>NC_142466.1:68737342-78737342 GCF_049115385.1 Moschus berezovskii | reverse complement strand
TTAGTCAATGAGTTACATGGATGTATATTAACCCAGGGCTTTATTTTACTACAAAAGCTATTTGTCCTTTCTTTTTGTAAAGACTTTTTCATTCCTTCTAGCAAAATACCGAGGTTACACTAAAAATAAACCCTGTCCATCAGTTTTAGATTAAGACCATCACGAGCAACATTGTAGAGAATTACTGTAAATGTGTGTAAAATGATTGCTGCAAGTTGTACCAGTAAATTACTATGGACATAATTTGAAGTATTATAGCTAAATGAAAAGAATAAGTTGCTTTTGGATGCAAAATCCATAGTATCTATTTCCAAAAAAAAGGACACGGAAAATTAAGGAAATCATCCGGGTGATTTACAATTAAATTTCCAAACAATCAAAGCTTGAGTAGTTGAATTACTCTATCTCCCTTCCCCAGTTCCCAAAGTATATATGGATCCAGCCAGAATAGTTTTTAAAGTTCATGTATTTCCTAAGTCCTGGCGTTTCACAAGTGAGAATACACAATGAGAAGGCTTCCGGTCCCAGTGGCATAGGATGTTTAACAGGGCTTAATCACATCCATAAATGTCTCTCTCAAAACAAAACATCTTGCTTATGAATGACGTCTGTTGCTGTGTGATGTTTCTTTCAGGTGGTGACTTCGCAGATGATAGATGACTAACACGCAATACTCAAAATAAATTCTATCTCGTCCATCTTCATTGCCCACAAACTTCTTCCCACACATACTTGTTTTAAGAGAATGGAAATAAAGGCAAAACAATCTAGCTGCCAAATTCCATTGTGTACGGAGGAGTCATTTTCTTCCTAGGGTAGTATCCCAATCTCTTTTCCTCTGCCTCTCATTCATGTCCTTTTAGCTTTTTTTAAATTTTAATTACAGAAAGCAGTCTTGTTGGACTCCTGCCCATGAAAACTCAGAAGCACTTCTAAGTCGTCTTTTTATTATCAACATTTCCTAGTGAGAGATTGTTGAATAGAGGTGACTGAAAGACAACACTGCACCAAAGGATACTGGCACATACTTGAGTCTTCTCTGAGCAGCAAGATTAAAGAACTTCTATAATGTAGAGCTGAAAAGGATTTAGAGACTGTCTAACTCATCCTCCTTGTATTAAACCCAGGACAGAGGCACAGACAAGCCAATAACTCCTCACACCACATGCTAGTAGGTTGCTACAAAAGTAATTGCTACTTATGCACTGTTGAAATTTGCCTTTGATGTTGGAATATATTCTTAAATAAGTGTGGTTATGTTATGCATCATTTTAATGCACATTTTCCATTTTACGGTTTTTTTTTTTTTCCTAAATGGCTTATTACTTGCTGTTTATTTTCTATTTATTAAGAGTTCAGACTATGGAAATGGTGTTAGACAAAAAGCAAAATGCGAGCAATTTTCATATTCGAGTTCAAAATGAGCAATTAAGAAGTGGAGACAACTCGCAACATCAACAATGCATTTGGCCTAGGAACTGCTAATGAACATATAGTGTAGCAGTGGTTCAAGAAGTTTTGCAAAGGAGATGAACCTTGAAGATGAGGATCACAGTGTCTGGCCATCAGAAGTTGACAATGACCAACTAAGAGAATCATTGAAACCTGTCTTCTTACAACTACACAAGAGGTTGCCAAAACACTCAACGTTGACCCTTCTATAGTAGTTCAGAATTTGAAGCAAATTGGAAAGATGAAAAAGTTCAGTAAGTGGGTGCTTCATGACAGCTTTCTGAATCCCGGCAAAACCATTACATCTGAGAGGTATGCTCAGTAAATCGAAGAGATGCACTGAAAACTGCAACCCCTACAGTCGACACTGATCAACAGAATGGGCTCAATTCTTTTCCATGACAATGCCCAACCACATATCTCACAACCAATGCTTCAAAAGTTGAGTGAATTGGGCTACGAAGTTTTGCCTCATCTGCCATATTGACCTGACCTCTCACCAACTACTGCCACTTCTTCAAGCATCTCAATAACTTTTTCAGGAAAAATGCTTTTGTAACCAGCAGGATGCAGAAAATCATTTCCAAGAGTTCATCAAATCCCAAAGCACAAATTTTATACTACAGGAAGAAACAAATTGACTTCTCATTGGCAAAATTGTGTTGGTTACAATGGTTCCTTTTTGATTAATAAAGATGTGTTTGAGCCTAGATATAATGATTTAAAATTCATCTGAAACCACAATTACGTTTATACTAACCTAATAGTTCTAGATAACCCTTAATAAATTGCCTTTCCACTCTGCCAATCTACCTAACTGCTAACATAGCACAGAATCAGGATTAGAGCCAGTGCCCAAAGCCATGTGGCTGTTTAGACCTCAAGTTAAATATTTCAAACAGGAAAAACCAAATGCTGACTAAACTTGAGATTTTTCTAAAGGAATCCAGTAAGTAAGCACAGAGGAAAAAATTAACAAACTTTAATTATATTTCCTCTCATGTAATCCTTATTTCTTTTCCAGAAGATATTAATAAAATAGAGAATTAGGAAAGTTTGAAGGAGGAAGGGATAAGCAAAGATCTTGATGACTCCAAAAACAGGTAATTCATAGAGTATTAATTCCAGTCTCATCTATTAAAGTTGATAAACCATGGGTTTCTCAGCCACTCTATAGCATCCAATGAATTTTTTGGTGAACTGAATTAAGTAAATATGGAGAATAAGATAAAATCAGACTAACCTATCTATTGTATTTATTTCAAGTTGTTTTCCCAGGAGGAACAAGATTCATTTCTGTGAATCTTGTATTGCATATTTTCCTCCTTGCTTTATTGGTTTAGGAAATCCAGATTTAAAATTTTAATCTCTTTGTAGCAACAATAGCATTTTTATTGCATATGTTTAGTATGCTGCTGCTGCTTCGCTTCAGTTGTGTCTGACTCTACTAACATTAATTATACAACCACGTTTTTCTCTTATTTTTAAGTTATTTCACATTCTTTTTAGAATGAGCTATAGTTTAAATCAATCATATAATCCATAAATTACACAGTTTTTCTCATTTCTCAAAACAAGATGAAGTGTTTATAGACATAAGCTGGAAAGAAACATGCAGGGTAAAACGTATTGTTAAGAATGCCAATACATCTATGTAGTGGTAAGAATGCCATTTATAAAGCTTAACCAATAAATAACACTCTCCTTTATCTCTCATTTATCTAATGTGAATAACTCCATTAGAACTTGATGTAAGTTGTATGATAATATGCAGAAATAAATAGGACCATCCTCAAGGAAGCAGAACTTGGAAAATCAATTATGCTTCCTCCTCCAGCACAAAATTAATTTTCAGGTGATAGGTCCTTATAATGAACACTATGTACTGCATTTGGAGTCAGGGAGATGTGTTGCAAAATGTGATAGAATTTTTAGTCTAAGGTGGGCCTGAGGCAGGTGTGTGTGTGTATTTGTGTTATACGTCTCCCATTGTGGTTCCCCTTGGTGTCTGCCTTCCATGTCTAATTTCTTCCAGTTTCAATCAATCTCAATAAAATGCTGTTAAAATAATTTTTCTAAACCACACTGTTATTACTCTCCTGCTCACATTTTCAGTGGCTCCCTATTACCCGCAGGGTAAATCCAAACTCCTTGCATTGGTCCACTTGGAATTCAGATACTAAAACTCTCTGCTTTTTGAAATTCTACACATTCTTCAAGCCCCAAATTCCTCTTTCCCAATCCCCTACCTGAAAGTAGTCTCTCCATTTTGTGCTCTTATACAACAGTCGGCCAGTAATGATAGGTATCTGTGCTCATTTGGGCGGGCTGCCCAGGTGGCCCTACTTGTAAAGAATCAGACTGCCAAGGCAGGAGACACAAGAGATGTCGGTTCAAACCCTGGGTCAGGAAGATCCCCTGGAGGAAGGCAGGGCAACCCATCAAAGTATTCTTGCTTGGAAAATCCCATGGACAGAGAAGCCATGGTGGGCTACACAAAGAGTCAGATATGACTGAGCACACATACATACATGCTCATTTTATCTCTCAGACTCTATTGTGAAAATCTGGATAGTAGGAAAGGACAGTTTTTTCATCTTCCTGTAGTTCTCACAGTTCTTTCTACAGTGAAGACACCGAACAAACGTCTATATAATTCCTCACAATGGCTATTGTGGATAATGCTGTTATGAATGTAAGTGCATGGAAAAAAAATCTATTGGAGGCCCTGTTTTCAATTCTTTGGTGGAATATCCAGAAATGGAATGGCTGAATCACATGGTAATTTTATTTAAAAATTTTTGCAAAACTGCCATACTGTTTTCCATGGCAGCTGCACCATTTTGCATTCCCACAAGCAGTACACAATGGTTCCAATTTCTCTACATCCTCATCAACCCTGGATATTTTCTGTTTTTGTGAAGGAGCCATCTTAATTGTGCAGAGGGATATCACATCGTCATTCCATTAGTTTTGAAACAGAATTTTTAGAAAATTGCTCTGCATTTCAGCCATTACATTTAAGAAGACAAAAAAGTATTCAATAAAAGATGAGTAGATTTACAAGTTATTCATAAGAGACAGCAATCCTCACCAACTTTAACTCTGTTAATAATATGAAAAAAAGACCTATTTTTTCCTAAGCCTCAAATTCCTTGCCTAAGGTCTCAAGCCACTGACACTGAAAACTATGTAATGGTGTAAATTACCAGGCATGACTGGTAGTGATTAATCACGACTGCCAAATTTCTTCTAGAACAACAATAGGTGGCAATAAATAAGATCCTAAATAGGCCTGTCCATTTAAAGACAAGCAAGACATTATAATATATCCTTTTTACTCTTTTTTTCCCCTAAGCATTCTGCATTTGATAAAACCCAAAACACACTTAGCCCTGAGCAATGAGCACTTCCCTCTTTTTTTAAACACATGTGTGTCTCAAGAGAATGAATCCATATGTTTCTGATTCATTTACAATTAATTCATCAAAATGTTGTTTTGATGTCCAAGAAGCATTATTGAGGCTCTCTTATGAGTCTTTTTTCTTAGAAACAGGAAATCATGCCTTGCCAAGAGCCAAACTCAAAACACTCCAAAGGATTTTTGAGCTGAGTTTGAAACATTGAGACTTCAACATCTAAGTGACTGCCAGACTTGAACAAGAACATCTCTTCATCTAGACATGTAAGCCAAACCCAGATTTAATGTCAGATTAATCTCCAGCTTTTGAGATGCCCAACATGACTCAAGACTTTTGGAAAAGCAGTGTAAAATTCCAGGTGAGCAGAAAAACAGTATGAACATGAGAAGGAAGACCAACAGAATTTTTTAAAGTGTAGACTAGCAAGACACAATGATATTACAAAAATGCTTATAGATGGCACATCTGCTGATAAACCTCTGAACATTCTCCTTTCTTTCCTTTTTGTAAGCTATCTCAAATAGAATGGCTTAACACCAGGTGATACTAAGTAACATAGAGTCCAGGTTGTTCTTTCATTTACATGCTTTTCCTAATACCAAACTTTCCTCTTAGAGAGGTCAAGGCCATTTCCTCTTCAGTGCTCCAGGCATTAATGTTTCAAACCATCTGGAAGATACTGCTTCTCTTCTACTTGAACTCATTCAAGTTTAAATCTTATATCAGTACTCCACTAATGCTTCAATCTAGCCAAACATATCAGCTTTCTCAATATCTCATCTTATGCTTTCCAATCAAATCTTTGCTCACATCATTCCAGGCTTTTCTACCTCTCTGAATCTCATCATCTTTCCTACTTGAATCTTGTTTGCTCCTTAAGGCCATACAAGTCAACCTTAGGCTAATATCATCTTGCTTCCTTCAGAATGTATATAGCACTTATTTTTAGGATATATGATTATTACATGTATTCCTCTGTAACACCTCTTATACTGTCATCAAATATACAATAAAAAGATTAAATTTTCAAATACTTTATTGCCTCCACAACTAGCTGCTACCTAGCTGCACTGGGGAGAAATATGAAATAAAACTGATTGCACTTAGAGAATCTTATATGTGACCAGAAGTATAGAAAGATATTTCAATTTACATATGATTCTAGCTTTGTAGTTTATGAAAGCAATAAGATGGTGATGACATAAGAATTTTGAGAGGAACAAAACTTAAAGAGGGATTAACTTGAGGTATAATTCTGCTAGAATCAGATATATCAGGCTTACTCCTGAGTTGCCTTAAAGTTAGTTGTAAGTATCAGAGAGAAAAGAAAAGATAAAATATTCTTTTCACTTTAATTCAGATCAATGAAGACTGACTGGTTAATAATAAGAGAGTATGCTATCAGGGTTCTCCAGAGAAACACAGAACCAACAGGAATTATAGGAATTAAGTTATGTGATTATAGAGGCTGAGAAGTCCCACCATTTGCCATCTGCAAGCTGGAAAGCCAGAAAAATCTGTGAGGTAATTGTAATCACAAGTCCATCCCTTATCAACGAGGCATCCACATGCATCTCCTTAAACCAAACTTAATCCATAAGTAAAAACATTAACAGGTTCATAATTCTACCTAACATGATACAACTATATCCTGCATAGAGTCAAATACCTTCCCCAGAAGAGGAAGCAAAGTCCTTAAATAACATGTATTCTGATATCCTGTAATTTAAATATTAGATGTGAACACTGATGTAAATCAATGCATCCATTATTATATGATAAGGGAATAAAAGAGGAAATAAAACAAAACTATTTGACATACATGAAGTGAAGTGAAAGTCACTCAGTCGTGTCCAACTCTTTCCAACCTCATGGACTATAATCTGCTAGGCTCCTCTGTCTATGGAATTCTCCAGGCCAGAATACTGGTGTGGGTAGCTATTTCCTTCTCCAGGAAATCTTCCCAACCCAGGGATCAAACCCAGGTCTTTCACATTGCAGGTGGATTCTTTGCTGTCTGAGCCACCAGAGAAGCCCATTTGATATACATCAAAATGTGTGTATGTGTATTTTATATATATATATATATATATATATGAATGCATACACAACATATTCATAACTAAAGAGGAAATACTCATGGCAACTATAGTTCTCATTTCTGGAGGTGGTCATATGGTCATGACTGGCATTTATAACTACCTTTTTTACTACCCATTCTGTATTTGTTTTGTCTTCAGCAAGCACATTAGCTATTCATGGTTCTTTACCTACTGAAAAACATGAAGGATGAAAATTTGGGTCCATCCAGCACTTTCTTTTCCCAGCACTCCTGTCCTTGCCCAATGGGCTCATGAACACATTGGCCATGGTGTCAGGGATGGAGGTTAGGCATGGACTCAGAAACATTGAACTTCACTCACCAATACTGATCTGGTTATGGCCATGGCTGAAAGCTGAGCCATAAAATTTTCATCCTTGAAGGGTCTGGACCACTACTCATTCTACCTAGATTGAATTGTAGTTTCCACTGGCCTTAATTGCAGGGCATGATAAACCTTGGAGAAGGGAATGGCAATCCACTCCAGTATTCTTGCCTGGAGAATTCCATGGACAGAGAAGCCTGGTGGGCTATAGTCCATGGGGTCGCAAAGAGTCGGACACGACTGAGTGGCTAACACTGACATATGATAATACTAAGAAAGACCCTAAAGGATCTCCTATGATCCACGTATAATCTTCTTTACCTCCATTATAGAATGGTAGTCCAGTTTTCTCCAGTCAATCCAGCCAGCACCGTTAACTCCCAGCTTTGTTGATTCAGAGGAATGAGTAGCACAAAGAGGCTTGGTGGCCAACTTAACTTCCAGTGCAATGACATCACTGTTGTATCTCCTGGTAGAAGCATTCCTCCCTCTGGAAATAAGACCTGTGAACCAGTGGAGCATAAAGTCATGGAAACAGGAAGTAAAAGTTTTGCTAATGGAGCACTAGAGCTACTATTGAGTGGTGTCATTCCTGTTTCCACCCATCAATTGTCAGACCTATGAATCCTTGCTATGGGAGAAACAGCACCTATACTGAATACTGACTCAGAATATATATAGTCTTCTGGAGGCCCCAGCCTTGTAAATCATGGTCCCCTAACTGCCACTGTAACTGAGTCTTCAAAGGGCTGTTTTCATTGTTCCTTCAAGCCGACTGCATCAGGATAGTAGGAGACATGGCTGCTGCTGCTGCTGCTGCTAAGTCACTTCAGTCGTGTCCGACTCTGTGTGACCCCATAGACGGAAGCCCACCAGGCTCCCCCGTCCCTGGGATTCTCCAGGCAAGAACACTGGAGTGGGTTGCCATTTCCTTCTCCAATGTGTGAAAGTGAAAAGTGAAAGTGAAGTCGCTCAGTCGTGTCCAACCCTTAGCGACCCCACGGACTGCAGCCTACCAGGCTCCTCCATCCATGGCTAGATCAGCAAATTCCTTCATCATGGACCCACTGCCACATTTCTTTTGTAGTGAAATAAGTTTCTTCATGGGCTTCCCCAGTGACTCAGCGGTAAAGAATCTGCCTGCAATGCAGAAGATGCAGGTTTGATCCCTGGGTTGGAAGGGCATGGTTCCGTATCAAGAGCTCAGTGTTGATCTCTGCTGCTAGCAGTTTGAGCTTTCAGCCATGGCCATAGCCAGATCAGCATTGGTGAGTAGAATTCAATGTTTCTGAGTCCTTGCCTAACCTCCATCCCTGACACCATAGCCAATATTTTCATGAGCCCATTGGGCAATGACAGGAGTGCTGGGGAAAGAATGTTCTGGATGGGTAGACTCTTGATGATTAAATCTTCCTCTGCTGAGGTCACCCCTTTTGTGGAACACAAATATCTTCATGTTTTTGCCAATTCAGTGAGGTCTATCTATATACCTCTTTACCGAAACTTCCTTGTCACCAATTTTCCAATCATGTTCCATGACATATTATCTTTCACCAAGGTACATCATACACTGGGGAAAGGGAAGCAGTCAGACCTCTTGGGGGCTACTGGGCAAGAGCTCCAAACTGATACTGATTCCAGGCGATCCAAATGTCCCTGTGGCCGTGCAGTCAGAGTAGGAGCTTATAGGTAGGGCTCTTGAATCCCTTCTGTGGTTATTTCCCCAGTTCTAGAGCATATAATTATAATAGACCTACTTAGCAGTTGGCAGAATCACAGCAATGTTTCTCTGACTAATGTGGAGTGAGACCTGTGGTGATGAGAAAGTCTAAATAAAAGCTATTAGAACTGCCTCCACCTAGGAAAATAGTAAATCAAAAGCAATACACACCCCTGGAGGAATTACAGAGTCTGGTGTCACCATCAAGGACTTGAAAGATGCATGACTGGTGATTCCCAGGGCATTTCCAGTCAGCTCTTCTATTTAGCCTGTGCAGAAGGCAGATATGACCTTGGAGAATGAGAATAGATAATTTTTTTAAATTTATTTTTAATTGGATGAGAACTGCTTTACCAAAGTTGTGTTAGTTTCTGCCGTACAACTCAAATGAGTCATAAGTGTACATATATTGCCTCCGTGTTGAGTTTCCCTCCACTCCCCCCACCCCATCCCATCCCTCTAGGTCATCACAGAGTGCCAAGCTTGTCTCCCTGTGTTATACAGCAGCTTCTATACACTAGCTATCTATTTTACGCATGATTCTGTATATGTGTCAATGCTACTTTCTCAATTTGTCCCGCCTTCTCCCTCCCCCATGGTGTCTACAAGTCTTGGAAAATGAGAATGGATTATTGCAAGCTTAAGTGGTGGCTCCAATTGCAGCTGCTGTACCAGATGTGCTTTCACTTCTTCAGCAAGTTAGCACATCCTTTGTTATGCAGATAATAATCTTGCAAATGTCTTTTTCTCCATACCTGTTCATACCAGAAGCAACTTGCTTTCAACTGCCAAGGCCAGGAATATACCTTCATTGTTCTATCTCAACAATATATTAACTCTCTAGACCTATGTCAGAAATTAGTTTTCAGGAATCTCAATGACATTATGCTGATTGGATAGAAGGAGCTAGAAGGAGAAACTACCTAAGACTTATTGGTAAGACATTTGTTTGTTAGAGAGTGGGAAATAAGCTATATTAAAATTCAGGGGCCTTTTACTTCCATGGAATTTCTAAAAGTCCAGTGGTGTAGGGCATGTTGGAATATACCCCTTGTAACATGAAAGATTAGTTGTTGCATCTGCTCTATCCTATAGGTAAGAAAGGGCTTCCCTGGTGACTCAGCAGTAAGGAACCCGCCTGCCAATGCAGGAGATGCAGGTTCAATCCACATTTCAGGAAGATTCCCTGGAGGAGGAATGGAAACATACTCCAGAATTCTTGCCTAGGAAATCCCAGGGACAGTGGAGCCCAGCAGGCTACAGTCCATGGGACCAAAAAGAGTCGGACACTACTTAGTGACTCAACAAAAACAATAGACAAGAAAGAAGCACAACATATAGCAGTCCTCTTTGGATTTTGAAAGTAGTATCTCCCTAATTTGGCTGAGTTATCCCAGTCGCTTAATGGAATGACCAGAAAAGCTGCTCATTTTGAGAGGAGCGCAGAAAGAGAGAAAGCTTTAAAATAGGTCCAGGCTGCTGTGTGAGATGTTCCACCAGTTGGGTTATATGATTCAGAAGATTCAATGATGTTGAAGTGTCAGTGATAAGAAGGAATGCTATTTCAAGACTTTAGCAGGCCTCTATATGTGCACAGCAGCACAGGCCTTTCAGAGTTGGGAGAAAAGCCCTGCCATCAAATACAGTTAATTATTCTTCATTTGTGAAACAACTTTTTGCCTGTTACTGGTCTTTACTAGAGACCAAATGCTTGACCATGGGCCACCAAATTACCATGAACCTGAGCTGTTCTTCATGCCTGGGTGCAATCTGACCCACCAAACCATCAGGTTGAGTGTGCAGCCCAGAGTCTGTCAACAGATGAATGGATGAAGGAGATGTGGTTATGTGTATACAATGGAATATTCAGTTCAGTTCAGTTCAGTCGCTCAGTCATGTCCGACTCTCCGCGACCCCATGAATCACAGCACGCCAGGCCTCTCCCGGAGTTCACCCAAACTCATATCCACAGAGTCGGTGATGCCATCCAGCTATCTAATTTTCAGTCGTCCCCTTCTCCTCCCGCCCCCAACCCTTCCCAGCATCAGAGTCTTTTCCAGTGAGTCAACTCGTCGCATGAGGTGGCCAAAGTATTGCAGTTTCAGCTTTAGCATCAGTCCTTCCAATGAACACCCAGGATCGATCTCCCTTAGAATGGACTGGTTGGATCTCCTTGCGGTACAAGGGACTCTCAAGAATCTTCTCCAACACCACAGTTCAAAAGCATCAATTCTTCGGCGATCAGCTTTTTACTCAACCATAAAAAACATTGAATTCTTACCATTTGCAGCAACATAAATGGACCTAAAAAAGGGTATTATAACAAGTGAACTAAATCAGACAGAGAAAGGCAAATGCTGCACTATTTTACTTACATATGCAATCTAAAAAAATAAAAAAACAAATGAACAAATACAACAAAACAGAAACAGAGTCATAGATACAGAGAATAAATTGGTGGTTGCCAGAAAGAAGACAGTTGAGGGGGGTGAGGGAGGAGAGGAATTGGTGAGAGAGATTGAGAGACACCAGCTTCCAGCTATAAAATAAAAATGAGTGAGTCACAGTTGTGGCATGTACAGTGTGCAGAATTTGGTCAATAACTATGCATTATCTTTGTATGGCGACAGATGGTGACTAGTCTTACCATAGTAAGCATTTTGAAACATGTAGAAATATTGCATCACTTTATTGTGTAACAGGAACTTACATAGTATCAGAGGGCAATTATACTTCAAAAACAAACTCATAGAAACAGAGATCATATTTGTGGCTACCAGAGGTGAGGGTTGCAGAAGGGGGAATTGTATAAAAGCAGTCAAATGGTATAAACTTTCAGTTAAAAGATAAATAAGTAATAGGAATGTAATGTTCAGTTCAGTTCAGTCGCTCAATTGTGTCCGACTCTCCGCGACCCCATGAATCACAGCACGCCAGGCCTCCCTGTCCATCACCAACTCCCAGAGCTCACTCAGACTCAAGTCCACAGAGTCGGTGATGCCATCCAGCCATCTCATCCTCGGTCGTCCCCTTCTCCTCCCGCCCCCAACCCTTCCCAGCATCAGAGTCTTTTCCAGTGAGTCAACTCGTCGCATGAGGTGGCCAAAGTATTGCAGTCTCAGCTTTAGCATCAGTCCTTCCAATGAACACCCAGGATCGATCTCCCTTAGAATGGACTGGTTGGATCTCCTTGCGGTACAAGGGACTCTCAAGAGTCTTCTCCAGCACCACAGTTCAAAAGCATCAATTCTTCGGCGATCAGCTTTCTTCACAGTCCAACTCTCACATCCATACATGACAACGGGAAAAACCATAGCCTTGACTAGACAGACCTTTGTTGGCAAAGTAATGTCTCTGCTTTTTAATATATTATCAAGGTTGGTCATAACTTTCCTTCCAAGGAGTAAGCATCTTTTAATTTCATGGCTGCAATCACCGTCTGCAGTGATTTTGGAGCCCAAAAAAATAAAGTCTGACACTGTTTCCACTGTTTTTCCATCTATTTCCCATGAAGTGATGGGACCAGATGCCATGATCTTTGTTTTCTGAATGTTGAGCTTCAAGCCAACCTTTTCACTCTCCTCTTTCACTTTCATCAAGAGGCTTTTGAGTTCCTCTTCACTTTCTGCCATAAGGGTGGTGTCATCAGCATATCTGAGATTATTGATATTTCTCCCAGCAATCTTGATTCCAGCTTGTGCTTCTTCAGCCCAGCGTTCCTCATGATGTACTCTGCATATAAGTTAAATAAGCAAGGTGACAATATACAGCCTTGACGTACTCCTTTTCCTATTTGGAACCAGTCTGTTGTTCCATGTCCAGTTCTGACTGTTGCTTCCTGACCTGCATACAGGTTTCTCAAGAGGCAGGTCAGGTGGTCTGGTATTCCCATCTCTTTCAGAATTCTCCACAGTTTACTGTGATCCACACAGTCAAAGGCTTTGGTATAGTCAATGAAGCAGAAATAGATACTCTTCTGGAACTCTCTTGCTTTCTCCATGATTCATAGGATGTTGGCAATTTGATCTCTGGTGCCTCTGCCTTTATAATTAATGCTGCTATATGCTGTAAGAAAAATTTTAAAGTAAATCCTAAGAGTTCTCATCACAAGAAAAAAATTTTTTCTATTCCTTTGATGCTTTTATCTATGTGGGACAGTGATATTCACCATTTCGTAATCATTTCATGATGTATGTAAGTCAAATTATTATGCTGTATACCTTAAACTTACACAGTGTTGTATTTCAATTACATCTCAATAAAACTGGAAGAAAATAAAAATAAAGTATAAATTAAATGCTAAAAAACTCTATTTGCAGTAATATAATAAACAGAATCCACGTGGAAAGAAGCAAATTAATAAACAGAAACCATGAGGCAATGTGGAAACATTAATGGTAAACTGAAACTTTCAAAAGGATACAAGAGGGAGATGAGTATGCTGGAGATATTTTTCTGTCTATCTTAATCTGGATATGTAGTACAAATCCACCTGCCACTGGAAAGGCAAAAGTGGAATGAGGTTTTACTTTAAGGATTCTTTTATGCTAGAAAGATCGAAGGAAATGATGAGCCCTGCCCTTGAAAACCTCAAAATTACCAAAACCATCCCCTGACATCAGATGAAAGAGATCAAGTCAGGGAGAGTGACATCAATATGCTGCCTGTGCTAGTGGTAAAGAACCTGCCTGCCAATGTAAGAGACATAAGAGACACGGGTTAGATTCCCGGGTCAGGAAGATCCCCTGGAGGAGGTCATGGTAACCCACTCCAGTATTCTTGCCTGGAGAATCCCATGGAGAGAGGATCTTGGTGGGCTGCAGTCCAAAGGGATGCAAAGAGTCAACCTTTGGCAACTTGGCAGGCACGCACCTAAGAATAAAATTTCCCTTAAGGCCAAGTCATGCTGCTGCTACTGCTGCTGCTGCTAAGTCACTTCAGTCGTGTCCGACTCTGTGTGACCCCATAGACGGAAGCCCACTAAGCTCTCCCATCCCTGGGATTCTCCAGGCAAGAACACTGGAGTGGGTTGCCATTTCCTTCTCCAATGTGTGAAAGTGAAGTCGCTCAGTCGTGTCCGACCCTTAGCGACCCCACGGACTGCAGCCTACCAGGCTCCTCCATTCATGGGATTTTCTAGGCAATAGTACTGGAGTGGCTTGCCATTGCCTTCTCCGCCAAGTCATGCTAGGTTATGCTTAATTCCATAAAGTTATAGTTTTCAGTTTGTGAGGAGAAAAGGTGAAGTATTAGAGAAAGTTTTTGATAACTGCTTGAAAAGATTGTACACAATCAGGTTTCTAGTTCTCAATTGTCAGTAGAATTATGGATTTATGGTTCAAAAGGATAGATATTTGGTATTTAATTTTAATATAAAGGAGGCTTCCCTGGTGGCTCAGACAGTAAAGAATCTGCCTGGAATCAAGGAGACCTGGGTTCAATCCTTGGGCTGGGAAAATCTCCTGGAGAAAGGAATGTCTATCCACTCCAGTATTATTGCCTGGAGAATTCCAAGGACAGAGGAACCTGGAGGGCTACAGTCCATGGGTTGCGAAGAGTCAGACATAACTAAGCAACTAACACTTTCATTTTTTCTTCAACATAAAGAGAATCTGACTGATCAGCCTTAGTGTTTGACATTCTAGACTTTCAAAAGGCTGCCTGAGGAACCAGTTTCTGATTCACAAATTTGCAGTACTGATGATAGCTGGCATACTCTAGAAGCCTGGGGACTTGTGGAAACAAAAAAAAAAAAAGAGAGAGAGAGAGAGCTGAGGACAAGCAGCGGAACTCGAGCACTTGTGGTACCATTGACAGACATGAGAGGGAGCAAGAGTTCATAGATTCCTGAAAAAGGAAATGAGCAAATTCCTCAGACTGATATTTACACACAAACCCGGAGAAGATACATCCTTAGAAAAGGTTTGAGAGACCCCCCCATAATCTCTAGACAAACTTATTGGTGAAGTTCTTATAAAGCCAGTTCATACAGATTGTGAAAGGTTTTTTTTGTAGTTGTTATTGTTGTTTTTTTTTTTCCCCAGTGTATAGATCCTAACAAAGACACATTAAGAAACAGGAAAACATGGGCCATTCAAAGGAGAAAAATAAATATGAATGGAAAACCTAACTCCAAACCTAACCTAACCTAACCCTCTAAAACCTAACTCTAAACAAATGGAAATATATGAATTATCCAACAAATAAGTCAAAATAACCTTTATAAAGATGCTCAAAAGCTCAAGAAAACAATGCATGAACAAAATGAAAATATAAATTAGAGGTTAAAAGAAATTAAAAAGAACCAAACAGAAATTTGGAGCTAAAGAACGTAATAATGCATTTGAAAAACTTACTAGGGGCAGGGGAAGAGCATTCAATATCAGACTTTTTCAGGCAGAAGAAAGAATCAGTGGACTTGAAGCCATATTGTTGAAAATTATCCAGTCAGAGAAGCAAAAAGAAGAAAAAGATGAAAAAGTATAAAGAAAGTCTAAGAGACTTATTAGACACCACCAAAAAGAGCAATACGTGCTTTATGGAAGACCCAGGAGAAGAAGAGACAAAGAGGAAGAAAGAGTATTTGAAGAAAACATGGCCAAAACTGTCCCAAAGCTGGCGAAGAAAAAGGACATTTAGTTTCAAGAATCCCAGTGAATTCCAATAAGGATGAACCAAGAGTGAACATCCAGACACATTATAATCAAATTGTCAAAAGTCAAAGACAAAAACAATTTTAAATGGAGCAAGAGAAAAGTAACTCATAACATACAGGGGAGTATCCATTAGATTATCAGCAAACTTCTCAACAGAAACACTGTAGGTAGAAAGGAATGGAATGATATATTCAAAGTACTAAAAGAAAAAAATTTGCGATCCAAAAATGCAAATTCTGGCAAAACTGTTCTTTATTTTTTTTTTTTGTAATTAATTTATTTTTTATTGGAGGCAAATTATTTTACAATATTATATTGGTTGGTTTTGCCATACATTGACATGAATTCGTCCCGGGTTTACATAAGTTCCCCCTCCTGAACCCCCCTCCCACCTCCCTCCTCCCTTTATCCTCCCAAAATGAAGGAGAAGTAAAGACTTCTATACATAAGCCAAAGTTGAGACAGTATCTCACTTCTAACCAGCCTTAAAAGAAATGTTAAAGTGAGTTCTTCCAGGTGAAATGAAAACATATTATATAGTAAGTAACAAGCATATGGAAGTATAAAGCTTGCTGGTAAGGGTAAATGTATAAACAAATACAGAATACAGTATTACAACAGTGGTGGTAGATTAAATCACTTTCAATTATGGTATAGAAATTAAAAGGAAAAATGTAATAAGAACATGTTAAAAGATATATAATATAAAAGATATAAATTGTGACATCAATAATATAAAGTGTGGTGAGAGAGGGAAGAAGTTAAATAGTTTTTATATGTAATTTAAGTTATTATCAGCTGAAAACAAACTTTTATAAATAAGACCATACAAATGAATTTGCTTACAAAACAGTAAGAGACTCACAGACTTAGAAAATGAACTTATGGATAATTATTTCTTGGCCTGTATGAATAAATATGTTGCCAGGGTCAAGGGATAGTTAGGGAGTTTGGGATGGTCATGTACACACTTCTATATTCAGAAGGACCTACTGTATAGCACACAGAACACTGCTTAGTGTTACCTGTAGTCTGGATGGCAGGGGGATTTGGGGGAGAATGATACATGTATATGTATAACTGAGTTCCTTCACAGTTCACCTGAAACTATCACAATATTGTTAATCAGCTATACTCTCATACAAAATAAAAAGTTTAAAAAATTTTTAAATAAATATAAATAAAACAAAACTGACAAGTTAAAAAAAGAAAGAAAGATAAATAAGATATTCCGTGTAAGCACAATTGTAACCATAAAGAAAATATCCATAGAAGACAAAAAGAAAAACAAATGAAAGAATCTCACCTAAAAATCAATAAAATACAAAGAAGAAAGCAAGAGAGAAAAAAAAAAAAGGGAAAAAGTGTTATAAACCAAAGATAAAACAATTAACAAAATTGCAACTATATGAGCAGTTATATGCCCTAAGTTGGATAATATAGAAGAAATGGATAAATTCCTAAAAACACAAAACCTAACAAAACTGAATCACAAAGAAATAGAAAATCTGAACAAAAGTATATTGAATCATGATGCAAAAACTTCCCAACAAAGAAAAGCCCAGGACCAGATGTCTTCACAAGAGAATTCTACTAAACATTTAATAAAGAATTAGTCCCAATCCTCAAACTTAACCAAAAACCTGAAGAGGAGGAAATACTTCTTAACTCATTTTATGAGGCCAGCATTACCTTAATACCATAGCCAGGAAAAGACTATAAGAAAAGAAAACTACAGCCCAACATCCCTGATGAGTACAAGTGGAAAAAATCTCAACAAAATACTCATAAACAGAACTCAACAGCATACTAAAATGATCTTACACCATGACCAAGTGGAACATATCTCTAGGTTGCAAGGATGATTCAACATATGAAAAACATTAACAGATCAAAGGATTAAAATCACATGATCCTCTTAGCAGATACAGAAAACCACTTGACAAAACTGAACACACTTTCATGATAAAAATTTCAACAAACTGGGAATAGAAGAAAATTACCTCAATATAATAAAAGCCATATCTGAAAAGCTCACAGCTAATATCATATTCAAAAGGGGAAAACTGGAAGTTTTTCCTCTAAGATCAGGAAAGAACAAGGCAAGGATGCCCACTCTCACCACTTTTGTTCAACATAGTCCTGGAAGTCCTAGCCAGAGCAATTCGACAAAAAAAAAAAAGGCATCTAAATTGGAAAGAGAGAAGTGAAATTATCTCTGATTGCAGATTATATGATCTTATATGTAGAAAATCCCAAAGACGCCAAAAGAACTATCAGAATTAATGAAAAGAAATTCCACGAAGTTTCAGGATAAAAAATCAGCACACCAAAATCAGTTGCATCTCTATACACTAACAACATGCTAGCTGAAAGTAAAATTCAGTTCAGTTCAGTTCAGTTCAGTCGCTCAGTCGTGTCCGACTCTCCGCGACCCCATGAATCACAGCACGCCAGGCCTCCCTGTCCATCACCAACTCCCGGAGTACACTCAAACTCATGTCCACAGAGTCGGTGATGCCATCCAGCCATCTCATTCTCCGTCGTCCCCTTCTCCTCCCGCCCCCAACCATTCCCAGCATCAGAGTCTTTTCCAGTGAGTCAACTCGTCTCATGAGGTGGCCAAAGTATTGGAGTTTCAGCTTTAGCATCAGTCCCTCCAATGAACATCCAGGATTGATCTCCTTTAGAATGGACTGGTTGGATCTCCTTGCAGTATAAGGGACTCTCAAGAGTCTTCTCCAACACCACAGTTCAAAAGCATCGATTCTTCGGCGATCAGCTTTCTTCACAGTCCAACTCTCACATCCATACATGACCACGGGAAAAACCATTGCCTTGACTAGACGGACCTTGGTCGGCAAAGTAATGTCTCTGCTTTTTAATATACTATCAAGGTTGGTCATAACTTTCCTTCCAAGGAGCAAGCGTCTTTTAATTTCATGGCTGCAATCAGCATCTGCAGTGATTTTGGAGCCCAAAAAAACAAAGTCTGACACTGTTTCCACTGTTTTTCCATCTATTTCCCATGAAGTGATGGGACCAGATGCCATGATCTTTGTTTTCTGAATGTTGAGCTTCAAGCCAACCTTTTCACTCTCCTCTTTCACTTTCATCAAGAGGCTTTTGAGTTCCTCTTCACTTTCTGCCATAAGGGTAGTGTCATCTGCATATCTGAGGTTATTGATATTTCTCCCATTAGGAATAACAAAATCATTTATGATAGCCTTGAAAAACTAAAATGGGATAAAACTTAACTATGGAGGTGAATGATTTATACAAAAGCTGCAAAACACTGATTAAAAAATAAAAGAAGATACAAACAAATGGAAAGACATACAGGTCCATGGGTTGGAAGACTTAATATTGTTAAAATGCCTATACTGAAGCATTATAAAGATTTAATGCAATCCCTGTCAAAATCCCAATGGCATTTTTGAAGAAGAAAAAAGAGCAATTCTAAAATTCCTAAGAATCCATGAAGAACTTTGAATAGTCAAAATAATCTTGAGAAAGAAGAAAAAAGATAGAGGTATCACACTTCCCGACTTCAAACGACATTATGAAGCTATAATAATCAGAACAGTATAATACAGGCATAATGACAGTCATATAGACCAATGAAATAGAAAGAGAGCCCAGAAACAAACCCACACGTATAGAGTCAACTCATATTCTATAAGGGTACCAAACCTACATGAAGGGAAAGAATACTCTCTTCAACAAGTAGTGTTGGGGAAACTGGATCTCCACACACCAGGGAATGAAATTGGACCCTTAATTTACACCACACACAAAAAAAACAACTCAGAATGGATTAAAGACTTACAAACAAGAACTAAAACCACAAAATTCCAACAGGAAAACATAGGGGAAAATTTTTTATAACATTGGTCTTGGCAAAGATTTCTTGGATATGACCCCCAAAACACAGGCAACAAAAGCAGAAATAGACAAGTGGGATAATATCAAACTAAAAACCTCCTGCACAGCAAAGGAAACCTTCAAACCAGAGTGAAAATGCAACTTACAGAATGAAAGAAACTATTTGCAAGCCATATATCATCTGATTAGAGGTTAATAATCAAAAAAAATATAAGGAACTCATAAAACTCAAAAGCAAAACAAAACAAAAACCAAATAATTTTAGTAAAAAATGTGCAAAGGACTTGCATAGACATTTCTCCAGAAAAGATTTACAAATGGTCTACAGGTATATGAAAAGATGTTCAACATCACTAATCTTCAAGGAAATGCAAATCAAAATCATAATGCTGCTGCTGCTGCTAAGTAGCTTCAGTCGTGTCCAACTCTGTGCAGCCCCACAGACTGCAGCCCACCAAGCTCCACCGTCCCTGGGATTCTCCAGGCAAGAACACTGGAGTGGATTGCCATTTCCTTCTCCAATGCATGAAAGTGAAAAGTGAAAGTGAAGTCACTCAGTCATGTCCAACTCTTTGCGACCCCATGGACTGCAGTCTACCAGGCTCCTCTGTCCATGGGATTTTCCAGGAAAGAGTACTGGAGTGGGTTGCCATTGCCTTCTCCGAAATCATAATGAGATACTACCTATTACCTATTAAGATGGCCTACTACCTCTCCAGAATTACTGAGATGGTAACTGTAGCCATGAAATTAAAAGACACTTGCTCCTTGGAAGGAAAACTATGACAAATGTAGACAGTGTATTAAAAAGTAGAAACATCACTTTGCAGACAAAGATTCACATAGTCAAAGCTGTGATTTTTCCAGTAGTCATGTACAGATATGAGAGTGGGACCATAAAGAAGGCTGAGCGCCAAAGAATTGAAGCTTTCAAACTGTGGTGCTAGAGAAGACTCTTGAGTGTTCTTTGGACAGCAAGGAAATCAAATCAGTCAATCTTAAAGGAAATCAACTCTGAATATTTATTGGAATGACTGATGCTGAAGCTGCCGCCAATACTTTGGCCACCTGATGCAAAGAGCTGACTCATTGGAAAAGACTCTGATGCTAGGAAAGATTGAAGGCAGGAGGAGATGGGGGTAATAGAGGATGGAGATGGTTGGATGGCATCACCAAATCAATGGACATGAGTTTGAACAAACTCCAGGAGATAGTGGAGGGAAAGGAAGCCTGGCATGCTGCAGTCATTGGGGTTGCATAGAGCTGGACATGACTTAGTAACTGAACAATGATTAAGATGGCAGAAAGAAAGAAAGATAGATAGGAAGAAAGAGAGGAAGGAAGAGGGAGGAAGAAAAGAAGGAGGGTGGGAAGGAAGGAAGAGAAGGGAGAGAGAGAAAGGAAGGTAGGGAGCTTAGGAGTGAAATAGAGAAAGAAAGAGAATAAAAGAATATAACAGGTATTGATCAGAAGGTGGAGTGATTGGAACTCCTATGTCTCGGTGTGTATGTAAAATGATGCAGTCACTATGAAAAACATGGAATTTTCTAAAAACATTAAAATTTCATCTACCTTATGATACAGTGATCCCACTTCTGGGGATTTATCCAAAAGTATTTGAAATAGGATCTTGAAGAGGTATTTGCATTCTCATGTTCATAGAAGCTTTATTCACAGTCACCAAAAGCTGGAACCAATCCTAATGTCCGTTGATGAATGAATGGATAAAGAAAATGTGGTCTATAGGCACTTGGAATATTAAAGACTTGGAAAAGAAGGAAATCTTGTCATATGCTACAACATGTGTGAACTTTGTGGACATTATGCTAAGTGAAATAAGTCAGTCACAAGAGGACAAATACTCCTTGATTCCACTTGTACAAGGTAAATAAAGTAGCCAAACTCACATGCTGTGTGCTAAGTTGCTTCAGTCATATCCAACTCTTTGCCATCCTATTGAGAGGGTAACAAGCAGGAAAGCTAGGGGTCTGGAAGCAGAGGAAATAGACTGCAAGTTGAGACATTTTTTTCTCTCTTAAGCTGCAGAAGGAAACAAACTACAAGTGTCAGATTTTTTTTTCCCCTTCTCTATAAAAAATTAAAAGGAGGTTTCTTTTAAAATTCTGTGTTGTCATGACGACCCTGGTTCCACCCTAACTTAACTTTTCTCAAACTTTGAGCTAACTGATGCATTTTTCTTATGGAAATGTTTTTCTTAAGCCTTATTAATGAACTATGAATTTACTTTAAACTCTTTCTCAAGTCAGTTCCACCTAAGACTCAGAACCAATAATGGCTCAACAAACCAGTATGTTTGACTCATGGAAATGTTCTCTTAAGCTATGTTAATGAAACTATGCATTTGCTCAGAAACCTGCCTTTTTTCAAGATTCATGTTAATCGTTTTATGGCCCAGGATGACTCACCTTGTGCCAGTGCTATCTCAAAATGCATGTTGTGGGTGAGGGGCCTGGTGCCACTTTCTGAGTTTGGAGACATTTCCTTTCTCTAATTAGCAGCTTGCTAATAGGTATATAATTTCTTGATAACAAGGGGGCACTCTTTCTGCCCCCTTCTGATGTCTCTGTCAGAAGCTTTCTCTATTTCTTTTATACTTTAATAAAACTTTATTATACAAAAGCTCTGAGTGGTCAAGCCTGGTCACTGGCCCCGGATCAAATTCCTCTCCTCCAGAGGCCAAGAATCCTGGTGTCATTCATTGCTCATAGTGGCAACCTTTCACTATGGACTGTAACCCGCCAGGCTCCTTTGTCCATGGGATTCTCCAGGCAATAATACTGTAGTGGATTGCCATTTCCTTCTCCAGAGGATCTTCCTGACTAAGGGATCAAACCCCTGTACCTTGTGTCTCCTGCACTGGCAGGCAGGTTCTTTACCACCAGGGCCACCTGGGAAGCCAAATTCATGGAAACAGAAAATAGAATGATGGTTGCCAGGGGCTCGGGGAAAATGGGGCACTGCTCAGTGAATACAAGAGTTTCAGTCATGCAAGATGGGAAAGTTGTTGACATCTGTTGTATAAACATGTGCATGTAGCTAACAGTACTGTCTGTATTATACACTGAAGAACATTTTAAGAGAGTAGATTATGTGTTATGTGTTATTTAACCACAATTTTTAAAAAAGGAATACAAAGATCAAATATAAGAAAAATAAGATTCATAAATTAAATTTAAATGCCTAAATAAATAC
This sequence comes from Moschus berezovskii, assembly GCF_049115385.1. Lineage (NCBI taxonomy): Eukaryota > Metazoa > Chordata > Mammalia > Artiodactyla > Moschidae > Moschus > Moschus berezovskii. The sequence goes on along the minus strand of NC_142466.1, from coordinate 78,714,568 downwards.
TAGTTGGGGAAATTTGCAACATTATTAATTCAATCCAGTCTGGCAATCATGGTCCTTGGTATTTACCAAAAGAAATTAAAATTTTATGTCTACAAAATTACATAAAATGTTTATAGCAGCTTTACCCAACCCTACCAAAACTTGGAAGCAACCAAGATGCCCTTCGGTAGGTGAATGGATAAATAAATGTTGGTACATCTAGACAATGGAATATTGTTCAGCACCAAAAATGAGCTAACAAGTTATGAAAAGACACCGAGGAAACTTAAATGCATATTGTTCAGTCATTAAGTCATGTGCAACTCTTTGCAACCCCATGGACTACAGCACATCAGCCCTCCCTGTCCCTAACTCCTGGAGTTTACCCAAGTTCATGTCCTATGAATTAGTGATGCTATATAACCATCTCATCCTCTGCTGCCCTCTTCTCCTTTTGCTTTTAATCTTTCCCAGCATCAGGGTCTTCAATGCCAATCTAAATGCCACTCTTCAAATGCCAATCTAAAAATTCTACATATGGTATGATTTCAACTCTATGACATTCTGGAAAAGGCAAAATTCTTTGCCTTTGAAGAATATTTTCTTTGAAAGTAAAAGATCAATGATGTCCAAGCTGAGGCAAGGAATGAACAGGTAGAGTACAGTGGATCTTGAGAGCAGAAATGTATAATTTGTTGATGAGTCTTAGAGCCTGTAGCCTTTTAAAAATTATTGCCTAAATAAAGAAAAAAACATATGTATCTGTCATGTTTCAGTCTATTCATACATGTATCTTGAAACTTCACAACGTTATAAATTAGATACTATCTTTGTTTAATGAATGAGGAGACAGTGGCTACCAGAAGTCAAGCTACTCACTAGAGTTACGCAGCTGGGAAGAACAGGGCTGGGTTCAAGTCGTCTGAGTCTGGTCCTCATGCTTCTATAAGGCTGCTATCTCTAACACTTTCTATTTAGTTGTTTGACCTGGTCAACACCATTACCTGTTGTCTTAGTCAAATGTAGTGACTATAATAAAATACCATACACTGGGGGCCTAAATGGGGCTTCCCTAGTGGCTTAGTGGTAAAAAATCCACCTTCAATGAAGGAGTCACAGGAGCTGCGGGTTCAATACCTGGGGCAGGAAGATCCTCTGGCCTGAAGAACCCCATGGACAGAGAAGTCTGGCAGGCTACAGTCCATAGGGTTGCAAAGAGACATGACTAAAGTGACTTAGCAGGCACGCAATAGGGCTTAAATGACAGGCATTTATTTCTCACAACTCTGGAGACTGAGAAGTCCAAGATCAAGGTGCCAACAGATTCAGTTCTTGGTAAAGACCTGTTTTTTGCTTGTAGACAGTTTCTTTCTTGCTGTGTCTTCACATGGCCCTTCCTCAGTGCCTTTGAATAGAGATAGAGACTTCTGGTCTTTCTTCTTCTTCTAAAGACACTAATCCCATCCTGAAAATCCCACTCCCATGACCTCATCTAAATCTAATTATCTCTCTAAGGCCCTACCTTCAAATACCATCATGTCAGGTGTTAGAATTTTAACATATGAGTTGGGTGTGGGGTGACACAAATATCCATTCCAAAGCATCTGCTTTCAATAAGCTTGTCAGCTCTTGGTCACTGTTCTGACCATCTCTGAGTCCTCAGTTCAGTTCAGTTCAGTTCAGTGCAGTCGCTCAGTCGTATCTGACTCTTTGCGACCCCATGAATCACAGCACACCAGGCCTCCCTGTCCATCACCAAATTCCGGAGTTCACTCAAACTCATGTCCACAGAGTCGGTGATACCATCCAGCCATCTCATTCTCTGTCGTCCCCTTCTCCTCCCGCCCCCAACCTTTCCCAGCATCAGAGTCTTTTCCAGTGAGTCTGCTTAAAGCTAGAAGGTGAAAGCGACACCAATCATCGTCAATCCCTATCAACACTTGTCAATGACTTTCTGCCGCTTTGACTACATAGATGCAATTATGATAATTTTATGCATCTTTAAAAACATTTATATGAGCTAGTATGACTTCCCTGGTGGCTCAGATGGTAAAATGTCTGCCTACAATGTGGGAGACCCGTGTTCGATCCCTGGGTCAGGAAGATCTTCTGGAGAAGGAAATGGCAGCACACTTCAGTACTCTTGCCTGGAAAATCCCATGGACAGAGAAGTCTGGTAGTCTACAGTCAACGGGGTCACAAAGAGTCAGACACGACTGAGTGACTAAACTTTCACTTTCAGTATGTTTCGTTAATTCACATATTCAATAGATCCTTAGGAGTTTTAAGCTGAAGGTGAACATCTCGTTTTTATAGATGAAGAGACTGAGGTTCAGGGAGAAAAAAGAACTTAATTCACAGGCAATCCACTCCAGGACTATTGTCTGGAAAATCCCATGGACAGAGAAGCCTTGTAGGCTACAGTCTATGGGGTCACAAAGAGTCGGACATGACTGAGCGACTTCACTTCATGCGTTACCAAATGAAATCATTTCATTTATGTGTTTTTTTTAAACTTACTAAGCCCATAAGATAGACTTAGTGAAGGCTAAAGCTGTTTTCATCTTCTTGATGAGATTAATTCCATGAGAACAGGGATTTTTGTCAGTGTCATACCCTCAGAGTTTAGATAAAGTATATTTTTTAATATTTTAATATACTCTCAATTTAAATTATATGATTTTTGGAGATAAACACTGTATTAAGTATAAACATATATTTAAGAGCAGTAATAACATTCATTCATACAAATGAACATAACTACAGTCTCTCCATACCTGAAGGCTTATTTTAAACCTTCTTATATATTCAGAGATTACAGTCTTTTGAAACTTTCTGCCTTTCAGTAGCATGTGAATCCTCAGACATGTAACTTTTATCTCAATTACATTTTTTTTTCCTGATGAGACTTAAGTCAGATACAAATATAAAAACATGGATGGCATCATCAACTCAATGGAGATGAGTTTGAGTAAAACTCCAGGAGATGGTAAAGGACAGGGAAGCCTGATGTACTATAGTCCATGGGGTCGCAAAGAGTTGGACATGACTGAGCAACTGAACAACAAAATTCCAAAGTAACTTGGATGTCACATGATCTTAGTTACTTTTGATCACCAATGTAATTTCATTATATACAAAGAATCCTGAAATTTTTTCTTGTATTTCCTTTTGGTTAAATTTGTCTTTTATATCTCCCAAAATTCACTCATAAACACCTGACAAAAAGATTGTTGATAATTTGAATCTCATATTATTTTCTTGAAGTTTTGTTTGCCTGCGTTTTTTTGCATATTCCATGGGACTAACTTGAGAAACTTAACAGTTTCTGAATGACTCTCCTAGATGCTTCCCAAATGACTCAGCAGCAAAGATTCTACCTGCAATGCAGTAGGCACCGGGGATCCAAGTTCAATCCCTGGGTTGAGAAAATCTGCTGGAAGAGGGAATGGTAACCCTCTTCAGTATTCTTTCCTGGGAAATCCCATGGACAGAGGAACCTGGTGGGCTATAGACCATGGAGTCTCGAAGAACTGGACATGACTGAGCACATGGCTCTATTTCTGTATACCCAATAACTTTCTCTAAGATTCTGCCACATAGAGCTATCTTTTCATTACATAGTTCTTGAATGGGTCAATAAAGGCAGAAAGAATTGGACTATAATTCCCAATTCAAACTTTATCCCCACCACATCAGGTTGAAGAGCATCTGTGAGTATAAACTTATACAGCATTGATGGGTGTTTTAAAATTGCCTTGTACTCTGTGCTTTACAAACCATAATGCCTCAGATAGAGTTTTAATAAAGATTTTATTAATATTAATCAAGGAACCAGAGGGGTAAGCTTGTTGCTAATGCCTTAAGGAATCTTAAGGCCAGTCAATGATAAGATAGAAAAAAAATCACATACCTCCAACAAATATACTTAATTCTTTTACTCTGAATACTACACTGAAATAATGGTGTATCTCAGATTCTTATGAGTATCCATAACATCCTCTCTCTCCTAATAAAATATAGAACCAATAAATATTTTAAAAGGGAAAGAAGAGATAAAGGAAGGAATTTGGAAAGTCAAGTTTCTTGCAATAAAATGTGTTTCTTAAACTTCAGTGTTTACTTGATTGAAATGTATCATTGCCCATAATTGATTAATTTTAAGGTTTCTAGTGTTCGTATTATGTCCAAATCATAAGACTGACTGAAAGGCAACACATTTCCATATAAGCTGAATAAAGGATATAAGAACAATGGAAAACAGAGTGAGATATTTGAAAGAGCAAAAATAAAACAGGAAAATATGACGGCAAAATAATGTGGCACAGTACCCATGCTGTCTCAGAAGGTTTGGCTTGAGTTGTTGTTTTGAGAAAGCATTCCTTGGAAATATTTGTCTTTAGCTATTAATTGCCCCACATGGGCACTGTCAGGCCATCAGTAACTTCCAAAGCTTTAATTTCACATGAGTAAGCAAAAGGAAAGTATTTCAATGTCACCCAATTTAGAAATGGAAGGTGGTTTCCTGAATCAAGCACGAGGGTGCCTTTCATGAACTGGTATCAGGCAAGGGAAGGGATATCAAAAATATTCAAGATGTTGCAAAACAGATTTTACAAGCAGAGGTATTCACTTCCTTTTTAATTTTTTTTTTTTAATTTGAGGTATGGTTTGCTTATGATGTCATATTAATTTTTCCTGTACAACAAAGTGATTCAGTTATTCATATATTCTTTTTTAAATTCTTTTCCATTTTGGTTTATCATAGGATATCAACTACAGTTCTCTGTACTATACAGTATGACCTTGTGGTTTAGCCATTCTATATATAATCTGCTAACCCAACCTCCCACTGCACCTCTCCCCCACCTCCCTTGGCAACTCCCTACCCCTTGGCAACCACAAGCCTGTTCTCTATGTCCATGAGTCTGTTTCTGTTTTGTAAATAGGCTCATTTGTGCCATATTGTAACACTAAAAACATTTTGTACTGGGGTATAGCTGGTTAAAAATGTTGTGATAATTTCAGGTGAATAGTGAAGGGACTCAGCCATACATATACGTGTATCCATTCTTACCCCAAGACCCCTCCCATCCAGGCTGTTATGCCAAATTTTAGATTTCACATATGAGTGATATCCTATGGTATTTATCTTTCTCTTTCTGACTTACTTCACTTAGTGTGATAATCTCTGGTTATATTTGTTGCAAATGGTATTATTTTGTTCTTTCTTATGGCTGAGTAGTACTTCAGTATATATATATATATATATCACATTTTCACATTTACATATATTCATATTGATATATATTTACATATAAATATATGTAATGTGTGTAAATAAATATATTTACGTACATTCATATTTACATGTTGAATAACAATATTCATATATTATTCATATTTACATATTTTTTGGCCACCTCATGTGATGAGTTGACTCACTGGAAAAGACTCTGATGCTGGGAGTGATTGGGAGCGGGAGGAGACGGGGATGACAGAGAATGAGATGGCTGGATGGCATCACTGACTTGATGGACATGAGTTTGAGTGAACTCCAGGAGTTGGTGATAGACAGGGAGGCCTGGCATGCTGTGATTCATGGAGTTGCAAAGAGTCGGACATGACTGAGCGGCTGAACTGAACTGATACATAAATATATGTCTCTATATATATATCACATTTTCTTTATTCCTTCATCTGTTGGTGGACATTTCAGTCATTTCCACATCTTGGCTATTGTAAATAGCACTGCTATGAACATCAGAGTACACGTATCTTTTTGAATTATAGTTTTATCTGGTTGACTTCTTTTAAGTGTATACTATTGAAGCTCTGTTTCACTTTCTGAGAGTCCCAGGATTGAAAATGAAATGGTATACTTCCTTCCTTTACATCATGTTGGAGAAAAAAAAAAATCATCTCTGTCCAAGTAACCAGCTGGTCTGCGAAAGGATGATAGCAAACAATATTTAATATCCAAAAATAAAAATACATTGAGTATTGTAAAATAAGTGGAGGGAAACTATTAGGAAGAAACTCAGAAGCTTGTCTAACAGCCAGTCTGTAACAGTAAGAAGGTAAATACACCAGCCTCTGTCACTTTGACATCAATTGACTAATTGGCTCCAGGTTTTCTTGAGGTTTCTCTTAGTGTATTTATAACCACAAAAGCATTTATTTTGGTCCCAAGATAAAAAGCTTTTTACACAATGGTGCATATTTCTAAGGTAACTATGTTTCCATTGTCAAAACTCCCATCAAAGAGGGGTAGAGGGGTGAATGCTACCTACCCCATTTATTTTGCTAGGCATCAGCTTTACCAAAGTATTGGTTTGGAACTTAACTTATTTTCTATTGCACAGTTGCTAGTTGAAAGAAGGAAAAATACTTTTCAAGTGACTTCATCTTTTCTGATATCATGAAGAAGGAAAATATTTTAGACACCAATGTCCTAGGACATTCTATTCTCTAACCTGGTACCCAGAACTCGTGCATGCTGATTAAATGCAAGGGAAGAGGCAGATGTCCAAAAGATAAGTGAATCCAGATGTTTTCCCTGCTTTTTATTAATGCCGTGCTCCAGCTGTTCCATCTTTATACTGGTAAAATCTCAATCAGTATAAAGGATGAAATAGCAGAAAGTAGAGGTGTTCTGGAACACTGAAGTGACAAAATAATATTTTATAAAAATTGAAGATAACACCCAAAAACTGGGCCCCAAAATTTCTGCATATTGACACTTTTCAGAAGGAAACAGTTGCTGACCACTATCCTCCTACTGGAAAACGAGACAACAGTCTCCATGACTCTACTAGCCAATTGGCAAATCCCCAATTGTCCTCAATTAAGATTGTCCCCAAAAAAATACCAAAAGAAAGAGAGAGCCAATATTTTTTTTAAGCCTTTCTTTCTCACACACAAATGAAGTAGACCACAAGAATGAACAAAGTTTAACAATAGCAAAAACAAATTAAAAGTAGTACCAGCCTTCACTTTGCTGGAAGCTACATGCAGCTCAATGATGACAAGTAAGATGTTCATTCTTAGTCTAAAAAATGTTTTCCTGGGACAGCTGGAGGGCATGGCTCAGTCTAAACATCTGGTTTGATGTACCTAGACTCCTTGGAGCCATGGTCTGAAGTCCTGGTATGATTTAGTTAACTCTTTATCTTTTGCAGAACTAAACAGAATTCCCAACTCTTTAGTGTGTGGTTCTTGGGAAGTTTGTGGGAAGATGTATCCACCCTGGCTCTGCTTGTAGATAAAAGATTTCAAAGGATTAAACTTGACACTTTAGCCCCAAGTTACAGTCATTCTATTGTTTACTGCCACTGGAAAGCCATATTTGTTGTTTATGTAGGGTCTTTCATTTAAGGATTTCAAAGTACTCACTGACATGGTCTGATGGCAGAAATGAACAATGTTCATATTTGAAGGATGAGAAAGAGGAGACATCAGAATCCCACAGTAAGTTAAAGGAAATGCAATAATAAAATCTGGCCCTTACATTGTAATACACAGTCATTTTATATGATAGAGTTCTCTAGGAGGAGAATGAAAGTCAGATTAATGTGCATCTTGGACCATAAATAAAAAATGCTGTACAAGTGAAATTGTAACCAAACCCAGGCTCAGTTCCTCACTGCTTATAAGCCAATAATTCAAAAGACAAGTCTCAGTAGAAAGGAAACCTGCTTTAATCAGAAAAGGTGGCAATCTGGAGAGGTTGTGGTAGACTCACGTCCAGAGACAGACTCCAAAGATTCTGCTCAGTCATGACATTTTGTTTGTTTGTTTGTTTGTTTTCTTTTGACTGTGCTGGGTCTTCATTGCAGCCCAATGACTTTCTCTAGTTGCAATTAATGGGCTTTTCTTTTTCAGGAACGTGGCCTCTAGAGCATGCAGTCTTAGGAGTTGCAGTGTTCAGGCTTAGTTGACCTGCAGCATGTAGGATCTTAGTTCCCCGATTAAGAATCAAACCTGAGTCCCCTGCATTGGAAGGTAGATTCTTAACCACTGGACCACTAGGGAAGTCCTACCATGACACTTTTTAAAGGGAAAATGGGGAGGACAAATCTCAGTAAATCATGGAGGCAGGAGGTTGGGTTCTGCATCATTCTCCATTGAATGCACACTGACTCTTTCCTGAGATGTTTTCTAAGATCATGGCATGCTGTCCCATCACTTCATGGCAAATAGATGGAAAAACAGTGGAAACAGTGGCTGATTTAATTTTGGCGGGCTCCAAACTCACTGCAGATGGTGATTGCAGCCATGAAATAAAGAGACGCTTACTCCTTGGAAGGAAAGTTATGACCAACCTAGACAGTATATTAAAAAGCAGAGACATTACTTTGCCAACAAAGGTCTGTCTAGTCAAGACTATGGTTTTTCCGGTATTCGTGTATGGATGTGAGAGTTGGACTGTAAAGAAAACTGAACACCGAAGAATCAATGCTTTTGAACTGTGGTGTTGGAGAAGACTCTTGAGAGTCCCTTGGACTGCAAGGAGATTCAACCAGTCCATCCTAAAGGAGATCAGTCCTGAGTGTTTATTGGAAGGACTGATGTTGAAACTGAAACTCCAATACTTTGGCCACCTGATGTGAAGAGCTGACTCACTTGAAAAGACCCTGATGCTGGGAAAGATGAGGGCAAGAGGAGAAGGGGATGACAGAGAATGAGATGGCTGGATGGCATCACCAACTCAATGGACATGAGTTTGGGTAAACTCCAGGAGTTGGTGATGGACAGGAAGGCTTGGCTTCCTGCAGTCCATGGGGTCGCAAAGAGTCAGACACAACTGAGCGACTGAACTGAACTATATGTCTGATCCCAGAATCCAGTCCTTCCCTATGACTGGGATTAACAGAGGCAAACTCTTATAGGTAGAAAGATAAATAACAAGGTCCCACTGTACAGTACAGGGAATCATATTCAATATCCTGTGGTAAACCATAATGGGCAAGAATATGAAAATGAATATATTTCTATATGTATGTATATATAAGTGAGTCACTTTATTGTATAGCAGAAATTACACACATCATTGTAAATCAACTATACTTCAATAAAGTTTAAAAAAAAAGGCAAACTCCAAAATTTTCCAGTTGTGAATATAATTTTCAGTCAAAATAATAATAAATTTTATATAACTGCATTTATAAGATATGTATATAGGAATTCCATAGTAGATAGGAAAGGAAAGAAACTAAAAGGAGCTAGGAAAATACCAAAAAAAAAAAAGGAGCCTTGATGTCTGAATAATCTGGAAAAATCAAGCCAGCAGAATTTCCTTCACTTGCATTATTCTCTTTAATACAAAACACCCTCCATTCGCTTACCCATTCAGCCATTCTGTTCCACAATCAGTTTGCCCTTTTTTGTTTTTGGCTGCACCACACAACTTGCGGGACCTTAGTTCTCCCACCAGGGACAGAACCCCAGCCCTCAGCAGTAAAAGCCCGAGTCCTTACCACTAGACAGCCAGGTCATTCCCTCTGTTATACATTCACTACACATTGAAGTACTTACTATGTGACAAATGCTGCTGCTACTGCTAAGTCACTTCAGTAGTGTCCGACTCTGTGTGACCCCATAGACGGAAGCTCACCAGGCTCCCCCGTCCCTGGGATTCTCCAGGCAAGAACACTGGAGTGGGTTGCCATTTCCTTCTCCAGTGTGTGAAAGTGGAAAGTGAAAAGTGAAAGTGAAGTCGCTCAGTCGTGTCCGACACTTAGCGACCCCACGGACTGCAGCCTACCAGGCTCCTCCATCCATGGGATTTTCTAGGCAATAGTACTGGAGTGGCTTGCCATTGCCTTCTCCGGTGACGAATGCTAAGGATACCCAAAACAGTAAGTCAGATCCTTACAAATGGTTTAAGAGTCTAGTGGAGAGAGACAGACATGTATAGGATGGATGACACAATAAACCGTTTCAGGTCAGTTCAGTCACTCAGTCGTATCTGACTCTCTGTAACCCCATGAATCACAGCACGCCAGGCCTCCCTGCCCATCACCAACTCCTGGAGTTCACCCAAACTCATGTCCATAGAGTCGGTGATGCCATCCAGCCATCTCATTCTCTGTCATCCCCTTCTCCTCCCGCCCCCAACCTTTCCCAGCATCAGAGTCTTTTCCAGTGAGTCAACTCGTCGCATGAGGTGGCCAAAGTATTGCAGCTTCAGCTTTAGCATCAGTCCCTCCAATGAACACACAGGATTGATCTCCTCTAGAATGGACTGGTTGGATCTCCTCGCAGTACAAGGGACTCTCAAGAGTCTTCTCCAACACCACAGTTCAAAAGCATCAATTCTTCGGCGATCAGCTTTCTTCACAGTCCAACTCTCACATCCATACATGACCACTGGAAAAACCATAGCCTTGACTAGACGGACCTTGGTTGGCAAAGTAATGTCTCTGCTTTTTAATATACTATCTGGGTTGGTCATAACTTTCCTTCCAAGGAGTAAGTGTCTTTTAATTTCATGGCTGCAATCACCATCTGCTGTGATTTTGGAGCCCCAAAAAATAAAATCTGACACTGTCTCCATTGTTTTTCCATCTATTTCCCATGAAGTGATGGGACCAGATGCCATGATCTTTGTTTTCTGAATGTTGAGCTTCAAGCCAACCTTTTCACTCTCCTCTTTCACTTTCATCAAGAGGCTCTTTAGTTCCTCTTCACTTTCTGCCATAAGGGTAGTGTCATCTGCATATCTGAGGTTATTGATATTTCTCCCGGCAATCTTGATTCCAGCTTGTGCTTCTTCCAGCCCAGCGTTCCTCATGATGTACTCTGCATATAAGTTAAATAAGCAGGGTGACAATATACAGCCTTGGCGTACTCCTTTTCCTATTTGGAACCAGTCTGTTGTTCCATGTACAGTTCTAACTGTTGCTTCCTGACCTGCATACAGGTTTCTCAAGAGGCAGGTCAGGTGGTCTGGTATTCCCATCTCTTTCAGAATTTTCCACAGTTTATTGTGATCCACCCAGTCAAAGGCTTTGGCATAGTCAATGAAGCAGAAATAGATGGTTTTATGGAACTCTCTTGCTTTCTCCATGATCCAGCAAATGTTGGCAATTTGATCTCTGGTGCCTCTGCCTTTTCTAAAACCTGCTTGAACATCTGGGAGTTCGTGGTTCACATATTGCTGAAGCCTGGCTTGGAGAATTTTGGGCATGACTTTACTAGCATGTGAGATGAGTGCAATTGTGCGGTAGTTTGAGCATTCTTTGGCATTGCCTTTCTTTGGGATTGGAATGAAGACTGACCTTTTCCAGTCCTGTGGCCACTGCTGAGTTTTCCAAATTTGCTGGCATATTGAGTGCAACACTTTCACAGCATCATCTTTCAAGATTTGAAATAGCTTAACTGGAATTCCATCACCTCCACTAGCTTTGTTCGTAGTGATGCTTTCTAAGGCCCACTTGACTTCACATTCCAAGATGTCTGGCTCTAGGTCAGTGATCACGTTATCGTGACTATCTTGGTCATGAAGATCTTTTTTGTACAGTTCTTCTGTGTATTCTTGCCACCTCTTCTTAATATCTTCTGCTTCTGTTAGGTCCATACCATTTCTGTCCTTTATCGAGCCCATCTTTGCATGAAATGTTCCCTTGGAATCTCTAATTTTCTTGAAGAGATCTCTTGTTTTTCCTATTCTGTTGTTTTCCTCTATTTCTTTGCATTGATCACTGAGGAAGGCTTTCTTATCTCTCCTTGCTATTCTTTGGAACTCTGCATTCAGATGCTTATATCTTTCCTTTTCTCCTTTGCTTTTTTCTTCTCTTCTTTTCACAGCTATTTGTAAGGCCTCCTCAGACAGCCATTTTGCTTTTTTGCATTTCTTTTCCATGGGGATGGTCTTGGTTCCTGTCTCCTTACAATGTCACAAACCTCCGTCCAGAGTTCATCAGGCACTCTATCTATAAGATCTAGTCCCTTAAATCTATTTCTCACTTCCACTGTATAAACCGTTTAACTACTATTTAAAGACAGCTAAGTCAAAAGCAGAGACATTACTTTGCCAACAAAGGTCTGTCTAGTCAAGGCTATGGTTTTCCTAGTGGTCATGTATGGATGTGAGAGTTGGACTGTGAAGAAAGCTGAGCACCGAAGAATTGATGCTTTTGAACTGTGGTGTTGAAGACTCTTGAGAGTCCCTTGGACTGCAAGGAGATCCAACCAGTCCATTCTAAAGGAGATCAGTCCTGGGTGTTCATTGGAAGGACTGATGTTAAAGCTGAAACTCCAATACTTTGGCCACCTCATGCGAAGAGTTGACTCACTGGAAAAGAGTCTGATGCTGGGAGGGATTGGGGGTGGGAGGAGAAGGGGACGACAGAGAATGAGATGATTGGATGGTATCACCAACTTGATCGACATGAGTTTGAGTGAACTCCGGGAGTTGGTGATGGACAGGGAGGCCTGGCGTGCTGTGATTCATGGGGTCGCAAAGAGTCGGACATGACTGAGCGACTGAACTAAATTGAACTGAACTGAAGTCGCTTGCTCAGTTGTGTCCGACTCTTGCGACCCCGTGGACTGTAGCCCACCAGGCTCCTCTGTCCATGGGATTCTCCAGGCAAGAATACTGGAGTAGGTTGCCATTTCCTTCTCCAGAGGATCTTCCCGACCCAGGGATCAAACCCATGGCTCCCACATTGCAGGCAGACACTTCAATTCCCTTTACTTCCCAGAGTATTCTGCCCATATTAACTATTCAGGAAGATTTTTTTTTGCCCCAAATCAGATTTTAATAATGATAACTATTAGCATATAATCTTCTTACAGTAATCTGCATATAATCCAGTTATTCTCATCCATCACAGAGGGTGGCTGAAAGGATTAAGTGAGTTATTTTACATAAAGCAGTTAGCATGGTACATGTCCTTAAGGAAATCAATCCTGAATATTCATTGGAAGGACTGAGGCTGAAGGTGAAACTCCAATACTTTGGCCACCTAATGCGGAGAGCCAACTCATTAGAGAAGACCCTGATGCTGGGAGAGATTGAAGGCAGGAGGAGAAGGGGACAACAGAGGATGGTTTGGTGGCATCACTGACTCAATGAACATGAGTTTGAGTAAGCTCTGGGAGTTGGTGAAGGACAGGGAAGCCTGGCCTGTTGCAGTCCATTGGGTCGCGAGGAGTCAGACATGATTGAGCAACTCAACAACTACACGCACAAAGAAAGCACTCATAGCATTGTTATTATAATTATCATAATAGGGGACTTTCCTGGTGGTCCAGTGGTTGAGAGTCCTCCTTGCAAAGCAGGGGATGCAGGTTTGATACCCGGTCAGGTAACTAAGACCCCACATATCCTGGAGCAACCACGCCCATGTGCCCCAAATACTGAGCCTGTATGCCACAACTATCAGTTGTTGTGCCACAACTAGCCTATCAATGCACCACAATGAAAAAGCCCACACAATGCAATGAAGTTCCCATACACTGCAGCTAAGACTCAATGCAGCCAAGGCAGCCAAATAAATAAATATTTTTAAAATAATTATCATCATAATAATAACATACCTAGTACATCATGATAATAACACAATCATGCTATTACTATAATGCTATCATTAAATATAGAAAAAGTATGTCCCAACCATCCTAATAACGGGGAAAGGTCAGTGGGAATGAGGAGGCAGTCAAGGTCTAGGCTCATATATACAATCTAAAAGGGTCCTCAGATAAGCTATAGATTTTTATTTACTCATCCTCTAGCCAGGCTCAAGGTCACATGAGTCTGAACTACAGCTGTTCTGAAAGGTAAATGAAATAAACAAGTCACTTTAAAAGCATTTCAAAAGACCTCCTGACAGATGTGTGTTAGTTGCTCAGTCATATCTGACTCTGTGACCCCATGAACTATGGCCAACCAGGTTCCTCTGTCCATGGGATTTCCCAGGAAAGAATAATGGGGTGGGTAGCCATTCCCCTCTCCAGAGGATCTTCCCAACACAGGGACTGAACCTGGGTCTCCTGCGTTGCAGGCAGATTCTTTACCATCTGAACCACCGGAGAATCCCTCTCCTGACAGATATCTCCCTAGTATACTGATTATAGGTTCTTGATAGTCCTCTATCAAGAAACTCATCTTGAATATCCTTGGAAAAATCAAATACTTCTCAGAAGCACTGGTCTTCAGCCAGCAGGATATTTTGCTCCCACTCTCCCAGAAAATATTTGCAATGTCCGAAGATATTTTCAATGGTCACAACAGGGTAAGAGATGGTGGGGAGTAAAGGAGCACTACTTGTATCTAGTAGATAAAGGGCAGAGATGCTCTGAAGATCCTCCAACAGCATCGTCTGGTTCAAAAACGCTGTACTGTCTAAGTTGAGAAATCTTGCCATAAAGGAACACAATTATTTAGACCTACTTAGTTAGCCATTCCCATACACTGTCTTTTTCATCTAATTTCAAACTATGGTGTAAATAACTGAGCTATATCCTCCTTAATCAAGGATAAATGAGGTGAGGCGGGCTGGAGAAAAGGTAATGAGCAATAGGATAGTTAAGGGTAAGGAAGCAGAAGGAAGGCATATAAGAGATATGAAATTTTCCCTACTCCATGTTTTTTCGTTATTTAGTCACTTACTTGTATCTGACTCTTTGAAGACCCTAGAGACTGTAGCCCACCAGACTCCTCTATGAGATTTCCCAGGCAAGAATACTGAAGTGGGTTGTCATTTCTTTCTCCAAAGAATCTTCCCAGCCCAGGGATCAAACCCACATCTCCTGCGTTGGCAGGCAGATGTTTTACTACTGAGCCACCAGGGAAGCCCATTTCATATTTTACCCAAGGCCAATCTCAATGCCTTTCCTTGCAACAAACATTTTTCTTAAAATAGTTTGGAATGCACATATACAAGGAGCCCCATGAATCCCCACTGTATAACTGACTTCAATTGTAAGTCCAGATTGCATTTTGTCATGCCTCTGAGGAAAATCAAGCTAGAGTTTAGAAGAGTCAAGAGCTTAGCAAATGATTTAACGAAATATTTTTAGCACCTGTTGTAAGTCAGGCAAGGTTCTAGATGCTTGAGATACATTAGTAAAGAAAATGAAGTTACCTAACCTGGGTGCTCAAATTCAATGAAATTTTGAGGAAAAGACCAAAAATTCTTGAGTTGGAATGTCTCTACATATGGCATATTTTTCCAACCTATTTCTCTTTCTTGACTGAAAAAGAGAAATGAGTTTTACGAGAGCTTTTATCTACATTAGAAATTAATCTATTTCCAAGGCAACGAAGCAAAATAGATGGCATTAGTAAGCCAGGATCCTGCAGATTGTTGTTTAAGAAATTAAAATTTATGGTGTGTAAAAAAACAACATGAGGAAGACATCCAAGCCTGGGTGTATTTCTCCGGTTCAGGTAAAAATGGAGTGGAAGATGGAAAGATTTCTACTATGATGTGCCCTGCTTTAGGAGGAAGAGTTTAAAAAAAAAATCTTTATTTTTAATTGGAGGATAATTGCTTTACAATATTGTGTTGGTTTCTGCCATACATCAACATGAATCAGCCAATAGGTATACATATGTTTCCTCCCCTCTTGAACTTCCCTTTCACCTCCTACCCCATCCCCCTCTAGGTTGTCACAGAGCACCAGATTTGAGCTCCTTGTGTCATACGGTAAATTCCCACTGCCGATCTACTTTACGTATGCTAATATATATGTTTCAATGCTACTCTCTCCATTCGTCATATCCTCTCCTCCCCGCACTGTGTCCATAAGTCTGTTCTCTGTGTATACGCTTCCATTGCTGCCCTGCAGATAGGTTCATGAATATCATCTTTCTCGATCCCATATATATGCATTAATTTGTTTTTGTCTTTCTGATTTACTTCACTCTGTATATAGGAGGAAGGCTTTTGTAACAAGACAACTGGCAACTTTTGAAATAGCCTGCTATGATGGTGTTAATAACAAAAACCGTTTAGGTATTTAGTTTGGGTGTGGCTTACACTTGACAGCACAGAGCTATTTACACTGAAATCTCCCTGATTAACTCCAGAGATGGCATTTATTTATTTTTAAGATGTTTTTTAATGTGGGCCACTTTTAAAGTCTTTATTGAATTTGTTAACAATATTGCTTCAGGTGTTTATGTTCTGTTGTTTTGGCCATGAAGCATGTGGGAATCTCAGCTCCCTGACCAGGGATTGAACCCGCACTCCCTGCATTGGAAGGTAAAGTCTTAAGCATTGGACCGCCAGGCAAGCCCCCAGCGATAGCATTTAATCACTCCTCCAGTAGTTCCAATATTGAAATACTAACGACAACCTGGGTTTGTTCCATTTCTGTACTCTGAGAACCTATATAATATGCAGGCAGATAAATGTTAGTGTAGTTTGAAATTCTCCTAAAGCTCTGTCCCTGTGAAGACACCAATAGTTCTGGGAGACATTCCTGGGTTCTCTTTTCCCCCGTGTTTTTCCTATAAATTTGTATTTATTTGTTGAACTAATCAGATGCGTGGAGTTCCATGAGGATCTGTGAAAAGGATTTGTGCTGGAGCCTGATGATATGTCTCACCACTGAGGCATATGACTCCTTTGCTTCTTTTTGCTGGCTTCCCATAGAGATGCTACAAGTCAGTAGTCCCCAAAACCCCTGGAGCCACCAGCAACAGCTTTGGGTTTAAATCGCTTTGGGTTCTAGAACTTGGACTGGGACACAAGTTAAGCAAAGAATGTCACACATTTATACTAACATTTATGTATGACAATTTCTGTCTTATAGTATAGTTGCTCAGCCATGCCTCACTCTCTGTGACCCCATGAATTGTAGCCCGAAAGGCTCCTCTGTCCAGGAGATTCTCCAGGCAAGAATACTGAAGTGAGTTGCCATTCTCTTCTCCAGGGGATCTTCCAAACCTAGGGAGTGAACCCTTATCTCTTGCATTGGCAGGCAGTTTCTTTACTGTTTTGAGCCAGCAGGGAAGCCCTCACCTCTGTACTTACTTGCAAAGTAAAGAAACAGAACTGTGAGGTCAGTGTCAGACTGTTTTTAAAAAGGAGATGAGGTGACGTACTGAGTCTTTTGACTCATGATAAGGCTCATGGTATGATTGATGAATTCTAAGGTTTATACCCAGGCGCTCTGGATATCCCTGTGGCTATGATGAAATATTTATAGCTCCAAGAGGCCATCATTCAAGCCATGCAAGTTTCTGTTCACTTTTTGACCTTCCCACCAATGCATCAATGCAGAACATTCATCAGGCATCAGGCATGGCATCTTAAAGCAAGGAATCAGAGAAAGCTATGTGGTTTAAGATGAGAGGAGTTAGAACAAATAAAATACTTCTACCTTAATTTTTTTATTGGAGAATATTTGCTTTATAATGTTTTGTTATTTATTCCTGCACAACAAAGTAAATCAGCCATTTGTATACATAGATCCCTTCTTTTTTTGGATTTCCTTCCCATTTAGGTCACCATAGACCATTGGGTAGAGTTCCCTGTGCTATATAGTAGGTTCTCATTAGTTATCTATTTTATACATAGCAGTGTTACATGTCAATCCCAATGTCCCAATTCATCCCACCTCATTCTTTCCCCCCTTGGTGTTCTTTACATCTGTGTACCTCTACCTTTTATTAAGACTTAATATGTGGCTCTGAGAAGTCAAATTCAAATCTTAACTTCTATTAAATACACTCATTATAGTCAAAGGTCTTCAGTGAGCACAGTAGTTAGAAGGAAAAAGTGAATTCAGCAGTTAGATCTTGAAATGAAGACTGTTAGTGGGAGGTCAGAAAATGTTGGAGAAATATTTTAAAAGATCTGGTGAGGCTAGGGATTGAACTTTTTTTTTCACTTTTGTGGTTTAAGGTGGCAGGTCACTATATAAGTCATCGTGAAATCAGTTTAGTGGTGCACCAACAAGCATTTTTCAAATCACTTTAAAAACAGTATAGCACAGGGAGCTCAGCTGGTGCTCTGTGATGACCTAGAGGGTGGGATGGTGGGTTGGGATGGAAGGTTCAAGAGGGAGGGAATATACATGTGCATGCATTCTAAGTTTCTTCAATCGTGCCTGACTCTGCAACACTATGGACTGTAGCCAGCCAGGCTGTTCTGTCCATTGGATTCTCCAGGCAAGAATCCTGGAGTGGATTGCCATGCCCTCTTCCAGGAGATCTTCCCGACCCAGGTGTCAAACACGCGTCTCTGACATCTCCTCCTGCATTGACACGTGGATTCTCTACCACTAGTGCCTGGAAGCCCAGGATATATGTATACATATAGCTGATTCACTTCATTGTACACCAGAAACTA
Organism: Moschus berezovskii; assembly: GCF_049115385.1. Taxonomy (NCBI): domain Eukaryota; kingdom Metazoa; phylum Chordata; class Mammalia; order Artiodactyla; family Moschidae; genus Moschus; species Moschus berezovskii. The sequence continues at coordinate 78,696,278 of NC_142466.1, read as the reverse complement.
ACACAACATTGTAAAGCAATTATATTCCAAAATAAAGCAGTCTGCATGTGTTTGTTTATGGGTTACGATATAAAATGGGTTTCTAGAAAAGTATCAAGTCTGTTGACCTACAGAGATGTTTACTGTGTGCACGAGAAGGTGCAAGAGGCTTTTTAAACTTTTCCTGAATCTTTTTGGGACCAAGTGAACTTCATCATCACCTGGTCTGAATTAGTTCAGCATTTCTTCCTTTCAAAGTGGTCAAAGAATTTGATGACCAAGTTAACTATTCAGCAGGACTGGACAGTTGCTGTTAGCCAAAGAGTGTTGTTGTATGGCTTTAGCAAGTCTCTTTAACTTCCTGAGTCTCAGTTTCTGCATCTATAAAATTAGGAGTACCGTGTCTACTTCTTAGAGTGTCACAGTTATACCTGATAGCAAGCAAAAGCATTTAAGACAGTTCCAATACAATATAATAAATGTTTCCTTTTTTTCCAGCTTTCATTCAGGGAAAAAGACACCTTCTTCCATTGCCTGTTCTCCTATAAAGAACCAGGGTCACCTTTCACACACTGCCCAGAGTTGGGACGCTGTGACATTGTCAAGTGCTTTTCTACTGTCAAGTTAATGAAGGATTGCACCTTCCCCCTCTCCCTGGTCAGCACAGCTTGCTTATGGAAAAATCAGAAAATATCTGAGAGCACTAAGCGAGAATCAGCTCTTTATAAAAGCAATTTTCTCCAGATTTATGAGTGAGGGCAGTTGTAAATCACTCAAGCTATTTGCATTTATACTGCTTTAAAAAAGGGGTGGTGATGGGAAGATGGGAGGGTTAGTTACCCAATGAGAAATGTTACCCTGGCACAGAAGAGCAAATGTTTCCAAAATCAACCCCCTTGTTGGGCCAGTGACTGGCTGTTTATGCCAGGAGAATGGGAAGAAGGGGTTGCATCAAACTTTAGCTCTTGGAGTAAAACTTGGAATTGGAATACCTGTTCACAGGTGTCTGTGAACAGGTGAACAGAGAATTCTCTGTGAACAGAGAATTAATATCTAATCATTCTCTTGGCTTTTCTTACCAAATGGCGGGGGGAGGTTACTTAAGATAGCTTAATTGTTTTGTAATGCCTGATACATAAAACCAAAAAGAACATTCACAGTGTCAGTGATGGACCACTTGGCTTCGACCATCTCAATGACATTTACTCCGTTTCTGAGCAATTTTAGATAAGCTCAGTAAGCAGCTGGGGAAATCCCAGCTGTAACTAAGCCTGATGGCCTTGCTTCAGTTAAGAGAAAGTCCATGAGGCTGAATCCAAGCATGCCGAGAGAGAGAAAATATTTTCCACTACCAAGGACAGATAATGTGAGCTGCGCTAAACCCAGTCCCTGTGGAATTCTTACTTGAACATTTCTCACTTGGAGGTAAACCGAGGTCGCTTGGAGAATGTCATTGAAAATTTATTGAGAAGAGTCTTCCATTTTCAGTGATCGTTTTGCTCTAGAAATAAAAGCATGCCAGCAGAGATAGCAAAGGAGGACTGTTAGCACAGGCTTGGCCCAGGTCAGTAGTCGGTGCTATGATCTGACCATAACTGGTGCCTCAGTCAGGAATATTTCCCAAATAGTAGAATTTATGCCTCCTCCTGGAGATATGGGAAATCATCAGCTAGATAAAAAATAAAATCATATTTTAAGTTCAGGTCAAGAGAGGAAACAATTGTTTGGAAAAGCAGATGGAGTCCAATGTCAGACCTCCTCCTGTTTCCAGACTCCTGTTCCACTCAGATTCATATGGAGGGAAACAGGGCAATTACAGCCATGTCACCATTTCTGTGTGAAGGTTAATTTTCAACTACTAGACTAGATTTCTCCTTTCCTTTAAAACATGTTGCTCAAATAAACATTGTATAGTTTTCACAGTCACTGTATTCTTTTAGGCACCAATTAATTCTTGCTAGCCAAATAAATTTTTTTTTAAAATCCAATTCTATCATCTATCTATCTTATCTAATCTACCTTTATAAGTCTGAATCTTGTACTTTTTTAAGTATCTTGACCTTTCTTTATACCTCACTTTCATTTTGGCTTCTTATTTATATAATTTTGACATATTACTGTATGATCTTACCACTTCTACCAATTTTCTCAACTGGAAAATGATGTCATAAATCATTATATTTATGGTTTTTCTTCTACTTCCGAAGCCACTCCATTTGTTTCCTTCTTTAACAACCTTATATTCAATACATCCCTTTTCTTCACTGCTTATATTCAAAGATAAATCTAATGAAAATCAGTGCCCTGAAATTTCTCCAAGTATCTTTCCTCCTCTCTGGAATGTTCCCTCTCTCTCCATTAACATAGGGATTAGCGTTAAAGTCATTCCTCAACACTTCTTTCAAAGATTGTAACATTTAAAAGCCATAAACAGGAACATTTGATTAGGTTTCTATGTTTGGGAAAAATAAAGATTTTTTACAGTATCAAAACAAAAAATGTCATCTAAATATATTTTGAAGAAAAATTTCTGAAGAAGTATTCTATATAAGCAAAACTGAATCTGAGCTATACTTCAGGACTGGAGAAGACATTCTATATCAGAAACAGCGATAAACTCCAAACAGATATAACTTTGAGTAAATCTAAACACAGGTAAACCTTAGAATAAATCTAAACAATTGCTCATGATGTCTGGGAAACTGACTGACATTATTAGGAAAAATATTATTTATATACAAGTGGGAAATATAAAATAAAATTGATAATAATAATAGCACCTAAGGCTAAAATTTCAGATTAGGTTAACGAAATTTATATTTTTGGAAAAAGACTGGGAGAAAAAAAGGAGGAATGTTCAAACAGGCTGAGACCTTACCTTGTTCAGAAAAGGAAGACTGTTAATAATTCTTCATTTTTCAATTTTTTGTTTTCCCCCAGTATTATTGAGATATAATTTATATACAGTACTGTATAAGGTTAAGTTGTGTACCATCATGATTTGACTTATGGAATGATCACAATAAGTCTAGTGAACACCCATTATCTCATATAGATATAAAACGAAACAAATACATTTTTCCTTGTGTTGAAAACTCTTAGGATTTACTCTTTAACAATTTTCATAAATAACACACAGCAGTGTTAATGACATTAATCATGTTGTACATTACATCCTTAGTTATTGTTTATCATATAACTGGAACTTTGCACCTTTTGACCTCCTTTGTCACCATACAAAGATCTTTTATTATTGACTATTTTCCCCATGCTTTACATTTCATTCTTGTAACTCATTTATCTTGTAACTGAAAGTATGTACCTCTTAATTTCCTTCACCTACTTCACTCAGTCACTCACCCTTATCCCCTCTGATAACCAGGTTTGTAGCCTGTAACTATGACTCTGCTTCTCCTTCATGTTACTTCTTTTGAGTTTTAGATGCCACACACAAGTGAAATCATAGGGTATTTGTCTTTCTCTGTCTTATTTCACTTAGCATACTACTTTCTAGGTCCAACCATGTTGTCACAAATGGTAACATCTCTATCATTTTTATGGCTGAGTAATATTCCAGTGTATATATAATATGCACCACATCTTTTTTTATTCATCCACCTACTGATGGACACTTAGGCTCCTTCCATATCTTGACTGCTGCAAATAATGTAGTAATGAATACTGGAGCACATATATCTTTTCAAATTAGTGTTTTTATTTTCTTTGGAAAAGTACCCAGACATGGAATTGTTGGATCATTTGGTGGTTCTATTTTTAATGTTTTGAGAAATCTCCATATTATTTTCCATAGCAGCTGCACCAACTTATATTCCCACTAACACTGCACAAAGTTCCTTTTCTCCACATCCTCACTAATGCTTGTTATTTGTTGTCCTTTTGATCACAGACATTCTATAAAGTGTGAGGTGATATCTCATTGTGGTTTTGATTTGCATTTCCCTGATGATTAGTAAGGTTAGCTTCTTTTCATGTATCTGTTGATCATCTACATGTCTTCCTTAGAAAATGTCTATTCAGTTCCTTTACCCATTTTTTATTTGGGTCACTTGGTCTTTTTGAAATTGAGTTATATATGTTCTCTGTATGTTTTGGATATTAACTCCTTTTCAGATATATCATTTGCAAATATGTTCTCCCATTCAGCAGGCAGACTTTTCATTTCATTGAAATTTTCTTTGCAGCGTAAAAGTTTTTAGTTTGATACAGTCTCATATGTTTATTTTTGCTTTTGTTTCCCTTGCAAAAGGTGACATTTCCAAAATATATTGCTAACATTGATGTCAAAGGGCGTACTGCCTGTGTTTTCTTCTAGGAGTTTTATGGTTTCATGTGTTACATTTAAGTCTTTAATCCATTTTGAGTTTATTTTGTGCATAGTGTGAGAAAGTAGTCCATTTGATTCTTTTGCATGCAGCTTTCCAGTTTTCCCAACACAGTTTAGTGAAGAGTTTGTCTTTCTCCCACTGAATATTCTTGCCTCCTTTGTCATAGATTAATTGACCATATAAATGTGGGTTCATTTCTAGGCTTCCCATTGTGTTCCATTGATCTATGTGTCTGTTTTTGTACCAGCACCATACTGTTTTGATTATTGTAGATTTGTGGTATTATTTGAAATCAGGAAGCATAATACTTCCACTTTGTTCTTATTTCTCAAGATTGTTTTGGTTATTCAGGGTCTTTTGTGCTTTCAGGCAAATTTTAAAATTATTTGTTCTAGTTCTATGAAAAATGCCATTAGTATTTTCAGAAAATTGCATTGACTCAGTAAATTGCCTTGGGTAGTATAGCCACTTTAACAATATTAATTATTCTAATCCATGAGCATAGTATATCTTTCTATTTATTTGTGTCAGTATCATTTTTTTTCACCAGTATCTTCCAGTTTTCCAAGTACAGGTTTTATTTGTCCTCAATTAGATTTCTTCATAGATGTTGTATTCTTCTGATGCAATTTCACATGAGACTGTTTTCTCAATTACTCCTTCTGATAGTGTGTTGTTAGTGTATAGATTTTTCATTATGATAAATAATTCAAATAAATTTGTTAAAAATTTAAGCATACCTATTATTAGAACATACTTGAGATATATCATGCCCAAACCACTTAAGGAATAAAAAAGAAACAAAAAATGTATTTAACTTACTGATAAGGTAATAGAAAGTGGGAGAAGACATTAAACTTAAAAAACAAAGTCTATATAAGTAAAATAAAATAAAGCAATATGCTCTAAAATAATCCAAGCAGATATGAATTTATAATAAATAAGCTAAAATTATCTATTTACAATTAAGAATATTATATTAGTTTCAAAATAGCTCATCATTATTTCTCAAGGAAATATATAAAACATAATGACACAAAAAGATTAAAAATGAAACCTGGAAAAATATATCAGTAAAATGAAAAAATTAAAATGGTCATATAAATACACACTAAATATTCAGTTCAAATAATACTTCAGGTAATCCATATATAAAGAAGTACAAACCCATGTATAAATTCCAACAAATTTGAAAACATTCTCAGCCTCTCACGTTTTACAAAATTCAAGAGAAAGTGATAAATGGATGCATCTGAAAAAGGAAATGGCAACCCACTCCAGTATTCTTGCCTGGAGAATCCCATGGACAGAGAAGTCTAACGGGGTACAGTCCATGGGGTTGCAAAAAGTTGGACAGGACTTAGTGACTAAACCGGCCAAAGAGATTCAATTTTCCATATATCAGATTGGCGAAGATGTGCTTGAGAATATTCAGTGTTTACCAATAAGAAAATAGGCCCACTCAAATGTTGTTTTGGTGGCTATAAACTGAAACAAAATTTGCAACTTGGCAATAGCTTCAAAATTTTGTATACATACACCCTGATCCAGCTGTTTACTTCTAGGAATTCATCCTATAGATGCATCACACAATATTACAAAGATATATTTGCAAGAATTTTCTTTGTTGCATTTTTAATAAAAGCAAAACCTAGAAAGAATTCATATATTCATCAATAGGGGGCAAAATGGATACATTTTTTATATTGCTACAATAAGATCTTAGAAAACACTTTAAAAGGATGGATTATATAGAAAAAGACTAGAATATATACGAAATAAAAGCATTTAAATTTTACAACATTACATTTATGTTGTAATTCCTTCTGCAATTTTAAAGAGAAAAGACAGATTTCATTCACTGCACCATTGTGAATATCTTCATCAGTTAGAGAAACATATAGAGTCATATCTAATTTATTTTTCTGATTATCAAACCTCAAATGTTCTATCAGTAGAAAATCCAGTATCTTCCTGGAACATTTCTCATCTTCCTAACTTTAAATTCTGTAACAAAATCTCATGGTCAGGGGAGGGATGTTTCCTTCAAGCCTGCTTCCATATATGAGGCAGTTTAAGAACATTGAAGGGCTTCTTAGGTGGCACTAGCAATCAAGAATCTGCCTTCTGTCACAATACTGTAAAGTAATTAAAACAAATAAAATAATTAAAAAGAAAAAAAAGAATCCACCTTCCAATTCAGGAGACCTAAGAGATGTGGGTTTGATTCCTGGGTTGGGAAGATCCCCTGGAGAAGGAAATGGTTACCCACTCCAGTATTCTTGCCTGGAGAATCCCATGAACAGAGGAGCCTGGTAGACTACAGTCCATGGGGTCACAAGGAGTCAGACACAACTAAACAACAACAACATACACACACACACTGATCATAAACAGGACCACTCAGTTCTGTTGATTGATTTACTACTGTGACAATTCCACATTGCTCTCATTATTATGCTTTCATAATATGCTGACATATAAGGTACATTTATTTATATTTTGCTGTTGCTTTCAAACATGCATGCTTTTCTACCCATTTTATCTTTCATGGACTTTTAAAATCTGCTTGTTTAGCTTCATAAAATATCCTATCAGGGACTTTAATTTCATGGTCCATTGAATTGTACAAATAATTTTGCAATAATTGGCAGTCTTTACAACATTCCTTTCCTTCTATCCAAGAACATGGTATGTCTTGTCTTTATTTTGTCTTTCAGTTGTTTTCCTATTGTCTTTCTATAGATGATGTACATGTATGATTTTGTTACTATTGCAAGATTGGCTATCTACTCCATCATATTTTCTAATTGGTTGTAAATATTGATTAGGAAAACTGTTGCTCACTGAACATAGATAGTGTAACCAGCCACTTTACTGTTCTCTTATATTCTATTAATAATAGCTTTCAATTTGACTTTCTTGAATTTTCTAGGCATATTATCTGTTAATAGTAAAAATTTGTCCTATTGTCATTACCTATAATTTTTATTTAATTGTTTTCATCTTATTTCTTTGCCTTTAACCTCCAATACACCACTAAATAATGTTGGTTATAGTAACCATACTTGTCTTATTTCTGCCTGTTTCAGTTAGATGTGTTCAGTCTTAAATCATTTGGCTGAAGTTTCCTTCTCCCCTTATTCGTTAGGAGTTCACAGGTTGTTGGTATGGTACAACTCCTCAATAAAAGTGCCAACAGTGAATTGGGCTCTTTAGATCTTTCTCTGCATCCCCCTTAGTATGGTGGATTTCCTTTAGATTCACTATTTGTGGGTTTCAAGATGGCTCCTTCTCACAATCAAGGCAAAAAGATGAGGGGAAATTAGGGACACTCTGGTACCTCATTCTATCAAGAAAGCAAAAGAAACCTTCCAGAATGCACAGGGGACTTCCCTGTACAACTATAGTGGGAGGACCTCAATCCTATGATCCCCTCTAACAGCAAAAGAAGCTGAGAAAATGAGTACATAACCAGGAATCTAGTTAACATCCCAGGAAGAACGTTGACATTTTGCTAGCAAGGAAGAAGGGAGGAATAGATAACAGGTAAATCAGAGATATCAAGGGAACATGCAAAGATGGGCTCAATAAAAGACAGAAATGGTATGGACCTAACAGAAGCAGAAGATATTAAGAAGAGGTGGCAAGAATACACAGAAGAACTGTACAAAAAAAGTTCTTCAAGACGAAGATAATCACGATGGCGTGATCACTCACTTGGAACCAGACATCTTGGAATGTGAAGTCAAGTGGGCCTTAGAGAGCATCACTACGAACAAAGCTAGTGGAGGTGATGGAATTCCAATTGAGCTATTTCAAATCCTGAAAGATGATGCTGTGAAAGTGCTGCACTCAATATGCCAACAAATTTGGAAAACTCAGCAGTGGCCACAGGACTGGAAAAGGTCAGTCTTCATTCCAATCCCAAAGAAAGGGAATGCCAAAGAATGCTCAAACTACCGTACAATTGCACTCATCTCACACGCTAGTAAAGTCATGCTCAAAATTCTCCAAGCCAGGCTTCAGCAATATGTGAACCGTGAACTTCCAGATGTTCAAGCAGGTTTTAGAAAAGGCAGAGGCACCAGAGATCCAATTGCCAACATCCGCTGGATCATGGAGAAAGCAAGAGAGTTCCAGAAAAACATCTATTTCTGCTTCATTGACTATGCCAAAGCCTTTGACTGTGTGGATCACAATAAACTGTGGTACATTCTGAAAGAGATGGGAATCCCAGACCACCTGACCTGCCTCTTGAGAAACCTGTATGCAGGTCAGGAAGCAACAGTTAGAACTGGACATGGAACAACAGACTGGTTCCAAATCGGAAAAGGAGTATGTCAAGGTTGTATATTGTCACCCTGCTTATTTAACTTATATGCAGAGTACATCATGAGGAACGCTGGGCTGGAAGAAGCACAAGCTGGAATCAAGATTGCTGGGAGAAATATCAATAACCTCAGATATGCAGATGACACCACCCTTATGGCAGAAAATGAAGAGGAACTCAAAGGCCTCTTGATGAAAATGAAAGGGGAGAGTGAAAAATTTGGCTTGAAGCTCAACATTCAGAAAACGAAGATCATGGCATCTGGTCCCATCACTGCATGGGAAATAGATGAAGAAACAGTGGAAACATTGTCAGACTTTATTTTTGGGGGCTCCAAAATCACTGTGGATGCTGATTGCAGCCATGAAATTAAAAGACGCTACTCCTTGGAAGGAAAGTTATAACCAACCTAGATAGCATATTAAAAAGCAGAGACATTACTTTGCCAACAAAGGTCCATCTAGTCAAGGCAATGGTTTTTCCCGTGGTCATGTATGGATGTGAGAGTTGGACTGTGAAGAAAGCTGATTGCTGAAGAACTGATGCTTTTGAACTATGGTGCTGGAGAAGACTCTTGAGAGTCCCTTGGACTGCAAGGAGATCCATCCAGTCCATTCTAAAGGAGATCAATCCTGGGTGTTCATTGGAAGGACTGATGCTAAAGCTGAAACTCCAATACTTTGGCCACCTCATGCGATGAGTTGACTCAATGGAAAAGAGTCTGACTCTGGGAGAGATTGGGGGTGGGAGGAGACGGGGACGACAGAGAATGAGATGGCTGGATGGCATCACCGACTTGATGGACATGAGTTTGAGTGAACTCTGGGAGTTGGTGATGGACAGGAGGCCTGGTGTGCTGTGATTCATGGGGTCGCGAAGAGTCGGACACAACTGAGCGACTGAACTGAACTGAACTGAACTGAGACAACCAAGAGGATCTGCCACACTGACATACTAGAGGCTGTGTATAATGTTCCAGAAATCTCTGGGCTCATTTGTGTCATATGTAGAATCGATAAACAACAGGGTTCTACCGTATAGCACAGAGACTGTATCAATAACCTATGATAAACCATAATGGAAAATAAATCTTAAAAAGAGTATATACATATATATATATATATATATATATGCATAACTGAATTACTTTGCTGTTCAGCAGAAATTGGCACAACATTGTGAAAAGCTCTACTTCAATTTAAAAGAGAAGAAATTATTGGAATGTGTACTGTAATTTCCTGATAGAGCATTTTATCAGCCTAAGGAAGCTGGGTTCTATTCTTAGCTTGCTGAGGTCTTTTAAAATGAAGAAAGAATATTAAATGTTATCAAAACTCTTGTGGCATTTATTAGGAGAATATGTATTTGTATTTTCAATTAATATGCTAATTCAAAGTAATAGGTTTCAATTGTTGAATCATTCTTGCAACCCTGTAATAAACAATGCCTGGAATGTGGTTTATTCTGTCAGCTATTACTATATTTAATTTGAAAACATTATTCTCATATTGTATTTGCATTAATGTTCACAAGTGAAATTGATCTATAGTTTTCTCTATGCTATTGCTGTCCAGTTATTTTCATGAGGATTATGTAACCATGTAGAATATATTGGTGGACTTCTTGTCTTCTTCTACTTGAACAGTTCAAATAGAATTACCTATCCTTCCAGATTAGGTTGGATTCTTTTCAACAAGGTAACCCTGTTGTTTTATTAAAGTGACAGTTGTGTGATTGTTTTCTGTTTTCCCTTGATTATTCATATCTTCAGATATTCTATCCTCATTGAAACAGTGGTTATGTTTCTAGTTTATTGAGTGATGTGCTCTACCTTCAGTTTTTTCCCCCTAATACATAATTTTGTTAAAAACTTGACTCTTAAGTATTGCCTGGCACTTTGCTTTTGCTAACATTTTCCTTCCTTCCCAAATAGACTGTCATTTCAACATTAATTTCTTCTTCTACTTGAGTGATTGAACAGAATTTTCAAGAAAATATTCATACAAATAGCAGAGCTTATTTCTTTTATCTTTTGTTGTTGTTATTTCCAGTACTCAGTATCCGTTGTTTTGTGCTACCTAGCATTCAGCCATACCCCTCTAATTTTGAGGCCAGCCTCTGTAGGATGAGTCTTAGTGGAGAATCCAGCAATTAAGGCAGCAGCAAGATTCCGGTGGCAGCAAGTATCAAAAGATCATGCACAGGGTGACATCTTGGCCGTTAGTTCTGCCTGGTTTGGCCTTCCTTGCATCTCACCTTGTCTCCCCACCTGTAGTCAGCTCTTTAGGCTCTTTACTATCCTTCCAATAAGCTTCTTTAATGCTTAAAAGAGTCACAGTAAGTTCTGTTGCTTGCAGCTAGAAGTATGTTTACTGGTAATTTATAATCTCCGACTTTAGACCTAGAAAGTGTTGTTCAAGATTCTGCTTTACGGAAATTTATGGACTTTTTTCTTTGGGGCCTAATACACAAATTTTATTAATAGTCCATTTTTGCTCATTCCCAGGTTATTAGATATATTTTGTATATCAAAGTTGTTTCTAACATAATTCAAGACCTTTTTTTTTTCTCTTTGGCTCATTACCTTCTGAGATAAGTGGATTTAAGTCTCACATTGTTGTTACAATTCTAGCCAGGTCACGGACATTTCATTGGTGGACTCCCAAATGTTAGTATCTGTAGGCGTTTCTCTTCAGCCAGTTTTTTTCAGAGAAGAATCTTCCAACCCTTTGCCAAGAGAGATAAAAGGCTGGCTGCCAACAGGCAAGCTGAGGATTATCAAAGGACAGCCAAGAATATCTTCACCAGATATGTATTTTCTCTTGAAATACATGCTTCTCAACTGGTTTTTATTCAATGCTTAACCTCTGGCCTAAGACAAGGCATTCCAAGGTTATTTCTATGGGGAATAAAAATAACCCCTTGTCATCTGAAGAGCTGGTAAAGGTGAGCAAGTAAGTGTTTGGGACAGGAGGAGAGGTGTGTGTACTTGGTTGCTCAGTCATGTCTGATTCTTTCTGACCCCATGGACTATAGCCCACCAGGTTCCTCTGTCCATGGGATTCTCCAGGCAAGAATACTGGAGTGGGTTGCCATTCAGTTTACCTAATCCTTACACATACTTCCAACTCTAGTAGCCAATGTGACCTACTGCCTTCAGGATTCTGCGATTCAAATGTCCTTGCTTCTCATTTGCTTTTCTTCTCTAAGCCTTAGGTGTCAGCTTTCTCCTCTCTGCTGAAAATATTCTATTCATCCAGTTATTTCCTTTGTTCCAAATCTGCTGATATTTTTGGTCCACGTTCCCCCTCAGTTCTTTTTCTTTGTGGAGATTATATACATATACACTATATGTTACACACACTTGGGGCTTCCCTGTTGCCTCAGATAGTAAAGAATGTGAGCGTGAAAGTCGTTCAGCCGTGACCGACTCTTTGCAACCCCATGGACTATACAATCCATGGAATTCTCCAGGCCAGAATACTGGAGTGAATAGCCATTCTCTTCTCCAGGGGACCTTCCCAACCCAGGGATCAAACCCAGGTCTCCTATATTGCAGGCAGATTCTTTACCAGCTGAGTCACCAGGGAAGCGCAGACAGTAAAGAATCTGCCTGCAATGTAGGAGGCCCAGATTTGATCCCTGGGTCAGGAAGATCCCCTGAAGGAGGAAACGGCAACCCACTCCAATATTCTCACCTGGACAGTCCCATGGACAGAGGAGCCTGGCAGGCTACAGTCCATGGTGTCACAAAGAGTTGGACACAACTGAGCAACTAACACTTTCATTTCATATGTACACACTAAGCCCCCTATATATGAACGAGTTCCAAGAGCACATTCATAAGTCCAATTTGTTAAGTCCAACAAAGTTAGCCAAGGCACCCAACTAACACAATCGGATACATAGTACTGTAGTATAATAGTTTTATAATACTTTTACACAAATAATACATAAAAACAACTTTAAAAGTAAAGACAACATTTTTAATCTTACAGTATAGTACCTTGAAAAACACGATAGTCCAGTACAATGGCTGGTACACAGGGGCTGGGATCAAGCGAACGGGCCAGAAGAGATACTGACTGGAGGAGGGAAAGAAGGTGGGAAACGGTAGAGCTGAAGGACTATCAGCAAAAGGAGACAAGGCAAGCTGCAATTTCACTCATGCCTGACAGAAAGCCTTTCGAATACCATATCCTAGAAGCCTCCCTTGTCTTACCTTGTCTTAACTCTGTTTAAGGCATTCCCTTGTCTGCAGTGCACTCAAAGCATAGCACTCAACAGGAAGTCATACCATTACTGGAGTCATGAGACAGAATTTGGAGCTGCCAGGGTGGCTGGAAATTAATGGAGGAAGTCACAGAAGGGGAGCTACAAATTTTATGCATAAACCTCTCTCAAATTCTTTGCTGATCCCTGAGTCACGCATGCATGAGACTCTAGGGAGCCTAGAAAAGGCTCAGCACCCCTCAGAGGGTGATGGGTGTGTGCTAAGTCACTTTAGTTGTATACAACCCTTTGTGTCCTTATGTACTGTAGCTCGCCAGGCTCCTCTGTCCATGGGAGAATGATACCAGCAACCAAATTCTCTAAAATGTTCGGCAATATCAAATCTAAAATAATTTATAACTCTTATTTTTTCCACAACTTTTAAACATTGTTAATATCAAAAATTAAAGAGAAACTTAAATCTCTTCAGTGTGTACCCCAGTCATATACCATCTTCTTGGATTTCTTTCATTACCCTCATCAGTGAACGGGTTATCTTGCATAATTTTGATTCATTTGTCTATTTCATTGACCACATTGTCTATCATTGTGACAATGACAAATCTGATAAATCAGATTTCTATAAATCTTAGATAAAGTATTTTTAGATTCACAAAAAGTTTTAAAATATGGTCTATAATAAAAAATAATTACTAGAAACAAAACTACAAATATCCCCAACACCCCAAATTTAATTAACAAAGAAAGACTTTTAAATAACAATAATACATACTACGTTAAAGACTCTGCAAAAAAACAGAGGAGAAAAAATCTACAGGAAAAAATAGATCTAATGGCAAAAGGGTGGGGAATTTCAAGAAAGATATATTTTTTAAAGTACTGAAGCCTTATTTCATATATTGAATTTATAAATAAGAATCAAAGGAAATCTTAAAAGTAAAAAAATATAATTACTGAAATCATTGTTGGATGGTAACATTAATAACAGCATACTGGACACAACAGAAGACTGTAGACATGAAAACAAGTCAAGAGAAAATTTAAAAATTAAAGCACAATAATTTTTTTTAAAGAGTGAAGAGCATTCAATGACAAGGGGACAGAGTTAACTGCTCTAAGACATGTGTCATTGTAATTTCAGAAGGAGAGGGGAAAGGCAATGGAGAATAAACAGATACTTGCAGAAATGCTAGCTGAAATTTTCCCAAAATTGATCAAAAGTGGTATCAGACAAATACAGGAAATTCAAGCAAGAGAAGTACACAAAGCCATACATAGGTACATCACAGTCAAACTGCTAAAAAGCGGAAATAAAGGGAAAACCTTAAAAGAAGTCCAAAGAAGGAGGCACATTGCCTATAAAGAAATGAGGATAGCAATAAGCTGACTTCTCAGAAACTATGGAGGCCATAAAACAGAGGAATGATACTTTTTTTATTTTGAAAGAAAGGAACCATCAAACTAGAATTTTATAATCAGGTGAAAATATCTTAAATATATAGCAAAAGAAAAGTCATCTTCAGATAAACCAAAGCTTAAGAATTTGTCTTCTCTAAATCTACACTGTAAAAATGCTAACGGGAGTTTTTCAGATAAAGGCAAAATGGTATCAGATGGAAATTTTAATCTACAGGATTCTTATGCATCCAAACAGAGAGTGCAATGGAAGCTATGGTCTGGGGAAAAAAATGTTCTTTGTTGCACAATGGAATGGCAATAAAAATAGATACAGGTACCTTAAGCTAACCGTAGGAAGCATTAAAGATGTATAATCTATCAGAGATCAGTGAGTTGAGATACTATTAAGATGCCTTAACAATTACAGGTTCTATGCTTGCACTGCGCCTGCACTGCAGGCAGATTCTTTACCACCTGAGCTACCAGGGAAGCTCACATATAGGTCCATGGTTATGATTAAATGCCTGAATTTTAATTAATATATATGGACTAAAAGTATGAAGATATGGTTCAAGGAGGGGAAACAAATTAACATTCTATTATTTTCAATTTGTATCCATGGTGATAAAGGCCAGAAAAGGAAAGTGAAATTCTCTTTTTCCTCTGTGTTCCACCCTTCTGTCTCTATCTGTGTTTTGGGCATTTCCCCCCACTCCCCATTTTCCTAAGCATCAGTTTTCTTATCTGTAAAATGAGAAATTTCCATTTAGGCAGTGACTCTTAAATCCTTCATATATTCATTTGATAATTTCATAAAACTGATAGATAACTCTTCTCAACTGCGTGAAGCTGGACAACCATTTTCCCTCTCACATTCTCTAATTTCCACAATGGCACTTTTCAAGATCAAGCCAACAGTGAGAGACAGTTTTAAGAATTTAACCCTCTGGCTGATATGGAAACTTGATGTCTGATTGTTTTTAGAGATTTCATCCACTAGCCAGGCTTCTGATGTTTTTCCTTTCTTACTCCTTTATACACGGGAACTGGAGTCTCTCCTGCCCTCTCCAGCAAGTGAAATACCAAACACACAAGAAGGTGAGGACTCCAGAGAAAGAGAAGAGGTTAAAGGACCAAATGATTGGGCTAAAGGGGAATTAGAACACAAGTAAGGACATCACTACTGGTAGATAAGTGTCCACAATGGATTCCCCACATGTTTCTGAGAGACTCTTTTCCTTTCTAGATAGGGAACAAACTCATTAATTTCTCCCCATTCTTTGGACTCTGTGTGGACTGGACTGTATCATTTGAACATGAATGAAAGACTTAATCTTTAAGGGACTCTGTGTGTGTATGTGAGTCTGTGTGTGAGAATGTGTTTGAGTGTGTGTGAGACAGAGAGAGGAGTATGTGTGTGTGTGTGTGTGTGTGTGTGTGTGTGTGTGTGACAGAGAACTGAACTTGCTTTTCTGCTTTACAGGATATTCCTAGATTTTTGTATGTATGATGAAAACTCAAAGAGAGCTTCTCATGGGACTTTCCTGGTGGTCCAGTGGTTAAGTCTCCATGCTCCCAATGCAGAATGCCTGCATTTTATCCCTGGTCAGGGAACTAGATCCTATATGCTGCAACTAAGAGTTCGTATGGTGCAACTAAAGATCATGCATTCTGCTGCTAGAACCTGATGCAACCAAATATTAAAACATACACACAAAAAGAGCTTCTCATGAGTCAAACCAACCAACCAGTTGTTTTGTATGGCTTTTCACCTCCTCCCCTACTTATAAAATTTTACATGTGATTACATGAATTCAAAACCCCTAATGTCTATACCGTGGCTCCCAGGATGGGAACTTTTACAAAAGATAATAACTCAGTTCCTTCCTCTTCTAAAACTTGGCACCTATACTTATCTGTGCATATATCTTTATGAAGCAGAGAAGTTATGTTTTATGTCAGAGAAAAGAAACACACAGAGCAGCATAACTCTTCTCAATCACACAGATGATCCATGAGGAACCATTCCTGGTGGATCTCTCTTTTAGGCTTATTATTAAAGAATTGTGTTAACCTTCACCGTTTTAAATGACTCAGCCACTTTTGGATGAGAATGAAGAAATTCAATGGGGTCCATACTGAACAAATTTTACCTAGCTAGTGAGAATTCAGCCAAAGAGATTAATGAATTCATTATTCAGTAAAAGTCGCAGATAACAGTCAAGGTTTTTTCCAAGTAGATCAACAACCCCAGTCACCAGAGCCCTCACCAGAGTGCACAGCTTTTCTCCCTACATAACCCTGCACATTCAGTCAACGCCCATGTGTTCCAAGGTCAATAGTCTCCTCATGAATTCGCTCAGCTTCATTCTGAAGGATTTCTAATGCAACAAAAGTTAATCCACTGCAAAGATGAAAGAGCTGCTTAACAGCTGTGATAAAGGAAATTAAAACAATTTGACATGCTTTCCATTGGGAATTAAACTATTTTCACTAAGACCCACACATACCAGTGCCCTGATAGAGCTGACAACAAACGAATTGAAATGAATGATGACAAAGCAAATCCATGCTTACATTTGGAACTTATAAAAACGGCAAAATACTTGCAGAGAGAAGCTAATTTTCACTTTTAAAAGGCTTACTTCTCTCTTGAAGGAAATCTATCACTCTAAAATGTCTAGACACCTCCTCAATAGATTCTTTTATTGGCATAGAAACATGATAATTCTATAAAGTCAATAATGTCAATTTGTATAAGTTTACTGGAAATATTTCATAAAATATAGTAAAACATCAAAATGACAGTTATGAAATAACAGATTAGTCATTGTAGCTCATTGAATTAAGTGTATGTATCAGGCAGAGTTGGTCTTCCCAGGTGGTGCTAGTGGTTGAAAAAAAAAAGAAAAAAATACCTGCCTGCCAATGTAGGATATGTAAGAGATACGGGTTTGATCCCTGGGTTGCAAAGATCCCTGGAGAAGGAAATATCTACCCACTCCAGTATTCTTGCCTGGAGAATCCCATGGACGGAGAAGCCTGGCGGTCTATGGTCCATAGGGTCACAAAGAGTCTGACACAACTGAAGCAACTTAGCATGTACATCAGGCAGCGTTATGGCTCTTCAAAAATGGTAATTGAAGATAGTTTGATAAAGGGACCATTTACAACATATATCTAGTTAAAGTTCTCCTGGGAAACAGACCTAATAGTGTATATATAACTATACATATATAAAGAGATTTATTATAAGTAATTGGCTCATGTAATTATGGAGGCTGAGAAGTCTCAAGACATGGAATCAGCAAGCTAGCGAACCAGAAAAGCCAATGAGTGGTTCCAGTCCTAGTCCAAAGTCTGGATAACCCAGAGGACCAATGGTTATAAGTTCCAGATTGAAATCCAGATGGAATCCAAGAAAAGTTAATGGTCTAATACCAATCTGAGGGTCATAGAGGACTGATGTTCCAGCTCAGTAGTCATGCAGGAGTAGTTCTCACTTACTCAACCACTTTGGTCTATTCAGGTCTTCAACTGATTGGATAAGGCCCACCCACAAAGCAGGAGGGCGATCTGCTTAACTCAGTCTATTGATACAAATATTAGCCGTATCCAGAAAATCCTTCACAGGCACACTCAGAGTAATGTTTGACCAAATGTCTGGGCACTCCATAGTCCAGTCAAGTTGACATAAAATAATTTTAGGATTGATTGACTCATTTATTTTTTATTGTGATAAAAATATGTAACATAAAATTTATCATTTAACCACTTTGAATCATGACTTTTTATTTTACATTAAAAATTATCATTCAGCAAACTGATTTTTTGTATGCATTTGTATGAGTTCTTACACACATATCAGTGACAGATTTTATTTTCTTGGGCTCCAAAATCATTGCAGAGAGTGACTGCAGCCATGAAATTAAAAGATGCTTGCTCCTTGGAAGAAAAACTATGACAAATTTAGACATTAAAAAGTAGAGACATCACTTTGCCAACATAAGTACATAGTCATATACAGATGTGAGAATTGAACCATAAAAAAAGACTGAGTGCTGAAAAATTGATTCTTTTGAACTGTGGTACTGGAGAAGACTCTTGAGAGTCCCTTGGACTGCAGGGAGATCAAACCAGTCAATCCTAAAAGAAATCAACTCTGAATATCCATTGAAAGGACTGATTCTGAAGCTCCAGCACTTTGGCCACCTGATACAAAGAGCCAACTCACTGGAAAGACCCTAATTCTGGGAAAGATTGAGAGCAAAAGGAAAAGGGAGCAACAGAGGATAAGATGGTTGGATGGCATCAATGACTCAATGGACATGAGTTTGAGCAAACTCTGGGAGACAGTGAAGGACAGGGAAGCAAGGTGTGCTGCAGTTCACGGGGTCACAAAGAGTTGGACATAACTTAGTAACTGAACAATAACAACAACACACATACAGATTCACAAAACTACCACCACAGTGAAGATACAGAATAGTTCCCTTTCCCCTGAAAACGCCCTTGTACTATTCCGTTCAGGTTAAACCCTTTACTCACTTCTAACCTGTGTAAACTACTGATTAATTTTTTATCACTATAATTTTATTTTCCAGAATGAAGTTGACATAAAATTAATCATTAAAAAAGAAATTGCCTGAGTTTAAGAAAACCAAGTGTTTTGGGCTAGAAATAGAATCCATATTCTGGATTAACAAGAGCCAAGAGGATTAAAATTCTCCAAGTCAGGCTTTAGCAATACGTGAACTGTGAACTTCCAGATGTTCAAGCTGGTTTTAGAAAAGGCAGAGGCACCAGAGATCCAATTGCCAACATCCGCTGGATCATGGAGAAAGCAAGAGAGTTCCAGAAAAACATCTATTGCTGCTTCATTGACTATGCCAAAGCCTTTGACTGTGTGGATGACAATAAACTGTGGAACATTCTGAAAGAGATGGGAATCCCAGGCCATCTGACCTGCCTCTTGAGAAACCTGTATGCAGGTCAGGAAGCAACAGTTAGAACCAGACATGGAACAACAGACTGGTTCCAAATAGGAAAAGAAGTACGTCCAGGATGTATATCGTCATCCTGCTTATTTAACTTATATGCAGAGTACATCATGAGAAATGCTGGGCTGGAAGAAGTACAAGCTGGAATCAAGTCTGCCTGGAGAAATACCAATAAGCTCAGAGATGCAGATGACACCACCCTTATGCCAGAAAGTGAAGAACTAAAGAACCTCTTGATGAAAGTGAAAGAGGAGAGTGCAAAGGTTGGCTTGAAGCTCAACATTCAGAAAACTAAGATCATGGCATCTGGTCCCATCACTTCATGGCAAATAGATGGGGAAACAATGGAAACAGTGTCAGACTTTATTTTTCTGGGCTCCAAAATCACTGCGGATGGTGATTGCAGCCATGAAGTTAAAAGATTCTTACTCCTTGGAAGGAAATTTATGACCAACCTAGATAGCATATTAAAAAGCAGAGGGATTACTTTGCCAACAAAGGTCCATCTAGTCAAGGCTATGGTTTTTCCAGTGGTCATGTATGGATGTGAGAGTTGGACTATAAAGAAAGCTGAGTGCCAAAGAATTGATGCTTTTGAACTGTGGTGCTGGAGAAGACTCTTGAGAGTCCCTTGGACTGCAAGGAGATCCAACCAGTTCATCCTAAAGATCAGTCCTAGGTGTTCATTGGAAGGACTGATGTTGAAGCTGAAGCTCCAATACTTTGGCTACCTGATGCGAAGAGCTGACTCATTGGAAAAGACCCTGATGCTGGGAAGGATTGAGGGCAGGAGGAGTAGGGGAGAACAGAGGATGAGATGGTTTGAGGGCGTCACTGACTCAATGGACATGGGTTTGTGTGGACTCCGGGATTTGGTGATGGACAGGGAGGCCTGGCGTGCTGCAGTTCACGGGGTCACAAAGAGTTGGACACAACTGAGCAACTGAACTGAACTGAACTGAAGAGGCATTACAACACCTAGGCCTGGAGGAGAACATTCTTAGTACATCCCAGAGAGAGCCAAGGTTGTCCAAGGATTGATACCTTTGGCAGGGAAGTAGCAATGAAATGAATACCCTAAAGATTAGCTACTCCTATCATAGATCAGGATAGAAAAGAGAAAACATTAAACATGGATAAGCAAAAGAAAAATGTCTAGTATAGCATTACCTTTGAACTCAGGGAAACAATGAAAGTTATAAAAGCTATAGACATGAATGCTTGCCTGAATCCACTTGATATCTTGCTTGGTCTGTGAGTTATAACAATGCAGCTGCTATAAAACAAAATATAGATTCTGAGACCTCACTTATGCCAGTCAAACAAGAACCTCTGAGACTTGATATTAGGCATGAGTATATTAAATATATATGTATACATTTTTAATTTTTAAAATTTATTTATTCAGATGTGCTGGGTCTTTCTGCTGTGGAAGTCTTTTTCTAGTTGCACTAAGTGGGCTTCTCATTGTGGTGGTTTCTCTTGTTGTGGACCATGGGCTCTAGGTGCTTCGGCTTTAGTAGTTATGGTTGGTGGGCCTAGAGTGCAGGTCAGTAGTTGCGGCTCAGGGGCTTAGTTACCCCGCAGCATGTGGAATCCTTCCAGACCAGGAATCAAACCCACATCCCCTGTATTGGCAGGTGAATTTTTAACCACTGAACCACCAGGGAAGTCCCATGGGTATATTTTTAAGTTTCTACAGGGTTTCCACACCCCCAATGTAGGATTCTATTTTGAATAATGCTTATACATCTTTCATCTATTTATTTTGAAATTATACCCCTATTTTCAAAATAAGCTAGAAGAATTATTTTTTCAAAGATAAAGTGCTTCTATGATGCTAAAATCTCAGATGGCTACATTGAGTATTGAAGTGTTATATGGTAAATATACATGGATTTAGCTATAAAATAGATCTTAATGACCCAGATAACCATGATGATGTGATCACTCACCTAGATAGAGCCAGACATCCTGGAGTATGAAGTCAAATGGGCCTTAGGAAGCACCACTATGAACAAAGCCAGCGGAGGTGATGGAATTCCAGCTGAGCTATTTCAAATCCTAAAAGATGATGCTGTTAAAGTGCTGCACTCAATATGCCAGCAAATTTGGAAAACTGGGCAGTGGTCACTGGACTAGAAAAAGTCAGTTTTCATTCCAGTACCAATGGACAGTGTCAAAGAATGTTCAGACTACCACCCAATTATATTCATTTCACATGCTAGCAAGGTAATGCTCAAAATCATCCAAGCTAGGCTTCAACACTATGTGAACTGAGACCTTCCAGATGTATAAGTTGGATTTAGAAAAGTCAGGGAAACCAGAAATCAAATTGCTAAAATCCACTGGATTATAGAAAAAGCAAGAGAACTCCAGAAAAACATCTACTTCTGCTTCATTGACTAGGCTTAAGCCTTTGTGTGGATCACAACAAACTGGGAAATTCTCAAAGAGATGGAAATACCAGACCACTTTACCTGCCTCATGAGAAACCTGTATGCAGGTCAAGAAGCAATATTAAGAATTGAACATGAAACAACAGATAGGTTCAAAATTGGGAAAGGAGTGCATTAAGGCTGTAATTGTCACCCTCTTTATTTGACTTATATGCAGAGTAAATAATGCAAAATGCCAGGCTGGATGAAGCACAAGCTGAAATCAAGATTGCCAGGAGAAATATCAATAACCTCAAATATGCAGATGACACCACGCTTATGGCAGAAAGCAAAGAGAAATTAAAGAGCCTCTTGATGAAGGTGAAAGAGGAGAGTTTAAAAGCTGGCTTAAAACTCAGCATTCAAAAAATTAAGATCATGGCATCCAGTCCCATCACTTCATGGCAAATAGATGTGGAAACAATGGAAACAGTGAGAGACTTTATGTTCTTGGGCTCCAAAATCCCTGTATATGGTGAGTGTAGCCATGAAATTAAGACACTTGCTCCTTGGAAGAAAAGCAGTGACATACCTGTATTAAAAAACAGGGATATTACTTTGCCGACAAAGGTTCATGTAGTCAAAGCTATAGTTTTTCCAGTAGTCATATACAGATGTGACCACAAAGAAGGTTGAGTGCCAAAGAGTTGATACTTTTGAATTGCTGGAGAAGACTCTTGAGAGTCTTGGACATCAAGGAAATCAAACCAGTCAATTCTAATCAAAGGAAATCAACCTTGAATATTCATTGGAAAGACTGATGCTGAAGCTGAAGCTCCAAAACTTTGCCACCCGATGGGAAGAGCCAACTCATTGGAAAAGACCCTGATGTTGAAAAAGATAGAAGGCAGGAGGAGAATGGAATAACAGAGGACAAGATAGTTGGATGGCATCACTGACTAACTGGACCCAAGTTTGAACAAGCTTTAGGAGACGGTGAAGGACAGGGAAGCCTGGCACGCTGCAGTTCATGGGGTCTCAAAAAGTCAGACACAACTGACCAACTGAGCAACAACAACCTATCAGTCTAAAACACATGGTGGTAGAAATCATACATCTACATACTTTCCCCATGACAGCAATGCTCCCAGAACAACAGGGAAAAGCTCCCCAAAATTAGGAAACCAGGGTCAAAAATCGATGGTCATAGTCAGGGAAAATTTCTCAATCTCATCACTTACCCTGGAGCATTTTATCCTGAAATGACATCTCCTGTTAATTCTTTCCTTGATCCTATTTTATTAAATCCTTTTGAAAGCTGCAATTTCATCTTAAACTTTTAAGATGTGAAATATTTTGAGGACATGCTCTTCACACACAATGAGAGTCATAATGTGAGGATAAATATGAGTACATTTAATAAACAGCCACACAGGTAGGTGTTTTATATGCACTTCCTATTAAATATTTGCAAGTATTCTCTATTATAAGCATCATTTATGGAATTTTTAAAATGATAAATTTGCGAGTCATAGAGATTAATGAATTTGCCTGAGGTCACATGGTTATTTAGTGGCCACACCAGGGTTTTAATTACTTTAGAGACTGTAGTCTTTTGGCTATCATATTCTTGTTGTTCAGCTGCTAAATTGTTTCCAACTCTGCACCCCCATGGACTGTAGCCCGCCAGGCTCCTCTGTCATGGGATTCTCCAGGCAAAAATACTGGAGTGGGTTGTCATTTCCTCTTCCAGGGGATCTTCCTAACCCAAGGATGGAACCCACGTTTCTATGTCTCCTGTGCTGGCAGGTGGGTTTTTTTACCACTAGCACAATCTGGGAAGCCCAATATATGTTGTATTGGAGTATAATTGTTTTACAGTGCTGTGTTAGTTTCTGCTATACAACAAAGTGAGTCTGCTATATGTGCACATATATTCCCTTTCATGTTTGACCTCACTCCCACCAACCCCTTCTCATCCCTCTAGGTCATCACAGAGCACCAAGCTGAGCTGCCTGTGCTATACAGCAACCTCCCACTAGCTATCTATTTAACACATGGAGTGTATAGATGTCAATCCTAATCTCCCAATTCACCCACCCTCCCCTTCACGGCTGTGTCCACATGTCCATTTTCTACGTCTGTGTCTTTATTCCTACTTTGCAGATAGGTTGGTCTGTCCATTTTTCTAGATTCCACTTATATATGTTGATATTTGATGTTTGTTTTCCTCTTTCTGACTTACTTTACTCTGTTTGACAGACACTAGGTCCATCTACATCTACAAATTTAGCATTAAGCTCACAGCCAACAACACTGCAATTACTGCCTAGAGAAGTTTATCTAACTTTCGTTTTCTCCACAAGGCACATCACACTCTCCTGGCACTTTGCAGCCCTAAGCAGCCCTATGTTTGGGGGTCTTTGTAAGCAGAGAAATCACCAACAAAAAAGCAAAATGTAAAAAAGTGTGGGACTAAATACACCATGAAAGGACACTCTTTTCTGGTATGAGAAGTGAAACAAGAAAGTAGAGAGTTACTTTGTCTATCTTAGCTGAGAACTTACATATCATGAGGAGCTGAAATTGTTTGCAGCTTTGTGTGTGTGCATGTCTGCAAATGACTGCAAAGGTGCCACAGCACTGATTTGGGGGTGACAAATAAATTTTAGCAATTAGGCAAATTCCCAAACACAGCATCCATGAATCATGAGGATTAACCATTTGAGAATGTATGAAACCTAAATAACAATCAAAGATATGATAGAGTGAAACTTTTTCAAGCAAAACCCTACTGTATGAAATGAAGAATACTCATCACATCCCAGGTGAAAGAAGAGGCTGACTATGTAATACATTCTGGCAAAATATCAGAGTTACAGTCACAGAAGGAGCATTCAAAATGGAAATAAAAAGAGACTAGCCTAAATAAAGCACTAAGGAAAAATACTCCCCAAAGAGTAACGGGTAAAGTACATAAACAGAATGTTCACATGAAGAAAAGTAGGTAGCCAATAACCATAAAGTGATTGAAACTCAAAAATAACAAGGGAATGAAATCACTCACAAAATTATCTTTTTTATGTCAATATCAAGTGTTAGCAAAGGTATGGAGAAGTAAGCATTCCAATAACTTTTTGGTTGGATTGTCAATAAGGACAATAGTTTTGTGGGCAGTTTGAGAACATGAATCAAAAATCAAAAACTTTTTGAGCTAACAGCATTTCTTATAAATCCCTACCATGAATGAGCATAAATCTATAAAGACATTCACCAAACCACTATTTAAAATGAAAAATTGGAAATTCTGTAAATACCAAATGCTGAATTAGAATAAGAAATAGAATTAGAAATAGAACCATAAGATAGCCTATTACACAATCATGAAAATGAGATTGTACGGCATTCAAATTATAAATATATCTTAAATGCAAATGTACTGAAATTATACACATATGTATATGGTCAAATATGCATATAATCAAGTGGATATATATCAAAAATACACATATCAAAATACTAACAGTGGTTACTTCTAAAATTTGAGTAATTAATGATTTTATATTTTTACTAATATTTTACTTTGTTTTCCAAATGTTCTAAAGTAAATATCAATTACTTTTAAATCAAGAGGAGATGTGTTTAAAAACAGGATCAGTCATAATGAAAATAATTTTAATTTTTAAAGAAAATTTGGGCTGATACAAAGCTCTTCAAAGTTAAGTCTTCTACATAAGATTATCAGTTTTGTTTTTATTTCTTCCTTCAACTTCCCTGTGTTCTCTGAAAAATAACACCAAGCACTGCTCTTCCAAGACGAAGTTCAAATATTAACCCATTCTCAAAGTATTCAGGTTTGCCTGTGTTCCACAGAAAATGATCCTACTAGAGCTACTAATATGTTCATACCTGTTTAAGTTTCCTTCCATTTTGGATCTAAGACTCCAAATAAATGGATCATTGTCATAATAAAATTGACTTGGAATGATCCACAGCCTTGGCATCCACAAACATTGTCAAATCCAAAATTCTAATTCAAAAAGATACATGCACCCCAATGTTCATGGCAGTGCTATGTACAACACCCACGACATGGAAACAATCTAAATGTCCATCAAAAAATGAATGGATAAAGAAGATGTGAGATATATACAATGGAATACTACTCAGCCATGAAAAAGAATGAAATAATGCCATTTGCAGAAACACTGATGGACCTAGAGATTATCATATTAAGGAAAGTAAGTCAGAAAGAGAAAGACAAATACCATATCACTTACATCTAGAATCTAAAATACAACACAAACAAACCTATCTATGAAATAAAAACAGACTTATAGAGAACAGGCTGGTGGTTGCCAAGTGAGAGGTTGGGAGAGGGAAGAACTGGGAGTTTGGGATTAGCAGATGCAAACTATTACATGTTGTTTAGTTGCTAAGTCATTTCCGGCTCTTTGAGACCCCATAGACTGCAGCCCACCAGGCTCCTCTGTCCATGGGATTCCCCATGGACAAGAATACTAAAGTGGGTTGCCATTTCCTTCTCCAAAACTATTATATACAGGGTGGATAAATATGGTCTTACTGTACAGCACAGGGAACCATATTCAATATCTTGTTATAAATCATAATGGAAAAGAATATGAAAAGAATATATATGTATAACTGAGTCAATTTAATGTACAGCAGAAATTAAGCACGACACTGTAAATCAACTATACCTCAGTAAAACATTTAGAACATTGTCAAATCCAACTTGAGTACCTTATACACAAGTCTGTGTGGGGCTCAGGGCAAGAAGGTATATCCTTGGGGATAAGTGGGAAGGATTTAGCATTAGAGAAAGGAGGGCATGCACTGTTCTTGGTAGGAAGAATAGATTCATGTTCATTGGATTTAAATACACACACACAGGCACCCTGTTGAATGTGACTGATTGAGAAAATGAGCAATAGGTGATTATCCCTTGAAAGAGAGTGGCTTTAAAAAAAAATACTGGGTTGAACCCTGATTTGCAGCCATAGGCAACAAGGACCTAGGGTGTGTGTGTGCATGTATGCGTGTGTGTATTAAAAGTTGAATTTTCCTATGGCGGAGCAACATAGACTCTGAGAGTGTGGCTGGGCACTGGTCCCTAGGAAGTCACAAAGAGGTGAAAAGCTGCTCTGTTTCTGCTGGAAGAGCAAAGAAGGAAGGGGCTAATAGCCAGGGAAAGAGGCCAGACCATGGATATTCAACCCAAAGAAAGCACAAACACATGTCACCCTGAAAATAGTACTGGCTGGACAAATGATGGACTGGAGGAGCCTGTTGAGAAAGAGATCACTGAGAACATTTTCATTCTCCTCAACCATCTGACATCTGCCACTATTGTAAAAACCATAACAAAGGGAGAAAGGCTTACTCACTGTGGGAGGGAGCCTGTGTGAAGGTCACCCCCACGAAAGATGTGCTACTGAACAGATGTCCGTGTATCATCTCCTGGGGCAATAAAGTTCTGCTCACTAATTCATGACATAGAAGCTTAATCATCCCTCCCTTCTGGTGTAGGAGGTCATGAGGTCTGGTCCAAGAGGCCTGATGACTGGTCCTCCTTGTAACACTTTTCTGTGCCCCTTTTATTCAGCACAGTGTTGGAATTCTTCTATCCACCTACTGTTCTGCGGACTCATTATTTGAGACACAGAAACCTTGAGAAGCCATGGACTCATCTAAAAAAGAGGCTAGCTGAGACTCTAGCTAGAAAACTTGTATGACAAGTTAGGCTCAAGTCCCAAAGAAGATACTCTGGATCAGATAGTTCCTGACAAGCATTATTAATAATCCCTAATGTAAGGAGAAAGAAGATGTATAATTTATCAATAAATTGTGGTTGTAAACTGCTTATCAGGACATATAGGGCATATTTCACCATGGATGAAAACTCATCTCTAGAATAGAGAATGAGAGATTAAAAAATGCAAAATTCCCAGCTCACTCTAAGCTGTAAGCCTGTTCTTTTTTCATTCATTCTTAAAGCAACTTTCCCATCAAATCAAATTTTCACTTGGGGAGAGAATAAAGCATGTAGGGAAATATTCCTATTTAGGGAGAAGAATTCATTTTGAGCAATCACAGAGCTTTACAAAGATAAGTAATGCATTCATCAGCAAAAGATAAGCACATCACAGGGAACAAAGTAGAACTCATCATTCACTTGAGTTTATTCAGAGCATCGGTTATGCCCATGTGACCCAGAGTGTTGGCTGCCATCTGAATGTGTGTCATATCCATTATGGAATCAGGCAGGGGGGTTTCATTTCTTCTCTAATTCACTCTTCTAGTAGTTATGCTAATAAGTTGCAATGTAGACTTCCATGATTTTTTATTATATTTATAGGCATTGTGTTCTCACAAGGGATGTTATGCTAAGCAGTTCGTGTTTAAATCTATAAAAAATATTTTGCATTTTTCATAGACACACTAAGGGGGTTGTCATTCTTAACGTTATTTCCAATTGCTAAGTTAATTATTTTTCAATCACATGCCTGCTTTTACTGCCCTGAAGCTTTAGAAATTATCATAAATTAAGCAGCTTTCAATTTTTTTTTTTAATTAAACTTTGGGGAAAACAAATGTCTTCAAATTCTTACCTTACCCTTAACTTCATCTGGTTAGTCATCACTCTCATGACTAATTCACAACAATAAATTCCTCTCCAATTTAGTCTTTCTCTTTCCCACCAAGTGTAATCATGACTGCCCTGAAGAGGGTCACCATGACAAAAGCATGGTTTGTGTCTGTGTGTTGAAGAGGGGCAGGGGTAAATATCTTCATGAGTTTACATGGCTGTTTCACAAATAATCCTGATTCAATGGATAACATACTCCCTCAAATTGAAATTTTGAAATATGTAGGGAAGTAGGAATTGGGAAGGGAGTATTAGCAACTGGGGAAAGACTGCACCCTTTCTCTCTCTCTCATTCTATAATTATGCTCACGGTAATTTCTTTAAATTTTTTTTATTTGTGTGGATCTCTAAACAGGAACCTGGAGCAAGCATTTCTGGTATAAAATTCAAACTATTGGTCTCAATATCTACTAAGTTCCACCACTTTTTGTTTTTAAAAATATAATTGTATAGTAGCAGGGGAAAATCAATTTTTTAACCATCATTCACAATCTAATCTTTCCAACTGTCATTTTAACTTTTTATATTTTTTACCATATTTGTACCAATGTATGCCACACACATAGATATTTTAAAAGTAAATGAAATGATAAATATACTGTTATATACCTATAAAATGTATATGCACATATAATATGTATATTATGAAGATGTATGCATGCATGCTAAGTAACTTCAGTCGTGTCTGACTCTTTGTGACCCCATGGACCGTACCTAACCAGGCTGTTCTGTCCATGGGATTCTCCCTGCAAGAATACTGGAGTGGTTTGCCATTTCCTCCTCCAGGGCGTCTTCCTGATCTAGGAATTGAACCCACATCTCTCATGTCTCCTGCATTGAAAGATGGGTTCTTTACCACTGGCGATACCTGGTAAGTCCAATTATGGAGAGAGATATATATATAATTCATATTTCTTGATTATTGGAAATATGAACACTACCCATGTGTTCATTTAGAATTTGATAAATAGCTATTTAGTTATCAATTATTTCTCTCATTACTGTGACCACAACTGCCTTTCATTTTGGCTTAATCAGCCAAACTTTCTTCCTTTTTGTTCAAAGCCGCACTTTGTGCTGAACAATGGAATGTAAAAGAATCATATGTACAATGATTTTAGATATCTACTATCTAGGGAAAAAATTTACAAAATATATAGACCTTTACAGGAATAGATAGTAAACATAAACATTAGGAGATCAGTTCAGTTCAGTTCAGTCACTCAGTCATGACCGACTCTTTGCGACCCCATGAATCATAGCACGCCAGGCCTCCCCGTCCATCACCAACTCTCGGAGTTCACTCAAACTCATGTCCATCAAGTCGGTGATGCCATCCAGCCATCTCATTCTCTGTCATCCCCTTCTCCTCCCGCCCCCAATCCTTCCCAGCATCAGAGTCTTTTCCACTGAGTCAACTCTTCACATGAGGTGGCCAAAGTATTGCAGTTTCAGCTTTAGCATCAGTCCTTCCAATAAACACCCAGGATTGATCTCCTTTAGAATGGACTGGTTGGATTTCCTTGCAGTCCAAGGGACTCTCAAGAGTCTTCTCCAGCACCACAGTTCAAAAGCATCAATTCTTCGGTGCTCAGCTTTCTTCCCAGTCCAACTCTCACATCCATACATGACCACTGGAAAAACCATAGCCTTGACTAGACAGACCTTTGTTGGCAAAGTAATGTCTCTGCTTTTTAATATGCTATCTAGGTTGGTCATAACTTTCCTTCCAAGGAGTAAGCATCTTTTAATTTCATGGCTGCAGTCAGCATCTGCAGTGATTTTGGACCCCAAAAAAACAAAGTCTGACACTGTTTCCACTGTTTCCCCATCTATTTCCCATGAAGTGATGGGACCAGATGCGGTACTTATTAATTTAATGGAAGGAGTTAGACATCAACAACCCTTCTCAGTTTTATAAGAGATTTAGGTAATAGAGGTGGGATGGTCAACCATACTTTCTAAACCTCAATTACTTCCCTAAAGAAAAAAAAAGTTTGAATAATAATATCCACCCAATCTGCTTCAATAAAATATCAGGAACCCTTTAGCATGAAAAGCACTGTGACGCGATAAAGCCTTTGGAATGCAAGATGCTATGGTCATTGTCAGTATGTCAGTGTCTTACACTCCTCTCCAGGGAGAAGTTTCTTCTCCAGGTGAGCTGTTTCTGCCATGCCCTCACATTCCATCAAGATATTAACGCATATATGTGGAATCAAGAAAAATGATACAGATGGTCCTATTTGCAAAGCAGAACAGAGATGTAGACATATAGAACAAATGTACGGATACCAAGAAGAGAGGGAGTGGGAGGAATTGGGAGGCTGGGATTGATACATATACACTATTGATACTATATATAAAATAGATGGCTAATGAGAACCTACTGTATAGCACAAGGAGCTCTGCTTAAAGCACTGTGGTGACCTGAATGGGAAGGAAGTCCAAAAGGAATGGGATATACATGTATGTATGGCCAATTCATTTTGCTGTATGGTGGAAATAACACATTGTAAAGCAACTATTCTCCAATTAAATTAATTTTAAGAAGATATATATCTTAGCTCAAGACCCAGCTGACAATTCAAACTCTACCAGACAGGCTTTTAAAATGAATTCTACTCCACACTCTGTAACTTCAAAGGATACATTCTCAGTGCCTTTGTGGCTGAGGAAGAAATGATGAAAAAGGCTAAATTCTCGTCTTTTATAGGGAAAAGCCAAAATATTTAGTACAATATCTAAAACTACAAAACAATAATAAAAATCAAGAATCAACTTTATTAACATGTTATTCAAGACATGTTAATACCAGGTGTAAAAACTAAAAGAGTTAAAAGCTGTTGCCTATGAATGGTGGGCAATGAGACAAAATAAGTTGGAGAAATTTTTCTTACACTAATTTTTGTAGAATGATTTGACTCCTTAACATATATGCATATATAAGATTTATTAAATTTTTAAAATTAATTTGTTATCAGAGTATGGTTGCTTTACAATGCTTGCTTCCACTGTACAGCAAAGTGAATTTGCCATACATATACATATATCCCCTCTCTTTTGGACTTTCTTCCCATTCAGGTCACCATAGCGCGTTAAGTAGAGTTCCCTGTGCTGTGCACTATGTTCTCATTAGTTTCTTATTTTAGATAGAGTATCAAAAATGTGTACATATTGATCTCAATCTCCCAATTCCTTCCACTCCCCCTTTCCACCTTGGTATCTGTACATTTGTTCTCCAAATTTTATAAAAATACAAACTTTTAAAAACTTTTAAATTGAAAAAAATGTTTATAAAATGTCTTGCACAGTTACCTGGCTTCAGTTCAGTCAATTCAGTCGCTCAGTCATGTCCGACTTTTTGCGACCCCATGAATCGCAGCACGCCAGGCCTCCCTGTCCATCACCAACTCCCGGAGTTCACTCAAACTCATGTCCATCGAGTCGGTGATGCCATCCAGCCATCTCATTCTCTGTTGTCCCCTTCTCCTTCCACCTCCAATCCCTCCCAGCATCAGAGTCTTTTCCAGTGAGTCAACTCATCGCATGAGGTGGCCAAAGTATTGCAGTTTCAGCTTTAGCATCAGGCCTTCCAATGAACACCCAGGACTGATCTCCTTTACAATGAATTGGTTGGATCTCCTTGCAGTCCAAGGGACTCTCAAGAGTCTTCTCCAACACCACAGTTCAAAAGAATCAATTCTTTGGCAATCAGCTTTTTTCACCTAGCTTATGTTTAATCAAAAATGTATCATCTGTTTCAAATGAGAGATAGTGCTGTTTAAAAAATAAAATGAAACAAAACAGAAGTCTGATTCCTAAGTGTTCTTATTGCATGATGATCAATTTGACCTTCTCAGTCATGGCCTGTGTCCCAATAACCAGACTCCATCAATTAATCCTAACACATTTGCTCAGAAGGAAGAACCCAACCTCTATTAATGACAATGCTCTAGAATTCTGTCATTCCATGTCTTTCAAGATTGTTCACACGCTGATGAGTTGCCTAATTTATAACTTTAACCTTGAACTCCACCGAAAGCTCCAGATACAGGTAATATGTACCCGATGGCTTCACTTGGGAGTCTCAGAAGCTCTGACTCAGTATGACTGAAGCTAAACTGTAGTTCTTCCCTGCCTCCTTCAGTGCGACTGAGTCAGTAAAAGGTGTCACCATAAATCCAGACGGTGCTCAAGCTGGAAATCAGAGAATCCACTCCGACCAGTCCCTCTTCATATCCAATTCAGAACCAAGTCATGTGGATCCTGACTCAAACACACCAGAGAGTGGTACACTGCTCTTCATCATCTCTGTCACCAAGTTGTGTGTGTGTGTGTGTGTGTGTGTGTGTGTGTGTGAGAGAGAGAGAGAGTCACTCAGTAGTGTCCAACTCTTTGTGACCCCAAAGACTGCAGCCTGCCAGGCTTCTCTGTCCATGGAATTCTCAAGGCAAGAATATTGGAATGGGTTGCTGCACCTTCCTCCATGGGATCTTCCTGATCCAGGTATTGAACACGGGTCTTCTGCACTGCAGGTAGATTCTTTGCCATCTGAGACATCATCTCAATTACAAGAGCTTTCTAACTAGTCTCTTCGCTTGTATGGTTTGCTCTTCACAGGGTTTCCACAGGCAGGCAAAGTGGTTTCATAAACATAATCTGATCAAGTTATTCCCTTGACTAAACCCATCAATGGGTTCCCACTGTCCCTATAGGTCCTTCAGGGTTTCTGGGAACTGATGCCTTCTCTTCATCTTGTACTGTTCTCCCTCATGATCACTAAGTTCCACCATACCAACCTCATTTTAGCTTCTCAAAGGCACTAAACTTTGTCCCACTTCAGAGACCTTTCACACAAGACCACCATTGACTAAAACATTCTTCTAAGAGTCTGTTGTTACTGTTCAGTCACTTAGTCTTGTCTGACTCTTTGCAACCCCATGGACTGCAGCATGCCAGGCTTCCCTGCCCTCCACTATCTCCTGGATTATGCTCAAGTTCATATCCACTAAGTGCCTGACAACTAGCCAACTTTCATTTACCCTTCAGGTTCCAGTTCAAATATCCTTTCTTGAAAGCATCTTTCTCTTATGTACCAATAAAAACTAACATCTATCACAGTTTTCACTTTCATAGTTACTTATGTGAATATTTGCTGGTTCACTCCTAAATTGTGTCCTAGGAAGTCAAGGACCACTCCTATTTTGATATTCAAGGTTAGCTTCTTGTAGGTGTTCAAGCGCTATTTTAAAGCATCTTCTATAAAAGGTGAATTCATCAAAGAACCATAAAGTTGAATAGACTGCAGAGAACTTGCCCATGGACAGTCTGTGGGGTTCTTGCTGGAATAAAGCCCTTGGAAAACAGCTTTTCTCACCCAGTCTTCCAAACTCCACAGGTCAAAGGCACAGCAGGATTCTTGATGACTTACACAAACTCACCTCACGAGTGCCAGACCTTCTTCTTCCCTTTGGCTTCACTCTCAAATAATATGAACATTTCTTATTAAAAAGGAAAAGAGCATCTAAGATATTTTATTAGGAGTATTTGTTCAGTGAAGTTTACACAGCTTGTGGAGAATTATTCAGCAGGAAATTAAACCTCCGTAATTCTGAATTTTCCCTTTGCTTTCAATTGGCAAAGCTTTCTGGCACACCACTCTCTCCTCTAGAACATTCGTTATACCACATCCGCCACCAAAATGTGCTTTCTGAGCCAAATCACAAAACAGGTTAGACAGGATGACTCTCTGGAGGTCTAAGATACTGGGTCGTTAGACAGGCTATTAACATACCATGAGGGCATTCAAATATGGCCAGCAATTAATGCATGTTTTGAAGTTTTGCATGATCATTTGAAGTTTACAAAGTATTCACATAAGATAATGGATTAATAAGAGAAATTTCTCTTGTATCATCTATGTGAATATGTTATCTGATTTGAGCTTCCTAATGATTTTGTGAAACTGATCTTATAACTATTTTACTAGTGAGACTAAGCAGCTTGGAGAGGCTTTTAAAACTTGTCTACAATTATAAAATCAGTGCCCCAGACATAGAATTCAAAATTAGAGCATTTGACAATTTTTTTTTTAATTGTCCCTTGGTGCTTTTCTCCAGCAGGAATCATTATTTGGCTGTTTCATTTAGAGAAGAGAATTGACTTCATCTAGACACAAAGAGTTTCAATAGAGAATGGATTTGTATGTTAAACAATACAAGTGGTAAAGTATCCGCCTGCCAATGCAGAAGACATAAGAGATGTGGGTTTGATTTCTGGGTCAGGAAGATCCTCTGGAGAAGGAAATGGCAACTCACTCCAGTATTCTTGCCTAGAGAATCCCATGGACAAAGGAATCCTGCAGGTTACAGTCCATAGAGTCGAAAAGACTCGGACACAACAGAAGAGACTTAGCAAGCACGCAAGACACCATAGATTGTTTCACGTACTATTATTTTTCTGCATTTAGAAAGATAAAAAGAATACTGTTCCAGTTAACTCAGGGTAAACCAATGATAAGATGAATCCCAGTTTCAAAAATGGATTTTTAAAACTCTGCATTTAGAATCTATGAAATATAAAAAGAATTTAAATCGGTATGACAGGAACATTTTTATTCCTCAGGTATCTTTGGAAATTTGTATGTTTTATGTTCCTTTTGCTAAAATCTTAATTTAAACATTCATCTTTTTCCCCCTGGACAATTAATATGTCAAACTTAACATTTTTCCATCTCAGTTCTCCTATCTTCAATTCATTCTCAGTATTGTTGTCAGACTAACCTTCCTAAAACATAGCTCTGAAAATATCTTGCACAGACTAGAGATTCTCACTGATTTCCTACCTTCTGTTGTTCAGTCACTCAGTCTCTGAGACTCCATGGACTGCAGCACGCCAGTCCTCCCTGTCCTTCACTATGTCCCAGAGTTTGCTCAAATTCATCTCCATTGAGTCGATGATGTCATTCAATGATCTCATCCTCTGTCGTCCCCTTCTCCTCCTGTCCTCAATCTTTCCCAGCATCAGAGTCTTCAATGAGCTGGCTCTTTGAATCAGGTGGCCAAAGTACTGGAGCTTCAGCTTTAGCACCAGTCCTTCCAGTGAATATTCAGGGTTGATTTCCTTTAGGATTGATTGGTTTGATCTCCTTCTGTCCAAGGGACTCCCAAGAGTCTTCTCCAGAACCACAGTTTGAAAGCATCAGTCTTAGTGCTTAGCCTTCTTTAATGGTCCAATTCTCACATCCATACATGACTACATGAAAAACCATAGTTCTGACTATACAGACCTTTGTTGGCAAAGTGATATCTCTGCTTTTTAATACTCTGTCTAGGTTTGTCATAGCTTTTCTTCTTCTCCAAACTCCTTAAATGAGAGTCCAAGACACTTTACAACCAGCCCCAACCTACTTCTATAATCCATCTTTCTTTGCATCTCAGTGTGTATTTTACCTACACTCTTAGCTTCCCACCATTCTCCAAGACACCATACATGGAGAGGTGAACATTCGGTTTGCTCAGTATTATTACCTCTCTCTCAGCCATAATTCTCCTTTGCTGGTAAATTCTTGTGCATTCTTCAAGATTCGAGTCAAATGAAATATTCTTTACAAAGCATTCTTCACCCAATTCCAGGCAGTTGGAAGAGCTGTATAAGATAATCGGTCATTATTTAGCCTAATCAATTCATCCCTTTTACAGATGAGGAAAAAAAAGCAGAGACCCAAACAAGTCAAATATTTTGTCCAACATCATACAGCAAATTGATACAACACTGGCACAGGAACTCATGGTCCCTCACTTTGAGTCCACTTTTTCCTCCATTTACCTGGACATAAATGAAAAAATAGAGTGAAGGTAAAACCTAAGACCACACCTAGTCAGCAAATCTTCATAGTTAACCTCCAGCAGGCATTTTTGGGTTTGATTTTGCAAAAAGTAATTTAAATATTTTTATCATTGCTTCATGGGATATGGAGGTAGGACATGGAAATAGGATATGCAGGTTGGAAATGGAAAAATCAATCAAATATTCATATTATGCAGAAATTGTTCAAATAAGTGTAGAATGTTAAGACTATCAATTAATTGGTAGGACTAGGTTTGCCGTTTTATTTTTATAAATAAATAAATATTTTTTCAGAATGTGTCTGAGTCCAAGAGTGAGAAAAAATAATGTTCTATTTCAGACTAAAAGATAAAGGTTTTTGAAAGTCTGTATTACTAACTTATTGAATTAATGAGATCCTACAAAGACCACCAGCAAGCAAAATAATGTTCTGTGATGTCAATTACAAGAAGATTCAAATCTTTTGGTTACGTTGCTTGCCTCACCGAACCTGGTTCGGATTAAATAAAACTTCTGTATTTTGTGTGTTTTGAATGCCTATCACAGTGACTAACATAATTCAGTTTCAAGAGTTAGCTCCTTTATCTGTATCCTACTGAGTGAGATCAAAATATGGTCGATTTTAGGTTAAATCCATTGTTAAACCACCAATGCAGTAAAATAAATTTTATTTAATTTAATACATCTGAAAAAACACAGAGCTTTGGTATAAATTCCCCGGTGAAAGTAATGCCATCCTGTTTATGTAATACACACTTGTTCACTTTAAGAATGGGTGGGTGGCATTGACACCAAATGTCATAGCTTTTGGTTATTGACCTCAGCTGAAAAATGGATCAACTGGGCAAATAGAAGGAAGCAAACAAATGTACAACTATAAATACACACACACACACTCAGAAATAGAGAGAGAGATCAAAGGCAGAGCATAGCTATCCAGGAGACACACCAAGAAGATTCACATTGGGACAAGCAAGATCAAGCACTGAGAAGACCTATTCAGGACTTCCAACCATATCTGGAGAGAAATCAAAGGCTGAATCTTTGGCTATTGCATTTCAAAATAAATAAAGGCTCCTCTACTTCCTTCACAAAAGACCAGCCAAGCTAAATTTATGCTGTAGAATATTACCCTCGGAGCTGTCCCTGGAAGAAACCATTTTAACCCTCATACTGCTCTTTGTTTTGAATCCAAATCTTCTGCTTTTGCCCACAGAGCCATTAGCAGACAAATTAGAAAACCATTCAATCAAAAATTATTTATTGAGCAAAATGGTACAAAGTGCTATATACTAGGGGAAGTGCCGGTCCCAAGATATTATTGATGCATCTCTCTTAAACTGTTCTAAACTCCCTCTATTATTAGTTTTTCCTTTAGGGTTAAGCATTGCCTTTCTTTCTTTTAAAGATCCCCCTTTAGGTATCAGATTACTGGTGTAAGAATAAGACATTCAATTAACATTCTTTCCAGAAGAGAATTGCTGACATTCAAGAGCATAGACTGGAAGAGGTCATGAAATATATTAAAAGAGAAAAGAAAGGTAGAAAGAGAACCTAGAAACAAGACATCTTACTTTAGTGAAGTTATATATTGTGTGATATTAAGCCAAATTAAAGATAGATTTTATCTATAAGAGATGGGAATCCCAGACCACCTGACCTGCCTCTTGAGAAACCTGTATGCAGGTCAGGAAGCAACAGTTAGAACTGGACATGGAACAACAGACTGGTTCCAAATAGGAAAAGGTGTACGTCAAGGTTGTATATTGTCACCTTGCTTATTTAACTTCTATGCAGAGTACATCATGAGGAACGCTGGGCTGGAAGAAGCACAAGCTGGAATCAAGATTGCTGGGAGAAATATCAATCACCTCAGATATGCAGATGACACTACCCTTATGGCAGAAAGTGAAGAGGAACTCAAAAGCCTCTTGATGAAAGTGAAAGAGGAGAGTGAAAAGGTTGGCTTGAAGCTCAACATTCAGAAAACAAAGATCATGGCATCTGGTCCCATCACTTCATGGGAAATAGATGGAAAAACAGTGGAAACAGTGTCAGACTTTGTTTTTTTGGGCTCCAAAATCACTGCAGATGCTGATTGCAGCCATGAAATTAAAAGACGCTTACTCCTTGGAAGGAAAGTTATGACCAACCTTGATAGTATTTTAAAAAGCAGAGACATTACTTTGCCAACCAAGGTCCGTCTAGTCAAGGCAATGGTTTTTCCCGTGGTCATGTATGGATGTGAGAGTTGGACTGTGAAGAAGGCTGATCGCCGAAGAATCGATGCTTTTGAACTGTGGTGTTGGAGAAGACTCTTGAGAGTCCCTTATACTGCAAGGAGATCCAACCAGTCCATTCTAAAGGAGATCAATCCTGGATGTTCATTGGAGGGACTGATGCTAAAGCTGAAACTGCAATACTTTGGCCACCTCATGCGACGAGTTGACTCACTGGAAAAGACTCTGATGCTGGGAAAGGTTGGGGGCAGGAGGAGAAGGGGACGACGGAGAATGAGATGGCTGGATGGCATCACCGACTCTGTGGACATGAGTTTGAGTGTACTCTGGGAGTTGGTGATGGACAGGGAGGCCTGGTTGCTGTGATTCATGGGGTCGCGGAGAGTCGGACACGACTGAGCGACTGAACTGAACTGAACTGAACTGAACTTCAACTAATGCAGACAGCTCTGTGCTAAGAATTGTGAGCCCATTTCTGGATAAGAGAAGAGAGATAGAGTGGTGGCACCCACAATGTGTATCCCCTAACCTTACTATAAATGAACAGCACAGTGTTAGCCAGAGAGTCTAGATTTGAATTTGGGCTCTGCCACTTTCGTGACCACTTCCCTGGTGGCTCAGATAGTAACAAGTCTGCCTGAAATGCACGAGACCTACATTCAATCCCTGGGTTGGGAAGATCCCCTTGGAGAAGGAAATGGCAACCCACTCCAGTATTCTTGCCTGGAAAATCCCAAGGAAAGAGGAACCTAGCAAACTACAGTCCATGGAGTTGCAAAGAGTTGGACACAACAGCGATTAACACACTTTTCTGCCACTTACAAGCTCTAATCCTGTGCACATCACTATACCTCTCTGATTTTGATTTCTTTATCCATGAAACAAAATGCAAGAATATTATTATAATTGGTTAGGTTTCAGTTGCAAAATATTTAGCCTCTGACTAAGTAAATTCATTATCAAATATTATGTGGCTTGGGTTTCCCAGGTGGTGCTAGTGGTAAAGTACCCACCTGTGAAAGCAGGAGACATAAGAGACTCGGGTTTGGTCCCTGGGATGGGAAGATCCCCTGAAGGAAGGCATGGCAACCCACTCCAGTATTCTTGTCTGGAAAATCCCATGGACAGAGTAACCTAGTGGGCTACAGTTCATGGGGTCACAAAGAGTCAGACATGACAGTCACTTCACACTCACCTTAATTGGCTTACAAAATCATAAGAAAGCTGGAAAAGCCAACTCTAGGCTGACTTCCTGAAACAATTCCTAGTCCCCAGCATCACACTGCCTGTGCCATGAAGGCAAGAGAGCTGTCAGGAGCAGCTAAAGAAGTTGCACTATAATGAAACCACCAACCAAAACCATCATGCCTGAGCTACAGCCCTACTCAGCAAGATTAATGTCTGCCGTCTGCTCTTTTCCCTCCTTAACTTGTTTCTGAATCAAAATCTCCCAGGAATTCCTCTCATTGCTAGTATCCAAATCATATTCAGACCTCTAACTTCAAGGGAGTGGGAGACGCTGAGATGTTGGGCTTACAACACATCTAGTTCAGGAGGGCACTGTTGGTAATGCTATTTGGGACATTGAGCAGTTGCCCCTTCAGGAATAGGACCAAGTTACTCCAGCTGCCAAGATCATTTGTAGCTGACATTTCCCAGCTAACACTTTCTCTGGGAATTACCATCCATCAGTGGTAGAGAGCTACCTCACTCAAGAGCAGGCCCACTCCCAGGGACACACGACTTCTAATTACTGATCCCCATGAGGGTATGGGGCTTTCCCAGGTGACTCAGTTGTAAAGAACACTCCAGCCAAGCAGGAGACACAGGTTCAGTACCTGGGTAGGGACGATCCCCTGGAGAAGGAAGTGGCCATCCAGTCCAGTATTCTTGACTGGAAAATCCCACGGACAGAAGAGCCTGGCAGGCTATTGTCCATGGGGTCTCAAAAGAGTTGGACATGACTTAGCCACTGCTGCTGCTACTGCTAAGTCATTTCAGTTGAGTCAGACTCTGTGTGACCCCAGAGACGGCAGCCCACCAGGCTCCCCCGTCCCTGGGATTCTCCAGGCAAAAACACTGGAGTGGGTTGCCATTTCCTTCTCCAATGCATGAAAGTGAAAAGTGAAAGGGAAGTCACTCAGTCATGTCCGACTCTTAGCAACCCCATGGACTTCAGCCTACCAGGCTCCCTCCATCCATGGGATTTTCCAGGCAAGAGTACTGGAGTAGGGTGCCATTGCCTTCTCCGGACTTAGCCACTAAACAACAACAAAATGAGGGTATGGGGTCACAAACAGTCAGACATGATTGAGCCACTGAGTCCACACACACACACATAAACACACGAGGGTATAAAGAACCAGACCCTTTGCCTCAAGGCAGTATATCTCTATAGGTCATCTCAACTCCAGAAGTCTTCGTGTAATTAATCGACTGAATCCTTCATGTTGATGGCCTCACAGTTTAATTACTTTGTCCAATATTCTGTGCTTTACTCTCCACAGCTATTGATCTCATGGTTACTTTAATACCAACTTTCTGAATACAAATATTCACCTTAGAATCTATTTCCTGTGGAACTGATGCAAGACAAACATGTTAAAAGTAGATGGAATAAAAGCTGAGAAAGCCAGCACTCAATATTCACCATAATTTTTATTAAGAGTATGAAATGGTATAATACATATGAAAAAAAATCCCTAAGATCTCACATAGTGTCTGGTCCAGGGTGAAATAATCTATATTTTCATAGTAATATCCATTCTAAAGGAGACCAGTCCTGGGTGTTCATTGGAAGGACTGATGCTAAAGCTGAAGCTCCAATACTTTGGCCACCTCATGCGAAGAGTTGACTCACTGGAAAAGACTCTGATGCTGGGAGGGATTGGGGGCAGGAGGAGAAGGGGACGACAGAGAATGAGATGGCTAGATGGCATCACCGACTCGATGGACATGAGTTTGAGTGAACTATGGGAGTTGGTGATGGACAGGGAGGCCTGGCATGCTGTGATTCGTGGGGTCGCAAAGAGTCAGACACAACTGAGTGACTGAACTGAACTGAACTGAATAATAGATATAGCTAACATTTATTGCCTGGAGGAGGACATGGCAACCCACTCCAGTATTCTTGCTTGGAGAATCCCCATGGACAGAGGAGCCTGGCAGGCTACAGTCCATGGGGTCACAAAGAGTCAGACACAACTGAGTGACTAAGCACAGCACACAGCACATTTATTGAGCACTGACTATATTTTTCAAGTATGATTCTAAGTTATTTGCAATTCATTTCATTCTCATCATAAGTTTAGGAAGTACATACTATTATCCATTTTACAAATGAAGTAAATAAGGCACAAATAGGTTTATTTTAATGTTAAATAGATTGTAAGTGGTAGAGTTAGGATTTGAACACAATTGTATAATTTTAACCTACATAATTTTAGCCTACAGAGTCTGTAGTCTTAACCACCTTTCTGTAGTCTCTGCTTTGACATTTCAAAAACATGCTAGGAAGAAGAAAAAGGGACTAAGAGATTTTTTTTATGTTACTATTTTTTTAAACTGTATCAAGGTAACAAAAAATTGACAGTATATAAGTTTACCAGTGCTGCATGGAAAAAATAGCTATTATCATATATCTTTAGTAAGACTGTAAGTAAGTAAGGACTTCTCTGCCTGCAATGCAAGAGACACAGGAGGTCCAGGTTAAATCTCTGGGTTGGGAAGATCCCCTGGATAAGGGAATGGCAACCCACTCTAGTATTCATGCCTGGAGAATTCCATGGACAGGGGAGCCTGGCAGGCTACAGACCATAGGGTCAAAAAGAGTCAGACACAACTGAAGTGACTGGTCTCCAAAAATATAAGAGAATAAATACATCTCTTTTAAGCCAGTAAATGTGTGCTAATTGCTTCAATGGAAACCAGAAACTAACACAGAGACATAGAAAAGTAGTGTATTTTCAGTGTTATGTGCAAGCATCTATTGCAGAATTAAGAGTTAGATCTGCTAGTGATTACAGGTTAATAGGTAGAATCTAAAGGACT
Source organism: Moschus berezovskii (assembly GCF_049115385.1). Classification (NCBI taxonomy): domain Eukaryota; kingdom Metazoa; phylum Chordata; class Mammalia; order Artiodactyla; family Moschidae; genus Moschus; species Moschus berezovskii. Next base: position 78,653,800 of record NC_142466.1, on the reverse strand, counting down.
CTGACAATTCTGGCCTTGGACTTGGAGACTCCATATCATTATCTATTTCAATACATGGGACAGTTAACTGGTGAGGAATGAAACTCAAAAATACATTGGGTTGGCCAAAAAGTTCATCTGAGTTAAGACATTATGGAAAAACTCAAATGAAGTTTTTGGCCAAGTCAATAATAAATGTGTACTTTTTCATCTGAAGAAGGATATGGCAGCCCACTCTAATACTCTTGCCTGGAAAATCCCATGGACAGAGGAGTCTGGTGGGCTATAGTCCGTTGGATCTGAAGATCCAAAGAGCTGGACACGACTTAGCAACTAAACAAAAATTTTGTCATCAGTATTAATAGGTAAAGCTTCTCATCTCCAAAAATTTAATTTCTGGGTTAGAAGTTGCACATAGGCCAGGGAAACCAGTAAATAGTACTGCATAAGATTCATACTTAATTTTCCGAGAAGCTTTCTCTGTGTTCCATTTGATAAGTAGCCTTACACATAGTCAAAACATGACCCAGAGTTGACACCCACATAAACCCAAATATGAGGCAAACAAGACCAGCTCCCATTCACTAATCATCTGTCAGAGGGTAGGAGAAAAAGAAGGAGGTCCCTCATCTAAAGACCATTAAAACTTAACTTTGAAAACAGAAAATGTCTTCCAAATTTAGAGAGCCTTACTCTATCTCTGCATTGTTAGCCCCTGAGCCAACCTCCTTAAGTCCTTTCTGAAACAAAGTGATATACTATAATAAATACAATAGATAGTTCCCTTTATCTTCACCGTCTAGCTATAAACCGGGTTGGCAACAACCATGGTGTGAGTCAGGAAGTAGAAGAAATATCAATTTCTGAGTAATCTTAAATAACCATTTCAAAGAAACTACAAATAAGGTGATCTAGAACCAATGCTTCTCAAACTATCAGTGGTGAAAGAACAATTTTACTTAAAATCTCCAATCCATCAAGGTTCAATAACTTTATAAATTCAATCAAAATGAATTACTAGAAAAGTAAAATGGTAAGAAAGACATATGAAATGCAGTACTAATATCATTTGCTGATTAGATACAACAAACATAAAATTACTCTATCAAAAGGCTATTCCAGTTTCTGAAAAATGAATTTTAATTTCTGTGCTTATTCTGTCACCAACTGATAACAAACAGTTCAAGAATGGACATCAGTTCAGTTCAGTCGCTCAGTCGTATCCGACTCTTTGCGACCCTATGAATCACAGCACGCCAGGCCTCCCTGTCCATCACCAACTCCCATAGTTCACTCAAACTCATGTCCATCGAGTCGGTGATGCCATCCAGCCATCTCATTCTCTGTCGTCCCCTTCTCCTCCTGCCCCCAATCCCTCCCAGCATCAGAGTCTTTTCCAGTGAGTCAACTCTTCGCATGAGGTGGCCAAAGTATTGCAGTTTCAGCTTTAGCATCAGTCCTTCCAAAGATCACCCAGGATTGATCTCCTTTAGAATGGACCTGTTGGATCTCCTTGCAGTCCAAGGGACTCTCAAGAGTCTTCTCCAACACCACAGGTCAAAAACATCAATTCTTCAGCGATCAGCTTTCTTCACAGTCCAACTCTCACATCCATACATGACCACTAGAAAAACCATAGCCTTGACTAGACAGACCTTTGTTGGCAAAGTAATGTCTCTGCTTTTTAATATGCTATCTAGGTTGGTCATAACTTTCCTTCCAAGGAATAAGCATCTTTTAATTTCATGGCTGCAATCAGCATCCGCAGTGATTTTGGAGCTCCAAAAAATAAAGTCTGACACTGTTTCCACTGTTTCCCCATCTATTTCCCATGAAGTGATGGGACCAGAGTGGCTGTGGCTGCACGGGTGCAGGAGGGCTGAGAGGAGCTATTCCACATTCAAGATCAGGAGGGGTGGCCGTGAGGAGATACCCCTCGTCCAAGGTAAGGAGCAGCAGCTGCGCTTTGCTGGAGCAGCCGTGAAGAGACACCCCACGACCAAGGTAAGAGAAATCCAAATAAGATGGTAGGTATTGCAAGACGGCATAAGAGGGAAGACACACTGAAATCATAATCACAGAAAACTAGTCCATCTGATCACATGGACCACAGCCTTGTCTAACTCAATGAAACTAAGCCATGCCGTGTGGGGCCACCCAATACGGTCAGGTCATGGTGGAGAGGTCTGACAGAATGTGGTCCACTGGAGAAGGGAATGGCAAACCACTTCAGTATACTTGCCTTGAGAACCCCACGAACAGAATGAAAAGGCAAAATGATAGGATACTGAATGAGGAATTCCCCAGGTCGGTAGGTGCCCAGTATGCTACTGGAGATCAGTGGAGAAATAACTCTAGAAAGAATGAAGGGATGGAGCTAAAGCAAAAACAATACCCAGTTGTGGATGTGACTGGTGATAGAAGCGAGGTCTGATGCTGTAAAGAGCAATATTGCATAGGAACCTGGAATGTTAGGTCCATGAATCAAGGCAGATTTGAAGTGGTCAAACAGGAGATGGCAAGAGAGAAGATCAACATTCTAGGAATCAGTGAACTAAAATGGACTGGAATGCGTGAATTTAACTCAGATGACCATTATTTCTACTACTGTGGGCAGGAACCCCTTAGAAGAAATGGAGTAGCCATCATGGTCAACAAAAGAGTCCGAAATGCATTCCTTGGATGCAATCTCAAAAATGACAGAATGATCTCTGTTCTTTTCCAAGGCAAACCATTCAATATTACAGTAATCCAAGCCTATGCCCCAACCAGTAACACTGAAGAAGCCGAAGTTGAACGGTTCTATGAAGACCTACAAGACCTTTAGAACTAACACCCAAACAAGATGCCCTTTTCATTATAGGGGACTAGAATGCAAAAGTAGGAAGTCAAGAAAAACCTGGAGTAACAGACAAATTTGGCCTTGGAGCACGGAATGAAGCAGGGCGAAGGCTAATAGCGTTTTGCCAAGAGAACGCACTGGTCATAGCAAACACCCTCATTCAACAAAACAAGAGAAGACTCTACACATGGACATCACCAGATGGTCAACACCGAAATCAGATTGATTATATTCTTTGCAGCCAAAGATGGAGAAGCTCTATACAGTTAGCAAAAACAAGACCGGGAGCTGACTGTGACTCAGAACATGAACTCCTTATTGCCAAATTCAAGAATGGACATCAGTCCACATGAAAGACTGAAAAGCTCTGGTCTGTACCAGCAGTCTGCAGGCTAAAATTTTAAGTAAATTTACTGCTAGATTCAGTATGCAAGATGCAATTCTCTAATGTCAGTTACAATTCTAGGTAACTTTAGCCAAGTGTGTCTTTCATTAACTTATTGTGCTAGCTTTGAGCATTCCCCACAGTTTTCTTTGAATAACTGAAACATTTCTATCCGCATTAAATAATGATGTTTGCTATTTCTACAATTTTTAAATTACCTTGTCTTCATTCTTAAGTTGAGAGCATCTTGAACTCCTTGGGATATTGGAATTGTGGAAGGTTGAACTAACAATGATCGAAACAATTCAGAATTATAGGCCAATTGAATGAATCTGTGAAAAACAAATAGAACTGAATTTCTCAGAGACCTGCACACCAAAAAATTCCATTCTCCAATTGTTTCACAAAATACAGGATAGAGAAAATCTACCAGATATTCACCTTATGCTTTTTTAAAAGAAATATTACAGGGAATTACAGTAGTCCAGTGTTTAAGACTTCATTTCCAAGTACAGAAGTTGTGGGTTCAATTTCTAGGAGGGGAGCTAAGATCCAACAAGCCTTGAGGCAAAAAAAAAAACAACAACAAAAACCAACCAATACATAAAATGGAATCAATCTTGTAACAAATTCAAAAAAGACTTTTTAAATGGTCCCCATTAAGCGGAAATTAATGTTCTCCATTAATATTTTAAAAAATATTATTTAAAAAAAAATAATATTACAGGGGCAGCACCACAGCCCACTGATTCAGCATCTTTGTTAGTGAAACCTAGGAATTCACATTTTAAATTAAGCAACCTAAGATTTTAGAGAAGGAGAAGGGGATGACAGAGGAAAAGGTGGTTGGATGGCATCACCGACTCGATGGACATGAGTTTGAGCAAGCTCCAGGAGATGGTGAAGGACAGGGAAGCAGTCCATGGGGTCACAAAGAGTTGGACAAGACTGAGCAACTGAACAACAACAATCTAATTTTTAGATGCACAAAGCATTAAGAAATAGTGAGATCATTTTTAAAAAGCACATTTATAGCACAAAATTGTTCTCTAATAAAATACAATTAAATTCTCTTTTTTCATTCTCACAATTTTTTTTGATCTTCATAAATACATCGTATGAGTGTTGGATCAGATGGTTTTACATTTCATCTTTCAATTAAAGTAGCTGGAAATATTTTGAAAATAAACATTTTTTTTCATTTTTTGTAGTCTTTATTTTAGAAATTGCTTGGCAGGAAAAAAGTTAGATATACATCAAGGGAAGAGGTTTAATGACTGACTTTAAAGAAAATGATACTCGTGCTGGAAATCATTTGGGATTCATTTATTTCTGACTTAGTGAGAGAACAGATCAAATGAATCTAGAAACTGAGTGATTAGCACATGGCATCTACAGAGTAACTAGTTCTAGAAATTTGATTGATGGGAGCTTTAAGTCACAGTATAATTTCCCCCTCCCTTTCTGAGATCCCATGATTGAAAAGGGTATGTCTTTACATGCACATCCCAAATTCTCAAGTTACTTAACTTTATTGGCACTTCTCTGATGACTCAGTGGGTAAAGAATCCACTTGCAGAGCAGGAGACAGAGAAGATTAGGGTTTGATCCCTGGGACGAGAAAATCCCTTGGAGAAGGAAACGGCAACCCACTCCAGTATTCTTGCCTGAAAAATCCCATGGACTGTGGAGCCTAGTGGGCTACAGTCCAAAGGGTTGCAAAGAGTCAGACACGATTGAGCACGACCATGAACAGAACTTTATTGGGAAATATTGAGGTGTTCTTTTTTTCATTTCACTCTTTTCTTGCTTCAAAACAATCCACTTACACAAGGTATCTAGAATGATCAAATTCATAGAGTCAGAAAGTACGTTGATAGATGTCAGGTACCAGGGTGTGGGGAAGTGGTAAGGGGGAATGGGGAGGTAGACTTTAATGGGGACAAAGTTTCAGTTTAGGAAGGTGAAAAACTGGGGAGATGGATGATGGTGAAAGTTGCACAACAATGTGAATGCACTTAGTGCTACTAAATGTACAGTTAAATGTGGTTTAAATAGTGTTTTATGTTATGTGACTTTTACCACAATAAAAAAAATTAAAATAAAAAATAGTAAATGAACCAGAACATCACACATTTAAAAATATGATAACATTAGAATTATGTCTTTGGGATCAAGATGGCATGATTTTCAAGGAAGAAGCAGAACAAAAGAAAGAATAAATAATCAAATAACTGAATGATAATTACTGCTGCTGCTGCTGCTGCTAAGTCACTTCAGTCATGTCCGACTCTGTGTGACCCCATAGACGGCAGCCCACCAGGCTCCCGTTCCTGGGATTCTCCAGGCAAGAACACTGGAGTGGGTTGCCATTGCCTTCTCCAATGCATGAAACTGAAGAGTGAAAGTGAAGATGCTCGTCGTGTCCGACTCTTAGCGACCTAATGGACTGCAGCCTACCAGGCTCCTCTGTCCATGAGATTTTGCAGGCAAGAGTACTGGAGTAGGGTGTCATTGCCTTCCCCGAATTGAATGACTATGTATCAAATATTTTATAGACATTATTTCAGTTAATCCTCACAATTCTGCAGTGAGAAAATAGGATCCACAGTTAATAAGGAAGTGAAAGATCAGTGGAGCTAAGGAACAAATCTGATATCCCACAGCATGTAGGTGATCAAGCCAGAACTGCACCCAGCTCCACATGTGTGCTAAGGCACTTCAGTTGTGTCTGACTCTTTGCGACCCCACTGGACTGCAGCCTGCCAGGCCTCTGTCCATGGGGACTCTCCAGGCAAGAATACTGGAGTGGGTTGACATGCACTCCTCCAGGGGATCTTTCCAACCCAGGAATCGAACCCAGGTCTCTGGTATTGCAGGTGGATTCTTTACCATCTGAGCTACCAAGGAAACCCAAGAATACTGGAGTGGGTAGTCTATCCCTTCTCCAGGCGAACTTTCTGACCCAGGAATCAAACTGGGGTCTCCTGCATTGCAGGCAGATTCTTTACCAGCTGAGCTACCAGGGAAGCCCCAGCTCTGCCTTACTCCAGTCTGTGTAGGTCTATTACACAGCAAGGTTTCCAAAGCAAGATTGGCTTTACAAGTGTGCCTTTGCTTCATCGATGTTTATTCTTACATAAGTTTGGGAGTCTATTGTTCCTCCCTATGCTCTATCCAGAATTAGAACACCTAGCTTAGATACCACTGCAAAGGATGTGGTACCAGGGAAATCAACATACTGAATTTGTACAAGATGTCAGCCAATCATCCATTTTAGGCATCAAAGAGTCCAATAAAGCTATCTGAAATTCAGCTATTGAGCTTCATCCCACAACAGCAATTCCTTATCATCCCACTAAATGAAAAAATCCTGGTAAAAAGAAGGCTTCCTAAGTCAATGAGATTGAGTCTCTGAATTTTCCCAGTAGAACCCTCTCTCTGTTTCATAGAGCTTCCCTGGTGGCTCAGATGGTAAAGCGTCTGCCTACAATGCGGGAGACCCAGGTTTGATCCCTGGGTTGGGAAGCTCTCCTGGAGAAAGAAATGGCAACCCACTCCAGTATTCTTGCCTGGAGAATCCCATGGACAGAGGAGCCTGGTAGGCTACAATCCATGGGGTCGCAAAGAGTCAGACACGACTGAGCGGCTTCACTTTCACTTTCTGTTTCATAAGGCCAGACAAATCCTCAGATACAGTCCTATCTTAGGGAAGGGAGCGCTGCAGTTGGGAAAAAAAAAAAGAGGTCAATTAATACTTATTCTTTCATTGAATAAATTCAGGTTTCTAGACAAGAAATAAGTGAGTTCCTTGGGTGTCATATGCATCAATAAAATAGTTCTCAAATACACAAAACCTGAATGACCCTGATAACTTTACTCTGTCTCAGAGCCTTGCATGGGCTACGTTGCAAAGAAATACCTCTTGTCTAGAAGGGGGGCCAAGCAAGATAAATGGAATCAAACAGCACAATTTGATTTAAGTAGAGTTGGCAATAAATTCCTCTTTAAGCCATAGGCATTCCTAAACATAAAATATCTCTTCTTCCTCATCCCCTGCACAGAACACAAAAATGTACACAACTGCATTTAATAAACCACCTTCCAGTTTCTCATAAATAAGGTACAACTAGTGAGAGTTTCTAAGCAGGATTAAAGAAGTATACTTGGTCGATATAGTTTTAACCAGACTAACGTTCTGTTTTTTGGATAATTGTCATGCAGAGAAATATAATTTTTTTCAATCAAATTCCTTGAAAAAGTGTGCAAATATCCCCCCCTCAACCCCAGTTTCCTCATTGCCATAAAAAATGTACAGGAAACAGTACCAGACAATGAATTGTTACATTTCTTATCACCTTACCCCCTTTTTCTTGAGCAATTGAACCTAGAAAACAGCCCATTTATGCTCAAACATTGACATTTTCCTCAATTAAGAGGTTTTATATTGTTATTACTTTTCAGTGAGTTTTGGAAGTTTTATCTTTTTAGAAAAGTAATACACTATATGCAATGTGGTATCCTGGCTTAGATCCTGGAATAGAATAAGAACATCAGTTGATCAATATGTATGCTAAGTTGCTTCAGTCATGTCTGACTCCTTGTGACCCCATGGACTGTACCCCACCAGGCTCCTCTATCCACGGGATTCTCCAGGCAAGAGTACTGGAGTGGGTTGCCATGGCCTCCTCCAGGGGATCTTCCTGACCCAAGCAAGGATCAAACCTACATCTCTTCCTTCTAACCTGCATTGGCAGCCAGGTTCTTTACTACTAGTGTCATCTGGGAAGCCCACAGTGGTAAAATGCATATCCCAAAAGCCTATTATGTGTCTTTTTTGTTTATTAAGTTTATTTTTTATTGGAGCATAGTTGCTTTATAATATTGTGTTAGTCTCTGCTGTACAATGAAGTGTGAATCAGTTATGTGTATTCATACATCCCCCCTCCAACATGAACCTTCCTCCCACCCAACCACCCCCATCCCAGTCATCTAGGATGCATAGAGTTAGTTTTGTGCCTACTAGTTTTAAATAATAATGTTAGGAAAACAAAGAATGACAAGGTCAGTAAATTTGGTTTCCAGTTATACAGTGCATTTTAGGCAAAATGTTCAATGATATAGTCTGTGAATTTTAATCATAACATAAATACTTGTGGTTGTTACATAATCATGAACATAGGAAAGGCAATTAACTGCCACTTGAGTTTAAGAGAGAAAGCTAAAATCACCTGTAAAGTCAGCCTTGCTTGTTTCTCTAACTTAAGAGAGATCTGGTTCTCATAAGCATTTCATCTGTGTTGTGAGCAGGTAAGGTTCAGACAGGTTCTGTGTACATTGCACCATAGTGATTCTCCCTGGAGGCTCATGAAATAAAGTAAGTGTATTAGTCGGTATATGTTGTATTATGTGTATATGTGTATTACGTTCGATTCTTTGTGACCCCATGGATGATAGCCCACCATGGAATTCTCCAGGTAAGAATACTGGAACGGGTAGCCATTCCCTTCTCCAGGGGATCTTCCCAACCCAGGGATCGAACCCAGTGCATGCAATATTTAGAAATTCTCTTTTTCTCTCTCAAAGTCCACACTAACCCTCTCTTCTCTGTGCCAGCAGGCCAGGTATTTTCTTTCTCCACCAAAAGATCTATAAACACTGAGTCATTTGTATGGATAATTTTCCTTACATGTTGTTTTATTTCTTCAACCAGGAAAAAGTAAAACCACAATTTAAACCAGTATCAACAGCCCAGAATTAATGAAAGCTAAAGGAGAAAAAAAATAGGATATGAGAAAATCTGCAGGGACAAATAGCCCCACACAGAGTAGAGGTGAAGGGAAAAGGATATTATGAAGAATTACAAACATAGGTAAGAACTATTTTTAAAAGAATCTTATGAAACAGCTTATAATTCATTTCAATTGCCTCTAATTTTAGATAAGAAGTCAATATGAAACTCATGGCATTTTGGTCAGAAAATTGTGTGGGAGTTAAGTCCAATGAATCTGAATGCATTTCCTTTTAACACAGGAAATAATTAATACTGCCATCATAATATAAGATCGTACCTAAATTAATAAAAACATTTATTCTGGTTCACTGAGTTTTTGGATAATAGGTGTACACAGTAGATATTGCAGGGACCTGTGGCTTAAGAGAGAAATAGAAAGTAGTAGAAAATGTGTTTTATCCTACTGGCACTAAGAAAGAAAAGTGTCTAATTTGCAACCCACTCCTCTAACATGCTGAGAGAGAATTATATAGCCCTTTCCCATACAAGAGCTTCTCAGAATGAACACATTAGGTTGCACCTCATGGAACTGTTTTTGAACTTCTTTTTTTTTTTATTTGAATGACAATTCCATAAGATTCAGGTTTCCCAGGTGGTGCAGTGGTAAAGAACCCTCCTGCCAATGTAGGAGATGCAAGAGATACGGTTTGTTCCCTGAGTCTGGAAAATGCCCTGGAGTAGGAAATGGCAACTCACTCAAATATTCTTGCCTGGGAAATCCCATAGACACAGTAGCCTGGTGGGCTATAGTCCATGGGGTCACAAAGAGTCAAACACGATTGAGTGACTGAGCATACACATGGACACAAATAAGATTCAACCTAGTAAACTGGAGTAGAGGAGGTAAAAGGTGGAACATCGTATGACTTGGGTAGGGGTCATTCCCTCCTATGGCCACCCCCAGGGGAACCATGTTGCTGCTGCTGCTGCTGCTAAGTTGCTTCAGTCATGTCCGACTCTGTGTGACCCCACAGACAGCAGCCCACCAGGCTCCTCCATCCCTGGGATTCTCCAGGCAAGGATACTGGAGTGGGTTGCCATTTCTTTCTCCAATGCATGCATGCATGCTAAGTTGTTTCAGTCCTATCCAACTCTGTGTGATCCCATGGACAGCAGCCCACCAGGCTCCTCTGTCCACGGAATTCTCTAGGGAAGAGTACTGGAGTGGGTTGCCATTTCCTTCTCCACAGGGGAACCATAAGGTACAGCAAAACTGTATGGATATTGGTCAAAAGCCCACCATCTCCTGAAAAAAAAAATTCAACTAACTGATAGCAAGTTCATTATTACAAGCAGCAACATGATAATATAAGAATTAGGCTAATATTACAATAATATAATTGGAGCCAACCCTAAGCAAAATGGTGTAACAGGAAAAGAAAACTGTGATTATGGCTATCTAGGAGTTGATAGACCTGGGTTGAATCCTAGGTCCTAAGTCTGCCGTAAATGTATATGCTTTGTATTTTTCAGTGTATGCTCAGCACCTCATTCAGAACCTATTGACCCCATCTTTTTAGAGTGATTTAGAGAAAACTGTATGCTCTTTCCAATCTTTCAACTATTAGCCCTACAACCCATTCCAGTATTCTTTCCTGGAGAATCCCATGGACGGAGGAGCCTGGTGGGCTACAGTCCATGGGATCACAAAGAGTTGGACACGACTGAGCGACTTCACTCACTCACTCAGTCCTTAGATATATTTTAGGACTGTATTCCTAATAGTCTTTAGTCTTACTAATTCTAAATGAAATCATAGGAATACAGTTGACACTTGAACAATGTGGGTTTGAACTGCACTGCTGCTGCTAAGTTGCTTCAGTCATGTCCGACTCTGTGCGACCCCATAGATGGCAGCCCACAGGCTCCCCCGTCCCTGGGATTCTTCAGGCAAGAACACTGGAGAGGGTTGCCATTTCCTTCTCCAATGCATGAAAGTGAAAAGTGAAAGTGAAGTCGCTCAGTCGTGTCTGACTCTTAGCAACCCCATGGACTGCAGCCTACCAGGCTCCTCCGTTCATGGGATTTTCCAGACAAGAGAACTGGAGTGGGGTGCCACTGCCTTCTCCACTGAACAGGTCCACGTATATGCAGAGTTTGTTCCGTAGTAAGTACTACAATACTACGTGATCTGCAGTTGGTTGAACTGGCAGATGCGAACCATAGACACCAAAGAATCACATATATATGGACAGACAACTCTAAATAAATTATAGGTAGATTTTACAGTATAACACAGAGGGTCAGCACCCTAACCATTGCATTATTCAAGAGTCAACTGTATTTACCTTGCAGAAAAATCTGCATTTTAATAAATAACAATTTTCTCCACTCAAAAGAGGGAAGTTGAAAGATTGAATTTCAAGCATTGGTGAAGATTGTGAGGATGAAGTTTAGTCCTCCAAAAAGAGATCAGCACACTTTTCCATAAAAAGCCAGATAGCAAAAATTTAGGTCTTATGGGCCATGTAGTCTCTATTGCAAGTACCCTGCTCTGCATTGAAATGGGACAGAAGCCAGAGACAATGTGTAAATGAGTGAGCATAGTTGTGTTCCAATAAACTTTATTTATGGACACTGAATTTAAATTTCTTATCATACTTTTGTGTCACAGAAGATTCTTCTTCTTGTTTAACCATTACAAAATGTAAAAATCCTTCTTAGCTCATGTGGTCATATAAAAACAGGTGGCAAGCAGGATTCGGCCCAGGGACCATAATATGGTGACCCATGCTCTGGAACTCAGAATTTATCGCATTAACAACTGTCAGCAAACTTAGCCAAATGCAATCCCTCCTTCTATTTTTTAGTATAAGCAGATAAAAAGAAGAAGAAGGAGAAATATGTATGTATGTACAATATATTATAATATATATATCCGTTCAGTTCAGTTCATTTGCTCAGTCATGTCCAACACTTTGTGACTCCATGGACTGCAGCACACCAGACCTCCCTGTCCATCACCAACTCCTGAAGCCTACTCAAACTCATGTCCATTGACCTTGTGATGACATCCAACCATCTCATCCTCTAGTGTCCCCTTCTCCTCCTGACTTGAATCTTTCCCCTCATCAGGGTCTTTTCCAGTGAGTCACTTCTCATCAGGTGGCCAAAGTATTGGAGTTTCAGCCTCACCATCAGTCCTTCCAATGAATATTCAGGACTGATTTCCTTTAGGATTGACTGGTTGGATCTCTTTTCAGTCCAAGGGACTCTCAAGAGTCTTTTCCAACACCACAGTTCAAAAGCAACTATTCTTCAGCATATACATACACAAACATATATATGTATATATATAAACTTTGTTTGGGTTTTTCTGTAAGATGTTATGGTGAAAGAAAGACATATATACATATGTATCTATATTTTCACAGCTCTTCTCCAGTCTTTGTATCAAAATATTTGCTATTCCAGTTGAAATACTCACTTTCCACAGAAAACCCTGTTCTCCTGCAGAGTGAAGAGGTCCCATGTAGCTCAGTCAGCTACAATGCAGGAGAGAGCTGGTTCAATTCCTGGGTCAGGAAGTTCCCCTGGAGAAGGAAATGGCAACCCATTCCAGTATTCTTGCCTGGAGAATCCCATGGACAGAGGTGCCTGGCAGGCACCTCATGGGATCACAATAGTCAGACATGACTTAGTGCCATCTTTCTTTATTTTTCCTGCATACTGAAATAACTTGGCATGGCATGACAAGTTGGTTCAGATGTTAGTTCTGCTGCAAAGTCTTGAGTAAGGTCATTAATCCCTAGACAGTTTTCTCATTTTAAAAATGGGATAGTAATGCTCAAAACAATCCATGTAGCCATACTAGGGTAGGCCTGCTGAACTTCAGTCCTGTTAATCTTCTAACTTAAGAAAAATTATGGTGATAATTAAATGAAATAATTATATACTAAAATTTTTAGATGAGTAGAGCTGTTTAATAGTACCATCATACTGCCCTGTTAAAAGAATACATATAAGTCTTAAACATTCTATAAGCAAGCATATATTAAGGGCTTCCTGTGTGGCTAAGATGGCTTCCCTAATAGCTCAGATGGTAAAGAATCCACCTGCAATGCAAGAGACCTGGGTTTGATCCCTGGGTTGGGAAGATCCCCTGGTGAAGGAAATGGCAACCCACTCCAGTACTCTTGCCTTGAGAATTCCATGGACGGAGGAGCCTGGTGGGCTATAGTCCATGGAATTGCAAAGAGCTGGACATGACTGTGTGACTACCTTTCAACTTTTGTGGCTAAGATGGTAAAGAATCCACCTGCAATGGAGAAGACCCGGGTTCCATCCCTGGGTCAGGAAGATTTCCTAGAGAAGGGAATGGAAACCCACTCTAGTATTCTTGCCTGGAGAATTCCATGGACAGAGGAGCCTGGAGGGCTACAGTCCATGGGGTCACAAAGAGTTGGACACATACGAGTGACTAACCCTTTTTTTTCACTTTTCAAGCATTACTAGAAGTAAAATTCCAGAAAGAGTACTGGATATGTTCAGATAGACTGTTGTTAAGCTAGCTGATAAACAGATGAAACTCCTATTTCTCAAAAGAGTGCTAATATTAATAATGATGTTTTGAGAAATGGGGAAGTAAATTGCACAAAGCCATATTGGAGGGTCATTTTCATAAGACATGCAGAGGAGGAAGGAAATACCATTGCCTGCCAATTGCTTTGGATTTTTATCAAAATTGGCAAGGAATTCTTATTTGAAAAGAAAAAAAGACATAGCATCAAGTAAATTTGTCATTTTAATGAGAGAGCATAAGAGTGAAGGCAATCTTGCCCACTTTCATGAAAGCTTAATAACTAATTTGGCTCCTGGTTTGTGTTAGAAAAAAAATATACTAGTTAAACACAAGGTAGTTCATATCTGTGAGTCATAGGAAGTACTGTGGTTCAGGGAAATTATATCATGTAATTTTATGATCTGCTGGTCAGTGACTCCATTTAATAAAGATACAGATGTATACTTTGCCACATAGAAAAAAATTTTCAAGCGTTCTCATTATAACATTGATCAATTTTTAGATTTTAATTCTTCTGGCCTATTTTTTCCTTTATTCCTACAGCAAAGTAAATTTTTTAAGGAATTTAAAAAAGTAAACTTCATGGAAAAGCCACTTTACTTAGTTACCCACCTTAGTAGCCACTTCACAGAGTTATAATCCAACCCAGAGAATGGTATCAACTGAGGGATAAACATTTTTAATATCCTGAAAAACTTCTTGGATATAAATGCATGCCAGCATGCTGAGTCGCTAAATCATGTCTGACGCTGTGACCCTATGGACTGTAGCCCACCAGTTTCCTCTGTCGGTGAAATTCTCCAGACAAGAATATTAGAGTGGATTGCCATACCCTCCTCCAGGGGATCTTCCCAACCCAAGGATCAAACCTGGGTCTCTTATGTCTCCTGCATTGGCAGAAGGGTTCCTTACCACTAGTGCCACCTGAAAAGTCCTTTGATGCATTACTAAAAGCTAAGTGTAGACCAGGCTACCCTAATAGCTCAGTTGGTAAAGAATCCTCCTGCAATGCAGGAGACCTGGGCTCCAGAGAGAAACTCCTGGAAGCCAGTCTGAAAAGGATGCCACACTTTCCTAGGCTTTATTTTCAGGACACACATAGGTTCTCAATGTGAAAATCCAAGAAGGATGGCTATATCAGAAGTCAAGAAAGAATAAACATTGTGAAATACATCCAAGGCCTACTCCATAACAAGGTCTATTCTCCAGAAGGAAAAAGTTTCAGTTCAGTTCAGTTGTCCAGTCGTGTCCAACTCTTTCCGACCCCATGAATCACAGCACGCCAGGCCTCCCTGTCTATCACCAGCTCCCGGAGTTCACTCACACTCATGTCCATCGACTTGGTGATGCCATCCAGCCATCTCATTCTCCGTCGTCCCCTTCTCCTCCCGCCCCCAATCCCTCCCAGCATCAGAGTCTTTTCCAGTGAGTCAACTCGTCGCATGAGGTGGCCAAAGTATTGCAGTTTCAGCTTTAGCATCAGTCCTTCAAATGAACACCCAGGATTGATCTCCTTCAGAATGGACTGGTTGGATCTCCTTGCAGTCCAAGGGACTCTCAAGAGTCTTCTCCAGCACCACAGTTCAAAAGTATCAATTCTTTGGCGATCAGCTTTCTTCACAATCCAACACTCACATCCATACATGACCACGGGAAAAACCATAGCCTTGACTAGACAGACCTGAGTTGGCAAAGTAATGTCTCTGCTTTTTAATTAGCTATCTAGGTTGGTCATAACTTTCCTTCCAAGGAGTCAGCGTCTTTTAATTTCATGGCTGCAATCAGCATCCACAGTGATTTTGGAGCCCCAAAAAAATAAAGTCTGACACTGCTTCCACTGTTTCTCCATCTATTTCCCATGAAGTGATGGGACCAGATGCCATGATCTTTGTTTTCTGAATGTTGAGCTTCAAGCCAACCTTTTCACTCTCCTCTTTCACTTTCATCAAGAGGCTTTTGAGTTCTTCTTCACTTTCTGCCATAAGGGTGGTGTCATCTGCATATCTGAGGTTATTGATATTTCTCCCAGCAATCTTGATTCCAGCTTGTGCTTCTTCCAGCCCAGCGTTCCTCATGATGTACTCTGCATATAAGTTAAATAAGCACGGTGACAATATACAGCCTTGACGTACTCCTTTTCCTATTTGGAACCAGTCTGTTGTTCCATGTCCAGTTCTAACTGTTGCCTCCTTTACCACAGCCTTATTCCCTTTAGAATAAGGTCATTTCTCTTACTCAAGCCTCCTTTAGACCTACTGTCTAAAGAGACAGAAGCTAAGAAACACTTGTGAAGCACACACCCCTGGGAGACTGGCCCATGAAAAGACAGATTTTTTTTTAATTGGAATATAGTTACTTTGCAACGGTGTGTCACTTTCTGCTGTACAGCAAAGTGAATCAGTTATATCTGTACATATATATGTCCTTTTTTTGGATTTCTTTCCCATTTAGGTCACCACAGAGCGCTGAGTAGAATTCTTTGTCCTAAACTAGGTACTCATTAGTTATCTATTTTATACATAGTATCAATAGTGAATATATGTCAATCCCAATCTACCGATTCAACCCACCAGGTCCCTTCTCCCCTTAGTGTCCATTTGTTTGTTCTCTAGATCTGTGTCTCTATTTCTGTTTTGCAAATAAGATTATCTATGCCATTTTTCTAGATTCCACATACATGTTACTAATATACAGTATTTATTTTTGTCTTTCTGACTTACTTCACTCTGTAAGGTCCATCCACATCTAAGTCCAACCATGTCTCTACAAATGCCCAAATTTTGTTCATTTTTATGGCTGAGTAATACTCCTTTGTATATATGTACCACATCTTCTTTATCCATTCCTTTGTTGATGGACATATAGGTTGCTTCCATGTCAATAGCACTGCAGTTAACATTAGGGTGCATGTGTCTTTTTGAATTATGGTTTTCTCTGGGTATATGCCCAGCATCACTCTGATAACCAGACAAGGATATCACAGAAAAAGAAAAGGCTGAGATTTATTTGTAAGACTATAGAATGCTTTCCCTCCCCCATATCTTACATGATACCAACAAGTCTCTAGTATAATGACAATGACATAGTAGTATAATACAGCTCAAAGAGCACTAAAGTCTAGACTTTATCTAAGATAGAGCACTTAAGAAAACCCAGAGAAAACAAAGGAAACATACACAAGGACTTTAAAGCTTCTGGCACCAACAGAGAAAATATTAAACACAATCCAGTGCATACCCCTATTAACATACAAGATCACAGTAGAGGCCTATCTATCTCAGTTTCTATTACTAGACAAATTTCTAGCTTTCAGCAAAAAATGTGGAGCAATAAAGACTCTCAGGAATACAAAATGATACAGCTAATTTGGGATTCAGATTGGTGGTTTCTTTCTTTTCTAAAATATTTACTTATTTGGCTGCACTAGGTCTTAGTTGGGGCATGTGGGATCTAGTTCCCTGACCAGAAATTGAACCTGGTCCCTGCACTGGATGTGTGGAGTCTTAGCCACCAGACCACTGAAGACATCCTGGTAATTTCCTATAAAGTAAAACAAAGTCTTACACATAATCCAGCACTTGAAATCAATGGTATTTATTTATCCAACTAATCTTAAAACCCGTCCCCAGGCAAAAACCTCCACATGAATGTTTAGAGCAGTTTTACTTGAATTGCCCCGAACTAGAAGCAACAAATATGTTCTTCAGTGGATGAATGAATAAACAAACTGTAGTGAATCTCTTCAGTGGAATTATATTCTGTAATAAAAAGGAATGATCTATGTGTTTTAAAATATAGGTTTTATTATTATTCACGTATGGCAAAACCAACAGAGTTGGAGATGATTGCTGTTTAAAAAAATAGCCTGTTTAGAGACATGGATAAACCTAGAGTCTGTCATAAAGAGTGAAGTCGGAGAAAAACAAATATCCTATATTAACACATATGTGTGGAATCTAGAAATATGGCATAGATGAACCTGTTTCCAGGGCAAGAATAGAGACTCAGACGTAAACAAGCAGACACAAGGTGGAAGGACGGTGGGACAAATAGGGAGATTAGAATTGACACATATACAATACCATGTGTAAAATAGATAGCTAGTGGGAAGCTGCTATATAACACAGGGAGCTCAGTTCAGTGCTCTGTGATGACCTAGAAGGGTGGGAGGGAGGTCTCTGAGGGAGGGAACATATGTATGTGTGAGCTTTCCTGGTGACTCAGATGGTAAAAAATCTGCCTGCAATGCAGGAGACCTGGGTTCAATCCCTGGGTCAGGAAGATCCCCTGGAGAAGGGAATGGCAACCCACTTCAGTATTCTATTTTTTCTTTTTAAAGTAATATTTTTCTTAAAATATTAATTAATTTATTTTAATTAAAGGATAATTACTTTACACTATTGTGATGGTTTTTGCCATACACTGCCATGAATCAGCCATGGGTGCACATGTGTCCCCCAACCCTGAACACACCCTCCTACCTCCCTTCCCACCTCATCCTTCTGGGTTGTTCCAGGGCACCAGGTTTGAATGCCCAGCTTCAGGTATCAAACTTGCACTGGTCATCTATTTATACATGGTAATATACATGTTTCAATGCTATTCTCTCAAAGCATCCCACGTTCGCCTTTTCTGAGTCCAAAAGTCTGTTCTTTACACCTGTGTCTCTTTTGCTGCCCTGCATTACTATACAGTATTGATGTTCCTCTTTCTGACTTACTTCACTCTGTATAATAGGCTCCAGTTTCATCCACCTCATTAGAACTAATTCAAATGCATTCATTTGTAAAGCTGAGTTTAACAATGGAATACACATTCCATTGTGTATCTGTGCCACAACTTCCTTATCCATTGGTCTGCAGATGGACATCTAGGTCGCTTCCATGTCCTGGCTATTGTAAACACTGCTTCCGTGGACACTGGGGTACATGTGTCTCTTTCAGTTCTGGTTTCCTCAGTGTGGATGCCCAGCAGTGGGATTGCTGGACCATATGGTAGTTCTATTTCCAGTTTTTTAAGGAATTTCCACACTGTTCTCCATAGTGACTGGACCAGTTTGCATTCCCACCAACAGTGTAAGAGGGTTCCCTTTTCTCCACATCCTCTTCAGCACTTATTGTTTGTAGACATTTTGATGGTGGCCATTCTGACCAGCGTGAGATGATACCTCATTGTGGTTTTGATTTGCATTTCTCTAATAATGAGGGATGTTGAGCATCTTTTCATGTGTTTTAATTTAGCCATCTGCATGTCTTCTTTGGAGAAATGGCTGTTTAGTTCTTTGGACTGCTTTTTGATTGGGTAGTTTATTTTTGTGGTATTGAACTGCATGAGCTGCTTGCATACTTTGGAGATTATATCTTTGTCAGTTGTTTCATTTGCTATTATTTTCTTCCATTCTGAAGGTTGCCTTTTCACCTTCCTTATTATTTCCTTCGTTGTGCAAAAGCTTTTAAGTTTAATTAGGTCCCATTTGTTTATTTTTGCTTTTATTTCCATTACTCTGGGAGCTGGATCATAGAGGATCTTTCTGTGATTTATAGTCCATACTGAGGAGCCTGGTGGGCTATAATCTATGAAGTCGGAAACAGTCAGACACACTGAAAGACTTTCACTTTCACTTTCATAGCTGATTTGCTTTGCTGTACAACAGAAGCTAACACAGAATTGTAAAGCAATTATACTCCAATAAAACAAACAAGCAGAGAACTCCCAGGTGGCACAGAGGTAAAGAATCCGATTGCCAATGCAGTAGATGAGGAGACACATGTTCAATCCCTGGGTTGATACTTTGGAGTAAGAAATGGCAACCCACTCCAGTATTCTTTCCTGGAAAATTCCATGGACAGAGAAGCCTGGTGGGCAATAGTCCACAGGGTTGCAAAGAGTTAGACATGACTGAGCAGACATGCACGATCAAAGATCAAGGTCAAAACAAACAAAAAAGACAACCTGGTATACAGATCTCAAGAGGAAGGGTCATGGCACATCATGTTGTGGGGTGGGGGGCAGAACATCACCAGTTAGGAGTCAGGGAGGCAGAAGGAGTAAGAAGCAAATGTGGGCAAGAGGTTTTACTCTGATTTTCACAAGAAGGAATCAATAAGGTAAGGTAAGCAGGTTAAGCATCTGGGAGTTCACGGTTCACATATTGTTGAAGCCTGCTTGGAGAATTTTGAGCATGACTTTACTAGCGTGTGAGATGAGTGCAATTGTGCTGTAGTTTGAGCATTCTTTGGCATTGCCTTTCTTTGGGATTGGAATGAAGAATGACCTTTTCCAGTACTGTGGCCACTGCTGTGTTTTCCAAATTTGCTGGCATATTGAGTGCAGCACTTTCACAGCATCAAATCTTTCAAGATTTGAAATAGCTCAACTGGACTTCCATCACCACCACTAGCTTTGTTCATAGTGATGCTTTCTAAGGCCCACTTGACTTCACATTCCAAGATGTCTGGCTCTAGGTCAGTGATCATGTTATCGTGATTATCTTGGTCATGAAGATCTTTCTTGTACAGTTCTTCTATGTATTCCTGCCACCTCTTCTTAATATCTTCTGCTTCTATTAGGTCCATACCATTTCTGTCCTTTATCGAGCCCATCTTTGCATGAAATATTCCCTTGAAATCTCTAATTTTCTTGAAGAGATCTCTTGTTTTTCCTATTCTGTTGTTTTCCTCTATTTCTTTGCATTGATCACTGAGGAAGGCTTTCTTACCTCTCCTTGCTATTCTTTGGAACTCTGCATTCAGATGCTTATATCTTTCCTTTTCTCCTTTGCTTTTCGCTTCTCTTCTTTTCACAGCTATTTGTAAGGCCTCCTCAGACAGCCATTTTGCTTTTTTGCATTTCTTTTCCATGGGGATGGTCTTGGTCCCTGTCTCCTATACAATGTCACGAACCTCCGTCCACAGTTCATCAGGCACTCTATCTATCAGATCCAGTCCCTTAAATCTATTTCTCACTTCCACTGTATAATTATAAGGGATTTGATTTAGGTCATATCTGAATGTTCTAGTGGTTTTCCATACTTTCTTCAATTTAAGTCTGAATTTGGCAATAAGGAGTTCATGATCTGAGCCACAGTCAGCTCCTGGTTTAATATGTGAACCATGAACTTCCAGATGTTCAAGCAGGTTTTAGAAAAAGCAGAGGCACCAGAGATCAAATTGCCAACATCTGCTGGATCATGGAGAAAGCAAGAGAGTTCCAGAAAAACATCTATTTCTGCTTCATTGACTATGCCAAAGCCTTTGACTGTGTGGATCACAAGAAACTGTGGTACATTCTGAAAGAGATGGGAATCCCAGACCACCTGACCTGCCTCTTGAGAAACCTGTATGCAGGTCAGGAAGCAACAGTTAGAACTGGACATGGAACAACAGACTGGTTCCAAATAGGAAAAGGAGTACGTCAAGGTTGTATATTGTCACCGTGCTTATTTAACTTATATGCAGAGTACATCATGAGGAACGCTGGGCTGGAAGAAGCACAAGCTGGAATTAAGATTACTGGGAGAAATATCAATAATCTCAGATATGCAGATAATACCACTTTTATGGCAGAAAGTGAAGAGGAACTCAAAAGCCTCTTGATGAAAGTGAAAGAGGAGAGTGAAAAGGTTGGCTTGAAGCTCAACATTCAGAAAACGAAGATCATGGCATCTGGTCCCATCACTTCATGGGAAATAGACGGAAAAACAGTGGAAACAGTGTCAGACTTTTTTTTTGGGGAGGGGGCTCCAAAATCACTGCAGATGCTGATTGCAGCCATGAAATTAAAAGACGCTGACTCCTTGGAAGGAAAGTTATGACCAACCTAGATAGTATATTAAAAAGCAGAGACATTACTTTGCCAACCAAGGTCCGTCTAGTCAAGGCTATGGTTTTTCCCATGGTCATATGTGGATGTGAGAGTTGGACTGTGAAGAAAGCTGATCGCCGAAGAATTGATACTTTTGAACTGTGGTGCTGGAGAAGACTCTTGAGAGTCCCTTGGACTGCAAGGAGATCCAACCAGTCCATTCTAAAGGAGATCAATCCTGGGTGTTCATTGGAAGGACTGATGCTAAAGCTGAAACTGCAATACTTTGGCCACCTCATGCGACGAGTTGACTCACTGGAAAAGACTCTGATGCTGGGAAAGGTTGGGGGTGGGAGGAGAAGGGGATGACAGAGAATGAGATGGCTGGATGGCATCACCGACTCGACGGACATGAGTTTGAGTGAACTCCGGAAGTTGGTGATGGACAGGGAGGCCTGGCATGCTGTGATATGGGGTCGCAGAGAGTCGGACACGACTGAGTGACTGAACTGAACTGAACTGAACTGATATACAAAACAGACAACTCTTGAAAACCTACAAAGCATAGGGAACTGACTCAATGCTCCTTTGTGACCTAAATGGGAAGGAAAGATAAAAAAAAGGGGGAGGGGGAGTATATGTATACATATAGCTGATTAACTTTGCTATACTGTAGAAAATAATGCAACATTCTAAAGCAACTACACTGCAATATTTTTTTTTTTTAAAGAAAGAAACCTGGTCAAAACAAAGTCATGTCCAACTCTTTGTGAGTCCATGAACTACAGCAAGCCAGGCTTCCCTGTTCTTCACACTATAAAGTCCTACAAAATCATGGATGATTCAAAGGCATGTTACTAAGTGGAAAAAATCACTTAGTCTGAAAAAGCTGTACAATACAATTTATATGACATTCTGAAAAAGGCAAACTACAGAGACAGTTAACAAATCAATAGGTGCCAGCCAGAAATTTGTGAATAGGTGAGGCACAGGGGATTTTTGTCCTGGCAGTGAAACTATCCAGGCTGATACCGTAATTGCGGATACACAGCACTATGAATTTGTCAAAATCCACTGAATTTTACAACACAAAGAGTAAATCTTGTGTAATCATTTAAAAATCATTTAGGATGTTGGGGAATTTTATGCAGACTGTGGCAAAAGGACCTCAATATATTATAAATGTATGAAATAATTCCTTCCTTTATTAAAAGGAGTTGGGGGAGAGTATTGATCTAAGTAACTATAAAACTGAAGCAAAAAAAAAAGTACATAAGAAATTCATTTTCGCTGATAAATTTGAGTCCCCTGGAAATATGGGTTAGAAATTCTGAAATGATTATATGTTTTAATCTCCTCAGATTTTTATAACAAAATATCTGAGTGGCTTAAACAATAAAGAGTTATTTTTCTAGAATAATAATATTATTTATTTACATATTATTGGTTTATGATTATTATTAATTGAATAGTTCTAGAACCTAGAAGTCCAAGATCAAGCCATCAGTGTTGGCTTCTATTGCCACCTCTCGGGCCACCACCAGCTCATTGTATGTTCACATGATTTCTTCCCTGTGTATCTGCCTGGGGTCTGGGGATGGGGATGGGTGGAAATCTCTGGCTTCTCTTCCTCTTCTAATTAGGACATCAATCCTTTTAGATTAGTGAAAGTGTTAGTTGCTCAGTTGTATCCAATTCTTTGCAACCCCATGGACTAACGCCTGCCTGGCTTCTCTGTCCATAGAACTCTCCAGGCAAGAATACTAGAGTAGGTAGCCATTCCCTTTTCCAGGGGATGTTCCAAACCCAGGAACTGAACCTGGGTCTCCTGCATTGCAGACAGATTCTTTACCATTTGAGTCACTCCATCTTTATGACTTCATTTAACCTTGATTATCACCTTAGAGGCTCTATGTCCAAATACAGTCACACTGGGGATTAGTTTCCATGTATGATTTTTTTGGTGAGGGGGGGCAAAAACATTCAGTTCATAAACTTCTATGCTGGGATAGAATAATTACATAAGTGTACCAAAAATGATGGAAGTAAGATTTCTCATATTTGGAATGAGAGTTTACAAAATAGCAAGGGAAGAAGCCTAAAATGACCCATGTGATACTAGATGGTAATTCATTAATATGAACTCATCCTTACCTTAATATATAAACAAATGGTTACATATATTTATATTTGTGAATATGTGCTGATGGCTCAAGTGGTAAAGAATCAGCCTGCAATGCAAGAGACACAGGAGATGTGGGTTCAACACCTGGGTCAGGAAGATCCCCTGGTGGAGGAAAAGGTAACTCACTCCAGTATTCTTGCCTGGAGAATTTCTTGGAGAGAGGACCCTGACGGGCTACAGTCCATGGGGTCGCAAAATGTTAGACATAACTGAACACACACACATTACACATATAATGTTATGTATATATACGATTTAGGACACACACATATATTTTCTTGTTCTGTCATCTAAGAGGTCCTAGAAACAATGACACTATAGAAGCATTGATTGAGTACATCTAGTACCCAGATCTTGGTTTCTAACACCATTCTCTAATAAAAGAAACCATGGCCTTGGGGAAACATCTGATTCTCAGACTGTGGCGGGAAACATAGTAAGTTCCCTACATAGGAACCTTCAGGGTGCAAATTTTGTTTAATATATAAACAAATGGTTAAAGATTCAAACATGCATTGGGTTCCAGCAAGGAACCAGAACCTGTGCCATCAATGTCAGGTGTGAGTGAAATTACAGCTTGCACTCCACCTCCTATGCTGATGATCCTTCATCTCTACCATCTCCCACCTCCTATTCCTCCTCCAGTCATTAACTCTTGTCTGTTCACCTGATGTCAGCCCATGTGTGCCAGCTGTTGTTATTATACTATTGTACTTTTCAAGGAGCTATACTATAAGATTAAAAATGTTTGGTTTTTATGCCTTGTTTGTTTGCAAAGTATTACAAACATATTGCAGTACAGTACTATATAGCTGATTGTGTTAGTGGGGTACCTAGGCTAACTCTGTTGGACTTATGAACATGCTCTTGGAATGAAATTCATTCATATGCAGGGGACTTACTGAATACAAGATGAGCCTGGAGGCTCTTGTAGTGATGGAAAGTGAGGAAGTATTCAAAAAATCCACAATGATTGTGTTATGTCAAAGAAACACAGAGATAAACTCAAAGAACTCCTAAAGGCCAAACAGGAAACAATTTGAACAACAAAATCTATTAATAGTTTTGGATTATAACTCAAAGTACTAAGTAAATACTCATGATCCCATACTTAATTCAATAAAAACTGAATAAATAAATGAGGGAAAAAAGATATATCTCCATGATGAATTCCAAATAGTCTATCTAAATACTCCATCCAGAGTTAGCATAACTCTCTACGTCTTACATGTGGGCTCTATATGGTGACTGCCCTCCCAAGACACAGAAAAGAAAGGCAGTAAAGGATTAACAATATAGACGGGAAACCTGACAGACATTCCTTCAGTCAGAAGATCAAGGTTAATGCTGACAGTGATGTCATGTTGGTGTTTGTATATCTTCTTGAGAAGATATAATGAGAATGACATTTTACCTCTACAGTCTTCTTCCCAAGAACATATAATCCCAATCTACCTATGAGAAAAATATCAAATTTCAGTTGAAGGCCATTCTATCAAATATGTGAGGAATATGCCTCAAAATGTCCAAGGTCATCAAAAACAGACTAAGAAATTGTTACAGCCAGGAGGAGACTAAGGAGACATAACAACGAAATGTAAGCTTGGATCCTATATGGGATTCTAGAAAAGAAAAATGACACTGGGTTAGAACCTAAGGAAATTTTTAAAACTATGGATATTAGCTAATAACAATGTATCAGCAGTGGTTCACTAATTATGACAAATGCACCATATTAATGGAAGATATTAATTATTAAAGAAACTGTATAAAGGGTATATGGGAACTCTCTAGACTCTATACATTCACATCTTTTCTGTAAATCTAAAGCTGTATTAAAAATAAGGTTTATTTAATCACATCCATTCCATATAATAGATAAAAATTACTGTTTAAAGAAAAACAGTAATTTACCTGGGTACCTAAGGGTATCAGTGTTTATACAAACTGTCATGTATATTTAATCCATATCTTCTACCTATTCATACAAATGAGCATTTGTCCCATTTATATTTATTGATTCATTCTTTGTTCAAGGATAAATTCAACCAGTTTATCAACTGACCACATGCTCAGCGTTTAGGAGGATCCATAAGACTCAATTGTTCTCTTCTTATTCATCTGCAACTTTAAAAACACTCCTAAGGTTTTTAGTTGATAGAAAACTCAAAAAATTATAGAAAATTAATAAAAGAGCAACTCTCAAAGAGTGATCAGAAAAAGCAATGTGAATGTGTCATTGACAAATAAAAAGCTGACCAGCTATTCTTCCCAAGCTTCATAGGTATCCATAACCTGTTGAATATTTTAAATCCAGTTTAGTCCTTCAGTCTAAACTTAGAAGACTTTCTATTAGCAGAATGAGTGGGGCAGAGAATAAGAAAAGGATGTGCAGCCAGTCCAGGCTCACAAGCAAATTGCTCTCAGTCTGGCAGTATGATCCAGCAGATATAAGGGTGCTTGAAATGTATGAAGCAGACAGGCATGCTGCAAACAGTGTTGGGCAAGATCTCTAGGTGAATTACAGTGCAAATTTTGGGGATGATGGAGCAAAGTTCTGCCATCCTCAATCAATAACTTCTATTTTGAGGAACAGCTTCTGGCTCACTGCTGAACGCTGGTATAAACTGAATGTTTAATCAAGGGCCACTAGCTTACCATACGACTCGAGCTGACCATCATTCACTGGGGTTGTGTGACCTACAAAGGGCTTCCCAGGTGGCTCAGTGATAAAGAATCCACCTGCCAATGCAAGAGATGCAAGAGACACAGGTTTGATCCCTGGGGCAGGAAGATCCCTGGAGGACGCGGTGACAACCCACTCCAATATTCTTGTCTGGGGAATCCCATGGACAGAGAAGTCTGGTGGGCTACAGTCTATGGGGTCACAGAATTGGGTGGAACTAAGAGACAGCCATTCTAAGGGAGCTCGATCCTGGGTGTTCATTGGAAGGACTGATGCTAAAGCTGAAACTCCAATACTTTGGCCACCTCATGCGACGAGTTGACTCACTGGAAAAGACTCTGATGCTGGGAAAGGTTGGGGGCGGGAGGAGAAGGGGACGACAGAGAATGAGATGGCTGGATGGCATCGCCGACTCTATGGACATGAGTTTGAGTGAACTCCGGGAGTTGGTGGTGGACAGGGAGGCCTGGCGTGCTGTGATTAATGGGGTCGCGGAGAGTCGGACATGACTGAGCGACTGAACTGAACTGAACTGAACAAGAGACTGAGCACTTACCTACAAAGCCAGAAACCTGTGTAGTAGGATCCCATAATCAAATAAACGAGATATAAAAGAAGAAATTTAAGCAGACCCTGAAGGCCTAGGAAAAGGTTGCCAGTTATAGCTGGTTTATAGACACTGATTAATGGTTTAGTTGGACCATCAGGGGCTTTGTAGGAACAAGATTGGAAACCTGGCCATAAGGAAATCTGGGAAAAAAAGTATGTGGAGAAAACACTCCAAATGGGCACAGTGTAGAAATGTTTGTCTCCCTTATGAATGCTCACCAATGGGTGCCCTCAACAGAGGAGGACCTTGGTAATCAGGTGGATGAAATTTTCCTTTTTTATGAACATCATCTTTTCCCAACTATCACTTTCTTTGCCCAGTGGACTGACAGAGTGGCTACGGCAACATCATGTATCAATACATCATGCATGTGCTTAACAACACAGACTTCCACTCACTGTAATAGTTAGGTTACATGTTGACTGGATTATGCAGTGCCCTGATATTTGCCCAAATATTTCTGGGTGTGTCTGTATGGGTGTTTCTAGATGAAATTATCTGAGTAAAGTAGGTGACCTGGTGAGTAAAGCAGTGTGGATGGGCATCATTCAATTCGTTGAGGGCATGAATAGAACAAAAAGATGGAGGAAGGAAATCTTTGACCCTCCTGCCTGAATGTAAGAGCTGAGATGTCAATCTTGTCCTGTCCTCTTTGCTCCCAGCTCTCGGATCTTCAGACTTAGAATGAATTACACCACCAGCCTTCCTGGATCTCCAGCCTTCAGATGGCAGATAGTGGAACTTCTCTGTCTCCACAGTTGCATGACCATTTCCTTATATTAATAATAAGTGTCTTCCCATATAGATATCTTATTGGTTCTGTTTCTCAGGAGAATTCTAACATATTCACCAAGGTTGATCTGGTAACAGGGCCCAACTGGCCAACACCGTAGACCAATAATACCCTACAGTATTGCATTCCCAGAAAGGATTAGCCAGCTACCTGGTAGCCAGCTACTATGCTGATTATATTGGATAACATCCATCATGGAACAGTATTTAATTCTCACTAAAAAGCAGACACTTTTTCTGGTTATGAATTTGCTTTTCTGCCTACCTCACTTTGCCAATGAATTTAAAAAACACTACCACCCATGAACTTAACTTGTTCACAGTCATGATAGCCTAGATAGCATAGCTTGTGATCAAAGAAATCATTTTATTGCAAGTGAAATGTGACAATGGCCCATTCACATGGAATTCAGTGGACTTACAATGTTTCTATCACTTTGACATGTGACAGAACAGTAGAATGGCCTTTTTACTCAGTCATGGTGTCAGCTGGGTGACAACCCCTTGCAGGGCCAGGATAATGTCACTAGAATGTGATTGATGCTTTAAATCAGTGGTCAATACATGATGTTACTTTTCCTATCACCAAAATTCATGGGTCTGGGAGTCTAGAGATGAACATGAGCATGGTTTCACAAACTCTTACTACTAAAGGTCTATCCTTGAACAGATATTTGCTTTCCATCCTTATGACTTTGAGTTTTACTGGACTAGAAGGCTTCATCACCAAAGAAGGAATGTTTCCACCAGGAGACACAGAATTGTGCTATTAAACACAAAGATGAACTACCACCTGGCCATTTTGGGCTCTTCATTCCCAAAATTAAACAGGCAAAGAAGGTTACTATAATGGTGGGGGTTACTGTTTATAACCCAAGGGGAAATTGAGTTGCTATAACAAAAGAGGAATATTGAGGAGTATGTCTGTAAAGTAAGAGGTCCCCTGGGATGACTTGATACTATTCCCATATGCTAGGAATAAAATCAATAGAAACTACAGCAGTCTAAGAGAGACAGGACTGTTGGTCCAGACATTTCAATAATAAAGACTAGTGTCACCGTATCAGTAAGGAACTATAACTGAGTTTCTTGCTGAGGGAAAATGTCTAGCGGGAAAGAAACCTATCAATGCCAGCTGTAACTGCATGATCCATTACAGAAATAAGGACTGCGATAATTATATTTCTTATTTTGATGTGATATAATTTTGTATATGGGACTTCCCTGGTGGCTCAGAGGGTAAAGTGTCTACCTACAATGTGGGAGACCCGTTTCGATCCCCGTGTCAGGAAGATCCCCTGGAGAAGGAAATGGCAACCCCCTCCAGTACTCTTGCCTGGAAAATCCCATGGAAGGAAGAGCACGGTGGGTTACAGCCCATGGGGTCGCAAAGAGTCGGACACAACTGAGTGACTTCACTAATTTTGTATATATTAACCAATTCTTGTTTCCTTTTTCTTTCCCATTTCCCTCCCATCTAATATGAGATGATACAAGGATGAAAACTCTAGGATATCCAAACAGATGGGGGGCTTCTCTGGTGGTTCAGTAGTTAAGATTCCACCCTTCCAATGCAAAGAGCACAGGTTCGATCCCTGGTCAGGGAGCTAAGATCCCACATGCCTTGGGGCATGGCTAAAAAATATTAAAGGGGGGAGAAGAATTCAGTTATAAAAGGAATGAATATAAAAAATGGATAAAATAAATTTGTATCCTCTTGTGAGGGCAGCGTTAGTGTGTTTTTAGGTGTACATGAGAGAGTTGCATCATGTTAAATTAAAGTATAATTTTACTATTGTCTATTTCAAAGTTAGATATGGTTAAAATAAGTGTGTCTGGGTACCAAATGGTAAACTCTGGTGGCTTTGAACTGTATCAGTTTAGCTAAACTAAAACTACAATTCCCAGAAATTTCTACTTATACATCCTTGAGTAAGGACTGGTCAATATTTGCACAAGATTTGGAAAGTAAGAGTGGAGTCACAGTCGTTTTGTTACTCTCTGAAGATTGGAGAGAGGTCAAGTGCAGCTCATACACATTGTCAATGAAACACATTATCACTGATCATCTTTTTGGTATGGAACAGTACCTGAATCTACAGTAACTCTTGATTCTGCCAGATCTCCTTCTGTTGCTCCAAATCCTGCATCAAGGACATGCACAGTTCAGTCACTCAGTTGTGTCTGACTCTTTGTGTCCCCATGGACTGCAGCACGACATGCTTCCCTTTCCATCACCAACTCCCCAAGCCTACTCAAACTGGTGTCCATCGTGCTGGTGATGCCATCCAACCATCTCATCCTCTGTCACCCCTTCTCCTCCAGCCTTCAATCTTTCCCAGTATTGGGGTCTTTTCCAATGAGTCAGTTCTTTGTATCAGGTAGCGAAATTATTGGAGTTTCAGCTTCAGCATCAGAACTTCCAATGAGTACTCAGGACTGGTTTCCTTTAAGATTGACTGGTTTGGTCTCCTTTTATGCCAAGGGACTCTCAAGAGTCTTCTCTGACACCACAGTTCAAAAGCATCAATTCTTTGGTGCTCAGCTTTCTTTACAGTCCAACTCTCACATCCATACATGACGACTGGAAAAACCATAGCTTTGACTAGACAGACCTTTGTTGGTAAAGTAATGTCTCTGCACAGCCCATGGCAACAGGTTTCAGCTTCTTTTCCAGGTCATCCATGGGAACAGCTCCAATGATGATAAATAGACATAAGTTTCAGTTCTTATGGATTCATTCTTTCTGGTTCTAGTTCTCCTTGCTCTGTTCATTCCCAGCTCTTCTTCCTATCTCTCAGTATGGTTGACTCATAATGGTTTCAACATCAGCCCAGACTTAGAGACACCAGCATTGCACAGACACCTCTACCAGCTCCCACCATTAAATAAAGTCTAAGCCTTGAAACAGATGGGGAAACAGTGGAAACAGTGTCAGACTTTATTTTTTGGGACTCCAAAATCACTGCGGATGCTGATTGCAGCCATGAAATTAAAAGACGCTTGCTCCTTGGAAGGAAAGTTATGACCAACCTTGATAGTATATTGAAAAGCAGAGACATTACTTTGCCAACCAAGGTCCATCTAGTCAAGGCTATGGTTTTTCCCATGGTCATGTATGGATGTGAGAGTTGGACTGTGAAGAAAGCTGATCGCCGAAGAATTGATGCTTTTGAACTGTGGTGCTGGAGAAGACTCTTGAGAGTCCCTTGGACTGCAAGGAGATCCAACCAGTCCACTCTAGAGGAGATCAATCCTGGGTGTTCATTGGAAGGACTGATGCTAAAGCTGAAACTGCAATACTTTGGCCACCTCATGCGACGAGTTGACTCACTGGAAAAGACTCTGATGCCGCGAGGAGACAGGGACAACAGAGGGTGAGATGGCTGGATGGCATCACCGACTCGATGGACATGAGTTTGAGTGAACTCCGGGATTTGGTGATGGACAGGGAGACCTGGCGTGCTGTGGTTCATGGGGTCGCAAAGAGTCGGACACAACTGAGCAACTGAACTGAACTGAACTGAACTGAAACCTTGAAATAAACCTCTTATCCATTATCACTCAATATTCTACTTCTCTGAAAGAACCCAAACTGATACATTGTATCTTATTCTTCACTCTGAAAGGAGGAAAGTAATAATCAAATACCAAAAAGAAAAAAAGATCGTATATGGAATGACCATGAATTTAACTATTATTGTAAAATTACATGTCTATTCTTTTTTTTTTCATGGCCTAGAAATAAAATTGTAATCTTTTTTTTTTTTTAATACAGCTCTTGTTAAAACCACATGGCATGCTGGAAGTTTCCATCCAAAAGGAGAGTGCAAGCTGGGACTAGTTTTAGGTGAAACCAGGACACGTTTACTAGGAAGAAAGGATTGTCCCCGTCCGGGAAAAGAACATCAGCCCAAAACAACCAAACATGAACCTTATCTGGAATAGGCATCTATTGGGCTCATTGAAGGGACTGGCCCAGGATTAGGCAACAAAAGCTGCTGATCATCTGGCAACACTGGTAACATCAGCAGATTCTTTAATTATACATTGAGGAGGCCAATCTCCTCTAGACATGGGGAAGAATCAAACCCTTTTCTTCCTATTTGTTGAAAGACTTCAATAGTGGCCATATCTTACTCATCTTTGTATTCTTTTCACAGACAATGTAGTAGATAGTCAGTCATACTGTTGAATGAAAAAAACAAGTAAATGATTTTCACCAGCTAAGCTAGGGACAGGCAGGAATTGATGATATTAAAAGTTGTTGTCATAAATACCTGCTTTTGAGTAGTGACTTAAAATGTTTCTTAAATAAGGTAAATGATATCATTCCCTCTCTATATATTTTTCCATACCTATATTTTTATATATAAAGGTGTATATATAACTTTTATATGTATAATTTTTAAAAGAGATTTATTGAGATATAAACCCATACCACTAAAATTCACATACAATTCAATGGTTTTAATACGGTCACAGATTTGTGCTACTATCATCATAGATGTATTTTAGAACATTTTTGTCACTCTTCAAAGAAATCCTGTACCTATTTAGTCACTCCTATTTCTCCCTTCTCACAGCTGCTGAAAAACAAATCTACCTTCTGCTTCTATGGATTTGCCTATACTGTAATTTTTAACAAAATCTCTAATGTTGAATGTTTATACTGTTTCTACATTTTTACTATAAATAACAAGGCTCTGATAAACATCTAAGATATGCATTTTTAATATTTTGTCTGGTTATATTCTTTTTACTGGAATATAGTTGCTTTCCAATGTGTTAGTTTTTAATTTTTTAATTTACGAAACTAACAGATATCAGTAAGATCTCTTCTAGCTCTAGATTTCTAGACATCTAATTCTAGATCTCTCTCACATACACAAACTTGCACACATACATTGATATCTCTAGTGCTAAAGTCATTTCAGTTGTGTCCAACTCTTTGTGACCCCCATGGACCATAGTCCGTCAGGATTCTCTGACCATGAGAGGTTCCAGGCAAGAGTAATGGAGTGGGTAGCCATTTCCCTCTCCAGGGTATCTTCTCACCTGGGGACTGAACCCAGGTCTCCTGCATTGCAAGTAGATTCTTTACCACCTGAGCTACTGGGAAGCATTTTTATTTCTATCTCTATATATAGATAGTATGATGCTATATATACTCAGCATACATCCATATGGAGATATATAAATATACAAAAAGAAATCCTGAACCATAAATGTTCAGAGCCACAAGAGACCCTACTGATATTTATTAACTGAACCCTTCTGTAAGACGAATAAGAAGTTTTATTTTTCACAAGAAATTATTATCATCACGATTCAATCTAAACAAACAAACAAAAAAGAATATAGAAAGATAAAGGGGGAACACAGATAATAACCATGAAGAAAATTAGATATTCAAATCGGACTCTTTTTCTCATATGTGGCAGAGGCCCAAAGCCTTCTGACTGCCTTGCCTCCTCATTTAAAGACCCAGTCTGGATTAGTTTCTTTGACTATTTCAAACTGAAAAGATAATATATCAGCAGTAGCCACTGAAAGTACTCTCACTCCCATAAAATGGCATCTAATATATCTGGGGACTTTTGATCATATTTGTGCACTCTCTCCTTCCTCCAGCCTTCTAATCCTGGGACTTCTCAGGTGGCGCTAGTGGTAAAGATTCTGCCTGCCAATGCAGGAGACATAAGAGACGCAGGTTGGATCCCTGGGTCAGGAAGATCCCCTGGAGGAGGGCATGGCAACCCACTCCAGCATTCTTGCCTGGAGAGTCCCATGGACAAGAATACATGGTGTCTACAGCCCAAGGGGTCACAAAGAGTCAGACCATGACTGAAGCAACTAAGCAGCATGCACCCATGTCCCTGTCTTCCCCCTAGACTTTCATGCTAATCCCAACCTGCTAGATTCAGTTCAGTTCAGTCTCTCAGTAATGTCCAATTCTTTGCAACTACATGGACTGCAGCACGCCAGGCTTCCCTGTTCATCACCAACACCCTGAGCCTACTCAAACTCATGTCCATTGACCCTGTGATGCCATCCAACCATCTCATCCTCAGTCGTCCCCCTCTCCTCCCTCCTTCAATCTTTCTCAGCATCAGGGTCTTTTCAAATGAGTTAGTTCTTCACATCAGGTGTCCAAAGTATTGGACTTTCAGCTTCAGCATCAATCCTTCCAATGAATACTCAGGACTGATTTACTTTCAGACGGACTCGCTGGATCTCTCTCCCTGCAGTCCATGGGACTCTCAAGAGTCTTCTCCAACACCACAGTTCAAAAGTATCAATACTTTGGTGCTCAGCTTTCTTTATACTCCAACTCTTACACCTATACATGACTACTAGAAAAACCATAGCTTTGACTAGATGGACCTTTGTTGGCAAAAATATGTCTCTGCTTTTTAATATGCTGTCTAGGCTGGTCATGACTTTTCTTCCAAGGAGCAAGTGTCTTTTAATTTCATGGCTGCACTCACCATCTGCAGTGATTTTGGAGCCCCAAATAAGAAAGTCTCTCCCTGTTTCCACTGTTTCCTTGTCTATTTGCCATGAAGTGATAGGACAAGATACATGATCTTAGTTTTCTTATGTTGAGTTTTAAGCCAATTTTTTCACTCTCCTCTTTCACTTTCATCAAGAGGCTCTTTAGTTCTTCTTTGCTTTCTACCATAAGGATGGTGTCATCTGTATATCTGAGGTTATTGATATTTCTCCTGGCATCTTGATTCCAGCTTGTGCTTCATCTACCCCAGCATTCCTCATGATGTACTCTGAATATAAATTAAATAAGCAGGGTGACAATATACAGCCTTAACGTACTCCTTTCCCTATTTGGAACCAGTCTGTTGTTCTATATCCAGTTCTAACTATTGCTTCCTGACCTGCATATAAATTTTTCAAGAGGAAGTTCAGGTGGTCTGGTATTCCCATTACTTTCAGAATTTTCCACAATTTTTTGTGATCCACACAGTCAAAGGATTTGGCATAGTCAACAAAGCAGAAATAGATGTTTTTCTGGAACTCTCTTGCTTTTTTGATGATCCAACAGATGTTAGCAATTTTATCTCTGGTTGGTTCCTTTGCCTTTCCTAAATCTAGCTTGAACATCTGGAAATTCACAGTTCACATATTGTTGAAGCCTGGCTTGGAGAATTTTAAGCATTATTTTACTAGCGTGTGAGATGAGTGCAATTGTGTGGTAGTTCGAACATTCTTTGGCATTGCCTTTCTTTGGGATTGGAATGAAAACTGACTTTTTCCAGTCCTGAGGCCACTGCTGAGTTTTCCAAATTTGCTGGCATATAGAGTGTAGCACTTTCACAGCATCATCTTTCATGATTTGAAATAGCTCAACTGGAATTCCATCACCTCCACTAGCTTTGTTCAAAGTAAGGCTTCCTAAGGCCCACTTGACTTCACATTCCAGGATGTCTGGCTCTAGGTGAGTGATCACACCATCATGATTATCTGGATCATGAAGATCGTTTCTGTATAGTTCTTCTGTGTATTCTTGCCACTTCTTAATATCTTCTGCTTCTGTTAGGTCCACACCATTTTTTTCCTTTATTGTGAACACCTTTGCATGAAATGTTCCCTTGGTATCTCTAATTTTCTTGAAGAGATCTCTAGACTTTCCCATTCTATTGTTTTCCTCTATTTCTTTGCACTGATCACTGAGGAAGGCTTTCTTGTCTCTCTTTGCTATTCTTTGGAACTCTGCGTTCAAATGGGTATATCTTTCCTTTTCTCTGTGATTTTTGTTTCTCTTCTTTTCACAGCTATTTGAAAAGCCTCCTCAGACAACCATTTTGCCTTTTTGCATTTCTTTTTCTTGGGGACGGTCTTGAACTCTGCCTCCTATACAATGTCATGAACCTCAGTCCATAGTTCTTCAGACACTCTATCAGATCTACTCCCTCGAATCTGTTTGTCACTTCCACTGTATAATCGTAAGGGATTAGATTTAGGTCATACCTGAATAGTCTAGTGGTTTTCCCTACTTTCAGTTTAAGTCTGAATTTGGCAATAAGGAGTTCATGATCTGAGCCACAGTCAGCTACTGGTCTTGTTTCTACTGACTGTATACAGTTTCTCCATCTTTGGCTGCAAAGAATATAATCAATCTGATTTCGGTGTTGACAATCTGATGATGCCCATGTGTAGAGTCTTCTCTTGTGTTGTTGGAAGAGGGTGTTTGCTATGATCAGTGCGTTTTCTTGGTAAAACCCTGTTACCCTTTGACCTGATTCATTCTGTACTCTAAGGCCAAATTTGCCTGTTACTACAGGTGTTTCTTGACTTCCTACTTTTGCATTCCAGTTCCCTACAATGAAAAGGACATCTTTTTGGGTGTTAGTTCTAGAAGGTCTTGTAGGTCTTCGTACAGCTGTTCAACTTCAGGTTTTTCAGCATTAGTGGTCAGGACACAGACTTGGATTACTGTGATATTGAATGGTTTGCCTTGGAAACGAACAGAGACCATTCTGTCATTTTTGAGATTACCTCCAAGTACTGCATTTCGGACTGTTTTGTTGACTACGTCTTCTCCATTTCTTCTAAGGGATTCTTGCCCATGGTAGTAGATATCATGATCATCTGAGTTAAATTCACCCATTCCAGTCTATTTCAGCTCACTGATTCCTATGGTGGAGGTAATGAAGTTAATGGTGACCTCCTTCAAGAGGTCCCATGCACTCACTGGTACACTCAGTGCCCCAACCCTGCAGCAGGCCACCGCCAACCCATGCCTCTGCCAGAAACTCCTGGACACTCACAGAAAGTCTGGATCAGTCTCTTGTGGGGTCATTGCTCATTTCTCTTGGGTCCTGGTGCACACAAGGTTTTGTTTGTGCCCTCCAAGTGTCTGTTTCCCCAGTCCTGTGTAAGTTCTGGTGGCTCTATATCAGGCTTAATGGCGA
Organism: Moschus berezovskii; assembly: GCF_049115385.1. Lineage (NCBI taxonomy): Eukaryota > Metazoa > Chordata > Mammalia > Artiodactyla > Moschidae > Moschus > Moschus berezovskii. The sequence goes on along the minus strand of NC_142466.1, from coordinate 78,617,269 downwards.
CCTTCCCCAAGAGGGCTTATGTCATACCCAGGTCTACTGCACCCAGAGCCTCTGTCCCAGCAGCAGCCCACTGCTGGCCCATACCCGCTCAGGAGACACCCAAACACAGCTCTGTCTCAGTGTCTGTGGGGTCTCTGGGTCCTGGTGCACACAAGGTATGTTTGAGCCCTCTGAGCATCTCTGGTGGGTGTGGGGTTTGATTCTAAATGCAATTTTGCCCCTCCTACTATCTTGCTGGGGCTTCTCCTTTGCCCTTGGACGTGGGGTATCTCCTCAAAGAATGCCTGAAATACAATTACACCTTACCAGTCATCAAAACAAGCAGAAAAACATGACTAATAACAAGGAGAAAAGTCAATCAATAAGGACAGACTCAGAAAGGACACAAATATAAAGTTAGTGAATAAAGATTTTTAAATTGTTCCTGTAAATATGGCGCAGTGGTAAAGAATCTGCCTCCCAATGCAGGAGATGCAAGAGATGTGGGTTCAATCCTGGGTTTGGAAGATTCCCTGGAGGAGGAAATGTCAATCCATTAGTCCTATATCCTTATAAATATCTCCACCCTTTCTGTATCTAATCATACTTCTCTTTTCCTCCAACTAGTCAATATCAAGCTTCCAGAATAGTTTGAGTTTGAGATTATTTATGCATGGAAAACTCTATTAAATTCTTATTTCCCTGATCCCAGATATCCATCAACTGCCTTATGATCTGATTATAGTTTTACATATATGATTGTGATGGTACAAATGTTTCCTGGGGGACTGCCCTGGCAACCCAGTGGTCAAGACCCTGCACTTCTAATGCAGGAGGCATGGATTCATTCCCTGGTTGGGGAATTAAGATTCCACATGCTGTGCAGCATAGCACAAAGATTAAAAAAACTGCTTCCTGGCTATAAAGTAATCCTATAGCTTCCCATCTTTAAAAGAAAAAAAATCCATTACAGAGGGTCCTGGATACTGTAATACATTGAATATAATGGTTCTACAGTTTAGAAATTATAAAACCAAGTCTTGTCATTCCGAGTCACTTTCTAAAGATCTAACCTACACTGTGACTCTTTACTTCACCACACAATTCTGGCTCATTATCATATCTTGCAAGAAACATTTTCCTGAGCGGGGGAAATATAGTCCAAGAACAAAAGCATATTAGTGTACTGCCTAAGTTCCTTTGCCATTCACTATAAGACACTCCAAATTACTGCCTGAAGGCAAAAAACTTCTGATAGACCTTAAGAACAGAGCCATTGGTGTTCCAAATTTTCCACTGAGTTCTTTTCTCATCATATGAGTAACTATACATACTGCAGTGCAGTTTTTTGCACAGAGGTGCTTATTATAATCTAGGGACTTTCATTCATCAGCACAATGCTAAGCATCCTGTCAAAATGATTCTGTGTTCAAACAAATCCTGTATGACAGATCATCAACAAGGAGACCAAAAAATCTACCTAGAAAACCAAATATGTTGATATTTGTGACACTCAGTTCCCTTATAATATGATGAAAAAGTAGGCAAATGGGTAGAAAAACCTCAAGACTGCAATAATGTCTCTCAGTTCTCCATGTGCTGTGATACTGCTATGCAAGTTTTGACAATTCTGTAAGGGAACAGGTCCCCTGAAGGGAGGCAACCCATTTCAGTATTCTCACCTGGAGAATCCCCATGGACAGAAGAGCCTGGTGGGCTACAGGGCATTGTGTTGCAAAGAGTCAGACACTACTGAGTGACTAAGCACAAGGGAACAGGCTACATAGAAATTAGCCACAGACTGACCAAAATCTTTGCTTGCTGCATAGATTTGGTCTAAGGACAACCAAAATTCATCTCTCCGCATTCAATTTTTTTGCGGTAGACAGAGAGAGGATGAAATTATTGGATGGCATCATCGACTCAATGGACATGAATTTTAGTGAATTCTGGGAGACAGTGAAGGACAGGAAAGCCTGGAGTGCTGTCGTTCATGGAGTTGCAAAGAGTCAGGCATGAATGAGCAACTGAACAAGAACAGACAACGTAAGGGAGAGTTCCAAATCCTTGAACTCACCCCCAGCCTATGTTAACTATAGTCAGATGACCTCATCACTGAGTTCAAACACTAGCTTTTACTAAACCAAACGTTTAAGGAGATGGGCACTATCCCAGGGCCAACACATGTAAAGTGTTTGATCCCAGGGCTAAGGCGAGCATAGCAACAGCTCACAGAGCAAAAATGTTCTCTGGCATGGTGTTAAGGAAAAACTACTTCCAACCATCAGACAGGGGCTGAGCTGGATTTCTTCCTTTTTTCTTTCCTTCTGACTTCTTGAGAAAGATAGTGATGTGGCAGTGCTCATATCTAAAACGATCACAGTAAAAAGGAAATTTATCTTTCATCATAGTTTCTCATGTTTTTGTTTGGTTTTGCTTTTTATTTATTTTTAACTGAAGAATAACTGCTTTCCAAGATTGTGTTCATTCTTCCATACATCTACCTGAATTGACCATATGCATACATAAGTCCCCTCCCTCTGGAACCTCCCTCCCACTTTCTACCCCATAGTTTCTCATGTTTTCAGCATCACGTGGATGTGTGCTCAGTCACTCAGTTGCATCCGACTCTTTGCGACCCCATGGACTATAGCCCTGCAGGCTTCTTTGTCCATGGAATTTCCAGACAAGAATACTGGAGTGGGTTGCGTTTCTTACTCCTCGGGATCTTCCCGACTGAAGCATTGAACCCACACCTCCTGATTGGCAGGTGGATTCTTTACCACTGAGCCACATGGGAAACCCTTTTAACATCACACTTTCTGCTCAGGAGATCAAAAGTCATGTTGCAAATTGTGCCTTTTCAATATTAAAAAATTGAAACAACAGCATCACTTACATTTGTTCTGAAGATCCAATGAAGTTAAATATATATAAGTATTTCTGCTGCTGCATCCAATGTAAACTCCCTTTTGTTTCAAATTAGGAATTAGAGGGATATGATTCATTTCACTGAATGTAGTATTTTTGCCTGATTTCACTCTCTGCTGTTACTCCAGCTTCTCAGTGCTCTGTTTGCTGATCTTCCACCAAAAGCCTTAGTCCCTCCCTGGTTCTTAGAGTATCTTCAACTCCTTCTGGCTCACCATCACTGTAGGCTTGGTTTGTTTAATTAGGCTTTAGTCTTAGCCTCCATTGTAAGTCTTTATTCCAATTCCTTTCTCTCTATTTTTAAAAATATTTTTTTTTTAATTTACTTATTGGCTGTGCTGGGATCTTCAGTTGTGACCTGTGAATTCTTAGTTTGGCATGTGGGATCTAGTTCCCTGACCAGGGATGGAAGCCAGGTTCCCTGAATTGGGAGTGCAGAGTCTTAGCCACTGGACCACCAGGGTAGTCCCTCCAACTCCTTTCTATTCATTCCTTTCTTATTGGGTATTATGGTCCTTTCTTTTCCCTACTAGGTTCTGCTCCCATCTCCTTGTGAACTTGAGTTCTACCTCACTCTTAGTGCTAACCTTGTGTCTAAGATCTAGCTATCTTTGGACTCAAACCTTCTCCTTTGGTCCATTTTATACTGGTTTTATAAAATTCAGAGAGAAGAAGGTCACCTTAAAGTGTTCTGATGCTTCATTCTGGCCCCAGGCCAAGGAAGAATACCTCTTTATATCCTTATTTCACCCCACTGATCTGAGACACAATCCTAGTGATGGAGGCTTGAGGCCAAGGAGAAAAGAAGCTAGATTCGGGACTGGGTAAGAAAGGTGGCTCCCCTGGTGGCTCAGATGGGAAGTAATCTGTCTGCAGTGCAGGAAACCCAGGTTAGGACAGGGGTTGGGAAGATTCCCCCGGAGAAGGGGATAACAACCCACTCCGATATTCTTGCCTGGAGAATTGGACTGAGGAGCTTAGCAGGCTACAGTCCATGGGGTTGCAAAGAATGGGAAACAACTGAGTGACTAACACACACACACAGGAGAGGTGATGGAGGGGAAGAGATGGCTTAAGACACTCTGGAGTCCTTTAAAGAAGGGAATGCTACAGATGAGAGGCTTCATCTCTGGAGAGAAAGGTAACCTGTTGATAAGGCACTAATGGCAGGTACTCATGGGATAAAGGAACACTATCAATTCCCCATTACATAAAACAGAGACAATCTCATCAGTTCAGTTCAATTCAGTCGCTCAGTCATGTCTGACTCTTTGCAACCCCATGAATCGCAGCACTCCAGGCAGGCCTCCCTGTCCATCACCAACTCCTGGGGATCACTCAAACCCACCTCCATCAAGTTGGTGATGCCATTCAGCCATCTCATACTCTGTTGTCCCCTTCTCCTCCTGCCCCCAATCCCTCCCAGCATCAGGGTCTTTTCCAGTGAGTCAGCTCTTCACAAGAGGTGGCCAAAGTATTGGAGTTTCAGCTTCAACATCAGTCCTTCCAATGAACACCCAAGACTGATCTCCTTTAGGATGGACTGGTTGGAACTCCTTGCAGTCCAAGAGACTCTCAAGAGTCTTCTCCAGGACCACAGTTCAAAAGCATCAGTTCTTCGGTGCTCAGCTTTCTTCACAGTCCAACTCTCACATCCATACATGACCACTGGAAAAACCATATAGCATTGACTAGACGGACCTTTGTTGGCAAAGAAATGTCTCTGGTTTTAAATGTGATCTCTAGGTTGGTCATAACTTTCTTTCCAAGGAGTAAGCGTCTTTTAATTTCATGGCTAAAATCACCATTTTCAGTGATTTTGGAGCCCAAAAAATAAAGTCTGACACTGTTTCCACTGTTTCCCCATCTATTTCCCTTGAAGTGATGGGACCAGATGCCATGATCTTAGTTTTCAGAATGTTGAGCTTCAAGCCAACTTTTTCACTCTCCTCTTTCACTTTCATCAAGAGGCTCTTTAGTTCCTCTTCACTTTCTGCCAAAAGGGTGGTGTCATCTGCATATCTGAGGTTATTTCTCTCAGCAATCTTGATTCCAGCTTGTGCTTCTTCCAGCCCAGTGTTCCTCATGATGTACTCTGCATATAAGTTAAATAAGCAGGGTGACAATATACAGCCTTGACGTACTCCTCTTCTGATTTGGAACCAGTCGGTTGTTCCATGTCCAGTTCTAACTGTTGCTTCCTGACCGGCATATAGGTTTCTCAAGAGGCAGGTCAGGTGGTCTGGTATTCCCATCTCTTTCAGAATTCTCCACAGTTTACTGTGATCCACACAGTCTAAAGCTTTGGCAGAGTCAATAAAGCAGAAATAGATGTTTTTTCTGGAACTCTCTTGCTTTGTTGATGATCCGGCGGATGTTGGCAATTTGATCTCTGGTTCTTCTGCCTTTTCTAAAACCAGCTTGAACACCTGGAAGTTCATGGTTGATGTATTGCTGAAGCCTGGCTTGGAGAATTTTAAGCATCACTTTACTAGTGTGTGAGATGAGTGCAATTGTGCGGTAGTTTGAGCATTCTTTGGCATTGCCTTTGGGATTGGAATGAAAACTGACCTTTTCCAGTCCTGTGGCCACTGCTGAGTTTTCCAAATTTGCTGGCATATTGAGTGCAGCACTTTCACAGCATCCTTTTTCAAGATTTGAAATAGCTCAACTGGAATTCCATCACCTCCACTAGCTTTGTTCGTAGTGATGCTTTCTAAGGCCCACTAGACTTCACATTCCAGGATGTCTGGCTCTAGGTGAGTGATCACACCATCATGATGATCTTGGTCGTGAACATCTTTCTTGTACAGTTCTTCTGTGTATTCTTGCCACCTCTTCTTAATATCTTCTGCTTCTCTTAGGTCCATACCATTTCTGTCCTTTATCGAGCCCATCTTTGCATGAAATGTTCCCTTGGTATCTCTAATTTTCATGAAGAGATCTCTATTCTTTCCCATTCTGTTGTTTCCGTCTATTTCTTTGCATTGATTGCTGAGGAAGGCTTTCTTCTCTCTCCTTGCTATACTTTGGATCTCTGCATTCAGATGTTTACATCTTTCCTTTTCTCCGTGATTTTCACTTCTCTTCTTTACACAGCTATTTGTAAGACCTCCTCAGACAGCCATTTTGCTTTTTTGCATTTCTTTTCCATGGGGATGGTCTTGATCCCTGTCTCCTGTACAATGTCATGAACCTCAATCTGATTTCGGTGTTGACCATCTGGTGATGTCCATGTGTAGAGTCTTCTCTTGTGTTGTTGCAAGAGGGTGTTTGCTATGATCAGTGCGTTCTCTTGGCAAAACTCTATTAGCCTTTGCCCTGCTTCATTCCGTGCTCCAAGGCCAAATTTGCCTGTTACTCCAGGTGTTTCTTGACTTCCTACTTTTGCATTCTAGTCCCTTATGATATAAAGGACATCTTTTTTGGGCGTTAGTTCTAAAAGGTCTTGTAGGTCTTCATAGAACCATTCAACTTCAGCTTCTTCAGCGTTACTGGTCAGGGCATAGGCTTGGACCACCGTGATATTGAATGGTTTGCCTTGGAAATGAACAGACATCATTCTGTCATTTTTGAGATTGCATCCAAGTACTGCATTTCGGACTCTTTTGTTGACCATGATGGCTACTCCATTTCTTCTAAGGGATTCCTGCCCACAGTAGTAGATGTAATGGTCATCTGAGTCAAATTCACCCACTCCAGTCCATTTTAGTTGGCTGATTCCTAGAATGTCAATGTTCACTCTTGCCATCTCCTATTTGACCACCTCCAATTTGCCTTGATTCATGGACCTAACATTCCAGGTTCCTATGCAATATTGCTCTTTACAGCATCAGACCTTGCTTCTATCACTAGTCACATCCACAATTGGGTATTGGTTTTGTTTTGACTTCATCCCTTCATTATTTCTGGAGTTAGTTCTCCACTGATCTCCAGTAGCATACTGGGCACCTACGACCTGGGGAGTTCATCTTTCAGTGTCCTATCTTTTTGCCTTTTCATACTGTTCATGGGATTCTCAAGGCAAGAATACTGAAGTGGTTTGCTATTCCCTTCTCCAGTGGACTACATTCTGTCAGACCTCTCCACCATGATCCGTCCATCTTGGGTGGCCTCACACGGCATGGCTTAGTTTCATTGAGTTAGACAAGGCTGTGGTCCATGTGATCAGATTGGCTAGGTTTCTGTGAATTAAGTGCAATAAGATAAATAAAATTTCTAGCACACAGCATAGCACATTGCAGGCGATCAGAAAGTGAGAGCTGCTACAATGATAATAATGATGACGGTGATGATAACAGGACACACATCCTTATAAATTCATGCACAAGAGAAAAGAAGCACCTTTCTCACCCTCCAACTCCCAGAAAATAACTGTCTCAAGGGAAAAAATTACTATTTAGAACTCTGGACATAAACAGATACGATTTGGTTTGGCTCAACCACAAATCTTGGTAATTCTAATCTATATAAGGAAGGACACACAAGGTAACTTGTTAAAAGTTTTATTTGCTATTAGAATATCCATTCTTAGGTATAAGAGAGTGTGTATATCTTTGCTTCTGCTCTAGGATTTCTTTAATACATGAGTTTCTTCCATATAGACATATAAAGAAATCTCCATGAACCAGCCATTGTGCTATGGATACATATTTCTACAAAACAGACATGGCTTATGCTCCCCGAGAGCTTGTAATATAATTGGAGAGACACAAAATTAAACAAATAATTACAATAAAATGCAATAAGCATCAAAACAGAAGTTTATGGTACTATGGAGACATATAGCTAGGAGGATTTTATTATTTTATAGACTACAAGATCTCCTTGAAGTAATAAAGTTTACACAAATTCTTGAAACTATTCCAGTAAGAAGACAGAGGAAGCATTTCCCTGGCAGAGAAAATAGCATATGTAAACATATCTTGGAGGAGGGCATGGTAACCCACTCCAGTATTCTTGCTTGGAGAATCTCATGGGCAGAGGAGTCTGGAGAGCTACAATCCATAGGGTCACAAAGAGTCGGACACAGCTGCATGCGTTCAAGGGTATGTTAAATGAGTAAGCACAGTATGTTGGGGATAAGTGAAGGAGTATGGAGAATAGAAAAGAGACAGAACATGGAATTTGCTCAGAAATGTTAAATTTTCATTTTCCTCTAAAGACAAGAAAATCACGGAAGCATATTTAAGAAGAACGATGATATTATCAGATCTATAATTATGATCAATCAGACTAGATGCCTTTTGCACAATTTGAATATTAAAAAGTTTATATATTAGGGCAACCCTGGTGGCTCAGAAGGCAAAGAATCTACCTGCAATGAGGGAGATCCAGATTTGATCCCTGCATTGGGAAGATTCCCTGGAGACAGGAATGGATACCCACTCCAGTATTCTTGCCTACAGAATTCCATGGACAGAAGAGCCTGGAGGGTTTCAGTGGTCACTCAGAATGATGCCTCTTCCACTTTTTAAATATCAGAAGGTTTATATATTACAGCTCCCAATGTGTGACATTCTCCTAATCAAAATCCTTCAGTAACTCCCCATGGTGCACTGAATAAAATCCACTTCCTTGCTTGATACTCAATGCCTCTCACTTTTTGGCCTCAAATATATTTTGAGATCTATCTTCCTCCACTCCTTTTCATACATTCTATAATCTGATGAATTATTTTCAAAACTCAGCCCAGGCTTTTTTATTTGCCTTTGATCATTTTATTCACTGACGCTAGGAGATTCTTCCACATTATTTTCATTTGCTACATCCTTCAAGTGTGTGTTAGCTGCTCAGTCTTGTCGGACTCTTTGCGACCTCATGGACTGTAGCCCGCCAGGCTTCTATGTCCACGAAATTCTCCAGGCAAGAATACTGGAGTGGGTTGCCATTCCCTTCTAGGAGATCATCCCAACCCAGGGCTCGAACCCTGGCCACCAGGGAAGCCCAATGTCCACCTATATCATTCAAAGTCTCATTCAAATGTCTTCTTTTCTCTAAAGACTCTCTTTCCACAGAACATCAATATTTCACTTAAAAAAATTTATTGGTGTATAGTTGATTAACAATATTGTCTTAGTTTCAGGTGCACAGCAAAGTGAATCAGTTATTCATGAATCAGCTATACATATATTCACTCTTTTTAGATTCTTTTCCCATATATGTCATTAGAAAATATTGAGTTGAGTTTCCTATTCTGTACAGTAGATCCTTATTAATTATCTATTTTATATATAGTAAAGTGTATATGTCAATCCCAATCTCCCAGTTTATTCTTCCCTCCCTTTTCCCTCTGGTAACCATGTTTGTTTTCTGCATCTGTCACTACTTTTAGGCTTTTATCCTTTCCTACTAAATTTTGAATTGTATATATTTTAATCGCAAATATGTGAAAGTACTTGATATAAGTCACTTGATAGCAAAGGATAAACTTTCTCAAGTTTAATGTTTCCTTCAAATCTAAAGGCCATTCCTGGATGACAAATGCACAATTAATTAGTGACTAAATGGATGAACAATTGATTTACCACTAGAAGAAAAGATGTCTCTGTTTCAAAGCTATAAATGGCATTGTAATTTATGGTTTCACTGTCTCAGAACCTTCTTCCAAGTTTCCATATTATAAGATGTCACGAAATGCTTGAATTTATATCTATTTTGAGAATATTTATAAGTTAATAAGATAATAAAAGAGGAAAAGCCTCAAAGTTGGATCATTGTGAGAAGCAGTTGAGAAACTAAAGAATTTTTTAAGTATTAAGTGTTATAAAAATATGAAAATTTATCATATGTTTAGACAATATTTTAATATAATTTCTTATATTGAATAGTGGCTGCCTGGTAAGGCTATCTATAAATAGATTATATATTATATCTGTTCTGGATAAATTATGTGTACATGTTTATGCTGTTATTAATTTTATAGCTTATGAAATGAGCCTTAGTATAGTGAAAAGAGAGCTTCCCAGGTGGCTCAGTGGTAAAGAATCCACCTGCAATGCAGGAGATGCAAAAGACATGGGTTTGATCCCTGGGTTAGGAAGATCCCCTGGAGTAGAAAATGGCAGCACCCACTCCAGTATTCTTGCCTGGGAAAACCCATGGACAGAGGAGCCTGATGGACTACAGTCCATCGGGTTGCAAAAGAGTCAGACAGGACTTAGCAACTGAGCACACATGCCATAGTGAAAAGAATATGGGACCTCAAGTCGCCAGCATTGATCTGAATAATGAACCTATATATTACTTCTTACTTGTGTGAGCAAGTTACTAAACTTTATGGGCTTTGATTTTCTTATAATGAGGATGATAATCCTACTACCTCATAAGATATTAAGGAGTGAGATTATGACTATAACAGTGTTTTTGTAAACCAGAACATCCTTTGCAAATATTACTTATTATTCCCATTGATCCACTGAAGATCATGATACACATAAACTATGTTACAAACCCCATCTCAAAAGTAGAAAATGCTTCTCCATAATCTATATTGTGTGAAACAGGGTCTTCCTGTTTTGTCTGTTTATTAAAAAGTGCTGCTGGCATGCCTGGAATGGTTTTAAAGGTTGTAATGGACAAAATATGAAATGTACAGTAGGCTTAAATGTTTCTTGATGAGAAAGATAGAAAGAATAACTACACCACGAATACCAAGTAAATATCTCTCATTGTAGATATCAATTTAACTATAAAATAATTTCCACTCATAACAATCTAGTCAAAGTGCTACTGCATCTCCCAACTTGTGCATACAATTCTGATTTTAGGGAAACAGCATAAGCAAATTAGCTTATGATATATATTGTGATATATATTACATATATTAGGTTATGAGATATATATGTGATATATTTATTTATTCTATAGATTTTTAGTGAAAGCCCCATCAAGCATGCTGGATAGTCAAGAAATGATAAGGCAAGGTTCTTCCCCTTGAGAATATCATCAACACAAAAACGTAAAATACAGTTTGCAAGTGTCAAAATAAAGGTAAGTATAGAGTATCCTGAGTAAAACAGAAGACCAACTCTGGAAATAGAATAGGAAAAGCTTCAAAATATGACAAAACATTTGCCATGCCCCAAAGAATATGGCACAGTGGTAAAGAACCAGCCTGCCAATGCATGAGAATTAAGATATTTGGGTTCAAATGCTGGGTCAGGAAGAGCCCCTTGAAGAAGAAATGGCAACCCACTCTAGCATTCTTGTCTGGAGAATCCCATGGACAGAGAAGCCTGACGGGCTGTGATCTGTAGGGTAGCAAAGAGCTGGGCACTACTGAAGCAACTGAGCACACACAAACAATAAATTTTCTAAGAAAATGGGCCAAAGGGTAAATGGGAGGAGATTCCAAGCCAGAGAAATAGCATGTAGAATCAAATCTCAACATATCTGAGAAAATAGAAATCCTTTTCTGCTATCTCTTTCTCTAACTACAATGGAAAGCTACTAGGTGGTGATTACGACATGGATTAGACATAGGTCTCTTTCATCTTTCATTTTATTTAACAACCAGCACTTGAATCTTCCCACCATCCTTAAAAGAGGGAATGATTCAGTATGACAGAATTGATGCTGACATATCTGCTTCGCTTTAATAACAAGCTAATTACTACACCTCTTATTATCTATATTACGTGTAAACTTTACATGTGCAACAACATATCAAATGAGATGCTTCCTCATCATGTTAATTTTGGTTGGTTCTCCAAACCTGAAACCAAAAGGTAACGAGTACCCCCAGTTCTAAAGAGAGATACCAGAGCATCTAACAGGTAATCCAACAAACAGGCTTACTAAGCTTACTAAACATTGGGCCATGTAGAGGGCATACACAAGCAAGGATGTTTGACAACTAGAGAGTAAGCATTTCTTTAGCAAGAACATTTAAAAATCTTATTTTTCTTTCTCCCACCCCACCCCCATCCAAATAAACTAGAATTTAGAAATCTTGGCACTTGTGTTCTCTAAAGTTTTGGGGAGGGAGCTGGTACTTGATTTATAACCACCCCTACAACAAACTACGACAAAAACTTGTTGGAAAGAGAAGAAACTGTTTAGAGAAGATTGGCATGACAGAGAATAGATGGGGTCACATTAAGAACATCTTTCATGTTGAGAATTTCTTGAGTTTCAAGGACAAGAAAAGATGTAGGCACTGGGGCAGGGAGTCAGACATGAGTCAACTCCAAAGGAATCCTGCCCCAAAGGTAGACTCGGAGGAATAAGTCATCTTCAAGAAAGTTGTTTGGAGTAGACAGAGACTGACTGAAGGAGCTCTTCAGCAGATGGCTGTGAAGACAAAGGAATGAGCAGATGGAAGATTCTCAGAAATAAGACACTTTGAGAAACAGAAAGAGAGCACAGGAGAGAAGTGCTAGCATTTTTCTCTGCCACACTGTGCTCACTGGTGTCTGATTCTTTGTGACTCCATGGACTGTACCCAGCCTGTCTATGGGATTCTCCAGGCAAGAATACTGGAGTGGGTTGCCATGCCCTCCCTCAAAGGATCTTCCTGACCGAGGGATAACACCTGCGTTTCTTACGTCTCCTGCATTGGCAGGCAGGTTCTTTACCACTAGCACCACCTGGAGAGCCCTGAAAAATAAGACTATATGCTAACACTTAAAAATGATCAGAAAACTTGTGTTTATTTGCTTGAGATTTCAATCAGCTGAAATGAAGGAATTGGCAGGACAATTTTACAGAAACATTGGAAACAAAAAGGAAATGTGTCTTTCTGTCTATGCTCTATTGAGTTCCTAATGTTTATCAATCAGTTACACATATTTCATATAATTGTCAAGAAATCCTAAGAGCAATGTATCATCATTCTGCTTCTGTAGATGATTTGAAACTAGGTCTTGCGTAGACAAGGTAAATATTTGAGAATCAGCACCTGTAAGGGTGGATTTAAACGCAAATTTCAGTTCAGTTCAGTCGCTCAGTCGTGTCCGACTCTCTGCGACCCCATGAATCACAGCACGCCAGGCCTCCCTGTCCATCACCAAATCCCGGAGTTCACTCAAACTCATGTCCATTGAGTCGGTGATGCCATCCAGCCATCTCATTCTCTGTCATCCCCTTCTCCTCCCGCCCCCAACCTTTCCCAGCATCAGAGTCTTTTCCAGTGAGTCAACTCATTGCATGAGGTGGCCAAAGTATTGCAGTTTCAGCTTCAGCATCAGTCCTTCCAATGAACACCCAGGATTGATCTCCTCTAGAATGGACTGGTTGGAACTCCTTGCAGTCCAAGGGACTCTCAAGAGTCTTCTCCAGCACCACAGTTCAAAAGCATCAATTCTTCGGCGATCAGCTTTCTTCACAGTCCAACTCTCACATCCATACATGACCATGGGAAAAACCATAGCCTTGACTAGACTGACCTTTGTTGGCAAAGTAATGTATCTGTTTTTTAATATACTATCTAGGTTGGTCATAACTTTCCTTCCAAGGAGTAAGCGTCTTTTAATTTCACTCCAAATCTGGCATTTAACATCTAAGCTATTTTTGCCTTCTCATCATATACTTTATCAATTTAAGTTCTCAATAACATTTAAACATACCTGTTTGTGAAGGTTCTTAACATTTGACTTAAATTCCAAGTTCCAGAAAAGGATGATAAGAATATAGAAAGAAAGGACTAGAAATAGCTAAGGGGTGGGGCTTTCCAGGTTAAAGAATCTACCTGCCAGTGCAGGAAACACAGGATATGCAGGTTGGATCCCCTGGACAAGATCCCCTGGAAGAGGAAATGGCAACCCACTCCAGTATTTTTGACTGGGAAATCCATGGGCAAGAGAAGACTGGTGAACTACTATCTACGAGGTTGCAAAAGAGTCAGATACAACTTAGCGACTAAACAACAAAAAATAAACATGCATTATAACTTGGCCAGAAGTTACCTTCACAAATTCCTCATTTATTGTATGAGATACAGATCAAGTATATTGACTTAACAAATATTAATTGAGTTCCTCTTCTGGGCTGGGCACTGGACACTATGTTTGATCCAAAAATGAACATGGTTTCCACTTACATGGGAATACAGCAATAGTGAATATTACAGACAGACAGTATGCTGTTTTACTATAATGTAAATGTAAAACCACACAGAAGGGACACTGACCCTGACTCGGTTGTCAGAGAAAGCTTCCTGGAGAAAGAAAGCTGTAAGCTGAGACCTGAAGGCAAAGCAAAGGGTGTCTTGAAGTGTTTTCCAACAGAAGAAAGAGCCTATGTGAAGGTCTAGTTGCAGGAAAGGAAATGACAGTTCAAAGAACTGAGAGAAGCTGAGAAGTGCCGAGTCACAAAGGGTAAAGGAAGATGAGAGGGCTGAGGGAAGGTGAAGGTGAGAGGTGGGGCTGAAGGAGGAGGGAAGATTTATAGGCCATGTTAAAAGAATTTGGACTTTATTCTAAGAGAAGTGCAAAGAAAACGAGGCTACAGAGAACAACTCATGGGTTTACACAAATTCCTGAAATCATATAAACAATTCAACTTCTGAAAAACCTCTCCCTCTGAATTCAATCCAAACGACAACTCTAATCCAAAAAATGGGGAAAGTGGGTGGAATGCAATGAACTGAATTTAATCACTCATTTCAAAAAGTTCTTTTTTTTCAAATCTGCATCTCATGCTGACACGTGCTCAGGGAGAGGTTCAGTTCCATTGAAAGGACCATACTGCAAGTGATCCACGCATTTAGGCATCCAAATACAAATGTACCACAACAAAAACCAAATTAAAAAAAAAAAAAATCCGGTCTTGAAAATTTCTAAAATTGTCGTAATTAAGGTTGCGAAACGCTTTCCACTTCAAACTGCAGACAGAATCAATTTTGTCATGTTGACAATGCACACTTATCCATCATCATATTATTAAGTATTCTTCCATGCTAAAAAGTTTTTTGCGTTTCTATTTGTTTGTTGGCAGTATTTGCTTTGTTCTGTGTAGAAACAGAAAACTGCTGAATGGAAATACAGATCTGAAACGCTGTGTAATCATTAGTTCAAAGTCCAAACTGTTATAGTCCTTTGTCATTCCTAAACTCTTCTTTACTTCCTGCTTTTACTTACATTTTTGAGCACTAAAAGGAAAGAAACGGGTAAGGGAACTTGTATTCATTAATAAATCATTATAAAAACAATAAAAATTAAATAAAACCATCATTTATTGAGCTACTATTCAGTAAGAGGCACAGCATTGGATGTTTTGCATGTATTTTCTCATTAATCCTCTCAAAAATCCTATGACATATGTAATATTATCTTTATTTACCAGATGAGGAAATAAAGCTCAGGAAGTTTTGCTTAGAGGTCTCTCTGACTCTGGCTTTCCCTGGTGGCTCAGAGTTAAAGAATTCATCCGCAATACAGGAGATGCAAGAGAACTGAGTTCAATCCCTGGGTTGAGAAGATCCCCTGGAGTAGGAAATGGAGACTCATTCCAGTATTATTGCCTGGGAAATCCCATGGACTGAGGACCCTGGAGGGCTACAGTCCATAGGGTGCCAAAAGTTGGACACGACTTAGCAACTAAACCACCAGTCTCTGACTCTATGATCATTATATGCTTTTAGTTACTCTAGAAAAATTGGAAATAACCTTTGGTTCCTTCATAGTTTTATTCAGGGCTAGTCTTGGGTAGGTGGGAGAAGAATAAAAATAGGGGTAGTCTTCAAGACAAATAATATGCATCTTCAGAGACTATCTGCAATATTCAAGAAAAATATGAAAAACTGCAAACTTATTCTTAATCCCTATCCTTAATTTTGATAAAGGAGAAAATAAAAATTTTCTTTTGTGCTGCAAATCTATTTTTCATTAAAAGCAGACATTCTCTCAAGTAATATTAAATATTGGGCAGGCAACCAAAATATATTGCCAATTTCCGTTCTTAATTTGGTCGTGTGAAGCTATTTCTAATTTTCTCTGACAACAAGTTTTCCAGGTTGACAATTGCTCAGCAAAATTGCATTATGATAAGTCCTTCAGCCTTGACAGATCTTGCAATAGCAAAATTAGAAATTTCAAAGTTATATCTCATGAAAGATTTCATTTTAAGGTGAGACACATGCAAAGAACTACTATAAAAATTAACACATAGTAAAGGAACCTTAACACTTGCATTTCTGGTAACAGTTATAAATATTAGGTTTTACTTTAGAGGTGTCTCAGTGTATATGAATGGACTCCGAGAACTTTTTGTAAAATGCATATCAATTTGAGTGTAAGGATGTAGGTGGATGTAAGATAAACTGAAATTCATTGCTTTGTAGTTTACAATCTTGGACTAACATTGATGGGGCTGGGCTGCCTTGTTAATCTCTAAACATTTAAAATACACAGAAAATATGATATTCATCAAGTAACTGGAAAAGCTTCAAATCTGAGATTTAACCTAGAAACTCGAAGGGAAAAAATAAACAGATTAAGGATCTAGATGGAAATCTGAGCACACAGGACTACAAACCATCCTCCTCTCTGTTCATTTCTAATTTTTTTTAGAGTAGACAGAAGGAAATAAAGGGAAATCTGTATGATTTCAGAAAATGAGAGGACTATACACCAAATAAAAGCAGAAATGGACAGTTGGCCAATTTCATATTAATCAAAGAAGAGGGCTAAACCTTCACTGGGAAACAGATAGAACAAAACACCAGTCTTTGCGATCCTAAATTTACAGTGATATGTTTATGGGGTAGTTGTTTAGGGCAAATGCTGGTATTTCTAAGGTCTTAAAGACATATCAGAGAGACTACAGTTTTGATGAACTGAACTTCCTATTCCAGGGATTATTTCTCCCTTACACTAGGTATAGACAGGTTGCTTGCTAAATACGTCAGGGGGTTGGATGACTATGTCATAACAAGAGCAGTCCTGGCATTTAAAGAAGGTTACCCTCACAAACCCATTAAATAAGTTGTCCCAAAGACCAATATTTATACTTAGACATTGCTAGTCAGTTAAAACTAGTATTTATTTTATTAAATAGCAGCTTTGAAAAGGGAACTTGTTAAATATCTTTAATTTTTTATTTTTAATAAAATTTAAGGAAATATGAAAAGTCTTAAGCAGATGGAAACATTCACTGAAATGAAAAATCATCAGATTAACAAATACAGTTTATGGAAATTTAACAAAAACTAAGAATATTTAATTTTGAAAATATAATTGGGGCAATTCAAAGCTGATTAATTATTATAGAAGCTATATTTATGAATAAAGAGAAAAACTTGAGATTCTCATAGAACCAACAGAAAAGGATAAAGATGAAAATGTTTGTCATTCAAGAAAGAGGAGTACCTCTTCCCCCTGCTCACCTATGCCAAGTAGCAGAATCATTGGCTCAAAGGTGTGTGTCAGTGGTTTAATATCAGCAAGTAAAGACCTTAAAAGTCATCAGTCTGGCCCTTAGAATAAGAGCATGTTCAGTTCAGTTCAGTTCAGTTGCTCAGTCGTGTCCGACTCTCCGCGACCCCATGAATCACAGCACGCCAGGCCTCCCTGTCCATCACCAACTCCCGGAGTTCACTCAAACTCATGTCCACAGAGATCCAACCAGTCCATTCTAAAGGAGATCAATCCTGGGTATTCTAAAGAGCATGTTAGGCAAAATAAAAGTCCTAATAATTTTTCTTGAACCCATTAAGGGATTGAAATTTGCAGGTAAAATGATCACCTCAAAGTGAAAGAGAATTACATTCAGAGAGTCATATCTAAAATAGGTTTATCTGCAGCAGAAGATGCTAGACCCATAACCTGGTAGGAATCAAGCAGCAATTTTGATGAATTATTGAAACCTGAATGTGAGCTGGTGTGAGAGCAAGAAAAGTGCTAGGGAAAGCAATATCAGGGGATGATACCCCCCCCACACACACACACACAATTTTCATGGGTTTTACTATGAAGAACACCACTGCCTTGTGGTTCTGATGAGAGAAGGGAAAAACAGTCATTGTAAAACATGTACAGTCATGAGAGTTGGTCCAAGGAAGGCTGAACACCAAAAAACCGATGCTTTCGAACTGTGGTGCTGGAGAAGACTCTTGAGAGTTCCTTAGACTGCAAGGAGATTGTTTAATCCTAAAGTAAATCAACCCTGAATATTCATTGGAAGGACTGATGCTAAAGCTGAAATTCCAATACTTTGGCCACCTGATGCAAAGAACTGACTCATTGGAAAAGACCCTGATGATGGGAAAGACTGAAGGCAGGAGGAGGGAGCAACAGAGGATGAGATGGTTGGATGGCATCACCAACTCAATGGACAGGAGTATGAGCAAACCCTGGCAGATAGTGACTCAACAACAACAACAAAAGATGCCCAGACCCTTCTCCATAACAGAGCCCTACTCTCCAGGTAAGAGACCTTTCCAGAGCATTACCCCAGATGGACTATTGGGCAGTCCTCCTGCTCTGACACCCTTTAGCCTTCCTATCTCACGTAAGTGGAAAACCAAAGTTAACACGCCACAGGGCTTCAAGGAATTAGATTGGGAATTCTGCAGTCACAAAGGGGAAGAATAAAGGCTTAGAATTTCCCAAAACTGATGACAGACATTAGACCACAGATCCAGGAAACTCAGAGAACATTAAACAGAATAGACACCAAAAATATCTATACATAGGCAAATTGTATTCAAACTACAGGAAAACAAAGACAAAGGAAAATATTTAAGAAGCTGAGGGTGGAGGGGAAACTGACTTCTAGAGGAAATGGGACAGGAACTACAGTGGACTTCTCATCAAAAATCATGCAAGCCAGAAGAGAATGAGATGAACTATTTTAAATGTTTTTAAAAGAAAAGCATCCTAAACATCTACTTCCAGTTAAAGGACCTATCAAAAGGAAAGGAAAATAAAGACTCCTTCAGGTCATTCATTGTTGTAACATCTGTCCTGCAAAATAATAATGTTAAAACAAGTGTTGAGGACAGAGGGAAACTGATATGTATTAAATACTGAAAGTGAAGTGAAAGTTGCTCAGTTGTGTTTGACTCTTTGAGACCTCATGGACTATAGTCCATGGAATTCTCCAGACCAGAATACTGGAGAACCTTTCCCTTCTTCAGGGGATCTTCTCAACCCAGGGATCAAACCCAGGTCTCCCGCATTACAGGAAGATTCTTTACCAGCCGAGCCACAAGGGAAGCCCAAGAATACTGGAGTGGGTAGCTTATCCCTTCTCCAGTGGATCTTCCCAACCCAGGAATCAAACCAGAGTCTCTTGCATTGCAGGCGGATTCTTTACCAACTGAGCTATGAGGGTCCATATAAAGAATGGAAAAACACTAGACAAAGAATGAGGAAAAAAACTTTTATATTTTTCTTACTGTTAATTGATCTAAAAAATATGTGTTTAAACTAATGATTAGGTTCTCAGTGATGTTAGCATCACAGTGGTACAAGATTTTGAGGTGGTGGTTTTCCCTGCAAATCCCTAATGGGTTCCAGAAAAGTCATTAGGATTTTTTTATTTCATCAAACATGCTCTTTGTCCTAATTTTAAACAACTAATTAAGCATCATTCATGAACAGAAGTGCCTCTCTGGGAGTTGTGGGATCCAGCACCATAAGCCAAAAGACCAGGGAGGAATCTCACCCACCTGTGCATTCTGTAGTAGGCAGACAGACCTCCATGCAGGCTATGGAACCAGCAAACCCACCCCAACTCTACTCACCCTGGTCAGGGCAATTGTGAAGAGTGCTGACTTAGGGAGATACTTACTGATGAGAGAGATTTTATAGACGTCCATCCTTCTAGAGGGACTAATCCAACATATGAGGTTGCAAACATTTTGAAGAGGCTGAATGGAAGTTTGCCAGCACTGCTTCTCCCCAGGGTGACAAAGTACGTGGCTGAATTAGCCAGCAGCAACTCCTCCTGAAGGGGAAATTTAGTGCCCAGCTAACGTACCTGTTCAAGACACTGATGGAGAAAACTGTTTCCCTCCAGCAGTATCCACAATGGAAACTCCACAACTTGGGAGGACAAAGATATTAGGAAAGAGGCAGATGAAAAAATCAAAAGGCATTAAAGTGATGTAGCTCTTGCTGCATGTCTTGGGACTTGAGCAGGAATTCCACCCACACATCTCTGGGAGAACCTCACCTGAGGAAACCCCCCACACCACATCTGCAAACACCCCCAGTACTCCAAGTACTAAACTTACACCTCCTCTCACTCTGCAGCCAACTGCTTGGGCACCCCTACCCCTTGTGCAGCAGTGAGTGTGAGTACCTGTAACAAGGTGCTTTCAGAAAAACAGACCAGGTCTGTGGACAAGGGAGGAACCACAGACTGAAGTTATAGTGTCACTTTCTGGAAAACAAAAGGTTTCCCTCAGCTAGCCTGGTGAGCTGAGAGGCAAGGACATAAAAACTTAAGAATTCTGCCACAAGAGGGAGCAATAAGCGTGGAGCAGGTGAATATACAAGGTTGGAGGAAACTAGATATAATAGGACAAATGAACAGTTAACTATTAAAGGCAGCTAGTAAAGATTTGGCAATCCACCACAGCTAGTCTCTCCTAAATTTAGCATCTGTGTATATTGAGCTATCCATCTTTCACTTCTAGCTTATTTCCTCCCTGTCTTTATCTACTGTTCAGTTCAGTTCAGTCGCTCAGTCGTGTCTGACTCTTTGCGACCCCATGAATCACAGCACGCCAGGCTTCCCTGTCCATCACCAACTCCCGGAGTTCACTCAAACTCATGTCCATCGAGTCTATAAAAACTAAGACTCCATTTCCAGCCTTTCCGTGTACATGAGACACAATTCTGGCTAATGAAATGTACACAGACTTTTGCTGGTGTTACATCTTCTGTTTCCTTTTCTACTGCCCGAAGTATGAACACAGGATAGGAAACTACAGCTGTCATCTGCAACCATAAATTAGCATGAAACAACACTCCTTGTACTAAAAGTGATAGAACAGAAACCCTGGACTTCCACCACCAGCCCCAGACCATCTGGCCTCATACATCCTGTGATATAGCACAGCAAGGGTCTACTTGTTTAAGTCAATCTTTGTCAGGTTTTCTCTTACTACAGAAAAACTTTCTAAGTGATACACTGAACCTGGTAAAACTCAAAAGGTAAAAAGAGTGATGGATTGCACCTCAAAAGAATTTAAACTTTCTGAATAGTATAAGGCACCATAAATAAAGTCAAAAGATGAGTGAAAAGTTTGAGAAAAATAATCAACAAACAATACAAGCTTAAGAAGATAAAATATATATATAAGAACTCATACAAATCAATAAAAAATTACAAACAGCCAAATGAAAAGAGAAAAATGATATGAACAAGAAATCTTACAGAAGAAATGTAAGTGGTCAAGATATATTTGTCTGTTTTGTTTACTACAGTATTCCGGTTTCATATTCATAGGATAGGCAACTAAAAATGGTTGAAAAAACTGAGAAATAAATGGAAACATTTGAAAAAATTGTCAACAGTATTTGTATGCTAAGGGGAAAAGACAAGTTTTTTAAATGAGGTATTTTCTGCCATCCAGTTACCTTTCCTTCACAATACATAGGAAATAAATATGAGACGCATTGTAGACACAAAATTCAAGTATAAAACAACATAGTTCCTAGAAGAAAACATTATAGAATATCTTCATAAAATTGAGAGAAGAAAAGACAAAGTAGTAACCATATAAGAAAAATTGATAAATTGAGATTAATTAAAATTAAGAATGCTCATTCATCAAAAACATGATTAAGTGAGAAAAACAGGTAAGCCACTGATGGGAGAAGATATTTGCAATGCATATTTTAATATAGTATTTATAGCCACAACGTGAAAGAACTCCCACAAATCAACAAGGCAAAGACAAAGAAATCAAAATAAAATTGGTCAAATATAGGCACAAAAGAGAATTTGTAACTGGCCAATGGGTGTATGAAAAGGTACCCAAAATTGGTACTGCTCAGAAAAGTGCAAATTTGAACCACAATGAGATATCTCTACAGAGTATCCTCAATTTAAAAACACTGACAATGGCATAAGATATTGAGAAAGTAGAATGATTTGAACAACTGTTTTACAATACCCACTAAAGCCAGAATCATGCCTATGCCATGACCTGTCAGTTCTGCTCACTGGTATATACACAAGAAAAATTAACAGGTCTGTCCTCCAAAGGGCATAACTATAGAAATGTTATTCATAATAGCAAAAAACTTGAAATAATTGAAATATTCATGAACAGCAGCAAGCATTTTCAAATTATAATATATTCATACCATAGAATATAATGAAATACTGTGTAACAATCATAAAGGAGAAAAACTATGGATTGAAGCAACCATGCGGACAAATCTTCAGATATAATGCTGAATAAAGAAATCCAGTCACAAGGTCAATATATAGTAAGACTCCATAAAAGTTCAAGAACATAAAAAATTAACCAGAGGGGCCTGGTGGGCTACAGTCCATCGGGTCTCAAAAGAGTCAGACACAACTGAGCATACACACGACAGGAAAGGAGCTATCAACTCAGAAGCTATATGATGGAACTTTCTGGGCTATGGACGTATTCTGTATTTTAATTTGGATGATGGTTACAGGATAAATTAAAATTTTCCCTTGATCCGTACACTCAAGATTTGTGTATTTTATACACTATATTACATATATTTTAGACTAATAAAAAGAATATTCAATAATGAAATACCATTATTTTCATTTTTAAGTGCATGCAATATAATACTCTTAGAATAAATATTCTTTAGAAAATTAAACCACACTCATAGCTTCAGGATGCAGTGGATATTATAAAAAGAAGACCATTTGTGCTCTTTTCAAAAGATACAGACTCTAGAACAAGTTTTTAGTAGCCAAGGGACTTTGAAAAGTCACTCACTTCTCTTTGTCCTAACTTCTATATCTATGCAATGAGGTGATCAATCTAGCACTGACATTGTGCAAATCAGACAGGATAATGGGTGTGTCAGTGTTTTGTATATTCTAAAACTGTATTAACATATTTTTGATATGGCTTATGCATTTCAGAAGTTCATCACTGACCAAACAAGCAGAACAGTAAAATAGATTCTGCTTTTCATCATGAAATGTTATTTTAGTTTTTATTTAAAGGAATTTTGACAGGTGATTTCTAATACTTCCCCATATTTAAATATTATAAAGTAGAAAATAAGTCCCCTATAAAGTCATATATTATTATTGGCACAAATTCTGTCCTTAGTCCACATATTAAAGAATGAGCTACTTGCGGAAAGAAACTGTATTTTATCAATGTTATATTCCCATGTAATACCTCAAACAGGAATTCAGTCAGGCCTCAGTAATTGTTGGATGATGAATAAAAGAATTTTTGAAAATGAATGAAACACCTCCATCTGCCTTCAACTTTCTTAATCTACACGTGTTCAGATATCTTTCCAACTCCACCTTTTTTTTTCTTTTTAAATTGCTTTTTATTCTATCTTCCTTTTTCTTTAAGGCACTCTTGCCCTTCCCATTTTCACGATTAACTTAAATTAGCTATTAATAGGACTCTTTAGGATGCTTTGTCTGTTTGATTCTTCTTAAGACTACTTAGTAATATCACTAAGAACTCAGGAGCTTCTTTCAAAATATCTCCATAAAAATACTGAGTAAGAAATTCAGCACAAATTTAAAAGAAAACAAACTTACCTTTTTGGGTAAAATTATCCTCCATCTTGGGGTCTCCCCGGGGGCTCAGTGGTAAAGAATCCACCTGTAAATCAGGAGATGAGGTTTCAATCCCTGGGTCGGGAAGATCCCCAGGAGTAGGGCATGGCAATCCACTCCAGTATTCTTGCCTAGAGAAAGAATCTCACTGACAGTGGAGCCTGGCGAGCTACAGTCATGGGGTTACAAAGAGTCGGACAAAACGGAAGCGACTTATCATGCACCCATGCATCCTCCATCTATGTTATGAAGTCAAACACTGACCTTATGAAATCTGGTAAGTCTAGTTTGCATAGGGGTTTAGGGCCTGGTATTATAATGTGTAAGAATGACTCTGACTCCATATCAGATCTGTTCCTTCTACTTTAACCTTTGTGCTTTGTTGCCTGTAATTGATCATTCTGGGGCTGCATGTTTTGTAAAACAATGTGGCCTATAGACTGAAACATACAGGATAGCCTATTCTCAGGGCTCTGGCCTTTAAGAGTCCATTCATAAAGAGATAAGTTGCAGAACAGAGAGTAACATTTGTCTTACTAGAGATTTATAGGAACATCATGACCTGACACAGGTGGACAGCTACTAGAACAAATGATTCCAACACCAAGAAGTTTGCAACAACTAACCACGTCCATTTCTCACCTTGCCTTTAAAAATGCCTTCCCGAAACCCTTCGAGAAGTTTGGGACTTTTGCAATGCCCTACAATAACTCTTTCTCTGCTCCAAACTCCAACATTTTGGTTTGTTTGGTCTCACTGTGTGTCAGGCACACGAACTTGCATTTGTTTAATAGCATTTTGAGATCATCCAAGTACACACTTGATGTTCACTTGAATATCTCTTGAAGTAAATGCCTATTGAACCAAAACACTTATTAGTGATAAGCTGGCTTCCTTCAAGTAACCTGCTTGGATTCTGGCTTCCAATAAAACTAGGCTTATATCTTTGATTTTCTTTCATTCTTCTCACCACACACACACATACCTGGACAGACACACATACTCGACTTTGTGTATCTATACATATGTTACTGGGCACGAGGTGGGTGAACGCTTCTTGACTTCTCTGCTGCCTTCTCATTTAATGCTGTTATAGCTCAACCTAACTTTCTGCTGCTGATAAAGAATTATCCTTATTTTTAAATCCGTATGGTTCTGCTGCACATGTTTATTTTGGTAAAATTTTCCTTGAGATAAAAAATCTTTCTGGATGCTGCAAAGCCAACATTTTAGGTGCATTGGTGGTAACCTCATGAATTTAATCTTAAAGTTTTATAGATACCTATTCATAAATGGGTTTGGAAATGACCCCAGAAAGAAGAAAAAAAAGTTGCATTTGGATATCATCACAAGTTATCCAAAAAACTTGGATTACATGATCTTTAAGCAACAATCTAGCTTCAATAATGTACCAATCTAGATAAGAGAGCTGCAAACTGATCTTTTATTCTGGGAGAGGAAAAGATGGAAGGGAAGGAACTGTTTATTAACGTAAGCATATCTTTTTACAATTCAGGGTAATGGAAAGACCAAAGATTATCTATATCAGATGCTGTATGAATTCATTTCATTAAAAATGCAACTTTTCACTGGTATAAAAATGAGGTCTATTTTATAATAGACAATACTTTTGAAGTTATGTTTCTCAATTTTTAAGTAGAAAGTTAAAAGTAATATTTCCAATATTTCTTAATTCAGCTGATTTCTTCACTTAAGCAACTCAAGACTCCTTTGGTTACAAATGGATAACAGAAATAGTGTCAAACATCCTTCTCTAAGGACATCATTTTTATTTTAAGAAAAGTGGGGAGTTATGCAGTTTTTTAAAAAGCACACCACACAATTTCCAAAATGACTGTATCTCTAGTTACCCCATTAATATTAAGCATCAAATGCAAAATAAATAAAAAAGATGCTATTGAGCCTTGTAAATCTGTTCTAAAGAACTATTAGAAATGAAGGTGATTAAACTGGAAAAATTGCTGTAAACTTCCTGAAGATTAACGGAAAATTAGCAGCCACTTTGTCTTCCCGTTTGTGCACTGGGCAAAATTAAATTCACAGTCTAGGATCCCTTTAAATCCCAGCTAGTCATCTTCTAAGAAGAGGCATGGGTGCCTGCACCCTCTTACCCTCACCCCTAACCCTCCCCCCAGCCTTTGATGTTTCCTAGAGATAAAGGTTTAGAAGTTCTCAGGCTGCTTCATGCCACCCCTCCCCCCAAGCATCTGACTTGTTTGTGCCTTTCTCTCCCTGCGATTTCACTGTGTATTTAGCCCTCCCAGAGCAGCAGTTTCCTTAGCAACAAGCTTGCCCTTTTAGAGGCTCAAATGATGACAGGGGTTTATGG
The DNA here is from genome assembly GCF_049115385.1 of Moschus berezovskii. NCBI lineage: Eukaryota > Metazoa > Chordata > Mammalia > Artiodactyla > Moschidae > Moschus > Moschus berezovskii. Next base: position 78,591,315 of record NC_142466.1, on the reverse strand, counting down.
GCCTGCATTCTCCCAGGCCTCCTTGCTGCCTGCTCCTCTGTCTCCCTCATGAATGCTCAAAGGTCAAAAAGTAAAGTCCATGTTGTTTCACTCTTTTCAGACAAAGGGCAGGAAGCTACATCGGGTTGGGAAAACATTTTCACAGGGATATCTCATGTAGAAGTCATATTCTAAGGTTTAGATGAAAAAGAACTATTTTCTCTGGCACAAGAGGACAGAGAGGTAGAAACAGATTACAGAGGTTAGACCTGGAGGGCTGGCTATATGGAGAGATACAGATGGGGAACACAGGATGAGTTGGTGCAAAAACAACGTCATCATTTCCCTCTTTCTCTAGATCTTAGAGCCACAGTAATGGAAGGAATATTGGGGACAAGTGCACAACCAGGTACAAACATGGGTTCTGCAATTTGGGGCCTGTGCTCTGAGCCTTTTTATTTAAAATTCACCTTTAATGACTCTGTACTTCACATGCAGGGGCATAGGTTCAGTCCCTCAGTGGGCAACTAAGGTCCTACATCCTGCGCTGTGTGGTCAAAATAAATAAATATATATGTATATTCACCTTTTAGGTATGAATTTTGGACATTTAAAAGCTATAATAAAAGAAACAGTGAGTCATTTACTGAATTTTAATAAAGTGCCATTGCTAAGTCACTTCAGTTGTGTCCAACTCTGTGTGACCCCACAGACGTCAGCCCACCAGGCTCCGCCGTCCCCGGGATTCTCCAGGCAAGAACACTGGAGTGGGTTGCCATTTCCTTCTCCAATGCATCAAAGTGAAAAGTGAAAGTGAAGTTGCAGAGTCGTATCCAACTCTTAGCAACCCCATGGACCACAGCCTACGAGGCTCCTTCATCCATGGGATTTTCCAGGCAAGAGTTAGATCAATACTAATTTATATGTACAGAAATTCTAATTGTTTCATGGAGTCATCAAATATTCATTTTTTTTTTTAACGCACACTTCTCCAACAGATTTATTTCTTTAAAGGAATGGATTTTGAAGAGAAAAAACATGGGGCAGAGAGGTATGGAATAGAAAATAAATACAAATGTAAGATGTTTTACTAATTGTTTTATAATCACAAACTAGTACAGAGAATGCCCTGTACAAACACAATAAAGATTCAAAGATGGAGGTGTTCCCTTAGGCAAGGCTGAAGTCTTCAGTCTCTGGTATTTGGAATTTAGGCTACAGTCCTTGTTTTTGGATGGATCACTGGGTGTGTGGCACAGTCCATGCTTTTAAACAGATTTGAACAGGAGAATGGCCACTTGGCCCAGGTAGAAGTAGATGAAGTGTTTGGTTTCATGTGTCACATAACTACCGAAGTTCCTCCCCACGATGCAGTGCCAGGTGGGGTTGTACTTCTTGTCAAACTCCTTCTTGTCAAATATTCCCCTACAACACAAAGGGGAATCTTCTAAGCTTTGGGGAATGTCATTGGGCAACACAGACTTTTAAAATGGAAAAGTTGAAAAGCCAAAGGAGAGATGGTGACACAACCCAGATATTATAATCCAGGCAAAATTTGCTACTACCTTTAGGATCAGAGGGACTCAGGGGAGAGACAGTATTACCAGAACCCATAAGCCAGGATCCATTAAAAAAAAAAAAAATCTGTTTCATCTTCAGATCCTAATACAGTAATTTTGAAGGTAGAGTTTGAGAGTCTGTATGTTTTATTAGTAAAAATCACAGATGATCTTGATCAAGGCTGTCTTCAGAGTTTACTTAATAAACACCAGAAAGAAAAGGAGACACAAGAGTACTGATGACCAAGGAAATACAAGTGTTTTGGGAGCCTGTGACAGGAGGGGGCTTCCCAGGTGATGGTAGTGGTAAAGAATCCACCTGCCAATGCAGAAGACTTAAAGAGATTCGAGTTCAATCCTTGGGTTGGAAAGATCCCCTGGAGGAGGGAATGGCTACTCACTCCAGTCTTCTTGCTACGGACAGAGGAACCTGGCGGGCTACAGCCCATGGGGTCACAAAGAGTCAAACACGACTAAGTGTCTGAACACACAGCACATGACTGCAGGGCGCTAATGGTAGTCTGGAGAATCACAAGCCCCTCCCTGAGGGTTGAATTGCACTTAGGAAGAAAGCTTGACAGAAAGAGAGGAGAGAGTGGGTAGGACACAGGGCCTGCATGTGTGAAGCCTCATTGAGCAAGGATGATGAGGGTTCTTCTGGGTTGCTGACAGATGACTGGAATAGCTGGAGTTTGGAGATTAGAGTGGCTGGTCATTAGGCAGGAGAAGTGGTCAGGACCACCTATATGAAGCTGTTTGGACTTCTGAGTAAGAAAAGCCAGTAAAGGGCATTAGGCAGAGAACAATTTGTATTGTATAATTTGTTTTGCAATAACATTGGGTATTTTCATTTTGGTTTGCTTATTCTTTTCCAGTGTCCTTATACTGCTTGGAGCTATTTCCTGCCCGGCCTTTTCACATTACATTTCAGTTCATTCATTCACTTAACCAATATGCCTTGAGTACATTCTCCTTACTAGCCATTGTTCACATATTTGAGAAAGAATGATTTTTTTAAAAAAGCAAAACAATCACTCACAGAGCTTATATTCCATTGGCAGAGGTGGGGCTGGATACAAGTAAATAAACCAACAAAATACAGTAATCAAGTGAGGTGGTTTCAAATTGGGATAAGTGCTCTAAAGAAAAGAAAAAATGTGGACACAGCAGGGAAGGAGAAGGTGGGACAAATTGGGAGAGTGGCATTGACATATATACACTACCATGTGTAAAATAGATAGCTAGTAGGAACCTGTTGTATAGCACAGAGAGCCCAGCTCAGTGATCTGTGATGACCTAGTCGGGGTGGGAAGGGATGGGAGAATGTAAAGAGAGGCTCAAGAGGGAGATGATATATGTATATATACAGCTGATTAACTTTGTTGTACAACAGAAACTAACCCAACATTGTAAAGCAACTATGCTCCAATAATAAAAAAAGAAAACAAAATGTCAGAGAAATAATGGAGGAAGTTTAGAAGTGGCTCAGCTCCTTACCTATATGGTACCTCTCTGAGGAACTTGTACTTAGCTGAAATCTCAAAAATAAAAAGTAAAGATCTGGACAAAGAGTATTTAAGCAAGAGAGTACAAGTGCAAAAACCTATAGCATGCCAGATTAAGGAGGATGAAGGGCTCTGGGATGGGAGTATCTTAGATTAAAGATGCTTCATTAGGATGACCAACAAAATGATGCATTTGAAAAATGTTGAGGTTATGATGATGCAATATGACATAATAAAAAAGGAACTTTAAGAAAAAAATTAAAACCTAAAAAGGAAATAAAGCTTAGCATAATAATTATATCTGAAGTGAACATTTATATGGTAGTAATAATTGAACATCCCTTATAGCTCAGCTGGTAAGGAATCTGCCTGCAATGCGGGAGGCCTGGGTTCAATCCCTGTGTTGGTAAGATCCCGTGGAGAAGGGAAAGACTACCCACCTCAGGATTCTGGCTTGGAGAATTCCATGGGCTATATAGTCCATGGGGTCACAAAGAGTTGGATACAATGGAGTGACTTTCACTTTCACTGTTGTAAATAAAAATATAAGACCAAAAGAACGGTGTGTGCAAAAACAGATCCTGAGGAATTCTCTGGCAGTCCAGTCGTTAGGACTCCTTGCTTCCACTGCCAGGGGCCCAGATTCCATTCTCTGGTCAAGGGCCTAAGATCTCACAAGCCCATGATGCAGCCAAGTAATAATAATAAAAACCCAGGTCTGGAAGGGAAGGGTTCAATTACAAGTAATTCATTGAAGAAATGCCTTTATGACGAAATCAACAAGAGAAAGAGGGAAGCAGTATATGAATGGTTTCAGGCAAAGTCCCCACTGAGCATGACTCAAGTCAGAAGGAGGAAAAGAAGCTGGGATTTCACAAACCATACATACGGCCACCTGGGGTGACATTAAATTTTAGGTAGTTAAATTAAATTAAATTTAGTTAAATTTAATTTAACATTAAATTCTTTGGACTCTCTGGATGGCAAGAACACTAAGCATCTCCAGTGGCCAGAGTCTGGTGGAGAGAGGGCAACACAAATAACAGAACAAAATGCACACAGAAGCTTCTGGGGAGTGGCATGACAATAGGGAGGGATGGGAAAGGGAAAAATAAATGTGACCTTACTTTGTCACCATCACAACATAGCATTTATTAAGTACCTAATAATCACCAGACTCTGTTAGGATTGGCTGGCATATGTATTAACTATTTAGCTCTGAAAATGACTTAAACCCTTTCCCCCTAATGCTTACATTTCATTTCCAAAGTATGCTTAGTTCTTTCATTTGGAACTGTGCTCAGAACTTGTCATATGTTCTTAAATTTTCAAGACTTGCAGAAACAGTCTAAATCCATTCATAGCTGAGTTTTCTAATATTGTATGCAGTCAAACTCAGTTAAAAATTAAATGGATTTTTTATATACTAGCACTAGTTTCTCTGAGTGGCTAGTGATAAATTCTAAGGACAATTAAAAAACAGAATTTGTAAAAATTATCCTATGCAATGACAGCATTACTGGTATAAACATATTGTGTTTGAAGAGGTCTCCCTTTAAGGAGACTCAATGCAGTGGGATGATATGTTGGTTTATTGTGGAAAAGCAAAGGGATGAATTCATTCATAGTCATGCCTTCATGGTATGTCTTTAACCAAAGATGCAGACAGAATGTAGGTAAGCCTGGAATGTTCTCTTCAGGCTGTAATTAAGTCAATCAAGCACAATTCATCCCTTACGATTATACATAGTGGTGGTGCTGGTGGTTTAGTCGCTAAGTCGTGTCCAATTCTTGCGACCCCATGGACTGTAGCCCACCAGCCTCCTCTGTCCATGGGATTTTCCAAGCAAGAATACGGGAGTGAATTGCCATTTCCTTCTCCAGGGGATCTTCCCTACCCAGGAATCGAACATAGGTCTCTTGCATTGCAGGCAGATTCTTTACCGATTGAGTTATGAAGTGACAAATAGATTCAAGGGGTTAGACCTAATAGACACAGTGCCTGAAGAACTATGGACAGAGGTTTGTGATATTGTACAGAAGGCAGTGATCAAGACCATCCCCCAAAAAAAGAAATGGAAAAAAGCAAAATGGCTGTCTGAGGAAGCCTTACAAATAGCTGTGAAAAGAAGAGACGCTAAAGGCAAAGGAGAAAAGGAAAGATATACCCATTTGAATGCAGAGTTCCAAAGAATAGCAAGGAGAGATAAGAAAGCCTTCCTCAGTGATCAATACAAAGAAATAGAGGAAAACAATAAAATGGGAAAGACTAGAGCTCTCTTCAAGAAAATTAGAGACACCAAGGGAACATTTCGTGCAAAGATGGGCTCAATAAAGGACAGAAATGGTATGGACCTAACAGAAGCAGAAGATATTAAGAGGTGGCAAGAATACACAGAAGAACTATACAAAAAACATCTTCATGATCCAGATAACCATGATGGTGTGAGCACTCACCTAGAGTCAGGCATCCTGGAATGCAAAGTCAAGTGAACCTTAGGAAGCATCACTACAAACAAAGCTAGTGGAGGTGATGGAATTCCAGTTGAGCGATTTCAAATCCTAAAAGATGATACTGTGAAAGTGTTGCATCAATATGCCAGCAAATCTGGAAAACTCAGCAGTGGCCACAGGACTGGAAAAGGTCAGTTTTCATTCCAATCAAAAGAAAGGCAACGCCAAAGAATGTTCAAACTATGGCACAATTGCACCATCTTACACGTTAGCAAAGTAATGCTCAAAATTCTCCAAGCCAGCCTTCAACAGTACATGAACCATGAACTTCCAGATGTTCAAGCTGGATTTAGAAAAGGCAGAGGAACCAGAGATCAAATTGCCAACATTCGTTGGATTATCAAAAAAGCAAGAGAGTTTCAGAAAAACATGTATTTCTGCTTCACTGATTATGCCAAAGCCTTTGACTATGTGGATCACAACAAACTGTGGGAAATTCTTAAAAAGATGGGACTATCAGACCACCTTACCTTCCTCCTGAGAAATCTGAATGCAGATCAAGAAGCAACAGTTAGACCTGGACATGGAAAAACAGAATGGTCCTAAATAGGTAAAGGGATATGTCAAGGCTGTATATTGTCACCCTGCTTATTTAACTTATATGCAGAGTGCATCTTGAGAAATGCTGGGCTGGATGAAGCAAAAGCTGGAATCCAGATTGCCGGGAAAAATAACAATAACTTCAGATATGCAGATGACACCATCCTTATGGCAGAAAGCAAAGAAGAACTAAAGAGCCTCTTGATGAAAGTGAAAGAAGAGAGTGAAAAACTTGGCTTAAAACTCAGCATTCAGAAAACTAAGATCATGGCATCTGGTCCCATCACTTCATGGCAAATAGATGGGGAAACAATGGAAACAATGAGACTTTATTTTGGGGGGCTCCAAAATCACTGCAGATGCTGATTGCAGCCATGAAATTAAAAGACACTTGCTCCTTGGAAGAAAAGCTATGACCAACCTAGACAGCATATTAAAAAGCAGAGACATTATTTTGCCAACAAAAGTCCGTCTAGTCAAAGCTATGGTTTGGATGGTTATGTATGGATGTGAGAGTTGGACTATAAAGAAAGCTGAATGCCAAAGAATTAATACTTTTGAACTGTGGTATTAAAACACTCTTGAGAGTCCCTTGGGACTTCAAGGAGCCCAAACCAGTCCATCCTAAAGGAAATCAGTCCTGAATATTTATTGGAAGGATTGATGCTGAAGCTGAAATTCCAATACTTTGGCCACCTAATGCAAAGAACCAACTCATTGGAAAAGACCCTGATGCTGGGGAAAATTGAAGGCAGGAGGAGAAGGGGACGATAGAGAACAAGATGGTTGGATGGCATCACCAACTCAATGGACATGAGTTTGAGTAAATTCCAGGAGTTGGTGATGGACTGGGAAGCCTGGCATGCTGCAGTCCATGGGGTCTCAAAAAGTTGTACACGACTGAGCAACTGAACTGAGCACAGTCAATGATTAAAAAACGGGAAAATCACCAGTTATTCTGATCTCATTTTATCAATCTTTTGTTAATGTCTATGTTTGAAAATAATGAAGAGAGGAAAGTGATCCTAAAGATTTTTTTATTCTTACTTTACCTCTGTAATTATAGCCTCAATAAAAGCTGGGAAAGTGGGAAAGCTACACATTTTACATGAAATGGCCTCAACATACTGTATGGCACTTGTTAATGAGGGAATTCTTCTGACTTTGGCAATGAGAAAATGGTGTTATTTGTTATTACAAAGATATGGGTCAAATAAAATCAGAAACTTGGAATTAAAACTCCCATGCCCAATTTGCCACTTTTCTGCTTTGAGCCAATCTGCTTTGCACTTTCAGGAATAATTGATTATGGCTTCAAGGTGAAGTTTGGCTAAAGCCAAGTTAAACATGTTCCAGGACTAGCTTGGGGCTATCAAAGCCTAAAAAAGAGAAGAGTTGGACCCATATAAAAACTACTTTCAGGACCCAAAAACTCAATTTAATTCCAAACACAATATTCAATCACCTTAGCCTCATTAAATATATCATTATTAATAAAAATTATTAGTAATACTTTAATGAGAGCAAATGGAGAAGGAAATGGCAACCCACTTCAGTACTCTTGCCTGGGAAATCCCAGGGACAGAGGAGTCTGGCAGGCCACAGTCCATGAGGTCCAAGAGTCGGACGTGATTTAGCAACTAAACAACAACTATATATGTTTATATGGCTGATCCATTTGCTGTAGAGCAGGAACTAGCACTCTTGCCCCTCTTCTAATTCATTCAGCCCACAGGAGCTACTGTGACTTTTTAAATGACATTCCCTTGCCTAAAATTCTTTCATTGGTTCTCTTTGTCTTGGAATAGCTGCTGAACACTGTTTATTTGTTAAGACTCCACCTAATCTGGATTCTCCTACTTATCTATGTCATCATATACAACATTCCCCTGACTCTCAATCCATAGCTACATTGACCTGTCATTCAATCCAAAACACATCAGTCCTTTCCTATTTCTTGTTCTCTCCAACTTCCTCTTGCCAAGAATGTATATGGTGGCGTCATTTTTATTCTTTATGTATCTACTCAAATAACATCTTCCAGAAACTGTGGCAGACTCCATCATCCTCACCCATTTCCTCTTATCTTTACCTTGCAGGCCTGACTTCCAACTGTTTGCACTTGCACTTTAGCTGAGTGTTTTCGCCTGGCTATATGTGCAGTATGATGGAAAAGCCAGGGAATGCCCTCTCTGGTGCCCTTCACCTGCAGCCAGTATCAACCAATAACTGAAAATAGTTATTTTGTAAATATCCCAACTCTTTCTCCCCTGGAATGGGATAGTTCAGAGACCATGTTCAATACCATTTCCAAAAGTTCCCAGGGAGATTCAGCTGCATGCCCAAGTGATAACATGATGGATAAAGCATCCTCGATTGGCTGTTTTCCCTCGTTGCCTCATCCATTGTCCTTCCAGTGATTCTTGGGATGACCTCCCAAGTAAACTACTTGTGCTCAAATTCTTATCTCAGAGTCTGTTTCTGGAGTAACCAAACAAAGAAAGAGGCCTTTCGTGGCCACTTTCTTTATAGAGGCCACCCTCAGTTACTCAAATTTATTACCTACATTGTTTCTTTCATAAAACACATCATAATTACTAAAAGTCTTGTTTGTTTTTGTTTACTTGTTTTCTATTTGTTTTCCTGAGACTTTATCTTCTCAACTACTGTGTCCTCTTAGTTAGTCCTATGTCAGAGATATTAATAGATACTCAATAAATATTTGTTAAATTAATAAACAAATGATTGAACCAGTATTCTACTTCTTCCTTGTCATGTAATTATTATAAAGTAGCTATTTTTTATTAAAAGACTTGTAGATTGTCTTTTTGCCTTTCATACTTTTCATGGAGTTCTGACAAAGGTCCATACGGTTAAAGTTATGGTTTTCCCAGTAGTCACGTACAGATGTGATAGTCAGACCACAAAGAAGGCTGAGAGCTGAAGAACTGATGTTTTGGGATTGTGGTGCTGGAGATTACAGATTTTGGTTGCAACCCATTTGAAGGATACTTTAACAAGGCCAACGGTTCAGATGCCATTCAGTCCAGTTAGCCTTCCATAGTGAATACTTTGTTGTTTTTATTTTATTGAACAACAAAGGAGATCAAACTAGTCTATCCTAACGGAAATCAACCCTGAATATTCATTGGAAAGACTGATGCTAAAGCTGAAGCTCCAATACTTTCGCCACCTGATGCAAAGAGCTAACTCACCGGAAAAGACCCTGATACTGGAAAAGATTGAGAGCAGTAGGAGAAGCAGGAGCAGGGGATGAGATAATTAGATGGCATCACCAACTCAGTAGACATGAATTTGAGCAAACTTCAGGAGACAGGGAAGGACAGAGGAGCCTGGCGAGCTGCAGTCCATGGAGTCATAAAGAGTCAGACACAACTGAACAACAAGATTGTATTAATGAAGACTTTTATGCTACTTCCAGCCATGTCAGGCAACCAAAGCACTGAAACATTCTAAAATGTTCTGAGAGCTTTAAGAGAACAATACAGAGAGAGATTGCAATTCAGATTTTCCAAATCTCAGTCTAGTAGAATTTTTACTGTACTTCACTATTACAAATTTTATATAGGATCCAAGTTTCCTTTTCAGGCATTGAGATGGGTCCATATCAAAACATTCACAGCTCTAGCCTACCTGATTTGCCTTGTGTCAAAAGTTATGTGATAGTCAATTGGTAGCCCAAGGTCAGGGATGCAGCTGTGTCCAAAAAAATAAAATAAAAACAACAAAGTATTCACTATGGAAGGCTAACTGGACTGAATGGCATCTGAACCATTGGCCTTGTTAAAGTATCCTTCAAATGGGTTGCAACCAAAATCTGTAATCCTTATCTTTTTATTTCTTCCTTTCATTTGGCTTAAACTCACTTTGTATTTCTAGCCTAAAAAGCCCCTCACAAAATATTTTGTCCTTCTTATACTTGTAAGTTTTATTTCCTTTCACAGTCAAATTCATATACTCATTGTCTCCAGTGCTCACAATCCATCACAATTAGCCTATTTTTCTCTCCTCTGCTGATGAGGAAGTCACCCAATAATTTCCAAATTGAAGTATCCTTGCATATTAAATCACCTGCCTATCCCTGTTTTCCTGATGTTTTTCTTTTTGATTACACAGCAAAGGTGATCATATTGAAAGTATTCAAAAAGTTGTCTGTAGACAACTTTGAGGTTGTGAGAAACTCCTGCCTCTGGGGTTATTTCTCTGTCTTCTTCACTGTGTCCCCATTTTGTGGGGACATTTCCCAAGACTATGACCTTGGTCATAACCTTTTAAGCTCAAGCATTGACTAAGGAATCATCTGTGGGTAGTTTGGCTATAACAGGTGCTATACGAAGAGATGTTTATAGGAGATATGGATGAAATGGCTGATGAATTAATTGAAAGCCTAAAATACTAGGCCATCAAAAGTGGTCTTGACTGTATAAGCAAGAGGGGTCACAGATGGTTCCCCATGTATGTAACACTCTCCTGAATGTCACAGGAGTTGGAACAGATATAAACCTACATATGCACACATTCTCACAAACATCCATCTTCTGGAGAATTTTTATTATGTAGTCTTTTAAACATCTTAAATTTCTTTTTTAATAATTTTAACTATTTATTTTGGTCTGTCCTGGGTCTTCACTGCTGCACAGGCTTCTCTCTAGTTGTGGCAAGCAGGCGCTACTCTTCAGTTGCAGTGCACATGCTTCTCACTGCGATGGCTTCTCTTGTCATGGAGCACAGACTCTTAGGGTGCACAGGCTTCAGTAGCTGTGATGCAGCGGCTTAGTTGCTCCATGGCATGTGGGATCTTCTTGGATCAGGGATTGAACCCGTGTCTCCTGCATTGGCAGCTGGATTCTTGACCACTGAGCCACCAGGGAAACCCTAAACATCTTAAAAAATGTTTGAATCAACTTCTCATTAACATGTGGAAAAGAATGTAGTGCTAAGATAATCTAAGTCATACAGGTGGGAAAAATGAATACATTCCTTTTAAAGCAAATTTGATTTATAATTATATCAATTTCTCATTTTATTAACATGCTATGTGATGGATATCAAAGGCTATTTCTAAACCACCCAGTGTTTTATGTAGATTATTACTTTTTTATTAAGATCTCCCTTAATTACTTCTAGCAATGTACTTTTCATTGTACAAGTCTTGCACATCTTTTGTTAAACATTTCTAAATAGTTCCTCTTTTGATGCTATTGTAAATGGAATTGGTTTTGAATTTTATTTTTTAATTGTTCCACATCAGTTACAGAAACACAATTACTTCTTATATATCGACCCTATATCCTGCTGCATTGCTGAATTTATTTGTTCAAATATTTTTAGTGGATTCCTTATGAATTTCAATGTATTAAATTATATACAAGATCATCTGTAAACAGAGATGATTATATTTCTTCCTTTTCAAAGTGAATACCTTTTATTTCTGTTTCTTGACTAACTGCCCTGGCTAGAACTTCCAGTACAAGTTTTAGCAAAAACAACACCTTTGTCTCATTCTTGATCTTGAAAAGTGAAAGTGAAATTCGGTCAGTCATGTCCGACTCTTTGTGACCCCATGGACTATACATCCAGGCCAGAATACTGGAGTGGGTAGCTTTTCCCTTCCCAACCCAGGGATAGAACTGGGGTCTCCTGCATTGCAGGCAGATTCCTTACCAACTAGGCTATGAGGGAGGCCTTGTTCTTGGGAGAAAAGTACTCTGTCTTTCACCGTTGTTTTGAAATGGTGAAGTATCTTTGAAAATATCTTGATTTTTCTTAATTTTGAAAGAAGAGATTATGCAAATTCAGGATTCTTGGCTGACACTCTTTAACCTCTTTCATCAATTTGACTATGATTCATATGTCTATGTGTAGATAGATATCCCTAAGTTTACTGACTTTCTTGAATGTGTAAATCAGTATTTCAAGTTTGAGAAGTATTTGATCATTATTTCTTCATCTTTTTTTTTTTTTTGCCATTTTGTTCTCTTATCCTTTTGGAATTCCCATTGTGTGTATGTTTTTGATTTCCCACAGATCTCTTAGACTGTTCATTTTTATTTATTCATTTTTCTTTCTATTCCTCCAACTAGATAATATCTATTGGCATTTTTTGAAGTTCATTCCTTCTTTCTTCTGTCAGCTCAAATCTCCTCTTCCCCTAGATTAAATTTTTGTTTTTGTTATTGTATTTTCAATGTCAGGACTCCTATTTGACTATTTTTTATAATGTTTAACTCTTTAGTAATATCTTTTATTTAATGTGACACTATGTTCATCTTTTCCTTTAAGTTTTGAGGCATAGATTTCTTTGAGCATATTAAAAATAACTGATACAATCTTTGTCTAGTAAGTCCAATATCTGGTTTCCTTAGGGACTTATTAGACAAGCACTTTATTCTTTTTTAAATGATTAATAAATTTCCTAAAAAATATATTGTAACAACTGTAGGATCAGTTTCTTTTACTCAGTCACCCCCAAATTTTCTTTTTACTCTTTTATCATTTCTGATTATTTTTAGCAACATTTCTAGATTCTGTATACCCTGAAGTGTGTTGCCTCTGAGTTATCCGCTAGTTTCTTTACTAAGTTCTTGTTTTTATTTTTAAGTCTGACTTCCTAGGCATCACACACCTGGTTCAGTATAATTTAGTGGTCAACAAATAGTTGGTCATAAAATTTTATTAGATATTTTTCCTTTAAAACCTCTACCCCTTTCCAAGGGGATCTGTGTGAAAAGTCTAGCCTTAAAACTTCAGTCAGCTTCTAAAACAGTCTTAGTTTTTATGTCCTAATTACCTAGGGCCTCAAGATCATCCAAAGGTGAATGAATGGTATCCTTCTCTCTTCCCAGGTCTTTCCTGGGCATTAGCAAATGTACAGCCTTTTAGATTTCCAAGAATACGTCTGAGCTTTTTAAAGTTTGCTGTGACTGTCAAGTTCTTCAGGATTTTCTTTTGAATGCCTCAGTAAAGTTCTTGTTTGCCCAACTGAAATGACAACCTTAGGCAACTGACATCTTGCCAGCTGTTTACTATAGTAAAGGCCTGAGGTAGGCTTCTCCCTACACACAGACACACACACACACACACTGAGTTGAATTCTAGTCCAATCAAATAATCACTACAGTCTGAGAATAGAGGTTTCCCACAGTTCATCTTTGAACAAAATGTTGACTGTGCTCTGTGGATGGTGCATTTAGCCAATCTCAAAAAGCAGTCAGGTCTTTTCATTATCTGCAGTGCTTACAGATTTTGGCTACTATTCTACTGAACAGGGGAAGGTGAAGAAAAGGAAAGAGCTACAAGTTAAAATGTCACAGACCCCATCATCTCACTGAGTTTCAACAGTTCCTCTTTGAGGGATGAATTTCACTTTATCCTACGGTTTCGATTATTGCCAGATTTGTTCACCTGATTTTAGATTATTGATTTTAGTTTTTTCCCGTAATTGTTTTGTTTTACACAAAGAGCAAAATTCACTGAGATCTTTACTTTGCCATTCCAGGTGTTCACTCTCTAGTTCATTTCTTTTTCAACTGTTACAAGATTCTGTCTTGTTGTACTGTTTGGCCAACTAAGGCAGATTTTATCTTTGTGCTGTTTCTTTCACCCAAAATGCTATACATTGTAAAGGGCTAATGAAAAATCAAGTATTAAAAAGGCCTAGGAAATTGCACTGAATATCTATGTAAATATGTGGTGGCGGTGGTTTAGCCACTAAGTCATGTCCAACTCTTTGCAACCCCAAGGGCTGTAGCCTGACAGTCTCCTATGTCCATGGGATTTCCCAGCCAACAATATTGAATTGGGTTGCCATTTCCTTCTCCAGGGGATATTCCCAACTCAGGGATTGAACCCATGTCTCCTGTTGGCAGGTATTTCCTTACCACTGAGCCACCTGAGAAGACCATGTAAATATGTACCTAAGTATGTATGCGTGTCTATAAATATATAAGTAGGTATACTTTCCTTTCTTTGTCCTAAAAATGATTTAAAAGAACAACAGCTATTTTATCATGATGGCTTCCACTGAAAAAATTGGCCAGAATAATTTGGCAGCTGATAGCAAGCTTGGGCCAAAATATTACATGAATTTTCAAAAACAGAAGATTTATGAAGATAGTCATAAAGTAACTATTTTTTTCTACCACTAGTAATTCTATGGGTTTGTTTGTTTGTTTGTTTTCTGCCATTGGATGGTATCTAGTAATGCTACGGGTTGTTGTTGTTGTTTTTTTTTTCCTGCCATTAGGTGTAAATTCAGTTAGCTCCTCTAGATCCTTTATGGAAATAAAAAAAAAAAAGAGAGCTGTTATCAATTTGAGTCACAAACACTCTCTCAATTCAGTAACCAAAATGATCCAGTTTAATAATCTATATTGATCAAAGTAGGACTTCTCCCCATACATTTCCTAAGCTAAGTTTACTGAAGTCAAGGCATACACTTTTAGGAAAGAATTGCAAGTAACTTTTCTCTTTCTCCCTCATTTCCAGCCCTTACAAGCAAACTACTAATTCTGATTCCCTCTTCTGAGGTTTCAGGAAAGGAAGAGAAAAGAAATAACGTGAACGAAAACAATCTTACTTGGGGAGTTGTAGTCCCTGCTCTGTTCTGTCCAGTCATGGGACTTTTTGACCTCTGCTACTGAGAACCTCAGTCAGCCACTCCTGTGGGCACATGCCCAAGCACTGTTCCTGCTTTGCCTTTTACTTCTCAGCTGCCAAGATCTTGGAGGGCTGAATATTCCCCAGGTACTTCAGTCTTTCCTTTTGTGAAGTTCAGAAGACCCACTGTTCTGGTTGCCATCCTGTAGATGTGAGTGTTGATCCAGTACAATTTTTGCAAGAATGAGTCAGGATTTTCATGACCAAGCATTAGAGAAGAGAGGCTTTTTCTCCTCAGTTTCTACCTGTTGTGGCCTGAAGTTTCTTTGAAGCTCACAAAGAAGGGAAATAAATTGAGAACA
The DNA here is from genome assembly GCF_049115385.1 of Moschus berezovskii. NCBI lineage: Eukaryota > Metazoa > Chordata > Mammalia > Artiodactyla > Moschidae > Moschus > Moschus berezovskii. The sequence continues at coordinate 78,576,237 of NC_142466.1, read as the reverse complement.
GTCTGTCAAGAGATCAAGCCCTGAGCCTTTGGAGTGGGAGCACTGACTCCCACTAGACTACCTAACCCTCAGTTCAGTTCAGTTCAGTTCAATTCAGTCGCTCAGTCGTGTCCGAGTCTTTGCAACCCCATGAATCACAGCATGCCAGGCCAGTATCAAATAGTGAGAACTCACACAAAGGAAAACACAAGGCATGACCCAACCACCAGTAGCATCCTGTGCAGGATGCCTCATCTAAACAACAAACAAAACAAAAATACAAACCCAATCATTAGCAGACAGGATTACCACCTCACTCAGCCTTGCCCATCAGCGGAAAAACCAACAAACAAAAACTCAGCACAAATCTTACCCTATACAAAGCTTATACAAACCATTGGATCAACCTTAGGAGGGCAGAAATCAAAAGCAATAAGGAATTCAACCTTGAAAAAAAAAAGAATTCAACCTTGAAGCCTGGGAAAAGGAGACCTCAAACACAATAATTTAAAAAATAATAATGAAAAAGCAGAGAAATACTAAACAAATGAAGGAACAAACTAAAAACACAGAAGTCCAAATAAATGAAGAGGCAATAGGCAAACTACCTGAAAAAAAATTCAGAATAATGATAGTGAAGATGATCAAAAACCTTAAAAACAAAATGGAAAAAATGTAAGAATCAATTAAGAAAGATCTAGAAGAATGAAAGAATAAACATAAAAACAACACAATTACTGAAATTAAAAATACTCTGAAAGAATCAATAGCAGAATATCTGAAGCAAAAGAATGAATCAGTGAGCTGGAAGATAAAATGGTGGAAATTACTTCTGAAGAGCAGAATAAAGTAAAAAGATTGAAAAGAACTGAGGATAGTCTCAGAGACCTCTGGGACAATATCAAATGCACCAATATTCAAATTAAAAGGGTCCCAGAAGAAGAAGAGAAAAAGAAAGGGTATGAGAAAATTTTTGAAGAGATTATAGTTGAAAATTTCCCCAACATGGAAAAGGAAATAGTCAATCAAGTCCAAGAGGCACAAAGAGTCCCATACAGGATAAACCCACCAAGGAGAAACACACCAAGTCACATATTAATCAACTTAACAAAGACTAAACACAAAGAAAAAATATTAAAAGCAGCAAGGGAGGAGCAACAAGTAACATACAAGAGAAACCCCATACACTTAATAGTTGATCTTTCAGCAGAAATTCGGCAGGCCAGAAGGGAATGGCAAATATATTTTAAGTAGTGAAAGGGAAAAATCTACAACCAAGATTACTGTACCCGGCAAGGATCTCATTCAAAATTGATGGAGAAATAATAAGTTTGTCAGACAAGCAAAAGTTAAAAGAATTCAGTACCATCAAACCAGCTTTACAACAAATGTTAAAGGGGCTCATATAGTCAAGAAATACAAGACAGGAAGAAAGATCTACAAAATCAACCCTAAACAATTAAGAATATGGCAATAGGAACATATATATCAATAATTACTTTAAATGTAAATGGATTAAGTGTTCCAATCAAAAGACACAGACTGGCTGAATGGATACAAAAACAAGACCCATATATATGTTGTCTACAAGAAATCCACTTCAGCCCTAAAGATACATATATAGACTGAAAGTGAGAGGGTGGAAAAATATATTCCATGCAAATGGGAAGCAAAAGAAAGCTGGAGTATCAATCCTCATATTAGACAAAATAGACCTTAAAATAAAGATTACAAGAGATAAGGAAGGACACTACATAACAATCAAGGGATCAATTCAAGAGGAAGACAAAAAGTCTTTGACAAAATTCTTCACCCATTTATGATTAAAACTCTTCAAAAAATGGGCATAGAAGGAACCTACCTCAACACAGTAAAGCCATATATGATAAGCCCACAGCAAACTTTATTCTCAATAGTGAAAAACTGAAAGCATTCCCCCCTAAGATCAGGAACAAGACAAGGGTGTCCACTTCCACCACTATTATTCAACATAGTTCTGCAAGCCCTAGCTACAGCAATCATAGAAGAAAAAGAAATAAAAGTAATCCAGATTGGAAAAGAAGTAAAGCTCTCACTGTTTGCAGATGACATGATACTGTACACAGAAAACCCTAAAGATAGTATCAGAAAATTACTAGAGCTAATCAGTGAATTTAGCAAAGTTGCAGGATACAAAATCAATACACAGAAATCATTTGCATTTCTGTATATTAAGAATGAAAAATCAGAAACAGAAATTAAGGAATCAACCCCATTCACCATTGCAACAAAAACAGTTAAATATCTAGGAATAAACTTACCTAAGGAGACAAAAGAACTGTACACAGAAAAATATAAGATATTAATGAAAAACCAAAGATGATATAAACAGATGGAGAGATATTCCATGTTCCTGGGTAAGAAGAATCAATATTGTGAAAATGACTATACTACGAAATGCAATCTACAGATTCAATGCAATCCCTATCAAATTACCAATGGCATTTTTCCCAGATCTAGAAGAAAAACTTTCACAATTCATATGGAAACACAAAAGACCCCAAATAGCCAAAGCAGTCTTGAGAAAGAAGAAATGGAGCTGGAGGAATCAATCTTCCTGACTTCAGATTATACTACAAAGCTAGAGTCATCAAGACAGTTTGGTACTGGCACAAAAACAGAAATATAGACCAATGGAACAAGCTAGAAAGCCCAGAAATAAACCCATGCACCTATGGGTATCTTATTTTTGACAAAGGAGGCAAGAATATACATTGGGGAAAAGACAGCCTCTTCAATAAATGGTGCTGGGAAACCTGGACAGCTACATGAAAAATAATGAAATTAGAACACTTCCTAACACCATACACAAAGATAAACTCAAATGGATCAAAGACCTGAATGTAAACCAGAAATTATAAAACTCTTAGAGGAAAACATAGGCTGAACACTCAATGACATAAATTAAAGCAAGATCCTCTATGACCCACTTCCTAGAATAATGGAAGTAAAACCAAAATTAAACAAGTGGGACCTGATTAAACTTAAAAGCTTTGGCACAGAAAAGGAAACTATAAGCAAGGTGAAAAGACAACCCTCAGAATGGGAGAAAATAATAGCAAATGAAACAACTTGATAGAGGATTAATTTCAAAATATACAAGAAGCTCATACAACTCAATGCCAGAAAAACAAACAACCCAAACAAAAAGTGGGGAAAAGGCCTTAACAGACACTTCTCCAAAGAAGACAAACACATTGAAAGGTGTTCAACATTGCTCATTATTAGAGAAATGCAAATCAAAACTACAATGAGATATCACCTCATAAAGGTCAGAATGGCCATCATCAAACAGTCTACAAACAATAAATGCTGGAGAGTGTGTGGAGAAAAGGGGATGCTTTTGCACTGTTGGTGGGAATGTAAATTGATACAGCCACTATGGAAGACGGTATGGAGATTACTTAAAAAACTAGAAATAAAACCACCATATGACCCAAAAATCCCACTCCTAGGCATATACCCTGAGGAAATGAAAACTGAAAAAGATACACGTATCCCATTGTTCATTGCAGCACTATTTACAATAGCTAGAACATGGAAGTAACCTAGCTGTCCATCAACAGATGAATGGATAAAGAAGTTGGGTACATATACACAGTGGAACATTATTCAGCCATAAAAAGGAATGCATTTGAGTCAGTTCTGATGAGGTATATGAACCTAGAATCTATTATACAAACTGAAGTGAGTCAGAAAGAGAAAGATAAATATCGTATTCTAACGCATATACACAGAATCTAGAAAAATGATACTGAAGAATTTATTCACAGGGCAGCAATGGAGAAACAGACATAGAGAATAGACATATGGACACGAGGATAGGGGAGGAGAGGGTGAGATGCATAGAAAGAGTAACATGGAAACTTACATTACAATATGTAAAACAGATAGCCAACGGGAATTTGCTGTATGGCTCAGGAAATTCAAACAGTGGCTCTGTTTCAATCTAGAGGGATGAGAAGGGTGGGAGATGGGAGGGACGTTCAAAAGGGAGGGGATACATGTATACCTATGGCTTGATTCATGCTGAAGTTTGACAGAAAACAACAAAATTCTGTAAAGTAATTATCTTCAATAAAACAATAAATTAAAAAGCAAAAAAAAAAATATATTGCTTTACTAGTATCATCATAAGACCCCTTCTGGCCAACATAGCTAAATCTGAGTCTTTTTTCTATGAAGCTTCCAAGTTTAGGTTTTTCATGATACCCTCACTCCAGGGTTTTTACTCAATAGAGAGTTGTTCCTAGGACCTTTTGCTAAAGACTCCAACTTTGCCTCAAAATTCCTTGAGAGGCCACTTGCACTTCTATAGCTGTTCCATCCCACATGCCCCTCCATTAGCCTAACCTTGAAAGGCAACTGTTATGGACAATTAGCTTATACTGCTACCTTTCCTTGTTATTTAGTTATTCAGGCATCATTCTTTGACTCTTGAATCAAACCTAAGCTTATTACAATCAGAAATTATGTCACTTGTTCTTTATGACCTTGAATCATCTCTATTGCTATCAACATTTGAGTAAATATGTGAAAAAATGTGGGGCTTCCCAGGTGTTTCAGTGGGTAAAGAATCCACCAGTAAGGCAGGACACAGAAGATGAGGGTTTGATCCCTGAGTAGGAAAGATACCCTGGAGGAGAGCATGGCAACCCACTCCAGCATTCTTACCTGGAGAACCCCATGGACAGAGGAGTCTGGCAAACTACAGTCCCTAGGGTTGCAAAGAGTCCTACATGACTAAAGCAACTGAGTGTGAACACAAGTGTACACAAATGAAATGCTAGTTGGTATAACAATAACTAATAGCAGCTACACTCATCTCACACGCTAGTAAAGTCATGCTCAAAATTCTCCAAGCCAGGCTTCAGCAATACACGAACCGTGAACTTCCAGATGTTCAAGCTGATTTTAGAAAAGGCAGAGGAACCAGAGATCAAATTGCCAACATCCGCTGGATCATGGAAAAAGCAAGAGAGTTCCAGAAAAACATCTATTTCTGCTTCATTGACTATGCCAAAGCCTTTGACTGTGTGGATCACAATAAACTGTGGAACATTCTGAAAGAGATGGGAATCCCAGACCACCTGACCTGCCTCTTCAGAAACCTGTATGCAGGTCAGGAAGCAACAGTTAGAACTGGACATGGAACAACAGACTGGTTCCAAATAGGAAAAGGAGTACATCAAGGCTGTATATTGTCACCCTGCTTATTTAACTTATATGCAGAGTACATCATGAGGAACGCTGGGCTGGAAGAAGTACAAGCTGGAATCAAGATTGCCAGGAGAAATATCAATAACCTCAGATATGCAGATGACACTACCCTTATGGCAGAAAGTGAAGAGGAACTAAAGAGCTTCTTGATGAAAGTGAAAGAGGAGAGTGAAAAAGTTGGCTTAAAGCTCAACATTCAGAAAACTAAGATCATGGCATCTGGTCCCATCACTTCATGGGAAATAGATGGGAAAACAGTGGAAACAGTGTCAGACTTTATTTTTGGGGGCTCCCAAATCACTGCAGATGCTGATTGCAGCCATGAAATTAAAAGACGCTTACTCCTTGGAAGAAAAGTTATGACCAACCTAGATAGCATATTAAAAAGCAGAGACATTACTTTGCCAACCAAGGTCCATCTAGTCAAGGCTATGGTTTTTCCCGTGGTCATGTATGGATGTGAGAGTTGGACTGGGAAGAAAGCTGATCACCGAAGAATTGATATTTTTGACCTGTGGTGTTGGAGAAGACTCTTGAGAGTCCCTTGTACTGCAAGGAGATCCAACAGGTCCATTCTAAAGGAGATCAGTCCTGGGTGTTCATTGGAAGGACTGATGCTAAAGCTGAAACTCCAGTACTTTGGCCACCTCATGTGAAGAGTTGAGTCACTGGAAAAGACTCTGATGCTGGGAGGGATTGGGGGCAGGAGGAGAAGGGGACGACAGAGAATGAGATGGCTAGATGGCATCACCGACTCGATGGACATGAGTTTGAGTGAACTCCGGGAGTTGGTGATGGACCGGGAGGCCTGGCGTGCTGTGATTCATGGGGTCGCAAAGAGTTGGACATGACTGAGCAACTGAACTGAACTGAAATGAACACTTACTTAACACATATTAGGTATAGCTCAAGAATATAGTTACTTCATATATATTGATAATTTTCCATATATTATCATATGTAATCACTTTATAGGGCAGGTAAAGCAAACTCTTAGAGAAGCCAGTATTGAAGATGAGTTCCAGAAGATCAGGCAAATGACTTAAGAATATATAGCTAATGGGTAGCGGAACTAAAGAGTCCAGTACTAAAATACCTATACTTTGCTTTAGTTTTTTTTTTTTTTTGTAATTAATTTATTTTTTATTGGAGGCAAATTATTTTACAATATTATATTGGTTGGTTTTGCCATACATTGACATGAATTCGCCCCAGGTTTACATAAGTTCCCCCTCCTGAACCCCCCTCCCACCTCCCTCCTCCCTTTATCCTCCCTCTGGGTCATCTCCCCATGCCAGCCCCGAGCATCCTATAACATCCATCGACCCTGAACTAGTGATTCGTTTCACATATGACAACATACGTGTTTCAATGCCATTCTCCCAAATCATCCCACCCTCACCCTCTCCCACAGAGTCCCAAAGACTGTTCTATACATCTCTGTCTCTTGCTGTCTCGTATACAGGGTTATCATTACCATCTTTCTAAATTCCATATATATGCGTTAGTATACTGTATTGGTGTTTTTCTTTCTGGCTTACTTCACTCTGTATAATAGGCTCTAGTTTCATCACCTCATTAGAACTGATTCAAATGTATTCTTTTTAATGGCTGAATAATACTCCATTGTGTATATGTACCAAAGCTTTCTTATCCATTCGTCTGCAGATGGACATCTAGGTTGCTTCCATGTCCTGGCTATTATAAACAGTGCTGCAATGAACATTGGAGTACATGTGTCTCTTTCAATTCTGGTTTCCTCGGTGTGTATGCCCAGGAGTACGATTACTGGATCATATGGCAGTTCTATTTCCAGTTTTTTGAGGAATCTCCACACTGTTCTCCATAGTGGCTGTACTAGTTTGCATTCCCACCAACAGTGTAAGAGGGTTCCTTTCTCTCCACATCCTCTCCAGCATTTATTGCATGTAGACTTTTGGATAGCAGCCATTCTGGGGTGTGAAATGGTATCTCATTGTGGTTTTGATTTGCATCTCTCTGATTATGAGGGATGTTGAGCATTTTTTCATGTGTTTGTTAGCCATCTGTATGTCTTCTTTGGAGAAATGTCTGTTTAGTTCTTTGGCCCATTTTTTGATTGGGTCATTTATTTTTCTGGAATTGAGCTGCAGGAGCTGCTTGTATATTTTGGAGATTAATCTTTTATCAGTTGCTTTATTTGTTATTATTTTCTCCCATTCTGTAGGCTGTCTTTTCACCTTACTTATAGTTTCCTTTGCTGTGCAGAAGCTTTTGATTTTAAATAGGTCCCATTTGTTTATTTTTGCTTTTATTTCCAATATTCTTGGAGGTGGGTCATGGAGGATCCTGCTGTGATTTATGTCGGAGAGTGTTTTGCCTACGTTCTCCTCTAGGAGTTTTATAGTTTCTGGTCTTACATTTAGCTCTCTAATCCATTTTGAGTTTATTTGTGTGTATGGTGTTAGGAAGTGTTCTAGTTTCATTCTTTTACATGTGGCTGACCAGTTTTCCCAGCACCACTTGTTAAAGAGACTGTCTTTTCTCCATTTTATATTCTTGCCTCCTTTGTCAAAGATAAGGTGTCCATAGGTGCATGGATTTATCTCTGGGCTTTCTATTTTGTTCCATTGATCTATATTTCTGTCTTTATGCCAGTACCATACTGTCTTGATGACTGTGGCTTTGTAGTAGAGCCTGAAGTCCGGCAGGTTGATTCCCCCAGTTCCATTCTTCTTCTTCAAGATTGCTTTGGCTATTCGAGGTTTTTTGTAAAATACCTATACTTTGATATTTTAACATACTAGTTATCCCTAACATACTCAGCATACTAGTGTCCCTAACATATTCAACATACTACTATGTTTGGCATCCCTAACATACTCAACAGTCAAAACACTAAAATCATGGCATCCAGTCCCATCACGGCAAATAGACGAGGAAGCAATGGAAATAGTGAGAGGCTTTATTTTGGGGGGGGTCCCAAAATCATTGCAGACGGTGACTGCAGCCATAAAATTAGGACACTTGCTCCTAGGAGGAAAAGTCATGACCAACCTAGACAGCATATTAAAAAGCAGAGACATTACTTTTCCAACAAAGGTCCATCTAGTCAAAGCTATGGTTTTTCCAGTAGTCATGTATGGATGTGAGAGTTGGACTATAAAGAAAGCTTAGTGCTGAAGAACAGATGCTTTTGAACTGTGGTGTTGGAGAAGACCATTGAGAGTCCCTTGGACTGCAAGGAGATCAAACCAGTTCAACCTAAAAGAAATCAGTCCTGACTATTCATTGGAAGGACAAATGCTGAAGTTGAAACTCCAATACTTTGGCCACCTGATGAGAAGAACTGACTCATTTGAAAAGACCCTGATGCTGGGAAAGATTGAAGGCAGGAAGAGAAGGGGATGACAGATGATGAGATGGCTGAATGGCATCACCGATGTGATGGACATGAGTTTGAGCAAGCTCCGGGAGTTGGTGATGGACAGGGAAACCTGGCGTGCTGCAGCCCATGTGGTTGCAAAGAGTCAGACATGACTGAGCAACTGATCTAAACTGAACTGAACTGAACATACTAGTGGCTCTGACACTAACTTTTCGCATGGTCCTAAAAAAACTCTCTTTTTCATCCTCAATTTTCCTTTTTACAAAATGAGGACAGACTGAAGCACCAAGGCCCACACTCCTGCTTTGTCATGCTATGGTTCAGTGAAGATATCTCTAATCACATCCTCTCTATAAAGTTCTGCCCATTAAAACTGTCACGGACGAATTGCCTTGAACAACAGTAAAAACAATCTCTTCTCTCCACACCTATCACTTCACTTCATTTTTAAAGCATTTCTAAGCTATAATAGAATCTCCAGGAATAGAGCCTCAAACACAGGTGCAAAACTAACAACAAGAAAATGCTGCATTCTGACTCTTTAAAACATCAATATTTTAGTGTTCCTTGACCTTGAGATACTTGAATTCAGCACATGAACTTATGTAGCCCTGCAAACCTAACAGTAGGACCGGAATAAATAATAAGCAGCAAAAAAAGTGCAAAACAATATTATCTTCTAACCCTTAAAAAGAAAATTGCTCCCTATCACTTTCTGCAAGACAAATTTTGTCAGTGGTTATATCATCTCTGCCCACCCCCCATTCATCATTGTTCTCTCTCCTCCTTGGTTTTCCAAACTTCTCCCTTCTTGATACATAAGCAGATGTGCTTAATCCTTTAAAATACGCATTCTATTGTGTACCGGTCTGAACTTGACACAGAACTCAACAGAGGTCTTGGCAGTAAATAATAAAAAGTTCACACATGCAAGTTGGAAGTATCGGAATACAGGTGTGACCCAAAAATGTCTTAAGTGTGAGCAATGCAGGCTTATCTTTTGACAAAACATAGATTTAATCTCATCAAATTATCATTTGACAAGAGTTTATAGGACTGCTGCCGAAGCTGAAGCTCCAGTACTTTGGCCACCTGATGTGAAGAGCCGACTCATTGGAAAAGACCCCGCTGCTAGGAAAGATTGAGGGCAGGAGGAGAAGGGAGCAACAGAGGATGAGATGGTTGGATAGCATCACCGAGTCAATGGACATGAGTTTGAGCAAACTCCAGGAGATAGTGAAGGACAAGGAAACCTGGCATGCTGCAGTCCATGGAGTCTCAAAGAGTCAGACACAACTGAGTGACTGAACAGCAAACAACAAACAAATCAACTATGGAGAAGCAGGAGAGCAGCTTGGATCTGATACCATCTTCAAAGTCGGTATTCAGCCTAGACTGACAGGCAGCATGCTATCAGCTCTATAGCTCACTATCATTGAGTTCCATGAATGGGATTTGTGCATTTGTTCAGTATCTTGAACCCATCTAGGTAGTTTCTGACCTGGATATCCATAACAAGTTGATATGCAGCAAGGCCAATAAACACAGCTGGTGGGTTTAGGGATAACAAGTACCATGGAAAGCGTCCATGTGAGACAAAGAGCTCTACTTGGTCAGAGATCCAGACCTTATCCTGACCAGTTATGTCTATGTATTATTAGCATTAAAAGCCAGGGGCTTCACAATCTTCTATGAGAAAATTGTACTGACTTTGCATTCTCACCAAAACAAGACAAGTTAGAGTCTATAGTCAACTCCAATGATTCATAACAACCAGAGCATGCTGTGCTTATCCAAAAATCAGTTCAATTTGGCTTTGGATTATGTCTTTTGAAAAACAGATAAAGCAAAATTTACTTAACAGGTTCACAGTTATGCAATTAGTCAATGAGGGCCCTGAATCTAAAATCCAGGTCTTCTCACTCTCATTAAGATGATCTTGTATTTTTATCAGATTATTGTCAATTTGTCAGCAAATTCTAGTATTTGACAGAATAAGAAATTAGAATAGATATGGTTGCAAAGAAAGGAAGAAGATACAGTCTTGGGGTTCTCAGAAAAGTTAGATCCTACTGAAGATAGTAACAAAGGAGAATAAGAAAATAGGCTAGAATGTTTCATGCAGAAGGAATAAAACACATCTACTCATTTTGGGCTTCCCAGGTGGTGCTAGGGGTAAAGAACCCACCAGCCAGTGCAGGACACATAAGAGACATGGGTTCAATCCTGGGTTGGGAAGGTCCCCTAAAGGAGGGTATGGCAACCCACTCCAGTATTCTTGCCTGAAGAATCCCCATGGACAAAGGATTTTGGCAGGCTACAGTCCATGGGGTTGCAAAGAGTCAGACATGCACTAATTATTTTAGTTAATTATTTAGCTATTATTATGATTTAGCAACAGGCCTTCCCTGGTGGCTCAGACAGTAAAGAATCTGCCTGTGAAGCAGGAGACCCAAGTCACCTGCATGAATGCAGGACTTGTCAAGTCAGTTTATTTCTTAAAATTCTGTAAGTCCATGAGTCTTATATATGACATTCCTGTTAATTATTACCTAAAAAGCTTAAGTCTGAATGTGGGATTCTGTCACAAACATTCATGTAATCCAACTGTTCCTCTTGCAGCAACCTCCTCTGAAAAAGCAGACAGAGCAGAATTGATGTGACTGGAAGTCTAAAGAATTTTATGGAAGAATCTGAGTTCAGCAGAAAATTGTATCACCATGTTTGTTTTCTAAATATGCATGTGAATTATAAGAGCCAGAATAATTAGATCACATTTAATAGTAATGCATGCATTATAAACTCAAGGTAGTTTATAATGATATTTATACCCTAAGAATTATAAAATAATTTTTCTACCTCTTCCCATTTAATGAGCTTCTTCTTCACATATCCATTGGGTTTTCAACCTCTGACAAGTGCCGCTATGGAAAAGGAAAAAGAGAGGGGAAAAAAATGAGCACTTCTCAAAGTTTGAAAAGCTTATTAACACCAACAAATTTCACACCTGATTTTTTTCTCACGTAAGTATTAAATTTCAGCAGAATTTATTAACTCAGTTCAAAAAACATTTCCAGGGACACGGCTTCTTCCTATCATCTGGTTTGCATCTTTAATCTGTTTTCTTTCAACTGTATGCTTGTTTCTCATTGTCACAAGTTACCTGCTGCAGTTCTTTGTAGGACAAGCAATGCATTGTAGGAGTCACAAAAGTGTTGAGTGATAGAAGAAAACAAAAAATAGTTCCTCCACTGTCAGTATTTACCAGTGAGAAAAAGCGTCCCCAAAAAACTCTTCAATAGACCTTCTCTCACATCTCATTTGCCAAAATTACCTTAAATGTCAATGACAAAATCATTCACAGTCAAGGACAATGGTTAACACCCATCGAGATCCATTTCCTCCTTGCAGAGATAAAGCCAAGTTTACACGTCTGCCTGCATTCAAAGGAAGAAGAATAACCAAAAGTATCTTCTCATTTGACGTACCTTCTGGCCATCCAGCAGCTCTGCCTGAGTACTTTGCAGCAAACCTCAATCATGTCATTTTTCCTATAGATTAGCATGCAACCTAATAAAGACACCATGCCATAATTACACCTCACAGAATTAACAGTGACCCAGTGCCAATACAGGAGACATGGGTTCAATTCCTGGGCTGGGAAGAACCCTTGGAGATGGAAGTAGCAACCCACTCCAGTATTCTCACCTGGGAAATCCCATGGACAGAGGCGCCTTGCAGGCTACAGTCCATGGGGCCTCAAAAGAGTCAGACACGAATTAGCAACTAAATACCATCACACCATTTGATGAAGGACAAAAATTCCAAACAGCAAGACAGGATGAAAATCCAAGAGGTCAGGAATCACAGGAAAGGCCTATGATGTGAAGTATGGAATACGAGCTAACATGCAAAGTGTGAAATAATTAAAACCAGCAGCTGTAGCAGTTTTTTAAAGTTATATAAGAAACACAGATATGGGAAAACCTAAGACCAGACATTATTGGCAATTTTATTAGTGTGTAAATGTTACCATGTGACTGTATTTAAATAAGTTAACAACCTGAACCTTCATGCACCATCACACTTCCTTCCACCCTCCCAAAAAAGACTCAGACTACATTTAGCATACGCCATCACTTTTAAGAACATTAAGATACTTAAGTGCTCAGTTCAGTTCAGTTCAGTCGCTCAGTCGTGTCCGACTCTCCGCGACCGCATGAATCACAGCACGCCAGACCTTCCTGTCCATCACCAACTCCCGGAGTTCACTCAAACTCATGTCCACAGAGTCGGTGATGCCATCCAGCCATCTCATTCTCTGTCGTCCCCTTCTCCTCCCGCCCCCAACCTTTCCCAGCATCAGAGTCTTTTCCAATGAGTCAACTCGTCGCATGAGGTGGCCGAAGTATTGCAGTTTCAGCTTTAGCATCAGTCCCTCCAATGAACACCCAGGATTGATCTCCTTTAGAATGGACTGGTTGGATCTCCTTGCAGTGTAAGGGACTCTCAAGAGTCTTCTCCAACACCACACAGTTCAAAAGCATCAATTCTTCGGCGATCAGCCTTCTTCACAGTCCAACTCTCACATCCATACATGACCACGGGAAAAACCATTGCCTTGACTAGACGGACCTTTGTTGGCAAAGTAATGTCTCTGCTTTTTAATATACTATCAAGGTTACATTATTATGAGATGACCTCACATGGAAAAGGTGATAAACAGCACTTAAACAGCATTTTTAAAATAAAAATTGACATTCACTGGAGTGATCACCAACTGCCACAGAGGCGACAAACCATGGGTTAGACATTTAACTTGGAGCAGAAAAGAAAGAAAAAGAAAAGCATTTTTTTTTTAATTTATTTTATTGGAGGCAAATTACCTTACATTAATATATTGGTTGGTTTTGCCATACATTGACATGAATCCGCCCTGAGTGTACATGGGTTCTCTTTCTTGAACCCCCCTCCCACCTCCCTCTTCCCCATATCCTCCCTCCATGTCATCCCCGTGCACCAGCCCCAAGCATCCTGTATCATGCATTGATCCTGGACTGGTCACTTATGATAATATACATGCTACAATGCCGTTCTCCCCAATCATCCCACCTTCACCCTCTCCCACAGAGTCCCAAAGACTGTTCTATATGTCTATGTCTCTTTTGCAGTCTCATTTTTTAAACTTTAAGATAGTCAGAAGAATTGATGTTTTTCAACTGTTGTTGTTGGAGAAGACTCTTGAGAGTCCCTTGGACAGTAAGGAGATCAAACAAGTCAATCCTAAAGGAAATCAATCCTGAATATTCATAGGAAGGACTGATGCTGAACCTGAAGCTCCAATACTTTGGCCACCTGATGCTAAGGTCTCATTGGAAAAGACCCTGATGATGAGAAAGATTGAGGGCAGGAGGAGAAGGGGATGACAGAGAATGAGATGGTTGGAGGCATCACCTACTCAATGGACATGAGTTTGAGCAAACTCCGGGTGTTGGTGATGGACAGGGAAGCCTGGCATGTTGCAGTTTCTGGGGTCGCAGAATCAGACACGATTAAGCAACTGAATGATGACAACAAAAATAGTCAGAAAGATTTGTGAACATGCTAATAATAGGTTTATCCTCATAGGCACTGTGGGCATATAAGGTAGGCTTTGGAAAGTGAATCGTTAAACTAACAGGTTTTTTGAAGGGCTGTTCACAATGGTTAAAAGAACTTTAGGTTTGGAATCAGACAAACTTAAGCTTGTATGTGCTCATTCGCTTTAGTCATGTCTGACTCTTTTAGAGTCTATGGACTGTAACCCACCAGGCTCCTCTGTCCCTAGGATTTTCCAGGCAAGAATACTAGAGTGGGTTTCCATGCTCTCCTCCAGGGGATCTTTCTGACCTAGGGCTGGAACCTGTGTCTCTTGCTTCTCCTGCATTGGTTAGATTCTTTACCGTTGAGCCACCAGGGAAACCCTAAACTTAAGCTTACTCCCTGGCTTTACTGATCACTAACTTTAATCACATTACCTGATCTTTGCGAGGATCAGTGTACTCTCGTAGTAGGAGGACAGCAGTGTAGGAGTCTTGGATACTTGGAAAAGAGCTAGAGATGATGCCTAGTGCAGTGGTGAACATAGACAAGAGTGAGAGCAGTAATGGAAACAGAAGTAGTGCTGGTGGCGGCAGTGGTTGTGCATGGCTAGAGGTGGTGACAGAGGAAGAAAGTGTCATAAAGCCATGTTAGCAACCATTCAGGGCATCTCTTTACATATCATTGACTATATAGAAGCAATATACTACTGAATTAAGAATAGTCTCTATATATCAATGAGAATTATCCTTTGATAAAATGTTCTTCAGAAACGCCATGAAATAGTGAAGGAAGAGGAGAATACCTCCACAACCACTCAGATGATTCCATCAGAGAGGTGACAGACCACTTCTACATAGAGTTTCAGGCAAAAATTATGGAGGGAGATCACTGGGCAGGTCAGGGGGATATTAATTAAGGCTTTAAAAGCAGCACAAGTTGTGACATGAGGGATGAATTAGAGGTATACTTAAAAAGAGAGAGAAATCTAATATGCAATAGAGCAGAAGGACTGAAACAAGAGAGGGTGGAACTAAGAAATATTTGTCCTTTGAAATAAGGCCATTTGCAGCAACAAGATGCAGCTAGAGGTTATCATACTAACCAAAGTAAGCCAGAAGGAGAAATACAAATACCATATAACATGTGTGGTATATGATACAAATACCATATAATTTGACTTACATATGGAATCTAAGACACAAATCAGTTCAGTTCAGTTCAGTTCAGTCACTCAGTCGTGTCCGACTCTCTGCAACCCCATGAATCACAGCACGCCAGACCTCCCTGTCCATCACCAACTCCCGGAGTTCACTCAAACTCATGTCCACAGAGTCGGTGATGCCATCCAGCCATCTCATTCTCAGTCGTCCCCTTCTCCTCCTGTCCCAACCTTTCCCAGCATCAGAGTCTTTTCCAGTGAGTCAACTCGTCGCATGAGGTGGCCAAAGCATTGCAGTTTCAGCTTTAGCATCAGTCCCTCCAATGAACATCCAGGATTGATCTCCTTTAGAATGGACTGGTTGGATCTCCTTGCAGTATAAGGGACTCTCAAGAGTCTTCTCCAACACCACAGTTCAAAAGCATCAATTCTTTGGCGAACAGCATTCTTCACAGTCCAACTCTCACATCCATACATGACCATGGGAAAAACCATTGCCTTGACTAGACGGACCTTGGTTGGCAAAGTAATGTCTCTGCTTTTTAATATACTATCAAGGTTAGTCATAACTTTCCTTCCAAGGAGCAAGCGTCTTTTAATTTCATGGCTGCGATCAGCATCTGCAGTGATTTTGGAGCCCAAAAAAATAAAGTCTGACACTGTTAGCACTGTTTTTCCATCTATTTCCCATGAAGTGATGGGACCAGATGCCATGATCTTTGTTTTCTGAATGTTGAGCTTCAAGCCAACCTTTTCACTCTCCTCTTTCAAATAAACCTATCTATAAAACAGAGAATCACAGACATAGAGAAGAGATGAGTGGTTGCCAAGGGGGAGGGGGTTGGGGAAAGGATGTAGTGGGAGATTGGGGGTAGCAGATATAAGCTTTTATATTAATAAACAGAATGGATTAACAAAGCAAAATCCTACTGTATAGCACAGAAAACTATATTTAATATCCAATGGTAAACTATATAAGAAAAGAACATATATATATATATATATATAACTGAGTCACTTTACTGTGGAAATTAATACAACTTTGTAAATCAACTATAGTTCAATTTTAAAAAAGAAATAATTATTGTTTTTCAAGCAAATTTTTCTCAAGTCTAAAAGTGATATTCTCCACTACACTCATTACTAATTTTTCCATAACTTATTAAATTCTCTGCCTCCCAGTTCTGCTTTCCTCACTCCAGTAATTCATTAACAATTATTAGACACTAGGTTTATGAAAGTAGAGCTGCTTTTGGAAAGCTGTGTAACAAATCACTGCTACCTAAAGGAATAGGATGGAGTAGCATAAAAGGACAAGCTGCAAAAATATAATTTACAAAATAATGAGACACTGCTCTACAAAAACATTGTGCTTAATGTCACAAAAGTATTATGCCAACCTCTCTGAAATTATATGCTACCATTTGCAACTTGAATTTCTCATTCTAGACAAGCTTATTTTCACCAAACTACTTCTACCAAATGCCAGAATTGCCATCTTGTTTATTCTTGTTTAGTGAATAATTGTTTTATAAATCCTCCTTTTGAGTCCCATTCTCTTTGTGGACTCTTTCTTGGTCATTTCAATCCATGCTAACCTCTCCTTAGTTCCTTTTGTGCTGGTATTTGATCCAGCCATTAGACGTTTACCACACATATTTCTTTGCTCTCTTGTAATCACTTTTCATTTCAGTATGTTCCATGTTCTCAAGTAAGCATCTTGAGGATGAGGTCTATGTCTTAATATCCCTGGAATCCATCACAGCTGGGTTTTAATTATTTATTATGTTTCAGTGTTTCCATGACAGACTATTGATTATATTGCCCCAAGCACAATTTTTTAAGGTAGCTTGCCTGTTGCTATTTTAGTTGCTAAGTCGTGCTTGACTCTGACCATGTGGACTGTAGCCCACCAGGCTTCTCTCCCCATGGGATTTCCCAGGCAAGAATACAGGAGTGGGCAGCCATTTCCTTCTCCAGGGAATCTTCCTGACCCAGGGACCACCTCTCCTGCGTCTCCTGCATTGGCAGGTGGATTCTTTACCACTGAGCCACCTGGGAAGCCATCACAGCACGCTGTTCCAAATGGAGTGATAGTGGCAATGACCCTGAACCAAGAAACAAATTTTGACTTAAACATTTGTATAAGGCAAAGGACAGAATAAAGGATATGGCAATTTGTGTTGTAAGAGTCTTGAATTATCCATGAAATAGTAATCTGTGAAAAGTTAAAGATTCATACTGTAAACTTGAGAACAATTGTTCAGAAAATAAAACAAACCATGAGGAGACCAAAAGTGAAAAAGACACACGTATCCCATTGTTCATTGCAGCACTATTTACAATAGCTAGAACATGGAAGCAACCTAGCTGTCCATCAACAGATGAATGGATAAAGAAGTTGGGTACATATACACAATGGAATATCATTCAGCCATAAAAAGGAATGCATTTGAGTTAGTTCTGATGAGGTAGATGAACCTAGAACTTATTATACAGACTGTAGTGAGTCAGAAAGAGAAAGATAAATATTGCATTCTAACACATATACACAGAATCTAGAAAAATGATACTGAAGAATTTATTCACAGGGCAGCAATGGAGAAACAGACATAGAGAACAGACATATGGACACGAGGATAGGGGAGGAGAGGGTGAGATATACGGAAAGAGTAACATGGAAATTTATATTACCATATGTAAAACGGATAGCCAAAGGGAATTTGCTGTATGGCTCAGGAAATTCAAACAGGGGCTCTGTATCAATCTAGAGGGATGGGATGGGGTAGGAGATGAGAGGGAGGTTCAGAAGGGAGGGGATATATGTATACCTATGGCTGGATTCATGTTTTGACAGAAAACAACAAAATTCTATAAAGCAATTATCCTTCAATAAAAAAATAAATTAAAAGATAAAAGAGGTATCAATATTGGAGATAAAATGAAAGCATATTCAATACTGAGTCAGTTCAAAAGATGGGAGAAAAAAAAGAAAATGGAGCCCAGAACAGATGAAACAAATAAAAAACAAACAGTAAGATGCTAAATAGAATCTAAACCATATCAATAATTGTGTTACTGTAAATATAGTAAACACTTTGATTTAAATACAGTGAATTTCAGATCAGATAAAAAAGACAAATCCAACTGTATGTTGTCTAGAAGAACCAAGACACAGATGTATAGAACAGTCTTTGGGACTCTGTGGGAGAGGGTGAGGGTGGGATGATTTGGGAGAATGGCGTTGAAACATGTATGTTGTCATACGTGAAACGAATCACCAGTTCAGGGTCGATGAATGAATGTTACAGGATGCTCGGGGCTGGTGTGTGGGGATGACCCAGAGGGAGGATAAAGGGAGGAGGGAGGTGGGAGGGGGGTTCAGGAGGGGGAACTCATGTACACCCGGGGCAGATTCACGTCAATGTATGGCAAAACCAACCAATATAATATTGTAAAATAATTAGCCTCTAATAAAAAATAAATTAATCAAAAAAACACAGATAAAAATGAAAAGGAGAGAACAAGGAGGTAAATATTAATAAAAAAGAAAGCTACAATGACTACATTGATATCAGAAAAAATAACCTTAAGGCAATAAAAATTACTAGATATGTCAAAAATTATTATTTTAATGACTAATGTGAATCTCACTATAGATTCAATGATTCCCATCCAAAATTTCAATGGGTATTTCGCCAAAGTTGACAGCTGATCCAAAATTTTAGATGGAAATTGTTGGGTTTTGAGGAAAAGATTAACCTTAGATTGGAAGAGAAAATGTTATTAACAGAAACAAAAAGTGGAGATTAGGATGTATGCACAAAAATACATTGTGGAGCATGGAAACTATTAGTCACAAATCCCACTTGATGGCTATAGGCAATGAGGTCATCAGCTGAATAAGCAGTTGGACAGTAGTCTGAAATTTTTAAAGAGAGGTTTGGTGTATTGGGATTTCCTCTGATTTTAACTGTAGAATAAATAGTCTTGCAATGCGAACTCAAATGGTCCTTAGGAAGCATCACTACACACAAAGTTAGTGGAGGTGATGGAATTCCAGGTAAGCTATTTCAAATCCTTAAAGATGATGCTGTGAAAGTGCTACACTCAATATGCCAGCAAATTTGGAAAACTCAGCAGTGGCTGCAGGACTGGAAAAGGTCAATTTTCATTTCAATCCCAAAAAATGGCAATGCCAAAGAATGCTCAAACTACCACACAATTTCACTCATCTCACACGCTAGTGAAGTAATGCTCAAAATTCTCCAAGCCAGCCTTCAACAGTACGTGAACCATGAAATTCCAGATGTTCAAGTTGGATTTAGAAAAGGCAGAGAAATCAGGGATCAAATTGCCAACATCTGTTGGATCATTGAAAAAGCAAGAGAGTTCCAGAAAAACATCTACTTCTGTTTTATTGACTACACCAAAGCCTTTGACTGTGTGGATCATGACAAACTGTGGAAAATTCTTCAAGAGATGGGAATCCCAGACCACCTGACCTGCCTCTTGAGAAATCTGTATGCAAGTCAAGAAGCAACAGTTAGAACTGGACATGGAACAACAGACTGGTTCCAAATAGGGAAAGGAGTACATCAAGGCTGTATATTGTCACCCTGATTATTTAACTTTTTTGCAAAGTATATCATGAGAAACACTGGGCTGGATGAAGTACAAGCTGGAATCAAGACTGCCGGCAGAAATAGCAATAACCTCAGATATGCAGATGATACCACCTTTATGGCAGAAAGTGAAGAATTAAAGAGCCTCTTGATGAAAGTGAAAGAGGAGAGTGAAAAAGTTGGCTTAAAACTCAACATTCAGAAAACTAAGATCATGGCATCTGGTTCCATCACTTCATGGGAAATAGATGGAGAAACAATGGAAACAGTGAAAGACTTTATTTTGGGGGGCTCCAAAATCACTGCAGATGGTGACTGCAGCCATGAAATTAAAAGACACTTGCTCCTTGGAAGGAAGGTTATGACCAACCTAGACAGCATATTAAAAAGCAGAGACATCACTTTGCCAACAAAGGTCCATCTAGTCAAAGCTATGGTTTTTCCAGTAGTCACGTAAGGATGTGCGAGCTGGACTATAAAGAAAGCTGAGTGCTGAATAATTGATGTTTTTGACCTGTGGTGTTGGAGAAGACTCTTGAGAGTCCCTTGGACTGCAAGATCCAACCAGTCCATCCTAAAGAAATTAGTCCTGAATATTCATTGGAAGGACTGATGTTGAAGCTGAAACTCCAATACTTTGGACACCTGATGTGAAGAACTGACTCATTTGAAAAGACCCTGATGTTGGGAAAGATTGAAGGCAGGAGGAGAAAGGGATGACAGAGGATGAGATGGTTGGATGGCATCACCAACTCAATGGACATAAGTCTGAGCAAGCTCTGGGAGATGGTGATGGACAGGGAAGCCTGGCATGCTGCAGTCCATGGGGTCACAAAGAGCTGGACAAGACTGAGCAACTGAACTCTACTGAAGGAGTCTAGGGACATGTAAAAGGATGTTGAGGGGAAGTCTGAGACTGGAGTAAGGTTTGAAAGCTTGTATTTGTAGAAGCCCCACTTTGGTAATTTATCTCCAAAAATTCTGAGAGGCTAGGGTATTGCATGGTTTAGATGATGGCAAAATTTGGGATTTACTGAAAGATTGAACACTGCAGGGCTTCTCTGGTGGCTCAAACAGTAAAGAGTCTGCCAGCAAGGTGGGAGACCCAGGTTTGATCCCTGTGTTGGGAAGATCTCCTAGAGAAGGGAATGGCTATCCACTCCAGTATTCTTGCTGGAGTATTCCATGGACAGTGGATACCGGCAAGCTACAGTCCATGGGGTTGCAAAGAATCGGACATGACTGAGCAACTAGCACTTTCATTGTACACTCCAACGTCCCAGTGGACGTGCTGTAGTGACCAAGAAGTTGGTTGATGATGACAGCACAGTCAAGGGAGCAAGGAAGGTATACATAGCAGAATGAATGGGTGTCCAAAATATTTGTATCTTCTCTTCATGAGCTTGGAATAGACAGGAAAATGCTAACTTCTATATATGGCTTGCTCTCTCTCTTTCTCTCTCTCCCTCCCTCCGTCTCTCTCTCTCTGTATATATATAGATTTATATATTATTATATAATATTATATATTATTTATATGTATAAATCTATATATATTTATAAATATATGTATGTATAAATATATCTCTCTCTCAAAGACACGCACATGCACATACACACAGACACAGGTGAGACTGATTTAAGACTAATGTTAGTACACATAAGAAACCTTACTTTGGACTGCAGTCAGCTAAGGGAGTCCTATTGCTAAAAGATGCCAAGCCTGTTCTTATAGGACATACAAGCAGATAATATTAGAAACACCTAATTTTGAGTCCATGGCAATTAACCCTTCATAATTACAAATGAGAAATTTATATTTGAAGAAATTTTCCACAAGCATATAAAGTCATCTATTGACGGCGTTGTAAGTAAACTGCACCACTTTTTGGAATCTCTTAGATCTATTCAAAATAATTGCTTGTATTGGGTTTTTTAAAAAATGAACGGATCGAATTCTAGCTTGGATTTAGTTTCAGTTTGAGATATAATTTCTTTCACCCTTACAACAATGATAGCCAAAAAAAAAAACAAGCAAGCAAACTGTAAATCCATAACTTCAAAAGTCCATCATAAAGCTAAGGTTCTAGGGCAACAAATAAAAAGAAATCTAAAGAAAGGCAAGCACTTGAAAGGCATTTGCAAGGAGAGACAGAATTGCAGCCATGCTTACTTAGAGCAAAGACATGACTTTAAAAAATTCAAAGTTGTCAATGTTAAGGTCAGGTCAGTTCCGTCAGTTCAGTTCAGTCGCTCAGTCGTGTCCAACTCTTTGCGACCCCATGAATCACAGCACGCCAGGCCTCCCTGTCCATCACCAACTCCCGGAGTTCACTCAAACTCATGTCCATCAAGTCGGTGATGCCATCCAGCCATCTCATTCTCTGTCATCCCCTTCTCCTCCCGGCCCCCAATCCTTCCCAGCATCAGAGTCTTTTCCAGTGAGTCAACTCGTCTCATGAGGTGGCCAAAGTATTGGAGTTTCAGGGGTGAGCTATTAAGAAAATATAGAATCATTGGGGACTGAAGATATAAGGAGACTCACATTAATTTCCAAACTCTTCTCTGTCCAGCAATCCCACCCAACGGAAACAGAAACTTATGTTTACTCCCATAGCTATATGAGATTGTTTATAGCAACTTTACTCACAATTGCCCAAGCCTAGAAACAACCTTAATGTTTTACAACACTCAAACAATGAAAGACTATTTCACAATAAAAAGAAACAAACTGTTGATACAACATGATAAATTTCATATGCATTTTTCTAAATGAAAGAAGGAAGGATAAACCAAAAGACTACTTAAGACTACATGATTATAGTCTTATACTCTTACTACATGATCCCGTTTATATGACATCTGGAAAAGCCAAAGATATAGGAATGAAGAAGAGATCAATGTTTGCCAGAGGCTGGGTAGGAAAAGAATTTGACTATAAAATAGCACTGTTGAGACTGTCCTGTAACTTGATCAAACTTCTACCTAGAATATCTGTCACCATTCCAATGAACTCATATTCCATGGAATCATTTTGGAAAATGCTGGTATAATAGGGAGAAAATTGGCTTTGGGGGTCCAAGATACTCAAGTTAGAAATCTAGTTCTCACAGAAATACGACCTTGAGTGAATTACTTAACATTTCTGAGTCTCAGTTTCCACATCTATTAAATAAGAGATGTTGTCAGGGTTAACTGAACAATGAAAGGAAAATACTTTTAAAAATATTGATTCATTTCCTTTCTTTCCCTTGCTTGTTTTGAAAGGTCACTCCTAATGTCAGCAAATCCTGGCATTATTAAGCAGTTCTCTCTTCTTTCAGAAATCTAATTTTCTCCTTCCATGTGGTGTGCGAATTCAGGTAATAACACACATTAGAATGTGTCTAATACATTATCACCTATGTTTATATTGAAGGTCTGAGGGTCTCCTCTATGAATAAATCATGCATTCTTTCCTAGGATTTATGTTTTGTGGAAACCATCAATGGATTTAGCTGTGAGGTGCTTCTGCAGCAAGAAGCAGGGGAAATGAGCAGGAACTAAAAATCTTGGATATTAAAAATAACCCCCCAGAAGGCAAAATGACCTCCATTTGTTTATGCTCTCAAGCCCACGCTGAACAAGCTGCCACCAAAAGCTTTATTATACAACTGCAGAGCAAGATAACTTCCTCCCCGTATTTAATAATAACTTAGACATTTGAAAATGAGAAAGAAAAGCTAATGGTGATTTTTTTCACAGTATCCTTGATTCTCACACAGAGAGAAAAGTAAGGCAGGAGCCTACCACTGCAGCCTAGGTGAGAGTCAGTGAAGAGTTAAACTGGAAAGATTGGAGTGAGCCAACACAGGGGCATAACTTAAGAGGGAACCAGGTGGGGAGCATTCTCAGCGGTGGCATTGCCTTAATCCTGCCTTCACCTTGAACCTGTGCTTTAAAGAGGATTCTGGTATTTCAAGTATGGCACCCTAAGCAGAACTGGAGAAGTTAAAGGACTTCCGGTGGTCCAGTGGTTAAGCAAGACTCTGCACTTCCACTGTAGGGGGTGCGGGTTTAATCCCTGGTCAAGGAACTAAGGTCCCACATGCCACTTGTGCAGCCAAAAAAAAAAAAAATGGAGAAACTGGGAGGAAGTGTTCTGAAAGACAGAAAAAAATGAGGAGCTTGTTTCAGACAGGTTAAGTTTAAGGTACTAGTAGGATGTCCAGGTGGAGATTCCAGAGGACTGTTAGAAATAAAGATTGAGTGCTCTGGTGGAGACCTATGATGAGAGATATGTTTGAGAAAAATTCCCTCAGAAATACTGCAGCAATTCCTCTACATACAAATCTTCAAGTTGGAACCTTTCAACAATGTGATCATATGTTCCATCAACATCAGGTGTGAGTGAAATTGCAGCTTGCCCTCCATCTCCTATTGTTGATGCTTCTTCAGCTCTATCATCTCCCTCCCCTCTCCCTCCTCTAAAGTAACTGTTCTTGCCTTTTCACTCAATGCCAGTCCCTGTATGCCAGCTGTTGTACCGGTGCGGTGGCTAAGTTGTGTCCAACTCTTGCGATCCCATGGATTATAGCTTGCCAGGATCCTCTGTCCATGGGATTCTCCAGGCAAGAATACTGGAGTGGGATGCCATTTCCTTCTCCAGAGGATCTTCCCAACCCATGAATCAAACCCAGGTCTCCTACATTGCAGGCAGGTACTAGACTACTGTATTTTTCAAGGAACTGTACTATAAGATTTGGAGAAGGAAATGGCAACCCACTCCAGTATTCTTGCCTGGAGAATTCCACGGACAGAGAAGTCTGGCAGGCTACAGTCCATGACTGAGCAACTGTCACTCACTCACTGTAAAATTAAAAATGTTTTATTTATTTTTGTGTTTGTTGTTTATGTATTAATTGTCTGAAAAGCATTGTAAACCTGCAACATCACAGTGCTATATATCCAATTGTGTTAGTTGGGTATCTAGGGTAACTTTGTTGGACTTATGAATAAATTGGACTTAGGAACATGCTCTCAGAATGGAATTCACTCATATGTAGGGAACATACTATAGTTGATGCCCTGGATGTGGTTGAAATCACCCAAACAGAGAAAGCAGAGAAAGAGTCAGGGATGGGAAAAGAGAACAGGAAAAGTTCATTGAGGACAGAGAGCAGAGGTCAGGTGGAAGCTAAGAGAGGGGAAGTTTCAAAAAAGCAGCATTAATCAACAGGATCAAATACTGTCACGTGACCAGGAGGTGAGGCCAAACCAAGCATGTGTACTCAATTTTATGATTCTATATAAAGCCTAGAGACTCACTCTAAAGAGAAGGGTTGGAGCAAAATTCACTCATATCACTTATAGATGAAAACCAACTCATATTACCTACAGATGAAAATACACTCATATCACCTATAAACCAAACAATAAAACAAATATAGTCACCAAAATCTTCTTATCTGGTACTTCCTGGATGTCCAGGAAGAAAAGAAAAGAACTCTACATTGTTGGTTAACTCTTTTTCTCCCAATTCAGTATAAGTAGATCTGATTTATCAAACTATTTCTCATATTTGTACTCAATCTTTTTTAAAAAACTTCATTTTGAAAAAGCAGGGATCTCATTTATTTAACATTATACACCCAGTAGGGCTTCCCAGATGGCTAGTGGTAAAGAACCCGCCTGCTAAATTCAGGAGACCTAAGAGATGCATGTTAGATCTCTTGGTGAGGAAGATCCCCTGGAGGACGGCATGGCAACCCACTCCAGTATTCTTACCTAGAGAATGCCATAGACAGAGGAGCCTGACGGGCTACAGCCTGGGGCTGCAGAGTCAAACATGACTGAAGCGACTTAGCCCACACATGAGCATACAGCCAGTAGGAGGCAGAGGATGTAGCCCAATCTTTAACTGAGGAAGAAGTGAAGGAATGAGGGAAGGAAAGAAAGAAGGACTAGGAGAAGAAAGGACTCTGATTCAGTTCCTGGACTCGCCTCAGCTATCGCACTGATTAGGCCGTTCACCCTTGGCACTGTTCTCTCTCTTTCCGGTAGCATCAGGCCTTGCCATCAGACAGTTCTGCTCTGGGCTGGTCTGTTTTCATCCTTCAACTTTCACTGACCCCCACATCCTCCTTTCTCCAATGTGACAAGTGTTCCAGCGCAAACTCTGTCCCAGCCAACCCCTTCCAGGTGGACTGTCATTTAACTATCCTAGTCAATACCAGGTCCATACTCTGAATTGCTCATCATTCTCCCTACAACCCAGGCCCAAATCCCAATTATCTTTAAGTTTGCTGTCTTCCCTATGTCATAATTCCAAGCAGTATCTAAGGCCTCTTAATTCTTCTTTCATATGGTTTCTCTGGGATCTGTTCTTTCCCAGCTTCGTTAGCACTACATTCATGCCACGACTGTTCAAAAGACCTTATAACCAAGTTCTCTGTTCCACTATTTCCCTCCTCCAACTAATCCTGCATACATTAATCATCCTTGAATACCATTTTCATTATCATAGTAGCAGTTATTTTTTATTAAGCACTTAATACATGGTCAAAAAATAATAGATATTTTATATGTATTGAATAATTTCATTCTTACCTCATGAGATGTGTATTATTATCCCCATTTTAGAGATGAGATAACGAAGGCTTAGTCATCCGTAAAGGTTTGCTTAAAGTACTGTTCAAGGCTTTCCACAATTTAACCTGCATTCCTAATGCTTTATCTCACTCTTCTCTTGAAAATCTCTATTCCAGTCAATCAGGTCTACTGACACCCCCAAATATGCCCTCACCTCCCCACCTCTATTATTGAGTGCATGTCTCAGAGACAATACAGACTGCCAACCATTCAAGTGCAGGGCCTGTCAAAGATGCACAAGCTCAAGCCTATTGTGAAAAACATTCTGCTGTCAAGAAAGCCCTGAGCACTGATGACCCATGGAACTTGACTACCATAGCCATTTATACAACTGTAGCTCAGGCTCAGTAAGTACCGTTCTCCTATTCCTTGACTGCTGAAGCTTCACAGTTGCTAGTTCCTCTTTCTGATCATTCCTGAGTGTGTGGAGGATGATTCAATAAGTCCTATAAAACTACTTGCACCATCATCTGAACTGAGTGGCCATCCATCTCATCAAGCATTCAAACAGGCAGAAACTCAAAAAAGTATAGTAATATACTTTAGATAGATGGATAGATAAGATATAGAGATATGTAGGTGATAGATATCATGGATTTCACATGAGGTACTCTCCCTGGTTGCTCAGTGGTAAAGAATCCGGCTGCAAAGCAAGAGACTTGGGTTCGATCCCTGGGTCAGGAAGAGGCCCTGGAGAAGAAAATGGCAACCCATTCCAATATCCTTGCATACAGAATACTATGGACAGAGGAGTCTGGCAGGCTACAGTACACAGGTTTGCAGAGTCAAGCATGACTGAACGACTACCACTTTCACACATTTATCTACCCTATAAAAACAAAAATACTGATACCAAAAGATGAGTACACCTCAATGGTTACAACAGCATTATTTATAATTGCCAATATATGAAAGCAGTCTAAGTGTTAATTAACAGATGAACGGATAAAGAATATAAAGATATATAGCATCTTTTTTATTTATATATATATAGCATCTTTTTTATTTATTTCAGTTCAGCTCAGTCGCTCAGTCGTTTCTGACTCTTTGCGACCCCATGAACCACAGCACACCAGGCCTCCCTGTTCATCACCAACTCCCAGAGTCCACCCAAACCCATGTCCATCAACTCGATGACGCCATCCAACCATCCCATCCTCCATCGTCCCCTTCTCCTCCTGCCCTCAATCTTACCCAGCATCAGGGTCTTTTCAAATGAGTCAGCTCTTCGCATCAGGTGGCCAAAGTATTGGAGCTTCAGCTTCAAAATCAGTCCTTCAAATGAACACCCAGGACTGATCTACTTTAGGATGGACAGGTTGTATCTCCTTGCAGTCCAAGGGACTCTCAAGAGTCTTCTCCAACACCACAGTATAAAAGCATCAATTCTTTGGCACTCAGCTTTCTTTATAGTCCAACTCTCACATCCACACATGACGACTGGAAAAACCATAGCCTTGACTAGGTGGACCTTTGTTGACAAAGTAATGTCTCTGCTTTTTAATATGCTGTCTAGGTTGGTCATGCTTTCCTTCCAAGGAGTAAGTGTCTTTTAATTTCACTGCTGCAATCACCATCTGCAGTGATTTTGGAGCCCAGAAAAATTAAGCCAGCCACTGTTTCCACTGTTTCCCCATCTATTTGCCATGAAGTGATGGGACCAGATGACTTGATCTTAGTTTTCTGAATATTGAGCTTTAAGCCAACTTTTTCACTGTCCTCTTTCACTTTCATCAAGAGGCTCTTTAGTTCTTCTTCACTTTCTGCCATAAGGGTGGTGTCATCTGCATATCTGACATGATTGATATTTCTCCCAGCAATCTTGATTCCAGTTTGTGTTTCCTCCAGCCCGGCATTTCACATGATGACCTCTGCATATAAGTTCAATAAGCAGGGTGACAATATACAGCCTTGACATACTCCTTTTCCTATTTGGAACCAGTCTGTTGTTCCATGTCCAGTTCGAACTGTTGTTTCCTGACCTGCATACAGGTTTCTCAAGAGGCAGGTCAGGTGGTCTGGGATTCCCATCTCTTTCACAATTTTCCAGTTTGTGATCCGCACAGTCAAAGGTTTTGGCATAGTCAATAAAGCAGAAATAGATGTTTTTCTGGAACTCTCTTGCTTTTTCCATGATCCAGCGGATGCTGGCAATTAGATCTCTGGCTCCTCTGCCTTTTCTAAAACCTGCTTGAACATCTGGAAGTTCACGGTGCACATGTTGCTGAAGCCTGGCTTGGAGAATTTTAAGCATCACTTTACTATTGTGTGAGATGAGTGCAATTGTGCTGTAGTTTTATCATTCTTTGGCATTGCCTTTCTTTGGGATTGGAAGGAAAACTGACATTTTCCAGTCCTGTGGCCACTGCTGAGTTTTCCAAATTTGCTGGCATATTGAGTGCAGCACTTTCACAGCATCATCTTTCAGGATTTAAAATAGCTCAACTGTTTAGTTCTTTGGCCCATTTTTTGATTGGGTCATTTATTTTTCTGGAATTGAGCTGCAGGAGCTGCTTGTATATTTTGGAGATTAATCCTTTATCAGTTGCTTCATTTGCTATTATTTTCTCCCATTCTGAAGGCTGTCTTTTCACCTTGCTAATAGTTTCCTTTGCTGTGCAGAAGCTTTTGATTTTAATTAGGTCCCATTTGTTTATTTTTGCTTTTATTTCCAATATTCTGGG
Source organism: Moschus berezovskii (assembly GCF_049115385.1). Taxonomy (NCBI): domain Eukaryota; kingdom Metazoa; phylum Chordata; class Mammalia; order Artiodactyla; family Moschidae; genus Moschus; species Moschus berezovskii. The sequence goes on along the minus strand of NC_142466.1, from coordinate 78,546,951 downwards.
AGGTGGGTCTTGGAGGATATCCTGCTGTGATTTATGTCAGAGAGTGTTTTGCCTATGTTCTAAGAACTAAACAGACATTTCTCCAAAGAAGACATAAAGATGGCTAACAAACACATGAAAAAATGCTCAACATCCCTCATAATCAGAGAAATGCAAATTAAAACCACAATGAGATACCATTTCACACCAGTCAGAATGGCTGCTATCCAAAAGTCTACATGCAATAAATGCTGGAGAGGGTGTGAAGAGAAGGGAACCCTCTTACACTGTTGGTGGGAATGCAAACTAGTACAGCCACTATGGAGAACAGTGTGGAGATTCCTCAAAAAACTGGAAATAGAACTGCCATATGATCCAGCAATCACACTCCTGGGCATACACACCGAGTAAACCAGAATTGAAAGAGACACATGTACTCCAATGTTTATTGCAGCACTGTTTATAATAGCCAGGACATGGAAGCAACCTAGATGTCCATCTGCAGACAAATGGATAAGAAAGCTTTGGTACATATACACAATGGAGTATTACTCAGCCATTAAAAAGAATGCATTTGAACCAGTTCTAATGAGGTGGATGAAACTAGAGCCTATTATACAGAGTGAAGTAAGCCAGAAAGAAAAACACCAATACAATATACTGATGCATATATATGGAATTTAGAAAGATGCAAATGATAACCCTGTATACGAGACAGCAAAAGAGACACAGATGTATAAAACAGTCTTTGGGACTCTGTGAGAGAGGGTGAGGGTGGGATGGTTTGGGAGAATGACATTGAAACATGTATATTATCATATGTGAAACGAATCGCCAGTTCAGGGTCGATTCATGTTACAGGATGCTCGGGGCTGGTATGCGGGGATGACCCAGAGGGAGGATAAGGGGAGGAGGGAGGTGGGAGGGGGGTTCGGGAGGGGGAACTCATGTACACCAGGGGCGGATTCATGTCAATGTTTGGCAAAACCAACCAATATAATATTGTAAAATAATTAGCCTCCAATAAAAAAAATGAAATAGCTCAACTGGAATTTCATTACCTCCACTAGCTTTGTTCATAGCAGTGCTTCTTAAGGCCCACCTGACTTCACAGTCCAGGATGTCTTGCTCTAGGTGATTGATCACACCATCGTGATGATCTGGGTCATGAAGATCTTTTTTGTACAGTTATTCTGTGTATTCTTGCCACCTCTTCTTAATATCTTCTGCTTCTGTTAGGTCCCTACAATTTCTGTCCTTTATTGAGCCCATTTTTGCATGAAATGTTCCCTTGGTATCTCTAATTTTCTTGAAGAGATCTCTAATCTTTCCCATTCTATTGTTTTCCTCTATTTCTTTGCATTGATCACTGAGGAAGGCTTTCTTATCTCTCCTTGCTATTCTTTGGAACTCTGCATTCAAATGGGCATATCTTTCCTTTTCTCCTTTGCTTTTTGCTTCCCATCTTTTCACAGCTATTTGCAAGGCCTCCTCAGACAGCCATTTTGCTTCTTTGCATTTCTTTTTCTTGAGGATGGTCTTGATTTCTATTTCCTGTACAATGTCTCGAACCTCCATCCGTAGTTCATCAGGCACTCTGTCTATCAGATTTAGTCCCTTAAATCTATTTCTCTCTTCCACTGTATATTTATAAGGGATTTGATTGAGGTCATACCTGAATGATCTAGTGGTTTTCTCCACTTTCTTCAATTTCAGTCTGAATTTGGCAATAAGGAGTTCATGATCTGAGCCACAGTCAGCTCCCAGTCTTGTTTTGCTGACTGTATAGAGCTTCTCCATCTTTGGCTGCAAAGAATATAATCAATCTGATTTCGGTGTCAACCATCTGGTGATGTCCATGTGTAGAGTCTTCTCTTGTGTTTTTGGAAGAGGGTGTTTGCTATGATCAGTGCATTCTCTTGGCAGAACTCTATTAGCCTTTGCCCTGCTTCATTCTGTACTGCAAGGCCAAATTTGCCTGTTACTCCAGGTGTTTCTTCTACTTTTGCATTCCAGTCCCCTATTATGAAAAGGACATCTCTTTGGGTGTTAGTTCTAAAAGGTCTTGTAGGTCTTCACAGAACTGTTCTATTTCAGCTTCTTCATCATTACTGGTCGGGGCATACACTTGAATTACCACGATATTGAATGGTTTGCCTTGGAAACAAACAGAGATCATTCTGTCATTTTTGAGACTGCATCCAAGTACTGCATTTTGGACTCTTTTGTTGACTATGTTGGCTACTCCATTTCTTCTAAGGGATTCCTGCCCACAATAGTAGATATAATGGTCATCTGAGTTAAATTCACCCATTCCAGTCCATCTTAGTTCACTGATTCCTAGAATGTTGATGTTCACTCTTGTCATCTCCTGTTTGACCACCTCCAATTTGCCTTGATTCATGGACCTAACCTTCCAGGTTCCTATGCAATATTTCTCTTACAGCACTGAATCTTGCTTCTATCACCAGTCCCATTCACAACTGGGTGTTGTTTTTGCTTTGGCTCTATCCCTTCATTCTTTCTGGAGTTAGTTCTCCACTCTTCTTCAGTAGCATATTGGGCACCTACTGACCTGGAGAGTTCATCTTTCAGTGTCCTATCTTTTTGCCTTTTCATACTGTTCACGGGGTTCTCAAGGCAAGAGTACTGAAGTGGTTTGCCATTCCCTTCTCCAGTGGATCACATTCTGTCAGACCTCTCCACCATGACCCATCCATCTTGGGTGGTCCCATATGGTATGGCTTAGTTTCATTGAGTTAGACAAGGCCATGGTCATGTGATCAGATTGGCTAGTTGTCCGTGACTGTAGTTTCAGTCTGTCTGCCCCCAATCCCCTCTCTCAGTGCCTACTGTCTTACCTGGGTTTCTCTTACCTTGGACACGGAGTCTCTCTTCACAGCTGCTCCAGCAAAGCGCAGCTGCTGCTCCTTACCTCAGACGCGGGGTAGCTCCTCTCAGCCACACTCGTGCACTGTCGCAGCCACTGCAATATATATATATATATATGGAATGGAATACTGCTGCTGCTAAGTCACTTCAGTCGTGTCCGACTCTGTGTGACCCCATAGACGGAAGCCCACCAGGCTCCCCTGTCCCTGGGATTCTCCAGGCAAGAACACTGGAGTGGGTTGCCATTTCCTTCTCCAATGTGTGAAAGTGAAAAATGAAAGTGAAGTCGCTCAGTCGTGTCTGACCGTTAGCGACCCCACGGACTGCAGCCTACCAGGCTCCTCCATCCATGGGATTTTCCAGGCAAGAGTACTGGAGTGGCTTGCCATTGCCTTCTCCGGGAATGGAATACTACTAAACCATAAAAAAGAAGGAAATTTTTGCGATTTGCAGCAACATGAGTGAACTTGTAGTGAAATGTCAGACAGAGGAAGACAAATACTGCATGACATCACTTAAATGCGGACTCTAAAAAATACAACAAACTAGTAAATATAGCAAAAAAAGTAGATTCACAGATACAGAGAAAAAACTAGTGGTTATGAGGTGGGGGAAATTTAGGGGTAAGGAATTAAGAGGTATAAACTATTAAGTTGAAAATAAGCCACAGGATATCTTGTACAATTTGGGGAATATAGCCAATATTTTATAATAACTATATGTGAAGTCTAAACTTTAAAACTTTTAATCACTATAATGTATACCTGTAACTTATGTAATATTGTTCAACTATACTTCAAGAAAATAAAAGAAAACCAAAACAAAACAAAAAAATAATAAAAAATAAAAGGCCCTCAGTAAATATTTGTGAGGGGAATGAACATAGGGGAAGATGACTATAAAGTAATAGGAAGGAATCAAACCTTTTTTGAAAGTCATCTTGTCTTAATTCAAGTGTATATACAATATGAGATTTTTAAGTATAGGAAATGATTGAGATTATTGAAGGGGGTGATAGAGGATGAGGTAGTTAGATGGCATCACTGACTCAATGGACCTGAGTTTGAGCAAATTCTGGGAAATAGTGAAGGACAGGGAAGCCTGGTGTGCTACAGTTCATGGGGTCGCAAAGAGTCAGACACGACTTAGTGACTGAACAACAATTAAGAATAATATCCCTGCCTTTTAAAAATTTTTAGTCAGTGTGCATTTATCCTGGTTCCAGGTCTACTGTTCATCTGGCGGTGTATAACCAAAGTATAGCTATAATTTCTTGTACAAGTGAAGAGCTTCTGTAATATTGCCTGCCCATTTGAAACCTGCTTAGCCTGCTGACTGGAACAGATGTCCACGTATCAGAGGATGGTGAAGAGACTTGTACCTGTCCTATTTCACACCTGTTGGTAGAAGATGTTTTTAAGTAAAATAATAAAAAGAAATAGAGGGGCTTTCCTGGTGGCTCAGTGGTAAAGAATCTGCTTGCCGATTCAGGAGTCATGGGTTCAGTCTCTGATCTGAGAAGACCCCACATGCCATGGAGCAACTAAGTCCGTGTGCCACAACCACTGAACCTGAGCTCTAGAGCCCGGGAACCACAACTACTGAAGCCTGTGACCCTAGAACCCATGCTCTGCAACCAGAGAGGCCGCCTCAATAAGAAGACTGCACACCGCAACTAGAGAAAAGTCCTCTCAGCAACAAAGATCCTGCACACCAAAAATAAATAAGTAAAATTATTTTTAAAAAAAGAAATAGAAAACTGAAATGGAATTAGAGGCTGAAAAGTAAGCACAAATGATTCAGATTTCTTCAGAAAAATAATGCAGTTTTCCTAAGGATCTGCCTGATTTCAAGATAAAGCTTATATTTGCATGTCACCCTTTCCCCAGGCCACAGTCACCAGTGTATTCCCATATTTTCTTTATCCACCCATGTGGCGAAGTGTTACTATTTCAGGACAATTATTTTGATGACAAAATAATTGGTGGCGATGCACCCTATCCTCAGCATAAGACAGCTGTGCAAACCTTCAGGCAGACCCAAGGGAGACTCAGGGGCTTCAGTGTTTCCGAGCAAGCCAGGACACGCTGGAATCAACCCCAGGAAGTCAACACCCATCCTCCTCAACACTGTGCTCCCAGGAAAACCACAGACAGATCCATGGCAGGACCATGCTCGCCAAGATCCATGGTGGATAAATGGAGAAAAGCAACAGACAGCCCTGATGAAAGAGCCATGGGCACTGGCTGCCAAGTACAACTGCCCCTTTCTTAAAGGCTGTTTGTGCAGGTGTGGGGTCAGACAGTTCTGAAAGTGGAGCCTCCCTTGGGCCCGCCCTGGCCATGTACAGTCTGATCATAATGCACCATGGTTTAGTTAAAGACAGTCATGGTAAGGAAACCCACTCCCTTACCTTAAAATTAAAAATTTCTCCATTGTATGTAACATGGCTCCATGTTTTGTTTGGTTTTGTGTCTTACTTTGTGATACTTGGGGGGAGAAAAAACTTTGAGCTTTTTGTTTTTTTTTTTTGCTTTTCTCTCACTGTTCCCCACCCCGTTTTTTATTAGAATGAAGCCTTTGAAAGTTACCAAGGCAACAGCAATTCAAGCAATAGAGAATTGTGTGTAGTGAAGCTAAAACAAATGCAATCAATCATCAATTTGGCACCTACTATATTCTAGACACATAGTAAATGGACATTTAGAATGATGAAACAAAAAATTATAGCAATCATAATGTTATATTGCTATAATGTTTTTCTGTATGATGTTTTCTGAAATTTATTCTACCACCTAGAAATCAAATAGTCACAATTAAAATTTTAAAGGACACATCTTCTTTAAAATTAGCATTCCAATGAAAATTAGAATAAAGATGTTCCAGGAGAAAAAATTAGTCCATACACTAATTCTGTCTCCTGTTTGTCCCATCTAGGTTCACTTTTTATCCTTCCCCCTCCTACTCTGTGTTATAAGATACTGATTTCTAAGAACTCCGTTATAATAAGGAATCTTTTGTCCATTGGCTTCTGGTTGTAGTTGGCCTATGGGAGGCTCTGGTAGGAAACCAAAGGGAGAAGAACAATGTTGGGCTATTTATTGCTCAGAAATCTTCCTACAAAGCCAACTAGGACTAGCACTATCCCTTGACCAATTCCTCTTAAGTTGTGTGTGTGTGTTTTAGTCACTCAGTCATGCCCAACTTTTGGTGACTCCATGGACTGTTCCCCACAAGAATCCTCTATCCGTGGAATTCTCCTGGCTAGAATAATGGAGTAGGTTGTTATACCCTTCTCCAGGAGATCTTCCCAACCCAGGGATCAAACTCACAGCCAGGGATCCAACCCAAGTCTCCAACATTGCAGGCAGGTTCTTTAATGCTGAGCCACCAGGGAAGCCCAGGAGGAGAGCTAGGTTTCAGTTAAAATGGAAAGTGAAATAATCCTGAACATTAGACCATAAAGTTTTTTCTTGATGAACCAATATAAAAATAAATTCCAGCCTAGTTTCTAAAAAAGCATGCTTTAATTTACAGTAAAATTAAAAGTATGTTCCACTTTTTAAGTGGGAAAAATTAAAATGTGCATATGATAAAATATTTAAATAGATATAGGTAATAATGAATAATCCCTATTATAAATGTAAATTTCCATTTTTCTCTTTCTTCGTTAAAGAATCCAGTGTAAAGATGTATTTTAGTAAAATTAAGAATATAAACTTTAATAGTAGGCTGACACAAGCTAAGCATTTTACTTGAAGGCATTTCTTTATCATATGTCAATACCACTCAAAAATAATTAAGTGAATTCTAAACTCAAAAAAATAAACTTATTTACAAAACAGAAGTGGAGCCACAGATGTAGAAAACAAACTTACGGTTGTGTGTCTGTTTGTTAGTCACTCAGTCGTGTCCAACTCTTTGCGACCCCGTGGACTGTAGCCCACCAGGTTCCTCTGTCCATGGGTTTCTCCAGGCAAGAAGACTGGAATGGGTTACCATTTCCTCCTCCAGGGGATCTTCCCGACCCAGAGGTCAAATCCACATCACCTACTTCTCCTGCATTGGCCCAAGAATGTATCTAAAGGCACAGGAGGCCCTGGGCTCCCAAGAGGATGCCATTGACCACAGGTTAAACAGAGGAGATTAAAAAGAAAGATCATCTTTCAATGCCTTTCAAATACATACTAAAACAAGGAAAACAGTTTTTTTAAGGCATAAATCTACAAGGACAAAATAAAAAATATATATATTTTTCCTCCCCATCCCCTCAAAAAAAGAAAAAAAAACAGAAGACTGGATGTTTGTTATGAAGTAGAGTAAGAAAGGCTTAAGGAACGCCAAGACCAGAGTCCTGAATAGGGATTACAGAAAGAGTAAATGTATTGAACAATGAGATTCACTGCTCCATCCCTTATTTGACTCCTAGAATAAAAGCAGCCAGCTTATAAACCCCCAACAGAAGATTAAAAGACTCTTTTCTGGTGAAACTCATCAGCCCAGTGAAACAGCCTGCCCTTGTCATCCTACAGCAAACCCACTGGTTGACAAGCCTTGCACAAAGGTTACCTTTTAAAATGTCACTCCCAAATATTAAATACTGTCATGGATCATCAGATATTTGAGGAAAGCCTGAAACATGATGGACAGAGACCAAAACAAACAAAAGGTCCTAAAGGAAAGGGAAGAAAAAAAATTTTTAATATGATTAATGTTCTTATAGAGATAAGATATTGAATCTGTGAAACAGAACATGATGCTATTTTTAACAAGGAACATTCCAAGAACTAGAAAAATTCTTGGAAATTAAAAATAAGAGCACAAGCGCAACACTCAAAATAAGGAAACTGGAAGAAAAGATAAAATATTTTAAAGAGTAAAATGAAAACAAAGAGATTAAAAAACAGAAGCAAAAGTTGAAGAAGCAGTATGTTCAATATCTGAATATGTTGGTACCCAGAAACAAGAATTGTTTTATTAATAATACAGAAGATTTACAGAACTTCTGATCATGAGTTTCTGTACTGAAAGGACCTACCAACTCAATAAATATCTCTTAAAACATTCACACTTTAGCATCTCATTATGAAACTCCAAGTCTTTCAGGATAAAAAGATCAAAACATTTTCCAAGAGAAAATACCATTCACACAAATTAGAATGGCAATGGCCTTCTTAATGGCATCTCTGGAAATTATGAGGTCATGGATCAATTTCTTCAAACTTCTAAGCGAAAACAATGTCTACCTAAATTCTATATGTAGTCAAAAACCTAAAGTAATACTGAAATAAAGATGATTTCAGACATGAAAAGTGTTGGTTAATTTATCTCCCAAGCTACTGAGTAAGGCTGTCTGCCAGAATAAAGGAGTGACCCAGGAGAGAGGATAACTCAAAATCTAGAAAATTTCATAGCATCGGGAACAAAGACCCTAAAACTATCTAAACAGTTAAAATGTATACCAAGAATCAAAATATATCAGTCATTTAAAGAGCAATCCTGAATGCTAGAAGAAAATGAAACACAGACTTTAAAATTCTTAGTGAAAATCAGTTTCAACCAAGAATTCTTTATTCAACCAAACTATCAGTCAGGTGTTGGAGTAGGTAAAGGTTGGTTTGTGCCTATGATATCTAGGGTTAGATATTTGGCTTATCACTTCCTCCTGCAGCTAAGGGCATAGCTTCTATCTACTTACATCATTCTCAAGCAGAGTCACTATAAATGGCACAGACTGTGCACTGCACTAGTAACAGAGATAGAAGGTGAACTTTACATCAAGCAGGATGTTGGTGATGCCTTCTGGAGCTGTTCGGTTTGGGAGCTGATAGCAATCATAGTAAGTGTGAAGAGATGAGCTTCTAGCAGTTACAGGTTGAAGATTCAGTTCAGTTCAGTCGCTCAGTCATGTCCAACTCTTTGCAACCCCATGAATCATAGCACGCCAGCCCTCCCTGTCCATCACCAACTCCCAGAGTTCACTCAAACCCATGTCCATTGAGTTGGTGATGCCATCCAGCCATCTCATGTCGTTCCCGTCTCCTCCTGCCCCCAATCCCTCCTAGCATCAGACTCTTTTCCAGTGAGTCAACTCTTCGCATGAGATGGCCAAAGTATTGGAGTTTCAGCTTTAGCATCTTACAAGACTACAAAATGATATTCAGTATCATACATTTGAGGAAAAGTCAGATAGCAATCTGCTACTAAATAAATAAGTTTAATTATCATAATGCTGTGGAACTGTGTCTACTGATAATTTCAATATATATGAACTGATCATATTTTCCCTTTTCTATAGTCTATCAATTCTAAACAAAAGCAGAAAAAAGAATGTAAGCAAAGGTTTTAGATGCTTCAAAGAATTACTCATTCTGGATGTTAAAACATCTCCAAAACTGTTACCTATAACTCATTAGTAAAAGCACATGCTATGATCTCCTTGGGTGAAGTAGGAATAAAAGAATACAGTACAATGTGTGAGTCACTGGCTTGCATTTCAGAGGAAACCATTCTGGGCTTGAAGCCTAAATTAGCCAATCTGAAATTTAAAACCACAAAGCAAGGCACACACCAATCAAAATTCAAAAGAAAAGTAAACAAAATATTTCACCAGAAAATTTCAAAACATCAAAAGATATTTTGAACTGAATATCAGGATATTCAAAGGCATCTCGACTAGATAAGAATTTGGAATATGACAGTTATTTTAAACAGCATTCAACGCCATCACGTTTACACATTTTTCCATTATTAAAATCTCTTAAATGTATATTGCTTATTTCATCCTCTTCCTCTTTTCATAAGTCCTAACCTTCACTTGAAGTATCTTCCCTACCACCCAGACCCTACCCAAGCTTCAGAGCCAAGTGAAAACTTCAGTATTCCTACCTAAACTGTCCCGAACTAACCATCTTATAATTTTCACCCTTATCTCCTACAGCATCATTTGTTGGGGTACTAAGGCATATCTAATGAAGTAATAAGTCTTATTTCTTCAAGTAGATTTTAAGCTTCCTGAGAGCACAGACTTGTCCTTGGCTTCCATGCATCCAATAGCACTTAGCTGAGAACTGGAATGGAGTAGATATTCAGTAGATCCTCACCAGTTATTTTACCATCCTTACCATATGACAGAAGGCCATACTTTACCCAGATGCAAAAAGGGAACATTTCTTTTTCTCTTGTATCACATGGAAAAAATAACTGGTGAGGATCTACTGAATATCTGCTTTAATCCAGCTCTGAGCTAATTGCTATCGGATGCATGGAGGCCAAGGTCAGGTCTGTGTTCTCAAGAAGCTTAAAACCTACTTGAAGAAATAAGACCTGCTACTTCATTAGATACACCTTTCTACCCCAGAAAGTGATGAACTAAAGAGCCTCTTGAAGAAAGTGAAAAAGGAAAGTAAAAGTTCAGTTCAGTCACTCAGTCATGTCCAACTCTTTTCGACCCCATGGACTGCAGCATGCCAGGCCTCCCTGTCCATCACCAACTTCCGGGGTTTACTCAAACTCATATCCATTGACTCAGTGATGCCATCCAACCATCTCATCCTCTGTCATCCCCTTCTCCTCCCACCTTCAATCTTTCCCAGCACCAGGGGCTTTTCAAATGAGTCAACTCTTCACATCAGGTGGCCAAAGTATTGGAGTTTCAGCTTCAGCATCAGTCCTTCCAATGAATATTCAGGACTGATTTCCTTTAGGATGGACTAGTCGGATATCCTTGCAGTCCAAGGGACTCTCAAGGGTCTTCTCCAACACCACAGTTCAAAATCATCAATTCTTTGGAGCTCAGCTTTCTTTATAGTCCAACTCTCACATCCATACATGACTACTGGAGAGACCATAGCATTAGTCAATGGGCCTTTGTTGGCAAAGTAATGTCTCTGCTTTTTAATATGCTATGTAGGTTGGTCATAACTTTTCTTCCGAGGAGCAAGTGTCTTTTAATTCATGGCTGCAGTCACCATCTGCAGTGATTTTGGAGCCCAAAAAAAGAAAGTCTCTCACTGTTTCCCCATCTCTTTGCCATGAAGTGATGGGACTGGATACCATGATCTTAGTTTTCTGAATGTTGAGCTTTAAGCCAACTTTTTCACTCTCCTCTTTCACTTTCACCAAAAGGCTCTTTAGTTCTTCTTCACTTTCTGCCATAAGGGTAGTGTCATCTGCATATATGAGGTTATTGATATTTCTCCTGGCAATCTTGATTCCAGCTTGTGCTTCCCCCAGCCCAGCATTTCTCATGATGTACTCTGCATATAAGTTAAATAAGCAGGGTGACAATATACAGCCTTAACGTACTCCTTTCCCTATTTGGAACCAGTCTGTTGTTCCATGTTCAGTTCTAACTATTGCTTCTTATGAACCATGCTGTGTAGGGCCACCCAAGATGGACAGGTCCTGTTGGAGAGTTCTGGCAAAACGTGGCCCACTGGAGAAGGGAATGGCAAACCACTTCAGTATTCTTGCCTTGAGAACCCCGTGAACAGTATGAAAAGGCAAAAAGATAGGACACTGAAAGATGAACTCCCCTGGTTGGTAGGACCCAATATGCTACTGGAGATCAGTGGAGAACTAACTCCAGAAAGAATGAAGAGACAGAACAAAACAAAACAACACCCAGTTGTGGATGGGTCTGGTGATGGAAGTAAAGTCCAATGCTATGAAGAGCTATATTTGCATAGGAACCTGGAATGTTAGGTCCATGAATCAATGCAAATTGGAAGTAGTCAAACAAGAGATGGCAGGAATCAAGACCATCCCCAATGAAAAGAAATGCAAAAAGGCAAAATGTTGTCTGAGGAGGCCTTACAAACAGCTATGAAAAGAAGAGAAGTGAAAGGCAAAGGAGAAAAAAAAAAAATACCCATTTGAATGAAGGGTTCCAAAGAATATCAAGGAGAGATAAGAAAGCCTTCTTCAGTGATCAATGCAAAGAAATAGAAGAAAACGAATGGGAAAGACTAGAGATCTCTTCAAGAAAATTAGAGATACAAAGGGAAATTTTCATGCAAACCTGGGCACGATAAAGGACAGAAATGGTATGGACCTAACAGAAGCAGAAGATATTAAGAAGAAGAGGCAAGAATATACTGAAGAATTATACAAAAAAGATCTTCATGACCCAGATAATCATGATGGTGTGATCACTCACCTAAAGCCAGACATCTTGGAATGTGAAATTAATATGTAATATTAATATATATATAAATATTGAATATATATTATATATATAATTCCAATAATATAATATTATTATAGATTGTATTATAGTTCAACTTATCTCTCTCTCCAGTCTTACTTTCTTCACCTGCCAATAGGTATTGATCCCTAGAGTACTGACCAGTAAAATTCCTCCATATTAATCTGCATCTCAGAGTCTGCCTCTTGGGAAGTCTGACTTATGATAATTTCCTCGACACGATCTAGAAGATCATATAGTATCTTGCCTCTGCTGACACCTATAATATGCTTCTCCAAGCTCTCTATGCTCCTGCCACCCTAGCCTTCTTTCAGCTCCTTGAATATGGCATTTTTCTTCCTGCCCCTGAATCTTCATGTGCCATAGACCCTACCTACCCATTTAATCCCAGCTCACCTGTACTGCCTTTTTTTTTTTTTTTTGCCGTCATTTCACCTCTTTGCCTTATCAATTCTTACTCTGTATTCAAATCTCTACTCCAGCTCAAAGAAGTCTTTCTTTGCCCCCAAGACTAGTTAGTTGCCCTTTCATTAGCTCTTACAGCCTACTATACTTCTCTCTCAAGGCACTTTAAAGGAACTATAATGAAATTTTCTGTAACTAATCATGAAATATTTGTCTCCATTGATACAACATCAGATCTATGCTTTTATTATTTGATACTATTTTTTTGTTCAGTCACTAAGTCATGTCTGAATGTTTGCAACCCCATGAACTGTAGCCTGCCAGGCTTCTCTCTCCATGGGATTTCCCAGGCAAGAATACTGGAGTGGGTTGCCATTCCCTTCTCCAGGGGATCTTCCTGACGCAGGGATCGAACTCACATCTCCTACTTTTAAGGCAGATTCTTTACCATCTGAACCACCAGGGAAGCCCATTTGATATTATAGTTCTAGCACAGAACTTTGCATGCAGTAAACACTCAAAAAGTTCTAACTCATCATATGGAACACATTCAATAACCATTGACATCACTGGAGCTATGTTGTCCAATCATCTTACAGTAATAGTGAATAAATAAAGGGATACAAAGCAGTCAGCAAATTCATACTTGTATATCTACACAGAAAAGCTAAGCCTATAGCTTAGTGCAATCCCTGGTCCTCCTGGTCACAAAAGAACTTGTCGCTCCCCACTTTTCAACAAAAATTCCAAAGAATGTGCATGAGAAACTACAACCAACAAACAAAATGGGCAAACAAAATTGTCAAAGTCCATTAACAAATCTTTCTAGAAAATATTCTTGAAGCAAAAACAGGAGGGAAGTCAGGATTCAGTATGTGTTAGGAAGATTAGCTAACCCGAAGTACAACAAAATAAAGCATCTTGAATAGTAGGAAATATTCCAGGTTGAAAGCAGTTGAGAAAACTAGGGATAAAGCTGCTTAAGTGTGTCAGAATGCTGGAAAGAGAGTAATGTAGATATATATGTCTTACTTGTTGTTATCGTAGGGTGCATGACTAGCTAGGATGTGGTTATTTCACCTACACCTAGAGTGTAGACACAGGAGACAATAATAAATCAGTTAACTACATAGCAAATCTGATTTTAAAATTTTCGCAATCACTGAACATGTCAGTTTTAAGACTCTTCTAAACTATGGTTTTACACACTGAATTTGAAGATAGTTTGGTTTACATGGACACATTTTTTGTCTACACACAGCACAACTCTGGGAAGCACCATCCCCATTCACTCTCCATTAACTGAGTCCCCCACAGTTGTGTGTTGTGGCCACTCTGGTCTTAGAATGTGGTTGATTAATTTCAGTGGAAGTTATCATAACTATGCTTTTAGGATACCAGGGTGAGTCAGAAAATAGATGTGCAGTAGTAACTGTTTCATCACCTGCCCTGAAGGCAAGTTTCACAGTGTATAACCTCAAGGAGAGCTGGAGTCAGGAGGCAACTTAGGGTAGAAAATCAAGGGGGAAATCCTGAGTCAATCAAGACTAATTCTGGGACAGTATATGTGAAGCAAATACAAAATGATGTATCAGCATTCAGGAAGAAAAGGGAGTTCATGTTAAGGTTTTGACCACAACTACGAAGTCAGTACCGGGAATGAGTGGGGAGAAATACATGAAACCAGAAGCTGAACAGCAAACACAGAAACCAGAGATGAACTTCAGGCAATTCCAGAATAGACCTTAGAGTTGGAGGTCAATTTAGGAATGCAAGAATTAATTTTGCTAGTGCTGTACTTGGAATATATTGGGTTGGGGATTGTGAGGAGGGGGTCTATTTATTTTTTTCTTTTTCTGGAGGATAATTGCTTTACAGTGTGTTGGCTTCTGCCACACAAAATGTGAATCAGTTATATATATAACTGATTCCCACTAGTTCCCACTAGTTATCTATTTTACACATGATAGTGCATATATGTCATGCTCCTTTCTCAATTTGTCCTTCCCTCTCCTTCCCTCATTGTATCCACAAGCCTCTTCTCTACATATGTGTCTCCATTTCTTCCCTATAAATAGGTTCATCAGTACCATTTTTCTAGATTCCATATATATGCATTATTGTACGATGCTTGTTTTTCTTTTTCTGACTTACTTCATGCTAAGTCCCTTCAGTCATGTCCGACTCTTTGCGACCCTATGGACTGTAGCCCTTACCAGGTTCCTTTGTCCATGGGATTCTCCAAGTAAGAATACTGGAGTAGATTGCCATGCCCTCCTCCAGGGAATCTTCCCAACCCAGGGATCGAACCTACATCTCTTATGTCTCCTGCACTGGCAGGCATGTTCTTTACCACTAGTGCCATCTGGGAAGCCCTCCTGACTTACTTGACTCTGTATCAAAAGGGACTTTGTGGTGAAGCGCTCCTGGAACTGTCCTGCCTTTACAGTGTTGTGCCTTTTTGATGCCAAAGAACAATGTGGGCAACTGATAAAAGCAAATACATGCCTTGAACATCAATTACACTCATTCATTGAAACAGACATCTTGGCTCGTTTGTAACCCAAGTCACCTTCTTTTTGACAGGGAATTGAATATGTTTTTTGCTTTTTTTGTTTTTAACCCAAATAACCTGAAGAAGGGCCTCAACTATTCTCTCCCTTTGTGCCAGTGGCAGACTGGATGCTAGAAAAGCATCTGTGACTAATCAAAATAGGTTCCCCACACCCCCACTCCTCCACCAAACACTTAACTGGAGTTTCCTTGGCTGTGATGGAGCCTAAACCTCATCACAGAGGGTTTACTCCAGGCCTCCAGGAAGAGGAAAATGACCAAGTGGACACACAGTAACCCCTAAATAAACAGCACTCTCTAGGCACTCATCTTTAAAGTTGGGTTCATGTAAAAGTTTGAAAAGAATACAGAGAAGAAATTGATGGTTGAGTACACATACTCTTTGGAGATCAAATCTCTGCTACATTTATTTTAAACTTATCAACCCACTCCAGTATTCTTGCCTGGAGTATTCTGTGAACAGAGGAGCCTGGTGGGCTACAGTCCATGGGGTCACAAAGAGTCAGACATGGCTGAAGTGACTTAGCAAGCACACACAAAATAAGAGTGAGCCCCAGAATGACCAAGAAATAAGAAATCTAGGGTTTGAAGGAAGAAAATACTAGATGGGAAGATGAGAAGGAAGACCACTGGTCCACCTCCTTCAAAGGCCAAGGCCCATATAAACACTCTCACAGAATGTTCTCTATGCATCTTACATTTTCAGCAGGGTGCCAAGCCGAGTTTGCTCTCCCAGCTATCCAATTCCAAAAGCTGAGTCTGAGAGCCAAGCCACACCACAAGAATGGGATAGATCCCAGAAGCAGCAAGTTCCTGGCTCCCAGCCAGCTCTTTTATTACTTATTAGCTTATTTTATATAGCCTTCAGCATGGCAAGAAAAGCTTCCTTTAATTATCAACAGGAATGAAGAAGCCACAAGGGGAAAATCAGAGTCAGGGAACTGCGGCTGCACAGATTACACCCGGGCTCTTATCAAAGCTGACACAGGGGCCAGGCTGGGAAGATAGGGTGCTGGGAGCCACAGGCTGTGTGGGGGTGGCATGTCTCAGTGCTGGGTAATTATCCTGGAATGAATTCTCAACCAGGGGTTTTTTTGTGTTTTTTTTTTTTTAGTTCTTCTTTCCTCTTCTTCCAGGTCAGGGAAATTGAACACCAAAGTTGCCAGAGACAGAATAGGAAAGATGCAACGTTTTTTGTGCAGTTGGGCCTATGCAGCAGTGGGGGATGGAGCTTACAGATAGTGATGGGGGTGAGCTGATGTTCTTGATAAAGGCAACCTCCATGTCTTCCCTGATGGCTCAGTGGCAAAAGAATCTGCTTGCCAAGGCAGGAGACACAGGTTCAATACCTGGTCTGGGGAGATCCCACATGCCTCAGAGTGAAGCTAAGCCCCTGCACCACAACTACTGAACCTGTGCTCTAGAGCCCTGGAGCTGCAGCTACTGAGCCCCTGTGACCTAGAACCTGTGCTCCTCAAAAAAGAAGCCATCACAATGAGAAGCCTGTGCACCTTAACTAGAGAGTAGCCCCTGCTCCCGCAATTAGAGAAAAGCAACAAAGACCCGGTACAGCCAATAAGAAATAAATAATTTTTTTACTTTTTTTAAATTAAATAAAAGGCAGGCTCCAGACTTTGCATAAGTACTAAAAATCACCATCCGAGCCATCTTATGAGTAAGCAGAGACAATGAGAGTGTAAGCACCTGGAGAACGTTCAGGAAACCCTGCCCACACCCACCCATATCTCTTCCTCTGAGTTTCATGGTGTCTAAGAAATTGACAGGAGAGGTTCCTAGAGAGGACTGCCTTCTCCCTAAAGTTACTGACACCTTTTCATAAATGTCTATTTCACCAGCAAGAGCCTTTTGTGGAGAGCAGTGGAAATAAGCACAACAGAATCTCAGAAAGAGATGTTGGGAGTACTGACAGCAAACCACCAGCTCCCTGACTTCTCAGGGCTGGAAAATTTCCAGAATGTAGCACTGAGGTGATCTTCTGATTTTGTGCAACAGTACTATTCTCTTATGAGAAATTTCCTATGCTACACATTCTATTAGCCTCCAAAAAGAAGACATGCCTAGTGCAAGTCCAGGTGAGTGGGTGAGAAGAAGCAAATTCAGGGAGATGGTGAGAAAGGTCTGTTTCCATGGGCACTTGCAGAAAGAAAGTGAGCCTCCTGTTTGCAAAACACCCTGGCACACATGAAAAAAGCTACCAGGACCTACAAAACGCTCACCATGCAAAACTGAGATATCCTAGTAATAGGAAAAAATACTCCGCTGAGAGTCAGGTCAGCCTGTCTCACATGATGATCAGCATAGTGAAAGGCTGGCTGGTGTGGGTAGTAGGTATCCGGTAGCTGGTGAGAACTTGTATCATTCTCCAGAGGACCAAAAGTCCCTGCCTAAAGTCCTCTTGCAGAGAACACATGAACTATAAAAATTTGACGGTGAAAAAATTGGAGAAACAGAGCAAGTTCTAGGCTAGAACTTTGTGGAGCTGTATTAAAAGAAGATGACCAACAGAGTCATGGGAATAATGTTCATAATCTCTGGCAGGACAGATGCTGAAACAAACCAGCTTGTGTGCAATAGGAACTGTAATGTGTGCCATGCTCAGTCACTCGGTTGTGTCAGACTCTTTTTGACCCCATGGACTCACCCGCCAGGCTCCTCCAGCCATGGGATTTTTCAGGCAAGAATACTCAAGTGGGTTGCCACCTCTCTTCTCCAGGGGATCTTCCCCACCCAGAGCTTGAACCCATGACCCCTGTATCTCCTGAATTTCAGGCAGATTCTTTATCTGCCTAGCCTTCAGGAAAGCCCAGGAACTGTAATACAAGAATGTATTATGGGAAAGAGAAAAAGAAAAGAGAAGAAAATAAAATATGTATTTTTTTCATTTTGCTAAGAGCCTAAAATGTAAAAGTGTTTGGCTTGCTGAACAGAGGCAAAGAACTACAAATTTGTATTTAATGTAAGTGTAGGATTGCCCCTGTAATCCAGTAGCTAAGACTGTTTCCACTGCAAGGGGCGTGGGTTTGATCCCTAGTCAGGGAACTAAGATCCCACATGCTGCATGTTGCAGCCAAAGGAAAAAAAAAAAAAGCAGACTGCATTTCATATAACTGTGTTTATGATAGGAAATACCTGTGAAATCAAGTCCTTTGAAGCATTTTTACAGAATATTTTATATATATTATATAACTAAATATGTCTCCCTTATTTTAATTTTTTTTTCTTTTGTTGACCCTTTCTTTTGAGGTTTCTTTCTATTTTGAAACATGTTCTGAACTAGTATCTTAAAAATCATCTCAAAAAATACAAAAAGCTTTCCTTTGGTGTGGTCTTCTCTTCTACCATCCCATCTTTCAGTCTCATAGAATAGCCAAAAGAGCTGTGCACACATGGTTACCATGTGCTGCCTTCTGTTTCACTACAAGTCCCGCTTCCTTCCTCCCTCACTTCTTGATTCCCTGAAATCTGGCTTCTACCTCCCAACTGCTACTGAAATCTATTGTCCTTCCATGGAGCAGTAACCTTCTAACCACCCTTACTCCCTTTTTCAGGCTTCATCCTTTTAAAATGCCACATTTTAGGGACTTCTTTAAATGGTGGTCCAGTGGTTAAGACTCAGTGCTCCCAATGCAGGGAGCCCAGGTTTGATCCCTGCTAGGGGAACTAGATCCCACATTCTGAACCACACACTGCAACTAAGACCTGGCACAGCCAAATAATTATTTTACTTTTTAAGCCACATTTTAACCTGTTGAAAGCCCCATCCTTCCTTACTTGCCCTGGAATTCTTCTCTTTCTCCCTTGTTGGCAGTACTAAATGTCTTATTATTTTGCAGTGGTAAATACTACAGTTCTGTATGATGGACATGGTGATTGTATTTGTTTGTTTTTAATAAAAAAATTTATTGACGTATAGTTGATTTACAATGTTGGGTTCATTTCTGCTATACAGCAAAGTGATATCGCTATCATTTATATACACCCTTTTTCATATTCTTTTCCATATCATGGTTTATCACAGGATATTGAATATAGTTCCCTGTGTGATAGCATAGGACCTTGTTGTTTATCCATCCTGGATATAATAGTTTGCATCTGCTAACCCCAAACTCCCAATCATCCTTACCCTCCCCACCCTGCTCACAATTACAAGCCTGTTCTCTATGTCTGTGGGTCTGCTTCTGTCTTGTAGATAAGTTCAGTGTCATATTTTAAAATCTACATATAAATGATATATGGTATTTGTATTTTTCTTTTTTTTTTAATCATTTTATTTTATATTGGCATATATCCCATTAACTGGTGGCTCAGCTGGTAAAAAAAATCCACCTGCAATGTGGGAACCTGGGTGTGGTCCCTGTGTTGGGAAGATCCCCTGGAGAAAGGGAATGGGTACCCACTCCAATATTCTGGCCTGGAGAACTCCATGGACTGTATAGTCCATAGGGTGGCAAAGAGTCTGACATGACTGAGTGACTTTCACTGTAGCCCATTAACTATGTTGTGATGGTTTAAGTGGACAGCAAAGGGACTCAGCCATACATATACATGTGTTCGTTCTCCCCCAAACTCCTTTCCCATCCAAGCTGTCACATAACATTGAGCAGAGTTCCATGTGCTATTCAGTAGGTCCTTGTTGACTATACATTTTAAACATAGCAGAGTGTATATGTCCATCCCAAACTCCCTAGTTAGGAGATGGGGACTGTTGAATCTACAGCAGCAGAACCTCAAATATGGGGAAACCACTATAGGGAGGGAACAGCTATAATTAATACTCAGATTTTCACTGGGCAAAGGGTTGTACCCTCAGCCCTTGTGCTGTTCACTGACTGACTGTATAGCACACCAAGGCCATTCCTTGGAGATATATTTGGTTTGGAGATACATTTCAGTTGTTTCTGACCCAAATGAAACATTTAAGGACATGAATCTTGACCAGTGTCCAGGGAAACTCCTACATTTTCACACTGCTGCTGTTTTCCTTAGCTTTGCTAAAACAGATATAGATTACTCAAACCTAAAGAATACATTGACTTTGATCAGCCCTGATTATTTTCTGTCTCAACTTTGCCTCCACAAATGGTGTGGCTTTTAGAAAATGTAGCGGATGGCTTGGAGGGAAGCAAAACACTGGGTTTTCTATGTTGCCCCCACTATCAATTCCCTAATTGCTGGAAACAAACAAGCCCTGAATTTTAGTCACCATCTCCTATACCAAATATAGGATCAGTTCAGTTCAGTTCAGTCGCTCAGTCGTGTCCGACTGTTTGCGACCCCAAGAATCACAGCACGTCAGGCCTCTCTGTCCATCACCAACTCCCGGATAGACCATCATTATACATGCACGACTCTAATGGTATAAAGTGAAGAGAAACTAAAGAGTCTCTTAATGAAGATGAAAGAGGAAAGGAAAAAGCTGGCTTAAAACTCAACGTTTAAAAAATGAAGATCATGGCATCCAGTCCCATCACTTCATGACTAACAGGAGAAAAAGTGGAAGCATTGACAGATTTTATTTTCTCAGGGTCCAAAAAAACTCACTGTGAATGGTGACTGCAACCATGAAATTAAAAAATACTTGCTCCTTGGAAGGAAAACTATGACAAGCCTAGACAGCATATTAAAAAACAGAGACATCACTTTGTCAACAAATGTCCATACAATCACAGCTATGGTTTTTCTAGTAATCATGTATGGATATGAGAATTGGACCATGGATATGAAGGCTGAGAACCGAAGAATTGATGCTTTCAAATTGTGCTGGAGAAGACTCTTGAGAGTCCTTTGGACTACAAGGAGATCAAGCCAGTCAATCCTAAAGGAAATCAACCTTAAATATTCATTAGAAGTACTGATGCTGAAGCTGAAGTTCCAATATTTTGGCCACCTATGTGAAGAGCCGACTCATTGAAGAAAAAGACCTTGATACTGGGAAAGATTGAGGGCAGGATAAGAAGGGGGTGGCAGAGAATAAAATGGTTGTATGGCATCACTGACTCTGTGGACATGAGTTTGAGCAAGCTCCAGGAGGTAGTAAGAGACAGAGAAGCCTGGTGTGCTGCAATCCAGGGGGTCACAAAGAGTCATCCATGACTTAGCAACTGAACAATAACAACAAATAGAATTAAGATTAGGTAAATAAAACCTTGAGAGAACTATTTTGGCCAGATTTTTCAAAATGTTTATTCAGTTTCTTTATGCTGCTGTTAAATTTTTGCCTAAAAATTCTGTTTACAGACCAAAATGAAAGCATTACTGGGTTTGGACTCTTTAAGAGTTAACAGAAGCAGCAACTGTTAACTGATTTCCCTTATTGGGGCTTATGGGTTTTTTAAACTACAGCTTGCAGAGCAATAAGTTATAGGACTACTGGGAATGGCAGGAATCAATCAATGAACAATGGCTTCCAAACACATGCAATGTTTCTAGCACTGGCCATACGTCACAAGGGAGAAAATGAGGCAAAATATCATTCCTTCCATCTGGAAGCTTGGCACACAGTTGTCAGGGGTGAGGGTTAGGGGGAACTAACACATCCAAAGAAAGATAACAAACAATACCAGGTAGCAAATGAAATGAAGACGTTGAATCCACAGTTCCGTTCAAGGATAAAGTTTCTCCAGGTGTTCCAGCTGTTCTTACGCCATCTACTCCCCCATTTCCTGCTGTGTCAAGTGTCCCATAGTAAATTACCCTGTAGAGAGGAAATGTTACTCAACCTGACATCGCTGTGCTCCATCACACCCTCTCACACACCTGCTCACAACCTCACATCCTTCACGCACCTGTCATCACCCACCAAACACTCCTCTCCTCTAGCCTATACATCAGTCTATAAATTCAGATCCTAATTTTTCCATGTAGATCTGACACTCCTCCCAAACATGCAAACCCAGAATGAAGAGATGTCACTTTAAAAAAAAAGAATTGTGGGAAATACGTCCAAGCAAAAGTTTCTACTTCTCCTTTTAGAATAACTCCGAAGAGAAACCAGAGTGCATGCGGATAATGACAGAGAGGACAGAAGGACTTCGAGAAAGAGTTCCCTAATGCAGAGAGCATTTTCCGGGGGGTTAGAGGTCCTGAGTTCTAAAGATGACATGGATATTTTCTTATGGTATAACTTGGAAAAGACCCTGATGCTGAGAAAGATGAAGGCAAAAGGAGAAGAGGGCGGCAGAGGATGAGATGGTTCGATAGCATCACTGATTCAATGGATAGGAACCTGGGCGAATTCCAGGAGATGGTGAGAGACAGGGAGGCCTGGTGTCCTGCAGTCCATGGGGTTGCAAAGAGTGGGACAGGACTTGGCGACTGAACAACAACAAAACTTGGGGCATAATCACTGTGCCTTTGAGTTTTCTTATCTCTCAAATGAAAGTAATGAATATTACATCTCTCCCACCTACCTCAAAGGGTTGTTTCAATTTTCCAATGTGATAAGTATGAAAAATCATCCTGTAAGATGCAAATTACTATATAACCTGGTTAACAGCTCTATTGAAAACCAGGTATGATACTCAAAATATTTATTGACTCACGTGGTGTTATCAGAGATTCATCCTAGCAGTGAGCACAATCACTGACTGGCAGAATGTCATCCTTGTCTCAGCAAATCTACAGACAGCACAGTGGTGTATAACCAGTACACTATGCATATGTACTATATACATAGTATGTATAACTAGAAAAACTTGGGCAAAGTCTTCTGTGAGAGCTGCCCCCTTCAAAAGCAAGCATTTGTTGAGGAATCCCATGGACAGAGGGCTACGGCCCATGGTGTCACAAAAAGCTGGACACAACTGAAGTGACTGAGCACACACACATAGACACCTAATGGTAATGTAACTTTTTAAATCGAAACAAAAATTTTTCAAAGAATAATAAAAGTTAAATAGATGAATAAAAATGTCAGTTCAATTGTCACATTTCCACATACATTTTTTTTAAATTAATGTCATTGAAGTATAGTTGTTTTATAATGAATCAGCCATACATATATCCCCTCCCTTTTGGACTTTCCAATCAGGTCACCACTGTGCATTAAGTAGAGTTCCCTTTGTTATATGATATGTTCTCATACTTTTAAGCATTGGTGACCATATAAAACCATAACAACTGTCCACAAGACTTCTTTATACTTTCACCTTTAAACCAGCTAATTAGCAAATGGCTATGGCAACCCACTCCAGTGTTCTTGCCTGGAGAATCCCAAGGACGGGGGAGCCTGGTGGGCTTCCGTCATGGGGTCACACAGAGTCGGACACGACTGAAGTGACTTAGCAGCAGCAGCAACTGCCATATAAGTTCCTTGTCTTAGCTGATACTAACTGAAAGTTTGTTTCCTTCAGACTAACACACAGGTTTCAGAAGGCATACCAATCCATCAGCAGATGCCAGCTTTTTGCAAGTTACTATGAATCAGATACGTGGCACCCTAAACCAGTAGACTTCCAGGTATCTAATATGCGAGATGCATTCTCATATGAAAGAGAAAAGGTCTGAACTTGGGCCCTATAATCGCCTAAAAGCCCCACTGTTAGGACTGATACATATCTAGGCATGTCTGGCAAACCAATGCTTTACACTTGCCAAATGTCTATTTGAATGAAGGATGAAGAAACCTCCCAGGGGAGAATTCATTCCAAGGTAAGAGAAAGTCAAACAGATAAGCATGGCCAATAGGGTCAAAGAAGGGACAGTCCTGTCGGCATGGTGTTTGTCACTAGACTTGAGGCCTATGGATGTGGTGGGGTAAATGGCTGCAGGAGGGACAATTTGAAGCTTTCAGCTATTAAGTTTGGGGCCATAAGCCATACTGCCTCAGCAAACCTCTATGCCTCTACGTACACGCCACCACTATCCCACCCACTTCTGGGACCTCACACACCCAGAACAAAAACAGCTCTGTGAGACGCAGCGCTGTGGCATCCCCGGGGTGCAGCTGTACCCATGAGTGCCCAGCAGATGGCAGTGGTGCCTGATCCAGGCAGTGGGGTCTGTGAATGCGGTGCAAGACAGAAGAAAAATGGTTAGTGCCCAGCAGACACCACGTGGCAGCTCATTGACTCCAGAGGCTGGACCGGAAGTAGCTTGCAGGGAACAGAAGTCCAAGGGCCCGAAATAGAAATTAGTTATTGAGATTTGGATTGCCCCCTAGCTCAGGGCTCAAATCTAGGATTTTGCTTCTTTTCCATCTCCTCCCATTTTTAGGTGGTTTTTAAAGTCCATCTCAATGCCAATAACTTCAGTTTTATATCTCCATCCCAAACCTTTCTACTGTCCTCCAGACTCAGATATCTAACCAGCTGCTAGATATCTCCATGTGGATGTACGTTGTGTGTACTCAGCTGCTCAGTTGTGTCCAACTCTTTGTGACCCCTCCAGGTTCCTCTGTCTATGGACATTTCCCGATAAGAATACTGGAGTGGGTTATCATTTCCTTCTCCAGGGGATCTTCCTGATCCAGGGATCAAACCTGCATCTTCTGCTTTGGCAGGTAGATTCTTTACTGCTGAGACACCAGGGAAGCCCATGTGGATACCAAATGAAATGCATTCAGAACCAGACTCCAAATCTTCTCCCCTCAACATATCTTCAATCTGCAGCTGGTAGGGCCTATATCCTCCCAATTCATCAGGCCAAAATTCTTTGCAATCATTTTTAACTCCTGTCTTTTTCTCACCTTCACATCCAATCCATCAGCAAATACTAGAATCTTCTTTCAGTCTATGCAGCTTCTACTTTGATCTAAGGAACTACATCTCCTGCCTGATCACTTCAGTGCACTGAAGCATGGAATTGGAGCTCAAACGCTTATCTTGCTAGTGCCAGAAGACAGGGGGAAAGTAGGCCAGTGATTTGATTTCAAGTAAAACCCTGAAATTAGAAAACTCATGAAACCTCTATAAGGATCAGTCAGTTCAGTTCAGTCACTCAGTCGTGTCCAACCCTTTGCCACCCCATGGCAGCACACCAGGATTCCACTTCCAATACCAACTCCCAGAGCTTGCTCAAACTGATGTCCATTGAGTCAGTGATGCCATCCAACCATCTTATCCTTTGTCGTCCTCTTCTCCTCTTGCCTTCAATCTTCGACAGCATCAGGGTCTTATAATGAGTCAGCTCTTCACATCAGGTGGCCAAAGTATAAGGATATGCATGTTCAGTATTCTTCAAGTAAAATTAATGATGCAGGGTCCCTCCTATCAAAACCGCTGCATTGCTTTAGGACTCCACATACTGCTGTCCTCACAGGTGGTCTTTATTGAGGACACTAGCCAGTAAGGACCTTTTCTGGCCCTGAAACACTATAGAACTTAAAGGACATATATTTTGTCTACCATCTGATTACACTCTATCTTGGATCGTGCACTGAGGGACACCTGGGTTCAATACCTGGGTTGGGAAGATCCTCTGGAGAAGGGAAAGGTGACCCACTCCAGTATTCTGGCCTGGAGAATTTCATGGACTGTATAGTCCGTGGGGTCACAAAGAGTTGGACACAACTGAGAGACTTTCACTTCACTTTGCTGCTGCTGCTGCGTCACTTCAGTCGTGTCCGACTCTGTGTGACCCCATAGGCAGAAGCCCACCCGGGTCCCCCGTCCCTGGGATTCTCCAGGCAAGAACACTGGAGTGGGTTGCCATTTCCTTCTCCAATGTGTGAAAGTGAAAAGTGAAAATGAAGTCGCTCAGTCATGTCCGACCCTTAGCGACCCCATGGACTGCAGCCTACCAGGCTCCTCCATCCATGGGATTTTCTAGGCAATAGTACTGGAGTGGCTTGCCATTCATTGCCTTCTCCGATATAGTCACTAGCTGTCACTTCACTTTAGATCCAGCACTAATCTCTTCACAGGCATTAGCTCGATGAGAAGGCAGAGGTTCATCTTGAGCCAGAAGTGGGATATGGCTAACTCTGAGCAATCTAGCCTGTGTGATGACTCACAGTTGTAGTCACCTTACTTTACCTGCATAGGAGTTCTCTGCTGAAAATTTTGAGCATGTGGGTGTGTGCATCTCAAGATGCAGAGAGCAAGACCAGGGGCTGGAGAAAGCCAAGTGTCTGACTTCATATATCAATTCCTTGCTCAACTTGAGGGTTCAAGTCTGAGCCCAATAGAGAGGAGATGTGCTAGTAAAGCTGAGGGATTTTTTTTTTTTTTTTTTGAGAAAAGGGAGCTGAACTCTCATGCTTTGATTTGTTGTTGTTTAGTCACTCAATCCTGTCTGACTCTTTGCAACCCCATGGACTGCAGCACGCCAGGCTTCCCTGTCCTTCACCATCTCCCGGAGCTTACTCAAACTCATGTCCATTGAGTCTGTGATGCCATGCAACCATCTAGTCCTCTGTCATCCCCTTATCCTCCTGCCCTCAATCTTTCCCAGCATCAAGGTCCTTTCCAGTGAGTTGGCTCTTCACATCAGGTGGCCAAAGTATAAGGATATGCATGTTCCATATTCTTCAAGTAAAATTAATGATGTTGGGTCTCTCCTATCAAAACCCCTCCATTGCTTTAGGACTCCACATACTGCTGTCCTTATAGGAGCTTCAGCTTCAGAATTGTTCCTTCCAATGAATATTCAGGGTTGATTTCCTTCAAGATTGACTGGTTTGATCTTGTAGTTCAAGGGACTCTCAATAATCTTCTCCAACACCACAGTTCAAATGCATCAGTTCTTCCATGCTCAGCCTTCGTTTATGGTCCAACACTCACATCCATACATGACTACTGGAAAAACCATAGCTTTGACTAGATGGACCTTTGTTGGAAAAGTAATGTCTCTGATTTTTAATACGCTGTCTAGCTTTGTCATAACTTTTCTTCCAAGGAGCAAGTGTCTTTTAAATTCATGGCTTCAGTCACCATCTGCAGTGATTTTGGAGCCCAAGAAAGTAAAGTCACTCAGTGTTTCCATTGTTTCTCCATCTATTAACTATGAAGTGATGGAACTGGACACCATGACCTTTGTTTTTTTAATATTGAATTTTAAATTAGCTTTTTCACTTTCCTCTTTCATTTTCCTCAAGAGGCTCCTCAGTTCCTCTTCACTTTCTGCTGTAAGGGTGGTGTCATCTGTATATCTAAGGTTATTGATATTTCTCCCAGCAATCTTGATTCCAGCTTGTGCTTTATCCAGCCTGGCATTTCACATGATGTACTCTGCATATAAGTTAAACAAGCAGGGTGACAATATACAGCCTTGATGCACTCCTTTCACAATTTGGAACCAGTCCGTTGTCCCATGTCCAGTTTTAACTGTTGCTTCGACCTGCACACAGGTTTCTCAGGAGGCAGGTAAGGTGGTCTGGTATTCCCATCTCTTGAAGAATTTTCAACAATTTGTTGTGATCCACACAGTCAAAGGCTTTAGTATAGCCGGTGAAGCAGATGATTTCTGGAATTCTCTTGTTTTTTCTATGATCCAACAGATGTTGGCAATTTGATCTCTGATTCCTCTGACTTTTCTAGATCCAGCTTGAACATCTGAAAGTTCTCGGTTCATGTACTATTGAAGCCTTTCTTGGAGATTTTGAGCATTACTTTGCTAGTGTGTGAAATAAGTGCAATTGTGCTGTAGTTTGAACATTCTTTGGCACTGTCTTTCTTTGGGATTGGAATGAAAACTGGCCTTTTCCAGTATTGTAGCCACTGCTGAGTTTTCCAAATTTGCTGGCATATTGAGTGCAGCATTTTAACAGCATCATCTTTTATGATTTGAAATAGCTCAGCTGGAATTCCATCACCTCCACTAGCTTTGTTTGGTGATTTGATGCCCAGATGATAAAGAGAAGTACATGATAAAGAGAAGCATTCGATATGATAAAGAAGCCCATTTGATAAAAAGAAGCTAACTGCCTGCATCTGGAGGTTTCAGCCTATCAGGCAGGTTTAGGGAAGGTTAGGACTACCAACGAGCTTCTCTGATGGCTCAAAAGGTAAAAAAATCTGCCTGAAGTACAGGAGACTCAGGTTTGATCCCTGGGTCAAGAAGATTCCCTGGAGAAGGGAATGACTACCCACTCCAGTATTCTTGCCTAGAGAATTCCATGGACAGAGAAGCCTAACAGGCTGCAGTTCATGGGGTCACAAAGAGTCAGACATGACTGAGCAACTAACACTTTCACTTTCACAGGGCTACCAAAAGCAGATTTGGAGCCCATTGAAATTGAAAAAAAAAGAACAAAAAAGAATTTCAAGGTGATCCAGTGGAAGAATCCACCTTCTGATGCCAGGCACACAGTTCGATCCCTAGTTAAGGAACTAAGATCCCACATGCCGCAGTGCAACTGAGCCTATGTGATACAATAAAGAGCCCTCAGCCACAATGAAAGCCCCAGCCCAGCCAGAACTTTTTTAATTGCATTCCCTCTTCAATCGCAGGTGGACTAAGTTCTTTGCTACCAGTTTATATTGGTGATTTACAGAGTCAGGCTGACTCCTGTCTAAATCTCCAAGTTCAATCATTAGTACCAGCATCTCCCCACCTCTGCTATGATGGTCCCCACCAAGTTGGTAACGCGGGGCCAGAGCAAAGGCTCTCATCAGACACTGCATCCTAGGAGGGCATGGTGGCAGTAACAGTTGTCTGGGGCTGTCCCCCAAGTACCATCAAGCACATGGGGCCTGAGTGGGATGAAATGAGATCGTTCATGAGAACTTACAGAACATGCCAGGAGGAAATAACAGGTTGGGTAGTAGGGAACTGAGGGTTGAAGTTCCTACCTTGTTCAAGGAGTTATCCTGATCTGGAGGAATTTGAATGATTGCTTTCACAGTGACCTCATTTGAGTCCATAGATCAGTGAGGGTGTGAGAAGCTTGAGGCTGATGCAGACTGAGTAAGTAGAAGGTCCAGGAGGCTCACTTACCTGGAGCATCTGAGACCATTAATATAATGGATTCTAGTAAGTGGGTTTTTCAAAAGTGGAATTAAGTAACATGGGTCCCTTTTAAATCAGGGAGCTCAGAAGCTGAAGTGAGGGTCAGATTCAATCTCTAGGAGTGGAATTGGGAAAGTCATGTAATCTCATTTTCTTTAAAATTTTTTTAAAAATAGCAATTCCTAGTCTGATTACTTGAGAGTTGTCAGGGTAAATACTAAAGTCATGTATGTGAAAATGCATTAGAAACTATGCAGTGATAGTCGCTCAGTTGTGTCCAACTCTTTGCAACCTCATGGATTATAGCCCACCAGGCTCCTCTGCCCATGGAACTCTTCAGGCAATTATACCAGAGTGGGTTGCTATTCCCTTCTCCAAAGGATCATCCCGACCCAGGGATCAAATCCGGGTCTCCAGCATAGAAGGCAGATTCTTTACCTTCAGAGCCACCAGGGAACCATTACAAACTATAAGCCACTATTAACTTAAAGTACTAGTATTAATATAATGTTTCTATGCATATAACTTAAGGTTGAAGAGACACTGAAATTTTTCTAATTTTACCTCATTAGCTAAATATTTACCATTAGTTATGTTGCCCTCATTAGTCAAATAACAAAATATAGTAGATTAATCATCCAATTCACCTTGCAACACTGAAATTTAAAAGAAATCCTAAGAAATAAGCTCTTGGCCTTACCAGATGTTTAAGGCCAGTTACTCATTACTGAAATGCCCCATGGCTTCCCTGGTAGCTCACTGGTAAAGAATCCACCTGCCAATGCAGGAGACATAGGTTTGATCCCTGATCCAGAAAGATCCCACTTGCCATGGAGCAACTAAGCCTATGTGCCACAACTTCTGAGCCTGTGCTCTAGAGCCCAGGAGCCGCAACTACTGAACCCATGTGCCACAGTTACCAAAGCCCACACTCCCTAGAGCCTGTGCTCCACAAGAGAAGCCACCCAATGAGAAGCCCGCACACCACAACTAGAGAGGAGCCTGCGAGACAACCAAGACTCAATGCAAACATAAATAAATAAATAAAATTGTTTTTAAAAATGAAATGTCCCAAATCTCCTGAGTATCTTTCACATCAAACACTAAGGGAGAAAAATCTCAATCTGAAGGATATCTTATTACTTATAAAATAAAAGGTATCCCATGTAATCCATCTTGTTTTGTATCCTCCTTAGAGTTTTAATTTCAGATGACGCTTTGTAACCTTCAAACATGTTCGTATCACTCAGCCTCTTATTCTGTCCTCACGTGTCAGCCTCCCAATACTACACCTAAAGGACTTTGCTAGGGACTTTCTTCCCCCATGATGATGCCCTCCACTGGGAGACAGCATATCTCAGGCTTCTGTTTTTTAGTGAAGAGATGGCTTAATTGCTTTTATTATTTGCTGCTGTTTAGTTGCTAAGTCGTGCCCGACTCCTTACAACCCCATTAACTGCAGCACACCGGTCTCCCCTGTCCTTCACTATCTCCTGGAGTTTGCTCAAACTCGAGTCCATTGAGTTGGTGATACTTATCCTGTTTTCCAACCTAGGGAAATGAAGCACGTTTTATGCTTTGGTTCTGGCACTACATAAATAACAGACTAATACTCTGTTCCCATCAGGCTTTTTTTTTTTTTTTTCCTGCCCAGATCATTCAGTCTGTGACATAATCTCATAGACATTGCAAAGATCTGGAGAAAGCACATTCTTCCTTACATTGACTCTGAATTTCTATTTCTTTTTTATTGGTGTATAATTAAAAAACAATAAAATGCACAGATCATAAGAGTGTTTAGAGTTTTGACAAATGAATTCACCACATAACCAGCTGAAAAGTGATGCAACACCATGAGTATGAGAGAAATCCATCAGCAGCACTGATGACAAAATAGTTCACTGAGTTCTGACACAGCTTCCATCTGAACTAGCTTTTATGACACTCAGAATGTGTTTCCTGAGTCAATGAGATTAGAGTAGATTTGTAGAGAAAGACTCTCGATACTGATTCTGTCCAAATCTGATGCTAATTTGGGGTTCAAACATTTAATAAATTTGTACATATCTGTAGATAATTATAAAGGTAACTTACATTTATTTTTTAATCAGAAAATCTTTCAAAAAGTAAAATACAAAGAACTATTTTATAAATTCAAAATTTGACCTCTTTGTAATGCAAAGAAAAAAATTAACCATAATCCTAGCACCCAGTCAAAATCAATATGAGCTTTGTGTCTTAGAATCTTCTTTTAAATAAACATTTTACAGATAGATAGATGTATGCGCATGTCCATGCATGCTCCATTGCTCAGTCATGTCTATCTCTTTGTGACCCCATGGACTGCAGCCCACCAGGCTCCACTGTCTATGGGATTTCCTAGGCAAGAATACTGGAATGGGTTGTAATTTCCTTCTCCAAGGGATCTTCCTGACCCAGGGATTGAATACATGTCTATTGCATACTCATGTGGATTCTTTTTCTTTTTTTAATTTTATTTACTTTAATTGGAGGCTAATTACTTTACAATATTGTAGTAGTTTTGTCATACATTCACATGAATCAGCCATGGGTGTACATGTGTTCCCCATCCTGAACCCCCTCCCACCTCCCTCCCCCTCCCATCCCTCTGGGTCATCCCAATGCACCAGCACTGAGCACCCTGTCTCATGCATTGAACCTGGACTGGCAATCTGTTTCACATATGATAATATGCATGTTTCAATGCTATTCTCTCAAATCATCCCACCCTTGCCTTCTCCCACAGAGTCTGAAAGACTGTTATATACACCTATGTCTCTTTTGCTGTCTCGCATATAGGGTTATCATTACCATCTTTCTACATTCCATATATATGCCTTAGTATACTGTATTGTATTTTTCTTTCTGGCTTACTTCACTCTGTATAATAGGCTACAGTTTCATCCACCTCATTAGAACTGATTCAAATGTATTCTTTTTAATGGCTGAGTAATACTCCATTGTGTATATGTACCAAAGCTTTCTTATCCATTCGTCTGCTGATGGACATCTAGGTTGCTTCCATGTCCTGGCTATTATAAACAGTGCTGCGATGAACACTGGGGTACACATGTCTCTTTCAATTTTGGTTTCCTCGGTGTGTATGCCCAGCAGTGGGATTTCTGGGTCATACGGCAGTTTTATTTCCAGTTTTTTAAGGAATCTCCACACTGTTCTCCATAGTGGCTATACTAGTTTGCATTCCCACCAACAGTGTAAGAGGGTTCCCTTTTCTTCACACCCTCCCCAGCATTTACTGTTTGTAGACTTTTGGATAGCAGCCATTCTGACCAGCTTGAAATGGTACCTCATTGTGGTTTTGATTTGAATTTCTCTGATAATGAGTGATGTTGAGCATCTTTTCATGTGTTTGTTAGCCATCTGTATGTCTTCTTTGGACAAATGTCTGTTTAGTTCTTTGGCCCAATTTTTGATTGGATCGTTTCTTTTTCTGGAATTGAGCTGCAGGAGTTGCTTGTATATTTTTGAGATTAATTGTTTGTCAGTTGCTTCATTTGCTGTTATTTTCTCCACTCTGAAGGCTGTCTTTTCACCTTGCTTATAGCTTCCTTCGTTGTGCAAAAGCTTTTAAGTTTAATTAGGTCCCATTTGTTTATTTTTGCTTTTTTTCCCATTATTCTGGGAGGTGGGTGATAGAGGATCCTGTTGTGATTTATGTCAGAGAGTATTTTGCCTATGTTTTCCTCTAGGAGTTTTATAGTTTCTGGTCTTACATTTAGATCTTTAATCCATTTGAGTTTATTTTTGTGTATGGTGTTAAGGAGTGTTCTAGTTTCATTCTTTTACAAGTGGTTGACCAGTTTTCCCAGCACCACTTGTTAAAGAGATTGTCTTGTCTCCATTGTATATTCTTGCCTCCTTTGTCAAAGATAAGGTGTCCACGGGTGCATGGATTTATCTCTGGGCTTTCTATTTTGTTCCATTGATCTATATTTCTGTCTTTGTGCCAGTACCATGCTGTTTTGATGACTGTAGCTTTGCAGTATACCCTGAAGTCAGGCAGGTTGATTCCTCCAGTTCCATTCTTCTTTCTCAAGATTGCTTTGGCTATTCGAGGTTTTTTGTATTTTCATACAAATTGTGAAATTATTTGTTCTAGTTCTGTGAAAAATACCATTGGTAGCTTGAAAGGGATTGCATTGAATCTATAGGTTACTTTGGGTAGTATACTAATTTTCACTATATTGATTCTTCCGATCCATGAACATGGTATATTTCCCCATCTATTAGTGCCCTCTTTGATTTCCTTCATCAGTGTTTTATAGTTTTCTATATATACGTCTTTTGTTTCTTTAGGTAGATACATTCCTAAGTATTTTATTCTTTTCATTACAATGGTGAATGGAATTTTTTCCTTAATTTCTCTTTCTGTTTTCTCATTGTTAGTGTATAGGAATGCAAGGGATTTCTGTGTATTACTTTTATATCCTGCATCTTTACTGTATTCATTGGTTAACTCTAGTGATTTTCTGGTGGAGTCTTTAGGGTTTTTTATGCAGAGGATCATGTCATCTGCAAACAGTGAGAGTTTTACTTCTTCTTTTCCATTCTGGGTTCCTGTTATTTCTTTTTCTACTCTGATTGCTGTTGCCAAAACTTCCAAAACTATGTTGAATAGTAGTGGTGAGAGTGGGCACCCTTGTTCCTGACTTTAGGGGAAACGCTTTCGATTTTTCACCATTGAGGATAACGTTTTCTGTAGGTTTGTCATATATAGCTTTTATTATGTTGAGGTGTGTTCCTTCTATTCCTGCTTTCTGGTGGGTTTTTATCATAAATGGATGTTGAATTTTGTCAAAGGCTTTCTCTGCATCTATTGAGAGAATCATATGGTTTTTATCTTTCAATTTGTTATTGTGGTGTATTACATTGATTGATTTGCGGATATTGAAGAATCCTTGCATCCCTGGGATAAAGCCCACTTGGTCATGATGTATGATCTTTTTAATATGTTGTTGGATTCTGTTTGCTAGAATTTTGTTAAGTATTTTTGCATCTATGTTCATCAGTGATATTGGCCTGTAGTTTTGTGTGTGTGTGTGTGTGTGACATCTTTGTCTGGTTTTGGTATTAGGGTGATGGTGGCCTCATAGAATGAGTTTGGAAGTTTTCCTTCCTCTGCTATTTTCTGGAAGAAATTGAGTAGGATAGGTGTTAGTTCTTCTCTAAATTTTTGGTAGAATTCAGCTGTGAAGCCGTCTGGTCCTGAGCTTTTGTTTGCTGGAAAATTTCTGATTACAGTTTCTATTTCTGTGCTTGTGATGGGTCTGTTAAGATTTTGTATTTCCTCCTGGTTCAGTTTTGAAAAGTTGTACTTTTCTAAGAATTTGTCCATTTCTTCCAAGTTGTCCATTTTATTGGCATATAGTTACTGATAGTAGTCTCTTATGAGCCTTTGTATTTCTGTGTTGTCTGTTGTAATTTCTCCATTTTCATTTCTAATCTTGTTGATTTGATTCTTCTCCCTTTGTTTCTTGATGAGTCTGGCTAATGGTTTGTCAATTGTATTTATCTTCTCAAAGAACCAGCTTTTAGCTTTGTTGATTTTTGCTATGGTCTCTTTTGTTCCTTTTGCATTTATTTCTGCCCTAATTTTTAAGATCTGTTTCCTTCTACTAACCATGGGGTTCTTCATTTCTTCCTTTTCTAGTTTCTTTAGGTGTTGAGTTAGGTTATTTATTTGACTTCTTTCTTGTTTCTTAAGATAAGCCTGTATTGCTATGAACCTTCCCCTTAGCGCTGCTTTTACAGTGTCCCATAGGTTCTGGGTTGTGTTTTCATTCTCATTAGTTTCTATGCATATTTTGATTTCTTCTGTGATTTGTTGGTTATTCAGCAGCGTGTTGTTCAGCCTCCATATGTTGGAATTTTTAATAGTTTTTCTCCTGTAATTTACATCTAATCTTACTTCACTGTGGTCAGAAAAGTTGCTTGGAGTGATTTCAATTTTTTTGAATTTACCAAGGCTAGATTTATGGCCCAGGATGTGATCTATCCTGGAGAAGGTTCTATGTGCACTTGAGAAAAAGGTGAAATTTACTGTTTGGGGGTGAAATGTCCCATAGATATCAATTATGTCTAACTGGTCCATTGTATTATTTAAAGTTTGTGTTTCCTTGTTAATTTTCTGTTTAGTTGATCTATCCATAGGTGTGAGTGGAGTATTAAAGTCTCCCACTATTATTGTGTTATTGTTAATTTCTCCTTTCATACTTGTTAGCATTTGCCTTACATATTGTGGTGCTCCTACGTTGGGTGCATATATATTTATAATTGTTATATCATCTTCTTGAATTGATTCTTTGATTATTCTTTGTCTCTTTCCACAGCCTTTATTTTTTAAAGTCTATTTTGTCTGATATGAGTATCTACTCATATCAAAAAGAAAGTTACCCCTGCTTTCTTTTGGTCTCTATTTGCATGGAATATCTTTCTTCAGCCCTTCACTTTCAGTCTGTATGTGTCCCTTGTTTTGAGGTGGGTCTCTTGTAGACAACATATATAGGGGTCTTGTTTTTGTATCCATTCAGCCAGCCTTTGTCTTTTGGTTGGGGTATTCAACCCATTTACATTTAACGTAATTATTGATAAGTATGATCCCATTGCCATTTACTTTGTTGCTTTGAGTTTAAGTTTATATACCCTCTTTGTGTTTACTGTCTAGAGAAGATCCTTTAGCATTTATTGGAGAGCTGGTTTGGTGGTGCTGAATTCTCTCACCTTTTGCTTGTCTGTAAAGCTTTTGATTTCTCCTTCATATTTGAATGAGATCCTTGCTGGGTACAGTAATCGGGTTGTAGGTTTTTCTCTTTCATCACTTTAAGTATGTCCTGCCATTCCCTTCTGGCCTGAAGAGTTTCCATTGAAAGATCAGCAGTTATCCTTATGGGAATCCCCTTGTGGGTTATTTATTGTTTTTCCCTTGCTGCTTTTAATATTTGTTCTTTGTGTTTGGTCTTTGTTAATTTGATTAATATATGTCTTGGGGTGTTTCACTTTGGGTTTATCCTGTTTGGGGCTCTCTGGGTTTCCTGGACTTGGGTGACTATTTCCCTCTCCATTTTAGGGAAGTTTTCAACTATTATCTCCTCAAGTATTTTCTCATGGTCTTTCTTTCTGTCTTCTTCTTCTGGGACTCCTATGATTCGAATGTTGGGGCATTTAACATTGTCCCAGAGGTGTCTGATGTTGTTCTCATTTATTTTAATTCTTTTTTCCTCTCTGCTTCATTTATTTCTACCATTCTATCTTCTACCTCACTTATCCTATTTTTTCCCTCTGTTATTCTACTGTCAGTTCCCTCCAGAGTATTTTTTTTATCTCATTTATTGCATTATTCATTATATATTGACTCTTTTTTATTTCTTATAGGTCCTTGTTAAACATTTCTTGCATCTTCTCAATCCTTGTCTCCAGGCTATTTATCTGTAACTCCATTTTGTTTTCAAGATTTTGGATCATTTTTACTATCATTATTCTGAATTATTTTTCAGGTAGACTCCCTATCTCCTCCTCTTTTGTTTGGTTTGGTGGGCATTTATCCTGTTCCTTTACCTGCTGAGTATTTCTCTGCTTTTTCATCTTGTTTATATTGCTGTGTTTGGGGTGGCCTTTCTATATTCTGGCAGTTTGTGGTTCCTCTATATTGTGGAGGTTCCTCACTGTGGGTGGGGTTGGAAGGGAGGCTTGTCAAGGTTTCCTGGTTAGGGAAGCTTGTGTTGGTGTTCTGGTGGGTGGAGCTGGATTTCTTCTTTCTGGAATGTAATGAAGTGTCCAGTAGTGAGTTTTGAGATGTCTATGGGCTTGTTGTGACCTTGGGAAGCCTGTATATTGAAGCTCGGGGCTATGTTCCTGCATTGCTAGAGAATTTGCATGTTATATCTTGCTATGGAACTTGTTGGCTCTTGGGTGGTGCTTGGTTTCAGTGTAGGTATGGAGGCTTTTGGATGAGCTCATATCAATTAATGTTCCCTGGAGTCAGGAGCTCTCTGGTGTTCTCAGGTTTTGGACTTAAGCCTTGTGCCTCTGGTTTTCAGTCTTATTCTTACAGTAGCCTCAAGACTTCTCCATCTATACAGCACTGATGATAAAACATCTAGGTTAATGATGAAAAGTTTCTTCACGGTGAGGAACACCCAGAGAGGTTCACAGAGTTACATGGAGAAGAGAAGACGGAGGAGGGAGATGGAGGTGACCAGGAAAAGAAGAGGGGGAATCAAAAGGGGAGGGCAATTTAGCCAGTAATCAATTCCCTATGTGCTCTCCACAGTCTGGATCCCTCAGAGATGTTCATGGAGTTACACAGAGAAGAGAAGAGGGAAGTAGGAGACAGAAGTGACCAGGAAAAGAAAAGGGGGAAATCTCTGTTTATTTTAGCTTCTTCTGTTCGCTGGTCTCTTCAGCATCTAATTTCTGCCCTGACACAAGGGGGCGAAAGTGGTCACTTATTTAGGCTCACTTGTTCAGTCCTGCTGTGCGGAGGGAGGAACACTGCAAACAAATATCACTGGCATGTGTGGTGAGTGTTCACAGTGTCTTGGCCACACTGGGTTTGCCCCCACTCATGGCATGTGTGCTTTCATGATCTACACTTCTCAGGCTCTAGGTTGCTCTGCTGGGGGAACTGTCTGAGGCGGGCCCTGGGTTGCGTGCACTTCCCAGGTCTAAGCGCTCATGTTCAGGTTCTCGGGTACTCCACAAAGGCGCAGACTCAGTTGGGCCTGAGTTTTGTGCCCTTCCCAGGTCCAAGCAGCTCAGGAGACGAGGTGCATGGCGACTGCAGTCTCCGCCAGATAGGGGGTGTGTCTCGTCACCACCCCCTTCCCAGCTGCTTCATTTTCTGGGAGCACAGTGGGCACGCCTTTTCAGGTGTGCCGTGTGTCTCTTCTGGGGAGCTGATCTCTGGCTGCGACCCTCCCGGTGGATGTCAACCGTCCAGAATCCCAAGAAGTCTTGGTTAGCAATGGAGCCTGCTTGCAGTGTGGTAGAGGATGCCTCTCCGGGGCCGAGATTGCCCCTTTCTGGCTCTGGCTGCCCCCCACCTGCCTGTGTCTGGCGGGGAATGGGCCGGTCCACAGCCAGCTAGATCTCCTCTGGTATTCGGTCAGTCCTTTGTTCTGTGAGCGGGCCTGGCAGTGCCTTAGGTTAGAGCTTTTCGCGGGATAGTTCTCTCTCTCTCTATCTTTTTTTTTTCTCTCTGGGTATCCCACAGTTTGGGCTGCTATCTAACATTAGTTCCCTCAGATTGCCCTCAGGGCATTCGGCCCAGTCCTTATCCTAAACAATGCAGCCCGCGCCTCCCTACCTCCCT
Organism: Moschus berezovskii; assembly: GCF_049115385.1. Lineage (NCBI taxonomy): Eukaryota > Metazoa > Chordata > Mammalia > Artiodactyla > Moschidae > Moschus > Moschus berezovskii. The sequence goes on along the minus strand of NC_142466.1, from coordinate 78,508,633 downwards.
ATTCAGCCCCCACTTGCTGGTGGTGGCTGTGAGCACTGGGAGTTGCCATTAGGCATCTGTGGGTTTTATTTATTTATTTGTCCTCCCGGTTATGTTGCCCTCTGAGATTCCAAAATTCCCCACAGACCCGCCGATGAGAGTGTTTCCTGGTGTTTGGAAACTTCTCCTCTTTTAAGACTCCCTTCCTGGGACAGATCTCCGTCCATACCTCTTTTGTCTCTCTTTTTATCTTTTATATTTTGTCTACCTCCTTTTGAAGACAATGCGCTGCCTTTCCGGTTGCCTGATGTCCTCTGCCAGCATTCAGAAGTTGTTTTGTGGAATTTGCTCAGCGTTCAAGTGTTCTTTCGATGAATTTGTTGGGGAGAAAGTGATCTCCCCATCCTATTCCTCCGCCATCTTAGGACCACCTCTCAGGTGGATTCTTTACCACTGCACCATCTGGCAAGTCCCAGACAGATGTATACGTACTTTTCTTAAAAATGAAATCTTCCTGTGTCTATACATATTGTTTTATGTTCTTAGGTGAAATAAGGCATTTCTGACTCAAAGCTCAGCACCCACTGTCCAGCCAATTTGTCTTTCTTTGCAGAGTCTGCCCCATGGAGAAACCAGGCTTGCACTCAATCTCAAGGTCACCTATACCTAGCCCTGGACCCAGCCTCAAGCACAGTCTGTAGCTGAACCCTGTCCAGCATCTTATAAACTGTCTGAGAAACTGACAGGAACATTCTGAATGTCAATTTCAAGACCTGTAAACCATCACAGGAAATTGAGACATCAGTATGCATAAGTTTCTGTCTTCTGTCCAATTACTGAGCTCCCTGTGTGAACAAATGCTTCTCAACAGTTCCTGGCATCAGACGCCTGTCACTGGTGCCATAATAGCCTGCCTGTGAAGATCAGCATGGAGTTCTGCAAGTATTTCTAATCCTGTCATCAAAACTCAGTGTGATTCTGAGGCTGTGCCATGAGAAATTTGATTTCTAAGACAAAACGGCTACAGCATAAACCAGCAAGATGAATTTCTGTGGGCAAATGTATTCAAGGTCATTATTTCATCTGTATCTTTGGTTAATGATTCCACACACCTTCAAACTCCTTGTTTCCAATTTTCTCCACCTTCACTACGAGATGCCTTTTTGTACTCTTGCAAAGAAACATTAGCTTTTTAACCTTCAAGCAGCAATCCCCTCCCCCAAATATACATTCCCCACCCTTGGGTAAAGCATACATCCCAAGAAAAATGAAGTAACAAGAGATTGTCTCCAGGCAATATGTAAGCTAGGGGCTGTGTTGACAAAGGGTGGGGAAGGAGAAGAGAAAAAAAAAGAAGAAATTGATTTCGAGTGAATTCAGCAAAAGAAAGCCCCGTGATTCAGCAAAAGAAAGCAATAGCTGATTTTGTTTAGCTCGCAGACACACATACAACTGCAGCTGGGAAAAGACTGCTCTCTGATCTCAGCCTTCTCAGCCTGCCAGAAGTCAGGAACATTCCTCATAAGCTATTCTTTCTTTTTCCAAAAGCAGCTCCAAGGAAAGAGCCCATGCTGTCTAAAAGAAGCTACCTATGAAGAAAAATGAGAACAATTAAGCCCTAAATCTGTACAAGAAACTTGAACAGCTGAGACTCTAAAATGAAAATGGAGATAATGCTAATGATTATGTTTTATAGCCTCAGTCTGCCTTACATCTGGAAGAGTTCCAAAGCCCTCAGCAGGTTGTCACATTGATAGAAGGGGCCCCTGCTGAGACGCAGCTGTTTCTGGGGAAGCCAGCATCTGGACAACAGCTGCATACCAATCCTGAACAGGAAGGCGAGAGAAGCCGCCCTCAAGGGCACCCCTTCCACCTGGAGCCTCCCTCTGTGGCTCCTCATATTCAGACAGGCTGAGGCATCACATTTGCTAACTCATGGAAATGCAGTAAAAGCTTAACCATCTGTAAACTCTGGGGCAGAAGCCAGTCGGGACAGTCAAGTGTTCTAGTAAGCTGAAGGGTTTTGACACCTTGAAGCACCAACTTTTGTTTAATCGTTACAGAGGAAAACTTTTCTAAAAGGTATCCCTGGATACCCTTTCTCAATTCAAATTAACCAAATGTTCCTAATGTCACACCTTCAATTCATCCAGTATCCACTAGCATGAATAGATTTACAGTGTATCAGTGGGCTTTTGTTACAGTTGTTGTCTGACTCTTTGTCACCCCATGGACTGCAGCACACCAGGTTCCTCTGTCCTCCACTATTCCCCAGAGTTCACTCGAACTCATGTCCATTGAGTCAGTGATGCCATCCAACTATCTCATCCGCTGTTGACCGCTTCTTCTCCTGCTGTCAATCTTTGCCAGTATCAGGGTCTTTTCCAATGAGTCAGCTCTTCACATCAGGTAGCCAGAGTATTAGAGCTTTAGTTTCAGCATCAGTCCTTCCAATGAATATTCAGGGTTGATTTCCTATAAGATTGACTGGTTTGATCTCTTGTAGTCCCAGGGACTCTCAAGAGTCTTCTCCAGGACCACAGTTCAAAAGCATCAATTCTTTAGTGCTCAGCCTTCTTTATGGTCCTGCTCCCACATCCGTACATGTTACAGAGAGGTTTCCAAAGCACCTTCTATGTATACTGTGGTGCACGTGCTTAAACACATACATGCACACCCTTACCTACTCAGGCTTTAGGAGAAAGAGGCTTTAGAAAGGGAGGGAGAGAGAGAAAGAGAGAGAAATGACAGTGTAACAGGACTTTACAGACAAAGTTACTAGCTCCACTCTTTCAATAACTAGCAGTTAAACTTGAGCCATGTCAAGTTTCTGCACTAAAATAAGGGAGGATCGATCACTAGACGTTCTTTAAGGTCGGATCAAATTTTAATTCTGGTGATTCTTTAAGAATTCTATTACTCCAAATTCCTTCATTCCTTCTCCCTCCTTCTCTTTATATTCTTTCTCTTTCTTTTCTCCTCCCTCTCCTTCTGTCAATCAGTCCCTCTCTAGCTATCTATCTGTCTATCTATCCTCCGACTTGTTCATTATTTGACATGTTAAAGCAAATGAGTCAAGTAAGTCTGAAATATAAGGCAGCCCAGTGAACCCCCAGGTATAAATCTATGCCTGGCAATGAGTTTCACATCTTCAATTAAATGCCATGGTACCTGCCCTCAGGGATCTTAAAGCTTGTCATAACATTATAACATCTTTTATAACATCTGTTATACCGTTATAACATCTTATAATATCATAACATCTTTTAATGATCACATTTCCTCTGTTTCCCCCCTAGTATTTGGGAATTACATGTGTTGGGAAGATAGGAAGGGGAGAGATCACCATGGACAAAAATAACCTGAGGAGACAGTGTATGAGATACATAAGATTGGGATTGGAAGAAAGGGGTAAGGAAGATACGTTAGTTGGGGCTGCAATGTGCAAGACAAAGCAATAAGGCTGAGTGTACCTGCTCTGCAAAGAGCATAGGGAGACTCAGAGAAGCAATCGCACACTTGGATTCCCACAAGCACTACATTCAAGAGTAGTGTTGTTGTAGTCGCTCAGTTGTGTCCGACTCTTTTGCAACCTCATGGACTGTAGCCTGCCAGGATCCTCTGTCCATTGCACTTCCCAGGCAAGAATACTGGAGTTTGTTGCTGTTTCCTTCTCCAGGGGATCTTACTGATCCAGGGATCCAACCCACGTCTCCTGCATTGGCAGGTGGATTCTTTATCACTGAGCACCTGGGAAGCCCCAAGAGTAGTGTAGACCATATTAAACTTGAGAGCCTGAATCCAGCCTCAGGACTTCAACTGAAATTGTACAAAATACTTATTGAGCAAAACAGATAGGTCTCCAGGCAAAACAGGCTCAGAGGACCACAGTCTGTGACCTGACATAATTATTTAAATGGCTTGCTATTTTATTTTTTTTAAAGGAACTAAAAGCAATCAAAATTACATGGCCTTCATAAAAAAAAAATCCACTTAAAGTCTTGATGAATAAAATGTGACAAGGTTAACTTTAACCCTTTTATGCTATCTGTCTCCTGAAGAATTTTTCATTGTCCTTGTACAATAATGTGAGTTATCACATGAAGATTATTTTTTTTTTGGTTCATCTATAAATAGCTCCTTCACCCTTAACCCAGGAAGGACAGCCTAGTTTGATTATTTAAGCATGTCTCCAACTATGAAAAAATTACTTCTAGGAAGTCCTAACTGCCACCGCAACAGTGCTGTCAGTCTGAGATGCATATGTTGAGCAAATATTGCAATAGAGAAGGTTACTGAGCTGAGGCTTTTTCTGATTCAGCAAAAGAAGGAAAAACGAGATAGAAAAAAAAAAAACTGACACCATACAGCTAGGAAGAAATCTTGGCAACTACTGCTGAGGGTAATTACCCAAATCAGAAGCCAGAAGGGTTCTTGTTTGTTTCTTCAGAGGGTCCCCAGGATTCAGGAAGGGCGAAGAGAGAAACCAAACTATATTGCAAAGATCCATATTGTGCTTCCCAGGTGGCGTTAGTGATAAAGAATCTGCCTGCCACTGCAGGAGATGCAAAAGATATGAGTTCAATCTCTGGGTCAGGAAGATCCTCTGGAGGAGGAAATGGAAATCCACTCCAGTATTCTTGCCTGGGAAATTCCATGGACAGAGGAGCCTGGCAGGCTACAATCCATGGGGTGGCAAAGAATCAGACACAACTGAGCACACATATATACATACATACATCCATATTGATAAACTAGGTTTCCAATTAAAGGTGTCTCTATGTGTGAATTTGATTATACCCTCCCTGAGAAATTTGGTCTAAGAAAGAGGAAGCTTTCACCATCAGAATTTCAAGATTCCCATTTTAAAGTGAAGTTATCACTAAGAACTGGAAGTGAGGAATGGTAGGCTTTAAGGACTGAGCATTTCCAGTTATGTTGGTGAAGCCAGAGAATCTCCTGAGACAGTTGCAGCCCACTGGCAGCCCTCTGGTGGCTGCATATCCTGAGCCATGTTTGACTACACAAGATTCCAACAGACCAAGCTCAAGGCTAGATCCACCGCTGTGAAGGGCTTGTGACTAAAAACAAACATGGATTTGTAGAAACCTTGGATTGGATTATGCGTTTAGGTCAGCCTTGAGAAACCAGGCATCTGACCACCGAGGTACCATCTGAGACTGCCTTTGCACACAAGATCAGTCCCCTTCTTCATCTCTTAGGGATCTGTTGCCAGCAGCCTCCAGATTGACAGCTTCTCCCTGGAGCCTGCCCCAAAATAAAAAATAAACTAAAACTTGAATTTACTGGATAGTACAGGGAACTCTTCTCAGTCCTCTGTGCTGACCTAAATGGGAAGGAACTCTAAAGAAGAAGTGATATATGTATACATATAGCTGATTCACTTTTCTGTACAGCAGAAACTAATAAACATGATAAAGCAACTATACTACAATAAAAGTTAATATTGCAAAATAGTAAATAAACTGAAACTAAGAATACACAGTTAACCCAGCATGAAGTCAACCTCCTTTCAGAGAGACTGGCTTCTCTGCATCCACCAAAGAAGAGAAATCCCTTATAAATACACTAATGCAGCTCATGCAGGTCTTAATTGGCTTACCCTGAAGCTACCTTCAAATTTCCTCTCCCACAGTTTGGGAGCTGAGAGTTCAGATTCTAGAGTCCCATAGCCAGGAGTAAAATCTTGTCCTACTGCTGGCTAAACTGTAATAGCACCATTCACTTCTGCCTCAGTTTCACCATTGCAAAAAAGATATGATCCTAGTATCTTCTCGTAGAACTGCTGTGAGAGTAAACTGGGCTCAGTTAATACGAAGCACTCAAAAGAGGGTGTGGCATATAAGATGCTCAGCAACCACTGGGTATGCTTACTGGGTTGGCGAAAACGTTTCTTCTGATTTTTCTATAAAATCCGAACAAACTTCTTAGCCAACAAAATACTTTCATCATCTTTCAGAGAACTGTCCAGACTTATTCAGTGGAAGAGATTGTCCCCCCAACCCCTACACTCACATTGTCCCACAAAACTGATTATAAACCCAAACACTGTTTTCTCCAGCACTTCATCTTAATATGGCCACATGCTTCTTCTCCTCTGCCAAGCCTCCCTCCCCTTTCAGATCTTTCTGCCATGCCCTCTCAAATCCCTCTTCTGTGGAATCATTTGTCTCCCAAACCCACATCTGCCATCATTTTGGTTGATTTAAGTATCTCTTGTCAAATCTAGGATTGTAAACCGACATGCCAACAAGAGCAAGGCAGAGTGACTGAACAAAGCAGACCAATGGGATGGTGTAAATGAGACAGCAAGGAGCAATGAGGGCTCTGGTGCTGACCGAGTGTGGCAGGGAGAGTGGTAAACAGGAGTGAACGAACACCTTTGGAGGACAGCAGCCCATCTCAGCACCAGCAGGATGTGCCACGTGAGAATGCAAGTTTCTGGAGAAGATAGAAATCCAGGACTTTTAAACACTGACAACCATTTCATTTTTTTAAGGAAAAAAAAAAAAGGCAGAATTCAGGCCAGACAAAGTAAGTCCATGGGCCAGATCCTGTTGATGAGTAGCCTGGTTGAAAACAAGGGCCTGGTTCCAATCTCCCTGGCAGCATCCCTTCTTCCTGATTTCTGCATTATCCCTATAGTTGGCCTCTACGTCACTCTTTTAACCTCATTTTCATCCAGTTAATGCTTACACATCCTCTGAATCTCATTGAAACTCCCCCCACCAACTCCTCATTTTCTAGGGTATTATGATTTTCTAATTTTGATTTCTTGTTGACTTAACTGAAGTTTTCTCTAGGCTGTAAGCAGGATAAAAACAGGCACCTTGTTTGTCTTATTCACCCCGACTTTCCCCAACTCAGCAGATTGTCTGGTACATTGAAGATACTCAAAATGCACTTCTAAAATAAACCAGAAAAGAACTCATCAATCCCTGATTTGCACTCTAACCTCAGTCCTGAATTCCACATGAACATTTCCTAAGGGCCACTGACGGTCAACATCTAGATAGACTCTCAGCAGCTAAAACTTGTATCTGCCCTGCGGGGCTCAGACGGTAAAGAATCTGCCTGGAATGCAGGAGACTCAGGTTCAACCCCTGTGTCAGGAAGATCCACTGGAGAAGGGAATGGCAATCCACTCCCATTCCAGTATTCTTGCCTGGAGAATTCCATGGACACAGGAGCCTGGTGAGTTACAGTCCATGGATTGCAAAATGGCCCAACACAACTTAGCAACTAAACAGCAACTGTATAGCACAGGGAATGCTACTCAGTGCTCTGTGGTGACCTAAACGGGAAGGAAATTCAAAAAGGAGGGGACATATGTATACACGTAGACGATTCACTTTAGTTAGTTAGTTAGCTAGTTTAGTCACTCAATCGTGTCTGACTCTTTGCAACCACACGGACTGCAGCATGCCAGGCTTCCCTGTCCATCACCAACTCCTGGAGCTTGCTCAAACTTATGTCTGTTGAGTCGGTGATGCCATCCAACCATCTCATCCTCTGTCATCCCCTTCTTCTCCAGCTTTCAATCTTTCCCATCATCAGGGGTTTTTCAACTGAGTCAGCTCTCTGCATCAGGTGGCCAAAGTACTGAAGTTTCAGCTTCAACATCAGTCCTTCCAACGAACACCCAGGACTGATCTCCTTTAGAAAGGATTGGTTGGATCTCCTTGCAGTCCAAGGGACTCTCAAGAGTCTTCTCCAACACCACAGTTCAAAAGCATCAATTCTTCTGCGCTCACCTTTCTTTATGGTCCAACTCTTACATCCATACATGACTAATGGGAAAACCATAGCCTTGACTAGATGAATTTTTGTTGGCAAAGTAATGTCTCTGCTTTTTAATATGCTATCTAGGTTGGTCATAGCTTTTCTTTCAAGAAGTAAGCATCTTTTAATTTCATGGCTGCAAATACCATCTGCAGTGATTTTGAAGCCAAAAAAGTAAAGTCAGCCACTGTTTCCCCATCAATTAGACATGAAGTGATGGGACCAGATGCCATGATCTTAGTTTCCTGAATGTTGAAATTTAAGCCAACATTTTCACTCTCCTCTTTCACTTTCATCAGAGGTTCTTTAGTTCTTCTTCACTTTCTGACATAAGGGTGGTGTCATCTGCATATCTGACATGATTGATATTTCTCCCGGCAATCTTGATTCCAGCTTGTGCTTCTTCCAGCTCAGCATTTCTCATGATGTACTCTGCATGCAAGTTAAATAAGCAGGGTGACAATATACAGCCTTGATGCACTCCTTTTCCTATTTGGAACCAGTCTGTTGTTCCATGTCCAGTTCTAACTGTTGCTTCTTGACTGGCATACAGATTTCTCAAAGGCATGTCAGGTAGTCTGGGATTCCCCTCTCTTTCAGAATTTTCCACAGTTTATTGTGATCCACATAGTCAAAGGCTTTGGCATAGTCAATAAAGCAGAAGTAGATGTTTTTCTGGAACTCTTTTGCTTTTTTGATGATCCAGCGAATGTTGGCATTTGATCTCTGGTTCCTCTGCGTTTTATAAAAGCAGCTTGAACTCCTGGAAGTTCATGGTTCAGGTATTGTTGAAGACTGGCTTGGAGAATTTTAAGCATTACTTTATACCCCACGTCCAAGGTCAGGAGCGGTGGCTGCACTTCGCTGGACCAGCCATGAGGAGATAACCCATGTTCAAGGTCAGAGAAATCCCAGTAACACAGTAGGTGCTGGAGCAGCTGTGAGGAGATACCCCACATTTAAGGGCAAAGGAGAAGCCCCATCAAGATGGTAGGAGGGGCAAATTCACATATAGAAACAAACCCGTTCCTGCCAGAGAAGCTGAGAGGGCTCAAACAACCTTGTGAGCACCAGGACCCAGCAGAGGCGTGGGTTGGTGGTGGCCTGCTGCAGGGCTGGGGCACTGAGTGTAGCAGTGCACGCATGAGATCTTTTGAAGGAAGTCACCGTTATCTTCATTACCTTCACCATAGGTGAAGTTCAGTTCAGTTCAGTTCAGTTCAGTCGCTCAGTCGTTGGCCCCAGGTAAATAGCAGGGAGGGAACAAGGCTCCAGTCATCAACAGCGAATTGGATTAAAGATTTGCTGACTATGGCCCTGCCCATCAGAACAAGATCCAGTTTCCGCCTCAGCCAGTCTCATAGGGCTCATGTCCGACTCTTTGCAATCCCATGGACTATAGCCTACCAGGTTCTTCCATCCATGGAATTTTCCAGACAAGAATACTGGAGTGCCATTTCCTTCTCCAAGGGATCTTCCCCAGGGATCAAACCCAGGTCTCCCACATTGCAGGCAGACGCTTTACTATCTGAGCTACCAGGGAAGCCCTATGATTCACTTTGCTGTATAGCAAAAATTAACACAACATTATGAAGCAACTATACACCAATAATTTTTTTTAATGAATTCATTATCATCCGTCCTTCCCCATCCCTTCCTGCCCTTCCCAACTAACTCCTCCTCTGAAATCCCCTGGTTCTATTAATGGCTGATCTTTTCAAGTCACCAGGGCTTACAAACTCAGGTTTCTCTTGGACTCTCCTCTGTACTTCCTTGCACCCCCAGTCTAGTTGGTTGTCAACTTCTGTTTATGATAATCCTGTCAACACCCTTTGCCCAGTCCCCTCTCTCCATCTCCATTGCCATTTTCCTACTTTTCACCCTCCTTATTCTTTTGCTGGTTTCCTAACTGATTTCTCTGGCTCTGTTTTTTTCCTCTCAGATGCACCAGTCAGATTTCGAGGCAATTGTTTATTCAAATAGGTCATTCTCCTAATCAAAACTTTAATAGTTTTCCATCAGTAGTGGGAAAAGTGTCTTAGAATAATACATTCTGGCCTGAATTCTCTTTCCAGTCTTGCAACCCACTGCCATTTTTTACATATCCCAAGCTCCCACAGAAAACACTACTGGCATAATATTGTGGCTTGGTGGTACTTACTCTTGTTATCCACTGCACCTTAAACTCTGCCTCCCAAAATTTAGCGACTTAAACAACTATTTTTGTTTGATCATGATTCTGTGGGTCTGGGCTTCCCTGGTGGCTCAGATGGTAAAGAATCTGCCTGCAATGCAGGATAGCCAGAGTCTATCCCCGGGTCAGGAAGAAATGGAATTGGGTTTTAGGAAAATAAATTGGGGACAGAAATACAATTAATTCATCAAAGGTACACACTTAATCCATGTCCCCTCTCCCACAAACGACCTCTACTAACCAAAATTTCACTTCAGATAGTAACTTCCCTAACACAATTCATTAATACCTGGGATAGAAATGAACCAAATTCTTCCTATCTACCATTAATCCAAACCCTCATTACTCTTCAGTACCCAAATGAGTCCCCTCTCATCCATCAGGTCTTCCTGATCACCACGACTCTTCCCTTTCTTCAGACAAATGCAGTACATGTCTTATTCTCACAGTAGGTTATAACCATTTAGCATTGCTGTCTTGTGTTTAGCAGAATTAGAAGGGAAAAAAAGATCTGGAATGGCAATGAAATACCAAAGCAAATTCTTTTACTTTCAGATGGGATCACGAAGACTGGATATGAGGTCACACCAGAATCAAAGGGCAGAGCTGATCTCCAAGCTACTTCTCTGATGCTCCACCCCCATCAGAGCACCTGTGTCCATTGGTCTTGTTTGTCTTTTTATTGTTGTTCATTTGGCGCTAAGTCGTGTCCAACTATTTGTGACCTCATGGATGGTTTGTTTCTCAGAGAAGGTAAAAAAATTTCCTTCAAGAGTTAAAATGTGCTGTCTCTTTTAGTTTCTGACAGGGCACCTAGCAGGGTAAACAATGAGAGCTTAATATGTATTCTAAGGTTCTTCCCTGACAGCTCAATTGGTAAAGAATCTGCTTGCAATGCAGGAGACCCCAGTTTGATTCCTGGATGGGGAAGATCCACTGGAGAAGGGATACACTACCCACTCCAGTATTCTTGGGTTTTCCTGGTGGCTCAGCTGGTAAAAAATCTGCCTGCAATGCGGGAGACCTGGGTTCAATCCTTGGTTGGAAGAACCCCTGTAGAAGGGAAAGGGTGCCCACTCCAGTATTCTGGCCTGGAGAATTCCATGGACTATTCCACGGGGTCGCAAAGAGCTGGACACAACTGAGCGACTTTCACTCCCTTCGAGAGTTAAAATGTGCTGTCTCTTTTTGTCTCTGACAGGGCACCTAGCAGGGTAAACAATCAGAACTTAATACGTATTCTGTGATTTAGGAGCTGAGGGATACATGTTTCTTCATATGTATCCAGCTATATAAAATTGGTTAAAGAGAGTGGTGCCAGAGTTAAACCATGTTGCTAGCATTCTCCCAGACAGTTAAGGGAGAACAGAGATTCCTAAGAATTGAATAAAACAGAATCTAAGCAGCAAAATGGTTTGTGAGCAGACATACCCCTAAGATGACAAATCTGTGCGCGTGTCTGTGTATGTGTGTGTGTGTGTGTGCTCACTCAGTTGTGTCTGACACTTTGTCACCCTGACTGGAGTCCACCAGGCTCCTCTGTCCATGGAAGTTTCCAGGCAAGAATACTGGAATGGATTGCCATTTCCTCCTCCATGGGATCTTCCCAACCCAGGGATCAAAACTGTGTCTTTTGCATCTTCTGCATTGGCAAGTGGATTCTTCACCACAGCGCTGCTTGGGAAGCCTTCATACTACACCTGATCTTATCACAGGGAAAAGGAGCAGCAACACTCCTGTGGAGTCCATGGTAGGGGTCATGAGGGTAGTCACCAAGACATGGTTATGATATGGAGAACAGACCTGTGGTTGCCAAGTTTGGGGAGGGATGGATTGGGAATTTGGGATTAGTAGATGGAAACTATTATAAACAAAATGGATAAACAACAAGGTCCTACTGTTTAGCACAAGGAACTATATTCAATATCCTGTAAAAAACCATAAGGGAAAGAAATATGAAAAATTATATATATTATATATATATAACTGAATCACTATTCTGTACAGCAGAAATTAACATAATATTGTATATCAACTCTACTTCAATAAAATAATATTTTTTTTAAAAAGGAGATGGGATGGAACCACAAACCAACACACCATTACTCTAATAAATCTAGGGGAAATTATTTTTAAATGGTTATGCCTAGCAGACCAGGAGTCCACAGAAAAAGATTTCATGGAGTATTACACCAACAATGGGGCAGACTCTCAGAGGTAACTGGGGGACATTTGGGTAAGATTGGAACATGCGGGAAGAGCTAACTTCCCACAACAATGCCATGAGTGTTTGTTGAATTATAACTTGTTACAAAAGGCTTAATTACTTTCTACATGTAGGCTCGTGACCATGATTCACCTTATCCCCCCTTGACTGTTAGTAGTAAATAGGGATTTCTTTTTTTCTAAAACAGAGCCTAAAACAATAACAATTTACTTAAATACTAATTTAAAGAAATTAAATTTGCTAAAGGCCAAAATGAACAAAATAACAAAAAACAATTAAGTTACTGCAAGTTTTAGTTGCTTGAAGTTCAGCTGGGTCCTTTTGAGACTTGTCTTTAAACATTTTAAAGATAGGTCTAGAGTAATCTTTATGCTAGGGCTTGTTTAGCCATACTGTTAATCCATGATCCTCTGGATTCTCTATGAATGTCCCAGAAATTCAACAAGTTCTCTCCATTCTGGATAATGGGAATTCAGATGTCTTCACCCAATGTTATCTCTGAAAATTGTTTAATCTACAGTTTCCTTATTGTTTTTATTTGGACTTCATGAGTATTTCAGAAATGCATAATACAGTGTTCAACAATTAATTCATGGGGACCCTATTCATATTTGTATGAGTTTTTGTTAGATACACTCTTTCATCTGCTACTCTGTGCCACAAATTCCAGCCTCCTTAGGTTCCTCCAAACTCCAAAGTCTATCCCCTCAATTCAGTGAAGCTACCATGTTCTCCTTGGGTTTTTCTCTCCCTACATCATGATCTAGAAAATACTTCCAAGTAAAACTCAGGTTGATTGTAAGGCTAAGCCTGTTTGCTTCCCTTCTCTTAGGGATCATACTCTTGCACTGCCTATTGTCCAGTGTCTAACAGAAACTGTTCTGCATAATAAATAGGATTTCAAATCATTTATCCATTGTGTGCTAAGTTGCTTCAGTCGTGTCCAACTCTTTGCAACCCCATGGACTCCTCTGTTCATGGGATTCTCCAGGCAAGATTAGTGGAGTGGGTTGCCATTTCCTTCTCCAATTTATCCAATACTGGGACTGCTAGTCAGTTTGTACCTACTGGTACAGGAAGACCAACTGTTTCATGCCAGAACCTGTTCTGATTAGTCAATTACTTACTGTTATAATCTAATGAATTTAACCCATCCTTCAGACATCTACCATATTGGGTATTTATGCTCTTTGCTTATTCTAGGTGATGGAAAACCCACTGAAGCCATAGTATAAAATAACACAGCATCTTCAAGAGTTCAATAAATTGTTAATTCTTCAAGGGATTATCAATACTTCTTTGTTTAGTTGAGACACTACAGTAGACCTGAGTTCAAATCTCCACTCTGAGATTAAGTATTCTGTGACCATGAGTTAGTTATGCAACCTCTGTCAGCACTAGTTTTCTCCTCTGAAAAATAGGTTAATAATACCTCCCTCATAAATCTGTTTTGATGATTAGATGAGAATAAATACATGGAAAACACAGTAAGTAAAGCATAGAACTCAGTGGATAAATGAAGCTATTAGTATTTGGGGCATGTTACTTATTAACCATGAAAACAGTCACCTCCCTTCCCAACCCCCCAACTAGCGGTGGATATAATCCTAAAGAATTTCAGGGACTGGGACCATTTCTAGCTCTCTACCACCAAGACCCAGAGATGGGAACCATTATGAACTTAAAAACTGATGTTAGGACTTCCTTGGTGGTGCAGTGAATAGGAATTCACCTGCCAATGCAGGAAACATGGGTTCGATTGCTGGTCCAAGAAGATTCTGCATGTCGTGGAGCAGCTAGGCCCAGGAGCTGCAACTACTGAAGCCCATGCACCGAGAGCCTGTGCTCCACAATGAGAAAAACCACTGCAGTGTAGAGCCTGAGCATCACAATGAGGAGTAGCCCCTACTCGCCACAACTAGAGAAAGCCCACACATGGCAACAAAGATCCAGCGCAGTCCTTAATAAATAAATAATTTTTAAAGCTGATGTTGGCATTAATCTCTCAACTGAGCATCGTATGAAAGACACATCTTATGTTCTCAACATAAATCCACCAGTATCACGTCATGAAGGAAAACCACTTGAATGTGATTCCTACATGAGCTCACTTGCTGGCTGAAATCTTTCTAGGGCTCTTACTTTGGCCACCTCATGCGACTAGTTGACTCACTGGAAAAGACTCTGATGCTAGGAGGGATTGGGGGTGGGAGGAGACGGGGACGACAGAGGATGAGATGGCTGGATGGCATCACCGACTCGATGGACATGAGTTTGAGTGAACTCCGGGAGTTGGTGATGGACAGGGAGGCCTGGCGTGCTGTGATTCATGGGGTCGCAAAGAGTCGGACACGACTGAGCGACTCAACTGAACTGAATAGCAAGACAAATTCTGCAAATCATTCCAGGAAAAAGATCAGGGTACAGAGTCAGGGGAAGAACACATTGGCTTCTCAGTGTCCTGTGCTGGATCATTCTTGTTCCAGCAATTCAGACAGGGTCACCAGAACTTTCAATATCCTCCTATTCTTGAAGGATTTTCTCTTTTTACTTTTGTCTTTTCCCCACTACACCAAGAAAGGTCCTGAGCAAAGCCTAAGCAAATTAACTTCCTCCTCAGGCTTTTGGGACTGAACACAGAAAATCTCTCCCACTTAATTTAGTTTCTCCAACCCCCTCTCTCTTGAAAACAGCTGACTTCTCCAGGATGCATGTAGCACAGTTCAGCAGCACCGGGCCATTGAGCCTTCCAGAAATGCCTTCCTCAGTGGCTTTACATTCTTAACCACACCAACCCTGTAATTTTCCAGATGACTTGAGGTTTTGAAAGCAAATGAAGCAGCGAAACTGCTTCAGCTGCTGAATTCTTCCTGGATTCATTTGGAAAGGACAAGAAACTGCCATAGACAGTGATGTAGGTGGTGCAGACTCCTCCCTTTAGGTTTCCATCTGAAATCGTTAGCTGATCCTAATATCCTTGGCTATAAAGATCAGCTCTGCACTGAGTACATAAAAACACATGTGGACCTCTTTTTATTGAGCCATAACCAGATAATAATATTTCTAGGGTATTCTGTAATTTACAGGACACTTTCACAGACATTAAGCCTATGTGATCAACACAACCAGGCTGTCAGGTTGGAAGGTGTCTTTATCCCTATTTATAGACCAGGACACTAAAGTGAAAGTCTTGCCTGATATAAAAGCATGGATATAAAGCAACACAAGTTTTCTGATTTCAAATGCAATTTGCTTGGCAGCCTAGCTCTGTTGCCAAGAGGTTCAGTCTGAAACTCATGCCTACACATAATGTACACTTTGGCCACCTGATGCAAAGAGCTGACTCATTGGAAAAGACCCTGATGTTTGGAAAGATTAAGGGCAAGAGCAGAAGGAGGCGACAGAGGACGAGATGGTTGGAGGGCATCACTGACTCAGTGGACATGAGTTTGAGCAAACTCCGAGAGAGAGTGAAGGACAGGGAAGCCTGACGTGCTGCAGTCCATGGGGTCACAAGGAGTCGGGCAGGACTTAGTGACTGAAAAACAACAACACAGAATGTGACCCATTTTGTTTCTAATTCTTCATTTGTTGATAACTCCCTCCATCTTCCCCTTTGATCCCCGTTTTGGAGATTTAGATGTCTAATGTTTTGTCCAAATTGAGGTCTTAAAGACGATATTAGGATACTCTGGTTTTTTTTCATATCATGTAAATCTTTTGCTTTTAAGGAAGATATTAGGTAGGTATTTTTTAAAATCTTATATAGATTCGGATCATTTAGCAAACTTAATAACACAGCAGCCATAATCTTCCCTTTAAGCAATGAGAACTACAAACTATAATTCCTCTCAAATGATAACAGAAATAGTTCCCTATCTTGTCAGAAATATGCAAAAAAAATGGAGGAGGGATCAAACAGCGTCTAAAAAGGGCTACAGAAAGAATTGATGTAATTATTGCAGGACAGAGCATCTGTCTATCCAGGAGGGGTCAGACAGTGCAATCAAATGTCCCCATTATTTTAATGTAAACAGCTCCTCTCTGAAATCTCTGAGATGTCCCCTTTAAGGTACAAGTCCTTGGGGGCTGGAGCAACTCAGCCAAGTGTGCTGGGGAAGTGTGCTCAGCATTGGGGGAGAGTGCCCCTGGCTGCCTCTTCCCTCTGCCCCCTACCCAGTCCCTGCATCTTGGGCACCTGGGGCTGGGCAGAGGCCCTGATATCTTCAGCTGCCAGTTTCCTAGGAGCCTCAGCAAAGTCCAAATGCATTAATGAGCATAAGAACTGCAGCTCAAATGTGACTGAAGGTGACTCAAAGATGTCTTACCTCTTAAATAAATGAATTGGCCTAAAGGAAGTTTCCTCGCGTGGAAGATTCATCGTGATCAAGCTTGCGTGTAAAGATACAAAGATGATTGCTGTCTTTTTTAAAAATGATAAGTGTACTTCTTAGCTTAGCTTACTCTGCCAAGCGTTGCTTTAGGTACCATATCTCCAGTCTTCATAGAAATCCTGAGAAGTGGGTAGGGTGATCATCCTTTTACAGATGAGGAAACTGAGCCCAGGGAGGTGAAGTAGCTTTCCCAAATACTAGTTCCATTCAGAAACTGGTCCTTTCACTCAGGTACATACTTGGAAGGGGGAATGGATGTTTATGACTGATGTGAATATTTGAGACCTGGCTTTCCTGGTAGATCAGATGGTAAAGAATCCACCTGCAATGCAGGAGGATCAGGAAGATCCTCCAGTATTCTTGCTTGGAGAATTTGATGGGCAGGGGGGCCTGGTGGGCTATAGTTCATGGGGTTGCAAAGAGATGGACAAGACTGAAAGATGAACACTTAAACACTGGCTTATTCCTTACCTAGGTAGAGTAATCTGGGTGGAAAGTGTGTAAAACATAAGTATGGGTGGCGTCCAGCCCAGTAACAATCCGAGTTCTCTTTCTAGAACAAGTTTCATAACTGATCATCTTTGGGAATAGCAAAAGGAGAGAGTAAGAATTGTTCAAGCCATTTCTCTGCTACATTAACCTACTTTTTCTTTCCAAATGATGTATCCAGTAGCCCCCACAGACCCAAAAATAAAACTGAATAAATTTAAAAAGTACATTTACCTCTAGATGTGTCCCCAGGGGTGAATGGGGAGACATTCAACCCTCTCAATAATTTTCAAGCTTCATTAGAAACATTTTTCCCCCTGTGGATTGGATATGAAACCAAGGTCATAAAATTTCTGAGTGAACGGAGAAACTGAAATATAATCTGAAATTCACCATCTGGCAATCTGCTAAATAAATGAGTCTAGGGGAAGAGGAGAAAATTTTTAAAATTTTCCCAGACACACCAACCTGATAGAGAAAACCTTATCTCCAGCATCTATGCTGCTAGAATCTGGGGAATAATGACCATGCCATTCCTGCCTAATACAGCCGGCAGGGAGCTAGATGGACGAATCCTTGATTCGGACTCAACTCTGGCGCTGACCGACTTGAGATTTAGAAAACCAACACTCGCTTCAACTTTTGTATCAATACAATAGAAAAATGTATTAGGTTTGCCTCTCCTTGCATTAACATTCTTATAAGTACAACTAGAAGTACATGTGGATAAAATTCTAGCTTATTCACACAGTCATTACCTTCTTACTAATCTCTGCCGAAGAGGTGAGTCCAAGGAATCCCAACTGGACCATGAGTCAGAAGTTCCATGTGGACAGATACAAGAGAATGTTGTAAGGATCAAAGCCTTTTTCTAAAAAGGATGTTGGAAATAACACAAGTGGAGGAGGGCAGCAGGTAAAGATGGAAAGGAAGACAACCACAGCCAAGGGAATTACCAGCATGGACGGATTGACAACCAGGCAGAATAACCTGACTGGAAAATGTACCAAAGCAGAAGGCAAAGAAGCCAGTAACTATGGGGACTTGTGCACTGCTGCACTGCCATGGCAAACCACAAGAAACTGGGTAGCTTGAAAGAACAGAAATGAACCCTCTCAGAGTTCTGGAGAGCAGAGTCTGAATTCAAGATTTTGGTAGGGTTTGTTGTTCTGGGGTGTGGAGACATCAGTCACTGATGGCTTAGGACCTGACCTAATCTGATAAAACCTCATCTTAATTCCATCTGCAAAGACCCTATTTCCCAACAATGTCATATTCTGAGATTTAGGTGGACAAGAATTTTGAGAGGATACCCCACTACAGCAACTAACCTGTGAAACTCTTCTTTTTGTGGGATTTCCATGGGCAGTAGCCCTGTGAAGAGCCACAGAGAAAAACAGAGTGGTCCTTTAAGTTCATTTTTCATAGTGTTCTTCATTTACTTTGTGTCTTCTCCCACAGAAAAAGAGGTCCTTAGTGGCACGAGCAATATTGTATTAGTTTCTATATCCTAGCATTTGTTCTAGAGCAGACAATCAACATTTATTGAGTGAATGAATTTTCACAGGAATGGAATCTCTAAGCCCTGCATTATTTCGCTGAGATTTCTGTGTGAACTTGAGATCAATGAGTTCTTACTACTTCGATGGCTGGAATTACTCATAGCATCATTTTTTTTTCTTCTGTCTCTTCAAGGAGGAAACAAAGTACATGAATCAATCCATGGGAACACCCCTCTCCATGGAAGGGACCAAAAATTCACGTGACTCAATTGTGGCAATAAAAGGAGGGTTTTGCCATTTTAAAGGAAGTCCTTTGTCACCATTTCCTCTTTTTTCCCGGATATCTATTTTGGGCTTTCCGCTCCATTCCAGGAACTCTACCACAGCCTGCTGAATTGTCTGAAACCTCCTTGTGCTTAGTCTGAAAGCTCTCTTCCCTTTCTTGAAGGAGGTCTGTGTGGGAGCTAAGAGGAGGAACCACAGATGCGTCACTGGGAAGAAAACACATCCCTGATCCTGTGGGCTGAGTAATACAAAGACAGAGTTAAATTCAGGAAATGCAATAAGTTAATTCACGCCTGTTTCTGATCCTGCCAGCAAACACACAATTTAGGCTCTAAAAGATGACTGGAATGGGAAAAATATTCCCAAAGGCCCAATCCAAGGTCAGAGTACATTTTCTAAGTCTCCCATCATGTATACAGGTATTTCCCTGGTGGCTCAGATGGTAAAGAATCCACCTGCAATGCAGGAGACCCAGGTTCGATCCCTGGGTCACGAAGAACCCCTGGAGAAGGTACTGGCTACCCATTCCATTATTCTTGCCTGGAAAATCCCATGGACAGAGAAGCCTGGTGGGTTACAGTCCATGGGGTTGCAGAATTGGATATAACTGAAGCAACTGAGCACAGTATGATCCAAAAAAAGGTAGAAAAAGAGTTGTGGAGATAGATGGTGGTGATGTTTGCACCACAATAAGAATGTACTTAATATTATTGATGGTGTACACTTGACAATTAAGATGGTAACTTTCATGTGTATTTTATCATAATAAAAGAATGGTGAAAAAGATACTGAGGTTCAGAGGGGTTCACTGACTTGCCCAAGGCTATCATGCTGGGAAGTGGCAGCATCCAGTTTTATCCCAAGTCTTTGGATTTAAAGTCTCCAGTGTGCTGTATTGTATCCCATGGCTACCTCTGATCACTGACTCGGGCATAGCTTGAAGGCAGTGACCTAGGTACCAAATCACTGAAGCAAATTAGAGTTAAAATTAGACTGCTGGATGACTGACGGGCCAACCCCAGAGGCTGTGACTTATTTTCCAAAGTGGGACTGCTCAGCCCTGTTGCCCTTGACTTCTTTCCCCAGGATACAGGGAGGTGACCAGCCACAACCTCTCCCTCATTTAACCCAACCCAGCCCCTACACAGACAATCTCTCCAGACTCAAACTGCTAAGCAAAGACTGAGGGCTTCTAAAAAAGATGGCAGGACTATTGATATGCAACAAACTCCGGGACACTCCTTTATCTATTTCTCAGGGACATGTCCCCCAGAAGCCTGCAACTTGGACTCTGGATAGTTCATTCTCCTACAAGAGCTGCCCTTGAAGCCATGTGAGCTCCCACCTGTACAAAAGAATTTTTTAAAAAGCAGGAAAGAGGAGAGCACAAGATATGGTTTTTCCCTAAATGCCCTGCCCCCACCATCCAGAAATAGCCCTGATCTCAAGCAATAAAAGTAAAGATAACATTTTCAAGGTCTGGGATGGGGAAATAAGTAAAAAATAGAATGTTTAATCAATGCAAACATTCTTGGAATCTGAAACATCTGGGAGAGCTGGGTGGGGGGAGAGTGTGGGGAGCCGCCGGAAAGGCGGTAGGGAGGGATGCTTAGAGAGCTGACTTTCTTACCCACTGTTTATCTAAACCGTGAGCTGAATAACCTGCTCTCAGTTGCCCCCAGCAAGCTCACGTGGTGGCAGTTCATTTTTGGTACTAAATACAAAGATATATCTCACTTTGAGAAAATCCAAGACTCTATCATATGACTTTACAAGATGAATAAAATCAGAGATTGATGACATCTATGTTTAGAAATACACTTCCCATGTGGTGCTAGTGGGTAAAGAACTCACTATGCCAATGCAAAAGACATATACGAGATTTTGGCTCTACCCCTGGGCCAGGAAGATCCCCTGGAGGAGGGCACAGCAACCCATTCCAGTATTCTTGCCTAGAGAATCCCATGGACAGAGGAGCCTGGCAGGCTACAGTCGCAGAGTCGGATGTGACTAAAGCGACTGTGCACGCATGCACACACAAGTATATAAGCCACAACTGTCCAAGTGGGTTTAATAAGGCTCTCTCTCTCTCTTTTTTTGTTTACATGCTTTTTCTTAGGAAAACAATTGCTTTGCAAAATAAGACCTCTGCACACCACAAGTTTAATTCAGAGATGAACTTCCCTGAAGGCTAATGTCAATCTTGTAGGAATATCAGAGCTAACTAGATATTCACAAACTGACATAGGCTTCCCAGGTGGCACAGTAGTAAAGAATCTGCCTGCCAATGCAGGAGACACAAAAGACTCAGGTTTGATCCCTAGCTCACAAAGATCCCCTGGACTAGGAAAAGGCAACCCACTCCAGCATTCTTGCCTGGAAAATTCCATGAACAGAGGAAGTTGGTGGACTACAGTCCATGAAATCGAAAATAGTTGGACACTACTGAGCACACACACACAAACTAACATATGAGTTTTCCCCTCAATCTCTGTTTTATACCACTCACCCCAAGAATGCTCTTAAACTCTTATTTATTTATTTAGCCCCTCTTCTGTTGAGAGGCAGGTGAGATATTAGTGCCCCAACCAGGGATAAAACCTGTGCCCCTGCATTGGAAGCCTGGAGTCTTAACCACTGGACCACCAGAGAAGTCCCCTGTCCTAAGAATACTCTTCATGATAAAGAAATGAAATACATAAGCCAACATACGTGAATCAAGGGAAGCTAATTCTTAATCTGGTCCTTGTTGCTTAACCTGCCATTGAACACAGATCTGGTCCCAAGCTGTATTCCAAGCCCCAGGACAGCTGTGCTTCACCCTAATGTGTGCTGCAGTGGACTTGACCTCTATGCTGCAAGAGCTTTGCTATTCTCAGCTAAGTCACTTGATCCTTGCACATCGTAAATGAAAAAAAAACAAAAAGCAATTGTTAGGGGAGACACACCAACTGAAACCATCCACACGGGCCACGCACCATAGTAAATATTTGCATGAATTACTTTACAACAGGAGGTCTCAGTAACAAACACAGAACTAACAAGCCATCACCAACCAGAAGAATTTGGGAAAGGTCAAAAGGAGATGCCATATGTCCTACCATCTCTCGAAATCCTTCTCACTGGCATCCATGTTGTCTAAGCAATGTGTTCACCACCAGGAAGGACCCTGAGCCAGAGTGACTGGCCAAAGACAACGTGGAAACTAATCTCATCACCAAAAATCCCAAGACTTTGAGTCACATGGTAGAGCAGTCCTCCTGGGTTCCCTTACCCTGCTGCTCTCCCTCCAGGCGCCCCTTCCCAATAAAGTCTCTTTCTTTGTCAGCACGTGTGTCTCCTTGGATAATTCATTTCTTAGTGTTAGACAAGAGGCCACTTTCAGGCCCAGGAAGAGGTCCCCCTTCCTGCAACCAAAGGTGCTTTATAAATGGATGAAGAATCATTGTTAGCACTTTCAGTCCTTTCCTTCACCATGCCCATATGTCCATTGATCCTCACCTCAGTCCTAAGACGGTCCTAGGTCTCATCCTCTCTATTCTACAAAGGAAGCTACGAGAGTAGAGTAACCTGTCCATGGTCACACACAATGAAGGCAGAGAAGTGAGATTTCAACTACGATTTACTAGCCACACTTCTAGGATTACACCATGCTGTATTTCTCCTGTCACACATTCTTCCTCCTTGAACTTTGCCCTCAAAGCCATGACCCAAAGTTCTTATGTCTGGTTTTCCCATCTCCAAGCCAACAGCTCTTTTCACAGAATAGGTCGTCTTTCTATTATTAAAGAAGGAATAGCAGGAATGCGGGAGTTGCCATGTGTTTCTCATATCTTTGCTGCTCTCTACCTAACACAACATCCTATAATAGTATAACAAATATTCAATGAACGCCATTAGTATCGTCAACTCAGAGATGAGAACCAAGGGACAGAATGGTTAGGGCAATTGCTAACCTCACACTTTGTCACTGCAAGGGGCTCTGCCTCTCGGACCTGAAAGTCTTCACAGTCTTTGCTCAGATGGAGACCTACCTCCCCCTACTGTGGCTACCCTTGCTACTTCTAAACCTTAATAGTCAATAGATGCACTTGGCCTTCAGAAGATGCTCCATTTTCCCATCATGATGCCATGCCTAGGTTCTCTTTACTGCACTTACACAAAAAGAAGAGAGTGAGAAGTAAGGGACTTTGGGGGAAAAAATGATAAATGTTTTCCTTTCACTGAAGTATCCATTAAATTATAGAATAAATCTGTGAAAACAGCATGAGCTAGGAAGTATATCTGTGTAAAGCAAATATTGTTTCCCTATTATTTCTATTTTTCAAGTGTGCTATGAGGAAAAGAGGGCTTCCCAGGTGGCTCGGTGGTAAAGAATCCACCTGCCAATGCAGGAGATGTGAGTTTGATCCCTGGGTCAGAAAAATCTCCTGGAGAAGGAAACAGCAACCCACTCCAGTACTCTTGCCTGGGAAATCCCTTGGACAGAGGAGCCTGATGGGCCACAGTCTATGGGGTCGCAAGAGCCAAACACGACTGAGCAACTAAACAACATGGAGGAAAGAATATAAAAAAGAGCAGATCTATGTATGTGTGTAACAGATTCACTTTGCTGAACACCTGAAATTAACACAACATTGTAAATCAAATATACTCCAATAAAAACTTAAAAAAAATAATAAAGTGTGTTATGACAATCAAAGTTTCCCATTAAGCTAAACTGATGATGTTCAGTGTGGAAGGGGTTAGAATTTTGACAAAGATATGGTATGTTAAGTGTGTCTTACAGTAGGAGACTGCAATGACTAAAACTACAGCATCAGAGACTTGTGAAACTGAATCCTGTACAGCACTTAACTTTTCCTTTGTAGAAGTTCTAGTAATTCCCAACAACTCTTTCCTGACTCCGGACATCTGCAGTTCATCCGCTTCCCTAGATCCTAGTATTTGTTCCCATGGTGGGAGATTCCTTGACTCTCGACTCCAAATTCCCAGAACTGGAATTTTGTTTCCTTCTTTCCTTTGTCTTGATATTTATAATGTTTGGTAGAATGTCAGTAAGGACCATAGACTCACAGTATGTCTAAAGCTTAAGGTTATGCAAAGTGAATAAACTCACCACTCTAGCAGGAGATTAAGTCTGACATTTACTGGAATGTTTATGTGGAATGGAGACTGCCTATAAGGGTGTGAGTATTTTATATTGATTTTTATGTATTAAGAGTCTCTCTGTGATTAAAAGTGTTATTCTATGCTTAACAGTGACAAAATATCTAGATTGTTTTTCTTACACTGGAGAGTCAATTAAGTCATTCTCAAACCTAACAGTAGATCCTAAGCGATTAAATCCCATTCAAATGTACAAATCAGTAGACCCCAATGTATTGCTAAATTCCCAGAGCAAAAAATCATTTTATTTATTTTATTAAAGACTAAAATTTTATTTAAGATAAAAACATGACCTCAAAGGCCACCTTCCACAAACAGAAAGTAAGCAGCTAAGATTAATGTGCACCAATAGGATGACACACCTCCCTCAATTCTGAATAACTTTTTTGACTTTAACTATAGGCTTCCCAGGTGGCTCAGTGGTAAAGAATTTGCTCATCAATGCAGGAGACACAGGAGACACAGGTTCAATCCCTGGGTCAGGAAGATCCCCTGGAGAAGGAAATGGCAACCCAATCTTGTATTCTTGCTGGGATAATCCCATGGATGGAGGAGCCTGGTAGGCTGCAGTCCTCGGGGTCGTGAAGAGTCGGACACGACTGAGCGACTTCACTCTTACTTTTCACTTTCATGCATTGGAGAAGGAAATGGCAACCCACTCCAGTGTTTTTGCCTGGAGAATCCCAGGGACAGGGGAGCCTGGTGGGCTGCCGTCTATGGAGTTGC
Organism: Moschus berezovskii; assembly: GCF_049115385.1. NCBI lineage: Eukaryota > Metazoa > Chordata > Mammalia > Artiodactyla > Moschidae > Moschus > Moschus berezovskii. The sequence continues at coordinate 78,483,865 of NC_142466.1, read as the reverse complement.
ACAGAGTCGGACACAACTGAAGCGACTTAGCAACAGCAGCAGCAAGGACTGAATGGTTGTGCCCCCTCAAAATTCTTATGTTAAAACACTAATCCTCAGTGTGATTATATATGGAGGTGGGGTCTTTGGGGGTGATTAGGTCATGAAGGTGGAGGCATCATGATGGGATTAATGCTCTTATGCTAAATGCCTTTCTCTCTCCCTCCCTCTCCACCATGTGAGGATCCAAAGAAAACCATCTGCAAACCAGGAAAAGGGTCCTCATCAACAACCAAATTGGCCAGCACCTTGCTCTTGGGCTTCACAGCTTCTAGAACTGTGAGAAGAAAATGTCTCTTGTTTAAACCACCCAGTCTGTGGGCTTTTTGTTAAAGTTTCTTTATCTAAGATAGCACCCTCGTCACACTTTGGGTAGGTAAAAAAAAAACACAGCAGTGGGGAGGGGGAAAAGTGGGGGAAGATCTGGATCTGGTGAACTGTATCCCTGGTCAGGCAGCTAAGCTCCCACATGCCTTGAGACCACAAAATGTGTTAGTCACTCAGTTGTATCCAACTATTTGCTATTCCATGACTGGGTGGACCACAATAAACTGTGGAAAATTATGAAAGAGATGGGAATACCAGGCCACCTGACCTGCCTCTTGAGAAACCTGTATGCAGGTCAGGAAGCAACAGTTAGAACTGGACATGGAACAACGATTGGTTCCAAATAGAAAAAGGAGTACATCAAGGCTGTATATTGTCACCCTGCTTATTTAACTTCTATGCAGAGTACATCATGAGGAACACTGGGCTGGAGGAAGCACAAGCTGGAATCAAGACTGCTGGGAGAAATATCAATCATCTCAGATACGCAGATGACACTCCCCGTATAGCAGAAAGTGAAGAAGAACTAAAGAGCCTCTTGATGAAAGTGAAAGAGGAGAGTGAAAAAGTTGGCTTGAAGCTCAACATTCAGGAAACTAAGATCATGGCATCTGGTCCCATCATTTCATGGCAGATAGATGGGGAAACAGTGGTGACTTAATTTTTCTGGGCTCCAAAATCACTGCAGATGCTGATTTCAGCCAGGAAATTAAAAGACACGTACTCCTTGGAAGGAAAGTTATGACCAACCTAGACAGCATATTAAAAATCAGAAACATTACTTTGTCAACAAAGGTCAGTATAGCCAAGGCTATGATTTTTCTAGTGGTCATATATGGATGTGAGAGTTGGACTATTAAGAAAGCTGAGCGCTGAAAAATTGATGCTTTTGAACTGTGGTGTTGGAGAAGACTCTTGAGAGTCCCTCAGTCTGCAAGGAGATCTCCTAAAGGAGATCAGCCCTGGATGTTGAAGCTGAAGTTCCAATACTTTGGCCACCTGATGCAAAGAGCTGACTCATTTGAAAAGACCCTGATGCTGGGAAAGATTGAGGGCAGGAGGAGAAGGGGATGACGGAGGATGCGATGGTTGGATGGCATCATCGACTCAATGGACATGAATTTGGGTGGACTCTGGGAGTTGGTGATGGACAGGGAGGCCTGGCATGCTGCAGTTTATGGGGTCACAAAAAGTCAGGCACGACTGAGCAACTGAACTGAACTGAAACTATAGCTGCCCAGGCTCCTCTGTCCATAAAATTCTCCAGGCAAGAATACTGGAGTAGGCTGCCATGCCCTCTTCCAGGGAATCTTCCTGACTTAGGGATCCATGGGGTTGCAAAGAGTTGGATACGACTGAGAGACTAAACTGAACTGAACTGAGGGATCCAATCCAATTCTCCTAAATTGCAGACAGATTCTTTACTGTCTGAGCCACCAAGGAAGCCCCACAAAACCAAAACATAAAACAGAAACAATATTGCAACAAACTCAATGAAGACTTTAAAAAGATGAGAGGGGAGTAAATGAGGCCAGGACCCACTCTGGAGACAGTAGGACGGGAGGGGATGAGGGACAGAAGCAAGGGTTTGGGTGGACTGCTAGATAGCTGAGTCCTTGGGAAGAGCAAGGGGCCTTGGAAAGAGGAAATAGACATGTGCTGGAGATAAACCCCACTTTCTTCACATTTGTCTTGAAGATCAACTCAAGTTAAGAGACGGAAAACTGCATTCAAAGCAAAGTTAACCACATGGCTGTTTCTGACTCACATTTACCTGAAGTGACTCCAGCTTTAGGAGAAGAGGGCTCAATTAGGCAACGTGTGCAATTTAGGGGAAATGGGATCTGCCTCTTGGAACCTATGACCAAGCAAGGCCCCTGGAGCGAAAGTCTGGGGGTGTTTTTTGTTTTTTTTTTCTTTTAATGGGTCACCTAGTGGGGCCTTAACCCTCCCATTACATCTTTCCCCAGGCAGGTGAGCTGCTACCTGCAGAAAGTGACTGACGTCAGTCCGGGCTTCTAATGGTGCAGCCTGGGGATGGGCACAATCAAATGTTCCTCGGGATGATGCTTGGCTCCCACTGGCCATCTTTCATCTGGAACATCTCTTGCACTTTACAGGAGATAGTTAATTAAGTTTCCTGAGGCTTCAGGCAGGAATATGCATCACAGAGTGTGCTTACGTCGATGACTGTGTAAGAAGACATGCTTACAGACTAATTACTTTGCATTTGTATGTATCATCTCCTTTCACACGGGATTGCAAAGCAATTTCCCAAGGTAAATTAATTGCTTTGTTCCTGTGAGGTCTGCAGCTTACCTGGGACAGGAGGGTCTAGTCATATGTTATTTCTCCCTGGGCTCAGGTTGACATAGAAGTCCTTGTAAATTGATGGCCCAGAAGAAGAAGGATAACTACCAAAAAGGGCAAAGCAGTCCAGGGGTGGCCTGTGATGGAATCATAGAATGTCATAGCTGGATGTGCCTTCAAACCTCATCCTGTCCAATACGGCAGCCACCGACCACGTGGAGCCACTGAGCACTTCAAATGTGTGGTCTGGTTGAGATGTGCCATGACACTCAACTACACACTGGACTCTGAAGAGTTAGTACAAAAAAAAAGGATGTGAAATATCTCATTTGTAAATCTTATATGGATTACCTGTTGAAATGGTAATAATATGGATATATGAAGTTAAATAGAATATTGTCATTTGAGCTGTTTCTTTGGACTTTGTAAAATGTAGCTGCTGGAAAAATGTTTTAATTGTATATATTTCTCACATTATATTTCTACATGACAGTGCCAATCTAGATGACTCCCTTCATTTTAAACATAACTAAGCTAATACCTGGGCTTCCCTGGTGGCTCAGTGGTAAAGAATCTGCCTGCTAATGCAGGAGACATGGGTTTGATCCCTGGGTTGGGAATATGCCCTGGAGAAGGAAATAGCAACCCACTTCAGTATTTCCCACTTCCCTAGGAAATCCCATGGACAGAGGAGCCTGGCGGGCCATAGTCCATGAGGACACAAAGTCAGGCATGACTAAAATAACGACACAATATCATTTCTTTAGGCTGCAGATGGTGCTTAATTAATATTAATATTAATTTATATTAATTTAAAAAAGAAACTTTCTGAAAGAAAAAAGAAATACCATGATCTCCATCCTGCCCTGTGCCATATATTCTCTAAAAGCAGTGTACCTACTACACCCAGCAAACCCCTGACCCACCCCAGTACATGCTGTCCTATTCCAACCCGTGCTTGCAAACAGATTGCTACTAATGTAGAAATCTCTAGAGTCAATACTGCGTCTTCTGGTGCCCTCTTGCCCAGCCAAAGTTCAAGTCCAAGAGCTTACCTGTAATCATCAAATCAATCACCATCTCAAAAGTCAAATATGCATTGTCTCAGCAGTCTAAATTTTTCAGAACAATGTCATAAGGGTCAGAAAAAGCCTTTCCTTCTCTCAGACTCTGCCCACCAGCCTGATATAAAAGGAATTTGCAATTGAGCATTTCCATTTCTCTACTGCTCAACTCTCTTCCTCTGGATCATCCCAAAGAAGGAAAAGTGGCAGTTTAGCCAAAGATAGTTATTGACCTGATGCTCCCAGATGTTCAAAATTCCACTCTGGCAATCTCAAGAGTGACTTCATTTTCTTAAGTCTTTTTTTGTGGCAGTCAAGGCTAGTGTACTCCATAGGATTCCAGGGGTAAACACCACACAGTCCAATAGAAAACAACAGTCCTCTTTCATTCTCAGGTGGACTTTGGTACAGAACCAGTTTTTCACCTGTTTTTCACTTGGAAAAACTGAAGCATTTCTGTCATTGGTGCAAGCAATATCACACACGGCCCTCAGATCCACTCCACTGAGAGAGAACAGGAAGGGAAACTAGCCCATATTGAGAACCTCTACCACTGAGCCTCCTAGAGTTAACCCTTCAAAGTGGAGGGAAAAAAATAAAGTGAAGGTAGATCAATCATGTTCAACTCTTTGCAATCCCATGGACTGTAACCCACCAGGCTCCTCTGTTCATGGGATTTTCCAGGCAAGTATACTGGAGTGGGTTGTCATTTCCTTCTCCAAGGGATTTTCATGACCCAGGGACTGAACCCAGATCTTGTGCACTGAAGGCAGATTCTTTACCATCTGAGCCACCAGGAAAGCCCAAGTAAGGGAACGGGTCTTCAAGTAACTAGCTTCCCTTTCGTCTGTTTCTCCCTTTCTGCCACTTCCAAACCCATCTTCAGTTCATCACTGTCTTTGGGTCTTTATATTCCAGGTCCCATACCTAATGTTTTCAGACACTTTATCTTACCTATCTCCTCATTAAATATTACTATATATACCTACTTTATAGAAACCTCTTATTTAAATTAATCCCTTAGAATCCTCACACACTGTTGATGGGAATGTAAAATGGTACAACCACTGTGGAAAATAGTATGGAGGTTTCTCAAAAAATAAAAATAAGGACTTTCCTGGTGGTCCAGTGGCTAAGACTCCATCCTCCCAATGCAGGGGACCTGGGTCCAATCCCTGGTCAGGAAACTAGATTCCCACATGCCCAATTAAAGATTCCACATTCTGCAATGAATATCTAAGATCCTGAGTGCCACAACTAAGACCCCATGTAGCCAAATAAATAAATATTAAACAACCACAACAGCAAAAAAAAAAAAACTAAAATAGAACTATCATACAAGTCAAGTCTTTACACTTCTGGGTATATATCCAATAAAAATTCACTAATTTGAAAAGATAACATGCACCCAATGTTTTTAGCAGCATTATTTACAATTATCAAGACATGGAAGCAGACTCAGTGTCTATCAACAGATGAATGGATAAAGAATGTGTGAAATATATAGACACATACAATGGAATACTATTCAGCCATAAAAAGCAATGAAATTTTGCCATTTGCAGCAACACAGATGGACTTGGAGGGTATTATGCTAAGGGGAATGTCAGAGAGAAAAAGACAAATACTGTATGACATCACTTATGTGTGGAATCTAAAAAATACAGAAACGTTATGAATATAACAAAACAGAAACAGACCCAGATATAGAGAACAAACTAGAGGTTACCAGGGGAGAGAAGGATGGAGGGAGGAGCAAGAAAAGGGTAGGGGATTAAAAAGTACAGATTATTACATATAAAATAAGCTCCAAGGATACAACATAGGGAATATAGCCAATATTTTATAATTATTATAAATGAAGTTTAACCTTTAAAATTTTTGAACCACTATATTATACCCTGTAACTTATATAATATTACACAGCAGCTATACTTCAATAAAAGTATCTTAGAGGACTTGCCTGGTAGTCCAGTGGTTAAGAATCTGCCTCACAATGCAGGGATGCAGGTTCAATCCCTGATTGGGGAACTAAGATCCCACAAGCCTCAGAGCAACTATACTCCTCACATCGCAACTAGAGAATCTGTGCGCCACAGCAAAAGGTCCCATAAGACACAATGAAGACCCCGACTGCTGCAACTAAGACCTGAAGCAGCCAAATAAATATTTTTCCAAAAATTCATATGTGAATGCAAAAAAAAAGAATCTTTAGTAAAAAATAAAATCACCCCTTAACGCTGAATGCCAAACCTGGCATCTTGAGCTTCAGACTCCAAAGCTAGTAGAGCTCTCTTACACTAAATCACCACCGTGATCCTTCTTTTATTGTGGCTCAGTCATATCTGACTCTGCGACACCATGGACTGTAGCTCACCAGGCTCCTCTGTCTATGGGATTATCCTAGCAAGAAAACTGGAGTGGGCTGCCATTTCCTTCTCCAGGAGATCTTCCCCTCCCAGAGATCGAACCCATGTCTCCTGCTTGCCAGATAGATTCTTTACTGTTAAGCCACCAGGGAAGCCCATGAATCCTTCCTTGGCTCTACCCAAACCTGCCCCCAAATAAGCTTGAGCATCAGATATTTTCACTCTTACCTGAGCGTTTACACTGCCTGCATTCTGCAAGACAAAGACTTTTGAAGCAGTGTCCCTCATTTTGAAATAAAGAGATTCAGCCCCACAGATGTCTAAGAGAAGTATGAGCATAGCATGAATAAAATGTTTGGTCAGGGCAGGATTTCACTCAGAGCAGTTTAATGTGGTCAGGAGTTGGCATGGAGGTCTCTCCACTAGGTAGGTTTATTAGGTAGGAAAGGTTCTTTAAAAGGAGTAAGACCCCTGCGTGCCAGTCAAGGTGAGTTGAGCACATCATCCTGGGCTGTGGGTAGGTTGAACCCTCCTGCAATCAAAGGACAAGTCCTACAAGTGTTCATAGTTGTACTCTGCTAATTTCATTCCCCATCATGATGAAAAACTTGCACCTTTTACAGTCCCCCAAAAGATTCATGACAATTTAGGAGACTGAGTTTTTCATAGACCTGTCACATCTCCAACAGTTGTGAAATGTGCTCTGTGAGGTGGAGGGTACGTGCCCACCTCCCAGGGCTCTCACTTCTGCCTGATGGATCTTTATGAGCTCAAGCCTGGATGAAGAGCCCCTCTAAAACCCCAGGGCTTTGGCAGTCAAGGGCTCTGCACCATCCTTGGAGAAAGTTTCTGTTTTCCCCTAGGCAACTGGCTAATTGCCTGCCTGCAAGTTCTCCTGCCTGGAGAGAGGGTTCTGCTCATTTCTCATTGTCAGTCGTTTCCTTTGGCTAAGGTGGGTCTCACTAATTGTACTGGTTTTGCAACAGTTCAAGAACATTAAGAAGATGGTATCATTCATATGTGGAATCTAAAAAAAAGTGCAACTCATAGAAACAGTGTGGAAAAGTGATGGTGAGGGGCTGGGAGCTGGGAGAAATAGGGAGCAACTGATGAAAGGGTACAAGTTTCACTTAAAAGATGAATAAGATCTGAGGATCTAATGGGACTATAGTGGAAAATATTGCATTGTGTTTTGTATTTATAACTGAAATTTACTAACAGAGTAGAACTTAACTATTCTCACCAAAAATAATAACATAAATATGTGATGTGTTAAATAACTTGATGGGAGAATCATTCACAATGCTTATGTACATCAGATCATCACATTGTACACATTAAATATCTTACAATTATCCCTGTCAATTATACCTCAATAAAGCCAGGGAGGAGGTAGGAGGGAATAGTTTCATCTCTCACTTTGACTCAAATAACTTAATTGGCTCAATCTTTAGTTTTCTCATCTGTAAAATGGGAATAATGATGACAATTTTATAAGATTACTTTAGGTGTTCAATGAGATCATATACATGAAAGCCTCAGATATAAATCTTTTCATGTAATAAGCTTTCAATAACTACTCACTGAACCTCAATCTGAAGTATTCTGAATCTTTCCAACCAGGATTTGTTTTATGTGAGATCATGTGTTATTAATTCTAAGGGTTTAGAATTTTTTAATTCTAAAAAACATGTTTTTACCATCAACAATGAAAATCAGTCATAATTTTATATCTACATATTTGTGTGTGTATATATATATATATTTTTAAACGTGCTGCTTTCTCAAGGTTGTTTTGTTTTAATCTTTCCCACACTATCAAAAATGCACTTTTTCCTTTGGACTTTTATTCAGCCTTAGAGTGTTAAAAATGCTTTGCTAAAACCTGCCATATTTTGTCTATCTTCCATTGTCATCTTTACCCCTATTTTCTTAATTTAATCTTTGTTTTAAAGTAAAGAAAAAAGAACTAGGATTCATGCCTCTCTCAATTCTCTTATACTTGTGTGACCTTTCTCTCCTTTTCTCTAAAGAATTGGTAAAGTACACAGGCCATCATGTGCAAGTCAGTGAATGTCTCTAAAAAACAGAAGTAAAATTTACTATTCTCCATGGACAGAAGGGATAGTTAGTGAGTATGGGATGGACAAGTACACACTGCTATATTTAAAATGGATAACCAATAAGGACCCACTGTAAAGCTCAGGGAACTCTGCTCCATGTCATGTGGCAGCCTGAATGGGAGAGGGATCTGGGGGAGAATGGGTTCATGTATACGTGTGGCTGAGTCCCTTTGCTGTCCACCTGAAACTATCATAACGTTGTTAATTGGCTATACTCCAATATAAAATAAAAAGCTTTTAAAACGCTTGTCCAGAGGAGGGCTGATGTGACTCGCCCACACACTGGCGCATGCACCTACCTTTGGAGTTGAAGGAACATGCTGAGATGAATAGACTTATTTTTTGGCGATGTGTCAACTTTGTCTGCACACAAAAAAATCCATACGTCTTCTCTGTGTTGTGTTGTTGTTCCGTCACTGAGTCATATCTGACTCTTTGTCACCCCATGGACTGCAGCACACTAGGTTTTCCTGTCCTTCACTGTCTCCTGGAGTTTGCTTGAACTTATGTCAATGATGCCATCCAACCATCTCATCCTCTGTCACCCTCTTCTCCTCCTGTCCTCAATCTTTTCCAGCATCAAAATTCCCCAAAATATATTCTTAACTGAAAATCTGACAGTCTAGAATTGCTCCTAAAGTGTTGACAGTCCATGAGGATGTGACTTCAGGTAACTGCAGGTATTTGGTAGGGAGAAGTGGGGAGAGGCGGGACACCCAGAGTAATAAAACAAGCTCTCCAAAAGAGTGAGGAGGATTTTCCTCCTGAAAACAGATGGAGGGATAAAATGAATGGGAAATAGCATGAAAAAGTTCACATACACTAACTGTGATGGGACCTCATAGAGCTATAGGCATAAAAGCAGGAAGTTGATTGTAGTCCCCCATAGAGAAACCTGGGGCTTAAGGAAGGTACAGGACTGCATCCAGTGCTTCTGCCTCAAGGGTCAGAAGCCCTTCTTACCCTGGAGAAAGAGCAAGGTGAAAGCCTAATTTTTATGGAATTGGAACCTCCTGTTGACCCCAAGACCCTCTGCTTCCTGAGTCCTGAAAAGCACTGACAGCTAAACAACAGAACTCATGTTTCTGAGCCAGAATCAGTGCATTTGTTTTTGTCTGGAGGGAGCATCGTGGAATGAAGTGTTGAAGAATTTACTCTTTCTGCCAGAAGGGAAGAGAGTCTCGCCTTAGCTGGAAGAGATGAGAGCAGGGGCAAAAAAGACAGGAGACAGTGATATAAAAGCCCTGGCATGAGATCAGCAGACAGCCTGGCCATAGAGCACAGAGGTGAAAAGCAGCAGGGAGGTGGAAGCTCGGCAAGGAACATGGGTGACAGATGACCCTGCAGGGAGGGGGAGCACTGGGGGAACCTGTCAACACTGCTGCACTTGCAGCAGCAGCAGCCCCTCCAGCAGGAAGTGCTAGAGGGCAGCTCATTGTACGAAAGTCCCAGAGGCGTAGGCCTTAAGGACAAAACAGTCAGGACACATAACTTTGTGTTGGCAGTGTGTGCAGGATTTTCTCATACTAGTTTCTGCATTATAGTTAGCTCTTTGTTTGCATCTTTAAAATAGTTTAAAGGAATAGTTTGACCTCTTTCCACTTTTCTTCCAGTCCCCTGTTCAAAATCTGAATTGAGTCATTCTGGCATCCAGCTACCCTTTCAAAATTTCCTCTGGACTAGCATTTCAAGGATCAGTAGTATCAAGCTCTTAAACACATTCTTCATTTTATAGTCATTCTCTCTCTCTCTTTTTTTTTTTCCAAAAAAAAAAATAGAAATAGATGTTTGCTTTATTATGTGAAATAGATGTTTGCTTTATTATCAACGTTGTTTGACTAGTAATATTATCACGTGTTAGGGGATTTCATCAACTACTATAAAATTCTTCAGGGACATCTAGCACATGGGTCTGGGTGTCAAGGGATTTTTTTATGGCGATCAACAGAAACAAACTTTGACTGGCCTAAGAAAGGGAAAAAGATGTTTCTCACACGAATTCAGTAAAGTTCACAGAAGGTGCACGGAGAACTGAAGCATGGGGGGTAAGGACTGGGGTTAACCGCTCCTCTTGAACATGAGAAACAGAGGAACAGAAGCTTCCCACCCTCAAATTAAAGGAGGTGATGTTGTTAGAAAATGAAGAAAAAGATGTTGGCAGACCAAGACAACACAAGGACACAATCCAGTCAAATACAAACTCCTCCTAATTAGTAGGGACTTTGCTCCTTAAAAAGAAAATCCCTTAGTTACTCTTCTAGCCTTCTACACTACTTGATTTAGACAGAAAACTCAAAGGGCTCATTTCTCATTGTCAAAGACAATGCTAAATAAACATCTCTTCTTTATTCTCCTTTGGACTTTGTCTTACTCTCACTTTTTTTCCCAAAAACACACAGTTCATAAGGTCTTTTTTTTTTTTTAAGTAGTTCAGTGTAAAATCAGATTACTATTCTCAAAAAGAGAATATAGAGAAGTTGTTTCTCTTTGCTTTGGCTTTCCTTCCTGCTTTCCTCTCACTCCATCAGTTCAGTTCAATTCAATTCAGTTCAGTTCAGTCGCTCAGTCATGTCCGACTCTTTGTGACCCCATGAATCACAGCACACCAGGCCTCCCTGTCCATCACCAACTCCCGGAGTTCACTCAAACTCATGTCCATCGAGTCGGTGATGCCATCCAGCCATCTCATTCTCTGTCGTCCCCTTCTCCTCCCACCCCCAATCCTTCCCAGCATCAGAGTCTTTTCCAGTGAGTCAACTCGTCACATGAAGTGGCCAAAGTGATTGGAGTTTACATCCCATGATACTCAACCAGGGAAGTAGGAAAGAGATATCTATCATCCTCTAGAATAATAATGTTTATACCTCTTCTTGTTCTTTTCTTTCCTGGATACATTTCTACTTCTCTTTCTTCAGTATGTCTTCCACATCTGAGAAAACTGAGATAAAGAAATAGGTTAGAAGTGAGATCTAACTGTATATTCATTTTACTGCCCATTTTTACATTTCAGGAGAAGAGATCAGTATCCAAAAATGCTACAATATATTATAGAAAATTTCAACTGCAAATAAAAACTTATGAGACATGCAAAGAAACAGGAAGGCGTGACATGACCCATACATGCACAAAAAAGTAAACACAGAAAATACTTAGGACAGAGCCCAAATATCTGATTTAACAGACAGTAGAGTTGACCCTTAAGTAACACAGGTAGAAACTACATGGTCCACTTACACGGAAATTTTTCACAATAGATGTAGTAGACAAATTTTGAGATTTGCAAAACTTTGAAAAAACTTACAGAAGAACCACATAGCCTAGAAATACCAAAAAAAAAAAAAAAGAGAAATTTAGGTATGTCATAAGTGTATAAAATATATTTTATACGTATAACATAAAAACATGTTAACTGATCATGTTTCAGTAAGACTTCCATTCAACAGTAGGTTATTTAACTAATAATTGTTAAGGTTTGGTGGAGTAAAAGTTTTCCACAGAATTTTGACTATGGAGCAGGTCAGTACCCTAACATCTACATTATTCAAGGGTCAATTGTACTTCAAAGCAGTTATTATAAATGTGTTCAAAGAACTAAGGAAAGCCATATCTAAAGAATCAAAGAAAGGAAAAATGATAGAGAATATCAAAATGAGATAAAGGTTATTTTTAAAATAACTCAGTAGAAACTCTAGAGTTGAAAAGTACAATAATAGAAATGAAAACTTTACTAGAGAAGCTATACAGTAGATACAAGCTGGTAGAAGGAAGAATCAGATGCCTTTAAAATAGATTAATGGAGATCATGCAATCTGAAAACTGAAAGAGAAAAGAATAAAGTAAAATGAAGACATCTGACAAATACAAGATAGTATTTAAGCACTCAAACACACACTAAATGGAAGTATTAGAAAGGGAGGGGAAGAGAGAGGGGGGACCATTAAAAAAAAAATCTAAAGCAGACTTCCCTGGTGACAGAGTGGATAAAGAATCCACCCACCAATGCAAGGAACATGGGTTTGATCCCTAAGTTTGGAAAAATTCCACATGCCATGGAGCAACTAAGCCCATGCTCCACAACTAATGACCCTGCACTCTAGAAACTGTGAGCTGAAACTACTGAAGCCTGAGCGCCCTAGAGCTCACACACTGCAACTACTGAAGCCCAGTGCCTACAGCCTGTGCTCCGCAACAAGAGAAGCCACCCTGATGAGAAGCCACGCCACGCGCCACAGCTAGAGAAAGCCCACACATAGAAACAAAAGACCCAGCACAGCCAAATATAAATAAATAATAAAAAATTAAAGCACTAATTGGTGCAAATATTATAAATTTGATGAAGAATATTAATCTACACATCCAAGAAGCTCAAAACCTCAATGTAGAACAGATGCAATGAGATCTGTACCAAAACACATTATAATCAAATGTTGAAAGACAGAGACAATCTTGAAAGGACCAATACAATAGTGATTCAATATAATATACAAAAAGAAATCTCAGTAAGATTTGCAGCTGACTTCTCATAAAATAACAAACGAGGCCACAAGTCAGTGGAATGACATGTGCAAAGTGCTGGCTTAAAAAAGTCAATCAAAATACTACACACTGCAAAATTATCTTTCAAAAATTAAGGCAAAATAAAGACATTCCAAGATAGTAAAAACAGAGAATTCATTGTTAGTACACCAATCTTTCAAAAAAATACAAAGAGAGATCTTTAAGCAGAAAAGAAGTGACACCAAACAGATTCAAACCCACAGGAACAAAGGGTGTCAACATAGGTTATCGTATACTTAATTATAAAAGATAGGAATATTTCCTTTATTTCTCCTCAGAGCTGATTGTAAAAGCTATTGCATAAAATTATATATATACATACATATATATATATATAATTTATTGTTGACCCTACAAAATATAGAAATGTAATATATTTGACAAATATTTATATGAAGGTATACTCAAGTGAGGAAATGACATAAGAGGGCAACTCAAATCTGCAAGAAGAAATTTTTAAAACCAAAAATGGTAAATAAGAAGGTAAATGCAAAAAAAAAAACTATAAATATGTATTTACTCTTCTCTCTAAGCTCATAGACTAAAATATGCAAAGTAATACTATCAATAAGGTATAGTTGGGTTTATAACATATATATGTGATATGTATAAAAATAATAGCTAAAATGTGAGAAGGGGAAATAGAGCACATATGGGTAAATTTTCTCTATTTCATTGTAATTATGTTAGACTAAATCTGATTCTTACCTGTAAGCATGTATTGTCTGTTAAATTAACATATATACTGTAAGCCCTAGAGTAGCCACTAGGAAAACAGATCAAAAATACAGTTTTAAAAATTATTAATATTATTACAAAATTACACTGGAAAATATCCATTCAACGCAAATACACAGATATTGGAAACAAAAGCAAAACAGCAAACATAAATCAAACTATGTCAATAAGAACATTAAGTATGAATAAACTAGTACAATTAAAAGGCAAATATTGGTAGAATGGATAAGAAGACAAAAGCCAGCTATACGCTGTTTAGAGGAGGCACATTTTAGATTCAAATATATATATAGTTTGAAGAAAAGGAATAGAAAAAATATACCTTGCAAATTGCAACTCTAAGAAAGCTAGATTGCCTATACTGCGTCTATAAGACATAGCACCTCAGAGACAAAATGGACTTTAAAACGAAAAAGTTACCAGAAATAGAGAGGGTTCTTGTACAATTTTGAAAGACTCAAGCTATCAGAAAGATGTTATAATTATAAATATATGTGCATCTAACAACAGAGTCCTCAAAATACATGAAGCAAAAATAGAATTAAAGGAGACATAAGCAATTCAACAATAAAAACTAGAGACTTCAATATCCTACTTTGCATAATAGTTAAAACAACCGCACAGAAGATCAACAAGAGTGTAGGAAATGTGGACACACTATAAATTGACTAGACCTAAAAGACAACTTTAGAACACACCACCCAACAACAGCAGAATACACATTCTTCTTAAGCACCTACAGAATATTGTCCGGAATAGAACATAAGATAGGTTACAAAACAAGCTGCAACAAACTTAAAACTACTGAAATCACACAAAGCATGTTCTCTGACCACAATGGAATGAAATGAGAAAAAAAGTAACAGGGAATTTGGGAATTGTAACTACCGCACAATTGCACTCATCTCACACGCTAGTAAAGTCATGCTCAAAATTCTCCAAGCCAGGCTTCAGCAGTATGTAAACCGTGAACTCCCAGATGTTCAAGCAGGTTTCAGAAAAGGCAGAGGAACCAGAGATCAAATTGCCAACATCCGCTGGATCATGGAGAAAGCAAGAGAGTTTCAGAAAAACATCTATTTCTGCTTCATTGACTATGCCAAAGCCTTTGACTGTGTGGATCACAATAAACTGTGGAACATTCTGAAAGAGATGGGAATCCCAGACCACCTGACCTGCCTCTTGAGAAACCTGTATGCAGGTCAGGAAGCAACAGTTAGAACTGTACATGGAACAATAGACTGGTTCCAAATAGGAAAAGGTGTACGTCAAGGTTGTATATTGTCACCTTGCTTATTTAACTTATATGCAGAGTACATCATGAGGAACGCTGGGCTGGAAGAAGCACAAGCTGGAATCAAGATTGCTGGGAGAAATATCAATCACCTCAGATATGCAGATGACACTACCCTTATGGCAGAAAGTGAAGAGGAACTCAAAAGCCTCTTGATGAAAGTGAAAGAGGAGAGTGAAAAGGTTGGCTTGAAGCTCAGCATTCAGAAAACAAAGATCATGGCATCTGGTCCCATCACTTCATGGGAAATAGATGGAAAAACAGTGGAAACAGTGTCAGACTTTGTTTTTTTGGGCTCCAAAATCACTGCAGATGCTGATTGCAGCCATGAAATTAAAAGACGCTTGCTCCTTGGAAGGAAAGTTATGACCAACCTTGATAGTATATTAAAAAGCAGAGACATTACTTTGCCAACCAAGGTCCGTCTAGTCAAGGCTATGGTTTTTCCCGTGGTCATGTATGGATGTGAGAGTTGGACTGTGAAGAAAGCTGATCGCCAAAGAATCGATGCTTTTGAACTGTGGTGTTGGAGAAGACTCCTGAGAGTCCCTTATACTGCAAGGAGATCCAACCAATCCATTCTAAAGGAGATCAATCCTGGGTGTTCATTGGAGGGACTGATGCTAAAGCTGAAACTGCAATACTTTGGCCACCTCATGCGACGAGTTGACTCACTGGAAAAGACTCTGATGCTGGGAAAGGTTGGGGGCAGGAGGAGAAGGGGACGACGGAGAATGAGATGGCTGGATGGCATCACCGACTCTGTGGACATGAGTTTGCATGAACTCCGGGAGTTGGTGATGGACAGGGGGGCCTGGCGTGCTGTGATTCATGGGGTCACAGAGAGTCGGACACGACTGAGCAACTGAACTGAACTGAACTGAACTGATGGTTATTAAACAACACACTCTTAAATGAGTTAAGGGAAAAATCACAGGGAAACACAATACTTTGAGATAAATGAAAACAAAAACAACATCCCAAAACTTCAGGGATATAACTAAAGTAGTTCTTAGAAGAAAATTTTTGTAAATACATGTATTTTTTAAAAGAAACAGTTCCACTCATTAGTTTAACCTTTGACATAGAAATGAGATAATAGGGGTAAACTATCCTCAAAGCAAAAAGAAATCTTGTAAGAGTGAAAACAAATGAATTAGAGAATAGAAAAATTATAGGGAAAATGTGTGTGTTAGTCTTTCAGTCATCTCCGACTCCCGACCCCATGAACTGTAGCCCACCAGGCTTCTCTGTCCATGGGATTCTCCAGGCAAGAATACTGGAATGAGTTGCCATTTTCTTCTCCAGGGGATCGTCCTGACTGAGGGATCGAACCAGGTCTCTTGTACTGCAGGCAGATTCTTTACCATCTGAGCCACCAGGGAAGCACACAGAGAAAACAGACAAAAGCAAAACACACAGAAGGGGCGGCTTGAATGATAGAAATTTATTTTCTCATAGTCTAAAGGCTTGAAGTCCCAGAGCAAGGTGTCAGGAGGTTTGGTTTCTTCTGAAGCCTTCCTCTTCAACTTCTGGGTCCTCATGTGTTAGCCCCTCAGTCTGTGAGTTGTCGGTGTTTCCATTTCCTCCTCTTATAAAGACACAAGCCATATTGGATTAGGACTCAGCCATACAAACTCCTTTTATCCTACTCAACTTTTAAAGGTCATATCTCCAAATACAGTCACATTCTGAGGTACTGGGGTTAGTATTTCAACACATGAGTTTTATAGGCACACGATTTGGTCCAAATAGTGGTGATGGCTACGCAAGTCTGTGAATATACTAAAAACTACTGAGTCATGCAGTTAATTGCATTGAATCATGCGGTTACAGTAGGCGAATTTTATAGTATGTGAATTATATTTCAAAAAAAAACATTGTAAAGGGATGATATGAGGAGGGAGGTGGGAGGGGGTTTCAAGATGGGGAACACATGTACATCTGGGGCGCATTCATGTCAATGTATGGCAAAACCAATACAATATTGTAAAGTAATTAGCCTCCAATTAAATTTTTTTTAAAATAGTACCAAAAAAAAAAAAGAAACAATGGAGCTATTTAAGATTTTCAAAAAAAAAGTAAAGCAATCCACCTGAGTTTTTATAAATGTTTTCCAGCAACCCCCTCTAGGATCAAAGTACAAGGAAAGTGAAAGTGAAGCCACTCGGTTGTATCCGACTCTTTGATACCCCATGGACTGTGGCCAACCAGGCTCCTCCATCCATGGGATTTTCCAGGCAAGAGTACTGGAGTGGGTTGCCATTTTCTTCTCCAGAGGGTCTTCCCTAACCAGGGATCGAACCCCACATGCTTTACCATCTGAGCTACTAGGGAAGCCCCAAGTACAAGGAAGCTGGAGGTAAAATGAGTAATAAGGAGATTATTACAATAATCTGGTTAGATGCCCTGTAAATCTTCACTAGACCAAGGACACGAGTTGAAAAGAAGAGAGAAGACAGGAATGACTTTGTGTGGTTAGATGCGACCACCTAAAAGAAAACATTTCTAAGGGAAGGCTACCAAGCTGACTCCATGGGCTGACAGTCTGGTAAGACGGTCACAGCCCTCAGAGCCTGTCAAGTGACCACAGATCCTTGAGAATCATCTGTGCTAAATACATTTGTGCTCATGCTCAGTTGCCCCAATCACTTTGCGACCCTATGGACTGTAGCCTGCCAGGCTCCTCTATCCATGGGCTTCTCCAGGCAAGAATGCTGGAGTGGGTTGCTATATCCTCCTCCATGGGATCTTCCTGGTCTAGGGATAGAACTTGTGTCTTCTGCATCTTCTGCTATAGTAGGTGGATTCTTTATTACTGAGCCACCACAGAAGCCCACTAACTACATTAGTAAATGCTAATGATATAATGGGCTGCTTCTTCTAAGCAACACAGAAGTTAAAATTCTATTTTATTCAAAATGTTATTCACAATTTAAAATAAAGCAATATGAAGGCTTTAGGCACTGCTGTGGGTCAGGTCTTCAAGACTTCAGGTCTTCAAGTTCCACAAGACTCCTCAGGATCATGCACACCATGGTCTCACAGGTTCTGTCAGGGGAGCGAGGAAGGCAAGAATGAGAGGTGCAAGCATGATGAGGCAGGCTCAGCAGGCTGCCTAGTGAACCCCAGAAGAGGAAGCGACGTGAAATTCAGAGAGGAGGACAGGAAAGAAAACCACATCAAGCCTGGCATGAGCTGCTGTATAGGGGTATCGGTGCAAACTTGATTTGACAGGGAAATCATTTTGTTTTACAGCCACTCAGCTGTGTCTGACTCTTTGCGACCCCTTGGACTGCAGCGTGCCAGGCTTCCCTGTCCTTCACTATCTCTTGGAGTTTGCTTAAACTCGTGTCCATGGAGTCAATGATGCCGTCCAACCATCTCATCCTCTGTCGCCTCCTTCTCCGCTTGCCCTCAGTCTTTCCCAGCGTCCCAATCTTTTCTAATGAGTCAGTTCTTCACATCAGGTAGCCAAAGTATTAAGAACTTCAGATTCAGCATCAATCCTTCCAATGAATCATCAGGGTTGATTTCCTTTAGGATTAACTGATTTGATCTCCTTGTTGTCTATTATTTTTTGTCTAGAACTTGATTTTCTCATCTATTTCATAGCAGCAGAAGTCCAGGGCAACCAAGATGGCTAAAGAGGGTTCTCTACGAGGTGATGCTTACTCTGGGTTCATATATATACAAGTGAATATGGTGCTGTCTCTCTCTTTCTCACACACACACACAATTGGCCCAAGAAGCACTTCTTGTCTCTGGGTCCCCAAACTTCCCTTACACTGCCCTGTCTCTCCTCTGTCAAGAGCTCACCTCCCTCCACTCTTCTCTTCTTTCTCCCTCTAACCACCAATGTTTTTTAAAAATTGAATTTGAATCATTTAAAGAGAGAATTCAGGCCAGTGGAATGAAAAAGAGTAAAAGGTTCTGCCCTTGAAGATGTCTATTTGATCCAGCAGCTCTATCATTGACCAAGTGTATAACCTCAGGACTCTGTTCTCAGTTTCCTTATCCATAAAACAACTATAACAACATCACCAGCTTTACGGGGTTGTTGAAAAGGTCTAATGAAATCATAGGTATGAAAATACATGTGCCTGTATGTGTGCTCAGTTGTGTCCAACTCTTTGCGACCCCATGGACTGTAACCCACCAGGTTCCACTGTCCATGGGATTCTCCAGGCAAGAATACTGGAGTGGGTTGCCATTTTCTCTTCCAGAGGATCTTCCCGATCCAGGAATCGAACCCATGTCTTCTGTGTCTCCTACATTGGCATGTGGATTCTTTACCACTTGAGCCACCAGGGAATCATGCAAGGCTCTAAATAAATATAAGGTATTGTTACTACTCCCTAGAGTATTAATGCTTGAACACCTTTAAGATTCTGTGGCATGAAACATTAGCCTGGAGCCAGGAGGTGGAAGAATTTTGGGAGTGAGGGCAGAGTCTCCCAGATTGCACAGGTTGGCAAGTGCCTCCTTTCTGTCTATAAAGAAGACCTCTTTACATACAAACACAAGAGGGCATGCAAGCACGTTTTTAAACCCTAAATCTACTCCAGAGTTTCTATTTGGATCTCCTTCTCACACCCTTCGGGCTGAACTTAGAAGTGGAAAATTTCCGGAAGCAAAGTCCTCAGCTGTCCAATTTGGGTTGGATCAGCTGAACAGACCACGTTGATGACGGGTGTTTCATTTGTTTTGCACCCTCTGGTGGACTGTGCCTGGAGGTACAGGGGTTACTCTGAAATTGACAAGCAGCTGCAGCACCCACCTGTCACTGCCCCAGGGCTTGGGTGGGGCAGTGGGGGTGGTTGGCAGGGATAGGGATGAGGCCTGGAGGCTGGCAGGCCAGTCAGCATCAATGAGAAAAGAGGCTCTGCAGAAAGCAACAGAAGAGACCCCCAGCTCATCTTTCTTGAACAATAAGTAACAATTCACATGTAACTGCATGAACCCCTCCTAAAGGTTGGCTGGCAATTCCTTTCTAGATGATGGTAGTCTCCCTGGTTCTTCTTACCAGAGTGTAAGCCTCTTGAGGTAGGTCGACATCCTCATCTTTGGACCTTCTTCATCCCCTTCCACTCCCACCACTACACACACACAGAGAGACACCAAATTAGACTGAGGCTGTGCTGTGCTTAGCCACTCAGTTGTTTTGGATGCCTTGGCTAGGACACAGAAAATACTGGACTTACCTGGCGGCTCAGACGGTAAAGCATTTGCCTACAATGTGGGAGACCCGGGTTCAATCTCTGGGTTGGAAAGATCTCCGGGAGAAGGAAATGTCAACCCACTCTAGTATTCTTGCCTGGAAAATCCCATGGACTGAAGAGCCTGGTAGGTTACAGTCCATGGGGTTGCAAAGAGTTGGACATGACTGAGCAACTTCACTTTCACTTCCTTTTCTTTCAGCAAATACTTACAGTTACACCAAATTGAACCAGCAAAAGCCTCTCTGGCCTCAAAAGAGAGATTTTAGATGAGGTTCTCTAACCACCTTGGAGTGTGGGAAGCTCCTCCTTCCCCAGTCCAACCCACAATGCAATGGATGCTCTCAGTGATGATGTAATGAACTCAGAGATGTGCATGTAAGCAACGGGTTTTATTCGGAATCCAACGGATCCATCCACAGACACTTACTGACTGCATGATCTATCCCGAGCATTGTGTGACGTGCTTTGGGCCGAGGGGTAGGAGGAAAAGGGGAAGCAGAGAATAAGACCATTGTACTTGTGCCTTCAAAGAGCTCATGGGACTAATGAGGAAACAAGATACACTCACAGGACATAAAAGCAAGCAGCATGAACAGCAGACCAGCTACTCAACCCCAGCTGTCTCAGCAGAGAAGAGACTAGGGTGGCCAGGGAAGAAGGCATGAAGGAGGTGCTTAGACCTTGAGCCACTCCTAGAATCTAACTGAAATATTGTGTTGAGTGTAGCATTTTTCAGAGTTGCCTGGGGCCTTCCTTTGGGACGTCATAATCCTGTCCCAATCACATGCTTCTTCCAGTCCTTTCCCCTGCATGATTATCTTCCCCTCTCATCTCCACCTTTTCATATTCTTAGGAAAAGACCCTGATGCTGAGAAAGATGAAGGCAGAAGGAGAAGGGGGTTGCAGAGGATGAGATGGTTAGAGAGCATCACCAACTCAATGGACATAAATCTGAGCAAATTCGGGAGATAGTGAAGCACAGGGAAGCCTGGCGTGCTGCAGTCCATGGGTTTGCAAAGAGTTGGACACAACTCAGTGACTGAACAGTAACAATCTAATTGCTTTACAATGTTTTAGTTTCTGATATACAACAAAGTGAAACAGTCATCAGTTCAGTTCAGTCGCTCAGTCATGTCCGACTCTTTGCAACCCCATGAACTGCAGCACGCTAAGCTTCCCTGTCCATCAACAACTCAGAGCTACCCAAATTCATGTCCATCAAGCCTGTGATGCCATCTAACCATCTCATCCTCTGTCATCCCCTTCTCCTCTTGCCCTAAATCTTTCCCAACATCAGGCTCTTTTCCAGTGATTCAGCTCTTCCCATCAGGTGGCCAAAGTATTGGAGTTTCAGCTTCAACATCAGTTCTTCCAATGAACACCCAGGACTGATCTCCTTTAGAATGGACTGGTTGGATCTCCTTGCAGCCCAAGGGACTCTCAAGAGTCTTCGCCAACACCACAGTTCAAAAGCATCAATTCTTCAGCACTCAGCTTTCTTTATAGTCCAACTCTCACATCCACACATGACTACTGGAAAAACCATAGTCTTGACTAGATGGACCTTTGCTGGCAAAGTAATGTCTCTGCTTTTTAATATGCTGTCTAGGTTGGTCATAACTTTCCTTCCAAGGAGCAAGTGTCTTTTAATTTCATGGCTGCAGTCACCATCAGCAGTGATTTTGGAGTCCAAAAAAATAAAGTCTGACACTGTTTCCACTGTTTCCCCATCTATTTCCCATGAAGTGATGGGACCGGATGCCATGACCTTAGTTTCCTGAATGTTGAGCTTTAAGCCAACTTTTTCACTGTCCAGACTCTCATCAAGAAGCTCTTTATTTCTTCTTCACTTTCTGACATAAGGGTGGTGTCATCTGCATATCTGACGTGATTGATATTTCTCCCAGCAATCCTGATTCCAGCTTGTGCTTCCTCCAGCCCAGCATTTCTCATGATGTACTCTGCATATAAGTTAAATAAGCAGGGTGACAATATACAGCCTTGACACACTCCTTTTCCTGTTTGGAACCAGTCTGTTGTTCCATGTCCAGTTCTAACTGTTGCTTCCTGACCTGCATACAGGTTTCTCAAGAGGCAGGTCAGGTGGTCTGGGATTCCCATCTCTTTCAGAATTTTCCAATTTCTTGTGATCCACACAGTCAAAGGCTTTGGCATAGTCAATAAAGCAGAAATAGATGTTTTTCTGGAACTCTTTTGCTTTTATGATGATCCAGTGGATGTTGGCAATTTGATCTCTGGTTCCTCTGCCTTTTCTACAACCAGCTTGAACATCTGGAAATTCACGGTTCACGTATTACTGAAGCCTGGCTTGGAGAATTTTCAGCATTACTTTACTAGCCATATGCATACATATATCCTTTCTCTCTTGAGCCTCCCTTCCACTCTCCTATTCCCCTACAATCCCCCCATCCCACCCCTGAGGTCATCACAGAGCACCAATGCTGAGCTCCCTGTGCCATACAGCAGCTTCACACTAGCTGTCTATTTTACACATGGTAGTGTATATATGTCAGTGCTACTCTCTCAATTTATTCCAACCTCTCCTTCGCACCCTGTGCCCACAAGCCCATTCTCTACGTCTGTGTCTTTATTCCTGCCTTACAAATAGGTTCATCCACACCATTTTTCTAAATTCTATATATGCAAGTTAATATATAATATTTGTTTTTCCCTTTATATTCTATTCATTCCTCTGGCTCTACTTGCCACATCCTAAGAGAGTTTTTCCTAAACACCCCAAGCTCATTTTTCTAAATATCTTAAAATCTATATCCCAGGACAAAGTACAATATCTTCATCTTATTTTTTCTGACACCGTATACCTATACACTCATTTCCTCAACTTAGATTGTTAATTTTGTAAGGTAAGAGTGAGGCTGTCTCCTTGGGTCCACCCCAGGGCACCTAGAACGGTGCTGCACACTCAGGATGGACCCAGTACATGCAGATGCCACCTCCCTTGGGCTTCCTGCAGAGGAGAGAGGCACCTCCTCCTGGCTAGGTAAGCAACTGCAGTCAGGCTCCTAGGCTATGACTCAGGAAGTCTTCTCAGCCAAGGAGAAGGAAGACCCTACCTGCTACATTAATGCACAGGAACCCCTGCCAATGTAGGTGATGCAGGTTCAAGCCCTAGGAGAAATCCCCTGGAGAAGGAAAGTGGCAACCCACTCCAGTATTCTTGCCTGAAGAATCCCATAAACAGTGGAGCCTGGTGGGCTACAGTCCATGGGACTGCAGAGTTGGACACAACTGAGAGACTAAACAACAACTCTTGCTAAAGGCTTTAAGTCTGACCTTTCCTCTTTAAGATATTCCTCCTCCTACCCCAAGTTGTGTGGGTTTTGGACTTCTTATCCTCTTCAAGGCAAGCTCTAATATTCATTTTAGTTGATGTTCACCTGGACACCAACAGAGGAAAGAAGAAACATCATGATTTGACTGTTTCAGGCTCCAGAAGGCTTTTTCTGAGACCCACAATATTCCAAAGGGTTTTTGTGTAGCTCTCTTAGGGATGCCCTAAAGTGGGTTTCAAAAAATATTGGTTTCCTGGAATGTTAAGACACAAAAAAGTAGTCTCAAGTCAGATATGTTTTGAAATTCTGAGTTAAAAGAATTGAGACAGAATGTTGTGTTTTGTTTTGTTTCATTTTTCCTGCAGAAAGTTTCAGAGCCTTTAATGGGCATGACAATTTTCCAAGAAGAGGCTGGAGTACATCACTCCAAATTAATTTGGCCAGGGAATGTTTTTTCTAAGATTGCTTCCCACGAAACACTTTAGGAAACTCTGTTTAGGACTTCCCTTTCAATCTTCTGGAAAACTCTCCCCAGAGTTTTCAGAGCTACTTACCCCAAGCGTTTTATTTCTTTCAGAAATTGTGATGTAAATAGAGATACATACACATAGTCATGTACAGATGTGAGAGTTGGACTATAACAAAAACTAAGCACTGAAGAATTGATGCTTTTGAACTATGGTGCTGGAGAAAATTCTTGAGATTCACTTGGACTGCAAGGAGATGAAACCAGTCAATCCTAAAGGAAATCCATCCTTAATTAAACTCAATGGAAGGACTGATGCTGAAGCTGAAGCTCCAGTACTTTGGCCATGTGGTGAGAAGAGCTGGCTCACTAGAAAGACTTGATTCTGGGAAGGACTGAGGGCAGCGGAAGAAGTGGTCAATAGAAGATGCGATGGTTGGATGGCATCACCAACTCAATGGATATGAGTTTGAGCAAACTCTGGGAAATGGTGAACAACAGGGAAGCCTGGCATCTGCAGTCCACAGGGTCACAAAGAGTTGGACACAACTGAGCACCTAACAACAACAATAATTAATATTAATAGAATATTGGATGTAGGTCTTTTCTAAGCATGACCAGCAAAGGCAGAGCTTGGTTGAGCCCCAATCAGTTTATCTTCAGAATCATGCTTTATATATTTCTTAATGTAAATATACACAAATTAAGATAAAAAGCTTTTATAGGTTAAAAAAATCAGTAAGTATATTATAAAAATCCTAAAATAACTCAATGTCAGTAATAACCAAAGAAATTTACATATATATGTGACACACTTTTAATCTATCAAATTGGCAAAATTTTAAAATAATCCATCACCTACTATTTTCCCAAGTATGATTTGATGGGTAAAAGTATACACTGATATAACTTTCTTGCGATCAGGTAGGAAAATATCAAAACCCTTAAGTTTTTTATACTCTCAGATTTTGATCTAAAGAATAGAGTATAAATGTTCACAAAGACGTAGCAACAAAGATGTTTAAAGCACAAGTGTTTAAAATTACAAAATGCTGGATATAAATTAAATGTCTAAAAAACAGTTAAATATATCTATATGAACCATATACTATAGAACCATGAAATACAATATTCTAGAAGATTTTTGTGACATGGAAAGATAATCTTATATATTGCTGAAAGAAAAGGGAATTCAAAGAATATTGTGAATAGCAAAATACTGCTTATGATAAAAGATACACTTTAAAAGGATAAAGAATAATATAAAATGTTATTAGTGGATATCTTTGGGTCCCAAGATTCAAGTGATTTATAAGCATTTATTTAAGAAAAAAAAAAAAAGAAGTGCTGGAGAAGACTCGAGAGTCTCTTGGACTGCAAGGAGATCAAATCAGTCAATCCTAGAGGAAATCAACCCTGAATATTCATGGGAAGGACTGATGCTGAAGCTGAAGATCCAATGATTTGGCCACCTGTTACAAACAGCCAACTCATTGGAAAAGATCCTGATGCAGAGTAAGACTGAAGACAAAAGAGGGTGGCAGAAGATGAGGTAGTTAGATAACATCACTGACTCAATGGACATGAATTTGTGCAAACTCCAGGAGATAGTGAAGGACAGGGAATCCTGGTGTGCTGCAGTCCATGGGGTTGCAAAGAGTTGGACACAACTGAGCGACTGAACATTTGTTGCTTGGAGGCTTCCCTGGTGGCTCCTCCACTGATACAGGAGAGTGGGGATAGATTCCTGAGTTGATATGATGCCCTGGAGAAGGAAATGGCAGCCCACTCCAGTATTCTTGCCCTGGAAATCCCAAAGACAGAGGAGCCTGGTGGGCTACAGTCCATGAGGGTGCAAAAGAGTAGAACATGACTTAGCAACTAAACAGCAAGAATAGATTTGTTGCTTATCTGTACTTTTCAAATTTACTGCAAGAAATACTTTTGTAGTAAGACAAGCACAACAAACATTAGACATAATAGAGAAGTACTTCTTTTGTATGCAGAGTGATTTTGTACAAAATCATGAGCTGCTAAATGATGCCATCCAGGCTGTATGCCACACAACTGCAGGAGGAACATTCTTGGTTCAGTTCAGTTCAGTTCAGTTCAGTCGCTCAGTTGTGTCCGACTCTCCGCGACCCCATGAATCACAGCACGCCAGGCCTCCCTGTCCATCACCAACTCCCGGAGTTCACTCAAACTCATGTCCACAGAGTCGGTGATGCCATCCAGCCATCTCATTCTCCGTCGTCCCCTTCTCCTCCCGCCCCCAACCTTTCCCAGCATCAGAGTCTTTTCCAGTGAGTCAACTCGTCGCATGAGGTGGCCAAAGTATTGCAGTTTCAGCTTTAGCATCAGTCCCTCCAATGAACATCCAGGATTGATCTCCTCTAGAATGGACTGGTTGGATCTCCTTGCAGTATAAGGGACTCTCAAGAGTCTTCTCCAACACCACAGTTCAAAAGCATTCTTGGTTAGCCTGTACTTATTTCCAAATAAAGAGCAAAATAATCATTATCATCAATTATAATTCAAAATAATTTTTTCAAGTACAAGAAAGGGACAACAAGAGCTTTAAGTGTCTACAGACTCACAGACATTAAAAAACAAACTTCTGGTTACCAAAAGGGAAAGAGGGGAAAGGGATAAATTAGGAGTTTAGAATTAACAGATACACACTACTATATACAAAAGAGATGAACAACAAGGACCTATTGTATAGCACAGAGAATCATTTAATATCTTATAAAAACCTATAATGGAAGAGAATCTGAAAAAATCAATAACTGAATCACTTTGCCATACACCTGAAACTAACACATTATAAATCAACTATACATCAATTTTTTAAAAAAGATAATAAGTGACTTTATCACATCAAAAATTGGCAGCATGAAGCCAACAACCCTAACTTCTTCATTTATCTTCCCGGGTTACAATCTTTAGACCATGCTGCTTGGTATCAAAACTTCTAGTGCCTACAAAACCCTTTGTGAAATTAAGCCACAGAAAGAAAGAACCCTTGTCTAGCAGCTAAAGGCAATCTGCCAATTTATTTCCATCCTTCATCTAATTTTCAGTTGGCCAGCTAAGTGAAAAAGGTAACCAGAGACAGGGGAGAAGGCCACTGATAAGAATGACAGATAAGTAAATAAAACATTCATAAGAGTTAGTTCTCTGTGTCTCAAACCCATTTTATGTGACTCTCAGAGAATGTGGCTGTTTAAAGAACCAATGTTGCATGGAAAAAAAGAAAGTGAACAAGGGGACAAAAATAATGACACAAAATGGAGATGTGCATATTATAAAACATGGAGCATGATATGAGGAGGATATACCTCAAAAAGGGCTGTTCCTTGTTTAGACCAAAGTCCTCCAGTCTCTCAGGAAGAGAATGTTGTCTTTTGCTATTTGGAAATAGGCCCCTGGTGAAGCTGGCCACATCCAGTGTAGGACACTTACATTGTGTTCTTCCTGTTCCTTACACATGGCCTTTGATTTATATTTGCTTTACCTTTCTATTTAGGCCAGTATTTCATAAGCAGAAGGCATCTGGCATACCTGTGTTAAATAGATTCCTCTCAAAATGTGAGAAAACATCGCTAGCAGCTAAGAAAATAATTTCTCCCTTTTCGTGTTCAAATGCTCTTTGCTCCAGTAGAGGTCAGCGTCTCACAACTGATCCAAGGACACAGAGAAGCCCCTCCCTCCTGACCTGATCACCCTCAAAATCCTCCCCTTCCAGCTGATGGTACAGTGGAAAGAATCTTGCAGTTAGAAGTCACGACTTGAGGACTGAGGACAAATTATTTAACATCTCTAAGCTTTAGTGTCCTTATATGTAAAAAGGGGGAGGAGGAAGAGAAGTATTTTATAAGTAAAGTTATGTAATAGAATCTAGCATAATATATTGCACAAAATAACATCCCAGTGAGTGGAGTTTCCTTGCTTTTATCCTTCTTCCTTGAAGTCTCTCCATTCCACCTTCAGAGAAAGATAAATACCACAAATACCCCAATCAGAGGTCCTGATTGGCTGAAGCTCACATTGAGTGACCAATTACCAAGTGTAGATCCTTTCTTGAAACTTTCTAAAAGTAAGGGAGAACTGGATACCAACAAGAGATGGAAGTTATTAATGCAAACAGAAGCGATATGGAGGGGTTAGACTGGGTTGGAAAGAAAGAAACTGCATGGGAAGCTAAATCAACAGCATCACTTGGAATTATTTTTGCCAAAAGAGGCAAAAATAGATTCAACTTTTTAGGAACTAGACATATATACTGAAATCTCGCGGTTACATGGGCTTCCTAGGTGGCACTAGTGGTAAAGAATCCATCTGCCAGTGCTGGAGACAGACACTGGTTGGATCCCTGGGTCAGGAAGATCCACTGGAGGAGGGCATGGGCAACCCACTCCAGTATTCTTGTCTGGAGAATCCTATGGACAGAGGATCCTGGCAGGTTACAGACCACAGGGTTGCAGTCAGACATGACTGAAGCAACTTAGCACACAGTAGTTATATAAAATGTTCTGAAGGTTGGTGATCTAAATGGGAAGGAAATCTTAAAAAGAGAATTTATATGTAAACATATAGCAGATTCACTTTGTTGTACAACAGAAACTAACCCAACATGGTAAGGTAACTATACTCCAACAAAAATTAATAAACAGATATTCTAGAGGTCAAAATCAAGAAAGACATTAGAGGACAGGTGTTGAGAGCCTTGGGTTCTTGTCTTTCCTCACACCCCTAAGTCCTGCTGGAACCAATTAACACATTTATTAAGAGAAACACACAAACATGGGCATGTGTTTCCAATCTTCTTCGTGCCACAGAAGCACTGTGACCTTCGACAAACTGCCTCTTTTCTCCCATTCTGTATAATGTAGCTAACAATGACATAGTCTTGAATTACTGGACAAAATAAATAAAATAATCAATGTAGGACATTTAGCATGATGTCAGGCAGTTTCGTCAGGAAGATCCCCTGGAGAAGGAAATGGCAACCCACTCCAGTATTCTTGCCTGGGAAATCTAATTGACAGAGGAGACCGATGGACTACAGTCCATGGGGTTGCAAACAGTCGGACACGATGGATCACATGCAAACACACAGGCAGTTTCAGTCCTTAAAAAAAATGGGACTCTCTATTCATTATTTGCTTGATCCTAGAAAAGTTCTTACTCCCTGGGCATGCTGCTGCTGCTCCTAAGTCGCTTCAGTCATGTCTGACTCTAGACAACAGTCCACCAGGCTCCGCTGTCCCTGGGATTCTCCAGGCAAGAACACTGGAGTGGGTTGCCATTTTCTTCTCCAATGCATGAAAGTGAAAAGTTTCATGCAAAGTCAGTTTCTTCATTTCTATAAGGGGGAAACAAGGAAGTGAAAGAGAATGTCCAGGAGCCTTCCAGAACTGCAACATGCCTGACATCCTATAGAGCCCCAGCCCAATTCCAGTCAGCTCTGCAGAGCAGCTGGGGGGCTGGAACTCAGGGACACAGCCTGCCGGCCACAGCCCAGGGTCTGACAGCTGCTTCCATCAGGCAAAGCAATAGGACAATGTGGCCAAAAGAATCCATGAGAGCAAGGGATTCAATCCAGGCCAATATGAAGGGAAGACTCTGTCAAGATCATCTGGAAAGTGAAATGTGACTTCCTCTTTTTTGGTTTAAGGTCAAGAAACAAGAAGGGCTACCAAGCCGAGCTTAGTCTCCCAAGGCTCCTGGAGGATCACATGTCTCGTCAGAAATGCCATTTTAACTGATGTAAGTGTGAAGGAGTTGGAACCCTAGGGATTAAATTTCTGCTGAAATACACGTTTTGGGGAAAAAAAAATATAGAGCTCTTGACTCAGGGAATGCAAAGCTTTTGGGAAACTGTTCTAAGTCCGATACAGAGGGTATCAAATGCCACTGGCCTTTCAGGGTTCCCCTTATGTCATAGGTTAGCATGAGCTCACACCTGGCCACCCTGGCCCCCCGGTTTGGGGGAGGGTTAGGGACACCTGTCTTAGCTTGTCTCACATTTACACACACACATTCCTAGGCCTGGGAACTTTTTTCCCCACAAAGACATGTTTTATGGCTGCACTTGTATTTTTATGACAAAACAGTCCCACATTTGTCTGAGAGGAAGTGGGGTCTAAGGAGCCTGGGAGACTGGACACCTGGGCTCTGCCAGCTTCATCAGGTCACAGATGTGCCTACCTACTTGTGTGTTGCCAGGGGTGAGCTGCCCCTCTGTGAGCTGATGGAGATGAGGGTCTGCCAGCTCTCCTTTCCTGAGAGAGTGGGCTGTAGTGTGTGGCAAAAAGTGTCTGACTCACTCCATCCTCAAGCAGCCACAGGATCTGCTGTCACAATAAGTTTGTTTGCATTTCCTAGTAGCGGTGTGGTGGTGGTTTAGTCACTAAGTCATTTCTGACTCTTGCCACCTCATGGATGGTATCCCACTAACCTCCTCTGTCCATGGGTTTCCCAGGCAAGAATACTGGAGTGTGTTGCCATTCCCTTCTCTGGAGTATCTTCCTGACAACCCAGAGATCAAACCTGCGTCTCCTACATTGGCAGGTGAATTCTTTATGCATTTCCTAGAGTTTTACATAAGTAGAACCCTAGAGGATGCACTCTATTTTTGTCTGATTTTTTGTGTTCAGTATAATTTTGAGATTTATCCATGTTGTATGCATCAGCTGTTTGTTTCTTTTCATAGCAGGGTACTACTCTATTGTATGGATTTGCCACCGTTTGCTTATCCACTCATCTTCAGAAGGTTAGATATTTTGGTTGTTTCCAGTTTGGGCCTATTACAGATAAAACTGCTATGAACATTTGTGTCCAAAATAAAGGGTATTTGACTGTCAAAAAGAAAAGTCTGGCTGCCAGTCCTGTATGATATCTACCTCCCTGAACCTCCACGTTAACCTCTACCAGTTATCAAAATGGTAAAGCAGGGACTTCCCTGGTAGGCCAGTGGTTAAGACATCACCTTCTAGTGCAGAGGATGCAGGGTCTATCCTTGGTCAGGGAGCTAAGATCGTACCTGCTTCATGGCCAAAAAGCAAAAACTGAGCAATATTGTAACAAACTCAACAAAGACTTTAAAAACGGCTCACATTGAAACCAAAATCTTTTTTAAAAAAAAGAAAGGTAAAACACATCCTCCTCCCAGTTGTCATGAAAATTGATGCACAAATCATGTGAAAAAAAATTTTTTTACAAAAAACTATATACACATGATATTAATATTCCCCTCAGTCATTATTTGTTCATAATCTGATAACTGCCGGTTGAGGTAATGGGAGGGTTTTTGTGAGTGTGTGTGTCTGTATGTGTAAGAAGACACTCTGGACAGAATAGAGGGATATAAACAAATGGAATTCAGCTCCACCATCACCCAAAAGTACCCACCATTAGTGTAGGGCAAAAGTGCTAAACATAGAAACAGTGAACACATCACACTAGACAGCAAGGTGAGAGAATGTTTCAGGGAAGCTGAGGGATCAGCACCCTGGTTAGTAAGAACCAGTAAGAGAAATAGAATGTGAAATGCAAGTCAGGAAGG
This sequence comes from Moschus berezovskii, assembly GCF_049115385.1. Taxonomy (NCBI): domain Eukaryota; kingdom Metazoa; phylum Chordata; class Mammalia; order Artiodactyla; family Moschidae; genus Moschus; species Moschus berezovskii. The sequence goes on along the minus strand of NC_142466.1, from coordinate 78,452,472 downwards.
CTTCATGGGGGATGAGAGGATCATCTGGGTCCTTAAAGCAAGTCAGGAAGGACATGATGGGCAGCACATAATTGGTTGAGGACCTGTCCACAGTGTGTTGTCCTGAATGAGTGTGTACACTGGAACCAAAGGGGGGTCCTGGGAGTGCTTACATCATAAGACCTCTTCACTGCAGTAGGACAAATGCTTAGTAAACTTCCTGTAATATTGTTTTCTCCTGAAATAGGCCTGTGCCTTGTAGCTGCTGTGCCTCTGGTTTTCAGTCCTGATGGAACAGCGTGTGTCTGTGTGTGTGTGGGTATGTGTGTGCATGTGCTCAGTTATGTCTGACTCTTTGTGGCCCCATGAACTAGAGCCTGCCAGGCTTATCTGTCCATGGAATTCTTCAGACAAGAACACTAGAGTGGGTTGCCATGCCTTTCTCCAGAGGATCTTCCCAAGTCAGGGATTGAACCCAGGCTTCCAGCATTATAGTCATATTGTCTAACATCTGAGTCACCAGGGAAGCCCTAGGTTTATAGGAAGTCAATAGATTTTATTAAAAATGGAAAAATCAGCAACAGTAACAAATGTAAGAATTAGCCATAAGAAAAACGAGTTACTACATATAGAAATCTGTTGTATTTCTCAAAATTAACAGTCAAATATCAGAAAGAAGTTTTTAAAAATCCCTTAAAATTGCATCAAAAAATAAAATACTCAGGAACAAACCTGACAAGGAGATGAAAGAGTTATATGCTGAAACTATAGAACATTGATCAAGGAAATCGAAGATTACTCAAAAAAATGAAAAAATATCCCATGTTCTTGGGTTGGAAGAATTAATATTGCTAAAATGGCCATACTACCCAAAGCAATCTAGAGATTTAATGTAATTCCTATCAATTTACCCATGACATTTTTCAAAGAAATAGAAAAAATAATACTGAAATTTATATGGAACCACAAAAGATTCAGACTTGATAAAGCAATCATGAGGAAAAAGAACAAAACTGGAAGCATAATCCTCCCAGACTTTACAATACTACAAAGCTACAGTAATCAAAACAGCATGATGATGTGATGTGATATGAAAGTTGCTCAGTCATGTCCGACTCTTTGTAACCCCATAGACTATACAATCCATGGGATTCTCTAGGCCAGAACACTGGAGTGGGTAGGCTTTCCTTTCTCCAGGGAATCTTCCCAAACCAGGGATTGAACCCAGGTCTCCCCCATTGCAGGCAGATTCTTTACCAGCTGAGCCACAAGGGAAGCCCAAAACAGCATGATATTGGCACAAAACAGACATATGAATCAATGGAACAGACTAGAGAGCCCAGAAATTAGCCCACATGCCTACAATCAATTAATCTTTGACAAAGGAAGCAAGAATATGCAAAGTCTCTTCAGCAAGTGGTGTTAGCGAAGCTGGCCAGCTCCATGTGAATCAATGAAGTTAGAAAACACCCTCATATACGACACACAAAAATAAACTTAAAATGGCTTAAAACCTTAAACATAAGACATGATACTGGGACTTCCCTGGCAGTCCAATGGTTAAGACTCTGTGCTTCCAAGACAGGGAGTACAGGTTCTATTATCCCTAGATAGGGAACTAAGATCCCACATGTTACATGACAAAAAAAAAAAAAAATGACATCATAAAACTCCTAGAAAAGAACATATGTAAACATTCTCTGACATAAATCATAACAATGTTTTCTTAGGTCAGTCTCTCAGGGCTGTAGAAATAAAAATAAACAAATAGAACCTAATCAAACTTACAAGTTACCTAAGTAGTAAAAGTAGTTCCTAAATTCAGGTCTTTGGCCACCATATCCTCTGTTCCTACCACCTAATTAGTTAGTTAGTATTAGTCACTCAGTCATGTCTGACTCTTTGTGACCCTATGGACTGTAGCTCTCCACACTCCTTTGTCCATGGGGATTCTCCAGGCATGAATACTGGAGTGGGTTGACATGCCCTCCTCCAGGGGATTTTCCCAACCCAAGGATTGAACCCAGGTCTCCCACATTGCAGGCAGATTCTTTACCATCTGAGCCACCAGGGAAGCCCTATCACCTAATTAGGAACCGAATAAACACTTGCTGAATTGAACTGTACTGAAAATAAACTTGCCGCAATGCCTGCTCTATTGTTAGGATGGAAGGAGCGTAGGACAATGCTGATAGCAGAATGAAATGAGCTGGAAAGTAAAATACAGTTCCAGAGAAATCAGAGTCAGATGGTGAAAGTCGACTATATTGCCCCTCACACTTACCCAAGCCCTTATGAGATCTGGAACTACAAACTGACAAAAAAAAAAAAAAGGCATTTCAAGACAAGTAATGTCCAGCTGGAAGCAGGACAGTCTGGTTATAAGCACTGAACCAAAGCCAAAAGAGAACAGAAAAACTCTCCCGTCATACAATCCACCCATTTAAACCTGATCTGCCAAACCAGGGCTCCTCTCTCTCCCATTCCAATTAACAGCTCTGCTCCCAGCAACCGACATGCTGAATCACCCTCCAGTGCCACAGCGGATGGCTCATAAAGCTTTGGGCTCATCTAATCCTCTAATAGCCTGGGGCTGTATTAGTGTCACAGTAGCAAAATTCTCTCCCAAATTAGAACTGTATTATTTTACTGTACAAAAGTCAGCAGGGTTCCTGAAGGAACTAACTGCAAACCATCTGTTAACCCTTTCTAATCTCATCTCCCCTAACTGCCATCAGAAAATATGACTTTGAAACAAACAAATACCTTTGAGTCAAATCCCCTGAAGCCTTGGCCCCACTGCGAGTACATACTGAGAGTGGAGGTCAGATAGTTGCACAGTACCTTCTTGCCTGCCATGACAAATTGTACCCTGCTTTCTCAACATTAACTGTGTGTATGTGATATTGCAACTTATAATATTTTAAGAGGTCGTAAATTTACTTTTTTATTTTATTGTTAATATGGACCATTTTTTATGTCTTTACTGAATTCTGCTTCTGCTTTATGTTTTGGTTTTTTGGCCACAGGGCATGCAGAATCTTAGCTCCCCAAGCAGGGATTGAAACTGAAACCCCTGCATTGGAAGGCCAAGTCTAACCACTGGACCTCCAGGAAAGTTTCTATTTTACTCTTTTAATTTAATTTTTAAATAAAAGTTTACAAAATATAAACTAGGAATATAATTCCAAGTTTAGCACAATTGCACTCATCTCATACATTAGTAAAGTAATTCTCAAAATTCTCCAAGTCAGGCTTTAGCAATACATGAACCGTGAACTTCCAGATGTTCAAGCTAGTTTTAGAAAAGGCAGAGGAACCAGAGATCAAATTGCCAACATCCGCTGGATTATCGAAAAAGCAAAAGAGTTCCAGAAAAACATCTATTTTTGCTTTATTGACTATGCCAAAGCCTTTGACTGTGTGGATCACAAGAAACTGTGGAAAATTCTGAAAGAGATGGGAATCCCAGACCACCTGACCTGCCTCTTGAGAAACCTGTATGCAGGTCAGGAAGCAACAGTTAGAACTGGACATGGACCCTGCCTGGAGGTCCAACGTGGAAGTTGCTGGCCAACCAAGCTTCCAAAGAAACTGTCTGGGAGCCAAGAGTCTGAGGCGGAGCCACAGTGCAGGCCTAGGCGAGGGGAGGTGGCGGCGCTGAGACTCGAGTAGGAGTCGCTGCCGAGGTCGGGGCCAGTCTCCGACAATCGACGAAGGCGGACAGGCGGTTCATCATGGGTGGTTTTTTCTCAAGCATTTTTTCCAGTCTGTTTGGAACTCGGGAAATGAGGATTTTAATTTTGGGATTAGATGGAGCAGGAAAAACTACAATTTTGTACAGATTACAGGTTGGAGAAGTCGTGACTACTATTCCTACCATTGGATTCAATGTTGAGACAGTAACATACAAGAACCTTAAATTCCAAGTCTGAGATTTGGGAGGACAGACAAGCATCAGGCCATACTGGAGACGTTATTATTCAAACACAGATGCAGTCATTTATGTAGTAGACAGTTGTGACCGAGACCGAATTGGCATTTCCAAATCAGAGTTAGTTGCCATGTTGGAGGAAGAAGAGCTGAGAAAAGCCATTTTAGTGGTGTTTGCGAATAAGCAGGACATGGAACAGGCAATGACTCCCTCAGAAATGGCATATTCACTTGGGTTACCTGCCTTGAAGGACCAAAAATGGCAAATATTCAAAACTTCAGCAACCAAAGGCACTGGCCTTGATGAGGCAATGGAATGGTTAGTTGAAACATTAAAGAGCAGACAGTAATTCAGTCACTTTTGCTGCTCTGAAACGAAGACCACATCACGTATCCCTTTGGAAACAGTTAAGTGTGCTCCACACTACTAAACGTTAAAGCTATCTGATTGTCGGCATATACCGAACTGACCGGAACATTTGTAATACATATTAAAACTGAGTATTTGGTTGGAAGGGTAACTCATCGTGATTGAACCAACTGAATGTCTGCCCTATATAATGTAAAATATTCCTTCCTTGTTATCTTGTGTTAAGGTATATATTCTGTTTGTATGCAGTTCTTATTCAGATACAGTCCTATTAAAGAATGTACTCTTAATGAGGAAAAAAACCCTCCTATTTAAAAAAAAAAAAAAAGAACTGGACATGGAACAACAGACTGGTTCCAAATAGGAAAAGGAGTGTGTCAAGGCTGCATATTGTCACCCTGCTTATTTAACTTATATGCAGAGTACATCATGAGAAATGCTGGGCTGGAGGAAGAACAAACTGGAATCAAGACTGCCAGGAGAAATATCAATCACCTCAGATACGCAGATGACACTCCCCGTATAGCAGAAAGTGAAGAAGAACTAAAGAGCCTCTTGATTAAAGTGAAAGAGGAGAGTGAAAAAGTTGGCTTAAAGCTCAACATTCAGGAAACTAAGGTCATGGCATCTGATCCCATCACTTCATGGGAAATAGATGGGGGAACAGTGGAAACAGTGTCAGACTTTATTTTGGGGGGCTCCAAAATCACTGCAGATGGTGATTGCAGCCATGAAACTAAAAGACGCTTACTTCTTGGAAGGAAGGTTATGACCAACCTAGACAGCATATTAAAAAGCAGAGACATTACTTTGCGAAGGTCCGTCTAGTCAAGGCTATGGTTTTTCCCGTGGTCATGTATGGATGTGAGAGTTGGACTGTGAAGAAAGCTGATCACCAAAGAATTGATGCTTTTGAACTGTGGTGCTGGAGAACACTCTTGAGAGTCCCTTGGACTGCAAGGAGATCCAACCAGTCCATTCTAAAGGAGATCAGTCCTGGGTGTTCATTAGAAGGACTGATGTTGAAGCTGAAACTCCAATACTTTGGTCACCTGATGCAAAGAGCTGACTCATTGGAAAAGAGCCTGATGCTGGGAAAGATTGAGGGCAGAGGAGAAGGGGACGACAGAGGATGAGATAGTTGGATGGCATCACCGACTCAATGGACATGAGTTTGAGTAAACTCTGGGAGTTGGTGATGGACAGGGAGGCCTGGCGTGCTCGATTCATGGGGTCGCAAAGAGTCGGAAACAACTGAGCGACTGTACTGAACTGAACTTAGCTGATATATAAAATTATATGTTATAAATACATATTTTTGTCTTTGGACATGGTTCCTAGCTCACAGTTCCTAAAACCCTTGGAATTATACCCAATATTTTGTGATAATCTGTAAGGAAAGAATCTGGAAAAAGTGGAGACATATGTGTGTGTGTGTGTGTGTGTGTATCACTAAATCACTTTGCTGTATACCTGAAACTAACACAACATTGTAAAATCTACTACAGTTCAATTTTTAAAAAGAAAGAGTGAAGGGGCATCTTTTATTATAAAATTTGGTCTTTTGTCCTCATTTCTTCAAGTGGCTTCCTGAAATAATGTGTCTTGTTATTCATAGCAAGGACTTTTCAACCACAACTGAGCTTACGTTAATGAGATGACTTTTAGAAATCCCTCAGAGACTTACCTGGTGGTTTAGCGATTACAACTTCACCTTCCAGTGCAGGGGGTGCTGGTTCAATCCCTGGTCAGGGAGAAGCCAACAACCCACATGACTTGTGGCCAAAAGAAAAAAATCCAAAATCATAAAACAGAAGTGATATTGTAACAAATTCAACAAAAACTTTAAAAATGGTCCACATCAAAAATTTAAAGAAAAAAAGAAATCCCCTAAAGATGGGGTTTGGATGACTGGTTGCCAGGGGAACCAAGAATGAATACAGGCTTGGGAATTTCAATTCCATCCTCTGATCTCCAAGCAGGGCAGAGGGGCTGCAGTTTGAACCAATAGCCAGTGACTTTAATCAACCAAGTCTGTGTAATGAGGCCTCCATTAAAAACCTAAAAGGACGGGTACAAAGAGTTTCCAGGTTGGCAAACCAGAGTATGTTCAAATGCTACCATGTTGTATCCCCAAACCCCATGGGGAAAGACAGAAGTTCCTTTGTTCCAGGATCTTCATAAATGTCTCTTTATCTGGCTGTTGATTCTTATCCCTTAATATCTTTTGTCATAAACTGGTAATCTAGTGATGGTACAGAAAGGGAGACCCCTTCCACAGCCTGAGTATGGGTTTTGGAGTAACACTTGGAAATGAATTATCCAAGGAGATGCATGTGCTGACAAAGCAAGAGACTTTATTGGGAAGGGGTGCCTGGGCAAAGAGCAGCAGAGGGAACCCAGGAGGATTGCTCTGCCTTGTGGCTTACAGTCATGGGTTTTATGGTGATGGGATTCATTTCCAGGTTGTCTCTGGCCAATCATTCAGACTCAAGGCCCTTTCTGGCTTGGCCACACATTGCTGAGTACACACTGCTCAGTCAAGATGGATGTCAGCAAGGATACTGGGAGGTGGTAGGACCCATGGCATCTCCTTTTAACCTTTTCCGAATTCTTCCAGTTGGTGGCTTTTTAGTCCATGTTCCAATACCAGGACTTCCTGTCATAAAAAAAAACTCATACAAATAGTACCTAGCCAGAGTGGGTTATTTCAGTCAATATGTTTCCCCCAACAGTGAGAAAACTATCCTCCGAGTTCTGTGAGCTGCTCTGGCAAGTCAATTGAACCCAGGGAAGGGGTCATGGGAATCTCTGATCTATAGCCAGTCTGTCAGAAACACAGGTAACAGCCTGAACTTGTGATTGGCATCCAAAGCAGAAGGCAGTCTTGTGGGACTGAGCCCTTAACCTGTGGAATCCGATGCTATCTCAGGGTAGATAGTGTCAGAATTGACCACCCAGCTGGTGTTGAAGAATTTCTTGGTGTTGTGGGTGGCAAAATCCTACATATCAGAAGGACTAAAAGTTTACTATTCTATAGTCACATTAACTACATTGTGTAGTTACATTTACTGTGACTGCAGTTATATGAAAAACATGTATAAGAAAAAAAAGGGAAGGAAATAGATAAAAGGGGGAAATTGTGAAATAAAATCACTTGTTATTTATCTCTATTTTCCAGTTTTTGTAATATAAAGAAATAAAAATATCATTTATATCTTTAAAGTCTTCTTAAACAATTCACTTTCTAAGATATACCATACACAATGGTGGTAGATATGTGGCTATATTGTTGTAGCCACGCGTTCTGGGAAACAAACTCACTCAGAAGGACAATGCAGATAGTGGAGTGCAGTTTATTACACTGGCGGGCCCAAGGCAGAGTCTCCTCTTAGCCAAGGACCCTGACCAGTTTTTCTGAAAACCTTATATACCCTAAGTGTACGTGCCCAAACCCACCTCCCCAAATTCCCTGAAACTAGTACTCTTGCCTAGAAAATCCCATGTACGGGGGAGCCTGGTGGGTTGCAGTCCATGGGGTCGCTACGAGTCTGACGTGGCTGAGCGACTTCACTTTCACTTTTCACTTTCACACATTGGAGAAGGAAATGGCAACCCACTCCAGTGTTCTTGCCTGGAGAATCCCAGGGACGGGGGAGCCTGGTGGGCTTCCGTCTATGGGGTCACGCAGAGTTGGACACGACTGAAGTGACTTAGCAGCAGCAGCAGCAGTCTGAACAAAGGAAAAGAAAGATATAATCAAAGTTAACCCGTGATTCATATGCCTTAAGCCTAGGTAGTTAACAGTGGACAATTATCAATAGGCCTGTGGTCATACCCCAATAAAGCCACTCCAGTACTGTTGCCTAGAAAATCCCATGGATGGAGGAGCCTGGTGGGCTACAGTCTATGGGGTCGCTACTAGGCAGACAAGACTGAGCGACTTCACTTTCACTTTTCACTTTCACACATTGGAGAAGGAAATGGCAACCCACTCCAGTGTTCTTGCCTGGAGAATCCCAGGGATGGCGGAGTCTGGTGGGCTGCCGTCTATGGGGTCGCACAGAGTCGGACACAACTGAAGCGACTTAGCAGCAGCAGCAGCATACCCCAATAAGCATAATAGAAGCTATGATTCTATTCAGTTATACAGATAATTAGGGTATTCTTTTAGGCAACAGAGGGTCTAGGTATGAGCCCTGGGGCTCTTCCATAAAGGGGGCCTGGTTTTCCAGTTGGTATGTCATTTCCATAGATACTGGGCATATAGCTCAAAGTCCACAGTCCGGCCCAGGATGGAGTCCTGCTTTCAAGATGGAGCCTGTTCTGTCTGTTTCCTCCTTCATTCCCCCCTCTTGATGCTCTTAACTCATAGTATGAGCATCATTCATAGGGATGTATTGCACTCTGACTCTCTGACCTCCAATTTGGGAGAACGACATCAACCTTTGGGTTACAAAGTTCATAATACATTGTAAAATAAAGGTCCACAAAGCAGAACTATCAAGGCAACTATAACAATGGTAAATATAGTTTTCCACCAATCACCCTTCACCCAAGACAGGACTGAAGTCCAAAAAGGAAGATTATCATCAGACATAACTTTTACCTGACCTTTCATGTCATCTAGGGTGACTGATATATAGCCAGAAAAATGAGGAATATATACACATTTAACTTTAATTATAGCACAGAGTCCTCTTTGTACTGAAACTATGGTTAGTCTCAAGATGATACAGCAAGTCCTTGTAGCAGCAGTTGATTGTAGAGTTTCATCTCTGTTTCTTCTTTAAGATGACCTTGGTTTCACGGGGTCAGTGGGGTCCTTCTGTGTAGTCCGCTGGGTGTCCTCCAGTTCTGCATGGTATGCTCTCTTCACCCTCATGTGGAGGATCCAGGGAGTGACACCTGCAACTTTAACTGAAGTAGGGCTGGTTAGAACAACAGTATATGAAGCCTTTCAACGTGGGGCCAAGGAGTCATGTTTCCACATGTGACCACACCTGATCCCCATGCACAAATTCATGAATCTGTTCCCCAAGGGGGAATGGCACCCTTTCTTGTACAAACTTAGTTACCTGATTTATTATCTTATCCAGTTGTTCCATCTGCTGTGAAATCTCACCTCCCTGTACCTGAGGCAAATTTGTTGACACCTGTTTTATTATGGGAGGGGGCCTCCCATACACAATTTTGTATGGAGAAGAGCCATGGGACTGTGGGGTCATCCTAAGTCTGAGCAGAGCCGTCAGAAACAAGTCCACCCAGGAACAGTCAGTCTCTAAGATCCACTTGGAGAGTCACCATCCCAGAACTCTGGGGCCTATATGCTGTATGTACTTTCCACTTGATGTTTAAAGTTTTGCTTACTGGTTATACTAAATCAGTTATGAAAACCAGGCCATTGTCCGATCCAATGCTGGTAGGAAATCCAAATCTGGGAACTATCTCCCTAAGCAGGTACCAGGCTACTTTTGATGCTCTTTCAGTTTGGGTAGGAAAAACATCTACCCATCTCGAGAACGTACACACTATGACCAGCAGGTAACGGCAATGTCGGTGAGGTTTCATTTCAGTTAAGTCCACTTCCAGGTGTTCAAAGGGCAGAGTGCCTTTTACCTGAATCCCTGGAGGTTTCTGTCTGTGCTGAGAGGCAGCATTGATCTGTGAATAGGCAATGCAGTTCTGAGATTTTGTCCTGCATAGGGAAGAGAGACAGGGAACCAAGAAATATTTTCAAATTAGCTCTTCCAGTTTATCATGGCCTAGATGGGTCGCTTGGTGTGTCTGGCTTACCAGAGTGGATGCCAGCTCCTCCAGTACCAATAATTTGCCATTTGGCAATTCCCACCATCTCTTCTCAGTCTTGATGGCCCCTTCTGCTTTGGCTAGTTGGTTTTGGGCTTCAGTGTTTTTTGGAGAGTCTAGCGTTAGCTCCAGAGAAGGCAATGGCAAGCCACTCCAGTACTATTGCCTAGAAAATCCCATGGATGGAGGAGCCTGGTAGGCTGCAGTCCGTGGGGTTGCTGAGGGTCGGACATGACTGAGCGACTTCACTTTCACTTTTCACTTTCACACATTGGAGAAGGAAATGGCAACCCACTCCAGTGTTCTTGCCTGGAGAATCCCAGGGACAGAGGAGCCTGGTGGGCTTCCGTCTATGGGGTCACACAGAGTCGGACACGACTGAAGTGACTTAGCAGCAGCAGCAGCGTTAGCTCAGGTAGTTCCGCCAATATGAGAGCTTTAATAGGGGCTTCACATGTCACCCCCAAGCCCTCAGATGCTTGTTTAGCGGTCTTATCTGCCAGTCTGTTCCCTGAGCCCGGGGGGTATCCTCTTTTTGATGTCCTCAGCAGTGTATGACTGCAACCCTTTCTGGTTCCCAGGCAGTATCTAATAGGGTCTTAATTTCTTCCTTATTTTTAATATCTTTTTCACTAGCTGTCAAAGGCCTCTCTCCTTATACAGAGCCCTGTAGTGTGGCAAAAGCATACCTGGAGTCTGTGTAAATGTTTGTCTTCTTACCTTTTGACAGCTGGAGGGCCTGGATTAGAACATATAGTTTGGCCTGTTGAGCGGACCAGTGTGATGGCAGAGCGCTAGCCTCAACAATGGTTTCTTCTGTGACTACTGCATATCCCGACAGTCACTGTCCTTGTTTCACCAGGCTGGTGCCTTTGGTGTCTAGGACCAAATCTGGGTCCGGGATTGGCTGGTCTCAAGTCAGGTCTGCTGGCATATTTCCTTGCAATCATGTGAGGGCCCACCTTCTCCCACAAGAAAGAGAGTGGCCAGATTCAGGGCCTGACAAGGCTCAGTAGTAACATGGGGGTTCTCACATAACAGTCCCTGGTATTGAGTAATCCAGGATGTTGACAGCCATTTATGGGGGTCCCCTCACAGGAGACTGTTGACCTCATGTGGGACTTTTATGAACAAATCTTGGCCCAAAGTTAGCTTGGTTGCCTCCCGGACCAGTAAGGCAACTGCAGCAACTGCCCGTAAGCATCCCAGCCACGCAGTGGCAACATTGTCCAGCTGATTAGAGATAAGTCACCAGTCTGTCCCATGGCCCCATAATCTGGGACAACACTCCCATAGCCACCTTGTCCTTTTCAACCACGTAAAGAGTAAACGGCTTAGCAAGGTCTGGCAGGCCCAAGGCGGGTGCCAACGTAATTGTACCGGGTTTGAATTCTATTACCAGTGGGACTTGTTTTGCAAGCCTGGGGGGCGGGAGGGGGGGGTTGTCTTCCACCCAGACTTCAGGGAATTGTTGAGTTAACTCTCTCTCTTGACTGTTTAGCCCATCCAGTTTCTTTTCCGGGAGATTGTGCAACCTACATTTATCTTAAGGGGTTACTAAGAGGAAGAGTAAATAGGTGGTTGAGCCCACTCGAACAGTGGGTCTTTCGTGGGGGGAAAGGTCACTTGTGCCCCCAATTTAGACAGCAAGTCTCTTCCTAACAAAGGTACTGGGCATTCAGGGATGTATAAAAATTCATGAGTCACTTGGTACCCCCCCCCATCTGACATTTTCAGAGTAGGATAGAGACACAAAGTCTGCATTTATTACCATCTGAGACCCAGCAGCCTCTGGCTGGGTCTATTGGTGTATAAAGTCTATAGGCCTCGCACAGTCTTTCGCAGAACTCAGAGGGTGATTCACTTTCCCTTTGAATCACTTCGGAGGGTTTTGCGATACTCATTGCTTTTCGGGCCCCCCTCTTGAGACCGTGTAAAATAATCACCCGATATCTCTTCAGGTGCCCCCTGCTTTCCTCTGTGTTACAGTCCCAATTGGGCCTCTTATCAGGGGTGGCTCGTTCTGCCCACCGCTGCAGGTTTGCAGTACTCTCAGGTGCCATTTCTCTTATCCATTTTCTGGCCTCAGTTAGGATCCTGTGTCTTTCCTCAGTGCTGAAAAGGGAGACTAGTAGTTGGATTGTCATCCTATGTAGGGCGGTGGGTTCAAAAAATAGTCTCCATTAGCCTAATCATGGCTGTGGCTCTCCCAAGTATGGTGGAGCATGTCTCTGCCAGTTTAATATATCTGTAGAGGAAAATGGCTGGTAATAATAGGCTACAGGAGGCTGATGGTAGTGCCCCATGCGTCCTGAACTGGAGGCTGTTGTAGCTCTCTGAGGGGCATCTGTAGTGGGGTTCTTTACCCCTGTTCCTTGGCGGAGCACAATCTCTGTCTAATTACTGTGTTTTCTTCCCCCTTCCCATCAGTACTCACCGGGAGAGGTGGATACAATTCAGGAGGTCAAGCTGAGGTGGAATTCTGGGGGCATTGACCAGAGGTCTCCACTGCTGGGATTGGAGCCTGCCAAAATGGTGGCTCTACAAACTCCGGGAGAGATGGCGGAGGAGCAGCGGCTGCTGCAGGAATTTCACCTGACCCTGGATCGGGCATTAAGGTGGCCTCCGGTCCTGGTGGAGCACTGGGAGGCAGGCGCATCATTATCCAGTATGGGGGAAGGTGAAGGTCACCCCCGTCCAAATTCTGCAGAATTTCCTTTTTTATCATCAGTCATTTTTGTGCCATTAATATTTTTCCCTTTCCCTTCTGGATACAGAACCTTGTCCAAGTAGGAGGGTCTTGAGCTAACCCTAGCCATAAGTCAATATATGGATATTGGTCCAGGTGTCCTGGCTCTCCTATGACTACTGTATAGACTGCTTCCACTATTTTTAAGTTCATGGTGTTCTCTGGTGGCCATCCTACTCCCATAGGGGGCCATTTGACCTCACAGAGTATGTGGAGGCGGTTAGGCTTCATCTTCACCCCATAGTCTCCTCCAAATACCTTCTTTAAATTTTTAATCATGCATTCCAATACAGTTGCCTTAGATTCACTCGCCCCCCCCCCATCTTGCTTACCTTCTCAGACCTTCTTCTACTTTTTCTTTTCATTCTCTCTACGAAGTTCTCAGCACCCTATGTACTTCTGATATTTCCACTCAATGATACTTAAATTGCCATTCTGCCTCCTTCCTAATTGGGGTGAGACGAGCCTAACCTGCCAGATCCCAGAGGGAGAAGGGGGATTGGTGTGTCTTCACCTGCCGGTCAGCACAGCTAAACCAGAACACCACGTGATCCAAGACTGTTTCTCCCTTAACTTTTAAAGTCCATTCTGCCTTGGTGGGCTTGATCAGGTGCGGATGAAAATACAGATGGGTTAAATATCCCACGTCCCAGGCCATCTCTGGAAAAGCCAGTTGGTACTCACTTATGCATCCCCCTCCTTCTAGCCTGACAATTCCGAGGGGGTCAAGAATTTCATAGCAGATGGAACACCTCCTTGGGGAGGGCAGAATACGAGCACACAAAAACCAAGTTTCTACTCCTAAAAATCCCCCGGCAATTGCTTGGTAATAATTCCCCAAGACGGCGTGGACACGACCTCCTAAATGACCTTCACAAATTTCCTTCCTAAGCCCTAACATGCTTGTCAACCTGTGCACCAAGCAATCGTTGCCACCTGCCTATTCCACGCTCCTGTGGGTCTGTGTCCCTTCTAGTCCCTCCCAGGGGGGTGATCAGGCCCCCTCTTCCACCCTACCAGGTGGGTTCCTCTTCACCTGAGCGCTCAGGTCCCCTGCTGTCCATTACCTGCTAACGTGAAAGGTCCAGGCATTGAGAAGCAGAATCCTTCCAGAAGGGCGAGGCGCCTCCCCCCACACCAGAAGATTCTAGCTGCAAGGCCTCAGAGTAGTCCCAAATGGGACTTGTCTCCTCAAAGTGAGGAGTTTCCCGGCCAATGCACCAAATGTTGTAGCCACACGTTCTGGGAAACAAACTCACTCAGAAGGACAATGCAGATAGTGGAGTGCAGTTTATTACACTGGCGGGCCCAAGGCAGAGTCTCCTCTTAGCCAAGGACCCTGACCAGTTTTTCTGAAAACCTTATATACCCTAAGTGTACGTGCCCAAACCCACCTCCCCCAAATTCCCTGAAACTAGTCTGAACAAAGGAAAAGAAAGATATAATCAAAGTTAACCCATGATTCATATGCCTTAAGCCTAGGTAGTTAACAGTGGACAATTATCAATAGGCCTGTGCTCATATCCCAATAAGCATAATAGAAGTTATGATTCTATTTGGTTACACAGATAATTAGGGTATTCTTTTAGGCAACAGAGGGTCTAAGTATGAGCCCTGGGGCTCTTCCATCCAGGAGGCCTGGTTTTCCAGTTGGTATGTCATTTCCATAGATACTGGGCATATAGCTTAAAGTCCACAATCCGGCCCAGGATGGAGTCCTGCTTTCAAGATGGAGCCTGTTCTGTCTGTTTCTTCCTTCAATATCCTTAAGGACAATCATACAGGTTAACAAATGCAGCTGCAACAAACATGTCCTCATGATCTGAGGGAAGAGACATGAAATCTTCCATGTCTCATGAGCCAGCACTGCCCTGAACAAAGAAGGCCAATCCTCTTCCTTCTATCCAGATTAGATAATAAGTCCAGTCACTTACATGGGCTTCCCTGGTGGTTCAGATAGGTAAAGAATCTGCCTGCAGTGCTGGAGACATGGGTTCGAGACATGGGTCGGGAAGATCCCCTGGAGAAGAGTATGGCAATCCCCTCCAGCATTCTTGCCTGGAGAATTCCATGGACAGAGGAAACTGGTGAGCTAAAGTCCATGGAGTCGCAAAGAGTCAGACAACTGAGCAACTAACTCTTCCACTTTTCACTTTCCAGTCACTTCAGTTCAGTTCAGTTCAGTCGCTCAGTCGTGTCCAGCTCTCTGCGACCCCATGAATCACAGCACACCAGGCCTACCTGTCTATCACCAACTCCCAGAGTTCACTCAAACTAATGTCCACAGTCACTTACATACTCTCAAATAAGTCCATTCCATGAAAGAAAAGAGAGGAAAATAGCAGAATAAGTAGAGAGCTTTTAACACCAAATGCTCTGATTTCCTATTGGGGAAAAAAATCTGAAGCCACGAATGATTTCTTCCTGTTTTTTTCAATTTCAAACACAAACTAAGAATTACATAAACTAAGGAAGATTTTTCAGGGTGCTCCTCTGTAATGATAAAAAACCTTGTTTCCATAAGCCCAAGAAATAGAAGCTGAAGAATTCATTAGATACAAAATTCTGTACCCAGTGCCTCCCTAGAAGAAACCTAAACAAAAAGCTTGAAAACCAAGTGTAATTTTAGAGCCAAGGTTAATTTGCATGTGAGAAGGACACATGCAAAATCCAGCTAACTTGGAGATTCCATTTAAATACAAAAGTCAAAGTATAAGTCTTCAGTGCCTGAAATCTGGAGAAACAGGCAAATTCAGATCCTCATTGCCAAGATCCTGGAGCTGAACCTACTGGAGCCAAAACTGGTAGCAACACTTAAATGGTAATTTGGATGAATTGCCCAAGGCTGAGAGTGCACTAGTTTGAGTGAGAAACTCCTGGGAACACAGTCTTAGAAGGATCTGTATGCTTTCATCAGTTTTTACCTCCAGGGATTCCACCAGTTTCTTACACTGAAGAGCCAAGAAACACCCCTTTCTGGCTCCAGCGAAAGGAGAGGAAAAGTAACCATTATGAAATGTACCCTGAGCAATCTTTATAACAAAGGCTTGTTCTCTGGAGGAAAAACTTTTTCAGAGCTTTATCCCACCTGGAGAAACTGCATAGCCCTCTGTCTCACCTAAAAAGTGAAAAGAAAAAAAAGTGCAGGGGGTGGGGGCTAAGAAACACTTTCAAAGGTCACAGCTCAGAAACACACTCCACTAAATGTACAGCTCACAAATCCACTAAAAGACTCATATTTAATCATAAGATTTTTGAATGCTTCTCCTCCCTCAAAACTTACCATCATACCAATAGTTCTCTAATAGGACTCTACTACAATAACAGTGGATTCTTGTTGTTTTTGTTGTTCAGTTGCTCAGTCGTGTCCAACTCTTTGTGACCCCATGGATTGCAGCACTCCAGGCTTTCCTGTCCATCACCAACTCCCAGAGCTTGCTCAAACTCCCATCCATTGAGTCCGTGATGTCATCCAACCATCTCATCCTCTGTCACCCCCTTCTCCTCCTGCCCTCAATCTTACCCAGCAATTTTCTGGGTAAGAGTCAGCTCATCACACCAGGTGGTCAAAGTATTGGAGTTTCAGCTTCAGCATCAATCCTTCCAATGAATATTCAGGGTTGATTTCCTTTAGGATTGATTGATTTGATATCCTTTCAGTCCAAGGGACTCTCAAGACTTTTCTCCAACACCACAGATTAAAGGCATCAATTGTTCAGCACGCAGCCTCCTTTATGGTCCAACTCTCACATCCATACATGACCACTGGAAAAACCATAGCTTTGACTATACGGACATTTGTTGGCAAAGTAATGTCTCTGCTTTTTAATATGCTGTCTAGGCTTTCTCATTGGTTCTCTTCCAAGGAACAAGCATCTTTTAATATCATGGCTGCAGTCACCATCTGCAGTGATTTTGGAGCCCAAGAAAATAAAGTCTGTCACTGTTTCCATTGTTTCCCCATCTATTTGCCATGAAGTGATGAGACCAGATGCCATGATCTTAGTTTTTTGAATGTTGAGTTTTAAGCCAACTTTTTCACTGTCCTCTTTCACCTTCATCAAGAGGCTCTTTAGTTCTTCACTTTCTTCCATAAAGATGGTGTCATCTGCATATCTGAAGTTATTGATATTTTTCGTGGCATCTTGATTCCAGCTTGTGCTTTATACAGCCCAGCATTTCTCATGCTATACTCTAGATATAAGTTAAATAAGTAAGGTGAAAATATACAGCCTTGACCATACTCCTTTCCTGATTTGGAACCAATCTGTTTTTCCATGTCCAGTTCTAACTGTTGCTTCTTGACCTGAATACAGATTTCTCTCCCATCTCTTTACGAATTTTCCAGCTGTACAAAATTCCAAGTGGAGACTATCTGAAGAGGAGTTCTTAGGAAAGCCCAAAAACAACAAGGGAGATGAAAACAAGGACAATGGGGGCAGTTAAAAGCCTCCAGAACCTACATCTGCCACAGTATTAAATATAGCCCAACTCCTCGCCAGATTAACATAGAAACATAGAATCTCAAACCAAAGATCTATATACTTCAGTTTCTATTACCTGATACATCATGTTCAGCTTTCAACAAAACAATTATGTAATGCTAAAAAGCAAAAAAGAAAAGTTTGTAGACAGAGAGTAAGCATCAGTCTCAGATATTACATCAATTTTGGATTTACCAGGCAGGGGATTTAAAATAGCTATGGTTAATATGTCAAAAGATCCAAGGCAAAAGTGAAAAAAATATAAGAATAGATGGATAATGTAAACACAGAGGTGGAAACTCTAAGAAAGCATGGAAAGGAAAAGGTAGAAATCAAAAATATCTAGACAGAAATGAAGAATGCTTTCCATAGTCTCATTGGTACATTGAATATGGCCAAAGAAAGAATTAGAGAACTTGAAGATAGGTCAGATAGAAACTTTTCAAATTCTTTCTCCAAGAGACAAAAAGAACAAAACACATAAGAACAAAATACCCAAAAATTGGGGGACAATTTTAAAAATGTAATATATAATGGGAATACCAGAAGACAGAGAAATCAAAGTAGAAGAAATACTTGAAGTAGTTGTTAGTTGAGTGTTTCCCAACATTCAGTTCAGTACAGCTCAGTTCAGTTGCTCAGTCGTGTCTGACTCTCTGTGACCCCATGAATCACAGCACGCCGGACCTCCCTGTCCATCACCAACTCCCAGAGTTCACCCAAATTCATGTTCATCGAGTCGGTGATGCCATCCAGCCATCTCATTCTCTGTCGTCCCCATCTCCTCCCACCCCCAATCCCTCCTAGCATCAGACTCTTTTCCAGTGAGTCAACGCATCGCATGAGGTGGCCAAAGTATTGGAGTGTCAGCTTTAGCATCAGTCCTTCCAATGAACACCCAGGACTGATCTCCTTTAGAATGGACTAGTTGGATCTCCTTGCAGTCCAAGGGACTCTCAAGAGTCTTCTCCAGCACCACAGTTCAAAAGCATCAATTCTTCGGCGATCAGCATTCTTCACAGTCCAACTCTCACATCCATACATGACCACGGGATAAACCATAGCCTTGACTAGACGGACCTTGGTTGGCAAAGTAATGTCTCTGCTTTTTAATATGCTATCTAGGTTGGTCATAACTTTCCTTCCAAGGAGTAAGCGTCTTTTAATTTCATGGCTGCAATCACCATCTGCAGTGATTTTGGAGCCCAAAAAGATAAAGTCTGACACTGTTTCCACTGTTTCCCCATCTATTTCCCACAAAGTGATGGGACCAGATGCCATGATCTTCGTTTTCTGAATGTTGAGCTTCAAGCCAACCTTTTCACTCTCCTCTTTCACTTTCATCAAGAGGCTTTTGAGTTGCTCTTCACTTTCTGCCATAAGGGTAGTGTCATCTGCATAACTGAGGTTATTGATATTTCTCCTGGCAATCTTGATTCCACCTTGTGCTTCTTCCAGCCCAGCATTCCTCATGATGTACGCTGCATAGAAGTTAAATAAGCAGGGTGACAATATACAGCCTTGACGTACTCCTCTTCCTATTTGGAACCAGTCTGTTGTTCCATGACCAGTTCGAACTGTTGCTTCCTGACCTGCATACTGGTTTCTCAAGAGGCAGGTCAGGTGGTCTGGGATTCCCATCTCTTTCAGAATTTTCCACAGTTTTTTGTGATCCACACAGTCAAAGGCTTTGGCATAGTCAATGAAGCAGAAATAGATGTTTTTCTGGAACTCTCTTGCTTTCTCCACGATCCAGCAGATGTTGGAAATTTGATCTCTGGTGCCTCTGCCTTTTCTAAAACCTGCTTGAACATCTGGAAGTTCATGGTTCACGTATTGCTGAAGCCTGGCTTGGAGAATTTTGAGCATGACTTTACTAGCGTGTGAGATGAGTGCAATTGTGCGGTAGTTTGAGCATTCTTTGACATTCCCTTTCTTTGGGATTGGAATGAATACTGACCTTTTCCAGTGAAGAAAGTAGGGCAAACCACTAGACCATTCAGATATGACCTAAATCAAATGCCTTATGATTATACAGTGGAAGTAAGAAATAGATTTAAGGGACTAGATCTGATAGAGTGCCCGATGAACTCTGGACAGAGGTTCATGACATTGTACAGGAGACAGGGACCAAGACCATCCCCATGGAAAAGAAATGCAAAAAAGCAAAATGGCTGTCTGAGGAGGCCTTACAAATAGCTGTGAAAAGAAGAGAAGTGAAAAGCAAAGGAGAAAAGGAAAGATATAAGCATCTGAATGCAGAGTTTCAAAGAATAGCAAGGAGAGAGAAGAAAGCCTTCCTCAGCGATCAATGCAAAGAAATAGAGGAAAACAACAGAATAGGAAAAACAAGAGATCTTTTCAAGAAAATTAAAGATATCAAGGGAACATTTCATGCAAAGATGGGCTCGATAAAGGACAGAAATGGTATGGACCTAACAGAAGCCGAAGATATTAAAAAGAGGTGGCAAGAATACACAGAAGAACTGTACAAAAAAGATGTTCATGACGAAGATAATCACGATGGCGTGATCACTCACCTGGAGCCAGACATCATGAAATGTGAAGTCAAGTGGGCCTTAGAGAGCATTACTACGAACAAAGCTAGTGGAGGCGATGGAATTCCAATTGAGCTATTTCAAATCCTGAAAGATGATGCTGTGAAAGTGCTGCACTCAATATGCCAGCAAATTTGGAAAACTCAGCAGTGGCCACAGGACTGGAAAAGGTCAGTCTTCATTCCCAACATTAATGAGATATTAACCCATTGATCAGGATCCTCAGAGAATACTAAGCAGGATAAATAGCAATTATTTATATGTATATACACATGCGTGCTCAATCGCTTCAGTCGTGTCTGACTTTTTGTGACCCTATGGACTGTAGCCCACAAGGCTCCCCTGTCCATGGGGTTCTCCAGGAAGAATACTGGAGTGGGTTGCCATGCCCTCCTCCAGGGGATCTTCCCAACCCAGGGATCGAACCCCATTTCTTGCATTGCAAACAGATTCTTTACCCACTGAGCCACCTGGGAAGCCTATATATATATATATATATATATATACCTAGGCATATTATATTCAAATATAAGTAAGCCAAAGATAAAAACAAAATCTTTAAAGAAACAACATGAGGAGAGACAGTTTGCCTATAAAAGGACAAGGATAAGGATTATAGTGGACTTATCATAAAAAACCTTGCAATCAAGAGGGTGGGGTGAAATATTCAAAGACTGAAATAAAAAATGAGCATTCTATACCCAGAAAAATTATCTTCTAATAGTGAAAGAAAAATAAAGACTTTCTCGAGTAAACAAAAATTGAGGAAATCCATTGCTAGCAGACCTATCCTGAAAGAAGTATTAAAAGTTCTCCATATCATATTTCACTAGAGAATTGCAACTTACTGCAGTGAGATCCCAGGACAGACTTATTAGAAATGGCCAAAATATAGAACACTGATGAGACCAAACACTTGTGAGGATATGGAAAACAGGAACTCTCATTCATTGCTGGCAGGAATGCAAAATGGTACAGACTCTTTGACAGAAAATCTGGCAGTATCTTACAAAATTAAACATACTTTTATCATACAATCCAGTAATTGCACTACTTGGTTTTCATCCAAAGAAGCTGAAAACTTGTTCACACAAAAACCCACACACATATGTCTATAGCAGCTTTATTCATGATTGCCAAAACTTTAAGCAACTAAGATGTCCTTCAGTAGGTAAACAGAGGAAGTGTGGTACATCCAGACAATGGAATATTATTCAGTGCTAAAAAGAAGTGAGCTATCAAGTCATGAAAAGGCATGGGGAAACTTTAAATGCATGTTTCTAAGTGAAAGAAGCCAATTTGAAAAGGTTACGTATTGTATGGTTCCAACTATATAACATTCTGAAAAAACAAAACTATGGAAACAGTAAAAAAGATCAGTAGTTACCAAGGTTTGGAAACTGGGAAAAGGATCAATAGGTGGAGGATAAAGGATTCTTAAGGCAGTGAAACTATTCTGCATGACACTACAATAGTAATAGACACATGTCATTATACTGTTGTCTAAACCCATAGATAATGGGATCGTATAATGTATAAAACCCATAGTGGAGCTGGACTTCCCAGGTGACTCAGCGGTAAAGAATCCGCCTGCCAATGCAGGAGACATGGGTTCAATCCCTGGGTTAGGAAGATCCCCTGAAAAAGGACATGGAAACCCACTCCAGCATTCTTGCCTGGGAAATCCCATGGACAGAAGAAGCTTGTGGGCTACAGTCCATGAGATCCCAAAGAATCAGACATGATTTAGCAGTTAAACATGTACAGTTCATGCGACCCCATGAACCGCAGCACCCCAGGCCTCCCTGTTCATCACCAACTCCCGGAGTCCACCCAAACCCAAGTCCGTTGAGTCAGTGATGCCATCCAACCATCTCATCCTCGGTCATCCCCTTCTCCTGCTGCCCTCAATCTTTCCCAGAATCAGGCTCTTTTCAAATGAGTCAGCTCTTTGAATCAGGTGACCAAAGTACTGGAATTTCAGGTTCAACATCATTCCTTCCAAGAACACCCAGGACTGATCTCCTTTATGGTGGACTGGTTGGATCTCCTTACAGTCCAAGGTACTCTCAAGAGTCTTCTCCAACACCACAGTTCAAAAGCATCAATTCTTTGGCGCTCAGCTTTCTTTATAGTCCAACTCTCACATTCATACATGACCACTGGAAAAATCATAGCCTTGACTAGATGGACCTTTGTTGACAAAGTAATATCTCTGCTTTTTAATATGCTGTCTAGGTTGGTCATAACTTTCTTTCCAAGGAGTAAGCGTCTTTTAATTTCATGGCTGCAATCACCGTCTGCAGTGATTTTAAAGCCCAAAAATAAAGTCTGACAGTTTCCACTGTTTCCCCATCTATTTGCCATGAAGTGATGGGACCAGATGCCATGATCTTAGTTTTCTGAATGTTGAGCTTTAAGCCAACTTTTTCACTCTCCTCTTTCACTTTCATCAAGAGGCTCTTTAGTTCTTCACTTTCTGCCATAAGGGTGGCGTCATCTGCATATCTGACATGATTGATATTTCTCCCAGAAATCTTGATTCCAGCTTGTGCTTCCTCCAGCCCAGCGTTCCTCATGATGTACTCTAGATATAAGTTAAATAAGCAGGGTAACAATATACAGCCTTGACGCACTCCTTTTCCTATTTGGAACCAGTCTGTTGTTCCATGTCCAGTTCTGACTGTTGCTTCCTGACCTGCATACAGGTTTCTCAGGAGGCAGGTCAGGTGGTCTGGTGTTCTCATCTCTTTCAGAATTTTCTACAGTTTATTGTGAACATGCACAAAACCCACAGAATGTCCAACACCAAGAATAAACCCTAATGTTAACTACAGACTTTGCATGATAATGATACATCAGTGTAGGTTCATCAGTTGTAACAAATGTACCACTCTGGTGGAAGATGTAGGCAACAGGGGATACTATACTTGTCTGGGGTCAGGGGATATATGAGAAATCTGTGTACATTTCTTACAATTTTGTTATAAACTTAAATCTGCTCCAAAAATAAAGTATTTTTTTAATTCTTCACAAAGAAGGAAAATAATTCAAAACTGAGTTCTATATAATTAAAGGAAGAATGTTAAAGAAGGAATAAAGGATTATCCTCAATTGGATAAGCTTTCACAAAGTCATCCCTATACCATAGCACAGCCATGACAGACTTTAAATTTAGGTAGGGTGTCTCCCTATGAGTATTTAAAAGTGCAGCTCTTATTTTAGGTGCCCTTGGTCAAGGTTTGGTTGTCTCCTTTCTTGAGATAATTATTTTGGAGATAATAGTATGCAACCTGTATCCAAAGGCAAACTAGAAACAGAAAGAATAATTTGATTTTTTTTCAAAAAAGAAAAAATAGGTAGAGATCCTGGATCTTATTAAGCTCAATAGTAATTATTGGACAAATAAATCATGTGTGATCTTATTTAACAGAACACACATGAGTGCTCAGTCATGTGCAACTCTTTGGCACTCCATGGACTGTAAACCACCAGGCTTCTCTGTCCATGGGATTTCCCAGGCAAGAATACTGGAGTGGGCTGCCGTTTCCTACTCCAGGGGATCTTCCTGACCCAGGGATCGAACCCATGTCTCTTATGTTTCCTGCATTGGCAGGTGGATTCTTTACCACTGAGCCACCAGGGAAGCCCCCTAACACTTACATGCACAGTATTAAAAGCAGCAATGGAGGGGTGGGCAGGGGATGGGAGGAGGGGTGAAATGAAGGACCAGAGAGATTGACTTCTCCAAGGTTACACCTCTGGCAAATGACAAAACTGGAATTCAAATACAGATCTTACTTCACATTGCCGTGAATTACAAATAAATTATGAGAATCCAGACTTTTTCCAAGTACATAACTAAAAGTGCAGAGCTAGACAGCAGTGTGGTACTTTGTGACCTCAAAGAACTTTTGCAGCTTATGAAAGAATCTCATTCACATCCAGGAGAAATAAATAAATAAATAGAGCCCAGGACAATCCGTGACAGTTGCGTCAAGCTATTGGTCATGGAATTACAATAGAGGTCCACTTGCCAACACTTCTCTAGAAAAGAGGAAGTCAAACTGGGGCTTTTTCACTGGAGTCGGCTTTCTTCCTCCTGGAATGGCTAAGTCAGCACTAAAGGCCCCAGAAAACAGTCCCAGCTACCATCCCCCAGGGCATCTTCCTGCTGAATAATCACAACAGCTGGATCACACCAGCTGGAAAACATCCTTCCCTCCTCTGAACTGGCCTAATACTTAATGTCTATACCATTCATCTGATATTTAATGTACACTCTATTCTATTCGTGGCAGTATTTGAAATGCTATGCTACTTGTTATCTTCCAAGCATCCAGTAGTTTGCAAGCTGACTGGTAGATGCACCAGCAACACTGATTAGTGACTGTTTATCCACTGCTGCATGTAAAGTTGTCCAAGTATTCAGGGGTGCCACTGGTCTAGAGCAGGTGGTTTGAAAGTATCTTAATGAGCTGTAATAAGATGGTGCTCAGATTACAAGAACCAGAAGTAAAACTCTTAGTTAAGAGATCATCCTTTCCTCTATCTATCTGACAAAAATACCTGTACCCACAAAACACTACAAAAATGGTGAATCCATATTTGGAAAAATGGAATGTGACCATAAAAACAGAGTTAATCACTTTTACCTTCATCTTTTATTCAGATTAATACGCACATTCTCAGTCAATCAATCATGTCCAACTTTTTGCAATCCTATGGACTGTACACGCTCCTCTGTCCATGGGATCTCCCGGGCAAGAATACTGGAGTGGGTTGTCCTGCCCTTCTCCAGGGGATATTTCCAACCCAGGAATTAAACCTGTATCCCCTGCATTGGGAGGCAGATTCTTTACCACTGAGCCATGGCTGGGGGTGTTAGGGAGAGGGCTGAGGATTATAGCATTGTTCCATCTGGTTGCCCATATCTTTATTTATCTATCAAGAATATGAACTTATTCATGGCAGAAAGTATTCAAAGTGTGGTGCTGGAAAAAGCTCTTGAGAGTCCCTTGGACTGGAAGGATATCAGTCTATCCTAGAGGAAATTAACCCTGAACATTCATTGGAAAGATTGATGCTGAAGCTGAAGCTCCAATACTGTGGCCACCTGATGTGAAGAGCCGATACACTGGAAAAGACCCTGATGCTGGGAAAGATTGAGGGCAGGAGGAGAAGTGGTGACAGAGGATGAGATGGTTGAATGGCATCATTGACTCAATGGACATGAGTTTGAGCAAACTCTGGTAGATAGTGAAAGACAGATAGTGGCTTGCTGTAGTCCATGGGGTCACAAAGAACTGGACATGACTTAGTGACTGAACAACAACAATAGCACTCCATGAGCTTGGTACCCAGGCCAAAAATCTTCTATAAGAGTCAACTTAGAATCACAGAACAAGATACACTCCAGTTGAATTATCCTCTATTCCTGGCTAGAGTAGTTATCTCCCAATTCCTCTTTGCTTGCCTACCCAGATAAGCTACAGCTGACCAAGTAGAAGCCTCAAGTCTCCATTATCCCTCTCCTTTAAAGATTTAAAAAAAAAAAAAAAAGGCCCTGAATAGCGAAGGTTTTTCTTTCTTTCCTGTGATCCTAGTTCAGTTCTCTCTTATCTTGAAGTTTTCAAACAACCAATAGTTCTTTGAGGGAATTCCAGATGTCAAAATTATTGTCCTCATATCACTAAGATGTTATTCACCCTTTTCAGTCTTATTGTTTCACAAATACATACAGGAACTTTCTCAAGCTATATGATGTGGAATGCTGCCATTGCTCCGATGGCCAGTTTGTTTATTCGTGGGGTTTTCAGAATGTTTGTAAGTTCTGAGTTTAGAATATAAGCATGTGAGCTTAGCCCAGTTTGTTCTCAAGACTTCTACTGAGAATTTCCTAGTTATCTTCAGTTATACTAGCTACAAGCCATGTTATCTCCTTTGCGGCTGTACAGTCGCTAAGTCATGTCCAACTCTTTGTGACCCCATGGATGGCAGCACGCCAGGCTTCTCTGTACTCCACGATCTCCCGGAGTTTGTTCATGTTCATGTCCATTGAGTTCCTGATGTTATCTAACCATCTCATTCTCTGTCACCCTCAAACAAACTGGTTTGTTTTTTTGGGCTGTGTCTTCGGCACGTGGGCTCTTTATCGCAATGTGCAGGTTCGTCTAGCTGTGTTGCACAGGCTTAGTTGAACCATGGCATGTGGGATCTTATTTTCCCAACCAGGAATCAAACCTATGTCCCTTGTATTGGGCTTCTTAACCATGGGCCACCAGGGAAGTCCAAATTGTTATTTTTAAATTTCAAACTTTTCTTCACACCCATACGGAAATACGAGGAAAAATGAACATGTCTGTCTTCTTCTGCAAAAATAATTTTTAAAATTTTTAATCTTCATGCTTTATCTAAACATTATTTGGGAACCTAATATTTTATTCTACATGAAATAAAAATATTTTTAAATGTTTTCCATGTATTTTTGGATAGATTGTTGGCTTTTAAAAGGGGGAGTAAGACTGACTTACACAGCTGTACTGTCTACCCCTAAAATGCTGAAAAAGACAAAACTGACATATCAAAAAGTTCTTTGATTCATGGAAGAGAAGAAACTGGCGGCGGGGATGTAAATAAATAGCAAAAATATAATGGAAGTTATCTTTTCTTCAGGCCTTCCAGGTGGTTCAACAGTAAAGAATATGCCTGCGGAGATGCAGGTTCAGTCTCTGGGCCAGGAAGATCCCCTGGAGAAGGAAACGCCAACCCACTCCAATATTCTTTCCTGGAGAATTCCATGGACAGAGAAGCCTGCTGGATTACATGTCCATGGGGCTGAAAAAGAGTCAGACATGACTCACTGACTTAACAACAACTTTTTTCTTCAGTTTTAGAAATGATAATAATTTACCACCTAACTTATTGTGTATTATGCAGCATAACATTGTTGAGTGGCACTTTAATGTCAGTTAAATGGGAGCATCATTTGAGATTTAGTGTCCCAGGCATTGGCTGGATAAATGAACATAACAGCATTTATTTATGTATTGGTCTCACCACCCAGCCTGTGGAATCTTAGTTCCCTGACCAGGGATCAAACCCACATCCTTTGCAGTGGAAGCCTATGAAATCTTAACTACTGGACCATCAGGGAATTTCCACTGAGGCTTTAATAGAGTTTCCATGCTAGACATTTGCTGAATGCCTGTTGGATGAAAAGTTATTTAAAGAAATTAGGACACTGTCACTTTCCAGTACTACAGTAGCTTGACAAATTATTTAGCTGTACACATGAAAAATGAGTTAGTGTCACATGTGCAGAATTGCACTTTTGTTTTCTTACAGATGAACCTATGGCTAGACTTGTAATTTTGCTTGCATTTGTCTGGTATTATCACTAACTAATGATCAAAGATGTTCTACACGAGCGCTTGGCAGCAAGCACAAGTGACACCAAAATAGTCAAAGTGTTGAATAATTTTTAATATCTAATGTTTTATCCTAGACCAACTACGTTGACATTTGCAGTGAGGATGCAGTAGCAATGGTGGATAAAACTGCTGATGACTAACATAAATCTAGAAAGAGCACCAAACTCTCCCGGCAGTCATATTCTTCAACCCCACATACTTGCAGGGGGAGAAAAAAAGATACAAATTTCCTCTCTAAAGAGAAACTTTAGAGTGCCCTTGATGAAGGACAGGAAAGAAATAGTAGTAGTATTAAATTTTGATCTCAGAGTACAAAACCTTTTAATATTCAGTGTGACAAAATGGGCCGTATGCCTCCAGCACTTCTGGTGCAAACTGAAGGACAATGGTCATTTTAAGGAAAAGCCCTCAGGTGATTATTTGAACTGGAGCTGAACTATCTGGTTGTTCTGTGGAACACTATTTTTACTTGAAAGAATGACTAACCATAATACTATGATTCTTTAGATTTGTGTGTTTGGCAGACATTTTCTTGAAAATGGGGGCTTCCTGGTGGTTCAGATGGTAAAGAATCTCCCTGCAATGCAGGAGACTGGGGTTCAATTCCTGGGTCGGAAAGATTCCCCCGGAGAAGGGAATGGTAACCCACTCCAGGATTCTTGCCTGGAGAATTCCATGAACAGAGGAGCCTGGCAGGCTACAGTCCACGGGGTCAGAAAGAGAAACAGGGACTTCCCTGGCAGTCCAGTGGTTAACACTTCACCTTCCAATACAGTGAATATGGGTTCAGTCACTGGTTGGGGAGCTAAGAGCCCACATGCTTCATAGCCAGAAAACCAAAGTGTAAAACAGAAGGAATATTGTAACAAATTCGGTACAGTTCAGTTCAGTTCAGTCGCTCAGTCGTGTCCGACTCTCCGCGACCCCATGAATCACAGCACGCCAGGCCTCCCTGTCCATCACCAACTCCCAGAGTACACTCAAACTCATGTCCACAGAGTCGGTGATGCCATCCAGCCATCTCATTCTCCGTCGTCCCCTTCTCCTCCCGCCCCCAACCTTTCCCAGCATCAGAGTCTTTTCCAGTGAGTCAACTCGTCGCATGAGGTGGCCAAAGTATTGCAGTTTCAGCTTTAGCATCAGTCCCTCCAATGAACA
Source organism: Moschus berezovskii (assembly GCF_049115385.1). NCBI lineage: Eukaryota > Metazoa > Chordata > Mammalia > Artiodactyla > Moschidae > Moschus > Moschus berezovskii. The sequence continues at coordinate 78,424,000 of NC_142466.1, read as the reverse complement.
TCCAGGATTGATCTCCTTTAGAATGGACTGGTTGGATCTCCTTGCAGTCCAAGGGACTCTCAAGAGTCTTCTCCAACACCACAGTTCAAAAGCATCGATTCTTCGGCGATCAGCCTTCTTCACAGTCCAACTCTCACAACCATACATGACCACGGGAAAAACCATTGCCTTGACTAGACGGACCTTGGTTGGCAAAGTAATGTCTCTGCTTTTTAATATACTATCAAGGTTGGTCATAACCTTCCTTCCAAGGAGCAAGCGTCTTTTAATTTCATGGCTGCAATCAGCATCTGCAGTGATTTTGGAGCCCAAAAAAACAAAGTCTGACACTGTTTCCACTGTTTTTCCATCTATTTCCCATGAAGTGATGGGACCAGATGCCATGATCTTTGTTTTCTGAATGTTGAGCTTCAAACCAACCTTTTCACTCTCCTCTTTCACTTTCATCAAGAGGCTTTTGAGTTCCTCTTCACTTTCTGCCGTAAGGGTAGTGTCATCTGCATATCTGAGGTGATTGATATTTCTCCCAGCAATCTTGATTCCAGCTTGTGCTTCTTCCAGCCCAGCGTTCCTCATGATGTACTCTGCATATAAGTTAAATAAGCAAGGTGACAATATACAACCTTGACGTACACCTTTTCCTATTTGGAACCAGTCTGTTGTTCCATGTACAGTTCTAACTGTTGCTTCCTGACCTGCATACAGGTTTCTCAAGAGGCAGGTCAGGTGGTCTGGGATTCCCATCTCTTTCAGAATGTTCCACAGTTTATTGTGATCCACACAGTCAAAGGCTTTGGCATAGTCAATGAAGCAGAAATAGATGTTTTTCTGAAACTCTCTTGCTTTCTCCATGATCCAGCGGATGTTGGCAATTTGATCTCTGGTGCCTCTGCCTTTTCTAAAACTTGCTTGAACATCTGGGAGTTCACGGTTTACATATTGCTGAAGCCTGGCTTGGAGAATTTTGAGCATGACTTTGCTAGCGTGTGAGATGAGGGCAATTGTCCGGTAGTTTGAGCATTCTTTGGCATTGCCTTTCTTTGGGATTGGAATGAAGACTGACCTCTTCCAGTCCTGTGGCCACTGCTGAGTTTTCCAAATCTGCTGGCATATTGAGTGCAGCACTTTCACAGCATCACCTTTCAAGACTTGTAATAGCTCAACTGGAATTCCATCACCTCCACTAGCTTTGTTAGTAGTGATGCTTTCTAAGGCCCACTTGACTTCACATTCCAAGATGTCTGGCTCTAGGTCAGTGATCACGTTATCGTGACTATCTTGGTCGGGAAGATCTTTTTTGTACAGTTCTTCTGTGTATTCTTGCCACCTCTTCTTAATATCTTCTGCTTCTGTTAGGTCCATACCATTTCTGTCCTTTATCGAGCCCATCTTTGCATGAAATGTTCCCTTGGAATCTCTAATTTTCTTGAAGAGGTCTCTTGTTTTTCCTATTCTGTTGTTTTCCTCTATTTCTTTGCATTGATCACTGAGGAAGGCTTTCTTATCTCTCCTTGCTATTCTTTGGAACTCTGCATTCAGATGCTTATATCTTTCCTTTTCTCCTTTGCTTTTCGCTTCTCTTCTTTTCACAGCTATTTGTAAGGCCTCCTCAGACAGCCATTTCGCTCTTTTGCATTTCTTTTCCATGGGGATGGTCTTGTTCCCTGTCTCCTGTACAATGTCACGAACCTCCGTCCAGAGTTCATCAGGCACTCTATCTATCAGATCTAGTCCTTTAAATCTATTTCTCACTTCCACTGTATAATCATAAGGGATTTGATTGAGGTCATATCTGAATGGTCTAGTGGTTTTCCCTACTTTCTTCAATTTAAGTCTGAACTTCGCAATAAGGAGTTCATGATCTGAGCCACAGTCAGCTCCTGGTCTTGTTTTTGCTAACTGTATACAGCTTCTCCATCTTTGGCTACAAAGAATATAATCAATCTGATTTCGGTGTTGACCATCTGGTGATGTCCATGTGTAGAGTCTTCTCTTGTGTTGTTGGAAGAGGGTGTTTGCTATGACCAGTGAATTCTCTTGACAAAACTCTATTAGCCTTTGCCCTGCTTCATTCTGTGCTCCAAGGCCAAATTTGCCAGTTACTCCAGGTGTTTCTTGACTTCCTACTTTTGCATTCCAGTCCCCTATAATGAAAAGGACATCTTTTTTGGGTGTTAGTTCTAAAAGGTCTTGTAGGTCTTCATAGAACCGATTAACTTCAGCTTCTTCAGCATTACTGGTTGGGGCATAGGCCTGGATTACTGTAATATTGAATGGTTTGCCTTGGAAACGAACAGAAATCATCCTGTCATTTTTAAGATTGCATCCAAGTACTGCATTTCGGACTCTTTTGTTCAGGACTTTAAAAATGGTCCATATTAAAAATCTAAAAAAATAAGTTAAAAAAATAAAGAGAAATAATCGTTCATATTTGTCATCTATGGTAAAATTGGAAGTTCCAAGAAACAATAAGAATATCAGAAAAATTGTATCTGCTGTTAAGAGTCTGAGAGCTTTCCAGTACTTAGAGAATTTTTGATGAGGTTAGTGATTAATAAATTGATTTTTTTAATGAAATCAATCAACATTTGGAAGATTTGCTTGACTAGTGAACTCCTATCTTCCAAATAAGCAATGTAGGAAAATTACAAAATGATGCATGAATATATTGAAAGTGCAAGATAAAGTGATCAATTCAATTTCACAAAACACGAACATTGCATAGATAAGGCCTCCCATTCTACATTGCACTAACCTTTAAGAAATTACCATTTGCTAAGCTTTGTTGAAGTATCAAAGATTATTAGCAGTTATCCAAAACAGCTGTGCAAATAATCCTTTTTCCAACAACATAACTGTATGAAGCTCCTACCAAATATACTTCCAGAACAGCATATTGCAACACACCAAATCCAAGAACAGATATGAGAAAGCCACTGTCTGATCCACACATCAAGATTTGCAAAAAGAAGAAAAAAAGAAAATATAGTCCTTTTTATGCAAATGTGTTTCTTAAGTTAACATATAATAGGTATATTATTATTCCTATAGAGCAGCTGATAAATATTTTAAATTTCCCTCTATTTTAATTCTACCTCAGTAAATGTCAATAAATATAACCTGGCTGCATCAACAAAACCACTTAAGATTCCTCAATAATTTTTATGAAGTAAGAGGACCCTGAGAACAGAAAGTTTGAAATCCAGTACTCTTGGCTATCAACAGTCAACAGTGTCTTTTCAGCTGAATGCACCCCGGCCTGAAGCCTTACCAATCAAAGAAAACAGAAGACAGAGAAAAAGATAACTGCCTTTTGACCTTCTTTCCCAGATTCTCGAGTGTCCTTCTTCCCAGTCCTTGATTTGCTTTCCCTTCATTTACCTCCAAAGAAGTACCACCCTCTGCCACCCATTCTCCATCCCCGATCCTGTGATGATGGAAAGTGAATGGAAAAGAGGGTGAGTGCATCTTTTACTGCTTCAGCTCCCAGCGTTGGCATTGTTGTATTTCTTCCCAATGTTTTTTCTCCTATAAGGACCCTTTAAGTTGACTCCATTGTAGGGAGGCAGCGTGATTTACTGCAAAGGGCTGGTGAGCTTAGATTTAAATCTTGGCCCCACCCCTCACTATTCATGTGACTCTAGGCAAGTGGTTCAGTTTGAGTGAAACTCAGTTGCTTCTTCTGTAGAATACATGCTCAGTTGTTTCAGTCATGTCTGGCTCTTTTGCAATCCTATGGACTGTAGCCTACCAGGCTCCTCTGTCCATGGGATTTTCCTGGCAAGAATACTGGAGTGGGTTGCCACGATGCCCTTCTCCAGGGAATCTTCCCAACCTAGGGATCGAACCCACATCTCCCATATCTCCTTCATCTCCTGCATTGCAAGCAGATTCTTACTGCTGAGCCATCAAAGGAAGAATTAATTAATGTGCAGGATTATTGCTAGGTTTTCACAAAGAAAGTATAGTATGGAACATAGAAGGTACTCAACATGTTTGAGCCCCTTTCCCTATTTCCCCCACTCTCTTCTTTCCTTGAATCCCCCTCCTGAAACCGTGTAACTGAGATTGGGGTTTGAACCCACGTGTTGAGACTTCAACCTAGCCAAAACCCAGACTGGGACTTGAACTCATAGTCTTTTAACTGATGTCACACCTGGTCTCAGGACTTAATGAAGCTCAGTCTCATGATTCCAAAAGAATCCAGTGAAAGACAAAGTGATAGGTAAGAAGTGGATTTATTTAGAAAGAAACACACTCCACAGATTATGGACCATCTCAGAAGGTGAGAGCATCACCAGGGTACAGGGTTGTCGGGTTTTATGGGCTGTGCAATTTCATAGGCTAATGAGTGGAAGGAATATGTCAGCTATTGTGGGGAAAGGGTGAAGATTTCCAGAAACTGGTCCACCACCCAATTTTTGACCTTTATGGTTAGCCTTGGAACTGTCATGGTGCCTGTGGGTGTGTCATTTAGCTTGCTGATGTGTTACAATGGGAATATACCGAGACTCAAGATCTAATCAGCTTGTCTGCCATCTTGGACCCATTTGATTCTAATCAGTTTATTTCCTGTCCTGGGGAGGTGTCATTCTTTCAAAGGTTGTGCCCTGCACCCTTCCCTCCTGTTTCACTCCCACTTTCCAGGGCATGGAGGAAGTCAAAGAAATCTACGAATAGGTCAGAGTGTGGTCCAGAGCAGGGGTCCTGAATCCCCAGGCCACAAATCAATATTGGTCAGTGGCCTGTTAGGAATAGGGCCACAAAGTAGGAGGTGAGCAGCAGGTGAGCAAGCAAACTTCATCTATGTTTACAGTTGCTCCCCATAACTCACATCCCTCCAGTCTATGGAAAAAAATGTCTTTCATGAAACCCATCCTTGATGCCAAAAAGATTGAGGTCCACTGGTCCAGAGAACACTAATCCACCCCAGTCTAGAATGAAGACAATAATTCTTGCCATCATCTCCAGCCTCTGTATAAGGGAGCCTGAGAAAAGATAAACCCTTTTCCTATGTCTTATTCTTCTTAATCAAATAATTCTGCTTTTTTTTTTTTTTAAGGAGAAGGAGATGATAAAAGTAAAGCCCTAGAAGAGCTTCAGCCTGCATATTCACGCTACAGGCAGAAGCCTCTCTGGTTTTCATCCTGATAATGTTATTGCAGGACCCAGCTAGCCTGGGATCCAGAGTTAAGCTGGCTCCCTGTTGAACAAGATGGGACATTTTTGAGACAGGCATATGGTAACTCAGGCAGACATCCAGATGCATTGCAAAAGGACCTGGATTCTCTGCATAGGATGCCAGGAGCAATTTGCACTCATACCTTCTTGTCTTTGCCTCCAAAAGTTATCTGTGGCTGATACCCTGATGGGGACACGACCCCATTGCTTGGGCGGGCCAGAATGAATTCAAACTAGTGAATGTGCTGGAGACAGGATTTCCAAGCCCAAGAAGCTATAGCAATAAATGATTTTCCAGGGGAGTCTGCTCCAAAGCTTTGTGTTTATGATTTTCTTTCCAAGAGCCCCTCAGGGAAAAGGGTCATACTTTCACGCAGTGTTTTCCAACTTAACAAAGCAGCCCCTTCCTGGACCATTTTGACCCTGGACTTCTCTCCAAGGCATTAGTATACTCTCCTCTGAGGAGGCCACTCTTGCCCCAGCTCTGGCACCTCTTTTGTGATGGTGTTCAGGGTCTGGAAAGGATCTTTTTGTTTTATTGCCTCATTGATAATTTCTATGCTTGGAGAAAACAAGTGAAACTTGAGATACCTCATACAGTTGGGGCAAAGAGGAATTAGCGGGAAGCTGTTTTTATAGGCAATACATAGGGTTATAGGGCTTCCCTGGTGGTTCAGATGGTAAAGAATCTGCCTACAATGCAGAAAACACAGGTTCCATCCCTGGGTCAGGAAGATCCCCTGGAGAAGGGAATGACTATCCACTCCAGTATTCTTGCTGGAGAATCCCATGGACAGAGGAGGCTGGCTGGTTACAGTTCACTGGATCACGAAGAGTTTTCATAGGGTAATAAATTTGAAAATACTCAGTCTATCTGCTTTTCTGTATTTCTAAATGATTTCCCAGCATTAACTGGATCTACCCAGCCTGTCTCTTCCTAACAGAATTGGAACTATCATTCAAGGCATTCCTTGTGGTAATTTCAGCCAATTGTTAAATTTATAACCAAAGATAAACTTTCAGTACTGTATTAGTCAGGGTCCTCCAAAGAAACAGAACCAATAAGAATATACATGTAAATAGGTAGGTAGATAAGATAGGTAGATGATAGATTATGAGGAATTGGCTCATGCAATTATGGATACTGATTCTTATAATCTACTGTCCATAGGCTGGAGGCCTAGGAAAGCTGTTAATGCATTAATAGCTCCATCTTGAAGAGTCTGAAGCCTTGAGAACCAGGGAGCCAATGGTGTAAATCCCAGTGAAAGGGCAGAAGGTTGAAATCCCAGGTCAATCAGATGGGTAGGAATCAGAAAAGGGTGAATTCCTCTTCTCTCTGCATTTTGTTCTATTCAAGCCCTCATTGAATTGGGTGAGGCCCACCCACATCCAGAAGGGCATCTACTGAGTTCACCGATTCAAATGCTAGTTTCATCCAGAGACATGCTCACACATCCAAAAATAATATTTAATCCAGGCATCACTTGGCCCAGTTAAGTTGACTCATAAAATGAACCATCACAAGTCCCGTTGGGAGTCACACATTCTTCAGAGAGAAATATGCTGCATATTACTCTCCCCAACCACTAAGCTACAAAGCACGGTACATAAAATATCTTAATTGAGAGGTTCATGTTAATAAAGCTTTCTCTCATGAAGCACCCCAGACAAGAGAGTCCTGGATTCGCAAGGTAATGGAAAGCTGTGTCAAAATTAAGGATCAGCCTGTTCCTGGTTGAATTTAAGGTTCTCATCTCATCACAGAAAGAATTCAGAGTTGACAGAGGGAGGTCAAGAAAGGAAAGTGAGGATTTACTTAAGTAAAAATGCACTCCCAGAGTGAGAACAGTTAGACAGGTGAGTAGCTGCTGCCCAGGGTTTCTTCCACAAGTCAGTTACGAGGAGCATACCAATGAAGGGGTGGAATTTTCATTGGGGAGGAGAGGGTTGGAAGGTTGTATTCCCTGATTCTCAACCCAGATCCACCTTCCCAAGCAAAGGAGGGGTTTTTGTCGTTATTTAGCTTTTGCCAGTGTCATGGCATTGATGCATGATGGGAACTTCTTATCTACAAAGCTAAGACCCTGATGCTGGGAAAGATTGAGGGCAAGAGGAGAAGTGGGTGGCAGAGGATGAGATGGCATCCTCAGACACAATAGACATGAGTTTGAGCAAACTCCAGGAGATAATGAAGAACAGGAAAGCCTGGTCTGCTGCAGTTCATGAGGTCCCAAAGAGTTGGACATGACTTAGTGACTGAACAACAACAAATTTTATTATAATGAGAGCAAAATAAGCAACAGGTTACATATGAACACAGTAGATTCCCACCTTTCCCCACTTTCCTTTGTCTACCTCCAGGACACTTACAACTCAAAAGGTGTGGTTTCCTATCTGTCTGGAGATTCCTGCTCTTCATCTGCATGTGGACCCCCCCACCCACCCTCTGTTTATAAGATACACGATTTCCTGCCACCTGGTCCATGCCTCCCTTTCTCTGCTCATATTGAGCTACCTGCCTCTTACAACAAACCCAGGCTTCTGAAAGAGCAATCACTACTGCAGGCACAAGGAACCTGGGACTACTTTGGACCACCCTGAAAATACACTAAGCACCATAGGACAGCAGAGGATCAGGTCCTACAGGACTTCCAAACTGGTACCCAGAGATGCTCACTTAAAGAGCCTATTGCTCACTTAACAACGCTTCAAGCCAACTTGCTTGCTTGCTTGCTAAGTCACTTCAGTCATGTCCGACTCTGTGTGACCCCATAGACAGAAGCCCACCAGGCTCCCCCATCCCCAGGATTCTCCAGGCAAGAACACTGGAGTGGGTTGCCATTTCCTTCTCCAGTGCATGAAAGTGAAAAGTGAAAGTGAAGTTGTTCAGTCGTGTCCGACCCTCAGCGACCCCATGGACTGCAGCCTTCCAGGCTCCTATGTCCATGGGGTTTTCCAGGCAAGAGTACTGGAGTGGGGTGCCATAATAGTTCTCAAAAGTGAGAGTACAGAGGAAGGGAGGAGAGAGGTAACTTGCAGTTTGCATATTATACATGAATCTAAGGGTCCCCAAGCGCCCAGGCCACAGACCCATATTGGTCTGTGGGCACCAAATGTTTACTTCTCCCACCATGGTGGGGATTTCAGTATCTGAAATACAATTCAAAGACATTGCTGTGTTTATCCCTTGATGGGAAACCAGGACCATGCCCCAAGGCTGCATTATTATTTCCTTTGACTGTTCCTCCCAAGTCTCCACATACCCTCCCTTCTTCAATTAGCAAATGTTTTAACCTGCTCGTTGGAACTCAGGAAAGGTCATGGAGGCTGAATGAAGCCCATTTCCTGTAGTCAAGAAATGGGGAACACAAAAAGGCTTTTGTGCCCAGGAGTCCCACCCACCTTGCTCGGTATCAATTTTAAAACTATTTTGTTTGTTATGTAACCTAGAGTACGTCTGTAAATAAATTAATGTAGTAGGGAGCCGGGGTTTTCAGTGTGAGAGGAGGGAGATATAAATAGGGAATCAGAGAAGCTGAGGGAAAATTCTGTGATGTTTTATGTGAATTAGATGTTTAAATATGAAGTGTGTGTGTGTGTGTGCTTAAATGCCACACCCCACTAATAGGAACCAGAATTCACTGAGAAACAGTGACTCCAGGCTTAGACAAGGAAAGAACAAGATGAACCTAACACATCTTGAGCTGAAAAGGGGGCAAGCACTCAGACAGATGGATACAGATCAAAAAGAACACAAGCACTGTCTTGAGGGGTTCTCTTTGTCCAAGATTGGGGTGGAACAACAATAGTGGTAAATTACAATATTGAAAAAATTAATAAGTTAAAGTTGATACATACAAAATAGAGAGGGTGAGCAGGGATAGGGTGGGGGAAGAGGAGAAGAAAGAAGTAGAGAGAAATAAGAACAAATGGGAAGTCTTTTTCTATAGAAAGATGCCTACTAATAACTATAAAATTAGAAAACCTTCCAATGCAATAATCGATTCAGGCAAAGATCATCCATATACGTTGAAAACAAAACTTCAAGGCATCACCCCACAAATTACTTATTATTTGGGGAACGTCATGGTCCATGTGCAGGTTAGAAAAGAATTTTCAGATATAAGGCAGAATGAGAGGAGAATCAAGTTTATCAGAGTGGGAGACACTGTTAGAACAGTGAGCCAGTTCAAGGGAGAGCTGAAAGCTTTCACAGACTTGCAGCCAATTTTTATAGCCTCAGGACAGAGAAAATTTCTACTGGAATGGTGGCATTACGTGACTGGTTAGGATGCCATAGGGTGGAAAATAGGGTATTTTACCTAATATGGAGTCAGGGAACTGGCCAGTTTAGAGCCAGAGGCTCATGGCAACAGTTGTATGGGGCTTGACTAGTTCCAGAGATTTTTATCCTGTAACCTTGGTATAGGGCTTGCCAGGGGAGAAAGGAGATTTTCTTTTCAATGGAGAAATTTGGTGGTCACCTTTTAATCCAAATGATCAAGCTTGGCATCCCCAGTAGTGGGACAGCTGACACTTTATGCTTCAGTGAGTACACACACACAACTTGTGTGATGCTCTTGCCTTATTTGTCCAACTTGATGCTAATCACTAGGAAACTTTCAGACCAATTTCAGCCCCTTCAAAAACTTCAGTGTCATGGAAAGCAGAGAAATACTTGGTGATTTTTTTTTTTAGAAGAAACTAAAAATAGATACTGGTGCTTCCCAGGCGGCTCCAGTGGTAAAGAACCCACCTGCCAATGCAGGAAACATAGGAGCTGTGGGTTCGATCCCTGGGTCGGGAAGATCCCATGGAGGAGGGCTTGGCAACCCACTCCAGTATTTTTGCCTGGAGAATCCCATGGACACAAGAGCCTATCAGGCTACAGTCCATGAGATTGCAAAGAGACATGACTGAAGTGACTTAGCAAAAAGACATATTAGACAATGCCATGGCCAAAAATTAGAGAAGTCATTGTTGGGACAATTGGGAATATTTGAGTAGGGATTGTTTGTTGGATGATTTTATCAAATTCATGCTAATTTCCTTAGGTGTCTTAATGCTGTGGCTGTGTATGAGAATTCCCTTTTTCCTGGAAGATGAAGGCTGAAGTACTGAGGAGGGAAGTGTCATGATGTTTGCAGCCTACCTATGAATCCTTTAAGTGGTTTGGCACATAAGCAGTGTGTTTATATAGAGAAAGCAACATGGAGGTGAACTAGCAAGAGATTAGCAGCTAAAAAATCTATGTGATGAGTACATAGTGTTTATTACAGTTCTCACAACGTAGGGTTTTTTGTTTTTTTTTTTTTTTCATTTTCTGTGGATTTTTATTTCTTAAGAAAAACAATAATTTACATTTTTTATAAAAGAAACCAAGTTACTGCTTGGGGCTTTCCATGACCTTCATGGACCTTGTCTTCAAAAGGAAGAATTCCTTGGCCACCATATCAATGTGCTCTGGGGGAGAAGCACATTACCCAAAATCCCCCAGTCTAATATCTGCCATGATGCTCTGCTGAAGATGAATTCCCTGAGCTTCTTGCAGAAACCTCCAACCTCTATAAAATGTATGTGCTCGAGTGTACACCTATTGCATCCTTGTCAAGCCTCCAATCTTTCACATATACAAGGACGTTGTACAACAAAACCCTATTAATAGAGCAACTGAGGTATTGATTTTTCCAGGCAATTAATGTGGAATCTCCCCAAACACACTTTTACAGCATTTCTTCCCCCATCCTTTGTTCTGATGCAATTTTTTTCTGGATCTACTTTCCTGCCTTGGCAAAGTCAGGGTAACTTGGCAAAGTCAGGGTAACTCTGTCCAGGAAAACTGAAGCAATCACAAGCCCGAGGATCACTTATATAAGACACCAGATTGTTTCAGTACCTACAGTGGGTAGCAACTCCTGTAAATGCCCTGGGAATTTCTTTCGCCATTAATCCCCTTCATCAATTTATTCTTCTTGCCATTTCTATCTTTTCCATTAAATCAGATTATAGTAGTTCCAGTTACCAAGGGACGCAATTTTTCAGTTTCATATAAGTCTATTTAATAACAGCCTTGTGAGAAAGGTTCTAGAATATGTTTTGTCAGTTCTTTAGTGTTATACAGCCATTTTCTAGAACCAGTTCAGTTCAGTTCAGTCGCTCAGTCGTGTCCGACTCTCCGCGACCCCATGAATCACGGCACGCCAGGCCTACCTGTCCATCACCAACTCCCAGAGTTCACTCAAACTCATGTCCACAGAGTCGGTGATGTCCTCCAGCCATCTCATTCTCGGTCGTCCCCTTCTCCTCCTGCCCCCAACCTTTCCCAGCATCAGAGTCTTTTCCAGTGAGTCAACTCATCACATGAGGTGGCCAAAGTATTGCAGTTTCAGCTTTAGCATCAGTCCTTCAAATGAACACCCAGGATCGATCTCCCTAAGAATGGACTGGATGGATCTCCTTGCAGTCCAAGGGACTCTCAAGAGTCTTCTCCAACACCACAGTTCAAAAGCATCAATTCTTCGGCGATCAGCTTTCTTCGCAATTTCTAGAACCAGGAAATATTTATTAGTGTGCTTAGAATTTGAATAACTGCATATTTTAAATATGTATGGGACAATTTAATTAGGTAATGGGATTGAGAAATATTTATCTTAGATATCTCCTATTATTTTAAAATGATTTGATCAGTGTCCCAATACTTCTGTAAGTGTCCAAGGACCATTATTTCTGAGACCAGATGTATTTTCCTCTTCTAGGTTTATATTGTACTTGGCAGCAAGATGTTGACCTCCAAACTCAACAGAGTCAGTCCATGGCAAAAGGCAAACAGTGTAAGCTTTGTTATCTATATGTTAAGAATGCTTTCCACTGTCTTTCATTGTATGAGGGCTGTTGTATACACTGTAACAGCATCTCTCATCTCTAGCCACAAGCTGCTAACAGCACCCTTCACCCTAAACAAAATGGAGACAATGAAAAATGTCTCCAGATGTTGCCAAATATTCCCTGGGGGACAAAGTTGCCCCGTGTCAGGAAACACTGCTATCACCCAATAAGAAACTGAATCAGAAACAATGATTAAACCCCAGGGAACTTCCCTGGTGATCCAGTAATTAAGAATCCACCTTGCAACGCAGAACACACAGGTTCGATCCTTGGTTGGGAAACCAAGATTCCACATGCCACAGGGCAACTAAGCCCATGTGCTGCAAATACTGAGCTGGCTCTGGAGCCCGTGTGCCACAACTAGAGAGTCTGGGCACCACAAGGAAAGATCCCACATGACACAACACAGTTCCCACGTGCCACACATATGACCCTATGAACCAAATTAATCAATTAATTAACTTTAGAAAAAGATTAAACTCCATACAACCTCCAGTTCTGACATGACTGTTCCCACCATTATAGAGAAGCAAGTGGTATCCCAGGTGACTCAGTGGTAAAGAATCCGCCTGCCAATGCAGGAGATGCAAGAGACCCTAGTTCAATCCCTGGGTCAGGAAGATCCCTGGAGAAGGAAAGAGCAACCTTCTTTTCTGGAAAATAGCAATTTTCTTGTCTGGAAAATTCCATGGACAAAGGAGCCTGACAGGCTACAGTCTATGGGGTAGCAAAGAGTCAGACACAACTGAGCGTGCATACACACACACACACACACATACATAATAATAATTAAATAATTAACAATTTAACTATTAACCTAATTGTTAATAATTAAATTGTTATACCCATTCCAAAAAATATATACAGATATTACATTTTAAAAGATATAGATAGATAGATTAATAAGGGTGATAGATGATAGCTAGATAATTCAATAGATAAAAAGACAGACAATTCAATGGATAGACAGAAAGATCAATAGATGGATATATAGATAGAGACATAGAAAGATGGATGGACAAACAGATAGATAGACATAGTGATATTATTCTCAGCCACAATTCTAGAATTTTTCAAAAATATTCTATGACTTTAAATAACTTGAAAAATGTTTAATCTAAAATACTCTGGGATTCAGGCTTTCATAATTCAAATACTACCAAACTTAGATGCCTGGATCAAACTGCAGAACTTTATTATATGCTGTGTGATATAGAGATTCACACACACACACACACCTTCTCAGGAACTAATATTCTGCACATAGAGCCAAAAAAGCAACCAGGAATTAAGTAACAAAATAGCGTGCTAAATCACTTCAGTCATGTCCAACTCTTTGTGACTCTTTGGACTGAAGCTCACAGGCTCCTCTGTCCATGGGATTTCCCAGGCAAAAAATACTGGAGTGGGTTGCCATTTCATACTCCAGGGGATCTTCCAGACCCAAGGATCGAATCCATGTCTCCTACATGGCAGGCAGATTCTTTACCGCTGAGCCACTGGGGAAGACCCACAACATAAAGTGTTTGTCAAATATGGGAATGGAGGCAGTACTTTATATTTCTTCTTGAAACCAACTGAGGGCAGAAAGATGGGGCAGAACCAGGAGCCCAGAGAGTAAAGAACATACACAGTCGCACAGAGCCTCCGCCTCCAGCTCTGGTTCTCAGGTCTCACCCCTCTCACAGCACCTATGAGCATCTGCCCTGAGCCAGAGGCTGGTAAGAAGGAAGCCATGACTTGATCAGGCAATATGAGCACGAACGTCCCATATTAGCATTATGACTTTGACCTTCAATTCTCTGGTTCCTCTCCTATGAAACACCAATAGCTTCTCTACCTAGTTTTAGCTGTGAACCATGGTACAGACTCCCAGTGCACTTCTAGAAGCTAAGGAATGGTTCTGACAACAAAGCTGAGGTCTCCCCCAGCAATTCCACTGTCCCCACAACTATAGCTACTGAGTAGTCCTTGGTGGAGTACAGCTGGGAGGACACAGGTATACCTCCCTCCTTGCCCCAAATATATCTGTGCTAATTGCCTGAAAGTTAAGTCTTAACTGGTCTAACACTTCCTCCTAATATGCTACCCTCTGAGGGAGATTACAAAATGAAATCATTAACACCACAGAGTAAGTGAGAATATCTGATCCCTGGAGAGACTCTAGTCATCACTGAAGGAAAGTGCCAAAGACAGAGAGCAAGGGCTGGAGGCAGGGTTGACCTTAAAACAGCCCTGTGTGCAGGACAAGGGAGAAGCACAGTCTTCACCAGCACAGTCCAGCACCCCATCAGGGTGTTTAGGTCGCTTCCTGAGGATGCAAGTCACTGTTGGGGGAGGGGGGCAGGGAGGAACACTACGGCCTTGAGAAATGAAAGAGTAACATCCCAGACCCACTGCACAGCTCACCTAGCTGCAGGACCTCAGGGAAGTCACTTCACATCTGGGATGAAGTTCTTTTGTCTTTATATTGAGTATGTATGATTACGGGGCTTCCCAGTGGCTCAGTGGTAAAGAATCCACCTCCAATGCAGGAGATGCAGGAGACACAGGTTCAATCCCTGGGTCAGGAAGGAAATGGCAACCCACCCCAGTATTCTTTTTTTTTTTTTTGTAATTAATTTATTTTTTATTGGAGGCAAATTATTTTACAATATTATATTGGTTGGTTTTGCCATACATTGACATGAATTCGCCCCAGGTTTACATAAGTTCTCCCTCCTGAACCCCCCTCCCACCTCCCTCCTCTCTTTATCCTCCCTCTGGGTCATCCCCGCATGCCAGCCCAGAGCATCCTATAACATGCATTGACCCTGAACTAGTGATTCATTTCACATATGACAACATACGTGTTTCAATGCCATTCTCCCAAATCATCCCACCCTCACCCTCTCCCACAGAGTCCCAAAGACTGATCTATACATCTCTGTCTCTTTTGCTGTCTCGTATACAGGGTTATCATTTGCATCTTTCTAAATTCCATATATATGCGTTAGTATGCTGTATTGGTGTTTTTCTTTCTGGCTTACTTCACTCTGTATAATAGGCTCCAGTTTCATCCACCTCATTAGAACTGATTCAAATGTATTCTTTTTAATGGCTGAATAGTACTCCATTGTGTATATGTACCAAAGCTTTCTTATCCATTCGTCTGCAGATGGACATCTAGGTTGCTTCCATGTCCTGGCTATTATAAACAGTGCTGCAATGAACATTGGAGTACATGTGTCTCTTTCAATTCTGGTTTCCTTGGTGTGTATGCCCAGGAGTGCGATTGCTGGATCATATGGCAGTTCTATTTCCAGTTTTTTGAGGAATCTCCACACTGTTCTCCATAGTGGCTGTACTAGTTTGCATTCCCACCAACAGTGTAAGAGGGTTCCTTTCTCTCCACATCCTCTCCAGCATTTATTGCATGTAGACTTTTGGATAGCAGCCATTCTGACTGGTGTGAAATGGTATCTCATTGTGGTTTTGATTTGCATCTCTCTGATTATGAGGGATGTTGAGCATTTTTTCATGTGTTTGTTAGCCATCTGTATGTCTTCTTTGGAGAAATGTCTGTTTAGTTCTTTGGCCCATTTTTTGATTGGGTCATTTATTTTTCTGGAATTGAGCTGCAGGAGCTGCTTGTATATTTGGGAGATTAATCCTTTATCAGTTGCTTCATTTGCTATTATTTTCTCCCATTCTGAAGGCTGTCTTTTCACCTTACTTATAGTTTCCTTTGCTGTGCAGAAGCTTTTGATTTTAATTAGGTCCCATTTGTTTATTTTTGCTTTTATTTCCAATATTCTGGGAGATGGGTCTTGGAGGATCCTGCTGTGATTTATGTCAGAGAGTGTTTTGCCTACGTTCTCCTCTAGGAGTTTTATAGTTTCTGGTCTTCCATTTAGCTCTCTAATCCATTTTGAGTTTATTTTGGTGTATGGTGTTAGGAAGTGTTCTAGTTTCATTCTTTTACAAGTGGCTGACCAGTTTTCCCAGCACCACTTGTTAAAGAGACTGTCTGTTGTCCATTTTATATTCTTGCCTCCTTTGTCAAAGATGAGGTGTCCATAGGTGCGTGGATTTATCTCTGGGCTTTCTATTTTGTTCCATTGATCATTGACAAAATTCAACAATGATCAATGCCACCCCAGTATTCTTGCCTGGGAAATCCCATGGACAGAGGAGCCTGGTGGGCTACAGTCCATGGGGTCGCAAGAGTTGTACACAACTTCGTAAGTAAAACAACAATATGTAAGACTATATAAAATGCAAGGCCCTTCAAGCTTGAATATCTTACAATATTTTCGTCTTAACCTCAACACACCAGAATTATCTCTTCCCTCCTCTCCCCTTCAGAGTAGCATAAACAGTGGGTCATTACATCTGTTTACATGGGGGTTGGTCTGTCTGTTTTAAGCTGTAAACCGCTTGAAAGGAAGGACCTTGCTTTATTTCTTTGCTCACCTAGCACATCACCTAGCAGAGATTATGTATGCAATCAATGATAGTTGAAAAGACATGTAAACTCTAAGCTTCACTCAACTATACTATTTTTACCTTTTCACCCTAAATAGCCATGGGCTGCTCTTGCCAAGGCCTGATAGTGTGGGAAACTCCAGAACTGAAAATCCTGCCCTTGTAAAACCTGTTCTGCTGTTTTTTTCTTTTAAAAGAACATATTGCCATTATTTTTTTAAGCCAAGAATTAAATAAAAGCTCTTTCTCAAGTCCCCAACTAGAATTCAGTGTAGAGATAATAAAATCAAGCTGCCAGACGAAAACTCCATCAGTGATGAGGGAGGTGCTTTGTAACCTATAATCAGCTATCCCATCCCCACTGCTCTCTTGGCCACGCCTATTCCTGTACTTTCTGGCCCAGAGTTCTCATAAGGCTTTTGTGGTTTAGACTGTACCATAAACAATTATTAGAAAAAGCTGTTCTTCAGGTGAATTGCATTTGAGTTCATGCAAAGCTTTGGGCCCTGGGCCAGAGGAAGCCAGGCTGAATGCTATCAACTTTCTTTGGTTCACCCATCAACCATCAGCGTCTGCCATGTAAGCTCATTCTAAACAATCCAGGAAATTGGTACAAGGTCATTTCCCAAGCAAAAGGAAAAGAGCCAGGTAATTGACCAGCAGTGAAGAGGAGCTATAATTAACAATAGCTGAGTCTTCAAGCATGAAGGTTTGGACTTAATTCAGATAATCATCCTAAGTGTGAAAGACATTCTCGAAACCTTGTGGGGTTCCAAATTTAGACCATCATTTGTCTGAGAACAAGTTGAATGAAACTTCCTTGGATGCAGGCCATAGTTCTCCCGCCAGATTGGGCCCAAAGATAGGCATAAAGGGTAAACTCTAGCATGTAGGATGCAATGAATGGATTAAACAAAAAATTGGAGTGATAGATTGATAGAAAGATCTGAAAACATATAATAGAGAGATCTATGTCTTTATTTGTATGGCAAGTGGCCGTTCTGGAGTATTCCTATTTTATGACAATGAATAAATCTAGCTTTTGCAGCAAAATGAGGAATTTGAATCAAAAAGCTCCACCACAGTTTAAAAAAAAAAAGATATATATATATATAGACAAATATGAGAGAAAGAGAGAGAGACAGAGATCACTCCATGGCCAACAGGCATTGTCCCCCTGCCTGCCCATACGCTGAGTCCTATCAGAGGCTGCTGCTGCTGCTAAGTCACTTCAGTCGTGTCCGACTCTGTGTGACCCCATAGACGGAAGCCCACCAGGCTCCCCCATCCCTGGGATTCTCCAGGCAAGAACACTGGAGTGGGTTGCCATTTCCTTCTCCAATGTGTGAAAGTGAAAAGTGAAAGTGAAGTCGCTCAGTCGTGTCCGACCCATAGCGACCCCATGGACTGCAGCCTACCAGGCTCCTCCATCCATGGGATTTTTTAGGCAAGAGTACTGGAGTGGCTTGCCATTGCCTTCTCCGATCAGAGGCAGAAGGAGCAATCAAATGACCTATGGAGGTCAGCTGAGTTCAAGATACAGTTGTTGACCATGTCCTTCCTAACTCAGATGTTGATGCAGCTACTGCAGAGCAGCACCCCCCACAAAAAGCCATGGAAGCTGCTGTCAAGCCAACACTGGTAGAAATGGTTACTTACAGTTGTACTTTGTTTTGAATTGAAAGGAAAACTGTAAAATTATGACAACAATTTCTCATATTTTATATTCTTTTATGATAGACAAAATACTTTCCTGTAGGTTATCTTTCTTGACCTAGCCACCCTATGAAGCAAGCTGAGGTTTCTGTTGTTATTTGATTGGTTGTTTTATGGGTATTTCTCATATATGAGACAAAAAAAAAAGCAAAACCCTGAGTCCTAAGAATAGTTAAGTGTCTTGAGTAGGATCACACAGCTATTTAGAGGCTTGCATGCATGCTCAGTTGTATCTGATTCTTTGCCACCCCATAGATTATAGCCTGCCAGGCTCATCTGTCTATGGGATTTGCTAGGCAAGAATACTGGAGTGGGTTGACATTTCCTCCTCCAGGAATTACAGGCAGGTGGGACGAGAACCCAGATCCCCTATCTTGGTCAATTTCTACATCCTTCATGCCACGCATTGGCATCCAGTGTTCAAAGGGCTCCACAGACTACATTTAGAAGTGTAGCCTGGAAGTCATGGGAGGGTTAGAAGCATGCTTACGTATACTTTGTTTGCTTCTTTTGTTTTTTATATGCCATGAAATCTGATCAAATCATTTCCTTTGCTGTGAAATTTAAACCTCTATTCCAGTGATTCCCTCAGGAAATTAGTACATACAATGACAAGGCATTGCAAGTATGTGGAAAGATAGATACCTTGCTTTCAGATTCAGATTCAAAAGCAGCTCATGTCTAATGAGCATCATCTATGTATCAGGTATTACTAGGTATCTTTTGTTATTTGATGCCTGCAATGAACTCAAAATAGCTATATTATTTCCCTCATTTAACAGAGGAAGAAACTAAGATACAATGGGAAAGTAGCTTGCTCAGGACAGCAAAATCGCTTTGTGTTGTTAAATACTGGGGTGAAACGAATTGAATCAGTAATACGTTCTGTGGAAACAGAGATGAAGGGACTACCCTGGAGGTCTAGTAGTTGGGACTTTACTTTTTAATGAAAGGAATGGTGGTTCCATCTCTGGTAAGACAGCTGAGATCCCTCATGCTTCATGGCCAAAAAACCCTATAAAACAGAAGCAGTATTGTAACAAATTCAATAAAGACTATAAAAATGACCCCCATCAAAAAAAATTTCTTTAAATAATTAAAAAGAAAGAAAGAAAGATGAAGTCATTTCCACATGGAGTGGTTCAGCAAGTGCATGTTCAGTACCAAAGCATTACAGAGGCATCTCCTAAGAGTTTGAAAATAGATGGCATGAAGATCATGTATCCAGTCCCCGACCCCCGATCCTGCCCCACTGTAGGAAGGAGTGGCATGCCCAGGCTGCCATTTGGGATATTTTGTGTGTGTGCAAAAGAGGATAAAGTGGCTACTGATACAGAGCTCAGGAAGCCAAGATTCCACACTGCTTTACATGGAACACAGCCAGGAGGAAGAGACCCAGGACAAACGGAGGAGATAGTAGGAACATCACTAGCCATTGTGGGCTAGGTTTGGGGAAGAAGTTTTGTGAAATTTTGAAAGAGTGAGACTTGAGATTAAAGACTTTGCTTTGTGAGACAGTGCAAAAAGCAAGCAAGAAACAAACGCCTAGTGCCCTATGAGGTCGTATAGCCTGTTGGTGCCAAGTCCCACTGCCAGGGTTCAAATCCTGGCTCCCCCACTTACACCGAAGGAAATCAGGAGCAAGTTTTCAACTTCACTTATCCTTGGATTGTGTGTGTATCCTAAGTCACTTTGGTTGTGTCCAACTCTTTGTGACTCCATGGACTGTAGACCACCAGGCTCCTCTTCCATGGAATTCTCCAGGCAAAAATATTGGAGTGAGTTGCCATGCCCCGCTCCAGGGGATCTTCCCAACCCAGAGATCAAACCCGCATCTCATATCTCCTGCATTGGCAGGCGACTTCTTTGCCACTTGGAAATTGTGGTGTTGGAGAAGACTCTTGAGAGTCCCTTGAACTTCAAAGAGATCAAACCAGTCAATCCTAAAGGAAATCAGTCCTGAATATTCATTAGCAGGACTGATGCTGGAGCTGAAACTCCAATACTTCGGCCACGTAATGCAAAGAACTGACTCATTTGAAAAGACTTTGATGCTGAGGAAGATTGAAGGCACGAGAAGAGGACGACAGAGGATGAGATGGTTGAATGGCATCACCGACTCAATGGACATGAGTTTGAGTAAGCTCCGGGAGTCAGTGATGGACTGGGAAGCCTTGTGTGCTGCAGTTGAAGGGGTCACAAAGAGTCAGAGACAACTGAGCAACTGAACTGAACCGAAATTAGAAATACAAATAAAAAGAGTCACAGTGAAAATTAAATGACTAATTTGTACAAAGAATTTGACGGTCAAGCATTTAAATTGGTATAGGAAATACACTTGTCACCCCCCTTTGAGAGCTGTTTGAGAGGATTTAGCAATGACTGAAATTACATTTCACCGTTGAGTATGATGTTTCCTGTTGATCTGTCATGAATAGCCTTTTTTATATTGAGATATGGTTCCTCCACACCCACTTTGATGAGAGTTTTTATCATAAATCGATGTTGAATTTTGTCAAATGCTTTTTCTGTGTCTATTGGGATGGTCATGTGATTTTTACCTTTCCTTTTGTTAATGTGGTGTATCACACTGATTGAATTGCAAATATTAAACCATCCTTGCATCCCTGGAATAAATACTTCTTGATCATGGCATATGATCCTTTTTATATACGTTTGGTTTCAGTTCACTAATACTTTGTTGAGTATTTTTGCATCTATATTAATTCATTAAAGATATTGGCCAGTAATTTTCTTTTTTTGTAGTATCTTTTTTTTTGGTTTTGGTATCAGCGTAATAGCAGTCTTGGAGAGTGAATTTGGGAGTTTTCATCCCTTAGTTTTTCAGTTTGTGAAAGATAACTATTATATCTCTTTATGTGTAGGTGGGAATATAAATTTGTGTGGCCACTATGGAAAACAGTATGGAAGTTCCTCAAAAAAACTAAAAATAGAAATACCACAGTACTGGCAGTTTAGTTGCTAAGTCATGACCAACTCTTGAGACCCCATTGACTGTAGCCTGACAGGCTTCTCTGTCCATGGGATTTCCCAAGCAAGAATACTGGAATGGGCTGCCATTTTTTTCTCCATGGGTTCTTCTCAACCCAGGAGTTGAACCCAGGTCTCCTGCATTTCAGGCAGATTCTTTACCAACTGAGCTACAAAGGAATCCCCATATGACCCAGCAATTTCACTCCTGTTGTAAAAAAATGAAAACACTAATTCAAAAAGATACATGTACCACAATATTCATAGCTTCATAGCAGCACTACTTACAATAGCCAAGACATGGAAGAAATCCAAGTGCCCATCAACAGACAAATGAATAAAGATTTTTACATACATAAATATTATGTTTAGTTATATTTAGTGAAATAAGTCAGACAGAGACTAGAGAATATTGCACTTAGTAAAATAAGTCAGATAATGAAAGACAAATACTGTATGATATGACATGTAGAATCTACAAAATAAAACAAACAAATCTAGATAGTAAAAAAGAAATAGACTTGCGGATACAGAAAACAAATCAATGGTTACTAGTAGGAAGAGGGAAAGGGAGAGGGACAAGTTAGGGGTATAGGGATTAAGAGATACAAACTATTATGTTAAAATTGATAAGCAATAAGGATATATTGTATAGCACAAGAAATAATAGCTGTCTTCTAATAGGTCTGAATGGAGTATAATATGTAAAAAATACCAAATCAATAACTGTACACTTGAAACTAATATAATATTGCAAATCAAATAAACATCAATAAAAAATAAACTATTCTGTATTTTAATGCTTTCTGTGATTTGGGACTTGTATTTTCTCAAAATACGTAATGTAAATAGGATCAGAGAAGAGTTACAGGTTTTATTTGTTTTGGCCACACTACCTGGCATATGGGATCTTAGTTCCCTAACCAGGGATTTAACCTGCACCCCCAGCACTGGAAGCTCAGAGGACCAACTCTTGGGAAATCCCAAGAGTTGCTATTTTTAATAGGATGATCCGGGCATGGCAAAATCAAAGAAAGATGCAAAGGAAATGAAGGAGAGAGTATGACAATAACTTCAGGGTGAAGGACCTTCAAGTAGATGGAACATCATATTCAGTGGTCCTTAGACATGTTCAAAGAATAGCAAGAAGTCATTGTTGGCAAAGAAGTGAGCAAGGGGAAGAAGAGTAGGAGCTGAGTTTAAATAATGGCCAAGCACAGGATCAAGGAACATTTTTAAGCTGTGGACAGATTGCAAATACCTTAGTAAGTGCAATGGAAAGACAGATGCTACAGAGTTTTGAGCAAGAGGGTAGCACTTATTTTACATTTTTAATTCCTCACTCTGGCAACTGCACACACGAAAGATGTCTGGGTAGGCAAAGTGGAAGCAGGAGTACCACATGGAAGACTTTTAAGTCTTAGGTTAGAAATATAGGAGTTTGGACCACAGAGCAGACATGGAAGTGGAGAGGCACATTCATATTTGGAATCACTTCTAACAGAAAGCAAACAGAAATTGGCTTCCCTGGTGGCTCAGCGGTAAAGAACCTGCCTGCTAACATAGGAGACATGGATTCAATCCCTGGGTAGGGAAGATTCCCCAGAGAAAGAAATGGCAACCCACTCTTGTATTCTTGACTGGGAAATCCCATGGACAAAGAAGCCTGGCAGGCTACAGTCCATGGGGTCACAAAGAATCAGACATAACTTAGCGAATAAACAAAACAGAATTTGCTGATGGATTGGATATGGTGCATACATGAAAACTGAGATAAAGAATGGTACTAGAGACTTGAGCCTGAGAAATTAATTGGGTATTACTACCTTTGTGATGTAAAAAATCATCCCCCTATGCTGAGCATTTGTATTACTTCCAGAACTTTTGGTATTTTAGGGCAACAAATGCCCTTATCCACTTATTTTTAAAAACTAGTAACCATTTCTGAGAAAGAGGTTCCTAGAACTAAGCTTTTGATCAACAGGTAAGCATATTTTCTATTTTTAAGAAAGAATGCCAATTACTTTCTAAAGAGTTATAATTATCTATAACCCCAACAACTATGTGTGAATGTCCCACTTTCCTATTAGTAAAGGACATTTTAATTATTTAAATGCCTTTCCCTCTGTCAGTCTGATGGGTAAAATACAGTATTTCAATATGTTTTAATTTTTTCCTAACTCCTGATAAAAGTATGTCTCTTTCTGCATGTGTGTATGTGTGCTCGGTTGCTCAGTCATGTCCGACTCTTTGTGACTCCATGGACTGTAGCCCACCAGGCTCCTCTGTCCATTGAGTTTTCCAGGCAATACTGGTATGGGTTGCCATTTCCTTCTTCAGAGGATCTTTCTGATCCAGGGATCGAACCCATGTCTCCTGCATTAATAGGTAGATACTTTACCACTGGGCAACCTGGGAAACCCGATTTTTGCATATTACTGACAAACTGTATCTCCTTTTCTTTCATTTGCTCTTAAACTCTACCCATGCTGCTAAGTCACTTCAGTCGTGTCCGACTCTGTGTGACCCCATAGATGGAAGCCCACTAGGCTCCCCTGTCCCTGGGATTCTCCAGGCAAGAACACTGGAGTGGGTTGCCATTTCCTTCTCCAAAACTCTACCCATATTAGGTGACATTTCTTCTTAATGACTAAGCATTCTTACCATACAAAGAATGATAACCTTTCTCTTCATTTATCATTTTACTCTGAACCTTATTTATATCTTGTGCATAATAAATTTTTAGGGTTTATGTAATCAAATCTGTCCATTTTTTAATGATTTAAAAAATGGATTTCCTTAAATATTTTAAAGAACATAATAGAGCTATATAAATCATGCCCTTTTAAAAAAGTAATTATTTAAACATTTTTTTTGAAATTATCTTATGGCTACTGTTATATTTGGTTGTATACTTCTTCAAGAGTCAACTTGGTGATTCATAGGTATAAGAAAATCATTCATTTATGCAAATTTTTCAGAATTACCAAAACCAAATTGTCCATAATATTTCTTTTACTCTTTAAATCACCTTTCTCTAGACGATATTCTTTTTTCTTATTTCTCATATTAAATAGCTATATTTTCATGACATTGGTAATCTACATTAGCCAGAAGTTGTTTTGTTTTACTATAGAAATATCTATTAGATTTATTAATCCAAATATCTATTAGATTTATTAATCTATTATATTTAGGCATTCTAAGTTATAATGTCAACTTTCAAATTTTTCATCTTGCTTTCATCAGGTGTATATTTTCTAAATTCATGCATTTTCAGTTTCATTCTTCTCCATTTGTATTGTTTATTTCTGAAAGCATTGAATGCAGTGATATTTCCCTTGAGATTAACATTGGCGTAAGTTCCATATGTAGTATTCTCATTATTGCTTCATTCCTAAGTAGTATATTATTGCAGTTCTTATTTCTCTGTTAATCCAAGATTTATTTAAGGTCATTTTTAAATTGAAAACTTTCATTGTTAATTTTAATGTATACTTCCTTATGGTTCACAAAACTCCTCCTCTGCTTAAGTCTGGGAGAAAGCGCATTAGAAGAAACTAAATCTATGAACAGCTGTGGGTAAGGCACATTGAAAAAAATCCTGATCCACTTCTTACACTCCTGTATCCCTGTAAGCAACCGTTGCCAGGCGCACAGCTGCAAGGGCACAGGAAAGCCTGTGGAGGTGCTCTTTGAAAAGATAATTTGAGAAACTCAGAAACCTTCATCTGTTCATTCTTAAATTATGCACATGGGTTTGGTTGGCTGTCTCCTCTTTCGGATCTTGCAGGTGAGGAAATTGAGCCTGCACCCTAAGCTCTAGTGACCCCTTTTCAGGTTTGCAAGATCCACTGCCAGTCAAGCACCACAGCTGTCAATGGAAGAGGAGGTGGTAGTATTTAGAGCAAATGAGTTTCTAGGACACAAGCAAGATTAAGATTCCCCAGGGACTTCCCTGATGGTCCAGTGGTTAAGAATCCACCTTGCAATGCAGGGGACATGGGTTCGATCCCTGGTTGTGGAACCAAGATCCCACATGCCGAGGAGCAACTAAGCCAGCTTGAAGCAACTACTGTGCCCATATGTCTGCACCACAAGTGGAGTCTGCGCGCCCAAGACCCACATGATGCAACTAAGACTCAACGCAGCCAAATAAATAAATGAATGAATGAATGAATAAAAGAAATAGTAAATTGTTGTATAAATACATTAGACCTTAAAAAAAAGGACTAAAATTCCACAAATGCCTTATAGCCAGTGGTAGCGACACCTGTATTTATTGAGATAGAGGGCAAGAGGGAGAAAGGCAAGGGTTCAAGTGCCTCAAGTCTGCTTAATGACCAGGCATCATGGGAAATTATGTAGACTCCTGGAGGAGGTGACCCAAAGTGGTATCAACAATGTCCTCCTGAAATTTTGCCATATCCCTTTCTACAGAAACAAAAAATCCTGGCAGAATACCATTTTCAACACATGACTTTGTGCCCAGCTCAATGTGAGTATAAGCCAGCAGGCAACTGAGAGCCTTCTGTCCCTTGCGTTCTAGACTTAAACTACTTGAATTCCTACACCCCATACATCAGATGTCAGTTTCCAAGGTCTGGAGGAGTCCAGGTTCCTCCCTATTCCTCCACAGATTTTTGTGAAATCACAGACCTACAAAGTCGTGAAAGCTGCCTTCCTATCTACCTACAGGTGGAACCAGCCTTTAACCAGGGTCCACAGGAGAGTCAGTCACTCCAAGCTTCTACAATTTTGGGGATGTGGGTAGAGGTCATCACATCAAGGACACAGCATTCTTCCAACATGCTCATCCTGTCTACTGAGTTTCTCTCTCTCCTCTCTCTCTTTCTGTCCATTCTTCACCTCCTTCCTCCTGAATTTCCCCCATTCTCCACCAAAGTATTTTCCCCCTTGTAATGCAAAGTATCCTCCTTCAGAAACCTGAGCACCAACAGCTCACTGAGGCCCTGGAGGCTCAGTTCCTACCCTACATGAACTAAGAAGACATTTTCCTTCTTAGGGAAGGAGCTCAGACATTCTCAGAGGACTTCTAATAGCTGTTGCTAAGACAAACATCTTCCAATTAAAGGAAGAACATCAAGTTCAAGCAGCAGGAATCAGACCACTCTGTATTGACTCCTACTAGATTCAAGATGCTTTGAGAAGGCTCGAGCAGTACAGGAATGCCTGCCCTTGAGATGCATTCTGTCCCTTAATATGCTCACTTCCCACTGTGAGCTTCAGGATGAGAAAGTATGATTGTAAATGCACCATGGATATCAATCTGAGGTCCAGGTCAGAGACCCAAGTCAAGTGGCATCCAATTATTCTCAATTCAGCATGCATTCCTCCATGCATAGGTAGAGAGACAATACTATTCTCCCAAACAAATCATCACCGTCCTTCAAAACAAAATGGAAGCAAGTTTGGCAGTGAAAGGATAAGAGGCATCAGAGCTGAAAAGCAATAACAAAAGACCAAAAGGAATGATAGTGAAAGGTCCTTGAAGAAGTAGACCCAGCCTCCCTGGAAAAGAATCGTCAAAATTAAATGATCCTATGGGCGACTGGAAAAGACTCTGATGCTGGGAGGGATTGGGGGCGGGAGGAGACGGGGACGACAGAGAATGAGATGGCTGGATGGCCTCACCAGCTCGATGGACATGAGTTTGAGTGAACTCCGGGAGTTGGTGATGGACAGGGAGGCCTGGTGTGCTGTGATTCATGGGGTCGCAAAGAGTCAGTCACGACTGAGTGATTGAACTGAACTGAACTGAACTGATGGGTGATTGGAAGGTCTTCCTAGGTGGCTCAGTGGTAAAGAATGCACCTGACAATGCAGGAGACGTAGGTTTGATCTCTGGGTTGGGAAGATCCCCTGGAGGAGGAATTGGTAACCCACTCCAGTATACTTGCCTGGAGAATCCTATGGACAGAGGAGCCTGGTGGGGTACAGTCGCAGGGTTGCAAAAGAGCCGGACACCACTGAGTGACTGAACAACAGCAACAATGACAGACATGCAAGACATCCCAATAACAACTGCAATGAGAACCATCTCCCTGTTGCTGTGTGTTATTCAGAGCAAAAAGGGAAAAACACACATCCTCTAGTGCAGTGGTCCCCAACCTCCTGGATCTAACGCCTGATGATCTGAGGTGGAACTGATGTAATAATAATAGAAATAAAGTGCACAATAAATGTAATGCACTTGAACTCATCCTGAAACCATCTCTGTTCTCAGTCTGTAGAAATATCGTCTTCCGTGAAATCTATCTGTGGTATCAAAATGGTTAGGGACCGCTGCTCCACTGCATTAAGATGAAATATAAGCACACTGGACTGGGAGTTAGGAAAACTGAATTTGTACGTTCTTTTTGCATCAATGTGAAGTGTGGTCTGGGGCAGGGCGGACAGAGGAGCCTGGTGGGCTACAGTCCATGGGGTTCCAGAGTTGGACACGACTTAGTGACTAAACAACAACTGAAGCAGGATTCATATGACACATCGCCTCTCCAGGCCAGTGACTTCACCTAAAGGAGCCTGGGTGATAGGTTGGATGATTTCCAATTCCTTTGCCCATCACGGGCTTCCCTGGTGGCTCAAATGGTAAAGAATCTGCCTGCAATGCAGGACATCTGGGTTCAATCCCTGGACTGGGAAGATGCCCTGGAGAAGGAAATGGCAACCCACTCTAGTACTCTTGCCTGGAGAATTCCATAGACGGAAGAGCCTGGTAGGCTACAGTCCATGGGATCACAAAGAGTCAGACATGACTGAGCAACTAACTTTCTTTCTTTGCCCACCACAAGCACCCAGAGTCTCAGCGGAATGCCTTGGGCTCTGCAGACAGGAATCCTGCCCCTGAGCATGTGCCCAGAGAAAGGACCTCACAGAACATAGGTCTCCTGTATTTTTTCCACCTGACCACATCCTAATCAGCAGGGTAGTGCCATTATCAGGCTGCCCATCAGATAGAACATTCCACCTCACAGGTGGATGCATTTCACTGAGTTGCCAATAAACTGAAAAGAAATCCCTGCTTCTAGGATCAGATAGTCTGAAATAGCAGAAGTATTAACAGACTTAATTTTCAATGCAGCTCCCCTACGGAACAAAAAGCAAGTGAGAATCCCCTTTGCACATTCAACAAAGAGTCCCAAGTTTTGTATTTAAACTCCAGGATCCTCTGTGGCTTGAGTACCTGTAATTAAATCAAGGTGGGGTTTTTTTTCCCCCTACCAGACTCAATTATCATTCACTCAGTGATGGCAATAACCATACTAATAATAAGTTCTTACGTCAGTACTTTTCAGCTTTTTAAATGGCTTTGACATGCTTTATCTCATTTGAGCTTAATAATAACCAAGCAGCATAAGTAGGGTAAGTATTATTATCTCCATTAATACTAATAATAGCTAACATTACGTAGTCTTTTGCATTGACAAAGTGTTTTCATACATTTTTTCCCATTGCATCAGAGGCGGATTTCCCAGACACCAGGGTGTGTCTAGTTCATCTCTTTACCCTGCAGTGGTCAGCATAGGCCCAGACACAGAAAAGTCACTCAATACATTTATGTGACATTTTAAATTATTTTCATTTCCATGAAAATGGTTTTCATCTACCATTTCAACTCCATGGTAGATAGATTTTTTTTTTTCCATACATTTTTGGTTACACCACATGGCATGTGGGATCTTAGTTCTCTGACCAAGGATTGAACCCATGCCCCTTGCACTGGAAGCTCAGAATCATAACCACTGCACCACCAGGGAAGTCCTGGTGAGGGATATTTTTATCCCTCAGTTTAAAATAGGGAAGTTGAGGCTCAGAGATTTTCTTCAGGAACATGTGCAAAAATCACACAGGACTCTCCAGATCAAGAAAACAAAAGTTTCTAAATCAGTCCAAAATGTAATGCTCTTTCCTCCATGCCAGTGCTTGTCAAACTTTAATATGTAAATAGACCATCTGGAAATCTTGTTAAAATGTAGATTGTATTCAGTAGGTCTGGGGCAGGGCATGAGATTCTAAATTTCTAACTAGCTTCCAGGTGATGTGGGGGCTGCTGGTTTGAGAACCATTTTCTTGCATTCATTTTTAAAAATTTTCTTTCCCCCACCCACCCTGCAGGTTTATTGAAATGTAACTAACACATTGCTGTTGTTTAGTTGCTAAGTCCTGTCAGATTTGCCCACCAGGCTCCTCTGTCCATAGGATTTCCCAGGTAAGAATACTAGAGTGGGTTGCCATTCCCTTCTCCAGGGCATCTTCCTGACCCAGGGATTGAACTTGCGTCTCCTGCTTGGCAGGCAGATTCCTTACCACTGAGCCACATGGGACACATAACATTGTGTAAGATATATGGTAAAAAATATGGTTATTTGATATAGGTATATATTGTGAAATGACTATCACAGTAAGATTAGTTCTAAGATAAATAAGTTGTGGGACTCTATACACAGCATAGTGTCTAGACTGCACAGTACTATATCATATACTTGAAAGTTGCTTCACCTATTGTGAAGAAAGTGGATACAGAAGGTCAAGAGCAATTAAGTGACTTTCCCAAGGTCATCCCGAGTTAAAAGTAGAAACAGAATTAGCGGCTATTCACTGCTTCCCATTCAACCCTAGACCTATTCTAGACATGTACCCTCATGATTCAATCAAACTGGACTCAGAGTAATTTCCCATTAATTGTCATTCCATACATAGTTGGCAAAAGTTTTTGAACTTCTAACACTTAAAATATTGAGACTTGGGACTTCTCTGGTGGCTCAGTGGTAAATAATCCACCTGCGAATGCAGGAGACATAGGTTCAATCTCTGGTCTGGGAAGATCCCACAAGCCACAAGGCAGCTAAGCCCATGTGCCATATCTACTAAGCTGGTGCTCTAGAGTTTAAGAGTTGCAACTGCTAAGCCCGAGCACCCTAGAGCCTGTGTGCTGCAACAAGAGAAGCCTCCACAAGAGTAGCCTATGCACTGCAACTACAGAGTAGCCCCCACTTGCTGCAACTAGAGAAAATCCTGCACAGCAATGAAGACCCAGCACAGGCAAAGATAAGTAATACATAAATAAATAAAATTAAATATTTTAAAAATATTGAGCCTTAGAGTCCAAAGAACATTGTATTGTTGTTTAAGAAGCACACACCAAGAAGCATAACTAGGGTGAAAACTGCACATCAGAAAATCTGGTTGGGTTCCTATTATGCCAGTTTTATGGGTTCCCTTCAAACCCTACTATTTATTGATTGCATCCTATGTGTCAGAACTAGGATCCCACAGGCCATACAGCCAGAAAAAAAATCTATTTGGGACTTCCTTGGTGGCCCAGTGGCTAAGACCTGGTCCATTAGGCAGATTCTTGCCACCAAGAGATTGTCAGAGAGTGAAAGGAAGTGAAAGTATTAGTCGATCAGTCACGTCCAACTCTTTCTGACCCCATAAACTGCAGCCTGCCAGGCTCCTCTGTTCATGGGATTTCCCAGGCAAGAACACTGGAGTAGGTTGCCATTTCCTTCTCCAGGAGATCTTCCTAACCCAGAAATTGAGAAGTCCCAAATTCCCTCATGGTCTAGAGAATCCCCTACTGGAAGACCTGGACAGAGCAAAACCTGACCCCGAGGCAAGCCATGCTTGAGTCCCAGAAATCCTGATACTGCCCAACTGGAAACACAAGACAGGAATTAGTAACCAGGCACCAGAGAGGGCCACACGAGCTGGCTGTATAACCTCTCTCTGAACTTTACATCTTTATCAATTATGCTGGCCAGTCACCAGATCTTAAGCAGAGCTGAAGTCTGTGCAGAGAGACCAGGTATATCAGTCAGGGTTCTGCAGAGACACAGAACCAATGGGTATATATACAGAGAGATTTATAATAAGGAATTGGCTCATGCCATTGTGGATGCTGGTAAGTCCCAGTAACTACAGGGTGAGCTGGCAAGCTGGAGACCCAGGAGAGCAAATGAGTTAGTTCTAATCTGACTTAGAAGGCCTAAGAATAAGGGCTGATGGTAAAGTTTCAGTCTGAAAGCCAGCAGGTTCAGGACCCAGGAGAGCTGATGTTTCAGTCAAGTCCAAAGGCAAGAAAAAGCCTATATCCCAGTTTGCAAGCAGTCAGGCAGACAGAATTCTCTCTTACTCAGGAAAGGATTAGCCTTTTTTGTGTGACGCCAACCTTCAACCTTCGCTTCTCAGACTTTTGTCTAAGTTCGAGTGTAGTATGGAGGCTTCCTGGGTGGCTCAGTGGTGAAGAATCCGCCTGCCAATGCAGGAGACACAGATTTGATCCCTGGGTCAGGAAGATCCCCTGGAATAGGAAACGGCAACTCACGCCAGTATTCTTGCCTGGGAAATTCCATGGACAGAAGAGCCTGGAAGGCTACAGTCCATGGAGTCACAAAGAGTCAGACATGACTGAGTGACGGGGCCGAGTCAGTCAGTCAGTTCAGTCACTCAGTCAAGTCCGACTCTTAGCAACCTATGGACCACAGCATGCCAGGTCCATCACCAACTCCAAGAGTTTACTCAAACTCATCTCCATTGAGTCGGTGATGCCATCCAACCATCTCATCCTCTGTTTTTCCCTTCTCTTCCTGCCTCCAGTCTTCCCCAGCATTAGGGTCTTTTCAAATGAGTCGGCTCTTTGCATCAGGTGGCCAGAGTATCGGAGTTTCAACTTCAGAATCAGTCCTTCCAATGAATCCCCAGGATTGATCTCCTTTAGGATGGACTGGTTGGATCTCCTTGAAGTCCAAGGGGACTCTCAAGAGTCTTCTCCAACACCACAGTTCAAAAGCATCAATTCTTCGGTGCTCAGCTTTCTTTATAGTCCAACTCTCACATCTATACTGAGCCCAACCTTCAACTAATTGGATGAGGCCCACCCACATGAGGGAGAGAAATCTGCTTTACTTAGACCATCAATTTAAATGTTTTGTTTGTTTGTATATTTGGCTGCACTGGGTCTTAGTTGTGGCATGTGGGATCTTGTTCCCTGACCAGGGATCAGACCCGGAACCCCTGAATTGAGAGCACAGAGTCTTAGCCACTGGACCACGAAGGAAATCCCAAATACATGTTTTTTTTTTTTTGGCTGTGTGGCCTGTGGAATCCTAGTTCTCCAACCAGGGATTGAACCTAAGCCCCCTGCAGTGGAAGAACGGAATTTTAACCACTGGAACACCAGGAAATTTTCAATTTAAATGTTGTATATTCGGTCACTCAGTTGTGTTCAACTCTTTGCAACCTCATGGACTGTAGCCCTCAAGCCTTCTTTGTCCATGGAATTTTGTAGCCAAGAATGCTGGAATGGGTTTCCATTTCCTATTCCAGGGAATCTTCCTGACCCAGGAATTGAACTTGTGTCTCTTGCATCTTGTGCATTGGCAGGCAAGTTCATTAACACTGTAATGTTTTTTGCCACCTGGAAAGCCAATTTAAATGTTAACCTCACATAAAAACACCCTCACAGGAACACCCAGAATAATGTGTTAACAAATATCTAGGCACCTCACGGCCCAGTGAAGTTGACACATAAAAGACACATAAAATTAATTATCACACCAGAGCACCAACCACATCCATATGTTGTCCAGTTTCAGAGACCAAAATCCAAAACATGCTGACACCTGCCACTATGCTATTTCTGCTTTATAGGATCCCCTCCTATACAACAAAGGTTAGTATAGTCAAAGTTATGGTTTTTCCAGTGGTCATGTCCAGATGTTGGATATGTTGGACCATAAAGAAGGCTAAGAACCGAAGAATTGATGCTTTCAATTTGTGGTGCTAGAGAAGACTCTTGAGAGTCCCTTGGATGCAAGGAGATTAAACCAATCACTCCTAAAGGAAATCAACCCTGAATATTCATTGGAAGGATTGATGTTAACAGTGAAGTTCCAATGCTTTGGCTTCCTGATGTGAAAAGCTGACTCGTTGGAAAAGACACTGATGCTGGGAAAGACAGAGGTCAGGAGGAGAGGGCAGGAGGAGAAGGGAGCAACAGAAGATGAGATGGTTGGATAGCATCACTGACTCAACAGACATGAATTTGAGCAAACTCCAAGAGATAGTGAAGAACAGGGATGCATGGTGTGCTGCAGTTCATGGGACTGCAAAGAGTCAGACAGAACTTAGTAACTAAACAACAACAACTTCTTGAAGAAATTTTCTTAGCATAACTATCTAGCTACAGTCTGTGGACTTGCTAGTTACCATACTGACGCATATTCAGATACTGGCTCTGAGTGACCACTAGACAACAGGAAGCGGGGCAGAATGGCACTCCTCCAAGACAGGTAGCTAACTTCAGTGTTGGATCTTTTCTTTGGTGATAATGGGCATGTGTAGAAAGAGCTTCTTTCAGATCCACTGTTTTCCATAAACACTAGCCCTTCATCCCTAAATTCAACTCCTTCCTCTTCCCATAGCCCAGAAAAAGAGGGACAGTTTCTCAAAAATAAATGGGCTCAGGAGTAGTGTAGCAATTTCTGATGGGAAAGGAACTATAAGACCTGTCACATCCTTGAGTCAGAGGGATCTCCTTTGGGGTAAGAGGCCACAATACAACCAGTTCCCAAAGGCAGATAAAAATATTCACTGGATGGCTGTGTTCCAAAAAGACTTTCTTGGCCATAGTCCACTCTAGTCTGCATTGTCTGACACATAGCCTTTAACAAAAGAATTGCCAAGTTTGCTGGATCCAACAGGTGACAATAAAGGGTTCTAACAAATAAGATGTGTGCGCTCATGGGAAAAGGGCAAAAAGGTGGTCAGCTGGGTTGGGTCTGGTCTTCAAAAGTGGAAAATACAATACTCATTGGGAGGAAGAAAAAGTGACTCAGGTATTCTGCTTGCAAACCCTTTTTCTGGTACATTCCTGAAATAGTTTGCAAGAACCCCAACCATGGCCACAAATTGTGCGCACTGCATATGTGCAGTAGGTCACATGCAACAAATATGCCCATTATATGCCAGGCAGGCATTAGTTACCAGAAAAAAAAATACACAATAACACACTAATCTGTTTCATATGCAAAGAGCTGTGTCATTTTTCCTATCCATAATCTCATCTAGTCCCTATAACTGATTCCTGAGTTATAATTCCCATTTATACAGGAAATGAGACATGGAGGGCTGAATACTAAACATGATAAGGTAGGGAAATTGATATAACTGAAGCAAGTAAACACACACTTGCAATGAGTATTAAGATGTCTCCCAGTGATCTTACAGTGCCATCATGGAGTTCCTACCATGACTGAATGAAGCTGTGTTGGAACCTCCAGCATCCTTTTTCTGTGCTGTTTTACCCAGTTCGTCAAATACCCAGAATTCTGATGCTCCACTCCAAATCTCTTACCACCATTCACCAAAGTTTACACTCAGAAAAGTCCTGGTATTAATTATAGAGCCATTCATGGTGAGCAACAACAGACATTTATTTCTTACAGTCTTGAAGGCTTTTTTATAGCTTCTTTATACTCTGGTAAGTATACTAGTCATTATTCTCCAAGATAATCACAACCAATGGGACAGAGATGGCTCGGAGATGCTGATGACAGATAGATAGATAGAGATTTATTTTAAGGCATTGACTCATATCAATGCTGTGGGAGTTGGCAAGTCTGAAATCTATATAGCGAAACAGCAGTCTAGAGACCCAGGGAAGAGCTGATGTCATAGCCCAAGTCCAAAAGCAGTCTGGAAGCAGAATTCCCTCTGGTTCAGGAGCCCTCAATCCTGTTTCAGGCTTTCAACTGACTAGTTGAGGTCCACTCACATGGAGGGTAACATACTTACTCAAGGTCTACTGATTTAAATATGAATCTCATCTTTAAAAAAAATACCTTCACAGTGACACTTAGATTGGTGTTTGACCAAATATCTGGGTACTGTGGTCTTAGTGAAGTTGACATATTAAATGAACCATTACAGTGAGGAAACTAGGGTTTATTCTGATCCCTCCAACCCTGCCTCCTCTGCTAGGTGGCTCAGCTCCCTGAGGAGTTTCCAGCCTGCTTGGAGTAGATGTTCGATCTTACTTGAAGAAATATTTGAGAACGAGTATTCAGTCAACCTAACGTGGAGCCAGATCTTCTGTCTTAGCAAAATCTATAGAACAACCTAGCAAAACATTTGACGTGAAACTCATGCCATTAGAGCTATGTTTTGTTTTACTTTGGTTCAGAGATTTCTGAATCAGATCTCAAAACTTCATTCAGCTTCTAATTCACTGTGGTTTGACATATCTTATGTGGAAGAGAAGGATGACTTTCATTTAATATTAACCAAGCAGCTTTCTACCACTTCCTCTTTTCCATTGTTTCACTTTAATAAACAATGGATTTCACAAACTCTTTTAAGTTGGTTGGTCTCGGAAACATTAAGTATTTTGCCTCACACATGACCTGAAGATTTTACTCAACATCTGTTTAGAAAAACACACACACACACACACACCCCAAACATGCAAGACCCAGACAAACTATACATTGTTTCTAAGTAATGGTCATAAGGTACTTGATGTTTCTAGAAGGTAAAATACTAAGCAAAAAAATTGTTTTCACTCAAATTATTCAGGCTGAACGAAACAAGCAAACACACAAACAAAAAAGATTGAAGTCAGAAGCACTAACCCACAGCTGGTAAATCACCTTCTTGCTGGGGAAGGATTGGTAATGAAAAACAACTCTTAGACCTTCTTGGTTAAAATAATACCCATCTCTACCAAATTTACACTAAAATTGAGGGTACAGAGAAGAATGAAAACGTACCACACCACTCCCCTCCCGCTCACATCCACGTACCTTGCTCCTCTCTGACATGGCAAAAGTATCCAACCCTACAGAGACTAAATTGAAGTGAAGTGAAGTCGCTCAGTCTGACTCTTTGAAACCCCATAGACTGTAGCCTACCACTCTCCTCCATCCATGGGATTTTCCAGGCAAGAGTACTGGAGTGGGTTGCCACTTCCTTCTCCAAAGGATCTTCCCAACTCAGGGATCAAACCCAGATTTCCCACATTGCAGGCAGACACTTTTACAGTCTGAGCCACCGGTACATCAAGTCTCTGATTGCTGTTTTCCAAAAGCATGCTGGAAGGGATGGTAACAACTGCAAACTCTCCAAGGCCAAGTCCCTAATCTTCATGAATACAGAGCTGGGTGCCGTCACAAAGAACCCAAAGGACCCTGGTGTCCTTGACCACATGATGAAGAAATTGGACCTCAATTTGATGCGCAGCTAGATTTCCAAGAATTTCTTAATCTTTTTGGTGGCCTGGCGATAGCCTGCCATGAATCCTTTGTTAAATCTGTCTCTTGCCAGAAGTAAATTGTAGGAGCCTTTGGGCCTGGCCTCCAGACCCACTCCCTTTCTCTCCAGCCTCTCAGTTATCATCTGCTCTTCACAGCCCCCACAGACCCTGAGCCTGGCACACCCACCACCCTAGGCAGGCCACTCCTATTAGCAATAAAATAATATTGTTTCTTCAAACACACACACACAAAATTTTACTACCCCAAAACGTAAAAGCTTAGAGAGAAACACTGTCATATCAGGCTCTATTAGTCAGTTCCACTGACCCAATCAAGACTTCTCATGGCAGGCAAAACCAGGTTTCACTCTTTGAAACAAACAGAAAAAGATGTCTTACAGAAGTAAGTAGGCTGAAAGAAGGAACACAGCAGTTCACTGACTTCCAGGAATGAGCTTAAAGCACTGTATGCTGAAGAGAGACAAGAGAAACCCTAAAAGCAGGGCATGCTGGGAAATGCCATGCTTCCCATCCTCTATCAGTTCTGTGTGCAAACCTAAAACACAGTGATCCAGAAAGTTCTAAAACAAAACAACAAGCAAAGATTTTTCTAGGTAAGAGGCAATTAATTTTAACCTAAAGATAGCTATATTTATGGTAGACAAACTAGGATTTATAGTCATAAGCATTGAACATTCCAAAGAGGAAAATAATACAGTGCTAAAGGGTAGCATTCACAATGAATATGCAAATAAATTGCTAGATGTTTGGTATTAAGCTGAACAGTGAAATATTTTAACTTCTTGCCTTTACAATAATAATAAGACCTACTAGGTGGAGAAGGCAATGGCACCCCACTCCAGTGTTCTTGCCTGGAGAATCCCAGGGACAGGGGAGCCTGGTGGGCTGCCGTCTATGGGGTCGCACAGAGTCGGACACGACTGAAGCGACTTAGCAGCAGCAGCAGCAGCAGGTGCATAAATGTCCATTTCCTTTAAAAAAAAAATTCTACCCTGATGCTGAGAAAACCTCAGTGTTTCTGATCATTTAGTAGCAGGACACAATTCATTTTGGCAAACAGATAGGGAAAAAATGGAAACACTGACAGACTTTATTTTCTTCAACTCCAAAATCACTGCAAACAGTGACTGTAGCCATGAAAGTAAAAGACATTTGCTCCTTGGAAGAAAAGTTATGACAAACCTAGATAGCCTATGAAAAAACAGAGACATCAGTGTGCCAACAAAGGTCCATGCTATGGTTTTTCCAGTAGTCATGTATAGACCACAAAGAAGGCTGAGCACTGAAGAATTGATGATTTCGATTTGTGGTGCTGGAGAAGACTCTTGAGAGTCCTTTGAACTGCAAGAAGATTAAACCAGTCAACCCTAAAGGAAGTTAACCCTGAATATTCATTGGAAGGACTGATGCTTAAGTTGAAGCTCAAATATTTGGCCACCTGATGCAGAGTCGACTCATTAGAAAAGACCCTGATGCTGGGAAAGGTTGAAGGCAGGAGAAGAAAAGGGAAATAGAGAATGAGATGGTTGGATCACATTGCCAACTCAATAGACATGAGTCTGAGCAAATTCCAGGAGATTGTGAAGGACAGGGAAGCCTGGCATGCTGCAGTGCATGGGGTTGCAAAGAGTCAGACACAGCTTAGTGACTGAAAAACAATAACACATACACAAATTGATAAATATGACACATCCCATTAATAGAATGAAAGAGAAAAACATATGATCTTCTCAATAAGTGCAAACAAAGAATCTGAAAACATTTAACATCTGCCCATGATAAAAAGAAAAAAAAAAAACTCTCAACATATTAGGTATAGAACTATACCGCAGTATAATAAAGGCCATATATGATAAGCCCACAACATCACATTCAATGTTAAAAGGATGAAATCTTTACCTCTAAGATTAGTAAACAAGACAAGGGTGCCCACTCTCACCACTCCTATTCAACATAATACTGGAAATCCTAGCCAGAGTAATCCAGTAAGAAAAAGCAATAAAAGATATCAAAATTTGAAAGGAAGAAGTAAAATTATCTCTATTTGCAGATGACATAATTTCACATATTAAAAATCATAAAGATTTCATTAGAAGATTTCCTACTAAATAATAAAGCTTTTGAAATTTGGGAAAGATCATTCCATGGTACTAGTGGTAAAGAACCCACCTGCCAATGCAGGAGACATAAGAAACACGGGTTTGATCCCTGGGTCGGAAAGATCCCCTTGAGGAGAACATGGCAACCCACTCCAGTGTTCTTGCCTGGAGAATTCCATGGACAGAGGAGCCTGGCAGGCTACAATCCATGGGTCACACAGAGCTGGACATGACTAAAGTGACTTAGCAAGCATACAGTGTTTAAAATGCACTAGACCATGGAAAACAATGGAAAGTTACTTGATGATTCATTTTATCAAGTTATACTTATCCCCTCTGATATCTGACCACTGAAAATCATACCTTCAAAACAATCTCTTTGACAAAATAAACAAACAAAACTCTGTAATAGAGTAGTAATAAATGAATTCACCAATTATCAGAAAAATACTTTTTTAGTAAAGCAAGTTTTTTTCCAAAAGCTCAGGAATGACAATATCTAGAAATCTAGTAATAGAATTTAGACTATGAATGGAAAAAAATGAGGGCAGAATTCCACTGGTTTTAACTTTAGTAGCTAAAAAAGCCCTACTGTTAGTGGAAAAGAGAATGCAATGAGTTTAGATGACATCATATGAAAAAGAGTCAGTTCAGTTCAGTCGCTCAGTCATGTCCGACTCTCCACGATCCCAACCTTGATAAATATCTCAGAGGGGATATAAGGAAGAAAAATACATATTAATAATGAAATCTCTAACTAGGTTAGGGTTGGAAGTCAACCCTTTCATGCTCACATTTGCCCAAATTCATCAGTCACTACTTCCTGGTCACCACGTCCTCTGCTCCATCCATACTCAAACCAGGCTAAATTTGGAATGCCATGAAAGTGCCATGTCCTTTTCTACAGTACTCTGGACCTTCCTTTTCAGAAAGCTTCCTTTATTTGTCAAGTTGTCACTTATTCTGGTAAACCCTCCCAACCCATTCTCCAAGAACATCTCAACTTCCCTGGTGGTTCATTGGTTCAGAATCCACCGGCCAATGCAGCAGACATAGGAGACACAGATTCAATCCCTGGGTCAGGAAGATCCCTGGAGTAGGACATGGTAACCCACTCCAGGATTCTTGCCTGGAAAATTCCATGGACAGAGGAGTTTGGTGGGCTGTAGTCCACGGGGTCACAACAGTCGGACACAGCTGAGTGACTGAGCAGGCATACATGCACATGCAATGGAATATTATTCAGCCAAAGGCTTTCATATACACAAGCAACGAATAACTAAAGGTGTAGTGGGAAAACAACCTATATGAAAAATATCACCAAAGATCCTTTGATTTAACAAGAAATGTGCTACTGAGGGATGCAAAAGAGTAAATAAAATGGCAAAAGACTAAATAAAATGGCAACATGTATTCCTGAATAAAATGACATCACAAAGATAACAATTCTCAATAAATCAATTTATAAACTAAATAACAATGCGACTTCTTCAACAATACATGTTGATTCTAAAGTTGACATGGAAAAATAGATAAGCAAGAAGAACTATTACAATTATGAAAAAGATTAATGAGAAAATAACTTTCAGTTCAGTTCAGTTCAGTTCAGTCGCTCAGTCGTGTCCGACTCTCCACGACCCCATGAATCACAGCACGTCAGGCCTCCCTGTCCATCACCAACTCCCGGAGTTCACTCAAACTCATGTCCACAGAGTCGGTGATGCCATCCAGCCATCTCATTCTCTGTCGTCCCCTTCTCCTCCCGCCCCCAACCTTTCCCAGCATCAGAGTCTTTTCCAGTGAGTCAACTCGTCGCATGAGGTTGCCAAAGTATTGCAGTTTCAGCTTTAGCATCAGTCCCTCCAGTGAACACCCAGGATTGATCTCCTTTAGAATGGACTGGCTGGATCTCCTTGCAGTCCAAGGGACTCTCAAGAGTCTTCTCCAACACCACAGTTCAAAAGCATCGATTCTTCGGCGATCAGCTTTCTTCACAGCCCAACTCTCACATCCATACATGACCACGGGAAAAACCATTGCCTTGACTAGACGGACCTTGGTTGGCAAAGTAATGTCTCTGCTTTTTAATATACTATCAAGGTTGGTCATAACTTTCCTTCCAAGGAGTAAGCGTCTTTTAATTTCATGGCTGCAATCAGCATCTGCAGTGATTTTGGAGCCCAAAAAAATAAAGTCTGACACTGTTTCCACTGTTTTTCCATCTATTTCCCATGAAGTGATGGGACCAGATGCCATGATCTTTGTTTTCTGAATGTTGAGCTTCAAACCAACCTTTTCACTCTCCTCTTTCACTTTCATCAAGAGGCTTTTGAGTTCCTCTTCACTTTCTGCCATAAGGGTAGTGTCATCTGCATATCTGAGGTGATTGATATTTCTCCCAGCAATCTTGATTCCAGCTTGTGCTTCTTCCAGCGCAGCGTTCCTCATGATGTACTCTGCATATAAGTTAAATAAGCAAGGTGACAATATACAACCTTGACGTACACATTTTCCTATTTGGAACCAGTCTGTTGTTCCATGTACAGTTCTGACTGTTGCTTCCTGACCTGCATACAGGTTTCTCAAGAGGCAGGTCAGGTGGTCTGGGATTCCCATCTCTTTCAGAATGTTCCACAGTTTATTGTGATCCACACAGTCAAAGGCTTTGGCATAGTCAATGAAGCAGAAATAGATGTTTTTCTGGAACTCTCCTGCTTTCTCCATGATCCAGCGGATGTTGGCAATTTGATCTCTGGTGCCTCTGCCTTTTCTAAAACCTGCTTGAACATCTGGGAGTTCACGGTTTACATATTGCTGAAGCCTGGCTTGGAGAATTTTGAGCATGACTTTACTAGTGTGTGAGATGAGTGCAATTGTGTGGTAGTTTGAGCATTCTTTGGCATTCCCTTTCTTTGGGATTGGAATGAAGACTGACCTCTTCCAGTCCTGTGGCCACTGCTGAGTTTTCCAAATCTGCTGGCATATTGAGTGCAACACTTTCACAGCATCATCTTTCAAGACTTGAAATAGCTCAACTGAAATAACTTTATCATATATTAAAATGCCTCATAAAGTTACAATTGCATAAGTTTATAAGTAAATGGTGATGTGCTAGTTTGTGAACATATCCAATGTAACAGACTGGAAAGTCAAGAATGATACTGAAATAAGAATGAAAATATAGTAAAGTATATGAGGCATTTCACTTAAGTGTTTAAAAGTTTTGTTTTTTTTAAAAATAAATGGTTTGGGAACTACCTTCTTGAGGGCAAAATTAAATTCGCT
Organism: Moschus berezovskii; assembly: GCF_049115385.1. NCBI lineage: Eukaryota > Metazoa > Chordata > Mammalia > Artiodactyla > Moschidae > Moschus > Moschus berezovskii. The sequence continues at coordinate 78,382,075 of NC_142466.1, read as the reverse complement.
CCATATTTCATAGCATACATCATCAAAATAAGTCTTCGATCAGAGATTAAAATCTTTGAAGATTAAACCATAATTACTACTAGAAAAAAATCTATGGGAGGAGTACTCAGAATGGAGACAAATTTTCTGAATAGAGCATAAAACTGGGAAGTCATAAATAAGATTGGTAAAACCTTAGGTCCTGGGACTTCCAAGTGGTTAAGATGCTTGTACTTCCAATGCAGAGGGCACAGACTCAAACCTTGGTCAGGGAACCAAGATCCTACATGCTGTGTGGCCAAAATAAATAACTTTTTTAAAAAATAAAAAGATGTTTCAATAAAACAAGTCACAACAAAAAAACAACTCACCTATACTCATGACCATAGTGGAATAACTGGTACTACATTTGACTCTAACATAAACAACTATAAAGCTTGATGGCATATATGAAGTAGTTCTTTTAAGGACTTAGAAGCAGGTAGGATGAGTCTGCCATTTCTAGAAGAAGGGAATCTCTGGAGCTGAGAAGAACTTAGCAGTTCTGCTGAGCTAAGGAGGCAGAAATCAGAGTTCAGAGAAGCTGAAATGATGAATCCTTCAGTGAAAGGCACAAGAGAGAGAAGACATGCAGAGCTGAGGGGTTGGGCTTCCAAAAATCTGTGTTGAGTTACCACCATGATGAAGGCTAGGCTAAATTTGCACGAGACAACTCCACTCAAGTCTTCCTAGAGAGAAAGTACTCAAAGTTGCGAATGGAACCAAGGTTCTGAAAGTTGAGCTGTCCTGAGTTAAAAGCTGTACCAGGAAGTTCTGACCCTGCCAGAACAGAAAGTCCTCATTAATATCCAAATGGCAGGCTGAATAACCAAAAAAGCTTTCCTTAGGAGTAAGGATAATGCTCTCATGTAAGACCTACTCTAGACCTTCCTAGAACCAACAATGCCTAAAACCAAGCCTTGACAAGATCTTTATGGAAGACAGTTTGGTAGTTGAGATCCATCATCTTATAGGTGACTACCAAGACTCAATTAATTGGCTCTTGGAAAATATCTACCCGAATAAAACATAAACCAAAATCATTCAGAAAATAGAAAGTAGCTTATCATCAATGAAATGAAAATCAAAATTCTCCTTGCAGCAAAAAATGCTAAAATATATTAGAGAAACAGTTCCATGATCTAAGAGAAAGTTACTTTGAATGTAGTTCTCTATCTGACCAAAACTATAATTAAATGAGAAGGAGAAATAAAGATGTTCTTAACATGTAAGAACTCGGAAAATTTATCAGAGACTGCCCCCTCCCCGCCGCCGATTTAAAGAAATTTTCCATCAAAACAAACAAGCAAAATAAATGTGCCTTAAAAAGGGAAAATGCAGGATATATAGTGCTTACTAGAGAACCTCATGGACTGTAGCCTGCCAGGCTCCTCTATCCATGGAATTCACCAGGCAAGAATACTGGAGTGGGTAGTTATTCCCTTCTCCAGGGGCTCTTCCTGACCCAAGAATGGAACCTGAGTCTCCTGCATTGTATGCAAATTCTTTACCATCTGAGCCACAACGGAAGTCCCACTAGAGAACAAAATAAAGCCTGAACATTTGTGTGTGTGCTCAGTTGTGTCTGACTCTTTGCAACTCCATGGACTACAGCCCACCAGACTCCTCTGTCCATGAAATTTTCCAGGCAAGAATACTGGAATGGGTTGCCATTTCCTTCTCCAGGGGAACTTCCCAACCCAGCGATCAAACCCCATGTCTCCTGCAATGAGGTGAATTCTATTCCACTGAGCCACCTGGGAAACCCAAAAAAGCCTACACAGTGCAGTACAGTGTTAATCGCTCAGTTGTGTCCAACTCTTTGTGACCCCACCGATTGTAGTGCACCAGGTTCCCCTGTCCAAGGAATTCTCCAGGCAAGAATATTGGAGTGGGTAGCCATTCCCTTCTCCAGGGTATCTTCCAGACTTCAGTCTCCTGCATTGAAGGAGTTATTTTAACCCCCTGAGCCACCAGGGAACCCCCAATAAAGCCTACAGTTAAAACTAAATAAGTATTGACCATAACTTTGAAATATTAATATGAATCTGGATCTAAAATCATAGACAATAGCAGTTGGTAACAGTGGAAAAAGCAAAAGTAGTTGCATGCCAGTATTCTTGAGGAACTATAACACTTGTCATTACTATAAAAAACATGACTTAAAATATGTTTTAAAATATTGGTGGTACCAACAGAAAACTAAAATTTATCTAAATAATTACTTATGTTTAAAGAGACTTCAATATGAAATTATAAATTATTGAGAAAAACATGATAAAATCTTTACAGCATTACCAAGTAGCTTTCAGGGAAATATGTATACTTAAAGCATTGCATAGTAAGAAATTTTTCACATAAAATCAAACTCCTTTAAGTAACTAAACTCCTACTCCAAAAGGCTTTGTAACTTAAAGCAAAATAAGTAAGCAAAGAATAAATTAATAAAGATAAAATAGAAATTAATAATCTAGAACAAGAAACTAAAAGACTTTTCTTTTAATGATGCTTTAAAAACAATATAATGAACAAATCTAAGTCCAATTAATGAAAAAATGGAAAGAAGCTACAACAAATAGTCTTAATTACAGGTACAGAGAATATTTTACAAATTCAAAGTGACTACCATGAAGAAATTTATGCCAAATAATGAAAATTTTGATGAATGACTTTTTTCTATGAAAAACATAATTCGTTTTGGTGAATACATACACCAAAAAAAGATTAGAAAATTCAAATAAAGCAAAAAAATGAAAATAAATTTAAAGTAGAGGAAATGATTCACTTTGAAAGACATAAAAGTAACCTAGCAAATAAAATCTAAATGACAATTTAATTTCACCTAATATTCTCTAATTATTGCTATTTGGCATTGGTGAGTGTCCAGATGAAACTGTCATTCTTATGGACTATTCAAAGAAATGGTACAAAAGAGGATGATTTTTCAACCTCTATAAAATTTTGTGTTTTTACTCAATGCCTACTAAGGTGTTGGCTATGTATTTTCCACATTTTTTCTATAGGACAGTTTTAGGGACTTCTCTGGTGGTCCAGGGATTAAGACACTGAGCTTCCAAGGCAGGGGATGTGGCTTCCTTTCCTGGTCAAGGAATTAAGATACCACATACTGCATGGCCAAAAAAAAAACAAAACAGTTTTAAAAATACTGTCTATCTGGGTCTATTTAACTGAAAGTGTCTACAAAATGTTCTTAAAGGAAACAGAATAAATTATGGAGCAATATGTACAATGTAAGTCCATTTAAATTTTAAAACAATGATAACATTGCATCTAGGAGAATATTTATCAAGCTGTTAAGAATAACCACATCTGGAGGCCAAAGTGTGTGGAAACTGTGTAAAGAGACAGGTGAGAAACAAAATGGGACTTTTCAGTTTTATTTTCTGATCTTGTAAACTGCAAATTTTCACAATGTGAAAATAATTATCTTACATAAAGTAACTTAACATTTTAAAAAGAATTGTTAAAACCTGGCTGTGATGGAGAGGTACTTGCTTTAAGTGAGTCTTAACTTGATACAGTTTTTAATTTCCATTTTCTAACAACATATAGGAAAAAGAAAGGGGAGGAAGAGGATGGGGTGGGCAGGAGGAGGAGGACAAGAAAGGAAATCCAGTGGACAAAATTTTTCACCAGAATGATGCAAAACAAAGGAGAAAACATCCGGTTCAAGACAGAAACCAAGGTTGGGGGCGGGAGGAGAAGGGGACGACGGAGAATGAGATGGCTGGATGGCATCACCAACTCTGTGGACATGAGTTTGAGTGAACTCCGGGAGTTGGTGATGGACAGGGAGGCCTGGCGTGCGGTGATTCATGGGGTCGCGGAGAGTCGGACACAACTGAGCGACTGAACTGAACTGAACTGAACTGAAGTAATAATTTTCTTTTGGTACTGGTAAGTAACTAATAACAGCAGTGAGAAAGATGACATCATTGCAGATTCCACTGATATTAAAAGGAATAGGAAATATTGTAGACAACTTTACAGTAATAAATTAGACAATTTTAATGAAAGAGATAAATTCCTCTGAAGACACAAATAATCAATGACTGCCTGAGGACTGGACAAGAAGGGAGGGGTATGACAGCGTGAAAGGGGAAAAAATTATTACAAAGGGTCGCGAGGAAACTTTTGTGGTTATGGATATCTTCTTTATCCTGATTGTGATCACAGTTTCATGGCGCAGTTTTAAAAATGTGAATGTTATATATGTCAATTATACCTCAATATATACATATAAAATTTTTTAAATTCCAAAATACAATCCTCAGCCCTTTCTTATGTTAATATACTGAACATTGTTGATTGTCCAACCCATCCATACTCTGTCCCATCATTCCCAAAAGGACTTCGCTTTTGTGGCTCAAGAGAAAATAATTCCATTCCAATTTCCTGGGATTAGCCTTGTTGATCTATTTTTGCCTCTCTCCCCTTCCCCACCCCACCCCATAGCAGTGATATTTTCAGGAATCACATTTAACTTGTTAAATACAAAGTATTCTTCTGGTCAGGATTTGGCACAGGAACTGAGCTTATGACTCGGTACAGTTCAATAATAAGTCAGAAGAGTGTACCGAAGGCTTCTGTAAAATAAATTTTCTCATTCTCAATGGTGAGCAAATTGAAAGAGACAAACTCTCACTTCTGGACACCAGGACATATTGATATGAAGCCAGAAGCAACCATAATTTATAATAGCAATCATCATCATTATCTAAAGATAAAACAAACCCAATCCAGGGTCATGAAAGCAGAGCCATTAGAATAAGGTGAAGCTGAAGCCTTCTACTGTATCTTTTTAAAATTCCAGTTAGAAGATTTGATACATATTCTGGTTGTTAAAGTAAGTTTGAAGCAGATTCTCTGTTGCTTGCAGCTAAAGATGTCCTACCTTACATCCTTGATCTCTTAACAGCATTGAATGGATAAAGACTTCCTTCTTCATGAAATATCCTCTTCCCTTGCTTTTGATAACTGCATGCTCTTATCTCTTTGAACTCTCCTTTTACATCTCCTTTGTAACCTCCTTTTCCTCTATCCAGCCATTTAATGTGTGACTTCCAGAAACCTCTTTTGGGGAGGCGGGGGCTTCTTTGATTCTAACCCTACACTTTTATCTAAATAATCTCAAACACTTCCAGAGTTTCTAAACCCTGACAACCACTAACTGTGTAATTACAGCTCAGATACCCATCTTGACCCCCAGGTCCATATATCCAGCCACCTCTCAAAATTTCCCATTAGATGACTTAGCATCTTAATTCAGTCCAAAACCAAGACATGACTTTGCATTCACACACAAAAAAATCTCTCCCACTAGTGTCTTTCAGTTCAGTTCAGTTCAGTTCAGTCGCTCAGTCGTGTCCGACTCTCCGCGACCCCATGAATCACAGCACACCAGGCCTCCCTGTCCATTACCAACTCCCGGAGCTCACTCAAACTCATGTCCACAGAGTCGGTGATGCCATCCAGCCATCTCATTCTCGGTCGTCCCCTTCTCCTCCCGCCCCCAACCTTTCCCAGCATCAGAGTCTTTTCCAGTAAGTCAACTCGTCGCATGAGGTGGCCAAAGTATTGCAGTTTCAGCTTTAGCATCAGTCCTTCCAATGAACACCCAGGATCGATCTCCTCTAGAATGGACTGGTTGGATCTCCTTGCAGTACAAGGGACTCTCAAGAGTCTTCTCCAACACCACAGTTCAAGTGTCTTTACATGTTAGTAAATGTCATCCCATCCATCCAGGTAAACACAGAAACCCAGAAATTATTTTGAATCTACCCTCTCTCTGTCCATACTGTATCCCACTCCAAAATACCAATCACCTGATCCCATTGATATAATTCCCCAAATGTCTCTTGGATCCATACATTTTTTCTCCAACCCCACTATCACTGTAGTCCAAGCATCATTCATTATCATTCATCTCTTATTAGTGTGCCTACACCACCTTAATTGTCAACTAATCTCTCCTTCACACTGTAGCATGAAATAAACATTTTTATTAGAGTATAATTGCTTTAGAATGTTGTGTTAGTTCTGCTGTACAACAAAGTGAATCTATTATATGTATACATATATCATATCCCCCACCTTGGATCTCCCTCCCATCCCACTTCCCCATCCCACCCCTCTAGGTCATCACAAAGCACCAAGCTTAGTCCCCTGTGCTATAGAGCATGTTCCCACTAGCTATCTATTTTACACCTGGAGTGTATATATGTCAATCCTATTTTCCCAATTCATCCCACTTTCCACCCCACTCCCATATACACACATCCATTCTCTATGTTTGAGTCTCTATTCCTGCCCTGCAAATAGGTTAATTCGTACCACTTTTCTAGATTCCACATATATGCATCCTATGAAATACACAATTTTAAATACAAAACTTACCAAGTACCCTTGCTAGCTTAAACCCATTTAATGATCTCTCATTCCCCTGTAGGAAAGAGTTGAGAAATCTTCAGTTCAGTTCAGTTCAGTTCAGTCACTCAGTCGTGTCCGACTCTCCGCGACCCCACGAATCACAGAACGCCAGGCCTCCCTGTCCATCACCAACTCCCGGAGTTCACTCAAACTCATGTCCATTGAGTCGGTGATGCCATCCAGCCATCTCATTCTCCGTCGTCCCCTTCTCCTCCAGCCCCCAACCTTTCCCAGCATCAGAGTCTTTTCCAGTGAGTCAACTCGTCGCATGAGGTGGCCAAAGTATTGCAGTTTCAGCTTTAGCATCAATCCTTCCAATGAACACCCAGGATTGATCTCCTTTAGAATGGACTGGTTGGATCTCCTTGCAGTACAAGGGACTCTCAAGAGTCTTCTCCAACACCACAGTTCAAAAGCATCAATTCTTTGGCGATCAGCTTTCTTCACAGTCCAACTCTCACATCCATACATGACCACGGGAAAAACCATAGCCTTGACTAGACGGAGAAATCTTAACATGGATTATAAAACCACGCCTGGTCTAGCTAGATTCAAACCCTTTTGTCTCATCTAATATCACTCTTTCTCTTCCTAAGTTTCGCCTGCTCCACACTTTCAGTTCCACAGATCCACCATTCTGCATCTCAGGATGGCCATGCCATGCATGCTGGTCCTTCTCACTGGAAACCTCCCCCTCAGCCCCTGCTGCCACTGCATACATTTCCACATCAGGGTTGAATAATTAGAGGTTACCATATACCTAGACTATGGTAGGTGATGGTAAGAGGCCTATGACCAGTGATCACTAGAACTGTACAACCCAACTGCCCTGCCCCTACAGCTGCCAAACTACATCACGGTTATTGTTATTTCAGCTTAAACACCTCCTCCTCTAGGAAACTTTCTCTGACCACCTCGTCTGATTATGTCTTGAATTTTTGAATAGTAACACTCCGCACATTGATGACTGTTTGTGTTTCCCTGTAACTGCCACTTAGCCAAATATATTATGAAATATTAATGAAAGATTGAATGTAAGAAGCAGTTGGACTTTGCCACTATAACATATCAAGTGCCTAAGTAATATTTAACAACACATATTTTCTCCCTATCCTTATTGATGTCCTTGATTTAGAAATAGTGTGAAAGGAAAAACAAAAAGGATAATCCTTACTATTTCCACGATTCAGCTTTTACGTGCATCCTTTCATATAGTTATGAAGCCTGGAGAATATATACATATACATTTCTGTCCCCTTGGTACTCACTCCCCCCAAAAGAGGCATGGTTCTTGTGAATTCCTATGCAGAAGAATGTCCTATTCTATGATTAAAAAGATGACAGATCAGCTTCAGTTAGAAAGTAGTGACTCTCCCATAACAACAAACTTCCCTAAGATAATCAAACTAGTCTCAGAGAATTCCTCTTTAAGAAAACACAAGCTATCAAGTCACTAAATTTCTTCATCTTCATAGCCTATAACATGGATTTGTCAATTACAGATTTCCAAAGAAGACTTTTGCCAACAATATTTCCCTAGTATCGCTCTTCCATCCTCTTTATAGGAGGGTCTGCTATTAAAATTGCTACCTTGGCTTGGCCTTAGATTTTTTTCCCTCAGCTCCCCGTGAAGCCTACAAACATGGCAAACTGTGGGATTCTGAATTTTACTTTGTTGTTGGCGTCTGCATTCTGAAATTTCTTGAGAGATCAATGATGCATTTAAAAAGGTGAAATAATTTTTTATTCAACACATATTGTTGTTTTAAGTTAGAAAACAATTCACCTTATTCAATCTTCCATCCTTCTAGACATGGAAGTCTCCACTGAATTTCTCATTGCAAGTCCAATAGACTCTTTGTCATCTTTCTTTTATTTCTCCCTTCTATACAGTTAGCAAAAACAAGACCAGGAGCTGACTATGGCTCAGATCATGAACTCCTTATTGCCAAATTCAGGCTTAAATTGAAGAAAGTAGGGAAAACCACTAGACCATTCAGATATGACCTAAATCAAATCCCTTATGATTATACAGTGGAAGTGAGAAATAGATTTAAGGGACTAGATCTGATAGATAGAGTGCCTGATGAGCTCTGGACGGAGGTTCATGACATTGTACAGGAGACAGGGACCAAGACCATCCCCATGGAAAAGAAATGCAAAAAAGCAAAATGGCTGTCTGAGGAGGCCTTACAAATAGCTGTGAAAAGAAGAGAAGTGAAAAGCAAAGGAGAAAAGGAAAGATATAAGCATCTGAATGCAGAGTTCCAAAGAATAGCAAGGAGAGATAAGAAAGCCTTCCTCAGTGATCAATGCAAAGAAATAGAGGAAAACAACAGAATAAGAAAAACAAGAGATCTCTTCAAGAAAATTAGAGATACCAAGGGAACATTTCATACAAAGATGGGCTCGATAAAGGACAGAAATGGTATGGACCTAACAGAAGCAGAAGATATTAAGAAGAGGTGGCAAGAATACACAGAAGAACTGTACAAAAAAGATCTTCACAACTAAGATAATCACGATGGTGCAGACCTAGAGCCACACATCCTGGAATGTGAAGTCAAGTGGGCCTTAGAAAGCATCACTACAAACAAAGCTAGTGGAGGTGATGGAATTCCAGTTGAGCTATTTCAAATCCTGAAAGATGATGCTGTGAAAGTGCTGCACTCAACATGCCAGCAAATTTGGAAAACTCAGCAGTGGCCACAGCACTGGAAAAGGTCAGTCTTCATTCCAGTCCCAAAGAAAGGCAATGCCAAAGAATGCTCAAACTACCGCACAATTGCACTCATCTCACACTACCGCACAATTGCACTCATCTCACACGCTAGTAAAGTCATGCTCAAAATTCTCCAAGCCAGGCTTCAGCAATATGTGAACCATGAACTTCCAGATGTTCAAGCAGGTTTTAGAAAAGGCAGAGGAACCAGAGATCAAATTGCCAACATCCGCTGGATCATGGAGAAAGCAAGAGAGTTCCAGAAAAACATCTATTTCTGCTTCATTGACTATGCCAAAGCCTTTGACTGTGTGGATCACAATAAACTGTGGAACATTCTGAAAGAGATGGGCATACCAGACCACCTGACCTGCCTCTTGAGAAACCTGTATGCAGGTCAGGAAGCAACAGTCAGAACTGTACATGGAACAACAGACTGGTTCCAAATAGGAAAAGGAGTTATGTCAAGGCTGTATATTGTCACCCTGCTTATTTAACTTATATGCAGAGTACATCATGAGGAACGCTGCGCTGGAAGAAGCACAAGCTGGAATCAAGATTGCTGGGAGAAATATCAATAACCTCACATATGCAGATGACACCACCCTTATGGCAGAAAGTGAAAGTGAAGTCGCTCAGTCGTGTCCGACCCTTAGCGACCCCACAGACTGCAGCCTACCAGGCTGCTCCATCCATGGGATTTTCTAGGCAAGAGTACTGGAGTGGCATGCCATTGCCTTCTCCGAAAGATGCTCTAGTAAGGCTTAAAGAACTGCAGTAACTGTTCTTAAAAAATCAAATCAAAAGCCTCTTGATGAAAGTGAAAGAGGAGAGTGAAAAGGTTGGCTTGAAGCTCAACATTCAGAAAACAAAGATCATGGCATCTGGTCCCATCACTTCATGGCAAACAGATGGGAAAACAGTGGAGACAGTGTCAGACTTTATTTTTGGGGGCTCCAAAATCACTGCAGATGCTGATTGCAGCCATGAAATTAAAAGACGCTTACTCCTTGGAAGGAACGTTAGGACCAACCTAGATAGTATATTAAAAAGCAAAGACATTACTTTACCAACCAAGGTCTGTCTAGTCAAGGCTATGGTTTTTCCCGTGGTCATGTATGGATATGAGAGTTGGACGGTGAAGAAAGCTGATCGCTGAAGAATTGGTGCTTTTGAACTATGGTGCTGGAGAAGACTCTTGAGAGTCCCTTGGACTGCAAGGAGATCCGACCAGTCCATTCTAAAGGAGATCAATCCTGGGTGTTCATTGGAAGGACTGATGCTAAAGCTGAAACTGCAATACTTTGGCCACCTCATGCGACGAGTTGACTCACTGGAAAAGACTCTGATGCTGGGAAAGGTTGGGGGCGGGAGGAGAAGGGGACGACAGAGATTGAGATGGCTATATGGCATCACCAACTCGATGGACATGAGTTTGAGTGAACTCCAGGAGTTGGTGATGGACAGGGAGGCCTGGCGTTCTGTGATTCATGTGGTCGCGGAGAGTCGGACACGACTGAGCGACTGAACTGAACTGTTCTGAAGGGCTTAAAGATGATGAAGAACTGGGGAAAATCTTGATGGTTCCAAAGAAAAAAATACAGTAAGAAAACTGTGAAAAATTGAAATAGATACTTAAGTAAATGTCTACAAAATGTAGCACCATGTCATTATGTCAACTGCTGTTCAACACATCATATATAATTGTATAAAAATGTACTTTCCTTGGAATATACGAGGATCATAACACATTCCCTATTCAAGAACTCCATTAGAATAAGAGCCTAGAGTTTAGAAAGGCCATTGGTTATCTTCATAAGGGCCATATCTTTAAATCATGTAATGTACAAGAATGAACATGCAAAAGAAGGCACACACACACACACATTCACAGAGCTGGAGAAGTTCCAACCAATTAAGAACCGAGATCATAAACCAAGCCCCTGGCAAGAGAGCAGCAGGCAAATTCAGTCACTTAATAGTGAGGTCAGTTAGGGGTTCCCCCTCCCCACCTTCCACAAGCCTGCCATACCCAAGGGCTCAGCAAGGTTTCAATTCTCAACCATGTAGCAAATCCTTTTTGGCAATAGGCACAGAGGCTGCAGTGAGGCAAAGCTTTCTTCCCCCTCCCTGTGCACAGCCATTCACAGCACCTACTTTACAGCTGATGGCTTTGTATTCATTGCTTCTGAATGCAGCTCTGGGCTTTCAATGGTTCTTTCCAATTCATGGCATAAGGCAACATTTTAAGGAGGGAGTGGGGGAAGGGCTTTGAACGGGGCTGAATGAAAATCTCACTGTTTCTAAGGTCTTAAAATTTTTCATTTTTTGGAAAAGAGACACATAAGGAAAGTTACAGATTCTGAGTCTTGTTACTATGGATATATCCTTCTCTCTCGAGTCCTGCTCAAGGTCAGCCCCAACTGAGATGAGATGCTTGTATGTGTGGGCAACACCTGACGTCCTAAGAGAAATGACTCCTTATCCTCGCACCTTTCCCCTTGATCAGAAAGACAGCTGGACTCATGGAATTAGGCAAAACTATCCATCAGTATATCTACTTCTTTGGAGAAAAAAATAGAGACACTATGACTTTAAAAGCTCCAAACACCGACTCACCCTTCATACCAATGAAGGTCTGTTTAATATCATGTTAGTTAGTTAGTCAGTTAGTTCAGTCGCTCAGTCGTGTCTGACTCTTTGCGACCCCATGAATCACAGCACGCCAGTCCTCCCTGTCCATCACCAACTCCATGTTAGGAAATACTTTTTCTCACTTCTAATGTTTGACTTTAACAGTGTGGTTCATTTCTCATTATTTTCCATATTCCAAAGTCTGGTGTGAGTGATTTAAATGACAAGTGAAGGGTAACCGCCACCACCCCCCAGCACACACACACACACACATACAGAGGAAACTGCACTTCCTTTGTTAACTTTGCAAGAAAAACAGTAAAGACGATCAATCACAACTATGTAAAGAAAATATTATAAGTACAAATATGAGAAGGAGCACTGAAAATATAATTAAAATTTGCTATATGAAAAGAGTAATATTTCTCTGCTCCATGCTTTCTTGAGTTAAATTTCACTGTCTTCGCACAGCGACTCCCTGATGTTTTTTGCCCTTAAGGACTTCACCGCTTCCTCCAAAGCTGTAACTTTTCTCTCTCTCTCTCTCTTCCTCCCCCTTCCTATTATTGTCACTGGAGAGTGCAGGATGACATGGTCAAGAAAATGCTTGCCTTGAGGCCAGAGTGTGTTTCCTTTTGCACTTGGATTTCCATTTATTCCACTAAATTTCCTTACAATTAATTTTTTAAAGGACTGAGAGAGTCCATTTCTCAAACAGCTGACAAAAAAACGTGTTCCATGAAAGCAAAGAGAATGGCGCTTGGTGACCGTTTTTGCTACCATTATAAAACCCTTACAGTATGAATTCTGACACTGCATTCTGCACTTTATTACTACGATATAGTAATCAGAGTATGTTGAGACTCCCATGATACCCATTCAGAACAAGGAACCGGTTTATCTTAATTGCACTTTAGCCTAAAGCATATTAAATGCAACTTGATTATAAAATGCATTTGAATTGCCCTAATAAATTTCTTGGCAAGCTTTCCCAACCTCAAGTAAAGAAATCTATAACCTCCTAGGCTGGCCCCTCTTCTGACTTGCAGGGTAACTTTCTATAAAGGCGTCTCCCTCTCCACATCCCCCTTTCTCAGCCAATAAATTCGGAATAATAGATTTGTCTAGCACCCGGGAATGGCTGCAAGACACTTCTTTATACTTGGACAGCATTTCGCAAATGCCAAGCTGGCTTTAGGCTACATATGTCAGAATGATGCTTCAGCCTGAGTTTTTTGTGTGTTTTTTAAATTTCTATTTCACAGACTCATTGGCAGCACCCATCGGTCTCACTCATTGTAGCTCACAGCTGAACTTTGTGGATTTGCTGCCTTGGATTCAGGTCCACGCCTCCGTGTCTCGCCCCACACTGCACTGTCTGCATTTTCACTGCATGTAATTTCATCATCCCAGGTACAGAAAGCTTAAGGAGTATGGATGAATGGAGTTGTGTTGTTGTTTAGGCAGTCAGTCGTGTCCGATTCTTTGTGACCCCCATGAACTGTAGCCCGCCATGCTCCTCTGTCCATGGGATTTCCCAAGCAAGAATACTGGAGTGGGTTGCCATTTCCTTCTCCAAGGGATCTTCCCCACCCAGGGGTAGAACTCGCGTCTCCAGCATGGCAGGCAGGTTCTTTACCACTGAGCCACCTGGTAAGCCCAATGGATGGAGTAGCCTACTACAAGTAGTAAGCCTTGGTCTCTTAACAGGAAGGGTTCGCATGGAGCACTGGATGGAAGACTTTCTCACTCATGGGCAGAATGACAGGTTGGCCCCACCCCTCGGCTATTCCTTCCTCTACTTGGAGTACAAATGGATTCTTCACAAAGGTGTCTGAGAGGAGGACCAAGAAGCAAGGGAAAACATTCAGGCTCAGATTTGCCTCCACACTGACCTCCCAACACTCCCCTGGAAGATTTCCAAGCCGTAGGATAGATGCAAAAAAGTGTCACAAATTGGGCAGAAAGTTATTTAGCCTTGACCTCTGTCTGCAGACCACTGGAAGAAAGAATGCTAAGAAGAAAAAAATGGGTCAAAGAAGTTTCATTTTCTTCACTAGCAAGGTGCAATGTTCACTATCACCTTGAAATAGAATTGCTTTTTTAAACCAAGGAGCTCAAAATAACACCTGTGTTATCTGATATAGCCCTTCATCTGCCCTGAACGGTTAGGTAGGGATGTGAGCCTCCCTCTTAGCACTGGAGCAGACTAGTTAATAAATAAAGTAGTTAATAAACCCTAACTAGTTAATAAACAGAATAGTTAGTAAATAGATCCTCCGCTTAGCACTAGGGCAGAGTAGTTAATAGTTAATAAACCTACAACCCCTTGATAGTTCTCTGCTAGGTAATAATAGAATGGTAAACAGAATGGTTTTATCACAGAATTCCTAAAATATGTAGAACCGTGCCAGTCGTCTGCAAGCTCACTGGCTACGTCACAGATGTGTGACCTAGACCACAAATATAAGTCATCCCCTTAAAAAAAAAAGCATCCTGATAACCTGAAACAATCAGTGGTCAATCTAACTTAGCCAAGATTCACACTTTTTTTTTTAATGTAAAAGGCTTATCTCCTTGCTGGTTGGTTCGGGCGCCCTCATGTGTCTCAACAGAGTACTGTCCCTTTCTGTCTCCAAAGGGCATGATAACTGACAGATTCAATGACACACATTTCTTTGTACTCGTTTCAGTATGCTCCTGTGAAACAGAAGACTGACAGGCTGCCCGAGGACTATGAACTTGTCCTCCCTGATATAAAGTGACATTGTAACTTAGACATGAAGGGACGAAACACTAGTGTTCACAAGAGTAGAGGCTAATTTCAACTTGCTTGTCCCGGTTTAAACACGTTAGATCATCTTGTGTATTCTTTTTCCTCTTCCTGCCCCATCCCAAGGGGCAGGGAGCTAAGGATGCGTGGTCCTCCTCCACTGCGGGGGTCAGACGACTGAAAAACCCAGAACTCCTTTGAGAACAAGCAAATCTCAGGTGACCCAGCTCCACCATCTACCCTATGACCATTCATAAGTCATTCCTCTCTGGTCTCAGGCTCTTTCTGTGGGAGGAGAGAGTGAGGTTTTTTCTCACAGATAAGAAGCAGCAGCAGCACTACCAATGCCTGGTGTAGAGCAGATAGGCACCCTGCAAATGTTAATTGAATCTAAACCTGTAAACTCTATTCCAACCCACTTGTCATATTAGATTTCCAGAAAACAGATATTCTTCCTCATCAAATACAACCTACGTGCATTAAGAAGTAGCTTGGGAGTTCATGGCACACAAGGAAAGGTCAAACATTTCTCCACATTTCCCACAACACTTGACTTAATATCAAGAACTCAGTAACCCTCCCTAAGCCAGTGGGGGTAGGGGGAGTTTGCCCTCTTAATATAGTTCCCCCTTTTAAAGTAGTCAGAGACAATTAACAAGGCAAAGAATTTGAGACACAAAAAATGTATCTTTATAGAAGGAAGAGATGATTTCCACACACCCGGCCCCCCATCTTCCTTCTTTTCCTCTCCTTTTTCGTGAGGTTAGGAAGGCATGACTGAATGGTCCTACAGTGCAGTCAGGCCTCAAGATTCCCAGAGAAGAACGACAGTGACACTCCAACCTTAGTGACCATGTCACACCAACCTTGATGAGTCTTGCAGTCTGTTAACCACAAAAGAAACATTTACCAAGAGACCATGCTCCTGGGCTGCTCTCACCAAAAAGCCTGGAGCCATTCACCACTCAGTTTTAAGCTAGCCAAATCCAACAAAGCCCCGGAGATCTTTGATGTAATCTTCTCACTGAACTCGTGCCAGCCTCGCACGGGCACAGTCAGGGCACCATCACCCAGCCTTAGGTGTTGGCAGATTCTCCCACCCCCTTCTTTGCACTTTCCCGGCTTGGGGGCATGGCAAAGGCTCCCCTCCCCTCCCACCTACTGCACCTGGGGGTGCCTCCAGCTCGCACAGCCTCAGTAGGGCTTGGGAAGATTCCTCATCTCCCTTAAGCGCATCACATCTTTTTGTGAGCCAAGTTACTACCTTAACAGAACCCCAGAAAGTGCTGGTCTAACGGAGATGCTAGATAGTCTTGTCAACTAAAATCCATAACCAATGAATGGGGAAGGGAAAACCCCTGATGTACTATCATTAAACTAGGAGAAAGATTTTTTTCCAATAAAGTTCTTAGATTAACTGATAATTTCCATCTTATTTCAAACATCTCTCATAATTTTCCCCCTTTCTTTCCTACTGCTATCCTGGTTGTCCAGGACCTCATCAACACAAATTGATCTTACTAACTAGCTTTACAACCTCCATTCTTCCTCCAAGCCATCCTAAGTACAGTCGAACAACCTTCCCCCAATGCTAATTTCAACACATTTAGCAATTCCTACTCAAGAACCCTTGACTCCTTGTTGCTTGCACGATAAAATTCAAAGTGTGAAATCTGATATTCAAGCTCTTTTATATTCTTCCTTACTTCCCCATCCCAGGAGAAGTTACAAAGAAACTGGACATCACCTCCAGTGCTCCCCAGACTCTTCTATCATTCTTATATCAAAGTCTAATGCGAGCACAAGGATTGGGGACATTCAGATGTCCTTGAACTCTGGGGAAGAGATGCTATTTACATTAGGGATTTCTAGGTAGGCTTCAGCTTCTGCCTTTGATGTTCTCAAATGCACAGATGCACTAGTTATATGCAAACCAATATGGCTGCCCACCATCGGATTGCTTCATGTTATCAGTCACTGTGAGACACTTCACACACCCAGCTAGGAACCTCCAGACAGATGACGATAAGCTAGTGAAATCCAGAGAAACAATGAACCAACATCAGAAGATGCAAAACACACCCTGACAATTGTGGAACAATCTGTTCTGGTGGGAACACCAGGGTGTGGGGAAAAGAATGTCAATGGTGAAAAGTAAGTCATCACCCTTCAAAGCCAGTAGCTTAAAACAAGCAAGGTCTAACAAGAGAAACAGCACTGCCTTTAAAAAGAAAAAAAAAAAAAAATGGCTAAGGAGGTAGAGAATGCAGAGGAAGAGAAAACCAAATCCTCAGGAAGAATATGCATCTGTCTTCTTGTTCTCCTCTAGAAGAAAACACACAACTATTAATACTGTGCTGCAGTGCTGTCATGCCAGACACCTATCACTCCTGCCTGAAGCAATAAAAACAACCTCTGAGACTTCCAGAACGAAAACATTTTTTAAACTATCATGGCTTTTTTCATAAATTCTTCAAAAGTGACAACAGCAGTTCACATGTTTCCTGCACTGACCCTTCCATGAAGCTTTGCCCACATCTGTAGCCAATGCTGACCATGGCCTTCTCTTACCATGCGAGTTCCTGGCACCCTGAACCTTTAGGAAATATGACTGGGGCTGACCCTCCCAACTTGACTATAAACTTCTCAGTGACGAGAATCATTACTTTTCCTCCTTCTCTCTTCTTTACCTTCCCCCATGCATCCCCTAAGCTCCCAGCCTAGGAGGTACTTGAGAAATACCAATACTGTCAGTTAATTTAAATTGAAAATGTTAAAAGAAATTTGAAAATTCCCTTTCTTTTCTCTAGATATTCCCTCTACCCTTAATTTCCTCTATTCCTTTTTCTAGAAAACATCATGCTTTCCAAACAACCTTTTTTTTTTCTTGCCAGGGAACCTATAATCATTCCCCACACTCATGTAGAGTTGATTCTTGGTTTGTGGTTAAGAGTCGGAGCTCTTTCTTCAACCTCTGTTTGAAGATTTGATGATTTACATGGAAGCCTTTGGCTCTGTTTCCTTACAAGATCATCTTGCCCGTCTGGACGAATCCCTGATGGCCCGTTCTCATTTACCTCCTCCAAATGTTTAAAGGTTGTCTTGCTTAATCCTTTCACTCCAACCCAGCCCTTAATGACCACCTTCAATCCTAAATCCTCTCCAAGATCATTAGCCTCCTTCACAAGTTAGGGACAAGCCTCAGTATTGCCTACAGCCCACTTATAAGAAAATATGAACTTCTATCCTAGGCATGGTTGTGATGACACAGTAATCTTCTTTTTACATATCAGGCTTATTAGTCCTTTCTCTAACACATGCTGGTCTCTTACCCCTTCTTCCCTGTCTTGCCCACCCCTTAATCCTTCTCCCCCAACCCAACAAGAAATGAACTGGTTTACCCAGCAGGTTTATCCTTGCTTTGGCCAACTTATTGTTTCAATGTGATTATGAAGTTGCTGGGCTTGAATATACAGTTTATTAATTTCCAGGCATTCACGATGTCTCCCTGTTGAGCAGAATATATGGAGGTGTTCATGTGTCTAGCTGTGGTAACTAACACTCTTGGAGTTTGCAGTCTTGTTGGTAACAAAAAAGATGAAGTCAAGGTTAATTTGTGTTACTAGACATTGTTTTAGAGATATCAGGAATGCTAGACTCCAACTTTGGCATTTGACAGGTTGGAAAATAGGTAGAACAGGGTAAAAGGATTTGACCAGGGTCATAGAGCTGATCAATAGAGGAACTGGGGTGACAGCTCAGAGCTCTCATTTTCCAGTCCACCAGGGCCCTTATTCTCCTACATGTCCCTTTACAAGAGCTTATATATGTGAAAACTCAAGATGGATGTCCACATAGAGGCAAAATGCTTCACAGACCTGTGAACACACTTACACTGAGAAGATGGGGAGGTACTATCTACCTAACTTACAACACTGAGACCATGCTTTGAAAATTATAGTAAAACTGCTATAATGGTTTAAATTCGAATCCAAAGAGACCCCACTACTCATCCTGCCTGGATTGCATTCTTCCCCATAGCACATAGTTTTAAAAGATGGTTAGATTTCCCAAAGCACCTGGTTGAGTTCATCATGAGATTTCCCTTTAATTCGACCAACACAAAATCATCCCTGAATTCTGTGAAAATAGCTTTTTCATACATCTCTGCACACACAGTCACACACACGTATAAAACATTGGCAGCAGGTACTTTTAATTTGCTGGAAAATATTTCTAAGAAGTCAAACAGCTCTAGCCCAATGAGCACGCCCTCCGATTGGCTGGCCAGACCAGCTGAGGGACCTGATTGGTCCCTGATCCTGAGGACCGATAAGAACGGCTATAAAATCCCTGGGTGCAGCTCTTGGGCCCCCAGTTTGCAAAAGCCAGAGGTGCAAGAAGCAGCGACTGCAGCAGCAACAACAGCAGCAGCAAAAAGCGCCAGCGGAAGCCACATCAGCAGCAGCAGCAACAGAAAAATCCTCATCAAATCCTCACCTAGGTTCTCAGTGTATCCAGATCCACATCTTCACTCAAGCCGGGAGAGGGAAAGAGGAAAAGGGGGGAGGTAGGAAAAAAAACCCAACAACTTAGCGGAAACTTCTCAGAGAATGCTCCAAAACTCAGCAGTGCTTCTGGTGCTGGTGATCAGTGCTTCTGCAACCCATGAGGCGGAGCAGAATGATTCTGTGAGCCCCAGGAAAGCCCGGGTGGCAGCTCAGAACTCAGGTAAGCGGCAAACCCAGGACCGGTTTCTCCCGCAAGGAGCTGTCCTCATTTGCCTCTCGAGCTTTTGCAACTGTGTCTGTGACGGCTGATCTTGATAATAAATGCGCTGCATGCCTGAAGGCAATAAACTGCCAGTGTAATCCAATAGCCTTAGGAAGTGGAGCTCCTTTGTTTAATAAATTGCATGCAACTAACGAAGAAGCTGGGCGCTCTGCTGAGGGTATTTCATTGCATAAGCCTAGCCTGATTGCCTGAAATCTGGCACGTACCCTCTTGGTGGGGGGGGGGGGGCGGGGGGGCGGGGGGAGGGGGTGGGGGAGAGGCTTGAATGTTGGCATGCTTCAAAGCGCTCTCTATACTTTCCAGAAGCCGAAGCTGATCTTGAGGTGAGACGTGACTTGTCTGATGCTGCCTCTCTTCCTTCACCCCGAAGACCCCATAACTTGACTTCCTTGGCCCTTCAGGGAACACACAGAAAGCTCCCTCTGCAGAGCGATTTACCGAGCCATAGCCCTCCAGTCTGACAAATCCAGGGCAGATTTATAGAAAACCCTACACATCCCACCCCCACCCACCCACCCCACCCCCCCGACACTGCTCCTTCTGTCCGTCCCTGCTCTCTCAGGGCTCCATTCAATCCCCACGCAGCCCCGTGGCCAGGGAGACCCCTCGTAAAAAAGTATCTGTGAAAGGTAGCAGCTATTTCTCCAAGGGGGCGGGGGTCTCGCTCTAGTCCTGACTCCCGGAGCAGTCAACTGTGTATTATCTTAGCCTCTAAAGGAAAAGAGTCCTCAGGAAGCTGGCATTGACACCTCTGCCTTTGGACTTGGCTTGTCCATCTTGCTTGCCTTCCATGCCGGCTCGCGCTCTCTCTCTGTCCCCACCCCGCCCCGCCCCGACTGTCAGCAAAGATGGGCTCGCAGGTGTTGGACGCTGCTCCCCTCGAAAGAGCACAGGTCCCTGCCGAGAGGAGGGCTTTGGTTCACTTCCTTTTGTACTTAGTTGCTATAGAGATGCCGTGATTCACAATTCCAGCTTGCCTAAAACAATAGCAACCCTAATGCATATTAAAACTGCTTTAAGCAAAGTTATAATTTGAACCCGTGGAAATATATAATTAGGGAAATGACTTGTAACATCCCAGAGGCTGCGGGGGGCGGGGTGGGGGGCGGCAGGAGGGGGAGGGGCCGCCTAACCGAATCGTGCTTTTGATCTCAGAGGAGACTCCTATGGTATGAAGGCTGCAGATCATTTCTTGCTGAGCTGCCTGCCAGGATACCCCCCCTTCTGTAGGAGAGAAATTACTTTTATGGGAGATCTTATCCACAATGTAGAAAGCCTCATGCAAGTTCTTTGCGGTTTTCTTTCCATCTTGCACAAGGGGGTGCCTTGGCCTTGTTATTCTACACCTGTGTTTCTCTCTTTTTAAAAAAAATGGCTTTTAATATGAGAGAGATTATACATACCTCTAAGCACTGTCCTATGGTGGGGGGTTGGGATGAAACATGAAAGGATCAGATTTCTTTCTGCCAATAGGAAGGTAAGTTAAACGCCCTAAATCAGAAGGGTCTCCAAGTGGACTCCTAGCAAGTTCTTCTCTGCCATCTAGACCAAATGTCCATGCTTATTGGGGTTTCCCTGGTGGCACAGATGGTAAAGAATCTGCCTGCCAATGCAGGAAACACGGGTTCAATCCCTGGTTCGGGAAGATCCCCTGGAGAAGGAAATGACAACCCACTCCAATATTCTTGCCTGGAAAATCCCATGGAGAGCAGCCTGACAAGCTACAGTCAGAGGGTCACAAAGAGTCAGACCCGATTGAGCAAACACACGCATACACACACATGTCCATCCTTATTACCCTGGAGTGTATTTTTTGGAAGCCAGATGGACTCCCTGGCCCTTCCTCCTCCTAAACTTGCCCACCCACCACTGCCTTCCCAGGCTTTCAGCCTTTAGGACATGACCTTGAATTCTGCAGTGTTCCTTCAAGAACTGTGCATGCCTCATCTTCCAACCTTACTTCTCCAGCCACCAAAACTGGATGGGATGGTGAGACCAAGAGTATGCCTCCAAGGGAAAACTCAGTCCCACTCCTCCATGTGCTCTGGTTCTTATAAGCAAAGGAGTCTGCTTGTCCCCTGTCTTCTTCACCCCCACACCACTCTGAATGGCTCTTTCTGCTGGCCCCATCACAGACTCACAGGAGAAGTTCTTCTCACCCCTTTGTCTTTGAATTTTGCCACCACATCACCGTGATCTGTCCAGAGCATCCTCACCATTTGACCCAGATTGGATGGATTTGTCTCTTTCAGCTGAAGTGGTTCGCTGCCTCAACAGCGCGCTGCAGGTTGGCTGTGGAGCTTTTGCATGCCTGGAAAACTCCACCTGTGACACAGATGGGATGTACGACATCTGTAAATCCTTCTTGTACAGCGCTGCTAAATTTGACACTCAGGTAATAAGACCTTGACCCCTGCTCCCACTGGCTATGTGTCGTTAACAGTGTGTGAGACTATTGTTCTTTGGACCCAGTCTTGTAGGGAACCAGCTCTGCTTCTCAGCCTCCCTACTCTAAATTCTCATCTCTAACGTGTGTGTACACACACACGCACACACACACACACACACTGTGGGCCAAGAAATAGGTTCTACATAAGCCACTCTCCACCCACTCTAGTGCACAATTGTAACACTGACAGAGGCTGTCTTAAAAGGGAGGGGTGATGAGCGGAAAATCTTTGCTTCTTCAAGAGGAAATTAAAATGTTCTTTTAACAAAGAAGTTCTTCTCACTGTATAAGCCAGCATACTAGCTTGCTTGCTTGTTTGTTTGTTTACTAGCTTGTGATTTATCAAATCTCCATCCAGAGAATACAAAGCCATACTCTGGCTATTTTTAGGCTGCAGAGTGGTTGGTTATGGTTCATCTCTTTTTGTCATCTCATTTCTATGGAGCTCAATTCTCAAGGTAGTCTAAGGGAATAGGGATTTTTTTTTTTTTTAATCTTGACTGAAGCCTACAATTCTCTTATTAACGAGGACGTTTAGAGGGCCGGCTTCCCTGGCGGCTCAGTGGTAAAGAATCTGCCTGCGATGCAGAAGATGCAGGAGATGTGGGTTCAATCCTGGGTCAGGAAGATCCCCTGGAGGAGGGCACGGCAACCCACTCCAGTGTTCTTACCTGGAGAATCTCATGGACAGAGGAGCCTGGCAGGCTACAGTTCATGGGGTCAAAAAAGTTGGACACGACTGAAGTGACTGAGCATGAATACACATAGAGGGCCATCTACCATCCAGTCTGGGGTTAGAGTTAGGGGTTAAGGGTTAGGGTTGGGGTTAGAGACAGTGCCAAGGCATGCCCCGTTAAGTTCCACCTACTGTAGGCACTGTCCTCTCTGTTCAGCTCAAGCTAAAGTTTGTCCTCTTGCCCCCCTCCTTCCTCGGCAGGGAAAAGCATTTGTCAAAGAGAGCTTAAAGTGCATCGCCAATGGGGTCACCTCCAAGGTCTTCCTGGCCATTCGGAGGTGCTCCACTTTCCAGAGGATGATTGCCGAGGTCCAGGAGGAGTGCTACAGCAAGCTGAATGTGTGCAGTGTCGCCAAGCGGAACCCGGAAGCCATCACGGAAGTCGTCCAGCTCCCTAATCATTTCTCCAACAGGTACAGATGAATCCGCTTTTTGGCAACTGTGGGGGAGGAGGGAGTGGTTGACTGGCAGAGCCAGATACAGAAGGGGTTAAATTGCCACAGTCATGCTCTTATTTTAGCTTGCAGTCTTCCCAGCTTTTGCAGGAAAAAAATATGTTTGTGATTGTCTGTGACAGCTTAGGCAGCCTGGATTTTTTTTTCATGGTTGTAGGAAAGTCTTTCCATGCATCTAATAGAAAACTTCATCCATAGCATCCCTGTGTCCTTTTCCTTCCACAAGCCTGAAGGGAATTATGAAGTTTATGGAAACAAGCTTTTGAGATATCCAGTTGGGCTGGATCATGACTAGGCAAAATACAATAGGTCATCATGAAAACCTTGGTCAAATGTCAACAGAGTTCTAAAACTGCATGTATTTTGAGTCAGTCTGAAGCCCACTCATATATTTCACTGGGTATCCTAGAGCAAGCCATCTCACTTCAGCAGGACTCACATTTCCTTTGGGAAAAGTGAAATGGCTGGACTAGATGATTCCCATGTTCCCTTCCAGGTCTGTCATACCATTCCTCTAGTCCAGGGTTTCCTGGAATGGTTTTCTGCCGATTCCCTGGATCCCACATTCATCTTAGTATCTGAGAGTGAGCCCAAGCCACTGAGCTAGTAATATCTGAGCATCACGCCCTTCTGCATCCTTAACTCACAGTCTTTACCAGCCAGGAGTGAACACCTAAGACATGAGATGGCAGACATGCTCATTCCATGGCCTAGAAAGCTTTCTGGCAAGACCTGGGCTTCATCATCTGAGATCAAGTTCAGAGGGGTGCTAATGGGGCCAGCATGGAAGTATGGCAGGGACAACACAGACCAGTCAAGTTCAGCCTCCTGTGATGCCGCACAGCCTAAAACTTGACTCCTAGTCCTGAAGGGCTGTTATTCTCTGATTCTCCAGTCAAATCGGCACATATTCACAAAGATCAAACCCTATGGGTTACTCTGACCACAAGACAGCTAACACAGCCTTACCAGACTGATTTCCTAGCCAGAGGCTGCCTCCCTTCTTCAGAGAGTCCTTAATAACCTAGTCCTTCTGGGGCTTACCATTAAGTTAGTTATTTATACATGGTAGCCCTGGTGGTAAAGAACCTGACTGCCAGTACAGGAGATGTAAGAGACACGGGTTCGATCCCTGGGTTAGGAAGATCCCCTGGAGGAGGGCACGACAATCCACTGCAGTATTCTTGCCCAGAGAATCCCATGGACAGAGGAGCCTGGTGGGCTATTGTCCATAGGGTCACACCGAGTCAGACATGACTGAAGTGACTTAGCACACACACACACTGGAAAATGGAAAAGTAGCTCCTCCTTAGGGAAAGGCTGAGGCCTCTGACATTAAACTTTGTAAATTTCTGATTCACCCTGACTACAGATCCCTGCGCTTCAGAACCTCATGTCAATTTATAAAAGTCATGTGTTCAGTCTTTGGAAGTGACCCTGTCATCGTCCTAACTGATGTTCTGAGAACAGGAAAGTCGAATTCATCACTTATCTCAAGTGGCCTGTCTCTTTATATTGACCTTAGTCTTAATATTCTCCTAGGAAGATTCTTATTACGTCTGGGGAGGGGAAAAAAAAAAACAGTCTGATACTTGGAGATTCTTCACCCTAAGGAAAAGAAGTAAAGATTGCTAGGTTTGACAGGGGCTAGGGACCAAGGAGCTAATGGACATGAACTGAAGCAAATTCTGGGAGACAGTGGAGGACATGGAAGTTGGCATGCTGCAGTCCATGGGGTCATAAAGAGTCAGGCACAACTTAGTGATTCAATAGCAACATCAAGGACCAAGTATGTGTTTGTGTAGTAACTGTGGGGCAGGAATATGTTAGTACAGCCATTATCAGTTTTCATCTTTAAAGGTCCAAGGACAGGTCATAATGTATAATATGGCACTTGGCCAATTTTGAGACACTAGTCATGTCTCTGATTCAACTGAGGTAGCGTCTTTCATTATGAAGCCAGAGCTCTTGGAGAAAGGAGAATACAGATTGTGGACTGGTGATACTAAGAATCTAAGAAAAGAATAGGAGTTTTTTAATTTAGTTTCTTTTCTTTTTCTTTTTGGCCGCTCTGTGCAGTATGTGGGATTTTAGTTCCCTGACCAGGGATGGAACCCACGACCCCTACAGTGGAAGCTGAGTCTTAACCACAGGACTGCCAGGGAAGTCCAGTAATAGGAATGTCTAACCAGGCCATTATTCTTTTCAACAGATGTCTTGTTTTCACCTTTAGAAAGTGGTCACACAGAATCTGGTTATCATCCTCTCTCATCTTAGAAGAATCACCTTTATTAGGAAAAACAGTCAGTCTCTTGAAGACTAGAATCTTCCATGCAACTATACCTTTCCCCAATTATTTGACTTCAAGTGGCTAGTATTATTCCTGCTCAGAACTAGAGATTTCCGGTTCCATGCTGGGTTCTGGTTTGCTCTATTTAAGCTTCTCACTCTCCTGACACATCCTGCTTTCCCAGCCTCTGTCCCACCATAGATACACAGTAAGTTGTGCCAACTGGCACAGAATTGTGAAAGGAAGTAGTTACAGGTTCACTCCACCTTCCTGTGACTTAAAAGCATGAGATTTGGGCCTGAGAGAATCCAAAAGCCTGTGACTGGACCAGGAGCCAGAACAGGGAACTTTTGCATAAGCGAAATGCACTTAGAAGAGGAAGAATAGCAGGAGTGTCCCCCTGCCTGGATTTGCAAACTATATTTTCAACAAGGAGGGAAGCTGGCAAAATTGATCAGGCAGGTTGGGCATCTGTGAGGCTTGAGAAGAAATTGGACCATTCCAGATCCAGAGTGGGAAAACTGACAAAGCTTCCAACTCTCTAGGGCATGGATAGGGAACAGGAAACAGAAGAATAATATTGATCAAGGGAAACAAAGGACTATTTATAAACCTTCACACAGAATGTTCCTAGGCAGTATGTGTGTATTTGGGTAAGCATGGCTGAAACAGTAGCTATGGAGAATATCTGATCTTATTCTTTACCGAGAAAATAAAGTCACTGATGGAATTTTCAAAGGGAAAGCAAGAAACATGCTTTAAAGGGTACTTCCAGGCTGAGGGGAGAGGGGGAAGTCTTCCCAGGTAGCTTAGTGGTAAAGAATCCCCCAGACAATGCAGGAGCCACGGGAGACACAGGTTCTATCCCTGGATGAGGGAGATCCCCTGGATGAGGAAATCGAAGCTCACTCCAGTATTCTTGCCTGGAGAATCCCATGGACAGTGACGCCTGACAGGCTACAGTCCATGGCGTCGCAAAACATTGGATACAACTGAGTGACTGAACACACACCCATCAGGCTGGGTGATCAGAATTTAACCCACCAAATCTTAGGAGTACCTCCCACCACCTCACCCCATAAAGATGACAAAAGGAATTTTCTTAAATTGTTTTAACTCTTCCTGCAAAGGATGATCCTTAAGCAGATCTGCACTATTTTTTTGTTGCTATTGTTAAATTGAGAAGGAACGTATATATCAAACCCCAGAAACATAAAATGTCATAGCTAGAAATGACCATAAAGGTTATCTAGGCTAACTGCCTCGTTTCACTAATTAAAGAACAGAGACGGAGAGAGGGGCTGACTTGCTGAAGGTCACACAGCTAGTGAATGACAGTGTTGAGCCTATAATTCACACGGCCCTGAGCCAAGCTCTTTGATTTCCACTTCAAAAATGGCAGCAGGTAAAACCCGTAGGAGATAGCCACAGTCTGAAAATGGAATACCAAACAGAATACAATAAATGTAGCCTCTGGTGATCAACAGTTAAAGTTGTCTACATTCTCTCCTCAAAGAGAAAGCACATCTCACCAATAGCTATAGTAACATCAAGATTTGATACAAGATGGTGATCCAGAAATACGTGACTATTGCTAAATCAACTTTTTCTGGAGACACGATTTCTTCAGTAGCCTCACTGAGGTGGCTTAGAGATAGGAAAGATCTGTATCAATCACCCACACAACCCCAAAGGTCAATGCCATATTCCAGCCCTTAATGAAGAGGTGTAGGGTTAACCTTTTGCTTGCTCAGGCAAATGGTGTTGACATCAAGGCAGCCTCATAGGTTTCCCACACTTGCAGGAGCTGCTGCTGGAGCCATGGACATTTTCTATTCCAAGGAGCTCTCTTAGCCTATCCTTGTTTAGTTAACAAGCTCCATGGGAGAGGCTAAGGGTAGATTTGGGGGGAGTTGCTAAGAGCAGTCAGGTTGGCCAGGGTCATCCTCAAGAAGCACCAAGAACAGGTGGCCTATTGGGGTTAGCAGAGAAAGCAACAGTAAAAGTAGGTGTTTTCAGAGTTGGAGAGAAGGTGTTTGGACAAAACGGAACTAGAGGAACACATATATGGCCTTAAAGAGGTGAGGCTAGTTACAGAAGCTTAGTTCCTTTACTGGTGTTAGACTTTTCATCTTCAGTGTTGCCCTAAGGGAAGATCATCTTTTCCAGCCCATTTGGAAGACCATTAAGTGTGAACAGTTCTTTCTAGAAATGGAAAGATTAACTTCTAAAGTTATAAAGTCCATGTTTCAGGGAGCAGGGGTGAGGGAGGGAGGGGTGGGCAGGAAGGTAAGGGGTCAAAAACCTTCTTCTCTAGGATCTAAAACACCCTGTGAAATAGACAAAGAGATCCAGGGAACCACATCCCAGCAGAGCCCAAGAGATGCCAGGGGATCTATGTGGGTGTGTAGATGTCTACTTTATTCATACAAAGTAGTCTATTCTCACTTTTTCCAAAACCACTTCTCTCCCCATTTCCCCATCCAAGCGAGATCTGCTTTGACTCATGTGCTTTATAATTCCGAAGGGTTGGAAAATGTGTCTCTGTGCCAGGGAGTCCCAATTTTAACAACAGCTGGATATAATCCTCCTTCATGGGAGAGGTGGAGCCAGGACTGTATCCAAGACCCAGACACTTTACTCCCTGTGTCCCCAGCTTCGTTCTGCTCCCTCACAGAAGGGTGATGGCTTTGCTTCAGTGCCCACATTCCACTCTATTTACTGTACATCCTTGAAAGGACCTCTGAAGGTCGGGGGAGGGTTAAGTTATTCTGGAAAGATGTTTGATCCTGTGTTCTGTGAGGTGAGTTAAAAATAAACAGGTTTCTTTTCACAGAAGATCTTGTAGCCCAGCAGTCTTCAGGCTCCTCTGAGGAAAGGGTCTCTCTAAGTAAATACTTCAGACCACCATCATCAGGGGGCTTCCCAGGCAGTGCTAGTGGTAAAGAACCCACATGCAAATGCAGGAGATGCAAGAGATATGGGTTCGATATCTGGGTTGGGAAGATCCCATGGAGAAAGAAACAGCAACCCACTCCAGTATTCTTGACTGGGAAATCCCACGGACAGAGGAACCTGGTGGACTACAGTCCATAGGGTGGCAAAGAGTTGGACACAACTGAAGCAACTTAGCACGTGCCATCATCAGGAGAGTCCTTAATCAGTGAGCACAGAACTATGGGTTTGACAACTACCTCCTTAAAATGGAGCAGATGCATCCCAATTCAAATTGGAAAATACCAAAACTGTCTTCCCAATGAATAGGACCAGTAATTTATATACATTAAATATTAGACACTTTACTGACAAAGGGTCAATGACAAGGTTCAAGTATGTTCTTGATGTCATAAAAGACTCATTTTTTGGTAGTTTCCATGCTGTCTAACTCACAGGTACTGATTTTTCGAAAACCTGCATCAAAGGGAATATTACCTAAGAATATGTGCTGTGTAACATTTACACAATTATTTTCACATCTTCTGCACTGCCATCTTATTCATGGAAAAATATCCTATGACTAAAATGATCAAACCATATTCTTCATGGAAAAAAAATATATATATATATGTTAGTTTAATCCTTTTTGAGCCACAATAACTAGCCACAGTATTTCAGATGCGTCAAGAATTCACATCAAAGATGAAGGAAATTTATAACAAACACCAATTTTTTTTGTGAAACTTACCAGAAGACATACAAATCATTTTTTCTTTAGGGAACCATGACTTTGGAAAGAACTCTATTTTGAAAGCTTCATTTCCTCAATGGCCACAAAATAAACTAACAGATAGTGAGCAGGCAATATAGCCCTACGACTTCGGCACATCAGGAACACAGAGAATAAGGACACATATCCTGCCTTCAGTAAAGCTTACAGTCTAGTCAGGAAAACAAAACCATCAGTAAACAAGTGATGGTCACCAAATATCTATAAAAACATCCCCCCAAAAAAAGAAAAGACCAGCAAAAGCTTGAGTGGTGTGAGAAACTTCTTGAAATGATAGAAGCAAGAACCATTAAGGACCTCCAGCCTTTCTATGTAAATATCTTCATTGCCTGGCATTTGGTCCTCTCACTGCACTATCCCTTTGCAGGAAGACTGAAAATGATTGAGACAATAACCTTCAGAGAGGTTAGCCAAGGGATGACAGGGAACTCAGATTGAGTAGAAGAATGCATGAGATAACTGAAGACAGGGATCTCCTTTAAAAATTGGAATTTAGGGAATTTCAGAAATTTAAGCAATCCAGTGGTTAGGGCCCCATGTTTCCACTGAGGAACATGGGTTCCATTCTTGATTGGGGAACCAAAATCCCACATGCCATTCAATGTGACCAGAAAAAAAAAATAGAAATTTAGTCAGAATATGCACACACACCATCAAGAAAAAGAAAAATTCCAGAGTCACCAAAATAACTGTAAATGATTTCATATGTGTGCAGTGACTATCAAAATATAAGTGTGAGTGCCGGGTTACATCATCCATTTGATCAAGTCTTTGCTTCTACGTGTAGCCCACTGGAAGGCTTCTCTGGTAGTTCAGTGGTAAAGAATCCGACTGCCAATGCAGGAGACGCAGGTTTGATCCCAGGGTCAGGAAGATCCTCTGGAGGAGGAAATGGCAACCCACTCCAGTATTCTTGCCTAGAAAATTCCATGGACAGAGAAGCCTGGCAGGCTACAGTCTGTGGAGTCACAAAGAGTCGGACATGACTGAGCAACTAATCACACACTAGTCCATTGGATGACGCCGGACAATCACTTCAGCTCTCCTACCTTAATTTCTTCTCCATAAAAAGAGATGATGAAATAATCGTTAAATTACCTTCACAGTCCCCATCTAGCTTCATGATTCTGTTTCTAAAGATTTTAGAACTTGCCATGAGCCCACTATTCAAAGTACAATCTCAATCTCCTAAGCACTAAACATGAACACAGAAACATCTTTGCTCTGGGTGGTAACTCAAGGCAGCGCATACACTCACACTAAGAAGATGCTGCATGAAGGTTAGAGGCAAAAGCCACCTTCAACTGATGCTACCCATGGGTGTTTGGTCTGGCCATTTGGGCTGGGTATTAGCTGCAGCCCAGATGAAAGCCAGGGTCTTGCCTTGCTCTCACTGAATGACCCCTCTTTCCCAATGCAGATACTATAACAGACTTGTCCGAAGCCTACTGGACTGTGACGAAGACACAGTCAGCACCATTAGAGACAGCCTGATGGAGAAAATCGGCCCCAACATGGCCAGCCTCTTTCACATCCTGCAGACGGATCACTGTGCCCATACACACCAGCGAGCTGACTTCAACAGGAGGCGTGCCAATGAGCCACAGAAGCTGAAAGTCCTCCTCAGGAACCTCCGAGGTGAGGTGGCCTCTCCCTCCCACATCAAACGCACCTCCCAGGAGAGTGCCTAGCCGGGGAGAGGCAATCACAGCCTCAGCAAACTACGATCGTTTTAAGGGTGTTCACACACCAACTTTGAGTGTACTGTGCCTGGTTTGATTTTTTTTTTTTAAGTAGTTCCTATTTTCTATCCCCCTCCCCTTAAAGAAAAATTGCATGAAACTAGGCTTCTGTAATCAATTTCTCAACATTTTGCAATGGCGGCATTCCCACCAATAGAACATATGTGATCTCTATGCCTCTCCTCGGGAGAAAGTGGCCTCTTTTATCACTTCCCTCCACTCGGTCTTTTCCCAGCTCCCCTCGAACAACTCTCAAACACAAAACATTCACATAACTCCCCAGACATTGTCATTTGAAGATGCGGAGCCCTTTAGAATGGTTGCCCCAGTAGAGTTAGCTGATAAGAAGCAACTTAATTTAAATGCATGTCTTAAACAAACGCTCATAAAGATGCTCAGTGGAATTCGTGTTATGAATCTGTGCTGGCCATGGACGAATATGAATGTCATATTTGAGTTCTTGATCTCTCATGAGCTAGTGTCTTATGGTCTTGATCCTCAGTGTCTAATTTCCTTCCCAACACATTTACCAAATTGCTCGAGCCTGGCTCTCCAACCAGACTTGGAGCCTGCATCTTCTTGCATCGAATGAAAAACAAAAAGCTAACATCTCTAAGTACTGTAACTGCTCAGAGCTTTAAAAGTATCTTTAACAATTGTCTTAAAACCAGAGAATCTTAAGGTCTAACTGTGGAATATAAATAGGTGAAAACTAATGTACTGTACATAAATTCCAGAGGACTCTGCTTAAACAAAGCAGTATATAATAACTTTATTGCATATAGATTTAGTTTTGTAACTTAGCTTTATTTTTCTTTTCCTGGGAATGGAATAACTATCTCACTTCCAGATATCCACATAAATGCTCCTTGTGGCCTTTTTTATAACTAAGGGGGTAGAAGTAGTTTTACTCAACATCAAAACTTAAGATGGGCCTGTATGAGACAGAAAAAAAAAAAAAAAAACCAACAGGTTTATCTGAAGGACCCCAGGCAAGATGTTAATCTCCCAGCCCACCTCAACCCAGAGGCTACTCTTGACTTAGACCTATCCTGAAACAGCTCTGTCACATCCAGCTGAGAATTACAGGAGCCAGAAAGAGCAACCCTTTGAGCTTGGGCCACTTAAGAGTGTGATAAGGCCTGCTATGCCTTGGGAAGTGGCAGTTCTTGACTTGTCACCTTTCATCAGTGCCTGGTTCTCTGGCAACATGATGATGGGGTAGGAGGCTTTCCATGAACTCAATCAGGAATGAGTCAATCAGCCTTTGGGTCTTTAGTTCGGGGGACTTGGGGCTGAGGGGGTATAAGTAACCCTGGGTTGTCCAGCCTTAATAAACTCCTCTTATTACATTTTTGTCCTGTAGCACGCTGCCTTGCCGAAGTAGTCCTGGCAGCCGGGCCATCTCTGTATAGGATTGCAAAAAAAAAGAAAAAAACAAAAAAAAGAAAAAAAAAAAAGAGGGAAAAACAGAGCTGGCGGTTTGATCCTTTCTGCCATGATGTTTACAAGATGGCGACCACCAAAGCCAAATGATTAACCTAGCTATGAACAACAGTAGTTTCTCAGGGTCACTGTCCTTGAACCCAACAGTCCCTTAGGAGCGTCACTGCCCACCAAAGGTCAATGTCGAGAGAGGAAGAGGGAGGAGGGGTAGGACTGTAAGGGCCACTCCAAACTCGCTTAGGTAGAAACCACTGGTGCTTGACTCTCACTCAGATGAACTTCCTATCTGTCCGAATCAGAGCGGTAGGGATCCTGGTGGGAGGAGGGAGGGCACATCTCCAGAAAAACGAAAAGCAATACAACTTTACCACAAAGCCTTTAAAACCAGTAACGTGCTGCTCAAGGACCAAGAGTGGATGCAGCAGACCTAGCAGCTGCACAAGCGTGGCTGCTTTTGTCCCCACACAGCCTCTCAGCGTGCTGACATCAGATTGTTAAGAGCATTTTTATACCCAGAACTGCCCCATCCCCAGGTCCCCAAACATATGGACACTGCCTTAGCCTCTTGGAAATCAGGTAGATCATATTCTAAGTTGATTCTCCCTCACCCTCCCTCCACCATCCCTCCCCACCCCAAACCCTGCCCCCAGGCAAGGCTGGCTTCTCCAAACCAGAAAAGCTATTCGAGTTTTGTGTGTTATGTCCATTTCACACTAAGCCAGGATCCCAATGCAACAAACAGTTTATGAGTATTCCTAGCGAAATTCTCTCTTACTTCAGTCCAGTGGATTCTCTTTGATTTGCTGTGACCTCTTCAAACCGTGGTACCCCTCCTTTTCTCCCCACAATAATATTTATATATGTATCTATAATACATATATCTACACATACGGAAAGAAGCAGTTCTCACAATATTGCTAGTTTTTTGCATCTCTTCTCCCTCCATCCTACTCCCTCCAATTCCCCCTTCAACTTCCAAAGCTTTGTCTTGTGTTTGCTGCACAGAGTGATTTGGGGGGCTGACCTAGACCAGTTTGCATGATTCTTCTCTTGTGATTTGGTTGCACTTTAGACATTTTTGTGCCATTATATTTGCATTATGTATTTATAATTTAAATGATATTTAGGTTTTTGGCTGAGTACTGGAATAAACAGTGAGCATATCTGGTATATGTCATTATTTATTGTTAAATTACATTTTTAAGCTCCATGTGCATATAAAGGTTATGAAACATATCATGGTAATGACAGATGCAAGTTATTTTATTTGCTTATTTTTATAATTAAAGATACCATAGCATAATATGAAGCCTTTGGTGAATTCCTTCTAAGATAAAAAATAATAATAATAAAGTGTTATGTTTTATTGGTTTTTTTTCCCCTATGTCTTTCATTGTTATTCTTTAAAACTTTCTTGAATGAGACTTTCTGAACATGAGGTGAATGGCTGATTAGTTTCTTTACAGTTGCCGATGAAGTGCCAATATGTAAATGAACATAGTTTAAAATCAACATTTTCCAAATCTCCTTAAAACCATTTAGTGGCTCCCATTACCTGCACAGTAAAATTGCAACCCAAACTCCTCACCACCCTAGAGGAAGCTTTATAGTCTGGTGCTGCTTCGCTCTCCAGGCCCAAGATATACCTTCTGTTCAATGGAGTCTATTCTCCCTCCATTACCAAGTCTGGAAACAGGCTGTGTTCTCCTTTCCATGCCTCTATTTATGCTGTTCTCACTTTCTAGATGTTTCCCTCCATCCTTTGCCTAGACAGGCAGCACCTTTGTTTCTCCAGTGTGTTCCCAGCACTAGAAAAGCATCCAGTTCATAGGATACCCTCAACACTTTCAGTGAATGATTTAGAACAAATCAGAAGAGGGGAAAAGACACTTGAACCAGTGGGGCAAGGGAGGCAGAAAGCTCGAGGGTGATAAGAATCCAGCTCCAAGACCAGACTTCTGAAATCTGAATTCTGGCTCTGCCATTTGTTAACTGCATGGCATCAGATAGGGCTTCCCTGGTAGCTCAGTGGTAAACAATCTGCCTGCTAGAGAGACGCTAGTTCAATCCCTGGGTCAGGAAGACTCCTTGGAGGTGAAAATGGCAACCCACTCCAGTACTCTTGCCTGGGAAATCCCATGGACCAAGGATCCCGGTGGGCTATCTATCCATGAGGTCACAAAAGGGTCAGACATCACTTAGTGGCTGAGCACAATGTCAGGTAAACTATTTAATCTCAAAATGTATCAGTTTCTTCCTCTATAATATGAGAATAGTGATAATTTTCCAAAGAGCTGTTACAAGATAAGTAAAGTGTTTACACGTTCAATGCACTGTGATGTCATAAGGGTCAGCTATTATCATCACAAGTAGAGGAGATGTGAACAAAAGCAGAGGCGCCCCATCTCAAAAAACAGAGAAATGATTCCCAGCAGAATGACATTTACCTGAGTCTTGAAGGACAGTTACAAGCTCAGTCATAGAATCCAGTCACAGAAACTCAGAACTTGTGTAGTACAGTTGTTTCAAGGAGCGGTCTTACATAGTTAATTTTTTAAATTAGTGGATTTTCTCCATATCTTAAATTCAAATGAGATGTTTCTCAATATCATTCATTTCTAGCTCCAAACTGCATTTTCCCAAGGTCAGATATACAAAAGACAGCTAACAAATATCATAAGAATTGTCTCTTCAAAGCCAAAATATATTTTGCATTTGCTTTTCTCTGGCCTGACAAAAGAAAAACAGTACATTTATTTCATTATGACCCTTTACATACTATCCTGTGGTGTAATGATTAAGAACTTGGACCTGGGATTTCCAGGAACTGAGTTCAAATTCTCTGTTTGTGGCCTTGGGCCAAATGTCTGACATCTTACATTGACATTTGACATTGAAGTCGCTCAGTCGTGTCCGACTCTTTGCAATCGCATGGACTGAAGCCTACCAGGCTCCTCCGTCCATGGAATTTTCCAGGCAAGAGTACTGGAGTGGGTTGCCATTTCCTTCTCCAGGAGATCTTCCTGACCCAAGAATCGAACCTGGGTCTCCCGCATTGTAGGCAGACACTTTACCATTTGAGCCCACCTTCTTTTTTTTTCATCTATGAAAATATCCCTGTGAGAACCCTTCTACACTGTTAGTGGGAATGTAAATTGGTGCAGCTATTGTGGAAAACAGTCTGGAGGTTCCTCAAAAAACTAAAAATAGAGTTGCTATATGATCCAGCAACCCCACTCCTGGGCATATATCCAGACAAAACTATAATTCAAAAAGATACATGCACCCCTGTGTTCACAGCAGCACTTTTTACAATAGCCAAGACATGGAAACAATCTAAATGTCCATTGACTGATGAATGGATAAAGAAGATGTGGTACACATAAACAATGGAATACTGCTGCTGCTGCTGCTGCAAAGGAATGAAATAATACCATTTGCAGCAACATGGATGGACCTAGAGATCATCATTCTAAGTGAAGTAAGTCAGAGAAAGGCAAATATCATATAGTACCACTTATCAGTTCAGCTCAGTCACTCAGTAGTGTCCAATTCTTTGCAGCCCCATGGACTGCAGCACGCCAGGCTTCCTGTCCATCACCAACTCCCAGAGCTTGCTCAAACTCATGTCCATCAAATCAGTGATGCCATCCAACCATCTTATCCTCTGTCATCCCCTTCTCCTCCTGCCTTCAATCTTTTCCAGCATCAGGGTCTTTTCCAATGAGTCAGTTCTTCACTTCAGGTGGCCAAAGTATTACCACTTATATGTGGAATCTAAAATATAACATAAATGAACTTATCTACAAAACAAACATAAAGACATAGAGAATAAACATGAGTTGCCAGGGGGAATGGGGGCTCAGGGAGGGATGGACTGGGAGTTTGGGATTAAACAATGCAAACTATCATATACAGAATGGTTAAATAACAAGGTTCTACTGTATAGCACAGGGAACTATATTCAATGGTTTATCCTATGATAAACCACAGTGAAAAAGAACTTGAGAAAGAATATATACATAGGTACAACTGAATCACTTTGCTGTGCAGAAGAAATTAACACAACATTGTAAGTCAACTAGGTGTCAATAAACTTTTTTAACTCCCTATGAAATCAAAACAAATAATAGGTCCTACCATTTAGAGTGGTTATGACACTCAATGAGTTATACATAAAGTACTTAATGTCTAGCACATAATGAGTATCCCCAAAATAGTACCTATTAAGCACTGGACAAATGTAACTATTACCGTTTACGTGAATATTATTAATATCATTTATGTTCTCCCACCTCGAACATGAGTCTTGGGGTACCATTTTGGATGAAGTTTCTTGCTCTTTTTCTCTTTGTAGATCACTAAACATTATTGTTTAATCAAGATTTTATGAATCTGAATGATAAAATATTGCAACTTACCCAAAATGGCAAATTGTAATATATGAATACCTGCATTCCATCACCAAGCTTAAGAAATTAAAATAGCACAGATATAATAGTCTTTTTTGCATGACTCCCTGAACCCACTCATACATTAACAGCCTGTGACAAAAAATGTTTCGAAAACCCAAAGCTTAAAAAAATTGAATTTCTCAGATTATTGAAATATACTTTTTTAAAATTGAAATATACTTCATTTACAATATTTTACCAATCTCTGCTATACAGAAAAGTGACTCAGTTATATACATATATACATTCTTTGTTATATTCGTTTCCATTATGGTTTATCACAGGATAGCAAAGATAGTTCCCATGCTATACAGTAGGACCTTGATGTTTATCCATTCTAAATGGTAATAGTTTGCATCTACCAGTCCCAAACTCCCAGTTCATCCCTCCCCCTCCCCAGCTTTCCCTTGGCAACCACAAGTCTGATGTCTATGTCTGTGAGTCTGTTTCTATTTTGTAGATTGGTTCATTTGTGTCACATTTTAGATTTCCTTATTACCTATAAGTGATATCATATGGCATTTTTCTTTCCCTTTCTGACTTACTTCATTTAGTATGATAATCTCTACTTGCACCCATGTTGCTGAAAATGGCATTATTTTGTTCTTTGAAATATACTCTTAAAATTTCTATCAGTCTTTTAAAAATGGAGATAAAAAGATCATGGAATGGTTTGTGAATCTGTGGTATAAGGGAAGGGAAAAGTTCAGGTCATCTCTCCCAGGGGTCATATATGAATGCCATAAGAGCTATGTATCAATGTAGCATCCAATTTACTGTACACACATATTACCTTGGAATCTTGTTAAAATGACTCAGTACCTCTAGGTGAGACCCAAGAACCTGCATCTCTAGCATGCTCCCAGGTGATGCTGACAGGGAAGCTGATACTCCACAGAGCATAATTCGAGTGGCAAGATCCCAACTGCTCTGACCTAACTGAACCAGTTCCTCAATTCTAGAGACCTCCACAGAAACAGCCACTACAAGGACTTTGCTAAAGAGCAAGTACAATCATTTCACTTCCTTGCTCTAGTAGCTCCCCACTGCTTAGAGGACAAAAATCAAGCATCTTGACTTCAAATTTAAGTTCCTCATAATCTGGGCCCTTCTTGCCAGTATGCATCTTAGATTTTGTTTATACTAATTTCTCATTCTTGCCCCAAAGACACCACGACCTTTTCTGCCTCATTACTTTCACAGATTACCTTCACACCTATTATTCCTGCTAATGAATATTCTTCTCCCCAAACTCCTTTTCATTCTCCAAAGCCTTATCACCTGGGAAACATTCCCAGCATACCCAAACTTGAAACAAATCGCACTCAAGCCTGCTTACAAGGAGAGAAGATTTCGTCATCTTTGTATTCCCGGTGCTTAACACAAAGCTGGCATGCATGAATCATTTGTGAGTGGAGAAAGGAAGGAAGGAAGGAAGTCTTTTGACCACCATCAACTAATCCATGACTCTTTCTCCACTAGGATGTGGGGGACCTTAGCAGCAATAGCAGAGTATGCTGGGAGTGGAGAGTGTGTTGCCATGGTGAAAAACTAATTCCAGGTGCCAGTTGGGTATTCTTAAGTCTGCCAGCTTGAAACAACAACTCATAGCTATATTTCTTTCCAGCACCGATCTTGATATAAGTATAAATTTGCTGTTACTTTCTCCTAGTAACATGAGTAACAAAAGATTCATCAGCAAGCATGTTTAGATATTCACTAAGTCTAATACTTTGGCCACCTCATGCGTCAAGTTGACTCACTGGAAAAGAGCCTGATGCTAGGAAGAATTGGGGGTGGGAGGAGACAGGGACGACAGAGAATGAGATGGCTGGATGGCATCACCGACTCAATGGACATGAGTTTGAATGAACTCTGGGAGTTGGTGATGGACAGGGAGGCCTGGCGTGCTGTGATTCATGGGGTTGCAAAGAGTCGGACACGACTGAGAGACTGAACTGAACTGATGCAAGTTATCATACTGGAGAGCTGTAACACAGAAGGAATAAGACCATCTGCAAGTGAAGCTTTTTTTCATGTACTATTTTTATAATACCCTTTGCTGGCTTTAGAAAAGGCAGAGGAACCAGAGATCAAATTGCCAGCATCTGTTGGATGTTGAAAAAGCATCTCTTGAAAAAGCAAGAGAGTTCCAAAAAAACATCTACTTCTGCTTTATTGGCTACGCCAAAGCCTTTGACTGTGTGGATCACAATAAACTGTGGAAAATTCTTCAAAAGATGGAAATACCAGACCACCTGACCTGCCTCCTGAGAAATCTGTATTCAGGTCAAGAAGCAACGGTTAAAACTGGACATGGAACAACAGATTAGTTCCAAATCGGGAAAGGAGTAATTCAAGGCTGAATGTATATCGTCACCCTGCTTATTTAACTTCCATGCACAGTACATCATGTGAAATGCCAGGCTGGATGAAGCACAACCTGGAATCAAGATTGCCAGGAGGAATATCAATAACCTCAGATATGCAGATGACACCACCCTTATGGCAGAAAGCGAAGAAGAACTAAAGAGCCTCTTGATGAAAGTGAAAGAGGAAAGTGAAAAGGTTGGCTTAAAGCTCAACATTCAGAAAACTAAGATCATGGCATTCAGTCCCATCACTTCACGGCAAATAGATGGGGAAACAGTGACAGACTTTATTTTTGGGGGCTCCAAAATCACTGCAGATGGTGACTGCTGCCATGAAATTAAAAGATGCTTGCTCCTTGGAAGAAAAACTATGACCAACCTAGACAGCATATTAAAAAGCAGAGACATTACTTTGCCAGCAAATATCCGTCTAATCAAAGCTATGGTTTTTCCAGTAGTCATGTACGGATGTGAGAGTTGGACTATAAAGAAAGCTGAGCACCAAAGAATTGATACTTTTGAACTGTCGTGTTGGAGAAGACTCTTGAGAGTCCCTTGGACTGCAAGGAGATCCAACCAGTCAATCCTAAAGGAAATCAGTCCTGAATATTCATTGGAAGGACTGATGCTAAAGCTGAAATTCCAATACTTTGGCCACCTGATGTGAAGAACTGACTCCTTGGAAAAGACCCTGATGCTGGGAAAGATTGAAGGCAGGAGGAGAAGGGGACAACAGAGTATGAGATGGTTAGATGGCATCACTGATTCAATGGACATGAGTTTGAGTAAGCTCTGGGAGTTGGTGATGGACAAGGAAGCCTGATGTGCTGCAGTCCACGGGGCAGCAAATAATCGGACACAACTGAGCAACTGAACTGAACTGAACTTGGTTCACTAATTCTTCTCTATCCTCAGGCTCTGCCATAAACTGTATCCCCCATTGTCCTTTGATTTTTCACCCCAAGGAAGAACTTGAGGACTAGAGTGCGATGTTGACCAAGCCCACCCCACAACTCTACTATAAAATCTGCAGAGTAATGCACACCACTCCATTTTGCAAATAGTTAATTGAAGCCAAATTCTTGAATAAGTACCATCTGAGGACCTATATGCTATTTGATACTATACCTGGAGGCAGCATACAGCAGGCTAAGCTGAGTCCTCACTAATTCAGATCCTTCCTTGCCAATTAAATGCATCTCTGCTCCCCCTTCTGCACTTGGGGATTTGTGGCTTCCAGTTGAGGATACAATGCTATTCTCAACTCTAGCACAATTAAGTCACACTGCAGGTGTACTCGGCTATAAGAAAACCAGATACAGTATAAGTCTCACAAGGGACTGTCAGTGTTTCCAACATTTGGTCAAAATCTTGGAACCAATTCCAGTGACAGCCTGTTCACCTTTCTTGGGACTTCTTGGAAGCACAGTCATTCTAGGCCAGGCCTCACTCTTTCCACAGTGACCTGAGCTCCTATCTTCCCCAGTCTCCATCTATCAGGACACTGCTAGGACTAATTACCTGGAAATCTTGCAGCTTGCTAATCACCTCATGCCTCATATCCTGGTCATCCAAAGATCGTACTCAAGATCTAAGCCTCTCTGACATCTAGGATTCTTCTCTCTTCATAGCATCATATTGATTTATGTCTTTCTTTCCTCAGTCCACTTCCATGGCTCTCCTCCTTCCAAACTCTGCCTGTTCCAGGGTAAACAAAGTCTACTTATATTTCACCCTCTCTTTTATCCCCTCCGATTTCTTGGGAGTTACCTGGTGACTCAGACAGTAAAGAATCTGCCTGCAATATGAAAGACTTGGGTTTGATCCCTGGGTTGGAAAGATCCCTTGGAGAAGGGAATGGCTACCGACATCAGTATTTTTGCCTGGAGAATGCCATGGACAGAGGAACCTGGTGAGCTAAGGTCCAAGGGGTCACAAAGAGTCAGACACGACTGAGCAACTAACACTTTCACACTTTCCCTGTTTTCTTGTCGTACTGAAACCTGGTTCCTCAAAGGACACTGTTCCCTGCATTCTTCCCAAATGGTTGCTTATTCTTCCAAACCCCCAAGGTGGGAGAGTGAGGTCCATATGCCTTTCTTCCAACACTGTTTCAAGAAATAACTCTGTCACTGTCCTCTAAAACTTCAGACCAACAGATGATTAGGCAGACATGGTCTAAACGTTTATGTCACCCACTCACCCTTGCAAAAAAAAAAAAAAAAAAATCCATGCACTGAAATCCTAACTCCTAAGGTAATGGTATTAGGAGGTGCTATCTTTGAGAGACACTTAGATCGTGAGGGTGAATTAGTGTAGTGCCCTTAAAGAGACTTCAAAGAGCTTCTCTCCCCATCCAAGTGAGAACACAATGAGAAAATGCTTATCTGTGAACTAGGAAGCAACTCTCACCAGATATCAGATCTTCTAATGCCTTGATCTTGGATTTCCAGCTTCCAAAACTGTGAGATGTAAATTTCTGATGTTCCTGTTCATTGTTCA
Organism: Moschus berezovskii; assembly: GCF_049115385.1. Classification (NCBI taxonomy): domain Eukaryota; kingdom Metazoa; phylum Chordata; class Mammalia; order Artiodactyla; family Moschidae; genus Moschus; species Moschus berezovskii. Next base: position 78,340,511 of record NC_142466.1, on the reverse strand, counting down.
ATTGCTAAGTTGTGTCCGACTCTGCGACCCTATGGACTGCAGCTCGCCTGGCTTCCCTGTCCCTCATCATCTCCCGGAGTTTGCTCAAACTCATGTCCATCAGTGATGCCATCCAACCATCTCATCCTCTGTCATCCCCTTCTCCTCTTGCCTTCAGTCTTTCCCACCATCTGGGTATTTTTCAAAGAGTTGGCTCTTTGCATCAGGTGGCCAAAGTTATTGGAGTTTCAGCTTCAACATCAGTCCCTCCAGTGAATATTCAGGGTTAACTTCCTTTAAGATTGACATGTTTGATCTCCTCACTGTCCAAGGGTTTGATCTCCTTGCTGTCCCAGGGACTCTCAAGAGTCTTCTCTTGTTTTCTTCTCCATTGTTTCTAAGTGTATGGTATTCTGTTACAGCAGCCCCACCTGACTCTGTCACTTTCCTCCTCTCTTTATCATGGTTATCCAGCCTAAAATTACCTTGGCATAATACTGACAAGAATTACCTCCTTCATTTTTTGATAATATTGGTAACAGAGTCGTGATTTTCCTTTCCATCCTCAAGTCACTTCGTCAGTCTGGAAAAATTCAGTATTCATGGGAATTCTTCATCCAGAGCTCACACTCTTCATCATCCTTCCTCAACTCCATCCCATACCCACACTCTGGAATCCAAAAGTACACACCAGCATGACTTTATGGTTTACTCTGATTGGTCACTGTCCATATAAGAACACTAACCTAACCTAAATGTCCATCAACAGATGAATGGTAAAGAAGATGCGGTACATATGCACAATGGAATATTACTCAGCCATAAGAAGGAGCAAAATCAGTTCATTCTAGGATGAACCTAGAGTCTGTCATACAGAGTAAAGTAAGTCAGAAAGAGAAAAACAAAGATACATTAATGTATATATATAGTGAATCTAGAAAAATGGTACAGATGAACCTACTTAGGGGCAGGAATAGAGATGCAGACAAAGAGAATGGATTTGTGGACACAGTGCAGGAAGGAGAGTGTAGAACAAATTGAGAGAATGTCATTGACATATATACACTGCTGCTGCTGCTGCTAAGTCACTTCAGTCGTGTCCGACTCTGTGTGACCCCATAGACAGCAGCCCACCAGGCTCCGCCGTCCCTGGGATTCTCCAGGCAAGAACACTGGAGTGGGTTGCCATTTCCTTCTCCAGTGTGTGAAAGTGAAAAGTGAAAGTGAAGTCACTCAGTCATGTCTGACTCGTAGCGACCCCATGGACTGCAGCCTACCAGGCTCCTCCGCCCATGGGATTTTCTAGGCAAGAGTACTGGAGTGGCTTGCCATTGCCTTCTCCACATATATACACTACCATGTGTAAAATAGATAGCTAATGGGAAGCTGCTGTGTAGAACAGGGAGCTCAGCTCTGTGCTGCGATGACCTAGAGGAGAGAGATATAGGTGGAGGTGGGAGGGAGGCTCAAGAGAGACAGGATGTATGTACACATATAACTAATTCACTTTGTTGTATGGCAGAAATTAACACAATATTGTAAAGCATTTATTCTCCAATTAAACATATATTGAATACTACCCTTTTTTTAAAATGGTACAGTTTTGAAAACTTAACTCCAAAATCTCCCCTTCTGACTGCAACAATTCCCTTTCGGCTTTCCACTCATTTATTTGTACTATACCAGTTCTTTAACTGTACCCCAAACTCCAGGACCTTGATCCATCTACATTCTCCTGTTCTTTCAGCCCTCCTCCTAGGCCCAGCCTTAAACCCATGGTTAATTTCACTTCAACCATGCAATTGCATTGCCCTCAAACAGCTTGCCTCATCAATCTTCTGTCACACTCAACTGGAAAAAATCCTAACCTTGAAGTCTGCCTTCTCAGCAAAAGAAAAAATACTATAAAGCCATACACTGATACGATGTCACTTAAAATTGTCAGTTTCAAGCTCAACAGGACCCTCAGCACTGCCTGGACATCTTACTATCCATCCCTGTTCAGCATCCCTTTCTATTCTCCATAACAATGATTAAAGCATCCAATTTATTCAAACCTCCCACCCAGCCACAACTCTTCTAACACCTAGGTACCTTCTACTGTGCAGACAAAATAGAAACCATCACGTGGAAAACCCCTCAATTTCCCACCACCAGACTCTTCCAATGTTGTTGTCATTGTTCAGTCACCCAGTCATATCCAACTCTTTTCAATCCCATGAATGGCAGCACACCAGGCTTCCCTGTCCTTCACTATCTCCCAGAGTTTGCTCAAAATCATGTCCATTGAGTCGGTGATGCCATCCAACCGTCTTGTCCTCTGTCAGGAGGTTGGTTGCCATCCAACCTCTCCCCATTCTCCTCCTGACCCTTCTATACCTATCTTTATTTACTTTTCCTACCACAAAAGGTGCAGAATCTCTCTTCCTGTCTCAGAAAAAGGAATTCTCCTGAGTTCTAGATCCCAGCCATTACCCCCTCATTCCAAATGTCCCTCTCTTCTACAACAGCAGCCTCCCCCTCGCTGCTTCCTCTCAGAGCCATCTCATCTGTCAGCTCTCTCATCCCTTTACAATCAATCTTTTAAAAAGAGATATCTTCATTTATTTTCCTCATTTTCTCATCTCCCATTTACCCTTTTGTAAAATTGGGGTATAGTTGCCTTATAATGTTGTGTTAGCTTCTGCTGTATGACTAAATGAATCAGCCATATGTATACATGTATCCCCTCCCTCTTGGAACTCCCTCCCATCCCAGCCCAATCCCATCCCTCTAGGTCACCACAGAGCAATGAGCTGAGCTCCATTCACTATACAGCAGCTTCCCACTAGCCTTCTATTTTATACACAGCAGTGTATATATGTCAGTACCAATTTCCCAATTCATCCCACCCACCTCCCCGCTCTCTCCAGCTCTGTCCACACATCCAAACCAAAACACAAACAATCCAACCAAAAAACGGCCAGAAGACCTAAACAGACATTGCTCCAAAAAAAGACATACAGATGGCCGAGACACATGAAAAAAATCTCAACATCACTAATTATTAGAGAAATACAGATGAAGACTACAACGAAGTATCACCTCACAAGGTCAGAATGACCATCATCAAAAAATCTACAAACAGTAAATGCTGGAGAGGGTGTGGTGGAAAGGGAACTCTCCCAATACTCTTAAACTCTTTGGAATCTGGCATCTACTACGCTCATTGAAATGACTCTAAACTAAGTCAAAATACCTCTTGTCGCTAAGTCCAAAAGTTTAATGTGATTAATTAACATCACTTGGCACTGATAAATGTTCCATCCTCCTTAAATGTCTTCCATGACACTTTTTCTTTCTCTGAGTGCTCCATCTTCCTTAAATATTGGAATTCCTCAGCTTTCTGTCCTGACCCTGCTTGTCTTCTCTTTCTACATGCCTTTTTTTGGAAACTTTCATCTACGCCCGTATTCAGTTCTTGCTTATGTGTTGATAACTCCAAAACTCTGTATTTCCCTTGAAAACTTTATTGAGCTTAAAATCCATATATCCAAATATACTTCTACTTGGATGTATGATAGCCACAAACAAGATAACAGATCCAAAATTGCACTCTCCAAATGCCTTCATCCTCAAAGAGACTTGTGCCACTTCTGTGTCCCCAAACTCATTGAACGGCATCTCCAGTCACCCAAAATATAGATACCATCTTTGACTCCTCTCTCCTCATCCTTCTCAGCAAATATTAACCACTGATTTTCTCCCCAATTATCTCTCTAATTGGTCCACTTATCCATGTGCACATTGCTACCATCTTAATTTAAGCCTCCTAAATTCTCTTGGAGACCCCAGTAATGCCCTGCCTTTACCCCCAAATCCACTTCCTCTTTTAGAGTCAGAAGACTCTCTCCAGAGAGTAAACCTGACTCCATGACTCCATGGCTTGAAAATTATCAATGGTAACTCTAAAATATCAGAAAAAGTTGCATGCTGTTTCGCACACAGAGTAAGATGCTGTATAATCTGGACATGTCTTGCTTTTCAACCCCATCTTTTGCTAACTAATTCAACCCCTCTGCTTCTTCTCTCACTGTGAGCTCCAATCAAGTGTATTGCATATGAAATTCCATACATTTACCTTGATCTCCTTGACCTTTGTTAATACTATGATAAATCAGGTCAGTTCAGTTGCTCAGCCATGTCCGACTCTGCGACCCATGGACTGCGGCATGCCAGGATCCCTGTCCATCACCAACTCCCAGAGCTTGCTCAAACTTATGTCCATCCAGTATGGTATGAACAATATAATAATACTTCAATAGTATTATTCTCTCTCTGTCTCTCTCTCTCTCTCTCTCTCTCTCACACACACACACACACACACACACACACACACGTATTTCTGGGGCTTCCCAGGTGACTCAGTGGGTAAGAATCTGCACATAAAGCAGATAAATGGGTTTGATCCCTGGATTAGGAAGATCCTTTGAAGGGAGGCATGGCACTCTACTCCAGTATTCTTGCCTGGAGAATCCCATGGACAGAAGAACCTGGTGGGCTACAGTCCTTAGGGTCTCAAACAGTTAGACACAACTGAAGCAACTGACCAAGCGAGTAATCACAATATAACGATACTTCGTGAGCATTATTCTCTCTCACACACACACATTTCTGTGTCTGGCTAATTCCTATTCATCCTTTATGACTCAGGAAAACTATCCCTTCCTCCAAAAAGCCTTCTGTGATTTTTCTACTGCTTCCAAAGCTTCTAGTGCTTATTTCTCTATTGTTGTTGTTGTTGAGTTACTCGGTCCGACTCTTTGTGACCCCATGAACTGTAGCCTGCCAGGCTCCTCTGTCCATGGGATTCTCCAGGCGAGAATACTGGAGTGGGTTGCCATTTTCTTCTCTAGGGGATCTTCCCAACCCAGGGACTGAACCTGCATCTCCAGCACTGGAAGGCAGATTCTTTACCGCTATGCCACCAGGGAAGCCCTGTTTCTCTACTGAAGAATTTAAATGGCCTGTAGACTTGTTTTTCTTCCCTTACTAGATTCTACGTTGTTTGAGAACCAGGTCAGTGTCATTTTTCAAAATTGTGTGCCTATAGTCAAGCACAGAGCTTGGCACATTATAGCTACTCAATAAAGGTTTCTTGACTTTAACTGAATAAAAACGTGGCAGAGTTAATTAAAAAGTGGTTATTCTTTTTCTAGGAGGTTTTGCTCTGGGGCAACAGCCAGACAAATGTGACACACAAATTGCTTTTAGCATCTGTAAGCATAAACACTCTGGGAGGAAAAGTGGTAAACGAAATGAATGCAGATTCCAAAAGAACAAATATAATTGACCATTTCAGGTGAAACAGGTTCAAGATATGTATGTCTTCACCTATCTACTGCAAAGATTTTGTAAATAATAATTCCCAATGTTTTCAGTGTTCAAAGAAAGCGAAACTTTCAAACACCACTGATAATAATGCAAGATAGAATGACTTTTTGGTGACTATTCTATCACTGTCCAGGATCTTAAAGTTTTACAAAGTTTAAACTAGAAATTCCACATATGGAAATGTACTATAAGAAAATATCTACATACAATATTTTACTATGTAGATATTTATCACAAATCTTTTCTATTACCAAATAAACAAAGATAACTTATGCATACAATAATAAGTTGATTAAAGAAATTGTGACGAAACAATAGTGTTGTTAAAAAGGATACAAAGCATATTTATAGACATAAGAAAAGACTCAAAATATATGAGGAAAAAAACAGAAAAATTCATGTACAATATGATCTTATTTTTATAAAAATATGTACAGATGTGTGTATGTACTCATAAATATGCAAATATCAGACTAGAAGTCTACATAATAAGATATTAACTGTGATTATTTTTGTTTCTTAGAGTATTGCCATTTTGAGTTTGTTTTTTGGAGGTTTTTCTATATTTTCAGTATTTTTTCAATGGACGCAATGGTAAAGAATGTGCCTGCCAGTGAAGGAGACACAAGAGACACATGTTCGATCCCTGGGTCTGAGAAGATACCCTGGAGAAGGAAATGACAACCCACTCTGGTATTCTTGCCTGGAAAATTCCACGTACAGAGGAAACTGCCTGACTATAGTCCAGGGGGCTCATAAAGAGTCAGATATGACTGAGTGACTGAGCACATACATCTTTATTGTAGGATAAGAATAAACTTTTAAGGAGCCAGAATAAAATATTAGGCTTATACAATCACTTATTACTATGAAATTTAAAAGGTCTAATATATTGATACCATGTTCTCACCATAGACATTTATACAATAGCTCACCATAGATATTCATACAGAAGTCCTCTTTTAAGTAGAAAACTCCCTTGTCACATGTGATTACTAGCTCCCCATAAATATATCTAATAATTTTAATTTAAGAGATAGGCATCTTTTCCAAGAAAACTGCTGAATCATGCAATTCAAAGTCAGGCATTCATACATCACACAACATCATCATCCAGCTCCTACTAAGTGCCAGGTTCTGTATTCATCACCGTCCAGGACTTACAACACCTTTTACCTCTACAAAATGATAACAGTTAATAGGTTTTTTTGTTGTTGTTTTCCTTATGTTTTAAATGAATGAAAAACACTTTCTACTGGGGTACAAATTTGCTGTCCCTTTCATCCAGTGATGAAGCCATCAGGATGGCACATACTTTGAACTGTATTTCCGAATGGGAAAATGGATTCACACTTGATCTTTGTCCCCTCCTAACCCTCTGGTTCAGTGACCAGAGGTGAACAATTTGCAGCTTGCTGTAGCAGAGTTCTATGCTCAGAAAGTGAAAGTCACTCAGTCATGTCTGACTCTTTGGGACCCCATGGACTTCTCTAGGCCAGAATACCAGAGTGGTTAGCCCGTCTCTTCTCCAGGGGATCTTCCCAACCCAGGGATCAAACCCAGGTATCCCTCATTACAGGCGGATTCTTTACCAGCTGAGCCACAAGGGAAACCCAAGAATACTGGAGGCCAGAATACTGGAGTGGGTAGCCTTTCCCTTCTCCAGGGTATCTTCCCAACCCAGGAATCGAATCAGGGTCTCCTGCATGGCAGGCAGATTCTTCACCAACTGAGCTGTCAGCAAACGAAACCCGTCTGTGCTCAGAAATCAGAGCAAAAACAACTGTTGCACTTTCGAACAAACCCATTCTTCAAGTCCTCGTTATTCCACAGAAGAACAAGCTATTCTAACATTCCAGTGAACTAAAACCACTTGTCTCATTAGACTCCAGAGGGCACCAAGCAGACCTGGAAGTGAAGTTTTACAGAAACCCAAAGCCCCTCTGGGTTTCTATCAGAGAAGTAAAGCATGAGGGTCTTCTACCCCTCATACCAGGACACATGGTTTGACAAACAGGTTATGAAGTCAGGGAAGGACACTAGGAATCTGCATATCTTATAAAATCTGGGCTGTAAGTTTACCACCATCCTAACTCTCCCCCACACCAACCATCCTTCAGGAACATTCAACCCGTAACAATAAGAAATAAGATGATAAGCCCAGTAGTGAGTGAGTGTTAATTGTTCAGTCGTGTCCAACTCTTTGAAACCCCATGGACTATAACCCACCAGGCTCCTCTGTCTATGGGATTTCCCAGGCAAAACTACAGGAATGGGTCACCATTTCCTTCTCCATGGGATTTTCCCAACCCAGGGATCAAACCTTGGTCTGCCGTATTGCAGGCAGATTCTTTACCATCTGAGCCACCAGGGAAGTAGTATCTGATAAACCCAGGACTCACTGCAAAGAAATGGAATTAGCAACAGTGCCTTGCCCTAAGCCTTCTGCCAACTGCTATAAGACCCACCTTTCCCTGATCTGTTTCACCTTGCCTTTCCTGCAAGAACTGGGCTCTGCCAGCACACACCCTTGGCCTCAGGCTCAGTGGCCTTCAGTGTGTCTAATCCTCAGTCCAACTTCTCTTGAACCCTCTGACCCTTCTCTACAAATCCTGTTGAGCTCCAACAGCCACTCCTGATCATCTTTACTATCTATTCCCTTTGCTAACTTGCTATGCCCCTCCCTTGTTCTCCTGGAAGATCAACACATTATATAACTTAACTGGACTTCTGAATCTTGTCTAAACAACAGCAGACTCGGTATACTCAGATAGTGGAAATGATCTCCCTGTAAAATAAATTCATGGGGCCATTTAACAGAGTAGCTGAAGGGACCTGGCTGAGAGCCTGCATCAATTGCTGCCAAAACCCAGTATCCCTTTATCTTCCCTTTTGTTCCATTTCTTTTCATTTAAGGTTAATGTTCTGGACCTTTTGAAACAGGTGACTCTGTTAATGTTAATAAGCAAGGTGTGATAGTATCTTCCATGACTTCAGATGTCAAACTAGGAGAAGAAGAAGGGAAAGTACTTTTAAATGGCCATATCTTCTAAATAACATTCCAAGAGATAGACTGCTTATCTTGATTTTAATTTTTCAGTCTCCTTTCATCTCTTCTGCTAAAAATATGGCTTAGAGAAAGATCACCCATGAAGCACTTATTGGAAAGACATTACTAACATTTACTGGGAGCTGGCAGGAGAATGGGGCAGATTAAGGGCAAGGATTGGAGGCGGTAGGGAAAGTGGACAATGGCACCTAATGAGAATACACTTTATACTTTGTAAGCTCAGGCATAGTTCATAAACACAGCCCTGAAGAAATTCAAATTTTAAAGTTATTTTACAAAGCATGGCCTGAAATTCACCTCTGAGTCTCCTCTGAAGAAATATGCTTACAATAGACAAACTTACGGGAAGAAAGTTTAGCTTACTGAGGAAATTAAACTGTTTTCAGTCCCCCAAAGAATCTCTGATTTAAAACAAGTCCTTCTTACCTGTGGTTTAAAGTTCTGTTAGCCAACATGACAACATCCCCCTTTATATGAAAATCAGATGTTTTCAATGTTAGTGTTTCTCACAGTACATGATCCATGAACCAACCGTCTGCATCAGAAGCACCTGGAATTTTCAGCAGGTCTAGGCTTCACTTCCCCTTAGCTCTCCATCAGCCCAGCCCCTTCTCCTTGCTCGGTCACTCAGTCGTGTCTGTTTGCGATCCCATGGACTGCAGCATGTCAGATTTCCCTGTCCTTCACTATCTCCCAGAGTTTGCTCAAACTCATATCCATGGAGTCAGTGATGCCATCCAACTATCTCATGCTCTGTCACTCCCTCCTCCTCTTGCTCTCAATCCTTCCCAGCATCAGAGTCTTTTCTAATGAGTAGACTCTACACATCACATGGCGAAAGTATCAGAGCTTCCCCTTCAGCATCAGTCCTTCCAATGAATATTCAGGGTTGATTTCCTTTAGGACTGACTGGTTTGATCTCCTTGCTGTGCAAGAGACTCTTGAGTCTTCTCCAGCATCACAGTTCTCTAGCCAACCTTCTAAATCAAAGTCTCTGCTGAGTCAGAATTAGAGTTTGGAGTCTAGAGATACTTCCAGCCCCACGCATTTCTGGCAAGTGGTTAGGTAGATTTTGACCTATAAAAGGCTTAGATCCAGGGACTCAGCTAAAGACAGAATTGAAGAATCCTGGCCATCCAATATGAAAGATCACAGGATTGGTACCTGGACAATGATCAGCAGCACTTTGAGTTACTAAAGAAAATTGATGGAGCTTCATGAAGCATCTACATCAAACATAAGGGGGAAAATAGGAATCACCCACCAGGGAAAATGATTGCATCTTGTTAGCAGAGGTTCAAGTCTTAAGATGGAAATCCGAAAACAAAGATCTTTGTTCTTGAGCCGGAACAAGATATAGCCTCATAAGCACACAAGCATATCTGATTAACAAGAGTGAATGAGTACTACTTAAGAGCTCAAACTGCAACCAACATCAGGTCTCCTTATGCTCAGTATAAATCAAGAGTTTCCATCACAATGCTTCATGCTAAATGCACAAGGCCACCAATGACTGGAATTCATCATCACAAGGAAAAAAAAAGGAGGGACATAGGGCACTTGGAGGGGAAGGGGCTGACATCACTTTACATCCCCAGGCTGTTTTATCAGGGGCAAGAAAACTCATCATTAGCCTGGTGTGCAAGTTCTAGCACTTGAGACACTCAAGCCTGAGCCCAGGGGGGACAGGCATATATCTGTAGAGGAACTGTAGAGGAAGCAGCCTCAGAGCTGAGCTTTGTGCAATTGACCAGGGAAGAGGTCGGAGCAGAAATGGGAGCTTTTCTCACTGGCTTTCTCCAACCTACCTAAGTAAACCCACATTTCAGGCAGCACGATGACATAAAAGGCAGGGAATGACAGGAAAATCCACCTTTTTGAGAACCTACAGCAGGGGCTCTACTGGTTGCTCTCATACATACCGTTTCCTGGTGGCTCAGATGGTAAAAAGTCCGCCTGCAATGCAGGAGATCCAGGGTTGAACCCTGGATCAGGAAGATCCTCTGGAGAAGCAAATGGTAACCCACTCCAGTATTCTTGCCTAGAGAATTCCATGAACAGAGGAGCCAGGCAAGCTACAGTCCATGGGGTCACAAAGAGTCAGACATGACTGAGCAACTATCACTTTCACTTTCATTTATTAATAGTACCAACAACACTGATAAGTAAGTCACATTATCCCCATGTTACAGATAAGAAAGCAAGGTTCACAGAATTTAAGGGATCTGCCCAAGAAACTTTCTGACAATTTCTCACTCTCAGAGCACAAGTCATACATTTTTCAGAAGCTGTTTCTTTTATATTAAAAAACAACTTCTGTGGAGACTTTGCTATGTTTATAATTAAAAAGGGGGGCTTTCAAAGTTAAATATGTGCACACATATGCATGAATACACAACCACACCATCAATTTTGTATGTAGTTAGAGGAAAGAGAAAAGAGTTTCCTGTGGATTTTTGTTGTTGTTGTTAATTCTAATTTATTTTTGGCTGTACAGCATGTGAGATCTTAGTTCCCACACTAGGGATCAAATTTGCACCCCTTGCACTGGCTGGGCCGGAGAAGGCAAGGGCAAACCACTCCAGTACTCTTGCCTAGAAAATCCCATGGATGGAGGAGCCTGGTAGGCTGCGGTCCGTGGGGTCGCTAAGGGTTGGACACAACTGAGCGACTTCACTTTCACTTTTCACTTTCACACATTGGAGAAGGAAATGGCAACCCACTCCAGTGTTCTTGCCTGGAGAATCCCAGGGACGGGGGAGCCTGGTGGGCTTCCATCTATGGGGTCACACAGAGTCGGACACGACTGAAGTGACTTAGCAGCAGCAGCAGCAGCACTGGCTGGGCAGAGTACTAACCACTGGACCACTAGGGAAGTCCCACCCTGTGGATTCTTTCTGTGTGTGTGTGTGTGGACCTCTCTTGTTTGACCCAAACTCTGCAATATGTGTGTGTGTGTGTATGTGTGTGTGTGTGAGTTCTCAGTCATGTCTGACTCTTTGCAACCCCATGGACTGTAACCTGCCAGGCTCCTCTGTCCATGGAATTTTCCAGGCAAGAATACTGGAGTGGGTTGCCATTTCCTGCTCCAAGGGATCTTCCCAACCCAGGGATCGAACTCGTGTTTCCTTTGTCTCCTGCACTGGCAGACAGAGTCTTTACTACTGGACTACCTGGGAAGCCCTAAAACTCTGCAATAAAATCATTGTAATCAAAACATACATAAAGTCCACACAGATGTTCTATAAGTACCAGAACCCACTAACACTTTGAACCCAGTACTGTCCAACACCAAGCCATGCTTTCTTGTACAACACATGCTACTTCTGCTTCACTCTTGCTCCTCCTACTTGAGGCCCCCTCCCTAGCTCTCTCTACTTCTCAGGACGTCACCCAAACTGAGCCCCTGTGCTCTAGAGCCTGTGATCCACAATAAAAGAAGCCACTGCCATGAGAAGCCAGTGCACCATAATGAAAAGTAGCCCTCACTCGCTGCAACTAGAGAAAGTCCCTGTACAGGAACGAAGACCCAGTACAGCCAAAAATTATTCAATAAATAAATAAAAATTTTAAAAATTAAAAAAATCTAAACATTCAACACCAAGGGAAGTGTTTAAGCCCCAAATCAGAGCTGGTACAAGGCTAGGCTGCCAAGAATCTAGAAGAAGGAAACCAAAACATAGTGAAAGCTGCCAAAAGAGATTTAGGATTGTTCCCAGGTCCTCAGTTAGCAGGCATGGCAACAAAAGACAGGAAATCTTTGCAGAAAACATTGAGGAGGAAGAGTTCATGAGCCAACCCCAGGGTCTGAGATGGCCAGCATGATCAGGGAGACCAAACGTGGGAGCAGGTGGTTACGTGGTCTAAGAGTTAAAGTCAAGCCTTCCTAAGAAGACCATACTTCTTCTGCCACAGTGGGAGCTTATGTCCACCTGAGCAAGGCAACTGGAGCCTAAATCTGACACCCTGATTTCAACCAGCACTCCTCACCCAGAGGAAAGGTCCTCACCTTTATAACCTGATTTTAGAAACACAGGGAATGGCACACTGGCCCCAGAATATGTACCACATCATATCAATGCTGAAATGCCTTTGGTTATGGAATAGAACTTAATGTCTTCTGTTCAGAATGAGATTTAAGGTGCTATAACAAAGAGGAAGGAATACAGAACACCTTTCCTGGAAACCAAGTGTGAAAGGAAGAAAAGAAATTGGCACCAGAAGGGTTAAAAAAAAAAAAAGACATCATGGAAGGCAAAAGGGGATGGAAAGTGGAAGCAAAGAAAGCTGGGTATTTCACAGATATCATTTACCTTCTGCAGTGCTCCTCCAGGAGGTCCCTTCCTTCTCATCTAGTTGGAAGTGGCATGGGGGAGGGGTGGTGGGATTGGTCAGTGGTCCATGTCTGGTAGGGCCTCCCTATGCATCCCTCATACTCCATGTGTATCACAGAGGACCTATAATACACACAACACAAGCGGAGGAGAAAAGACGTGAACACAGAGCATGTAGTCAGCTGAGAGCAAGATGGTGCTGAGTTTTCAGCATGGACATGGCCACGCTATTCCTGGCTGTCAGGGTTTTTTCTGTGATGTTGGACCAGTGCCGAAACTTCTCTGTACTTTCATTAATGCATGAACAATATGTCTAATCCCTGTCTCATAAGAATGCTGTGAAAACTAATGAGCTTATAAAAAAAATACTAAACTGATGTAAAAGTCTTCTGTATACCCCAGAGAGGCTATAAACACCAGGTGATCTAATTTAAAATACAGATGTGTATTTCCATATATGTCAGCCAATATAAGAACATTCAACTTTACAAAGCAATGGCTATTTGGTTATTCATTTTAAAAGCAGTGGAGGGGAATGGGCAGGGAGGTTTCACTTTGAAAACAGAATATCCTACAAGTGAAAGAAAACTAATGCTGAGTATTGTTCAAATTAAGATTTAAATATCAATAACATTTATTGGATTTCTAGGTGGCTCAGTGGTAAAGAACCTGCCTTCCAAAGCAGGAGATGCAGGTTTGATCCTTGGGTTGGGAAGATCTCCTGGAGGAGGAAATGGCAACCCACTCCAGTATTCTTGCCTGACAAATCCCATGGACAGAGGGGCTTGTCCATTTGGCAGGCTACAGTCCATAGGGTTGCAAAGAGTCAGACAGACTAAGCACAAACACACACTCACACAAAACCTTTATTAAGGACTTGCATCAGCAGCAGGCACTAGATGCCAGGCTAAGCATGTATTATCCCATTTAATCCTCATAGTAACCCATGGAAACTGTCCTTACTATCTCTCATTTCACAGAGAGGAAAACAGAAATTCTGAGAAATTAAGTAATCAGCCAGAGGTTATCTATTTAATCAGTAGTGCAGACAAGATTTGAAGCCCAGGACTGCTCAGTTCCTCATCCTTTTCTCTTTATTAAACTACCCTGCCTCCCCAACAAATACATAGATCCCATAGAATATGCAATGCTTGTAGAGTAATAAACACCAAAAACCAAAACCTGGCAGAGAAGCTAAGGGAGAGGGGCTTAGAGATTTTCATGCTTATTACTGTGAAGGATGTTTTAAATAAGATAGATTATCCCTAAATAACAAATCCATAGGATAATAACTTGTGATGTGTGAAATTCTTATTTACAGATGCTTGCTCCTTGGAAGAAAAGCTATGACCAACCTAGACAGCATATTAAAAAGCAGAGACATTACTTTGCCAACAAATGTTCGTCTAGTCAAAGTTATGGTTTTTCCAATAGTCATGTATGGATGTGAGAGTTAGACCATAAAGATAGATGAGCACCAAAGAATTGATGCTTGTGAACTGTGGTGCTGGAGAAGAGCCTTGCAAGTCCCTTGGACAGCAAGGAGATCAAACCCCTCAATCCTAAAGGAAATCAGTTCTGAATATTCATTGGAAGGACTGATGCTAAAGCTAAAGCTCCAATACTTTGGCCACCTGATGTGAAGAATTGACTCATTGGGAAAGACCCTGATTGTGGGCAAGACTGAAGGCAGGAGGAAAAGGGGATGACAGAGGATGAGATGGTTGGATGGCATCACCAACTTAGCGGACATGAGTTTGAGCAAAGTCCAGGAGATGATGATGGACAAGGAAGCCTAGCATGCTTCAGTACACTGCTGAGCGACTGAGCTGACTGATCCACTCAACTTATTCTGGCAATCATATATATGACAGATTTCCAGGCAGGTGCAGAATTCAACATTCCTCCTTAGGGAAGGCATACTTGCTTAGGACCCACTCCTCCAGTACTAATATACAGCACAAGCTCTGGCAGGTGACTGCCCTCCTCCATACAATCCTTCTTCAGGGGATCTTCCTGACCCAGGGATTGAACCCACATCTCCTGTGTCTCCTGCATTGTAGGTGGATACTTTACCACTGAGCCATTCAGGACTCTGCCCACAAATTCCAGTGAGATTCAATAAACATTGACAGAGAGCCCCTTCAGCACCAGACAAGAGGCCAGGTGGTCTTTTCCAGCTATCCAGTAATATGGCTCAGAAAAGCACTATCAAGACAGAGAGGGCAGTGTAATCTGCCTGGTGTCAATTACAGAGTTCAATTACAATGCTTTTCTTCCAATATCTAACTTATCACTGAGAACTGAAAAGTGACCCTGACTGGTGCTAAATTGGTTCCTCGTCACAAACCTAGCTATCCCCAGTCTAACTTTCCTCTCTGCAGCCTGACATTTCAGTGATCTTGATGATTTAACACACCATTCTCCAAAGGGAGCCATTGCCTCCAGGGCCTCAGAGGGAGTTGGTGACCCTGCACTTCCTCCAGCCCACGTGGTGTCCACCTGTTTCCTCTCTTGCAGCCACACGGTTCTCAAGACACTGCCTAAAGCCCAGAAGCAGAGAACAACGCAACCCTGAGCCCTACAAGCAGAGCTGAGATTTGTCAGCCATTCAGGGCAGAGCCGGAATCCTCCTGTTCCAGCTTCGAAAGCCAAGTTCAAGACCACTGGGGCTCCTCCAAGCCATCTGTGGACTCCATTTCACATCTCAGCCAGGAAGTACATGATGTGGGGAGAGGGAGAAGGAAGAGGCATATCCTTCTCCTGAGAAAGGAACCGCAGAGGAAGTCAGAAAACCTAAATATGAGCATCCATGGGGCTAACATCACCTGCACAATTTTATCTGAGGCCAGCCTCAAGTTTATGCAAACTAGACAGCTGCCAACGAGAGTAGGTTGTTCACAATAGTGAAAAGGACTCTTTGAATGAAAAAGATGCCTTTTCCGCAAACCTGCTAATGCCTAACTAAAATCCCAGGCTGTCACCACTGTTCATAGGCTTACAGTCTTTGATTCCACTTTGCCTGGTCCTGCTATACAGGCTGGGGTGAGCCCTGAGGTCAGCCCCATGCTGACCAAGGCTGGAGAGTTGTCCTGGGGTCTGGAGTCAAGTCATGTATGAAGTGGTCATTATCAGCAGAACAGATCCAGGAGTGAGAGTCAAAGCATGACTGGGAAGCATTACCCACCCCAATCTGTGGCCTCCCTCACCAGACCACTCTCCATCAACCATGGGACCTAAAGTCAAAATATAAGAAGCATCAGGCTTTCCAGCTTCACTCATTGTGATTGTCTTACTTTTCTCTTTCATGTCCAGTTCCTTCCTGTCACCCCAAACCAGACAACAGACAGGATTCTGCCTCCATGGTATTAGGGCAGGGGAAATACCACAGATAGGCTTTGCAATCAAAACAGTTTGAGGCAGGAGGCAGATGGTCACTCCCATACTAAAGCAATTGGAAATTCATTCTCTATTGACCAAAACCCTGAGATGAGAACAGCAGGACAATTAAGACAATGAGGCTGGGCCCCACCCAGACCCCATATTTCTCATTATCAAAGTCAGGACACCTCCCTGACCACACATGTACAGAAAGGTCCCTTGGAGGCCAAAGGAGAGTTATGACAAGGGATGTTCTGCCCAGACAGCTTTTCAGTAGAATCCATCTTGACTAAGAGGCATTCACACACATGGGAGGATCCTGAGATATACCAAATACAGACTGTGATTGGCCAAAGGAAAACCAGAAGAAATGCTCCATATAAGTAATTTACACTGCCACATGGGTACAACTCAGGGACTCTCCCTGCGAGTCTCCCTGTGTATTTGTCCACAAGTACTGCACTTTTTTCCTTCTAATAAATACTTTACTTACCTGACTACTTTCCACCTTGGTGGAAATTCTTTTCTGCAAAACTGAAGGCCAGGGCCCTTTCACTGACCACTGGCCTAGTGCCTCAGATCCAGTGCTTTCACAGCCACAAGCCAGCCTCAGTCTCTGGCTGGGAACCCAAGCCCCGCTCCAACCCGTTGCAGGCTAAGGCCACCTGAGAATCACATCGAGTCCCAGCTCTGCCATTTTGTTTGAACTTGAACAAGGTACTTTAAACTCTCTAATCTTCAGTTTCCCCATCTGTAAGATGAAGTCACTAACATCAACCTCATAGAGAAAAGCCCACACAGCAATGAAGATCCAGTGTAGCCAGAAACAAATAAAATTATTTTTTAAAAAACACAAAGTTGGGGCTCTCTCATATCATTTTCTCCTAAAATTTTTATGTTTGGAGGTCAACAAAGGGGGCTTCTTTGACTAATATACAAAGGATCACTTCATGACCCCTAATTGCTGTATTTTTTTCTTAGTATCATGGTCAGTAGAAAATTTTCAATGCAAGAAGCCAGTTTATTCCATCCTTAGCTCAAAGCAGTTGATGAGAATGCTTTGTTAGTAGGGATAGTTTCAGGTATGGCTTAGTCATGTGTTTTTGGCACAAGTGATATGAACTGGAAAAGAGTAAAACATATTACTGGATGGATCTGTGCCTTCGGTATTGCAATATGTTCCTTACTTCAATTCGAATAGTTCTAGATCTGAAATAGAAAAGTCGGGGTGGAAGGCAAAGGGAGAAAGGGGTGGGGGAGAGGGCAAAAAGCAGAACAAGAGAGAAAGAGATGGAAAACAGATTAATTAAAGTGTTAAATAAACATTTGCTGGCAGCTTAAGAGGTAAATGATCTTTCGAGGCCCTATGTTCATGGGTTAAGTCAACACTTACAGCTGGTCACCATGAGGGTTCCTGCCAGAGCTATGGACTGTGTCATAGCACTCTAGGCTGAAAAGTAAATATATAACAGCACAGCACACTTCTCAGAAACAACCAACAGACGGGTTTGCCGAAGATCTCTAGCTAATCGACTACTGCCAAAGCACCCCCTCACAACTCAAGATTCCTACCCACCTTCTCCCTCCAAAAGCCCCACCCTGGCTAAAATGTCAGCTCATCAAGTCAACAGCAGGCTGGGGTCTCAGAGACCTGGAGTTCAGTCAAGATGGCAGGACCAGGAAGTAATAGAGGGTGTTGTTGTTTAATCACTAAGGCATGTCCGATTCTTGGCAACCTCATGAATTGCTGCACGCCAGACTTCCCTGTCCTTCAGTCCTACCAGACTCTTGGAGTCTGGTCCAACTCATGTCTTGAATCAGTGATGCCATCCAACCATCTTATCCTCTATCACCCCTCCTCCTTATGCCCTCAATCTTTCCCATAATCAGGGTCTTTTAGTCAGCTCTTCACACCAGGTGGCCAAAGTATTGGAGCTTCAGCTTCAGCATCAGTCTTTCCAATGAATATTGAGTTGATTTCATTTAGGACTGACTGGTTTGATTTCCATGCAGTCCAAGGGACTCAAGAATTTCTTCAGCACCACAATTTTAAAGCACCAGTTCTTTGGCTCTCAGACTTCTTTATGGTCCAACTCTCACATCCACACAAGGCTACTGGAAAAATCATAGCTTTGACTACATGGACTTTTGTCAGCAAAGTGATGTCTCTGCTTTTGAAAATGCTGTCTAGGTTTGTCATAGCTTTTCTTCCAAAGAGTGTCTTTTAATTCCACAGCTGCAGTGGGTGAGAGCAAGTCAAATTGTATCTTAAGGATGAAAGCAATGAAACCCAAGAAACTGAAATTTGTCTTTGTGGATCCAGATATGGGAGATAACGCCAAACGCTAAGAGGCAAAGAAAGGCAGTAACAGGAGGAGAAGCAAGAACAAAAGACAAGTGAGTAATGACCCAGAGACTTGCCTTCACCTGAGCTCTGATGGCCAGCACTGGTTTTGATTGAATTTCGGCTGTGAAATGGGGAATGAGTTGCTTGGCTTGAACTCACAGAATTAGGAACCTATTAAGCAGACTAACCTCTTCCTCCCTTGCTAGGAATGGCACACAGTCACAACTATTTGTCCATGTATACACTCACACACACACACACACACACAGAGTCTGAACCTTGGCACCTCTGCTCTAAGACTTTCAACTCCTTTACAAGCATAAAAAAAGAAAGATCCAAGGTCTTGATTTAATACTAACTTATCTGGGGACTTCAGAAAAGCCTCTGTTCTCCCATTGTTGCTCAGTTGTTCAGTCATGAATCTCTGCGATCCCAGGGACTGCAGCACACCAGGCCTCCCTGTCCTTCACTGTCTCCTGGAGTTTGCTCAAACTCATATCCATTGAGTCTTTTCTCTAGCCCTTGGGTTTTTTGGTTGCAAAGTATGGATAGTATGAGTTGAACTTCTGGTGGTTTGGAGGATAAAGTGAGAGAATGCATTGTGAGAGTACTTTGGAAAAGTATATGTGTTATATAAATGTAAGGGATCGTATTATTAAGAGAGCTTTGTGGGCTACTTAGTTTTCAGTTCTTTCTTTCAAAGCCAGACTAATCCCAAGACCGAAGCCAATGACAACCCATTTATGATTATAGTCACAGCAGGATTTTTGATTCCTAACTCAGCTCACCCTGACTTACTTTGGGTTCTTCTCCCAATTTCACTGAGTAGTTTTATCTAGAGTTGGCAGGGAAAATGCAGGGCATACAGTCAAATTTAAATTTAAGATAAACACCTAATAATTTTTTAGTTTATATTCCAAATTACACATAGGACACACTTAGTAAAGATTTATCTCTTGTTACTTTAAATTCAAATTTAAACATGCTCTGTAGTTTTTGGACTCTCGATTTTATTTTTTAAACTTTGTATTTTATATTGGCGTATAGCCAATTAACAATATTCTGACAGTTTCAGGTGCATAGCAAAGTGACTCAGCCATACATTCATATGTATCCCTTCTCCTCCAAACTTCCCTCTCATCCAGGCTGCAACACAATATTGAACAGAGTTGCCTGCTATACAATAGATCCTTGTTGCTTATCAATTTTAAATATAGCAGTGTGTCATGTCCATCTTAAATTCCTTAACTATCCCTTCCCTCCTGGTAACAATAACTGTTTTTCTAAGTCTGCCAGCCTGTTTTGTTTTGTAAATAAGTTCCTTTGTATCATTTCTTTTTAGACTGCACATATAAGAGATACCATATAATATTTATCTTTCTGTCTGACTTCATTCAGTATGACAATCTATAGGTCCACCATGTTGCTGCAAATGGCATTATTTCATTCTTTTAAATGGTTGAGTAATATTCCATTGTATATATACCACATCTTCTTTATCCATCCCTCTACTGATGGACATTTACATTTCTTCCACGTCTTGGCTATTTTTGACAATGCTGTATGAACATTGAGGCACATGTATTCTTTTGGAACATGTTTTTCTCCAGATACATACCCATCTGGTGTGGGGTTGAAAAGTTATACAGTAGTTCTGTTTTTAGTTTTTTTAAGGAACCTCCATACTGTTCTCCATAGATAGACATGCTCTGTATTTCTATTTGCTGAACCTGGCAACCTTGTTTTATACAC
Source organism: Moschus berezovskii (assembly GCF_049115385.1). Classification (NCBI taxonomy): domain Eukaryota; kingdom Metazoa; phylum Chordata; class Mammalia; order Artiodactyla; family Moschidae; genus Moschus; species Moschus berezovskii. The sequence continues at coordinate 78,320,275 of NC_142466.1, read as the reverse complement.
ATACAACCTCTGGTCTCCGTCTAAACAGAACAATTTTTAATTCGGTAATAATCTTGGCCAACCCTACAACATAAAGGGAGACATCAACTACCAATTCCATTCTTCTTGAAAACATAGAATATCTTTTTATTCTCAGCTAAACCAGCTCATATTGACTTGCTTCATATGAAGGAAGTTTCTCATTTTTCTCATAATGAGATTTTGGCCAGTCCATGTGATCTTCTCCCTCAGAGATCATGAACTGATGACCTAAGGGCTAACTGAAAGCTTAGATGTTCTCTTTTGCTTTCAGCATGTCTTTTTAAGTTCTCTGTTATGTGCAAATATTTAACAAATGAGAAAATTATATTCAACTTCTATCCAAGATAAAGTAACAAAGACTTAACATCCTGCCTGAAACAATCAAACAAAACAAAACAAAAAGACAAAGCACATGAAAAAAAAAAAAGAAAAACCCCTTTCAAGAAACCGAACATCATGTAATAAAGGACAATGATCCTGAAAGATAGAGGGAAATGAAATGAACCCTACCATTGCCCCAGTATATTATCTTGAGAGAGTTTCCAGGTCATAACATGGAGGGAGAAAAGCCTAAGCAGAGCCCAAAAGACTCCGACAGTTTAGGAAATTGATCTAAGTTGGTTATAATTCACAGGAAGGAATATCAAAAAACAGAGAGTTGCACAAGGAAAGAACCTCAGATATCTGCAGAGGGTCCACCCTAAGTATTCAACAGAATACTGATCCTTGTGACAAGACTACCTGAGGCTAAAGAAAGAACTTTAAAAATTGAGGGAAAATGTGCCCAGGACTCACTTAAGGCCAGGAATACTGCCAATTTCCAACAGCCAACTGGAAAACCTCATAATTCACAGGGTTCTAGATAGAATACTCAAAAGGACCTTACCTCAGTAGTGTGAAATAATTAGCCTTAGGCCAAACTTTGTTCTCATACCACTTAGCAAATCTTAAAAGCAGGACACAAGTGAATCAAAATATATTCAAGTATCTCAACTGTGTCCTGGAACAAAGGTTAAAAATATATTTTAATAAAAAGAATATTTGTAAGAATAAAAAGATACCCAAAATCCAACAAGGTAAAATTCATAATGTCTGAAATCCAATAAAAAATTACCAAGCATGCAAAGAACCCAAAATACGATGCCTTATGAGGAGAAAAACCAATCAACAAAAACTAACACAGATGTTAGAATGAGTAGACAAGGATGCATGAAGGCAGTAATACTATTCCATACATTCAAATAGCTAAGTGGAGATATAGAAGCTACAAGAAGTACGTAAGTATAATGCCTTGAGATTAAAGGTACAATGTCAGAGATTATAAAATGTGCTTTATGTAATTAATGGAAGATTAGATACAGCAGAATAAAAGAGTATAGAACTTAAAGACATAGCAATGAAAACTATACTAAAAGGAACACAGAGAGTAGAAAAAAAGGGGGAAAGAGTATCAGCTGCACAAACTTAACTGGACTAATAAGCCAGGCTTCAGCAATATGTGAAGCGTGAACTTCCAGATGTTCAAGCAGGTTTTAGAAAAGGCAGAGGAACCAGAGATCAAATTGCCAACATCCACTGGATCATGGAGAAAGCAAGAGAGTTCCAGAAAAACACCTATTTCTGCTTCATTGACTATGCCAAAGCCTTTGACTGTGTGGATCACAAGAAACTGTGGTACATTCTGAAAGAGATGGGAATACCAGACCACCTGACCTGCCTCTTGAGAAACCTGTATGCAGGTCAGGAAACAACAGTCAGAACTGGACAGAACAACAGACTGGTTCTGAATGGGAAAAGGAGTACGTTAAGGTTGTATATTGTCACCCTGCTTATTTAACTTATATGCAGAGTACATCATGAGGAATGCTGGGCTGGAAGAAGCACAAGCTGGAATCAAGATTGCTGGGAGAAATATCAATAACCTCAGATATGCAGATGACACCACCCTTATGGCAGAGAGTGAAGAGGAACTAAAAACCCTCTTGATGAAAGTGAAAGAGGAGAGTGAAAAGGTTGGCTTAAAGCTCAACATTCAGAAAACGAAGATCATGGCATCTGGTCCCATCACTTCATGGGAAATAGATGGGGAAACAGTGGAAACAGTGTCAGACTTTATTTTTTGGGGCTCCAAAATCACTGCAGATGCTGATTGTAGCCATGAAATTAAAAGACGCTTACTCTTTGGAAGGAAAGTTATGACCAACCTAGATAGTATATTAAAAAGCAGAGACATTACTTTGCCAACCAAGGTCCGTCTAGTCAAGGCTATGGTTTTTCCCGTGGTCATGTATGGATGTGAGAGTTGGACTGTGAAGAAAGCTGAGCGCTGAAGAATTGATGCTTTTGAACTGTGGTGTTGGAGAAGACTCTTGAGAGTCCCTTGGACTGCAAGGAAATCCAACCAGTCCATTCTAAAGGAGATCAATGCTGGGTGTTCATTGGAAGGACTGATGCTAAAGCTGAAACTGCAATACTTTGGCCACCTCATGCGACGCGTTGACTCACTGGAAAAGACTCTGATGCTGGGAGGGATTGGGGGCAGGAGGAGAAGGGGACGACAGAGAATGAGATGGCTGGATGGCATCACTGACTCGATGGACATGAGTTTGAATGAACTCCGGGAGTTGGTGATGGACAGAGCGGCCTGGTGTGCTGTGATTCATGGGGTCGCAAAGAGTCGGACACGACTGAGCGACTGAACTGAACTGAATAAGTATATTAGGCTTCCCTGGTGCTCAGACAGTAAAGGATCTGCCTGTAATGCAGGAGAGCCGGGTTCAATCCCTGGGACAGGAAGATTCCCTGGAGAAGGGAAATGGCAACCCACTCTAATACTCTTGCCTGGAAAATCCCATGGATGGAGGAGCCTGGTAGGCTATAGTCCATGGGGTCGAAAAGAGTCAAACATGACTGACTGACTTCACTTTCACTTTCAATAAGCATATTGTTCCTTCAATGAAAGAAAAGGGAGAAACAATATTTGAAAAAATGGCTGGTTTTTGGAAACAAATACCAAAAAATTTTTTTAAATGCCAAAACTGTTTTTCTGCTATTTTGAGCAACAAAACAAAGTAACACTTTATAATCCAAAGTATAATATATCCATGGGGCCACATGGATGGCAATCAATCAATTGATCAATCAATAAATGGGACATAATGGTGGCTTCCCTGGTGGCTCAGAGGTTAACGCGTCTGCCTCCAATGCGGGAGACCCGGGTTCGATCCCTGGGTCGGGAAGATCCCCTGGAGAAGGAAACGGTAACCCACTCCAGTATTCTTGCCTGGAGAATCCCCTGGACGGAGAAGCCTGGTAGGCTACAGTCCATGGGGTCGCAAAGAGTCAGACATGACTGAGAGACGGAACGGAACGGAAAGGTGGCTCAGATGGTAAAAAATTCTTCCTGCAGTGCAGGAGACATGGGTTTGGGAAGATCCCCCTGGAGAAGGTAATGGCAACCCATTCCCATATTCTTGCCTGGAGAATTCCATGGACAGAGGAGCCTGGCAAGCTACAGTCCATGGGGTCGCAAAGAGCAGACAGGACTGAGTAACACACACACAATAGACAAATCACAGAAGAATTCTAAATAATTGATGGAAACACTCTGCTCTCAACGGGATGGAACGTAACTACCCACTCCTAAAATGTATACTGTACATAATGACTTTCTTTCAAAGCACACATTATTAAAGGAGTTCCTTCGCTTTCCAGTGACAGATGCTACCTCAATCAGATAATCAAAGTTAACATGAACAATAAGAAACTCTGGCTAGAATTTCCAGTACAGTGTTGAATAACAACAGGGAAAGCAAGCACTTTCATCTGTGTTAGATTGCTGCTGCTGCTAAGTCACGTCAGTCGTGTCCAACTCTGTGCGACCCCATAGACAGCAGCCCAACAGGCTCCTCTGTCCCTGGGATTCTCCAGGCAAGAATACTGGAGTGGGTTGCCATTTCCTTCTCCAATGCATGAAAGTGAAAAGTGAAAGTGAAGTCACTCAGTTGTGTCCAACTCTTAGCAACCCCATGGACTATAGCCTACCAGGCTCCTCCGTCCATGGGATTCTCCAGGCAAGAGGACTGGAGTGGGTTGCCATTGCCTTCTCCATGTGTTAGATTTGGGTTATTCATAAATACTGTTCATAGACATACTGTTTAGCACAGGGAACTCTACTCAATATACTGTAATAACCCATATGAGAAAAATCTGAAAAGAAATGAATATATGTATAACTAAATCACTTTGCTGTATACCTGAAACTAACACAAAATTTGTTTTTTTAAACACAAATACTTCAATAAACTTTTTTAATACCATTTATTGTGTTGAATTTTTCTTCTATTCTTACTTTCCTGAGAGCTTTTATCATTAAAGATATGTTGCATTTTGCCAAATGTTTTTTCTACATCAGTTGAGATAATCATGTGGACTTTTTGCTTTATTCTATTAACTATGTTTTCTTAATTATATTGAGCAACACTTGCATTCCTGGGATAAATTCCATTTGGTCATGGTGTATAATCATTTTGATGAGCTCTTGGATTCAATTTGCTAATATTTTTTTCAGGATTTTTACCTTAATATTCGTAAAGAATATGGAACTGTAACTTTCTTTTCTTGTGATGTCTTCTGGCTTTGCAATCAGAGTTATGCTAGTCTCATAGAATGAGTTGGGAAATGTTCTCTCCTCCTCAAATTTTTTTTGGAAGAGTCAGAGAAAGATTGGTATTAATCCTTTAAATGTTTGTTAGAATGCAGTAGTGAAGCCATCCAGTACAGGACTTTTCTTTCTTGGGAGGTTTATGGATACTGATTAATCTTTTTAGCATTTTATATATATGATAAGATTTGTTATTTCTTCTTGAGTCAGTTTAGTTAATTTGTGTGTCTTAAGGAACTGTCCATTTCTTCTAGACTATCTAACTTGCTAGCATATAGTTATTCATAGCATACTCTTACAATCTTTTTATCTCCGTCAGGTCAGTAGTTAATGGTATCAGTTTCAGTTCTTATTTTGGTTATTTGTGTCTTCTGTATTTCAAAATATTTATTTCAGACAGTTTCTGCCAGTATTATTGTTGTCCAGGTGGAGACAAAAGTTCCCAGTGCTTCCTGCTTCATCATCTTCTATGACATTACTCTTAAAGGGAAATTCCTATCACTAAGCACACGCTAGTAAAGTCATGCTCAAAATTCTCCAAGCCAGGCTTCAGCAGTATGTAAACCGTGAACTCCCAGATGTTCAAGCAGGTTTTAGAAAAGGCAAAGGCACCAGAGATCAAATTGCCAACATCCGCTGGATCATGGAGAAAGCAAGAGAGTTCCAGAAAAACATCTATTTCTGCTTCATTGACTATGCCAAGGCCTTTGACTGTGTCGATCACAATAAACTGTGGAACATTCTGAAAGAGATGGGAATCCCAGACCACCTGATCTGCCTCTTGAGAAACTTGTATGCAGGTCAGGAAGCAACTGTTAGAACTGGACATGGAACAACAGACTGGTTCCAAATAGGAAAAGGTGTACGTCAAGGTTGTATATTGTCACCTTGCTTATTTAACTTATATGCAGAGTACATCATGAGGAACACTGGGTTGGAAGAAGCACAAGCTGGAATCAAGATTGCTGGGAGAAATATCAATAACCTCAGATATGCAGATGACACTACCCTTATGACAGAAAGTGAAGAGGAACTCAAAAGCCTCTTGATGAAAGTGAAAGAGGAGAGTGAAAAGGTTGGCTTGAAGCTCAACATTCAGAAAACAAAGATCATGGCATCTGGTCCCATCACTTCATGGGAAATAGATGGAAAAACAGTGGAAACAGTGTCAGGCTTTGTTTTTTTGGGCTCCAAAATCACTGCAGATGCTGATTGCAGCCATGAAATTAAAAGACGCTTGCTCCTTGGAAGGAAAGTTATGACCAACCTAGATAGTATATTAAAAAGCAGAGACATTACTTTGCCAACCAAGGTCCGTCTAGTCAAGGCAATGGTTTTTCCCGTGGTCATGTATGGATGTGAGAGTTGGACTGTGAAGAAGGCTGATCGCCGAAGAATTGATGCTTTTGAACTGTGGTGTTGGAGAAGACTCTTGAGAGTCCCTTATACTGCAAGGAGATCCAACCAGTCCATTCTGAAGGAGATCAATCCTGGATGTTCACTGGAGGGACTGATGCTAAAGCTGAAACTGCAATACTTTGGCCACCTCATGCGACGAGTTGACTCACTGGAAAAGACTCTGATGCTGGGAAAGGTTGGGGGCGGGAGGAGAAGGGGACGACGGAGAATGAGATGGCTGGATGGCATCACCGACTCAATGGACATGAGTTTGAGTGTACTCCGGGAGTTGGTGATGGACAGGGAGGCCTGGCGTGCTGTGATTCATGGGGTCGCGGAGAGTCGGACACGACTGAGCGAATGAACTGAACTGAACTGAAGCACACACACACATATATACATTTTTTAAAGTCTCAAATCAGTGTTCTCTGCTTCCACATGAAGAACTAGAAACAGAAGAGCAAATTAAAAGCAAAACAGGGAAATCAAAAGAATTAATAAAGATCCAAGCCAAAGACAGTGAAATAGAACATTACGCCAAACTGACAACACTAAAAACTGGTTCTTTGATAGTGTCGGCTGAAATAAAAACACATATGAGAGCTGTGAATTTCAGTTTCATTTGGGAACTTACTGAGGACTATATCCCAGGAAAGGTTTCTCAGATAACTCTAAGAAACATCTCTGAAGAGATAAGGGGAAGGCCAGCATATATGTGATTTTGGTGAAAGGGGACATGCAACCAAGTACACATCTATCTCAGTAGAAAGTTGCCAGTAGCTGCAAGGAACAGATGTCTTAGTTAACGTTTTAGTGCTTTTGTAAGTATGAGACAATGCAAGAAATTTGATTTATAAATTTTTCTTCTGAAAATGTCTAACTATCTGAAGGCTTGTTCTATAAGTTTTCCCAGAGTACACTATGCTTCATTCCTGATTTCTGTCCTGAAATCCTTTCAAGATGTGTTATAGGTCAACAACAATAGTGGCTAGTGATTTAATTCTTGTAGAACCAGAGACGGCATTTTTTAGTTTTCAGTGTCCCCTCATGATCATAGGGCACTATGATTCCCAGGTGGCACTAGTGGTAAAGAACCCACCTGCCAAGACAGGAGATGCAAGTTCAATCCCTGGTTGGGGAAGATCCCCTTGAGAAGGGCATGGTAACCCTTCTCCACTTCTCTCCACTCCATGGCAACCACTTCTCCCACTCCAGCATTCTTGCCTGGAGAATCCCATGGACAGAGGAGCCTGGCGAGCTACAGTCCATAGGGTCGCAAAGAGTCAGACATGACTGTGATCATGATAATAAAACTGACCATGGTTTGAGAGGCATTTCATGACTATTTGGTCCCAGAGTCCTACAAATGCTCACTCCTAGGTCAGACCAGGATTTCACTGATAAGCCATTCAATGTGTTATTACTGGACTAGGCCCTGTTAACAGCCAAAAGCCTCTGGACCACCTGTCTGACTAGTCTGTGATGGTCCAAGAAAAGATTCTCTCTTGTTGCTTCTTCACGTATCTAGAGGCACACTATTATCATTGATATCATGTAGGATCTTCCCAACCCAGGGATTGAACCCAGGTCTCCCATATTGCAGGAGGATTCTCTACCAGCTGACCCAGAAGGGAAGCCCAAGAATAATGGTGTGGGCCACCTATCCCTTCTCCAGTGGATCTTCCCAACCCAGGAATCAAACCGGGGTCTCCTGCATTGTGGGTGGATTCTTTACCAACTTAACTATCAGGGAAGTCATGTTCAATTATTTCAAGTCACCCACCTCATGCGACGAGTTGACTCACTGGAAAAGACTCTGATGCTGGGAAAGGTTGGGAGCGGGAGGAGAAGGGGATGACAGAGAATGAGATGGCTGGATGGCATCACCGACTCTGTGGACATGAGTTTGAGTGAACTCCAGGAGTTGGTGATGGACAGGGAGGCCTGGCGTGCTGTGATTCATGGGGTCGTGGAGAGTCAGACACGACTGAGCGACTGAACTGAACTGAACTGAATCTTCATTTTGTCATAGGCTCAGTCACACATTTTGGTAATGCAAGGAAGAACAACCTTGCAAAATGGGCAGAATACAAGTAATATACCAAGTAGGATTAGTAAGGTCATAAGTAAGAATTTAAAGTAAGAGCTTCCATTAGGTGCAGCACCATATATCTCCAGGTCATCTGACCTAGTCTGTTCCATACCAATTTCTATCTTTAAGGGAAATGATATATTCGCATTTTTCATAAGGCACTCAGCTCAATTTCCTAGTGTTATTAGGCTGATTATTCTTAATACATTTTAATTGTTCCCAACATAGTGGGGAGGCCTTAAATTTAAACCATCATGACCCAGCATTATCCATATAAATCCATAACTGAGGAAGTCTTTCACTAAAAGTTAGTAAAATACTCTGATTGAGCTTGAGTAACTTGAAAAGAAAATTCTAATTTATGGCCATGGTTAGAGCAAGAATGCCTGATTGGCCAAGTGAAAGAGTCCCATCTGGTATTAGCAATAGTGGCCCAAAGGCAACTATAACTTCTTTCTTCTAGAATTAATTTCCTAAGGGATATACAGTTAGAACCTTAGAGAGGAGAAAGCCACTGAAGTAACTGAGAAGTGGACTGGATATAGGTAATTAACCACAAACCCAAATTAAATGACTTTTAAAACTCTGCATTAGATTGCACTTATGATATAAAAAATAACTGATTCATATGCAAAAGTCCAAGAAATTAAGAAAACACTATAAATAATCACACAGGTCAGGTCCAGTATCTTGGTGTAACTGTCTACTTCTGAGGTCATCTTCTTGATGTGGTGTGGGTGTGGCTTTCTCCTCAGTTTGAGTGTCATTTTAAGGTGACTTTGAAATCAGCAGTCCTGTCTGTAAACCAGTCCAGTGTAGGGGCCTTTTCTAAGTGGGAAATATGAATCTAAGAGTCAAATCCTTTCAGTTTCACTTTTCATGAGCTAGTTAAGAGTACCTGATAAAGGTCTTTCCATCTAGGCTGGAGGCAGTTCTTTAAATTATGTTCTTTTCAGTATACATAATCTCCTGGTTGCAGGTGGTGGAGTATCTGATCTTCATCCAAAGATAGATGGCTGTGATAAGCTTCAGAGACAAGCTTAGAGCGTTCTTTTAATAATTCAATTAAAATTTACAGTAATGTAACAGCAACAAGGAGCTATCTGGGAAGTGAGTTTCAGGCAGTAAATATCAAACCTCAAAGATAATTATAATAGAACTTAATTCCATCAAAATATAATTTTTCTCTCTAAAATTGCCCTCATTTCTATCAAATATAGTTAAATTATAACTAATTTGTTTGAAGAATCAGTCTGGTTTCAATAAACCTGGTCTGACTACTTACATAAGTGTAATTGATCATACAGGCTTTTTTTAAATTGATTTTGCTGGAAATTTTTGTAAGGAATCTCAGAGTAAACTTTTAAAAGGTTTCTTAAAGGCTCAGAAAGCCATGCCAAGGGTTTACCACAGGTTCTGCCCACAATATCAGAAATTTGAGTGAATTTCTCTCTTCTCAAGGTCCCCAGTGTATCTTGAGATTTCTACACCTGTCAGGTGGTAACCTTCCTTATTCATCTGATAAGACTTCTAGCAACCTAAGTTTTCGATTTCTGGTGGGATGAAGTAGAAAAGATAAATGTTTAATTGTTTCAATTCTGCTTGCAAAGATATAATTTACCAATTTGCTATAGACACCATTAGATTAAGGGGAAAGATTTCCTTCTATCTGGAGAATATAGATTAAAAGACAATAATATTCCTGATCAAAAAAACCTTAAAATTATAACTATACTTACCAGCTCACTCATTCCTATGTAACTAATCTTTTTTGTTAACAATTTTATGAAATCATCAGGTTTTCTATTAATATTCCTCAGTTTCTTACCCAGGTCAGTGATATGATCTAAAGTTTATCAAAAAAAAAAAAAAACCTGTACTTTTAAAAAAAAAGAAGCTTCCATAAAACTTCTTGAAAATGAAGCATTTCTGTAAAGGCATCACAGTGACACGGTAACTATCCATGAATGACAAGACTTAAAGGGCATGGTTAAAGGCCAGATCACAAAGCAACTGACAAAGAAACTTGATTACTGCTGTGACACACAATATTTTAAAATAATAACTACAATTACAATTGATTTTACCAAGCCATACCAAATTTTTACAAATTCCAGAAAATTTCTAGAACACTTAAATTAGTAACATTTACCCATACAATATCGGAGAAGGAAATGGCAACCCACTCCAGTGTTCTTGCCTGGAGAATCCCAGGGATGGCAGAGCCTTGTGGGCTGCCGTCTATGGGGTCGCAGAGAGTCGGACACGACTGAAGCAACTTAGCAGCAGCACCCATACAATATACCTAGGAAGTTTTATCAGTTATTTGACAATGCTTCCCATACAATTTAACATGGAATATTTCTAGGAAGGGCTTCCCTTGTGGCGCTAGTGGTAAAGAACCTGCCTGCCAATACAGGAGACATGAGACACAGGTTTGATCCCTAGGTTGGGAAGATCCCCTGTAAAAGAAAATAGCAACCCACTCCAGTATTCTTGCTTGTAGAATTCCATGGACAAAGGAGCCTTGCCGGCTACAGTCCATGGGGTTGCAAAAGAGTTGGAAATGACTTAGCAACTGAACAGCAACATCCCTCAAAGGACTTGCACCTAGAATATAAATACATATTCTTAAAACTCTCCTAACTCAATAATAAAAGAATCATCCAGTAAAGTAATGGGCAAAGAATTTAAATAGACACTTCACCAAAGAAGAGATATGGAAGACAGATGGTCACATGAAAACATGCCCAATGCAATTAGTGATTCAGTTCAGTGGTTCAGTCATGTCCGACTCTCCGCGACCCCATGAATCACAGCACGCCAGGCCTCCCTGTCCATCACCAATTCCCGGAGTTCACTCAAACTCATGTCCATAGAGTCGGTGATGCCATCCAGCCATCTCATTCTCGGTCGTCCCCTTCTCCTCCCGCCCCCAATCTTTCCCAGCATCAGAGTCTTTTCCAGTGAGTCAACTCGTCGCATGAGGTGGCCAAAGTATTACAGTTTCAGCTTTAGCATCAGTCCTTCCAATGAGCACCCAGGATCGAGGGAAATGCAAATTAAAACCACAGTAAGATACCACTAAATACCCACTAGAATCACTAAAATTAAGACTGGCCATACCAAGCTCTACTAGTTTCTCAGAGTGTCAGAAAAAAATTTTCCTCAAGCTTCCAGCAGGGGAGGGGAGAAATATTTTTAAATATGCCAGAGCATTCTTCTTAATAAGGCCTGCTCTCAGAAGAAATTAGTTATCAGAACCTAACCTGAAGGCTTATTGTGCATGTGTGCTCAGTCACTCAGCTGTGTCCAACTCTTTGTGATGACATGGACTGTAGCCCACCAGGTTCCTCTGTCCCATGGGATTTTCCAAGCAAGAATACTGGAGTGAGTTGCCATTTCCTTCTCCACGGGACCTTCCCAACCCAAGGATAGAACCCATGTCTCCTGCATTGGTAGGCAGATTCGTTAGCTTATTATTAGAGCCTAACTGACCAGGGAGAAGTGGAATACCCAACACAGTCAGCTCTAGCTTTCCAGGTGGGAGAAGGGAAATACCCAGTTGCAACCTACTAAAGCCATCTCTTCCTGCCTAAGGATGGGAAAAATACCACTTGTGAAGTTCACAGTCATAAGCATAGGCTCATTAAAAGACTGAGACCTGATCATAGGACTATAGGTCACTTCCCCTCCCCCAACACCTCACCACATTACCAAAGACCTATTTACACTTGTCTCATTTTCCTGAAGCATCATGTCCAACTATCAAGAAAAATTAAAAAGCCATATCAAAAGACATAAACAAAACACCACAACTTGAAAAGACAGAGAAAGAATTAGGACCAGAATGATAGAGATATTAGAATATGAGACTTGGAATGTAAACCAAATATAATTAATATATGCTAAGGGTTTCAAAGGATAAACTTTACTTCGGCTGAGTGCCGAAGAATTTATGCTTTTGAACTATGGTGTTGGAGACTCTTGAGAGTCCCTTGGATTGCAAGGAGATCAAACCAGTCAATCCTAAAGGAAATCAATCCTGAATATTCATTGGAAGGACTGATGCTGAAGCTGAAGTTCCAATACTTTAGCCACCTGATGCAAAGAGCCAACTCATTAGAAAAACCCTGATGCTGGGAAAGATTGAAGGTGAGAGAAGGGATGACAGAGGATGAGATGGTTGGATGGCATCACCAACTCACAGGACATGAGTTTGAGCAAGCTCTAGCAGATGGTGAAGGACAGGGAAGCCTGGCATGCTGCAGTCATGGAGTTGCAAAGAGTCAGACACGACTGAATGACTGAACAACAACAAAAGGTTTCAATGGATAAAGCAGACATTACTCAAGAACAGACAGGTGATAGGGTAAGCAGTGAGAAATCCTAATAAAAAGTATGGTATACTTATGCAATGAAATACTATGCAGCTATCAAAATGAGTGAAATATTGATCTCACAACATGGAAAATCTCAAAAAACCATTCTAAGTGAAAGGAGATAGACAAAAAGGGAATATATAATCTACAATTCCATTTATATAAAACTCTAGAAAATACAAACTGATGCTGTCCCTCCCTTGGTATCTGAGGGAGATTGGTTCCAGGACTCACAACAGATTATCAAAATCTGCTGATGCTCATTTGCTATACTTGGCCCTAAACAGCTGCAGATTTCACAGACCAACTATATATGTATCAAAAAAATCTGAGTATAATTGGACCCATTGGTCCACACAGGTAAAACCATATTGTTAAAAGTCAGTTGGGTATCCTGTTTTATTCATTCTTCATCTTCCTGTTTGCCACTGACACTCTGTTGTTTGAAGCCTCCACCATCTTTGTGTTTTTAGCATTATCACAGTGTCCAAAACATTGAACATACTCCGTGGAAGTGGGCTTTTATCCCTCATGAGAACTAACTTCCAAGTAAAGTCACAATTTTTCATTTTTAATTCTCTTCAATCAATGTAAAAGTATTATATTTACTGAATTTATTGTCATGGGAATGCAAAATGATAGAGCCACTTTGAAAGATAGTTTGGCAACTTTTTGCCATAAGTTACAGCCATTGGGCTCCTAGGTCTTCACCAAGCTGATCTGAAAACTTAGTGTTCACACAAACCTGCAAGTGAATGTTGATAGCAACTTTATTCATAATTGCCAAAAAATGTAAACAAACAACTAAGATTTCCTTCAATAAATGAGAGGTTAAACAAACCTGCTATATCCACACAACGGAATACTTAAGAAACAATCAAGTTGCAAAAGACATAGAGAAATCTCAAATAGATACTGCTAAGTATAAAAAGCCAGTGTGTTAAGACCCAATTATTTGATAATCTAGAAAAGGTAAAACTATGGAGATGGTAAAAATACCAGTGTTTTCCAGGGTACAGAAGGAAGAAGACAGGGTTGAATGGTGAAGCACAGTGAATTTTTTTAGGGTGGTGAAATTATTCTGTATGATATTTTAATGGTGAATACATGATACAACGCATTTGTGAAAACTCACAGAACTTTAAATACTGGTGGACGTTGATGCAAACTTGAAAAATCATTTAGAAGTTTTGGGGATACCAGAATAGAACACATAAGATGATGAAAACAACATAACTGTATTACAAACATGAAATAATTTCATTGAAGGGGATGGGGTAAAACATGCTGACACCATAGATTTTGAAGATTCAGCCTCTAAGATCAAAGGCAAAAGAAACTGTATATAAGCACTGTACCCAAATTGATAAACTTGTTTCATGGGGTGCAGATTAACCATTTCGATACAACTATAAATGTATACTGCTGCTGCTGCTGCTGCTAAGTCACTTCAGTCATGTCCGACTCTGTGCGACCCCATAGACGGCAGCCCACCAGGCTCCGACGTCCCTGGGATTCTCCAGGCAAGAACACTGGAGTGGGTTGCCATTTCCTTCTCCAATGCATGAAAGTGAAAAGTGAAAGTGAAGTCGCTCAGTCATATCCGACTTCACGACCCCATGGACTGCAGCCTACCTGGCTCCTCTGTCCATGGGATTTTCCAGGCAAGAGTACTGGAGTGGGGTGCCATTGCCTTCTCCAAATGTATACTAGAACGGAACAATTAAATTAATGGAGACAGACGGTGGGAACCAGGTTCTCACTGTCAGAATGGGAAGTTACAGATGATCAAGGGGAGGAAACTAGAATGATCCACCTGGAAATAGGTTAGAGTTGGAGAAATCAGTGTGAATTTACCCTTAGCTTAATATGGATACAAATATTTATATTCATAGATATGTGTGAGTAACAGGTTAGTATACACAAATATATTTTCTTGCTTTGTCAGCGGACATCTTTTTATTGGAGTATAGTTGCTTTACAGTGCTGTGTTAGTTTCTGCTGTAAAAAGAATTGACTTGGCCCTATGTATATGTAGTGTTCAGCTATATGTACATGTAGATAGCTGAATCTCCTTACCACCCCTCCATCTCACCCTCTGGGTCATCACAGAGCACCAAACGGAGCTCCCTGTGCTAAACAGCAAGTACCACTAGCTATCTATTTTGCCCGTGGTAGTGTACGAATGTCAACCCCAATCTCCCAATTCAACCCACCCTAACCCTAACCCCACTGCATCCACATGTCTGTTCTCTGTTTCCGTGTTCCTGCCCAGGAAATAGGTTCATCTGTACTATTTTTCTAGATTCTACATATATTCATCTTAGAAGCAGCAACCCCTCAATAGCAATGAGTACACTTAGCACCCAGACTCTTTCTTTTGATGACACTTTCCTACTTCCCTCTGACTTTCTATTTCTTTCTCCTAAGGCACACCTTCTTGTTTTGGATAAGAAAATGGGGTTCCTCAAAAGGTGAGTTTTGTAAAGTCATACAGCTGATTAATACTAAGGTCAGTCCTGGAATGCCTTGTGTTACTCCACTGATATTCACATACAGAATAATCCCCAAACTATGAGGGGAATATTTATTGCTTTGTTAAAACAAGAGAGCTGTGAACTGACTCTTCCCCCTAAACATTCCCCAACACCCTTCTAAAGGCTAGGAAGCAGTGCTGGAGATTAATTTGCCCCAGTTCCTTTCTGTATTCATTTTAACAAAAATTGATGAAAAGGTTTTCTTTGATAGCTGTTGCACTTTCTTATGAGCATAAAAGAAGAACTGAATGGACTTGAGTTTGTTAACATTAAGCTCTTTAAAATGAACAAATAGAATAGAGGAGGTTTCAACTTGGCCCCAAATCAGAGAAATTGATTGACTGATGCCCTTATCTACTTTTTTTGTATCTCATTATATAACACGGGAAAAATCATCTCAAATTTTCCTGGCCCTCACCCTTCCTGCTTCTCTTTGCTTTCTTTATAGTTAAGCTAAGACACTCAAAAAAATTGGCTCTTAAAATTGTCTTTAGAAAATGAGCCTGGTTGTGAAGTGGGTAACTTTCCTTCCTGCTTTCTCTGGAGACTTCCAGATGTTAAAACCAAATTTCATGCAAATAGACACTGTCTTAATCATTCTTTTTTGTTTTGCTTGATTGAAAGTAGTTACAATAATTCACAGTGATCCAGAAATCACCATTTTCCAATGACACCACTATCCTCTCCGTTTCACATGCTCATAATGTAACCTGATAATGATGTTTCCCCCAAAGTCTTGCATCAGCTGGGGCCCTCTTTTACTCCATCTTATTCTCCACTCGCACAATTGCTCTCATCTCACACGCTAGTAAAGTCATGCTCAAAATTCTCCAAGCCAGGCTTCAGCAATATGTGAACCGTGAACTCCCAGATGTTCAAGCAGGTTTTAGAAAAGGCAGAGGCACCAGAGATCAAATTGCCAACATCCGCTGGATCATGGAGAAAGCAAGAGAGTTCCAGATGAACATCTATTTCTGCTTCATTGACTATGCCAAAGCCTTTGACTGTGTCGATCACAAAAAACTGTGGGAAATTCTGAAAGAGATGGGAATCCCAGACCACCTGACCTGCCTCTTGAGAAACCCGTATGCAGGTCAGGAAGCAACAGTCAGAACTGTACATGGAACAACAGACTGGTTCCAAATAGGAAAAGGAGTATGTCAAGGCTGTATATTGTCACCTTGCTTGTTTAACTTCTATGCAGAGTACATCATGAGGAACGCTGGGCTAGAGGAAGCACAAGCTGGAATCAAGATTGCCGGGAGAGATATCAATAACCTCAGATATGCAGATGACACTACCCTTATGGCAGAAAATGAAGAGGAACTCAAAAGCCTCTTGATGAAAGTGAAAGAGGAGAGTGAAAAGGTTGGCTTGAAGTTCAACATTCAGAAAACAAAGATCATGGCATCTGGTCCCATCACTTCATGGGAAATAGATGGAAAAACAGTGGAACAGTGTCAGACTTTATTTTTTGGGGCTCCAAAATCACTGCAGATGCTGACTGCAGCCATGAAATTAAAAGACGCTTACTCCTTGGAAGGAAAGTTATGACCAACCTAGATAGTATATTAAAAAGCAGAGACATTACTTTGCCAACCAAGGTCCGTCTAGTCAAGGCAATGGTTTTTCCCGTGGTCATGTATGGATGTGAGAGTTGGACTGTGAAGAAAGCTGAGCGCCGAAGAATTGATGCTTTTGAACTGTGGTGTTGGAGAAGACTCTTGAGAGTCCCTTGGACTGCAAGGAGATTCAACCAGTCCATTCTAAAGGAGATCAATCCTTGGTGTTCATTGGAAGGACTGATGCTAAAGCTGAAACTGCAATACTTTGGCCACCTCATGCGACGAGTTGACTCACTGGAAAAGACTCTGATGCTGGGAAAGGTTGGGGGCGGGAGGAGAAGGGGACAACCGAGAATGAGATGGCTGGATGGCATCACCAACTCTGTGGACATGAGTTTGCATGAACTCTGGGAGTTGGTGATGGACAGGGAGGCCTGGCATGCTGTGATTCATGGGGTCGCAGAGAGTCAGACACAACTGAGTGACTGAACTGAACTGAACTGATTCTCCACTCTTCTCTAGCACACTATCAGTTCATGTAAGCTAAAATCTTTCTCAGTCTTTCTCCCACCCCGATTCCATCACACTCATACACACACACATAACACACAGATACACATACACACACCCTTGTATCGTGTTCACAATGGCATTCCCAGTCTAGACACCTCCAATATTCTGTGGATGAAATCTTATCCATCCTCCAGGCCTTGCAAGTATTTCATCTTTCCCAAAATCACTCCATAATTTGCACAGTACTCAAAGACAAAGATTAATTCTATGTAACCTCTATTGCCAAAGAGCTACTCATTTTCACTGATCTCATCTCAAAATACTAGAGCACTTCATCTCACCAAAAGCAACTGAATATATATGCAATCTCTTGTGTATAGTCTATACCTCAACAAGAGATTGTTATAAATTATAGGGACTGCCCTGGTGGTCCAGTGGCTGACAGCGGTAATGGGGGGTGCGGGTTCAATCCCTGGTTAGGCAACTAAGATTCCACATGCTGTACACTGTGGCCAAATAAAATAAATAAATAAATACAACAGTTTTTTAAAAATAGCCCTAATAAGGACTCATCTTCCTTAAATAAAAATAAGATAAAATATCTCACACTTTCATAGTCTTTGTCTCCCTATCCGAGTTTAAAGAAGAGGAGCAGATAACAGGGGAAGGAAGATGGGAACCTAAGAGCCCAGGTAACAGTCTCAATAGCCTTCAATTCTAGGCCTAAACCCAACAATAATGAGAACTCTGAGTGCATGCCAAGTCGCATCTTTTGGGTCGAATTCCTTGGGACCCCGCCAGGCTCCTCTGTTCATGGGATTCTCCAGGCAAGAGTAGATGAGAACTCTGTTGCTGGTCAGTCACCACGTCATGTCCGACTCTCTGACCCCATGAACTGAAGCACGCCAGGCTTCCCTGTCCTTCATTATCTCTTGGAGTTTGCCCAAACTCATGTACATTAAGTCAGTGATGCTAGCGATTAACCATCTCATTCTCTGCTGCTTTCTTCTTCTTTTGCCTTCAATCTTCCCCAGCATCAGGGTCTTTTTCAATGTGTCAGTTCCTCGAATCAGGTGACCAAAGTATTGGAGCTTCAGCTTCAGCATTGGTCCTTCCAGTGAATAATCAGGGTTTATCTACCTTAAGATGGACTTAAAGGAGATTTCCTCTCCTTGCTGTCCAAGGGACTCTCAAGAGTCTTCTCCAGCACCACAATTCAAAAGCATAAATTCTTCAGTGCTCAGCCTTCTCGATGGTCCAGCTCACACCTGTGCATGACTACTGGAAAAACTACAGCTTTGACTATACAAACCTCTGTTGGCAAAGTGATGCCTGCTTTCTAAGTCTCTTCAAATGAAAAGGCTGGTGCTGAAGTACAGATAAAGTCCCATTGCATCATGTCCTTAAATATTTTAAAATTTTAAGCAAGCTAACAAATTGTTAAATAAAATGTTTTTTCCTCTTATCTTGATGAATACATCCTCATAACAAAAAAAACCTCTGTATAAAGCTAAGACTTTAAATGACTGAAAACCAGAAAAATCGTGACAATGACTGAATTACTGTCATTGTGTGGTATTCTATTGTTGGGCTAGCCATTAACAGTAAAAAAAAAAATTATACATGATTCATAATTATTACTTATTTATTTCACAAATTTATTTTCCTTGCCTTCATATCAGTAAAACCACTGTTCTTCCAATTGAGATTTTTACATTTTTTAGATTCTCTTGACAGTAATGATACCAAAAACTAAAATTCTAATATATTTTCAATAAAAGTATAAAGTAAATGTCAAAAGCTATTGTTTTCATGTGTGCATGCATGGTAAGTCGCTTCAGTCACATCTGACTTTCTGCAACCCCAAGGACTGTAGCCTGCCAGGCTCCTCTGTCCATGGGATCCTCCAGGCAAGAATACTGGAGTGGGTTGCCATGTCCTCCTTCATGGGATCTTCCTGACTCAGGGATTGAACCTATGTCTCTTACATCTCCTGCGTTGGCATCTTTACCACTAGCACTACCTGGGAAGTACCTTTCAACCCAGGGATGTTCGACTCAGGGATCAAACCCTGGTCTCCCACAATGCAGGTGGATTCTTCATTGTCTGAGCCACCAGGGAAGCCCTTTTGTGTTCATAGTGCATTTCAAAAATTATTTCTTCTAAAGCATTCAAAATGACCTATTAAAATTTAAAGACAAAAAGAAATAAAAGAACAAAAGAAAAAATACAATTTAAAGACAAAAAATCGAATTATTATAGTTTAAAAATACCAAAGTTTAAATCAAACTGGTTTATGTAAACTAGGTTTTATTTATTTTTTGAAAGTATGATTACATCTAACTCTGACATATTTCATAAAAGTAAACCTATTTCCAATTCAACGTCCATCCAGTTGCCAATGAATGACTGATATCACATTTCACAATGTTACGTCTAGACTCACATATACACAAATTTCAGAGTATTTTTGTTTAAAATTGCAAAATATTCTTCAGCTGCTATGAACAACTGTTGGCAAATATTATGCTAATCCTTAAATAACTCTGAAACCACAGTTTAAACCTGAAGACGAGCAAGAAATGAATACTGGGTGCTATTGGAAAATGATACTTTATCAGGCAAAAATCTATTGAACTCATGCTATCTGAGAAAAGGATTTGACAAACTGTTTTTACATTTACGCAAGTGCTCCCATCACTCACATCCTCCTCAATCACCCAAGCCATGTCCTTCTCTAAATCCTGCGTGACACCACCCAGCATTTGAAGACAATTCCCTTCAATCCTGAGACTTCAGGCAGGAGACATGAATAAATATTTCCCTGGAGTTAGTCATGAAAACAAATGTTTAAGTTACGCCTCATGCCCAGTGCTGAACACCAAAGCCCCAGGGACAAGGGCATTCATGTATTCTTCAGCAAATTTGTTTTTATTTCTCTGCATGTCATACTCAAGACTAAGCAAGAGTATTTTATGATTGGTACCATCCACAAAATAAGAAATCCTAAGTCCATGATACAAGAACATTATACTGTAAAAAGAGGAATATTCAAAATATAAGAAAGAACTCTTGAGAAGTAAAAGCACAATAGCAAAAAAAAAAAAGAAAATTTAATTCAGCAAAAATGTAGGGAAATAATCCCAAGAAGTAGAACAAACAGGAAAAGAGAGAAAATTGGTGAGATAAGGAAAACAGAGGATCAATCCAGACATACAATGGCCAACTAGTACGGGTTCTAGAAAGAGAAAGTAGGAAAAGAGCAGCAATTATACAATAATAACAAAGGGTCAAAAAGAGTCAGACACGACTGAGTGACTGAACAACAACAACAACTGTAATAATAATAATTTCCAGGACTGAAAATGTTCATCGTGTCACTTTTCCGAACACCAGGAATAAGAACCTAAAATTATGTGGAGAGGAATAATGGGCTCATTTACAAGACATGTATCAACATCATTAAAATTCTTATTAGCAACACTAGTAGCTAGAAAACAGTGTAGCAGTACCAGAAAATTGATTCTAATTTAGAATTAAGTATCCAGCCAATGGGCTTCCCTGGTGACTCAGTGGTTAAGAATCCATTTGCTAAGGCAGGAGACTTGGGTTCAATCCCTAGATCAGGAAGATCCCCTGGAGAAGGAAATGGCAACCCACTCCAGTATTCCTGCCTGGGAAATCCCACTGACAGAGAAGGGTGGCAGGCTACAGTCCGTAGTGTTGCAAAGAGTCGGACACAACTTAACAACTCAACAACAACAGCAATTCAACCAAACTATCAATCAAGTATGTGGGTAAAATATTTTTTGTTTTCAGTATGCCCCCAAAATTGTCTTCCCAGGTACTTTTCTCAGGAAACTACTGGATGATTCACTACCTCACAGAAAAGACTTAGGCAAGAAAGGAAAATGTGGGGTCTTAGTAACAGGGCTTCAACATAAGAGAGATGAAGGACCCCACAAAATAGTAATGAAGAGTGGCCCCGGATGGCAATTCTGCAGGAGGCCAGAGAGAAACCAGCTGGACTGGAACAGGGGAGGGAGGTACCCTGAAGGAGGCTGTCAAGAAAAAATTAAAATAATAGAAAACCTGGAATATTTAGAGAAGCTTCTCTGACATGTTTCAGAGGAAAGTTGGTGAGATTAATGATTGGAACAAATAAAACTTGGTGAATAAAAAAGTGACAATAATTAATTCACAGAAAAATTCATTTTTATGAAAAAGAAGAAACAGTGTCCTGGCATAGTTGAAGCTCAACTGTGAATACTAGTTACACAGCAATAATAATATAACCACTGGGGAATGATTTAACTAAAACTTTTAAGAAAACAATATTAGAGAAAAGAGGGAGTGATGGGAGAAGAAACATGTGTGTGCATGTACAAGTGTGTGTGTGTGTGTGTGTGTGTGTAAAGTCATTGTGTCATTGATAAAACAAGAAATACTAATATAATCATGGACTTTCACTGGGAGAAGGAAACAAAACAAACAAGAACTGGTGGTCCAGTGGTTAAGACTTGGCACTTCACTGCAGGGGGCACGAGTTCTATCTCTGGTCAGGGAAGTACCATATGCCTCAAAGTGCAACCCGACCCCCCACAAAAAAGAAAGTATCACCTCAAGAATATGAGAATAAGAACACAAACTTGGCAAAGAACTGTTGTTTTCATTAAATGTCTAATATTATTTATTGACTTTTAAACTATGTACATAATTTGCTTTGATAAAATTCAATTAAAAATTAAGTTGCATGGGAGGGAGTGTGTGGGATGAGATTGTGACACATTGTGAAGAAATTCTGGAAAAGTGAGAGAATGAGATAACCAGGGGTGAAGAATAAGATTGCTCCTCAGCATTAAGTCCACTTTAGATTCAAGGTCATGTTTTTTTTTTTTTTATTGGAGGCTAATTATTTTACAATATTATATTGGTTGGTTTTGCCATACATTGACATGTATCCGCCCCGGGTGTACATGAGTTCCCCCTCCCGAACCCCCCTCCCACCTCCCTCCTCCCCTTATCCTCCCTCTGGGTCATCCCCGCACACCAGCCCCGAGCATCCTGTAACATGCATCGACCCTGATCATGGTTTTAAAGTGAGACTACCCAGTGTAATTATATGTTTTCCTCCATCTACATTTCTTTAGATATTTACTTATTTTCACTGTGCCTATGGCACGTGAGATCTTTGATCTTTGTTGTGGCATGTCAGGAAGATCCCCTGGAGGAGGAATGGCAACCCACTCCGTATTTTTACCTGGAAAATCCCACAGATAGAAGAGCCTGGTGGGCTACAGTGTATGAGGTTGAAACTATCTCAGCTTCATACAACACATTCCTGGACTTCCCTGGGAGTCCAGTGGTTAAAACGCCACACTCCCAATGAGGTTTGATTCCTGGTCAAGGAACTAAGATCCCACATGGCGCAGCCAAAAATAATAATAATAATTCATTCCTACTGCCTATCCCAGGTCTACAGGTGGGTCAGCACACTCAGAATAAGAGTCTTGCCAACAATGAGTACAAAACCTGTCTCAGACATCTTTTCTTCACATTCTCACCAAACAAGGGAGATGTGTTGAAAAATTTAACTGAAAGATATATACAGTTCCACTGGATTCTAATCCTGTGGCAGCATCTTTTCTTCTGGAGATAAAAATGAATAATCCAAGACTCTTGCCCCTGGGATATGCATTCATGTTCTATGTCTCTTGCTCTATTGCTTTTCATCAAACAAAATCTATTAATTATCTTGCATGTGCCTGGTACAGAGCTAGGAAGTGTTGCAAAAATAAACAGGACATAGTCAAGCTTTCTATAATCCTTTAATACTTAAAGATTACAAATGAGCTTTTGTACAGATTTCCTCTGCTTTTGCAATTGAAGACTTCGTCTACTAAAACAATTTTTTGCTCAATACCCTAATTTGATTGAAGTATGAAAAAATTCAATCCAATCAAAACTTTGCTGTCAATTATCTCAAAATCCTTCTCCAATTTTGCTATTAGCTAAGGAATTTATATGGCCTGAAAATAAAGTTTAAACAATTATTTTAAAGTTGCACTTACCATTTTTTCATGGTGATTTCAAGGGTATTTTAAATTATTTTTCCCAAAGAAAAATTAATTGGATTTAACCAATTAATAGGCTCTTTTTAAATCTTTCACTAATTTTTTAACTTTTCATCCATCTTATTTCCTCAGCTAGGACAGGGACGATTTCTAATCTTTCCTTATACCATTTACAACTTTCAACATCACGGCATATACACAAAATGGCCTTAACACCTGTGTGTCTGGGGATTCAGGGAAGGTGGGTAGCTTTGTTTTGTTTACAGTAATACACTCTTTGTATGGGCTTCCCTGGTGGCTCAGACAGTAAAGAATATGCCTGCAATGCGGGAGACCTGGGTTCAATCCCCGGGTTGGGAAGACCCCCTGGAGAAGAGCATGGCAACCCACTCCAGTATTCTTGCCTAGAGCATCCCATGGATGGAGGAGCCTGTCGGGCTACAGTCCGTGGGGTCGCATAGAGTCGGACATGACTGAGCAATTAAGCACAAACTCTTTACGAAAGGTATGGAGAACATTTGCTGTCTTTAAAAACTTCATGCATTTTCTAGTAACTACACTATACGTATGTAAGAGAATATCCTTTTTTTTTTTTTTTTTTTTTAGAAAATACAAAGTATTTCGGAGAAGGCAATGGCACCCCACTCCAGTACTCTTGCCTGGAAAATCCCATGGATGGAGGAGCCTGGTAGGCTGCAGTCCGTGGGGTCGATAAGGGTCGGACATGACTGAGCGAATTCACTTTCACTTTTCACTTTCACACATTGGAGAAGGAAATGGCAACCCACTCCAGTGTTCCTGCCTGGAGAATCCCAGGGACAGGGGAACCTGGTGGGCTGCCGTCTATGGGGTCACACAGAGTCGGACACGACTGAAGTGACTTAGCAGCACAAAGTATTTAGGAGAAAAAGGGCACAATGTTTCTAATTTACTTTCAAAAGTTCAGGGGAAAAAGTCAGAAAAATAAAGATGGAAAGAGCGGGGGAGAGAGGCAGACACGATAGAGCAAAATAGAGAATGGGGGAAACTGTCAACAGTGAATGAATCAGTAAGGATATTGCATATTCTTGCAACTTTGCTAGAACTTTGACATTATATAAAACATTTCCCTAAAAAAACAATATCTAGAAGGAAGTGTACCCAAGAGTGAAAAGGCCTATCTCGCTACGCTCTAGAAAGCAAGAGGAAAATTATTTTGAGCGCTGTGTTACGATGATGGATGAGGTGGTGAGCAATCCATGGTTTCAGCAGAGAAAGAGGCCCAACGGTAAATGAATTTTCACTTTGGCTCATCTTGGTTTGGCTCTCAGACAATTCATCAGTCAGACTTTAAGGAGCTCTGAGAAAATCTTAGAGCACATGTCTGAGCCCTCTCTAGGACTGCTTCTGGAAGCCCTGCCCTGGGACAAGTCCACCCCAGACACTGTCCTATGGAAAAGGAAGTCAGAGGAACAATGAGTTATAATTACGAGGGAGACTAGACGGCTCAGAGGCTGGGAAATAGCTGATATCTCTGGGCTTCTGAAAGTAAGTCAAGGTTAGCTCCCTCATGCTAGATCAGACCCTGAAGTCTCAAACACTGCCTTTTCTCCCTCACGTAAGTCATGACCAAATGCCAAAATGCATCAGCTGATGGACTTCAGCTCCTGTGTATTGATGGGAACTTACAATGCAAAGACCAACCTCAGGGCACACTCTGCAAAGCATCCTGGCATTCTGGCTCCCCTCTGATGCAAACTGCTCAGCTCTTCTGCGGTGACCTGTGAAACCCAGGGTAGGCTTACTGTAAACCAGGCAAGGAATTAAGTCAAGAAGCTTCAAGGCAATAAACAGATGCTCAGGGAAAGCAGGGGACTGCCGAGGCCTGAGCACAATTGAGGTCTGAGTCAAAAGTCAAGAAGTCATTCACATGCCAAGGGCCATTTCCTCCACTGCACCCCCACCCCGCTATGCTGGAAGTCAATTCTCCACAGTCCGTGGTGAGTCAGGCGTGAGTACTTTGATTACCGCTCGGCTGATGTCATTCAAGAAAGCAGGGGGTCACCCACTGCATCAGAGGAAGAGACATTTCACTGAGACAGGTCCACCCTTTAGCCCTCTGGGGAGCCTGACATTTCCAGGACACAGAAAACAAACTTCCTCTTCAGAGGGAATATGCTTTCAGAGTGGGGGAAAAAAAGAGAGAAAGAACCCGGAGAGGGTCAAGACGTGCTCACCCTTGGCTGAACGCCCACAATCAGGGAAATTTATGTCCTTTCAGAAAAGGTGAAAGCATCAAATGTCCTCTGGTTCAAAGGCAGATCCAAGTTACTGCACGTAGGCAGAGAAAACTCAGTCTTGACTCAACAGGACTAGCTGTGCCAAGTAACCTCCTAACTCTCTGTCCACGGAGCGCTTTGTTCTCACAGAAGTTAACACTTCGTACATATAATGAGTATGTGTTGAGAAGCTCCCAATATTTGGCACTAAAATCATCCTTTGTGGTGGGGAGAGAGGTCTCAGAAACAATAGAGCCAGCATAAGAAGCCATGTTGTTTAACAGCTAATCTTGAGTGTTATGTTTCTGCCACACCATTTATATGGATTATCTTATTTGAACCTCAACAACTGTGTGAGGTTGGTACTATTATTTTCTCCACCCTATAAATGAGTGAACTGAGACACTGAACAACTAAGTAGTTTATTCAAAATCACATAGCATATGAGCAGAGGTTTGAACCCAGACAGTCTATACCAGCACTGTCCAACAGAAATTTCTGCAATGTTTGAAGTGTTATGTGTTCCACTATCCAATACAGTAGCCACAAACCATATGTGAGATGTACTTGGTGCGCCTGGATGACTAAATTTTAAATTTTTGTTTCATTTTAATTCACCTAAATTTCAATAGCCACCTGTTGCTAGTGGCTACCACTGGAAAAGACTCTGATGCTGGGAAGGATTGGGGGCGGGAGGAGAAGGGGACGACAGAGAATGAGATGGCTGGATGGCATCACCGACTCTATGGACATGGGTTTGAGTGAAATCCGGGAGTTGGCGGTGGACAGGGAGGCCTGGCGTGCTGTGATTCATGGGGTCGCAAAGAGTCAGACACGACTGAGCGACTGAACTGAACTGAACTGAACTGAACCATACTAGACAATGCAGATCAGAACCAACGTACTTAATTAACCATATGTTAAATCACAATATTTAGGATCGACCTTCACCTTCTTTTAAGTCATGGGAAGCCAAATTACAACAAACATCAACATCATCCTTGCAAGGGAAGAGGGTCATCGTGTGCCTGTGTGGGGGAAGGGCAAAGGTTGCAGTTGCCAGGAAGAGAATGAGGCATGCCCTGTGCTGTCATTCAGGCACTAAACTTATGTGTCTTTGGACACGATAAAGGCAAGTGTCTCACCTCCCTAGCGATCTCCACCTGTCATCCCTGTCTCCATTCAGACACCAACAGCCTTCTTACAAGTTTGACTTCTGGTCCTGTAGATGGATCAGCTGGTCCTGGGAGAAAGGACAACCAGATGCTCCTCTTTGTGATATAGTATTGTGCTTAACACCAAGGAAGATGCCAGAAGAAAGATCTACCCTGGACACTTGTCCTCTATGAGCTCTCGCTCCAGAAGGCAGGCTTACAAGCCTGACTGAGCTCCTCAAAGCATATACAGTGAAAGACAGTGTGTGAATGTACCAAAGCACATCTTATGAGCTCAGCCACAACCACATATGGCTTGTGGCTACCATATTGGTTAGTGGAACAGAGAATGGATTTCAGAGGGGGTTTAAATAGGATACTAAATTTGGGCTGGGTGAACAAAGATGGTATTTTGCAGGAAGAGGGCTTGAGCTGATATAAACAACAACAAAAAGTGGGTGAACTTGAAAAGTCCAAAAGGAGGGCAAATGACATTTGATGTGGGGCATGATCACAGAGGCCAGGTGAGTCAGTGCTGGTGTGGTGAGGGGCTCTGAGAAATCAGCTTAAAGTGGGAGATAAGTTGGCAAGATGGGTTGGTGCTCAACTTTTTGGCTAGTCCCTCCTCACCTCCACACTGGGAGCTCTCTTAAAAACATTTTGTATCTCAGAAGAGAACCTAAGAAATGATTTAAGATGGCAGTTGGCCCCCACCTGCAGAACTTATTTAAATATATAGATTTCAAGCACCACCCCTAGGGATTCCCTGGAACTAGGGTGAGGACCAGGGGGTCAGTTTTCTTTGGTTTTAATTTGTTAACCAATGACTGAGATCATTCAAATGCTTCTGAGCCCTCTTGGATATCTGCAACCAGAGATTTCAGCCACTCCCTGCTCCAAGAAAGAACCTACTCAATGGGGAATTCCCTGAGGCTCACTGATTCACTGGTTAGGGCTCCAAGTTTCCACTGCAGGGGGCACAATTTCATCCTTGGTTGGGGAACTAAAATCCCCCATGCCCTGGGGCACAGCCAAAATAAAATAAAAAAGAAAGAAAAACATTATTTTGAAATATAACTTTTAAAAAAGAACCTACTCAAAGGCTAGAGGTAAAGGAGACTGTGCCCCATTTTCAAAGCTGTCCAGGCAGCACTACCCAGCCCCCCTGGGGAAGCCTTACTGAGAGGTTATGAGTTTATTCCAGGAGGGGAATCATTGAGCGATGATAGAAAGGAGTATCTGTTTTTTTTTTTTTTTAAAAAAACAGCAATTTCAATGAGCTGCATGGGGATTCAAGATTTCTTTGTAGGAAATTTAACACCGTTTCTCTGATCCTTCATTGTACGGTTTAGTATGCTGAGGCTTAGTGAGAAGAATGACTTATCTAAGCTCACACAGCCATCAGGGCATAAACAGTAGATGAAGACGAGTGCCCAGCTAGCCTTGACTCTGCTCTGTGGCCTCTCATCTGCACTCTCTGGACACAGAAGATCCTCATCCTTCGGCACCAACTTCATAGTGCCAACCAAAACAAAAGAGAAATTTTTCTTTGGACCCTTTCATGCTATTTTCATTCCACCATTTTACTTGACAGCAGTTCTTTATTAAAAAGCAGGCACTTATCTTTGGAGGACATGTCCTTTGTTATATCATCTCAGTATTTCCCAAAGGCTCAAGGAGATCCAGGGGAAGATAAACGTCCACCAACAAGACAAATATTAGCATTTATTAAAGGGGGAAATAAAATGAAGTCCCTTAGTGCTTCCATTCTGTTCCCACAATGAAAGTAAGCCTTGTTTGCAGTCTGAATTTCCTCCTGCCAAATGCAGGGTCATTTCTGGTCTCCCAGCCAAGCCAATACACTCTTTTGAAATAGTCACTAATTTGCATTAAAATGGAGGAAATAGTCATGTACATATTGCTTAACAAAACCCTTACCTTACCTCTGAAAAGTATAACTTTTTTTATTAAAGTAGAGTTGATGTACAATATTATATGCTACAGGTGTACAATATAGTGTTTCAAAGCTTTTAAAGGTTATACTCCATTTAGAGTCATTATAAAATATTGGCTACATTCCTCATGTTGTTACAATATATAATAGTTTGTACCTGTTAATCCCTTTCTCCTACAAGTATAACTTTGGGGGAATTAGGCTCAAACAAACAATTTGATTTATTTACACAGTTGTTATTAGAACTCTTGATTTGTCAATTCCTATTGTAATAAATGCCCATGCCACACACATGAAAACAAATAAATAAACAATCCTTACTTCTAACGGCAACTTTCATTCTCTAGCTCTGGTATATCCGTTGGAAATGGCTAAGATACAAAAGCATTACTCCTCTTTCTGCTTTTGGTCAACACCATCTTGTCCACACCTAGTATGATGGGCATCTCTCAGAGGCCAAGCATCTTGGAAAGATACAAAATGCAGATCCCAGCCTCTTCCAGGCATGATAACTGGATTTTCCATTCTTCTGGGAGTTGCCCTGTGTTACTCCCCAGTAATGCCTTCAATCCCCACATGTACACCCACTCGAAACCACTTGATAGGGTGGAAAGAAACATGGACGGTTGGGACTTTACAAGGCATTCATCTACCCTATCATTGCATAAACAAAAAGAATGGCGGGTCAAGAATTTTAAGTGATCTGTTAAAAGTCACACTTCCATTTAGTGGCAGATCAGGAACTAAGCTGAGATTCTAGAAAGAGCTATGTGTTCCCTATTACCACTTGGGAACATTGCGTTAGGTTTTGGTCCTGACTTTGCAATTGATTTCCTATGTTCCTGAGGTACTCCCTGCTTCACTTTTCTTGTCCAGAAGATCAGAATTAAAATTAAAATTTTTTATTTCAAAAAAATTAATAAATAAAATGTCTATTCCCAAGAGCCATCTCCCCTCAACTCACAGAGATGCTATCAAAATCAAATGACACCTTGAAGTTGAAAATGTTCTAGAATGTGGAAAGCACTATTTTCTTGTTTTTATGACACTTTTCCCATTTCAGATATATCTTCTAACAACCTCCCCTAAAGGGTAGCCATTTTTCGTATGTAGTTAGAAAATAACCTCTCAGAAAGAAACTGAGGCAGGAAGACACATGCAAAGCCCATTTCATAAACAGATTGTTTTTGATCTGATAGAAATGCCCAGGTTGTGACTATTTCTGACAAGTTGGCTCGCAAGACAGAGGATATTGCTGGGGAGTGTAGGGAGGAATAATCTCACGTGGGTTATTAGTCACAATTGGGCTTTTCCTATTAAAAAAAAAATTACTGTACATACATCAGTTCAGTTCAGTTCAGTTCAATCGCTCAGTCGTGTCCGACTCTTTGCGACCCCATGAATCACAGCACACCAGGCCTCCCTGTCCATCACCAACTCCCGGAGTTCACTCAAACTCATGTCCAGCGAGTCGGTGATGCCATCCAGTCATCTCATTCTCTGTCGTCCCCGTCTCCTCCCACCCCCAATCCTTCCTAGCATCAGACTCTTTTCCAGTGAGTCAACTCGACGCATGAGGTGGCCAAAGTATTGCAGTTTCAGCTTTAGCATCAGTCCTTCCAATGAACACCCAGCATTGATCTCCTTTAGAATGGACTGGCTGGATCTCCTTGCAGGCCAAGGGACTCTCAAGAGTCTTCTCCAGCACCACAGTTCAAAAGCATCAATTCTTTGGCGCTCAACTTTCTTCACAGTCCAACTCGCACATCCATACATGACCACGGGAAAAACCATAGCCTTGACTAGACGGACCTTTGTTGGCAAAGTAATGTCTCTGCTTTTTAATATGCTGTCTAGAGGAACTGAAAACCCATTCCTCATTTTGGAGTGATTTCAAGTTTGTGATAGAACATGACAGAAACAAAGGAAAATCTTCTGCAGGTCACAATCTCCACTCCAGAAATTAAGACCCAGGGTATTTCTGATGTTGTTTTGTTTTTTCCTTCCTTTTCATTCTGTAGAAAACAACTAAAACCAAGAGTAAGGATTCCTAAGAGCCATTCTGATGGGCATGCTGGCCAGGGGAAGTGCTAGAAAATAGAGCACAGGCTGTTCCAAAAAGCATGCAAGGTACACTGAACTGGCGGTCCTAACCCCTGCATTCCTGCCCTGGCTCCCAGACCAACCCCTGCCTCACAGCAGTAGAGTAGTTGATGTTTTTTAATAAATAAATATTTCTGGAGGCATTTAGTAGAGCCAGGGTATGTGATCCATTTATTTGGAACCAAAGTTTTATGTAGTGTTTTATTATTTTTCCCTTGTAAGAATTTTTTTCCCCCAGAGAAGAGTACTCATTAATTTCAACCATAGCCCTTAGGTATTTTGAAATCTTCTTCTCATATTGGCTGTCACATAACCCAAGTCAAATACCACTCTTTTGGTAAAAGCAAAGGTTGGTGAATACTAACATGGAATTGGTTTCTCTATGACGAATCCTCCAGCACCATCCTGGAGACATCAGATCCTGACTGACAATGTCACCGAAAGAGCTTATTATTTGGACCTCCTAGTGCAGATCTTCCAAAAATGGGACCCAGGGCTTCCCTGGTGACTCAATGGTGAAGAAACTGCCTGCCAATGCAGGAGACACTGGTTGGATCCCTGATACGGGAAGATTCTACATGCCACGGAGCAACTAAGCCCAGGCACCACAACTATTGAGCCTGTGCTTGCTCTAGAACCCAGGAACTGCAACCACTGAGCCGGGGAGCCATAACTACTGAAAACCGTGCACCCTAGAGCTCGTGCTCCACAACAAGAGAAGCCACCACAAAAAGAAGCCCCCGAACTGCAGCTAGAGAGTAGACCCCACTCCCTGCAACTAGAGAAAAGCCCGGGGGTAAATGAAGACCCAGTACAGCCAAAAATAAATTAATTAATTAAATTATTGTTAAAAGAGCAATTAGTCCATTTAAATTTATCTTTTTAAAAGAATAATGGGACCCAGAGAACCCATATTTTCCATGCTTTTCAAATAAGATTTGTCTTATGCAGATAGGCATCTAGCTACTGTTTACTGACTGTCTTGTGATACATGACAAGTACCTTGAAGACAGTCAATTCACTCCTATAGCATGAAAAGTCCAGTACAGTAATTTTTAGAGTACATACGTTCAGTAAATAACATGAGCTAAGTGGTGTCATCTGCATGTCTGAGGTTATTGATATTTCTCCTGGGAATCTTGATTCCAGCGTGTGCTTCTTCTAGCCCAGCATTCCTCATGATGTACGCTGCATAGAAGTTAAATAAGCAGGGTGACAATATACAACCTTGACGTACTCCTTTCCCTATTTGGAACCAGTCTGTTGTTTCATGTCCAGTTCTAACTGTTGCTTCCTGACCTGCATACAGGTTTCTCAAGAGGCAGGTCAGGTGGTCTGGGATTCCCATCTCTTTCAGAATGTTCCACAGTTTATTGTGATCCACACAGTCAAAGGCTTTGGCATAGTCAATGAAGCAGAAATAGATGTTTTTCTGGAACTCTCTTGCTTTCTCCATGATCCAGCGGATGTTGGAAATTTGATCTCTGGTTCCTCTGCCTTTTCTAAAACCTGCTTGAACATCTGGAAGTTCACGGTTCACATATTGCTGAAGCCTGGCTTGGAGAATTTTGAGCATGACTTTACTAGTGTGTGAGATGAGTGCAATTGTGCAGTAGTTTGAGCATTCTTTGGCATTGCCTTTCTTTGGGATTGGAATGAAGACTGACCTTTTCCAGTCCTGTGGCCATTGCTGAGTTTTCCAAACTTGCTGGCATATTGAGTGCAGCACTTTCACAGCATCATCTTTCAGGATTTGAAATAGCTCAATTGGAATTCGATCACCTCCACTAGCTTTGTTCATAGTGATGCTCTCTAAGGCCCACTTGACTTCACATTCCAAGATGTCTGGTTCCAGGTGAGTGATCACACCATCGTGATTATCTTCGTCGTGAAGATCTTTTTTGTACAGTTCTTCTGTGTATTCTTGCCACCTCTTCTTAATATCTTCTGCTTCTGTTAGGTCCATACCATTTCTGTCCTTTATCGAGCCCATCTTTGCATGAAATGTTCCCTTGGAATCTCTAATTTTCTTGAAGAGATCTCTTGTTTTTCCTATTCTGTTGTTTTCCTCTATTTCTTATGGCAGAAAGTGAAGAGGAACTCAAAGGCCTCTTGATGAAAGTGAAAGAGGAGAGTGAAAAGTTTGACTTGAAGCTCAACATTCAGAAAACAAAGATCATGGCATCTGGTCCCATCACTTCATGGGAAATAGATGGGGAAACAGTGGAAACAGTGTCAGGCTTTTTGGGCTCCAAAATCAGTGCAGATGCTGATTGCAGCCAGAAAATTAAAAGACGCTTACTCCTTGGAAGGAAAGTTATGACCAACCTAGATAGCATATCAAAAAGTAGAGACATTACTTTGCCAACAAAGGTCCGTCTAGTCAAGGTATGGTTTTTCCTGTGGTCACGTATGGATGTGCGAGTTGGACTGTGAAGAAAGTTGATCGCCGAAGAATTGATGCTTTTGAACTGTGGTGCTGGAGAAGACTCTTGAGAATCCCTTGGACTGCAAGGAGATCCAGCCAGGCCATTCTAAAGGAGATCAATCCTGGGTGTTCACTGGAAGGACTGATACTAAAGCTGAAACTCCAATACTTTGGCCACCTCATGCGACGAGTTAACTCACTGGAAAAGAGTCTGATGCTAGGAGGGATTGGGGGTGGGAGGAGACGGGGACAACAGAGAATGAGATGGCTGGATGGCATCACCGACTCGATGGACATGAATTTGAGTGAACTCCGGGAGTTGGTGATGGACAGGGAGGCCTGGTGTGCTGATTCATGGGGTCGCAAAGAGTCGGACACGACTGAGCAACTGAACTGAACTGAACTGAACATATTGAAAGCTCACTCTGCGGCAAGCACTATGATAAGGGCTCCCCATACGCTACCTCATCTAACCTTGCCAACAAGTCAATGATAGAGTCATTGTTAACATTTCCATTTTACAGAGGAGGAACTGAGGAACAACGGTTAAGTAAATGACTCAAAAGTCAAATGGCTAACAAGTGATGGATCTGAGGGACATACTCTAGCAGCCAGATTCTCAAGCCTGTAAAAGCATGTTTGTCTCAAAACTGGTCTACTCTACCACCTCCCAGGTGACAAAAGACATCACCCTTTGGATGAGACCTTATACCGCCTTCAAAGAGTCAGTTTTCCTGGGACAACTTTCCCAAGTTGATAAGTGTGTAGGTCAGGATAAGTTAGGTTATGCCACAATAAGAAAGATGACTCAGACATCTCAGTGGCTTAACACAACAAAAGTTTGCTTCTTGTCAAATTTCATGGAGGTCTGCCAAGAGCCCACTGGCCAGATCTATTCATGAATCCCCAAGCTGACTACTGGGGGACATAGGGAAACACAACTAATACTAGGTAAGTAATGGCTATGGCTGCCACTGGGAATATCCTTCTTAAGTCTCTAGGGACTTCATGGAAAGAGTCCATACTGCTCTGAAGGATGAGGTTCCAGCCTCAGATCTTCCAACAAACCCACACAGAACTGGCAAATGACTCCCTTTCTGAACTGCAGTTTCCTCGTTTCTCAAATGATGTGATTACACGGTTGTCCCTCAAGGTCCACTCCAGCATATTTTATCAACGTGCCAATGAATTTCCCTTACACAAGACTACAATGTCCCTTACACAAGACTACATAGGCACCCTGGGGAGGATATAGAAACATCTCTGGATGTGACGGGAGGCGAGGCTGTTTCATGGCACAAGCTCAACGTTTTGCTTGGATGGCGGGCTCGGGGGAGACTGTTTGCCAACCTAACGGAATGGGGTCAGCGGTTCATGGCAACTCCCATGACTTTGGGGATGTTGGGAGCTTTTTTGTTGGTTTTTACACCTAATAAAAAGTAATTTCCTCTTTTCAAAAGGCACATTTTTTTTTTTCTGTTTTGGAAGATTAGAGAGTTTGGGGCTTTGTTTCATTTTTGTTTTTAAAATTAAAAGGACATCCTCTTTCAAGACTGAAGTTATGAGTAACATAAAGAATAAGTAGTTTAGCTCAGGTCACCCAGCAAGATGAGCAGAACAAGGGGTAAAATCCACTGCCTTGGATGGGCCTCATCCCCAGGCAGGAAATCATTCTTGGATAAAAACTCTTGCCAAATGGTCCATGATGAATGAGTGTTAATAAACCTCAAACATGGATTTCATATCCTTTTGAATACACGAAGGTAAGGCAACTTGGTAGATTTTGGCCCAACCCAGCACATAAAGTAATGCCAAGACATTATTTTGAGACATACCCCTGAGCCAACCCGGGGGATGGTGCCTATCTGGCACTTTCTGGGAGCAGAGAAATTGTCCCTTTTCTGGAAACAGGATTAAGGCCAGGTGTGTGGAGTGGCCAGTAACACACAAACCAGCTCCCCTTCCTTAAAAGCTATCAGTTCTCTCTAGACTAGGACACGAATAACTCAGACACTGGGCTGCCTCCATGCTGGGTTCTTACCACCCCATCCTCCAGGCCCCTAAAGAAACATTTGTATACCCAAAGACCAGCCCGGAAAGGAAAAGAAAAAAGCAGAAGGAATCCTACCCCTGGCCCAGCAACAGGAATAACTTCCAGGTGTGTTTAAAAGCCAAGTTGCTTAAGCCATTTCCTTCTGTATCTCCCCAACTAACTGCTTGCCATCAAGTTGAGTATAGCTCCCAGAGGTTTGGGGAACAGCCAAGGTGACCCAGCTATACCCTAGGAACCTGACAGTATCCACCAAATTTCACAATAGTAGAATCTGAGGGGAGTCAGTGCTTCTCTTTCCCCAAGTATCCCTCTTATGGTGCAGGAAGGAAAAGACTTTACATTGTACCACTCTTTTTTTAAAATTAAACTTTTATTTTATATTGGAGGATAGTTATGGGGCTTCCCGGGTGGCTCGGTGGTAAAGAATCTGCCTGTCAATGCAGGAGAAGCAGAAGACATGGGTTTGATCCCTGGACGGGGTAGATCCCCTAGAGAAGGGGATGGCTACCCAGTCTGGTATTCTTGCCTGGAAAATTTCATGGACAGAGGAGCCTGGCTAGCTACAGTCCAAAGGGTCGCAAAGAGTCAGACATGACTGAGCACAAAGCTATTGTTGACATAGTTGGTTTACAATGTTGTGCTTGTTTTAGGTGTATAGTAGCATTATTTAGTTGTACAGATACATGTATTTATTCTTTATTAGATTATTTTCCCATGTAAATTACTACAGTGTGCTGAGTAGTGTTCCCTATGCCATATAGTACTCCCCTGTTGATAATCTGTTTTATATTTATTAGTGTATAGATGTTCATCCTAATGTCCTAATTTATGCCTTCTTCCCAGACCCCAGCTTTTTCCCTTGTTAACCATAAGATGTTTTTCTAAGCGTTTGAGTATGTTTCTATTGGAATATAATTGCTTTAGTTTCTGCTGTACAACGAAGTGAGTCAGCTATATGTAAGTCAGAAAGAGAAAAACAAATACCATTTATTATTGAATATATATGAAATCTAGAAAAATGGTACAGATGAACCTATTTGCAGGGCAGGAACAGAGATGCAGATGTAGATAACAGACATGCAGACACAGACGGGAAGGGAAGGGTGAAATGAACTGGAACGTTGGAATTGACATTTATACACTGCTAAGTTGCTTCAGTCATGTCTGACTGTTTGCAACCCCATGGACTGTAGCGCTCTAGGCTCCTCTGTCCATGGGATTCTCCAAGCAAGAATACTGGAATGGGTAGCCATTTCCTTCTCCAGGGGATCTTCCCATCCAGGGACTGAACCCATGTCTCTTATATCTCCTGCATTGGCAGGCAGGTTCTTTACCATTGGAGCCACCTGGGAAGCCCCATAAATATACTACCATATGTAAAATATATAGCTAGTGGGAACTTGCTGTACAGCACAGAGCACTCAGCTCATGCTCTGTATCATTCTTGACATTTTAAAAGTGCTTCCACACACCATCCAGTATCTCATTTGATCTTTACGACAAAACCTGGGAAGTGGACAAAGATTGTTGTCCTCATTCGAAGATCATAAAATGCAGCTCATAAAGTTCTGAGTAGCCAGCCAGGCTTGCCCCATGTCCACAGGAGCTCACAGGTACTGTGACAGCAACAATGTGAACTGCAACATTTTAGTTGCAAATGCAAGTTCCTCTGCAATTTGCTTGGCATTTACAGCCAAGGATTGGTAGATCCTTGATTGGGTGTCATCAACCTGATGACAAGTGGCCTAGGATCCCAAAATCTAAGCCTGTCTACAAGTTCCATAAACAGAGGCCATATTCCTCATGTCAGGGAGAGGGCTGCCTGGAAATGATTAAGAGAGGAAAGGAAACTGAAGTAAGAACAATCCTGACCCCAGGTCACATCTAGCCCTGGGACAGGAGGATGTTCTGGCTGCTCGTGACTCAATGCTGGTGGGAGGAGTTCCAGCTAATTTCCAGCTCACCTCCTGGATCATCCAGGTCTGGGGGACCATTTAACCAGGAGAAACTCAAGCTCTGTGTCAGTGGTCAGATGTGACAGGATTATCATGATCAAGTCTGTTTTCTCAGGTGTCCATGCCACTGAGGCCCCAGGAAACATCAGATACCAGGATTGACTGTTGAAAACTGTCCAAAAAGCCCCCACAGCCACTGAGCTCCCCTCCCCAACATAGGTCCACTAGGAAACGGTCCCAGGGCTGGCAGAGGAGCACAGACACCTACTTCAACTGCTCTGCCATGGGGGAAAGACCCACTGGAGGAAAAGCAGGCAACTCTACTGACTGAAAGTTAATTGGTTATCTGGAAAACACACAGAAAGTTACCAAGTAAGCTAGAGTGGAAAGACTCAAGAAGCTTCTTTTGCACAAAGTTTTAATACTCATCAAGACGCATATACAGGCACCCGCTCATTAGATCTCACAACCTCCTGCAAAGGAATACTTATCTCCATTTTATTTTAAGCAGCTTTGTTCTCGGGTTTTTTACTTTCTCTGGCCACACCATGCGGCATGTGGGATCTTGGTTCTCCGACCAGGGATCAAACCCATGCCTCCTGCACTGGAAGCATGGAGTCCCAACCACCAGACCACCAAGGAAGTTCTCCTTGTCCTTATTTTAGAAGCAAGGAAATGAGTTCCAAAAGGGCAGATTTTCCCTGGGGTCCACATGGTAGAACTACAGCTATAACTTCTGAGTCTCCTAACTCTCCCTTCAGGCTCCTGGTGCTTTTCTCACTCACTCATCATTCATCTATCCACTCAAGGATTAGATTCAAGACCCGTCAAAGAGTTCTTCACCAGCACAAATATCTCCCAAGGGACTGGCTTTCGGGCAGACTGAAGTTGTCCACTTTGCAATTAGTTGTGGACTGGGAATACTCAGCTACTCTACTGCTCTAGAATAGTCTTTTCTTTTATCCAGCTCGGTTCCCCTCCCCTGTTCCATTCAACCTTTTTTTCTGAAAAAGATTTCAAATTCAGAAAATCTTTTACCATGATAAAAGCAGAAGATATGAGGCAAAAGAAATAAAAGCAAAAAAAATTTAATGAGACCTCTTGAGAGTCCCTTATACTGCAAGGAGATCCAACCAGTCCATTCTAAAGGAGATCAATCCTGGGTGTTCACTGGAGGGACTGATGCTAAAGCTGAGACTGCAATACTTTGGCCACCTCATGCGACGAGTTGACTCACTGGAAAAGACTCTGATGCTGGGAAAGGTTGGGGGCGGGAGGAGAAGGGGACGACAGAGAATGAGATGGCTGGATGGCATCACCGACTCTGTGGACATGAGTTTGAGTGAACTCCGGGAGTTGGTGATGGACAGGGAGGCCTGGTGTGCTGTGATTCATGGGGTCGCGGAGAGTCAGACACGACTGAGCGACTGAACTGAACTGAACTAAGATGAAAAGCATTTGTACAGCAAAGGAAACCAGCAACAAAACAAAAAGACAGCTTATGGACTAGGAAAAAATATTTGCAAATGATCTGACCAACTAGGAGTTAATATCCAAAATATACAAACAGCTCATACAACTCAATATCAAAAAAACAAACAACCAAATCCAAAAATGGGCAGAAGACTTGAGTAGATATTTTTCCAAAGTAGACAGGCACATGAAAATGTGCACAGTACTGCTAATTATTAGAAAAATGCACATCAAAACCACAATGAGGTATCACCTCACACCTGTCAGAATGGCTATTACCAAAAGTCTACAAATAATAAATGTCAGAGAAAGGTGTGGAAGAAAGGAAACCCTCTTACACTGTTTGTGGGACTGTAAATTGGTGCAGTCACTAAGGAGAACAGTATGGAGGTTCTTCAAAAAACCAAAAATAGTTATCATATAATTCAACAATCCCACTCCTGGATATATATATATATCCAGAAAAAATGAAAACACTAACTCAAAAAGATACATGTACCCAGTGTTCATAGCAGCATTATTTACAACAGTCAAGAAGCAAACCAAGTACTCATCAACAGGCAATTGGATTAAGAAAATGTGATATTAATATATATTTTTATATACAACAGAATATTACTTAGTCATAAAAGAGAATGAAATGTTGCCATTTGCAGCAACATGATAAGACTTAGAGAATATTATACTTGTGAAATAAGTCAGGCAGAGAAAGACAAATACTATGTGATATCACTTATATGTGAAATCTAAAAAATAATACAAATGAATGTATATACAAAACAGAAACAGATTCACAGACACAGAAAACAAACTTATGGTTAACTAAGGGGGGTGGGACAAATTAGGAGTATGGGATAAACAGATATAAACTATTATACATACAGCAGATAAGCAACAAGGATTTACTGTACAACACAGGGAACTATGTTCAACATCTTATCATAACCTCCAATGGAATATAGTCTCCAAAAATACTAAATCACTATGCTGTGCATCTGAAACTAACACAATATAGTAAATCAACAACACTTGAATTAAAAAAAAAATGGAGCTATGGACCAAGGGATAAATCTAATACAGAACTGTTTCTTTTATTTCCTGGTGCTATATGATATAGAACACACTTTTAGGGACTTCCCTGCTGGTCCAGTGGCTAAGACTCCAAGCTCCCAAAACAGGGGACCTGGGTTCAATCCCTGGTCAAGGAACTAGATCCCACATGCTGCAAATAAGAGTTTACCTGCCACAACTAAAGGTTCTGCGTGCCTCAAGTGGCACAACTCAGACCTGGCACAGCCAAATAAATAATTTAAAAAATAATAATAACATACCATTTAGCCTTTATATTGTCTATTTTTAGCCATGAAATGAGGTTAAACTTATCACCAAGAACTAAATATCTTGGGAAGCCAATATCCATTCAGTCCTCTCTAGCATAGCTGTGCTAGCTATCGAGAAACAGAAAGTCAATGAGAAAAAAAAACAAAACACTTTTCTGACCTTCCCCTAGAGTCACCCACACTTCCCATGGCCCGGCAAGTAAACGGTTAGCACCTGGACCTAAGGGCGGACTCAGGAACCTGCTCCAACACAAGGCCATTTTCTTTCTGATTGGTAATGCCTGGATATGGAAGGGGCAAAAAAAATCATCACCACACTACCACCACCATCATCATCATCATCATTTTATAAATTAGAAAGGTGAAACCTAAGAAGCAGCAGCAGCAGCTTGGAGCCAAAATCGCAGCTCCTTTCTCAGAGCCTAGCGAGGTGGTGGCTAAATTCTTGTAC
Source organism: Moschus berezovskii (assembly GCF_049115385.1). Classification (NCBI taxonomy): domain Eukaryota; kingdom Metazoa; phylum Chordata; class Mammalia; order Artiodactyla; family Moschidae; genus Moschus; species Moschus berezovskii. The sequence continues at coordinate 78,279,861 of NC_142466.1, read as the reverse complement.
TGTCATGAAACCCTGGGTCATAAAGTCATTTCCACAAAACCACAAAAGCTTTTCTTCAAACATATCACTTCCCCTATTCAGAAACATTCGACTAGCCCTGATTTCCTGTTTGTTTTGTTTTGATTTTAGCTTCTATGTTTGCCACTGAGGGCATTCCTCAGCCTGTTCCCCGCAGGTCCCAGACTGAGCCCTCACCGTTGCTAGTCTAATTCCCACACAGGGCCCCATGTTCCCATCTCTGAGCCTTCCTCATGTCCTTCCAGCCTTCCCAGGTGGCTAGAGTGGTAAAGAACCCACCTGCCAGTGCAGGAGACATAAAAGACACAGGTTCAGTCCCTAGGTTGGGAAGATCCCCTGGAGAAGCATGAGGCAACCCATTCCAGTATTCTTGCCTGGACAATCTCCATGGACAGAGGAGCCTGGGGGCTACAGTCCATGGGGTCACAAGCAGTCAGATATGACTGAAGCAACTTAGCACATGCACACACGTTCTTCTGGGGTCTGCCGTGTCCTCCCAAATCCTTCAAGGTGAAGTTCCTGTCCATCTTCTCCAAAAAGTTTTGTCCTGCCATTCCCGTGCTCCCTGGATATTCTCTTTCTTTGAGTTCCCACAGCATCTACAGTTTGAATAATATTGGGTTGGCTGAAAATTCATTTGGGTTTTTCCAGAACATCTCATGAAAAAATCCAAAGGAATTTTTCAGCCAACACAATATTAACTTACACAGCTTTGTATTATTTTTCTCTCATTTCATGCATGTTGATTTCTTCTCAGTTACATCAAAAGGACAAGAATGAATCCTTAGCTTTCTCTTAGAACCCCAGAAAGTTGGTATAAAGCTAACAACCTCCAAATGGTACAGTCACAGCTTGTTCACTGAAACAAACTTCTAATTTCATCACTCTGCAGAGGACCTGGCTGAAATGCTTCTATAGGCCTCTGTAAGACCCATTTTGGAAAAATGCATTCTACATCTGAGAGTGTATTCAACCATGTTGCTAAAGCCATTCCAAATTCTCCAAGCCAGGCTTCAGCAATATGTGAACCGTGAACTTCCAGATGTTCAAGCTGGTTTTAGAAAAGGCAGAGGCACAAACTGCTAGAAGATCCTAAAATCTTACTTTTAAAAAGCCAGTGGTTACAGAAACCACCAGCTCTGTGGATGGTCCTGGCTTAGAGTAGAATAAGTTTGTTGACTCTGAAATCAGCCTAGAGGAGAAAAACACAGACTTGCCTTTTCTCTTCCTGACAAAATACTTAGAACCTCATTCCCACCTGTACACCAAAAGCAGACGGACGGGTGCTAAATTTCTTTCTCTCTCTCTTTCTTTCTTTCCATAGAAGTCTCCTCTGTAGACAACTGAGACCAAAGGTTGTACACGTGACTTTCTTTTGGAAAAGGTTTGTGCTGATTCTCAGCAAGTCTGACCACATCCAAGACAATGAAAAGGATGACTGACCAGACTAAGCTGAAACTAATAGTCTCCAAATGTCAAACAATAATCGCCTGACAACCTGGGCCCTCCTAGGGTGATGGAGCTGTCTGGGTGCCCATCCCCCTCTCTCCCTCATTTACTTACACCCCCTCTCACCCAGCTGTCCTCCCCCACTTTGATCAGACCCTCCTTTAATCACTACAGGCCTGGTTATCTAAACATCACTGTGCTTTGGAGAAATTACACTACAGAAGCCAAACAGATAAATAAACTCTGATCTTAGGCCTCAGCTAGATCAAACTTATGAGTCCCATGGGGATGTTTATCTTGGAGAAGTGCAACTTCAGATCTGGGTTCATTATTTGAGAAGGCTGCCAAATCAGTCCATGGTAAGAGTAAGTGGGGACTCTGCAACCAGGGCTCAGGTTGAACAGGTCCCGTGAATAGCATCTCCCTTACCCACCTGAGTTCTGGTCCAGTTAAGAAATGAGTCAAAACCTGTCTTTGGAGACTTCCCTGGTGGTCCAATGGTTAAGAATCCGCATTGCTAGTGCAGGGGACCCTTTGATCCCTGGTCAGGGAACTAAGATCCCATATACCTCGGGACAACTAATTCCGTGTACCACAACTAGAAAGAAGCCCGCGAGCCTCAATGAACATCCCGTGCGCTGCAACTAAGATCCAACTCAGCCAAATAATAAAAATAATTATTCTTTTAAAAACTAAAAAAAAAAAAAAAATTAATTATAAAGTGTCTTTGATGAGACACTAAATTATCACCCTGATTACTGATAAATATGATAAAAGAGTATGTGACTTACATATAAAACAAATGGGTTTCCTAGTCCTGGATCCCAAAATTGTCTGGATTTGACCAACCAGTCATAGACAGACTCCTGGTTTTAGTACCAACAGTCTCAGATTCCAGGAAATCCTCAACCTGACAGATTGATCACTGGTCATTCCAGCTGGGCCAGGACAGACTGCCCCCAACAGCCTGAGGGCAGGGCAGACCACACCTAGCGTAGCCAACTCCCACTTCAAGGAAGGAGAACAGAAGGCCTGAGCTCTGCTGCACAATTTCTTCTTCTAAATGCACCAATCAAATTAAGTCACTGGAGGGCCAAAGTGTTAAACTGGCGGGTCTCTCAGCACATGGAAAGAAACATCTGGAGTGAGGGAAAGAAAACATTACTTTCCAACAAAATGTAATAGATTTGACCAACAAATGAACTCTCAGCAATCCAACGAGATTGGGTTGAAAGTCTGAACTATAGACTAACTTGAAAAGAAATATAATTTTGTGAATTTCACCCAACTGGAACTAAGCTTTAAAACTATTCTTTAATAATAATCATATTGGGACTTCCCTGGTGGTCCAGTAGTTAAAAGTTCACCTTGCGGACACCCACCTTTGATCCCTGGTCTAGGAAGATCCCACATGCTGTGGAGCAACTAAACCTGTGTCTCTAGAGCCTTCATACCATGCAACAAGAGAAACCACCACAATGAGAAGCCCATGAACTGCAACTAGAGAGCAGCCTCCACTCGCCTAGACTAGAGAGTCTGTGCGTAGCAACAAAGACCCAGAACAGCCAAAAATAAACAAGCAAATGTTTTAAAACTCATCATCATCATCGTATTGTTGAGTAAAGCTTACATGATACGGTGGTGGCCTGTGGTTGGTAAGGTCATGTGATCAGGCCCTGTCATAATTTGAGGGCAGGAGTCATGTGCGCTAGTTTCTGCTCAAGCATTCAACCTCCCAGGTGTGGACACTCACAGCACTCTTGTCTCCACTGCCATGGTTATCAGAGATGTTCCAGAACCTGATTGCTCTGAGGGAGGACTAGCTGCAATGGACACATGCCGTGAGCTGGAAACAAATGTATCTGTATCAATATTCCATCAAAATTTGGAGTGCTTACACTAGAAAAGACTCTGATGCTGGGAGGGATTAGGGACAGGAGGAAAAGGGGACGACAGAGAATGAGATGGCTGGATAGCATCACCGACTCAATGGACATGAGTTTGAGGGAACTCCGGGAGTTGGTGACGGACAGGGAGGCCTGGCGTGCTGTGATTCATGGGGTCGCAAAGAGTCGGACACGACTGAGCGACTGAACTGAACTGACTGATCGCCACATCATAACAAATCCTAGGAGCTTCCCTGGTGGCTCCTTGACAAAGAATCTGCCTGTGATGCAGGAGGCACAGGAGACTTGGGTTCGAGCCCTGTGTTGGGAAGATCCCCTGGAGGAGAAAATGGCAAGCCACTGCAGTATTCTCGCCTGGGACAGCCCATAGACAGAGGAGCCTGGTGGGTTACAGTCCAGGACATCGCACAGAGTCAGACATAACTGAGTGACTTGGCACACATGAGCAAACAATCTTATTGTGCGTGACTGATACAACATAAATGTGAATAGAAAAAAGATTGGAAGGAAATGTTAATAGTGATTGTCTTTCTGAGGAAGGATTTTAAGTTCTTTAATTTCTGCCCTTTTATGTGCTTTTGTACTTCCAAGTTTGGTTTATTGAGTTTTTTTTAATTTATGATTTAAAAAATTCAAACGAAAACAGATGCTTTCAGACCACCTGCTTTAACAAAATAGAGTGGAATGCTTTAAAAGTATTTTATCACTTGTTTATATGCAAACCACATGTCATGATGCTAGTTTGAATCTCAATTTTAAAACATTCTTACTTAAATTCAGCTCAAAATTTTGCTCTGTGTCACACATAAAAGGAAATATCTTCCAAAAAGCTTCCTAACTGAGATGACTATAAAACTTTTTGGTTGCTAAGGAATGTGAAAGCTATTTAACTGGTTAAACATAAGGGCCAAAATATTCTCATCAATTCCTAACCTGAAAAGGAATTCAGAAATGTTTTATTGTTCTTTTTCAAAGTCACCAAGAAATCTACATGTCAAAAGAATAAAATGTCATAAAGTGTACACTTCTTGTCATTGTTCTAACCACTATCCTCTTCCACCTCTTCTGTGCTATGTACAAGAAGAGGGAGGAAGAGAAAGACAGAGGTCATTTGAAAGGGAAAAAACTACAATGATTGGCTACTTATTCTAGGAGCAGACTGTTCAAAAAGCCAATGACCAGAGATATCACAAAGGTTGTGACAAGGTCATGTGGCTAGTCAGAAAGAGGTAACTTGTTGAAAGCATTCTACTACTGAACAGTGTACCCTTACCTTTCTAACTCAGGAAGAGTATTGGACCTTCAAAGCTCCTTGGCAATTTTTTTTTTAATTTTTTTAATTGAAATATAATTGACATGGTTTTCCCAGATGGCTCAGCGCGTAAAAAACCAGCCTGCAATGCAGGAGACAAAGGTTTGATCCCTGAGTAGGGAAGATCTCCTGGATGAGGAAATGGCAACCCACTTCAGTTTCACTGCCTGAAAAGTCCCATGGACAGAGGAGCCTAGCAGGCTACAGTCCAAAGGGTTGCAAAGAGTCAGACATGACTGAGCACACACATACATACGTATAACTGACATATACCACTGTATTAGTTTTAGGTGTATAGCATAACGATTTGCTAGAAGTGTACATTATGAAATAATCCCCACATTAAGTTCAGTTAACAGCCATCAACACACAAAGTTGAGTGTTGTGTGTGTGTGTATGATGAGAACTCTTAAGATCTACCATTGTGGTAACTTAAAACACACTATACAGTACTGTTAGCTATAGTCACCATGCTGTCCACCACATCCCCAGCACTTATTCTTCTTCTAACCAATGGGCAATTCTTTTTATAATTCTCAATCTGCTCTCTCCCTCAGATTCTCTGCAGTCTCTCAAACTCATTTCACCCTCTCAAATCTTGAATTCTACCATTCCTTCCTAAAAGGTGAATGCTTTCGCTTCCAAGATAAGATAATCAGATGCAGCTGCAGAGTTTGCACAGAGATTATTCAAAAATCTATCAGAGAAGAGTTTTGGTGAGAAAATGCCAAACCATGCACAATGAACAATAGCAGTTGTAGGTTAGAAACACAAGGCTTTGAGCCAGAGACCTAGATTCAGGTTCTGACTCTACTTCTACCTAGGGACCTAACTTTAGGCAAAATGGTTAACCGCCTGAGCCTCTGATCTGTAAAAGTAACATTACCTGCCATACTGATAGACTGGGAGGGTTACATGCAATAATGGATATAAAATGCTTAGCACAGTGCCTGGAGCATAGTGTTTAACATAAACTAGTTGCTGTTCCATATCTTTTTTAAAAAAGTTGTTCCCTACCATAATGTTTAAATACAAAAGGCCTGTATAGTCAAAGCTATGGTTTTTCCAGTAGTCATGTACAGTTGTGAGAGTTGGACCATAAAGAAGGCTGAGCACCAAAAAATTGATGATTTTGAATTGTGGTGCTGGAGAAGACTCTTGAGAGTCTCTTGGACAGCAAGGAAATCAAACCAGTCAATTCTAAAGGAAATCAACTCTGAATATTCATTGGAAGGACTGATGCTGAAGCTGAAACTCCAATACTTTGGCTACCTAATGCAAAGACTCATTGGAAAAGACTCTGATGCTGAGAAAGATTGAAGGCAAGAGGAGAAAGGGACAACAGAGGATGAGATGGTTGGATGGCATCATCAATTCAATGGACAGGAGTTTGAGCAAGCTCCAGGAGACACTGAAGGACAGGGAAGCCTGGCATGCTGTAGTCCATAGGATCATAGAGTCGGACACAACTTAGCGACTGAACAACAACATGATGTTTAAATACAAGATCAGTTTAAATACAAGTCCCTTCTTTCTTTCCTTGTGTTTTTTGTTCATATGGTGAAAAACACCATACTTCTTTCAAGATTGAAAATGACATCCAAGAGTACCAAAGTAAAAGCAAGTTTCCAAGGTGCCTGAGTGGGCTGGTAAGCAATTTCTTTTGCTCAGATATCCTAAGTATTTCTTTTTTTAGTCTCTTTCCTACTATTGATCCAGATTCTCCATGCACAATAGATCTTCTAAGAAACAAGTGTGGCAGACTGGCCCCCTTTAGATATCAAAAGTTCCCAATGATTCAAGCAGAATTAATTAGCTTTGATTGACAGCACAAATGGTACTCCACCATTTATGTCAACACTTTTTTATTGAGCACTTGAGTTCTGGATGCAGACAAGCTGACCCCAGGGAAGATTTATGAATTGTTGGTCCTCCAGATATATAGGTCCCTTTAGCTAGTTTACACAGAATACATTCAGACAAATAATTTAAGGAGTCCATTATTACTTAGCAGATAAAAGGGTAACTGTCCATTGGATGGAGTGAGGGGAGGAAGGAGGTACTCTTGGAACATGGAACTTGTCAATTTATGATAACCCTGCTTCAGCAAGGGCTTCCCCAATGGCTCAGACAGTAAAGATTCTGCCTGCAATGCAGGAGACCCAGGTTTGATCCCTGGGTCAGGGAGATCCACTGGAGAAGGAAATGGCAACCAGCTCCAGTATTCTTGCATGGAGAATCCCATGGACAGAGGAGCCTGGTGGGTCATAGTCCATGGGGTCGCAAAGAGTCAGACATGACTGAGTGACTAACACTTTCACTGCTTCAGCAAGGAGGCTTTCTTGGTGAAGGCAGCAAACAGGATGGAAAGACTGTGCTGCAGAAAGCAAGATTACCTACCTCATAATTAGACACCCTGCATGGTCATTATTACTGAAGAACATTCTCCTTGTCTTCTCTCCTACAGAGAACTTTACAGAACATCAGAGCTGCATCTCAGAGATTCAGCAACAAAGGCACCATTATCAGTAGAGTCACAGTTCTAGTCATAGTAATTTAATTCAGATAGTGAGACAATCTAACAGAAGATTAGATTGTCCATTTGGTGGGACCCACCAGGTATATTTCAGAAATGATGTCCTTATGTCCACACTGCTATATTTAAAATAGATACCCAACAAGGACCTGCTGTATAGCTATGGGACTCTGCTCAATGTTATGTGGCAGCCTGGATGGGAAGGGAGTTTGGGGGAGAATGGATACATGCAAATGGATGACTGAGTCCCATTGCTGTTCGCCTGACATACTGTTAATCGATACTCCAATACAAAATCAAAAGTTCAAAAAACAAACAAAAAAAGAAGTCTTTAACAATCCATCACAGCCTCTGGGCAGCATTCAACACCACTGCTGCATGGATATACGCTAAAGCAGCCAAAAGCAAAAACTCTTCATCCTTTTTTTAGCTTGCATGGCCATATCACAGGTAAATTACGATTCCCAGGAGTCATTTTTTAAATATTGGAAAGATCTCATGAATCCCTAAGCATCTCAAAGCTCGTGCTAAATGCCAGTTTCTAATCTAAGTCTGTCCTTTTATGGATGGGCAAATTTACATAGAATAACATAACTAGCAAGAAAGGCAGGTTTCACAGCCCTCATCTGGTGTTCTTACTACTCCACGGCAGCCACACAGGGGAGAAGGGACACTCAGACAAAATACCAACCTGAAGAAGGAGCCAATTTCAAAAGGACTCACCTAGGTCTTCTGGCCATTCATCAATCAACCTTTGGGCATTCTTTGGAGAGCAAAATAACCCTAGAGAAACTGACCTCCAGTGAAAGCTTGTCCAGAGTTACACCAGAAAATTCTGGGGAAGCAATCTTCTTACACTTCACCTTCCACTGGCCTGACCTCTCTCAGGGACAGTGGACTCCGGAACTCTGCACTGCTGTTATTATACCTAACATAGCATGCTGGCCAGGGCGCCTGCATATGTCCTGACAACTCTTGGCCACCCGACATTCTCCCTGCTCTTGCCCCCATTGCAACCCTCCTCAAAGGACTGATATTCCAACTCCCAGCCAATGCTGCAAGAAGCAGTCAGTCCAGTCCAGTATAATTTTCTAGCAGCTCATCAACCCTCCCATATCATTCCAGGGGAGTGTGGACTCACCCAAAACGATACATGGGGGTAGAGAAGGGAATACTCCCTGTTTTAACCTTATTCTTTTCATCTTTTATACAAACTTTCGAAGTCCCTAGCACCAGACTCTTCAGTGTAAAAATCACTATAGAAAGAACATGAATATTTGTAAGTAAGGGTTTCTTCTATTATGGGGGGAGGGGCATGTTTTCTGTATCTATAGGATTTTCAATATTTTTTTCTTGCTTTGAGGTTTTTTGACAGATAGGAAGAGAGAGAGGGGTGTAGAGAGGAAATAGGGGAAAGTCTTGATGGAGCCCAGAAACATAAACATGGACAGTTTGTGCCTTAAGATAAGCAGGAACTAACTTGTAAACTAACTTGTACCCAGGCAGGGGTCAATCTGTGTCCATGATTATGATTAAATGAGGTGTCAATTTTGGCCTCACTCTGCATATTGAAAAGTGATTCTTCATACAATTTGATAGCAAAAACAAAAAAATACAGTTAGAAAATTAACAGAATATCTGAACATTTTTCCAAAGAAGACACACAGATGGTCAACAGGTATATGAAAAGGTGCTCAACATCATTAATCATCAGGGAAATGCAAATCAGAATCACAGTGGGATATCACCCCATACCTATCAGAATGGCTATTATCAAAAAGACAAGAAATAACAAGTATTGGCTAAGATGTAGAGAAAAGGGACCTCCTGAGCACTGTTGGCGGGGGTACAAGTTGGTTCACATGTTATGGAAAACAGTATAAAGATCCCTCAAAAAATTAAAAATAGGACTGCCATATGATCCTGCAATCCCACTTCTGGAGATGTATCCAAAGAAAATGGACACCAGATGTGGAGGAGATGTCTGCATGCTATGTTGATCACAGCAACATTCACAATGACCAAGATATGGAAATAACCTGAAAGTGCACCATTGGCTGAACAGGTAAAGAAGACGTGGAATATACATACAATGGAATCTTATTCAGCCATGAGAAAGAAGGAAAGCCTGCCATTTGCAATGAGGACATTATGCAAAGTAAAAAAAAAGACAAATACCACTTGGTGGAATGTTGAAAGAAAGAAAAGTCAAGCTCACAGAAACAGAATATAAAAGTGCCTGAGGAATAGGGGAAACAGGAAAAGGTTAATAAAGGGTACAAACTTTCAGCAATAACATGAATTGTTGTTGTTGTCGCTGTAGTCGTTTAGTCTCTGAGTTGTGTCTGACTCTTTCTGACCTCACAGAGTGTAGCCTGCCAAGCTCCTCTATCTGTGGGATTTTGCAGGTACGAATACTGGAGTGGGTTGCCATTTCCTTCTCCAGGGGATCTTCCTAACCCAGGAATCCAACCTGGGTTTCCTTCATTGCAGGCAGATTCTTTACCATCTGCGCCACCAGGGTTTTATAATTAGATGGGTTTATTCATCTTATTATGTATTTCCCTAATGGCTCAGTGGTAAAGAATCTGCCTGCCAATGCAGGAGATGCAGGAGACATAGGTTCAATCCCTGGAAGATCTCCAGAGTTGGAAGATTCCCTGGAGGAGGAAATGGCAACCCACTCCAGTATTCTTGCCTGGAGAATCCCATGGACAGAGGAGACTGGTGGGCTGCAAGTCCATAGGGTCACAAAGAGTCAGACACAACCAAGAGACTAACACAACGTAAAACATGGTGATAAATTGTTATACACAGTTATACACAGCATGTATAATTCAAATTTGCTAAGAGAGTAGAATGAAATGTTCCCACCAAGAAAAAAGAAAATATAATACAATTACATTTGTCAATTATATCTTTTAAACCTGAAATTTTTAAATAATTTTTTTAACTTTGCCACCAAACCTTAAATAAGTCTAAGGAGATATGTTCAAAGAGCAATGGGAAAACAAGACACTTCTGCTATTTAAATTAACTGTGAAGGAAAAATGAGAATTTGTTCCTTTCTTGGCTAAATATCCACCAGACAGAGAAACACGAATTCTTCACCGTAAAATTGCAGGTAGCATTTGAATTCCATCTCAAATAAACTCTGAGTTGAAACTTGTCTTTCAATAATAAGCCAAAAATCATTTAATTTTTTTTAAAGAAATCACTTCTTGAATGAAGAGGGGCATTAAAAAATATATTTGAGGGCTCTGGGGAAAAAGAGGGTTTTATCATGAAAGAAAAAATCATATAATTAGAGAGCTATAAAATTACCCATTTGCCTTTTGTTTATTTTCTTTTCTTTTTAAGTATAATTGCTCTTCAGTGTTGTGCTAGTTTCTGCTGTATAACGAAGTGAATCATCTGTATATATACATATATACCCTTCCTCTTGGACTTCCCTCCTGCCCCACCATCCCACTCCTCTAGGTCATCACAGACCACTGAGCTGAGCTCCCTATGCTATACAGCAGCTTCCCACTAGCTGTCTATTTTACACATGGTAATATACACATTGCATCAAATCTAATAGCTCAATTCATTTGCCTTTACAGTGTCCAATAAAAATCATTTTAAATAAAATATTATTTTATTATTTTATTTAATGCCTTCTGAAGGCATCACAACAAATCAAGATGGGGAAAAAGTTCAACTGAAAAATATGGCATTATCCAGCCTAAACCAGCTACTTGGAGCTCCATGTTATGGGGCAATGTGAATGTGTGCATGCTCATTAACTTCAGTCATATCCGATTCTTTGTGATCCCATGGACTCTGGCCCACCAAGTTTCTCTGTCCATGGGATTGTCCAGGCAAGAATACTGGAATGGGTAGCCATTTCCTTCTCCAGGGGATTGAACCCACCTCTTTTATATCTCCTGCATTGGCAGACAGGTTTTTTACCACTAGCACCAAGGCGCAGTTAGCACTACAACAGGAAAAGCCATCCTGCCACAAGCCCAGGGTCATGGGTGAACACCTGCGGACACACAGGAGGTGCAAAGGCATGAGGGTTAACTTCTGGTTTCATACCCTGGTACTTGACCCCTAAAATTCACAAGCATGACATCTATAAAACAGAGAATAATCTCCCCACATTTTACTGCTACCAGCATTATGAGTCTCTCCTTCTGTGATGCTCAATTTTATGCATCAACTTGACTAAGCCATGAATGGCTATATATCCAGTTAATATTATTTATTGGGATGACTGTAGTAAGGTAGTACATGCTAGTAAAGTAATGCTAAAAATTCTCCAAGCCAGGTTTCAACAGTATGTGACCCGTGAACTTCCAGATGTTCAAGCTGGATTTAGAAAAGGCAGAGAAACCAGAGATCAAACTGCCAAGATCTGTTGGATCATCAAAAAAGCAAGAGAACTCCAGAAAAACATCTACTTCTGCTTTATCTACTATGCCAAAGCCTTTGACTGTATGGATCACAATAAACTGTGGAAAATTCTGAAAGAGGTGGGAATACCAGACCACCTGACCTGCCTCTTGAGAAACCTGTATGCAGACCAGGAAGCAACAGTTAGAACTGGACATGGAACAACAGACTGGTTCCAAATAGGGAAAGGAGTACGTCAAGGCTGTATCCTGTCACCCTGCTTATTTAACTTATATGCAGAGTACATCATGAGAAACACTGGGATGAATGAAGCACAAGCTGGAATCAAGATTGCCGGGAGAAATATCAATAACCTCAGATATGCAGATGACACCACCCTTATGGAGGAAAGCGAAGAACTAAAGAACCTCTTGATGAAAGTGAAAGAGAAGAGTGAAAAAGTTGGCTTAAAGCTCAACATTCAGAAAACTAAGATCACGGTATCTGTTCCCATCACTTCATGGAAAGTAGATGGGGAAACAATGGAAACAGTGACAGACTTTATTCTTTGGGGTTCCAAAATCACTGCAGATGGTGACTGCAGCCATGAAATTAAAAGACACTTGCTCCTTGGAAGAAAAGTTATGACTAATCTAGACAGCATATTAAAAAGCAGAGACATTACTTTGCCAACAAAGGCCTGTCTAGTCAAGGCTATGGTTTTTCCAGTGGTCATGTATGGATGTCAGAGTCGCACTATAAAGAAAGCTGAGTGCCAAAGAATTGATGCCTTTGAACTGTGGTGTTGAAGAATTCTCTTGAGAGACTGCAAGGAGATCCAACCAGTCCATACTAAAGGAAATCAGTCCTGAATATGCATTGGAAGGTCTGATGCTGAAGCTGAAACTCCAACACTTGAGCCACCTGATTCGAAGAACTGACTCATTGGAAAAGACCCTGATGCTGGGAAGGATTGAGGGCAGGAAGAGAAGGGGACGACAGAGGATGAGATGGGTGGATGGAATCACTGAGTCAATGAACATGAGTCTGAGTAGGCTCCAGGAGTTGGTGATGGACAGGGAGGCCTGGCATACTGCAGTCCATGGAATCGGACATGACTGAATGACTGAAATGAACTGAACTGGGATGACTGTGAGGGTGTTTCCAGAAAAGACTAGCCCTTGAATCAGTGGACTGAATGAAGTAGATGGCCCCTCCAACATGACTGGGCTTTATCCAATCCATTGAGGACCTACATAAACAAATAGTCAGAAGGGAGAATTCGCTGGTTCCACCTTCCTGTCTGAGCTGGGACATCAGCCTTCTCCCCTGAGACTGGGACTTAGGCCATCCATCAACGACTCCCACCGAACCAGTTCTCAAGCCTCTGGACTTGGTCTAGAGCTCACACCCTCAATCCTCTAGTTCTCAGGCCTTTGGCCTTGAACTGAACTAAACCACTGGTTCTCCTGGGTCTCCAGATTGCAGACAATGGATTGAAAAAGTCCGAAGCCTCTGGAATTGTGTGAGTTAATTCCTCATAATAAAAAACTCTTGGGACTTCCCTGGAAGTCCAGTAGTTGAGAATTCATCTTCCAGTGTGAGGATGTGTGTGTGTGTGTTCAGTTGTGTCCAACTCTTGCACTGTAACCCACCAGGCTCCTCTGTACATGGAATTCTCCAGGTAAGAATACTGGAGGGGGGTTGTCATTTTCTTCTCCAGGGATCTTTCTGACCCAGGGATAGAACTGCATCTCTTACATCTCCTGCACTGACAGGCAGGTTCTTTACCACTAGTGCCACCCGGGAAGCCCCCTCCGTTGCAGGGGATGCAGGTTCAATCCTTTGTTGGGGAACTAAGATCCCACATGCCGAGGAGCAACTAAGCCTGTGTGCTACAACTAAAGAGACTTCGTGTCATAACTACTGAGCCTGTGTGATCTAGAGCAGGGGCTAGAGAAGCCCCTGAAAACTACAACTAGAGAAAAGCCCATGTGCTGTAACGAAGACCCAGCATAGGACAAAAAGAACCTCTCAAACTCTTTCTGTCTCTCCCTGTGTGTGTGTGTTTGTGTATGTATGTGTGCGCGTGCGCACTTGTGCAAGTGTGTGTGTGTGTGTGTGTGTGTGTGTGTGCGCGCGCGCGTAGCAAGAGAGATTTAGCTAGAAAAATATATAGATACAATGGACTGGCCAAAAAGTTCATTTGTATGTTTCCATAAGGTGGTAACAAAAACCTGAACAAACTTTTTGGCCAACCTAATATACCCTACTGACTCTGCTTCTCTGGAAAACCCTAACTGATACAGGTTCCCAAAGCAGAAGCAGAAATAATACATTTCCCCAGACTGCCTTGCAGCACAGTTACAGGCCCCTGACCATTCAAATCCACACAAACTTGAATGTAGGAGGAGTCGCGTGTGCATAGGCTGAGTGCAGGCAGGTGAATTTGGGGGCAAGGTTGGTGGTGGAGGTGTCTGGCTTGGAGACAGCTACGGCGGAGCTTCTGATTTGATCCAGGACCAAATACGTCCAGGGGTAGGGTGGTGGCAGCAGTGGTGTTTTGTTTTGTTTTTTAGCAGTGGTGTTTTTGTTAGAATAGCTCCAGGAGTAGCCCCTAGCTCATAGTCTCTGGATGTGCTATTCTTGAATCCGGTTATCTGGCCCTCCCAGGGATTTTTGTGAGGTATGTAACACCTTTTAAAACATCCCCTTCTTCTTAGAGTTTCTAGAATAGACCATGTTATTCGTAAGCAAGATCCTTGACTGACAGAAATGACAGCTTACTTGTCAAGGCTAAAGCTAGGAGGTATGGAACATGGCATCCATGAATGATGATTATTATAAATTCAGGGGTACAGGGAAGGATTCTTGTGTCCCTCACAATAACAACCCTCATCTACCTGCTACTGGTGCTTGAGTAATGCCCTCAAATGAGAATAAAGCCTTCATTTCTACAGTTAAGGATAAGAATTAGAATGCAGATTTTTTTGTAAAAATGACAACTGACAAAATCTCACAAGATCTATTTTAAAACAAATGTGATCCCTTCTCTAGAACAGGTTTTTAGATGGGGCTGGTTGGAGAAAGAATGAAGCAAATGAAAGAAAAGGAAGGAATGACAGACGGGAATCAAAAGAGAAGACAGGGAAACCAATCAGAGATTTCCTCTGTTCTCAGTTTGGCTCAAAATGTGGAGGAGATTGAAAAACGAGTATGTCAAAATATTAGTGGTTATTATCATCACCCTTATATTTTTCTTCATTTTTGAAATATTTATAATACACAGATAGTACTTTTTAACAAGATTTTTAAGTAGTATTACTAATAAACTAGTCTAAGTTTCACTGAACTCAAAGCAATTGGTTGTTAACTATTTAGACTCAGAAGAAAGCCTGAGAGTCATTTCGCCTAACTCCCCACAGATGCAGGTTCGATCCCTGGATCAGAAAAATCCCTGGAGGAGGACATGGCAACCCACTCCAGTATTCTTGCCTGAGAAATCCCATGGACAGAGGAGCCTGGCGGGCTACAGTCCATGGGTTGCAAGGAGTCAGACACGACTGAGCACACAGACACCCACGTTGTCCCCACAGACAGGCGCATCCCTAAGGCCAGACCTTCGGGACCCAGGGCTCTTCTTTACCCTGAGCTCCCTGAAACACAGAGGATAAGCCCTTGCTACTTCTCCCAAGACTATGCCTCAGATGTTTGAAAACAGATTTCATTTGGATTCTGAGATTTTTCTCCAACTTAAACATCCTTGTTTCCTTTAGCAATTTCTTAAATGTCTTCTCACATCCTTAGTGACTGTCACATTTACTAATGTCCTTTCTAAAATGTGACACCCATGAATGGAACATTCAAGTTGTCATCAAACCAGGATAAAGTATATTGCTCTCAATCTTACATTGACCATCAAATATCTTTTGCTTTGCTTCTCCTTCCCCTATCTCTTCCCTCCCCTTCTCCTCTTCTGTCCTCCTCCTCTATCTCGAGCTCCAGAGCAAAATACTGTCTTTGAAGGAAATGCCTGAGTACATGCTCAGTCATTTCAGTCATGTCCAACTCTTTGTGACCCCAAGGACTATATAGCCTGCCAGGCTCCTCTGTCCATGGGATTTCCCAGGCAAGAATACTGGACTGGGTTGCTATGCCCTCCTTCAGGGGATCTTCCCAGCCCAGAGACTGAACCCAGGTCTGCTGCATTACAGGAGGATTCTTTACCACTGAGCCACTGGGGATGTACCCATCCTCATAAAAGCAACGTCTGTCCTATGAAAATCTCAAATGATGTAAAGGATAAAAATAAGATAGATAATAGATAATAGAGATAAGCTATAAAAAACACATCTATGACATACATCTTTTTATTTATTTTTGGCTCTGCTGGGTCTTTATTACTGCGCAGGCGTTTTCTCTGTTGCTGCAAGCCTCTAAGTGCAGCATGGCTACTCTCTAGTTGCAGTGCATGGGCTTCTCATTGCGGTGGCTTCTCTTGTTGCAGAGCATGGCTCCTAGGGTGCACAGGCTTCAGTAGTTGGAGCTCCCAGGCTCTAGAGCACAGGCTCAGTAGTTGCAGTGCACAGGCTTAGTTGCTCCATGGCATGTGGGATCTTCCCAGATCAGGGATTGATTAAAGATAAGTACAAAGAAATAAGATATGTAGAAAAGGTTCTGAGGCTACTCTGAAAAATGCATGAGAGCAAGCTTCATTTTTCAGTACCAAATTCTAGAACCTTACTCCTGTGTGCAAAGCCCCCTGCCCTCCTATGTCCTCTTCACTGCAGAACAAGCTCAGGTTCACGTATGTGAAAACCTTACCCACTCTTCTCAATAAGCATGTCTGGCAAGGAATGCCTTTCCTGGAGTTTGGTTTTATTTTTCAAGGTGACAGCTTTTAGTTAATAAACTCCAATTTATAAAAGTTCCAATTGATGTATGTACACTGCTATGTATAAAATAGATACCTAATGAGAACCTACTGGATAGTGCAGGGAACGCTACTCAATGCTCCGTGGTGACAAAGCGGGGATATATGTACAGGTATAGCTGATTCACTTTGTTGTACAGCAGAAACTAACACAACATTGTAAAGCAATTAAACTCCAATAAAATAATAATGATAATAAACCCCAGTTCCTACCAATATACCTATGGTCAATAATAGTTTTTTATACCTTAATCCATGACTATTTGCATTTTAACAAAGAATATACCTTTACTCACAAATCACACAGATCAAGGCAAACTGTGGAGGTGAAAAAGAAATGAAACATAACTCTTAAAAAGTTGAGCATTATCATCTTTATATTATACATTTTAAAAGTTGGACTATCAGAATGCTGGAGATGTTGCCAGAGATCAACCCAAGCATGAGTGGCTGAGTGAAGTCCCAATGATGGTCAACTCTATGCTCCACTGTCCTGCCCCTCAAGGTCAGTCACTGGGGCCCCAGCCCCCAGACCCTTCATTCTCTCCCTCTCGCCATGAGTAGCACCCCCTTTCTCCAAACAGAGTATCCAAGGAACCTTCATTGTGTTCCCTCCTCCCAAATCAAAGCCTGCTCTCGATTCCTCTTCAAGAGGGTTAAACACTTGGGACTTCCCTGGCAGTCCAGTTATTAAGACTTTGCCTTCCAATGCAGGGAACTTGGGTTCAAAACTGGATCAGGGAGCTAAGATCCCACATGCCTCATGGTCAAAAAACCAAAACAGAAGAATATTGTGACAAAGCCAATAAAGATTTCAAAAAAGATGGTCCACATCAAAAAAAAAGAAAAACTTAAAAAGTGTTAAACACTTAGATATTATATGCTTAGATACTTAGTTGTATATAAAAGTGATTCAAGTGATCAGTAGTACAACTCTCTAATAGTAGTATGGAGAGAATTCTTCGAAAATCACACCATGTTTTTCCTTTCATTGAAACTTATTCCGACAAACTGCATAAAGATCAAGAATTTAGAGCAAAGCTGCAAATTCTAGGAGGAGGACTATCTCTAATTCACCTCCTGTAGTCCCAGCACCTAACTCATTGCCAAGCACATAGTGCTGCTGCTGCTGCTAAGTCGCTTCAGTCATGTCTGACTCTTAGCGACCCCATGGACTGCAGCCTACCAGGCTCCTCCATCCATGGGATTTTCCAGGCAAGAGTACTGGAGTGGGTTGCCATTGCCTTCTCCAAGCACATAGTGAGACCTCAGCAAATACCTGCTGAACAAATTAGTGAACTTCACTTAGCCAACCATCCTTTGGTACGTTCCACAGGCCTGAGGTAGAATTCCAAAGCTCTCTTGCTTCTTGATACCGAACCTCCCAAGAAGAAGAGATCTGAGCTAGAAGACCTATGTTTTCTACACTCCACACTTGAATTCCACCACTGACAAAAGACAGAAAAGGCTAGGATATTCTCGTTAAACTTTGGGATTCATTCACATATGCATGAATCAAAAGACTTCTATAAAGCCAGCACTGTGAGCAAGACTGAGAGTCCTAGGTTGAATAAAGTGAAAGTGAAGTTGCTCAGTCGTGTCCGACTCTTTGTGACACCATGGACTGTAGCCTATCAGGCTTCTCCATCCATGGGATTTTCCAGGCAAGAGTACTGGAGTGGGTTACCATTTCCTTCTCCAGCGGATCTTCCTGACCCAGGGATCAAACCCAGGTCTCCTGCATTGCAGGCAGACACTTTACCCTCTGAGCCACCAGGGAAGCCCAGGCTGAATAAAATGTGGCCTCTACTCTCAAGAAGCCACAATCTACTCTGCCATATAAATGCCTTAATAGATCATTATCAAATGACATGTCGAAAGAAAGTGGAACACCCCCATCCCCATTCCACTGAGAGTATTTTGAAACTAAGAAAAATCTAAGAAAATCTGTTGCCAACTAGCCAAGACTTAAGGGCATTTGTAGATGGCATGGTAGAATACTACTTACATTAATGTTAGGTGTTACTATTTCGCACCAGACAAGAGAAGAACCAGAAAGAAAAACACCGATACAGTATACTAAAGCATATATATGGAATTTAGAAAGATGGTAATGATAACCCTGTATGCGAGACAGCAAAAGAGACACAGGTGTATAGAACAGTCTTTTGGACTCTGTGGGAGAAGGCGAGGGTGGGATGATTTGGGAGAATGTCATTGAAACATGTATATTATCATATGTGAAACAAATCGCCAGTCTAGGTTTGATGCATGATACAGGATGCTTGGGGCTGGTGCACTGGGATGACCCAGAGGAATGGGATAGTGGGGGGATGTGGGAGGGGGGTTCAGGGTGGGGAACACATGTAAACCCATAGCGGATTCAAGTCAATGTATGGAAAAACCAATACAATATTGTAATTAGCCTCCAATTAAAATTTTTAAAATATAAAAAAAAGAGAAGGAATAGACTTTGCTCAAATAAGACTCAATTGTGCTGCCTGCCTCAGCAAGGTGACCTTGGTTTTAGTTTAAACTGATGGGGAGACCATACTGAAACTTGAGCACCCACTTCCATCCTTATTTTAAAAATCTGAGCCCATCTCCACTCCAACCAGAGGCAGCAATGAAAAACTGAGAAAACATCATTAGCATTCAAGTGAAGCAAGAAACACTCAGATTTGTAAACTCAAGAATAGGGGGCCTACACTCCTTGTGGGGACGGGTGGAACCATGAAAGGGAATGGAAGCCCCAGTTTAGGAGAGGTTAAGATGCAAAGGAGGAGAAACTATGGGGGCGGACATATTGGACATTCTCCTTTCAAAGGCCTCCATTTTTAAGAAACTCCCCTGGGATATACAAAGGAACAGCAAATTATTAAATAATTTTTTCCATTCAATGTCCCCTGTTGTGTTCTTCTGATAGCTACACAACCCCTCAATAAAAACTTCTTACGGTCGCGGCGAGTCGGACACGACTGAGCGACTGAACTGACTGACTGACTCTTCCACTGTGATACAGTGTATGACATGAAGAAAACTGGAAAACCTCTAGTAAGTCATAGGAATTGCTCCTCCTCCAAAAAAAAATGTCGCACAGCCACAGCTTGGGGTGGGGGGGGGCATCTATTTCTCACCCACCCCACAAGCGCCACCTTTCCAGAGGGCAGAGTCACCACTGATTCGAAACAGGTGCCAATAAGAGCCCTGTGTCCAAGAGGCAGTAAGACTAACTTCCCAGGAAATCTTTCATCAATTAATCCAAGTTTAAAAAAGAAGTGATGAAAAAAAGGATCCTTCCTACATTTGAGTTATATCAAATATAATAGATACAATAATGAAGATGCAAATAAAATAATGTGTGTGTGCTCATTCGCTTCAGTCGTGTCCAACTCTGTGCAACGCTATGGGCAGCCCACCGGGCTCCTCAGTCCATGGACTTCTCCAGGCAAAAATACTGTAGTGGGTTGCCATGGCCTTCTAATTACCATTTGAGTGCCTAATGTCTGGCACTACACACATATACATTATTTAAGATAATCCTTCCCAGGGACTTCCGTGGTGGTCCAGTGGTTAAGAATCTGCAGGGGACTTGGGTTCCATCTCCAGTGGGGGAACTAGGATCCCACATGCTTCGGAGCAGCTGAGCCTTTGCAATATGACTAGAGAGCCTGTGCACCACAAAAAGATCCTGCATGATGCAATGAAGATCTCACGTGCTGCAAGTAAGACTTGATGTGGCCAAATAATCAAATATTTTTAAAATAAATAAAAATTTTAATTAAAAAATAAATAATTAATTAAAAACTAAAAAAGGTAATCCTTCCCATATCCTTAACCAACTGAAGACAAAACTGACTGAGGCTCAAAATCAGAAGTACCTTTCCCAAGGTATCAATGGTGCTATTTTTTTTCTTTTTCTTCTTTTTGCATTTTAGTTTTTAAATTATGAAAGTATGGGACTTCCATGGTGGTCCAGTGGCTAAGACTCAGGGTTCCCAATTCAGGGGATCCAGATTCAATCCCTGGTCAGGAAACTAGATCTCACATGCCACAATTAAAAGACCCTGCATGCTGCAGCTAAGACTCAGTGCAGACAAATAAATAATAAATTAAACAAGAATTATTTTTAAAAAATAATTAAAGTATGATGACACATTTATAGGAAATGTGGAAAATACAGAAAAAAGTTACATGGAGCCCCACTATATATTACAATTATTTTCTAAGTAGATAAATTAAGATTTTTAGTTGGACTTTCAATATCACGCTCTCAAAAATAAACAGAATGAATATATAGAAAAGTGAAGGATATAGTAGACTGGAAAAGCACAATGAACCAATTCAACATAATTAAGATTTATACAATTTTCACACAACAGTAGAATAAAAATTCTATTCTAGTTCCCACAGACTATAAACTAGGAGATCCTGGAATATATCCAAGGACATAAAACAAGGTGCAAAAATGTCTTGGTCTAAAGGTACTGAAATCATACAGAGTTTGTTCTCTTATCTCAGTGGAGTTATTTATATCCAAGTCAGTCTTCCTCTAAAGCCCTTGTTCTTTGTATTATCCACATGCTGAGATATATACAGACATTGGAGGACTCTGAGCAGTAGCAGTTTGAAGGCTCAAGGCAGCCTTCCTGGAGCAAGTTTCATATGAACTGGATCTTATAAGACAAATACAAGAAGGGGCAGGAGGAGGAAAGAGATCATCTTCACCAAGGGGACCATCTAGGCAAAACCATGATGCAAGCAGGAGTGGTACATAGGCTGAGCATGCCGAGCTAGCCAGTATTGTTAGGAAACAAACGTGAGGCAGGCAGGCAGAAAGGAAGGCCAGAGGAGGCAAAAAGATCTGGAGAGGCTAGTTGGTGCTGGGTCCCACATGCCATGTTAAGAAGTGTGAACTTTATCCCATTGACAGTGTGGAGCCATTGAGAGATTTTAACCCTGGAGTGACATGGCCAGAGCAGCATTTTAAACAGATCACAGAGGCAGATGAGCTTAGTGTGGATTTAACAGAGACAAGATTAGAGACAGAGATAAGACAGGAAACTTATAATATTAAGTTGATCATTAACAAAGGTACAGATTAGGGTGTTCATAATATGAATGGAGGTGAGAGACCAAATCCAAAAATTAATTGGAAAGAACAAGTGCCAGGACTGGGTGATTGATTAGATTCATGTGAGAAGGAGCAAGTTCCTAGGAATAGAGTTGGTTTGAAATGATGAATTAAGTATTGAAGATGCTGAGTTGAGGTGTCCACGATCCTGATAGCTCAGTTGGTAAAGAACACACCTGAAAGCAGGAGACCCTGGTTCGATTCCTGGGTCGGGAAGATTCCCCTGGAGAAGGTAAAGGCTACCCACTCCAGTATTCTGGCCTAGAGAATTGCATGGACTGTATAGTCCATGGGGTTGCAGAGTCAGACACGACTGAGCAACTTTCACTTTCACTTCATTTCATGAGACTTCAAAGCAGAGATGCAATGGAATATACATATCCAGTACTCCCTAAAGAGATGTGGATGTTACCTACATCCAGGTGGTAACTGAAGTCATGAATATGGATGATTCCTTCCAGGAAGAAGGGCAGTGAGCCAAGGATGGGCCCCAAGGGTGAAGCCAGACCCTGGAAAGTGACACCGAAGAGCAGCTCCTGAGGGAGACATTGATAATTAGAAAGTGGTGGGAAAGGAAGGAGAGGGTGGGATGAATTAAGAGAGTAGCATTGACTTATATACTACCATATATATATATATATATATATACACTATTTTGCACATATTTTACCATGTGTAAAATAGATAGCTAGTGGGAAGCTGCTGTATAGCACAGCGAGCTCAGCTCAGTGCTCTGTGGTGGCTCGGGGAGCGGGTGGGGGGAGGCTGTGGAAGGGAGGCTCTAGAAAAGGGGGATATATGTATACATATAGCTGATTCATGTTGTGGTACAGCAGAAATTAACACAATCTTGTAAACAACTATACTCCAATAAAAATTAATTTCAAAAAATAATAATAATTGAAAAAGTACCAGAAAAATCAGGAGACTGGAAGCCAAAAGATAACACTTGAAGAAAATGAGTCATCCATAGTGCCAGATTCAGAAGAAAGCTAGAGAAAAAACAGAACAAATAGTAAAATCCCCTGTATAGAGCCACTCAGGAGACATTGGTCTCCAGAAGTGCCACTCAATAGGAGACTGAAAAAGAAAAGTGACTGAGGGGGTCAGAGACCAAAGGAGGGTTTGGGGAACCTTAGAGTTGTTAGAATGGGAAAGAATTGACTATGTTTATAGACTGAGAGGAAGGAACTGTTAAGAAAGACTGAGGATATTAGCCAAGACAGGGAGGAGGTAGAGGGGCTGATGAACACAGCGGTACCTGATGCGATGGACTTCCCCTGGTGGCTCAGACGATAAAAAATCTGCCTGCAATGTAGGAGAGCCAGGCTCAATCCCTGAGTCAGGAAGATCCCCTGGAGGAGGAAATGGCAACCCACTCCAGTATTCTTGTTTGGAGAATCCAATGGACAGAGGAGCCTGGCAGCTATAACCACGCATGCCTGATGAGAAAGAAGGTTGGACCTAAAACATTCATAAAGCCCCTGATCTGAATGTGAAGCACAAGTAAGCTTTGAACCAGCAGAAAACAGCAAGAAAAAAAAAGAAAAGAAAACAGCTAGGAAAGTAAAGCTTCAGATAAATTACAAAAGGTTTTAAGAAAGTTTAAAGGATACTGATCATATGGTAGCTCTTCTGAAACAATGCCATTTGCAGCAACATGGATGGACCTAGAGATTGTCATACTGAGTGCTAAAAGTCAAAGACAAATATCATATGACATTATTTATTTGTGGAATCTAAAAAAAAGATACAAATTTACAAAGCAGAAATAGAGTTAGAGATGTAGAAAACAAACATGGTTACCAAAGGGGAAATGAGGGGAGAGGAATAAATTGGGAGATAGGGACTAACATAAACACACTATAAAGATTGAGGGCAGGAGGAGAAGGTGCCAACAGAAGATGGTTGGACAGCATCATAGACTCGATGGACATGAGTTTGAGCAAACTTCGGGAGACAGTGAAGGACAGGGAGCCTGGCATGCTGCAGTCCACTCAATTGCAAAGAATCAGACATGACTGAGCAACTGAACAATAACAACAACACTATTATACATAAAGTAGATAGCTAATAAGGGCCTACTGTGTAGCAGAGAGAACTTGACACAATACTCTGTAATGACCTATATGGGAAAAAAATATAAAAAATAGTGGATCTACGTAAATGTGTATCTGATTCACTTTGCTGTACAGCAACTAATATAACATTGTAAATCAACTATACTCCAAAAAAATTAATTTTAAAACAATATTTAGGAAGATCATTCTTTTGGCCTCAGTTTTTCTTGATGAAGTAGGAATAAGTTTTCATGAATTTGTGGTGATACTAATTCCCCCAGGTGTGTGATTAACTTCAGCGGTCCCAGGAGGCAGGGAATGGCATGGAGGAGGGTGGAATTCTGTCAAGGAAAGCTGGGAGAAACCCTAGAAGATACTAAATGCCCTTGCGAATGCTAAGTCACTTCAGTCCCGTCCAGCTCTTTTTGACCCTATGGGCTGTAGGCTGCCAGATCCTCTGTCCATGGGATTCTTCAAGCAAGAATACTGCTGGGTTGCCATGGGCTCCTCCAGGGGATCTTACCAACCCAAGGCTTGAACCCCCATCTCTTCTGTCTCCTGCATTAGCAGGCAGGTTCTTTCCCACTAGCACCATCTGGGAGGTCCAGAAAATACTAAATGGTGGGAATCAAAGAGTAAGTTTAGGAAGCCCCATGTGGGCAGTTCCAGGAGATAACAAAATTCATTTTACTAGAACCCCACTTCAAGAAAAATACCATCCTAAGATTCCTAACCTGATTTTAGTCCTGGAGAAACACAAGATTCTTAGACCTACCCTTGTCAATGAATAAGCTGACCTTAATCATGCTAATTAGAAGCTGCTAGCTTTGTGTTATCCTTTTTTAAAAAATTAAACTGAAGTAACTAGTAAGATTCCAGCCAACTCAACAGTGCAGGAACCCCCTTCTTTTCTGGCATGAGTAGCATTTGTTTATTTCATTTGTTTGTTCGTTTTCCATTTTGGGCCCCTGGGTGTTCATTGGAAGGACTGATGCTAAAGCTGAAGCTCCAATACTTTGGCCACCTCATGAGATGAGTTGACTCACTGGAAAAGACTCTGATGCTGGGAGGGATTGGGGGCGGGAGGAGACGGGGACGACAGAGAATGAGATGGCTGGATGGCATCATCGACTCGATGGACATGAGTTTGAGTGAACTCCGGGAGTTGGTGATGGACAGGGAGGCCTGGCGTGCTGTGATTCATGGGGTCGCAAAGAGTCGGACACGACTGAGTGACTGAACTGAACTGAACTGAACTGAAGGGCCAGATATAGACAATGCATTAGACTTTGCCCTTCTCACCACCTCATCTGTAGGTCTATTTCTCTTCCAGTAAAGCAAAATGTTTCTGCATGAGAGTTTTAAAATCAAACCCTTAAAATCAGTTAGTTCCATGCCTCTCATCTCCTTGACCTCATTTACAACACATCCCCCTCTGCCTCTCAGCTGACTCATCTGCTCTCTGATAACCTCCCTCCCAATATTTTCAAAGTCTAGAAACCCCAGGCACACTTTTGAAAGGTGCTCCCACTATCAACCTGCCATAACTGACGCTGACCACTCCTCAAGGATATCACTTCCCTTACAACCCTCTAGGATGTGGAGTGTACACATTCCCAAGTCCCATATTCTAGAGGCAGGACACACTCCCAACTTGTTTTCATTTTTGAAAGTTCTTCTCTTTGACCATCTCGCTATCTGGCTCTACCACTCTCTGCCTGGCCTCATAGCAATCGTGTCTGACTTTCTCATAAATCTACCTCCACTCATTCCATTGACAACTGGCTCACTAGTTTCTCCTCACCTTAACACTGCCCTCAGACCACCCATCCAGCACCCCGGCTTCATCATCTTTAAGTCAACAGTCCATGCTGGAACTGCCTCCCTGCCAAAATCTTAGCCTCTTAGACTCTAGGGGTCCACATCCAATGACAACACCCTCTCCTTGAGCTCCCCTGCTCTTTCCTCCAACTTTACTCTCCATCTTCACAAAGTGCTCCAAGCCCTTGCAGTCTTTTCCCCCAGTCTATTCTCTGCTTCATCTCCTCCTTCCTCTAGACCAGACCCTACACAACAGGTTATCAATCACTTCTCTCCATCGCCTGCAGCTCCTCCGTCCTGTCCTGCTGCTCTGCTCATCTAGCAAATCTCCAGTATTCCAAAATGCATGTTCCCCAGGACTGCAGAGGCGACTAGAAAAAATTCACAGCTGGGAAGGTTTGCCATTCCAAAGGCATAGTTCCAATTCTCAGATGAACCCTCAAGTCTGCTCAGATACCCTATTAGCTGCCCAGATCAGTTCTCTTTCCTGGTCACTATAGTAATATGTCCAACACTGTCCTTAAACTCTCTCCCTAATAGTATCTTCACTCTAGCTTTGTGTTTTGCCTCTTATTTCACAAAGAAAATAGGCATGAGAGCTCTCGCAGCATCCCAAATGAGTCCAGGTCTATACCGACCCTTCCTTCTCTAGACCTTTCTTCTGAGGTGAATTCTTCCACCTTTCTCTGCTTTAGATCCTATCTGTTTTCTTTCAGGAACTTCTGCCTCTCTCTCATTCCCCTCAGGTTTTAGGTTATAAATGCACCTGAGCTTTTCCTTCCTTAAAAAAAAGTCACTATGACTCAAGAGCCCTTTTCTAACTGATGGTCTTCACAGCTCAACTGTGCAATAAACACTTCCCATTTTGAAATCTTAAAGTTATATACAAGCATAGCTTTTGAAGTCAAACAGTGCTATGTCTTCACAATTTTTCTATAATCCTCACTTTTCTAAATAGTCCATTTATAGTCTAACTTTTTATATTTTGACATTATCTTTTCTCTTCCTATGACAGTCGGTAAAGATTCATTTCTCTCTCCAACCCCTCACCATCTCCCACCAGACATATAACATCTCTTTTCCCTCCCTCTATCCTCCTCATAAAGTTATATCATGCTTAGCAGTGAAATTACTATTCAACAGTTATATTAACATATCTATTGAGGCTTCCCAGGTGGTGCAGTGGTAAAGAATCCACCTGCCAATGCAGGGGACGTAAGAGTTGAGGGTTCAATTCCTGGGTTGGGAAGATCCCCTGGAGTAGGAAATGGCAACCCACTCCAGTATTTTTGCCTGGAAAATCCCATGGACAGAGGAGCCTGGCAGGCTACAGTCCATGTACTATGATAATGTTTTCCCTTGTACATATTTTATTTTGAATAAATGCTTCTTTTTCCAACCTACCTTTCTAGTATCTATCTCTCATTCAGCCCACATTTTCCAAAAGAATAGTAAAACTCTCAATACAGTGAAACACACCAAGAAATCTACCACACTACATTTCTCTCATACAACTTCCCATCATCACTTTCTTATGGAAGGATTACTCTTTAGGCTGTTCTCTACTATTGTCTTGAGCTTCCCTTCACAGTCATCTTTTAAATTTCCTTCACTTTCATTGGTTTTATTGTCTGTGATTCCTAGATTCCAAGTCTTCCTATTTTTTTGGTTTACATTCTCATTTCATAGAGCACTTCCCACAGCTGCTTTCTCAAAACAGGGTGCAAGGAAGGCACATTTTTTTGAGATCTGCCTTGGAGTCTTGACTGGTCGTTTTGTTAGAACTAGGATTATAGGTGGGAAATCATGATTCCCTCAGAACAATGAAGGCACTGCTGTATCATCATCAAACGGTTGAGAATTTTTTCACCATTCTGATTTCTGGTCCTTTGTATATAATCTGCTTTGTTCCTCTCTGGCAGGGTCCTTTTATTTCGAAATAATGTGCTCTGCATGAGACCTTTCTTTCATCCTATTATGCTAAACACTCACTGAGTCTTTTTGGACTGGAAATCCAGGACTTTAGGTGCTTTGAAAATTTTGTTCTCATTTCTTTGATAATTAACCCCTCAACTTTCTTTTTTTTTCTCTCCCTCTTGAGCTCCTAATCATCAAATGTTTGACCTTCTGGACTTGCCTCAAATTTTGGTGATTCTTGGCTTCTTTTCATACCTAATGGTGAGAAATGAAGCATTTATTAGAGATTTCTCATGCGTGGGCAGGACTAATTGCCTGGTGAGCTTCACCAGAGCTTCAGGGAGGATCCATCTGTTCTGTTCAGTCTGTCTGAAACAGGACAGTTTTCCCAGAATACAGCCTCCACTCTCCTCACCTGGCCACCTACATCGAGGGGACACAGCAGCAGAAGGGGATAAGGCAATCTCAGTGTTCAGGGTGCAAATGTTCCCTTGTGCTTTTAGCACATTACATGAATGCCAGACTAAGTCTACAATCATGATGGGAGCACTGTTGGTGAGAAGCAGGGAGAGAGGCACTTGCCTGGATACCTGAAGAGAGAATATGAGTATCCAAGGATTCTTTTTTAAAACAAAAATATCTATTTATTTATTTATTTATTTTTGGCTGCATCAGGTCTTTTTTGCTGCACACAGACTCTCTGGCATGCAATTTCAGTGGGCTCAATGCGTGGGCTTAGTTGCCCTGAGGCATCTAGGATCTTACGGCTTCCCAGGTGGTGCAAGTGGTAAAGAATCTGCCTGCCAATGCAGGATGTAAGAGATGCTGGTTCACATCCCTGGGTCAGGAAGACCCCTGGGTCAGGAAGATCCCCTGGGGGAGGGCATGGCAACCCACTCCAGTATTCTTGCCTGGAGAATCCCATGGACAGAAGAGCCTGGAGGGCTACTGTCCATAGGGTCGCAAAGAGTCAAATATGACTGAAGCAACTTAGCACACATGCATGCACATGAGGGATCTTAGTTCTTTGACCAGGGATCAAACCCACATCCCCTGCATTGCAAGTTGGATTCTTAACCACTGGGCCCCCAGGGAAGTCCCCCTAAGTGTTCTTTGGGCAGACTTTCCACTAACCCTCCGACTTTTTGCCCCTTCCTAGTCTCTCTGCTTTCAGAGGTACTGAAATTCCAATGCTTCTGATTCCTAAGTCTTCCAGGGTTTGTGTTCCTTGTTTATTTTGGCCCACCTCACTTCCACAGACTGTTAGGTGTTAGCTTTCTCTGACAGAGAAGGAAAAGGGGAAGGGAGAAAGGGAAAGAGGGAAAATGGGCAGGAGGGGAGAAGAGAGGGGAGGAGGAAGAAAGGAAGGAAGAGAAGAAGGAAAGGAAGGAGGGAGGGACGAAAGATGAACAGGAGCAGGGAGGGGAGAGGGGAAGAGGGAGGTAACATTTATTGAGCAACTATTATGCACCAGGGGCTTCCCTGGTGGCTCAGAGGTTAAAGCGTCTGCCTCCAATGCGGGAGACCAGGGTTCGATCCCTGGGTTGGGAAGATCCCCTGAAGAAGGAAACTTCGGTAACCCACTCCAGTATTCTTGCCTGGAGAATCCCATGGACAGAGAAGCCTGGTAGGCTACAGTCCATGGGGTCGCAAAGAGTCGGACACGACTGAGTGACAGAACGGAACGGATTATGCACCAGACCTTCTCTGTGCTGAGCCCTTTACATAAAGAAACATTTTAATCCCAACAACAACCCTCTTAGGTGAGTGTGCTGTCCTCGGTCACTTCAGTCATGTTCAACTCTTTGCAACCCCATGAACTGTAACCCACCAGGCTCCTTTGTCCATGAATTTCTCCAGACAAGAATGCTGGAGTGGGTTGCCATCCCTTCTCCAGGGGATCTTCCAGACCCAGGGATCAAACCCACATCGCTTGTGTCTCCTGCATTGGAGGCAGATTCTATTATCTACTGAGCCACCTGGGAAGCCCTTAGGTGGGTACTGGTGTCCTTATTCACATCATGCCATTGAGGAAACACTGTTCAGAGATATTGGTTAACTTGCCCAAGGTCATACAATTAGAAAATTGCCTACATTCAGACTCAGGGCTCTGTGACCCCCCAGACCCATGCTCCTTTCCCTACCTCATGCTAAGAACAACTTATGACCCTGGAGTCAACAGGCCACCTCTTAAGTCACCCAGTGTAGGCACCCTGCAGGCTCTC
Organism: Moschus berezovskii; assembly: GCF_049115385.1. NCBI lineage: Eukaryota > Metazoa > Chordata > Mammalia > Artiodactyla > Moschidae > Moschus > Moschus berezovskii. The sequence continues at coordinate 78,250,169 of NC_142466.1, read as the reverse complement.
GATCCATCCTCTGGTGCCCCCAAGCCTCACAGGCCTTTGAGGGCAATGGGTAGAGCCTTTTCTAGCCTCCCTGGAAGGGGACCAAGGTGCTGTGTTCTCAGCTGCTTGAGCTGAGATCTGAAGCCCAGACCCAGCCACCGACGTCACTCAGTGTGCTCTCCACTTCCACCGGGCCGTTTATGCTGGCACAGCCCGAAAGCAAGGTTGGCGGGAAGGGGATCAGCCCAAACAGGATTAATAAGAGGCAGCTGGGCTTTAAAAGCCTTCCTGACAATGTAAAGAAACTAAGTCAGATGTTTTTGGAAAGTACTTTTGAATGAATGTGTCCAACTCCTGGCCTTTTCCTAGTGGCCCTCTCCACTTCCTCCCCACACACTTGAATCGAGGTTTCTGTTGCTTTTTTTTCAGTGGCCTGATTGGCTGAGGTCAGGCCCACGGGAGTTAGTGTCCCAGGGTGAACCATTTGAGCAGATCCTTAAGCTTGGCTCACCCACTAAGTGCCCTCAGAACCTCCCTTGCCACACCCTAGTCCTGGCCCTGCTGGACAGAGTTGGTGAAACATTTGGGTGGATAAAGAGGAAGTGGACACAGGAGGTGGGCAGGGATTAGCCCTTTTGTGGATTAACCTAAAAACCACACTGGATACCACAGCAGAGGCCTGCATTACTAAGTAATCTTTGAGGACTAGAAAAACCCAAGCTAAGATGTATTCATACCAGGTGTCTACTACACACTAGTCTTTCAGTGTTTTCATTCCCTTGCTTCATCAAGCCATGGCCAGGCTCTCTTCCCTTCCAGCTAATCCAGATCTTTCCATCTACAAGGGAGAGGTCTTACCTGTCTCCTCTGTGAAGCCTTCCTGGGCAAGTCCTCCCACACAGAGCGGTCCATCCAGGCCACTCTCCATCATATGATTTATGTTGAGGACAATCTGCCATTTACATTAGTTTACGAATCCAAGGGAAGGGGTTCAGTGCCAAAGGAAACTCTCACCCATAAAGAGCTAGCATGTTCTCTCCTTTCTGACAATGAGATCTTTGTAACTCATCCCATTTCCCTCTTTGCTGACAGAGAAGCTCCAAGCACAAATTTGATTTCTTTCAGTTGAGGGCTTCAGGAAAGTCTCCTCTCTAGATGGAAAAGACCTTTCCATCTAGTTTGCAACCCAAACTAATGAATAAGAATTAGCCAGATGCAGATTGGAGGGAACATCCTCAATCCAGAAACCGCAGCATGTGCTAAGGTTCTGCAATAGAACAGAACTGAATGTCCAGTGTGGCTGGATCATGCTAAGTCAAGAAGACCGTGTTACTAATAAACTGTGTCATGAGTTTCAGACCCTCAGAGACTGCTGAGCCAGTTCAAATCTTGGGTTCCAGATTTGAGCTCAAGTGCACCAGGAAGCACTTGAGTTTTATGGGGAGGTTGTGTCCTAAACCAATTTACCTTTTAAGATCATTTCTCTAGAGCCCTCTGGAGAGCACACTGGAGAGAGACAAAAGCAGAAACAGGGTAATCAGTTAAGAAACTATTGCAGATTGCCAGTTAAAAGATGATGCTGGCCCAGCCTGGGTGTATTCAGGTATCTGAAGGGAGTTAGACAGAATCAGGACACATTTTGGAGACAAAATCAAAGAATACTTGAATTGCATCAAGCACCATAAAGAATGGCTTTGGAGCCAGGCAGAAGTGGAGCTGAAAAACTGGCTTTGCCTCTTAACCACTGTGTGACCCGAGGCACACCACTTAACCTATCTGAGCCTCAGATCACTCATCCGTAAAACAGAAGTGATAATACCTACCTCAATAGATGGGAATAATCTTAAGAAAGGTGACATGTTGGAAGTTTCTGGCACATGCTGGACAATCAATCAATTGATGGATGATGTACTCCTATATAGGGTTTCCCAGATGTTTCGGTGATAAAGCATCCACCTGACGATGCAGGAGATTTGGGTTCAATTCCTGGATTGGCAGATTGCCTGAAGAAGGAAATGGCAAATCACTCCAGTATTCTTGCCTGGGAAATCCCATGGACAGAGGAATCTGGTGGGCTACAGTCCATACAGTCCCAAAGAGTCAGACATGACTGAGAGCCTAAGTATGCAAGCGTACTCCTATAGACAGGTCAGCAGCCAGTCAGGGAAGGGATAGGAGGGCAGCCAACATCTGCCTTGGTGGATGAAACAGGAGCCTAGGCTGAGCCACCCCATTAGCTCAGGAGCACCTTTTCTTATCACCCCACCCCTCCCCCAGCTCCTTAGCTTGAGAAATGCCACTCTAAGAACTTCCACTTCCATTTCCTATAGTAAAGCAGATTCTGCCCCCCGAAAGAGCACTTGAGGAGAGAGGGACAGTGGCTTCGAGGAGGAAAACCTTGTGGCTTCGGGAGGCAGGGGCGTCTGCAGTAAATCAACCATTTCCGGTACATTTGGCAGCGTTCTCTCTCCATCCGCCCTCTCTGCCCCCTCATTCCGCCTCCTTTCCATTCTGTTTGCTCCCGGACTCTCTCCTGCTTCTGCTCTTCATCCTTCTCTCTCCTAGTCCCAGGGACCAGCCTGTCTCCCAGCTGCGGGGAATCAGGGCTAAGAAGGCCCACCTCTGTGTCTCCTGCACACCCGCCTCTTCATCAGTTGGCTCACAACCAAGGTCCATCACGTAGGAGCCTCAGGGGAGAAGACAGTCGCCCCGCCCTCTGTCCCTTGGGAACCTCAGAAGGTCAATTTCACCTCCTTTCCCAGCACATCGTCTCCGGCTGCGGGCTCCAGGAAGCAACGGCTTCAGTGCACCAGACTAAAGCCATTGCGTAATTCTCAAACCGGCTCCCAGAAGCCTCACAAAGCCATGCTTCCAAAATAACCCCAGTGAGTGAGCCCAAATAATACATGAAATGGTATCGGCCCGCGGAGCCCAGAAGACTCACCCGGATGGGAGGGGCGCCGGCAGCCTCGGCGGCCGACATTTGATATCTTCTCACCAAGACAGGATTAGAAAAGGATTAGGATTAAGTGGACAAGGGGCAACTCCAGTGCACAAGGCAAGGTTGTGACTGGGCAGGAAGGAGAGGAGCGCTGTCGAGCAGCTGACAGTCCACACACTCGGGGAGGCCACTCTCGTGACCCATCACTGCGCCCGCATCACTGTCTTTGAGGTTCACATGAGTCTCCGCTCATCTCGGCCGGCGGATGAAGGCATCAGGACTGAGAGTTGTTCTCCAGCCCGTACGTGGCCACATAGCGCAGGAACCTGGACTGTCCTCTTTCTCCAAGCCCAGGCTTCGGTCCATCGACCCCCACTGGCCTTTCCCGATATCAGAGGCCAGAGCCACTCTCTTAGAGGAGGCTGGGCTTCAATCTGAGAGACTGGCTCAGCTGGAGAGGTTTGTTAGATCCTTCTGTTGCAAAATGTCCATGGCACTGATTTTTAAGTCCCTCAGTTCTAGTCCAGTCATAATTTAACAGCTGGGAGAGCAAGGAAAAAAAAGAAGCAGCTATGAACAGAGTGGGAGCCCCCTGGAGAGTGGGGGAAGGAAGTCATGTGGGTTGCAGACAGGTCTCCAATCTGAGGGTCCCTTGTTCCCCTTGCAAAGCTTGGAGGGGTGTTTCATTCTCCCCACTTCTCACCCCAACTCCTCCACCTCCACCAGGTCCCTGTCTCCTTCGCAATTTCTGCCAAGAGACTTGGGGGTAATTGATAGGAACTCTCTTGGGGAGCCTGCATCCTTACTAAGCCTGCGTTTACTTACATCTTCCCAACTCCACTGCTGACTTTCTTGCCACCATTCCTGTGCAAAATGTTTGCCCTTTCCCTAATCCAGGCAAATCCACCAAAAATGCACTTGTGATTCTTGCTTCCTTTCACTTCTCTAGTTTTTTGGGTGTTTTTTTTTAATATTTATTTATTTGGCTATACTGGGTCTTGGTTATAGCATGTGGGATCTTGTTCCCTGAGCAGGGGTCAAACCTGAGTGCTCTGCACTGGAAACTTGGAGTCTTAGCCACTGGAACATCAGGGAAGTCCTTCACTTCTCTAGTTTCGAAATTTGCCTGACCGTCCCAGACTCTAATCTTGCATGTGTTTCATTTAAAACATCATTTATCAACCCCAGCATCCAACTACTAGACAAAACATTTCCACAGATTGTTGAAGGCCAAGTGGGTACTTACTGTACACCTCCCTGAGGTGGGCACCCAACAAAGCACTTAGCACCTAGGGTACTCAGTAAGTGGTTAGGAAATGAGTTTCTGATCCCTAAGCACTGGCTTTATAGCCCTGATCCTACTAGTCACTTTCCTTTTGTGAAAATCAGAGAGAAAGTGAATAAAGGCAGGAAGCAAGTGGAAGTGGAGTGCAAGATTTAAGGAAGAAAGAGGGAATGAAGGAAGAGATAAATGAGAGGAGAGGAGGAGAGAGAGAGAGAAGAAAAGGAAGAAAGGAAAGAAGGGAAAGAGGAAGGAAGGAGGGGGAGAAAAGGAGGAAACAAAGAAAGGAAAGAAAAAAGGAAGAATGAAGGGAAGAGGACCTTCCCTGACCCAGTGGTTAAGACTTCACCATCCAATGCAGGGGGTGTGGGTCTGATTCGTGGCCAGGGAGCTAAAATCCTACATGCCTCATAGTCAAAAAAAAAAAAAAAACCAAATAATAGTGTAACAAATTAAATAAAGAATTTTTAAATGGCCCATAAAAAAAAAACTTTAAAAAAAAAGATGAAAGGGAAGGAGAAGGGACAAAGGACTGAAAAGGGAGGAGGCGGAGAAGAGAAAAGGAGAAGGGAGGGAAAGGCAGTAGAGCTGTCTACAGAACTGGCTCCCTGAAGAGAGCTGCTTCAGTTGACTCAAGCAAATCCTTCCAGTGCCATCTTGTGCCTCCTGGGGTAGCTTACTCTGGCAGAGTGATTTATATCTGGGAGTGGGGGAGCAGTCAAATACCTCCCTCCCCTCCCTTAGTTGGCAAGATCTAGGACAGATCATCTTGCAGAAAGAGTAGTGCTTCTTCACTTGTAATTATCCAATTAAATTCAGGCACTCAGCCATCCTTCCAAACAGGGGCTGAGCGCTGTAATCCACCATGCATTTTGTGAGCTTGCAGCAGCTCAGACCAACAGCTGTACTGTGTTTAGTTTTTTTGTTTTTTTTTTAGAGGGGTGGGGTGAGCTTTTTTTTTTTTTTTTTAAGAAAAGATAGAAGAAGAGGAAGCTGGGTAGATTCTGGTGAACATTGTCCCTGAGGATAGAGAGCATCAGAGGGGAATCACCTTTCTGATGACTCAGAGACAGGAAGTGGTGACCCAGAGGGAGGCATCACACAAAGGGGGAGGACTGCACATGTGTGGTGACATCACTTCCTGTTTTTGTGAGTGTGGGGGTGCGGGAGTGCAGAAGGGAATGAGCGAGCAGACAATCAAAAGGATTTGAGAATGAGTCTCTTGCGTGTCTCTGCTCACATCCTCACATGCCCAGCCCCTACTCCTTAGGACACACCTATGACAGCTTCCTCTGTTTCACCCTCGCACTTTGTCTGGGAAGAAAACTAGCACAGCTCATGTTGATCCCTTCTGAGTAAGGACAGACCTAGATTGACAGGTAGGGACCCTCCATCCTATACAAGCTACCATGCTGGCGATGGGAATTCTCATTAACGGTCAGTGGAAGGAAACATGATCTGAACCTCCCAACACCTCCCCAGCCTCTGTGCCAAACTCCATCCCTGGGAGGGGCGGAAGGGCTACACAGAGCAGCCAGCAGCCTGGCGCAGAGCAAAGATGGAAAGACACAGTTATGTGCAGCAGAACATTCAGAGCTTCACCAGGGCACCTGGTGGGTTTGAAGGGGAGAGCGCTAGGCATCGGAGCTAGGTTATTGAGACAACAGCACCAGGGGAAAACTGAGGACCCTTCCTGGTCCTCCTTGCCCAGAGCATGGCAACTGGAGTCCTGAGCACAGAGGATGTGTCAGTTCTGCCCCATGAGAGGAAGCTAGAGCGCAACCCCACCTCGCAGTGTCTGCCAGGGTCCATCCTACTTTACCTCTGAGGTGACAGTGAAGAGCTCTGTCCCAAGAATGCCCTAACTGGGGCTCCACTGGTGGCTCAGTGGTAAAAAATCCACCTGCCAATGCAGGAGCTTTCTCTGTTCAAATCTCTGATCTGAGAAGATCCCACGTGCCACAGAGCAACTAAGTTCATGTGCCACAACTATTGAGCCTGTGCTCTAGAGCCCAGGAGCCACAACTGCTGAGCCTGCAAGCCTAGAGCTGGTGCTCCGCAGCAAGAGAATCCACCGCAATGAGAAGCCTGTGCACCATAACTAGGGAGTAGACCCTACTCCCTAAGACTAGAGAAAAGTCTGAGCAGCAATGAAAACACAGCACAGCCAAAAGGAAAGGATGCTCTGACTCTACAGAGCAGCTCTGCTTGTCCAGTCTTATCCCCCAGCTCCCAAGGGCAAGCACTAGGAGAATAGAAATAATTTTGTAGGTATAGTGAGGAGTCTGATAGACAGAGTGCCTGATGAACTACGGTCGGAGGTTCGTGACATTGTATAAGAGACAGGAATCAAGACCATCCCAAGAAAAAGAAATGCAAAAAAGCAAAATGGCTGTCTGAGGAGGCCTTACAAATAGCTGTGAAAAGAAGAGAAGCAAAAAGCAAGGAAGAAAAGTAAAGATATAAGCATCTGAATGTAGAGTTCCAAAGAATAGCAAGGAGAGATAAGAAAGCCTTCCTCAGCGATCAATGCAAAGAAATAGAGGAAAACAATAGAATGGGAAAGACTAGAGATCTCTTCAAGAAAATTAGAGATACCAAGGGAACGTTTCACGCAAAGATGGGCTCGATAAAGGACAGAAATGGTATGGACCTAACAGAAGCAGAAGATATTAAGAGGTGGCAAGAATACACAGAAGAACTGTACAAAAAAGATCTTCATGACCCAGATAATCACGATGGTGTGATCACTCACCTAGAGCCATACATCCTGGAATGTGAAGTCAAATGGGCCTTAGGAAGCATCACTATGAACAAAGCTAGTGGAGGTGAAAGAATTCCAGTTGAGCTATTTCGAATCCTAAAAGATGATGCTGTGAAAGTGCTGCACTCAATATGCCAGCAGATTTCGAAAACTCAGCAGTGGCCACAGGACTGGAAAAGGTCAGTTTTCATTCCAACCCAAAAGAAAGGCAATGCCAAAGAATACTCAAATGCACAATTGCACTCATCTCACACGCTAGTAAAGTGATGCTCAAAACTCTCCAAGCCAGGCTTCAGCAATATGTGAACCGTGAACTCTCAGATGTTCAAGCAGGTTTTAGAAAAGGCAGAGGAACCAGAGATCAAATTGCCAACATCCGATGGATCATGGAAAAAGCAAGAGAGTTCCAGAAAAACATCTATTTCTGCTTTATTGACTATGCCAAAGCCTTTGACTGTGTGGATCACAAGAAACTGTGGAAAATTCTGAAAGAGATGGGAATCCCAGACCACCTGACCTGCCTCTTGAGAAACCTGTATGCAGGTCAGGAAGCAACAGTTAGAACTGGACATGGAACAACAGACTGGTTCCAAATAGGAAAAGGAGTACATCAGGGCTGTATATTGTCACCCTGCTTGTTCAACTTATATGCAGAGTATATCATGAGAAACGCTAGGCTGGAGGAAGCACAAGCTGAAATCAAGATGGCCAGGAGAAATATCAATAACCTCAGATATGTAAATGACAGCACTCTTATGGCATGGCAGAAAGTGAAGAAGAACTAAAGAGCCTCTTGATGAACGTGAAAGAGGAGAGTGAAAAAGTTGGCTTAAAGCTCAACACTCAGAAAACTAAGATCATGGGATCCGATCCCATCACTTCATAGCAAATAGACGGGGAAACAGTGGAAACAGTGTCAGACTTTATTTTTCTGGGCTCCAAAATCATTGCAGATGGTGATTGCAGCCGTGAAATTAAAAGACGCTGACTCCTTGGAAGGAAAGTTATGACCAACCTAGACAGCATATTAAAAAGCAGAGACATTATTTTGGTCAACAAAGGTCCGTCTAGTCAAGGCCATGGTTTTTCCAGTGGTCATGTATGGATGTGAGAGTTGGACTATAAAGGCTGAGCGCTGAAGAATTGATGCTTTTGAACTGTGGTGTTGGATAAGACTCTTGAGAGTCCCTTGGACTGCAAGGAGATCCAACCAGTCCATCCTAACAGGGATCTGTCCTGGCTGTTCATTGGAAGGACTGATGTTGAAGCTGAAACTCCAATTCTTTGGCCACCTGATGCTAAGAGTGACTCATTGGAAAAGACCCTGATGCTGGGAAAGATTGAGGGCAGGAGGAGAAGGGAATGATGGAGGATGGCATCACCAACTCGATGGACATGGGTTTGGGTGGACTCCGGGAGTTGGTGATGGACAGGGAGGCCTGGGGTGCTGTGGTTCATGGGGTCACAAAGAGTCAGGCATGACTGAAATGATAGTGAGGAGTATCCCCTGCGTGTCATCTCTTTTTTCCTTTGTTTTAATTTTTATTGGGGCTACCAAAGGATAAGTGGGTGGGGATAAATTGAGAGATTGGGATTGACGTATGCACACTACTATAAATAAAATGGGCTTCCCTGATGGCTCAGTGATAAAGAATCCACCTACCAATGCAAGAGACAGGAGTTCAATCCCTGGGTTGGGAAGATCTGTTGGAGAAGGAAATGACAACTCACTCCAGTATTCTTGCCTGGGAAATCCCACAGACAGAGGAGCCTGTCCAGGCTACAGTCCATGGCGTTGTGAAGAGTTGGGCATGACTGACTCATCAACAATAAGCTATAACTATACATAATAGATAACTAAAAAGAACCCACTCTATAGCACAGGGAACTCTACCCTGTGTGTCATCTCTTTGTGAAGAATTATCACTGAGGAAACTGATGCTCAGAGAAGGTGGGTAACTAGTGCTAGACCTCAGAACTAGCAACCAGCAGAGGCAAGCTTTGACTCAGAGTCCCACCATGTCCTTTCTCCAGGTCACTCATCTCTGAAGACAAAGTAACAGAACTCGGGGCGATGCCTGAAGTGCTATGGAAACCTTCCTCAGCAAAAGTTCCTCTCTGCTCCTGTCAGTGAACCTGAAATTGGATTTTTCCCTCTTATCTAATGTGTTGTCATTCTTGAAGGTCTTAAAAAGATTTAGAAGTTTCTCTAAATTAGTCGACAAGAAATGGTAGATTTCTGTGCTGCTGTGCTTTAGTCACTCAGTCATGTCCGACTCCTTGCAACCCCATGGACTGTAGCCCACCAGGCTCCTCTGTCCATGGGATTTCCCAAGCAAGAATACTGCCTCCTACAGGGGATCTTTTGACCCAGAGATGGAACCCAGCATCTCCTGCATTAGCACTTGGATTCTTTCACACCAAGCCACCTGGGAAGTCCAGGATTAGTGAACACAATGTTGTAAATCAACTATATTTCAATAAAAATTTGTGTTAAAAAGTAGATTAGTGGTTGTCTCAAGCTAGAGGTTAGGTGGAGTGATAAAATTATCCTAAACTGGGATTGTGGTAATAGTTGCACAACTCTGCAAATATACTAGAACTCATTGAATTGTAGGCTTCAAATAAGTGAATTTATTGGTGTGTGAATTATATCTCAGTCAGATTCTTTACCATCTAGGCCATCAGGGAAGACCATATCTCAATAAAGATGTTTAAAACAGTAGAACCTGACCTTAAAAAGTTTAAAATTTAACTAGTGAGGAAGATATATAGACAAAGACATGATATGCCAAGTAGCAGGAGGCATCAAAGGTGTTTAAAAGGAGGAGGATCAATCCTAGGGATTTCAGAGAAGGTGGGATCAGTTGTGTTTTGACAGATAAAAGGAAAAAATCAATTTTCCCAAGTTGATTTTTCAAGTTGGAGGAACATGGGCATGGGGGCATGAGACAATATTAAACATGCCCAAGGCTATGGTTTTTCCAGTGTTCATGTATGGATGTGAGAGTTGGACTGTGAAGAAAGCTGATCGCCAAAGAATTGATGCTTTCGAACTGTGGTGCTGGAGAAGACTCTTGAGAGTCCATTGGACTGCAAGGAGATCCAACCAGTCCATTCTGGAGGAGATCAATCCTGGGTGTTCATTGGAAGGACTGATGCTAAAGCTGAAACTCCAGTACTTTGGCCACCTCATGAGATGAGCTGACTCACTGGAAAAGACTCTGATGCTGGGAGGGATTGGGGACGGGAGTAGAAGGGGACAACAGAGAATGAGATGGCTGGATGGCATCACCGACTCGATGGACATGAGTTTGGGTGAACTCGGGAGTTGGTGATGGACAGGGAGGCCTGGCGTGCTGTGATTCATGGGGTCTCAGAGAGTCAGACACGACTGAGTGACTGAACTGAACTGAAGAAATCTTGAGTCAACTAATGAAACTCTGGCATGCAGATACAAAGATGACTTATAATACTGTATCAGCTATCTATGGCTGTGTAACAAATATCCCGGAACTTAGTGGCTTAGGACAACAACCACCATTTAGTTGTTCAAAAGTCTACAGTCTACACAAGGCTCAGGAACATGGCTTATCTCCCCTTTACGATCATTTCATGGTTCCACCAAGACTGGAAAATCCAGGATGGCCTCAGACAGAGTCTGGCATCACCAGCAAGATGACTGCAACTGGCTAGCACCTAGATGACCCTCTCCCTCTCCACATGGTCTTCATACTCCAGGGCTTCCCTCTTACCAGGAACTTGCATCCAAAAGGAAGACAACCCAGGCTTTCTCACACAGCACTCAAGACAACAAGCGAGCAAAAGCTGCAAGGCTTCCTACAGCCTAGACCCAGAACTTTCACAACATCCCTTCCACGAGGCTTTATTTGTACAAGCAAGTCATGAGGTCTGCCCTGACTTAGTGAGGGAGGGGAGTTCACAGGGTTTGAATTCAGGGAAGCATGATTCATTAGGTGTCTACCACAAATGTGGTCAGTCACTCAGCCGTGTCCAGCTCTTTTGGGACCCCATGGCTCCTCTGTCCATGGGATTTTCCCAACCAAGAATACTGGGGTGGGTTGCCATTTCCATACGCCACAAGTACCAAAGAGTAAATCATACACCTGCCTTGGAAGAGCTCATTGTTTAATGACACGATGGCTTGAAAGTCATTGAAAGGGGAGGTATGTCTAGTAATATAAGACTGAGGACAGAACATAGGGGACACTGAATACAAAGCTAAGGAGTTTTGATTTCCTTCAAGAGTTTTTAATTAAAGTCCAAAAGTCCCTAGGTGAGGTGATATTTTAAGCCTTTATCAGCCAACATCTTAGAAGGAGTTGATGGTGTGTGCAAGTAAGACAGATTATAACCTAGGGTCTATTTAAGAAATCAGATAAGTTGCAAGAACTGTGTGTCTCATCACCTGAGTCAGGAAGCACGACCACATCACAGAGGAGTGGGAGATGCCTGCATCAGCTTGTAAGCCTGCATCCCAAGGGTCAAGACACACACTACTGATGGCAAGAGACTCTGCTCCCTAGTCAGCCTTTTCTCCCTCTTCAGTTTCCCTACCCTTCTTTCCTCAACATACTGTTTGCATGTCCAGATCAGTGGGCTATAAAATACCGAAACTGGTCTCAAATTTGGAGAGTCAAATAAAGGAAAACCAAGGCAGTCAGGAGAGAAGTCTTACTTTAGACTGTAATGCCTGGAGAATCCCATGGACAGAGGAGCCTGGCAGGCTATGGTCCTTAGGGTCACAAAGAGTCAGACACAACTGAAGTGACTTAGCATGCATGGATATTAACTACAAGGAGAAAACTGGAAATGACCAATCCAAGTGAACTCATTACTTGGGTGACTGCTGTTGCTCTCTGACCATCTCTCTCTTCATTTCACATTTCACTCCTCACCTCATGCGTCGAGTTGACTCAGTGGAAAAGAATCTGATGCTAGGAAGAATTGGGGGTGGGAGGAGACAGGGACGACAGAGAATGAGATGGCTGGATGGCATCACCGACTCGATGGACATAAGTTTGAGTGAACTCCGGGAGTTGGTGATGGACAGGGAGGCCTGGCATGCTGTGATTCATGGGGTCGCAGAGAGTCGGACACAACTGAGCGACTGAACTGAACTGAACTGAACTGAAAGCTCAGGGTAACAGGAAGCCTGAGCCTGCTCTGGCCCCAACATTCTCACAGTGACCTGCTGCACCAGCAGATGACCACCTATGGCCTAAAATGACAGAGCGAAGCCATAAGATGTTGCCAATCGCACTTAACAAACTACACTAAGAGCTGAAGCCCACGTGTTTTCACCAATGAGTAACCAAACTTTTCTTCTCTAAAAGCTTTGAGTTTATTCCATAGTGACTTTCTCAACATAAAGCAATTACTGGGAACAAACAGAATGCCTGTAAGTTGGTTACAGTACACACAGACGTGTATCAAGAACCCTAGCAAAGTATAGTGAGCATCTCCTCTGCCAGAAGAATGCTCCCAGGGCATCCATGTTGCATCAGGAGAATCCCATTCTTATAAGAGGCCAGCAGTTCTCAACATCACCTGGCAAATATCTTCATTCCCCCCAATTCCACCTTAGTGCTTCCTTCTGCTGTCTGACATCTCCCCAGATTTTCACCCATGCCTCATGATGTCCATGGTCTTCCCTCACTGAAATTTTCAACCCTCCCCATCATCCTCGGGTTTCCCTGATGGCTCAGTGGTAAAGAAACCACCTGCTAATGCAGGAGACATGGGTTCAATCCCTGATCCTGGAAAATCCCACATGCTGTGGAGCAACTAAGCCCATGCACCACAACTATTGAGCCTGTGCTCTGGAACCTGGGAACCCCAAGTACCGAGCCCACATGTCTCAATGACTGAAGCCCACTTGCCCTAAAGCCAGTGTTCTGCAACAAGAGAAGCCACCATGATGAGAAGCCCAGGAACTGCAACTAGAGAGTAGCCCAATTGCCACAACTAGAGAAAAGCCCGAGCAAAAAGAAAGACCCAGCACAGCCAAAAATTATTTCTTTAAATTATTTTTTAAGTTTCCTTACATTCCTAAAGTATCATTTTATCTCCGATATGAAAATTCTGATTCCCAGATCAGGGTGATTACAGCCAGTTATGGATGTGAATGAATGTGTACTTGATAGGAAGATTCCTGATCATGGGAAGAAATGGATGTGACCCAGTGGCACTTCAGGAAGGATGGAGAGCAGATGTGGGAGACACAGACATTTTTCCTATCTCAAGAAAAGCTGAATCAGGGAAAGAAAGGGATGAGGAAAAGGTATGGACTCTACCTTCACTCTGACATCTCTCTCCTCCCTGCTCCCCCTCCCCACACAGGTCACTGTAAATATCAACCCCTCTTCCTTGCACAAGGTATTTCTGAACACAGTCACGCAACCAAGACTGAAAGCCACGTGCCACACGCATAAACAGGTCAGACAACACACTCCTACCCTAAAGCATTTTCAAATACCCAGAGGTAAGGATTATTTCCCATTGAAAGCATCGCTGACATCACTCACCAAGTGGGACACCAGTAACTTTCCACTAAGATGAAGGACACTGACATCAGTCTGGGGGTCACAGGGAGATGTCAGCAACTTCAGAAGAAAAAAAGAAAAAAGAAAAGAAACACTCACACTTGACCAGTAGCACCATCTAGGGGACCTGGAGGATAAAACTACTCTTCCTGCAATACAGAGCTAGGAGTGTTCTTTGCTTGAAGCCCAACGTAGGATGTGCGTGAACCTTGGTGACCCATGCTGGGCAGCTACACTTGCAGTACTGTGCCCGGTTGAGAGATCCATGTGACAAGTTGGAGCAACACCAGAGTCCAAAAAATTGCCTCTAAGACAGCAGCATGAGTGCATGCTCAGTTGTATCCGACTCTCTGCAACCCCATGGACTGTAGCCCGCCAGGCTCCTCTGTACATGGGATTCTCCAGGCAAGAATACTGGCGTGAGTTGCCATTTCCTTCTCCAAGGGATGAATAAGACAAATCCTGCATAATTCCGTGTATCTGAGGCATCTAAAATAATCAAACTCCTATCATCCGAGAGTCGGATGGGGGTTGCCAGAGACTGGGAGGAGGGGGATGGAGAAGTGTCATTAGATGAGATGAACTCTCAGGTATGCAGGGTGGATAAGTGCTAGACATCTGCTGTACAACATCGTATCAGATTGGACTGTTCACTTAAAAGTTTATTAGCCATCACCCACTTCTATATTTAAAATGGATAACCAACAAGGACCTACTGTATAGCACGGGTATCTCTGCTCAATGTTATGTGGCAGCCTGAATGGGAGGGGATTTTGAGTTAGCTTTAGTGTGTGGTGTAAAATAATGGTTCCTGTTTCATTCTTTGCATGTGGTGAGAATGCAGTTTTCCTAATACCATTTATTAAAGAGACTGTCCTTTCACCATTGTGTATTCTTGGCTCCTTTGTTTTAAGTTTACTGACTATATATGCATGGGTTTATTTCTAGGTTCTCAATCATGTTCCATTGATCCATGTGTCTGTTTTGATGACGAAGTTCATATAATATTGTTTGAAATCAGGGAGTGTGCTGCCTCCAGCTTTGTTTTTTTTCTGAAGTATTTGAACACTTTTTATATTTTATATGCAGGTCAGGAAGCAACAGTTAGAACTGGACATGGAACAACAGACTGGTTCCAAATAAGAAAAGGAGTGTGTCAAGGTTGTATATTGTCACCCTGCTTATTTAACTTATATGCAGAGTAACTCATGAGAAATGCTGGGCTGGAAGAAGCACAAGCTGGAATCAAGATTGCCAGGAGAAATATCAATAATCTCAGATATGCAGATGACATCACCCTTATGGCAGAAAGTGAAGAAGAACTAAAGAGCCTCTTGATTAAAGTGAAAGAGGAGAGTGAAAAAGTTGGCTTAGAGCTCAACATTCAGAAAACTAAAATCATGGCATCTGGTCCCATCACTTCATTGAAAATAGATGGGGACACAGTGGAAACAGTGTCAGACTTTATTTTGGGGGGCTCCAAAATCACTGCAGATGGTGATTGCAGCCAGGAAATTAAAAGACGCTTACTCCTTGGAAGGAAAGTTATGACCAACCTAGATAGCATATTAAAAAGCAGAGACATTACTTTGCCAACAAAGGTCTGTCTAGTCAAGGCTATGGTTTTTCCAGTGGTCATGTATGGATGTGAGAGTTGGACTGTGAAGAGGGCTGATCACCGAAGAATTGATGCTTTTGAACTGTGGTGTTGGAGAAGACTCTTGAGAGCCCCTTGGACTGCAAGGAGATCCAACCAGTCCATTCAAAAGGAGATCAATCCTGGGTGTTCATTGGAAGGGCTGATGCTAAAGCTGAAACTCCAATACTTTGGCCACCTCATGAGAAGAGTTGACTCACTGGAAAAGACTCTGATGCTGGGAGGGATTGGGGGCAGGAGGAGACGGGGACGACAGAGGATGAGATGGCTGGATGGCATCACTGACCATGAGGTTGAGTGAACTCCGGGAGCTGGTGATGGACAGGGAGGCCTGCCGTGCTGTGATTCATGGGGTCACAAAGAGTTGGACACGACTGAGCGACTGAACTGAACTGAACCGAAGATCTAAAGTCACTTTGTTAGGTTAGAAATACATTGTGCATAAAGTAGTTTTCTCAAAAAAAAGTGCTCATCGGTGGGGTGTCTAATTGCTCACATGAAGATGCCGGGAAAACAGGAAGACTTTTAAATTTTTAGAAAAAATTTTAAACTTTGAAAATAGGAAACAATTTTTATTTTCTAAAGTTTTTAGTGCCTTTTCTATACACTTTACCCTCTCTGAAGGGAGCTTTTTTCAGAATTAAATGGACATTTGGTAGAGTTTCTATGAAATGAAAGGGGTCCATTTATGCCATTGCCACCTTTCTTCAGCAAGATCCCAAGAGTCATTATACTTTCTAACCACCCTCTGAGTTGCCATATTGTATTAGAAAAAAAAGAGCAAATATATCAAGCGCTGGGCACTGTGGTTAGATGCTGTACACCGATTGTCTCATGTGATCCTTTAACCACCCTGAGGGTTCGCACATGCTCAGTCGCTCCATTGTGTCCAACTCTTTGCAACCCCATGGACTGTAGCCCACCAGCTTCTTCTGTCCATGGGATTTTCCAGGCAAGAATACTAGAGTGGGTTGCCAAGTCCTTCTCCAGGGACCTAAAGAGGAACAGTAATATTATTTGCTGCCACTTTAAAGATGGGGAAACTGATGCTTAAATATTTGCTCTCTCCAGCCCAAGGTCTCATCGCTGTTAAATAGTGGAGCCTGATTTCAGCCAAGCCTTCCAATTCTGGGGTCTATGTTTGGGTGGCTCCCCATGAAAATAAGGTAAAAGGGCTCAATTCCTAACTTATTGGTGTAAGATTCCCAGGACCCACCTGTGACTGAAACAAAGAGATGAGCGAGAGGACAAAGTCCAGGTAAGGCCCAGGTGGCACTAACAGGAAAGACCACAGGGTACGGGCAAGGCCGTTGCTGGCGAAATGTGGCTTCAAGGCACAAAAATAAATAGGACCTCATCACTGTCAGATGTCAAGGGAGGATTGGGGGAGTGGGATTTAAAAGAACTTTCTGGGCTAGGAATCAAAGGGTCTGGCTTCTAGTTCTAGCTCCACAGAAACCTCCTATGTAAACCAGAATATGGTACAGGATAGGGAGGCCTGGCGTACTGCAGTCCATGGGGTCACAAAGAGTCGGACACAAATGAGCAACTGAACAAATATAAACCAATGCAGCTAACTTCATCGACCAGTTCAGTTTGCAAAGCTACCCGGAAGGATAGAGATAAGAATCTACATCCCATTATCAGCACCAAGTGCGGGGCTTCTTCATGAAAACAGATACCTGGCTCCAGTAGTAAACTTGTTCCACTCAATTCTCCGTGGGTGCAGCCCTGGAAACTCTGACATGCAGCCCAGGTCTGAAGGTCAATCCAGTGGGTGATCTCCCAGAGGCCTTCCCTGCTCTTGCAGAAGAATCTGACCCTCGGTTTCTTGGTCCTGGAGTAAACCAAGCCGGTGCATGATACAACTTTCCCAGCAGAGGGCAGTGTTGGCTCAAAATTTCCCCATTCATCCCCTTTTGGCCTTCAAGTTTTCATCTTACACTGTTTCAGGATTTTTTTTTAATATATATAATTCAAAAGGCACCAAAAATTGCCTATAATCCCATCATTTGTCTTTTGAATTGTATAAAGGGAACTCCATGTATCCAGTCCATGTCTCAAAGTTAGCAACTGTTAACATTCCATTTGTATAATTTTTACTTCCTATATTTAAGCCAAAAATTCATTGTGAATTCTCACACACACACTTTTCCAAATGTGAAATCTTGTTATTTTTTTGGTCTACAACTCATACTTTCAGTTATAAAATATCACACACATCTTTCTTCCAAATCCAGTAAGTTTTAAGTGACTACATCCTATCCCATTGTATGATCACCAAAATGTCTTTTAATGAATATCTAAGCTTTTTCTGTATTTCAGTTACAAATACCATTCTAATTACCACACTGGAGGATAAATTTTTACATATTATGGTATTCCTTCTGTAGAATGCCGAAGTAAAATTGTTAAGTCAAATTTTTCTTTACTTTTCATACCTTTCTATGGTTTCTTTTTTCTCAAGTACTGAATAGTTTAAAACTATATTCCAATAAGGCTAAACATAAAAAGTTATACCAAATGACCAGAAGCCATTTTTTTTATTTAACATGATTTTTTTTGTTATAAAATGGGTTTGTTTTCCCAATTTTTGAGACAGAAAGTTTCTCATGGTCACTAAACTATTCCACAAGTACAAAAGAATATTGTCTGTAATATACTACACATCTATTTCACCGTTAAAAATGTACTGTGTTGCTTTTTTTCTGTGTTACCAATGATACTTTGAAATTATAAATATTGTCTGTTACTTACACTCCTTACATACAAAATCAGGAAACTAACACAGAGACCCTTTCCCCCACAGTGGTGCTGGGAATTACTTCTGTTAAAAATTCTAAGACAGTGATTTCTCTGGTGGTCCAGTAGCTAAGACTCCGAGCTCCCAGTGCAGGGGCCCAGGTTTGATCCCTGGTCAGGGAACTATTAATAGATCCCATCTGCCATAACTAAAAGATTCCCCATGCTGCAAAAAAGATAGAAGATTCCACGTGCCACAATTAAGACCCGGTGCAGACAAATAAATAAATATATTTTTAAAAAATTCTAAGACAAATATTTCATCCAAATTCCTGCTCTGCCTTGTCATTTCATTACAAAAGAATAAAATATAGCATACAGGACTTGCCTGGTGGTCCAGGGGCTAAGACTCCCAATCCAGGGGGACTGGGGTTTGATCTCAGGTCAGGGAAATCAATCCTATATGCTGCAACTAAAGATCTCACATGCCACAACTAATACCTGGTGAAGTCAAATAAAGATTTTTAAAAAGAAAAAATAAAAATACAGTATACAAAGAGGAAGACACAAAAAGTGAGAAAAAATTTAGATAGTAGCTTAGTCACTTTTATCATCATCTGCTATAGAAAGTTAGTTGTAACTAGTTCTCTTACATATTTTTAAATTTTTATTTGGAATATAATTACTTTACAATGTTGTGTTGGTTTCAGGTATATAGCAAAGTGAATCGTTATACACACACATATAATATCCACTCTTTTCAGGTTCTTTTCTCATGTAGGTCATTACAGAGTATTGAGTAGAGTTCCCTGTATTTCACAGTAGGTCCTTATTAGTTATATATATATATATAACTAATATATAACTTTATATATAAAGTTTATATATAGTTATATATAGTATATATATATATATATATGTCACTTGCCATTTCCCTCCCTTAATCCCTGGTAACCATATTTGTTTTCTATATCTGTGACTCTATTTTGTAGATAAGCTCATTTGTAGCCTTATCTTAGATTCCACGTATAAGTGCTATCATATAATATTTGTGTTTCTCTAACTTACCTCATTCAGTGTGACCACCTCTAGGTCCATCCGTGTGTAAAGTTTTAAAAGATAAGACTATCTGTCCATGTGTGTTCTCAGTCTTGTCTGACTCTTTGCAACCCCCATGGACTGTAGCCTGCCGGGCTCCTCTGTCCATGGGACTTTCCAGGCAAGGATACTGAAGTGGGTTGCCATTTCCTCCTTCAGGGCATCTTCCAGACCCAGGGATCAAACCCACTTCTCCTGCTCTGGCAGGTGGATTCCTTACCACTGAGCCACCTGGGAAGACTATCTGGTCTTCTAGTTACACATGTAACTATAACAAAAAGATAATATGAAAATAATATGAAATTAAAATCAAAACTCAAAAGCTGAAGCAGCAGTTGGAAGCAGGGGCTAAACTGGTTATTTTGGGGAAGGAAACCTGCTTGCCTGGGGCGAGACCAAGGTGATTCAATCCATTGGCATTACTGCCCTCCCTGATGAAGGGTTATTGAAGTGTGGGTCTCAGTGACAATTATGCTGCCTGACCTGCCTAAATTAAGCTCAAACTAGGCTAAAGGGAAAAACCGGTATGGCTTGCCTGACTGAATCTCAAGGAAGCACGATCTTTCCCAGACAACCAAAGACCTTACAGGGGTAGCAAGGGTCCCTACTGACTGGACTGACAATATTTTAAGCATTTTTTTTTTAATGTGGACCATTGTTCTATAAGTCTTTATCGAATGTGTTATAACATAGCTTCAGGGTTTTTTTTTTATGTTTTGCCCTCAAGTCATGTGGGACCTTAGCTCCTCAACCAGGCACTCAACATGACTCCCCGAGTTGGAAGCCGAAGTCTCAACCACTGGACCACCCAGACTGACAATATTTTTAAGTGACCCCACAGACTCCAGGGCCAAAAAAAGGGCCTGACTAGATGGAAAAGTGTCAGAATACATGATATGCTGCAGATAGAAGGTATTTTATGAGCGTTAAGCCACCATGCTTGAATTTTCATGATCCAGGATTTGGTGATGGAAAGCCTGGATTGCTGCAGTCCATGGGGTCACAAAGAATCAGACACAACTGAGTGACTGAATTGAACTGAACTGAGAATAAATTCAACTGAGGGTAAGACGACCCATTCCCACTCAGTTTTTCAAAACACCTACATGCTTGCTGAACTCCACATGGCTCTCCTCATTAAAATAAGACATTTCTAAGGTATCACATGGTGAAATGGTGATTTAAGCCCATTCTTAGTAAATTTCACCCTTGGAGGGGCTGGGGATCCTGCTCCTACACCCTCAGCAAGATGTCAACAGCCCCAGGGCACATCACACAGCAGCTTGGGGTCTGTTGAGGCCTGAAAGTAACAAGGGAAGGCACATCAATGTGAAAACTGATCCATTTGTATGGTTGTTGGGGGCAGGGAGGGGAAGGGAGAGGTCTGAGAGAAGAGGGGGAGAGAAAGAGTAGGGACAGAAGGAGAAAACTCCTTCCCAAAGCATATGGGCACTTGTGATTCACCCACTGCATACAGTAGACATACAGCACTATTGTTCAGTTGCTCAGTCATGTCCAACTCTGCAATCCCAAGGACTAAAGCCTGCCAGCTCCTCTGTCCCTGGGATTTACCTGGCAAGAATACTGGAGTGGGTTGCCATTTCCTCCTCCAGGGGATCTTCCCAACCCAGAGGTCGAACCTGTGTCCCCTACATTGCAGGCGAATTCTTTACCACTGAGCCACCTGGGAAGCCCACTATGACTATTACCCACCACCATAAGTTTCATGAACCTCCGTCCATAGTTCTTCAGGCACTCGACCAGATCTAATCCCTTGAATCTATTTGTCACTTCCACTGTAAGGGATTTGATTTAGGTCATACCTGAATGGTGTAGTGGTTTTCTCTACTTTCTTCAATTTAAGTCTGAATTTGTCAATAAGGATAGACGGAGAGCCTGAAGAACTATGGACGGAGGTTCGAGACATTGTACAGGAGGCAGTGATCAAGACCATCCCCAACAGAAAGAAATGCAGAAAGGCAAAATCGTCGTCTGAGGAGGACTTACAAATAACTGAGAAAAGAAGAGAAGCTAAAGGCAAAGGAGAAAAGGAAAGATACACCCATTTGAATACAGAGTTCTGAAAAATAGCAAGGAGAGATAAGAAAGCCTTCCTCGGTGGTCAATGCAAAGAAATAGAGGAAAACAATAGAATGGGAATAGAATCTCTTCAAGAAAACCGGAGATGTCAAGGGAACATTTCATGTAAAGATGGGCACAATAAATGACAGAATGGTATGGACCTAACAGAAGCAGAAGATATTAAGAAGAGGAATACACAGAAGAACTATACAAAAAAGATCTTCATGACCCAGATAACCATGATGGTGTGATCACTCACCTAGAGCCAGACATCCTGGAATGCGAAGTCAAGTGGGCCTTAGGAAGCATCACTGCAAACAAAGCTAGTGGAGGTGATGGAATTCCAGTTGAGCTGTTTCAAACCCTAAAAGATGATGCTGTGAAAGTGTTGTACTCAATATGCCAGCAAATCTGGAGAACTCAGCAGTGGCCAGAGGACTGGAAAAGGTCAGTTTTCATTCCAATCCCAAAGAAAGGCAATGCCAAAGAATGATCAAACACCGCACCATTGCACTTATCTCACACGCTAGTAAAGTCATGCTCAAAATTCTCCAAGCCAGGCTTCAACAGTGTGTGAACCATGCACTTCCAGGTGTTCAAGCTGGACTTAGAAAAGGCAGAGGAACCAGAGATCGAACTGCCAACATCTGTTGGATCATCAAAAAAGCAAGAGAGTTCCAGAAAAATGTCTACTTCTGCTTTATTGACTACACCAAAACCTTCGAGTGTGTAAATCATAACAAGTTGTGGAAAATTCTGAAAAAGATGGGAATACCATACCTGACCTTTCTCCTTAGAAACCTGTATGCAGGTCAAGAAGAAACAGTTAGAACTGGACATGGAACAACAGACTGGTTGCAAATTGGGAAAGGAGTATGTCAAGGCTGTATATTGTCACCCTGCTTATTTAACTTATATGTAGAGTACATTATGTGAAATGCTGGGCTGGATGAAGCACAAGCTGGAATCAAGATTGCCGGGGGAAATATCAATAATCTCAAATATGCAGATGATACCACTCTTATGGCAGAAAGCAAAGAAGAACTAAAGAGCCTCTTAATGAAAGTGAAAGAGGAGAGTGAAAAAGTTGGCTTAAAGCTCAACGCTCAGAAAGCTAAGATCATGGCATCTGGTCCCATCACTTCAAGGCAAATAGATGGGGAAACAATGGAAACAGTGACAGACTTTCCGTTTTTGGGCTCCAAAATCACTGCAGGTGGTGACTGCAGCCATGAAATTAAAAGATGCTTGCTGCTTGGAAGAAAAGCTATGACCAACCTAGACAGAATATTAAAAAGCAGAGACATTACTTTGCCAACAAAGGTCCGTCTAGTCAAGGCTATGGTTTATCCAATAGTCATGTATGGATGTGAGAGTTGGACTGTAAAGAAAGTTGAGTGCCGAAGAATTGATGCTTTTGAACTGTGATGTTGGAGAAAATTCTTGAGAGTCCCTTGGACTGCAAGGGGATCCAACCAGTTCATCCTGAAGGAAATCAGTCCTGAATATTCACTGGAAGGACTGATGCTGAAGCTGAAACTCCCAATACTTTGGCCACCTGATGTGAAGAAACGACTCATTGGAAAAGACCCAGATGCTGAGAAAGATTGAAGGAGGGAGGAGAAGGGGACGACAAAGGATGAGACAGTTGGATGGCATCACCAACTCAATGGACATGAGTTTGAGCCAGCTCCAGGAGTTGAGGATGGACAGGGAGGCCTGGCGTGCTGCAGTTCATGGAGTTGCAAAGAGTCAGACACGACTGAACAACTGAACTGAACTGATAAGCTTCACTCTGTGAGTTAGCTTTTTTTTAGAAAGTCCACTGATTTCTCCTTTAAAATAATTATGAAAAAATTTCAAGTCTTTGGCCTTTCCTGGCAGTTCAGTGGTTAAGACTTTGCCTTCCTATGCCGATGGTTCAGGTTCATTCCCTGGTCAGGTTGCTAAGATCCCACATACCTCATGGCGAAAAAACCAGAACATAAAAACAACAGAATCAATACTATAGCAAATTCATTAAAGGTGTTAAAATGGCCCACATTAAAAAATCTTTTTAAAAAATTCATGTATTTTAGAGTCCATCTTGGTGCTTGGTAAGTGAAGTGAAAGTGAAGAGTTATTCGCTCAGTCATGTCTGAGTCTTGTGACCCCATGGACTGCAGCCTATCGGGCTCCTCTGTCCATGGGATTCTCCAGGCAAGAATACTGGAACAGATTGCCATTTCCTTCTCCAGGGGAACTTCCTGACCCAGGAATTGAACCAGGGTCTCCAGCATTGGCAGCGGATTCTTTACCATCTGAGCCACCAGGGAAGCCCTGGTGCTCGGTAAAATGGGTATTTTTCTGAGATAATGGAAGTTGTGACCAGATGTTCAGCTTCTTTCTAGGCAAGTCTTACCATGAAGTTTGTATTCACGCAGTTTGTTCTCAGTGGACCATCTGTGGACTCTGTGGACTTGAAGCACTTCATCTACATGGCAGTCTTTCCAGAAGCATTGGAACTCCGTGACACCCCTTCATTTTTAAAATATGAAATCTTGAGGCCCTTTACGATGAAATACTGAATATTGAAAAGGTGTCAAGTTGCAGACAATGATGCTTTATGGAAATTTAAGGATTCTGGAATTTTGAAACAATACGGGGGAGAGTTCCTATGGTCCTTACTTAGACTTGAGTTCTCTTGTCCTGGAGAAAGCAGATGTTCTGACTCTTAAAGTCGATTTAATGGACTTCCCACAGAGCTCTCAGCCAGCTCAGCCTGGCACCTATTAGCCGTCTAGACCAATGCATTCTTATTAAGCATGATCTTCACTGACTTCCATGAACACCCCAAGGAAAACTTTGGGGTGTGACCATGGGTTGACACTCTGGACAACAAGTACAGAACTGTCTGCCCTAGGTGGGTCCATGATAATCTTGTCTGAGGCAGCCTGTGGGTACCCCTTTCCCCATGGAAAGAGAGAAGAGCCAGCAGCCTGAGCAAGCTCAAAAGTGGGAGGAAATCCAGGTCCTGCATAGACAGAGGCAGAGTTTACACTATGTGCACCAAAAACTCTGGCCTTTTCTAACACTTATTGCCATTTATAGTTTTTACCAGTAGAGGTCGTCCTCATGTTTTAAAAGATTTATTCCTGGATTCTTCACTCCTTGATCCCATTATCCATTGCTTATTTTTACTTAATTTCTCTTTGTTGCTGGTAAATAGAAATGTAATTGGGAGTTTTCTGCACACTGACTTGACACCCAGAAACCTTGCTGCTTGTGTGCTCAGTCACTATCATCTTGTCCGACTCTTTTCAATTCCATGGACTGTAGCCTGCCGGGCTCCTCTGTCCCTGGGATTTTCCAGGTAAAAATTCTGGAGTGGCTTGCCATTTATTTCTCCAGAGGATCTTCCCAACCCAGGAATCAAACCCGGGTCTCCTGCATTGCAGGCATATTCTTTACCACTGAACTACCAGGGAAGCTCAGATCAGAGGTTAACTGGTTCTAAAAGACAATAGGGACCCATGGAGAGGTTTCAAGGAAAAGTAAGGTCACTATAGTTTGAGAAAAATGCTTCTCATTACCACCTATCAAGGGTCACCAATGCCCTGCTGCTAGCATTTATCAGATGTTGCTTTTCAAATATGTTATCTCAATGATCCATTCAAAGAACAAGTACATATGGAGGTGATCTATCTTGTGTACACTGGTAGAAATTTACTTTCACATAAATTTTCCCAAATAACCTTTACAACAAGCTTTTCAAGATATAGCTTGTAAAAGCTGAAGTCTGCTCATATGAAGTCTGAGATTGTATAAGGCATCAGTGCCCAACCTTTTTTGGCACCAGGGACCAGTTTCATGGCAGACGATTTTTCCATGGACAAGGGGCAGAGATGGTTTCTGGATGATTCTCATAAGGACAGCACAACCTAGATCTCTTGCATACTCAGTTCACAGTAGAATTCACGCTCCTATGAGAATGCCACCGTTGATCTAACAGGAGGTGGGGCTTAAGAAGTAATGCAAGCAGTGGGGAGTGGCTGTAAACACAGATGAAGCATTACTCCCTTGCTCACCTGCCACTCACTTCCTGCTGTGCGGCCTGGCACCAGTCTGTGGCCCAGGGGTTGGGATCCCTGTTGTAAGGAGTGAAGCAAGTAGAGCATGAACTAAAGGCAGGGGATGGGTGGGGCAAACTTGGGAATGAATGCCCTGCTAAGGGGTATAGATTTGCATAGGAAATACTTCCTTTCATGTAAAGGGGGCTGAATCAGACCATATAGTCAAAGTTGCTTATGCTCACATAGAGGAACTTAAGAAGAGCTCCCCCAAGAAGTCAACAAAGTAGCCACACACTGAGCAAAGTGATGGGAGCAGGTAGATGACAGGTGGGAATGGGAGCAAACTTTTTCACTGTATACCTTTGTATATATTTTTTTTTTTTTAATTTTTGAGCCATATGAATGTATTGCTCAAACTTTCAAGTTAATAAAAAATAATTTTAGTAGACATGTAAAGTCAATTTGCCATTCTTCAACTCCATTTTTATCATGGAGAAATGCAATTTGAATGTTGGCAGTTCTTCCAATTTTTAAGAAATGTGAAAAAAAATTGAGATTTGGGGTTTCTTGTCTCATTTTTCAAAAGTTTTAATGTGACATAATTTAAAGTTACAGAAAGTTCCAAGGAAGAGCACAAAAATTCCCATGTACCTTTCACCAATCTTCACCAAGATTCCCCAAAGATTCTTGTGTGTGTGTGTGTGTGTGTGTGTAAACAGACAGATAAATAGATAGATGAGGAATGTTCTTTCTAAACCAAGAAGCTGAAGACACGATACCCCTCTCTACCTAAATACTTGTCAGTATATTTCCTACATACATTCTTTGGTATAACTGGTGAAATTGTCAAAACCAGAAAATTAGCATTGGTATCTTATTTGGGTTTTATTAACTTTTCAATAATGCTCTTTCTTTATAATAAAAGAAAATCCTAGCTTATGTTTTGTATTCAATTTTCACGTCTCTTTAGCCTCCTTTACTCTAGAACAGGCATTCAGTCTTTTTGTGACTCTCATGACCTTGACAATTTTAAAGATTCTGGGTCTGCAGTGCAATGCATTTTCCAAAAATGATCACAATATTTCCAGTCCCACATGTTCTTCCAGAACCTTCTTACTACTCTCCATTAAGAAGTGGAGTCTTGGAACTTCCCTCCAGTGGTTAAGAATCTACCTTCCAACGCAGGGAATACAGGTTTGATCCTTAGTTGGGGAACTAAGATCCCACATGCTGTGGGGCAACTAAACTCTGCCTGCCACAACTACAGAAGCCACATGCTACAACGAAGACCCAGCACAGTCAGAAAGAAAAAAAAAGAGAGAGAGAAGAAGAAACGGAGTCTGTTTCCCCTCCACTCGAGCCTGAGTGGGATTGCTGCTGTTCTGACCAGTAGAGTGTGATTGAAATAATACTATTTTGAGACTAGATCAGAAAAAGAAAATATGGCACTTGTCTGATTCTCTCTTTTCTCTCTCTCCTTGCCCTAAGAACCCAGCCAGCACTCTATGAGGAAGCCAAGCAAGCCATGTGGAAAGACCACATACAGGTGTTTCTGCCAACTGCTCCAGCCAAAGTCCCAGCCGACAGCCAGCACCAACCACCAAACAGGAAAATGAATGAGCCTTCAGATATTTGCAGCCCTGAGAGTGGAGTTTTTGAGCTGAGACCCAGACATCACAGAGTAGAGACAAACCATCCCTTGTGTGCTTTTTCTGAATTCCTGGCCCACAGAAGCCATGAGTATAATAAATGATTATTTTACACCAATAAGTGTTGGGGTTATTTGTTATACAACCACAGTAACCAGAACAAGACTGTTATTTTATAAAATATCTTTCAAATTAATTTATATATGTCCAGTGTCAGAGTTGTTTTTTAATGTTTCCATTTTTTAAAATATTGGTTCAAATTCAAACATTTTAAAATACAGTGTGGATCAGGAAACGACTTTTTATTTTTCTTTTTTTCTGTTTTTTTTTTTAATTGAAACAATATATTTAAAGTAAAAAAAAGAAAAAGGAAAAGTTCACCCACTTCTCCACTTCTCCCAACTTTCACCCCCTGGATATCTACCATTGATCCATTTTCTGTATATATGAGCTTTGGGATTTGGAGGATTTTTCTTTTTTTTTAATATTCCACATATAAGAGAGAGTATACTGTATTTATCTTTCTCTGCCTGATTTACTTAGTAAAAAGCCTTCAAGGTCCATCTGTGTTATTGAAAATGGCAGTTCAGTTCAGTTCAGTTCAGACTTCTTTATTTTTGGTGGATGAATAACATATGTATAATATATTGATGAATTTTATTTATATATATATATATATTATATATATATATATCTTTATCCATTCATCCATCAATGAACACTTAGGTTGCTCCCATATCTCAGCAATTATAAATAGTGTTACAGTGAACCTGGAGATGTACATATCTTTTCAAGTTAATGTTTTTGTTTTCTTCAGATAAATACCCAAAGTGGAAACACTGAATTGCCAAAAACTAGAAACAACCAAAATGAACTTCAACAGATGAATGGATAAGTACACCATGGTGCATCCATACAATAAAATAATATTCAGCAATAAGAAGAAATGAGCCATCAAGTCACAAAAAGACATGAAAGAAACTTAAATGCATATCACTGTGAAAGAAGCCAATATGAAAAGGCTACATCCTGTGTGATTCCAGCTATATGACATTCCATGGAAGGTACCAGCTACAGAGACAGTAAACAGATGAGCGGTTCCCAGGGATTCAGGGAAAAGGAAGGATGAATAGGCAAATGCACAGGGCAGTTTTAGGGCAGTGAAACTATTCTGCATGACACTGTAAGGGTACATGTTATTATATATTTGTCAAAACCTATAGAATATTCAACACAAAGAGTGAAACCTAATGTCAACTACAGACTTGGGTTTTAAATAATGTATCAATATTGGTTCATAAATTATAAGAAATGTAACACACTGATGCAAGACGTTAATAATACAGTATACTGTTGGGGACTGGGGGAGTTCATACAGGAACTCTATGTTTTCTGTTCAATTTTTTTCTGAACATAAAAGTTCTCTTTTTAGTAGATCTAAAGTTATAGAACAAAAAGTGTGGGTCAGGACTCCTGGGTGGTCCAGTGGTTAAGAATCCACCTGCCAATGCAAGGAACATGATCCTTGGTCCAGGAAGATTCCACATGCCACAGGGCAACTAAAGCCATGCCCCTTACTCTACTACTCAACTACTGCCCTTACTCTAGGGTCTGCGTGTCACAGCTGCTGAAGCCTGAGCTCCCTAGAGCCCATGGTCCACAACAAGAGAAGCTAGTGCAGTGAGAAGCCTCTGCACCACAACTAGAGAGTAGCCCCGCTTGCCTCAACTAGAGAAAGCCCATGTGCAGCAATGAAGACCCAGGGCAGCCAAAAATTAGTTAATTAGTTTTTTTTTTAAGAAGTATAGATAAAACACGCCACCTCCAAAGGATCAGTATTTGGTAACCCTTGCTTAAGAGAAATGAAAAAAACCATTAATAAATAAACAAGTCCATTTTCAGGAAAAGAGATCTGTAATAAGCACCAATTAACATCTGCAGTTAATAGCTAAGTTAAGACTAGAATTCAAGCCTCCTCTTCCAATTCTGTTTTTGTAATTGATTGATGAACCTTCATTCTTTTTCTAATTAAAGGATAGTTGATTTACAAGGTTGTGTTAGTTTCAGGTATACAACACAGTGATTCATTAATACATTTTTTTTCAGATTCTTTTTTGTCATACGTTATTACAAAATACTGAGTATTAGTTTCCAAGTTCTTGCCAACTACCTTGGTATACAACATTGCAACCTAATGCTCAAATAAAGCTTGTCTTTTGTTCTGAACTGTACGTTACTACAGGGGAAAATCCACTGAATAAAATAAGAGTCATCACTTCCAAAAATGAGCCAACAGAGTTGCTCAGAAAGCACCAAGTACAGTCAGTCTGATTGAGAATGACTCCCCAAGCCCGGATCCAGAGAGGGCATCCCCAGTGTATATGTTCCCCTAAGGTTGCTGTGGGGCTTCCCTTCTGCCTGCAATGTGAGAGAACTGGGTTCAATCTCTGGGTTGGCAAGATCCCCTGGAGAAGAGAAAGGCTACCCACTCCAGTATTCTTGCCTGGAAAATTCCATGAACTGTATAATCCTTGGGGTCTCAAAGAGTCAGACACAACTGAGCAACTTTCATTGCACAAGGCTGCTGTGAGAGATACAGCTAGCATTGCCCTTCCAAACTGTTATTTTTTTTCTTTCTATGCTATTTCTTAAGAATCTTGATAATTTATAAAAATGAATCATAATTCTTAAGTCTTTTCAGAGAGAAGAGTATATAGCTTTTGCTTTAGAATAAAATGGTTGCGTGCATGCACATCTACTTAATACCCTTTTTATTTGTGTGTTTAACCATATCAATCTACCTTGTTTGAGAAATTAGTGCAAATCTATGAGAATAAAGAGGCTTCCCAGGTGGCGTCAGCAGTAAAGAATTCGCCTGCTAGTGCAGGAGCCAAAGGAGATAAGGGTTCATTCCCTGAGTTGGGAAGATTCCCTGGAGAAGGAAATGGCTACTTACTCCAGTATTCTTGCCTGGAAAATCCCATGGACAGAGGAGCCAGGCCGGGTACAATCTATGGGATCACAAAGAGAAAGACACAACTGAGCACGCTTGCCATTGGCATTCTGAAGAATAAAATATTAATTCTTTATACATGGTCTGTGTCTTACCTCTTTAAAAAGTACATTCATGTGGAGGTTTTTCCCTCAACGATTCTCAATCCAGTGATACACGTTACTATGCCCATTTTTCAGGTGAGGAAACAGAAATTCAAATTGTGTGGCTCAGCCAAATTCTTGCAATAGATTGTTATTGTGCTTGTGCTCAATTGTGTCTGACTCTTAACGATGCCATGGACTATAGCCCACCAGGCTCCTCTGTCCATGGGATTTCCCAGGCAAGAATACTGGAGTAGGTTGCCATTTCCTCCTGCAGGCAATCTTACCAACCCAGGGATCAAACTGACATCTCCTGCAGCTCTTGCATTGGCAGGCAGATTCTTTACCACTGAGCCACCTGGGGAGACTTGCAGAAGATGAGGTTAGCCAAACTACGGCTTAATCTTCAGGACTCTACCCTTCATCACCTGGCTCATCAGATCAGTTCAGTTCAGTCATTCAGTTGTGTCTGACTCTCTGCGACCCCGTGGACTACAGCACGCCAGGCTTCTGTC
The DNA here is from genome assembly GCF_049115385.1 of Moschus berezovskii. NCBI lineage: Eukaryota > Metazoa > Chordata > Mammalia > Artiodactyla > Moschidae > Moschus > Moschus berezovskii. The sequence continues at coordinate 78,219,746 of NC_142466.1, read as the reverse complement.
CATCACCAATTCCCAGAGCCTACTCAAACTCAGGTCCACTGCGTCAGTGATGCCACCCAACCATCTCATCCTCTGTTGTCCCCTTCTCCTCCTGCCTTCAATCTTTCCGAGCATCAGGGTCTTTTCTAATGAGTCAGTTCTTCCCGTAAGGTGGCCAGTAGCATTGGCATTTCAGCTTCAGCATTAATCCTTCCAATGAATATTTAGGATTGATTTCATTTAGGATGAACTGGTTGGATCCCCTTGCAGTCCAAGGGACTCTCAAGAATTTTCTCCAACACCACAGTTCAAAAACATCAATTCTTCAGCACTCAGCTTTCTTTACAGTCCAACTCTCACATCCATACATGACTACTGGATAAACCATAGCCTTGACTAGATGGACCTTTGTTGGCAAAGTAATGTCTCTGCTTTTTAATATTCTGTCTAGGTTGGTCATAGCTTTTCTTCCAAGCAGCAAGCATCTTTTAATTTCATGGCTGCAGTCACCACCTGCAGTGATTTTGGAGCCTCCAAAAATAAAGTCTGTCACTGTTTCCATTGTTTCCCCATCTATTTGCCTTGAAGTGATGGGACCAGATGCCATGATCTTAGCTTTCTGAGTGTTGAGCTTTAAGCCAACTTTTTCACTCTCCTCTTTCATTTTCATTAAGAGGCTCTTTAGTTCTTCTTTGCTTTCTGCCATAAGAGTGGTATCATCTGCATATCTGAGATTATTGATATTTCTCCTGGCAATCTTGATTCCAGTTTGTGCTTCATCCAGCCCAGCATTTCACATAATGTACTCTGCATATAAGTTAAATAAGCAGGGTGACAATATACAGCCTTGACATACTCCTTTCCCAATTTGCAACCAGTCTGTTGTCCCATGTCCATTTCTAACTGTTGCTTCTTGACCTGCATACAGGTTTCTCAGGAGGCAGGTCAGGTATCGTATTCCCCTCTCTTGAAGAATTTTCCACAGCTTGTTGTGATTCACACAGTCGAAGGCTTTAGTGTAGTCAATAAAGCAGAAGTAGGTGTTTTTCTAGAACTCTCTTGCTTTTTCAATGATCCAATAGACGTTGGCATTTTGATCTCCAGTTCCTCTGCCTTTTCTAAATCCAGCTTGAACACCTGGAAGTTCACGGTTCACAGACTGTTGAAGCCTGACTTGGAGAATTTTGAGCATGACTTTACTAGCGTGTGAGATGAGTGCAATTGTGCGGTAGTTTGAGCATTCTTTGTCATTGCCTTTCTTTGGGACTGGAATGAAAACTGACCTTTTCCAGTCCTGTGGCCACTGCTGAGTTTTCCAAATTTGCTGGCATATTGTGCCAACCAAGGTCCGTCTAGTCAAGGCTATGGTTTATCCCGTGGTCATGTATGGATGTGAGAGTTGGACTGTGAAGAAAGCTGATCGCCAAAGCATTGATGCTTTTGAACTGTGGTGCTGGAGAAGACTCTTGAGAGTCCCTTGGACTGCGAGGAGATCCAACCAGTCCATTCTAAAGGAGATCAATCCTGGGTGTTCATTGGAAGGACTGATGCTGAAGCTGAAACTCCAATACTTTGGCCACCTCATGTGATGAGTTGACTCACTGGAAAAGAGTCTGATGATGGGAGGGATTGGGGGTGGGAGGAGACGGGGACGACAGAGAATGAGATGGCTGGATGGCATCACCGACTCGATGGACATGAGTTTGAATGAACTCTGGGAGTTGGTGATGGACAGGGAGGCCTGGCGTGCTGTGATTCATGGGGTCGCAAAGAGTCGGACATGACTGAGCGACTGAACTGAACTGAACCAAACTGAGTGCGGCACTTTCACAGCATCATCTTTTGAGGTTTGAAATAGCTCAACTGGAATTCCATCACCTCCACTAGCTTTGTTTGCAGTGATGCTTCCTAAGGCCCACTTGACTTCACATTCCAGGATGTCTGGCTCTAGGTGAGTGATCACATCATCATGGTTATCTGGGTCACAGGGTCTCCAAGAGACGACTGAATCTACTCAGCACAAACGCAAGCATGATCTAAAGCCAGGTTAAAACAGATATTTACCTTTTCTGAAAGTGGGTGTAATTAACAAACTATTAAGTGAATAACATTACCAAGGAAAATCCGATCCAGGAAGGACAAGGAAGCAGGGACGGGAACTAGAGAGCTTGGTAAAACCCTGGAAGTGACCGCAAGGGCATGCAATCAATGCCAGATTCTCCTCTTTTTGAGTAAGGAAGGGATGGGGAACCTGGTGGTATTATGGCTTTCCGTCTCCACTGGGAGAGGTGACACCCAAGAAGCCGGGTCTGGGATGCCAGCGCCGCACCCCTCTGGCCCCCTGGCGCCGGCGGCCTTGCGTAGTCAGCAGTTCGAGGTGTCGGATTACGGCCGGTGAAGGGGCCACCCCAGGAGGCCTTTGGAACGACAATGACGGCCCCAAGTCTGGGGAAAACAATTCCCGTCACACCCTCCCCCCCACCCCCGCCCCAACTCTCTCGCTGGCCAGGGCGCGGCGGGAAGAGCAGCGGGAGCCAGAGGAGGGGTACTAGCCGCCGGGAACCCCCACCCCCGCTCCCCCCCAGCCCCCCACTCCAGCAGCCTCGCAGGGGACAGTGAGTCCCCAAGTAAGTGAATTCAAAAATCAAAACGGGCTCTGCGGTCTCATCCTTCGAAGAAACGCTATGGAGGTGACCAAGCCATCCCTCAGCTTGTTTCCAGCATCACTCCCGACTGGGCCCTTGTTGGCGGTGTCGCAGGAGCTTCGCCACCGCGCTGTGGACACCCGCCCCTCCGCAGGTCTAACGCCGAGACCTGGGCCACTCAGATCTTTCCGTGTCTCCCTCCATTTCGAGAAAATCTACCGGGTCACGGTCTAGGCTGGGGCCGGGGTGGGAAGAGGGGATCCTGGGCAGCTCCCGTCTCTGACGAGGACCCGGCAAAAGGGGTTTCTGCACGGGCTTCTGCTTAGCTGAGTTCCTATTTTTCCCGTGGGCTTCCCTGGTGGCTCAGTCTGTAGAGAATCTGCCTACAATGCAGGAGACCCAGGTTTGGTCCCCAAGTGGGGAAGATTCTCTGAAGAAGGAAATGCCAACTCACTCCAGTATTCTTGCCTGGAGAATTCCATGAACAGAGGAACCTGTGGGCTACAGTCCATATGGTCACAAGAGTTGGACACAACTTAGCGACTAAACCACCACCATTTTCCCCAGAGTTGGAAGAAGCTATGTAGTGCCAGCCTGGGCCTGGGAGTCAGGTGAGCACCACCAGATCTTGGGAGGAAAGTTGTGAGTGAGAGTCTTGCACAGCTCGCAAAGTCCAGAGGACAGAGGGAGAAATGACCTGGTCCTATCAGTGGACTTGTCATTCTGGAGGACTGTAAGATGTGGTTGTTAAGAAATCAGCCTCTGGAGTCTGCCTTTTCAACTGGAAATAGCAAAGAGCTTAGGTTTTTCCAGTCAGCGCTTAAGAGGCTGTGACCTGGCGTTTCCAGCTCAAACGATCCAAGAGAAGATTTTTGTGCTTGTGTCAATGTATATTTCAAAATATATATTTAAAGGTATGGCTATTATATTAAAATCATAATAAATGAAGCATGTAAATGTGAAAACGCAAACTGCATGTAAATCGTATACATTTTTTTTTTTTTTTTGCTGGGACAAGCACTGCGTACCTCTTTCCATTTTAAACACCAATCAACCAACAAGGGCTGCCTTGGCAACAAACCCACCTTCTACCTTCTCTGATTCCCAGTGCCTCTCTAGTTTTGCTACAGAATTATTTCCCTGCAGGTGGATTCATTCCCAGTAATATGCCTGCTACTTAGCTCTCCCTTCCCCAAGTCACTCCCTTTTGACTTCTTTGCAGAAGAGGAGTGGCTTGGAGAGTCTCCACTTTAGGGTCCCCCTGGGCCAGAGGCTGGAACTTGGGTAGCCTTAAGACGACTTCCTTACCTCAGAATGCACCTAATTTCGGATAAGGGCTCAATCAGTCTATGAAACAGAGATGGTTAACTTTCTTGATCAGTGGGCTCTCCCCCAAAATATGAGATACTGTCAGGCTAAACCTTGATATGTTCACTATAATAAAAATAGGAATTATTCTTCTGTACTAGACTTAAGGTGAAACTTTAATGAATCACTGCTAAGGAATATTGTGATGTCCACAATGTGTTAGAGTAACTCACTTTTTTTTTGTCATGCCATGGGTCGTGAAGGACTTCCCCACCAGGGATGGAACCCATGCCCCTGAAGTGGAAGAGCAGAGTCTTAACCACTGGACCACCAGGAAGTTCCCAGTAGTTCATTGTGTGTAGCTGACAACAGCAAAACTTTATCCTTCCACTCCCGTCCTTTCACCATAAAATATCGAGGGTCCCTGCAAACCTGCTTCACATGTTCTCTGTCATTTTTTAATTGAAGACAGGGTATATGCTGCTGCTGCTACTGCTAAGTCACTTCAGTCATGTCCAAATCTGTGCAACCCCATAGACGGCAGCCCACCAGGCTCCCCCCATCCCTGGGATTCTCCAGGCAAGGGTACTGGAGTGGAGTGCCATTGCCTTCTCCGGGAGACGGGATATAAAATATAGTAAACACACAAAAACAAAACATGTATAAAACGTAAGGGTCAAGCCCCTTACCCACTGGGAGCGAAGACTGCCACCATGTACTGCCCTCCTTCTGCCGCACACAGTGGGCTCTCGCTTCAGGACCTCACTTCACAGGTGTGTGCTCCTCCTTCCAGTAAACCATTGATGTTGTTACCGAGTCCAAGCTACCTCTGCTGGCCAGACTATAAGTCAATGAATCCGAGACCAGGTTTGGGGACTTTTGTTGTTGTTTAATCACTCAGTCATGTCTGACTGTGACCCCACGGACTGCAGCACACCAGGCTTCCCTGTCCTTCACTATCTCCCGGAGTTTGTGCAAACTCACGACCATGAGTCATGATGCCATCTCATCCTCTGTCATCCCCTTCTCCTCCTGCCCTCAATCTTTCCCAGCATCAGAATCTTTTCCAATGAGTCAACTCTTTGCATCAGGTGGCAAAATCATTGGAGCTTCAGCTTCAACATTAGTCCTTCCAATGGATATTCATGGTGATTTCCTTTAAGATTGACTTGGTTGATCTCCTTGCAGTCCAAGGGACTCTCAAGAGACTAGGAAGGGATTTTATTCAGGAGCTGGCTGACCAAGAAGATGGCAGGATAGTGTCTCAAAATAGCCATCTTCCCGGGGCCTGATTGCCAGGTTCTTTCATGAATAAGAGATGGGAGGGGAGGGGAGGAAACAACGTAAAAAGACTATTCAATCCTTGCAAATGTCTACTAGAATGGCAAGCCTGAGGCAGTTCAGTTCAGTCGCTCAGTCATCTCCAACTCTTTGAGACCCCATGGACTGCAGCACACCAGGCTTCCCTGTCCATTACCAACTCCCAGAGCCTGTTCAGCTCATGTCCATTGAGTCAGTAATGCCATCCAACCATCTCCCCTTCTTCTCCTGTTCTCAATCTTCCCCAGCATCAGGGTCTTTTCAAGGAGTCAGTTCTTCACATCAGGTGGCCAAAGTACTGCAGCTTCAGGTTCAGCATCAGTCCTTCCAAAAAATGTTCAAGACCGATTTCATTTAGGATTGACTGGTTAGATGTCCTTGCAGTCCAAGGGACTCTCAAGAGTCTTCTCCAACACCACAGTTTAAAAGCATCAATTCTTTGGCACTCAGCTTTCTTTACAGTCCAACTCTCACATCCATACATAACAACTGGAAAAACCATAACCTTGACTAGATAGACCTTTTGGCAAAGTAATGTCTCTGCTTTTTAATATGCTGTCTATGTTGGTCATAACTTTTCTTTCAAGGAGCAAGTGTCTCTTAACTTCATGGCTGCAATCACCATCTGCAGTGATATTGGAGCCCAGAAAAATAAAGTCTTTCACTATTTTCACTGTTTCCCCATCTATTTGTCACGAAGTGATGGGACCAGATGCCATGAACTTAGTTTTCTGAATGTTGAGCTTTAAGTCAACTTTCTCACTCTCCTCTTTCACTTTCATCAAGAGGCTCCTTAGTTCTTCTTTGCTTTCTGCCATAAGGGTGGTTTCATCTGCGTATCTGAGGTTATTGATATTTCCCCCAGAAATCTTGATTCCAGCTTGTGCTTCAACCAGCCCATCATTTCACATGATGTAATCTGCATATAAGTTAAATAAGCAGGGTGACAATATACAGCCTTGATGTACTCCTATCCTGATTTGGAACCAGTCTGTTGTCCCATGTCCAGTTCTAACTGTTGTTTCCTGACCTGCACACAGATTTCTCAGGAGGCAGACCAGGTGGTCTGGTATTCCCATCTCTTGAAGAATTTTCCACAGTTTGTTGTGATCTACACAGTCAAAGGCTTTGGCTTAATCAATAAGGCAGAAGTAGTTGATTTTCTGGAAAGTGACAAATAGATTCAAGGGATTAGATCTGGTAGACAGAGTGCCTGAAGAACTATGGATGGAGGTTCATGACATTGTACAGGAGGTAGTGATCAAGACCACCCCCAAGAAAAAGAAATGCAGAAAGGCAAAATGGTTGTCTGAAAAGGCCTTACAAATAGCTGTGAAAAGAAGAGAAGCTAAAGGCAAAGGAGAAAAGGAAAGATATACCCATGTCAATGCAGAGTTCCAAAGAATAGCAAGGAGAGATAAGAAAGCCTTCCTCAGCGATCAATGCAAAGAAATAGAGGAAAACAACAGAATGGGAAAGACTAGCAATCTCTTCAAGAAAATTGAGATATCAAGGGAATGTTTCACGCAAAGATGGGTACAATAAAGGACAGAAATGGTATGGACCTAACAGAAGCAGAAGATATTAAGAAGAGGCGGCAAGAATACACAGAACTGTACAAAAAAGACCTTCACAACCCAGATAACCATGATGGTGTGATCACTCACCTAGAGCCAGACATCCTGGAATGTGAAGTCAAGTGGACCTTAGGAAGCATCACCACAAACAAAGCTAGTGGAGGTGATAGAATTCCAGTTGAGCTATTTCAAATCCTAAAAGATGATGCTGTGAAAGTGCTGCACTCAATATGCCAACAAATTTGGAAAATTTGGCAGTGGCCACAGGACTGGAAAAGGTCAGTTTTCATTTAAGTCCCAAAGAAAGGCAATGACAAAGAATGTTCAAACTACCTCACAATTGCACTCATCTCACATGCTAGTAAAGTCATGCTCAAAATTCTCCAAGCCAGGCTTCAACAGTGTGTGAACCATGAACTTCCACATGTTCAAGCTGTATTTAGAAAAGGCAGAGGAACCAGAGGTCAAATTGCCAACATCCCTTGGATCATGAAAAAAGCAAGAGTTCCAGAAAAACATCTACTTCTCCCTGAGGCAGGAGAATGTGTTGGTTTCATTTCCTTACAGTCCTTCATGAGTGGATGGTTCAGGTATCTCCCTGAGGCAGGCCATTATGTGTGCTTACAAAAGTGGCCAGATGAGGGTTAAAGTCACAGAAGCAGATCCAGTGAGAATTCAACATTAATCCTTCCCGGTTACAATGTCTCTATTGCTAACCCCTGACTCTTTCTTCATTCCTTAAGCTGTGCAAGTTAACCCCTGTAGGCCTGTGAGGTGCAGCCCACCAACTGATGGAGCAGCCAGGAGACCTAGGAAACTCCTTTGAGCACCAAGAAGTCGGGAAATATGGGTCAGGAAATAAAAAGTTGCCAATGGGACCCAAAAGTTTCGGGGAGGGGCGAGTCATCCTATGGTGGTGGTCACTGTGGAACAGGGGCTGCTGAGAGGTCTGGAGAACAATGGCCTCTAACAGCTCTGCTATTGTATCAAAGTGAACCTTTTGTTATTGGTGAAACTAGCTCCCTAGGAAGAATTGATATTTCTCTTCTGCCTTTGAGATATAAGTGGTCTACCTGGGCCCTCTGAAACTTTGTTATTTAGTCGATCAGTTATGTCTGACTCTTTGTAACTGCACTGACTGTAGCCCACCAGGATTCTCTGTCCATGGGATTTTCCAGACAAGAATACTGGAGTGGGCTGCCATTTCCTACTCCAAGGGATCTTCCCGACCTAGGGATCAAATCCATGTCTCTTGAATCTCCTGCATTAGCAGGTGGATTCTTTACCACTAGGCCACCAGGGAAGCCTGGTGGGACTTAAATCTTGTGTGATCTCTAACAGATAAGAAGAAAAAAGAGCTTTCAGATAAACTCTATGGCAATTCTTGCCTGGGAAATCTCATGAACAGAACAGCCTGGCGGGCTGCAGTTCAAAGGGTCACAACAAGTCGCATACGTTTGAGTGAGTAAGCATAGCACATAGCTGATTTACATTGTCGTGCAGCAGAAACTAACACAATTGTTTTATATATATATATATATATATCTCCTATGATAAACCATAATGGAAAAGAATATTTTAAAAAGAATGTATATGTATGTATAACTTAATCACTTTGCTGTACAACAGGAATTAACAACAATGTGAATCAACTATGCTCCAATAAATTTTTTTTTTAAATAGGAGCTTGGGGACCCCTCCCCATCCCTGGCCCTCTCCAGGGACCCCTCCCACCCTGAGTGCAGCTGACCAGTTCACTCACCACTTCTGTTCCCAGAAACATAAACACACAGACACACACAGAGACACACACACACAATCCTGGCTTCTGAAAACCCAGTTTCAGAGTCAGCAGGCCCATTCTTTGTGCTGAGCCAGCAAGCTGTTGTCATCCCTTCACTCTACCCAATGGCCCGGCCAAGGTCGCCACGGATAATGTTTTTACATCCATCTATCTTTCCCATCATCCTACTTGACCTCCCAAGAATGCTTTACATCATTTGTGTTCCCTTCTCCTCACCTACTTCCTTCACTTGGTTTCCAGTTCTCACCCTCTGACTTTTCTGCTCCTTTCTGGTTCCTCCTCTTCCTCCGATCTTTTATTCTCTGACTTTTTTATTTTGAAAATTTTCAAGCTTACAGAAAAATTGAAAGATTAGTACAATAAATAACCCCAAATCCTTCTATTCACCAACTATTACCATTTTGCCACATTTGTTCTCTCTCCATACATATTTTACTAAACCATTTGAAAATCTGAAAATTCATATATCATGACACTTCATCCCACACACTTCAAACAAAACCATTCTACTATGATCACATCCAGGAAAATTAATATTCATTCTATTATATCATCTTATACCTATTCAGATTCAAATATCTGAGGAAGACAAACACTATATGATATCACTTACATGTGGAATCTAAAATAGGATACAAATGAACTTAACTATGAAGCAGAAACAGACTCACAGTCATAGAGAACAGACTTGTGGTTCCCCAGAGGAAGAGGGAAGATTGGAAGTTGGGGACTAGGAGATCCAAACTGTTATATATAGAATGGATAGACAATAAGGTCCTGTTGCATAGCACAGGGAACTATATTTTATTTCCTAAAATGAACCACAATGGAAAAGAAAAAAATCACACAATGAGATATCACATCACACCTGTTAGAACGCCCATTATGAAAAAGAGATAACAAATGCTGGTGAGGGTGTAGAGAAGAGGGGCCCCTGTGCACTGTTGGTAGGTATGTACATTGGTGCAGCCACTGTGGAAAAAAGAATGGAAGATCTTCCAAAAATTACAAAAGGGAACCTCCATACGATCTAGAAATTCTACTTCTGAGAATGTAGCTGAAGGAAACAAAAACACCACGCTGAAGAGATATCTGCACCCCTGTGTCCATAGCAGCATTATTCACAATAGTTAAGAAAAGGAAGTAACCTAAATGTCCATAGACAGATGAATGGATAAAGATGTGGTATGTATATACAATGGAATATTACTTGGCCATTAACAGATGAAAATCCTACCATTCGAGACAACATGGATGGACATAAAGGGTATTGCGTTAAATGAAATAAGTCGGAAACAAATACTGAGATCTTACCTATACGTGGGATCTAAAAATAAATAAATAAATAAACTCATAGAAAAAGATCAGATTTGTTGTTACCAGAGGGTGAGGTGGGGATTGGATGAAGGCAGTCAAAAGGTGTGCTGTGTGTGCTTAGCTGCTCAGTCATGTCTGACTTTTTTGCAGCCCCATGGACTGTAGCCTGTCAGGCTCCTCTGTCCATAGGATTCTCCAGACAAGAATACTGGAGTGGGTCGCCATGCCCTCCTCCAGGGGATCTTTCCGACTCAGGGATTGAACCCAGTCTTCCACATTGCAGGCAGATGCTTTACTGTCTGAGCCACCAGGACTTCCAGTTATAAGATATGTAAGTAGTAGGGATGTGATGTATACGCTGGCAGTAATTATGACAACAGTAAGCACTGCTGTATGCTGTATTTGGAAGTTGTGAGTCCATCTTAAGCATTATTATCACAAGGCAAGAAACTTTTTTTTTCTTTTTTTTTTGAGGAATATCTATTTGAGATGATAGATGTTAGCTTACTATGATAATCATTTCACAATATATGTAAGTCAAATCATTATGCTATATACCCTAAATTTATAACTTCTCAGTAAAACTGGTGAAAAGATTTTTAAAAAACAAACTCAAATTCCTTCTTTTGTACCCAAAATATCTTTTTTTTTAAATTCATTCATTCCTTTTTTTGCTGTGCTGGGTCTTTGTTGCTGCATGCAAGCTTTCTTTAGTTGCTGAGAGTGGGGGTCCCTCTTGGTTGTGATGTGCAGGTTTCCCATTGTGGTGGCTTCTCCTGTTGTGGAGCACGGGTTCTAAGGCGCATGGGCCTGTTAGTTGTGGCACAGGGACTTAATTGCTCTGAGGCATGCAGGATCTTCCAGGCCAGGAATCAAACCCGTGTCCCCTGCATTGACAGGCAGATTCTTAACCACTAGACCACCAAAGAAGCCTCCAAAATGTCTTTGGTGGCTTCTTTATTATCCAGTATCCAACCCAAGTAAGTTCTCAAAATGTATTTTATGGTAAAGTCTCTTTTTTATTTTAATATAGAACAATCGAGCACGTTTTTTTAAATGACATTGACTCTTTTTGCAGCATTCAGATCAGTTGGTTTGTGAATGTTTCCTGTTCTGAAACTTAGTTCCTGGGATCTTAGTTCCCAGACCAGGAATTAAACCTAGGCCACAGCCACAAAAAAGCCATGTCCTAGATACTGGATCACCAAGGAATGTCTGAAACTCTTAGCTTTTAGTCTGCATGAGAATTTGGTTTTGGCTTTCTTTTCTTCTTTGCTTATACTCATGCTTTCAGTGATCTCATCCAGGATTATGGCTTTCTTGAATATTTAAAAAATAGATAAATAATAACAACATAGAAAAGGCTTCCCAGGTGACACTAGTGGTAAAGAACCCTCCTGCCAGTTTAGGAGATGTGAGAGATGTGGCTTAAGTCCCTGGGTTGAGAAGATCCCTTGGAGAAGGAGGCTCAGTTCAGTTCAGTCACTCAGTCATGTCCGACTCTTTGTGACTCCATGGACTGCAGCACACCAGGCCTTCCTGTCCATCACCAACCCCCAGAGATTACTCAAACTCATGTCATCGAGTTGGTGATGCCATCCATCCATCTCATCCTCTGTCATCCCCTTCTCCCACCTTCAGTCTTTCCCAGCATCAGAGTCTTTTCAAATGAGTCAGTACTTCACATCAGGTGGCCAAAGTATTGGAGTTTCAGCTCCAACATCAGTTCTTCCAATGAATATTCAGGACTGATTTCCTTTAGGATAGGCTGGTTGGATCTCCTAGCTGTGCAAGGAACTCTCAAGAGTCTTCTCCTGCACAGAGTTCAAAAGCATCAATTCTTCGGTGCTCAACTTTCTTTATAGTCCAACTCTCACATCCATACATGACTACTGGAAAAACCATAGCTTTGACTAGATGGACCTTTGCTGGCAAAATAATGTCTCTGTTTTTTAATATGCTGTCTAATGGATCATAGCTTTTCTTCCAAGAAGCAAGCATCTTTTAATTTCATGGCTGAAGTCATCCTCTGTAGTGATTTTGGAGCCCAGAAAAATAAAGTCTGTCACTGTTTCCATTGTTTCCCCATCTGTTTGCCATGAATTGAAAAATAATGCCTAGAGTTTTGTAAATTAGTGGCCAAATATTAGCTTTTGACGGAAGGACCCTCCTTGGAATTAGCACGTAACAATCATTCCTTGGACTGGCAGTTTCATTCTCTGCGTTGATGTGGTTGGACAAATGTCAAGCCTATGTCTTACAACAAGCACAGTTTTACCACCTCTCTTCCTATCTCTGTTTTCAGACATTCCCAGAGAGGTCAAAAGGAAATGGGAAGTAAAACATTGCAGGTTTGGATGTATAACAGTCTGCCTGATGGATCAGAGTCTAACATTTTATATCCTTTTAAAATATAACTTCCTGTTCTCCAGTCTCTCCAAATTACCAGGGCTTGAGAAGGAAGAATGTATCACCAGCTTCTCTGTTTCCCACCCATCCTCCACTGTACCCTAGACAAGCCCAGGACTCTGTGGCTACAGACCCACTCCAACCCTGTTCGAAGCAGACAAGGCAGTTTGCAGGGATCCCCAGTCTCCAGAATCAAATGTCTGATCATCTGCAATGGAGCTGAAATAATCATAAAAGAAATAAAGTACACAGTAAATGCAATGCACTTAAATCATCCCGAAACCATCCCACCCACTCTGGTCCCTGGAAAAATTGTCTTCCACGAAACCCGTCCCTGGGGCCAAAAAGGCTGGGGACTGCTGGCCTACAGCATCCAGGCCCTGGAGGGAATCCAACAACAGCAGGGCCAGAAGGAGCCTTGCCAAACAGAACTGGTCAAAGGGCTCTGGTGGAGTGAGAGCCTTCTGGGCATATTCTCCTGTGTAAAGTGGACCTTCTCAGAACACCAGACCTTCCCTAGGTTGGCTTTTAAATGAGCCATCCTGCTTTCTAATGCATCCACTCAGCGTCAGACTGTCTGGGGAAGACATGGAAAGGGAAAACACACTTGGTTATCGGTATAATTTATCTTGGGGGCACCAAATATCAACATGCCGTCCGTCTGTGCCTGTGTGCTCCGTCTTTGTCCAGGAGGCTGTCCCTCGGCTACCACTTACATAGGGAGAGTGCCCACTGGGGAGAGGGTAATGGATCTGCTCCTGCAGCTCCCTCGGCCATGGACCCTCCCCCAGTTCAGGGGCCCACGTGCCTTTCCCTGGATTCTGAGGGAAATATCCATAAATTTCTGGGAGAGAGATTTCAGAAGAGTCTCTATTTCCTTTAGCATTCTCCAGGATTAACAAGCATGGAAACCCAGGACTACATTACAAATTAAAGTCCTTATATGCAAAGTGGGCTTCCCAGTTAGGTCAGACAGTAAAGAATCTGCCTGCAATGCAGGAGATGCAGGTTTGATTCCTGGGCCAGGAAGATCCCCTGGGGAAGGAAATGCAACCCACTCCAGTATTCTTGCCTGGAGAACCCCATGGAGAGAGGAGTCTGGTAGGATATAGTCCTTGGGGTTGCCAAGAGTCAGTCACAACTGAGTGACTAACACTTTACTTCACCATTACTGTCTTCTAGTCTAATCTTCACCCAACACACCTTAGCAGGTTTCTAGTTTCCCTAAAGGATGCCCTTAAATTGCCTTTTAAAATCAAACGCACAAGACACAAGGCATTTATTTGTATTATACTTTTTTTAATTAAAAGAGCGAGTTCAGAAGCCCAGATTGGCTCTAGAGGGCAACAGAAGGCCCCCGGATAGTGAGTTCTGGAAAAATAATTGAACGACGTGCAATTGTTAAAGGAATAAAGAAGTTTCTGATGTTTTGTTATGGTCGATTTTTTGTAGAAATGTTCCATTTAGAATGTTTTTCATTTTGGATATTCCACACACATACCTCAGTTAACAGGCAACTCTGAATTCCAACAGTGTGCCCTGAGGTGTTGAAATCTTTTACATTTGAGGGAATAACAATAATAATAGTAGAATATCATTTATAGCAATTTGCCAGCTGGATGGCATCACGGAGTCGATGGACATGAGTTTGAGTGAACTCCGGGAGTTGGTGATGGACAGGGAGACCTGGCTGCTGTGATTCATGGGGTCGCAAAGAGTCGGACACGACTGAGCGACTGAACTGAACTGAACTGAACTGGCCTCATAAGGAAGGTGCAACTTGGAGCCAGACTCCAAAGTTCTGTGTGCTAGCCTGTCATTGCCCCCTCAGAAAGCCAGTGGCTATAAACAAGTTACTGGAACTCTACCCCTCAACACCCCATCCCTGGGAATGAGATGCTGAGATCTGAGGTACTTATCTCAAAGGGACATCAGTGAGATCATGGATGCCCAAGCTAAGCAAGAGACCAGATACTAAAAAAGGCCTGGAAAGGATCTGTCTGACCCCGAAGGTCAGGCTGTCTGTGTGAAACCCCTCTCTCTAGGGCCCTGGGGACGAGGCGATGCACTTGATCACTTCACAGGCTTTGGCGGGTATCGGGAAGGCTCAGCAAGACAGGTGACTGCCAGTTTACTAAAGAGCACCTGCAGTCAGGCAGTATGGAGGCACCACGCAGCAGCCGGCGCACATCTGCGGCTCTTGGGCTACCGGGATCCTTGGTACCCGGACCCGAGCCCACCGGGACCGCGACCGAGACTCGCCATCCTGCGGCGCAACCGCGCAGCTTCCGCAAGGCTCGCTCTGGGCAGAGCTGTTTATTTGACCTGAGTCTCTGCAGCCCCTTCCCCGCTCCACACACACACACACAGAGCCGCTGGGGCCGAGTTTATTTTTCCAGGGGTGGGGACGCACTCCCGGCGCTATCAGGCGGCGGGGCGGCCGGGCGCTGGAATGTTAATTGAAATGGAGCTGGAAGCGCGGCCGCAGATAAGAGGCTCAGAGTATCCCCGAGGCCCGGCCCCTGCCTGTGGCTCCCGGATCCTCACCTAAGCCTCCTGAGACCGGGATGGCTCCGCAGAGTAGCCATCCCCACCTTCACCCCCTCCCCGGCTCTAGGGAACGGTCATTTTTGCTCACGAGTTGAGGCGGGCGGGCGGGAGGAGGGCTCAGGGTCGCCACGCTCCACACCCGGTCCGCGGGCTTGCGGGGTTGCGGGGGTCGTCCAGCCCCAGAGGTCTGGCAGCAAGACTATAACTGTGTCCGCCACCAAAAGGGGGTTGTGGAGAAATGACGAAGAGAAGTTGAAAAGCTACTTGTTTTTTAAACGATTGATAAATCTCTTCCTCCATTCCACTTTTCACTCCACTCATATTCCTCCCCTAACCCTGCGATTTTTGCACATATTTTTCAGGGAGTGCCTCTGAAAGTCACTGCAGATGAATCTTTAAATGGTCCCAAAACAGTCGATTGGAAAAAATAATATTAGATCCTCAACCCACACCATACACTGGAATGCACTCCAAGTACATTTTAAATAAACAACTGGAACTATACAAACACTAGAAGAAAGCAGGGGTGATTACCCTGGGTGGAGGAGAAGCTTTTCTCACAACGACTCAAATCTAGAGACAAGGAAAGAGAAGACTGGGACTTCTCTGGGGCTCCAGTGTCTAGCACTTCCTGCTCCCAATGCAGGGGAACCGAGGTTCAATCCTTGGTCAGGGAACTAAGATCCCCAATGTCACAAGGAAGGTGGAAGGTTCCCCAAGCCGCAACTAAGTAAGACCCAAGAACAGCCAAATAAACAAATATTTTTTTAAAGAAAAGATTAATACACATAACATTTTAAAATACCTGACAAAAAGGACTATAAAAGAAGTTAAAGATAACTGACAAACAGAAGAGAATATTTAGCACATATACCACAGATGGCCCAAATCATCAACATATATAGAAACTTAAAATTGGATAGAAAATGGAAGATATAACTTAAATGTATATATATTGAGACCTCCCTGGTTGGCCTGTGGTTAAGATTTCACCCTTCCAATTGGGGGCTGGGGGGTGCAGGTTCCACACCAGGTCAAGGAACTAGGATCCCACGTGCCCCCTGAGGGGTCAAATAAACAACAAACAAATAAATGTGTATTTGTTTATATACTTGTGTATTTTTACACATGTACATACATACACACATACATATATATCCCATAAAAAGATGATCCATTTCACTCATAATTAGAGAAATGTAAATTAGAACAATACCAAGATACTACTTCTCACTTATCATATTGGTGAAAATCAAAAGGTATAACACATTCTTTGGACCAGGATACTACAGGGGGAGACAGGCACTTTCATACATTGCTGGTGGAATGCAAGCCTATACAACCATTCCAGCAGGAGCCTGGCAATTGAACATATGTTATATATTCATTTGCTTCTTATCCACAATCCCACTTCTAGGAATATGCTCTGAAGATACACCTCCAATGGTACAAAACCACACAGCAACAATGTCACTCAGTGCAACATTGTTTGTACTTGCAAAATACTGGGAAAACCTAATTAATACTCAGTCAATGGAGAGTAGTTGGATAAACGCTGTACATTCACACAATGAAGTACTAGGCAACTGTAAAAAAGAATAAGGTAGGTCTTTTTGAACCAATATATTGTTAAATGAAAAAAAAAAAAGCAACTTGTGAAAGAGTATCTATTAGTTGGAATGGGTACTGGGAGCAGCCCTTATTCTGGGGATAGTCCTGTGCCAGTGAGAGGGCCTTAGGCATGTGACTGTAGGTGTGCCTGCTTTGTGCAGTATAATAAAGCATGCACCATTATTAACCACTCTGTTAAATACAGTAATCAGATCCACATCATAGATGTTGATGATGAAAATATCATTATAAATAAAAGCGTTTTCCTTCATCAGTTAGGTGAAATTAGACACATTAATGCCAGTCTACCAAAGAAAGATGTGCTGGTAACATTTACAGTAAAAGTTCACCTGTCTTCTTTCTTACTGGACTGGATACTCCTGGAGGATCCTGGAGTAGGTACTATTTATCTCGGTGTCCTGAGTATTTGCAAAGTACTATATGGGCTTACCCGATGGCTCAGTAGTAAAAGAATCCATCTGCAATGTGGGGGAATCCTTCCTTTTTAAAAGTCCTGCTTTACATGATAGATTATGTGCTTACCTTCCCCATATATAATGGGCACTCAAAAAATTATACTGGATTGGAATAATTCGGAAAATATTGGAGCAGTAGTTTCAGCGAAATTTAAAAATATGTAGTGAATTTTTCTTAGAAACAAGTGTGCTAAGGGTACTGAGCAAAGAACTAAGAAGAAACTTAAGAAAAGATGATACCTAAGCAACTATATTAGTCTTTGTGCTATAAAGGAAAGAGCGCCATCCTAAAAACGAGGAGACATAGGTGATTCAAAACAGGTTTTTGAATTGTACTTTGTCTTGGTTTCTTCCTTTGCAAACTAGAAATCATAACTGCTTTACACAACTCACAGAATTATTTTTAGAATCCATAAGTTGAGATATAAATATGAATTTAAAATAAAAAAGAAAACTGTACATAAAAGAGTCCAATTCTTTTTGTCAAATTGTTCTCAAGTTTTCTTTTTCAAATCTTCCTTTCTTCTCTTGAGGAAATTAAAGTGGGCAGCAGAGGTGAAGGCTGATATCTTTGTAACACTGGAATATGGCAGAAAGGAAACCAGCATTTGTAGTGAGAAAACCTGAATTGTAATTTTCTTCTGGTAGCTGTTTGATTTTGGAACATCTGTGTTATTTATCTATAAAACAGAGACAATTAAGCTAAAAAGAAAACATGAGAAATCATCATTTAAAAGAAACCATTATTTTAAAGAAAAAAGTGAAAACCCATTGAGTTGTTTTGAAAGATTTACTTTAAAACTACAGTTAGGCATTCTGTGAGAATGAGGCTACAAAGACCTATGCAATTACGAACAGTGAAAGACCTCAGTGTTCAGTGTAGACAGAGAATAGCTTATTTTGAGCAAAGGAGTGTGTTAGTCACTAAGTCGTGTCCAACTCTTTGTGACTCCATGGACTGTAGCACACCAGGCTCCTCTGTCCATGGAGTTCTCCAGGCAAGAATACTGCAGTATGTTGCCATTTCCTTCTCCAGGGGAGCAAAGGAGAGGTAGGTAGAAAATGCATAGACATCATAGATATCGTTGTTGCAGCTGTGACATCCTGTGTTATGAAGCAGAGCCATCTACAAGTACCAATCAGAAGCACTGACTGATACTAACACAAAAATCTTAATAAATGCCATTGCTTTGGAATAAGAAAGAGTCCCCATTCTATGCTACCTTGTCAGCTCAGGAAGAAGGAGAAATAGAAAATATATAAATGTAGCTGCTCATTTGCACAAAACAGAGAGGAGTAGGGAACCAATGAAATTGGGAGTATATAGGAACCAGGAAAGATAGAGATTGGAAATAGAAAGGATAAAGGTGTGTGGCCATTTCTTTTTGCACAATTTTAATTTGTAGAATTATGTTAATGTTTTGAGACTTCCCAGCCTGTTCAGTGGTTAAGAATTCACCTTCCAATGCAGGGGGTGTGGGTTCAATTCCTGGTCAGAAGCTAAGATCCCACATGCCTTGGGGCCAAAAAACAGAAGCAATAATGTAACACATTCGATAGACTTAAAAAATGGTCCACATAAAAAATTTTTTAAGAATTATTCTAACATTTCACATATTCAAAAATAAGTTATTATAATATTTTTGTGCTGTGCTAAGTCACTCAGTCGTGTCTGATTCTTTGCAACCCCATGGACTGTAATCCACCAGGCTCCTCTGTCCATGGGATTCGCTAGGCAAGAATACTGGAGTGGGCTGCTATTCCCTTCTCCAGGGGATTTTCCCAACCCGGGAACTGAACCCAGGTCTCCCGCATTGCAGACAGGTTCTATACTGTCTGAGCCACCAGGATACTATTTCTAAATGGCCAATATTCTATAATAACTATAAATAGAGTATAACTTTTAAAAATTAAAAATCACTGTATTTTTTTTAAATCACTGTGTTGTATACTTGAAACTTACATAACATTCAGTTCAGTTCAGTTCAGTCGCTCAGTCGTGTCCGACTCTCCGCGACCCCATGAATCACAGCACGCCAGGCCTCCCTGTCCATCACCAACTCCCGGAGTTCACTCAAACTCATGTCCACAGAGTCAGTGATGCCATCCAGCCATCTCATTCTCCGTTGTCCCCTTCTCCTCCCGCCCCCAACCTTTCCCAGCATCAGAGTCTTTTCCAGTGAGTCAACTCGTCACAAAACCTCAGATAAATAAAGTCATCAGTACCACAACACCCATCCCCCCAAGAAAACTTCAATTTGCAGCAGTCTAAACTCTTACTGTTGAGTCTATATTTTCTAGGATTAATTTAGAATATAAAATATTTAAATAAAATTTCTAAGACTGTGGGCTAAAGAACCCCACAAAAAACATGGCAAAGCAGAAAGGGGGGGCTGTCAGTCTCCCCACTTCCTGCAGTCCAGAGACACCACTGAATCAGCCCTCAGACTATCCCCAGGTATACAAGGTAAGTTCCTTTATGGAACAAATGTTGATTGGAGAGCTACTGTGCTGGTGACTGGCCTGGGAATACAGCTGTGACCACAGACCCAGGGACCCAGTCCAGTCACATGCGGACTCCCATCAAAGACCTTGGAGACAGCTGATTTCCTGGAAGCCCATGGGCCCCAGTGCCAGGCTGGAAAGTCGCCTGTTGTATATCGAATTTTAAAGATGGAATCTCCTCATTTGGGGAAAGTCTGAAATAGGGGGACAAAAGAACTTTTGTTAACCACCAAAGGGAAAAGTTTCAATAAATATTATGTGTGAATTCCATACGACTGTGCCAGATATCACACTCCGTGGGAATGATGCAGGAGTTTGTCTCCCTTGAAGGGGACTTCCCAGGTGGCTCAGTGGTAAACAATCCGCCTACCAATGCAGGAAACGCAGGATCGATTCCTGTGCCGGGAAGATCCCCTGAAGGAGGGAATGACAGCCTGCTCCAGTATTCTTGCCTGGGAAATCCCATGGACAGAGGAGCCAGGCAGGCTACAGTCCGTGGAGTCGCAAAGAGTACACGACTGAGCATGCAGACATGCTCCCTTGCCAGAATGGGGTAAAATTAAACGGCGAAGACCCCTCATTTCCTCAGTATGTACAGAGCTTGGGCGTACCTGGCGCAAGGTAGGCGCTCAGAACACGCCTGAGGACCTAATATTTGAGCGTTTTATTGTGTGCGCCGAGTGGAGGAAAGCAGATCCGCTGCGGTCACCACCACTCCCCGCCGCCCAGCACGGTCCGCTCTATCTTAAGTACATAGATGGTGACTGCTCCACTCGGGCCCAAGGGACACACCACACACACACACACACACACACACACACACACACACACACACACTGCACCTCCACTCGGGCCCAAGGGACACACCACACACACACACTGCACCTCCTAGTCCAGGCTGCGCTGAGTACCAGGCTGCGCGTGAGAGCCGGGACCCCGGGCTTTTCTGCCCACGCGGGGCCTGGTCACTCCGCTCCCCTCCCGGACGCCCGCGCTCCTGCAAACAGCCGGTGCTCGAGCTCTCCTCCGGCCGCCGGCTGCTCCAACGTGGCGGCAACAGATTGACCGGGAAGGGACGAGATCGGCGCATCTGTTGCACTCTCCTGTGCGCGCCTCTGTGCGCTCTGGCGCTCAATGCGGAGGAAAGTGTAGGGGTCGGGGAGGCTCGGTTTGCAGCGATGTCCCGGGAACCGGGGATCCGCAGCCGCGGAGGTGACTCTGGGAGCCGAGCCTCGAGCGCTGAGGTGCAGGTTCTCCGCCCGCTGCTCTCGCGGCCGCGGTGGCCCAGCGCGCTGTGGTCTCCGCTCTTCGAATTTGCCTGGGGCAGCCTGAGCCCTTTCGGTAACGAATATTCGTGTCTGAATATTCTCAACCCCGCTTGAGAGGGGTTGGGAATCCTTCCCGTGTCCCAGATCTCAACTGATCCCTCGCAGCAAACTGGGGACCTGAGAGCAGGATTTTAACTCACGGCTGCTGATGCCAATTTCTCTCAAGATGTTCTTTCTTCTGTGACTTCCTTGAGCGCTGCAGTCCGCCAAGAGAATTCCACGCTAGAATAACGCGCTGGCAGGTTTGCTGCTAAAAGTTTTTAAACAGGATCCACTCCCAGCCGAGCTTGGAAGGCGAGGACTGAGCCAGATGTGGGAGCGAAGTAGGAGGAGCGCCCACACCACGTGCTCTGAATGGAAAAGTTCTATAAAGAAATTCGCCATCTCTTGGGTGCCCCGGTGGTGGTTGTAAATATTCACCTACCTATCGCTTGTACCTCTGAAAGGAGGAGGATACCTTAATACTGCTTTTCTAGGAAGTCCTGGAATGTATTTTAGGAAATTTTCCATTGTATTATTTGATTCATTGTTTATTCTACGTATTTATCCCTAGAAAATAATCCAAAATGTTGACAAGGATGTTCTCTGAAGAACTATTTACAGCGACAGAGAAATAAATAGCTATAATCTAAAATTATAAAGTTTATTAAGTTTCATTCACTGTTGTTCAGTGGCTAAGTAGTGTCCGATTTTTTGCGACCCTATGAACTGCCCCACATGAGTCGGCTCTTTGAATCAGGTGGCCAGCCATAACATGCACTATTGCATTGCCATTTAAAAATATAACTGTAAAAACTATTGAAGCTAGACATGCTTATAATGTAAATTTAAAAAATATAAGCTTGCATCTACTTTATGAGCTCATACATGCAGAAATACATTCTTAAGAGAGCTAAAATATCATCTCTATATGGATCTTATGCTCTTTTCAACTTTTCCTTAGTTTTTCCAAAGTGTGCATGACTTTTATAATCATAAAATAAAAACATTTAAATAAATTTACGGGTCATTGAAAGATTTTTGACATCTCTGAGGGCCAAGCCATGTCTCAGGGAGGTGGGAGGATTTTGTTTTGGCAAAACAGAAGTCCTGGTTCGCCCTGCCATTGAGGAGTTGGGTCACCTCCTGAGTTGCTTAGCTTCTCTGATTTCAATTCTTCAATAAGAAAAGAAAAGAGAAACTGAAAACACTTGGGTATGTCTTTGATGTAAAGATCAAATGATACAGTATATAGAAATCATGTCTTGGCAGAACCATCAAATTTGCATTAATTTTTGCAAGAAATTTTGTGCCCACTAGACTGGGGAGATGTACAGTTTATCCAGGTTTCAGGAAATAATCATGCCCAGTAAGTTCTTAAAATATCCAATTCTCCAAAGAAGGTTTATTTAAGAAACATTTTATCTGAATTTCCAAAAAGAACTCTAATGAGGTTTCATTTGGATTTACATTTTTTTAAATTTCTTATATTCTGTGCTCTGACCGTTGACCTCGAATTATGTTTGACTGAACCATGTAGTATAAGGAGTCATAATCCTTACAGTGGCATACACACACATACTCTCATTTAATTCTCACAGTCATCCTATTATGGGCTTATTCTTATCTCCTTTTTTTTTTTTTCATTACGCCTGAGATTGAAAGAGTAAATACTTTGCCCAAAGCCTACAGTTGATACGTTCCAGAACGAGTCCGGATCCGTGGACTTGCATCTGCCTATTCCTAACGACTGCACACACCAACGTGCGCGCTTAGCCGCTCAGTCATGTCAGACTCTTTGCGACCCCATGGACTGTAGCCCACCGGGCTCCTCTGTCCGTGGGATTACCAAGGCAAGAATACTGGAGTTTGTTGCCATTTCCTTCACTGAACACACAGGCTCCCTTTATTCGGCGCTGGCTGTGTCCAAGGAGTTTTTCTGAAGATCTGATGCTAGTCAAAACTTCCCACCCTTTCATGGGGCGCCGCGTTCCTACACCCATGCTCACACACTCAAGACAACTTTAGGGAGGATAAATTAGGGGAGGAAAAGAAGGAACTCAGAGTCGTGAAAGGTAAAGTGAGCCCCTGTCTGGCACCTACACCGAGGCAAGGGCCATTCCTTTCCTCCTCTCCACCCACTCGCGAGCCTGCAAAGAGGCCAGAGTCTCCCTTGGCATAGCTCCTAAAGCCTTTCTTAGCTCCAGGGCTGGGAGGTCCCTCCTGGGAAGTGGCAGATCTCGGTTTCCCGCACCCAACTTGGCTCTAAATGAGACAGTTCCACATCAGTCTTGGCCGTGGAGGGTCAAGACTCGCTCCTCCAGGATCCAGCTTCTGCTCCCTGGAAGGAGCTCCCAGCCTCTTGGCTCCGACAGTGCACGCACCAAGACTCCCGCGTTCAGCTCCAATCCTGAGCGTGCCCAGAGGTCTCGCTCTAGAGTTTTCCAGCCAGGTAGGGAGGGACCGACTCGGGTTGCAGAGCAAGGGTTCCACCCCCAGCTCCGCATACTTTCTAGGAGAGTCCCGAGGGACCCATGGTTGACTTCGGAAGCTCTGGTTTGTAATGTATTCACATTACATGCGAGCCGCGCGCACTCTCTCTCCCCTTTTCCTTGCTTTTGAGAACCCGAACCTTACGGAAAGTGGCTGTAGGTTGGTGAGAAATTAGGAGGGCAAGAGAAGAAAGGACTGCAGGCGGTGGGCGGCTGGCGGGAGGGGAAGATGCTAAGTTAACACGTGGATTCTGCAAGAACCAATGGGGTTCCGCGGTTTTGTCACTAGGTTCTCCGGGTCAATCGTCTGGCAGGGATGGTCCAGAGGAAGGCTCAATCCGGGACGCTGGGCGTCTGTCGCAGATCTTGGGTCTGCGGGGTCTGCAGCGACAAAACGGAAAGCTCTGGGCGCTCCGCTCTGTGGGGACCAGGGACGCCCCAGCCCCTCCCCCTCTGCCTTTGGAATGTTACTGAACCCCGTCACCTCCACTCCCTTTTCGGTCAATGACATCCTGAGCCTGGAGCGTGAGCATCTCGGCCCGGATGCCTTGCAACTCCAGAGAACACCGAGGAGCCGGAAAAACTTTCAGTACCTGCGACCGGTCCCAGAACAGCGAGGGTCCGAGGTACCCAGCATTCGGAGCGCAGACAGCGAAGACAGAAGGCAGGAAGGGTCAGAGCCTTCCGGGGGTCCCAGTGAGTTAGTCACAGAGATGGACTCTGAACCGGTGGATGAGCCAGGTGAGTACGAGCCGGGGTCTTGGATCCTACAGGGAGACCAAGGCGTGGGGTTAGATCATTACCAATTGGCGTTTGCAGGGGACACTCATCTCCTGGCCTTCCTGGCTCCTAGGGCCAGGAAGGCCAGGAGAGGGCCTTTCACTCGAAGAGTCAGAAGGACTGGACTCTCAGCCCCCTCTACCATCCCCTCCAGGCATCCTAACGAAAATAAGGTCCTGAATCTTGGGGGCTCACGATTCCCACAGTCTGTCCTACATGATTCCCAGAAACACATTCTCCCCTACTCACTGAGGCAGTTCCCAGAAACTCCGGTTTCTCTTCCTTTCTTTAAGTTTATTTTTAATTGGAGGATTATTACTTTACAATGTGTGTTGATTTCTGCCATACAACAACAGTTTATCAGTCATAAGTATACATACATACCCTCTCTCTTGAACCTCCCTCCCATCCTACCCCTCTAGGTCATCACAGAGCATAGCTTCTTTCTTACAGCAAAACCCTCTGCAGTATTTTAGCTGTGCTTCATCACCACCAGCTTTTCCTGCCATCTCCTGTTCTCTCTCTACCCTAGACCATCTGCCAAAAGTGTAGCCATCAAAGCAGCTGGGTGCTTTGGGAGAGGAAACTCTGTTAGGCTCTGGGGTCAGTCCCAGCCCAGTCTTTTCTTGGGGCTTGCTGAGTGGCCAGCCCAGTCTCGTTCCTCTGACTGCCGCTCGGTAAGGGCAGCTCGAGTTTTAGCTGCTCTGGGAGACAGATGATTCCAGCAGAGTTTCAGCGTCTGGTCTCCAAAGGCACAACCTGTGCATTGGCAGACAGCCCCAGGGATCTGCGTCCAGCTGCAGGAAGGGAAGAGGTGGACAGGGCTTGTAATGGGTTGGCTCCTGCCATCCGGGAAGCTTTGGCAGGGGAGACTCAACAGTCTGAGGGATGAAAAAGCCACTTGCCAAACTCTCTGTCTCAGTTCTCAGCCTTCATGCAGGTCTGGGGGCTTCAGGAGGAACCTCACAGGTCAGGTCTCCTCAGCCAGGCTGTGCCACAGCCACTCTATTTGAGCCTCAAACTAACCACATGAAGAAAATAAAGATACCAGTTTGGAGTTAGAAGACTCGAGAGTCCCTTGGACTGCAAGGAGATCAAACCAGTCAATCCTAAAGGAAATCAACCCTGAATATTCATTGGAAGGATTGATGCTGAAGCTGAAACTCCAACACTCTGGCCACCTGATGTGAAGAGTCAACTCACTGGAAAACACCCTGATGCTGGGAAAGATTGAGGGCAGGAGGAGAAGGGGATGACAGATGATGAGATGGTTGGATGGCATCATGTGTTCAGTGGAGTTTGAGCAAACTCTGAGAGATACTGAAGGACAGAGAACCTGGAATGCTGCAGTCCATGGGGTCGCAGAGTCAGACACAGCGTGACTGAACGACAATACAACAACAGCCAGGAGCCTGGAGAACAGTACACTTTGCTGTGTTCTTAAAGAAACCTGTGCATATTCTGCAACAGACTCTAAGCCCTCCACTTCCCCAGTGCTACTCAGCCAACTGACCTTTCATTTCGGCTTTGCCGAAGAAGGGTCACACTCCTCTGACCATTGCTGTCACCTTGCAGCTGAAGACACTGCAGCGGGCTCCTCCTCTGCTGTCACACCTGGGGCAGTGACAGTGAAAAGCGGCCTGGCCCGGCTCCAGGATCTAAGCCCAGGAGCCATGGCAGCCACTGACCACACGTGGAAGAGACATTCCTGGGGGACTCTGTGCTCCTCCTTCATCCCCACCTTGCTTTCAGGGACACAGGGTGACAGGGACTCCAAACTGTGACCGGGAGGGATTGAGGTGGCCTGAAGTTCCTCGGCCTGAGTGGTCAGCAACTCCCAAATGGGGTCTTGCTGGCTCCACAGAGCCACTGAAGGCCAGTAGTTACATTTTGATTTGCTAAGAAAACAAAGCCTTGTCAATATTTTTCCTCTTTTCGGGGAGAGATGTTCTCAGTTTGTCTGAACACAGGCTTCGCTGAAGGAAAGTCTTGTTTCCTCAATCTGAAATGCCAAACAGTTCCATCCCGCAGGAGACCATGCCAGCTGGCTGTGGATCTGAGTCGGTTCCTACAGCGCTGGCTCTAATTAGAAGCATCCTGCTCTACCTCACCACGCACATGCATCACTCCACATTCTGGTTTTCTCCTCTCATGAATTTCATGAAAACTTAGCACTGCCTCCCTGCTTGTTCTTGCTCTGACACACAGTTGTGTCTAACTCTTTGCGACCCCATGGACTGTCAGCTGCCAGGCTCCTCTGTCCATGGGATTCTCCAGGCAGGAATACTGGAGTGGCTTGCCATTTCCTTCTCCAGGGGAATCTTCCTGACCCAGGGATAGAAACCGAGTCTCTTACATCTCTTGCACTGGCAAGCAATACAGGCAGA
This sequence comes from Moschus berezovskii, assembly GCF_049115385.1. Classification (NCBI taxonomy): domain Eukaryota; kingdom Metazoa; phylum Chordata; class Mammalia; order Artiodactyla; family Moschidae; genus Moschus; species Moschus berezovskii. The sequence goes on along the minus strand of NC_142466.1, from coordinate 78,193,279 downwards.
TTTTTTTTACCACTGAGCCACCTGGGAAGCCTCCCTTCTTATTTTTGGGTAAAAACAGAGCTTTGCCAAAATAGGAGAGATGTAGGATAAAAGGAAAGGAAGCTTGCATTTTGGCGGGCTGGGCACGGCTGCCCTGAGGTGATCTTCAGGGAGCTCTGCCTCTTCTAAACAGGAAGTCAGGGAGGAGCCAATGCCACCTGCTTGCCAGGGAGGTCCCAAAGAGGGAAGAGCCCACTTAAAAAAAATAAAGCCAAATGTGGATCTCAAATTTATATACCTGCAAAAAGAACCTTAGTTTCTGAACCAAGAATCAGGAGCCAGAAAATATTTTGTTTTGTTAATTTGGATTACAAAGCATCGTGTTGGAGAAACATGGGGTGGGTCCCTGATGACAAAAGAAGCAAGGATGCCAGTAAAGGTGGGTAGCACTGGAGCTCCCGGCACTTGGGCTAGAAGTCGGGGCCACAATGGATAACCAGGCTCTCTCTCTCTCCCCACTATGAACAATCTAAAGTTAATCTCTATCTAATAGACTGGCAGCAAATGTTTCCCCAAACTTACTCACACTTGAGAATTGCAGTCAAAGTGAACAGCCCAGATACAGACATTCTCAGAAGAAAATGAAGCTTAGAGTCTTGATCAAGAGTCTACCTTTGGGGAAACGGCTGTACACTGAGAAACACAGAGTCACAACTTGCATTATACTTCCCTGGTGGCTCAGTCGGTAAAGAATCCGCCTGCAATGCAGAAGACCTGTATTCAACCCCTGGATCCAGAAGATCCCCTGGAGAAGGAAATGAAAAGCCACTCCAGTATTCTTGCCTGGAGAAATCCCACGGACAGAGGAGCCTGATGGGCTACAGTCCATGGGATCGCAAGAGTCAGACACGACTTAGGAACTAAATCACTAGCACCAATCATCACCACAGGTACAAAACAGACAACCTGGGGGAAAGGAACATTTAGAGCGACCTGGGACGGGGTGAGGGGGTGAGCAGAAGGAAGAGACCGGCGCGCAAGGTGAAGGCTACCAGGGAGGAGGGGCGTCCCTTGGAAAAGTCGCTCCGGTGAACCTTAGGCTGGCGCTGACGGTGTTCCTTCCTGTGCTTTCAGAGTCCGTCCTCAGCGCAGCCTCGTTCCCCGGCGGCGGGACCCAGGTGCCTGAGCGCTGCGTGGGGGCCCGCGGCGGCGGCGCGCGCAGGGACGGCGCGGAGCATCCCACTGCGCGGCCGCGGCGGAAGCCGCGCGTGCTCTTCTCTCAGGCGCAGGTGCTGGCGCTGGAGCGGCGTTTCAAGCAGCAGCGGTACCTGTCGGCCCCGGAACGCGAGCATCTGGCCAGCGCGCTGCAGCTCACGTCGACGCAGGTCAAGATCTGGTTCCAGAACCGACGTTACAAGTGCAAGAGACAACGCCAGGACAAGTCCCTGGAACTGGCGGGCCACCCCCTAGCGCCGCGCCGGGTGGCGGTGCCCGTGCTGGTGCGCGATGGCAAGCCCTGCCTGGGACCCAGCGCTCCCGCTTTCCCCGGGTCCTACGGGGCGGCAGCGGCTCCCTATTCCTGCTACGGCCACTACGCGGGCGCTCCCTACTGTGCCGGCTACGGCGGCGGCTACGCGGGCGCACCCCCGGGTCCCGCGCCCCCAGTCCCCCAGGCCAGTTCGGGCTTCGGCGCAGGTGGGCCGAGCGCCAGCCCGCAGAGTCCTCTGCCCGCCACGCTGCAGGGTGTCAGGGCCTGGTGAGGCGTCTTATCTCGGATATGCCACCCTGACCAGAGGTTCAGTCCCGCCTCCCCGCTGTCCGGTCGCGGCCGGGATGAGGGACCGCCGCCAAGGAGGAAGCAGGCGACCCGATGGCACGTCTCTCCCTAGCGGTGCCTGGGACTGCGAATTGCCCCCCGGGCAGCCATCCAGCTGAAGGCCCTGGGGGCGATCGCCTCCCAAAAGACACAAAGCCTGGCCTCCGCCAAGCCGCCCACCCAGCGACACCGGGGAAGGGGAAAAGCCGAGGGTGGCTGATAGTTTCGGGGGTCAGAGTAGTACTGAGGCAGGAGACTTTTCAGACCTCAAACCCTGGGGCTGCGAGGCTCTCTTATTTGTGTGCGGCAGCCCCGGAGGATGCCGAGATGATGGGGTTGCTGGAGAGGGTCTCGACCCCTCAATTAAAGGCAAGGCGGGGAAAGAAGGAGAAAATGAGATGAGCCAGGGGAGAGGGATGAAGAGCCTGGAAGAGGAGGACCGGGGAGCCAAGAAAACTTGTACGAGACACATGCTCCTGTGGGGGTTAGTCTGTCCCGCGCACCACCTTCCAGGGCTACACTCCCAGGGACTCAGTGTTAATCTAGGCGAGCGCTTTTTTCTGGAGCCACAGTTGTTCTCTAGAAGGTATCCACCACTCTCTAGTTTTTCCCTCACTGTAAGTGCATCTTATCTCCTGTTTTCAGCTCAGCCTAAATATGTGTGTGTGTGTGTGTCTTGTATATATGCCGTCAGAATTTATCCACTTCTCAATATCCACTAAAGAGCTTAGAATTAAAGTAAAAATGAAACCCAGAAGTTCTAGTCTTCAGTACACAGCGAATTTCCTAGAGAGACAAAACTTGCATTCAGCTCTTGGAGGGGTTACCTCTCCCCACCCCTTTCCCAGCCTGCTCCTATAGATTTTCTTTCAGAAGGTAGCAGGCTTCTAAACTTCCCATCAGCTTCCAGTTGTCCTAACACAATGGTCAGGAAACCTGAACTTTAGGGGAAATTATAACTCCCCCAGGCACAAATATGTTTGAAACCATGCTCACTGAAGACTGAAAACAAACTCATTTTATTAATAGGGACATGGGTATCAAATAAGTTGTCTTTGGTAGGTATTAGTAGGAAAACCAGACTCATTTCTTTTTTTCCTCAATATCTTTTTTTTTTCTTAGACAATGAAAAAGTATGCATCTTCATCCCCTGGACCACTAACTTGTCAAAAGTTAACTTCCATTATTTAATAAATTCTAATATTTAAATTGTTCCAGCCCTGCATTTTCTCATTTCTGAATTTGCCCTAGTTTTGTGTGTGTGTGTGTCTGTGTGTGTTTTACCAATGTGGGAAACATGGACTGCTTGGTCCTATGTCAACGATGCCTGACTATTGACAGCTTGTATCTCTTAAAGTTTATGTGTAAGTTAAAAACAAGTGTAATTGCTCATATTTCTCTTTACTAGAATTTCCTTACATTCTCTTCTTTTTGCTCCCATCCCTTTTCTCTTTTATTTCTCCATAAAAATCTGTTAATAAAAGTGTGTTTAGAAACCACCCTGTGGTGTCCTTCAATTATAGTCAGTCTTATATGCCTGGGATTAAAAAAGTACAGTCTATATATTTTAAATTAGGAACTCTCAATAAATACTCCTTGGTCAATTAAGCTAAGACTAAAAAAGAGAGAGACTACAATTAAAATCACCATTATGAGAAATCAGTCAGAGTGTTGTCATTCTTCTTTCACTTTGGGGGCAGGAGTTATTTCTTACAAGAGGAAAAGTTACTCTTGGACACTGGCCTTAGATTTATGACAGCTGAGTTAAATTCAGTATTGCCACCGAGCAACTATCTCTCTGTCCTTCAGTTGTTCAATGAGTTGTATTAAATTTCCCTGAGATCAGATTCTAGACTACTATGTTAATTTTTAAGACTCTTTTGTTGTTCTTCTTTGGGTAAAGTTCTTACCGAGAAATATAAGTCATCCTTGTATGGATCTAGCAAAGACCATGGTACAGTGTAGAAAATTAATAAACACTATTCTCTTCACCCTCCACTCTCTTGCAACCCAAGGAGTGGTTACCAGACACGTGTTGTTCTTTTCGTTCCTTTCTTTTCTGGAATATAGTTGATGTATTAGGTTGGCCAAAAAGTTTGTAAGATTATATGGGAATTTTTGGCCAACCCAATACAGTGTTGTATTAGTTTCCAGCATATAGCAGTGTTGTTCTGAATAGACCTTGCCTCCCCAGTTCCCTCCAGGCTTTGTGCCACATGGAAACACCCAGAGGGAGAGCGATGGCTGTGGTCAAGTCTGCTAGTGAAGAGGACGGGAGCTTAGTTCAATCATTAGTATCTCACTCATCGCTGAACATGGAACACAAGAGAAAATAAGATTTGGCTGCTGTCCTTAAGGAATTTATTATCTAATTGCATGCCAGAGACTAACATGAGCAAGGCATCTAAAAATACAAGGTGGGATATGCTGCATGTCAAGGGCAGACAGACAGTAAGCTCTCTAGAAAGAATGAAAATCCCATGTGAGCTGGGATGCCTAGAGAAGGTACTTCGAGGAGGTGGATTCGCCTGGTGATTGGGGGAAAGACACTGCTTACTGATGAAGGTCTAGGACTTAGGGATGAAGAAAAGTAAATGGGCATATCCCGAAGCTTGACTCATATTTTCTGGTAGTGGGAGATGCAGTTCAAGGCTGGCTTCTGGGACTTTGTAAACTGCATTCAGTTGGCTGAGGGAGAGCGGGAGGCAGGAATGGGTCTTGTTTTCACAGACACCCAAGATATTCCATTGACCTGAGACATTTTCTGTTTTGCTGTCTGTATTGCTGTAGCAAGCATATTCACTGGCCCAAGCAAACAAGCAAAACCCACAACAAAACCTCGTCCATGTGCAACCCATGTGATTTTTCCCTTAGAGCTTGGAAATTTGAGATTCACAGAACACTAAGATTTCTTTCCAAAAGGAAAGGAGAGCAAAGGAAAACTTTCTGTTCCCACCTCCCCACTTTAAGTGATCCTGTCAGGATCACTTTAAAACACATCCCTCTCTCAGCTCATCAAGCCCACCCCCATCCGCTGCCCATCTTCCATCCTGTAATCTCTCCTTCGCACTGAAAGCTGCCCCTTTTTGTGTGTCTTACCGAGAGCAGCTTATCCAAGGCAGGGCTTTCACCAGGGAGCCGCTCTGTAAGCAAGCAGTCTCTTATCTACATCGTTCAGTCCCGTCACTCCAGTCACCTCTTAATGTTCACAAGTTTCCCAAATGGGAAGTAATTGACCTCTAAACAAAACAAAAAAGCTCTCAGAGAGATAGCAGAGGTTCCTTTCCTGACCGTCCCAGGGCTAGGGTCTCACCTAGGCCAGGTGGATAAGTCAATAAAATTGCAGACTTCCTGGCTCCCTGTCCTTCCTCCCCCCACCCCCACCCCTGGCCCCTTGAAGCCAGCTTCATTTGATACTATCTGCAAATCCGATGGAGCATGAGTCAAACTGTAGACCTCAGAGTGGCCAGAGATTTCTGGTATTTTTTTCCCATAATTTTGTCATTATGAAGATAAAACATGGAGAAGTGAAGTGAAGGTGCTCAGTCGTGTCCAACTCTTTGCGACCCCATGGACTGCAGCCTACCAGGCTCCTCCATCCATCCATGGGACTTTCAGGCAAGAGTCCTGGACTGGGTTGCCATTTCCTTCTCCAAAAACATGGAGGAGCATATTCAAAGCTTTAAAGATTCCATTTGGAAGTGCTTATAATTACTCGGCCATAAAAAGGAATGAAATTGGGTCATTTGTAGAGATATGGATGGACCTAACTGTCACACAGAGTGAATTAGGTCAGAAAGAGAAAAATAAATATTGTATATTAACACATATATATGGAATCTAGAAAAGTGGTATAGATGGTCCTCTCTGGAAAGCAGAAATAGGGACACAGACATAGAGAACAAATGCATGGACAGCAAGGGGGAGGAGGGTGGAAGGAACTGGGAGGCTGGGATTGATACACATACACTATTGATACTACATATAAAACAGATAACTAGTGAGAACCTACTGTATAGCACAGGGAGCTCTACTCAGTGTTCCATGACCTAAATGGGAAGGAAATCCAAAGAAGAGCGGATATATATAGAGATGTTTAGCTGATTCAGCTTTGCTGTACAGCAGAAACTAACACAACATCGTAAAGCAGCTACACCCCAATAAAAAATGTTAATGTAAAAAAGGAATATCCATACTTGTTTGAAAATGTTATTAAAATGCTGCTTCTTCTTACAACTACATATCTATGTGAGCACAGATTTGTTTTCACATACTTATTAAAACAATGTATTGCCACAGACTAGGTACACAGATATGAAAATCTATCCATCTTCTATTAAACCAAATGTTGAAGAAATTTGCAAAAATGTGAAACAATGCCACTCTTCTTAATTGTTTTTTTTTGTTTGTGATAATATAATTATATTAACATGTATTGTGTTTGACAGTTTTAAATTAATAAATATGTTCATCCTTTAAAAAAAAGTGTTTATACTCATCAGAGTTTATACTAGGTCTTCACCATATCTGTCCACAAACTTGCCCTTTTCCTTTTTCACAAAACAAGGGAACTAACTCTCAGGCATAATAGCTATGCTCCCAAATCCCACCATCCAGAAAGAGGCCTCTTCAGAGAGATGGAAGATGATGGGGGATCTGACTTAGGAGTTGTTGGACTTCATTCTTCTGCAGTGTGACTAGGTGTGTCTTCTGCAGACAGGCTAGGTGAACTTGAGCACGCCTTGTATCCTCTATGGGCTTCACCCTCTTTATAAAATCAAGGAAGTAGATATCTGAGGTTATTATTATAATTTGTAGTGGTTCTTTATTGATTCAAATGCTTTTTATTGCTTTTTTAAATTATAGGTTAGATCATATATCCAGAAGACTACATATAACATACATGCACAACGTAATTATTGCAAAACAAACACAAAAGTAAACCTTCCCAAGTCAAGAAACAGGGGGTGCCAGCTCCCAGAAGCCCTTCTCACCAAAGTCCTCCAAGAATTCAGACCACTTCCTCCTTCCTTCCCCAAAGGAGATACCAGCTATTCTGACTTCCCTGATAATAATTCATAGGCTTCTCTTTATGGATTTACTCATATGTAAACATCCCTCAACAATATGGTTTAATTTTGCCTGGCTATAGATGTTGCATAAATAGACTCATAGTACGTGTATTATTTTGTTTTGACTGGGGCATAGTTGATTTACAGTGTTGTGTTGGTTTTATATTCACTATAAAATATATTGGCTTATATATTTTATATGCTTTGTATATTCACTATATAAGGAAGTGAATCAGCTCTATGTATATATATATTCCACCCCTCTAGGACCTCCATCCCATGCCTCTAGGTCATCACAGAGAATGGAGCTGAGCTCCCTGCACCATACTGCAGAGTCCCACTAGCTAGCTATTTTGCACCTGGTAGTATATATACATCAATCCCAATCTCTCGATTCATCCTACCCCACTCCACCCTCCCATTCATACATCCATTCTCTTCGTCTACATGTCTGTTTCTGCCCTGCAAATAAGTTCATCTGTACCATTTTTCTAAGAGATACCTAGACTTCCCAGGTGGTGCTAGTGGTAAAGAACCCACCTGCCAATGCAGGAGACAAAAGAGACAGAGGGTCGGGAAGATCCCCTGGAGAAGGGCATTGCAATCCACTCTGGTATTCTTGCCTGGAGAATCCCGTGGGCAGAGGAGCCTGGTGGGCTATGGTCCACAGGGTTGCACAGAGCTGGACATGACTTAAGAGACTTAGCACACACGTACCATTTTTCTAGATGTCACCTATATGCGTTGATATGTATTTATTTTCTCTTTCTGACTTACTTCACTCTGTGTGACAGACTCTAGGTCCATCCATTCCTTTTTATAGCCTAGTAATATTCCATTGTATATACGTACCACTTCTTCTTTATCCATTCCTCTGTTGAAGGACATTCAGGTTGCTTCCATGTCCTGGTTATTGTAAATAGTGCTACAGTGAAATGTGTCTTTTTGAATTATGGTTTTCTCAGGATATGCGCCCAGTAATGGAATTACTGGGTCATATAGTAGCTCTGTTTTTAGTTAGCATGTGTTCTTTAGTGACTTGCTTCTTTTTTTTAACTTGATGTTTGTGAGATTTATCTGTGAGGTTGGGTGGAATTTAAGTGTACTCATTCTCATTGCTACATAATATCCCCATTGAATGTATGTGCCTCAATATATTATTAACTGAAAATGCAACCAGCTGGTTGCTATAAACACAGGATACTGCTGGCAGTCTTTACTCACAGGTATGGCTGCTATATTCTCTAGCTGGAATTGGTCCTGGCTTCTAAGAACTGTTATGCTTTACAAAGCAAGGATCCATCTGCACACAGATTTCTGTGTGTATGTGTGTGTGTGTGTGTTCAGTTGCGCAGTCGTGTCTGACTCTTTGCAGCGCCATGGGCAGCAGCCCGCCAGTCCCTTCTGGTCATGGTACTTTCCAGGCAAGAACACTGGAGTGAGTTGCCATTTCTTTCTCCAGGGGATCTTCCCAACCCAGGGATCGAAGTGGCATCTCTTGAGTTTCCTCCACTGCCAGGTGGATTCTTTACCACCGTGCCACCTGGGAAGCCTTTCTACCTATATAACAACAACCTTTTACCTTTTGTATGAGTTCACTGTGTACACACCACCTCCATCCGAGGCAGAGCATTTTACTGTTCCCATTTGCAGAGAAAGAGTCTGAGGGTCAGAGAGATGACAGCCACCCTTTAAGTTAGTGACAGAACTGGGATGAGACCCCAGACTCTTCCCCCGGGTCCTGGGTTACTTTCACTGAATACTCAACAAGGATTTCACGTCCTCACACAAATCAGGTGACTGTTAGGAGACACTTTTCTTTATTTCCTGAAAAAAAATAAAAAAGCTTAAAAGGGATGTTTTGTAAAGCATCCAGAGGGGATAAATATGAAGCAAGAGAGAAGGGATGTGGATGGAGAGACATAACTGCCTTTTTGACACTTGTGAGCAAACAGAATGCTGGCTTTCCAGGTGGTACTAATGGTAAAGACCCCACCTGCTGATGCAGGAGAGAGAAGAGATGCAGGTTCAATTTCTAGGTTGGGAAGATCCCCTGGAGGAGGAAATAGCAACCCACTCCAGTATTCTTGCCTGGGAAATCCCATTTTCCAAATCCCGTTTCCAAATCCTTCTGGAAACAGAGGAGCCTGGCGGGCTACACTCCATGGGGTCACAAAGAATCGGGCAAAACTGATGTGACTGAGTATGCAAAAAAACACAAGATGCCAGAGAGGTGGGAGGTGGGCGGACAGATATAACTGCCTTTTCAGGCACTTGTGAGCAGACAGGATATTTGAGTGCTCTGACAGTGGCACCCCTTGCCCACATTTGTCTGCATTTTCCTCTGACTCTGTGCCCCCAGAGAGACTGATTCGTGTTTTCAGTGGCCAGCTCCTGAGAACAGAGAGAACTCAGACTGAGCTGTTTCTCCTCATTCCCACCTCCCCCGACCTGGGGAGAGAAAGCTCCGTGGGAAGTCCCTCTGCCTTCCTTTTTCTCTGTTTAGACTCTGGCAAGCCCTCCCCACCCCCCACCCCAGTCATCCTGATAGAAGGATGTGGTCTTGGTGACACAGTCCAGATTCCACTGGAGGAAAAGCTGATATACCCTCAGTCTGGCTACAGACCTCAGAGTGCTTTCTGACTTAGTCCCTCTGGGGCTGTCCTCATAAGCTGCTCTCAGTCAGACCTGCGTCCTTCCCATGCAGACATCAGTAGCTTTTGCTTCCTCCTGTCACAGGCCCAGCTTAATTGCCTGAAACCCTAGGGCCCAGGAAATTGGAATCTGAAATTAGGACTTCAGTGGGCCAAAGGTGAGCCTTTCTTTTTTTCTTTTTTTCATTTACTTTAATCAGAGGATAATTACTTCACAATATTGTGATGGTTTTGCCATACATCAGATATGCATCAGCCATAGGCATACACGTGCAGGGCAGCAAAGGAGACAGACACATAAAGAACAGACTTTTGGACTCAGTGGGAGAAGGAGAGGGTAGGATGATTTGAGAGACTTTCTTTTGGTGGCCTCTGTTTCCTGCCCTTCGCTGGGCCTTCTGGCACCTACCCTGGACACTCTCTGTAGCTCAGGTCTCCCAGGACCTGCTCCTCAAGCACCTCGGACCTCCCTATCATGATACATTTACTCTCTGTCTGTTGTCCCATCTAAACAATCAGCTTCATGTCTGCCTCAGACCATCGTGTGCTTCTAATACACCCTGTGCCTGTCATGGAGAAGGGGCTCAATACTGTTTGTTGATTGAACAAATGAGTGAATGGTTGCTGTCTGGCTTCCTTGCATAGCCCCACAAAGTCTTCTTTAAAGAGTTGGGCCCTGACCTGGCTCCTTGGGAGTCAGAACATTCTGGAAGAAAGTCCCCCTATATGTGGATAGAAATCTGAGTCCTGGCAGGGATCATCTAATCTCTGACATCAGGGAATATGGCCATGGTGAGACAGAATCCCTTGGTTTAATCCTAGCCACTCTTCTGTAGGTCAACTTAATTTTAATTAATAAGTATTAAGGAAGATTAGGGGCTTCCCTGGCGGCTCAGATAGCAAAGAATCTGCCAGCAATGTGGGAGATGCAGTTTTGATCACTGGGTAGGAAAGATCCCCTGGAGAAGGGAATGGCTACCCACTCCAGTATTCTTGCCTGGAGAATCCCATGGACAGAGGAGCCTGGTGGGCTATAGTCCATGGGGTTGCAAAGAGTCAGACAGAACTGAGGAACCAACACTAACGAGGAAGATTAGGTTGAACACCGTGGTGGGACACATGACCAGCATCATTTTCAAAATATATACAAAATCAGAGGAATTCAAGGATGCAGAAAACAGAGTCCTTATCTTCAAGATTATAAAACTATGGGTAAGACAAGCACCTATTCAGCCAAATATACTATAGGAAAAACTAGAAAAGGTACATTATAAACATATAAATCATTCAATTCACTGAACATACTGTAGAGGCTTCCAGATACCATCCAATATCTGTTTCCTCCTTTGTTCTTTAGTAATAGAGCCCCAGAGTTTTAGTTAAGCACAAAACCTTTTAGCTAACGATTATATTCCCCAGAGTCCTTTGTAGCTAGGGGTTGCAAGTAGCTAAGGTGCAGTTAAAGTGAGGTAGGGCTTTAGTGGCTCAGCAGTAAAGAAGCCACCTGCAACACAGGAGACTTGCTGGAGACAAACTTTCAATCCCTGGGTCAGGAAGATCCCCTTAGTGGGAAATGGCAACCCACTCCAGTATTCTTGCCTGGGAAATCCCAAGGACAGAGGGGCCTGGTGGGCTGTGGTCCATGAGGGTGCAAAGAACTGGACATGACTGAGTAAGTAAACAACAACAACAAAGAGATATAAGCAGAAGTGACGTGTGCAACATTTAAAGACATAGCCTTAAATGGAAGGGACCTTCCCTCCACTTCCTTTTTCTTCTGCCTCCTGGCTGGAATACAGATGAAATGGTGGGAGCAGCAGCAGCTATCTTAGAGTATGACAGAGCAGCAAGATGGAAGAGGCCTAGGTCCCCAGCACTATGAAACCACCTTATCAGCTTGGATCTGCTTACACCACATCTATTATATGACAGCAAAATAAACATTTGTCTCATGTAAGCTCATGTCTCTCTGCTATTTTGACCTTTGTTACAGCTGCTGCTGCTGCTGCTAAGTCACTTCAGTCGTGTCCGACTCTGTGTGACCCCATAGACGGAAGCCCACCAGGCTCCCCCGTCCCTGGGATTCTCCAGGCAAGAACACTGGAGTGGGTTGCCATTTCCTTCTCCGCTGAATGCATATCTTAACTGATAGAAGACACAAGGAGGTAATTAGAAGATTGGCTGATACTAATGCAGTAAACGTTTAGAGGAGAAACTAATTGAGGCAAAAGAATGTACCCTCAAAGAGACAGAACTTGAGACAAGCCCCACATTTGGAAAGCTGGAGGAAAAACATGGGAAATCTGTGTAGACAGATGTAGAGAAGACTCTGGGTGCTAAAATGCGTGAGAGCCAAGGACTCTGTGAGATGAAATTGAAGGCTGGACGTGTCTATAGTCATGGTGTTTGGCTTGTCTGAAGGTTACCTACCATTTCCCCCAAATCCCACACCTACAGCTGCAGCTCCACCCTCCATCCTGAATTCCAGATCCAAATTACCCAGTACTCCCTGGACATCTCCATTTGAATGTTTCCCAGACAGCTCAATTGAAAACCAAACCCTCCTCTCTCTACCTTTCTCTTGCCAAACATGCTCCATTTTCCTGAGCGGGTTTAAGAAACTTATCCAAATCACCACCACAAAAGATAGAGGTGGAAGTTCAGCCTCCAGAGTTAATTTACTTTCCATTATATTCTGTTGCTATTTCATACATATTCAGTTCAGTTCAGTTCAGTTCAGTCGCTCAGTCATGTCCGACTCTTTGGAACCCCATGAACCACAGCACGCCAGGCCTCCCTGTCTATCACCAACTCCCGGAGTTCACTCAAACTCATGTCCATCGAGTCAGTGATGGCATCCTACCACCTCGTCCTTTGCCATCCCCTTCTCCTCCTGCCCTCAAACTTTCCCAACATCGGGGTCTTTTCCAATGAGTCATCTCTTTGCATCACATGGCCAAAGTATTAGAATTTTAGCTTCAACATCAGTCCTTCCATTGAACACCCAGGACTGATCTCCTTTAGGATGAACTGGCTGGATCTCCTTGCAGTCCAAGGGGCTCTCAAGAGTCTTCCCCAACACCACAGTTCAAAAGCTTCAATTCTTCTGCACTCAGCTTTCTTTATAGTCCAACTCTCACATCCATACATGACCACTGGAAAAACCATAGCCTTGACTAGGTGGACCTTTGTTGACAAAGTAATGCCTCTGCTTTTTAATATACTGTCTAGGTCGGTCATAACTTTCCTTCCAAGGAGTAAGCATTTTTTAATTTCATGGCTGCAATCACCATCTGCAGTGATTTTGGAGCTCAGAAAAGTAAAGTCAGTCACTGTTTCCATTGTTTCCCCATCTATTTGTCATGAAGTGATGGGACCAGATGCCATGATCTTAGTTTTCTGAATGTTGAGCTTTAAGCCAACTTTTTCACTCTCCTCTTTCACTTTCATCAAGAGGCTCTTCAGTTCTTCTTTGCTTTCTGCCATAAGGGTGGTGTCATCTGCATATCTGAGATTATTGATATTTCTCCCGGCAATCTTGATTTCAGCTTGTGCTTCCTCCAGCCCAGCATTTCTCATGATGTACTCTGCATATAAGTTAAATAAGCAGGACGATATACAGCCTTGACCTACTCCTTTTCCTATTTGGAACCAGTCTATCGTTTCATGTCCAGTTCTAACTGTTGCTTCCTGACCTGCATACAGGTTTCTCAAGAGGGAGGTGAGGTGGTCTGGTATTCCCATCTCTTTCAGAATTTTCCACAGTTTATTGTGATCCACACACTCAAAGGCTTTTGCATAGTCAATAAAACAGAAATAGATGTTTTTCTGGAACTCTCTTGCTTTTTCCATGATCCATCGGATGTTAGCAATTTGATCTCTGGTTCCTCTGCCTTTTTTAAAACCAGCTTGAGCATCTGGAAGCTCACGGTTCACGTATTGCTGAAGTTTGGTTAGGAGAATTTTGAGCATTACTTTACCAGCATGTGCTGCTGCTGCTGCTAAGTGACTTCAGTCATGTCCGACTCTGTGTGACCCCATAGACGGCCTCCTACCAGGCTCCCCCATCCCTGGGATTACCAGCCTGTGAGATGAGTGCAATTGTGCGGTAGTTTGAGCATTCTTTGGCATTGCCTTTCTTTAGGACTGGAATGAATACTGAACTTTTCCAGTCCTGTGGCCATTACTGAGTTTTTCACATTTGCTAACATATTGAGTGCAGCACTTACACAGCATCATCTTTTAGGATTTGAATTAGCTCAACTGGAATTCTATCACCTCCACTAGCTTTGTTCATCGGAGAAGGCACTGGCACCCCACTCCGGTAGTCTTGCCTGGAAAATCCCATGGACGGAGGAGCCTGATAGGCTGCGTCCGTGGGGTCGCAAAGAGTCGGACATGACTGAGCTACTTCACTTTCACTTTTCACTTTCATGCGTTGGAGAAGGAAATGGCAACCCACTCCAGTGTTCTTGCCTGGAGAATCCCAGGGATGGAGGAGCCTGGTAGGCTGCCGTCTATGGGGTCACAGAGTCGGATAGGACTGAAGTGACTTAGCAGCAGCAGTAGCAGTTTTGTTCGTAGTGATGCTTCCTAAGGCCCACTTGACTTCGCATTCCAGGATGTCTGGCTCTGGGTGAGTGATCACACCATCGTTATTATCTGGATCATGAAGCTCTTTTTTGTACAGTTCTTCTGTGTATTCTTGCCATCTCTTCTTAATATCTTCTGCTTCTGCTAGGTCCATACCATTTCTGTCCTTTATCGAGCCCACCTTTGCATGAAATGTTCCCTTGGTATCTCTAATATTCTTGAAGAGATCGCTAGTCTTTCCCATTCTACTGTTTTCCTCTATTTCTTTGCATTGATCAATGAGGAAGGCTTTCTTATCTCTCCTTGCTATTCTTTGGAACTCTGCATTCAAATGGGTATATCTTTCTTTTTTCTCCTTTGCTTTTTGCTTCTCCTCTTCTCACAGCTATTTGTAAGGCCTCCTCAGACAGCCATTTTGCTTTTTTCCATTTCTTTTTCTTGGGGATGGTCTTGGTCCCTATCTCCTGTACAATGTCATGAACCTCTGTCCATAGTTCATCAGGCACTCTATCAGATCTAGTCCCTTAAATCTATTTCTCACTTCCACTGTATAATCATAAGGGATTTGATTTAGGTCATACCTGAATGGTCTAGTGGCTTTCCCCACTTTCTTCAATTTAAGCCTGAATTTTAAGTCAATTTTTACAGCCTTGTCTAACTCAATGAAACTAAGCCATGCCATGTGGGGCCACCCAAGACGGACAGGTCATGGTGGAGAGGTCTGACAGAATGTGGTCCACTGGAGAAGGGAATGGCAAACCACTTCAGTATTCTTGCCTTGAGTACCCCATGAACAGTATGAAAAGGCAAAAATATAGGACACTGAAAGATGAACTCCCCAGGTCAGTAGGTGCCCAATATGCTACTGGAGACCAGTGGAGAAATAACTCCAGAAAGAATGAAGGGATGGAACCAAAGCAAAAACAACACCCAGTTGTGGATTTGACTGGTGATAGAAGCAAGGTCCGATGCTGTAAAGAGCAATATTGTATAGGAACCTAGAATGTTAGAGCTATGAATCAAGGCAAATTGGAAGTGGTCAAACAGGAGATGGCAACAGTGAACGTAGACATTCTAGGAATCAGCGAACTAAGATGGACTGGAATGGGTGGATTTAACTCAGATGACCATTATATCTACTACTGTGGGCAGGAATCCCTTGGAAGAAATGGAGCAGCCATCATGGTCAACAGAAGAGTCTGAAATGCAGTACTTGGATTCAATCTCAAAAATGACAGAAAGATCTCTGTTTGTTTCCAAGGCAAACTATTCAATATCAAGGTGATCCAAGCCTATGCCCCGACCAGTAACACTGAAGAAGCTGAAGTTAAACGGTTCTATGAACACCTACAAGACCTTTTAGAACTAACACCCCAAAAAGATGTCCTTTTCACTATAGGGGACTGCAAAGCAAAAGTAGGAAGTCAAGAAACACTTGGAGTAACAGGCAAATTTGGCCTTGGAGTACAAAATGAAGCAGGACGAAGGCTAATAGAGTTTTGTCAAGAGAACGCACTGGTCATAGCAAACACCCTCTTCCAAAAACACAAGGGAAGACTCTACACATGGACATCACCAGATGGCCAACACTGAAATCAGATTGATTATGTTCTTTGCAGCCAAAGATGGAGAAGCTCTATACAGTCAGCAAAAACAAGACTGGGAGTGGATTGTGGCTCAGATCGTGAACTCCTTATTGCCAAATTCAGACTGAAATTGAAGAAAGTGGGGAAAGCCACTAGACCATTTCATACATATTACAGACTGCTTACTGTTATTCAACTAGCTAAACATATAGCTACATTTGCTAACGATTGCGCATCCAACAAATGCTCTCTAACTGACTGTGATTCTTTTTTATCTTAAACTTTTTATTTTGTTTTGGGGTATAGCCGATTAACAATGCTATGATGGTTTCAGGTGAATAAAGAAGGGGCTCAACCATACATATACATGTGTCCATTCTCCCTCAAATTCCTCTCCCACCCAGGCTGCTGTGTGACACCGAGCAACCATGTTTCTTTCTGATCCTGATATTTGCATCCCAGCCTTAGAGAGAGTGCTAAGAAAAGGTCTGGCCTGAGAAGCCCATTCAGATGTTTGGGATGTAAGAGATCACAGATATTCCCATGGGGCCCTGCTGTCTTCCAGGGACATCTGCATTTAGAATCAATCCTGTAGACTTATTACATAAAATATTACATGTAACCCAAGTGAAGGACAGGGAACCCTGGCACACTGCAATCCATGGGGTCACAAATAATTAGACACAACATAGTGACTGAACAACAACAAAAATCCAAAAACATTTGTGTGGGAGTGAACAGCATAAATTGGCTTCCTTGGTGGCTCAGACGGTAAAGAATCTGCCTGCAATGCAGGAGACCTGGGTTCGATCCCTGTGTTAGGAAGATCCCTTGCAAGAGGGCATGGCGATTCGCTCCAGCATTCTTGCCTGAAGAATCCACATGGATAGAGAAGCCTGCCAGGCTATAGTTCATGGAGTCACAAAGAGTTGGACACAGCTGAGTGAGATGGAAACAATGGAAACAGTGTTAGACTTTATTTTGGGGGGCTCCAAAATCACTGCAGATGCTGACTGCAGCCATGAAAAAAAGACGCTTGCTCCTTGGAAGGAAAGCTATGACCAACCTAGACAGCATATTAAAAAGCAGAGACATTACTTTGCCAACAAAGGTCCATCTAGTCAAGGCTATGGTTTTTCCAGTGGTCATGTATGGATGTGAGAGTTGGACTATAAAGAAAGCTGATCGCCGAAGAATTGAGGCTTTCGAACTGTGGTGTTGAGGAAGACTTTTGAGAGCCCCTTGGACTGCAAGGAGATCTAACCAGTCCATCCTAAAGGAAAGCAGTCCTGAATATTCATTAGAAGGACTTATGCTGAAGCTGAAACTCCAATACTTTGGTCACCTGATGTGAAGAATTGACTCATTGGAAAAGATCCTGATGCTGGGAAAGATTGAAGGTGGGAGAAGAAGGGGACAACAGAGGATGAGATGATAGGATGGCATCACTGACTCGATGGACATGAGTTTGAGTGAGCTCTGGGAATTGGTGATGGACAGGGAAGCCTGTAATGCTGCTGTTCATGGGGTTGCAAAGAGAAGGACATGACTGAGGGACTGAACTGAACTGAGCTGAGCGACTAAGAACAGCACACAGTAGCACCAGTGAAGTAGCCCTCTGCCTCTGATTGCAGCACTTAAACTGCCCACTAGGGGACACTCTTGCCTCCAGTTTCCCCGCTATGGTCGGGGGTGGGGGGCGGGGGAGGGAATTCCCCAAATTCCTTGGGCCTCCACCTAAAGCCTTTGCTTCCAAGGCAGCGTTTCAGATTTCTTTTTCAGGTCAACCCCTTTGTCTTCTGGTTTGGATGTTGACAGTTGGGAGTGGCCAGAAGGAGACAGTGAAACAAGGATTGAGGGCTCCGTAGACACTAGCTGTTGGCCGTGGTTTCAATGTGACAAAGATGCCTAACATTATGATAGCATTATGATACTTGTGGCTACAAGATCTGTGGGGTGCTTTCCAGGGCTTAGATATCCTCCGTATAAACGGCCTCATTTATTAGTCATATGCGGAAGTATTATTCTCACACAAAGGAAACGAGGGAAAGTGAGGGAATTGCCCAAGGTCATAGAGTTTGTAATTTGAGTCTGAATATAAACCCACTGATTCTATTTACAACTGCCCAGGGAACTTGGGTATAATAAAATACAACTGTCTGGGTGTAGAATACTAGCTCTGAAGGGCTGATAAAGCAAATATCACTAGATTAGCCTGCAACCTTGTCTTCCTTTTCACTTTTCTCCCCAGGCTCCAAACACCCTGGGAGGAAACAAATCTGATTGACTCTTTTCACACTGAACTGTTTTTTTCTGTTTGTTTGTTTTTAAACACCAAAAATATTTTGTATTGGGGTACAGCTCACTAACGATGTTGTGGTAGTGAGCAGCAAAGGGACTCAGCCATTCATATACCTCCAGAAAAGTCCTACTGTGTAGCACAGGGAACTCTGGTCAATGTTACATGCCAGCCTGAATGGGAGAGTGGTTTGGGGGGAGAACAGATACGTATATACACTGAACTGTTCTTGACTCACAGCAGAGTTTCCTGACTCCCTGAGTTGATAACTGCTTTGAGCATTGATGTCATTAAATCGACTGGATCTGTCTTGGCTTTGCCACTGACCCACTCAGCCAAGGAAGGCAAATTACTTGGTTACTTGATCTCTTCCAGCTTCAACTTCATCTTGGATGAAATGGAGTTAGTTAAACTGGTGGTGATCTGTGACTCTCTGAGTTGTAAGTGATAAGAACCCAACTCATACCAGCCTAAGCAAAAAAATTCAAGGCAATTTCTTGACCCCCAGAGCTGAGTGGCAGGAAGGCTTACGGTGAAACTGGCTAAGAGCAGGGATTGGAGTTCATCCAGTCTTTCCCCAGCCACTTCTCATTTCTGTTTCTCTCTACCTGGTCAATTTCATTATCTTGGACTGGCTGAAATTATGGCCAAGTACACAGTCCCTGGCAGCTCAGAATCACATCCTCACAGCTGCATAGTCAGAGACAAAATGGCATTTTCCTTCCAACTCCAGGTTGAAAGACCAAGCCAGCTCCTCTTCATCACAGGACATAGTGAGTACCAGGCAAGATAACAAATATGGGAGGGCATTGGGAGGTCTGCCTCAGCTGCAGAATCACTTCTTCTTGAGGGTTATCCTGCCCCAGGGCAATTCACTTGCCTATAACCATCATTTTGATGGTTCCTTGTGAGAGCAGATCTTACAGGGGAAGGGGATGAATGGCAGTGCAGTATATTTTGTTGGGTTGGGTTGGGTTATATTAACCCCCGCCCCAGGCCTCAGCCTTGGTGGAAGGAGGTGATTCCATGGGTCTGTTGTTTTTCAGTCCCTAAATTGTATCCAATTCATTGTAACCACATGAACTGCAGCACACCAGGCTTCCCTGTCCTTCACCATCTCCCAGAGTTTGCTCAAACTCATGTCCATTGAATCGATGATCCCATCCAATCATCTCATCCTCTGTTGCCCCCTTCTCCTCCTAACCTCAATCTTTCCCAGCATCAGGGTCTTTTCCAATGAGTGGGCTCTTCACATCAGGTTGCCAAAGTATTGGAGCTTCAGTTTCAGCTTCCAGTGAATATTCAGGGTTGATTTTCTTTAGGATTGACTGGTTTGATCTTCTTGCTGCCTAAGAGACGTTCCATAAATCCAAAGAGAATGATCCAGACTCTCAGAATGATGTGGATGATTTTGCATCCTTTCAGTCTGTCTCTGGGGTTCACAATATCATCCGTGAAGCACCAAACAGAAAACAGGGGACAGTGAAAACGTCCTCGTGGCCAAAGACCTGCCACTAATGCCACCTTTATGCTCCTCCATCTCTCTGGGAGGAGTGGATGGTGTATCTTATCAGCTTCTTCCCCATCTTTGGGTCTTGTAACCTGCCATCCTCTCATGGAACCCCATTAATCATAGCCCTTTAATAGCAGCATCTCTTATCTAAGAGGTGAAGAAATGAGGCAAAACAATTCTTGGGCCCTTCATATGCTCCTACCTAATAGTGTAAGATCCTCCTGATGTAAAACTAGCCTGACTACAGAGCAGGCCCAAGGCCCCAGGGTGGGCCAGGCTGTGATGCTGCTATAAGTGTGCTCCTAGGCTGCAGGCAGTAGCAATAGGGCAGTGATGTAGAGGGACCATGAGAGGATCAGAAGACATGGCTCCCCGCTGAGGATCAAAATTGTCCGAGAGTGATATGCATGAACACCAGCATATCTGACCAGCTTAAGCCATAACACACCAGCTACAGTGTGTACTCACACGCACTGTCCCCAGGGTAGCCGGACACACCCTGAGGCATCCACACCAGCCTCTGGGTCTTCAGTGTTGTCTGCTGACTGTCTTAGTGTTGATTTGGGACAAGCGGTGGTGAGGGAACACTTAGAGCAGGACTTGCTCCACCCCCACACCCACAGCAGTCACCTGACACACAGATCTGACAGTGTCACTGCTCTCTGCTCCAGACTCTCCACAGCCCTCAAGTGGCCTGTGGGTATGAACCCTGTGCGGTGGTCGAGGCTGCTCCCCTTCCCAGGCACGCCCTTCCTCCTGTGCTCTACTTACTCCACTCTTCTTGATGTGCCTGCTCCTGAAAAGGCCCACCTCCTCCATGAATCCTTCCATCCTGAAGCTGCCAGTCTTTGAGAGTTGGTTGAATAGGCCCCTCATCGAGTGGTTTTCCAAGTAGCTTCTGAAACACCATGCGGGGTTCCAGGACAGCGCTGGGACAGACAGATGGATCTGAGTGTGTTTGGAGGGGAGGGGTCACCGGCCCCCTGCCTCTGCTCAGCGGCTCCAGGTTTGCCTTTATCTGTCATATATTTGGCATCCAAGTAAAATTTCATCTGACAATGATCCTGCTGCCAGGATCCAGGGCCAGTTTGCTTGGTGTGCTTCTTGTTTGGGCACCTATTAGCTGAGTGACTGCAGACAAGTTAGTCGACCTATCTGTGCCTTGTTTTCTCCTCTGTAAAGTGGAGGTAGAAGAGTATCTATTCAGGGACTTCCTGGTGGTCCAGTGGTTAAGAATATATCATCTGATGCAGAGGACATGGGTTCCACTCTTGGCCTGGGAACTAAGATGCCAGGTGCCTCAGAGGACTTGAGCCTGTGCATCACAACTAGAGAACTGTAGGCCACAATGAAAGATCCAGAGTGCTGGAACTAAGACCCAATGCATCCAGGAATAAATAAATAAATATTTTGAATAAAATAGTGTCTATTCAGAGGATTGTTGTGAGGACTAAGTTAATATAAGAAAAATACAATACTTGGAGGGCTTCCCAGGTGGTACTAGTGGTAGAGAACCCGCTCCATGCAGGAGACATAAGAGATGAAGTTTCGGTCCCTGGGTTGGGAACATCCCCTGGTGGAGGGCATGGCAACCCACTGCAGTATTCTTGCCTAGAGAATTCCATGGACAAAGGAGCCTGGCGGGCTACAATCCATAGGGTAGCAAAGAGTCAGACACGACTGAAGCCACTTAGCATGCATGCACAATACTTGGAACAGCACATTTTAAATGTCAGGTAACTTTTAGCTACTATTGTGTTAGTGCCAGGTCAATGATTTCTGTATCATTGAATCTCACTGGTTTAGAAAGATCTTTCATGCCATCCACATGAAATGCTGGGTGGTCCTAACACGGCTAGACATTGGATGGACTGGTTTCCCCATTCAGTGCTGAGCCCTCAATGGAGGAGGTGGCAAGTCTGTTTATCAAGATAAGCATCTTACCCGGCCTTCTTCCCCATCCCCAGCCACTCTCTCCACACTTTTTCTCCTGCTCGGAACACAGATGGCGCCAGTGGCTTCTATCTGTGTTTGAGGGAGAGAGCCATCAGGGATGCGCTGGGCCCACCATGCCCACAGGGGTTAGTTTCTGAGGGGCCTTGAGCCAAGCTCAGCAACAGGAGGTCAGCAGCCTCCACCCCCAGCCTCATCTCTTAGACCACCTGGTTAGCCTGGACTTCTCCTGCTACCCCACTCCCCCACCCCAGCCCGTCCCTTGCCTTTTCTACTCAGGTGGATTCTGTCCAGAGTGTCCAGGGAGAAGCAATGTCATGCTTGAATTGACCCATCAGTTTTTCTACTTATCAATCAGCTACCTGCTGGCACTGCCAAGAGGATCCATGAACAGTTTTTCTTTTTTTTAAAGGTCTTACCATCCATTGGTATGTCATAGAAATAAAATCCTGGTAAGGACGCTTTGGCTGTGCCTGTAACATTTTATTTCTCAAAAAATAAAAAATAAAAATCTGCCATAAGTTACATGATCGCAATTATCTCTGCATGTTTTGGTCCCTGCAAACATCTTATAATAGAAATTACATGTTTTAAGAGATAGAAACAAAACTGACCTAAGATTGAGAGACATGGGTTAAAGTTTTCTGACTTGGTCACTAACATGTGATTTTGCATGAGTCATTTTGATTCTCCAAACCTCAGTTTCCACACTTCTAAAATGACTCTTTGGGTCTCTCAACACCCAATTCTGTGAATTTTAAATAGGAATGCAGCATTGACATATATACACTACCACGTGTAAAATAGCTAGTGGTAAGCTTCTGTGTGGCACAGGGAGCTCAGCTCAGTGCTCT
This sequence comes from Moschus berezovskii, assembly GCF_049115385.1. Classification (NCBI taxonomy): domain Eukaryota; kingdom Metazoa; phylum Chordata; class Mammalia; order Artiodactyla; family Moschidae; genus Moschus; species Moschus berezovskii. Next base: position 78,170,960 of record NC_142466.1, on the reverse strand, counting down.
GTGACGGGGGCGTGGAAGGGAGGGGTGGGATGGGGGCATGGAAGGGAGGTTTAAGAGGGAGGGGATATATGTATACTTAACGGCTGATTCACGTTGTTGTACGGCAGGAACTAACACAACATTGTAAAGCAATTATCCTCCAATCAAAAGTAAATAAATAGATAGGAATGCCAGATGCCTCCTGGTCCTGAACATATCCCTCTCTAGCACATCCTGCCTCCATACCTTCCAGCTCATTTTCTATCTCCTCTTTTTCCCCTCCCTAAGCCCCTTCAGAGGAAATGGAAACTTGGATAAATATATGAATGGGATGAAAGCCTTTGCCGATGCCTAAAGCATTTCCAGCATCAGGGCACTGCAGGGTGGTCTAGAAGTACTTCCCCATCCTTCCCTCTATGCCTGGGTGGTCATTTCTCTTATGAACTGTGAAAACAGCATGACCATCTTGCTTGTATTGGGTAAGACTTGTCTCATGCCAAATATGGACCTCTGGCTGAGTGACTTTTTTCTTTATCAGTGGGTCTCTGGCTGTGTTGTCCTGAATGATTTTCAGAAAAATGTCTATCAGAGACACCCCATTTGGTAGTTCTGGAAGATGGGAGTTTTCATTGTGGGATAGTCTCTCGTGTCCCCAGTCCCTGTGCAGTCAAGGGGATCAGTAGAACTCTCTGGAGAGCCAAGCACAGTCTTGGCCTCCATCCCCACACTCTAGAGGGATGTGCAACCACCCCATCCTCAGAAATTGGTTCTACCCCTTCTCAGATGATGTGTGCATGCATGTGTATGAAGTCAAGTCTGACTCTTTTGCAACCCCATGGACTGTAGCCCACCAGGCTTTACTGTCCATGGGATTCTCCAGGCAAGAATGCTGGAGTGGGTTGTCATTTCCTTCTCCAGAGGATTTTCCTGACCCAGAGATCAAAACCAAGTCTCCTGCATCTCCTGCACTGGTGGGTGGATTCTTTACCACAGCATCCCCCACTGGATACCATCATTCTGATGCACCATCTATGATGGCCTGCCCAGTTTTATGGGGAAGGGTGTGCTGAGAGCTGAGAGTGGGAGAGTCGGTCTCAAATTGCTTCTGGCAGCCGAGCGCTGTGAGAAGGTCACAGCCTCCTTCCCTAGACAAACAGCCCCCAGCGCATGTCCCTGTGGGGGCCTTTGTTAAGCTGTCGAGCAGACCAAGTGCAGAGGGATGACGGCCACCCAGTTAGAGCCCGTGGAATCTTCTGCAGATCCCCCTCCTCAGCCCTGGGCTCCCCAGAAGCAAGCAGCCATGGAGGGGGCAGGGAGCAGGTGACCAGGGGCACTGTTAGCAAAATACTCTTGGGTTCCTATTGCCCAATAAATTCTCCATAATGGCTTTTCTTGGTTGATCAGCACTCATGGGAGCAGAGCAAAGCTGAGTCACTCTCTGTTACCGAAATTTCCCTCAGACCCAAATCCCTTTTGCCATACAGAGAAGTCTGCAGAGAAAACTGGCAGAAACAGGTACAGAGTTGGAGGAACAGAACTTTTATTTTTCGCCTAAATTTGGCTGGCTTTGTCGAGTCTTAGTTGCCCCATGGCATGTGGGACCTTAGTTCCCTGGCCAGGGATCAAACCCACGTCCCCTGCCTTGGAAGGCAGATTCTTAACCATTGGACCATCAGGAAGTACCAACAGACCTTTTCAAAGGGTCTTGGAATGGAGGGAGAGAGAGGTCTTTTGGCAAGTATGGCATCTGAAACATGAATGGACTTCAAAGTGGAGAGACAGGACACAGGCACATGTAAGCTCAGAAGTTCCTGCAAAAGAAATGGAGTAGATTATGTGGGGCTCCAGTGGCCTCCATGCCCTCTGCACAGTGTCCTCTACTCCCCATACTGCTCCCAGAGCCCTCAGGTCCTCATTACTAGCGGTGGTGGGCAGGAGGCAGGTTCTTGGACCAGGAGCAGGTGCATTACTGTTAGAGCTGTTAGAAATCAGACGCTCGGGATCCACCCAGACCCAAAGCAGAGTCTGCCTTTGAACAAGATACCTGTATAATCTCTCTACACTCTGAAAGTCCGAGAAGCACAGGTCCAGCCGCTCAGGGGTACTATCCCCACCCCACACCATCTCCAAGGCTAGCTTTCCTGGGCCCTGGACTGGCCTCCTTGCCCTCTGTTCTCATGCTCCATCCTTCACATCCTGCAATTATGCACTCTGCCAACCAACGAGTGGAAAATAGAAGTCTGATTAAATCATGCCATTGGGTAACTGAGGGTAGCTTAAACTGTCATGGGACTCACCGAGCATCTTCACACTTACACATAAGAATCTTCTCTCTTTAGTTTGTTTATTTGGCTGTGCTGGGTCTTTGTTGCTGTGCACTGGCCTTCTCTAGTTGCGGTGAGCAGGGGGCTCCTCTTTATTGCGATGCACAGTTTTCTCATTTGGGTGGCTTCTCTTGTTGCAGAGGACCAGCTCCAGGCATGCAAGCTCAGTAGCTATGTCCCATAGGCTTAGTCTCTCCGTGGTATGTGTGATCTTCCCAGACCAGGGATTGAACCCGTGTCTCTTGCATTGGTAGAAGGACTCTTAACCACTGGATCACCAGCGACATCCCCAGGAAAATCATTTTAACCTAAATGCCATAGAGAAAAAATGTACTACTGGAGTGATATCCTTGGGGTAGGAAATGCCTTTGAACTGCAGCGGGGCAGTGCCTCTGATCCAGGCTAACTATGTGGAAAGGAAAGTGAAAGTGAAGTCGCTCAGTCGTGTCCAACTCTTTGGGACCACACGGACTGTACCCCACCAGGCTCCTCCATCCATGGGCTTCTCTAGGCAAGCGTACTGGAGTGGGTTGCCATTTCCTTCTCCAGGGGATCTTCCCAACCCAGGGATCAAACCCGGGTCTCCCACATTGTAGGCAGACGCTTTACCATCTGAGCCACGAAGGTGGTTTAATTCATCCTCTTGTCCGTCTTTTTGGTGGCGCTATCATGCTCCCATGGGAGAAAAGAGAGAGAAGCAAGGAAACAGGGCAGACAAAGTCAGACTCTGTGAGAAGCCATGGAAGACACCACCGCAACCTGCACATAGATGTCTGTGGATTGTGCTATCTGCCTCTTGCTAAGTCGTGTCCGACTCTTTGCAATCCCATAGCCTGTAGCCCTCCAAGCTCCTCTGTCCATGGGATTCTCTCAGCAAGAATACTGGAATGGGGTAATATTTTCTCTTCCAGTGGATCTTCCTGACCGAGGGATCGAACCCCCATTTCTTATGTCTCTTGCAATAGCAGGCAAATTCGTTTCCATTAGTGCCACCTGGGAAGCTCTGCTTTGTGCCCAGTGCATGACTTATGGGGAAGACACTGACTTTGGAGCCTGAACAACCTGGGTTAGCAGTGAGAACCTGAGTGTGTTATCTTCTTTCTCTCAGCTTCTATCTACTTATCGGTCAAAAATGATCCCTAGTGGGTTGCAGTGCAAATGAAATGTCCATAGTGAGCCAGCTCAGTGTGGGCGCTCAAAACGTGTGAATTCTCTCCCCTCTCCTTGCAGGGAGCAGGACAAGGAGAGCTGACACACAGCCCTGACCTTCAGGAAGGCCAACCACACAGTGGAGAAGCAGAAAATGATGAAATCCTCCAAGGCCGTAGAGGATCAAATGCTCCAACGAGCAGCAGAGCCAGCGATGGAGTCTGGAGAAATCTCCAACGTCTCTGGGTGGAAACGGAACTGGTGAAGATGAACAAGAGACTGTAAATGCACACACAGCAGGCACGGAGGCCTGGAGATAGGACTGGGCAGGACACCAGTGGGAACCAAGACAGAAGAGTCAGTCAAGGCAGGGGCCCATGTTGGCGGGGAAGGAAAGGGGGAAAGAAGGCATGGAGGCTGAGGCCTGTGCATGGGAGGCCTTGAAAAACTGAGATGAAGAGTTGGGATACTGGGTTTTGTTTTGATCTTTTTTTGTTCTGTTTTTTAGTTGATGGATACCTGTTTTACAATATTGTGTTGGTTTCTGCCATACATCAGCATGAATCAGCCATAGTTTTTTTAAACAAAATTTCTGAAGTTTTGTTGCATTTGATTGGATCAATTTGTTTTAAACAATTTTATTTACTTATTTTTTTAAAAAAAGTTTATTTGGCTGCACCTGGACTTAGTTGTGGCATGAGGGATCTTTAGTCGTGGCATGTGGGGTCTAGTTCCCCAACCAGGAATCGAACCCTGGCCCCCTGCACTGGGAAGGTGGAGTCTTAGCCATTGGACCACAAGGGGGGTTCGGGAATACTGGGTTGTTATGATATAGACATCTCAAGAATGTTTGTTTATTCATCATACTCTCCTCCCCAGTTTTACCTGGGGCTTCCCTGGTGGCTCAGATGGTAAAGAATCTGCCTGCAATGCAGGAGACCCAGGTTTGATTTCTGGGTCTGAAAGATCCCCTGGAGAAGGAAATGGCCACCCACTCCAGTATTCTTGCCTGGAGAATTCCACGGATGGAGGAGCCTGGCAGGCTACAGTCCATGGAGTCACAAAGAGTGACCGACTAACTGATCCACTGTTCGACTAACACAGACACATCTAGATTCAGAGGTCCTATTTGTTTGGGGAGTGTGCAATGTGCCTGGAAAAAGCAAATTTGATTTACTGTGGGGACTTTCCTGGTGATCCAGTGGTTAAAAATCCACTCTTGAGATGCAGAAGACACAGGTTTGGTCCCTGGTCAGGTAACTGAGAGCCCATATGGTGCAGAGCAACTAAGCCTGTGCGCTGTAACTGCTGAGCCCATGCACTCTGGAGCCTACATGGAGCCACAAGGAAAGATCCTACATGACACAGGGAAGAGCCCACGTGCTGCAACTAAGACCTGATTGATATTGCCAAATAAATAAATAAGTGAATAAATAAAAGTTTAAAAAGATGGTTTACTGTGCAGGCGGGTCTAGAACCTAACCCTACTCATGGAAACGGCCCATTTCTGGGCACTCTCTACATGCAGCTGCTGCGGTTCTTTGTTGTGAAAGGCCTCGCCTTTCCTTTCAGTAATCCTTGGGAAAGTGTTTATCCGTCAGTCAAGTCCAACTCTGCGACCCCATGGACTGTAGCCAGGCTCCTCTGTCCAAGGGATTTCCCAGGCAAGAATACTGGAGAGGGCTGCATTTCTTCCTCCAGGGGATCTTTTCAATCCAGCGATCAAACCTGGGTCTCCTGCACTGAAGGCAGATTCTCTACTGTTTGAGCCACCAGGGAAGACAATTGTTTTCGCATCCATTTTGCATGAGGAAACTGAGGCACACTCAGAAAGACTAAGTAACTTGCCCCAGGTCGCACATCCAGAGCTACTCTACTAGCCACTGTCCTCTTTTCAAAAAAAAGCAACTCTGCCTCTCACCTCCCAGAGGGCCTAGCGTTCTAAGACACACCGAATTACCTGAAGCTGCTTTCAAACAATTCTTTTCCCACACGGCCTAGAAAATCTTTGGTTTTACTGAAGGGAGGACATGAAGGTGGGGAAACAAACTTCTGGTGTTTTTCAGCTCCTAGAGGCTGCCCACATTCCTTAGCTCACACCCCCCCCCCCCCGCCTTCCATTTCAAAGCCAGCAAAGGCCAGTTGGGTTTTTCTCACTTCCCATCACTCTAACCCTACTTAAGTGTCACCTCGCCTCCTTTGACTCTGACTCTCTTGCCTCCTTCAGTTCAGTTCAGTTCAGTGGCTCAGTCGTGTCAGACTCTCTGTGACCTCATGAATCACAGCACGCCAGGCCTCCCTGTCTATCACCAACTCCCAGAGTTCACTCAAACTCATGTCCACAGAGTCGGTGATGCCATCCAGCCATCTCATTCTCTGTCGTTCACTTATAAAAGCCCTGTGATCACAGGACCACAGATAATCCAGAATAATCTTCCCATCTCAAGGTCAGATGGTTAGCAGCCTGAATTCTATCTGCAACGTAACTCGCCCTTGCCATTTGCAGGTGTTGCAATCAAGGCATCTTGGAAGTGGGGTGCTTAGTCTTCTCCAGAACTCTATTCCATCAAAAGAAGCCTGCAATAGCCCCTTGTGCCTTCCTATGCCATCATTTTCACTCAATTTAAGCTGCACTGACATAGCAAGGAGGGGATTTCCCAGGCCAGAACACTGGAGTGGGTAGTCATTTCCTTCTCCGGGGGATCTTCCTGACCCAGGGACTGAACCCACGTCTCCTGCACTGGCAGGCAGATTTTTTACCACTGCACCACCAGGGAAGTTCCTGGCTCCTTCCTGGGGAATCGAACCCCAGTCTCCTGCATGTCAGGTAGAGCTACTCATCACTATACAAACAAGGACAACATCTGAAACCCTAAGCACCAAAGGAACACGTGTGAAGCGAGGTAAAGGAAAGTGCTGGGGCTGTGCCCATCCTGAAGGGACACCTGACACCTGAGGAGGAGGTGATGGAAAAAAGGAGCCCAAGCTCAGCTCTGGCTCTCAGTTTTTAATTTTAAAAATTATAATCAGTTCAAAGAAATGCATTCTGTTCTGCTCCTCTTCTCCCAATCTGCTATCTCCATCTCACTGACCAGAGGAAACTGAAACTGCTCTATTGAGACGTTTATACTCTTCCAGAATTTTCTGTATGTTAAAATGCTCAAACGTAAAATATTCTATAGATAAACTGGTGACTACTTTTTTTCCTTCACAAAATGAGTTCATTTTATAACTTTTTTCAAGTTGAATCTCACTCTGACCAAATTAAAGACACATTCTCAAATCGGTATGTTGTGTATTTGTCGATTTTTAGGATAAATCTTGGCTTTCATGGTGGCTCAGACAGTAAAGAATCCACCTGCAGTGCAGGAGACCTGGGTTCCATCCCTGTGTTGGGAAGATACCCTGGAGGAGAGTAGGCAACCCACTCCAGTATTCTTGACTGGAGAATCCCCACGGACAGAGGAGCCTGGTGGGCTACAGTCCATGGGGTTGCAAAGAGTTGGACATGACTGAGTGACTAAGCACAGCACAGCACAGGGTAAATCTCAAAGCATGGAATATCTGTGTCAAAGGACACACCCAGTTTTAATTCTGACAGATTTTGCCAAGCTGGCATCCAAATATACAAAACTAACTGACTCTCCAACAGTATGGGAGCAACTCTTCCTCATACACCCACAAACACTAGACATCATGCATCCTTCTAATCTCTATCAATCTGATAGGAGGAAAGAAGGTATCTAAATGTGGTTTTGATTTGTATTTCCAAAATTTTGAGTGTGGTTAAACTATTTATTTTTTCCTGTGCCTGTTTATGTTTTAAATCTTTGAGCCATCTGGGGTTTATTTTGTTATAAGAATAGAACTTAATTTTTTTCAAGTGGCAGTACTGGTTATTAAATAATTTACATTTCCCCACACTGATTTGAAATGCCACCCTGCTCTAAATTTTAAAAATGAGAAGAGGCCACTCAACCTAAATATCATATCATATGCAAAAAATAAGTCAAATGGATCATGAATTTGAAAGTTAAACCCAAAACTTTTAGATGGTAACGCAGAAGTGCATATTTAGACTTAGGAATAAGCAAAGAGTTTTTAGGCTTTGTTCTTAAACTTACAATAAAAGTTCTTAGGCTTACAATAACAAAATTTGTAAAATAAAAATTCACCAAAATAAAGAACTTTTGTTCTATGAAATATCCTGTTAAAAAGATGGAAAGACAAGCTACAGACTAGGAAAAAATAATTTCAATCACATATTCAACAAAGACATATATAGAATATGTAAAAAAAAAAAACTATCAAAACTCAACAACTGCCCCCAAATTTAATTACAACATGTATAAAGAGTTGAATGGATATTTCACCAAAGAAGAGATATGCAAGGCACAGCACATGAAAAGATTTTCAACATCACTAGCCATTTGGGAAATACAAATTAAAAATTAAAATCCCAGTGGGCTATTACTACACACTTATTCAGTTCAGTTCAGTCGCTCAGTCATGTCCAACTCTTCGACACCATGAACTGCAGCATGCCAGACCTCCCTGTCCACCACCAACCCCAGAGATTACTCAAACTCATGTCCATTGAGTTGGTGATGCCATCCAACCACCTCATCTTCTGTCATCCCCTTCTCCTCCTGCCTTCAATCTTTCCCAGCATCAGATTCTTTTCTAATGAGTTAGTTCTTAGCATCAAGTGGCTAAAGTATTGGAGTTTCAGCTTCAGCATCAGTCCTTCCAATGAATACTCAGTACTGATTTCCTTTAGCATTGACTGGTTTGATCTCCTTGCAGTCCAAAAGTCTCTCAAGAGTCTTCTCCAAAACCACAGTTCAAAAGCATCAATTCTTCGGTGCTCAGCTTTCTTTTTTATTCAGTTCAGCTCAGTTCAGTTGCTCAGTTGTGACTGACTCTTTGCGACCCCATGAATCACAGCATGCTAGGCCTCCCTGTCCATCACCAACTCCCAGAGTTCACTCAAACTCATGTCCATCGAGTCGATGATGCCATCCAGCCATCTCATTCTCTGTCATCCCCTTCTCCTCCTACCCCCAATCCCTCCCAGCATCAGAGTCTTTTCCAGTGAGTCAACTCTTTGCATGAGGTGGCCAAAGTACTTTTTATTAGAATGACTAAAATAAGAAATAACAATAATACCAAATGCTGCTGATGAGGATGTGGAGAAAGTGGAACTCTCATCCATTGCTGGTGGAAATCTAAAAATGGTACAACCACTCTGGAAGATAGTTTGGCAGTTTTTACAAAACTAAACATGTAATTACCATATGGCCCAGCAACTGCATCCCTGAACATTTATCTGAGAGAAATGAAAAGTCATGTTTATACAAAAATCTGTACATGAATGTCTACAACACTTTCATTCAGAATAGAAAAACAGAGCAAAACCAAAAAACCCTGGACACAAATCATTTGTCTTTCAGTGATGGATGATTAACAAACTGGCAGATCCATACAGTAGAATACTATTCAGCAATTTTAAAAAGCATTCACTATTAATACATGCAACAGTCTGAGTGGCCTCAGAGGCATCATCCTCAGCAAAAAATCCCCAATTCCACAAGGTCATATGCTGTATGACGTTTGATTCCACTTACAGAATATTCTCCTGGTAGTAAATTATACAGAATAGATTAGTATTACCAGAGGTGCCTGATGCAGAGAAAGGGTTTGCGTACACAAAAACAAAGAGAAAGCACAGGGAGTACTTTTGTGGTGATGGAACAATTCCATATCCTTTTTTTTTTTTTTACTTTTATCATGTAATTAAAGACAAACATCATTTACAAAGTTGAAATGCAGATAATAAAGTAAAAATAGAATTTTGGATATGACAGAAAAAGACAAAGTGAATATTTAATGTAAAAGGGGATGTACAAGTAATAATGTTGGTAAAATTGTAAATCTCAGTGGTTTTGTGTATGTGTGTGGTGGTGTTTTTTGGAAAAATACAATCTGTATCTTAATTGTGGCTTTACAAGAATCTATTCATGTGATAAAATTGCATAGAGCTACACACACAGACACAGACACAGACACACACACACATGAATGCAGGTTTTTAAATGGTAAAAATAAAATAAGGTCTGTAGTCTAGTTAATGGTGTGTATCAATGTCAATTTCCTGTTTTTTAATATTATACTACAGTTATATAATATGTTACCATTGGGGGAAGTTAAGAGTGCTGATTTTGCTTCCTGGGAATTTATAACTATTTCAAAAGAAAACATAACAATTTTTTAAATGAAAAAATGAGAGAAGAAAACTGTCTTTGCCAAAGACCTTCCCATTGTAGAGTGTGGTTCCCTTTAGCAATTGCTTTATCCACGATAACCTGCTTCCTTTCCCTCCTTCCCAGACACACAACATATGATCTTCTTGAAAAGTTTTCAGTTGAATGAAAGGTATCTTAAGACTAGGACCCACATAAAAGTTGCTTATATAAAAATAGTTCAAAAGAACATCAATATACCCTTTCTCTGGATTCACCAATTAATATTTTAAACCATTCATTTTATCATATAGAATTTATCTATATCATTGGTTCCGACCAATTGATGGTAAGTTACATACATTATGGATCTTTGCCCCTACATACATTAGTGATTATGTCCCAATAATATTCATTTATACAATCACAGTACTGTTAGTAACTTCAGTAAATGTAACACTGATTCAGCACTTTAAGCCATTGGTCTTATTACCACTTTCATCGACTGTCCCAATAAAGTGCAAGAGAGGATCCAGCCAGCGGTCAGGTCCTGCACTTAGCTGTCATGTCTCTTTGACAGCCTTAGATTTAGTAGATGTCACCTTGTCGACGGGCACCCAGAATTCTCATCTGTAAGGTGGGATGAAATAAACTGCCCCATCTACCTCTTTGTGAGTAAAGCCACTTTGGACTTCCCTGGTAGCTCAGCTGGTGAAGAATCCGCCTGCAATGCAGGAGACTCCGGTTTGATTCCTGGGTGGGGAAGATTCCCTGGAGAAGGGATAGGCTACTCACTCCAGTATTCTTGGGCTTCTCTGGTGGCTCAGATAGTAAAGATTCCGCCTGCAACGCAGGAGACCTGGGCTGCATCCCTGAGTTGGGAAGATTCCCTGGAAGAGGGCATGGCAACCCACTCCAGCATTCTTCCCTGGAGAATCCCCGTGGACAGAGGAGCCTTGGGGGCTGCAGTCCATGGGGTCCCAAAGAGTCGGACACGACTGCACGACTATGCACGCGCGCAAAGTCACTTTAACAATCTCTGAGAGCTAGAGTATTTCTCTTCTGCATCATGATTCCTCAGAAGCAGCTAAATATATTGTGGGTTAGAGCAAAGGAGATCCTCTTTGGTTTTCTCTCCCAGCCTGGTAAAACGAGCCAGGATCCTGAAGAAGGAACTTGTTGTGAAAGAAATCCTTTATGGTAAAGACTGGACCGAGACTGTGCGAGGGACTTCCCTTTTCTTTCACCTGGAGCGCCGGGCGGCCAATCAGCTGCGCGGTTCGGGCGCGCGGCCAATGGGAAGGCGGCGCGGCGCGCCCCAAGGGCTATAAGTGCGCGGGGCCGCGGAAAGTGAAAGTGGTGCGGGAGCGGCGGGCGCTGCTCTGCGCTGCGTCTGCGGCCTGAGGGCGGGCGCCGGGGCCAAGACGCGGGGATGCTCCGGACTCCGGAGTCACGGCCGGGGAACGCGGGGGCCGCGGGCTGCAGCCCCCCGGCTGTGCCGCCCGCCCAGACCAAGCCGCTCACCTCCTTCCTCATCCAGGACATCCTTCGGGACGGCGTTGACCGGCGCGGAGGTCACGCGGACGGCCCGCAGCCGCAGCCTTCGCGTCAGCAGCACCCGAGGCGAGACCCGAAGCCGGAGCCCGCGGGAGGAAGCGGCGGCGCCGCGGCGCCGGAGGACCAGCAGAGCGACCAGCCCCGCGCCGGGAGCGAGGAGGCCGAGAAGCCGGCGGAGACCGAGCCAGGTAAGCCGGCGAGGCTGGAGCGGCCGGGCTGGGCCGGGTTGGGTCCCCCAGGAAGAATGGGCAGGCCCACGGGCTGCAACCGCGTGAGGGCGGGTGCTAGGCGGACCTCCCGGAGCTCCGGAGGCAGGGTTGCGGGGCCCCGCGGCGACAGGCGAAGGGACTTCACGGTCTCCGCCACGAGCAAGCCTCGGAGCTTAACCCTGAGCCCCCGCATCAGGGCTGCGCCGGATTTAGACATGGACTTGATTCACCCCGCAAGGTGCCTTGCGGCAGGGGGGCATCAGAGCTCAAAGGCAAGCACGCACACAGCGCCCACCGCGCTCCAGTCCCAGATGGAAACCCCGACACCAATCTCAGCCACCTCTCGACCCTTGATCCTCGCCAGCCCCAGTTATCTCGTGGCAATTACAATAACTAACATATAACGAGTTATTGATAAATAATATATTAATACTAATAAGTTAGGGTTTGATCAGCAAAGATGCCCTTTGCTTTCCAGTCCCACGGGCAATAAAACACAGTAAGGCTTGGGGACTTCCCTGAGGGTCCAGTTAAGACTTCACCTTCCAACGCAGTGGGTACAGGTTCCATCCCTGTTTGAGGGGCTAAGATCACAGTCAGAAAACCTAAACATAAAACAGAAATATTGTAACAATTCCAATGAAGACTTAAAAATGGTCCACATAAGCCCCGTCCCCTCGCCAAAAAAAAAAAACAAACTAGTAAGTCAAGGAGCCCCTCTGGTCTCCAGGAGCTATAAAACCTCATGGGAACCTTTAGAGTAGACTTATTTTTTTCCTATCAGTTTTTTTAATTGAGGTAAAATTGGTACATAATATGTTATTAGTTTCAGATGTACAACATAATAATTTGATCTTTGTATACACTACAAGGTAATCACTGCAATAAGTCTAGGTATCCACCCTCACCATACAATAGGCACCCTTCCTATGAGGTATGGCAGTGACCCACTGAAAATCCCGTTGGACAGAGGAGCCTGACTACAGTCTGTGGGGTTGCAGAGTTTGGACATTACTGCGCAGAGAGAAACGGTTCACTGAAGGAAAGTGAAGTGAAAGTCACTGAGTCGTGTCCGACTCTTTGTGACCCCATGGACTATACAGTCCATGGAATTCTCCAGGCCAGAATACTGGAGTGGATAGCCTTTCCCTTCTCCAGGGGATCTTCCCAACCCAGGGATTGGACCCATGTCTCCCACATTGCAGGCAGATTCTTTACCAGCTGAGCCACAAGGGAAGCAAAAGGGGATTAAAGCCAGAGAATGAACTCTCCTACCACACTAGCTCTCTCATGTCACTCAAATGTTAACTCTGGATGCCTCTCTGGATGCCTTGGGGACCCCACTTTACTGGTATCTTATTTCTCAGTCTTTCTTGCCTCCAGTCTCCCATTTCTCCAGAAAGATACAGAATCCCTATTTAATTCTACAGGGCAATAGGGCAAGAAGTTCTAGCACTAGCTTCTCCTACTTTGGAGACTTGATGACTATTAAGAAACTAACACGTAATCTACATGACTGGCCAGCAGCCCCACTCAGGGAGTTCCTTACTCCTAATGTTGTGATTCATGGTGTCGCAAAGAGTCGGAGACGACTGAACGACTGAACTGAAGCAGTTCTTAGGAGTTAGAACTGCTTTAGTTCAGTTCAGTTAGTTGCTCAGTCGTGTCCGACTCTTTGCGACACCATGAACTGCAGCACGCCAGGCCTCCCTGTCCATCACCAACTCCCGGAGTTTACCCAAACTCATGTGCACTGAGTCGGTGATGCCATCCAGCCATCTCATTCTCTGTCGTCCCCTTCTCCTTCTGCCTTCAATCTTTCCCAATATCAGCGTCTTTTCAAATGAGTCAGCTCTTCGCATCAGGTGGCCAAAGTGTTGGAGTTTCAGCTTCAACTTCAGTCCTTCCAATGAACACCCAGGACTGATTTCCTTTAGAATGGACTGGTTGGATCTCCTTGCAGTCCCAAGGGACTCTCAAGAGTTTTCTCCAACACCACAGTTTAAAAGCATCAATTCTTCAGCGATCAACTTTCTTTTTAGTCCAACTCTCACATCCATACACGACTACTGTAAAAACCATAGCCTTGACTAGACGGACCTTTGTTGACAAAGTAATGTCCCTGCTTTTTAATATGCTGTCTAGGTTGGTCATAAGAACTAAGGAGTTCCTTAGTGCAATGTATCCAAACTGACAGTGGGCTGTTTGTTCACTCAGAAGAGATGAGGGTAGATAGAATTCTGTTCTCTTTGCTGCTACCATGTAACATTTTCCTTCCCCTCCCGGCTTCTCCCCTCTCCTTTCCAGATGGGCACTTAGAGACTTATCTGCTGGACTGTGAAAACCCTCCCAGCGCCTTACAGAGCCTACCCCCAGCCACCAAGCAGCCTCAGAAGCGCTCCCGGGCTGCCTTCTCTCACACTCAGGTCATTGAGTTGGAGAGGAAGTTCAGCCATCAGAAGTATCTGTCGGCTCCTGAAAGGGCTCACCTGGCCAAGAACCTCAAGCTCACGGAGACCCAAGTGAAAATATGGTTCCAGAACAGACGCTATAAGACCAAGCGGAAGCAGCTCACCTCGGACCTGGGCAACCTGGAGAAGCACTCTTCCTTGCCAGCTCTCAAAGAGGAGGGCTTCTCACAGGGCTCCCTCATCTCCGTGCACAATACCTACCCTTACTACCCCTACATTTACTGCCTGGGTGGCTGGAGCCCAGCTTTCTGGTAACACCAGCTCTGACATCCATGCTAGATCAAGAACTGTCTTCTCTAGGTGGCCCCTCTGGAAGGCAGAAGGGCCCCGGGGTCAGGAAGGACTGGGCATTGAGAGACACACAGACCAGAACACATGGAGGTTTGTGTGGAAATCCCAGATTCTTCACTGGTGAGCCAATGAAAGATCTGGGACAGGGATGATTTCATATCCAAGTTGTTCCCCCAACATAGAAGGGGGAATTGTTTTTGCTTTTAGACCCCTGCTTGAAGTGGGGAGGGATAGAGCCAAGTGTTCTTTCTAGCACTTGGGGTGACTTTTCAGGATCTGTCCACATCACAGGATCTGTCCTTGTGAGGATTCTGTTCCTCCAACTCCATCCTCTTGTGTAACTGAGCATCCACTCGGAAAGAGCCAACCTGAAGGGGGAGGGGGAGGACGGCTCAGGATGTCACCTACTGAAATAAACTGAAGGTCAAAAGCCTCTCATTGGCCTTGAACTACATACAGCCAAGGTTTCTCTTTGTCTCTGGATCAGACAGAAACAGAGGACCTCACAGAGAAACCTTTTGTGCCCAGCACAAGTTGGCACAGGATATGGAGATGGGAAGGAGGAGATGAAAATAGAAGCTTTTGATTATTTCTTTTAAAATAATATGCCAACTTAAGTATTTACGGAGTGGCCCATGCAGAACAAGAAGCACTCACTGTGGCCTTAAGACAAGCTGTATAAATCAAACTCTATTGCGGGAGGTGAGCCCAGGCCAGGAACATCTCTGCATATGCAAGACAGTGGTCTAAAGAAGAGTCCTTAGCAAAAGGTAAAAAAAAAAAAAAAAAAAAAAAAATCCTCTTCTGGACCCTTTGCTCTGGGCCTGAGAATTTAGAATAAGAAGTTTCCTGGAGTTTTCGGGCTATAATTCATACTACAGTGTGAAAGATAATTCTTTTAAGTTCCTTCCTTCCCTCCTGCTTTTATTTTTTGTTCCTTTTCCATGGCAGTCACCCACTGAAGCACTTCTTTTCAGTCCAGACTTTTATGACTGCACCTAACATACACCTTCCTTATTTAGCCTTGAGATCTGGTCTCCCCCACCCCCCACCAACGTTTTATCTCTTCCTGGGTTTAAAAAAGAAAAGTAGTGGGGGAGCAGATTCTGAATTGGCTAAAAGACATGCCTTAAAAAAATCCCTAACAATTCTTATGTCTTTTTTTAAAAATATACAGCATTAAATCCCAAATCTATTTAAAGACATGACAGCTCCAGAAGGTCACTGCTGCTTTTATAGGACTTTCTGGTGGCTCTGTTGTTACAGTTCAAAGTCAAAACCGTCTGGGATCCCTGCAGGCAGAGGAGGTAAAAGGTAGTGAGCTTTCACATGTAAGGAAGAACACAGCAGGGGGAAGGGTCAGGTGCCACGGAGCTGTCTGGTGGGAATCCAGGGCTGAGGGGCGGGTGTGAAGGAAGCGGGTGTGGGCCTTAGGAAGCCCCGCCCATGAGCAAGCTGATGGAGCTGATGACACTTTGCTGGAAGAGGCTAAGAAAAAAAGGAAACCATTTTCAGAACACATTATAGTGGCTTCCATTACCAAGCCAATGAAACTGTCTAGATGTTTCAGGAACTGTGTTTAATGCTTATCAAAAAAGTGGAGGTTCCCCCCAATTGAGTTACCTGGTGACCTCAGAGAGGATGAGAAGAGGGCACAGGAAAACTTGGGCCATGCTTCTGTTTTTATTCTGTTATCTCAGGTGACCTGGGAGAGGGGAGATATCAGCATGAAAAAAAAAGCCGGTTACTAATGAGGTACCCCAAGCTCTGGAAATCTCTTGATCTCGCTACTTAATTCTGTTCAGTGAGAAACCTTTCAATTTCCTCCTATTAAAAAGGTCCAATTTACTGTTTGTGGCAACACTGCCAAAGCTGATAGAAGGTTGGCTCATTTCACCCCTTTCTCTATCGTTTGAGCTCCACATTGAAATACTGTCCAATACTACGTGTTGCCTGCACAGAAATGGAAGCACAGAGGCAGGGCTTTCTCCTGCTTAACATGTCTTAAGATAAGCGTTCAGTGCTCGCTCTCTGGTCAGGACCCTTTTTCTGCCTCCCTCTGCATTGAATTATTTCAGCCCCCAAACCTGCAAATATTAAACATTTTACTGTGATGTACATTGTGTTGCAAAAAGGAAAAAAAAAAGTCTTTGTTTAGAATGATTTGGTTTGGTGAATCCATCTTGATTTTCCCCCAAAGTCACTCAGCCGTGGCCAAACTGGTAGAACAACATTTGAAGAGTTAATATATCCATTCCTGATGGGTACACTGGAGGGTGCACCCCGTACCCAGAGCTGTGTCTATCCTATTTAATAAATCGGTTTAGGTTCTCCACGTGTATAACGAACTCTGCTCCAATCCTAATACTCAAATCTGTGAGTCGAAGTTTAGCCAAATACCCCAATCAAACCTTATTTTTCTATGTATTTTTTGTAACACCTGAGTGTTTTTAAAATAAAGTACTGTGTCATTTTTAGACGTTTGTGTGTGATTTTCTGCTTCCTGAAGACTGCATGCTACTGAATTTTTGTCTTTCTGGTTACCGTGTTCTCCCACCCTCTGCCTGCCTGACTAATCCATGGAGAGTAAATAATGGAAATGAGTAGCTTAGTGAATAGCAGCGGATGATCATTCATTTACAAATGTTCTACCCTACAGGCTTTCCTGGTGGTTCACTGGTAAAGAATCCACCTGCCAATGCAGGAGATGTGAATTTGATCCCTGGGTTGGGAGGATCCTCTGGAGGAGGAAATGGCAACCCACTCCAGTATCCTTGCCTGGGAAATCCCATGGATAGAGGAACCTGGGGGGCTACAGTCCATGGGGTCGCAAAAGAATTGGACGTAGCTTAGCAACTAAACAGCAACAACAACAACAACACTCTGTTATTGGTTAATCACCTGGAGGGGAAAGAAATGTCTGTGTCATTTTAATAACCATCTCCTTTAGCCCAGGGATATATTTGGAAAAATTGAGACTGTTGAGTATTTACTTTTATTTCTTGAAGACCCTGAAGGGAACATGGGAACCACTTCCAAAGAAGCAACACTTCTTTTGAAATTCACTGGCGTATATATGCTCGTATGTATCTGATTGGCCTCACCGATTCAATGGACGTGAGTTTGAGCACACTTGGAGAAATAGGAAAGGACAGGGAAGCCTGGCATGCTGCAGTCCACGGGGTCGCAAAGAGCTGGACAAGACTAAGTGACTGAACAACAACAAATGTATAAAGTAGGTAACTAGTGGGAAGCTACTGGATAGCACAGGGCACTATACTCAGTGCTCTGTGGTGACCTAAACGGGAAGGAAATCCAAAAAGGAGGGGATGAATGCATACGTATATCTGCTTCACTTTGCTGTACACCTGAAACTAACACCACATTTTTTGGGGGTGGGGGCTGTGCTGGGTCTTTTTTGGTCCTCAGGCTTTTCTCTAGTTGCAGCAGGTAAGGGCTACTTTCTAGTTACGGTGCTTGAGATTCTCCCTGTGGTGGCTTCTCTTGTTGCAGAGCACGGGCTCTCGGGCGAGCAGACTTCAGTAGCTGCAGCCCTTTGGCTCAGTAGTTGCGGCTCCCAGGCTCTAGAGTATGTGGCTTCAGTAGTTGTGGTGCATGGACTTAGTTGCTCCGCAGCCTGTGGGATCTTCCTACATCAGGGATCGAACCAGTGTCTCCTTAAAGGGGATTCTTTACCACCGAGCCACCGAATATAAACTATATTCCAGTTTAAAGAAAAGTTTTTAAATTTCACATAAAACAAGAACACATGGAGTTTTAACCCAAGACAGAAAAAATAAAAAATTCCCCTTTCTACACCCACTAGCCCCTTAGACTACAACTGCTCCCCTGGCCCCTTGGCCTCTGTATCTCCCTGATAATGTCATTTTCATTTAGGGCACAGGCAAGCAACACCTTGGAACTGGAATCACAAGTATTAAAAATAGGTTTAAAATAAAATATATCAATAATGCATCTTTTATCCACCTGTACTTAAATCTTCATTAAATTCCACAAGTAGAGAGTCTTATGCACCTGAGTACCTGAGAGAATTGATGGTTTTCTTTCCTCCCACCTCCTTCAAGGAAATAGCAGCTTAAAGAGTAAGGTGCTTGCTCCAGGTAAAACATATCATAATTCCAAAGTTTGCTCTAATCCTTTAAGTACATTGTACACACAGGTGGGGCCTCCCATTGCGTGTTCATGTCATGAGATTTAACTCTCTGTATAAATCCACAGCCATCATCCCCTCTCCTGAAAGGCTCTCAAATTACAAGAACTCTTGCAGTAAACGAACAGATGTGGATTTTTTTTTAACCATTAAAAGTAATCCAGGAAATTAGAGAAAAATCTCTCCCCTCTAAAGTTCCCCACCTTCCCTTGCTTGTCACTTTCCTAACTTTCCTTCAAAACTGTGCTAATCTCACACCTATCTTCCAACATCTCACCTTAGCAAGTCAGTGGAATTTGGAATTCCTTTTCAATCTGTCTCTCAAGTTACTTTATGTACAGATTTTTAGAGTCACTGGAGGTCCCAGGCCTCTGTAGGAAAGCCATAGCTTCCAGTGCGTGCGTGCTCAGTCCCTCAGTTGTCTAGGACTCTTTTCAATCCCATGGACTATAGCCCACCAGGCTCCTCTGTCCATGGGATTCTCCAGGCAAGAATACTGGAGTGGGTTGCCATGCCCTCCTCCAGGGGATCTTCCTGATCCAGGGGTCAAACCCGAATC
The DNA here is from genome assembly GCF_049115385.1 of Moschus berezovskii. Lineage (NCBI taxonomy): Eukaryota > Metazoa > Chordata > Mammalia > Artiodactyla > Moschidae > Moschus > Moschus berezovskii. The sequence continues at coordinate 78,152,008 of NC_142466.1, read as the reverse complement.
TCTTGCGTCTCCTGCATTGGCAGGCAGATTACTACTCAGCCACCTGGGAAGCTCTATAGCTTCCAGAAAGGGAAATAAATATCAAAGATATACATCTTTAAAAAATTTTCCTTCTAACTACAAAACAAGTCATTTTTCTGGGGTGATGTTAATACCATGTGTCTTTTTTTAGTACCTTTAAAATTTTCTTAATTGGAGAATAATTGCTTTAGAATGTTGTGTGGGTTTCTTCTGTACCACAGGAATCAGCCACATATATACATATAACCCCTCCCTCTGGAGCCTCCCTCCCACCTTCCTAGGTTGCCACAGAGCACCATGCTGAGCTCCCTGTGCTATACAGCAGCTTCGCACTAGCTATCAACTTTACACATGTAAGTAATACCATGCGTCTTAAAGCTGACCTCTGAGGGAATGATGTCCATGAGGAGAAAGTCACTTAGTTTGAGTGCCCTGGGTGGGAAAGCTTCAGGCAGTAGTTTTGTTGAGGTGAGCGCAAGAAATTCTCCTGCCTGTGAGGAAGTGAGTATGACATGGTTGAGGAGTCGGAGAAGCTGACCCCTAAGGCAGGTTATGACTGAGTCCTCACCTGATACTTTAAGAAGCCCCAAAGCCCACATGTCCCAGGTTAAGAAAAGGATGGGCACTCGTATCCCAGCATCAGCCACCTCCTGAATGTGGCAGTAACCTTGGGTGATCCAGTGCCTTTCCAGGTGAGGTGCTGGCCCCTGAGGGACAGGCTGTGGGTCCTCACCATTGATATTCCTGGCAGCTGTGGGGCTGCGTCTCCCCTGTATCGGAGCCTGGAGCACCACAGGATTCACTGTAAGATATCTGACCCCGGCCTTGGTCACTCTCAGGGCCACAGTCACCACCATCTTTGCAATGAGGAAATAGGAGTCGAGAGGGTGAGACTAGGCTCAGAGCAGCGGCCTCTGCTTGGAGACACCCAGACTCTGCCTCACCCACAGCCATCACAATGTGTCACCAGGACTGGTTTGTCAAAGCCAAGAGTTATTTACTGTCCAAGAAAAGGGTCAGGAATGATACTCCTGGAACGTGAGGAGCTCCGAGTTTAGCCATAGACTTGGCCTTCGTGCAAACTTTCCCAGACAGTCTAGCTTGTCAAAAGTCAGCAAGGGAAAGCAAAACCCTGGTCTCCCATCGTGTGTCCTTCTCTGACCTGTACAAAGGCTCCAGACACAGCCTGGACTTATTTCCTGAGCTTACTTGGGGCCTGATGCTGGGTTTAGGAGAGATCTAGGATACAGATCTGGGTTGGGAGCCCTGTGCAGCCCCTTCTAACTGGACCATCTTCACCTGTTTCCAGCCAATTCAGTGATGGGCACAGTCCTTGACACGGAGGTGTTGGGGCAGAGAGGAAGGGGTGACAGCCAGAGGAAAGTTCCAGTTTCTCCTTGGAATGATCAAAGGATAGTCATGGATTGTTTTAAGCCTAAAAATCCATGTTGGTAAACAATAAATGCTGGAGAGGGTGTGGAGAAAAGGGAACCCTCTTGCACTGTCGGTGGGAATGCAGATTGGCACAGTCACTGTGGAGAACAGTGTGGAGATTCCTTAAAAACCTAGGGCTAAAATGACCCTATGACACAACCACTCCAGTACTGGGCACGTGCCCTGAGGAAATCATAATTGAAAAAGACACATGTACTCCAGTATTCACTGCAGCACTTCTCAGTCTCACAGGTGCCAGGACAAGAGAGATCTACCTGGAGAAGCCAGCCAGGAAGGGAGGAGTTAGGGGTGGGGCTTGATCAGGCTTGATCTCTTTTTACAGAGAACAGATGTTAAGTTTTTCTTACAATCTTCTCAAGCTTCCTCCTCTTAAAACTTCTGACATCTTCACAAGGCTCTCTGGGGACTTCCCTGGTAATTCAGTAGTTAAGACTCTGAGCTTCCACTGCAGGGGGCACCTGTTCGATCCTCGACTGGGCAAGTTCCACGTGCCCCGCGGTGCAGCCAAAAAGGAAGAAAAAAACCCTCGAGAGAGTAGGTCCCCTACATATGAACGAGTTCCATTCTGAGAGCAAGCTGTGAATCCATTTTATTTCCAAGTCCAACAAAGTTAGCTTAAGTACCCAATGAACACAGTGGGCTCTATAGTACAGTACTGTAATAGGTTTTTATAATACTTTTCAAACAAATAATGCATAAAAACATACACCAAAAATAAAGAAAACACAGTTAATCATACAGAACTGTACCTTGAAAACTATAGTAATACCAGATATGTCACCACCGCTTTTACACTTGCTTCCAGATATCCTGGGCTTGAAATAAAGACACTGGATGACTGTACTCTGTATAGTATTGTAAGTACAAAGCTCACAAAAGCACAGTCACTTGTCTACAAGTGACACTCGAACTAACTTAGGTGACTGGACATGCTAACGTGTGTTCGCATCTTTGAAAGTTTACAACTTGAAGATTCATATATACGGGACTTACAGTAATCCAGGAAAACCCAGATCATTCTATTTAATCCCCTGCTCAAAACTGAAAGGATCCAGGACTTCTTTAAGGGTCCAGTGGTTAAGAATTTGCCTGCCAATGCAGGGGACATGGGTTCAAGCCCTCGCTGGGAAGATCCCACATGCTGCAGAGCAACAAGACTCATGAACCACAACTACTGATCCTGAGCTCTAGAGCCCACAAGCCGTAACTACTGAGACCACGTGCCACAGTTATTGAAGCCCCGGTGCCCTAGATCCTGTGCTCCACAATGAGAGAAGCCACTTCACTGCAATGAGAAGCCTACACACTGCCACGAGAGTAACGTCTGCTCACCACAACTAGAGAAAATCCACACAGCAATGAAGACACAGCGCAGCCAAAATTAATTTTAGAAAATCCTGAAAGGACTCAAATTTTCTGGATGTTTGGCTAACCTGGTAATCCAGAAGCATTTATTACCCCCTCTTCAACTCAGAAGAGACTGACAACAACACTCTGACGACCCTGGAAGACAGGAAAGCCTACTCTTGCCCCCACTCCGGTGGAGCAGTTTTCACCTGGAAACACCTAGTCTGGGCCCCACTGGGAACAGTGGGTGTCATTTAACATCTGTCAGTCACTGTCACGCTTCTGTGACAGCACAGTTTTCAGGACTGAGTCCTGTCTTAACACTGACATACTTCTTACACTTCCTCCTGCCAAATCAGTAACATTAAACTTTTTACAAAAGTGTGTGTGCAGAGCTGGATCAGGTGGAGAAGACTCACAGGGTGAGGAAGGCACTATGCCTTGTGACAGCACCATTAAAAAAACCTTTTTAATTTTAAATTGGATTACAGTTGATTGGTGGGCTTCTCTGGTAACTCTCCTCTTTCACTTTCATCAAGAGGCTTTTGAGTTCCTCTTCAATTTCTGCCATAAGTGTGGTGTCATCTGCATATCTGAGGTTATTGATATTTCTCCCAGCAATCTTGATTCCAGCTTGTGCTTCTTCCAGCCCAACATTCTTCATGATGTACTCTGCATGTAAGTTAAATAAGCAGGGTGACAAGATACAGCCTTGATGTACTCCTTTTCCTATTTGGAATCAGTCTGTTGTTCCATGTCCAGTTCTAACTGTAGCTTCCTGACCTGCATACAGGTTTCTCAAGAGGCAGGTCAGGTGGTCTGGTATTCCCATCTCTTTCAGAATTTTCCACAGTTTATTGTGATCCACAAGAGGAGAGTGAAAAGTTTGGCTTGAAGCTCAACATTCAGAAAACGAAGATTATGGCATCTGGTCCCATCACTTCATGGGAAATAGATGGAGAAACAGTGGAAACAGTGTCCGACTTTATTTTGGGGGGTTCCAAAATCACTGCAGATGCTGATTGCAGCCATGAAATTAAAAGACGCTTACTCCTTGGAAGGAAAGTTATGACCAACCTAGATAGCATATTAAAAAGCAGAGACATTACTTTGCCAACAAAGGTCTGTCTAGTCAAGGCTATGGTTTTTCCAGTGGTCATGTATGGATGTGAGAGTTGGACTGTGAAGAAAGCTGATCGCCGAAGAATTGATGCTTTTGAACTGTGGTATTGGATAAGACTCTTGAGAATCCCTTGGACTGCAAGGAGATCCAACAAGTCCATCCTAAAAGAGATCAGTCCTGGGTGTTCATTGGATGGACTGATGCTGAAGCTGAAACTCCAATAATTTTGCCACCTCATGTGAAGAGTTGACTCACTGGAAAAGACTCTGATGCTGGGAAGGATTGGGGGCAGGAGGAGAAGGGGACGACAGAGGATGAGATGGCTGGATGGCATCACCGACTCAATGGACATGAGTTTGAATGAACTCTGGGAGTTGGTGATGGACAGGGAGGCCTGGCGTGCTGTGATTCATGGGGTCACAAAGAGTCGGACACGACTGAGTGAATGAACCGAACTGAACTGAACTGATAACTCAGCTTGTAAAGAATTCGCCTGCAATTCAGGAGACCCCAGTTCGATTCCTGGGTTGGAAAGTTCCCCTGGAAAAGGGATAGGCTACCCACTCCAGTATTCTTGGGCTTCCTTGGTGGTTCAGATGGTAAAGACTCTGCCTGCAGTGTGGGAGACCTGGGTTCAATCCCTGGGTTGGGAAGATTCCCTGGAGGAGGGCGTGACAACCCACCTCATCCTAATCCTGCTTAGAGAATCCCCATGGTTAGAGGAGCCTGGCAGACTACAGTCCATGGGGTCACAAAGAGTCAGACTCAACTAAGTAACAACTGAGTGACTGAGCTCACCACAGTTGATTAACAATGTTGTCTTCATTTCAGGTGTATAGCAAAGTGAATCAATTACACATATACATATTGTTGTTTGTTTAGTTGATCAGTCTTGTTTGACTCTTTGTGACCCCATGGATTGTAGACCCCCAGGGTCCTCTGTCCAACGGATTTCTCAGGTAAGAATACTGGAGTAGGTTGCCATTTACCTTCTCCAGGGGATCTTCCCAACTTAGGGATCAAACTGCATACCCTGCATTGGCAGGTGGATTCTTTACCACTGAGCCACCTGGGAAGCCCATACCTGTATCTATTCTTTTTTGAAATCTTCTCCAATTTAGGTTGTTACATAGTATTGAGCAGAGAGTTCCCTGAGCTATACTGTAGGTTTTTGTTGTTTGCAAAGACTTGGCGTCAGAACTCCAACTCAAAACTAGAAAAGCTTAAACTTGATCCAAATGACAACTGAAAACAAAAGTGATAGAAATGATTTGGCTCTGTTGAGTTCTTTTATGGAAAATAATGCAGGGAATATTCACAGCACGAACTTGGAGGATGGGGCAGAAATGTCTCTCTCTCACAGAAAAGTTTGGAATCTCCCCGTCAATCCATGCTGAGAGTCTGTTGATACCGGGATTCTTGACAACCTCCCCACCCTTCAAGGAAGATCTGACTCATCAGAGGTGAATACGTGCGGGTCCCATGCCTTGCACAGTGAGGTGAGGAATGGGTACTTGGAGGCTTTCCACAGCACATGCACACAAGGAGATGCTAATTTAGCTTTAGCAGAGACTCAGTGAGAAGGTCCACATCTCCTTCTTGTGACAAGAACGTACAAAACACAGATACAAGAGTGAGAAGCTTCTGAACTGAACAAGGGAGGTGCTTCTGGAGGGTGCAGGCTTTTCTCTTGAAAAGCTCTTTCCCTTCATGAAATGTACAAACTAAAGAGTGAATTGATGATGGAAGCTTAGGACAGCAGTCCCAGGGTCCTTGGCATCGTGGTGCAGCTGCTAAGTTGTGTTTGACTCTTTGCGACCCCATGGGCTGCAGCACGCCAGGCTCCCCTGTTCTTCACCGTCTCTAGGAGTTTGCTCAAACTCATGTCCGTTGAGTCGATGATGCTAAAGATAGATATTAACAACATTTCTTTGAAATGCATATAAATCCTTTTGAAGACTCGACAGGCCTTTTGTCAATATTATGACTCAGGAATGTCTTTGTCAAGAACCTGGTAGCCATCTCTTTGATACACAGTATGAAGGATCCAGCACCCCTATCTCCAAGTGAGTGTTGCTGGGTAAAAACCTCCTTCTAAGCTGCAGAACTACCTCCTGTCATAAAGATAGAAGCTTGTTATTCCTCTTGCAACAGGTAGGAAGGGGAAGGGCATGACCATTAAAAGCAGTTCATGGGGTCAAATGATTTATTTCTCTGGAATTTAAATCTTGCTTATCTGATTAATGGGTAGACAAGACCCTTCATAAATGTGGAAATAGCATCAAGAGCTTCCATTGAAAGGAGCTCTTTCAATAGGGAAGGGAAGAGCAGGGCGAGGAGGGATGGTGTGAGTGAGGAAATACACAAGCAAGGTAGAATAGTACAGATGCAAAGTTCTGCAGCCTCCTGTTTCCAGAATCTTGGCTCCAGAAATGCTATTTAGACCTTGACTTAAATCATGTGCCCTGTTACTGGGCTGTTGCCTATTTTTCCTCGGAATCAGTTAAGTGCATGTGACAAGCAATGGCAGGGAAGGAGGGAGAACAGAGTGGGAAGCCACGGGAAAGGGACTGGATTTCCACAGCCTGCAGAAGATATCTGCATGTACGTGTGAGCATGGCTCCTGAATTGACCCTCGAGTGCAGAGATGGCTCCCAGTCCTGGAAATTAGGTTTTATTACAGAGATAGATTGGGGATATGTCAACTTTGGCATCAGGAAGGAAAAAAAGTTGCACTGGGATCTGAGGATCTGAGGAAAGGTGTTTTCATTACAATCCAAACGGGTTTTATAAAAGCCTGTGTAGGCACACGCCCCAGAGTTGCAGGCTGGGTTTTCATACAAACAGGGGGAGTTTCCCACACAGAGGAACAGAGTGGTAAAGACTGAGGCACACACTGCCACAGGAGGCCATGGGGAAGAACCTAGGAGAGCTAGCTGGCCGTAAGCCCTTAAAACCAGAATGAATTTGATCTTGGATAGCAACCAAACCACATCCTGCCCTAAATAATGGGGTAAAGCATCCTTCTTTACTCTGTGCTGAGTTGAACGAAATTTAGCGCTGATCAAACGGATGTCTGTTGAATGAAGGTCTGAGTGAATGAGTCCAGACCTCACCTGCAGCACTAGGTTTGTTCTGAGCACTATATTTGGAGGTAAACTGTAGCAAGTTCAGAGAAGCACAATTGGGATAAGGCAAGGATTTGAAACAGAGGGGTCAGAGAAGAGAAGAGACGTTTTAGACTTTTCCTGTGTTGTCCTAGCGAAGTCATTAAGGTGACACAGTACTCAGAACAGCAATGTCTGAAAAATCACTGGACTGATGGAGGTTCCCTGTCACTGGGGGAGGTGACAGCTATTCGGTGAAGAGGTCTTAAGGAGGATAGACATGCATGTTGCAACTTAAAAACTTTGCCAACCCTCTGGTTCTAGGGAGAGGTGCATGCGTGCTAAGTTGATCCAGTCATGTCTGACTCTTTGCGACCACATGGACTGTAGCCTGCCAGGCTCCTCTGTCCATGGGATTCTCCAGGCAAAAATACCGGAGTGGGTTGCCACGTCCTCCTCCAGGGGATTTTCCCAATCAGGGATTGAACTCGTGTCTCTTATGTCTCCTGCATTGGCCAGTAGGTTCTTTACCACTAGTGCCATCTGGGAAGCCCTATAGGAAGAGGTATTGGGTTCTAACCCATTTATCACCTACAAACTGTGAAATGCAGGGAAATTTCCACAACTCCTCAGAGTTTCAGCTACTCCTTTGTTGAATGGGTCAATTAACCCTTATGGTGGTGAACTGAATCAATTCAGCTTTCCAGGCAGGTCCCATGTCTGATTTATAAGGGAAATCAACAAGTTTGCAATTTCAGGAGCAATGGAGGCCTGTTGATCAATTGATACCTGCTGATTGATATCTGAAATCCCACCCTTAGGGATTCATCCTTGAACCCTAAGAGTTCCATCTCCAGCTAAAATATAAATAATCTTAGGAAAAGAAGTGAATTAAACTTCAATCGTTTATCTCTGATATTAGTGTTTATTTTTTTAAATATCAGTTCAGTTCAGTTCAGTCACTCAGTCGTGTCCGACTCTCCGCGACCCCATGAATCACAGCACGCCAGGCCTCCCTGTCCATCACCAACTCCCGGAGTACACTCAAACTCATGTCCACAGAGTCGGTGATGCCATCCAGCCATCTCATTCTCGGTCGTCCCCTTCTCCTCCCGCCCCCAACCTTTCCCAGCATCAGAGTCTTTTCCAGTGAGTCAACTCGTCGCATGAGGTGGCCAAAGTATTGCAGTTTCAGCTTTAGCATCAGTCCCTCCAATGAACATCCAGGATTGATCTCCTTTAGAATGGACTCGTTGGATCTCCTTGCAGTATAAGGGACTCTCAAGAGTCTTCTCCAACACCACAGTTCAAAAGCAACAATTCTTCGGCGATCAGCCTTCTTCACAGTCCAACTCTCACATCCATACATGACCACAGGAAAAACCATTGCCTTAACTAGACAGACCTTGGTTGGCAAAGTAATGTCTCTGCTTTTTAATATACTATCAAGGTTGGTCATAACTTTCCTTCCAAGGAGCAAGCGTCTTTTAATTTCATGGCTGCAATCAGCATCCGCAGTGATTTTGGAGCCCAAAAAAACAAAGTCTGACACTGTTTCCACTGTTTTTCCATCTATTTCCCATGAAGTGATGGGACCAGATGCCATGATCTTTGTTTTCTGAATGTTGAGCTTCAAACCAACCTTTTCACTCTCCTCTTTCACTTTCATCAAGAGGCTTTTGAGTTCCTCTTCACTTTCTGCCATAAGGGTGGTGTCATCTGCATATCTGAGGTGATTGATATTTCTCCCAGCAATCTTGATTCCAGCTTGTGCTTCTTCCAGCCCAGCGTTCCTCATGATGTACTCTGCATATAAGTTAAATAAGCAAGGTGACAATATACAACCTTGACGTACACCTTTTCCTATTTGGAACCAGTCTGTTGTTCCATGTCCAGTTCTAACTGTTGCTTCCTGACCTGCATACAGGTTTCTCAAGAGGCAGGTCAGGTGGTCTGGGATTCCCATCTCTTTCAGAATGTTCCACAGTTTATTGTGATCCACACAGTCAAAGGCTTTGGCATAGTCAATGAAGCAGAAATAGATGTTTTTCTGAAACTCTCTTGCTTTCTCCATGATCCAGCGGATGTTGGCAATTTGATCTCTGGTGCCTCTGCCTTTTCTAAAACCTGCTTGAACATCTGGGAGTTCACGGTTTACATATTGCTGAAGCCTGGCTTGGAGAATTTTGAGCATGACTTTGCTAGCGTGTGAGATGAGGGCAATTGTCCGGTAGTTTGAGCATTCTTTGGCATTGCCTTTCTTTGGGATTGGAATGAAGACTGACCTCTTCCAGTCCTGTGGCCACTGCTGAGTTTTCCAAATCTGCTGGCATATTGAGTGCAGCACTTTCACAGCATCATCTTTCAAGACTTGTAATAGCTCAACTGGAATTCCATCACCTCCACTAGCTTTGTTCGTAGTGATGCTTTCTAAGGCCCACTTGACTTCACATTCCAAGATGTCTGGCTCTAGGTCAGTGATCACGTTATCGTGACTATCTTAATATACTGACTTGTTTAATAATTCAAATTTAATACCAAGCCAAACTTAAAGAACCCAAAAGGTAGCTTTAGACCTTCTTCACTCTTCCTAGAGTTAACCTATTGTTCAAAACTTACGATGCATGCCGCTCACTCATTAGGGAAGCTGGTGGGATCTATGTGCATGCATGCTAAGTTGATTCAGTCATGCCTGACTCTTTGTGACCCTAACGACCATAGCCTGCCAGGTTCCTCTGTCAATGGGGATTCTCCAGGCAAGAATACTGGAGTGGGTTGCCATGCCCTCCTCCAGGTGATCTTCCCGACCCAAGGATCAAGCCCATATATCTCATGTCTCCTGCATTGGCAGGTGGGTTCTTTATCACTAGTGTTACCTGGGAAGCCTGGTGGGATCTATAGCAGCTTCTAAAACCAAATGATCTTCAGGGAACCACTCAGAAGTCTGGAATAAGTTTATTAATTTCAATAGAAACAGCTTGTGATACTGAAAATGGATCACTATAAAATATAGGGGAAAGAATGCTGAAGGTTTAAAAAGAAAAAAAATTTCTATTTCTAAGTTGCATCTAAGTTTAGTTCTGACCATTCTGATTGCTTTATTGCTCTGTCTTAAGTTTAGGGCTTAAATGACTGCATTCTTTTCATAGAAGCCTTTTGACTTTAGACCTCAGAGCCTGTATATTGTTGCCTGGGAAATGGATGTCCAGAAAAGGGTAACAGTAAAGAGACGGATGGATGATGATTTTCCTCCATGGTACCATTCATGTTTCCTTCCCTTACTCAGAAATCAGTTAGCGAATACAGAGAGCAAAATATCTTTGTATTTATTTTTACTTTAATTTTTAACCAAAAAATGTCATAATTCTAAGCTCTTTATCTAAATCAATAATTGGTTGGGTTTCTCTCAGTGCAGCATGGCATAGTAAAAACAGCATGGATTTTAGCTTTAGGACTGACCTGGAACACTAGTTGTACCTTTATATTAGCTATCTGAACTTTGGCAAGTTATTTGACCTTGTTGAGACTCAGATTCTTCATCTTTAAATGGAGGCAATAATGCCTTTTTACAGGGTTATTATAAGCATTAAGTGAGATAACTCAGCATATATTAGGTCATCAAGAATTGTTAGGTCAGGGACTTCCCTGGTGGTCCGGTGGTTAAGACTTTGTCTTCCAGTTCAGGGATGTGAGTTCAAACCCTGGTTGGGAAGTTAAGATCCCGTATGCCCCCAAAAACTAAAATATAAAACAGAAAAAAATATTATAACAAATTCAATAAAGACTTTTTAAAAAAGATTTATCAGCTCAGTTTCTTCTTTTTGAGAAAATTGTCCAAATTTTGCCCAAAAGTATAAATAAAATTTGCATACTATAATTATATGCAATGGTCACTTAACATATCTTACATATGCTTTTCCATGAAGTGACATAGCAAATACTATCTGTCTTTTCATTTTTGTGGCCCTTTTTAAAAATAATGTTTAAAATTTATTTACTTTATTTTTGGCTGTGCTGGGTCTTCAGTGCTGCTCAGGCTTTCTCTAGCTGCGGTGCACAGGCTTCTCATTGCAGTGGTTTCTCTAGATAAGGGAGCACACGAGCTTAGTTGTTCCATGACATGTGGGATCTTTCCAGATCAGGGATCAAACATGTGTCCCCTGCACTGGCAGGCAGTGGCTCAGATGGTAACGAATCCACCTGCAGTGCAGGAGACCTGGGTTTGATCCCTGGGTTGAGAAGATCCCCAGGAGAAGGGAACAGCTACCCACTCCAGTATTCTTGCCTGGAGAATCCCGTGGACAGAGAAGCCTGGCAGTCTACAGTCCATGGGGTCCATGGAATCAGACACAACTGAGTGTCACTTCAACGTATAACCACTGTATTATTGGACATTGGAGTTACAGATAGATTGAAAGATAGATAGACATGTAGATAGGTAGATAAGATTTCAAAACAGGCATGGGGAGAAGCAGACCAAAGTTACCACGAAGGGAACTGAAGATGGTTCTCCAACATGTAGTAATTTCCCCTGGGCTAAGCTATAGCTCTATGGGATTCCAAATGGGGTCTTTCCCACAGGAGAGAGACTGTGTTCCCTGAGTATACATCATTTGAGGTAAAGGTCTAGTGCCCAGGGCTGCTTGCTTCCGTGCCCAAAGCTGGACTGCACAAATACAGACAAAGAAAATAAATCAACAAAAATAGCTAAGAGGCATTTCTAAACATATCCAGCTGCAAAAATTTATGGCTATTAGCTCTTGGAAAAGGTCATTTCAGATAAGACAACTATTTATACAGAAAACAAAAGTGAAACATATATTGATTGGTTTTCCGTTGACTATCTTCAGTCCTGGGAGACACAGTAAGTGGGGAAAAGCCTCCCTAAGTACTTCACTGTCTGCCAGCACCTCATTCACCAATGTCCTCCAAAATCTGGACTCAGAGAGGGAGGTACTTCTGAAAAAACTGAAGTTCAGTGTTTTATGATCACGTAGATCATTTTTTCCTCTAGTGTTATTTTATTTATGTACTTTTTATTGACGGATAATTGCTTTACAATGTTGTGGTGATCTCGGTTATACATCAATGCAAATCAGTCATATTCATATACATATATATATATATCTTCTCTCTTGAGCCTTCCCTCCCTCCTCGTCCTCCAATATTATTTTATGAAATAGAGGCAAGGATCTAAAGACATAAACATTCTTGACTTGGTCAGGTTCTCTTCTAAGGCTAAGTTAGGATCTTTAAGTACTATAGGGAGGTGGTCCACTGTAGAAATTCCTGTAGCAGAGAAAAAAGACTTTCTCTTCAAACTGATCCAGTAAACCTACTGCTCAAAAGTTGTGTGACTATAGAAAAATTATTCATTCCCTTTACCTTAACTTCTTCATCTGTAAGATAGTCTCTAACTTTTCTTCCAGCTCTGTCAGTCTACATTCAATGACTTCTCTTCCATTTTTGAAGCTTTTAGGCCTTTCCTACTACCATATGTTTGAATGTATTAAAACGTAAAAACTAAGCTTGCATATAACATGTCATGGACTTCCTTGGTGGCTCAAATGGTAAAGAATCTGCCTGCCATGCAGGAGACCTGGGTTTGACCCACGGGTCAGGAAGATCCCCTGGAGAAGGGAATGGCAACCCACTCTAGTATTCTTGCCCAGAGAATTCCACGGACAGAGGAGTGGGGCAGACTGGGTCTATAGTTCATAGGCCTATAGTTCAAAGAGTCAGACATGACTGAGCCACTAACGCTTTCACTTTAAACTTTCATAGGATGTCATACAAGCAGATTCTCAGTAATTTGTCACAATGTCCAGTTTAATCTAGGTTGAATTAAATTTATACAATCTAAAGAAAAGATTCCCTTTACATGATTGTTGATGGAGTCAAAGAAAAAATACTATTAGAGTAGTCTGAGAATTATAAAGAAGTCTTTACTGTATTATTGGGCTTCCCTGGTGGCTCAGAAGGTAAAGCATCTGCCCGCAGTGCAGGAGACCCGGGTTCGATCCCTGGGTTGGGAAGATCCCCTGGAGAAGGAAATGGCAACCAACTCCAGTACTCTTGCCTGGAAAATTCCATGAACTGAGGAGCCTGGTAGGCTACAGTCCATGGGGTCGCAAAGAGTCGGACACGACTGAGCAACTTCACTTTACTTTTACTGTAATATGTATAATGCCGATGCTAGCTTAGCCGGGAACTCCTGGCCCCTTGAGAGCCACATAGGCTTAGCTTAAACCTCCATCCTACCCCATCAAAATCCTAACATTCAGTAAGATGGTTACCAATTTCTAGGTGGATTCATCTTATTTTAAATTTCCACATTTGCTGTCTCTGTTCTTCACTGCAGAAACAAAACTTAAGTTCTTGAATTCCTAAAACAAAATAGAACTTTTCACTCAAAGCATTCATAAGTGTGGTCAACTTCCCTGAAAATGAGGTGATGAGAGACGAAAGTAGGTGTTACACCATAGCAACATGAAGATTTTCAAATTACCCCATGTACTATACGGTCTGTAGAATTCTCCAGGCTAGTATACTGGAGTGGGTAGCCGTTCCCTTCTCCAGGGGATCTTCCCAACCCAGGGATCAAACCCAGGTCTCCTGAACTGCAGGTGGATTTTTTACCAGCCGAGCCACCAGGGAAGCTCAAGAATACTAGAGTGGGTAGCCTATCCCTTCTTCAGCAGATCCTCCCTACCCAGGAATCGAATCAGGATCTCCTGCATTGCAAGTGGGTTCTTTATCAGCTGAACTACAGGGAAGCCCAATTTAACACTGAAAGTCCCTAATCTTAAATTATGGAATTTCTACTGCTTGTTTCATCGAATGTGGACCTCCTTTAAACTGCTAATTCCTTTTTCCTTTCTCTTTCTTTCCCTCTTTCTGGACCCTCTCCCTGAGAACAGAGAGTTCTCTCCCTGTTTCAATCTCAGAACATTGTCACCACTTCTGTTGTCTTGTCTCATGCCTTCATATATTTTCCCAAACAACGCACATTTTTCTCTAAGAATAATTCTGGTGCCTAGTACTAATAATAATCCATTTGCATTACATACAAAATTTATAGTGTTGAGAAAGTCTCAGAAGGAAAATTTAAGACAACTTAAAAAAAAAAAAGAATCTTTTCAAGCACTATTAAAATGGCTTTATAGCTGTACCCTGGGGTAGACAAACAGTGAACGAATAACTTAGAACTTGTGATTATTTAAGGCTCTGAGCTAGGATGCAAAGAGTCAAAGAGGTTTGAATCACAACAGGAAGGCAAAATACCCAGAACAGACGACACGATACTGATCAAGAACAAAGTTGAAGGATTGACTCTATTGACCTGAAGACTTACTGACGGTGATGATTTAGTCCTTAAGTCATGTCCAGCTCTTTTGACCCCATGGACTACAGCCTGCCAGGCTCCACTGTCCATGAGATTTCCCAAGCGAGAATATTGGAGTAGGTTGCCACTTCCTTCTCCAGGGGATCCTCTCAATACACGGAAGGAACCCGAAACTCTTGCGTCTTCTGCATTGCAGGTGGATTCTTTACCGCTGAACCACCAGGGAAGCCTAGAAATAGACCCCCACAAATATAACCAACTAATCTTTGACAAAGAAGCACCAAAGGAAATTCAGTGCAGAAAGGATAGTCTTTTCAATAATGATGCTGCAACAATTAGACATCCATATGCAAAACAAAATGAGAGCATCTAGGCACAGACTTACACTTTTCACAAAAGATTAACTCAAAATTGATCATAGACCTAAATATAAAATGCAATACTAACAACTTCTGAAGAAACATAGGAGAAAAGCTATGTGACCTTGGGTTTGCAATGAGGTTTTATTTTCCTCGGAATGATTCCTTTGCTTTATTTATTTTTATGATTTAGTTTTTGGCTGTGCTGGGTCCTTTTCTCATTGTGTGGTCTCCTCTCTAGTAGCATTGGACAGGGCTACTCTTTACTGTGGTCCGTGGGCTTCTCGTTGCAGTGGCTTCTCTTGTTGCAGAGCATGGGCTCTGGGCACTCAGGCTTCAGTTGTGGTTCCCAGGCTCCAGAGCTGGGAACTCAGGTTCAGTAGTTGTGGCACCTGGGCTTAGTTGCTCCACAGCATGTGGGATCTTCCCAGATCAGGGATCAAACCCATGTCTTCACCATTGGCAGGGAGATTCCTTACCACGGAGCCACCAGGGAAACCCTAAAATCAATGTTATTGTTGTCATTCTAAGATTCTCTAATGGATTTGCTTTCATTCCTTGAGCAAACATAGATTAAATATCTTCTGCTGGTTGGGTGCTGTGTTAGACATTTAATCTTCATTCATTCATCCATGATGTTTTACCGGGTTTGAGGTAGCGGGTATAGCCCATGGCCATGAAACAGCACAAAGCTAAATGGAGCACAAGGAAAAGGACCCACACTTTGCCCTTGTTACTGTGATTCCAACCAGCTGTGCCAGCCAGGCAGACCCAGGAGATTCTGGAAGTACTTCAGCTATATACACTCTTTGAAGGGTTCTTACAGGACTCATGAGTGTTTGGGAAAGAAAACCAAGCAATCATCTCTGGTTTGGTCCTTAAACCAAGACAAAACAGCAAAAGAAGGTGGGAGCCATGGGCTCCCAGGAAATGTTACATTTACAAGGCCCAAGCACCTCCCACGGACTCAGAGATGCCCACTACCCCGTCAGAGCAAAGTAGCAAAGAACAGACAATGCAATCTGTCATCCCTGGCAAAGGACCTTGGCAGGGCTGTGCTCCACTTTCAACACACTTGTGCCTCCTTTGAAAAAGTGCAGCGCCTGTTAAGAGCTCTAAGCTCCCACGCACCCAGGTCCTTTTAATGCTGGACTGTTCTCCAGCTTGACTGGACAGCAACAGAGTAACAAACACAACTGCTAACCTCAGCTCTTCAGGGGAGCAAGGGTTCCAGCTGACTGGATCAATCCGGCAACTGCTATTGTTCTGCTATTTACAAACCAGCTTCTGCTGCAGATGGTCAGGCAGAAGGGCTCTTTGCTGCCCTCTTCTCCCCCTAAGAAGTAATTTCCCAGGACAGGGAACCTCCCCTGGGCACTGGGAAGGAAGCGTGGGCTCTCTCCATAGTTCACATCTGATTTCCTCTGCTCTTGCGTTCAGAATACAGCACCTGAAAGGGGAAACCAAGTGATGCTGATCCTCTCTGGGAGATTTTAGCTCAAATATTTTCATGGCGCTACATGCCCAAGGTCTAAATTGAATAAGAGCCCATGGCCAAAAGGAAAAGAGGACAATAGAGGATGAGATGGTTGAATGACATCACCGACTCAATGGGCATGAATTTGAGCAAATTCTGGGAGATGGCAAAAGACAGGGAGGCCTGGTGTGCTGCAGTCCATGGGGTCGCAAAGAGTCAGACATGACTGAGCGACTGAACAACAGCCATGGGTACTTAGATTTAAGATTTATATATAGAGAGAGAGACAGGAAAGGGAGGCGTAAGAAGCAAATCTGGAGGTTTATGGTTTGTTTGGGGAAATAGAAATATTCTGAGAGCTCTTACTTTCCCTTCAGAGCAAATGCCAACACGAAGTCCTCAGATGCAGAAGAACCAGGAAAGCAAAGCTACATGCTCTAGGAGGAAAGGGTTGACTCCTCCACTCTTTGTCAGCTTCTTCTTGGTAAGGTCAGTACAAGGAGAAATCAGCTATTGAATATAAGGTAACAATCTACAAAACTGGTCTTCCAAACCAGTCTCTGTTAGTGTCAGAAGGTTATTTATAATCTTCCTTCCAGATTTGAAATGCAACAGCCAAAGCAATGTTGCCACTATGAGTGCTTTGTGGGGATGGTTTCTTTGTAGTAATATTGCCACATACTAGGGGTGGAGGAGGCCCCATAGGAGTTTCAAAGAAGAGCTCTGTCCTGGAGTCGAGTCTGGGGTGTTCCATCCGGCTCCATACTACTCCCTTATCATTAAGTTCTTCAGCCAACACCCGTTCACCTTACTTAGGTTTCAACTCCAACCCAAGTACCTATGGAACTTTTCATCTACACCAACAGAAAACAAATTCTTGGGCTCTGCTCTTCTGAAATTTTAAGGAATTGATGTGAATACTGAGTGTCTAGCTTTTAAAGACATTAATCCCAAGGCCAGTGTTCTTGCCTGGAGAATCCCAGGGGCGGGGGAGCCTGGTGGGCTGCCGTCTATGGGGTCGCACAGAGTCGGACACGACTGAAGTGACTTAGCAGCAGCAGCAGCAGCCTGATACTAAGAATTTAGAAGATCATTTTATATTATTTGTCTTCATATAAATTACTCTTTTCAGCCTCCCAGTTTCTATGAAAAAGTCACTTCCCATGTGGCGCTAGTGGTAAAGAACCTGCCTGACAATGCAGGAGGTATAGCAGATGAAGGTTTGATCTCTGGGTCAGGAAGATCCCCTGGAGGAGGAAATGGCAACCCACTCCAGTATTCTTCCCTGGAGAATCCCATGGACGGAGGAGCCTGGTGGGCTATGATCCATGGGCTTGCAAAGAGTTGGACACGACAAACAACTGAGCAAGCATGCATGTACTTAATGAGATGTTATTATCATTATTATTACTATTTAACAGAGAAAGAAACTGAGGCTTAGTGGAGCTGAGACTTGGCTAGAGTTACACAGCAAATCAAGGTTAAGGCCAAGCCTGAAATTCTGTTTCTGACTCTATCAAGTAACTATATACAGAAAACCCAACCTGTGCCTTTGTGAAAATGATACTAAAGCATTATAACAGAATGCCCTTTGCTCCTTTTCCAAAATATCTGCTTTCTTAACTAAGTGTATTCCAAGCTGATGACCATGTGTTAGGGATACTGTACAGGAGATTCCTGCATTGGACAGAATACAGCTTAAGCAGTTAAGTCTCTTCTAACTCTAAGACTCTGCAACACCATGTAAACTGACAAGTAGCACAAAGTAAAGCATTGCGCACTCCCCGTTATTAGGAACACATCTGGTTACTTGAGAAGTGGTTCTGAACTTGTGCTTACAGGATTTGAGATTTACAGCAGCATTTCAAAACAACCAAGAATCCACTGTTGTGAACCAACCAGTCTGTACACTGAAGAAATAATGTTTCCTGACTGTGTGGATGCCATTGCTATTAATGGGCTTCCCTGGTGGCTCAGAAGGTAAAGAATTTGCCTGCAATGCAAGAGACTTGGGTTTGATCCCTGGGTGGGGAAGATCCACTCCAATATTCTTACCTGAAGAATTCCATGGACTGAGGAGCTTGTCAGGCTACCTTGTGAACCAATCAGTCTGTACACTGAAGAAATAATTTTTCTTGATTATGTAGATATCATTGTTATTAATAATACAAATTTATTAAAAATTTGAGTGAAAAACAATCACATGAACATCTTAATAAATGCAGAAAAGGCATTTTAAAAAAATCAACACCGTTTCATGATAAAAACACTAAACAACTAGGAATAGAAGGGAACTTCCTCAACATGATAAGAGGCATGAGCAAAAAACACAGAGCTAAGACCACACTTATGGTGAAAGAGCGAATGCTTTTCCATTAAGATCAAGAATAAGACAAAGATATCTGTTCTCACTACTAATCAGCATTGCATTGGGGGTCCTACACAGGACAACAAGGTAAGAAAAAGAAAAAAAAGTTGTCCAGTTTGGAAAAGATATATTAATATAACTTTCTATTGTGAATAATATTATCTTATATATAGAAAAGTCTAAGGAATACACTAAAAAGTATTAAAACTAATAAATTCAACAATGTTGCAGGAAACAAAATCAATATATGAAAATCAATTGTATTTCTATATACTTACAATGAACAATCCAAAAAATAAAATTTCAGAGACGATTCCATTACAATAACATCAAAAAGAATTAAAATACTAAGGAATACATTTAACAAAGGAGAGCAAATTTATACTCTGCAAACTTTAAAACATTGCTGAAAAAAATTAAAGGAAATTTAAATAAAGAAAGAAACATCCCGTGTTCACAAATTAATCTACAGATTTAATGCAATCCCTATAAGAATCCTGTCTGACTCTTTGTAGAAAATGGCAGGCTGATTCCAAAATTCATATGGAATTGCAAAAGACCATCAAGAGCCAAAGCAATCTAGAAAAAAAGAACAAAGTAGAAAGACTCACACTTCTCAATTTCAAAACTCACTACAAAGCAATGTAATCAAGACAATATGGTACCAGCATGAAAATAGACACACAGACCAATAGAACAGAATTGAGAGTCCAGAAATCAATCCATACATCTCCGCTCCACTGATTTTTGACAAGGGTACCAAGACCATTCAATGAGCAAAGAACAGTCTTTTCATCAATTGGTGCTGGACAACTGAATAGCCGCATGCAAAAGAATGAAATCAGACCCTTAATCATAAACATAATTAACACAAAATGGAGCAAAAATATAATGTAAGAACTAAAACTATAAAATTCTTAAAAGAAAACATAAGGGGAAATCTTCATGACCTTGCATTTAGCATGGAGTTCTTAGATATGACACACAAAAAACACAAGCAACAAAGAAAAAAGTAGATATACTGGGCCTCATCAAAAATAAAAGCTTTTGTGCTTCACAGGACAACATCAAGAAGGTGAAAAGGCAATTCACATAATAGGAGGAAATATTTGAAAATCATATATGAAAGACTTTTATCCAGACAGTTAAAGAATCCTTATGATTCAGTAATAAAAAGACGAAACCCTAATTTTTTAAGTAGGCAAAAGATCTATTAACAAATAGACTTGTCAATGGAAGGTATAAAACCAGACAATAAACGAAGAGATGCTTGACCTCCTCAGTCATCAGGAGAATATAAATCGAAACTACAATGGAATCTCTTCATATCCACTCTGTGTATGTCAGTTAGTCGCTCAGTCTTGTCCAACTCTTCGTGCTCCCATGGACTATAACCCCCCAGGCTCCTCTGTCCATGGGATTTCCCAGGCAAGAATAATGAAGTGGATCGCCATGTCCTCCTCCAGGGAACCTTCCCAACCCAGGGGTCAACCTGCATCTCCTGCATCTCCTGCATTGGCAGGGGGAGTCTTTACCACGGAGCTGCCAGGGAGGCCCTCAGATAATAATAAATGTTGACAAAAATGTGGAAAATCCAGAACCCTCACTCACTGCTGGTGGGAAACTAAAATGGCGCAGACACTTTCTCTAGCAATCTGACAGCTCCTCAAATGATTAAACACAGCATTACCATATGACCCAACAATTCTATTCCTAGTTGTATACCCAACAGAAATGAAAGCAAATGTCCCAACAAAAGCTTATTCACAAATTTTTAGAGAAGTATTGTTAATAATAGCCAAAATATGGAAACAACCCAAATGTCCATCAGCTGATGAAAGTAAAAACAAAGTGTGACATGTCCATCAATGCACCATCATTATACAACCATAAAAAGGAAAGGAAGTACTGCTATATGCTATAACACGGATGAATATTAAAGATATTATGTTAATTGAAAGAAACCAATCACAAGGTATCTGTTATATTATTCTACTCACATGAAATATTGAGAAAAGGGAAACCTATAGAGACAAAAAGAAGGTTAGTGGTTGCCCAGGCCTGGGGAAAACAGTGGGGAGATGAAAGGGTGATGACTAAAGGTATGGGATTTCTTTTTGAGGTGATGAATATGTTTTATAGTTGACTGTGGTTACAGTTACACATATCTGTGACTATAATAAAAAGACACTGAATTTTTTTAAAAAGATTTTTTGATGTGAACCATTTTTAAAGTCTTTATTGAATTTGTTACCATATTGCATCTGTTTTTTTATGCTTTGTTTTTTTGACCATGAGGTTTGTGGGATCTTAGCTCCCCGACCAGGCTTGGAACCCACATGCTCTGCACTGGAAGGTGAAGTCTTAACCACTGGATCACCAGGAAAGTCCCTAAATTTTGTACTTTAAATTGGTGAATCATATAGTGTGTGAATTATATCTCAGTCAAAAGCCTCTTGATGAAAGTGAAAGAAGAGAGTGAAAAGGTTGGCTTGAAGCTCAACATTCAGAAAACAAAGATCATGGCATCTGGTCCCATCACTTCATGGGAAATAGAAGGAAAAACAGTGGAAACAGTGTCAGACTTTTTTTTTTTGGGCTCCAAAATCACTGCAGGTGCTGATTGCAGCCATGAAATTAAAAGACGCTTACTCCTTGGAAGGAAAGTTATGACCAACCTTGATAGTGTATTAAAAAGCAGAGACATTACTTTGTCAACAAAGGTCCATCTAGTCAAGGCTATGGTTTTTCCCGTGGTCATGTATGGATGTGAGAGTTGGACTGTGAAGAAATCTGATTGCCGAAGAATTGATGCTTTTGAACTGTGGTGTTGGAGAAGACTCTTGAGAGTCCCTTGGACTGCAAGGAGATCCAACCAGTCCATTCTAAAGGAGATCAGTCCTGGGTGTTCATTGGAAGGACTGATGCTAAAGCTGAAACTCCAATACTTTGGCCACCTCATGCGACGAGTTGACTCACTGGAAAAGACTCTGATGCTGGGAAAGGTTGGGGGAGGGAGGAGAAGGGGACGACAGAGAATGAGATGGCTGGATGGCATCACCGACTCTGTGGACATGAGTTTGAGTGAACTCCGGGAGTTGGTGATGGACAGGGAGGCCTGGCGTGCTGTGATTCATGGGGTCGCAGAGACTCAGACACGACTGAGTGACTGAACTTAACTGAACTGAACTGAAAGCTGTTAAAAAAGAAACAAACTTGAGTAGCCTTTGTTTTATGTATTTTCTCAATTGATAGATCTCAAAATATACCCATCATCATATGAGGATCCATCCATGGAATTTTTAAATATTGAAAGGGCATTTTTCCCTTAAAGTCATAAAATAATTGATAAATATAACTTCATCACATTTAAAACATCAGCTGATCAAAAGACTTTATCAAGAAATGAAAAGACAAGCTACACACTGGGAGACAATATTTGCAATACATATATCTCACAAAGGACACATACCTAAAATATATAGACTTCACAACTTGTATAAGAAGGCAACTCAATTTAAAATAGGCAAAAATGTGAACAGACAGTTCACAAAGATGTTAAGCAAATGGCCAATAAACTCATGAAAAGATGCTCAACATTACTTGTCATCATCAGATAAATGCAAATTGATACCTCTGCAACCCCACTAGTGTTGGTGAGGATGTAGAAAAATAAGAATTATCTTGATAAGAATGTAAAATGGTACAATTACTGTGGAAAATTTGGTGGTTTCTTATAAAGTCAAATATACACTTATCATATGATGCAGCAATTCCACTCTTAGGCATCTAAACAAGCTACATGAAAATATATGTTTAACGCAAAGATTTGTATATCAAAGTTCATAGCAGCTTTATTCATAATAGGAAATAAAGAAGAAAAACCCAGAAGTCGATCAACAGAAAAATGGATAAATAAATGCAGTACAGCCACACAATGGAGAGTATTCAGCCTTCAGTTCAGTTCAGTTCATTCGCTCAGTCGTGTCCGACTCTCCGCAACCCCATGAATCACAGCACGCCAGGCCTCCCTGTCCATCACCAACTCCCAGAGTTCACTCAAACTCATGTCCACAGAGTCGGTGAGGCCATCCAGCCATCTCATTCTCTGTCGTCCCCTTCTCCTCCTGCCCCCAACCTTTCCTAGCATCAGAGTCTTTTCCAGTGAGTCAACTCGTCGCATGAGGTGGCCAAAGTATTGGAGTTTCAGTTTTAGCATCAGTCCTTCCAATGAACACCCAGGACTGATCTCCTTTAGAATGGACTGGTTGGATCTCCTTGCAGTCCAAGGGACTCTCAAGAGTCTTCTCCAACACCACAGTTCAAAAGCATCAATTCTTCGACGATCAGCTTTCTTCACAGTCCAACTCTCACATCCATACATGACCACGGGAAAAACCATAGCCTTGACTAGACGGACCTTTGTTGGCAAAGTAATGTCTCTGCTTTTTAATACACTATCAAGGTTGGTCATAACTTTCCTTCCAAGGAGTAAGCGTCTTTTAATTTCATGGCTGCAATCAGCATCTGCAGTGTTTTTGGAGCCCAAAAAATAAAGTCTGACACTGTTTCCACTGTTTCTCCATCTATTTCCCATGAAGTTATGGGACCAGAGGCCATGATCTTTGTTTTCTGAATGTTGAGCTTTAAGCCAACCTTTTCACTCTCCTCTTTCTCTTTCATCAAGAGGCTTTTTAGTTCCTCTTCACTTTCTGCCATAAGGCTGGTGTCATCTGCATATCTGAGGTTATTGATATTTCTCCCAGCAATCTTGATTCCAGCTTGTGCTTCTTCCAGCCCAGCGTTCCTCATGATGTACTCTGCATATAAGTTAAATAAGCAAGGTGACAATATACAGGCTTGATGTACTCCTTTTCGTATTTGGAACCAGTCTGTTGTTCCATGCCTTAGAAAGGAAAGAATTACTGTTGCTTCATGTAACAACATGGATGAATCTCAAAAACATCACACCAAGTGAAAGAAGTCAGACACAAAAGAGTACATGCTATATATCAACTTCTAGAAGAGGTAAGTCTAAACCATTAAATGACAAAAATCAGACCATTTCTTGTCTGAGGCTAGATGGTAGAGTGGCTGGGAAGTAGCACAAGGGAACTTCATGAGGCTTTAGAAAGGTCTAAATTGTAGCAGTCTGGTTACATGAGTGGATTAATTGTCACTTACTGAACTGCTGGAGACCCAGGTTCAATCCCTGGCTTGGGGAATATCCCCTGGAGAAGGAAATGGCTACCCACTCTAGTATTCTTACCTGGACAATTCTATTGGCAGAGGAACCTGGTGGGCACAGTTCATAGGGTCATGAAGAATTGGATATGACTGAGCGAAGATGCAGCATTGAACTGTAAATTTTAAATTGGTACATTTAATGGGGAGGGACGGATGAAGAAGTGGAGCCAGAAGATTTTTAGGGCCATGAAGCTACTCTGTATGCTGCTATAATGGTAGACACATGTCATGATACATTTGCCCAAACCAACAGAATGTCCATCACCAAGAAAGAAAAGAGAAAGAGAAGTCGCTCCACCGTGTCCAGCTCTTTGCGACCCCGTGGACTGTAGCCCACCAGGCTCCTCCGTCCATGGGATTTCCCAGGCAAGAGTACTAGAGTGTGGTGCCATTTCCTTCTCCAGGGGATCTTCCCGACCCAGGGATCGAACCCAGGTATCCCACATTGCAGGCAGACACTTTACTTTCTGAGCCCTCACCCAGGGAGCTGATCCTAACATAAAGTATGGACATTGAGTAACAGGGACATATCAGTGGAGGTTCATTGACTGTGACAGATGCACACTCTGGTGGGGGATGTTCACAGTGGAAGAGGCTTTGCATGAGTAGGGACGTGGGGTATATAAGAAATGTGTGGACTTCACATGCAATTTTGCTATGAACTTAAAACTGCTCTGAAAATTAGTCTACTAAAAATTTTAATGGGTACTTTTTATTGTATACAAGGTATAACTCAATACAGTTGACCATTTGAACAGCTGGTACAGTGAATAGGAATCCACCTGCCAATGGAGGGGACACAAGTTTGATCCCTGGTCTAGAAGGAGTCCATGTGTCAAAGATTAACTAAGCCCACATACCTTAACACATACCTTATTGAGCCTTTGCTCTGAAGCCTGCAAGCCACAACTACTGAAGCCTGTGTGCCTAGAGCCCGTGCTCCACAAGAGAAGCCACTGCAATGAAAAGCCTGCCCACTGCAATGAAGAGTAGCGCCCGCTCACTGCAACTAGAGAAAGACCATGTAGAAACAATGAAAATCCAGCGCAGTTAAAAATAAATAATTAATAAAATTCAACTGAGTAAATTTTAAAAATAAATAAAGCTTTTTTTTTTTTTTACTCCAAAATATTGATTTTCATTACTTTAGACCAGGAGTCGACAACCTACATGGACCATGGGTCAAATCCAGCCTGCCATCTATATGTGTGTGATCTTTATGCTAAGAATGGCTTAACCAGTTTTAGATAGCTGAAAAATATCAAAAGAAGAACACAGTATAATTACATATAAAATGTATGTGAAGTTCAAATATTAAGGTTTTACTGGAACAAAGCCACATTGACTGCTTTCTCACTTCAAATTGAGTTATTTGATGAGTTGCAAGACACCATATGGCTCAGAAGGCCCAAAATATTTACTGTCCAGTCCATTCCAGAGAGAACTCTGCTGATTCCTGTCTAAACAATCACCTGCTCTCAATAATACCATCCTTTTGCTGGGTTCAAGGAGGCAAGGATTATTCATGGTTGCCCTTTTGAAAACAACAACAGGGCAACATTTAGTGAGAAAAGCAACCAAGGTAAGTAAAATGAATGTGCTGAGGGCTTGGCTGTTGGAACTTGTGGGTGTTCTTGAGAGTTCTTTCATCCTTGGGAGAAACAGTGGTCAGGCTTTAGGCTGAATTCCATTAACAAAACATCCTCCCCACTGTCTACTGCAAAGTCCACCAGATGAGGCAGCCAACTGCACATAGAATACAAACTTGTGGTTACCCAGGCAAAAGATGTGTGTGTTCCCTGGGTGAGGAGAAGGACTACCGAAGTTAACATGGTGCCTCTTAGGCACACAGTTCCTAACCACTCTCCTTTTCTTTCAGACCACTGTTGTCTTGGCTCTGAGAGCACTTCAAAAACATAACAAGCCACAAGACTTCATACAGGTCTTCTGGGTCAGCTCATAACTTCAGAAGGGACTCTGTCTTTCCCCCTCTGCTCTGCTATCTCCATGCACAGGCTGCAAGAGCCAGAACTTGCTTTCTTTCCTCTTTCCCCGCTTCCACCTTGACCTGAGTCACCAGGGCCCGAGCCTGCCCCAAGAGGCTTCAAAAGTCAGAAGAAAATTGTGTCATGTTGCTCTCTGATTCTTTGCTTCCATGATATTCTTATTTAAGGGAAATTATGTTAAATGAACTTCCAGATAAGTTTAAAGGGGAAAAATAATCAAAACACACAGCCTGAGTCTCTGGAAAAGACTGAGCAATAACTTTACCTCTTTGATATATTCGTGTGGTTGCCCGTTCATTACCTACACTGGAACCTGAGATTTTTTTTTCTTTCTTTCTTTCTTACGGTGACTATCTCACTTCAGAAGCAAACTCTGTGTATCAAGCACGAAGGCACTGATTCAATTTTTCCCCAGGTTTATGTCTCTAAATGTACCCAGTTTTACAGCCAAAGAAATGCTGCCTGCTCCAGCTAACAAGATTAAAACCAGAAGCCTCTACCCTGAAAGTTTCTTCTGAGTAGATGACACATCTCCTCCCCTTAAGGACATCTGCCTCCTGTGAACCTGCACGAAGAACAATTCAGGGAGGTGAGTGGATCATTTCCTTTGGCAAAGGAGGAAAAACAACAAAAGGCCAAACATCTTTGTATGCGTTCTGATGAAAAGGTGACTTAATACTGTATTTGCCTAATAAAATCTTTCTCCAAGTGAACGTATTGAGATAGTGTCTTATTTGCCCGGCAGACCTGGGGCATTGAAAGCATAAGCCACAGTACATATAAACCCTTTTTCAAAGGAACATGGGAAAGAAAGACTTTAACAAGAATGAAGACAAGCCCAAACAGAGAAATTACTAGGAATAGCATGCAATTGGTTAAAACCATGAGTTTGAACCTATAAGCTGCGTAACAACTGCTCTGATTATTTCCTTAGAGACATCTCCTTCCCAGAGCTGCATTTCCAGTAAGAGAAAATGAGGAGGGGACCCAGGAAGCCCTACAGGAGAGGCTGATCATCAGAGAAAGTCCTACCTTCCTCTGGTAAATTTAGGTCAAGCTACCCAGCAGGCTTTTGCCAGTGGAAACACTGATATGCATAAACCACTGCCATCCTTTTACTTTCTTCTAACACACTAGAGTACAGGTGTTCAGGTCAGCCATGCATGAGTCTCTAAATGAACTAGCTCACTAAAGCAGCTGCTCCCAGAGAACATTTTGGTTGCTGTCTCCTTGGGGTCAAAATCAGTTCAGGCCTTTATGTCTCTGGTTCTGCCATCACTTGGGGCGCACTCTGGTGTGTGTATCAAATTAAAGACAGTCAGCCTCAGAAAGTGGCCAAGAGCTCTGGCCCAGAGGACCTAGATCATCAGAGTTCAGAGTTCAGTTCCCTCACCTTGCAGGGTCCTGCTCATTTCACGTGAATGAAAAACAGGGCAATAAAATCTTCATTGACAATCAAGAAATTAGTCTATGCACATAGAAAACAAACTTACGGTTACCCAAGGGAAAAGCTGTGTGCTCAGTCACATCCGACTCTTTGCGGCTCCATGGACTGTAGCCCGCCGGGCTTCTCTGACCATGGAATTTTCCAGGCAAGAACATTGGAGCGAGTTGCCATCTCCTACTCCAGGGGATCTTCCCGACCCAAGGATCGAAACTTTGTCTCCTGTGTCTCTTGCATTGGCAGGCAGATTCTTTTACCACTAGTGCCGCCTGGAAAGCCCAAGGGAAAAGGGGAGGGGGATAAATTAGGAATTGAGGTTAACAGCTGTACACCATTATAATAAAATAGATAAACAACAAGGATGTACTGTGTACACAGGAAACTATATTAAAAATCCTGTAATAACCAATAATGTAAAAGAATTTGAAATAGAATATGAATATGTGTGTATATGTATATAACTGAATCACTTCTCTATTCAATGAAAACATTGAGAATCAACTAAACTTCAATTAAAGAAAAGAATCAGTCTTTGCAAATGTATTATGACCCAGAATCAAAATAGTGAAGGGGCAAACTTAACTTTAGGCTCCCTTATCTTGTCCAGTCACTCAGTCGTGTCCAATTCTTTGTGACCCCACAGACTGCAGCATGTCAAGCTTCCCTGTCCTTCACTATTTACAGCAGTTTTCTCAGATTCATGTCCACCGAGTCAGTGATGCCATCCAACCATCTTACCGCCTGTCGCCCCCTTCTCCTTCCTACCCTCAATCTTTTCCAGCATCAGGGTCTTTTCCAATGAGTCTGCTGGGGAAATTAGATACCATATAGAAAAATTGAAATTCAACCTCTATCTCACACAATTCACAAAAATCAATTCCACGTAGGTTCAAGACTTGAATGTGAAGGACAAAACTATAACACTTTCAGAGGCCTATGTAGGAGAGTATATTTATGATGTAGGGATAGGAAAGGATTTCTTAAACAGGAAACAAAGTTATAAACTTTAAAAGACTACAGTAAAATTAAGAGCTTAAATTAATTAAAGGACATCATTAAAACCACAAATTGAGAAAAGATATTATATATATAGTACATATATATAAAGAATATTTAAAGAATTTCTACATACTATGGAAAACATAAATCATCCAAAAAATGGGCAAGGTTCAAACAGACATGTCATAGAAGAAAAAAGCCAAGTACCCAATAAACATGAGAAAATAATCAGTGAGAAATGAAAATGTAAATTGTGGTAAGAGATTTCTCACCTATTAGACTAGCAAAAATCTTAAATTCTTTCAACATCAAGTTTCTACAAAGACGTGAGCAACCAGAACACTGGGAGTTGGGCAAATTGGTACAGTTACTTTGAAAAACAACTGGACATCCACAGTAATGCTAAAGATGTACAAACCGTATGACTCAGCAATTTTACTCCTAGGTCTGTTATGCTAGAGAAACTCTTGCACACAAGCTCTGGGGACATGGATGAAAGAATGACAGAGTAGCATTTCTGCAATAGCAAAAAAAAAAAGACAGTGGAAAGCGCACAAGTCTTCATCAATAGTATTATTATGAAAACATTATGGCATTGTCTTATAGTGAAGTACTTTGTAGCAGAGAAGTACAGCTATATGCCAAAACAAAGTTGAACTTTAAGAACATAATGTTTACCAAGAAAAACAAGTACATTTGAGCTATACAAGATGGATGAGTCCTAGAGATATTTGCTCTGCAACATTTTCTTCTGATTAATCATATTGCATTGCACATTTAAAATCTATTAAGGGACTAAGTTTCATGTCAGTGTTCTTACCATAATTTTAAAAAATAGAGAAATTAACATTAATGAAAAAAGTAAAAAAAAAAAGAATGCCTATGGCATTTTGTAATGATATGAATAAAAAAGTGAAATTGTTAGTCGCTCAGACATGTCTGACTCTTTTCAACCCCTTGGACCATAGCCCACCAGGCTCCTCTGTCCATGGAATTCTCTAGGCAAGAATACTGGAGTGGGTTGCCATTTCCTTCTCCAGGGGATCTTCCTGACCCAGGGATCAAACCTGGGTCTCCTGCATTGCAGGCAGATTCTTTACCATCTGAGCCATCAGTGATAAGTATATATAATAAATATACATCAAATAAACATAAATCTGAACAAAATGTTGTTTACAGATGCTAACATATTTGGTGAAACTATGAAGACAAGCAAAGGAATGATAAGGTGAAAATGGCAGAATTCCCTTCTGAGTGGTAAGAAAACAGGAAATGATGCAGGGAGGTACACAGAAAGGTTTCAAAGGTAAAGGTTATGTCATTTTTTCTTTTTTTTTTCTTTTTTTTAATTTATTTTTATTTTTTCAAAAACAATTTTAGGAATCTTTACTTAAAAACAACATTATCTTAAAATGGAGTAACTTTGGTTTTACGAGTAGCAAGCAAAGTACAGAAGCAAAAATGCATTACAGGAGCATTAAGTTCTATATTAGGTCACAGCGTCTAATCTGAAATCACACCCATAATATCATTTTTCGGGATATCTGGGAAATAGTTATTTCCCAGGATGTCTGAACCATAGCTACTCTATTTTGACTTTAAATTGTAAAAAAAAAAAAAAAAAAAAACAACTTTTTTTTAATAGCCAAAGCAGATTTCACCATTAACGACGTCAGTGTTTTTCTAGGTATGAGAAGATGCAAGAATTGGAACTCATAAAACCTTTTTCTGAAAAGATCTAACTATCTGAAGGCCTGTTCTGCCAGTTTTTTTTTTTTTTTTTCAGAGCACAGAGTGCCTCATTCCTGATTTTCACCCTGAACTTCTTTCAGGGGGTGTTGAAGGTCAGCAGCTTACAATGGTCATGATGTAATCTTTGTAGAGGCAGCTGGCAAGTACAACTTCCAGTCAGCAGGGTCCCTTCATAGCCACATATCTGACCATGTGACACCATTTCACGGCCATTGTGTCCCGCAGTGCTGGGAAGGCTCATTCCCAGGTGTAGGGAAGTGATAGGCCACTCAGTGTGCTAAAATTGGACCAGGCCTTGCAAGTAGCAAAAGTCTCTGGACCACTGTCTTACTAGCCTCCTGGTCCAGGAAAATATTTCCTCTTGTTGCTTTTTCCCATACCCAGAATCACATTATTACAATTATTGATCTCATATGGAACTGTCAGTTCAGCATTATATCACAGGCTCAGTGAAACAAGTGACATAGAAAATAATATAGCCATAGCTAGCAGTTATTAGTAAAATAAGAATTATAAGTCAAGAACTTTCATTAGATAAAGCCTGGTATATCCCAAGTCACCTGACTTCATTCGTTAAATGATTATAGTCTGGTGTTAATCTCCTGGTTGTACATTATGGAGCATCCGACCTTTATCTGAAGATTGGTTACTGAGATAAGCCTTAGAAACTAACCTAGAGTGTCCTTTTTAATAACTTAATTAAATCTTTTAGCAGTATCACGTAACAAGGAACTGTCTCAGCAGTGAATCTTAGTAAACACTAGACATTAACAAAACTCTGTTCCGTTCCGTCGCTCAGTCGTGTCCGACTCTTTGCGACCCCGTGGACTGTAGCCTACCAGGCTTCTCCGTCCATGGGATTCTCCAGGCAAGAATACTGGAGTGGGTTACCGTTTCCTTCTCCAGGGGATCTTCCCGACCCAGGGATCGAACCCGGGTCTCCCGCATTGGAGGCAGACGCTTTAACCTCTGAGCCAAAACTAGAAACTTAATTTAACAATTTACAAAACTTAATATTCCGTGATTTTTCATTATGGAGGCCCTCTAGCCAGGGAGGCTTTAACCCATCAAATAAAAAATGAGGTTTGTCAGGGAGCTGGGAAAAGCCAAGCAGCCATCTTGGATTTCCCATAGCCCTGACTCTGATTTCCAGCTATTGTTTTTAATTTTCCAATTTAGAAGCAGACTGTTGCCATGGTTTAAGGACATTAGGATGGCACAAGTCTAACAGAGTTTTTGTATAAGCCGAATGAGCTTTTACATGTCTACAAACCCGACAATTGGATTAATTTCTAAAACTAGCATAGGATCAGGCCTATGGTAGAAAAGCATTTGATTTATATGCAGAGGGTGAAGAAGTCAAGAAAACATTATAAATGATCATACGAATCAGGTCCAGCATCTTGGGCAAGCTGTCTACCTCTGATGTCGTCGTCTTCTCATCCTGGTGTAGTGTAGTTTCTTCTGAAAAAAGTCCTTTGAGCTGAGTAGTGGATACACATGTATTCATGATACCTATTTATACTTATATGTTATTTTGCATCTACTTTTTGCTCAATTATAGGAATTTTAAAAATAAAGGTTCATTCAGTTAACAAATATGTATTGAGTCACTAAGATGTCTCAGACACATTCTAGATGCTTAGGATACATCAGTGAATAAACAAAATCTACTAGCCTTGAGCAGGGCAATGGCGATTATACAAACAATAAACAATAAGCACTATATATAAGTAAATAAACCATATGGCATGTTCAAAGATAGTTATTGCTATGAAAAAAAAAAAAGAGAGAGAGAGAGAATGCTGAGCAAGATAATGAGAACGTTGGGTTTGGATGGGCAATTTTGCTAAGAAACCATCTTGGAGAAGAGTGATCCAGATAAGAGAAAGAACCAAATGAGGCTTTAAGCAGGAAAATGTCTAGCAGTTTGTGGAACAACTAGGAGGCTTCTGTGGTTGAATTAAAGTGGCAAAGAGAGAAAGTAGCAGAGCATGGTGATCAGGAAGATACTGGATGGCAGTTGGGACGGGGCTGAGGAGTAAATAATGGCTACAGATTATGTGGGGGGCTTGAGTCAAAGGGGTTTCCCAAGTGGCTGCCAGTGCAGGAGACAAGGGTTTGATCCCTGGGTCAAGAAGAAACCCTGGAGAAGGAAATGGCAACCCACTTCCAGTATTCTTGCCTGGGAAATCCCATGGACAGAGGAGCCTGGGGAGCTGCAGTCCATGGGGCTACAAAAGAGTTGGACACGACTTAGAAACTAAGCACACACCTGCTTGTAGGAGGGGAGAAGGGGAGAACGGAGGACACGAGGTTGCAGTCAGACATGACTTAGCAACCAAACCTCCACCACCGCAGAAGTCGGCAGCTCTCAAGGACTCTTCCTTACAAATGCAGTCTATGTAAGTCATCATCCTGGAAGGAAGCCCGTGGAACTCTCCGAATGGGTAATTTTGAAACTTAGAAAAGGAGCAGAAGTAGCTTGGGGTGGCTCTCTCCAAGCAGAAATCTAAAAAGGACATGGAGGGAGCAAGTACAGGAAGTTGAGGGAGCTGGAAGAAGAGGCACTCCAACAGAGCGATGCTTTGGTAAAAGGATGAGACCACCTGGCAGAGAGGGCCTTAGGAAAGCTACACCTCAACATATTACAAATTCATTCCACTGTCTTTTAATATGCAATACTTTTCTTCTAAGTTCATAAATTTAACAGGAAAAAAAAGCAAAAGCCACCAAACTTCATAGATTCTTACAACTTAAAACTAGAAGTAATCATCCACGTTATGTAATTCTGTTGCTTCACTGAAGATCCCCTGGAGTATGCAGTGGCAACCCATTTCAGTATTCTTGTCTGGAGGATCCCATGGATAGAGGAGCCTGGTGGGCTACAGTTCATGGGGTTGCAAAGAGTCAGACACGACTGAGCAACTAACACCAGTGCCAGTGAAAGTCGCTCACTCGTATCCGACTCCTTACGACCCCGTGTGCTATACAGTCCATGGAATTCTCCTGGCCAGAATACTGGAGTGGGGAGCCTATCCTTTCTCCAGCAGATCTTCCTCACCCAGGAATCGAACCTGGGTCTCACGCATTACAGGAGGATTCTTTACCAACTGAGCTATCAGAGAAGACTACCACATACACATAGATTTAACCAAGAGAAATCAAAGAATAGAATAGAAACTTTCAAATTGCTAGCCTGGAGATCCTTATATCCTACTTTGTTGCTCCTTTTATCTGCTACTTAGAGAAACTAGAATTTTCTGTCCTTGGCCGAAAGTTTATTTTCAGGAGATATGTGAATGTGTGTGTGCATGCTCAGTCGCTTCAGTCATGTCCAACTCTTTGCAACCCTGTAGTCTGTAAGAAGCACAAGCTGGAATAAAGATTGCTGGGAGAAATATCAATAACCTCAGATATGCAGATGACACCACCCTTATGGCAGAAAGTGAAGAGGAACTCAAAAGCCTCTTGATGAAAGTGAAAGAGGAGAGTGAAAAGGTTGGCTTGAAGCTCAACATTCAGAAAACAAAGATCATGGCATCTGGTCCCATCACTTCATGGGAAATAGATGGGAAAACAGTGGAAACAGTGTCAGACTTTGTTTTTTTGGGCTCCAAAATCACTGCAGATGCTGATTGCAGCCATGAAATTAAAAGACACTTACTCCTTGGAAGGAAAGTTATGACCAAACTAGATAGTATATTAAAAAGCAGAGACATTACTTTGCCAACCAAGGTCCATCTAGTCAAGACTATGGTTTTTCCCGTGGTCATGTATGGATGTGAGAGTTGAACTGTGAAGAAAGCTGATCGCCGAAGAATTGATGCTTTCGAACTGTGGTGCTGGAGAAGACTCTTGAGAGTCCCTTGGACTGCAAGGAGATCCAACCAGTCCATTCTAAAGGAGATCAATCCTGGGTGCTCATTGGAAGGACTGATGCTGAGGCTGAAACTCCAATACTTTGGCAACCTCATGCAACGAGTTGACTCACTGGAAAAGACTCTGATGCTGGGAAGGATTGGGGGCAGGAGGAGAAGGGGACGACAGAGAATGAGATGGCTGGATGGCATCACCGACTCAATGGACATGAGTTTGAGTGAACTCCGGGAGTTGGTGATGGACAGGGAGGTCTGGCATGCTGTGATTCATGGGGTCGCAAAGAGTCGGACACAACTGAGCGACTGAACTGAACTGAACTGAACTGAGTCTGTAGCCCGCCAGTCTCCTCTGTCCATGGGTTTCTCCAGGCAAGAATAGTAGAGTGGGTTGCCATCTGCTCCTCCAGGGAATCTTCCCTATCCAGGATTCAAACCTGTGTCTCATGCATCTCTTGCATTGCCGGCAGATTCTTTGCCACTGAGCCTTCAGGGAAGCCAGATATATGAATAGCCAACACCAAATGCTTTGAATAAAGCCCAGGACAACTGAGATTACTTTTGCTAGGACACCTCTCCTAACTGGTTCCTTGGTTCTTCTTAAGGTTCTGACCTTAAGAGCCTATAATGAAAAGAATTTGGCCACACTGGTAGACAAATATTTTGGACTTCTCCCCAGTAATAGGACAGGACAAGGCAACGTGGGCAGAGGCGTGACTAGGACAACTTTTCCAAGTCCGGCACTGAGCTGGGTCCCGCCATCCAAGGTAAACAGGCAGCTTAGTGAAATTTCAAGTCCTTGGCTCTCTGCTTTTATGTCCAATCCTGTATAAAGAAAGAGTTATGTTTGATGAGAAACAAAAGACTTGAGAAAACCAACTAATAATCATATATGAAAATAGGCACAGGAGTTTGATTGTTTAAATCCTGGATTAATACATACCATCAGGTATAAAACTTCAAATGCACGGACTCCAGCAGAAGCAGTGAATGGGGAACAACAATATGGCCCCTGCTTAGGGCTCTAAGCTGAGTAAGCGAACATTGGAGAGTGAGGAACCCTTAAAGGGCCAAACTCTCCTTAAGTAGGAGACGGAATCAGTTCATTCCCACGTGTCATTCTGGCAGTCTCCAAAGGAAAATAGGTAGTCCTGTGCAAGAATAAGAGCTAGAAAGTATGACTTGATGAACTTGCTAGGTAGTGCCATTAAGGAGAGAGAGTAGCAGACCATCCCCAATGGACCATGAGCAGGGTTGTCTTAGCAGTAGTCTAAGAGACAGCTGCGTATGAGGTTTCAGGATGGCTCTGTACAGCTGGGCAGCTTCTGCACTGTTCAAAGGTACTGTTCAAAAGAGTGCAGGGGCTGAAATCCAACCTACTTGTCACTAGCTAGTTCACATGGGAGAAGGATTCTTTTTGCAAAAGCCCATGCAGACTGCCCAGAGAAGGGTACATAATTCATGCAAAGTTATTGTGTAGACTACTGGCTGTCCAGGAGCTTTCTATGAAAGCAAGACCTCAAGGTCTGCCCTAGAACTACTCAATCGGAATCTTTCCATTATCAATATCCCAAGTAATCTGCATGCACATTGGAGTCTGGAAGCACAGAAACACTTTCAGGAGAAGGAGATTCACAGGATAGCACTTTACTCAGGGAAAAGGTATGGGTGGCACTTCAGTTCCCTAGAGTCCAGCCCTTTACTGGCTTTTCCAGGCTAATAACCTTTTATTTCTTTAAGATGACTTGATGTGGATCATTATAAAAGTCGCTGTCTAATTTTTTACATATTGCTTCTGTTTTTTATGTTTTGGTCTTTTGACCCTAAGAAATATGGGATCTTCACTCCCAACCAGGGATTGAACCTGTACCTTCTGAATTGGAAGGTGAAGTTTTAATTACTAGACAGTCAGGAAAGTCCCAGACTCATAACTTTTTATTATCTCTGATCTATTTTATCATAGTAGCATAGCACAAGGACCCATGGCCTGAATCCCTCATTAATTTTAGAGTTTTAAGGCTTCTAGAATCCTCAAGACTTGTGGCACATTTTTAAAGACTTTGTGTTCACTTCCGAATGAGGATCCTGGGATTTTATCCGACCCTTAGCAGTGAAGTTGCCCCTGCTTGATCCTACTCAGAGCTCCACTCCTTAGACTCCAGGTAGACCCTAGGTCTAGGAATGCTGGAGAGGCGTGGAGTGCATGTGTGTTTACCTGTGGGTGTCCCAGAGCACAGGCGTGTGCAGAGGGTGGGCATGCAGGGCAGACAGAATCTCATTGTCTGAAATCTTACTCTTCTACTTACCTTTTTATTTAGAGTTTTGTGCTCCCTCTAAGGGCCTCAGCCACCCACTTGGCCTGCTCCCCCAATTTTCTTTGCACTCTTCACCTGTGCAAACAGATTGTCCTTCTAAACTTGGAGAGCCTTTCACCTTTAATTGTTCCATTGTTGATATAACTTCTCTCTCTCTCTCTCTCTCTTTTAAATCACCTTTCTTACTGCTTACTGCCTGATGATGCCCAGCTATGAGAATAGAAAGTCATGAGGCAAAAGAATCAAAGTGAGAATTCAGAGTCAAAAAGCCTAGTTATTATGCATCCATTTGAAGTAATAGAGCCTCTCACATTTGAGCTTACCACTTGGAGAAATCTGTTGAGTTTTTCTACTTAGAATTTTCTCATTATCTCTTTCCTTTTTTTTCCTCTCTGTCTGTCCCTCCTCTTCCGCCCTCCACTTCTCCCCCACCCACCAGAAAGTGAAAAGAAAGTCTTAGGCACTCAGTTCTCTCTGACTCTTTGTGACAGCATGGACTGTAGCCCACCAGGCTCCTCTGTCCCTGGAATTCTCCAGGCAAGAATACTGGAGTGGGTTGCCATTCCCTTTTCCAGGGATCTTCCCAACCCAGGTATCGGACCCAGGTCTCCCGCATTGCAGGCAGATTCTTTACCATCTGAGCCACCAGAGAAGGACCTCTTCTGTCTTCTCGAAGCTGATTATAATTTTTCAAGCTCTCCTTTGTGAGTCCCAGGAAAGAGAGAAAGACAATGGCAGCAGGTGGCCACAGCAGGCTTTCACAGTAGGAGAGCCTCTTCCTGAACCAGGGCTCCTCTGTCCTGCCCTCCTCCTGCTCAGAGCAGGACTGCCTCCATCATGCACACCCCCTGGGTCTGGAGACTGGGGACCTGTACTTAGTATTTGTGCATGGGCTGGCCAACCAGCCCGTAGTCAGGAAGCCACTGACTCCTGTTCCTGCTCACACCCACCTCCTTTCTTCTACCCTTCCCACCTCTAGCCATTTGTAAGGTAGGTGGAGGATACTGAAGGAGTTCCCACCGGATACTTATTCAGTTCAGCTCAGTTCAGTTGCTCAGTCGTGTCTGACTCTTTGCGACCTCATGAACCTCAGCACACCAGGCCTCCCTGTCCATCACCAACTCCCAGAGTTTACCCAAACTCATGTCCATTGAGTCGGTGATGCCATCCAACCATCTGATCCTCTGTCATCCCCTTCTCCTCCTGCCTTCAATCTTTTGCGGCATCAGGGTCTTTTCACATGAGTCAGCTCTTCACATGAGGTGGCCAAAGTATTGCAGTTTCAGCTTCAGCATCAGTCCTTCCAATGAACAACCAGGATTGATCTCCTTTAGGATGGACTGTTTGGATCTCCTTGCAGTCCAAGGGACTCTCAAGAGTCTTCTCCAGCACCACAGTTCAAAAGCATCAATTCTTCGGCGATCAGCTTTCTTCACAGTCCAACTCTCACATCCATATACGACCACGGGAAAAACCATAGCCTTGACCAGACAGACCTTTGTTGGCAAAGTAATGCCTCTGCTTTTAAATATGCTGTCTAGGTTGATCATAACTTTCCTTCCAAGGAGTAAGTGTCTTTTAATTTCATGGCTGCAGTCACCACTGCAGTGATTTTGGAGCCCAAAAAAGTAAAGTCAGCCACTGTTTCAACTGTTTCCCCATCTATTTGCCATGAAGTGATGGGACCGGATGCCATGATCTTAGTTTTCTGAATGTTGAGCTTTAAGCCAACTTTTTCACTCTCCTCTTTCACTTTCATCAAGAGGCTCTTTAGTTCTTCTTCACTTTCTTTCATAAGGGTGGTGTCATCTGCATATCTGAAGTTACTGATATTTCTCCCAGCAATCTTGATTCCAGCTTGTGCTTCTTCCAGCCCAGCATTTCTCATGATGTACTCTGTGTATAAGTTAAATAAGCAGGGTGACAAAATACAGCCTTGATGTATTCCTTTTCTTATTTTGATACTTATTATTAAAACAAATAACAGAGGAGGAGCAGCTATCTTCTTAGACTGAGAGGGTAGGGGATGGGGTTAGAAGTCTAAGAAAAGTTGAGGTTTTCCACTGTTACGCTGGAGGAGAAGGGTGGGAGGTGCTCAAGAAAACAGAAGGAGGGTTGGGTGGCTTTGTGACTTTCTTCCAACTGCTGTGCCAGTGGAAAAGGGAGAACTTGGGTTCTCATCACTTTGCCTTCAGAGTATGGAGAATTATATATATAATTTTATTTGTTTCATTTTTGGCCGTGCTGGGTCTTTGTTGCCGCGAGGACTTTTCTCTAAGTGTGGCGAGCCAGGGCTCCTCTCTAGCTGCAGTGCACGAGCTTCTCATTGTGGTGACTTCCCTTCTTGTAGACCACAGGCTCTTGGGCACTTGGGCTTCAGTAGTTGTGGCACATGAACTCTGTGGTTGCAGCTCCCTGCCTCTAGGGCACAGGCTCGGAAGTTGTGGAACATGGGCTCAGTTGCTTTGCAATGTTCAAGGGGAGGGTTTTTTTTTTTCCCCAAGGAGACTCTTGACACATTAAAAATCAATTTATAGGGAATGAGGGGGAGGGAAGAGACATTTTTCAACAAAAGATGCCTTGGCTGAGCCCAAGCCACATGTCTCACTACCCCTCTGTGCATCTTAATTCCCGTGGACATAAAACTAGGATAATGCCAGCTATCCACAGGAATATCGACAGAAGCACGCTTGATGATGTATAGGAAAGAATTTTGAAAAGTATAAAGTTGCTCTAAGATTAGAAGGTGCCACTGATATCATGTCACTATTTCTAGCGCTTTGTGGAGTTTGAGTAAAAATTATTTACCAGTCAAAGAGTTTACAGTAAAATTAGGGAGGCAAGACATACAGAGAATAGTACCAGCCAATAATAGGAGATAATATTATGGTGAGGAACAGATGAGAGGTACAGGCTCAAGCGGAAACAGGGGTTTTGAGGATGTAATTCATTAAGGACACACTGGATTAGGGTGGGTCCTTAACGTAACATGACTGGTGTCCTCATAAGAAGGGCAGAGGGAGATTCAGGCAAGGAGGACCATGTAATCACACACACACATACACACACATACACACCCATACACACACACCCCCATACACACACACCCCCCATACACACACACACACCCATACACACACACCCCACACACACACCCATACACACACACCCATACACACACACCCCC
The DNA here is from genome assembly GCF_049115385.1 of Moschus berezovskii. Classification (NCBI taxonomy): domain Eukaryota; kingdom Metazoa; phylum Chordata; class Mammalia; order Artiodactyla; family Moschidae; genus Moschus; species Moschus berezovskii. The sequence continues at coordinate 78,112,578 of NC_142466.1, read as the reverse complement.
ATACACACACCCCCATACACACACACACACCCATACACACACACCCCACACACACACCCATACACATACACCCATATACACACACCCATACACACACCCATACACACACACACACATGAGGAGAGAAGGCCATGAGATGACAGAGGCAGAGACTGGAGTGATGCATCTGAATCCAAGGATGCCCAAGGGCTGTCGGCAACACCAGGAGATGGAAGAGTCAGGGAAACCTCCTCCCCTGCAGATTTCAGAAGGAGAATAGCCCTGCTCGTTGATTTCACACTTTCCGCCTCTAGAATGTAACAGAAAAAAATTCTGTTGTTTTAAGGTCCCCAGTTTGTGGTACTTTGCGCACATGCATGCTAAGTCGTGTCCAACTCTTTGAGACCCCATGGACTGTAGTCTGCCAGGCTCCTCTGTCCATGGGATTTTCCAGGCAAGAATACTGGAGTAGGTTGCCATTTCCTACTCCAGGGGATCTTCCTGACCCAGGGATTAAACCTGCACCTCTTGCATTTCCTGAATTGGCAGGTGGATTCTTTACCACTGCACCACCTGTGAATCTCCACTTTGTTGAATCTGGTCCAAATAGTATGGGATCTGAGCAGGGCCGTGGAAACTGTGCCTCACTGGCACAGCAGAGAAGGGCAGGCGATTCTTTGGAAGATGTTAGGATCCCCAAAAATGTGTCAGCAGTGAGCATCACCAGACAAGCTAATCATTTCTCAGTACACTATAACATATCGGAATAACATCTATATTCCCTCTGAACAATATCAGCAATTTCTAGTATACTATTTAGTAATCGGGACTACCATAGCTTTGCTACCTAGTCCATTTGGTTTGGCTGCACAGACTCTTTTTGAATTATGTCTCCTTGTTTATTATCTATTTATTGCCCATGAAGAATTGTGATGACCCTGTTTTCATTTTCTAAAAATCAGTGTTTGACTTTCATGTTTGTCGATGTTCAGATCTTAGTGGGACCCAGATTTCCTGCTAAATTTTGGCATTTAGCTTGAGGAGAAGCAGTTCAAAATGACCCACTAAGAAACTCCTAAAGCGTTCTGAGCTCTGTTTGATATTCAGGTTTTGCTTCAAGGAAATCCTGTTCTCTTAAGAAGCTGTTCTGGTCGACTGGGCCAGTATCATACCTTGAGAAATGTCTAAGAACCATATTTACACGTTGAGCTGTCATAGATCCAAAGTAGCCATTAGTAATGATTAGGTAAATAGAACAACTTCAAATGTCCCTAAATACATATTTGCAGGTTAACAGACCATTGGGTGAGGTGTTTCTCTTTTAAACAAGCCCAATTCGTTTTTAAAATCAATTTTTATTGGAGTATAGTTGCTTTACAATGTTGTATTAGATTCTGCTGTACAGCAAAATGGATTGGCCATACGTAGGCATATATCTGGGCTTCCCAGGTGGCGCGAGTGGTAAAGAACCTGTCTGCCAATGCAGAAAACATAAGAGATGCAGCTTTGATCCCTGAGTCAGGAAGACTCCCTGGGGGTGGGCATGACAACCCATTCCAGTGTTCTTGCCTGGAGGATCCCCATGGACAGATGAGCCTGGTGGGCTACGATCTACATGGTCGCAAAGAGTCAGACACGACTGAAGCAATCTAGCACGCACACATGCATATACCCCCACCCTTTTGGATTTCCTTCTCATTCAGGTACCCACAGTGCATTAAGTAGAATTCCCTGTGCTATACAGTTTGTTCTCACTAGTTATTTATTTTATACACAGTGCCAATAGTGTGTGTGTCAATCCCAATCTTCCAGTTCCTCCCACCTCCCCTTTCCTCTTGGTATCCATATATTTGTTCTCTATGCCTATGTCTCTGTTTCTGTTTTGCAAATAAGACCATCAACAGAGGGATGGATAAAGAAGACATGATACATATATACAATGGAATATTACTCAGACATAAAAAGGAACAAAATTAGGTCATTTGTAGAGACGTGGATGGAACTGCTGCTGCTGCTGCTGCTGCTAAGTCACTTCAGTCGTGTCCGACTCTGTGTGACCCCATAGATAGAAGCCCACCAGGCTTCCCCATCCCTGGAATTCTCCAGGCAAGAACACTGGAGTGGGTTGCCATTTCCTTCTCCAATGCGTGAAAGTGAAAAGTGAAAGTGAAGTCGCTCAGTCATGTCCGACCCTTAGCGACCCCATGGACTGCAGCCTATGAGCGTCAAACAGAAAGAAGTCAGAAAAAGTCATATATTAACACATACATGTGGAATCTAGAAAATAAGCCCAATCGTTTTCAAACAAAATTCTGGTTAGGTTAGGAGAACACTGAGGAAGGTTGTCCCTATTTCTGTTTATTACCAGTTATCACATCAGGATTGTCTCTTAGAGTTCTTTGGGTTCCTTAAGGATGCTGTGGAGTTTGCACTCAGTCATCCAAGGCAAAGTTCAGGATACTAACTGGTATCTAAATTTTAAAGCAGAGACTTCTGCTTCAGTTCAGTTCAGTTCAGTCACTCAGTCGTGTCCAACTCTTTGCGACCCCATGAATCACAGCACGCCAGGCCTCCCTGTCCATCACCAACTCCCGGAGTTCACTCAAACTCATGTCCATCGAGTCGGTGACGCCATCCAGCCATCTCATTCTCTGTCATCCCCATCTCCTCCTGCCCCCAATCCCTCCTAGCATCAGAGTCTTTTCCAGTGAGTCAACTCGTCACATGAGGTGGCCAAAGTATTGGAGCTTCAGCTTTAGCATCAGTCCTTCCAATGAACACCCAGGATTTATCTCCTCCAGAATGGACTGGTTGGATCTCCTTGCAGTCCAAGGGACTCTCAAGAGTCTTCTCCAGCACCACAGTTCAAAAGCATCAATTCTTTGGTAATCATCTTTCTTCACAGTCCAACTCTCACATCCATACATGACCACGGGAAAAACCATAGCCTTGACTAGACAGACCTTGGTTAGGTAACCCTAAAGCAGTAATGGATGTGTGTGTGCTATTTTTATTATTTCAGAAAGCCTAAGGATGATTGGAGAAGACTCTTGAGAGTCCCTTGGACTGCAAGGAGATCCAACCAGTCCATTCTAAAGGAGATCAGTCCTGGGAGTTCATTGTAAGGACCGATGCTAAAGCTGAAACTCCAATACTTTGGCCACCTCATGCGAAGAGTTGACTCACTGGAAAGGACTCTGATGCTGGGAAGGATTGGGGGCGGGAGGAGAAGGGGATGACAGAGAATGAGATGACTGGATGGCATCACCGACTCGACGGACATGAGTTTGAGTGAACTCCGGGAGTTGGTGATGGACAGGGAGGCCTGGCGTGCTGTGATTCATGGGGTCGCAAAGAGTCGGACATGACTGAGCGACTGAACTGAACTGAACTGAAGGATGGTCACTCATTTATCTACACTCAGGTAACCACATGATCCAATTCAACTGTCAACACTGCATTATAAAGGTTTCAGAGTTTAGAATCTGGAGTCAGACTGCCTTAAATTCAGTGCAGCACAACTCACTAGCTGTGGAACCTTGTCCTATCCACTCATCCTCTTTGAACTTCAATTTCCTCACCAGCAAAGTAATGATGACCACACTGTGTACTTCGCATGATGGTTGTGAAGCTTACCTGATCTGATGCAAGGAAGGCACTTAGAAGAATGCCTTGTGCACAATCAGTTCTTGATAAGTGCTTATTATGACTTTTTCTTTTAGTGAAATTATATGAAATACAGCCAGATAGTTTATGCTGACCAGGAACTCTAACTGGCTGTGGCATGTCTCAGATTAACTTTTATTAATTAAAAATAATTGATGCATAAAATCTCTCTTAAACCTTTCTTTGTAGAAGGGAGAAAAAGTAAAATGGGTCATTGGCAGTGAAAATATTGAAAATCACTTTGTTTTGGCTTTTTATGAGATCCTGTTGGGCTTCCCACGTGGCCTTAGTGATAAAGAACCTGTCTGCTAATGCAGGAGACATAAGAGATGTGGGTTCAATCCCTGAGTCAGGAAGATCTCCTGGAGGAGGGCATGGCAACCCACTCCAGTATTTTTGCCTGGAGAATCCCATGGACAGAGGAGCCTGGTGGGTGACAGTCCATGGGATTGTAAAGAGCTGGACATGACTGAAGAAACTTAGCACAACACACACAAGACACTCTTATTTATTCTGTGTTGACATAATATCCGAAACCATAAAGGGAAGACCCACTCAGAAAACCCAGTCCTTAAAACACTGGCATCCTAATATAACAATAATTGCCTTTTTCTAGTTACTTAGTATTTTTATTGGACTACAGTTTCTTTACAATGTTGTGTTAGTTTCTGCTGTACAGCAAAGTGAATCAGCTATACATAAATGTATACATGTATCCATTCTTCCTTGGACTTCCTTCACATTTAAGTCACCACAGAGCACCGAGTGGAGTTTCCTGTGCTATACTGTCTGTTTTCATTAGTTATTTATTTTATACATAGTAATGCATATATCAATTCTACACAAATTTGTCCGGAAAATAGAGGAGGAGAAAATAATTCCTAATTCAAAATGCATGAAGCTAGCATTACCAGAACCAGACAAGAACATTACAAGGCATTACTTTAGAAGGAAACTGTATACTCATATCCTTCATGAACATAGATGCAAAATCCTTTACAAAGCATTAACAAGTTTAATCCATCAATTTAATGATAAAAATATACAATGACCAACTGTAATTCATCCCAGGAATTCAATGTTGGTTTAGCATTTGAAAATCAAGTCATATATTTCATCATATTAACACAGGAAGTCAGACATAAGACTGTACTACACGGTTCCATTCATACGGAAATCTAGAAAAGGCAAAACTACAGTGGCAAGAAGGTCAATGACTGTTTGGACCTGGGATGGAAACAGGGAATGGACTGCAAAGGAGCATGAGGAAACTTTGGGGTGTAATCGAAATATTACTTTTCTTGATAGTGGAAGTGGTTATGCGATATTTGTGAAAATTTATCAAACTCTACACTTAAAATAGAAGAATTTCATCTAATATATATTTTACCTTAATAAAGCAGTTTTAAAAATTGTTTTCAAAAGCAACTTCCATAATCCTTCTGTTTCCCTAAGGCATCCCTTTCCCTTCTTTCTTTAGCCTAGTGATTCCTTAGTATGGTGTCAGCTCTGGCAGGTTGGTCCAAAGGTCCAGGCCTGCCACCACCAGAAATGGGAGTCGGTCACTGATTTTCTTGGAGAGTCTCTAAAAGAAGGTGGAGCACAAACTTCCAGGCTCCTTAGTGGGTTTAGAGGAGTGTGTGTGGGGGTGGGGTGGGGGGGTTTGTGGTTGCGGTCATGGGCTCTCTCCTTTCTTTCCTTCTGTCATGTAAGTAAATGTCTGAGGCCGGGCCCTCAGATATACTTTCTTTGGTTCAACTCAGAAACAAGTGTTCATTTATTGTGACAAAAACTAACCCAAACCTGGACCTAAGATCAAATGACCAGATTTTACAACTGGTTCTGTGTGAGCTTGCAGAAGTGAACAAGTCGCTTAACTTCTCTTGGCTTCAATACTATCCTAGATAGTATATTAAAAAGCAGAGACATTACTTTGCCAACAAAGGTCCGTCTAGTCAAGGCTATGGAGAAGGAAATGGTAACTCACTCCAGTGTTCTTGCCTGGAGAATCCCAGGGACGGGGGAGCCTGGTGGGCTTCCGTCTATGGGGTCACACAGAGTCGGACACGACTGAAGTGACTTAGCAGTCAAGGCTATGGTTTTTCCCGTGGTCATGTATGGATGTGAGAGTTGGACTGTGAAGAAAGCTGATCGCTGAAGAATTGATGCTTTTGAACTGTGGTGCTGGAGAAGACTCTTGAGAGTCCCTTGGACTGCAAGGAGATCCAACCAGTCCATTCTAAAGGAGATCAGTCCTGGGTGTTCCTTGGAAGGACTGATGCTAAAGCTGAAACTCCAATACTTTGGCCACCTCATGCGACGAGTTGACTCACTGGAAAAGACTCTGAGGCTGGGAAGGATTGGGGGCGGGAGGAGAAGGGGACGACAGAGAATGAGATGGCTGGATGGCATCACCGACTCAATGGACATGAGTTTGAGTGAACTCTGGGAGTTGGTGATGGACAGGGAGGCCTGGCGTGCTGTGATTCATGGGGTCACAAAGCGTCGGACACGACTGAGCGACTGAACTGAACTGAATGCCTAAGATACTTCCAATAAATATGATTCCTTACTTTCCAGAGGAAAGATGTCTACACAATTACTGCTCTTCTGTCACTACATTGCTTTAGATTGTTCATCTACTTTCTATTCATAACTTCAAAAACCATGTCCGTCACATGTTAATGCTCAATCATATTCAGTATAGTCAATGCAATGTACCGCATTTATCTAGCACCTCAGTTTTCTTGATTTCTCAGTTTTCCAGAATGAAAGCAAGGATCAGATAAGGAATTTTGAAACAAGGAGGAGAGGGTCTCTGAGTAGTCCATTCAAAGATTGGGGAATTTTCCTGAAGGAAGAAATCCATAGGCTTACTTCGGGTTAATTTGTTGCATGTTTTACAACCAAACCTAATAAAAATCAGTCAGTTTGCTCTCAAACCTTTGCTAGTTTGTCATCAGTAAATTAAAAAGTACATTGACAAACCAATTACAAGGGGGGAGATAGAAAAACCATAAAACATAGGTACAATAAAATAACAAATGATCCCAACATAGAAACTGTCTTATACACGTACTCCAGTAGGTCTTAAGTGAACTATTGTCTTGGAACTAAGTATAATTACTAACTTCCTTTAATGCTACTATCTTATATTTTAAGGGACAATCTCTCAGATACCCAGAAAACTAAATTACTTTACCAGGATGAGTTAACCTTTGACAGTTCTGGAAAGTTGATGTTTACTATAATATTTTTTATTTAGCCATTGTTTCATATGTGCAAATGTTGTGTTCTCAACTAAACTGAAGCTTCTTAAGGAGAAGGCCAAATCATATACTTCTTTGCCTCTCATTCAATCACCTTTATCTGTATTGTAAGATTGATGGCACCACTTTCACACAAGTGTAGTTTAGGTAAAGAATCCAAACCAGATTCATACACATAGCTGGTGCTCAACTGATGTGTCAAATGAAAGATGTTAATGTTATGTGCATTTTAAGAGGCACTTAAATTATTGTTGATTTTAGGAATCTAAAATAACTGAATCACTTTGCTACACAGTAGAAATAACACAACATTGTAAATCAGTTATGCTTCAATAAGGGCTTCCCAGGTGGTGTTAGGGTTAAAGAAGAGCCTGGCAATGCAGGAGACATAAGAGACTCAGGTTCAGGTTCAATCCTTGGTTTGGGAAGATCCCCTGGAGAAGGAAATGGCAACACACTCCAGTATTCTTGCCTGGGAAATCCCATGAACAGAGGAATCTGGTGGGCTACAGTCCATGGGGTCGCAGAGTCGGACAAGACTGAGCGACTAACAGATACACACTTTGTGACCCCAGGGACTGTAGTCCACCAGGTTCCTCTGTCCATGGGATTTTCCAGGCAAGAATACTGGAGAGGGTTGTCATGCCCTTCTCCAGGGGATCTTCCCAACCCAGGGATTGAAACCTCGTCTCCCTCGTCTCCTGCATTGGCAGGCAAAGTCTTTACTACTGCTCCACTTGGGAAGCCCAGAAACCATGTGAAACAAGTGCCAAATGGAGCATTTTACAAAGGAGAGAAAATAGAGCTTAGAGAATCTTTCCCTCCAAACTTGCTTCAAGATACTATAATCAAAGTATGCACAAATGTCTAAAAAGCAAAACTCCCTATTCCAGCAACCTGCTGGTTAAACGACAAGCATTGAGGAAATGTTCCCCATGCCAGTAACATCCCGCGATCCAGGTGGAAGAAGAGGACTGTTAGCCCATCAACTGTGATGCAACCAAACCTTCAAACAAGCTGGGTTATGAAAGGTTTTGCAAAGCTTTCTTCCCATTTATCTCCTGCTTAGAAATGGCTTGACACCTCTATAGAGTCATGGCCAAAACAAACTTTAAGTTAGACCTGAACATTGGGCAGATATTAAAACACACCCCAGTCTTAAGGACGTTAAGTCCTCGCCGTTCTCCAAGAACAAACGACAGCCTGAGAAGAGCAAGCAGTCGTGCATTTTTATGTTGGGAAATTCTTAAAATGTGCACTTTATTTGTTCAGGGTATGTATCAAATCTCCCCACTCAGTGAAAAGCACTGCCACCTCGATGCCAGCTGGCTTTTTCTTTTTGTGAAGTGGTACGGGGGCTGCTTTTCACTCTAAGCATAAGAATCTTGGGACTTCCCTGGCAGTCCAGTGGTTAAGTCTTCTCAAGGCAGGGGGTGCGGATTTGATCCCTGGTCGGGGAGCTAAGATCCCACATGACTCTTGGCTAAAAAACGAAAACATAAAACAGAAGCAATGTGGTAACAAGTTCAACAGACTTTAAAATGGTCCATATCAGGACTTCCCTGGTGGCTCAGTGGATAAGAATATGCCTGCCAATGCAGGGGATATGAGTTACATGCCTGGTCTTGAAAGATTCCACGTGCCTTGGAGCAACTGAGCCCATGCCCCACAACTACTGAGCCCAAGTGCTGCATTACAGAAGCCTGTGTGCCTAGAGCCTGTGCTCTGCAATGAAGAGTAGCCCCTGCTCACCACAACTAGAAAAAGCCCACGCACAGCAATGAAAACTCAGCTCAATAAAAAAAAAATTTGTCTGCATCAAAAAAATCTTTTAAAAAAAGATTTAGGATCTTCTCATTTCCACCTGCAGTTCTAGTTTGAAAATCAAATTCCACGCAGCTTAAAAATTACTTTTACCACCTAGATTTTAAAAATTAATAAGCAAATCAATAAATTTCCACTCGAATGTTGCCTACTCATATCTCTAAGGTTTTCTTCCAAATCACAAATATTATGACTCACCCTGGGATTCTAGAAAATTCAGTGAAAGTGATTTTCATCTAAATATCTTAAAATGGAATTTTAGAACTGTATATGAGTTTTGGAGGTTTTTCAGTCCTTTTTCTTCATTTTACAGTTGAGATTTTGGGAAAATAAAAGATTATCACGATAACATAACTATTTAGTGAAAGAATCCCTCTCATGCTTCCAGCTCAGTGTAGTCAACTAGCTTATGTTGGGCATGTTGCCTGTGTCAAGAACTTGAATTCTTACTTTTGGATTTATCAAGATGTGAAAATGTCTCAGGGAGTTTACATTCATGTAGGTGCAGATTGTTCCTAGTTAGGTCTTAGAAAAGTGTTAAATATTTACTTTTTAAAATTTTTGTTGGAGTCCAATTGATTTACAATCTTATGTTAGTTTATTCAGTACAGCAAAGTGAATCAGTTATACATATAAACATATCCGTTCTTCTTTTAGATTCTTTCTCCATACAGGTTTTTATAGAGTATTAAGTAGAGCTACCTGTGCTATATAATAGGTCCTTATTAGTTATCTGTTGTACATATAGTAGCATGGATCTGTTAATCCCAGTCTCCCAATTTATCCCTTCTCTCCTTGTTACTGGGTAGCCGTGCTTGTTTTCTACATCCATGACTCTATTTCTGTTTTATAGATAAGTTCACTTGTACCCTTTTTCAGATTCCACATATAAGAAATATCACATGATATTTATTATTTAGTACTTTTTTTGGTTAAAAAAACAAGCGAGATGTTATTCATACATCTCCCACTTTGTCTTAACCATGTCAAATGTAAGAGGAATGGCAATAATGTGCTTCAAATTTTAAAACCTATGTGTGTGTGTGCTAAATCGCCCCAGTGGTGTCAGACTCTTTATGACCCTATGGACTATAGTCTGCCAGACTCCTCTGTCCATTGGATTCTGTAGGCAAGAATACTGGTGTGGGTTGCCTTGCCCTTCTCCAGGGGGTCTTCCTGACCCAGGGATCGAACCCATATCTTTTATGTCTCCTGCATTGGTAGGTGGGCTCTTTATCACTAGAGCCATTTGGGAAGCCCCTCTAAAACCTATAGTGGATCCTTATTATCCCAACATGAATCATCCAGGGGACTAAGCTACAGGCTATATAAGGAAGCAAAACTTATTTTAATCAGAAAATGTTCACAAATGATTTTCCACTTAAAAATGAGTGCCCTCTCAAACAGCCCTCCTCACTCAATGCTGGTGTTTAGTTTTACTCTTTGGGTCAACATCTCTGTTGTCGACTCTTTCCCTGATCATTTTAAATACCAACCACAATGCTAACTGGTTGAAAAATAAAATAAAAAATCTTACTGAATCAAATTGGTGTTGAACTGCTCAACCACATGCAAAACAGTTGATAAATGAAGAGCTGCTGGCAATACAATGGTGAACGCAAGAAGAGAAAATCGTAAAGAGGGTGATATAAAAATTATTTCCCAAAAGAATGACCTGAGTAACTTTGAATTAAGCGAAGCCCTTGAACAAATTAATGAAGTTCTTGAATATTTTCCCCCAAATTAACCTCTTTGTAATTGTGGGATTAAACTCAATCAAGAAGTGAAGGCCATGGTATTATGCCACAGACGGTTTTGCCAGAAAAACCACACACTTCCAAAGGGAATGACCATTTACGTCATTCTTGGTTCATTCTAACAATAAAACAGTTTAAATTTAAAAATATATTTTATATACAAAGTAAATTTATTTTTTAGATTTTTAGTTTGGTTCTTCAAGATACAGTCCCTGTCACTCTTTAATTTGGACATTTATTCCCAATTTCAAGTAGATTTTGTACCCATGATTTTCAATAACAAGGATAACCTATGATTGTAGAGATGAAGGGCTGAAACCCAGAAAACATAGCACTTTCATAAGGTCACAAATCTCACTGGCAGCAGTCAGTCACTTGAGACCTCCATCACCCAGAGATTGCTAATCTCTATGCAAAGAGATAAAGAATTTGCCTTGCACTTAACATGGCTTTTCAGTTGAGGTAAGAATTTGATGGCAGGAGAAGAAGTAAGAGAGGAAAGATCTTAAGGAAGATCAAATAAAATTTGTTTTCCCTTCACTTTAGCTAAAGAAATGACATGTCTAAAATTGATCCTAATCCAAAACGTACATTCCAGGGATAAGACCTGCCCATTTTAAAGTGTGTTTTGGTGCAATTAAGAGACACACTTAAGATAGGGATTAATCGTGATGGTTTGGTTGAGAGTTCTTTTTAAAAGAGAAGCTCTTCGCAGAAGAAGCCATAATGCTCCCAGTATCATCACCCCTGCTGACTCTCTCCCTCCAGCAAGTGATGATGCAAGGCTGAAAGGAGTTCCAAGGTGCTATGAGCTGAATGTTTTTGTCCTCCAAAAATCCATATCTGAAGCCCTAAGGAGATGGCAACCCACTCAAGTATTTTGCCTGGAGAATTCCATGGACAGAGGAGCCTGGCAGGCTACAGTCCATGGGGTCACAAAGAGTCGGACACAACTGAGCGACTATCACTCACACAACCTCCAATATGACGGGCTTTGGAAGGTAATTAGATTTAGATGAAGTCATGAGGGTGGGGCCCCCTCATGACCTTATCTAAATGTTCTTAAAAGAAGAGGCAGAGAGACCAGTACTCTGAGACTCTTTCTCTCTTTTTTTCCTCTTTCTCCCTGCCACATGAGGACACAGCAAGAAGGTATATTTTCTTGGGATCCAAATCACTGTGGGTGGTGACTATAGCCATGAAATGAAAAGACACTTGCTTTTTGGAAGGAAAGCTATGATAAACTTAGACAACATAATAATAAGCAGAGATATCAATTTGCCAACAAAATCCCATATAGTCAAAGCTATGGTTTTTCCAGTAGTCATGTATGAATGTGAGAGTTGAAACACAAAGAAGACTGAGTGCTAAAGAATTGATGCTTTCAAACTGTGGTGCTGGAGAAGATTTTTGAGAGTCCATTGGACTGCAAGAAGATCAAACCAGTCAGTCCTAAAGGAAATCAACACTGAATATTCATTGTAAAGACTGATGCTAAAGCTGAAGTGCTGATTTGGCCACCTGATGTGAAGAGCCAGCTCACTGAAAAAGACCCTGATGCTGGGAAAGATTGAAGGAAGCAGGATAAGGAAACAACAGAAAATGAGATGGTTGGATGGCATCATTGACTCAATGGACATGAATTTGAGCAAACTCCGGGAGACAGTGAAAGACAGGGAAGACTGGCGTGCTGCAGGCCATGGTGTCTCCAAGTCAAACTCAACTTAGCAACTGAACAACAACACTTTCAGTCAATGTCGGGACTAGCTAGGGAGAGTGGGGTCATCTTTATGCTATCAGGCCTGGCTCAGGGGCCCACAGTACCTAGACCTCTGATCCACCACATGTACTGCTTCAGCATTGTGGATCATGTGAAAATGCAACTATTTCTACCCTTGATGAGGATGTCCTATAGTGACAGAGAGAGCAGAGAGCGGGTGGATGGATATTGTGTCCCTAGCAGTCCCTGTTGGCTATTTTTCAAGGAGCCCTGTCAACTGCGGCCCATTACAGTGGTTCTTCCATTCTCCTGTGTGCAGCTGTCCTTAGCTGCAGTGCCCAAGAGCTGGCAGCAGTTCCCAGCAATGAGGTCTGTTCTCCCGAGAATCCTGTCCTATTCAGGCTCGTGCCTCTGGTCCCTGGAACCACTTCAAGGTCCTGGATTGGGCTGTACTGCAATCTCTTAGCATGCCACCCATGGGCAGCTCCCAATAGGGCCCCCATGGAGACTCCATGGAGACAACTGGGCTGTTATTCACCTTCAGTCTCTGAACAGAAGCGCCAAGCACAATTCACTAGCTCATCCCTCCATCAGGTTCAACAAGCTCCTCCAGAGTTCACTGATTCAAGTAATGGCAGCACTAAGCAGGCAGCTGGTCCAGAGACCTCTCCTACTTTCCTTCATATTCAGCTGAACCAAGACTTCTAGTCTAGGTCGAAATTCCATTCTCTTTTCACTCTCACGGGCCTTACACCCATTAGACCATTGATCTATATTCTAACTCCAGCCTTTGACATCACTAATTTGTCTTCTGTCTTACTTATCTGCTCCTTCCCATACTCAACAATCTTTGGTGGTTCCTTGTCACTAGCACTTTAAAGCCCAAACATCTTGAGGATGAAATGATTGGATGGCATCACTGATTCAATGGACATGAGTTTGAGCAAACTCTGGGAGATGGTGAAGGACAGGGAAACCTGGCATGCTGTAGTCCACGGGTCTGCAAAGAGCTGGACACGATTGAGCGACTGAACAACGATCTTAGTAAAACGTTAAGATATCACACCATCAGAACCTGACCCAACCTTCCTGATTCATCTGTCACTACCTTACACCCTGCATTCAGATCTCACTGAAATATTCATTATATGTATTCCTAAAATTCACTACGTATGTCCCTGCAGGGTTCTCTCTCCTGGGAGGGCTCCATCTGACAACCATGAGCATATTTATTTAAATTTCACTTCAGGAACTTCCTTTGTGGTCCAGTGGCTAAGACTCCAGGCTCTCAGTGCAGGGGGCCCAGGTGTGATCCCTGGTCAGGGAACTAGATCCCACATGCCACAACTAAGATCCAGTTCAGTCAAATAAATAAATATTAAAAAAATAAATTTCATTTCAAAAGTTGCATTCTCTAGTTAGCCTTCCTACCATCTTCTCAATCTGAGTTTGTATTCTGTTTTTCAAGTTCTTGTAACATTTTATTAACTAATAGGATGATCCTATATTCCAGTTTGCTTGAGACGGTCCTAATTTATTTATTCATGGCTGTACCTTTCAGCATGTGGGATCTTAGTTCCCTGAGCAGGAGCCAAACTCGAGCTCCCTGTACTGGGAGCAGGGAGTCCTAGCCACCTGACTGCCAGGGAAGTCCCATGGTTCCCTTTTATACCTGATGCTCCTGCTTATATATTAATTGATCACTCCTTTTGCTCTCAAAGATGTCCAGACTGGGACTTCCCTGGTGGTCCAGAGCTTAAGACTTAGCACTTCCCCTGCAGGAGGCGCAGGTTCGATCCCTGGCGGAAGAACTAAGGTCCCTATGCCCTGCGGCGCTGCCAGAAAAAAGAAAAAAATGTCCAGATTAGGTCACCCTGTATATATAATTCTTATATTCTAAAACCTTGAATTCTAATTACTTATGTATTCATTTATGGCCCTCCCTCCGTCTGTATGTCTGAGGACATGGGTCCAGCAAGTACTTAACACATAGCAGATGCTCAATATATTTATTTAAAGTGGGTTTTAGTTGTGGCTCAAAGGACTAGTATGATTTGAAAAGGCAGAGAGTAGAGACATTTTTAAGATGATTACAGTGATTACAAATAATACCAGGAGATTCCACTGCAGAAAATATTAGTTAATTCCATGTCCGTCCCATGTTTGACAGGTGGATTTCCTAAGCTACTGAACACAGGACACATGGCAGGTTTTTCAAATGTGAAAGCAGGGCTGTGGCTGCAGCTGCTCCTCAAGAGCTGAGCATCCCCAGAGAGGAGGCTGAGCAGCCTGCACACAGATTTACCCAAGGGTGCACCTGTAAAACTGAGTAGACTCAGGGTCAATCTGAGGCTACTTTTGTCTGCATGCATGCTAAGTCACTTCAGTCATGTCCAACTCTGCGGCCCCATGGATTGTAGCCTGCCAGGCTCCTCTGTCCATGGGATTCTCCAGGCAAAAATACTGGAGTGGGTTGCCATGCCCTCCTCCAGGGAATCTTCCCCACCCAAGGACTGAACCAGCGTCTTACATTTCTTGCATTGGCAGGTAGGTTCTTACCACTTGAGCCTCCTGGGAAGCCCCCAAAATGCAAGACATAACCACTTAACTTCCTTCTGAGAAGGCAGGGCCAGATGAACTCAGGTTTTTGAGGAGAGCAGAATTGCTGTTGTTAAAAATGTTAAAAGAGGCTGGGGCACCCCTGGCATTTCTCTTCTCTGGTCTTCCCCCAGGCAGCCATCAGCCTCTCCATAAATGTAAATGTTAAAAGAAACATTTAAAGAACAATAGTGTAACAGGATATCAATTAACGGGCCTGCTCTGGGCAGCCCTACTTCTGGGTTCAGCCCTGAATCTAGAGATAAGCAATAAGGAGGAAAAAACAAGAAAAACATTCCAAGCATTGGTGATGGCACCCATTAATGTATCTAAATGCGATTAGAAGCTATTTGGATTTTTGCAAGTTCTGTAAGTGTACAACTGCTGCAGGTGTGTGTGTGTGTGTGTGTTAGGGAGACACAGAGGGAAGGCTTTAACTGCAAATCCGGTGATGTTGAGATACTCATGGGAAGCAGGTCAATGACCCCTGAGCCTGGCTCCCAGCCCTCAGGAGCAAGATTCTTCAAGCTTCTAGAGGAATGGATAAAGAAGATGTGGTACCTATATACAATGGAATATTACTCAGCCATAAAGAGAACAAAATGATGCCATTTGCAACGTGGGTGGAGCTAGAGATTGTCATACTGAGTGAAATAAGTCAGAGAGAAAGACAAATATTCCTCAATATTTGTTATATATGAAATCTTAAAAAATGATACCAATGAACTTATCTACAAAACAGAGTCACAGATGTGGAAAACAAACTTATGGTTACCAGGGAGTAAGGGAGGGGAGGGATAAACTAGGAGACTGGGACAGACATATGCACAGTACTTTATGTCATCACTTCTGGATAACTAATAAGGACCTATTGTATAGCACAGGGAACTCTACTCAATACTGTATATGGAAAAGAATCTAAACAAAGAGTGGATATATATGTATGCATAATTGATTCATTTTGCTGTACACCTGCAACTAATACAATATTGTAAATCAACTAGCCTCCAATAAAAATGAAAAAATAAAAAATAAAGGCTTCTCTTTGACTCACCTGACAGGCAGATGGATTAAAAATAGAAATTATCAGGCTGGGGTGTGTTGAGAGGAGGATCATAGCACTGTTTGGGAGAAATGGCTAATAATGGGGGATGGGTAGTTTTTTAATTAATTAATTCATTGACTGTGTTGGATCTTAGTTGTGGCATTAGGCTCTTCATTGCAGTGCGTGAACTTCTCTGTAGTTGTGGCAGGTGGGCTTACTTGCCCTGCAACATGTGGGATCTTAGTTCCCCTACCAGGGATCGAACCCACATTCCCTGCATTGGAAGGCGAACTCCTAACCACTGGACTACCAGGGAAGTCCTGGGGTGGGCAGTTTTAAATACAGCAAGGTATGCATTGGGATTATTCTCTTGACCTGTCTCTAGAGGTTGATGCTGGAAGCCTGGGGTTGCTCAGAGTCCCAGTTGCTCATATGGAGCACAGAGCTTTCCAGTGCCCTCAGCTCAAGGTTGTAAAGGTAGAAGGCAGATGCCACACTTTGCCTTCACCTGTTGGAGAACAGAAAGGAAGGGTAACAAAGTCACGAGAACCCAAAGCCACTGCTAGCTCCTTGTGATCCAGAGACCCAGTGGCACCACAGGACTCTGGGGACATAATTCTCAGAGACAATAAAAACGAGGACAAGATGGGCAAATTCAGATAAACATTCCCGAGCCCGTATGTGACTCAGAAACTCCAAAGGACCCAAGAAAGATATGAGGGGTTGGATTATCCAGTTTTGAGAAGACTCAGTCAAAGAAATACTGCTTTGGTGCAGATATGATAGCTCTACCGTACACACACAACCTAGAAGGTGTTGTAAGTCTTCATGGTGGCTCATTGGTAAAGAATTCACCTGCCCGTGCAGGAGACGTGGGTTCGATCCCTGGGTTGGGAAGATCCCCTGGAGAAGAAATGGTAACCTACTCTAGTATTCTCGCCTGGAGAACTCCATGGACAGAGGATCCTGGAGGGCTATAGTCCATGGGGTCGCAAAGAGTTAGACATGACTTAGCGGCTGAACATCAACAACGCACACACTCAACACCAGATAGTGGTTCTTGGGAAGCACAGGTGTGTGTATGTGACTGATTACTGAGTTTACAAGGACCTCAGTTCACATCTGAACAGCTGGGAATCACAGATGACTGGGAGAAGAATTTCATCACTTCTGGAGTTTCTGTTTCTGATGGAATCTGAAATAACTAGCCTGATGCAAAAGTGAAAGTAGAACCTTCAGGAAGGTGGAGCAAATGGGTATTGATGTGATCAGCGATTCTGTGGACTAAGGGAAAGTCCCAGGACTAAAAAATAACATTTCTTCCACATGTGCCCATGCCAGATGTTTGAGAATCTGCCATTAGAGCCATTGCTTTTTACTTCAGTTATTTCCATAAAATCTCGCCTTCCCACTCCTGCCCTTCATTGTCCAGTTGCTGTCAATATCCTGGTACCATCATGTTATTAGTGTTCACCCTGAAAAGTTACGTCTTTAATGTCTGTACCATGTAGATGCAGTATCCATTTTAATTAATTAAATTGAAATATAAGCTCCAGTGCATCTAGAAGCAACCCTCTACCCAGAAAAATACTCCAAAACAACATCCAACATTAAAGATAGACAGAGCATGGTTCTAATGGCAGGTTCTCCTTCTAGAGTTTCCTTTTGAACAGATAAGCAATATCAATAGGTTTTCTCATCTTTTACATCTCAAGTAACATAAAACTTTGCCTTGCTTGGGGGTTTTTCTTCACTTATTTTATTTCTGTGTGTTTTTCAACTTAAAAAATGGTTTTCTTTGACACTCTTTCGTATCATAAGTTTTCTTATTATTTAAATAGATGGATGGCATTTCATTACATCATTTTTAAAGTAGTTCCTTATAATTCTTTTCTTTTTGACTGTGATACCTGGCATGTAGGATCTTAGTTCCCCAGCCAGGGATCAAATCCAAGCCCCTTGCATCGGAGTTCAGAGTATTAACCGCAAGACACCAGGGAAATCCCGTTCCTTGTAATTGCTATGTAGGTTGTATACAATATTTTGCTATTGCAAATAACAAGACAAGAACTGAACCAGGGGTTTGTGACAATGGTCACATTGTACATGTGCAAGTATATTTGGAAAATAAATTCCCAAAAGTGGAAAAGGATATATGGATTCATAATTATGATAGATATTGTGTGTCTGAGTGTGTGTATGTGTGTGACATTTTTTTGTGACTTATTTTGGAATTGTTTTAGGTTTACATAAAAGTTGCAAAGGTAACAGAGTTCCCATTTACCCCTAACAATCTTGTATGTTTTTTAATACATATATTAAAATTTTTCATGTAGACAATTCTATTCATCTTTTGCTTTATATTTTAAATTTTTGCAGAAAATAATCCTTGAGTTTAAAGGTTATTTTTCACTTTCATCTTTTACACTGAATTATTTAATCATTTGAATATTTTTGGTATACCATGCAGAGTGTGAGGTAGGCATATAATTTAATTTTTTCCTTTTTAATTGAAAATTTCCAAGTAGCCTAGCACCTTTAACTCCCTGATTCTTCATCTCCTGGTATGTGATTTTTGCCTTTATTATATATGAAACTTTTTTCATACTTGGGTTTATTTGTGGGCTCTCTATACTGTTACATTGATCTGGCTTTTAAGTTTTGGTGCTTTGGGGATAACTTCATATTTTAATTCATTCATTCTTTATTCTGTTGACTCGTTAGCTGCTTTTCTTGTATTAATAGCTAAACCATTATGCTTACCTGATGTTTTTTAATAGTGATAGTTTTGTCTCCTTTAGAAAGCATATTTTGCACTTTCCCAATGGTCCAATGGTTAAGAATTCACCTGCCAATGCAGGGGTAATGGGTTTGATCCTTGGCTGGGGAAGAGTCTACATGCCAAGGGAAAACTAAGCCCAGGTACTGCAACTACTAAGCCCCTATGCTGTAACTACTGAAGCCTGTGTACCTTAGAGCCTGTGCTCTGCAACAAGAGAAGCCACCACAATGAGAAGCTTATGCGCTGCAACTAGAGAAAGCCCAAGCCGAGCAACAAAGACCCTGTGCATTCTAAATACATAAATAATTTTTTTTAAAGAATATTGGGACTTCCCTGGTGATCCTGTGTTTAAGACTTTGCCTTCTAATGCAGAGGGTGTGGGTTCAATTCCTGGTTGGGGAGCCAAAATCCCACATGCCTTGGGGTCAAAGTCCAGAACTTAAGAACAGAAACAATATTATAACAAATTCAATAAAGACTTTTAAAATGGTCCACATCAAAAAATCTTAAAAAAACAAAAGAATAAAAAGAATAAACATTCTCCAAAGGATTCTCATAGGACTTGGGTTTTCACTACATAATATTAAATGTGTTCAGGACACAATCTAAAATTACTCAGCATGCCAACAACTAGGAAATGGTGGCCAATTCTCAAGAGACAATTATCAGATGCCAACCCTGTCAATACCTAGATGTTGGAATGATCAGACAAAGACTTTAAAGCAGTATTATAAACATACTACATGAGATATAGGTATATACTTTTGACAATATAAAGACAGACATTGTTATCAAAGAAAAGAAAACTTAAAAAGCAAAGGTTGAACATATAGAACTAAAAACTATATCTGAAGTTGAGAAGTCACTGCTTGAGTTCAGTAGTAGAATGAAGATGAAAAAAGTAAAAGTGAATGTGAGCATAGATCAATAGTGGCTTTTCCAATCTGAAGAAGAGAGGAAAAACAAGTTTTAAAACAAACAAACTGAGCTTTAGGGACTTGTGATATGATGTTGGACGTTTAACATTTATGTCTTTAAGTCCCAAAATGAGAAGAAGAGAGATTTTGGTACAGAAATTATATTTGATGAAATAAGAATAAAAACTTTCCAAATTTTGTGAAAGATAGAGATTTACATCGTCAGAAATATCAGTGAATCCCAAGCAAGACAAACTCAGTGAAAACCAAAACATCATAACTAAATTGATGGAAAACATATAGGAAGAAAACAATCTTGAACACAGACAAAAATGACACATTACATGTATGAGACATCCGTCAAATGACTGAAGATTTCTCATCAAGGTCCATAGAGGCTAGGAGACAGTGGAACAGCCACCTGTAACACGCCAAAAGAGTTGTCAACCCATACATGAAACCCACTAATATACTCCACAAGGAAAAGCAGACATTTGCAGATTAAGAAAAAGTAGGAATTCATTGCCAGAGAACCTGTTCTAAAAGAAATGCTAATGGAAGGTCTTGAGGCTGAAAGGAAATGACACCAAAGGAAAACCTAGAACTTCAGGAATGAGGAAAGATGAGGAACAACAGAAATTCTAAAACTTGGAATAAAAATCTATTTTTCTTGTCTTCAATTCTTGAAAATATGTGTGATCAGTAAGAACAAAAATTATTTTATATTGGTTAGTGCCACTGGAATTCTCATACATTGCTGGTAAGAATGCAAACAATATAGCCATTTTACAAAGCTATTTGGTAGAAAGAAAGCTATTTTTTTATAAAGATAAACATACACTTACCATATAACTCAACAATCCCATTCCTAAATATTTACCTTAGAGAAATAAAAATTTATGTTTATACAAAAACCTGTATGCATATGTTTAGAGCAGTTTTATTCATAATCACCAAACTAGAAACAATTCAAATGTTCTTCAATTGGTGAATGGATAAACAAGCTGAGGTGCATCCATACAACAGACAACGTTCTACAATCTATATGACCTTCTACGAAACTCAAAACTATCGTGGTGGCGCAGTTTGTCAAGGTTTAGGGTTGGTGGAAAAAACTGACTATGAAAAGGAAGCACGAGAAGGTTTGTGGGAGTGATAGAATTACTCTGCACCTTGATCATGATGGTGACATGACTCTATGCATTTCTCAAAACTCAAAAGTGAACACCAAACAAGTTCATTATTCTCAATGTAAATTTATAAATAATTTTTAAAAATTCATCAGTCTGTTAATTTCTTCACTTTCACATATCCCTTCCTTAAGTCAACATCCATATTTCTAAAAGCTGAGTACAAATGGGACTCTTGCATATTTCAATATTTAGCAATTTACCAAAGGAGCTTGCTTTTAAAAAGAATCTTAGTGTACTTCCCTTTGTGAAATAAACTTAGTGCTTCTGATACTTGATGTTATCTATGTAAACCAGAGTTCTGAACTCCATCATCACCATCACTTAAAGTGAGGTGGCTCTGCAACTCTGATGATCCTCCAGCATATTCTTTTTTTCTCCTGCAGTTCTAACCAAGGGCAGGCTAGGTAAGTTATTCTCAGAGCCTTTCCAATACAACTGGAAGAAAAAGTGAGAGCACTGTTAGGCAGTTCAAGTCCCTGGGATCAGCACCTGGAGACACCCATATCCTCTGACTTAGTATGGAGGACACTGGGAGGCAGGGCTCAGGTGCGTGGTTGCACCAAGACTTGCCCTTTCTTAGTCTGTGCTCTTAGCTAAAGATCACTGGGTCCTGAGCCCAGTTCAGCTGAATTATGGCCATCTCTCTTCCCTCACCCTGTCAGTCCTGATGTCAAGGGCAAACAGCAACATCACAAGAAGGAGGAAGTTGCCTTTGTATCAACCTGGGGCTCAGTGATGTATGACAGACATGACACCTGTTCAACAAACCAGGTAAGCTCTGTGCACCGTGTTCTGGCTGCTCCCTCTCCACAGTTAGCTCAGGTGCCCTGCTCTTCGGTTTGCACATCCTGGTCACGTTTCCTCGGGCCTCACTTTCCTGAGCTGTGTTTCAGGTTCAGTAGTCTTTCAAAAATCACAGATAGCTGTGCCTTAGCGTCTCCTATGATCATGTTCCTTGCTTTGCTCAATAACTTCCTGGAAAAACAATGGATACAAATCTCACTGTTATCAATCACAGAGCATAATAGAGGTCTAAGTGTATAAACATCCTTTCTCTGTAAAGCAAATCAGTGTGGCTTCTACACATTGAGGTCTCCTTTTTCTAATCTGGGGCTTCCCTGGTAGCTCAGACGGTAAAGCGTCTGCCCACAGTGCGGGAGACCTGGGTTCAATCCCTGGGTCGGGAAGATCCCCTGGAGAAGGAAATGGCAACCCACTCCAGTATTCATGCCTGGAAAATCCCACGGACCGAAGATCCTAGTGGGCTATGGTCCATGGGGTTGTAAAGAGTCGGACATGACTGAGCGACTTCACTTCACTTTTCTAATCCACCCCTCCTACCACACACACACACACACGCCAATTTCTCTGGCAAATAAATCCTTATTGGCATATAGTGGGGTTTTTGTCTGGTGAGCAGCCTAGGAGTCACTCTCTTGGGTTCCTTAAATTGCTGTTGTTCAGTTGATAAGGTGTGTCCAACTCTTTTGTGTTCCCATGGACTGTAGCCTGACAGGCTCCTCTGTCTATGGGATTTCCTAAGCAAGAATACTGGAGTGGGTTGCCACTTGCCTCTCCAGGGGATCTTCTTGATCCAGGGACTGAACCTGCATCGGCTGCTCGTTAGATTACCCATGCTTTAATGCGGTGATTCTGGGAGGCATAAGCTTGAACTCAATTGCTGGATATTAAAACCACTCCTGGAAGCTCCAACCTCCTGATGAAGCATTTCCTCCTCTTCCTATGGCACACAGATGCTTCTGCTTATCTCTCAGTTCCATCCAGCACTCCCCACCTTTACAGAAGGAGAAAGTAGTGCACAACTCAACCCAAGGGGAAGATATTCCTTTTTTAAATTAATTAATCTATTTCTGGCTATGCTGGGTCTTTGCTGCTTCAAGGGTTTTCCTCTAGTTGCAACAGCATGGGTTACTCTTTAGTTGCAGTGTGTGGGTTTCTTATTTCTGCAGCTCCTCTTGTTGCAGAGCATGCGTTCTAGAGCATGGGCTCAGTATTTATGGCACACGGGCTTAGCTGCCCCATAGCAGGTGGGATCCTCCTGGACCAGGGATCAAACCTATGTCTCCAGCACTGGCAGGTGGATTCCTTACCACTGAGCCACCAGGGAAGCCTGGATATTCTTCAATAAAGCATACATTTAGTAAATAAGAAGAAACAGACTATAGCATGAATGTCCTCTCATATTGCCAACATATACCAAGAGTTTTTCTTTTTCTGGAGTTCTCAGGGCAAATGGAAAGGATCGATGGATACTGCTAGGTTTTCAAAATAAAGCATAAGTCAAATATAAATTGTTAATTGCCTTATGACTGAGAAGCCAGGAAGTATCCACTAATGAGAAAGAATCCACCAAACCCTTTTTCCAATCCATTCTTCATCCTCTGTCAGGATCATCCTATGCTATCTGATCTAGACATTGAGGGACAGTAACAGGATGACTGATAAACGCCCCCAGACCAGCTCTGCCTCGTCTGGCTTGCCAAGCCAGGTTCATCCTCAAGGATCCCATGACTATACCAGCCATAGGAGTAGAAACACTTTTAGAACTTTTTATGCCTGTGTCCCTAAGTCTTCATTTCACATAGACTCAAAAAAGTTTTAATTTACTCATATCCATGTTAAATATAATTTCTACATGGTGACATAAGAGCTTGGAGCATTTAATTTGATAGAATATTTTATAGATATTTAATGAAATGTCCATTGATGCTGATTCTTTGGTTTCATTTTCGGAAATCAATACATTTCTTTTTGTTTTCCAAACAGTCCCACTGTTCTCTGTAAAGCTGGCACTCCTAAGGTGCTGAATCTACAGTGCTTAACAGATACAAGGGCTTTGCACAAGAGAACACAGGAATGATACCTCTGAGCCAAATCCTTAGTACACACAGCTCAAGACATTTGTACTTGGTTGAATAGAGGAGAAGCTCAGGGCCCTAACACCCACCGGCAGTTGGTTTCATTTATATTATTCACTCAATCTTTACAACAGTCTTTTTAAGCTTTTAATTATCATCCTCACCAAACATAACAGAGAGAAAACATAGAGCACAGTCATAGCGACTTGTCCAAGGGCCCACCAATAGCAAGCTGGCTTTTGAATCTAGGACTCGTGGCCCCAAGGGCTTCCCAGGTGGCACTCGTGGTAAAAAACCTGCCTGCCAGTGCAGGAAACATGAGAGATGTGTCCCATCCCTGTCCTCCTCCAGGGGGACATGGCAACCCACTCCTGTATTCTTGCCTGGAGAATCCCCATGGACAGAGGAGTGCCCTTGGGGTTGCAAAGAGTCAGACACGACTGAGCAACTTAGCAGGTATACACTTGTGGCCCCACAGTCCACAGTTTTCAGCTGAGTCATGACTCCTGCAGGTACTGTGAAAGGTGCAGGTGACACAGTGGCGAACCTATCACACTTTATCACTTACCTCAGAGATCTACTAGAGACCTTACTCATCATAATGATCTTCAACTTAGACAATCTGCCTTGAGAGTTTTTCCTTCCGGGTGGTTTCATACATGTACCTTGTATAGACCCTTCTTGCAAGTTAGATCTCTGAGTAAAGACTTCTCTGTACTTTCTCACTCCCAAACAAAATAGCATGTTGCATATAATAAGCACATATCGAAATAATTCACATCTCTGCCATTGGGCTTAAGGTAAAGAAACATATGGGAAACGTTCCCAGGCTATGAAGTATCTTCAACACAGTGATCAGTTTAAAAATAAAAATTCATAAGCATGCCTTGATACAGATCTGACTTACAGATACAAAAGATTTAGTTAGACTCCTATAGAAACCCACAGGAATGCAATATCCTTTGGAAATGCTGCCATTTGAAAAAATTCTGGTACCTAAAGAGTCCAGAAGCTGAGACAAATGTGGCTTTCCAGTTTGAAGGGTGAGAGATGAGAAGTGTCTTGTGTATTAATGAAAATCAGATGCCACCTTGTGGTCAGAAATAGAAATTCAGAAAAAAAAAAAAGATTGTTCTGAGAATCAAATATTAGTACTAGAGAATTACATCCATAAGTAACATGGTTTATCCATGAGGAGACAGTGTGTCCCCACATTAATTCTCAAACACTTTTTTGCTCTAATCTGTGACATCCTTATGTGAACCATGAACTTGCAGATGTTCAAGCTGGATTTAGAAAAGGCAGAGGAACCAGAGATCAAATTGCCAACATCCATTGGATCATTGAAAAAGCAAGAGAGCTCCAGAAAAACATCTACTTCTGCTTTATTGACTATGCCAAAGCCTTTGACTATGTGGACCACAGTCAGTTCAGTTCAGTTCAGTTCAGTCGCTCAGTCATGTCCGACTCTCCGTGACCCCATGAATCACAGCACGCCAGGCCTCCCTGTCCATCACCAAATCCCGGAGTTCACTCAAACTCATGTCCACAGAGTCGGTGATGCCATCCAGCCATCTTACTCTCGGTCGTCCCCTTCTCCTCCCGCCCCCAACCTTTCCCAGTATCAGAGTCTTTTCCAGTGAGTCAACTCGTCGCATGAGGTGGCCAAAGTATTGCAGCTTCAGCTTTAGCATCAGTCCTTCCAATGAACTTCCATCAATCTTCCAGGATTGATCTCCCTTAGAATGGACTGGTTGGATCTCCTGGCAGTACAAGGGACTCTCAAGAGTCTTCAACACCACAGTTCAAAAGCATCAATTCTTCGGCGATCAGCTTTCTTCACAGTCCAACTCTCACATCCATACATGACCAAGGGAAAAACCATAGCCTTGACTAGATGGCCCTTTGTTGGCAAAGTAATGTCTCTGCTTTTCAATATACTATCAAGGTTGGTCATAACTTTCCTTCCAAAGAGCAAGCGTCTTTTAATTTCATGGCTGCAATCAGCATCTGCAGTGATTTTGGAGCCCAAAAAAATAAAGTCTGACACTGTTTCCACTGTTTTTCCATCTATTTCCCTTGAAGTGATGGGACCAGATGCCATGATCTTTGTTTTCTGAATGTTGAGCTTCAAGCCAACCTTTTCACTCTCCTCTTTCACTTTCATCAAGAGGCTTTTGAGTTCCTCTTCACTTTCTGCCATAAGGGTAGTGTCATCTGCATATCTGAGATTATTGATATTTCTCCCGGCAATCTTGATTCCAGCTTGTGGTTCTTCCAGCCCAGTGTTCCTCATGAGGTACTCTGCATAGAAGTTAAATAAGCAAGGTGACAATATACAGCCTTGACGTACTCCTTTTCCTATTTGGAACCAGTCTGTTGTTCCATGTACAGTTCTGACTGTTGCTTCCTGACCTGCATACAGGTTTCTCAAGAGGCAGGTCAGGTGGTCTGGGATTCCCATCTCTTTCAGAATGTTCCACAGTTTATTGTGATCCACACAGTCAAAGGCTTTGGCATAGTCAATAAAGCAGAAATAGATGTTTTTCTGGAACTCTCTTGCTTTCTCCATGATCCAGCGGATGTTGGCAATTTGATCTCTGGTGCCTCTGCCTTTTCTAAAACCTGCTTGAACATCTGGGAGTTCACGGTTCACATATTGCTAAAGCCTGGCTTGGAGAATTTTGAGCATGACTTTACTAGCGTGTGAGATGAGTGCAATTGTGCGGTAGTTTGAGCATTCTTTGGCATTGCCTTTCTTTTGGATTAGAATGAAGACTGACCTCTTCCAGTCCTGTGGCCACTGCTGAGTTTTCCAAATTTGCTGGCATATTGAGTGCAGCATTTTCACAGCATCATCTTTCAAGATTTGAAATAGCGCAACTGGAATTCCATCACCTCCACTAGCTTTGTTTGTAGTGATGCTTTCTAAGGCCCACTTGACTTCACATTCCAAGATGTCTGGCTCTAGGTCAGTGATCACGTTATCGTGACCACAATAAACTCTGGTAAATTCTTAAGGAGATTGGAATACCAGATCTGATTTGCCTCTTAAGAAATTTGTATGCAGGTCAAAAAGCAACAGTTAGAACTGGACATGGAACAACAGACTGGTTGCAAAAAGGAAAAGGAGTGCATCAAGGCTGTATATTGTCACCGTGCTTATTTAACTTATATGCATAGTACATCATGAGGAACGCTGGGCTGGAGGAAGCACAAGCTGGAATCAAGATTGCCAGGAGAAATATCAGTAACCTCAGACATGCAGATGACACCACCCTTACGGCAGAAAGTGAAGAACTAAAGAGCCTCTTGATGAAAGTGAAAGAGGAAAGTGAAAAAGTTGGCTTAAAACTCAACATTCCGAAAACTAAGATCATGGCATCTGGTCCCATCAGTTCAGTTCAGTCACTCAGTCATGTCTGACTCTTTGCGACCCCATGAATCACAGCACGCCAGGCCTCCCTGTCCATCACCAACTCCCGGAGTTCACTCAAACTCATGTCCATCAAGTTGGTGATGCCATCCAGCCATCTCATCCTCTGCCGTCCCCTTCTCCTCCTGCCCCCAATCCCTCCCAGCATCAGAGTCTTTTCCAGTGAGTCAACTCATCGCATGTGGTGGCCAAAGTATTGCAGTTTCAGCTTTAGCATCAGTCCTTCCAATGAACACCCAGGACTGATCTCCTTTAGAATGGACTGGTGGATCTCCTATCACTTCATGGCAAATAGATGGGGAAACAGTGGAAACAGTGAGAGATTCTCTTTTTTGGGGCTCCAAAATCACTACAGATGGTGACTGCAGCCATGAAATTAAAAGATGCTTGCTCCTTGGAAGAAAAGCTATGATTAACCTAGACAGCATATTAAAAAGCAGAGACATTACTTTGTCAACAAAGGTCCATCTAGTCAAAGCTATGGTTTTTCCAGTAGTCATGTATGGATGTGAGAGTTGGACTATAAAGAAAGCTGAGTGCTGAAGAATTGATGCTTTTGAACTGTGGTGTTGGAGAAGACTCCCTTGGGCTGCAAGCAGATCCAACCAGTCCATCCTAAAGAAAATCAGTCCTGAATATTCATTGGAAGGACTGATGTTGAAGCTGAAACTCCAGTACTCTGGCCACCCAATGCAAAGAAATGATTCATTGGAAAAGACCCTGATGCTGGGAAAGATTGAAGGCGGGAGGAGAAGGGGACAGAGGATGAGATGGTTGGATGGTATCACCAACTCAATGGACATGAGTTTGGGTAAACTCCGGGAGTTGGTGATGGACAGGGAGGCCTGGTGTGCTTCTGTCCATGAGGTCACAAAGAGACACAATTGATCGACTGAAATGATTGATGACATCCTTACAGATATAATCCTTAATTCACACACGACATTTACAAGCTTCTTGAACACCCCCTTCCTCCACTCTAATTTACAGGACTGGTGGTCATTTTACCATAAATCCAGTGTTGATTAACCCCTAAGGCAGTGGTCCCCACCCTTTCTGGCAGCAGGGACCAGTTTCATGGAAGACGATTCTTCTGTAGACCAGGGCTGGGGATGGTTTTGAGATGATTCAAGTGCATTACATTTACTGTGTACTTTATTTCTATTTTTATTACATCAGTTCCATTTCAGATCATCAGGCATTAGATTCCAGAGGTTGGGAACTCCTGCCCTAAGGCATTCCAAACTCAATAGGGTTTTGCAAAACACAATGATGATTTTTGCTTGCGATGGGAATGGAAAATGGTAGCCCCTTTGAAAGACAGCTTGGCAAGTTTATTACAAAACTGAAATAATCTTACCATATAATTTGATAATCACATTTCTTTCAACCCAAAGGAGTTGAAAACTATGTCCTCAAAAAAAAAAAAAAGCCCACAGATATTTATAACAGCTTTATTCGACTTTTTTTTTGGTTTGTTCTTTGATTTTTACAATATTGTGTTGGTTTCTGCCGTACAACTACGCGAATCAGTCGCAGGTATACATATATTGCCTCCCTTTTATGCCTCCCTCCCCTGCCCTGATTCCACCCTTTGAGGTTATCACAGAGCGCCAGACTGGGCCCCCTGTGTTTAACAGCTTTATTCATAATTGCCAAAACTTGGAAGCCACCAAGTTGTCATTCAGTAGGTGAATGAATTAAAAAAAAGACAAGACTGGAATAGACTTGTGAACACAGCAGAGGAAGGGGAATGTGGGACAAATTGGAGAGTAACACTGAAACATATATATCACCATATATAGAAGAGCTAGCTAGTGGAAAGTTGCTGTATAATATAGGGAGCTCAACCTGGTGAAAACCTAGAGGAGTGGGATGGGGGGCATTTATGGCCAATACTTAGGGCCGATTCACGTTGCTATAGGGCAGAAACCAACACAACATTGTAAAGCAATTATCCTCCAATTAAAGATAAATTTTAAAAAATTGGACAATCAGACAATGGAATATTATTCCATGCTAAAAATAAATGAGTTATCAAGCCATGAAAAGACATAGAGGAAAATTAAAATACATTGAAACAAGCCACTCTGAAAAGATGACATACTGTATAATTCCAACTAAATGACATTCTGGAAGAGTCATTAACTATGGAGGAGCAAATTGCTCAACGGTTGCAGGGGTTAGAGGGAAGTAGGGATGAACAGAAGAGCACACAGGATTTTTAGGGCAGTGAAACTGTAATAGTGGACAAACGTCATTGCACATTTGTTCAAACCCATAAAATGGACACAACACCAGGAAGGAACCCTATTTTTAGTTTTTTAAAGGAACCTCCATACTGTTCTCCATAGTGGCTGTACCAATTCACATCCCCACCAACAGTGCAAGAGTGTTTCTACAATGGAATATTACTCAGTCATAAAAAGGAAACAAATTGGGTCATTAGTAGAGAGGTGGATTGATCTAGAGTCTGTCATACAGAGTGAAGTCAGAAAGAGAAAAACAAATATCATATATTAATGCATATATGTGGAATCTCAAATAATGGTACAGATGAATTTATTTGCAGGGCAGGAATAGAGAGGCAGACATAGAGAATGAACATGTGGCCACAGGGGAAGAAGGGGACAGTGGAACAAACTGGGAGAGTAGTGTTGACATATATACACTACCAGGTATAAAATAGATAGCTAGTGGGAAGCTGCTGTGTAGCAACAGGAGCTCAGCTCAGTGCTCTGTGATGACCTAGAGGGGTGGGATGAGGCTGGGGGAGGGTGAAAGGGAGGGCATATATGTATACAAATAACTGATTCACTTCCTTGTACAGCAGAAACTAACACAACGTGGTAAAGAAATTATGCTCCAATAAAAAGAGTGAGCCCCATGTGTCAACGTAAGTTCATCAGTTGTAACAAATGTACAACTCCGGTGGGAATGCTGATCATGGGGGAGACTGCATATGCAGAGGATCAGAAGGTATGAGAATTCTCTGTACCTCGATTCTACTGTGAGCCAAAAATTGTTCTAAAAATTAAAGTATGTAATTTTAAAAAGTTTAGACATAATAGACGCTACAATTAAAAAATGCCACAGGAAGACCTCACTGTCTTCTTCCTGTAGTGATGTACAACGTGAAAACAAGGGTTTGCTGGTATCACGTTCCCGAAGTTGTAGGCTCTCAAGGTGACCTATTTTGTTTCAGGCACCTGACCTGGAGTTCAACACAGACAACAGCCCTCACTCAAAATTTAGAATGACACAGGCAAATCATTCGATTACCATTGCACAGAGATGCAGCCATTAAATTTCACAAAGATGTGAAATACACTTACATCCATCGTTTTCCTGTACTGAGTTCCTGATTTTTTATAGTTCATTTGTAGAGTAGTTTAGGAAGTGAGATGTGAGTCTCAGTAAAGCAAAATAATAATGAATGATTCTTTCTGGCAGGTAGGCTAAAAGGCCTGCGAAGATTCTCTTTGTCATCTCACATAAAAAAACATGTCATCATACTTTAATTATAGACTTAAGACACTGAATAGAGCCTGGACTAGAAGAACACAGGCTATCGCAGCTGGAGGAACTATTACAGGTCATTTGACCCAACCCTTTCATGTTGCAGGTGAGAAAACTAGACCAGAGATTAAATGATATGTCCAAGGTCACTCAAGATTGCCCAGCTAGTTAGTACCCACCAGGATGGCTCAGACAGTAAAGAAACTGCCTGCGATGCAGGGGACCCGGGTTCCATTCCTGGATTGGGAAGATCCCCTGGAGACGGAAATGGCAACCCACTCCAGTATTCTTGACTGGAGAATCCCATGGAGAGAGGAGCCTGTTTGGCTACAGTCCACTGGGTCTCAAAGAGACAGACACGACTGAGTGACTAACACACACACAGGACAGTGTCCAGGTCTTTGAACTGCACTCATATACTATGATTCAATGGTTAGAATGAACCAGAGCAAATAAATTACCTCATTATACCAGCAATAAAAGTTTATTCTTGTATTAGTATTCAGTATGAGGTAATTACATGCTTTTCAAATTTGGCTTTCAGAAACTTGCTGATCATAAAAACAAAAGAATTACAGAGGTCAAGGTGGAACTACAAGATAGCATCAGTAAACTAAGATTTCTGGCCTAGGTCAAATCAGCAAAAATAATCTCTTCAAAATAGGAAGCTGGATTGAGTGAGGCGTGTAAGCATCCAGGAACTTCTGTGAATGAGTACTTTCGGCCACCCTCGCTCACTGGAACACCATGAGGCTTAGAGCCCCGCGTTCCAAGCTGTGTGAAGGGGCTTTTTCTACCACAATGAACAACAGGTTCAGAGTTTGGCCCGGTATTTCCATCAAGAACATTCTTTATTCCTGGCTGCTGCTCCCAGTACGATTATCATCTCAGGACCATTAATCATGATCCTCTTCGTGTGTAATTTACTATCAAATGCTTGAGGGAAAACACGAGGAGTCATGCAATTGGCCCTCAGCCCCTGGCCCTGCCTAAAGATTGTGTGTGTGTGCATGCATGTGCGTTCAGTTGAGACTCTTTGTGACCCCATAGACTGCAGCCCTCCAGGCTCCTCTGTCCAAGGGATTTTCCAGGCAAGAATACTGGAGCGGGTTGCCATTTCCTTCTCCAGGGAATCTTCCTGACCCAGGGATCAAACCTCCATCTCTTGCATCTCCTACATTGGCAGGTGGATTCATTAGCAGTTAAGCCACCAGACCGACTATACACTTTCCTTATTTTTTGTTGTGTTCAGTCACTCAGTTGTCTCTGACTCTTTTCAACCCTATGGACTGTAGCACACCAGGCTTCCCTGTCCTTCACTGTCTCGTGGAGTTTATTCAAACTTATGTCCATGAGTTGGTGATGCCATCCAACCATCTCTGTCATCCCCTTCTCATCCCACCCTCAATCTTTCCTAGCATCAGGGTCTTCTCAGTGAGTCAGCTCTTTGCATCAGGTGGTGAAAGTTTTATAGCTTCAGCATCAGTCTTTCCAATGAAGATTCAGGGTTGATTTCCTTTAGGATTGACTGGTTTGATCTCCTTGCAGTTCAAGGGTCTCTCAAGAGTCTTCTCTAGCACCACAGTTCAAAAGCACCAATTCTTCTTTGCTTAGCCTTTTTTTATGGTCCAACTCTCACATCCATACACGACTACTGGAAAAACCATAGCTTTAACTAGATGGCCCTTTGACAGCAAAGTTATGTCTCTGGTTTTATTATGCTATTTAGGTTTTTCCTAGCTATCTAAATTAAACCTTGGATAAGACCACTGGAGATGCTAGAAAATCAGGAAGAACCAAAAGAAGCTGCTAGCACTTGAGTGTCACCAGCTTCCAGACTGGTGATGCTCTTTTAGTGCTAGACCCAAGGCAGTTGAAGTTTGGACATTCCTTTGAGTTCCAGGTAACTTCAGTTGTCATGGATTCTCCTTATTGAAAGTGGTTACTATAAAGCAACATCCATTAAAACCTTGTGAAGTCCAGCCCTACAGGAAAAAATGGCATATGGGTATCCATAATTACTTTTATTAAAATGTGTAATTATTTTATTCCAAACTTTATACAGATTCAATCAGGCAAAGGGAGAGGATTTGTTGTCCTATTTCACTCACCTGACTGCATGAAATTCAAAACTTGAATCTTGAGATATACATCTGTCACCTGTCAACCAATGCCAGAAGCATCCTTTAAGAGAATATTTTCAACATTCAGCAGAAGCCAGAATCTACTCACACACATCCAAATGATGAGAACAAAGGCTCCCAAAACCTTTTGGCTAAGATCAAGTGTAGTATGGGGGTTTTTCAGGTGACTCTGTGGTAAAGAATCTGCCTGCAATGCAGGAGACTCAGGTTCGATCCTTGGGTCAGGAAGATCCCCTGGAGAAGGAAATGGCAACCCACTCTAGTATTTTTGCCTGGGGAAATCCCATGGACAGAGGAGCCTGGTGGGATACAGTCCATGGTGTTACAAAGAGTCGGACATGATTGAGTGAGCACTTCTCTTAAAGACAGCCACCAAGGGTCAGGGTCAGGGTGACAATGACAAAGAACCGAGTGTTCACAATCCATCGCCCTGAGCTTCAAAGGTGTTCTGCTTTGTAGTACGAGCTTTCAGCAGTGAGTCCTTGACAACAGAAATTCACAAGAACTTTAAGGCAAGGCCCAAGTTTCAACTGCCTTGGCATAGAGACCCCAAAATCTCCACTATGACCTTGAATTTACAATTTTTCTTCTCACATAGGAGTTTCAGATGACAGCAGTCACGGGCTGGGCTGTCCTTCCTAAGGTGGGACTTGTGTCCTATATCCTCTAGTAGTTCCCCTCCGATGGCCCACACGCTATGGAAAGTGAAAGATTACGGCTGCCACCAGTAATAACCACAAGTAAAGAGCTTCTTAAAGAAGCCATGTCAACAGATAACCATGGAATTCTAAACCGTGGATGAGTCATCACATATCCTCCATCTCTTCACAAAAGGGGCCTCACATGTCCCCAAAGTAATGTTACTTTTAGGAGGTAAGGCTAGAGAAATGACTGGGCTTCCCTGGTGCCTCAGAGAGGAATGAATCTGCCTGAAATGCAGGAGACCTGGGTTTGATCTTTGGATCGGAAAGATCCTGAAGAAGGGAATGGCAACTCACTCTTGATATTCTTGCCTGCAGAATTCCATGGACAGAGGAGCCTGGTGGCCTCTAAGGTTCATGTGGTCCCAAAGACTTGGACATGACTGACTAACACTTTCACTAGAGAAATGACTAAGCTTGGAAGTATTCTCGAATTTTATTAATGTATTGGGAAGTCCAAGTTTTTAAACAATGTATCTGATCTGGGATCCCTGGCGAAACTTCTTCCCACTAGAATACCAGGAGAGCTCAGGTGCTCTATAAATCATTTAACTCCCTTTTTAAAAGTTTATTGAATTTGTTACAAGATTGCTTCAGCTTTCCCTTTTGATTTTTTGGCCATGAGACACATGGGATCTTAGCTTACCAACCAGGGATCAGACCTGTACTCCCTGCATTGGAAGGCGAAGTCTTTATCATCAGGGAACCATCAGGGAAGTCCCCAGTCATTTAACTTCTTGATTGATATCCAGTGTGATTCCAGATTTGACTTTCATGAACAAGCCTGGGATGGGCATTTTTGAGTACTTGTCCAATTATTGCCTTAGATGGCTATTGGAATATTGTCAGGAACATTAGGATGGCACTCAGAGGGAAAGCAGCTGTACCTGGTGGAGGTGTAACTTAGAAAGGAATCAGAAGAAGCGCCAGGGGTAGCACAGTTGGAAAAGAATCTGCCTGCAATGCAGGAGACAAAAGAGACGCAGGTTCAACCCCTGGGTTGGGAAGATCCCTAGAGAAGGGCATGGCAATCCACTCCAGCATTATTGCCTCAAGAATCCCATGGACAGAGGAGCCTGGTGGGCTACAGTACCTAGGGTCACAACGAGTCAGACACAACTGAAGTGACTTAGCACACGCCCAAAGGGAAGAAGGAAGAGAGAGAGCCAGAGAAGATAGACAAGAACGTAGCAGGCAGGAGGGTTGGGCATCGCAGGTACCATCAGCCTCTCACCCTCGTGGTCCCACAAAGATAGAAGAGCTGCCACCCTCCCCAGCAGAGCTGAGCAAAAGCCAAGGAGGCTCCCCACCATACCCTGGGCTTCTCACGTGACCATCCCTGGGCTGGCCAAAGTGGCAATCTGCTTCAGTTTTGATAAGTGGGCTGAAGGGTACTCTCCATCTAATCCACAGATCCTGGTCCTTAATGCACGAGACTGCAGGAGGCCCAAGTCCCCTGAGTTAGGTTCCTTTTCTCCATCCACTTCCCTCTCATGTCTATGTCCCTACCACAGAACCCACGACACTTCAAAGATCAAGGCTTTATTTTCCATAGCTCCAGTGTCACAACTGTAGCAGCACATCAGAAACATCCCCACACAGAAACACACATTTCTCCCCTTCTTCTGAGAGTTGGTGATGACTTGAGAGGCAGAAACCATGATATTTACAATGAGCATTTAAGAAACAACACTGGCCCACCACGGTAACATACACCATGCATCTCGCAGGTTAAGCAGCAGCAGTACATTTGTATTCAACAGGCACACTCATCCTTAAGAAATA
Organism: Moschus berezovskii; assembly: GCF_049115385.1. NCBI lineage: Eukaryota > Metazoa > Chordata > Mammalia > Artiodactyla > Moschidae > Moschus > Moschus berezovskii. Next base: position 78,077,364 of record NC_142466.1, on the reverse strand, counting down.
AGGAATATTCTGCAGCACGGTGGTGTATGAAGGAGGGGAGGCTGAATAATTATTTCAGAATTCGACCTGGTCTTTCTTCCATTTGCCAAACGTTAACACTAACAAAGAGTATGTTTAGGGAGATGTAAACACTTCCCCCAGCAGCTTGATCTCTATGGGCATTTTGCATCCCTGAGTGGGACGGAAGCTTGTTGCAACAGACTTCCACTGGGGAGATGGGAGTGGGGGCTACCTCTGAGAGGGGATAGGTCAGCAGTCAAACCTCCCAGCCCAGGAGAAGACCCTGTTCATCGGGCACATGTGGGAGCTGTCTGACGTGGGTGTCTGCTGTCCGTAACCTGCAAACTATTCTGGGAGGCACAGTGTGCAAGGTCTCAAGATGCTAATGTCCCAGGACTACCCGAGTTCTTCCTGAGAATGAGAGCACCCCCAAGGAGCCCGGGTCTGAGCCCAGTGACAATGCACAACATGGACCCTGCCTAAGGTGAAGGGCCAAAGGTCAAGGTCAGGACGAGGCTGGGTCAGAATGAAAACACACACTTGCTTTCTACTCATTTTAAAAGAAAACTGCGAAGCCACTGGGTCTTGGAGAGAGGCCTGGGAAGGCGTGGCTGAAGGAAATAGATTTGCATTTGCTTCCAGGGATAATCTGGCTCAGATGTGCCATTTCAGAAAACAAGGCGGCATGTCCCCAGGTGGTGTGTATGTACCACACGAGGTTGAAGATGGTTCAAGAAGCATTCTGACTGTGCACGAGGGCCCAGGTCCTTTCAGCAGCTGCTAGGGGGACCTGGGCGGTGAGAGGCTCTTTAAGGGAGACATTCGTGATAGGCAAGGGAAACAGATAAATGTCGTAGGTACACAGCCTGTGTTTCTAAAATCCCTAAAACTGCACAGGGAAACACAGATCAGGACTGAGTCCAGCACACACAGAGACAAGAATACCTGAAGTGCCTGGGTTAAAAGGTGGATGGAGAATGAAGTTCAATGATCAAGGTAGGATTGACCCCATTTGCCTGCCCAACAAGTAGCCAAGCACTGGCATTTTAAGGGCTCCTAAGTGCTAGCCCTGAGAGGCATACATTCACGTCACCCACAAGGGAAGGAAACAGTTTTAGTAAAACCAGCCACCCTAATTCCACTGGGGGCCACTGTGCTCCAGAATGAGCCATGCTTGCCGTCCAGTATGTGTGTGTGTGTGTGGCACGGGGTGAGCTCACAGCTAGAGGAAAAGCCCCAGGGTCAGATCTTTGGTCCTGGAATTTCCAGCAAAAGACAAAAGGAAAAGGCACATGATGGTGACTGATTGAATAAGGGTTAAAAAAAAAAAAGAGCTAAAAGTATTATTTTTTTCCAACGTACCTTTTTCCCTATGAAAAGAGAAATTCAAAATATACATCTTACACTTATTATTTTACATTCAAGTGGAACTTCCATGGGGAGCTCAACACAATTTTAGGCCACATGGAGCAATGTACTTACTACTTTGGTGCCCTGTAACTGAATCTAATGGAAAAATTCAGCCCTCTATTTTTTTTTTTAAACAGCTTTATATTCCCAGCTGTAACACTTGCTTATACACACACACAGGCACACACTCAAATTCAAAAACTTCTACATAGAAAAATAAAGGATAAACATTATCCATCTATTTTATACTGTGTACTGGAATTTTTATATACATAACTTTTTTTTCCTCTTTAATGTTTTCAGTCACTGCACACGTTCTTCCCTCCTGTGTGATCTATGGACGATTCTAGGGGAGGAGATGCTACACTGAAGGAAAAGCTACATCGCTCTCAGGGGGAGGAAGAGAAATAGCAATTTCTCGCTCCCCTGCTAGTCTTGTCCCCACCTGCTGTCACCTGGTATGTCCTGGCAGATGGCCATCGGGTAAGCAGCTGTCCTGTCCTCTCCTCCTTCTAAGAAGGGGTCAGGGCGCGTAGAAGGCCCCTCCTGCCAACCCCATGCCCCAATAATCTTAGTGTGAGGGCAGGGGAGTGGGCGCAGGCAGGGAGAGAGCCTTTGCACAATCAAAGACGCCAGCGTCACTTCCCACAGCCCGTTCCTTTAGTAGGGAGTTCGATTCTCCAGCTTGTGTTTGGTGAGGAAGTACTTGAAGAACTCATAGACAGACCAGGAGATGGCGGTGGATGGCATCTGGTAGATGACCCGGGCCTGCACACCTTTGAAGTACCCGGGCAGGCCGTTGAGTTGGTACACCGTCCGGAAGGCATTGGCCATGCCCGACAGCCGGCCGCTGATGTTGGCCAGGTTGAGGGCCATGTTCTCCTGAGTGTTGAGGAGGGTCTTACAGACGTCCAGGGGGGTGGTGGCGGCGGCGGCCAGGGCCCCAGCCAGCCCGCCTGAGATGATGTGGGACTGTGGGTTGTAGCCCCGGTAGGGGTTGATCTGCTCCTGCAGGAACTCGTAGGTGATGAAGTGGATGGACTGGAAGGGAATGTTCATGGTCAGCTGCGTGGTGTAACTCCGATAGAAGGCCCCCAAGCCCTCCGTCCCCCACACTGTCCGGATGCAGCTGAGGGCCGACCGGTGCGGCGAGTTGTACATCTGCATGCGTTGCTTCACGACTGTGGTCAGGCCGCAGGGGGGTTGGTTTGGCCCCACCCCGGGTCGGAGTGAGATGGGAAGCCAAGCCATAAAGAGAAACAAGCAAGTTTAGACACGGGTAACAGGGCATGGACAGCTAGCACACACACCCAGCCCCAGCCCGAGACACCGCCAGGGGGCCAGGTCCGGGCCATCCCGGGTTCAACACATGCCTCCGGGACCCGGTGCCAGGAGCCACGAGGTGGCTCTTTCTTGACGTTTCTCCTGCCTGACTCTTGGTTCACGTGGCCCCCACACCAGGCAGCCACTTCAGACTCCCCGAGCTGATCCCCCAGGTCCTGGCTGCCCTGGGGATCACACACGCCGGGGATTTCAATCCTGCTTCCTGGCTCCTTTGCCCTCCTCTGTCCCACTACGTCTACTGGACACGGGGCCTGTCTTTTATTCTCAGTGGTCTCTACCCCGCTGACAGCGTTTTTAGCTTCTGAGTCTCAGTGCTCTCGAAAGAGACACTCGAATGATGTTAGCCCAAGTTCGATGACAAACTCCAAGGAGGACTCAGGCTTTGTTAATACAAAAGTAACTGGTGGTTCAAAGGACAAATACTGCGGTCCCTTAGGCTTAGAATTTTAATTGTCTCCAAGCACTGCAAGATAAACACATACAGTGTGCTTTAATTCTAAAGGAATAAAGTCCTTACATAGATATAATGTCAAGGAGAAAAGGGGAGAGTTGAACTTCATTTTTTTTTATCTCTTGAAAAAAACAAATTGAAATAAAACTCTTGCCCAGTTGACATAGGCTAACTAACTGGTCATTGACTGAATCACCTTAAACCCACAGAAGCAGCAGCCCGCCTCCCCATCTGACCCCTCACGTCCTGGAAGGTCAGAACACATTTCCTGTCTGATGGGGCATGGGAGGCAGCTGAGAGCAGATAAACTGTAACCTTAAAAGACAAAACCAAACTTACAATACTTAAGATGTTGCACTTTTTAACCTCTGATTCTCCCTTCTGGCAAGGGACCGTTTTCAGATGAGAAAGGAAGCAGGAGAGAGGCCCATATCTTACAGAGAGATGAACCCAGCTGAAACTGTGCTCGGCACCAGGTCCAAACACCCCTCCCTACTCAGACCCGAGCTGGCTAAGGATATGAGGCCATAGAAAAAGCCAACAGAACTCATCTGCACAGCTAAGAATTGTTCTATAATGCTCCCAAAATTCGAAGGGGGGAAAAAAGGTAACGTGAGAGGAGACAGCTACAATAAAGTGGCCAAACGTTAATTTATGAAGTAGAATGATGCATACCTGGTGGGGGGGAGGGGTTCACCATACTCTTCTCCCTACATCTGCCTGTTGGAAATTTTCCGTAATAATTTCAAATGTCTTTTAAAAAAGCAAATTGAACATAACCCCTAATGGATGACCTCAGACAAGTTTCTTCTAAATCTGTCTACGGTTGGTAACAGTGAACAAGGGCCAGCAGGGTGTGTGTCTGTGTGTGTGCACACACAGGTTTCAGAGTAGTACAACAGCATATAAAAGAACCGCCAGGAGAACTTGTTAAGCAGCTCTACTGACTTAGTAGGTCTGGAGTGGGATCTGTGAATCAGCATTTTAACACGCTCCCAGGAGGCACAGATGCTACTGGTCCATGGATCCCACCCTGAGAAGCTCTGTTTGGGCGAACAGGAACCCAGAGCTTAAACGCTCATATCCCTTCTCGAGGCCTTTGAGAACACGGTCAAGAATTCTGCTTATTTTGACTGGGGGCCAGGAGTCCCCTTGCCCAACCTTCTGCCCCACCCCCTACTTCTGCTCCTGCCCCTTTGCACAGGCCCTGCTGTCTCTCCCTGGGATCATGAAACATTACCTTCTGCTGGATTCATGACTGCGTCGTGAAGCAGGGTGGCCATGCTCCCAGCTATCCCTGTAAAACAAACTCCAGAAAATTACCCTCTGGGACTGGGGCTTCTCAGGAAGTTCCTGGAACCTAAAGTCAGACAGAACCCTGGACCTGGCTTTCTAAGAAGCAAAACTCACTACCCATCCACCCAGGTGAGCACCGACTCTTGAAACCCTAAGCAATCATGGAAAATCCTGGATAAAAATGGGGAAGGTAACACAGACACCGTTACTCACATTTCAATTCGGCAGAAACCTCATTTTCCCTAGGAAAAGGCTAGACCTGCCAACACGGGATGTTACCAGAAACCACACTTTGGTGGCTTTTTCCACCACTGAAATTTTAATTCTTTCTCATCCCTGGCCTTTGTCTATAGATTAACTCACTCTGCCCTTAAATTGGGGCCATCGAAGGAGATATCATGTATACAAGCAGAGGGGTTTCCCAGGTGGCTCAGTGCTAAAGAATCCACCTGCAATGCAGGAGACGCCAGTTCGATCCCTGGGTCGGGAATATCCCCTACAGGAGGAAACAGCAACCCACTCCAGTATTCTTGCCTAGAGAATCCCATGGAAAGAGGAGACTGGTGAGCTACTACAGTCCATGGGGTCACAGAGTGGGACATGATTTACCAATTAAATAACAATGACATACACACAGGAGGGGGTAAAAAAAGAGGCAGCTTTAAGAAAATTCCTTAATAAAAGCCAGGCTTTTTTTTTTTAAAAGCAAATGGCCAAGGGGAAAAGGCTCAGAAGACCTGCCGATGGCAGATTACCCGGGTTAGTTTGCAAAGCAATGACATATCTCAGGGGTGGCCATGTCTCATGTCTCAGGGACAACCAAGCCCAGGTCTCCTCTGGCCTGGCTTCAAAAGCCAGATTCCGGCCTGGAATTTTGCTTTGGACTCTGGGTTTCCTCTCTCTGTAGGTCACACTGCCCAATAATCAAGACAATCGCTGGAAAGTGGGAGAAATGAAGGACACAGGCTAAAGCTTCAGAAATGCTTATGTAACCCCCTCCCTCCTCCACACACACGTAGGATCATCTGCAGAAAGATCAGAATGCAACCAGAGCACACCACAGTGAAGCGGTAACTGTGCTGGGCAGACCTTGACATAAACATAAACTCGCCTCCAAGGGGTCCAGGCGCCAAGGAGCTAAAGAGGCAGTTTTAGCAAAAGCAGGGCCCTGAGACCATGAACTTGGAGATATCAAGACTGCAGATCTTGGTGACCGTTTGGACAAATGAAAGTAGGGGCCGATTTTTAAAAAGCAAAATAAATGTCTGCAAACCAGCCAGATGGAGTCATTTTTACCAAGGTTTGCTGATGGGAAGGATGCTTTGGAGAAGGTGCTAAAAAAAGTTGCTCTGCAGTTACATCTACATCTCCACTGCTGAAAAATAAATTTGTTAAAGACTCCTGGTGCCACCAGCCAGAGATGCACTCCAGACCCAAACAGAAACCAATCAGAACCAAACCCACAGGAGCCGAACCCAGTAAGCCAAGCCTACGTATCAGTTGCCTGTGGCCAACTCACTCCCCCTTCCACCCCACCGCCCTCCTGGCTCCCTCAGAACAAAAGAAAACTATTTCAGCCCTTGCTTGCAGAGAGATGCAACAAACGGAAGAGACTGGGGGTGAAATTCCCAGATCCCCCGAAGTTTAGGAGGGAAAGGTCCTTTGCGCAGGAGCAAATCCTTCGTCAGCCATAAAACTTCTTGACCTTGTAAAGCTTAGTTAGATCTTGACGCTGTAGAGACCTGTTGGGTCAGTTTTTAAATAGTCTCAAAGAAGCTGTCCACATAACTTTTTTTTTTGGAATCCAGCATTCAAAAGTTTTGTTCCTATTCAGGGTTTTTTTTTTCCCCCTAGATCTGATCATTAATTGCTTTTGAATGTTAAAAAAAAAAAAAGCAAAAAGGCAAAACCCACTCAACAATGAAACACCTCTGTCACTGATTCTCCCCAGGCTTCAGAAAGCGAAGGAGGGGAAAGAAAAAAAAAGCGCGCGAACGTGTGTATGTGTCTGTGTGGGTGTGTGCACGTATGTCTGGGTGTGTGTGCACACACATAAGTCCTTGGTTCATAAGCAAGCGTGGCGGAGATGAGGCGTCAGGCAGCTGGGTCACAGGGAGGAGAACCCTGGGAAAGGGTCTGTTGAAGGAGAGACCTTTCTAACTCCAGACAAACGCTTGCAAATACCGTTGGCTAGGTGGCTGTTCCCCTGGTGGTGGAAAACGGCATTTAAAGTCCTTTTCATGTTTTCGTAGCAGGCAAAATACATGGCGTGGGCTGGCCCCGCGCCCATCATCATCACGTTGAGGCCTCGCAAGGGTCTCCAGAAGCCTTCAGTCCGTATGATTTTCTTGAGGGCTCCGTAGACACTTGTGTAATGGGCTTTGGGATCTGGATTCAGACTCTGCATTCGTGTCTGGGGGAGAGCAACAAAAGAAAAGAGAGGGATTAATGAAGCTGGTCAGAAGGGAAAGGAAGATCTAGGGAGAGAGGGAGAGAAAAACAGGTCGTTTTTTATAGTTTCACAGGATTTTCTGAGTGAAGATGACTTTTTATCCTTCTCCTTCCTGGAGTAACCCTCCACCCCTACACACACATATACATGCACTCACACACACCCACATGGATTTCATTGTACCCAGCAAAGCGAGTGAAAGATGAGGGGCAGGATTTGGAGTAGAAAGACGTGCCCAGACACTGGCAAGCTCTGTGAGTGTGTGCATGCCAAGTTACTTCAGTTGTGTCCGACTCTTTGTGACCTCATGGACTGCAGCCCACCAGGCTCTGCTGTCCACGGGATTCTCCAGGCAAGAATACTACAGCGGGTTGCCATGCCCTCCTCCAGGCAAGCTGTGTGACTTCTGATGAATCCCTTAACCTCTCTGGGCCTTGGGAGCCTCAGTGAAAAGAACAAGGTTACTGCAAGCATCAGATGAAACAATGGATCTGAAAACTCTTTAGAAATTCAGTGCTTAGTCACTTGGTCATGTCCAGCTTTTTGCAACTCCATGGACTGTAGCCCGCCAGGCTCCTCTGTCCATGGGATTTCCCAGATAAGAATACTGGAGTGGGTAGCCATTTCCTTCTCCAGGGGATCTTCCTGATTCAGGGATTGAACGCTGGTCCCCTGCGTTGTGGGCAGATGCTTTACCATCTGAGCCAGCAGGGAAGGTGGTAATAAACTCAGAGACCTAGTCAAATAGAAGTATTATTATTATCCAAGGGTTCCCACTTGGTTCTCAAGACTTCGTTGTCCTCAAGACTTCGTTGTCCTCACTTATCTGAGTCCTCTGTGCTGTTAAAGTTCCTGTTCAGCCTCAACCATAACACTCCTTGGAATCCTCCATCCCTCGCCCCCTCATCTCCTCTAAATACTTTTTACATTTCATCATTACAAGTTAGCACTGAAATACATGGTCATGTTCTTAACACATTAAAGACTGGGGGATTTTTGCAAAAACTAATGCTGTGGAGTTAATACATGTTATAACATCAACTCCTCCCTGAGTCCCCAGCTGGCCTGTCCCACTGATTTTGTACTTGCCAGTCTCCACAATCATGTGAACCAACTCTCTTTCACATCACAATGGTCAATAATGTGTTAATTTTTTCCTAAGTACAGTCTTGCCTCCTGGAGGCAGAGACCAGCCTTCCCCATCTCTGTCATCCCCATCACACCCCCCAGGCACTTGAGTAGGTGTGATGGTTAATCTTATATGTCAACAACCTGACAAGGTCATAGTACTCAGGCTGGCTCCAACTACAATCAAATATGCTGCTGTGAAGCAACATTTTATAGATGAGATTAACATCACTTTATAGATGAGATTAACATTTGAAGTCAATAGACTCTGAATTGGGGATTCCCTGGTGGCTCAGAGGATAAAGCTTGTCTGCCTGCAATGCGGGAGACCTGGGTTCGATCCCTGGGTTGGGAAGATCCCCTGGAGAAGGAAATGACAACCCACTCCAGGATTCTTGCCTGGAGAATCCCATGGACAGATGAGACTGGCGGGCTACAGTCCACTGGGTCATAAAAAGTCAGACATGGCTTCACTTTCACTTTCTTTCTTTCATGTTAGACTCTGAATAAAGCAGATTACCTGCCACTGCATGGGTGGGCCTCACTCAGTCAGGTGAGGGCCTGAAGAAGGTAAAAAGACCAAATCCTGATGTCCCCCAGGAAAAAAGAATTTTGCTTCTAATCTTTGGTTATAACACCAACACATCCCTGAGCCCCCAGCTGGCCTGTCCCACTGATTTTGTACTTGCCAGTCTCCACAATCATGTCAACCAACTCTCACACATGCACACACACACACATATACCCTATTGGCTCTGTTTCTCTGAAGAACCCTGACCCAGTACAGCAGGTGAGAAATATTTATGGACAAAGATCACTGGCTCAGTCCTGCAAAAGCAGCATTCTCTCCCCTACTCCTCTCCCCACGCACAGTCTAGACTAGAGCGTCTCCAAACTTTGGTAGGAACACCCTTCAACCTCCAGACAAAATCATACAGAAACTAATACATAAAACAGAAAAGCCTGACTGTAAATGAGACAAAATGCTCTGTGCCCTCCTCTCACTCCCCAAAGCCGAAATCCACCCGCCAGGAACCCCGGGGCTCAAAGGAACAATGTGAAAAATTGTGGTCATTTTCAGGCATAGGATTTTGCCAGCTAGTAAAACCTAAAAGAAAATGGGCACACTGTAGGCAAATTTTCATTTTGCCAAGAAAGGATATAAACATAATAGCAATATAAGCAACAGGCACCACTGCCCTATTTTATAAACATTTCCTAAAAGAGAGAACTTTATTTTCTGGCTGTGCTGCATGGCCTGAGGGATCTTAGTTCCCCAATCAGGGATTGAACCCTTGCCCCCTCCAGTGGAAGTGCAAAGTTGTAACCACTGGACTGCTAGGATAGTCCCAAGACAATTTTAATGCTTCAAAAAAAAAAAAAAAAGAGTCAAGACTACTTCTGATTACCAAACTGGTCTTTAATTTAGCTTTAATAAATACTAGTTCCCTCTCCTTTTTTTTCTACCACAGACTAGTGAAAATGCCCCTGAACTAATCAGAAGAAGCTACCAGACACTTGGGCCCCACATTCCCAGGGTAGAATGGATGGGGTCAGTGTCCCTGTATCTTTGTAACCGAGTTTTTACTCCAACTCATTTCAAAAGGCTTCCCAGGTGGTGCAGTTGGTAAAGAATCTGCCTGCCAATGCAGGAGACCCAAGTTTGATCCCTGAGTTGGAAAGATCCCCCGGAGAAGGAAATGAGAACCCATTCCAGTATTCTTGCCTGAGAAATCTCATGGACAGAGGAGCCTGACAGGCTACAGTCCATGGGGTCGCAAAGAGTCAGACACGACCGAGCTTACACAGGCACATGCAATAATGGAGGACACACTATAAACAAAGAAGACAAAAGGAAGAAGTGGGAGAGTGTGCCAACCAGGGCTGTAGCTGACTCAAAACCCAGGCTTTGCTCTAAAGTGCCCTGCTGGCGGAAGCCAATAAATAAAATGCAAAGTGCCGTCCTTGGAAGAGGAAGAAATGGTGTTTCAGGCACAGCAGAGGTTCTCTAGCATTCAATTCTAAAGGATATTTGAAATTTCCCAAGTTTTACAGCAAATGAAGCTTCTGCTTCCCATGGCCTTTTCTGATCACTGCTCTGATAAAAACCAGGAGCCTGAGGCAGGAGGTGATACAACCAGGTGGCCCAGAAGGCAAGCTCTGCTATCAGACAGAACTGATCTTATCACTTATGGTGTGACCCTGGACAAGACAGTTAACCTCTCTAAGCCTCAGCTTCCTCTTTCTAGAGAATGGCTGAGAAAATTAAATGCCTATTCCTATCCTTCTGACAATGGCAAGCCACTCCAGTACTATTGCCTAGAAAATCCCATGGATGGAGGAGCCTGGTAGACTGTAGTCCATGGGGTCGCTAAGGGTCGGACACGACTGAGCGACTTCACTTTCACACAGACTTCCAGAACGTTCCGTGGAGTTCCAGAAAGTTCCATGGAGGCGGGGTTGTGTCTGAGTCACAGCACACTCTAACGCCTATTATAGTGTCTAATCATGGGGTGCGTGCATGCTAAGTCATTTCAGTTTTATATATTATATACTTAGTTGTTGTCACTATATAAACTAATATATACTTTAGTCACTAAGTTGTGTCCGACTCTTTGTGACCCCGGGGACTGTAGCCCACCAGGCTCCCCTGTTTGTGGGATTCTCCAGGCAAAAATACTGGAGTGGCTTGCCATTTCCTTCTCCAGGGGATCTTCCCAAACTAGGGATCAAACCCCTATCACCTGCATTAGCAGGTTGGTTCTTTACTACTAGCACCACCTGTGGGGGTAGGCGGCAATATTTGTTAAATGTACGGATAAGCAAACAAACATACCCACAACTTCAGATACCAAGGAGGGTAAAGCAGTACTACGTCTCTTCCGTTCCGTTCCATCGCTCAGTCCTGTCCGACTCTTTGCGACCCCGTGGACTGTAGCCTACCAGGCTTCTCCGTCCATGGGATTCTCCAGGCAAGAATACTGGAGTGGGTTACCGTTTCCTTCTCCAGGGGATCTTCCCGACCCAGGGATCGAACCCGGGTCTCCCGCATTGGAGGCAGACGCTTTAACCTCTGAGCCACCTTTATCGCCCCTAAATACAAGCACACTTTCCCAGAATTACCTGTCCCTCCCACCATCCTTTATATCTAGAGCTTTCCTCATTGAAGAAAAATCCTCTTTGGCTGCATTTCTCAAGCCCAGAGTGTGAGCCTCTGAACCACAAGAGAGCAGAAGCAGCCTGTCCCTGTGGACCTAGCTGGAGCCTGTCAATAAGATGTGGCTCCTGCCATGCCCACTCCCAGAGGAGAGACCCACCTTGGGGAAGGTGTGCAGCAGCGGCCCAGGCCTCCTCCCTCACGATTTCTAGCCTGGGTGGCAAGACCAGCCTACGGAGGATGGCCTTTCTCAGTCCCAGCAGACCCTGGCAAGCAAGGGTGGGCTGTGTGACAAAACACTCAGCACCGCAGCAAGGAGCCAAGAGAAGAGATCCTGGTCCTCGAGGGCTCTAACAAGGCCAGTGGCCTCGACTGTGACATCTACCTCTCTGGTCCCCAGAGCCTTCAACTGGGAAACGAATGGGAGGATCAGAACAGTGGCTAATTATCAAAATCACCTGGAAAATGTCTAAAAATATCTGGGCATCACCCCAACATGAACTGATTCAAAACTTTTTTTTTAACTGAAGTGTAGTTGATTTACAAGGTGAGGTTAGTTTCAGGTGTGCAACAAGGTGATTCTGTTTCACACACACACACATATGTGTGTTTAGTCACTTAGTTGTGTCTGACTCTTTGCAACCCCGTGGACTATAGTCCACCAGGCTCCTCTGTCCATGTGATTTCCCAGGCAAGAATACTGGAGTAGGTTGCCATTTCCTTCTCCAGGGGCTTTCCCACAGTGAATCGAAACAGCATCTCCTGCATTGGCAGGTGGATTCAACCATCCTCTTATAAAAGGCCAGCTGGGAGTCTGCACACTCATTGGACTTCTCTGTCCTCAGGTGTTGGACTACTCAAGGAGAGGTCACATTCAACAAGCCATGCCCAGAACAGAAGCAAGTGGTCCGTGAGCACTGAGGACCCAGGGAAGCTCCCTCTCAGCCCATGGCAACCCCCACAGCCAGGCTTGAATCCAGTGCCTCTTGAGTCCTGTGGCACCTTCACTTCTCCAATCTGCCTGCAGGGGGCACCCACTCGGTGTCAGGCACCAAGAGACAGCGAGGAAATAAATGGGCAAAGTAGAGATAAAGGAAGAATGACAAGGATTGTCAGGAGTTCAGAGGAGAGAGCAGAAGTCATCACCTGTACCATTTACATAAGATCAGGAAAGCAGTCTCAGAAGACAGACTGAGAGAAGCTCAAGGTGGGCAGAGGAGAGTGAGGTGGCAGGGACTAAAGCCAGAGAGGAGATACTCAATGTAGCCATTTTTCTTTTTCTGTAACTCTGCCTATAAAACGTACAAATGAGGACACAGCATTTTCTATCTACCTGTCGGCCAGAGAAGGAGAAAAAGGTAGGAGGGAGAGGGAACACCCAAGTGTCCATCAATGGATGAATGGATAAACAGAATGTGATCCACCCACACAGTGGAATTTAATTCATCTTAAAATGAAGGAAATTGTGACACATGCTACTGTGCTCAGTAAACCTGTTGTGTCCGACTCTCTGCAACCCCACGGACTGTAGCCCCCCAGGCTCCTCTGTCCTTGGGATTCTCCAGACAAGAATACTGGAGTGGGTTGCCATGCCCTCCTCCAGGGGATCTTCCCAATCCAGGGATCAAACCTATGTCTCTAGTGTCTCCTGCATTGGCAGACAGTCTTTATCACTGGCACCACCTGGAAAGCTTGACACATGCTACAACACGAGTGAACTCTGAGGACATGATGCTAAGTTAAATAAGCCAGTCACAGAAAGACAAATAGTGTATGATTCCACTTATATGAGGTCCTCAGTTCAGTTCAGTTCCGTCGTTCAGTCATGTCCGACTCTTTGCAACCCCATGAATCACAGCACGCCAGGCCTCCCTGTCCATCACCAACTCCCGGAGTTCACCCAAACTCAAGTGCATCGAGTCGGTGATGCCATCCAGCCATCTCATCCTCTGTCGTCCCTTTCTCCTCCTGCCCCCTATCCCTCCCAGCATCACGGTCTTTTCCAATGAATCAACTCTTCGCATGAGGTTGCCAAAGTATTGGAGTTTCAGCCTCAGCATCAGTCCTTCCAATGAACACCCAGGACTGATCTCCTTTAGGATGGACTGGTTGGATCTCCTTGCAGTACAAGGGACTCTCAAGAGTCTTCTCCAGCACCACAGTTCAAAAGCATCAATTCTTCGGCAATCAGCTTTCTTCACAGTCCAACTCTCACATCCATACATGACCACTGGAAAAACCATAGCCTTGACTAGACGGACCTTTACTGACAAAGTAATGTCTCTGCTTTTTAATATGCTATCTAGGTTGGTCATAACTTTCCTTCCAAGGAGTAAGCATCTTTTAATTTCATGGCTGCAATCACCATTTGCAGTGATTTTGGAGCTCCCCAAAATAAAGTCTGACATTGTTTCCACTGTTTCTCCATCTACTTCCCATGAAGTGATGGGACTGGATGTCATGATCTTAGTTTTCCAAATGTTGAGCTTCAAGCCAACTTTTTCACTCTCCTCTTTCACTTTCATCAAGAGGCTTTTGAGTTCCTCTTCACTTTCTGCCATAAGGGTGGTGTCATCTGCATATCTGAGGTTATTGAGGTCCTAGAGACCTCTAATCCATAGAGACAGACAGCAGAATGATGATCTGTCAGGAGCAGATGTGAGGAGTTATTGTTTAAAGGGTAGGATTTGGGGTTTTGCAAGATGTAGAGTTCTGTGGATGAATGGTGGTGATGGGAGCACAACAACATAAACGTACTTAACACCACTGCATAGAACACTTGAAAATGGGCAAGATGGTACAGTTGACGTTATGCATATTTTACCACAATCTTTTAAAAAGGCAGGGTGTAAGGGCTAGAAGGAAAAACAAAATGAATGAATGAAGAGGCACAGAGAGAGAGCAGAAATTAGAATTTAAAAAAAAAACAAACAATTTCATCCTGGGGTTTCAGTTCCTGCCAAGCTGTCCAGCTCTCCTATTTCCATATCATAAACAGCCATTCTTTGCATTTTAATTCTCCTCTCTTGGAAATTCATAATGTACATTAGTGCATCCAGGACTCTGGGAAGTTCTGCAGGAAAGTCGACTGTGGAGCTTTGTTTCAAGGCACTCCAACATCTGTCTTTGGCCATGGAAGCCTCTTCTCTCTGAATGATGGATTGCACCTTGCAGAATACGCTTGAGAAAACACAGCTGTGGCCAAGGGCACACATCCTGGAAGCAGGAAGTGCAGAGATCACTGGAGGGGTTAGCAGGATCTCCTGGGGAGCCCCTGCAGAGAGTAGGCAGCAGGGAACAGCTTGGAAGACCAGACCTGAGAAGGGGCATGGGGGACAAATGAGCAGGACGAGCCCTGTGCTGCTTGGGACAGAGCTTACTTACTCCATGTCAATTTGCACACTGCTTTTGCTCTCAAAAGGGCAGAATGGAGCATAGTGCCTGGGTCCCAAGGTAGCTCAGTGGGTAAAGAATCCGGCTGCAATGCAGGAGACGCGGGTTCGATCCCTGTGTTGGGAAGATCCCCTGGAGAAGGGCATGGCAACCCACTCCAGTATTCTTGCCTGGAGAATCCCAAGGACAGAGGAGCCTGGTGGGTTACAGACCATAGGTCCTAAAGAGTTGGATGAGACTCAGCACTCACCCAAGACTAGGAGACTGGTTTTGCCACTCACTGCATCTGATCTGAGCAAGTACCCCTCCCCGCCGGGTCCCACCCACCACCCCCATCCCCTGCAGTCCCAAGGACTAGAACATCAATTCTATAGGAAGGCTCACATTAATGATATAAACACTATTTATTGAACCGGCTCCATCATGGCCAGAAAGACCACAATGGAGGGGACAAGCCCCTTACTCAAATTCTCCCCCAAGAAGACAGAACAGGACAAACCCTCCTTGCAGGTCTGTTAGCTTATAGAGAGGGCAGGGAGGGAGTGGAAAATGTGTGTTCTGTCCCAGGTGAGCGAGCTCCAAGGATCATATAACATGGGCTTCAAGTGCTAGGTGGAGAGCAGAGCTGGCTCAGCACCTGCCTTTTCCACTGGGAGACTGTGGCCCAGAATGGGAGAGGGACTTGCCCAAGAGTCACAGATCTGTATCCCCCAGCAAAGAAGGGGGCACGCTGGGCCCAGGAGGGAGCCTTCAGACCTCCCAGCATATCCCACAAAGGAAAGCCCAGCCTGGCCCCAGCTCCCACAGCATCTCTGCATCACTGTCTTCCACCTGACCTGGACATAGCTGGGGATTCCCAACCTTTCTTTCTGAATCCCTCAAAAATAAGTAATAAAACTTCCCCTAACATGCAGCACTTCCAGGACCAGAAAAAGATAATGGGAAATCTATCCATCCATCCGTTCAAATGCAGTTGCCACACTCCTTCTCGGAGGCAGGCGTGATAGGGAGGCAGGCAGGGAGGGGCATGCACAGGGCTCCAAGTTCATGGTGTGAACAAACAAACATGATGAGGGGTCACTGTTCCCATAAAGGAACGAGGGCTGCACTCCAGAAGGTCACTCAGGCTCCAGACCCCTTCCCGGAGAAAGGATAGAAGGTTCAGGCACCTAGAAGTGCTAGGAAAATGCCAAACAATGTTAGCATCTGCCGCCCAGTGGCTGTTTCAGCATTAGAAATCAAGTTGGTGAGTTTAATTCCCTCCCATCTGCCAAATATTTCCAAGGAGCACAGACATCATCAACAAACCACAAAGCTGGACTTCGGGACCCGCCCCCAGCCCTCTCCCTGTTTTCTAAGCCCTTCAGCCACCCACCCATGGGTGCAAGGCCTTCCCCTGCAGCCCATTTCTACCCACGGTCCATCCACGGCGCCGTGTGTGGGATCTATCTGTTGTGGACGCCCCAGCCCTCTTGCATAGCCGCCTGTGCCAGAGACTGCAACCAGGAGCCGGTTCCCACACAGCCCAGGAGGGAAAGGCTTTTGGGGGGCACTTTCTAAATTTTTTTAGCTTTTCTTTTTTGTGGGGAAAGGATTGTCTTCCGGAGCAAAGCCACAGACCTCATCGAGGGCTTGGAAAGCCCTATCTCGCCTTCCAGAAATCCTTAGGAGGCATGTATAGCAGATGAAGAACCCCAAACCACATCAAGCACAGTAAAACTTTCAGCACTTGAGTTCAAAACAGCAGCGTCCTGACTCAGACGGAACCTGTGGCTTCATCATATTCATTACAGGGGATGGACTCTGGTGGTGCTTCCAACAGTCACACCCTGGCCCTTTGAAAAAAACATGTGCAGAAATCATAAAAACTCAGGCGTGAGGATATCACCAGCATCACTCCCCACACATGAACCAGAATCAGAGCAACATAGAAAATCCCGTAAGACCAGGGTGCCCAACCTCCGAGGCTTAATGCCTGATGATCTGAGGTGCATGCCTGTGTGCTAAGTCGCTTCAGTCGTGTCCAGCTCTTTGCGACCCTATGGACTGTAGCTCGTCAGGCTCCTGTCCATGGGATTCTCTAGGCAAAAACACTGGACAGGGTTGCCATGCCCTCCTCTAGCAGAATCTTCCCAACCCAGGGATTGAACCTGGGTTATATTTCCAAGTTCAAAATTCCAAATGGTGTCTTTTTGTCTCTCAAGTTGGCAAAAATGGATACATAGGAGAACATACTTTGTTTCTGTTTTGTTTTTTTTTAATCGAAAGGAAAACTTAGGAACCAGAAAGAGAAAAATGACTCCTCTAAAGCAGCCTTTCCTTCCTGCAAAAAACAGGATGCTGTTGGGAGAATGCATGTGGGGGCTGGTGTATGGGGAGGTCCAGGCTTTTGCATTCTGAAAGCCTCTGCTGAGAACCCCTACATGGGAGACATCATTTTGCTGATGAAAGTCCATACGGTCAAAGCTATGGATTTTCTAGTAGTCATGTTCGAATGTGAGAGTTAGACCATAAAGAAATCTGAGCAAAGAAGAACTGATGCTTTGAAATTGTGGTGCTGAAGACGACTCGTGAGAGTCCTGTGGACAGCAAGGAGGTTAAACAAGTCAATCCTAAAGGAAATCAATCCTGAATATTCATTATTCAGAGAAGGGCTGACACTGAAGCTGAAGCTCCAATACCTTGGCCACCTGATGCCAAGAGCCAACTCATCAGGAGAAGTCCCTGATGTTGGGAATGAAGGAGAAAGGTGCAGTAAAGATGAGATGGTTGGATGGCATCACCGACTCAATAGACATGAGTTTGAGCAAACTCCGGGAGATAGTGAAGGACAGAGGAGCCTGGCAAGTTGCAGTCCATGGGGTCACAGTCGGACACAACTTAAAAACAACAACAACAACATGGGAGCAGCAAAAGGGCCAGCTCACTGGAAAACCAGGCAGAAGAGGCGAGCAGAAAAAGATGAGAGGTGGTAGGAACACATTTCCGGCTAAATCAGGCGTCACTGTCCCTGCCTCGCCTACGGGAAGGCCCAGACCTCCCAGAGTTTCAGGTGGCCCCCATGTGGAGGGAGGGTGGGTTCACACATAGGTGAGGAAACCCTCAGGCCCAAGCTGTCTTTTCACTTACTTCCCATGTAGCCCAATGTTCACCAAAGGCACACTTCTCTTCTCATCAGACCAACCAGCCTCATATGCTCCTGATTATCTGCTGCCTCTACAGCTCAGGGCCTGGACTGCAAAGGTCATCTGTCATTCACACACATCATCAGAACACAATCCTGCAAGTTTCAGGCCCACTAGAAGTATACTTAAGAGGTGCTGGTATTTCTAGGGATGAAAGGATTAAGCGATGATACCACTTACATGTGGAACCTAAAAAATAATACGGATGAATTGACTTAGAAACGGACTCACAGACATAGAAAACAAACTTATGGTTCCCAAAGGGGAAAGAGGAAGAAAGGGATAAATTAGGAGTTTGGGATTAACAGATACACACTACTATATATAAAATAGATAAACAACAAAGACCCACTGTATAACACAGGGAATAATATCTTATAATAATCTATAATGGAAACAAATCTGAAAAAATATATATATATTGCTGCACACCTGAAGCTAACACAATATTGTAAGTTACACAGTAAACTAACACAATGTTGTAAGTCAACTATACTTCAAATAAAATAAAACAAAACAGGACTAACTGAAGAGCTTCCCTGATGTATTTGGTAGAAATACACAAATTCCCCCAAGACAACCCAAACCAAGTTCCTTCCTGGCCTCCCAGTGAAGAAGCCACAGCACCAAACACTACTTCTCTTGGTAACAGGCCACAAACCCCAGAGCACCTTCGACCCAGAAAGGGTGGCAGAAGAGGGGTTAGTTAAGCCACACCTGGAAAGAAGGATGGTATTCACACTGGCAATAAATGGAACTGTCACTGTAGTCTCTTTCACACTATTTGATTTTTTGACTTAGCCGTAGGGGTCACTGTGATTGAAAAACCAAAATGTAAACAGAGCAGAGAAAGAGAATATTCTAGCTGAGGGAGCTGTGGATGGGGTGGTGGGTCTGGGAAAGGGAGGTGGACCTGGCCAGAGGGCATGTGTCAGGGGATGCAGCAGTGAGATGTGGATGGAGAAGGAGCCTGGAACTCAGGAGAGTGGCCGAACCCTAGATGATGGATGAATACACGCTTGCTGGGGCTTCCTGGGTGACTCAGCAGTAAAGAATGCAGGAGACTCAGGTTCCATCCTTGGTCCAGGAAGATCCCCTGGAGAAGGAAATGGCAACCCACTCCAGTATTTTTGCCTGGAGAGTTCCATGGACAGAGGAACCTGACAGGCTGTAGTCCATGGGGTCAAAAAAGAGTAAGACAAGAGTTAGCAACTAAACAACAACAACAACACCACATTTGCTGGTTGGGAGAAAAGGCAGGTCGGGGCTGGACTAGGAGAGGCCCTGCCTGAAGAGCTTGCTAAGGTGTTTGGAATTTACTTTCCAGTCAAGTGTTTTCCATGGTTATGTCCCTCACTTGACACAAGAGTTGCACAGAAGGCAAGCCAGCTGGGATCCACCACATCTGGGAGAAGGCACCGGGCAACAGAAGTCCTCTCCACCAGGTCCCGCGTCCTGTTACAGGCTGCAAGTGAAGTGAAGCCGCTCAGTCGTGTCCGACTCTTTGTAGCCTGCCAGGCTCCTCTGTCCATGGGATTTTCCAAGCAAGGAACACTGGAATGGGTTGCCATTTCCTTCTCCAGGGGATCTTCCCAATCCAGGTATTGAACCCAGGTCTCCAGCATTGTAGGCTGATGCTTTTACTGTCTGAGCCACCAAGGAAGTCCAAGAAATACAGGCTGCAAGGCCACTGTAATAGCACAGCCATGGAGGTCTCCCTCCCCACCCTCAGGCAGCAGCTCACAGCACAACCTCGCCTGTGGCTCTAAGGATGCCATTCCCACATACCTTTATCTTGGGAGCCAAACCTGCTTCTTCTTCCCTTTCTGGAGAAAAGTCTATAGCAGGAGGGAGGGATGGAATAATCTGTACCTGGCTCAGATCCAGCATACCGAGGACACGCTCGGAGAACCTAGTTGGTGGCCCGCCCAAAGGATTAAATTACCTCTGCTCTAGAGGCAGCCAAATTCCCAAGATTACAGGTAACAGGGTTGGAATTTCACGGGAGGGATTGGAGATCTCACTGAGAAACAGAGAGGGGGTTGCAGGGAGCACTGGGTGCGGCAGAAGTCTGGACCACTGGTCATTGCGACCCACCTCGCCTGACTCTAGTAAACTAGACAAGCTAGGGCTGGGTTCCAGTGTTCAAGCCCCATACGCGGCAGGAAGGACTGTGCTGTTGCTGTTTAGTTGCTCAGTCATTTCCAACTCTTTGTGACCCCATGGACTGCAGCCCGCCAGGCTCCTTTGTTTCTGGGAGTTTCCAGGCAAGAATACGACAGTGGGTTTCCATTTCCTTCTGCTGTGGATCGTTCCAACCCAGGGATCGAACTCATGTCTCCTGAATTGGCAGGTGGATTCTTTACCACTGAGCCACTAGGGAAGCCCTAAATGGCTGTGTGGCCTTAGGCAAACTGCCTTACTTTTCTGAGCCCCAGTGCCTCTACAGATAAATAATTATAATAATTAAGCAGTCACATCACCAGTTAACTCTACCCACTTTACAGACAAAGAAACTGAGGCACAGTAGGATAAGCAACTGGACCCAAGGTCACAGAGTATAGAAAGGACTGGAAGTCAGATGGACTGGCTCCAAACCATGCCCTTAACCAACAGGCTACATGATCCCCACCTCATGAAAATGTGGACTGGAAAGGTCACTTATGACCTCCAGCTTCTCCCTCATCTCTGATGTGCCCTGCTTCTATGCTGTGCTGTGTTTAGTTGCTCAGTAGTGTCTGACTCTGTGACCCCAAGGACTGTAGCCCACCAGGCTCCTCTGTCCATGGGGATTCTCCAGACAAGAATACTGGAGTGGGTTGCTATGCCCTCCTCCAGGGGATCTTCCCAACCCAGGGATTGAACCCACGTCTCCCACACAGCATGCAGATTCTTTACCGTCTAAGCCACCAGGGATGCCACCCCACTTCTACAACTGTGCTAAGTCACATGTATACCAGCTCAAGTACACAACCTTTTAAAGATCGAGTAGCCTTGATGCCTCAAAGACACCTAAATCCTTGATGCTGAAGTCCACAAAGGGCCAGGGGCAGAGGGTTGATGGGTGGAGGTCTCTATATCCAGGCGGTACTTACAGGCCATCAGAACCTAGTCCCTTGGAGGTCACACAGCATCACTGTTCTCCGACTCTGGCTGTCAGCCTCACCACCAGGCTCACACAGAACTGGGTACTAGTAGTAGTTCAACATGAACTCACCTCTCTCCTGGAAAAGACCCTGAACCACCTGTCCATTCAGGCTGTGGGCTGGAAAGACACCCTGACCGACAATGAACGTCCAGCACTCGGTCAGCATTCAAAACCAGGCGAGCCGAAATGCTCCAGTGGCCAGGCTGCCTGCAAGGAAGCATTTCACTCACCTGGCCTCCCAGAGGCCTCCCCAGACTCAGTGGTCTTGTCTATGTCATTGGCTTAAAAACACCCCAGCCACAAGTGAGGACAAGACATCAGAGGCAGAACTGGAAAGACACCTCGTTCTCCCCGGTGTTCTGTCTTCCTGGCATCTGGGCAAATTTGCTAAGCCACCACTGCGCACGTTAGAAGTTTAATACACGTGCCCCCATGGAAGTGACCCGGGAGCTCATGGTCATACCCCTCCCCACACTCAGAGCGCTAGCACACTGACTGTGTGTGGAAGAAGCAGAGTTCAGACAGTCCCACTCCCTGCTTCAGCCCCCAAAGCTCAGCCATCACCTGTTCTGCGTGACAGGGGTGGGGAGGGGATTTCCTCTGGGCTTCCTTCTGATTTCAGAGTTCTCCTGTCGCACCCATCCAGCTCACGCAGCGCTGCCTGGCTGATGGGGGAAAAGTTGCATGACTTGCCTAAGCTACCAGAGGTGGTCACCATTGCGCCAGGACAGGACAGCTCTTCAACTCCCAGATCCTGCCCACCGGACCCTCCTTCAACTGTTCAGTTCAGTTCAGTTCAGTCGCTCAGTCGTGTCCGACTCTCCGCGACCCCATGAATCACAGCACGCCAGGCCTCCCTGTCCATCACCAACTCCCGGAGTTCACTCAAACTCATGTCCACAGAGTCCGTGATGCCATCCAGCCATCTCATTCTCCGTCGTCCCCTTCTCCTCCCGCCCCCAACCTTTCCCAGCATCAGAGTCTTTTCCAGTGAGTCAACTCGTCGCATGAGGTGGCCAAAGTACTGCAGTTTCAGCTTTAGCATCAGTCCCTCCAATGAACATCCAGGATTGATCTCCTCCAGAATGGACTGGTTGGATCTCCTTGCAGTATAAGGGACTCTCTTTGCTATAAAAATCCCTATCGGGGAATCTCAAAGAAATTTCATTCAATCAGACAGTGTCTGGGGTCTGAAGTTCATCCAGTCAGTCACCCATCACATACTGAGCCCTGACAACACGCCAGACTCCGTTCTTAGGATCTGGGGACACAGTAATGGCCCCATCCTTAACCACTGCACTATTTTTGAGCTGCACACGTTTGGCGAAGTTACTAAAATTCTTTGCCTTTCAGTGGCCTCATGGGTGAAAATCTCTACTCCATATGCTTCTAGAAATGAATAACAAACACATGTCTCTTGTGTCTCCTGCATTGGCAGGTGAATTCTTGACCACTAGCTCCACCTGGGAAGCTCAAATGAGAAAATATAATAAGTACATTACTTTGTGGACATCACTTTGCTGACAAAGGTCCGTCTAGTCAAAGCTATGGTTTTTCCAAGAGTCACGTACAGATGTGAGAGTTGAACCATAAAGAAGGCTGAGCACCAAAGAATTGATGCTTTCGAATTGTGATGTAGGAGAAGACTCTTGAGAGTACCTTCAGTTCAGTTCAGTTTAGTCGCTCAGTCATGTCCGACTCTCCGCAAGCCCATGAATCACAGCACGCCAGGCCTCCGTGTCCATCACCAAATCCCGGAGTTCACTCAAACCCATGTCCATCGAGTCGGTGATGCCATCCAGCCATCTCATTCTCTGTCGTCCCCTTCTCCTCCCACCCCCAATCCCTCCTAGCATCAGACTCTTTTCCAGTGAGTCAACTCGTTGCATGAGGTGGCCAAAGTATTGCAGTTTCAGCTTTAGCGTCAGTCCTTCCAATGAACACCCAGGACTGATCTCCCTTAGAATGGACTGGTTGGATCTCCTTACAGTCCAGGGGACTCGAGTCTTCTCCAGCACCACAGTTCAAAAGCATCAATTCTTCCGCGATCAGCTTTCTTCACAGTCCAACTCTCACACCCATACATGACCACGGGAAAAACCATAGCCTTGACTAGATGGACCTTTGTTGGCAAAGTAATGTCTCTGCTTTGACAGCATGAAATCCACCCTGAGTATTCACTGCAAGGACTGATGCTGAAGCTGCGATGCTTGGCCACCTGATGCAAAGAGCTGACTCTTTGGAAAAAATGCTGATGCTGGGAAAGATTGAGGGCAGGAGGAGAAGGGAATGACAGAGGATGAGATAGTTGGATGGCATCATCAACTCAATGGACATAAGTTTGAGCAAACTCCTGGAGATAGTGAAGGACAGGGAAGCCTGGCGTGCTACAGTCCTTGGGGTTGTAAAGAGTCAGACACGACTTAGCAACTGAACAACAAAAAAAGCACATTTAACCACCTAACACAGTAGAGGAGGTGCTTGGTAAATGTGACCATTACTAGAAGTTTTTGTAAAAGGGCTCTAGCAAGTATGGAATCGCCTGTGTTAATACAAATGTCTTTGAAATATCATTAAGAACCACCACCCAAACTAGCTTAATCTTGCCTAGATAGGAGATGTGGGTATTTTTCCCTGCTTGCTCATAAATGGCTGTTTGGCACAAAGGATGTTCATTACAGGCTTGAACTGAATCATTAAGACTACAGAATCAGATAGGCCAGAAATTAAACAACAGAGCTCAGGGTCCCAGAAGGAAGCTACCAGCCACAGGACACTGAGGACTCCAGACCACAGTTCCTACAACCTCACAATAAAGGGACAGGGCACTTTTCTAGGAGTCCAGTGGTTAGGACTCTGAACTTCTACTGCAGGGGACACAGGTTTGAGCCCTAAGATCCCGCATGCCACACGGTGTGGTAAAATAAATAAACATAAAGGGCTGGGGGCTTTCCTGGTGATCCGGTGGCAAGAAATCTACCTGCCAATGCAGGGGACACAGGTTGATCCCCCTTCTGGGAAGAATCCATATGCCGCAGAACAACCAAGCCTGTGCAACACAACTACTCGCTCGTGCTCTAGAGCCCATACTCTGCAACAAGGGAAGCCTGCGCACCAAAACTGGAAAGCAGGCCCCACTCACTGCAACTACAGAAAGCCTGCAAGCAGCAATGAAGACCCAGCACCGCCAAAAATAAATACATATTTTTAAAAAAGAAATAAGGCAATAGCAATGGAATCCCTACTCTAACCCCCTCCAACCAGAAAGAGGCTGGACAAAGGGGAGGTGGCCCTGTGGTTTCCAATGGAGTCCAAACCCTCAAAGACCAACAGAACAGGCTCTGGATCCCCACGTGACCTACATCCCAGTCCGGCAGCTTCCTCCTCCCACCTTTGCACCTTTGGCAAGTTACTCAATCCCTCCCAGCCCAGTTTCCTTCTCTGGAAATGGCGCTCATCGCAGCACCCACCTTCTAGTCTCTGTGAAGATTAAAAAATACAATGAATGAAAAGCCCTTTGCCTGGGGTCTGGCATCCAGCTGCTGGGGCTTTTATTTACATTTTTGGTTCTTTTTGGTGGGGGTGTTAGTTGCTCAGTCGTGTCTGACTCTTTGCGCCATAGACTGTAGCCCACCAAGCTCCTCTGTCCATGGAATTCTCTAGGCAAGAATACTGGAGGAGGTAGCCACTCCCTTCTCCAGGGGATCTTCCCAACCAGGGATTGAACCCAGGTATCCTGCATTGCAGGCAGATTTCCTGAGCCACCAGGGAATTCCCAATTTGGTGGGGGTGGGAAGGAGATAAATAGCAAATTCCTAGGAAGATGTCATTTTTTCTTGAATTCCTTCACAAGATGACTACCTCCGAGAAAAGGATGTCCCCAGAATCCACCCTGGTTGGAAGCAACACCCCACAAATCACTGTCTATTTAGATGAGATGACCTGAGCCATTGTTGGGAGTGGCCGGCAGCCCTTCAGTTCTCGCTGTCTCTCTTAACAGAAGAGAATCTGAAGCCCAGGAAAGTGAGGAGATTCGCACGTAACAGCCTCTAAAGGTCTCAGTCCCTCCCACCCACTGTGTTTCCACATTCACCTTCCTTTGCTCCCCAATTCTAAATGAATGGATCCTGCTGCTTACATTAATCCTGATTATGTAACGAAGGAAACTTGGAGAGTCAGAGAGGAGGGAGGGAAAAGCTAGTGTCAATTTACACTAGTGCAAAGGGCCCAAGATGAAAGAGCTGCAGAAAGTTCACCAAGAGCCCAGGACAGTTCAGACCTTTAACTGGTGCTGAAGTCCAGGGCCCCAGCCAGGGTAAGGCCCTTAAGTGCCAAGGTTCCCTGACACTGCTGACTGGCACCCATTCCTGCACGGTCACCACAGGGTGAAGGTCCTCCCCAGCGCTCAAGCACCCTCCACCCTCTGAACTGCAGAGAAACGGGCAGCCGGGGCCACACTGAGCTACAGGACTGGGCACAGGGCGCCCTATGAGGGGTCTGCTCCCTCCACTGTGCTCTACCGGTAGGTGGGACAGGCTCTCAGGCCCCTCAGATTCTGGGCATAAATAAACCCACACGGTACTGCCGGGCACAGATATTTCCAAGAATGTCTCACTTTCCCAAACAAGCGCGACCCCCCCCAAATGTTCTCACACAGAAAGGAGAGAGTCCTGCGCCAAGAGTCAGAAAACCTCAATGCCCATCCAGCTTTGCCAACAAGTCCCTAAGGAACTCCTGGCTGGGTATCCACAGGAATTCCCACCAGCAGGTAAACCCGAGATGTGGGAGATTTCCTCCGTCAAATGGCAACCCACTCCAGTGTTCTTGCCTGGAGAATCCCAGGGACGGGGGAGCCTGGTGGGCTTCCGTCTATGGGGTCACACAGAGTCGGACACGACTGAAGTGACTTAGCAGCAGTAGCAGTCCCCATCCATTACAATTGCAAATACTTGTTCAATGAATGGGTTTCCCCAGTGGTGCTAGTGGTAAAGAACCCACCTGTCAATGCAGGAGACAGAAGAGACATGAGTTCAATCCCTGGGTCAGGAAGATTTCCTGGAGGAGGGCATGGCAACCCCTGCCAGTATTCTTGCCTGGAGAATCCCATGGACAGAGAAGCCTGGTGGGCTACAGTCCATAGGGTCGCAGAGTCAGACACGACTAAAGTTGACTTAGCACGCACACACATCCAGTGAATAGAGTCAACAGATGATCTCTAAGACTAAGTCTTCGGAGAAGGCAATGGCAACCCACTCCAGTATTCTTGCCTGGAAAATCTCATGGGCGGAGGAGCCTGGTAGGCTGCAGTCCACGGGGTCTCGAAGAGTCGGACATGACTGGGCGACTTCACTTTCACTTTTCATTTTCATGCATTAGAGAAGGAAACGGCAACCCACTCCAGTGTTCTCGCCTGGAGATTCCCAGGGACGGCGGAGCCTGGTGGGCTGCCGTCTATGGGGTCGCAGAGAGTCGGACACGACTGAAGCGACTTAGCAGCAGCAGCAGGACTAAGTCTTAGTCTGATCTTAGATGATCTCTAAGTCTTAGAGATCTTAATTCTTAGAGTCTCTAAGTCTCAGATGATCTCTAAGTCTCTTTTTGACCTCTAACATTCTAAATCTATAAAACCACGAAAGAGTCCTTTGGAAAACAAATGCTTGGCAGGGGAAGTGTTTAATCTGACGCATGCTTGTGTGCTCAGTTACTAAGTCGTTTCCAATTCTTTGCAACCCTATGGACTGTAGCCCACCAAGTTCCTCTGTCCATGGGGCTTTCCAGGCAAGAATACTGGAGTGGGTTGCCATTTTCTTCTCCAGGGGATCTTTCTGACCCAGGGACTGAACCTGCATCTTTTGTGTCTCCTGCATTGGCCGGCAGATTCTTTACCACTGAGCCACCAGTAAATGTACGTTACGTTAGATACTATACATCTGTACTATAGAACCGCAGCTTAAAAACACTTGTATTGGACTTCCCTGGTGACACAGTGGATACGAATCCACCTGCCAATGGAGGAGACACGGGTTCCATCCTTGGTTCGGGAAGATTCCACATGCCTCGAAGCAACTAAGCGCACGTACCACAACTACCGAGCCCAAACACCCTATGCTCTGCAGCAAGAGAAGCCTGTGTCCCCTCGCCACGACTAGAGAAAGCTCACACAAAGCACCGGAGACCCAGAACAGCCAAAAAAAAAAACGGGATTCCAGCAGAGATGAGAACCCATGTGCACTGCCAGGGGAGTGTAAAAAGGTGTAGCCCCTATGGAGAACAGTATGGAAGCTCCTGAGAGAATTAAAGACAGAACTACCACATGATCCAGCCATCCCACCTCTCGGTACAGATCCAGAAGAACTGAAAGCAGAGTCCCAAAGACACACATATATACACCCATGTTCACAGCAGTATTCCTCACAGCAGCCAAAAAGTGGAAGCAAGCCAAGTGCCCATCCATGGATGAACGAATAAACAAAAGGTGATATTATCCATGCAATGGTACACTATTCAGCCTCAAAAAGGAAAGAAATTCTGACATGTGCGACAACCCAGATGAACCTCAAAGACACGATGCTAAGTGAAATAAACTGGTCACAAAAAGACAAATACTGTATGACTGCACTTAGATGCGGTATCTGGAATAGTCAAATGCAAAGTGACAGAAAGTAGAGCGGTGGTTGCCAGGGGGCTGGGGACAATGAGGCGATGCTGTTTAATGGGGACAGTTTCCGTTTGCAAAGATGAGAAAAGTTCTGGAGGCGGATGGGGATGATGGTTGTACAATAATGTCGATATACCACAGTAGTGAAATGCACACTGAAAAAAGGCTAAGATGGCAAGTTTTATGTGTTTTTTAACCACAACTTTTTAAATTTTAAGACATTTTTAAATTTAAAATAATTTTTCTAAAAACCACAATTTTTAAACACTAACAATCTAATCAATAGCTCACTGCACATGCATTTCTGAAATCATAGCCTGAAGTCTGGCCACAATCCAATAGTTCCCTGTAGTTTCCTTGAACACCTGGGAGAGCAGTTTGGGGGTTGTTTATCTGTTTGGTGAAGGTGGTCAGGGGTCTCAAATGCACCATGTAATCCCCATGGACACAGTAACATTCCCAGCCTTGGAAGGAAGTACCTGGAAATTCCACCCAAGACGGAATGAAGTCAGAAGCTTTGATGGAAGATAGAAAGGCTTTGGGGCTTCCCAGGTGGCACTGTGGTAAAAAAAATCTGCCTGCCAATGGAGGAGATGCAGAGACGTGGGTTCCATCTCTGGGTTGGGGAGATCCGCTAGAGGAGGGCATTGTAATCCACTCCAGTATTCTTGCCTGGAGAATCCCACGACAGAGGAGCCTGGCGGGCTCCACTCCATGGGGTCACAAAGAGTCAGACACAGCTGAGCAGCTAAACACACACACAACAGAAAAGCTTAAGATGCAAAGCTGGGATGCTCACCCTTCTCCACAGGCTGACCTCCCGCCTGGATGATGCAGTGCTTCCCTGTCCAGTACACACAGGTCTGTCCCCGCCCAAAGGCCATCATGCCAGGAAGCAGTATCCCAACTATTTAGGTGTGGTGGTAGCTGCCAAACACCAGCCACACATTTGTATCTGAGAGACTGGGTGACCACGCAGGTGGTTCCCGCCCTGCCTTCAGAGCCAGGGAGCAGAGGTGGCCCCCTCAGGGCTGTGGGTGACGGCTCTCCCGGATCCACCCTGGACAGACTCAGAGAGCCAGGTACCTCACAAGCCCCATGCATGGTTCCCCAGTCAAGAGTGGTCCTGCCAGCTTCTGCAAGACTGGCTTCCACACCCTTCCACAGAGACCACACCTTCCAAAGGAAGCCCCACGATTAGCCTATTATCCACAGGAAAAAAAACCTTTTCAAAGCTACCCTGTCGCCAGCCTTCTCTTGCTCATTCCTCTACTACTAATTATATCAGGTGATGCATCTGCACGCCTGTCTCCTATTAAAGTCTGAGAGCAACACGAAGGAAGAGGCAGCCTCATATGCCGTGATCTCTGTGCTGTGCTTTACCTCAAGAACTGAGGGGCTTCCCTGGTAGCTCAGTGGTAAAGAATCTATCTGCCAATGCAGGAGACATGGGTTCAATCCCTGGTCCCGGAGGATCCCACATGCCGGCGGGCAACTAAGCCTGCGGGCCACAACTATTGAACCTGTGCTCTGCAACAAGAGAAGCCACCGCTCACCGCAACTAGAGAAAAACCTGCACATCAACTAAGGCCCAGCACAGCCAAAAATAAACAAATAATAATAAATAATCAATGGAGGAGGGTTCTGAGGTACACTGTATTTCATTCACAAAGCAGGCATTTTAAGGCCCAGATGCACTCTCCTCCCCAAACAGCTATCTGCTTGCTAAGCATCTATGTTCCATGGAACGAGACATTTCATGTTTTCTGGGGCCTAATATGCAGGATAGGATATGAGCCCCGTGACAGCCAAACTCCAGAGTTGAGGGGAACACCAGAGGGCGAAGGACGGGCCACAGGGAAATTTTCCAGACATTACTGAAGCCAGATTTCCCACAAACGCTGCTGTCAAATCAGCTCCATAAGGCTGAATGATTTACGTGAAGGCGGGGCCAGGACACAGCTGGAGGGGATGTTCTCCCGTTTCTTCACACACCCTTCCTACCAGACAATAACAGAGAAAGAGAACAAAAGACCAGAACCACCAGGCTTGACGTGCTAAGGGTCTCAGAGGAAAGATGCCAAAGGTAATGTCCTGAATACTCACCTTTCAGTCTCAAAAATCCACTTGCACATACTGCTTTCTGCACAGACAATTTTCTAAGTTCGAGGGGAGCTATTTTTGTTTCCCTGGATGCCGAAGAGAATGGCAAGAACGTCTGATCCTGGATGAGATTTCATACCAATGAAAACCGTCATCCTGGAAACAGAGCTCAGGTGTATGATTTAAACCAAAGTCAAATGACAAGAAGGGTTTCCAGAAGGGAGGAGAGATGAATGGGTGCTGGGGATAAAAGTGAGGGGCCAGACCATAGGAGTCTTGTGTTGGTAAAAAAAGAGTCATTCTCCCACCAACAAACAGTGTGCTGCTAGGAGAGCTGGGGATGCTTGGGGTAGGCAGAGTCCCTGCCTTCAAGGAGGTTATAGTCCAGGAGGGGAGGGAAAGAGCAAACCAAAAATCATACAAATAAAAAATTACAAACTAAGGGGGTGACAGAGGATGAAATGGTTGGATGACATCATCGATTCAATGGACATGAGTCTGAGCAAACTCCAGGAGACAGGGAAGGACAGGGAAGCCTACAGTGCTGAAGCCCATGGTGCTGCAAAGTCGGACACAACTGAGCAACTCAACAACAACAACAACAAACCACCCTGAAGTAAAGGACAAGGTAAAGATGCTGTGACAACAAAGGCAGGGACCGAGTTTAGATTCAAAGGTCCCGGAAGCAACTCTGAAGCAGTGACCAGAAGCCTGGGGGGAGTCACGCAGGAGAAGCACAGGAGAACAAGGGGGCCACCTTGGGATGCAGGGAGCGGCAGGTGGGATGTGAACAGAGGCCCTGAGGAAGGTGATGTCACTGCAGCCAGCTGGGTACCAGGAGCACAGCGCAGCCTGTGCTGAGCCCTGAAAAGAGGACAGTCAGCTGACCCTCTATGCAATGTTTCAGTCTCTTTGGTTCTGACCTGAACACAAGCCATGGGGAGTGATGGTGTTCCCGTCACCGTGATGGGAGTGGCGGCAGCAAGCCTTCCAAGGCGAGGAGTGGCCCCTTCATCCTGTCATTCCCACCAAAGTTCCCCCAAAATGCCCCAGCTGTCTGGGCTCACCCATCCTTGCTGCTGGCAAAGCTGGGTGACCGTGGCCGTGCCGGCTGACCCCTTGATGACTCAGCTTCCTGGTAGTGAGCTCATAAAATGGCCCAGGCAGGAAGGAGTCAGAGAGCTATAAACAGAAGCATCGGCTACACGGCTCCCCTTGATTCCAGGGTGGACTGTGGCCATTCAGCATTTCTAGAATTGTCTGAATGAACAGTTCGCAGTCTTCTAGTGTTGCAGTTAAAGGTTTCAAGTAAATTAAACAGACTACCATTTCTTGTCAGATACTCTAGGAAACAAGGTCCCCCCAAAGCATTTGGGCATCTAGTTCTTTTCCTGCTAGCTCCCTGGTAGAATTCCAGGGTGTGTGTGTTGGGGTGGGGGATGGGGTTGTCTTCCTAGCGTCCTCCTTCAAGCCAAAGTGCTTGTAAGTCTATACTTTACATCCCTAATCAAAGGACAGTGCCCAAAATTATACAGCCCATGCAAACAAAGAGTAGAACTTTTGGAACTAGAAGCCTCCTAAGAAACCATATAGTTTTAGCTCCATTTTGCCATTTTACAGATGAATAAACTGAGACTCAGACAACTGAAATGCTTTCTAACAGTCACTCAGCTGGTGGGCTTCTGGTTATCACAGCTAATTATAACTCACCCTAAAATGCAAATTAAATGTTCTATGTGTGTCTCCAGAGAAAGGATCCATTTTGCTGTGTTTTTCCTCCTTTCATTCCCTGCCCTCCATACTCAAGCTCTGGGTTGGCAAAGTTTCTTCCTGTCCCTTCAACTCTGGCTGCTCAGAGAGGATCAGAAATCTGTTTTCAATTTAAAAGCCACTTCTAGTAAAAGCCCAACTCTGTAGTTAACTTTCGTTTTTTTAGGTTCTGAAAGGGAATTTCAGAAATTTTCTTATGATTAGATTATCAGAAAACTCAAAAGACCCTGGAAGAGACATTCAAGGGAAGGTGAAAATAAGACCTTTTACCCCAGGTCAGGGGAAGCGTCACCGGCTGGCCCAATCACAGACGCCAGCGGAGGGCACAGCACTAACTCCAAGGATAACAGAACCACTAAAACTGTCCCCTTACAGACCCCCGGGAGACAACTGCAGTGTCAACTCCTTCTCTACCTCCTTCTGAACCTCAAAAGACTCTCTTGGACGCAAAGAAGGAACTAGGTGTCACTCCAACTTGTCAATGCATTCCTTATTACTATTCCGTTGTTTTTACAAAGAAAAATTGCTCAAGCTGACATTCTTTCTTTTTTAATCAATGTATTTTTCATCTTGTTTTAGGTAATTTTTAAAATTGAATTATAGCTGATTTACAATGCAATGTTAATTTCAGGTGTATAGCAAAGTGATTCATATATATATATATAATACTTTTTCAGATTCTTTTCCATTATAGGTTATTATAAGGTACTGAATATAGTTTCCTGTGCAATGCAGTGGGTCCCTGTTGTTTATCTGTTTTACATATGGTAGTGTGTATCTGTTAATCCCAAACTCCTAATTTATCCCTTCCCCATCCCCTTTCCCCTTTGGTAACTATAAATTTGCCTTCTTTGTCATTGAGTCTGTTTCTGTCTTATAAATAAGTTAATCTGTAACATTTTTTCTAGATTCCACAAGTGACATCATATGATATTTGTCTTGCTCTGTGTGACTGAGTGAAGCTGATATCCTTGCTGCTCTGAGAACTAATTATAAATCTTCAGTCATTTTCGAAATAAATTTTATTTAACGCTTCACACTTCCTGGCATAAATATACTCATTAATTCAGTGATTGTCTGAGAAGCCAAGATTCAAGGGAAAACAGTTTTTAAACACACTTACACTAAAAGAGAGTTCTCTAGTCTCTCTTGCTCATTTTAGGTTATTAACCCTTTCACTGACAACCCCTATTCCAGCAGAGTATCTTCTATGGTTTAATGTCCAGCAGATCCAACTTTTGCTTCTATCCCAACTGTTTCTCCTGGGGAACAGCTCGGCATTGTTAAGAGACACTGAAAAAGGCCCACGCACGTCCTCCTTCAAAACACCCAGACCTCAGATGCCAGGGAAATCCGCAGACACAGAAAGAGAAGGCTGGCCTTGGGGTCGGTCAGTCCTGCCCATGTCACAGCACTGGTCTTGTGGAGAAACAGGACTCAGTTTTTAGAAGCTGGGAGATCTAGGAGCTTTTCTCTCTTAACCTGGCCCGATACGGGCACCAGAAGGAAAATCCTCAAGAGCCAGCAGCTTCCAGCCTTTATCAGAATCACTGGAGGTGGATGGACAAGCCCTAGGAACTGAACTCTGCATTTAGAGAAGGATCCACCAGAGACAGAAGGACTCAAAGAAAAGAGAAGGCAGGGGGAAAAAAAAAAAGTCCAACTATTCAGCTGCCTTTAAAAAGTGACAAGGAGGGGGCAACCCTGGTGGATCCGCAGTAAAGAATCCGCCTGCCAATGCAGGAAACGCAGGTTCGATCCCTGGTCCTAGAGGATTCCACATGCAGTGAAACAACTAAGCCACTGCGCTATAACTACTGAGCCTGTGCTCTAGAGCCCAGGAGCCACAAATACTGAGCCCATGTGCCGCAACTACTGAAGCCTGTGACCCTAAAGCCTGTGCTCCACAACAAGAGAAGCCATTACAATGAGAAGCCCACCTACTGCAACTAGAGAGCAGCCCCCACTTGCCGTGACCAGACAAAAGCCCATGCAGCAGTGAAGACTCAGCAAAGCCAAAAATAAATGAATAAAAAAATTTTAAATGTCATTAAAAAGAAGTAACAAGGAATAAGGCAGGAATCTGAGTATCCATCACAGGTCCCCATATGGGGCTCGAGATTAACCTCTGTCATTGCCACGTTTCTCTTGTCACCCTCTAAACTGTGATCTGGGCCTGAAAAGGTTACTCAGGCAAACCCTAAACCTCACCAAATCATGTGACTGTATTTAATTTTTAGCTGCTTGCCTGGCTGCTGCTCCAGCGGGCATTTGCCACTCATGTCACCCATCGGTTAGGAGCCGATTATGAGCAGAAATGCCTGTGACATGACAGCTTTCCTCCCTTCCTCTGTGTTATCGACTGCTTTGGTCCTCAGCTCTGCAGGAAAACCCCACCAAGAGGAGGCTGGGCTTCCCTGGATGCTGCCAAGCAGTCACTTGGTGGTCGAACAGTGAATTAAAATTCAGAGTGGGGGTGGGGGGGAAGAAGAAGGAATTTCAGAATAGGGGGCAGGCCCCAGTGTGACCACCCCCCACCAAACACAAAAACTTCCTTGGTTGATTCTGTGGGCAGAAGGCTCAGAGCAGAACCCCAAAATCAGAGTGACAGGGGAGGGTACAGGTGTCCAGGGGGTAGCCAGGCTGGGGACAGGCTTGGGGACAGGCTGTGACATTCCAGGGGACAGGGAATCGTACAGTTCTGTCCTACCATCTACATCTCCTTCAGTCTAGATATAGATGTTGATATATTATTTCTTCCAGGGGCCCTTTTCCTGACCGCCCTCAACAAAGTTTTGTTTCTGTGAGAAGAGCCTCATCACCCGCTCCAGGAATGATTCAATGATACTTCTGTCCTCCTGGCAGACAGGGGACTTCTGCGGGGATGGACCTCACAGGCGAGAAGCCTCCAGACTTCCAGTGCTTGGCACATGTGGTCACACCCACTTGCTCCCACTTCTGAAGTCATTAAAATGAAGACTAGGGGATGATGTTGCACTTTTACACATACCTTTTAACTCTTTCTCGGTAGAGAAATTCCATGAATCAGGCTTATGCAAGCCAACAATTAGCAAACTAGCCGTGGAAACAGTGACTAAGGGAAGAGAGCTGGTTCTACAATCCATGACACGCCTTGGGTTCATCCGTAACTTTCACACTCATGAACACACACACCAGCATCTTCTTTCCCTTAGAAAGGTTTCCTCCTATTTCTTCAGTGTGGCTTCTGAGATCTGATCATCAGGCAATCGCTCATTCCTCTAATTCAGGCTGGAGACAGCCCTGGGACACCCATGAGATACAGCCTCTATTCCAGGGAAGCAGAGCACCCCACTGCCAAGTCAGAGGCAGGGCCCTGCATGTTTCCATTCCTAGCAAGCTGGCTGGCAAGCTTCCTGCAGCTGCTAGCACCCACCCTCACATCCACCTTCCACACCATCTGCCAGGAGCCCAGGGTGAGGCAACGTGCCAGCAAAACCCCCTCCCTGTGGGCAGTGTGAGGAAAGGAGGACCAGGGACCCCAGGACAAAGGCATCTGTGCCCTACCTCCTTCCCTTCTTACTTTCGATGATCAATGGCCTTGAGTAACCATAGCACACAGAGCACAGGGACCAAGGCAGGTAAGGGCATCAGCAGATACAGAGTCATGCTTCAGGATGATCGGCCACCTTTCTCAGTCTCCAACCTCACCTGCCTGCCACTCAAGGGGACAGACTCACCTGCAAAATGAAATGGAGCCTCTAAGGTGATAACCCCACGGAGATAAAAGGGAGGGGCCCCCACTCCCTGGAGGAATCCTTAATCACTGGCCTTAATCACAGTAGTTGTATGCAGGCCTCTCATCGCTGGTCCGACATCATCAATTTTAAATGTATTTCTGAGCACGCCCCAGAGTATAATTGGCTCTTCCTGATTACCCAGCCAAAGAGGTGGCAGCAGACAGCCACCCTGTCTTATTCAACAGATGGGAGACACAGCAAGTAAGGAGAGAGGCTAAGTGCCCAAGGCCATGCAGCTGCGGCGAATCCTGCAGTGGCCGGAACCAGAG
Organism: Moschus berezovskii; assembly: GCF_049115385.1. Classification (NCBI taxonomy): domain Eukaryota; kingdom Metazoa; phylum Chordata; class Mammalia; order Artiodactyla; family Moschidae; genus Moschus; species Moschus berezovskii. The sequence continues at coordinate 78,041,821 of NC_142466.1, read as the reverse complement.
CCTGTATTTTCCATTCCAACTAGCTAAACCTACCCCTTTAACAGGATCCCAGTTTGATAACAAATACCAGGGCCTGGCACCTGCAGAGAGCTTTATACTTTGTGAATGGCATAAAGGTCTGTTGACTGCAAAACAGGCTGTATTTTCTCACCACCTGTATTAAGTAGAACTGAAAGGGAGGTGCAGCGGGCATTGTTAACTCTTCCCTATTTGAGATGAGAAAACTGCAGCCCTAGCAGACCAAGGAACTAAGATGTAGTACTCTTTCCATAGGTCATTTTTAGGCTGTCTTTCGGAAAGGAATCCTTAGGCTAATCCAAAATAAGTTACTATACTGAGTCCAACTTTGGCTCACCGCTAAAATGAGAATGTGCCATAGCAGCTGCAGTTTGCTCCAGAGAAAGAAGCCAGAGAGAACCAAAAATATCCTATGGCAATAACCATTTGTGATCATCCCCTTGCCCTACATATTGGAATAAGTGACCAAGGAATTCTTATCTATATGTTAGAGCTCCGAGTTCCATGCCAAACTATGACTTTTTGCCAGAGCTTCCTCAACTCCAGTTTCTCCCTCCCAAAAATGCAGCTGGGACCCCAAAATCTCCTCTCAGAACCCAGCTCAAGGGCTCTGCCATCATTAACATGAGTCTACATCTCAGCACTTCACATGCTTGCTCCTACCTGATTCCTTTCCTCAACGTGCCTTTATCAGGATCCCAGTTTGGTAATAAATACCATGGCCTGGCACCTGCAGAGAGCTTTATACTTTGTCAATGGTATAAAGGTCTGTACCAGTACCTTCAGCGCTGGTACAGAAGAAAGAGGCGCAAGTTCCAGGCCATGTTATTGTTCTGAAGTCTAGCTTTCTCATTTATGAAATGAGAAACCGTGGGTGCCTTTTCCTATCTTCAAAGGAGAGCTAAGAGGATCAAGTGACAGAATATAGGTTAAAACAACACGAAAATAATGCTTACAACAGCAACATACAAGCATAACCAAGCATTCAAGCAATAACACTTTCTGGGGTGGTCCAGTGGTTAAGAATTCGCCGTGCAAAGCAGGGGACGTGGGTATGATCCCTGGTCAGGGGATCAGGAGCCCACACGTGGAGCAACTAAGCCCATGTGTGCACCACTACTGAGCCCATCTGCCACAACTAGAGAGCCCATGCACGGCAGCGAAAGATCTGCCTGATGCAACGAAGATCCCGTGTGCTTCAATTAAGATCCAATGCAAATAAAAATGAATTTTAAAAACTCAGTCTAAAAAAAGTAATAACACTTTCAGAAATGATAACAGCGAATATAAAGTGAGAGCTTACCACTGACCACTGACAATGTTCTTAACATTCTAGTTGTAGCATGATTCATTTTCATAGCAACACACTATGAGGTGTGTAGTGTTTTATTTCCATTTCGCAGATGAGAAAAAGAAGGCAGAGAGAGGTTTCAGCAACTTGTCCAGGCACCAGCCAGGCAGTCTGGACTCAGAGCCTGTGTTGTTACCCTGAAAGGCCCTTAATCATTCAGCATATTACCTCTGATACATGTGTCATTAGTGGGGCCTGTCAAGGTTTGGGCTTTCCCCGTGTCTCAGAGGATAAAGAATCTGCCTGCAATGCAGGAGACACAGGTTTGATCCCTGGGTCAGGAAGATCCCCTGGAGAAGGAAATGGCTACTCACTCCAAAATTCTTGCCGGGAGAATTCTACGGACAGAGGAGGCTAGTGGCTAGAGTCCACGGGGTCACAAAGAAGTGGACACAACTGAGACAAGCCACCTGCAAACGTGATCCCACCTGAGCTACTCAACAGCCCTGTCCAGTAGGTAAACAGATGATCTCAGTCCAGGCAACTAATAATAATCTATGAGACAAGGAGACACCAAGCCAGAGAAATAACTCATCCAGGTTTCCAAGCTGATGAGTGGCAGGATGGGGACTTAAACTCATGGGGCCTGACCCCTCCACTACCAGCCTAGGGCCCTTTCCAGGGGTCCCAATACCAGCACAAGTCTGACACACATGCCCCACTCCCCAATGCCTGCCCATAGCAGCATCTCCAGAGAACAAAGGCTGAGGCCACACTGAGAGATCCATCAGGGGCCTTTGCCACCAGACCTCAGGGGACAGCGCCTTTCTGAGTTGCACACAGGACATTGAGTGGATCCGGAGGCTGGTGGCCCCGGAGGACGTCCTCTTGGGGACACAAAGTGGCAGTCCCTCCACCTGACCCACAGTGGCCAGACATTTCCTAAACCTGTTATGCAACTCTTGCTTCAACCAAGCTGCTGCTGGGATCTCGCTCTATTTCAACATGTTTTGTTTTCTCTTCAGAGAGAAAGCACGAATGTGAAACCAAAACACTTCTTAGTGACCAGACAACGGCCCTTCCCGGCAGGCTGGGATTACCAGGCGGGTGGTGGTGGTTTTCAAAGTTACCTTCTGGGAGCCAATTTCAGCTTCCAGAATGACTAACACCCGCAGGGGTGAGGAAGAGGATGTGTGTGTGTGGTGGGGGGTGCGGCACAGTGCAACTAAAGGCCACTGTTTCCCAGAGGGGAAGGAGCCAACTCAAGAGTGCCCAGCAAAGAGCCCCCAGTGACACTGCCCTGCCGGCCCCAGAATTTCAAGATGGCAGCCTGAGCCCTTCTGAGTCCACGCACCCCGGCCCTCGCACCCATATGAAAGTCAATATCGAGTTGGGTCATTCTTCTCCCCAAAGCCAACCGGTCTCATCACCTAAGCTCAGGGTCTAATTACAGGGAGCAGGCTCTGGAAATAGGAGCCAGGACTTATTTTGGTTGCCTGGGTAAGGAGGGTCCTCAGTCAGCGAGCAACGAATGAAGTGGGTGGTCAGATGAATAAACAGCCTCATCGGGGGCTTGTGGGCTCCACCACAAAAAACGGACAGACAAAGGGGCTGAGAGAGTCTCTGTGTGGCCAAGGACAGTAGGGATCCCAAACAACGCTAAGCTAAACAAAATAAAAAGTAGCACTTGTTTAATAGCAGGTTTTAAAGCACTTCCCCCACCCCCATGTCACATCTCTTTAAAACAACTGATTCATTCAACCAAGAGTCACAGAAAACCTGTACGTGTCTCTGGGGAGTAAGTCCGAGAGGGAGAGGGTCTGGGTCTCAGCATGCCACTCAAGGTAGTCCAGGTTTATTCTGAAGGCAACAGACACCATGTGGTGTCAGGTGGAGAGAGACATAACCAAAAGTGAACGGAGACAATGGGGCTGCCGCTCGACCCCCTCAGGCCCCTCACAGGCTCGGCTGCACCGTGCAGAACAGGCTGGATTTTCAGTTCCAATCAGCTAACTTCGCCCCTTTAACATGATCCTCATTTGATAATAAATACCATGGCCTGGCACCTGCAGAGAGCTTTAAGCTTTATAAACTGCGATCCCTGCAAACCTGGTTGCATTTTCTTCCAAGACTCGATTAAGTAGATCTGAAAGGTAGGTAGGATGAGTATTATTACTCTTCCCTGTTTAAGGAGAGAAAGCTGGGGATGAGCAGGATCAGCTAAGAAGGATTTGTGGGCATTCATTCAACAAATACTTAACTGAGCACCTGCTACGTGCTCGGAACTGTTTCTGGCAAAGGAAACACCCAAGAGAACAAAGGAGTCAAAAAGTCCTGCCCTTTGGGAGCTGACATTCGAACGAGGGAAGACAGACTGTGAGCAATGGAGATCATATAACAACTATGAAAAAATACTAAACTATGTAAATAATACATATAAGTTAATGGTATTGTGGGTTACAGGGTAACACATGCTGTGGAGAAAAGCAGGGCTGGGCAGTAGGGAAGTGCGAGCAAAAGGAGGGGAGAGAAAGGGCGGGTTTATTCAATTGTGACTCTGTGATCAGGGAAGCCAGCAATGTAAAGGAGACTGCAGCAGAGTCCCCTGAACCAAGGCAGGAGTGGCAGGAGGGAGAAGAAAACAGATTTAAGGAGTATCACAGGTGCAGGAGTGGACAGGTCTTGGAAGCATATGGGGAGAGGGGAAGGGCGGCAGAGATGGGGGAAATGCTGAAGACCATCCCCAACCTTCTGAGGAAGGGGGCCCAGGCCAAAGAGCAGACCAGAGGACTGGGCATGACGTCCATGATGGGCACTGAGGCAGCCAACTGGACATGTCTCCAAGGCAAGAGGATACCCAGCTCCCAGACAGACCCGACCAGAGACACAGATGTGCAACTTGTGAGTTATCAGCACCCAGGCAGAAAAAGAGATGTGTCCCGAGAGACAAAAAGAAGGTGGAGGACAGAATTCTGAGAAAGACCAGGAGGCTGCCTGTCATCACGAGGGACCGGGAAAATGGTAGCTGAGTTTATTAGATAGGAAATCGCTGGTAGCCTAGTGGGGTTCAGAGCGGTGGGTGCAAAGGAAATCAACCCTGAATATTCACTGGAAAGGACTGATACTGAAGCTGAAGCTCCAATACTTTGGCCACCTAACAGGAAGAGCCAACTCACTGGAAAAGACCCTGATGTTGAGAAAGACTGAGGCCAAAGGAGAAGGGGGCAGCAGAGGATGAGATGTTGGAGCATCACCAATTCAGTAGACATGAATCTAAACAAACTGCAGGAGACAGTGACTAAATAGATGCAAAGTGCCAGAGGTCTGGGGGGAGGGGAGAGGTGACAAGGGGAGGAGGTAGAGCCTGAGTGTCAACCATCCTTTCCCAACATTTGTTATTTTAAGGAGAAAAAACGCTCGGGGCACGTGGGGTCACGGTGAGCTGCCTGGGGTTTGTTTGTTATTTAAGATGAGACAAGTATGGATTCAGAACTGCTCTTAAGAAGGAACCAATGGCTGGAGGTGGGGGTGGAGCAGAGGCCAAGATACTGGAACTGGGTTACTTGCGACAGATGACCAAAATAACTATGACCGTGACCTTTTTTGAGAACTTAGGCACCAGACACTGCAGCAAAAGCTTTACATACGTCATGCCCACTTGATTCTTTCAATAAAAAAGAATCTGGGTCTTGGGATTCATATACCCAATCTGTAGACAAGGAAACTGAGCTTAGAGAGGTCAAGTAAGATGGCCCAGGTGGAGAGCCAGGATTCAAACCCAGGTGTACATCGGTGGTTGCTACACCCACTGATTCTCCTTAGAAGAAGGAAGGACCCTCTTACTTTACAACAGGAGAAGGGGCAGGGGTTGGCAGGCTAGTAGGAAGGACAGTTAGAGGAAGAAGAATTTGATGGAGTCCGGGTTCCTCTAGGGACAGGGAGCAAGATGCCACACTGAGGCTGAAAAAAGTGGAAGGGTGGGAGTCTGAGAAGCACGGTGGTCTGAAGCAGCTGCTGAGCAGGATGAAAGCCGACTGACCAGAGCACAGGGAAGGCCAGGCTGGGGCCCCAAATGCCTGGCACACAGGGCAGCAGTGGACACAATGTGAGGGTTTCTCCTGAAGGGCTGGGCTTCCCTGTGAGCAGTGGGTTGTCGGGGATCAGATGTGGGCAGGCAGGTGTTGGAAGAACCAAAGGCAAAGACACTGCAGGCTGGGGAGTGGCTGCAGTGATGGGCTGTGGGGGCCAGGCTGCATGAGGAAGGCAGGGATGCGATGAGATGAGACAGAAAAGAGGTGAGAGCCTTCGCACAGTATGACCATGAGAAAGCTGTGGCCAGACTCTGAGACGTCTGAATGCACGATTTCAGGGGGAGAAAGGTTCAGGGCCAGGACAAGGCCCTTAGAAGTAACAGCCACGGACCTGAGTTGCGTAAAGAATAGAGGGATTTGGGGCTTCCCTGGTGGTTGGTGCTTCCGATGCAGGTGGCATGGGTTCGATCCCTGGTTGGGGAAGTTCCACACGCTGTGCAGTGGAGCAAAAAGAATGGAGGTACTTGGATGTTAGTCAGGTGGTGACTAAAAATGGAACACTCTCAGGATGATAATAGAATTCAGGATGGATGAACAGTCTGTGAGCCAGATGTCAACATCCAGAGGATAAGAGAAAGTGGCTGGATCACATTGTTGTTGACGATGATGGTACTGAAGCTGAAAGTTCCCACCCAGAGGACAGTCCTACACAGGAGGCAATGATAAGCCCTGTAAGGACTTAACCCTCACAGATACCCAGGACATCAGTATCATTTTTTTCTTCTTTTATAAATGGAGAAGCCAGGCAGAGAGCTGAAGACATTTGTCCCAGGTCACACCCAAATGGGAAGCAAGACCACAGTCTGGCTCAAGAGTCCCTCCCCCTACCCACCCTGCCATCCCAGTGGAGGAGAAGGTGAGTGGTAACACAGGGAGAAGAGGGACAGACGCTGGTGGAAGTAGATGGCAGGAGCCTCAAAGGGAAAGGAGCGCTTGATAGGGTGAGCAAGTAACAGTGGGAGGGTAGCAGCCCCAAGCTGCCTGGTTTAAACTAATGGGAATCATCTCTACCTGAGAGGCATCAGGGAGAGACCTCAGGAGAAGAGCTGGATGTCTATCAGGGAGGAGGAAGGAGCATTCAGTGAAGATGTGAAGGAGTCAATTACAAGGAACTTCCACAGGGTCCAGGGGAAAAATAAAGAAGGAAGCCAGGGAAAGTTGGTTCAGGAAAGAGAATGCAGGAAGAAAATTAGCTTCTGCATTTCATAGATAAGGAAACGACCAGAACTCCGAAAGCTAAGTGTCCCACCCAACCGGTAAGTCAAAAGCATGGGATATGAATTGCCCCAAGCCAGTTCTCTGCCGGTGAGAATTCAGGCTCAGAAGGAGTCTGAGGGCACATTTGCAGTTAAAGTGATTGGAGGAAGCTTCCTATGAAATATAGCAGCAGTGAACATTCCAAGGTGTTGGCCGGGAGAGGAGGGCAGGCTTTGGGTGAAGCAGAAGTCACAAGGAAAATTTAAAAACAAAAAGAAAACTCTCTGGTCAGGAAAGCTTGGGGACCAGGGGAAATGGGAAAAAAGCCAGAAAGTTCACGGGTTCAAAAGAGACCGCCAAAGGCTTCCTTGAACACAAGCAAGCCAGTTCATCCAAGGCGTAAGGGAATGCCAGAGGGGTCCAGACCGCAAGCCTGTAAACAAAGGGAAGCAGGACTAGAGTTTGGAGACTGGTCCCCACCCCAAAGATCGAGGGGACAAAGGCCCTAATCAATGAAAGGGCCACAGGTGGCTAAAACATGCCCAGGGGCAACCAGGAAAGGCACAGGATGCCCACTCCACAGAGCGATGCCCTCCAACTCACGTGACAAGCCCCCTACCTCAAGGGCATGCCCCCTACCTCTTGTGCGCCCCAAGGCGTGATTTGAAAAATGTAATTGAACCCTCCTCCAAGTTAGCCCCAGTGCCTCCCCCTATTAAAGATCTGAGGCCGCCTTGGCTGCCCGTTGTAATCTCAGGGGCTACCCTCCAATCTCCAGGGCTGCCCTGGCCTCGCCCTCCCCCATTTCCAGACAGAGGGGGCCAGCGGCAGGCAGGAAAGTGTCCACGTGGGGGCCAAACGCTGTCTCTGGGACCATGCCCCCATTCCTCCAGCAGACCCCAGGCCCAGGCATCAGCATGCGGCCTGGGCGTTCATGAAACGAACGACAGTACAGAAGTTCAAGAAGAATTCCTCGTTGGATTCCAGGCCACTCCCAGATCCACCTTATAGAAAAGTGCTCCTTCCCACTGAAGGAGGATAGAGAAGAAGGGAAGGGCAGGATCGGAAGGAGGCTGAAAAACCGTACTTTTGTCGCAAGAAACAAGAGCAACTTGGGATTTCACACTCTCTCGAAGCGGAGAGGCATCTCCTGGGCTGTATGCGGTTTTAAAAGCACTGGAGTGGGTGGGAGGGATGCTGGCAGCTGCCTTCGTCACCCCGCCCCGTACTGAGGACCCTAGCAGTCCGCTTGGCACTGAGGAGACCAAGATGAGCAAAGTCAGAGGTGGAGGAACGCTGAGCTGCCTGGCACCTGCCCACTTCGCTGCTGCTGCTCCTGGGAGCTCAGCACTGCCAGAGACGGAAACCCCCGAGGCCAAGCGAGGCTTCCAACTGGCTCGGCACCCAACAGCTCCTAGAGAGAAGGCTTAGACTCAACCAGCTCGGCCGGCTGTCAGCGCCCTGCCATCCGGCTGCACCCTAGCGGGGCAGGAGCGCTTCCCCCAACAGAGCTTAAAGGGACTGCGTTTCCCTGACAAGCAAAGCAAGAGAAGGGTCAGCAGAAGTTCTCTCACTTCAAATCTTTCCTGTTTCCTTCTGCCCCTGCTTTCGCCACCGCGGGACGCGGCATGGTCGGAGAGCGGTGTGCCTAATCTGGTTGGAATTTCCTCCTCCACCCACCTGGCATTCTCCCCACAGTCCTGAGTGCTCCGGACCAGGGGTTCTCACGTCCACCCCAAGTGCTGGTCTAGGCGACCACGCCACTGGCCCCTCTGGAGCACCAGGGAGAGAGAGGTGTATGGCAGAGCTCCTGCAAAGCCCCAGCTGGAATGGAACAAGTCATGGCGACCTCTGGGTGACAGCCCTACAGGGTCCCCTCGCTCCCTCCCTTGGGACCACTGCGAGGTCCTGGCAGCCTGTCCCTTTACAGATGAGTAAGCAGTCATATGCCACCACCGTGGGGCCAAGGGAGAGAGAAAGACACAGAAAGGAGGGGAAACATTGCCGAAAGTCTTCTAAATCCCCACTTAAGAATCACAGGCTGTTGACTGCTGGAACTCGAGAGGCGTTAGTGATGATGAGGTTCAGTGTTTTCCCAGACTTTTTGGCCTAGCCAGAGGTACACTTTGCACAGCCACTCAGGGAACACACATACACACAACCCAGACTGTCACAGAGCAACAGTACTTCTTACTGCATGCCACACATGCTTGTACTAATATTTTGTACTCTCACCAACCTGGCTTTTTAAGAATGTTGCTCCCACTAATGGTCACCACCCACTCTGAAAAATGCAAGTCATTAAGGTGACATTGGGTGGAGGGGATTTCACAGAAAAGTATATGCAATATTACAATGTGAAGCATTAGCCAGGCTGACTTTCCACACTTAAGACACAACAGAGCAGCTTGCTGGGCTCAGAACTGAAAGTGACCAGTCCTGAGCACTGTGGTCCCCATACCACACAGGAAAACACAGGCCCATCCAACACTCTCACTGAACCTTACAAGATCAAGGTTAAAAATGTGTGCCTTATAAAATACAAAAAAAAACAAAACCTATTTATTCTTTTAAGATACAATTTACATTGATTGGGCTTCAAGTGTAATTAATTATTTCAAATTGCAAGTAACATAAAAAGAGCACAATGAGTATTCTGTGTTCGGAGAAAGGTGGATAGGTGAAAAATAGGAAATATTGAACTGGTCCATAGCCCCCATTTTACTAGTTACAGAACAGTGCCTAAAGAAGGAAGCAAGTTAGCGGCTTGGCTTGAACCCCAAGCCAGGGCTCCTGGCTCAGTTACTCACAGTCTCCACCATCCCTGTTATTTAAGAAGAACACAGTGAAGGTCTCCCCAAGTGGAGCATTTCCCTATCTGAAGAATGGATGGTCCCTGACATCTCATGTTGGACACAGACACTTGTGTTGGTTTTAGCACACCTCTGTTGTAGCCATGCTGGGGGTCACACAGTGGGGCTCATGCCACTTAACTCTCTCTGTGCCTTTTAGCTCCACTGCAAAATGAAAAGAGTAATCCAAGGAAACTGTAGCAAAAAAGAAAAACCCAAAAAAACCACCAACAGGTGCTTTAAAGCCAAACCGGGATGCTCAAAATCAGAACCCCCAAGGGTCTTTATTCAGAGCCAGGATTATAATCCCAGAATCTAGAAACTGTTCCTGGTTAGCTAACCCAAACCTGTATTTTATTTATTATTTTTAAAACTTTATTTTTTGGCTGCACCACACAGCACGTGGGATCTTAGTTCGCCGACCAGGGATCGAACTCATGCCCCCTATATCGGAAGCGCAGTTAACCATTGGACCACCAGGGAAGGTACCCCAAGCCTTCATTTTACAGTCAAGTTCCACAGAATGACTTGCCCAGGACAGCTAAACCAGCTCCTTCGACCACACACAACATTAACCTGTCCACAAGTGAAAACTGCTACAGAAAGCAATACTAAGTACATAGTGACAGGTGGATCAAAACATACCAACAGCTAGAGGGCAGAAGCAGGGGCAGGGAAGAAACTAAACACAGATCACACAATTCAAACACACGCAATTAACCCCTCTTGGTCATGTATGGGGGCTTCCCTGGTGGCTCAGACGTTAAAGCGTCTGCCTCCAAAGCGGGAGACCCGGGTTCGATCCCGGGTAGGGAAGATCCCCTGGAGAAGGAAACGGTAACCCACTCCAGTATTCTTGCCTGGAGAATCCCATGGACGGAGAAGCCTGGTAGGCTACAGTCCATGGGGTCGCAAAGAGTCGGACACGACTGAGCGACGGAACGGAACGGTCACGTATGGATGTGAGAGCTGGACTGTAAAGAAAGCTGAGCGCCGAAGAATTGATGCTTTTGAACTGTGGTGCTGGAGAAGACTCTTGAGAGTCCCCTGGACTGCAAGGAGATCCAACCAGTCCATTCTGAAGGAGATCAATCCTGGGTGTTCATTGTAAGGACTGATGCTAAAGCTGAAACTCCAATACTTTGGCCACCTCATGCGACGAGTTGACTCACTGGAAAAGACTGATGCTGGGAGGGATTGGGGGCGGGAGGAGAAGGGGACGACAGAGAATGAGATGGCTAGATGGCATCACCGACTCGATGGACATGAGTTTGAGTGAACTCTGGGAGTTGGTGATGGACAGGGAGGCCTTTCGTGCTGTGTTTCATGGGGTCGCAAAGAGTCGGACACGACTGAGCGACTGAACTGAAGGGGCTTCCCCAGTGGCTCAGCAGTGAAGAATCCACCTGCCATGCAGGAGATGCAAAAGACCTAGATCCCTGGGTCAGGAAGATGCCCTGGAGAAGAGAATAGAAGCCCACTCCAGTACTCTTGCCTGGAGAACCCATAGACAAAGGAGCCTGATGGATTACAGTCCATAGGGCTGCAAAACAGTCAGACATGACTGAGTGACTTAGCACGCACTTAGAACGCACACGAGAGTGTCATAGGGAGCTCAAAAGGCATAACTAATCCTAAAGACAAGCTCTGATGATGCCTTGAACCAAACTCACAGCAGAGGTCAAGCGCCTCAGAAGTGGTCTAGTTCTTTGACGACTCATACCTGCTCAAATGACATCTCCTGGCTCCTAACCTTCCCACACTGTCCAAGGCACTTAAGACAACAACTTCAAATATGGGGACTTTTTATTACATGTGAAGGATTATTTCCTATACAAATGCCACCTGGTGTCCGTCCAGGGTCTTTCTTGGAGTGACTTTGAAAACCTAAGAGAAAAGATCTCCCTGTGGCCTCCATAACCCTGGCAGGCAAGGACCATTCCTTTACTCTCCCTCTGGCATGCTGGAGAGCAGAGGGGTCATGACTCAGAACCAGCAGCATAACATAAGACTTGGGGCTCACCTTAATGTGAATGCCCATGGCCTTCTCTCTGGACCCATATCTGTGCAGCCACTGACTGCCAGCTCTAAGAACTGCTCAGAGCAGGGAAAAAACCCTCTGCATTAGACATTCTGGCCTTCCCACCGCTCATGTGGGGCCAGCATCAGAAACAAGATACAGATGCTAGTTGGGGAACTCTGTTGCGTCTGCCTTCCAAGATAACTGCCACCTCGTTCAGTTCAGTTCAGTCGCTCAGTCCTGTCCGACTCTGCGACCCCATGAATCACAGCATGCCAGGCCTCCCTGTCCATCACCAACTCCCGGAGTTCACTCAAACTCATGTCCATCAAGTCGGTGAGGAGTCCCCAGATGTCCGAAGCACACCGGGGTTGGAGTCGGCGGATACCGGTGGTGCATGAGCCCTGGCAGGCTAATCCCGTTCACCGCTCCGTGCCTCAGTTTCTTCATGTTAATTCCCACGGCTGCTGTACGAATTAGATGAGTTCTGCCTACAGAAGTGCAATGTGTCAATAATAGTATTACTTCCCCGTAGCACTCTATCCCCCGGTCATTCTGTATCCTGAACAAGCTGACTTAATGCAGCTCAGGCAAAAATCCGCCCGGTTAAAGCTACCTCCTGACAGCAATGCATTTAAAACTACCCGCGAAGCACGGAGCAAACTGAACGGCTATTACACAACCCATAAGAAAGGCTGCATAGCACGCGCTCTCCCTGCCTGCCCGCCTCCCTGCAACAAAATGAGAAGGCAAATATCACTGTAAGTCTCACTGCCTCTCAGCTGCTCGGCTGCCAAAGGGCGGGCAGCCGGGCCAGCCGGGTAGGGGCCACGTTTCTCGGCGCTAATGTGGTTAGCGCTCCCGGCGGCGAGCCCCTCGGGGACGGCGCACGTGTGTGGGAGCCCCGATCACCCGGCAGCGGCTAGCTGACGCCACTCGCCGCGGCTCGGACACCGAGCGCGCCAGTGGGAGCCGCGACGAGCGGGGACCGCAAACCCTCCGATCGCGTGGCCAGACGTGGTAAGACGGCTCAAAGCCATACCGGCCGGCTCCGTCTGGAGCCCCGCCGCCACCGCCGAGGCCAGCGGTGCTCTCCCCTTTTCCTCGCCCGCGGCAGCGCCGCCAGTAGCCTGGGCCTGGAACTCGGCGGGAGCCGCGAAGCGGGGCGCCGGCTGGGGCACCCTTGTGGGCGCGGGGGGGGGTTACCCCCGGGGGCCCAAGCGCACAGCGGAAGGAGCTGCGCGGCGCGCTCCCAGGCGCCCCGGCTGCGCGCGCCAGCTCCCGGTGGGACCCAGGAGGTCCGGGGGCGCCGCGGCGCTAAGGAGAGCGCGGTTGCAGAGGGCTGCTTCCAGGCGGCTCCCGCGCGGGATGCATAAGCACACGCGTGCGCTCGCTCGTTCTCTAAAGTCTCCTGGCGCCTCACCTTCACTGAGTCTACCGGGTACATGACCGAGTGCTCCAGGATCCCGGCCATCGCTCCGGCTGTCATGTGGGTGGATAAGGAGGCGCTGGTCGGCAGGTTCTCATAGTCCTCCGACCCGGCGTCCTTGCAGCCGCCGCCGCCATCTCGGCTGTCCCCATCCATCCTGCGCGCCCCAGCCTGGCTCCCTACGCCGCCGCGGCGTAGCTCCATTCGCCGGCTCCGCGCGGCGCGGGAGGCTGCAGGAGGCGGGTGGGGCGGGGGAGGGGGCGAAAAACTTCACTTCTTTAAAGTGGGAACCACCTCCCCGGTGCTGCGAGGCCTGACGCCATGGCGGGCTGGGGTGGAGCAGAGGGTCCCGAGACACCAATCACTGAAAAAGAAGAGACGGGCTGCGGCCGCGCCATTGGTGTGCAGGGTAGTGGGGACCCGCCTCCCTGTGTGACGTCACTGTCCAGTGCAAATTTCCAAGCTACCGGACGGGGGCGAGAGGAGGACCTGGGGTGTCCCGGGAAGTCGTCTTACCTCCTGGTGGGGTGGTGCTGCCTGGCTTGGGGCAGGCCAGGGGGGCAACTGCTGGGAAGGGTCACCCGGATCGCAGAGGGGGCAATGCTTGAGTCTGGAGGGCGATCCTGAACAGCGGCCAGTCTACCCACAGAGCCCGGGGTTTTGTTGCAAACAGTATTGCTCAGCAAGCTTTGGCATTCCTCGGGCCTGGAGCAGGGAAGTTACTGCGAATGTCATTTATGGAGCAATTATTGTGGCTGGAGGAGGAGTGGGGGCGCACGCGGGGGTGGATGGAGTTCCAGAATTAAGGACCCACTGCGCGATACGAGGGGTGCACCTCCTTTTCTGCAGCACAAGAGCATGTACCATGGAGGGAACAAAATGAAATCTCGAGATGCTGCGCCAGGCTGCTTCGTTGGCGCGAACACTTAAGTTTTTCTTTCTCAAAAGAAAACATGTGATTCATAGAGCAAAGTTTACTCCTCCTGATTCTCACAAAGGGGCTAAAGCCACGCGGCCCTGGTCTGGTGAAGACGATAAGTGGTCACCAGGATGAAACCCTTCCAAATAAGCACCTTCAGCACGTTTTCCTGGGGCAGGAAGGGCTTTAAAAGCCTGGCCTCACAATAGAGTGACAAGTGACAAAGAGAGTAAAATCTTGCAGTATTTCATCTGCCTGGGCTTCCCCAGTGGTGCAGTAGTAAAGAGTCCACCTGCCAAGCAGGAGATCCGAGTTCCATCCCTGGGTCAAGAAGATCCCCTGGAGGAGGAAATAGCAACTCACTCCAGTATTCTTGCCTGGTAAATCCCATAGACAGAGGAGCCTGGGGGGCTACAGTCCATGGGGTCACAAAGAGTCAGACACAACTGAGCCACTGAGTGCACATGTATAGTTCTTTAAAGACTCTGGTCTTCTATTTCATAAACTCATCCCAAGCTATTAAATATCTTCTTAAATAAAGTGTAACCCAGGTTACTTTATTGTAACCTAAATAATAATGTCTTCTCCATCTGGGAGGAAGAGGGAGGAATCAAAAATTAGGGGAGTAACCTGTCTGTTTATCTAAGGCTCCCTGAAATGTGTGTCTAAATGTGCACGTTCTGGGCTTGATATTTGGCTTGAGCTGATCAACTTTTACTGCACCTTATCCGGAGAAGACTTCTGGTCAGGAAAGCTATGCTTTGAGATATGAAAGGGTGGGGGAGACCCTGAAAATACTGTATCTCCTCCTTGGCCTCACCCTGGCCCCAAGATTCGAGTCACAGTCACCCAGACAGCTCCCCGGGATTTGAGATTCAGTGATGTGAGCAATGTCAATAGAGGCTTCGAGACCTAGGGGACTGTTTCTAAATTTTCAGTAGCTGCCAATAGTTGCTCCCAAGAGAAATGCTAATAGAAACAAGGTCTGCAGTTAGTCATTCCTGGAGACAAATTTCCCTGCTTTTGCTAAAGGTGATTTTCAAGAAGCATTGGTCAAAACCTGTTGATACTCATTTAAAAATGGATACCCTTTAACCAGTACGTATTAACTCATCGTCTCATTGCACTGACCAACACTCTGAAAATACATGATGCTCTTCAAAGCATAGTTCATAGTAATAAATAATTGGAAACAAGCTAAGGGTTCAACTAGAGAGGAATAGCTGAGCAATTATGATACCTGTATTAGTGAAATATTATGGGGCCATTAAATTGTGGTTATGCAACAACATGGGAAATAATTATGATGCAGTTCTAGGTAAGAAAACAAAGCAGAGTTCTATGAACACTACATTCACCAAGAGGTAAATATGCACATAAAAAGAGTGAAGTGGTTATTGTGATAGTGATGTAGGATTATAGTTATGTTTACTATATTTTTCAGACAAACAATGCTTGTATTGTTTCTGTAATTGAAAAAAATATAAAGAATGAAAGTGGATCATTCTTTGTAGGATCTAATCTCTTAATGGATGAGAAAACCCCTGAACTCTGCAGTGGTGATATTGGTGGAGAAAAGTCAGCCCATAGATGCTTAAGAGGACTCTTGGCATTTGTGAACATTATCATAATCTTCAGAGACATACAGTTTTTTTAAAATTTCATTAAATGTTAAGCCAAAGCATTTAGAAAATCTTCAAAATATTTATTATGAATATTCAATATTTTTTCTCACCATATGTGGTAGTTATAGTGGTTAGGCCCTCAATACCTTAAACTTCTCCTTGTACTGTAGTGGCCAGAAAATTTAAACCACATTTCTTGCAGTTGGAGTCTAGATATGACTTAAATTCTGACAGCTGAACTAGAGAGTTCTGGGAGGTAGAAGGCAGATAGAGAGCACCATCCTGCTGTTTTGCTGTTGTATGCTGCCTAGTGAAATCCTAGACCCTTGGGTCAGGAGCAGTTGGGGTGGGCAGTGGCTTGCCTATTACAATAGCATCGCAGTGTCTAGACCCCAAGTTCATGGATGTTGAAAGGCAGTTGTGGCAGTGGGAGTGGCCGCAGGGAAGATGGCAGCACCATAGCTTCCATAGGTGGCCTCCTACACCTTTGAGGATTCGGTGGGGCTTCCCTTAGGAAGCCAGTTACAAGTTGTGTGTCTGAGAGTCATCTCTGGAGACCCTGCCTAGGTTTCCCATTCAGCAATATTCTGTACAGTAACAAATGGGCATCATAATGAGGGAGGTATCTCTGTATGTCAGAATACAGTGGCCAGCCCTGGTGCTCAACCTCTGTGGAAGGCCTGCTGGGAGGGGGGTGACATCCCCAGACACCGTGACCCAGTGCTGTGGCCCCACTGCCAACGGAAGGGAACATCACAGGGATGCAGGGGCAGAGCAGTGATCCTGCCCTGCGGGGTGAACCAGGAGACTCAGACGACTTGCTGGTTCCAGCCGAATCTTGTGTAAAGTACTTGAACGTTGAAGTTCTGAAGATGTCTTTGATTCCCAGCTGCCTTCACCCAACTGGGAGTCCACTTAGAAGCAGGAAGCCACACAGAAGGTAGGGGGAATAGCACTTGCGTTGGAATCACAGACATGTTCAAGCTTGGGTTCCACCTCTGACCAGTTGTGTGACTCTGGCCCTTTTGGTTGGCTTGCTTCCTCACCTGCTGACGATGAACATTGCTGATTAACACGTTGTTGTTATTCAGTGGCTAAGTCATGGCTGACTCTTTGTGACCCCATGGACTGCAGCACACCAGGCTTCCATGTCCTTCACTCTCCCAGAGTTTGCTCAGACTCATGTCCATTGAGTCAGTGATGCCATCCAACCATCTCATCTTCTGTCATCCCCTTCTCCTCCTGCCCTCAATCTTTCCCAGCATCAGGGTCTTTTCCAATGAGTTGGCTCTTCACATCAGGTGGCCAAAGTATTGGAGCTTCAACTTCATCATCATTCCTTCCAGTGAATACTCAGTGTTGATTTTCTTTAGAATTGACACACAGTGAACGAAATACAGAAAAGAAAAAAAAAGAATAAAGCCTACAATGAATTATATATAATTTGAGGGTGTTTGGAAGAAGGAAGACAGAAAGAAGTTAATGCTACACAGGGAAGACATTCAGGCTTTCTCCAAAATCTTGCTTTTCTCACAATAATTACTCAAGTCCTGTCATCTGCCTACCCACTCATGCAACACATGTATATATTAACACTCTGCCCAGAATTTAGTCAATGCAGTGTCTTCCCCTGGGGCTCTAAAATTCCTCTGCCAGGGCGGGTGGTGGGGGAGGAGTGCATGGAGGAACTGCATGGCGTGATGTCTCCTAGAGCATAGTGTGCTGGGTACCAGGTGTGGCTGTGCATGTTGCTTTTGTTTGTTTCGCAATGTGCACTCCTCCACATTTTCATTATTTTTAAGTCAAGGGTATATGTTGAGAGGGCCACTAGACATGCAGGATCCCTCACTCATTTACACATCTGGCCCTGTAATCCCAGAAGCCCTTGCTTTCCCGAGGACAGCACTGTCCTTGCTGAGGAATTCTGCAATTCATCCTTAGGGATGTGTCTCCTCTTGAGACCAAAGAAGAAATGGAGACAAAAAGCTAGCCTTGTTCCAGAGCCCTCCCACCAAATCAGAAAGGGGTAGGGGCAAGCCTCCAGGCACAGAAGACACAGAGCTGCCTCAGTTTACTGGTCTTCCTTTTATAAAGGATGGTGACAAGAAAGGGTCAGAGCTAGCTGTTTAATCAGGGAATTAAGACAAAAGTGTTGGCTAGCTCCACTGGACAGTGAAGGAGAGAGAAGCCTGGTATGCTCCAGTCCATGAGGTCACAGTTTGGACACGACTTGAGTGACTGAACAATAGCAGTCTCCCAGGAGCCTGCCGGTTCGTTGCAGACCCTGCTGCTTAAGTCCCTTGTGATAAGGCTGGAACCCCTTGCTGTGATACATGGTGGAATCCACAGACTCCCCGTCCTGTGGATGCCTGTGCCATCCTCCCTAGCAGCTGCCCCCTGCACATTCATGGGTGAGGCTCAACGATGCCAGTTGCCCCGTCCTCACATCATGGTCTCTGCACTGTGGTCATTTCCACTCTCACTCAAGAGCCCATCACCTAGTGGATGTCTCAAGGCCCTGGGGTGGAAGGGGGAGCGGGGGCAGAAGAGCCCTGAGGCCCCAGTGGAAGCAAAATATTGGGTGAGTTTTGGGTAGGGTGTGCCAGAACAGTGTGTTTGCATGGTGATCTTGAGCCCTGCATGGCCACCCACCGAAAGAGGTTGCACCTGTAATCTTTCCCTCTCCTCAGCCTTTTCCCACAATATACTGAGTCCTCTGTAGCCTAATAAAATCCCTCTTTCTGGCTCCACACCTTGAACTATTGCCCTATTTTACTCCTCTATCCTGAAGTCCCCAAAGAATGATCGTCCTGGCTACCCCTCCTTCACTAGACTCTTGAAGACTTCCTGTGGTTTCTATCTCCTGGACCTTTCTAAAGAAGCTCTTGAAAAGGTCACCCATGACCACACTTCCAGATCAGCCCGCCTCTCCCAGCATAAATCTCTCGACCCGGCCTCCCCTGGAATCCCTCCCTCACTGCCACTCTCTTCCTGCCCTTCTAACAATGCTCTCTGCCTCCTTCTCCGCCTCTCCTTCCTCTGCATAGGATGTCCGCAGCGCCCCTTCCCTTCCCTTTGGTCCTCGCTTCAATTTCCATTTTCCTGTTCCCAACCCTGGCTGGGTTCTCAATTCTGACCATTTCTCTGCACTGCAGTCCCATATTTTCTTGTGCCTCCCAGATACCTCAGTCAGTTCAGTTGCTCAGTAGTGTTCAACTCTTTGCAACCCCATGGACTGCAGTATGCCAGGTTTCCCTGTCCATCACCAACTCCTGG
This sequence comes from Moschus berezovskii, assembly GCF_049115385.1. NCBI lineage: Eukaryota > Metazoa > Chordata > Mammalia > Artiodactyla > Moschidae > Moschus > Moschus berezovskii. The sequence continues at coordinate 78,023,103 of NC_142466.1, read as the reverse complement.
AGCTTGCTCAAACTCATGTCCATTGAGTCAGTGATGGGTCTTTTCCAGTGAGTCAGTTCTTCACATCAGGTGACCAAAGTATTGGAGCTTCAGCTTCAGCATCAGTCCTTACAATTAATATTCAGCACTGATTTCCTTTAGGATTGACTGGTTTGATCTCCTTGCAGTCCAAGTGATCCTCAAGAGTCTTCTCCAACACCACAGTTCAAAAGTATCAATTCTTTAGCGCTCAGCTTTCTCTATGGTCCAACTCTAACATCCATACATGACTACTGGGAAAACCATAGCTTTGACTATATGGACCTTTGTCGGTAAAGTAATGTCTCAGCTTTTTTATATGCTGTCTAGGGGTCGCTAAGGGTCGGACACGACTGAGCAACTTCACTTTCACTTTTCACTTTCACACATTGGAGAAGGAAATGGCAACCCACTCCAGTGTTCTTGCCTGGAGAATTCCAGGGACGGGGGAGCCTGGTGGGCTTCCGTCTATGGGGTCACACAGAGTCAGACACGACTGAATTGACTTAGCAGCAGCAGCAAGTTAGTCATAGTCAAGAAGCAAGCGTTTTTTAATTTCATGGCTGCAGTCACCATCTGCAGTAATTTTGGGTCTGTCACTGTTTCCATTGTTCCCCATCTATTTGCCATGAAGTGATAGGACTGGATGTCATGATCTTAGTTTTTTGAACGTTGAGTTTTAAGACACCTAGCTCCACCTGAAGCTCAGACAATGGAGCAGGGTCCTAGGGCCATCTTCACAAAACACCCTAAGTGGGCAGCTTGAAATAACAGCATCATACTGTCTCACAGCTCCAGAGGCTAGAAGTCCAAGGTCAAGGCATTGGCAGGGCCACGCTCCTTTCAAAGAGTCTAAGGAAGTATCCTTCCTGGCCTATTCCTAGCTTCCTGTGGCTCCCTGGCAATCTTCGACATTCCATGGCTTTAGATGTGTCATTCCAGTCTCTTCCTTCATTGTCACATCCCTATTTGTCTTCATGTCTACACGTACATTTCCTTCTTCTTTTTTTCTATATTTATTTATTTAATTAATTTATTTGGCTGCATCAGATTTTAGTTGTGGCACAGGGGATTTTTGTTGCATCATGCAAAATGTTTCATTGCAGGACAGAGATTCTCTAATTACAGCGTGCAGGCTCAGTAGTTGTGGCACATGGGCTTAGTTGCTCTGCAGCGTGTGGGATCTTAGTTCCCCAACCAGGGATAGAGCTTGCATCCCCTGCATTGGAAGGCGGATTCTTAACCACTGGGAAGTCCCCTTTCCCTCTTCTTGTTAGAACACCAGCCATATTGGATTAGGGACCCATGCTACACCAGGATGACTTCATCTTAACTTGATTGTATTTGCAGAGATATTTCTAAATCAGACCACAGGTTCTCAGCAGACATGCATGTTGGAGGGGCACTACTGAACTCAGGACAGGGAGGCAGAGAGACTAGAGCTACAGACTGAGGTGGGAGAGGCCTGGGTTCCAGTCCTGACTCAGATCCTTTGCCCCCAATCCTTTGATCTGCGAGAGGAGGAGCTGAACTCAATGAGGTGCCGATCACCCTCCAGCTGAATCTTTCAGATCTAAAACTGAATTCATAATCTTTCCTCCTAGCAATTCCTTCTAGTGCTACTTTCTCCTGTACATTTTACTTCTGTTTTACCAGGTGACAGATCTGCAAGTTCAGTCATTCCTGACTCTTCTCCTTTCAGATCCTTTCGGCCAGGGTAAGATCCAGGCCTCTGAGAGAATGTCACTTACAGCTATGGTGACTATGTAGTTTATCATCCAAACTGGGATACTTTTTGAGTGACAAGGGGCATCTGTGAGAATTCCACCAGGACATAAAAAGGTAGCTTTGGAGAAACTAGGGTATGGTCACCATACTTCTAGCCAACCCTGCTTTTCCATCCCTGAAAAGTGAAAGTGTTCATCACTCAGTTGTTGTCAATTCTTTGTGACCCATGGACTGTAGCCTGCCAGTCTCCTCTGTCCATGGACTTCTCCAGGCAGGAATACTTTAGTAAGTACCCATCCCTGAACATCCTCCCTAAACCCGTGGTCCTACACCCTCCAAAGGGAGGGCTCTTCAGGTCTCTACCTGTCAAAGGTGCTCATTTCTCAGTTCAGATGGTTCCCCTTCCAGGAAGCCGCCTCTGACCCTCAGAAGTGAGCTGAACCCCACCACTCCTTCATGCCTCCTTCATGGCTCTCCCAACCTTCCATTTATTCTTACAGTTATATGGTCTTAAGTTCCTTGAGGATGTAAATTGAGTGAACAATCAATATTTATTGCAGGAATAAGCATTTCCTTCAAAAGAAGTCCATATTCCTATAAAATAACATTAAAATTCTGCAAGCATCTGTGATCTCCAAGAAGTTAAGCCATGTTGCTCCCAAGGCTCTGAACACAGAAATTTGGTGGAGAAGAGAGAAAAAGGGGACATTTGCTTTTCTTCCAAAGCGCATGTCACAAATGCTAAAGGAAGGTGCTACACTTTTCTTGGGAGTGTGGATTTGCAAAGCTTGAGAAGTAAAAGAGACCTGGAATATGACAAAGCCTATAAGCCCATGGACAGAGGAGCCTGGCAGGCTACAGTTCATGGGGTTGCAAAAGAGTCGGACAGAACTTAGTGACAACATAAACCCATCTCACCCAAAGAAATCTAACAGGTAAAATAACTTGTCCACGGACACAGGAGTGGATAGTGGCAGAATTGGGATAAAAACCCAGGTGTTCGATTCAGTACTTTTTCATTCACCTGCTTTTGAAATAACCCTGGAAGCTGATAAGACTCCTTTATTGCTGTCATTAGTCTTATCTCAGATGCCTGTTCGGTAAAAATCAATAGTCATCAATGCTCCTCTCTAGTCATGTTGACATGACACAGCACATTAGCACACGGCCATATTTGCCAGATTCCCCAGGAGAGTTTCAAACCGAGCCCTACCATCATTAAGAATTTGTTGGGCTTCCATGGTGGTTGAGTGGTAAGGAATCCGCATGCCAATGCAGGAAACACAGGCTCGATCCCCGGTCCAGGAAGATCCCACACAGAGCCACAAAGCCTGTGCGACACTGCTATGCTCTAGAGCCCGGGGTCCACAACTTTTGAGCCCATGCCCCGCAACTACTGAACCTAGCACTCTAGAGCCCATGCTCTGTAATAAGAGAAGCCACCGCATTGAGAAGCCCGGGCACCACAACTAGAGAGTAGTCCCTGCTCTCTGCAACTATAGAAAAGCCCACACCGCAACAAAGACCCAGCAGAGACAAAAATAAAATAAATAATTTTTTTTAAAATTTTGGGAAAGGTAAAGGATTTGTTGTTCATGATCCACCAGGAAGCATGCTGCTGCTGCTGTTAAGTCACTTCAGTCGTGTCCGACTCTGTGCGACCCCATAGACGGCAGTCCACCAGGCTCCCCCGTCCCTGGGATTCTCCAGGCAAGAACACTGGAGTGGGTTGCCATTTCCGTCTCCAATCCTTGAAAGTGAAAAGTGAAAGTAAAGTCGCTCAGCCATGTCCGACTCTTAGTGACCCCATGGACTGCAGCCTACCAGGCTCCTCCATCCTTGGGATTTTCCTGGCAAGAGTAGTGGAGTGGGGTGCCATTGCCTTCAAGGATAGTTGTCATATTTCCAGATGGCTGAGCATAGCGGAGGAACTCTTAGGAGGTGATATTCCCCTGTCTGGAACCTCCAGGGCCTGTTCTTCCCATAGACAGATTCTGGTCTTTCAATTTCAACTCTAAGGTCATTTCCTCAGAAAGAACAATGTAAACCTGTCCCACAATCTCATTTTTAAAATGTTGATTCTTTTTTATTTGTTTTTGTTTTGGCTGCCCTGGGTCGTCTTTGCTTTTGCTCAGGTTTTCTCTGGTTCCGGTGAGTGGGGGCACTCTTCATGGCAGTGCATGGGCTCTAGAGCACAGTCTCAGCAGTTGTGGCACGCGGGCTTAGTGGTCTAGCGGCATGTGTGGTCTCTCCAGACCAGGGATAGAGTCAGTCAGTGTTCCCTCATTGGCAGGTAGATTCTTTAACCACTGGACCACCCAGAAGCCTCATGATCATTTTTTAGAAATGTATAGCACTGATTACTTTCTTAAATTATCTTATTTGATTATTCTGTTTCTTGCTCTCTCTTTCTATCACATACACACACACTGTAAGTTTCAGGGAAACAGACACTGAATATCACATCTTCACAGCTCTGACCTCCATGCCTAACACCATGCTTGGCACAAAGTAGGCTCTGACTGAATAAATGCACATGAATTAGTAAAAATCACCTCTTCCAGGAAGCCTTCCCTGATGCTGACAGCCCACACACATCTTTCTTCACTGAACTTCTCTAGGAGTGTGTGCTACCTCAGCTACATGACATTTGTCACTTACTTCCTTGTACTGTAGCTTGTTTCAGAACACACCTTAGTCCCCCATCTAGATCCTACGTCCTGGAAAGCAGAATCTCTGGTTTATGCTCCTTTATAGACCCAGAACCTAGCACAGGTTCCCGCACATAACAGGGGAGTAACTGGCTTGTGTTTAATCAATCGAGGAGGAAACAGAGCATAGCAGAAAAGCTGAACTTTGAACTCAGAAGTCCTGACTTATCACTTACTACCTAGCTGTGTGTCCTTGGAAAAATTACTTAGCATCTCTGGGTCTAGTTTCTCAATTGTAAAATGGACACCTTAATTCCTATGTTGTAGGGTTAAAAAAGAAATATAAAGCACGCTTTATATGTATATGTGTGTGTGTGTGTGTGTGCATAAATATATTTGGGGGCTTCCCTGATGGCTCAGTGGTTAAGAATCTGCCTGCAGTGCAGGAGATGAAGGTTCAATCCCTGGGTTGGGAAGATTCTCTGGAGAAGGAAATGGCTACTCACTCCAGTATTCTTGCCTGGGAAAAAAAAGTCAGACACAATTTAGAGACTAAACAACAGCAACAATATATATATTCAGAAATGTCATTTCCTCATTTGTGTTTGACAAGTGTTTCTCAGCTCTTACTGTGGCCATGGACATTTTTCATAGCATGCTAATGTTAAGGATTTTCTGTCTCTTAACCAGCAGTTAATTTTGCTTTTTAAGTGTGCTTTTCTTTTCTTTTTTTTTCAAAAATGAAAGTTTATAACATTTTTATCAAAATGTTTTTGATACATGCAAGTATATTTAATCAGGGCATGAACACGACTTGCTACATTTAACAACAGTCCCCAACATTTTTGGCACCAGGGACCGGTTTCATGGAAGACAACTTTTCCACGGGCTTGGGGCAGGGTTGAGGGTAGTTTTGGGATGATTCAAGCACATTACATTTGTTGTGCACTTTATTTCTATGATTATTACATCAGCTCCAACTCGGATCATTGGGCATTGGATTCTAGAGATTGGAGACCCCTGATTTAATAGACTTCTTTTCCATATGATAATTGCTTACTTGCTTGCTCAGTCATTCAATTTGTGTCCAACTCTTTGCAACCCTATGGACTATAGCCCACCAGGCTCCTCTGTCCGTGAGATTCCCCAGGCAAGAATACTGGAGTGGGTTGCCACTTCCTCCTTCTGGGGATTTTCCCGACTCAGGGATTGAACCCACGCCTCCTGCGTCCCCTGCATTGCAGACAGATTCTTTACCACTGAGCCATCAGGGAAGCCCCCTTAAGATCATAAAAAGGACCAGTTCAGACTCTCACCATTTGCATCATGTTCACAAAAGTCACTGCAAGAGCTATAGCCTTCTCTCAAAGCGCATCAGTTTGGTGTGAGTAAAGCATGTTTCTTTTAAAAGGCTGTGCACTTACTCAGGTATGAGGTTTTTTACAATGTTGCACATTTATCCAGAGGGAAATACAAAGAGGCTGCTCTGTCCTTTAATCACCTGGGCTGTGACAGCAGTGTGCTCATTTAATCTCCGAGTCTCTCCATTCCCAGAAGTTTGGTGTCCAAGTCATACTAAGCAATGGCAGCTTGTTGAACTCTGGAGAGTTTTCTTTATTCCTTCCTTTCACTCTCCCGTCCTTCTTTCCCTTCCTCCTTCCTTCCTCCCTCCTTCCCTCCCCTCGCTTTCTTTCTTTCCTTTTTTTTACTTTTTTTCTTTCTGGCCAATGATAGTTAGCATTCATTGAACAACTTAGCAGTTGTGGAGAACTTTTAAGCACTTTCTCATATCTTATCTTATTTGACCCTTAGGGCTGTTATTGTAGAGTTAGATGGAGAAATGCAGGCCATGTAACATTATCTTATGGTTGGATTGATTTGTAAGCTGTACTACCCAAGGAGGTTGATTAATAGGGCTAATATAAGCAAGAAAGGAGGTGTGACATAGTACGCTGTCCTTGACCAAGTTCAGTTCAACTATTTTTTTTTTTAATCAACTACTGGAAAAAGTCATGGAATGCAAACTTATCAACCCCTTAGAAGACACAATACTAGGAGGAGTAGCTCCTTGGAAGGCTGAAAGTCAAGGTTGTGTTTAAAATCTCTAAAAACATAAAATTGAACCCTTAAATACTGCGCCTTGTGGACATACAAGGCAGGACAGGATCCTCCTTGGCTGATAAGACTTTACGTGACACTGAAGTTGCCTGTCTGCTGAGGACAAGCTATAGCCCCTGGATTCTTTCCTGCCTCTCTTCACTTGGATGGTGGCTGTTTGTCCTTCCAGTCCCCAGGTAGATGCCACTTCCTCAGGGAAGCATCCCGACCTCAGAGCTTTGCTTCTAGTTCTCAAGCTGAAAGCTCTGGCGTCATCCCAAAGTCCTAATTGTCACTCATGTAGGATGTACAGTTTATCAAGAATCATGCCTGCTGTGCCTCCAACAGACAGTAGAGTTGTGTTTATTATTTATTCATGTGCAGACTAATTATTATTATTTATAGTTGCATTGGAGAAGGAAATGGCAACCCACTCCAGTGTTCTTGCCTGGAGAATCCCAGGGATGGGGTAGCCTGGTGGGCTGCCGTCTCTGGGGTCACACAGAGTCGGACACGACTGAAGTGACTTAGCAGCAGCAGCATAGTTGCATTTATTATGTTGTTGTCTGTCTCCTGTCAGTAGAATGTAAGTTTCCCAGGAGAGAGATTTCTGTTTTGTTCATAAATACTTCCCAGAATCAGCAATCATATCTAATACTAGTAGGAACTCAATAAGTATAGTTTTTGCTTTTAAAAAAATATTTATTTTATTGATATATAGTTGACTTACAATGTTGTGTTAGTTTCTGGTATACAACCAAGTGATTCAGCTGTACATATATATAATAGCTTGTGCTGCTAACTTCAAACTCCCAATCCATCCTTCCCCCACAACCCCTCCCTCTTGGCAACCACAAGTCTGTTCTCTCTGCGAGTCTGTTTTTGTTTACTAGATAAGCTTATTGGTGTTGTATTTTAGATTACATGTATAAGTGATATCCTATGATATTTGTCTTTCTCTTTCTGACTTACTTCACTTAGTATGATAATCTCTGCATCCATCCATGTTGCTGCAAATGGCATTACTTCATTTTCTTTTTATAGCTGACTAGTATTCCATTGTGTGTATATATCTATATATATATCACATCTTCTTTATCCATGCATCTGTTGATGGACATTTAGGTTGCTTCCACATCCTGGCTATTGTAAATAGTACTGCAGTGAACATTGGGGTGCATATATCTTTTCAAATTATGGTTTTCTCAGAATATATGCCCAGAATATATGGGTTTGCTGAATCACATGGCAACACTGTTTTTAGTTTTCTGAGGAATCTCCATAAGTTCTTCATAGAGGCTGCACGAATAAGAATTTATTCTTAGTGAGTAAGTGAATAAGTGGGGGTGAGTTAGGTGCCCCCCTGCTGTGCCCCCACCTCACCCTACAATCTTTTCATAAGACTTCATACGCTGTAGTGTAGTAGGTGTTTTTCTACTTAAAAACATATCTTTAGCAAACCATGAATAAATTCTGGTTGTCATGTAATGGTTAGCTTGTCTGACCATTTCGTTAGACTGGAACCACAAAGAGTCCAGAGCTGGTCTGCCTGGCTGACTGCTTACCCCCAGGACCCGGCACAGTGCCCTGTGCAGAGAAATAGCACATTTGTTGAGTGCCAGGCACTCTTCTCATGTATGGGCACTAATTCATGTAATCCTCACAACCACTCAGTGAGGCCAGTTCTGTTACTATTATTATTATTTTATAGATAAGGAAGCAAGGCCTTGAGAAGTTGAAGTTCAATGACTCATTGTAAAGGATGGATCTCGGATTCTGACCTAGGAAATCTGGCCTCTGAGTTCAAGCTCTAAACTACTGAATTGCCTCACCTTTACAAGCCAACCAATAAAACATGTTCAATAAATGAATTGGTGAAATAAGGCTGCCAAGAAAAGGCAATGCATTCTTCAGCTGTGTGAATAAAGGGTCAAGGAAAGGGAGGTTAATCCTGGAGTAGAGTTTGAGTCAGTTCAGTTTATGGTCATTCCTTCTGAATATGAGAAGCTTCCTACATGTATGTGTTTAGGGTGATTCCTTTTGAACATGAGATCAGGAAGTTCCATGTATGCATGCTCAGTCACTAAGTCATGTCCGACTCTTTGTGACCTTATGAACTGCAGCCCTCTAGGCTCCTCTGTCCATGAGATTTCCCACTCAAGAATCCTGGAGTGGCTTGCCATTTCCTACTCAGGGGATATTCCTGACCCAGGGATCGAAACCATGTCTCTTGCATATCCTTTATTGGTAGGCAGATTCTTTACCACTGTGCCACCGGGGAAGCCCCTCCACAGCAGTGTTGTTGTTCAGTAACTAAGCTATGTCCGACTCTCTGTGACCACTTGGACTGCAGCATGCCAGGATTCTCTGTTCTTACCATCTCCCAGAGTTTGTTCAAATTCATGTCCATTATGTTGGTGATGCTATCCAACCGTCTCATCCTCTGCTGCTCCCTTCTCCTTTTGCCTTCCATCTTTCTCAGCATCAGGGTCTTTTCCAATGAGTCAGCTTTTCGCATCAGGTGGCTGAAGTACTGAAGCTTCAACTTCGGCAACACTCCTTCCATTGGCAGTCCTTCAGGGTTGATTTCCTTTAGGATTGACTGGTTTGATCTCCTTGCAGTCCAAAGAACTTAACTGGATCCGAAGACTTAAACCACAATGGCAGAAGGTCTGGAAATTAGGAAACACTGCTCAGTCTTTGAGGAGGTGGTGGTTCACATCCAGGGATTTTTGTGGGCAAGGGCCTGGTCTGATGCTCTCGCTCAAGGGCAGACCTGGGTAGATGGGTTTAAGTCACAGGAAGGCATAGCTGAGCTTACTTGGTGGCAGAACTGATAGAGACATTCAAAACCTGAGGGTCAGAACTTCCATGGCAGTCCGGTGATTAAGACTCCCCCTTCCAATACAGGGGGTGCAGGTTCGATCCCTGGTCAGAGAGTTAAGATCCCACATGCTCCATGGCCAAAAAACCAAAACAGAAAACAAAAGCAATTTGTTAACAAATTCAATAAAGTCTTTAAAAATGATCCACATCAAAACAGTCTAAAAAAAAATCTGAGTGTCCATCAACAGATGAGTGGATAAACACAAATGTGGTATGCACATAACATGGAATATTATACAACTTTAAAAAGGAAAGAAACTCTGACACATGCTGCAGCATAGATGACTCTTAAAGACACTATAGTAAGTGAAATAAGCCAGACACAAAAGAACAAATTCTATTGGGTTCCATCTATTTGAGATGCCTAAAGTGGTCAAATTCATAGAGACAGAAACAACAATGGTTACCAGAGTCTGGGGGGACAAGAGAATGAGGAGCTATTGTTTAATAGGTTCAGTCTCTGTTTCAGATAATGAAAAAGTTTTGGAGCTGAAGTGTGGGAAGTTAATTTAACAACGAGGAAATGTACTTAATGCCACAGAGCTGTACACTTTAAAATGATTAAAATGGTAACATTATGCTACTTAATCACAATAAAATAAAATTTAAAGACAGACAAACAAGGTCTGTGCTATGAGATAATAGGATTCTCACCATTGGCAGTGAACAAAGGGAGGCCAGATATGAGGGGAAATACATGGCACTCGTGAGTTTGGGTGGGAGTTGGACTGAGTGGCCCTTAAGATCCTTTTCAGTTTTTAAGTTTTTATTTGTTTTTAACATTTTGGAGGCATTTACTGGCATGAATTATCTTGTTGAGTCTCTATCAGTCTGTAATAAAGCACTGTCCTAGTCTCCATCTTATAAACAGGACATGGAGGCATAGAGATCTCCCGTCTTGTGCTCAAGCCCTTCCGGGTTCTAAGGCTGAGGATGGAGACTCCAGAGACAGCACTGTGGTATAGCACAAAGATTGCCCCGAGGATAAAACCTAGAGGCTTGGTGACTTATATGAGGCTACACTGAGCTAGCCGGGTCTTCCAGTAACCTCCCTACTCTTTATTCCTCCTCCCTGGGGGCATCAGTGCCCCCAGCAGCTTCTGAGGATGTTATGAAGGTCAAGATGTCCTATGAGAGGCATAAAGCCTGAACCAACACTGACTGTATCATTTGTCTTTCAGGGTCAATTTCTCTGATTAATCAGCAGGCTACCTTGTTATTTCCATCACCGTTTCCCATGTCACCACCTCTATGTTTCTTTACTTAGAAGGTGATTGCAAATAATGGCTGGAGAAAAAACCATTTCCATACACTCAATGCCCATTTTAATTTTATGAGCATTGCACTCTGTATTTGAGATGGTCTTTAAAGGCTTTGAAGCAGAGTCGACCAGAACTGCCCAATAGAAATACAATGCCATGAATGTAATTTTAAATTTTCTGGTTGCCACATTAAAAATAGTAAAAGAAACAGAGAAATGAATGTTAATAATATATGCTGTTTATTCCAATTTATTAAATATATTTATGATGAGATATTTTACATTCTTTTTTCAAGCATGCATGCTCAGTTGTTCAGTCATGTCTGCTGAAGCCCACCGGGCTCCTCTGTCCGTGAGATTTTCCAGGCAAAAATACTAGAGTGGGTTGCCATTTCCTACTCCAGGGGATCTTCCCAACCCAGCGATAGAACCCGTGTCTTCTGCATCTTCTGCATTGGCAGGGAGATTCTTTAACACTGTGCCACAAGCTCACTTTACCCTTTTTTCATATTGTCCTTGAAATCGGTGTATATTTCATACTCACAACACATCTCAGTTTAGACCAAGCATGTTTCAGGAAGTCTACTCAATACTCTGTAACAGCCTGCTTGGGAAGAGAATCTAAAAAAACTGTATACATGTATATTCATAACTGATTTGCTTTGCTATACACCTGAAAAAAAGAATTGATGCTTTTGAACTGTGGTGTTGGAGAAGACTCTTGAGAGTCCCTTGGACTGCAAGGAGATCCAACCAGTCCATTCTAGAGGAGATCAGTCCTGGGTGTTTATTGGAATGACTGATGCTGAAGCTGAAACTCCAATACTTTGGCCACCTGACGTGAAGAGCTGACTCATTGGAAAAGACCCTGATGCTGGGAGGGATTGGGGGCAGGAGGAGAAGGGGACGACAGAGGATGAGATGGCTGGATGGAATCACCGACTCGATGGACATGAGTTTGGGTAAACTCCGGGAGTTGGTGATGGACAGGGAGGCCTGGCGTGCTGTGATTCATGGAATCACAAAGAGTCAGACATGGCTGAACAACTGAACTGAATTGAACTGACACCTGAAACTAATATAACACTGTAAATCAACTATCAGTTCAGTTCAGTTCAGTCGCTCAGTCGTGTCCGACTCTTTGCGACCCCATGAATCACAGCACACCAGGCCTCCCTGTCCATCACCAGCTCCCGGAGTTCACTCAAACTCATGTCCATCGAGTCGGTGATGCCATCCAGCCATCTCATTCTCTGTCGTCCCCTTCTCCTCCCGCCCCCAATCCTTCCCAGCATCAGAGTCTTTTCCAGTGAGTCAACTCGTCGCATGAGGTGGCCAAAGTATTGCAGTTTCAGCTTTAGCATCAGTCCTTCCAATGAACATCCAGGATTGATCTCCTCTAGAATGGACTGGTTGGATCCCCTTGCAGTCCAAGGGACTCTCAAGAGTCTTCTCCAGCACCACAGTTCAAAAGCATCAATTCTTCGGCAATCAGCTTTCTTCACAGTCCAACTCTCACATCCATACATGACGATGGGAAAAACCATAGCCTTGATTAGACAGACCTTGGTTGGCAAAGTAATATCTCTGCTTTTTAATATACTATCAAGGCTGGTCATAACTTTCCTTCCAAGGAGTAAGCGTCTTTTAATTTCATGGCTGCAATCAGCATCCACAGTAATTTTGGAGCCCAAAAAAATAAAGTCTGACACTGTTTCCACTGTTTCCCCATCTATTTCCCATGAAGTGATGGGACCAGATGCCATGATCTTTGTTTTCTGAATGTTGAGCTTCAAGCCAACCTTTTCACTCTCCTCTTTCACTTTCATCATGAGGCTTTTGAGTTCCTCTTCACTCTCTGCCATAAGGGTGGCATCATCTGCATATCTGAGGTTATTGATATTTCTCCCAGCAATCTTGATTCCAACTTGTGCTTCTTCCAGCCCAGCGTTAAATCAACTATACTCCAATATAATTTTTTTTTTAATTTTTAAAAGTTGTGTTCATACTATACTGTATATTAACTATGAAGGTAATCCCTGGGTCGGGAAGATCCCCAGGAGTAGGAAGTGACAACCCACTCCAGTATTCTCACCTGGAGGATTCCGTGATCAGAGGAGCCTGACAAGCTACAGTCTATGGGGTCGCATAGAGTTGGACGTGATGAGCACACACACATAACATTATGTCAAAACTGCAAACCATCATCTGACTTTGCAGGGTGGCCACAAACCTTCAATTCATTAAAAAAAAAAACAACGCAATATCTGTGAAGCCCAATAAAGCACAGTGCAATAAAGCAAGGTATGCCTGTATTTTAAGTCATTTTACTCTTTTATGATTCCTTATTTCCTTCACTCCACCCCAGCTCTCCTTAATTTTTCCTGTTACCATCATTGTGATAACACGAGCACAGAGCTGAGACTCAGGTCCCCTACAAGCCAGTCCCAGGTGCCATTGCTATGCTATGTGACTCAGCAAATCAACATCCCCTGTGGCTTCAGTTTCCTCCTCTGTGTAATGAAGAGGTTTGGTTTTTCAAGTACTCATTCAGTCCTTCAGACAGTCAGTCAACAAACATCAAGTGCCTGGAAGCACTGACCACAGTCCTGGGTGCTCTCTGATCATCACTTCCTTCTGATTCTATAGTTTTCTGCTCCCTGTGACTTCTGGGTGGTTGTTTCTCTGTTGCCATGTGCTGGATCTCACAGATTGAAGATTTCTGTCCCCAAAAGAAACCAGAGACTCCTCAGGCAGCTCAGACAGTTCATGCTAGTGAATTTCTCAGTAGCAGCGGCCTCCTTAGTTGACTTTAGAGGTTTTGACCAACATCCGTCTAAGCTCTTTGTAATATTCCCATGGCACTGAGAGGGTAGAGGGAGAAAAAGGTGAAACAAACAGAGAAAAATAATCCCTAAATTGATCTTCTATCTAGAAATATGATTTATAACTGTTGTCAGTTAGTTCTTGGGGGCTTCCTAGGTGGCACAATGGTAAAGAATCTGCCTGCTAATGCAAGAGACTCAGATTATTTTCCTGGGTGGGGATAATCCCCTGGAGAAGGAAATGGCAACCCCAATACTCCAGTATTCTTGCCTGGAAAATTCCTTGTACAGAGGAGTCTGGCAGGTGACAATTCATGGAGTTGCAAAGAGTCAGACACGACTGAGCATGCACGCCAGTATTTGGTGGGGGGCATGGGGTGGCTACAGAACGATACCCTTCACCACTTTGGCAAGGAGGGAACTTTAGCTTCTTTCTGGGTGTTATAAGTCCAAAGTCTGCTCACATCAGAGGTGGGCTATCACCTGAAAGAGAAGGGAGAATGCCCAGGTTCCCAAAATCTGATTGATAATGGATTGAAAGTAACAATTTTCCAATTAAAGGAAAAAAAAATGGACCTTGAAGGCATTCTGTTAAGTAAATGCATTGCATGTGTGAGTGCTAAGTCACTCAGTTGTGTCCAACATTTTGCAAACCTGACTCTTTGTGACCCAGTGGACTAGAGCCCACCAGGCTCCTCTGTCAAAGGGATTCTCCAGGCAAGAATACTGGAGTGGGTTGCCATTCCCTTCTCCAGGGGATCGAACCCAGGTCTCTTACATCTGCACAGGCAGGTGAGTTCTTTACCACTAGCATCACCTGTAAGTAAATAGACAGAAAAAGACAAATACCACATGATCTCATTTAGATGTAGACTCTAATAAAACCTAACTCAGGAAAAGAGAACAGATTTGTGTTTCCGGGAGGTAGGGGGAAGAGGGGAATTGGATGGAGTCAAAAGGTACAAACTTCCAGTTATAAGATAAATAAGTCCTGGGGATTAATATACCATGTGATGACTACAGTTAATGCCACTGTGTGGTATATATGAAAGTTAGTCCATCTATGGGGTCGCACAGAGTCAGACACGACTGAAGTGACTTAGCAGCAGCAGCAGTAAGAGATACAGATCTTTAATGTTCTCATCAGGAGTAAAAAATATTTTGTAATTGTATGAGGTGATGGATGTTAACTAAACTTATTGTGGTTAACATTTTGCAACATACATACTTCAAGTCATTAAGCAAACAGCTGAACACTCACACAGAACTGTGTGTCAATTACATCTCAATAAAACTGGGGGAATAAAAGGATGGGCTGTTCAGAAATGGTCTTGAAAGCTGGAAGTGAAAGGAGAGTCAGAGATGGAAACCTCAGCAGCACCTGTCTGTGCAGAGAGGTAGGAAGAGGCACCCTCTGCAAAGCCTCAGTGTCTCCTCCTGTGACAGCCCCCAGAAACCAGGACACATTGGAGCCGTGAGCACTGATGGCAGGACTGTATTTTGGTGCCTATAGCTGGTTTCATTGTTGTTGTTTAGTTGCTAAGCCCCAGTCTTTTGCGATCCCCATGGACTGTAGCCTGCCGGGCGCCTCTGTCCATAGGTTTCCCCTGGAGTGGGTTTCCATTTCCTTCTCCAGGGGATCTTCCCAACCCAGGGATCAAACCCGTGTCTCCTGCATTGGCAGGAGGATTCTTTACCTCTGAGCCACCAGGGAAACCTGCCTTTGGCTGGACAGCTGTGTAAAATCCTGTTACTTACCTTGTTGCCCTGAGAAATGTGATTCATTTGGTCTCCCTGGTTCTGGTTGTCTGCTCACTAGGTCACCATCTGGCCACACTTTGGTTCCTAGGAGAATTAGCTCACAGAAAGAGGACACGTGAGGTCCCAGCACATTTATTCCTCACTGTGATTCCTGGGTAACTTGGCATTCCAGTCCCACATATCAGTTTTGGGAGTCTGATAAATACAAATCAGCCCCTGATCATCAAAATACTCTCGAGGCACCAACAAAAGCAGGGCTGCTGAATCTAGAAGTCTGCAGCTCATACCCTGGACTGTGTGTTCAGTCACTGTGTGTCAATGAATGCCATTTAGCAGGAAGTGGCCGTGCCTCCAGTGGTCACCCTCAGATTGTTGTTGTTCAATCTCTCAGCCATATCTGATTCTTTTGTGACCCCATGGACTGTCATCCACCAGGCTCCTCTGTCCATGCGATTCTCCAGGCAAGGATACTAGAGTGGGTAGCCATTTCCTTCTCCAGGGGATCTTCCCAACCTAGGGATAGAACCCATGTCTCTTGCTTTGGCTGGTGGATTCTCTACCACTGAGCCACCAGGGAATTCCCACCCCCAGATAGTGGCTTATTATCTAACACATTTTTGAGCACTGTCTTAACTGCTAGACACTGAGCTGAGTTTTGGGGAACACCAGGCCCCTGCTTCCTTGGAGCCTCTGGTATTGTTTTCTAGAGCAAATTTCAGAGAAATTCAAATAACAGCCCTTTCTGACCTCTCTGCAAACCTAAAAACTACCTTTTTTAAAAAAAATAGGTGCAGATCAAAGGAAAGTTCTGCAGTTCTTTTTTGTTACACCCTGGGACATGAAGGTTGTCTTTTAATGAGTGCTTCTCTACGACGGGGCCGCTCTTGAAATCTGGCTCCATCTTTGCTGTTGCTGCCTGGGCAAAGGAGAAAGTAGTACTGGCTCTGACTCCAGCTGGGCACTCTGAAGCCTGGTTAAGGACCTGCTGGGAGGCAGAAAGGGAGAAATCCAGTGCGTGAACACCCAAGAGACAGATCCTCCCTAACTTTGAGCCCTTATGGAGTAACCAGGGATCCAGCTGGGTTCAGAGGTTTTCATCCCTTTCAGACGAACTCTGCTTCGACGTGCCCAGTCCAGCTGATGTCCTTGTGCAAAGAGCCCTTCGTGGGCATTACATGGAAGCTGCTGGCAACCCCATCACTTGTTTACATACCCTATTTAACCTCCCAAGAGGCTTCTACAGGGACGATCTCAGCTTTATTTATCTCACATGGACCTGACCAGTCATTCTGGGTTGATTAAGGGAAGGGTGGGTTCAGCCCTGTATTAGAATCTATCTAATTTCAGGCCAGAGACACGTGTATGAAACCAGATGTCTTAGAGAGGTGGCAGGGACAGTAAGATAAGCTGGGAGTGACCTGTAAAAGACAGCACACCCATCCCCAAACCCAGGCAAAGAGAGGCTCTTAAAGGGACCACATGAGCTGTGTTTGTTTCCCAAATGTGCTTTGATTGTTCAGAACATTCAAGGAGATGATGGTGCCGTACAGGAGACTGACTGTCATACAAAGTAGCTAATTGAGGACATGGCATTGTCTGGTGGCAACTAATAGTGTGTGTTCTTTCCATATTCTCTAGGACATGATTCCTTAAGGGTGACCATTTTACGTAGGCAATTTAGAAGCAACACTTCAAGGTATTGTTGAAATAGAGCAGAGCTGTGTATGAATCGCCCCATCCTTGACTTCCCTGATGGTCTAGAGCTTAAGAATCCGCTTGCCAGTGCAGGGGACACAGGTTCGATCCCTGGTCCAAGAAGATCCCACATGCCATGGAGCAACTAAACCCATGCACCACAACTACTGAAGCCCATGCGCCTAGAGTCCATGTTCCACAAGAGGAGCCACCGCAAAGAGAAGCCTGCACACTGCAGCTAGAGAGCAGCCACTGCTTGCCGCAGCTAGAGAAAGCCCACGTGAAGTAATGAAGACTCGGTGCAGCCAAAAAAAAGAATTGTTTCATCCTAAAATACAGATTCTCAGGTGCTTGCTCCCAAAGCTTGTGATTCAGGTCAGGGAATGTGCATTTATAGAAACAGCTCTCTTCACCAATACCTCCCTGGTGCCCCCATATACATGTCAGGTGATTCTGACATGCAATCTCAGAGGACCTCACTTTGAGAAAGTCTGTGAAAAGGGCCCTGGGCTCCTCAACTGAAGCCGTGTATTTGAGAAAAGTCGTGTGACCTCAGAGAAGTCCATTCACCTCTCTGGGCCTTCATTTCTGTGTCTATACAGTGAGGGAAGTGATCTTCAGACCCTTTCTAGGACACATATTCTAGAAGTTCGGGCATTTTCACAATATCCCCCCAAGGCTGTGGTTGTTCTGAATCTCCTAGAATGGGAACCAACCTTCAGACTGAGCTTACCCTAAAGGGGAACAGTTGATAAACCAAAGAACTTTCTCCTGTTCCCTTACGAGGACTGGGTCTCTTGGGAGAGACAATTGTTGTTTAGTTGCTCAGTTGTGTCTGACTCTTTGCGACCCCATGGACTTTAGCTTGCCATGGGATTTCCCAGGCAAGAATACTGGAGTGGGTTGCCATTCCCTTCTCAGGGGATCTTCCTGAGCCACGGATCAAACACGTATCTCCTGCACTGGCAGGCAGATTCTTTACTACTGAACCACCAAAGGAAGCCCAAGGAGAGACAATATGATAATACAGTCACATTTGTTTACAAGTGACTCTAAGCACTTCCACAGGCATCATTTATTTTTGCCTTTTCTAAGGCTGGGAAAGGACAAGTTTCCCCATTTACTGAAAAAGGACTGAGTCAAAGGGAAATGGGAGAGACAGCCCATCTAACCCTAACTCCTATGCTTTCATCTCCATCCTCTTCAAATCTTCAGCACAACATCACCTCACTCAGAGCCACCATCTGCTCTGTGTCTGCTAGCGATGAACATTGTATCTCTGTATGAGATACCTGAACAGGCCATCTCTCTGCTACAGTGTTCTGTGAGTTTATCTCACATGAACATATGGCAAGAGCAATTTGCACAGGTCCTGTACTCTTTAGAGTGAGCACAATGCTTCTGAAAGAAATTTGAAACTTCTGTCCTTTGTGTTTTTATTAGATTTGGTCACTACCACCCCCAGCTAACTGATAGCATCAAATGAGCCCTAACTTCCTGACTCAGAACCTTGGGATGTAGTTGTGAATCATCACTTCTCTGTGTTGCTGCCTGATTACTGCAATACAAGGAAAAATGAAGAACATGACACGTGCATAAGAAAAGACATTATCTGTGATTCTTGAGGTTCGTGGCTCCATTTCATACCCTCTGTTCCTTTCCCCTTTCTGGTTTTACAAAGAGTAGGCCTGAGATTATAGATCCAGCTCTGTATGAACCCTCTTGGACCCCCACTTTACTTAGATGTACAAGGCTATTCCCAGGTGGCTCAGTGACTAAAGAATCTGCCTGCAATTCAGGAGACTCCTGAGATGCAGGTTCAGTCCCTGGGTTGGAAGGAGCCCCTGAAGAAGGAAATGGCAATGCACTCCAGTATTGTTGCCTGGAAAATCCCATGGACAAAGCAGCATGGCAGGCTACAGTCCATGGGGTCGCAAAGAGTTGGACACGACTGAGCACAACACTTGTATGTGTGTATAAGGCAGTTACTTACAAAGGCTTCATTAATAATCACCTGCTGTATTTTGGGAAATTCTTGTCTAAGATCACAAAATTTTCTAGCAGATGCTGTAGAACTGCTATAGGGTTATGGTTTTTGTCTTCATTTAGAAGTATTCGATCCCTGGGTTGGGAAGATCCCCTGGAGGAGGGCATGGCAACCCACTCCAGTATTCTTGCCCAGAGAATCCCATGGGCAGAGAAGCCTGGCAGGCTACAGTCCATATTGTCGCAAAGAGTCAGACACAACTGAGGCAATTTAGCACATGCATGCATTTCATCTATTGGTAGCTCAGTTCTGTAGCAAGAGTCCTGTGCCAACAGCTAAAGCTTTGATCTTGATAGAGATCACTGTTTTACAAGAAATAATCCTGTTCTTTCTTCTCTACCTGTATCACCTTCCAGGCTTGAAGCCAGCACTTTCAAAACCGCCCTGAAAACCATAAAGAGGGGAAAAGGGGGATTGTGAAAAAGCCAGAATAGATGCCATGAAGTTTGTGTGTTCTTTTATCTGAGGCAGTCCTCTTCGTGTGAGCCCCATACACTGATTATTTTACAAACAGTTCCAAGAAGTTGACTTCTAAAACCTTAGCAGGAAAGACAGTGTTGCTACAAGACAGATCCTGACAGTGTACCATATGGCAACCTTTAGAAATAGCAAAGTTGGAAAAGCTGAAACTCGATACTCTTTTCTGTTGAAGAAGGCAGAGAAGTACCTAAAACATTCTAGACATTTTTCTACTCCAGATCATTACAATGTAAAAATGTAAAAGAGATGAAAATCTCTCAGCTGTCTGAGAAGTTTCATTCCCAGAAAGTACTTAAATTTAACAGTGGTTAAACATTGATTATCAGTAAATCTTAAGTCTCTGGAGTGTCCTGGTTAATGGAACATCGGTGAGTTAAAAATAAGAGCTATTTCCCCCGATCCCCCTAAACTAAGCTAAATAATTCCCAGAACCTTTTTCTGTACTTTCACAGTTTGGGGAATGCACCTAATTTTGCAGTAAAACATGCCATTCTTCCGAAACACGTGCTATGTATTTAAATTCTCAGGAGAGGAAAGAAGGGTGTATTTAAAGGTAACCTAAAGCTAACCTTTTAAGACTTTTTGAACTTTCAACAATCCTTGACAAATAACTGGTTTCCTATTGCGAATATGATGAGCAAATACTGTGAAAATTTTAGGAAAAAAATATATATTGTTGTTTAGTCACTAGGTCCTGTCCAACTCTTTTTTAACCCCATGGACTATAGCCCACCAGGCTCTTCTGTCAATGGGATCCTCCAGGCAAGAATACACCTGTGGGCTGCCATGACCTCTTCCATGGGATCTTCCCAACCCAGGGATCAAACCCTTGTCTCCTATGTTTCCTGCATTGGCATGCAAGTTCTTTACCAGTAGCTCCACTTGGGAGGCCCTCCAGAACCTTATCATTGTATACTGATGTATTTGTGTGCTGTGTTTACATAAGAGGCATCATACTACAGGTGTGATTTTATAATCTAACAGTATTTTTAGAATCTAATTGTGTTGCTATATTGACCAAGTGAATTTCTTTTAACTGCTGAGTAGTATTCCATTGTATTACTATACCGTATTTTATTTATTATCCTCTCTCTTTTTAGTGGATACTTGAAAGTGAAAGTGTTAATCACTCAGTTGTGTCTTATTCTTTGCGATCCCATGGACTGCAACCTGCCAGGCTCCTCTGTCGATGGAATTTTCCAGGCAATATTTCTGGAATGGGTAGCCATTCCCTTCACAGGGGATCTTCCTGACCCCAGGATTGAACCTGGCTCTCCTGTATTACAGGCAGATTCTTTACCATCTGAACTACCAGAGAAGCCCTAGTGGATATTTAGGATTGTTAACAATTTTTTACTATCTCCAACAACATTGCAATAAATGTCCTATGTGTCTTTTCTGTGTATCAAGACTCCAAATTCCTACAGGAGGAAATTATGGATCCAAGACTATGCCCACATTGCTTCTCAAGTGGCTCCACCATCCTGAAGTATGAAAACAGAATCTACAAGTTCCCACTTCTCAGCAGTCTCAATAATGCTTCACCTACCAGACATTTCAAAATGCTCAGTATATTAGATATACAATGGTATCTCTTCAATGTTTTCATTAGTTAGATGCCCGAATTGCCTATTCATATCCTTTGCTCATTTTTCTAAAGGGTGTTTGTTTGTTTGTTTTCTTACATATATCTATATACCCAATCTTTGTTACATAAGTTGCAAAATTTTCTCCTAGTCTTCAGCTTGCCTTTCATGTTGTTTGGGATGTCTGGTTTTGTTTTGTTTTTTTAATTTTTTTTTGAAATATAGTTGATTTACAATGTTGTGTTAGTTTCAAATATACAGCAAAGTGATTTGGCTATACATATGTGTGTGTGCATATATATATATGCACTTCCGTGGTGGCTCAGTGGTAAAAAACCTGCCTGCTAATGCAGGAGGCATGGGTTCCACCCCTGGGTCAGGAAGACCCCCTGGATAGGAAATGACAACCTACTCCAGTATTCTTGCCTGGGAAATCCCACGGACAGAGAAGAGTGGCAAGTTATAATCCTTAGGGTCCGAAAAAAGTCAGACAGGACTCAGTGACCAAACAACCACAATATATAAATAAATATATATTCTTTTTTTCTCTTCCATTATAGGTTATCTCAAGATACTGAATATAGTTCCCTATGTTATATAGTAGGTCCTTGTTGGTTATCTGGAGAAAGCAATGGCACCCCACTCCAGTACTCTTGCCTGGAAAATGCCATGGACGGAGAAGCCTGGTAGGCTGCAGTCCATGCTGTCGCAAAGAGTCGGACACGACTGAGCGACTTCACTTTCACTTTTCACTTTCATGAATTGGAGAAGGAAATGGCAACCCACTCCAGTGTTCTTGACTGGAGAATCCCAGGGACGTCATAGGCTGGTGGGCTGCTGTCTATGGGGTCGCACAGAGTCGGACACGACTGAAGCGACTTAGCAGCAGCAGCAGTTGGTTATCTATTATATATAATAGTGTGTATATTTTAATCCCAAGCTCTGAATTTATCTTTCCCCCTGAGTTTCCCCTTTGATAATCATGTTTGTTTTCTACGTTGGGGTATCTTTTATTTTTCAGATCATTTTTTTATACTTTAGATAACATTTATTTGTTAATTTGATTTAAATTGTTAGAACTTTTACTGTGTGAGTTTTGCTTTCCATGACTGGGATCATAACGATATTTTGCTATACATTTTTCCCTAATATTTTATAATTTGTATTTTTGAGGGTTGAAGTTTTTAATTCATCTAAACTGTAATTTTATGTATCATGTAAGGTAGAGATTTGCTTTTATTTATCTATATATATCCAATTCTCTCAATACCATTTATTAAATAGTCCATTTTTCTCTATTGAATTGAAATGCTTCTATATTGTATACCAATTTCCTAGGATTGTTTCTGAATTCTTTTTTAAATCAAGTTTTTTTGGCCTAGTTCTAGTCTAGTCTTACAACAAAATGACACTGATTTACCTGCTCTGCAGTGTGTTTGTGTGTTGTTTACAACTTGCATCTATATCTATTTCTATATCTATATATACATATCCTGCTGCTTTTACTGAAAAACTGCAGCAGGAAAGAGTAGGTACAATCTGAGAGTCACACGATGGAATACAGCAATCAAAAGAAACAGAAGTTGTTCATATCAACATGGATAAACTTCCCAAATTTACCACTGAGTTGAGTGAACTCCGGGAGTTGGTGATGGACAGGGAGGCCTGGCGTGCTGTGATTCATGGGGTCGCGGAGAGTCAGACACGACTGAGCAACTGATGTGAACTGAACCGAACTGAAGAAAAACAAGCTGCATAAAAATTTCATGGAGAATACCACTTATAAGCTCAACAATATGAAAAACAATGTTCAACGTAATTCAGGCAGCAGCAGCAGCAGCAGGATTGCATAAGCAGTATAAACTAAAAGGAAATACATGCAAGTGATAAAAACCAAATTCAGAATTAAAGGTGGATTTACCATGAAATCACTGCCTTGTGTAACTCAGTGAAGCTATGAGCCATGCTGTGTAGGGCCACCCAAGACTGACAGGTCATAGTGGAGAATTCTAACAAAACATGGTCCACTGGCGGAGGGAATGGCAAACCACTCCAGAATCCTTGCCATGAGAACCCCATGAACTGTATAAAAAGGCAAAAAGAGGTGACACCAAACGATGAGCCCCCCAGGCCAGAAGGTGTCCAACATGCTCCTGGGGAAGAGTGGAGGACAATTACTATTAGCTCCAGAAAGAATGAATTGGCCGGACCAAAGCGGAAATGACACCCAGGTGTGGATATATCCGGTGACGAAAGTAAAATCCGATGCTGTAAAGAACAGTATTGCAAACTCAGGGGGATGGTGAGGGACAGGGAGGCCTGGTGTGCTGCAGTCCATGGGGTGGCAAGGAGTTGGACACGACTTGGTGATTGAACAACAACAACTGTGAAGCTTAAGTTCCAGCCTCTCACTTCCACAGAACCTTGTACTTGAATTTGATTTTGTGATTTTGTACTTGTTTTTTTAAAGAGGCTTTCCTGTCCCAACTGTGTTAGCCTCAGACCTATCCCTAGAGGAGGGTAAGGAAGAGGAGGGAAAGCGAGGGGAGAGCAAGTCTCTCCCCAAAGATGCTGGCTCCCCTGTGCCTGCCCTGGTATTGCTCTCCAGCTCGTGGGCACTCGCGCCTGATGGCATGTTTACTGTAAACTGGAGGCTGGGACATCTTGGATTGAACTTGATTAACAGACCAGGACCTCGCACAGCTCCAGGCCTGGAGGACATGGGACAGAAGCCAGGTGACAGGGAGAAGTTCCCAGGAGGGCCGGGCTGCTATATTTCACCCTCAGTCCATTCTTCCAGCCCTGGCATGCCATGTACACCAACATGGAGCACACAAAATGCAGAGCGTGGCCAGGAGTTCTTCAGACCAGAGGCTGAATGCTTCCGGGCTGTGTCCAAGAGAATGGTTTGGGACACCAACCCACCCTGGAGCCACATTTCTGCTCCAGCTCCAAATCTCCTTCTTTTACTCAAAATGTATACCATTAAAGAAAGGACAAACTAACTACAACAGTAGTTTATTGTAACAACAGAAATATACACTTTGAACAACTTTCCATGTGATTAAATATTCTTCTATAACATTTAAAATGAATTTATTGGAGTATAGTTGACTAGCAACGTTATAGTCACTTCTGCTGTACAGCCAAGTGACTCAGTTATACATATATACATTCTTTCCCATATTCTTTTCCATTATGGTTTATCACAGGATATTGAATGTCTTAATGGTTCCTTGTGCTACACAGTAGGTCCTTGTCGTTTATGCATCCTGCATGTAACAGTTTGCACTGCTGATCCCAAACTCCTAATCCATCACCCCCACACACCCTCCTCCCCTTGGCAACCACAAGTTTGTTCTCTCTGTCTGTGGGTCTGTTTTGTTTTGTAGATATGTTCATTTGTGTTGTATTTTAGACTCCACATATAAATGGTATCATATGTATTTGTCTTTCTCTTTCTGACTTACCTCACTTAGTATGATCGCTAGGTCCATCTATGTGGCTCAAATGGCATTATTTCATTCTTTTTAATAGCTGAATAGTATTCTATTGTATGGAGGCTTCCCCAGTGGCTCAGACAGTAAAGAATCCATCTGCAATGCAGGAGACCCAGTTTTGATCCCTGGGTTAGGACGATCCATTGTATATATGTACCACATCTTTTCTATACATTCATCTGTCGATGGACAATTAGATAGTTTTGTGTCTTGGCTATTGTGTATAGTGCTGCTATGAGCATAGGGGTGCATGTATCTTTTTAAATTATGGTTCTGTACAGATATATGCCCAGGAGTGGGATTGCTGGGTCATATGGCAACCCTATTTTTAGTTTTTTGAGAAACCTCTGTATTGTTTCCCAAAGTAGCTGTACCAATATATAGTCCCACCAACAGTGTAGGAGGGTTCCCTTTTCTCCACACCCTCTCCAGCATTTATTTATTATATTTATTTATTTATTTATTATTGTATAACATTTTTAGGAGAAGGCAATGGCACCCCACTCCAGTGTTCTTGCCTGGAGAATCCCAGGGAGGGGGGAGCCTGGTGGGCTGCCGTCTATGGGGTCGCACAGAGTCGGACACGACTGAAGCGACTTAGCAGCAGCAGCAGCAGCATAACATTTTTAATGGCTACACAGGACATGTCAAAATTGATTAAATGGTCACTATTGAGTCGTATTGTTAGATATTTAGATTGGTTCTAGTCTCTGCTCAATGCAAACATTCCTATAACTGAACCCTAGCATACACCCCTAATGAATTCTTTAGAAAAAAATTCTCATAAGTGAACTTCCTTTGTCAAAGAGGCTGAATATTTTCGAGGCTTTTGAGATGTGTTGCCAAATATACTATCAAAAATCTACATCAATTCACACACACTTCAGTATAAGAAGCCCATATGAAACTGAAGCCAATGCTAAATATTTACCTTGAACAAAAGTATGTTGTCCACTGGATAGATTTAAAAATAGCACCTCATAGCTTTAATCTGCCATCAGTCCAAGATTCAACTGCCTCATGTTCACTGGACACTTGAGTTTCTTCTGAGTTGATTTACTATACTTGTGCTTTACTCTGTCCTCCACTGAAACATTCCTCTTTTTCTTATTGATTAGTAACAACTTTTCATGTGTTATGACATTAAGTCTTTTTCATGTATGTTGTTAATACTTTCCTTTTTGTTTTGCCATTTGCCCATATGGTTTATTGTGGTTTTGACACCTTGTTCAGTCACTAAGTCACGTCCATTTCCATGGTTTATTTTTGAAATTTAGGGGGACTCTCTTTTTCTCCAACGAGTTAGTCATTTCATGAAAGTCACCTCTTTTTCTTAAGCAGTTTTTAAATGGAACTTTAATTATATACTTACTGAGTCTCTTTCTGGACTTTTCTGTTTAATTGATGTGTATTCTGTTGCCAGCGTAATTATTGTAATTACAGTGTAGGCAATTCTAGTATTATGGAAAGTTCTCATTATTTCTTTTCTTTCTTTTTCTTTTTTTGTGTCAAGATTAGTTTGGTTGTCCCTGTGTGCATATTCCTCCAGAATCATTCTGGCCATTCTCCTTTTTTTTCCTTTACTTGTAATATTATGAGCATTAATGATTTTTCTGAAACCCAAACACTGCCCTGACCAAAATATGTGGTTGGAGAAGAGAGAAAAAGTATAACAGTTACCAAGTTAGATAAGATATTATAGATATCATGGTTTCGCTCTAACCATTTCCAAGTAACCAGACCTTAAATTCCTCTAATATGTTCCAAAGACCTAACACCCATGGAATAAATGAAAATCTTCTATGTAAAAGGAGAGATAAAGAGGATATAAGGACATATGGGTGGAAGTAAAAGAAAGAAAACAGAGTCTGAGGTTAAGAAGAACACAAAGACACAGGAAATCAAAGTGCTGCAAGGAGCCTGAAAAAATGGTCTATGGTTTTTACTTCTTGATCATCATTCATTTTTCACTTCTATAAACAAAAACTCTCTATGTTTTTAAAAAGCCGCTGAAATTTTTTATCTGTCCCCTAATTTATGATGTATAGGACTGACATTTCAGAGAGTTACAAAAGAACAGAATCTTGGTGTTCATTTCCTGCCCAATCCAGGAATCCCCCTGCAGCACTTCTCCGAGGAGTGGCTGTCCAGCCTCTGCTTGGTTGCTGCCTGACCAGGCCCTGACTCATCGAGCTCATCTCATGTTTAAACAGCCTAATTATTAGAAGGTTCTTGCTGCTAGAAAGTAAAAATCTGTCTTCCAGCATTCCTCTCCCCAACCCTTTGCCCTGATTCTGCCTTTCTGAGCCAAGCTTGGCCTTCACTGCTTTGGACTTGGCTCTCCTGTCCCCGCCAGTTTTAGCTTCCCTGGACTTGTCATTGCCTATCAGTCCTTTTGGAGCAGAGTTCTTGATCTCTCCACATTCCGGTCTCTCCTCTGGAAGTATAAAATAGACAGCATTTCTTTTAAAGGTGAAATGCAGAAGTTAACAGAATTCTCCAGATTGCACCTGACCAGTGCAGTAAGTTGGGAGAACTTCATTCCTTACTTGGCATTTTTTTCAAACGGATACACCTCAGGTTACATTCAGGTTTAAGATAACAAGACTCGAGCTTCAGTTGTTCAGCCTTAACAGGGAAAAATAAGGTCTTTCCCTGGTCCTTTTCACCTAAGCAAGAGAACAGATCTCACAGGTGAAATGAACATTTTTTATTTAATTTTTGTTGGAGTATCAGTTCAGTTCAGTTCAGTCGCTCAGTCATGTCCGACTCTGCGACCCCATGAATCACAGCACACCAGGCCTCCCTGTCCATCACCAACTCCCGGAGTTCACTCAAACTCATGTCCATTGAGTCGGTGATGCCATCCAGCCATCTCATTCTCTGTCGTCCCCGTCTCCTCCTGCCCCCAATCCCTCCCAGCATCAGAGTCTTTTCCAGTGAGTCAACTCGTCTCATGAGGTGGCCAAAGTATTGGAGTTTCAGCTCTAGCATCAGTCCTTCCAATGAACACCCAGGATTGATCTCCTTTAGAATGGACTGGTCGGATCTCCTTGCAGTTCAAGTGACTCTCAAGAGTCTTCTCCAGCACCACAGTTCAAAAGCATCAATTCTTCAGCGATCAGCTTTCTTCACAGTCCAACTCTCACATCCATACATGACCATTGGAAAAACCATAGCCTTGACTAGACGGACCTTGGTTGGCAAAGTAATGTCTCTGTTTTTTAATATGCTATAGTTGCTTACAATGTTGTGTTGGTTTCTGTGTGTGTACGTGCTCAGTTGTGTCCAACTTCTCTAGAGTCCATGGATTGTAGCCGGCCAGACTCCTCTGTCCATGGGATTTCCCAGGCAAGAATACTGGAGCCGGTTGCCATTTCCTTCTCCAGGGGATCTTCCAGACCCCGGGATCAAGCCCACATCACTTTCGTCCCCTGCACTGGCAGGCAGATTCTTTACCATTGTGCCACCTGGAAACCTGTGTTAGTTCCTACTGCACAACAAAGTGAATCAGCTGTACATATACATACATCCCCTCTTTTTTTGATTTCCTTCCCATTTAGGTCACCACAGAGCACTGAGTAGAGTTCCCTGTGCTATCCAGTTTTATGCAAATTAGTGTATATATGTCAATCCCAACCTCCCAATTCATCTCACCACCACCCCTTCCTCCTTGGTATCCCTACATTTGTTCTCTACATCTGCATCTCAAAAATAAACTCTTAACAGACTTTACTGAGATTGGGAGAAGTCTTTAAAGCCGAGAATAAGGGAAATGGGGAATGGTCTTCCCATGTAAAAGCTGGAAGAGTCCATGTTGTGGAATTTGAGGAACTATGAAAACTTCAGTGCCCACGGAAAGCCGGTGTTTGCCCACCAATGAAGAAACCCCTGGATGCCTCACTTGTGGGGGTGCCTTACTCCAGGCAAAGGTCTCTGCCCAGGCAGTCAGTTTTTGAAAATTGAGTTTTTGCCACCTTTTCCACTGACTGGAAGCAAGGAGAGCTTAAATCTCTGCCTTGTCTATGCTAACGTGTGTGCCTTTCTGAACAGAATGGAAATTACTACTCGGGACCCCAGTTATTCTGAGTCTGGTAACTTCAGAGTCCTGCAGAGCCTCAATCAGGCCCTCCTGGCCACTTCTTACGAATCCACAGAGAACCTGACTCCAGAGATGCCCACCTTGGGCTCACCTTTACATTTCTCTCCCCCGTGGAGCTGTGCCATCAGCACCCCAAACCGACTGCTCAGGAGTGGGCAGGAAGGAGGCTGCAGTGACCCTGCCATTGAGCTCTGGCCCTGGGGTGCACAAGCCACTGCAGCGGGGGCAGAGCAGGAAACCGGCAGCCTCACCAGCCGCGTGTGATTGGCCCTTGCCTGCTGCCTCCAGACCCGGAAAAATCTGGCATATTCACAAATCGGTCCTACTTGAAATCCAGGAAGAGGTGTAATTACAGTGCTCAGGATCTCAACTTTCTGTGTTGCCCTGAATCCTAGCATACAGCATAGTGAGTGACGTCAGAAACTAAACACTGGCTTTCCAGGCAGGGAGGAGGCCAGATGCCCGCGGGAGGAGGGGACGATGGAAACTCACTGAACTTCCATTGGCGGAACAAGAGCATGTGGTCCTAAGAGACCTAGGATCTTCCCTGAGCAAGAGTGTGCAGACGTTTATTCCACAAGTTTATTATCTGTGGGCCGAGCCCGTCCCACCTCTGCTTTCTATTAATCTAATCTCTTAGAAGGTAAAATCCAGTTTGGAATATGTTACATACATGCCATACACTGTTAGTCTTCCTGGCAAGTAAAGTCATTGAAAAAACACACAGCTGCCGGTTTTATCTGAATGTTTGCTACCATATAAGGATAAGAGGTGGTGTTGAATGCTTTATTCTTTAAAAATTTAACTGTAGGATAGTTGATTTGCAATGATGTGTTGGTCTCTGCTGTATAATAACGTGAACTAGCTGTTAGTATACATATATCCCCTCCCTCTTGAATCTCCCTCCCACCCCTCTAGGTTGTCACAGACCAGGGGGTTGAGCTCCCTGTACTATACAGCCAATTCCCACTGGCTGTCTGTTTTACATATGGTTATATATGTGTTTTGATGCTACTTCTCACTCCATCCTACTCTCCTTACCCCACTGTGTCCACAAGTCTCTTCTCCATGACTGTGTCTCTGTTGAGCAGTGCTTTCTTGTTTGGGTCTGGCTGGCTAGAAAGCAGATCTGTCTTTGCAAAGTGTACCATCTTGAGCCCTGTGTACAGTCCTGAGCCCCAAGACGGTCAGATGAGAAGGATGTGAGTGATGAAAAAGAGAGCCATCCAGGATCCAGGCTCCAGGCTGGGTCCTCCTTCCTTCAGGAACTCTAAGCCCTTGGTTGGGGGACACACCCATGCCCTCCTCCCTCACCCCTTAGCCTCCACTAAGGTTTGAAACAACATTTGCTCAACAATTACCTTGGGTGCTTAACTTTTCCTTCATGTATCTTTTCTCCCAAACTCAGCCATCTCCTTCACAGCTCATCCCTCTGCTCAAGAGGAAAATAACAGTTCTTTTTTTAAAAAAAAGATATTTTTTTTTAAAATTTATTTATTTGGCAGTGCTGGGTCTTAGTTGTGGTATGTGGGATCCAGTTCCACAACCAGGAATCAAACCTGGGCCCCTGCAATGGGAGCTCGGAGTCTTAGCCACTGGACCACCAGGGAAGTTCCAAAAATAAGGGTTCTTGAATAAATGAACAAACCTCTAACACTCATTTGACAGGTTCTTAATGAGGAGCTGTGCCCTTTGAGAATGTTTCTGCAGACTGAGCAACACTGGGGAAGCTTCTTAGATCAGAATCAGTTCAGTTCAGTTCAGTTCACTCGCTCAGTCATATCTGACTCTCTGCGACCCCATGAACCACAGCATGCCAGGCCTCCCTGTCCATCACCAACTCCCGGAGTTCACTCAAACTCATGTCCACAGAGTTGGCGATGCCATCCAGCCATCTCATTCTCTGTCGTCCCCTTCTCCTCCCGCCCCCAACCTTTCCCAGCATCAGAGTCTTTTCCAGTGAGTCAAGTCGTCGCATGAGGTGGCCAAAGTATTGCAGTTTCAGCTTTAGCATCAGTCCTTCCAATGAACACCCAGGACTGATCTCCTTTAGAATGGACTGGTTGGATCTCCTTGCAGTACAAGGGACACTCAAGAGTCTTCTCCAGCACCACAATTCAAAAGCATCAATTCTTCGGCGATCAGCTTTCTTCACAGTCCAACTCTCACATCCATACATGACCACGGGAAAACCATAGCCTTGACTAGACAGACTTTGGTTGGCAAAGTAATGTCTCTGCTATAGAGAGAAATAAATAATATTATTTTCAATTAAGAAGTTAGAAACCCAGCAAAGAACTGGATCTTTATATTCTGCTCTGAACCTTTATACTCTGGGTTAGAATGTCCCTTCAAAAGTCATTCTTGAGCTACCTAATGGTTTGAGATTCTTTTTTTAAAAGAGTGTTTTGACGTGGACCATTTTTAGAGTCTTTTTTATTGAGTTTGCTGCAGTTGTCGCTCAGCCCCTAAGTCCTGGCCCATTCTTCGTCAGCTGGTGGACCGCACCACCTTGTTACAGTATCGCTATTTTTTAGTGTTTTGATTCTTTGACCATTAAGCATACAGATACTTTGGCCACCTCATGCGACCAGTTGACTCACTGGAAAAGACTCTGATGTTGGGAGGGATCGGGGGTGAGGAGATGGGGACGACAGAGAATGAGATGGCTGGATGGCATCACCGACTCGATGGACATGAGTTTGAGTGAACTCCGGGAGTTGGTGATGGACAGGGAGGCCTGGTGTGCTGTGATTCATGGGGTCGCATAGAGTCGGACACGACTGAGTGACTGAACTGAAGTGAACTGAAGCATACAGAATCTTAGCTCCCCAACCAGTGATTGAACCTGCACCCCCTGCATTGAAAGGCAAGAAGTCTTTAGCACTGGACCACCAGGGAAGTCCCTGATTTGAGATTTTTTTAAAAATGTTTTAGTATGGCAAATTTTCAGCAAATTCAAGAGAAGAAAGCCCTCACAGATCTACCACTCAACTTCAACACATTCAACTCACAGCTGATTTTGTATCACTTACACCCCATGTGTTCATTGTGCAATGCCACCCTGCTCCCAACCCGGATTATCTGGAAGCAAACACGTCACGTCATTTTATTCCTAAATATAGAGTGTCCCTGTAAAAGGTAACATCTCGTTTTTTGTTGTTTTTATTTTTTAAATTTCTTGGCGGCACTGGGTAGCTTATGGGATCTTAGTTTCACCACCAAGGATTGACCCACAAACCCTGCATTAAAAGTGGGGAGTCTTAATCACTGGACCACCAGGCAAGTCCCTATAACTCTCTCTTACGAAGCCAGTCCAGCTGAGAGCAGGCAACTGGGAAATATCTCATTTTGAATAATCATTTCTGTGCAGACTCTGAAGGCTAACGAGCTCCCTCAAAAATACACATGGGCCAGGTGCCTATTACCCATGACGTGGGATTCTATGAATGCACTAAAATTGTGGTTCATACTTACCCTACCACTATGCTCAGTTTCCCAGTTGCCTGCACTCAGCTGGACTTGCTTCGTAAGAGAGAGTTATAGGGACTTTCCTGGTGGTCCAGTGGTTAGCACTTCACCTTTAAACGCAGGGGGTGCGGGGTTGATCCCTGACTGGGGAGCTAAAATCCCACATGCCTTGCAGCCAAAAGACCACAGCCTAAAATAGAAACAATATTGTAACAAATTCAATAAAGACTTTAAAAATGATCCACATCAAAAAAATCTTTAAAAAGAGAGAGAGGATTATATGCAGAGACTTGGAAACCAACTGGCTTAGAATACCAGCTCTACCACTTCTTATCTCTGTGATCTTAGGCAAAGCACTTAATCTCTCTGTGCCTCAACTTCCTCATCTAAAAGCCAAGCTATATGCATACTTGCTAAGTTGCTTCAGTCATGTCCAACTTTTTGTGACCCTATGGACTGTAGCCCACCAGGCTCCTCTGTCCATGGGATTCACCAGGCAAGAATACTGGAGTGGGTTGCCATTTCCTTCTCCAGGGGATCTTCCCGATCCAGGGATCAAACCCATATCTCCTGTAGCGCCTGCATTGCAGGTGGGTTCTTTTACTGCTGAGCCACTAGGAAAGCCCAATTAAGCCCATGCAATACAACAAAGAAAAAAACAACCCAATTGAAAAATGGGCAGAATATCTAAGTAGACATTTCTCCAAAGAAGACATATAGATGGCCGACAGGCACATGAAAAGATGCTCAACATCTCTAACTATTAGAGGAATGCAAATCAAAACTACTGCTACCTCACACCAGTCAGCATGGCCATCAATAAAAAGTCTACAAAGAGCAAATGCTGGAGAGTGTGTGGAGAAAAGAGAACCCTCCTGCATCGTGGGTGGGAATATAAATTGGTATAGCCGCTGTGGAAAACAGTATGGAGTTTTCTCAAAAAGCTAAAAATGGAGTTGCCATATAATCCAACAATCTTACTCCTAGGCATGTCTGGACAAAACCATAATTTGAAAAGATACATGCACCCGTATGTTCATAGCAGCACTATTCACAAAAGCCAAGACATGGAAACAACTTAAATGTCCATTGACAGATGAATAGATAAAGAAGATGTGGTACATATATGCAGGGGAATACTACTCGTGCCATTTGCAGCAACACGGATGGACCTAGAGATTATCATACTAAGTAGGTCAGAAAGAGAAAGACAAATACCACATGGTATCACTTATGTGTGAAATCTAAGCTATTACACAAATGAACTTATCTATGAAACAGACACAGACTCACAGGCAGAGAGAGCAGACTTGTGGTTGCCAAGGAGGGTGGGGTGGGGGAGAGAAGAATTGGGTGTTTGGATTAGCACAGGTATGGTGTGGCAAAAAATAAAGGTAAAAAAATTTTTTTAAAGAAAGATCAGAAAGACAACATGAAAATATTAATGCTTGTTATCTCTCAAAGAAGCAACAAAAAGTCATTTTTATTCTTTGTGTTTGAATTTTCTGAATATTGTGCAATGAACAGGAATGATTTGTTCATTATGGAAAGATTATTGTTTAAAAACGGGCTTCCCGGGTGGCTCAGTGATGAAGAATCTGCCTGCTATGCAGGAACACTGGTTGGATCCCTGGATCAGGAAGATCCTCCAGAGAAGGAAATGGCAACCCACTCCAGTATTCTTGCCTGGGAAATCCCATGGACAGAGGAGCCAGGTGGGCTACAGTCCATGGAGTCACAAAGAGTCAGACACGACTGAGTGACTGAACACACACACACACATTGTTTAAAAGCAGGATACATAATTGTACAGGCAGGGTGTTTCAGTTATGCAAAATAGATGAAAATAGAAAGATATTAATGGGTGAATGGTGGGTGATTTTTTCTTTGTATTTTTTTAGGTTTTTCCAAGTATTCTGCTCTGAGAGCAAGAAGTTGTTTGAGGTTTTTGTTGTTCAGTCGCTCAATCATGTGACCCCATGGACTCTTTGTGATCCAAAGAACTGCAGCATTTCAGGCTTCCCTGCCCTTCACTATCTCCTGGAGTTTGCTCAAACTCATGTCCACTGAGTTGGTGATGCCATCCAACCATCTCATCCTCTGTCATTTGAGGACATTGGTTCAAATGGGGAAACTGAGGCACAGAAGACCAAGGGGAAGGCTCTTGGTCTCCATGTACAGCTCTGCCTGCCTGGCCCAAGCTAGAGCAGTGTGGTCAGTCCTCCCCAGTGATGCCTCCTTTTGGGTTCATTCCTGACCCCTGACTCAGAGCTTGAGGCTGTAAATGACTGTCACACGATAACAAGGTGGAATCTCCAAGCCTTTCATTCTCGACCAAGAACAGCAAAAAGAAGCCTCAGGGGGAGAGAAGAAACAGTCTGCGGGGCCCCACATGTGTGGGGGTGACATGGGGGATGCTTGACACGGCCAAGTCGTCATCCTGACCATCTGCAGGGGCAGGGAGCCAGCCCTCAGCTGGACCACTGCAGATTCCAAACTGCAGGCATCTCCCCACTGCAGCTGCCCGCTGCGAGGGAGGGGCGGGCCCTGCAGAGAGACTTGTGCACCAGAGATAGCAGCCCACCCATAGCCCAGAGATTCTGGGCCTCCACAGTCTACTTCCCCAACCAGTGTGTCTGGAACAAAATGAACAAGGAACAAACAAAAACAAATCGCCACAAGGACAGAAAAAAAAAAATGAAGAATGGGAGGAGGATAGTACTTTCTAGAAGAGAAGTTAGATCTGATGATGGCACAAGTGACAGCCAGTGGGGTTAGGGCAGGGTGGCCCTCTGGGCAAAGTTGGGAGTTACAACCACAGGCCAAGGGTCCCCCGTTGGCTCTTACTATATGATCCAAGGCATGTACCCCTCCCAGGGCAGTAACCTGTCTGTTGTTGTTGTTTAGTCGCTTAGTCATGCCTGACTCTTTTGTGACCCCATGAACTATAGTCTGCCAGGCTCCTCTGTCCATGGGATTTCCCAGGCAAGAATACTGGAGTGGGTTGTCATGCCCTTCTCCAGGGGATCTCCCTGACTCAGGGATCAAACCCATGAATCTTCTGCACTGGCAGGCAGATTCTTTACCCACTCAGCCACCAGAGTAGCCCCACTGCCCATCTACAAGAGGCAAATGCAACCAAAGGGTTAAGAAGATGTCCTTGCTTCTGGAAGGGACATTACAGCTACATGTCTGCCCTAATACATTCAGGAAGGGGCAGGTGGTTTGGTCTTCCCACCTATGCCTGTTAGAGCAACTTGCTATGGCTGTCACACTCACTGCTTCTAGGTCTGCTTCTAATCCCCAGCTCAGCAATCCCCACACAGGGAGGCTGCGGCTGGGTGGGCAGTCTTTGCCTTGTCCTGAGCTGTGTGTGAGGACAAAGCCAGCCTGGACTGTCTTCCATGTATTCGGCTCTGAGATGCTCCATTGTCCATGTCCTTGTCCACGTCCAGCAGCCCACATAACCTGGAGGCCCTTCACATATCTGTCCATTGACCTCAGAGTAAAGTGAACTTGGGGGATTTTTCCCCAGGTGGAATGGAGGCAAAAAAGTAATCAGTGGCTCATTGCCATTAAAACTTTAGATATGGTCCTGGCAGCTTTAGAGACATCCCCAGTCTGTTTGAGGGTAGTTACTTACCTATCTTTAAACAAGAAATGTGTCTAGCAGTGATTTCAAGGCAAGTCTACGGAAGGAGAGCAACTCTGACAATGTGAATAGTAGGAAGTCTCATTCTCCCTTACTCCCTAGCTTCTCAAGTTCATAGGTTGCTACTAAAATTCCACCAATGGCTTCCCTGGTGGTCCAGTTGTTAAGAATCTACCTGCCAAAGCAGAGGACACAAGTTTGATCCCTGGTCCGGGAAGATCCCACATGCCACAGAACAACTAAGTCCAAGCACCACAATTCTGAAGCCCAGGTGCATACAGCCAGTGCTCTGCAACAAGAGAAGCCACCGCAATAAGAAGCCTGTGCACTGCAGCTAGAGAATAGCCCCTCCTCACCACAACTAGAGAAAGCCCATGGGCAAATCAAATTCCGTGAAATCCTTCCACTGGCATCCATTTAACTTTGTAATTTGGTTCAGGTTTAGGGTGTATCCTTCTAGGCCTGTCACTGGGCAAGATAGGGAGGAGGATATAACAGAAGAATGAGATGTGGTCCTGGGCTCCCCAGTCCAGAGAGGACCCAGCCCAGGAAAAACTCACTTCATGGGCTGAAACTGAGCCAGGACAGGTCAGACAGCAAGTTCTGAACCATATTATGTGAAACAGTCTTTGAGGACACTCATCCTAAATTGCCATGGACCCCAAAGAACCCCCATTTAGGACCAAATCCTAAAATGCACCCCTTACGTGTGAGTACCAGCCTGGGCTGTAAAAGAACATGCTGTAGGGGTGATCCTCTGCCTTGGAAAGAAGGAACTACAGGATGACACTCAGAACCATGCCTGGGCACTCTAGGTTATCAGTGTCCATCCACAGGCAACAGCAGCTGGGCCTTTAAAAATAGTGTCTGGCAGTGTTTATACATATTCTACCTTGAGGATAGCACAGAGGAGATGATTCAATGGACATGAACTTGGGTAAACTCTGGGAGATAGAGAAGGACAGGGAAGCCTGGTGTGCTGCAATCCATGCGGTCGCAAAGCAGACACGATGGAGATTCTGAATAACAACACCACCAACTTACTTCAACAGCATGCAAGCTGCTTGTGGCCACCAGATCCAACCGCAGGCCTCAGATGCACCCCACATATCCACCTCTCATTTGCTGCGTTTATTCTCTTGGGTGGCATCATATTTCTTTCTCTTTTTCTTATATTAATTTCTA
Organism: Moschus berezovskii; assembly: GCF_049115385.1. Lineage (NCBI taxonomy): Eukaryota > Metazoa > Chordata > Mammalia > Artiodactyla > Moschidae > Moschus > Moschus berezovskii. The sequence goes on along the minus strand of NC_142466.1, from coordinate 77,986,158 downwards.
TTGTAGTATAGTTGCTCTCCAATGTTGTGTTAGTTTCTGCTGTACAGCAAAATGAATCAGCTATACGTATACATACATCCCCTCTGTTTTGGATTTCCTTCCCATTCAGGTCACCACAGAGCACTGAGGAGAGTGCCCTGAGCTATACAGTAGGTTCTCATTGTTATCTGTTTTAGACATCAGTTCAGTTCAGCTGCTCAGTCGTTTTCGACTCTTTGCGACCCCATGGACTGCAGCACGCCAGGCTTCCTACTATTTTAGACATAGCAGTGTATATATGTTAATCTTTTCTCTTTGGAAGTCCAGTTCATGCTTTCACTGATGTCTCTGGTTGCTCTTCCAATTCAATGTCAGAATTAGTTAATGATTTTAACTAGCTCATTAACAGAACTGGTTAACGATTTACATTCTGTGTTTCATATTTAGGTTTTTATTGTCGTTCTTTAGGGTAGAACAGATGATACTTCTTTGAGCCCCATCTTGGTACCTCCACAAAGCCAACAGTTGTGTCACCAGGAAGTAATGTTAAAGACCATCCTGAGTATCTAGTGATTGTCCATGCTCTGTCATTTGACTCATACAATGAGCTCTGGTAAACATTTACTAGCTGCTTCAGAAAGCAAGTGAGTTAATACCTAATGACAACACTGTTACCACTGAGTCCAGGCTCCTACTGCTCACTGTAAGATAGGACAATAAATCAAGATATGAGTTGTTAGGGCAAGGAATAGTGACTTTATTCAGAAAGCCAGCAGTTGGAGAAGATGGACTAGCGTCCCAAAAAACCATCTTCTCTGTTAGAGTTCAGACTTCTTTTATACTAAAAGGGGAGGAAGTAAAGACCTTGTTCCAGCCAGACTTTGGTGGAAATGTGTTAATTTCTTCCTTCCTATAGCTATTCACAGATGGGCCTGGTCAGGATGTTTCCTGTGAGCTAAACAAAAGTGTTTTAGCTTAATGCTCATTACCTGGGGGGAAGGGTTCCTGCAGTCTTTGTGTATGACTTAAGTTTCTGGGCAACCTTCCTTTAGTGATTATCTTATAATAGGATACAAAGTTTCTTTCCTCCTAGAGCATGACTTGCACCTTAGCCTGAGCTGGTTAGATTTTTGTATGATACTGTTCAAACCTTTGCTCATCAGCAGAATTCCAATCAAAACAGTCATTATTCCAGATAGTGATTTGTAGACTCAGTGATAATTCCCATCATGTGTGATAAACATCATGTTTGTGAATAATAATTACATGTAAAGCACAAACATATCCAAGACATACTGCAAAACTGAAATCCACATGCTACCTCCTTCTTAAGAAAGAATGATAAGCAAAACATGCGTTTGTTTTTATTTACACATCTGGTTCCCAAGCTAATGGTTAGTGTATTTGCCTTGTTAGAAGACCTAGAATTATGAGCTGTTTATATGATGCATATGAAGTTGATAAGTTAGTGCCTAAAAAAGATACATATTTCTATGTAGATGCCCCCATTCTGGACCGAATGGAACAAATAATTCTTCACTTGGATGGAAGTGTGTTTACACACACAGGTAAGAGGAATTAGCTTGCTAATTTTTTCTCCTTGCCTAGTAAATATATTAGTCTCTGTGTCCTAGGGAGCCATTATTCAGCCTACCACAGTCCTGATCTAACCTTATCTACACTGTGACTTATAGGCACCTTCTTAAAGAGATGGAGCAAAGATAAACCTCTGATGGATGAAGTCGTAATTACAGTGTGAGCGTCCTGGTCTGGTACTGAAGACGGGGCTGCATCAGCAGTGAAAAGTTTGGATGACACTCCAACACCTGAAGTAGGATGGCCTGGAGAGCAACCACTCTGGGAGCTGCGTGTATTCCTACCCAGACGCCCTGAAGGAAAGGCAGCCTCCAAATTGCTTCGGCTCCTCATCTCCTAACCTGGAGGTGCCTCACTCCCGTCCCTCCTCCACACTCAAGCACTCTATCTTGTTCCTAAGAGAGAGGCTTAGAAGTGACTCATTTTGTAGCCTTCTGCTCTCTGGGCACCCTGAGGTCCCCTGGAAATGAAAGGATTGGAAGCAACCAGCTTACTTTTCCTCGAGTGCCCAAACACTAAGGAGAAATCCACACCGGGGAAACACTCTCTCCGGCTTTGTCAGATGCAAAAGGACGGAGCAGTAAATGCACCCCCTCTTCCCTCGCTGGGCCCCCACTGGGCTCATTCCTGAATGTTTGTCCTTTTCTTAGCAACAAAGCATTTTCTCCAAGGGTCAAATCTTGTGGTTTTATTTTCTGGCTTTGCTCCCCTTTTTTCTGGGGCGGCCCTAATCCCTGGGCCTCAGCATCCCCACCTTGTAATTAAATGGGTTACACTCAGGTGATCATAGATGGGGAAGACTGTGTACTTGCAGCCTTCCAGTGTGACTCCCTCATTGTGCAGATAAGGAAACTGAGGCTCAGGGACGGGAAGTGGCTTGGCAGGGGTCACCCAGGGGTTGTGTGTTAAGTTTCTGTGTGTCTTTTATTATTTTCTACTTTTTAAAAAATATCTATTTATTGGTTGCTTTGCGTCTTAGTCGTGGCACGTGGGATCTAGTTGCCGGACCCCTGCATCGGGAGCATGGAGTCCTAGCCACTGGGCCACAGGGGAGTCCAGTTTCTGTGTGTCTCTGTTCTGTCTCCTCAGTAACTCCATGGCAGGGGCTATGCTTTGCCTGATGTTCAGGGACCCAGGTCCAGACTAGGGTTTGTAGACACTGGCTGACTTGGGAAGACTGATGGATGGAACACCAGACTGGTTGGAGAAAAGTTGTCAAGAGTGAGCCAGACTGTGAGGCTGGCCCATGTAGGTAAGTGTGGTGGGGGCTCCGGGGAGCCGCTTACCAGCTGGGTGATGGTGGACAAGTTTCTTGACTTTTCTAAGCCTCCATTTTTTCAGCTATGAAATGCGGATGATAATGCTTCCTCCACGTGGTCGGAAGAGTTAATAAGATTGAATAAGCCTGATACGCTCGAGTGTTGCTGTTTAGTCACGCTTAGTTGTTGTGGTTTGTTGCTAAGCCAGGGGCTTCCCAGGTGATGCTAGTGGTAAAGAACCTGCCTGCCAATGCAGGAGGTGTAAGAGATGCAGGTTTGACCCCTGGGTCAGGAAGATGCCCTGGAGAAGGAAATGGCAACCCACTCCAGTATTCTTGGCTGGAGAATCCCATGGACAGAGGAACCTGGCAGGCTACAGTCCATGGGGTCACAAAGTGACTGAAGAGACTTAGCACGCATGCGTCGCGAAGCTATGTTGACTCTCTGTGACCCCGCGGACTGTAGTCTGCCAGGCTCCTCTGTCCATGGGATTCTCCAGCCAAGAATACTGGAGTGGGTTGCCATTTCCACCTCCAGGGGATCTTCCTAACCCAAGGATCGAACCTGTGTCTCCTGAAACGGCAGGCAGATTCTTTACTGTGGAGCCACCGGGGAAGCAGAGAAATGGAATAATTCCTGCCAAATCAGTCCATGAAGTATGTCACAGTCATCAGCAATTGCAGCCACCATGGATGGTGAGCTGGTGAGCCCAGAGGAAACTCAGAAAGGAAAGAATACCTGCCATCTAGCAATCATCAGACTACAACCACAGCGAGCCCTGAGGAAACTCAGGATTCTGGCCCCAGATAACTAAGGCACGTATCAAAAAAATGATTTCAATGAACCCAGACTCTTGCATCCTCCCATACATAGAAAAGCACTCAATTCCTTAACTTGGGTTATCTGGTTTTCTTCAACTAGCAGTAATCTTTTGATGTTCAGATTACCTGCCCTTTGTTGCAAAACTTCTATATAACTTGGCTCCCCCTTGCCTTCCCCCCTCCAACCCATCTCCTTGAGCAGTTCTCTCAGGGTTACTTGAGATGCTATCTCCTGGGCTTAAGTCATAAAAATTTCCACTGAATAAACATAACTCTCAACTTTTAGGTTATGAGTGTTTTTAAGTTTAAAGTTGTTCACTGGAGCTTTATGAACTTTTATTATGAAGCTTCAGTTTCATCATGTAAGTGCCATTGTGGGGGCTGTAATAGGAAAGAAACTATATACACACACACACACAGATTACTGAAATTGCTGCCTCTGATCTCAGGAAGTTGGAGGAGGAAGAATGACTGGAGAAGGACATAAGAAAAGAAAGCCATCGCCAGTGAAAATAGCGGGGTAGCCCTTGCAGGAGGAGGAGAGACAGTATAGCTGAGAGCACCGGCTGGGTGTTCGGCCTGCACAGAGATGTTGGTCAAGGGTACGGACTGGGAGTAGTAATAACAGCCAAATGGGTCTGCCCTTCAGTAGCAGTGTGACCTTAAGGAGATGGCTTCCTCTCTCTGAATCTCCTGAGATCGGGAGTGAGGATTTGTTGTTGTTGTTTAGTCACTAAGTTGTGTTCAATTCTGTGTGACCCCCATGGACTGTAGCCCACCAGGCCCCTCTGTGATGGGATTTCCCAGGCAAGCATACTGGAGTGGGTTGCCTTTTCCTTCTCCAGGGGATCTTCCTGAGAGATCGAAATCGCGTCTGCTGCTTGGCAGGCAGATTCTTTACTACTGAGCCACCAGGGAAGCCCAAAATGAGGGTAACTGTCCACGTCTCTCAAGGTGGGTACAGACCTCGCTGTGGATTCATTAAAATGTTCTATGTGATGTGACTGTTGTGTCGAAGGAACTGGGTAAGATACACTATCCATTAGCATCAACGTGGTTACGGAAAGTGCCCTAGAGGAAGGAGGAAGAGCAGGAGAGGGTGACAGTGATGGAAGGGGGACTTTTCTGGTTGGAGCAGGCTGGGGAATGAGTGATAGAAGGCACCGTCCCCATCTCTGAGGATTTCAGGCAGTCGCGGGAGAGACCCACATCCTGGGCTGGACCTTCATGGCCCAGGCTGTGTGTGGCTGGGAGAGAGTGTGTACCATCTGGCAGTAAGAGACTGGGGCCAGGCAGCCCCTGCTCTGGGGTTGGGGCCTCGCGCTCTTGGAATAAGGACAGCAGATTATTACTTTCGTCTCCACCCAACTCCAGGAGCCTCCCAGAGAGAGATATGCTCACTTGTCAGTCTCCCCCTGCAGAGCAGATACTATTTGTTTTAAAATAGTTGGGCTTTTTACTGTTTAAAATGTTTGCACACATAATACATGCTTTTATTTGGAAAGTATATGAAAGTCAAAATAATATTTACAGTTAGTCTCACCACCTGAAATGATCATCTCCTATATTCTAGATTTTTAGTGCCTCATTTTTTGCTTTGTAAAAAATTATCTAGTTGTAATAATATAATTTTATTCTACTTTCTCACTGAATATTACTTCATAATCTTTTGTGATGGTAGACTTTGTATACACAATGTAAAAGTCTGCCTTTGACCACATGTATTTAACTTATCCATTGCAAGTTGTTTCATTTGGGGCCATTATGAAATTAGCAGTTAGTTTGGGATTAACACACACACTACTATATATAAAATAGATAATCAACAAAGATCTACTCTATAGCAAGAGAACTATACTCAATATTTTGTAATAACTTATAAGGGAAAATAATCTAAAAAAGAATACATATATATATCTGAATCACTTTGCTGGACATCTGAAAGTTAATACCACATTGTAAATCAACTATACTCCAATTTTTAAAAAGTACTGTGGGAAAAAAAAAGTCTGCCTTTGATTTCTGTTAGATGATGAGTTCTCATCTAATGTAGCTAATCATTCCTACATTATTAGGCTGTTTCCAATTTTACACTACTATGAAAAAAATCATATTAACATGTTTGAATACAGTATATTCTGTAATTTAAATTATTTCCTTAGACTGAATCCCCAAAATGGAATTAGTATAGTTAAAATGTATAAATGGTTATGACTTTTTATACGTATATTAGGCCTATCAAAATGTTTTCTGGCTTTATTCTTCCAGAATATATAATATATACACATATAAAAATGTTAAAATGTAGAGCTAAGTAAAATGAATGGGAAAAATAATAGTCTTAGCACCCCAAATAACCCCTTTTGACATTTCCATATACTTCCCTCCACATTGTTCTGGGATAATTTTGTGTACATAAATCATATTTTTCATTTACTTTCACTTGTTTCTTCACATCTTTAAAAATGCTTCTAGGGGACTTTTCTGGTGGTTCAGTGTTAAGACTACGTGCATCCAGTTCAGGGGGTGTGGGTTCAATCCCTGGTCAGGGAACTAGGATCCCACATGCTACACAGTGTAGCCAAAAGATTTAAAAATGAAAATAAATAATTAAAATAAAAATCCTTCTAAAACACGATTTTTAGTTACCGCTAAGTGGCCCATTTTTCACAATGGCCCATTGTGTCTGTATCATACTTTATATCTTATTGGTGGTTATTGGGATCCCCTCCTCCAGTGCTTCACTATTATAAATGACACTAGAGCAGATGCCAAAAGGCCACTACTTTCATGAGAAAGACCCCATGCCAGTGGGAGTCAAAGAACAATAAACTGGACAGATCTACTGTACCTCAAGGGGTTCATTCCTCCAGCACCCTGTAACTGGATCCAGAATCACTCACATCCCCATTTTACAGGTGAGATACAGTACATTCGAGAATTTCAGTGTCTAGTGCAAGTTCATAGACCTAGTAGGTATCAGAGATAAGAATGAAGATATAAAAATCTAAAAGCCTTGATGCTGCTTCCACATGTGATACAACTGGATTGTTTTCCTTCTGAAAACATTCTTTTTTGTGTGTTATTTAAAAACTAGGTGTGCATTAGATACATGGGCTACAGTCCATAGCGTTGCAAAGAGTCAGACATGACAGGAAATAAACAACAAAGTATATATACAGCTGATTCATTTTGCTGTATAGCAGAAACTGATACAACACTGTAAAGCAACTATACTCCAATAAAAATTAATTAAAAGCAAACAAGAAAAGACGATAAGGCAGACTTTATTCAAGGGGAATAATACAATGGAGCTTTATAGTAGGGGAGCGAGATTGGGCTGAGCTCCAAATACAACAAGGGCCAGTGGAGATTTACAGCCAAGGAACGGGGTCGTCAGATGGAAAATTACTAAGAAGAAACTTCAGGGGTAACGGGGACTCTGCCTAAACCAACTGGACAGGATTTTTGCTAAAGGCAGGCCAGAGTGGTAAGATACTGAATGTATGGGATAAGGAATTTGCTCAGAAATCAAGGAAGTGTGATTTTCACTAAACTGACACAGCAGAATTCTTGCTAAGCCTAGACTAAGCAGAGATGAACACGGAAGTCCAAAAGTCAGGGCCTGGTTGAGAAGAGGGTTCACAGGAACCAGACTAGAGTTAGGTCAAGGGGTAAATCTTTGTCAGGGTCCAAAGCAATTACGCTTGGGACTTGCCTGGTGGTCCAGTGGTTAAGAGTTTGCTTTTCAATGCAGGGGATGCTGGTTTGATCCCTGGTTGGGGAGCTAAGCTCCCACATGTTTTGTGGCCAAAAAACCAAAGCATGAAACAGAAGTGACATTGTAATAAATTCAGTAAAGACTTTAAAAATCGTCCACATTTTTTTTTAATCTCAAAAAAAAAAAAGTAATTGTGCTCATGTGGGCCTCCAAATTGGGCCACATTTTTAGAGCAATAGTGACCAGCTTGAGGTCACAGAGAGAAAGGTGACCTGGATGATAAAAGGTCTGGGAAACATGACATGATTTCTTTCAAAAAACATTCATTTAGTTCCTACATGAGTTTGAGTGTACTCCGGGAGTTGGTGATGGACAGGGAAGCCTGGCGTGCTGTGATTCATGGGGTCGCGGAGAGTCGGACATGACTGAGCGACTGAACTGAACTGAACTGATGTGCCAATTGAATAGTATAGACAATAAGAATTAAATTCCTGTTCCAAAGAGCTTTATATTCTGGTGTGAATATAGAGAAAGACTGAAAATAAGATAGCTTATGAAAAAAAATAGCAAGATAATTACCGTATGACAAACACTGAAATACAGGGGGAATGTGGAGCGTTGCATATAATCTCTAGAGCAATCTATGAGGTAGAGGAAAATCAAGAGCTAGGGGGGACTTCCCTGGCAGTTCTTTGGTGAAGACTGTGCTCCCAATGCAGGGGGCAAAAGTTTGATCCCTGGTCAGGGAACTAACGCTGCACATGCCACACATCCCCCCCTCCAAAATAAAAGAGTGTAGCGTGTCACAAAAACAGAGAAAACTTAGGAAATGAGGGAAAGACTGATTGTGTTGAGTGCAGCTGGGAGGAAAAGGAAGATGAGAACAGAGAAGCAACTGCAGAATTCGGCAAGATGGATGTCGTTTGTGACCAGAACACAGAAGCAGCTTTCACTGGAGTGCTCAAAATGGAAACCCAGTTAGGAGGTTTCAGAGAGAATGAGATGTGATAAAATAGAAACAACTTTCTCCCAAAGTTTGGCCATGAGCAGGGAGCAGAAGATGGAATGATATGCGTAGAGTTAAGGAAGGATATACATACAGTTGACCCTTGAACAACATGTGTTTGACCTGTGTGGGTCCAATTACATGGGATACTTTTTAATAGTAAATATTACAGTACTACACGATCCTCAGTTGGCTGAATCCAAGAATGTAGAAACACAGATATGAAGGAAATATGGATACCAAGCACTGATTGTAAATTATACTCGTATTTTTGAATGCAAAGATGGTCCATACCCATAGCCCCCATGTTGTTCGAGGATCTTTAAAAAGATATTTTAAAAGCTGAAAGGACACAATTGTATGCTGATGGGAAAGATCCAATAGAGGAAGGGGAAGCGATGATCAGGAGGGAGGGAAGGGTGATAAACTCAGGCATATAATCTGTGAGATGGTAAGTGGAGAGGGGTCCAGAGCACAGATGGAGGACTTGGCCTTTGACTTGAGCAGAGAGATTTAGAATACTTACAAGGACAGCATTGTAACTGGAAAAACAGCCAGAAAATATGAGTTTAGCTCCCAATAGGTCTGTGGATTTGGTGATAGGAAGGTGTCAAATGCTTCCCTTTCCCTAGTGAAGTATGAGACTGAAGTTGAGCAGAACAGAACACAGGTTTGAGAAGAGAAAAAATGATATGGAATAAATTCCTTGGAATATGAGAATATATGTTGACTGAGGAAACTTAGCAGGACTGTTGGGCAGAGTGGGGTGCCCATCTGAGGTCTGTGCAAGCCTCAGACATTGGCTCTTACTAAGTTCAGTAAAAAATCTGTTGGAAGAATGAGAGAGTTCACGTGGTCCTAGAAAAAGAAAGGCTAGAACACCAGGGACTAGCTTAGCACTGGGGAATCTCAAGAGCAAGAACACACGGACGGCAATTGTAGAATGCAAACATTGGGATAAATAAGTTCCATTCTCCCCACATCAAAATCCCAAGGAGAGAGCATCTGATTGGCCAGATGGAAGCCAAGAACAATGATTTAATTAAAAGTTTCATCAAGATTGTTCAGTGAGGGACAGCTACTTTGTCCAGGAAATCTGTGATGTGATCACACAAAGAAGAGGGAGAGGATGCTGGACAGACCAAAGCCAGGTAACTACTATGTGGTCACAAATTCAAGTGAAACCAGTCAGTAGGACTGTGTTTTCTCCAATAGTATTCAGCATCTTTGGGGCGAGCTCAGAGAAAGTGGGTCATTGGGACTGAGCTAAGTAAACACTGTGGAATAGGAGCTTATTACACTAATTAGACCTTACACAACCATAGGAGGAGCTGGGGAAGAAATGTCCAAATTTGGAGCTGAAGGATGAGAGAAAAGCCACTAACCAGCTCTGGCTCTGGTGACATGTAGACACTGGCAGGCTTTCTGTAAGCTAGCCACATCCAGCTGCTGTAGTCAGATTACAAAGGGGGCTGAGATAGAAGTCCATCACAGTTGTTGGTTCTCTGTGGCTACAGCTTTGGAGTTCACACCAGTGTGTCCCGGGTGTCCTGGCATCACTGTTGGACATCAGTGTCAGCAGTTGGGAAGAAGAGACCCAGAGCGAATCTCTGGCACTCTTGTGTCTGCCTTCAGGGTGTTACAACTGCTCTTTCACTTTGCCTCCCAATTCTTACACAGCTTTGCTTTTGGTCAGCTCATCCAACCAGTCCATTCTAAAGGAGATCAATCCTGGATGTTCATTGGAAGGACTGATGCTAAAGCTGAAACTGCAGTACTTTGGCCACCTCATGCAACAAGTTGACTCACTGGAAAAGACTCTGATGCTGGGAAAGGTTGGGGGCGGGAGGAGAAGGGGACGACGGAGAATGAGATGGCTGGATGGCATCACCAACTCTGTGGACATGAGTTTGAGTGAACTCCGGGAGTTGGTGATGGACAGGGAGGCCTGGCGTGCTGTGATTCGTGGGGTCGCAAAGAGTCGGACACGACTGAGCAACTGAACTGAACTGAACTGAACTGAACCCTGAACTGTTCAAAGGGATTCTGGGAAACATAGTTTCCAGTGTAAATAATAAAAAAGCACATATAAAATATGTGCCATATGATCTAGCAATCGCACTTCTGGGCATACACACCGAGGAAACCAGAATTGAAAGAGACACATGTACTCCAATGTTCATCGCAGCACTGTTTATAATAGCCAGGATATGGAAGCAACCTAGATGTCCATCTGCAGATGAATGGATAAGAAAGCTTTGGTACATATACGCAATGGAGTATTACTCAGCCATTAAAAAGAATGCATTTGAATCAGTTCTAATGAGGTGGATGAAACTGGAGCCTATTATACAGAGTGAAGTAAGACAGAAAGAAACGCACCAATACAGTATACTAACACATATATATGGAATTTAGAAAGATGGAAATATAACCCTGTATACGAGACAGCAAAAAAGATACAGTTGTATCGAACAGTCTTTGGGACTTTGTGGGAGAGGGTGAGGGTGGGATGATTTGAGAGAATGACATTGAAACATGTATGTTGTCATATGTGAAACGAATCAGCAGTTCAGGGTCAATGCATGTTACAGGATACTCGGGGCTGGTGTGCGGGGATGACCCAGAGGGAGGATAAAGGGAGGAGGGAGGTGAGAGGGGGGGTTCAGGAGGGGGAACTCATGTACACCTGGGGTGAATTCATGTCAATGTATGGCAAAACCAACCAATATAATATTGTCAAATAAAAAAATAATAATAATAATAATAATAATATTATAATTAATGAATAATATTATAATGTGATTGACATATAGTCAATATTATAGTAGTGAAAATCATTTAAACAATATAATTTTATAATAATAATATAAAAACCCATATAAAAATACAGCATGGTAAGGATAATAGAAAACAAGAGAGACAAAAGATTTAGTGTATTTTCAGGGGAGTTACTATCATAATGGACCATAGAATCCAGAATATGGGGACCATATGAATCGGCAGTGAGAAGCTCAAAGAATTATTGCATTAGAGGCACTAGAGTATGCTAGCTGTAAGGATAAAAGATAATAGTGGGTTATGAATTTGAGGTCTGGGTTGTGTTCTGATTACTGATGATTGGGAGGTCTAGGGTGACTGAGGTGATGGAGACCAGAGTTGGAAGAATCATTCATATGGATATTGAGGTCGCTGAAAATGGTGGCCAGGAGGGGACCAAAGAGAAAGTCCGTGAGCGAGCCTGGAGCTGAAGTCCCTGTGAGCGTGTGGCAGTGACGGGCAAGCTGTCAGGTACAGCAGTTAGGACTGGTGGAGACTGAGCTTGAAAGAACTGGAGAGTTTCAAGTAGAAAAAAAGAGAAGAGGTTTTAAAATGGTGACAGAAAGCAAGGAGGGCTCCTGTTCAGTTCATGCCCTGAGGTACTTGAGGATGAGGTGGGTGGAATGGACTGTCTTCTGAGAGCATTGTGGGGAGTGGGGACCAGGGACAGGAGGGAAAGCCATATTTCAAACCCAACGAAAAGAGGCGGAAGAGGCATTCAGGGAAGAGGTGAGAATACAGGGGACCGTGCGGGGCACTCAACATGTGTTCCAAGAGGGCACAATGAAATGTATCCCCAGAGGGGACGGGTGAGTCAGATTAGTTGTAATTATATTACAACTTTTCAGTTGCAAATGTCAGAGATCCAACTCAAGCCAGATTAATTAATGAAGATTAATTAAATTAATTAATTAAGAGAATTTATTTGCTCATCTACAGGCAGACCTCAGAGATATTGCGGGTTCAATTTCAGGCCACTGCAATAAACTGAATATTGCAATAAAGTAAGTGACATGAACTTTTTTGGTTTCCAGGTATAAAAGTTGTGTTTTTACAATATGCAAGCTGTATAGTATACAGTATCTATACACTGTGTGCAATAATATCATTGTCAAGAAAACAGAGTACACACTCTTAAAATGTGCGTGTGTTCTCAGTTGCTTCAGCCGTGTCCAGCTCTTTGAAACCTCGTGGACTGTAGACTGCCAGGCTCCTCTGTCCATGGAATTCTCTGGGCAACAATACTGGAGTGGGTTGCCATGCCCTTCTCAAGGGGACCTTCCAGACCCAAGGATTGAATCTGTGTCTCCTGAATCTCCTGAATTGGAGGCAGATTCTTTACCACTCGGAAACCCTAATTTAAAATACTTTATTGCTGATGCTGCTGTTAAGTCACTTCAGTCGTGTCCGACTTTTTGCGACCCCATATACGGCAGCCCACCAGGCTCCCTGTCCCTGGGTTTCTCCAGGCAAGAACACTGGAGTGAATTGCCATTTCCTTCTCCAATGCAAGAAAGTGAAAAGTGAAAGGGAAGGCGCTCAGTCGTGTCTGACTCTTAGCGACCCCATGGACTGCAGCCCACCAGGCTCCTCCATCCATGGGATTTTCCAGGCAAGAGTACTGGAGTGGGCTGCCATTGCCTTCTCCACTTTATTGCTAGAAAATACTAACCATCTGAGTTGTCATTTTGCTGGTAGAGGCCCCGTTGTTAATGGCTGTTGACCGATCAGGGAGGTGGTTGCTGGGGGAGGGGGTGAGAGTAATTGTGACTATTTTTTTAAGAATAAGACCACAATGAAGTGTGCCACATCGACTGATTCTTCCTTTCACAAATGATTTTTCTGTAGCATGCAATGCTGTTTGACAGCATTTCCCCACAATTCTTTCAAAATTGGAGTCAATCCTCTCAAACACGGCTGCTGCTTTATCAACTAAGCTTATGTAATGTTCTCAATCCTTTGTTATCATTTCAGAAATCATGGCATCTTCCCCAGGAGTAGATTCCATCTCAAGAAACTAATTTCTTCACACGTCAATAAGCAACTCATTGTCCATTAAAGTTTTATCATGAGATTGCAGCAATTTAATCCCACCTTCAGGCTTCATTTCTCATTCTCCTGCTATTTCCACCACCTTGGCAGTGACTTTGCTACTGAAGTCTTGAGCCCCTCAGAGTCATCCATGAGGTTTGGAACCAGCTTATTCCAAACTCCTGTTAATGTTGATATTTTGACCTTGTCTCATGAATCATATTGGAGAAGGAACTGGCAACCCACTCCAGTGTTCTTGCCTGGAGAATCCCGGGGATGGCGGAGTCTGGTCGGCTGCTGTCTATGGGATCGCACAGAGTTGGACACGACTGAAGCGACGCAGCAGCAGCAGCGGCAACATGAATCATAATGTTCTTTTCTTTCTTTCTTTTTTATGTGGACCATTTAAAAAGTCTTCATTGAATTTGTTATAATATTGCTTTGCCTTATATTTTAGTTTTTGGTCACCAAGCATGTGGGATCTCAGCCTCCCAACCAGGGATTGAACCCACATGCCCTGCATTTTTGAAGGTGAAGTCTGAACCACTGGACAGCAAGGGAAGTCCCCCTAATGTTCTGAATGGCATCTAGAATGGGAAATTCCCTCTAGAAGGTTTTCAATTGCCTTTGCCTAGATCCATCAGAGGAATCACTCTCTACAGCAGTGATAGCTTTTCAACATCTACTTCTTTTTTTTTTACTTCCTGGACTCCATTCACTCTTAATTCACTTTTAATCTATTTTACTTTTTATTATGAAATGCATCATCCATAAAAAAGAATATATAAAGCATACACATATTTTTTTTAATTGTAAAGAAAATACCCACGTTCTCATACATACCCTCATTATGAAATGATAGAACATTAATTCTTCATGAGACCTCTTCCTTTCCCCAGATGTAATCACTATTTTAACTTTTGCAACAATCACTGTTATAAGTTTATAACATCTACTTCTTAAATAATAAGACTTGAAAGTCAAAATGAACCCTTTATTCTTGGGCTACAGAATGAATGCTGTATTAACAGGACTAAAAGCAACACTAATCTCATTGTCTACCTCCATCACAGCTCTTGTGACCAAGTGCATTGACAATAAGCAGTAACATTTTCCTGAGCAGTAGATCTCAACAGTGGGCTTAAAGTTTTTGGTAAACCATGTTGTAAACAGATGTGCTGTCATCCTGGCTTTGTTGTTCCATTTATAGAGCACAAGCAGAGTTAATTTAGCACTTTTTTGGAATGGTCAATGAGCACTGGCTTCAACTTAATATCACCAGCTGCACTGGCCTCTAACAAGACAGTAAGCTTGCCCTTTGAAGCTTAGGAACCAGGCACTGACTTCTCCTCTCTAGCCTTGAAAATCCTAGATGACATCTTCTTCCAATATGGGCCTGTTTTGTCTACAAGGATAATCTGTTGTTTAGTGGAGCCACCTTCACTAGTCATCTTAGCTAGATCTTCTGGATAACTCGCTGTAGCTTCTACACCAGCCCTAGCTGCGTCACCTTGTACTTTTGTGCTATAAATACAGCTTCTTTTCTTAAACCTCATAAGCCAACCTCTGCTAGCTTCGAGTTTTTCTTCTGCAGCCTCCTTAGCTCTCAACCTTTATAGAACTGAAGAGAACTGGGGCCTTGCTCTGGACTACTGGTGTTCAGTTGCTAAGTCACATCTGACTCTCCGTGACCCCATGGACTGCAGCTCGCCAGGCTTCCCTGTCCTTCACCATTTCCCGGAGTTTGCTCCAGTTCATGCCATGGATCAGACCCTGGTTAAGGGAATGTTGTGGCTGGTTTGATTGTCTCTCCAGACTACTGAAACTCTCTTCATATCAGCAGTGAGACTGTTTTGCTCTCTTATCATTCATATATTCCGTGGAATACCAGTTTTAATTTCCTTCAAGAAACTTTCCTTTGCATATACAGCTTGCCTAAGTGTTTGACCAAGAGGTCTAGTTTTCATCCTATCTTGGCTTTCACTATACCTTCCTCACTAAGCTTAATCATTTCTAGCTCTTAATTTAAAGAAATATGCAATCCTTTTCCCTTGAATGCTTAGAGGCCATTGTAGGGTTACTGACTGGCCTAATTTCAATGTAATTATGTCTCAGGGAATAGGGAGACTTGAAGAGGGCGGGGTGAGCAAGAGAGGGGGAGAGACAGATGGGGAGGTGGATAGAGAAGAAGGAAAAAAAAGAAAAGGAGAGAGAGACATGAGGGAACAGCCAGGCAGTGGAGCAATTATACCATACTCAAACTTTATCCCTGCTAGCCTGGCAGTAAAGAATCTACTTGCAATGCAGGAGACATGGGTTCAATCCCTGGATTGGGATGATCCCCTAGAGAAGGTAATAGCAACCCACTCCAGTATTCTTGTCTGGGGAATCCCATAGACAGAGGAGCCTGGCGGTCCATGGGGTCGCAAAGAGTCGGACACAATTGAGCAACTGAACACTCACACACAACCTTTATTGATCAAGTTCACGGTCTTCTGTGAGTCTGGCGCATCCCCTCAGTCTCTCAGCTTCTCTGTGTTGGCTCTATTCTCAAGCAACCTCTCCCCAACCAGTGAGCAGATGGCTGCCCAACATCTCCAGGTGGATGTGGTCCTCACTGCCTGCTTCTTCCCTTCCACACCAATGAAATCCCAACCTGAGCCATACACGATGGTTAACATGGGGGTGTCTCTAAGTGGCCATGGTCCTGGGTCCACTGCCCACCCCTGGTAGACAGAACCCACCAGAACCTCATGTTGGTGAGTAATGGAATGGTTCTTCAGAGGAAGACTGCGATGCTGTCATCAAGAGAAGGACAGGGTACTGGATGGCAAAACATGGGCTGTTCACATGTTGTTGTTTAGTCGCTCAGTCGTGTCTGACTCTTTGTGATCCCACAGACAGTATTCCACCAGGCTTCTCTGTCCATGGGATTACCCAGGCCACAATACTGGAGTGGGTTGCCATTTGCTCCTCCAGGGGATCTTTCTGACCCAGTGATGGAACCCGTGTCTCCTGCATTGGCAGGCAAATTTTTACCACTGAGCCACCAGGAAACTCACCAGGCTATCTACATGGGTACCTACATAGCTGGATGCAGCTAGGGTCAGGTTGATACTGAATCACTGCAGAGGCTGGGATTTGGACTTCTTGTGACCCCTGAGGAAAACAAGGATATGAGGCATGATAGGGTTGGCACTGATAACTTCTTAGGGGAAGTGGGCAATCTTCATGTTAGCCTGAATACCCAGAGCACTAGAATGGGAACTTGGGCATGGCGCCACCTAGTGCTGTGTCAAGGCACATAGCAGGGAAAACCAAGGCACAAAATGGCCTCCCTGTAGTGGCCGGCCCCTTCCACTCCAGGGAGTCTGTGGTCTAGGAGATGTACAGAGTCATTTGCAAATGTCTGAAAGCAGTGGGGAGAAAAAGCTAAGGGCCATGGAATTGATAGCAGCTCTTGGCAAGTTGCAGAACTCAGAAAGAGGAGGCAAGGTAATCTACGTGGCTCCAGAGCAAAATCAGCAGCTGTGTGTGAGAGCTGGAGGAAGGTTTTGAGCTAATAATTACAAGCAGAACTGTCTAGTGTAGAAGTGGCTTTCTTCCAAGGTAGTGAGTTCCCTGTGCCTAGAACTGTTTAAATAGTGATTTGAATGCTTCTAGTCAGAGATAGTTTTCTGTGATTGTGGTTTCAGTCTGTCTGCCCGCTAATGTCATCTCTCAGTGCCTACCATCTTACTGGGGTTTCTCTGACCTTGAACATGGGTTATCTCCTCTAGGCCGCTCATACAAGAACACAAGAGAAGACTCTACACATGGACATCACCAGATGCTCAACACAGAAATCAGACTGATTATATTCTTTGCAGCCAAAGATGGAGAAGCTCTGTACAGTCAGCAAAAACAAGACAGGGAGCTGACTGTGGCTCAGATCATTAACTCCTTATTGCCAAATTCAGACTTAAATTGAAGAAAGTAGGGAAAACCACTAGACCATTCAGATATGACCTAAATCAAATCCCTTACTATTATACAGTGGAAGTGAGAAATAGATTTAAGGGACTAATCTTATAGATAGAGTGCCTGATGAACTATGGATGGAGGTTCGTGACACTGTATAGGAGACAGGGACCAAGACCATCCCCAAGAAAAAGAAATGTAAAAAAGCAAAATGGCCTTCTGAGGAGGCCTTACAAATAGCTGTGAAAAGAAGAGAAGCAAAAAGCAAAGGAGAAAAGGAAAGATATAAGCATCTGAATGCAGAGTTCCAAAGAATAGCAAAGAGAAATAAGAAAGCCTTCCTCAGTGATCAATGCGAAGAAATACAGGAAGAAAACAGAAAGGGAAAGATTAGAGATCTCTTCAAGAAAATTAGAGACACCAAGGGAACATTTCATGCAAAGATGGTCTCAATAAAGGACAGAAATGGTATAGACCTAACAGAAGCAGAAGATATTAAGAAAAGGTAGCAAGAATACACAGAAGAACTGTACAAAAAAGATCTTTACAACCAAGATAATCATGACAGTGTGATCACTCACCTAGAGCCAGACATCCTGGAATGTGAAGTCAAGTGGGCCTTAAGAAGCATCACTATGAACAAAGCTAGTGGAGGTGATGGAATTCCAGTTGAGCTATTTCGAGTCCTGAAAGATGATGCTGTGAAACTGCTGCACTCAATATGCAGCAAATTTGGAAGACTTGGCAGTGGCCACAGGACTGGAAAAGGTCAGTTTTCATTCCAATCCCAAAAAAGGCAATGCCAAAGAATGCTCAAACTACTGCACAATTGCACTCATCTCACATGCTAGCAAAGTAATGCTCAAAATTCTCCAAGCCAGGCTTCAGCAATACATGAACCATGAACTTCCAGATGTTCAAGCTGGTTTTAGAAAAGGCAGAGGAACCAGAGATCAAATTGCCAACATCCGCCTGATCATCAAAAAAGCAAGAGAGTTCCAGAAAAACATTTCTGCTTTATTGAGTATGCCAAAGCCTTTGACTGTGTGGATCACAAGAAACTGTAGAAAATTCTGAAAGAGATGGGAATACTAGACCACCTGACCTGCCTCTTGAGAAATCTGTATGTGGGTCAGGAAGCAACAGTTAGAAATGGACATGGAACAACAGACTGGTTCCAAATCGGGAAAGGAGTACGTCAAGGTTGCATATTGTCACCCTGCTTATTTAACTTATATGCAGAGTACATCATGAGAAACGCTGGGCTGGAGGAAGCACAAGCTGGAATCAAGATTGCCAGGAGAAATATCAATAACCTCAGATATGCAGATGACACCACCCTTATGGCAGAAAGTGAAGACAAACTAAAGAGCCTCTTGATGAAAGTGAAAGAGGAGAGTGAAAAAGTTGGCTTAAAGCTCAACATTCAGAAAACTAAGATCATGGTATCCGGTCCCATCACTTCATGGGAAATAGATGGTGAAACAATGGATACAGTGTCAGACTTTATTTTGGGGGGCTCCAAAATCACTGTGGATGCTGATTGCAGCCATGAAATTAAAAGACACTTACCCCTTGGAAGGAAAGTTATGACCAGCCTAGACAGCATATTAAAAAGCAGAAATATTACTTTGCCAACAATGGTCCTTCTAGTCAAAGTTATTGTTTTTCCAGTGGTCATGTATGAATGTGAGAGTTGGACCATAAAGAAAGCTGAGCACCGAAGAATTGATGCTTTTGAACTGTGGTGTGGGAGAAGACTCTTGAGAGTCCCTTGGACTGCAAGGAGATCCAACAAGTTCATCCTAAAGAAGATCAGTCCTGAATGTTCATCAGAACGACTAATGTTGAAGCTGAAACTCCAATACTTTGGCCACCTGATGCGAATAATTGACTCATTTGAAAAGGCCCTGATGTTGGGAAAGATTGAGGGCGGGAGGAGAAGGGGACGACAGAGGATGAGATGGTTGGATGGCATCACTGAACATGAGTTTGGTGTTCAACTCCAGGAGTTGGTGATGGACAAGAAAGCCTGGCATGCTGTAGCCATGGGGTCTCAAAGAGTTGGACAGGACCGAGTGACTGAACTGAGTCAGAGATGTCATATAAAGGCTCCTATTGAATCTGAGCTAACTCTGGGAGACAGTGAAGGACAGAGCAGCCTGATGAACCATAGTCCATGAAGCCATGGAGTAAGACATGACCCCGTGGATTGCAGCCCCCCAGGCTCCTCTGTCCATGGGATTCTCCAGGCAAGAAGACTAGAACGGGTGGCCACTCCCTTCTCCAAGTGATCTGCCCAACCCAGGGATCGAACCCAGGTCTCCCACATTGCAGGCAGATTCCTTACCATCTGAGCCACCAGGGAAGCCCCAACACTCACTCTGGGACACAGTGGAGGACAGAGGAGCTGGGCATGCTACAGTCCATGAGGTCGCAAAGACTTAGCCACTGAACAACAAACGTCATTTTGGAAATCAAGCCAGACACTTTTAAGGTAGCTTCCAGATTTAAACTCTGTGACTTGATTCATACTCGGAAGAAATCATCAGCCAAATAGTACAATGGCTAACTGTTGCCTTTGCCAGCCTCTCACTTCCCTTTTCTGACTCCTTTTATCCGTCTCCAGGAACTTCCATCCCATCCCCATGCTGCTGTCATGACACCCACTGGATTCTCAGCTGGGTCGGCTCTCTAGATATCATGTTCCTGCTGCCAAGTAAGTCCTCTTCTTCCCCATCAAAATGACCAGACTCTGACAAACAGCCTTCTGTTGACAAACAGGGAAAATGTAAACTGACACCACGAATGGCCGAATTTGAGAAACTGAGCCCTATTGGAGGAACTATAAACTTATTTATAACCAGTCTGTATCATACATTCTGAATCACTTTTCATTTATTAGCTTCTGTGTTCACTCTTAAATGTGTTTTGGTTAATTTGGTCTCCTTTAATCAGAGAGTTAGCATCTGCAGGCAGGAGTGTTATGATGTAATCTTCTGAATCCTGCACACAAACCTTGTATTTCAGTTATAGGAGGCTATTGGATTAAAATCAAGGTAAGTCCTATTCATGAACTAGCTTGTCCACTTGTTCACAATGCCTGCCATCCACACCCCAGGCACTGATACAGCTAGGGAGTATGGTGAAAGGGCTTCCCAGGTGGCTCTGCAGTAAAGAATCCACCTGCCGATGCAGGAGACACAGGTTTGATCCCTGGGCCGGGAAGATCTCCTGGAGAGAAAAAGGGCAGCCAACTCCAGTATTCTGGCCTGGGAAATCCCATGGACAGAAGAACCATGTGGATCACAGTCCTGCTGCTTCTGCTGCTAAGTCGCTTCAGTTGTGTCTGACCCTGTGCGACCCCATAGACAGCAGCCCACCAGGCTCTCCCATCCCTGGGATTCTCTAGGCAAGAACACTGGAGTGGGTCAGAGTCCATGGAGTCACAAAAGAGTCAGACACGACTTAGCAACTAAACAACAAGAACAATGAAGGGGAGGAGAATAGGGCCGCTGTTCCCTGAAAAAAAGTGGGATGGAAAATGCCTACTAAGTGCTGGGCACTGTGCTTGACATGCTCCATCCTTGTAACACTTGATGCTTGGACAACCCCATCAGGCAGGGATGATTCATTTCCTTTTAGTCGGAAAACAAACAAACCAACAAAAAACTGGAGCCCAGAAAAGATTGCCCAGAGAATGAGAGCCAAAGCTCAAACCCAAGTCCCTCTGGCTCCATGTTGTCCATAAACAAACAAAATATGATTACTAAGCAAATTGGTTTTCAATGAGAAGGACACATTATTATTTTTCCTTTCTGGAGCCTCAGGGACGAAAGTATCATTTTTTCAAACCTGTGACTGGGGCCAAAGAATAGAGTAAAAACTGCTTAGGTAGTGCTGGGGGGATATTAAAGTGGAATTCAGCAATCCACGGACAGAAGCGTTTCTGTCTTACCAGGTGGAACTCTGTGAGCTACCAATGCACCGCCCAGCACCTCAGAGGAGCCTAGGATCAGTCGGGTTCTGGCCCCGCTTGCAGAGAGCCACAGCTCGCCCGCCATCTAGTGGTGAGTCGGAAGCCTCGCTGTAGGGCTCAAAAAAGGATCTGGGGTCAACAGGCCTTCGCGATCCTTGAAGACCTCAGATTCAGAGTTCCCTGTAACAGGTGGTTCCAGAGCTCATCCCAGCGCCCCCAGAGAAATTCTTCTGTTGCTCATTTGCCATCAGACGCGTGTTCCAGAACTCAGTGGCCTCTCTCAACTCACAGCTTCACTTTCAGGCTTTCTGGAAAGCAATTTGAATTTGCTTCCCTCCCTTGTATTTCCATTCATTTTAGTCACACAGAGAGAGGGGAAAACAACACACCTCAGGGTCGGACACGACTGAGTGACTTCACTTTCACTTTTCACTTTCATGCATTGGAGAAGGAAATGGCAACCCATTCCAGTGTTCTTGCCTGGAGAATCCCAGGGACAGGCGAGCCTGGTGGGCTGCAGTCCATGGGGTCGCACAGAGTTGGACACGACTGAAGTGACTTAGCAGCAGCAGCAGCAGTTAATCTAGTTCTTCAGCTACACACACACACCACCACCACTTATTGGCAGGGCCACTAATCAGAGAGCCTCTCCATAGGAACTCTTCCTAAACACAAGATCCAGGTGGGGAGAGTCCAGCAGCTTGGGGAGGAAAAAGAATGAGGATCACCAAGGAAGAAAAAGTTGGCTTAAAACTCAACATTCAGAAAACTAAGATCATGACATCTGGTCCCATCACTTCATGGCAAATAGATAAGGAAACAATGGATACAGTGACAGACATTATTTTTGGGGGGGGGCTCCAAAATCAATGCAGATCGTGAATGCAGCCATGAAATTAAAAGACACTTGCTCCTTGGAAGAAAAGCTATGACCAAACTAGGCAGCATATTAAAAAGCAGAGACATTACTTTGCCAACAAAGGTCCATCTAGTCAACACTTTGGTTTTTCCAGTAGTCATATATGGATGTGAGAGTTGGACTATAAAGAAAGGTGAGTGCCGAAGAATTGATGCTTTTGAACTCTAGTGTTGGAGAAGACTCTTGAGAGTCCTTTGGACTGCAAGGAGATCCAAACAGTCCATCCTAAAGGAAATCAGTCCTGAATATTCATTGGAAGGACTGATGCTGAAGCTGAAACTCCAATACTTTGGCCACCTGATGTGAAGAACTGACTCCTTGGAAAAGACCCTGATGCTGGGAAAGATTGAAGTCGGGAGGAGGAGGGGACGACAGAGGATGAGATGGTTGGATGGCATCACCGACTCGAGTTATGGACGTGAGTTTGAGCAGGCTCGGGGAGTTGGTGATGGACAGGGAAGCCTGTTGTGCTGCAGTCTATGGGGTTGCAAAGAATCGGGTATGATTGATAAACTAAACTGAACTGAGGAAGAAAACGCTGTTCTTGAAAAGGAACCCCCGTCAACAGAGCCCTGGGAACAGGGGCATCCTCAGCAGACACTCAAGTCACCAGGCTCCCTTCAGAGCCTCCCTTCTGCTCCTTTGCCCCTTCTCCTTGCCTGGTACCCTGCTCCTCAGCCCCAGTCCCCCTTCCAACAGTGTAGGTGGTTGTGCAGAGCCTGGATGTGGACAGGGCGGGAGACTGGCAGTTTCAATCATCCAGAGATGCAGGCTTAACCTTGGTGTCAGAGGTGACAGAGAGGCATCCCAGAAGATTTTCTGAGTGTCACTGGCTGCTGAAGAGTTCTCCATGCTCATGCTGACTTTTATACTTGATTCACCCTGTTTCAGTTCAGTTCAGTTCAGTCGCTCAGTCATGTCCGACTCTTTGCGAACCCATGGACTGCAGAACACCAGGCTTCCCTGTCCATCACCAACTCCCGGAGTTCACTCAAACTCACATCCATCAAGTCGGTGATGCCATCCAGCCATCTCATGCTCTGTTGTCCCCTTCTCCTCCTGCCCCCAGTCCCTCCCAGCATCAGGGTCTTTTCCAGTGAGTCAACTCTTCGCATGAGGTGGCCGAACTATTGGAGTTTGAGCTTCAGCATCAGTCCTGATTAGTCATTCCTTATATAAGTGAATGAATAATGTTACATGTTCTGTCTTTGAAGATTTTTTTGATGTGGACTGTTTTAACGTATTTATTGAATTTGTTACAATATTGCTTCTATTGTTTATGTTCTGGTTTTTTGCCCCAGGGGCATGTGGGATCTTAGCTCCTTGATCAGGGATCAAACTCACATCCCCTGCATTGTAAGGGGAAGTCTTTAACCACTGAACCACCAGGAAAGTCCTGTATATAGTTTTAATTTTAAAATATATGTCCAGGTTAGATCTTGTGGTTGGCACAATAATCCCTCCCTCCAAAAATGCCCACATCTTTTATCCCCCAAACCTGTGAATACATTACCTTTCCAAACCAAAGAGACTTTACAGATGTGATTAAGGTTAAGGACATTGAGGTGGTGAGTGTCTTGGATTATCCAGGTGGGCCCTATCTAAACACATTAATTCTTTAAAAACAGAGAACCTTTCCAGGCTATGATCAGAGAGAGAGAGAGAGATGACAACAGGAGAAGGGTCTGGGAGAAATGTGATACTGCTGGCTTTGAACATGGAGAAAGGGGTCCATACCCAAACCAAGGAATGTGGGCAGCCTTTATAAGCTGCCTGGCTTCCCTGGTGACTCTGACAGTAAAGAAACTGTCTGCAATGCAGGAAACCCAAGCTGAATGCCTGGATCAGGACTAT
The DNA here is from genome assembly GCF_049115385.1 of Moschus berezovskii. Taxonomy (NCBI): domain Eukaryota; kingdom Metazoa; phylum Chordata; class Mammalia; order Artiodactyla; family Moschidae; genus Moschus; species Moschus berezovskii. The sequence goes on along the minus strand of NC_142466.1, from coordinate 77,962,213 downwards.
CCTCTGGAGAAGGAAGTGGCAACCCACTGCAGTATTCTTGCCTGGGAAATCCCACAGAGGAGCCTGGCAGGATACAGTCCATGTGGTCCCAAAGAGACAGACGTGAGTTTTCTGTCAAACACTTTCACTTTCTAGAAGCTGAGAAAGGCAAGAAAAAGAATTTTCCCTAGAGTCTGCAGACAAGAATGCAGCCTGTGGATGTTAGCCCAGCGAGGACCATGTCAGACTTCTGCAGAACTGTAAGATAATTTGCATGGTTTTAAGCCACTAACTTTGTGGGGACTTGTTAGAGGAGCAATAAAACTCATACAAACGTTTTTAGGTTTTGAGATCTCAAAGTCTCATTCAGCATTAAAGCAAGGACCGCCTTCCTTTGATGTTGCCTGTAAAGACGTTACTCTGATCAGAGCCTTATTTTTTTGGAGTTTTGTTTCAGGACTTAGGGGAAAGGCGCCATTTCTGTCAATAGACTATTTTATTACTCAGAAACCAGAAGATCAACTCTATCTCACCAAGAGAGCTTCTGATGAATGTTGTTAGACTCTTCAAGGAGTTCTGAATTAAGGGGCTCCTGGGGATGGTTTCTGTGCCCCTCGTCATTGACTAGGACACACTCTAGAAATATAAATATAAATATATACCATACAGAAAGCAGAAATGGATTGTCTCTACCAGGAAGCATTGTCTCCTTAAGAATATTCACTGGGACTTCCCTGGTGGTCCAATGGTTAAGAATCTTCTAGTCAATGCAGGGGACATGGGTTCCATCCCTGGTCTGAGAAGATTCCACATGCCTCGGGGCAGCTAAGCCTGTGAGCCACAAATACTGAGCCTGTGCACTCTAGAGCCCCTGATCCACAAGAGAAGCCACCACAACGAGAAGCTGATGCACTGAAACGAGAGAAAGCCCATGCCCAGAAACAAAGACCCAGTGCTGCCAAAATAAATAAATATTTTAAAAAAGAAATACTCACTGAATCACGAAGTTGTCCAAACCTCTTTAATACAATCATTCTATTGGAATCTTTTACTTGAAGCTAATTCCCAAGAAGCTAAATAAAATGTACATGAAATTTTTTACCAAAAAATTAGAACAGTAAAAATGACAGAGTCAAAATTATTCCATGCCATTAGGCAAACCATTAAAAATTACAATTACTCTTGCTATGACAAGTAGGGAGATAGTCTTATCATGTGAAATGGAAGAAGCATATGATAGAATGGTGTTCATTCAGTGATCCTCTATTGACCACATGCTCTATGACGGGCATTGTACCAAGAACCAAGTCACTAAGGGGAGCCAAAGTAGATATGGGCTTCCCGGGTAGCACAGTGGTAAAGAATTTGCCTGCTGATGCAGGAGACGAAAGAAAAGTGGGTTTGATACCTGGGTCAGGAAGAGCCTCTGGGGGAGGAAATGGCTACCTGCTCCAGTATTCTTGTTTGGAGAAAATTCCACAGACAGAGGAATCTGGAGGGCTACAACCCATGGGGTCGCAAAGAGTAGGACGCAACTAAGCACGCACTCACATGGCACAAAGTAGATAATACTGCTCTTATGTACTGAGGTGTGCCATGATTACAAAAATGTAAAATGGTCTGTACATATGTAAGGAGATATACCCAAAATAAAGCAAGGGTGAAGTGAAGTGAAGTGAAAGTCATTCAGTCATGTCCAACTCTGCGACTCCATGACTATACAGTCCATGGAATTCTCCAGGCCAGATTACTGGAGTGGGTAGCCTTTCCCTTCTCCAGGGGATCTTCCCAACCCAGGGATCGAATCCAGGTCTCCTGTGTTGCAGGGGGATTCCTTACCAGCTGAGCCACAAGGGAAGCCCAAGAATACTGGGGTGGGTAGCCTATCCCTTCTCCAGAGGATCTTCCCAACCCAGGCATCGAACTGGGGTCTCCTGCATTGCAGGCGGATTCTTTAACCTACTGAGCTATGAGGGAAGCAAAGCAGTGGTAAGGCATGGTAAATATTATCCTTCAGTTCAGTTCAGTTCAGTCGCTCAGTCGTGTCCAACTCTTTGTGACCCCATGAATCACAGCACGCCAGGCCTCCCTGTCCATCACCAACTCCCGGAGTTCACTCAAACTCATGTCCATCGAGTCGGTGATGCCATCCAGCCATCTCATTCTCTGTCTTCCCCGTCTCTTCCCACCCCCAATATTATCCTTAACCTCCTTAAATTATCTTTTCAGGTATAATCATTATATTAAGGGATAGAGCAGGAAGAAGCATAAACCTCTGGACCAAAGTCCTGATGCAGGATAGGAATTGCAGCAGGCTCCTGACTGGGGAAGCAGGATCAGAATATGCTGTTTAGAAACATAACAAGCAACAGCCTGGTAGGTCAGAGGGCCACGGTCTTCCACAGCAGGAATCCAGCTGTACACACAAGTCCTTTCCAGGGAGGTCGGTTCCAGGGGGCCACCACTGAACCTGCCTGACCCCCTCTGTGTATGTGGGAGTTTTACTGCACTGGGCTGTATCCTGAAGGTTGGCAACACCTGTTGCTCTCTGTCTCCCGGACACTGACAGGTTAACTGGGCAAGCAGATGCTGTATTCATCACTCATGGCTTTTATGCTGCTGTCTGTGTCAGGTAAGCCACCTCCCCTGGGTCTGCCTTGGTTTCCTTGTGTGAACAAGGAAATTTGTGTGTGTGTGCTAAGTCACTTCAGTTGTGTCCAACTCTGTGCGATGCTATGGACTATAGACTGCCAGACTCTTCTGTCCATGAGATTCTCCAGGCAAAAGCACAGGAATGGGTTGCCATGCCCTCCTCCTGAGGATCTTGTCAACCTAGGGATCGAACCTGCATCCTTTATGTCTCTTCCATTGGCACAGGGGTTCTTTACCCCAATGCCACCCAAGGAAAGTCAGGGCTTGTTAATTTCTAAAGTGCCTCCTAAAGGCTGCAGCCATGGGAGTGGTGCTAGCCATGGGGGCTCTAGTCTCAGTGAGCTGAGTCCTAAGAAGGCACAGTCCCTGGCCACTAGCTTCCTATCTGAAGACATTTTTGTGATGATATCAATATGAAGAAAATTACAACGACCAAACAACTACAAAGCATATGACAAAAGTGAAGGAGAGACTCAGGAGCAATGAATATTGATTGTCCAACATGTATGTGTAGGGTAGGCTGTGGTTGGGAAAGGCATTTATAGAGACCTCATCTCTGTCTCTATTTACCTTCTCCTACCAAACTAGAAGCTGCTTTAAAAAGAATTACCAGGGACTTCCCTGATGGGTCCAGTGGTTAAGAATGGAAATCAGCTATAAGTTACCTCAGTGTCCCTCTCAGTTCAGTTCAGTTCAGTTGCTCAGCCATGTCCGACTCTTTGCGACCCCATGAATTGCAGCACGCCAGACCTCCCTGTCCGTCTCCAACTCCCGGAGTTCACTCAAACTCATGTCCATTGAGTTGGTGATGCCATCCAAGCATCTCATCCTCTGTCATCCCCTTCTCCTCCTGCTCTCAATCTTTCCCAGCATCAGGGTCTTTTCAAATGAGTCAGCTCTTTGCATCAGGTGACCAAAGTATTGGAGTTTCAGCTTCAACATCAGTCCTTCCAATGGACACCAGGACTGATCTCCTTTAGGATGGACTGGTTGGATCTCCTTGCAGTCCAAGGGACTCTCAAGAGTCTTCTCCAGCACCACAGTTCAAAAGCATCAATTCTTTGGTGCTCAGCTTTCTTTTATTTATTTATTTATTTTTTACTTTACAATATTATATTGGTTTTGCCATACATTGACATGAATCAGCCACAGGTGTACATGTGTTCCCCATCCTGAACCCCCCTCCCCGCTCCCTCCCCATCCCATCCCTCTGGGTCATCCCAGTGCACCAGCCCCAAGCATCCTGTATCATGCATCGAACCTGGACTGGCAATTTGTTTCACATATGGTAATATACATGCTTCAATGCCATTCTCCCAAATCATCCCACCCTCACCCTCTCCCACAGAGTCGGAAAGACTGTTCTATAAGCTTTCTTTATACTCCAACTCTCGCATCCATACATGACCACTGGAAAAACCATAGCCTTGGCTAGATGGACGTTTATTGGCAAAGTGATGTCTCTGCTTTTCAATATGCTGTCTAGGTTGGCCATAACTTTCCTTCCAAGGAGTAAGCGTCTTTTAATTTCATGGCTGCAATCACCATCTGCAGTGATTTTGGAGCCCAGAAAAATAAAGTCAGCCACTGTTACCACTGTTTCCCCAGCTATTTACCATGAAGTGATGGGACCAGATGCCATGATCTTTGTTTTCTGAATGTTGAGCTTCAAGCCAACTTTTTCACTCTCCTCTTTCACTTTAATCAAGAGGCTCTTTACTTCTTCACTTTCTGCCATAAGGGTGGTGTCATCTGCATATCTGAGGTTATTGATATTTCTGCCGGCAGTCTTGATTCCAGCTTGTGCTTCCTCCAGCCCAGCGTTTCTCATGATGTATTCTGCATATAAGTTAAATAAGCAGGGTGACAATATGCAACCTTGACGTACTCCTTTCCTGATTTGGAACCAGTCTGTTGTTCCATGTCCAGTTCGAACTGTTGCTTCTTGATCTGCATACAGGTTTCTCAAGAGGCAGTTTACTTCAAAATATTTCTTCCTTTTCACTCACCCTGCCCTCTTTCCCTCCTATTTCAAAAGGAGTTTTCAAAACCACCGTGAGATTCCTTTGTATCCATCAAGATGGCTATTTTTTTTTTTTTAATCACAAGTGTTGGTGAAGTTTTGGAGACAAGGAACCTTTGTGCACTGTTGATGGGAATGTAAACTGGTGCCAACCTTACAAAACCCAGTGTGATGGCTCCTCAAATCAATTAAAAATATGACTACTGTACAATCCAGCAATCCAGCTTCTGAGTGTATACCCGAAAGAAATGAAAGCAGAGTTTCAAAGAGATATTTGTACACTGCTATCCATTGCAGTAGCTAAACTGTGGAAGCAACCCAAGTATCCATCCATCACCAGATGAATGCATAAATAAAATGTGATATGTGCAAATGATGGAATATTGTTCAGCCTTAAAAAGGAAGGAAATTCTGACACACACTACAATATGGATGAAACTTGAGGACATTATGCTAAGTGAAATAAGCTGGTCACAAAAGATAAAATACTGTATGATTCCACTCATTGAAGGTTTAGTGGCCACATTCATAGAGACAGGAAGTACAAGAGTGGTTGCCAGAAGCTGGGGAGAAGGGAAATGAGAATTGTTTAATGGGTTGAGTTTCAGTTTTGAGCTTCTTCAGAAGGAAATTTTTGGAGACTGATTACACAACAATAAGAAGGTATTTAATACTATTGAACTATACATAAAATGGTGAAGTTGAAGGACTTCTCTGGTGGTCCAGTGGCTAAGACTCCATGCTCCCAACGCAGGGGATCAGGGTTTGATCCCTGGTCAAGGAACTAGATCCCATGTGCTGCAACTAAAGGGTCCTGTATGCTACAACTAAGAGCTGGTGCAGCCAAATAAAGAAACAAGTATTTTTAAAATAAAATGGTTTTCATCATTAAGTCATGTCTGACCCCATAGACTGTAAAAATAAAATAAATAAAATGGTCAAGTTGGTAAATTTTATATTGTGTTTATTTTGCCACAATAAAAAAAAAAGTCTTTGCTGCCCCTCCTCACATTAACTTTTCTTTTCGCATCTGTGATCCTATCTTGTGTCACCCCTTCTGTTGGGCTGGATCTTCTCTTCACTCCCCTTCAGAACTGCCACAAACATCTGTAAGACTGGGGGTAAGACTATGTCCATTGTTTAGACCTGTTCAGGATTGTAAATCCAGATAATATATGAGTGAATAGAATGTGTTCTAACTTGGAAATATATCTTTGCGACAACGAAATGGCAAAGGATATGAAGCTACAGTTTCTAGAAACCTGAAGGTTGGTAAACTGTCAAGGCCTGGCTCTTTCCTTAAACCACACTCTCCCAGACTTCCCTGGTGGCACAGTGGATAAGAATCTGCCTGCCAATGCAGGAGACACGGGTTCAGTCTCTGGTCTGGGAAGATTCCACTTGCCACTGAGCAACTAAGCTCATGTGCCACAACTACTGAGTCTGAGTGCCTAGAGGCTATGCTCCTTATCAAGAGAAGCCTCCACAATCAAGAGAAGCCTGCATGCCCCCAAGTAGAGAAAGCCAATGTACAGCAAAGAAAACCTAGTGCAACCAAAAATAAATTTAAAAAACCATCGCAGTCCCCACTCCAGCAGCCTGTTTCTGCACAGCAGAGAGGCCCAGGCCAGTCCACACCCTTAACAGCAGCTTCCACAGATCCTGGCCTACCTGCCCTCTCTGCCAAATTTCTTTGCCGCCATCAGACTACTCAAGCCTGCAGTCACTAGAAAGCTACACAATTACACTGTCAGCCATGGGACCTAACATTCAGACAAGCCCTGCATTGACTGATGTCACCTTCTGCTGCCACTATCTTGAAATGTTTAATAACTGTGCAACAAGAAGCCTTGCATTTTTGTTTTGCACTGAGTCTGTGTATTATGTGAGGGCTTCCCAGGCAGCACTAGTGGTAAAGAATCCCGCCTGCCAAGGGCAGGAGACAGAAGAGGTGTGGGTTCGATCCCTGGGTCGGGAAGATCCCCTGGAGGAGGGCACAGCACCCCACTCCAGTATTTTTGCCTGGAGAATTCCATGGACGGAGGAAACTGGCAGACTACAGTCAATAGGGTCGCAAAGAGTCAAACATGACTGAAGTAACTCAGCACGCGCGCACTGTGTATTGTGTAGCCAGTCTGGGGTAGTCACACACTCCTGAAAGAGGCCTGAACCACAGCCTGGGGATAAGAACAGAAAGTGGGCTGGGCACTGTCCCCCTGGGTCCTCAGTTCCTTCCTGTCCACTCCCCACCCTGGCCCAGAGGTACTAGCTGCTTTTCTCATCTGTTTCTTCTGCACCCCTTCATGAAACCTCATTTTTAACTCTTTTAGTAATTAACCACCTTCAACTAGTCAACAGCTCTTTATGTTACATTTTTCCTGTTTCAATAACCTAAATGCTTTCCGCCTCCTGACTGATACAAGGAGATGAAGAGTAAACTAACAAAATAAGAAAATCTGTAGTATGTCAGATGATATGTTCAACAGAGAAAAAAGAAAGCAGGGATACACGGAGAGGGTGTGAGGTCCAAGGGGGGCAGCTTGCCACTGCACTTGGTTGGCCAAAAAGTTCATTTTGGTTTTTCTTTAAGATGTGATGGAAAATCCTAATGAACTTTCTTGCCAGCCTAACAAACGGGGGTCAGAGAAGGCATCCCAGAGAAGGATGTTGGGCTGAAAACACACATTTGACTCCTTACGTCCAATTCCAACTGAAACGAAGAGGAAATGTAAAAAATAGGGTTCGACCTGCATCACACGAGTGAAAAATTCACCATCCAAGTCCAGAAAAACTCCCAAATTTCCTGTTAGGCTCACAAGGCAAGTGGAGTCAGCATCTTGCAAAGACACAGACAGCTCATCTCTGGGTCACCCACTGCTTTCTCTCCCTTTTCTGTCCCTTCTCTTCAGGGAACTGGAAGGGCAGTAAACAGGGAAGAGACCTCGCTTGCCAAAATCTGTTAACCTTCATCAATGTTTCTCTTTGCTCAAGAAGAAAAGTTATGTCATTCACTCACTCATTAATCACTTAGAAAACATGTTTTGAGCACCTCGTATGTGCCTCACCCCGTACTAAGCAGTCCGGAGGGTGTGATGTAGGAAACACAGTCTCTGTCTTCTAAGAAATTATAATCTAACTGGAGAGGATAAGAGGGATAAGATATGTCTGTGCAAGTAAGTATTATTCAAAGCTAAGAAGGACAGGGCATTCCATGGTGGTGCAGTGGTTAGGACTCCACACTTCCACTGCAGGGGGCCAGAGTTCGACCCCTGGTCGCAAAGCTAGATCCCACAAGTCATGTGGCAAGCACTCAAAAAATAAATAAAATGAATTTTTAAAAAAACTCTCCTTAGGGAGGTGTTGGGAATGAAAGATTAAAAAAACACTAAAAGGGACAACAAGAGAATTGGATAGCAGAATATGAATTTCAGAGATTCTGGCAGATGAAACTCAGCTTGACTTGAACAAGATGAACTCTTCAATTCAGTTCTAGTAGACATTACTGAAAAGCTATGCTAAAAAAGCAGACCATGGATTTCAAGCAGGGATGGATTTGGAGCTGGGGCAGAAGTCCATCACAGTAGAAGGGGGTGAAATATACTGGGTTGGCCGAAAATTTCACATAAGTTTTTCTCTAAGATGGTATGAAAAACTCAAATGAAATTTTAGGCCAACCCAATATTTCTTTCTGTGGAAGGCAAGGTAGCTACAACATTTTCAGTTCTGCTGGGATAGGAGGAATAGGTATGGGCAGATAGCATGTGTTTTTTAAATTGAATTCACGTTTGCTCCAGGCTAGGAATACACAGAGGGCTTCCCCGATGGCTCAGCAGGTAAGGAATCTGCCTGCAGTGCAGGAGACACACAAGAGGCAGGTTCGATCCCTGGATGAGAAATATTCCCTGGAGAAGGAAATGGCAACTCATGCCAGTATTCTTACCTGGAAAATCCCATAGACAGAGGAGCCTGGCAGGTTACAGTCCATGGGGTCGCAAAGAGTCGAACATGACTGAACACAAGGCGCAGGAATACACAGAGGAATAAGATGGCAGCAAAGACCAACAGTGGTTATACCAAATGACGGTGCTGAGCCGTAAAGGAGTGAGACTTTCTTACCAGGGGGGGTTAGCAACCAAACGACCATACACAATTGCAAAGTGCAAATTAAAGAATGAATAGGAAGGTTTTTTCCCCAAGCAGTCAAGAAAGAGGAATTACTCCAGCCATCAGAAATGTGTGTAAAGACACAGAGACATGAAAATAAGAAACAATCTAGGAGAAGGCAAGTAGATAAGCATGTTAGAACACAGGGAATATATGAAGCAGTGTTAGGACAAGAGGTTTAAAAAGCTGGAAGGGATTTAATCATGGCCTTGGGGTGTCATGCTAAGCAGATGGGTATGAGGTCAATCTGTCGATAAAAATCCAATCAGCCTACTGATTCCCAGAGACGATTTGCTAGGAATTTCAACTCTGACCTAGAGGGGAAGAGGAACTAACAAAGGATGCTGAGAAGGAGAATGATATGGTAGCTGGCGTGAGGAATGAGCACAGAAACGTTGAGATTCAAGGAATTCAATAAATAACCTGCTGCTTCCTGCCTAAGTCTGAATGGTTTGAGAAATGAAACAAAATCTGCACAAAAATCAAAATACAATCTTTTTTGCAGATGAATCTGATATTGAAGAATGTAGCTCTGGGACTTCTGGTGGTCCAATGGCTAAGACTCGGCACTCCCAATGCAGGGGACCTGGGTTAGAACCCTGGTCGGGGAACTGGATCCCACATGCTGCAATGAAGATGGAAGATTCTGCCTGCTGCAACTAAGAACTGGCACAGCCACATAAATTAATAAATATTTTAAAAAGAATGTAGCTTATATCTAATCAGGACAGCTGTCATAATGGCCAGGGGATGAAATTACTCTGCTTAACAAGGCCAAGGTCCTGAGCCAATTGGACTGAATGAGAGATAGGCCTGCATGCTAAGTGTCTTCAGTCGTGTCTGATCCTTTGTGATCCTATGGACTCTAGCCCACCAGGTTCTTCTGTCCATGTGTTGCCACCAGGTTCTTCTGTCCATGGATCTTCCTAACCTAGGGATCGAACCCACATCTCTTATATCTCCTGCCTTGGCAGGAGGATTCTTTACCACTAGCACCACCTGGAAAGTCCTGAGATATAGGCATTTTCCTTTGGAAATTCAAGGTACTGTTACCAAAAAAAGAGAAGGTTGGATTGTAGGCAGCAAAAGCAATCACATTTGTTCTATACTTTGTGTGTGTGTTTGCCTAAAGATCCATGTGCTGCGATGAGAAAAGGTTGAAAGAAACCCTGAATTTTGATGCCGCTTTGACCAGATCCCTTTCTCTTTCTGAATCTCAAGTACATTCTCTCCATAACAAAGGACTATAAAATAAGATTTCTTCTGGCCCATTCCCTGCCTGAGGAATGCTCGGCTCATAAATGAGGTCATGTCTGTATAGTTCTATGATCTTCTTGAAGACAAATGCTGTATAAATATATGGGGTTATTAGCCAAGTTGCTCAAAAACAAGTCTGTGCACGAGTGCATTGAAAGGCAAATAGGACCAGGGGAGGGCAATAGTGAAACAGAGCAGGACACTACAGTACTTGCTCCTATGTCCTCTGCCTGCCTTTTGTCTGTGGAAAACTTTACTCAAAGAATAAGTATAATCAGAGAAAGGATAAAATGCAGAAACAAAGGAAAGCAATCAAAGGAGACCAAATAGTAATAGTACACTCATTAAGCATAGTCAAGGACCTTTAGTTCCTTTTCAAGGGCCATAGATAATATTCCGAGTCATATCCTATGAGTTGTCTTATAGATACTGAAATCCTACCAGGTGGAAGAAGTTAACTTCATGATGACCAGACTGTAGCCATGACATAAGCTGCCACAATTCCAAGAACTGGCCTCAAGGAAATGGAAACAAAGCAACCCTGGAACTGAAGATTCAGTTCAGTTCAGTTGCTCAGTCATGTCCGACTCTTTGCAACCCCATGAACCGCAGCACGCCAGGCCTCCCTGTCCATCACCAACTCCTGGAGTCCACCCAAACCCTTATCCATTGAGTCAGTGATGCCATCCAACCATCTCATCCTCTGTCGTCCCCTTTTCCTCCTGTCCTCAATCTTTCCCAGCATCAGGGTCTTTTCTAATGAGTCAGCTGAAGATAAACTGTACCTAAAACAATCAAGATGACGTATGTCAGACCACCACATGACCAATTTCAAGATGACTGTCAGAGCTGACTGTGCTGTTTCTGCATGTAGCCCCTTCTCTCTGTCTATAAAATTTCTTATCCCCTATTTGTTGGTGTGTGTGTGTTGGGGCAGGGAGTTGGGCTTTGGACAGATGTCTGACCTCCCCCGCAGTTGCCAGCATATGAAATAAAGCAAACTTTTCTTTCCACCAGCCTGGCATGTTCACTGGCTTTTGAGCGCTGAGCAGCCAGACCCCACCTTTCAGTAACAATAGAACTCACTGTTTTCAAGGACTATTTGATTCTTTTATTTTTATGCTATCCAGTGCCTCACAGTTAACTTCCTCCCAATGCCCACAGACAACCAAGAGGGCCAGTTTGCCAATTTAGGCTCCCTGGCATGTGTGGTTGTTTAGTTGCTTCAGTTGTATCCAACTCTTTATGACTGTATAGTCTGTAGGCTCCCAGGCTGCTCTGTCCATGGGATTCTCCAGGCAAAAACACTGGAGTGGGTTTCCATGCCCTCCTCCAGGGGATCCTCCCCACCCAGGGACCGAAGCTGTGTCTCCTGCATTGCAGGCACATTCTTTACTGCTGGGCCACTGGGAAAACCCAGGCTCCCTGGAATAATGGGTTAAAACATTTGGAGAGCAAAGCCAATACAATGCCAAGCTATGGCCGTGTTGTAGGTTTTTTCAGAAAGATAAGTAAAAGGAAATCTTGTTTGGGTTCTAAATACTGATGGTTTTTGATCTCCAGCCTGCAATGGCTTGGAGCAGGGCTTGGGTTCCCAGCCAGAGATTGCGGCTGGGTCGCAGCGGTGAAATCACTAGATCCTAGCCACTAGACCAGTGGTCAGTGACAAGGCCCTGAACCTTTGGTTTTACAGAAAAGGATTTCCACAAAGACAGAAAGTAGTGAAGCAAGTAAAGTGTTTATTAGGAGGGAAAAAAGTACAATATGTGTGGATAGACACACTGGCGGACTCAGAGCAGGAGTCCCTGAGTCGAAGCCTCATGGTGGTTTGAATTACTTTTATGGGGTGTTTCTTCTAGGTTTCCTTTGGCCAATCATTATGATTGTTTGGTTCACAGTTCAAATTTCGTATATCTCAGGATCCTCCTATGTGTGCTCATCCATCTCTTAGCCAAGTTGAATTTTACTGAAAAGGCATCTGAGTAGAATATTCCTTGACATGACTCCCCTTTGGCCTCCAGGGAGCCTTTCTGTGGTTGGGGAGGTCTCCTGACTTCTGGAACAAGAAATATGTCGTCTGAGCAGGGTCCAGTCACCTTCCTTAATTGCCCTGCTATTCTTGGAGTTTCAATCAATAGAGAATGAATCTCCAATTGCTTTACCCTGGGGGGCCAATCTGCCTCCTGCCTCAGCTTTCATTGGCCCTAATCCATTCATCAAGATTCCTACAAGCACAGTTAAAAAAAACCTCTGGAGTTCAATTTGTTGTCATTTTATTTTATTTTTTGGCCAGCATGTGGGATCTTAGTTCCTGGACCAGGAATTGAACTCTGCTCCCTGCATTGGCAGCCCAGAGTCTTAACCAATGGGCTGCCAGGGAAGTCCGTGGAGTTCAATTTAAAAAGGAAACAGTTCTATCTTATCTTAGATTTCATAACAAATCTAAAGGTGGAGGGGAAAGGGGGAAAATATCTCATTTGGTTAAGTTATCTTATTTTTAAAAAATATTGCTGGGTTTGAATTGCCAATATTTTGTTAGAAAAAAGGATATTGATGTGCCTGTAATCAACACCTCCTCCTTTAGGTGGAGGAGGGAGAAAAGGGAAAGAGGAGGAAAGAATGATCATTGTTTCTGATCTTCTCTTCTGCCTCTTAGAAACCATGGATTTCAGATCTTAGAGGTCAGCCTAGCCACCTCTCCACTCACTTTGTTTAGCTGCATATGGATGGTGAAGACCAAGGAAGTAAACTAACTTTTTCTAAGTTTATGTGTTCATTTACTAGGATCCAGGGACTGGGATCCAGGTTTTTACCTCTCAGTTTAGTACTCTTCATATTCAATCATCCTGTCTCCTTTCCAGTTTTAGGAACTTGAATATGACACGGTGCCTCTGAGATCTTAGCTGTCTGATCTATAGACTGTACATGAAACCTAAACTGACTAAAGATGTTTAGGGAATATGATTGCTTGTGGTCCCTTCCAGTTTTTAATCAACCGGTCAACAAATATTTTTAAAGACCTAATGGCAAGTAATCAAGTATCTAGCCAGAAGTAATGTAAACAAAAAAGACTTTATTGTCCTCTCATAACAAGGAGTCAGAGGTACATCCAGTGGCTGGTATCAGTTTAGTGATTCAGTGCTGCTGTGATGGACCTAGGCAAATCTCTCTTTCTAGTTCCTCATGTGTAGTTTTGACTTCTTAGCTGCACCAATGTTGCCTCATGGTTACAAGATGGCTTCTGTAATCCGGACATCACATCTCTTTTCATACTTTCACTTCATACTTTCGAAATACAAACGTGTGATGAGGTACTTAGACTTTGTGACCATGTTATCTGTGGTTCTTTTGTAGATAGGGTATCAAATTGAGGGATATGAAGGGAAGATCATTCCCTTCATAGTTGATTAGAGCTTTTTTGTTTAAAATATGAATAAGTGTGAAACTCTGTCAAAGGTTTTATTCTACATTGATTGAGATCATGTGACTTATATGAATTGTCTCTTTTATTGTATTTACGTAGTCAATAACACAGATCATTTTAAAATGTTAAACCAGCCTTGCCTTTCTGGGGAAAAAAATCTCATTTGGTTAAGCTATCTTACTTTTTAAAAATATTGCTGGGTTTGAATTGCCAATATTTTGTTAGAAAAAAGGATGTTGACATGCATGTAACTTTTGTTCTTTTTTAATCTCTTGGAATGCAGATTATTCTGACCTTATATTGTGAATTAAGAAGTATTCCCTCCTTTATATTTTTTGAAAAAGTCTATATAAGACTGGTATGATTTCTTTCTAAAATAGTCGATAAAATTTACTAGTGAAACCATCTGGGAACCATAAAGGATACAGGGCTATTCATATGATATTTTTCTCACATCAATTTTGATAAATTGTGTTTTTCTAAGTTTTCCCATTCCGTCTAAAGTATTGAAATTATAAGCATGAAGTTGTTCATAATGTTCTCTTATTATTAAAAAAATTTTTTGTAGGATCTGTAAGGATGTTCTTCTATTCTCCATTTTGATTATTTGTGTTTTCTTTCTTTTCTTCCTGATCAGTCTCACTAGGAGTTTATTAATATTTCCAAAGAACCAAATTGTGGCTTTGCTAATTTTAACCTATTTTTAAAAACTTCTTCCTTTCTTCTACTTGTGTTGGTTTTAATTTTCTTTTCTTATCCTAAATTCTTAAGATGAAACTTAGATAATTGATTTCAAACTTTTTCCCTTTTCTAAAATAAGCATTTAAAGCTACAAATATCTTGTGAGTACTGCTTTAGCTATATTCCATGAATTTTGATGTATTGTATTTTCATTTCCATTCTATTTGAAGGTTTTTTTTTTAAGTCATTCATTTTTTTTTTCCTTAAATCATTTTTTGGCTGTGCCTCACAGCATGTGAGATCTTAGTTCCCCTACCAAGGATGGAACCCAAGCCCTCTGCATTGCAACGTGGATTCTCAACCACCTGACCACCAGGAAAATCTCTGAAACGTTCTCTAATGCCCTGAGAACTGTGGCAGGCATAAAGTACTCAGTAAGAGTTGGCTCTTATTGACTTAGTTTTTTGTTTCTTCTATTAATAAGCAAGAATAAGTCCATGGCTCACCTGACAGTTGTGTTTCTCCCTCCTTCAGAACTTCTTTGCCGTATCCATTGCCTGAAGCTACTACTTCACAGAGCCCCAGACTTCATCCCTCGTACCATTAATTCCTACTTATCTGGAGGCTGTGACCTCAAACATCATTTCCTCAAAGAAGCCGTCCCAGATGACCAAAACAGGGCTGGTTCTCTCATATACTGAGTTGGATAGTGTCCCCCAAAAGTTCATGTCAACCTGGAACTTATGAACATGACCTTATTTGGAAATAGGATCTTTGCAGATATAATCATGTTGAGAAGAGATTATAGGGACTTTCCTGGTGGTCCAGGGGTCAAGACTTTGCCTTCCAATGCAGGGGGTTCGGGTTCCATTCCTGGTCAGGGAGCTAAGATCCCACATTGCTTTGTGGCCAAAAAGCCAAAAGGTAAAACAGAAGCAATGTGGTAACAAATCCAATAAAGACTTAAGAAGAAAACAAATGCAGAGACTATATTGGATTGGTTGGGGCGGGGGAGGGGAGAGAGGGGCTAAACCCAATATGACTGCTGTCCTTTTAAGAAGAGGGGAATCTGGAGAGACACACAAGAGAACTTCATGTGACAACAAAGACAGAGATTGGAGGATGCTTCTATAAACCGAGAAATGCCGAAGACTATTGGCAACAACCAGAAGCTAAGAAAGCACAAGGACGGATCATCTCCTATTCTCTTCACAGAGAGCATGGCCCTGCCAACACCCTAACTTCAGACTGTGAGCCTCCAAAACTGTGAAAGAATACATTTCTATCGTTTTAAGCCACCCAAGTTGGGGTAACTTGTTATGATAGTTCTAGGAAACTAGTGTACCATGTTCTATGTTTTCATTCTTTATACTTCTTCCTAGCTCTTATCAGATTATTGTTGCTTATGGATTTTCAAGAAATATTTTTAAACTTTTTATTTTATTTCATTGACTTATTTGGCTGTCTCAGGTTTTAGTTGCAGCCTGCAGAATCTTTGCTGGGGCGCACGGGCATCTCTCTGGTTGTGGCATGAGGTCTTAGTTGTCACCCAGCACATGGGATCTTAGTTTCCTGACCAGGGATCAAACCTGAGTCCACTGCGTTGCAAGTCCAACCACTGAACCACCAGGGAAGCCCCATCAACGAATATTGACGATGTTATAATACTATTCTGGCTTTTAGTAGAGGACTTCTTAAGAGAGAGTCTACTGTAATAAGAACCGGTATCTCAAATTGTAAGGACTTTGAAAGGCACATAATTTCGAGGGGGCCTGGCCCTAAAATCATAGCATGTTCATGACCAACTACCTCAGCTTCTCGAAACAAATCTTGGGTAGAAGTCACAGAGGTTTCTAATGTGTAATCTGTCCAAACTGGTCATTTTTTAAAATAACAACCAATTGCCATAAAAGGGCACTGAAGCAGGAGTCTGAACAACTGGTTTTGTTTCCCCCTCTGCCTCGGGGCATTTGGGCAGGATATTCAATCTCTCGGGTTCCAAGTTCCTTAACAGAAAAAGGAGGAGGTTTCCTCTAGATTATAACTATGGCCCCTTTGTTGGAACATTCTGTGGCTTTATGATTCTAGTATGGAGGAACAATTAAAAGATAGTATTACTTCTAAAGCACAAGCCTCCTTGGTCACTGCTATCCTTCTTCCATGAACAGTATCCGAATCCAGGGATGAAATGTTACCACAAGATTTAACCTAAGCAGGTGCTGGACCAAGGATTCTGCTTAAAATATATAGCTACTAGTTTTGGCTAAGCTTCTTTTACTTGACACAGTTAATGAGTAGACGTTTCTAGGACTCTCATTTTAAAAAAATATATTAAAGTGGCTGAAGCTCCAATACTTTGGCCACCTGATGCAAAGAGTGGACTCATTAGAAAAGGCCCTGATGCTGGGAAAGATTGAAGGCAGGAGAAAGGGCTGACAGAGGATGAGGTGATTGGATGACATCACCGACTCAATGGGCTTGAGTTTGAGCAAGTTTCAGGAGATGGTGAAGAATAGGGAAGTCTGGAGTGCTGCAGTTCATGGGGTCACAAAAAGTCGGACGCAACTGAGCAACTGAACAATAACAATAATAACAAATTAAAGTGACTAGGCTGCCTGGTCGCTTCCTATCTCTGGGCAGTGGTTTCCCTAAACCACTTTTTTTTTTTTTTTAAGAGGACAATAGGATAAAAAGCCGCAATTCTCGAGGTTGTCTCCAGCTCTGTGACTTCAAGGCATTGGGGTTTTTTGGGGGGAGGAGTGGGGGTTGAGGCTCAAGCTAGAAAGCTAAATAATGTGTCCTTGAGCTAAGTACCAGGTCTTGGGGTCAATGTCAGGAACCAGTATTGTTCACTTACTTCACTATTTCTTCTCAAAACCATTACGTGTGTTGAGGGCGCTCTGTTTAACCTAGAATATGCTCTGCCATTCTAAAGGAGATCAATCCTGGGTGTTCATTGGAAGGACTGATGCTAAAGCTGAAGCTGCAATACTTTGGCCACCTCACGCGACGACTTGACTCACTGGAAAAGACTGATGCTGGGAAAGGTTGGGGGCGGGAGGAGAAGGGGACGACCGAGAATGAGATGGCTGGATGGCATCACCGACTCTGTGGACATGAGTTTGAGTGAACTCCAGGAGTTGGTGATGGACAGGGAGGCCTGGCGTGCTGTGATTCATGGGGTCGCGGAGAGTCGGACACGACTGAGCGACTGAACTGAACTGAACTGAACAGATGCTCTGGTATATGAAACTTCTGACAACAGTGAAATCTTGGTTCTTACTAATTACGTGGACCTTAATTAAGAGAGTCACTGAATGAGTTTGTGCTTCGTTTCTCCGTCTGTAAAACAGAGATAGTTACTGGCAAAATTGTAAAATAAAATGTCAACAGATGAGCAGAAGTGCCTAATTAAGTTTTCAAGTGCTGCTGTCCATAATAATAAAGAGCACAAAGGAAAGATGAATGTGTCATCAGCACACTGATACTTGCTGAAAACCTAAGGGCTACGATCCGCGGTATCCAAGCCACCGTAAGTGTTACTTTTCGTGTTGCCACTTTCACTTTTGACATTGTGTGCTCGCAGCAGACTCCGCGTGGTTCCGCGGATGCCAGTCACCGCGTACAGGCCCCGCCCCCAGACGCAAGCCCCGCCCCTCGGCGTGCGCGCTCCGGGTGACGTGATTCGGGTGGCGGAGGAGTGGCGGGCCGGCTACCGGAAAGCAGCGCAGCTCCCGGGAAGCTATCCCGCCCCCCCGGGAAGTCGTGTCGGCGTTGCTGGCACCGCCTCGCCGCGGTGGCCGTGATGCACGCCACCTGCGAGTCCCCACTCCCGGGAGCCCCGGCCGCCGAGTCGGACGTAGCCGAGCAGGTGAGGCGCGGATGAGGGGGAGGGTGGGCGGCCGAAGTGGGGACGGTTGGAGCGGGGCCCGACGGGGCGGCGAGGCCGCGGACCTGCCGCTCTGCCCCGGGGGCCTTCCCCGCGCCAGCGGCTCCCCACCGCCCGGGCCGCTCGGCCGCCTCCGGGCGCCCGCCGTCGGCGCCCGTGACCCTGGGCTGCAGGTGCTTTCCCCCCAGCCCCTGGCGGGAGAAAGCTGGCAACCGTGCTGTTGCGCCCGCTCCAGTGACCGCGTTGATTTCCCCTCCGACACGTAGTGGGCGCGGGTTGGCCTGCACTGGGGAGGGACCTGCTTGGGGAGAAGGATGCTGCCCTCAGGACCCTGCGGATTTTACCTGCCACCTGGTCATGACATTTACAAGTCAGCATCGTTTTTGCTTTGCTCTGCTTTTACCACGATTCATGCTTTAGAGTTCTCTAAAATCTAAATCTAAGTAGCTCCATTGAGAAAATAGAGCTAATTGGGCGATAAAGTGATGGTAAGACCTATATTTCTCAAACTTGAGTAACGCGTGAACACCTTTGAAATGTGTTCGCTTATTCTCTGGAGTTTGTCTCAGAACCTGGAGGGCTCCTCAGACCCCAGTTAGAGGAACACCAGTGTGAAAGCGTTTTCAGAGAACATTGTCACTAGTAGGAAAGTAAAGAGATGCCTTACAATTTAGGAACTTCCATGCTAGAAGATCGGAGAAGGCAATGGCAACCCACTCCAGTACTCTTGCCTGGAAAATCCCATGGATGGAGGAGCCTGGTGGGCTGCAGTCCATGGGGTCGCGAAGAGTCGGACACGACTGAGCGACTTCACTTTCACTTTTTACTTTCATGCTTTGGAGAAGGAAATGGCAACCCACTCCAGTATTCTTGCCTGGAGAATCCTAGGGACGGGGGAGCCTGGTGAGCTGCCTCTATGGGGTCGCACAGAGTCGGACACGACTGATGCGACTTAGTAGCAGCATGCTAGAAGATACACTAGGTTATTAAAGCACTCTAAATGAGAGACTCAAATCCCTAGTTTAATGTCATATTGAAGTCTTTAGTGTGTTCTGTTTTGTGTAATGAAAGTAATTTTATAGGCTTGGAGAGGCTGAAGAGAATCATTCTTTGTGTTATCTTACATTTAATGTTATCATGTCTTGGTATCAGGTCGGTTCATTCTGTTTGACACATTAGCAGAATTATAAAATGGAGCACTAATTTGTCTAAGTAGTTTGGTGATTTCATTGTCCACCTTAACATTGATTTATCACTTGTATTTGTTGCGTTTTGAATATGGTTTACATTCTTCCAAGCCTCATAGGACTACATGATCTCAACCCCTGGGTATATAGCCTGGAAAGAAGAAAGGAAAGTTGATCTAGGTATTTATGTTCTTTACATTTTTATTCAGCGTGTTTACTTAAAATAGACTACACACAAATACAGAAAAGATTGAGTGTGGGAAAACAAGTATTACAAGTCAAATCTTGGCAAAGAAAAATATTGACCTGTGCTTGGAGAAAAGTGTAATATTGTGAGCAGGACATAAGAGTTAGTAGGAAGTGACTTAAGTTAAGGCCCGAGGCAAGAATGAGAACAGCTTGTGTGGGAGAGGAGCACCCCGCATCACTGGAGGAGTAGAGAGATGTTATCTGGAGCGAGCAGAGAACAGGTTGGTGAAATAAAATGAGGGAACTTCTGCTCAGTATTCTGTGCCACCCTAATTGGGAAAAGAATTTGAAAAAAGCATAGATAATGTATATATATAAATGAGTTATTTTGTTTTACACCTGAAACTAACACAGCATTGTTAATCAGCTATATTCCAATATAAAAAAGTTTTTTTTTTTTTTTTTTTTTTTAAAGAAGAGACTGTTTGATGGATGAAAGGTCTCAGGGATGCCACACAGGGAAGTTGTTGACCCGTAAGCTCTGGGAGAGTCTTGAGCAGGTTATACTGTGAAGGTAGTGTTTTACAAAGAAGTGTTTCCAAAGAAAGGTGTTCCACGTAGAGATCTGTCTTGAGCTAGCGGTGTCTGCTGTGGTCATTTTAGATGTGTGGACTATTTGAGGAAGAATTGGTGGGACCTGATGACCGTCATAAACTTACAACATACAGATAGTTGAGAATCAAAGCTGAGAACCAGGTAACCAGTTCATGGTGATACTCCTCTTAGACCTGGGGAATTTGGAAAGGGGTAGTAGTTTGTGTCAAAGGCTGGTGAGCCCAAACTTAGACTAAACGAGTTTGCGATAATAGGGAAAGCCCCGGATGTGGAACTGAAACTTGAAGGAAGGTAGAGTTGCAGATCCAGGAAGCTACAGAGGTGATGCAGGGAAAAGTGTGACCAGAAAAGAGATCATTTAAAATGGGGACCAGAAGTTTGCAAGTGAATGGTGAGAGGTAAGGAAGAGGTTTGGTTAGGACTTGCTATTGAAAAATAAAATAAAAAAATGTAAAATAAATATGAAGAAAATGTAGATTATAAATGCAGCTATGTACATTCTTCCCCCTCTCCCTTATTTAAAAAAAATTGGAGTATAGTTGCCCTACAACACTGTGTTAGTTCCAGGTGCGCAGCATAGGGAATCCTGTATATGTCCATTCGATAACCCTGTACATTACAAAAATGTATAAAGAACACAAATCTAGTTACCCTTTGTCACCATACAGATTTGTTACAATATTGTTGGCTGAATTGCATATGTAAATTTCATCCCTGTGACTCATTTCGTAACTGGAATTTTTACCTCTTAATCTTCCTCACCTATTTCTTTCCTCCTGCCATTCCCTGCCCCTCTGGCAACCACCAGTTTGCTCTCTGTATGTTTGTCTCTGTATTTTGTTATTTGTGTTTTAGATTTCACATATAAGTTGAATGCCCTCCATGTCCATCCATGTTGTCACAAATGACAAGATTTCATTCTTTTTTTTGGCCAAGTAATAGTTCACTGTGTGTATATACACCATAGGTGTTTTATCCATCTGTTGGGCACTTTGACTGCTTCCATATATGGCTATTGCTGATAATTCAGCTATGAACATAGGTGTGCATATACCTCTTCAAGTTAGTGTATTTGTTCTCTACGGAAAAATACCCGGAAATGGGATTGCTGGATCATATGGTAGTTTCAGTATATTTTTGAGGAACTTCCCTACTGTTTTCCTTAGTGGCTACACCAATTTACATTCCGCCAACAAGGCTCACAGTTCCTCTTTTTCTACATTCTTGCCAACACTTGTTACCATACGTTCTTCTTAATGAACAAATCAAGTCGTTTTGATGTATTTTTCCCACAGCTGAGTGCCACACCTCATCCTTCACTTCGGCCTCTCACTGACACAGTCATTCCTTACAGAATTCTGCCTGTTGATGATCTTTGATTTTTCCAAACCCTTTTGTAATCCTTTGCTACTCATATCGTTCTTTTTTGCAGCACTCTCGTGTCATCTCAGCATCTTACTCAGAGGTCTAGCTCTTCTGGATCCTCCTTTGTCTGCAGTTTTATTTGCCTGTGATTTCAGTATTTGCTAATATCTGTATCACTGCATCCTGCATTTTTCACCATGGGAGCCATTTCACTTTGCAATTGACTGGTATTGTTTTCACTGTTTCCCTTAGGGCTGTCAGAGAGAGACTGACTGAGAACGACTTTGACTCAGGCCTAGTGTACCTCATTCTGTTAAAAAATGTTCAGCTGAGCGGGGCCCCATCAGCTGAAATCATGCGAGTTAATGCATCTCTTTGGTGATAGGTCTCACACAGCTTAGGCGTCTTAAAAACATGGCAGTTTTATGTAATATTGCTGAGTTGGCCTTCCTAAACTGTGGTGCCAAGATTCTTAGCTGCAAATACAACTGGAGTTTACGTTTGAAGATCACATTACCATATTGTTGTCTCCTGGGTAATACTAAATAAATATTGTCCTAAGTAAACGTAATTATTTCAGCAACTTATAAGCTGTCCTATTTTCTCTCTGTCTTTAAACACAAATTTTGTAACTTAAAAAAATATCTTTTTATCCTCATAGTCATCACATATTTGGGGAAAAAAAAGTCCTAAGACAAACACCAGATTAAATAACATTTCCTGCGTTTGCTGTGGTGCATCCTTACAGTGCGTTTCTCTTTTGAAATGTCCTCTCCTCTTCGCTCTGTGTGTCAGCACGTTTAATAGTCACGTCATAGTCCATTGCATACATGGACTGTGTTTAATGTAACCTGCCCCCAAAAGGCACTTTTGTCACTTAGTAACAGTGTTTTGCTATTCTAAATAATACTGTGATGAACATCTTTATATGTGTTTTAGTGAATTTATCTTATTATTTCCTGAAGACAAATTGCTATGACGGGTAAAGCAGAGGGTGAGCATGTTTAAAATTTTCACATGTGTTAACTGTACGCCCCCAGAAGGTGAGTACATATTTAGATTCTCTCCAGGGGTGCTCACAACCTTTTCGCCTCCGGCTGGTTAGCACAGTATCATCAGACTTCAATCTTTGCCAACTGATAGTGATGAAACCTTGTTTTTACTTATATTTCTTGAAATACTAGTGAAGTTGCTGCTGCTGCTGCTAAGTCACTTCAGTCGTGTCCAACTCTTTGGGACCCCATAGATGGCAGCCCACCAAGATCCCCGTCCCTGGGATTCTGCAGGCAAGAGTACTGGAGGGGGGTGCCATTGCCTTCTCCTACTAGTGAAGTTAGATTCTGTCAACCATTCAGAGTTCTTCTTCTGTTCATCTCCAATTGTCCTTGCTCATTTTTCTGTTCCAGTGTTCTCTTTTGTACTTTTTATATGTAAGGGATATTTACTTTGTGTCATGTACATTGCATGTAATTTCCCCAAGCTTTGTGTGTTTGAGAAGGGCTCATTTTTAACTCTCAGAAGTCTTAAATTCATAAGTAGATGTCTTTTATTTATAGTTTGAGACATTGATGTCACTTGAAGAAAAGTCTTAACCTATTCTGGAATTACATAAATACTGCATTTTCATCTTACATTTTTGTGGATTATTTGATATTTAAATCTTTGAGCCATTGGTATTCTAATAAAAGGTATGCTGTAGTAATCAAATACTAAAAGTAGATATAAAAATACATAAAACATATTTATATTGGCATTTTTTCCCTCTTTTTTGTGAACTCTTAAATCACACATACTGTTTGTCCTAAGTTTAGGGTACATGGTACAATATGGACATCATATCAAAACCCAAACTAATTACAGTGATTTTACCCTGTCAGGGTAATAATGCCCTCAGGTAGGCATTGTTAATTCTTTTTATTTTATAACATCTTTGTGTGTATGTTTTGTTGCCTCTGCTTCATTGTAAATTCTTCAATGGCTGGGTCCATATCTGATTAATCTTTATATCTCGTGGTCCCAGCGACCCGTGAAACAAGCAGTAGTTGCTCGTCACTTGTGTGACAGGCACTGGTCACTGGGGAAACAGAGGGATAAGAGGCTGTTCCTGCCATTGAGGGGCTTACCATGTAATGAGAAAGTGAAGCATAAGCGTAGCATCGTAGCTGACTACTGTACAGAGCCAGTACTCTAAGGACATGAGGACTAGGGAAGTCCTCCCAGAGGGATCGTGCTGAACCAGCAGCATGAGGAGCACAGAGGAGCACCAACAGATGGACCAGAGCCAGAGAGCCTTTCTACAAACGTAGAGGGATGGAAGCATTCCAGTGACCTTCGTCTCGTGTTTAGAACGGCTAGAGTACAGGGTACTGGTCTGGCTAGTCTGTCAGTCAGAGGATAAGACTAGAAAGATAGACAGGGGCCAGAACAAGCCTTCTGATGCAGAGGCTCTGCAGCACTTGACATGTGACTCGTGCAGCTGACAGACTGAACTGTTTCCCTCCCTTTTAAATACATTTTATTTCATTCATTAAAAAAGCATCTATACACATAAAGATTGTTACATATAGCAGTTATTATTTACCCATTATATAATTCTTAAATTGAAATAGAGTTGACGTAGAGTATTATGTAAGTTTCAGGTGTGCAACACAGTGATTCACAATTCTTAAAGATTATGCTCCATTTATAGTAATTATAAAATACTGCCTATATTCCCTGTGGTGAACAATATATCCTTGTAGCTTGTCTGTTTTATACATAGTAGTTTGTACCTCTTAATTCCCTACCATTCTCTTGCCTCTCCCTCCTTTTCCCTCCCCACTGGTAACTACATAGTTTGTTTTCTATATCTGGACCCTGGAGAAATTGAATTTTTAATTATTTTACCCACACGTGGCAGTGGCTGCTGTATGGAACAACATAAGGCTAGATCAAGTGGGCCTTCCTTTACCATCCTAAAGACAGGAATTTTCCTGTGTGAGAGGAAAAAGTTGGGAGGTTATCATAATTCCTGCTTGTTTTGGAAAGATGTGTAAGTTCGTAACCTTTTTGAATCCCAGAACTCTGCAGCTTGACTTCTTGCCAGGCTCTTTCCTAGGGGTTGCCATGCTGGGAATGCAGCCACCAGCCAAGCAGACCTAAATCTGGCCCCTTGTGGGGCTTGCATTCTGGAGGAGGAGACACATGGGCAAGAGAAATGCAAACACACACACACACACACACCCAGTTTGTTAGAAGACTATGTGGATAGGTGTATGGATTCACATACTTGAATCTCAGCTCTTTTATTTATGATCACTTTTATTAGCAATGTGACCTCAGGCACATTACTTAGCCTGTCTGTTCATCTATAAAATATTATGCAAATAGTACCTACCTTGGTGATTGACAGGAGGAATAGATGAGTATTTGTAAGCATTTGAACAGGGCCTGGCACTGTATGAGAAGATAGTAAATACGTAAACGCTGAGGAGAAAAAATTACCCAGGGATGGGAGCTGGATGGAGAGCTTGCAGTTATAGATTGGGTGGCCAGGGCAGGCCTCCTTGAGAAGGTGCCATCGAGTAAAAGTCTGCAGTGAGTGAAAAAAAAATAAGCCGTATGGGTTATTTATAAGCAGGAGGAGCAGCGCATTCAGAGACCCTAAGACCAGATAGCACCTGGCATGCATGAAGACAGCGAGGACGCCAGTGTGGCTGGGGCGGAGTGAGAAAGGGGGAGGATCCCATCGGACCGGAAGTCAGGGTACAGCCTTGGCCTTTATTTACATGGGAGGGGAACCGTTGGAGGAGTTCCAGCACAAGATTACCAGGCTCCTGGACCTGAGCAGAGATGGTGGCTGTCGGTTTAGGATGAAGAATCTGCCTGAAGCTATTAGCAAGGGATTGGGTAGCTGCTGGGTTGAGACTGCAGGTGGGAGACAGACTAGTTAGGCTGCTGTCCGGATAAGCCAGGTAGAAATAAGAGATAAGAAAGAGACCTCAGGCAAAAGTGACAAGAAAAGGGACAGACAGACTTTAGAGAAACTGAGGTTAAAGAAATGGAAGGACTCGAAGACTCTGAGATGTTAGTCTGCCATCTTGGTCAGCCGACTTTCCAAAGAAAGTCGTATTCCTTGACTCCAAAAAAAAAGAAATGGAAGGACTTCGTAAGAAATTGGCTCTGGAGGATGAAGGAGAGGGAGGGGGTCAGGCCCAGCTCCTTAGTTTTCTGCTTTGAGTGTTTAGGGGATTGAGATAGCAAGGAGGAACATGGGAGGAGCAGAATGGGACCACAGTGGAAGGGTTCAGTTTCAGAAATGTTTCTCACAGGTCCGCACGATGTTCAGATGGAGTTATCAGTAGGTGCTGGACAATACATATCTGTGACTTAGAGAAGAAGCTTGGGGTGGAGAAAGTATAGTTGTCAGCTCTCGGGTCATTGAGGCAGTAAGTGAAGATGACCAGTAACAGAGATTAGGGTTAGGAGAGATTGGAGCCAAGACAGAAAACCTAGGGGGAACAGCACAGATGGAATGTGCAGAGGCACCGAGACCTGGAGAGTCCTGAGAAGGAATTGATCAAGAGCTGAGAAGCAGACGAGGGGAGACAGCTGTCCTGAGAGCCTGGGGGCAGTGAGGCAGGGCCACAGGGCAAAGAAAGAGACCCACTGTCTCTTGTCGTTTGGATCCATTAAGTCGAAAGGAAGCCTTTGCTTAGACCCGTGTTCTGTCTGTGATGTGAGGTCTCGGGTGGAGGAGTGGCAGCCACTGTGAAGGTGACAGAACTCACTAGGCACGTGGTGCCTTACCTGGGACTTTGTGCATGAAGGAGGGATCTACTAGATTAACCAGATGCGTGGATAGTTCAGATTCCCATTCAGTTAGTCATTCTGCCCACCTCCTACTCCCACCCCTCATCTCCCTTAACAGCAGCACCATTAGGTAGTTTAGACCATTTAGTGACCTGTATTTTGGAGTCACTGACTCGCTTTTGGGTAGAAAGCATTAACTAGTGCCAGACTATTATTATCTCTATTGATTTAGGCCTGTATCTCTGACAGCATGAAATTAACTTAGAAGTGTGTTGCTTGAAATAAACCCTGCTAAGAGCTCCAATGCTGGGATCATGGATCAGTTTACGTATGCTTAGATTTAAACACCCTTTTGAGAACTTGAACAGAATTTGTATCCTACTGTTGTGCAAAAACTATATGAATCTTAATTATGTTGAATTGGTCCATGGTGTTTTTCAGGTCTCCTGTTTCCTTTTACTTTTCTATATATTCATTTTCTTAATTTTTGGGGGTTTGGTATTGAAACTCCAACTGAAAATCTTAATTTATCTGCTGCTGCTGCTGCTAAGTCACTTCAGTCGTGTCCGACTCTGTGTGACCCCATAGACGGAAGCCCACCAGGCTCCCCCATCCCTGGGATTCTCCAGTCAAGAACACTGGAGTGGGTTGCCATTTCCTTCTCCAATGTGTGAAAGTGAAAAGTGAAAGTGAAGTCGCTCAGCCGTGTCTGACCCTTAGCGACCCCACGGACTGTAGCCTACCAGGCTTCTCCATCCATGGGATTTTCCAGGCAAGAGTACTGGAGTGGCTTGCCATTGCCTTCTCCATTAATTTATCTACTTTTCGTTTATCTACAATTTATATTTTACTAATATGACCAACCTTGATAGTATATTAAAAAGCAGAGACATTACTTTGCCGACCAAGGTCCGTCTAGTCAAGGCAATGGTTTTTCCCGTGGTCATGTATGGATGTGAGAGTTGGACTGTGAAGAAAGCTGATCGCCGAAGAATCGATGCTTTTGAACTGTGGTGTTGGAGAAGACTCTTGAGAGTCCCTTATACTGCAAGGAGATCCAACCAGTCCATTCTAAAGGAGATCAATCCTGGATGTTCATTGGAGGGACTGATGCTAAAGCTGAAACTCCAATACTTTGGCCACCTCATGAGACGAGTTGACTCACTGGAAAAGACTCTGATGCTGGGAAAGGTTGGGGGCGGGAGGAGAAGGGGACGACGGAGAATGAGATGGCTGGATGGCATCACCGACTCTGTGGACATGAGTTTGAGTGTACTCCGGGAGTTGGTGATGGACAGGGAGGCCTGGCGTGCTGTGATTCATGGGGTTGTGGAGAGTCGGACACGACTGAGCGACTGAACTGAACTGAACTGAACTGAATATATAGTGGAACTCTATGTAACTTTGTTCTGTGTTTTCCAAGTCTCCTGTAAATGTGTTATCATACTTTCATAACTTAAAAACTAAAATAATACAATAAGCACCCCTTTGATAAGTAACGTAGATGTTTAGTTGGAATGTGCCATCTTTGTGATTTTTCCCACTTCCTAGAATAGGAGGGCTCTAACGCCAGGAGGACTGCGGTGATGGTGTGTGAGGACTGATTCCCAGAGCCTTGCCTGACCTCTGACCCATCAGCATGGGGAGGTGAGTGATGGTGCCAAATCCCTGGCACTGTAAAACCCTAGATTTCAGTGCCTCAGAAACAGGTCTCCATGGGGAGAAAAGTCTAAATCTGAAGTGAAACGTGTTCAGTTGTTTTACGCTTCTGTTGAACACCTTTGTTCTTCCAGGGCCCCAGTGGGGTGCCTGCCACAGAAGGAAAGTGGTCATGCCAGGTGGATTCGACAGGGGTTAGTGTAAGTTATCATAAAGGGCAGGCATGCTGGGATCTGGGAGGAGTTGAATTAAGCACAGGAGAGAGATCAGTAGGCCTCAGAGATATGGGAAGGGGTGATGAACTCCACGGAGTGGCCCAGGAACCCATACGGTAACCAGAAACTACAAATAGAAGATTCCACTGGGTCAGCAGGCCACCTCCCCCTTCTGTGAGATACTTTAGTCCATGAAACACTCTTTAAAGGGAAGAGTGTCGATTAACTGTAAAACAATAGAATTTGTCCCAAAGGCAGCAAAATAATTTTAAAGCCTGTTCCTGACATAAACTGAGAAGAAAGTTTAATTGGAGAAATGTCTCAGGAATATTTCTAAAAACACAGAGTACACAAAACATATTTATTGACTGTTGCAGGGATGTTGTTAAAGATACTATTTCCCATCTTCTCATGCAGTCACCAGGGAGAGATTTGCCTTGGAATTCAGTGTTAGAGAATCTGCTTCTGCCTGGACTGCTTATGTTTCCACTGTAACGGGCAAAGTTTTGGCCGCTAGCATGCTCAAGCACCTTTGCAGGCGTTCCTTATTACATGCTTTTTTGTGCTCTAAATTCATCATCCTTAAACCTGGCTTTATTATGCATTTATTTATTTACTTTATTGAACTAAATTCTTAGAAACTATCTCTAATTCTATTTTTGGAATGAGGCAGGGTAAAAATAAAAACTACCTAATACTCCCCAGAAAGGAAGGGAACACAGAAAAGTCATAATCATCAGGACTTAATTCTCATTCATCTGATTTTATAATTTTTGCTATTTTACATAACTCAATAGCAATGTGGAAGAGGCTGGTCTGCATAAGGCCTTCCAGCAGGAACATAGGGGCAGCTCCTGCTGAAGGTCTTGTATTTGGATCAGTGGAGGTGAGGGGAGGCCTCTGTGGAGCAAACTGCTTTAGCTAAACCTATCTTTTGGCATTTCAGGATTGGCATCTCCTGTCTTTTTCCTGCTTCCTGGCATTTCAGCATCTCTCCAGTCGGGTGTCCCCGAATTCTGAACACCAACCTGCGCCAAATTATCGTCATCAGCCTTCTGGCTGCTGCTGTCTCACTTTTATACTTTTCTGTTGTCATAATCCGAAATAAGTATGGACGGCTCTCCAAAGACAAGAAGTTTCAAAGGTAGGAGGGAAAAAATGTGTTTTCTAGATGGTGTGCCATACCTTCATCCTGTGACTTCAAGACTTTGGGGATTAGGTTGGAATTTAAGGAGCATGTGGCTGGAGGAAACAGATTTTGTACCCAATACAGCATGGCATGAAAAACTAAACTGTTTGAAACTGTTTAATTATTAACCACCAAATGCACATCATAAGAGGATTTGAGCATAAGTTTCTCCTGTGATACCATTTAAAGTTGATTTTTCAGTTACTGTCGATAGTTGAAAAAGAGAGTTTTGCTTTTCAGAACTTGTTTGAACTTATTTAAAACAAAGATGAGTGTGTATCTGGTTTAGGTTACTTTTACTGTGGTCACTTTTTTGTTTTCTTTTGATTTTTTTGATCATTTGACAGTTGTCAAAATGTTCTGGTGACAGTGCCACATAGCTTAGAGATCACTGACTTGGTATTTGTGTATTGCATTATGGATAGTCTCTGTCTCAGCAAAAGTATGTTTGTTTCTCTAAACAAGGTACTTGGCACGAGTTACTGACATTGAAGCTACAGACACCAATAACCCCAACGTGAACTATGGCATCGTGGTGGACTGTGGGAGCAGCGGGTCTCGGATATTTGTCTATTGCTGGCCACGGCACAATGGCAATCCTCACGATCTGTTGGATATCAGGCAAATGAGGGATAAAAACCGAAAGCCTGTGGTCATGAAAATAAAACCTGGTATGTAAACAATAAATATCTGCTTTTTTCAGGTTCTTTTTCTTGGGGATGGTCTTGATCACTTCCTCCTGTACAGTGTCATGAACCTCCATCCATAGTTCTTCAGGCACTCTATCAGATCTGATCCCTTGAATCTATTTCTCACTTCCACTGTATAATCATAAGGGATTTGATTTAGGTCATCCATGAATAGTCTATTGGTTTTCCCTACTTTCTTCAATTTAAGTCTGAATTTGGCAATAAGGAGTTCATGATCTGAGCCACAGTCAGCTCCCGGTCTTGTTTTTGCTAACTGTATAGAGCTTCTTCATCTTTGGCTGCAAAGAATATAATCAATCTGATTTTGGTGTTGACCATCTGGTGATGTCCATGTGTAGTCTTCTCTTGTGTTGTTGGAAGAGGGTGTTTGCTATAACCAGTGTGTTCTCTTGGCAGAACTCTATTAGCCTTTGCCCTGCTTCATTCTATACTCCAGGGCCAAATTTGCCTATTACTCCAGGTGTTTCTTGACTTCCTACTTTCGCATTTCAGTCCCCTATAATGAAGAGGACATCTTTTTTGGGGTGTTAATTCTAGAAGGTCTTGGAGGTCTTCAAAAAACTGTTCAACTTCAGCTTATTCAGCATTACTGGTCAGGGCATAGACTTGGATTACCATGATATTGAATAGTTTGCCTTGGAAACAACAGAGATCATTCTGTTGTTTTTGAGATTGCATCCAAGTACTGCATTTCGGACTCTTGTTGACTATGATGGCTACTCCATTTCTTCTAAAGGCTTCCTGCCCACAGTAGTAGATATAATGGTCATCTGAGTTAAATTCATCCATTCCAGGCCATTTTAGTTCACTGATTCCTAAAATGTCGATGTTTACTCTTGCCTTCTCCTGTTTGACCACTTCCAATTTGCCTTGATTCATGGACCTAACATTCCAGGTTCCTATGCAGTATTGTTCTTTACAGCATCAGACTTTACTTCCATCACCTGTCACATCCACAACTGGTTGGTGGTCTTGCTTTGGCTCCATCTCTTCATTCTTTCTGGAGTTATTTCTCCACTCTTCTTCAGTAGCATATTGGGCACCTACCAACCTGGGGAGTTCGTCTGTAAGTGTCATACCTTTTTGCTTTTTCATAGTGTTCGTGGGGTTCTCACGGCAAGAATACTGAAGTGGTTAGCCATTTCCTTCTCCAGTGGACCGTGTTTTGTCAGAACTCTCCGCCATGACCTGTCCGTCTTGGGTGGCCCTACATGGCATGGCTCATAGTTTCATTGAGCTAGACAAGGCTGTGGTCCATGTGATCAGTTTGGTTAGTTTTCTGTGATTGTGATTTTCATTCCGTCTGCCCTCTGACGGATAACAGGCTTATGGAAGCTTCCTGATGGCAGAGACTGACTGAGGGGGAAACTGGGTCTTGTTCTGATGGGCGGGACTGTGTTCAGTAAATCTTTAATCCAGTTTTTTGTTGATGGGAAGGACTGTGTTCCCTCCCTGTTGCTTGACCTGAGGCCAAACTGTGGTGGAGGTGATGGAGGTAATGGCGACCTCCTTCAGAAGGTCCGTGCACTCACGGCTGCACTCGGTGCCCCCAGCCTGCAGCAGGCCACACCGACCCACCCCTCCCCCGGAGACGCCTGGATACTCATGGGCGTGTCTGAGTCAGTTTTCTGTGGGGTCATTTCTCCTTTCTCCTGGGTCCTTGTGCATACAAGGGTTTAGTCATGCCTTCCAAGAGTCTGTTTCCCCAGTCCTGTGTGTTCTGGTGGTTCTGTGGTGGGGTTAATGGTGACCTCCTCCAAGAGGGCTTATGCCATACCAGGTCTGCCATACCCATAGCCCCTGAGGCCGGCCACTGCTGACCCGAACCTCCAAAGGAGGCACTCAGACACAGTTCTGGCTCAGTCTCTGTGGGTTGGGCGTGTCTTTCGTGCCCTTCCCAGGTCTGAGCAACTCAGGCAACCAGGTACTTGGCAAGCACACTGTCCCAAGTAGGCCATGCGTCTTAATCACCTCCCCAGTCCCGTTTGCTTGGTTTCCCCCAGTGTGCCGCGAGAGTACTGTCTCAGGTGTGCCGTATGTCTCCTCTAGAGAGCTGATCTCAGGCTATGACCCTCCTGGCGAATGTCAGCCATCCAGGATCTCAGGAAGACATGGTTAACAGCTAGGAGCCTGCTCACAGTTTGGTGGAAGATGCCATCCCTGGGGCTGAGATTGTAGCAGCCCCTTGCCTTCCAGCTCTGGCTGTCCAAGCCTGCCTCTCTGCCTCTGGGCTGGGAGGGGCTGGTAGGCAGCCTGCTGGCTCTCCTTTGGTATTCCGTCTCCGTTGTTCTGTGAGCAGGCCAGGCTGCCTATTATGTTGTTAGGTTAGAACCTTTCGTAGGAAAGTTCTCCTTTCCGCAGTTGCGGTTAGGCGTGTATCTGTGGGGTTTTTTTTTCCTCCCAGTTACGTTGCTTTTTGAGATTCCAGAGCTCCCCACAGGCCCACCTGTGAGAGAGTTTCCTACTGTGTGGAAACTTCTTCTTCATGACTCCCTCCCCAGGACAGGTCTCTATCCCTAACTCTTGTCTCTCTTTTTGTCTTTTATATTTTGTCTTACCTCCTTTCAAAGAGAATGGGCTGCATTTCTGGGTACCTGGTGTCCTCCGACAGTGTTCAGAAGTTGTTTTGTGGAAGTTGTTCAGCATTCAAATGATCTTTTGATAAATTTGTGGGGGAAAAGTGGTCTCCCTGTCCTATTCCTCTGCCTTACAAATAGCTGAGAAAAGAAGAGACGCTAAAGGCAAAGGAGAAAAGATACACCCCTTTGAATGCAGAGTTCCAAAGAATAGCAAGGAGAGACAAGAAAGCCTTCCTCAGTGATCAGTGCAAAGAAATAGAAGAAAACAATAGAATGGCAAAGACTAGAGCTCTCTTCAAGAAAATTAGAGATACCAAGGGAACATTTCATGCAAAGAGGACACAATAAAGGACAGAAATGGTGTGGACCTAACAGAAGCAGAAGATATTAAGAGGTGGCAAGAATACACAGAAGAACTATACAAAAAAGAGCTTCACAATCCAGATAACTCCGATTATGTGGTCACTCACCAGACATCCTGGAATGCGAAGTCAAGTGGGCCTTAAGAAGCATCACTGTGAACAAAGCTAGTGGAGGTGATGGAATTCCAGTTGAGCTATTTCAAATCCTAAAAGATGATGCTATGAAAGTGTTGCACTTAATATGCCAGCAAATTGGAAAACTCAGCAGTGGCCACAGGACTGGAAAAGGTCAGTTTTCATTCCAATCCCAAAGAAAAGCAGTGCCAAAGAATATTCAAACTACTGCACAATTGTACTCATCTCACACGCTAGCAAAGTAATGCTAAAAATTCTCCAAGCCCAGCTTCAACAGTTTGTGAATCGTGAACTTCCACATGTTCAAGCAGGTTTTAGAAAAGGCAGAGGAACCAGAGATCAAATTGCCAACCTCCACTGGACCATCGAAAAAGCAAGAGTGTTCCAGAAAAACACCTATATCTGCTTTATTGACTATGCCAAAGCCTTTGACTGTGTGGATCACAAGAAACTGTGGTAATTCTGAAAGAGATGGGAATACCAGACCACCTGACCTGCCTCCTGAGAAATCTGTATGCAGGTCAAGAAGCAACAGTTAGAATTGGACATGGGACAATAGACTGGTTCCAAATCGGGAAGGGAGTCTGTCAAGACTGTACATTGTCACCCTGCTTATTTAACTTATATGCAGAGTACATCATGAGAAACGTTGGGCTGGATGAAGCACAAGCTGGAATCAAGATTTCCTGGAGAAATATCAATAACCTCAGATATGCACATGACACCACCCTTAGGGCAGAAAGCGAAGAAGAACTAAAGAGCCTCATGATGAAAGTGAAAGAGGAGAGTGAAAAAGTTGGCTTAAAACTCAACATTCAGAAAACTAACGTCATGGCCTCTGGTCCTATCACTTCATGATAAATAGATGGGGAAACAATGGAAACAGTGACAGGCTTTATTTTTTTGGGCTCCAAAATCACTGCAGATGGGGACTGCAGCCATGAAATTAAAAGACGCTTGCTCCTTGGAAGAAAAGCTATGACCAACCTAGACAGCATATTAAAAAGCAGAGACATTACTTTGCCAGCAAAGGTCTGTGTAATCAAAGCTGTGGTTTTTTTTTCCAGTGGTGATGTATGAATGTGAGAGTTGGACCATAGAGAAAACTGAGAGCCGAAGAATTGATACTTTTGAACTGTGGTGTTGGAGAAGACTCTTGAGAGTCCCTTAGACTGCAAGGAGATCAAGCCAGTCAATCATAAAGGTAATCAGTCCTGAATATTCATTGGAAGGACTGATGCTGAAGATGAAACTCCAGTACTTTGGCCACCTGATGGGAAGAACTAACTCATTGGAAAAGACCCTTATGCTGGGAAAGATTGAAGGCAGGAGGAGAAGGGGGTGACAGAGGGTGAGATGGTTGGATGGCATCGCCGACTTGATGGACATGAGTTTGAGCAAGCTCCAGGAGTTGGTGATGGACATGGAAGCCTGGTGTGCTACAGTCTATGAAGTTGCAAAAAGTTGTACACGACTGAGTGACTGGATAATTTTGGGCTTGGTGTCCATTGAAATGATCTTGCATATGGAGTGAAAAAAAATCTGGCTTTCGGTTTGTTTGCTGCTCATTGCTTTGACAGATCACTTAATTGGAGTCCGCAGTTTCCTAATTTGTGAAATAAATTTTGGATTTCTAAAGTCCCCCTCAGCTTTAATGTTATAGGTTAAATCACAGCTGGAACACTTACGTACTCAGCAAATATTTGCTGAGCACCTCCTATTTACCAGGGACTGTGTCAGGTGCTGAGACTAACTTTGAACAAAACAGTTTCTGCCCTCGAGACACTTCCAGTTGAAATGTGACAGACAAGTAAATAGGAAGTTTCAGTGGCGTAGAATGAGTATATACTGAGAGGGGAGGGTGAGCATACAATATAATGAGAGCTCACCTTCAGGGAGGGTTCTGTTAGGGAGGACTTCCAGGGAGGATGTAGCTCAGTGGGTGAGCTGGAGTCAACTAGGTGAACAGGGAGATAGGAGGTGGGTAGTCAAAGAGAAGGTTCTTCCTGGTGGAGGTGCAGGGGCCCTCAGGCTGAATACGAAGCATTATGGAAATGTCATGCAGTGTAGTTGGAACCAAATGGAAGGAATGTGGCAGGAGATGGGATGGGTGAGTGCACAGGGTGTTTTATGCTGTTCTAGAGCTGAGCTTTATTCAGAGGGCATTGAGCCACTGGAGTATCTCAGAGCAGGAAACACCTTCTGCATAGAGAGTGGTTGGGGATGGCCAGGACTGGAGATTAGGTTGTGCTGCAGCAGGCTGGCCAAGGCTGGTGGTATCCAGAAGAGATGGTGAGAAGTGAGATAATGTGAGCAGAACCAAGGATAGGTGATCAGTGAGACCCAGAACATCTATTGGGGATGAGGGCCCTCAGCTGGGGCTGCTAAGGTGAGAAGCAGGCAGCAAGAGCAGGATTGCAGTGGAAGTTGAGTTTGGATTTGCCTATATTGCTGTGAGGTCAAGGACACAGCTGTGTCCCGTGGAAAGTTACAGGTATCAGTAACTTTCAGTATGATCAGTATAAAGTTAGTATGATCAGAGGTCAGGGAAGAGATCTGGATGGCTGCGATTAAGATTTGGAGATCTGTTAGAAATGAAAGTGGTCATCACTGTTGTTCCCATGAATATTAAAAGCATAATAAAAGAATGGTATGAACAATTAAAAAAAAAAGATTCAGAGATCTGAGACAGATGGTGATGGCAGCTGTGAGACAGAGTGAACTTGCCTGAGGCCAGCGTGAGTATGTTTCTTAGGGGCAGAGATGCGCTGACATGCAGTTGATCCCAAGTATCAGACACATAGCAATTGCTTAGTTAGGTCTGTGTTTGATAACTAAGAAGAGAGCATGAGACTGAACTTGTAGTATCCCTGTCAATTACAGCCAACCCAGTATATGTTCGATTTTAATTTAAAGGACTTCTCCTTTATCTGTAGGCATTTCAGAGTTTGCGACTTCTCCAGAGAAAGTCAGTGATTACATTTCTCCACTCTTGAACTTTGCTGCGGAGCATGTTCCACGGGCAAAACACAAAGAGACTCCTCTCTACATTCTCTGCACGGCTGGAATGAGAATCCTCCCTGAAAGGTGATCCTCCCCACGAGGGTGGGGCCTGCCAGGCCAGTGGTGGTGTTGGCTGTGGTGGGTTTTCTCCCTTTTTACCCCTTCTCTCCCGCCTCCTCGTCTTCCTCTTCCATCATCATTGTCATCAAAAGGAAGACATTACAAATTCTTTGTTCAAATCTGGAACAGTACCAGACGTATAGTCAGAACTCACAAAATACCTTTTAATGTATTTCCATATGACTGTGAAGAGTAAAACTGTAAAGTTGTCATTTAAAAAGCCCTGATTTTTTATTTTCTTAGTTTAAGGATTGTTGCAGTTGTAATTCTACATCTA
The DNA here is from genome assembly GCF_049115385.1 of Moschus berezovskii. NCBI lineage: Eukaryota > Metazoa > Chordata > Mammalia > Artiodactyla > Moschidae > Moschus > Moschus berezovskii. The sequence goes on along the minus strand of NC_142466.1, from coordinate 77,925,748 downwards.
GGAATCACATAATTTACACAGCTTCTGAAAATTCTTTCTTAAACAGTCTTTTCAGTGAATTTTTTTGGTTTTAAATTTTACTTTTTTCACACAGGATATACCAGAGCCATAGGGTTTGGGTTTTTTGTTTTTGTTTTTTCTTTTTAAAAGAAAAACTTAGGATTTAATATATCGACATGTAAATTTTTGGATTGTGTTACAGTCAGCAGAAAGCCATTCTGGAAGACCTTCTGACTGACATCCCTGTGCACTTTGACTTCCTGTTTTCTGACTCTCATGCAGAAGTAATTTCAGGGAAACAAGAAGGTTAGTATATTAGTCTTCAAATTGAAATTTGGGAAGCTGTTCCTGTAAGTCCTCCCAGTCTTCCACTTTGTACACTTTATTAAATTATTCTTAACATCTTAAAATTTGGGAAACCATAGCCTTCAAATATAATTTTTCAGTGGAAATATTAGTTTTTTACATGACTAGTCTTTATAATCCAAATGTTAAGCCATTAAAAAATAACTAAGTTTGTCTTCACATTTACGAAACATATTTTGGATTCATTTTGCTAGAAAAGGTTTGTGTTCCTTGCCTAAGTTATACAGCTTTCTGAAATTATGATAATTATCGAGCTGCTGAAACCTTCTACTGATTTACTTGCTAGAAAGGGAAATTATTCTTCACTTTAATACACTGAGAAGATCTTCTGTTTTCAAAGAAATAATTCTGCTTGAGAATGAAATGGCAAGTCAGTGTAATTGTTTGGGGAATAGCTTGTTAGAGATGGAGACCAAAAAGCATTTATTTCAAAATCATCTTTCATTTCGCCAAAAATTAGATGAAATTCACATACTGACATTGAACTGTTTATTGACAAGCGAGGTAAACAGCTGCTTATGCCGTGCAGAAGTAAGGAAGTACTATCATGGGAATTGAAAGCAAGGGGACTTTTTTTTCCTAGCTAGAAGCGTCACGGAGAAAGTGACATTTGAACTGGGCATCAAGGGATAATTATAAACACAGCATGCCAAAGCCTGGTAAGGTTAGGGCTCTGAGAGAGGGATAGGAAGCTCATTCTAGGCAGAAAAAATGATTTAAGTCAACGCAGGTCAGAAAAGCTGTACCCTGGACAGAGGAATAAAAATACTTTAATCCGATGGGATGATGGCCCTTTTGAAAGGTCATGGTAATGTTATAGGTTAGATGGGTCTTGGTGATATCAGCATCATGGTAGCATGCATGGTTCCTTTTCTCTCCCCTTTGATTTGCAACTAATCAGACATCCATAACCAGAAAAATGTGCCTATGCATGGCACACCAGGACACTCAAGAGATCAGTTCATCTGTGCCCAAGAAAGTGGGTAGATTGGACCCCAGAGGAGTCTGCAGAGCCAGGCAGAGGCAGCAGCAGCAGGAGTGGCCCTGGGCCAGCACGACCTTTCTGGCAGAGGTGGTGGGGGGTGAAGGTGATGAGTTGGGATGGTGAATTAACCTGACTGAGAATAGTACAGCTGGAGAGACCACAGCTACTGTGAGCAGAGCAAGAGAGGAGAAGAAGGCAGAAAGAACTGAAGGGACCAGTTTCTTGCTGTCTGCTGTGGGATTCTTGCAAGAAGACAGCCCACAGACCTCTGGGGATGTCCTCCCCGACTCAAGGATCCTGTTCTCTTAACACAACCGAAGACCCAGGTGTGAAGCATACATCTCCCCAGCTGTGTCACCATCCATTTTTTTTTCCCTCTCCACTGGCTTTTTTTTGTGTTCATGCTCCCCGCCTTAGTGATGAGGCAGCTAAGGTAAGACAAACCAAAAGCTGAGCTGTAGCACCACCTTGTAGAAAACAAAGAAAGGCTTTGAATTACCATTGTGTTGAATTGTTAGAATGAACGTAAACAAAGCTGTACTTAAATAAGAAAGTCATTCACTACTTCAAATGCTGTGACAGAGACACTTTGCATCAAACACTGTGAAAATCAAGTAATTTGATATCACAAGAAGAAAAAAAAAAACAGTTTTCTAGCAACTAAATTTAGAGACATGGACTATTGCAATCTGACTGATAAAGAATTCAAAATAGCTGTTAGGAAGAAATTCAGCGAGCTACAAGAAAACTCAGAAAGACCGTACAATGATCTCAGGAATAAAATTAACAAAATAATTTACCAAAGAGTTTGAAATTCTGGAAAAGAACCAAACAAATTGTGGAGCTGAAGAACTCAGTCAATGAGATGAATGCATTAGAAAGCTTTGGAAGTCAAGCACATCAGATGGAACAGAGAATAAATGAACTCATGGGTAAGAATATAGAAATGTTTCAGGTGGAAGAGGAGAGAGAACTAAGATTTTTCTTAAAGTGTAGAACCCCTTAGCTATCAGACTTCATTAGGAAAGCCACTAAGACTCATGGATATCCTAGAAGGGAAAGAGAAAGAGGGGAGCAGAGAGCATCCAGAGAAATAATAGCTGAGAATTTCTGAAACCTGAGGAAGAAGCCGGATATACAGTCCACAGAGCTAACGGAAACACTTAGTTATTTCAACACAAAAGACCTTTGAGACACATATTAAAAGTGTCAAAAGAGTGATGAAAAAAGTTTTAAAGACAGCCAGGGAAAAAAGACAGTAATCTACAGAGAAACCTACTTTAGGCTGTCACCAGATTTTTCTGGGAAAACTCTACAGAGGCCAAGGAGTGGAATGACATATTCAAAGTATTGAAAAATAAGCTTGCCAGACAAAAATACTCTACCCAATAAAATTATCCTTCAGATATGAAGGAGAAGGAAAGGCTTCTCCAGATAATTCAAGAACACCTTAGGGCTTCCCTGGTAGCTCAGTGGTAAAGAATCGACCTGCCAATGCAGGAGACACGGGTTCCATCCCTTCTCCAGGAAGATCCCACATGTCATGAGATCCCACATGTCTGTGTACCACAACTATTGAGCCTGTGCTCTAGAGCCTGGAAGCTGCAACTACCAAAGCCCACATGCCCTAGAGCCTGTGCTTTCCAACAGGAGAAGCCACCACAGTGAGAAACCCATGAACCTCAACTAAAGAGTAGTCCCGACTCACTACAACTAAAGAAAAGCCTGTGCAGCAGTGAAGATCCAGAACAGCCAAAAATAAATAAAATTATTTTTTAAAACAAGAATCCCTTAGAAGGATTATACACTATGACCAAGTAGGATTTATCCCTGGGATACAAGTATGATTGAAAATATGCAGATCAGTAAATGTAGTACATCAGTAAAATGAAAGATGAAAATCACTTCATCTCAATAGATGCAGAAAAAGCATTTGACAAAGTATATCCTTTCATGATTAAAAAAAAAAGACCCTTAATAAATTGGGTATAGAAGGAACAGACCTCAACATAATAAAGGCCATATATGACAGATTCACAGCTAACATTATACTCAATGGAGAAAACCGAAAGCATTTCCTCAAAGATCAAGAATAAGACAAGGATGCCCACTGTTCTTACTCCCATTCAATATATTATTGAAAGTCCCAGTTAGAGCAGTTAGGTAAGGCAAAGAAAAGCATCCTTAAAGGAAGAAGTAAATTTAACGCTGTTTGCTGATAATATGTTCATATACAAAGAATTCCAAAGAATCAGTCAAAAATATTAATTGTTGTATTTATCAACTATTTCAGTAAAGAGGATGCAAAATTAGCATTAGCATTTCTTTATGCTAATGATGAAGCATCTAAAAAAGAAAACGATCCCACCCATAGAAGCATTAAAAATGTGAAATACTTAGGAATAAATTTAACCAAGGAAGTGAAAGATCTGTACAATGAAAACTGCCAAGACTTTACTGAAACAAATCAAAGCCATAACCAAATGGAAAGATGTTCCGTGTTCTTGGATCAGAAGAGTTAATATTACTACTACTGAAAGCCATCTACAGATTGAGTGCAGTCCCCATGAAAATGCTAAAGACATTATCTACAGAGATAGAACAATCCTAAATTGTGGGTGGCACTGCAAAGGACCCCAGATAACCAAAGCAATCCTGAGAAAAAACAACAAAGCCAGTCAGGTGTCTGAGTTTCAAACTCTACTCCAAAGCCTTAGTAATCAAAATAGTGTGGTCCTGGCACAGAAATTAACACAGCAACCAATGGAACAGGATAGAGAGCCTGCAATTAAATCCTGGCATAGACAGTCAGTTCATAAAAAAGAGCCAGGAAAACTTAATGGATAAAAAATTGTCTCTTCAGCTGATGATACTCACAATCCTGGAGAAGCACATGCAGAGCAATGAAACTGGACCCCTGTCTCATGGATCAAACACTTACACATAAGACTTGATGCCGCACAGCTCCTGTAAGAGAAGAAGTTCATTGTGGCAATGATTTTTTTGGATAAGACACCAAAAGTAAAAATCAACAAATGGGCTATGTCAAACTCAAAAGCTTCTGCACAGAAAAAGAAATAATTAACAAAATAAAAAGATAGCCTGCAGAATAGGAGGAACCTTTTGCAAATCATCTTTCATATAAGTGGTTAATATCCAAAATATATATAAAGAACTCATGCAACTTTAATAACAATAACAACAATATCTGATTTAAAAATGGGCAGAAGAATTAAATAGACATTTTCAAAAGAGGGTGTCAAAATGGCCAACAGGCACATGAAAAGATGCTCAATATCACTAATCATCAGGAAAACATAAAACCACAGTAAGCCATCACCTCATACCTGCTAGAATGGCTGCCCTCAAGAAAACAAGAGACAGCAGGTTCTGATGAGAATTGGATGAAAAGGGAATCCTTATACACTAGTGATGGGAATATAAATTGGTCCACCACTATGGAAAATAATAAAGTAAGTTCTCAGAAATATAAATGCTGTGTCATATGGCACCCCTAATTTCATTGAAAGTGAAGTGAAAGTGAGGTCGCTCAGTCGTGTCCAACTCTTTGCGACCCCATGGACTGTAGCCCACCAGGCTCCTCCATCTGTGGAATTTTCTAGGCAAGAGTACTGGAGTGGGTTGCCATTTCCTTCTCCAGGGGATCTTCCCGACCTGGGAATCGAACTTGAGTCTCCCGCATTGCGGGCAGACGCTTTACCGTCTGAGTAAGGTAGATCCGCTGGACTTTGCACATTATGTTAAGCGAGGTAAGTCAGAGAAAGACAAATACTGTGTGACACCACTTATTTGTAGAATCTGAAAAAGTCAGAAACCAGAGTAAAATGTTGGTTACCAGGGGATGGGGGTAGGAGATAAGATTAATGATGTTTAAGGGTAGAAACTTGTGACACTAGATAAATAAGCCATAGAGGGTTAACGCATGGTATAGTGAATAGAGACAATGATACTGTACTGTAATGTTGTGAAGATAATATTGCTACAAGGGCAATCATATATAAATGCATCAAAGTAGCACACTGTATCGCTTAAATTTACACAGTGTTACACGTCAAATTTATTCAGTTTTGAAAAGTTGGACAGGTCTTGAATTGTTGGACCCTGGAGTTTGGACTTTGTTCTATAGATCAGTCCAGTAGAGAATAGCGTGAGTTGGAATGGGAGAGTCAGAACAAGAAGGTCAGTTCGATCTCTATACCAGATTAAGTCTCCAAATTTCAAAGGAACACTTGGGCCTAGGGAATTATATTTTCAAAACATGCAAATGGTATGAAACTACAAAATTAGAAGTTGAGAGTTCTTGGAAAACCACTGGAAAAAGATAAAATACACCAGTAAAAGTGTATTTCTTCAGATAATGTTTTCACAGCTTGTCGGGATAAAATAAATGTCTGCCCAGATTGCACTGATCAGAATTGCATAAACTGTTTTTAAGCTTTACTCTTCTTACAATGTCTTTAGGTGTCTATGCTTGGATCGGCATTAATTTTGTCCTTGGACGATTTGAGCATATTGAAGATGGTAAGTATTGTGCTTCCAGTGGATGTGTCTAACTGAGTCTTCTGTCTTTTTCTGTTTCATGCAAAGCGTAGAGAAGGAGCTGAGTCTGGTGACACAGCTGGGTGTGGAGGAGCAGCGTGGGAGGCACTGCTGTCCCTTAGTGAACTTGGTCCTAGTAGGGAGGGGCGGGTTGGGTCTCCTGGATGCCCTGGGACCCACCTGGAAAGCAGGATGACTGTTTGCAAGGTCGTGCTTCCCTGCATTTGTTCCATTCCAGTGGGTGTTTCTTGTTCTTTCCAGATGACGAGGCAGTCGTGGAAGTTAACGTCCCTGGTAGCGAAAGCAGTGAAGCCATTCTTCGTAAAAGAACAGCTGGTATTCTAGACATGGGAGGCGTGTCAACCCAGATAGCATACGAAGTACCCAAAACTGTAAGCTTTGCCTCCTCACAGCAGGTTATTATCTGTACAAATTTCCTTCCTTTTGGTTTGGTTTTCATTTAACATGTCTCCATCCATTTTTGTTTTGTTTTCTGAGTCTGAACACATCTTTACTGTGCTTGCCGAGGGTCCCGCCTTCTCAACCCAGGCGACAGGAGATGGGAGGAAACCAAGGCAAACCTCCGTTAAGCCGTTTGTGTTTGTTCATTGAAGTCAGCTGGTTTGTTTTCTGAACTTACGTAGAATTTTCCTTTGGTGTGTATGTCAGCCACACACGAGTTTTTATTTCTGTTTCCAGTCACTTTTTTTCTCAGCAGGTATCGTAAAACTTAATATAATAGCATCAGATTTCTTAAATTGTAATTGGGAAAAATTGCTTTTATGTGTGGGGGCAAGGACGTGTGGTCAGACAGCTTTCCACTTTCCTGGTGAAGGCTGAGGTTTGTATCCACTGCTCTGGGTTTCTCAACGTGTGAGTCACTCTGTCGTTTGTCTGCACCCCTGCCTCTCGTTTCCCAGTAGGCTGGGCAGCCTTGTGTAGAGCAGAGGGGGTCCAGGTGGGTTCCTGAATTGCTCTGTGTCTTTCACTGTTGCGTTCAGTTGTAGATTAATATCAGCAGAGTGAGTGGTTAGAAAAGAGTGGAGCGGGACAAGCTTGGGCTACGTTGTCACCCTGTCCTCTCTAATTGTGGGACCTTATGCAAGTCTACGGGGTCACACAGAGTTGGACACAACTGAAGTGACTTAGCAGCAGCAGCAGCATGCAAGTCACTTCACTTTTTTGAGCAGGTCTCTTCAGCTATAAATGTGAACGCAAGTGTCTCTGACAGAGGATTATTACAAAACTGATTGAGGTAGCACATCTAGTATATTTAACGCCCTGCCAGACACCTTGTTTCAACTCAGTAAACATTATTGATGTGTTTTTGACGTGTTTATTAAGCGCCTTAGAAAAATGCCCTGTAAATTCAAGTATTACAATTTGTGTTTCCTACTTCCCATCCAGGCATGCCTCTAGAAACTATTACACTATCGGTAAAAAGTCACGTTTTCCCCTCAAAGCAAGAAACTCAGAAAAGTAAATTTGGAAAAAAATACTGAAAAATCAGAAATAAAAATTTCCCATGGATGCATCATCCAAAAAAAAAAAAAATGATACTGTTCTGGTGTATTTATTTTCATTCTTTTTTTTACCTCTTCATAGTTTTTAAAAATATGGTTGTTATAATCTTACTGTTTGTCCAGGGTTTTATCCTTTATTGAACAGTGCACAAGCATGTTCCTCCATAAACTGCTACCATAATAACTAACCCCTCCCTGGAATTGTACATTTCAATGCCATCCAGTATTTTCTGTCACAGAATTGCAAAGGACATGGTTGTGTATAGAGACTTTTCAATGTTGAAGATTATTTTCACAGTGTAGGATTTCCTCGGTAGATTTACTAGATCACATTGTTAATGTCCTTTTTACAAAGTCATTTCGGTATCACAGATGTGCAGCTCACCTGAAATTTTTTAAGTCAGGGTTGTCATGTTGAAGTAGGAAAGATGCTTAGAAGGATCCTTGGGAAATGCAGGAGCAAAATGTTTGCTCCTTTTAGATGAGACTCTTTCAGGATCCCTCTTTTTAGAAGGAAGTAATTATTTTTGCTTAAAATACTTAAGTTTGTGGGCCTTACGTCTGCAGGAAGAAGTAGCTAAGAACCTGTTGGCTGAATTTAACTTGGGGTGTGACATTCACCAAACGGAGCATGTGTACCGAGTCTATGTGGCCACATTTCTTGGGTTTGGTGGCAATGCTGCTCGACAGAGGTATGAAGACAGAATATTTTCAAGCACAGTTCAGAAGAACAGGTAAAGCACCTTCCACTGCTCAGCCATGACTTTGAAATCTAGGTCTGTCCTCATAGAAGACATACCCAGGCGAAGCAGGGAGCCCTCAGTCAGCAGAAGAACATCACCACTGTTAGCTGTTTACCGCCCAGCCTACTGAGCTGGGGAAGAAATGCAAGGGCAGCAGGGTCCTGCCTTCAGCCCCAGCCTACCAGGCTCCGAAGGAGGCTCTTGCTCTCAGATCCAGAGTTCTTCACTGCTGGATTAGAGGTCTCACTCTCAGGATATTAAATACTTTTAAGCCCTGGGTGGTGTTATTCCAGATTGCCAAGTCCTGGGGAAACTCAGCACCTGGGCCACTCGGATTTCCTGGTGGCCCACAGGATGCAGTGGTGGCGTTGAGTTATGAGATGGCCTAATGTTGTGGGAACCAGCCTGGGCGGTTATGTGGTAAATACGACCATAGGAAGGAAGTTATTCATGAGAAAGAAATGATCCAAAAGTCAAAGTTTGTCATTTTAAGCATCTTTAGCAGTAAAACTTTTTAAAATGAGTTTATGAAGATTTCTGGTATAGAAAATATCAGAAGCACCTTATCAATTTAAATTTATTTTATAAATTTAAGTATATACCAAATATTTATTTAAAATTAGTCCATTAGAACAGAAAAGCCATTTGAATGAATTTAAAAAATTCTGAAATCTGAGATGTAAAGAGTTATTAATTACTATGCTTTGTTTTGTTTGTTTTGATGTAACAATTTTGAGGGGGAAAATCCTGATTTATAGAGCTAAATGATAGTGTATTTCTTTAATCAATTTGACCTTTTTTGTTGTTGAGGTATAGTTGATGTACGACATAGTGATTCACAGTTTTTAAAGTTTATACTCCATTTATAGTTATTATAAAATATTGACTACAGTTTAATCTTAATAAACCTGTGGAGGCCTAAACTTTAAGAAAGTCCAAATCAGAGCCATTTAGCTCCTCATTTTCCAGAAACTCACATGTGTGAATAGGAAAAGCAGTAAAACTTGTTCTTTGTCTGCTTTAGATGTTAGTTGAATAGTGTTAGGTAAGAGATAGTAAGTAGTCCCAGTTTCTTTTTAAAAATGGCTATTATAACATACTTTGGTAAAATTATTTTTAATAATATTCTTAAAATAGAAATATTTTATAAGTGACATTTAATTTAGAACTTTGGAGAAATACCTTCTTCTGCAGCTCTGATTTTTACTAATTGGTTTTAATGTCAAGAAGGTTGTATAGAGGGCTGTGGAATGGTACTTCTTAATTTAAACATAGAGCAAGTAAAACCTGTAGCATGAAATACACATTTAGCTCATTCTAGATTTATATAATCATTATAAATATTAGTCATCACTTTTTACATATGTCATGAATTGAGCCTTCAAATGCATATTTATCTCTCTGCCATTAGTAATGATGATTGATTTTTTAAATTACTCAAATATTTTAAATTAATGGCAAAGACATTAATTTATTACATGCACTTCCATTTTGAGTTGCCCTGATCTTAGGTCAGTTGAGTGTCAGGTAAAAACTTGACTTAATTTCAGTGATTGAATGTGAAATTCAGGTGCCCTCCTAACAGTTAAATACCTTTTAGGCCCATGGGACTTCCTGGTGTCAAACACTAATAACTTGAGCTTTTCTTTAGCGGTGAAGATACACAGTAGGATGCCAGATCTGGACATTTCATTAGGAGGTAGTAAGTGTAGAGCATTTCAGTAAACAATGTTAAGATTTCTACAGGACTTCTCAGAGCCCATAGTACAGTAAAATTGTTATCTGCTGCAATTGGGATAAATAGTTGGTTAACTTAAAAAATTCAGTTAGAGCAGAGAATCGTAAAAATAGAATCAACCTCAAGCATTTTGTTCTAACTTGTGTATTCAGTTGCCAATCTTTCGCTCTGGACTAAAAGCTTTTCTTAGGCTGCATCTGTCATTTCTCTGGCAGGCACTGCACCCACTCATTTGATACTATTTTGGCTTTCTTTCAAGAATACCAAGACCTTAAAGACATCTGTGAAGCAGTTTGACACTATTTTCTATCTAGATTTTTACTAATTTTTCCAAACTTTAAAAAAAAATCTTGCTAATACCTAATTTGACACCAGTTTTCTAGCAGTTTGCCTTTATCATATTTTTCTAAGGTATCTGACGCAGCTTTCACAGGACCAGCACCTTCTTTTAACAGTCACATTTCATCTATATGTAATTAAAATCACAGGCATTTGTGGCCAAAATGGGGCTGGGAATAACACAGTGAGTGGGTGTTGGACTGCAGTGAACAAGAGACACGGAAGAGCTTACTAACTGTGGACCCTCAACAGCCAAGGACATCAGACTGTGTCACAGGGCACAGAAAGCATCAGTGATCTGACAGGGTTGTAGTTTCACTGGCCCCCGTTTAGGTGTCTGCTGTACTCAGGTGTGTGTTATGAGTCTCCTGGAGGGGTGCAAGTCTGTGTTTCTCTAACTTGATTTTTCCTGAAACCCTTTTGTGTTCCATGGAACAGAGTTTGGGAAACGCTGACTTGCAGCCACCTTCTTCTTCACACAGTTTTCTATCAGTCTCGTGATGAAGTTTCTCTTGGTCCTGTAGGCTCCTGGGGAAACAGACTGGACTAACTCCTGACACTCCATTCCTGGACCCCTGCCTACCCCTGGACATCAAAGACGAAATCCAGCAAAACGGACAGACTCTGTACCTGCGGGGGACGGGGAACTTTGACCTGTGCCGGGAGACCATCCAGCCTTTCATGAACAAAACAAATGAGACGCAAACCTCCCTCAACGGGGTCTACCAGCCTCCAATTCACTTCCAGAACAGCGAGTTCTACGGCTTCTCCGAGTTCTACTACTGCACGGAAGATGTGTTACGGATGGGCGGAGACTACGACGCTGCAGCATTTACTAGAGCCGCCAAGGTAACTGTCCAGGGAGCCGGTGTAGGCAGCGACAGGCCCAGACTGGAGCAGGACATGGGAGATGGCAAAAGGCTGTGTGCGGTCTCTTAGCAGCCCTGGCTGGGCCTTGGTTAGGTGAGAGGAACAATCACAGCAGAAGCCAGAACACCCGCTGTGAGCCAATTTCTGTCCCACTCCATGGACTGCACTGCCATCGTGGCTCCCACACGTAATAGTGTAATTCTGGTCCAACAGCTCCTCACAGCTTCCTGCCCTTTGCTGCCAGCACCCCTCTTCTCTTGTTCTCCCTGCCTTTTGACAGCCCCCTAGGCTCGAAGCCTGGGCAGTCTCCTCCCTGGTCCTTTGACCTGTAGGTTCTTGGCTGGTCTCATCTGAATTCATGGTTTGCTCTGCCTCCCAGAAAGAGGCTCCACATGTGATCCCTGCCCAGTGCCTGCTAGCCCTCCAATTCCAAACAACCCCTCCTGTCGCCCCATTCTGTTCTGCTGTGTTGTCTCGATCATGGCATCACAAGCCATCCAGTCCCCCTCTCCTCCCCCTGTCACTCATCCATCCCTTCCCGTACACCCCGTTATAGCAATCATCAAGCATATTATTATATGTCAGAAATAACTTTTCAGCCCCTGCTCCCCCTACTTTCTGTCCCATCCTCAATGTCCCAGTCCTGGACTCTGTCACTCGCATCGTTGCAGGAGCCTCCCTCTGGTCCTCCTGCTCTGGTCTCCCTCCCATCATTCATTCTCCACACCGCTCCCCAGTGTTCTGTCTGAAACCCAAATGCAGCCACCTGGTCTCCTTTTCAGAGTCTTCAGCGTTTCCTCTTGCTTCCAGGATGAATTTCAAATACCTTAGTGTGTCCGCCCCTGCCCCTCCCCCGACCCCATAGCCTCATCTCCCCACCGAGCACTTTACGCTCTAATCACATCAGACATTTATTTGTTTCCCTCCCGTCAGTGCTCCCTTCGGCCGTGGTGTTTCCTCTGCCTGACAGGTGTCCGAACCCTCTCACCCCAGGCTGAGCACCGTATTCTCTATGTCCCCTGTCTTGAGTGTCACTGCCTCTCTGATCCCCAGTTTCTTCACCCTTTAAACAGAGGTTAGAATAACAGCCATGTCAAGGAGCTGTTTTAAGCATGACATTCAGAAAAGATGCTGACACAGTACTCAGTAAGTCTTCGCTCTTAATATATACCTCCGTACAAGTGACATCAGGAAAGGTGGCACCTCTTTCCCATCTCTTGTAATCATCCTGGTGTGCCCAGGGGCTTTCCTAGTGACTCACATGGTAAGGAATGCGCCTGCCAATGCAAGAGACTCAGGAGACCCAGGTTTGACCCCTGGGGCAGGAAGATCCTCTGGAGTAGGAAATGATTACCCACTCCAGTTTTCTTGCCTAGAGAATCCATGGACAGAGGAGCCTGTAGTCCATGGGGTCACAAAGAGTCAGATATGACTGAGCAACTGAACACACACATGGAGTTCCCAGAATACCACGTAGCCATGGACCTAGGTGTTAAATCTGAACCAGCTGAGGTACAACTTCACTTTTCCAAAAATCTGTGCCAGTCACTTGCAGTCACGGGGGGAGAAACTCAGCAGCTTTGGAAGAGGTTGGTTGTAGGCAGTGAAACTCTCTGTAACAGTGATCTTGACCAAAATTTAAGATGAAAATCAAGCATCGTCTCTCTCATCAGTGAAGCGTTCACAGAGTGCATGTGCTGTGTCCTCGTGGGATATGGACATATATTAAGCTTGTGTTTCTAACTGGAAGGATATGTTCCTTATGAATATGAATTTGGTCAACACTATTTTTTTAATGAAAAAAATTTAATAAACTTTTCCTAGGGTTATACTTGGGGTGAAATTTCTTTCAGGATTATTGTGCCACGAAGTGGTCGATCCTGCGGGAACGCTTTGACAGAGGACTGTATGCCTCTCACGCCGACCTCCACAGGCTCAAGTAAGTCATGGACAGAGGGCCCAGGGTATGTTGAAGAAACTGTGTGTCCGGTCTCGGCCCCAGTCTGCCTTTGCGTCTTCATCGGTCCCTGCTCTTCCGCATCTGCCCAGGGTCCTTTCAGATGGGTGGCAAAGACTCATCCAAATATGTCTTGCAGTCTTGGGCTCCGTTTTGGTCTTGCTTCCACCTGGGATTCTTCTGTGCATCTTTTGCCATTGATGCACTGCCCAGAGGTCAGAGGTCAGAGCTGTTTTCCTCTGTCCTGTTTTCCTCTGTCCACTCAGCCAGGCTCCGTCCCCCTCTCCGAGCCTCCAGTGCCCTCATTATGACTCTGGCACATTTATCATATTCTGTTTTGTTTTATAGGTATTTGTTGCTTTTTAAAAATCCTTTGCTTAACCACATTAGCTATGTTATTATTTATTTATGATGATATCGTATTACTTGCTTAGCCCAGTACTTGGCAAAAAGCAAGCATCTGGTAAATATTTAAAATCATAGACTATCAGAGCCAAAAAGGACCGTCCCATGTTCTCATTATATAAAAAAGAAACCAAAGTTCAAAGAAGGTGACTCTTGCTCAGTATTTATTCAGAAAGGAGTTAAATGATGGAAAGCCGAAGGGGAAAAGTCTCTCATGGGCACCACATATTAAATTATATAGAGATCAGGTTTCATGGGCGAATCGATTTGACAGGTGAAAGATGTGGGACAGGGAGTATAAACCAAGCGAATCAACTGGAGGTGCTGATTCGGCCCTCAGAGCACCAGCCTTGTGAAGCCTGCACACCCGCGTCGATCTCTGAGGGCAAGACCAACCACACAGGTGTGTTTGGACCAGTGACTCAGTCCCCTTCATGTCTGTGCCATTTGTAGGTATCAGTGCTTCAAATCTGCCTGGATGTTTGAAGTGTTCCACAGGGGCTTCTCGTTTCCCATCAGCTACAGAAATTTAAAGACAGCCTTGCAGGTTTACGACAAGGAGGTGCAGTGGACTCTCGGAGCAATCCTCTACAGGACCCGCTTCTTACCCTTGAGGTAGGGCTGGGAATTTGGTAACAGAAATCCAGCCGAAGGTGCTTCTCTGCATCTGAGGGATCCTGGTAGCCATGGGTATGGGCATTTGGGGCGTTGATGCTGGCTGTGGGCAGATTGGGAGCATGGTGGGGTTGGGGGCATGGGGAGGGGGGCGTCTGACTTGGTCTTCCACACTGGTGCATCCTCCCCTCCTATTGTCATCAGCTGTCTATTCCCTAGCCCCGACACAGAGGGGTCCATTCCAGGGTCCTTAACCCTATGGCCTTGGACCCCTTCCTGAAATGTTGCTTTTAGTGCATAATACAAATGCGTAAGTTTATAGAGGAAACTGTTATATTGCAATATATTTACCAAACATTACAGAAGACAAACTTATGATTTGTAGTGTATGTTCTTCCTTATTAGAACCTTAGATAGTAAGACCTGGCAGCAGAGTTCATACTTTCTGGAATTTCAGTGCAGTTGATACCTGGTGATAGTATTTTGAGGTGTCTGCAGCACACCCCAGTGTGATGTGGAAGATCTGTGGGTTGTACTCGGAGCAGACTCGCATGTCCTTCTGACACTGTGGTGGTGTTTGTCTGCCTTCACGTTCAGTGGAAATACTGCATTGCAGCCAGAGTCATGACATAAAGACAAGTCTTCCTCCCCTGTCACAATCAGACCTGGCTGTCAGCTGACCCCCACATCAGAACCCTGGTTCAGAAATAAGTGAGGGGTTAGCCGGTTTGGGTTTTGGTTTTCCTTTCATTTAATTAAGCCTTTCCCAGCAGCACATTTAGCTGGGCTAACAGCAGAAACTGAGAAGTACTTCTTACTGATCACAAACACGTGCTTTGACTCCACATTGGCTTCTGTGTATTAGTGAAACACAGTTCTAACTTTCTCTGATTTTTGTTATCCAAACCTGAGTGTTGGTAACAGCTGCAGACTTATGAATACACTTTCCTGTGTTACCGTCTTCATACTCAGAACCACCGTCTGCTGGGCCACATTATCCCCCATTTTAGAGGTGAGGGAACTGGGACAAGGGTGACAGTTTCTGTCTGCAGAGCCGAGTCCTAAACCAGGTCCCCACTGCCCTGCCCCTGGGCACCGTCACCTTGCATCTGCTGCCTGCCTAGTTAGCCGTCCTGTGTGTCCTTGTTCCCCGGGGCAGAGACATCCAGCAGGAGACCTTCCGGGCCAACCATGCGCACTGGCGGGGCTTCTCCTTTGTGTACAACCACTACCTGTTCTCCGGCTGCTTCCTGGTGGTCCTGCTCGCCATCCTCCTCTACCTGCTGCGGCTGCGGCGCATCCACCGGCGGGCCCCGCGCAGCAGCTCAGCCGCCACCGTCTGGCTGGAGGAAGGCCTTCCGTCCCAGAAGATAGCTGGCACCTTATGAACCGGACTCTGAGCCCCCAGAAGACTCTACAGGAAAAGCCATTTTTGCCTCAGGGTTTCTCCTCTTCATTCTCACTTAGTTTTGCTTTTCCTTTCCTGTTTGTTCCTTGAAACAAAATCAAACCCCACTGTTGGTAAACTCCGCTGTCCTCGAAGTATTGTGTTCAGCTGTTCTGTGTACAGCTTTGAATGGAGGAGTCAGGAAAAGGGAGCATCACTTCATATTTGCTGCGTAGACTATCTGCCAAAAATTACAAAGATTTTTGGTTGTTCTCTAAGGCATATTCAATTTTAAACAGATGCACTTTGATACTGGAGGGAAATAGCAGGCTGTCCTCTGTCAGGGGAGGTGGAACTGGGGGGTGACACTTTCACAGAACCAGAACACGTTCTCACTGGACCGATCATCCCTGTTTCTGTCTTGAAAGCTCTCACCTAAAGAGGGACATGCTTATTTATTTATTGTTCAGGGCTCTTACTGTTTATTTTCTTTGCAGGTTTAAAAAACCAGAACCATTTATATCCACAGTAGATACGTATAGGCACCAAGAGGTAACAGTTTTTTAAATTGATAGGAAGAGACCTGGAAAAATGTGAAAATGACCAGAGTGCTCTGTGTGTGTGTGTGTGTGTGTATGTGTGTGTGTGGAAAAATGTGAAAATGACCAGAGTGCTCCGTGTGTGTGTGTGTGTGTGTGTGTGTGTGTGTGTGGAAAAATGTGAAAATGACCAGAGTGCTCTGTGTGTGTGTGTGTGTGTGTAAAAATGTGAAAATGACCAGAGTGCTCTGTGTGTGTGTGTGTGTGTGTGTAAAAATGTGAAAATGACCAGAGTGCTCTGTGTGTGTGTGTGTGTGTGTGAGAAATACCAATGGGGGAGAGTGAGGGAGTGCAGTGCTGTCACTTTTAAAAGCACACGCTTCAGAGTCTACAGTTGCATTTCATTTAGAAAAAAAATGAGTCCTCAATACCAGCCACAGGCATTACTTCCTTCATCCCATCTTTCAGCGCCCTTAGAACACTATGTTTTTGCCTGAGTTGGAAAATTCATAGTTCCACTGGTTTTAATGTTGTTAGAACTGGAGCTGGTGTCTGCCAGCTGGCATGTCCGTATTTTCATTCATTTGTGGTTATTTAATTGTGCTCTGGTTTCTTCCACCTACAAGTTGGTATCCCTCCTGCTCTCGTATTTCAGAGACTTGGCTTGACTGTTGTGGTTGAGGTGGTGCTGGCAGGGCCATTGTAAAGCCACAGGACTAAGAGAAAGAAGAATCAACTCACATTTTGAGGAAAACATGTTTGAAATTTCAAACAAAAACCTAAAAAGGATAGCTGGATTGGTGTCTGTGAGATGGGTGGTTTTTCACCTATTCATTTAGTTCAGAAACTTTGGACATTCTCATACATAATTTTTTAGATGGTCTGTGTGTGTGTACACACGCATGCATACCCCTAGACTATTTCTTAACTCCAGAACAGATAAATCCATCTAGTTGGTAACAGATTTATATTTTGAGAGTCATCAGCTACTTTTTAAAAGAATTGCTGATGAGAGAAATAATTCAGGTTCTTAAGCCCTTATTTAATTTAGAAGAAAATTTGGATATTCATCTTGTCTAGTAATTACTTAAAAACCTGACATACTATATGTTGATAACTTAAAAGATTACAGATTTATGAAAGAAATGCGAATCCTCTGATCCTGCTCTTCAAAGTGAATATTCTAATGCTGGAAAAATTGTTGGTAGAAAGTTTGCCTCTCAGATATCAAGAATGTTGGAGGAGCTCATTGGTGTCATAGCATCTCGTGTGTAGGGAGACTTGTCTTAGAGAGGGTGAAGACAGGTATCTCTCGAAAAAATCCAGCCTCTGAAATGCTGATCTCCAAGTGTTTAATTCCTTGGTTCCTGGTAAACACCGTTCTTTTTCAAGATGCAGCCACACATGAGTTGTGTCATGAGTACCCCAGGTAGAGAGAGCTGGCATGCTTCTCCTTGACTTCTTAGAGGGGTTGCCCTGTGGACGGTAGGTGGCATTAGTGATGAACAGAAAGTAAGTTTACACGTTAGCTTTTCTCCCACCAGCCATGTGGAGTAGTAAGACCCTAACCTGCAGGATGAAAATTTCCCAGCACCTGGAATATGTGATTTTGCCTTTCACATCACGACAAGGATAAGCTAGCATAGGTAGGTTTAAATGGGCGTAAATTTAAGACCTCCTACGATAAACAGCCACTTTTTAGATAAAGGGTGCTAATGTGGTCCAGCTCTGTATGTTTGGGGAGTGAAGCAGAGACCAGCATGGAAGATCCAAGCTTGACATCTGTCTGCCAGGACCTATCTCAGTCTCCAGAAGGAGTCCCCAGATTAGGGTCCCAAGGCACAGTGGCCTTGTACTTTGCACAGTTCGGAGCTGTGTACCCCATCAGAGAAATCCCAGCAGAGGCTTGGCAAGCCATCACCTACAGGGAAAATCTGGGAGACTCTTGAGCTGAGAATGTGTTTTCAGTGTTTTTAAGGTCATTAAAGGAAAAGTAACCGATACACACCAGAGACTACATGTGACCTGTAGAGCCTCAGACACTTACTCAGTGTCCCTTTACAGAGGACGCTGCTGAGCCTCCACAGACGGTCCGTTCAAGAACGGATATCCAGTGCCTTCTCTCTGTTCAGAGAGGTACCTGCGAGCAGCGTGAGCACACAAAGAAGGGCCAGAGACACGACCAACTGCAATCTGAAAGTAGTTGTGGCTGCATCAGAATCTCACTCATCTTTTTCTCTAGGTACTTTTCAAGATCAGTTTTCTAATAAACCAGGTAACATACCCCCTCTCCCCCCACCCAAATTTAAAACATGCTGTTGCGGGGGTGGGCGCTCACTCTGCCCTGTTGTGACATCTGCAGGCACAGGAGGGGCCTAATTCTGGAAGCAAAGAAATAATGTCAGTTAAGGGCTGGCCAAGAAGGCAGTAAAGGGTGAACACTTTTAGTGACAGAAAGCAGGCGAAATCAGATGGGTGGGAGGGAACTTGCTGAAAGCCTCGCAGAGAGCAGTGTTCTGTGTTAGCTCTCTGTCTGGTGGAAAGATTCCTCAAGTAAATGCTTCTGTTCATTGTCCTACCTGTGCTGCTCCTTTTTAAACCTCCAGAGAATGTTCCTGAAGATTTTACAGTCCCTGCAAGGACATCACAGTAAAAGCATAAACAGACTGATTGGTCCCAGTGGCTTTTGCACATTCTCCCCCTAAACCACTGGCTTTTTGCAGCTCCCCACCCTGGAAGCTGGAGAGACGCCTTGCTCTCCTGTCACCACACTTGTGCACCCAGGAGGGAAAGCGCTAGAGTACCCAGTGTTTAAATCTGAAACTCAGGCCTATATAGGATACTTCTTCTAAGAAGCATGCGCCACTTAGCAGGAAACAAACCGGCAACTGCGTTTTCCAAGCTTTTAAAAAAAAAAAAAAATCAGCTTTAGAACTCTGTGGTTACGTGCAGTGAATGCAGCAGAACTACCTGTAAGTAAATTATTTAGTTATTTATTTCTCTTTCAGGGTTTTGTCTTTTCACGATTTTTGTTGCTTGTTCTCTCCTGCGGTGAACGAGGTGTCCAAGGAGCAGTCTGTGCTCCCACTGAGACTTTATGAGACTTTATTCCGAGGTTAGGGGTTACACAGACTAAAGCAGCATCTCTAAATGCTTTTGATTTAAATGGTGTTTTCCATCCAAAGAATAATTACCCCCGGGGAACTGTGCTGTCGTATCATTTTCTGTGTTTGGCAACCTCACCTTAAGACACTCCACACGGATGGGTGTTGAGAATAAAATGGAGGTTCATCTGGTGGCCCATAGATTCTGTGTGAGCTTGCTTGCTTGTGATTTTCAAAGAGATTTTCCTCTGATGTTTGAATCTTGTTACCTGTTAGAATGCTTAGTTGAACTCGAATCTCAATTCAGTAAAATAAATTGTCTGAGTCTGACTACACACTCCATGCGTTTGCTGTATTTGACGCGCGTATAGTGAGGCTCTGCTGTGTGTGGTGGAGGGAGGGGTCCCAGTGTCCTTCAGCTGGAAACCCAAATATTTCATGAGGAGAAACATTCACCACGGTGTAATACCAAGCCATTCATCAACAATAAAGGCCGTTAAAAGACTACTGTTTATAAGGTTGTCATTTTAAAGGACCCATTAAATAGATCTCTGGTGGCTCAGATGGTAAAGAATCTGCCTGCAATGCAGGAGACCTGGGTTCGATCCTTGGGTCAGGAAGATCCCCTGGAGAAGGGAAAGGCAACCCACTCCAGTATTCTTGCCTGGAGAATCCCATGGACAGGGGAGCCTGGTGTGCTACAGTCCATGGGGTTGCAAACAGACACGACTGAGTGACTGAAGCACATATTAACTATATATATATATATATATATATATATATACAAGGAAAAGAAATCAAACTATGTGTTTTTGTCTTGTAAGTAGTAAAATAATTGCTGACCTTATATTACACCATTTTGCAATTAGATCTAAATTTAAAGCCATTGGCTTAATTCCAGAGAAGCATGAATCCCGTTATTAATGTTGCCAGCAACTATTAGAAGCTGCCCCTCTTTTTCAGCTGTTTGAGAATATCTAAATAGGGCTGCAGGAGGAAGGGCCTGAGCCATAACCTGAAAATAGATGATACAGACAGGTGGAAAGGAAGGGGACCGGCTGTTAAGAACAACAAAAGCAGGGTAGGTTCGGGGGAGGCAGAACCCAAGTGGGAACGTGTGGAGGGCGGTGAATGCAGGGCAAGGAACCATCCACTGAGCACAGGAAGGAACGGTAACGTTAAAACCTGCTTAAATAATTCTCAAGGGGACACAATATAGGCCTCTATGCCTGAGGGTGAATACATTAAATTATATCAAAGCCTAGAGATGTCTACATTTTATTCCACTTCTTGGGAGAGAAATAAGTGCCTGTTTCCAGCCGACTGCCCCTGTTAACAGACCTGCAAGGCAACAGTTTTGGGTTTTGGTTTTTCATCTGTTTCCGTTCCCCCATGAGTCTGGAATGCACAAGTGGATTTTTTTCTTTCCCCTGAGATCCCAAAATGCTAATCGTTTGCACAGAGGGGTTTATAGTGCTCTCACTGTCCTGGGAGCCAGGAATGTCATCTCTGTCTGAGACACGGTATCTTCTAACCAAAAGTCATCAAAGACACAGGAGCTTAGGAGCGCCCTTTTTCCCAAAGCCCAGTGTGTATAGATTGGGGCTTTGCCTGGAGTGAGCCTCCCACCCAGAGGAAATTCTACACCCCAAGGGTCCTCCCCAGCAGCATCCTGTCTGGGAGCCTGCTGGCCCCAGCCTGTGATCTGCTCCCTGTTAACAAAAGGAGAGTTGATTGAGCTGTCAGGTTTTCCTTTGTCCTCAACAAGCTCAACTCTCCCTCCTGCTTTCTGTTAGCGCATCCATTAAGGCTGACGAGAACCTGGCTGGAGGTCGAACTTCTTGGCCTTCTATCTGCACCCATCACCTTTGATCTGGTCGGGCAGGTGGATTGCATCTGGGCTCCAGACTTCACGGCCACTTAAACATTTCTGTCAACAGCCCCATTGTGTGTCTGAGAGCCAGACAAGAAGGCCCAGCCTTGAGACTTGCACCCTGAGGAAAACCGCTGAAAGCCCCCTCACAGAACAATGGTGGTGATGGGTACAGAAGATGGACTTCTTGTTTAAACACAGAAACTCAAGGGAGAGAAAAGGATTCTATTCGTCTGAGAAAAGGAGAGGAGGGAAAAGTTGGTCTGTGGCCAGGTTCACTGGAAGACAGAGCACCCCCCTAATTCCCAGTGTGGGACGAACTCTTCCACTGTATTATTTCTAGAAAGTCCCAGACTGGCTTTTCTCACTGTGCTCCTGGGTTTATAATTGATAATTTTGATACCATCTTCCATCCTTTTTGTGATAATCAGAGTTTGAAGGAGGCAACTTCAGAAGGGTTAATCCTCTTGCCTGTGATAACATGTGACTTAAACTGCAGGGGCCAGACACAGCACTTTCTCCTAAGAGTCCATCTCCACCTGGCACAAGCTTAATTCATTACCTAGATTTTAGATTCAAAAAGACTGAGACTCTTAAACGTTTAATGGGCTCTACCCAACCTTGTAAAGTTTGTTATTTAGGTCATGGCAGCAAAACAGAATTTTTTGGACGTTCCTGGCCGTTGTCCATAATGTTCAAATGACACTGTCCTCTTTAGCCTTCCGTGGCCTTGTTGTCCATCAGTATATCTGCTCCATCCCTAAATCCCTTTGAATGTGGATCATGAGGGGTCTTGTGTTTACTTTCTGTATTTCTATGTTTATGTCTAATCCAACAAAGAAAACCCCACACAGCACCTGCTGCTGCTGCTGCTGCTAAGTCACTTCAGTCGTGTCCGACTCTGTGCGACCCCATAGACGGCAGCCCACCAGGCTCCACCATCCCTGGGATTCTCCAGGCAAGAACACTGGAGTGGGTTGCTGTTTCCTTCTCCAATGTGTGAAAGTGAAAAGTGAAAGTGAAGTCGCTCAGTCTTGTCCGACTAGTAGCGACCCCATGGACTGTAGCCCACCAGGCTCCTCCATCCATGGGATTTTCTAGGCAAGAGTACTGGAGTGGCTTGCCATTGCCTTCTCCGCACACAGCACCTACTGTTTCATAAATATTTGTGGTATAAGAAAAAAAATCTGGTTTCTTTGTCAAGGCAGTAGTAACTCTAGGTTCCTAGGATTTGCAATATACATATTTTATAAGTCTTTTATTCAGTCTTCTTTCTGGATGACAGTTTTATGCAAATTTAAAGCCATGTACAGTTTTAAATTTAAAACTTTATGTAGAAAAACTTAGAAATAAATTCAAGTGGTTTCCTTCCTTCTTTACCATGTAGTCTTGGAAAAAAAGGAAAAAGAATCCCTAAATTAGGTATTGATAAGTAGAGGTAAATTAAGATGAGTGTTTTACAAATTGCAGCTTGGAGGAAATAATTTCTGTATGTGATCGTATTCTAAGCATAGCTTCAGAATTTTTTTCCTTTTAAAATTATCCTAAAGTTAATTCATCTTTTAAACCCCACCCCCAAGCACCAACTGCAAGGGGAGGGTAAGGATGGATTTAGCTCTATCAAAGATAAGAATTTCTGTTCAACAGCCATCACAGTCAAAACTAATAGGTGGCAAACCCAGAGGGTATTTGCAGTGACTAAAACTGGAATGGGATTAATATTATTATAAAAGGTTTTTTTGGAAATCAGCAAGAAAAAGGAAAGCCCAAAGAAAATTGGGCTATGGGAAGAGTTTCCTGGTGATGCAGTGGTTAGGACTTGGTGCTTTCACTGCTGTGGCCCTGGGTTCAATCCCTGGTCAGGGAACTAAGATCTCCCAAGCCACTCAGCATGGCCAAAAAAGGAAAAAAGAAAAATAGGCTATGAATGACCCACAAAAGGGGGAGCTGAATGACTAACAAGAAGGGAGAAACTAGACCAGGAGTCAGCAGAATTGTTCTCCAAAAGGAAGTATTTTCAGTTCACAGCCCATATGAATTCTATCCAAAACTTACCTCACTGTGCTTTTGTAGTGTGAAATGAGTCATAGACAAGATGTAAATGAGTTTTTATCTTTACAGAAGGTGGATGGCAGGCCAATTCCACCCATGGACAGTATTTGCCAGCCCCTCCTCTAGACACTGCACTCTGCTGGGCCTAATGTTAGAGAAGGTCATCCCACCTCTACAGACCATCCTCTGCCTTTAATTTCCTTCCACTCGAGAATTACCCTTATTTCTACTTCCTACCAACTGTTACTTCAATGTCGCACAGAACATACCTCCTCCCCCATACCTTTTTCCTCTGAGCATTTTCTACTAACTCAGACCAGAAACCTGCATGTCATTCTAGAGTTCTTTCTTATCACCCCCTTTCTGCGTGTGTGAGAGTGGAAATGTTAGTCACTCAGTCATGTCTGACTCTTTGCAACCCTATGGATTATAGCCCACCAGGCTCCTCTGTCCTGGGAATTCTCCAGGCAAGAATATTGGAGTGAATTGCCATTTCCTTCTCCAAGGGATCTTCCCCCACTCAGGGATCTAACTTGGGTCTCCTGCAGCAGGCGGATTCTTTACCATCTGAGCCAGCAGGGAAGTCCTAGAATACTGCAGTGGCTTCTCCAGGGGATCTTCCCCACCTGGGGATCAAACTCAGGTCTCCTGTATTGCAGGCAGACTCTTTACCATTTGAGCCACTAGGGCAGTCCCTCTGCATGTAATAACCACCAATCAAGTATCAGAGTCACCATTTTCTTGAATGTAAGTTTCTAGGTGCAGCCTCGGCCTGCCTATCTGGGTAGCATCCTATGAGAACCCCAGTGGCAGGGGTTGTAGTCCACCTGCTGTCTAGCTGCAGAAAGAGATTTCGCCACCTAGTGGCTGCTCTAACCCTGGCCTTTTTCTTTCTCTGAGGACCTGAACAGCCTGCCCTTCTGAAGAAGCAGCGTATCCTTTGCAACGGAATCACAAACTAAAAGTACATTTCATCACTGTAAGTCCGGAAATGTCCCATGAATTGTACAAACTGAGAGAGATCTAAGTCCACAGTTAGCGGGAAACCAGAAAAGGTATGAAAATGCCGCCAGCTGGCTCCCTGGGTAACTGGCTCCCTGTGTCTCCCTGGTCCCTCCTCTGGGTGTTTCCACTGCTTGCTCATTAGAGCAGAGGGTGTCCTGAGGCCTATAGAGCCGAGGTCTGTCCTGGAAAGAAGGACAGACTCACTCCTCACTCTCACACATGGGTCCTAACACTGGTGGTAAGAAGTGAGTGGCAGGTAGGGAAAAATTCACTTCAGATCAACCCACTGGAATAGCAGGTAGTTTCCTGTGGCTGCCATTGGGTTTCCCGATGGCTCAGCAGTAAAGAATCTGCCTATCAATGCAAGAGACAGAGGAGACTCAGGCTCAATCCCTGGGCCAGGAAGATTCCCCTGGAGAAGTAAATGGCAACCCATTCCGAGTCTTCTTGCCTGGAGAATCCCATGGATGGGCTATAGTCCATAGGGGTTGCAAAGAATCAGACACTACTGACCACCAGCATGGTGCTCTTTCCAGCTTTCCACGATCTCTCCTATAGCTGCCATAGCAACTTACCACACATTTGGGTGGCTTAAAACAACAGAAATGTATTCTCTCGGTGTTGGGAGCCCAGGGGTCCAAAGGAGTCAGTAGGGCCAGGCTCCCCACTAGCGAAGAGCCTTAGTGGGGAGCCTCCCTGCCTGAGCATCCGAGTCCCTGGATCCATCCAGGCTTCCAATCAGTCTGTTCTTGAATCTCCCCCCTGCCCCTGCTTCCCCTGTTTAATGAGTCACTATGCTTCCTTTTCCAGTGAGTCAACTCTTCGCATGAGGTGGCCAAAGTATTGGAGTTTCAGCTTTAGCATCAGTCCTTCCAATGAACACCCATGATCAATCTCCTTTAGAATGGACTGGTTGGGAATGATTGAGGGCAGGAGGAGAAGCGGACGACAGAGAATGAAATGGCTGGATGGCATCACCGACTCGATGGACATGAGTTTGAGTGAACTCCGGGAGTTGGGGATGGACGGGGAGGCCTGGCGTGCTGTGATTCATGGGGTCACAAAGAATCGGTCACGACTGAGCGACTGAACTGAACTGATGCTTCCTTTTGTGCCTAAGCTCGCTCAAGTTTGTAAGTCTGCAATTTCCACTTGCAATTAAAAGACCACTGATGACCACAGGAGGTTCCCCTTGCCATGCAATTCTGAGGTCACCTCCCCATTTTTAGGCCACATTTCACAGGCTGAGGGCACAGTCCCCCTCACGAGACTACCCTCACTTCAGACACTAGCTGCAGGTTCCAGGTTCCCCAGGCCTCTATACTTCTGACCAACAGGGTGCAAATTTGAGGGTTCTCATGATACCCTCAGTTCAGTTCAGTTCAGTTGCTCAGTCGTGTCCGACTCTCTGCGACCCCATGAATCACAGCACTCCAGGCCTCCCTGTCCATCACCAAATCCCGGAGTTCACTCAAACTCATGTCCACAGAGTCGGTGATGCCATCCAGCCATCTCATTCTCTGTCGTCCCCTTCTCCTCCCGCCCCCAATCCTTCCCAGCATCAGAGTCTTTCCTAGTGAGTCAACTCGTCGCATGAGGTGGCCAAAGTATTGGAGTTTCAGCTTCAGCATCAGTCCTTCCAATGAACACCCAGGATTGATCTCCTTTAGAATGGACTGGTTGGATCTCCTTGCAGTCCAAGGGACTCTCAAGAGTCTTCTCCAGCACCACAGTTCAAAAGCATCAATTCTTCGGCGCTCAGCTTTCTTCACAGTCCAACTCTCACATCCATACATGACCACTGGAAAAACCGTAGCCTTGGAGAATGAGATGGCTGAATGGCATCACCGACTCTGTGGACATGAGTTTGAGTGTACTCCGGGAGTTGGTGATGGACAGGGAGGCCTGGCGTGCTGTGATTCATGGGGTCGCGGAGAGTCGGACACGACTGAGCGACTGAACTGAACTGACTAGACGGACCTTTGTTGACAAAGTAATGTCTCTGCTTTTTAATATGCTATCTAGGTTGGCCATAACTTTCCTTCCAAGGAGTAAGCGTCTTTTAATTTCATGGCTGCAGTCAGCATCCGCAGTGATTTTGGAGCCCCCAAAAAATAAAGTCTGACACTATTTCCACTGTTACCCCATCAATTTCCCATGAAGTGATGGGACCAGATGCCATGATCTTTGTTTTCTGAATGGTGAGCTTCAAGCCAACCTTCTCACTCTCCTCTTTCACTTTCATCAAGAGGCTTTTGAGTTCCTCTTCACTTTCTGCCATAAGGGTGGTGTCATCTACATATCTGAGGTTATTGATATTTCTCCCAGCAATCTTGATTCCAGCTCGTGCTTCTTCCAGCCTAGCCTTCCTCATGATGTACTCTGCATATAAGTTAAATAAGCAGGGTAACAATATACAACCTTGACATACTCTTTTTCCTATTTGGAACCAGTCTGTTGTTCCATGTCCAGTTGTCCAGTTCTGACTGTTGCTTCCTGACCTGCATACAGGTTTCTCAAGAGGCAGGTCAGGTGGTCTGGTATTCCCATTTCTTTCAGAATTTTCCACAGTTTATTGTGATCCACACAGTCAAAGGCGTTGGCATACTCAATGAAGCAGAAATAGATGTTTTTCTGGAACTCTCTTGCTTTCTCCATGATCCAGCAGATGTTGGCAATTTGATCTCTGGTGCCTCTGCCTTTTCTAAAACCTGTTTGAACATCTGGGAGTTCATGGTTCACGTATTGCTGAAGCCTGGCTTGGAGAATTTTGAGCATGACTTTACTAGCGTGTGAGATGAGTGCAATTGTGTGGTAGTTTGAGCATTCTTTGGCATTGCCTTTCTTTGGGATTGGAATGAAGACTGACCTTTTCCTGTCCTGTGGCCATTGCTGAGTTTTCCAAATTTGCTGGCATATTGAGTGCAGCACTTTCATAGCATCATCTTTCAAGATTTGAAATAGCTCAACTGGAATTCTGTCACCTCCACTAGCCTTGTTCGTAGTGATGCTTTTTAAGGCCCATTTGACTTCACATTCCAAGATGTCTGGCTCTAGGTCAGTGACACCCTCAGGTTTGAGAATTCTCTAGAATGACTCACAGAAGTCCTTAGTTACAGTTTCATTATAAAGGATACAAATCAGGACCAGTCCAATGAAGAAACATATGAGAAAAGGAAGGTCTGGAAGGGTCCAAAGTGAGTTTCCATGTCTCCAGGATCCATCACCCTCCAGGCACCAAGCCTTGGTGTCCAGAGTTTTTATTGGGGTTTCATTATATAAGCCGGAGAAGGCAATGGCAACCCACTCCAGTACTCTTGCCTGGACAATCCCATGGACGGAGGAGCCTGGTAGGCTGCAGTCCATGGGGTCACGAAGAGTCAAACACGACTGAGCGACTTCATTTTCACTTTTCACTTTCATGCATTGGAGAAGGAAATGGCAACCCACTCCAGTGTTCTTGCCTGGAGAATCCCAGGGACAGCAGAGGCTCGTGGGCTGCCGTCTATGGGGTTGCACAGAGTCAGACACGACTGAAGCGACTTAGCAGCAGCAGCAGCAGCATTATATAAGCATTATTGATTTGAGTCCTTGGCTACATAATGATTCAATCTCTAGGCCTCTTCTCCAGAGTTTGGGAAGTCAGATTGATGTCACATAGCCTAAAATCCCAACCCTTTAATCACATAATTGGTCTTTCTGGAGTGTCAAGCCCCCATCCTGAAACTATCCAGGGGCCACCATGAGTCACCTCAGCATAAACTCAGGCATGGCTCCAGGGACCCACCATGAATAACAAAAACACCCCTATCTCTGGGGAAATGCCAAGGGTTTAGAAACTTTCTGTCCAGGCTGAGGGATGAAAACCAGACAATTTTTTTTTAAGTGGGTAGTTTTTTTTTTAATTGATGTTGGCCGCACTGGATCTTCACTGTGGACTGCGTGCTCCCCCAGCCGCAGTACACGCTCTGTACAGCCTGCAGGCGCACTAGTTGCAGTGCGCCTACTTAGTTGAGGCATGGGGGATCCTAGTTCCCTGACCAGGAATCGAACACAGGCCCCCTGCACTGAGAGTGTGGAGGGGAAGCTTCACGCTGGTCCAGGGAACATTCCTTTTGCACTTGAGAGAGCTCAAACTGGTGAGTCTGCAATTTCCACTTGCAATTAAAAGAATATTGATGACTCTAGACCCCAGAAAAGTCCCCAGACAAATTCTTTATTAAACAATCCCCAACACACGTGTACACACACTCTGAAAAATTCTGCAGTTACCACAATGCAGCTAATCACAGAAAAGCATCCGTACTCTCTCTGCTCCTCAACCAAGCCGACAGAACTTGCCTTGTCCTGACTTTGCAGGGAACCAGTGAATGTGTCTAAAAACACAAACACTGAGAGAGGTATGAACTTCAGATTTTCCGAAAGGAGAGAAGTCAGGAGATGACGGCGAGTGAGAGGCTGGGTAGGGAAGCCATGCAGACAGCAAGGCCAGCTTTGTGCCTGCCCCTCAGGACTTCCGGCCTCAGAGAAATCCAGCCACTCATTCCACAAGTATTTATTAAACAACGGTACTTGAAATAGCAGTGGAAAAAATAAGGAAAATAAGAAAGCAAGCCCAGCCGCTGTGGAGCTTGCATTCCAGCAGAGAAGGAAACGAATAATGTACACTCTATGCTCCAAGGCTTAAAGGCTAAATGGAGAAGCAAGTAGCATAGCGGAGAAGGTGAATAAGAAACGCCAGAGAAGTGGGGAGAGGGGAGGGAAAATACTACAGTCAGGAAAGTCCTCCCAGAGAAGATGGCACTGGAACAAAGTCTGTTTTTGTTTGTTTATTGTTCAGTTCCAACACCAGTAAAAAGGGGCCTGCAGGTTCCATGTTGCTGCAACAAACACAGGCCCCTGTGTCCCCATTCCCACCCTACCCCAGACCCGTGTGCTTGCATGCTAATTTCCTTCAGTCGTGTCCGACTCTTTTCGACCCCGTGGACTATGGACCACCAGGCTCCTCTGTCCATGGGATTCTCCAGGCAAGAATACTGGAGTGGATTGCCATGCCCTCTTCCAGGGAATCTTCCCAACTCAGGGATCGAACTGGTGTCTCTTATGTCTCCTGCATTTGCAAGCAGGTTCTTTACCACCTGGGAAGCCCCCCTCCCCAGACCTACTCACAGGATAAATACACATTACAAATTTTTTTAAACAAAGTAGAACTAGTAACAAGTGATTAGGCAGCAACAGTGATTTGGAAAGTTAAATGTCAATTTTAAATGGTGAATGAGTAAATATTGCTCAGTCATGTCCAACTCTTTGTGACCCCATGGACTGTACCCTGCCAGGTTCCTCTGCCCATGAAGTTCTCCAGGCAAGAATACTGGTTTGGGTAACCATTCCCTTTTCCAAGGGATCTTCTCAACCCTGGGGTCAAACCCAGGTCTCCCGCATTGCAGGAGGATTCTTTACTGACTGAGCCACCAGAAAAACCCAAGAATACTGAAGTGGATAGCCTTCTCCAGGGGATCTTCCTGACCCAGGAATCAAATCTGGGTCTCCTGCATTGCAGATGGATTCTTAACCATCTGAGATACCAGGGAAGCCCTTGTAAATGGTAATAGGGTCAGAAACCTAAGACCAACAAAGTGAAGATTCTGTGCAAAATGGTCCTTCTAAGTTTTAAGACACGTGTCACCAATCAACACATAAGAACACACACCACCCAGATATCACATGACAGCCTGAATCTCCAGTGGGAACTCCACCCCCCAACAGCAGGCAGTCCACATGGCCCCAAAAGGCTTGGTGAGTTTCAGGAGGGGGCTTTTGGAGCCTCCTTGGTTGGCTAGTGGTTAAGACTTTGCCTTCCAATGCAGAGGGTGTGGGTTCAATCCCTGGTCAGGGAGCTAAGATCCCATGCACCTGGCAACCACAAAACCAAAACATAGAACAGAAGCAACATTGTAACAAATTCTCTAAAGACTTTTAAATGGTCCACATCAAAAATCTTAAAAAAAAATAAAAAGAAGAAGGAAGCCTTAGAGCTCCCTTGCCTACCTCCTTCTTCCACATTCTGCAGAACGACCAGAGAAAAGAAGGATGTGCAATTTCCCTCCTGCACTCCTCTCTCAAAGGGGTGGGTGTGGGTGGAGGGAGGTGGGTTGGCCGCAGATGGGGCTGAGGCCTTAGCCCTGTGGCAGGTGAATCACTTAAGAATGGTTGTGCTTCTGTCCTTGGAATGGGACATATTTGAATGGTTTCCAATGTAGCAGTTACTGGAATCAGTCGAGAGGGGACTGGGTTAATTGGCCAGTGCTCTGGGTGCACACATCTCCAAACACCAACGCATTGAGGATTAGGACTTTTAACACGCAAACTTAGTGGGACGCAATTCAGTCCACAGCAGCATTCCTGCCCTTGGGATTTGGGCCTTTTTGCGGAACCATGACTTCCTTGGAAACTCCCACCCTCCCAGATATTTAAAATAAGCCACTTGCTTTTGCAAGCTCTTGGGGGTCTTTTCCTTGGGAGTGGGAGGCTGGTGACAGCTGGATTCTTGCTTCCTCTCTCTCCCCCAGAGTGCTGAACTGGCTCTGGGCACATAGGAACCTCATAAATGCCAGCGGTTGGGATGGACCAGAGTCAGGCTGTGTCCTCAGCCAACCCTGAGCAACCTGGGCAGGCGTAACAGAAGCACCAGGAACCCGCAGGGCTTTGCTGGGCTATGGCCAGAGTGGGGGCCCTGCCAGATGCCAGCCCATCGCTAGGCAGAAAAGCTCCCATTTTTGTCTGGTGTGCTCTCTCCCTGCTCTAGCTGCATCTTTGAGACAAGGTGGTCAGAGCTGGCAGAAGCCAGGTGTCTGGGAATGAGATTTAGACTGATTTTTTTTTTTTTTACTTTTTTTCCCTCTAAATGACTGTGCAAGGTGAAAGTCTCCATCTTCTCTCAGTGGGAGACTTTCTGGTGGAGGGGGCATGTGGGGAGTGAGGGGAACAGCAAAATTATAATGTGGGCGAAGTTGGTCTTCAGAACCTGCTATCCCGTGCTCTATGGCTTTGCCAAATATCCAGGGTCCGCTCTGCGTCCAAGCCCACCCCGCCTGTTCCCAGATGTCCCAGGGCAACTCCTTGAACAAGTACTAAGCTGGTTTCCCAGGTCTGTGTCTTTCAGCACCACCGCCCGGCCCAGCCTGGACCACCCTCCCACTTCTTCCCTCCCTGTCTGTCCTTACCCTCCTCTCCCTCTTCCCCCCATCATGCATAACACGCCCCGCCCCCAGACTCCGAGTGCTCCCTCCATCCCCAGGACTCTCCAATCCCTCTGATCTCTACTCATTGCCTGGTGCCAGGCATTTTGACCTGAATCTCACACTGCCTGTCTGGTTATTTAATGTCTATGTGGTTTTCTCTCAAATCACAATATAAGCCCTAAGGCACAACATAAGCCTAGTACAAGAACTGTACAAAATCAAATTTTATTCATTCCTTGTACCTATTCCTCTTCCAAATCCTGGCCGTTACACACACACACACAAACATATACAGAGACAAGAAGGCACGATAAAACTCTAGTTGCTTTATGAAACCTGTTCAGAAAATAAAAGGACAAGCTGTAGACTGGGAGAAAAATCTTTCCAAAGTACATATCTGATAAAGGATTGTTTCCAGAATACACAGAACCCTCAAAACTCAACAATAAGGAAACAAACAACCCAATTAAAAAGTGGAGGAAATACTTGAAAAGATGACTCAAAGGACGACCCAAAAAAGAGGGGCAGATGGCAAATAAGCATATGAAAAGATGCTCCACATCGTAAGTCACTAGAGAAATAAAAATTAAAATGACAATGAGACCCCACTGTGTACCTGTTAAAATGGCCAAAATCTGGAACACTGACAACACCAAATACCGGTGAGACCAAAGCAAGAGGAACTCGCGTTCATCACTGCCTGATGGGGTGTGAGATAGTACAGCCACCTTGGAAGACAGCTTGGCAGTTTCTTATAAAACTAAATGTATTCATTTTCCCCACAATTACTCTGTTTTATGTGACTTTTCCCTCCGATTGCTTTTACTGTGGTAAAATACACATCATACAAAATGTACTGTCTTAAACGTTGCACGTGTTTGTGTGCACCAAGTAGATTCAGTCGTGTCTGACTCTGTGCCCCTATGGACTGTAGCCCTCCAGACTCCTCCGTCCATGGAATTCTCCAGCCAAGAATACTGGAGTGAGTTGCCATGCCCTCCTCCAGAGGATCTTCTGGATGTACAGTCCCGTGATACTAAATACACTGACAGTGTTGTCCAACCATCGCCATCATCCATCTTCATAACCCCTTACACCATCTCATAACTCCACCTCCTCCATCTCATAAAACAGAAACTCTACATCCTTTGTTCATGGCTTTCTGATCCCCCTCCCCGTAGCCCCTGTCAACCGTCATTCTGCATTCTCTTTCCATGATTTAACCCCCTAAGGATCTCATAAAAGTAGAATCATATATATTTGTCTTTTTGTGACTGACACTCATTTAGCATAATGTCCTCAAGGTTCATCTAAGTTGTAGCATATGTGAGAATTCTTTTTAAGGCAGCATAATATTCCAGAGTCTAAGCCATTTAAACTAAACTATTACTACATGATTCAGCAGTTGCGCTCCTTGGTATTTATACAAATGAGTTGAAAACTTATATCCACACAAAAACCTGCACACGTTTATGGCAGCTTTATGCAGAATTGTCAAAACTTGGAAGCAGGCAAGATGTCCTTCAATAGGTGAATGGATAAATAAACTGTGATACATCCAGATGATGGAATATTATTCAGCAATAAAAAGGCTGTCAAGTCATGAAAAGACATGGAGAAACATTCAATGCATATTACTACATGGAAGAAGCTGATCTTAAGTTACATGCTATCTGATTCCAACTGTATTGTTACTGAAAGGTGTAGGGTCTGGCTGTTTGGTGCTCAAAAGTCAGTGAACAGGCAGGGTTTGTGGAAAGTTTGCTTTGCTTCAGATGCTGGCAGCTGCGGAGGAAGGGCAGACGTCTATCCAAAGGCTGACTGCCCACCACCGACAAGCAGCGGGGTAAGAACTTTTGCAGGCTGAGAGAGGGAGCTATCTGCAGAAACAGCAGAGTCAGCTCTGACAATCATCTTGAAATTGGTCATGTGGTGGTCTGACAAGTGTCATTTTGATTGTTTTTGGTTCAGTTAATCTTCAGTTCCAGGGTCAGTTTCTTTCCGTTTCCTTGAGGCCAGTTCTTAAAATTGTGGCAGCTTATGTCATGGCTACAGTCTAGTCATCATGGAGTTAACTTCTTCCACCTGGTGGGGGTTTCAGTACCTATAAGACAGCTCACAGGCAATGGTTCAAAATATTATCGATGGCCCTTGAGTAGGAACTAAACGTCCTTGGCTATGCTTAATGACTGCATTATTGTTATTATTATTTGATCTCCTTTGACTGTTTTCTTTTGTTTCTGCATTTTCTCATTTCTGTGATTACACTTATCCTTTGACTAAAGTTTTCCACAGACAAAAGGCAGGCAGAACACATGGGAGGTGGGGGGAAGTACCGCAGTGTCCTGCTGTGTTTCAATATGACACACTGAAGAAGGCAAATCCATGGAGACAGTAAAAGGATCAGTGGCTTCCAGGAGGGAGAGCGGAGAGTGATTAACCCACAGTGGGGGACAAAGAATGAATAGTCATCCTAGAAAATAGACTATGAATGAAATTATATTTTTAAAATATAAAACCAGTATATGGATGTCTAGATCTAAGAAAGCCAGATAGAAGGGCCTGATAGATATTCAGCCAACACAGGACCACTGGAATATGTGAATAATCTGCCTGGGGAAAAGGCAGAGGCACCCTAACCACTTGTGACAATTGTGCTTTCTGAGCAGATTTGTGACTCTCCAGGGTTTTGAAGACCTTAATCTGGATCCGTTTTCAGAGCTGCTGCTAACCTGCCAAGGGACAGTGATCCCGTCAACAGCTCTCTGGGTTTCTAGTTCCACGTCGGAAATCAGATGATTGGCCCAGATGTTCTCTAAAACCCCCTGGTTTATAAGGTGCTGCAGAGCCCAAGAGGAGAAGACAATGGCACCCCACTCCAGTACTCTTGCCTGGAAAATCCCCTGAACGGAGGAGCCTGGTAGGCTGCCGTCCATTGGGTCGCGAAGGGTCGGACACGACTTAGCGACTTCACTTTCACTTTTCACTTTCCTGCATTGGAGAAGGAAATGGCAACCCACTCCAGTGTTCTTGCCTGGAGAATCCCAGGGACAGGGGAGCCTGGTGGGCTGCTGTCTATGGGGTCGCACAGAGTTGGACACGACTGAAGCGATTTAGCAGCCGCAGCAGCAGCAGAGCCCAAGAGCTCAGTGCTGTGCAAGGCATAGACCACTAGGGGGCACTGCCTCCTAGGAGGAAGCAGAAGTTGTTCCCTAACAGCTTGCCTATAATGAACACATTCATTAAAAGTAGTTGTGATACTCTTGCCTAGAAAATCCCATGAACCGAGGAGCCTGGTAGGCTGTAGTTCATGGGGTCGCTAAGAGTCGGACACGACTGAGCAACTTCACTTTCACTTTTCACTTTCCTGCATTGGAGAAGGAAATGGCAACCCACTCCAGTATTCTTGCCTGGAGAACCCCAGGAACGGCGGAGACTGGTGGGCTGTTGTCTACGGGGTTGCACAGAGTCGGACACGACTGAAGCGGCTTAACAGCCGCAGCAGCAGTGATATATCATAGATCAATGGAACAGAATAGAGAGCCCAGAAATAAATCCACCCATTTATGGTCAACTAAACGGCAACCCACTCCAGGACTCTTGCCTGGAAAATCCCACGGGCAGAGAAGCCTGGTAGGCTACAGTCTGTGGGGTCACAAAGAGTTGGACACGACTGTGACTTCACTGTTCACTAATCTGTGACAAAGGAAGCTAGAGTATACAACGGACAAAATAGTTTTTTCAATAAATGATGCTGGGAAAATTGGACAGCTACATGTAAAAGAATGAAATTGGAACATTTTCTCACACCATATACAAAAATAAACTCAAAACGGATTAAAGACCTGAATGCAGGACTTCCCTGGTGGTCCAGTGGCTACGACCCCTGGCTGTCAATGCAGGGGGCCTGGGTTTGATCCCCGGTCAGGTAACTAGATCCCACATGCTACAACTAAGACCTGGCACGGCCAACTAAATAAAATAAACATCTCTTTTTAAAAAGATCTGAATGTAAGACTGGAAACCATTAAACCCGTAGAAGAAAACAGGTGGAACACTCTTTGACATAAATCAGTGCAATCTTTTTTGGATCTGTCTCCTAAAACAAAGTAAAAAGGCCAAAAAATAAACAAACGGGATCCGAT
Organism: Moschus berezovskii; assembly: GCF_049115385.1. Lineage (NCBI taxonomy): Eukaryota > Metazoa > Chordata > Mammalia > Artiodactyla > Moschidae > Moschus > Moschus berezovskii. The sequence continues at coordinate 77,890,301 of NC_142466.1, read as the reverse complement.
TAAGCTTAAAAACTTGCATAGCAAAGGAAACCATTGACAAAACTGAGACAGTCTACTGAATGGGAGAAAATATTTGCAAATAATAAGACTGATACAGAATGGATATCCAAAATGTATATAAAGCTCATACAACTCAACATCAAAAAAAGAGAAACAACCCAATTAAAAAATGGTGAGAAGCTTTGAAGAGATATTCTCCCAAAGAAGACATGCATACAGATGGCCAACAGGCATATGAAAAGATGCTCAACATCCCTATTCACTAGGAAAATACAAATCAAAACCACAGTGAGAATGTCAGAATGGCTCTCATCAAAGAGAACACAAATAACAAATGTTGGCGAGGATGTGGAGAAAAGGGAGCCTGTGTACACTGTTGATGAGAATATAAATTGGTTTAGCCACTGTGGAAAACACTATGAGGTTTCTGTAAAAAACTAAAAATAGAACTACCATAGAACCCAGCAATTCCATCCCTGAGTATCCGAAGAAAACAAAAACATTAATTTGAGAAGATATTGGGTTGACCAAAATGTTCGTTTGGATTTTCCCGTAAGATATTACAAAAACCTGAACGAACTTTTTGACCAGTCCAATATACATATGGAATTCCCTGGCAGTCCAGGGGTTAGGACTCCCATGCTTCCATGGTAGGGGGCACAGGTTTGATCCCTGGCTGAGGAACAAAGATCCCAAAAGCCATGAAGCGTGGCCAAAAAAAAAAAACAAGATCCCCATGCACCCTAATGTTTATAGCAGCACTATTTACAATAGCCAAGATATGGAAGCAACCTAAGTGCCCGTCAACAGGTGAACAGATAAAAAAGATGTGAATGTATACACATCTTTTTTATCTGTTCACCTGTTGACGGGCACTTAGGGGCTTCCCTGGTGGCTCGGAGGTTAAACCATCTGCCTCCAATGCGGGAGACCCGGGTTCGATCCCTGGGTCGGAAAGATCCCCTGGAGAAGGAAACGGTAACCCACTCCAGTATTCTTGCCTGGAGAATCCCATGGACGGAGAAGCCTTGTAGGCTACAGTCCACGGGGTTGCAAAGAGTCGGACATGACTGAGCGACGGAACGGAACGGATATACATATATTCATTCTAAAGAATCCACCTGCAGTGCGGGAGACCTGAGTTCAATCACTGGGTTGGGAAGATTCCTTGGAGAAAGGCATGGCAACCCACTCCGGTATTCTTGCCTGGAGAACTCCCATGGACAGAGGCACCTAGTGGGCTATAGTCCATGGGGTAACAGAGTCGGACATGACTGAGTGACTAAACACAGCATAATAACTGTAAGTGGAGTATAATCTAAAAATTGTAAATCACTATGCTGTACACATGAGACTTATAAAATATTGTAAATCAACCATACCTTAATTTTAAAAAGTAAAAGTAGTTGCAATAATGAATCTGAGAAAGCCAGATTCAAGGGCCTAATAGATATCTGGCCAACACAGGGCCACTGGAATATATGAAATATTTGACCAACCTGTCTCCTGTAACCATAATCCCTTCCAGACCTGTACCCTGGCCCCTTCACCCACATTTCAAATCACTTTAGCAACTGGCTGGACCAATGTTCGCCTGATTGGTTGTTGGTTCCCTTTTGACTTAACAGGCAAGTTGGAGCTGTTTCAAATCCATAGATTTAATCTACTGGTTTCTCCATTCTTACTGGTATGAGTGATCACGAATAGCATCCATTAAAAGTATTTCTATTTTAACCATGCCTTATAGGCTTTCCAGTGGTTTTGGTTCAATCTGCTTCACTTCAACAAACACTGATCAGTGACACGTGCCGCTGACCACAGAGTTTAACAGCACATGGACCCATGGTTTCTGTACACAAGGAACTCATAGGAGTCCCACAAGAGAGATAAATGGAATGTGCAGATAACTGTTAACATAAATAGGAAGTGATGCACAGCGAAGGAATGATGCGAGTGCTGTGGAGCCTGGAGGAATGTGGATTTTCCACTTTACACCGACTGCTCTGAATTTCTGTCTGTGCCCCCTTGGAGGTTAGGGTCTTCCCAGACCCCCGGCCCCTTCTCCCCTGAGCCTGGGTTGAAAGAGCATCCATGCTTCTCTCACCTTCTCTCCTCCTTCTCAGCTTTGGTTTTCCCCGTTGCACTAGCCTGACCCCTCTACTTCACTGTTTCTGTGTGTCACTGTGTATCCTGCCAGCCTCCCCACAGTGGCCAGCACATTAGACGGAATTCACTGAGTCTCAGGCTGTGCTGCCAGGATGGGACATGCCCAGACCATTAGGAAGGTGATTTTGGCAACAGAACTCAAGAGCCAAAAATTAGAGAGTGCAGTCCATGCCCTTGGACTCGCCTCACGCCCTGGGAATGTGACTCCGGTGGCCCCTGGGGGTGGTACGGGCAGGACGGCGCCGCCTCACCTTTGGAAGCCCTGTGAGCTCAGCTCACATGGAGAGCCTGCGCAGCTCAGTGCTCTCTACTCCCTGTGGCCTCGCAGGCTGGTGGGAGCTCATGTCAAAGAGCAACTTGTGGAGCCCTCTCACAGGACGGGGACCATGCTGCATCCTCTGTGGATCCAGCCCTTTATTCCTCTGAGAGGTTTTTGAATGAACTTGTTTCCTACAGACGAGACAAGTGAAGTGAAGGAGTCACCTGTCTAGGACAGTAAGTAGCCGAGCCAGGATTGGAACCCAGGTCCTCTGACAGCAGAAATGCGCTCAAAATCCGTTGTGTGGGTGTGCCTCTGGGGCAGCACAGAGCCTGGGACAGGAGGGTGACAGACACGGCCTTAGAGACATACAGCCATTGTATTGTCGATCATCTTAGAAACGTGGCCATCATATTGGCCAAACCTAGAACAAGGGTGTACAGTTTTCCTGAAGTTGCCTCCCAAGGCCTTGGTTCAATTCAACAGAAGTGCATCAGTGAACTACTCTGCACAAGCCTCTGACACTCATTTTCTCTTGAGAATGGGAGATGGTGAGTGAAGCCCAAGAGGATGCTCTGAAGCCTCCTGTGTGGAGCCACTTAGAACTTGCAGGAGGGATCAGGTACCCTTTAGAGATCCCAACCTGATCGCTTATCATCTCTCTGACTCTGAGGAAATCACCTAGCCTCTCTGAACGTCAGCTGTCTCATTCATAACAATTATCAGGAACCACGTGATAGCTGCTCAATATTGTCTTGGTGTGATTTACATTGGTAACAGTTGTAAGCACCTTGATGTCTAAGACTGAGAAATGACATTATGGACCATGGTCATTTTAGAGCCTAGAATAGTCTAAAGCTGTTTAAAAGGACATGGAAAATGTGCCCCAAATAATATAGTTTAACAAAAAAAAAAAGCTAGATACAAAAACTCTATTGATAATTTGATTTTAAAGGTATCATGAAGGAAATAGTCCAAAATGTTAAATGTTTGTCGACAGGTGATAGGACGCCAGGATAAATGTTTCTTTCATTATACTTTCTTATATTTTCTGAATGTTCCACAAGGAGTTTTCATTGTTTTCACAATCAGACAAAGCAGTGTTTATAAATGTGTTTCATTTTATACCTTATTGGTGAACTCTTTAACATGAAGAGTAGGTTTGGAAGAGGGGGAAATCAGAGAAAAAGGTGAGGGGAGAAGAGAGAGCTCTGTTCTGCTGGCAATTATTGAGCATCTGCTGTGTGCAGGCACTGTGTAGGGTGTGGATTGTGATAGCTGAGTGAGATCTCAAAGAACAAGGTGTTGCTGGGCAGATAGGCAAGGAAATGGCATGTACAAAGACCCTGGGGTACAAAATAGACATGGAGAACAGCTAGTAAGGCCTTTGAAGGGGAGGAGAGAGCATGGCTGGGAGATGGGCAGGCTGAAAATGCCCTTGAGAGGGCCCTTTCAGCTGTATCAAGGGGTTCAGGCTGCATCCTGGGGGCCCTGGAGTTACTGTGGGCTTTTTTGTTTCAGTCGAAATTTTTATTGAGAAAATTGTAGATTCACGTGCAGTTGTAAGAAGCAGTACAGAGATAGCCCTTACTCACTTTGCTCAGTTTTCCCCAATGGTGACATTTTGCAAAACTATACAATAATATCACAACCAGATGTTGATACAATCCGCTGATACTCAGATTTCCTCACTTATTCGTACTTTGTGTGTATGTGGTATGTAGTATATGTATGTGCTTGTGTATAGAAAGTTCTACACAATTTTATCACCTCTGTAGCTTCTGGTGTCCACCACCACAGTCAGGACTCTGAACATTTCCAACATCCCAGGGATCCCTCGTGCTGCCTTTTTAGAAATACACCCACCTCCCTCCTGGCCCTTTTCTGTACCATCCACCAGACCTGAGGATTGCTTCATTGTTCAGGGTGAGGAGGAGGACTGTGAAAAGAGCTCACAGGGCTTGGGGTGGGCTGAGAGTCAGGGTGCCAAGTTTGGGGCTTGCTATGTACAAAGCTGATCGCCGAAGAATTGATGCTTTTGAACTGTGGTGTTGGAGAAGACTCTTGAGAGTCCCTTGGACTGCAAGGAGGTCCAACCAGTCCATTCTAAAGGAGATCAGTCCTGGGTGTTCATTGGAAGGACTGATGCTAAAGCTGAAACTCCAATACTTTGGCCACCTCATGTGAAGAGTTGACTCACTTGAAAAGAGTCTGATGCTGGGAGGGATTGGGGGTGGGAGGAGACGGGGACGACAGAGAATGAGATGGCTGGATGGCATCACCGACTCGATGGACATGAGTTTGAGTGAGCTCCAGGAGTTGGTGATGGACAGGGAGGCCTGGCGTGTTGTGATTCATGGGGTTGCAAAGAGTCAGACACGACTGAGCGACTGAACTGAACTGAACCACATCCAACTACCAAAAACCATACACTGGAAAAACCATAGCTTTGACTATACGTACATCAGTCAGTCAGTCAGTTCAGTCGCTCAGTCATGTCCGACTCTTTGCAACCCCATGAATCACAGCACACCAGGCCTCCCTGTCCATCACCAACTCCCAGAGTTCACTCAAACTCATGTCCATTGAGTCGGTGATGCCATCCAGCCATCTCATTCTCTGTCATCCCCGTCTCCTCCCACTCCCAATCCCTCCCAGCATCAGAGTCTTTTCCAGTGAGTCAACTCGTCGCATGAGGTGGCCAAAGTATTGGAGTTTCAGCTTTAGCATCAGTCCTTCCAATGAACACCCAGGATTGATCTCCTTTAGAATGGACTGGTTGGACCTCCTTGCAGTCCAAGGGACTCTCAAGAGTCTTCTCCAGCACCACAGTTCAAAAGCATCAATTCTTTGGCGATCAGTTTTCTTCACAGTCCAACTCTCACATCCATACATGACCACGGGATAAACCACAGCCTTGACTAGACGGACCTTGGTTGGCAAAGTAATGTCTCTGCTTTTTAATATGCTATCTAGGTTGGTCATAACTTTCCTTTCAAGGAGTAAGGGTCTTTTAATTTCATGGCTGCAATCAGCATCTGCAGTGATTTCGGAGCCCAAAAAAATAAAGTCTGACACTGTTTCCACTGTTTCCCCATCTATTTCCCATGAAGTGATGGGACCAGATGCCATGATCTTCGTTTTCTGAATGTTGAGTTTCAAGCCAATCTTCTCACTCTCCTCTTTCACTTTCATCAAGAGGCTTTTGAGTTCCTCTTCACTTTCTGCCATAAGGGTGGTGTCATCTACATATCTGAGGTTATTGATATTTCTCCCGGCAATCTTGATTCCAGCTTGTGCTTCTTCCAGCCCAGCGTTCCTCATGATGTACTCTGCATATAAGTTACATAAGCAGGGTGACAATATACAACCTTGACATACTCCAATGTGGTAGTTGGACCATAAAGAAGTCTGAGAGCTGAAGAATTGATGCTTTCGAACTGTGGTGCTGGAGAAGATTCTTGAGAATCTCTTGGGCAGCAAGGAGATCAAACCAGTCAATCCTAAAGGAAACCAACCCTGAATGTTCATGGGACTGATACTAAAGCTGAAACTCCAATACTTTGGCCACCTGATGCAAAGAGCCGACTCACTGGAAAAGACTCTGATGCTGGGAAGGATTGAGGGCAAGAGGAGAAGAGGGCAACAGAGGATGAAGTGCTTGCATGACATCACCGACTCAATGGACATGAGTTGAGCAAACTCCAGGAGATGGTGAAGGACAGGGAAGCCTGGCGTGCTGCAGTCCATGGGGTCGCAAAGAGTTGGACAGGACTGAGCGAACAAACCAACAGTTTAGCTGTGGCAGATGGAATGTCCTAGAGAACAATGGGCTTACAAACGCAGGGATGAGGAGACAGGTCTGAGCTGGAGGTTGAGATTGGGAGTCCCCACCTATCCAGGGTGAAGCTTTGAGTTTACTGGGGAGGCAGAGGAGTGGGAAGAGGGAAGAGAGGAAGAACCAAGAAGAGGAGCCCCATCCTTAATGTAAACCCCTTTTTTGGGTTTCTGCCCACCGCCAAAGGCCCACAGACTGGGTACCTTGTTTTCCAGCGGCTACCTCCGGCTCCCGGCCAAACCTGGCTCTTGCATAGGAAGCCCCGGGGAATCTCCTCAGGGCTCCCCCAGCCCACATGACCCCCTCCCTTTGTCTTCAGAGTGAGCCTCCGAGTCAGGCAAGGAATGTCCTTCTGCGCCATAGACATCCTTAGCTGCGTTGGGTTCAGGCTCCTGATGGCATTGCTAAACCCGGCCCTGCACAGTAGGGAAGGACCTTAAAGATAACTGAATCCAAAGCCTTTAATTTACAAAAGAGAGAAGGGATTCTCAGAGGAGAGAGACGATCTGCCGGAAGAAAGGGGGCTGTGCATAGTCACTTTCAGAAACTGCTTTGCCCATCAGGAAAACCCCAGGAGATGTTTCTGAACTCTCAATCATCAGTTTTCATTGAGCATCTATTAGGTACCAGGCAGCGCTAGGCTCTCTGCATACGGGGAGGGATTAGTCGCGGACTCTACTGGGGATGGATAAAGACACCGAAGGGTTAAATTCCAGGAGTTCTGCGTGGGGGCAGGGGCGGGAGGGGGAAGTGTAGAGGAATCTCCCAGAGGAAAAGCCCGCTCCCCAGCTTCTCAGGCTCCGGAAACCTGGGCGAGAATAGTCTAGGAAGGGCTGCCCCGTTGGCGCGCAGCCTCCTCCGCACAGCCCCTCTGGCCCCGGGAGCGGTCGCTCTCGAATTACAACAAAAGGGGCCGGAGGCCGGGCCTGCTGCGGTGGCCGCCTTCAGGGAAGGGGGTGGGTCCGGGGAGGGATTTGCCGTCCGACGCTGGTTAAAAGTACCGGGAAAAGGGCTCAGGAGCCACTCCAGCCCACGGCTTCCTAAACTTGGGAGTTCGCTTTCTTCAACCACCGGAGAAGCCGTCGGCTCTCCCTGATCCGCTCGGGAAAGGGGCTCCGCGGCGACGGGCGCAGAGAGGAGCCACCAGTGGAGAGCCTGGCCCAGCAGAGCAGTGCGCACCACTTCTGCCAAGTAAGAGCGCTGCCCGAGCCTCCCCATTCCCGGGGCGGTTCGCGGGAAAGCGGAGGTCTGGGTGGGGTCTTCAGGATCCGCTCCCCACGGGCCGCCTCTCAGAAGTGCCTGGGGCTTCCGGGACCTCCGAGGGGGGCACACAGAGAGAAAGCTTGTTGCTCGGAGATGCGAGGACTTGCAGGCTAACGGGACCCACCCAGTCCCACCTCGCCTGAACCCGGTTAGCCCACGCAGCAGGCGCGCCCCCGGGAGCTGACCGCCAGGTCCGTGGCTCGCCGGGGCGCCTGCAACCAGGCAGGACAGAGCCAGTCGAGACCCAGTGCCGGCTAGGTGCCTAGGAGGGCGCAGCGTAGGGCCACGGACACTGAGGGCTGCGCTGGTGCCTGGAATTCTGGCTTTTGAGGATGTGGAGCGCGCGGTGGGGGGTGGGGGGGACTGGGGGCGCACTGCGGCGTCCCCTGAGCTGTGGCTTTGGGTATGTGGAGCACACTGCGTTGGGATAGGGGTGTGCGAAGGTGGGAGGCTAGGGCGCAGCCTGAGAGCCCTAGCGTCAAATGCCTAGAAGTGGTTTTCTCGTCAGCCTGCCAGAAAGGCTATGCTGAGGGCTGGAGTGCGCGCTGAGTCCTTTGGGCAGTGAGGTCCGCTCCGCGCCCCAGGTAGCCATTCCTGGCGTGTCTGGGTACCAGGAAACCCCTCCCGCCGTTATCACACGGAGGCACTGGAGCAGAAAAGCGTCAGCACAGACGAACCCGTGGATGGTACACGCAGATCGCCTTGGGGCTGCTGCTGCTGCTGCTAAGTCACTTCAGTCGTGTCCGACTCTGTGTGACCCCATAGACGGAAGCCCACCAGGCTCCCCCGTCCCCGGGATTCTCCAGGCAAGAACACTGGAGTGGGTTACCATTTCCTTCTCCACGCCTTGGGGCTAATTCTGGTTTTATGCTGAAACTCCATCCGTCTTCAGTGCCCGCAACTTTTACGCAGGCGCTTTGGACACCTTCCTTCCCTCTACTCCTCCAACTCCCCACCCCCGCCCGCCGCCCCGAGTCCACCCCCACCCCCACCCCCACCCCCACCCCCACCCCCACCCCCGTCTTCTCCCGACCCGACCCGCCAACCCCCCATCTGGAGCGCTCTGGAGTAGCTGCCTGCAAGAGCAGTAGCTGTAAATCAGCACCGGGATAGAAATGATTGGAAAAACGGAGGAATTCCTTCCTCTTAGTCATCTCTCACCCGCCCCAGGAAAGACCACCGAAACACAGCTGGGGTGGGGTGAGGGAAGGCGGCGGAACACCACCGGGGAGGGGACTGAACTTCTCCAGGCTAGGAAGCCTCAAGTCCGGATGAGAAGAGAGATAAGAATGAGAGTCAGAAACATGCCCCAAGTTAATTTCGTCCACTGAAATCTTGGAACTGCGGAGATCTTCAAATCGGTCCAGTGGATTATTTTCTGTGCAAGAGAAAAGTGCTGAAGCTCAGTGCTACACACTGGGTTAGTGGGTATGGAGACTTGAATCCAAAACCCCCACTCCAGGCTCCTCGCCTACCTCCCGGCTAGCCGGTCTGTCCCGGACCCTAAAAGACCATTTGTCACCCTTGGTGGAATTACTTAGTTATTTATGGTGCATTATGTACTTAATGGTCAGGGCTGGGGCTTGGGACGGAGACGAAGTGCACACTTCCCTGGTCACTTTCCAGATGAACGAGGGACTCCCTGGACTCTTCCTTAGCTAAGTTGTTCCTTTCCCTCTGTCTTTTGTTCTGTTCCCCTTCCTGGTGCCTAGAACCCACCTCTGGACTAGCCATCAAATCCATAGTAAATTGGGCTTCCCCGGTGGCTCAGCGGTAATGAATTTTCCTGCAATGCTGGAGTGGCAGGAGAAGTGAGTTTGATCCCTCGGTTGGGAAGATCCTCTGAGGAGGGCATGGCAACCCACTCCAGCACTCTTGCCTGGTGACTCCCATGATGCATATGTGCGCATGCGCGCCAGCATTTTTCTGTCTCTGATTTTTTTATTAAAAAAGTGATTTGATCCAAGGCCATTTAGTCGTTAAGTGGCAGAGCTGAATAGGAAACTTAGGTCTGAAGAGGAAGCATGCCCTTGACGTTACAGTCGGCTGACATTTTGGTGCATGGCAGATGGGAAATTCTACGGAGATGTTTTCATACTTCTCCTTTACCGCTGGCCTCTTCACCTGGCCTCTCTTGGCCTTTTCCTAAGGTTTGCCCTCTGACAGCTGTATGACCAGTGTACAAGGGCCTTGTACATGAGACAGATTTTCTGTGCTTTGGGAGGTGACCATTAGTGAAGTGGTCTAGTATCCTAGAACATTCTACACTGTTTATTTAAAAATCATGTTTTTATTCTGAAAAAATTCCAAATATAGGCAATAATAGGGAAAAGGCCCCCATATACTTCTCACTCAGCTTCGACGGTTATCCACATTTTGCCATATTACTTGTCTATCCCTTTCCAATTTCTATTTCACAGAAGTATTTTTTAAACATTTATTTTTCTTTGGCTGCGCCAGGTCTTAGTTGCAGCATAGAAGCTCTTAATTGGGGCTTCTCAAGTGGCCCTAGTGGTAAAGAACCTGCCTGCCAATGCAGGCGATGTAAGAGACAAGAGTCAGTTCCTGGGTCGGGAAGATCCCCTTGTGGAGGGCACAGCAATCCACTCCAGTATTCTAACCTGGAGAATCCCATGGACAGATGAGCCTGGCAGGCTACAGTCCATGGGGTCATAAATAGACATGACTGAAGCAACTTAACACGCACTCCTGAATGCATAATTGAGGCATGTAGGATCTAATTCCCTGACCAGGGACCGAACCCAGGCCCCCTACTTTGGGAGCATGGAGTCTTAGCCACTGAACCATCAGGGAAGTCCATAGCGCAAGTATTTTAAAGCAAATCTCAGACATAAAATCCTTTCATCCCTATGCATTTCAGTGTGACCTCTAAAAATATTAAACAACCAATATATGTAAGAATAATTCTTTGGTATCATCTAATACCCAATCCACGTTCAATTTTCCCCCTAATTTCCACCCAAATGTCTTTTTACCGTTGATCTATGTTCTGTTGATTTCTATGATTTATGTTCAAATTGTATATTATTCCTTTCAAACCACTTTTCTACCCACTGTGTTATTTGATTCACACAACTTTCCACTAAAGAGTGAGGTGGGTTTTGTTGAATCCATTTTACAGTTGAATGAGCTGGTCAACAGATAAGCTGTCCTGATGGCACAGTTGGTAACTGGCAGAGCAAAGACCTGACCCAGCATCCTCCTTCCTGGGCAGCGGTGGTTCTGTTTCCCTGTGCTGCTCATGGAATATCAGCTGTTCTCTGACTCATTCATCCTGGTTCTTGCTTCATCCTGGGCTTATCACTTCCTATTCACCTGGTATCAGAAATCCCAGTGTAAATATGTAGTAATTGGCCATTTGGTGTTGGAGATAAATCAGTGGCAAAATCAGGAAGCCCGGGCTTATTTTCCAGCTTATGGGAAAGCAACTCACCTCTGGAGAACTCAGGGTGGCCCCCTCTGAATTAAGAGCCATCATCCTTCCCCTTATCAGGCTCCTAGTTCTGAAAGAAGGATGAGTGAAATGACTGGAGCCACAATTCCTGGAAGAGATAAACAGCCCACGAAGAAATTTCATTGAGAACAATTACCCCTCACTGATCACTGCCCAAGTATTTTGGCCGCTGGCGTCTTTAGCTGGAGATGGCTAAATTCTATGGCAACAAAGAGGCTCCCCTCTGAAATCCTTCATTTATGGACAACTTTGTTTATTCTGCCATTGTCTGATGAGGCTAGGGAACACCAGAACTTTCTACTTTTAGTGTTTTCACTACTTGTGTTTATTTGCTTTGGAAAGGGGGTAATAACGAAGTCATTTTTACATCTTATTAATGAGATTCATGAATTGTAATTCTCCTTGGCTGGCTGTGTGGGAAAATGGAATCTCTTATTTCTTGATGCCTAGATTTTCTGCCGTCATAATCTTTGCCCTGAAATAGACACCGAATGAATAGACCTTCCACAAAACAGCCCGTTAGGGACTGAGGAACTGGTTTCTCCAGTCCCGTTATTCAACACAGGAACTACAAAGGGACAGAGCATTACCTTTTAACCATGCTGTCTTCTGGTAGCTATGGATTCTTTTCCCTGTCAGCTAACAGACTGTCTCTGTAGGGACAGTAAAATCTCTAGGTGATTCCTTGTCAGCAGCTGCTGTAGCTTTCTTCCTTTTACGGTTTTGGGAGCTTTAGGAGGTACAGGTTTCCTCTCCTGGGGCTGCTTGAGTTTAGAAGGACAGCTTGTAATGACTATTGTTCATCTCCCTCTGGAGAAGGGCATTATGATCAGTCTGCCTAGGAGTGTCACACAGACCCATCTGGACCCCGGGGGTCCTGAGGCCTTGGATGAAGTAGCTGCAGCCTGTCCTGCTCCAGACCCAGAGAGCCAGCAGGACTAACAATCATGAGCCAGCAAAGGGAGAGCCAAGTGGATACCCAGAGTCACAGATCCGCAGCAATGCACTACTTATCTTCTAAGTCTCTGCCTTGTCTCAGTTGAAGTGAGTCTTCAGATCTTCTCATCCTACTCATTTCAGCTGTCTTTTTGCAGGAGGTGCATGTGATGGGCAGGGAGCACAGTCCAGCCAGGTGTGCTCGCCAGTATTCCCCTGCCCCCTGTATCAGAGACATCTGTAGGCGTCAGAACCAGCCTTTCAGAACAGGTTCTTGTTCCAGGGTGACAAAGCATGATGGTGACAGTTTGGATACGATGTCTGTCTGAGATGAATGAATAAAGAAGAAGTGGTACATATACACAATGGAATATTACGTACCCATAAAAAGGAATGAAAATTTCCTTTACAAAGGAACTTTTTACCCATAAAAAGTCTGTTAGTTCTAGTGAGCTGAATGAACCTAGGACCTGTGACACAGTGAAGTAAGGCAGAAAACACACCTATGAATACACCTCTATTGTATATATTAGGGCTTCCCAACTGGTGCTAGTGATAGAGAGCCTGCTTGTCAATGTTGGAGATATAAGAGACACAGATTCGATCCCTGGGTTGGGAAGATCCCCTGGAGAAGGTAATGGCAATGCATTCCATTATTCTGACCTGGAGTATCCCATGGACAGAGGAGCCTGGTGGGCTAGAGTCCATAGAGTCGAAAAGAGTTGGACATGACTAAAGCAACTTGGCACTCATGCTTTATATATTAATGCATTAACATACCAGAGGTTCCTTGCAGAGGACCCAGACTCCAGCTGTAGCCACCACATAGGTTTATGTGAGAGAAATAACATGACTAAAGCAACTTGGCACTCATGCTTTGTATATTAATGCATTAGAGGTTCCTTGCAGAGGACCCAGACTCCAGCTGTAGCCACCGCATGGTTTATGTGAGAAAAATAACATGAATGAAGTCTGTTTAACAAAAAAATGTCTGTCCAGAGTTTTAAAAACTCTTTATCGCTTTTCTTGACAAAAACAATATACCCAGATAAGTGTGTACAGCAAATGAGGGTATAGAGTGAGAATTAACTCAGTAGAGGTGAGGACGTAATTAGGATCACAGTTAATAAGTTCTCCTTGCCCAAGGCTTTTTGATCCATTCACTTGAAATACCTTTAATATTATATTATAATGGCTTCCCTGGTGACTCAGTCAACAAAGAATATGCCTGCAATGCAGGAGACCTGGGTTCGATCCCCAGGTTGGGAAGATCCTCTGGTGAAGGAAATGACAACCCACTCAAGTATTCTTGCCTGGGAATGCCATGGACAGAGGAACCTGGTGGGCTCTGGAGTGGAGCCCATGGAGTCCATGGAGTGGAAAAGAGTCAGATATGACTTAGCAACTAAACCACCATTACATTATAATATCATACACGAGTGATGATACATTTTCTTCTCAGTTTTTTCCTGTTGGAATCTGTCAGACAAGCAGACACAGCTGGCCTGGGGCTGTCCTACGTCAGTGGCTTCCAGATGTCTTCCTTGATGCACTGCCAGCACAATGCTGAGAGCATCTTCTGAGAAAATACTGCCGCTTTCCTATAAAGCTTCTGCTTTATGAGAAGATAACTTCTGTTGATGACTTGCAAACAGCTCACTTTTGCTTAGACAGTTTCTTTATACTGTCTTCTTGAACTTGGATCCATGAACTTCCCCCATCCCCAGCCCTGTCCCCGGACATGCATGTCCTGGGATAAACACAGCACAGCTTTCCAGATGCCTGCGTGACTCACGACCTAGTGAAAAAGATGTTTCTCTAAATATAAATGTAAAGCTCTTCTGAAACAAACACGAATATAAATTTGAGTAAAGTACCTTTTTAAAGTACCTCTTCCAGAAGAATAGCGAATGTAAGTGAAATGGCACCAAGCCTAAGTATACAAATGGATGAGCATTCGTTTTCAGTTTTATTCTGGTAAAATATACATAACATAAAACTCACCATTGTGACCATTTTTAAGTGTACCGTTCAGTGGTATTGCATCCATTCACATTGTTGTACAACCATCACCACCATCTGTTCCAGAATTTTTTTCATCTTCCAAAAATGAAACTCTGTATGCATTAAACACTGACTCACCGCTTCTCTTATCACCCTGGCGAGCACCGTTCTACTCTGTCTCTATGATTTTAATTACTCTTTGTTGTTCGCTAAGTCGTGTCCAACTCTTTGCAACTCCATGGACTGCAGCATGCCAGGCTCCTCTGTCCTTCACTATCTCTTGGAGTTTGTGCAAATTCATGTCCATTGGATTAATTAATTAATTACTCTAAATACCTCATATAAATGGAATCAAACACGATTTGTCTTTTTGTGACTTGCTTATTTCACTTTACACAGCTGTGGTCCCCAACCTTTTTGGCACAAGGGACCAGTTTCATGGAAGACCATTTTTCCCATGGTCCAGTGGAGGGGAGGGATGGTTTGGGAATGACGCAAGCACATTACACTAAGCACATTACATTTATTGGGCAATTTATTTCATTATTATTACCTTGTGATACATAATGAAATAATTATACAACTCACCATCATGTGGAATTAGTGGGAGCCCTGAGCTAGTTTTCCTGCAACCGGATGGTCCCATCTGGGGGTGATGGGAGATGGTGGCAACCACTCCCCAGCAGCACCAGTGTCACCACTTCAGCTCCACCTCAGATCATCAGACCTTAGATTCTCATAAGGAGCGTTTAGCCTAGTTCCCTCGCATGCTCATTTCACAGTAGGATGCAGGCTTCTATGAGAATCTAATGGCAGGGGTGAGGGGTTTGGGATGGTGGACAGCTTACTTAACATATTGTCTTCAACTTTTGTCTGTGTTGGAACATGTGCCTGAATTTCCTTCCTTGTTAAGACCAAATGAAATTCCATTGTGTGTAGATGCTACATTGGGTTTATCCGTTCACTTGTCCACTTGGGTGGCTTCCGCTTTTGGTTATTGGGAATATGCTGCTATTGAGGTTTCCCAGGTGTGCTAGTGGTAAAGAACCCGCCTGGGAGGAGACATAAGAGATGTGGATTCGATCCCTGGGTCAGGAAGATCCCCTGGAGGAGGGCATGGCAATCCACTCCAGTATTCTTGCCCGAAGAATCCTATGAACAGAGAAGCCTGTTAGGCTACAGTCCATGGGGACACCAAAAGTTGAACCCAACTGAAGTGATACATGCACGCATGCTGCTATGAATGTAGGTGTACAAATACCTGTCCTGGATGAATTTTACGAGATGAACATACCCTTGCAATGACCACCTAGATCAAGAACAGGACATTACCCAGAGTGTATGGATTTAAAGATAAAATAGGAGATTTCAATACATTTCATGCCTGTGTGTGGCTGCTTCCACTGCACCTCATTTTGTCTACCATGAGACTGTTAAGAAGAGATGTTTGAAAACACGGTTTATAATCTGAGAGGCAGCAAGATTAGTTGTGAGATTTAAGCAACTTCTTTCCTTTAAATGTCTGCAGAAGATGATACAACATATTTGGGGTTTGCAGTTACAGCTATATTAGGGCATCACCAGTAAACATCATTGTTCCAGGCTCTCCCTGGGCCAAGGGGGTTTGCATTCACCTGGAAAACTCCTGGGGCTTCCCTGGTGACTCAGACAGTAAAGAGTCTGCCTGCAATGCAAGAGACCTGGGTTGATCCCTGGGGTGGGAAGATCCCTTAAAGAAGGGAATAGCCACACACTTCAGTATTCTTTGGGGGCTTCTCTGGTGGCTCACACAGTAGAAAATCTGTGTGAATCTGCCTGCAGTGTGGCAGGGTGCTGTGGTTAGTCGCTCAGTCTGACTCTTGGAGACCCCATGGGACTGTAGTCCACCAGGCTCCTCTGTCCATGGGATTCTCCAGGCAAGAATACTGGAATGGGTTGCCAGTTCCTTCTCCAGCAATGTGGCAGACCCAGTTTCAATTCCTGGGTCGGGATGATCCCCTGGAGAAGGAACTGGCAACACACTCCAGTACTCTTGCTTGGAGAATCCCATGGACAGAGGAACTTGTGGGCTACAGTCCATGGGATCACAAAGAGTTGGACATGACTGAGAACTCCTGCTTTTTTGTCACCTTCTGTTAGATCATGAGTTTTAAGCCTTGAGTGAAAAATTCTCAAGTGAAAAATTCTTACTTTCCTTCCTCCTTCCATTCCCACCTGGTCCCCTCTTGATTTCTTTCTATATTTTTGGCTGTACTAGATCTTCACTGCAGTGCACAGGCTTCTTTAGTTGAGGCACTCAAGCTTTGCTGCCCGGAGGACATGGGATCTTATTTCCTCAACCAGGGATTGAATCCTCATCCCCTGTGTTGGAAGACAGATTCTTTACCCCTGGATTACCAGGGAAGTCTCTGGTCCCCTCTGTTATTAACTAAAATGATTTATGAGTGACATCCTAGTTGCCAGAGACTCTGCCAGTCTCTGTAAGAGACAAATATGAGTAAGACGTGATATTTGACATGTGCATTTAAAAATAAGTCATCAGTCAAGAATGATATTCTGAAGCCTGGCAGCCGACTGCATGGTGCCCACCTGGTGCCAACAGCAGCCTCAGAACAGAGCCAGAGAATGTGTGGAGTTTGGGCTTGTTGTATCTCACAAAAAGGGTAAGATTACCTGTCAGGTGATCTGGAATTGCTCTAGCATGCCCATAACCAAATTGTAAGAATAATTTAAAAAGCAAACTTTTGAGCTGCCTTGAATTCAGATGCACTGTCTGAGAGCACTCTGCTAACCTTGAGGTTTAGGGACCATTTTAATGATTTAAAAAGAAAAAAGAAAAAATTCGGACATCAGTGAACCCCATGAGGTCTCTAATCCTTTCCAGTGACACTGTTAATATTCTCAAATTGATGTTCTCCAGACTCTCAAAGCCATACCCACCTCCCCACCCCACTATCAACCCGCTATATAATCTGTTACCCCATCATCATGATGTTGCATCATGATGGTACCCTGTGCATGCATACTAAGTCGCTTCAGTTGTGTCTGACTCTGCGACCCTATTTACCATAGCCCACCAGGCTCCTCTGTCCATGGGATTCTCTTGGCAAGAATGTTGGAGTGGGTTGCCATGCCCGCCTCTAGGGGACCTTCCCCATCCAGGGATTGAACCCTCATCTCTTAGGTCTCCTGCATTGGCAGGGGGGCTCTTTACCACTAGCTCTACCTGGGAAGCCCCTAGCTTCTTTGCCTGGAAAGTTGTTAGTTTCCCAACTGGCCTCCTTTCCCTTGCTCTTAACCCATGGGAAGTCATTCTTTATGCAGTAGGCACAGTGATCTTTCTAGAACTGAGGTGGGTAAACTTTTTCTCTAAGAGTCAGATACCAGATATTTCAGGCTTAACAGGTCCATTCGAACTTTGTCGCAACTGGTCAACTTGGCTGTTTTCATGGGAAAGCAGCCATAAACAACAAGAAATGAGAGCATGGCTGTGTTCCAAGAATTTTATTTCCAAAAACAGATTTGGCCCACGCTCTGTTGTTTGCTGACTCTGCTTTTAATCACAGATCTACCCTCCCTCACCCTCCTGCTTATATTTTGTTGGCTTCTGATCCCCAAAAGGAAAACTCAGCTTGTTGGCATGACATTCAGGCTTCCTCATGGTCCTCTGCTTGCTTCTCCAAGCTCACCTCTTCTACATCCCATCACTCTACCCGCTATCCCAGCCCTTCCACTTTTCATCTTGCAATTCTGAACTCCACACGGCTCTCAGAACCCCCTGTGTTATTTCACACCTGCCTGGAATGATCTCCCTTCCCCACCATCAACCTGTCAAACTCCCTCTTCCCTTCAAAACCTGCCTGGATGTCAGCTGTCGAAATCTTTGCCCGTTCCTCATCTCCAACTGTACTCACTGTCTTTCCAGTTCTATTTCTGTGCTTGCTTCTCTAAATATACTGTGAACTCCTTGAAAGCAGAACCCACGTCAAGATTCATCTTTGAATCCCAGTGTCTAATACAATGCCTGCCAGGTAACAGATGCTTAGTAAATATTACTAAACTGAAATGTCAGTTAAGTAGATTCTTTTTTAGAGAGTTTCACTGAGATGTAACTCACATGCCATTAAGTTCACCCATTTAAAGTGTTCAAGTCAATGGAGTTTGGCATATTTGCAGATACACGCAACCATCACAAAAAGAAAACTGTATGTATTAGCCATCTCCTCTTCCTCCGATCCCCTTACACCCACCCCTGAATAGCCATTAGTCTATTTTCTGTCTCTCTATTACCAATTCTGGATATTTCATATAAAGGATTCATATAATATATGGTATTGTCTAGCTTCTTTTAGTTCATATGATGTTTTGAAGTTTCATTCGTGTAATGGCATGTATCCACACTTCATTCCTTTTTCTGACCCAATAATAATATTCCACTGTGAGGATACACCCTCATTTTGTTTATCCATTCACTGTTGATGGACATTTGGGTTGTCTCTGCCTTTCGGTGATAATGAGCAGCACTGTTTTAAATATTTGTGTGCAAATTTCTGTGTTAACATCTGTTTTCAGTCCTCTTGGGTATATAAGTAGGAGTGGAATTCCTGGGCCATATGGTAATACTTTGTTAAACTTTCTGAGGAATTGTCAATCTATTTTCCACAGTGGCTGCACCATTTAATATCTGTACAGCAATGAGTTTGCCGGTTTCTCCACATCTTCACCAACACCTACTTTTCTCCACTTAAAAAAAATTATAGCCATTCTAGTGGGTGTGAAGTGGTACTTCATTGTGGTTTTCGTTTGCATTTGCCTAATGACTAATGATATTGAGCATCTTTCCATGTGCTTGTCAGTTATTTGTATGTCTCTTCAGGGAAATGCCTAGTCAAGTCCTGGGTCCATTTTTAAATCAGATTGCTTGTCTTTTTGTTCTTGAATTTTAGGAGTTTTTATATAGCCTGGATACTAGATCTTTCTCAGATACATGATTTACAAATATTTTGTCCTATTTGTGGATCGTCTTTTCACTTTGTTAATATTTCTTTTTCTCAATTCACATCACATTTACTCAGTCTTTATTCTGTGCTGGACACAGAGGACCTGGGGATGGATCTACCCTGCAAGGGGTTCACAGTCTTAGGAGGGAAACAGATATGTGAACAGTACAATAAATAATCGATTAGTACACTTTTTTCTGGCCTTCCCAGGTGTCACTAGTGGTAAAGAACCTGCCTGCCAATGCAGGGGATATAAAAGATGCGGGTTTGATCCCTGGGTCGGGAAGATGCCCTGGAGGAGGGCACAGCAAACCAATACAGTATTCTTGTCTGGAGAATCCCACGGACAGAGGAGACTAGAGGGCTGTGGTCCATAGGGTTGCAAAGAGATGTGACTCAGCACATACGCACGCCCTTTTTTCTACCCCACTGCTGCTGCTCTGGTTCATGAAGCATCACGGTAGTGTCTTTCTAAAAAAAACATTCATTTATGTATTTATGGCTGCGCTGGGTCTTTGTTGTGGCACAGACTCCTCTGTGCTGCGTGTGGGTTGTTTCTAGTTGCGTCGAGTGTGGCTACTCTCTAGTTGTAGTGCACAGGCTTCTCTTTGCAGCGGCTTCTCTTGTTGCAGAGCACAGGGTGCATGGGCTTCAGTAGTTGTGGCATAGGGGCTTAGTTGCCCCACGGCCTATGGGATCTCAGTTCCCAGACCAGGAACTGGCAGGTAAATTCGTCACTGGACCACCAGGAAAGTCTCCTTGATAGTGTCTTTTGATGCACCAACATTAGTATTTGATCAGTTCTAAAAGTAGCTGAGAAAGCCAGCCTGTTGCAGGAAGAGCAAGAACTTGTAGCTCTCTGTGTAAATACTCTGTGGATGTCAGTTTCTTGATACAGTGCCAGCTGGCACTGTGAGCTGAGCCTGGCTGGTTCTGGTGAGGTGGCAGCTGGTACCTGCTGCTATTACTCACTGGACTTCTGGAAGGGAGCCAGTGTTTTTATGGACAAGAGGATCCCAGATCATGGGCTCTTAACGAACTTGAGGACAGCACTCCTGCACCCTCCCCTGAGCCACCAGACATTTCTAGACAGGCCAAAGATGTGGCCCTCTATACCAGCTGTTTCTTCCTTCCCTGGGCCCTGGGGTCTATTTCTCATCTAAGGGACTCAGGCATGATGAAGTGACTGTTGGATCAGGTTGCATTGTTTGGAAGGAAGCTTGACCTGGAAGCTTCTGGAGACACAGAAGGTGTCTAAAGCCACAGTTGAGTCCTGCTGTGATTGTCACTCCCTGAAGCATGCGTGTGAGGCATGCGTGTGAAGCTACTTGGCTTCACTTGTATCTGACTCTGTGCGACCCCATGGACTGTAGCCTCCAGGCTTCTCTGACCATGGGCTTCTCCAGGCAAGAATCCTGGAGTGGGTGGTCATGTCCTCCTCCAGGGGATTTTCCCGACCCAGGGATTGAACCTGCTTCTCTTATGTCTCCTGCATTGGCAGGCGGGTTCTTTACCACTAGCGCTATCTGGGAAGCCCCCCGAGGCATGGGCTAAATAGAGAGGACTTGGGGAGTA
The DNA here is from genome assembly GCF_049115385.1 of Moschus berezovskii. Lineage (NCBI taxonomy): Eukaryota > Metazoa > Chordata > Mammalia > Artiodactyla > Moschidae > Moschus > Moschus berezovskii. The sequence goes on along the minus strand of NC_142466.1, from coordinate 77,869,785 downwards.
TGTCACTTAAGACCTGAGCTCCTTGGCTGTTTTTACAAAATTATTTATTTTTGACCACACTGAGTCTTCGTTGCTGTGAGGTCCTTCTCTAGTTGTGGCAAGTGGGGACTACTCTAGTTTTGGTGTGCAGGCTTCTCCTTGCGGTGGCTTCTCTTGTTGCAGAGCATGGCTCTAGGGCACTAGGGTCCAATAGTTGTGGCTCATGGCCTTACTTGCTCTGCAGCATGTGGAATCTTCCCGGAGCAGGGATCAAACTCGAATCCCCTGCATTAGCAGGTAGATTCTTAACCGCTGGACCACCAGAGAAGTCCCTCCTTAGCTATTTTAAGAGTCCATCTCTTAGAAAAACTAGTTTGAGGACTTCCCTGGTGGTCCAGTGGTTAGATCTCTGTGCTTCCTCTGCTGGGGCCTGGGTTCCATCCTTGGTTGGGAGACTAAGATCTCACAAGCTGTTTGGTGTGGCCAAAAAAGAAAGATTTAAAGAAAATCTGGTTTGTACACTCCCTCCATGCCAGGACTGCCCCTACTCACCTACCCCTCCGCCCCAGGGGGCTCCTCTTACTCCCAGCTGTCCGAGCCCCTCTCTACAATAATGTCTGTGCCTAGACCAGTTCTCCAGAGATTTGCATGCAGTCGCCCCATCCCCCACTACACTTCCTCTCCTGGAAACAAGACTTACTTGCAGTGATTGGATTACTTGCCAAATTTGCACATTATCCTGGCCTGACATCTGTTCTCCTCTCCTCCCTACCTTTTATGGCTCTTAATACCTCCTTCAAAGTGGCACGGAAATTCAGATCACTTTGGCTACTTGACTGTTAACTCTGAGAAAGGGTGTCTGAGAGTGTGTCTGTGTTGGAAGGTGGGAAGATGGGAAGATGATTAAAACCTGTTGCCCAAGTGCTGTGTTAAGAGTGTTCAGAGGGTGGGAATTCCCTGGTCCAGGTTCGATCCCTGGTCGGAACTAAGAGCCTGCAAGCCCAAGCCTCATGGTGTGACCAAAAAAAGAAATAGAAAAAAGAGTGGTCGATAGGTGAAGTGACAGCCCTCCTAGAATTTTTCCAGGTTGTCGCTGATTTTGTAACTATAATAGTGACCACTCATTTAGCACTGGCTCTGAGCCAGTCACTGACTGTCCTGGGCATTGATACTTCTTATGGAACCCACTAAAACCCTGAGACCCTTCTGTTTTTCCAGAAGCCAGATGTGAATCTGGTCTCACTATCAGGTGCCAGCACCATGCTCTTTGCATCACTATATGTTATACATTGGGCTTCCCAGGTGGTGCTAGTGGTAAAGAATCCACTTGCCAACGTAGGAAACACCAGAGATATGGGTTTGATTCCTGGGTTGGGAAGATTCCCTGGAGTAAGAACTAGCAACCCACTCCAGTATTCTTGCCTGGAGAACCCCATGGACAGGTGAACCTGGCGGGCTATAGTCCATGGGGTCACAAAGAGTCGGACGTAACTGAGCACACATGCAAAAAAATATACATATATATATCCTGTAGTCAAATAGCAACCCACTCCAGTATTCTTGCCTAGAGAAGCCTGTGGACAGAGAAGCCTAGTGGGCTGCTGTCCATAGGGTCGCACAGAGTCAGACACGACTGAAGCGACTTAGCATGCATGCATGCAACAGAGGAGGAAATGTCAACCCACACCAGGATTCTTGCCTGGAGAATCCCCGGGATGGAGGAGCCTGGTGGGCTGCCGTCTATGGGGTTGCACAGGGTCGGACACAACTGAAATGACGTAGCAGCAGCAGCAGCAGTCAAACCATATCTCCATATTTTTAGGGGCTGATGGGGGGTGGCTAACTTGAACTTGATGGTCATCCTTGCCTCACCCCGCTTCCTCTCCTTCAAGCAGCAGCGCTGATTTTGGATCTCCTCTGCCCCTTCGTAGGGGGAGGGAAACAATGGAAACAGTGACAGACTTTATTTTCTTGGGCTCAGAAATCACTGCAGATGGTGACTGCAGCCATGAAATTAAAAGATGCTTGCGCCTCCTAAGTAAAACTATGACAAACCTAGACAGCATATTGAAAAGCAGAGACATTACTTTGCCAACAAAGGTCAATATAGTCAAAGCTATGGTTTTTCTAGTAGTCATGTATGGATGTGAGAGTTGGACCTTAAAAAAGGCTGAATGCTGAAGAATTGATGCTTTTGAACTGTGGTGTTGGAGAAGACTCTTGAGAGTCCCTTGGACTGCAAAGAGATCAAACCAGTCAATATTAAAGGAAATCAGTCCTGAATATTCATTGGAAGGACTGATGCTAAAGCTGAAGCCTTAATACTTTGGCCACTTGATGCGAAAAACCAACTCATTAGAAAAGACTCTGATGATGGGACAGATTGAAGGCAGGAGAAGGGCATGACAGAGTGTTTGAATGGCATCACCAACTCAGTGGACAAGTTTGAGCAAACTCCAGTAGATGGTAAAAGACAGGGAAGTCTGGCATGCTGCAGTCCATGGGGTCACAAAGAATCAAACACAACTGAGTGACTGAACAACAGCAACTGCTCCTTCTTTATAGGCTACAATCTGTAGAGGTAAGATGTGTCTCTTAGGGCTTCCCTGGTAGTCCAGTGGTTAAGAATCCGCCTGCCAATGCAGGGGACATGGGTTCGATCCCTGGTCCAGGAAGATCCCATATACCTCAGGGCAACTAAGCCTATATGCCAGAACTACTGAACCAGTACTCTAGAGCTTGTGCTCTGCAACAAGAGAAGTCACTGAAAGGAAAAGCCCACTTGCTGCAACTAAAGAAAGCCAGCCATGAAGACCCAGCACAGCCAAAAATAAATAAATTAATTAAAAGATGTGTCTCTTACAGACACTATATATTTGGCTTTCCTTTTCTGATTCCATCTGACAGTCTCCAGTGGTTCATTTTAAAGTGTTTGAAATTGTACCTTCATCCCCCCCAGGAAACAGCCTGGTCAGAATGAGATTCCACCCAGGGCTGGAGATGGACTGTGGGGCACCTTGATCGGTCACAACAAATTATGCTGGACAAAGGCCTCTTTCTGAAAGCGGACAGAAATTCAGCTCTGGATGCCTACCTTCTGGTCATTTCACTGGGCCCTGAACATTCCCACCCTGTGGCCAGAAATAGACAGGACGGAGGTGGACTCTTTGGCCAGGGGCCAGATGGACCGGCCCTGGCCAATCCTGGTGTCAGAGTCTACATTCTTGTCTGAGGTGGTTCAAAAGGGCCCCCTTGTCCCTGCCTGCTTCCCTCATTCTCTGATCACTCTCTGTCCACCCAAGTCAGCCCTCCTCCATAGAGGAATGTGTTCCGTGTGGGACCAGGAGCAGCAAGCGACCACAGCTGGGGTAGCCTCTCCGTTGTGCTTTGGGCCATGAAAGAGGACCATTCATCACTTCTGCTGCTAGATCAGGAATCCCCTGGTGGGTGGCAGGGGGAGGGTCTGATGGAGGAGACAGCCCTCACCCCACCTCTGACCCCAGATCTGAGTGCCGACGTCTGGCAGAGACATCATGCAGAGAATCATGTCTGGGTGAGAAAAACCAGCTGAGCTCCTTGCTCTACTGTTCAAAGACACTAAGCCATTGGCCTATGCATCACGGGCCACTGCTCCCAACTGGGGAGCCCGATGCTTGCTGATGCAGTGCTTCCCAATGGGGACAGTGGGCCCATTACTGGGGGCCCCAGAACACAAGATGCAGAGCAAGTGCTGGGAGCAAGGAGTCATTTACCTACCCTCAGAGAAGGTGAGGCCAATCACACAAAGCTGGAGCCCAAGGGAGGCCTATTGTAGAAGGTTCTGTCCCCAGATGGTCATGTTGGTAGGTAGGAGTTAAGAAGATCAGTTTGTTAAGAACAGTCCTTTTTTTGCTAAATGCACAATCCACAAATAGTGTATAATGGTATTTTCTTGTTTGGCCACACTGTGCAGAGTGTGGGAGCTTAGTTCCTTGACCAGGGATGGAACCCACGCCCCCTGCAGGGGAACCTCGGAATCTTAACCACTGGACAGTCAGGGAAATCCCACAAATACTGTAGAATTTTTACAGTGTGTTTCCCCTCCTTATCTATGCATATCTTTGTTTTGTTGTTTAGTCACTAAATCTGCGACCCCATAGACTGTAGTCCACCAGGGTCCTCTGTCCATGGGACTCTCTAGTCAAGAATATTGGAGTGGGTTGCCATTTCCTACTCCAGGGAATCTTTCTAACCCAGGGATCAAACTCACATCTCCTTCACTGGCAGGTGGATTCTTTACTGCTGTACACCAGGGAAGGCCCACATGTCTTTGTTATAGACTAGGAAGTAGTTGGTTATATTGGGTATCTTTTGACACTCAGGTGTCAGCGGTAAGAGGCTGAGGTCTGTTGTATTATTTAAGACTGCATTGGGGAAGTCCAAAGCAACTCAACTTTTCAGAAAATACTGTTGCTGCAGCAAGTTCTACAATACAGAATGCCTTTTCTCAGGTAGATGATGATGTCATTCAGACGGGATTGCTTTTGGGGGAAGAGAAACAAATATTTGAGTAGTTAGTCCCAAGGAAATCTGAGACTCAGAGGTGTTTTTGTTTTTATTTCTTTTTTTTTTTTTTTTGGAGTAAGCCTTTGATATTCCTTCCTAAGTGGAAAAATTCAACCATCAAAAGAACAGCCTAAGAAAAGGACCCTGGAAATTCCAGTTTTACATCTCCTTTTCCTCTTGAAGCCCCTTTGGGTCCAAATTAAGTAAAGGATTTTCAAAGTCTTCCATTATCAGTACAGTGCCATGCCCGGAATCACAGAAATCAGTGTTTCTAGACTTTCGGTTGCCAAAGGAGGGGGATATGGAGGAGTGATGAAGTGGGAGTTTGAGGTCAGCTGACACAAATGATTACATATAGAATGGATAAACAAGAAAGTCCTACTGTACAGCACAGGGAAATATGCTCAATATCTGGGATAAACCATAATGGAAAAGAATATTTAAAAGAATGTGTATATAACTGAGTCACTTTTCTGTACAGCAGAAGTTAACACAACATTGTAAATTCACTAAACTTCAATAAAATGTAAAAATCAGCATTTCTAGAATGTACTGGAAAGTTCCAGGGGTGATATATGTTTTGGAGCTCCAACAAATGATGTGAATCAATTGAAGGAGCACTGTTCACAATGAACTGAGAAATCTCAGCAAGATCCAGGCTTAGAACTTTTTTCTCTCCCTCTGACTACATCCTGAGCCCCAACTCCCAGCAAGACCAGGAAGCACTGGTTGACTTCAGACCTGTTTGACAGTCTTATTTGTAGGCATTGAAGACTCCTCGGAGCCTACCATTCCCATGGAATTTGGCACAATTTAGCACCTACATAGTTTACACAGCACATGTGAACACACCTTTTGTTTTGGTACCTAAGCTTTTCTCTAATATTGTGTATTCTTTGGAAAAATGTCTGTCTCTAGTTTTCAAGTATTTTCTTGCAAGAGCTGAATCCAGGAGGAACTATCTAAGCTCATCCTTGAGGGTTCCTAAATATTAATAACACTTGAGGAAATCTGAAGCACAAAATTAAATACAACCACCTACCTTATACATTTTAGTGGTGGTGGTTTAGTCCCCAAGTCATGTCCGACTTTTTGTGACCCCGTGAACTGTACCTGGCCAGACTCCTCTGTGCATAGGATTTCCCAGGCAAGAATACTGGAGTCGGTTGCCATTTCCTTCTCCAGGAGATCTTCCCAAACCAGGGATCGAACCCAGGTCTCCTACACTGCAAGTGGTCTCCCACATTGCAGGCAGGCTCTTGCATTGCAGGTTAATTCTTTACCGACTGAGCCACCAGGGAAAAGCATTTAGCATCAACCAAAACGGTAGTTAGCACTTGAACAACTTGACTCAACTCTAGCAGGAAGGGATCTTTCCTCGTGGTCCAGTGGCTAAGAATCCACTTTGCAATGCAGGGGACCTGGGATCCAGGTTCAATCCCTGTTTGGGAAACTAAGATCCCACTTGCCTTGGAGCAACTGAACCCACACTCTGGAGACTTTGCACCACAATTAAAGAGTCGTTGTGCCACAGCAATATCCCTGATGATGCAGCAAAGACCTGATCAGCCAAATAAATGTAAAAAAAGAAAAGAAATGGTTAAAAAAAATCTATCAGGCAACACCTGTTTGAACCAAAATATTTTACCTGATTTTGGGGGACCACCTACCATGGGTCAGGAACTTAAGAAACATGATCTTTGTCTTTTGTGAGAGTCCTGAAATGATGATGGTGCTTGTTTTTTCCTTCAAAAAGTTGCTTTTAAGTGTATATTGTTTCTGTGGCTTCCCAGGAGGCAAAATGGTAAAGAATCCCCTGCCAATACAGGTGATATAAGAGATGTGGGTTCCATCCCTAGTTCAAGAAGATCCCCTGCAGTAGGAAATGGCAGCCCACTCCAGTATTCTTGCCTGGAGAATCCCATGGACAGAAGAGCCTAGTGGGCTACAGTCCATGGGGTTGCATAGAGTCGGACATGACTGAGTGACTGATCACATACATGCATATCATTTCCATTTTATAGATGAAATTCTGAGACTTAGAAAATCTGAGTGTGCCTGAGGTCACAGAGCTAACATGCGATAGAAGAGGGATTTGAACCCAGCTCTGTGTGACTCTAAACCACTGGGATGTGCTGCTTAGTGGCAACATGGAGGTGGTGTTATGTGCAGCCCATTCGCCACAGAGGATGAATGTGCAGGCTGCCTGAAGGGGTGGCTGCATGTAGGGGGTGCTCTAGGCTTTTGGGGAAGGTGAGCTGATTCTGACTGATGTTTATCAGGAATGTCTGGGATTTAAGTCCTGGGTCTGTCAAGGAATTCTTTCCCCATCTCTCCCAGACACCCCCTGGGGGCTACAGGGCTTCCTGTCTGCAATGCTTAAAAGTATCAACTGTGTGAACGTGTATCCTTGAATGGATTGAATTGAATGGAAGAATGTCCTCAACTGGTTAGCCAACAACCCAGGGAAAGATAACTTACTACTTTCTGATAAGGCACTGTCACAGTCGATTTCTGGCTGGCTCTTATTCATGTTAGTCAAATACTGAAGTCCTCGGGCAGCTTGCCTTTTTTTAAATTAAAAAAAAAATTTTTTTTTTGGTTGTCCTGTGTCTTTGTTGCTTTGCGAAGGCTCTATCTAATTGCAGTGAGTGGGGGTTACTCTTCCTTGTGGTACGCAGGCTTCTTATTGAGGTGGCTTCTCTTGTTGCAGAGCACAGGCTCAGTGTTAGGAGCCCTAACATCTGAGTAGCCAGGATAGGCCTGAGACCTTGCTTAGGCCTAAGTTTTGATTTCCTGGAGAGAGGGTGGAGGCTAAGTCCACAGAAACTCCTCCCTAAGAAGATCCCCGCCGGCGCCAAAATTAAGAAACTCCTCCCTGGAAAAGTCCCGCCCACGCCAAAAGTCGGGCCAATCAGAGTAAAAAGGGAAATCCCCCAGAAAAACCCCGCGCGGGTATGAACTGGCCAATGAGCTTCTGCGCATGCATGAACTGGCCAATGAGTTTCTGCCAGCTTGATCTTTTGAACAGAAATAGGTGCTTATGTAACCTGAGACTATAAAAACGGCTGTGACCTGGGCTCGGGGCTCTCTTCCCACTCCACTGCGCTGGAGGAGGCATGAGCCCTAGCTCGAGCTAGAAATAAACCCCATTCTTGCTTTTGCATTGCTGCGGGTGTCTTATTCTACCAGTATGGGGGGACCGGACTCAGGGCATAACATCAGTAGTTATGGCTCGTGGGTTCTGGAGCGCTGGCTCAGTAGTTGTTGTGCTGGGGCTTAGTTGTCCTGTGGCATGTGAAATTTTCCAGGACCAAATCCTCTGCATTGGCAGGTGGATTCTTATCCAATGTACCACCAGGGAATCCCGGGCATCTTGCCCTGATCCCCTGATGATGACCTTCTCCTGAGCCAAACTGTGTGAAGAATTAAGTCTGTCTGCTGCAGTAATTCCTGGACTTCTCTCAGATGAGGTTTTAACAGAAGACTCTGCAAAGTGGATCTTCCTCTTGTGAAATTTTCCTCTGCATACCTGGAGAGGGTTGGTGAAACCTGGGCCTTGTTTGGTACGTGTGAACCAGCTACAGAAATGTTCTGCTGACCCAGTTGGCTTGCGTTCAGGGTAGAGGATATTCCTAGAGTTTCCGTGATGGATGGTGATGCAACCTCACTGGCGTAGTCTCTTGGGCTGTTGATGACCTTGGAGGTGTTCATAGATGAAGCTGAGGATAGACCTTTCTATTGTCTAAAAGCTCTCTGAACTGTGATATCAGATATGTTTCCACGCAGCTTTTTGATTTCTTTTGTGAAATCAAAATTTCTGACTGAGGACTGATAGAACAGCTGTGAAGAGAAGTGTGACTTCCATCAGTCCAAATGTCTGCAAATGTCCAAAAGGACCAGAGCCTCCCCCGCAAAAGGTCAAGCACATTTGCCTCTCAACACCGTCTCAGATACTGTCCTACTAAAAGATGGACCCTCTTGAATTGCTCTGAAAGTCCTGCTGTGGCCAGTGTCTATTTAGAAATGGCCTCAGGAGATAGTGGAGCAAGCTGGGGCTGCCTGGTACCCTTGTAGGAGGAGGAGACGCCCAGACCCTGTAGCCTCTGAGCACAGCTGTGGGTGTTGTTGGAGGGGAGCAGAGGGCAGAAGTCACCGGATCAGGCGTCTCAGAGGAAGTGGGACTTGAGGGATCCCTGCTCCCTGAGGGTCTGCTCACTTTCCCCTCCGAGCAGCAGCAGCAGTACTCATTGCCTCCTGCCTTCACATGCCCTTAGGGCCTCAGTGTCCAGCACAGGTTTAGGGGCTCATCCTTTTGGGGGCAAACCAGTGTGTCTCAAGATGGCTTATTTCCCTGGAAATCATCTGTGTTGGGCTGGGGTGAGAGCATGCCTCACTCTGCCTCTTCTATTCAACCCTTGACTATATATTGGCGTAAGATTTTATGAGCCCAGGGGATCTTCACTTCCCATCAATTACCCCAGTGTCTGTCTACCCCCTTTCCCACACAAAGTGCATTTCGGAGGCACCCACGTCAGCAGATTTGAAGGGCATGGGGGCAGGTCCACCTACTCATGAATAACCCTATTGCCCTTATTTCCAACATTACACAATATGTAAAATTTAGCTATTAAAATTCAGAGGGACTTCCCCAGCAGTCCAGTGGTTAAGATTTGTGCTTCCAATGTTGTGGGTGTGGGTTAAATCCCTGGTCAGGGAATTAAAATCCATATGCCACTTAGTAGAGCCAAAAATCAAACAAAAACAAAAAAATCCAGAAAAACAGAGAGAAAACCCATAAAATTCATATCTAGGAGTTCTTTATTAAAACATAAAAGATCCCTGTTCGTAGAGAAACCACTAATTCATTCCTTAATATGTTAAATGTCTTACTTCAATAAATTCATAAGGAATGGACTTATCAATTTGCTTTCCTATGCAGTTAGGTCAGAAGGAAAAGGCAGTTTTGAAAAGTGAAAGAGGAGAGTGAAAAGGTTGGCTTGAAGCTCAACATTCAGAAAACAAAGATCATGGCATCTGGTCCCATCACTTCATGGGAAATAGATGGGGTAACAGTGGAAACAGTGTCAGACTTTACTTTTTTGGGCTCCAAAATCACTGCGGATGCTGATTGCAGCCATGAAATTAAAAGACGCTTACTCCCTGGAAGGAAAGTTATGGCCAACCTAGATAGTATATTAAAAAGCAGAGACATTACTTTGCCAACCAAGGTCCGTCTAGTCAAGGCTATGGTTTTTCCCGTGGTCACGTATGGATGTGAGAGTTGGACTGTGAAGAAAGCTGATTGTCGAAGAATTGATGCTTTTGAACTGTGGTGCTGAAGAAGACTCTTGAGAGTCCCTTGTACCGCAAGGAGATCCAACCAGTCCATTCTAAAGGAGATCAATCCTGGGTGTTCTTTGGAAGGACTGATGCTAAAACTGAAACTCCAATACTTTGGCCACCTCATGTGACGAGCTGACTCACTGGTAAAGACTCTGATGCTGGGAAGGATTGGGGGCAGGAGGAGAAGGGGACGACAGAGAATGAGATGGCTGGATGGCATCACCGACTTGATGGACATGAGTTTGAGTGAACTCCAGGATTTGGTGATGGACAGGGAGGCCTGGCGTGCTGTGATTCATGGGGTCGCAAAGAGTCAGACACGACTGAGCAACTGAACTGAACTGAACTGGACTGATGATTTAAATAGAAATTTATATTTATTCAGGACTTCCCTGCTGGCTCAGACAGTAAAGAGTCTGCCTACAATGAAGGAGACCTGGGTTCAATCCTTCATTCAATTAATATTTGAGTGCCTACTGAGTACAAGGCTCAGGGGTTCAGAGGTGGCAGGCAGGCAGGAAGAAACTGCATGTAAATGAACCTATGCTCTGTGCTAGTCATTTCCACATGTTATCTCGTTTAATCATCACACACACACACACACCTGAAAGGAAGGCTGTTTCCATGATCAAAAGATGAAATCAAGGCTCCAAAAGTAACCCTAAATCTGTAGAGCCTGGAAGTGGTAAACTCAGGATTCAGACCCGTATGTTCTGATTCCAAGATGCCCAGCATCCTCTCTCCAGGGAACAAATGGTGCCAACAAATACCAGTAGGAAGGGTTGCTGAGAGGTAAAAGGACCCATACAATGGAAGATTGAGGGAGTCAAAGGCCCCCTCCATTCACTTCACTTAAAAAAACTATTTATTTATTCAGCTGCTGTTGGGTCTTAGCAGTTCAGGGGATCTTTGCTGGGGCACCTAGCCTTCTGTCTAGGTGTGGGCCAGGGATTCAATAGTAGAGGTGGGTGGGCTTAGTTGCTGCCATGGCATGTGGGATCTCCCAGACCAGGGATGGAACCCACCCTCCTCCCCTGAATTGGAAGGTGGATTCTTAACCACTGGACCAGAAGGATGTCTCCAGTTCACGTTCAACAGCCCTTTAACCTATGATCAAGAATTAGAGCTGATTTTAAAAGCATCATGAGAATGGGTCTACTTTGAGCTATCCGTATGCTGTTATTGTCCAGTCGATTTTTAATAAGCACCCAACAGACGCCAGGCACCATGGTGGGCCCCCACCCATCACCAACAACGCTCCCTCTGCATGAGCGATTTGAGCAGAGAGGGGGACATCCGCCCCCACGGCTCCTGGCACAGCACGGCCAACGGCAAACTGATCGGTCCTGGTTCGCCGGCAGAGGCTGCGGAGCCCCTGGCACTGCTGCAGCAGGGCTGGAAGCTAAGGCCACAGAGTCAGCCTGTGGTCCCCGCTCAGGGCCCTGGTCACCCGAAATGCCCCCCATGGGCCCACGTGTGCCGGTCACCCTGGACCACGTGCTATCACCTCCTGGACTCAAGGACTCCCCAGCCCCAGGGACCCCAAGCGCTAGGAAGGGAGGGGACCCGGGGCTCAGAGCACAGCGGCTGGAGAAGGAAGGGCTACCAGGCCAGGCCACTTGTTTGCTCCGAGGCTCCGGTTCCTGTCCCCGCAGCTGGGGATGCCCGGTGGGGCCCGGTTCTAAACTGGGTCATTAGGCTGCCAACAACTTTGTCACTGGATTCACACTGCAGCTGGGACCACCCTGAACAGATTCCCTTAGAGGCCACCCTCGCCCCCAGTAGCTGGGGACTCCCCCAAGAAGGGGCTGAGCCCCAGTTCAAGTGCAGAAGGGAAAATGACACCTGGGAGCAGCAGGTAAGGCCTCTGGTCTGCAGGGGGTGGCAGCATGGAGCCCACCACAGGGCTGAGGGAGGGCTGTGGAGGTATCCTTGGGGCATTTTGCTCTCCATCCTCCCAAGCTCTTCTTTGGACTTTGGCTGTTTTATCCTCCTGTGGGTTGGATGAATACCAACGTGAAAAATGAATTTTGCAAAGCAGTAAGGGAAAGACATCCAACAGAAAAGGGGATTTAAAAAAGACATGTAGAGATAATTTCCAGGAAAAAAAAAGAAAGAAATACAAGTGGTCAGTAGAACCCGAAGAAAAAAGGTCAGGCTCACTAGTAAAAGAAATGCTGGTTAAAACAGAATACCGTTTTCCTCCCTGCTTATCCGATGGAGGAAGTTTCGAAAGCATGGTCATAGCTAGTATTTTGAGATTATGGGGAAACCTACATACTGTAGGCTGAGTGTACCCTAGCAGTCTTTCTGGAGGCAGTTAATATTGTTTTGTAGAAGAGTTCCCTTTTTACCAGCACTTTGACCCAGCAATTTTGCTTTTAGGAATTTATCCCAAGATTGTGGGAAGTTTTAGCTACAATGATGTGAATAGCAGTAAAAAATTTACTGGGAAGATTATTCAGTCTTATGGCACATCCATAATACTGAATGTAAAAGGCATTGTAAATCTTGTAAAAGTCAGTGAGACATCATGTTTGCAGTAGACTGGTAAATGTGAAAAGCAGTTTACAAAGCAGTATGTAGAAAACTCTTCCAAGTTTTAAGAGGAAATATATATCTGCAGATGGAGAAGGAAATGGCAACCCACTCCAGTATTCTTGCCTGGGAAATCCCATGGACAGAGGAGCCTGGGGGCTACAGTCCATAGGGTTGCAAAGAGTCGGACCCAACTCAGCAGCTAAGTACACACCGCACATAGATGTACAGAAAAAAGGCTGGAAGGGGTGGACACAGCCATGTTGACAGTCATTCTCTCCAGTGGGGCATTATTGTAAATTCTTTTCCACGTTTTACTTGTTTGCCTTCTCCAGATTTTTATTACCAGCTTGTATAACTTTCGCAATAAGGAAGTTAAAAAAAAAGAAAGAAAGAAAAAAGTTATTTTTAAAAGAGAAGCATCTGGGTCTAATTTTTCATAATCCCCTAGAGTAGGGAGTAGAAGAAGGCCCCAAAAAAGAAGCAACAAATTCAGGAGCACTTTTCAAAGAAAGATTTAGGAGTTGAACCCTGGCCATTCCTACAGATTGGAGACTCCATGAATATGGGTGGACCAGTTTATAGATAGGCAAATCTGAAGATTACAATTTCTTTTAAAAAATTGCAGATCGCAAATTTTTTCCATTTCTTTTTGAGATATGAATAGACAAACTGCAGGCCTCTGTAGCTCTTGTGTTGGGGGGAAGCTCAGGGGATGGTACAAGTGCTGGACTGGGGCCATGGAGCACAGAGATGCAGGTAAAGGACACAGGTCAGCCTGCTGGCCCTTGTTCAGAGCCTGCCTTGTCATTTAACCAACAGTGCAAACTGAGGCAACTTGCCGAAACTCTCTGTGCCTTGATAATAAGGGTGTTCACTCCATTAAGTGAATTAATACAGCAGAATGTTGAGAGGCATGCATTTAAACATTTAATTGTGTGTACAACCTCAGATAGGCAGATGATACCACTCTAACGGCAGAAAGCTAAGAGAAACTAAAGAACTTCTTGATGAGGGTGAAAGAAGAGAGTGAAAAAGCTGGCTTAAAACTCAACATTTTTATTCAGTATGGAGTATCTTAGTTCCCTGACCAGGGGTTGAACCAGTGCACCCTGCAATGGAAGTGCAGAGTCTTAACCACTGGACCACCAGGGAATTCCCAATGATACATACATTTTAAACCCCATGAGACATTATTTTACACAGTTGATCTTCATTCAGATTTACCTACACAGCCTCCCCTTCCATTTCCTTCATTCGACATCTAGGATGATTGGTCCTGTGCTCTGAAGAACTCCCTTTAGTATTTCCATCTTGTGGATTCTCTGAAAAGACAGTCTCACCACTTCTGTGAAAACCTTTATCCTCTCCAAGCAGTACAGGATTCTAGGTTGACTAATTTTTTTCAACCCTCTGAAAATGTCATGTGATTATCTTCTTTGTTTTCTTGTTTATTGGTGAGAGTCCAACTGTTAACCTTATTTTTGCTCCTTTGAAGATAACACTTTTATACTCCAGCTGCTTGTATCCTTTTCTCTTTGTCTTGGATTTTCCATGGTCTGATTTTGATGTGCCCCAGGATGGTTTTCTTTGTAAACTGTACTTCCTGGGCTTGATAGCTTTCATCAGCTTAGTATAATTCCTGACAATTATCTTCTCAAATATTTCTTCCAGACGTTCTTTGTCTCCTCCTTTGAAATTACAATTATACGGATGTTAGATCTTTCTAACATGGAGAACATAGCCCTGTCCTAACTTCTAGAGTTTAGCTCTTTAAGAACCCCTATCTGAAAGTCTGGGGCTGTTTAACAGGACTGTTCCTCCTTGGCAGGCTCTGAACCCCAGTGTCTGTGCCCTTAGTCCTGGAAAGATGCCTGAAGTTTTACTTAACTTCCCAGCCTGTTGGCCACTGCCTTGTAATTGGCAAGTGGCTTAAGGGGAAAAGCAGACACAAGTGTCAGGTTCACCTTACTGTGCTTTTCATCTCTTGGATTCTTGGCTTCTTGAGTCCTTGCTGCCTCGATAGCTCTCCAGTGACTTCAAAACATGCTTTTTGCATTTTATCTACCTTTTCCAGTTGTCCTTGGCAGGAAACTTTATCTGTTACAAGCTAGCCAGAAACACAGGGTACTAAGTGGAAATGACAGGAGATGTCTTCTGCCCCTGGGACTTGAGCAGCCGGTAGAGTCTGACATGACGATGTGGTAAAACACAAGCAGGATGCTATTTTAAAGGGAATCAGAGAAGACTAGGAACATCTGGGAAGGATGTTGAAGAACAGGAAGGATTGTGACATACACTTTTTAGAGGGAAGGGTGGGAGTGGATAGAGCACATTGATTGAGGTGGAAAATCTTAAGCCAGTCTAGGCTGGTATGATCAGATAGGTGACATGTGAAGGGCTGGAGTGAGGGCAAGGATAGAATCATCATTGGAATACTGAAGTCAGGAATTTTGGTATGATCATGGCATCCGGTCCCATCACTTCATGGCAAATAGATGGGGAAGCAGTGGAAACAGTGACTGACTTCATTTTTCTGGGCTCAAAAATCACTGCAGATGGTGATTGTAGCCTTGAAATTAAAAGACGCTTACTCCTTGGAAGGAAAGTTATGACCAACCTAGACAGCATATTAAAAGCAGAGACATTACTTTGCAACAAAGATCCGTCTAGTCAAGGCTATGGTTTTTCCAGTAGTCATGTATGTATGTAAGAGTTGGACTATAAAGAAAGCTGAGTGCCGAAGAATTGATGCTTTTGAACTGTGGTGTTGGAGAAGACTCTTGAGAGTCCCTTGGACTGCAAGGAGATCCAACCAGTCCATCCTAAATGAGATTAGTCCTAGGTGTTCACTGGAAGGACTGATGTTGAAGCTGAAACCCCAATACTTTGGCTACCTGATGCGAAGAGCTGACTCATTTGCAAAGACCCTGATGCTGAGAAAGATTGAGGACAGGAGGAGAAGGGGATGACAGAGGATGAGATGGTTAGATGGTATCACCGACTCAATGGACATGAGTTTGGGTAAACTCCAGGAGCTGGCGATGGACAGGGAGGCCTGGCATGCTGCGGTTCATGGGGTTGCAAAGAGTCAGATACGACTGAGCGACTGAACTGACTGACTGACTGACTGAAAGGCATCTGTGTCCCAGGTGGAATGTGGACAGTTTTTATATGTGTTCGTGGATTGTTGATACTTGTTCGTGGATTGTTTTGGTACTTGGGGTTGATTACTTCTGGCTTTGCCTGCACTAACTGAGCAACTCTGGTGAAGTCTAATAAGAAAAGTCCTCTCTCTCTGGTTCCCAATTTTCTCCCTTGTAGAGTAAGAATCCCCATCCTTTCACCTAATGTCTCAAGGCTCTAGTGAGGCATAGATGAGCTTGTGGATGGCAGTATGCTGGGACAAGAATGAAGCGTGGATGGGGTGATGAGGTGTCCTTTCAGAGCCACATACTAGCCTGTCAGCCTGTGGTCTGCAAGTGGCCATTACAGGAACCCCACAACTTTCTGGCCTTGTCTGTGTGTCACAGGATGAGGACGCTGGACCTCCAGTGAACCAGAGGGCCTTCCCAAGTCATTGGTCCTGACTGTCTGCCACGCCCTGGCATCTCCACCCTAGCACCCATGACAGGACCAGGCCATCCCAACAAACATGGAACTACCTCTCTCCAAGTTAGATCCTCCCCCTGGGCTGCTCTTGGGAAGTTATCTGGTCTTCCCTTGATGGTGATGTGCCATGAATTGAAAAATAGATTGGCTCAACCTGGTTAATGGCTTTCCAGGTGGTGCAGTGGTAAAGAATCTACCTGCAATGCAGGAGACAAGAAATGCGGGTTTGATCCCTGGGCCAAGAAGGTTTCTTGGAGGAGGAAATGGCAACCTGTTCCAGTATTCTTGTCTGGGAAGTTCCATGATGGAGGAACCTGGCAGGCTGCAGTCCATGGGGTTGCAGAGTCGGACACAACTGAGCATGCATACAACCTGTTTATCCAATAATGTCTGATGTTCCCCTGTAGCTTTTACCTGCTGGTCCTGGTTTCCTTTGGGAACTCTATCTTCCAACTCTACTTCCTCTTCCATGAAAGAAAGTACCTGTGGTCCTTTAAAACCATCTTCCTATCTCTCTGAATTATGGAAGGATCAAGGTACATGAGCCAAGGCTTTATTTTCTGCTCTAGGACCTCATCTTGGAATTAAAAGTAGGCTCCACCTGGGTATGGTGACCACAATCTTAAAAATACAAAAATTAAAAATGTTTATTTAGCACATGCTCCTCTAAGGCTTATTATGTGCCATTCAGTCAATCCTCATAACAATTCTAGGAGCTAGATACAATTATTATTCCTATTTTATAGATAAGGAACATTGATAAGCACAGCGAGGTTAAGTGTTTTGCTCTATGTCACACAGCTAGTTGGCATCAGAATGATGATTCAAGCCCAAAATGCTTGACTCCAGAGTCTGTGCTCCCCTCAACTCTGCTGTCCTATCCTCCCTTGCCGCTTGAAGATGGGCCACTCAGCCTTTCTTTCTCCTGTCCACCACAAAGACCTTCATGTCTGCCCTCTGTGCACAGAGCAGGCTGCACTCAGTCCCCAGCAACCCTCAGGGATGGAAGCTTAAAAAGGGATGGAATTGTTGCCTGGGCCTCCTTGGCTTCTCCAAGGGCAGGAGAGGTGCCTCAGGACTGCTGTCTGGGGCTACACTTCAGTTCAGCTACGGACAGGCCCTGCGTTAGAACTGTTGAAGGAGTTTTCCCTCCTATCTCCTCGTTCAGTGACCTCAGCCACCCTGAGATCCAGAATATAAAGCATGATGAGATCTGGGGGCTGTGGTGTGTGGCACCACATCGGGGCGTCTGGACGCCTGGAGCCATAGGAAGGTTCAGATATGTGCAGAGGGTACAGCACCCCATGAACAAGTAGAGGCGGAGACTCGATATCTCGTAGTGTTATCTCAGCACCTGGAAGAGGCCATTTCCATTCAGGGCAGCTAACGTCCAGAAGAAGGAAGGCTGCCTTACCTGGGGGTCCCCCCGAGCCCTCTTCACAGACACTCTCACGTCTTCATTTTTTCAGCCACTCAGTCTCTGGGAGCAAATCACCTTTTCATTCCATAGACACGTCCTTGAACCTATCATGTTTACTTTGGAGGAGCCAAAGAAGGAGGAGATACAAGGCCTGCCCTTAAGCAGTTTGTAGGCTCTTTGGGCATATGAAGGTGTCTGGGGACAGGGGTGAGGAGAAGGTCTAGATAACAAGCCCCGTTGGAAGGATGATCCTGGGGGGCTGCTTCAGTAGGAGTGCTGCCCCCAAGAAGGAGGGCTCTGAACTGGGCCCTGGAGAACGAGATGCACAGAGGTGAGAAGGGGGAAGAGGGCTGAAGACCCTCCACCTCCCTTCAGCCTGCTTCCCTCCCTCTTCACCCTCCCTGTGCCCAGGAGGCAGATCTGCAGAAACTCCACCAAGAGACAGGCTTGTCTTCAGCAGCTTGGGTTTGCCCACTGGGGAGCATCAGAAGGAGGTTAGAAGCCGGAGGACAGTGAACTCAAGAACTTGTTCCCGTTGTCCCTGTTGCTGTGATTTGGCTCTGAGACCCTTCACTGAAGCCACAGCTCCAAGAGCCGCCTTCTGGGTTTAGCTACTCTCTTCACCGCCCCCAAGACTGGCAGTGATAACAGCCGCCCTCTCTGGCCAGCCTGGTTATTACATGGTCCTTTGTTCCTTTGAACTCTGTCCACATCTCTGTATAGGGTCTTTTTTTTCTCTTTTGTTAATTTTTATTGGAGTATAATTGATTTACAATGTTGTGTTAGTTTCAGGGATAAAGCAAAGTGAATTAGTTATACATAAACATACGTCCACTTTTTTTAGATTCTATTCCCATATAGATCATTACAGAGTATTGAATAGAGTTCCCTGTACTATACAATAAGTCCTTATTAGTTATCTATTTTAAATGTAGTATGTGTACAAAAAAGATCTTCACGACCAAGATAGTCACGATAATGTGATCACTGACCTAGAGCCAGACATGTTGGAATGTGAAGTCAAGTGGGCCTTAGAAAGCATCACTACTAACAAAGCTAGTGGAGGTGATAGAATTCCAGTTGAGCTATTTCAAGTCTTGAAAGATGATGCTGTGAAAGTGCTGCACTCAATATGCCAGCAGATTTGGAAAACTCAGCAGTGGCCACAGGACTGGAAGAGGTCAGTCTTCATTCCAATCCCAAAGAAAGGCAATGCCAAAGAATGCTCAAACTACCGCACAATTGCACTCATCTCACACGCTAGTAAAGTCATGCTCAAAATTCTCCAAGCCAGGCTTCAGCAGTATGTAAACCGTGAGCTCCCAGATGTTCAAGCAGGTTTTAGAAAAGGCAGAGGAACCAGAGATCAAATTGCCAACATCCGCTGGATCATGGAGAAAGCAAGAAAGTTCCAGAAAAACATCTATTTCTGCTTCATTGACTATGCCAAAGCCTTTGACTGTGTGGATCACAATAAACTGTGGAACATTCTGAAAGAGATGGGAATCCCAGACCACCTGACCTGCCTCTTGAGAAACCTGTATGCAGGTCAGGAAGCAACAGTCAGAACTGTACATGGAACAACAGACTGGTTCCAAATAGGAAAAGGTGTACGTCAAGGTTGTATATTGTCACCTTGCTTATTTAACTTATATGCAGAGTACATCATGAGGAACGCTAGGCTGGAAGAAGCACAAGCTGGAGTCAAGATTGCTGGGAGAAATATCAATAACCTCAGATATGCAGATGACACTACCCTTATGGCAGAAAGTGAAGAGGAACTAAAAAGCCTCTTGATGAAAATGAAAGAGGAGAGTGAAAATGTTGGCTTGAAGCTCAACATTCAGAAAACAAAGATCATGGCATCTGGTCCCATCACTTCATGGGAAATAGATGGAAAAACAGTGGAAACAGTGTCAGACTTTATTTTTTTGGGCTCCAAAATCACTGCAGATGCTGATTGCAGCCATGAAATTAAAAGGCGCTTGCTCCTTGGAAGGAAAGTTATGACCAACCTTGATAGTATATTAAAAAGCAGAGACATTACTTTGCCAACCAAGGTCCGTCTAGTTAAGGCAATGGTTTTTCCCGTGGTCATGTATGGATGTGAGAGTTGGACTGTGAAGAAAGCTGATCGCCGAAGAATCGATGCTTTTGAACTGTGGTGTTGGAGAAGACTCTTGAGAGTCCCTTATACTGCAAGGAGATCCAACCAGTCCATTCTAAAGGAGATCAATCCTGGGTGTTCATTGGAAGGACTGATGCTAAAGCTGAAACTGCAATACTTTGGCCACCTCATGCGACGAGTTGACTCACTGGAAAAGACTCTGATGCTGGGAAAGGTTGGGGGCAGGAGGAGAAGGGGACGACGGAGAATGAGATGGCTGGATGGCATCACCGACTCTGTGGACATGAGTTTGAGTGTACTCCGGGAGTTGGTGATGGACAGGGAAGCCTGGCGTGCTGTGGTTCATGGGGTCGTGGAGAGTCAGACACGACTGAGCGACTGAACTGAACTGAACTGATGTGTATATGTCAATCCCAATCTCCCAATTTATTCCTACTCCCCTCCCCCTTGGTAACCATTTGTTTGTTTTCTACATCTGTGATTGTATTTCTGTTTTGTAAATAGGTTTATTTGTACCATTTTTTAAGATTCTACATATAAGTGATATCATATAATATTTGTCTGTCTGATTTACTTCACTAAATATGATAATCTCAAGCTCCATCTATGTTGCCACAAATGGCATTATTTCATTCATTTTTATGGCTGAGTAATATTCCATTGTGTGTGTGTGTGTGTGTGTGTATGTATACACATGCATATATATATCACCTCTTTTTATTCCATTCCTGTAAATAGTCTTTTTAAAAACTCACCTCAAATGAAGTCTGAGTGTGCTGTTTCCTGCCAGAAGCTGCACTGATAAAAAGCATGTCAGGGATCTGGGAGGGTGGAGGGCAAAGAGGTAGGACTTCCTAGACCTGTCTGGCTGAAGCGCGTGATGGGAGGAGAGAAGCTGGAATCTAGAATGAGCTTTCAGTCCTGAGCGAAGGAGTATGAAATCACTGGCCGTTTCCTAGACGTCTGTAACCCGAACCTCTCCCCTCTTCCAGGAAACTCCTGCCAGTCGGTCCTGAGCGCCACGTGCCCGCCTGCTTTCGGTCCCCCAGCCCGAGGGCAGGGATGGAGCTGCGCGGGGGCCGCTGCCTCTGCCGCTGTCTGGCCATGCTCGCCCTCCTGCCCGCGCTAAGCCTGGCGCAGTACGAGAGCTGGCCCCACTATCCCGAGTACTTCCAGGAGCCTGCCCCCGAGTACCACCGGCCTCAGGTGCCCTCTGACGTGGTCAAGATCCAGCTGCGCCTGGCGGGCCAGAAGCGGAAGCACAGCGAGGGCCGGGTGGAGGTGTACTACGGCGGCCAGTGGGGCACCGTGTGCGACGACGACTTTACCATCCACGCCGCGCACGTTGTCTGCCGCGAGCTGGGCTACGTGGAGGCCAAGTCCTGGACTGCCAGCTCCTCTTACGGCAAAGGGGAAGGTAAACCGCTCTGCGCCGGGGAACTGAGTTCCGGGGTCCCCTGGGCAGAGCGGCAACAGGCTTCGGGGGTAGCCTCGTAAACGAAGCTGAAGCTGCGGTTACTGTCAAGTAGGAATCCCTGATAATACTCCATCTGGGCAGCCTGCGTGTCTGTGCTGGAAGCGGGAATGCAGGGGTGTGGGGAGAGGGACAGTGACCGCTCCCAGTCGCGCTTTGCCCACGACTTTCCTGGTTTGGGGCTTCCCTGATGGCTCAGATGGTAAAGAATCTGCCTGAGAGGCAGGAGACCCTGATTCCATTCCTGGATCAGAAAGATCCCCTGGAGAAGGAAATGGCAACCCACTCCGGTATTCTCGCCTGGGAAATTCCATGGACAGAGGAGCCTGGTGGACCATGGTCAATGGGGTGGCAAACAGAGGGATACGACTGAGTGACTTTCACTTTTACTTTCCTGGTTTAAGGACATAAAAGTCTGGCAGCCTGGTCCTGAGCCAACTAGGCTGGGACGTGACCCTAGGTAGTGACCAAGGTCTGTCTGTGGTCATCTCTCAAGCATTGTGCACTGCCCGGGGTTGCATCAGCCAGGGGGAGACAATGTCTTTCTCCTAACCATCCCCTCAAAAGAGCCTGTTGCTCTTTGTCACAAGGGCTGCCCATAGGCTAGCATCTCTGACTCTACCACCCTCCTAAAGGGGTAGAGTTTTGGCTTTTAATATTAGCATGCTGGGTTTGGCCAGAATAAGAACAGATGTTTCCCATTTTGTGTTTTTTTTTTCTTAATATTTATTTATTTATTTGTCTGTGCCGGGTCTTGGTTGCGGCATGCAGGATCTTTAGTTGGCGGCATTCGAACTCTTAGTTGTAGCTTGTGGGATCTAGTTCCCTGACCAGCAATTGAACTCAGTCCCCCTGCACTGAGAGCCAGAAGTCTTACTTAGCCACTGGACCACCAGGGAAGTGTCAAGTTTTTCACTTTGACTGGCTTCTTCTTTCCACTCATGATAAGCTCAATCAATACACTGAAAAAAACTGGGGGGAGATAATTTTGAGGGAGGGCAGGTGGTGGAGCCCAGAACCTGGGGTTCCATCCTGTATTGACCGAACTAACTGTATGCTTTACAGGAAGATGCTTATCCTCCTTGGATAACTAGGAAGTTAGGCTCTCTAAGAGCTCTTGAAACTATCAGTCTGTGTTCCTAAGTGGGAAAGTAGATAAGGACCAAGGGCATTATTTAAAAATAAAATCTCAGGATTTCCCTGGTGGTCCAGTGGTTAAGAATCCACCATGAAATGCAAGGGATGCAAGTTTGATCCCTGGTTGGGGAACTCAGATCCTACATGCCACCGAGCAACTAAGCCGATGCCCTGTACCTACTGAGCCCACACATCACAATGAAAGATCTCACACAATGCAATGAAGATTCCGAGTGCCTCAACTAAGACTCAATGCAACCAAGTAAATAAATAAATAATAAAGATAAAATCAAATCTCCAGGGACTTCTCTGGTGGTGCAGTGGTTAGGACTCCATGCTCCCAATGCAGGGGGCATGGATTCCATCTCCGGTGCAGCCAAAAATAAATAAAATCTCCAGCTAGAGGACCCCTCCTAGCTGGAGGTTAGTAAAGCAAAAGCACCTTGTCCACTTGGCTGAGCGGCTGCCCAGGTGTTAGCATGGCTGCTGGACTCAAGCAGAGGTCCCCAAACTCTTGTTGGGTAAACTGATTGAAAGTGAAAGTCGATCAGTTGTATCCGACTCTTTGCGACTCTGTGGACTTTGGCCCACCAGGCTCCTCTGTCTATAGAATTCTCCAGGCAAGAATACTGGAATGGGTCGCCATTTCCTACTCCAGGGGATCTTCCAGACCCAGGGATTGAACCTGGGTCTCCTGCTTTGCAGGCAGATTCTTTATCTTCTGAGCCACCAGCCACACTAATGCATTAGAATCTTCCAGGGAGCTAATCCCCCGTATTCTGAGTTAAGGTCTAGGATGGAGTCCAGGACTCTGTAACTTTTGAATGTGCTTGTACATGTAGCCAGGTTTAGGAATCCCTGAAATTGATCACCGTTCTAGTCCCTCCTAACCCTGGCTTTCAGTTATTCTAGAAAGTCTAGGAGAGAGGAAATCTCATCTCATACATGTCTCACTTCTGTGTCATTAAATATGTCCTTCTGGGATAACTGGATCAAGAGACTGCAGTTAGTATAAACTGTTCTCTGAAGCTGACTCTGCATTCCTTACCTTGATTCGAGTAAAAGCAGCAAAGATGTATTCTTACCTTTTTGTTGTTGCTGTTTAGTTGCTAAGTCATGTCTGACTCTTTTTCGACCCCATGGACTGTAATGCTAGGCTTTTAAAACCCATTTCCTGTCTTCTTTACAAAAACTCTGGATAACTTCTCCATCCTTTCACATCTCTCTTTTTTTTTCTTCTTGCTGAGTGATCTAGAGGTAACATCAGATTTATGTTTTCTATTCTAGGCTCTCTAAGCCTGATTATTTTATAACACATATTTTTCCATGACTTTGGGGTTTTTCTAGTGACATCTTTAGTTCCTTTCTACCTAAACTTAAAATTTACCTGTCATCAGGTAAAATAGGCATGATTTTTCCCCCACCCCTGCTCAGGAGCAGGTATGGGGTAGCTAGAGAAGTGAGTTAGAATGGCTCAGACTTTGCCATCCAAGGATGATGAATGGAGAAAAGTTCACAGGAGTAGAGGGAATTTTCAAGGGAATGATTAAAATCAAGGTCCATGGAGTCCAAGTTGGGTAGGTAACAAGGTACTCCAGGAAGCCATTGAAGGGCTGGGGAAAGCTGGGAGGATCAACAGATTGTGAGCTGAGGTTGTAGTAATAGAAGGAGTGTGCTAGAAAGGTGGGCTCATGGACGCAGATACACACTAGAAGCGTTGAAATGGAGATTGGGGAAGGGGTGAGATAGTTTGTAATTCAAGGTCTAAGCTATGACCATGGGATACTAGCTGGTGTAGGATGAGGAGAGTCACTGGAGAGAGGCGGTGTCAAACTAAGAGTACTGAAGGGTCCTCTCTGGGGATACTGAGACCATCAAGATTTAGGAAAAACTAGGTATCAACGAGAGGAAGGGAGAAATAGATGCTAAAAAAATTTTAACTGTCCAGTCTCTAGGACTTTAAGCATTATTCTATGTAAAGTGGTCGTTGGTTTATCCCAAGAGACCCTTTAGATGTAAAATATATTTGGATCTTATCAGCATCAGTTTAGGATTTTTAACATTGGGTGCATGGTGAACATTCAGTCAATATTAATTAATCATGATTCAGTTTGATTTGGAAGTCAGCTTTCCTCACCACTATTACACCAATGCTGACTCAGTCTGATTTTGAAAAATATTAACAACAGTTGGCAAGGGACTTCCATGGCAGTCCAGTGGTTGGGACTTTGTCCTTCCAATGCAGGGGGTGCAGATCTGATCTCTAGTTGGGGAACTAAGATCCCACATGCTGTGCATGTGGCCAAAACAAAACAGAAAATAGTTGGCAAGCAATACTTGGCATAGTGACGCGTGCCCTGGGATGTGCTCTGATGTCATTTAGATGGCTCTTTGGATGAATCAGAAACACTGTAGGTGAACTTCTCAAGTTCAGGCTGTAGTAATGAAGCCAGGGAGAGCACCATGGATATTCCAGGTTTCCAACCCAGCCTGTCAATAGATCTTTTCTTCCAAAGCATCTCTGAGCTTAGAGACCTCATGGGCCTTTAGAGAGTTCTGAAGGGGACAGCTGCCCCATTTCTCACTCTCTGGATGGAATCACAGTCTCCCAAACCTCAGATGTTTGCTCTCCTTTGCGTGTCTTCAGATCTGAGGTTTGATGTAATCCCTCCCTCACCGTGTCATTCTTCAGATCAGAGTGATGAAGCCAGCAGATGACTGCAGTGGGGCCCCAAAGCTCCTAGCTTGAAGCGTCTCCATTGCCCCGACAGCCCCGACAGCTGGACTTCAAATAGAATTATATTTATGATCTTTTCTCTCCAAATGATCTGTTAACCTGTTGGTACATCTCTTCTCCTTTCATCAGGAGAAGCATCTTCTTAGGGTAAATGAGTGGAAGGAGTAAAATGAAGTTTTGCTTCTGATCCTCTGGCATTTAATTAATTAATTAGACCGCATTGGGTCTTAGCTGCAACACACAGGATCTTCGTTGCATCACGAGGGGCCTTTTGTTGTGGCACACACTCTCTAGTTTTGTTATGTGGGCTCACTAGTTATGACCCATGGGCTCAGTTGCCCTGTAGTGTGTGAGATCTTAGTCCTCCTACCAGGGATCGAACCCTCATCCCCTGCATCACAAGGCAGATTCCTAATCCCTGGAGCCCCAGGGAAGTCCCCGACCAGCATTTTACATCCAAAGTTTGGGCCCCATATGTGTCCCTATGGCAGTTTCCTAGCAGTTCTCAGATGGCATATACTGAACTGTTTCCAAACCACCGTGCATTCCAGCAGCAGAACTGGAAGTTGGTTGCTTTGGAATCAGAACAATTTAGTTGTTAGGCATTGAGCACACAGCGGGGAAAAAAATGTCATGAAATTAGGCCAAATTAGTTTGCCTGGCATGGTGATATCATCTTGGGTCAAGTAGAAATGAACATTCCCACTATCTAAGAAGGTAACTGGTGGGATTGTGTAGAAGGTAGACTTACTGGGGATGAGTTGAAGCTTCTTAAGAAAGCAGCTCTTTGGGGTAATAGCATGAGTGCTCCAGGGTGCTAATTTCAAATGAAAGTGAAAGTCACTCAGTTGTGTCCGACTCTTTGCAACCCCATGGACTGTAGTCTGCCAGGCTCCTCTGTCCATGGGATTCTCCAGGCAAGAATACTGGAGTGGGTTGCCATTTCCTTCTCCAGGAGATCTTCTGGACCCAGGGATCAAACCTGGGTCTCCTGCATTGCAGGTGGATTCTTTACCTTCTGAGCCAGTCAGTCAGTCAGTTCAGTCGCTCAGTTGTGTCCGACTCTTTGTGACCCCATGAATCACAGCACGCCAGGCCTCCCTGTCCATCACCAATTCCCGGAGTTCACTCAAACTCATGTCCATCGAGTCGGTGATGCCATCCAGCCATCTCATTCTCTGTCGTCCCCATCTCCTCCCACCCCCAATCCCTCCTAGCATCAGGCTCTTTTCCAGTGAGTCAACTCGTCTCATGAGGTGGCCAAAGTATTGGAGTTTCAGCTTTAGCCAACAGGGTGCTAATTTCAAATGTTCCTTATCAAAAAATAAAATACGTCCTGGGGCATCTGTTTTGTAGCTCCTGCTGCTGCTTTTAGCTAAATGTTTTCCTATTTCCCATCCCCTTAGTCAGGGTGGTTTCTCTCTCTGCAGATGGAATAATGGCTCTGTTTCTTTTCACCGTCTCTGTCCATTCAGCAGCTTTTCTGAAGACTGTTCCATAGAAGAGGCTCCGCCTCAAACGTGGAGGGTCTTTTCCGTTGCTCCTACTTAGCAAGACAAACATTGGTTTGTTGTTGAAACAGCAATCGATTAGGGAGCATGTGTTGCAGTGGAGCTTGATGGCTTGGAAACAAAGCCAAATTGAGAAACCAGTTGGAAAACCTCAGCCCAGATGTTTTCAATAAGCCTTTTGTTTCCCCTCAATGTATCTGAGGTTCTCTCGTTTGAGCCCTGAGCTGCCATCTGTCATAGCAGACGCATTTCATCTGGGGCCTCGAAGTCCAGAGGCTGACCTGAGGTTCCCTCTGACCTTGAAGAACCTCAGATTTTCCTTGGTTTTCTCATCTTTACAATGGGAGTGTTTTTATCTGCTTTTTCATTGCAATATGGAAGCAGCAGAATTCCTTTTTGACTTACTGGGAGGAGGAAGAAGAAAGGGAAGGTGAACACACACTGCTGCTGCTGCTAACTAGGCACATTCATAATCTAATTGAATTTCCATGGCGACCTGTTTGTTGGTATCATTGTTTTCACTTGAGGAATGGGCTTGGTGAAGTAGTTGACCTAGTCACATGGTAACTATGCCAGAGGCAGAGAGAATTTGTTTTTTGTTTTGTTTTTGTGGCTGTACCACATGGCATGTGGGGTGTTTATTTCCTGACCAGGAATGGAACCCATGCCCTCTTCACTGGAAGTGCAGACTCTTAACCTTTGGACTACCAGGGAATTCCTGATGCAGAGAGAATTCGAATCTAGGTTTTCTGACTCCACTCTACTGTAGAGTCCTCCTGGAGTCATGAGAAAAAGGAGAGTTTTGACTCTGTTTTCTTTCATTGTGTAGTGATCCTTATAAAAATTACTACTTGAAACCACTCTAGCACTTAAAACTTTTTAAAAATTTTAATGGTGGTAAAATACATATAACATAAAATGTTCCATCTTAACCATTTTTCAGGGTTTAGTTCAGTACTTTTAAGTACATTCACAGTGTTGTGAACCCACTTTTCATCTTGTAGAATTAAAACTCTATACCCATTAGATAACCACTCCTCAACCCCCCTAACCCAGCCCATGGTAAACACCATTCTACTCTGTCTCTGTGATTTTGATTACTCTCAGTACCTTATGTATATGGAATCATACAGTATTTGCCTTTTCCCAACGGGTTTATTTCACTTAATATAAGGAATTCAAGGTTCATCCATGTTGTTGCAAGTGACGGAATGTCTTTCCTTTTTAAGGCCGAGTAATATTCCAGTGTACATGTAGACTACAATTGTGTGGTAGTTTGAGCATTCTTTGGCATTGCCTTTCTTTGGGATTGGAATGAAGACTGACCTTTTCCAGTCCTGTAGCCACTGCTGAGTTTTCCAAATTTGCTGGCATATTGAGTGCAGCACTTTCACAGCATCATCTTTCAAGATTTGAAATAGCTGAACTGGAATTCCATCAACTCCACTAGCTTTGTTCGTAGTGATGCTTTCTAAGGCCCACTTGACTTCACATTCCAAGAGGTCTGGCTCTAGGTCAGTGATCACGTTATCGTGACTATCTTGCTCGTGAAGATCTTTTTTGTACAGTTCTTCTGTGTATTCTTGCCACCTCTTCTTAATATCTTCTGCTTCTGTTAGGTCCATACCATTTCTGTCCTTTATCGAGCCCATCTTTGCATGAAATGTTCCCTTGGAATCTCTAATTTTCTTGAAGAGATCTCTTGTTTTTCCTATTCTGTTGTTTTCCTCTATTTCTTTGCATTGATCACTGAGGAAGTCTTTCTTATCTCTCCTTGCTATTCTTGGGAACTCTGCATTCAGATGCTTCTATCTTTCCTTTTCTCCTTTGCTTTTTGCTTCTCTTCTTTTCACAGCTATTTGTAAGGCCTCCTTAGACAGCCATTTTGCTTTTTTGCATTTCTTTTCCATGGGGATGGTCTTGGTCCCTGTCTCCTGTACAATGTCACGAACCTCCATCCAGAGTTCATCAGGCACTCTATCAGATCTAGTCCCTTAAATCTATTTCTCACTTCCACTGTATAATCATAAGGGATTTGATTTAGGTCATATCTGAATGTTCTAGTGGTTTTCCCTACTTTCTTCAATTTAAGTCTGAATTTGGCAATAAGGAGTTCATGATCTGAGCCACAGTCAGCTCCTGCTCTTGTTTTTGCTAACTGTATACAGCTTCTCCATCTTTGGCTGCAAAGAATATAATCAATCTGATTTCGGTGTTGACCATCTGGTGATGTCCATGTTTGCCAACATCCTCTGGATCATGGAGAAAGCAAGAGAGTTCCAGAAAAACATCTATTTCTGCTTCATTGAGTATGCCAACGCCTTTGACTGTGTGCATCACAATAAACTGTGGAAAATTCTGAAAGAAATGGGAATACCAGACCACCTGACCTGCCTCTTGAGAAACCTGTATGCAGGTCAGGAAGCAACAGTCAGAACTGTACATGGAACAACAGACTGGTTCCAAATAGGAAAAGGAGTGCATCAAGGCTGTATATTGTCACCTTGCTTATTTAACTTATATGCAGAGTACATCATGAGGAACGCTGGGCTGGAAGAAGCACAAGCTGGAATCAAGATTGCCGGGAGAAATATCAATAACCTCAGATATGCAGATGACACTACCCTTATGGCAGAAAGTGAAGAGGAACTAAAAAGCCTCTTGATGAAAGCGAAAGAGGAGAGTGAAAATGTTGGCTTGAAGCTCAACATTCAGAAAACAAAGATCATGGCATCTGGTCCCATCACTTCATGGGAAATAGATGGGGAAACAGTGGAAACAGTGTCAGACTTTATTTTTGGGGGGCTTCAAAATCACTGCAGATGCTGATTGCAGCCATGAAATTAAAAGATGCTTACTCCTTGGAAGGAAAGTTATGACCAACCTTGATAGTATATTAAAAAGCAGAGACATTACTTTGCCAACCAAGGTCCGTCTAGTCAAGGCAATGGTTTTTCCCGTGGTCATGTATGGATGTGAGAGTTGGACTGTGAAGAAAGCTGATCGCCAAAGAATTGATGCTTTTGAACTGTGGTGCTGGAGAAGACTCTTGAGAGTCCCTTGTACTGCAAGGAGATCCAACCAGTCCATGCTAAAGGAGATCAATCCTGGGTGTTCATTGGAAGGACTGATGCTAAAGCTGAAACTGCAATACTTTGGCCACCTCATGCGACGAGTTGACTCACTAGAAAAGACTCTGATGCTGGGAAAGGTTGGGGGCGGGAGGAGAAGGGGATGACAGAGAATGAGATGGCTGGATGGCATCACCGACTCTGTGGACATGAGTTTGAGTCAACTCCGGGAGTTGGTGATGGACAGGGAGGCCTGGCGTGCTGTGATTCATGGGGTCGCGGAGAGTCGGACATGACTGAGTGACTGAACTGAACTGAACTGAACTGATGTAGACTATAGTTTGTCAGCGGACACTTAGGTTGCTTCTACATTTGGGCTATTGTGAGAGATGCTGTGATGTACATGGGTGTGCAAATATCTCTCTGCCACCTTGCTTTCAATTCTTTTGAATATATATATTCCTAGAAGTGGGAATTGCTAGATATATGGTAATTCTATTTTTAATTTGAGGAATCACCCTGTGTTCCTATAGGGGCTGCATCATTCTGATAGGGATAAAGTAAGATAATCAAATAGTTTAAAAATCCCACTAAGAGCTCATAGATAGAGAGGGAACTTTGGAAGACCCCTGTAAGTTAATGATCACTCAAGAAAGCAGATTTGCTTAACAACAAAACTGTGCAATAGAAGCATGAGCCAGCCCGCAAGACAATAAAACAATGGCAGAAAAATGATACCTGCATCCCACCATTGGGGCCAGTAAGTTAATGATCCCTAGGTCGTGCTCCTCTGTTCACACTAAAAACAAAAATATAGGAGAAAGAAGACATTCCGAAGTAGAAGACCCTATTATACTGAAACCTGACATGGCTTACCATATTTTAGCTTATGCTACTACCTTTTTGCTAATTAACATAATACCATGACAGGCTGGGCCGGTTACAAAAATCTCCCCTACTTGATATGAAAGAGGAGCTGATGATAGAAGCCTGACATCTACTCAAGAGTCTTCTCCCCTCCCCGTTTTTCCTTTGACTATAAAAATGTAGCCTATCCAGCTCTTGAGGCATTGCTCCCTTGCCTGCCTGCTTGCATCTCTCACAAGCATCTGATATTAGCTTTTTTTTTTTTAGGGGGGCAAGCACACAGTCCAGCATGCTGGATCTTAGTTCCCCACCCAGGGATCAAACCTGTGCCCCCTGCAGTGGGAGGTGGAGTCTTAACCACTGGATCATCAAAGAAGTTCCAGCATTCTATATTATTAAATCCATCTCTTACCTATCACTTTGCCTCTCACTGAATTCTTTCTGCACCAACATGTAAAGAACCTGAGCTCCTCTGTTTCAATGTTACATTTCTGTCAACAGTTCACAAGGGTTCCAATTTGTCCACATCCTTGCCAACACTTGTTATTTTCTGTTTTAGTTTTTGTTTTGGTAGTAGCCATCCTAGTGGATGTGAGATTGTGTCCCGTTGTGGTTAGCCCTCTACCATTTTGCACTTGGAGTTCCCTACTTACTATAAGTCAGGTAAATATGCACAGGAATTGAGCAGAGACCCACCAGACCTCCAGACAGATTGCCTGGCTACAAACCAGCCCTGCCTTCACCTGACTTCTGAAACGTGAAGAGGAGGCTCTGTGGGTTAGTCTTGCTGGACCGTCTCTGAACTAGTGGATGGGAAACATCAGGAAGTAGAAGAGCACTGAAAGCACCAGGATTTTGGGTTCAGGGAGATAACCTCACACTGTGAGTTGCCTTCTCTGAGCATAACTAATATCATCATCACCACCATCATCATCATCATCACCGTTTTAAAAAATACTTATTTTTGGCTGCTCTGGGTCTCCCTTGGTGCCCATGGGCTTTCTCTAGTTGTGGAGAGTAGGTTCTACTCTCTAGCTGTGGTTTGCCAGCTCAGTAGTTGTGCATGGGCTTAGTTGCCCCATGGCCTGTGGGATCTTCCTAGACCAGAAATTGAACTGGTGTCCCTGCATTGGCAGACGGATTCTCAACTACTGGGCTACCAGGGAAGTTCATCATTACCATTTTTTTAGTGACTCTGGACTAACAATAAACGAGGCATGTGTCATGTATTATCTCTAATCTGCACATGGCCCTGCCATTCAAGTGTCATTATTATCTCCACTTTACCAATAAGAAAAGGAAGCTTTGACCAGGGTTATAGAGCTAAGTGGCTGAGCCAGAATTAGTATCAAACAGCTTAGGGTCCAAAGTCCCTGTTCTTTCCATTATACCACATCACTGCTGGGTTTAAATCTGATTTCTACTCCGGTCGTTTTCAATCTGCCATATCCCTAAATCACATCCCTCTGCCAGGGGAATCCAGGTGGTCTCCAACTGTATGCGGTATTTCAACACACTGAATACCAATTGATGACCCCACACAGCTGCCAAAATTAGGGAAAATTCCTGTTTATGTGTACATCATTGGTGCCCAAATAAGCCCAAAGACTGAGTCCAAAGACTCAGACCTACTCTGATGTGAGTCTTGGCTTCTCTCTTCTCCTCTTCCTTCAGGGCCCATCTGGTTGGACAATGTCTACTGCACCGGCAGCGAGGCGACCCTTGCAGCCTGCTCCTCCAATGGCTGGGGTGTCACCGACTGCAAGCACACAGAAGATGTGGGTGTGGTGTGCAGCGAGAAAAGGATTCCTGGGTTCAAGTTTGACAACTCGCTGATCAACAACATAGAGGCAAGTCATGTGCTTTTTTTTTTCAATTGAAGCATAGTTGACTTACTGTGTTGTGTTAGTTTCTGCTGTATGGCAAAGTGATTGTTTTACATATATATATATAAAACACACATGCACATATATATATATTTTTTTCATACTCTTTTCCAT
The DNA here is from genome assembly GCF_049115385.1 of Moschus berezovskii. Lineage (NCBI taxonomy): Eukaryota > Metazoa > Chordata > Mammalia > Artiodactyla > Moschidae > Moschus > Moschus berezovskii. The sequence goes on along the minus strand of NC_142466.1, from coordinate 77,837,420 downwards.
TATAGTTTGTCAGAGGATGTTGAATATAATTCCCTGTCTATGTAATGGAATCTTTAAAAAATTTTTATTTCTAAAATTAAATTAAAAGCAATTTAATTTAAATTGCTTCACAATTTTGTGTTGATTTCTGCTGTGCAACAATGTGAATCAGTTACAATTAAGTACATATATTCCATCCCTCTGAGCCTCCTTCCCCTCCCCCCATCTAACCCTTCTAGGTCATCACAGAGCGCCAAGCTGGGCTCCATGTCATACAGTGTGGCCTTGTTGTTTATCCATCCCAAGTGTAATAGTTGGCATTTGCTAATCCCAGCCTCCCATTCCATCCCTCCCCTACCCTCCCCTTCCTTGGCAACCACAAATCTGTGAGTCTGTTTCTGTTTCAGAGATAGATTCATTTTTGTGTCATATTTTACTTTCCACATATAGGTGATATCATATTGTGTTTCTCTTTCTGATAAGTTCATGTGCTTTTGATGACTATTTCATATGAATGTTTCCCTTCTTTCATTTAACGCACTTTTCACCTATGATTCTAAGAAGTGTGTGTGATCCCTTGGAGGGGAGGGACCTAAACTCATCATTTGGTGCCAGGGCAGTCGAGGAAGCATATCTGAAGAAGGGGATGCCATCAGAAGCAGAGAACAGCTTAGACAAAGACACAGAGGCGTAGAGTTCTCTGTGAACTGGGCATAAGCAGGTCAATACCACTCAAGACTGGAGATCCTGAATCTGGAAATAGTGTGAAATGAAGGTAGAAAGGTGGCCATGAGAAGGCTGTGCTATGTTCAGGAGCTTGCCCTTGGGCTAGGAAAATGTATCAGGTAGCAACTGCAGTGTAGCAAATTACCTCCCTGCCCCTTATATTTTGCAGCTTCAGACAACAAATATGGATTATCTTGAATAGTTTCTAAGAGTCAGGAAGCCAGGAGTGGTCAGCCAGTTGATTTTTCTCAGAACATCTCGTGAGTTTGCAGTCATGTTGTCAACTGGGACTGGGGACTTTTCTCCCAAGTTGACTCCTGTGGTTGTTGGCAGTCCTTAGCTTTCTTCTGGCTGTCAGCTGGAGCCCTCTGGTCCTCTCTATACAATCGCCCTGTAGGCTGCTTGAACATCCTTAAGACATGGTGATTGTCTTTCTTTAGAGTGAATGACTCAAAAGAGAAAGAGAGAGGGAACAAAACATGGAAGCCATGTCTTTCATAACCTCATCTCAGAAGTGATGGTCCATCATCTCTGCTGTATTTTATTGGTCATTCACACCAACACTATGCCTTGTGGGTGGAGATCACCCAAAGATATGACTCCAGAAAGTAGTGGTCATTGGGGGTTATATTGGAGGCTGACTGTCACAGGACAATTGTCCCCTAACTAGCGGGGGATCAGAATCACTTTTTAAATGCACTGGAACCTCAAATCAGACCTCCTGAGTGAGGGTCTCCCACTAAGAGAACAGCTTATTTTTTTTTAACTCTCTCAGATGATTCTGATGCTGCCAGCCCAAGTCAACATTTGGGAATGGTAAAAGGACTTGTGACCCTTCTTCTATATTTATGGCTAAATTTCAGATTTATCTTTTTAACAAGTGCTCCAGCCAAAGAATAGAATGAACAAACATTTAATGCTCTCTTCTATGTGGGGCTTAAGGCAGGAGGAGGAGGCAGCCAAGACTCCTTCCTCAAGGAACGTGCTGGATATCACCCCCAAGGCACTATGGGATCTTCCATGAATCCAGGACAAGGAGCCTTTTCTGTGCTGTAGTTTCCAGCTGGCCTCAGACTAATGCAGAAGAGAGTTGCTTCTTGAAATTGCCCTATTTGGGCTTCAGAGGAAGTTCTCCCCAGACTGTGGTCTTTACATTTTCCTCCCATGACTCACTCGGCCCCACTCTTTCTCATATGCTCTGAGAGCACACTGAGATGCTGGGAACTGGTCCAAACCTGCATGACAGTGTGGAAAAGGATTTCCAGCCTTCTCTCAGCTGGCAGCTTTGAGACCACCTCTGGCTGACAGTCTTCAAACGCTGCTATTTTATTTGGGATAACCAGAAGAGATGGTTACAGAGTTGATGTTGTGTATCTAGTGTTTTGGTTCCTGATGATAATCTTGCTTTATCATGAAGGTTATAATTTGAAAGGTGGGCTTATCCAATCCAGTTTCATACTTTTCATCACCACTTTTTATATAACTTCATATGAAGTAATTAGCTATCCCCTCATGTAATGCTTCTCATCTTTCCAATGAGACTGGAAGCTCCCAAAGGCAGGGGTTCCATCTAGTTTATCATTGTATCCAGTAAAAATAATGCTATGTACCTAGAATTTTCTTCTCAGGAATGAAAACCAACATTATCCGCTTAAGCGAAGAATTCGTCGTTGTTGTTTAGTCACTGAGTTGTGTCTGACTCTTTTGCGACCCCATGGACTGTAAACCACCAGGCTCCTCTGTCCGTGGGATTTCCCAGGCATGGATACTGAAGCGAGTTGCCATTTCCTTCTCCAGGGGATTGAAACTGTCTCCTACTTGGCAGGCAGATTCTTCACCACTGAGCCACCTGAAGGCAAGTGAAGAAGATCCTAGGATAAAACATCAAGCTAAATAGCAATGAGAAATGCACAGAAGCAAATCATTCTTTCATAGTATCACCTTGCCTAATAGGACTATGAATTTTTGTGTGACTTTTTTTTGGGGGGTCCACAGCATTTTTTGTTTTTTTGGTAGTAATTGGATTTAGCAATATTATAATTCTAATGAGCAAGTTAAATCAGGGATCTCTGAATTTTGGAATCCCAATATTAATCAACTACAAATAAGTATTAGCCCATATCTATCATCAGTGCCTGAAATGTTTCTTTCTAATGAGTTGACCATTCCATTACGAAAGTTCTGAAATGGCCAACAGATCATAGATTGATGTTTCTTCAGGCTTCTGCTTGAAACAATCACTTCAGCAAACTGCTGGCCTTGATTCAAGGTCAAATGTGTGACATCTTTAATGGGCTTTTGTTCATCCTACAACCTTGGGATAATCCACTTAGATTGTCAAGCGAAGATCTAGGCTTCCAGGCATGAGAAAGTCACTGCTAGCGTGAATCAAAAGTGGATAGGCCAAAGTACCAGTGGGTTTTGGACTGGAAAAATGAGAAGACCCATCTGCCACTAGGAAGAAAAAAAAAGTTCTGAAAAAGAACTCTGTGAAGGGCACTTCAACAGAGAAGTGTTTATGAAATTACCTCTAGGGTCCAATTCTAATGCTTAGCCTTTAAAGGGGAAATAAGGGATTTCCCTAGTGGTCCAGTGGCTAAGACTCCATGCTCCCAATGCAGGAGGCCAAGGTTCAACTGTTAGTCAGGGAACTACATCCCATATGTTACAACTAAGGTTCACGTGCCACGACTAAAGATCCTGCATGCTGCAATGAAGATCAAAGATAGACTTAGCCAAATAAATAAAATTTTTTTAAATAAAGGGAAAATAAGATGGGTCACAGAGAAATTAAAACCTTTGTTGCCTGGAAAAGTCAGATAAATGACCAGGGGAAAAATATTTTAGAGAGAACTTTCTTGTTGTGGAAGGGCTTAGAGTCCATGATAGGAAAGCTTAGCACCTGTCTCTATTCTGACATTTATTTGTTGGGGGTCTGCTGTGCACACATCACGGCCTGGGACACCATTGGGATAAGTAAACGTGACCCTTGTTCTTAAGCCCTTATAACCCTAGAAGACAAGATGCATGCCTTGGGGAAAGTTGGAAGATCATTCCAGGGCAAGTAACCTATATCCTAAGTAAGTTTACAGTAACCCAGAGAGGGTTAGCTGGGAGGAGTCTGGTTTCAAGGGCTAGATGACTTCCACATCCTCTAAACTGCATTTTCCTAGAAGACCTCCCTCTGGCTGTCATACGAAGCAGATTGGTTACCAGGGACCAGACTAGGAGCTTTCCTGTCTAGCCAGGGATGCTGTGAAAATTTTCCGTTGATGAGCAGTCCCCAGTAACCTCTTCCCTTTGGTATCTGCTTAAAGTAGGTCATGAATGGGCCTAGATCTCAGGGTGTCTGACCAGAACCTCGGAGAGCTGCCAGAAGATTCTTCTATCCAGGACTTTGTGGCTAAGCTTATGCTTATGGGCAGGGTTGGCCTGATGGGTAGGGAGCCACCCAGACTACCTACAAGGGATATTTGTGGGATGTGAGAAGTTTCTCCGAAATACCTCATATAATAACTGTGTCAGTAGCTGAAGTCATGGAATCACTCCTCTTGGCTAGAGAAGTGTCCCCTGTTAGATGTGTGTGGACCAGGGAAGTTTTGTTGTTGTTCAGTTGCTAAGTTGTTTCTGACTCTTTGTGATCCTATGGACTATAGCATGTCAGTCCTCCTTGACCTTCACTATCTCCTGGAGCTTGCCTAACTAAGTTCATGTCAGTGATGCTGTCTAACCATCTGATCCTCTGCTGCCCTCTTCTTTTGCTTTCAGTCTTTCCCAGCATCAAGGTATTTTCCACTGAATCGGCTCTTCACATCATGTGGCCAAAGTATTGGAGCTTCAGCATCAGTCCTTGAATATTCAGGACTGATTTCCTTTAGGATTGACTGGCTTGATCTCCTTGCTGACCAAGGGACTCTCAAGAGTATTCTCCAATGCCACAATTCGAAAGCATCAGTTCTTCGGCACTCAGCCTTCTTTATGATCCAACTCTCACATCCATACGTGACTACTGGAAAAATCATAGCTTTGACTAGACGAACCTTTGTCAGCAAAGTGATGTCTCTGCTTTTTAATACACTGTCTAGTTTGTCATAGCTTTTCTTCCAAGGAGCAAGTGTCTTTTAATTTCATGGCTGCAATCACCATCTGCAGTGATTTTGCAGCCCAAGAAAATGAAATTTGCCACTGTTTCCACTTTTTCCCCTTCTATTTGCCATAAAGTGATGGGACCAGATGCCATAATCTTAGCTTTTTGAATGTTGAGTTTTAAGCCAGCTTTTCACTCTCCTCTATCACCCTCATCAAGAGACTCTTTAGTTCCTGTTTGCTTTCTGCTATTAGAGTGGTATCATCTGTACATCTAAGTTTGTTCATATTTCTCCCGGCAATCTTGATTCCAGCTTGTGAGTCATCCAGTCAGACATTTCACATGATGTACTCTGCACATAAGTTAAATAAATAGGGTGGATTGAGAGCATGGAGTCTTAGACGCTGAACCATCAGGGAAGTCTTGGAGTGTGTTTGGGATGACTATAAGGTTCTATGTCAAGGTTCATGAGGAAAAAAAAGAAAAAATATCTACAGAACAAAAGCCAGGGAAAGAGACTGAAAGCGTTGATTGTGTTTAAAAGATCCCTGAAAGTGATTATTTGCCTAAAAACTCAGTATAAGCCAACGGTATGGTATGGCTGCTAGAGAAGTGTGTGTAAACTGATACACTCGGTTGAGGGGAGGGGGACATTTTTCCTAAACTCTTCGCTTTTTGGACCAAGAAGTGAGTGAAGTTCCAGGGCCATCTCTTAACTAGGACATCCAGACTAAGGACCAGCCAGGTGGAGACAGGTCTGGAAACCACATCACATGAGGAAATGAAGACACTGTGTCAAGAAAAGAGATAAGATGGAGGAGATGTCGGTTTTCTTCAAATATCGAAGTGCTACCGCGGAGAAGAGCATTTGTAATTTGTCTTAACTCCCAGAACTAAGATGAACGGGGAAGGATTGGGGTGTAGATTTCAGCTGAATGTGAAAACTCTTTAAGGCTGAGTGATGGGGCTACACATTTCAACACCATCCGAGGACACTGTAACACAGGAGACAGGCTGCCCTGTGAGTGGTGAGCTCCTTGTCCCCAGTGTAGCTTAAGCAGGAACTGGATGAGCTCCTGCAAGGAATATGGCAGCCAAATCCCTACATGGGAAGGACACGGGATGAGGCGATTACCAGGTTCTAAGGCCGCATGTTCATCTGCATCTCTGAAGGTGCACCCGGCCGGCCCACACAGGGGGTGCACACTAGCTGACTACTGGCAGTGACCACCATTGTGTGTCAAACTCCCCCCGTGGCTCAGTGGTAAAGAATCTGCTTTCAGTGCCGGAAAGCCGGGAGATGCCGGTTTGATTCCTGGGTCAGGAAGATCTCCTGGAGGAGGAAACGGCAACCTACTCCAGTATTCTTGGCTGGGAAATCCAATGGACAGAGGGGCCTGGGGGCTGTAGTCCATAAGGTTGCAAAGAGTTGGACTCAACTGAGCACACACACATACACACATGCACACACGCACACATGCATGACCATTGTGTGAACTGGGGTCATGCCTATTATACACACACACACACACAGACACAGGCAGAGAAGGGATGTCTGCTGGTGTGTGTTCTCATGTTCTCTCTCGACCTCTGGCACATCATCACTTTGGCCTCGAAAGCAGACACTTTCCGCCCTCACTGTTCTGCATCACAGTGAAAATTAAAGCCCCACCTCCCCTCGATGTCCCCCAGGTGGGGCTCATAAATTCAAAAGTGGCCAAGAGTGAAGAGTCAAGTTAATGACTCCTGTGTCTTGTGACCCCAGGCACAAACGATCAGTCTAGTGGAGACACTCCCATCTCTTCTCACCCTTATTTTGAATGGACGTGACCAGGTTCTAGCATATCCACCCTCGTAGACCCCTGGAGGTTGAAGACAGATCACAGACCATTAGAGTTGACCCTCACAGGCTTGTGCCTTCTCCAGAGCACATTGAAATTTCCCCAAGCAGTGAGTGGAAGAAAACGGCATCCGTCTAGACCAAGTTCATCCCACTCTGGGATGCCAGAGGCATGAGTCACTAAACCCTGGGGCCTGGAGGATGGAATTTCACTCCATGAGCTAACTGTGCTTCCGTGGACTCCTACATCTGCCTGGGGCATCCTCAGGGGCCCCCGGCACTTCATAAATTCCCTTCTAGAGAAGGGAAAAAGTGCTTCTTCTTTAGAGGGATGACCCCACCCAGGGAGAGTTTGGCCAGAGCACAGAGCAAGTCCACTCCCTTCTTTAAGATGAGTTGGTTGATTTTGATCCCTTCCAGCTATGACAGTCTGTAATCCGGAATGGCAGTGGTTTCTCCTTCAGAATGGCACAGCATGCACTCATCGTTTACAAGGGGGTTTAAACAATCTGTAGGGGGGAAAATCAGATGATTTCTGGAAAAGTGCATGTAGACTATAAAACGTTATAAGAGATTTGCTTACTGCTGATTCACCAGCCTGGGTTCATTTCTTCCAGAAAATTAACCCAGCAGGATCTCCATTCTCCCCTTTTCTGTGGTCTAAGTTTCAGACCCCAGAGTGGGAGGCAGGACCCCTGAGTTCTGACCCCTTTGGAGCCTGAGACTTGCAACTATATGTCCAGAGGGACTGACCCTTCTTGGGTCCCTGGACACTTCACTGTAAAACAGCATTTTATAAAGGGGGAAAGAAAATGAGTCTCGGGCCAATTCTCAAAACCTTCTTCAAAAGAGGAAAGCAGGAGCAAATAATAAATGTTAAATACTGTTGGTTTCAAGTGCATAGATCTTTTCTAAACCTATAAAACAGAGCTCCAAGCAAACCTCCCAGGAGTTCAGAGGCTCTTAAATCAAGAGGCTTTGTTTCCTGTCTGTGGCTGTGGACAAGTTGGAAAAAACATTAGATAAGGGGAGATTACAAATCCAGATGCCCTGTGAGCAGCAGTCACTACTCTGGCCCGTCTGCACATTGCTAAGTCATGTGCTCATAGAGAGGCTCGTGGCTGGGGCCGGGTGCTGTTAGGTCAGGGAACACAACGGGTCTTTTCCTTTTCTTCAGCCTTCCCACCTCACTTTCTTCTCTACTCATTTTTTTAAACTTATTTTTATTTTTGGCTGCTCTGGGTCTTCGTTGCTGCGTGTGGGCTTTCTCTAATTGTGGTGCGGGGGGCTTCCCATCGTGGTGGCTTCTCCTGTTGCGGAGCACAGGCTCTAGGGTGCATGAGTTCGGTTGCCCTGTGACATGTGGGATCTTCCCAAACCAGGGATCAAACCCATATCTCCTGCACTGGCAGGTGAATTCCCAACCCCTGGACCACCAGGGAAGCCCTCTACCATTTTTGAAAAGCTCTTTTGCCAAAGCAGTTAGGTTCCCAGAACTAATCAGAAATCCTCCAGCTGTGCAATTTAAGGGTGGCCTATGGGCTTTCATGGTGGCTCAGATGGTAAAGAATCTGCCTCCAATGCTAGAGATCTGAGTTCGATTCCTGGGTCAGGAAGATCCCCTGTAGAAGGTGATGGCTACTCATTCCAATAATCTTGCCTGGAAAATTCCATGGACAGAGAAGCCTGGTGGGCTACAGTCCATGAAGTTGCAAAGAGTCGGATACAAATTAGTGACTAACACAGACATCCTCTGAGTGGCCTCAGAGCCCCAATTTCTCCTTTGTGACAGCAGGCAGCCCAGAAGGTCTGGAGGGGCCAGAAGGAGGATGAGGATGGAGGTGGGAGGAGAATATTCACTTCTGACAGTGGGGGCATCCGGTACCCCTCCCCTCCACACTCTCACCTCCTACTGGAGGGACCCAGAGACCTGAAAAACCTCTTTCTTCTGCTCTTAACCACATGGATGGAGGCTGTTGTGCATTTTTTAAATTCCAGGAGTCCAGGTTTTTATTAGTCACAGTTAACTGCCAAATGGTTCAGGGCTTTCCCCACAGTGGCAGCCTTATCTCCCCAGCATCTGGGGGCTCTTGAGGGTGGAAGCCTGAAGCTGGGAAAGGGGTAATTAACTCTGTGTGCTAAGTCACTTCAGTCCTGTTTGACTCTGTGCGACCCCATGGCCTGTAGCCTGCCAGGCTCCTCTGTCCATGGGATTCTCCAGGCAGGAATACTGGAGTGGGTTGCTATTTCTTACTCCAGGGGATCTTCTCAACCCAGGGATCAAACCCAGGTTTCCTGCATTACAGGCAGATTCTTTACCATCAGAGTCACTAGGGAAGCCCATAATTAACTCTAGAAAGGTCCAAACACTTCCCAGCCAGGAATTTAACCCCCTACTCCCCGTCAGAGAGGAGGCATAGCAGATTGCATTGGGCGGTTTAGGAAAGAAAGGGGGGTCTGTTTTCATCTCTGTGCAGTTTAGAAGGTGGTGGTCCATCCAAGCTAAATATAGCCCTGCTTCCCCTGATGGCTGCTGCGTAGCTGGCAGGCTTCCCTCTGTGGCAAAAGGAATGGTAGCAAGTGGGCAGTTTGTGTTGGGCCCTTCAGTAAGTGGGTAGAGGACCACGGTGGGAGCCCACAGCATCTGCCCAGCTGTCAAGCTGGACGTCACATGTCACTCCTCCTGGGTTTTCTCTCCCTGCCTACAGGGACCTTGGGCAAGAAGAGGTATTATATATACCCTGTTTGGTGCTAATGTTCCATGATTCTGTTTATCAAGAGCCTCGACATGGTCTGAGCTCGCCAGCCACCACGAAGGGCACAAGAGAAGGAGTTCGAGGGTGACCTATTTTTCACCACATCCAAGAAGCAAAAGGGCGTTTATGCCGCTAACAGAACAGGATATTGGAAACCAGGCACATCCTCGCAGATTTGGGAGCCCTGACTCCTGGCCACTGTGCTGTTCCCACAACCCTTAGAAAATCACAAGCACCATCATAGCTGCTTGTCAGTTGAAAGAAATAGGTAATGTTTTACTTACTCGTTAGATGAAATCGGTGACTAAGTAGCCTTATAATTTGTTTTAGATGAAATAAATGAATGGTGATATGTACTCTACCTGTAAAATTTTTAAAAATCGATTAATTTTTGGCTGCTCTGCGTCCTTGTTGCGCTAAGCAGGCTTTTTCTAAATGCAGCAAGGCGGGGCCTGTTCTCTCCTTGTGGTGCATAGGCCATGGGCTCTAGGGGCTTGGGTGTCAGTAATTGAGTCCCTAGAGCTCAGGTTCAGCACGTGTGGCACAGGGGCTTAGTGGCCCCATGGCATGTGAGATCTTTCTGGACCAGGAATTGAACTGGTGTTCCTGGACTCTTAACCACTGGACCACCAGGGAAGTCCTGTACTCCAACTTTGAACAGTGTGGATGGGATGGTAAACTGTGCAGCAGTTTCAAAAGGGAGAGGTTCATGGGGAGAGATTCGTGGGAGGGATTCTCTATGGAAGAAGTAGGGGCTTGAGCTGGGCTGGAGAAAGCCTGTTTCTGCCCTGGTTGGGAAGGTCTTTTCTGTAGGGTGTGGCTTCTGATATGACTAAGGTAGAGGGTGGTGACAAAGGGACCAGGTGGCCCGTTAGAGTTAGCCACGCCAGAGGGGTCAGTGACAATGAATGCCCCCGCCCCATCTCCGTGCAACTGTTCCTAAGGCAGCTGGAGGCTGTCTGTTCATTCATTTATTCAATACATTTCAACTGAGTACCAGATTCTATGCTGGGTACTAGGAATCACTGATGATATTCAAGGACAGTCTCACCGTCCTGAAGTTTGCTGTCCAGTAGTGGAGAAAGGGGCTTCCCTAGTGGCTCAGATGGTAAAGAATCCGCCTGCAATGCAGAAGACCAGGGTTCGATCCCTGGATTAGAAAGATCCCCTGGAGAGGGGAATGGCTACCCGCTCCAGTATTCTTGCCTGGAGAATCCCATGGACAGAGGAGCCTGGTGGGCTACAGTCCATGGGGTCACAAAGAGTCAGACACAACTGAGCGACTAACACATACACACAGTGAAGTCATTACTTTGCCACCGTGGTGATGGTTGCTAGGAGGAGAGGCATCAGGAGCAGGCTCCCAGGAGCAGGCACCTGGGAGCCTGCTGGGCGGTTTGGCCAGGTCCACAGACTTGCTTGGTTTGTGGCCTTAGCACTCCCGCTGGCTTAGAGGGACCAATTGCAGGCGCAGGTGTCGTGCCAGCTTCCTGTGGTCAGCAGCCTTTGCCTCGTCTCCAAGGAAGCAGCCTCTGTTACCTGCTCCACTGCTTTCAGGTTGGAAAATGAAACAGAGCATTTGATTCTCCAGCAGTGTTGCAAAGCTCTTGATTTATAGGAGAAGGGCCCAGACTGCCAGCTTTCTCCTCCGGTGGTTCAGCATGACCTCAGCTCTGGTGCCACTCCCATCCTGACCCCTCCACCCAGGCAGGTCTCCATCACACAGAACTGAGCAACAGAAATCACTGCACTGCCTTCCCTCTTCCCTTTCATCCATCTGGCCCAGTTGGAATCACTGGCTCGAGAATGTTCCCAGGAACTTCTTAGGCTGTGAATTTCAGATTTGATCATCAAAAGGGGATAATTACAGTGTAGCCAGCCTCTTCCAGTACAACATGTCTCATGCTGTTTACAGATGTTGCCTGTTTGGATAAACTGACTGAACATGTGCTGATGGTCAGATCAGCTTTTAATTCCATTCAATAACTATTTATTAACCCCAGATTTCTAGGGGGAAGAGGGGAGGGTGTTAAATAGCTCGGATGGCAAGAGATTCCATGGATAATATGCAGCTATCTCCTTGTCCATCGGTAAGTCACACAAGAAATGCTTATGCTGTGAAGACAGGCAAGCCTCTATGTTTGTTTTGCATTAAGCAAAGAATAAAGAGAGCCTTTACTACATTTCTGGCTTGAGAACTCAGCGTTTCTAGTTAAGCTGAATTCCTGTAATTGGATTTTTTTAAATGATTATTATTGGTAGTTTATTACAAAAATATGTGAGGACCCACTATGTGTTGTGTCTGGTGCTAGTTGCCATGGGGAATATAGGAATGAATGAAAAACAGGTCTGTCCTTGAGCGACCCACAGTCTGATGAGGTGGCAAAACTCGTGGAAACATCAATAGTACAAGATAGTCAATATAAGCCAAGGATAAACCGAGGGACTCAGAAAGCAAATGCTAGAGAATAAAGAAGTCAAATCTGTGTGGATGAGATATTTGAGGGAGGAGGGGCTTCATGGAAGAGAGAGGATACTGTCTTTTCCCCTCTGCCATGAGTGACAAGAGACTTGCTGATCTGATTGACTAATGTCAACTTCACACAGTTCCTGGGACTGGTATCCTTCATCTGGTATTCTTCAAATGATTGAATGAGTGAGATTATTTCTAAGGGTCAGGAGGATGCTCATTGGTAGAGAGAAAGCAAAAAAGAATTGCAGGAAGCAGCTTGATGCTGACGTTAAAAGAGTGATGCCAGCCTGGCAAAAAGGGATGCTCAAGGCTGGAGAAAGGACAGGGAGGGGATGAGGTGGGTCTGATCAGGGAGGCTCTTGACCTGGAGTATAAGACTTTGGGGAGCCATGGGAAGATTTTGAGCCAAACACATGAGTGCACAGTGGTCAGCTAGATGGATATGCCAGCCACGTTTGAGGAGGACGGGGTCAGTCATTCATCTGCCCAAAGAAACAGAATTGTGATGTTCTTCTCTTATTTCCACAATTCTCATTGCACACATGCCTGGACAATAGAAAAGGGTAGGAAAAGCATGGCTGGGGCAGAATGAGCCATATGAGCAAGGAAGAGAGAGGGAGCAAGAGGCTTGCGGGCTGCAAACTTTGAGGGCGTTGCCTCTCTCAGTGAGAAGAGGAAAGACCAAGGGCATCCCAGGTGCGTTTGGTGTGAGGTGCTGACGAGGTTGCCAGGGTGGCACCTGGGAAAATCGATCTCTATCTGGAAGCCCGTTTTTTAACGGTAGCCAAATAGGGCTTCCCTGGTGGCTCAGTGGTAAGGAATCTGCCTGCCAGTGCAGGAGACACAGGTTTGATCCCTGGTCTGGGAAGATCCCACATGCCGCAGAGCAACTAAGCCCATTCACCGTAACTATTGAGCCTGTGCTCTAGAGCCCAGGAGCCACAACTATTGAGCCCACCGGCTGCAGCTACTGAAGCCCCACTCACCAGAGCCCTTGCTCCTTAACCAGAGAAGCCACTGCAGTGAGAAGCCCAAACACCCTAACTACAGAGCAGCCCCACTTACGGCAACTAGAGAAACAGCCATGCAGCAAGGAAAACCAGCACAGCCAAAAATCAAATAAATAAAGAATTTAGAAATTAGCCAAATAAATAAAGGGCTTTGAGAGCAAGATGCAGGAACCTGTTAGCTGTAGAGGGAAGGGGCTTACTAAGTGAGCAGCAGTCATGCAGAACGAGCCAGTCGTCTGTCCTGGTGGGATGATGGTGGACCACTACCTCTCCATCCTCCCCCCTGATACCACTCCGCGGATGACTTCTCAGGTGGGAAGGCTTGGTCTGATACATTAAGTAATTAATTGCATAATTAAATGATAACTTCTAGAGGGAGGGAGGGGAAGAATTGGACTAAGATCTGGCTCTTGGAAACATGCCCTCCACAGGAGGCAATGAGCCGAGTGCCGACTTTCAGCGGTGAAATGCGTCCTTAGAGGGTTGCTTGCCTTGCCTCCCCCTGGATCTTTCCCTGATGCAATCCCCAACTAGACTTTCAAAACTGGTGATTTTTCCTCCTTGGCAATAGCCCCAGACTGTCACATTGTGGAATCTGCAAGTCATTCACAGATGCTGCAAATGTGAAATGTCATTCAAGCACAAGACTGGGAGACCAGCCCTGGTGATCGTTCCCCAGCCCTTCTTTCCACCACCCCACTAGGTACAGCAGGGCAGGTTATGGCCTCAGGGCACCCTGATTTTCCCTTTGGAAGCCAGTGATAGTCACTCCCAGGGCTCAGACCCTCCTTGGAGATGTGCTGAGTTTTGAGTAGGACAAGTCCAGAAGGTTCTGTGAATTCCTTGGAGGGAAGCCTTTTGGAGAGTTTGGTGAACTCTGGTCTCTGGCCGGAGGGCCAGCCTTCAGACTTTCAAGTTTTAAAAGGGGCCAGATATATTGATGGCTTCTGGGCTCTTGGGCTAAATGTGAGACATGCAAGTCTAAAGAGACTTCTGTTAGAAAAGAAAAATGTGTATAGGTTTTAGTGTTTCAAATCTTCACTGCTCTTTTGAAGTTGAACTTCTGGGGGAAAAAAATTCTGATGCTTGCGGTTATGGAAAGGATTCCAAGGCGGTGAGGTCAGGAGGGCCGTTGTGTATGTACGTGTGTTTTGCTACACAGAGCTCTCTGAACAGCCCCTGTGAGCTCGTTAGCCAGCAGCGAGCCCTGACTGCGTGCCTCTGAGGGTTTCCCTGCTGCCCCCTGGCCTGAGTCCAGGGGAAGCTGGGAGGCAGCCCTCTCATCTCACGTACGCTCCGGCCTGACTCATAGCTCCTCTGGGTGGGGCGCAGGGTGGACTTCAAATGTGGGCTTTTATTGGGCGGACCCCCAAAGGATGCCCCAGAAGGCTGAGTCCCAGGCCCAGGTGTGTCATCTCAGTAGCTGGCAAGGGATGGGATGAAGGCAGAAGGGTGAAGACCCAGAGGCCCATTGTGATGAGCCTGGGGCATGGACTTGGATTCAGAACTCAGTTTTCACCTTTGTTTATCTACTTACTGGCTGTGTGAATTTGGAAAAGATGCCAAACCTCCCCAAGTTTTCTCGCTTTTCACCTACAGCCAGGGTACACCATTAGCCCTCTCACTGGTTGTTATGGGAACTGAGCAAGGGGATGGATGTAAAGTTCTGAGTGCAGAGCCTGACACGTAATGAATTGGCTGGCATTTGATGAATGAGGGCCCACATAATCGTTATGATTCGGAGAAGAACCAGGGCCCCAGGGTTGGGCAGTAAGGAGGAGGCTGGCGGGGTCCTTGGAGTGAGAGACTATTTTATGGGATGAATGAATGATGACTGAGGTGGATTTGAGCCCACGATGGTGGGAAGGAATTAGTTCTGTGGAGAGAGAAGAGGAGAAGGAACTGGCCTGACTGCTCTCCCAGGGCTGCGCAAGGAAACCCTCTGCATCTTCCTCTGCCTCGTGCACAGACACACACCCCACACAACACACAGACATGTGCACATCCTCCTGCACATGGACACACAGGAACAGTGAGCTCCCCTAGAGACACATACGTGGACGCACAAAGACGTGCAGAGACACACACCCAGAGAGACATTTTTGTGACAGCAGACATACACACTAGTGCCCACACACACACATGCAGTGAGTCAGTGGGAACACAAGAACAGTGATGTCAGTTCTAGCACTTTCTCTCTTCTGAGCCCCATTTCCTGCATCTGGCCTGGCTTGCCTACCAGTCATTATTCTGTTGAGGGGACACTGCCCTGCCTTAAGACAAGGGTCTGTTGAGCTCCCCTACTCTGGCCTTCCTCCCTCTGGGTTCACACTCTGTATCTCAGCTGAGCTGATGCTCCATGAGCCGAGATGGGGGGGAGGGGGGATGATCTGTGAATTTAATCAAGTCTGCCCAGCCTGCCTACCTCATGTAGCTCTCAGGGCCAATGCCACAGTGGGTAACTTTCCTTCTGGGCATCACACATTCCTTACCCACTGAAATTCCAGCCTGGCCTCCCGAGGTGGTAAGTTGAAGGAGGGGGCTGGCCCATGAGCCAGTCTAGACCTCCAGCCCTTTCTTGCTCACTCCTGTCCATGTGTCTTGGTGGTGCGAGCCCTGTGGCCTGGCTGGGAGCTGTAACAGATCCAAGGATCCAGGCTGGCAAGCATAATTCTGCCACTGGCGGCTTTCCTTCCGCTCTGCATGGAAACGAACCAGGACTAGATGGCACCCCCCACCACCACCCCAGCCAACATACTTTCCAACAGTTCGCAGGACTGGGGAAATGGGGCCTGGCTTTGCACCCTGAAGCCAGTGGCAAGGAGACCTGAATCCCTGGGCACCCAAATAATGGTTCTGTTCAAACTCCCAGTTCATTTGCATCCTGGCTGGACGGGGGTGTGGGCACCCAGGTCGTTGGGTTCCTCTCTGCCAGCGCCCCTGCCCAGTCCCACCTGGCGTGGTTCAGAGAGCATCACACACCAAACCTCAGGTTCTCTCTGCCTCTCTGTGGTCCTGGGAGATCACTGGAGTCATCCAGTATTCTTATATGGAAAATGGAGATGACACTAACTATAAAGGCCTCTATTGTTTGAGGATTAAGTGAGAAAATGCCCAGAAAGTAGTGGTACTTGTTATTGTCCTATTATTGGTGTTGTTCAGTCACTCAGTCGTGTCTGACTCTTTGCGACCCCATAGGCTGCAGCGTGCCGGGCTTCCCTGTCCTTCGCTGTCTTCGAGGTCTTGTTCAAACACATGTTCATTGAGTCAATGATAACCATCCAACCATCTCATCCTCTGTTGTCCCCTTCTTCTCCACCTTCAATCTTTCCCAGCATCATACTAGCTGACTGTAGATTTGGGGGCTGAGGTATAGGTGCAGTCAGCCAAGGGACAAGGTTAGCTGTGGTTTAGAAGGAGTCCTCTGGGGGCTGGCCCTGTGTCAGATGGATGGAGGAGAGCAGGGAGGCAGGGAATTAGTTGGGGAGCCTTGCGAGAGCTGGTGGTGGCCCCATTGGGCAGGGGCAGAAAGAAGACGGGCTGGAAATGAGAGATTCTGGAGTGTCCTTAGTGTTTGGGGCAGATTTATGAGAACCTTGGAAAAACATAAAAGATATCATCCTGGAAAATTCCAGGTAGGCCTCTGTCTCTCCATCCAGCTTGGCCTCTTGAGGCCCCCAGTGTAACCAAATCCCTGGGGGCTTGGATGTGGGCTAGGGGCAGGGACAGCGCAGCCCAGTGTCAGGGGCTGGGAGAGGAGCCCACCTTCAACCCCCAGGCTTCTCCGCATCCTCCCAGCAGGCTCCTGCCTTTTCGCTCATTGCCACAGAAATGGGGAGAGGAGAGGGGTGAACAGGGGCTTTCAAGACAAGGGCCTCAAGACATTCAGAATCTTTCCTTTCTTTTCCTTGGCAGAGTTGCATGACTGTGTGCATCCCTACCTCCTGGGCCCCAGGCTTGCCCCTCCTACTTGGCTGGCCTGGGTCCAGGCACACACCTCCTTCCCTCCCCCTTCTCTCCACACCCTCCCCTTTTCTCTTCTGGCTTTCCACCCTGAAGACTGCTGACATGAGGGGAGTACACAAGGCAGTGTGGCCCCACCAGCTCAGGGTATCTGGGGCTCATCTGCCCAGAATTTCAATTTTATAGGCAGATTGCTGGGAAGGCACACACACTGACTCCCAGGCCTGCTCGCAGATGCTTTGGAGTAAAATAAAAACGTCCAAATGATTTTGCCTCTAGAATACAGCATTCAAGGAACATGATTCTCTCCTCTGCTCTTTGAGACCCCTGCATGAGGAGGCTGCTGCCCTCTGGTGTTTTTCATAAGATAGAGGAGGAGCGCTGGTGTCTCCTAAGTCTGATTGCCTGGGTCATCCTGCTCCTTCTCTTCTGGTTCCTGCAGCCCCACTGCATGTGCTGTGTGCTCTTGGGGAGCACCCACAGCCCCCCAAGAGCCCAAGGGGAGAAGCGGGCAGACGCTCAGGATAAGCCCAGTCTGCCATCACCTCCCCAAGGCCAGACCAGGAAGGTCACCCATCTCCTTCCACCCCCTTCCCTCCCAGAACATGAACATCCAAGTGGAGGACATCCGGATCCGAGCCATCCTCTCCGCCTTCCGCAAGCGTACCCCAGTGACAGAGGGCTACGTGGAGGTAAAGGAGGGCAAGACGTGGAAGCAGATCTGTGACAAGCACTGGACGGCTAAGAACTCCCGCGTGGTCTGCGGCATGTTTGGCTTCCCTGGGGAGAAGACCTACAACACCAAAGTGTACAAGTAAGGAGTCTGGGCAGGGACTCTGAGTGGCGGGACTCTGGCCCCACCTTGTCCTAAGTCAGCTCTGCAGTAGCTCAGTGTGCATGTGTGCTCTTTGCTACCCTATAGGCTGTAGCTCGCCAGGCTCCTCTGGCCATTGGATTCTCCAGGCAAGAAAACTGGAGTGGGTTGCCATGCCCTCCTCCAGGGGGTCTTCCTGACCCAGGGATCAAACCTGTGTCTCCCGCATTGCAAGCAGATTCTTTACCATTGAGCCACCAGGGAAGCCTGCATTGACCTCATATCGAATATTCACCCATATATATGCAATCTAGAAAGATGGTGCTGAGGAACCTATCTGCGGCGCAGCAATGGAGATGCAGACATAGAATTCAGTGCCCAGGGCCACCTCTGTCCTCTGCCCCCTCGAAGTGATTATTATGAGAAATCTTCGACTGTGAGGAAAATGAGAAACAGATCTAGTGGATTCAGTTACACTCATCCTGAGTGATGCATTGCAGGTGGATTCTTTACGATCTGAGCTACCAAGTAAGCCCTCTTAGCCGCTTAAGCTTTACAGTTCTAGGAAGGGGTTTATGTTACAGCTAAAGGAATGAAATCACAGAGAGGTGATAAAACTAGGAAGTGGCAGATTCAGGATCCAAACCCGAGTCTCCAGCAACAGGGTCCACCCTCCTCGAGAGTGCAGACTTACTACCTCTTCCCTTTCAAGCCAAGGAGAGAGGTGGCCTCCAGCCAGGAAACAGGGGTCCTTGCCCCAACTCTTCCTCCCGATCCCTGGGGTCAGCGCAGGCTTCGTTCCTCCCTGGGCTCGGCCTGGCTCCTTCGGTCAGAGCCTCTGGTCCACCATGAGGTTGAGTGCTGGCAGCTGAGCTGCCTGGTGGTGATTCCTGCCCCCAGCCACCCCAGACATGGCCCAGATCTTCCTGTTTGCACAGGGTGGGATGGGGGCAGGCAGGGTGGTCTCGTTCTCTAAATAGTTTACAGAATTCCCGCCAGCTGGCTGGCTCCTTCCCTGGAGACACCTTCTCAGCCTTTCCTTCCAATTGGAGCCAAGAAAAGTAGATCCCTTCCCCTGACAGGCTTCCTACCTGCTGGCCCCACCGGAGCCCCCAGCCTGGCACAGGTCTTCGCCCAGTCCTGGGAGCAGGAAGGCTGCCATCAGCCCTGCTCCGCAGCAGGACAGGGTGCCCGAGGCCCCAGGCAACACGTGGCTTGTTCAGAGGGCTTCTGAAAACCTCCTCCTCAACTGCGGGTGGAGCAGAGTCATCTTCTGGCCTTTGAAGGGGGATCTCTGACCTCTTTTGCCAGGTCCATTTTGGCAGTGGGGCTCCAGATGATCCTCTCACGGACTGGGAAGTGGTACATGTACCTGGAAATTGATCAAACTGAAGCCACAAGGCCCCGTCTCCCAGACCAGGAATATTGTGTAGTCATTTTCTTTTTCTTAAAGCAAGATCCCATTATTGGTATGGATTTATTGATACAAGATTACTGAACAGAGACTGCATCTCTTGTTGCATCTCGGGAGTTAGGACTCTAAGGCTTTGGTGTATTGGCTGAAACAGGGACCAAAAGGAGGCCCACCAGACAAAATTAGAAATGCTAGATCCCCTTGGTTTCATGTAGAAAACGGGATTCAGAAGCTTGGGGAGACTAGAGTGTTGCCATGGATTTGTCATCTAAGACCCTGGGAGGGTCCAAAAGGCAGATGTTTCGCCATGACAGAGAGGAATAAATTTGTAAGGGGAGCCCTGACTCCCTCTCTGGTTCTTTATTTATCCTAATATTTGTCTATTTATTTGTCTGCGGCGGTCTTGGCTGTGGCGTGCGAGGTCTTTCATTACGCTGCACAAGCTCTCTGGTGGTGGCACTCGCTTCCAGTCCTTGAAGGCTCAGTTGCTCCACAGCTTGTGGGATCTTAAGCTCCCTGACCAGGGATCGAACTGTGTCCCCTGCATTGCAAGGAGGATTCTTAACCACTGGACCGCCAAGGAAGCCCCCCCTCCCTGGTTCTTAAGAGCTCCCTGAGGGCTCTTCTTTGTAAGCCAGACCTTAGGGTGGGGGCTGCAGTCACTGCAGGTCAGGAAACCTAAATGCAATGGGGGTAATTAGATCCCGGGTGGCAGGAGCCAGGTGACAGCGCTCAAGGCCAAAGGCAAGATGGGTGTGGCTACTGAGTGGCCAGCAAAGTCAAAGCAGCAATTGGAATAGACTGGTCCTTGCAGACTTGTGGGGTTGACCAGTTGATCTAGCTGGCTGTCTCATGGTATTCCCAGAAGTGAGATAAGGAAGCCTACTTGATTCTTATTCAGTCTGTAAAAGCAGAAAAATTCTAGGTTAAGAGAACAAAAATCTGATCTGAATCATAAAAACAGGTCCAGCCCCTCAATGTCCAGACTTGAGAAAGTTTACAGACCTATGAATGAATGAGGAGGCCAGGTCTCCTTGAAGAAGTACTGTGGCACACTGCCAGAAGTGTACACTGTTAGTCATTTACCCAAAGGGATCTTTTACCAAGGTCATTGTATTGTACACTGGGGAAAAGGAAATGATCAGAACTTTCAGGAACCACTGGACATGGGCTCTGAACGGACCCTGATTCCAGGGACCCAAACATCCCTGTGGTCCACAGTCAGTATGGACGTCAGATCAGTGGAGTTTTGGTGCAGGTCCACCTCACAGTGGGCTCAGTGGGTCCCGGAACCCACGCTGTGGTTATTTCCCTAGTTCCAGAATGTATAATTGAAGTAGACAGTCTCACAGAGCTGGCAGAATCCCTACCAAGTCTGGTTTGCTCCTTGGCTGGAGGAGAACAAGGAGGACTTCTCATTTTCAGGTGAATCAGTTCAGCTCAATGTTACCCAGCCATCAGCCTAGATACCTCTTTCTCAAGCAAGCTTCCTGTTTGGCCAGTGGCTGTCCTGTAACTCCAGTCGCCCACCGTCAGGCCTAGAGTGGGTTGTCCATGTGTGCATGTGCATGCCAAGCTGCTTCAGTCGTGTCTGACTCTGTGCAACCCCACGGACTGCAGCCCACCAGGCTCCTCTGTCCATGGGATTCTCCAGGCAAGAATACTGGAGTGGGTTGCCATGCTCTTCTCCAGGGGATCTTCCCAACCCAGGGACAGAACCCACATCTCCAATGTCTCCTGCATTGGCAGGCAGGTTCTTTACCACTAGAGCCCCCTGGGAAGCCCACACATCCTCCCCAGTGCCTCCTATCTGCATCCCCATGTCTGCATCCCGGGGTTGGGGAGGGGTGGCCTGTGAGAGTGACTCATGGGGGCTGGGTGGGCTGCCCTGGTGGAGGCCTGTGGAGGATTGCATTCCTGTGATCTGATGTCAGAGGACACAGGGGCTCTCTGGGGAAGGAAGAGCAGCTCTGTCTGCTGAGGGAGCCTCACTCTGTGTTGACAGCTCAGTCCATCTGTTCCTGGGAGAGGCTGGTGGTCACTGAAAACTGGGAGCTAGAAGATGTTCTGATCCAGTGAGATCTGACCACTCCCTGTGCACCTGACATCCCCTGGGTGTGTTTGCGCACCTGACTTGTGTCATAACGAGCTATATAATATCCTACCCGCCACCTCAAGTGTGTTCTGCTGTCCCATGTTCAAGTGTCATGGGAAACAAACTGGAGGTTGTGTTTCCAAGTGTAGGGGCCTTCCAGGGAATGGGGATGGGCAATGGCTCTTGGAATTCTTTTTTACTTGTTATTTATTTACTTATTTTGGCTACACTGGGTCTTCCTTGCTTTGCACAGGCTTTCCTTAGTTGCGGTGAGCAGGGGCTACTCTTTGTTGCGTTGCGAAAGTTTCTTATTGCAGTGGCTTCTCTTGTTTAAAGTACAGGCTCTAGGGTGTGTGGGCTCCGTAGTTGCAGCTCTCAGGCTCTAGAGCACAGGCTCAGTAGTTATGGTGCGTGGGCTTAGGTGCTCCGTAACATGTAGAATCCTCCCGGACCAGGGATCGAACTTGTGTCCCCTGCATTGGCAGGTGGACTCCCATCGACTGTGCCACCAGGGAAGCCCTGGCTCTTGGGATTATTAGCAGTCCTCCTGTGTAGTTCTGTGGTCTGGCTGTAGCTGTGTTGAGCGCAAACCCTGAGCTTTCCAAGGTAGTCCTTTTTCTTTCAAGGATTCTGTGTCATTGCACGCATAGAACAGAATTACTACCAGTTGCAGTTTTTGGTAAGGAGAGATATCAGTGGCATCTGTCAGGTTTATCCTTCCTCTCTGTTCACATCCCATTCACTCTGAGGCAAAGCAGAAACTTCCAGGCCTGCTAGACCAATAGGGACAGGACTCCGCTTCTATTCATCTGGGGCCAACCTGCCCAGGGCAGCCTCTCCTGTGGGCAGTCCGGCAGCAGTGCGTCTTACTGGATTCTGCCAATGACTGATGAGCACACAGACTTCAAAGACCCGGGACAGGAGAGGGGGAAGGGTAGCTTCCCGCCTTTGCTGCTTTGGTAACCACAAGTTTGTTTCCTATGTCTGTTGAGTCTGTTTCTGTTTTGTATATATTTTGTAATAGTTGTTTTAGATTCCATCACGTAAGTGATATCCTATGATATTTGTCTTTTTCTGTCTGACTTACTTCACTTAGTATAATCATCTCGAGGTCCATCCATGTTGCTGCAAATGGCATTATTTCATTCTTTTTTTGGCTGAGGGATATCACATTGTATTTGTCTCTCCAAGATCCCATTTTACACTTTGCATCTATAGGCGTTAGTATCATATGTCACTACACGGAGTTAGGGGCTTCCCAGGTGGCGCTATTGGTAGAGAAACTGCCTGCCAATACAGGAGATGTAAGAGACTTGGGTTCAGTCCCTGGGTTGGGAAGATCCCCTGGAGGAGGGCACGGCAACCCACTGCAGTGTTCTTTCCTGGAGAATCCTGTGGACAGACAAGCCTGGTGGGCCATGGTCCATAGGGTCACAAAGAGTCAGACATGACTGAACCGACTTAGCATGTACACACACTGAGTTAGACCCTTGTCTCCTAGAATGTGAGCTCCCTGGAAGCAGGAAGCCGTGCCTGCCCTTCCAGGTCTGGCTCCCCAGTGCCCAGCATGACCAGTGAGTGCTGGCAGACATGCCCTGCAGAGCCCTGTCTGGAGCAAGACTGAACTGCAGGAGCGGGGACCATGTCTATTTGGCTCCACTACCTCAGTGACTGGCCCCAGACAGGAGTCCGTTGCCCAGTTGTGGAAGAAGGGAGGGGTGGGCAACGTGATGTCTTGGTCACCTGCCCTGTCTCACCTCCCGCAGAATGTTTGCCGCCCGCAAGAAGCAGCGCTACTGGCCATACTCCATGGACTGCACAGGCACGGAGGCCCACATCTCCAGCTGCAAGTTGGGCCCTCAGGTGTCGCTGGACCCTGTCAAGAACGTCACCTGTGAGAATGGGCTTCCGGCTGTGGTGAGCTGTGTGCCCGGCCAGGTCTTCAGTCCTGATGGACCGTCAAGATTCCGGAAAGCCTATAAGCCAGAGGTGAGGATGGGGTGGCAGATTTGGTACCTGGAGGGGTGGGCTGGTGGTTAAAGGATCAGACAGGGACTCCCTCACCCCCACCCCCACCCCCCGCCAAGAGAACCAGCAGCAACTCGGACCAGTTTTCTGGAGGGCAGGAAGATGCAGGACACTTGTCAGGGCCAGCCTCACTGATAGATGCCACTGCTGGGGTGTGACAAGCAGCTGGGAGCCTGTCCGCAATCATTAGCACCCCTACCTGTCCTTCTGGCACTGCTGCTCAACTCTGAGACTAGTGTCCCCTCTGTGGCTGACTAACTCCCGTGAGAGGGCTGTGCCTTACTACTGACCGTCACAAGTTCTGTGTGCTGTCTGTGGACCAGCACGAAGGGTCGGAGTGAGAACTAGGGGCTCCTGGGTGATTCCCTGAGAAATTAAGCATTCTAGAGCCCTTGGCAGGCTTCCCCAGTGGCTCAGATGGAAAACAATTAGCCTGCAATGCAGGAGACATGAGTTCGATCCCTAGGTCGGGAAGATCCCCTGGAGATCCCTAATGGCCATTCCATAGAGATCCATTCCCTAATGGCCACCCACTCCAGTATTCTTGCCTGGAGAATTCCATGGACAGAGGAGCCTAGCGGACTATAGTCCATGGGGTCGAAAAGAGTCAGACACAATTGAGGGACTAACACTCACTTTCACAGCCGTTGGAAACGTGATCCATCTCTCAAAAGCACAAGAAATCAACTACAATGGTTTTCAAACAGGTTTTACTTATTCTGCATCAGAAAGAATAACAACTTTTAAAGCTTTCACAGAGTTAGTACAGTAAGTCCCTACATATGGATGGCTTGTTCCAAGAGTATGTTAAAAGTCCAGTTTGTAAATAAGTCCAGCAAAATTAGCCTAGGTACACAACTAACACAATCAGTTATGTACCACTGCTTTTACATTTGCTTCCGGACATCTTAGGCTTGAAATAAAAATATGGTACTGCTCTATTCTATGGGCTTCCCTGGTGGCTCAGTGATAGAGAATCCACCTGCCATTGCAGGAGACAAGAATTCGATCCCTGGATCAGAAGGATCCCCTGGAGAAAGAAATGGCAACCTACTCCAATATTCTTTCCTGGGAAATGCCATGAACAGAGGAGCCTGGTGGACTACAGTCTATGGGGTCACAAAGAGTCGGATACGCTTAGTGACTAAACAACTACTACTGTTTTGTGTATAGTACTGTATAATAAAGTACAGGAAAGCACAACACTTGTAGAGGATGCAGCCATGTGACAATGGATGCTGGACACTTGAACTAACTTATGTAATTGGACATGCAGACACAAGTTCACACCTTTGAAAGCTCACAGCTTGAAGGTTCGTACATAGGGGACTTCCTGTCAGCGGAAGCATGTCATCACCACATCTATGTTATCTGTGCCTGTTGTCACACTATGCTTGTGAATCAGTACCTGCATGTGGGGGGAGGTGTGTTAAAGAGGTGTGGGTGCACATCTGAATTATCATCCCCATCGCAACTGCCCGATTCCTCAGGACCGGTGAGCTGTCCCGGCCATGGCAGGCTTGATGACTCCTCTGAAGAAGAAATGTGAAAGTGAAAATGTTAGTCACTCAGTATTGCCTGACTCTTTGCAACCCCATGAATCACAGCATGCCAGGCCTCCCTGTCCAACACCAACTCCTATTCAGTTCAGTTCAGTTCAGTCGCTCGGTCGTGTCCGACTCTCTGCGACCCCATGAATCACAGCACGCCAGGCCTCACCTGTCCATCACCAACTCCTGGAGTTCACTCAAACTCATGTCCATCGAGTCGGTGATGCCATCCAGCCACCTAATTCTCTGTCGTCCCCGTCTCCTCCCACCCCCAATCCCTCCTAGCATCAGACTTTTTTCCAGTGAGTCAACTCGTCTCATGAGGTGGCCAAAGCATTGGAGTTTCAGCTTTAGCATCAGTCCTTCCAATGAACACCCAGGATTGATCTCCTGGACAAAAGAATAAGCCTTAAATAAAAGGCGTGAGGTGAATGCAGCAAGTCCAGGCATCAACCAGAGGGTGTGGAAACTCTTTGGGGTGTCTTCCAGACACTTCTGGCCAGCAACCAGCCCTCCCCCACCCTCAGCCCTGCCCCACAGGGGCATCCAAACTGCACGGACCTGACCACACATCTCACATGTGCAGGCAGGCCACACAGGCACACCTGGACAGTGCCAGCCCCCATGGCCCCTCGCTTCCCCCACAGCCAATGATTTGATGGCCACATCTTTTCCCACAGCCTCAGCCTGAGCCTCTGAGCTTGCCTCATGTGTCATCCAGAATACCAGGTCCTACTGTTTTGGAATTCCTCTTACTCTGTGGTTGAAAGCAGAGGAATCAAGTTATACCAAACCAATTAAAAAAAAAACATCAAGCGAGGCTTACATCACATTTTCCCTTATTTCTTTTCCTCTAGGGCCAGCTGACTCTGCCTGGCCACTGCTAGATGGGGTGAGGTTACTTGGAACTCTGCCTCCCACAAGCTTGAGTCACGGATGGTCTGCTCCATGGGAAGGGGACCCTGGAATCTGGCTAGGCAGCTTGGGAAGGGAAGTGGGGGAAGGGAAAGGTCATGATTCTACAGCCATCTGGCTGGATCCAGCAGTTGTATTTGTCGTGTTCTGCTAAAGCTAGAATAAAGATTCCTAAAGCCAGTGAGGGGTTTTGCAGCCCCTCCCTGTCCCTCTTTTCTTCTCCCTCTAGTGCCAGGGTCATTACCCAAGGTCAGTAAATTGGGGTGCAGACTTTGACTGGAAGATGGAGACACAGGCTCTTGTTCGATGTCTTGGCTTTCCAGGTGACCGGTGGTGGTTTTCTTAGAGGTGGTGGTGGTTTTAGTTGCTAAGTCATGTCCAACACTTTCAACCCTGTAGACTGAAGCCCACCAGGCTCCTGTCTCCATGGGATTCTCCAAGCAAGAATACTGGAGGGGGTTACCATTCCCTTCTCCGGGGGATCTTCCCAACCCAAGGATTGAACCCACATCCCATGCATTGCAGTCTCCTGCACTGCAGGTAGATTCTTTACCGACTGAGCCACGAGGGAAGCCCAAAGTGACTGGTGTATGTTAATGTTTGAAAGACGCCACCACCAACCAGGCCTGCCTCATTCAGGGGTGGGATGGAAGTGGGATGCCTCTATCGGTGAGTGGGATGGAGCCCAGGGCTGTGAACTGCAGAGGCCAAAGTAGATCAGTGACTCTGGTCTGATCCCACACACACAGAAGAGCTGCACAGTTACCCCATACTCCCTTTGTATTGAATCAAATAGAATCAATAGTTCAGAGCCTCACAGCCTTCTGAGTTGCCCACCCCAACATGCGGGCATGCACACACACACACAGAAACTGATGCAAAGCAGGGTGTGTGGGCAGATGGGAGTCAAAGGACCCATCTCTCATCTTATAAGGTATGATCCAGTGGGATTAAGATGCTTGTGAAGAGTGGGTCTTACTTCTGTGCAATTATAAATAACCCCCATAAGACTATTAAGTCTTCAAGGCCGATGGTGAGCAATTAGGGGCAATTAAACTATAACTGCATATATGCAGAGTACATCATGAGGAACGCTGGGCTAGAAGAAGCACAAGCTGGAATCAAGATTGCTGGGAGAAATATCAATAACCTCAGATATGCAGATGACACCACCCTTATGGCAGAAAGTGAAGAGGAACTCAAAAGCCTCTTGATGAAAGTGAAAGAGGAGAGTGAAAAGGTTGGCTTGAAGCTCAACATTCAGAAAACAAAGATCATGGCATCTGGTCCCATCACTTCATGGGAAATAGATGGAAAAACAGTGGAAACAGTGTCAGACTTTATTTTTTTGGGCTCCAAAATCACTGCAGATGCTGATTGCAGCCATGAAATTAAAAGACGCTTGCTCCTTGGAAGGAAAGTTATGACCAACCTTGATAGTATATTAAAAAGCAGAGACATTACTTTGCCAACCAAGGTCCGTCTAGTCAAGGCAATAGTTTTTCCCGTGGTAATGTATGGATGTGAGAGTTGGACTGTGAAGAAAGCTGATCGCCGAAGAATAGATGCTTTTGAACTGTGGTGTTGGAGAAGACTCTTGAGAGTCCCTTATACTGCAAGGAGATCCAACCATTCCATTCTAGAGGAGATCAATCCTGGATGTTCATTGGAGGGACTGATGCTAAAGCTGAAGCTGCAATACTTTGGCCACCTCATGCGACGAGTTGACTCACTGGAAAAGACTCTGATGCTGGGAAAGGTTGGGGGCGGGAGGAGAAGGGGACGACCGAGAATGAGATGGCTGGATGGCATCACCGACTCTGTGGACATGAGTTTGAGTGAACTCCGGGAGTTGGTGATAGACAGGGAGGCCTGGCGTGCTGTGATTCATGGGGTCGCGGAGAGTCGGACACGACTGAGCGACTGAACTGAATTGAACTGAAACTATAACTGTGCTGGAGAAGACTCTTGAGAGTCCCTTGGACTACAAGAAGATCCAACCAGTCCATTCTAAAGGAGATCAATCCTGGATGTTCATTGGAAGGACTGATGCTGAAGCTGAAACTGCAATACTTTGGCCACCTCATGCGACGAGTTGACTCACTGGAAAAGACTCTGATGCTGGGAAAGGTTGGGGGCGGGAGGAGAAGGGGACGACAGAGAATGAGATGGCTGGATGGCATCACCGACTCTGTGGACATGAGTTTGAGTGAACTCTGGGAGTTGGTGATAGACAGGGAGGCCTGGCGTGCTGTGATTCGTGGGGTCGCAGAGAGTCGGACACGACTGAGCGACTGAACTGAACTGAACTGAAACTATAACTGGGGCTTCTCAGGTGGTACGGTGGTGAAGAATCCACCTGCTAATGCAGGAGACACAGGAGATGGGGGTTCAGTCCCTGATTTGGGAAGATCCCCTGGAGAAGGAAGTGGCAACCCACTCCAGTGTTCTTACTGGGAAATCCCACGGACAGAGGAACCCGGCATGCTGCAGTCCATGGGGTCACAAAATAGTGGGACACGACTTAGTGACTGAACAACAAAAAACCATAACCACCTACTCTCTCTGAATATCTGGTGGGGCTGTATCTCCTGAAGGGCTGGCCTGGTCTGGGCTTGGAGTACAGTTAGGGGTGGCAGAAGCAGCAGTGGTGACCAGGCAGAAGTCCAGCTGCAGGACAGATGTTGGTCTTAACTGGTGGGAGGCTCCCCATCCCCTTG
This sequence comes from Moschus berezovskii, assembly GCF_049115385.1. NCBI lineage: Eukaryota > Metazoa > Chordata > Mammalia > Artiodactyla > Moschidae > Moschus > Moschus berezovskii. The sequence goes on along the minus strand of NC_142466.1, from coordinate 77,809,050 downwards.
TATGGGCAGAACTCCAAGTCTTGGCTGCCTTGGTGTTGCCTTGGTCAGGCCCCGCCCTCTCACCCTCTGCCTTCTTTCTCCTGCCTCTCATGGGCCTGCAGGGCAGGATTCTTGCAGTGTGATCACCTTAGTGCCCCGGAATCTCCCCTAGGGCTGGACAAGCACTCTGTTATACGTCTGATAGGATTAGGATCCGTTTGGAATCTACAGACTTTGTGGGTCGGAGCATCTTTTGATAGTGCTGAAGCTTCAGGTTCTGGACTGAGGGAGCGGAGGGAAGTACTAGTGGTTAGGCCCTAGAACAAGTATGGAGTGGGGTGAGGGGTTGATGAGAGTCCCTGAGGGGCTGCCCAGTGGTCCAGGACAAAGATCGCAAAGGAAGGATGCAGCAGAGCTGAACACACAGTGAGCATGCACGCTTTCCATCCCCTCCACAGACACTCACGCCGATGGAGTGCTGTCAGCTCCTAGTCTGGTGCCTGGGTTTGGAGTAGGGAGCGGGGGGCATTGTGAAGAGAGGGGAGTAGGCTGTGCTCAGCAAAATGGTGTGTCTCTTCAGCAGCCACTGGTGCGGTTAAGAGGTGGTGCCAACGTCGGGGAGGGCCGCGTGGAGGTGCTCAAGAATGGAGAGTGGGGTACCGTCTGCGACGACAAGTGGGACCTGGTGTCTGCCAGTGTGGTCTGCAGAGAGCTGGGCTTCGGGAGTGCCAAAGAGGCCATCACGGGCTCCCGGCTGGGGCAAGGTAAGGCGTGGGGAGAGCGTTCCTTGGCCTCTCTTCACATGGGAGCCCAGCCTGGGCTGGCTTTGTCCTTTCCAGTCCCTTCTGGCTTTGCCTCCTCCCTCCAGCACCTGCTTCCCAGGTGGCGCTAGTGGTAAAGAACCCGCCTGCCAATGCAGGAGACATAAGAGATGCGGGTTCTGTCCCTGGGTTGAGAAGATCCCCTGGTGTAGGAAATGGAAATCCACTCCAGTATTCTTGCCTGGAGAATTCCACGGACAGAGGAGCCTGGCGGGCTACAGTCCATGGGGCCGCAAAGAGTCAGACATGACTGAGCACACACCCACATATCCAGCACCCCTGCTTTGTTAGACGGTCCTACACCTCTCCAGGTAGTTCAAGCTGGAAGAGGGTTAGAGAACATTGTCCCCATTTTATGGATTTGGAAGCTGAGGCCCTGAGAAGGAAATAAACAACCAAGATAAGACAACATATTAGCAACCATTGGATATTCTAACAGAGGTTTACGAACTCCTAACCCAGTGCTCCCCACAGTCCCACTGCGAAAGCTGGAATTTCCAAGCCCTTTCTCCAGGAGAAGAACTGGGAATTCATGAGTCTGTGGACAACCCCTGGTACAGAATTCCAAATCTTACTTTACCCCATATGTTAGTGCTATGAACATTCTCTCCCTGCCACCAGAGGTTGGGAACAGTTTGCCCTTCTCCCAGTGTCTTGAGCTGCAAGAAAAAAAGGGGCCTGGTTTTTGTTAAGTGTCCCAAACAAATCTTTCTTCTGAGCAAGGCGCAAAAGTATAGGAGGCTTTCAAGCCTGTCACCCTGTTGAGAGGAGTGTTGTAAACATGACATGACAACACAGTAGGTAGCTTTCTCTTCCGAGCCCTGTGAAGACCATTGCTTGGTGTCAGCCCCTGCCCTGCAGAGAATGGAATCTTCGCTCCAGACTCTGCAGCCCAGAGAGCGTCCAGCCTTACCCCAGAGAACTGTTTTGAGCAGACGAGACCAGTCATCTGGAATCTTCTCGCCACTGACCCCCAGGGAGGCTGCTGCAGCCCGAGAATTGCTGTGGTTTGGAGAGGGTGGGGAGGAAGGAGAGTCGGCTACAGGCGAGGGTGGGCTGTCCTGTCCTGTGGGGAGAGGATGTTTCCACGCTGTCAGACATAGGGCCTTCACCCTGCAGAAAGGAATGTGGTTAGGTCATTGATCACAGCCTGAAGGAAATAATAGACAGTGGACCCGAGAGAGTCTTAGAATCATAGATGGCATTGCTGCAGAAGAGCTCAGAGGTCATCTTGTCCAAGAGATGAGAAATCTGAGGCTCTAGAGAGCAAGTCTGAGGCCACACCCATGGTCAGTGGCAGAGAAGCATGGAAACCTACATCTTCCAACTCTCAGGTGTAGGTTTCTCCCTTGTCCCCACCCTGTCTCATCCTGCTTACCTTCAGAGCATCTCTTACCTCTGTTCTCCAACCCCCACAAGCTTCCCAGGTGTTTCCACTGAAGTTTGAGGGTCTTGGATGGACTTGAACTTTGAGTTCCAGCTGGTAGTGACCCCACATGACACTCCTCCTCCTCCCCTGTCGTGGTGAGCTCCTTGTGGCTCCCTTGGGTCTCAAATAGCCCCAGAGTCCATTGTACTTATTGGCTAGTGCATTGGTTTGTGGTCTGCCAAGGCCCCCAGGACAGAGACCACTCACTCCAAGGAGTGAAGAAGCACTGGATGACATAAACATTCCACTTCTCATGGGTGTGTGCTGTTTGACCTAATTATTTCACTGCCCAGAGCAGCCAAGCGTTTCCAAGGGCCAACGAAACTCTTGCAGAAAGAGACAGCTGGCATTTTCAGTGCTGTCCTTGAAAGAACCATTGGATGATTTATCCCCTGCTGCCACACTGGACAGATCACCTCTGGTAGGCAGGAAGGGAAAAGTCCACATTCGATGTCAAGTCACAGAGGAGCAGACAGGGTCTGTCCTCAGCTCAGGCTGTGGCTTGTGGACCAAATGACCACACCTACAGCAACGGTGGTGAAAGGGCAAGGGCTGAGGGTTAGGCAGTCTGAGTCCTGGGCCCGGCCCTGCCACCTACATGCTTGGTGACCTTGAGCAACCTTCTGGGCCTCAGATTCTTCCCTGGGTTCATGGTGTCTTACGTACTGTCTGGATGTTAGGTCAAAGTCAGGCACTGCACTTTGTTTTCTGAGATCCCCTGAACACATCTGGATTTCAGCTATCTGTTTACACACCCGTCTGCCCCCATGCCCAGCTTATAGCACTCTGTGTGTGCTGTGTATGTGTGTGCTAATCTGCTTCAGTCGTGTCCAACTCTTTGCGACCCTATGGACTGTAGCCTGCCAGGCTCCTCTGTCCATGGGATTCTCCAGGCAAAAATACTAGAGTGGGTTGCCATGCCCTCCTCCAGGGGATCTTCCCCACCCAGGAATCAAACCCACGTCTCTTCGTCTCCCGCATTGGCAGGCAGGTTCTTTACCACTAATGCAGCCTGGTAAGCCCTTTAGTGAATATCCTCTGGGGATATTCACTTTATCAAGAATGAATGAATGAGTTCCAGTTGCACAAGTAGGATCAGCTGAACAACCACTTCATTAAGAATTTCCAACTCTCCCAGACATCCCTAGTGGTCCAGTGGTTAAGATTTTTTGCTTCCACTGCAGGGGGCCCAGGTTCGATCCCTAGCTGGGGACCTAAGATCCTGCATGCCAAGCGGTGCAGCCAAAAGAAAATTCTAACACTCCAGACCCACGCTATCCAATAGACATAAAACGGAAAACGTTAGTCGCTTGGTCATGTCCAACTCTCTGAAACCACATATGTAATGTTATTTTCTAGTAGCCATGTAAAGAACAAATAAAAAGGAACAGATGAAATTCTTTCAAGTAATCTATTTTCTTTAATAATATATATATTTCCAAAATATGATTTCAACATTTGATCAATATAAATGCTCTTGATGAGATAGTTCGCAGGTTGGGTACTGACTCTCTGAAATCCAGGATGCGTTTTGCGCTTGCAGCCCATCTCAGTCTGCACATTCCAGGGACTCAGTGAGGCAGCAGCCACTGCGCTGGATAGAACAGCTCGAGATCAGTCCCTTTCAGACCCTTTGGCCTGAAATCTCTGATCAGAAATACCGACTGCATATGCCACGCACGTAAAGCCTAAACAAAAGTCCCCAGAAACAGTGCTAACATACAAAACAGATTGCATTCTCCTAGTCTATTCTACTGTGATCTTAAAAAACTAATGGCAACCTGCAGTTGATTGTGGGTCCAAAGTCCATAACATTGTTCTGAGAGGTTGGCTGTGGCTTCTGTCTCACATCTTTCTCCTGACCCGGGCCTGTGGTCACAGGGTTCAGGTTGGGGAAAAGCAAGGCCAATGTGGAGGTCGGGGAGGCATAGTGAGTGGATGGACAGTTCAGAACCCAGGATGAGGGGAAAGCTGGGGTTCACGATGCAGCGGATCAAACCAGATCAACAAAAGGAGCTAGGAGCTCACAGACACTGCTGGGCGAGCTCGGCTGGGCATCCAGGCTGGTATTCTTCAGTAACACCTCACACCCTGCTCGACTCACAGCAAAACTGGGTGGTATAGGGAAGAATGTAAGAAATCCTGGCTCTTCCATCTCTGCACTTTGGCCTGGTGTGTCATGAATGTACAGGCTTCGGGAAAGTGGGTACTGCCCTCCCAGGCCTCGTCCCCAGATGTCTCGAGACAGCCTTCTGGCCTTACATCAGTTAGACAAGAAGGAGACCGAGCAGTTGTTTAATCTCTAAGCCGTGTCCGACTCTTTGCAACCCCATGGACTGTAGCCCACCAGGATCCTCTGTCCATGGGATTTCCCAGGAAAGAATACTAGAGTGGGTTTCATTTACTTCTCCAGGGGATCTTCCCCACCCAGGGATCAAACCCAGGTCTCCTGCATTGCAGGCAGATTCTTTACCACTGAGCCACTTGGGAAGCCCCAAGCAGTTGTTAGTTGGAGTCTAAAATGCTACGGCTCTTGCATTAATCTCTTCTCTCCTGTCCAGTCTCAGAGTTTAGCAATCCATACACATTTGTTGAGTACTGTTTGGGCTGGAGTCTGGAACAGAGAATTCATTTCTTCCGCAGACATTTCTAGTAATGGTTTCTGCTCTCCAGGAAGTTACCTCAAGTGGACGAAATAAGAAATAGCACCAAAGGTATTTTACACTAACAAATAGGTGATGATATATAAGAAATTATCCTGATAATATTAGGAAAAACTCGAATGAACTTTTTGACCAACCCAGTAATTCTTATCATTTATTGAGTCCCTGGTAGCTTGACACAATTGGTCTCGTTCAATCTTCAAAAGCCCAGTCCTGCAAGAGAGACATTGTGATTGCCTTTTACAGATGGGGAAAGTGGAGTTCAGAAAGGTCCCATCACTTCCCAAGGAGACGCAGGCTGAATCTACTCTAAGGCTGAAGCTGCAGCTTACTGCCTTGTAAGCGAGAGAGAAAGATGTAAAAAGTAAACGCTGCAGATGAGAGTGAGGCTGTTCAAGCTGAGCCACAAAGGAGAAAGGACTTACGGTGCTCCCTTGAGGCAGACCTCTACTTAGATGGGCACAAAGGAGGAGGTGTTCCAGGAGGGAGGAGGCAGAGGGAGCACCCCCAGATGACGGAGAACACAGGCACTTCAACGGCTCAGCTCTTTCCCAGAGCAATCTGCCGCTCTTTCCAGCAAAGGATTTCCTCCCCTGACTCTCCTGAAAGAACTTCAGAAACTCAGCAAAATCATGCTGTGAGTCAGACTGCCTGGTTTGAGTCCTGGTTCCTCTGTTGGGCCATTACTTTATCCTTGGTTCCCAGTGGGGTCCACTCTGTTGAGTTGTTGGGGTGATGAAATGAGTAATATAAACAATGTGTTTAGGACAGAATCCAAAACATAGTGAGTGCTCACTAAATATTAGTACCATCTGCCACCATCATCACCATCACCACTACCACTATCATCCTCATCACCACCACCGTCACCATCATGATTACCACCACTGCCACCATTCTCATCACCACCATCCTCATCACCACCACCATCATTGTTATCACCAGCATTATCACCACTACCCTCATCACCATCATCTCCACCACTACCATCATCACTCTCACCACCAGCACCATCATCATCACCGCTATCACCTCCGTTTTCATCACCATCGTCACCATTCTCATCACCACCGCCATCCCCAGCATCCTCATAATCGTCTAACAAGCCTCTGCTCCAACTGCACATCCAAGTCCTAGGTTGCCGCCTGTTTCTGAGCCCATCTTAATTCATGAGCCACGGCCCTGCTTGCTTCAGAGTCTCTGTTTGGAATCTGTATTTTGCACAGCGTTCCTGCTCTGAGTCCTTGGGTGTTTCTAGCCATAGTGACTGATGTGTTTGTTGGGGTTTTAATGGTGGGGGGCAGGGGAGGCGGGGGGCGGAGCTGCACTGTATGCCATGTGGAATCTTAGTTTCCCAACGAGAGATCAAACCCATGCCTCCTGTAGTGGAAGCACAGACTCTCATCCGCTGGAACATTAGGAAAGTCCTGATTGATGTGTTTTTATAAATTTTATAAAATTCCAAGGAATTGGAAGCTTCTTCATTTATGAATTTCCAAGGAAGTGAAAACTTGGCTCTTACCCATTACAGTGGGTTGCTCCTAGAAGTTAATTTTTGGCCTCAGAATCTAGATCCCAGGTGTCTCCAGAAACCCAGAGCCAAGGGTCCCTCCTTGGGGCTCCAAAGTGCAGAGAGTTACGTCCATCTTTATCATGTACCACATTATGTTACAAGTCTGTCAAAGTGTATACATCCCCCAGGCACGTACTGTGAGCTTGTCATGACAGGGACTGCTGTATTCCTCGGTGAGTCCCCAACACTCACAGGCACTTACTTAAGTCAAGGGTGTCCATTCAGATACTCTTTGCAGCACCTCCTATTTGCTAGTCTCTGGTTGGTAATCCCTAAGGAACATAGATGTAGTGCCTGCTCTTGTGGGACCTCCACCCCAGTGGGGAATCAGACAGACATTGAATAGAGAGCCACCAGAATACAGCGTGAAGTGGAGTGCTCAGTGGATGTGACCTGAGGGTGAGAGGGTAACAGGCAGGAAGGTCAGGGGTCTCCAAACGGAGGAAGTAGCCTACAAGTGTCAGACATTTTTATCTCTCTTAAGGGGCAGGAGGAAACAAACCAGCGATATTTTTTCTTCTCTTTACAAATTTAAAAGGAAGTTTCTCTTAGAATACTGTGTTGCCATAATGACACCTGGTTTCACCTGAAGTTAACTATTCTCAAATCGTGAGTTACCCAATGAATTTTTCTTATGAAAATGTTGGTCTTAAGCTATGTTAATGTACTGCGCATTTATCCCAAACTCTGTCTTCAAGTTGGTTCTGCCAAATGGCTCAGAACCTACTTGACAAACCCGTATTTATACTCAGATATTGTTCCCCTAATCAATGTAAACGAAACTATTTGTATGGTAATTTGCCCTTCTACAAGATTCAAGTTAATCATTTTATGGCCCGAGATGAATTGTCTGGTATCAAGGTTATCCCAAAATGCATCTTATGAGTGAGGGGCCTGGTGCCATTCTGAGTTTTAAGACATTCCTTTCTTTCATTAACAGACTGCTAGTGACTATATAACATCCAGCTGAAGACTAGCAGGGGGGTACTCTTTCTGCCCCCTTCTGATGCCTATGTCAGAAGTTTTCTCTATCTCCTTTATACTTTAATAAAACTTTATTACACAAAAGCTCTGAGCGATCAAGCCTCGTCTCTGGCCCCGGGTTGAATTCTTCTCCTCCGGAGGCCAAGAATCCCAGTGTCTTTGTGTCGTTCTGCAACAACCTTTCAAGGGGACCCAGCTTAGATGAGGCTAAGAAAGGTTGTGCCATTGAAGTGACATCAGACCTGAGCCCTGAAGGTTGAGCAGGAGTTCACTGCTGAGGAGAAGGAGGAAGAGGGTCCAGGCAGAGGGAATAGCCAAAGGAGAGACATATGGTCAAGCTGGGGAGGAGCAAACATAGCTGAGACGCTTTGTGGAGGCTGGTCCCTGTTTGGACCATTTGGGAACTAATTGTACCCTGAACTGCAGTGAGATACTATTGTAGGGATTAAGACAGGGGAGTGACATGATTAAATATGCATTAAAAAGTCTCTTGGGTTGTGCATGGGGAATATTTTGGAATAAGCAAGCCGGGAGGGAGACTAGAAGCTATGTCATTTGTCCAAATGGGAGGTGACAGAGTTAGATGAGTGTGGTGGTGGCAGAAATGAAAAACACTGAGATTTGGGGGAGTGAATAGGACATGATGATGGATTGCTTGTCTGTGGATAAAAGAGGAGAAGGTGATGCCTCTGGGTTCTGGCAAGAACCAGGAGGATGGAGGTGCTGCTTCCTGAGTTAGGGAGATGCTGTGGAGAATCAGGTTAGGGAAGGTCCTCCTGCTGAAAGCAGAAAGAACAAAAGCAGGTGACTCTTTCAAGTTCACTCTGAAGGGGAGACAGGCCAGAAGGAGGTGTGGGTCAGGGGAGGGTTGTCATAAAGATGGGAAATTTTATGGGATCAGATGAGTGCTGAGGGATGGACCCAAACCAGAGGATGATGGTGAAGATCAAGAGAGAGAAGAGATCACGGAGCAGGGCAAGGTCCAAGGTGGGGATCGAAGCAGCCCAGAGCTCCCAGAAAGAACTAGACTTGGATCCATCTTTATGGGCTAGACAGAGAAGTGGTTTTGTGAGGTGAGTTGGGATGAATACTGACAAACTGGGAATTCCCTCTCCCCAGCAGTGGGGAATTCCCCCTTGTCATCCCCGTGCCTGTATGGAAAGCTTCCCACATGCTCATTAGGGGTCCCTGTGGGATGTCTTCTGTCCGCCCCTGCGGCTCCACGCCCTTTCTTGTCCACATGGTTCAGGGCCCTGGGAGGCAGGTTTGGATGTGGCCAGCAGGGGACACTGGGGGAGACTGGAGGTGGGAAGAAGCTGGGTCTTTATTCTCCCTGCGGGCCTCTGTGTCCCTTCACTGAGGGTAACAGCTCCTAACAGGTGACCTCCCCACAAGGCTCTTTTGTTCTCCTGGACCAGATATTAACATCCTCCCCTCATCCCTGGTGGCTCAGATGGTAAAGAATCTGCCTGCAGTGCGGGAAACCTGGGTTTGAGCCCTGATTTGGGAAGATCCCTGGAGAAGGGAGCAGCTACCCACTCCAGTATTCTTGCCTGGAGAACTCCATGGACAGAGGAACCTGGTGGGCTACAGTCTACTGGATCGCAGAGTCAGACATGGCTGAGCAACAGACACTTTTCTTTCCTGCAGGCCTAGGGGTGGTATTAGCCCACACAATGGACTATCCATTTCGATTTTTGTGATTTCCTCATGCTTTGTTCATATTTTTATTTTTAAAATTCCTTTCTGCCCATCCTCCAACTCAGATCATCCAATCTGAGAATGCCATCTCTTTCCTGCAGGGAGTCTGACTACCCTGTGAGAGCTGCCCCTTTAGGATTCATCAATACACAGAGTGTACAAGTTGAGAAGGGAACTTAGATGCCCTCTAGACCAGCTCCTCTATTTCAGTGAGAAAACCAATATTCAGAGAGGCTGAGTGAGTTGGTCAAGGTCACATAAATTAGTAACAACCTTTGTTTTGGGGGGAGAAGTGACTCCCAAGACGACATTCTCTCCAGGTAGAAGAGGCCTAGGTCATTGAGCTATTGTGGGAGGCAGTTGGGAGCATTCTGAGGATGGGAGAGGCATGTTCTTACTGTCTGGGACTTCCTTTCCCATTGCAGAAACTTTCCTGTGGAAGCTTTCATAGTACATGTTCATTTTCCATTCCCAGGGATAGGACCTATCCACCTCAATGAAATCGAGTGCACGGGGAATGAGAAGTCCATCATAGACTGCAAGTTCAATGCTGAGTCTCAGGGCTGCAATCATGAGGAAGATGCTGCTGTGAGATGTAACATCCCCGCCATGGGCTTCCAGAAAAAGGTGAGGAGCCTGGATGCCCAGAGGGGACTGTGTTATGTTTTGGTCATTGAATCCGCAGAAAGGGTAGACCAGATAGTCTCAGGCTGAAGCTTGCCAATAGGTACTCTGATGATGAGCTTAAAATGTTGTTGGGCTCTACTGCTGTCACCTTCAGTGGCTGTCACCTGGCTTTGGTGGAGGTGCCAAATAAAAAGACACATGGATAAGCTCCACTGTCCTCAGATGTTGGGGATTCTCTGCGTCCCCGCCGTACTCTGTGGCCGGACATACAGTGTGATTGCAACTCAGTGCTTCCTGCGAAGGATTCAAGGACTGCAGCACCTGTGGTCCCCTTGGCAATGGCCCTTTCCAAAGACCCAGAGGAACCACAGCTGGTCTGTAAGGCACACAGATGTAAGCACGATGTAGACAGTATTTGGGGACCGAAGACTGTACTTTGGTTTCCAGAGGGAAAGAAAAGCAAACCTTAACAGCGTTATGTCTGATACACACCCCTCCCTTCCTGAGATGGGGTCTCTAAAAACCTGCATCATGGACCCTCACGTGGGTGACTTTTCCTACAGGGATAACCAACAAGATTTTGCTAGGAGGTCTAGCCCATCCTCCAAAAAGACCCGGTAAATCCTATCTAATGCTTTGTGCTAAACCATGAATTTGGTCACCAGGCTGGCACATTGGAAGAGCTTCCTGACGGCTTATTTTTTTAAATGAGCAAATGCAGACACGTTGGGATACAGGATGGCTCTCCAGCCAGGCTCTGACACTGCTTCTTGACCTTGGCATCATCATGTCAAGGGCACTACTGAACTGGTCAGCCACAACAGTTTACTGCCCCATGGGGCTAAAAATGTGAACTCGACAGCTCTCCGCTGAGCCAAGCATTTGCTTGTAAGTGAGCAGGGGCGTGGACCACAGCCCCACAGCTGTGGGAAAGACTTGCCATCTCTAATTGCTGAGCAGCATTCCAAGAAAGCCGTAATAGAGCTCTAAAAGCTGATGTGCCAAGAGTCCCCGTGCGCTGGGGTACCATTCACTTCAGACAGATCGGACTTGGGTGGAATGGGGTTTTCAACCCAAATGAAAGGCCTAGGCCAAAGAAAATGAGGTTTTTCACAAGGGCTTTATGGTGTGTGGAGCTGAGCCAGGCTGTGTGCCCAGTCTTGCCAGTGGGGGCACCACACTTCTAGCACAAAACACTCTCATCCTTTCAGGGGCCCTTCAGGCTCTAGAAGGTGAGCCCTGTGCTCAAGTGTGGGGTGTGGCAAAGCTTTATGCCTGAATCTGGCCATCTCTATCCCCTGGAGGGCTTCCTTCCCTGGTGGTAAAAGATCTGCAGTGGTAAAGAATCTGCCTGCCAATGCAGGAGACATAGATTCGATCCCTGGGTAAGAAGATTCCCTGAAGGAAGAAATGGCAGCCCACTCCAGTATTCTTGCCTAGAGAATCCCATGGACAGAGGAGCCTGGAGGGCTACAGTCCATGGGGTCACAAAGAGTCGGACACAACTGAGCAACTAAGCATGCATGCACAAGTCAGTTCATTACTATCATTCACTGGGTGATTCCTTAATTAATCTCTTTCAGGTTTCAGTTTCCTCCCTGGAAAATAAGGAGGTGAGAGAGGTGATTCTTAGCTTCCCTTCCAACCCCCAGTTCTTTAAGAAATTGACTTTTTGTTGAATGACTAATAAATAAAACTCACAGTCATGAAACTGGGAGGTTTCATCCATCCAGCCACAGCCAAGCTGTGTTTCTTTCATTGCTGGGGAGACAAGCCAAGGTGGGAAGGCTCTGGGGGTGGCAGGTGGGTTTACCAGGCGAGCTAGTCCACACAGGGTCCCCTGGCAGCCTTGCTGACCTCCGATTCCCTTCTGAACTGTGAGCCTGGCCCTGTCTGGATGGCAGGACCATGCCCACGTGTGGAGTGTCAGTTGGAGAGTGCCCGTGCTTGCTTGCTTGCCTGTTAACATCTGGGTTCTGTTACCTCGTTTCCTACCTGCCACCTCCAAAAACAGGTGAGGGACTGGTAAACCGCAACCTTATCAAAATACAGGGCGGCCTCGCCATGCCCCACTGGCTGGAGGTAGGTGTTTTGTTTTCTCTATTCATGCTCAGAAAAATTCAGCTTCCTGTCCATCACTCCCTTCTTTCAAACTGCATACTACTGCCACCAAGAACCAAAGGAATAGGAAAAAAGAAATGCCTGGGATTGTTTTAAGAAATTTGGAGAAGGATGGACCTCCCCTGGCATCCTTGAGGGGTAATGAGGTGGAGAGGGTGTGGGCCAGAGGCTCCTGGCTGACCCCGAGACTTCTTGGGGTTCCATGGATACTGGAACTTAGAGCCAGGCCACTTCTGGAATGGGGTACCCAGGAGGGGAGCCCTGGAAATGGAGAGCTATGTATTGGGCTGAGTTTGAACTTCATGGCCAGCCTCTCTTGCAACCCCCAGTCTCCTCTAGGAAACGAGAAAAGGCCCCAATACATCTTGAGGTGCCTGGATTCTTCCAGGGGCAATGAAACCCTGCTCCCTGCTACAGAGGTTGCTCCAGGCCTGCTCACTCTTGGCGGCATGGCCACAGCTTGGAGCTTTAGGAAGTGTCTCAAGGAGAGGCCCCAGTTCCCATTGAAGGCCCCAGAGTCTGTACAGCCACGTTCTTCAGCCAGAGCCTCTCAGACTCCTGTTGGCTCTAGTACCTAGGACAGGGACACTTGGCCAAGCAACCTGGGCTGCACAGACAGTGGGGGACACAGGACAGGGACCCTCCTAAAGAGAGCCCTAGATACAGGAGCCTTCATATTGAGACTCAATATAAGTAAGTCTTGTATAAGACTCAAGTCTTCATTTTGAGACTCAAACGTGGGAGCTCCGCTGCCCCCTGGTAGTGGGAAAAAGTTTGGACTTGGAATTCTTCAGGCTCCCCAATCCTAATTTTTACAGACTTTAGGGTAACAAAATGAAGTCTGTTTTTTGGGGGGGAAGTGCTAGGAGAGGGACACCAGAGGGAGCTAGCTGACCCCAGTGTAATCAATAAGGCAGGGCACAGTCCCTAGTGAAATAAATAATAATAATAAAACCAATTATTCATCAGCACTGGCATTCTGAGTGAAGTGAAAGTTGCTCAGTCCTGTCCAACTCTTTGTGACCCCATGGACTGTCCATGGAATTCTCCAGGCCAGAATACTGGAGTGGGTAGCCGTTCCCTTCTCCAGGGGATCTTCCCAACCCAGGGATCGAACCCAGGTCTCCCTCATTGCAGGTGAATTCTTTACCACCTAAGCTATCAGGGCATTCTGAACTTCAGTGCTGACCTAGCCCCCAGGAGGGGTCCCTGCCCATGGCTTCCGGTCCCCCAGGGTGCACCTCTATGCAGGCCTGCGGCTCCACCAGCCTTGGTGCTGGGACTCAGAAACCACGCAGAGGGAAGGGGAGAGGATCTGGACTTCCCAAAGACAGGGAAGGCTCCAGACTCCCTAAATCAGGATGCAAGCCATTAGAGGGCTCTAATGCAAGCCTCTGTGGCCCAGAGGTCACTCCTGCGGTCGCCATCACAGTCCCTGCTGTCATTTGTCCTGGACACTGTTCCTCCAGGCCATAATCAGTCCAGGAGGCCGGAGACACAGGAGACCAGGTGTGTGGGGAGGGGGTGTGTGTGAGGGGCTGGCAAACCACTCCCTGCCAAGGCTATAGATGCTTGGAGGCAACCAGAGATGCTTTTCACAAGGCACAAAATTAGGTGCTTTAGTGATCCATGGAGAAGGGCATGGCAACCCACTCCAGTATTCTTGCCTGTAGAATTCCATAGATAGAGGAGCCTGGCAGGCTATAATCCATGAGGTCACAAAGAGTCGGACACAACTGAGTGACTAACACTTTAGTGATTAAAGCTTTAGTATCCTAAGCCTAAGGACCCAGTCTGACTCCAATGAACAATATAGTAAGTCCCCTACATATGAACCAGTTCTATTCCCAGAGTGGGTTTGTAAGGTCAATTTGTTTGTAAGTCCAACAAAGTTAGCCTGGTTACCCAGGCTAGCGCAATTGGCTATTTATTAGTACTGTAGTATAGTTGGTTTATGATACTTTTCACACAAATAATACATTAAAAAATACAAAAAATAAAGAAAACATTTTTACTCTTGTACAGTACCTTGAAAAGTACAGTAGTACAGTTCAGCAGCTGGCATGCACGGGCACATTCGCATCCTTGAAAATCTGCAACTTGAAGGGGATTTATTTCCTATGTGGGGGATTTACTATAAAGGCCTCAGCACATGGAGCCCAAGCTTCAGGACCCTGACTTCCCAGCAGGAGGAGTCCTCTGTCCTGACTGTGAGGCACCAATTTGGTCCTCCTTTCTGACTCTGATTCCTGCTTTGGGACAAAAGCACCCTTGAAGAAGCGGGTTTAGGTGGATGGTTTGGAGGTGGTCTAGTGTGGTAGTGAAGAGATGCTTACTCCATCTGAGATTCCCCTCATCTGTGAAATGGGGATGACATGGTACCACTGCCTCCTAGGGATGCTGTGAGGACTGAATGTCCATAAAGGGCTTGCATAGGGTGGGGGACATGGTAAGTGCTCTGAAAGTTTGCCTGTGAATTTCCCAGCACTCCTCCTGTCTCATGCGTGCCTGCTAAGTCAGTTCAGTCCTGTCTGACTCTTTGCGACCTCATAGCTGTAACCTGCCAGGATCCTCTGTCAATAGGATTCTCCAGGCAAGAATACTGTAGTAGGTTGCCATTCTCTCCCCCAGGGGATCTTCCCAACCCAGGGATTAAACCCACGTCTCCTGAGTCTCCTGCATTGCAGGCGGATAATTTACCGCTGAGCCACCTGGGAAGCCTGCTCCTATCACATAGTAAAAGCCAAATAAATACTGGATGAATGAATGGATCTGGTGAATTACACACAATTCATTTCATTTCTGAGGAGGTGCCAACATTACCGGCAGAGTTCGGTAAGCACATAAAGGATGAAATACAGATGTTCATTAGATCTCACATGAGCACAGGGGATGGCTTGAAGTTACTTGGAGACATCCCGATGGGTTGAAGGTACACCCTCCCCAAGGACTGCTGGCCTTCCTGTGGCTGTTGGAGCTGGCTGGTTTGCCTCCCATTGAGGCTCAGGCCTTTCTAGGACTTTCTGCATGGCTCTGCCTGCTTATTTGTTTTTACATAGATCCAGCTTCCCTGGTGGCTCAGCAATAAAGAATCCGCCTGCCAGGGCAGAAGATGCAGGTTCAATCCCTGGGCTGGGAAGATCACTTGGAGAAGGAAATGGCAACCCACTCTGGTTTTCTTGCCAGGGAAACCCCATGGACAAAGGAGCCTGGAGGGCTCCAGTCCATGGGGTCACAAGAATGACTAAACAACAACAAAAAGATATGTTAGTTACAGGTGATGTGCAATCCATAGCCAATGTCCACCACCTGGACTGGGGTTTCCTCTAGCCCAGAGGCACTCAGGAAGACAAATGTCAGTCTTCTGAGGACCAGCCCTTTTCCTACCTACTCTGACCTCTTCTAGGTCCTCTAAAGAAAGGTTGCTTTCTGCTGGGACTCTCAGCCTAATGATAATCATTGCTGTGATGATGTCTGAGATTTCTCAGCACTCACTGAGTGCCAGGCCCTGTTTGAGCACTTTACAGAAACCGCATATGCCATTTATGCATTGGCTCAGCCCTGATAGATAGATCTAAGGTCAGGACTGCCCTTGGCTTGTCTGTTTGCCGGCTGACCTCCGTGACCCTCCCAGCCCCCAAGTCCGTAACAATTAAGACCTATGACTTAAGGGTTGTGCTGTTGCTAAGGACTGGCAAACAAACAGCTGAAGATTCCTGGTGTATTAGGTCTTATCTCAAAGGGATGAATTGTTAGAACCATAAAGGGAAGCAGGATAAGGTATTTGGATTAAAGACTGCATTTTCAGAGCCCTTCCCCCAAATTCCAGTCCTTAATCCAATACCTTATCCTGCTTCCCTTTATGGGCTTGGGCTCATGTGTTGGTCCATGCTTTCATTCTGTAAGCCTGGTGTTGTATTCAGCCATTCCAAAAGGAATTGTGGCGCGTACTTAACATCTGAGAGGTGCCGTCTTAGTTATCGATCCTCTGCTAAACCAGACCAATACAGCTCTGCTCTTTGGCTCTTATATGTCATCAGAGAGACAGCCATTAAATTGTAAAATTATAAATTAGCTTAATTTTAATTGTCAAGAATGGCAAGAAGTAGATGTAGAGAGAGACTGTGTAAGTGGGCATTGACCCCCGTTGGAGAGAAGTGCCACACTGGGTACAGAATTGGAAAGATGAGTGGAACCAGCCAAAAGCAAAGGGGCCTCTGTATGTAATAGACTTCAGTGTGAAATGAGACTTACTGTGTAACTTGGTCAGGAGAGTTAGGTCGCCATGGAAACTGAAAGAAGGCCGTGTGCCTGGAGGTAGGAGAACAGGGAGGAGAGAGACATGGGATGAGGGTGAGGAGGGAAGTAGTGGAACAAAGGGAAACCGTGGACAACGTGTTCTAGGGAAGGAACGTGATCGGGTGTTTTTCGGAAATGACTCTGGCTTCTGCGTGGAGAATAGGTCAGTGAAGGCAAGAGGAGAGGCAGTGGGAGGGAGGTGAGGAGGGCTGTTTCAGGCCAGAGGTGATGGTGCCTGGGAAGAGGGGTAAGGGTGGAGCTGGAGGGCAGAGCCTCAGTGGGAAGGGCTTGGGAGGCAAAATCCATGGAGGAAGATCCTGATGGGAGGTAGGGCAACAGTCCCCAACCTTTTTGACACCAGGGGCCAGTTTCATGGAAGACAGTGTTTCCTCCAACCAGGATGGGTTGGTGGGGGAGGGATGGTTTCTGGATGATTCAAGTACAATACCTATTGTGCACTTTATTTCATTATTATTACCTTGTGATATATAATGAAGTAATTATACACCTTACCATAATGCAGAATCAGTGGGAGCCCTAAACTTGTTTTCCTGCAACCAGACAGTCCATCTGGGGGTGATGGGAGAGCGATGGGGAGCGAATATAGATGTGAAGCTTCGCTTGCTCTCCCGCTGCTCATCTCCTGCTGTGCAGTCCAGTTCCTAACAGGCAGGGGTGGAGGGGGTTGGTTGGGAGCTCCTGATGTAAGGGATAAGAAAGAGGGTGATGTTGACGCTCGCTCCTAGATTTCTGGCTTGTCTAACAGAATAGATTCAGGATCAGCAAACTATCGCTTGCAGTCCAAATCCATCCCTCTGCCTGTATTTGTAAATATGGTTTCTTGGGCACACAGCTGTGCCCGGTTATTTACAAACTGTGGTCCCTGCATTCTCCCTACATGGTTTGCTGCCCCTGGGGCAGGTGGTAGTGCCTTTCATTGAAACAGAGAATGAGGGGGAGGTAGAGCACAGGTTTAGGTGTAGAGAGAAAAAGAGGACCAGTTGGATTTGGGGTTTCCGAGGTGCCAGGTGGGACTGTCAAGTAGGAGTTCTTCTAGAAAGGACAGCAGGGGGTGTTGTGGGAGGAGATGCAATCAGGAGCTGGAACCCAGGTACAGGAGAGGGTGTGGGGAGGAGAAAATGGTCCCAGAAAGAGTCAGGGGATTCTACCATTTTAAGGCTCTTTATTGCATCTTTCTAAGTATCTGATCTGAGACCCACCCCCCTGGTGGGCTCATGGGCAGCGGAGGCAGATTCTACTGTGAGGTCAGTGGGTCTATAGTGGGGTCAGTGGGTCTCCCCAGCTGTATTGGCATCTAGGGTTCTAGGATGGCTGCAGTAGTGCAGGGGAGGGGCACCTAATGCCAAAGACCATCCTGGGCACAATGCCCAGCACACAGCAGGTTCTCAGTGATGCCAGGGTTCTGTGTCACAGGCAGGACCCCCTGCCTTGGGGAAATTGAGACTGAAGGCAGTACCATCAACCTGCCTTCCCCTCCCAGTGATCATGCCTTCCTTTCCCTCCACAGCTGCGCCTGAACGGGGGCCGAAACCCCTACGAGGGCCGAGTGGAGGTGCTTGTGGAGAGGAACGGGTCCCTCGTGTGGGGCATGGTGTGTGGTGAGAACTGGGGCATTGTGGAGGCCATGGTCGTCTGCCGGCAGCTAGGCCTGGGGTTTGCCAGCAATGCCTTCCAGGTGAGAAGCCCCCACCCCGCCGCTGAGGGCCTTGAACCCTGCATCCAGTCCTATCCTGCCCATCTCTCGTCAGCTCCCATCTTCTGTGACTCCCAGGAGGTAGAGAGCCATGGACTTAGAGGAAAAACCTCATCCTGTCCTCCACTGCTCTGCCCTCTGCAGCTCCAAGTCCTTGCGTGGGTCACACACTCTCTGGACTCTGGTTTTGGGTCTCAGCTCTGTGCACTGGGCTTGACCATGCCAGGGGCTTATTCTGGGATGTCCCAACCTGCCTTTTGCAGGGGGAAGCCACTCAGTCCTATGGGGAGGCATGTGGAGACCACCCAACGCAACACTGCAGATGCCTTAGCTCAGCGGTCCCCAGCCTTTCTGGCAACAGAGACTGGTTTTGTGGAAGACAGCTTTTCTACAGATGGGGACGGGGCGGGGTGGATGCTTCAGGCAGTAATGTGAGCAATGGAGAGCAGTGGAGAGCAATGGGAGAGGCAGATGAAGCTTTGCTTACTCACCCATCACTCACCTCCTGCTGAGTGACCCAGTTCCTAACAGGTCTCAGACCAGTACCAGGGGGTTGGGGACCCCTGTCTTAGCTCGCTCCCTTGCCGCCCCCTCTTCCCACAACATGCTTCCTCTCTGTGTCCACATCCATGCATCCTCTCCTTGGTTGTCTGGCAGTTCCCCAAGCGTTGTTTTAGGACCCTTTCACAGCCGCTGCACCCTTCTGCCACCAGCTCAGGAGGGACTCAGCCAAGGGCAGGAGACTCCCACCCTATCAGAAAGGAACAGACAAGCAGTGCTTTGGATTAAAAAATCATTGCCCTCTGGACCCCATCCTGGGATGGAACATTGTCAGAAAGAGGCCAGGGGCAAGAGGAGTGGGAGCCAGGAGGCTGGAGGTCACTTCCCAATTGGACCCCCATCAGCTGGCTACACAATGACCTGCCACTTTTCTCAGCCTCTCTGTGAACATGGAACAGTCCTAGGTCCGATGTATCCAGGCTCTATAAACACCTTTCTTAAGCTTCTTCCAGAACAGGAAAATGTCCAGAGCACCCCCATCTCAATTTGCTAACCCTGACTTCAGTCCCTGGGTGGCTGCTTCAGGAAGGGGTTTGTGAGTAGCGACATGGGAGAACTCAGCCAGGCAGCCCTGTGGCAACTCCCCAAACCATCCAGAAGGAAGGGGCAGACCTCTGGTACCCGGGGCCCTCTGGAAGCCTGGCTTCACACAGCCACATCATGTTTCTGCTGATCCTGCTTATGACCAGCCAAGGAACTCGCTGGTTCTGCAGGGAGTGTAGAAGAACAGTGCTCAGAGTAACAGAGTGGCCATCCGGCTATTTTTGTTCCCCGTCAGCTCTTTCCTAAGACACCTGATTCTCACAGCGGAAGCTGTGAGATGGATCTACCCTTGACCTCAGTGCGCTGATTGCAAGCCTTATCCCTTCCCGAGGCTCTCTAGAGGATGAGGGGTGTGTAGGTGCTCTAGAAAAAGAGAACCAATGAGATGTATGAAGATGGAACTGTTGACAAATGTGACTAGATTTCTTCTCTCCTGCCGATCCTGATCAGTTGGTGGTGTCTCCCTGGAGCACGGTGTTGAGAAGGATTCTGAGAGCACAGTCAGGCTTAGAGGAGAGTGCTGTGATAGATTAGTAATGTCTGCCCAGGGCTCAGGAGGAAGGAGCAGGCAGTATGGCTGCTGTTCCTGATACACAGCATTGAGCACACTCTTAGTTGTGCTTTTCAAAAGGGGAGAGGGGCAGAATCCAAGTGCGGGGAGCAGGCATCATTTGCGCTGCCACCAACAAACTGCATGACTTGGGTAAGTGACTGTGCCTTGGCTGTCTCCATCTGAAAAATGGGATCATAAAGCCTTGGGTGTTTTGGTGAGGCTGAAATTTGATAGAATGTGGGAAAGTGACAATTCACGGTGATATGCTGGCTATTTGTTGTTGTTGGTTCATGCAGGAGACCTGGTACTGGCATGGAGATATCAACGCCAACAAGGTGGTCATGAGTGGTGTGAAGTGCTCGGGAACGGAGCTGTCCCTGGCACACTGCCGACACGACGGGGAGGACGTGGCCTGCCCCGAGGGAGGGGTGCGGTACGGGGCTGGAGTCGCCTGCTCAGAAAGTGAGAGCTCCCGGGGGTCGTAGACAACTGTCCTGCCAGGCTCCAAGAGGGGCACAGAGTCTCACTGGTTATTCCCTGCAAGGCTCTTCCTGGGGTCTCTGCTATGAGCCGAGCAAAATGGAAAGCAGGGATGGATTCTTGTTAAGTGAGAAGAGTCAGGGGCAAGAGGAACTACCACCATAGGCAACCCTGGAATCTTGCCTGATAACAGTGGAGAAGGCTGGAAGGAGGAGCTGGGAGTCTGGGAGCCTTGGCTTCAAAGGCAGGGTCACTGTAGATTATTTAAGTGGCCTTAGGAGAATTAAGTGACTAAGAACTTGGTCTCCTGGGAGCTGGTTTCTGGGTTAGCAGTGAAACACACACTGCTCAGTGGGTCAGCTTCCTTCCTTCTGCCCTGACCCACAGATCATTTCCTGGGACTTCCCTGGGGATCCAATGGTTAAGACTCTGCGCTTCCAATGCAGGGTATATAGGTTCAATCCCTGGTCAGGAAACTAAGATCCCATACGCTGTGTGGAATGGTCAAAAAGAACAAAAGGACATAGATCATTTTTTGTTGTCACATACACACAGGGCGATTTAACCTCCTAGTGACTCCCTGGGAATCCTAGAGAGCTTGACTATAAAGAAGGGAACCCCCACCCCCACCTCCATCCCCACCCTAGCCAAAATTCAGAATGGTCATCTCAGTAGGTTCCCTTCCAAGCTGAAAGGATCGGCTGACAGCCTTGTGGGTGTGTTATTCTCTGGATCCCACCCTCCTTGCCTTATCAAAGGATTTCCTTGTGGATCTGGGAGGTGGGAGAGGCCCTGAGCCTGGCCAAAGGACTCCAGACCAGGCCTTGCCTGCTGTTTATTAGCTGATTTTGGCAAAGTTAGTTCACTGCTATGATCCACAGTCTTTGCTGTTTTTCCTAGAGGCTGGAAATTAAATGTGACAACGACACATGCAAGCGCTTAATAAACAGTGATACACTGTCAGTTACCGTCATGGAGAACTAGGGAGATTAAACTTGAACTCAGTCACTTCTCCCCCGTTTAGACCTATTCAGCATTTCGTAACCCTTGTACACCGGGACTCTCAGCCCCAGCGTGAGCTTCTCTGGGGAGACATTATAAACTGTTGCATCCTTTCTGAGAGGGAGGAGTGAGAGTACCAACCTTACCAGACCCCCAGGCAGAGAGATGCTGTCTCACCCCCGTCAGGAGTCTTCTCAGCTTAATAATTTATTTATATTTTTAATATACCATTTATCAAAAAAGAAACTAAGATAATGTAAACCTAAATAAAAAATTCAAGGTAGCATAAGATAAAAGATTTAGAAAGAAGTAGGGAGACTTCTCTGATGGTCCGGTGACTAAGACTCCGTGCTCCCAATGCTGTGAATGTGAAGTAGCTCAGTCGTGTCCGACTCTTTGCGACCCCATGGACTGTAGCCTACCAGGCTCCTCTGTCTGTGGGATTTTCCAGGCAAGAGTACTGGAGAGGGTTGCCATTGCCTTCTCCTAGTATCCTGCATTTGATCCCTGGTCAGGAAACTAGATCCTACGTGCTGCAACTGAAGATTCTGCATGCTGCAACTAAGACCTGGTACAGCCAAATAAATAAATATTTAAAATTATATATATATATATATAATTTTTTAAAAGAAGGCATTGGCAAAATGAGAGTGGCTCAAACTGGAGCTGACAGAGATTAATAAAAATTTATATATTATAGAGACCTATACTTTTACTGGGCTTCCCTGGTGGTGCTAGTGATAAAAAAGAAAACCTGCCTTTCAATGCAGGACATGTAAAAGACGTGTGTTTGATCCCTGGGCTGGGAAGATCCCATGGACAAGGGCACAGCAATTCACTCCAATATTCTTGCCGGGAGAATCCCATGGACAGAGGAGCCTGGCGAGCTGCAGTCCTTGGGGTCACACAGAATTGGACACAACTGAAGCAACTTAGGCTAGCACAGAACATACATTTACTGTCATAGAGTCATATACTGTTGTCATTATACAACGAGCTTCCTACAAGCCAAAGGAAAGAGAGAAATGTGGTCTTTAATATAATTCACAGTATGCCTGGGCTTCCCTCATAACTCACTTGGTAAATCATCTGCCTTCAATGCAGGAGACCCAGGTTCAATTCCTGGGTCTGGAAGATCCCCTGGAGAAGGAAATGGCAACCCACTCCAGTATTCTTGCCTGGAGAATCCCATGGACAGAGGAGCCTGACAGGCTGTAGTCCACAGGATCGCAAGGGTCAGACACAACTTAGCAACTAAACTACCATCACCACCATGCATGAAGTAGAAACAAACTCATGAGTCAAGAGAAGCCCACTATCCTAGATACTGAGATCAAAGGGGAATTTTTCATTATGAGGACCAAGAATTATGAGATCAACAGGGCCCTCCACATGTTCACAGCAGACAAAACATGACCTTCATGGGGCTCTTGCTCAAAGAACCCCTCTGCCTGGGCTGAAGGCATCAGTCAGAGTCTGCAGGTGGAGGAAGAGCCATTGGGGCCTGGAACACTGACCTGGCTTCATATTTTATTCATAAAGAGAAAATATATTCTTCTAGCAACCTTTTGCTTGCCTAGCGGCTCAGACAGTAAAGAATCTGTCTGCAATGCAGGAGACCCAGGTTTGATCCCTTTGTCGGGAAGATCCTCTGGAGAAGGGCATGGCAACCCACTCTAGTATTCTTGCCTGGAAAATCCCATAGACAGGGAAGCCTGGTGGGTTACAGGCTATAGGGTCGCACAGAGTGGGGGATGCTTTGGGTATTAGGGAGGTCAAGATCTCGTTTCATGGCAGGTGTTGAGAATGGGCTACCAGCTAAGTCAGGCCATGTTACCTTCAGACTCCTGAGATGGAGGTAGGGCTGGCCTCCTCCCAGAAAGAAGAGAGCCTGATGGAGACCCCACTGACCAGCGCAGAAGGAGGCAGAGGGATTGTCCCATGAGTATGACTAGTGTACAGATCGTGAAAAGAGGCCACCACACTCTCATTAAACTGTGCACTCAACACTCAGCACCAGCAGTTGTGCATCCTGAAAACCTACTGGGCTGTACGCACAGCCTGGGAGGGGACCCGGACAGGGCAGAATTGCTCCAGGCAGTGGTGAATAGGAGGGATGCAAAGCTCATAGAGGACACTCACCTCAGGAGTTTGCAAGCATCAGAAAATAAAAGATGGATGGGTCTTAGGTTTGAAGGTTTGTTTGCTTGTTTTGAGACTTATTTTCGTTGTGGATCTTTTTTTTTTAAAGCCTTTATTAATTTTGTTACAATATTGCTTTTGTTTTGTTTTTTTTGTTTTTGTTTTTGGCTGCGAGGCATGTGGGGTCTTTGGGTCTTTGTTCCTCCACCAAGGCTCGAACCCACGTCCCCCGCATCGGAAGGCACGGTCTTAGCCACT
Source organism: Moschus berezovskii (assembly GCF_049115385.1). NCBI lineage: Eukaryota > Metazoa > Chordata > Mammalia > Artiodactyla > Moschidae > Moschus > Moschus berezovskii. The sequence continues at coordinate 77,785,600 of NC_142466.1, read as the reverse complement.
GGACCACCAGGGAAGTCTCTGGGTCTTGTCATAAATGATTCATATACTACATTCCTGTGAAGTGAGGTACACTAGAAATTTTCAGTAGAATCTCACTTTTAAAGAGAGACACAGTTAATCCTTTGATAAAGTTAATCCTCCTAATATAACTGTTTAGTAAACATAGATTGTAACCACTGGTGATTTTTTTTTAACACCTGCTATATACATTGTGCTAACTGAATAAGTCAAGCTTGTTTTAAAAGAGGTACATGTGTGTAAACTCTCACATGGAGCAACAGTGCAAGGGGAAACTGATAGAACTGGATATATATCAGAGCCTTGAAAGTATGCAAACTGCCCCCCAGCAATTTATAGAAATATATTCTAAAGAAACGATTAAAGTTACACACAGAGATTTACCACAGGATGTTTATCACCGCTTTGTCTTTAACTGTGAAAAGTTCCAAATACCCCATGTATCTAAAAGTAAGGATTCGAAAAAATAAGTAAATAAATAAAAGTAAGGGTTAGGACTTTCCTGGTGGTCCACCTGGTCCACTGGAAGAATGGTCCTGCCAATGCGGAGGACATGGGTTCAGTCCCTGCTCCAGAAAGATCCCACATGCCAGCAGACAACTAAGCCCTCTCGCCTTGAGCCTGTTCTCTGCAACTGGAGAAGCCACTTTAGTGAGCAGCGTGACAACTGCAACTAGAGAACAGACCCCACTCTCCACAACTAGAGAAAGCCCCACACAGCAACAAAGACACAGTGTAGTCAAAAATTATTAAGTAATATTAATCAGTTTAAAAATAAATAAAGTGTAGATTAGGGTTATGAATTAAGAATTGTAATGGATATTTATTAACAAGTGAATATGTCAAGATATGTTTTAAGAGAGGCAGCATTAACAGACTAATACAAGTAGTATTGTATGTAGTAGAAATCATACAGTATTACACATGGGAAATACATTTGTAATTCCCAGAAGAATCAGACCAAAGTATTAAGAGTGTTCTCTCTATGGGTAGCATGATTTCATTGTTAGAAGTTAGAAGTGTTAATCACTGTTGTGTCCGACTCTTTGCTACCCCATGGACTGCAGCATGCCAGGCCTCCCTGTCCATCACCAACTCCCAGAGTTTACTCAAATTCATGTCCATTGAGTTGGTGATGCCATCCAACCATCTCATCCTCTCTCATCCCCTTCTTCTCTTGCCTTCAATCTTTCCCAGCATCAGGGTATTTTCAAAGGAGTCAGTTCTTCTCATTAGGTGCCCAAAGTACTGGAGTTTCAGCTTCAACATCAGTCCTTCCAATGAACACCCAGGACTGATTTCCTTTAGGATGGACTAGTTGAATCTCCTTGCAGTCCAAGGGTCTCTTAGGAGTCTTCTCCAACACCACAGTTCAAAAGCATCAATTCTTCGGCGCTCAGCTTTCTTTATAGTCCAACTCTCACATCCATACATGACTACTGGAATAACCATAACTTGACTAGACAGACCTTTGTTGGCAAAGTAATGTCTCTTCTTTTTAATATGCTGTCTAGGTTGGTCATAACTTTTCTTCCAAGAAGTAAGCGCCTTTTTATTTCATGGCTGCAGTCACCATCTGCAGTGATTTGGGAGCCCCAAAAAAGTCTGCCACTGTTTCCACTGCTTCCCCATCTATTTTCCGTGAAGTGATGGGACCAGATGCCATGATCTTAGTTTTCTGAATGTTGAGCTTTAAGCCAGCTTTTTCACTCTCCTCTTTCACTTTCTTTCATCAGAGGCTCTTTAGTTCTTCACTTTCTGCCATAAGGGTGGTGTCATCTGCATATCTGAGGTTATTGATATTTCTCCCAGCAATCTTGATTCCAGCTTGTGCTTCCTCCAGCCCAGCGTTTCTCATGATGTACTCTGCATATAAGTTAAATAAGCAGGGTGACAATATACAGCCTTGACATACTCCTTTTCCTATTTGGAACAAGTCTGTTGTTCCATGTCCATTTCTGACGGTTGCTTCCTGACCTGCACACACATTTCTCAAGAGGCAGGTCAGGCGGTCTGGTATTCCCATCTCTTTCAGGATTTTCCACAGTTTGTTGTGATCCACACAGTCAAAGGCTTTGGCATAGTCAATGAAGCAGAAATAGATGTTTTTCTGGAACTCTCTTGCTTTTTTGATGATCCAGTGGATGTTAGCAATTTGATCTCTGGTTCCTCTGCCTTTTCTAAAACCGACTTGAACATCTGGAAGTTCACGGTTCATGTATTGTTGAAGCCTGGCTTGGAGAATTATGAGCATTACTTTGCTAGCATGTGAGATGAGTGCAATTGTGTGGTAGTTTGAGCATTCTTTGGCATTACCTTTCTTTGGGATTGGAATGAAGACTGACCTTTTCCAGTCCTGTGGCCACTGCTGAGTTTTCCAAATTTGCTGGCATATTGAGTGCAGAACTTTCACAGCATCATCTTTTAGGATTTGGAAAAGCTCAACTGGAATTCCATCACCTCCACTAGCTTTGTTCGTAGTGATGCTTTTTAAGGCCCATTTGACTTCACATTCCAGGATGTCTGGCTCTAGGTGAGTGATCACACCATCATGATTATCTGGGTCATGAGTATCTCTTTTTGTACAGTTCTTCTGTGTATTCTTGCCACCTCTTCTTAATACCTTCTGCTTCTCTTAGGTCCATACCATTTCTGTCCTTTATTGAGCCCATCTTTGCATGAAATGTTCCCTTGGTATCTCTAATTTTCTTGAAGAGATCTCTAGTCTTTCCCTTTCTATTTGTTTGCACTGATCATTAAAGAAGGCTTTCTTATCTCTCCTTGCTATTCTTCGGAGCTCTTCATTCAAATGGGTATATCTTTCCTTTTCTCCTTTGCTTTTGGCTTCTCTTCTTTTCACAGCTATTTGTAAGACCTCCTCAGACAGCCATTTTGCTTTTTTGCATTTCCTTTTCTTGGGGATGGTCTTGATCCCTGTCTCCTGTACAATGTCATGAACTTCTGTCCATAGTTCATCAGGCACTCTATCAGATCTAGTCCCTTAAATCTATTTCTCACTTCCACTGTATAATCGTTCAGTTCAGTTCAGTTCAGTCGCTCAGTCATGTCCAACTCTTTGCGACCCCATGAATCACAGCACGCCAGGCCTCCCTGTCCATCACCAAATCCCAGAGTTCACTCAAACTCATGTCCATCGAGTCGGTGATGCCATCCAGCCATCTCATTCTCTGTCGTCCCCGTCTTCTCCCAGCCCCAATCCCTCCTAGCATCAGACTCTTTTCCATTGAGTCAATTTTTCACATGAGGTGGCCAAAGTATTGGAGTTTCAGCTTTAGCATCAGTCCTTCCAATGAACACCCAGGACTGATCTCCTTTAGAATGGACTGGTTGGATCTCCTTGCAGTCCAAGGGACTCTCAAGAGTCTTCTCCAGCACCACAGTTCAAAAGCATCAATTCTTCGGCGCTCAGCTTTCTTCACAGTCCAACTCTCACATCCATACATGACCACGGGAAAAACCATAGCCTTGACTAGACGGACCTTGGTTGGCAAAGTAATGTCTCTGCTTTTTAATATGCTATCTAGGTTGGTCATAACTTTCCTTCCAAGGAGTAAGCGTCTTTTAATTTCCTGACTGCAATCAGCATCTGCAGTGATTTTGGAACCCAAAAAAATAAAGTCTGACACTGTTTCCACTGTTTTTCCATCTATTTCCCATGAAGTGATGGGACCAGATGCCATGATCTTTGTTTTCTGAATGTTGAGCTTCAAGCCAACCTTTTCACTCTCCTCTTTCACTTTCCTCAAGAGGCTTTTTAGTTCCTCTTCACTTTCTGTCATATGAAGTTTCCTCTTCACTTTATGCCATTTCTGTATAATCGTTATGGATTTGATTTAGGTCATACCTGAATGGTCTAGTGGTTTTCCCTACTTTCTTCAATTTAAGTCTGAATTTGGCAATAAGCAGTTCATGATCTGAGCCACAGTCAGCTCCTGGTCTTGTTTTGCTGACTGTGTAGAACTTCTCCATCTTTAGCTGCAAAGAATATAATCAATCTGATTTTGGAATTGACCATCTGGTGATGTCCATGTGTAGAGTCTTCTCTTATGTTGTTGGAAGAGGGTGTTTGCTATGACCAGTACATTCCCTTGGCAGAACTCTATTGCCTTTGCCCTGCTTCGTTCTGTACTCCAAGGCCAAATTTGCCTGTTACTCCAGGAGATTATTCTAAAGGAGATAGAATAATATTAGTATAATGAAGCCTCATGGACCCATTACCCAGATTGAACTACTGGCGTTATTTTGCAAACATGACAAAGAGTCACACATGACTGAACCACTAAGCATGCATGCACACACTGAGATCCGCAGAGGTGTCCAGCAGGGCTCTCAGAGAAGGGGGAAGGAGTTGGGGGTAGTAATCCCTGACCCAGATAGGGGAGACCACAAGAGCCAGTTCCAGATGCTTGGCAGGGATGCAGGCCAGTCACTGCTCGGGAATCAGAGGAAACCTAGGTGGGAAGGAGTGTGGGGTCTCTGGCCTTGTCTGAACCCTGTGTCTGTCCTGCTCCCAGCCGCCCCTGACCTGGTCCTCAATGCAGAGATTGTGCAGCAGAGCACCTACCTGGAGGATCGGCCCATGTTTATGCTGCAGTGTGCCATGGAGGAGAACTGCCTCTCGGCCTCAGCCGCCCAGACCAACCCCACCACAGGCTATCGGCGGCTCCTGCGCTTCTCCTCCCAGATCCACAACAATGGCCAGTCTGATTTCCGACCCAAGAACGGGCGCCATGCCTGGATCTGGCATGATTGCCACAGGTGAGCCATCCCTCCCTGCCCCAGCCCACCAACCCGTGGGGCCCAGATGTCACAGGACCACTTAGACACAGCTGAATGGCCACATGGTCCTGGGGGCAGGGTTCCCCCTAACTGGAGGGCTCCTTTACATTTGCAGACAGCGTTCTCCCCTCCCAGAGGCCCTGGCCCGCCTCACCCTCTCCAAGCCTGCTCTCTTTCTTGCCCCTGACACCTCTAGCATTCAGAAACAAACTCCATTTTGAGAAACCAGTCCCTCCATTGACAATGGTTTCAGGTGTGTTCTCAGCAAATTTGTGCTCTGCAGGGAGCTTGGGGTGCTGCAGGTGTTGGATGCTGAGTTCATGTAGAAATATATTTTATTCTAGTCTATTCTACTTTATCTTTATCAGTCTCTCTACTTGTGGCATCTGGGTTATTTTAAATACCAGTATGCTATACATGTTGAACATCTCTAGGAAGATGGTGAGTGTGGAGACACAAGTTCTAGGCCCAGGAGTCATGAGGCCTGGTCTCTCGACCCAGCCAAGCCTCTAACCAGCTGCTTGATGTCAGGCCACATCAGCTGGGACCTCCACTGTCCCTTCCCACCCTCAATCTGTGGCTCTGTTCCCAGTGCTATATAAATTCCTGGACGAGAGCAGAGCAGAGCACAGCCCCAGAGCCGGCCCAAGCTGGAGCCAACAGGAGCCTTGCCGTTCATCTCCCTGTGCTCCCCAACCACCGTCTTTTTGTTCCTTTGCTTGATTCCCACCCTAATCCAGAACCCTCTGTCTGTTGCTGCTGGCTGTCATTTTCCTGCTCAGACCTGAGCTGGGCGGGGAGCGGGAACAGGGTGAGCAGTTTTGAAAACGAAGAGAGGGAGGCCCCTGCCATTCGACACGGCAGCCACCTTCCCTGAGGGACCGCAGACTTGGGCCCGGCGGGAGTACAGTGTCTCAAAATTCCATCCCGATGAGACTTTTGCATCAGGTCCCCACAAGGGCTGGCAGCATCTGCAGTCAGTGTCAAATCCAGGGCCCGTGGGAGACTGACAACTGTGTAAGAATCTGCATGTTAAAAAGTCCCCGAGGGATCGTGTGCCATCAGTCTGAGAGGCCCCAGTCTGGCTGACCTCTAGGTGTCCTTCCAGCTCTGAAGTGTGATGATCATTGTTAGGGACACAAGAACTAAAGTTGGTAGAAAAAGGTACCAGGCAGGGTACCCTCTTTTTTCCGAATCAGGAAGCCGTGGCTCTGCATTCACATGACTTGTCCAGGATGACGTTGGGGACTGGGGGTCTTGACTGGAGCCTGCCTGACTCCCAGTATGTGCCCTTCCTGGTAACTCCCCCAGTCTTCAGAAGGGCTTCCTTGGTGGCTCAGACAGTAAAAAAATCTGCCTGTGATGCAGGAGACCTGGGTTCCATTCCTGGGTCAGGAAGATTGCCTGGAGGCGGGAATGGCAACCCACTCCAGTATTCTTGTCTGGAGAGTCCCATGCACAGAGGAGCCTGGCGGACTACAGTCCATGGGTCGCAAAGAGTCAGACAGGACTGAGCGACTAACCCTTTCCTGTCTTTCCCCTAGTCTTCATCGCAAATCTGTTGGGCTGCTTTTTCATGTCGTAATTTATGGCCTAGTCACATTTGAAACTGTTTAGGGATAGAGTTGTTCAATCCACTTCAAAAGAAAGGACAATTTGAACTTCCCTGGTGGCCCAGTGGTGAAGACTTCACCTTCCAATATAGGGGGTTACAGGTTCAATCCCTGGTCAGGGAGCTAAGACCCTACATGCCTCATGGCCAGAAAACCAAAACATAAAACAGAAGCATTATTGTAACAGATTTAATAATCTGGTCAAAAATGGTCCATATAAAAAAAAAAAAAAGAGAAAGGACTATGATAGAACTCAGGGGTGCTAATATTTCTTTATGTAGTTGACCCTTGAAAGACACAGCTTTGAAATGCATGGGTCCCTTTATACATGGATTTTTTTTTTCCAGTTAACGTAGTTCCTCTACATATTTTCATTTTATAGCTTTTAAATTAACTCAGTGTAGGGAAAAGTTTGTGTTCGATTAGAGATCACAATACGTGGAATCCAAAGAATTAGGGCTGCTTGTGTCCCAATTCTATCCAAGCAGTTTCAGTTTCCTGCCCTCGGGTGAGTCATTTCTGATCTCCTTTGTTTCTGAGGCTGAGATAGCAGTTCTTGGATTTTCAACTGCGCAGAGGTCAGTGCCCCTAACCTCTGCGTTGTTCAAAGGTCAACTGCAATTACTCTTGGTATGTCCTGAAAGTCCTCATTAGCCAAAGAAGTTTGGGTCTTTATATAGAAGCATGGAGGTCTTCTGCAGGGAGGGAGTCAGAGAGTAAAATTAAAGCCCTGCTATATGGGAGCCTGATTTCCTTCCGAGAATACATGGCAGAAGCGCTGCCCTTTGGATCTATAAGTAGAAGGTAATTGTGTCTCTGCCCCATATGTGGTGCTCCACCCAGACATCACACGGGAGGGCTCTTCCTGTGACATAGGCTTGCTCTCCAAGGAATGGTTTCTTCTCTAAGAATACACATGGCGACCTCATGGAAGTGTTTCTTCTAATCTGGAATTCCAAGCCACCCTGTCCCCCCTGCCCCAAACCCTGCTTTTCCTGTGTTCTATTTCCTTTCTTTGTTTACAGATGTTGCAATCAATGGTTTGGAAGGAATGGGTGGGAAAGATCATACTGGCTAAGCATATGTCACTTCAGCCTTGCCCTCCTGGACTGTGGCTGAGAACCTCTGACCACAAGACCCCAGGGAGTCTAAGAAACTCCCCACCCCTGGCCTCCAGAGCTCCAGGGGAGCTTCTCCAGGCCCTATGGGAGGACCTTCAACAGGACTCCTGGCCCTGAATCTCTCTCTTGGGTCCCTTTGGGAGCATGATGAGAGCTGACCCATCCTCCACTCAAAAAAATTATTTCTGGATTTTACACCCTGTTTCAGCAGATTTATAGATGCTGAAGCCCATCTGTGAAGTCAAAGTTGAGAACTCTGGCTCAAGTTAGCCTGAATCTGCAAAATGGTCACTCCCAATTTAGCCAACGCTATGATGAGGAACAGAGGTATAGTCTTTGAAAGTGCTAAGATGAAACACCACGAGGGCTTCCAGGTGGCAAAGCCATAAAGAACCTGCCTGCCTGTGCAGGAAATGCAGGAAACATGGGCTTGAACCCTGGGTCAGGAAGATCCCTGGGAGAAGGAAATGGCAACCCACTCCAGTGTTCTTGCCTGGAGATCCCATGGACAGAGGAGCCTGGCAGGCTACGGTTCATAGGGTCACAAAGAGTTGGACACAACTTAGCAACTGAGCACGCAAACACAAGCTGAAGCACAGGACTGAGCCCTCTCAAGCCTCCTCAGGAGCCGGCCTAAAGGGAAATGCGCTGAGCCATTCCCTCTCATCAGCATGGCCCTGGACTGATGGTCCTGATGGGGGTCCCCTTCCTGCTTCTTGCGCCCCAGCTAGTGGGCCACACTGCTCACCTGGCACGTGATGTCACAGAGCAGCCTTGCCGCTCCTGGTTCTCAGCCCCTGCTGTGTCCCAGGGTGCAGCATCCTGCCTTGCCCCCTACCTCAGGAAAGCCCTGGAGGGGAGCTGGGAGCTGGAGATGCACGGAGATGGGTATCCAACACAGGTGCCAGACCCTCTGCTCATGGGTGGCCCGGCTACAAAAGGCGGGACTTTTGTTCATTCCTCCCCCACCATGTGCAGAGCAGCCCGTGTTTTGGGTCAAAGCCCTGCAGATTCAGTGTTGCCTCAGTGAGCCAAATTGAGGCCTTCATCCCATCCAGAGGGCTTTGTTCCACCCGAGGACTGCCTAGCAGGTGGGGAGGGCAAGGCCAAGCGAGCAGAAGGGCTCCTGTGCCCTTGGTGGCAGCACCTCCTGAGGTTGGAACACGCCCCCACGTTCTGTGAAATGGGAATGGGAGCATCCTCCGATCCACAGCTGAGCACCAGCCAGGACTGTCCATCCTGGAGGCACCGGGGGACACATGGCCGGTGTGAGAAAGGAAGCAGAGTGAAGCATCTCTGTAATATGCACTGATGCTCAGATGGAAAGTCTTATTTGGGCCCAAGATGACCTAGGGTAACAGAGAATATACCCAAACCTCCCTTCTTGTTCTGGACTAGCTTTGTCTGTCATCCACCTGTTCACCCAGAGCCCTGTGCCTCTGCTGGTGCCGTGTCCTAGTGTACCTTGCTCTCTAGTCTCATGGTGGACAATCACCGTTCCTCTCCTCCAAATTACGATGACTTCCACCGGCCTCTAGTGATCTAGTGCCTGGTGTTCTCTCCTGCCTAGACTTCCTGAATCTCTTTGCAAACCGGCGTTTCCCTGTCTTTATCCCATAGATCAGGCTACTTCTTAGACCTCTGAAGATCAGGATGCTCAGCCTGAAACGAAAAAATGTCCCTGGATCACCAGATGCTTCCTCCCTCCTTCCCGGCAGCCTCGATCTGAATTTCCTAGGGTGCGAGTGTGGGTGGTGAAGGGTGGGTGCCCCTGGGCTCTCCAACCAGCCCACTGGGAGGAGAGGTGGCTCTGGAGGTGATGTCCACACACGCCCCAGCAGTAAAGCACAGAAGCTTCCGGACCACAGCTAGCTAGCATTATGAATCTCCAGCCAGCTGCTTCCCTCCCCGTGTCCACAGGGGAAAAAACGAAGAGCCGGGGAAGACTCTTAAATCAAGTCTGCAGGAAGCAGGGGCAGCAGGAGAAGGTCAGCCTTACAAGAGTCTGTCTGTGGGCTCCGTCTGCATTTTGTTTAGACAGCGGAACATAAACCTATTCCTCTTCAGTCTTTCCAGCCAGTAAACATAGCAACATAAACCCCTCTCTGAAAGAGGCAGACATGTTTTAGGCAGTGAGTCAGACCTCATGTCCCATCTTGCTCCTTCGAGAAGCCAAAATAGACTCTTTCAAAGTCATTCCTTCAGCTGCCACAGAATGCATCCTTGTGGCTGCTCCCCTGGACCCCTGGCTCCGCATCCTTTTACCCAGGAACCCGAGTGACCTGGGAAAAGCCCAAGTTAGGAACTTCTGACGTTATTTATAGCACCAGCCCAATGCAGGAAGAAGGGAAAAGAACCTCTCATTTCCTCTCTGAAAAGTTGTCCTTTTAATTTTCCTCTTCCCTCTGTCCTCTTCTGTTCCCATCCAGCCGAGAGAGCCTGAGGGCAAACACCTAAGGCTGGGGGTGGGGTGGGGGGCTGTGAGGAAGCTACTGTCAGCCAAGAAATAATCGCAGCAATGGGTCCCCGGGAGAAGGGAATGGCAACCCTCTCCAGTATCCTGGCCTGGAGAATCCCATGGACAGAGGCCTGGCACCCTACAGTCCATAGCGTCACAAAGAGTCAGACCGGACTGAGTGACTAATACACACAATCGCGGCAATGGTAGCGGTGTTGATAGGAATAAAGCATGACTCCATCACTCGTGGAGTTATTGAATTTGTTACCATATTGCTTCTGTCTTATGTTTTGGGTTTTTGGCTGCGAGGCCTGCGGGATCTTAGCTCCCTGACCAGGGATTGAACCTGCACCCCCTGCATTGGAAGGTGGAGTCTTAGCCTCTGGACCCAACCAGGGAAGTCCATCTCCTAGTTCATCTTTACAGAACCCCTGACGGGGGTCATGCTATCATTCCTTCTTTCCTGCGGAGGGAACTCAGATCACAGGGAAACAAAACTCATGATTCTGTTCCCCAAACCTTGGTACCTTGTGCCTTCCCCCATTTTCCAAATGTTCCTGGAGTGACAGACAAGTGAGTGTGAATACTTGCAGCCACTTGTGATAAGATGTGTAGCAGCTTAGGATGGACTTGACACCAGGCCCCTCAGGAAGGCCCCTCAGAAGCCATGTTTCCCTTGTTATTCTGCACCAAACACCATCCTTTCCAAGGACCTGCATCTGTTCTCAATTCTTCCCAAGTGATGAGATGGGACCCCGTTAGGTAAATGTTCATCCAGGGCAAGAGCCACGGGGGTGCACAATCTCTCTTCCCTCTCTGCTCCCTTCTACAGGACATGCCGGTCACCCTCTCCCTCCCAGGGGGTCTCAAAGCCCCTTTTTCCCCCTCTTTTTTAAAAAAAATTTTTCTTGATGCCAGGAGCACAGGTTTCTGCTCCATCACCTGGTTTGGAACACGTGTGTGCCCTGCTCATCAGCGCCTGCTCTTCCCACCCCTTCTTCCCCTCTTCATTCTGTCTCCCTCCCGACCATCAGTTCAGTTCAGTTCAGTCGCTCAGTCGTGTCCAACTCTTTGCGACCCCATGAATCACAGCACGCCAGGCCTCCCTGTCCATCACCAACTCCCGGAGTTCACTCAAACTCACCTCCATCGAGTCGGTGATGCCATCCAGCCATCTCATTCTCTGTCGTCCCCGTCTCCTCCCGCCCCCAATCACTCCCAGCATCAGAGTCTTTTCCCATTTTAAACGTTTTCTAAAGACATGGAAGAGTGACTTGCATTCATCTGCAGAAAGTGTCCAAGTAGGAATGAGCTGTGACAGCCACTTTAGGGCTCTGGAGGGTGCTACATCCTTTACTAAATATATCCTAATTTATTGAGCTTATTGATGCTAAGCCCCCTGTTCATCAGTTTATCTGATTAATTCCCATAGCACCCCATGCATCACATTATTATTCCCATTTAGCAGATGAAAAAACCGAGGCTCTGGAAGCTAGTGGGTTGTCCCCCTCCCAAGCCCATGGAAGCTCCACGATTCCTGGCTTCTGTCCCATCCCCCATCTCATAATGCCCTGTCCACTGCCTACTTTTCTGTGTCCACCACCACTTTGGACCACGCTGCTCTGCTCGAGATGTCTCCGGAGGGGAATGGCCAGCTGGGCCATTGCTTGCAGGTGGCAATCCCTCCAGAAGCTGACATCCAGACCTCCCTCTCGCCCCCAGGCATTACCACAGCATGGAGGTGTTCACCCACTACGACCTGCTGAACCTCAATGGCACCAAGGTGGCAGAGGGCCACAAAGCTAGCTTCTGCTTGGAGGACACAGAATGTGAAGGAGGTATTCGGGGGACAGGGCGGGCTGGGGAGATTCCGAGGGACTCAGATGCTCCCGCGTGTGCTCATGCGGCCAGGATCCCAGGCCTGGCTGGGGACTCTGTGTCGCCCTGGCCCCTGCTGACTCCCCACAGGACCTTCCTCCCTGGGGACCTCATGACTACCACCTGGGGCTGGAGGGGTGGGGTGGGCAAGGCCTGGCTATAAAGGCACCTGGGTCCCCAGAGTCGTGCTGACGGGCACTGGTGGATCCATTGGGTCCCCTGGTGGGTCTCCCCAGTAAGGCTCAAACCCTTGAACCTGACACGCAGTCCTCTGGCTGCCACACTTTCTCTCTGTGTCCAACACAGATACACAAGCCCCACAGGTTCTTACCTTCCAGTTCAAGCTCAAAGCCCCACTTTGAGGTTCCCAGACTCTCTTGACTGCCCCAGGCAGAGGCAGCACCCCACCCACACCTCCAGTCGCTTCCATACCTGCACGGTGACCACTGTGGGTGCACCTGCCGTCCTGGCCTGACGGAGCTCTCTTAAGAGGAGACACGTGACTTCTCAGGGCAGCTGGGGCTTAGAGTAGCGCCCAGACTCGGCAGGCTCTCAGTAAATGGGTGCTAATTGTCAGTGGTTGATGTAGCCCCTGGCCTGTCATGAAATCACCCAGCAGATGGGTTTCGAGCACCTACCATGTGCCACGCAAGGGGCTGACCCAGGACGGGTCAGAGAGATGGATCAGACCAAGACTACATCCAAGAGCAGATGCCCCCGGGGAGACCAGATGACCCCACATCAGGCTCAACAATAAACAGCATGACTTACCCAGAACAGCACACGCTTCATCCCCAGGCTGATATTCCTCAGAAAGGCCAGGGTGGGCCACAGTGGCCCGGGAAGGCTTCGCTGGGGAGGATGCAGTGGGATGTGGATAGGGAATTGAGGCAGGATTCTACCAAAAGCAGAGCAGAGCGGGGATGGGCTGCCGAGCCCAGAGGCAGCCAAGGCTGTGGGCCTGGAGAAGGGAGAGATGCTGAGGGTAGGGTCTGGGGATGTCCCCCACCTAGCAGGCCGCTTGGGGGCCTTTGTAGGGAGGGCAGCGGAGGAACCACGGGTGCCTGGTAACTGGACTTCCCTCTGTCCCCACATGCAGACATCCAGAAGAGTTACGAGTGTGCCAACTTTGGTGAGCAGGGCATCACCATGGGCTGCTGGGACATGTACCGTCATGACATCGACTGCCAGTGGGTCGACATCACCGACGTGCCTCCTGGAGACTACCTGTTCCAGGTGAGGCACATAAGGGGCTCCAGGCTCCCCGCCAATGGGAGGAGGGGTCTCTGCCTGAGCAAATGGGTAGGCAGCCTCCTTCTGATGGTGCCCAGGCAGAAAATACAGGCATGGAGGCTGGGCTGTCTAAAGGGCACAGAGTCCTGCACCTGGTACTTGCAAATTAAAGGGCATCTGCAGGCCCGATTTGGTCCTCAGGCTAGGAATCAGTGCAGACTCTAAGGCGGCCTACACTTCATGTGTCTTTGGAGCTGTGCTTGCACCTCCACCATGGTTTCTCCCAGTGCCCTCCCTCATGCTGTCTTGGCCTGTGCTGTCAGGGCTAAAAGTAATCACACAAAGAGCCATTCACACACAAATGTCTATGACTTGCCTCTCCCAGAAATGTTTGCCTCATAGAAGAGGATATGCAGAGGTGGCAATGTTCAATGCAAAGAAATAAACCTATAATGGTAGATTGTTAGGTACTAGAGAGCCTGTCCAGTGACTATTTGTGCAGTGACTTCCCAGGACTTCTACGTACTCTGCCAGGGGAAAGGCTACCCTGAGACGGGAACTAAGACACATTGGCCTCCCACCTTCCTGCAAATAGCTGCAGGCCCCAGCCGGGGCCCAGACTGGTGGGGGAGCCCAGGGTCACCATATCCCCAATGTCTCCCCTTAAGGTACACAGACGCACTCCTGCCTGCAGACACTTCATTTCACCTGATTTTTCCCACATCCCCACCCATCTTGCTTTCAAGCTAGATGCTTGGGTGACCAGAAATGTGTCATTTTCTCTTGAAAGCTTTCCTAGGAAGGCATTCAGCCAGCCCAGGGCCTGGCCACGGTCCCCACCTTATAGACAGTCCCAGGAGGAACCAGCACCTGCAGGGAAGTGACCACAGAGGGGCTCTGAAAGTTTCCCTGGTCAGTTTCAGAGACTGGTAATCAGACAGCACTTTTCCACCCACAAGCCCAGAACCGCAGACTTGGAGAGCCCCAAGCGAAGAGCAGAGTGTTCTTTATTTAAAGAATCGAATATCCGTGTCTCTGTACACATACTCCAGTTTATGTTTGAGGTCTGCTATCCCTATGCAAGGGAAACGTGTAGCGTCATGTATTTTGATAATGTCTGTTTAAAAACTGTGACTCCTTAAACGGCTTCCCAGATGGCCCAGTGGTAAAGAATCTGCCTGCCAATGCACGAGATGCAAGAGATGTGGGTTCGATCCCTGGGTTGGGAAGATCCCCTGGAGGAGGAAATGGCAACCTACTCCAGTGTTATTGCCTGGAGAATCCCATGGACAGGGGAGCCTGGCGGGCTACAGTCCAGGAGGTCACAGAGAGACGGACACGACTGAGCATGCATGTACACTGAAGATCAGTGGTGGGCCAGACCCTGCCCACACCCTGTGGACCCATGGTCTCATGCAATCCCCCAGGGATGGGCATCATCATTACTGAACTTCACAGCCAGCAAGACCAGGTCATCTTCCCTTGGGATGGGCGTGGAGCTTTGGACTTGCGAGAGCCCTGGCCTGGGAGTACTGGCCCTCTCTATTCCTATGTGGACCCAGGCACAGGCCCCAGCAAAGCTGCAGAAACAGGAGAAAGCTGGGTGAGGAGGGGGTGGCGTTCCAGCTCGAGGCCAGTGCACAGAGGCTTAGAGGCGGGGTTCCCAGGGTTATGAGATCCCTAATTCCCACCATTGCCTGGATCCATAGCAGATCTTTTTTGTTTTTCAGCACAAAGCTGCCACTGTCAGTTTATTTATTTTGTTTGTGTGTTTTTTTTTAAGTTTTTAAAAATTGAGGTATAGTTGATTTACAGTATTAGTTTCAGGTGTCCAACATAGAAATTCAAAATTTTTCTAGATTATACCCCATTGATAGTTGTGAGAAAATACTGGCTTAATTCCCTGTGCTGTGCAGTATCTCCTTATAGTTTATTTCATGCACAGTAGTTTGTATACCTATCTTGCCTCTCCCCATTTCCCTCTCCCCATTGGTAACCACTAGCTTATTCTCTGTATTTGTGAGTCTGCTTCTTGTCTGTTACATTCACTAGTTTGTTGTGTTTTCTAGATTGCATAAATACGTGATAATATGCAGTATTTTTCTTTCTCTGACTTATTCCACTAAGCATAATAGCTGCAAGTCCATCCATGTTATTGCAAATGGCAAAATTTCATTTTTTTTTTCTGGCTGAGTATTCCATTGTGTGTATACATACATATACATCACATCTTTACCTATTCATCTGTTGATGGACTCTTAGGTTGCTTCCACATGTTGGCTGTTGTAAACCACAGCTGATCTCCTGTCTAAGGAACTAAAGCCACTGCCCACAGATCCCCAAGAGACTGAGGACCCTACTTATGAGTCTGATGGGATTGTGGAGACCATTTCAGCTCTCACCCTTGCACCCGAGTGGGTCAAATGGGCCCTAATAGTCCCCACTGCCCTCATGGTCACCCTGCAGGGACCCATGCTGGGGGCATGACTATCTGTGAGCAAAGGGCTGCCTATGTCTTGGTGCAGGGGGTATGTCTGTCCTGGGCTATGAGCCACGCATGGGCTGGGACATGGCACAACTAAGGTTGTCAGGCAGAACACAGATCAAACTAAGGCCACCCCAGGCAGGACATTTTCCAGCCTTACCAAGAGAGACAGAGTCACAATGAAGCCCCCAGAATGGTCTGCACCGGCTAGGACTCAGGGCTGGAGACCCCCCTGACCTGTTTCCCACAGCAGCTCTGGCAGGCCCAGCCAGCTTGCTAAAGGGTCACTGTTGTTACAGACTCATAAGTCATGTCCGACTCTTTGTGACCCCATGGACTGCAGCACACCAGGCTTCCCTGTCCTTCACTGTCTCCCAGAGTTTGCTCAAACTCATGCCCATTGAGTCAGTGATGCCAGCCAACCACCTCATCCTCTGTCATCGCTTTCTCCTGCCCTCAATCTTTCCCCGCATCAGGGGCTTTTCCAATGAGTTGGTTCTTTGCATCTGGTGGCCAAGGTGTTGGAGCTTCAGCTTCAGCATCAGTCCTTCCAATGAATATTCAGGGTTGATTTCCTTTAGGACTGACTTGTTTTATCCCCTTGCAATCCAAGGGACTCTCAAGAGCCTTCTCCAGCACCACAGTTCAAAAGCATCCATTCTTCAGCCCTCAACCTTCTTTATGGTCTGACTCTCAGTCCTGGAGGGAGAGGTCCTGAGGGCCCCAAGCCTATAGAATGCACCCAACGAGCAGGCTGTCCCTCCCCCATCATACTGACCTTGGGCAGCCCTGTCCCCCTTGCCTCCTTGGGGTCTCAGCCCTTCCAGATGTGGCAGGACCCTCGGGGAAAGCCTCATCTGTGCCGCCCCACTTTTGCCCACAGCCCCAGGCCCGGCTTCTGTCTCCTCCCCCTTCCCGTTCCTTCAGCCCCTCCTCCGGGCTCCTCACACTAAATATCCCTTTTCTGTCTGCTCCCAGTTGTTTTTGTTGTTCAGTTGCCAAGCCGTGTCCAACTCTCTGCGACCCAATGAAGTGTAGCATGCTAGGCCTCCCAGCCCCTCACTGTCTCCTGGAGTTTGCCCAGTTCATGTCCGTTGATTCAGTGATGCCATCCAGCCATCTCATCCTCTGTCATCCCCTTCTCCTCCTGCCTTCAAGGTCTTTTCTAATGAATCAGCCCTTTGAGTCAGGTGGCCAAAGTATTGGAGCTTCAGCTTCAGCATCAGTCCTTCCAATGAATATTCAGGGTTGATCTCCTTTAGGACTGACTGATTTGATCTCCTTTGGACTGACTTGTTTGATCTCTTTTAGGACTAAGTGGTTTGATCTCCTTTAGGACTGACTGATTGATCTCCTTTAGGACTAACCAATCCCAGAGAAGGCAATGGCATCCCACTCCAGTACTCTTGCCTGGAAAATCCCATGAACAGAGGAGTCTGGTAGGCTGCAGTCCATGGGGTCGCTAAGAGTCGGACACGACTGAGCAACTTCACTTGCACTTTTCCCTTTCATGCATTGGAGAAGGAAATGGCAACCCACTCCAGTGTTCTTTCCTGGAGAATCCCAGGGACGGGGGAGCCAGGTGGGCTTCCATCTATGGGGTCACACAGAGTTGGACACGACTGAAGCGACTTAGCAGCAGCAGCAGTAGCAATCCCAGAAGCCCCCTCAAAAGAATGGTCCCTCCTGCTCCTGCTCCTCTGGGTGCCATCCTCTTACCTGAGATGACGCAGAGGAAGGGGGTACAAGGGGGAAACCTGCCCTGGTGAACAGAAAGGGCTTGAGACCTCCTAGAGCAAACCCAGACCCAGAGAACAGAAGGGTTGTGTCTAATGTCATGCTGCCAGGAACAGTGTCATCTCCAGTGCCCAGGGCAGCCCCCCTCTGACTCCCCACAGCATCCAGTTCTGGTCCCCATGCCCTCCCACCAAGTCCTGCTCCCCGGCTCCCTTCTCGCTCTCTCTCAGCAGCTGTTTCATGGCCTCCCCAGGCCTCAGCTCCTGCTTCTCTACTAACCTCAAACCTCTCTGGCACTCAGGAGAGGGTAACCCCTTTTTGAAGGCATGCCTGGGTTGGGAAAATCCCCTGAAAAAGGAAATGGCTCCCTACTCCAGTATTTTTGCCTGGAGAATCCCATGGAGAGAGGAACCTGGTGGGCTTCAATCCACGGGGTCACAAAGAGTCGGACATGACTGAGTGATTAACAGTCTTTAAAAAAATAAAACACAACTTTTTATTTTGTATTGGGGTATGTGCTATGCTGTGGTTAGTTGCTCAGTTGTGTCCGACTCTTTGCGACCCCATGGACTGTAGCCCACCAGGCTCCTGTGACCACGGGGATTCTCCAGGCAAGAATACGAGGGTGGGTTGTCATGCCCTCCTTGTACTGGAGTATAGCCGATTAACAAACAGTGTTGTGATAGTTTCAGCTGAACAGCGAAGGGACCAAACATATACATGTATCCACTCACCTGCAACCCCCATCCCAGCCAGGCTGCCACATAACGTTGAGCAGAGTTCCCTGTGCTGTACAGTAGGTCCTTGTTGGTTATCCATTTTAAGTATATACATGTCCATCCCAAACTCGGTAACTATCCTTGCCCACATCTGAAGGCTCACTCTTGGTAGGGGTGTGTGGAGGGGTGTGTGAGGGGCATGGAGGTCTCCTCCAGGTCTCCCCTCTGCCTCACTGGCCTCACCTCTGGCCAGTCCTGCACCCTCCCCTCTGCTCTGAGAACACAACACCAGGCCATGCTTTGCTCTGTCTCGTGAGCTCAGCCCAGCTCTGGAGGCAGGCCTGGTCTCAGCATCACAGCTGGGCCTAGGATGAAGGGTGGCTTAGGCAGGAACCCCTCTGACCTGACTCTCCCCCAGGTTGTCATCAATCCCAACTACGAGGTGGCGGAGTCTGACTACACCAACAACATCATGAAGTGCAGGACCCGGTATGATGGCCACCGCATCTGGATGTACAACTGCCACATAGGTAAGTCCCCGGGGCCCTGCTGGGGAGCACTGCACCCCCAGGGCTGCTCCTCAGGCCGGCCTGGCGCTCCCACTCCTCAACCGACCTCCAGGAGGCAAGCGGGAGCTGCCCCACTTTCTCCAGGAAACAGAGCGACTTCCTCAGTTGGGTAAAGACCTTGGGGAGTGGGGCCAGTCTCTCGTTTCCACCCACGGGAAGGACATGGTGATCACACAGGCCTGGATGAAGATGGGGTTTTCACAGCCAGCTTTGGCTGAGGCAAGAGAATGGGACAGAAATGGGCCGGCCCAGTACAGACCCCAAAGCTATTCAAGGGCTGGCGAAGCTGAGGCCGCCACCTCATTATGTGTGAGACCGCAAACATGTGGGCATCGGCAATTTGTGGGCTCGGTGTGTCACTTTCCTGTCGAGCTCGAGAAGCTAGTGAACCATGGTGGCTTCTGGCCACCAGTGAAGAAGCTTTTCCCTGCATTATCCAACCTGGGCTCCAAAAGGGGAGGCTGGGCTTTCTCCTCCACTGTAGGTTATGGCCTCGCTCTGTGGAGGCGAAAACTAAGGGCACTAGATTAAGTCACTGTTTCAGCCGACTGCCGGGCAGCTGACTGGAGCCTGACCCTAAAGATGGCCAGCACCTGCCACTGCCCTGCTGGCATCACGCACAGGTGGCCCCTGCAGGCCGCCTGGGGAGGGTGGGGTGGCTCCAGCTCTGGGGGGAGACCTGTGCATCCAGTTTGCCCAGCACTGTCTCTCTGATACCCGTTCCCCCAGGTGGTTCCTTCAGTGACGAGACGGAAAAAAAGTTTGAGCACTTCAGTGGACTCATAAATAACCAGGTCTCCACGCGGTAAAGTGGCAACGTGGTCACCTCCTGCCTCCGGGCCACGGGCATCTCCCCCAGCAACTGCAGTCTGACCGGATATCGCCCTGCTCCCCCTCATCCAGCCCGGCCCTGCCCGTCTCGACCCCCTGCAGCCCTCGGCCAAGCTCAGGAGGAAGGCGAGGAAGGTGTGCTCCTGACACCCGCAGCCTGGGACAGCCTCCGGGGCTGGGGCTCGTCCACGGGGTGGTGGGGAGCAGCGCCAATCAAGAGCCGTCCTGGCTGGGACCACCGGTGCACAGGGGGTCGGCTGCTTGTCCCATCCAAGGCGTGGTCCACTCCGAGCCTCACCGCCCGCCCGGCTCACCGCAGATAACGTGGGGCCATTTTCTTCTCAAGTTACGTGTTGGCAACGTGGGTTAGCAACCCAAGGAGGTCAGGCTGAATCCCACTTCTGCTCCTCTTAGGTTGTTTCCAGCCAACTTTGAATATCTAGACTTCTCTTCCAATTAGATGAACTGCCTCTACTCTGTTTATTCTGTTCACACGTATAAGTAATGCTGCCACCTGTCTTCTGATCCAGTGAGCTCAGAGCTGGTGCTTCTCTTGCCCCCAGACACCTACACCCCTGTGTCCTATTTTTCAAGATACTATAATTATATTCTATTTTCACAGACTTTGAAACACAAAGTAATTTAGTGGCATTTCATATTGGGCATCTGGGCCTTTGAACGTAGAACTCAAAAGAAAAACAAGCCCACCTGTGTAAGTGACTCCTCTGTCTGTCCTTCTAATTCTGTGGGTAATTGATTCAACGGTGCTAGAACCAGGGTTCTGGGTGAGGAGGACGCTCACCGATCGCCATGTGTCATCACGGACACTTACACATACTTGAAACTCTGAATAAAAGATTTATGACCTGCAGGTGTGTTTCATTTGGGCCTCAGCGTGCAGTCCCTAAGCCACAGGGCTCCCTTCCCGTCACAGCCAGGGAGCTGCACACCCTTACAGGTTCTCTCTTGTAGGGATGTGGGTTCCAGACACCTCCTGTCCGGCATTGGCTACAGGTTGGTGTTTAGTCGCTAAGTTGTATCTGACTCTTTCACGACCCCCATGGACTGTAGCCCACCAGGCTCCTCTGTCCATGGGATTTCCCAGGCAAGAATACTAGAGTGGGTTGCCATTTCGTCTTCCAGGAGATCTTCCTGACCCAGGGATCAAACCTGCGTCTCCGGCACTGCAGGCAAATTCTTCACCACTGACCCATCACAGGGGCCTCCTTCAGTTCACACCACAGCGGAGGAGCAGCTGCTGGGGAGAGCAGCACTCGAAGGAGATCAGGAGAATCCACAGAAACACGGGCCTCAGCCTTTCTTTGGCTCTTGTCTTTTAGGGAAATGTGTTAGGGGCACCATGGCTGCGTGAGGATCAGATGGGACATTCAGCCTTCAGCCTCAGGAAATTTCCCCAAAGGGCAGCGCCTGGGCTGGTCTCTGGGGGAGGGACGATGAAGCAGATCAGGGCCCCACGCTCTTCCCTGAGGTGCAGTGAGGGTGGATCCCGAATCCCCGGGGCACAGTGAGAGTGAACCCCAATCCAGCCAGGCCCAGGGCTCCCTCTGGGTCACAGTGGGCTGTGGCCCAGCATACCGAGGGGTCCAAGATGACCTCAAAGGGCCAGGATCATCACCAGCTCCACTCAAACCAGAAAGACCAGTGTACTGGGACCCTGTCCCCAAAAAGCTGCCCTCCTACCCATCCCTGCGAGGGGAGGGAACTCAAAGGGCATTTCAGATTTCACCTCGAGGCAAGTTCATGTTTATTTCTGCAGGGACCCCTGTGTAACCCACACCACTGGTAACACTAGGGCCAGTACACGGCAGAGGCGGGGGTGTCTCAGCATGGCCAATAGCCCAGAGTTGCTCTGGGGGAGACTGGGCATATGTCACACAATAGGTGCAACCTACCCCCACAAACTGGGCAGGCTCTGCTCAAAAATGCCTTGGAGGCCCAGCTGGTTTGAGGTCAGTCACCTAAAGCAACCAGCTTCTTCAGCACCCCTGGGTCTCCAATGGGAGGCGAACAGCGCCCCCTAGTGTTCCACTGCAGACCATTACATTTTGAAGCAATCATGTTACATTTCTTCAATTTTTATTTTTCACTCAGCTTCAGAAACTAGACCAAACTAAAGCCCACCACGCCTCAGAGCGATGTTCAAGGATGGCTCAGGGCTGCTCCGGTGTGTGTAAAGGCTTGTGGTGTTGGGGCCCGAGCTGCGTTGGGGAGCTTGATCCAGGCGGGCTGGGCCTCTCAGGGCGTCAGAGCAGCAGGAGGCTCCACTGCAGGCCGCTCCTTCTTTCTGTGTTGGAGCCCCAGGGCCCGGGCCACCAGCCTCCGGGCCACGGCTGTATTTGTCTGTGGTCTCTCCTTCGCCAGATGCAGGAGCTCTGAAAGGAAAGCCCCATGGGGTGGGGACTTGAATTCAAGGCTGTGGCCTCTCCTCCAGCGGCACAGCAGCCTCGGAGACAGTTAGAGCCCACCCCTGAGGCCCGGCTGCACCCCGCTGTGGCCTGATGCTGGTGAGAGGGGCCACCGAGGGCTCCTGGCCCCACGTGGCATCCTGACACCCTGCCACTTCTCTGCTCCCTCCCTGTTTCTCCTTCTCTTGGGGGCGGGGGGTGGTGTTAATCCTGTCCACCTCCCTGCCTTGCAGGGGCCCTTTGAGAGGGCAAGCAGACCAGGAAGGGACACCTGGAGCTTTTGGATCAACAGACAGGATGTTTATCATCCCTAAGAAATCTGGGACAAAGACCATGTAATCCACAAGAATGTGGATGGCCTCAGCAGGCTTCTCTAGGCCAGTTCTGCCAGCCAGCCACTGCTCTGCAGCCATGGGAAACTGGCCCCTAAAAGCCCCCTTATGCTCCCTGGAAAGAGGAGCAAAGGGGAGGAGCCATCATTTACGTGGCACCTTCTGTGTGCCTCTCACCACTGCGGGGGCACGTCCGCCAGGCTCTCTCATTCACTCCAACGCTTATCTCACAGAGAAAGGGACTGACTCACAAACATCCAGTGACTTGCTCAAGGCCAATTTAAGGGAGTGCCAGTGCCAGGGTCACACCAAAGCCCAAGCTCTGTACACCTTACAGCAGAGCATGGCTTCCTCGGCCAGACACAAAGACCAAGCTTCCCCTCTGCACCCCGAACCAGACTCCCAAGAGGTGTGAATGGAGGGCAAGCCTGGGACAGGGCAGCTGGCAGACGGCTCTCCCGATAGGCCCCCGAGGGTGGGCGAGGACCACCCCATGGGTCACTGCAGCCCAGGGGCCAGAAAGCAGCGAACTTTGGAGGGAAGTGAATCAGAGGGCAGACCCACACTCAAGCAGCCCTCCCCCAGACCACCGGCTCCCTTACTTGGCCTCTGCAGGGCCTTCAGCTTGGACTGCCTGGCTCCCTGCGTCAGGGGCCGGATCTTCAGTGTGGAGAAATCCCTGGTCAAGGCCTCGGCAGCTAAGGAAAGAAAGCAGGTCTGGAGCCATCCGCATTTCCTGCTGAGGCCTCCTCAGGACCCAGGAACACACGTGTTACCCCGAGCCCAGACAGCCGCTTCTGACATCCATCCAAACCTCAGGGACAGGACTTCCCCATCAGCTCGCCCCTCCCCCAGAGCTCGCAGGCCTGCATGGGGCTGCCATGCTCTCAGATGGAGGGGCCATGCCCCAACTCCTACCCTCCTGCCCTGGAGCGGCGGGGGAGGGGGGGTGGTGGGAGCCACATGGTGAGCCTGTGGTTCTGACATCAGGAGAGGCAGGCCCTGGCCTTCCAAAGCCCTGGAGCTTAAAACAAACACTATCACCACCATCACCACCCCGCCCCCACTCAAGCCCCTCCCAGGGTGCATGCTCTCATTGCCTCAGGCTGGGCTGGGCCCTGGGGCACTCAGGCCACTTACAGACACAGTCACCTCACAGCTGGGAGGGACCTCAGACCCAAACCACCATACAGATGAGTCCAGGACATGAGGAAACTGAGCAGGCCTGCCCCTGGCTCCTGGCCAGCTTGGCAGAGCCCAGAAGGCAGTCATGGCCATGCCAAGCCCCATGCTAATCCCTTCCATGGACCGGGAGGGCCTCCCCCAGCCCCCACCTTTCAGTGGCTCCCTCTCTGGGGCTGAAGCCCCCACCTGGCCCCAGTCCTCTTGCTGCCTGGACACTGCCTCCCGTCCCTAAAAGCTCAGGCTCTCCTGAAGACCGGGCCCACACCAGCCATGGTCACTTCCCACTCTGTGTTCAGAGCCCGTGGTTGTGAGAAGCCCAGTCAAAGGGGGCCGGGGACTGACTCTATAAATATACACAAACTGTGCAGTGGTGTGGCAGGGGTAGTGCAGGAAAGTGCTGAGAGGGAGAAGCAGCACCGGAAGGACAGCCAGGAGACTAGCCGGCCTCCCCAGCCTTGACGGTTGAAAAGAGGCTTCATAACCTTGATCGGACACTGACATCGGGGAACTCAGTCTCCCCATCTGTAAAATGGAGTCATCTCACCTATCTCCTGAGGCTTTAATCTAAACGCAATGAGAACACATCTGCTCAAACCATAAGAACCTGTCAGGACTTGAATGCTTTATTTTTTTTTTCTGGCTGTGCCACATGGCATGTGGGATCTTAGTTCCCTGACCAGGGATTGAACCCATGCCCTGTGCATTAAAGCCTGGAGTCTTAACCACTCAACTACCAGGGAAGTCCCACCAGTATTTGAATATTTTTGATCTGTAAAAATGGCATCTTCACATGTTTTCATTTTGGATGTGGAGGTCACCTGAATCTGAAACCTCTGAACTCAAGACGCAAGGATGAAGAGGTGTAAGCTTCCTGGCCCAGTGCCCACTCCACCCCCCTGGACTTCCCAATTAGGTGGCTGGGAGCTGCCCTGCCAGTCCATCAGCTTAGGGCAGCCTGCACCCTGATCTGGGGGATCCTCACCCCAGGAAACAAGGCTACCTCCCTTCCCAACAGCAGTCAGAGGAGGAGCCAGGCCACCATGCACCGCCTTACCTGAAGCTGGGCAGGGGAAGACGCCGAGTGCATGCGTGTCGTCCACCCACTGGATCTTGAACCCCTTCTCTCTGTGTCGGGGACGAGACAGAATGACAAGGAGAGTGAATGCGGAAAACCCCTCCTGCTGCAGGAAGACCCTCCCCGCTCCAGTCCTCAAATACTCCAAGCCCAAGACAAGTTCATCTCCTCTAAGAAGGAGATGACCACCAGGGGCAGACTTGCCCTGAAGACCATATGACAGCTTCAGAAAGACAGGCCCCACCTCTGAGATCTGGTGGGCCCCCGACTCCTGGAACTGAGGAAGTCAGGACCCAAAGCTTGCAGAGCACAAAGCCAAGGGTGAAGAGGGCCCCTCACAGACGTGGTCACCCCAGGCCAAGGGCGTAGGGTTTGCGGCTAGAGACAAAGGGCTTCATGGTGAGGACAGGACTTGATACAAGCACGTCAGTGAAACTGCTCTGACTGACTTTCTTCCTGCCACTTGGGAAAGCACTCCTGAGTCTAGGGCCTGTGGGAGACCAAAGCAGTCTTGGGGCCTGGGGCTCCTCTGTGGATGATGAAGCCTCCAATGGCCCCAGTCTGGCCCAGCCCTCAGGGCTGGACGGCAGACTAGCCCCTTGTACCGTCCACCTGGTTGGGCTCAGGGAGGGCAAGGGAGGCTCTTCAGGAAGCAGTCAGATAGAGATCCTGAAAAAAGGGATGTGTTTAAAGTCTAAGCAGGAAAAGAGAAGGGGGACCGGAGAAAAGAAAACAAGCATGGAGAAAAAAGAGAAAGGAGAAAAGACTGGATTTGGATCCAAGAATCTGGAGAGACGGGAGAAGTCTTTTTTTCACTTTTTCTCCCCTCTCCAGCAGACTCTGCCCCAGAGCTACTCAAGCCCAGTTCATCCCGGAAAGAGCTCCTCTATGGAGGTGGCCCTCCATCTGCTGACTCTCCAACTGGGTGGCTGGCTGTGAAGCAGGGGGAGGCAGTGGGCCCATAGGGTCATGGTTGGCATGTGGGTGTGCTGGGGGCCAGGCTGGAGGTCCGATGCCTGTGCCAGCAGGACCAGGTCTTGAGCCTTCAAAAACGGTCCACGACCGAAAACTCAGCTCTCTTCCTCCTCTGCACAGTCACGGCCAGCAAGCTGAATTGCCCAGGAGCATGGCACCCAGAGCAACCACACTACTTTCTGCCTTTCTTTCTAGGCACTGAAGGAGGGGCAGGCAAGCGTCCCCCACACAAAGCCCTGTCCTAGCTCCTCTCCAGAAAGAAAGCACTCTCCCCAGCCCCCAGCCCTACTCCAAAGCCTCTCCAGCACTCACTGGAACTCAGAGAAGGTAGCCAGCAGGTCCTCAGTCTTGAGCACTGGCTCAAAGTCATAGATCTCCACCACATGTGCAAAATCCTTCTCTCCAGGCAGCTCGTCCACAAAGGATGATGTGTCCACGTGGATCTTCTCTACCTGAATCTCCTTCTCGGTCAGGTTGTTCGTTATCTGGGAGAGATCAGACCCTTTAGTGAGTGGAGCTTGGATACACCGGACTCCGAGTGAGTGCTCTCAAAACCCCACACTGAGAGTCCCACAGGCTTCTGCATTGACATGGAGGTGAGCACCCCAGACAGGAGTCTGGGAAAGATAGCAGTATGGCAGACAGGGCCACGAGATGGAGAAGCATGAGTTTTAGGGGAGTCCCCGCTGGGTGACTGGTACTTACACACACTGTGTTTCACAGAATCCCCAAAACTCTATTCTGTAGGCCCACTTTACTGATGGGTAAACTAAGCCAAAGAATTGGGTAATTCTGCCCCAAGTTGCTGTCAGTAAGAGGCGGAGCTAGGCAGGCCCAGGATCTTTCCTTTTCTCATTAACAAAGTGATGATCAGCAAGGCTATCTGGTGTTCTTCATCTGTAAAATAGCGACACAGGCTGCCTGCCCTCCCAACTGACACCCGCAGCCAGGCTCAACGGCAGACACATGGTTCCAAGGACAAGAGATTTGTAAGACAAAGCTTCAAGCAGAAGAGTAATTTTCATGACCAGCGTCTGTAGTGCATTCTGAAGCACTCTGTTCCCTTGGGAAGTGTGTATTAGCACCTGCTATTTTTTCAGAGGAAGAAGTGAAACTTAGAAAAGCCAAATAACCTGGTTGAGGTGGGATCCAATCCACACCCCTGACCCCAGATCCTGAGCCTCCTCACCTGAGTACTGGTCTCCTAAGGGACCGCTATCACTCAACACCCATACACTGTGACCCTCCGTCCCATCCACCCTCGACTACACCCACCTCCCTTCCACCCTCCCTTTTCCGGGCTTAAGAGCTTCATCACCTCCTGCAGCAGTTCACTGAAATCGTCCTCGGGGCTGCTGCCTGGCCCCTCCTCTTCCAGCTCTTCCTCTTCCTCCTCTGCTGCCAGGCTCCTCTCCAGCTCAGTCCCATTTCCCTCCTCCAAGTCCAGCTGCAGCCCGGGCTCCGGCTGTTTGGCTGACTCCGACCTGTCTCTGGTCCCTGCGTGGCTCTCAGGCCCTGAGGGTTCAGCAGCCAATGGGACTGGCAGCGACTCTTTCTCACAGCCTTGACCAGGGCCTTTTTGGTCCTCTGTTGCCTGAGTCACTGACACGGGAAGTTCCTGATCGGCAATGGGGTTCCCAGCACCAGTATCTCCTAGTTCTTCTGAGAGCCCGCCAGCTGGAGCATCTCCCGGCAGCTCTGCAGGAGGGCGCGGCACTCCTTCTTCCTGCCGGCGTAGCACCCGAGGCACATACAAGGCCTGGTCCGGCTTGCGTCCACGATGCCACCGGCCAGCCCTCACCCCTCGGGGACCAGCAGCCGCTCCCTGGCTTGCAGTGGGCCGAGGACCTCGGTACTTGCTAGGGTGGGAGGCAGGAGGGCGGCAGGGGCCAGAGAATCCGTCTGAACTGGGCAACCTGGAGCAGGAGCAGGCACTGATCAGAGGGGTGGTTGAGCCCCAAGGAGAATGGTTTATTGGAGTTATCTGCCATTCAGGCCTGAGGCTCTCGAGTCAGTCTCAGGCAAAAACCAAAGCCACAGTGACCCTGGAAAACAACTTAATGAGCCATCAGAGGGGAGGCGGGATGCCCTGAACAAGCACAAAGCCGTCAACTCTTCCTCCAGTGTTATAAGCCGACTATGAGACAGCTGAGTCCACTTGCTACAGGGTGCGGTGAGTAACTAGCATTCAGAAACTGTGTTATTAGAAAAGTGTGTGACTTTAAGTCTGTGAGTCTGTTTGTAAGGCCATCTGTATCACTTCTTTTTCGATTCCACATATAAGGGATGTCATGTGATATTCTCCTTCTCTGTCTGGCCTACTGCACTCTGTAGGACAGTCTGTGTGTGTGTGTTAGTAGCTCAGCTGTGACCGACCCTTTGTGACCCCATGGACTGGGGCCCACGAGGCTCCTCTGTCCATGGGATTTTCCAGGCAAGAATACTGGAGTGGGTTGCCATTTCCTACTCCAGGGGATCTTCCCGACTCAAGGAACGAACCCAATTCTCCTGTATTGCAGATGGATCATGTCCCACTCTTTGCGACCCCATCCGATCATCAGCCATTCAAAACCATGAAACAATGCTGTTTGCAGTAACACAGATGACAATCTCTAGGTCCATCTATGTCGCTGCAAGTGGAATTATTTCGTTCTTTCGAATGGCTGATAATCGGATGGGGTCGCAAAGAGTCCGACAAGACTGAAGGGACTTAGCACACATACACACACACACACACACACACACACACACACACAAACAATGGGACAAGCGAAAGGGATAGTTAGGAAGCTTGGAATGGACATGTACACATGGCTATATTTTAAATGGATAACCAACAAGTACCTACTGTATAGCATGCAGCACTCTGCTCAATGTTTTGTGTTAGCCTAGATGGGAGGGGAGTTGAGGGGAGAATGGATACATGTATATGTGTGGTTGAGTCCCTTTGCTGTTCACCTGAAACTATCACAATATTGTTAATTGGCTGCACCCCAACACAAAATAAAAAGTTTAAAACAGATCAAAAAAAGAGAAAAGTCTAACTTTAAAGTCTAGGATTATAGACATTATGATAAGCTCCTTCAAGATGTACATGGAGACAGGTGAGCGAATTGCTAGATGAGCTCTCAGGTTCCATGGCCCAAGCTCCCTGACAGCAATACTGGGTGGACATCCCCACTGTTTAAACAGCTCTCTCTCTTTTGGCCCAACGTGCATAAGCTGAATTTGCTAAAGGAAATTAGCAAACAGTCCATCAACAATGCACCCCTACTCCCCTGCTGAGCAGAGGGCAGCACTGACTCTAAGCAACTGAGGCTGGTGAGGGAGGGGGTCACCCAGCCCTGATTCCCTCCCAGAGGCTGACCAGTTCACCAGACCACCCCCGGGGGAGAACCAACGAGGGGCCTCCCAGGCGGCAGGATACATACCTGATGTCCAGGTGACAGATGACCGTCCTCCTCCTCCAGCCCTCTCCAACAGAGAAGCTGCTCAAAAGGTCAAAATTCTCTGCTGTCCTGTGGATCAGGTACCGGAGCCGACTGGAGAGTGGGGGAAAGAGGAGGACCCTGGGGAGGGATGGGAAGGAGAGCAGAGCAGGAGCTCCAGGAGCAGCCCCCAGGCCTGACCCCCAGGGAGTCCACTCCTGGTTTACAGGTGGCTTGAACCTAGGCTTGCTCTGCCCCCTAGGGTCCCAGGCTGACTGCAATGGACCTGCCCATAGAGGGTATGAGAGGAACTGCTGGCCCCATCCTCCTTCCAGGGGTGGGCTGTACCATCTCAGGTGATGCTCGGTGTTACCCAGGAAAGATGCAGCGGGGAAAGGCCTGACAGCAGATTATTAGACCTAAAGGCCAAGATCAGAGCCAGTTGCGAGCCCAGTTACTTTAGATGCACCACTGGACAAAAAGCGGCAAGGAGGCTAGGGGTGAACACTGCTCTTCCCAGCGGCAGAGCGGGCGCCACCCTCACTCCGGCTTACTTTGACAGCTGCTTCTGCAGCAGGAAGCGGTCCAGTTCCTCCCGGATGCGCTGCACGAAATCATTCTCGGCTGCGGAGAGGAAGACGCCGTCCAAGCAGAGAAGGGCCAGGGTGACAGGTGGGAGAGCCTGCGGGGCAACCGACACCGCCGCGATCAGAGAACAGAACTCGGGCCCTCCCACGACCGAGGACACGGTCTCTCCTCCGATCGGAGACGGGCCGGGCTCCGAGGAGGGTAAGGATCGTGCCCAGGGTCCCCGGCTGGGCCGTGGTGGGGCAGGGAGGGGTCACCCGGCCCCCGATGCGGTCGCTCTCGCCGTCCCCGGGTCCGCGCCCTGCTGCCTCGGGCCCGATCCGCGGCCGAGATCGATCCTTCCCGGCCCAGGAGTGAGAGGCCCCGGAGAAGCACGAGGCCGACCGTGAGCGATCGGAGCGACCTACCCCGAGGTCCGCCCGCCGCCCTCACCGCGGCCGCCCCGCGCGTCGCCGCCGCAGCTCTAGGGTCCCCAGACGCCTGCGCGCCCCTGAGCCCCAGAGCCACCCAGGCCTCGCGGAGCTGCAGCGCCACCGCGCGGCCCGGGGGAGGCATCACCTCAACGGCAGAGGCGTGATCTTTCCCGACTCTTTTTGCCCCTGAGACCACAGGTCACCTGGGCAGGGATATTCCCCACTCAGGGATCGAACCCGTGTGTCCTGAGTCTCCTGCATTGGCAGGCGGATTCTTTACCACTGAGTCACCTGGGAAACCCTACACTGTCTCCTGCTGCTGCTGCTGCTAAGTCACTTCAGTCGTGTCCGACTCTGTGCGACCCCATAGACGGCAGCCCACCAGGCTCCCCCGTCCCTGGGATTCTCCAGGCAAGAACACTGGAGTGGGTTGCCATTTCCTTCTCCAATGCGTGAAAGTGAAAAATGAAAGTGAAGTCGCTCAGTCGTGTCTGACTCTTCGCAACCCCATGGACTGCAGCCTGCCAGGCTCCTCCGTCCATGGGATTTTCCAGGCAAGAGTACTGGAGTGGGTTGCCATCGCCTTCTCCACACTGTCTCCTAGGATCAATTAAATTCGGGAAATCGTTTGGAGTGGTTCCTACATGCTACGTCATGGGATACCAGGTTTTCCAGTTCATTGATCCCCTCCCTAGGGACATAAAAGAGGGATACATAGGAAGTTTCTGGACACCAAGAATTTCATCGCCCTTTGGCCCTTATCGATGGAAGCTGCAAAGAGGTCCAACTCACAGCACTCACTGACAAGGTGTACTAGCCTGTGGATAACAGGGCGGGGTAGCCACTAGAATGGTGATTTGCAGAACCTGCTACATCTAAAAGTAACTCCAGCACTCGCCTTAAATAGGGCTTGAAACTCTTGACATCAGCAAGCCATGAGATGGGCTTATTATAATCAAGGAGACCAGGGCTGAAATCCTCCTCTTCCCTGGAAGGTGCTGAAATGTAAGCCTTTGATCATCCTGAAACAAGCAGGGCCCTGAGTTATTAAAAACCCAGGTTTTAGTACAGGGATGGGACAATCTGAGTGGGCCCTGCAGTAGGATACAAGAAAGGTCACAAGGAGGCTGACCTTAAAAGGCCAGCTGGGAGAAGTTGGGAACAGGACAGTGAAGAAAAACAAAGATGCATTTTGCTCTCTTGAAGTTTTTCCCAGAGTATTTCTTTAAAAAGATGGTGGGATATATTATATTTATACATATATATATTATATATTACATATATATATATTATATATACATATATATATTACATATATATATATTATATATTACATTTACAAAAACTATTGGGATATATTATATTTACAAAAACTATCTTTCCAGATAGTTTTTCAAGAATAAAAAGAATCGGGACTTCCCTGGTTGTCCAGTGGTTAAGAATTTGCCTGCCAATGCAGGGGATACGGTTTTGATCTCTGGTCCAGGAAGATTCACATGCCTTGGGGCAACTAAGCCAGTGGGCCACAACTCTCAAACCTGTGCCCTAGAACCCGTGCTTGGCAATAAGACAAGCCACCGCAACGAGAAGCCCTCAGACTGCAACGAACAGTAGCCCCACTTGACACAACTAGAGAAAAACCTGTGCACAGCAATGAAGACCCAGTGTAACTAAAAAATAATTTTTTTAAAAAAAGAATAAAAATGATACAAAATAAAGACAACACCAAGTGCAAAGAGAACTCAAGGAGGTAAGTCATGAGTATCCTTTGGGGGCCTGGTTGTTAAGATGCAGATTCTGAAGGCCTGCCCCTGCCCCAGTCTCAGGCCTGGAGGGCCATCCATTCCGGGGAAGGGCGGAGGGCAAAAATGCAGCAGGAAGAACAGGGACACCCGTTTGGATTCTGACTCCACCAGCCCCACCCACACTCCACACTGGCTTAACTGAAGTGGAATCAGACCGGCCTGAGAGAACACTGAGGGGCCACACAACAGTCCCATTTATCCAACCAGGCTTCCGTGATGGGAAATGTGAGGCTGGGAGGCACGCCCACTTTGCACGCAGGACCCAGAAGGAATATGCATGCTAACTTAGAAAACAAAGGCTCAGTGTTCCCTGTTGGCTCAGTGGTAAAGAATCCGCCTGCTAATGCCAGAGACACGGGTTCGATCCCTGATCTTGGAAGATCCCACATAGTGTGGAGCAACCATGCCCGTGCACCACAACTACTGAGCCTGTGCTCCAGAGCCCACGCTCCTGAATGAGAAGCCCAGGACTCACCTCCTTGAGTTCTCTTTGCACTTGCTTTTGTCTTGATGCTGTAACTAGAGAGTAGCATCACTCTCCGCAACTAGAGAAAAATCCACGCAGCAACAAAGACCCAGCACAGCCAAAAACAAGAAAAAAAAAAGAAAGAATAAAAAGGACTAACCTTCTCAATAAAGTGGCCCTCTCTCCCCCACAATGAAGGAACCAACCAAAACCCCAAGACACTGGCTATACCCCTACCTCTTTAGAACTGGTCCGTGACAGAGGATTTCAACACATTCAGAGAGACTCAAACAAGCCTCTCAGAGGAGGCTGCCCATGAATGCAGCTCCACTACACACTCTTCAGATAAGTTGGAGGCTGAAAAGACAAAAAGGAATTAGCACAAAGGCCTCCACTTGTGGGTGGAGGTTACCAAAAGATGCCAAGATAAATGGGGAAGGGAATCAAAGTGTATCTACCTACAGGATTGGGGGACAAATACCAGATGAGTACTGAATGGTCCCCAGTCAGAGACAAACAGAACAAAAAGCAGCAGGGTATGCAGATTTTCTACAGCAAAAACAGAAAGTTAAAAAAGCATCATAGAAAAAAGAGGATAACAGTATATGGGAAAGTTCTCTTGGAAAAAAAGAGAAGACATTTCAGTTAGTAACTACTGCACGTTCTCAAGGAAATCAAAGAAAGTCTGATTTTCATGTCACGATGGAAAAACCAACAGAATGTCAGGAGTGTCAACTGTCAGAGGCATGGAAAGATATAAAAGAGGCAACAAAAAATGGAGTCAACAAAGCTGAAAATAAATCTGTGACACAAAGACTTGTGAAAATGAAGATAACTTCTATTTACACAAAGTTTGCCATAAAAATGGCATAAACTGAATCTTGACAGTGGCCCATTCAGTTGGAGATTGTTCAGAGGAATAACCTGGTGGCTCAGATGGTAAAGAATCCACCTGCAATGCAGGAGACCTGGGTTCGATCCCTGGGTCAGGAATATACCCTGGAGAAGGGAATGGCAACCCACTCCAGTATTCTTGCCTGGAAAATTCCATGGAGTCACAGAGTCAGACATGACTGAGCAACTAACATTTTCACTTTCAACCTGAGGTTTAGCCAAGGAACCAGCTACCACAGGCAGAGTTGGAACTTGCTCTAATCCAGATCAAGCCTGTCACATCCATGTTCCTAAACATCACCTGGTTAAGACTTTCCATCTTTAGAATGTCATTAGAATTGATGCTGTGGTCAATAACCAGACACAGAAGTCAGGCATTACATAAACCAGATGAATTCAATCAGCCAGAGAAGCATGTTAGGTGTGTACTGTAGAGCTTTACCTGAAACAAGAGGTATGAGTGAATGATGATGAAAGGATTCCATGCAGGTGACATGGGGTTGCAAGCAGCCCCATCTGAAGGGATGAATCTGCAGTTCCCTACTACCATAGTGACCCTAAATTATAATCCAGTGCCCCTTCCCTTGCCACTGGGGTCACCTGCAGCACTGGAATCTACGTCCCAATTTCCCATCTCCTTACTCTAAGCAAACTGAGACAGTATTAACCTCAGCTTGCATGAGCTAACCAACTGTTCTCTCCATGTTTAAGATGAAGTTTAAGAATATCCAGTTAATGTTTGCTTTTGAAAGTCTTTGCATTGTTTACATAGTTTTAACATGTGGATTAGAGAACCTAATACATTAGGTGGTGAAACTTAAAATTTTCAGTGGGCAGAAATAAGAGCATTTGACTAAGTTAATAAAGAGTATTATAATATTAAAGAGAAATGGAGTCACAATATTTGAAGATCAACAAGAGTTGTTTAGATACAACATACATAAGAATGTTTGGCTTCATGCATAGCCTGCTGGAACATTTGATGTATGTAAGAAGAAAATTAGGACTTCCAGGAAAATAGAGTAAACATACTTTGCCAATTCCTTGCACTAAATATAATTAAAATCCCTAGATATTATATATACAACAAACGTAAAAGGTGGAGAAAAGAAAGAAGACCAGCTATGGGTCTCTGGTTCCAAGGAATAACAAAGAGCTAAGTTTCCTGGGTTTTCTTTATGTCTCGAATGTTTAGACTTGGAGCTTGAAGAAGCCAGCAACCCGGAAGTACCAATGGACACAGAACAAAACAGACACACAAAAACAACAACAAAACTCACCCTAATGAAAGGGTGTGTTTTCTCTCTAGCCAAATGTGCAGGCAAGCCAGACAGAGCACTCTGAGATGATAATTTCTCAACCTCAGCCAAACACCACTCCCACTCAGACCAGCTACGGCCATGTTGGAGCCTAGACTGTCACCCTCACCAGGTTGTAATGAAGTGTCACAACCTTCCCACCAAGATGATGTGAAAGAAGGTCAAGTAGGGAGCTGGGACTTTCATGCCCTTCAGGCAGTAAGGAGCCCTGGGCCCTGCCTGCAGTGTCAGTAGAGACCACCAGAGAACATGACTTCCACCCCCACCCAGCAGTAAAAAGGCACCCTCCCCACTGGAGTACCGTCAGAGGACACCTAGTGAGCAGTAGGACTTTCCCTGCCACCCAGAGATCAAGAGGAAACTGCACTCCCCATGGTGTCAGCAGAGGCCATGTGGGAAACAGCAGCACATCTACCCATTCCAGCCAGGAAAGC
Source organism: Moschus berezovskii (assembly GCF_049115385.1). Lineage (NCBI taxonomy): Eukaryota > Metazoa > Chordata > Mammalia > Artiodactyla > Moschidae > Moschus > Moschus berezovskii. Next base: position 77,750,798 of record NC_142466.1, on the reverse strand, counting down.
ATCGATGGAGGCCTTCTGGGAAGTCAGACTCCCACCTTCACCCATCAGTGATGAGGACCATACATCTTAGTATCAAAGGAGGCTAAATGGGAGACCTGGACTTTAACCCTCACCTTGCAGTAACAATGCAATGCCCCTCATCCCCATTCTGGAGTGCTGGTGAAGAAAGGTAAAACAGAAGTTTAAAAAATCCAGGGGACTTCCCTGGTGGTTCAGTGGTTAAGAATCTGTTTGCCAATGCAGGGGACACAGGTTTAACCCCTGGCTGGGGAACATCCTACATGTGGCAGGGCAACTAAGCCTGTGTGCCATAACTACTGAGCCTGTGTGCCACAACTCCGGAGGTGCTCGCACCTAGAGCCCATGCTCTGGAACAGAAGCCACTGCAATGAGAAGCCTATATAATCACAATGAAGAGTAGTAGCCCCCACTCAATGCGACTAGATAAAGCCCAGGTGCAGCAACAAAGATCTAGCACAGCCAAAAATTAATTAGTTAAGAGATATTAAAAAAAAAAAGATTCAGAATCTCATAACACCCAAGATGCCCAGGATTCAATTAAAAATTAACTTGTGGTACCAAGAATTAAGATCTCAAACTCAATGAAAAAAGGCAGTCAATAGACTCAAATTTGCAGAGATGTCAGAAATGTTAAACTATCAGAGGTTTTGGAGCAACCATGATAGAAATACTTCAACAAGCAACTATGAACACATTTGAAAAAAAATTTGGAAAAAAAAAGTCTCAGCAAAGACACAGAAGATATAAAGAAGAACCAAAAGGAAAGTTTAGAATTGAAAGCTACAGTAACCAAAAGAAAAAGCTCAGCAGCAGCATAGAAGAAAAGGAAAGAGTCTGTGAACTAGAAGATAAGACACCAGACCTAACCTGAACAACATGAGAGAAAATAGACTGAACACAAAAATGAACAGAGACCAGGGGATTTGGAACTATAGGAAGAAGATTTAACACTTGTGTCATCAGAGTCCCAGAAACATAGGAGAAAGGGTAAGGCTGAAAAAGTACTTGGAGAAATGATAACTGAAAACTTCCCAGATTTGAAAAGAGACATAAACCAGTAGATTAAAAAAGTATAAAACAGAACAAAAGCACAGAAACCCAAGCCAAAACACATCATTATTAAGTATCTGAAAACTTAAAACAAAGGATTTTTAAAAATCAGCCAGAAAAATAATCTTATCTTACCTAAGGGAGAAAATTATTTGAATGACGGTGGATTTCTTCCCAGAAACCAGAAAACAAAAAGATCTTTTTTCAAATGCTGAAAGAAAAAATAGTGAATCCAGTCATATATCTAGTGAAAACACACTTCAGAAATAAAGAAGATATCAACACACTCTTAGTTGAAGGAAGATTAAGAGAATTTGTTGCCAGGAGACCTAGCCTGAAAGAATGCACAAAAAGGTAACAATGAAAGGAAGAATTCTGGAACACCAGGAAGGAAGAAAGAACAGTAAGCAAACATGTAAGTAACACCATAGATTTTTCTTCTCTTGTATCTTCTACATTATGTTTGATAGTTGAAGCACTTTCCAATATGTTCTAAATGTATGTAGAGAAAAATATTTAGGACAATTACATTATAAATTGTTGTTTTTTTAGTCACTAAATAGTGTCCATGATCCAGCAAGAGAGTTCCAGAAAAACATCTATTTCTGCTTCATTGACTATGCCAAAGCCTTTGACTGTGTGGATCACAATAAACTGTGGAACATTCTGAAAGAGATGGGAATACCAGACCACCTGACCTGCCTCTTGAGAAACCTGTATGCAGGTCAGGAAGCAACAGTCAGAACTGTACATGGAACAACAGACTGGTTCCAAATAGGAAAAGGAGTACATCGAGGCTGTATATTGTCACCCTGCTTATTTAACTTATATGCAGAGTACATCATGAGGAACGCTGGGCTGGAAGAAGCACAAGCTGGAATCAAGATTGCTGGGAGAAATATCAATAACCTCAGATATGCAGATGACACCACCCTTATGGCAGAAAGTGAAGAGGAACTCAAAAGCCTCTTGATGAAAGTGAAAGAGGAGAGTGAAAAGGTTGGCTTGAAGCTCAACATTCAGAAAACAAAGATCATGGCATCTGGTCCCATCACTTCATGGGAAATAGATGGGGTAACAGTGGAAACAGTGTCAGACTTTATTTTTTTGGGCTCCGAAATCACAGCAGATGCTGATTGCAGCCATGAAATTAAAAGACGCTTACTCCTTGGAAGGAAAGTTATGACCAACCTGGATAGTATATTAAAAAGCAGAGACATTACTTTGCCAACAAAGGTCCGTCTAGTCAAGGCAATGGTTTTCCCCATGTTCATGTATGGTTGTGAGAGTTGGACTGTGAAGAAAGCTGATCGCCAAAGAATTGATGCTTTTGAACTGTGGTGTTGGAGAAGACTCTTGCGAGTCCCTTGTACCGCAAGGAGATCCAACCAGTCCATTCTAAGGGAGATCGATCCTGGGTGTTCATTGGACGGACTGATGCTAAAGCTGAAACTGCAATACTTTGGCCACCTCATGCGACGAGTTGACTCACTGGAAAAGACTCTGATGCTGGGAAAGGTTGGGGGCGGGAGGAGAAGGGGATGACAGAGAATGAGATGGCTGGATGGCATCATCGACTCTGTGGACATGAGTTTGAGTGAACTCCGGGAGTTGGTGATGGACAGGGAGGCCTGGTGTGCTGTGATTCATGGGGTCACGGAGAGTCGGACACGACTGAGCGACTGAACTGAACTGAAATAGTGTCCAACTCAAAAACATGAAAAAAAAACTACTATAGGTAAGAAAAGACATGCCAACAAAATTCAAGAGATTGGCCTTTGTACATCCAGATTCAAATAAACCAAATAACTATTGGACATGTTTGATAAAGTCAGAGAAATCAGAATACAGGTTGGGTACTAGACGATATGAAGGATTGTTTTTACATTTCCAGTGTGTTTATTGCTGCTGAAGTTATGCTTTTTAATATGTTTCTTCATACTAAAGTGTTCATGAATAAAATGGTATGATGTCTCAGATTTGCTTTAAAATACATTGGGGTGGGGGAGAAGTGAGGAATTAGTAGTGAGACAAGATTGGCAAAATGCTGATCATTATTGAAATTGGCAGTGTGTACACTATTCTCCTTCTTATTGTGTGTGGTGGACATTTTCCATAATAAAACATTTATTTTTTTCAAGCCAAACTAAAGCCAACAATCAGATGATGGGCAGGGGGTGATGTTCAATGCACAGCTAGAATATCTTTAAATTCTTGAAAGTGAAATGAGAGATAAGGAATAATTTTATAATTTGTTAGAAAATATATATAGTTAAATCTATATGCTAAAAATCTGAAGGTAACCATTGAAAGGTTAGAAAGATAATCTATAGGTTTCAAATCATAATAATAAAAAACAAGAATGATATAAAAACTTTATCCAACATAAAGTTGTTGTTAGCTTCACTGAGTTACACAAGCCCGTTTGCCATGACAAGGCTGTGATCCATGAAGGGGCCAACATAAAATACACATGCAGACCAAGAAGTAAAAGGTACCAATACTTTGGCCACCTGATGAGAAGAACTGACTCACTGAAAAGACCCTGATGCTGGGAAAGACTGAAGGCAGGAAGAGAAGGGGACGACAGAAGATGAGATGGTTGGATGGCATCACCGACTTGATGGACATGAGTTTGAGCAAGCTCCAGGAGTTGGTGATGGACAAGGAAGCCTGGCATGCTGCAGTCCATGGGGTTGCAAAGAGTCAGACACAACTGAGCGACTAAACTGAACTGAAAAGTGACCAAAAGAAAAACTGCATCTCGTTTGCCCTAACAAAGATATGAAGAATTTAAAAAGGGGGAAAAAAGACAGGAAAAGAGACTTCCCTGATTTCCAGCAGTTAAGACTTCATGCTTCCAATGTAGGGGACGTGGGTTGGATCCCTGGTCAGGAACGAAGATCCCATATACTGGGTGGTGCAGCCAAAAAAAAAAAAAAAACATATATATATATATATAAAACAGGAAAAATGTATATATATATATATATATATATATTTTAAATGACAATCACATGATCTAGCCTAGCCAACACTTAGAAGTGAATTTGCAATAGATTATAGATGTTCTGTCCAAAGAGAACTGGGTGAAATGAAGAATTTCTAGTGAAAATTTAGACTCTTATTTGCTTAATCCTTTAAAATGTCTTTACATTATTTATTAGTCAATATTTGACTATGAGGATCTTAATGTTTATTTTTAATGTCTCTCAGTAGCACACTGCAGAGGGCACAGACTCAGAGAGGTATAGGAAAGCATGTGATGGTTCATCCAGTTACAGACACTATCTAAAACAAAATGCAAACTCCACTTTACCCATCTCTTAGAATGTCCCACACAGCCACCCACTGACAAGAGAGGAGGGTTCCACAATGAACTCAGAGGGTCCCTGGATGGACCAGTCTGGAGGGCAACAAGGCCCTTATGAGTCTGAGAGCTAACGCACGTTGAATTGGCTTACTCTGTACTAGGCCTGGGCTTCTCTGGTGGCTCAGTGGTAAAGAATCCCTCTGCAATGCAGGAGACACGGGTTTGGTCAGGAAGATCCCTGGGTCAGGAAGATCCTTTGGGGAGGGCATGGCAACCCACTGTAGTATTATTGCCATCTTAGCTTCTTCATCTGTGAAATGGGGCTAAGAGTGCTGGCCTCACTGAATGAATCAATGATGAATTAATCCATAATGAGATAACCCATGTAAAACACCTAGCATGATAGAAGGCGGGTGGAGATGGGGACCCCTGCATATAGATGAGGCATTCTGGGTGCTCTAATTCTAAAAGAACCAGATCAGAGTTTCTCCCGATCTCCTCTAGCCACAGACCAGGGGCCAGGGTCACAGAATCACTGATTCAGCTGCCAACCTTAGATGGTGACATCTCTCTAATGGGTGACATCAGATGGGTCACCTTAGATGGGTGACATCACCCAATTACAATCTGTAGACCAAAAATCAGAAAAGGCTACTCCATCCTGCTTGCTCAACCTCCACCCTATGAAGGAGAGGAAGGATGTTACAATGTTAACCTAGTGACCTTGGGTCCTGGCTGAGCTTGGGCCCCTGCTGTCCACACAGAGCCTGGCTCTGAAGGCCCTCAGCATACTCCCCATTCAGCATTAAGGAGTTGCTCCCTATGCAGAGCATGTCTCCAAAATGTGACTTCCACCCACCTCTCAGGTCCCCTAAGCCCACCAGCACCCACTTCAAGCCTACTGCCTTAGCATCCACATGTGCTATGGTCCTCTTACCTCACCACCTCAAAACTTACCTGCTATTGACTCATTCCCACAAGTCCCCCAGAAGATGAGCTGGCTAATCTGCCAAATAAATTATGTACCAACAAACAAGTTAAAAATAATAGCTTGGGACTTCCCTGGAAGTCCAGTGGCTAAGACTCTGCTCCCAATGCAGGGGGCATGGGTTCCATCCCTGGTGTGTGATCAGGGAACTAAGATCTTGTGTGCTGCATAGTGTGGCCAAACAAAACAAACAAACAAACAAAATATATATATATATGGCTTAACCAAGTAGGCTTCAAGACTAGTTTCTGCAGCCCCTAACTATGTGGACAGGGTGCCAGTGACCAGGGATAGACCTTGGGACACTGGGGCTGCCTTTAGTCCAAATGACTCCCCAAGCGAATATGAATCATGGCACTAGATTCCTGGTTTCTTCTCTGTCCGTCACTAACAGGGTGATCTTATGAAAGTGACTCCCCTTCCAAGCCTCATCCTGGAACTCTAGTCTCTGAGCAGACTCCCTCTAAAGTTCTGATTGTTATGCCTAGCCTGAGAAGGTCCACCTTTACATTCACTCTCCTCATCATCCTTTCTCCATCACCACCATCGTCGCTACCACTACAACCACCATCGGGCAGGCCACCGCAGAGACGCAGCGAAAGCTGAGTGGCGCATCTCTGAACCCGGACAGGGAGCTCTGCACCGCTGGGCTGGACTCTGTCCTGTGTCACCTGCCCCATTTGTCTGATGTCAGAGAGGGATAAAGGACAGGAAAACTGAAGACAGCCAGGTCACCGCAGTGGCCACTAGAACAACCCTGGGTGGCCCCATGCTGCTGGTCGTGGAAGGGGCTGACCTGCTGAGGCCCAAGTGCAAGGTGGAGGAGGTGACACACATGATGCCAAAGGCCACGGAGATATCACATAAGTCCCTAAAGGGCTAGTTGCCAGCTGCCTGGGTTGCCACTTTCCAAGTCGTCACCAGCAGAGCCACCAGGAGAAATGGAGGACACTGGTGACCCTGGAGTGCATGGAGGTGGCCCAAGTGCAAGATGCCAGCGCACACCACAACAGTTCCCAGCAGCGTATAGGTGAGAAGTCAGAGGAGCTCTGCACCAATGCCAACGCCGCGTAGCGGGCCTGCCTCACCCCAGCCCCTGCCCTCTGGACCGGGGCATCTGTCACCTCTGGTACCTCCATGAAGGCCTCCTGGCTAGGAGTTCTAGAGGTTTCCGCAGGGCTGAGATGAGGGACAAGGGTCAGGTCATGAGGTCAGGATGGTGTGTGCTCAGTCTCTCAATCGCGTCCGACGCTTTGTGACCCCATGGACTGCAACACGCCAGGCCTCCCTGTCCCTCACCATCTCCCGAAGTTTGCCAAGTTCTTGTCCACCGCTTTGGGGATGCCAGCCAGCCATTTTATCCTCTGAGATGCACCAGCCCCCTCTCTAAAATCAGCCGGGTCCTTCCCCAACCTCGCCCGGCTTCCTGCGGGGTGCTTCTCCCCGTGCAGAAGAGGTGCCCCAGGCAGAATCCTGCTGTGGGAGAAGGTCCCTGCACAGCGAAAAGAACAGGGCATCCCGGAATTTACACGGTGAAGGGAGCGGGGAAGTCACGGTGCGTGACTCCCGGTCTCCTCCCAACGTGGAGGGCGGTAGGCGCCAGTACCCGCGGCAAAGAGTGAGTAAGGGCCCAGAGTCTGCGCCGGGGAACAATGTGGGAGCACCAAAGATGCCTGCGCAAGAATCGGCTGGAGCGGGAAGCGATATCTGGGACAGACAGGGACCCGACCGGGGGAGCAGGGATCCAATCGTATTGGACTTTCTGTTCTCCTCGGTCGCCTTCCCCCGGCGACCCTACACCCGAGATCCGACTCCGGAGACTCCTGATTGACGATTCCCCGCGCCTGGCATCCAGCGTTGGTAAAGACGCCCGCACCGCTCCAGAGCCCTGCGGCCCAGCACCCACCCGCCCACTTCTCCCGGAGCACAAGGCGCAGGAGTCGCTCTCACCTTCTTCGCCGAAGGCCCGGGGACCCCAAGCCGAGCTTCGTCCCGCCTGAGTCCCAGAAGTGCCAGAGGCTGAAGCTGCTCTCGCCGAGGGCGAATTGAGCTCAGTCCCCGCCCCTCCGCGCCGCGTCCCCGAGGCCGCGCCCCCTCCCCGAGGCCCCTCCCCTCCGCGCCCCCTCCCCGAGGCCGCGCCCCCTCCCCGAGGCCGCGCCCCCTCCCCGAGGCCCCGCCCCTCCGCGCCCCTTCCCCGAGGCCGCGCCCCCTCCCCGAGGCCCCGCCCCTCCGCGCCCCCTCCCCGAGGCCGCACCGCTCCCCGAGGCCCCGCCCCTCCGAGCTGCCTCCCCGAGTTGCTGTCCCTCTGTGACCCCTCTCCGAGTGTCCCCCGTCCCCGCCCCTCGCTCCCCATCCCCGTCTTCCCAACTCCCAGCCCCTTCCCAGCCTCAGCAGTAGCCAACTGAGTTGAGACTGGACAAGTGCAACTATGAACAAGAACCCCGACTTTAAAGCCTTTTTCTTTTTCGTCTAAAAAGATTACGTCTTCCCACCATGGCCCCTCGCTGGACTCAGGAGGACCAGAAGAAATATTCTCTTTGGGACCAGGGAGGGGTCTGGGGAAGCCTGACAGCAGATAACCCTGTCGGCAGGCAGAGTCAGTAACGGAGCATTAGAACAGGGTGCCACCACCTCTTCCCCTGTGACCCTCTCATTAGTGACTAGGACAATGCCTACAGCTCACTTCTAATCCTGGAAATTGGTAAAGACAGCTGAGATTTGGGTCCATTCTAGAAAGGGCCCCAATCCCAGAAGCTCTGGTTCTCCTGGCAAACAAAAACGAATTCGGTTCTGGTTTCTAGAAGTTTCTTTTCCAATCCTCTCCTATAATCAAAGAGAATTCTTCATAGAAAACTTGCAGAAAAACTGCAATTTACAAGAAACAGCATGTCATGTATGTGTGCTTCATAAATCTGGTAGGGTTATCAGAATCACAACTCTTGCCCTTGTTGGGATTAGAACAGAAAAAAAGTACTGTGATTGCATTATGATAGGAGCCAGAGTCCAAGATTGGGGATTTTCTTGCTGACCAGCCACCCACTGCCCTGCAGATGCCTAGTGCTGTACTAATCCTTCATTGTGCTAATATCTTGGAATTACCCTTTACCATAGGCTGAACATTTGTGTCTCCCCAAAGTAAAGGACAGAAATGGTAGGTACCTAACAGAAGCAGAAGATATTAAGAAGAGATGGCAAGAATACATAGAAGAACTGTACAAAAAAGATCTTCACGACCCAGATAATCATGATGGTGTGATCACTCACCTAGAGCCAGACATCCTGGAATGTGAAGTCACGTGGGCCTTAGGAAGCGTCACTACAAACAAAGCTAATGGAGGTGATGGAATTCCAGTTGAGCTATTTCAAATCCTGAAAGGTGACGCTGTGAAAGTGCTGCACTCCATATGCCAGCAAATTTGGAAAGCTCAGCAGTGGCCACAGGACTGGAAAAGGTCAGTTTTCATTCCAATCCTAAAGAAAGGCAATGCCAAAGAATGCTCAAACTACCGCACAATTGCACTCATCTCACATGCTAGTAAAGTAATGCTTAAAATCTCCAAGCCAGGCTTCAGCAATACGTGAACTGTGAAATTCCAGATGTTCAAGCTGGTTTTAGAAAAGGGAGAGGAACCAGAGATCAAATTGCCAACATCCACTGGATCATCAAAACAGCAAGAGAGTTTCAGAAAAACATCTATTTCTGCTTTATTGACTATGCCAAAGCCTTTGACTGTGTGGATCACAAGAAATTGTGGAAAATTCTGAAAGAGATGGGAATACCAGACCACCCGACCTGCCTCTTGAGAAACCTGTATGCAGGTCAGGAAGCAACAGTTAGAACTGGACATGGAACAACAGACTGGTTCCAAATAGGAAAAGGAATACGTCAAGGCTGTATATTGCCACCCTGCTTATTTAACTTAGATGCAGAGTACATCATGAGAAACGCTGGGCTGGAAGAAGCACAAACTGGAATCAAGATTGCCAGGAGAAATATCAATAACCTCAAATATGCAGATGACACCACCCTTATGGCAGAAAGTGAAGAAGAACTAAAGAGCCTCTTGATGAAAGTGAAAGAGGAGAGTGAAAAAGTTGACTTAAAGCTCAACATTCAGAAAACTAAGATCATGGCATCTGGTCCCATCACTTCATGGCATATAGATGGGGAAACAGTGGAAACAGTGGCTGACTTTATTTTTCTGGGCTCCAAAATCACTGCAGATGGTGATCACAGCCATGAAATTAAAAGACACTCACTCCTTGGAAGGAAAGTTATGACCAACCTAGGTAGCATATTAAAAAGCAGAGACATTACTTTGCCAGTCAAAGGTCTGTCTAGTTTTTCCAGTGGTCATGTATGGATGTGAGAGTTGGACTCTAAAGAAAGCTGAGCACCAAAGTATTGATGCTTTTGAACTGTGGTGCTGGAGAAGACTCTTGAGAGTCCCTTGGACTGCAAGGAGATCCAACCAGTCCATCCTAAAGGAGATCAGTCCTGGGTGTTCATTGGAGGGACTGATGTTGAAGCTGAAACTCCAATACTTTGGCCACCTGATTCAAAGAGCTGACTCATTTGAAAAGACCCTGATGCTGGGAAAGATTGAGGGCAGAAGGAGAAGGGGATGACAGAGGATGAGTTGGTTGGATGGCATCACCGACTCAATGGACATGGGTTTCGATTGACTCTGAGAGTTGGTGATGGACAGGGAGGCCTGGCGTGCTGCAGTTCATGGGGTCTCAAAGAGTCAGACATGACTGAGTGACTGAACTGAACTTAACTGAGAGTTCATATGTTGAAATCCTAACCCCCAATGTAATGGCATTAGGAGGTAAGATTTTGGGGAGCTGTAATCAGGCCTTACGTGTGGAGCCCTTGTGAATGGGATTAGTACCTTTATAAGGAGATGCCAGACATTGATTGTCCTTGTCCGCTTTCCACCATGTAAGGATGAGAGAAGAGGCCATCTGCAACCGGAAGAGAGATGACCCTCACTAGAACCAGACCACACTGGTACTCTGATATCCAACTTCCAGACTCCAGAACTATAAGAAATAAATTGTTACTGTGTGCAGTCACTCAATCTGTGGCGTCTGTTATAGCAGCCTAAACTAAGACACCTTCCTCTGACTTAAAGTTCCTGGAAAGCAGGGACCCAGTCTAAAACTTTCTTCTTGGACTCTCTGGGTGGTCCAGTGGTTAAGAATCAATCTGCCGATGCAGGGACATGGGTTTGATCCCTTGTCCAGGAAAACCCCACATGCTATGCAGCAACTAAGCTCATGCGCCACAACTACAGAGCCTTTGCTTAAGAGCCTGTGCTCTGCAACAAGAGAACCAAAATGATGAGACGCCCACACACTGCAGTTCCAGAGTAGCCCTCAATCACTGCAACTAGGGAAAACCCGCATGAAGCAATGAAGACCCCGCACAGCCATAAATAAATAAATAAAATAAAATTTTCTTCTTTCCTCCACTGCTTTGTTAGTCATATATCACAGGCATAAAAACCTGGATTTGTTAATTTTTAATTTTCCTCGGTTTAGAACTGCAGCACGGTATTTTGCGTGCCTGAATTTTCTTCCAACATGTATAATCTAAATATGTTTCTATTATTCTCGGCTAGCCTATCATGTGATCACCCAGTAAGCAAGACGACATTCATCACACATGCAGAGCAATGGGAATCTAGTAGCTGAGGTGTGATCCATGCTGCAGTATGAGGTGGTAAAGAATCTGCCTGCTAATGCAGGAGTTGCAGGAGTCACGGGTTCTATCCCTGGCTTGGGAAGATCTCTTGAAAGTAAAAGGAAATGGCAACCCACTCCAGTATTCTTGCCTAGAAAATCCCATGGACAGAGGAGCCTGGCGGGATACAGACCATAGGATTGCAAAAGAGTTGGATACAACTGAGTGACTAGACTGCGTGACTAAACAGTAAGCAGCAGAAGTTCACGACCTGCTTTGGGGGTCTCTTGGGGGAATGGTTGGTGTCATCTAATCACCCACTGGTTATCTCATGAGGTCCCTGAGTCTGGCTCCTTCAGGAACTGGTGTGCAGCCCAGAGCTGCAATTTTTCTGCACCGTTGATGTGCTTGCTACAAAATACAAATCAAAAAGATTCAAGTTATAGTGCCTATCAGCAAAGGAACCATGTGAAGACTGTCCTTGATTTTCTTCAAAATTGGAAACTGGTCAGCCAGTTAGGAATCAGTTTTCTACCCGCAGAAGTCTGTGTAGTCGCAGCGCTGACAGAGGAAGCTGATCTGGCAGCTCAAAGCACAGACACAACTGACCACCAACCACCCACGTACCCAACACCAGCCACGGAAAGTACTTTGGAGTGATGTGGTTTGGACAGTTGGCCTTAGGAAGAGCCTAGTGTAACACAGAGAATAGCCTGGAAGTTAGCAGTCCTGAATTCCCCCATGAACTCTATGCTTTGGGCCAGTTGCTTAAGCTTCCGTGCCCTTGTCTATGAAAACATGGTTTTGCCTCCAACTGCTGAGGTTCCTTCAGACTCTCATCCTTGGGTATCGGGTGACTATTGTTTCCATGTAGGAGGTTAAAAGGTACCCCATTTCTCTCAAAGAGTAGCTGCAACTTGAGTCAAAATGAGATGCTGGTAGAGAAAACAGTAAAACACTTCAAAAGAAAAGAGAGTTGCTAAACTCCCCCATCAACCCCAAGGCCAAGTTGAGTTTGGATTCCTTTTGCGTCAGCAGCTCTGCCAGTGGCCACATCCTTCTAAATGGCTCTTTTCCAGTGGCCTTGATGACTTTCCAGCAGATTGAACCAGAACATCCTGATCCCCTTCTGGGGGTCTACTCAACCTTGGATGCTCTCTCCACCCTTCAGACAACAGTTATTATCACATAAGCTTCACTCTTCCTGGGCCCTCCCACAACTGGGTGACCAACCTCAGAGCCCACCCAGCCGCAGGCCTCTGGCCAAGAGCTGCTTTCCTGGAGGCCCAGAAGGTTTTGAGGCTGCGTTCCCCGCCCTCCTTTGCTCCCAGCAACACGTCCCCACCCAACACTCTCCACACACATCGATGTCCCCAGCTGGCAGGGACTAGGGACTCCCCAGCCACTTTTCCAGGCATTTTCTGTGGCCCTTCCCCAATGCCCATCACAAAACAGCAAGGATTCAAGAGAAGGGAGAAGCAGACTACCCAGAGGGACCTTAAGAGAATCAGAATTTCCAGTCACCTTGTCTGCTCTTTACAGATAAGATGTGAGAGGCCGATTTCCAAAGCTACTAGTTAGTGTCTAAGGTGGAAATGACAACCCACTCCAGTATTCTTGCCTGGGGGGAATCCCATGGACAGAGGTGCCTGGCGGGCTACAGTCCATGGGGTCGCAAAACAGTCAGACGTGACTGAGCAGCTGAGCGCTCACAAACAAGGTGAAAACTGAAAACAGATTTCCTGATACCCAGTCAGGACCAGTCCCCACGATTCGTTACATTTTCTCAACGTGATCTCAGTGGAATCACAGATAGATGATATTCTGAAACTCATAGATTACTTGACAAGATTCTAAAAATCCAAGGAAGTATTCAAGGGAAATGAGAACCTGGCTGTAGTCTCTTTAAAGGAAGCCTCCCTGAGCCCTGAAGTCCATGCTGTGTGTCTGGACCCCACAGGGCACTGTCTGAACCTGATTCATCTCCATAGATGTGATTTCTCTCCACACAGAGGAAAACTCACCAATTCCCTTAGTAAACTGAGTCAGCTCCAAGAGGAGAACCCTGAGGCCAGACCCAGGCCCCCCATGGGGACCCTATGCTGAAAATGCAGTCACCACCAGAGGGTGGCTTCCTGTCTTCAGTCTGATCCAGCCTAGACTCAAACCTCTTAATTTCCTGTCCCATAGTGAAGAACCAGGCTGAAAGGTTGAAACCAGGACTCCTTAGCAGCTCAGGTCAGCAGTAGAGAGTAACAGAACAGATAAGAGGCTCATAGTCTGGGCACTTAACTTTTTGGGAGGTGGAGTGGGTTCCCTACTAGACCTCCACGCCAGAGAACCTGGCCCATCTTCACTCTGTTCAGTGTATCAGTTGTGTCCTGCTCTATGGCTCCGTGGACTGTAGCCTGCCAGGCTCCTCTGTCCGTGAGATTTTTCAGACAAGAATACTGGAGTGGGTCGCCATTCTCCTCCTCCTGGGGATCTTCTCCACCCAGGGATCTTCACTCTATTCTGTTCCAACTGTCTCTGCCCCAGGCTCATGACTCCTTTTCCTGTTTGGTTCACCTGCTGACGTACCTAGTGCTGCGGCAGAACTTCCAGTCTGTTCTAGCTCTGCTCTCAGGTTCAAAGCCTGTCTCCCCTCAGGGATGACAAACTCCACAGCTATAACATGTGTGGAATAAATACTGGTGCCAGGCTAAAATATGGTCACATAGACAGAGGAAAGAGAGCTGGGAAAAGAAGAGTAAGGAAAATGATGGCACACTCTTAAGGACGTCATTGAATAATAGTGTTGGCCTGAGCGCGCGATAGGGTAGGCTGACCACTCTCGCAGCAACTCAAGACCTGCTTGGGAGCCAGTCAGCCTTCTCTTGTGGCGCCAGTGTATGCTGGAGGGGAAGATGGGGCAGCAGAACAAGGCACTTGGACAAACTAAAGAACAGACATCTTGAACTTATGGTTGCCAGGGTGGGGAATGAGGGGTGGAAGGGATAGCTAGGGAGTTAGGGATGGACAGGTACATACTGCTATATTTGAAATGGATAACCAACAAGGACCTACCTTCTGTATAGCACATGGAACGCTGCTAAATGTTATGCGGCAGCCTGGATCGGAGGGGAGTCTGGGGGAGAATGGACACTTGTACATGTAAGGCTGAGTCCCTTTGCCATTCAGCTGAAACTTTCACATTGTTTGTTAATCGGGTATGGTGGTGGTGGTTGAGTTGCTAAACTGTGTCTGACTCTTGTGCCCCAAAGGACTGTAGCCTGCCAGGCTCCTCTGTCCATGGGATTCTCCAGTCAAGAATACTGGAGTAGGTAGCCATTCCTTTCTCCAGAACTTCCCCACCCAGGGATCAAACCTGGGTCTCCTACATTGTAGGCAGATTTTTTTTACCAACTGAGCCACCAAGGAAGCCCATATACCCCAATACAAAATAAATAGTTCAAAGAAAAAAAAAATAAGAGAGAGGAAGACGAAGCGCTCGGGCTTTTTCTTTTAATTATTTACCAGATAAAAAAAGAAAAAATAGTGATTGTTTCTTTTTACCCCCAATATATCAGATTCCCAAGGCCGAGCGGGAGAGAAATTTGTGGAACAGTGATCGTGCTCCTGGCCTGGAGCAGATGCCTCCCCTCGCTCTCCGCCACCCCCAGTGGGAGGGGCAGGGCCAGGGGCCAGGCAGGCATCTGGGACTGCGCAGAAGGGCAGCGGTATGGCTGGTGTTTTGTCTTCTCCCTGCTGCCAGCACATTCAGACCCTCTCCTGCCTGTCCCCCCACCATCCTCCCCTATTCGTCAAAGGAAGTAGGAAGATGGGCCTCCAGGAGGCGGGGCTGGGTGCAGAGCAGGACCGGGGAAGCACATAGCTGATGTGGCCAAGGCCACCGTCTTCTGCTTCTATTGCACATCCTGGCTCAGATGCCCTGCCCTGAGCGTTGGGCCACAACATAAGATGCTTTTGAAATTCAAACAAAAGAACCTGTGTTTTTCTGCCAGGCTCACGAAGGGGAGGTGTGCTGTTGTGTGGATTCTTCTGATTTGTGTTAAAGTTATATTTAAGTTATTCACCATGGGGGCAAGGCAAAGTTACCTTTTTAAGAAAACAGATGGGGTTCGGATTCCTGGGGCCATGTAGTCACCTGGGCTTCTATCAAGTTCAAAAGACCCAGAGTAACCCTTTCTCCAGTCAACAGATGTTCTTTTGCATAACATGGAAGAGGCAGCTGTGTCCAACCCCACGAGACACCTCTCCAACTGTCACAACTCTGAGCCACTTGGGGGTGACCTCTCTTTATGAACACCTGGAGAATCTGACAATGGACCCCATGGAGCCCCAGTGCAGGCAGGGCTCTTCCCCACTCCCTTCTGTCCCGGGCTTCTCCACAGGAGTAATGGGAAGCAATTGGCATTTCCCCCCTTGTTTTACACTGTGCGTTTCTCTCCAAAGTGGCAGCTGTTTGATTCTCCTCCTTCTCATTACCAGAGGGAACAGGGAGGGGCTGGGAGCTGTGTAACGGACCAACAGACAGAATAAACTCCTCTAAACATGGTGGGGGGCAGGGAAGGGCCATGAGGACAGTCTCTGATTTGGCAAAGCTGCACAAACTCTTTCACCTTCGCTGGCCAGAACGAAGCTGGTGGGGAAAGACAAACCTAACTGAGCCCGTGGCAGGACTGCAGGCTATGAGAGACGACAGGGCACACACAGAACCGTATAAACTGTGGCACTAGAAGGATGAGAAGGCAGGGCCATGACCCCGGCTGGCAGTACGCCTTGGGCGCACGCTTCCAGAAACTCTGTCTGTCCCGCGCTAAGTGGCAGCATCCAGATGCAGCAGCGGCTGTCCTTCCTCCTCTTCCCAACACATTCTGAGTTTCTCGTTTAAATAACTATGTACACACACACACATACACGCAAGCCTGGTCTCTCTGACGTGAGGGTCCTTCACTTGAGGGTCCTACAATGGCTTTAGAGAGTTGGTTCCAATTGTCTTTTTGGAGATTTCCTGCTTGGGACCAAACCTGCAGGGAGAAGAAATGGCTGAACTCTATGGCAGATCTCTGAGATGAAAAAACCCCAGTGTTTAAGGGACTGAGTCTTAAATAAGCAGCCCAGGACTCCCTTCTCCCATTTGGTACCCTGGAGCAAGAGTGCTGGGACCCATTAACCTTGAGCCTGAGGGTCACAAGCCCACCAGCCACCCTGGACACACAGCTCCCTACCTCCCTCTGATAAGGACAGTTTCTCAAGTTCAGCTTCAAGTTCAGCATCTGAGATCCTAGTGTTAGGCACACTGTCGATATAAAACCTCTCCTGGGGGTTGTCGGGCAGATCCGAAGGTTCTTTGGTGGTGTCCTGAAGCAGGATGTCCAACTCCTTCTCCAGTTCCTCACTGTCAAAGTCTGGTGAGAAAAGATGACGTAAGGACACACAGAAGTCCAGGGAGGAAATGCATTAATGATCAAGGACTGTGGACAGCAAACCCAGCTCAGCTTTACAAAAGAAGCCCAGGTCTTCTTGAAGGACTATGAAGAAAAACTGCGTGATGGGCTTCCCTGGTGGTCAAGTGGTTAAGAGTCTGCCTGCTAATGTAGGGAACATAGGTTCAATCCCTCGTCCAGGAAGATCCCACAGGCCGTGGGGCAGCTAAGCCCATGTGCCACAACTACTGAGCCTGCACTATAGACAGCCTGTGCTCCGTGACAGGAGAAGCCGCCACAGTGAGACGCCTGAACCCTGCAACGAGAGAAAGCCCCTGTGCAGCAACAAAGACTCAGCACAGCCAATCAAGCAATAAATCTATCCTGTGAGTTGGGAGGTAGAGGGCACCTTCGAGCAGATACTCTTTGTCCACACACAGAGCTAAGTCATTGAGGAGGTGTATTTTGTTTACACCAAGGAACTGACCCTGCTTCTCCTTGCCCTTGGAAGACACCCAGGGAGTAAGCGGCCCTGGAGTGTCGAGGGGCTGGTCAACAGCCTGCCAAGGAGGAAAGGCCAATTCCTTCCATTACTCCTGCGGAGAAGCCCTGGAGATGGGGGAGAGGCTCTGCCTGTGCTAGGAGAACAGATCCTGGCCAGACCTATCCCTAAACAGGGAGGCAAAGTCTGCTTAGAGAGGAAAAGAGGACAGAATCATCTTGTCAACTCACCTAGGCCATTGGTTACCCCGCCAGCCAGTGTCTGAGAAACTTCGTCCTGGGTGTCACACAGCTGCAAGAGAAAAGCGCCAGGCCGTGAACTCTGAATGCGTCTCTGGAGATCTCGGTCTTTGAGTTTCAATGTTTAGGATTACAAAGTAGTGTTGCCCCATCTGAGAATCAGGGAAAGTTCCTCAAGCTCACAAGGTCAACAGTTGGGGAAAGAAGTAAGTATCAATACAACAAAGACACTTCTGTCCTCAGAACTGTCCAGTGTAGGTACGTGCCCTGCCCAACCCCCATACCTCCTGGATCTGATCCACAAGGCTCTCCGCCTTCTCCACTGTGACATCCTTCATGGAGAGTTTCAGCGCTCCCACCCCGGCCTGATAGGCATTGAAAACCTAAAGACAAAGCAGTGGTCAGTGCAGATGAAGAGCACTGGGCAAAATACAGACCATACTGTTCCGTCTCCAGAAGACAGCTTTGGGTTTTTTTCCCCTACCCATGAACGATTCACCCCATGTCAACTGAGCCCAAAACTTCCCAACAGGAGGGGCATGAGGAGTCCCAACCATATCCTGAAAGAACCCCAGCCTTCTCCAGACAGCAAAGCCTCAGTGGAAGGGAGGAGGCACGGACACCACACACACTGGCCAAGCACTGGGGCAGAGGGGAGGTGGCTACCATCTGATCTGTCTGCGAGGCATAGATCCGGTCCAGGATGCCTTGAACTGTGTCCAGCTTGGCATGCAGGGCCTCGATGCGCTTCTCTGTCCGCTGCTTGGCCTTGAGAGACCTCAGGGCCTAGTGGGGCGTGGAGACATGGTTAAGGCCAAAACTGGTAGGTCAAAGGGCCCAAGGAAGACAGCCCTTCCCATAAGGTAAGACCCACCCCGGGTTTGTAAAGCAAGCTATCATGATGCCTGGGCCACCCACAGACGCTCTGCTCTAGCCTCAAGAAGGCTGCTCTCTGAACTGGGCTCCTCTCCCTGCCATCCTACAGCACCAGGACACAGCTGGGGGTGGGGAGTGGGGAGACAAAACTCACCAGCTGCTTCTTCCCTGCTCGGCATGCCCGGCGGGCTTCTTCTTTATACCTGCAAACAAAGGGACAGCTTAAGATGACAAGGCCATAGGAGGGGGTGGCAAGGTCCTCAAGTGTCCCCACAAGTAGTACTTTTGGTGAAGGTACTTTTCAAATCTGAAGAGCAAATTCATTTCACCCAGTGGCCAGAAAAACGATGCACAACCGCCCACGGCCAAACCCCTGCAGCAGGCTGAGATATGAGCTGGAAGGGGAGGTCTGCATGTGGGGAAGGCAAACGACTAAGGAAAAGTTATTTCAATTCATAGAGAGGGAAAACAGATCAACAAGGTGCCTTAAAGACAGACTGCCATCCTGGGAGCTAGCAGGTAGGGTGTGCTAAGTTGCTTCAGTCATGTTTGACTCTTTGTGACCGCACAGATTATAGTCTGCCAGGCTCTTCTGTCCATGGGATTTTCCCAGGCAAGAATACAGACTGGGTTGCCATGCTCCCCTTCAGGGGATCTTCCCAACCCAGGGATCGAACCCTAGTCTGTCTCCTGCACTGGTGAGCAGACTCTTATCTACTAGCACCACCTGGAAAGCCAGCAGGCAGGGAATGACTTCCTAACACCTCCAATGACCTTGGCATTCCCACAAGGTGGGGATTCTCCTGCTGTAAGAGGGTGGGAACAAGCACATTCTGATTCCACGTCTATATATCCTACTTTTCGGGGGAGTGCTTGCATGTCTTCAGCAGGGATGTTTTGTGTGGTCATCTGAGGGGAAGGGCAGGGGTCCCTTACCAAGACCCCCAGAAGGCTGTATATACCTGGCTCATTCACTACTATTGGGCTGGCTAAAGAGTTCATTCGGGTTTTTCTGTAAGATCTTACAAAAAACCCCGAATGAACTCTTTGGCCAACTCAACACATCCCCAAGACAAGGCCTGGCTCAGTAAATACCGGTTAGACGGATGGCGGCTTGGGGGAACGTAAACACAGTGCTAACAGCTGCTCTTGTGGGGAGAATTCATTTGTTCTCCTTTGGGATAATTGGTGCTTTCTGGGGTTAGAACTTTCCTAATCAGCAAAATACAACCTTAATTCTTCTTTTTAAAGAGCCCACGGTCGCCAGTGCTTTGTGGCTCTGAGAGCCGGCCAGGGTGGGGTCTGGGGCACTCAGCTCAGGGGGAGTTACCTCTCGGCTTCCTGGGACAAGGACTCCACCTTGCGGGACAGCAGCTGTTCACTCTGCATCAGCTGGTAGACCCCGACATCCACGTCGTTGACAGGAGAGACCTTGGCGTGGGGGCCTCGGGCAAACTTCACGATCTGAAGGGACAGGGACAAATTACTGCTGCTCTGACCCCAAATGCTGAGAAACCCCTGGGCAGGGGTGCTGGCGGCTGTGTCAGCACACAGTGGACAAGGTCTCGGGGAGTGAGGGGAGAAGGAACGCGTTCCCGTACCTTCTCCCCATTCTGCTCCAGGACGGTGACCCGCTTCTCTTTCTGCAGCTGCAGCAACACCAGGTAGAAGGTCCTCTCATCCAGACAGGAGCCCGCACACAGGGTGCTGAGCTCTGACAGGGCCACCACGGGGTGTGAGGAGAGCGGGGAGTTCTGATACAGACGGTACACCTCCTCAGCCTTCTCCTGCAGGGGAAGTGCAAAGTGCTTGTGGGGAGGGATTGCTGCCCCAGAAACCAGACAGCCCTGAGCCCATGCTTCAGATCCATGATCACGTGAGGGAAGAGCAGGGGAGCACCCACCCTGTCCTCAGCTTTGGAAAAGGAAAAAGGATTCATGTTTTTTTAAAAACTTGGCGGAATGTCTGGTGAACACGTGTGAAATAAGGTACATGGTATGTTGGGAGCCAACTCTGGGCTTGCCGTTCCACCTGGGACTCCGTGTTCCTGCATCTCCCTTGCCTACGGTCCCCTGTGTGATCCTGGGCCAGTCGGTCTCACTGGTCCTTGGCAAGCCGGAGAAGATGGATGGAGATGATGTCGAAACTCCCTGCCAGTCCTGGTCTCTCCATTTTGTGCCAAATGGCAATCCTGCAAACTGGAATACTACCGAGTCTAGAAACAGCCCCAAGAGGGAAGTATGGGATGGGATTTTTGTGAGAATTTAGGAATCTTTAGACTTAGATGAGAAGTCTAAGAAATACAGGTTCCAAGAAACAATGCCACAGTCTTCCTCCTTTGTGGAAATTAGTCTTCTGCAAATAAGAAATACGTACTGATGTATGCACAGGATGCTATGAAAATGCAGAGGACGACTACCCAGGAGTTCAACAATTGCTCAGAAAATAAGAGTTGTTGAGTAGAATCCCATAGGTAAGTCATGGGTGGGATGCTGGTGGGAAGGTCATCTCAGGAAGACGAACAGTCATGAGCAGCAGCATGAAGTCGGAGTCTTCTTTACCACATATACAAAAATACCTACTACGTTATTAACATTAACTTGAGAAAATGAAAGCATAAAACATTTGAATAAAATGCTTTAAAAAAAAATCTTATTAACCTTTGAAGTAGAGGGTTGTCTTTCTAAGCAAGAGCAGAAAAGTTACACCTTTCTCAGTAAGAGCAGAAATTCAGTAGCTGAAAAGGAAAATTTGAAAAATCTATAGAAATATAAAAACTTTTATATGGTAAAAGACATCCTAAGTAAAAATGAAAACAAGAAACTGAGAGACGCTCTTTCCGCCATCTTTCCCTGCCGCCAGAATGGTGCGCATGAATGTCCTGGCTGATGCTCTCAAGAGTATCAACAATGCCGAAAAGAGGCAAACGCCAGGTCCTTATTAGGCTGTGCTCCAAAGTCATCGTCAGGTTTCTAACAGTGATGATGAAGCATGGTTACATTGGCGAATTTGAAATCATTGATGATCACAGGGCTGGGAAAATTGTTGTGAACCTCACAGGCAGGCAAAATAAGTGTGGAGTGATCAGCCCCAGATTTGATGTGCAACTCAAAGATCTAGAAAAATGGCAGAATAACCTGCTCCCATCCCGTCAGTTTGGTTTCATTGTACTGACAACCTCAGCTGGCATCATGGACCATGAAGAAGCAAGAAGAAAACACACAGGAGGGAAAATCCATGGATTCTTTTTCTAGGGATGTAATACATACAATATTTTGGCCACCTCATGCAACGAGTTGACTCACTGGAAAAGACTCTGATGCTGGGAAAGGTTGGGGGCAGGAGGAGACGGGGATGACAGAGAATGAGATGGCTGGATGGCATCACCGACTCTATGGACATGAGTTTGGGTGAACTCCAGGAGTTGGTGATGGACAGGGAGGCCTGGCATGCTGTGATTCATGGGGTCGCAGAGAGTCGGACACAACTGAGCAACTGAACTGAACTGAACTGAATACATACAAATAAAATGACTCAGAGGAAAAAAAAAAAAGAAACTGAGAGACAATATTAAATTCTTAACACTAAATAAATCTTGTCTCTCGCATTGCAGACAGATTCTTTACCAGCTGAGCCACAAGGGAAGCCCTATATATGAAAGTGTAGTTTCTCTGTCATGTCCAGTTCTTTGCAACCCCATGGACTGTAGCCAGCCAAGCTCCTCTGTCCATGGGATTCTCTAGGCAAGAAAATTGGAGTGAGTTTCCATGCCCTCCTGCAGGGGATCTTCCCAACCTAGGGATCGAACCTGGGTCTCCCATGTAGATTACAGTCCATGGGGTCGCAAAGAGTCAGACAAGGCTGACTAAGTGCGCGCACGCGCACACACACACACACACACAACACACACACCCCCTTAATAAATATAAAACTCCAAAATCAATCCGTCTAGTCAAGGCTATGGTTTTTCCCATGGTCATGTATGGATGTGAGAGTTCGACTGTGAAGAAAGCTGATCGTCAAAGAATTGATGCTTTTGAATTGTGGTGCTGGAGAAGACTCTTGAGAGTCCCTTGGACTGCAAGGAGATCCAACCAGTCCATTCTAAAGGAGATCAGTCCTGGGTGTTCATTGGAAGGACTGATGCTAAAGCTGAAACTCCAATACTTTGGCCACCTCATGCGACGAGTTGACTCCCTGGAAAAGACTCTGATGGTGGAAGGGATTGGGGGCAGGAGGAGATGGGGACGACAGAGAATGAGATGCCTGGATGGCATCACCGACTCTGTGGACATGAGTTTGAGTGAACTCCGGGAGTTGGTGATGGACAGGGAGGCCTGGCGTGCTGTGATTCATGGGGTCGCAAAGAGTCGGACACGACTGAGTGACTGAACTGAACTGAACCAATAATATAAAAGACAAAGAATCCAAAATAAAAACAGGCAAAGGCTATAAAGAGGCAATTCACAGAAGAGAATATGTAAATAGCCAGTGGATAGGTGAAAAGATGCTCAAATTCCAAAAAGGAAGTATTTTTATTCATCAAACTGACAAAATTTGAAAGACTTATGTTATCTAGTGCCGGCAAGGATGTGAGGAGACTGGGTACTTTAATGTAATCTTCATGAAAGTATAAATTAGTACAAACTTTTGAAAAGTAATTTGGTAATTTCTGTTAAAACTTAAAATGTGCGTATACATTTCTAGAAAATAAAAGTGAAGAGTATACATGTAGGCACAAGGCTGTCAAAGAAGTATTTCTTTGTAACAGAGAGAAATTGGAATAACTGAAATATCCATTTGTGTGGTAACTATGTGTGGCGTGTCCATAGATTATTATGCAGCCATCCAAAAGAATGAAGCAGATCTGTATCATGTAGGGACCTAGAAGGGTGCTCATGATATATTAAGGTGGAAAGAAAAAAAAAAGCTGGTTGTAGACCAAAAGGTAAAATAAGGCAACATTTCTAGAAAAAAATATACATATATATGTATGTATATGGGCTTCCCTGGTGGCTCAGTGGTAAAGAATCCACCTGCCAATGCAGAAGACACAGGTTCCATCCCTGGGTTGGGAAGATCCCTGGAAATGGCTACCCACTCCAGTACTTTTGCCTAGAGAATCCCATGGACAGAGGAGCCTGATGGGCTACAGTCCATGGGGTCACCAAGAGTCAAACATGACGAAGCGACTGGACAACAACAAATTGTGTATGTGTATATTCACTTACTGTGTTAACAAATATTTACTGACTCTCTACTATGTACCAGGCACTGTTCCCAGGCCCCATGAAACTTCTCCCTTCTGGTAGGGGGGAAAGATAAAATACAAGTAAAGAATTTCAGGAAGTACTAAATGCCAACAAGAAGATAAAATGGAAAGTAACATAATAAGGTCAATAAGAAGGGATGTGTGCTTCTGCAAACAGAACTGGGAAGGGAATGTACCCAAAGAGGTAGAGATGGGATGAACAGAAAGGAAACTTTCTTTGTACAATTTTTTGCGAATCACAAACTCTATGGGCAATTTTTACTGTTTTGTCATTTTTTCAAATAAGATTAAAACTTGCTGGCTGCTTTCTGCATTTAGACTTGGGAAAGCCAGTTTACCTCAGAAACAGACTTTCTTTGTTTTATAAAAATATCCAGATAAGACCCTTTATTTTCATACATGAAAACAAGTCTCATTCCCAGGAGAAAACCATGTATCTGAAGTCACCATGTATCTGGTAGCAGCTGTCATTGAATGAGATTAAGCACCAGAGTGTTCTGTGTAGTGATGTAAGCCGAGTACAGATTTAACAGTCTGTGCCCCTGAGAAGGGGATGGCAGAGAATGAGATGGCTGGATGGCATCACCGACTCGATGGACATGAGTCTGAGTGAACTCAGGAGTTGGTGATGGACAGGGAGGCCGACTCTCGGAGAGTCGGACACGACTGAGCGACTGAACTGAACTGAACTGAAAGAGGATTAGACTACTCTGCTGTCAAAAATTGTTGGTTCTTAGAAGATTTCTGTGATTCCACTCCCATCTACCCCCATCTCTGCCTTGCTCTCAAAATGCTGAGTCCAAAGCCACAACTGTGAGGACAAACGGATGGACCCCCCTTTGCTCCAGGTTGGAGAACACCTGAGGTAAAAGACCACAAAAAGGGAAAGAGCTGGCCCAGAACCACTTAAACCACCAAGCACTTTCTGTGTGTCCCTGGCTGAGCCCTGGAGGCTGAGAGGGAGGGTAGTGCAGAGGTGGGGAGGTGTTTTCCTGAAGAAAATGCATGCTGCTTAGTCAAAAATCCCAGGGGACAGGGAGAGCAGGTAGGTTTTGATCCCTAGGCTGAGGTGGCAGGGAAGAGGGCTGTCTGTCGGGGTGAGGAGAAACTGGAGCTTCTAATGGGGTGGGGACTGGGGGTTGTGACATGGCCCCAGCTGTATGGAAGCCTCCAGGGCTCTGAGGCTGGACTTCAAGTGATTATGGCATTCAAATGTTAGTCACTTAGTTGTGTCCAACTCCTTGCAACCCCATGGACTGCAATCCACCAGGCTCCTCTGTCCTTGGGATTCTCCAGGCAAGAATGCTGGAGTGGGTAGCCATTCTCTTCTCCAGGGGGTCTTCTCAACTCAGGGATTGAACCCAGGTCTCCTGCACTGCAGGTGGATTCTTCACCACTGAGCCACCAGGGAAGGATGGAGTTGGTGAGTTTCAAAAATAACCACTGTCTGCAACTCTACTTCATAGACACTGTGTTCAGTCATCTTTATAAACACACACACACACACACTCTTAAGGTTACTATAACCTTGTCCACCACAGATGGTGGAGCGGTGGGGGTGATGCAGGTCTGCCCTGGGTTATAGAGTAGGTGGAGGGCTTCCCGAGGGGTCCAGTGGTTAAGAATCTGCCTTGCAACGCAGGGGACACAGGTTCCATCCCTGGTCAAGGAAGATCTCACATGCCATAGAACAACTAAGCCCATGCGCCACAACTACTGAGCCCATTTGCCTATAGCCCGTGCTCCGCAGCAGGAGAAGCCACCACAATGAAAAGCCCGTGCACCAGAACTAGAGAACAGCCCCTGCTAGCTGCAACGAGATAAAGCCCTCTTGCAGCCACGAAGATCCAGCACAGCCGAAAATAAAATAATCTTAAAAAAAAAAGAAAAGTGTGTGTGGAAGTAGAGATGTGGTGACAGCAAAGCTTGCCTGACAAGGAGAGACAGAGCAGTGACCAGGCAGGGCCCCAGGTCCCACAAGGAGTCATCCTGAGATGGGAAAACTGGGGTGGGTTTACAGGCTGAAGAAGAACATGACAGAGTGAGAAGGAATATACAGATCGGGAGGGTCACTGATGCCACTAAGGGCAGGGACAGACTTGAGAGCACGCACGGGACAGAGGAAGGCCACTTCATCCTCTGAGCCTGGGGAGGAAGCAGGGCTGAGAGGAGGTCAAAGTGGAAGTGGAAGACAGACAGTTGAAGGCACGACTAAGGGGATCCTATGTTCTCAGTGCAGTGTCTGCAGAGAATATGAAGCGGTGTGTGGGGGGGGAGGGGACAAGAACACCAGGCAGCTGAGTGGCTCCAAGGACCCTCCTAAAGCTGGGACTTTGAAAGGGGCCCCACTCCTGGTGACAGAGCAATTTTTTCCGGCAGAAATGAAGGACCACGGGGCTGATCTAAGGTGGCTGATTTGCTGGTGTCTCCTGTGCGGCCTGAGAGCTGCAGAGGAGCCAACGGGGTAGATGAGAGAAGCAGTCAAGCATCAGTGGCACGCTCTGGGCTTTGGACAGAAGGCAGGCCAGGAGGAAGCTGAATGACCAGAAGAGCATGAAAGAAAAAGAGCCCGGTAGTTTCTCTGATGGTGGTAAGCAAGTGAGAAAGAAGGACATCTGAGCCCAGTTGGCCGATTTGTTGTTGCTGTTTAGTCACTCAGTTGTGCCCAACTCTTTTTCAACCCATGGACTGTAGGGACCCACGGACTTTTTTTTCGACCCAGGCTCCTCTGTCCATGGGATTTCCCAGGCAAGAATACTGGAGTGGTTTGCCATCTCCTTCTCCAGGGGATCTTCCCCATCCAGGGATCGAACCCTGCACTGGCAGGTGGGTTCTTTACCACCGAGCCACCAGGGAAGCCCAGTTTACTGATTAAGGAGAGGGCAAAGCTGAAAGAGGAAATGGCAACCAAGTTTTCTAAACTTTAGTTTATCATTAATCCCTACAAATATAGAAATTACTCAATTGTGTGTAACTGACAATTTCTAGATAGAGGTTCACCCTTGAAATGTACAAGTCCAAGTCCAACCAACAACTCATTGCTACAAAGTATAGCAAAAGGAAGGTCAGATGAACTCAGTTATCAGCTGTCAATCCATAAAAAAGATTTGTTCTTTTTCCAATGATTCCCCCAAGCCACTCAAGAAAGGTGGAGGGTCCTGTCATCACCCCAGATGACACCCAGACCTCTCACTCCTGAGCACCCACCTTAAGAAGCTCCACAGCCACGAGCACCTCCTCAGCAGGAACCTTATGATCCCCTAGCATGTTGGAAAGAGTCCACTTGAGGGGCTTCAGCAGGAAGACTCCGACCCCCCAGGAGATCCAGCTGCTGTCTACACTGGCCATGAAGTCAGACTCCCGCTGCAGCTCCCCTCGACTGCCGGTGAAGAAAGAAAAGGGCAGGTGGTAGGCTTTACTGCAATGGCCCCACCTCCCACCTTAGCCCAAAGAGGAATGTGATCGTCATCTTCATAAGCATCGTTTACCAAGCACCTTCACGTCAGCTACTGTGAGCAGTGCTGTTTATGCTCCAGCCCCAAGCCTCACAACTATTCTTGGCAAGAGAAAACTGAGGGACTGAGAAGATGACAGAGGCCAAAGATAAACTATAATTTGGCTCCAAAATGCAAGCTCTCTGATAAGGTTCCAGAGACACAGGAGGCCATGGGGCCTGTGTTGAGACTTCCCTTGATGAATGGAGATCCAAACAATAACGGATTAGTGTCAAGGGCAAGACATGAGGATGAAGACAAAGCAGTTCAGAGAAAGGGTTTTCTGCTAGTCCTAAACTTGGGTGGAGATAAGGCACAAGCATTTCAAAGTCCTAGTAATAAGTAGCTAACTTTACTGAATGCTTCCCATGGGCCAGTCACTATGCTAAGGGGTGCTAAGGAATATCTCTTCAAATACACAAAATAAATCTAAGTACAATCATGTTTTATAACTGATCAAACTGAGGCTTATGGAGAGGTACATATTTTTTCCTAATTTAGCATATGGCAGAGTCAGGATTTGCACCCAGGCCATCTGGCTCCCAATCAAAGCTTTAACTACTCTGCTATGCGGCTTCTACAGAAAAATGTCCCCCTCAGAAATTCTTCAGGTCCCAGACCCTGTCAAACATCAGGAGGCATCAGTGGGGTGCCAGCAGTCAGGAGAGGAGAAATAGAGGTACTGCAGGTCTCTGGGTAGGAAGTGGGAGAGGATGGTCCTGTTATAATAAGGAAGCTCAGATTCTTCCTGCCCCTCACTGACTTTTTCAGCTACTGTCTACCCTGTGCCCCATGTGGCGCATGAATGGAAACTGTACTGGAAAGGAGAAGTTCCAGAAATGACTTGCCTCATTAATGTCAGTCAAGGGAAGGGGGCTGGGAGGAAGAAAGACCTCTTAACTGGGAAGAGGGCTGAGTTAAAAGCAACATATCAAAGTTGACTTTCTTCAGTCTCCGACCCCAAGGAAGTCACTGTGTTAGAGAGGCCGCTCAGGATATGACATATGCAACATGAGTGTAAATGCTTGAGACTCAGAAGACCCCAGGTCCAGCCCTGCCATAACCTCTAACCATCTGTGTAACCCCGAGTAAGTTGCTCCATGTCTCTCAGACTCAGTTTCTTCTGAGAGGATAATTCTGTCACCGCAGGACTGCTGAGGGAGCCAGATGAAATGGTGTAGGCAAAATACCTGCACACAGCAAAGTGCTGTACTTCTGTTAGATGTCCATGCTACCAGCCTCAGGAACCTAGAAAAACCCTGCACCTGTCGCACAGGTAGCACCTACAGGACCTTCTCGGATCACCAAGATACTTAGTCATGTCCTCCGCTCTAAACAGCCTGTGCCAAGGACAAGCCAAGACAGGCCGGACACAATACCTGCCCCAGGGGGCTGTTGGCAAGGTCCCTACACACCTCTCCCCCACCACTACTTTCTTCTTAGCTCCGCCCTTCCTTAGTTCAATAAATCCTGTCTCGCAGACCTTGTGTTGTGGGGTTATTCACATTTGGAAGCCCCTATATAACGGGATTCCAGTCCAGATCACTGTCACCTCCGCCAGGCTGGCTTCTCCTTCTACCGTCTGGATAGCATCTAATCAGGCTATCCTGGCCCCACAACTGCCTCCATACCCCACCTCCCATTCCCTCCAAACACCCCTAACCTGGCCTCCTTCGCCCACTGAGCAAACACAGACGGGTCCTGGAAGCCTGACCCGGGACTGGGCGCGGTGCGCCCGGGAGAACGGCCTGGGTCTCTGCCCGCGGGGAGCCGCCCCGCCCCCCGGCCGGGCCCGCCCTCACCGCAGCAGGTCCTGCAGCACGGTGGCCAGCCCCAGCGGGACGCTGCCCTTGCGTTGAAAGGCCTCCTGCAAGTCCCGCAGACGCAGGCGCACCACCCCCTGGCGGCGGCTGTGGCTCAGCACCAACGGCGCCCAGAAGCCCATCTTGCTGTCCCAGTCGGTGCTGTTCACCTCGCGACTCCTTTTGAAGGCGGAGAACAGGAAGGACATGCGCTCCTCATCCTCCTCCCACTCCGGGGGCAGCAGGCCCGCCGGGTCTCCCCCGGCCGGGGCCTCGGCCTCCCGTTCCGGGGACCACATCGGAACCCCAGCCCCGCCAAGGAACCGAACACAAGCCTGGCCCTAGTCCCCTTCCGCCCTGGTTCCCTCCCGGCTTCCGTTCCTGAGCCACCGCCTCCTCTGTCATTACGTCACCACCGCGTGAAATAAGTCTCGCACGTCCTCACGGCGCATGCGTCTCGTTACCCGGCCTGAGCCAGGAGGCGAGATAATGACCCTATTTTCTAAGAAGCTCAGAGCGCTTGCGCCGACCCCTCCTCCCGCAGCCTTTGTGCGGAAAGGAGGACGTCGCGCGTGCGCGGCGGGCAGGTGAGCGTCGCGCCCCCTCGGGAATCATAGAGTTTGGTCGAGCGTTGTAGAGAGGCGAATGATTATGCCTCAAACTTGTGGTGGTTTCAGGTACTGGGACTCGAGAGTGTCGCTAAGGGGCCTCAGAGGCACCAGGATCGCCGCGTGGATCACCGCTCATCGCTACTTGACCAGGCGGTCTTGCTTCGGACATTTAAACTTCCAAGTTAGCCTTCGTTTACAGTAATGTCAGCGGATGAACGAAACTGTCACTCAAGCTCTGTGACTATGTATACACCGATTTTCAGGAATCTACACGCTTCTACTTTTCTTGCTCCCCACCTTCTACCCTGGAGTGACCCCTCTGTTTCCTCAGAATCAGTATCCAACAGATCCCTTAAGATCGAACCCAATTCTAATCTAACTTGAGGGACTTGCCTGGCGGTCCAGTGGTTAACTCTCCCCGCTTGCACTGTAGGAGGCATGAGTTTGATGCCTGGTAGGGCAGCAAAGATCCCACAAGCCTCGTGGCGAGCCCCCCAAACAAATAAGAACAACAAAACCTTTCTTGAAACCATTCCAGACTGCATGATTGTTGATCTCTTTTTCTGGAGTGGGCGGTTTAGCATTTACCAGTCTGTGTCCTGATCCCTGCGGGCAGTTCAATTTCCTTAAATATCTACGTCGCATAGTGATGCCATAGAAATGTTTCATAAACTGAAAATGCATAACTTGACTCCTGTCCTTCTAATATCTTAGAATATTGTTAGAGTCTCAAAAAAAAGAAAAGAAAAACAACCTCATGAGTAAGGAACATGTCTGGTGTCTTAAGAATCAGTTTTATTTTTAACCGAACCATTTAAAAGGCAAAAGGAGTTTCTTTAATGGAACCAGGTAACAATCATCAGAGTTGAATGTAAACTTGGCCTCTGCCCCTCACTGTCTGTGTGACCTTGATTAAATACCTTAACTTTCTGAGCTGCTTTTGTAAAATTTTATTTCCTAATGGGGTTGTTTGAAGGAAATGTTATGTAAAATAACTGGCACATAATATAGTAGGTGTTATCACTGAGTGGCAGGCTGTTTAGTAGTTGGGACCCAGTTTAAGGAAGAATTTTAATAAGCATTTTGAAGGAGGAGAAGGGATATGATTGGTTACATGAATGAATGTGTCCACTGATATTAAGATGTTATATTCTTCCAAAAACGTTCACAGGCAATATGTCATTTAATATTCATAGCAGCTGACAAATATTTTCCTTGACCACACTCTAGACAGGTTCTTCTGAAGCCTCTTCTTAACTATACTTGTCAACCTTGGCCCATAAAGATGTAAGCAAAGACTAATATAGCTTCTAGCAGCTGAAATCATATTCACAGGATGACCCTAGCCACCTCTTAAAGTGCCTACCTGAGAACACTCAAGGTTGTCAAAAACTTTACTGCTTGTTTCCATCCAGCACCTCAAGACAGGGCCCTTGTCTCTTGGCCTCTGCAGGAGGGGAGGAGTCTTACTCTGATAAGCCCTAGTTAGCAAACATACGAGTTTTACAGGGATCAACCTCCTTTTGTGTGTTTTTTTTTTTTGTAATTTCTCACTGCCTGAACCCTGCTGAGACACCCTCATCCTCTTACCCATTTCCTCATTCTCCCTTTAAAGAGCCCCATCACCTCTGTACAAATGAAAGTTGAGTTCAGTTCACCCTGGACTCTTTATCCTATTGTAATGGTATATTACTGATTATAATCTGTCCTGACCACTTTAACTAATGTCTGGCTTTATAAACAAAGGACAAATTTTGATCCAACCCTGTGAGATGTTTTGGTACTTCTTCCATTTTACAGAAGGGAAAGTTGTATCATGACTACTTTGAGTCTGGTGGAAAACATTCCAGAAAAGAATAGTATATAATGTGAGTTGTACCCTAAGAAACATATTTCAGCTATGCTGTCATACCCTATAAAACGACCCATTGGTCTATGTCATGAAAGAGTCCAGGTTATTCTTTCTACCCTAGTCCCTGAATCTGATAAAATAGTCCTGCTCCTAACCATTTTCCTTGCTGGTCAGATGGTAAAGAATCTGCCTGCAGTGCGGGAGATGTGGCTTTCATCCCTGGGTTGGGAAGATCCCCTGGAGGAGGACATGGTGACCCACTCCAGGACTGTGGCCTAGAGAATCCTCATGGACAGAGGAGTCCATGGGGTCGCAAAGAGTCAGACATGACTGAGCAACTAAGCACACACCACCTAAGCATTTTCAGGAAATTTTCAGCATTTTCAAAGTTGTGGCCAGCTGTATCTCAAAAGTACCCCTGGGTTCCTGACACCTCTGGGTGCATAGTTCTCTGCTTCTACCTTTTGGAGATTGGAAGAGTTACTGGGAGTAGTGGAAATGGAAAGAAAGCTCTGCGGATCCTGAGAGGGGTGATTGAGTACACAGCAAACTTTCACACTGCTGAGTTTTCAGGCCCAACACTCTTCCTCTGCTCTGTGGGACTGGCTATTTTTCATCCTGTTATTGTTTAGTCACTCTGCCATGTCCAACTCTTTTGCGACCCAATGGACTGTAGCCTATCAAGCTTCTCTGTCCGTGGTATTCTCCTGGCAAGAATACTGGAGATCCCCCATGCTTTCCTCCAGGGGATCTTCCTGGACCAGGGATCAAGCTCACATCTCCAGCATTGCATGTGGATTCTTTAATAGCGGGCCACTGGGAAAGCCCAACATGAAAGCATGTACATGTATATTTAATCTGATGGACTGCAGCTCTAAAAGTCACCAAATCTGTACCCTTAGGAACATACAACACACCCTGATACATATTCAGACAGAGGCTGATTATAGGCAACAAAGGGAGCATTAGTAGGGAAAACAGAAAAGAACACTCCTACAGCCCCATAAGCACGATCCTTCAGGCCCTATCTCCTGCCTCCAGAACCTTCCTGCTAATTCTCCATACAAAAGAATTCAGTGAAGGGTATTTAAGAGGGAATAATATGCTATGATGGTATAGGTTGGCTCTGCATTCATTCAAAAGTAATGACTGAGAACCAGCTATATTTTCAGTATACATATTAAATTATATAAATTTATTTATATTAAAAATTTTTATGGACACACAGACATAGTGAACAGACTAGTGTATACAAGGGGGGAAGGAGAGGATGGGACGAATTGGGAGAGTAAACATTTCCATTACCATATGGAAAATAAATAGCCAGTGGGAATTTGCTGTATGTCTCAGGGAGCTTAAATTCCATGCTCTGTGACAACCTAGAGGGGTGGGATTAGGGATGGGAGGGAGCTTCAAAAGGGAGGGGACATATGTATACCTATGGCTAATTTCTGTTGATATATGCAGAAACCAGTCTGTTGTTCCATGTCCAGTTCTGACTGTTGCTTTCTGATCTGCATACAGGTTTCTCAAGAGGCAGGTCAGGTGGTCTGGTATTCCCATCTCTTTCAGAATTTTCCACAGTTTATTGTGATCCACACAGTCAAAGGCTTTGGCATAGTCAATGAAGCAGAAATAGATATTTTTCTGGAACTCTCTTGCTTTCTTCATGATCCAGCGGATGTTGTCAATTTGATCTCTGGTGCCTCTGCCTTTTCTAAAACCTGCTTGAAAATCTGGGAGTTCACGGTTCACATATTGCTGAAACCTGGCTTGGAGAATTTTGAGCATGACTTTACTAGCGTGTGAGATGAGTGCAATTGTGCAGTAGTTTGAGCATTCTTTGGCATTGCCTTTCTTTGGGATTGGAATGAAGACTGACCTTTTCCAGTCCTGTGGCCACTGCTGAGTTTTCCAAATTTGCTGGCATATTGAGTGCAGCACTTTTATAGCATCATCTTTCAAGACTTGAAATAGCTCAACTGGAATTCCATCACCTCCACTAG
The DNA here is from genome assembly GCF_049115385.1 of Moschus berezovskii. Classification (NCBI taxonomy): domain Eukaryota; kingdom Metazoa; phylum Chordata; class Mammalia; order Artiodactyla; family Moschidae; genus Moschus; species Moschus berezovskii. The sequence goes on along the minus strand of NC_142466.1, from coordinate 77,717,654 downwards.
CTTTGTTCGTAGTGACGCTTTCTAAGGCCCACTTGACTTCACATTCCAAGATGTCTGGCTCTAGGTCAGTGATCACATTATTGTGACTATCCTGGTCGTGAAGATCTTTTTTGTACAGTTCTTCTGCGTATTCTTGCCACCTCTTCTTAATATCTTCTGCTTCTGTTAGACCCATACCATTTCTGTCCTTTATCGAGCCCATCTTTGCATGAAATGTTCCCTTGGAATCTCTAATTTTCTTGAAGAGATCTCTTGTTTTTCCTATTCTGTTGTTTTCCTCTATTTCTTTGCATTGATCACTGAGGAAGGCTTTCTTATCTCTCCTTGCTATTCTTTGGAACTCTGCATTCAGATGCTTATATCTCTCCTTTTCTCCTTTGCTTTTCACGTCTCTTTTCACAGCTATTTGTAAGGCCTCCTCAGACAACCATTTTGCTTTTTTGCATTTCTTTTCCATGTGGATGGTCTTGGTCCCTGTCTCCTGTACAATGTCACGAACCTCCGTCCAGAGTTCATCAGGCACTCTATCTATCAGATATAGTCCCTTAAATCTATTTCTCACTTCCACTGTATAATCATAAGAGATTTGATTTAGGTTATATCTGAATGGTCTAGTGGTTTTCCCTACTTTCTTCAATTTAAGTCTGAATTTGGCAATAAGCAGTTCATGATCTGAGCCACAGTCAGCTCTTGGTCTTGTTTTTGCTAACTGTATACAGCTTCTCCATCTTTGGCTGCAAAGAATATAATCAATCTGATTTCGGTGTTGACCATCTGGTGATGTCCATGTGTAGAGTCTTCTCTTGTGTTGTTGGAAGAGGGTGTTTGCTATGACCAGTGCGTTCTCTTGACATGGAAAAACAGACTGGTTCCAAATAGGAAAAGGAGTACGTCAAGGCTGTATATTGTCACCTTGCTTATTTAACTTATATGCAGAGTACATCATGAGGAACGCTGGCCTGGAAGAAGCACAAGCTGGAATCAAGATTGCTGGGAGAAATATCAATAACCTCAGATATGCAGATGACACTACCCTGATGGCAGAAAGTGAAGAGGAACTAAAAAGCCTCTTGATGAAAGTGAAAGAGGAGAGTGAAAAGGTTGGCTTGAAGCTCAACATTCAGAAAACAAAGATCATGGCATCTGGTCCCATTACTTCATGAGAAATAGGAAAAACAGTGGAAACAGAGTCAGACTTTATTTTTCTGGGCTCCAAAATCACTGGGAAGGAAAGTTATGACCAACCTTGATAGTATATTAAAAAGCAGAGACATTACTTTGCCAACAAAGGTCTGTCTAGTCAAGGCTATGGTTTTTCCCGTGGTCATGTATGGATGTGAGATTTGGACTGGGAAGAAAGCTGAGCGCCGAAGAATTGATGCTTTTGAACTGTGGTGTTGGAGAAGACTCTTGAGAGGCCCTTGTACTGCAAGGAGATCCAACCAGTCCATTCTAAAGGAGATCAATCCTGGGTGTTCATTGGAAGGACTGATGCTAAAGCTGAAACTCCAATACTTTGGCCATCTCATGCGACAAGTTGACTCACTGGAAAAGACTCTGATGCTGGGAAAGGTTGAGGGTGGGAGGAGACGGGGACGACCAAGAATGAGATGGCTGGATGGCATCACCGACTCTGTGGACATGAGTTTGAGTGAACTCTGGGAGTTGGTGATGGACAGGGAGGCCTGGCGTGCTGTGATTCACGGGGTTGCGGAGAGTCAGACACGACTGAGCGACTGAACTGAACTGAACTGATGCAGAAACCAATACAATATTGTAAAGCATTTATTCTCCAATTAAAAATAAATTTTAAAAATTTATTGGAGAATAGTTGAATTACAGTTTCATGTTAGTTTCAGGTGTGCCCAGGGTGAATCAGGTATGCATATACATATATCCACTCCTTTTTTAGATTCTTTTCCCATATAGACTATTACAGAGTACTGAGTACAGTTTTCTGTGCTATACAGTAGGTTCTTATTGGTTATTTTATATATAGTAGTTTTGTGTTTATGTCCATCCCAATCTCACAATTTATCCCTCAGTCAATTCAGTTCAGTCGCTTAGTCGTGTCCGACTCTTTGCGACCCCATGAATCACAGCACGCCAGGCTTCACCTGTCCATCACCAACTCCCGGAGTTCACTCAAACTCATGTCCATCGAGTTGGTGAAGCCATCCAGCCATCTCATTCTCTGTTGTCCCTGTCTCCTCCCACCCCCAATCCCTCCCAGCATCAGACTCTTTTCCAGTGAGTCAACTTGTCGCATGAGGTGGCCACCCCCCTATAAATTTTATTTTATTGTGATTATTTTTACTATTTACTTATTTATTTTTGGTTGTACTGGGTCTTTGTTGCTGTGCACAGGCTTTTACTAGTTGTGGAGAGCAGGGGCTACTCTACCTTGAGTTGTTGCAGAGCACAGGCTCTAGGCACACAGGCTCTAGGCACACAGTAGCTGCAGCATGTGGGCTCAGTAGTTGTGGCTCCTGGGCTCCAGAGCACTGGCCCAATAGTTGTAGTGCACAGACTTAGTTGCTCTGCCGCACGTGGGATCTTCCTGTATCCAAGAATGAACCCACGTCTCCTGCATTGGCAGGCAAATTCTTTACCACTGAGCCAAGTAAGTGAATAGTTAGATCTTTTCCTAAAAATATCTTAAAAGATATTGACTTTAAAAATCACTAAAATATTTTAAGGTTAAAAAATGAGATTGAAACATTAAAAATGTAGATCTAAAACCAGAATACTGCAATTCATTATTTTTAGGATATTTTGATATTTGGTTAACTGTATATTTTTCCAACTTTCATACTTAGATATAAAAATTTTAGAAAATATATAATGGTAAAAATTGATTCTGACTCTATTTAGAGAATGCTTTATTCTGCTTAGTATTTTTAGATTTTTATTTTGATGTTTACTAGAAAAATGTTTCCTCTTAAACTATATGAATAAATGTTAAAAAATTTAGAAACTTCTGCCTATAACATAGAAATAAATATATTTTGTTTAGATATCTTTAAGTAGAATAAATTTTCAGAACTTTTTATTTATGAATCATACTTCTGACCTTTTTCCACCGAGTGTTATTCATTTTTTTAATTACCACATCTAGAATGACAGTATTCCATGAAGTTTTAAGTTGGATAAACATTTGAATTCCTTAGGAACTGAGAATATTATGGCCAAACTTTGCTCTCAGATAAAGCATAATAAAATCCAAGGGAAACCTGAACACAATATCAAATCTCAAAATCTTTCAAAGAGAGATGTCTATTTAACTGACTCTACAAGACTGTTATCTCTACATTATACAAAATACAACTTCCATGTCATGCAATTGATAGTTAATAGTGACATACAATTTTTTTTAACCTCAGTTACAAATAGTTGGCAATTTCATGTTTTGGTTCATGGTTCACTGTCATTGTAGGAGCCTGGCGGGGTACAGTCCATAGGGTCCCAAAGAATTGGCCGTGACTGTAGTGACTTAGCATGCATGCTTGCACACTGTCGTTACTCAAGGCACAGCTCTTCTCTTGTTTGGCTTTGCCTTACTTAATTTTATTTCCTCTTCAGGTCCCACTCCAGCTCATATCTACACCCCTTCCCCACAGTATATGGCTATGTATTTTACATCTTAGAAAAATTCTGTATCCCTAAAACACGTAGTGTTTCTTTTGTGGAAAAAATATTTATGAGTGAGATTGTATGATATTGTGGCAGGAGGTTGGGAGGAGGACAGTAGAGAAGTATCAGTGAGTATAAATTTCATATTTTGTACACAGCACATAGCTCAACACTTAGATATTATTCAATTAAAAAAGAAAGAAAGAAATCATCTAGACCTGCATTCTGGTTTTATCTCCATTAGTAAAGAGCTGCATACACCCAGAAAGGCAGGTTTCCTCTCAGATTCCTCCTCTGTGAATTAAAGGTTTCTATATTATGATCTTGAGTTTTTTTACTAGCTCCTGCTTTCTGATTTTAAATGTGGTATCTACTGTAAATGTGTGACTGTGACTGCAGAAATCCTTTGGTTCTGGGGAGTCTGAAGAACAGAGTGTCACCTAAACATCAATGTGTCATGGCTGTGATATTTATATACTGATGCCCCAATATGTTTTTGGCCGGATACTGAAGCAGCCTAACTTCAGCCATAAAGTAAAAACATTGCAGATATTTCAAACACTGCAATGCCTCTATGATGCACAATGCCCCATGTCATTTCTCCTGCTTATTGGCAATGCCTCATCATTGTTGTATAAATATGCATAACCTTGTTGCATTCCCCATTTATTTCTAGTTCTCATCCCTATGATTTACAACCATTAGGACTTGGCGAAAAGAGGAATGAGAAGGAAAATATATTATTCTTAGCTTGTGAGGTTTACTAAAAGACGCTTACTCCTTGGAAGGAGAGTTATGACCAACTTAGATAGCATATTGAAAAGCAGAGACATTACTTTGCCAACAAAGGTCCATCTAGTCAAGGCTATGGTTTTTCCAGTAGTCATGTATGGATGTGAGAGTTGGACTCTAAAGAAAGCTGAGTGCCAAAGAATTGATGCTTTTGAACTGTGGTGTTGGAGAAGACTCTTGAGAGTCCCTTGGACTTCAAGGAGATCCAACCAGTCAATCCTAAAGGAGATCAATCCTGGTTGTTCATTGGAAGGACTAATGCTGAAGCAGAAACTCCAATACTTTGGCCACCTGATGCGAAGAGCTGACTCATTTGAAAAGACCCTGATGCTGGGAAAGATTGAGGGCAGGAGAAGGGGACGACAGAGGATGAGATGGTTGGATGGCATCACTGACTCGATGGACATGGGTTTGGGAGGACTCCGGGAGTTGGTGATGGACAGGGAGGCCTGGCGTGCTGCAGTTCATGGGGTCACAAAGAGTCAGACATGACTGAGTGACTGAACCGAACTGAATTGAACTGTGAGGTTGATAGGGGGAGAAGCCAGGCTTGCTAATATTCTGTTCAGGCACTGCTGTGTTATAGGAGACTTTCCCAATCTCTTTCTTTCCTCTTCCTTCCTTCCTGCTCTAGGCTGGATTAGGTGTCCCTCTTTATCCTTCTATAACCTTATTATGTGCCACATTGTTTCCTTTTATTTGTCATTTTGTTATTATTGGCTGCATACATCTTTGTTGCTGAGCGGGTGGGGGGGTTTCCTGTAGTTATGGGAAGTGGGGGCCACTCTTCGTTGCCGTTCATGAGCTTCTCACTGCGGTTAGGTGGCTTCTCTTGTTGCAGAGCACAGGCTCTAGGTGCATGGGCTTCAGTAGTTGCGGCTCCTGGACTTTAGAGTGTAGGCTAAGTAGTTGTGGCACATGGGTTTAGTTGCTTAGAGGCACTTAGGATCTTCCCAGACCAGGGATCAAACTCACGTCCCCTGCATTGGCAGGAGGATTCTTATCCACTGTACCACCAGGGAGGTCCCCCACATTGTTTTCTAAGTTTCTGTTTTTGTGCCTGTATCTCTGAGTAGCTGAAGTGCCCTCCTGTTAGGGACTGTGTTCTTAATTATGTTTGTTTCTAGCACAGTGCCTGGCACATCTGGAGGACTTTGTTGAATGAATAAATGAATGAATTTAATCAATCAAACTCTGAATAAAGAAACAATTTAATCAAAGCCTATCCTTTATAGCATAACAATATTTACCTGAATACAATGTATTAATACAATAGTTGAATCTTTTATCTATTTGAATAACTGTTTGTTTCTAGGCTGTTTGGGGCTGAAATACCTCTAAATTTAATTGCCTCCATGTTCAAACTGAGGAGTTTGAGCAAAGAACAGGTGTGGGAAATCCTTTTTCTTTCTTCAAAGCACCCAGACCACATAGGCTGTTGCTATCTACCTATTAACAGCCACGACTCTTTAGACTGACTCAGTGACCATTTGTGATTCTGTTCAATTTCACTGCAAAGAATTTATCCCTGTTTATTTTTTTAATATTTATTTACTTGGCAGCATTGGGTCTTAGCTGTGGCATGCAGGATCTTTTGTTGTGGCACCTGGGCTAGTTAGTTGAGGCTTAGTCGCATGCGGGATCTTAGTTCTTTGATCAGGGATGAAACCCATATCCCCTGCATTGGAAGGCAGATTCTTAACCACTGGATTACCAGGGAAGTCCAAATTTATCATTTTTTAATCTCACTGTCTTCTCTTCCACTCTTTCCCTCTAAATTGTTCTATATTTTCAATCCAGCATGAAAGTAACTTGGAAGCCATCATTTTGTCCTAACAAAGATCTGGAAAAGCAATAAATTAACAACTCTTAGATCCGTCAGAGAACTGAGGCAAACTTCTATCACAAAAACTGGAGAAACAGATAAGCTACAGAGAATCACACTTACTAGAGCAGACACTTGCAAGAGAAATTCTCCTTTGAAACCAGCATCAAAGTATCAAAAAACTATATGTGTGGATATGTCTAAAAATTAAAAACACCAAGAAGGCCAATCTTAGAAGGAATCCCTCTAAGTGAGGAGTTTTGCTTCCAGGAGCTCTACCAGGTTCTCACAGTGAAGATTAAAAAAAAAAAAAGAAAAAGATCCTGTTGCTTCCTACAGGGAGGAGGGGGACACTCAGTTCAGTTCAGCTCAGTTCAGTTGCTCAGTTGTGTCCGACTCTTTGTGACCCCATGAATCACAGCACGCCAGGCCTCCCTGTCCATCACCAGCTCCCGGAGTTCACTCAAACTCATGTCTATCGAGTCGGTGATGCCATCCAGCCATCTCATTCTCTGTCGTTGCCTTCTCCTCCTGTCCCCAATCCCTCCCAGACCCTAGCAATTTGAAATAGGGTTTAGGAGAAACATTTTTTTCCCCACCAGCACTGTGGTTTTATTTACCATTCAGGTACAGTAGGATCTGGGAGTGTTAGTCTCAGTTGTATCCGACACATTGCAACCCCTATGGTCTGTCGCCCTCCAGGCTCCTCTGTCCATGGGTTTCCCAGGCAAGAATACTGGATTAGTTTGCCTTGCCCTCCTGCAGAGGTTCTTCCTGACCTGGGGATCGAAACTGGGTTTCCCACGTTGCTGGCAGATATTTTACCATCAAAGCCACCAGGGAAGTAGCATCCAATAAGATGTTGGCAAAATCAGGATTTAAAAGTTTCAGCATCTTAACAGTATGAAAGAAGTCACTACATACTCTCCTCAAAAACGCTTTTCTGTGTCTTTTGATATGAGCAAACCATTTTCTTCTTTCCTTGTTGATGTGGTGGATTACGCTGAATGATTTTTCGATATTAAACCAGTCTTGCATATCTAGGATAAATCCCACTTGGTCATGGTGTATAATTCTTCTTAAGCTTGATTAGATGTGCTAATGTTCTGTTGCAAGCAACAAAGCAAGAGAGTTCCAGAAAAACATCTATTTCTGCTTCATTGACTATGCCAAAGCCTTTGACTGTGTGGATCACAAGAAACTGTGGAAAATTCTGAAAGAGTTGGGAATACCAGACCACCTGACCTGCCTCTTGAGAAACCTGTATGCAGGTCAGGAAGCAACAGTTAGAACTGGACATGGAACAACGACTGGTTCCAAATAGGAAAAGGAGTACATCAAGGTTGTATATTGTCACCCTGCTTATTTAACTTCTATGCAGAGTACATCATGAGGAACGCTGGGCTGGAAGAAGCATAGGCTGGGATCAAGATTTCCAGGAGAAATATCAATAACCTCAGATATGCAGATGACACCATCCTTATGGCAGAAAGTGAAGAGGAACTAAAAAGCCTCTTGATGAAAGTGAAAGAGGAGAGTGAAAAAGTTGGCTTGAAGCTCAACATTCAGAAAACTAAGATTATGGCATCTGGTCCCATCACTTCATGGGAAATAGATGGGGAAACAGTGGAAACAGTGTCAGACTTTATTTTTTTGGGCTCCAAAATCACTGCGGATGCTGATTGCAGCCATGAAATTAAAAGACGCTTACTCCTTTGAAGGAAAGTTATGACCAACCTAGATAGCATATTTAAAAGCAGAGACATTACTTTGCCAACCAAGGTCCGTCTAGTCAAGGCTATGGTTTTTCCAGTGGTCATGTATGGATGTGAGAGTTGGACTGTGAAGAAAGCTGAGTGCCGAAGAATTGATGCTTTTGAACTGTGGTGTTGGAGAAGACTCTTGAGAGTCCCTTGGACTGCAAGGAGATCCAACCAGTCCATTCTAAAGGAGATCAATCCTGGGTGTTCATTGGAAGGACTGATGCTAAAGCTGAAGCTCCAATACTTTGGCCCACCTCATGCGAAGAGTTGACTCACTGGAAAAGACTCTGATGCTGGGAGGGATTGGGGGCTGGAGGAGAAGGGGACGACAGAGAATGAGATGCTGGATGGCATCACCGACTCGATGGACATGAGTTTGAGTGAACTCTGGGAGTTGGTGATGGACAGGGAGGCCTGGGGTGCTGTGATTCATGGGATTGCAAAGAGTTGGACACAACTGAGCAACTGAACTGAACTGAACTGAATGTTTTGTTGAGGGTTTTTGCGTGGGCATTTGAAAGATATTAGTCTGTAGTTGTGTTTTCTTGTAATGTCTTTCGTTTTGATATTAGGGTAATGCAGGCTTCATAGAATGAGTTAGGAAGTATTCCCTCTGCTTCTATTTTCTAAAAGAGACTATGGGAAATTGGCAGAATTTCTTCTTTAAATGTTTGGTAGAACTCACCAGTGAACCCCTCTGGGCCTGGTACTTTCTGTTTGGGTATTTTATTCATTACTGATTTGATTTCTTTAACAGATATAGGCCTATTCAGATTGTCTATTTCTTCTTGTTTAAGTTTTGGTAGATTTCCAATCTACCAAATGGAATTGGTCCATTTTATCAGGGTTATCAAATTTATAGACATAGTAGTAGTTCATAATATTCCTTTATTATTCTGTCAACATCCCTGGGATTAGTTGTTATGGTCTCTGCTTCTTCCTTGAAATTTGTAATTTCTCTTTCTCTCTCTCCACCACCTCCCCCTACTTCCCTCTATCCCATGAACCTCATGGGAAATTTCTCAATTTTACTGATCTTTTCAAACATCCAGCTTTGGTCTGGTTGATATTCTTTATTAATTTCTTGTTTTCAATTGTGTTGATTTTTGCTGTGGTTTTCATTTGTTCTTTTCTTCCTCTTACTTTGAATTTAACTTGCTCTTCTTTTTTCTAGTTTTCTAAGATGAGATCTTAGATGATTGATTTTAGATCTTCCTTCCTTTCTAACATGTGCATTCATCGCTACAAACTTCCCTCTGTGCACTGCTTGTGCTGCAGCCCACAAAGTTTAATAACTTTTATTTTTATTTCCATCTAGTTCAAAATATTTCATTTCTCTAAATCCTTTTTCATTTGACCATGTGTGATTTAGAAATTATTATTTAATTTCCAAGTATTTTAGGATTTTCGAGTTGTTTCTGTTATAGATTTCTATAGTTTTATTCCATTGTGGTTTGAGAGCAGACATTGTAAGATTTTTATTCTTTTAAACTTGGTAAGGAGTGTTTTATGGCCCAGACTGTGATCTATCTTGGTGAATATTCCATGTCAGCTTGATAAGAACATTTATTCTGTTGCTGTTGGATAAAGTAGACTATAGATGTCACAGATGCAGTTGACTGATGGTGTTGTTGAGCTCAGCTAGGACCTTACTGATTTTCTGCCTGATGGATCTATCTGTTACTGATGGAGGCTATCGAAGTCTTTAGCTATAATAGTGGATTCTTTTCTTTCTCCTTGCCTTTCTATCAATTTGAAATTTTGACACTCTGTTGTTAGGTACATTCACATTAAGGATTGTTATGTCTTTGGAAAAATTATGGAGAATTGGCCTTTTTTTTTTCATTGCATGTTGCCCCTCTGTAATCCTGATAATTTTCCTTACTCTGAAGTCTGCTTTGTCTGAAATTAATATAAGCACTCCACCTTTCTAGTTTTAGCGTTAGCATACTTTTATCTACACTTTTACTGTTTGTCTGTGTCTACATTGCCTTTTTTTTGGTTTTTTTTTTCAAACATCATGCAGTTAAGTGTTGTTTGTTTTTATCCACTTTGACAGTCCCTGCCTTTCAGTTGGGGTATTTAGACCATTGATGTTTTAATTATTATTTATATAGTTAAGTTATAAATCTAATATTTGTTACTATTCTTTATTCATTGCCTTGTTCTTTGTTTCTTGTCTTGACTTCCACTTTTTCTGGCTTCTGTGGGTTTAATTGAACACTTTATAGGATTTCATTTTTAACCTGTGTTAGCATATAAGTTTTACTTCTTCTTTTTCTTTTTTTGCTTTCTAAGTAGCTGTCCTTTGGTTTACAAAGGGCAACTAAGCCTGAGCACCAAAACTACTGAGCCCACCTGCTGCAACTAAGACAATGCCACCAAATAAATGAATAACAAGTATTTAAAAAATAAAACGAATCAAAGTCCTTCTTCTAATAACACTGTATCACTTTACAGGTGTATAAGTACTCAATAGCAGTGTCATCCAATCGCTCCCTCCCATCCTTCATAATACTGCTTTCATTCATTTCACTTATCAGGAAGTTACCATCACTACATACATTTTGGCTAGTATCATTTTGAACAAATTGTAATCTATCACATCAAATGGGCTTCTCTGTGGCTCAGACGGTAAAGACACCTGCAATGTAGGAGACCCGGGTTTGATTCCCGGGTTGGGAAGATCCTCTAGAGAAGGGAACGACTACCCACTCCAGTATTCTTGCCTGGAGAATTCCATGGACAGAGGAGCCTGGTGGGCTACAGTCCACAGAATCGCAAAGAGTCATACAAGACTGAGTGACTTCACTCAAGAGCTTTTGTTGGACCAAACGAGAATAAGTAATCTTAGAATATAGTTTGTCTCTAATCTGAATGAAATAGTCAAACTTCATAGCAATATAATTAATATAGTTGTCACTGAAGAATCAGAAAGTGGTTTGCAGTTATATTTACTAGTGGTAAGCTCAGGATGACATTCTGGCTCTCCAAAGTCTAAATAGTTACTGGTCCGTAATCAGTGTTCAATAAAGAACTGTTGAATATATAGACCTTCTTTCAAAAAAATAAGTAAAAGATTTTAATTTGCCTTTTTAAAAATTTTGTCTTATTTTATTCCTTCTCTAAAGTTCTTTTCTTTATGCAAATCTTAGTCTCTGACCTCTGTCATTTCCTTTCTTTCTGAAAAAAAAAACCAAACAAACCTTCCTAAAAGCATATCTTGCAAGGCAAGTCTACAAGCCCCAAGTTTCCTCAATTTTTGTTTGTCTGAGAAAGTTGTTACTTCTCTTTTACTTCTGAAGAATAATTTTCCTCCACAAAGAACCCTGGGTTGGTGGGATTTTCTTTCCTTTCACACTTTAAGTATTTCACCTCACTTTCTTCTTGTTTTATACAATTCTTATTCTTCATCCTCTGCAGGTAAAACTCCTTTTCCTTCAGGATTCTTCTTTTTTAGAATTTAATTCAGTTTATTCACAATCAATCATGAAGCTATATAATTAAAATTTTTTTTTAATTGGAGCATAATTGCTTTACAATGTTGTGTTAGTTTCTGCTGTACAACATCTTGAATCAGCTATCTATCTATCTATCCATATATATCCCCTCCCTTTTGAGCCTCAGGCCTCTTTTAAGACTTTCTTTTTTTTCTTTGGTATTTTGTAGCTTGGGTATGATATGCCGATGAATAGAATTTTTTAAAAAAATATTTTTCCTGCTTGGTGTTCTGCTAGTTTCCTACATCTGTGGTTTGGTGTCTATCATTAATTTTCGAAAATTTGAAGTCATTATTTCCTCAAACACTTCTTTTTCTTCTCTTTTCCTTTTCTTTCTGGTATTCCCCTTATGTTTATGTTACTTCCTTTTTAAATTGTCCCAGAGTTCTTGAATATTCTGTTCTGTCCTTTTAATTCTTTTCTTTTCCCCTTTGTACTTAGGTTTCTAAGTTTCTGTTGACATTGATTCAAGCTCACTGATGCTTCCCCTTCCACTGATTCTATTCATGAGCACGTGAAAAGCATCCTTTATTTCTGTTACATGGTGGGTTACTAGAATTTCCTTTTAATTTTTTTCTTGAAGTGTCCATCTCCCTGCTTACATGTCCTATCTGTTCTCGCATGTTGCCCACTTTTCTATTAGAATCATTAGCACATTATTCCCAGTTGTTTTAAATTCCCGACATGATAATTCCAGCATCTCCACCATAGCTGTGTCCCATTCTGGTGCTGGCTCTCTCTCTTAAAACTCAATGAGTGTTTTTAGTTCTGGTCTTTTAGTATGCCATATAATTTTTTGCTTAAAGTTAGACATGATGTACCTATTAAAGGAACTGAGCTAAGTAGGTGTTTCGAGTAAGGTTTTATTTTTGTCTGGCTAGGAGAAAGTGTTTACTGTAGCGGTTGCTGTCAGAGACTAAAATTCCCTTGTTGTGCTTGTTTATCTTTTCCCTGTTGTCTTTGGGTTTCCCTTTAGACTTCTTTGTAAATAAAGTATAATACCTTTTCTGTTGACTTTCCTGGTGGTTCAGACAGTAAAGAATCTGCCTGCAATGCAGGAGACCCAGGTTTAATCCCTGGGTTGGGAAGATCCCCTACAGAAGGAAATGGCAAACCACTCCAGTATGTTTGTTTGGAGAATCCCATGGACAGAGGGATTTTAACATTCTCTGCTATTGATACTTCCCATTACATATCTCTTCTTCCAGGTAAAGTTTATATCTTTTTACTGATTCTTACCTCTAATTCATAATAAAATCTCTTTTGGGGAGCTTTAAAATATATGTTTGGTCTGTAGAAAGTTATTAAAATGAACAGAAGTTAGGATATCTCAGCATAGAAGTGATAACTGTAAAACAAGAACCAAAAGGAAATTTTAGAACTGAAAATTCCATTATCTGAAATTAAAGATTCATTTGAATGTTATTAACAGAGTTTGAACACTGCAGAAGACATAATGAGTGAACTTGAAGAGAGATTTGATAGATCTAAAGAGCATTCAATCTGAAGAGCAGAGGTTAAAAAAACTGAAAGAAAACAGGGAACAGAGTCTTGGTGACCTTCGGGACAACACCATGGAATATATTTGGAATTGAAGACTGAAAAGAAATAATTGAACAAATGAGAAAAAAAAAATGGCTGTAATTTTCTCAAATGTAGTGCAAAACACCAACTTACAAATTCAAAAAGCTTAGAAAGGCCCAAAGAAAGATAAATATAAAGAAAACACCACCTGGGCATATTGTAGTAACAAAGAGAAAATTCTGTGCATAAAAAATTTTTTTTGCATTCAAAAAGACCAATGAATGATAACTGACTTAAACAATGGAGCTAAGAATTAAAGTAGTGAAAGAAACCTGTTGATTCATTACTCATTTATACCCAGTGAAACTATTTTTAAAAAACAAAGGCAAAATGAAGAAATTGTGGCAAATCATATATTCTGAATAAAGCTACAACAATGAATGTAACTAGAATAAACATGTCAATTATAAGGTTGAGATTCTCCAACTGGAAAAAAGCAAGCTGAAATTATAAGCTGTCTAAAACATGCTCAGTCAGTCACATCCCACTCTCTGGAACCCATGGACTGAAAATAAAAACCAATAATCTCAACCATCCCACTGAAGTAGCATCAAAAACATTTGAGAATGCATTTACAAAAGATATATACAATCTGTACACAGAAAGATAACAAAATGTTGTCAAGATTAAGTAAGAAAGGTCTAAAATAAAACCATCTCATTGATTGCAAGACTCAATATTGCTACAATGTCATTTCTTGTCAATCATCACTTTCAATGCAATATTGATTAAAATCCCAGTAGGACTTTTTAAATTAAATATTTTAATTTATATAAAACTTATATGGAAACACAAACAATTTCAGAGGAAAAAGAGAACAATTGGAGGACTTAAACTACCTGATTTCAACACTCACTATAAAGCTACAGTAATCAAGACAACAGGCTTCCCAGGTGGCTTAGTGGTGAAGAATCTGCCTGCCAGTGCAGGAGCAGCAGGAGAGGAGGTTCCATCCCTGGGTCGGAAAATCTGCTAGAGGAGGAAATGGTAACCCACTCCCGTATTCTTGCCTGGGAAATTCCACAGACAGAGGAGTCTGGCGGACTCCAGTCCATGGGTTCGCCAAGAGTGGAACATGACTGAGCACACACTCACACAATCAAGGCAAGGTGGTACTGGCACAGGATAGAAAATGAATATATCCATGGAACACAATATAGAGTCCAGAAATGGAACATATATATGGTCAATTGAATTTCAACAAAGGCAGTAATATTATTCAATGGGAAAAGAAAGTGTTTTCAATAAATGATGTTGGAACCACTGGATAAACATATGGAGGAAAAAGGAATTTTAATCCCTACCACACCGGCCTCACAAAACTGATACAGAAGGGTGGAGCTGGAGGCTCCCGGTTCGTGTCTCCCCTGCCCAGTCCCCAGCCCACAGTCGCCCTGTAAGTAGGACCTAGCCTTGTGCCGCTTACCCAATACTGGACTCCCCACAACCTAGGTATAGCAGAGAGAGGCTGTTTAGGGGCAGCTGGACGCGCCTGACCCACGTGGGGACCTCCTCCTCCTGGCCCGTTTGGTTTCATATGCCAATTAGCCTCCAGCAGTTCTGTTTCCCAAAGGCTTTAAAGAATCTACAGGGAAGAAAAATCTCCAAGAAAGGCTGAATGGAGTGGATTGCTCTAGCTTGCTTGACTGCAAGAGCAGTAGGGTCGAGAGGAGATGGTATGAAGTCCTGCGTGTGAAAGTCAGACGTTGACCCTGGCATTACTGCAACGCACAGGTCGTGATAGAGGAGATCCGAAGCCTATTTGTGACTTGAATTCAGACCCACCTATGGCCGTCTCTGTGACCTTCATTCTGTCCACCCACCTGTTCACTGAGTACCTGCTCCAGTGAGGCACCTGGCTACTAAGATGCTAAGAGCAAACCTCTGATTCAACAACTTTCCACTGGGACAGAGCTGCCACTTGACTCTGGAGGCAGTCATACCAGCGCACCCATACTGCCAACCAGCGTGGGAGGAACAGAAGTTGAGAGCCAGCAGAAGGCGGTAGTCAGAGGACCAGAGGTAGCTCAGGAGGGTCGTTGCCCCTGAGAAGGGATCCGGTTCAAGAAGAACCTTTAATGCCAACTCTGCGTGCTTCAGACTTCCCAGGTGGCTCCGTGGTAAAGAATCCGCCTACCAATGCAAGAGATGCAGGAGAGGAGTTCCATTCCTGGATTGGGAAGATCCCCTGGAGGAGGGAATGGCAATATACTCCAGTATTCTTGTCTAGGAAAGCCCATGGACAGAGAAGCCTGGTGGGCTGCAGTCCATGGGGTCAGCAAAGAGTCGAACACGACTGAGCACGCACGCAGGCTGCGTTCACCTCGCGGTCGAGAGGAAGACGGAGGTTCTTATTTTTCAAGCACTGATTGAGCAATATCCTGAGTAAGACAAGGCGGGGCCACCGCCGCCTGCTTTCTCCAGAGGCGTGCGTACAGTGCGCGGGAGCGGAGGTACACAGAAGAGCTCCGACGTCTGGCTATCAGAGGCCGGCTTTCCAAGTTCCACGGACGACCGTGAAGATTCCTCATGACTGCGCCTACCATCACCCTGCGGGGACCTCGACAGCGAACGCTGCCCGACCGCAAGGGGCAGCGGGGACGGAGGGCACCGGCCTCCTCGAGCGCCGGCGCAGGGCGCTCCGGTGGCCCCAAACTTCGGTTCGGGTTCCTCGTCTTCGTCATGGGTGCCCTGTTGTGGGTGAGTACCATCGCGGGCACTGGCCCCCCGGAAGGCGCGCCGGGTGGCCGGTACACGGCGGCGGGCCAAGACCCGGTGGTGTGCATGCCCGGGTCCGCTGCGGCCGGGGGATGCCCGAGCAAGATCTACCGTGGGCTGAATGAGGGGAAGGAGCAGGGTAAGGGCCTGGCAGGACCGACCCGGGCCCAGAGGGAGAAGAGCCCGCGTTCTCCGTCCTGGTCCTAGGCTTGTCTGGCTGTCCCAGAAGTAAATTACAAAGGAAAAGGAATGGAAAACTCCTTTGCAAGCCTCTCCGCTCTCCTTTCTTCTCCCCTCCCCCTCCCCTTTTATGTGGAGATTCTAGAAGATGCTCATCGCATATATTCTTCCCCTCGATTTTTACAGAAAAGTTGCTTTCCCACCCTCCCTTGCATTCAGCACCCCTTCTCGGCAGCTGTCGGTCATTTTGCAAATTCCTTCCACTTTCTTCCGCAGCAACCCACAGGACTTAACAGGGTAAATCCCCAGTAATCAGGCGGCTAGCCTCAGGGGCTCTGTCTAGTTCAGGAGGAAAGGGTCTCAAGATGTTACTTTGATTTCTGTTTTGAGTCTGAAACAGGTGTGGCATGCACCCTGAAAAAACTATTTAATGGTTGCCCTGAACTCCAGGCGGAAGTGTTTACTGTTAATCTAGCTGTCTTTTTACTTGTTAAAAACAACTACCCACAGCCACACAAATCTTAAAAGAAACCGGTCTCAGACCACAGGAAGACCTTGAAAACAAGTCTGACGCTATGGCTTTGTCACAGCTGATGAGGTTTAGAGTAAAAGAGAAACCCTGTATGGTGTTACTTACACGTTACTTACACGTGCAATATAAAAATTACATCAAACTAGTGAGTAATGCAAAAAAAGAAGCAGACTCACCAATACAGAGAACAACCTGGTGGTTACTAGGGGGGAGAGGGAAGCAGGGAAGGGCAAGATAGGGATGAGGGGAAAAGAAGAGTTATTGTGAGATTGTATGAAATCATGTGTGTGAATGGCTTGAAAATTGTAAAGCACTATAGAATTTAAAGAATCTTTTGTTAAAAAAAAAAAAATAACGGTGCAGCTTTTAGGGCCCATTTGTCCTCAGGGAGGAAACAGTAGTGTTGTTTTGATTGACCTATCAAGGGAGAAGGAAAATCAAACTATACCCTTAAACAGTTGCATCAGCTCCGGAAAGTAACATGGGCATGCAGCAAGGTCCAACTAGACTCTGCAAACCCAGCTAACAGTATTGCATCACTTGTGGAAGTAAGTGTTAAGAAGCATGAAAGGAAATCCCCACTCGTGACTCATCTCTGAATTTCACCAGCTTGGTAGCAGAGTGGACAAATTGCTGAGACGAACTGAAGACACTTCCACAGCTCATTGTCCGTTCTCAGTTCCTTTCTTTCTTTTAATTGGCCGAGGCTCAAAGGCTGCAGGAATCTTAGTTCCCGACCTAGGATCCAACCTTGACCCCTGCAGTCAAAGTGCGGCATCCTAACCACTGGACCGCCAGGGAAGTTCCCTCGTTTCCCTCTCTCTTTTGTCCCACGCTACTGCTCCACCGCAGCCCTCCTGTCTCCCTCCTCTGTCTGGCTCTATCTCTCTCTCACACCCCCAATCCACCCTCCACACACACACACACCACAAGTCTGTGAATGGCAAAGTCTCACATCTCCACCGCACCCTGGTGCGCCCCAGTGTTTGTCTCTCAAACAGCGTGCAATGGAGATTACACGCCAGGAAGCCTCCTCCTTGTCCATCCCAGCCCCATCCCCCCACTCCCGTTACTTTGACTTCGTTCTTGTCTGTGATCCTGGCTCTGTGGACTTTTCCCTACATGTCCACACCTGTTCCCTGCCACTGGGAGTCTTGTCACATCTGCCTTGCAGCCCTTCCAGGCGCTTTTCACCTTGGTGACTTTACGGGAATCGCTGTCTCTGCCTCCGGTTCCTGTGGCCGGAACTGCCCTGAGGAAAGGAAGGACCTCGCCTTGTTCCCGGTGCCCCACAGCCCCCTGCACAGGGCTACTCAGCAGGCTGCAGACAGGACTCCCCTGAATGCGTGGGTGGTGTGGGTTCTAAGATGCCTGCACTAATGTTAGTGCTTTGTCCTGCTCTGAGGGGCATGGGGGTATTGATCTGGGTGGTGGGAAATGTGACCGGCAAGCTGGGGACAGAACAGAGGTAACTGAATGTCAATGCTGAGGGATTGCCCAGATGCATAGAAGACTATTTCAAGTTTTCATCTGATGTTACCAAAGATTTTTTAAAGGTACATTTGTAGTGTTAAAAGTGTCAATTCATCAGGAAGACATCTTAACCATAAATATATTGTGCCTAATAAAAGAGCTTTAAAAATACATAAAGCAAAAATTGATGAAATCAAAGGACTATCATATCACCCTTTAATGAAAATGAAAAAGGGTAGTAACATTATCAGGCTTCCCCAGTGGTTCAGTGGTAAAGAATCTGTCTGCCAATGCAGGAGACACAGGTTAGATCCCTAGGCTGGGAGGAGGAGGAAATGGCAACCCACTCCAGCATTCTTGCTGGAAAATCCCATAGAGGAGCCTGGCAGGATACAGTCCATGGGGTTGCAGAGTCTCTCACAACTTAGCCACTGCTGCTGCTGCTGCTGCTGCTACTATGTCGCTTCAGTCGTGTCCGACTCTGTGCGACCCCATAGACGGCAGCCCACCAGGCTCCCCCGTCCCTGGGATTCTCCAGGCAAGAACACTGGAGTGGGTTGCCATTTCCTTCTCCACTAAACAACAGCAAAAGTAATGCTATCAACCATAGTGGGAACTCCCCTGATGGTTCAGTTGTTAGGACAGCAGGTTCACTGGTTGGGGAACTAACATCCTCGAAGCTACACAAAGAGACCAAATTTAAAAAAAAAGAAAAAGACAAATCAACTATCTTGATTTAATTGACATTCAGAGAGCACACTTGCAACATCTAATGAAGACTCATTCTTTTTTGATGAATGTGGTACTTTCACTAAGATAGACCACATTCTAGACAATTTAAAAAGTCTAAATAAATTTAAAAGCAATGAAATTTATAGACTCTGTTCTCTGACTTTAGTGAAATTACATTACTAGTCAAGAATGATCTCTAGAAAAAGACTCCAAAATTTGAATATTTAGCAACATCCTTCAAATCATTATGGTTCTTAGAGGAAATCAAAAGAATTTTTTTTGAATTTTGAAACAAATAGTAATGAATATATACTTCATGGAAACTTGTGAAAAGCTGTTAACACAGTGCTTAAACTGCTCAGTTTTCAATTGAAATGTGCTGCTGCTGCTGCGTCACTTCAGTCGTGTCCGACTCTGCCCACCAGGCACCCCCGTCCCTGGGATTCTCCAGGCAAGAACACTGGAGTGGGTTGCCATTTCCTTCTCCAATGCATGAAAGTGAAAAGTGAAAGTGACTCAGTCGTGTCTGACTCTTAGCGACCCCATGGACTGCAACCTACCAGGCTCCTCCGTCCATGTGATTTTCCAGGCAAGAGTACCGGAGTTGGGTGCCATCGCCTTCTCCTAATTGAAGTGTGAGTGCATGCTAAGTCACTTCAGTCGTGTCCTACCCTTTGTAACCCTATGGACTGTAGCTCGCCAGGCTTCTCTGTCCAAGGGATTCTCCAGGCAAGAATGGAGTGGGTTGTTATGCCCTCCCCCAGGGAATCTTCCCGACCCAAGGATTGAACCCACATCTCTTTAAGTCTCTTGCATTGGCAGGCTGGTTCTTTACCACTGGTGCCACCTGGTAAGCTCTTCCAATTAAAGACGTTCTATTAAAAAGAATAGGGGGTTGGGAGAAATGGGGAGTAAAATTTTTTTTAATTAAAAAAAAAAAGTGACCTGAAGATTCACATTTTAAAATCACCATAAAATAAGTGCAAATTAAACTCAAAAGAATAGGAAAATAATAATAATATGAGTAGAAATCAATGAAATAGAATACAAATAATGAAAGGAATTGACAAACCAAGTGTTAATTCTCTGAAATGATTAACAAAATTAATAAAATTAACAAACCAAATTTTAAAAGAGAAAGGGCCAAAAAACAAAAAATACCAATATCAACAATTAATGATAAGATATAACAAACTCTGCAGCCATAAAAAGGACAATAAAAGGAACTTATGAGTAATTTAATGCTGATAAATTTGACAACTTGAATAAAATGGACAAATTCCTTGAAAATATTACTTCGCAAAATAGATACAAGATGAAAAGAAAATCTGATTAATTCTATATCTTTTTATGAATTAGAATTCATCACTTAAAATCTTACAGCAATGGAAACTGCAGACCCATGTAGTTTCATTGATGAATTCTATAAATATTCATGGAAAAAATGATATCAGTCTTATACAGATTCTTTCAGAAAATATGAACAGGCAACAGTTCTTCACTGTTTTATAAAGCCAGCACAATCCTGGTATCAAAAACTTACAATGACATTACCAAAAAAAAAAAAAATACTGATCAACATCTATTATAAATATACATGTTCAGTTCAGTTCAGTCGCTCAGTCATGTCCGACTCTCCGCGACCCCATGAATCACAGCACGCCAGGCCTCCCTGTCCATCACCAACTCCCGGAGTTCACTCAAACTCATGTCCACAGAGTCAGTGATGCCATCCAGCCATCTCATTCTCTGTCCCCTTCTCCTCCCGCCCCCAACCTTTCCCAGCATCAGAGTTATACATGCAAAAATCCTTAATTAAGGGACTTCCCTGGCGGTCCAGTGGTTAAGACTCTCCCTTTCCAATACAGGGCTTCCCTGGTGATTCAGATGGTAAAGAATCTGCCTGCAGTGGGGGAGACCCAGATTTGATCCCTTGGTTGGGAAGATCCCTTGGAGAAGGGAATGGCTACCCACTCCATTATTCTTGCCTGGAAAATTCCATGGACAGAGGAGCCTGGCCGGCTACAGTCCATGGGGTCGCAAAGTCAGACATAACTGAGCGACTAACACTTTTACTTGCATAGTTTGAAACCAGGAAGCAAGATGCCACCAGCCTTCCTTATCTTTTTTAAAAATTACTTTGGCTCTTCAGAGTCTTTTGTGATTCTGTAAAAATTTTAATTATTTGTCCTATTTCTGTGAAAAATGCCATTGAAATTTTGATAAAAATTGCATTGAATCTATAGATTTTTATGGGTATATGGACATTTAAAAATATTGATTATTCAAATCCATAAGCATGGACTGTTTTTCCATTTATTTGTGTCTTTTTCAATGCAGTTTTTAATGTACAGGTCTTTGACCTCCTTGGTTAAATTTATTCAACTTATTCATAGGAATTTTTTTTGATGCATTTGTAAATTAGATTGTTTTCTTATTTCTCTTTCTGCTGGTTTGTTATTCATGTAAAGAAATGCAGCATATGTTTTCATATTGATTTTTATATCCTGTAACTATACTGGATTCATTTATTAGTCTTAAGAGGTTTTTTTAAATGGAGTGTTTAGCATTTTCTATACATAATATCATGTCATCTGCAAAATGTGATAGTTTTACTTCCTCCTTTCCAGGTTGGATGCTTTTTATTTCTTTTTCTTACCTAATCACTCTGGCTGGGACTTCTAATACTATGTTAAATAAAGATGACACACGTGAGTGTCTTTATCTTGTTCCTGATCTTAGAGGAGATAATTTAAGCTTTTCACTATTGAATGTGGTGTTTGCTGTGGCCTTGTCACATAGGGTTTTATTATGTTGAGGTGTATTTCCTCTATGTCTGCTTTGTTGAGAGTTTTATCATAAATCAATATTGAATTTGTCAAATGCTTTTTTTGTACCCATTGAGATGATCATATGACTTTTGTTCTTTATTTTATTAATGTGGCATATCACATTGACTGATTTGTGATATTTTTTTTTTTGATTTGTGAATTTCAAACCATAGTTTGCATCCTTAGAATAAATCCCACTGGTTTTGTTGTATGGTCCTTTTAATGTATTGTTGAATTCAGCTTTCTAAAATTGTGTTGATGACTTTTGCATTTGTGTTCATCAAGAATACTGGCCTGTAATTTTCTTTGTGTGTGTATGTGGCTGACTTCCCGTCAACCTGAATCTAGGCACTGAGATCTTCCGCTTTGGGATAGTGTTACTGAAAGTGTGTGTGTGGGTCTGGCTGCTCTCTGCCCAAAAGCCAATAAACAGGCCAGGTTGGTGGTAAGGAAAGTTTGCTTTATTTCAGATGCCAGCAACTGGGGGGCGAGAGTGGTGAACATCTATCCAAAGGCCTACTCTCCACCCCCACCGGCAACCTGTGGGCAAGAGCTTTTATAGACAGAAGTGAGGAGGGAGCCACATATAGAAACAGCAGAGTCAGCTCTGATAGTCATCTTCAAATTGGTCATCGGTGGTCTGACCAGCATCATCTTGATTGTTTTAGGTACAGTTCCAGGGTCCATTTGTTTCCATTTCTCTGAGGCCAGTTCTTGGAATTGTGGCAGCTCATATCCTGGGTACAGTCTGGTCATCATGTAGTTAACTTCTCCACCTGGGGTTTTAGTATCTGGAAGACAGCTCACCATGAAAAGATGCTCAGCATCACTCATTATCAGAGAAATGAAAATCAAAACCGCAATGAGGTACCATCTCACACCGGTCAAAAAGTCCACAAACAATAAATGCTGGAGAGGGTGCAGAGAAAAGGGAACCCTCTCACACTGTTGGTGGGAATGCAAACTAGTTCAGCCACTATGGAGAACAGTATGGAGATTCCTTAAAAAACTGGAAATCAAACTTCCATATGACCCAGCAATCCCACTGCTGGGCATACACACCGAGGAAACCAGAATTGAAAGAGAGATATGTACTCGAATGTTCATCGCAGCACGGTTTACAATAGCTAGGACATGGAATCAACCTAGATGTCCATGGCAGACGAATGGATAAGAAAGCTGTGGTACATATACACAATGGAATATTACTCAGCTATTAAAAAGAATGCATTTGAATCAGTTCTAATGAGGTGGATGAAACTGGAGCCTATTATACAGAGTGAAGGAAGTCAGAAAGAAAAACACCAATATAGTATATTAACACATATATATGGAATTTATAAAGATAGTAATGATGACCCTGTATGCGAGACAGCAAAAGAGACACAGATGTAAAGAACAGACTTTTGCACTCTGTGGGAGAAGATGAGGGTGGGATGATTTGAGAGAATAGCATTGAAACATGTATATTATCATATGTGAAATAGATCACCAGTCTAGGTTCGATGCATGAGACAGTTTGCTCAGGGCTGGTGCACTGGGATGACCCTGAGGGATGGGATGGGGAGAGAGGTGGGAGGGGGTTCAGGATGAGGAACAGATGTACACCATGGCTGATTCATGTCAATGTGTGGCAAAAACCATTACAATATTGTAAAGTAATTAGTCTCCAATTAAAATAAATTAATTAAAAAAAAGACAGCTCACAGGATATGGCTCAGAATATTATCTATAGCCCTTGAGAAAGAACTAAAGTTCATTGACTAAGTTTAATGACCACATTATTATTATTTGGTCCCCTTTGACTGTTTTCCTCTGTTTCTGCATTTCTCACTTCTTTGATTAAACTTATTCTTGGACTAAAGTTTTCCACAGACAAGAGGCAGGCAGAGGACATAGTGGGGGGCAAGGACCACAGTGTCCTGCTCCGTTGCAATAGGACAGGTCTTGGCACATGCTCAACTGCTGGGAACTCTTAGTAAATATAGCAGGCTGCTTCAACAATCCCAAGAGTTCGAGAGACGACTAAGAGCAGGGGTAGGACTGAATGAAAAATTCATTTCCTACACAAGGCCACTCCTTCAAGACTGGGACAGAGGTGGTTGTTTCATCTACCGTATAGAAACAAACACAGAGAGTCGAGCAAAATGAAGAAATAGAAACCTGTTCCAAGTGACTAAATAAGATAAAGCCTTAGGAAAAAGCCTTAATGAAATGGAGATAAATAATTTAGTTGATAAAGAGTTCAAAGTAATGGTCTTAAAGAAGCTTGCTGAACTGGGGAGAAGAATGGATGACCACAGTGAGAACTTCAACAAAGAGATGGAAAATATAAGAAACTGTCAAATAGAAGCCACAGAGCTGAAACATACAATAACCGAACTGAAAAACAATAGAAGGGCTCAGCAGCAGACTAGGTAAAGAAAGGATCAGTCATCTCAAAGACAAAGCAGTGGAAACTTCCCTGGTGGTCCAGTGGTTAAGACTCCAGCTCACATTGCAGAGGATGAAAGTCGCTCAGCTGTGTCTGACTATTTGTGACCCCATGGACTATACAGTCCATGAAATTCTCCAGGCCAGAATGCTGGAATGGGTAGCCGTTCCCTTGTCCAGGGGATCCTCTCAACCCAGGGATCAAATCCAGGTCTCCCGCATTGCAGGAGGATTCTTTACCAGCTGAGCCATCAGGAAAGCCCAAGATTACTGGAGTGGGTAGCCTATCCCTTCTCCAACAGATCTTCCCAACCCAGGAATTGAACTGGGGTCCCCTGCACAGCAAGTGGACCCTTTACCAGCTGAGCTACCAGAAAGCAATGCAGAGAATGGAGGTTCAATCCCTGGTCAGGGAACTAAGATCCCATATGCCACAGTGCAACTAAGCCCATGCTGCAACTGCTGAGCTCACACACCATAACCTGAGTCCATGCACTGCAACGAAAGATCCCACATAACAAAACTAAGACCTGATGTAACCAAATAAATAGACAAATATATATTTTTAAAAATGTTTTAAAAAAGACACGGCAGTGGAACTCACCCAATCAGAACATCAGAGAGGAAAAAGAATGAAATAAAGTGAAGATACCTTCAGGAACTTATGGGACAACATTAAAGGACATTATAGTGAAAGAGGAGAGTGAAAAGGTTGGCTTGAAGCTCAACATTCAGAAAACAAAGATCATGGCATCTGGTCCCATCACTTCATGGGAAATAGATGGGAAAACAGTGGAAACAGTGTCAGACTTTATTTTTTTGGGCTCCAAAATCACTGCAGATGCTGATTGCAGCCATGAAATTAAAAGACGCTTACTCCTTGGAAGGAAAGTTATGACCAACCTAGATAGTATATTAAAAAGCAGAGACATTACTTTGCCAACCAAGGTCTGTCTAGTCAAGGCTATGGTTTTTCCCGTGGTCATGTATGGATGTGAGAGTTGGACTGTGAAGAAAGCTGATCGCCGAAGAATTGATGCTTTTGAACTGTGGTGTTGGAGAAGACAGTCCCTTGTACTGCAAGGAGATCCAACCAGTCCATTCTAAAGGAGATCAGTCCTGGGTGTTCATTGGAAGGACTGATGCTAAAGCTGAAACTGCAATACTTTGGCCACCTCATGCGACGAGTTGACTCACTGGAAAAGACTCTGATGCTGGGAAAGGTTGGGGGCGGGAGGAGACGGGGACGACCGAGAATGAGATGGCTGGATGGCATCACCGACTCTATGGACATGAGTTTGAGTGAACTCCGGGAGTTTGTGATGGACAGGGAGGCCTGCCTGGCGTGCTGTGATTCATGGGGTTGCAGAGAGTCGGACACGACTGAGCGACTGAACTGAACTGAACTGAGGGCAACACTGCATTTTAGGGCTCCAAAGGAGAGGAACTAGAAAAGGGCAGAAAACCTTATTTGATTAAATAATGGCTGAAAACTTACCTAATGTGGGGAAGGAATCAGACATCTAGATACAGGAAACTCAAAAATTTCCAAATAAGGACCTTAAAGAGATCCTTACTAAGACACATTATAATTAAAATGTCAAAAGTTAAGGATATGGAGAGAATATTAAAAACAACAAGAGAAAAACAACTTGTTACATACAAGGGAACCCCCATAAGGCTATCAACAGATTTTTCAGCACAAAAATTGCAGACCAGAAGGGAGTGGCACAATATATTCAAAACACTAAAAGAAAAAAACATCTAACCAATGATACTCTACGTGGCAAAGTGATTATTCGTAAATGAAAGAGAGAGAAACAGTTTTCCAAATAGGTGGTGCTAGTGGTAAGGAACTCGCCTGCCAATTCAGGAGACTCAAGAGATGCAGGTTCCATCCCTGGGTGGGGAAGATCCTCTGGAGGAGGACGTGGCAACTCACTCTAGTATTCTTGCCTGGAAAATTCCACGGGCAGAGGAGCCTGGTGGGCTCCAAAGAGTTGGACATGACTGAGCACATTATGGTTATGGTTAGACAAACAAAAGCTAAAGGGGTTAATCACTAAACTGGCCTTAAAACAAATATTAAAAATTTTTCTTTTTTAAGCTGAAAATAAAAGCTATCAAATAATAACAAGAACAGATATGAAAGGATAAATCTCACTGGAAGGTAAATATTCAGTAACACTACTGGTTTGACTACTCATAAAGCTAATACAAAGCTTAAAGACAAAAGCAGTTAAAAACAACTGTGATTACAATGATTAGCAAAGGAACATTCAAGATGAAAAGATGTGACATGTGACCTCAAAAATGTACAATGTTGGGGGTAGGAGACTAAAAATGATGAGCTTTACAATGGGGTCACACTTGTTATCAACTTAAAATAGACTGTTATAGATATAAGTTGCCATATGTAGGGCTTCCTGAGTAGCTCAGCTGGTAAAGACTCCCCTGCAATGCAGGAGACTCTGATTCAATTCCTGGGTTGGGAGGTTCCCCTGGAGAAGGGATAGGCTATCCACTTCAGTATTCTTGGGCTTCACAAAGCAAAACCGGTAGTTAATACGCAAAAGATCAATGCCTTTTAAAACCTGAGGATAGTTCCTTAACATTCGATCCTGTAATCTGATTTTTTGTTTGTTTGCACTATGTATAATCTTTATTTGTAGAAGTGTGTGTGTGAGTGTGTGTATGTGTGTGTGTAAACTGCTCGAGGAGGGAGAGGGAGTGATGGGCAGTCTCCGGCTCATGGATCCAGAGCCTCCTCATGGACCAGGTGATTCTTGGTCCACACACTTGACGTTGCCCCAGGGGTACAGGCCATGGCCACCAACTTCCTATCAGGGCACCTGGGCACAGACATAGGGATGACGTCGGGGACCCATCAGGGACAGCTGGCTGGATGAGGAGAAAGAAGGGGCAACCTCCTGTCCCAGGTCTTCTGACAAGACAGTGGAGGGGGGACAGGCTTCTGCTGTCTGTAGGTCAGGATCCCCTCACTCCCCCTCACTGGGCGGGAGAAGGATCCAGGCTTGTGCACTGCAGCCCCCGGGCTCCTGCTGAGTGTTCAGAGCTGTCTGCAAGGCCCACCCTGGCCTCCCTGGGCTGCAGGGGGAGTCCTGTGAGGTGGGGCTTCATCCAGGTCAAGGGTCAGAAGGGTGCGGGCACAAGCTGATCCTCACCCTCCAGTCAAGCTGTAAATACGAGGCCCTCTTGCCCTCCACCTGTTGACTCTTCCTACCAACCTCAGCCAGCACTGGAGCGTCAGAGGACAGCGAATTACTATTGACCTTCAAGTCCCCAAATAGCAAAGATTCCGGTGCTACTGGGGAACAAGGGCTGGGTGTGAGGCCAGTCAAGTTGGCTGAGGGTTTTATAGGAACCTTGAAGGAGCACACACATGGCCTCATTATGACTTCTGTCTGCCATCAGCACCTTTGGTCTTTCTTTTCTTTTTTTTTTTTTTAATTTTTTAACTTTTTTTTTAAGTCAAAGTAGTATATTCACATATGAACAAGTGCTATAGTACAGAGAAACTTAGGGAAAGCTAAGGAATTGTCTTCCCCCACTTTTATCCCCAGCTTACATCCAAGGGCAAATTTTAAGTGTTTCTATTCTTATTGCTAGGTTTACCTTAGTGAGACTAGAAATTATACTTAAGCCTCTGTTTCCTGACCTCAATTTGAGACAATTATCTCAATTGGTCTTCTATTGTAACAGATGATAATTCAGTTCACCATTATTTTTTGTATCTCCAAATTTGATATTTAGGTATTAATCCTATTATTTGCTATTTTGATTTTAAATGGCATATTTAAACCTTTGCTACCTTTTGCCATACACTTTTTTTTTTGAAATTTCATTTTTTTTAATAGTGAAGAAATGAATGTCTAACTTGATCTAAGGAGCACTGCTGAAATATGTTACAGGTTTATGCTTGATTTAAAATATAAACCACTTAGGAATAAAATTGGCTTGAACAGTCTGTTGCTGACATTACACATACATCTCTTATAAATCAATATCATGCAACCAATAAGCAAGACAATAGTTAACTGCTTTTGTCAGTGTTTACTAAAATGATTGATGCTCTGTTATCACAGAAAATATCTAAACTTCCTTTGTCGGTGTTGGGTTGGGGGTGTTTTGAAAATAGAACTTCCTCACTAGAGTGTGATATGCTTAGTCAATCTACTTTATTTAGACAGTCTAAACACATCTATAAATGATAATTTAATATACTCATGCAATTAGCATTGGTCTTTGGATGGGTAATCATGTGGTGTGCTCTCCTAATAAAACTAAAATTAAGCATACTAATCACAATTAAACACCTATTTCCCTCTCCTTCTTCCTTATGCAATATTATCTGTTTTATATTAATACAGATTGCCAAGTTACAACTAGCTGACTTTTAGCTGCTTTTATCAAACTCAAATAGTTTGATAAAGTTTTCAGCGGCAGGATATTGAGAAACTCCTTATAACCTAACTTCTCTTTTTTTTTTTTTTAATTTTACAATATTATATTGGTTGGTTTTGCCATACATTGACATGAATTCGCCCCAGGTGTACATGAGTTCCCCCTCCTGAACCCCTCTCTCACCTCCCTCCTCCCTTTATCCTCCCTCTGGGTCATCCCCGCACACCAGCCCCGAGTATCCTGTAACATGCATTGACCCTGAACTGCTGATTCGTTTCACATATGACAACATACATGTTTCAATGTCATTCTCTCAAATCATCCCACCCTCACCCTCTCCCACAAAGTCCCAAAGACTGTTCGATACAGCTGTGTCTCTTTTGCTGTCTCGTATACAGAGTTATATTTCCATCTTTCTAAATTCCATATATATGTGTTAGTATACTGTATTGGTGCGTTTCTTTCTGTCTTACTTCACTCTATATAATAGGCTCCAGTTTCATCCACCTCATTAGAACTGATTCAAATGCATTCTTTTTAATGGCTGAGTAATACTCCATTGTGTATATGTACCAAAGCTTTCTTATCCATTCGTCTGCAGATGGACATCTAGGTTGCTTCCATGTCCTGGCTATTATAAACAGTGCTGCGATGAACATTGGAGTACATGTGTCTCTTTCAATTCTGGTTTCCTCGGTGTGTATGCCCAGACGTGCAATTGCTGGATCATATGGCAGTTCTATTTCCAGTTTTTTGAGGAATCTCCACACTGTTCTCCATAGTGGCTGTATTAGTTTGCATTCCCAACCTTTGGTCTTTCTAGGCCCCTTCTTGCTTACAAAAATAATTAAAGATTATATTTAGGACTCAATATGTATAAAGATGAATATAACTTAGATTGAACTCTATGCAAATAGTTTTGTATGATTTTAAGATTTTTTTAAAAATTTGAGTATAATTGCTTTACAATATTGTATTATTTTCTGCTGTACAATAAAATGAATCAGCTAT
The DNA here is from genome assembly GCF_049115385.1 of Moschus berezovskii. Lineage (NCBI taxonomy): Eukaryota > Metazoa > Chordata > Mammalia > Artiodactyla > Moschidae > Moschus > Moschus berezovskii. The sequence goes on along the minus strand of NC_142466.1, from coordinate 77,688,222 downwards.
ATGTATACACATACCCCTCCCTCTTGGACCTCCCCAATCCTCTAGGTCATCACAGAGAATGAAGCTGAATTCCCTATGCTATACAGCAGGTTCCCACTAGTTATTTATTTTACACATGGCGGTGTATATATGTCAATCCCAATCTCCCAGTTCATCCCATCCCTCCCTCCCCCACCTCCGCCCCTGTCCCATGTCCAGATGTCTGTCCTCTGCATCTGGGTCTCTCTTCCTGCCTTGCAATAGGTTCATCTGTACCATTTTTCTAGATTCTACATATATATTTTAAAATTTTTCGTGGGCCACTGATGGGATCATGGGCTCTAACCTGCAGCCTGCTATGCCCAGTGGAAAAGCTAGTTTGGCCTAAGGTGAAATGTGTTGAAGAGGTGTGGGGATGGACGCTGCAAGGGGCAGTGTGGGGACGCACAGTTGGATGAGGAGGGGCCTCTGCAGCCTCAGAAGACCCCACCAGCATGGGAAAGCCTGGGGAAAGTTGGGGCTCTATAGGAAGAGAGGAGAAAATGGGGTACAGGGAAGCTCAGATGGTAAAGAGTCTGTCTGCCACCCTGGAGACCCAGGTTTCATCCCTGGATCGGGAAAATCCCCTGGAGAAGGGAATGATCCCCTGTTACCCTGGAGAAAGCAGTGGTTACCCACTCCAGTATTCTTGCCTGGAGAATCTCATGGACAGAGGATCCTAGCAGGCTACAGTCCATGGGGTCGCAAAGAGTTGGACATGACTTAGTGACTAAACAGCAACAATCAATATAAAACATTGATGGACTTTTTTTTTCTTAAGTACTGTCTTTGAAATTCAGAATGTATTTTTCACTTGCAACACATCTTGATTCAGAGAAGCTGTTTGAAGTGCTCCATTCCCATAAGGACCTGGTGATTACTCTGTTGAACAGCACCACCTGGGCCTCTAGAACTCAGAGAAGGAAGTCCTAATTCCTGTTCTCAATGAGCTCGTAGTCATTAAGAGACATAAAGAGGCACAGAAATAATACAGTGATGAGGGAAAAGCCTTCAAACAAAGCTCATGCCATTGGGCCCTGGCAGGAAAACAAAAGGAAAAATGGGTCCAACCTGTCAAACAGTGACCCAAAGGAAGGGAGTTCTGTGATCTGGAACTGAGCTGAAGACTTGGAAGAGCTGTCACAACCCGGGACCCCATGTCCCTAGGCTTGACTTTCACCTCCTGGGCTTTCCTCCTTCAGATGACGTCACTCTTCCTTGCAGGATCTGTCTCTCTCATCTAATTAATATTTCTTAATAATGAAAGATGCTCTTTAAAAAACCCAACCTTTAAAACCTTTTCTTAATAATGTGTTATGATGATGACACTTCCTATCAATGATAAAAAATTAACTCTTCAATAATGATGATACAGCAACTAGGATGACTTCTGAAAAATAATGATGTTTCTTCCTGATGCTCTTCTTATTGGATAATTAAAAATAGGTGGATCAATGAATTAATTGTAATATATGAAACCAGGAAAGCACTGCAAAAATATGAGAAAAAATTTCTTACCACTTTGGAGAGGGGAAGAACTTCTTCCCCTCTCCAAATTATGTATGACAACAATTTATAAAACTTGCCTAAAGTCTATATAAAAATTAAGAAGAAAGCTAAATGGAAGAAATCGTGACAAAGATAAAAACAAACTAGAAAAAAGTACTCAGAACACAAATCACACTTAAAAATGTAATTTCCTTAATCTATAAGGATTCATAATGAACTAGAAAGAAGATCAACAAGAAATAGTAGACTTGAACAACATTATAAAACAATTAGACCTAGCAGACATCTATAGAATACTCCAGTCAACAACAAAATACATTCTTCTCAGGTGTACATGGAACATTCTCCAGAATAAACCATATACTAGCTCCTAAAACAAATATCAATATATTTAAAAGAAGAGCCATAATAGAACATATACCCTCCCACCACAATGGAATGAAATTAGAAATCACAAACAGGAAGGAATTGGGGAACTTCACAGCTATGATAAAATTTAAACAACACACTCTCAAATAACCAATTAGTCAAAGAAGATATCAAAAAAGAAACTGTAAAATCTTTTGAGATGAATGAAACTGAAGATACCACATACCAAAACTTATGGGATATAGCTAAAGCAGCTGAAAACTTAGAAAGAAATTTATGCCTATAAATGACTGCATTAAGGAAGAAGAAAAATCTCAAATCAATAATCTAATACTATACAGTGAGACACTAGAAAATGAAGAACATACTAAAGGTAAAGTAAACAGAGGAAGGAAATAATACAGATTAGAACAGAAAGTAATGAAACTGAAGCTAGAAAAACAAGAGTCCGTGCTGATGAGCGTGTGATGGACCTTTTGGGACCCTGGCCCTTCTGCTTGCCCAGGACTGCAGTAGAAACAGGAAAAGGCCGTTCTGGTCCGACCTCCTGCCCCAAGAGGAAGTGGTGAAGGAGGGAAATCGGGTTCATGGAGGGGAAGGAAGCCAGCTGTGGTAGACTGGTTGCTCTAAGAGATGTTATGCTACTTATTACCTGTCTTGTTTTCACTAGCTGTCAATATATTCCTGAAACCTAAAGCAGGCAACACAGAATGGGTGCTCCTATGGTTGTCGAATGATTGAATAAAGGCTGCATGCATTCCACTGTGTGGTGGTTATAATATTTAGTAATAATCCTCCTAAAACTAAAAATTTCTGATTTTTTTCAAAATTATTACATTGAATATATTTGAAAATAAAACCATATATGTTTTCTGATGACGTTAGTAGGTGACTTTCTACAAGGGTAGAATCTGGGTCAACCCACCAAGCATATTTTGTACTTGTAAATATACAAGTGTATTTTTACTGTAACCCACCTACACACACACAATTGGGCACAGGTGCATCTGGATTTGGTTCCTAGAATTCGGTAGTTTTGATCTGATGTTGTGGGTCTTTGTTTTATTTTTCCTAACTGTGAAAAAATTTTTTCATATGATCCATTTATTTATTTTTATTTTTGGCCACGGTAGGTCTTCATTGCTGCATGCGGGCTTGTTCTAGTTGCAGTGAGCAGGGGCAACTCTTCAGTGTGGTGCACACATTTTTCATTGCAGTGGCTTCTCTTGTTACGGAGCATGGGTGCTAGGCTCACGGCCTCAGTAGTTCCAGTGTTCGGGCTCATTAGTTGCAGTTCAAGGGCTGTAGAGCTGTGGCTCAGTAGGTTGTGGTACATGGGCTCAGTCGTTCCACAGCATGTGAGATCTTCCTGCACCAGAGATCGAACCTGTGTCCCATGCATTGGCAGGCAGATTCTTATCTATTGTGCTTCCAGGGAAGTCCTAAATTTTAAGACAAGAATGAGGGTGCATCCCAGTTTCATGTAGAAATTCTTATTGTGGATGCAGCCTCCTGTTTTGAGATGGTTTCAAAAAATCAAAGTTGGTACTTAATTTTATATTTTCACCTTCCCTTGAGACTGTCGCATGCTTTTATTTCCTTATTTCAGTTCAGTTCAGTTTCAGTTCAGTTCAGTTCAGTCGCTCAGTCTTGTCCCGACTCTCCGCGACCCCATGAATCACAGCACGCCAGGCCTCCCTATCCATCACCAACTCCTGGAGTTCACTCAAACTCATGTCCACAGAGTCGGTGATGCCATCCAGCCATCTCATTCTTGGTCGTCCCCTTCTCCTCCCGCCCCCAACCTTTCCCAGCATCAGAGTCTTTTCCAGTGAGTCAACTCGTCGCATGAGGTGGCCAAAGTATTGCAGTTTCAGCTTCAGCATCAGTCCTTCCAATGAACACCCAGGATCGAGCTCCCTTAGAATGGACTGGTTGGATCTCCTTGCAGTCCAAGGGACTCTCAAGAGTCTTCTCCAACACCACAGTTCAAAAGCATCAATTCTTCAGTTAGGCTACTGATAATGGTGCAAAGAGTCTCCACATTTGTGGAATAACGATTACTTCTAATTTCCTGCTGCTGCTGCTGCTAAGTCACTTCAGTCGTGTCCGACTCTGTGTGACCCCATAGTCGGAAGCCCACCAGGCTTCCCCATCCCTGGGATTCTCCAGGCAAGAACACTGGAGTGGGTTGCCATTTCCTTCTCCAATGTGTGAAAGTGAAAAGTGAAAGTGAAGTCGCTCAGTCGTGTCCGACTCTTAGCGACCCCACGGACTGCAGCCTACCAGGCTCAACCATCCATGGGATTTTCTAGGCAAGAGTACTGGAGTGGCTTGCCATTGCCTTCTCTGTCTAATTTCCTAAGTGCCCTCATATATATTCCTCATTTGAGTCACATATATCCTGGGATGGAGTGCCTGTCTCCTGATGGGGTGGGGGGGAAAGGACTACTGGGGCAGCAGAGATTGTGTGGGGTGCTGGGAGTGTTCTGTGTCTTGACTGGGTGATGGCTACTCAGCTGCATACAGTTATCAAAGCTGGAGCAGACACTTAAGAAGTGAGGATTACTGTAGGGAATGGTCTATAAAAATAGAAACTATCAAAAAGAATCAAAACAAAATTGTAGGCCTGAAAAGTCAAATAGCTGAAGTGAAAAATCCATACTACTCGCGTTTAAGTGTGCAATTGACAGGTAGAAAAAAGGATCTGTGAGCTTGAAGATAGGACAAAAGAACACAGGACAGATAGCCTCTGCAGTGCATTTCCTAAAGAAAGCACAGAGTCCCTGGTTTATCTCTTCTCCTGGAAAGGGAAGCAGTTGGAGATCCCTTTGAAGAGTTTGTTGATATTATCAAACAATACAAGAAATAGCTACATTATCCACTAGCTAGAAAAGACTGGTATATTCATGAATCCATGATCAAAATACATAACTCTATATAAAAAGAGGCATATGTGTACTTTCCTCCCCCTCCTTGCAGTCTCCTCTGGAGAAGCTGTGAGTGGCACAAGGGAAGGGGTGTGTGTTCTTGCTGGGTGATTCACTCCTTCCTTCCCCTCTTTATGCCTGCATGGGTGTGTCTCCTGCTCTGAGTCAAGATTTCCAGGCACCAGGTTTCTGGGAGACTCGAATTCAGCCCCTCCTCCGTCCGTCTCCTCCCTGCCCTTCCCCTGGGAAAGGGGCCCCAGCCTGGCCTGACTCCCCACAGCCGCCCCCAGTGGTGTCTCTGGGTTGCACCTGGGCCTGCTGGGCTCCCTGGAGGTGCAGACTGGCTGTGACAGAGCTGTTGGGAAGGTGTCTTGCTTGCTGGGGTCCTTCTGTGGCCCCTCACTTGTGGGCCACCCTCTATTTCTGTCCCCACTGGCCTTTCTGTATCCTTCTCAGTGGGTCTGATGACTCAGCCCTGTAACCTCACAGAGACCCATTTTTTTCTCTCCTGGACCTTAGGCCCAGCTCTTCTCCCTTTGAGTTCCTGAGAGGCTCCATGGTCAGGCTCTGTCCCCTTCCCAAAGCCAAGGTGCTGGGTACCGAGCTGCATCCACTCCCAGAGGCTGCCCTCTGCCCCTGCCCATTGGCCCCTCTGCCTCACTCCAAAGCCATGGGAACACAAGCTGCTGTTTTAATCCCCGCAGTCTCCAGTGCCATCTCTCCTCTCCTCCACAGTCTGCTCCTGCTCAGTCATCCCCCTTTTCCTCCAAACCAGCACCAGATGTCCTGTGACATCTCACAATAGGAAGCTCCCATTCTTCAGCTCTGTACCATTTTTCCTGACATTTCACTTTTTCCTCAATCTCCCCACCCCAACATGGACACTATACCTCCTGTGGGGCTGTCTCTGACAGTTAGGAAGATAACTGTGAAAAGATAAGTGCATTCCCAAGATGGCAAGTATCCATTGTTATGTTGGAGCCCTTCAACCACCTTCTCTCCCAAAAACCTCAATCACCAGCATCCTGAGAGCCAAGAACTTGTGGATATATTTGAAAATAGATTATATTAGATTCTTGATCATGTTCTTACTAGAACATGAGGCTTCCTAGAAGAAATAGAATGTCTGGGTTAACCTAGAGAGGTATTTTTTTCTACACACACACACTGCTGCTAAGTCACTGCAGTTGTCTGACTCTGTGTGACCCCACAGACAGAAGCCCACCAGGCTCCCCTGTCCTTGGGATTCTCCAGGCAAGAATACTGGAGTGGGTTGCCATTTCCTTCTCCAATGTGTGAAAGTGAAAAGTGAAAGTGAGGTCACTCAGTCGTGTCTGACCCTTAGCGACCCCACAGACTGCAGCCTACCAGGCTCCTCCATCCATGGGATTTTCTAGGCAAGAGTACTGGAGTGGCTTGCCATTGCCTTCACACACACACACACACATAAAAATACCCATGCACTGTTTTGGTTCTTACTGACAGTTCGTTCATTTGGGTCTGGAGATTGGGGGAGTTATGATGTCAGGGTTGCTCACAATTGATTCCATGTACTTGTTCTGCCCCATGATGGAGAACAGTCAGGCCCAGGACTGGGGTTGAGAAGTCAGAGGGTTTTATGTTGGGGCCAGGACAGGGTCCCGTCTGTACAGAGCTCTTCAGAATTCTGCAAGTGAGTGAGGGCAGACCCTGGTAGAGTATTCATACCTTCAGAGGGAGCATGACATCCTCAGAGGGGGAATGTCATCACCATAGGGAGGGAAGACCCCATGGAAGGGAAGTGGTCCAGACAAAGCTCACCCCCCTGATCTGAGGCGGAAAGCAGGGACCTGCATTTCTTGGCTTTTCTGGTGGCTCAGATGGTAAAGAATCTGCCTGAAATGCAGGAGATCTGGGTTCAATGCCTGGGTCAGGAAGATCCCCTGGAGGAGGGAAAGGCAACCCACTTCAGTATTCTTGACTGGGAAAGCCCATAGACAGAGGAACCTGGCGGGCTATAGCCCATAGGGTTGCAAAGAGTTTAGCAAGACCGCAACTAACACTAACTCTTATAGAAAGTAAACACAACATTATTGCAACAATCACATAATACATAAAGGTTCCTATGAGAAATCTCTCTCCAACACTGTCCTGTTTGGCTCTTGACTGCAGCTAAGGATAGGGAGAAATCTGCCCATGAAAAGATGCCCCAAAAAGGTGATGGGGTGACACATGACATCACCCATACCATTCTCAACTGCCCCAGGAGAAAGAGTAATGGCGGTTACAATGACCGCACCCTCCAAAGCAGATTCACTGTGGTTTCTTCTTTGTGTCCTTCCTCAAAAGGGGAGGGTCCCTCATGTGACTGGGCTTTTGAAAGCATAACTCCCTCACAAGAGAGGTCTGAGAGAAGCCGAGTGGTATTTGAGTCTTGTTTAATGTTTTTTGATTGTAACTAAAGGGCAATAAGAAGTACCCTTTGCTGTTCTAGAGGTGTCTTCCTTATCTGGAAGTTCTCTGCATGGCGTAATTCACAGGAAATCTGAAAACTTTTCCTCTAAGATAAGGAGCAAGACAAGGATGCCCCACTCTCACAGCTTTTATCCGCATAGCACAACAAGTCCTAGCCAGAGGAATTAGGCAAGGAGAAGAGATAAAAGGCATCCAAATAGGAAACAAAGAAGTAAAACTGTCACTATTTTCAGTTACATGATATTATATATAGAAAACCCTTAAGACTCCATCAAAAACTCTTAGGATAAATGAATTCAATAAAGCTACAGGATACAAAATCAGTATGAAAAATCCTATTGTATTTCTTTATATTAATAATAAACCAGCAGAAAGAGAAATTAAGGAAATAATGTCATTTACAATTGCATCAAAAAGAATAAAATTCCTAGGAATAGATTTAACCAAGGAGGTGAAAGACATGTATATTGAAAATAAGACATTGAAGAAGACACATCTGTGACAACATGGATGGGCCTCGAGGGCATTATGCTAAGTGAAATAAACGGACAGAGAAAGCGAATACAATATAATCTCTATTACATGTGAAATCGTAAAAAAGAAAAAATCAAGCTCAGAGATACAAGGAACAAATTGATGGCTGCCAGAGGTAGGAGGCAGTGGGGTGGGGAAGGAGAAATGGGTGAAGAGGATCAAAAGGCAAAAAGGAAAGAAAAAAGGAGTAGATGCAAACTAAAAGTTAACAGACTCAAGACAGTGCGTGACTGCAGGCTTTAGCACAGGGACTGGGGAGGGTTTGGGGGGCTGGTTAAAATGTCTCTTGCTTCCTCTTGGTTCTCAGTGCCATGGTAGGTGATGAGGCTGGGGGTACATAGGACCTCCACCAGCCCGAGTCATCAGTTCCATCCAATCTGCCTTGGGTTCTCTCTGGCAGCTCCCCTCCCCAGGACCAGCTTAGATTCCCGCCTCCCCTAGTTGGACTGTTACCAAAAGACCTGCCTCAGGCCTCAGGGGTCAAGGGACAAAGTGTACATTTTTTTTTAAATTTTTAAATTAAAAACAAAACAAAACACGGGGATTCCCCGGTGGTCCAGTGGTTAGGACTCTGCTTCCACTGCAAGGGCACAAGTTTGCTCCCTGGTCAGGTAACTAAGTTCTCAGATGCCATAATGCAGCCAAAAAATAAAATGAAACAAACAAAAAACTTTCTCAGACTTTCCTGGTGGTCCAGGGGTTAAGAGTCTGCTAGGCAAAGCAGGGACAGGGATTCAATCCCTGCTCCGGGAAGATTCCATATGTTTCAGGGCAACTAAGCTCCTGCACCACAACTTCTGAAGCCTGTGCTCCACAACAAGAGAAGCCATGACAATGAGAAGCCCGCCCACCAGGACCAGAGAGTAGCCCCTGCTCTCCTCAACTAGAGAAAAGCCAGTGTGCAGCAATGAAGACCCAGCACAGCCAGAAATAAATTAATTAATTAAAAAAAAATTCCAAATAAACAAACCCCCAAACTTTCCTCAAGTCACACAGGGATTTATTGACTCTGGATGATCAGAACTCAGAGCTCTCAGTGGACATGTTGGTATTCTGGTCCACAATTTAAAAAAAGAAAAAAAAATCGGATACAGGGTCTGGCTGGGGGGCACTGCTGTGACAACACATACGAAAGCTCTTCCCCACCCTGGGCCCCCACCACGCTTCTGAGGGGGCAACTTCCAGAACACCTCCCAGGGTTGCCGGGCAGCCCAGGGCAGGAACCCTTGTTTCCAGTCTGCAACATCCTGACAGGAAGCAGGCCTGTGGAGCTTTCTATGAGGGATAGAATGCAAAGGCAGAGAGGGATTTAACTCCCTTTTTGAACCAGGCTCACCTGTGAGTAGATTATTCCTTTCAGTGGAAGAGGTTTTCATAATAAGGGTTCCTTTCTCTTTTATGTTGCATGACTAAATCTGAAAGGTGCTGTAACAGACTTCGATGGAACCTTTTTTGTAAAAAAAGAAACTATTTGTACTTGCCTTGTTGTCATAAGTACTCCACACCCTCGTAGGATAGAGAGCCCAGCACCAGTGAAGTATGGGGGACAGACTCGGGCTTGGGAACAGCAGCATGGAGTCTGTGGGAGGAGCTCACACATATCAGAGACCCTCTGGGAGATGAGAGGAAGAGGAGAAGATACTGGGACGCCTGAGGAGTGAATGCTACCTTCTTGGGTACCATCAAAGGCGGTTTGGTACCGTTTTAAAAATAGATTTTATTTAAATGCCAGTTTTTATTTATTAGTCTGCCTTGGGTCTTTGTTCCTGCAGGGGGGTCTTCCATCCATCCTGTGGGTTTCTTTCCTTGGTAGTACATGCACTCTCTAGTTGTGGAGGGCGGGGCTCAGTAGTTGGGGGTGCACCAGCTCAGTAACTTGAGGCATGTGGGATCTTAGTTCCCCCTATCAGGGATCAAACCTGAGATCCCTGCGTTGGAAGGCAGATTATTAACCACTGAAGCACCAGGGAAGTCCTGATTTGGTAATTCTTGGTCCTGGCAGACTAGGGAGATGGGACAGTCCAGGGTGACTTGGACCCTTCTCTGAGCCTGATGACAGGAAGTACTGCATTGCCTCAATGTGAATGGTGACCCTAGTTTGTGAAATCAGAGACATTCAGAGCCATGAACATAAAATAGGACTTGGTGGATATATTCATCTGCAAATAAAGTGTTTCAACTACATAGTCACAGCCAGGCCACCTTCTTTCTCCTGGATGCCACTTATATTGGAGCGGGGAGGTATTCACCAGGCTCCAAAATGTTCTGTTGGGTAGAACTTAAGGTTTATAAAATATAAGTGACAAAAGTAAACTTATAAACTGTGCTAATGATACTTAAGATCTTTGAAAAGTAGAGTTCACAACAGGAAAATATGGTGTGTATCCTTTGCCTTTGGGGGCTTCCCAGGTGACTCAGTGGTAAAGAATCCACCTGCCAATGCAGGAGACTTGAGTTCCATCCTTGGGTTGGGAAGATCCCCTGGAGAAAGGAATGGCAACCCACTGCAGTATTCTTGCATGGGAAATCCCATGGACAGAGGAGCCTGGCGGGCCACAGTCCATGGGCTTGCAAAAGAGTTGGCCATGACTCAGCAACTAAACAACAATTCTTTGCCTTTAAATAAATACTTATTTGTAATTCCATAGTAAAGTGATTATTAACACTATTTATATGATACAGGCCCAGGGCAAAAAGGTTCACCAGGTCTGTCTCAGAAAGTGCAAGTGAGTCTGGCAACCTACTGATTTTTCTAACAATTCAAGGTTTCTTAGTTGACCCATCATTCCCCTACAGTACAGTACAGGGCACCTCTTGGATCTCCTTCTTGGCTGTCCATGTTCTCTGGCCTCCTTGGGGCCCTGGTCAATGAAGGGGTTGCAGGGAGGAGCAGAAGCTGGGAGTGGGCAGAAGGCGCTAGTTAGAAGACAGGTGGTTCATTCATTTTTTCAACCCGTGGGGCCTTTGACCTGCAAAGGGCAGAGTTAGGACCTGCCTGGAAAACAGATTCTGAGTCTCACCAGCCAGATTACAACACAGCACGTGAAAGGTGCTCTGTCCCCGCCTCCCAAAGGCACAGACCAGGCTGGCGCTGAATGAAAAACCACATCCACAGGGTATTAGCTGGCGGGAGTTCCCCTTCGGCACCAAGAAGACTTACGGTCCGGGCTCCTCTCCTGAGCCACGCGTGATTGGCTGGAAGTGGTAATGATTACATCAGCAGCCACTGGCTCATTCGCTACCGCGGGTGGCGCAATCCCAGGGGTGTATAAAAGTAGAGCCAGGCTCAGATTAAACAGCAGAGTTCGGCTCCGCGCACCTCGCAGGGGCGATCTCGCGCCGCACGAAACACACTTTCATTTCTGATGGCTCTGGCGGCTGTCACCCCGCCGCAATCTGCACAGCGAACACTGCCCGACCGCACCGGGCAGCGGGGACAGAGGGCACCGGCCGCCTACAGCTCCCGGGCAGGGTGCACCCAGGGCCCCAGGCCTCGGCTCAGGGGCCCCTGGGCTCTTATCTTCGTCGTCTTGGGTGTCTTGCTGTTGGTGAGTTCCCGCCGCGAGTCCTGGCTCCAAAAGGCGATCTTGGTGGCCCGAAAAAGCCCGGGGGCACCTGGCTGGGCAAATCCCGGCAGGACCCGCCCGGGCAAGTCCAAGTACGTGTTGGTGGGGGGCGCTAGAGGAGTGCGGATCCCTAGCATCTACTTGCTGCCCAGAAGAGCTGGCTCCTTAGAGAGCCTGACCTCTGGATTGGCTCCAGGCCCAGCGAGCATCAGATCGTCATTTCTTTCCTTTCTCTTCCCTTTTCCCTCTGCCAACCCTCTTAACTCTTTTCTTTCTCTCTCTCCTTTTCTATTTTGCACTGCATGTATCTTCTAAGACGTGTCCTTTGTAAATCATTAACACTGAGGCCCCATCGTCCCCTCACCACTGCCTTAAGCACCCTTACATTTCCTTTCCTTTGAAAGGAGAACAATGTCAAAATCGCTTCCAGCTCCTTGCACTTTATGAATAGAAACCACCAATCAACTCAGCTTGGGTCAGATTCTCACCACTTTCTTTCAGAGGGGAGTTGGAGGCTCTGTGTGTGGTTCACCACTGCTGCTGCTGCTGCTAAGTCGCTTCAGTCGTGTCCAACTCTGTGTGACCCCATAGATGGCAGCCCACCAGGCTTCCCCGTCCCTGAGTGTGCATTTTTAAGAAACTCACAATGGGGAAAAATGTGCACGCTTGGCACTACTTTCCTGCATTGTTTGAGGCTCTTTTCAAAGTTGCTTATAGGTTCAAAGAAAAAAAAATTAAGGGTCTAACAAAGTTACAGGAATCGTGAAAATATGCGTCTTTCATTGAAAAATTAGTACCAAAAATCTGGAAAGAAATAGCATTTTGTATTCATAAGAAGTATAGAATTAGTTTTTAAAGTATCGGTTTGTAATAGGTAGGACTCATGTTGAACACTACTTGATGAATGGGTCTGGCTGCCTGTCAAGTATCCAGTGTAGCCATGTGCATTGTCTGTTGGGTAACTCCTTAGAAGTACAATTGCTGGGTCAGTGGGTTAGACAATTTTACACTTTTGTCTAGATAATGACAAACTGTTCTCCCAAAGAAGACTGAACCATTTTATCTCACACCAGGAGTCCACAGGGGTGCCCTATTTCCCTGCACCCTTGCCACACTGAACTTTAACACTTTGCCAGTCTAAGAAGTAAAAATGGGGCATCATAGTGCCATGGTTTTGATTCTTCCATTCCAGTAGAGTGTTTCAAGGATCCATGAGATTGCTGAGACTAGGAGAGGATAACCAGGAGACCCCAGGTTAGGTCACAGGGGAGGGCACAAAAATAGACAATAAAAGAACTAACAAAAATCTTTACACAAATTCTTTCAGACAACAGGAGTTCTTCACTAGTTCTTCTAAGGCCAACATAACTCTAATACCTAAACCTAACAGAAACATTTGAAAAGAAGAAAAAATACTCTTAAATACCCTTCCTAAAATCAGAGGCAAAATTCCTTTACAAAGCAAATAGTAAACTAAATTCAGGAAGATTTAAAGAAGAAAACATACCATGACCAAATGGGGTTAATCTCAGGAATAAGTGTTGGATTAACATCTGAAAATCAATCTGTGTTTTTCACTGTATTAACAGTGTGGGGGCTTCCCTGGTGGTCCAGTGGTTAAGAAGCTCCTTGCAATGTGAGAGACACCAGTTCATTCCCTGGTCTGGGAGGATTCCACATGCCTGGGAGCAACTGAGCCCATGTGCTACAATTACTGAGCCCCCACACTGCAACTACTGAAGCCTGTGCACCTAGAGTCTATGAGAAGCCACTGCAATGAGAAGCCTACACATGAAAATCAAGAGTATCCTCCACTTGCCACAAGTAGAGAAGGCCTGCGTGCAGCAACAAAGACCCAGCACAGCCAAAATAAATAAATAAATAAATAGATCTTTAAAAGCTATGGCAGAAACCATCACAATAAAGTAACTATCCTCTAATTAAAAATTTAAAACACACACAACCAGGGTAAAGGAGAAAAACTATACGAACAGCTTAACAGATGCAGAAAAAGAATTTGAACTGACACTTAACCCCCTGTAACGAAAAGGTGGAAGTGTTAGTTGCTCAATCGTATCCCAACAATTTGCGACCCCATGGACTGTAGCCTGCCAGGCTCCTCTGTCCATGGAATTCTCTAGACAAGCATACTGGAGTGGATTGCCATTCCCTTCTCCAGGGGATCTTCTTGACACAGGGATTGAACCTGGGTCTCCTGCGTTGCAGGCAGATTCTTTACTGTCTGAAAAAAGTCTCATTTTATCAGGATAGAAGGGACCTTCCTCCATATGATGAAGGCCACTCCCTCTTGGAGTCACATCAGAGATTAGGATAACTGAGGAAGCGGCATGAGGGAATGTTTTGGAGCAAGCTAATTTCCATGATCTAGATAGAGGGTTTGGATTTCCCAAGTGTATGCATTAAAAAAAAAAAACAACTCTTTGAATGGTACCCTTAAGATTGTGCACTTCCTTCTTTGTAAATCTTAACATTGAAATAAACTGTAAGGAAATATTGAGCTCGAGTTACTGACATAATGCTGATGTATTAAGAGTTGCAGATACGAATTTATCATAAAAATAAGACACTTAGGAGAATGGACAGAGGGGGATGGATAGAGAGAGAAATATGTGATACACCTAAGTTACAGAACTTAGGTGGTGAGCAGGTAAGAGTTTAGTGAATGAATCTTACAACCGTGTTGGATGTTTGAAACTGTTCATAACAAAACATTGAGGGAGAGAGTCTGAGAGGAGAACCAGGGAAGAAAGGAAGGCATAGGATTGTGAGGGTAGGCAAAGCAGAGTCCACCAATTTGGGGTGACTCAGGATGCCCAGACTGGGGAAGGGATGATTAGGGGACACATATGAGCTTAGCTGTCCCCAAATATTTAACAGGTTGCATTTCATCTTTTTTAGATCCAGGTAGTTGAACTGGGCTCAGCATAAGCTGTTTCTATTTTAACTTTATTTTTCTTTCTCTTTTTTCTCTTAATGTCACTTTCTACTTTAAATCACTCCCAGATTAAAGTTACAAAGCTATACACAACCCTTTGTTTCCTGTATCATCTGAAACATAGCTACTGACATGACAGATCCCATGACTGGACACTTGAATGTATGTTTCCCACAAATGAGGACAGTCTCCCCCCAAATGACAATACAATCCTGAACATAAGAACACTATCATCACCGCATTAATCCTGGTCGAATCCTCAGACTCCAGTGATTTTTGAGTGGCCCCATTGTGTCATTTTTAGCACAAAGACTTGGCTGAAAACCCTGTATTGCTATTTCTCCTTTCTCCATGTGATTCTGGTATTTTGTGGAACACTGACAGCTTCCTTTTGGGGACAGCTTGTTGGATTAAAGCCACAAGTTCATTACTCAATGTGATTCTATATCCTGATTATGAAAAATTGTATGCATAGCAGAACCCTCATTTGTGAAAATGTGTGTGTGTGTGCACACACATGTGAGAAAGAGAGAGCCCAGGAGCATTCACACATATGGTCAAATAGAAGAAGTCAAGACACAAAATAATGGATGTTTTCTCTAATCAAGGGGATCTCTGTGCTTTCTGTATTCTTATAAAGAAAATTTTCCTTGCCCATACTTTCTGGGCTTCCCAGGTGGTGCTAGTGGTAAAGAACCAGCCTGCCAACACAGGAGTTGCAAGAGACTAAAGTTTGATCCCTGGGTCAGGAAGATCCCCTGGAGGAGGAAATGGCAACTCACTCCAAAATTCTTGCTGGGATAATCCCACGGACAGAGGAGCCTGATGGGCTACAGTCCATGGGGTCGCAAAGAGTTGGACGCATCTGAGCACATACTTTCTGGAATAAACATATTTTAGGAGGAAAGAATACAGGGGAAAAAACTTAAGTGTAAGTTACTTGCTAGCACAAAAGGTCAAAGGACAAACATGAAAAGAGTGAGAGTTTGGAGCTGGGAAGAAAGGTCCCGGTTCTGTTTTATTTTGCAGGTAGTGGTCAAGGAAATGTGGGGTGGATCCTAGAAGGGGTGAGAGTGTGGAAGCCATTCATGCATGTCCCTACTTTGTCCCCATAGGTCAAACCTGGTTCAGCCATGTCTATAAGGAAGGATGAAGTTCACCAGCAGTTATCAACCCCACTGGAATGGATCCTCCAACAGAAGCTATGTCTACCAGGTAGATTCTAAGACTGGTCTCCAACCCTTGTCTTCATATCTATGTGTTTATTTTTGGCTGTGCTGAGGCTTTGTTGCTGCATGGGCTTTCTCTAGTTGTGGGGAGTGGGGCCTACTCTCCAGTTGCGGTGCTTGAGCTTCTTATTGGGTGGCTTCTCTTGTTGCAGAGCATAGGCTCTCGGGTGCGTGGGCTTCAGTAGTTGCAGCATGTGAGCTCAGTAGTTGTGGCTCCCGAGCTGTAGAGCACAGGCTCAGTATTTGTGACACATGGGCTTAGCTGCTCCGCAGCATGTGGGATCTTCCTGGATCAAACCCATGTATTCTGCATAGGCAGGCAGATGCTTACCACTGAGCCACCAGGGAAGCCCCTGACCTTTCTTTTTACTGTTTAATGTGCCAGCTTGAATGTGTCTTGGATGTGTGGCTTGTGATATATTTCTGTTGGCAGTACTGGTCTAGGGTATGTGGTAGATGAAGAATCAAAAGATGAAAGCCCAGTTGAGGCGAGTTCCCCTCGTGGATTCCACAGATGGCCAAGAGAGGCCTCCCCAGCCACACTGCCAGCCTCAGGGGATCCTGCGGGGATTTACTCACCAGCCTTTCCCTTCCTTCCCAGGATTCTATATGGAAGAATCCAGTGGAGATTGTGCCCCATGCACCGATGGGATAGACTACACCAATCATTCAAACACCCTCCCTTCTTGCTTACTTTGCACAACTTGCAAATCAGGTACAGAACCTGTGGTCCCCCGTGCCTGCAGTTAGGGTGCTGGGTGATGAGATGGAATTTAAATGGGACTAGGAGTCAGAAACCTGATTTCCAGCCCAGCTAGGTCTTCATCCTGTCTTAGGTCAGTAAAATAAATGAAAACAGAAGTTATTTGCATAACGCATGCCAACTGGTAGGGAAGTCTTTCAGAACATCAGCTGGAAAGGGGGGAATAACGTGTCCCTTGATGGAGGGGGCTGGATAACAGTGCCGAAGGCCCTGGGGGAGTGGGGCAGGGCTGGGTTTGAGCCGTGTGATGTGTCGGATCCTGGGCCAGGCTCCTGTGAGCACCATGCCCTCTGCTCTGGGGTCTCAGCCTCTCTCAGCCTTCGTGACCTGAGGTCCCTCTGCCTTTCCAGCAGGGCATCACCCGTTGGGACATCACCCAAGGGTTCCTCTCCATCCACAGCGTCTCAGATTACACCTCACCACACTCCACTTCTTGCTCCTTATTTGTGATCTAAAACATTTTTTTTCCCATCCCTGATGCAATCTGTAATGACGCACACCCCCTTTTGTATGCCTCTATTGGTGACAGGTGAACAGTGGCTGTTCTTTGGATGGTCTATGTGTGTTGACTCCCAAATTACTTTTAAAAAGGGTTAATTCATTTAGTTTTGGCTGTTCTGGGTCTTTGTTGCGGAACAGGGGCTTTTTCTGGTTGTGGTGAGGGGGGCTTCTCCTTGTTGCCTCTCATCGTGGTGCACAGGCCCTAGAGCAGGATCAGTAGCTATGGCACACGGGCTTAGCTGTCCCGCAACATGTGGGATCTTCCCAGACCAGGGATGGAACCTGTGTGCCCTGCTTTGACAGGTGGATTCTTAACCACTGCACCACCCAGGAAGCCCTCTGAATTACTTCTGGAACTGAGTGGATGGAGATCTGGGTGGTGAAGAAGGGTTGAGAGACATATGAGGGAAACACACCCTCAAAACCTTGTCTTTGGTCTCCAGGAGAAGAAGAAAAAAGTCGCTGCACCTCCACCAAGGACACTGATTGTCAGTGCAAACCTGGCACTTTCCGCGGAGAAGATGCTCCTGAATTCTGTCAAAAATGCAGCACCGGGTGAGACACAGGTGCCTGGGGGGCTTCCAAGCCGCAGGAGACCCCGTTTCCTTGTGCCCATTTCTCTCTCCTGCTTCCGTGAAGCCCCTCCCCCCTCTCAGAGCTCCCCTGTGCCTGTGGGGTCTCCTGAGCCTGCAGCAGCGCTCCCCCGCCCCGCCCACCGTTTGTCCGGCATGGCTTTCCCAGTGGCCCCTTCCCACGTCTCCTCGGGAGGGGCCTAGAAAGACCGAAGTGCTGACAGCAGACAGAAGTCATAATGAGGCCACGTGTGTGCTCCTTCAAGGTTCCTATAAAACCGGAGCCAACTCGACAGGCCTCACACCCAGCCCTCGTTCCCCAGTAGCACCTGAATCTTTCCTATCTGGAGACTCGGGGGCCAATAGTAATTCCCTATCCTCTGATGCTCCAGGGTTGGCTGAGATTGGTAGGAAGAGTACAACAGGTGGATGAGAGGGCCTCCTATTCAAGTTTGACTGGAGGATGAGTGAAACTTGTGCCCACACCCTTCTGACCCTTGACCTGGATGAGGCCCCCGCCTCACAGAGCTTCCCGTGCAGCCCAGGGAGGCCAGGGCGGGCCTTGCAGAGGAAGCCCAGCTCCTGAAGGACAGCTCTGAACACTCAGTAGGATCCCGCGCGCCGCAGTACACAATCCTGGATCCTTCTCCCGCCCAGTGAGGGGGAGTGAGGGGACCCTTCCCTGCAGACAGCAGGAGCCTGTGCCCACTCCACTGTCTTGTCAGGGGACCAGGATGGGAGGCTGCCCCCTCCTTCTCCTCATCCAGCCGGCTGTCCCTGATGGGTCCCCCTGTGTCTGTACCCAGGTGCCCTGATGGGAAGGTCATGGTCATGGACTGTACCCCCTGGAGCAACATCAAGTGTGTGGACCAAGAATCAGGTACCCTGGCCCGTGGGGAGGCCCCGGTTCCTGGAGAGCTGGCAGCCATGAGCCAGAGACTGCCCATCACTCCCTCTCCCTCCTCAGGCGCTTCACTGCTGGTGATTGGAATTGTAACTGGACTTGTAATCACCATTGTCCTAATCGGATGTGTTGTATGGCGCTTCTTTAAAGGTGAGGTTCTAGAAAGGAAGGAGGAGGTGCTGGCTCCCTCCTCCATCTCCCCAATCCTCCTGTTCCTCCTGGCTTGTCTCTGATCTTGTTCCCCAGGAAACCCCTCCTCCTCCCACCTCACCTGGTCCTACAAAACTGTGATCACATCGGGCCCCCAACTCAGCTGACGGTCCTCTCTTTCCCCTGGCCGAGTCTGGTGGGAGGAGGCAGGAGAAGAGGGTGGTTCAGTAGCACCACACAGAGATTTTACATGGGTTTCATTTTACTTCATTTTCTCCCTTCTCTTCTCCTCCCTGAGGGTTCCCCAGACTCGGAATGTCCCGCTTGCAGTCACAGGCCTGGGGCTCTTTGTTCAGTGTTTGAGCCCCCAACTTGCACCCTGTCCCTAGGAAGGGAGGTGTGGCAAGAGGGCCCTTCCCACTACTCAGTGGATGTCTCTTCTCTTCTAGGTGTCTTTGGTGAGTGCTGGCACAAGGTGAGTCGGTTTCTCCAGCATCTGGCGGCATCAGACCCTCAGTAACTGCTTCTGCCCCACAACAAAGCCCAGGGTGGACATGGTCCCCGGTTTGTCCTATGCTGTTGTCCCTGACTCCCCCAACTGGCCTGGGGGCTCTAGACTGAATGTAGGAGGCAGACTGGCCTGCTGAGAGCTGTCCTAAGGCTGGTTGGCAGCACTGTCCTTACTGTTTGAGACACCCTCAGTCTGTAACCCTGGGGCATGGGGGGTGTCAGGCAGGGGTGCTCAATTCCCCTTAGCATCACACCAGAGTCTGGGTGCCATCAGCAGAGCCCAGATATGCTGAGTCTATGCCCACTTGGGGGGCACACATAGGAGTAGGTGGGAAGGCAGAACCCACTGTGTCCCCCCAGACACTGTAGGGGTTTGTGATTCCTGGGTCAGCGCCTTGCTTTCTCAAGGCCCTTTTCTGGCACTTATGTCCCCCAAGAGGGTCTGGGGCTCTGGACCATGCCCACAACAACAGGCTGACCAATGGAGATTCATTTCCATTCTGGTCCCTTGGCAGGTAAAGAAGCTGACAGAAGACAACGCCCAGTCCCACAATGAAGCAAGGAGACTGTCTGCTGGTGAGTGTGGGGCTCTGGCCTTTCTGCTTGCTTGGGACTGTGGAAGAGAGACAGGGATGGCAATGCTGGCCAGGTCTCCTCTCCTCTGGGGAGGTGGTGATGGAGGGAGACCAGGGCATGGAGGGAGGGGAGCCACCCCCTGATCTGGAGAGAGACCAGGACATGGAGGGAAGGGAGCCCACAGCCTGCTCTGGAGGGAGACCAGGGCATGGAGGTAGGGGAGCCACCCCCTGCTCTGGAGAGAGACCAGGGCATGGAGGGAGGGGAGCCACCCCCTGATCTGGAGAGAGACCAGGGTATGGAGGGAAGGAAGCCCATCCCCTGCTCTGGAGAGAGACCAGGGCATGGAGGGAAGGGAGCCCACCGCGTGCTCTGGAGGGAGACCAGGGCATGGAGGTAGGGGAGCCACCCTCTGCTCTGGAGAGAGACCAGAGCATGGAGGGAAGGGAGCCCATCCCCTGCTCTGGCCCACTGGCAGATCTGATGATGTTTATCATCTGTCTTGTTGTCACCACATCCCTTGTCTATAACAGGGCAGCCAAAGGGTGATCACTCCTCCCATGACTGACCCAGGGATGGAGTCAGAGCTACATAATATTTTTCTGTGTGACTGTTACATACTTTTAAGCCATTCCTCATCATAGTAGGAATTTCACATTTATTTCCAAAGTATTATTAAATTGAATCTACTTAAAGTTAAATTTCTTTGTCAACATATAGAAGTATTTTCACTATTTATATGTATGTGTGTATATATATGAGGAGGGCATGGCAACCCACTCCAGTATTCTTGCCTGGAGAATCCCCATGGACAGAGGAGCCCAGCAGGCTACAGTCCATGGGGTCGCAAAGAGTCAGACATGACTGAGTGACTAAACATATATATGTTATATATGTATACATACACACACACACACACATACAGAGACATTTACAGTTTGGGGTCATATCATTTCAATAGTTTTGAGGTTTTTGAGTATTACCTAAATTTATAAATTGATCTAGGAGGAATTGAGATCTTTTAGTATTCTATATTTTTCTTATGAAAAGAGTTAGCATTTTAAGTTAAGAATTTTATAATACCTCAACTCCATGTGTGTTTTTCTTTGGTAAATTGCTCATTTCTTGTTGAGGCTGTATCTTTGTATTACAGTGTTCTATAACCTTATGAGTTTATCCAACTCATAATTCATTACAGAATTTATTGTCATAATTTTTAACATTCATCCATCCATACATTCACTAAGTATTATTGTTGAACCATTAGAGTTTTATAAGAATACAATCATATATAAAATAATGACTCTTGTCCGCTCCCTTCAAGGATCCTGCTTTGGTTTTGTTTTGCTTATGGCTGCATCTGCCAGAATTTCAGAACAATGTTTACTAGGCTCAGTTCTGTAATCTAGGACTCCTGGTTAAGACCAAGGCTGCCCTCCATTGTGTTTTACAGAAAACAGCAGCACCTCAGAGGTGCTGCTCGGAAGGATCTCAGAGGAGAAGACGGCTACTGGTTCCAGTTGATGCCACTGAAAGTGAGTGGTTTTTTCCTGGGCAGTGGATCAGGAGTGGAGGGAGGAGGGCCAGTGTCCTCATTTCTGTCTCCATAGCTGTTAGGGCAGCTCAGAGAGCGGATGGCTTGTCCCTGAATCATCAGGACTCTAATTCCCTCCCTGCCCACTTCTTTTCCCACCCTGCACCCCTCTGTCCTTTAACAGCAGCCCCTAATACCTACCTCCCCGTCCTTCCCTCTTCCACCATCCTCTCTCCTCCCTGGTTGCTCAGGGCCAGGTTGACCCACTCTGAGACATCTGAGAGGTTGTGCTGTCCAGCAGGGCACCCGCTGGGCCAGGGAGGCTGTGGAGCACCTGTCCATGCATGCTAAGTCACTTTAATCACGTCCGACTCTTTGCAACCCCATGGACTGTAGCCCGCCAGGCTCCTCAGTCCATGGGATTCTCCAGGCAAGAATACTGGAGTGGGTTACCATGCCCTCCTCCAGGGATCATTCCAACCCAGGGATCAAACCCACATCTTACATCTCCTGTATTAGCAAGCAGGTTCTTTACTACTGGCGCCACCTGGGAAGCCCCGTGGAGCACCTGAACTGTGGCTAAATCTGATGAGCTGTAGTATATAACTCGATACTGTAGTTCAAGGAGTTGGTGGAAAAAAGGACTGTAATTTGTGTCGTTAACAATTTTTTTTTTTTTTTGTATATTGGTTACATGTTGAGGGGCTTCCCTGGTGGCTCAGATGGTAAAGAATTTGCCTGTAATGCAAGAGAACAGGGTTCAGTCCCTGGGTCGGGAAGATCCCCTGGAGGAGGGAATGGCAACCCACTCCAGTATTCTTGCCTGGAGAATCTCATGGGCCAGAGGAGTCTGGCAGGCTACAGTCCATGAAGTAACAAAGAGCTGGACACACAGCTGAGCAACTAACACTACATATTGCAGTGAAAAAAAAATTTTAACTTACTTTTAATTGGAGGATAATTGCTTCACAATGTTGTGCTGATTTCTGCTGTACAGCAACATGAACCAGCCATCGGTATACATATATCCCCTCCCTCTTGAGCCTCCTTCCAGCGCCCCCATCCCACGTCCCTTAGGTTATCACAGAGCACCGAATTGAGCTCTCTGTGTTATAAAGCAACTTCCCATTAGCTATCTCTATTACATATTGAAATGAAAATTTTTAGAATACTTTGAGTTAGTACAGTATTTTATGAAAACTAGTATTATTATTTTTCATGTTTTCAGTGTAGCTGTTAGAGAATATAAACTTGTGTTGGGTGCCCTCCTTATGTACTGTGGATGGTGGTGTGCACAGCATTTTACACACACAGCACTGAATCCGCAGCACAGTCCATGAGGCGGGTGGTGTTTGCTCCATTTTATGGTTAAATTCTCGCTCAGAGTCTGTCCCCATCCAGCTCTACCACAGTGTCAGGCAGTGAGGCCGAGCGGAGTGTGAGGCCGGAGACCTTCCTCCCTCCAGGCCTTTGCTTTGTCCCCAGTGCAGAGGTGGCCGCCAGGGGACTTCACCCTCCTGAGAAAGGCAGGTGCCCTCCTCTGAGGTCTGTTGGCCCTCGCTGTCCCACCTTCTGCCTCCTATCACAAATGCGTTCTCCCTCTGTGACAGCAGTCTCCTCTTCCAGATGGGCCCTCACCCCCTGCTTAGGGCAGGACTCTCTGCTGACCTGGGCTGTCCCCCACTGCCCTGGGTGCCCAATGCCGGCGTGGCTTGTTTCTCTGCTGCTGGGAAGCAAGTCAAGGGGCGCAGAGCAGAAGGCTTACCAGCAGGGGGCGCTCCTCAGGTTCCCACCCTAAAGTCTAGGCCTGACTTGAGGGTCCTCTGCTGCTGCTACTGCTGCTAAGTCGCTTCAGTTGTGTCCGACCCTGTGCGACCCCATAGACGGCAGCCCACCAGGCTCCCCTGTCCCTGGGATTCTCCAGGCAAGAACACTGGAATGGGTTGCCATTTCCTTCTCCAGTGTGTGAAAGTGAAAAGTGAAAGTGAAGTCGCTCAGTTGTGTCCGACTTGTAGCGACCCCATGGACTGCAGCTTGCCAGGCTCCTCCATCCACGGGATTTTCTAGGCAAGAGTACTGGAGTGGCTTGCCTTTGCCTTCTCCATGAGGGTCCTATGCCTTTGTGAAAGCTCGTTCCAACTCTGTCTCTGTGACTTTTCCCCAACCTAGGCCTGAAGCTATTCTTCAGTGACTTTGAAGCTATCTTTTCCTTGTGACTTCTGTGATTCATTCCTGAAGCAGCTGGGCCTCACATGAAATGAGATCTTTGTGGCCAGAGAATAAGCGTGGGTCTCTCCTTGTGTGAAATGCTGCCAGTCACCAAGAAGGGACAGGGGACCTCAGTCAACACCCTGATGGATGCCTTGGAAATGCTGGAGCAAAGATTGACAAAAGAGACAATTCAAGAGCACCTACTGAACTCAGGAAAGTATTAACATGTTTGTGAAGAAAGTGAGACAGGTTCTGCTGTGCCCTGCGCGTTTGAGGACCTCAATCTTTCAGTTCAGGACACGCTCCTAATAGACTTCTACTTTTTATTTGTATTTATTTGAAATTTGTCATTCATGTTAGTATGTATGCATTTAATGACGTAACTTATAATGAAAGTGTTAGTCACTGAGTCATGTCCAACTCTTTGTGACCCCATAGACTGGTTCTTCTGTCCATGGGATTTCTCCGGGCAAGAATACTGGAGTAGGTTGCTGTTTTCTTCTCCAGGGGATCTTCCCTACCCAGGGATGGAACCTGGGTCTCCTGCACTGCAGGCAGACTCTTTACCGACTGAGCACCCAGGGAAGCCCCACAACTTGTAATATATATCATTAAAGTGCAAACATATTGTATGTCTTTGTACTTTTATGTTTGTGCATGTATTTATGTGTAGAAAAACATTTTGGAAATATAATTTCTAGGTTGTTTATGTGGGCTACCTGGTTGAGCACTGGCAATCCAAAGCAATTAGAAATACAAAAGGAGGGCATTCCCTGGCTGTTCAGTGGTTAGGACTCTGCACTGAGAGCCCTGAGTCCAATCCCTGGTCGGGAAGTAAAATCCCACAATCTATGAGGCAAGAACAAACAAAAACCTACAAAACAGCAACGACAAAGGAGAGCAAGCCCGCTGCTGGGGGAATTTGACCACTTTGGGATTGCCTGGCGACTTCTGTAGGGTCCAGGCTTTAAACATGTCAACTTGGTAGCTGTGTGAATATTTGTATTTTTTATAGGGAGATGTTAATAAGTGAGCAGAGAGGGAGGAGAAGCGGCACACCCGTGCAGCACTGCGTCTGGGGTCCGTGAACTGGGCTGTCATTCCCCGGGCTTCCTCTTGCTCATCTGGGAGGTTAGGGTGGGACGTGGGTTAGGTATGAGTGTCAGATAGTTTCTGTGTCACGTCTGGTCTTATCAGTGAGCTTCATTCCATCTGGGCTCAAGGAAGAGAGGACAGGGATCTGCCATGGTTTCTGGGAGGAAGAATGGACGGGCTCCTGGGTTATGTTCAGTGTTGGCTTGCTCAGCAGTAGATGGGCCCCCCCTTGATACTGGTGCTCTGAGCCCAGAATTGCCTTTTTGTGTTTTAATTGGCTAATTTAGGATCTCAGCCCCTCTGTAAGCCTTGTCCTTCTGCAGAAAAGACACAGAAATGCTGATTCTTAAATACTGTGAGAGCTGACCTAAAATGACTGCTATATTAGGGTTTTGTCTTTTTTTTTAATTAAAAAAAAATACATATTTTTTTATTTCCGCTAAACCCTTCTCCATAGTATGCCAGTCACTGCAGGATAATTTAATGGCAGAAGCAATTCTCAGGCGGGGTTTTGGTCTAGTCCATCTCAAGGCTTGTTTGTTGTCTTCCCTAAGGTTGATGTGACTGGTGTGGTCAAAACTGGAATTGCCTAAAATTTAGGTACAAGTGGATAGTGTGTGGGGTTCACTCGTGTTTTTAGAAGGGCCGACCCCATGGTCTTGGTGCTACACCCCTGTGGCCCTGATGTCCCTCCCTTTCCTGGAAGTCAGGTGTTTCCTGTCTTTGCTGTTCCTTCGGTGCAGGACACTCTGCCTTCATCCCCAGAAAGAGATAGCAATGAATTCTTGGGACCTCCCTGGTGGTTCAGTGGTTAAGACTCTGCACTCCCAATGCAATGAGCCCGGGTTCAATCTCTGGCTGGGGAACTGAGATCCCACATACCACAACTAAGCATGTGCTCCGCAACTCCTAAGCCCATGTGCTGTAGAGCCTGCGCATCACAACCAGAGGAGCCTGTGTGCTGCAATGAAGAGTCCGCACAGCTAAAATAAATAAGATACAATAAAATTTGAAACTGTCACCTATGTATTACAAAAAGCATGTGCATTTGTAAAACAGTTTAAAAACATAAATAGTCAAGTGTCAGGTCACTTGTCCCTTTCTCAGAAGACTTCCCTGAGTGCCCATCTACAGTACCAGCCTTGTCAGTATTTGTCATCTGTATTCATTTGTACACGTTTATTGTGTGTTTACTAATGAGAACCTCCAAGAAACGTGAAATTTGACTCCTTTGTTGCTTTCCTATGGGTGCTTAGTCGTTCAGTCGTGTCCGACTCTTTGTGACCCCATGAACTATAGCCTGCCAGACTCCTCTGTCCATGGGATTCTCCAGGAAAGAATACTGGAGTGGGTTGCCATTTCCTACTCCAGGGGATCTTCCCAATCCAGGGATCGAACCCGCGTGTCTTGTGTCCC
This sequence comes from Moschus berezovskii, assembly GCF_049115385.1. Lineage (NCBI taxonomy): Eukaryota > Metazoa > Chordata > Mammalia > Artiodactyla > Moschidae > Moschus > Moschus berezovskii. Next base: position 77,662,425 of record NC_142466.1, on the reverse strand, counting down.
CTGCATTGCAGGTGAGTTCTTTGCCTGCTGAGCCATCTGGGAAGCATTACTGCTTTATGCCAATGCAAATGTGACAATTTAAAGTTTTACTTGAAGACTGGATGCCTGTTCAGGTTTCTCCTCAGTAATGAATTTGTGACCAAATTAAAGATGCAGTGTCATATACAAATTTTATGATTTTATGTAAACGTGCAATTTTATGATTTTGAACCAAATTGAATATTCAATGTTATATACAAATTTTGCAATTTTCTATAAATATGCAATTTAAAGAAGTTGTGGCCAAATTAAATATGCAATGTTATATAAAAATTTTATAATTTTATATAAGTAAACAATTGGATGCATTTGTGACCAAATTAAATGGCAGTTACATAAAAATTTTGCAATTTTATGTAAAGATGCAATTTTATGACTTTGTGACCAAATTAAATATGCAATGTTATATACAAATATTATAGTTTTATACATCTTGACAAATATGGAATGTTATAAAAATTTTAATGTTATAAAAATATTAAAATGTTATAAGATTATATAGTTTTCTATAAATATACAATTTTATGAATTTGTGACCAAATTAAATATGTAACTTTATATATGTACTTTTAAATATGGAATGTGGTAAAAATGTTAAATGTTATAAAAATATTAAAATGTTATAAGATTATATAGTTTTCTATAAATATACAATTTTATGAATTTGTGACCAAATTAAATATGTAATTTTAAATATGGAATGTGATAAAAATGTTAAATGTTATAAAAATATTAAAATGTTATAAGATTATATAGTTTTCTATAAATATACAATTTTATGAATTTGTGACCAAATTAAATATGTAATTTTAAATATGGAATGTGATAAAAATGTTAAATGTTATAAAAATATTAAAATGTTATAAGATTATATAGTTTTCTATAAATATACAATTTTATGAATTTGTGACCAAATTAAATATGTAATTTTAAATATGGAATGTGATAAAAATGTTAAATGTTATAAAAATATTAAAATGTTATAAGATTATATAGTTTTCTATAAATATACAATTTTATGAATTTGTGACCAAATTAAATATGTAATTTTAAATATGGAATGTGATAAAAATGTTAAATGTTATAAAAATATTAAAATGTTATAAAATTATATAGTTTTCTATAAATATACAATTTTATGAATTTGTGACCAAATTAAATATGTAATTTTAAATATGGAATGTGATAAAAATGTTAAATGTTATAAAAATATTAAAATGTTATAAAATTATATAGTTTTCTATAAATATACAATTTTATGAATTTGTGACCAAATTAAATATGTAACTTTATATAAAAAGAGGCGTGTGTGTGTGTGTGTTTCCCTGTCCTCTGGTTCTCTGGAGCAGTTCTGAGTGAAGGGTACAGGGGTGTGGTCTTGCTGTGTGACCCACTCCTTCCTTCTCCCCTTTATGCCTCAGGCTCATCCTGCATGGGTGTGTCTCCCGCTCTGACTCAAGATTTCCAGGTGCCAGATTCCTGGGGGACCGGAATTCGGCCCCTCCTCCATCTGCCTCCTCCCGCTCTTCCCCTGGGAGAGGGGCCCCAGCCTGGCCGGGCTCCTGCACAGCCTCCCCCCTGTGGTGTCTCTGAGTCCTCTCTGGGCCTGCTGGGCTCCCTGGAGGTGCAGATTGGCTCTGACAGAGCTGTTGGGAAGGGCTGGTGGGGCCCTGCTTGCTGGGGTTCTCTGTGGCCCCACACTTGTGAGCCTCCTGCCACTCCGGGGCCACCTTCCCCTTCTGTCCCTGCTGTCCTTTCTGCATCCTCATCACAGTGGGTCTGGTGGTTCAGCCCTGCAACCTCATGGAGACCCAACTCCCTTCCCCTGAACCTTAGGGCCTTAGGGTAGGATCCCCCACCCACCTAGATTTCCTGGGGGAGCCCCGTGGTCCCACCCCTGTCCCCTTCCTCAGAGCAAAGTTTCTAGTGCAGAGCTGCACACCCCCTTGACTGCCCCCACTCCTGCCTGTGAATGATTACATATTACGTCAGGAGTGGGAAGAAAGATATTTTAGATCACAAATCAGGAGGAAGAGGTGAATTTATAATTACCTTAAATTCTTGAAAAGCAGTGCTGCCTGTGTGAGACCCCTGTATCAAACCATCTAAGTTGTCCTTGAACGGAGGAGACCAGGCCTCCATTTGTTTTTGTGTGTTAACACTTTATGAGAAGCTGAGGGGTGGGGGGGTGAGGATGTCAGGGGCAATATTCTATAATCAATAGGCTTGAGCTTCCCTGGTGGCTTACATGATAAAGAGTCTGCCTGCAATGCAGGAGACACAGGTTCAATCCCAGGGTCTGGAAGATCTCCTGGAGAAGGAGATGGCAACCCACTCCAGTATTCTTGCCTGGAGAATCCCATGGACAGAAGAGCCTGGCAAGTCCCAGTCCATGGGGTCACAGGGATTGGGACATGATTGAGCGACTAACATTTCACATATGGGATGCATCTGAGCAGTTTTGCAGGATAGGTAAGAGCACATATTAGTGGAAATTACCCCAAAACTTATGTGTTTGAAACTACAGCCTTATTCTTGTTGTTCAGTCACTCAGTCATGTCCGACTCTTTGTGACCCCACGGACTGCAGCATGCCAGACTTCCCTGTCCTTCACCATCTTGCAGAGTTTGCTCTAACTCATGTCCACTGAGTCAGTGATGCCATCCAACCATCTCATCCTCTGTAGACCACTTCTTTTCATGCCTTCAATCTTTCCCAGCATCAGAGTCTTTTCAAGTGAGTTGGCTCTTCCCATCAGGTGGCCAAAGTATTGGAACTTCAGCTTCAGCATCAGTCCTTCCAATGAAAATTCAGGATTGATTTCCTTCAAGATTGACTGGTTTGATTTCCTTGCTATCCAAGGGACTCTCATGAGTCTTCTCCAACACCATGGTTAAAAAGCATCAGTTCTTTGGTGCTCAGCCTTCTTTACGGTCCTACTTTCACATCCGTACTTGACTACTGGAAATACTATAGCGTTGACCAGATGGATCTTTGTCAGCAAAGTGATGTCTCTGTTTTCTAATACGGTGTCTAGGTTTGTCACAGCCTTTATTACATCACCATTTCTAGTGGTTCACTGTAGTTTGGTTCTCTGATACTGAGTCTCACGAGACTGGGGCTGTGGTCCCTTTGAGGCCTGAATGGAAAGGGATGTGCTTCCAAGCTTACACATGAGGTGGGGGCTGGATTCAGTTCTTGAGGGCAGTTGGCAGGAGGCTGTCCTTTGTCCTTGTGATGTGGGCCTCTCTGTTTATTGTTTATTAGTCACTCAGTCATGTCAGACTCTTTGTAACCCCATGGACTGTAGCCTACCAGGCTCCTATGTCCGTGGAATTCTCCAGGCAAGAATACTGGAGGGGGTTGCTATTTCCTTCTCTAGGAGATCTTCCCAGCCCGGGGATCAAACCCAAGTCTCCTGCATTGGCAGAAGGATTCTTCACAGCTGAGCCACCAGGGAAGCCCAGTCCTCTCCATATGTGTGTATGTACATGCTAAGTCGCTTCAGCTGTGTCCGGCCCTTTGCAACCCTATGCCAGGCTCCCTCTGTCCATGGGATTCTCCAAGCAGAATACTGGAGAGTGGGTTGCCATGCCTTCCTCCAGGGGATCTTTCCTATTCAGGGATTGAACTGGCATCTCTTAGGTCTCTAGCAATGGCAAGCGGGTTCTTTACCCCCAGGGAAGCCCGGGCCTCTGCCTGCTGCTGCTGCTGCTGCTGCTGCTAAGTCGCGTCAGTTGTGTCCTACTCTGTGAGACCCCATAAACGGCAGCCCACCTGGCTCCTCTGTCCCTGGGATTTTCCAGGCAAGAACACTGGAGTGGGTTGCCATGCCTTCCTCCAGGGGATATTTCCGATTCAGGGATTAAACTGGCAGCTCTTAGGTCTCTAGCAAAGGCAAGCAGGTTCTTTACCCACTGGGAAGCCCGGGCCTCTCCATAGGGCTGCACAAAACATGGCAGCTTGTTTCATCAGAGCAAGTGAGCAACTAGGGTGGGGAATTCATCATCCTTTTACCCTGATCTCGAGACATCCCACTGCTTCTGTTGATCCATTTCTCGGTATTTTGTCTGAAACTCTGACAGGTCTGAGATCCTACTTGAGAGTTAATGAGTTACCTTACCACAGTTATTTATGTGAGTCTTTATGAGTGTGTGTGTATACCTGGGTAGCATGTATATACCAGTACACAAGTGTATATGTATGCATACAAACATACATGCTAGCCAACTGTACATACACCATCCTGTTGTGAGATCTCTGGATCAAGGATCAGACTGTTTCGTTGTCGAGTAAACTTAGCCCTGGTTCCCCATGGGGGGCATGGGGGAAGAGGGTAGAGGAACATGTACCTGTGTGGGCAGTGGGGTTTATGCATAAATTCCAGGTTATGAAACTCAGAGCTTAAATAGATGGCTGACACATCTACTCCTGCTCTCCTCCTCAGTAAGAAAGATCCTGTATTTTCTTCTGGAATAGAAACAAAGTCTCTTTTGGAGGAAAGAAGCCTAGAATGTGAGTACATGGCCCTGATGGGCAGGGGACAACCTCTAGTCCCTACAGGGCAGTAGCCAACCTCTCCCTTCTAAGGCGTGTCAACCGTTTGTGCTTGTTGCATGCTAAGTCGCTTCAGTCATGTCTAACTCTTTGCAACCTTATGGACCTTAGCCCACCAGACTTCTCTGTTCATGGGATTCACCAGGCAAGAATACTGGAATGGGTTGCCATGCTCTCTTCCAGAGGATCTTCTTGACCCAGAGATTGAACCAGAATCTCTTAGGTCTCCTGCATTGACAGGCAGGGTTCTTTACCACTAGGACCACCTGGGAAGTCCTGTTAACCATTCAAACAGTCTTTAAGCAAGGTTGCCCACAATCTTTGCTCAAAAAACTTAAACTTTAAGCAAATCTGAAAAATGTCATGTCCTTTTTATAAATTGAAAATAATAGGATTAAAGGCCAGAAATTTGTCCCCAGTAGTAAAGATAAGCAGGGTGCACATGGTCTCTCTGCCTGGATGTTAAACATTTACTCTATGGAATTTCATTAGATACATATAAACTTTTAAAGATTTTTTTACATCCCCCAATAGTTTGAGTTGGACAAATAGAAAATACACAACTCAGTTTTTGGAATAGATTTCCACAAAAACATGAAGTGACTTTTCACCCACCCCTTTCCTGGGTCCTGAGTCATCTTTGACTGTTTTTTGCTGACTCCTCAGACTCAGGTTTCACCATGTCTCAGCACTTGACTGCTCTTCCTCTGGTTTCTTTTGTCTTTTCTGTCCCCTTGGGCACACCTCATGCTCTCCCTGCTGAATCACAGCAAAAGGTCCCTGGCTTTGACAGCTGTCTCTGTCCTCCATTATGCTACAATCCCATAGAAGTCTGGAATCTTCCGGATCCAAACCACTTGCCAGGATTTCCACCCCTCCCTCCCTGGAGAGTGTCCAGACAATGTCTTATTAAGCACTTGTCTTTTGCTCCATTCTCTGAGTTGCTGAAACCATTTCCACACGAATGACATTTTAGTCTACCTATTAACCTTGTTAAATAGTCATGGATTATAGAGACATTTGGGCTGGAGAATCCCGTGGACAGGGGAGCCTGGTGGGCTGCTGTCCATGGGGTCGCACAGAGTCGGACACAACTGAAGCAACTTAGCATGCATGTATTGGAGAAGGAAATGGCAACCCACTCCAGTATTCTTGCCTGGAGAATCCCAGGGAGAGAGGAGCCTAGTGGGCTGCCGTCTGTGGGGTCGCACAGAGTCAGACACGACTGATGTGACTTAGCAGCAGCAGCAGCAGCAGTGGTTCAGATGGTGAGGAATCTGCCTGCAATGCAGGAGACCTGGGTTCAATCCCTGGGTTGGGAAGAGCCCCTGGAGAAAGGAATGGCAACCCACTCCAATGTTCTTGTCTGGAGAATCCCATGGACAGAGGAGCCTGGCAAGCTACAGTTCCTGGGTTGCAAAGAGTCGGACACAACTGAGTGACTAATACACATATAGACATTTATGTGACAAAAAGTTTCTGCAGTATTATTCAAACATCAAAAACTTCAAAATAATTAAAATGTTCCCAGTGGGATTCTGGTTAAGTTACTGGTGTTAGACTCATACAGTATGTTAGGGAGTTATCAAAAGTAACATTGTAACAAAATAATTAATGAAATGAAAAAAATGTTTCAAAATGTTAAGAGGAAAAAACAAGATTATTAATAGTATTTACCTGTGGTGGTTTTAAGGCAGGTGTACAAATTCTTCAATCTTTTTCTTTCAAGATATATAGCTGAACATGGGGTGCAATTAGCAACTCATCTGTAATCATTAGGACATGGTTCAGTTCAGTTCAGTCGCTCAGTCGTGTCCGACTCTCCGCGACCCCATGAATCACAGCATGCCAGGCTTCCCTGTCCATCACCAACTCCCGGAGTACACTTAAACTCATGTCCACAGAGTCGGTGATGCCATCCAGCCATCTCATTCTCCGTCGTCCCCTTCTCCTCCCGCCCCCAACCTTTCCCAGCATCAGAGTCTTTTCCAGTGAGTCAACTCGTCGCATGAGGTGGCCAAAGTATTGCAGTTTCAGCTTTAGCATCAGTCTCTCCAATGAACATCCAGGATTGATCTCCTTTAGAATGGACTGGTTGGATCTCCTTGCAGTATAAGGGACTCTCAAGAGTCTTCTCCAGCACCACAGTTCAAAAGCATCAATTCTTCGGCGATCAGCCTTCTTTACAGTCCAACTCTCACATCCATACATGACCACGGGAAAAACCATTGCCTTGACTAGACAGACCTTGGTTGGCAAAGTAATGTCTCTGCTTTTTAATATACTATCAAGGTTGGTCATAACTTTCCTTCCAAGGAGTAGGCGTCTTTTAATTTCATGGCTGCAATCAGCATCTGCAGTGATTTTGGAGCCCAAAAAAATAAAGTCTAACACTGTTTCCACTGTTTTTCCATCTATTTCCCATGAAGTGATGGGACCAGATGCCATGATCTTTGTTTTCTGAATGTTGAGCTTCAAGCCAACCTTTTCACTCTCCTCTTTCACTTTCCTCAAGAGGCTTTTGAGTTCCTCTTCACTTTCTGCCATAAGGGTAGTGTCATCAGCATATCTGAGGTTATTGATATTTCTCCCAGCAATCTTGATTCCAGCTTGTGCTTCTTCCAGCCCAGCGTTCCTCATGATGTACTCTGCATATAAGTTAAATAAGCAAGGTGACAATATACAACCTTGACGTACTCCTTTTCCTATTTGGAACCAGTCTGTTGTTCCATGTCCAGTTCTAACAGTTGCTTCCTGACCTGCATACAGGTTTCTCAAGAGGCAGGTCAGGTGGTCTGGGATTCCCATCTCTTTCAGAATGTTCCACAGTTTATTGTGATCGACACAGTCAAAGGCTTTGGCATAGTCAATGAAGCAGAAATAGATGTCTTTCTGACACTCTCTTGCTTTCTCCATGATCCAGCGGTAGACGTGGCTAAACATGACCAACTGTTGGAACTGGGATTTCTCTTCCAGATAGAAGGGCCAGCAACAAGCCATCACAGTAAACAGTTCCTCAGGACAGTGTGGTAACCATCTTTCAGGGCACGCAGCCATGTCAAAGGGGTCCATGTCCACGTAGGGCATTTGGCCCAGTCAAAAGCTAGCTCCCACAGCATCACTCTGAAGGCCCCCAGGTCACTGGCACTGGAGAACTCATTATTAACCAGACTTTCAAGGGCCATTCACCAAACCCGCCTGTTTTCATTGTCCCCCAGGCAATGATAGTCCGTGGGGAACAAGGCTCTGGAGACAGCATTGTCTGCGATCTTAACTTGAAGTGTGTCCTCAGTGATACAGTTCCTAACAGTCACATCTTGGTGGATGACTTCCCTTCTGGACAGATAGATATGGGCCTCTACTAATTGGCACTGCCTTAAAAACAATCTAAGATTCCCCCAATTCTTATAAGGCAATATCCCCAGGGCTTTTCTCCTTCTATACACACCCTGGTGATAGGAAGATTTCTGTGATGAAGACCTCATAGCTTACAACTCTCAGTGAGCATCACTGTCACGTGAATTTCAGAAGTTTGATCTTTAACTGTTTTTACAAATACTTGCTTTTCTTTATCTGAATCTTTTTCTTTTTTTCCTTTAGCCACAGACTTTATTGTTTGAATATTTGCAACTATTATTCTATACACTTTTAATTCCTTCCAAAACTCTATGCTCCATATTGCTAGGTCACTTCACTCTCCATTTTATTCTACGTTTCCATCAAGCAGTGTTTCCCCAAATCACAATCTGCCTGATTGTGTATTGTTGTTGTTCAGCTGCTAAGTTGTGTCTGTCTCTTTGTGATGCCATGGACTGTAGGCCACCAGGCTCCTCTGTCCATGAGATTTCCCAGGCAAGAATACTGAAGTGGGCTGCCATTCCTTCTCCATATTTGGATCTTTTTCATCTACTAAAATCCCATGGAAAATATGCTCAAAAGTACCTTACTGAAGTTCATCTTTTAGAGTTATCCTCTCCCTGCATATTGCAATATCCTTCACCTTAGCATTGGCCTCCGAAAGAGTGACACTTCTCAGGTCATTCTTCTGTCTTCTTTGAAGACAGAACCCTGCTTGAGTGAAAATAAAAACAAAAAGCCAAACTCTGTTGCTATGTCAGATATGAGATCATCAACATAGTTCAGAAGTGACAATGCAAAACAATTTTTTAAACAAAAGCATGTTTATTATGCAATCTGAGACAAAGGGCAATCAGGAGGGAGCCTGATTATACTTTACAAGAAAATGCACTCAGGAGTAAGTCTGGAATCAGAAGCAGCTTTGGTATTTGTTGGACTGTGATCCTCAGTCACTTTTGCCAAAACATGCAGAATGGATGGGTCTGGTGCCCTGTGTGTTGGGCTGCAGGCCCAATTTCTTAACACAGGGCAGAGTAACTGGGCCAACCACCCCTGTGCTCAGTGGGCAAAGCTGAGGCACTCTCCTGTCCTCACGGGGCTAGCGGGAGGGACTGACTAAAGACAAAGTGCCATGGGTTACACTTCAGAGGGGTGTGATGCAGGAGAAGGGTGATGATTTTATTCATTGCAGCCCCATCAACAACTTCTTCCATCTTCCTGGCTTCCTCCAATTCTCCTGAATTTAACACCAATTAACCTCAACTTCGTCCCCTTACCTAGATTTCTCAAGAATTTGATCTGGCTATAAATAGGAAGAGGAAAAAGTAAATAAATAAAAAAACCTTTTTGCTGTGCTCAAAGACTCTGCATAACCATCCTGCTTTTAAAAAGCAGAGTATAGCACCAGAACACTACACCTTATTCCCTTTCATTTCCTTTTATAATAGTTGAAAATAACATGAGGTGCTTTGGCCAAAAGTCAAGCTTGTTCTAGACCCATGACTACCCTATAAAGCCACAATTACACAAAGGCTCTGCAGAGCTCCACCTTCTCACCCCACGGCACAAACCCCAGTTCCTAGCTAGAGACCTAGGCCAGGATGCATTTTTTGGTCAACCTGCTCAAGATGGATGCTTATGTAACTCTTACCTTCTAAGCAAAAGCAGGAAATCTGGAAATTAGTTTTCTAAAATAAAGCAAGGCATGTTCAGGAGATGGTTAAAATGGCAATAATTTCATATTAATTATTTTTCTAGATCATTTGAGGTGCTGGAGAAGACTCATGAGAGTCCCTTGGACAACAAGGATTTTGGCCAACTGATGGGAAGAACTGACTCATTGGAAAAAACCCTGATGCTGGGAAAGATTGAGAGCAGGAGAAGTGAGTGACAGAGGATGAGATGGTTGGATGGCATCATCGACTCAGTGGACATGAGTTTGAGCAGACTCTGCGAGACAGTGAAGGACAGGGAAGCCTGGCATGCTGCGGCGCATGGGGTCATAGTGTCGGAGACAACTGAGTGACAGAACAGCAACAACAAATGGGGATTAAAGTCATGGACCGTGGATGCTCAGTGTATGGGACCATCTGAATAGATTCACTCTGTCACTGCTGAATCACTGTGATTACTTTAAATGTAGAAACTGGCTGGAATTTCCCTTTCAAAAAAAAAAATTTTTTTTAGGACTTCTATGTTGGGCCTGTGGTTATGCATCCACCTGCCAATGCAGGGGACACAGGTTCCATCCTTGGTCCAGGGATATCTCACATGCCAATGGGGCAACTAAGCCAGTGTGCCACAACTACTGAAGCCCACATGCCCTGCAGCCCATGCTCCAAAACAAGAGAATCCACATCAATGAGAAGCCCATGCATTGTATCTATTGAAAGCCTGAGCATAGCAATAAGATCAGTGCAGCAAAAATAAATAAATAAGTGAAAAAAAAAAAAGATTGGTTCGTATCTAAAAAAAAATTAGCATTGTTCAAGGTAATGCTTGCTTACAAGCATTTGGTTTGTTGGGAGAAATAATTACATTAAAGTAAATTTTATCACATTAAAAAGGTCTCTCTTATAAACAGGGTCAAACATTGTACATTTTAAAATAACATTTATTATATGTTTTTTTAGACATATTTGCTGCAGAAGATTAAAGTGATACATATACATAGAAAGCTCACTGTTTTTCCATCATCTAGATATAGCACTCAGCACATTCAGTTCAGTTCAGTTCAGTCGTGTCTGACTCTTTGCGACCCCATGAATCACAGCACGCCAGGCATCCCTGTCCATCACCAACTCCCGGAGTTCACCCAAACTCACGTCCATCGAGTCGGTGATGCCATCCAGCCATCTCATTCTCTGTCGTCCCCTTCTCCTCCTGCCCCCAATTCCTCCCAGCATCAGAGTCTTTTCCAGTGAGTCAACTCTTCGCATGAGGTGGCCAAAGTATTGGAGCTTCAGCTTCAGCATCAGTCCTTCCAGTGAACACCCAGGACTGATCTTTAGAATGGACTGGTTGGATCTCCTTGCAGTCCAAGGGACTCTCAAGAGTCTTCTCCAGCACCACAGTTCAAAAGCATCAATTCTTCGGCAATCAGCCCTCTTCACAGTCCAACTCTCACATCCATACATGACCATGGGAAAAACCATAGCCTTGACGAGACGGACCTTGGTTGGCAAAGTAATGTCTCTTGCATTTAAAAATTTTTTAATTTTCTTTCTTTATTCTTGGCTGCACTGTCTTGGTTGCTTTGCACAGGCTTTCTCTATTGTGATGAGCAGGGGCCACTCTTCACTGTGATGCGTGGGCAGTGGTTTCTCTTGTCGCAGAGCACAGGCTCTAGGTACACAGGCTTCAGTAGTTGCAGCACATTGGCTTGGTAGTTGCTGCCTGTGGGCTCTAGAGCACAGGCTCAGTAATTGCAAGTGTAGGCTTAGTTACCCTGAAGTATGTGGAATCTTCCCAGACCATAGATCAAACCTGTGTCCCCTGCAATGGCAGGAGAATTCTTATTCACTGCACCATTAGGGAAGTCCCTATGGATTTTTTTAGACACAGGTGAATGGATAGAAGGGAGGGACAGAAGTGAGAGGGAAAGAGTGAGATTGGGTGACTTGATGGTCCTCGTTGCTTCATGGTCACTGTAATAGTTAGCTATTGCTGCCTAGACATCTCCTGAGAATGCTGAAGCTTAAAAATACAAGCATTCGTAATCTGATTGCTTTTGTGGATTGGGAATTGGGAGTGGCTTAACTGGGTGGTTCTGGCTCAGTGTCTCATGGGTTGTGGTCAAGTGGTCATTGGACTGTAGTCAGCTGAAAGACTGACTGGAGCTGGAGGCTCTATGCCCAGATGGCTCATCACAGGGCTACTGAAGAAGCCTCCATTGCTTGCTGGCTCTTGGCAGGACTCAGTCATTTGCTGCAGGCACTTGTCCAAAGGACTGCTTGAATATCCGCATGTCAGGGCAGCTGGCCTCCCTGGAGAGAGTGATCCGAGAGAGAGGAAGGAGGAAGCCACAATGCCTTTTATGACTTAGTCTTTGGAGTCATATACTGCCACTTCTGTTGTATCCTATTCATGACAGGCAAGTTACGATTTTAGCTTATGCTCAGCTGGAACCATTTGAAGGGAGAAGGCTCCCAAAATTTTGGACTTCTCAAACCACAAAATAAATACTCTCTCATCTCATGTATTCCTCCTGCCGTATTTTGATTATGCTTTGTATCATTAATTATCTTGCTACAACATTATGTTAATAACTCTCTGAGATTACACTCTATGGGTAAACTGTCATTTACTCAACTGGAATCCTATAGGGAGTCTTGCATTGTGCTTGATATTTTACATAATGCTTTAAGAAACATTTTTGTACGTAAATGTTTTTATAATCTATGATGATTTCCTTTGGTTAATTGTTTAGGCTAGTGGGATAGAGTAAAATGGTCATTGGTCTGAGAAAGTTTGGTGACCCAGGGAAATCAAGCAAAAACCACCTGACAAGACATTGTCTGAACACTCTCTTGGAGGGATGGGGAGGGTTTGAACTCCTGGGAAGTGACTTGAATTGGGCAGATTTCAGAGCTCCGACAGGATCAGAGTAAGTGAAGAAGAGGGACAACTGCCAAGAGGAAAGACTTTCCTGGAGAGCCCTAGAGTCTGTGCTCCACCACAAGAGAAGCCACTGCAGTGAGATGCCCATGCACCACAGCTCGAGAGCAGTCCCCGCTCACCGCCGCTGGAGAAAGCCTGCCTGGAGCAACTGAGACCCAGCACAGGCAAAATAAACAAATATTTTTAAAGCTAAAAAAATAAAAGAAATCTCCTAGCAGTGATTCAGCTAGGAGAGTGTGATACTGTGCTTTATATTAAGAATACGTGTTTGAGCTTCATCCCAGTTTCTGGGACAGAGCTCCTTAAAACCCTAAGTGATGACTTTCCTTAGTCATGAGAGCCACGCAGGTGTCTTTTGTTATGTTTTTAAAAAGGTGACGTGTAGGGACGTCCCTGGTAGTCCAGTGGTTATGATTCCACGCCTCCAATGCAGAAGGTGAGGGTTCAGTCCTCAGCGGGGGACTAAGATCCCACGTGCCGTGTGGCACCACCAAAATAAATAAATATAAGAAAACAAAGGCAGAAACAAAAGTGACTTTTGGAAAACTCCTAGACCACCTGAGGAGGGAAACTGGTTGCCAGGAGAGTTGGAAATTTTCAATTCCACCCCATCTTCCCCCTCTAGGAGGGCAGCATTATAGGCAGTTTAATCATCGATGACCAATAGTTTAATCAATCATTACAAAGTAATGAAGCCTCAAAAAAAACCAACAAAACCCAGAAAAGGAAGGTTCAGAGGGCTTCTGGGCTCATGAACACCCGGAGGTGGTGGGAAAGTGGGGCGCTGGGAGAGCACAGAAGTGCTGTGCACCTTCCCACTTATCCTGCCCAGTGCAACTCTTCTGTTTTTTTCCTGAGTTATTGGTTTTTATAGTAAACTGGTCATCTGGAATTGTCTGAAACAGAAGGCAGTCACATAGGCCTGAGCCACTAGCCTGAGGAATCTGATGGTATCTTTGGGTAGGGTTAAGTCACTCAGTCTTATCTGACTCTTTTAAAAATTGAGTTAAAGGTAAGACACTCAGCTGATGTCAGAGAATTGCTTAATGATGTGGAAAAAACTTCACCAGCACTGTAAGCGAGGAGGTCCTTATCCCTTTAGAGAGAATGAAACATGCCTATAGGTATGAGGAAGAAAGAGGTGAAGGGGCCGACAGTCCATAAGGGTGGCAAAACGATTACTTTAAACAGAAAATATTCATCATAGCAGATACAGAAAGAATTCTTATCTGAATGTCCTTATCAGAAAATACAGCTGCCAAATTCCGTCTCCCAGGGAATTTCCCGTTTGAGACAACACTCTTACAGGTGTAACTTTAGCAGTCAGAAAGAGAACCCTCACCAGGAAATTAATCTTCTAGAACCTTGTTTCTGACTTTTTCAGCCTTCAGAACCTTGAGAAATAATTTCTGTTATTAAAGTCATCCAGTCTGTGATATTTTGTTATGATAGCCTGAGCAGGTTAATACAGTTTCATAAGCCAATGGTTCTAACTGACCTCATAGACATGTGACTTTGTGGTCTTTACCAGCTAGGCATCTTTGTAGACAAATTGCTCTAGATCATCAGTAAAACCACATGAGAGTCTCTCTCCACCTTGATTTTATATCCTTAGGGTATGGTTTTGGAAATTAGCATTCTCTCTGGTTTTCTACCTGACATTTGCAGATTTGTTGAGTATGAGTCTAGAAGGGAGCAACTGTGAGGTAGAGGACCTGAGACAAGAAGCACATGAGCCTAATATTCTTACTGGCAGTTGCCAGCTTTCATGGGATTGTCAAAATCCCAATTCTTTTTTACTTCATTATCTTTCTCATGCTGTGACTTCCAGTCACATCCATCCAGGATTAGAGATTAATGAGCCCTTGACTGAAGGCATCTTATTTTTGTGGAGGGCCCAGAGCTTCATTTTTGCTACCTTGCAGCAACTTAAATTTTTTCCTTTTAGGCTATCTTTGGGAACAATTTAGGCCAAAGAGTAGATCCTTTGATTTAGAAAAGATTTTATATTTAAGATAACTTCTATGAGTTTTCATCCTAAGCAAACATCCTACCGATACTTTTGGAAGGGTCAAACTAGGAACACAGACACGCACACACAAAGATATACACATGTGCACACACAAACACACACACAAGTAGTACAGGGCCATCCTAAAATACTCCCCTACAAAATTAAAAAACAGAAGTCACTCAAACATTAGTGCCATTTGCTTTGTACTTGAGACTTTGCTGCTGCTGCTGCTAAGTCACTTCAGTCGTGTCCGACTCTGTGCGACCCCATAGACGGAAGCCCACCAGGCTCCCCCTTCCCTGGGATTCTCCAGGCAAGAACACGGGAATGGGTTGCCATTTCCTTCTCCAATGTATGAAAGTGAAAAGTGAAAGTGAAGTCGCTCAGTTGTGTCCGACCCTTAGCGACCCCACGGACTGCAGCCCACCAGGCTCCTCCATCCATGGGATTTTCTAGGCAGGAGTACTGGAGTGGCTTGCCATTGCCTTCTCCGATTACAGAGCTAGGGAATATCAAAGGAAGGGAAAATGAAAGGCCAAGAAAAGAAATCCTCATGGTTTCAAGAACTCCAAAAAAGGGCTTCTGGGAGCAACACTTTTTCCTCACCAGGAGCTTCCTCTTATCTTCACTGGTCGCCAGTGCCACCCCGAAGGCACCGTGTGCTCAGGTCCCTTCCGTGGGAGGATGATAGCCCTCATCTTCCCCTAAAGTCCTCACCTTCGTGTAGTGACACTGCATGGGATCATTGGTGGAGAGAGAAACATGAAGCCCCTTGTGCAGGAATTCCCTCAGAGGATTTTTCGAATATTCGAGGAACAGACTGTTGTTGCTAAGAGGAGACATGGCAATGGGGATCTGAGCCAGGTAGTAGATACTGCAACACACCCTAAAATAACAATGTGAGGCTGAAAAAGGTACAGGGCTAATTGGAAACACACTGAATTTTTTTTTTTTTCACTTGGATGTGCTTTGGAGACCCCTAAGTGAAAGAGGAGAGTGAAAAGGTTGGCTTGAAGCTCAACATTCAGAAAACAAAGATCATGGCATCTGGTCCCATCACTTCATGGGAAATAGATGGGAAAACAGTGGAAACAGTGTCAGACTTTTATCTTTTTGGGCTCCAAAATCACTGCAGATGCTGATTGCAGCCATGAAATTAAAAGACGCTTACTCCTTGGAAGGAAAGTTATGACCAACCTAGATAGCATATTAAAAAGCAGAGACATTACTTTGCCAACCAAGGTCCATCTAGTCAAGGCTATGGTTTTTCCCATGGTCATGTATGGATGTGAGAGTTGGACTGGGAAGAAAGCTGATCGCCGAAGAATCGATGCTTTTGAACTGTGGTGTTGGAGAAGACTCTTGAGAGTCCCTTGTACTGCAAGGAGATCCAACCAGTCCATTCTAAAGGAGATCAATCCTGGGTATTCATTGGAAGGACTGATGCTAAAGCTGAAACTGCAATACTTTGGCCACCTCATGCAACGAGTTGATTCACTGGAAAAGACTCTGATGCTGGGAAAGGTTGGGGGTGGGAGGAGAAGGGGACGACCAAGAATGAGATGGCTGGATGGCATCACCGACTCTGTGGACATGAGTTTGAGTGAACTCCGGGAGTTGGTGATGGACAGGGAGGCCTGGCGTGCTGTGATTCATAGGGTCGCGGAGAGTCGGACACGACTGAGCGACTGAACTGAACTGAACTGAACTGATATGCTGTCTTCTCAGTCCCTCACCCAAACTTTAGTTTCCACTTTCACTAAGATTCTTCATAAGGGCAAAAGAAAATCTTAGCAGTCTCCTCCACTAATACTGATGGAAGTCTCATGATAGTCACAATGAAAAAAGGAGCAGATTCAAAAAGATAAAGCAATCAAAGCCTATCACTACAAAAAAATTCATCAAACCACAAAGGAAGACAGTAAGAAAGGAAAAGAAGAACCAAAGAACCACAAAATAGAAAGAAAACAATCAACAACATGGCTTATCAATAATTATTTCAAAAGCAAATGGATTAAACTCACCAATAAAAAGACATAGGAGGAATGAATCAAAGAAACAAGATCAACTATATGTTATCTCTAACGACCCACTTTAGACTCAAGGCTAAAATAGAGGTTGAAAGTGAAGGAATGAGAAAAATATTCTACGTGAATTATAATCAAAAGAGAGCAGGGCTGACTATACTTACATCACACAATACAGAATTTCAGTTGAAAATGGTCAAAACAGACAAAGAAGGTCATTACATAATGATGAAAGAGTCAATTCAATAGGAAGATATAACAATTATATGCTGTTTGTCCTTTGGCTTTTTGGGACTTACCAATTAACATACACCTGACAATCTCCCCTGTGTTCTTTTCTCCTGTTGTAAAATAAAGCATATTTATTCCAGAAAATTGGGAAATAAAAAATTTTATTTTGTAAATAAAAATGTGGACTCCCTCGACTAGAGATAACATCATTAATAGTTAATCTTACTAAAAAAATATTTGAACATATGTATGTATTCTGTCTCTCATTTTTACATTTTAACTTTTATTGGTTATATATTTGCATATTCTTAAAAAAAAACTCAGGACACAGGATCACACATTAAGTAATGAACTTCTGGCTTAAAGGGATGCCTGACACGATGTCATCTCAAAAAACTGTATAGTGTCTGAGGATTAGATAGGAATGTGTTGATACTAATATTTGGATTTGAAGGATGTATTATGGAAAGTCACTTGAATTCAATATTAGCTTACAGTTCTTAAATGATGTAATTTAGAAATAGTTGAAATGCATGATTCTTAAGTGCACTATTCAACAAATTTTAATAAATATATACATTTGTGTAACCCAAATCCTCTGTGCATGCTCAGTCACTGAGTTGTGTCCAACTCTTCTGCAACAGCATGGTCTGCAGCCTGTGAGGCTCCTCTGTCCATGGAATTTTCCCAGCAAGAATACTGGAGTGGGTTGCCATTTCCTACTTCAGGGGGATCTTCCCCACCCAGGGATCAAACCTGCATCTCCTGCATTGTAGATGGATTCTTTACAGCTAAGCCACTAGGGAAGCCAACACAAATCCTCTCTAGATCACCAAACATTAGTATTACCACAGAATATTCCCTTGTGTCCATTCCCAGATTCTACTCTGGAAAACTACCCCTAGAGGCAATTATTTTTTCATCATGGATTGGTTTTGTCAACACCAGAAGTTTAAATAAGTTCATCTGTACAAGCCCTCTTTCACTCACCATGTGGAGATTTGTCTGTGCTGTTTTACATATTAGTATTTCTTCCCTTTTACTGATAAATGGTATTTCCTTGAATAAATATATTCCAATTCCACCACATTGTTTATCTAGTATCTGTGGATAGATGCTTGGTCTATTTCTAGCTTTTGACAACTATGATTAAGATGGCTATGGAAGATTCATGGTTAGGGAAACATCACGAATCACAGGGGAAATTCGA
This sequence comes from Moschus berezovskii, assembly GCF_049115385.1. Lineage (NCBI taxonomy): Eukaryota > Metazoa > Chordata > Mammalia > Artiodactyla > Moschidae > Moschus > Moschus berezovskii. The sequence continues at coordinate 77,644,370 of NC_142466.1, read as the reverse complement.
ATGAACACCACAATGAGATATCACCTCACACCAGTTAGGTTGGCTACTATGAAAAAGGAAAAAACAAGTGCTGAAGATGTGGAGAAACTGGAATGCTTATGCACTGTTGGTGAAAATATAAATGGTGCAGCCTCTATGGTAAAAGTATGGCAGTTTCTCAAAATAATAAAAATAGAATTACCATATGATCCAGCAAGTCCACTTCTGGGTATATATACAAAAGAACTGAAAGCAGGGTCTCAAAGAAATATTTACACACCCAAGTTCATAAAAGCCTTATTCACAGTAAGAGGTAGAAGCAATCCAAGTGTCCATCAAGAGATAAAGGAATGAACACAATGTGGTTTACCCATCAGTTCAGTCCAGTTCAGTCGCTCAGTCGTGTCCGACTCTTTGCGACCCCATGAATCACAGCACGCCAGGCCTCCCTGTCCATCACCAACTCCCGGAGTTCACTCAAACTCATGTCCATCGAGTCGGTGATGCCATCCAGCCATCTCATTCTCTGTCGTCCCCGTCTCCTCCCGCCCCCAATCCTTCCCAGCATCAGAGTCTTTTCCAGTGAGTCAACTCGTCGCATGAGGTGGCCAAAGTATTGCAGTTTCAGCTTTAGCATCAGTCCTTCCAATGAACACCCAGGATTGATCTCCTTTAAAATGGACTGGTTGGATCTCCTTGCAGTACAAGGGACTCTCAAGAGTCTTCTCCAACACCACAGTTCAAAAGCATCAGTTCTTCGGCGATCAGCTTTCTTCACAGTCCAACTCTCACATCCATACATGACCACGGGATAAACCATAGCCTTGACTAGACGGACCTTGGTTGGCAAAGTAATGTCTCTGCTTTTTAATATACTATCCAGGTTGGTCATAACTTTCCTTCCAAGGAGTAAGCGTCTTTTAATTTCATGGCTGCAATCAGCATCTGCAGTGATTTTGGAGCCCCCCAAAATAAAGTCTGACACTGTTTCCACTGTTTTCCCATCTATTTCCCATGAAGTGATGGGACCAGATGCCATGATCTTTGTTTTCTGAATGTTGAGCTTCAAGCCAACCTTTTCACTCTCCTCTTTCACTTTCCTCAAGAGGCTTTTGAGTTCCTCTTCACTTTCTGCCATAAGGGTGGTGTCATCAGCATATCTGAGGTTATTGATATTTCTCCCGGCAATCTTGATTCCAGCTTGTGCTTCTTCCAGCCCAGCGTTCCTCATGATGTACTCTGCATATAAGTTAAATAAACAGGGTGACAATATACAGCCTTGACGTACTCCTTTTCCTATTTGGAAATAGTCTGTTGTTCCATGTCCAGTTCTAACTGTTGCTTCCTGACCTGCATATAGGTTTCTCAAGAGGCAGGTCAGGTGGTCTGGTGTTCCCATCTCTTTCAGAATTTTCCACAGTTTCTTGTGGTCCACACAGTCAAAGGCTTTGGCGTAGTCAATGAAGCAGAAATAGATGTTTTTCTGGAACTCTCTTGCTTTCTCCATGATCTAGCGGATGTTGGCAATTTGATCTCTGGTTCCTCTGCCTTTTCTAAAACTTGCTTGAAAAACTGGGAGTTCATGGTTCACATATTGCTGAAACCTGGCTTGGAGAACTTTGAGCATGACTTTACTAGCGTGTGAGATGAGTTCAATTGTGCGGTAGTTGGAGCATTCTTTGGCATTGCCTTTCTTTGGGATTGGAATGAAGACTGACCTTTTCCAGTCCTGTGGCTACTGCTGAGTATGCCAAATTTGGTGGCATATTGAGTGCAGCACTTTCACAGCATCATCTTTCAAGATATGAAATAGCTCAACTGGAATTCGATCACCTCCACTAGCTTTGTTCGTGTGATGCTTTCTAAGGCCCACTTGACTTCACATTCCAAGATGTCTGGCTCTAGGTCAGTGATCACGTTATCGTGACTATCTTGCTCGTGAAGATCTTTTTTGTACAGTTCTTCTGTGTATTCTTGCCACCTCTTCTTAATATCTTCTGCTTCTGTTAGGTCCATACCATTTCTGTCCTTTATCGAGCCCATCTTTGCATGAAATGTTCCCTTGGAATCTCTAATTTTCTTGAAGAGATCTCTTGTTTTTCCTATTCTGTTGTTTTCCTCTATTTCTTTGCATTGATCACTGAGGAAGGCTTTCTTATCTCTCCTTGCTATTCTTGGGAACTCTGCATTCAGATGCTTATATTATTACTCAGCTTTAAAAAGGAAGGAAGTCCTGGCACATATTATAATATGGATGAATCTTGAGGACATTATGTTGAGTAAAATAAGCCAGTCACAGAAATACAACTACCGTGTGATTCCACTTATATGAAGTAACCACAGTAGCCAAATTCACAGAAGCAAAAAATAGAATGGTGATTGTCAGGGACTGCAGGAAGGGGAGATGGGAAGTTGTTGTTTCAGTTTTGCAAGGTGAAAAAATGCTGGATGTGGATATGTGGGTATACTTAATAGTATTGAAAAAGTAAAGTGAAAGTGTTAGTCGATCAGTCATGTCTGACTCTTTGCGACCCCATGCACTGCAGCCCACCAGGCTCCTCTGTCCATGGGATTCTCCAGGCAAGAATACTGGAGTGGGTTGCCATTTCCTTCTCCAGGGGATCTTCCCAACCCAGGGCTCTAATCACAGTCTCCTGCATTGCAGGTAAATGCTTTACTGTCTGAGCCACCAGGGAAGCCCAATAGTGCTGAACTGTACATTTTAAAATGTTTAACAATAAATTTTATGATAATATGTATTTTTAAAAACAAACCATGACAAACTAAATTATCATTTTTTCTATTAAGAATACTTAACCAATGTCAAGTTGCAAATGTAGTCTCTTAGACTTTTCTCAAGAACCTTCACTGGTTTAGTCTTCAGGAGTGGGTAATGATTTATTGCAAATTGATTTTTGAGTATGATATAGTATAGGGTTCTTATGCCTTTGCCCCTATGTTGATAGCCACTGTTCTATCACCATTTGTTCATTATTTATTTTTGGTTGCACTGGCTCTTTCCTGCTGCATGGGCTTTCTTCAGTTGTGGTAAGTGGGGGCTACTCTGTGGTGACGCGTGGGCTTTCCACTGCAGTGACTTCTCTTGTTGCAGAGCACAGGCTCTAGGCACACAGGCTGCAGTAGTTGCAGCACTTGGGCTCAGTAGTTGTGGCTTGTGGGCTTTAGAGCTTGGGCTCAGTAGCTGTGGCGCATGGGCTTAGTTGCCCTGGGGCATGTGGAATCTTCCTGCACCAGGGACTGAACTGGTGATCCCTGCATCAGCAGGCAGATTCTCATCCACTGTACCACCAGGGAAGTTCCATCACCATTAGTTAGAAATAAGTTGCTTACCTCATTGAATTGTTTTGACACATTGGTTAAAAATTAAGAAAACATACAAGTTTGGGGTCCATTTTATAGCCATCTATTCTGTTCTATTGATTTATACTTCTCAGCTACCCCCTTAGTTAGGTTTTAAATATATTAAATGTAAATAGCCTGACAGAGGAAAGAAGTGGATTAGAGGAAAAGACACTAAGAGGGAGTTGATGATTCTGGCTTGTTCTTGAGTGAACTAACCCCTGCTTTCATTTGCCCCACCCACCACTTTGGCTGCCTTCATCAAGGACTTCAATAGTCAGAAATAACAGTCATGAGTGGGTGCGTGCTAAGTCACTTCGTCGTTCCAACTCTTTGTGACCCTATGGACCACAGCCTGCTAGGTTCCTCTATACATGGGATTTTCCAGGCAAGAATTCTGGAGTGGTTTGCTCTTTCTTCCTCCAGGGGATCTTCCTGACCCAGGGACCGAACCTGAGTCTCTGGCACTTCCTGCATTGGCAGGAAGGTTCTTTACCACTAGCACTACCTGGGAAGCCCAATAGCAGCCACAGACGCTTCATCACTAAGAAATCAGAGAGAACTGTTCCAAAAATATGGCCAGAGTGAAAGCTTAGCGATTCTCCCAACTTTCTGATCAAAACAGCTTTCTCCCCTAGATTGGCCTTGGTCCTACACTGACGAGACTCTTTCTTATTACAGTCAGCACCAGGCAGAGCGCTGCAGGAAGCAGGGATGACACTCTGGTCATGGGGGGGCACCCTTCTCTCAAGCAGGTGCTGGCTCATCAGTTTGACAAGCCCTGTCATTCCAGGTTGAGTCTGATCCAGGCACAAGGCAAATGGGGTGGAATTTCAGAGGAACCCAACCCCAGCTGATACCTCAACATACAAGGCAGACATCTCAAGTTACCCAGCCTGGGAAACGCGCACCCGCTTCACTGCAGATGCAGTGCACCTGCTCCGGTCTACTGCCCCCAGCTGATCCAGCCCGGAAAGCCCAACAATAGCCATATGAGAAGCTTAAATAGACCCAGGGAATGAAAAATATCTCCATAAAATCAAGATCTATGATCACTGAACAAACTCGTTAGACAACATATGTAAGACACAGTATAGAAAAGAAAAAGACTTCTGAAGCAAAAAATGGGAAGGGAGAATAAGAAAGTTATTATATTAACAAAATTGTCTGGTCAGAATACAAGCAGTCTACAAAACAAAAATAAAATAGAAGGTAATGCACGGTTGGATGACATCATCGACTCAATGGGCATGAGTCTGAGGAAATTCCAGGAGATACTGAAGGACAGAGAAACCTGGTGTGCTGCAATACATGGGGTCACAAAGAGTTGCTCACGGCTAAGCAACTGAACAACAGCAACAACAATACATGCTTGTGTCAATTGAGTAGGAGAGATAATAGCTGCTGTGTGTGTGTGTGTGTGTGTTGTGTGTGTGTGTTAGTCACTCAGTTGTGTCCAATTCTTTGTGACCCCATGGACTGTAGCCCACCAGGCTCCTCTGTCCATGAGATTTCCTAGGCAAGAATCCTGGAGTGGGTAGCACATATTTGTATGAGTCATACATGTATGTGTATTGTCTATTGGGTAAATCCTTAGAAGTGAAATTGTTGTGTCAGTGGGTTAGAGAATGTTGTACTTTTGCTCAGATAATGACAAAGTCCTCAAAAAAAGGCTGGACCATTTAAACTCACACTAAGAGTAAACATTCAGAAAACTAAGATTATGTCATCCAGTCCCATCACTTCATGGCAAACAGATGGGGAAACAGTGGAAACAGTGAAAGACTTTATTTTTTTGGACTCAAAAATCACTGCAGATTGTGACTGCAGCCATGAAAATTAAAAGACGCTTAGTCCTTGGAAGGAAAGTTATGACCAAACTAGACAGCATATTAAAAAGCAGAGACATTACTTTGTCAACAAAGGTCCATTTAGTTAAGGCTATGGTTTTTCCAGTGGTCATGTATGGATGTGAGAGTTGGACTATAAAGAAAGCTCAGCACCAAAGAATTGATGGTTTTAAACTGTGGTCTTGGAGAAGACTCTTGAGAGTCCCTTGGACTGCAAGGAGATCCAACCAGTCCATCCTAAAGGAGATCAGTCCTGGGTGTTCACTGGAAGGACTGATGCTGAAGCTGAAACTCCATACTTTGGCCACCTGATGTGAAGAACCAACTCATTTGAAAAGACCCTGATGCTGGGAAAGATTGAGGACAGGAGGAGAAGGGGATGACAGAGGATGAGATGGTTGGATGGCATCACCGACTCAATGGACATGAGTTTGAGTAAACTCAGGGAGTTGGTGATGGACACGGAAGCCTGGCCTGCTGTAGTTCATGGGGTCGCAAAGAATCGGACACTAGTGAGCAACTGAACTGAAGAGTAAACAAGTTTCCCTGTTTCCCTACACCCTCGCCAGATTGAACTTAAATTCTTTACTAGTCTAAGAAGTAAAAATAGGGCACCATAGTATTGTGGTTTTAATTTCCATTCACATAACAGGAAAGGTTCTTGTGCCTTTCCTTTTCATGTACAATGTGGGCTTGTCAAGGTGTCTGGATATGAAGAGGGAAGAACTTGTTTTAGTTGCTAATTCATGTCCAACTCTTTGTGACCTCATTGACTGTAGCCCACCAGGCTCCTCTGTCCATGGGATTTCCCAGTCATGAATACTGGAATGGGTTGCCATTTCCTCCTCCAGGGGATCTTCCTGACCCAGGGATCAAACCCAGGTCCCCTGCCCTGCAGGCAGATTCTTTACTGTCTGAGCCACCAGGGAAGCTCAGTTCCATCCATAACTCCCCTTTAGTTTGCCTTCAGTGGTGTTGTCCAAACCAAGGAAGATATTTGATAGCTTCCACATCTCTCCTTCCTTCCTTTTTCACCGCAGTCCATATGGGACTCACAGCATGCTTAAGAAGAAATATAAATATTGTACAACAGGGCCAAGAAGTCAGAGGCTACATCTATAAATCTGTCAAATTAAAGTATAGATCTTGGGTCTGAAAAAAATTAAGTGCTATTGTGTCCACATAACTGGTGGGAGAAGATTAGACTTTCACATAACCTGTCAAAAGCCTGTAGGTCTCCAATGGAAAACCCCAGGTATTATAAAAAGATTATTTTTTCTATGCTTCTACCTCTTCTAAGTTGATCCAAAAAAGTAGGTATGATGGGTATTGGAATTTTTTTCACTGATTCTATATCCTTGCATAAACAATTATTTTCAACTCGTCCCTTTAACTGAAGCAAAAGTTCTTGGGCTTTTCCCTCCTTCTGTGTACTCTGCCACAAGGAATTAATATCAACTGTCTTTTTAAAACGTTGATCGATTTTTCCTTTGTGAACAAGTCTGTTTATATTATTACCTTTCCCAAGAAAGAAATAGACAATTGGTTGCTTTGTACGATACACATGCCTATATTGCCCCTGAAAGAATTTTCCAGTGACTATGGACAGGGAGGCCTGGCGTGCTGTGATTCATGGGGTCGCAAAAAGTCGGACACGACTGAGCGACTGAACTGAACTGAACTGAAACATACTTTTCCATTACTTTAGAATCTTGACCTGGCTATTGGTTTTCTCACCATAATAAAAGGGAAGCTAGGAAATAAGTTTTGGAATATTGACAAGTCATTCCTACTTATTGTAAGACTTCTCCAAGCCGATCTCTCTGTTTTTTAATTGGCTTCACTATTTTGGAGGTATTTTTATTACAGTGTAAAATGATTTTGGCCAAGATGAAATTTTGCTTTTCCTTTGACAGATTTCTGATAACTCATTGTTCAAAGAGAAAAGTATATTTGTTAATTGCATCTTCCATCGTGTATATTGCATCTTCTTCAGTTTTGGTAAGATATTCCAAGAGTCCAGAAAACTTATCTGCTTTTAAAACTTTTAGGCTTCTCCAATACAGCTCTGCTTGAAGTGGCAAACTAAGCTGTGGTCAAAATTCTTTGTTCTGTGAGTCCTCTGAGGGACCAAATATATCATCATACTTCTTAAAATACCAAGCCACGTTTCTTTGAGTCTTGGCCTCTTCATTTTGCTTAATATTCCTGGGTTTTAGAAGGACAAGGTAATCATCAAAAAAAAAATCAAAGGGCTTTTTCAAAGAGTTTATCCAGTAGTGAGACAAAAAGCTTTTCCTGTAAGATCGAGAATAAGACCAGGATGCCCTGTTTTACTACTTCTATTCAGTGTCTTATTGGCAATTCTATGCACTTTACTTTGGCTATTGTTATATCAGCTCCACCTCAGATCATCAGGCATTAGATCCTGGAGGTTGGGGACCCCTGCTCTAGGGGGTGTTCCCTCTGTTGTTGGGGGTGGACTATGTAGGTGGTGCCATAGGCCTGGTTGCTAGGGCCTACCTTGTGTAGAGGCTGCCAGCTGTTCATTAGTGGTACCTGGTCACAAGGAAGCTGGCTGCAGAATCCCATGGGACCCGGAGCTAGTGCTGGCTCACCGGTGGGCATGGCCAGGGTCCAGAAAACTCCAGGGCTGTTGCCCACACACTGGTGGGTGAAGCCAGGTCCTGGGGTTAGTGTCAGATGACTGGCAGGCAGAGCCATACCCTGGAGTCTGGCCACAGGGCCCAGGTATCCCGAGTTGGTGTCAGATCACTGGTGCAGGGTGGGGGTAGGGGGGTAGTTCCTGACACAGTTGGGGATCGAATCTGGCATGTCCTGAAGCTTGTATTGGCCTGCTAATAGGCAGGGTTGGGGCCCAGTTGGTCCTAGGACAGGTACACCTGCTGTGTACAGGTTGTGTCCACTGCAGGACTGTAGTTTTCTTGCATTCTGCCCCCTGGTGGGTGAGGCTGTCCAGAGGCTAGTGAAGGTTTCCTGGAGGGCAGGGCCCTTGCCTGCCCACTGGCCGGTAGAGCTGGGTCTTGGCCCACTGGTGGGCAGTGCCATGTCTAGAGGCATGCCTAGAGGTGGCAGTGGGCTCAGGAAGTCTTTACTCAGCTGTCTGCTGATGGGTGGGGCTGTTTGTTGTTTGGCCTGAAGCATCCCAGCACTGTGGACAGTGATTGCAATCATGAAATTAAAAGACACTTGCTTTTTGGAAGAAAAGCTGTGACAAACCTAGACAGTGTGTTAAAAAGCAGAAACATTACTTTCTGACAAAGGTCTGTATAGTCAAAGCTATAATTTTTCCAGTAGTCATGAACAGATGACAGAGTTGGACCAAAAAGAAGGCTGAGAATTGATGCTTTTGAACTGTGGTGCTGGAGAAGACTCTTGAGAGTCCCTTGGACAGCAAGGAGATCAAACCAGTCCATCCTAAAGGAGACCAGTCCTGGGTGTTCATTGGAAGGACTGATGCTGAAGCTGAAGCTCCAATACTTTGGCCACCATGCAAAGAGCTGACTTATTGGAAAAGACCCTGATGCTAGGAAAGACTGAGTGCAGGAGGAGAAGGAGACAACAGAGAGTGAAATGGTTGGATGGCATCATGGACTCAACGGACATGAGTTTGAACACATTCTGGGAGATAGTGAAGGACAGGGAAGCCTGGCATGCTGCAGTCCGTTTGCATGCTGCAAAGCCTTAGACATGACTTAGCAACTGAACAACAATAACAACATCCCAGCACTGGTGCCTACAGGCTGTTGGGTGGGGCTGATCAACCCCATCCAACTCATTAGCTACTGGGGCTAATGAGCTAGAGGAAAGATTCCACAACAGTGCCTATCAGCACCCGTGTCTACGAATAGAAGCTTCCAAGTATGGCTGTTATTGTTCAGTCGCTAAGTTGTGTCCAACTCTTTGTGACCCCACAGATTAGCCTGCCAGGCTCCTCTGTCAATCCCCTTTATGGATCACAGTCTTGTGACAAAGGGGCTTGTGTAATTCAATGAAGCTATGAGCTATGCTGTGCAGTGCCACCCAAGATGGGTGGGTCATGGTGAAGAGTTCTGACAAAACATGGTTCACTGGAAAAGGAAATGGCAACCCACTCCAGTATTCTAGACATGAGAATCCCATGGACAGTGTGAAAAGTATAGCTGTTACCAGTGTCTATACCCACAGCCTGAGCCACACCCACCCACTGCCTCTCTGGGACACTCTTTAAGATCAGCAGGTAGCTCTAACCCAGGTTTCCATCAAGTGACCACTTTGCCCTAGGTCCCAGTGCATGTGTGTGTTCTTTAAGACTGAAGTCTGTTTCCTCCAGTCCTGTGGGATACGCAAAATTAGGACCCAGCTTGCCTTCAAAGCCAAATGCTCTGGGGGTTCATCTTGCTGATGCAGGATCCCTGGGCTGGAGAGCCCAACTGGGGCTCAGAACTCTCCTGTGGAAAAATCCTGCAATATAATTCTCTATTTTGTGGTTGTCCACCCAGGAGTATAGTACTTGATGATATTGTGAGTCTGCCCACTCCAACCATCTCAGTGTGGTTCCTGCTTTATGTCCTTAGTTGTAGAAGATCTATGCTGGTAGGTTCCTGTCTTTTTTATCAGTGCTTGTTCTGCAAATAGTTGTAATTTGGGCTGCCCATGAGAGGACCTAAGCTCAGGGTCCTTCTGCTCTGCCATCTTGCCCAGTCTCTGTATTGTGCTCTTGTTTTCAGAATAAAGACATGCAAGGGGGCCTCTCCTGGTGTCTCCTCCCCTTCTCTGGCTCCTCCTCCATTTGCCCTTCCCTGTTAGTGGGAGGTTTCCTTGTTGACCACTCTTAGTGTGGAAGATGCCCTGAAGCACCCTCAGTCCAGGGAGGGCAGATCACTTCCTCTTTAAAAATACTTTGTAAGCACTTCAGCCCTCCTTCCACCACACCCATCTCTATAGTATTCCAGTCATGGCAGGATCATGTTATGAAAGTAGTACTCCTCAGTTTATCTTTTCCATCTCAAAACTTTGTGTGCCCAAGACTGGCATGGCTGGACCCAAACTAGAATTGGCTGAGTATTTAGGGACATTCAGGGTACGGATTTCCAGTGGCATTTGGCAGGGGTCCTACCTCTGTGACCTTGGTGCAATAGCCCTTTCCTCGTCCGTTTCAGAGGTCCTGCCCTACTGCCCCTCCGTTCCCCAGAAGTCACGTGTTTCTTGCTTTTGGTATTCCTTTTGTGGAGGACACTCTGCCTTCATCTTCAGAGGAATATAGAAATGAATTCTTGTCAATCACTTATCCCTTTCTCAGAAGACTTCCTTAGTGCCCACCTAAAGTATTAGCCTTGTCAGTGTTCGTCATGTTTATTTAAGGTAAGCTTGATGAGAGCATGAAGTTGCCTTGTTTTATATCCAATCCAAAGAGCACCTGACCCATGATAGGCACTTAATTGTTTCACTAGTGGTTGTTTATCTTTTCACTCTTCTCTCCTTTGGAAGTTCTCACCTTAGAAGAGTTTGTTGGAAATATCAAACAGTACAAGAAAGGCCATTAGGTACAAAATACTCATGTGTTTATGAATTCATGACCAAATTAAATATGCAATTTTATATAAAAAGAGGCATGTGTGTGTTTTTCTCCCCCATCCTCCCGTCTCCTCTAGAGTAGTTCTGAGTGACACGGGTGCAGGAGTGTGTCTTGCTGTGTGACCCACTCCTTCCTTCTCGCTTTTATGCCTCAGGCTCAAGCTTGCCCTGCATGAATGTGTCTCCTGCTCTGACTCAAGATTTCTGGGCACCAGGTTCCCGGGGGACTGGAATTCAGCCCCTCCTCCATCCCTCTCCTCCCTGCCCTTCCCCTGACCGGGCTGGCGCGGGTCCCCCACAGCCTCCCCAGGTGCTCTCTCTCTTAAGTCCCACCTGGGCGGGCCTGCTGGGCTCCCTGGAGGTATGGACTGGCTCTGACAGAGCTATTGGGAAGGGGTGGTGAGACCCTGCTTGCTGGGATCCTTCTGTGGCCTCTCACTTGTGAGCCTCCTGCCACTCCTGAGCCACCTTCCCTTTCTGTCCCTGCTGGCCTTTCTGCATCCCCATCAGTGGGCCAGATGACTCAGGCCCGCAACCTCATGGAGACCTAATTCCCCTGCCGTTGGATTTCAGGTCCTGGCTCTCCCATCCCCCTAGAGTTCTTAGGAGGCCCCCATGGCCCCTCCTACACCCTTCCCAGAGTGAAGGTGCTGACGCAGAGCAGCATACCCCACTTCGGAGGCTCCCCTTCACCTCAGCCTCACCCTGAGCTCAGCAGAAGTGAGCTGACCAGCCGGTAGAGGGCAGCACATGTCTGGTTTCCAAGCCTGCCACCTGGAGGACTTGGAGGGGAGGCAGCCATGGCCTTGAAGTCTAGGGCTCGGACACCATGGGTCACAGCCACTCAAGATGCACTTGACCTTCCACCTCCTGCTCCTTCTCTTGACAAGGCCTTGACCTCAAATCTCTAGGTCTTGGCACCACAAAATTGATGCAGAGGTTCCATTTTTGGGGGGTTTGCTCTATGCCAGGTTATTGGGGTGGAGGCCCCCACACTGGGCCCTGGGACCAAAACCCAGTTCCTCTCCCTAAAGCATCTTTCTTAGATGAGATGACTCCTGAGTGCTGAGGACAGGAGCTCAGTCTCTCTGGCTCCACCTTCATCAGAGGGACCCTGTGTCCTGAATCTAACAAGGGTGTGTGGAGTGAGATACAAATCGGAATTAGAAAAGCGGGAGAGGGTCAGTGTGGCCCAGCTTTCCCCCATGGGGCTGCAAGATACTGTCTTAATCCTCCACCATCCTCCAGTCTCCTCCCTCTTCTTCTCTGGACTGACCTTGGTTTGGCTCCTGTTCAATTCCCCCATTCTTCCCTGTTATCACCAACCAGCACTGAGTAAGGTCACGTGCTTCATTACGATCCTTTTTTACAAGGACTCCTATTCTCCATGTCAGTGTCCTTTTTCCTGACCTTTGACCCCTACCGCATCCCACCCCTTCAACACGGTCATATCCTATGGATTTACCTGCCGAAGTTGAGAACAGTCTGATTCTCCTGATGGGTCCAACACCATGGTGATTCCCGAGCCCACCCTCCCCACCCTTGCAACCTCATCCCCAGCATGCTGAAGGCGTGCATGGTGCCCTCCAGAGTCAGTCAGCGGGGCCAGGACATCCTCAGTCACAGCCAGTGACACTGCTTTCCTGAAAAGCATCAGAGTCAATTCTACCACCTTGACCATTGCCTCATCCACATGGGGACCCCTGCTTGGCTTTATAAAAATCAGAGCCATCCAGGGTCTTTTTCTGCTTTTCTTCCTTTGAGGGGACAGAGGCCACAATGTTTTTGTCAGTGGTGATTTTGTTCGTTATTGTCTGTGTTTTTTTGCAAAATTTACCCTCTCCCCATAAGAAGCTGTGCTGGCCAGCAGCGGGGGGAGGAGCCCAAAGGAGCATGGGATTGCTGTATTCAGGTCCCATAACCCTCTACTTTCTCTCCCCCTGTTCCAGCGTTTCCTTGGGTTTCCATCTCCAAACCTGAGCGGTAAAGGATGCGGGAAAGAGAAGTTTCTCATTGCACCAAGAAGCACTGCTTCCAGGGCTGCAGCTCTGAAAAACCTCTGCCACCTTCTCAGGCCTGGTTGCCCACAGCCCGGAAGCAATGCCAGCAAAGGGCAAGCCTTCCACTTGTGGCTTCTGGCAGCTGCACCACAGGGGTGGAAGCCTGGAGTTGGGCTCTGAAGGCTTAATTTCTACCCTGACTTTTCCAGTGAGGATTTGAGTAGGCTCCACGTGGAAAGGCCCACAAAGCCTCTGCAACCCTTCAAGTCCATTGATGGAGACGTGGGGCCAACAGAGGTAGGACCCTGCCTGCCCACTGCTGCTCCCTGGGAAGGGGCTGCCTGCGCAGACCAAGACACACAGCTTCCCAGCAGGAGAGTTTCCCCTTAGATGCTAGGGTCCTCCAACCCACAGACGAGATGCCACGGTCCTCTCCTCAGCTCTCTCCCCGATGCCCGCCTCCCAGGAGTTGTCTCCTGGCCGGCCGTGGAATCAGGACCTCTGCACAGGGCCACTGCTCTGGTCCACGAGGCCAGGCTCCCTCCTCTCTGTGCTGAGCTCCGTTAGCTGGTGAGAGCAGCTCCACCCAAAGGGTCCTGGTTATGCGAGTCCTCTGTCCCTGGGAGGTGGAGGGGGCGATGCAGAGGAGCAGAAGGGCAAAGACAAGTGAGGACAACAGCAGCAGGGTCAGAAGAGGGTGGCAGCATCTCAGACCACAGCCGAGGAGGAGGACGGGGACGCCGAGGAGGCGGCCGAAGAAGACGCCGAGGACGGACTGTTCCAGAACAACCAGCGCCGCTTGGGCTGCCGCTTCAGGTGCAGATAGTCCTCCTTCTCGCGCTCCTTCCGGGCCCGCTGGTAGTGATCTTCCTCCTTCAGGTACCAGACGGGTGGCCAACGGTGTTTCTCGAAATACTGCTGGTTTTCTGGGGCAGAACAGCAGTAGGGCTGGGTGAGGAAGACGCAGGAGGAGGGGCAGAGGGACTCCCACCCCTGCACCGCTGCCATGGGACGTGCCTCTGGTCCTCCTAGGATCACATGCCAACCCCTGGGGAGAAGCAGAAACCCTGCCTTCACTGAGCCCCCAAAGAGAGTCAGTTGCCCAGGGAGTGGAGCCGACGGTCCACAGTGGGGAAAGGCATTTCCACTTGCATTTTTCTTCAAAGGCAGAGGGAAGATCCTATCAAGGCTCGGAGAATAAAGCAGGCTGTGGCAAGGGAAGAGGGAGAAACGGCGAGAAGAGCTGTGGGCAAGAAGATGCTCGGCCTGGCTGGGGTGAGAGCAGATGCAGCTGGCAGAGCTGAGGTTCTGAGAGGGGAGGTGTGGGGGGTGGGTGTATGCAGGAGGTCAGACGGGAGGGAAGGCTAGGCTGAGGGCTTTGGACTTATTCTAGAAGGGGTGGGGGCTCCACGGAAGTTTGGGACCAGGGAAGTGATGCAATTGGTGCTGTGCTTTAGAAAGAAAAGGCTAGAAGCGTGACGAGGAGAGAACAGGAGGGAGAGAACTGATAGAATACTAGTGGGGAGGAGGGTCACAGCAAAGCAGACGATGCCCAGTGAAGACCTCCTGACTGAGTGGCAGGAACTGAGGCAGGCCAGCCACACTTCTCCCTGGATCCCATGAATCCTGGATCCCTGGATTCCTGTCAGGCCCCAGGACCTGAGACATCAATTAAGCAGAGACCAAGCTGCGTGGACCCCAGAGGATACCCAGATCTGTGCTGTCCAAGCTGTGACTTGTGCCCATTCCTAGGTTATGAAATTAATGTCATGAGTCATGAACTGTATTAAAAATTGATAAATTTTTCAATATGTGTACTATAGGTCACAAGATAAAATGTAATTCTTGATAACCTAGAGGGGTAGGTCATGGGGATGGGAGGGAGGCTCAAGAGGGAGGGGATATATGTATAATGATGACTGATTTGCATTGTTGTTTTGCAGAAACCAACCAGCATTGTAAAAATTAACAAACAAACAAAAATGTATTTCTTATTGTGGAATTTGGTCCACAAACATCTAAAAAATACCACCTCTAGTCTGACTGTACCTGTGAAAAGCAGAAGCTCAGAGGGGCAGAATGAATTGCCCAAGGTCTCTGGCGGGCAGGGGTGGGGGGCCGCCCTCCACACCAGCGTTTTTTCCAGGACCCCCTCCACTGGGCTAGGTGAACGTTTGCAGGCTACTTCCCACCCACAGGGGTCTTTGGCAGCCTCTGGGAGCCCTGGGTTCAGGTCAGAGGTTTGGACCCAAGGAGAGGGAGGCGACAAATGCCGCTGGGGATGCTCACCTGGGGACATGGCCTTCATGTCTCGGGGGAACTTGCGACACACATTGTTGTAGTTGGTGCAGATGTGGTGAAGACACCAGTCAGCCAACTGGTACGCACAGTGGAACTGGGAACAGACAGGAGCATGTCTGTGCTGGGACCCCTGGGCCGAGGTCTGCACACAGGTGTCTACTTATGCCTTCAGAGCCAGAGCTTTGGTGCAGGTGGGCAAAGGCCCTGCGTCACAAAGAACCCACCTCGAGAGGCAAGGCCACACAAAACCATGACGGAATGACACAGATTTGCTCCTTGGCACCATCTCCACCACCACCTCACCCGTGACCTGCCCCCAGCAGCCCCAGAAACCCACAGTCCTACGAGGTAGCCTCTTACTGGGTCTTCCCTCCTCAGATCTGACCCCTCGTCCTCCATGCTGGACCACAGCAGCCTGCACTAAGGTGCTGACAACCGGGCTTAGAGAGCTGACCTCCCAGGCGTGTCTGCCATATTTTAACTTCGTAAACTAATCTTTAGAATTTTTGGCACCCTGAGGGCTGGTAGGGGAAATTTCGCTTGCCTGGTTTGGGTGGCTCAGACAGTAAAGAATCTGCCCGCAATGCAGGACACCTGGGTTCAATCCCTGGGTCAGCAGGATCCCCTTGAGGAGGAAATGGCAACCCACTTCAGTATTCTTGCCGGAGAATCCCACAGACAGAGGAGCCTGGCAGGCTAAAGTGCATGGGGCTGCAGAGAGCCAGACACGACTGAGCAAAAACTGGAGGTAGGAAGTTCATCTCAGATGGAGAGCCCCCAGTGTGCCTTAAATGACCTCAGCAGGCAGCGACCACGTCTGTACAGGCCTCTGGGTTTCCCTCCCCTGCCCAGCGGTTGCCTGAAGTCTCCGTCCCTTCCTGCCACAGCCAGCCTCTCCTCTTGGCATGTTGGGGTGAATCCTCTGGCCTGGAGGATAAGATGGGTCTGCCCACTGGGGGAACCAAGCCTGTCAATGGGTTTCCTTCCTACCCACCACCTCCCAAACCTTCCCCATTTGCTGCCGACAGGCAGACAGAGCCCAGAGCTGAGAATGTTGGAGAGATTCCTTCGCTGTCATCCTACCTGAGCCAGTTCCAGGAACACAAGGACGTCCCCGTCGATGTCCACCATCATCTGAGTTGCTTCCATCAGCCCAGTCACTGTGTACTGCTCTGTGACACACACAGCCAGGAACGGGCTGAAGAACCACAGGAGTGCACAGGCTCTTGTTTATCCCCCGCCCCCAGCGGGGACCCACAGCAGGGCAAAGAGAGGCCTGAGGCAAGCCCCAACAGGCCAGGAAAGGCCACAGGGGACTTAACTCTGCTCCCGCCAGTGAGGAAACCAGGATTAGAGCAAGACTCTCCCACTGGAGTGGAGGTGGGAAGTGGAGGAGGAGACTAGAATAACCTATGAAGGGTTTTCAAGCTACATATGTTGCAGCAAGGAGTTATACAGGTGGGGTGAAAGCCCCCACCCCTGAGAATCAGCCACTGATACTGATGGGAGAGGGTATTAAATCTCAAATTTGCCGAGAACTATGGATTAGAACTAATGATTAAATCAAGTTGTTCATATTAATTTAAATTTTGTAACAAACTGTGTACTAACCTTGTATTTCATGCTAAGACGTTTCTACGGAAGTAAACACTTAGTTCTGAATTTTAACTGTATCAGTATAAAGTGATAAAGTATTTTATCTTTAAAAGAGATCAAATTGCCAACATCCGCTGGATCATGGAGAAAGCAAGAGAGTTCCAGAAAAACATTTATTTCTGCTTCATTGACTACGCCAAAGCCTTTGACTGTGTGGACCACAAGAAACTGTGGAAAATTCTGAAAGAGATGGGAATACCAGACCACCTGACCTGCCTCTTGAGAAACCTGTATGCAGGTCAGGAAGCAACAGTTAGAACTGGACATGGAACAACAGACTGGTTCCAAATAGGAAAAGGAGTACATCAAGGCTGTATATTGTCACCCTGCTTATTTAACTTATATGCAGACTACATCATGAGGAACACTGGGCTGGAAGAAGCACAAGCTGGAGTCAAGATTGCCGGGAGAAATATCAATAATCTCAGATATGCAGATGACACCACCCTTATGGCAGAAAGTGAAGAGGAACTCAAAAGCCTCTTGATGAAAGTGAAAGAGGAGAGTGAGAAGGTTGGCTTGAAACTCAACATTCAGAAAACGAAGATCATGGCATCTGGTCTGATCACTTCATGGGAAATAGATGGGGAAACAGTGGAAACAGTGTCAGACTTTATTTTTTTGGGCTCTAAAATCACTGCGGATGCTGATTGCAGCCATGAAATTAAAAGACGCTTACTCCTTGGAAGGAAAGTTATGACCAACCTAGATGGCATATTAAAAAGCAGAGACATTACTTTGCCAACAAACGTCCGTCTAGCAAGGCTATGGTTTTTCCAGTGGTCATGTATGGATGTGAGAGCTGGACTGTGAAGAAAGCTGATCGCCGAAGAATTGATGCTTTTGAACTGTGGTGCTGGAGAGGACTCTTGAGAGTCCCTTGGACTGCAAGGAGATCCAACCAGTCCCTTCTAAAGGAGATCGATCCTGGTTGTTCATTGGAAGGTCTGATGCTGAAGCTGAAACTCCAATACTTTGGCCACCTCATGCGACGAGTTGACTCACTGGAGAAAGACTCTGATACTGGGAAGGATTGGGGGCAGGAGGAGAAGGGGACGACAGAGAATGAGATGGCTGGATGGCATCACCGACTCGATGGACATGAGTTTGAGTGAACTCCGGGAGTTGGTGATGGACAGGGAGGCCTGGTGTGCTGTGATTCATGGGGTCACAAGAGTCGGTCACAACTGAGCAACTGAACTGAACTGAACTGAATATGTCTCAGCTCAGTTCATGGAAAAAGACCTAGAAACAACAGCCATCCCAGTAGCAAAAGCATTGCTAATGCAAATATTGTAGCCTTGAAATCCCATTTCCAACTACAGGAAGCCAAGACTTCTTAGAGAAATGGCTGATTCCAGGTATGGGGCAGGAAATGTACAAGATGAACCTGGAACATCTTGTCATTCCAGAGCATCAGAAAGCTCCTCTAGAGGCTCTGCAGCCAACTTGAAGAGCCATCTACAGGTTAAAGGAACAGTAGAGTATCTGAGTTTCCATAAAGCTAATTGTAATTATTTCAAACTGATAGCTGGAATCAAGATTGCCGGGAGAAACATCAATAACCTCAGATATGCAGATGACACCACCCTTATGTCAGAAAGCGAAGAAGAACTAAAGAATCTCTTGATGAAAGTGAAAGAGGAGAGTGAAAAAGTTGGCTTAAAACTCAACATTCAGAAAACTAAGATCATGGTATCCAGTCCCATCACTTCATGGCAAATAGATATGGAAACAATGGAAATACTGGGAGACTTTATTTTGGGGGGCTCCCAAATCACTGCAGATGGTGACTGATACCATGAAATTAAAAGATGCTTGCTCCTTGGAAGAAAAGCTATGACCAACTTAGACAGCATATTAAAAAGCAGAGACATTACTTTACCAACAAAGGTCCATTTAGTCAAAGCTATGGTTTTTCCAGTAGTCGTGTATGGATGTGTGAGTTGAACTATAAAGAAGGCTGAGTGCCAAAGAATTGTGGTGAATTGTGTGAACTGTGGTGTTGGAGAAGACTCTTGAGAGTCCCTTGGGCTGCAAGGAGATCAAACCAGTCAATCCTAAAGGAAATCAGTCCTGAATATTCACTGGAAGGACGGATGCTGAAGCTGAGACTCCAATACTTTGGCCACTTGATGTGAAGAACCGACTCATCTGAAAAGATCCTGATGCTGGGAAAGATTGAAGTCAGGAGGATAAGGGGACGACAGAGGATGAGATAGCTGGATGGCATCACTGATATGATGGACATGAGTTTGAGTAGGCTCCAGGAGTTGGTGTTGGACAGGGATGCCTGGCATGCTGCAGTCCATGGGGTCGCAAAGAGTCAGACATGACTGAGCAACTGAACTGAACTAAAAACCAATAGAGTAGGTTCAAGTCCAAAAATTCATAATCACATGTAATATTAATAACAACAAACCAACTGGTCACTCTCAAAGGATGATAGGAAACAAATGTGTATCTTGAAAACTGGTAAACTGGGACTTCCCTGGTGGTTCAGTGGCTAAAACTCTGCACTCCCAATACAGGGGACCCAGGTTCAACCCCTAGTAAGGGAGATAGATCCCACATGCTGCAACTAAAGATCCTTCATGTCACCACTATGACTCCACTGCAGCCAAATAAGTACATAAATATAAGAGAAATGAAAAACAACTGGTAAATTAAAATATCATATATTCACCTGCCTTTCCTACATGAACTAATCTACTGGGAAAACAAACCATAGGTGAAGGAAAGTTTCTCTCCTTTTTAAAGTATTCCAACAGATTAAAAAAAAAAAAGACTGAACTGGAATATTACCCTTTTACAACACTTAATAAATGAATGGATCCAGGCAACAAAGCTCAATGGCTGCTAACACCACAAAAAGAGAGAAAAGCAGATGATCGATGCTTCTTGACGAAAAGCAGAAACAACCTATGAAATGTAGTCTCACCAAAAGAAGACTGGATCTAATCTAGCCTCTAGACCTGAAGGCCAGTTGATAGGAAGGAAATATGGTGTCAGAAAGGCAATCAGTAAAAAAATCTAGGTTCCATAGATCAGAGGGTTTTTCCAACAAATCGCAAGGGAAAGTTTTGTTAACAGACAAGGTACTTACAGATTAAAAAAACCTTAAAAGATATATAAAAAACAAAATCATGCTATAGTGTTTCAGGATGCACACTACGAAAAAGAGTAAGGAAGAGAGAGCATAAACAGTATCTTAGAGCAATAGGCAGGATGGTTACTTTTGGGGTGGGGAGGGCCTATGGTTGAGAGGGACAGACTGGGGGCTCTGGTGTGGTAAGCAAGGACCACTTTGGTTTGTAATAATTTTTTAAGATGAACACATATTTCATGTTTTTGTGTGGTATTTAACATTTTAAAAATTAAGCTTAAATTAATAAGTTCATAGTAAGCTTATATCTGGAGAAGGAAATGACAACCCACTCCAGTACTCTTGCCTGGAAAATCCCATCGATGGAGGAGCCTGGTAGGCTGCAGTCCATGGGGTCGCTAGGAGTTGGACACGACTGAGCGACTTCACTTTCACTTTCATGCATTGGAGAAGGAAATGGCAACCCACTCCAGTGTTCTTGCCTGGAGAATCCCAGGACGGGGAAGCCTGGTGGGCTGCCGTCTATGGGGGTCACACAGAGGCAGACACGACTGAAGTGACTTAGCAGTAGCAGAAGCTTATATCACAAAATATGTCACTCATTATACCACACTTGGCATTTTCCACTGTTCCTTGACAAGGTACATAGAAACATATTTTTAAAATGTGTTTTTTAGCGATTATGAAGCATTTCACAGGAAAGGCCATTCAATGTTATTTTCTACAAGCCTTTCCATGAAGCAGTGAGAGGTAACATTTTTAATGGCTACCTTGCAAAATCCATCCATGTGTGCTTAACCAGTGTGCCTGTTTGACTAGTTTCTGATTGCTTGCTATGATGAAACAAACTTAAAGAAACACCTGAATACAATTTTTTTTTTCCATTTGGGCCATTTCTTTGTAGCAAATCTTTCAAAAGTTATTTAGTCTAAGAGTTTGGACTGTTTTCTGTGTTCTGGAAACATTGAACCACTTTTTTAAATTGTTGCAGCTGTGATCGTATTTATTTTTTATTTATTTATTGGTCTCACCACTCAGCATGCAGGATCTTAGTTCCCTGACCAGGGATGGAACCCGTGCCCCCTGCAGTGGAAGTGCAGCCTTAACCACTGGACCACCAGGGAATTCTGCAGTTGAAATCTTTAGAAGCCTCTTATTCCCTCCCCTAAAGCCCTCAGTGTCCCCTGGCCTGCCTCTGCAGTCTCAGCTCTTAACATTTGATTCTGGTCAATCATTTCCGCCTTCTTCCAGGGACCAAGCCCCACCTTTCAACTCATTTCTCATCATAGGATCGCTGCTTCCCTCATAGCCAAGTCCCAATCTTGATCATCTGCCGAGGGCCACAGCAGCTCTAACACCAGGTCCTTCCCTGAACCTCAACTCAGTATCTGAGGCTTTGCTCTCTGCCGCCGACCCACCCAAGGACATTAACCTGGACATCAATGCCAGTACAGGTTCCAACACCAACATCAATGGAACGCACATGCTGACTCCAGCTCAGGAGCACCACCTGTCGGCGGGCACCACGGGCTCCAGACGACTTCTCATCTGGACTGCACCATCTCTCCTCCTGCCCTGGGACCCCAAGCGCTGCTCCTTGGTCTCCCTCATGCCCCAGTCCCAGCTCCACCCAAGCCTCTGGGGTTGGTCCATCCTAAAGCCTGAGCTCTAGCTCGCAGGATCTTCCAGGAATCAAAGAATTAGGAGTGACCAACAATTAGGTCAATGTTTACTGTGTTTCTAGAAGAAGAAAGAGAAAGTGAAGGTGGAAGAGAAGGGAGAAAGGGGAAGAAAAAGGAAAGGAAAAAAGAGGAGATGCAAGGGTAGGAATGAGGAATGGTGTTCTGTTCTCTTTGACTTATTAAGCTTGCCAGAGTGTGGCCAAGCTGAGAACCTCGAGCCCTGGCATCTGCTGGTGCCTACTTGCTGCACTGCAACAACCTCTAGAGAGACCTATAAGGTGACCCCACCAAGCATCCCTCTCACACATTTCTTTACATCCACATCCTCACCGCAACCCCAATACGCACCGACGTATCTCACGCTATGTAAACGTATCCCCTTGGTGCTGGCGGCCTGTCCCCTAGGAGGAGACAGGTGAGAGAAGAAATCACGACTCCCAGGGGGTCCCCTGACTCCTCCTCCTCCCTGGAGGCCCCTCCCCTGGGCTTAGCTACCTGTGAGGGCAACCAAGTGCGGCAGGCAGAGGCGGTTGGCCAGGATGATGAGTTTCATGTCGTCCAGGTCAGGGCTGGAGGTGAACATGCCAGTGTACAGGTACTCCAGCACGGCCCGCATGCAGCTCTTGCTTGTGTAAGGAAATACCACCTGCGGGTGGGAAGGAATGGAGCAGGCTGCAGCAAGGGCCAGCTTTAGGGAAAGAGCAGCAGTTCTGAAGAACTCAGAAGGCTCTGGCCTGGAGAGTTGGTCTCCCATAGACAGGCCACCACCCCTCTGCGGTCCCTAGACCTGCTCAGAACCCCTCCTTCCCCAAAGACTAATCTCCCACAGCAACAGCCTGCAATGAACCCATCTGCTGAGCACCTGTGAACAGGGCTCCAACAGCTTTTAAAAGGACCTGGAGTCGTGTTAGCATCCTTCTGGTTTGGAGGAAGCATGAAGGAGTCCTTCTGGTCACCTGCACCCGGCCCCACTCTATCCTTCAGGGAGCAGTCCAAGTGGGATGTGGATGAACGGAGCGAACACCAGCTGGTCTCTCTGGGCTGCTCGAAGCTACAGCTCTGGGCCTCTGGGATCTCTCCAGAGCGGGACTAACACAAAAACTGCTTTCTCATCAGCCGCCAGCCTCTCCAGGCTGCACTGGGAATTGGCTGGAACTTTACAGCTGCTTCTGTGGCTCTCGAGAGTTCCCATCTCACACTCTGCACATCCCAACCCACTTGTGCTTCAGGGAGCAGAGACAACTCAGATCTCAAACTCTCCTCTTCACCTCCCAGAAGGACTCCCTTTCCAGTGTGTGCTAAGTCGCTTAAGTCATGTCCGACTCTGTGCGACCCTATGGACTGTAGCCCTCAGGCTCCTCTGTCCATGGGATTCTCCAGGTAAGAATACTGGAAAGGGGTGTCCTTCTCTGCTCCAAAGGATCTTCCTGACCCAGAAATCTTAGGAAATCCCTTCTCTGGGTTACAGGATGCTATGCTCTAACATTCTTTGTTCAGCTTTTCATTCAAGTGTTTGCTGAGCATTGGCTAAGGGACCAGAGCTGAGAAGCGTACTCAGCAGAAATGAAAGACCTCATGCCTATACTCCAGGGAAACCTCAGATCAGCTGGAGAAACTGGGTGCGGACCCTTGGAACTTTAAGTAGATTCACAAAAGAGGACACTGTTAACTACAAGGCTGAGGGATGGACAGTCAGTGTCACAGTTCAGAGAAGGGTAGAAAGGAGGTCAGATTTGAACTCGAGTCTTGATTTGGCCAGAACTCCCACTGACTCCTGATGTTTCCTCTCAGTAATTTTCTACCCACTGACTCCCACCCTACACCTTGACTATAAATCCCCACTCGATCATGCTCAACTAAGAACTAAAACCAGTTCTATACTGAGGTCTCTTTTCCCCTACTGCAATAGTTTCTGAATAAAAATCTGTTCTTACTTCTTTAAGAAAAAAGTTTTTTCTAAACTACAGAGCTAGGATATGACCATAATTCCCCATCTTGGTATATTGCAAAGTCCTTGGCTATAGGAACCATCTCATAAACTTCTCTTGGGCCCATCACTTGGTGGTTTGTACAGAGTCAAGCCTGAAGGAAGTACCGTGAAGTGACAGATGCCTCAGATGGAAAGGGAGTAAACCTCTCTCTTCCCAACCGTTTCCATCCTAGCCTTACCTCCCTGGTGGAACTCTCCACAAATGGCCCCCCAAACATGGCAGCCATCCAGTCACAGCTAGAAATCAACAGGGGCTTGTGGGCGCTGATGGTGCCATCATCCAGGATGAAGGTCACGTCTGTCGGGTGAGAGAAAATGCATCATGTGAGGCTGGGGTGAAAGAATATGGGACAACCAACCCCTCAGGTCGACACTGCTCCCAGATGACTGCTTCCTCCTGAAGGCACAGTCTGTGAGCACCACACGACCACAATCTCAGGCTGGGGGCTCTAGGTTTCAGGAGCAGAGCCACAGGATCTCCGGGACATCGGTGGCTGAGATGACTCAGAATACTACTCGGACCGGCCCAGATTCTGCAAGTCTCCTGGAGGGAACTCCCCTGCCTTTGGGACACCAGCTCCTAAGCCTGTTTCATACCTGAGAAGGTGCCTTTGGCCAAGCACTCCTTAACCCGGTTGGTCCGGCGGACATGGAAGGCCTTGGTGATCTCCTGGTTCATGAAGGCCTCGTTGTTGAGGATGTTGGCCACCATCATGCGCAGATCAAAGACCTCGAGCAGCTCAGCGATGTGGGCGATGTGCATGAGGTCTCGCTCATTCTCGTCCAGCTCCCCTGTGTACAGGTACTTGAGAACAGCCCGGAAGGGCCCTGGCTGGATGGAGTTGTCCATTTTCACCACCACCATCAGCCGGGATTTGTAAGTCAGTGGGTCTTCTGTCATCTCTTCCTGGATGCTCACAAAAGCTCGGCTCCAGGAAGACAGCACTCGACCCCGCCCAGGCAGGTACCCTGTCCCATTGCCCCGTAAGATCCCATCGCTGGTGGATGCCCGGAGCCCAACAGGCCCAGAGCCCCCGCCTTCCTCCACGCTCTCACACACGTCAAAGCTGGCTGCCCGGAGCAGGAAGTCCCGGCCATGGTGGTGGTGGTGGTGATGGTGGTGGTGCTGATCAGGGTGACCCCGGTGGTCCTCTGAGCGGGGGCCCCCTGACCCCGAGGGTCCCCCCAGCTCCCCCTCACTCAGGTCCATGAGGAACAGGTCGTAGAACTTGGAGGAGGACGTGGAGAGGTAGATCTTGTGGGCGAAGATGCGCACCCGCTCCTGAAGCACAAGGATGACGTCTGCACACAGCGGGTCCTCCAGGAGGTGGGCAGGGCACTCCTCGCTGCTGGAGGGGGGATCGGGCACCACGATGAGTGGGGGCGGTGGCTTGGGGGGCAGGAAAGGCGCCTGCAGCAGGGGCCGCTGCACATTGCGGAGGTGGGACTTCCAGAACTGCAGGTGCCGGCGGGAGATGAGCGCTGCCCGGATGGCGTTGTCGAAGACATCCTTGATACCGAACTGCGCCACCACACTCGTCTCGTAGTAGGGGATACCCAGCTCCTTGGCCACCTCTCGGCCCTTCTCCGGGGGAAGGATCTCATTGGGCTTGATGGGCCTGTCATGTTCAAGAAGGGAAGCCAAATTCATGTCAGTGGTGGAGGGCTGCGGGGCAGGGAGATGCATTCCCCTGATCCTGTGTGTTTTTCACCTGAGTGAGGGAGTCGCTGCTGAGGATCTGGGTCTAAGCCCCATTCCTGCCCCGCTCATTTCCACTCCCTTTCTCCTCTGTTTGGTCAGATCCTACCATTCTTTCAAGGCTCACTTCTAATCCCTTCTTCTTCCAGGAAGCCCTCCATTATCTATGGTAGGCCTGGGTGATCTCTCCGGCTCAAAGCAGTGGGAGGGCTGACTACCTCTCTGGCAATTAGCATGCTAGTTTTTAAGATTACCTCTCCTTCTCCTTCTCTCCTCACGATGCTTAGCCCAGTACTGCCCAGTCAGTGTGTAATGGATGGATGGATGGATGAAAGCATGAACTTTCTTACTGGCCCCCTAAGTGAGTCTCCTTCAAATGGAGGGAGAGAAGTGAGGCCCTGTGCATTCTCTCAGGGCTGAGCAGGGAGCTGAGAGACACACAACTTCCCCCTACCCCCACGCCTCCTTCCCCGTCTGCCACCTTCTCCTCCCTAGGCACCAGGACTCCCTACCTAGCCAAGGGTCTCCTGGCCCTATTGACAGCATCCAGGTCGGCGTAACGCAGGTCCAGCTGGCAGCCCACCAAGATGACAGGTGCTCGGGGGCAGAAGTGCTTGATTTCTGGGTACCACATGGTCTTGACATGGTGGAGGGAGTTGGGGTTGGCAATGGAGAAGCACAGAACCACCACATCAGATCTGGGGGTGGGAGAGAGTAAGGTTATAGGCAGAAAAGCTAGTGATAGGTTCCCTGCTGCTGGAACAAGGGAGAACACGTACCCAACGGCACCCCTACACTGAAGTCCCACAATTGTCATATGGATCGGCTCACATGATCTTACCCAAAACATTTAATCATAGCACCTCCTATTTCTGTTAGCACTTGAGAACTTTCAAAGACTCTTGGGTTGACATCACAGCTCTCCTGTGATTTAGACATGACCACTTTTACCATCTCATCTGAGAAAACTCATCTCAGAACAGTCTTCCTAATTGCTCAAAGTCCCAGTGTTACTGGTTAACAGGAGAGAACTGAAACCAGGCCTCCTGACTGCAAAGCCAGCTCCCTGCCCAACCTGGGCTGCCTTCCCGTCAAGGGTCTCCCAGGGCTGTTTTCTCTACTTCTTCCTTCCAGTTTCAGAGTGAAACTCCTTCCACTCAGTTTCTCAGAGTGTCCTCACACCTTGGGGAAAGCAGGAAAAACCCCATCCACTTGGCTCCCTGCAGGCAGCGGGGGCCTTCCCTACCTCCCATAAGCAAAGCGACGGTCTTTGTGGTGGTCTCCGAAGGTGTCCCAGAGGCGGAGAGACACGCTCACATCGTCTACCACGTCTCGGGAACGTTCCAGCACCTGGTGGGGAGGGGGCGGGGTGGGACAGGGAGAGGGGAGGGAAGCGAAGGCAATGGTTCCTGGGGGCCCTGCATGCTGACTCGGGGTGGGGTCAGCTCACTCCTGGGTCCCACAGCATGGGGGCTGGAGGGACAACCAGTGTCTCCCTCTGTGTGTCCTAGAACACCTGAGTCCCCTAACAAGAGCTGGCCAGGACAGAAGAGACTCCAGAGGGCAGACAGTCATGGGAGTGATGCAATCGCCCAAAGAGCCCATCCTTGTTCCCAGCTGTACCTGCCAATCAGATGTTTCCCA
Organism: Moschus berezovskii; assembly: GCF_049115385.1. NCBI lineage: Eukaryota > Metazoa > Chordata > Mammalia > Artiodactyla > Moschidae > Moschus > Moschus berezovskii. Next base: position 77,617,526 of record NC_142466.1, on the reverse strand, counting down.
GCCTTGGGTCTTCTGGTATCGTTAGCCAGCAGTTTCTTTTCTCCCGGCAGCTCTCATCTCTCCAAAGCACCACCCCTTTCCCAGCTCCAGGGCTTCCCATTACTGGGGGCTATGATTACACAAGATGCCCCAGGCTTCTGCTCAGACAAACACAAAGGGCTGGGGACGCCTCCCCTGGGGTGGGCTCCCCTCAGGCCTCTCCCAGGGATCTGTGCTCTTCAGCTGCCCCTACTCAACCTTTAAGGGGCTTCCGTGAGCTGAGCATAGGCCCCCTCTGGAGAGATCCCTGGGGAAGAAGCCCGGATGAGTGAGGCCACAGACTCGCAGCCTTACCTCCTGGCATACCCGATACTGGTCAATGGCCCAAACCGTGGGCACGTGGGTGGCAAGCAACTGGTACTGGGTGAGGGTGGCATTGCAGGCCCGGGCACAGATAAGCCTGGTCTTGCCCACAGCGTTGTCCCCCACCACCACGCACTTGATGGTCTCTACGTTTGGCCTTTCATAATCCATGTCAGAATCCATTAATTGGGACCTGAGGGAGAGAAGAGAAGCAGTCAAGACAACTTCACACACCAGCCCCTGAGGGCCAGGGCCAGCAGCTCTTCTCTGCCGGGGCTGCCCCCTCTCTGAGCATCTGAGCAGAGAGGAGGATAAGGGAGTGGGTAGCCTTCTGGGCACAGGCTCCACAGGGGCCCGAGGAGACAGGAGCCCCTTCAGGCTGAGAGGCACAGCTCCACTGGGTGAGTCTCTGCTCTTCCTCCTGTTGCCTCCATCCTCCAGCAGCAGGCCTTCTGGTTGGGGAATGCCAGAGAGAGATCCCGAGGTGGAGTCTGCTCGGGGGCTGGTCCCCACTCTCCTGGGAAGAGAGGTGTCTGCCTAGGAAGCTCGTTTATCATCTGCTCTCCTCCTCCAGCCCGCAGGGCTGTGACAGCAGAGCTGTGAGAGGAGGGGAGTCAGGGCCAGGTCCCCACCCCTTCTTCCCAGCATGCCTGAGGGCAGGGCCGCTGAGAAAATTAAGATGAAATTAAATTAAAACTTAAAAATTTTAATGAAAAAATTAAATTAAGATTTAATGGACTTGTCAGACTGGGCAGCGGCCCTCCTGGCCACGACCTTTGCCTCTCTCCTTCTCTGGCTGTCAGTTTCCAAACTCCAGCCTGCCTGTGGCTATCCTTCAACCCCAGCCCCATTACAGAGATGGTGAAGTTTTTTTGTCCCAGATTCTCCAAGCTGAGGCGGCTTCTGGGTGCACCTGAGCAGTCCACAGGCCTCTCCTCTTCTGGGATCGTCCTGTTGCCTAAGGGGCTAACTCAGTATTGAGACGGTGGTAGTGGGGGCAAGCAGTGGCCTGGGACAATACGTGTGTGTGCACATACTCAGTCACTCAGTTGTGTCCGATTCTTTGAGACCCCGTGGACTGTAGTCCATCTCCAGGCAAGAATACTGGAATGGGTTGCAGGGGGTCTTCCTGACCCAGGGATCCAACCCATGTCTCCTGCACTGACAGGTGGATTCTTTACCACTGAGCCACCTGGGAAATCTGGGACAATACACCCCATGGCTAATGGGCCAGTGAGCCTTCCCATCCCCTACCCAGGCCTGCCCTCCAAGTATCCTGCATCCAGTTTCAGGGAAAATGAGATACACTCCCTTCCACATTTCTCCTTCCTGGGGAGGAGGCGTCTCAGACTGGAAGCCCCCAGACACCAGCACTCTTGGAAGGAGGCTCACTAAACTGGCTGCATGGGTAATGGCAAAGCAGAGAATCAGAAACTCGGGCCTGAACTTCTGAACAAATGTTTGCCTCAGTTTCCTTCTGTGTTAGGTAGAGAGGAAGCGGCTCACCCGCCCACAGAAAGGGATGGCTCAAATGAACAAACAGAAGGCCCTTCTGTAGTCAAAATGTCATGTCAGTGTTTCAAAAGCTATCTCCAGGAGGGGGCCCTGGGCTTTTAGGGGTTTTTGCTGACAGCCTCCCAGTTGGCATCCACTCCCCCCTGGAAGGGTTGAAGAGAGAAGGTAGGGGTAGTGCAGGCATTATTAGCAAGCTTGGTTTCACCAGGGTCACTGACCTGCCCCTGCTCACATTCCCTGGGTGCCTGAAGTCAGCTGGGGGTTGGAGCAATTTGAAAGACTCCTTCCTAGGCCAAGGAAGGCTGAGCCCAGAGGAGTCCTGGAGGCTGCCCAAGAGCTCTCACTGCTGAGCCATCCAGCCCAAGAGCCAGGCCACCAGCAGCAACAGAACAGCTCGGCTCCTGCAGGGCTGTAACTAGATGCCAGCATGCAGGAATGCAGACCTGAAATATCTAACGATGGCAACTGGGATTTTGCTCGAGTGGATGCATCTCAGCCACCTTAGCAAAAAGTATGGCAAGGATTCTCCAATGAGACACGCACCTCCTCTTTCTTGGAATTTTACAGGATCTAAACAACCAGGGGTCTCTGTGCAGGTCCCTCCCTAGTCTCCAGCGCAACCGTCTGCCTCATTCCTTCTCCTTCCTCCGCCCCTTCTCACCCTCTCCAGCAAGCAACCACTATTCTGCCCACCATCTTGTCTTCCCCCAAGTTCACTCTCCTGATTCAGAGCGGGAACCCCACTTTGACAGTTCCTCGTCTCAAGGCAGACAGCAGGAAGGATGTGTTGGCGCTGGGAGGCATCTGGGTTGTGATTTCTGTTTTATTAGCTGAGGAAAAAACCAGATAGAATCCCCAATACAAATAAACAGAGATGTAGGAGAAAGAGAGAAACCTACTAGCCAACAGAGCTTCTTTCTTAAATTGAGGTCCTAGCGGCACAGAAGTGTGTAGATGAGAAATCGAGGCGGCACATCGGCTCTCACATCCAGAAGCAGCTGGATGGCGAGGAGGACGTCAGAACACCAGCAGAGTGGTTCAGTGCTGGTCCAAGATTGGTGAGTCTACAATTCAAACACTTATGCGCACCCTATGCACCTCTAGGGTTAAGCAGGGGACAGCCAACCAACAAGCAGAAGAGCAACACTGTGCTGGGAGTTTAGACAGCAGACCTGTTGGGTGCTCCTCTGGCTGAGCGGCCCTTCCCCATCCATTTCCCCAGTGCCCCTGCAGCCTTTTCTTACTTGTTCTTTGACTTCCTCCCAATTTTGATCATTCTCACCCACTCCACTCCCATCCCAACTGCCTGACTGGCAAACTTCATTCATTGTCTGATCTGGGAAAGGGCAAATCACTTCAATTCTCTGTGCCATGGTCTACCCTCCTGGAAAATGGGTATGAGGGCATCAGAAGCAAGTCTTGAATCTTGGTGAATCTGTGCCAAGACAGCCTGGGCCAAAAGGAGGTATTTGCCTTCTTATGTAATGTGGTATTATATAATGCCAGATTACATATCTCTATGTGTAATTATATCTCTCTTTTAAGATACACACTGGCCCAATTAAGCGAGCAGAACTCTCAGTCTAATCAGGCCTGTCTTTAGAAGGATCCTGTCCTGGAGATATGATGCTATTGTCAACAGTAATGTAATTTTTGGTCTAGAATATTGCTACTTTACAGTAACGGTGCTGGTATACAATGGCACAACCCACTCAATAAGCCTCTCAACTTCCCCTTTCCTTCTGGCACTCTCACCTTCAATGACTCTAGACTTTTCCACACAATTGCCTCATCCCCATTCCTTCTGAGCCTCCTGATTAACTTCCATACACTATGGTTTCCTTGCCACCTTGCACTGGCTATCATGATCCCCAGGTCAGTCCTCTTCCTCACTGATTCCAGAGTCACCGAGATGCTCCCTTCATTCACACCCCATCCCACATCCCTGTTCCCTTCTCCAAAGACAGCTTCCTGCCCACCAACGTCCCAGCTCTTTGTACTCTGGCCAGGTCAGAACAAAAGGTGTGTGCTCAAATTAGCTACAACCCTTACAGGCTCCCAGTCCCACCTCCACACCCCTACACACACTCTTTGCAAAGCCCAGAAAAGCCCCCCATTTCCCTCCCACAGCCGATAGGAGGCTTGTTCATCTGTAGCTGCCCTAGTCTGGTTGTCAAGGAAACAATAGAATCTCCCTGGGAGCCTGCTTTGTCTCCTAGCAACCAATATCCCACATCCTGCATCTTACAAAATACAAAAGGGAAGACTATCTTGAAAATGAATGTAAAGATCAAGGAAGATGGACAGGATGAGGAAGAGAAGACCAGAGAGGGCGGCCTTCCAATTAAAGGAGGCTCCCACCGGGTCGCTGACACTGTAACACTGGGGTTGAGGCAGGGAGCGGAGAGATGAATCCCCCCACTGATCCGATGGGCAGCAAGGCCCAAAAAGATGCTGAATAGTCATGTTAAACAAAAATGCAAGCCTAAACACAGAATAAGCCTCTTCAAACATCAACAAACAACCCTAAGGATTTCTCCCCATAGTTTGCCAGAACTCAGATGCACAGACTGCAATGGAACGGGTTGAAAGTAACATATCCAGAATGGCGAAAACAAACAATAACCCCACATTCCATTAAATGTTTTTAACGAAAACATTTCCATTACTCTGGACCTTTTCTCTGGACACGCTGTTCTGCACACACATACAAAATAATTTTTTTTTATTTAAATGAGGGAAGGGGAAGGCCACTGCATGCCACGGCAATCAAGTTCTTTTCCTTTCCCTAGATAAACCCAGAAAAGGTTAGTCCCCGGCCCGCTAAGACCCCAGCAGCCGAAGCTCTAGTCCAGGGACGAGAGGACGCCCGAGGGAAATCAGGACGGGTGCAGACAGGGCCCCCAGGAGGACGCAGATCGGGGAAGCGGCGCGTTTCCAGAGGCTGCTTGCAACCCGGCCATAATAGAAATTAATCATTTACTTACACCGCTACATGTGACGGGGTGATTTCTAGTGTAAGGAACACATCTCTTCCTGCTAAGCACGCTCATTTTAGTGAAATGGCTGGGGTCACTCCGCAGGTGCAAGTTAGGATGATGCCGGTGCCGCCGCGCTGCTGCTGCTGCTGCCGCCGCTCAGGCTCCGGGCCCGGGTCGCGTTACATCAGAAACTCTGACAGAGCAGCCCAGGCCGGACGGCGGGCCGGGAGCGACCGCGCGCGCGGCACTGCGGCCACTGCCTCTTCCGGATCAGCATCTCCCGGCGCCCAATGTCACGGAGGCGCGCCGGAGCCGGGCAGCGGGCGGCCGCTCAGACCTCCGCGGCTGGGCCGCGCCGCCGCCAGCGGTCCTCCCTGGCTGCGGACGCCGGAGGCGGCGAGCAGGAGTGGGCGAGAGGGGCGAGGCCGCCGCCGCTACGCGCCTGGGCCCGCTCCGAAGGCGCGGCCACCGAGACGCCTCGCGCTGCAGTCCCAGGGACCGCTCGCGACCTCCTTTTTTCATTCACAAAAAAAGAGAAAGGGGATTAAAAAAAAAAAAAGGGGAGGGAGGGAAAAATGGTGGGGGCAAAATCTCACCCAGGACGCCAGCCGTGACAGGTACCGCCCTTCGCGGCGCTCCGTTGGTCGAAATCGGCTGAGGGGGCGGGGAAGGGGCGGGGAAAGAAGCAGATTGGGCGTCCCGGAGGCCCCGCCTCGCGACGCGGTTGGCTTCCTCTCCCCCTTCGCTTACCTCGCCTTCACCCCGGGAACGCCGAGTAGAGGCTCTCGGTTAGTCTACTGGGTTCGGGGTTGCGTCCCTCTACCTGGCGAAGCTCCAGACCTCACTGAACTCACTCAGGGTCCCCCCCCGTTCTCCGGGAGGCTGAGAAAGAACTCCTACAGCATCCTAGTCAGCCCTGGAAGCGATGCGAGTTAGGGAAGGGGATTTCGACATTTTTGCCTTGTCCCTTAGCCCCGGGCCTCCACTGCTTGCCCATGGGAAGAGGAAGACAGCGTTTCCTCTGCCAAAAGGGACCTTTTTTCTGGTGTTTGGGGGCCTTCCTCCCTCCATCACCGCCCCTGCAGCTACAGACTATGTCTCCACCAATTTCCATGGCCCTTAATGAGTTTCAGGGTGGGTCCCTGTATCACCTGCACCTGTTTACCATGTAGGCCTTCTTCCCCTCTCCCTTTTGTCTAGCAGGCTCCTCTTCCATCCCATATTCAATCTATTGCCACCTGGCGTTCACCTGTATCTTCTGCCCTCTTAAAGAAATGTCACGAAGACACTAGGCGTGGTGACATTATCTATGGCACCTTTGGGCCCTCTTCTCAAAATTCTGGAAAATAACAGATTACAAGGGATGACATCTGTAATATGAGTGGTCCTCAAAGGAAGTTTCCCATGTTCAAGGGTCCTCATCCTTAATTATGAGGATCTTGATTGCGAGTAATTACAGTAGTCAACTCAATCTGGTTTTATCCATCTTATGGATTACCTCTGGACAATTTTTTAAAAGCCCAGACTGACATGTCTTCCACTTAATCCCCCTCCATCACACCTCCAATTTATCCTCTGAAAATGCAAATATGCTTTAATAATAGTTTCTGCAACATATAATTGCCAAAAAATAAAGGCAAAGAAAAAATTAATTTTTTATTGCTCGAAGCATGCTTCCCATCCATGAATGCTTATAATTAGAAGGTGCCCACCAAGATGTTCCTGCTTTCTGGCCTGGTCCATGTTAAGTAAGTGCGTTAATCTACCCCTCCTCTGAATCTACCTAGAGCTGGATTACCCCTGTGGCTCATCTGGTAAAGAATCCGCCTGCAATGTGGGAGACCTAGGAAGATCCCCTGGAAAGGGGAAAGGCTATCCACTCCAGTATTCTTGCCTGGAGAATTTCATGGACTGTATAGTCCATGGGGTCGCCAAGAGTCGGACACGACTGAGCGACTTTCACTTAGAGCTAGATTAGAGATTAAAGACGATTGAAGGGTGGGAGGGGGGTTCAGGAGGGGGAACTTATGTAAACCCGGGGCAAATTCATATCAATGTATGGCAAAACCAACCAATATAATATTGTAAAATAATTTGCCTCCAATAAAAAATAAATTAACTACAAAAAAAAAAAAGAAAAAGCAAAAAAAAAAAAAAAAAAAAAGACGATTGAGGGTGCTGTGTCAGAGGTCACTGCATCACAAAAGAGCACAGCATGGGATCTCTGTATGGGTGCCATGTGGGGGGTGGGAAGCAGGGTATCTGACCCTCTAGTCCCTTTCAGAGCACCCATTTCAGAGCACCAGCCTGTTGGCCTCACGTTTCACACATCCCGGCAGCAGGGACAGCCCAAATGCAGCACAGAGCAGGAAAACACAATTGACCTCTACTCAAAGTCAAGGTGCTACAGGACCTGCAGCTATAGAACCAATGCCCTTTCCCTTTTTGGAGAAAGAGGCACCAGATCCCAGCTTCTTCTCATCAGGGAGTTGAAGATTCTCAGCTTGAGAGGTAGGTCACTACCAAGTCCCGGCCTTCAGCCTCTGTCTTAACTGTGGCCAATGCCAGACCTTCCCACCCAACGCTAGCCCTCAGTTCACACCTCGCAGCTACTCAAGACAGCCTCGAGATGTTGGTTCCTAGGCCATGGATCTGGCTACCACCTTTGCTTCATCTTTACCCAGCCTGCCAATGCCAGAATCCTGGAAAACAGAGCCATTCCCTGAGGCTGGGTCCCCTCGCTAGCAACCAAGGCGTTGTCAGCGACCCACTTTGAGCCCTGTCCCAGGCCCCAGCTCCTAGCCCTTAGCAGCATTTCATACACAGGCTGCCTCCCCCTCCCCATCCCCTTGCATCCTGCCCACCCTAGCCCTGGAGAGACCATTTTCCTGACTTCGGATTACAATCATTCCTTTGGATCCGCCAGAGATTAGTTTTGGGAGCCCCCCTGGAAGAGCAAAACCCTCAGATGCTCAAGTCTCTTATATAAAATGATGAAGTTCAATGAATACAGTTGGTCCTCCCTGTTCTCAGGTTTCCCTGCAGTGTTCTTGCCTGGGGAATTCCATGGACAGAGGAGCCTGGTGGGCTACAGTTCATAGGGTTGCAAAGAGTCTAACATAACTAAAGCGACTTAGCATGCATGCATGCACACGGATGCAGAAACCCGTGAGTAGGGAGCCCCAACTGTATACATATTTACTGGGGGGAAAAAGCTGCCTTTAAGTGGACCTGCGCAGTTGAAGCTCTTGTTGTTAAAGAGTCAGTGGTAATTCTCAAGTCGAGCCTGGGTGGGAAGTTTTTCTACTAAGTTTCCCGGCCTCTTTTTCTCTCTGCCTTTTCTTCTGTTACACATACACACTGGCCCCCTCTGCCCAGTTCCTGCAGCTTGGAACCACTGTTTGTCTCTTCAGAACACTTCAGAACGGGCTGTTGACTGTCCTACATCACCGGCTGGCTGGGTGTCCGCACTACCTTTCCGCTGTGGCCCAAGCAAGGACCTGCATCACTGGGTTTACTCACCCTGTGGGGACAGCGCCTGGCTGCAGCCTGAGGGGCTGCTAGCAGCTTGGAGGCAGGTTCCATTCTAGCTTCCTGCCTCCCCATCATCTCTTCCCTCACCACAGCCCCCTTGTGACTCCTCCTGCCTGGTGACATAAACCCCTTGAACTTGTCCCCCAAAGTCACCCTCCACCATCTATCTCCTTAACCACCCTCCTCCAGGACACCCTGTGCTGCTGTTTTCCTGAAGCCCAGGAGCAGGAGGCTGATCTGGGGAGAGAACTCTCTATCACTTCTCAGGAAGGCACCCCTGAAGCACCAAACCCTCCTCTCCCTGTGGCTCTGAAGGTCCCTCCCCAGTGCCCTCCCTCCCTGCCCAAGCTAGGCAGACCCCACCCACTGTGCCCTTCACCAGCCTGCATGTTCCGTTTGCTTCCCAGGCAGCTTCAGCCCTTCAACTACTTGCAGGCTACTAGCCTTGCTTCTCATCAGACCTCGCCTGGAACACTCAAGCCTCTGTGAAGCCCACCTCACAGACTTTTTGACTTGGGATGACTCTCTTCCTGGGCTTCCCAAGTGGCGCTAGTGGTAGGAGACGCAAGAGACGTGGGTTTGATCCCTGGGTCAGGAAGATCCCCTGGAGAAGGGAATTGCAACCCACTCCAGTATTCTTGGGGCTTTCCTGGTGGCTCAGATGGTAAAGCGCCTGTCTGCAGTGCGGGAGACCTGGGTTTGATCCCTGGGTTGGGAAGATCCCTTGGAGAAGGAAATGCAGCCCACTCCAGTACTCGTCTGGAAAATCTCATGGACAGAGGAGCCTGGTAGGCTGCAGTCTATGGGGTTGCAAAGAGTTGGACACAACTGAAGCTTCTAAGCACAAGTATGACTCTCTCCCCAGCACTGTGCAGTGGGCCTGGGCCATTGCCACCCTGTAGGAGAGCAAAAACAGGCTTCTCAAAATACAGAGCCCCTTCAGTGAAGGAGCTCAATCTGGAAGCCTGGAGTCTCTCAGTCTTCTTGCCCAAGGCTCAGGAGGCACCTCCAGGTCCCCACTAGGAAACAGGACTCTTCTGGGCCTTTGCTCAAGTGATTCCCTAAGCCTGAACACCCTTTCTCTTTCTACCCTCTTCATTTGGACATTACTCACTCATCCTTCCAGTCTCAGCTTTGATGTCACTTCCTCTAGGAAGTCTTCAGTGAGTATCCCCTACAAAATCTACGTTCCCAACCCTTCCTCTGGACGCCCCTAATAATATCCATCACCCCGCTGTATCATTGGTTTTCTCTGTCCCTCACAGTCCTGAGGACTCTTAACGGGAAGTTGTTGTTGTTCAGCCTCTCAGTCATGGCAGACTCTTTGCGACCCCGTGGACTGCAGCCCGCCAGGCCTCCCTGTCCATCACCATCCCCAGAGTCTGCTTAAACTCATGTCCATTGAGTTGGTGATGCCATCCAACCATCTCATCCTCTGTCACCCCCTTCTCCTCCTGCCCTCAACCTTTCCCAGCATCAGGGTCTTTAACTGTGCTTATTCAAAAGAGGACCCTTCGTGCTCATCTAGCACCAGGCAACAGACACTCAAGAGACTCTCTATAAATCCTTGACAGGTAAATAAATGCTTGGGTGAGGAAAACAATGGGGAAGGAGTTGACATCACCCAGTGGCTACTCACAGGCTGTCCATAGAGGACCTCCTCAGGTCATACTGGCCTTTTCTTCCAGCTGCCATTGCTTGGTGCTTGCTCCAGGCTCACAGTTGGGCTGGATGGGAGGGAATGGGGCAGGGAAGGGGGAAAGAGAGGGGAAAGGAATGAGCACACAGTGAGGAAAGCAAAGAGGCACCACCAGGTCAGTCAGCCCAAACAGAGGGTCCTTCTCAGGGCCACAGTGTGGCTTCTGCTGCCCAAGCCCAATAGGCTGAGACACTCAGCTCCAGGGCCAAGAGAGAAGCCATCTCAGAGAGTCAAGGGGCTACTTGAAGGGCAAGTACTGGGGTCATGGGGCGTCCCATTCTGTGGGCATCTGCACATTCTAGTTTGGTAATTTGGAAAGAGGGATCTATTGGCCATCAAGAGGCCTGGAATCTGTTCTTACGCAGCTGTGTGACCGACAATTCCCGGACCTCTCTGGGATTCAGCTTCCTCTTGTACAGGGGTTGCATCAGGTGACCGACCTTCGATGCTCATTCCAGTACTGACATCTGATATGAGTTCCTAGCATGGACGGCCTATATTTTATTAGCTGTTCTTTTCATTGGAGCAGCTCCTGACCCAAATTGAGACTCAGTAAAATATCAGCTGATGGCTGCCAAGGCCGAGTGCGGAAGGAAGCTTTTTGGAGAGGAGGGCAGAGGGATTAGACACATCGTAAGAGGCAGAGAGAGAACCCCATTCTGCCATTATCCCCACTTGCAGCTTTCTTTAAATGAGCTGTCATCATCTGGGGGCCAGTTCAGTCAAAGAAAATTTGAGAACTTCTGGAGAAATAGGGAATGATTGAGAAAAGGGGGCTCAGCAGTAAAGGATCTGCCTGCCAATGCGGGAGACATGGATTCAATCCCTGGTCTGGGCAGATCTCACATGCTGCAGGGCAACTAAGCCCATGCACCACAACTATTGAGTCTGTGCTCTAGAGCCCAGGAGCCACCAACTACTGAAGTGTGAGGACCCTAGAGCGGGTGCTCAGAAACAAGAGGAACCACTGTAGTGAGAAGCCCATGCTCCACAACTAGAGAGTAGTCCCTGCTCGTCACAACTAGAGGAAGCCCGTGCAAAAGCAACGAAGACACAACACAGCCAAAAATAAGTAAATAAATAAGTAAAAATTTCTAAAAAGAAAAGAAAAAAAGTCGGGGGTGGGGAGGAGGTGGTTTGGAGAGGCCAGCCATAGACCTCTGGAAGCAGGTGGTGCTGTGTCTTTAAAGGATAATGGAAGGGCATCTCTGGGACCACTCCCCAGGGGCAGGGATGTCAAGACAGAAGGAAGCCAAGGGAAGAGGAGGGCCCCCCCAACAAAGCCCACTGAAGGCAGAGATGTGGACCACAGCAGCCCCAAGAGCCCAGAGTGAGTGAAACCAAAACAGAAGGAGCTGAATTCAGTTCTAGTAGCCCCTCCATAATGGCTGTGTGAATTTGAGCAAGGAACATCATCTCTCTGATCTCCCATCAGGGACAACAATATTTCTGGCCCAAAGTCAAGAGGTGGCTAGATGATCTCATCTTCCCGGGCTGAGATTAGAGACTGTGTGATCCCTCTAACTCTTCCTCCACTTTTGCCTGCTCCCGTCACGGCCCTGTGCTGGAAAGGATGAGCAGTCCCATGTGCACCCATACACCCTGGGCTGCCTGTGGAGTGCAGACAGCACGGGAGCATGTGGTTTGGATGGGTGGGGGCAGTGGGGTTGGGGTTGGGGGCTGGAATTCTGACAATCTGACCTACCAGGGTTGGAAAATTTCAAGCCTACCTTAGTCTGATGCCTGGTGGCCCATGGGAGTGGGGAGAAGCGGGGATGGGGGGGACGCGCAGGAAGATCATGAGAAAATGAACAAAGCAGGTGAGCAGTGAATTCTGCCTGAGATCCTCCAAGCCCAGCCAGCTTTTGCAGCTTTCCTACAGCCACACTGTGGGGTGGCACGGTTGCTTCCAGCAGGAACTGGAGTCTCCTCCCATTTGGGTCAGGCTAGGCTACAACTTTGTTGGTGGACATCTGAGCATGCAGACCTCTCCGCCCATCCACCCAAGCTCCCTACCTGAACCCTGCCTCCGGGGCAACCACAGCTGGCTGAGGCCACCATAAAGCATATACTGCAGCTTTGAAATGGCTCTTCATTCAGTAGGGAAACTTGAGCACTCCTAGGCTTAAGTTTTTAAAGGGCTGCAAGGACTGTCAGCATGAATGCAGTGATCTACCTCGAGTTTCCTGGGATGTTCATTTCTCAGGACAGTGTACTGGAAGTCACTACTAGAACAGCCAGAAGCAGAAAGAAACTAGATGGTGTTACTTCTGCCCTGCTTTCTAGGCAAAAAAAGTGACAAGAAGGGTGCAAAGATGCATCCCCGATGGACTTTCTTGGTGGTCCAGTGGTTAAGAATCCACCTTCCAATGCAGGGGATGTAGGTTCAATCCCTGCTCAGGGAACTAGGATCCCACGTGCCATGGGGCAACTACTGAGCGAGCCCATATACTATGGAACCTGAGCATCACAATGAAAGATCCTGCGTGCTGCAAGGATGAAACCCACTACGGCCAAAAGTAAATATATAAACATATAAATATGGGTCTTCCCATGTGGTGTTAGTGGTAAAGAAGCTGCCTGCCAATGCAGGAGACATAAGAGACACAGGTTCGATCCCTGAGTCAGGAAGGTCTCCTGGAGGAGGAAATGGCAACCCACTCCAGTATTCTTGCCTGGAGAATCCTCATGGACAAAGGAGCCTGGTAAGCTGCAGTCCATGGTGTTGCAAAGAGTCGGACATGACTGAACTGACATAACTGAAGTGACTTAGCACGCACGTGCACACACACACACACACATATATAAATGCATCCCCTAGCCAGTGCATCTGGGCCCAGAATCCCACACTTTAGGCAAGCTACAGTACTTCTGAGAGAGGGCAGGCCCATTCCTGAAGCCTGTGGAGCTGCAAGTGAGAAGCTCTGAGGAGGCTGATCACCCCAAAATAGACTTGTTTTTTATCACAACTTTTTCATGAGGCATTGCAGCACACACATAAAAAATAGCCCCAACTGTTAACAAATAAAATTATAAAAAGCCCCAACTGTTCCCCATGAGTTTCCATGTGGCTGCGGTATTTGAGAGAGGGCAAGGAGAGAGGGCAGGGAAAGTGTGTATCCAGAGGGCCCCAATCTCCTGTCTTCTGACCCGGTTTTCTCCCTCGGTAGCTTGTTGTGCTAGAGCTTACAGAGATAATAACTGATGGTAGGGATGGGAATGTTTTCTATTGCCCTCAGAAGTGGTCCACTGTGAGTGTGTATTACTGTTTCCTGCCTCCAGATAAGGAATGCATGGCACCGAATAGAGCGTCTTGAAAACATCATCATGTGGCAATAAAGCTGGGTTAAATTTGGCTGCCCTACTCAGAGCACCATTGGAGAAGGGAATGGCAACCCACTCCAGTATTCTTGCCTAGAGATTTCCATGAGGAACCTGGTGGGCTGCAGTTCACAGGGTAGCCTGTGTCTGTCCACAGAGTCGGACACGACTGAGCAACTAACACACACTCAGAGTGCAGGGTTTGTTTAGTAAACACTCTGAGGGCTCAGTGTCAAGGTCACTTTATAATCCTCACAATCTCTCAAGGTCAGTTCAGTTCAGTTCAGTCACTCATTCGTGTCTGACATTTTGCGACCCCATGCACTGCGGTGCGCCAGGCCTACCTGTCCATCACCAACTCCTGGAGTTTACTCAAACTCATGTCCATTGAGTCAGTGATGCCATCCAACCATCTCATCCTCTGTCATCCCCTTCTTCTCCTCAAGGTCAGCTTAGCCTAAACTTGGAATCTGCCTTGGGTATTGCTGCATGTTGGTAGCCAGACTTGAGTCTGGGGTTGGAGCTGCCTTGACCCAGGTTAAAGGATTGTGCACGGCTATTCAGGAAGGGACTGACCTAGTCCTCCTTTGCACCCTGAGTTTCCTCCAGAGGCACCCTGCATCTTTTGCCCCGGCCCTGGAGTCTTCTTGGTGCCTGGACTCCAACAAGGCAAGAAAGAGAATTGCGTGGAGGCCAAAGCTGGATTCCCATGCCCTTGGGGTTCTGGTGGCTCAGTGGTGGAAGGTCCACCTGCAATGCAGGAGATGAGGGTTCAATTCCAGATCAGGAAGATCCCCTGGAGAAGGAAATGGCAACCCTCTCCAGTATTCTTGCCTGGAAAATTCCATGGACAAAGGAGCCTAGAGGGCTACAGAGTCAGAGCAACAGAGCACTCACACATAGTGACAGACAGTGCTAGGGATTGTGAGGATTATAAAATGATAGTGATGCCATCAGGGATTTAAGTTTAATTATAATGATTAATAATAATTTATTTTTAAAATTTTGTTTATTGGCCACAGCACACAGCATATAGGACCTTAGTTTCTCGATCAGGGATTGAACCAGTGCCCCCTGCAATGTAAGCTGGGACTCCTAACCACTGGGTCACCAGGGAAGTCCCAATAATAATTTATGGAGAGTTTATTACATGCCCACTATTGGGCTACATGTGCTACTTCATTTAAACTTCAAAACCATCCTGTAAAGAGGTACTATTATTATCCCCACTAGGTAGATGAAGACATTAAAGCATCAAGGAGTGATGTGAATTGTCAGGGCAGCACAGAACAAGAATTCTATTATGGCAGCAAGTTTGGGGCCTCTGAGAAGAGATGGCACAGCCCCTGAGCCCCTTACAACCTCATGCCCTGATTTTATTTTACTTTCATACTTATTTGTTTGGCCATACCAGGTCTTAGTTGTGGCATGTGGGATCTAGTTCCCTGACCAGAGATCGAACCCAGGCCCCCCTGCATTGGGATCACAAAGTCTGAGCCACTGGACCACCAGGGAAGTCCCCTCATTCCCTGATATTAGAGCATTAACACATTCTTCATTCACTTACAAATAGTCCTCCTCACTTACAAATGTGAAAACTGAGGCCCAGAGCAGAAAACAGCCCATGAAAGTCACCCAGGGAGCTTGTGGCCACACCAGCTCTGGCCCCTGCACCATGCTTTCATCTCTGGGCTTCAGTCTCCTTCTGTGGGGGAGACTAGCTGGGGCTGTGAGATGAGGTTCCAGTTTGGAAACTCTGGGTGTTGTTATCACATGATGTTTTTAGGGAGACAGAAAGCAGAGAAGCAGGAATGGACCAGCTGAAACTTGTCTCAAAGTCCTCCTCCAGCCCATACTTATCCCAGATTGCCCTATAGGGTGTCAACATATGGAGACATCTTCATGCCTCAAGGCATGGGTTTTTAACTCAGCTGATAGGATGCACATGTGTGTATATAAACATACATATGTATATCATCTCCAACAGCAGAACTGACAGGTTTTAACAGCTAGAGATGAGTAAATATGCCCTGAAGCCTAAAGGTCTGGTAACACAGAGAAGACCTAAAATTACTATGCCTTAGAACCCCGGACAAAGGTTAACTCTAAAGATGATCAGCTGGATCCTTGAATGGTGACCTCACATAGCTCCTCTTAGCCAAGCTGTGCTCATGCCTGCTCAGTCGAGTCTGACTCTTTGTGACCCCTTGGACTGTAGCCTGCCAGTCTCCTCTGTCCGTGGGATTTCTCAGGCAAAAATTTTGGAGTGGGTTGCCATTTCTTTCTCCAGGGGATCTTCCCAACCCAGGGATGGAAACTGCATCTCCTGCATTGGCAGGCAGGTTCTTTACTGCTAAGCCACCAGGGAAACCCAAGCTGTGCTCACCTCCACCTTTCCAGCTTACCAAGGCTCATGGCCACCCATGGGAGACCTAGCCCCTTGCCTGAGTCACCAACAGCCCAGCAGGGACACACACCCATGGTCTTAGGCTGGTTCCTAAAATAAAAGGTCTCCCTCACTCTTCTGCTCCTTTGCAAGGAAGTAACAGCAGGTTAGCCCAGGGATCTCTGCTGCCCTGAAGCAATTCCTAGAGCAAGCCTGAGATTTCTTACTCATGGGCGACTAGAAAAAAAAGAGCCAAACTAGGTGAGCTAGAAGTCTGAGAAGATGAAAACGGGGTTAGGGATGTGCTCGGTTTGTTTTTAGAGAAATGGATCCCACTGCCTAAAAAATTGGGGTGCTCCTGGAGTGGGGAGGAGGCCGTTAAGGGGTCACAGAGGGACTGGGCTGAGAGGGAAGGAAAAGCCAGGTTCAGGGTAACTGGAGGCGTTTCTGGTATCGGCAACGACACTTCAGGTAGGAGAGGGGCAGAGACAGAGTGAGCCTGAGGGCCACGGTGGCCCCAGAATCATACTGTTATTATGCTCCATCCTGGCCAGTGGCCACCTTGATTGAAAAGCATGAAATGGGCTGTTGTGGGGGGGTTGCCTTCCCCACTTCCCCTTCCCTCCTGGCTAGGTTCACAAGGACAGAGTAGGGTCCAGGCCACCTGTAGACATTGCCCCCACTTCCTGCCCTGACACTGACTGCCTCGGATTTCTGGGCTACACACAGTCAAGGGGCTACTGCATCTTGATGGGTAAGATTCCCAACCCCCCTGCCCTTTGAGCTGCCTTCACGTCTTCCTTCCGCAAGATCACATCATGAGAACCCCACATTGTACTGAGTGTTGGGACAGGTGAGCATAGATAGGGAAAGATGGGGCTTGACACAACTTCTGTCTTTTCCCCCAAGCATAGAGAAAGATGCCCAGGGTGGTCTCGGGGCCAGTGAGATGTGAGTGGTGGACTTACCTGCTGCCTCTCCTCTGGGACCCGACTGGCTTGTCACTATTCCCCGTCTGGAAGCAGTGTCCTGGGCCAGGTCAGTGGGATGGAGGGAATGAGTGAAGAAACAACCAGAGGGATTTTGGGGGGCTGGGATCCAAAGGCCAGCCTATGGGGAGCTAGGTGAGGGGCATGGTCACTGTATCCAGGGGTGGGACCTACTGGCGGGCCTCCTAGTCAGTTCCCGCCCTGCCCAGACCTCGGAGAGAAGCTACCTGGCTAGGAATGCATGATCCCATCTTTGGGCAGGTGAGCATTCCAGATCCTTCACCCAGCCCCTGACCCCAGGGCTCTGTGTGAGTCTGCCCTCAGACTCTCGTTCTGATTTCTCCTCTGGTCTCTCCTCCTCCCCCACGGTGACTCATACTGCTTTGGAATTTCACTCACTGGCTTTTTCTGACGCACATCCTGGGAGTCTGACTTGGAGCCAAGGAACAACACTATTGCTCCAACCCCACCAGTGATTAATGTTGGCTCCTTCAACTAAAGGCTATATAGACTTGTGGTGAGGGAAGCCAGGCTGGAGAAGCAGGGTGGCGAAGAGGGGATTTGGGGGCGGGGGGTGGTGTTGCTGCTAAACAGAAAGGCTTTCTTCCTGTTTCTGCTCATCTTCACACAGGTAGAACACAAACAGCAGGAAAGCTATGGGCTTGTCATGTTTAGACATACCCAGCTGGGCAGCCAGGAAATTCAAGAAGATGGAGCAAGAAAGTTTAAAACCTGGACTGACCTCTGTGCTTTTTAGATTTCTGCATACATGAGAAATTGCTTCAGTAGTGTCTGACTCTGTGAGACCCCATGGACTGTAGCCCATCAGGCTACATGGGATTCTCTAGGCAAGAACATTGGAGTGGGTTGCCATGCTCTCCTCCAGGGGATCTTCCCAACCCAGGGACTGAACTCTTATGTCTTCTGCATTAGCAGGTGGGTTCTTTACCCACTAGCGCCACCTGGGAAACTCTTTTGGATTTCTGGATCTCAGTTTACACTTTTGTGAGTCTTAAAGGTTTGAGCTTCTCTGGTGGCTTAGCGGTAAAAAATCTGCCTGCAATGAAGTAGATACAAGAGCCATGGGTTCGATCCCTGGGTCGGGAAGATTCCCCTGGAGAAGGAAGCGGCAATCCACTCCAGTATTCTTGCCTGGAAAATCCCATGGACAGAAGAGCCTGGCCGATTATTGTTTGTGGGATCTCAAAGCGTTGGACATGACTGAGCAACTAAACCACTGCCACAAGGGTTTGACAGCCCCAGACTTTAAATGCTAAGCACAACAGCCTGGTTACTTCTTTGATGGAAAGTCCATATGACTCCTGACAGCTTGAAGTCCGTTACCTCCCCCACTTTGAATACTGTGTAAAAGGTTGTCTGTGAGTGGGAGTGCAGAGAAGAAAAGGAAAGGTTGTCATGACAGTGCCCTGGGCTGGAAACTGAAGACCTGGATTCATTTCCAGGTCAGTCATCACCCCATGAGGGAAAAAGGAGAGGATTCCTGCGGTGACAGCACTTCCCTCCTGGGAGTCCCTTTTGTGTGTGGCAGGAGCCCACAGTGGCTCCTTGATTTTGTGTATCTCTCTTACCTCCACTCCTCCATAAGGCAGTTGCTTTTCCCATCCCCTCACTAGTCTGCCCCTGACCTCCAATCTCCCCTCACTGCCCCAGGAATCACGGTGCCACCCTGGCCCTTCCAGCAGTTCTGCTGAGAAGTGAAGGACTGTGTGTCAGTCTGATAACCTGACCCCTGGGAGGAGTGCAAGGCCAGAGGAGGTCCTCAGTATACTCAGGAAACAAAGCTCTCGCCCTGTTGTTTACCCCCAAAGAATGACTTCAGGTCAAGAGGGTTGCCCTGTCAGTGAAGACGATACCCAGTGCATGCGTGCTAAGTTGCTTCAGTCGTGTCCGACTCTGTGCAACCCGTGGACTGTAGCCCACCAGGCTCCTCTGTGTGATTCTCCAGGCAAAAATACTAGAGTGGGTTGCCATGTCCTCCTCCAGGGGATCTTCCCAACCCAGGGATTGAACCCATGTCTCTTAAGTCTCCTGCTCTGGCAGGCAGGTTTTTTACCAGCAGTGCCACCTGGGATGCCCAAAGGTCTGTCCAATACCCTACTCTGGTAGGGTAGGCCTGGTCTGCAGGGGACCCTAAAAAAGCAGGCTATCAACTCTCATTCCACCTCTTCCCTCTTAGCCACCCTCAGGGACATGATCATTTGGGAAGATACTAAGGAGCAGAGAGATGGAATAAGGAAATAAATCTGTGCCTCAATCCCCATACCAGTGATTATAATCAGGATTTTTTTCCCCAAATTAATAGCACCTTTAATAAGACAACAATACATCATGACCAGATGGATCTAAGAGTTTTCAATCTCAGGGACTTCCCCTGGTGGTCCAGTGGTTGAGAATCCATCTTCCAAAAGGCAGGGAATGCAGGTTAGATCCTTGGTTGGGGAACTTAAATCCCACTTGGCAACTAAGCCCGCAAGCCCTAACTGCTGGGCCTGATGACTCTAGGGCCTGTACTCTGCAATAAGGGAAGCCTGAGCTCCACAGCTAAGGAAGCCATCAAGTGCCACAACTGGAGAAAGCCAACTTGCAGCAACTAAGAGCTTGTGCACCGCAATAAAGACTCAGCACAGCCAAAGAATAAGTTTGGACTCCAGAGTCAAAACTAAGTTCATATCAAAGGAGTTCCACTTACAGGCTTTGGACATGCCACATGTTTCCTTCTACAGTTGTGATATTTTTAAATGATGTAATATACAGTATATTGAAATGTTACATGGCTTCCCTGGTGGTTCAGTGGTAAAGAACCTGCCTGCCAAGGCAGGGGACATGTGTTTGGTTCCTGGATCGGAAGATCCCCTGGAGAGGGAAATGGCAACCTGCTCCAGTATTCTTGCCTGGAGAATCCCATGGACAGTGAGCAAGGCAGACTACAGTCCTTGGGGTCACAAAAGAGTCAGACATGACATAGTGACTAAACAACTAGCCAAGTTATAAGACACAGTAAGAACCAAGACAACTGTGAACCCCTCACCGAAGTTAAAACCTATAATACAACCAATACATTGCATGGTTGAAGCTACAAATGTGTAACTGCCCAATCCCACTACCTGTCTTCAACAGAGTACCCCTAATATCCATTTTGTGTTTGTCATTTTCTGGATGATTAAAAAAATTTTCTATCGTATTGTGTGGGCATCCCTAAATAATATGCTGCTCAGGTTTGCTTGTTTCAAAACTTTGGGAAGTGGTGTTATACTGTACATATATCATCTTGTTGGACTGGTGTTTTTCTCAGTCTTATGTTATTAAGACATGGCCATACTGGTGTGTGTGTAGCTGGGTTCCAACTTTTTCACTGCAGCCTCCTTTCCAGGGCTACAGCATATTTTTCTGCTGTCTAATTGCTTGCTATTATGAAAACCACCTCTTTGAGTATTCTTGCACTTGTTATCTCGTACACACGTTCGAGCACTTCTCATTGGGTAGATAAGTAGAATTGGAATTGCGGGGTTATAGTGTATGCATACGCTGAACTTGACAAGATCACACCACAGTGTTTTCCCAAGTGGCTGAAACACCAAAAATGTGGGAGAGTTCTTAGTAACTCACATTCTCATCACCACTTGCCTTTTCAGACTTGACCTTTGGCTCTTCTTTGTTGGATGTGTGATGGTATCTCTGTGTTACTCTGATTACTAACGAAGGTGAGCAGTTATCTTCATACATTTTGGTATGTTTATATTTCTTCTTCTCTGAGGTGCCCAATCATGTCCTTTGTCCATTTTTGGGGACACCATCATTAAAAAAAGTTTTTTTTAATTTTTTTGACTGTGCTGGGTCTTTGTTGCTGCTCTCTAGCTGCAGTGCTTAGACGTCTCATTACAATGGTCTCTCCTCTTGCGGATCACAGGCTCTAGGCTCTGAAGCTTCAGTTGTTGCTGCTTCCAGGCTTTAGAGCGCAGGCTTAACAGTTGTGGAACACGGGCTTGGTTGCTGTTAGGCATGTGGGATCTTCCTGCATGGACCAGGAATCTAACCAGAGTCCCCTGTGTTAGCAGGCAGACTCTTCACCCCTGAGCCACCAGGAAAGCCCCCACCATCATTTTTTTATCATGAGTCATTTGTTTGAGTTATTTATAGATTCTGGAATTAATATTTTTGGTAATATAAACACTATATATCATGCAGTATTATACATCTTCAATGTAGAAAAAATATTTCTAACAACTTTTTCAGCTATATATATGACAATTATTTTTTCCAGAAATATTTCTTATTCTATGAGTCTCTTTATGGTGGCTTTGGATGAACATGCTTTCTTAATTACATTGCAGTGGAAGTTATCAAGTTTTCTTTCACAGCTAGTATATGTTATGTCTTGATTTAGAAGCACTTCCCTAGCTTAAGGTAATGAATAAAGTTTTCTGTATTTTTTCTCTCAAACATGTTAAACTTCCTTTCCTTTTTGCATATCCATCTGTAATTCATTTTTTTAAATGGATTTTTTTGCTTGTTTTGTTAAGAAAGAAATTTTATTAAAAAATTCCTGATTCTATAATTAACAAATGCTCATGAATACATAATAATTTCAGAAAACTTGGAAAATATGAAAAATATAAAGCCACTAAAATTTTCACTGCCAGTAGCTATAACTATAGAAAGTATAACTCTAGGTATATAGCATTATATTATTTTTTATGTCTTATGTTTTCTAATCATACAGGTTCATTTAGAAAATAGAAAATAAATAAAGGAAAAAATAGTATGTGTTTCCAGCACTTTGAAAGTATTTGATGTGCCTCTCAACATCCCAACCGGTCATTCAGCAGCAGAGTTCTCCACTGGTGAGAAGATTCCAGATCATGGCCATCACTCCCACATGAACAGACTTTCTAGCCTCATCCTTCATCTGGAAAAGACTCATGTGCACCCCCTGGAACAAGCATATTGTGAGGGGGACCGTCAGCAACCCAACATAATTTGAAATGGGCCCACTCAAACTCCACAAAAACAAACTGTACTTTTGAATATTTAATGAAGCCATCCAAAGTATGTGAAATCAGTTATTTAAATGATAAATAAGTCAGGCCTCTACCAAAAACATTTCTTTTTCCTTAAGGTAGAAAATAAAAACATGGATTGTGATCAACACCCCCAAAACCAAGTATATTTTCCCACCACCACATTTTACTCATGCTCTATTACGGCCAAAGTCTCAGCCTCAGACTTTCAGCCATTCTTAGCCCTTTGAACTTGATTTCACTGCGCTGGTATACAAAGTGTGTCCATAATGGTGCAAACGTGCTATATGTCACTTTTATTCCCACTTAGGTTTGTGGCAGGCAGAGCAGTTAATCAACCATGTACCCACCATGAGGCGGGAAAGTGCCTTGCAATCCACAAGAAAGAATACTTTCAACAATGGGTTGTACTTGGCCCCCAAATCTGAAGTCTGGTTTGCTAGGTAGTTCCACTTTGGTACACTGGAAAGACTCAAGAACGAGAGAGTCAAAGGAGGAGGCAGCAGACGGCTCGGAGGAGAACAGAGCCCTCCCTGGCAGATGGAAAGGCCAGGAGACTGGGGTTGTTCCAAACCGAGGTCGTCATCGTGTCTAGATGTTGCTCTAGGCCTGCTGCTGCTGATGCCTCTGCCTAGTCCCTTCAGTCGTGTCTGACTCTTCGCCACCCCATGGACTGCAGCCCACCAGGCTCCGCTGTCCATGGAATTTCCCAGGCAAGAATACTGAAGTAGGTTGCCATTCTCTCCTCCAGGGGATCTTCCCAACCCAGGGATCAAACCTGGATCTCCTGCACTGAAGGCAAGTTCTTTACTGCTGAGCCACCAGGGAAGCCCGCCCTAGGCCTACATGATGGAAACAGCCTGCCTCCAGGCTGTAGCCTCACATTTTTCCTGCAGGTAGGTTGGGTGGAACGGTGAGAGGACAGAGCTGGGGGCAGTGGAAGGTTTCTCTCTTCTAGTTCTGCTGCAGAAAGGTCTGGGCAGATCCTGGTGCTTTAGCCAAGAGACAGACATCACCTTTTATAGACTGGGGCCTGAGATCCTGGTGGGGAGGCTTGGGGTTGGGGTGTGGGGGAAGGGGCTAGCTGCACCTGAGTGTGAAGTGGTCCGGCTATGGGGCCTCTGGGGCTGAGCAGCATGGTGCCGCTGCAGTGGAGCTCAGCTGACTGGGCTTGGGGCCAAGTTTAGGCCATACAACTCCCCAGCAGAAGCCAGCAGAATGTTCTTACTGCCCTGTAAGAACATTCCAGCTAGAGGAGCTCACTGCTCATTTTGCACCCCTTGGGGAACAGATGGGGTTGCTTCAGGGGCAGGTAGGAGGAGGAAAGGTCTGCAGAGGATACATCTCTTCTGTCGCCTTTCACCCTTATCACCCCTCACCCCCACCCCAATTCGAGAGGAAGAACCTGCTGTGCCAGCTGTGAATTCCTGGCAGGGAGGTGGCATCTTATTCACAAAGATCATTCAGATCTCAGAACCAGACTGCATGCATGCATGCTAAGTTGCTTTAGTCTTGTGTGACTCTTTGTGACCCTATGAGCTGCAGCCCTCCAGGCTCCTCTGTCCATGGGATTCTCCAGGCAAGAATACTGGAGTGGGTTGCCCTGCCTTCCTCCAGGGGATCTTCCCAACCCAGGGATCAAACCTGAGTCTCTTAAGTCTCCTGCATTGGCTGGTGGGTTCTTTACCACTAGCATCACCTGGGAAGTCCTAGCCTACATGGAACCATCTCAAGGGGTCCACCCTAGAAGGAGAGCATCTCATGGTTCCAATGAAGTAAGGAGTGAAGGTGGGGGAAGACTGGCCATTACAGCTCAGGAGGATGCCATGGGGAAAGCAGCAGGTAGCTCCACCAGATTTGTCCGAAGATCCCTTTGTTTCTGTCAGTGATATAATTCAGCATAATTTTGAAAATAATCATCTCCACCAACCAAGTTACAGAGACGTTTTACTTTTACCAATGGTTGGGTCAGTTCCAGCCAACATGATCAAACATTTATGGAACTAGTTATAGCAGGCACTGTGCCAGGCACTGACAACTTGCTTTTAAGATAGGAAATGAGATTGTAAGGAAAAAAATATATTCTGACAAGCAGACCTGCTTTTATAGATACTGCAGTAGAATTCCAGAAAATGCATTTATAAATCTCAGAGGAAGGTCGGTAGGTGGTTTAGAATTGGAAAAATTGTGACCAAGTTATTTTGCTTTAATCTCTACAAACAGACAATGGATCACCCTTGAAAGAAACAGCTAAGAGTGATACAGTGTTTTCTTTTGATTGGCTATGGCTAAACAGGAAAGTTAAATAGAGGAGATTTGAGCAAATTAAAAAACATTATTTTGGAGTCATAGCTATGGAGTGAAGTGCACTTAATGTAATCAAGTGAAAACACAAAGTTGTAATTTGGGATTGCTGAGGTATTTGAGACACCACACAAAGCCATTGGAAGATTAGCCTCCATGGAATTTGGAGCATTAATTTTAAATACCCACAGAGTTTATTTTTTAAAAAAACTTGGTGTTGGACTTTGGTCCAAACTTTCACTTTGAAGATATCTAAGATAACAGTCCAAATTGTCCTGATTAAATAAACCTGACCCTTGTGTTTTTCAAAATTATTAAGGAATTTGATGATTAAAGGAATTCTTATTTCTCGTCACGCTGGAAAGATAAACACACAATTTTTTCAGTCTGCTCGCATAAATATTCTAATGTCACACTTGAGTATTTAAGCTCTGAAGGATTTTAATGCACTAGTAAAATTTTTAGCAAATAAAAGTAGGTAAAAGAGCATGTAAATATAATTCATTCAAAAAGGAAATAAATAGGGAAGCAAACAATTTTTTCAAAGACTTCAGCTCAGTGATTTAAAAAAATTGAAAATTAGACCAATTTTAATTTATCATATCAGTAATGATTTCTAAAAATTTTTAATACTTGACTCTGTTTGCTTCATAAAAGCATAAATTAGTAAAAGAGTCCTGGAAAATAATCAGATAATATACATGAGGACATATTCAAAATCCAGGAGTTGATATAAAAATTATTTTAAGCTGAAGACATTTGAAATGCAACAGATGTAGAAAGAAGCCTCTCGGAGATCCCTTATCTGACTAAAAGCAGCGTTTTCTGGGAAATAAGTCTACCATAAATTATTTCTTCAAGGTAGACTTATTCCCCAAAGAGATCAAATAATAAAACTTACCCCAAATCCCTTTTCTAGGGACTCTGTATGGCCTTGAAGGAAACGGAAATACATCTGATGAAATAAAATTTATATTTTAAGGCAGGACAAGAAAAACTGAACATAAAATTCTCTCTGCACGTGTGTTTGGGCCTCTTCTTTCTCTCCTTAGTGTGCCTGCATTGCACATTAACCAGAGCTCCTCGAAGATGGGAGTGCCTGCTCAACCATAAGGATCATTTTTTTTTTTCTTTCTTCTGAGGCTAGCAATGGAACTTCTTAAGTGAGTAGCATTGACATACATACACTACCATGTGTAAAACAGTTGCTAATGAGAACCTGCTCTCATAGCACAGGGAGCTCAGCTGAGTGCCCTGTGATGACCTGGAGGGGTAAGATGGGGGAGTGGGAGGGCCAAGAGGGAGGGAATATATATATACATATGGCTGATTCATGATGTTGTATAGCAGAAAGCAACACAACATTGTAAAGCAATTATATTCCAATTAGGGAAAAAAAGACTGTTCTTTTCGGGCTCTGTAGGGGATCATGGTGACTTACTGTTCAGTTGGGACCGGCTACCTATCCTTGGTGAACTTTATGTAAAATTCCGGTATGTCATTTTGATGTATGATCCTTTGTCTCAAAAATACATGTGACTATACCTTTGACTTCAACACAACAGTTCTCAGAGCTTTCTAAGAATCTGCTCCCTGGGTTCTAATCCTCAATATGGCTTGAATAAAATTCCTTTTTTTCCTTCTTGATAGTTAATTGAATTTTCATCTACCTGTATAGAAAAATATTATCACAAACTTTACCTATTGTTTGTTCTGAAAATGCATTTATCCTACCCAAAAGAAGCCTATTTATTCTTCCCATAGAAATATTTTGCTCCTCTCTTCCTGTCCCCTACGAAGTTAGGTACATAACCCTTTCAGTTCACTTTTACCATTTAATGAACCTACATATATACTCAGAGGAAAGAAGAATTCATATACTTTGATCCAAGAAAATATAAAGGCAAAAAGAGTCAGGAAAAGATATATATTTAGGACGTTCACGACTCTGGAAATAGGGGGGAAATGAAGAAAACAACACTAAGTATCTTTGTCTATTCAGGTTGCTATAACAGAACATCATAAGCTAGATGGCTTATAAACAACAGAAAACTATTTCTGACAGTCTGGAGGCTGGGAGATCAAGGTACTGACATATTCAATACCCGGTGAGAGCGTATATCCTAGTTTATAGACAGCTGTCTTTTCCTGTGTCCTCACATGGTAAAAGCAGGAATGGAGACCTCTGGGGTCTCTTCTATAAGGGAACTAATCACCGTCCAAACGCCCCACCTTCACACAACATCACATTGGGGATTAGGTTTCAACATGAATTTGATAGGAAGACAAACATTCAGTCTGTTGCACTAAGTGTCCAACAATTGTGGAAGGTTTAAATACAGGATGGTGTATCCATAAGATGGAATGTGTGTGGCACGCTCTCTCTTTCTCTCACACACACACACACATAATACATGATTGCTTATCAGTATGATCTCAATTGAGAAAAACTCATACATGAGATAAAAGATTAAAAGAAATATCACAAAATGTAAGCTGTTTTTTTCTAGATGTTGAAAATAAAGGTCTTAAAATTTTTTTTATTTTACTACCTTCTAGATTTTTAACATATGTGATATCTTTTGATGGGGGAATGGAGGGAAGAGAAGCACAAAAGGTAATTATTTACCAAGATAATAATTTAATTTGAAAGGAAGGAAAGAAAAAGAAAGGAAATATTTTGCCAGGTCTTTTTTTTTTTTTTTCAATTTTAAAATGTCACTAAAGCAATAAATTTGAGTGAATTTTTTTTCTTAAGGTGCAATAAGTATTTTAATTGTTTTATTGCATCCAATAGGTCAGTGATAAAAGAAAATGTAATGTAACTCCGGTCGAAACATAGAGTTGAAATTTGGTATGTTAAATAATTTGGCATAAAAGACTCTAATAAGGTAAAGATACATACATGTATATGTATAAATCTTAACAATACACAAAAGATATACAAAGTTAAGCAGTGAATTGCTTATTGTAAATAGCTTTTAAACTGTCTTTTCAAAGATAAGAAAACATAACAGAAAGTTAAGTAAAAGATATCTTCCATGATTTCAACATCAGACTGGCAATTATTTTCAGTTCTTCTGTCTCCATGCTATACATTTTTATACATTTTTTGCTTTTTAATTTACCAATCATAAAAGATATTACATTTTTTTATCTTTCTTCTAGCCTCATGTTGTATGGTGTCCATTATATTTTTAAACTTTTAAATAAATACTTGCAATCACACAGAAAAAATTTTTAAAAATAGTGCAATGATACTCATCGTCTCATTATCTAGACTTAACAATTGTTAACATTGTTCTTACATGCTTTTCTTTTCCACTAAAAGTTTTCAAAATTACTCGTAGATGTTATGACTATTTACTCCTAAATCATTTAAAATGCATTCTCTCAAGAAGGACATTCTTTTTCACAACCACGAAAGCATCATCACCCTTAAGTAAATCAATAAAAGTTTCCTAATATCACGTACTACCTAGTTGTTACCATATTTCGCAAATTGTTCCAGTATCTTTTATACCTATTTTCTTATTCAGATCTTTGAACAGTTGCCTAATATTACCATCACAGGATGAAATGCACTATTTCTTCTAGAGTTGAACTGCAGTTATCAAGGAGCTTCTTTCTTTGCAAAGTTGTTCTTTGAACAAGTGTTTATTGAGCACCTATTGGTTTCCCTTGTGGCTCAGCTGGTAAAGAATCTGCCAGCAATGCGGGAGACCTGGGTTCAATTCCTAGTCTGGGAAGATCCCCTGGAGAAGGGAAAGGCTACCCACTCCAGTATTCTGGCCTAGAGAATTCCATGGGCTGTATAGCGCATGGGGTCGCAAAAAGTTGGACACGACTGAGCAACTTTCACTTCACTCACTTATTGAGCACCTACCATATTACAGCAAAGTGCTAAATGCTGGAAGTAAAATCACAAGGTGGCATCTTGGAGGACTCTGGGGAACTCTGGTCTCATGTCTCAGCACAGAAAGAATTCAGTAAGAGGTAAAGTGATAGGTAAGAAGTGATTTGTTAGAAGAGGATGCTTGAAGGCTTACAGTCGGGTAGGCCAGAGGGAGCCACTTCCTGAGAACTTAGTGAGGTACAGTTTTATAATCAAAGGAAAAGTGGGGAGGGAGAAAAAGACCACTTTCATCCTCATTCTTAGGCATGCATCAAACGTCCATCATCAACTCCTCCTTCAGGATGGGCGGAGAGTTTTCTTATCCCTACATGGTCAGGCTAAGACTGTCATGGTGCTATGGAAAAATTATTTCAGGTCTCGGTACAAGAGGGTCTTTACTTTGAAATGTCACCTTTGCATAAATGGTTGTTTTTTTTATGTGTGCAGAGAGCATGTCCTAGGAGTCATGAACTTACTGAGCTCACCAGGTTAGGATGTGGTCTCAGGCTACCATTGTTTCCTTGTTTGGAGGCACGTCTAGTGCTTTTGTTGAATGGTTTTTTTGCTAAACAGGGCTGCTTAGCTTCGTG
The DNA here is from genome assembly GCF_049115385.1 of Moschus berezovskii. Taxonomy (NCBI): domain Eukaryota; kingdom Metazoa; phylum Chordata; class Mammalia; order Artiodactyla; family Moschidae; genus Moschus; species Moschus berezovskii. The sequence goes on along the minus strand of NC_142466.1, from coordinate 77,588,931 downwards.
GTTAAGCAAACCTGCTTTTTTTTTTTTTTTAATGATTACTAGCTTATAGGGGGAGAAGGCAATGGCAAGCCACTCCAGTGCTATTGCCTGGAAAATCCCCTGGATGGAGGAGCCTGGTAGGCTGCGGTCCGTGGGGTCGCTGGGGGTCGGACACAACTGAGCGACTTCGCTTTCACACATTGGAGAAGGAAATGGCAACCCACTCCAGTGTTCTTGCCTGGAGAATCCCAGGGATGGGGGAGCCTGGTGGGCTTCCGTCTATGGGGTCAGACAGAGTTGGACACGACTGAAGTGACACAGCAGCAGCAGCAGCTTATAGGGATCTCCATTACATTTTTCTTTACTTGCAATCCCATAGTGGGATTAACTATTTAATCACACACTTTGTCCCTTTGCATATGTGTATTAATTTGCTTCAGTCATGTCTGACTCTCTGTGACCCTATGGACAGTAGCCTGCCAGGCTCCTCTGTCCATGGGATTTTCCAGGCAAGAATACTGGAGTGGGTTTCCATGCCCTCCTCCAGGGGATCTTCCTGACCCAGGGATTGAACCCTGGTCCCCTGCATTGGCAAGCAGGTTCTTTACCATAGTACCACCTGGGAAGTCCACTTTGTCCTTTTACTTTGTCTCTATCAGAATAATGGGTTGAAAGCCATTTTCCTGCCTTTGGGTAGCATATGATCAGTGGACAAAGATACTTTTCTCTCATTTCTAAATTAGCAGAAAAGGGGGAAGGAAACTGACTCAAACAATGGGAGTTTGTATCTTAATATGAGTATTGTCATTCCCTGCCCCAATCCCCACCAAAATGTGTTCTCCCCATCATGATGTATCAACAGAAACAATGCTTTGGTCATTTGCTCCAACTGGAAATAACAATATCCACTCTTTTGCAATTTCTCCCTTTTTTAAAAAAATTGTTTTCATTGCTTAATGATCAAAGTGGATTTTTCTTCCCAGGTCCCTCAGTTACCTCAATTTGCTGTGCTTCTGTGGTCCTTTCCTTTGATCCTCTGGTTGCAGCATCCTCACTCCCAGGGCAGTCCTGCCCTCTGGAGCGGAGGTGGCCTTTCCCAAGCATTTACTGCGGGGGGCAGGGAAGGGGGAGAAGGTGGGCCTGGGAGACTAGGATTTGCTGGCTGGCTGGGAGGCCCGCAGTCTTGTCCGCAGCTCTGTCTACATTGTCTCAAGTGTTTCACAGCTTCCACACCCCCCACCAGAGTCCCAACAGGGAGATGGGCAGCCAGGACTCGTCACACTGAAGAGAGTGGGAGGAACAGGAAACAAGGGAGGGAAGGGGCCGCCAAGCTGGAAGGACCACCTTCAGCCGGTTGTGTCTTTTTCTCCTAACCCACCCTTCACCATAGCACTGCTTTGCCTCACTCTGCTCCTCACTTTCTTAGGGCTGTGTCCCTGCCTAGAATGCACTACCCACCCTCCCCTCCAGCCACTCCTCAAGGCCAGATGCAAATTTTTACAATCTCCTCTCACTTCTGCTCTTTGCTCACACTCAGCTCTCTCCATCCTTCCCTCTCCTCACCAGCACAACAGCATCATTGCTCCCAGGGGAGACCCCTCCCAGATGCTTCCAGCTAGCTCTGGTGGGAGTTAGATGTGCAGAACAAACCCAGTGTCTTGGTGTGTGTGAGTGTGCGTGTGCGTGTGTGTGCATGCATATTCAGTCATGTCTGACTCTTTGTCACCCCATAGACTGTAGCCCACCCGGCTCCTCTTTCCACGGGATTCTCCAGGCAAGAACACTGCAGTGGGTTGCCATTTCCACCTCCAGGGGATATTCCTGGACCAGGGATTGAACCCATGTCTCCTGCATTGGCAGGCAGTTTTCTTTACCACCGAGCCACCTGAGAAGCCAGATCCTAGAGATACCCCCACTTAAGAGGGGCAAATGGGGTGCATAACGGGTGAATCACTCCTGTTGTCATTTTGTCCACAGGCCCTCTGAGTGGTGGGAACTCTGGATAGTACTTGTTTATGCACAGTACCTGGGCTAGTCAGGGGCTTCCCAGGTGGCTCAGTGGTAAAGAACCCACCTGCCAAAGCAGGGTACTCAGGTTTGATCACTAGGTCGGAAAGATTCCCTGGAGGAGATGGCAATCCACGCCAGTATTCTTGCCTGGGAAATCCCATGGACAGAGGAGCCTTACAGGCTACAGTCCATGAGGTCACAAGAGACAGACCCAACTGAGTGACTGAACAACCTGGGCCAGTGGCTCCCAGCAGCCCTTTCTCTCCCCCTGCTGGTCATGTGATTTAATTAATATCTCAGGAAACAGAATTCCCCATGGAGGCAATTGATGGCCAATTAAAACTCTACTAACTGCATTTCACAGGCCCAGGCCGGGGACTCAGCCTGTCCTGGCCTGGAAGATTCGAGGTCTGCAGGGAACAAGTTCCTCCCTGACCAGAGCTGTGGTGACTCAGGAATTCTCTGTCAGCAGGATCTCCAGGGGGAGGCAAATCAGAATTGTGAAGTGGGGCAGTGCTAGTTACAGGTGAACTCTCGGAGTCTAGAGCTTTCTGTAGCTTGCTGCCCCAGGGAGGCCCATGGGCCACTTGAGTTCAGCTCCCAGGCCAAAGACGCTGGTGTGTCTGCTTCCCTCACCCGTGACACTAAAAAAATACAAATAGCAAGCAGGCCACCCTGCACTCCACGACTTGCCTCTGCCGTGTGACTGTGCTTAATATAGGTCAAATGGAAACAGCTCCCAAAATAGACCTTCTCTGAGAAGCAGCTGCACTTGTGAAAGGCTCCACAGAAAGGGAAAGGCGTGGGTGACAGCAGAGCGTGGTTCTTCTCAGGTGTTATGTAACCTGGGCTTGAAAATTGGGGCCAAACAGCTCCGGAGAAAAAGCCAGTGTGCCCCTGCCCCTGCCTTTCCCCTCCCCCCAACCCCTTCAGGCCCAGGAAGCAGCCCAGCTATACATCAGCAAATTCCAAAGGAACTGGTTGTGTCCTGGATGACAAGGTCACCCCTCAAAGCATCACTCTGGGGGAGCTTGTCACGCATACCAAAGCAATCACGTGACCTCACCAGGAGTGGGGAGGTGACTCCCCTGGGAGAGCTGGTGCAGCATGTGGGGCTCATCTGACCCAAGCTGTGAAGTGGGGGAGGGACAGAGAGAAGTGGGGGGCGTTGCTGCCTGGGCTGAGGGGAGCAGGATGAGACTGCCAGCCCCAGGGAGTGGCCGCTTTCATGGTTTCAGAGCCACAGGAAGAGCCCCTCCTTCTGTAGACACAGCCTCTTCTCCTCTGTCCACACGAGCCACCAGTGTGCCCAGTTCGCCCCATCAGGGCCTCTTCCTTTGCTATCTTGCCTCAGCTGGGAGGAGGGGTTTTTACGATTAGAGAGCCGTCTCCCCCATTGTTCACTTCCCCATCCACATATTGGAGCTGCCTGTGAAGGGAGGCAGGGAGAAGATCAAGACTTCTTGAAGAAATGAATTGAGAAGAGACAGCAGGTTAAAAGGAGGCTGCCTAAGCAAGGGAAAGACGTGTGGGGTGTCCATGCACAAACAAAATACGTGCAAAGGCCTGCAGGTGAGAGGAGAGCCTATTTCCACGAGAAACCACAGAATCACTGGATGGCAGATTCAGAAACGCACAAGGCAGGGCTTCCCTGGTGGTCCAGTGGTCAAGACTCCATGCTTCCACTTCAGGGGGTCTGGGTTTGATCCCTGGTCAGAGAACTAAGATCCTGCAAACTGCGTGGCATAGCCAAAAGAAAAAATAAATAACAGCCAAAAGAAAAAAAAAATGTACAAGGGGAGATGAGGCTCCTGAAAGGAAGCTTGGACTTCATTCGAACAGAACTGGAGACTGTGAAAACAAGGGTTCTTTAACATGTGGGCAAGTTTGGAAAGCGGGTTGTTGGGCCTTGCCTCAGATCTACAGAATCAGGAGCTCAGAGCTGGAGGCCCTCCATCTGTGATTTAACAAAGACATTCACATGATTGTGAGTCACCCTGAAGTTAGAGAACAGCGGAGACAAAGGTGTGCAAGTCTTTTTACAGCAGTGGAGAGTGAGGAGATGTTGCTCTTTCAGAAAGTCTGGCTATGAAGGCAAGAAAAGTGATGCGTGATGGTTAGTGGAGCTTGCAAAGTGTCTTGGGTCGGGACCCTGGGAAACAGATTCTGAGACGGAGGTTTGCAGGCAGAAAGTGTCTTGGGGAGCACTCCTGAGGGTAGGAGGACACCGTGTGAAGGAGTAGAATGAGAGGTTGGACTGTGATGCAAGGATCCAGGCTCAGCAGAGCCCTCTGGGAGATGCAGAGCTAGGATGGCCTTCTGAATTGTCCCAGAATCAAGTTAAGGGGGCTTGGCCCTTTACCCCATGTATTAATGCCATTTTGTCTTCTGTATTTTCTGATGTTTTGACATCAGAGACTTGCTGATTCTGGAGAGTCTGCCCCTCCCAGGACTAGCTAATTCTAGAGACAGAAAATGACTCCTCTGTAAGCATGACTTTCCTATGCAAATCAGAATAGGAAATCAGAGTCCATTCACCCCCAGCCCCCACCCCACCCCCCACCAGCCATCTCCTTTATCAGGATCTTACACCTGGGTCACTATCCAACTGCCCCAATCATCCAAGTGTCAGGCACCAGAGCCACATACTGTCCAGTCCTAAACTTGTTTACACTGCCTTCCTCACGGAAATTATAATAACGGTTTTCACACGTACCCCTCTTTACCTCTCACTCCCTCTGCCTCCTGACCAATGCTGGTGCTTCCTGGTGTGTCCCTGCAGGGCGTGCCATATCTCCTGTTTCTAAGGATTGATGAGCACAAACCTCTTGCTTCATGACAGTCATCTCTAGGTCTGCGTGTCTTAGTAGTAATAGTATTGTGGTTGCTCAATTGTGTCTGACTCTTTCCAGCCCTATGGACTGTAGCCTGCCAGGCTCCTCTGTCCATGGGATTCTCTAGGCAAGAGTTCTGGAGTGGGTTGCCATTCCCTTCTCCAGAGGATTTTCCTGACCGAGGGATTGAGCCTGGGTCTCCCAGATTGCAGTCATATTCTTTACCACCTGAGCCACCTGGAAAGCCCTGTCTTATATACCTGCTTAAAACAAATCCCAAGTACCCTTAAAATACCCCAGCACCAATCAGCCATAGGATGTAGCCTGTCTTGGAGAATGGGTGTCACCTTGGACAAGACTGTATCCTGTGGCAGTTCTCAGAGGGGGTTTGAGCTGTGAGCTGTCAGCAGTCAACACTCCTGGCAGCTGGAAGAATGAATGTCTCAGTCCAGGAGGGGAATCTGGGTTATGCGCGACAGCATCTACTACAGAGAGATATTTTAAAGATGGAAGAAACATAAAATAAGCATGTTTAGGTGCTGGGAGGAAGAATCAAGTTGAAGGAGAGGGATTAAAGAAATGGGAAAGGAACAGCTGATGGGCTGGGTGAGGGCGAGAGGAAGAAGACTGAAATCTAGAAAGAGGGAGAAGCCTTTGATTTAGGGAGAAACACCTTTCCCATTATATTGACATGAAAGCAGAGGAATTCAGGTAGTCTTTGGCTCGTGGCTTTTTTGGTTGTTGTTTGCTTGCCTGTAAAATCATTATATGGGACTGATGGGTTTCATGTGGTTGAGAAATAGTTTTAAGGGGAGGAAGTCAATGAATGAGAGCTCTGGAAGCATGGGCTGAAAAGGGATGTGAGATCTCTGACAGCAGAAGTGGAGCAGAGTTCCCTGGTGGTCAGTGGTTGGGAGTTCACCTGCCAACGCAGAGGACACGGTTTTGATCCCTGGTCCGGGAGAATTCCATACACCACAGGGCAACTAAGCTGGTGAGCCACAATTACTAAGCCTGTGTTCTAGAGCCTGGGAGCCGCAGCTGTGGAAGCCCACACACCTAGAGCCTGTGCCTTGCCATGAGAGAAGCCACTTCAGTGAGAAGCTCACATACCGCAACTAGAGAGAGAGGAGCCCCTGATCACTGCAACTAGAGAAAGCCTGCACACAGTAATGAAGACCGAGTGCAGTCAAAAATAGAGAAATAAACTGTCTAAAAAGGAGGGAAAAAAAGAAGTGAAGCAGCGTGCCCTGGGGAGAAGGCAGCAAAAACAAAATGGACTTAAAGCTCTTAGAGGATAAAATAGTCAAGGAATTGAGAAGCCATCTTGTTGGATCACTCAGACTTGTGATGCTAAATTGGCTTAGAGGAAGTTAAGACCTGAGTGGAGAAGACAGTGAGCTGGGTTCCAAAGCCCTTGGGGAATGAGGAACTGACTAGGAGGTCAGCACACGGCCTCCAAGGGGCAGCACAGAGGGCAGAATGTCATGAGGCTGAAACAAGACCCTTAGAAGTCAGCTGTGAATCCCTGCAAGGACCTGACTTTCCCAAGTCCCCTTCCATGTCTGCACTGTTGATTAAAGAAACACACAACGTGAGAGTAGAAATTAAGTTTTATTTGGGGCAAAATGAGGACTGCAGCACAGGAGACAGCACCTCAGCTCTGAGAGACTGTTCCAAAGAGATAGTGGCGGAAGGTCAACATATAAGATTTTGGTGAAGGTAGAGTTTAACACAATCAAGCACTGACTTTATAAAAGGTTTTCTGTTAGTCATGAGGAGCTGATGTCACCATGAAGGGATTTCGTGTTTTTCTTGATATGAGGAGATGCAAGGATTGGGATCATTAAATCAGTTCCTGAAAATCTCTATCTAAAGACCTGTCCCACCAGTTTACCTGGAGCACAGAGCGCCTCACTCTGCACTCTGAACTCCCTCCAGGGTGTGTTGAAGGTCAACAGCGGCAGCAGCACAGGGTTCAGTCTCCACTGAAGCAGATGGCAAGTGCCCTTGGCAGGTGCCAATTTGTAGTTGACACTACTTTGCTTATTTAGGTCGTATATTTTTCTGCCTTATCTTGTCACCAAGCTCAGGTTCAGTTGCTCACTGTTAAAAAGCCAATACTCAGGAGACGCGTTAGTAGGAAAGGAAAAGTTGCTTTTTTCAGAAGGCAGCAATCTGGAGAGAAGGAGAACTCATGTCCAAAAGCCAATTCCTAAGATGCTTGATCACAAAAGTTTTTAAAGGGAAAATCATTTGAGGAGGAGATGAGAGTCTTTCTTATCTTCCACTTTGTGCAGATTTTCTCTGATTGGTTTGTGGTGAGGTAACAAGAAATCTTGTGCTCAGCCTGAAGTTACCATCCTTCACTGGTAGCTCAGTGGTAAAGTATCCGCCTGTCAATGCAGAAGACACCAGAGACATGGGTTCGATCCCTGGGTCAGGCAGATCCCCTGGAGAAAGGAATGGCAACCTACTCCAGTATTCTTGCCTGGAGAATCCCATGGACAGAGAGCCTGGTGGGCTACAGTCCATAGGGTCACAAAAGAGTCAGACACGACTTAGTGACTAAACAGCAACAACCTGTTAATTAATGTGGGGGCCTTAATTCCTGCAGAATAACTCAAAGGTATTGTTACGTGTATTCCTTGCAGAGGAGCCAGGATACTGATTTGTCACTGCACTATTGTTTCTTGACTGCTTCCCCTTTGTTTCTACATGCCCTCCTTTCCCTATTTAACAACTGTATGAATCTGTCCGTTGGAATTTAGGGAAGGCCTCAGAGGCTGTGCACACTAAGTTGCTTCAGTCATGTCCAGGTCTTTGTGACCCCAAGGACTGTAGCCTGCCATGCTCGCTGTCCATGGGATTCTCCAGGCAAGAATACTGGAGTGGGTTGCCATTTCCTTCTCCAGGGGATCTTCCCCACCCAGGGATTGAACCTACGACTCCTGAATTACAGGTGGATTCTTTACCACCAAGCCACCAGGGAAGCCCCAACAGAACTCTTAACCTGCAGTAATAGTCACAAGACTGAAACTGAGCAGGACCCTGTGGTGCTCTCCACGTACAAATCTTTTCCATGTTCCTTGTTTCTTGTTTGCAAGAAATAGACATCATTCAGCCTCTGAGACACAGGGGACTCAGGTCAATCCCTGGGTCGGGAAGATCCCCTTGAGAAGGAAATGGCAATTCACTCCATTATTTTTGTCTGGAGAATTCCATGAACAGAGGAGGCTGATGGGCTACAGTCCATGGGGCTGCAAAGAGACACAACTGAGCACAAACACACATACACACACGGTCAAGGTCTGTTGGAAGGAAGTCAACTCATCTGCCATCTTGGATCTGGTTGATTTTAATCAGTTTATGTCGTATCCTCAGGCTATGTCATTCTTTAAAGGTTGGGACCTGTCCCATTCCTGTCTGATCTGTGCCCTTCGAATTCACTCTTCCTTTATCTGCCCTGCTGTTTGGCCCAGAGGCTGACTGTGGAGTAGCCTTGCCCTCTGGCTTCCAGGTAAGTCTGGTGAGAGGAAGCCTTGTGGGAGATAAGAGGGAAGAGAATTAAGAGCATTTATCTCAGATAGTCTTTCTGTGGGGTCACCTTGGGCTGCCTCTGGTACCCTATTGAAGATCACTGCTATCTCCAGCCAGCTTTCTCTGTAGGACTCCCTTTCCAAGTTCCCTTAGTAGCTTCTTCTCCCAAGGCCAAGGATAGGATGGGATGAGGGAGGTGCCTATGATGCAAAAATACAAAGGCACTCGTTCTCACTTGCACAGTCCTGAGCGAATGGGTCCTTAAGTTTTGCAGTCTAGATGCCTCATTTCCGTTCCGTTCCGTCGCTCAGTCGTGTCCAACTCTTTGCGACCCCGTGGACTGTAGCCTACCAGGCTTCTCTGTCCATGGGATTCTCCAGGTAAGAATACTGGAGTGGGTTACCGTTTCCTTCTCCAGGGGATCTTCCCGACCCAGGGATCGAACCCGGGTCTCCTGCATTGGAGGCAGATGCTTTAACCTCTGAGCCACCATCCCACCCTAGTTTCTGCCCTGCCTGTACCGCATGCCTGGAAGTCTAGAGACATTTCGCTGTGACTTTAGTCCTGGGTTATTTCACTACCTGTAATGTTTCTCCCTGGGCTTCCCTGGTGAGTCAGTGGTAAAGAACCCACCTGCCAATGCAGGAGACGTGGATTCGATCTCTGGGTTGGGAAGCTCCCCTGAAAATGGAAATGGCAGTTAAGTATTCTTGCTGGGAAAGCCCATGGACAGAAGAGCCTGGCAGGTTACAGTCCATGGTGATGCAAAGAGTCCGACATGGCTTAGCAACCAAAAGAAACAATGTTTTTCCCTACACCCTGCCCTCATCTTTGTAGGTAGCCCTTTTATTGCGTCCCTATAAGTTTATCCCAGGTTGAATGTACCATCAAGCTCCTCTAGAACGCTGACTGCTATGATTGTGTACATCTTTCTATGTCACTTAGCATTTTTACAATATTTTTAACAGTGTGCCGCCTACATTTTAGTGGTAGTTTCCCCTGTATAAAATGTTATTTAGAAAAATCTAATTCTCTCGTTAGACTTATATGATTTCCAGACTACTACTATTAGAAATAATACAGCAAATATGTGGGCATTTCCATAAAGTAAATTCCTAGCAGAATTTCAGATTTAAACTGCATAAACATTTTTAAGGCTTTGATAGTTTTTATGTATTAAAATGTACCTAGTTTCAATTTCCATTCTTCAATTGTTAATGAGGTAGAACATTGTTTTAATCATATATTTATTTCTTATTTTGTGAATTACTTGTTCAGGATCTTTACTCATTTTTCAGTGGAATGATACTTTTTATATTGATTTATAATGGCTCTCTATAAATTACGAATATTGGTCTTTTGTCACCTGTTATAAATATTATTTCCTAGTTTGTTGCTTGACTTTTATCTTGTCTGTCAGCATTTAATAATTTTATGTTTGTGCTTGTGCATTCAAAAATTTCAGATTTTTATCGCAATAAATATGCTTTTTTTTGTTTTTATTAATATTTTTTCTTTGCTTTTAATCTTAGCAAGGCCTTTACTGTATAAATATTTTATATTGTTTTCTCATTCTTTTATAGTTTTGTATTTCATGTTTAACTAATTGAATTATCTGGGTTTCTTTTTTCTGAATAGTCAACTGTTCTAGTCTCTGTACTGTCCTCACTTAAATCCCAATTTTATCATCTATTAAATCTTCACTCACACCTGAATTTGCTCCTGGACTTCCAATTCTGTTTCACCGAGCTGTGACGGAGCCGTGTTCTTGTGACAGAACCGTAATGTTTCACTTACAGTAGTTTCACAGGAAAAATTAAACAGGACATGCTCTTCTCCCCTCCATACCCCATTAACTTTTCCTTTCCAAAGAATTCCTGGCCTAGTCAGTTACACTGATTCTTCCAAATGAAGTTTAGACTTTATTTTTAACTTGCATTAAAAATCAAAAAATTTTTTATTCAAATTGCTTTATACCTATAAATTCATTTGAAGATCATTGATATTTTTAAAATATTAAACTGCCCCAACTAGATATATAGGTATCTCTCCACTGATTCAATTTTCTTTAATGAATATTTCTTCAATATTAAAATTTTATCATTTTCTCCATATACATCTATGAGTTAATATAGATCTTATTTGTTTAGAGAGAGCTTCACTTTGCCAACAAAGGTCCGTCTAGTCAAGGCTATGGTTTTTCCCGTGGTCATGTATGGATGTGAGAGTTGGACTGTGAAGAAGGCTGATCGCCGAAAAATTGATGCTTTTGAACTGTGGTGTTGGAGAAGACTCTTGAGAGTCCCTTGTACTGCAAGAAGATCCAACCAGTCCATTCTAAGGGAGATCAATCCTGAGTGTTCATTGGAGGGGCTGATGCTGAAGCTGAAACTGCAATACTTTGGCCACCTCATGCGACGAGTTGACTCACTGGGAAAGACTCTGATGCTGGGAAAGGTTGGGGGCGGGAGGAGAAGGGGACGACAGAGAATGAGATGGCTGGATGGCATCACCGACTCTGTGGACATGGGTTTGAGTGAGCTCCGGGAGTTGGGATGGACAGGGAGGCCTGGCGTGCTGTGATTCATGGGGTCGCGGAGAGTCGGACACGACTGAGCGACTGAACTGAACTGAACTGAACTGAAAATAATATATCATAAAATTTGCCATTTTAGCCATTTTTCAGGGTACAGTTCTGTGGCACTGACTACATTTACACTGTTGTGCAACCATCATCATCACCCATCTCCAGAACATTTTTCACTTTGCAAAACAGAACCTCTGTTCCCCTTTCTCCCCTCCCCTCAGCCCCCAGCAACCACTTTTCTACTTTCTGTCTAAATGACTATTTTATGTACCTCATATGAGTGGACTCATACAGTGTTTATCCTTTCATGATTGGTTATTTCACTTAGCATAATTTCTTCAACGTTCATTCGTGCTGTAGCATGTGTCAGAGTTCCCCTCCTTTTTAAGGCTGAATGATATTCTATCATATGATAGAATAGATAGCTGTGTAGTATGTTGTCCATCCATTTATCTGTTGACATCCGTTCATTTACTCTGTCTGGGTTGCTTCCACCTTTTGCCTATTGTGAATAATGAGTATACAAACATCTCTTCAAGGTTTTGCTTTCAATTCTTTGGGGCATATATCCAGAAGTGGAGTTGTTGGACCAAATGTTAATTCTATTTTTCATTTTTTGAGGTACCCTACTATTTTTTATAAAAGGCTGCACCACTTTATGTCCCCACCGGCAGTGCCCCACGACTCCAGCTTCTCCACATCTTCACCAACGCTTACTTTCGGATTATTCAATAGCAGCCATCCTAAACGGTGTGAGGTGGTATCTCATTCTAGTTTTGATGTGCAATTCTCTGATGCGCTAGTGATGTTAACTATCTTTGCAAGTGCTTAGTGGCCATTGATATGTCTCTTCTGGAGAAATGTCTCCTTAAGTCCTTTACTCATTTTTGAATCAGGTTTGTTGCTGAGGAATAGGAGTTCTTTATATTTTCTGGATGTGAATCCTTTATTAGATTTGTGATCTGAAAATGTTTTATCCCATTCTGTGAGTTGTCTTTTTATTGTTTATAGTGTCCTTTGATGCACAAATATTTTTTTTATTTCCAGGAAGTTCACTTTGTCTATTTTTTCTTTATTTTTCTGTGTCTTTGGTGTCATTTCTAAGAAATCATTGCCAAATCCGATGTCATGAAGAATTGCCCTTATATTTTCTCTTAAGAGTTTTGCAGCTTTTGAGTTTACATTTAAATCTTTGATCCCTTTTAGTTAATTTTTCTATATGGGGTTAGTTAAAAGCCCAACTTCAATTCTTTTGCATGTGGATATCCAGTTCTCCCAGCACCATTTGTTGAGAAGACTGTCCTTTCACCCATTCAGTTGTCTTAGCACTCTTATTGAAAGTCATTTGACCATATGAGATCATAAACTTTGTGTCCTCCATGGTTTTATCTATGCTCATTGATTCATAAAGTTTTCTTGAATACAAAGCAAAATGAAGGTAACTTCTTTCTCAAAAATCTGACTCTTGAAAATCGTGCACTTGGCATTCAGGCTCTGTCTTTCCAGTTAGGTAAAACCTGTCCTGAAACTCAAAGCTGAGCAACTCTACTTTCTTGTTCTATCCTCCTTGTTCTACCCATAAAGTGGTAAAGGATGGATGTTGAGTTTCTGGGCTAGTAGGAGAAATCAGGAGCTACCTTTAATGAAAAAATGCATCACTTAATGTTAAATAAAATGTCCTGAAATTTTAGAAATCATTTTCTCATAAAATCACCTGGATCTAGTACATGTCCAAAAGGTAATTCCTAGATCATATTTTCAGTTTTTCCATTGTTATTTGTCTCTTTGTTTTATTTTTTTGTGAATTTGAATGCCTTACATATTCTGAAAAGCTATAGGTTTTATCAGTGTTTTCACATTGATTAACATAGTTTGTATGTGTTACTCATTTCAAGAATATCTTTTTGTATAATTATATCCCTTTCCTTAACTTACTGGTCATTCCTCTCTTTGACCTGCATCTGTCAGGGCTCAGTTGCAGAAAATAAAGTCCTTCTAACTGGGGTAAACCGAAAGGAAATGATGTCAGTGTGATAAATAGCATACAGAATGGTTGGGAAGACAGAAGAAATAGACTTAAGGTTGAACTCTCAAAGACAACATCTAAAGACACATATAGAACTTCAGTTCAGTTCAGTTCAGTTCAGTCGCTCAGTCGTGTCCAACTCTCCGCGACCCCATGAATCACAGCACGCCAGACCTCCCTGTCCATCACCAACTCCTGGAGTTCACTCAAACTCATGTCCACAGAGTCGGTGATGCCATCCAGCCATCTCATTCTCTGTCTCCCCTTCTCCTCCCGCCCCCAACCTTTCCCAGCATCAGAGTCGTTTCCAGTGAGTCAACTCATTGCATGAGGTGGCCAAAGTATTGCAGTTTCAGCTTTAGCATCAGTCCTTCCAATGAACACCCAGGATTGATCTCCTTTAGAATGGACTGGTTGGATCTCCTTGCAGTCCAAGGGACTCTCAAGAGTCTTCTCCAACACCACAGTTCAAAAGCATCAATTCTTCGGCGATCATAGTGAGTCCCTATTACGCATCCCGTCTCACCCCACCCCAATTTTTAAGCACTTTGTAAGAATCATCTGGAAAAGACTCTGATGCTGGGAAAGGTTGGGGGCGGGAGGAGAAGGGGATGACCGAGAATGAGATGGCTGGATGGCATCACCGACTCTGTGGACATGAGTTTGAGTGAACTCCAGGAGTTGGTGATGGACAGGGAGGCCTGGCGTGCTGTGATTCATGGGGTCGCGGAGAGTCGGACATGACTGAGCGACTGAACTGAACTGAACTGAACTGAAGAATTATCTCACTGGCATCTACCCCACAAGGTAGAACAAAAACAGACCATTGAGTTCATGGTTTCCATGGTCACCAACAGTTCTAATGGCAGGGGACCAGGCCCTGACATAACTACAGAGATCAAAGCAGAATTGAGATGTGCCACTAGGTCTTGGAGGTCCTAGCAAGCTGTTACCTAAAAGTTCAGGCTCAGTCAGTAGCTAATAACAAGAACCAGAATTCTGGACTGAATATCACCCTGGAATTGAATTGTTTTCTTGCTAGGAGAAACCTTAAGTCTGCTCTATAAAAATTAAAAATGGCCCTAAGATGTGGGCCATGTGACAGAGACTCATGGGTAGAGGAACCAGAGATCAAATTGCCAACATTTGCTGGATCATGGAGAAAGCAAGAGAGTTCCAGAAAAACATATATTTCTGCTTCATTCACTATGCCAAAGCTTTAGACTGTGTGGATCACAATAAACTATGGAAAATTCTGAAAGAGATGGGAATATCAGACCACCTGACCTGCCTCTTGAGAAACCTGTATGCAGGTCAGGAAGCAACAGTTAGAACTGGACATGGAACAACAGACTGGTTCCAAATAGGAAAAGGAGTGTGTCAAGGTTGTATATTGTCACCCTGCTTATTTAACTTATATGCAGAGTACATCATGAGGAACGCTGGGCTGGAAGAAGCACAAGCTGGAATCAGGATTGCTAGGAGAAATATCAATAACCTCAGATATGCAGATGACCACCCTTACGGTAGAAAGTGAAGAGAAACTAAAAAGCCTCTTGATGAAAGTGAAAGAGGAGAGTGAAAAGGATGGCTTGAAGCTCAACATTCAGAAATCAAAGATCATGGCATCTGGTCCCATCACTTCATGGGAAATAGATGGAAAAACAGTGGAAGCAGTGTCAGACTTTATTTTTTTGGGCTCCAAAATCACTGCAGATGCTGATTGCTGGAGGTGGGAGGGGGGTTCGGGAGGGGGAACTTATGTAAACCTGGGGCGAATTCATGTCAATGTATGGCAAAACCAACCAATATAATATTGTAAAATAATTTGCCTCCAATAAAAAAATAAATTAATTACCAAGAAAAAAAAAATAAAAGACACCTACTCCTTGGAAGGAAAGTTATGACCAACCTAGATAGCATGTTAAAAAGCAGAGACATTACTTTGCCAACCAAGGTCCGTCTAGTCAAGGCTATGGATTTTCCTGTGGTCATGTATGGATGTGAGAGTTGGACTGCAAAGAAAGCTGATTGCCGAAGAATTGATGCTTTTGAACTGTGGTGCTGGAGAAGACTCTTGAGAGTCCCTTGGACTGCAAGGAGATCCAGCCAGTCCATTCTAGAGGAGATCAATCCTGGGTGTTCATTGGAAGGACTGATGCTAAAGCTGAAACTCCAATACTTTGGCCACCTCATGCGACGAGTTGACTCACTGGAAAAGACTCTGATGCTGGGAGGGATTGGGGGCGGGAGAAGAAGGGGACGACAGAGAATGAGATGGCTGGATGGTATCACCAGCTCGATGGACGTGAGTTTCGGTGAACTCCGGGAGTTGGTGATGGACAGGGAGGCCTGGCAAATCACCCCCTGGTGATTCATGGGGTCGCAAAGAGTCGGACACGACTGAGCGACTCAACTGAACTGAACTGGAGAAGGGAACGGCAAACTTCTTCAGTATTCTTGCCTTGAGAACCCCATGAACAGTATGAAAAGGAAAAAAGATAGGACACTGAAAGATGAACTCCCCAGGTCGGTAGGTGCCCAATATGCTGCTGGAGATCAGTGGAGAAATAACTCCAGAAAGAATGAAGAGACAGAGCCAAAGCAAAATCCCTATTTCCTCATAAATATGTAATAATTACAAAGGGAAAAATAGTGAGTCTACAGTAGAGAATCCTGACAGAGACCACCTTAACCAAGTGATCAAGGTCAATATCAGCAGTTACAGATCGACATCCATCATATGCCCCCTGATCTGATGCATTGAGAAGGGGGTGCTCTGCTGCAGCCTCTTCAATAATGTTGACCTCAATCTAACCACGAGAAGACATTCTCCAAAATATCTGACCTGTAGGCTTCAAAAAATATCAAAATCATGAAAGACAAGAAAAGACCGAGTGTCTTAGTACATTCCAGCTGGTGAATACCAGACTGGGTGACTTACAGACATTTATTCCTCACAGTTCTGGAATCTGGGAAGTCAAAGGTGAAGTTGCCAGCAAATTGGGTATCTGGTGAGAATCACTTCCTGGTTCGTGATAAGTGCCTTTTCATTGTGTCTTCACATGATGGAAGGGGTGAGGAAGCTCTCTGGGGCCTCCTTTATAAGGGTACTAATTGCATTTATGAGGGCTTCACCCTCATGACCTAATCACCTTCCCAAAGGCTCCACCTGCAAATACTTCAGGGATTAATTTTCAATATATGAATTTTGGAGTGAGACAATTATTCAGCTGTAACTTAGGTGCTAACTAAGGAGATGTGACAACAAAATACATCATGGGACCCTGGAAGAGAAAAAGGGGGGTCATGTGAAAACTCATAAAATCCAGATACATTCTGTTGTCTAGGAGCATAGTTCAGTTCAGTTCAGTTCAGTCGCTCAGTCGTGTCCGACTCTTTGCAACCCCATGAATCACAGCACGCCAGGCCTCCCTGTCCATCACCAACTCCTGGAGTTCACTCAAACTCATGTCCATCGAGTCGGTGATGCCATCCAGCCATCTCATTCTCTGTTGTCCCCTACTCCTCCTGCCCTCAATCCCTCCCAGCATCAGAGTCTTTTCCAGTGAGTCAACTCTAATTCCTAGAGTTTTGTTTTTTTTTTAATAAAATTTCATTTTGGCTGCATTGCAGCATGTGGCTTTTCTCTAGTTGCACTGAGCAGGGGCGACTCTCTAGTTTCAGTGCACGGGTTTCTCATTGCTGTGACTTCTCTGTTGCAGAGCACAGGCTCTAGGGAGTACGGGCTTCAGTAGTTGTGACTCCTAGGCTCTTGAGCGAAAGCACAGTAGTTGTGGCACACAGATTTAATTGCTCCAAGGCATGTGGAATGTTCCCAGAGCAGGGATTGAACCTCATTGCCCCTGCATTGGCAAGTAGATTATTCTTAACCACTGGACCACCAAAGAAGTCCTAATTCTTAGTTTTAATAAGTGTTCTATGGCCATGCAAGGTGAAGCTGGATGTGGGGTGTATTACTTTTGTAACTTTTCTGTAAGTATAAATTCAACTTAGAAACAACCCGCAAAATCACAGGGGTGGGTTGAGGGGCTGCTCAAAGGAGAGCACTGGTGGGTCCCAGAGCCCTTCCTTGTGTTTGTCTCCATCTGGCAGGGCAGCTGCCTTGATGGTTAGTGTTTGACTTCTTCACCAACCCTAGGGGAGGAAGCTCTGGAGGATGGTCTCCCTCCGTATTCTCAGTACCTGGCACAGAAGGGCACACAAGGATGTGTTGAATGAATGAGTTGGATGGGATCCTGGTATCTGAAATGGAAGCAGAGTTGGCCTCCACTTCAGAGAAACTGACCAGGTGGGTCAGCCTGGTGCCCTGAGGCATCTGTGCAAGGAGTCAGAGTGAAGTGCAGTTGGCTCTGAGTGAGTCTCCAGGTTGTGCTGTCCCTCTGGGCTCCTTTGGGTGGTTGGAGGAGCTAGTGCTCATCTGAAAGATCTTAGAGGGGCCACTGGATCTCTGAGTTTCCTCCTGTAGTTTCCCCACTCTCTGCTAGCTTATTGTTTGTTTATTTTCTGATTTGATTTGTGTGTGTGTGTGTGTGTGTGTGTGTAGTCGCTCAGTCGTGTCCGACTCTTTTTGACCATTTGGACTATAGACCGATAGGCTCCTTTGTCCATGGGATTCTCCAGGCAAGAATACTGGAGCGTGTTGCCATTCCCTTCTCCAGGGGATCTTCCCAACCCAGGAATGGAACCGGCATCTCCTGTGTTTCTTGCACAGCAGGTGGATTCTTTACCCAATTGAACCACTGGGGAAGCCCATTTGATTTGTAGAAGCTCTTTATGAATTCTGAATATGGAGACTTTTTTTGCCTATATGCAATATTTTATATCAGGTTCTCTTGATGAAAAAAAGATTTTTTTGTTTTAAATATAATCCAGTCTATCAATCCTTTTCATATAGTTTGTGTCTTTTCTGTACTATTTCCTTCCCCATCTTAAGTCATAAAGATGCTCTCCTGTATTTTCTTCTGAAGGTTTAAGACTTTTCTATTTTAAATTTCATTTTTAATCCACCTGAATTTTGTTCTGGATAAAGTATAGTGTCATAATCTAATTTTATTTTTAAATATGGAAATTCAGTTGTGCTGGCAGCATTTATTGGATAGTCTGTTCTTTCTCCATTGACTCCAAATGTCACTTCTGTCATGTAAGGATGTTTGAATAAGCAAATAAGATTACTGGGTGTCTGCCATAGAAGATTGCTTAGAGCACACTCTTGGTTTTCTGACATTCTGCCCCTTTCATGACTTGGGCTATTTTTCAGTTCAGTTCAGTTCAGTTCAGTCGCTCAGTTGTGTCCGACTCTCCGCGACCCCATGAATCACAGCACGCCAGGCCTCCCTGTCCATCACCAACTCCCGGAGTTCACTCAAACTCATGTCCACAGAGTCGGTGATGCCATCCAGCCATCTCATTCTCCGTCGTCCCCTTCTCCTCCCGCCCCCAACCTTTCCCGGCATCAGAGTCTTTTCCAGTGAGTCAACTCGTTGCATGAGGTGGCCAAAGTATTGCAGTTTCAGCTTCAGCATCAGTCCTTCCAATGAACACCCAGGATCGATCTCCCTTAGAATGGACTGGTTGGATCTAAAATGATGATGTAGATAACTAAAAACAATGCTAAATAATTCTCATCTATAAACATAGAAATAAATTTTGGATAGTGGAAGTTCATTTGATTTCCCTTGCCCATTGCATGTTCATTTCAACATTCCTGACCTATGGATGTATCCATTCTTTGGCTTGCCTTTGAACTGGTTGTAAGGTCTTATCAATTCCTTTATTAATAATGAGTTAAAATATAAATTTTAACACGTCTTTGTATCTGCGTGAGAGTGATGGTTTTCCTTTTCTAAAAAATTATTCTTTATATATCCAAGACATATACTTTAAGAAAGCCCAAAGATGGGAATTCCCTGGCGGTCCAGTGGTTAGAACTCCATACTTTCACAGTCAAGGGCCTGGGTTCAGTTCATGGTTGGGAAAATAAGATCCCACAAGCCACTCAGAGACCAAAAGAAATAATAATAAAAAAACCCAAAGAGAAACCATTGGTAGGTAGCAACTTCTCACTTATACAAGCTCTTCCCATGTGAGCAGTTACAGTAGGATACAATTAATAAGTGTTTAGACCCATTCCTTTAGGATCACAGCCCCAGGTACAGAGGCATGTTTTTTGCTTATGACAGTGCTTTGGGTAGGGCTTCCCAGGTGGTGCTAGTGGTAAAGAATTCTCTTGCCAGTGCAGGAGACAGAAGAGATACAGGTTTGATCTCTGGGTCGGGAAGATCCCCTGGAGAAAGAAGTGACAATCCACTCCAGTATTCTTGCCTGGGAAATCCCATGGACAAAGGAGTCCATAGGGTTGCAAAGAGTCAGATAGGACAGAAGCAACTTAGCACACAGACAGTGCTCTGGGTGACTGGGGGGAAAAACCAAACAGAACACATATTCTGATATGTCTCATAAGCATTACAAGGAAACTTCCCAACATTGAAATAATGGTAGAATCAACACTGAACATCTGGAATGAAGGTGCTTGATTCAACAAGGCAGAAGATAATGAAGTTTCCAGAAGTTGCCATCATCACCCATGCATTCCTCAATAAATATTTACTGAGCACCTGCAAGTGAAACTGTTGGGTGGCATTTTGAGGGCACTCCAAGGAGCTCCAATCCTTTATGTCTCAGCACAGAAAGAATTCAGTGAGAGAAAAAGTGATAACTAAGAAATGATTTATTAGACTAGGACATTTGTGAGGCTTATAAGTTGGTGGGCTAGAGGATGCCGTCCCCTGAGAAGTTATTGGGCTAAAGTTTTATAATCAAAGGAAAAGTGGGGCAGGGGGAAAGACCACTTTCTCCATCATTTTTGAGTAGACATTATGCTTCCATCATTGGCTCCTCCTTCATTGGGTAGAATAATTTTCTTGTCCCTACATGGTCAAGACAAGACTGTCATGGCACTATGGAAATATTATTTCAGGCCTCAGTACAATGAGGGCCTTTACTTTGAAATTCACCTTTGCATAAATGATTTCTTTTTATGTGTGCAGAGAGCATATCCTAGGGATCATTAACTTACTGAGCTCACTGGGCAGGATGTGTTCTCAGGCCACTGTTATTTTATTGTTTGGGGGCACATCTCATGCATCTGTTGAATGGTTTTGTTGCTAAGCAGGCCTGCTTGGTTTTGTGGTTAAGCCAATCTGCTTTCTTAAATGATCATTAACTTACAAGGGTCTCCCATATTTTTTCTACTTACAGTCCCCCAGTGGTATTATTTAATCACCTACTTTGTTCCTTTACTCTGTTCCTATCACAAGTGCTATGTTCAGTCTTAATGCAATAAATCAAGAAGTAAGTCTCTTCAGTGGGTTGAAACGAATTTCCTAATCCAAAGTGAAACTTACCCCCTCCACCACCCACCCATGAACTCTACAAAGAGAGATATGATGACATGAAAGGACATGAGAGATGTGACTTGGATCTGAGCAGGTCAAAGCGCAAGTTGTGCTGCCTCCTGTCCCAGCCGCAGGGACAGTGAGGGCTTGTACCTCTCCCGCTGTGGGCAAGGACATGTGGTCCCTGCTGGCAGAGCAGAGTTGGTGTCCTTTCTGCCCCCCACCCCGTGTGACCCCGTGTGACCCCATGTGACCGTCATCTGTGAGGGCTCCCGGGGATGTGACCAACTGACTGTGCTACCAAAAACTTCCTTCCTTGGCCCTTGGGGAAAGCCTGGTGTCATTTGTTTACCGTCTAGCACCTGCATATTGTTGTTCAGTCACTCAGTTGTGTCCAGCTCTTTGCAACCCCATGGCCTGCAGCAGATCAGGCTCCTCTGTCCTCCACTATCTCCTGGAGTTTGCTCGGATTCATGTCCATTGAGTTGATGATGCTATCCAACCATCTTACCCTCCGTCACCCCCTTCTCCTCCTGCCCTCAATTTTTCCTAGCATCATGGTCTTTTCCAATGAGTCAGCTCTTTGCATCAGATGGCCAAAGGATTGAAGCTTCAGCATCAGTCCTTCCAATGAATATTCAGGGTTGAGTTCCTTTAGAATCAACTTGTTTGAGCTCCTTGAAGTCCCAGGAACTCTCAAGAGTCTTCCCCAAAACCACAATTTAAAAGCGTCAATTCTTTGGCATCTCTGCTTAATTTAGGAGATAATTTGGTGACCAAAGACAGTCTCTTCACCAAGTGGTATTTCCCCAGGGAGCCCAAGCCCCCAGAATATAGTTTTCCCAGGCTTCCCTGTGGTCCAGTAGTTAAGAATCCACCTTGCAATGCCGGGGACACGGGTTCGATCCATGTTCTAGAAAGATCCACATGGCATGGAGCAACTAAGCCTGTGTGCCATAACTATTGAGCCTGAGCTCTAGAGCCCACAAGCCACAACTACTGAGACCTGCACAACTTAGAGCTTGTGCTCTGCAACAAGAGAAGCCAATGCAATGAGAAACCTGCACACTGCAACTAGAGGTACCCCCTTACACACACACACACCCACCCCCGGCCCCTCTCTGCAACTAGAGAAAATCCCCGTGAAACAGCAAAGGTCCTTGCAGCTCTAGACTGTTTGTTTTTTCCTGGTCTTGCATCTGCTCTCTTTCCTAATTAGCAACTGCTTGAATCTGCCTGTTGGGACTCAGGGAAGGTCATGGAGGCTAAAGGAAGTCTATTTCCTATAATCAAAGAAATGGGGGGTGGTGCAGCACAGAAAGGCTTTGTGCCTAGGAGCCCCACAGGGCTCTGTTTAACAGAATTCGTCTGCCGAGTTGAGTTTATGATTAACATCTTTATTCAAAATAGTTGTTTCCTTTTCTCATCCAACATCTGTTCTTCACAAGATTGGGGAGTACCAAAGAAAAGTGGGGGCAAGCAGTTGCTAATTAGGGAAGGGAGGGGATGTGAGACCAGGGAGAAACAGTCAAGAGCAGCTTTGGGGCAAGGTCCTTGGGGCAATTTCCATCAACAGATACATACGACAGTATTTTGAGCTGTTTTGCAGATACTGAGGGTTTTCCCAGGTGGCACTAGGGGCAAAGAACCCACCTGCCAATTCAGGAGACTCAAGAGACGTGGGTTTGATTACTGGGTTGAGGAGATCTTCTGGAGTAGGAAATGATAACCCACTCCAGTTTTTTTGCCTGGAAAATCCCCTGGACAGGTTGGTTACAGCATCATAGCAATGAAAATCATAAAAAAATCATTGGCATCATACCAATGAAAATCAAACAAATATGTCAGCTTGAGTGTTGTAGGTCTGAAAGAGTACTTGAGAAAAGCTTAAAGAGGGAAAGGGCCAATGGGCATAGAAGGGTGATCAGATTTGAGAGTAGGGTGAAGGGAAGACGTTCCCAGAGTAGAGGAGAGTAGAGTCCCTGGAGGGGACTTTGAAAGTGGGACACAGAGCTTGGCCAAGGGAGGTGAAGCAATGAACTTCAGCACAGTTGTCCTCACATGCTGTCTAGGAGATTCTGACAGACAGAAACACCAAATCCCAGGCCCTAGGTTTGGAAAGAATGGGTTAGGAGCCTGTGAAGGGAAAGAACAGAGGCCTAGAGTCAGCAAGACTGACTTCAAATCCGTCTCTCCTCAGCCTGCAAGACCCGTAAGATGTCAAACCATCTTCAAATGTTAAAACAAAATACATAATTAATACCTGCCTCTTTACCCTAGCAATGCTTCTATGGCTGAATTCATACATTGTTGACAATTTTGTGATTCTTGTTTGTTTGGATGTTTATTGTCCGTGTTCAACTGTGAATTTATCAAGTTCAGATTCTGCATCTCATGCATCTTTGTACCTTCGGCATCTGTAGGGTAACTGCCCCCAATCAGTTGCCTGGCTGCTCTTTAAAATCCCATAAGAAGCACTTAAAAATGTATCCTCAAAGATTCTGACTTAATTCCTCTGGAGTGTTTAAATGTCTACTGACTCCTTGAATTTCCTGGAAGAAATTTTCCAGAAGGAAACTGAGGCTGTCCACCCAGATGTGATCATTTAAAGCACAGAGAGAAATCCAGATCCTGTAAGCCAGGGACTTGCCTGTTACAGGAGCATCCACTGCCCGTTTTGGTAGAACATTACCTGCTGGACACAGTTGTCAGGCTTGGCAGAACTTGGCCTTGAACCATGGTTGTTCTTCTGTGGCTCCAGGCCACACTTGCTGGGGAAGGGGGCACTTATTCCACCCCAAGCAAGGGTCCCAACCCCACCTCTCTCCTATCTGTGTCTATGAGGCTTTTGCTCTAAAGCAGTCAGGCGCTATTTGTGTCTCTCAGGAACTCTGGTCTCTATGGTTTCCCTCCATCCCTCTGGAGCTCTCTTGTACATCCATAGTGGGTCTTCTGCCGGCTTTACAGTGTAAAGCTTGAAAGGTAAGACAATCATCTATGTGATTCCCGCAGCTTTCTGTAGAGTCCTTGGAAGGAGGAATGCCAGAAAACCCACCCAATCTTCTTTCCTATTCTCACCCACTTTACATATTAGCTCCTCCCTGGAACTCCCTAGAACTTTCTCCAACTGCCTCCCCAACGACCAACCGTTGCCTCCTCTGCTGGCAACTCCAGGAGCCTTCCGTATACTCTCCGTCGCTCAACACTGCCAGACTCTGATCGGGCCTTAAGGGCCCAGACTCTGGGGCATCCTGGAGGGAACTTTCTCCCCACCTTCTCCAGCCCTGAAACCTGCCAAGATTTCTCATCTCCCCGCAGCCTCCTCCCCACAGCTCCCACACTGCTCTGGGTAAGTGACTGGACTCTTCTTCTTGGCATGGAGTACGAGATGTGTGTGAGGCCAGGACTTTCCATAAGGACTGGCCAATGAGTCAGAGAAACCGCAGGAATGAGAACTGTGGCCTGAAGGCCTTAAGGAAGTTCATGTTTAGGGTGGTATCTTCGATTTCTTCACTCTAGTATGATTTGAGGCTTGTTATTCGTGGCTTTTCTATGCTTGTTTCTGAGCATCAAACATTTCTTTAACTTTCCCAGAAATGGCTCTTGGGTACATATGTCACTCCTGGAGTTCTGTGCTGGGATCTGGCATTACTAATAGGATTAGCATTACTGATTTAGTTTAGACAGGCCTTACAGAGGAAGGAAGTAACAGACTCAGGAAGTTTCCTTTCTATGTGGGGTCCTGATTTCCCCTTCCAGAGAAAGAAGGATCTCAGGCTGATCCTGAGAACTAGAACCCAAGGTGAAAGGTTATAGTCGTCTTGGGTCTTTTCTGAGCATGTGTCTTGTCTGGACCTGCATATGGCTTTTGCAGTTCTTCCACTTATACAGCTACTTTTGAATGTCTTAATTTCCCCAAGAGTCTCACCCTAGTTTCTGCTTAGGACTTTAGATTGTCTTTTATGGGTGTGAAGTGAAGTGAAAGTTGTTCATTCTTGTCCGATTCTTTGCAACCCCATGGACTATATAGTCCATGGACTTCTCCAGGACAAAATACTGGACTGAGTAGCCTTTCCCTTCTCCAGGGGATCTTCCCAACCCAGGGATTGAACCCAGGTTGCAGGCAGATTCTTTACCAGCTGAGCCACCTGGGAAGCCCTTTATGGGTATTTGCCCATAATTTAATTTGGCCCGCCAGACTCCTCTGTCCTTGGAATTCTCCAGGCAAGAATACTGGAGTGGGTTGCCATTTCCTCCTTCAGGGGATCTTCCTGACCCAGGGATTGAACATATCTCCTGTGTCTCCTTCACTGGCTGGAGGATTCTTTACCACTGAGGCACCTGGGAAGTCCTACAAAAGAACACATACAGTATAATTCCACTTATACGAAATGTCCAGAATAAGCACACCTATGAAAAGAGAAAGATTAGTAGTTCCCAGGTTCTGAGAGAGGAAGGAATAAGGAGTCAATGGCAAGCCACTCCAGTACTCTTGCCTAGAAAATCCCATGGATGGAGGAGCCTGGTAGGCTGCAGTCCGTGGGGTCGCTAAGGGTCGGACACGACTGAGCGACTTCACTTTCACTTTTCACTTTCACACATTGGAGAAGGAAATGGCAACCCACTCCAGTGTTCTTGCCTGGAGAATCCCAGGGAAGGGGGAGCCTGGTGGGCTTCCATCTGTGGGGTCACACAGAGTCGGACACGACTGAAGTGACTTAGCAGCAGCAGCAGCTAATGGATTCTCTAGGCTTCTTTGGGGGGTGATGAACATATTCTGGAATTATATAATGAGGATAGCTGCACATCCTTTAGTGATTTTTATACTAAAATCCCCACTGAACTGCACATGTTAAAAGAGTGAATTTTATGGTATGTGAATATATTTCAATGTTTTTTTAAAAATGAGGAAGGAAAGAAATGACTGAGGGGGAATTTGGTCACTGCAATACAGACTCCAGAAGGCAGAGGTGGAAAAGTTGAGGAGGGAAGGGAAACATGAGAGTCTGTGTCTGGGTGCAGAAAAAACAGGTGACACTTGGGCAGTGATAGGGGTGTCAGGCACAGGAGGCCTGGAGGAAGTAGAGGAGGGTAAAGCATTCCAGGAGCACTGGTTCAGTAGATCTGGGTATCTAGAGAAACCAGGATATCTCAGGAAGCCAACAGTGTGGCCTGATTGATGGTGCTGGGAGGTGGTCTTAAGCCCAGGTGCCTGAAGGAAGAGAAAGCAACTTCGGGGTGGGCACTGAGGAGGCTGGAGTTAAAAAAGGCAAGTCTTGTGAATTCCCCAAGGAAAGGATCAGATTCAAAAACACCAGGAACCACTGCATTCGGTCAGATCTCTCTGTACAAAAACAAGCCAGAGAAAGTTAGATAAATAAGCAATGGGGATCCAGGGCCTAAGGCCAGCCTGAGAGGTTACTTTCCCACTGATATTTATAGAGTTAAGAGCTATTGAGTGAACACAAGGACCTTCAGAAACAGAAGTGGCAAGTCTGTCAGGCATTCAGACAAAAATGTATGTAGCATCGAGATCCACCAAGGGCTGCCTTGGAGAACTAGGCACAGACTAGGCATTGCCTCTGAGACACTGGTAGGCTGGGGGTGGGAGACTATAAGCAAATTACTAAGTATAATTAGCTACAAAATAATTTTACTAACATATAAGAACAGTAAGGAAAGGAATAGATTGCTCTGATTCTGTATAACAGCGATCTAATGGAGTCTGGGAATCAGAGGAAGTTTCTTTGAGGAAATGACACTTCCGGATCCCCCAGGGGGGAATGGGAAATGGCAGCGGAGTACTGGAAGGCCCTGGGGCAGGAAGGAGTTTGAAGGACCGGCAGAGAGTAGAAAGAGGTGGCTAGAGGGGCAGGAAGATCCAGATCTTTCAGGACATTGTGGGATACCTGGAAGATTCCAGGCTTTATTCTAAGAACAAAAGGACTAGAGAGGAACAAGTCAGGGCACAGCAGAGCCGAAAGAGGTGTCAGGAGAGCGAATGGTCAAGGAGCATGGAGTCCAGAATCGGAAAGCGAGGGTTCAAATATCAGGTCGGCCACCTACTACCCATGTAACCCAGGTGCAGGTTCTCTAGCTCAAAATCTCTCTGTGCCTCACTGTCCCCTTCTGTACAATGGGATCATTATAGTACCTACCTCATGAGGATTATGGGGCTTCCCAGATGGTGCCAGTGGTAAAGAACCCTCCTGCCAGTATAGGAGATGAAAGAGATTAGGGTTTGATCCTTGGGTCCAGAAGATCCCCTGAAGGAGAGCATGGCAACCCACTCCAGTAATTCTTGCCTGGAGAATCCCATGGACAGAGGAGCCTGGTGGGCTACAATCCACGGGGTCTCAAAGAGTCAGACATGACTGAAGCGACTTAGCACAGCACACATGAGGTTCACAGTATGGAATAAAATACATATCATCATGAGGACTCAGTGCTAAAAGCCTGGTGCTCAAAGAATGACGAATTGCTGACTCGAGTAGTCTCCCCAGGAGCAATCCCGCCCCGTGGACTCGCTCCCACCTCCAGACAGCCATTCATCCTTACTGGGGTCAAAGGCTGCTGACACCCAGGAGAGTTCTGGCTTCTCTAGTGACTGTCACTCTGAAGATTGGAGCCTCTTGGTCTTGGGTGGTCATTCTGGCACTACCATCCTCTGGCTTAGGCTGTCCTGTGAGCTCCATGAGAGCAGGGACCATGCTCAGACTATGCCCCACAGACACAGGGCTCGGCGCATAGGAGGTGCTCACACCTGCTGGTGAGATGGATTGGGAATTAATGGATGAAAGGATGGATGGGTCTATGGAAGAATATTTACACTATCCATTAATTATTGAGCATTCCCTATGTGCTGGACTCCTTACTGAGTGCCTTATATAATTCATTTCATTTTATTCTCACAACCATCTTATGGGGAAGCTACTCAGAGACACTCTCCAGTAGGGGATGCCTTGGGAAGGATTTGTGGGGGAACCCAAGTCATGCTTCAGAGAGCCTGATCACTGAGAAATGTGTTTAGTTTGTAGACCCAAAGAAGGGCTTTTTGCTGGAAGTTGGATCCTGGAAGTAGGAGTTCAGCCAGAAAACCAGCTCAGCTAAAAATGATTTTTTCAAAGATCTAGCTGCGTAGACTGTAGAGCCATGATCTCACTTTCCTTAGCCAGACACAGGGAATAGGAGATCATACTTGTTTTTGAAAAGAGGTACTATATCCTAGGCGGTGCTAGTGGTAAAGAATCTGCCTCAAATGCAGGAGACATAAGAGGCACAGGTTCGATCCCTAGGTTGGGAAGATCCTCTGGAGGAGGGCATGGAAACCCACTCCAGTATTCTTGCCGGGAGAATCCCATAGACAGAGGAGCCTGGTAGGCCACAGTTCATAGGGTCACAAAGAGTCAGACACGACTGAAGTGACTGAGCACACAAACACACACATCCTAGAGAGGCATGGGGCCTCCCAGTCACGTGGTTTAGCTCAGAGCAGAGCCCAGGAATCCTTGGTCCCCCACATCCCTCCCAAGGTGTGAGAACTGCCTTTGATCCTTCTCCTGCCCGGCTCTGGTTCCAATCAGAGCCCCATACACTCCAGCCTGCCGGCCTGTTCCCCAAGGGAATGCAGACTGCCCTGGGGTCCCAGCTGAGTTGTTCAGTGCAGCTCAACCCCAACGTCCCCCTTCCTCCCAGTACAGCGCTGTGCATGCCACCCCCATCTCGAGCAGCTCTGCTAGCCATCTTCTCCAGGGATTATTATTTTGGGAGAGTGCTGAGTTCAGCACCACCACAAGGTATAGCAGGATGCGCCCTGGTGTCCTCAGCTGGCCCTTCGGAGCTGTCCTTTGGGCCAGGTGGCCCCACCCACTGGAGCAGTGGCCCTTCCTACACAAGGTCACCGCGTTCAACCATGACCCCCACCCCACAGCCCTGAGGCAATCTAGACAGGTGGCAGAGGAGCTGCGGGCAGGAGAAGCAGAGCTGGGCAGGGGGCACCGCCCAGCCTCACTCCTGCTCCCAGAAAACCCAGCAAAGTCAGGCTCTCAGGCGCACCCCCAAAACCCAAAACCTGGGGCCACCAGCCTCCCAGGGGGTTGCCTTAAAGCCAGAGGGTCAGGCTGGCCCTCAGCCGACTGACTGCACACAGGGAAACTCAGGGTAGGAGGTGTGTCCAGGACAAGGTGGGCCGTGCGAGAGGCTTATATGAGCCCTCCTGCTCTGCAGTCTGCTCTGTGCCCCGGGCAACAGCAGGAAGGAGTGACAGCACAGCCCTGCATAGATGGAGGAGGGGCCTAGGCCACGATTGTAAATTGAATCCAGCTGGGAGGAGGCCCAGGGCCACCTAAGCGACTTGTGTCCGGGTGGTGGATTAGCTGCCAGGGCCCAGGCTGTGCCCGCCCTTCTCCCTGCCAAGCAGAGGACTCTCTCCCCACCAGGTGGGCCCCCTGGGGCAGGGGCTGTGGGTAGAAGGGGCACCCCCTGCAGAGGGCCCAGCAGCTCTGAAGACTTCTTCCTTTCCAGGTGCCCATGGGCTGGACCATGAGGCTGGCCACGGCAGCCCTGCTCCTGGGCCTCGCGGCGGTGGTCACTGGAGAGGAGGAGGAGAGTGACTTGTGCGTGTACGAGGCCCTGCCTGAAAACGACGCTGTCCTTTGCAGGTAAGGCTAGGTACAGAGGGAGGAGGGTCTCCGGGAGTCAGGGGCCACTGGCTCCCACAGCAGTGTCTGTGGATGGGAGACTCGGACTGAGATGGAGGAGAGGCCTGTGAGACAGGCCTGTGCCGTCAGTCCAGAAGGTGGTCCTCTCAACACCAGGAGGGTACCCGGATCTGGCCGCCTCTCCTGGGGCCTCCAAACCTGAGGGGCTGGCCTCACCCTCCCTGCTGGGACCCCAAGAGAGACCATCCCTCCCCTATAGCCTAGAAGGCTCCCAGCCCCCCAACAAAGTGGCACTTTCAAGAAAAGAGGCATTTGACAGAGGCTGTGTAACCAGACCCTCCCTGTGTGAGAGGTGGTTGTTTGCTTTTCTCAACCAAAGCCCCGGAAGTGTCAGGACAGGCTGCAGCGGGGCCATTGGACATTGTCCAGAGAAAAGGCTGGGCGTCAGAGGCTGGCTCTGTCCCTTCCAAGGGCACAGGCTTCTCCCAGTCCGTGTCAGAGTCCAGCTCACTCCTCGCCCATCGTGGGTCAGAAGAACCGGTCATCACCCTGGACTCATGGGCCATCCTGGGGGCTACCCAGGGCACATTGCCCCCAACACCCTCTGCCAACCTGGTGGCCAAGGCCGCTGGCATCACACTGAGGCCATCGGAAGTAAGAGCAGGAGCAAGGACTTGCCCTTCTTACTCTGTCTCCTTGAGTACCTTCGAATTCTTACAAACATGAACATTCCTTTTAGAGAGAGAAATATGTTTTTTCCTTAAAAAGTTAGGCAGCTGAATTCCGCCACCTCCCCCTCCCCAGAAATGGCATAGATTTTGTTCCTATCAGTGCCCTTGTAACTCTGCTGAAACAGTGCTGGGTGAAATTTTGTGTGCGGGAAGGCAGGCAGGGCTGCTGCTCCTATGTGCGCAAGGTGCTCTGTGGAGCAGGACCTTCCCGGAGGCGGGCAGGCCTTTCCCTTTGGTGGGCCAGTCAAGACCCCACAAGCTGGGGAGGACAGCGGGGCCAAGGCCATGATCACAGCCCCATGCAGAGAACCTCTGTGCTTCCCATGTTCACTGTGGGACATGTGGATCCCATGTGTCCGGTCACCATGTACGGAGGGAACCCACCGGCACCCCAGCTGCCCTGGGCTCAGCCCTGTAGACATCCACATGCTGGTCTCCTGGTGGCCTGGGGACCACAGCACATGCAGGAGCTCCAGTCACCCGGTACGTGCCGGGAGTTCTGCCAGTGATTTAGAGTCCTTGACCTATTTCATTGTTACCATGACCCCACCAAGTATGTGTTATCACCCTATTTTGCATATGGGAATCCCCAGAGATTAAATAACCTGCCCATGGTGCTGATATACCTGACCGGTGGCAGAGCTATGATGCAAGCCCCTCCCCAACTGCCCCACATCTGACTACACTCCTACTCTTTCCCCACTCACCTTCAACTGCTGACCCTCGTCCAGGGCCCAGAGCATCTCAAGTGAAGGGAATCTGTCTTACAGCAGTTCAAGGGGCTGCTATAACACAGGGCCACAGACTGGGTGGCTTATAAAAAACAAAAAATTATTTCTTACCATCCTAGAGGTGCTTCCCTGGTAGCTCAGATGGTAAAGAATCTGCCTGCAAAACAGAAGACCCAGGTTTGATCCCTTGGTCGGGGAGATCCCCTGGAGAAGGGAATGGCAACCCACTCCAGTATTCTTGCCGGGGAAATCCCTACAGAAGAGCCAGGCAGGCTACAGTCCATGGGGTCTCAAAGAGTCAAACACAACTGAGCGACTAACACACACATTCTGGAGGTTGAGAACTCCAAGGTCAAGGTACCAGCAGATTGTTTGTCTGATGAGATCCCACTTCCTGACTCAGAGATGGCTGGATCCTTGATGGGTCCTTGCAGGCTGGAAAGGGTGAGAAAGCTCTCTGGTAAGTCTTTTCTATCCTATTCATGAGAACCTCACCCTCATGACCTAAGCACCTCCCAGTGGCCCCACTTCTAAATTTCTTTACCTTCAGGGCTAGGATTTCAACATATCAATTTTCAGTTCATTGCAAGGAGTCATTTCAGGACTTCTTAGAAGACACTAGCAGATCCCCAGTTTGAGAACTTAATGGACTTCCAGCATTAAGCTTTCATGCCAGGACACGAGTTTTTGACTGCAGATCATCATTGCAAGAGGGAAGCTTTGACTTTATGACTGCTGAAGATTTTTTTTGGTAAAAGATCCAGGAGATCTTCCTGACCCAGGGATTGAACCTCAGTCTCCAGCATTGCAAGCAGATTCCTTACCATCTGAGCCACCAGGGAAGTTCATTAAAAGATCATCACGGAATGAGAACACAAAAGAACACATCAGACTCCAAAGTTGAGATCAGGACCTCCTGTTCTGTGCCCCCATCCCCAAGGATCCTGCTCAGTTCAGGCTCCTGACCTTGCTGAGAGACTCCCCTAGAAAAGTGCCTCCTCTCCTGGGTATTGTTAGAATCTAATAGGGAATTCTTGAAGTTAGTACTCAGTACCTAAAAGTATTAATCTATAAGGGAGGAATTTCTTGTACTGTGACAAGCAATGGAGGAATATTGTTAAGAGAAAAGTTCTTCTAGAATAATACCTTACCTACACTTGAGGGGCTTCCCTGGTGGGTCAGATGGTAAAGAATCTGCCTTAAAGGTGGGAGACCCAGGTTGAGAAGATCCCTGAGAGACGGGAATGGCAACCCACTCCAGTATTCTTGCCTGGAGAATCTCATGGACAGAGGAGCCTGGCAGGCTACAGTCCATGGGGTCACAGAGTCAGACACGACTGAGCGACTTTCACTTCACTCTTGAGGCAGACAGACTAGACCAACAAAACCACTGAGAGTCAGAACTCTAGGTTCAGTCACAGACATGAAAGAACCAAAGTCATCCAACCCCCACTCAGTGGATGAATCCACTCAGCCCCTCTCTCCTTGCTGCCTTGGCCCCAGTGGCCCCGGTGGACTCTCGCAGGAACATGACCTGCTTCCCAAAGCCCTCTCTTCTGTACTGAAAACCTTCCATACCATAGAGGGCACCCTTGTGTCGAGGCTTGTGACTTGTCACAGTCACCCCTGTGACTGCCCTTCTTTAACTTCACCCCCATTCTTCCTAGTTTTGCCCCAGGCGCTGCATCGAACAAGTCTAGTCTCTCTGTCCCTGGAGGGTCCTTCTGATGTTTAGAGACAGATGTCATGACCATCCCCCTGTCTCCTGCCTTCACCTGCAGTTCTTTTTCCTCTGAGCCTCCACCTCCCATCCTTCAATTCCTCCTTGGGGGTCTTGTTCTGGGCTCCTGCCTTAAGGAAGAATTCGTTGGAGACAGACCCACATGTCCACACTGAGAACCACGCAGCAGAGGGTGGGGTGTCCCCTGAGTCCCCAGGCGCCTCTATGAAGGCAGCCTTCCCTCCATGGACCTTTCTGTCTCCCTTGCTTTTGGGGCAGCTGGGATTCTGAGCTTTTTTCATCACCAGGGAGCTGTTTTACTCTGATCTGATTCTTACGATGCTGAGTGACTTCCGTGAATGTCCAGTCAAGGGAAGTGCAGACAAGCCTATGCACTCCTTCTCTGTTGCTTACGGCAGAGTTCCCCAAACCTCACAGTGGCACACATTTATCGCCTCGGTTTCTCTGGGCATGGCCCAGCTGGGCACCCCTGCCCAGGTTCTCAGGAGGCTGTGGTCCAGCCCTCAGCCCATGGTGATAGCCTCAACTGAAGAATGAGACTTGGAGGCAACATGCAGGCTTCAGACCCTGGGCTGACAGTGCCCTGTGGGTATGACGGGGGCCTGGCTGGATGGATCTAACTCTTGATCCTCTGGCACTCTCTTGGGGCTTTGCTTGCATGCTCAGTCGTGTCCGACTCTTTGTGATCCCATGGACTGCAGCACGCCAGCGAACCCTGTCCATGGGAATGTTCCAGGCAAGAACACTGGAGTGGATTGCTGTTTACTCCTCCTGGGGATTTTCCTGGTCCAAGGATGGAACCTGTGTCTCCTGTGTCTCATGCATTGCAGGCATATTCTTTATTGCTTGAGCCATCTGGGAAGCCCCCTCAGGGGCTTTAGGCCTGATCTGAGAGGCAGCAGAGAGCAGTGGCTTGAAGCAAGATCTTAGTTCCCTGCCGAGGAATCGAACCTGGGTAGCCTGGATAAAAACCAGGAATCCTAGCTGCTAGTCTACCAGGGGCTAGAGGTGAGAAGCAAAATTCCCCTGGCCCTTGCCCCCCTCCACTGAAAAATGCATTTCTCAAGGAGGCAAAAACTGTAAAACCGAGCGTGAAGTTTACTATTAGAGACACAGCACAACTGGGAGAGCGTGCGGATAAACAGTCCGCTAAGACAGAAGCAAGGCAGAGACGCACGCCCGGAGAGGAACGGTGTGCGCGTCTCCCCTAGTGAGGGGTGCGGCGAAGAGGCGGTTAGGTCATTTATAAAGGGCAGTTCTTCTGGGTCTTTGTTTATCTTTGGCCAATTATCTGATTTTTTTTCTACAATTGACCTGCCCTAGGACCCTCCCCAATATCCATGCACAGCTGTTCTCTGAGATGGATTCCAGCCCAGAGGCCTATGGGGGAGCCTCGGCATCACCTGCTGTGGGGTGTTTCCATCTTCTCTTTGACCCTCAAGGAGGCTTCCTGTCCATGTGCAGCATCTCCCTTGTCCCATGGACGGGACACTTGTGACCTCTTGATTGTTCACTCAAGCAGGGTTTAACCCTTCTCTGTCCCACCATAGCTGTGACCTTAAAGTATCCACAAGAGACAAAGCCTGGCTATTTGCCCTGTTTACAGGAGGATGATTGTAAATGCCTAACCTGGAGCCTACTTACTTCCTGTCTCAGGAAATGCAAACAGGAGGCTAGTTGTTAAGTGTCCCACCGGAAGTCCATCAATCTCCTGCCTCAGGCCCACTCACAAAAGTCAGTTTGATGATTTTGCTTAACTATGAGATCAAACCAATCAATCCTGAAGGGAATCAACCCTAAATATTCGTTGGAAGGACTGATCCTGAAGCTGAAGCTCCAATACTTTGGCCACCTGATGGAAAGAGCCGACTCACTGGAAAAGACCCTGATGCTGGGAAAGACCGAAGGCAGAAGGAGAAGTGGGCGGCAGGGGATGAGATGGTTAGATGGCATCACAGACTCAATGGATATGAAATTGAGCAAATTCCAGGAGATAGTGAAGGACCGGGAAGCCTGGCGCGCTGCAGTCCATGGAGTCACAAAGAGTTGGACACGACTTAGCGGCTGGACAACAAGAACATTTAAACATGTGCAGCAATTCTACTGGGATAGAAAAAGGAGACACTTTTGTTCCCTCTGGTCCTCAGTTTCCTTCCTCCCCACCCTTGCCCCCCCTCTCCTTCCAGTTCTGGGCTGTGGGCTGAATCTCCATCTTTCTGCCAGAAGAGGGTCCCCTCCCTCAGCCTTAGATCTTGGTAGCTGCTGTGGCAGAGGGTAATGGCAGGAGCAAACCAAAAAGTCCTTAAATTGCTGCCATGAGGAGAGATGAAAACCCATACTCTAAAACTTCTTCAAAAGTTATTAAAACTATACCACCTGAGGACTTCCCAGATGGTCCAGTGGTTAAGAATCCTCTTGCCCGTGCAGGGGACACGGGCTCTATCCTTGGGAACATCCCACATACTGCGGAGCGACCAAGCCCATGAGCTGCAACCACTGAGCCCGAGCCCTGCAACTACTGAAGCGCACACACCTTAGAGCCCAAGCTCCACAGCCAGAGAAGTCACTGCAAGAAGAAACCTGAGCGTCGCAGCCAAGAGGAGCCCCTGATCACCGCAACTAGAGAAAAACCCACGTGAAGTAATGAGAGACCAAGCACAGCCAAAAACGAAGTAAATAAATAACCACACTAACAAAGAAAGCACAAGGAATGGCGTATCGAGAGCCTAGGGTAGGGACAACGGGTCACCCAAAGAAGTGAGTTATGCAACTGCTGCTGGGATTTGCAGGCATGGAGAGGGTCGTGATTGTTTAAAGGACAGAGAATTTTGTCCCCATGAAGAAACCTGTGATAACTTGCTAAAGCTTTCTTTGTGTAATGAGAACATCCCAGAAAAGCAACATAAAAATATCATTCTTCTATACCCAGCCCTACTTTAAAGACACTGATTAGGTTTGCCTATGGATTTTTTTTTTTTCCTGAGAAGCAAACACTGATGGTAATGAATACTTTCCGACCACTGATAACCTGCCAGACCCTGTTGTAAACATCGATCACTACTTTACCCCTCTCACCAACGCTACAAATAGGTATTATTAGTATTCCCACCGTACAGGTGGAGGAACTGAGTCACAAGAAGTCAAGTAACTCAAGCTCCACAGGTCAGACTGAAGCCTATGCACCCCCAGCCCCCTGAAAACCCCAACACAAGACAACCACCTCCCTCTCTCCACAGGGGCCTTAAGGTTTTCTACCCAGAGTTGGGTAACATCGGCTGCATGATCGTTCCTGAATGCAACAATTACAGACAGAAGATCACTACCTGGCCCGAACCAATTGTGAAGTTCCCTCAGGCCCTGGAGGTGAGTGAGCTGGCCTGGCTGGAGTGGGAAGGTCCCTCTGAGATCCAGGTTCCCTCTGAGTCTGTTCCTCTGAGTGACAGGAAACCACGTGCAGAGCCAGCTGACTCGGGATTGGTGGTACCAGATGACTTGTTGCCATGAGCGTGTGCCTCCTTTAGAGTGGCCCACCGCCTTGGAAGAGGTTGGGGTGGGTAGCAGGGGCTGCAGGCTGTGAGCTCTGGCATGGTTCAGGGGGTGCTCCACCCGGGGACTGGCCAGGGGATGCAGAGGGTGGCTTAGGAAACATCGGCAAGGAAAATGAGAAGTAAGGGATCTATGGGGAGCTCTTTCTCCAGGTTCAGAGTGGCAGGGCTTTTGGAATGATCTAGATGGGGCGGACCCAATTCACACGGAGCAGTGCTTCTCACGTGGGCTGAACAAGTGGAGGTCAGTGCCCTTGATTCTTGGGCATCGCAGTATGAGACCCACTCAGAAGTTGGCCCTGACTTGCCTGAAATAAAAAAGAGAAACATTCTAGGAACTGGATAGAACTATTCCTTTTTCTGGAAAATGATCGGTACCATCTTGTTCTGGGAGCTTCTCTTGGTCTGGGAGTGTGGTGAGCCTGGGGAAGGGCAGTGGGAGGTGGGAAATAGAGCTGCAGTTGTCAGGGAAGCTGCTCCAGTGTCTTAGTTGCCGTTTCTTTCTTCTTTGACTCCAGGCTGAGCTCCCAGAGTGTCAGGGGTGCAGGGTAATCCTTGCTTTGCCTGCGGGTTGTAGCAGAAGGTGCCAATGTCAACCTAGGCACAAGGACTGTGACGTGTTCAGGACTCGAATGGGTGGGACAGAAGGGTCATGGCCAGGATGTGACCACAGGCACACCTCTGCCAGCCTTCTGATCCCCCTGCGTGTCGTAGCAGGGAGGGGCCACCGAGGGCTCCCCACCTCCGTCGGCCCAGCCTGGGGGCTGTCAGCACAGGGATAACAAGATGACAGGTTCTCGAGTTGGGGGCTGCGAAGACTACTCAGAAACGAGAGGGAGATTTTTCTTTTCTTTCCATGGCTTGTGGCTTGTGGGATCTTGGTTCCCCAATTTAGGAACTGAACCCAGGGCCCTGGCAGTGAGACCACAGAGTCCTGACCACTGGACCGCCAAAGAATGCCTGAGTTTTTACTTTCTTTAACTGACTTTCACTATTAGGGAACAAATACATGGTGATCTGTCTCATAATTTACGAGGCTGAGAACATGAAGCTTTGACAGGCTATTGTGTCTGCAGCGTTGACAAACATCCTTTCCTCTGGGAGGCTAAGCAAGCTAGTCATGAGAGACTTTCTGGGTGTCCTCTTCCTCAGCCCTCCCAAGCCTGCCACACACGCACACGTGTGTGCATGTACACACACATGCTCATGTCAGCCCTCCCCGCCAGAAACCCTCCACCTGGGTCATAACATAGGTAGGTGGGAGAAGTGGAGGAAACATAAGCCTCTGTGACTATAACTCAGGGCGGGAGCCTGTTCCTCCAAGCAAAGGTATAATGCTTACTCCACGAGACAGGACTCTCGACTTCACCCTTAATTCACTTGTCCTTAAGGGGTGAGGAGTTTGGACCAAAAACTTTCAGAGCCCAATGACTGTCCCAAGAGGGAGTCTAAGCCAAGAGCTCCATTCCCAGTGATATTGCTCCATTCCATGTGACGTTGTCACATGTGTCCACTAGATGGCAGTGTAGACTTTCCTGAGTCCCTGGTGCCCTTGGCAGCAACAAGTTTGAAGCCAGTTTGGGAAGCCTTTGCATTTGACTTAGTCTAGTAGGTACTGATGGTCTTTGGGCATGAAAACAAAATGCAAAGAAAATATCACCCCCTCAAGATCCTGAAATCTCCCACCCTGCCTCAGCCCAGAGTGGGGCAGGGGAGAAAACCTGGAGATTTACGAAGGATGCAGAGCTGTGGATAAGAAATCCAAGGAAAGCAGAGACTTCACAAAGGACAGTCTGGCCAAAGTGGTGGAAAGAAAGAAAGGAAAAGTAGAATTCTACTGCTATAGAGCTATGAAGTTTACAGAAATCTGTCCTTTGAGAAGGCAGGTTCAGCTAGAGTGTCAAAAACTACCATTTATTGGGTGGTACGGAGAAGGCAATGGCAAGCCACTCCAGTACTCTTGCCTAGAAAATCGCATGGACAGAGGAGCCTGGTAGGCTGCAGTCCATGAGGTTGCTACTAGTCGGACACAACTGAGTGACTTCACTTTCACTTTTCACTTTCACACATTGGAGAAGGAAATGGCAACCCACTCCAGTGTTCTTGCCTGGAGAATCCCAGGACGGCGAAGCCTGGTCGGCTGCCGTCTATGGGGTCGCACAGAGTCGGACACGACTGAAGCGACTTAGCAGCAGCAGCTGCACTGGGTGGTACCCACTTCATGTTGAATACTGTTCATGCATTGTTTCACTTAATGTGCTCATCAAGTTAAGTATTTATTTAGTCACAATTGAGAGACAAAAGTCAACTCAAACTGGCTTGTGACAAGAAAAAAGAAGGAAGGCATTACTGGTTCACAAACTGAAAACTCCAGGGATAACTTCAGGCATGGCTGGATCCAGGTGCTCAGTCAACATCACTGGAAACTGTCAGTCCCTTTTCTCTACTTGTTTTTTCTGTGCTGGTTTTGTGTGTAAACACTCTTTCCTGTAATGACAAAGATGACTCTATCAGCTTCAGAGTTATGTTTATTAAGCCACTGGTTATAGATGGACCCCATCCAACCATTAAAAGTCCCCAGATTTGTCCTGCTTGGATCCTGTGTTCATCCCTGACCCAAACAGTGATGCTGGGCAGCCCCATTTACTCTACAAGGGCTGAGAGCAGAAGAGGATGGCACCCCCAAAAGGAGCATCAAGGGGCAGGTTTTCAGAAGGGAGATAGGATATTGAATGGGAAACATGAGAGAAAAGGTGCAGAGTCTCTTAAAAGTGGGGGCAGGGAAGCCCCTTAGTGACAGAGAAGAGGACGAAGGCATTTCCTCTGGGCCCAGGGTCTGATGGAAAAGGGCTAGAGGTTGGTGACTGACCATGGGGAGACGCTGCTTTTCAAAGGTGATTAAAGCAGTGCCATCAAAGCGGGTTACAGGGGACACGCCCAGGAAGCCCACCCACGAAGCAAGCCGTGAACCTGGAAGGAGCCGTGCAGTGGGCGGGGGACTGGGCTCTGTGCCCAGTAGAGCTCTTCCTGTTGGCTCAGGCTCCTTCCCCAGACTTGGACCCTGTACTCCCGTACTCCCTGCCCCTACCAAAATGCTTCCTCCTCTGAGAAGCTTTCCCTGACTGCCTTCCTCTGAGTAACGTTTCCCTCCCCCCAGTCTTTGTTGGGTCTCTTCTTTCTCTGAGCACTTTTCACATCCCCTACCCTCTAAACGCAGCATTTACTTCCCTCTGTCTTGTACTGCGGTTGCTTGTGCGTATCTCCTGTAGCGTCAACTGATTTATGAGCTCTCGGAGAGCAAGACCATGTGCTGTATTTCTTTGAACTACGCACAGCCCCTACCAGCATCACAGACCCCAGGTTGGCTGACTGGGTGGCCAGGTGGCCAGATGAATGAGTGAAGGAAGGAATGCCTGAATGGCAGGTGGACGGACACACCTCATGGAGCGTTACTCTGAGGCGTGTGAGCCCCATGTTTTGTGCTTCAAGCTGCCGGGTGTCCTGGGGCCTCAGCAGAACCCCAGGCCAGCATTAGTCTCTCCCCTACCAGGCTAGGTTGGGGGCTGGGGGTGGGTAGGAGGAAGCAGAGAGAGAAGAGGAAACAGGGTGGGCCCCCTAGAAGGCAGAG
Organism: Moschus berezovskii; assembly: GCF_049115385.1. Lineage (NCBI taxonomy): Eukaryota > Metazoa > Chordata > Mammalia > Artiodactyla > Moschidae > Moschus > Moschus berezovskii. The sequence continues at coordinate 77,549,501 of NC_142466.1, read as the reverse complement.
TAGTGCGGGAAAATACGGCTGGTCCCAGTGCCAACAGCTGCGGAGAGCTGAGAGGTGATGAAACAAGAAGCTTCCCTCCCCTGGTGCTGTGACAAACATGAAGAGGCAAACGTCTTAAAATGCATCCACTTCCCGAGCCAATGAAGACTGAAAGGCCCCTGAGAAGCTTCTTGACTGTGGCTTATTCTTCACCTTGAATTTAAACAGCTGGAATCCTTTTGAAGGGAAGAAATTGCCTTTAAGTGGGGAGTGTGCGTTGCATTAGAGGGAAGGAACACAGACCGCAGCCATCCTTCCTGCGGGCCCGCGACTTTCCAATCTGTTCTCCTCCCCAGCAAGCCAGTGACCCTGAGTGTCCTTCTCCCGGGCTGAGCAGGCGTGTCCCCACGTCACGCGGCGCCTACAGCATCTGTGTGGTTGCCTTTTGGGGACCACCTCCTTGCCCTCATCAGCCCAAGGCAGAGACACAAGTTTCAGCACAAATCTTATAGAGGCCTGGACATCTGGAGACATTCACGAGTGGGAGAGACACAGAGCATTCTCGAGGAAAGAGACCTCGGAGCTTCCCAGCCCACTGCCTATCATTCTTCTTCTTTTTCTTTTAACTTTTTACTACATACAGAAATACAGCCGATGAACAATGCTGTGATAGTTTCAGGTGGACAGCAAAGGGACTCAGCCATACATACACATATATCCATTCTCCCCACAAACTCCCCTCCCAGGCTCCCACATAACATTGAGCAGAGTTCCATGTGTTTTTACAGAAGGTACTTGTTAGTTATCCATTTGAAATATACCCATGTGTACAGGCAACCATAAGTTCATTCTCTAGGTCTGTGAGTCTCTTTCTGTTCTGCAAGTAAGTTCATTTGTACCATTTCTTTTCAGATTCAACATATAAGGGATGTCATAACATATTTCTCCCCCTCTATTAGATTTACTTCACTCGGTGTGACAATCTCTAGGTCCATCCATGTTGTTGTAAATGACATTATTTCATTCTTTCTAATGGCTAATATTCCATTGCATAAACGTCCCACACCTTCTTTATCCACTTATCTGTCTATGGACAGGGTGCTCCCGTGTCTTGGTTATTGTAAACAGTGCTATGATGAACCCTGGGGTGCATGTATCCTTTCAGATCATGTTTTTCTCTGGATATATCCCCAGGAGCTCCCATCCTTTTTATACGCAGAGAGGAAAATGGGCGCTGCTGCCATCATGAAATGATTAGGACACAGGGCTGCCAGCACCCGGGAGCAGCCCCTGATGGATTGGCAGATCCACCCAGCTCGTTTTCGAAAAGATACTGAGAGGGAACGTGCCCACATGCAGGGGGCAGCCAGGCACAGTTGCTCCTGGGACAGCAGCTGGTGCACAAGTTGTTGAATCACAGGCACCCTGTCAGTACTGCAAACTCAAAGATAAAGGGCACCGGCCCTGAGCTCCCAGTCTAAGGTGGAGAGGCAGACAGATGCATGGAGCGCCGGGACACCGTGTCAGTGCTTCAGGAGAGGGACCTCAGGCACCACGAGGGCCAGGGAGGGCAGCCAAGCTGAGACGGGGCCTGGAGATGCTTCCAGGAGGTGGTGACCCCAAGCTGAGCTGTGCCGGTGACAGACAGGGAGCTGGGACAGCCGAGTGAGGCCTGAGGCTCCGGAGGGGTCAGGACCGCACTCTGAGGGGGTCACAGATGCTGCTTCGTGGGCGCCGGTGTGGAATCAAGTCTTTATCTGGAAGCCAGGCTGGGGAAGTGGGAAGGTCACCATTTGATTTTCAGGCTGGTGCAGGTGATCGGATTAGCAATTCAGGAAGGTCCCTTGGGCAGGTCACCCAGGTGCCTGTGGGAGGGTGGGAGAAACACAAGGCTGGAGTCCGGGTGAGCCTGCTGAAGCAGAGGGTGATGGCGTGGACCGGGGCCGGGGTCTGAAGGTATAAAGGCGGTCACGGGCCTGGTGAAGGTGGAGGAATGGGTATCGCCAGGAAGGAGACAGCCGGGACAGCTGTCGGGTTTCTGTGACAGGCAGGTGGGTGGCTGAGGGTTAAGCTGGGCATGTAATTTATCCCCCAGAACAAGACGTTTTGGAGAGTGAAGGGAAGGTGCTGTTAATAATGACTGGGAGGAAGGGCACTATTGGGCACTGTCCCCAACAGCGGTGCTGTCACCAAATGAGGGACACAGGAGAAGGTTTGGATTCACAGGGACCACGGGCAGTGAGTGGCGGCAGCTTTGCATCACTGAGGCCCCTGTGTGCACCCAGTTAGCGGATCAGTCTAATACTGGGAAGAGAAGGCAGGGCTGGAGGCCTAGCTTTGGGTCCTTGGCATCTGGGGGTGCAGGGTGGAGTGTTCCAGGAGGCTAGGCTCCTCAGCGGACTGGGGAGGATACGGAGTGGCCAGCAGCAGCCAGCCAGCAGAGGTCAGGTCAGACTGGCAAGAGAGAGGTTACTAAAGGGCTAGGCTGGGGAAGAGCTCTCGGATTTGTCAAATTCCCTGGCGCTGCTCTCAGGAGTTTCAGGGCACTGGGCCTGGGGAAAAGGTCAAGTCAGGACACGGTACAGAGTCTACTGGAGGGGGTTCACCCACGTGATGCTTCACACCTGTGATGCTTTAGGGAAGAATTAATTAATGAGGTGCAACTGCAGCCCAGTGCCAGGCACATGACAGAAGTGTAATAAATGGTATAGCTTGTCATACAATAAAAGACTGCTTTGTAGTCTGAAGGGTAAAGGGCACAGGAGAAGGGTTGGGCTCCTGGAGGCTCTGAGAGGAGCTGGTGAGGTGGTAACAGAGAAGGGGACTGATAGGTGGAGACAGGCCTGGGCAGGCAGGTGGGCAGACCACCCAGCACCCAGGTAAGGATGCTTGTGTGGAAGAGAGCCTGCTCACATGTCATTTTATCCTTCGTCCTTGGCAGAAGGCTGCTAAAATCACCCCACTCTGTCCCACCCCAGCCCGGGGCCACCCAGCCATCTTTTTGGGGTGTGCCTCTGGCCACAACAGGGCCAGGTGAAAAGCTCGATGTTCATGGCCGTCTCTAACCTTTGCAGTCAGAGTCTGAGGTCGTAGAGAAACTTCCTATGCAGGATTTCACATGATCCTCCTTGCAACGCTGGGAGCTAGGCCAAGTAGGGATTATCCCCACAACTGCAGGATGAGAGACACTTCCCAAGGTCAAGGTCAAGCTCGCACAAGCTGGGGAGTGGAGGAATCAGCCCTGGATAGCAGGTGGTCCACCTCTCAGTTCACTGCTCTATCACCTTCAAGATGTTGCTTCTCAAATGAACCCCTGAGTCCCAGAGAAGAGTCCTGCATGTCCATGTGGGACTCAGGGAGTCGTGCGCACATCCACTTCCGGGAGCAGATCCTGCCGGGGACACTGTCCCAGGAGCCAGTTGTTGTAGTTCAGTCCCTCAGTCATGTCTGACTCTGCGACCTCATGGACCGCAGCACGCCAGGCCTCCCTGTCCTTTGCCATCTCCTGGAGTTTGATCAGACTCATGTGCATCGAGTTGGTGATGCCATCCAACCATCTCATCCTCTGTCATTCCCTTCTCCTCCTGCCTTCAATCTTTCCCAGCAGCGGGGTCTTACACATTCCTGCCCACGAGGGGCATCTTGTAGCTGTGCCAATGTAAGTTGCAGTCATTGTTAAGAGGATGACCTCAGGAGCCCTTCCATGGCTGATGTTTTGCTCCTGGGCACCTTCGTTAGGGAGCTTCTTGGCCTTGACCTTCATTTCCAGTACTCTTTATCCCCGCCCCCCAACCTTTTCCATCGCCATTCTCTCTGCTCCAGGGTTTACAGAAGCCCTGGTCAGGCCTTTCTATAATTCCGCCCATCCCCAGTCCACAGGGATGTTCCTGGGAGCACCGGCAGAGAGGGTGTTTGTTCAGTGACTGAGCCTCTGATGTCCGCTGAGAGCTCCCGGTCAAGTGCTGGGGAAACAGGCTCCAGATGTTTTTCAGATCAAATAATGTTCCTTTGAAAACACTGTGTGGGCTGCTTCACTGAGGGGGCAGATGGGGCCTGAAAGGCCAGTTCAGTCGGTTTGCATCCGGGTTTAAAGAATAAAGGTCACTCAGCCAGTGTATGTTGGGGTCCAGGGTGGGGTGGGGGTGGGGGGTCGCCGCACCCTTGGGATCTGTCCTCGGTGGTCTGCTGGGAGTGTGGGCAGAAGTCTCTTGGATTTTAAAATCGCTGCACAGCCTTGACTGGAGCCATTTAGAGGGACTAACACATGAGCTTTGAACGCCCCGCAGTGACTCTTCATAGGCTCTTGTTGGAGAGGGGGAGGTGGCTTCTTTACAGAGGAGTTCGGAGAAAGACTGTGAGGAAGTTTAAATGAGGCATAAGGTCCTTTATTGTTTGTTAACACTCGCGGACTGAGGGGTGAAGGGGGAGAGGAGAAAGTGGGGAGGGCATCTGCTAGGACGGGGCACCCACTGCAGTCTGAGCCCTCCCCAGGCCAAGGGCCTGAGAAGAATGGGAGCTGGGGCGGCTGCTGGGGGTTGGGGCCTGGCATTGTCAAGTGACTTATAGCAAAGGGACAGGCTGAGGGGACAGGGGGCATGCAGAAAGGTGAAGAAATCAGGGACGGTTTGCTCCCCACCGGCAGGTCTGCCCCGACAATCCAAGGCAGGGTCAGGAGAGTCCATGGGACATTCTTATTCCCAGGTCTGAGTTCTGCCCGTGACGTTGGGCATGCGCAGACCCTAGACGCCCCCATAGGGGCGGGCAAGGCCCAGAGGGCCAGGAAGGAGCAGGGCCTGCCCGGCTGGTAGGCGTGGCTCTCCAGGCCCCGCGGGTTGGAAGGCGGAGCTGGCCTCTTCGCTCTCCCGAGGCTGCAATTCCAAGAGTCGACACCAGAGGGAGATAGACGACCGTCATCCCGCCCCATCAAGGTGAGAGGGCTGGGTGGCCAGGGTCTCAGGCACAGGGAGGCTACGGCCAGGGCCTTGGCATGGTGGAGACTTAACCTGGTAATGGAGAAATGGAGGGTCCCTGATTTGGGTCGAGTGTGCAAGCCTCCGCACTCCTTGCTCACCAGCTGACTGTGGAGATGCTCTTCTATTCAAATACAAATATGCCTGGAGTGGAATTCCTGACACTTGGCACCACTAACTTGAAATGCCTTAGGGGCCAGGCTGGTAGACTGGTGGGTGAAATAACCGGTTGGAAGGCGAGGAGAAGGGCAAAGGCAGGCCCTCACATCCCAACTGGTAGTAAAAAGTTATTTTAAATTGTGCTGGTGGTCCTCTGTTCATCCCATTTTGCTTGCCTGCAGACTTGACAACTGCAGAGTCAGGATGGTCTGGCGGGACTGAGAGCTGCCGGCTGTGAGAGCTGGTTTTTCCGCTCACAGAGCACTTGGAGCCCCAGGGTTGGTCTGAGAAGCTTGCAGGTCCCTGGCCTTGCACAGACCTCATCTCACGCCCTAATCTGTTGCTTTTAGCACCATGGCCTTGGGCAAGTTGCTTCTCGCTGAGATTCCTTTCCCTCACCTTAAAATGGGTGTAAGATGAGCTTCTGGTCGGATGAGTGACCAGTTGTCCATCCCAGTCTTTGCCTGGTCCATCAGTAGCATTTGGTCCAGTTGGCAACCTCTTCCTCGTAGGTGCATGTTTGTCTCCTGGCTTCAGGCACCCACACCCTCCTCCCTGTTTCTGGGTCTTCACTTCTTTGTCCCCTCCGCCGGCTGCTCCTCCTCCCACCAGCCTCTCCTTGCGGGACAGCCCAGGCCGCAGTGCCCAGTCTTCTTGTCATCCTTATCTACAGTTTCTGACTGGGTGGTCTCATCCAGCGTCATGTCTGTAAATGTCATCGGTATGCTCTCCCACTCACATGACCACGGGGGTGTCTGATGGACCCTCACAGCAGCATACCCAATGCCAGTGCTCTGTCCCCACCCTCCCCAAACACGCACCGTCTGCCATCATCCCCGTCTCGGCACAGAGCTGCCCCAGCCCCAAGTTGTGCCAGCTGGACATCCTGGCATCTTCCGTAACTGCCCCTTCTCTCCCACCACACATCCATCCCACCAGGAAATGCTCTTGGCTTTGCTTGCAGAATCTGTCCAGTCGCTGACCACCTCTTTCTCCTCCACTGTTAACACCCTGGCCAGGGCCACACCCTCTCTGCCCGAATTATTGCAACAGCCTCCTACCTGGTCTCCAGGCTACCACAGCTACCCTGAACAGCCAGCCTGTCCTCAACAGAGCGGCCAGAATGAGCTTTTACATCTCCTGGTCAGATCAGCTCACTCCTCTGCTCAGAATCCTTCCATTTCTCCTCAGGTCACCAGAAAGTAAAAGCTAAAGTGCTCACAGTGCCTTCCGGGACCTCATATGACCTGGCCCGTTGTCACCCCTCTGACCTCAATCCTGCTATTTTCACCTTGCTCGCTGGCTCCAGGCCTCCTAGCATCTCATCTGCTTCTGGACCATAGCGGTCATGCTCCAGGGCCTCTGCACAGCGGTTCCCTCTGCCTGTGTCTCTCCTCCCACTCTGCCTAAACGCCGTCACCTCCAGGAGGCCTCCCAGCCCCTCAGCCTGGCGCCCTGAGCCCCCCGGCCGTCTCTGCTTCTTCCTGTCACGTTTCTACCTTCTCCACATCATTTCTTCAGTTGCTGTGTTTGTGTGTTGCTTGCCTGTCCCCGCCCCGACCCCACAGCGAGAGTACCAGCTCCATAAGGGCGAGAATCTCTGGTTTATTCGCTGATGCACCCCAAGCACTAGCAGTGTCTGCCGCATTGTTGCTGTTGTTTGGTTGCCAAGTCGTCTCCAACTCTTTGCAACCCCATGGACTCCAGCGTGCCAGGCCTCCCTGTCTTGCACTATCTCCCGGAGTTTACTCGTTTATGTCCATTGAATCAGTGCTGCTGTCCCACCATCTTCTCATCTGCTTCCTTCTTCTCTTTCTCTGCTACTTTGTAGACACAATAGGTATTTACTGAATGAAGATTATCGAATGCTGGTTGCGAGAGATCTCATACATAAAGCCTGTCAGTGCCGACACAGGAAGCATTCCAAAAATGATGACGGTGAGGGTGGTGGTAGTGGTGATGGCGGTTATAATAATCTTCTCCACCACCTAGGTGCCTAGTGCATCCTGCAACACGACAGTGGAGGCAATATCTAAAAGATATGGCATACAAGGCAGAGGGTTGTAGGGGAGGTTTAAGGGTTAAGAAGAGATAGCAGAAGAGAGCTAGAGATGGAAGGGAAATGTTTTACACCTCGTTGGGAAGGAATAGAGCTCCATGACTGGACATAGTGCTATGCAGAGAATAGACACTAGGAAACCTTTGGAAGGGTTTCCCAGGTGGCTCTAGTGGTAAAGAATCCACCTACAATGCAGGAGGCACAGGAGACGCAGGTTAGATCCCTGGGTCGGGAAGATCCTCTGGAGGAGGGCATGGTAACCCACTGCAGTATTCCTGCCTGGAGAATCCCATGGGCAGAGGAGCCTGGCAGACTACAGTCTATGGGGTCACAAAGACTCAGACATGACTGAAGCGCCTGAGCACACACACAGACCTATGGAATGGATGAGTAAATCCTTTGCGTTGTCAGCACGTGCAGAGATCACTTTAGAAACTGGGCAAGCAGCCTTGGCAAAAACTTTGGGGTGGGGGAGGCTGAACCGAAATAGGGACAATGGAAGGAAGGCAGTAGTCTCCTAAGGCTGGACAGAGATGGGCAGTCTGCCACAGCATCTTCTCAGATGGCATCCCTCTGCTCAGGATCACAGCGTCCCACCAGGTAGGTATTCACTGACTCCTGGGGCCCTACGGGTGACTGCTGGAAGAGAAGAGCCATATCTCTGGGAAGCTGAAGTTTCAGGTGCCCTTTCCCCGTTAAAACCCCACACCCCCAACCCGTACCTCTTCTTCATGCAAACCTGGTATTTGGTGAAATGCAAAACCTTGATTCTGGGAGAGATTGAAGGCAGGAGGAGAAGTGGGTGACAGAAGATGAGATGGTTGGCTGGCATCACTGACTCAATGGACATGAGTTTGAGCAAACTCCAGGAGATAGTGAAGGACAGGGAAGCCTGGTGTGCTGCAGTCCATGGGTTTGCAAAGTGTCAGACACGACTGAGCGACTGAACAACAATTCCAGTGAGACTGCCTTTAGTTCTTTCTGCAAGTAGAGTGATGGTTAATTTCAGGTTTGAGTCGAATCCCTGGATCGCTAACGTGCTCAGACTGAAGCTGCTCGCCAGCCCTCATGCATCTGGCGCTCCCCATCCTCCACCTCCCCATCTCAGATGGGAAACAAAGCCACGTGAGGTGTGTACCTTTTCCAGCGTGCAATCGTGGAATAGCTATTTCCTCCTCCCTGCTCATTTCTCCCATTCACTAGCGAAAAACCAGGGCTCATGGAAAGGTGCCTACAAGGCTGAGATCTCCTGAAAGGCAGAGCGGCAGGTCAATTCCTGCATCTCCCTGGCAACAACCTCTGACCTGGCCCTGCCAACTCCAGCCTCAGACAAGCAAATGCCGAACCCCACCTGTACAAGAAATCCAGGTGGTTTAGAGCAGTCAGTGTGAAATCAAAACCATAAAGCCATAAAATGCCTGGGAAAGCAACATACAGATAAATGTTTGTTGGGTTGCAGGTTAGGGAGGGTCTGCCTAGGCATAAAAATCAAGACAAAGTCAGAAGGGAAAAAAAAGAGGGATGTGAGTTACAATAATATTTGAAACTTCTGCACTTTAAAAAATGCCATAAACAAAACAAAAATCCAACGACAAACTGAGACAACATATGTGCCACAAATATGGCAAAGGATTATTATCTTTATTGCATAAAAAGCTCTTATAAATCAATAAGGAGAAGATGAATATCGCATAGAAAAGGGGGCAAAGGATGTTCATAGATGATTATAGGCAGAAGAAAGTTCATTAAAAATGTGAGGGGAAAACTCAATCCTACTTCGAATTCAAAGACCCATAATTTTTAAAAACAGTATAGATTTCGTTTAAAACCTACCAAATTTGTACTTTGGATTTTTTTAAAGAAGAGTGTACATTACAGGTAGAAATACAAATTGCTTCAACCTTTCTAGAGGGTGATTTGATAATGCGTATTAAAATTATTCACATGTTCATTGCACTTGAACAATAATTTTAGCTCTATGAATTTATTCTAATCTGATTAATGAGACATGCACAAAAATTGATGGAAAAGGATGTTCATTGTTGTGTTATTCAAAATAGCAAAAGAAAAAAGGAAAGCCATCTAAAAGTTCAACAATAGATTGGTTAAATAGAATATGTTCTATCCATATGAAAGCGTACCATGTAGCTATTAAAAAATCATGTTCTCGGGGAATATTTAAGGCTATGGGAAAGTCTTACAATATGTTTTTAAGTGAAAGAAACCAAATGATAAAACAGTAATTTCACTATAGTCCCAATTTTCAAAAATTATATCTTTTTATGCATGCATGCAAAAAAAAAAAAAGAACTAGACGTATGAAGAATACATCAAAATGTTAACATTGGATCGCTCTGAGTGGTGGGATTAAGGGTGATTTTTATTTTCTCTTTTACACTTGTCTGTAATTTCCATATGTTCTCCAGTAAATGTGTATTACTTTAATAATAAGGGGGAGAAAAGCTATTTGGGGAGAAAAAAGAGTGAATGCTAAGAGGAAAAGGCTTCAGCTACCCAAATGGTCTGAGTGCTGGTTGCTGTGGAAACTGTAACTTTGAATTGCCCAACTTTTTGTGAATTACTTCCCTGCTCTGCAGGGTTAGAGCTAAGGCTGGATTCAGCATTATCCGGGTAGGCGTGGGCATGCGTCCAGGGAAGGGGGAGGTAAAACTGAGGGGCCCTGCCTCAGGAAAAAGCCCACAGGGGACCCTGTACTTCATCCTCGCCCTCTCTCCCCTTCCACGTATGGAGGGACCTGGAGTCCCAGGGGGATTGCCGGGCACAGCCTGCCCCATGCACAGACCTGCCCAGGAACCAAGAAGAAGCCCACTGCCTCTCTGAAAGTGTCCCCAAGTGCCTTGTGGAGTGTTGATAGTTCTCATTAATCAGCCTTTCTCCAGTTGCATCCTGGCACCTAAGGGATAGGGTCCCAGCAGTGGCATGGGGAAGTAGTGCAAAAACAGCTGATGCATCAGAGTCCCAGGGACCATTTGCTGAATCAGGGCATCTAAGCCAAGCCCCAGCCCCAGTCAGAACCTTGACCATGTGCCCTCTTGCCCACCTTCTCTTTACTGCCTGGAGGGCAATCCCTGTTCTGAACGGGAGTCCAGGATGAAGCACTAGCCCCAGGGCCTTTCAGGAAGCTGGGGGGCTGGGTACCCCGAGTGCAAAGACACTTTCAGATGACTATTCTCGGAACACGAATGTCTCGCTGCCATTTGTGAATCCTGCTCCGAGCTCTAGGGTGTGGAGAACTGGTTGGTTTATAGATCGAGGCAGCCACAAGTTAGAATTTTAAAAAGCAATGTGTCCTTTGAGCAGGAGCCCGGGCTGGGGGCTTTGCAGGCTGTCGCTTTGTCCCAGGGACCAGATGGAACTTGTTTTTCTGTTCACTTGGGGGTTTAACCCTTCGTGCACTCCCTCCTCTGCAGCCCCACTCAGGAGTTGCTGCCTCCGGAGCAAGGAGTCAGCTATGAGACAGAATCCACACATGTGAGCCTCAAAGACATTTATTGGGTATGCCTCATCTTTTCAGTCCCTGGCCTTTGCCGGATTACTTTGTTTTATTTAGCACGGTGACATGTGACAGGCACTGTTCTAAGTGCTTTAGAAATACTAACCCACCTACTCTTCTCAGTCGTTATTATCCCAGTCTTTACAAGTGAGTAAACTGAGGCACAAATGGGTTAAACAACTCACCCAAGGTCACACAGCTGATGAGTGATGAAGCCAGGATCTGAAACCCAGCTGCCTGGTTCCCAAATCTGTGTATTTAATCACAAAATCATGGCTGCCTCTCAGATAGCAGGCAAATGGATTTGACTCTTAACAGTTTGAAGTGATTCTTCCCGCTTAAGCTATGAGAGCGAAAGGCACCATCAGTGAGAGATGGAATTCAGGTCCCAGGCGTTGGTGCCACCCTGGGTCTGTTTCACACGATGCTCCTTCAGGTTTGTCCCCTGATTCTTCTTATCTGCGAGGTCCGTGAAATGTAATGAGAGGTCCAGGGTTCAGTGCCCTCCTCCATTCCACTCACAGCCTGTGTGATCCCAGTGTGACCTGGGGGCCCTTAGTTTCTGCTGGAAAAGCTTCACGTCACATAGTTTTTCATACAGAGAATGAGATGGTTGGATGGCATCAGCAACTCAATGGACATGAGTTTGAGCAAACTCTGGGAGACAGTGAAGGACAGGGAAGCCTGGCGTGCTGCAGTCCATGGGGTCGCAAAGAGTCAGACATGACTGAACAATAACAGCACATAGTTTTCCTCCAGCGGAGGTCCTGGGGTCTGCCTTTGGGCAGGCTCTCTTGCCTGTTTATGGAGTAGAACTCACAGGGCTCTGTGAACCTTTATGACAGACTGGAACCCCAGCAGACGGAGCTGACCCTCGCGAAGTCTGCACGGGTTTTTCTCCTCTCTCTACAGAGGCAGGAGCTGGAACAGAGACTGGGGCTGTGACAGAGTGGCAGTCAGAGATGGGTGTCCACAGCATCCAGACTGTGTAGGGAGAGACTGCAGCCTGGGGAGGGGCTAAGAATGCCTCAGATGGGGCTCATCACCTCCTCATCAGGGTTATGAGTGCCCTCGGGAACACTGCCCCATGCCATGAGGGTACAGGGGAACTGGGGAACTGGGACTGCTCTACTCAGGAAGTGACGTGGGGCTTGGAATCAATGATAAAAATGGCACCGCAGTGGGGTGGGGGGGAGGGTGGCACGGTTCCCTGGTGGCTCAGTGGTAAAGAGTCTGCCCGCCAATGCAGAAGACACGGGTTCGATCCCTGATCTGGGAAGATCCCATGTGCCGAGGAGCAGGTAAACCCATGTGCCACAACTATTGAGCCTGTGCTCTAGAACCTGGTTGTCTCGACTACTGAGCCCATGCACCCTAGAGCCTGTGCTCCACAAAAAGAGAAGTCACTGCAACGAGAACCTTGCACATGGCAACAAAGAGTAGCCCCCACTCGCCACAACCAGAGGAAAGCCCACATGTAGCAACCAAGACCCAGCACAGACAAAAATAAAGTTCTTTTTTTTCTTTTTTAATGGCACTACAGGGACTTCCCTGGTGATCCAGTGATTAAGATTCTGTGCTTCCAATGCAGTGGCTGCTGGTTCAATCCCTGGTCAGGGAGCTAAGATCCCACATGCCTTGCCACCAAAAAAAAAAAAAAAAATGGCCCTGCAGTAGTATCACACTTGAGAGGGAGCTGCTCTTTCTAAGCTCATCTTGTGGATAATTGAACCTTGCCCGTTTATGTATTCCAACTTCTTATTTTAGTCATTGGGTATGGCAGTCTTTCTAAAATAGATTCCATATGACCCTACCGACCCTACCTTCTTAAACAATGTAACGAACATAGTTTCAGTTCAGTTCAGTTCAGTTCAGTTCAGTCGCTCAGTCGTGTCCGACTCTCCGCGACCCCATGAATCACAGCACGCCAGGCCTCCCTGTCCATCACCAACTCCCGGATTACACTCAAACTCATGTCCACAGAGTCGGTGATGCCATCCAGCCATCTCATTCTCTGTCGTCCCCTTCTCCTCCCGCCCCCAACCTTTCCCAGCATCAGAGTCTTTTCCAGTGAGTCAACTCGTCGCATGGGGTGGCCTAAGTATTGCAGTTTCAGCTTTAGCATCAGTCCCTCCAATGAACATCCAGGACTGATCTCCCTTAGAATGGACTGGTTGGATCTCCTTGCAGTATAAGGGACTCTCAAGAGTCTTCTCCAACACCACAGTTCAAAAGCATCGATTCTTCGGCGATCAGCCTTCTTCACAGTCCAACTCTCACATCCATACATGACCACAGGAAAAACCATTGCCTTGACTAGACGGACCTTGGTTGGCAAAGTAATGTCTCTGCTTTTTAATATACTATCAAGGTTGGTCATAACTTTCCTTCCAAGGAGCAAGCGTCTTTTAATTTCATGGCTGCAATCAGCATCTGCAGTGATTTTGGAGCCCCAAAAAATAAAGTCTGACACTGTTTCCACTGTTTCCCCATCTATTTCCCATGAAGTGATGGGACCAGATTAGCCTCTGTTAAATGATTCCAGGTCATCATTGTAAACATCTGTCACAGATGATGCCCCTGCTACCTACGAGTGTTTCTTCTGTGTGGCAGGGGAAGCTACTGAGTCCCTAGCAGGGCTGTTCAGGATACTAGCAGTCAAGGTCATTCCCCTGTGGGCAGGTCCAGCCTGGCACTCCCGGGGAGGTCGCTCTGATTACCAGTCCTCCAGGACATGGAATTAGGACCCTGGAAACTGCCCCAGTGGCCAGGCAGTGTCTTCCTGTGCTTCTGACAGCAAATAGGGGGTTTGGGGGCTTCCCAGGTGGCACTAGCGGTAAAGAATCTGCCTGCCAATGCAGGAGACATAAGAGACTCAGGTTCAACCCTTGGGTCAGGAAGATCCCCTGGAGGAGGGCATGGCAACCCACTCCAGTATGCTCGCCTGGAGAAACCCAGGGAAAGAGGAGCCTGGTAGGCTACAGTTCACGGGGTCACAAAGAGTCAGACGCGACTGAAGCAACTTAGCATGTGGGGATTTTATCCACACTGACTACTAGCTCTCCATCTATCCAACACAGAGTCCTACAATTCAATTCAACACTCACCTAACCACCCAGACTTAGTATCAGACTCCACACGTTAAGGGCTTGGTCCACAAGATTATCTCCCACTTCAAACGTTCATCACAAGTATTGTTACCAAAGGTGCCCACACTTCTCTTCACCTTAGCTAAAGAGTTAGGGTCCCCACTACACATCCCCACTTCAGGTTCAATAATCTGCTAGGAGAGCTCTCAGAACTCCGGAAAGCAGTTTTCCTCCTATTGCTAGTTATTATAAAGGATACAACTCAAGGAACAGCCCAGTGGGCGAGATGCCCAGGGCAAGGAAGTCAAGGGGCAGGGGTTTCCCAGGGGCTTCCATGCCCTCCTCAGGAGCACCACCCTCCTCCCAGCCCCTTGATGTGCTCACCAACTCAGAAGCTCTCCAAGTCCCGTTGTGTAGGGTTTTCACTGAGGTCTCATCACAGAGGCGTGATTGATGGAATCATTGGCCATTGCTGATTGACTCAATCTCCTCCTTCTCCCCTCCTTGGTGATCTGGGGGTGAGGCTGAAAGTTCTCACCCTCTAATCACGCCTTGGTCTTTGTGGGACCAGTCCCCATCTTGAAGTTACCTAGGGGCCCCGGCCACCAGTCATCTCATAAACACACAAAAGACACTCATCACTCTGGAGATTCCAAGTGTCTTTTTTTCTTCTTTTTATTTAGCCTAGCTGCTGGCACACCAGATCTTAGTTCCCTGAACCAGGGATCGAACCCTAACCCCCTGCAGTGGAATTGCAGAGTCCCAACCTCTGGACGGCCAGCTGTGCTGTGCATAGTCACTCAGTTGTGTCTGACTCTTTGCAACCCCATGAACTGTAGACTCACCCCCAGCCCCCTCCAGGCTCCTCTGTGCACGGGGGTTCTCCAGGCAAGAGAGGATTGCCATGCCCTCCTCCAGGGGATCTTCCTGACCCAGGGACTAAACCCAGGTCTCCCACATTGCAAGCAGATTCTTCACCATCTGAGCCACCACAGAAGCCGCTGGATGGCCAGGGAAGTCCCAACTTCAAGGGTCTTAGGAGCTCAGTGCCAGGAACCAAAGACAAAGACCAAATACATGTTTCTGATATGGTACAGTGTGTTTGACAATGTAGAGTGGATAAGTGGTATTGCAGGTGACTTTATATGCAATCAGGCAGGACCACACACAGACACATCCCTCTCCAGGGGTCAAAAGCTGCCAATCAACATGACACACTCCCTCCAACGGCACAGGCCACTTCAGGAGGGCAAAGAACAGAGTGAGCCAGTTACTTCACAACAGAAAGCCCTGAACCCAGGACTATGCTGGCACCTGGCAGGTATCTGATCAATAATAACTAATTATATATATGACAAGCAAATGGCTATTTTGCAGCAGTCACCTGGTTTCATGTTAACATCTTCATCAGCTTCCCTTTTGCTGTCCTCAAGTCTTCAGTGAATCTGCATCGCTCATTTCACAGTGGTCCTGAGGACAAAGGGCTTCCCAGGTGATGTAGTGGCAAAGAATCCGCCTGCCAAGGCAGGAGACATAAGAGACATCGGTTCAATCCCTGGGTTGGGAAGATCCCCTGGAGAAGGAAATGGCAAGCTGCTCCAATATTCTTGCCTAAGAAATCCCATGGACAGAGGAGCCTGGCAAGCTACAGTCCATGGGGCTGCAAAGAGTTGGACACTGCTGAGGGACTGAGCACAGCATAGCACAGAGCTGAGAACCAAAGCCTTGGTTCTGTGTCTGTAAAAGTGGAACATGACCAGAACAGGGCTTCAGAGGGAGAGCAGGGATCTTGAGGAACAAGAGTCTGAGCTGCTTGTGGTCCCACTGTCTCACCCAACACAGAGCTTCTTTCTCTGGAGCCAGTTCTGCCTTAAGAATATAGGCTTTATTTTATTTTCATAAGGAAGGCTGACTTTTTGTTTTTTTAGATCACTCACAAGTGATAGCTATAGGGAGCAAAGAAATTTGTAGGGTTATTTGTTTCTACACAAAACCACCCAACACTGCTAAAATTACTTTTAAAATTTATTTTCCTCCCATCATCTGTTATTTCTTGCTCCTGTCAAAGATGATTGGTATCCTTATGTCCTTTCTGATAGGCGGCAGGATGGGAAGGCTGATAACCAAGCAGGTCAGAATGAGTTCTAAACCAAGAGTAAACAGGCTAAAGTGAAGACGTGAGTCAAGTGGCTTGGGTCTCCGAGCCACCATGACCTATGTAAGATGCCTCTGTCTGCATTTTTTGGAGGCGAGCGTGGGGAGGGTGGGGGCGGTGGGAAACAGGATAGCAGGCTGGCAGGGTGGTGGGGGAGGGGCAGAGCATGCGCTTAAGATCTACAAAGACAGGTCTGCTTTCAGATTCCCCGTCCTGTATCCAACTAGCTCCACTAGTTTTTCCACCTCTGAGCCTCACTTCCCTCACCTGTGAAAGCAAATGATAATGTCTACTTTGAGATGGTAAAAGGGGAAAATGGTCAAAGGAGCCAATTAGAGTGCAGAGAACTTTCCCACAGTAGGCGCTCGTCCTTCCTTTTCTTAAATTTTATTTTTAATTGTAGGATAATAGCTTTATAATATTGTGTTGGTTTCTGCCATACATCAACGTGAATCAGCCACAGGCATACATACGTCCCTTCCCTCTTGACCCTCCCTCCCACCCCATCCCACCCCATCCCACCCCTCTAGCTTGTTAACATCCTTCTCTTTCTGATGCGCCACCATTTCCTGGACACTTGGGCCCCTGGAAGAGGTGATCTCTCGAGAAGTCAATTTTATTGCCTCTCACATTTAAGGCGCCTAATATACTCTTTGTATTCCTCATCCTTGTCTCATTGTGAGGTCCCATGGGGCTCTCTCAGTTGGCAACATGATCCCTTGTTTGCAGATGAGAAACCTAAAGCCGAGAGAGGTAGCTAAGGATCTTGCCCAAGGTCACTTGGCAGGTGGGGATGGAGCCCCAGGAGAAGCCTCTCCTGACCTTCTCCTGCTTTCTCTGTGCCTCGCTCTCCCATTGCCACAGGTTCTCCTCCCCGAGTTTTTGACTTCCTCACATGCAGCATGGGCTCATAAAACCTCCCTGGCCGTCCTTGCAGTCTCTTGGGATCCAGGATGAGTTAGATGCTATCCCAGGCCCCTGATACTTCAAGAGACATTATGCCCAGGAGAGCTCTTTGAAAAAAGTAAAAGCAGTAAACACGAGGATTCTGCCATTTTCGTGCAACATTTTAATCCCTTTCTAAAAACACTGGGCAGGTGAGACGCCTGACACCCCTCCTCCTTCCCTCCATCCCCACCTCTCCCTTTGTCCCTCCCCCACCATCCCAGAGGAAAAAAACCAAGGAGTCAGAGCAGCTTTTCCAAGAGGAGTCTCGCTCCACAGAATCTCAGGGGCTCAGCACCAGGCCCGACACAGCAGGGTGCACCAAGAGGACCTTCCGGAGGAGAAAGCTAACAAGCACCTGTTTGTTTGTTTTAATCACCTGTAAAAGCAAGTCCTCCTCACACCTTTCTGGGCTCTTCAGAATTATTGATTCTGAGGGCCTAGCTCCTTCCTGTGAGCCCTTGAGGCCCCTCAGACAGGGACCTGGGTGAGTGAGCCCTGCTCTCTGTCATCCTAGAGTGAGGCTCAGCAGGAAGGGGCTGCCCTTGCCCAAAGGGCCCTGAGTTGGGGAAGGGCCAGGGAAGGGGACTGATGGCCGAGGGCCCAGTGGCCCTTGGTTTTGCAGGTCTGCTCGCTGAGGGCAGCTTTCAGCTCCGGAGAGCAGGGTGAGATAAGAGTTGACTGGTCAGGGGAGGTCCTAAGTTCTTCATGTGCCGCCATCATCCTTTAATCTTCCTGTCAGTGTTGTAAGGTGGGTGCTATCATCATCACCATCTTCCAGATGAGGAAACAGGTGTGTAGCAGGTTCGAGCTGGTGTGCTTCAGTGCTGGCCTTCAAACTTGGTGATTTGGCTCTTGAGGTGTGTATTAACCACCACGCTTCACTGATGGTCTGGGACAGGGGGCTGTAATTCCAAGCCACATTTCCGTGGAAGCATCCACAGGAAGGACTAGCAAAGGAAGACTTAGGGTTTGGTTTCCAAGCCTCGTCTAGTTTCCATGGTGAGGCCCATCCCTCTCTGCCTTGCTCGGCTCCTCCCCTCTCCCCTGTGGGGAGGAGGGGAGCCTCTGCAGGGCTCAGCCTCTCAAATTTGCCCCTTTATTACCATCAGGACCTCCAGCCTGCCCCGCCCTTCATTCAGGCTCCTGTATTTCAACCACAAATTTCCTCCTACAGGTAGTGTCTCATGTACCCTAGACACTCGAGGACTTTGTAACTCCAGAGGAGAAAGAAGAAAGGCAAAGAGGAACTAACAGGCATCTCAGGGCTTACCTCCTGGGGAAGCAGAGCATGAGGGAAACACCTAATTCCCCCAGACAAGAACATCAATGGTTGCCTTTCAAAACTTACCCTAAACCAGAGGTTAGAGCACTTGGATTGAGGTTCCCCATGTTAGATTGAGCTATTTGATGACTGGGTGGGTACTTCCCATTTTCTAAGAGGGTGTCAGTCAGCTCAGGCTGCCATCACTAGATACCATATACTGAGTGACCTGAACAACAGAAATTTATTCCCACAGTTCTAGAGGGTGGAAAGTCCAAATCAAGGTGCTGCTAGCCAGTTGAGTTTCTGGTGAAACCTCTCTTCTTCTTTCTAAAATATTTATTTATTTAGCTGCATCATGTCTCAGTTGCAGCATGCAGGATCTTTCATTGTGGCGCTCAGACCCTCTAGTTGTGACCCATGGGCTGTAGAGCGTGCGGGCTCAGTAGTTGCATTGCTCGGGCTAGGTTGCTTCACAGCATGTGGGATCTTAGTTCCCTGACCAGGGATGGAACCCACATCCCCTGAATTGCAAGGTAGATTCTTAACCGCTGGACCACCAGGGAAGGCCAGAGACCTCTCGTCTCTTCTGTAGACAGCTGTTTTTCCTCTGTGTCCTCACATGGAGAAGGAAAGAAGAGAGAAAGTTCTCTGGAGCCTCTTCTTATAAGGGCACAATCCCATCATGAGGGCCCCACCCTCGCAACCTCATCTAAACCTAATCACCCCAAAGGCCCCACCTCTAAATACCATCACATTGGGAATCAGGGCTTCAACATATGGATTTGGGGTGGCCATGAACATTCAGTCCAAGGCAAATTGGAAATACTGAGGGAAGAGCATGTTTAGAGGATGGGTGTGAGAACTTCGTGATCTGATCTGAACATGCTCAGTTTGAGGTGCTATCAGACATCCAGGGAGATATGGTGTTTTTACACTTCTTATTTATTTATTTTCGGTTGCACTGTCTGCACTGCTGTGTGCAGCTTTCTCTAGGTGCGATGAGTGGGGGCTTCTCACTGCAGTGGCTTCTCTTGTTGTGGACCATCGGCTCTAGGTGCACAGGCTTCTGTAGTTGCAGTACTTGGGCTCAGTGATTGTGGCATATGGACTTAGTTGCTCCGAGGCATGTGAAATCTTTCTGGACCAAGGATCAAACCCATGTCCCCTGCACTGGCAGGCAGATTCTTAACCACTGGACCACCAGGAGAGTCCCGGGGAGAGATGTTGAGTGAGTTTTTATACAAAAGAGTTTGATGTTCAAAGGAGAGGTTCAGGCTGGAGACAGAAATGGATCTGAAACTTACTTCCCCAAGCTACGGCTTTCTCAACTATAACATGGGGTGAATAATTCCTATCTGGTAGGGTTGTTGTAAGGTTTGAATAAGAAAAACAAAATGCTTTGTGATGTTTCTATGCATGCTAAAGCCAGAGAGCTAATTCTCCGAAGTTAAATGCAGAGATAAACCTGGTTAAAATCATGACATAATTTGTCTTTGGTACCTCAATCCTCCGTATATCCTTTCCCACATCTTTTTCCCTCTTGGACATGGCAACATCCTCCTTTTTCTCCACCCCACCCCCCATCTATGTCTGTTCTTCTCAAACACATCACATCACAGTGTGGTGACTGATAGCAGCTTAAAATGTTATCTGCCTCAAGGGATTTTGTATGCTAAGAGGCTGAACTGATCTTAAATTTAAAGAAGAGAGAGAAAGAAAAGGAGGAGGAGGGAAAGAAGGATGGGGAAAGGGTTATATTTTCTCAATTAGCAGAAAAATATAAGATTTACTAAATACTAAGTTTTTATCCCATACTTTTGTTGTCTTTCTTAAGTCTTCTTCTTTCCTTATCAATGCCTACATTAAGCTTTGGTCTATTTATTTAGGCTCTATAATAATATATGTAATTTTAGTATATTTAGTATGTTTGATATTTGCTTTAGATATGTATTTGTTCATATCTATCCATGTATAAAGATCCTTATATTGATCTAGTGAATGTATATAAATATACACACATATATATAGAGAGAGAGAACCATTATATACTGTACATCAATATTAGTTGAGAACTACTGAGTTTCTTCCCTCAGTCTTTTTTATTCTATTTTTCATTTTGGATAATTTCCATTACTATGACTTTAAGCTCACTACTATGTTATTCAGTGTGGCTAAACACCGAAATCAGATTGATTATATTCTTTGCAGCCAAAGATGGAGAAGCTCTATACAGTTAGCAAAAACAAGACCAGGAGCTGACTATGGCTCAGATCATGAACTCCTTATTGCCAAATTCAGACTTAAATTGAAGAAAATAAGGAAAACCACTAGACCATTCAGGTATGACCTAAATCTAATCCCTTATGATTATACAGTGGAAGTGAGAAATAGGTTTAAGGGACTAGATCTGATAGATAGAGTGCCGGATGAACTATGGACGGAGGTTCGTGACATTGTATAGGAGACAGGGAACAAGACCATTCCCATGGAAAAGAAATGCAAAAAAACAAAATGGCTGTCTGAGGAGGCCTTACAAATAGCTGTGAAAAGAAGAGAAGCGAAAAGCAAAGGAGAAAAGGAAAGATAGAAGCATCTGAATGCAGAGTTCCAAAGAATAGCAAGGAGAGATAAGAAAGCCTTCCTCAGCGATCAATGCAAAGAAATAGAGGAAAACAACAGAATAGGAAAGACAAGAGATCTCGTCAAGAAAATTAGAGATACCAAGGGAACATTTCATGCAAAGATGGGCTCGATAAAGGACAGAAATGGTATGGACCTAACAGAAGCAGAAGATATTAAGAAGAGATGGCAAGAATACACAGAAGAACTGTACAAAAAAGATCTTCACGACCAAGATATTCACGATGGTGTGATCACTGAACTAGAGCCAGACATCTTGGAATGTGAAGTCAGGTGGGCCTTAGAAAGCATCACTACGAACAAAGCTAGTGGAGTTGATGGAATTCCAGTTGAGCTATTTCAAATACTGAAAGATGATGCTGTGAAAATGCTTCACTCAGTATGCCCGCAAATTTGGAAAACTCAGCAGTGGCCACAGGACTGGAAAAGGTCAGTCTTCATTCCAATCCCAAAGAAAGGCAATGCCAAAGAATGCTCAAACTACCGCACAATTGCACTCATCTCACACGCTAGTAAAGTCGTGCTCAAAATTCTCCAAGCCAGGCTTCAGCAATACCTGAACTGTGAATTTCCAGATGTTCAAGCTGGTTTTAGAAAAGGCAGAGGAACCAGAGATCAAATTGCCAACATCTGCTGGATCATGGAAAAAGCAAGAGAGTTCCAGAAAAATATCTATTTCTGCTTCATTGATTATGCCAAAGCCTTTGACTGTGTGGATCACAAGAAACTGTGGAAAATTCTGAAAGAGATGGGAATACCAGACCACCTGACCTGCCTCTTGAGAAACCTGTATGCAGGTCAGGAAACAACAGTTAGAACTGGACATGGAACAACAGATTGGTTCCAAATAGGAAATGGAGTACGTCAAGGTTGTATATTGTCACCCTGCTTACTTAACTTCTATGCAGAGTACATCATGAGGAACGCTGGGCTGGAAGAAGCACAGGCTGGAATCAAGATGCCAGGAGAAATATCAATAACCTCAGATATGCAGATGATACTACCCTTATGGCAGAAAGTGAAGAGGACCTAAAAAGCCTCTTGATGAAAGTGAAAGAGGAGAGTGAAAAGGTTGGCTTGAAGCTCAACATTCAGAAAACTAAGATCATGGCTTCTGGTCCCATCACTTCATGGGAAATAGATGGGGAAACAGTGGAAACTGTCAGACTTCATTTTTTGGGCTCCAAAATCACTGAGGATGCTGATTGCAGCCATGAAATTAAAAGATGCCTACTCCTTGGAAGGAAAGTTATGACCAACCTAGATAGCATATTTAAAAGCAGAGACATTACTTTGCCAACCAAGGTCTGTCTAGTCAAGGCTATGGTTTTTCCAGTGGTCATGTATGGATGAGAGTTGGACTGTGAAGAAAGTTGATCGCCGAAGAATTGATGCTTTTGAACTGTGGTGTTGGAGAAGACTCTTGAGAGTCCCTTGGACTGCAAGGAGATCCAGCCAGTCCATTCTAAAGGAGATCAGTCCCGGGTGTTCATTGGAAGGACTGATGTTGAAGCTGAAACTCCAATACTTTGGCCACCTCATGTGAAGAGTTGACTCACTGGAAAAGACTTTGATGCTGGGGGGTTTTGGGGGCAGGAGGAGACGGGGACGACAGAGAGTGAGATGGCTGGATGGTATCACCGACTCGATGGAGGTGAATTTGAGTGAACTCTGGGAGTTGGTGATGGACAGGGAGTCCTGGCATGCTGTGATTCATGGGGTCGCAAGGAGTCGGACACGACTGAGTGACTGAACTGAACTGAAGATTCTGCTAATTCCACTGAGTATATTTTTCACCTCAGACATTGTTTTTTGGTTTTAGCCCTTCCAAATCAATCTGGAATTTAAAAAAATATATGCTCCATCTCTCTTGGGATGTTTAAGCATCCCTACCTTCTTGAACACATGGAATATAATTATAATAACTTTTAATGTCTACCATTTTATTTGTGTCATTTCCGGGTCTGTTTTTATTGATTGATTTTTGTCCTCATTTTGCCTCTTTGCATACCTGATAATTTTCTTTTTTAGGTGCTAGACATTGTGAAGTCTACTTTTCCTTTGTTGAGTGTGAAATATTTTTTCATATTCTTGTAAACACTCCTGAGTGTTGTTCTGGGATGTAGCTGTGTTCACTGAAAATACACTGATCCTTTTGGGGCTTGCTCTTAAGCTTTATTGGTGGATCAGAGCAGCCTCTTTCTAGGTTTGCTTTTGCTCTACTACTGAGTATTCTACTACTCCATGAATTGTGAGGCTTTAAAAAAAAATCTGATTGGTATTCTTAAACTACTCTTAATCCTATGTGAGCCCCAAAGATGTTTCCCTCTGTTCTTTTGGGGATTCTTTCCCTGGACTCATATAGTTTCCTCACATGTAAGTCCTAATCAGTACTCAACTGAAGACTCAAGGAGGACTCTGCAACTTCCAGAAGCCTCTCTCTGTACAGCTCTCTCTCTCTGCCCTGTGAATTCTGGGCACCTTGACCTCCATGGACTCCCAGCTCTAGCTCCTCAACTCAGAATAACTGTAAGATTCCACCTGGGTTCCCCTTCCCTGCACTTTAAACTCTGTTCAGATGGTAAGCTGGGGGTAATCATAAGATTCTCCTCATCTGTTTCCCTTCTCTCCCTGATCACTGCCCTGCACTGCCTGATGTTCGAGGTCCAAAAACCACTGTTTCACATATTTTGTTCTGTTTTTTAGTTGTCTTGAACAATAGGGTAAATCTGATCCCTGTTACACCATCTTGGCTGGAAGCAGAAGACTTTTACCTGTCTTCAGACTGAACCATACAGATGACCAACCCCAATATGAGGGTCTACTGCTTGCAACCAAGGGCTTCCTTTGTGGTTCAGGATGGTAAAGAATCTGCCTGCAATGCAGGAGACCCGGGTTCGATCCCTGGGTTGAGAAGATCCCCTGGAGAAGTGAATGGCTACCCACTCCAGTATTCTTGCCTGGAGAATTCCATGGACAGGGGATCCTGGTGGGCTCCAGTCCATGGGGTTGCATAGAGTTGGACACAACTGAGCAACCACACCTTGCCTGCAACCTCTTCTAGTTCCAGAACACTAACATCCATCTGTCAGAGTTGAGTTGTAAAAAACTAAAACCACACTCTAGCTATTTTAAGCAGAGAGGGCCTTACTACAAGAAATTGGGTGCTTACAACTTTGTTAGATGGTCTGAGGAGTGGGCTCTAGTTTCAGCCTCCAAGAATGATTCCCCCAGGAATAAAACCACTGAGCTGGCCTACCAGAGAAGCTGCTTTTTCTGCCCCAGTGAGGAAGCTGAGGAATCAAGAAGTTGTCTCTGGAACTGCTGACTTCAGCACACACCACAGCCACTGCATCCGGGGATCAGGGAGTTCCGTCCATCTCTGAAGGGCCGGTTAGCTCCTGTGAAGTCAGTGACTAGACTTGAGAACAGTGAGTCTGGAGGTCTCTGTCACTGCATCTCTCTCCACCAGTGCATCAACCCAGGAAGTAGAAGATGACCTCTGTCTCACCTTGTTGTGTGAGCCTGTCTCATTGGTGAAATCAAATTTGCATCCAGAACCCTAACTGCAAGGGAGTCTGGGAGATGTAGTTTTTAGATTTCAGCCTCTGCAGTTCCGGATGGTCTCCTTGGAGGAGGATGCAGAGGACATCAAGTGACAATCGCCATGTGGTACAGAAGCGCCTGATTCAGGAATGGGATGAATGTGGGAAGTTGAACTGAAATGTACAGAATTATGATTTGTCAAGACAAAACTGGATTCCTTTTTCACCTTTTGTCCTTTAATAGTCTCTTTGCATGGAGTTTATAATCTGGTACATCCTCACTGTAGTGATGAGGAAGTCTCTGGGCTCTAGAGTGTGGGACTCTTGCTGACTGTGAGATGTTCCGGAGATGGAGGAGGTCTGCGGGCCCCATGCCTCCACCATGGGGTGGTCCCCAAGTCCTCAAGTGGTGATAGCACACGTGGGGACTGCATCTACAGCCACAAGCATCAGCAAAAAGAGTTCAAGTGACACTTTTGTTGAGTTCCTATCTTATCCCCAAGCAGTGACATTGGGAGTCAGGGGCTGAGGAGACAGAAGGAAACTAACATTTCATGAGTACCTCCTCTATACCTTAATGTCATCTAATCACAATCCTAGAAGGAGGCTGAAATATTATCTTCAGTTCATTTATCAAGAAACTGAGGCTCAGAGAGGTAAGTATCTTGTCGGGATCAATACATTTGCGAATCATGATAACAATCCACTAAAACATCAGCCTGAAATGGAGAGGGGAAGAAAAGCATACAAAACTTCAGAAGTTTAATCCAGAACATGTAGACCTGTTTACATGTTAATAAGTATTTTATTCTTGTTAACCTTCCTTGTCACTCTTCTTAAAAATGTAACCGCCTAAATTTTGGAACTTGAGATTGATATTTCGTTGCTGTGGTCACAGCAACAGTAAAGATAATATGAAAAATATCTACATTAAAACATAACCTATTAACTTATTTTCTCGCTGAGAAATAAATGTTCTAGTGGGCAGAAAAAAAAAAACATAACGTAGGACCCTTGCCCTATACCATATACAAAAGTTAATTCACTATGGATCAAAACCTAAAGATAAGAGCCCCAAACTACAAAACTCCTAGAAGTAAACAGGGGAAAGTTGGATTTTGGCTATGATTTCTTGGATATGACACCAAGAGCACAGGCAACAACAGCAAAGTAGATAAATTTGACTATATAAAAATTTTTAAATTGTCAAAGGATATAATTGACAAGGTAAAAAGACAACCAAAGAATGAGAAAATATTTGTAAATCATATACTCAATGAGGGATTAATATCCAGAACATATAAAGCACTCCTGCAACTCAACAACAACAATGACAAAAACAGTCCAATTGAAAAAATGAAAAAAATGACTTGAATTGATATTTTTCCAAAGATATGCAATTGACCAAACAAGCACATGAAGAGATGCTCAATATCACTTATCATTAGGTAAATGCAAATGAAAATCATAATGAGATGCCACCACACACCTATTAGGATGGCTACTATTTTTAAAAAAAAGAGAAAAGAAAAGAAGATAACAATTATTGACTAGCATGTGAAGAAATTGAAACCTTCATGGATTTTTGGTGGAAATGTAAAATGGTGCAGCTGCTGTAGAAAACAGTATGGTGGTTCCTCACAAAATTAAAAATAGAATTACCGTATGATTTAGCAATTCTGCTTTTGGTTAAATATCCAGGAGACAACACGGATGAACGTTGAGGACATTATGCCAAGGGACATACATGCTCAGTCACTCAGTCATATCCATCTCTTTGCGACCCCATGGACTGTAGCCCACCAGGCTCCTCTGTCCATGGGCATAAGTCAGTCTCGAAAAGACATACACCATAGGATTCCACATCTACCATAGGATACCTCATAGGTATGAAGTACCTAGAGTGGTCACATTCACAGAGACAGAAGGCAGGATGGTGGTTGACCGGGGGTTGGGTGATAGGAGAACAAGAACTTGTTTCATGGGCTTGGACTTTCGGTTTGCCAAATGAAAAGCGTTCTGAAGATTGGCTGCACAACAAAGCACACAACACTATGACAGACTGAAAAAATAGTTAAGTGGCAATGTTTACGTCAGGTGCATTTTACCACAGTTTTTAAAATATATCATCAATCCATGGCACTTAGAAATAATTCGGAAAATATGTTACTTGGAAAATGACTTTTAACTATTTTAGCACTCAGTAGGCTGACTACTTAATTTCCATTGATCACAGTACAGTGCTTAGTTGCTCAATCAGGTCTCATGTCTGACTCTTTACAACCATTTGGACTGCAGCCCACCAGGCTCCTCTGTCCATGGGGTTTCCCAGGCTAGAATACTGGAGTGGTTGCTGTTTCTTTCTCCAGGGGATCTTCCTGACTCAAGGATCATACCTGTGTCTCCTATGTCTCCTGTATTTCAGGCTGATTCTTTACCTACTGAGCCATTGGGGAATCCTAATTACACTTTGATTTAATTGTGACTCTTAGTCCCTCTACTTTCTACTTGCTTGGTTTCTTCAGATATGAGAGGCTGTGATGTATGGTGGATAAAGATAATGGAAAGACCCAATTGTAATCCCAGCCTTGCCCCTGCTTGGCTGTATGAGATAGTCCCACCTTTCTGGACTTTATTAAAGCCTGAGTCTGCTTTCTAAATCAGGGACTCCCAGCTCCCCTGGGGGCAGCGAATGGGTACCAGTCCATGGTCTACTGGGGACAACAGGAGGTGGGCTGCCCAGTGAGTGGAGCTTCACCTGCCGCTCCCATCACTTCCCATCACTTGCATTACTGCCTGAATCATTCCCCCCACCCTGTCCATGTAAAAATGGAAAAAATTCTCTTCCATGAAACCGGTCCCTGGTGCCAAAAATGTTGAGGTCTGCTGCTCTAATTGACTCTTACATTTGCCTACATAGCCCTGAAGTCTACATGAGGAATACCCCATGGTATACTAGAGGCAATACCATTCATCACCATATTGCCATCCCCACACACAGACTCCTTGTTCCCCCAAATAGCTTTGCTCTCTGGGCAGTAAATTATTCTTGCCATCGTTATTTATTATCTCTTGCCACACCAAGAGACCATGTGAGTGTTTCATGCATCTGCCACTTGGGTTTCATTGGAAGGGGGAAGCAGGTGGGGCATCGGGGAGAGCAGGAGGAGCCAAGCTGCATCCCTGTGGCCCAGCCTTCTGCTCTGACTTCTTCCTACTGCAGGATCTGAGATGAGCCACTTACACTTTGTTTGCCTCCTAAGTACTCATCCATCCGTTCATTAGGTGAGTGTGTGCTAAATAAATACAAAAGGGAAGTGGCCCTTTTAGAACAGCTGATTGTGTTGAGCTCTTTGTGTATGTTATCCCATTCAATAAGATGGGTAGATTTTGAGGAAGAACTTTATTCCCAGGACACCAGTGAGGAAGCTAAGGCTCAAGGAGGTAAAGTAATTTCCCTGAGATGAAGTATGCTGTCAGTAAGTGGAATTGCAATTCAAACCCATGCTCTGCTGCATGCATGCTAATTCGCATTATCGTGTCCTACTCTTTGTGACCCTATGGACTGTAGCCCACCAGGCTCCTCTGTCCATGGGATTCTCCAGGCCAGAATACTGGAATGGGTTGCCATTCCATGGGTTGCCATGGGATCCCTTCTCCAAAGGATCTTCCTGACCCAGAGATCAAGCCTGTGTCTCTTATGTCTCCTGCATTAGCAAGCAGGTTCTTTGCCACTAGCACCACCTGGAAAGCCAGAATCAGCATCTACATCTTAGCAAAATTCCCAGAACTCTTTGCTGTAGCTGGATGTTCTCTGACCCTTCACCCTTCTTCCCCTGGATGTTCCAGAGCACAGTCATTGCTGGGTTCCCAGGCCAGCAGACTACCTCTTCTCCGTCGCCATCTCCTGCCAGGGCATTCTCTCTCCCTGCCTGTTGAGGGTGGTGCATCAGGGCTGGCATCTCCCCGTGCCTCCCCAGAAGCATGAGGTCTTCCAGGTAACATCTGGTAGTGCTCAGCTGCTTGCTCAGAGACCTCAATATTGCTTGGCTCAACCAAAAATAAATTGGAAAAGAAAATTGAACATTGCATCAATTTGGAGCAAGTTTATAAATTCTGCAGCTAAGCAATACCAATAGAAAATGATAGATGGCTGCAGAGCAGAGCGTCTCTGCGGTGATGTATAGTCACATTAGCTGAAATACCGTATTACATGATTCTGCTTTATTACCAGTGTTGGTGGCAGACAGAAAAACAGATTACACTTGAGTTCAAATCGATAGGAACTTTATTTACTGGCCTTTTAAAAACATATTTCTGCACTTTATAAAAACATATGGTAGATGCTATTGATAGAGCTTGTCTGCTTGTTAAAAAGCAATTTGCCCAAAACGAGGCTTTTAAGCTGTAATTTACGGCATTACCTTTTACCTTTTTTTTTTCCAGGGTTCTGTTCGCCTGGCTGTGCTTTGACGACTTCCTTAGACTTCTCTTGCCTTTAATTTTCTCTCCCACTTATCATCTCCCTAAACTCTGAGCTCCCCAGGGCCTCGGAGCAGAAAGGAGAAAGGAGCAGAGTCTTCTCTCAGTGGAGGCTGGGGTGTGTCACCAAAGCCCACCTTCCTATCCTCAGCCCTCCTCTGTTGCTCTGGTTTTTGAGGGGGCTCCTGGGAGCTCAAGTGGTCAGGCCTCCTCTTCCTGCTGTTTCTCACTGCCATGGACCCGCTTTCTCTCTCTTGTCCCTCTGAGAAAAGCACATCTCTTTCCCCAAGCCCTGATTTCAATTATTCTGTGTGACAGGAATACTACTTCCATGATATCACTGTGCCAACTCAGGCTCAAAGAGCTCAAACCCAGATCTTCTGCCTCCAAGTCAAATTAAGTTATTTTTTAATTAATTTATTTGTTTTTAGCTGCACTGGGTCTTCATTGCTACACTCAGGCTTTCTCCAGTTGCAGTGAGCAGGAGCTAGTCTCTAGTTGCGGTGTGCGGGCTTCTCGTTGCAGTGGTTTCTCTTATCTTGGAACCATGGCCTCTAGGGCACTCGGGATTCTGCAGTTGCGGCTTGCGAGGGCTCCAGAGCAAGGGCTCAGTAGTTGAGGTGCATGGGCTTAGTTGCCCTGAGGCATGTGGAATCTTCCTGAAGCAGGGATTGAACTCCTGTCCCCTGTATTGGCAGGCGGATTCTTAACTACTGGGCCACCAGGGAAGTTCAAATCAAGTCTTTCATGAGGTTGGAAGATGTGCATGGCAGTAAATGGGAGCTGTGGGGATACAGAAGAAGGCTAATGCATGAGTTGGTGTACCCAAGAAACTGCAATCCAGTTGAGGCGACAAAACAAAGCTACTGGCAGACTTTGGAGTTATTGGGTTTGGTTCCAGCTGTGCTCAGTCATGTCTGACTCTTTGGGACTCCCTGGACTGTAGCTGACCAGGTTTCTCTGTCCGTGAGATTTCATAGACAGGAATACTGGAATAGGTTGCATTTCCTTCTCTAGGGGATCTTCCTGACTCAAGGACCAAACCTGTGTCTCCTGCGTCTCTTGCATTGGTAGGCAGATTGTTTACCACTGTGCCACCTTGGAAGCCAGACCATCGCCATAAAGTGAATACTGCAGTGAAGCGAGCCACTCAAACTTCATGGCTTCCCAGTGCATATGTTACATTTATACTGTACTGTTGTCTATTAAGCAACAGCATAGCATTATGAGCAATAGCATTATGTCTAAAAAAAGCAATGTACATCCCATAATTTAAACATGCTTTCTTGCTAAAAGTGCTAACCATCACTGCGTGATGTTGTAATCTTTTTGCTGGAGAAGGGTTTGAAATATTTCAAGAATTACCAAAGTGTGACACAGAGACACAAAGTGAGCAAATGCTTTTAGAATATGGCACCAAGAGACTTGCTCAACGCAGGGTGGCCACAAACTTTCAATTAGTAAGAAGTCTCATATCTACGAAGCTCAATAAAGCAAAGCACAGTAAAGCCGGGTGTACTTGTCCTTTCCAGTAAGCAACTGGAGGCACTTATCTGTGGTTGGATTGAATAGTGACTGACGCTCATGGGAGTTTGAGGAAGAACAGGACAAGCAGGCAGAAGTCGGGGAAGCTTCCTGGAGGAGTGAGGCAGCCTGGAGGGATGGCAGGGTTGACCCAGGTCAGCCAGGAGAGGGGAGAGACGAGAGTGCTCCCGGCAGGTGGGCAGTGGGAGGATCAAGGTGCAGGAATGAACGTCAGCAAAGTGATGCCCCAGAGAAGTGAGATATCAGCCAAGGACGTGCATGAAGGGCGTGGCGGCCCCTGACTCCCAGCAGAGAGCTAAATGGGACAGTGAAACAGAGGCATTGTAGGTTCCTGGGCGCAGGAATAGCTCAGAAATAATGGTGCAGGGAGATTTATGCCACAGTGGTATGTGAGATCCTGGTTAGAAATACAGGGGCTCAGAGAGGTGCCTGCAGCTGTGCCAATGGCCCTGTTCAAGTCAGTATAGCCCTGCCAAGAAGGGTCCCAGGCAGGCTGGGAGGAGGTGGGCAGACCTGGGTGGGTAGCCATCTCAGTTACAGGTCTCAGCCTCGGAGCCAAGGCCCAAGACTGGTGGCTCTTCCATAGCTCATTTTTTAACAATTTATTTATTTACTTATTTTATTTTTGGCTGCACTGGATTTTTGTTGCTACGCGGACTTTCTCAAGTTGTGGTGAGGGGGGGCTACTCTCTGGTCGCAGTGCACGGCGGTGGCTTCTTTTGTTACAAATCACAGGCTCTAGGGCTCAGTGTTGTGGCTCCTGGGCTCTAGAGCATGAGCGCAATAGTCGCAGAGTACAGGCTTAGTTTCTCTTCAGCATGTGGAATCTTCCCCAAGCAGGGACTGAACCCGATTCCCCTGAATCGGAAGGCAGACTCTTAACCCCTGGTTCCCCCATAGCCCATTTTTTAAGAAATGTCAGTGGAAGATGTATTGCATGGGAAAGACAATTAAATGTAAAGAAGTAGAAAGCAAACTTAGAACACTAACTCCCATTTTACTGTTGTCATCATCATGGTTATTAGATGTTTTGAGTTAGCAGGTGTATACGGGTCATTGTAAAAAGTGATTCTCCCACTCTGCTCTCCATCTCGAAAGCAACCATCCAGTGGTAAGGATCCAGCTTCCAATGCAGTGGACGCAGGTTCCATCCCTGGTCAGAGACCTAAGATCCCACTTGCTTCAGAGCAACTAAGCCTGCTTGCCTCAACTAGAGAAAGACTGAGTGCCTCAACGAAGACCCAGAATAGCCAATAGATATATATGGAGTTTCCTTTGGGCCCAGAAACTTGGCGGGAATAGAACATAAAGAAATACCTGTTACATGGAGTAAAATAGGAAAGACAAGTCACAGTTAGATTAACAGTTACCCCAACTTCACTCTTCCTGATTTGATCACTTTTGGGGGATCTCTGGCCTCCTCTAGCCCCTCTCATAAGACTCCTGCCACAGTGGACAGTGCTGCTAACCGCACCCACCACCACCCACTACTGCCGCTGTCTGAGGAGCCCAGCCCCCCGCTCTAGTACACTGCCCAGTGCTGGGGCTGTGGCCCTGGGCCTACCCCTCCTCCAGGATCTCAGCCCAGTGCTCCCCGCACCTCCATGTCAGATCTCTGTTGTTGTTCCTGTTGCCCCTCAGGTAAGGAGTAGGGGATTTGAACATCTAAGACCAGAGTGGTCAGTGCCATCACCCAGCCATAGTACTTTTATCTGGTAACACATCATGCACATCGTTCCACATGAATGAGTACATTCTTACCGACTTCAATCTATTTAATAACTGCATAGGATGTACTGTAATGTTCTTCCATTGACAAATGTCGCTACTGCTTCCAGTTTTCCTTATTAAGGAAACATTAGGGACTTTCACTTTGCTGTGGCTAAGACTCCACACTCCCAATGCAGGGGGCCTGGGTTTAATTGCTCGTCAGGGAACTAGATCCCGCATGCTTCAACCAAGACCCAGCACAGACAAATA
This sequence comes from Moschus berezovskii, assembly GCF_049115385.1. Classification (NCBI taxonomy): domain Eukaryota; kingdom Metazoa; phylum Chordata; class Mammalia; order Artiodactyla; family Moschidae; genus Moschus; species Moschus berezovskii. The sequence goes on along the minus strand of NC_142466.1, from coordinate 77,517,172 downwards.
AAAAAATTATTTTTAAAAGATGAGAAAATCTGGCCTCTGGGAATTGAAGAAACCCTCAGGGTCCCCCAGCTACCAACCAGGGAGATCAAGGCCATGAAATTGAGTGTTAGTTGCTCGCTCGTGTCTGACTGTTTGTGACCCCAAGGCCACATAGCCTTCTCTGTCCCTGGAATTTTCCAGGCAAGAATACTGGAGAGGGTTGCCATTTCCTTCTCCAGGGATCTTCCCAACCCCAGGATCACACCTGTGTCTCTTGCCTTGGCAGGCGAGTTCTTTACTGCTGAGCCTCCAGGAAATAATAAAGCGGATTCTGGGACACAAAAGGCCGTTCCCAAACACAGATGTTCCCACCCTCTTGCTCCCTGGCTGTGTGCCTGGGACACAGGGCTGACATCCCCAGAGGACCCGGGGACACTACTGAGGAGTGTTCACTTGGATTCACAAGTCCTGACTTCATTCAGGAAAAAAAAAATTTTTTTAACCCTTAGGCTAGAGAGTTCAGCTTCTTTGCTTGAACAAAAAGAAAGGTGTCAACGTCCTGGGGGAGAATAGAGAAGGGATCACAGTTGTGTCTTCACCTGGGGCTGGGGAGGTGGACAAATAGGGTCTAGCAGCTAACATTCCTGAGCTCAACACTCATCTGGTGGAAGAGACCAGTGCCTGGTTTCCATGTTTGGTCTCAGAGGAGAAAGGAGGTGGCTGGAGTCAGCTGGACCTCAGTTCGGATTCTTGTTTAGCCCCTTACTATCTGTGTAACCCTGAACAAGTCACCCAAACTCACTGAGCCTCAGTTTCCTCATCTATAAAAGGGGAAAATAAGAGAGATTGCCTCACAGGGTTGCCAGAAAGATTCAATGAGATGATTTGTAAGAAGCACTCAGCTTTTATAAGCTCTCAATATATAAAGGCTGTCTTATTGAGAAGCATCACACAAGGATGGCACATTTTCTGGGACGGGGTGGTATCTGCTTACACTATTAGTTCCATCTCCACTCTCAATGCCCACAGCACCACCATGTTCAGAGATGTCATTCCATTCTTGCTGCCAAGAAGTGAGAGCACTCATCCGGGAGCATGCCATGAACTCTGTGTAGATGTAACTTGGTGATTATATAACAGTAAATGCCACTGTGACTCAAGACAAAGATAGCACTGCAGGGTGGGGCTTTTTGGAAGAGGTGAGCATGGGTAAGACTTCCACAAGCAGAGAAAAAAGGGATTGGGATGAGCCAAGACATGGAGGCGAAAATTCCCATTGGACAGCTGGGCAAAATTAAGGACAGGATATTGGAAGACTTGCCTTCCCAGGTGGCTCAGTCGTAAAGAATCTGTCCGCTAATGCAGGAGACTCATGTTCAATCCCTGGGTTGGGAAGATTCCCTAGAGGAGGAAATGACAACCCACTCCAGTATCCTTGCCTGGGGAATCCCAAGGACAGAGGAGCCTGGTGGGTTACAGTCCATGGGGTCACAAAGAGTGTGACACAACTGAGCACGCCCACACATGCAGGTGGCTCAGTGGTAAAGGATCTACCTGCCAATGCAGGAGACTTGGGTTCAGTCCCTGGGTTAGGAAGGTCCCCTGAAGGAGGAAATGGCAACCCACTCGTGCTTGGGAAATCCCATAGACAGAGGAGCTGGGGTCAGGGGCTACAGTCCATAGGGTTGCAAAGAGTTGGACCCAACTGAGTGACTAAGCAACATTGGGAGAATATGGTGATGGTACAGACTGAACTGGTCATGTGAGAGCTGGGGATAAATGAGAAGCAGGCTTGGAGGAGAAAAGAGAAAGGGAAATGTCCAAGTCAAGAGAACAGATGCTGATCCTCGGAATGAACAACCCCCCTTCTCCCTCCACCCACTGCCGGTATCCTCAAGAGTTGTCAACTGAGTGGATCTCGTCAGTTGGCCCTTCCTTGATTAACCTCCCTTCTGGATCCTGAGTCCTATTTTGCATCTGCTTCCACCTAATAGCCAGTACGCCCCCCAATCCCACTGGTATCTGAGAACGCGTGTCCTAACATTATAATAGGCTCCGCAGAGAAGGAAATGCTATCATCCGTGTTGGTGACAGCGGGCTCCCAGGCCTGCCAGGTAGTTTTCGCAACATCCTAGTCTTCCTTGTCTTGTTAATTAGGAGAGCCTAGCTCACAGATTCGGGAGACGCATCACAGCTAGCAGCTCTTCAACCTTCATAACTGCTTCGAACGAGGTGGTAGGACCGGGTGCATCTTGTCCTCCTTCGAAAGAGACCTTGGGGTTTGAGATCTGTGTGTGAGCCCTCTCTGTAGTGCGGGAGCGAGAGAACCAACCATCTGCAATGGGGAAACAGAGGGACATTCGCTGCATGCCTGTCCAGTTGCCTCCGAACTTGCTCACTCTTCAGCCCCTGAGCCAAAATAGGTCTACTACTCCATCCCCTTTCCTTCAGGGATATGTGTCTGGGTGTTGGGGAGCATTTGAAATTCAACATATATACTTGTGAACACCTGAGCGGAAAACTGGTGAAATCAGCTGATGGTGGCGTTTTCCCTGTCTTTTTGTATTCCCCGTAAATAGTATACAGTAATCAAAGTTTAAGCCGCCCAAGATGAAATAATTGCTTAACAATCATATAAGACAAAATGATTCAACAAATGACAATGAGGCCCTGTGATATACAGAACAGATGCATTCAGTGTACCATATTATAATGCGCTAACACAAGATTGACAGCACAATAATAGGAGTGAGCAGCAATTCAGCCTGTAATTCTGAACCAAATGTGAGGCTGTCCACAGAACTCAAATCCTACCAGGCTGCAAAATTAGAGGTAACACGGCACAAGGTTCAAGACAACTCATTAGCAGGTTGGCAGAGTGTTTCAGGAGCAAATTTGTCTGTCGAAGGAACTAATTTTGTGCCGTCTTCAGCTCAACTTTTTTTTTTTTTAAGTGTACAGATGCAGCCTTCCCTGGAGAGAAATGCATGGGTGGGAGCTAGAGATCTGGTCATAGCCCCTGGGGCACAGTGAGGTTGCTGCTGTCAGCTTTTGAGCGGGCAGTACTGGGTGTAATCAGGGTGTGTTGAAGGGTGTGCTGTGGAGCTGATGGCGGTGACGGTAACAAACACTATTGAGATCAGTCTCAATGCAGAAGAGTTACGAGGTGTCCTGCTGCCTCTTGGGGGGCTGTTCCCACATCAGAAAGGGTTTGGACTAACGATGTAATTCAGGGGCTGCTGAGGATCCTTCCAGGTCCTGAACTTCTACAGATGTGTCATAATGACTGCTTTGCGCAAATACTTTACTTCTTTTAAGGATGTTTGAAACAGGTGTGCTCAGACACTCAGACACAGAAGTGACTGTCATAAAGTAAGAGGTTTTTATATTCATTGGTTTCCAGAACTGGAGGCAGACCAGACAGGGACAGCCATGCAGGGAAGCACCAGAGTCTGTCAAGGAGTGAGGGAGTGAAGGGAACTGTAGGCAAGAGCCTTTACTGTAGTTTCCATGGGTAGGAAATAGGGGAAGCAGGGTAATCAGCATTCACCTGTTGGCTAGTTTGAATAATTTCATGGGCTCTGGGTCATAAGGACTCTCCCTAGTTGACTGGTCATTAGGCAGGGGATGGAGAAGGAAATGGCAACCCACTCCAGTGTTCTTGCCTGGAGAATCCCAGGGACGGGGGAGCCTGGTGGGCTTCCGTCTATGGGGTCACAAAGAGTCGGGCACGACTGAAGTGACTTAGCAGCAGCAGCAGCAGTGGCCCAGAGTGTGAGAGCAGATAAAGGATTGGGGAGGAGATAAAGGAGGTGCACTCACACACACACACACACACACACACACACACACACACCCTACCCCTGGGGTTGGTGAGATGCCGAGATATCAAAACATCAGAATACAGAATAAAAAGATGTGGTTGATGAACACACTTTTGTAACCATACACCATCAGCTTCCTTCTCTTTCCTGCCAGGCTGAGGCCTCCCCCTTCCCTTGCCCCAGACCCCTGATGAAAACACAGCTGTTGACACCACCATCTGCACATAATGGAAAGCCATGGTAGGTTAGTCAACACCACCCCAATCCAGGACCTGTGGCCTCTCAAAGGGAAGACTGCCACCGCCCTTTGATCAGTGGAGGCCTTGCCAGGCTTCTCTCCATCTCTCCTCACTCTGGGGCCATCTGGGTGTGGACAGCAGCAGCCACATCAGCAGGCTGACTTAGAGTGTGACTCAGAAATCCTTTGTTGCTGTTCAGTTGTGTCTGACTCTTTGTGACCCCATGGATTGCAGCACACCCGGCTTCCCTGTCCTTCACCATCTCCCAGAGCTTGCTCAAACTCATGTCGATTGAGTCAGTGATGCCATCCAACCATCTCGTCCTCTGTCACCCCTTGTTCTCCTGCCTTCAATCTTTCCCAGCATCAGGGTCTTTTCTAATGAGCTGATTCTTTGCATCAGATGGCCAAAGTATTGGATCTTCAGTTTCAACATCAATTCTTCCAATGAATATTCAGGATTGATTTCCTTTAAGATTGACTGGTTTGATCTCCTTGTAGTCCAAGGGGCTCTCAAGAGTCTTCCCCAACACCACGGTTCAAAACCATCAGTTCTTCAGCACTCAACCTTCTTTATGGTCCAACTCTCATATCCATACATGACTACTGGAAAAACCATAGCTTTGACTAGACAGACCTTTGCTGGCAAAGTAATGTCTGTCCTTTTTAATATGCTGTCTAGGTTTGTCATAGCTTTTCTTCCAAGGAGCAAGTAACTTTTAATTTCAGAAATCCTACACCTCCTAATTCCACCAGTAACCGCCCGTGTGGCCATGGCAAGGCTGCCTCACATTTCTGAGTATCAGTTTCCTTCTCTAAAGAGAAATAGGATTAATCCCGGTTCTAAATGCTTCATTTCTCTTGAAAATTAGGGGAAAGGAAGAGGAAATGCAGCAGAAAAGCTAAGGAGATGGGGGGGGGGTGTGGTTTCTCTAATCCTCACATAAAATCAGTGATGGCTACAAAACCAGAGAAACTGCCCAGGGACCCTCAGCCCTTCTCCTTTATCCCTTCTGTGGATTTGAGATTCTCCCAGTGACAGTGACGGGCTTCCCTCATAGCTCAGTTGGTAAAGAATCCGCCTGCAATGCAGGAGACCCCAGTCCAATGCCTGGGTTGGGAAGATCTGCTGAAGAAGGGATAGGCTACCCGCTCCAGTATTCTTGGGCTTCCCTTGTGGCTCAGCTGGTAAAGAATCCACCTGTAATGCAGGAGACCTGGGTTCGATCCCTGGGTTGGGAAGATCCCCTGGAGAAGGGAAAGGCTACCCACTCTAGCATTCTGGCTTGGAGAAGTCCATATAGTCCATAGGGTCTCAAAGAGTCGGACATGACTGAGTGGCTTTCACTTCACTTCACAGTGAGAGTGATGATGGTGATTATGATAATCAGCATAACAGGAATTCAGCCCTTGCAGGTTAGCCAGGCTTTTACATAAACTGCCTTATTTAATTCTTACAACAGCCCTAAGGTGGAGGAGACCCTCTCAGCCTATTTTACAGCTGGGGAAACTGAGGAGTGGAGAGTCACTGGCCGGGTGTCTCACAAGCAGGAAGTGAGGAGCCAGGTCTCATCACTGCACTCTGCTGCTCCCGCTGCCACGGGCAGCTTGGTCCAAAAAGAACTCAATGGATACATCCCAAGCGGCAGTAGGTATTAATTCCAGGAGGGGGAACCTCTAAGAGGGAGAATGAACCCCCAAGGAAAGGCATTGCCCCGTGAGGGGAACTCTTTGGAACTTAGAGGTTTCAGTTCTTTCTATTTTGTGCCCTTCAGAGGCCTGGCATGGCTCTGGGCATTGAGGGTACATAGCTATGAATGAGACAGGGAGGACTCAGCCTGGTGGAGGGAAGGAGGAAGACAGGAGAACTGAATGGATAAATACGGTGGCTGTAGAGGGGCCCACCCTAACAGGCTCCCATCCTTCCTATGTTAAGCTCTGCAAGCTGGAAAACTCCAGACACCAGAGAAGGCACAAGGCCTTCATCAGAGGCCAGATCTCAGTGACCAGGTCAGCTTCCCTCAAAACTCAGGGAGCCAGCAGTTGGATCCAAACAGGAAAAACATAGCCCAGCTGCTGGCTAGTGGCACCTTTCCCCTCGACCCCTTTCTCAAGCCCAATTCTGGGTGCAACTAATTCCAATTTGCAGCCAAACTTAAGTGGATGCAGAAATGAGAACAATATTTTCAACAATATTTTCAGCTGCAGGAACAACAACAAAAAAAGATGTTTAGCACCCCCTTTTTGTGCAAATGCAACATGCCTGTCTGAGTGAAGTAGAATTTCACCATATTTTACAATGAAGTAAGCATCCCAGAAATTTTATTTTTTTTTCCTTCCGTGGGTGAGGATACAGAGATTTTGGTAATTAAAACTCCCATCGATCACTGCTTAGATCTCAGAGATAATTGCATGGCTGCTGCAGATGTGTGTTGAATCATGCAGTTTTGTTTTCAAGGGTGTGTGTGCCACAAGGCCTGGAATCACACCTCCCCAGGCGTGAAGCGCCCCTTCACCATGCTCACTGTCCTCCCCCACCAGTGCAGGGTGACACCTAGGGGGCAGTCGTGGGCCTGCCCTGAATTAGCCGTGCAGGATTGTGTATGTGGCTTAACCTCTGTGTACCTCAGGTTTCTCTTTTGTCAACTGAAGAGTTGGAACTCAGTTATCTCAGGGTTCTTTACACCTCTTTTGATGCTTCCTAGAGTTGACATTCCCCTTGAGAGCTGCTGGCTGCATGGTAAGCCAATCAATCAAGAGATATGAGCTGTCAGAGCAAGGAATAGGGACATTATTTGGAAAGCCAGCAGACTGAGAAGATGGTGGACCTCTGTCTGAAAGAACCATCTTACCCAAGTTAGAATTTAGTACTTCTTTTTTACTGAAAGGAGAGAGGTTGTGGTTCGTGCTGCAAGTCTCTGGTGCTGGAATCCTTTATCCTTGCGGCTGTCTGTGTACATCTGGCCATAATGTCCCTATAAACCTCCAACAAGACAAATCTTATTCTCTGTTCTGCAACTTTTTATCTCTATATGAATGGAAAAGTGGTATACCTTTAAAGGTCAGAGCCTTGAGAATGGGCAGTGCTGCATATTTCAGGATATAGGCAGCATTCTTTAGCAAAAGCAATAGCATACAAAGTTTAAGGTAAAAAGAGCACATCCAATATGGCGTCAGATTTGTTCTTCCTTATTACAATCATCTCTGCACACTGATTTATTGTTCCCCTCCCTCTTGAGCCTCCCTCCCTCCCCTGTCCCATCCCCCGACTCTAGGTCATCACAGAGCACTAAACTGAGCCCCCTGTAACAATATATTAGGTTCCTACTAGCTGTCTGTTCCACACATGGCAGTGTATATATGTCAATACTACTCTTTCAATTCGTCTCATCCTCTACTTCCCCGGCTTGTGTCCACAAGTCTGTTTCCTACTTCTGTGTCTTTACTCCTGCCCTGCAAATTGGTTCATCCTTGCACATTTTCTTGATTCCATATATATGCCTTCAGTTCAGTTCAGTCGCTCAGTCGTGTCCGACTCCTTGCGACCCCATGAATCACAGCACTCCAGGCGTCACTGCCCATCACCAACTCCCGGAGTTCACTCAAATTCATGTCCATTGAGTCAGTGATGCCATCCAGCCATCTCATTCTCTGTCGTCCCCGTCTCCTCCCACACCCAATCCCTCCTAGCATCAGACTCTTTTCCAGTGAGTCAACTTGTTGCATGAGGTGGCTAAAGTATTGGAGTTTCAGCTTTAGCATCAGTCCTTCCAATGAACACCCAGGATTGATCTCCTTTAGAATGGACTGGTTGGACCTCCTTGCAGTCCAAGGGACTCTCAAGAGTCTTCTCCAGCACCACAGTTCAAAAGCATCAATTCTTCGGCGATCAGCTTTCTTCACAGTCCAACTCTCCTCTTTCTGACTTGTTTCACTCTGTATGACAGACTCTAGTTTTATTCACATCACTGCAACCGAATCAATTTTGTCCCCTTTTCTGGCTGAGTAATATTCTGTTGTATAAATGGACCACATCTTCTTTATCCATTCGTCTGTTAATGGACTTTTACGTGACTTGCGTGTCCTGGCTATTGTAAATAGTCCTGCCATGAACATTGGGGTACATGTGTCTTTTTGAATTATGGTATATGTCCAGTTCTCAGAGTATATGTCCAGTAGTGGGATTGCTGGATCATATGGTAGTTTTATTTTTAGTTTTTAAAGGAACTTCCATACTGTTCTCCATAGTGGTGATATCAATTTACATTCCTAGCAACAGTGTAAGAGGGTTCCCTTTTCAACACTCCCTTTTCCAGCATTTATTGTTTGTAAAATTTTTTTCAATGATGGCCATTTTGACCAGTGTCCACTCTTGAGTTTTAATCTCATCTCTGCTACTGATTCACATGTCCTTGACACATGAATGTCTTGTGCATGCCAGGCCCAGTGCTAGGTTTGGGAGCACAAAGATGCCTAGGGTCCCCCCGGACTCTGTGGGGCTCACAGTTTGGTGGACTGGATGGCCCAGAAGGAAATACATCACAAGAAAATATGTTGTGTGCCTTTCACACTCTCATTGTGTGGCCGGCCTGCCCTAGGGCACCCTCAGCTGTAGTAAGACCTGGATAGATGTTAACTTGTAGTAAAGCATTTCCCCTGGCACAGGACCCACCCTTTCCTCCTTCCCCAAGAGATCAAGTACACAGAGGAGACAGCACGGATGGGCCCAGAGCCACACTCAGGAGCAGGAACCGTAATCTCTAGCTCTTGCTCTCACCCATGGTTCTCCGTTAGGAAATCAGATCTGCACCATTCTAAATGTTCCTGGTAGCCCCTGGGATCTGCCCGAGGCAACTGGACTGTGACCTCTATAGTGAAAGAGTGAGAAACCTTAGCACGGGAGGGATAGTCTTCCCTTGGCATCCAGCATGACCTGGCTCTCGTTTGCTGTTCCATTCCACTCCAGAGGAGCTCTGAGCTCTCTAATGAAACCACGGATGCACCCCTGTTGGGCGTGTCACCCCTATACACATCCTGGAAGAGGAAGGCAGGAGACCCTCTTCCCAGCTGGTTCTGACTCCAGGAGCACCACTGGGCTCTCCTTTCTACTTTGTGATCAGAACTGAGCAACCAGATGACTCAGAGCGTCCCCTGGCAGCAGCGACAGCACTAATTTGGTGTGTCAGGTACACTGACAAGCAGAAAAGTGTAAAAGCTCCACCCAGGAACAGGAGCTTTCTGTGGTACCACCCAGTTCTGCCACCTCTCAGAGGCCTCTCCCTGAACATCCGCACTTTGCATATCGATTTGACCTATATAGGATGCAGGGTCCCTGATGGCTCAGTACTAAAGTATCTGCCTGCCAATGCAGGAGACACAGGAGATGCAGGCTTGATCCCTGGGTCAGGAAGATCCCCTGGAGAAGGAAATGGAAACCCATTCCAGTATTCTTGCCTGGGAAATTCCATGAACAGAGGAGCCTGGTGGGCTACAGTCCATGGGGTCGAAAAGAGTCAGACACGACTGAGAACAGCACATCTAGGATTTAGGTAGAGGCCCCCAAGTCTCCTCCAGCTTCCATGCCAGGGACTGACTTAGCCCCTTCCTTCCTCGCCATCCTCATCCCTCCTCTACCTCACCCTCCCTAGGAGTTGCTGTGCAGTCAACCTCCTGTGCCTATAATGGATTCACTGGTTAACACCCAATAGCACTAGATACCCCAAAAGGTCCTTCCCCAGCCAAGTCTAGTTTGGAGGAGAGTGTGGGAGGAGATGGGGGCACTGAGGCCCCTTGATTTTGCTGTCTTCTTTCCTGCCCCCCAGTTGCTACTGAGCTGGTGACAAAGCCTGTGCATGCGCACCTTGCATGGATGTGTGTATGGATGGATGGATAGACGTCCCCTCTGTAGTGGGGTGGGCTTTTCTGGTGGCTCAGATGGTAAAGAATCTGCCTGCAAGGTAGGAGACCTGGATTTATTCCCTGGGTCAGGAAGATCCCCTGGAGGAGGAAATGGCAACCCACTCTGATATTCTTGCCTGGGAAATCTCACGGACAGAGGAGCCTGGTGGTCTACACTCCATGGTGTCACGAAGAGTCAGACATGACTGAGCGACTAACACACACACATGCACACACACACATGCGCGCGCGCGCACACACACACATACACACACACACATACTGTAGTGGGGGGGAGAAGCTGTCCTCTCTGTATTTTCTGCCTCTCCCCGACTCTGGGCATCCCCCACTGCTGGTGTCTCTGAGGCAGTGTTTATGCAAGCAGCTCATGTTCTGCAGGGTTACAGGATGCTGTTGTCAATTTCAGGAAAGCCCATGAGTGTGATTGTCCCTGACAGTTTTGTAACGAAGCAGGATGGGTGGGCTCCCTGGACTTGAACCACTGGACTAGGAGCCTCCCTACTGCTGCCTCCCATGTGTCTGCAGCCTGCTGGGACCTCAGGCTTCCTGGCTCGGTGTCTGGAGCTTCCACCCTTCTCCTGTAGTGTCTTCCAGCTCTAACTAGCTACACACAGGAGCCCAGTACCTGGGTTGCGTTGGGCTACTTAAGTAAAAGCAAAAAACCTGACTATCAAAAGTATGACAGTCCCTAGGACAACTAACCCACCCAGCAGGCTGAGATGAGCTCTGCATTGTCCCTTAGGGTTTGATTCTGTGTCAGGAAAAGTAACTCTTTAATGATATGTTCATTATACACTAATAGTCCCTTTCCTCCCAAGTGCCTGACCTCATCCACGTGTCCAAGGACAGGAAGGGAGCGAAAAAAGTTTATGAGCCACCAAGACAGTTGAAATGGCTCAGAAACCTTATCCCTGAGGCTGAAAGGCTCAGTTTAAAGATTCCCAACCAGCACAGAGGTATCAAGCCTTGTCAGTTCTCAGTTGTTTTCTGACTAAATAGGAGAACCTGGTTCGGGAAGAAAATTCTGAAACAATGTCCATTTGATACAGGTATAAGAACAGGAAAAAATCCTTGAACCCAAACCACAATTAAAACAGCTCATGTTGGGCTTCCCTGGTGGCTCAGTGGTAAAGAATCACGCAGCCAATGCAGGAGACACAGGTTCAGTACCTGTTCCAGGAAGATCCCACATGCCCCGGAGCAACTAAGTTTGTGGGCCAGAACTATTGAGCCTGTGCTTTAGAACCTGGGAGCCAAAACTACTGAAGCCTGCACGCTCTGGAACCTATGCTCTGCAACAAAAGAAGCCACCGCAATGAAAGGCTGGAGCACTTCAACTTGAGAATGGCCCTTGCTCGCTCCAGCTAGAGAAAAACCTATGTAGCAATGAAGACCCAGCACTGTCTAAAGTTAATAAATAAATTATTTTTTTAAAAATAGCTCATGTTTATGAAGAGCTTCTCTGTTCCAAACACTTGCTATGAAATTTACATTTAGATCCTCATAAGGACTACATGAAGGAGATACCCTTATTATTCCCATTTTATAGATAAGAGAGGTTAAGTAACTGGTCCAGAGTCACACAGTGGATGAAGAGAGGATCACTAAAACTCAGTGTCTTTTTTTCTACCCTTCACATTACAGAAATGTGCTTACCTGGTTGGGTCAGCAAGGGAACGTATTGGCTTTGCTCTGGGGAAACTGATGTCCCACCTGATGAGTAGCTTTGTTCAAATAGAAGAGGAAACAATTCCTAGCTCATTCATTAACTTCTAATTTATATACTTCAGGTACTGCTCATTTACATGAGCTAGGCACTATAAACACACACTCATCAGTGAAACAGGTTTGTGGCGTGTCCCTGGGTAGTGAGCTGAGGTCAGGATGGGATGGGTCACCACTGCCACCAGAAAATTTCCTCACTGCATGGTGACTCCTTCCCTGAGTTTCTGGCTTTTCAAGTGCTTCTAGGTAATCTCATGCAAATCCTTTCCTGGAATGGTATCTGGAGGGACAAATCCTAAGAAGCTGAAGAAGGAGCCAAATGCCACCTCTTCTGAGTAATGCATTCATTCCATCCTTCCACAAACTCTAGCAGAACTTCACCATGGACGTGATGTACCCATGATACAGAGTGGCCTAAGATGCCATCTCTGCCCTGGAGGAACTTGGCAGAGAGAGTCAGCAGACACATCACCGTAGTACACATGACAAACCGAGACTGCATATTAAAAAGCAGAGACATCACTTTGCCAACAAAGATCCGTAGAGTAAAAGCTATGTTTTTTCCAGTGGTCATGTACAGATGTGAGAGTTGAACCATAAAGAAGACTGAGCGCTGAAGAACTGATGCGTTCAAACTGTGGTGTTGGAGAAGACTCTTGAGAGTCCCTTGGGCTGCAAGGAGATCCAAAGTGTCAATCCTAAAGGAAATCAACCCGGAATGTTCTTTGGAAGGACTGATGCTGAAGCTGAAGTCCCAATACTCTGGTCACCTGATGAGAAGAGCCAATTCATTGGAAAAGACCCTGATGATGGGAAAGATTGAAGGCAGGAGGAGAAGGGGACAACAGAGGACAAAATGGTTGGATGGCATCACTGATTCAATGCACATGAGTTTGAGCAAATTCTGGGAGATGGTGAAGGACAGGAAAGCCTGGCATTGCTACAGTCCAAGGGGTCAGAAAGAGTCAGACACGACTGAGCCACTGAGCAACATAGTACGTATGGGATGCAGAGGAGCTGCATGATAAAGAAAAAGAGGGTTACAGAGGAGAGAGCATTTGAGCTGACTCTTGAAACCTAAGACCAAGCCTAAAAAGGTCAGAAGGAGTGTTGTAGGCGGAAAATGAAGTGTTAGTCACTCAGTCACTTCTGACTCTTTTGTGACCCCATGAACTGTAGCCCACCAGGCTCTTTTTCCATGGGATTTCCCAGGCAAGAATATTGGAGTTGATTGCCATTTCCTTCTCCAAGAGACCTTCCCGACTCAGGAATCAAACCCTGGCCTCCTGCATTGCAGGCAGATTCTTCACTGTCTGAGCCACCTGGAAATCCCCAAACTCTGGGACTTAGAGGGAGTGGAGGGGAAGAGTCAATGCACTGACAAGAAGATCTGGAAAACTTGGGAAGTATTTTAAGGCATAGACTGAGACTCGACATGGGTCTCAGGACAGTGTGAAGGAGAGAGAAGCAAGAAAGATGGGAGAGGGGATGACCTGCAAGCCTCCACAAACTATCAGCGGTGATACCAAAACCTGTGTTATAGACAAGAAAATACCAAAGTTTGTGAGCAATTTTTTAGAAGTCAATAATCTCCTATTTGAGATTATTAGTAAAATACTATCTAATATGGTTTCCTGGCCAGAAAGGAAAAGGGGTGGGGTTAGCTTTTGTGGGAGGAGAATATGCACATTAGCCAGTGCCCTGGCTGAGGGCTGGCAAGAGCTTGAGAATCACTTTGCAGGAGAATCTCCATGGTGTAAAGGCTGCGCACAGCTGGCTCCGAGGGATAAATCCATTATTTCACTAACAAGGTTGACTCCCAAGGTGGCAAAGGGAAGAGATTTCAAGGTTGTGGGTATATAGCCTGAACTGGGGAGCAGGGACACAGCCAGAGACCCCACCTAGACTACCACATGGGGAGAAAGACCACCAAAACCTCCATTTCTTAAAACCCCAATGAACAGCTGAAAATTACTTGCCCCTGGGAAAAAAAAAAATAACAAATTCCACATTATCATTTCAATGGCTCCTCACATAAATACCAAAGAATCAGAAAAGCTGGTGCCTCATGTTGCTCCCAGAACCCAAGAAATGGTATCTTTCAGTTATCGGATTTTATTTCTTTGCAGCGTTACATTTTATACATATTTATTCATGCAGAACAGAAGCGCAGCGTTATTGAGGCTGCCATGGGAGCGGAAGGAAAAGCTGTTATACATAAGAATGCACCGCATTTACATCGTAGCACTTTGCGACAATTGAACTATATGGAACTGTTTTTTTTTTAATAATAAAAAAAACTCTGGTTTGCATTTAATTTGCTGATTTTTCCCCCCTTTCTTCCTTTTGCATTTTCATATGCCAGAACAGTGTGAAAGGGGGAGGGGCTGAGATCATTGAAGATATGGAGGGTTGGGGGCTAGCGACAGGCAGCTTTCATGCGGAGGGGTAGGGGATCCAGAGCAAGTTTATAACTATTTCTTTTTTAGCAGATGCAGTTAACTGAATGGCAAAACATTCATCTTCCAATTTAATAACTCCTCCTCCCCGTGTGGAGACGGGGATATTATAGTGTGGGATATTGCTCTTCAGGCTCTTTGAGTGTCAGTGATGAATCCCCATCTTCTATTAAAACACATTTTCATAGTAATTGAAATAATAATTTTTTGGCCCCTTCATTTTCCTGGGGACTTCAAAAGGGGCTTTTGACTTCTTTCCCTTTCCCCTGCTCTGACCTTATTTTTTTTTCATTGAAATTCCTCTAGCCCCTGAGAGGCACAGAGTCTGGGTTTCTGGGATATGTGTTCTGATGGCCTTTATCCTTCTCCGACAGTCATAACCACAAGATGGGCTCCAAATCTAGAGAGTCAGGGGCCTGTGACCTGCAATTCTGGGCTGGGTTTAGCTTTTCACCTCTATTTGCTTAGCAAGCTGAGCATCCCCAGGGAGGGACGAACATGGTAACCAGGCAGCTGTGGGGACCCAAGAGAGGAGCAGAGAAGGGTCTCAACACCCCCAAATCCTGAAACTCATGCACTATGTCAACCCTTAAGTCTCCTCTACCACCCTTGAGGTCAAGATCTAGGGCTGCAGCTCCCCATTCTATATCTGCCTCTTAGGCTGCACGTGACCTCATCCCTGGGAATTAAAATAATATCAGTGTGTTAAAAACAGCACTGCTTCCTCAAGAATCAAGTTTGGGAAGGAGAGGGTAATGGGAGCAATGATGATGTTGCACTGAGTGTAATACATTTAATCCACAGGTTACTTTAAATGCTTGCATTCCAAGAACTTTGGTGCCAGGGGTGGGGACACCAACAGAAAGTCTGTTTTATGTCCCCCACCTCATTGTCTAGTTGAGCAGGAAGTAGACCAGTTCAAAGTATCCGAAGAGCCTCTTCCTAGATGAACCCTCCATACGCCTACCTAAGGCCATTCTTGAGATAGGTTTTGTTTTGTTTTTTTAACTTTTTATTTTGTTTTGAGGGTATAGCCAATTATGGAGAAGGAAATGGCAACCCACTCCAGTATTCTTGCCTGGAAAATCCCATGGACAGAGGAGACTGGTGGGCTACAGTCCATGGGGTCACAAAAAGTTGGACATGACTTAGTGACTAAACAGCATAGCCAATTAACAGTATTATGACAATTTCAGGTGGACAACGAAAGGACTCAGTTGTACAATGCATGCATGCATTCTCCGCCAAACTCCCCTCCCATCTAGGCTGCCACATAACATTGAGCAGAGTTCCCTGTGCTCTACAGTAGGTCCTTGTTGGTTATCCATTTTAAATATAGCCTGGAGTTAGTGATGGACAGGGAAGCCTAGCATGCTGCAGTCCATGGGGTTGCAAAGAGTCGGACACAACTGAGCAACTGAACTGAATTGAACATGTCCATCCCAAACTCCTTAACTATCCCTTACACCCAGCCCACATCAGCCATTAAAAAGAATGAACTAATACCATTTGCAGCAACATGGATGGACCTAGAGATTGTCATACTGAGTGAAGTAAATAAGACAGAGGAGAAATATCTTACGGCATCCCTTATATGTAGAATCTTAAAAAAAAAACATGATACAAACGAACTTACTTGCAAAACAGAAATGGACTCACAGACTTGGAGACCAAACTCATGGTTGTCAGGGAGGAAGGCTGAGGGGAAGAGATAGTTAGGGAAGTTGAGATGGGTATGCTGAGGCTTTTGAGATGAGTGAGGGTCATTACAGAAAAAAACCCCTTCTCTGGCAGAGGCCAAGAGATTCTTTGGAAAGGTGAGAAGAAGCCATTCAGAGCCTGCAGGTCTAATGTTGGAATGACCTGTGGCTATTCAGTTCTTTGGGTTTTTTTTAGTAGGCTTTGTTTTTTAGAATAGTTTTAGGTTTAAGCAACACTGAGTGGAAAGTACAGAAAGTTCCTGTATACCCCGGCTATGCACATGTGCTACCTCCCCTCATCAACATCCTAGACAAGAATGTTGCATTTCGTACAGTCAATGAACATGTGTGGAGATATGGTTATCACCCAGGGCCCATAGTTTACATTAGGATTCACCCTTGGGGTTGTACATTCTATGGGTTTGGACAAATGTATAATGGCATGTATTCATCATTATAGCATCATACAGGAGAATTTCACTGCCCTAAAAATCCTCTTTGCTCCACTTGTAAATTAATCTCTCCCTTTCTGGAAACCACTCATTATTCTAGTTGTCTTCATAGATTTGTCTTTTCCGGAATGTCATTTTGGAATCACACAATCTTTAGCCTTTTAAGATTGGCTTCTTTCACTTAGTCACATGGATTTGTCTTTATCCATGATTAATATGCATATCTTTTCATGGCTTGATAGCTCATTTCTTTTTAGCACTGAATAATATAGTATTGTCTGGATATAACGCAACTTCTTTATCCTTTTATCTACTGAAGGACATCTTGGTTGTTTCTAAGTTTGGGCAGTTATAAATATAGCTGCTGTAGATATCTATATATAGGTTTTTGTCTGGATATAGTTCTCAACTTCTTTGAGTAAATACTAAGGAGCATATTGTTGGGTTGTATGGTAAGAGTATGTTTACTTTTATAAGAAACTGACAAACTGCCTTCCAAAGTGGTTGTACCATTTTGCATTTCTATCAGCAATAAATGAGAGTTCCTGTTGCTCCATATCCTCCCCAGCATTTGATGATATGAGTCTTGTAGACTGTGGCCATTCTAATAGGTATATGGTGGTTTCTCATCGTTGTTTTAATTTGCAAACCCAAAATGACATGATGTTGCATATTTTCATATGCTTATTTGCCATGTGTACATCTTATATGGTCAGGGGTCTCTTCAGGTCTTTTGCCCTGACCTGACCTTATGTTGCTTGTTTTCTTATGGTTGAGTTTTAAGAGTTTTCATATATTTTGGATACCAGTCCTCTATCAACTATGACTTTTGCAAAGATTTTCTCTCAGTCTGTGACTTGTATTCTCATTCTCTTGATCCCGTTCAGCTTTGTTCTCTCTTCCTGTGTGCCCAGCAGACCCATAGCTCCTTTTCTCCAAACTGCTGGGGAGCCCCAGCAACTTGCCCCTCCCAACTGTGGAGGGGCAAGGCTTCCTAGGGAAATGGGTGAGCCTGTCACCACTAACACATATTTATTCATTCCTTAAACACTTACATTGGTCAGACACTGTTCTAAGTCCCAGGAATGTATCAGTGAACAAAAGAGAAAAAGCTCTGAGTCTTTCAGAGCTCACTTTCTGGTAGGAAAGACATATACTGAAGAATACACATAGAGATGTATCTGGAAAACGTGCATAAGCATATTATATAGCTTTCCAGAAGTACAATGTGAAAAAAGATGAGCAGAACTAGGGAGATTGGAGGTGCTGGCATGTGGGAAGTTTGCCATCTAAATAAGGTGGTAGCATGGGCTCCACTGGAAAGGAACGCTAAGCAGAGGATGCAAGAGAGATCAGGCAGAAGGGCCAGTCAGTACAAAGGTCATGAGGCAGGAGCGCACCTGATGAGAAAGTCAAGCATGAGGCTGCAGTGGAGCAGAGGAGCAATCAAAAGGGGAGCTTCTAATGGACTTGATGTGGGGATGAGCGGAAGGAGAATCACAGACGACACTAAAATTTTTGACCTGGGCCATTGAAGGACATCATTCACTGAGATGGGGAAGAGCAGGTTTCTGGGGGTGGGAAAGGGGTGGGAGGCAGATACCAGCAATTCTGTTTCAGACACAATGAGTTTGTCCTCTTAGGCATCTTGGTGGAGACGTCAGGTAGACTGTTGGATAGGTGGGCTTGGAGTTCAGGAGAGTCTGTGTGTAAGACTCTGAGCTGACAGCTATGAGGAACAGAAAGAAGAATAAAACTCACTCCCTACCTCTGTCCAGGTATCACTGGGCAGTGGGAGCGAGTATAGGAGGGCAACACATAAAAGAGGAACACCCCAGGAAGGCAGTTTCTGCCAGCCTCCCTTGAGGCTTGAAGGCAGGTGAACACAATCCAAGCTCCCGCAGATTATACTAAAGACAAATCAGATGAAGGACAGCCCCCAAACCCCTTGACTGCTCATTTCTAAGAAGCTGGCAAGAAAGGGAAACAAGGGTGGTGTTTTACCTTGCTCAAATGCAGTAACCTCAGATTTTTTTTTTAAAGATTACCATAAGGGTTCCTTCTAGTTCATCTGCCTTCCCATTCACCTATAAGGCAGGTAAAGGCAGAGAAGGAAGGCTGAGAGGGGGCCCACTGGCTTCAGGGGCAGTCACTTTAGCCTTCCTACTCCCTTAGCTCTGCCCTCCACTGCGTGTCAAACCAGGCTGGGTCCTGTGATCTATGGCCTATGCATGCACAGAGCTAGCTGTTTAAAGGGAGGAGAGATGTGGCTATGGGTTCAACCCTAAAATAGACCAGTATTAGGTCAAATCCCTCATATCAGTAACCCAGGTCCCAGGGTTAACCTGCTAGCTGTGGTCCTCACCCTGAAATAGTCAATCGCCCAAGCAAGAGCCATGTTTTCACTTTAAACATCCCTGAGACTCTCTTGTTCAAGTGGCAGATGGTGAATTTCATGCAATGACGTGAGCAAAGGCCCCTCTATTTCCAGCCTGGAACTCAGAATCTGCAGAGAACCTGCATCTCTGTATCCTGTATTCCTAATGTTGCAGCTCTTGGGGTGGGGGGCGGGGGGTTTAGGATGTGTCTGAAAGGACTGGGGCCAGGAGGGCAAAGAGCAATGAACTGGCCTTTGTCCCAGATTCTCCAGCAGGGAAAGGGGAACCCGGGCTCTTTGGGAAGCCTGGGCTGGATCCGTAGGACAAGACCTGCCATCCACAACCTGAAAATCTAGTGCTTTAATAAGCCAAGGCTGATATTAGAACTGGTTCACCCAAGTGCAGGGTGAGGGGTAGTTACTGATGAAATGTCTTTGCAGGCTTGGATGTGAGCCAGAGTAAAACTGTTATGAAAGAGGGCCAGATTAATGAAAATGTGCATGGTAACAGCCATGTAGCCTTTAAGATTTCCACTTGGCTCTTTGGCACCTTCTGACCCAAATATGTTGACCTGAGTCTAACGCCCCACACCCAGCCTTTTCACTTCCAAAAACAGAAAAAGATTTATAACACAATAATAACCTTCAGGAATCTCAGCCCACTCCTAGACTGCTCTCTTAGGTCCCCAAAGGAATTAACACTTCGGGAAAGGTTTTAGGATAATATTGTTGTAGTTTAGTCACTAAGTCATGTCCAACTCTTTGTAATCCCATGGATGGGAGCCGGCCAGGCTCCTTTGTCCAAGGGATTTTCCCAGGCCAGAATATTGGACTGGGTTGTCATTTCCTTCTTCAGGGGATCTTCCTAACCCAGGGATTGAACCCAAATCTCCTGCATTGGCAGACGGATTCTTTACCACTGAGCCACCTGGGAAACCCTTTAGGATAATAATAATAGGAGTTTGGAATTCTCTATTTGAAGGATTTGCCAGGAAATTCGACTGAGGCCTCAGCACCCACACTCTGGCCCCCTCTTCACTCCTATCACATAGATAAACTTCCTGGCAGTTTCTTCAGCCGGTCAGGCCAGGCCTTTGAACCCTGGGGCACACTGTCCTCTCCCCAGGGGTGCTCTTTCCACACAAGCATCACCGCCTTTTGGAAGCTTTGCAAGCAAGATGTACTTTAATACCATTTATTGACTTTTTTTCTTATTATAAAATTCATGTTCAGTGCAGAAAATATGGAGCTTATAAAAAAAGTGAAGAAAACAAAAATCACCCATCATTTTGACACGTATTCTTCTGGTCTTTTTTTTTCCTGAGTGTTTATATGTATTCTAATTGGGAGCATCCTGTACATGCTGTTTTGTGATCTGCTTCTCCCCCCTCCTCACTTAAGGGTACATAGTTAAGCAAAAAAAGGGGGGCAGTTTAGTATAGTGGTTCTGTGTGGGTGGGCTCTGGAGTCAGAATGTCTGGGTTCAAATCCTGGCTGCACAACTACAGTCCTAAGACCTGAGCAAGTTGCTGATTTTGTTTCCGTGTTTAGAACAGTGTGGTTTACACTGCATTTTAGTCTATAATTTTGTTTTCTCGCTTTCTCACTCCACTGTGAGATCCTTGAGGTCAGAAAGTGACTCTTCTTTGATCTTTCTGTCCCCAGCATCTTGCTTGCACATAATAAGCACCTCCAAAAGGTTAAATGCACGAAAGACCCCAAAGGAGAAGGCTTAGAGCTAGGAGTCAGATAAACGTTCCCCTGAAATAGAGAATCAAAGATCTGCGAGATGGGCGGCGCAGATGCTGGGCCTTAATCTCTGTTAGCTGAAGCAGGACCATACATTGCTTTCTGAGGCTTCCGTTTCATCATTTGTCAAATGGAGACGCCAGGGTGATTATGAGACAAGCAGGACAACTTCGTGGACCTGCTCCGCAAACTGCAGAACTTTGCTAGTGAAGTTGTGAGCCCTTAATTTCCTCTCCGGCTCTTAATGGGGACTGGCATGGACCGATGTCCTCAGAAACAAGCGGGAGGCCGGGCTGTGCGCACCGCGGCTCAGGGCTTCTTTGCTCCCCCAGGTCAGCATGCGGGCCCCCGGGCGCATCCTCTGGTCCTGAGTCGGAGGAGTGGGTGTTGGGGCGCCCGGGCCTGCCGGGCCCACCTGGACGCCGCCACCGCCCCTGGGGGCCCCCGTTCCTCACCACTCCCTCTTTCTCCCAGGACCCATCCTCCCCCGCCCACCAGATCCGGCTATGGGGAATCCTATACCCCCTTCTCCGGGATCCGGGCGGGGAGGGGAGGGTGGCGGTGGCTAGAACTGAGTCTTCCTTTGCCTCCTACTCTCCGGCAAAATCCGCTTCTTTTCTGAGCAGGATGGGGCGGGGGCGGGGGGCCGCGTGTGCGCCGGGCGGAGGGAATTCCTTCCCCAGCGAGCGAGGCGCCGCCACCCGCCGCAGCGCCTGCCCTTTTTTTAGCTCTTCCCCGGGGCTCCTTCTTGGAGCGGCCGGGGGGGTGGCGGCGCGCTCCGCCCCGCAGTGGGGGACCGTCCCCCCACGCCCGCCCCGCACCCCGCCGGGCGCCCGGGTTGCGCGAGTGGAAATCGGGCAACGGCGCGAGGGTCCCGCCGCCGCCGCCGCCGCGCCTGTGGGTGGGCAGCCGGGAGACTTGCTGGAGGGAGACCCGGGGTGATTCCCGTCCGCCCGCAGCTCTTCCAAGGCTGCCCTGAGCATGGAGTTGTTTCGTCATTTTGAAAAAACACCTTCCCCCGCCCCCCAGGCTGTCTCAGAAATGGCATTGACTCAGACCTGAGTCACAGGAGAACGTGGGCCCCCTCTCCCCTCCCCGGCGATTCTTCCTGGTCCCGCGCGCAGCCCCGCTCTCAGCACACACACAGACAAACACACACACACACACACACCCTCCATCCCAACCGTGATGGGGCCCCAGACGCGCGGCCCCCGACCGCCGCCTCCCCTCGGTGGTTGGGATCCCTGTTCCCGCCGCCCCGGCCCAGCCCTCCGCCCTGCCCGCCTCTCCACCCCATTCCCTCCCTGTTGCTGCAAAGGCAGATCTTCTAGGGACAGCGACCCCGTCCTCAGACCGTGTGAAGGCCACAGGCTGCCCCCCTGCCTCCGGGTGAGACGGGCCACCTGCCCTCGACCTTCCCGCTGCCGGGCGTCGGGCTGAGCAGGGGCTGGGCGGTGGCCACGGTGTCCTCTCTCGCGATAGATCACCGCGGGGCTGACCGCCCTGTATGACCTGGTCAGTTTCTTCCGCCTCTGGCTACCTGTGTTCTCACCCCTTCCACCCTTCCTGGAGCTTCTGCGGGGAAGGTGCTACACAACTCTATTTTTAGTCCTAACAAGCTGCCTGCCTGTGCAGCTTCCATCTGCAGCTCTCCAAGCCCTTTACAAATGCTAATGAATGGGAGCTGCTGCCTTCAGAGTAACTTGAATTCCTCTTCCTCCCTCTTCCCCACCCCCCAAGCTTTCCCAGGGGGGAAATTGAGGCCGAAGTTAGGGTCCCAGAGGTATGCTCAACCCTGGGTCAGGTCCCGAAGTTTCCTGTAGTCTGTTGTGATCCTGCCTTGGCCAGTGCATTCTGCCCCCTCTCATTTCCCACTCGGAAGATAAGATGGTTGGATGGCATCACCGGACGTGAGTTTGGACAGACTCTGGGAGATAGTGGAGGACAGGGAAGCCTGGTGAGCTGCAGCCTATGGGGTCGCAGAATCAGACAGGATTTGGCGACTGAACAACAACAAAACTTCACATTCAGTGCCAGGTCCTGGATTAGGTTCAGGGATCAGACATTCCCTGTCTTCAGTAAGTCGAAGTTCAGGGGAGAGAAAAGCACAGAAGTTGATCGCTATAGCACAAATAGGTAGACTCACAGAGTTGTTTCTGCCGAGAACATTGTAGGGGCACAGAAGTCTCACCCAGCCTGATGGGGAGGGAGAGTAGCGGGGGTTAGTGGAGTTAGTGGCTTATTTTATAATCTGAAATGGCAACCCACTCCAGTATTCTTGCCTGAGAAATCCCATGGACAGAGGAGCCTGGCAGGCTACAGTCCATAGCGTCACAAAGACTCAAACATGACTGAGCGACTTTCACTTCACTTTATAATCTGGGAAGGCTTCCTGGAGGAGATGACTCCCTGAGCTGAGTCTGTAATTGAGAATTGGAGTTAATCCAGAAAAAAAGAGGGCATTCTGGGAACAAACACAGGGTGGAAAAAGAGACAGATCAGAGTTGCTGATGGTGGAAATGTTCCATGTGCTGAGGTGGGAGGTGAGGCTGGGAAGGATCTTGGTGCAAACAGGAAAAGGACCTGGTCAGGTTGGAGTTTTAAATACATCATTCTGGAGGAGGCAAGCTTGATGGGATAAGAGTGGAAGCCAGGAGACCAATTAGAGGTGATAAAGGCCTGGACTAGGTGCTGTGTAAAAGACAGGGTACATGAGACATGTTTGACAGTTACCTAATGAGAAATCCAGGGCGACACAATCTTTCTTTTTTTTCTTCCCCTTCTGGCACACTGTTAGACTGGCAGGGCAAACATTGCCCCAGGAATTGAACCAAATATCACCGCCCAGGTGACACCCTCCTCTTTTGAGCAGGATGTCTGGACCCCCTGGAGGGCACAACCTACCCTCTGCCTCTGCCATGGCAACTAGCAGTGCTGCAGACCAATCTGTGTTTGAATGTTGGCTCGGTGACTGGTGCTTTGATCAGTTAAGGGTAAACAGGAGTGGGGAATACCTCTCTGCAACAGTAGGTATAGGCCCACAGGACCCTAACCACTGTTCATCAGAGTTCAAGCCTCCAGCACACTTCCACAGAAAGCTAGCCCTCCCTCTCCAGTTTTCACCCTGAATCAGAAAATGCTGCCAACTGCTATGAACACAGCTTCAGAAACTGTAGGAAGTCTTACCAGTTTCAGGGCCCTGCTTTCCAACCAAAAAATCTTGGAGCACCTACAATGCATTTCCTGTTGGAGCAGGCTGTGCAGAAGATGCGCGTGTGTGCTGGCCCTGGGGATACACAGACCAGGAAGGTGACATGGAGGGACTTACCCATATCGGCAGTTTTATATGGTGTGATGGCAGGAGTTCAAGGCAACAGGCCTTTGCTCATTTAATTCTCCATGATGTCTGTGTCGTGCTGGAGAGTCCTACTGCTGCGCGTGCGTGCTCAGTCATATCTGACTCTGTGACCCCATGGACTATAGCTCACCAGGTTCTTCTGTCCGTGGAATTTTCCAGGCAAGAATACTGGAGTGGTTTGCCAGTTCCTCCTCCAAGGGATCTTCCTACTGCTGTCTTTCACTGCAAATAGCTTCCTCCAGTCAATTCCCAACATTAAATCCCAGTAGGTCTGCTGTGGCAATAAAGGTCAGCATCGTAGTTAAGAGAGTGGACCCTGGTCCAGGCTCAAGTTCCATCTCCTCCACTCTTACTAGCTATGTGCCCCTAGAGAAGTTAAGTGACTCAACCTTTTGAAACCTCAGTTTTCTCATCTGATAGATCAGGTATAATGTTAGAGATACTGTGAAGTTTGAAAGAGTTGACACCTGTTTAAGGGCTTAGAACAGTGTCTGGTACATGGTAAGCCCTCAATAAGTATTAATTCCTATTAATATTGCCAGAGTCCTCTCTCCTCTATCTGAGATGATTGTACTTCCAGCTCCTTTTACCAGCTGATCAACCCATGTTGCTCTTTTTGAAGTCTTCCCTCCATCTCTTCTTCTATTTTAAGTCCTGGATACTTAACCATTGACTCTTTAATTGCTGAATCACTCTTCTGGGGGCAAGAAAATATATTTCATTTAGTAGAAAAGACCCATATTTTTTGTTAGTTTTTTTATTTTTTCAGCCCTGATGCACAGCATGTGGGATCTTAGTTTCCTAACCAGGGAGCCCACACCCTCTGCATTGGAAGCCGAGTCTCAACCACTGGATGGCCAGTAAAGTCCTGAAAAGACCCATTTTTTAATTGAAGATGAGATGTTGTTGTTGTTTAGTTGCTAAGTCTTCGTGCCCAACTCTTTGCGACCCCATGGACTGTAGCCTGTCAGGTTTCTCTATCCATGGGATTCTCTGGGCAAGAATACTGGAGTGGGTTGCCATACCCTCCTCCAGGGGATCTTCCTGACCCAGGGATTGAAACTGTGTCTCCTACGTTGGCAGGTGGATTCTTTACTACTGAGCCACTACGGAAGCCCCTGAAGATAAGAAACTCTTGTAAAAATTGACTGGTATATAGAATCATAGAATGTTAAAGCTGGAAGACATCTGGGAGGTGCAGTCGTGTAATCAGTGACTGCTGGAGGGTGGGAACCCTAACTTCCTGATCCCAGTGCTTCTCCACCATCACTGCTGGGTTTCCCAGGTTCTCTCTCACCCATACCTTCAGGCCGCCCAAATCTTTTTGGCATTTGCTCTCTCCTCTCTGCCTCTGGTCAAGCCTTCTCTTGTCTAGTCCAGACCACACTAGTGGTCTGTCCCTGTGTCAGTCAGGGTTCAACCAGAGAAACAGAACCAGTAGGAAATATATAGCAGGGGGGTTATTGCAAGGAATTGGCTTACAGAATTGTGGAACCACCTAGGCAAGTCCCATGAGTGGTGCAGGCCATCAGGAAGGCTGGGCAGGGAACTCTTGGTCAGGAGCTGAAGCTGGAGTTCACAGGTGGAATTTTTTCTTCCGGGAAAATTTAACTGATTGAGTCAGGCCCACTCAGATTGTCCCTGATGCTCTCCTTCACTTAAATCATTTGATTATGGACATGAATCACAACTACAAAATACCTTCACAGTAATACCAATATTTGATTGAGTAACTGGATTCTGTAGCCTTGCCTACCTGCCTTGCCTGCTTGCCTGTGCATGCTGAGCCCTGTCTGACTTTTTGCAACACTGTGAACTGTAGCCTGCCAGGCAAGAATACTGGAGTGGGTTACCATTTCTTGCTCCAGGGGTTCTTCCCAACCCAGGGATCAAACCTACATCTCCTGCACTGGCAGGTGGATTCTGTACCACTGAGCCACCAGGGAAGCTTGTAGCCTTGCCAGGTTGATACAACGCCAACCACCACAGTCCCCTAGTGGACTTGCCATTTCTCCTCCCACTTAAAACCTTCCATTCTAGGTGAACCTGTCGACTTAGCCTCTGAACCATAACCATCCCTGTACCCTTCCCTCATCCAGTTGCTTCCCACTGCTCCAGCCCCACCACTTCCTTTCAGGCCATTTTGTTTGGTTCCTGCCACAAAGCCCCCCCATCCACGCCCCTCATCACCGCAGCAGCCCTTCCATCTCTCCCTCCAGCGCCAGAGGCATCTGTTCTCTGCAGCCCTCACTTGCTGCTTAGCTAAACAAGCAGGAAAGATTAATTCCAGTTGCAGTATTGGTAGGGAGATGGGGAGGGGGCTCACTATTACTGCTCCTTCCTCGCAAACCAGCCAGCATGCTGGTCCAGCCCTAACATTTTGCTCCTAAGATCTTACTACTAAAGTGAGAGGTCTGGTCCAGGCTATTATAAATGGCAACTGAAACAGTTTTCTCTCCATTTCTTATTTCTCCTGCCCACTACCTACCCCACACTTTTCTGTCAAGAGAAGTTCTTGATATTTCTTCATAATCAAGTTGATATCCCTTGGACGTAAGGAAATTCAGAATACAAGACTCTGGACCAGACAAAAGAGAAAATAGGTCCCTGACATAAGAACCCCCTTTAATGTTCTAAGAGATTCTCCAGTGGATTCTGCTGAACATAATCTATAACAAATCTTTTTTTTTTTAATTGAAGTATAGTTGATTTGAGGGACTTCCCTGGTGGTTCAGCTGGTAAAGAATCCACCTGCAATGCGGGAGACCTGGGTTCGATCCCTGGGTTGGGAAGATCCCTGGGAGAAGGGAAAGGCTACCCGCTCCAGTATTCTGGCCTGGAGAATTCCAAGAATTCCATGGACTACAGTCCATGGGATCGCAAAGAGTCAGACATCTTCTTGATCCATTCATTTGTTGATGGACATTTAGGTTGCTTCCATGTCTTAGCTATTGTAAATAGTGCTGCAATGAACATTGGGGTGCACATGTCTTTTCTAATTATAGTTTTCCCTGGATATATGCCCAAGAGTGGGATTGCTGGATCATATGGTAGTTCTATTTTTAGATTTTTAAGGGACCTCTATACTGTTCTCCATAGTGGCTACACCAATTTACATTCCCACCAACAGTGTGGGAGAGTGACTTTTCTCCACATCCTCTCCTGCATTTATTATCTGTAGACTTTTTGATGATGGCCGTTCTGACTGGTGTGAGGTGATACCTTATAATCTGTACCAGATCTTGCCAAAGTAAGATGTCCATATCAGCAGTGTAGTGTGAAGAATTTGCCTACCTGGGTTTGCAGGCAAACTTCTGGCAAATCTGATAATTTCCTTGTGGATATGGGCTAAAGTATTTAGTTTCTCTATGCCTCAGTTTCATCATTTGTAAAATGGGGATAGTGATAGATATTTTCTTTTCCTACATAAAACGTATCTCTTGAGTTTATGGTGGGGATTCAGTTCATCTGTGGAAAGCACTGAAAAAGCCTGGCACATAAAAAGAACTCTTAGCCGCCACTATTATTAGCTACTGGGCTTCCTGGGTAGCTCAGTGGTTTAAAAAAAAAAAAAAAAATCTGCCTGTCAAGCAGGAGAAGCAGGTTTGATCCCTGGTCTGGGAAGATTCCACATGTCAACAAGCAACTAAGCCCGTGTGCCACAGCTACTGAAGCCCATATGCCTACAGCCTGTGTTCCAACATAAGAGAAACCACCGCAGTGAGAAGCCTGCTCACCACAACTAGAGAAAGCCCACAGCAACGAAGACCCAGCACAGCCATACATGAATAAATAAACGACAACAGCGCAAGAATGGTCACGATGGCAAATTTTATGTTATGAGTGTTCTAGCACAATTGAAGAAAAGGAAAGATGGGAAGGGACCTGTAAGAACAAAGTTGTCAGGAAAAGTAGAGGCAGAGAGTGTAGGATGTGTTCAAGGAAGGATGTGGCAGGAGGTGAGGTCAGATGGAGGCCATGTGTGCCTTGAATGCCATGCCAAGGAGTATGGAGGCCAACATTTTGACTTTGTTTTCATATACTGCTGAGGTGAGTCTTTTAATATTGTCTTCAACCGCAACTGCCATGTAGATCATCATGGGACTCTATGGGCCCATGTGCCACGCTGTTACCCCAGTTCTACACCAACCCACCTTTTTTGCTAAGCAGACCCAGGCTCAGCTCACCTGGGTCCCCATGGCACCTAGGGGCCTCTGGGTGCTTCCTCTGCTGCTTTGGGTTTAGGCTGATCCTCCTGGGAGTGTTTAAGCTCCAGCTGCTCCAATGGAAACTCAGTGAGATCCCAGTCAGATTTAGCTGACTTCTTTCCGATTGAATATTCATAAGCAACCTCAGTGCTGCAGGTGCCACACTTGGTCTGTCCCTGGCTCTGCATCAGAAGACACTTGAGTTTCTCACCCCTGACTTCCTCCCATGGCACTGGCTCTACTGGGGAGGTGGGGTGGGCGGGGGGGCAGTGCGATGCCTTGTAATCAGGTTACCTGGAGAGGCTGCCTAATTTTGTTTTGTAGGATGAGCTCTTCTCTAAGACAAAAGCCTTCCTTGTTGAAAGTAGAAATGAACCCACCTAGAACATTTTGGAGTTCAGTTTGTTGTAATATTTAAGTGTTTAGATGTCACAGGCAAACCGGGGCAGTGCTGATTTCTAGATGGAGCTGTGACCTGGATGGCTCAAGACAGCCCTCTCAGTGTAGCTCTGTGACTTGTTTGACATAAGATTTTAAAGCTTCAGTTATCTTCTCGTGTGTGTGTGTGTGTGTGTGTGTGTGTGTGTGAGTGAGTGTGCTCAGTCGTATCCAACCCTTTGTGACCCCGTGGATTGCAGCCTGACAGGCTTCTCTGTCCATGGAATTTTCCAGGCAAGAATACTGGAGTGGGTTGCCATCTCCTGCTCCAGCGGATCTCAGTTTTTTCATCTCAAAAATGAATGCACTAATTCCTTTCCTGCTTTCTGAGGATATCCGGAAGATGAATGGATGACATACTTTGAAATCTGAATGACAAGGTGAACACATGATACTATGCATTCTCCAAGAAGGATGGGACTAAACCTTGGCCAGTGAAGATGTATTGTGTATGCTCCTTATCCCTGTGTTTACCAAATGGAAACAGAAGAAGGAGATTTTTGTTCTGAGGTTGACAGTAAGCCTTAACCTGAGTGGTTATTCATTGAAAGGTAGGCTGATTCCCTTCTTGGGGCACAGAGATAGAAATAGTTCAGCTCCTTGGACACCCCAGCTATTTTGCTGCCCAACATCTGAGAAAGGAACTTGGTGGGAAGAAATGCAGGAATCTAGATGATTCCTTTCACCATTTCCTCACCCATACCATCCTGCTTTGATAGCTGTGTCTGTTGGTTTACCTGAAGCTTCACCTTCTCCCTGGGAGCCAGAGAGGAACCCTCCTTAATTATAATAGCAGCAAGAACAAAGAATATCATAGGCCACCCTGCTCACCTCAAAGAATTCTACCACATGGGCCCCCATGCTCCACAAAACAGTGTTCATTTTATTTTATTTTGATGCAGAGGGATTATCCATTTTTGCATAGTCTACTCCATCACTTTTTTTCACTATGATTTCTATTTTCATGTTATTATTGAGAAGCTTTGCCACTCATTGGAACATTCTTTCTTGTTCTCTGAATCCTTCGAAAATAATACTTCAGGCTATTTTATCACCAGAATCCTGGCCTTCAGGGCTGCATTTCCTCCCAGGGTTAAAAGCGGGGGAATATGGAAAGTGTAGATCTGAACACAGACCCCACATCTGATAGCATCTCCGAAGGCTGGGAGGGGTTTACAGCTGTCTTGGTCTCCTATTTACAATCTGACCAGTCCAGACTCTGCTTGAACATCCCTAGTTCTCTCACCCATGGACTTCACCTCTTCCAAATCTTTAGACGAGGTCCCTGGGTTCAGAATAACATCAACGTCTTGCCAAATGCCCCTCACCCAGGAACTCCTGGTGCCATCAAACTGGGTGGCCTGTTGCTCTGAAGTGTCCACTAGGTGCAGGGCTAGAAGTCACCCCGTATAATTACAAGTGGGAAAGAGAACGGAGTGGGTGATCTCTTCACTGTGAGGGTGGCAATGCTCTGCTATCAGCTATGGAAACTACTGACCCCTGAGTGTGTGTATTATCTACACCTGTGTTGTGACACCTCTGCCAGAGTTTGAAAATGCCTTTCTTTCCTGTGTGTGTGTAAGTACACATGTTCACACTCACTCACACAAGCTTGCAGACACACTTTCTAACTTCACTCTTCTGCTGGTTAATCCTAAATGGGAAAAGCCATCTCTGTAATTTTGAAGAGGAGAGTTGGGGCAGGGGAGTGAACAAAACCCTCAGTAGAAAAAGTAAGAAAATGATGGACATTGAGCATGTGCAGAGTAATTTTTCCTCTGCATGCTTTATTAAGGAATTGTATGACATAATTACACGTTATAATGTCTTTACACATATTTATGGTAATTACGTCAATGCACACTTGATGTTCTGTAATTACAGTAAATATACAACAATCCTGACAAATCGCTTGATCAGGAATTCAAATTCCCTAAATGAAGACTGGGAGGAAAGACATTAACCCTTCCGCTTCCTGATGGCCCCAGCGCCTGAGTTTTCCTCAGGCTTTTCCTGACAGTGATGAGGGTTCTTTTTGTCCCTGAGTGTCACCAAGGAACAGTTGCATTTGTTTCCACCAGGAATGTTCCTGAAATAGGTCCCTAGAGCAACACCACTTATTTCTATCATTGTTTTCGCTACAGTGAGCTTGTGTATGCTGTTCATGTAGGAGTGGGTGCCAGGTCCTTTGGGGCCTCAAGGCTGGTAGGTGGTGAATGTGTGTTGGTGACTCTTTAGTGAAGAGAACTGTCCTAGGAGGTGTGGGGAAATCCAAAGAAAATTGCCAATCGGGCTTCATCTTCTTTCTTTTATTTTTTTGGCCATGCTGCGTGGCTTGTGGGACCTTAGTTCCCCAACTAATGATCGAACCCGTGTTCCCAGCAGTGGAAGTGCAGAGTCCTAACCACTGGACTGCCAGGGAAGTCCCAGGATCCATCCTCTTATGGAATCAGTGCCCCATGGATGGAGCAGTGAAGATGAATACCATTCCATTACCTATAGGCTATTGTTAATCTCCAAGCCATTTTGTCACTCAGTAAACTCCTAATGAACCAAGTTTAATTCTCTGGCACCTGGAGTCATGCATGCACTGGGATTTTTCCTAACAAGGCCCTGATGTGTATGTGTGTGCCTGTGCTCAGTCATATCCGACTTTTTGTGACCCCATGGACTATGGCCCATCAGGTTCCTCTATCCATGGGACTCTCCAGGCAAGAATACTGGAGTGGGTTGTCACTTCCTCCTCCAGAAGATCTTCCTGACCCAGGGATCGAACCTACATCTCCTCCATCTCCTGCATTGGCAGGCAGATTCTTTACCGCTGAGCAACCAGGGAAGCTTTAAATAAATGTCAGGAATTTGTGGTAAATTCTCCCCTGTGCCCAGCATTGGCCTCCCTTTGTGTGGAGCAGGAATAACCCTCCCTGTTTGCATCCACTGATTTTATCCCACCTCTGTGACCCAGAGAAGCTAATTATCCCTGGCACAGGTGGTCTTGAAGGGAAATTTCACTTGCTCCCCACAGGTAGAAAAAAAAAATGTTACACTGGTTCAGACCAGTGTGGGACTGGCTAAAGTGAGGGCTGACTAATGACTCCTGTATGTAGCTAACTTATTGACTAATATAATTCTTAGTCATGAAGCCACCACAGTCCATATGTCCTGAAATCAAAGCAATTACAGATTTCAATGAAGCCGGAGTCCTTAGTGCAGAAAATGGCTTGTTTTAGCCCAAGATGGGGGCTTGAGGTGAGTGATCCTTTACTCCCCCGGTAATGAAAGCACCTTGCAGCCTGCAGGCTTCTCAGCATGGTTAATTGCTGGGGGCTGAGGTGGGCATCTCACCGCACTAATGAGGCCCTACTGGTTTTTTGAGATCTCACTCCGCTTTTCACGTAGCATCTAGACTGCCCAGGAACGCAGCACATCTGAGGCTTTTGCATTTTTCAGAATCATCTTTGTCTTCTTCCTTTCTTGGTCTCTCCCTCCCTCCCTCTCTCCTCCCTCTCTCCATTTTCTCTCTTCTTCCATCCCTCCCTTCCCTCCTTTCTTTCACTGTTAATCATTTGTGTGAGTGCATGCTAAGTCTCTTCAGTCATGTCTGACTCTGCAACCCTATGGACTGTATCCCTACCTACTGTATCCTACTGTATCCTGTCCATGGGATTCTCCAGGTAGGAATACTGGAGTAGGTTGACATGCCCTCCTCCAGGGGATCTTCCCAACCCAGGGATCCAACCCATGTCTTATGTCTCCTACACTGGTAGACAGATTCTTCACCACTAGCGCCACCTGGAAGCCCATTAATCGTTTAGGACCTGGTAAATTAAGACCGATGTCTCATCCATGTATTGAAACATGTGAGCGAGTGAAATGGAAACAGATGCAGCATTTTCTTTCTTCCTTTTTTTTTTTTTCCTTTTTAGTGAGGACTTTGCATGGCCGGGAACCATAATTCATATTTTCTTCACACTCACAGAAGACTGTGCTGGAACCAAGTTTGTGTTGGGAAACAGACTTTCCTAGGCTCTTTCTGGTTAGGCGTTGTGGTAGTGTGTTTTTAAGTGCTATTCATTTACCAACTCCCAGAAAAGGTGGGCTCAGAGGGAAAGCAGACCAAAGCTTGCCTCTGTGTACACGGGTTCAGAAAAGAAATCAGGAGGCTTGTGCTCTTGTGAAGATATTTGAAGGTGGGGAAGAGGGGACCCCACAAGATGTATTCGTGTAAATCAGAGCCAGGCCATTTCACAAAAGCAATTTCTTGCCTTGGCACAACAGGTTCTATTGGGTTGGGGTGTGGGGTAGGTAGGAAAGAAGAAAGAAAGAAATTCAGCTCTTATACTTTCTAAGGGTTGATGCTTTTGGAGGTGGAGGGCAAGAGTTTGAAATTAAATATTCGGAAGAGAAAATCAGCAAGAGGCAAAGTCTTCAGCAAAAGATGTCCATTAAGTTCCAGTGATGGGATTGCTGATAAAGTCCCTTTCAGCTTCCCCCTCTTCCCTCCCTCTGCCTCGTCCCCACCAGCAAGTTTGGGAGTTCAATAACTACCCCCACCCCACCCCCCGAGGGACCACGCGCCGTTCTCTTCAGGTCCATATAATCCTTGGCTGCTGAGCGACCAACTGCGGTCCCTAGGGATTGAAAATTAATTTCTTTCCCTGCCCCACGCGGCTGATCCCAGTTGGCCCATGGCTCAGCTGGGAGCTGGGGTCAGATGCACGAGACCACCGGGTGCTTGGAGTAAATGATCAGGCCTCAGGCCAAGAAAGCGTCTAACAATACGGAAATGGCATTTTCCACTTAACTCAATTGCTGTGTGCCTGGCTGTCTCTCAGCACCAAGATTCAATTATCAGGACCGAGGCGTGTTCCCCCTTCCCCCGCCCATCCTCACCTTGCTTTCTAGGGAGCTGTGTCGTGTCTTCTTTTTCTGGCAGCTGTGGATGATGGGATTCCAACAAGCAAGAAAGAGAGGGTTTCCTGCTGGTTGTCAGCTTCAGAACTAACTCTGATGTGCAGGGGCTGGCACCGTAGAAGAGCAATGGAGTGTTGTAGTTGTGTGGCCTTGGGTGAGTCACTTAACCTTCCTGAGCCTCCGTTTCCTCCTCTGTACAACAATAAAGTTATACCAGATGAGCTTTGGTCAAAGGGTCTAATCCTAAAATCCCAAGGCATCTGTCTTAGTGTATTTCATTGAAGGTCCCAAAGTACTTCCTTGACCAGGAGTGTGTTCAGTCTCAAAAATTAATTTAGAAGAATCTAGAATACAAAGCCACAAATAAAGGGCATTGTGGGACCCAGTAACTGATGCAGCTGAAACTCAAGCAAGGTATTCTAACTTCTAGTCAGGGTCTTCTGCATCCATGTCCTCAGGCGGCCCAGTGGCCTCCGTGGAGTCCTGCGTGTTAGAACCTATGGCTTCCTAGGTAGTGCTAGTGGTAAAGAACCCACCTGCCAATGCAGGAGACATAAGAGACACGGATTGATCCCTTGGTCAGGCAGATCCCCTGGAGGAGGGCATGGCAACCCACTCCAGTATTCTTGTCTGGAGAATCCCATGGAGAGAGAAACCTGGCAAGGGTTACAGTCCTTGGGGTCACAGAGTCAGACATCACTGAAACAACTTGGCACAGCACACAACACAGAGGCACCTTGCAGGCAAGACCTGGATGGGAATGAGGAAGTGGAGACTGTCACTTAGGGCACAACTCGCTTGGCATCACCCCCTGGAGGCTGCCTTCCCAGGTCCGCAGCCTCTCTCTCTCCAGCTTGCGAAGCTTTCAATGGAAACCGGATCCAAGTGTTGCTGATTCAATGATGTTTGCCCAAATGCTGTTTCCCAAGAGCTGTTGGATGCCCAGGATGCCTTCTGAGTCTGTTTTCTTTTTCCAACAAGCCCGTTTCTTTTCCTGGAAGTGGGACGTGGCATGGAGCCGGTAGAATCCAAACCCCAGTCTATTCCAGCTCCTTTCTAAACTTGGATCCCATTGCAATGAGAGGATCTGGGAACCCAGCAGAGTCCCCTTCCTCCTACCCCTCCCCAAGGGTCCTTCAGGCAGAGGCTGTTACTATGCACCCAGCAACCTTCCTGCCTATGAGCCAGACACTGCTCCATACATGTGTTCACGTCATCTTCAAGCTACATTGGGAGGAAGGCGTTAGAGTCTCCATTATACAGATGGCAGATGCTACCTTCAGACTTAAGCCCATAGCCCATGCACTTTCTAGCATCACACACACCACACACGCTGAGAAGGACGTGTGCCTTTTTAGACCAAGGAGAACCCCTCCTAGGTGGCACAGCTTTGAATCACTTTGTTAAAAAGGCAACCCCAAGTCCTGGGCCAGATCCGAGCTGCTGTCTCATCATTGCTTATATTTCTGGCTGTTTGAATACAGCTTTCTTTTTTGGGTTTGCACTTCTCCCAAGCAGCCTGGCTCGATTCAGGGAGGAGACCCTGGCTTTTTTCCTTTCCCCATTCCTGTCCCTGTCCCTTCCCACTGCTGGCCAGTCTCTTTGTCTCGTTAGCCTTATTTGAAACACAAGCCAATAGGCTCAAACCCCCATCCTTCCTGGGCTTCCCTGATAGCTCAGATGGTGAATGGCAACCCACTCCAGTATTCTTGCCTGGAGAATCCTGATGGACAGAGAGCCAGGTGGGCTATAGTCCATGGGGTCGCATAGAGTCGAACATGACTGAGTGACTAACACACACACCCCCATCCCTCCCGCCCTTCACAGATGCCATCATTTTCTGTTGCGCCCATCCACCCTGACCCTAAACCAGGGAGGCTTTGGAGCAAGAAGAGCAGCGACCCTAGCTTTATCACTCAGTGGCCTGTGTCCTTCTGATCACTGCTTATCCCTTCTAAGACGCAGACCCCTTTTTCTTCAAAGGGGATAATCATGCCTCTTCTCTCAAGAGTTTCTGGGCAAGTCAGTGAATCAGCATTCATGGAGGGACTTGTGTATGTGTGTGCTGTGTGTTCAGTCGTGTCCGACTCTTTGTGACCCCATGGACTGTAGTGCGCCAGGCTCCTCTATCCATGGGATTTCCCAGGCAAGAATACTGGGGTGGGTTGCCATTTCCTTCTCCAGGGGAGGGATTTGGTGAACAGCAAAGCACCAGGCCAGATCAAGTCCCTCTGCGCCCATTCCCCCCACCCTCTGTTGCTCATTCCCTGTTTCTTTGTATCCAGCCTTTATCAAAGGGACACCCACGCCACCCCCTCCTCAGAGTATACTCTCTCCAAGTCCCCTACCCAGGCCAGTTGCATCCCACGACAACAAAAGATGGACTAAAGCCACGGACACATGGATATCGGGGTTGGCTTCGTGCAGAAGTCAGAAACACTGGATTTTGACATCTTTTTTCTTTTTTTAAAAAAAAACTTTTTATTTTGCATAAAAAGTAGATATGAAGAGTGAAAAGTCGTAGTAACACCCCAGGCCAAGTAGCACATTCAAGACAGCATGGCAGGTGACACGCGGGATGTCAGAGATCGTGACAGCAGCATGGGGAATGTGAATAGCATAATGTCGCACGTCAGCATCACCTGCGGAGCCAGTGTGGCTTCACAGCAGGTATGGAAATACTGTCTGGGTCAGAGAGGCTGGGAAGAGCCACAGTGTATGAACCTTAGCCCATCACCACTCGGAGCTGCACATGTTTGACCCCCATCTCGCTGCCTTTTCGTTGACCCCAGGTTGGTGGGCTTCTTTCTACCCAGCTCATGTGGTGGGATTCCCACCTTCATATTCACACTGTGAAGCACTGTGGGGGCTAGGACCATGTCCTCGAGGCATTTGGTCTCCACCAGGCCCAAAATATGTCTGTAAGTAGAAGACATGAAATACCTTTTAACCAATCAACAGCCATAGCCTTTTTTTTCCTTTAACTCAGTGCCTCGGCTTCTCCACTTGTATAATGGAGGATAATTCCAATCCTATTTTTCTTTTTTAAGTTTATTTATTTATTGACTGAACTGTGCAGCATGGGGGATCTTAGTTCTCTGACCAGGGATCGAACCTGTGCCCCCTGCATTGGAAGCGTGGAGTTTTAACCACTGGATCACCAGGGAAGTCCCCCAGCCCTCTTTTAAAGGAAAAATGTTATATCCATGGAGTGCATTGAAGCCATCTATTAGACCTGCCTTGTGCTCATCTTCGTTTTTTCTCTTTTTTGAATATTTGTTTATTAATTTATTTTTGGCTCCATTGGGTCTCGGTTGCAGCACATGGAATCTCAGTTGTTGCTTGTGGGCATCTCTCTAGTTGCAGCTCGCAGGCTTAATTGCCTCAAGGCATGTGGGATCTTAGTTACCCAACCAGGGATAGAACTCTGGTCCCCTGCACCGGATGGTGGATACTTAACCACTGGACCACAGGGGAGTCTGCTGTCTCCATTTCTGATGATAATATTACCCATCCACTTCTGCCTACAGACACTGTTGGGAATGAAGACGCTTGGTCCTTTCCCGATCTCTGCCTATGGACTGTGTTAGGATCAAGGGGAGTAACGAAGCTCTGACGCTCTGTAACACTGGCCAGAGCTTTTACAAAGAGACTAGGGATGAGGTGGGACACTTTTGTCTTTAAAGGGACATGATTCCACTCCCTCAGCCGTCCCACCTTTTTGCCAAACCTCTGCTTTCTTGGTGACACTCATCTTTTCTTCCCTAAAAACACAGTGGATGAAGGGAAATTTCTCCTTCCTCCCTACCTCCGGTTGCTACTACCCCAAATCCACTCTCTCCATCTTCTCCTTTTTCCACCTGTCTATTTTTTCTCTGGCTACCAGGCATTCGAGATTGATCTGTTTCTCGCGGCTTCGAGTGGAATTTGACTCTGTGCATGGAAACAGCCAGGCAGAGCTGACAGCGCTGTCAGACAGTGAGCACAGCTCCTGACATCCGTGCACAGGAGTGAGTGCATGTGCACGTGCGTGTGTGCGTGTGTGCACGAGCGCACACTTCCCCACAGGATTCCATCTCCATCCCCCTCTGGCTGGTCCCACCTGCTCATCCTTCCCTGGTCCAGCCCACAGCACCACCTTGGGGCCCAAACTCCACTCCAGGCTGGCAGACAGCCCTCCCGCGCCTCCCCACTCCTCCCCAATCCAGTCCGGGGCACCAGGAGAGCTGCTCTCGCTGGATAATGAATTGAGAACTTACAGCCCCTAGTCTCTCTCTGGCTGGTGACTGACACAAATGGAATTCATCTTTAATCATCTGTTAACTCGTTGTCTATTATAGCTCTTTAATAGCACCATAGATATTCTTAATGAAGCATGATTTAAGGTATTTACAGCCCATGGACCGACAGACATCACTCACGGTGTGCAGGTAATGAGGCATAAAACGGCTTTTGAATTCCCCCCAAAAGAGAAAGTGACAGAGAAAGCTTTAGCACTGGCGCAAAGAAAAGAAAAATTAAAAGCCTTGAGTTGTAAGGTTTGTTTTAAAATGTTTAGGCATTTAGAGTCATTTTAGCTCTTTTGAGGTGTTTGGCTCACAGAGTTCAGCAATTTACCCCCACGGAGAGTGCAGACTCGGGTCTCGATGGTTCGCCACAGCTATCTCTGCCCAGGCCTCTTGCCTGGCGCATTGCAGGGGTCTGGGGGTGGCACTCAGGCCCTGAGTTTTCCTCTGTATGTGAAACCAGGCCTTCATCTGATTTCCTGCACTCAACCCAGTGTTCCCTGATAGTGTTACGAGGTGCTGCCCGGTTGGAAGGAACAGTGGTAGAATGGGTGGTGGTTGGCCCCGCAGAGAAGGGGACAGGCTGTGGTCACCTGCCCACCTGGTAGACAGGCTGCCTGACGCTGGCACCTCTGCTCTTGCACAAACTTTAAAGTCAAGCCTGGGACTTCCCTGGTGGTCCAGCAATTAAGACTGTGCCTTTCAAGGCAGTGGGAATAGGTTTGATCCTTGGTGGAGGAACTAAGCTCCCTCATGCTGCATGGTGCAGCCCCAAAGTAAAATAAGTTGCTTTAAAACAAAAGTCAGGGGACTTCCCTCATGGTACAGTGGATAAGAATCTGCCTTCCAATACAGGGGAAGTGAGTTCAATCCCTGGTCTGAAGATTCCAAATGCAACTAAGCCCACGCACCACAGCTCCTGAGAGCAGGTCCTGCTCGCCACAACTAGAGAGCGCCCATGCCCAGCGATGAGCATCCAGTGCGAGCAAAATAAACAGATAAATGATTTAAGTCAGGCCTAAGACAATAGAAATAAAAGAAAAAAACAAACAGGACATAGTCAAACTCATAAGCTTTTGCACAGTAAATTACAACCATAAATAAAGCAAAAGGACAGCCTACAAACTGGGAGAAAGTATTTGTAAATGATGCAACTGACAAGGGCTTACTTTCCAAAATATATAAAGAGATCATACAATGCAATACAGAGCTCAAGAACAAAAAAACAAACAACCCACTCAAAAAAGGGGCAGAAGACCTAAACAGACGTGGCTCAAAGAAGACATACAGATGGCCAAGAGGCACATGAAAAAGATACTCAACATCGCTGATTATCGGAGAAATGCAAATCAGAGACGCAATGGGTATTAGCTCATACCTAGAAGAACACTTTCACTTTTCACTTTCACACATTGGAGAAGGAAATGGCAACCCACTCCAGTGTTCTTGCCTGGAGAATCCCAGGGACGGGGGAGCCTGGTGGGCTTCCGTCTAAGGGGTCGCACAGAGTCGGACACGACTGAGGTGACTTAGCAGCAGCAGCAGCAGAAGAATAGCCATCCTTAAAAAAAAGGTCTGCAAATGGTGGAAATGGAAATTGGTGCAGTCACTATGGAGAACAGTATGGAGATTCCTTATAAAACTAAACATAGTTGGACTTTCCTGGAAGTCTAGTAGTTAAGCCCTGTGCTTCCACTGCAGGGAAAGAAACTAAAATTAGAGTTACTGTATGATCCAGCATATCCCACTCCTGGGCATATATCCAGAGAAAACTAATTCAAAAAGCCCCACACACCCCAGTGTTCATTGCAGCACTATTTACAATAGCCAGGACATGGAAGCAACCTAAATGTCCACCAACAGATGAATGGATAAAGAAGATGTGGTCCATGTATAGAATGGAAAAATGGAACATTAGTCATAGAAAAGAAAGAAATAATGCCATTTCCAGCAACATGGATGGACCCAGAGATTTTCATACTGAGTGAAATGTCAGACAGAGAAGGACAAATATCACATGATATCACCTATATATGGAATTTAAAATATGATACACATGAAGTTATTTACAAGACAGAAACAGACTCACAGACATGGAAAACAAGCTTATGGTTACCAAAGGAAAAGCAGGGGAGGGATAGATTAGGAGTTTTGGATCAGCAAACACAAACTACTATATATAAAATAAACAACAACATCTTACTGTATAGCACAGGGGACTATATTCAATATCCTGTAATAAACCATAATGGAAAAGAATATGAAAAAGAACATAAATATGAAACTGAATCACTTTGCTGTATACCACAGCACTGTAAATCAATTATGTCTGTGTATTAGTTGCTCAGTCATATCCAACTCTCTGCGACCCCATGGACTGTAGCCCACCAGGCTCCTCTGTCCATTGAATTCTCCAGGCAAGAATACTGGAGTGGGTTGCCATTCCCTTCTCCAAGGGATCTTCCTGACCCAGGGATCGATCCCAGGTCCTGAATTGCAGGCAGATTCTTTACCATCTGAGCCACCCAGGGAAGTCCAACTATAAAAAAAAAGACTTATAAAGAAGTTGGGCTTGAGAGATGAGGAGGACCTATCCGATTGCCTCATTCAACCCTTCTTTTCACTGATGGGGGAGTTCAAAGTTATCCAGACTATTAGTGACCAAACCAGAGTGAAAACTGAGGTGTCCTCTCCCTGGGTGATGGATGCTCTGTCCGCCACACAGCCATGCTCTGCTGTTCCTTCAGACAGACCCCACGAAACCAGAAGACGATGAGGATTGAAAGAAAATGAGGTATCGAATGGGGTGGGTGACTTTGTTCCCAAGGATATGCTTTAAAGTTAGAAATCCCCAAAGCAAAAGAAACCCCCTTGGAGGGCTGTGTGCCAGAATCTGACAGCGTAGAAGCTGTAAGATCAGGCTTCCAGCTCTGAGCTTTGTTTCCCTACAGGGCCTTTGAATGGACTCCCCAACCTTCTCTCTTCCTTCCTCTCTACCCCAGAGGGATGGGCCCAGCCCACCTTCCCTACAGTCAAGGTACTAAAAAAACAAAATCCATGACCTGGGGGCCTTCCCTGGTGGGCCAGTGGCTAAGACCCCTCACTGCCAGTGCAGTCGGGGCTGGGTTCAATCCCATCCCACATGCCACATAAGACCCGGTGCAGCCAAAATAAGTAAATATATTTTTTTTAAAAAAGAAAAGAAAATACATAACCTGGGGGCTAAGGGGTGGAGATAGACACTCACAGGGGTAGAAGCCGTGTTACCTGTTCGTGTTGCCTTTCTGCTTTCCACCATCACTGTCACCCACACTCACTGTCTGAACTTGGCCTCAGCCCCAGACAAGGGCTGAGCTGGCAGTCCATGTCCACATCCTGGGTGTCACGTCCCCTTTCTGCAGCTGACAAGTGTCGGCCACTCAGGTCATGGGAGATACTGGCGGGGGACAGGTGCCCCCAGGCCCAGCAAATTCCCCTCTTTTGCTCCGGAATCAGTTCCAATCCCT
Organism: Moschus berezovskii; assembly: GCF_049115385.1. Lineage (NCBI taxonomy): Eukaryota > Metazoa > Chordata > Mammalia > Artiodactyla > Moschidae > Moschus > Moschus berezovskii. The sequence continues at coordinate 77,476,040 of NC_142466.1, read as the reverse complement.
TTATCTGGCTTTGAAGGGTGTTGACTGGGCCTCTCCACTCCACTAGCCCTCTCTCAGAGAAAGCAAGCTGTGAAAGCCACAGTGGGGGCTTTCAGTTACCCCCAACTCGGCAGCCAGAGGAGAAGGCAGGCCTGCAGTGAGGGTGGGGACAGGACACAACTTCCTGGGATGGGGTGGCGAGGATGCCCATGTCGGTTTGACTGAGTTTCCCAGATTCTCCTCCCACTGAACCAATCTGCCTCCACGTCTGCCGCCGCTTCCCATGCCTCTGAGGAACTGGTGACCATGGGAGTGAGCCAGATACCTTGATCTGTGCGTGCAGTGCAGTGACAGTCTGAGGACCCAGAGAAGGGTCCCCTGGCGCCCACTCAAGGGCAGGGTCCACGTCAGAGAAGGGCATTGAACTCAACTGAAAGGGCGTTTGTCCTGCATTTCTACCCATTTCCACATGGCCCTCCCTGTCCCAGCGTCTGTGATCTGAGCAGGGAGCCTGCGTACCCCGAACCTCGCTGACTCCTCCTTTACTCGTGTGTGAATTCGTGCCCTCATTCCATGCCTGGCCAGTCATGGTGCCAAGTTCTGAGGGTAACTGAGCAGCTTGCCCAGAGGAGCTCAGAAGACAAAGCCCGACACAAATGAGGTCTCGTGATGCCTTGGAAGTGGTGGCGGCAGGGACTTCCCAGGTGGCACCAGTGGTAAAGAATCTGCTTGTCAATGCAGAAGACACAAGAGATGCGAGTTCGATCCCTGGGTCAGGAAGATCCCCTGGAGGAGGGCTTGGCAGCCCACCCCAGTATTCTTGCCTGGAGAATCCCATGGACAGGGGAGTCTGGCGGGCTATAGATTATGGAGTTGCAAAGAGTCGGGGGGCAGTGAGAGATGTTTCATGGGACAAAAGAGCAGAGTGAGTCTGGGTGGAATAACCATGATGTTTAGGATGGATTCTCACCCTTAAGGATGGCAAAGCATTTTCACCAATAGACCACAGAGCTGGATCCAAATGAGACCAGCCTTCCAATATGTATAGACTCATGGGATGGCAGGAGGGGAGGATGTCCCCCAGTTTCCCCTAAGACATCTCCCCCTGTGATGGTGAACTTACACTTTCCCCTATCCTACCCCTGCTCCTAAGCAGCCCATTCCATGTCCGCCCAGCACTTACTCTAGATATTCCTCCTTCAGCCACGTTGAAATCTGCTCCTCTGTTCACTAACGAGCCTGCTTCTACCCATCAAGTAAAAGAAGGCTCACACGTGGGGATTCATGAGGACCAGACAGGGAGTGGGAGACTGGTGGGCCCTCCAGGTCCTGGAAACAGAGCTCAGTCTGTGCCACCATTCTCACCCAGGTCATTCTGGCCCCCCAGGAATCACACCCACACATGACTCTGATTAGCCATGACCCTGACCTCTTCCTCTGTCCGCTCATGCCCCGTGGTTCAGAGTACTGCTGGGGAAGAATGGGAGCAGCCCAGCCCAGCTTTTCTTGTGCCAGAGCACACACTGGCCAGTTTATGGATTGCCTGCCCCAAGTCAGGCCTGCCCCAACCCACCATGGTCCAGTCGACTAAGGAGCAAGGCTTGAAACCAGAGAGGACTCAGAGTCAGGATTCAGACACCCTGGCCTCCTGCTGAAGATGAGGGCAGCAGACCCACCCGAGGGTGAGGAGCACGCTGCCAAACCCTCTCGGCTAGAGAGGACTTCACTCCTTCCGAACACTTGGACCAGTCTTTGCTGTTCAGTCGCTCAGTGGTGTCTGACTCGTTGCAAGCCTGCGGTTCAGCACTCCAAGCTTCCCCATCCCTCACTGTCTCCTGGAATTTGCCCAAGTTCATGTCTATTATTTTCATGTCCATAAGTCAGTATTATCCCTATCATTTTTAAAACAGAACAGAGAAGAGAGTTCAGTTCAGTTGCTCAGTCGTGTCCGACTCTCCGCGACCACATGAATCACAGCACGCCAGGCCTCCCTGTCCATCACCAACTCCCGGAGTTCACTCAAACTCATGTCCACAGAGTCGGTGATGCCATCAAGCCATCTCATTCTCTGTCGTCCCCTTCTCCACTGGCCCCCAACCTTTCCCAGCATCAGAGTCTTTTCCAGTGAGTCAGCTAGTCGCATGAGGTGGCCAAAGTATTAGAGTTTCAGCTTTAGCATCAGTCCTTCCAATGAACAACCAGGATCGATCTCCTTTAGAATGGACTGGTTGGATCTCCTTGCAAGAGTCTTCTCCAGCAACCACAGTTCAAAAGCATCAATTCTTCGGTGCTCAGCTTTCTTCACAGTCCATCTCTCACATCCATACATGACCACTGGAAAAACCATAGCCTTGACTAGACGGACCTTTGTTGGCAAAGTAATGTCTTTGCTTTCTAAAGCAAAATGGCTGTCTGAAGAGGCCTTACAAATAGCTGTGAAAAGAAGAGAAGCGAAAAGCAAAGGAGAAAAGGAAAGATAGAAGCATCTGAATGCAGAGTTCCAAAGAATAGCAAGGAAAGATAAGAAAGCCTTCCTCAGTGATCAATGCAAAGAAATAGAGGAAAACAACAGAATAGGAAAAACAAGAGATCTCTTCAAGAAAATTAGAGATTCCAAGGGAACATTTCATGCAAAGATGGGCTCGATAAAGGACAGAAATGGTATGGACCTAACAGAAGCAGAAGATATTAAGAAGAGGTGGCAAGAATACACAGAAGAACTGTACAAAAAAGATCTTCACGAGCAAGATAGTCACGATAACGTGATCACTGACCTAGAGCCAGACATCTTGGAATGTGAAGTCAAGTGGGCCTTAGAAAGCTTCACTACAAACAAAGCTAGTGGAGGTGATCGAATTCCAGTTGAGCTATTTCAAATCCTGAAAGATGATGCTGTGAAAGTGCTGCACTCAATATGCCAGCAAATTTGGAAAACTCAACAGTGGCCACAGGACTGGAAAAGGTCAGTCTTCATTCCAATCCCAAAGAAAGGCAATGCCAAAGAATACTCAAACTACTGCACAATTGCACTCATCTCACACGCTAGTAAAGTCATGCTCAAAATTCTCCAAGCCAGGCTTCAGCAATACCTGAACTGTGAACTCCCAGATGTTCAAGCAGGTTTTAGAAAAGGCAGAGGCACCAGAGATCAAATTGCCAACATCCGCTGGATCATGGAGAAAGCAAGAGAGTTCCAGAAAAACATCTATTTCTGCTTCATTGACTATGCCAAAGCCTTTGACTGTGTGGATCACAATAAACTGTGGAACATTCTGAAAGAGATGGGAATCCCAGACCACCTGACCTGCCTCTTGAGAAACCTGTATGCAGGTCAGGAAGCAATAGTCAGAACTGTACATGGAACAACAGACTGGTTCCAAATAGGAAAAGGAGTACGTCAAGGCTGTATATTGTCACCCTGCTTATTTAACTTATATGCAGAGTACATCATGAGGAACGCTGGGCTGGAAGAAGCACGAGCTGGAATCAAGATAGCTGGGAGAAATATCAATAACCTCAGATATGCAGATGACACCACCCTTATGGCAGAAAGTGAAGAGGAACTCAAAAACCTCTTGATGAAAGTGAAAGAGGAGAGTGAAAAGGTTGGCTTGAAGCTCAACATTCAGAAAACAAAGATCATGGCATCTGATTCCATCACTTCATGGGAAATAGATGGGGTAACAGTGGAAACAGTGTCAGACTTTATTTTTTTGGGCTCCAAAATCACTGTGGATGCTGATTGCAGCCATGAAATTAAAAGATGCTTACTCCTTGGAAGGAAAGTTATGACCAACCTCGATAGTATATTAAAAAGCAAAAGCAGAGAAGAGAGAGCAGAAAACAATTCCCTGAAAAGGGAGAGAAAAACCTGCACAACTTCACTGGAATACTTGAAATTTTCTTTTTTAAAATATTTATTTGTTTGGCTGTGTTGATTCTTGGTTGCGGCAAACATGATCTTCACTGTGTCATGTAGGATCTTTTTTTTTTTTTTGCATGTGGAATCTCTAATTGTGGTGCACAGGCTTAGTAGCCCCATAGCATGTAGGATCTTAGTTCCCCGACCAGGGATTGAACCCACGTCCCCTGAATTGCAAGGGGGATTCTTTACCACTGGACCAGGGAAGTTCCTTGAAATTTTCTTTTCAGGCAAAGCTTTATGATTTGGGACTTCCTTGCGGCACAGCCTCATAACTCAGAGTAACTTCTCTCAGATGAAAAACACCAGCTGATAGCTACATCAGTGTCTGTGGAGAATTTCTGGGGGCTCATCTTGGTTTTTCTTCTGTGATTATTTCTGGAGCAATGTGAGTGACTGAAGTTAATGATTTCTGTAGTATTTTTTTTTTTCTTTCTTCACTGTGCCAGTAAGGACTCTGCCAAGAACCTGCCCCTTTGTGCTTTCTAAGGAGGATTTGAGATAAATGGCTCTGAAGATGGAGAAGCCGAGGCTCCCAGGAGTGAAGTGATTGTTAGAAATGTCACTTTAGCGTAGTGATGGGAGAGATGAGAGGCGTGGAGAGGTACAGCCTGGCCCAGGGTTCCTAGGAGTATCTGACTGTATTTTTCTCCTCTAGTATCATCCTCACTGTTGAATCAGAATCTAGGCTCTTCTAGCTTTCCAGAGAACTCAGGAGTGCCCTTGTCATAAGCGAAAGTCATTACTTAAGAATGTTTCTGAGAAATACAAATAAATGTCTGGGAGGAAAGGAAAAGGCTACTGTTCGACCACAAAACACCTCCTTGAGACCAGGCCCACGAAGGCTTATTTTTTTCCACTTCTCTAGATGATTCTGCTAAGGGGCTGGCCAAACAGCAGGTCTTTGAGCAACATGAAACATGCCCCAGGCTCCCCTGGGCCCGATCGCTCTTGTGTTAGTCCCTGCCATTAAGAAATGCTTTTAGCAAAGCATGTGTGTGACACTTAGATGGAGCAACTAGTTGCCTAGGAAACTGTCCATTTACATGTGTTCCGCTTCCCGGTGTCGTTTGGATCCAGCTGCCTTGATTGGCCTTCTTCCTTGACCTGCCTTTGACACACCCGCCCCCTCCACATTGTTAGGCCAGCTGAGTCACACCTAACAGGGACCAACTACATGATTTCTGGGGCCCAGAGCAAAATGGAAACACAGGACCCCTAGTTGAAAATCATGGAGAATTTCAAGACGGTGACAAAACAGCATTAAACCAGGCACTGTCTTTTTCAGTGCCCCATGGGTCACAGACCCAGGATGCTATAAGAGGGGCCCTGAGTAGGCTTCCTCTGGCTCCGGAGAATTATTGGGGTCCTGGTCTGGTGACTGAGCCATCCCCTTCCACTTTATCATAGTAGCTTTCCGAAGCATCAAGCACACAATCCCCAGATTTTTAAGGCTCCCCCTGTTGACACATGAAAAGCAGCGCTCATATAACTGTAGAAACCAGAAATGACTTTAAAATAAATATACTTATTTATTTGGCTGCACCAGTCCTTAGTCGCAGCACACAGGATCTTCGGTAGCATGTTGGATCTATTTCCCTGACCAGGGTTCAAACCCTAGCCCCCTGCATTGGGAGCACTGGACCACCAGGGAAGTCTCAGGAATAACTTTTTGTAAACCATACTCAGTCTACTCAGAATATAGGCATAACATTTCTGACCTCCTTCAACCCAAAAAGAACATCAGAAGTGGCACCCTGGGTGGAAACAAACCACCCTCTGGGTATGTCACCTCTGGACTCTGCCCCCAGAGACTTTGAACACTCCCAGTTCTCGTCTCTGCCACTGGGACTTAAAGATCCTGTCCTTAAGTCACAGTCTACCCAAGAAGCCATTGTAAAGCCATAGCCCACAGGTTTCTCCACACCTTTTCAAGAGCAATTTGTGTTTTCAACCTTCCTCACCTCTTGGATAATGAGGTAGATGAGTTCAACACTCAGTGTGTAAGTTAGCAATTCCTTTTCTTGGTCAAGAACTCTTGTTGTTTTCTTTTTCAAGTGTCAAGAATTTCGCCTAGTTCTGCCTTCTAGGATTTGGTGACCAAGACGGTGTTTGGACATTTGTAGTTTTAGTCATTTGAAACACTTTGCTCGTTTCTTCTCCTGCCCTCCCCTGCCTCTCCCTCTCCCTTGCCTCGTATTGGACCATTATGGTGGCCCCTTTCTGCTGCACTCAAAACTGAGGACAGCGCTCCCATGCAGGTATATGATGGCTCTGCCCCAAAGCACAGCGCTAATTTATGCACATTTCCAAGATCCCCTGGAGTAGGAAATGGCAGCCCACCCCAGTTTTCTTGCCTGGAAAATTCCCATGGACAGAGGAGCCTGGCAGGCTACAGTCCATGGCTTGACAAAAAGTCGGACACTATTGTGCAGGCATGCCTCACACCTTCTAGTTAAGCCTGACCTTTGTTGTTCTGGGTCACAGCAGGTCTCTAGGGACCAGTCTATAGCAAGTACAATATCATTTTCTGAGCTGTCCTTCCAGAAGTACCCAGGATTTTTTTGCCCAGGCCTCGGCCTGGTCTGGACCTTCCCAGGAACGCATGTGCCCATATTTCTGCCCTCACACAGCCTCCCATAGTCAGCCTGGATTTGTCCCCATCCGGTGGCATTTCCAGCTGCCCAAGGATTTCCTGATCATCTGGTGGCCTGGGGGGTTTATTGCACACTTCCTATCCCATACAATCATGTAAAGGTGAAAGAATACAAGGCCTAGAATTGAGCCCCCAAAGAATTTAATTGACACGTGAATGTGAACAGAGAAAGAGATCCTTTCATGGCTTTGTTTGTGGCTGTCTCTAAGCTGCTCCCTATCAATGACAAAATATTTGGCACCAAAGGTTTTTGATTTTGAAAGCAACCTTGTCAAAAGCTTTTGAAAGACTAAATACAATTTTCCTTCCCACTAATTTTTGTGCCCCCTCATAGAACTGTAACAGACTAAAGAGGTAAGATTGCACTTCATAGAAATCCCATTTCTTTCCCTCAAAGGGCAGCAGAACAGAAAGCTTTAGAGCCCCAGCTTTGGAATCATATGTGGTTTGGTTTTTGCCTTTGTCACTTACTAATAATGTGTCCCTGGGCAAGTTATGCCATTTCCCTAAGCCTCAGTTTTCTCATCTTTAAACAAGAATAATAGTACTGACTCCATATGTTGTCTGTAGAGTTATACAAAGCAAGGGATTTGGAATTGTAGGGCTTCAGTTAAGGATAGCTATAATTTGTTTGATAATCTTTTATTACCAGTTATATCAGTTTGTACATCCGGGGTTTACTTTTTCTGGAAAGGCATTTAGTTGGTAAATTTCTTTGCTGTTTGAACCATTAGTCATATATTTCGTTCATGTATTCTGTATGCACATTACTGCACATCTCGTGTATGTAAAGGACAGTAGGAGCCAACTGCCAGTCCCCAGCCTGGAGGGGTTCATAAGATGATGGTGGGAAACAAGCACACCAAAACTAACTGAACTGGACTGAACTAAGTGGCGCTAGTGGTAAAGAACCCGCCTGCCAATGCAGGAGATGCACGTTTGATCCTTGGGTCGAGAAGCTCCCTGGAGGAGGGCATGGAAACCCATTCCAGTCTTCTTGCCTGAAGAATACCATGGACAGAGGAGCCTGGAGGGCTACAGTCCATGCGATTGCAAAGCATCGGACACGACGGGGCTGACTTACCTCACACTTACCGGTCCCTCAAGGAACTGATTCACGTTCTTTCCAAACAAATCTGTGGCAGATTTGTTTCAAAACTCTTCCCTTCCCAGTTTCTTAATATTCTCTTATATTAAAAGAACTAGCTACCTTGAGGACATCCCCTTCCCCAGCATATGAGGTCACATTTCGTGCACACCTTGGGACTTCCCTGGCGGCTCAGATGGTAAAGACTCTGCCTGCCAAAGCAGGAGACTCAGGTTCGATCTCTGGGTTGGAAAGATCCCCTGGAGAAGGAAATGGCAACCCACTCCAGTATTCTTGCCTGGGAAATGCCATAGACAGAGGAGTCTGGTGGGTTGTAGATCACTGGGTTGCAAAGAATCGCACACGACTGAGTATGCCTGAATGTATTTTGAAAAACCTTAAATAAAGGCCCAACAATCTCTTTGACTCACTGGGTCTAGTTTTAAAGTAGATCTAGAAGATGCTGATCCATTCTGAGGGTGATGTGAAGTAGGAAACAAAGTTCGAATCTGTTCAATACCTGAAAAATATTTTATACTAGCATCATTATCAGAAGATGCTCCCTCTAAATCTCCACCTAAAGCCTTTCCACAATGAAAAAAAAAGTCATTTTATGGATTTGGAGTATAGAATCCAGAAAAAAAATTCTTTTCCCCAATTCATGTCTTACTTGCAGCTGACCAGTCATATTCCCTGGGTTTCTTTTCAATGAAAATACTTCTTAGAACTGTAAGAAGACTTAGAAATCACATGGCTGTATTCCCTTCATTCATTGTCTCCTCTCACTGCCCAGTTCACTCTTTCAAAAGCTCAGCAGTGCCTTCTTCTTGGCCATTCCAACGGGGGCTTAGTCTAGGGGCAGAGCACCATTTTCAGTTTCACAGAATGTGATGGGACACTCCGTGCTGGGCCCCCACATGGACGAGCTGGGTAGTGAGAAGACAGACACGGGAACAAAGACCCATCCAGTCGTCCTCAGAGACGTGCCTCGTTTTGTACCCTGTGAAAAGATGGAAACCCCACATACGACCTTACAAATAAGAGTGCTTCGAGTCCACAAGCAGTGCATTTGCGCTTTTAATATTGGGTTGGCCGAAAGGTTTGTTCGGGTTTTCCATAACAACCTACAGAAAACCCTGAATGAACTTTAAAAAAAAAAAAACAACTGCAAACTTTTTTTATTTTGTATTGGGGAATAGCCAATTAACAATGGGTGGAATGTAAAAAGAAATGATACAAATAAACTTATTTACAAAACAGAAAGAGACCCACAGATTTAGAGAATGAATTTATGTTTGCTGGGGGTAGGATGAAGGGAAGGGATAGTTTGGGAAGGTCATATACACACTGCTATATTCAAAATAGATAACCAAAAAAGACCTATTGTATAGCAAATGGAACTCTGTTCAATGCTATGTGGCAGCCTGGATGGGAGGGGAGTTTGGGGGAGAATGGATACATGTGTGTTGAGTCCCTCTGCTGTTCACCCAAATGAACATTTTGGCCAACCCAATAGCTACTGTATTTCATATACCACGTCTTAATTGTCCTTTGTAGTTAAACCCTCTTTCAGAAGAATTGTTGACAGTTTGTATAATCCACTTGTTCTCCTGATAGCCCTTCAAGGAAGGAGGTCATTAAGATCATCCCTTCCATTTTGTACATGGAGTAACCAAGGCCCAGAGAGAATCAGCCATTTGGCTCAAAACCTCCACCTCCCCATCCGCCCTTCTCCACTCCAGCCTTTTTCCTCCAGGCCTTGATAGCTTCCAGCGCCCGTGCACAGGACACGCCATACCATCAAAATGCCCCAGCTGCAGGTTCCTAGGGGCCCCACCCTTCCCTGGCGCCCCCTCGTTGGGTCGCCTGTCCAAAGGGCCACCACCTCAATGGGGGCCAAATCTCTCGGGAAACCACAGCACCTCCCAAAGCCTGAGCCATCAGCCCAGCCACTCACCCCCATCTGGGCTCGGTCACCCAGAGCAAGTGTGAAAATGCCACCTTTGCAGGCCGGAATCCGCAAGAAATTGGAAACCTGCTGTCCGTTCCATTCCCACTTCTCTTTTCATGTTTGCTGTTATTTTTTAACACTTTTTTTTTTCCTCATAAAAGCACTATCCTCTTCCCCAGAGCTTGCCTGTAGCGAAGGCATGGTCTGTACAACTGCAATTATTTCAGAGAACAGATGGAGTGAGGAGCAGAAAGTCTGTTAATAGTAATAGAAATGCTACATGTTAACCTGGACAGCACACGATGACAGTCCCATGACTACCCGTTCTGTTCCCACCAGCTGGGCCACCAAAGTAGGAATGAGATATTCACAAACACAGCCATCAGCCACGTAGCCACCTAAAGTTAGAACTCGAATTCCTTCACACCAGGGGCTTTGGCAATGGCAGCGGCTCTGGCCGAGAGCAGGGATAGCCAAGCCCCCGCTCCACCCCAGGCAGAGCACAATTGGCCCCATTTAGCTTCAACTGCCCAGGCTTCCTGGGTCAGCCGAGGTCCAGGCCCAGCTTTCAGGCAAACACTGAACTCTCTGGTCTCATCCACAAGCCAATCTAACCAGCCCTTTACTTCAGTCTCTTGGACGGAAACATTGAGTCCGGCTGAGCTGATCTTGACTTCCTAGGGGTCAGTGGGTGAGTGGGAGGCCTGGCTCCCCCAGACAGAGGCCCGAAAGACAAAAGCAAGGCTCTATGGCAAGCGATACAGCATCAGGGCCAGCAGTACAAAGGGCTTGTCCATCTCTGGGACCAGAAAACTCTTCCCCCTTCTAGAAAGTGGAAGATAAACCAATGTCTTATCCTGACAGAGGAAATGGGTCAATTTGCTTCAACCAATATTTCTTGAGCACTTCCTATATGTGCAAAAACATATGCCAGGCGCTTGAGGAACAACAAAGAAATCACAGTCCACACCTTCAAGAAAATCACACCCTGAGGGACTTCCCTGGTGATCCGGTGGTTAAGAATCTGCCTTAAGAATCTGCCAAGGGGATGAGCCTTCAATCCCTGGTCAGAGAACTAAGACCCCACATGTCTCTGGGCAACTAAGCCCACCTGCTGCAACTGAGACCTGATGCAGCCAAAAATAAAATAAATAATTATTTTTAAAACAAGAAGAAGAAAATCATACTCTAATAAGAAAGACTAAGAGATTTCTGCCTGAGTATAACTAGATACATAACAGATGTTGACAAGCACCCTACTAAGGTACAAATAAAACATGTTCTCGGGGTTCAAATAGGAAGGAGATTATCTCTGATTCAAGAGGTTCAGAAGTCTTCACAGGGGAGTCAGGTAGTATTTGAGGTATGTCTTAAAGAAAGGAAAGGATTTTCCAATGAGCAGAGAGACTGGTGGCAAAGAATTTGCCTGTCAAGCAAGAGATGCTGTTCAACCCCTGGGTCAGGAAGATGCCCTGGAGAGGCAAATGGCAACCCCGTTCCAGTGTTGTTGCCTGGAGAATTCCATGGACAGAGGAGCCTGGTGGGCTACGTCCATGGGATTGCAAAGGAATTCAACACGACTGAGCAATTAACAACAGAGAGAACAGCACAGATAAAGGCACAAAAGAAGGGAAGGGGAATCACGCGGGAGATGGGGAATGTGCCCGGTTTGTGTACCCATGTCTGGCCATGGTGGGGTCAGCTGGGCAGGATGACTGAAAGCAAGCAATCAAAGGTCTGATGCCGGGGTGGGAAGTTTGAGTTGAAGTCATAAGTCCGTGGCAAGCTGTTCTTTAGACAGATGTGTGCTGGCCAGAGCCAACTCTGTGCTCCTCTTTCCAGTCTCATTTTGGCAGCTTGGATGGGCCATGGTGTGAATATTTACCGTGGAAATGGGCAAGAGCCACAAGCCAGGGCTTGTTTTTGTTTGGCTGTTTGTTTGTTTTCCAAAGAACTGGTCTACCAAGTCAGCACTGGCTTACTCTAGTGCAAGCCAGCAGCGCATTAGTAGAAGGGGAGACCGAGAGGGAAGAGGGCCAGTTAAGAGACTATTGAAATAGCAGAGGCAAGAGCTAGTTTCAGGGACTTCGCTAGTGGCCAAGTGACTGCGTACTTCAAGTGCAGGGGGCATGGGTTCGATCCCTGGTCAGGCAACTAGGATCCCACATGGCTGGGGTGGCAAAAAAAATCAATCAATCAATCCTTGCCTTACTGAACCTCTGAGAAAACAAGCTTTAGTTCAGACTTTACCCGAGGGTGTCAGAGAGAAGGAGGAAAAGTGAGCCTGGGTTCTAGAGAGAACCTAAGCTTAGAAATCAGAAAGAATGGGGCACGGTCGGAGAGGGAAGAGGCAAAAGATGATTCATCTTTTTTCATTTGGTGGCTGACAAAATGTCAGGGCCATTCACAGAGAAACAGGCGAGTCAGAGGAGGAACTGGTGAGCAGGATGGAGGTGAGTGTATCTTTGGAGATGAATATGGTCGTCCGGGAGCCAATTTGATTGAAGAAACGAGCCACCGGCTCTGTATTGCTTGTGAGCCCTCCTTCTCCTTTCCCTCCCTTCAGTTTCCTTCTCTCCCTCCCACCCTCCCTCCCAGGCAGCTCAGATAATATCTCAATTCATCACTCAACAGGCGGGGATCTCTGTTCCTGCTTCAATGCGTGTGAGGCTTTGAAATTTAAATAAGTCCCTCAGCTTTACAAAGACAGAAAAGTGGCAGTGGACCAGAGTGGGGGCTCTGGTCAATGGGTAGAGCACAGTGAACTTGCCAGAATTTGAACTCACCACTCGGCACAGCACCAGGATCCCACGAGCCTCCCCTCCCCCAGCCATCTTAAGCAGGCAGATGCTGTGGAGGGACTGCTGTCCCCAGAGGACTGGGCAGCACAGTGGCAGAAGGACTTGATTCAGAGATGCCGGAATGCGTTGCCAACAAGCACATCTTTGTAGTATGTATGTTTTAAATTACACAAGCGTCCAGAGACCTAGGTGCAGAGGAATCTGCAACATGCAAACAAATACCGTATTGTTATGAATAAAAGTCAACATCAAATCTGTCCCTCTTCCTCCAGACCTGTGCCTGCCCTTCTGCACAGGGAAATTGGGAGTCAGGGAGATGGTTTTAAATCCCAGAGAAACCATTCCCTGGCTCACAATGACTGGCATTTATTGGTCGCTTAATTTGTGCCAGGTGCTATTCTGGGCCATTTAACTCACTTAATGTGCGTAGCAATCCAAGAGAAAATCACTGTGATTATTGCGATCTCTCTTTTAGAGATAATAAATCTGAAGCCCAGAGAGTTTAGGCAACCTGCCCAAGGCCACACAGCCATGAGGAGAATTCACATGGCTAAAACATATTTCCTCAGACAGATGCACTTAATCCTTCTGAACTTCATTTTCCCATCTGTAGACTCAGAATAATAATCTCTATTTAGCAGATGTTCCCTCCAGTGGCTCCTTGTTCCTAGTTATGTGACTCTGGCCACAGCAAATTATGGCCTTAACCGTCTGCATGCATGCTAAGCCACTTCAGTCATGTCTGACTCTTGGCGACCCTATGGACTATAGCCCACCAGGCTCCTCTGTCCATGGGATTCTCCAAGAAAGAATACTGGAATGAGTTGCCAGGCCCTCCTCCATGGGATCTTCCCTACTCAGGGATCGAACCTGTGTCTCTTACATCTCTAGCATTGGCAGGCAGGTTCTTTACTGCTAGTGCCCCCTGGGAAGCCCATGGTCTTAACTGAAAGAAAGAAAGTGAAGTCACTCAGTCGTGTCCAACTGTTTGTGACCCTGTGAACTGTAGCCCACCAGGCTCCTTCATCCATGGAATTTTCCAGGCAAGAGTACTGGAGTGGGTTGCCATTTCCTTCTCCAGGGGATCTTCCCAACCCAGGGATCAAACCCGGGTCTCCCGCATTTGCAGGCAGACTCTTTACCATCTGAACTACTGTATCACCCGCCACCTCCCATCTACATTCGGCTGCTGTAAATCATCCTTTCTTGTCCCTCACTGACTACCGCCTTCTCTTTGAAGACTTACCTTCTCACCACTCCACTGGGCCTCAACATGCTTGGTTCCCTGTTCTGTGTTCCCAGAGCCCTTTGTGTAAGTGTGTATCTCAACCTGTCATGGTGTACTGTAGTTGTTTACATGTCTGTCTCTCGTGGTGTTTTGTGAACCATCCAAGGGCATCTTTGTAGACTCAGTGTGGAGTGCAGCTCCAGGTAGCTGAGGAAATAGGGCCCTTCAGCCTGAAAAAAAGGTGATTGTGAGACTGTGATCCCTGCCTTCAAATGTCTGAAGGGTGGGATGTACAAGAAGCAAAGGACTCATTTTATGCCAGAAAGAAGAATAGCTGTGAGTTTTAAGGGCAGTTTTTGGCTCCATGAGACATAGCCCTTTCTAACAATCTGAGCTGTACTTGAATGAGTCGCATTACCCCAACCCGGGGAGTGAGGGACACCCACTCCTGGGAGTGCCATGGAGTTGTTAGATGTTTACTGGCTAGATTTGCTTAAGGAAACTTGGCCCATTTCCTGTTGCATTCCAGGGTTCTGTAATCTGTCCCACTCCCAGGCAAATTTAGTCCCTTTGGGAACACAAAAAGAGGGAGAGTTAGAAGGAACGGTTGTCTCTGTATGCACTAGTGTCCCTGTCCAGAGCTAGATATGTGGAGAGCTCAGCCTCTCTGTCTCCAGACAGTTGGAGACAGGCCTTGAGGAAGCTGTCTTCTGGCTGTCAAGGTAACTGCCACTCCAGGGACCATTGAGAACAAACTCTGAGAGCGTTTGTTCACAATAACAAAACTTGACCCATGGACAATGCTTCACGGTCTTAAAAATACTTTCATACCTTTAACTCATTTTATTTTTAGAATAACTCTGTGGTGTGGGACACATATTATTGCCATTTTGCAGATCCATAAACTGCACCTTGGTGTGCATAAATGACTTACCTCCAAACACACAGCATGCACAAGCAACAACTGGGGCTGCAATCTTTGTCCTCTATCATTTACTTGAGTAATCTTTTCACAACATCAGGATGCCTCTCTGAAATTCAGCCTCTGACACTCACTTACCAAAACCAGCACCAACAATTGATGTGCATGGCAGGTAGGCATGTGTTTAGGTACAAGGAAGAAAAATCCGTACCATATGAACTTACAGGGTTTATTTGTTTTGTGCAACAAGAAGTCTAGGGATTGGCAATCATGGGCTGATTCAGCAACTCAGGGACCCAAGCTCTTTCTGTCTCTCTGCTTTGTCATCTTAAGCCTATAGGTTGAAGTAACCTCATGTTTGTCCTCTCTTGGCCACAGAATAGCTGCTACACATCCAACATCACATCTACATTTTAGGCAGGAAGAAGGAAAGGGGGAAAGGGGAAAAGGCAATAAGGGTCTTCTCTTAGTAAGTCTTTGCCTTTTTTTCAGGAAGAGATCGCTTTCCAGGTACTTTCTTCTACCTCTTCCTGGTCAGAACATGCTCCCTTGATGCAGGAGAAGCTAAGGGATCCAGTATTACAGTTTTCCAGCCTCTGTAGTAGAGGGGGCAAGGAAGAAGGACAGCTGATGCACAGTGACTACACAACACCTCCTCCCAAATGTGTCAAAGCATGGCATGAACCCCAGCCCGAGGTACATGTGCCTCTGTCCACACAGTCTGGGAAGTGTCTTTGCCAGCACCTCTGGACAGAAATGTTGTTCTTCTGGATGCCAGCCTGAAATGTGAGTTGGTCCTCAGGGATGAAAGGCTTTAGGCTCAAGGGGCAACTCCCGGCCTGCATCCTGGTGAGCCCATCAGCCCTGGTGAGGAACAGCTGTTACACTCAACCTCCCCCAGGAAGAAGGCTCTTAACTAGATTTCCCATACAGAACTGTGTGGAGGAGGTTCAAACACAACCAACCCACCATAGGCTAAATTTGTACTCCAACCAACCTCATAATGAATAGTAGGAGACTCGTGTTTGTGACTTCAGCTTCTCGATTCGGCGCTCCAGCCCCTCAATCTCCAGGGCCCCAGGTACCAGGGACCCCGGCCAGGATCAGGGGAAGCCCGCCCTCTGTATAGAGAGGACACGTGGTCTTCCTTGAGTGTCCACTAAGGAGGAGGGAAATCTGGATTTCTTTCAGTCAGTGGCTGATTTGGTCAAGGACTTGGGGGAACCAGATTTCAGGGCTGTGGTTCTCAGCCCTAACTCTACATCAGTGTCACCTGGGAAACTTCCACATCGACGCTAATGCCAGGGCCTCTCTCCCTCAGGCCAAGGATCCACCTTGGCAGTTTGGAAAATCTCCCTTGGGGATTCTGGTATTCCGGCAGGGGTAAGGAGTACGCTTTGGAGAGGACGGCTCTCCATTCAACTTGACTGTGAACACTTAACCTTATCAAATCAGCTCAGTCCTTCATTCTAGGACAAGTGAGGGTTGTAGGCCACAAGCCACAGACATAATGAATGAAAGTCGCTCAGTTGTGTCCAATTCTTTGCAACCCCATGGAATAGTCCATGGAATTCTCCAGGCCAGAAGACTGGAATGTAGCCATTCCCTTCTCCAGGGGATCTTTCTAACCCAGGGATAGAACCCAGGTCTCCTTCATGGCAGGCGGATTCTTTACCATCAGAGCCACCAGGGAAGCCCAAAGCCACAGACATAATCACATCAGAAAATGAGAAAAATGCAATGCTAGCTACTCCCCAGTTTCCTATAGTCTTCAAATGGGCTTGGTGGATATCTGAGTCACAAGGAGTCAAGGGCCCTACTCTAAAATGTACCTGGGGTTTGTCGGTTTGTTTGTTGAATATTTATTTATTTGGCTGTGCCAGGCCTTAGTTGCGGTATGCAGAATCTTTAGTCGCAGCTTATGGGATATTTTTAAAATATATATATTTATTTATTCATTTGGCTTCCCCAGATCTTAGCTGCAGCACATGGGACCTTTGATCTTCACTGAAGCATTCGAGATTTATTTATTTTGGTTACAGCATGCAGAATCTTAGTTGTGGCATGTGGGATCCAGTTCCCCAAGCAGGGATTGAATCCCAGTGCTGGCAGTGCAGAGTCTTAGCCACAGGACCACCAGGGAAGTCTCCTGGGATTTGTTTTCATTGGCTAAGATAAGATACACAGATGGAAACAGTGATCATGAAGGGAGCAGATTATACTCACAGATCCCTAAACACGGGAGTCACAGCACACCACACAGGGCCACATGGGGAAGCCCTAAGGTCCATCAGGAGGCAGAGGGAACAAGGAGAAAGCATGGGCAAGAATGCTTACAGTGATTTTTGTGGCAAAAAAAAAAAATTGACGAGGGAGGATAAGCAGGGTAGACATGCTCAGGATTGGCTGGTTTAGATAATTCTGGTCGACCCTGAAGCAGAGGAGCTGCCCCTGGTTTTCTGGAAGCTGACCCCCAGATGAGTAGGCCTGAAGGATAGTGGCTCAGCCCAATAAAGGGGAAGATGTAGGCTCTGAATTAGTAGATTTGCACTTGAAGAGACTGCTCTCAGTTATGTGTGTACTGTCTCTGGGAACCGACAGCCTCTCCAGGGACAGCAAGGCCCCAGAGGTCAAACCATTAGAAAATAAAAGATGTGATTAATATCAGCTCCACCTTCGTGGCACTTCTAGGACTCAGGACTGTCTACTGAAATCCTATCATATTCTGTTCAAAGAATACTTTCCAATCCTCCTCTCTGGGAAAGGCAGGCACACACAGATTCCTCAAATGGCAAGGTGGAAAGAGGGGTCCTCAGAGACCCCAGAGCACCCCTGCACATCAGAAAGGCCCCTCTGCCTTGGCATCTCTGAATGCCAGAAGGTATGGCATGCTGGCCTGCCTCTGGGGATGACCACTCTTGTGCCATGCTGTGTCCCATCCCTCACATGAATCAGCCTAGTCAGCCCTCATTGGATGGTGCTGTACCCACTAGGATCCACCCCTCACCCCACCATCTGTCTCTAAGTCATCCCTGCACCCCCATTCACAAGCCTCCTTGGCATGTAGGACCTGGCCCGTCTGCACTGTCAACCCCTTCTGGCCCCCTCCACTGCCCCGCTAGTTCTCTGCCTATGCCTTGGGACTTGGTGATGAGACACAGAACGACTTGCTATGGCCTTTCATGTCTCCATGGCTTTGTACACGCTGCTTCCTTTGCCTGGTGTGGCCTTCCATCCTGGACAGACTTCCATTCATCGGGAGCCAGCTCAGAGGCACCATTCTCTGTGAGGCTTTATTCAATCACCCCATGGCAGAGTTGATAACCTCTTCAAGTTTGCTTCTGAAGGCCCAGCAATGTGCCTGCTGAGAGCTCAGATTCTTTGCATGTATATCTAGCTCCCCACTAGGCTACTGTCTCCTCGAAGGTAGTGGCATGTCTATCTCATCTCTTACCCTCAGCAGCCCCCCTCATGGTGCTTAATGCATGATAAGGGCTTAGTCAGTGCTTGTGGAATGAATGAATGGGTGAACAATTGAACCCCTTGGACCAAGTGCAATCATTATTTCAAATTACTCATTCAAAGATATTTATTGAGTGTCTTCTACGTGCAGGACACTGTAATCTATGCAGGTTTAGAGGTAAGCAGAAACAGACACAATCCACACACTCAAGAAGGTCTTAGTCTTGTGGGGAAATGAAGGGTTAGTCCCTTAGTCACGTCTGACTGTTTGCAACCCCATGGACTGTAGCCTGCCAGGCACCTCTGTCCACGGGATTCTCCAGGCAAGAATACTGGAGTGGGTTGCCATTCCCTTCTTCAAGTCTTGTGGGGACACAGATGTGGCAACAGGGAGCAAGGACAACTCCTGGGGTTTATAAGGGGCACGAGAGAACACATGCCAACACTGGAGGGCTCTAAGGGGAGGAGGCCCTGAGGGGAAAGGCAGGCAAAGACAAGAAAGCAGAGCAATTACAGAGAGACAGAGGATGACATAGCTTGTTATTGAGTGGCATTTCCAGAGGGCAGAGTGGATGGGTTTGGAGGTGGAGGGAGAACAGAGGAACTCTTTTCCTTGACTCCAAGGAAAAGAGAAAAGAGCATCTGGGACATGATGCTGTGGTGAGGACCAAGGGCTGGGAAGGAGATAGTGGGGAGGGGGTGGTCATTGAAAAGATCTGGATGGCAGGCAGGGAGATTAGGGCTCAACAGTTTCCCTGAAGAAGGCCAGGAGGCCCGAGAGCCTGGGGGTGTAATGTCCATGGGTGCTGTCTGCTCACCGAGTTCATGGCTATCCCTGTGGTTGATATTTCCCTACTGAATAATCAGAGTCATGGTGAGCTACAGGAAGAAGACAGCCCCAAGTACAGATGATGGTTGAGGGCAGAAGCCAATGGTTCAAGGATAAGGCAAATCCAGCTCTGGCCACCTTCTTTCCTTCCTTTCCATTCTCCCCACCGCTCACATTTTCCATAACTCTCAATTGGGATACAACTACTAAAATTCCTTCTAGAACAATAAGAAGATAAATTTTAAAGAGGAAAAAAGATTTATACAGTCATTTCACCAAAGAAGACATACAGATAGTCAATTAAGACATGAAAAGATGCTCAATGTCACTAGTCAGGTAAAGAATCTGACTTTGATTCAGGACCCATGTTTGATCCCTGGGTCGGGAAGATCCCCTGGAGAAGGGCATGGACATTACCCACTTCAGTATTCTTGCCTGGAGAACTCCATGGACAGAGGAACCTGGCAGGCTATAGTTTATGGAGTTTCAAAGTTGGACATGACTGCATGACTAACACACTGTCATTAGGGAAATATAAACAAAAAACTCAATGCAATGCTACTTTACACTTGCTAGAATGGCTACAATCAGACAGACGGATGATAACAAATTTTAGTGGGGATGTGGAGAAATTGGAACCTTTATACACTCCTGGTGGAATTGCAAAATGGTGAGACCACTTCAGAAAACAGTTTGTCAGGTTTTTTAAAAATATTAAACATAAATTTACCATATGTCCTAGCGATTCCACTGTAGGTATTTTCCCAAGAGAGATGAAAACAAATACCACACAAAGACCTGCAGCAAATGTTCATATCAGCTTGATTCATAATAGTCCCAAAGTAGAAACAACCCAAATGTCCACAAAGTGGATAAATGAAATGCATACCAATACTGACTCAATGGATTACTGTTTGGCAATTAAAAGGGATAACCTGTTGATATATGCTACATGCAAAAATGTTATGCTGAGTGAAATAAGCCAGGCACAAAAGACCACATATTCTATCATTCCACTTATCCAAAATGTCCAAGAAAGGCAAAAAAGAAGATTATAGGGACAGGAAATGGATTGGAGGTTGGCTGAAGATAAAGACAGAAACAGGTAGTGATTGCAAATGGCACCAGGATTATTTGGGGGGTGATGAAAATGATCGAAACTTAGTGATGATTGCACCACTCTATTAATTTACTAAAAACTTTTGAAATGCGTACGTTAAAGGGGGTGAAGTTTGTGTTAGGAAAATTATACTTCAATACAGCTGTGTAAAAACCTCACTTGGACAAGCACAGATCTAATGCTCCTTCTGTGTTGTCATCATCATGCCAAAGCATGTGACCTGTTGACAAGGCTTCTGGTGTCTCTCTTCAGAGCCCAGGACGCTGTTCTGCCCTGCACCTAACTGACCTCCAAATATGCAGTGAGGATTCCCTGAGCTCTCCCTACCTTTACCTCTCAGCCAGATAGAGGGAGATGAGAACTAACACCTCTAAGATAATACTATGTGGTTACTATACATTTCATTTGATTTTATCTTTTCAGTTTATTTTTAGCAGGTAATACATTCACATGGCTCAAAAATTGAAATGAAAGAAGAGGCACATAAGAGAGATTTCCATCCTACCTCTGCTCCATCCACCCATATCCCACCACCACCCACATCTTTTTTTTTAAGTATCTTTCCAGAGTTTGTTTATGCAAATACAAACCAATGTGAAGAAATAGTTTATTTTTTCTTTCTTATGTAAAAGTAAATTGCTAGATTAAACTGTTCTGCACCTTGCTTTTTTCACTCATCTATCTTGGAGAGTCTTTCAGATCAAATCTGAGAGATCTTCATTGTTTTTCCCAGCTATAAAGTATTCCATTGTGAGTGTGTATCAGTGTTTATTAACCAATCCCCAACTGAGGGATGCCTGCGTCATTTCCAACTTTTGCTATTATAAACATAGCTGCAATGAATGCCTTCTACAAAAGTCACTTCATAAGTGTGCAAGTTATCTTTTGGGGAAAATATTACAGAAATGGGGTTGCTGAATCAAAGGATAAATTGGCCCCATTTTTGCATTCCCGTGGCAATGTAGGAAGCTTCCCCACAGCCTCGCCAGCAGGGCGTATTGTCCAGGTCTGGGATTTGCAGAATGCTTGACAGGGGTGTTGATTCCATCCTGCTTTCTTCAAGTGGGATTACTTTCTATTTTATTTTATTTTGGCTGGATTACACAGCTTGTGGGATCTTAGTTCCCTGAAAATAGATCAAACTGGAGCCCCTGGCAGGAAAAGTGCCAAGTCTTAACCCCTGGACCTCTAAGGAATTCCCTTTCTGTTTTAATTTAAAATTTTATCTTTTTTTTTTTTTTTTTTGCGGTAAGAACATGAGATCTGAACAGATTTTGAAGTGTACACTACAATGTCATCAAGCACAGGCACAGACTTGTCCAGTGGACCTCTAGCACTTACTCATCTCATGCAATTCATACTTTGCACCTATTGAACGGCAACCCCCCATTTCCCTCTTCCCTCTGCCCCTGGCCACCACCTTTCTGCTTTCTGCTTCTATGAGCTTGACTCTTTAAGATACCTCATGTAGACTGAAGATTTCCCAGGTGGTGCTAATGGTAAAGAAGCCACCTGCCAATGCAGGTGAGTGGGTTTGATCCCTGGGTCAGGAAGATCCCCTGGAGGAAGGCATGGCAACCCACTTCAGTATTCTTGCCTAGAGAATCCCCATGGACAGAGGAGCCTGGCGGGCTACAATCCATGGGGTCACAAAGAGTCAGACATGACTGAAACGATTCAGCACACACACACACAACCTTACTACATACCTATGGTATACTCAATGTCTCACCTCCCCCAGTGACTACTTCACAGCTTCTCTGTTCCCAAACTTTCTATAATCCCTCTCCTCTGATTCATGGAGAAAACAAAAGTAACCAGAATCCAATTTCCTCATTCCTCACCACATCTCTCATCTAACATCTGAACCTGTATCGTCCACCGATCAAAGTCTAGGTCCCCCACTTTTGCTCTGGATCCTGTCCCCTCCCACCTTCCCAGAGTCTTGGCTCTTCAATAAGCCCCTTTCTGCTCTCTGACATCTATGCCTCCCTCGCCACTGGATCACTTCCGTCAGCCTGCAGACACGCCTCACTGTCATCCTTCTCTTTAAAAATTTAGAAAGAAATAAACCTCTTGACTCTTCCTTCCCACTTAGTAACAGCCGCTCTGCGTCTCGGCTGCCCTTCACTCTACAGTTTCTCTTTTGATCACCTTTAATGACCATCTTCAGTTCCTCGCCTCCCATCTCTTCACCACCTGTTCCAATCCAACATCGTCCTTTCTACTCCACTGACACTGGTCTTGCCAAGATAACAGAGATCTCCGTGTTGTCCAGTCACTCTGCCACATCTGTGTCCTTGTCTTGCTCCGCCTTTCAGCAGCATTCAACACAGCTGATCAATTCCTCCTCCTCGCCACATTTTCTGTGTCAGCCCTCACGATACCTTCATTTCAGGTGGTTCCTCGTCTGCCTGGCTACAGTCTCCTTTGCTATACCCTCCTCTCCTGTCAGTGTTAGTATGTTCTAGAGTTCACTCATGAGACCTCTTTTCTTCCCCAGGTCTAATCTCTCCACGAATCATCTCATTATTCTATGATGAATTGAAGGGCCACCTTCAGTCCTTGGGATTCAGTGACTTCAAAATTCATATATCCACCCTGACCTCTCCTCCAAACTCCTAACTCTGACTTAGATACTTGTTTGACTTCAAGAGGCATTTCAAACATAACATGTCCAAAACAGAACCCTCAGGATCCCCCTTCAAACAGTCTCCTCTGCAAGTCTTCTCCGTGGCCTTAAATGGCTCCGTTCATCCAGTTGCCCAAGCCAAAACCCCGAGTCCCCCTCCATTTCTCTTTCCCTACCTGCTCCTCCCTGCCCTACTGTCCAGTCCACCAGCAAGACCCACGATGCTCCCTAAAAATACTTCCCCAGTCCACCTACTGGCTTTTGTCTCCATTGCTACCATTCTAGTCCATAAGCCATCATCCTGCCATTTACCACTGCAGTAGCTTCCTGTCTGGCTTCCTGCCAACCATTCACTCTCCATCCAGCCACCAAGACTATTTTTAACAGCGTAAACCAGAGCATATCACTGTCCTGGCTAAAAAATACCCTCCAGTGGTTCTGCATTGCACTTGGAATAAAACCCCTGCCTCACTCAAGTCTGCAAAGCCTTCTGTGGCCAGAACCCCATCCACCTCTCCAACCCCGTCCACTCTTCTGGCTTGCCTCTCCACATGGCACTTTTTCTGTTGCTCAAACCCTCACTCATTCCCACCTGAAGGCCTTTTAGCGGTTGTTTCCCCTTCTTAGAAAGCTTACTCCCTCCATGCTCATGCTCAGTTGCTCAGTCATGTCCAACTCTTTGCAGGGTTAAGCAAGGCATGCATTGCACAAGGGCCCCCAGGTGAGAAAAGGGGGCATGTGGTTGTTGTGGTTTAGTTGCTAAGTCATGTCTGACTCTTTCCTGACCCTATAGACTGTAGCCCACCAGGTTCCTCTGTCTATGGGATTTCCAGGCAATAATGCTGGAGTGAGTTGCCATTTCCTTCTCCAGAGGATCTTTCCAACCCAGGGATCAAACCCATGTCTGCTGTATTGGCTGGCGGATTCTTTATCACTGAGCCACCAGGGAAGCTCTTACTCCCTCCAAACTTACTCTATTTTATTTTATTCATATCATTAATCCCACACTGGCATTTCCTTGGTTTTTGTTGTTCAGTGTGTGTGTGTCTTACCTAGAGTAAAATCTTCCTGAAAGTGTTGGTCACACTGTCTTGTTCTCTGCTGGACTCCCAGTACCTAGAACAGCTTCTGGCCCATATCAGGTGTTCAGAAAATGTTTGTTGAAGGGATGAATGAATCTGAGCATTCCTTGCGATTGGTACAGCTCTTGACATGGATGTACTAAGCTCTCTTGTATTTGCTGAATTAATGGACAGGTTGCTCCAACTCCGTGTGTGAGCTTCTTGAGAACAGAAGCCCTATTTCCTTTGTTTCCTCCCCAGCTCCTGGCATGATGCTAGGGATTTCCAGGTGCTGGGTAAATATGCTTGCTTGATTGACTCTTCTTCATAAAGGGAAAGCCAAACTATTAAGCGGCCTACTTAATAGACCAATTCTCTGAGAATCAACGTGTGACACAAGAGGAAAGTCATAAGAACAGGGCTGAATCGAGTAGGAAGCTCCAGGGGTGGGTCAGCCACTGTAGGCTGGAATTGAGGTAAAAAGGGTGTCCGCACCTTGTAGATTTCCTATCCGAATTCTAGCCATGACACTACACTTGTTTCTGGTGAATGTGTTACAGGATGCAGCCTACATCCTAGTGATGGTGGACCCCGACGCCCCCAGCAGGTCTTCTCCCAAAGCTCGATTCTGGAGACATTGGCTGGTGTCAGATATCAAGGTAAGCAGCCAGAAGGCACTTTCAGACTCAGCGGGCACTGGGGCCAGAAGATGGTCATTCTCAGCTCTCACTCGGGTTCTCAGCTCTCATTTGGGAGGGTCAGGGACCCTGATGAGCCAGGACTTCTGTGTCAGGTCGCCCCCAGCACCCAGCTGTCACAGCCTTGCGCACGTTTCCCAATAACTTCAGAAGATATCCCAGGATCAGTGATACATAGGTAAGCAGGTTCTCAGGATAAGTAGGGGTGGAGCCCCAGTTTGTACTGTTTTCTTGATTTCTATATTGTAAAGACTCCCACTGTCACCAGTTTCAAGTTACAACAATTTCATAACTGAATGGCAAATTTTCTGAAACTGCAGCAATGGCTTCAGCACACCACTGCCAGGGGCCTGGGTTTTGGCGGGCACCAGGTGATTCTAAGTGGTCCTCATGGCAGGGGACCCCTGCAGGATCTGCTCCTGATGGGCCAAGGGGCGTGGAGGAGGCCTGGTGATCCATCCCTTTCTCTTTGTACAGAAACAAATGACCTTCCCTTATTTTTCCTTTTGTCATCAGCCATAATTAGAAAGGTGCTTGGCTCCGCCTTTCCAGAGTTGGTCTGAGGAACACAAATCTGGTGACTTGTTAAAGGGGCATTAGATGAAAAAAAACAAAACCAGAAAGGCTATATTGCCAGGCAAGTTTTGGAGACTCTGGGTTAAACTGCATTAATCCCATTCCTCACTGAAGGGCTTTTCAGAGCTTTTAATATCCTAGTACGCGTTACATAACATGCATCTATTTTCCCATCTCACTCGACTGTTGAATCTTTTGTTCACGAGCACGTGGCAGTGCACTAGGGGAAAATCCACACTGTCATCAGACACCCATGTATTTCTGCCTGGAAAGCCTGCCGATGGCGTTTGCATCACGTGTGCAAAGGCATCAGCCCCGTAAGATGGTGGGAACCCAGACCTAGAAAGACTAAGTCTGGATCCAGGCTGGTTCCCAACTCAGTGATCTCCATCATGTCATGGAGACCCTCAACGGTATTTCATCTTTATCCGTAAGATAAGAACCATGTTAACTCTTCTGTATAGTTGTCATGATCCTCCAATGAGAGCGTGTACTAACAGCAGTCTCTAAAACACAGCACATACCACAAATATAGGGACTTCGTATTTTTCCTTCTAGAGCTGTGGGGCAGAGGAAGGGGTATCTGTCTGAAGTAGCTGTTGACTCTTCTGGTCAAGGCAGGGCTTTCACAACCACTGGAGTGGGGAGGTGGTGGGAGGGTTACCCTGGCAACCAACCTCCACCCAGTGACCACAGATCCTTCGCAGGATGCTCAGGGGGACAGCCAGTTCTCAGGGGCAGCCCCGGTGACAATCTAGATAGTGGCTCTCTCCAGGGAGACTTGCAACAGCGGTTTCCAGAACAGAACCCAAGCAGGCCTAAAGAAGGAGGGCAGGAGCAGTGCTCCCACGCACTCCCCTGGCCAAGCCCTGCTCTCCAAGAGCCTTGGAAACACCATAAACCTGTGAAAGGGAAGAGCTAGGGGAGATTCCTGCCATCAGGGGAGGGAGGGGAGCTGAGAGCACAAAAGGGAAAGATACTGGATCCTGCCACAAACTAGAGCAGAGGCTCTGGGTGTACTCAAGACTCCCCAGCAGCCACGAAGGGGTGAAACTCTCAAGAAAAGACCATCACACTGCTCATCATATTTAGTCTGCCCCCCACGCACAGGGCTGCCTGTAAGAAGGTTCTATGGGCAACTCTGAGGCCTGATTTCAGAAGCTGGGACGTAATGGAATGTGATAATGCATGCAAGTTCAGTCGTGTCCAACTCTTTGCGACCCCATGGACTATAGTCCTCCAGTCTCCTCTCTCCACAGGATTCTCCAGGCAAGAATACTGGAG
This sequence comes from Moschus berezovskii, assembly GCF_049115385.1. Classification (NCBI taxonomy): domain Eukaryota; kingdom Metazoa; phylum Chordata; class Mammalia; order Artiodactyla; family Moschidae; genus Moschus; species Moschus berezovskii. The sequence goes on along the minus strand of NC_142466.1, from coordinate 77,449,832 downwards.
TGGGTTGCCATGTCCTCTTCCAGGGTATCTTCCCAACCCAGGGATCAAACCCATGTCTCCTGCATCTCCTGCATTGATTCTTTACCCGCTGAGCCACATTTCAGAGTAGAGGACTCCTTGGGGTCATGAAGTTGCCTCTTTTCCAAGCCTGAAGTCTCCTCCTGCCCACTCCCCTCCCCCAGTACAGGGCAGGACGGTTTTCTCACACCAGCCTTGTGGTGCAAATGTGGTTTCAGCCCTTACAGCCCAGCTTAGAAGCAGAACAGGTGGCAGGTGGCAGCTGGCCGGTGGGACCGCTAAGCCATAGAGCTTACCAGGGCCACCTGCCCGGGTACAGCCCTCAGCCCTCTCTCGGGCTGGAGGATGCTTGGGTTTCCGCTGCATTGTCACCCACTTGCCCAGACGCAAGGGTCCAGCAGGAAGCAGCAACTCTCCCCAGTTATGTCCACTTAGCCTGACCACCGGCCCCCATGTTCCGCCAGCTGCACAGCTGGTATAAAAACCAGACTCGGGTAGGTCTCGGGTTGTGGATCTCAGCCAAAGGAAAAGAGGGTGCTGATCAAACTCAGAAGCACTTCCTGTGTGTTGGTGTTCGGCTACAGCTGAGTTGGTCCCCAACTTTAAAGCACATTCAGATCAGCTAGCAAGCTTGTTAAAATGCAGATTCCTGGGCACCCCTTGGGTCAGGGTGGAGGGAACAGGACACCCACATTCCACGGGCATCCAGGAGGGGTTTAGCAGCTGGAAGGAAGACTGCAGAGCTCAGTGTCAGAATGCCCGGGTCCTTGTTAAAATCACCCATTTGTGCAGCAATTTGCAAGTGAAAAGCACTTTTAGAACTTCCTATTTGTTCAATTCCTGGGTCAGGAAGATCCCCTGAAGAAGGAAATGCCAACCCACTCTGGTATTCTTGCCTGGAAAATCCCATGAACAGAGGAGCCTGTTGGACTACAGTCCATGGGGTCAAAAGAGTCAGATATGACTGAGCGACTAACACTTTCACTACTTTTTTTTTCATTGATCCTCTCAATCACTTTGTGAACCAGACATTATCCCCATTTTACAGATGGGGAAACAAAGGCTGCAGAGAGGAAATGATTCCAGTCTCTCAGCTATGAGTGGTAGAGGTGGGTCTTCAATCCTGGTACCTCAACTCCAAACCACCATCCCACGTGGTCAGGGTTCACACCACATCTCTTGCATCAACTCCACTGTGGCCAAAGGCATGTCACCATGCCCTCCCTGTATAATGGGAAACATAATCTCTGTGGTTCCCTTGTCATCCTGGGGCTCTGTTTCTGGTTACAAGTGGATGCTTCCACTTCTAGTTACCAATTTTACAAGTGGATGCTTCCAGGGACCCTCCTGAGGGAATGCTGTCTCGGTAAATAAAACACATGATAAGGATCTTCAACCCCATAAAAGTAAACCCTGCGTGTTATCATAACCCTCAGCAACAAGTGGCGTCAGCAATAAGGCATACCAAAAAGTCACTGCAGATACAGAAAGACAGTAGCTCTGCGATTCACAGTGACCACAGAGGCAAACTTGGTGGTACCTAGGCTGGCCTCATTAATAGGGCATGAGTATATGCCAAGTTGATTCAGTTGTGTCTGACTCTTTGTGACCCTATGGACTGTAGCTCGCCAGGCTCCTGTGTCCATGGAATTCACCTAGCAAGAACACTGGAGCGGGTTGCCCTGCCCTCCTCCAGCGGATCTTCCTGACCCAGGGGTTGAACCTGTGTCTCTTATCTCTCCCTCATTGGCAGGTGAGTTCTTTACCACTAGCGCCACCTGTGGGACTCAGACCTAATTAGGTGGTGGGCTGCACCATGGACATGGGAACCCCTCAGTAGAGCCAATTTTTTGGACTGTTTGTCCAGGTTGACACAAGATTTAAACCACTTCTTAGGAATATGTGAAATATCAGCAGCCCCTCCAGTGAGAGGCTGGTGGGATCTGGGACAGAGTAGGATAACACTTCAGTCCTTAAAAAAAAGCTAGGAGCTAGAGAGGAGTCCATCAGAAGGGACTAGACATTCAGGGTACTCTTTGCTCATTCAGCACATATGGATTGGCCATTATTTGCTATGGCCAGTACTCTTGCCTAGAAAATCCCATGGATGGAGGAGCCTGGTAGGCTGCAGTCCGTGGGGTCGCTAAGGGTCGGACACGACTTCACTTTCACTTTTCACTTTCACACATTGGAGAAGGAAATGGCAACCCACTCCAGTGTTCTTGCCTGGAGAATCCCAGGGACAGGGGAGCCTGGTGGGCTTCCGTCTATGGGGTCACAAAGAGTCGGACACGACTGAAGTGACTTAGCAGCAGCAGCAGCAGCAGTGTTTCAGGGTGAGAAATCTGGAGCCAGACTTGTGGTTTGAATTTGAATCCACCAGTGTTAGCTTTGTGATTTTTGTGTGGGGGCTGCGGTGCAGGGAGACACATGTTCTTCAACCTGTGTTTTTACTTGCTCTCTTATAAAGTGGGGATCCTGAATGTTCCGACCTCACACTGTCATTTGTTGCTGTTGTTTAGTCACTAAGTCATGTCTTGACTCTTTTGCGACCCCATGGACTGTAGCCTGCCAGGCTCCTCTGTCCATAGGATTTCCTAGACAAGAATACTGGAGTGGGTTGCCATTTCCTTCTCCAGGGGATCTTCTCAACCCAGAGATGGGACCCACATCTCCCACTTTGACAGGCAGATTCTTTACCCCTGAGCCACCAGGGAAGTCCCCACATTGTAAACAACAGATTTACTTACTTAAGGGTGCTTAGAACAGGACCCAGAACTCTGTATAATATTTTGCTGTGAAGTTATCATGATTGCTCCAAGTCAGGCCCTACACTAGCCCTGGGGTTGCAAACGCAAACAAAATAGGGGGACTCCCTGTCACCTGAGGGTTTCTACTCTAGAGAGACAGAGAAAGGAGGCCGCAGTGGGGTTACGAGGACCTCCAGAAGTTGGCTGGGTTCAGAACTCTCTATACTGTGGGTTCCCATTTGCTCAGGGACAAGACTAGACTTTAGTCCCTAAACCTGGCCAGACCTGGGCAGGCAGGGACTGATACATAAAGTGTACTGTCTTTCTGAGTCCCCTCTTTGAAAAACCTCTCATTGAGCGAAAAATATTTTGAACAGACCGTTGATACATAACATCCTATCTCCTCCACAGTGGTACATCCCTAGCTTTTCCTTTAAGGTGCTTTTAGTTCTCAATCTAATTAATAATCTTTGTGCTCAAGCCTAATTAAGGTATTAATTAATTTGCATCATTCATTTCAGAAAGAAATGCTTATTGTTGGTTCATCTTCTATTTGTCTCCGAAATTAGTGCTCAGGGCTTTTCAGGCAGATACTTTCATTAGGTTTATTTTTATTGTTAATGGGAATATTGAACACAGGGAAATGGTATGTTAATACTTTCCACAAAGACTATCATGATCTGGTGACAAAGAACACAAGAACAATTAAGGAGGCAAGGGTACCTTTCTTCTTCCAAAAAAGAAAATCTTCCTAGAAACTGTCAATGATTCTAAAATTTGTCCTGAAAGTCTTTTTTGTTTTAAGAAAGAAAAGGAAATGGCAGGTTCACGTTTCTTTTCACTCAGTGCCCTCAACCTTTGGCAGCTGTAAGTGCAAGCAATTCTGGGCTGAATCGAAAGGACTTTAAGCGCCCATTATTCTGTCTATTTTTCTATAGAATCGGATTTTTCCATAATGAGAGGTGCTTTTTTATTTTTTTAAGGACCTCTTAGTGTGTTTGGTGAATAAGATAAATGGGAAACCCAACAAACAGAGCTGGGATCATAGCCCCTTGCTTTCCAGTTAGGTGCTTAGCACATGTCAGGACTCCTCTGTTGGAATTATTGGTCCGGCTCCTGAGAAATCCCAGGCAAGTTACTTGACCTCTCTGATACTGTGGCTTCTTGTCTGTAAAGCTGAAACAAATCCTTCCTCTTCAGTTTAGAAACAGGAAAAGGGAAATTACATATGCAAAGAGGTGAAGCCTCCCTAGAGAAAGGCACTATATAAAGCGGCAGATTCATCTTCGTTCCTAATCAATTGAGCAGTAGATTCTGTAAAAATTTTAATATATATATAATTATATAATCTAATTTTCTATACGCTCAGAAACCAGCTAATGGTAATAAAGAGAAGAAGAATAAATGATCTCTATCAGGACCTCAAGTTCAGGTGAAGAGGTCAAACCAAGGAAATAGGATTCATTCATTAGTTTCTTTATTTAGACCTATATTTTTAGTTCTATTGCTACAATTGGTGCACTTGTCCATGTATGCTTTGCCCTGCCCCAGGAGGGTCCATTTTAAGTAATAAACACCTGCAAAGCATGGCTTATGCTCCCTAAGAGCATGTCAGTTTGGATCTAGGAGCCCTAAAGAGCATTTGGTGATGCGGACAAGACAGAGGCCCTGGTTATAAACCAGAGCCTGCACCTTGGGGTCAGATGAACTGGGGGAGGCTCCAGGCACTGCCACTTCTAGTTGGGAATCTCTGAGCCTCAGTTTCTCCATCTTTAAAATGGGCATGATAATAATATCTATTTCCCAGTGTTTGATGAGTTTAAGTTTCATGACATAGAACAGAAAAGTAAGACCTCCATCAATGTGACTCTTTCCCCCACCACTCCCAACTTTGAGATCTGACCACAGTGGCTACTTATGATGTAGCAACTTCCCTTAGGCTGTTGGGCTACTGTTTTGCAAAGTAAGAATTCTAGGCAATGCCCCAACACAAAAACCATGTGGTAAAAGCAGCTCATCCTTTCACCTCTGTCTAGATGGGTCCAGGCCCAGCCTGGAGGTACCAACCTGACCCAAGTTTGCTTTGGTGGAGGAAGTAATTGAGGGGAAGGATGTCTGTCCCGTCATTCGTGTGCACTAAGTTGCTTTAGTCGTGTCCAACTCTTTGCAACCCCATGGACTGTAGCCCACCAGGCTTCTCTGTTCATGGAACCCTCTAGGCAATAATACTGGAATGGGTTGCCATGCCCTCCTCCAGCAGATCTTCCTGACCCAGGGATCGAACACATGTCTCTTATGTCTCCTGCATCAGCAGATGGGTTCTTTACCACTAGTGCCACCTGGGAAGCCCATCTGGTCATTCAGCCTCTGGGAATTGCCCTGTGACCCCCCCGGACCAGACCAGGGGCTCCTGGAGTCATAACAGACCACAGCCTGCATACAGGCCTTGGCTGCAAGCATCAGTCAGGGCTATGATGTGCCTCCCACGGGCAGGGCTACACTTCATCCCCAAAACTTCCTACTTTCTATTTATTATTTTTTATTTTGTGTGCCTTGAAGCATGCAAGATCTTAGTTCCCCCACCAGGGATCATACCTTTGCCCCCTGCATTGCAAGCACAGTCTTAGCCACTGGACCACCAGGGAAATTCCCCCACTTTTATTTTTAACATGTCCCAGCACCCCTCCCCGTTTCCTTATCACTCACCATTCCCACTTGGCTGTCATTGTCCCACCACAGGGACGCCTCGCTTCCCATTCAAAATAATTTAAATAAGCTGTTGCTACAAAGTGGAATATTATCTTCTGATGAATGTTTTTAAAGCCCTTAAGGTTTTCATGGTTATTTGTGGTGTAAAATTATTTGGAGATAAGAGCCAAATTAACTCCCGGATGCCGAGGTCGCTGTGTCCTGTTATCCATGTGAGCACTGTTTAAATATAATCAGCCCTTAGACTAATGCAGCATAATTGTTCATTTGAAATAGCTTTTTTTACTCCATTCAATGAGTCATTAAAATATTCGAGGGATAATGCAGTGAATTGGAAATGAATTTATCATATTATCCCGTACATACTGTAGGCTTCAGGTAACTAAGGAGAAAGGGGGAGAGCGGGGGAGAGAGAACGTGAGTACAATGTGCACAGGCAGGAAGGGGGCCAGGATACCAGGGATGTGGGAAACAAAGCTTTTGGGGTGGTTTATGGAAAATGTGTATAGAGAGGCTGACCAGGAAGGGTGGGAAAAAAGGGAAACGCTGTCCTTTGAAGAGCTCACTGACTCTCTTTCTCTCTGCACTCTGAGAATCTGTGCTCCACCACAGCTCCGCTGTTAACTTATTTTTATCAAATATGTTTATATCAGAAAGTCGTTATGGAAACCAATTCTGCCATCCAGGAGAATTCCTGGATCAGGCAGAAAACTCTTTCTTTCTCTCTCCTTCTCTCTCTCTCCTTTTCTCTCTGTCGCACACACACGCACACACACACACACACACACACCACTCATGCATGCACACACACTTATAGACACCCCAAAGGGAACAGCAGGCTTGCTCACCCAATTCTGAACTCAGCTCTGACACAGTCAGAGGGTGGCACCCTGGTTCCCCTTCATGGGCAGAGCTGTAAAGTGGCTGAGACTGAGACCAGCTGCAAACCTTGCCCTGACCTTGGGAACCTGGGCTGGTGGCATTAATTACCCCAGCACCCCCACCCCAAGCACATGCACTAAAGAGAGACAAGAGAGCACCAGTGGCAATGTATTTGACGGGGGGCAGTTTTTCCTCGATTAAGGGACGGTCCCATGGGCGTGCATGGCTTGTACTGCACCTGGAATACCATTTTCTGTTCTGGTCACAGCATCTCAAGAAAGACAGTGAGCAGCACATGAACAAAGCAACCGGAAGGGCAAGGCTCTGTAGAAACCAGGAAAGCAGGGCTGGCTGGCCTGCCAGAACCCCCAAGGGCAGCCATGAGGACTGACTTTAAGGAGGCTTTAAAGATTTCTTTTAAAATTGGAAGAAATCTATTTGGAAAACAACAGGGAGGTCCTGCTCTCCTCTTCTGGGGAGAATTAGAACCAGTGGGTAAAATTTACGTGGAAGTCAGTTTGGGTGCCATGTAAGAAAACACTTCCTAAGAATTTGAACTGCTTAAGAACTGAGCACATACCCCACAGAGGAGGGAGTACTTAGCATTCAGTTCAGTTCAGTTCAGTCGCTCAGTTGTGTCCGACTCTTAGCGACCCCATGAACCACAGCACGCCAGGCCTCCCTGTCCATCACCAACTCCTGGAGTTCACTCAAACTCATGTCCACAGAGTCGGTGATGCCATCCAGCCACCTCATTCTCTGTCGTCCCCGTCTCCTCCTACCCCCAATCGCTCCCAGCATCAGAGTCTTTTCCAGTGAGTCAACTCGTCGCATGAGGTGGCCAAAGTATTGGAGCTTCAGCTTTAGCATAAGTCCTTCCAATGAACACCCAGGATTGATCTCCTCTAGAATGGACTGGTTGGATCTCCTTGCAATCCAAGGGACTCCCAAGAGTCTTCTCCAGCACCACAGTTCAAAAGCATCAATTCTTCGGCGATCAGCTTTCTTCACAGTCCAACTCTCACATCCATACATGACCACGGGAAAAACCATAGCCTTGACTAGACGGACCTTGGTTGGCAAAATAATGTCTCTGCTTTTTAATATGCTATCTAGGCTGGTCATAACTTTCCTTCCAAGGAGCAAGCGTCTTTTAATTTCATGGCTGCAATCAGCATCTGCAGTGATTTTGGAGCCCAAAAAAATAAAGTCTGACACGGTTTCCACTGTTTCCCCATCTATTTCCCAAGAAGTGATGGGACCAGATGCCATGATCTTTGTTTTCTGAATGTTGAGCTTCAAGCCAACCTTTTCACTCTCTTCTTTCACTTTCATCAAGAGGCCTTTGAGTTCCTCTTCACTTTCTGCCATAAGGGTGGTGTCATCTGCATATCTGAGGTTATTGATATTTCTCCCGGCAATCTTGATTCCAGCTTGTGCTTCTTCCAGCCCAGCGTTCCTCATGATGTACTCTGCATAGAAGTTAAATAAGCAGGGTGACAATATACAACCTTGACGTACTCCTTTTCCTATTTGGAACCAGTCTGTTGTTCCATGTCCAGTTCTAACTGTTGCTTCCTGACCTGCATATAGGTTTCTCAAGAGGCAGGTCAGGTGGTCTGGTATTCCCATCTCTTTCAGAATTTTCCACAGTTTCTTGTGATCCACACAGTCAAAGGCCTTGGCATATGGAAGGTACTTATTCACCAGCGACTCAGGAATGTTCCCCAGCACAGGAGGTAGACCAGATGATCGATTAGATACACCCTTTGGTATCTGTAGTGTCTCTACCTGCTAAATTTCCCCTCCTGGCTAAAGATACTCTTCTTAGAACTTATACCCTTATAATAACAACAACAATAATAATTAAAGAAGGAAGAATAAATGGAAAGGGAAAAAAGAAAGAGAAGAGGAAGAATGAAAAAAACAAAACATTTATACACTAGTGTGTTGTGCTGGGCACTGTGCTTCATGAATTTCTCATTTCATCCTCACAAAAGCCCCAGATGAAGGTAATCTAGACCAGAAAACTAAGATCTAGAAGGGTTAAGCAGTTGTCCAAGATCTTCTAGCTGGTGAACAACTGATTGGGATTTGAACCCAGAGCATGCACGTATAATCATGATGCCACATTAGGTCTCCAGAGTTTAGGTGTTTGAGTGAACTCCGGAAGTTGGTGGTGGACAGGGAGGCCTGGTGTGCTGTGATTTATGGGGTCGTGGAGAGTCGGACACAACTGAGCGACTGAACTGAACTGAACTGAACTCCTCACTACCCATGCCCAACAAAGGTCCGTATAGTCAAAGATATGGTTTTTCCAGTAATCATGTATGCATGTGAGCGTTGGACCATAAAGAAGGCTGAGTGCCGAAGAATTGATGCTTTAGAATTGTGGTACTGGAGAAGACTCTTGAGAGTCCCTTGGACAGCAAGGAAATCAAACCAGTCAACCCTAAAGGAAATCAACCCTAAATATTCCTTGGAAGGACTGATGCTGAAGCTGAAGCTCCAATACTTTGGCCACCTGATGGAAAGAGCCAATTCTTTGGATAAGACTCTGATGCTGGGAAAAGATTGAGGGCAGGAAGAGAAGGGTGTAACAGAGGATGAGATGGTTAGATAGCATCACTGACTCAATGGATATGAATTTTGAACAAACTCCAGGAGATAATGAAGGATAGGGGAGCCTGGTGTGCTGCAGTTCATGGGGTTGCAAAGAGTCGGACACAACTTATCAACTGACTGAAGTGACCCAAGCCTGGATTCTGTGACAGCTTTTGTCAGGACCAGGAGTGGCCGCTGAGAAGAAGTGGTGCTGGTGTGAAGGGTGCAATTTGAGCTTCCTGGCCTCCTGCCCTTTACCTCCATTCTTGGCCATGCCCACCTCAACCATAGTGCAGCCCTGACCTGGGCCTTAGAGCAGGGACCTGGGAGGCAGCTTCTCCAACTTACTGTGAGCAAATGATTCCCCACCCTGAGTCTATTTCCTCAACTGTAAAAGCGACATTAGCAAAAAAATTTTTTTAAATGAATTTCATAAGCCACATAGTTGTTGTTTAGTTGCTAAGTCATGTCCAACTCTATTACAACCCCCTGGACTCTAGCCCATCAGTCCCCTCTTTCCATGGGACTTCCCAGGCAAGAATACTGGGTGGGCATCCATTTCCTTCTCCAGGGGAACTTCCCGACCCAGGGATCACATCTCCTGTATTGCAGGTGGATTACTTATCATTGAGCCACCTGGGAAGCCCGAGACACATAGGCATGTATGAAAAAAAAAAAAAAATCATTAAAAAAAAAAAAAGATGAATACACTGGCATCAAACTATAGGAATGTTGTTGTGAGGACACAATGAGACAAAATGTGTAAAGTATCTAGCACCCAGCACTTCAGTTCAGTCGCTCAGTCGTGTCCGATTCTTTGCGACCCCATGAATCACAGCACGCCAGGCCTCCCTGTCCATCACCAACACCCGGAGTTCACTCAAACTCATGTCCATTGAGTCAGTGATGCCATCCAGCCATCTCATCCTCTGTCGTCCCCTTCTCCTCCCACCCCCAATCCCTCCCAGCATCAGACTCTTTTCCAGTGAGTCAACTCGTTGCATGAGGTGGCCAAAGTATTGGAGTTTCAGCTTCAGCATCAGTCCTTCCAATGAACACCCAGGATTGATCTCCTTTAGAATGGACTGGTTGGATCTCCTTGATGCTACCTATTTGCTATTTCGCTACTCCTCCCGTCTACTATCTCCCTAACTCCTCTACCGGAAGCTTAGAGAATTGAGCCTTTAGTGGTAAGGAGCTTACATCACTCCCAAGAGGCAGGTCAGAGCCTGTCAGGAGAATGATCTGCTCTCATGGTTACCACTTAAAAGACCCTAAGGGAAAAAGCCACCACAGACATAGGACTTAATCAGGAGGTGTTGGGACCAACTCTTTAACCTACACTGTGCTCAGCACTGCAGCTCTTAAAAAATAATAATGTAAGACCTACAGATGATAATTTGATGAATAAACATTGGGTGAATTTAAAATGTGTTTTTTTCTGTTCCCCAGTTGAAAAGACAGGGCTAATATATAGGAAACAGAGAGTAGAACTCATGGGATATTAGCATCAACTCTAACTGGGCCCTTTAGACTCAGATGGCTTTGAGAGTTCAGATCGCTCTCCCCTCTGCAGTGAGGTAACTCCTCCTCCTTTAAGGCTCAGCTCAAACGTCACCTCCACTGAAAGGCTTTCTCTGAGGCCTCCACACTGAGTTGGTCAGTCCTGCCCTGAGCTCCTGCTACACTCAGTCAAACCTCTGTTAGTGTCTTTATCACATGGGTTTGTTATTATTTATGAGTCTCTTTGCTCTGTTAGACCACGAGTGCCTAGAGGGTAGAATTGTGTCTTATATCCTGAGCATTTAGCACAGTGCCGGGAGCACAGAAGACGCTCAGTCAGTGTTGAATGGATCAGTGAGTGAAGGCATAAGGGAATGAATGAATAAAAAAATGAAGGAATGGACGGATGGGTGGTGGCTGGGCAGCTAGAAGGATGGATGTATGAGGTGATGCTACGCTGTGATGGCTTCACAGTGGAGACAAGAGCTGTGCTGGGGCTTGAGTTAGGAGCAGGCCTAAAAAAGTCAAAGGATATGGGATTGTATTTCAAGAAGAGAAGAGAATAACTAAAAGTTCAGACATGCGAATGGCGTGGAAAGAAGAGCTACAAACATAGAATTAAAAGCCAAGACGGCTGAGTTAATTAAGGCCCCCTTTATCACCTCTCCCTGGGTGGTTATTGCAAAAGCCATCTAACTGAGCCACTTCCTATAACCTCATCCCTTACGAAAGTATCTATCTTTTCCTTCATGGGTTGGTGTTTTCTAAAATTGAAATAAGATCATATCACTCCCCTAGTTGAAGCCTTCAGTGACTCCTCAGTATCTCAGGATAGACTCCGATCTGGTCAGTATACTACATTGTTTATTTTAAAAATTTTATTGCAATATAGTTGATTTACAGTGTTGTGTTAATTTCTGCTGTACAGCAAAGTGACTTGGTTTTATACACACACACACACACACATACATGAGCATTCTTTTTCATCTTCTTCTTTTTAAATTTATTTTATTTTTTGGCCATGTGACATATGGGATCTTAGTTCCCCAACCAGGGATCAAACCCATGTCCCCAGCAGTAGAACCCCAAAGTCTTAACCACTGGGCTGCCAGGGAAGTCTTCTATTCACCTTCTTTTACATTATGGTTTAGCGCAGGATACTGAGTACAGTTCCCTATGCTATACATAGGACCTTGTTGTTTATCGATCCTGTATACAATAGTTTGCTTCCTGGTCAGCATATTATTTAAGGCCTTTGGCTCTGGCCCTACCTGCCCCACCAGCCCCGCATGGTGCTCCTGCATGTTGCATGCAGTGTCTCAAACCTTCTGTGTGTCTCAGGCCACTGTGGACCATTACTAGCTCTGGTCCCTCTCCCTCGGAAGCTGTTCTGCAATCTGAAAACACTTAGTTGCTTTATAGAAGTTAAGATCTCTAGATGAATGACACCTTCAAGGTCCAGAAAAAGCTGGGACTTAGGATCACAGAGTCACTTCCAGAAATAGGAAAGGAAAATGTGAATTCCTGAATTCAAGTTGGTGAGTGTAATATCCATCCACATCAAAATTCCATAACAGTTAAAAAGCAGATAGTCTTAGAGAGCCGAGGAAGCATTGAACACTGTGAATCTGCATAAGCTCACTGACAACAAGTCACTCCTGGCCACTCAGATGTCTTTGCTGATGAATGCACTGGTCCAGTGGACCAGGAGAAGGTGCTAAGAAAGCACAGCATAGCTTAATTGACCAAGGCTTTAGATCAAGTCAGTCATGGTAAACTGTGGGCAAGGAGAACAAATATGGCTTCAATTTATGAGTATTGTATTCAGTGGGTTTGTGACTTAGCAAACCATTCCTGAAGTGACTAGTAGATTGTGCTTCCCTGGTTGCTCAGACAGTAAAGAGTCTGCCTGCAATGCCTGAGACCCAGGTTAGATCCCTAGGTTGACTCCAGGGAAGATCCCCTGGAGAAGGGAATGGCTAACCACTCCCGTATTCTTGCCTGGAGAAATGTGGCTTCAGTTTATGACTATTGTGTTCAATGGGTTCAGGATTTCTTAGCAAACCATTCCTAAAGAATGTTGACTAATAGATTAGCATCAACCTCCAGGGCAGTCCCCAGTGACATGCTGTGAGATTGTGCCAAAGGGGCCTACCTTATTCAATATCTATATAGATAGCATGTTCACTGAATGAAGGGCACCCAGTAAGTTTCAAGGAATTGCTAACATTCAGAGTGACACAAAACAGTTAATTTTGGCAAATTTGGAAGGATGGGCCTGCAATGAAAAAAATTAAACTTAATAGAGATTAATCTCAAATTCTATATTTAGGTTCCAAATCAATTGCACAAACACCAAATGGGGAAGACTTGGCATAGCAGGAGTTCATGAAGGGAAAAGATCAGAGCACTTTTCATTAATTTTTAAGCTAATTTTAAGCTAATAATAGAATGTCAAACCATAATGCAGGAGTTAAGAAAGTTAATATAATCTTAGATCCATCAATAGAAGTAGAGGTTTTTAAATGTTTGAAGATTATAAATCCCCCTTTTCTGCATCAGTCAGACCACCTCTGCTCATTCATTCATTCAGCATGCGTTCAGCACATCTTAGGCCATAGGTTTCATTCAAGCATCACACATCAAATGTTTATAAAGTCAGATCCTTCCAGTGAGGAGTGCCCGGTCTGGTGAGTGGAGCAGAGAAGTCAATCAATGATTACAGTACATAGTGGAGAAGGTTAGGATGAAGTTAAGTCTCAAGAACCATGGGAGAAGAGATGGTGGGCAAGGGGGAGGTCTCCACAGAGGAGGTGACCCTTGGACAGACCCTTAGACAGAGTAGAATCCACCAGGTGAGCAAGTGAGGAAATGGCCTCTAGGCAGAGGGAACAGCAAGACCAGTGCAGCTGAAGCACAGGGATCAAGGGGGCATGCAGGGGAGATGAGCTCAGTGAGGGCAACCAGGAGGCTAGGGAGCATGGAGGCTCGGAGACCTGACCACTCACCCATTAGAATCACCAGGTAGCAGTACCCAGACCAGCTAGGTCAGAACTTCTGGGAGTGGAGCCCAGGCATCAGCTTATTCAAGATTCCCAGGTGAAGCAGATGATATGCATATGGGTAGCAGCAGAGGGAAAGAGGGAGTTGTCATTCAACGAGTACATGGTTTTAGTTATGTAAGATGACTCATTTTTAGGGATCTGCTGTACAACATCAATACTTTAAAAGTCTGTTAAAAAGGTAGATCTCATGGTAATTGCTCTTATCACCATAAGAAGAAAAAAGAAAGAGAGAGGGAGAGAAAGGAAGGAAAGGAAGAAGGAAGGAAGGAAGGAAGGAAGGAGGACGTCCCTGGTGGTCCAGTGGTTAAGACTCAATGATTGCAATGCAGAGGGCGCTGGTTCGATCCCTGGTCAGGGAACTAAGAGCCCCGTGCCATGCAGCACAGCGGGGAGAGAGGAGCACACACATACACAAAGGAAGGAAGACAGGAAGGAAGGCAAGATGCACGTGGGATTGACAACCACTGTTGTAGGGCCTTGTGTCCAGGCCTGGGCAGGGAGTTTGGCCCATGGGCTGTTGGTGGACTATAAACAGGAGGAGGAAAACTGTTTTGTGTTTTTAATGACCACTGCCTGCTGCTAGGGTGGTTACAAGAGGTCCTTTTCTCCTCTGGGAGGGACAAGAATGACATGTGCCAATGTGAAAGCTGTAGACCCAGAGAGGACAGCGTTGGGTCTTTGTTGATGCTTAGAGTCAACAGGGCCTGCTTATGGATTCAAAGTGGCAGGTGAGAGCTCTTAGATCTGGAGCCTGAGTGAAGGGCAGAGCCTTCACTTAGACGGGAACACTGGAGGGTGGGGTATGTGGGTGGAAAACTGGAGGTGTATCCTGGGACTTGCCTGGTGGTTCAGATGGTAAAGAATCTGCCTTCCAATGCAGGAGACCCGGGTTCGATCCCTGGGTCAGGAAGATTCCCTGGTGTAGGAAATGGCAACTTGCTCTGATGTTCTTGCCTAGAGAATCCCATGGACCGAGGAGCCTGGCAGGCTACAGTCCATGGAGGATACGGTTGTCTCCTAGACATGTTAATTCTGAGACGCTCTTTAGGTCTCTGAGTGAAGGTTTCAAGTAGGAGATTGAAATGAGTCTGGAAGTCAGGAGAGATGCCCAGAAAGGAGGCCTGGCTTTGGAGGGATACTTCAGTTGGCAGAGGGTGGAGATTGACAGCCCTGGGGCTGAGAGGAGGGAGGCGATGCTGAAGAAGAAGCCATCTGCCGGGGACTGGGCAAGATCTTGGGTGTGACGGTCTCTTGGACGCTTCCTCCAGCTCTCAGCTACTGGGCTTTGATACACGAGTCTGACACCAGCCGGCCTGGAGCAGAGCATCATGGGAGGAGAGGAGACAGCGAGGCCGGGGTGGGGGAGTGCGGTAGCGGGCCGTGAGGAGTCTGTTCTACAGAGCAGGAGACTGGGCGACGCTTTGGAGACAGTTTGGGACCAGGACTCAGAAGACTGGTGTGCTAGTTCACTTGCTGGCTGGGAGACACTGCTCCAGGGTCTGCCCGTCTTGTGGGTCTCAATTCTCTCATCTGCAGGACGAGACAGTTAGATGGGCGATAAGGAACAGCACAGAGAGGCTATGATTCCGCTCTTGATCCTCTAATCAGCAGTCTTCAACCTTCCTTGGTGTCAAAATGTTATTCACATGCTCACACAGTCCCCCGGGCCTTCTCGCATGGAAAACAATCTCCAAGTTCCTCGCAATTCCCAGGGCACTTGCCCTCCCAGTCAACAAAGTGTGGGAGAGAGTAGCATCATTAGAAGGGGGATGTGGAAGCTGATCCCATTTATTTTAAAAGGTAAATCACTCATGGGAGCTTTCTCATGAGCAATGCCCACTTGGAACCTACTTGCCTGTGATTTATGACCCGAGGTTGGGATCCATGTCAGGTGGGTGTTGCAAACCTCAGCTGCACACCTTAGGGACCTGCGTGGGCTGGTGAGCAGGGCGGGGCCTGAGCAGCTCTGGTTGGGGCAAGTCAGCCAGTGGCCTGCTCCTGCTCCGGGAGGAGGATGGCCGTGGTGGGGGTGGGGGGGTGGCACCTGCAGGAATCCAGGCCCCAGGGTGAGCCACGGGCCCTGAGTGGGGTCAGCGGGACGGGAGGTGAGCTTGGTGTGTGTCCCACAGCTCTTCTGCCAGCCTTGGGCCAGAAGGACATGGTGGAGTCAGTGCGGTGAGATCAGAGGCTGAGGGGGCAGGAGAAAGCAAACCCCCCTCCCTGCAGTGGGCTCTGTCACTTCCCAGAGAGATAAGAGGAGGAAACACAGTCCAGAATCCTGGGGAAGTCAAGCAGCTAAGCATTAGCTTTCTCCTTTCAAAGAGAGTGGAAGTCACTGTTTTCTTGTCTCGGTTTGATGAACAGATTCTGGGTGGCAGGAGTCACCATAGAAACAGGTGCTATCTTAAGCAAATGAGCCTTATTAACCTTAAGAGTGGTGGAGTTTTCACAAGATTGCACATATAGGGTAGGAGGGAGAGCGAGGTTTGGTGGGGGGAGGGCCGCCGTGGCTGGGGAGCCAGGCTGCAGTGGCTCTGGGCGTGGATGCGGGTATGCACCTGTGGGCATGTGTGCACGAGTGTGCGTGCAATGTGGGTGCAGGCCTACATGTGCTTTTGCAAAACTGCCTCCCAGGGAGTGGGAGGTTCTAGCTTTGCCCTAAGACCTGAACACATTCCCCTACAGAAACCTCAGCCTCCTAGGGAACTGGCCTTAGGGGAGCAGAGGTCAGAGCCCCGCCTCAACCCTTGACTCTCTCTCAGTGCCGTTTCCCATCCCTGCCTATCAGGGGCAGGTGCCTCCCTGAGGGCCCTCTGATGCAGGAGGCAGTGTGGTGCCACTGTGTGAGCCAGGAATACAGGCACGGGGTGGGTGGGCCTGGGGCCATAAAGCTGCTCTGGAATTCTGAGCCAATGAGACTACCCTCCATAAACCCTAATCGGTAAAAAGCAAAAAAAAAAAAAAACCCACAAAGGTTTCCCTGGAGGCTCAGTGGTAAAGAATCCTCCTGCCAAAGTAGAAAATATTGATTTGATCCCTGGTCTGGTAAGATCCCTCTTGCCTCAGTGCATCTGGGCCCACACGCCACAATTACTGAGCCTGTGCTCTCGAACCCAGGAGCCACAACTACTGAAACCCTCAAGCCCTGGAGCCCTTGCTCCGCAACAAGAGAAGCCACCGCAATGAGAAGCCCGAGCATCACGACTAGAGAATAGCCCCGGCTTGCCGCAATGAAGACGCAGCACAGCCAGAAATAAATAAATTAAAAAAAAAAAAAAGGCGAAACCACCACACACCTCACAGGGCTGACGAGGGGACCTGGATTGCTACAGAGCGTCTCCTCCAGCCTCCCCCCTCCCTGTGTGGACCTCCTTTCTGGGGTGAGGAAAGGGAAGTCTCCCCCAGGTACAGCTGTGACCTGGCAAAGGTTTTCCAAAGCCAAGGTTAATCTTTCCCAGCATGCTTTCATCGTGTAAGTTTCTGCTCCTACCTGCTGTGGTTTTAGGACAAAGAGCCTACCCTCAGGGAGGTTACCGTCTTTTGGTGGGGAGGGGAAGGATTTTAAAACTAAGAAACACCACCAGGAAGTAGTGGATTGGGTAGAGGAAGAGCTATTTACTACTATTGCTATTGTTCACTCTTTGGGACACCTTCTGGCCCAAGGCTGGCAGAAGAGTGGATTGTAGCCATATAAGCTCCTCTGTCCATCGAATTTTCCAGCAAGAATACTGGAGTGGGTTTGCCATTTCCTCCTCCAGGGGATTTCCCCAAACCAGGGATTGAACTCATGTCTCCTGAATTGGCAGGCAGATTCTTTACCACTGTGCTACCTGGGAAGCCCAGAGAAAAGAGCTGCAACAGTTCAAAGGGAGCGGGCAGGGAGCAGGCAGCCCCAGAGGATGGGTGCAGGTTTGAAGGCCTAGTAGGACCCAGTAGCAAAGAGGAAATGTCCAAGAAAACAGAGTGCATATTCACCCCTGGAGGCAGACTCAGCCAAATTCTGGACTGCTCTCACAGCATGAAAGGTAAATAGGAAATTGGCACTCTCCCTCTGGATCCAGAGCTATGCATATTGGCTCCAAGAAGCTTGTCTGCTGCCCTCTGCAGCCCCGCCTTGGGCAGGACACTCAGTCAAACCCCGTCTGGCTCCAGCTCCAGGGAGTAAACCTGAACCACCATCCCACGGGCTCTGAGGACCAGTCAGTCCCTTGAGGCCCCACCGCATGTAACCTGCAGGCACAGGATGGAGCCAGCCTGCCCAAGAACTATGCCCTCCTAAGGACAATTGTCCTCTGCCCAGAGGAGTAAATGGTCCTGACACAGGTCTGAAGCTGAGGTGGCAGCCTGGAGGATGGACTGTTACCTGCTTCATAGATTTCTTGATCTCCAGCGCTGGAAGGGCCCTCAGATTTATGTGGTCCTGCTTCTCCATTTTGGGCTTTCCGGGTGGCTCAGTGGTAAAGAATCTACCTGCAATGCAGGAGATACAGGAGACTTGGGTTCAATCCTTGAGTCAGGAAGATCCCCTGGAGTAGGAAATTGCAACTCACTCCAGTATTCTTGCCTGGAGAATCCCATGGACAGAGGAGCCTGGCTGGCTATAGTCCATGGGGTCGCACAGAGCTGACACAACTGAATCAACTTAGCAGGCACACACTCTTCCATTTTACAGATGAAGAAGCTGAGCCCCAAAGTCATCTAAGTTCTATGTTGCACAGTATGGACCAGAATTGAAGGGCCCAACTTTTACTCCCACTGCTCTTTCCTGTCACTGTCGCAAGCTTGCTGGATGAGAGAATATCAGTGCTGGAGATCAATGAGAGACTGGCAGGTGCCTAAGTGGTTGTGTTGGGTGACTAACCAAGTCCAGAAAAGGAGAAAGAGAAGCTTTACACTGCACTCCCAACTCTCACAGTCTCTCTGTCTCAAAATCAAAGTTTGGCATTTTGTGAGCTTCACCTGGCCCCAGCCAAGGACCACAATTTTAGTAGTTCCAAAAACATTCTCTCAGTCCACGCATCCCTTCCTCCCAAATTTTATTCCTCATTGGCTTTGTTGTTCAGTCTTTGCAACCCCTTGGACTGCAGTATGCTAGGCTTCCCTGTCCTTCCCGATCTCCTGGAGTTCGCTCAAACTCATGTCCATTGAGTCGGTGATGCCATCCAACCATCTCATCCTCTGTCTGCCCCTTCTCCTCCTGCCCTCAATCTTTCCCAGGATCAGAGTCTTTTCCAATGAGTCAGCTCTTCACATCAGGTGGAGAGGTACCTGAAATTCCTTAATAGCAGGCAAAGCATCATATCACAATCGAAGGTGAGGCTGAAAGGATTCCTTATACTGGGACTGACTTAAGGCTCAAACCCCAAGTGGCAGTAAAAAAAAAAAAAAAAACTGAAATTTGACTGGGCCACTCAGAAGGAAACAGAGCAGGAGGTCACTGGGCAGTGAAGGAAAATGAGGTAAGGGGGAAATGAAGCAGGAGGGAGAGTCAGACGAAAGGAGGGGGATCTGAACCTGACTGGGGATCCTCCACCAAAGACCATGCTATTTCCTCTGCACCAGCTGCCCAAACACGAGGGCTGTCCCCTTTCCTAGTGCTGTGGTTGTTTCCAAGATTTAATGTATAGAAGTGACTGAGTAATGATGTGGAAAGTTCAATGCCATTAAAGGAAGTTTTATTACTCACAGTTCCCAAGAGAAGGGGGCATGCCTGGCCATGCAGGGCCACATGGGGAAGCACCAGTGTCAGTCAAGAGGCAGAAGGAGTGAGAGACAAGGATGGCCCAGGGCCTATACTGTGGTTTCTGCGGGAAGGTATGGGGAGGGAGAGAAGGCAAATTTGAGCAGTTTTAGGATTGGAGAGTTTGAATAATCTCGGCAGGCTCTAGGCTATGGGGGTGGTCTCCAGTTGCCTGGTACCTGGCCCTAGGGTGATTAGGACAAGAGAATATTGACTTGGTGTTGAAATTGAGATATAGGAAGTGGTTGGGGGTATGGCCTTGGAGCTGGTTGGTTTGTAAGTGAACAGTGTATTTTCAGGCTAGTTGTTTGCTGTCCCTGGGAATCATGGAGCTAGTTGTAAAGAATCTACCTGTCAATACAGAAGACATAAGAGACAAGGGTTCAATCCCTGGGTCCAGAAGATCCCCTGGAGGAGGGCATGGCAACCCACTCCAGTATTCTTGCATGGAGAATCCCATGGACAGAGGAGCCTGGAGGAGCTACAGTCCATGGGGTTGCACAGAGTTGGACACAACTGAAGCGACTTAGCAGGCACAGAAATTGACTAGCTCTGGAGGGGCAGTCTCTCCAGCATCAGCAAGCCCACAGGATGTCAAAACATCAGAAAATACAGAAAATGAAAGACATGATCAATACACCCCTAAAAGTTCTGCTCAAAATCCACCTTGTTCACCATGCCTCCCTTCGACTCCAAGACCCCTCCCCGTCTCTGGCCTCCCACGTAACACTTGGTCTGTGCTACACAACTGAGCACTGGATCCCACGCTGTCTTGTTTCCCAGTGGTCCCAGGGCGTGTGCCCTCTTTCCCAGCCTCCTGGGAAGACTGCTTGCCCTCTTCCTGCCCTGGTACACATCTGGCCCTCGGCCCAGAGCACAGCCATTCTTCTCAGCTTCAGTCCTTCCCAGCTACCCTTCCAGCCGAGGTACACACACTCACCACCTCAGCTTTCATGCTTTCATCCCCTGGCCAGGTTGTCATGCTACGCTGTACCATCCCATCCATGGACAGCAGCAAAGCTCTCTTCCTCTGGACAACAGAGACCCCGCAGCCGTCTGCCAACCACCGCCTCCAGCAAACACACCCTCCACTGACTGCCACTCCTGCTCACCACTGGTGACATCCTCCCACCCTGAAACCTCTTTCTTCCCATCCTCCCCATGAGAAGGATCCTCTCCTTTCTCAGCTCCCAAACCAAAGCCTCCTCGATTTCCAAACGCTGCTCAAAGCCCAGCATATCACCTCTGAATCACACTGAACTCCTGTCAACCAGTTCACTGAGTTTGAGTAGAATCATTCATCTCCCTGGGCCTTGGTGCCCTCCCAGGTAAAATGAAGAGGTGGCCAACATGATCCCCTAGGTCCCGTCAAGCTCTTAACCATCTGGGTTACTGACATTCTTCATAGAGCCATTCCTTGATACATGGCGAGCATTTCTTCTTGGGAGACATGTAGGCAAATAGGGCTCTTATGCCTAGACTGTCCTTTCCATGGAGCAAAATCCAGAGAAAACTTTCTCAGCTGCTTATTCATAACCAAACTGTCCATTGTTAAAATAGCTAGAGAATTCTGTTCAACTCAACCATGATTTACTGCCTTCTGAGTTCAGCTCTCTGCTGGGCATCCTGGAAGCTCTAAAAAAAATAGGATTAAATTCCTGCCCTCAAGGAACTCAAAACTCAATGGGGAAATTAATTACACAGATGCACACCTACACATGCGTTTGAGAATTGACAAGGGAACTGGGTGCGTTTATAGGTTAAAGAGCCAACTTGAGTCACTGCTTTAAATCCATACTTTAGATTTGCCAATACTTGACTCTAAATATCTGACAATATGCTGATGTTCACATACATGTTCATGTAAATATTGAGTGTCCACCATGGTGTGGGCACTGTAGTGACCACCTCAGGCTCAGAGATCACACCTTTGGGATTTGGCCAGTATGTTTCCGATTTTAAATATCCCCACCTTCTTGCCATCTTAACCATAAAAATGTCAGGAATTCTCACATTTCAGAACATAAACTGTACCTCCCTAGTGTGTGTGTGTGTGTGTGTGTATAAATACATACATATATATATGTATGTCAGTTCAGTTCAGTTCATTTGCTCAATCCTGTCCAACACTTTGTGACCTCATGGACTGCAGCACGCCAGGCTTCCCTGTCCATCATCAACTTTCCCAGAGCTTACTCAAACTCATGTCCATCAAGTCAGTGATGCCATCCAACAGTCTCATCCTCTGACATCCCCTTCTCTTCCCACCTTCAATCTTTCCCAGCATCAGGGTCTTTCCCAATGAGTCAGTTCTTCACATCAGGTGGCCAAAGTATTGGAGTTTCAGCTTTAGCATCAGTCCTTCCAATGAATACTCAGGACTGATTTCCTTTAGGATGACTGCTTGGATCTCCTTGCAGTCCAAGGGACTCTCACGAATCTTCTCCAACACCACAGTTCAAAAGCATCAATTTTTGGCACTGAACTTTCTTTATAGTCCAACTCTCACATCCACACTTGACTAATGGAAAAACCATAGCTTTGACTAGATGGATATTTGTTGACAAAGTAATGCTTCTGCTTTTTAATATGCTGTCGAGGTTGGTTATAACTTTTCTTCCAAGGAACAAGTGTCTTTTAATTTCATGGCTGCGGTCACCACCTGCAGTGATTTTGGAGCCCAAAAAAATAAAGTCAGCCACTGTTTCCACTGTTTCCCCATCTATTTGCCATGAAATGATGGGGCCAGATGTCATGAACTTCGTTTTCTGAATGTTGAGTTTTAAGCCAGCTTTTTCACTCTCCTCTTTCACTTTCATCAAGAGGCTGTTCAATTTCTGCCATAAGGGTGGTGTCATCTGCATATCTGAGGTTATAGATATTTCTCCTGGCCATCTTGATTCCAGCTTGTGCTTCATCCAGCCCAGCATTTCTCATGATGTACTCTGCATATAAGTTAAATAAGCAGAGTGACAATATACAGCCTTGACGTACTCCTTTCCCTATTTGAAACCAATCTGTTGTTCCATGTCCAGTTCTAACTGTTGCTTCTTAACCTGCATACAGATTTCTCAGGGGGCAGGTTAGGTGGTCCGGTATTCCCATCTCTTTCAGAATTTTCCACAGTTTGTTGTGATCCACGTAGTCAAAGGCTTTGGCATAGTCAATAAAGCAAAAGTATATGTTTTTCTGGAATTCTCTTGATTTTTCTGTGATCCAATGGATGTTGGAAATTTGACCTCTGGTTCCTCTGCCTTTTCTAAATTCAGCTTGAACCTCTGGAAGTTCACAGTTCACGTATTGTTGAAGCCTGGCTTGGAGAATTTTGAGCATTACTTTACTGGTGTGTGAGATGAGTGCAATTGTGAAGTAGTTTGAACATTCTTTGGCATTGCCTTTCTTTGGGATTGGAATGAAAACTGACCTTTTCCAGTTCTGTGGCCGCTGCTGAGTTTTTCAAAATTGCTGGCATATTGAGTGCAGCACTTTCACAGCATCATCTTTTAGGATTTGAAATAGCTCAACTGGAATCCCATCACCTCCACTAGCTTTGTTGGTAGTGGTGCTTCCTCAGGCCACCTGACTTCACACTCCAGGGTGTATGGCTCTAGGTGAGTGGTCACACCCTCGTGGTTCTCTGTGTGGTTATGTGTGTTATCATAGTGAACAGTATGAACAGTATATATATATAGTTTTATATCTGTGTCTAAGTGCATGTTAAGTCACTTCAGTCATGTCCAACTCTGCAATCCTATGGGCTGTAGCCCACCAGTCACCTCTGACCATGGGATTCTCCAGGCAAGAGTACTGGAGTGGGTTGCTGTGCCCTCCTCCAGGGGATCTTCCTCCCCCAGGGATCAAACCCACATCTCTTCTGTCTCCTGCACTGGCAGGTGGGTTCTTTACCATTAGTGCCACTTGGGAAGCCCATATCTGTATCTATCTATTTATACCTGTGTTAGTATTTCTCTTTTCTCAAGATAGGAAAAGACTTTTTAACACACATTTGCGAAAACAGAAGTGAAATGGTTGATCGATTTTGCCTCATAAAACCTTGAAGTCTCCATGGATCAAACTTCCTCAGACAGAATTAAAATGCAATCAACACATTACAAAAATTGCGATATAGACAACGAAAGATTACTGTCTTTAACTTATGAGTCACTTAAAAATCAGTAAGATAATACTGCAATTGTATGTTACTCATGAGCTGTTGGAAGGAATAAAAGAAATAAAGCAGTGTAGAAAGTACCCAGGGTGATGCCTGACACACCCTCAATAAATGACATACACTCAATAAATGTGAGCTGTTATTAGTTTATTTTATAATAAACAGAAAAACTGACAAAAGTACAGAAATAAAAAGGTCTTTAAAAAGAAACACAAAATAGACATATGACAAATGAAGATCTACAGTGGTAGTCAGAAATGCAAATAAGAAGAAGGAAGTGGTGACCCTTCTCCCTCCTCCATATCAACTAAAGCCTTTATTCGGCAATATTTGGAATTCATTTCTTTTTAAAAATTAAGAGTGATAATAATAACACCAGTGTCCTCTTACATAGTACTGATGAGAGTGTAAATTGTTTTAAAAAACTCTTTTGGAGGGTTATTTGCCAATATGTATCAAACACCACATGCCTTTAAAATGTTCATAGCCTATGGCCCAACAATGTCCTTCTAGAAATTTATACTAAGAAAATTACATCATATGCGAGCAGAAATTTATTCATATAACAGTGTTGTTTATAGGAATGAACAGTTAGAAGCAACTTATTTGTCTAAGAAGCTATGATTGGCACATATTAATAAATTGTAGTCTGTGGAATATTATGCAGCCATTAGAATGACTGGAAATCAATGGGTAAAGATATCAATAAAATACTTGTGCCAGTTCTCACATGACATGGAGAAGAAAACTAAACATAATTATATAGTGCACAATACAAAATTCCCCAAGAAATTGGAAAGAATGCACACCAAAATATTCATAGAAGTTAGTTAGGTCTGGGTAGTAGAGTTATGAGTGATTCTTATATTGTTTTTTGAGTTTACTTCTTTTTCTGAGTTTTCTATAGTATGTGTTTTTTATAATCAGATGTTACATGCTGTTTTTTTTTAATTACTTTGGCTGCACTGGATCTTCATTGCAACTCATGGACTTTCTCTAGTTGTGAATCACAGGCTCAGTTGCCCTTATGACCAACCTAGACAGCATATTAAAAAGCAGAGACATTACTTTGTCAACAAAGGTCCGTCTAGTCAAGGTTATGGTTTTTCCATTGGTCATGTATGGATGTGAGAGTTGGACTATAAAGAAAGCTGAGCGCTTAATAATTAATGCTTTTGAACTGTGGTGTTGGAGAAGACCCTTGAGAGTCCCTTGGACTGCGAGGAGATCCAACCAGTCCATCCTAAAGGAGATCAGTCCTGGGTGTTCACTGGAAGGACTGATTTTAAAGCTGAGACTCCAATACTTTGGCCATCTGATGCAAAGAGCTGACTCATTTGAAAAGACCCTGATGCTGGGAAAGATTGAGGGCAGGAGAAGGGGACGACAGAGGATGAGATGGTTGGATATCATCACCAACTCAGTGGACATGGGTTTGGGTAGACTCTGGGAGTTGGTGACGGACAGAGAGGCCTGGCGTGCTGTGGTTCATGGGGTTGCAAAGAGTCGGACACGACTGAGCGACTGAACTGAACTGAACTGAACTGAACCCAGCCAGGGATCAGATCTATGTCCCATGCTTTGGAAGGTAGATTCTTAACCAGTGGACCACCAGGGAAGCCCCTAAATGCTATATTTTTTAAAAAATTAAATTGCAAGGCAAAAGAATATGATTATCCCAGCTATGAGGAACATAAAGAGAGTTAAAATAGAGTCCCTGTTCAAAGAGTCTGTGGCTTCTTTGGAGAACATTTAAGCATCACCTCTGATGCAGAACCTGAGAACCTCCTCGCTCCCCTGCCATCCCCCCACCACCTGCCCCCATGGTACCCGGCACACACTTCCATCATATACCTGGCCCTCAGAAAGACAGATTTGCTCTCCTGTCCTCTTACTAGGTTTCGAGCTCCTCATGGGCAAATCCCGCATCCTTCATCTGTGTGTCCCCCAGAGCACAGGGCCAGACACTGAGTAGAATTACCCCAAGTGTTCTTTGAAAGAGCAAAATAAGCTTAGAACAAAAATGATAGCTATCAGCATAAGGCAAGACATATTAAGTGCTGGTGAACTGCATAACAGTCAAGGAGATCCAACCGGTCCATTCTAAAGGAGATCAATCCTGGGTGTTCATTGGAAGGACTGATGCTAAAGCTGAAACTGCAATACTTTGGCCACCTCATGCGACGAGTTGACTCACTGGAAAAGAGTCTGATGCTAGGAGGGATTGGGGGTGGGAGGAGACGGGGACGACAGAGAATGAGATGGCTGGATGGCATCACCGACTCGATGGACATGAGTTTGAGTGAACTCCGGGAGTTGGTGATGGACAGGGAGGCCTGGCGTGCTGTGATTCATGGGGTCGCAAAGAGTTGGACACGACTGAGCGACTGAACTGAACTGAACTGAACTGAAGGTCATAAGAAGGAGACTTTGGTTATGATTGGGGTGAGCACAGAAGACTTCATGGAGGAGAAAGATGTTGAAAAACACCCAGAAGCATGGATGATTGGATATGCAGGTCCCATCCATGGGTCCTACCCACCCTGCCCCTGGCTCTTTCACCTCTACCTTGAAACCACCCAGAAATACTCTACTAGGGCTTCCCAGGTGGCACTAGTGGTAAAGAACTCGTCTGCCAATCCAGGAGATGTTAAGAGAGGAGGGTTCCCTTCCTGTGTTGGGAGGATCCCCTGGAGAAGGGAATGGCAACCTACTCCAGTGTTCTTGCTTGGAGAATCTCATGGACAGAGGAGCCTGGTGGGCTACAGTCCATGTGATCACAGAGTTGGACACAACTGAAGCAATTTAACATGCACGCAGGGCATGGCTTTGCAACCGTGCCACCCTTCCTTGCCACTGTTCTACTCAGACTGTCTCTCTGGTATTACAAGGACACAGACCTATTGGTATATTCCACCAGCTCACTTGATGACTGTCCATACAGATTTCAGCACATTTGTTGGAAACCATTGGATTTGAATGTTAGCCACCCGAGGCAGGGGCTTTATCTGACTTGTTTATCACTTAACCCCCAGGGCCTAGGATAGTGTTTAGTGAGTAGGAAGTGTTAATTAAATGTTTGTTGAATAAATTGAATATGATAGCTTAAATACTGGCATACAGGACTCTGCGTATTACACATATATGTGATAAATACACACATGCATATATATATTTCCATAGCTGCCTTGTGAATATGCATTATGTGTTTGTACATCAGATAAGTAGAGAACCCTAAAACAAATGTGCACACACACGCATGTGCACACACATGCACACAGAATTTGGGAAAATATCAAAAGGAGAAGCCCACAGCTTTCTCAGGAGTCAATCGCCTCCTTTGAGAAGAGGCTTCCAATAAAATAGAATTTGGATGGTGTCACAGATAAATTTGCCTTTCTAAAACCTCCCAAATTAAAATTTGAGAGAGGCTTGAGCACGATAACAGGATGGCAATGACTCAATATGAATTTGCTTTATTTGAGTGCCTCAGGAAGCCTCTCCAGACCCCTCGGGTTGAAGAGAGAAAGCAGCAGGTACAAAGTGCCAAGGCTCTCCTGCCCCCAGCCTCCTTCTCTGCTCTGCTGTGCCCCCAGCCTCCTTCTCTGCTCTGCTGCCTAAGGTTCTCAGGAAGCCCATGGGAATTCAGTTCTTCCTTCGCCCCGCCCCACAGCCCACCCCCAGAAGCCCATGGAATTCAGCCTTCTCTGTGTGTGGGGGTGGGGTGGGGTTGGGGATGCTGGTTGTCTGCATGAAGGCAGTATTTTAGGTTAATGGTGCCTGTGAAATTACCCAACTTAGCTGACTATTCTTCTAGGCCTCTGGCCAATCAAAGGGCGCTGCCTGCACCCTCCTCCATCAGCCCCCAGCCCCCACCCTACCCCCAGTAAAAAAAAGTCATTGCCGTCATATTGTTCCAGCATCTTAAGCCCTGGGGATCATTTCGTGTCCTAGTCACTCATAGATCCCAGCACCTCCTGCTAAAGACAGTATTTAAGGGTAACATAAACAGTTTGATCTTTAAAGTACCCTGGATGCATAATATCTATACATAGTTCTTGAATTTTTATTCTAAAAACAATTAGCCAAAAAGCCCTTTTTATATGATATTTGCAACTACACTGACAGTAACAGCAATTAAACCCCGTCTGTTGGCTGAGAAGAGAGCCAACTCTCCAATTCTCCAGAAGCCTGTAAAATGTACAAATTCAGAGCTAGAAAACTCAGCCTTCAAAGGTAGCCACGGGACCCTTCAAGGTCAGGCTCTAGCCCGGTTCTATTTCCCCCTTCAACCCCTACTTGAGCCTGTCATTCCAACCAGCCACAGCCACACTCTAGTCCCAGCTTAGTCTTTGCTGAAATGTTTTCCTTCCTCTTCCCTCTCTTAACCCACTGATCCTTCAGGGCATTTTTCAGATGCCCCCTGACTTATGATTCCTGATTCCAATCCTCTGATTCCCGTGCCTGCCCCTTTCGAGAAACTTCCACACGCTTGCAGAGCAGTCATTTCCACGCATGCCCACTTTCCTCTGAGCTTCAGTTCCTTCAGGGGCAAAAGTATATCAGGTTTTGTGCTTGCGTGTGTGATGAAAACATGAATGAATGAATCAATCAAACAGTCCATACAATTGAAGGCTACATTGAAGGCTGACAGAAGGAGGCTTCCAAATATGTGGAATGAACACTGTGCTTCCAAGGCTGAGAGTCAGGGATGGGGGTGTAGGGCAGGCAAACTGCAGACTTCATTCATGGTTTGTTGTTCACTCTGTCATGTCCAACACTTTGCGACCCCATGGACTGCAGCACGCCAGGCTCCCCTGTCCTTCTCTATCTCCCAGAGTTTGCTCAAACTCATGTCCATTGAGTCAGTGATACCAGTGTGTTGACCCCTAAACATTCAGGTGCCTCTCACTGAGAGCTATCTTAAATTTCCTCTGCGTGCTTTCCTGATGGGGAAATGTTTCCAAGTTCTTCACGTTTACCCATTTTTTGCTTTCGTTCAATAGATATATTTTAAGTGGTTGCGCTGCATCCCTCTGTTGTAGGCACTCTGGATGCAACAGTACATGAAACTAAGATTCCTTTCCTCATGGAACTTATTTTCTGGAGGAGGGGGACCAACAAGCAACAATAAGCTTCATACATAAGTAAATGATTTGGTGCATGAGAAAGCGCTGGGCTTCCCTCACGGCTCTGATGGTAAAGAATCTGTCTGCAATGCGGGAGACCCCAGTTCAATCCCTGGGTCAGGAGGAGGGAATGGCAACCCACTCTAGTATTCTTGCCTGGAGAATCCCATGGACAGAGGAGTCTGGAGGAATACAGTCCATGGGGTCACAAAGAATCGTACAAGACTGAGCGACTAACACTTTCACTTTTCATAAGTACTGGGGGAGAAACACAGAACAGGATTGCGGGGTGAAGGGTGATGCACAGTTTGCAGGATTAGATCTGTGCTCAGAAGGGGCTCATGGAGAAGGTGAGATTTGAACGAAGACTTGGGGGAGGTAAGGGAGCACGGCATGCAGAAATATGGGAGGAGAATGCTCCAGGGAGAGGGACCAGGAGATACAAAGAGCCCAGGGCAGGTGCAGACCTGTTGTGTCCAGAGGAGCGCTGACAGGCTGATGTGGCTGCAGGAGGGCAAATGAGGAAGCCTGGGAGAGGAGTTCCGGGAGGTGAGGGGACAGACAGGCGGGGCCTGGTACGGGCTCAGGTTTGCTCCATGTGTACTGTATACTGGAAGGCAGTGATCGGGACAGAGAAGCAGAGGAGGAGCGTGTTTTATCTGGGTTCGAGCAGAGTCTCACTGGCTCGTCCGGGCGAAGGTTAGTATCAAGGAGACTCGTCAGGAGTCTATTGCAATAGCCTGGGCAAATCATGACCATGATGGCCGGAGGGTCATAGGGCCAGAGAAGAAGCCAGACCTGCCCCTCTCACCTGCATTAGAAAGAGGGTGCAGTGTTACTGCATTAACATGAACAGGGCGCGTGCAGTCATTTTCCCCCAAGTTCAGCTGGGTGGCAATCAAATGCTACCGTAGCTCAGACAGCCCTGCACCCCTCGAGCAATCTTGAGCTGGCCAAGCCCCCAGGCTTGCAGGGAATGGAGGAGTCCATGACACCTACCCCCAAAGTATATAGGAATGCAGTCACCTCCTAAACCTCATTGTCGGGGATGGGGTGTCTCTGAGGGCCGCATGCAGCCATAAACTGGAGGTTGTTCAAGGCCCGGCCCCCCCAACCCCATCCCCAATTAGTGACTGTCCTAGATTTCCCACTCAGCTTGAATTCCTTCATCTGAAAAGTGAGGAGGTTGGGCCCCCTGATCGCTAGGGTGAATCCCACTTCTAAAATTCTCCCATTTCAGAATATCTCCACTTCCTTGCTTCTATGACAGCCTACTTTCTATCTAATGACTTCCAAATTCACATGAACACGCTTGGTGTACAACTCTGTCTTTCTGTTTAGTTTTTTTAGTTACGTTATTCCAGATAATACTCTACTCGCTTGCCAAGAGAGGGAAAAAAATGACATTAATTAAAGATTTGGTCTGTGTCCTAATCAAAAATTTTAAAAATGAATGTATCATACTGTACATTCTGTAATGTAGCCTGCTTTTTACTTAGCAATATATCATTAACATTTTCCCATGTCAACACATATTCTTCTACACCATGATTTTTAGTGCAGAAGTAGTTTACCATATGGATGTACTATAATTTACTCAGCCGATTCCTTACTATTGGACATTAGGTTGTATCTTTGTTTCATATATATATATGTGTGTGTGTGTGTATATGTGTGTGTGTTATCACAAACACTACAATGAACAAAGTTGTGAATACCCACTTGGCTTATTTACCTCGATTGTGACTTTGTTAGAGTGAATTCTCAGGTCAGAGGTTTCACCCATTCAAAGGCTTTTTGGTAGGTATTATTGAAACACCACCCAGAATTTAGAATTTGTATCAATTTGGAATCCATAGCATATGAACAAGCATCAGGACAATCCAATTCGAGAGTTGAAAGGAGACCTAGTACTGCCATGGTCCAGGCCCTTCCTCTTCCAGGTGAGGAAACTGGGGCCCTGGTGGCGGTGGCAACTGGTATGTGCTCCAGGCATCTCTGCAAGTGTGTGTGAGACTTTGGACCCAGCTGGGAAGCACCGGTTGCTACGTGTGCCCCAACTCAGCCCTGCCAACCTCAGTCCTCACCTCTGGAGGCTCCCAGAGACCCCCAGCTCCAGCCACAGCCACTCCACCTCTCACCCGCCTCTCCCAGCCACGCTGCTTCTGAGAGCGGGCTCCATGTGCAGTTTCTCCTTCACCTGCACCTCCTGTTCATCTAATGGAGGCTTGTCGGTTCTCATCCCAGTGGCATCTCTATGACTGTTAGATGACATCTCCTGTTTTTTCATTTTTGTTTTAAGCAATTTTATTTATTTATTAAATGTATTTAGCTGTGCCGGGTCTTAGTTGCAATGTGCAATATCTTTAGTTGTGGCATATGGGATCTAGTTACTTGACGAGGGATTGAACCCAGGCCCCCTGCCTTGGGAGCTCGGAAGCTTAGCCACTGGAAGTTGAACATCTCCCGTTTTGAAACGCGCCTCTTCCATGATTTTCCTCCCTAGTTCTCCTAGCATCCCTTTCCCATTAGGCCCAGGAGGAGCCTGTCCTTTCCCATCGCCTCCAGCATACCCCATTACCTCTTCCTAAGTCCAGACCTGGCTGCCCATTACTTGTGTGTCTCTCTGGATGCTCTGCAAGCTCACTGTCAATGCATTCAAAATGCATCTGAGTATCTTCCCCCCCCGATTAGTGGTGAAGAACCTGTGTGCCAATACAGGAGGCATAGGAGATACAAATTTGATCCCTGGGTTGGGAAGATCCTCTGGAGGAGGACAGGGCAATCCCTCCAGCATTCTTGCCTGGAGAATCCCATGGACAGAGGAGCCTGGCAGGCTACAAGCCATGGGGTCACACAGAGTCAGACATGACTGAAGTGACGTAGCATGCACTTATGTACGTATCCTCCCCATCCACTCAGCCCTCCTGCCCCGCCCTCTTCTCTACAGCATCACAGCCACCCCAGGCAGAAACCGAGACTCAGCCTGGAGCCTCCCTTCTCCCCAGCCACTCTCATCCTCTCATCCAGCCACTGCCTCACATCGCCTGGGTCCTAGGAGTGAGGCACTGGCTTTCTCACTGGCTGTCTGCTTCTGGTCTCTGTCTCCCCAAAGCGTTCTCCAGAGAATCTTCCTAAGAGTGGCTGCTCCCGGCCAACCACTCCCCCTCTAAGCCCCTTGACGGTTTTTGTTTGTTTTTAGAATTTTTAAAAATTATTTATTTCTTTTTGCCTGCGCTGGGTCTTCGTTGCTGCATGTGGGCTTCCTTCAGTTGTTGTGCGGGCTTTTCATTGCGGCAGCTTCTCTTGTGGAGCATGGGCTCCAGGCGCACAGGCTTCAGTAGTTGCAGCACGTGGGCTCAGTAGTTGCGGTACACAGGCTTTAGTTGCCCTGTGCATGTGGAATCTCCCCAGACCAGGGATCCAACCCGTGTCCCCTGCATTGGCAGGCGAATTCTTATCCACTGCACCACCAGGGAGGTCCTTAACCCCTTGACTGTTAAATACACACATCTTGGCAAGGCCAGTAGGCCCTCCCTGACCTGCCCCTCCTCTTCTTCAGCCTAATTTCTCAGCAGTCCCCCCACAATGGCCCCCCACTCCCACCCCAGCAGTATCAGCCTTCCTGTTCTCCTCCCAAGCAGATCATTTGGGTCTTCCCTTCCCGGTCCTCAGCTCAGCCCCATCATTTGCCTAGGTTATCTTTTAAGGCTGAGCTTAATGTGTCACCTTGTACAAGTCCTTCCCATGCCAACCCTAAGTCCATCTTCTCTAGGAAACCACCATTGCTCACCTGTTTCTCCATCAGGGAACTTAGCTCAGGAGTGCAAATAGCAGCAACAACTGTAGTAGCAGTAGTTGATTTCTCTGACTCTCCAACTAGACTCAAGTCCTTGGGAACAGATGCCATGTTGAATCCTTGTCTCCAGTGCGAGTTTGTTGATTGACTAGCAGGGGCAGAGGAGAGCAGATATTATCAG
The DNA here is from genome assembly GCF_049115385.1 of Moschus berezovskii. NCBI lineage: Eukaryota > Metazoa > Chordata > Mammalia > Artiodactyla > Moschidae > Moschus > Moschus berezovskii. The sequence goes on along the minus strand of NC_142466.1, from coordinate 77,417,281 downwards.
TTACTAGTTAATGCTTCTTTGCTATCACTGGCCAACTGGGAATCTAAAGGAAGCATAATTTCTAGCTGAAAGGAGAGGCTATGAGTGCTATTGAAACAAGTGATCTAACAAAATGCCGGTATCCCCACTTCAACCACTCCTGCCAGTTCCCAGACCTGTAGAATGTCTATCAATCAAGATCAGTTTGAGAGTTTAAGCCTCTATGTCATTCTTGCCCTTCTGACTGTGTTGAAGTGCAAACACTGCTCGCTGACTTAGCTGACATATCTAAAATGGCCAACTCTTTACATCCACTCACTGGATTCCGTTCTTCTAGAATCCTGCCCTTTCTCCCACCCCTGAAGATTCTGCACCCCTGCCAGAGAGACATCAGGAAAGGGTCCCTGGATAGACTCACCCTTGAATTAGGCAGCAATCCCCAACCATTTTGTCACCAAGGACCAGTTTCATGGAAGAGTTTTTCCATGGACCTGGGAGCGGGAATGGTTTCAGGATGATTCAAGTGACCCCATGGATAGGCTCCTCTGTCCATGGGACTTTCCAGGCGAGGGTACTGGAGTGGGTTGCCATTTCCTTCTCCAGGGGATCTTCCCAACCCAACGATTGAACCCAGGTCTTCCACATTGCAGGCAGACACTTTACCATCAAGAGCCACCAGGGAAGCCATGATTCAAACACATTACATTTATTATGTACTTTATTTCTAATCTAATGCTGCTGTTAATCTGACAAGAGGACCAGTCTATGAGCCAGAGGTTGGGAACCCCTGAATTAGAGGAACCAGCCTTCTTCCCTTCACATGACTCCCAGGATATTGGCCTTCTACTCTCCCTATTGGCTCTCTTTTCCATGCTGCCTGCCATGGAGCTATGTAAGGAGTATACACTCTGATAAACAACCTTTGATTAGTGGGTTGAAGACCTAAGTATTAGAGGGACAGGAGAGAAAGAGATTGCTCTCCCTCTGCACCCTCAAACTGCCATGGCCACTTTAAAAAAGCCACAAATAGATGGGTTTTCAAGTTCAGGATTATATCTAGCCTTTTCCCATGAAAAGTGAAAGTGTTATTTGCTCAGTTGTGTCCAACTCTTTGGGACCCCATGTACTGTAGCCCGCTAGGCTCCTCTGTCCATGGAATTCTCTAGGCAAAAATACTGGAGTGGGTTGCCATTCCTTTCTCAAGGAGATCTTCACCACGCCAGGGATCAAACCCAAGTCTCCCATATTGCAGGCAGATTCTTTACCATCTGAGCCACCAGGGGAACCCACATAGGTGGGCTACTTCTTAACTTGCTACTTCTAAGCATCCTACTTCTAAACATGCCCCAAGTATTATAATGTGCTCAAGTACTCTTTCCTTGGTAGCTCTAATCCAGAACCCTCCAGAAGGGATGGTTTCGCTGTTCTGCTGTTCTCTTCCTGGGAGACAAAGATGGATAAAGTGGGTGGGAGGGAGAAAGAGAAGGAGAGCCAGGATTTATTCCCTTTCTACTCTGTGCTGGGCACTTTCTACACACCCATTATCTCAATCCATCCTTACCCAGCACAGGGAGGTGAGCACAAGTGCTAGTGGACACATGAGGAGACCAGGATTTGAGGGGTTAATTCCCTTGTTCAGGGTCACATAGCTGGTAAACAGCAGTTGAAATTTTAAGTTCAGCTCCAGGTCAACTTAAAGCTGCAGCAAGCCTAGAAAACTCCACTCCATGTTTGCCAAACCTGTCACTGCCTTCTCTACACACTCATCAATGATTTGCTGATGTCAGACAGAATGTGTCGATGTTATCTCTTAGGGTCCTCACAGGACCCTGTGTGTGACCTATTGTTCCCTTTTTTTTTAATATTCATTCATTTATTTGGCTACATTGCATCTTAGCACGAAGGATCTTCAATTTTCACTGTTGCACACAGGATCTTTTTTTCTTCTCTCTTAGTGTGGCATGTGGGATTAGTTCCCTAACCAGAAATTGAAACTGGGCCCCCAGCATTGGGACTGAGGAGTCTTAGTCCCTGGATTGCCAGGGAAGTCCCTGTTCCCATTTTAACCTTTTATTTTCCTGGCTATTCTGGGTCTTTGTTGCTGTGTTCAGGTTTTCTCTAGTTGCAACAAGAGGTGGCTACTCTCTTGTAGTGGAGCACAGGCTCTAGGCATGTGGGCTCAGCTCAATAGTTTGGCACTTGGGCTTAATTGCCCCACAACATGTGGGATCATCCCAGACCAGGGATAGAACCTGTGTCCCCTGCATTGAGAGTGCAGAGTCTTAGCCACTGAACCACTAGGGAAGTCCTTTTTCCCATTTTAAATGAGGAAGCGGGCTCAGAGAGGACACCTGACTTCCCCTGGTTACCCTACCTGTACCACTGCCCAGCCCCGCCTCCTTAGCCAGGCTTTCCTCTCAATCCCCTGCCCAGATACGTAGCGTCATGTCCATGGTGGGGCAATATGCAGCAGACTTGTCCCAAACCAGATTGCACCTCAATGCTCAACTGATCCTTGCCTTTTTGGTCTTACCCCCTCCCAGAGATGTGGCCTTCTTTAAATGTCTCATTGGAGGATGCTTGGGATCTTCATAGGTTCCCGGGTGGCACAGTGGTAAAGAATTCACCCGCCTACCAATGCAGGAGATTCGGGTTCAATCCTGGGTTGGGAAAATCCCCTGGAGAAGGAAATGGCAACCCACTCCAGTATTCTTGCCTGCAGATTCCCATTGACAGAGGAGGCAGTGGGCTACAGTCCACGGGGTTGCAAAGAGTTGGACACAATTGAAGTGAATAAAACAACATTGAGATCTTGATATGGCCCTTGTTCCTGGGTGCTGGGCAGGAGGTACAAAGGATAGGTCTGGGTCATGTTCCCAAGGTGCCCCAGCAGGACAGGGAATATAATGTGAGGACACGGCAGCTCCCAATTCCATCGCCTAAGGCCTGGTGACCTTGATAGTGGGCACTTGCAGGTCAATGGCTTTATTCTCAAACAAAATAAAAGAATAGTCAAGACATCACTGACTCGGGCCCTTGCTCCTACTTCCCCATAATTTGAAGGCAATGCATAGAGACTTTCCCTGATTAAAGCTGACTCCCTGGGGAGGCTGGATCCCCATGGGTCTATGGTAAACTGTTCTTTCACCCCAGAGCAGAGCCAAAGCGGGTGACAAAGAGTTCTGAGCACACTGGGGCCCTGAGGAAGCAGGCCAAGCTGCGGCTCAAGCCCGCAGGGCCTGTTCATGGCCGCAGGCAGATGCACCACGGCCCACGCTGGCCCCCTGGCCTGGGCTGAGTCTCCAGCTCCCCTCAAAGGTGATGGAGCCTCAGATGGGGTTCAGAGCATCTCTGATGGCTCCTCCCCTCCCGCTCCCTGCCTTCCTCCTGGTGTCACCGCTATTGACAGAGGATTATGTAACCTCCAAGGAAGGGAGGCCTGGAGTTCTCCCCAAAGCAGGCGAGTGAATCTGTTCTCGCTGCCGTCATTTTCTCAGCAGGAACCTGCTCCATGCAGACTGGATTTAGGGGTTTCTCCTGGATGCTTCTGTTTCATTTAACATGCAAGGGCTAATAACTTGTCACAATTCAATAAGGCGGTGGTTACAAACACCCGGGCGGCTGCTTATTTAAATGCAGGTTTGTTAATTAGCTTCTCTTAACAAGGCGTGCGCTAAATCAGGCACCCGGCTGGCAGCACCCAAGCCTGGCATGTCTCCCGGGATGCAAGGTTGGCTACGGGGGTCACATACAGTGGCTGCAACAAGGCCAGAACTCAAGCTAGGAGGTCCGTCCTGGCCACTCCTCTGCCTCAGTTTCCTTAAAATAAGACACTGATGCGAGATCTTTAAAAGCAAGTACAGGGTAGCTGAGGTCTGCCTCTTCCGCCTGCCCTGGTCTTGAGTGCGTCCTTCCCTCCAGGTGTATTCTTGTCTTTACTCCTGTTGTAATCCTTCCTGGCCACCACCTCTCTGCCGAACCTTCCGTCCCATGTTTCCCAGCCCTCTCTGGTGCCCGTCTCCCCTTATACATCCCTTGGTTCTCAGTTTTGGTGGTGGGGTCCCAGTGATGGGAACAGAAGAAACAGCAAAGCTGGAGTGCCTACTGCATGCCAGATGGGCATGTCCCATGACCCATCTCTGTCATTCTCACCCCAGCGTAGAGACCACGTGTCCTCATCCTCCTGGGTCCCAGAGAGGCTGCCTTCCCATGGTCACTCAGCAGTGAGTTGCTCTGGGCCTGTCCTTTCAGGCGCGGCTCTGAGACCTACCCCTGTCCACTCCCGGTACGCATGACGTGCTCAAACTGCAGGCAGTGAAGTGAGAGGTCCTCATACCTGCATCTCGGTGACCTCTCCTCTGAGATCCCGGGGAGCACCCTGACCCTGGTGGAATGTTGGAGTTTGATTTTACCCAGAGCCTTCTGGCCTCTCCTGGACACCAGAACACCAGCCACAAGAAAGCTGAGAGAGTTCACAGGAGCAGCAAGGCCACCACTCTTTGAGGGCCCAGCCCTTCGCACACCCCTCCAGGGCTCCTCCGGGGCACCTTGGCCTGGTGAGGAAGCTGAGGTGGGGCCATGGTCAGAAGGAGAGGGCATAGACACCCCAGGAGACACTTCTATACACTCCCGCCCTCCTGATTGGATGGCCACGCCCATCTCTCCTTCCAGGGAAAAAGGATTCAAAGCACAAAGAGAATAGCTTGGCATCATTCACTTATTCTCAAGAAAGGACTGAGAAAAGATCTAAATATAGAACCAAAGCCAAAGTGTGGTTAGAACGGGGAAACAGAGCCTGGAGAAGTCCCAAGCTGCCCAGCCCTTCCCCAGAGAAGCAGGAAGTCCAGCCCACATCCCCAGACCCAAACCTGGGCAATCCTGGCTCAGTGGAGAGCCTAGGTGTGCCTGGTTTATGAAATGCCCAGCCAGTGCTGCCAGCTGAAGTTGGACCTGGGGCCTGAGCAGAAAGGTTGGGGGAACCAGGAGGGTTTCCCATGGTCCTGGCAGAAGTGAGCACCAGGATCCTGGAAGCCAGTCTCTAGGACATAGGCACTCAGCACTGACCCCAGGCGTGCTGTGGCAGGGGACTGTCACTCTCAGACGTCCTAAAACAAGCTGCTTCCACCACTTGGTGGGCCTCCAATAACAGAAATGATCCTTAATCCTTGGAGGATCATAGACCTCAATCTTATGAAAGCTCTGGGCCTCTCTCTCTAGAAAAATATGTAGGCAGGGATGCACAAATGTATTGTTGTTCAGTCGCTCAGTCATGTCCAACTCTTTGCAACCCCATGGACAGCAGTACGCCAGGCTTCCCTGTCTTTCACTATCTCCCCAAGTTTGCTCAAATTCATGTCCATTGAGTCTGTGATGCCATCCGACCATCTCATCCTCTTTTGCCCCCTTCTCCACAAATTTTTACAGTTTGCCAATCTCTGGACACTTACAGACCCCCCTGAAGCTGGTTCATGAATCGTAGGTTAAGATCTCCTGCTTAAAGAAGTTCTAAGTGATTTTGCTCCTAATTAAGACTCCTGTGTATCAGGATAAGCTTTTCTGTATGTGATCCAAAGAAACCCTGTCTGACAACTGAAGTGCTCTAAAACTCTCTGATGGATGGTGTGGGTATTTTCATGCCTTGAAGGCAGAGGTCTGGACCTGCCAGTTTGCACAATGCTTAGGACATAGTGCATTCTCTGCAGATTTGTGGTGAATGAGCGAAAGTTTCCTACCTGCTGTGTGATTTGGTACCATGTGGTTTTTATAACTCAAACGATCATCCTTCAGAGGTGGTACTGAGCCCACGGATCAGACCTTTGTATCATCAGGACTGACATCAAGGTCTTTGAAAGAGGATGTGAGAGGACATGCTGGGCACCTCTGCCTGGTGTTTCCAGCTCCCACATCCAGAGACCCTCCACCTCACCTCCATCACATTGGGGCATCTCTGTCCCATGAAGGCTGACCTGTGCAATATGGAGGGAGTCAGAGGGGACAGAAGGACATGACACCCCTGCCACAAGACATGGAGAGTAAGCAGGGTACCCTGGCCCGAAGGCCCTGGTCTTAGGATGTGGTGGTACCCTCAGGTGTCCTGGGCCTCGTTAAGGTGGGCCAACTCCCCCACCACCACCCAAGGAGAGCAGTGAGGAGAGCCAGCCACGTCTAAAGTCAACATGGCGCTTCCAGAAATGAGCCAGGAACTCTAAGCTGAGCCCAACCTCCAGGCCTGAAAATGTGAGGGTCTAGAGCGGGGGCTGACACCAGGCAGGGCTCTCAGTCTCCCAGATTTCTCCCGGTGGCTGGGCCACATGACATCGCCAACTGAGGCGGGGAGTGGCTGTGTGGGAGGCCTGGGTACAGGGGGAGGGAACTCCTACCCCCGCCCAGGCCTTGGATCATTTGAAAGGCAAATGTGCTGGGTTGCCTAGGGAACGGAAGAAAAGGGACTTCCCTAGCACCGGTGACTAGTAAGGGATGGAGAAGGGAGCTGTGATGCTGAGAAAATTGTTTCCAAAAAAAAAGTAAAAAGCGGTGACTAAGCAGCCCTGGTTATGTAAAGTGATCCCTGAGGAAGTGTGGGGAAAAGCCTGGAACCCACCCCCGGGGCCCTCCTCCCCTCTCCCAGCCTGGTTCCTGCTGCCATGGGGAGTTTCCACCAGCCTCTGCCCCCTCCCCTACTCCCCGGAACTCCCTGCCCCTCCTTAGGACCCAGGAGGAGCCAGCCCCTAGCCTGAGGCTGGGCTCTCAGTGCCAAGGGCAGCCAAGCCTGATGGGTGGGACACAAAGAAGGGGATGCCTTCCTTGATCCCTTTGGGCAATTCTGGCACCTCTCCTTAGAACAGAGCACCCGGGTCAGCCCAACAGGTGGCAAAGGGTCATGTTGCCAACCCAGAATCAGGGGTGATTCCAATCTGAAGACCAGAGTTCCACATTCAAGCCCCAGCACAGCTGGTTGCTTGCTGGGAACCTGGGCAAGTTACCGAACCTCTCTGAGCCGGTTTCCTAGGTGGTTCATGGGAGCGGACATCCACCCCCAAAGCTATTGGAGTGATGAACTAGGACAACCCTTGTGCAATTCCAGGCATGAGGCGGATGTGTGGCAGGCACCCGACACACGTTAATTTCCCATCCCCCCAGACAGGAGCCCTAGAGACCCTCCTGTCCTTTTCTGGAAGGGAAAGTCTGCATCTGGTCACTAGATTTACTGGGGATCCAAGGAGTCCAGCTGGCCCTTCAGTGCCTCTGTCCGCTTTCTTCCAGCTGATGAAGGGCCACTGACCCAGACGCCTTCTCTGCCTGGTGGGTATGTGATGGGTGAGCCTGTGCCTTCAAGCCTCACATCTCCCAACCTGGATATTCTTCCAATTCCCAGGACCCTCCTTCTGGCTGCCTGGGGGACAACCTCTCTAGAGCAGCCCAAGAAATTAGCAGAACCTCAAGTCGTTGATGTTGAGAAGGAAGTGGCTATCCACTTTAGTGTTCTTGCCTTAAGAAACCCATGGACAGAGGAGCTCGGCGGGCTACAGTCCATGGGGTTGCAAAGAAGACTCGGACAAGACTGAGTGACTTTCACTTTCACCTTCAAATCGTTGATGAGATGTTGACACCCCTAAAATCCCCACCTGCGGTTGAGACAGAAAAGCAAATGCCTCTGGCTCCCCCATTCCCTCTACTGTGCATCCTTGGGGCTGGAGCAGACCTTTGCTCTGAACAAATGGATTTCCAGGCATAAATACTGTGGGTCTCAAAACACTAGGGTAGGGTCTGGGGAACAAGGGCCTCTGTCACCAGTGAGAGGACCAGGCCTGAGTGAGGAAGGAAGTGGTAATCCATCACCTCCCTCGGGGCGCACGGGAAGTAACCCCACTTTTAACTACATGCAGCAGACTGCTGTGTTGCACCCACTCTCAGGAGGGTCACGGGTCCAATCGAAATCCCCTAGCCTGTCGTCCAAGCCCTGTGTCCTCTCATGTGTCCTCCTTGGAAGATAACAACAGCTCATTCCCTTCTGTAGACTTATATTTCATAAGCCCAAACTATGAAGAAAAATGTCATATAGGGATCGAGACCTGAAACCCAGCATTTCCCCAGAAGCCTGAAGGGTTGAGAGGGCCCTTCATTCCTTTTAAAACACCGTCCCTGGCACTTCTTTTGGATTGACCCTTGAAAGGGTCCCCTGGGTCGTGGAGACAGAGCATCAGGCTTCTGGAGCCACTGGGCTGACCCTACAGCAGAAGCCCAGAGGAAAGAGCCGAGACCCCTCAGCAGAGGCTGTGGCCACCTCGGACCCCTTACGGCCCTCCCCGCAGCTGCTCACTGCAGGTCCTATTCTGCTCTGCCCCACGCTGTACTTATGCCCTAGAGTCGGACTCAAATGCACCTTCTCCCAGGCCCAGTGAGGCCAATGTAGGATTTCTTCTGGAATCCTCAGTACCTCTGGCTTGCTGTCAAATTTCAGCTGAACCTCTCCTTTTAGAGCCCAAGCCTTCCTCACCTTTCCCAGTTCTAAGTGCTTGGCCTGCCATAAATAATTGATAAGTATTCCAGTAGTCATGTATGGATGTGAGAGTTGGACTATAAAGAAAGCTGAGCACCGAAGAATTGATGCTTTTGAACTGTGTTGTTGGAGAAGACTCTTAAGAGTCCCTTGGACTGCAAGGAGATCCAACCAGTCCATCCTAAAGGAAATCAGTCCTGAATATTCATTGGAAGGACGGATGCTGAAGCTGAAACTCCAATACTTTGGCCACCTGATGCGAAGAGCTGACTCCTTGGGAAAGACCCTGATGCTGTGAAAGACTGAAGACAGGAGGAGAAGGAGATGACAGAGGATGAGACGGTTGGATGGCATCACTGACTCAATGGACCTGAGTTTGAGCAAGCTCCGGGAGTTGATGACGGACAGGGAAGCCTGGCGTGCTGCAGTCCATGGGGTTGCAGAGTCAGACACGACTGAGTGACTGAACTGAAGTGAATTTGCTGGGCCAATGAACATTCCCAGTTGGGACTCTGCCTGGCCTCCCGAACAACTCCTTCTCCCATCAGAGAGGTAGTGGATGCCAGAGTAACCCTAGTCCTCACCCCTTGGCTTTTCAGTCCCTCTCATATAATGGGGTGCGGGGGCGGCTTCCCAGATGACTCAGTGGTAAAAGAATCCACCTGACAATGCAGGAGACTCAGGTTCAATCCCTGGGTTGGGAAGATTCCCTGGAGGAGGAAATGGTAACCCACTCTAGTGTTCTTGCCTAGGAAATCCCACAGACAGAGGAGCCTGGCGGGCTACAGTCCATGGGTTCACAAAAGGGTGGGACGCAACCTATGACTAAACAACAACATATGATGGATCGGGGGGAGGCTTGTGGCCTGAGCCCTACATGAGCTGATGAGACCCGCAGGGTTCTTTGTGCAGTCCTGAGACACCCACAACAACACACAAGTCTGGCAGTCAGAGACACACATGCACCAAGTCTGACGTCCCTCTTACCCAGCTGACCTCTAGCAAGTAAGCCCTTTCCTTCCCTGCTCCTCAGGGTCTCCATCTGTATATCGAGGCCAACACCAGCGACCTCAGGGTTGTGGGGAGAAGGGGTGCCTGAGGCATCTGAAGGCCTCCGAAAATATTAGGGCAATTACGGGGCACCTTGGACCCCGCAGTCGTGTAGAGTTCTCCTGCAGGGAGCCTGGGTCCCCATGGTTCTCCTTGCCCTGGATCATGCGCACAGGCAGCCAGGCAGCTGACTCGGTGAGGAAACCCTGGCCCCCGCCTCCCCCGCCTCCCCTGCCCACCTTCCCACCTCCTCCTCCCCAGAGGCTCATACTCGGTGCTGTGAAGATTAGTCACCGAGACAGCGAGAGTCTGCCTCCCCCACAGCCCGGGCCCCTACACAGGCAGACGGGCTGAATGCTTAATTGGAGTTCCTCACACCTCCGAGGACAGCCTCCCACCAGTTGACAGGGACACAGAGTCGTGCGCAGGCCCCGACCCTGGAGGAGGGCCAATGAGCAGCCGAGGGCTTCACTGCCCTCCTCCCACAAAAGCCCCCTCCTGGTGACCTCACCAGAACTGGGAGAGAAGGCTAGGAACCTGTGTCGGTGCCCTGTGCCCCAACAAGACTGCGCTTCCAGAACCTTCTCCTAGGAGGCTAGCTGGGAAGATCTCCACCCAGGCCTATTTATCTCAGCAGAAAGGGTGGCCCAGCCCAGCTCCATCAGCAGGATCACAGGAGAGGAATGGGACAACAGGAAGGGTGGGAGAAGATCCGGTGTGCAGGGCCCTGGGTGAGGGCTGCTGGGGGCCTCCACAGCTGCCCCCACCTCCCGAGAAGCCTGAGAGAGAGTCTAGGGGGCAGAACTCGGAGGATGCGGGCTCACTGACCTGTCTGCCCCGGATGGTTGGAGGTGTTGATCCAGGGGAGTGAGGTCCCTCGTCACCTTATCGGTGCCGAGCTGGGTGACACCCTCTGGAGATCTCACTCAGAGCAAGCAGGAGGCCCAGGTTCAGATGGGCAGCAGCCCGGAGGGGTGCAGGGGGCAACCAGGGAGAGGACAGGAAGAGTGGGGAGCTTCTACCCTGGGGGTGCAGCTGGCAGAGAGGGCTGCCTTAGGGGGACTCTGTTTCCCCAAGGGGGGAACTGTCCTGCCCTGAGTTAGGAGGGGCTGGGGAGTGGGGCAGTGAGTGGGGGTGCGGGGTGCGGGGCTGGAATGAAGGATCCGGGCTGTGATTTCTCATGGGGAAGCCAGAAAGCTCCAAGAAATCTTCTCCCACACGCCCTCAGCCTCCCCATCTAATTGGATTTTCTTGGCCTCCCACAAGGTTATCCTTAGCACCAGGAAAATGCCTCATGATTGGATTATACCCCCAGTCCCCCCGCCCCCCAACCAAAGGAAGTCTGGGGCTCAGAACAGCTCTGCCATTCACAACATTTCCCCGGCGGCGCCGCCGCAGTCACCGCCCCCAGCTGTGAGGGTGACAGGAGTGCCTGCAGGGAGGTGAGAAGGGGAGCTTGGGAACCTAAGGGCAGGGCCAGAGCGGTCTGGGGGTCTGGGAGCCGGGGATGAGCTGCCACCCGGAGACCCTGCCCATCTCCTTCAGGATCCGCCTCTCCCCTGAGGGTCCTGGGGCCACATTCCCCACTCTCCTCTCTGCCCTCTAACTCCTCAGGCCAAACTCCCCTTCCTTGGCTTCAGTAGTTTTCAGAGCCTAGAAAGATCCCACCCATGGCCTAGCCCTCCCCAGCTTAATCCGTCTTCCAGTTCACTCCTCCCCAGAATCCACAAAGCCAGGACCACAGCTTCCTGATGGATCTCCTGCAGCAACAGAGGGCTTGGCCCCTGCTAGAGAGTTACCCTGAGCACAAGGCCACGCCCTGAACCCTCTCTCAGACCCCTCACAGGGCTGGGCTCAGGAGAACATTTAAGGGGTTGGTCAGGTGCACTATTCTGGCCTCAAGGCCTAGACTTCTGCCCAAAGGGTCTGCTTCGCCCTGCACATCTCAGAGATGTGGAGTTGAGAGCCCATCTTGGGCTGGGGGCCAGCTCCTCCTAGGTCCTGTGGAGGAGCAGGGAATTCTGGGGAGAAAGGGAGAGGGCAGGGGCTGGTGGAAACTCCCCAGACAAAGAGGAGCTTCTTCCTATTGACAGGCATCTTGTCTAGGCTAGTCCCAAGAGGGCAGGTTTGGTGCTGGGTGGGCTGCACGTGACACCTGATGTCACGTATCAAGGGTCCAACACAGAGAAGGTAGGACGTCGCTGCCCCTCTGCCCTGTGGTCTTCTCAGTGCGACTGATGTCCACGAGGACTCCAACCTCAGCCAAGCCTCAGGCCATGCTTGCCTTTCCCCCAGGATAGCCTGGTGCCGTGTCCCCACCAACCCCAGCAGGCCCTGCATGGAGCAGACCCAAATGTTTTCTGGAAGCATCGTCCACAGTCCCAGGTCCACAGAAAAGGGTCAGGCAGAGGTGCCAGCCATGCCCAAGCCACACGTCACTCCCCTGGCCCCGCTCTGCCACCATAAGGCACTCACCCGTCTGAACCCCTCAGTGCTTCCAAGCTTCTGGTCTGGCAGCATAAGTTCTGATTTGTCCCCTGGACTCTCAAACGTGCCCTTTGGGCAAAGCCTGCCCCACATTTTGGTCTTCACCCTCCTTGCCTTATAGCTAATTTAAGCAAATATTGTTTAAAAAAAGAAAACACCAAGATGCTTACATATGGCCTGATTTTACCATTTTAATATTCTCATTGCAGACACACCTCTCCCTCCTCATGTTCTCTCCTCCTCTGATCCCTTCACCTCTCTGCCTCCCCTTCCCCTCTAGCCCTTTCCTCAAGCCGCTCTTTCTTCCTTGCATTCTCAGTGGCAGCTGCGGGGTGGGAGGGTCAGGGGCGTGTGAAGTAGAGGAGAGAGAGGCCAGGAGCTGCAGCAACCAGAGCACAGCCCCCCATCCTCCTGTACAAACCCATGTGGTCCTTGTGGTCCACCAAGTGGTCCTTGTTTTGGTGTTCTGAGGAGTCATCTGGCTGGGGTTCCCTAGCCACCACCTCCAGGGCCTGGATCAGAAAATATGCCCTGCCAAATACCCTATCTGTCTCTGGTTCCATAACCAGTTCCTAAGCTCATGGCCAAGAATGGTGTTTGAACCAGTTGGGAAATAGATGGTGGGATCCAAGCTATGGAGGAATCAGCATTTGCAAATGGGGAAAGAAACAGCGTCAAGAAAGAATGAGAGAAAAATGCAGAAAGGACTGGCCTGATGATGGAAGTGGTGGTGAAGGAGGGTGCGGGAGGATGGAGCGGCCGCGGGATGAAAGGCCAGAGGTTTGCAGGCTAAGGGCAAGGTGGCTGGCTCAGATGGTAAAAGAAACCTGCCCACAATGCAGGAGACCCAGGTTCAATCCCTGGGTCAGGAAGATCCTCTGGAGAAGGTAATGGCAACCCACTCCAGTATTCTTGCCTGGAAAATTCCATGGGCAGAGGAGCCTGGTGGGCTACAGTCTGTGGGGTCGCAAAGAGTCAGACATGGCTTAGTGACTAACACTAACTAATCAACTAAGATGAGTGCATCCAGCCCGGCTGCTGTTCAAAGGGCTTCATGTGGGGCCAGGAAAAGCCCCCCAAAGCCACACTGTGTTGCTTTTGAAAGACTATCTTTGTACCTGAGGGAACTTTCATGTTTTCCATCATCCATGAGAAACGGGAGAGATTAAGGGATGACAAAAGGTCTGCAATGACTTCTACAGGCCCAGGTACCCCTTTACCCGAAACCCCCTGGTGGGGGGGTGGGTCCTTGCACCCAACACCTGAGCTCCAACTTCAGCATTTCAGCATCCAGTTCTTCAGAGAAACCTCTGCCCACAAGGCTCTCCAAGTGCTGCTCTGGCGTAGGGGTGAAGAAGGGTGGTCCCCAGGCCCTGCTGAGGGAGGCAACGGCGTCTGCCCTAGTCAACCCTGGCCACTGACCCACCTGTGTCCCTGGCTGGAGACGCCCCTGGGGGTGCCTATGAAGCCCCATTGTTTTGGGGGTGCACCCAGATGACCCTGGTCATCCCCTATGGGGAGGACAGATGGGTGGGAAAATCTCCCCGCCAGCGCCTCCAGAAAGGGAAACCCCGCAAGAGCCTAGGAGTCAGGCAATCCTTCCTGCCCACTCAGAGATTCCGGAAGCCCTTCAAGTCGGGAGAACCCGCCTCCCCAACCTCTCTCTCTTCTCGCTTCCTCTGTCTGTCTCCTTCCCGCGACTCCTGTGAGTGCACAGGAGGGCTGAGGGAAGCCCCGTGAGCCTGTGATGAACGGAGCTAATTTCTAGTTTGCTGGTATGCCGCAGAGAGGCTGCTGCCTCCGTTCCCCTCCTTCCCAGCAAACCCTCTCCCACACACAGACAAATAGGCTGCATATTTAATTGGAATTCCTCACACCTACAGGGTAAAGCCTTGTCAGTAGAAATAGAGCCCACAGCCAGCTGGCTTCCCCCATTCCACCCACCTTGTCTCTTAAAAAGAAATCCCCCCCCATACGTGAACACCCACCCACGGTCCCTTACACGTCCCTCCCAGCATGGTTGTAAAGGAAAGATTCATTGGCAGTGATGCTCCTTTTCTGGGCGGCTACAGCTGGGCCCACCCGGCAGAGACCACCCAGAGGCTCCTCCCTGGCAGATGGGCCCTGGCTGCCTTGTCATCACCCACCTCAGGAACCCCTTGGCCGAAGCTCTTGGAGCTCTGGGGTCCCTGGATGGTGCTGAGAGTCACTGGCTCCTTGGGTATCAGAGATCTGGTGATGCAGAGAAGGAAGGAGAGCCAGGAAATCCTAGAACATCACCTAGAAGCGTGTGCATGTATGCTGAGTCACCGCCAACTCTGTGCGACCCCATGGACGGTAGCCCGCTAGGCTCCTCTGTTCATGGGATTCTCCAGGCAAGAATACTAGGTTGCCATGTCCTCCTCCAGGGGATCTTCCCAACCCAGAGCTCAAACCTGTGTCTCATGTGTCTTGCATTGGCAGGCAGATTCTTTACCTCTAGCGACACCTGGGAAGCCCCATCATCTAGAATAGAGCCAGCCAAACCTGGTTCTCCACTCCCGGGACACTGCCTTGCCTCTTTCTCTTTGGAGTCTCTCCCCAGACAGGGTGGGGGGTGGCACACAGAGGCTGGCAGGACTGAGGAAGATGGGGCCCAGGGGAGGAGAAGGGGAGAGACGGGAGGGCCCAGAAGTGCCGGGGACGGAGAAGGGATGAAAGACCCCCAGGAGTCCTTCCAAGGGAGGGTCAACTTTGTCTATTTCCCAAAGATAAAGGCAGAGGCCTCCTGGGGAGGCCACACTCCTCTGGACAGCCTCAGAGATGCCCCACCTGAGCTCTGCCCAGGAGCCACATCCTGGGGGGCACAGATGGGCCAGAGCTCACCACCAGCACCCCCAGAACAGGAACACCCCTCTCCCCACCAAACATCCCATATCAACAGCCTCAGCCGGGTTCGCAGGACCTCCTCTCCATTTGTCGGGGATTTTCCCCTTGGCACCTATTCCCCGCGGGGTCGCCTTCCTCCCCTGTCACCCGGCCCCACCAAACCTGTGTGTCAGTGAGAAGACAGCTGCCTATGGGGCTTGGAGGAGCACTGTGACATCCTCTTTCTCCCCCACAAAATATCATCTCAGTTTGCCTGAAAGTTCACCATTAGTGACTCATTTCTTTGGGTTAAACATAGCCCTCCCTTTTGAAATACAGCTGCTCGAGGAAAGGGTAACTCATTGAGTTCTCAACATTCTAGCGTGAATGAGGATTGAGATGCTATCTCCGAATCTGCCAGGAAGGGCAGAAGAGGAAGTGGAGAAGGAGTCAGAGAGGAGGAAGGGAAGCTATTGAAGCAGAAGAAGGGACCGAAGAAAGGACTGGCAAGCAGCAGCTCTGTTCTCCCTTGAGTGCGAACACTGGTCCATAGTGAATCAGAGAAGCCCCTTTGTTTAGGTGATTTCCCAGGTGGCTCAGTGGTAAAGGATCCACCTGCCAATGCAGGAGATGTGAGTTTGATTCCTGGGTCGGGAAGGTACCCCAGAGAAGGAATTGGCAACCGGCTCAAGTATTCTTGTCTGGAAAATTCCATGTAAAGAAGGAACCTGGTGGGCGACAGTGCATGGGATCACAAAGAGTTGGACGCAACTGAGCACACACACACACTGGTTTATATAGGTAGAGCCTCTGTGATTGACAAAGGACTCTCACACCCATCCCTATTTCATCCTCACAGCTTCTGTGAAGCAGAAGCAGGGAGGTCATTGTGCCCATTTTCCAGTTGGAGAGACTGAGCCTCTTGGACTTTGGAGGACTTGCCATCCAGCCAGTGAGCAGAGGAGCTGAGCTCTCTACCTCCTTGGTACAAAAGCTGCCCTCACTGAGCTCACCTTCTCCCTAACTCACCGACAGTCTCTGATCAGAACAGGAAAGGTGCCGGTAGAGGAACAAGAGAGAAAATGGTGCCAGGAAGGGGTCAGGGGGTGGAGGGGGCAAACGCAAGACCCTCCACAGTAAGAGTAGAGAGCATATTCTAGGTCCTAAAGCCTCTGCCCCAACTTGGAGAGGAAATATGGATGGAGGGTACAACCCCTCCCCCCACATGGTGACAAGTCTGATGCCAACATCCAGAACATCCCATGCATCCTTCAGTTGGCGGCTTCACTCCCCAAGCCTCCCCTCAGGGGCCAGGAAGGCCCAAGAAGGGCTTTGCTGGCCTTAGGGGTGAGGAGGAGGCCGGTTGTGGACAGAGGGGTGTAAGCTGGACCCAGGAAGGGTCCCCAAGGAGACAGAGAAACAGGAAGAGACCCCAGGAGCCCTGCCAAGACCACTCCCCCACCCAGGGGCTTCCAGGCTCAGCTTCTCCTCCTCCCTTCCCATCCCTTCTTCTATTTCCGCCTTTTTCTCTCTCACAGTCCTATCTTCAAGACAAGTCACAGATGTGTCCTCCAACTTTCCACCCTGCAGGAAGTGGTTGGTCCGCCATATTGAAACTGTCCCCCGCGTCTCCTTCTTAATGAGCCAGGTTAAATATGCTGTAATCAGAGTAATAATACACCTGGGCCGGTTCTCCAGAGAACTGCCTTTTGTACGGCAATAGGACATTAATAGCAATTATTCTGCTTTGTAATTGGAGCTTTAAATACTAATTCAAACAGCCAGAGGAAAACCAATTAGTGCTAATTTATCTCTATGTGTTTTCCAGAGCTGGTGTCTGTCACACTGTGAAGAAATAGGTTGGTAATTAGTACAGTTGGGTGGTAGATAGAAGTAATTATCAGATTCTTTCATTTTTCTTTGGAAAAAAAAAAAAGTGGGTGGGGGTGGGGAGGGCTGGGGTAGCTTCTGTAAAGTCTTTGTTCCCTTGGAATTTAAAGGGAGGGCCTGAGCTGATTCTAAGATGCCAGCCCTGAGTGTCTCAGCTGTACAGGTATTTTCCAAGGCAGGTGGGCTCCAGTAGAGGTGGCCTTGAAGGCCTTGACCAGGAGCCTCCAGCTAATAGGCTCATAGAAGCACCACTGGCAACATTACAAGAAGCGGAGCATTTCCAGGGAAGGGCTGATGAGACCCAAATCCAAGCTGACCAAAGAAATAACGGGTCAGGGAGTCCTGGGTCCCAGGCCAGCTGTGTGACCTGGGTGGAGGCACTAAACCTCTCTGAACATTGGTCTCCCCATTTGTAAAATGGACAGAATAATGCCTATCTCACAGGGTCATTGTAAGGACTGAATCAAATAATGTTTGTAATGAGCCTAAAACCCAGTCACAATAGGTATGAGTTACTGAATGCACACCATTTGCCCAGGATTCTTCTAATGATTTTGTATATATTATTATTATCTCTAACCCTCCAGAGCCATGGGTTGACTCACTCTGTTAGTTTAGCTCCCTGTTTCCTCTCCTATCCATACCTTTCACCAAATATGCAAGAAGGAAAGTTATTAGCCTCCAAAGCCTTGGTTTCCTCATCCATGTAATGGGGGTGATAATAGTACTTCCCTTATAATGTAATTATGACTATTAAAGGAGACAAAGATTCTAAAAGCTCTTAGCAGGTGTCTATTATCATTATCAATATAATTTTTTAATATTTAAAAAATATTTTTAATATTTACTTAGTTATTTGGCTGTTCCAGATCTTAGTTGTGGCACACAGATCTTCCATCTTCGCTGTGGCTTGTAGGATTTTTTATTTGTGGCAAGCAAACTCTTAGTTGCAGAAATCAGGATCTTTAGTTGCAGATGGATCTTTAGTTGCAGATGGATCTTTAGTTGCAGGATCTTTAGTTCCCTGGCCAGGGATGGAACCCAGGCCCCCCGCACTGGGAGCATGGAGTCTTAGCCACTGAAGCTCCAGGGAAGTGCCAATTATCAATATTATTAAACTATCCCTTCACTACTGGTAGTTTTGTCATCACCTACACTGATCCTCTACTGAAAGATGCAGCACTATCAGTACATTTCATTAACTAATCCTCGAGGACTCATCAAATGTCTGATATATGCTCACTACTGTAGCAAGCCTGCTCACACCATTTCAAAACATAAAGTTAACACACCCTGAACACGATGGGAAGACAATGGCATTTCACAGAGCTTCACTGTTTATACAGTGCTGTCACGTGTATCATTCCAGTACCTTTTCACAAGTAAGTAGGTGGAGATTTACTTAATCCCCTTTTTACAGGTAGGAAAATGGGGCTCAGAGAATTTGTGACTTGCTCAAGAAAGTGGTAGAGTCAGAACCCACACCCAGGCTTTTAGCAGCACAGTCTACCAGTCACTCACTAAATGCTTGTTGAATGAATAAGTCTGCTTTCTACTAAACCCTATCGCCTAATCTGCCAACTTAGGGGATATCTCGTTCCCTTGAGTGAGGGGCAAGGCCGATCAAGGAGAGGTGAGACGGAGGTGCAGAAATCTTCAGGGGCGAGATGGGCCGTGGAAGGGCAGGACAACTTTGCTCAGCCTCAACCAGGCTTCTGAACGTGTTGAATTAGTGTTGTTGTTGTTCAGCCGCTAAGTCGTGTCCGACTCTTTGAGACCCCATGGACTGCAGCATGCCAGGTCTCCCTGTACCTCACTATCTCCCAGAGGTCGCCCAAGTTCATGCCTGTTGAATCAGTGATGATATCCAACCATAGTATTGAACTAGTGAAAGTGAAAGTGAAGTCGCTCAGTTGTGTCCGACTCATAGTGACCCCATGGACTGCAGCCTACCAGGCTCCTCCGTCCATAGGATTTTCCAGGCAAGAGGACTGGAGTAGGTTGCCATTTCCTTCTCCAGGGGATCTTCCCGACCCAGGGATCGAACCCGGGTCTCCCGCATTGTAGACAGATGCTTTACCATCTGAGCCACTAGAAGATAACATTAAAAACTAGGGAGACTGCGTTTAGTGACCTGGGTGAAGATCTGTCAAACTAGGCCATCTCCTCTTCTCTCAGACAGCATCCCACCCACACAGGGGACCTGCCTGACCCTACAGGCCCATGAGGTGTGATTGGGCTGGGCCTCTGTGCACGGCCATGTGAGGCAGGGAGAGGGAGCAGGATGCAGAGTGTGTGGCTTTGGCAAAGACCCCAGGAGGGGCCAAACACACAATGTTCGAGAAGCAGGGGCAAGACTGGCCTAGCAGCTCAAGAGGGTAAGTGCTGGGGAAGGGAGGGGCCGTGGTTGGTAAGATAGAATTGGCCATCACATAGAAGAGGGCCCCGGAGAAGGAAATGGCAACCCACTTCAGTATTCTTGCCTGGAAAAATTCTTGCCTCCAAGGACAGAAGAGCCTGGCAAGCTACAGTCCATGAGGGTCTTAAAAGAGTCGGATGTGACTTAGTGACTACACAACAGAAGAACAACTTCAGAGGACAAGTGTGACCAAGGCTGCCAGCTAGTTATTCACAGCTCCCGTAGAAGGGACAAGTGGGCAGCCTGCACCCTGCCCATCAACCACTCCCTCAGTCCAGGAGCTGCCTCCTCCTTGAAGAAGGGGAGCCTTCTTTCTTCTTCTTTCTTTAAAAAATATATTTATTTATCTTGGCTGCACTGGGTCTTAGTTTTGGCACTCAAGATCCTTAGTCGTGGTAAGTGAACTCAGTCGCGGCATGTGGAATCTAGTTCCCTGAGCAGGGATTGAACCTGGACCCCCTGCATTGGGAGTGTCAGCCACTGGACCACCAGAGAAGCCCCAGGGAGCCTTTTTTCTAATCACACACAGGCACCCACCATATGCTCGTCAAGTTGTGAGCTTCCACTCAGAGGGACACTGGTTTCCTGTGGGCCAGTGGCTGACCAAGCTTACACGTGTTTCAGATGCAGTGCTTGAGAAGGTGCTAGAGGTGGCAGGGTAGACAGAAGGGGGTCAGAGAGGCTGAGGAGAGGCAAGCATAGATGATGTGATCGTGGCAAGAATGGGGAGATGTGAAAAAGAGAAAAGGGTGTGGATATGTGGGCACAAGCAAGAGACGACCTGGACATATATGACAATAATATATGCTGTGACTAGAGGCTGACAGATAACTTTAATCATATTCTTTTTGGTTATTGGTGCCTTCTAAATTTTCTACATTGAGCATAGTTCTCTGTTATACTAAGAAAAACAATGAAACTTATTTTTTTAAAAAAGGAAGGGACATATGCTGGAGACATTCGGAAGGAAGAACTGACAGAATTTGATAAGTGATAAGATAAGGCTGATAAAGGAGAAAGATGAATCAAAAATAGCTCAGGGGTTTTGAGACTGGGTGATTGGAAGAATGTCAGGGAGAGGGAAGTTAGGTGGAGGGTTAGAGAGTGGGGACAATACCCATTCAAGTGAGGCGGTGGAGGGTTTTCATTCTCGCAGCAGAAAAGGAAGGGATGCCCCTGAGAGGGGCCATGCTCACAGGCTGCAGGCTACCCTGGAGTCAAGAGAACTAGGGACGCCCTTACCAGTGCTCCATCTAGAGCTGAAGACAGATCTGCCTTTTTAGGCAGAGAATTAAATAGAGAGGCACACAGGGACTTTCCTGGCAGTCCAGTGGTTAAGACTCTGAGCTTCCACTGCAGAGGGCAGCAGTTCAGTCCCTAGTCAGGGAACTAAGATCCCACATGCCATGTGGTGTGGTCAAAAAGAAAAAAAAGCACTCAGACAAGATCAGAAATAGACCTGCCCACAACCAGCAGGCCTCCTCAGTGTGGGCTGCTCCTGTCCATACGGGGCCAGGACAAACTCAAATGCACGACAGGGAAGGGGGCTGGGGAGTGGAGGGTGTTAGGCCCGAGGCGCTTCCACCAGAGGCTGCAGAGGATGGAACCGGCACCCCTCCGGCCGTGGAGGGATGGAAAGCGGGGGAGCTCACCTCTGGATTCCAGAGCCATTCCTCACATGGAGAAGGGTCCTCATGAATCTTAACTCCCAGCCAACTGCCTCACCCCCACTTGTCCACAGACACATTATTAGCCCCTAGAAACCTGTTCTGCTGCTCCTTCCTAACCGGTCTGCAGGGGCTTGGGACCTGCCAGAGCCTCAGAGACCAGCTGTCCCAGGCCCCACAGACACCCAGGACGGGAAAAGACTGTTCCCTGTTGTCTTGAGAACCATCTGCTTCGTATCTACTGGTGACTCTGCCAAGACTGGGTCTCCTGGGGCTCTGAGGGAAGACTCACACCCTGACGAGCATCCCCCCAGCCGGCCCACAGCGAAGCCGCCGCCTCTTCCATTGAGATCACTCCTTCTCCCCTTCCCCAATCGGCCCTGCCCCCTGTACCCCACGTGCCAGCCCTCCTGGCTCCAGGGCCAGAGCTGCCTCACTGAACCACCATTGCCTTAAAAGACTCCAAGCTTACTGAGCCTGAGGCCCCACCCGAGGCTGCGTCACTGTTACCTTGACAACTGAAAGGGGTGGGTGAAAAGTATCACACAAAGCAAACAAAATGAGCTCCACATTGGTGGCCGGGAGAGTCACCTCAGGATCCGATGGCAGGCAGTGTCTTCTGGACTCTCTCTTGCCGAGGCTGCTCTGGGGGTGGGGGAGCTGACAGCCCCCCCAGATCCTAGGCCAGGAGCACTTCACAACACACCATGGCCACAGGCGTTCTCTCCCTCCACTGGGAGCTGTCTTTCTAGGAGAAATGGGATTATCTGGTGAGGGTCTCACCTCTGCACACACTGGGCGCTAATGAGGCTGAGATGTCAGCCCCAAAAAGTTGTCTTGTCAGCCAGGAGGAGCACAGAGCCGCCGGAAAGACCTCATGGCCAGTCGCTGCCTGCCTGCGGCACTCCCAGGACTCCTACAGTAAAGGTCCTTCTGAAGGGTGCTATAGGAAAACCCCGACAGGTGTATGCCTGCAATTCCAAAGTGCTTTTCAAAAAAAAAAAGTTTGAGTTATAAATATATCCATCAGCTATCCAGATCTTCAGTGTAAAACCTCATGGTTTTTACTCACTGTCTTAGTTCTGGCCGCTAGGACAGAATACCATAAACTGGGGGGCTAATCAACAATAGACACTTATTCCTCACTCTCCTGGAGGCCAGATGTCTGAGATTGGAGTGCAGCATGGCAGGTCCTGGTGAGGGCCCTCTTCTGGGCTGCAGACAGCTGACTTATCCAATATGCTTACTTGGAGAGTAAGGAGGAGGAGAAGCCAGGTCTCTCTGACTCTCAAAAGGGCACTAACCTCATCATGGAGGCCCCGCTCCCCTGACCTCATCTAATCCTAATTACTTCCCAAAGGCCCCACCTCCTAATATGTCAGGTGGTAGGTTTTCAACATATTCATCTTAGGGGGACACACACATTCAGTGTATAGACAGCATATTAAAAAACAAAGACATTACTTTGTTGACGAAAGTCCGTATAGTCAAAACTATGGTTTTTGCAGCAGAGTTAGACCATAAAGAAGTCTGAACGCCGAAGAATTGATGCTTTCGAATTGTGGTGCTGGAGAAGACTCTTGAGAGTCCCTTGGACAGCAAGGAAATCAAATTAACCAATCCTAATTGAAATCAACCCTGAACATTCATCGAAAGGACTGATGCTCAAGCTGAAGCTCCAATATTTTGACCACCTGATGCGAAAAGCCGACTCACTGGAAAAGACCCTGATGCTGGGAAAGATTGAAGGCAGGAGGAGAAGGGGATGACAGAGGATGAGATGGTTGGATGGCATCACCAACTCAATGGACATGAGTTAGAGCAAACTCCAGGAGATGGTGAGGGACAGGGAGGCCTGGCATGCTGCGGTCCATGGGGTCCAGAGTCAGACACGATTTAGTGATTGAACAGCAACACATTCAGTCCATAACACCATGTAACCACCACCAAAACCAAGACATGGAGATTTCCTATGCCCCCAAACCCTCCCTTTCCAGTCAATATCCCCATCCCAAAGGCAACAAGTATTCTGACCACTGTCACAGTTCATTGGGCTTGTTGTTGGCTTCAAGTAAATGGAACCATGTAGAGTGGGTGCCCCTCTGTGCCAGCCTGACTGCTGACATGGTTTTCTGTCTTGGAAGTCAACCATGTCAGGGCAGAAGTCAGGGACTCCTTCTTTCTCTTGCTATGCAACATACCTAGTGATTCTAAACGTCTCCAGGGCTTTTTTCTTCAATCTCTATTTATTTATTTATGGCCATACTGGGTCTTTGTTGCTGTGCAAGCTTTTCTCTAGTTGCAATTAGTGTGGGCTACTCTCTAGTCGAGGTATGTGGGCTTCTCTTATTGTGGAGCACAGGCTCCAGAGCACACAGGCTTCAGTAGTTGCAGCACATGGGTTCAGTAGTTGTGGCTCCCGGGCTCTAGAGCACAGGCTCAATAGTTCTGTTGCACGGGCTTTGTTGCTCTGTGACATGTAGGATCTTCTTAGACCAGGGATTGAAGCCATGTCTCCTGTATTGGCAGCTGGATTCTTTACCAGTGAGCCACCAGGGAAGCCCTCAAGGGCTTTCACATTTGCATTCTTCTCCAGGTCCCTAACTTGCCACTGTTATTTCCACCAGGCCACATGTGACTGGGGACACCCATGCCCAAGCACACCCAAGTGGTGCCCAATCCTGGGTGCACCCTTCTCTACCCGACACGACAAGTCACATAGGAATGAGCGTGTGTATGACCATATCCTAGGGACAACCCTGTATTCCCCAGAAGTGGTGGGGCATTGGGGGGGTATTCGAAAACAGCGGCACTTCATTATTAGTAACATGTTTGTTTGCGATACATCACACAGCTGCCGGTACCACACCACCATGTCACAGCTTTTAGGCTGAGAACTGCTAGTCTAAGTGGTGTGACTTCAGAAGTAAAGGCAGACCATTTCCTGCCCTCAAAATATCTCTTTCCCCTACCCCATTGCTTCTCCTGAAGTTTCTTCCCAGTCAATGTATTGTGCTTTATCAAACAGCAAAGTGTCCTCTTTTAAAATGCAAGGACTCCTTTGGGGAGAGAACAATTAAACCCACAGTACGTTAGAGTACTTAGAGTTCGAGAGCCCTGGAAAGGCATGCATGCTGGGGGCTGGCTGCACACGCGGTGCTCCAGGACCTTGCCCCGTGCCTCTTCTCCCCATCCCCACAATGAGTTCGGGAGAAGGGTATTCTTAGCCCCATTTCACAGATGAGGTGACAGGGGCTCGGAGAGATGAAATAACTAGCCTAACACTACATGACTCTTAGGTTGCAGAAACAATCATTCCAGCCCAGTGCAGTCCCCTCTAAAGCCCAGCTGAGTAGGTGGAAAGTGCCGGGTATTTGTGAGCAAGGAGAGAGAAGAGCCTAGAAAGGAGAAGGACCTGATGCTGTGCTGAGGACAGAAGTGGCACCCAGGCTGTAAATCAAAGTGTCAGAGGGAAAAAGAGAGTCCCTTCATATGGGACTCCACACTCCCAGGGCTGCTGGCCCGGAGCCAGCAGCATGCGCGCCCTAGAGGCAGTCTGGCCCCCATCAGCCCCAATACCTCCTCCAGTTCTGGGTGACCACCAAGGGGTGTGTCACAGGCACCAGGGCACAGCCCTCCAGAGATGAGCACAGGCCTTCCTGATTCTGAAAGGCCAGGAAGGCCTTTTATTGTTAGTGACTGAACAACAGCAACAACACAATCAGTCCAACAATAACACCATGTAACCACCACCAACACATGGAATATTTCCTACACCCCAAAAGCCTCCCTCTTCCAGTCAATATCCCCACCCCAAAGGCAACAGTATTCTGACTCAGGGTGCAGAAGAACCCATTTAGAAACTTCAGGAAGCATTAACTCCCTGCCAAGCACCCCATATGCACTGTTTCAGTCTGCACAGCAACCCCCTGGTGTGGGTATACTGAGGCCCCATCTGTAGATGAGAAAGTCAGTGCTCAGGGGTCAGGGCATGGCCATGATGCTGTAAACTCCATGTGGGTAGAGATCATGTCTCTACAGGGCGTCACCTCCTGCCAGCACTCACAACTTTTCCTGGAGTATTCAGAGTGCTTTTCTCCTCGGCACGGCATCAGCCCCTATTACCTATGGGTCCTTCAGCAGTGTATGGCTGGGTCTTCAGACCCTAAAGAGGACATCTATCACCAGATGAGGTGCACTGCAGCGGACTGGTCAGAGACCCAGGGGAAGGAGGAAGAAGGCCTGACACTAGGAAAGGAGGCCTGGGCTTCAAAAGGAAGAGGGTATACTAAGGGAAATCCCATGGACAGAGGAGCCTGGTGGGCCACAGTCCGTGGGTTCACAAGAGTTGGACACGACTGAGTGACTAAAGGGCTTCCCAGGTGGTGCCAGTGGTAAAGAACCCGTCTGCCAATGCACGAGATAAAGAGACCTGGGTTCGATCCCCGGGTCAGGAAGATCCCCTGGAAGAGAGCATGGCAACCCACTCCAGAATTCTTGCCTGGGGAATCCCATGGACAGAGGAGCCTGGAGGGCTACAGGCTATGGGGTTATAAAGAGTCAGACATGACTGAAGCAACTTAGCACGCACACACGAGCAACTAAATGACCACCATTAAATTAGGCCCAGAGCTGGCTGCCTGTATCTGCTGGTACAAGGCAAGAACACATCCTCAAAAATAGCAGCCATCATTCCACCAGTGTGTGTTCACTCCCTCGGGTCTCAAGCAGCATGTTAGGCTGTGAGAGAATAATGGGTGAAACGTAGCAGTGTCCTGAGGGTCCAGAGTAGGAGGGGTGCAGAGCACACGATGGCCACGGGCTGTAGAAGGAGCCCTCCCGGCTGCAGGGCTGGCCTCTGCGAGGCCCTGAGAGCAGCACCAGGCACAGAGCCATGGTTAGACATGCACACGCTCACAAGCACACGGGCCGGGAGCTAACCTAGGCTCATGAAGTAGATGGGAAGTCTCATGGGAAAGAGTGTGGCAAGCGAGTGACGTGATCTCATGTATCCCCCATTGCGCTAACTTCAACAGCATCAGTGATGGAGGGATGGAGATGTGGGGTGGGCAGGGGGACTGACTGGTGACACTGGGCATTCTCGAGGAATCACGTAGCATTGTTGGCACCCTCCCATAGTGGGTAATAGCTTAGCCAAGAATACCCTGGGTTTGAGGAAGGATGCCAGGAGGAGGTGGGAGTCAGCCCCGGGGACAAGGCATGTCCCTCCTCAGCTTACCCAGGGTGGGCGGCTGTGGGTGTGCAGCTGTGGCATGCACATGCACATATACACAGATGCCCACACATACACACACGTGCATTAGATTTAGGAATGATGAGCTTTATCAGTGTTACGTGGCAGCCTGGAATGGAGACGGGTTTGGGGGAGAATGGATACATGTATATGTTTGGTTGAAGCCCTTCACTGTTCACCTGAAACTATCACAACATTGTTAATCACCTATGCTGCTGCTGCTGCTGCTAAGTCACTTCAGTCGTGTCCGACTCTGTGTGACCCCATAGATGAAAGCCCACCAGGCTCCCCCATCCCTGGGATTCTATACAACAGTACAAATAAAAAGTGTTGGTTTTTTTTATTGACGAGCTTTAAAAGAAATAAATAACAACCCAGAGAGTTCACTAGTTGCCTAGTGGTTAGGATCCACTTTCTCTGTGGAGGCTCGGGTCTGATCCTTGGTTGGGTAAGTATCCTGCATTCCACAAGACTTGACATGGCAAAACTTGGAAAAAAAAAACAACAACCCATACCTGGGGTCCATCCACCCAGTGAAACCCCGGAGTCTTGTGTGTTTGGATGATGGACACAAGGTGTGCCTTGGACTGAAGCTCAGATTTGCTGCCATTTTTCCTTCATCCCTGGTATAAATATATATATTGTGACTTTGCATAAGGAAAATGGGTCGGAAAAAGTGAAGTGAGGAACATACAGAGAAACTGAAGAGCATATGCCCTGGGCAAGAGCAGCTCTGAGGAGAAATTGTGGATTCTTCTGGGTTGTCAACTCTGTGAGGTGGGGGTGCAAGCTTTTTCCGTGTCTCTGACCTCTCCTGTCCCTAGGTGCCTGGCATGCAGGGGTCATGCAGGGATGGCTGAGCAATGGAGCAAAGTGAATCTTATTTCATGGGTCACCAGGCCAAGCTACAACTGTGGCAGTTATGCCAGGGAGCTTGATGAACTTAGCCTAACAATAAAATAGTGAAGCTTGATGAGTTTAACAGGGTGGGCACTGCTTGACATATACAGTAAATCCCCTACATATGAACCTTCAAGTGGCAAACTTTCAAAGATGCGAACATGCGGTCCATCAGCATCGGGCGTGAGTGAACCTGCGGCGTGCGCTCCGTCTCCTGCTGCTGACGACCCTTCAGCCCCACTGTCTCCCACCTCCTCTCCCTCCTCCAGTCAGTAACTCCTCTTGCCGGTTCACCCCATGCCAGCCCCTGTGTGCCAGCTGTCGTACTGGACTACTGTACTTTCAAAGGTGCTGTACTGTAAGATTAAAAATGTTCTCTTTATTTTTGCTTTTATTTTTTATTGTTTGTTTTTTATGTATAATTTGTGTGAAAAGTATTATAAACCTATGACAGTGTGGTACTCCATAGACTAACTTTGTTGGACTCACGAACAAATTGAACTTACGAACTTGCTCTTGGAACAGAACTCATTCATATGTAGGGGACTTACTGTATCATCTGTCATCCTCATGAAAACTATAGGGCAGGCACTCATATTTTTCTCATTTTACAGAGGAGGAGGAGACAGAAGCAAAGAAGTGTTAAGTCCCCTATCCAAGATCATAGACCTGGGACTTGGCAATGCTGGATTTGAACCCAGACACTCTTGCTCCAGCATGCACTGTTCTTAAACACTTACATCTAACCGTGAGAAATGCACAGAGATGGTCTGACACTACAGGAATGGTCACCAACCCTCCATCCCTGGAGGAGGAGCCAGAACCAAGAATGAACAAGTCATGATTGGGGACATCATGAAGGCAATTCAAGCAGCAACAGAAGGGTTGGACTAGATGACTTTCCAGACTTCTTCCAGATCTCAGAGAAGAAAATTCTGTGTCTCAGGCCATTTGGACTGTTATAACAACTGCTGTAGACTGGGTGGCTCAAAAGACAAACATTTATTTCTCTAAGTTCTAGAGGCTGGGAAATTCAAGATCAAGATGCCAGCAAAGGAACTTCCCGGGCAGTCCAGTGGTTAAGACTCCAATGCAAGGGGCACAGGTTTGATCTCTGGTCAAGGAACTATGATCCCACAGGCCACATGGTGTGGCAAAAAGAAAAGTGCTGCGGACCCAGTGATGGACAGTTGCCCTCTTGTTGTATCACATGATTAAGAGAGCAGAGAGAGGAAGCAAACTTGATTCTGTCACTCTGTATCAATATAAAGGCATTAGTCCCATCAAGAGGGCTCCATCTTCATGACCAAAGGCCCCACCCCAACATACCACCACATTGATGCCATTAGGGTTTCAACATGTGAATCTGAGGAGAACACAAATATTTAGTCCATAGAGTTCTGTCATTTGATTCCTTTGCCCTTGGTCATTCTGTTGAGGGAAGAGTTCCTTGGATTACTCTATTTGAAGTAGAAAGAATGCTAGCTTGGGAGTCAGGACCCCAGATTCCAGCTTGAACTGCAGGCAGCTCTGTGCTGTCAAGTGAATTATGAGGTTCCCTCAGCGGAGGTTCCTTAGCTATAAAACAAAGATGGCAGATCTCTAACCCCTTCAAACTCCAAGATCCCACAGTTCTCTGATTTGGTGTAGGGGAGGAAAAAGAAGACCACAGAAGGGAAAGGAGACCCTGCTTCGGTCCTTCCACAAAACTAATTCTACCTTTCTGGGTCCCCTTCATCTTTAGAGGTATAATTAGAGACCTGGCCAAGAAACCAGTCAGGTCAGTATCAGGCTGTCAATCCCTGTGGAACTTGGCATTTTTCTCCCTTCAGGACTGAGAACCTGACAGCCCAGGGCATCTCAAATTTGATCTTGCTTTTTCACAACCATGTGCAAGGGCTGATGTCAGAAATGTCCAGAAAAACTGATGGAGCAGGATTCTGGCTACATCTGCACATAGGCATTTTGAAGGGTCACCCTGCATTTTGGCTGGACTGCTCCCTATCTCATGGTTTTCCACCTCTCTGTTGCTTTCAGAGATGTATATTTACATACGTATAAATATCTCTTTCCCTGGGGGACAATGAAGCTCAGCCAAGTGGGAATTCATTGTGATCCAGTAGCATTTGTTATGAAGGAATTTCACCAGGTCGGGGAGCAGAGACTGTCTATTCAGGACATCACCTGCTTAATAAAATATTGCACAGCTCCCAGAAACTCATGCAATTTCCTTTCCTATTTTTCCCCCTTTAAATTAACAAATGGTATGCTGTTTCCCCCATTTTTGCCAATCTATATTGCAATTTTTTTTTGAGACAGTAAGCAAACACAGTAAGGGTTAAACAATTTGTTAAAGGGTCGGGGGGTAAAGAAGAGTTGGGGTTTGGAAAGGGGATTGGGGGAACTGAAATCTGCCAGCAGCAGCAATAAATGCAGAGTTATGCCTCAGGCATAATATATCAAAAAAATATATAATGCATCCAGCTTAAAATTAATGATTGCCATATAATTAGATGAGAAGCATTGTGCTATAAATGTGTATTCTTTAGCGTGCTGTGATTTTACTGTAAAAAAAAAGAGAGAGAGCAAGAAAGGAGACAGAAAAACACAGAGCCCAGCAACATACTATAAAAAGAACCTTCTGTTGACTTCTCTACTGTTTAGTATTCCTTGGCTGTTCTCCCTTGGGAGTGTGTAATTAGTACTTTATGAAGAGTACATTTAAAGCAGTTTAATATTCACCTCATTCAATCTGAAACAATGTGATCCATGCTTAGACAAATCAGTGCTCCTTGCTGACATAAGCTGTCAGAACATTACCTCTGAAAAGACCTTTCAAGAGGTTTGGATGTTAATTAGTTGTCTATCATCTATAAACAGAGCAGTGAGCAGAAGGGGCTCCGACAGGCCAGAGGGATACGTCGGGAAATGCATTTTGTATGAACGCGGCTTGCAGGGGGGTCTTCTCACTCTCCCCGCCTCTCTCCCTCCCCCCCCCCCGCCCCCGTGTCAGCAGCCATGTATGCTTTGGACATCTTCCGGGCAAGAAAAGAGCTTTCCGGTGGCTTCCAGGGGCACCGCCATCCCCTAGAGGGGACTGGGGATGTAAAGGGGTTCCCCACACACCACCTCTGCCCCTGACACGTGCTGGCGCCGCAGGCCAGGGCCACCTGCAGGTGGGGCAGGAAGCGTGACCTCACCAGCCCACCTGGCTTGCTGGGAGGCTTTGGGGCCTGGCTGGTTCCGGCCTCCTGTGGGGAGGGGGTGGCGGGGGAGAATGCCAAAAGCCAAGAAGAGACAGAGAATCCGGTGTCCTCATGACCATCTCCTCACTCACCTGAACTTTCACTCTGCTCCTCTGGGCAGCAAGTCTGCTATAAACAGAGTTGTACACCACAATAGAGGACTTCCCGACATGGGAATTCATGCAACTTCCTTTGACACCCTAGCTTCTCAAGGGGCCGGCAAAGTTCAAAACCTGCAGGACATGGAGTCCAGACCCGGCCTCCAGCATGAACTTTCGCCCAAGAGCATCCTGCAAGGACCAGGGTCAAGACTGCCTTCATAAGCAGTCCAGGGATTTGAACTAGCTGTCCTTTATTCTAGACTTAGAAGGTCCTTGTGTGAAACACTTCCTGACATACTGAAGGTGCTTGCTAAGTAGTGTCAGGACATCATTCTCTTCCTTCCAGGCTCGTGATTCCAAGATGGCGTGGCAGCTGGCCTCAGGAACCTCCTTCCACTCTAGGGTCAAGCACACCCCACCCACTCTGCTGCTTCCCCGGCTAGTCTTCCTTTCCCCCATCCCAGCACCTCACCTTCCTTCAGTGGCACCAGCCCCCACAGCCTCTGCATTCAACATTCATTCCATCAGCAGCCACTAAATCCCTAGTATGCACATGGCACTGTGCTTCATTCTAGGGGATCCAAGATGAGTAAGTCATGGTATCAGCTCATGGGGCATTTACAGACCCATAAACTTATTATTACAGTTTGGGGTAATTATAAATAGTGTTAGGGAGGCAATATAACTCAGTGGTTAGGAGGGAGGGCACTGGGATCATACTGCCTGGATTCAGATCCCAGCCTCACCCCCTTCACACCTTGGGCAGGTTTATTTAGCTGCTCTGAGCCTCAGTTTCCTTATCTGTAAAATGGGGATGAGACTATTTCGAAGGTTTTAGAATGTTGCTGCTGCTGCTGCTGCTAAGTCACTTCAGTCGTGTCCGACTCTGTGTGACCCCATAGACAGAAGCCCACCAGGGTCCCCCGTCCCTGGGATTCTCCAAGCAAGAACACTGGAGTGGGTTGCCATTTCCTTGACATAATTCAGTAAAATGTTAGATGACATAATTCAGTAAAGAGCTTAGCATAAGGATGTAATAAGTGCTCAGTTAAGGTTTGTTCTCCCCACCCACGCACCCACCCCGCTCCTGCAATAGAGTGCTATCAAAATTCCTGAAGGTCCCAGGCAAGAGTACTGGAGCGGGTTGCCATTGCCTTCTCTGGAAGGTGGAAGAGGGAGATACTAACTGTGCCTGGGTAGTCTTGGAAGGCTTCCTGGAGGAGGTGACATTTGAGCCATGTTTTCAAGGAATGAATAGAAGTTTACCAGGTAGAGAAGTAGTGGAAGGACTTTCTAGATACAGGAACAGTGAATTATAGGTTAAAGGGGGGCACAGGAATGAGCAAGGTGTTTGAAATATGAAGACACAGCCCCTGTGTGCCGTGTCACACCACTGAGTTCCAGACTGGGAGGCTGGTCCCAGGTGACCCTTCAGAATCAGCGAGTGGATTGGCACAGCAGAGAGTGCTCCAGGTTCCACGGCTGGGTCGTGATGGGGTTCTTTTAATATTCATTTTTAATTTATTATTTATTTGGCTGAGCCAGGTCTTGGTTGCGGCATACAGGCTCTTTGATCTTCGTTGCGGCATGTGAGATCTTTTAGTTGCAGCCTGCAAAGTCTTAGTTCAGCATGTGATATCTAGCTCCCTGATCAGGGATCAAACCCAGGCCCCCTGCATGGGAAGCATGGAGTCTTAGCCACTGGACCACCAGGGAAGTCCCCTGGTCACTTTTATTATTAATGGAAAAAGCTTGCTTTGACCACCTCCCCCCACCCACTTTTTTCAGAACTTCTTCTCTCTAGCTTTTAACTTGACCAGAAGCCTGGGGCCCTCTCAGCAAAGCCTCCTTCTGTTTGGGGGTCCTCTTCTAGACCCGCAAAATCCCAGGCCACCCTCCCTCGAAAACAAAGCTGGTGGTAGACCCAAGGTCTCCCACCCCCACAACCAGCCGCTCAACAGGACCTCCAGGTCTTCCTTTCATCATGAAACCTTGGGCCTCTTCCTATGGAGCAACACCTTGGCCACCTTATAAACTAGCCCAGATTGTGGGAGGGTGCTATCTGCCCCGCCACACCCAGGACTGGGCAAGGTGCCTGCTGGGTAGACAGCAGGCACCTCACGTGTAGAACCCTCACAACAGTTCTCCGAAGTAAGTAGGCATTATTACCGCCATGGGGCAGACGATGCAGTAACTCTGAGGGAGGTTACGACATGGTCCGAACGCCTACAGGCTGGCAAGCAGCAAAATTGGGGATTTTAACCTTGTTGGGTTGGGAAGATCCCCTGAAGAAGAGAATGGCAACCCACTCCAGTATTCTTGCCTAGAGAATCCATAGACAGAGGAGCCTGCCACTCCATAGGGTCGCATAAGAGTCAGACTCAACTAACACTTTCAAGCCTTTTCTATTTCCAAACTCCCCCACCTCCACACTTAAACTAGGCCAGGGCAGCAAACTACAGCCCATGGGCCACACTGGCTGTTTTTGTAGAACCTGTGAACTATGAATGGTTCTTACTTTTTTTTTAATTTGTGGTTGCATTGGTCTTTGTTGTTGCATGAGGGCTTTCTCTGGTTGTGATGCATGACAGTGGCTTCTCTTGTTGCGGAGCACAGGCTCCTGAGTGCCTGGGCTTCAGTAATTGTGACACAGGGGTTCAGCAGTTGTGGCGCATGCAGAGTTGGCCTGAAGCATATGGAATTGTCTCCGGCCAGGGATCAAACCTGTGTCCCCTGCATTGGCAGGCAGATTCTCAACCACTGGGAACAGGAGGGAAGTCCTCCTGTTTCTTACATTTTTAAAGAAAATAAAGATGGAGTAGGAAATGGCAACCCACTCCAGGATTCTTGCCTAGAAAATTCATGGACAGAGAACCCAGAGGCTACAACCCAAGGTGTTGCAAGGAGTCGGACACGACTAAGCGACTGAGCACATATGCAAGAGAAGATATAAATAAAGAACTTGTGACCAAAATCGCATGTGGCCCACAAAGCCTAAAATATTTATTGCTACATAGACCTTTGCAAAAACTTTTCCAACCCTGCACTGGAGCCCATGAGGCCACCCAGGGGACATCTGATTTGGTACCAGATATTGGGTACCAGAGATTCAAGTCAAAAAGCCACAGTAGAGAAGGCAGACATTTGATCAGTACAATTTTGCTCTGTGATCCAACACTTCAAAGCCATTTTTAAAACATATTTATTTATTTTTATCTATTTGTCTTCACCGGGAAATAATTGCAGCACTCGGGATTTTCTGTCTTCATTACAGCACCAATTCAGTTCAGTCTAGTCACTGAGTCCTGTCCGACTCTTTGCGATCCTATGGATTACATCACGTCAGGCTTCCCTGTCCATCACCAACTCCCGGAGTCCACCCAAACCCTTGTCCATTGAGTCGGTGATGCCATCCAACCATCTCATCCTTGTCGTCCCCTTGTGGGATCTTTAGCTGTGGAATGTGGGATCTAGTTCCCTGACCAGAGATTGAACCCGGGCTCCTGTGTTGAAAGTGTGGAGCCATAGCCACTGGACCACCAGGAAACTCCCAAAAGCCATTTTTTTTTAAGCTGATTTTATTTATTCATGTTTTGTTCTCGGCTGTGCTGGGTCTTCACTGCTGCGCGAGCTTCTCTCTGGTTGCAGTGAACAGTGGCTGCTCTCCAGTTGCAGTGCTCAGGCTTCTCACTGAAGTGGCTTCTCCTGTTGCGGAGCACAGGTAGGCTCTAGGCCATGTGGGCCTCAGTAATTACAGTCCGTGGACTCAGAAGTTGCAGCTCCCGAGCTCCAGGGCACCAGCTCAGCAGTTGTGGTACACAGGATTAACTGCTCTGCTGCATGTGGGATCTTCCTGGACCAGGGATTGAACCCATGTCTCCTGCATTGGCAGGCAGATTCTTTATTACTGAGCCACCAGGGAAGCCCCCAAAGCCATGTTTCAAAAGGTCTTTAATAGAGATGAGACAGGGCTGAACGGAACACTAGTAATTTCTCTCTCTGCACAGCCTTTATAGTTGATGATGAAATTCTTCACACACAATGTCTGTTTTCTGTAGTTAGTATTCCCACTTTTGGGGTGAAAAAATGGAAAAACTGGGAGGGGAAAAGGCTGATTCAGTGAATATCCTCCCTAAGCCCCATGACCTCAAGGTCAGTGTTCTTTCTGTCACACCAGGGCTGCTTCTGAGCCCTGAGCATCTGGGGAGAGGAGGCAGAGACAGTGCCAAGGCTGACCAGAAGGGAAGCAAGAGTGATGACCATTGGTCCCAGCGTCTCTCACTTGGTGTACAGAGTGCCTTTATATGCATCTCAGAGTTCCCTTTGTAATCCAAGTTCAACTATCCTGGAGCTGTTTCAACCACTGAGTCAGCCCTCAAGAAGAGCAGCCCAATGCGCTGTGTCTTGGGGGTGATCCTAGCCCACCACTCATCAAGCTCAATAAACTGCCCTCGAGGGCAGAGATGAGTTCCTGTCCCACCTCTCCGACCAGCCAGCTGTGTGACCTAGGACCAGCCACCATCCCTCTCCGTGCCTCCCTTTCCTTCCTGGGAAATGGAGTCAGTGATCCCCACCCCCTACTCAGCACACACGGGACTCTGGGAGAACGCATGAGATCACGTCTGTGTGGGGCTTGGCGGAAGGAAGCAGCAGGAGCACAGGTAGTATTTTTTTCTGGCTC
This sequence comes from Moschus berezovskii, assembly GCF_049115385.1. NCBI lineage: Eukaryota > Metazoa > Chordata > Mammalia > Artiodactyla > Moschidae > Moschus > Moschus berezovskii. Next base: position 77,382,261 of record NC_142466.1, on the reverse strand, counting down.
TCACTAGGCAGCTGCGATGAAGCTGCAGAGACATACAAACCTTTCAAAGGCCTTGGAAACCCGTCCGAGGAATGCCGTGGGAAGGCTGTGTGTCAGCACCAGCCTAGGCTACCGAGTCACTGGGCAGTGAGTTCAGAGCCCAGCTCAACCACTCACCAGCTTTGGTAAACCACCCAATTGCTTTTGGCCTCAGTTTCCCTACCTGTAAAATGGGAATAATCCCAACCACAGAGGACTGTGTGGGTAAATCAACTAATCCCCGGCACCCATGACCATGATTGCTGTGGACCTTGTCAGGACATCTCTTTGTGTTTCTCCCTGAACTATCTCTAAATAAGCATACATGTCCTCCCCCTGTGATGCCCCTCACGATAGCCTTCTGCAGCAGGTATAGGCTGGACTTACCAAGAGCCTCCTTTTGAAAAAAGAAAAGTGAGAACTGAGGCAGTGAGCACAGGCCTCTCCTAGCATCACCCAGGCAACCTGTGAACCTCGAGGCCTGGGGTCCAAGGCCAGGGGACTGGATGAGGTCAGATGGCCTCCAGGGACTTTCCCCTTTGAGCAGTGGTAGAGAGGGGCCCCGAGTTCTAGACCTAGTAGTCCTGACCTTAGCAGCCAAAACTCTTGGCCTGGCTGGCCACTTAAGGAAAGCAGGCCACAGCGCCCTTCCCTCATCACCCTCACCATGTGCAAAATGAAGGGCCTTGCTGGGCCCAGGAATAAATGAGCTGGCTTGGGGCAGACATGGGCTTCCCAGGTGATGCTAGTGGTAAAGAACCTGCCTGCCAATGCAGGAGACATAAGAGATGTGGGTTCAATCCCTGGGTTAGGAGGATTCCCTGTTGGAGGGCATGGCAACCCACTCCAGTATTCTTGCCTGGAAAATCACATGGACAGAGGAGTCTGGTGGGCTGAAGTCCATAGAGTCTCAAAAGAACCAGACAAGACTGAAGTGACTTAGCATGCATGCACGCACAGGGGCAGACGAAAATGAACTGTCTTCCTGGGCCTCTTTTTGTAGGAACACAGAGGGACATAGAGGTAGGGGATTGGACGCCTACAGAAGAGGTCTCAGGTGGAGAGGAGTAATGATGAAGTCGTGGTTGAAGTTGGTCTGGCGAGGGAGCTAAGAGATCCTTCCAGCAGAGGGTGTGAGAACCAGCCCCAAATTAACTGAGGCCTCCTGCAGCTCACACCAAAGCTGCAGAGCCAATCGGCCGAGAGAAGGTCTGGATTAGTCACCAGTTTTGACAAGGAGTTAAATCGGTTACATAACAGCCTCCTTGCTCTCCACTGGCTCTCCAGAGCTGGGCTCTCTCTCAGGGTGGAGGGGCTGGGGCAGGAAGGGGGTGACATTCTGGGAATGGTGGAGCTGAGGTTCCCGCACAGGCCCTCCCCTGGCCTGCTCCAGCCCTCCACGGCCAGAAGGAGGCGCCAGCTGTTCACCTCCTGTCTGAATCTTGGCCACCCTGCCTCCCCCCACAACCCACGCTAGCCTTGCAACCCTACTGCTCTCAGCACTAAGCTTCAGCAGGAAGGATGCCCCCGCCGAGGAGTTCAATTGTCTCTCAGCTCATGGCAGCTCAGAAGCACCTGGAGTGCCCCTGGGCCCACTTCCCTTGCTTAATTTGTTAGAAGACATCTTTATAGTAATTATTTTAATCAACATTTAGTAACACCTTTGGTTGTGCCCTGTTCAAGGCATTGTAGGGGCGACAAATGTGAATAAGACACAGACACGCGGTAGCAGAAGTAGCTTCGAATTATGACACCTTTCCTCCAGAGAGGGAGAGCGCGCGCACTTTCAGGTAAAGGAATTCAAAGCCATGGGCCCCATTTCCTGCTGAGGGTCAAATTAATTTTTTGAATTTATTTTTTATTGACTGATTTGGCTGCTCTGGGTCTTCCTTATGGCACTTGGGGCTTCTCTAGTCTTGGAGCACAGGCTCTAGAGCACAAAGGGCTCAGTAGTTTTGGCACATGATAGCTTAGTTGCCCTGTGGCATGTGGGATCTTAGTTCCCTGACCAGGAATCGAGGCCGTGTCCCCTGTGTTGGAAAGTGGATTCTTAACCACTGGAACGCCAGGGAAGTCCCTGAGGGTCTGATTTAATCCCTGCATACAGCCGGGAGAAACCAACTTTGACCTGAGAAATGCCTGGGACGCTGCAGACTTCTAGTGGCTGGAGTTTCTGGCCGATTAACTCACCCACTGCTTGCTCATAGCTGAATGAAGAATGTTCAACAGTATTAATAATGGACAATGAGGATGAGGGCAATGATGACAAAAATAATGCTAGAGTACATGTGTCCCGTTTTGGCTCCAAGCCCGTGGGCCTTTAATCTTTCCTTCCTACCTATTGGCACGTCTTTTACACACACAGGATAATAAAAAACAGGAGTAGAAGTTTGAGAAACATTTAAGAATCATTCACACAGGCCTCTGACTCCAAGCAGGGCTTGACTAACTCATCCAGGAAGAATCACCATTGCAGCACGTGTGTGAATGCAGGAGTCCGTGAGTGGGGCAGGGCCTTCTTGGACCCTTCCTCCCCTTCCCAAGCATGAAAGTGGAAGTGTTAGTTGCTAGTTCTGTGTGCTGTGCTTAGTCGCTCAATTGTGTCCAACTCTTTGCGACCCCATGGACTGTAGTCCGCCAGGCTTCTCTGTCCATGGGATTCTCCAGGCAAGAATACTGGAGTGGGTAACCATTCCCTTCTCCAGGACATCTTCCTGACCCAGGAATCAAACCCAGATCTCCCACATTGCAGGCAGATTCTTTATTGTCTGAGCCACCAGGGATGCATAAGTGAAGGGAAAGTCCCCAGCTCAGACTCTATGGGACTGTGATAACACCAAGGACCACATTCCCTGCTCATCACCCTACCAGATTTGTGACAACTAGGAACTGGCAGAGATCTCAGAGATAGCCTTCCCATTGTACAGATGAGAACACAGAGGCCCAGAGAGGAGTGATGACTTACCAGGGGCCACACAGCAGAGCTGGGACTCAGACTCCTTTTTAAAAAAATATTTAGTTTTGTTTATTTATTTATTTGGCTTCGCCAGTCTTAGTTGCAGCCTGCAGGATCTCCAGTCTTCATTTCAGCCTGCAGGATCTAGTTCCCTGAGCTGGGGTGGAACCCAGGCCCCTGCATTGGGAGCGAGGAGTCTTAGCCACTGGACCACCAGGGAGGTCCCCCATCTCCTTTCACTATGCTGTGAAAACCAGACAGAGAAAGGCAAAGGAGGAAGCTATTCAGGGAAGCTATTACATTAGGTGCCCCTCCTTGCGGAGATCCACATGATCAAATTCCTGCCTCTCTGTCTCCATAGCAGGCAAGTAACAGCTTTGCACAGAGGAGCAGCTGTGGTCATGCAAGTGGCCGTGATGCCACATCAGTGTTTCCAGAACAATGAGCCTTTCCCCTGTGCTCAGCTACCTAGAAAAGAGTCTAAAGGGGTAAACTACCCTCTGGCCCCCAGGCAAGTTCCTGATGAGAATCTGATCCAGCTTTTAGCTCCCAAAGATCTCTCCGAGTGTCTACTTGGTATAAGCTGTCCCAGCAATGTTTGCAGCCAATTAGAGACAATTAAAGGATTAAGTGGGAAACCTTGAATTGATGTAGGCCACACAATCACTCACTCATTCAACAAGCTTCTAAGAGTGTCTCTACTCTGAGAGGAATCAGCAAGGAAGAAGATTGGGTCTCTGAGCTTAGTACACCCTCAGTCTAGTAGATGAGACAGAAAAAGGACGGGCTTTAATTGCTATGATGCAAGACATTTAGGGGCTTCCTTGGTAGTTCAGTGGTGAAGAATCCACCTGCCAATGCAGGAGACTCGGGTTCGATCCCTGGGTGGGGAAGGTCCCCTGGAGAAGGACATGGCAACCCACTCCAGTATTCTTGCCTGGGAAATCCCACAGGCTGACGAGCCTGGTGGGCTACAGTCCATGGGGTCACAAAGAGTCAGACATGACTTAGCGACTAAACAACAACAAAGGCACTTGGGAGCACAGGGGAGGCAAGGAGTCAGGCAGCTTTGCAGAGGAGCAGTCAGACCCTGGGAACTCGGGAGCCACGTCAAAGCCCATCCTGGCAACGCATCTGATCCATCTGCTCTCAGGTTTCTTTTTGCCCTTCGTCCCTCCCAGACCCCAGAGCTCAGACACTCTTTTTTTCATGGGAATGTAGACCCTCACTAACCCCTAGCTCCAGCCTCTGCCTTCAGATTTTCCTTTTCCATCATTTTCCCCATTTGGGACCCCAACCAAGCCCACACCCTACTGATGGACGGGTAGACTCGGTGTGGAGGTTGCGGGGAGGGGCCCCACCAGACTTACCCCAACAGATGTGCTCTGTCCCCCGCACAGCTGTCCGGCCAGCCCATCTGCACTCACTTCCTGCCTCCCGGCTCCAGCCCCTCACACTTCCCACGCAGGGGTGGGGAAGTCTGGTCCAAAAGCCAGTATCGAGCCCCCCACCCTCCCACCCACCAGCACACCAAAGCCAGTAGGCCAGGAGCCTGGCTCCCACCCTCTGCCCTCCTCCACAGGGAGTAGTGGCCTGGGAAGGACTTTGGCAAGGTGGCCCCTCTGGGGGGTTCTGCCTCAGGGTTCAACACCAGGCACTGGGCAGCTGCGGGAGCCGCCCAGCTTCTCCAGTGCTCCCCACACCGACTGTCCTCATGAAACTCACTTCGGTGTCACTGACCTGATTTCATTATTTGGTCAAAACTAAGGGGTCTGCTTCACTCTGGCTAGGTGTCTCCAAGGGAAGGAGAAATTATTTTCAAAACAAGTTTGATGTGAAAAGATGTCCCAGCTAAAAGTCTGCCCCAATGCCCTTGCAGCGCTGACTCATTGTTGAAGTCCATGCAGTGACCCCAGTTTTGACGCCGGGAGGTGGGAGGAAATGGGAACTCTCTCGAGGAAGTGACTTCTCTGGAAACCTGTGTATTCCTGGGATGCTATGAGTTGCCCCCTGATCGCTGAGCAGGGCACGTACGTTCTCTGGGATGATAGGGATGGTTCAGGCAGCTCTGCGGCTCCCATGAGCAGAAAATTATTTAAGGACAGGAACTGCAGCCCTGTAGCCCCAGCCCTAACTCCATCCATAGTAGACACTCACTAAGAGTGTGCTGAAGCAGGCTACCAGGCTATTCCCTGGCCACCTGCCTCTTGCGTCACACAGGCAAGTAGGGAATCTGATTAACCACGGTTTGCTCTTAGGAAACTCATATTGGGCAATCAGGAAAAGGAGATGTGTCACCATATGTCTCGATGATGGAGAATGGGGACAGGAGAGTACCGGAGTAATGAGAAATTTGACTATAAAATTAACAGGCATCTTCTACTCAACCCAGAGTCTTTTCTTTAATACTGTGTCCCAGTGCGTTGGGAGTGAGGGAGAAAGATGAAAAATTGTTCCCTTTCCCTTGAAACAAAAAATGTCTTACAAGTGTGTGCAAACCCCAGGATCCTGTATCTATTGAACGGGATTGCCTGGGTAGGAACGGGCTTCTCCAGGCAAAAATGAGCCCCTAGAACAAGGGCTGGTACCAAGAACAAAAGCTAAGGGTTAACCCAACCTTTCTAGTTGCAAGAAGGGGTTGCCTTCTTGACCGCCATTTTTGAAAGAGAGGAAATTCCAATTTGCCCCACTGCTCCCACCACAATCACAGACACACCCAGCCTTTGTATCTGACTTTAAGTGAGGGGCAGTGCTAGCCTTCCTGCCCAGCTGGAAACCCATTAATGTGGACGTCCATTCAGGTTTTTCAAATTGCTCACTCTCATAGCTTCAGATGTGACCAGACAACTGTGGAGTTCGGTTACTTTATTTTCAAGCTGTTTTACTAAGTATCTAAGAAAGAACCTCTCTTTCGCAAAGACATCCATGTCACCGTTTTTCCACTTTACAAATCTGGCCGCCGTAACCATGGCAGAGTCCCTGAAAATTCAGGTCCCAGCCTGAAAACTCTGATCATCTGATAAGTTTGTAACAGAAAGAGAAGGTGGATGAGATGGCTGATGACAAGAGGGATGAATGACAGCTGGGCAGGAAGGCAGGCTGATAAGCCCACAGCAGGCAAGGAGCCCCATCCCCACCCAGGGCCTTTGAGGCAGGCTGCTTGGCAAAAGGAGACACTCCTTTGTTTTAGGAATGGTTAATTTATGCCCCTGTGGTTTCAAACAAGAACAACCCAAAGTTTTCTTTAAATACACACACACACACACTCCCCTTCCCTCTCCCCCTCCTCTCCTCCTCTTCCAAGGCGAGGCTCCTCTCCCCTAGCCCAATGATATGGGGCCTCTTTCCTTAAGAGAAAGGGACAATCCGTATGCACCAGTTCACCCAGATTATTCCACTAGTTCATGGTAGTAGGGAAGCCCTAAGACCACACAGAGGTTCCTGAGTATCAGACCCAAGTTCTCCAAGGCAACGAGATGACGGAAGGAAAGGAAAGAGCTTCATTCTGACCACCTGCAAGGGTCGAAAACAGTCTTGCGGGCCCTCAGAGACCCCCCAGGTTTTACAACATAACAGCCTCTGTAGTCCTCTGAATCGAGGACCCTAGCATTAGCATTTGCTCTCCTAATCTAGGGACCTCGGTTTAGGGTGGCCACCTTCACCCACCCCGACCCCGTCTAGAAGCAGGAGGCTCGACCTTGGAGCCCCTGCAGCATGGATTCCCTGGACCAGATTTCACAACCCAGCGCTGAGTTTTACTACAAGTTTCAGACAAAGAAGGTGTGTCAGAGCCGAGAGCATGCTTCTGCCCGCTGCGTGGGCGTCAAGTTCAATACCTTCTTGTCAACACTTGAATGTGTTGAACATCACTCACAAGGGCATTCTTTAAGAAACCTATTAACTTAATTACCCAGGCAGTTTTTTTTTTTCCTCTCTCCCCCTATCCATGCATCTCATATAAAACTTTGGCTTTCTTCCTCTCTGAGATACTTTTGATGTTACTCCTCTCCCCTTGGCACAATACCATCTTGTTTATTTCTCTAACAGTTAGTCAGGGTGGCTGCACTGGTTAGTCTGACTCCTTGGCTCAGGTCTTAGCACTGTAGGGAGCTGAGAGAGAGCAAAGTGTGACTCTAGTGATGGAGGAGAGGGTTGTCTGGCTTCGTGTTCTCACTGCCTGATAGGAGTGGGAATCTAGAAGAAGAGGGCAGTGAAGGTATAAACCAGCTTCTACAGCATGTGCCTGCAAATGCAGCAGATGCAGGTTTAATCCCTGAGTGGGGAAGATCCCTTGGAGGAGGAAATGGCAACCCACTCCAGTATTCTTACCTGGAAAATCACCTGGACAGAGGAGCCTGGCAGGCTACAGCCCACGGGGTCTAAAGAGTCAGACACAACTTAGCGACTAAGCAACAACACAGGGTGTGCCCCCTCCTTCTTCTAGAAGGGGAAAGAGGATACACCCAAAGATGCTGGTCAATCAACTGGCAATTAGTAAATACTAGCCATGTGCCTGGAACCATCCACTTAGATCTTGGAAGAAGAGAAAACTCTGCCCAGGTCAGTTTCTCCAAATCCCAACCCCATGCCCATCCCAGTCCCTGGGAAAGGAAAGAGTTAATTTGGTAAAAGTCATCTCACACTAGAAATCAGGAAAACTAGGTTCCAGAGCCATGCTGCCTATAAGCAGTCCCCTGGATACCGAGGCCCTGAACTGGTTCCTCTGGGAAAGGTAGAGAGTAGACCTCGAAAAGGGGTCTCTGGACTCTCTTCAGATTTCATCAGCCATGGCTTATCTGAGCTCCCATGGGCTGTTGGCAGCTGCCCACCCACTCAGGGAATCCGCTCAAAGGAAGGGAAGGAGAGCTGATGTGCAGACAGGGAGGCAAATGGTGACCATCTCAGGGAGTTGATCCATGTGCTGTGTTTGGTGGCCAGGCCCTGGACAGTGACTTGCCTCTCAGGGAGGGAGGAGATGAGGAGAGGCAGGGGCTGGGAAGGGAATGACTTTCCGCTCTAGCAGGGTCGGTGGAGGTCATGAGCCCACGAAGGCAACTGTGCTCCTAGGGCTGACATCACATAGAGGGGACCTCTTGCCCACCAATCTAAAGCCAGAAAAACTACATAGAGGCCCAAGAGACATGTCGGGAAGGTGCCAGCCAGCCAGACCTCAGGCTCCCATTCATTGTATTGTGGGAAATCCGGGCTGCCAGCTATGATAAAAGCGGGACACACCCCACAGCTTTCTTGCCAAACCCATGAAGAACCGAAAAGCAATTTTCAGACCTTTCCAACCATCCCGATTCTCTCTCCTCCTTCCAGGGAAGCAAGAGCACTAGAGCAAATTCAGAAACTCCAGCAGAGCTCTGTGGGATACCCACTTCTGTACCCACACCTCAGATTGTCCTTTCCCCAGTCCCAAGAGCGGGCCCCCTAGACTCTCCGTGGACCAGTGTGGGTCTGCAGAGCCAAGAGGCATGGGTGTGGTGAGTCCTCTGTGTGGAATTATAGAGTTATAAGGGGCCTAATGGATCATCTGATACAACCCCCAGCCTCTGGACAGGTCTGCTGCCCAGTTGCTCACTTGCTGTGAGTGGTCCTGAGTGCCCGGGGATGGCAAGTGGTCAGCGCCTCGCGGCTTCCAGGCAGGGAGGGCTCGTCTCCCGGGAAGCGCTTGCTTGTGGGGAAACCGGAGACTACCTGATGTTATTCCCACCCACCTCCCTGACTCAGGGCTGATTAAAGCCTGGTGACCTCTGATTCACACACCCCCTTCTTCACTCACCCCTAGAAACCCCTCCATGTGTGTGCAGTGGTAGACGGGGAGGGGTGCTGGTGGAGGCCGAGGTTTTGACCCTCAGCACCCTCTCCTCCAAGGCGTCCAACCTGCAGTTTCACTCTGATGCAACTCTCCGCCAGGTGGGTTCCGTGACCCAAGCACCCTGAGGCTCAGGTAGCTTCCTGGGCAGAAGAGAAGGCATCTCCTTCTGTCCACACTCTGGCCTTGTCCCGTCACTCACTGGCTGGTGGGCTTCTCTCCCCACCCCCAGAGGGTTCCTCTCAGTGGTCCCTCCCACCTCAGCCATAGGTTTGGAGCCTTCATCATACCCAAAGAGCCTAGGAATACCCTCTTTCAGGGGATCCCCCCTTCTCCAAAGATGTGGGGAGATCTGCTGTGGCCGAGGCTTGGCAGGAGAGCAAAGCAGCAAAGGCTAATTTATCTCCCTTCCATACCTCCCTTTGTGGTGTATGCACACGTGTGTGTGTATGTGTGTGTATGTCCAAGTTGTTGGAGTTGACTAAGAGTCTAAGCATTGCCTAAGCCAGGGCCCGGGTCCAGGTGAAGCCCCTCCCCCACCCCACCCCAGGTTGGGACCGACATCCCCTCCAGCGCCAGGGCCCCCAGCTCTGTAGGAGAGAGCACTTGCAGCCCAGGGCTCTTGCTCACACGCTCACACATTCCCTGAGAAAGCCCCCTGGGGCCTCCGTGGGAAGGCTTTCCAGGAGACTTTTATGGCAAGAGAGGAAGTCCAGGGCATCATTGAAACAGCTCAGGCCAAGGAGTAGGCAGAAGCCTAGCAGTAGAGTCAGGCCACAACCTTCCCCATCTAAGAAGCCTTGAACTCCTTTCCTAGTCTCAAGCTGTTCAGTTAGACAGGACACCCACGGTCTCCCCACTGCCCCTCAAACCACCCCCCATGCACACATCTATGTGTATGCACACACACACGCAGAGGTGAATCTCACACACACACACATGCAGAGGTGAATCACACACACACACATGCAGACGTGAATCACACACACACACACACACATGCAGAGGTGAATCACACACACACACACACATGCAGAGGTGAATCACACAACACACACATGCAGAGGTGAATCACACACACACATATGCAGAGGTGAATCACTCACACACACAAACACCTGACTTGCTGCTCACACTGACTCACCCAGATCTGACCATTGCAGGCTCCAGCCCAAAGAGGCACTGAACTTAGAGCTGGACGCTCGACCTTGGAGCCCCTGCAGCACTTAGAGCTGGGAGGAAACCCTGAGGCTTGGGCACCTTCCTCAAGAAATTATCTTCATTATTTAACAGAAGAGGGCTTTGATCGGCTCCCAGATCCAAGGCCCAAGGTCACCCAGCTCCAAGTCCAGAACTCCATGACCTCTCACAGGTAACCTATCAGGAAGCTGAGCTCAGAAGAGAGGCTGGTTCCCCACAAAGGCTTATGGAGAAGGCAGGGCCTGGATAAGGCAGGGGACCTCCAGGGAGTCCAGTGCTAGGTATCATTTAGGGGTCTGATGTCCAGCTCAGTAACTATTAGCCACATATGCTGATTTTAATTTAAATTAATTAAAATTTAATAAAGCATTAAAAAATTCAGTTCCTCAGCAGCACTAGCCATATTTGAAGTGTTCAAGCCACGTGTGGCTACAAGTTACTGTGTAAGACAGCATGGATCTGGAGCATTTTCATCATCACAGAATGTTGTATTGGATGAAGAGTGCCACTCAGGAGCAGGTGAACTGGGGGAGCCAAAATTAAGAAATGAGTTTCCTGATAGAAGGCTGAGGTCCATGTGGGAAGGAGGGGAGGAGAAGAGAGCAGAAGAGAGGGGTGAAGAGGAAGAGACTGGAGAGAAAGAGAGAACGGAAGAGGAAGAGGCTGAAATAAAAGAGAAGGGAAGGGAGGCAAGGGAAACACTGTGGCCTAGAGCCAACCACTGCTCCTAGTCTGGGAGACTGACGCTCTCCCCCATCCTCCTCCATAAAGGCCGGAGAACAGAACCGCAGGCCCCGCAGCCAGGGGCCACAGATAGGCCATCCGGTGGTTTTCCAGACTGAAAGAGTTCAACCTGTCCCCAAAGAGATCAGCCCTCACGTCCAGGCCTCTCTCTATCCCCCAGGGTGGCTATGACACCAGGACTCTTGAACTTGCAGAGATGGCCCTGCCCCTTTCCATTGTCAGGGGGTGGGGTTGGGGCACATCTAACAGGGATGGCCCTGAGGCCCTTTCACAGATCACTGCAGCAAAAATGTTTCCTGGGAAGAAAGAAGGAAGCAAGAAAACTGAAATATTAATGCTTCTTCTGCCAAGAGTTGGGTGCATTGTTCAAGTCACGGGACAACACCTTGACTCAATTCCATAGGCAGATAAATCTATCGTGTCATGTTCTCCCACACTCCTTTGATGTTTGAAAGACTGCATTGAGCTGGATAAAGAGCATCACACTGGCGATCAGCATGATCTGGGTTTAATCCCACTTCTGCCACCTAATGACCTGGACAAATGGCTGCCCTCCCCCAGCCTCCTTTTCCTGCCTTGTGGGGTCATCAGGGTGATCAGGCGCACTGATGAATGTGGAACGCCTGGACCAGGCCTGCACTGAGTGTGTGCTAGTCCCTCTCCTTCAGCCCCAGCCTCTGCTGGAGGAGCAGGAGACAGAGCAGCAGGGGCACAAGATGCTCTGGAAGAGCTCGGGGCCAGAGGAGATGCAGAAGAGCAAACAGCTGTGGGTCTAGCCCGGGCTTGGAGTTGGGGGCGGGGGGTGGTCCAAACCACAGAGGGGAGGCACTGGGGAGAAAGCACCTGAGGAAGGCTTCAGAGTGGAAAAGAAGTGGGAACCAGTCGAGAAAGATAAGGAGAATCAGAGGAGGACATCTGAGACAGAAAACACAGAGCCAAGCTCACAGAGAACCTCAACTCTTATTAGTCAAGCTCTCAGCCTCACATGGGTAAATCCTCCAGTCACAGGGTCCCAGGCCCTCCTTGAGTCACCTGCCTACCCCAAGGCCCTCCAGGTCCCACCTCGAAATCAGGTTGCCAGTGCCTCTGCAGAACCTAAGGCTAGTGAACCGTTGACACATCATAGCCCAAACCTCTCTCGGTGCTCCCACAGTGGCCCTCAGTATCCCCTAATTCCAGAGGGCACTGGTGAAAGTGACCTGCCACTGTCCCAAAAGTTTCCTGCCCCCAGGCCGGAAGGAGTGACACAGAGGAGATTTACAAAGATGTGGACTGGTCCTTCAGCCCAATTTGAGCTCATCTAGGGTGGCCCAAGAAATTCCAGCAAAGGGGAAAGGAATCATCTCTCCCCTTTAGCATTGATTTCCTGAACACAGGCCCCCTTTGTTACAAGTTGCAGGCAGAGTAACCTTGGACTCTGAGTCAGGAGGCTTAGATCATGGGCCAGGACACCTGGATTCCATTCTATAACCTCGGGCAAGTCACTTCACCTGTTGGGAACTTGTGTTCCCCACCTGCAGATTGGGGTGATAAGCCTTGTCCTTCTGCCTCCTTGGGAAGGAGAGTTAAATGATACTATGGCGTGAAAGTGTCTGAGAGGCCTCTGGAGAGGAGAGTGGCCAACACATGCATTGGATGGTGGTTGTTACTGCCTGCTAACCACGACACCACCTCCAAGTGACTCACCTCACCTGTTGGCTCTCCAAGACTCTCTAAAGGTGCTTTTTCTACTGCAGTGCCCCCCACTGAGAGGCCACGTGGGAAGTGAGGGCAGAGCTTTTTCTGTCCTGCAGTTGTCAGGGGGCGACTTCTCCGAGGAGAGGGCACTGATAATCGGAGGTCAATGAGGGGCCCAGGAATCTGCCTTCTTGGGATCCTTTGCCCTCCTCTGACCCCAATTATCTGCAGATGGCCTGGAGGCAGGGCTAGGCCAGTGCCCAGATGGGAACACTGAGGCTTCGGGCTGACTCATTAGAGTTTCTTGCCACCGACAGACCTTGTCGTGATGGCCTGTGGCTCTCATCCAGACGCTGACCAAAAGACCACAGTTAGGCAGTTCTGGAACTCTGGGAAAAGCAAATTGGCCTTTTCCTCCATCCTCTGGGGCATGCGTGGGGATTTAGATTCTGCTCATCCCACCTGCTTCAGACGTTACCAGCCACCACGGCCCCATGGCCACCCCGAGGGGTTTGCCCAGGGCTGGCAGGTTCGATTGTTGATTGCTAATTGTTTTGCCACTTCATCCCAAGTGACTTCATGTTCACCTGACCAATTCATACAATCAACCTAGGTTCAGTTTAGTTCGGTTCAGTCACTCAGTCGTGTCCAACTCTTTGCGACCCCATGAACCACAGCATGCCAGGCCTCCCTGTCCATCACCAACTCCCGGAGTTCACTCAAACTCATGTCCATCAAGTCAGTGATGCCATCCAGCCATCTCATTCTCTGTCATCCCCTTCTCCTCCTGCCCCCAATCCTTCCCAGCATCAGAGTCTTTTCCAGTGGGGGGACTCGAATAACAGCTAGAATCTCTCCAGGAGCTTACCCTGGGAACACAGGGGCAAGTATCTCTTTAAAAATATTCCCTGCATGGCAGGTCACACTGGCCTGCAGCCACAACACCCAGGGCTGTGATCTCACCAAGCTCCAGGAAGCCAAACAGGGTCAGGCCTCCCAAGCAAAACATAGGTGTTGCTGGTGATTCAGCAGGCGAGCCCCGCCCTCCCAAGTCTTGTTCTTTGCAGGTGAAAGAGTTGATGCTGGGATGGTTCCGTGAGCTCCTATGGGCTGGGGGGCGGGGAAGGGCACAAAGGACGGGGGTGTGGTACAACCAGCAGCTGGTTGTTCGGTGCTCCTTCTCAGCAGCCACATGTTACAAGCATTGACAGGGTTCTGAAGAATCAGGGCATATACTCTTCCTCCCTCCGCATCCCCTGCCCACTTCCTGAGGCTAGTCACTGGCAGGCATCTCCCCAGACTCCTTGGGCTGTTTCAACCAGATAAGGGATGGAGGAGGAAAGCAGAGCCTCTGAGGCACAGGCGCAGGAACCCAGGGACCACCCCACCCGCCGCCCCTGAGCCAAGCAGCTGGGGTCTGTGGCAGCCACAAGGCTCCAGACCTCAGCCCCTGGGACGGTCCCTGCTGGTTTGGGAACAAGTGAGGATAAAAGGGGTCCATTAAATGAGGGCAGTCATTAGTCTGTTTTATGAGCACACGGATATTCATTACACCCCAACCCCATCATTAGAGGCTGCAGCGAGAGTGAGCTTGGGGCCCCTTTTTTATTGCTATAGATACTGAGGGGGTTTCTCCCCCAAGGGATCATTGCTTCTGCTTCCCAAGAGGGGTTCCTGCCCAGGACAAGGCCAGTGGCCTCCACTCGTGGCCAGATCCTCACTTCCTTTCCGGTTCCTTCATCCCTAGTCCTCACTTCCCCCGCCACCAGTCAGCCCAAGGGGAGGATCAAGCAGTTTAAGGAGGAGGTGATAAGGGCCTGGGGCTTCTGATAAGGAGGCTCTGGAAGAGCCCAGGCCTCACAGCTGGAGTCCAGAAGTAAGGACCTCCCCCTTCCCTGTCAAGCACCACTATCAGGTGGAGAGGAATTCGTACTTCCTCCAGGAAGCCCTCCATGCCCCACTCTAGGCCCTCTGCAAATCCTCTTAGCACTCATGGCACTGTCATTACCTCTTTTCTCTCGGGTCCCCGTCAGACTGTAAGCCACCTTCCCGTGGACACAGCACTTGGCACCTAGCAGGAGTTTAGTCAGTGTGGGCTTCCCTGGCATTAGCCTGGAACCAGGGCAGGTGAACTGGGGTAAAAAGCGGGACGTTCCCCTAGCCCCAATTCTTCCCTCTGCCCTCTCCCCCAGTGCAAATGATCCAATGGCCTGACTGCTTTCTCAAGGCCACAGTCAGTGAGCAACTGAAAAGCCAGCTACACGTCTAGCCATTCCCCCACTTACCTTCTAAATGTAATCCCTTCACAGCAATCCCTCTGGGCCACTCTCTCCCACCTTCCCAAGGGGTCACCTGGGACAGCCTCCAACGGGGCCAAGCCCTCTCCTCCAGGACCAGCCCCTCACACAGGACAGGACAGCTGGCTCGGGAGGGCAGAGGAGGTGCGGGAGCTTGCCCTTTCCCCCATGATGGCTGGAAGCACCAGTGGTAATAGACTGGAGCCCACCCTGCTGGTGTAGGCCATCGAGGCTATGGAGCATGGCCAGACCCCACAGAGAGGAGCGGGGCTAGAGCTGGCAGATTAATCAGCTGTCATTTGCTTTCATTAAAGGCCCCTTGCTTGTGTACTGCCACCTCAGATGCCAGGGCAATTAACTGCTCACAGCAAAAAGTTCCAGGGAGAAGTTTATCTCAGCTTCTTGTGGCATAACCTAGGAATTGACCTGGTGTCCCGGAACCCCAGACTCCTAGGGTGGAGGGCCTCTGAGGTCCAGACTCATGGGTGGGGGCTGGAAGGAGGCCCTGGGAGAGCCCAGGAGCCTTGGGAGTCAGAAGTTGTGGAGGGTTCCTTGACCCCCTTTGGGGTCCTTCCCAGCTGTCACCCCATCCTCTTTCCTCCCCTCTCCTCATGGCCCTAGGCACTGTCACCTGGAACTGCTGGGCCCTCCTCAAGGTTGTGCAAAGACCATTTCAACACACTCTGAGAGCAATGATGATCCTGACTGGGCCCACAGCCAAGCGCCACAACTGCCCCGACCCTGGCTCTCCACCTGCTGGGGAGGAGGGTGGGCACCCAGTCCATAGGCGGCCAGGGTCCTCCACACAGACCTCCCACCCAATCAGCCTGTGGGGCTGAGTGACCCTTAACAGATGACACCACCGAAGGGGCAGCAGAGCAAGCCAGTGCACTTGGCCTTGCTGGAGGGAATCCTAGTTCTCCCTTCCTCTAGTTCCCAAGCAATCCAGAGACCGATGGAACCAACCAGGAGGTCAGGGTGGAATTCATTTAGCTCAGTCTCGGGTGTTTTTTTATCATGATTGCCAAGCTCCCCAGATTGGCATTTGCCTGCCAGGCACTGTAAAAGGTGACACAACAGAAGAAGAGTAAGCTCTGGACTGGGCTGACAACTGCTTGTCCCCAGTGGGCTGTGTTCACTGTTCCCTTGGCCTTGACACAGCAGGTAGGGACAGAAAGACAAGGGTAGCCCCAAAAGCTGGTCAGTGATAACAGGTCTGCTTGGGTATCTGCGAAGGAGAGCTGAGGGGGGCACTTGGCTGTAGGCCTGCTTCTAGGACCAGGGGACCAGTGCAGACCCCCACCGGCCTCCTGAGCCACCTTACATACCGGCCTCTGGTCCTTAGACTGCAAGAAAGAACAATGCTTGCTCTCTCTTTCACAGTTTTTTGAGTTTCTGACTTCTTTTTTCAATTTAGGTATGCATTTATTTTATTTATTTTTGGCTGCGCTGGGTCTTCGCTGCTGTGTGCAGGCATTCCCTAGTTGTGGTGAATGCGGGCTACTCTCTAATTGCAATGCACGGGCTTCTCATTGCCGTGGCTTCTCTTGTTGCCAATCAAGGCTTCTAGAGCACGTGGGGCCAGTAGTTATGGTGAATGAGCTTGGTTGCCACACGGCATGTGGAATCTTCCCAGGCGTGGATCAAACCTACGTTCCTTGCACTGTCAGGCGGATTCTTAACCACCAGACCACCAGGGAAGTCCACGAGCAGTGCTCTCTTGCCTCCTCCTTCCCCAGAGATTTCTAAACACCTGGAGAGGGACTTCCTGGCAGTCCAGCAGTTAGGACTCTGTGCTTTCACTGCCAAGGGTTCAGGTTCTATCCCTAGTGGGGGAACTAAGATCCAACAAGCCTCACGGACAAAAACATAGTAATAAATAAATAAGCACCTCGGGAATAAACATTCCCCCATCCTCATATAGGGTTGGGAGTGGGGAGCAGGATGGGAAGAAGGAAGCTCCAGTGGGTGTGTATCCAACACCCTGGGGAGCACCTAGCAAACAGTGCCCCCAGATGTGGCTCCTCGGGGTCCCCTCCAGCACAAGGGGCTGTCTTGCCCGAGGCCAGAAACTCAAAGGTTCTGAACAGTGAGTGACACCGAGACTCACCAACTGGGTCTGCTCTTCGTGGCGCCAAGCAGGGGTGCAGGGAAGAAGCGGGTGCTTACCAGACCTCGCGTCTCCCAGTGCTGGCCGGGCCTCAACCCCTCTCTACCTCCTGCGACCACTCGGGAGCCCAGCCAGTCCAAATAGTCTGCCTTGAGAGCTGGGGTCACCTCGGCACCTGAAGGTCAGGCAGGTCCTGCCCTGGGAAGTATGATCCCCTCCCCTGGGGGCGGGGTGGGGGTGCTCCTGAGCCTGGAAGAGACCAGAAAGGGGACACTGTCAGGGACAAGGGCTCATGTCACCACTGCTACCACCCCAGCGCTGATTCGGACCCTGCACTCCCAGTCCAGAGACGCCGGGCCCTGGGAGCAGGCTTCCGGGGCAGCGCTTCTCAGACGAGTGTGCACGAGAATCACCGAAACGTCTTGTTAGAAGAAAGATCCTGATTCACACCATCTCTGGGGTGGGGCCCCAAATCCCGCCTTTCTCACAAGTTCCCACGTGACGCTGCTGCCTCTCTGAGCAGCAAGGGGCCAGGGGACTGGGGCTAAGTTCACTGTCAGTCCCTCTGAAAAGAGCAAGATATGATTTGAATGAGACAGACTGTTTCTGCTTATTGTCACCCTCTCTAAGCAGCCCGGGGTTTCTTGGAGCCTCCATACCTTGCCGGCATCTTTTCTTGCTCAGAAGTCTTGAGCCCCAAGCTTCCTTCCAGAATGTCCCTCTCTCCTTCCTTCCTTCCTGCTCTCTTTTCTTTTCTCCTTCCTTCCTCCCTTCCTTTTCACAAGGCAGCCCTGGGCCTGGGCCCTTTGGTGGAGAAGGAGAGTGAGACCCCAAAGTGTAGACAAAGCCTTGTCTTTCTCCTGAAGCCAAGTGTGGGACTGAAAACAGCGAAAAGGAAGGGGCCGCAGCTGAGCCTAGAAGCCTGAGGACCCGCCAGCCTCTGGGGCCCAGGTTCGAGGACAGCGGCGTCCCAGAGCTGGTCCACGGCCAGGACATGGGAGCCCAGAGACAGCTGGCTGTTTCCTGGTTGGTGGCAGAGAGCGGAACAGTCAGGGGAGTGGGGGAGACATAGGCAAAAAGAGAGCGGATGGAAGGGGCAGCAAGGCCAGGATCCAGAGGAAACTGCTGCGCAGATGCTCTGAGAAGCCTCCTTGGCCGTCGGTGATCCCTACCCGGTGAACCTGGGGGAGCCCCCACGTAGCTCTCACAACCACCCAGGGAGTGTTCTAGACACCGGTGCTCCTCCCGACCACTCACAAGCCCCGGAGCACTCCTCCCCGGGCCAGGGGACAGTTAGGGGGTTGCTGGAGCCCCTCTGCCCAATTGGGGCTGGGGAGAAAAGGTCTGGGCAGGTCACCTCCTCCCAGCTTACTGGTCTCCCCAGTCCCTCTTCTGGGGTTGCAGCCACCCAGCCAGAAAGACTAGATGCTGGAGATTAGAGATGCGGTTGATAAGGGCCAGCCTGAGGAGGTAGCCCTGCAGCTTCCTCCCCTCTGGCTGGCCGCAGTTTCTCAAGCCCTGTTTGTTTCAGGATTAAGTGCAGTGTTTCCTAATTGTTCCACTGCTACAGGCGGCAGGCCAGCCTGCCACATCCGACCCCAACAGGCAGGAGGGCAGAGGGCAGAGCCGGGACACCCCCCACTCCTAGTTGACCCCCTCTCCTGCCCCAGCTCCCCTTCCTTCCTGTGTCCCCACCCCTCTGGCCCTCAGACTCTGGATAGTAACAGAGAACAGCTCAGTTCTTACTCACAGCCCTCAGTCCTAATCAGTCATCTCTATCCTGGTCTCCTGCCAAAGGCCTGGAGATTCCCACACCCCACTTCTCCTAGTCCCACGGTCCACACTGTGGCCTCACCACCACCGGCCCCCTCCCCAGACACCCCCCACCCTTCATGTTCCACCCCTGACATTCCCACCAGTGAGAGGCTGCCCGGGAGAGGGAGTGTGTGCAAGGTTGTCTGTGTGTGTGCATGAGTGCCTTGCAAATGTGCATGTGTGTGAGTGTGTGTGAATGTGTGTTAAGTGTATATGTGTGCGTGTGTGCATGTATAAGCATGTGTGAGTGTGTGTGCGTTATGTGTATATATGTGTTGGATAAGTGTGCAAGGTGAAGGGCTCTATGTGTATGACCGTGTATATGTGAGCATGAGTGAGTGTATCTGAGGGTGTTGTGTGTGGGCATGTGTGAGTATGTGTGTAGGTGGGGGAATGTATGTGAGTGTGCATTGAATAAGCATGTCATGAGTGTATGCCAGCATGTGTGTGACCGAACACATGTATATGTGAGCACGTGAGGGCATGTGTGATTGATTGTGCACAAGTGCGTGTGTGAGCATGTGTACGTGAGTATGCGTGCAAGTGCATATGTTGTGTGTGTGCATCAGAGGGGGCTGTGGATGTGTGTGGCTGAGTGAACATAACTCACAGATCCCCCTCCTCTGGCTCTCACCCCTCCTCCACTCCCCACCCCCTGCCACCCCAGCCCCGCCCTCTAGTCTCCCTCCCGCCTCCTCCCAGCCAGGGCCAGCCCCTCCCCAGCCCCATCGTCTCCTGTCTCACCCTTGCCGCTCCCCATCCTTCCCACCAGTTTTGGAAAAGTCTTGCCACTGTTTTGTTTCCCTTGCTCCCATCACCAAGCACTTTCTGGCCAGATTCCCACCTGACCCCTGAACCAGCAGCACCCTACTTCCTCCCCTATCCTGGCTCCTCTGTCTGACCCCTGTGACTGGACCCCCATCCCAGCCCCTGCCTCCCTGGGTGTGGGGGACAACTGCACCTTCTGTCCCTCCTCCGGGGGCCGGCATCTCTATGTGAGTGGGTGTGTGTCTCCACAGGAAGGGGAAGAGAGAGGAACAGGAGAAGGGAGGCCAGGCTCAGATGGTGTCATTAGTAGACACTAATGCTCCTCATCAAGGCATATTAATAAACATCATGTGCCACACGCTCTGCACAGCCGGGCGAGTGCCGGCCCAGCAGGACGGGCTCCACATTCACAGCTGAGTAATCTCCGAGCCCACGGTGCACCATTAGCCTCATGAGGCTGACCCTGCCAGGAGGCTTCCTGAGTCGATCACAGCAAAAGAGAGCCAGTGGGATGCGTTCTGAGCAAGCGGCAGCTGGGGGCAGTGTCCCCTCCCCGCTCAGCCTGGGCAGCAGCGACCTCACCCCTCTCCTTCGGCGCTGAACCCCGGGGAAAGGGGACCCGTCATGACCCTTACACTCAGATGGCACCACGGGATCTCATACTGTCCCATTTCCTAATTTCTTCTCCACGAGCCTGTGAGGAAACCAGGGCAGGTATCATTATCATCGCCACTTCACAGGTATGGAGACTAAGACGCTGGGAAATTAAGTGTCTTGCTCAAAGTCATGCGGCTAATAGGTAACGTCATTGGACCAGTGCCCAGGTTGCCCTTCGGAACAGCTGTGTTAGCAGCTCAGTCACTGATCCATGCTTTAACCCCATGGCACCAAATCCCTGGTTCTTGCAGCACCAGACACCAGACCACGAAGCTCGGCTCTCTCGGCAGGATTGAGGACTTCCATTCTCCCAATGGTGGGGGGTGGTCTCCTTAGCAGCAAATGGGCTACAAGGCAGGGACTGGAGTGAGCTAACTTGCACCAAGATGCTGGAAAAATGCCTGCCTCATTATAGGTGCCCCTCAGGAGGTGGTTCCCCTGTCTTTATGTACTGACCGTGACGTCTATATTAAACTATTGGACCTGGAGGAGGTTGGAGCAGGCAGAAGGCTGAATGCCTGTTCTTTGTATTTATTTTTGAACATTGCAGTCTTGTGTTGTTGCAAGGTGCGAAAGTGGTTATTCACTGTGAGTATACCACCATAGTGTTTAAAAATTACAGAAGGTATTCTCCATGTGTGTGTATGTGTGTGTGTGTTGAAGAACACGAGAACTAGTGTTTTAATAAGATCACTATCCAAGATATAATAGTTAAAATGAAAGGAGTTGGGGAGCTAAAAATATAAGATCTGAGCGATCAGGGAAATGTTCTTATGAAAAATACCCAATTCCCTACATGAGATCAAATAAATGAAGCATTCTGGCAACCTGTTGTTGGTACCGAAAGCGTCTGTGTTTATTCTGTGTGTCTGGAAATGGCAGTCTTTAGCCTAAGCTGACACTGATGCATAATAATTACATTTAGCTATCAACTCATGATATTTGCTCTCAATCTATCTTACTATTTCTTGACTGTTTCTGAGTGGGACAGGTTTAATGAGCCCCTACGTTGAGTTCTTTACTCCTTTTTTCCTTCCCACTCTCCTCCCTACCCTACCTTGATGCTACATCCAGAGAATGGGTGACCTGTAACAGGCCAGGGTCAAAGACAGGAGCATCTACCATCTCCTGAGGTCCAAACCAGTCTCTGAGCTTCAGAGACTCAGAGCAACTAGGGAAAGTTTCCCCAAGGAGATGGGCATCCAGCCAATGCCGACCCCCAAAGGGATAACGGGCTCGAAGCTGACACTTGTGCAACAAGAAGCTTTGGGACCCAAATGCGAAGAAGGGAGCCCTGATGTTCTCAGGACCATTATCTCTATGCAGAGTGATCCCGGGGATTCTTTCTCTCTCTCGTTTTGTTTTTGTTTTTCTTCCTGAGTTTTAAATTTTTTCTGTAATGAGCATACTATACTTTGATGACCTAAAATTGAAAAAGTAATAGTCTGCAGTGGGGATAGGCTGGAGTTCGAGGGTCCCATGCTCACTGAGTGAGGCCATGGTCACAGGTTCAGCTCCATCCAGATCTGAACTGCCATGTGGGCCATGTCCCAGAGCCTAGTCCCACCCAGATTCTTTCTTGACCAGAGAGGCAGCTGACCAGCCCACTTCAATGAGGCTCCTGAGACACAGTTGCTGAGTATGTGGAAAACAGAAAAAGTCTTGCCTGGGGTCTGTGGACCCAAAGTTTGGGTTGCTGATGGCTTCAATTCTCAGATATCAGAAGCATTGCCAGCCATTGAAGCTTAACCCCAGCCTACATTTCAAGCCTTAACTTGAGCTTCTTCCAGACCCACCTGTTCTTTTCATGCCTTGTTTACATATTTATACATTGCTTATGCAACTTCCTCAACTTAAATGCCCCTTCCTTCCCCTATCCAGTTCACTAGACAATTGGAAAACTCCTACACACCCTTCAAAGCCCAGATAGAGTACAGCCTCCTTTCAATAACTTTCCCTGATCTCTAACCGCAAGCAGTTGCAATTTCCTTTTTCTATCCTCCTCCAGGATTTCCTATAGACTGCAATTATTTAGATGTAAATACAGTTATTTCTTTGACAGTGTGTCTGCCCCACTAGATCATGTATTCCTCAATACCATAAAATGTGTCTTAATTCCTATTTCACAGGCCTTCTCATTCATTGAATCTACCCATCTCCCCAGCCAGCATCCCTTGGGGCTGACTCTATGCTCAATACTGTCACATACACACAGGTTCAAGACAGCGTGGCTTCTTTGGAAATCACGCACAACTCCATGTGACCTGGAACAAAAAAGTTGGACAACCTGTACTTGTTAGACACAAGCAACCTTGACCCTGGCCTTGGGAAATCTTGCCTCTTAACCCAGAGACGTGGAGAGAGATGAAGTCCCTCCCATCCGGGTAACTGCTTACTCCAAGAAGCACACCAGCCACACCCTACCTTGCCCCAACCCATTTTGGCATCTGGAGATGCAGGGAAGTAACTGACTCCAGATTTGAAGCCAAACTAGGAATCAAAACCCAAGGGTCCTGTTGCCAGTTGGTGTAATACACCAGAATTTGCTGGCCATCCGTGGGCATTTTCTAATGATGAAATTTGCCATGCAACCGCCCTGTCCTTGGCGATGCCAGAAGGAAGTCCATCAGGTCCTTGATGCTGACACTTCTTGAGGGAAACTGGTGCAAAGAAAAATTGGCCACCCTACACCCTCAAGTCTGTAAACACTCAGCTCCCTGGAGGGCTCAGGTCTCTGCTTCCTTCTTACCACTTCCCACGGATTCCATTCCACCAGCCTCAGTGGCCAGCCCGCCTTTTCCCAGCCCCAGGGCAAAAAAGCAGGCCCCAGGATTAATGGATCACAGGCTTCCCCTTGGAGCAGGCACAGTCTCCCTGGCTGGGTCCTCTCCAGGTGGATGTTAGGAGGCCTGGCAGCCGCAGCACTGGGGGACCTCGGATACCAGGAGCTGTCAGTGCCTACCACTCACTTACCCCTTGTGGACTGCAGAATCCTTAGACTGCTGGGTAGCACTTTCCAATCTTGTGCCTTTTCTTGGATCGTTTGCCACTTGGCAGCTTGCAGGCAGCTGTGCAGACAGCAAGGAGCGCCCTGTTCAGTATCAGTGTCAGAGCCTGGAACTCTGTCCTATTTCCCTTCTTTTCCATTTCCCCCTCCGCCCCCCACAACTGCTCTGTTTTGCTCATTTCTCTCTCTGCGCTCCCTTATCTGCATGACACCCTTCTACACCTCACCTTTCAAGTTCAGGACTCTCTCGATGGGCACCCCACCCTCCGACCCAGAGATCACAAAGTAAAACTTCCCTCTCTGACGGAAGTTTGAAGGCAGGCAGGAGAAGTGCACCCTCCCACCCTGATGGGAAGAGGTGGGTGAAGAGATTAAATCATCATCTCATAAACATGCCGCGGACCCTCTGCTCAGGGGTTCAGCAAGCCCGAGTACCTGGGGCCTCCATGGATGCCCAGTTGGGTGGGCGGTTGCCTGGAGGTCATTGGAGGGAAGCGAGGAAACGGGACCAGCTTCCCTCCTGAGAGCAGCACTGAGCCAGGCCGCTGCCCCACCTTCCAGACGTCACTAACCAAATCTGGCCACCATGTCTCACAGAGCCCTTACCTAAGGGGTTCCCTGGCTGGGGGAGGGGGCATCTCTGGACCCTCCATTCTCAGGGAATGTAGCTCTCTGGCTGCACCCAAGGGGACAAGGAATAAAGGACTGAGGTGACTTTCATCTAGATGGCTCACCTCTTTGTGGCTTTCCAAGGGCTTAATATTTCAGGGTCCCATCCCTGCATTGGGAAAATCCCCTGTAGGAGGAAATGGCAACCCACTTCAGTATTCTTACCTGGGAAATCCCATAGACAGAGGAGGCTGGTGGGCTACAGTCCACGGGGACGCAAGAGTCACACATGACTAAAGTGACTTAGCACATACACAGTATGTCAGGGACCAATTCTGTCAGGGAACTCTGGGGCATGGCCTGGGAAGGCAGAAGGATCCAGGTCCAGACAGTAGCAGTGTGGTCTCATCAGAAGATGCTAGGACTAAGGGACTTCCCTGGTGGTCCAGTGGTTAAGACTCTGCCTTTCAAAGCAAGGGACAAAGGTTTGATTCCTGGTCAGGGAACTAAGATCCCACATGCCACTGGGCAACTAAGCCTGCACGCCACAGCTACTGAGATGGCACTCCACAACCAGAGAGAAGCCTACGTACCACAACTAAGACTCAACACCACCAAAAATAAGTAAATAAAATTTTTTTAAAAAGTCAACCACCTCTGAAAGACAAAGTCTTCATTCATCTCCAAATGTCTATTGGACCCTTAGAGCTGTCTTAGCTTGGAGTACCCCAGAAGCAGAGACTGAGACAAGTATTTTAGCCGAAGTAGTTTATTTTGCTGGGGACACAAGAAAGCACTAGTAAGGCAGTGGGTAAGACAGGAAAAGGAAGGTTCGTGAGCACGCAAGTTCCACTGTGGATTCCTGGAGCACTTATACACCAATTCCCATCAGTCATTGGTTAAGAGCCATTGCCAAGGAACTTTAACACCCCAGCACATCTGCCCTGATGCATGGGGGCTGGGGGTGAAGCAAGCTCTGGAGGCTGGTGCTGGCCCTGGGACCAGGAGAAACAGGTTGAAGGTGGAGCCAGCGAGCTAGGGTGTGGGCTGGGGCACTGAGAACATCTAATACCCCTCCTATGTGCCAAATATCTTGAGAGCTACAAAGATGGAAAGGATAGAGCCCCTGCCCTTGAGAAGCTGAAGCTTCTCTGGGTTTCTCTCCAGTCAAGTGGGGAAACCAATCTCTGCCCTTCCCGTACAAGAGCTGCTGTCAGATCCATTGATTGGACAGTACCCCGGAGAATAAATACTAAAAGCTCGTTACAAATGTAAGATGGGATGGGGGCAGCTGTCAGCTTCCAGCACTGTGTTTTGCTTTGTTTTTAATAATTTTGTTTATTTATTTAGGCTGTGCTGGGTCTTCGTTGCCGCTCAGGCTTTTCTCTAGTTGTGGCGAGCAGGGGCTACTCTGTAGTTACGGTACTCAGGCTTCTCACTTCAGAGGCTTCTCTTGTTACAGAGCACGGGCTCTAGGGCACATGGGCCCAGTAATTGTGGCTCCCCGGCTCTAGAGCACAGTAGTGGTGCCCAGGCTTAGTTGCTCCCTGGCATGTGGGATCTTCCCGGATCAGGGATAGAACCCGAGTCTCCTGCATTCGCAAGGTGGATTCTTTACCTCTGAGCCACCAAGAAAGCCCAGCACTGTGTTCTTTACTTGCCCTGAGACAAGCCCTAGTCAGAACAACCCTGGCTGAGACAGCCTGCATCACCCTGGTCCATGAAATGAGGTTGCTGCAACTCCCCGTCGAGCCTCAGCTCTTCTTAAACATCTCACATGTCAGTTTCAAACTAGCTCAACAAGACACGATGGGTTCTGAGGTGGGAGAGAGCTGGAAGGAAAGTCTCATGTTCTATAAACCAGGAAATTCCTCCATAGGGTCCACAGAGTTGAGCTTCTCTGTGATTAGAATAGTATGTGTCAGTTTGTATGCCAGCCAGCTCCGTACACACCCTTCATGCACACACATGCACATTTACACACACATGGATGCACATATACACACATCAAGCACCAGAATCTAAGAAAGAGGGGAGACTGTCTTATATCCCGAGCATTTAAGGGTCCAACTCAGCAATTTCCCACCTCCTCCTCCCCTCCCCCTGCTAAGAAGATGCTGAGTGTTGGGTTCCGCACTTCCAGAGGATGCTGATAAGGAAAGGAGCTGCTGTCCCAAGGCCACCAGGTCGCTGTGACTTAGAAGGGCCCAGGACATCCTCCCAAGCGCACTGACCAAACACCTCCGGCACTACCATACTGAAATCCCAGAAAACCCATCCCGGACTTCTCAGTATTCTTGAGGATTAGCAATCCAACTATTTTCATGCTGTGTGTAATTTCTGTCATTATTTCCTTTTTAAGAATCCGCATTCAGACAAGTTTCTTTTGAAAAGGTCCACCTGTCTTAGCGATACTCAGGGAAAGGAAGTTTTGCCTGTGCCAGTCTTAAAGAGGAGCAGCACACCTGGGGGCCAAGAGTGGGGTATCGGGGAATGAAAGGAAGCCCCTCCCCTCCTGAGGCTCTCCTGTCAAAGCTCTGCTCTGCTGAGACTCAACAGGTGTGGGGTCTGGTCTTCAAATGCTGAGCTTGTTGCCACTCTCAGGGTACTTCCCTCAGCCCCGTCTCCTCTGAATAATAGAGTTCCCTCTTCTCATCAAAATTCCCCAAATCTCCTCCATATCCAGAGCTTTTCAGCTGTCTAAGGTGACTTTCCAGCTTTCTAAGGTGACGTGCGACACTGCAAGCCATGATGATGCTTTAGAAGAGTTCGTGTTTTCACATGGGATGGGGGTGGTATTGAGGGGGTGCATAATCATTGCCACAGGAGCCCCAGCCCTCCAGGTAATGTTCAATCACTCAGTCAAGTCCGATTCTTTGCAACCCCATGGACTGCACCACGCCAGGCCTCCCTGTCCTCCACTAGCTGGGTAATATCTGTAAACATTAATAATGGTCTTCCTGGGACTTCCCTGGTGGTCCAGTGGTTAAGACTTCATGCTTCCAATGCAAGGGGTGCATGTTCAATCCCTGGTCAGGGAACAAGGATCCTGCATGCCACAGGGTACTGCCAAAAAAAATAAACACATAATGGTGGGTGGCTCAGATGGTGAAGAATCTTTCTACATTGCAGGAGACCCAGGTTCAGTCTCTAAGTTGGGAAGATCCCCTGGAGAAGGAAATGGCTACCAACTCCAGCAACCTTGCCTGGAGAATCCCATAGTCAGAGGAGTCTGGTGGGCTAGAGTCCACAGGGTCGTAAAGAGTAAGACACGACTAAGCAACTAAGCCTTTCACTTTTCCCAAAAAACACCTCCTAGAGAAGGAATGGGCTTGTCACAGTGTCTTAGAAGAAGTACTGTGAGCCCAAGGTCAAAGGGTCTGAGGCCCCCTCCTCCTAGAACATTCTGGCATTCGCTCACTCAGCACTCGTGTGGTGCTGGACATGTTGTCTGAGCTCTTTGGGGGACTCAGCTTGCTCACCCTCGGATCTGGTTTGCTAAGGTGTTAGTTCTGTGGTAGAAACGTTAAGCCCCTGAGGACAGAGGAGTGAGGGAAGGTTGATGGCCGAAGGGGAGCTTAGCCAATTCCCAACCCAACTTGAGTAAATACCAGCCGAACTGACCACACTCAGGGGCCCTTCTGATGCCTGGTCCTTTCTCACAACTTTTCATGGTGCTTTTCCTGCCAACGAGGATCAGCATCTGTCCAAGGACAGGGTCCAGAGAGACCCTCTAGGCTCTCCAGGCCATCAGTGCCAACTACTCACGGCCCCTGGCAGCTACCTCAGCTGATCTCAGGGGCAGTGGGAAGGGGAAGGAGGGCAGGAAGGGCCGCCAGTGTTACTAAGGGTTTGCGTGTGTCCTTGCCAAGCCGCCCCGGCCATGAGAAAAAGACTCCCAAGAGTGAAAGGGAGGGGACGGAGAGCCTCCCCACCCTCATGGAGGCTGCGATCAGACTTTCCACACTGCTCTGACCCTACAGGCCCAGGGCCTACCGCGCCCTCGCCCCCTCCCTGTGCTTGCACCAGGAGAGAGGCCTGTTTATCACTCTGGGTGGGACCCAAGCCTGTGGGGAATTGAAAAGAAACAGCCGGCCTAGGTTGCTATTGTTTTGTTTAAACAAACCACTGGCCGGGCTGACTTGGGAAGGAATGAGGGGGAGGCTGGGAATGAGGGGGAGGCAGGGAGCAAGGGGGAAGCCAGGCTGGGCTGGGCTTCCCTGGCCTCAGCACCCACCTCTCAGTCCTGCTAGAGAGGCCAGGGAGCTATTTGGAGAGAGCGACTGCAAGGCCTCAGGTCCTCCCCACCTCTCCTGGGGGAGAGAAGGGTATCCAGGGGAGGGGCCTCCGTTTCCCCCACACATCCTGCCACCCCAGCGTCTCAAACCAGCCCTGGATAAGGCCTGGCCTGATCCAGGGGGAGAGGGGGTAAGCAGAGCTCGGGTCCATCTGAGGGGCTGAATTAGAAGGCTACCTGGGTGCTGCTGAGCAAAGAAGATGGGGTGAGGGTGAGGGCAAGGACGTCAAAGGACATGCAGGAAACAGTGGGAGGGGGCTCAGAGTGGGGCTCCATCCTTCTGCAGTCTCCTGCCCCTTCTTCCCACCACAGATGACCTGGCTGCACACGGAGGAGCAGGGGGAGGGGAGGGAGAGGGATATTCTGGCACAAACTTGGACAAACTGCAGCCTAAAGGGGAGAACAGGAGGGGGATAGAGGGTCTGGAATGGGGGAATGGGGCTTGAGTTTCACAAGAAGGAAACCACACTTAGGTTTGGGTCACTCAGACTCTGAGAAACTCTGCAGAGACATCGCACGCTCCCCTGCCCCACCCCACCCCCACCTCCCCTCACGGGTAAAGAGCAGGGGCCGCCGGAGCAGGGGCCGCCCGAGCAGGGCTGGGTGTAAAGGTGGCCAGGGCACAGTTAGGTGTTGGCAGAACCAGCGAAGAGCCACACTAATCACCATCATTAAGGCTATAAAACCCCACACCTAGGGGCCGCAGGACTCCCTGACATGGCCCGGGGCCCCGAGCCGTGGCACGGACCCAGGGGCCCAACTCCAGCGCCTTTCATCTGAGCATCTCCCGGCCCTGCACAAACAGTAATTAGCACCCGCCCCCGGGATCACCTCATTATCTCACAGACAAGGAGTGGAGGGGAGGGGGAAGGGAAAGGGAGCAAGGGAAGGGGGAAAACTGAGGCTGTCCCAGCCACCCAGCATGGTGGACTGAGTCCCCTCGAGCCTCAGAATCAGGCGGTCCAGCCTCCTCCGGCCCTCCTTGCCCTGCTGGCTGCTCAGACAGCCATTGGCCGAGTATTCTGAAGGTCCCAAAGAGAGCCCGAGAGGATGGGCAAGCAGTGAGCATGATCAGCCCAGGCACTCGATTTAACCGGACCCACAGACGGACCGAGAGGTGCATCCTGGGCTCAGCCTGGGGGCACGGAGGGTGAGGGGGGGATGTCTCTTCCAGAATGGTCCTCTCGGGCTCTCCATAGATCAGGGGGTCCGTGCCTCGCCAGCAGGTCATCCCCAACAATGTCTGTATCTGTCCTCTCTCCCAGACCCCCTGAGGCACCATTCTAAACGCCATAGCCTGTCCTAGCAGCATCCCTCAGGACAGTCAGACCACTTCCTCCTTTCCCATCCTGCTCTCTCAGAGAGAAAGAGAGAACTCAGCAGAGCCCACTGGGACTGAGTGGATGGTGTGGCCTTCCGCTGCCCTGGGAGTGACCCTTGCGCATGCCTGTCTCTTATTTTCAGGGCACCGACATGAAGATAGGGAAGATTCAGGGCCAGGAGTTATCGCGTGAGTGACACCCCCCAGGACCCCTCCCCCCACCCAGGGCAATGACAAGCTTCATAGCAATACAGCTTCACGGTGTGGGAAGCACTGATCCCCGAGTTCACTTGGACGTTCTGATTTAATCTTCACAACTGCCATTTAAGGTCACTGCCATCAACATCTCCTTTATAAAGAGGAGAAAACTGAGGCATAGACCCACCTGCCCCATGTCACACAACCAGTAAGAGATGGAGCCCACATTAACTTACAGGGCTCTGCTGAGACAGAACCCGGAACCAGAACTGTCCCCGAGATGGGCTTGGTCCCCTCCCTGCTCTCTCCCAGCGCTACTATGTAGCTGCATGGACCTCCCTTTTCTCCAATCCCCTCTTCTTCCCACCCCTATCCTCACCACCAGCTCCCCGCCTCCCTTCCCTCTGGGATCCACCAGCAAGAGCAGGCCCACCACTCAGCTTGAAGCTACTGCTCCAGGGGTGAGCTGGCCTCTGGCAAAGAAGTTGAGCAAGAAAAAAAACCAACTGAGTTTCATGGTTTGGTGAAGCAACACAGACTCGGGCACCAGACAGCCCTAGATTCAAAGCCCAGCTCCACCACTGACTGTCAGCCTGACTTAATCGCTCAGAGCCCCAGTTTCCTCATCTAGATAATGGCCATAATACCTGCCTTCCCGAGTCATGATGAGGATTCTGCAGATGTGACAACCCACTCCAGTATTCCTGCCTGGAGAATCCCATGGACAGAGGAACCTGGTGGGCTACAGTCCATGGGGTTGCAGAGTCGGACACAACTGAGCGACTAACACTCGTGACTAGTGACATGGGAAAGTACCTAGCCGGGACCTGGCCCCAAGTTGCAGCTCAAGAAATGTGTCCCATTCCCTTCCTCCTCATGCCTCTCAGCTCTACTTTTGGAGGGAGAGTTTCTTCAGGAACACCCTAATGAGAAGGGCTTCCATCTCCATTTCCTCCTAGGACAAATTCCCAGGTGCACGGAACCACTGAGATCCATCACTGGTCAGCAGTATTTGTAAAAAAAAAAAAAAAAAAGCGTCAATTTACCCACATGCACACACTGGCAGAGACCCTCCAAAATAGCCTGGGCACACATGCCCACCAGTTCCTGCAAAGCCCACACCCACCCCAGTGTAGACCCTGGTTCACACAACTCACAGGACTTCTGGCAGACCCTGGGTTCACACACACGCGCACACACACACACACATCTGCTCTGCAATGCAAAAACCCAGGGAGGAATGAATAGTCAGGAATTCCCCTGGCTGCGAGCACGCCAGAGGCCGGAAGTGCACCATGAGGAACGCTTCCAGCACTCCCAGAAGCAAGTGATTCTTGTCTAACTGACGATCAGGAGAGGGAGGTGGCCATCATGGACCAATGCTCCATCCCACCAGCAGCATCCTTGCAAACACTCCATCCCCACCCACCCCTCGGAAGATGCTTGGTTCCTTGGAAAGAAAGATGAAGGGAGCAGAGGGGCGGGAAAAGAGGCACCACACTCTTGGAAGGAGGCCCAGCTGGAACCATCTGCAGAAGTCCGACCCGCAAAACCCCGGGGCCCTGCATAAACTTAGGGGAAGGATGAGAGATGTCCCCACTCCACATCTCCCCCTCAACAAAGAGTGCCTCCCGCACAAAGAGCAAAAGGAGGGGAGATGGGCACTTTCCTCCGGAAGAGCCTGAGTCAGCTCCCGGTGCCCCAAGCACCCAGATCCTACAGCTTCCATGATCAAACCTTTGAACTGAGTCCCACCCACCCCCGTAACCACTTCCAGATCCTCCGGATCCAGCCAAGAAATTGGCTTCTTTGGGGATTGAGTTCATAAGGAAATGCTGAGAAAATAAATAAAAATCCCCTGCCAAACACACTCACAGAGGAAGATGGGGTTTCTCTTGAGGCAGGAAATCCATCAGGATAGACCAAAGCAGAAAGGGGACAACACCACCACCCACTGGTCCGGAAAGGCCCAAGAGTCCAGCCAGCACCCAAGACCTTCAACCTGCCCACACCTCCTCCTCCTCCCACCACCCCAAATAATGCGCTTCTTAAATGAAGCAACTGAAGACGAGATTCTGCCCAATATAGAGCCTGATGGTCTGCAGTATGTGGACCACCCCCCCACAGCTGGGACCCCAGGAGGGTCAGCGAAGACCATGAAAAGGACAAGACTGACTCTTTGCCCCATGCCCAGAGCAGCCAGGAGCCCCTGTGTACTGGGGCACATGGAGCCTACCCTGTCTCCCTTTTCTTCCCATAGCCTACCAGCCTCCCTCCCCACCAGCACACAGTGGCTTACATCGCTACCAGTTCTTTGTCTATCTTCAGGAAGGAAGGACCATCTCTCTCCTTCCCAAAGAAAACAAAACTCGAGGTAAGACCTTCCCATTCTTCAAAACTGGGGCGAATTCTGGGGTGGAAGTGAATGGTTCGAGTATTTGTGGCCAAGTTGGGACCTTAACTCTACCCATGAGCCTTAGAGTGTTAGTGGCTCAGTCATGTCTGACTCTTTGCAACTCCATGAACTATATAGCCTGCCAGGCAAGAATACTGGAGGAGGTTGCCATTCCCTACTCCAGGAGATCTCCCCGACCCAGGGATCGAACCCAGGTCTCCTGACTTCCAGGCAGATTCTTTACCATCTGAGCCACCTGGGAAGTCCATGAGCCTTGGAGGCCAGAGTCAAAGGGTGTGGTGTCTCTTGAGAATAAACCGGGATGAATGTCCTAAAAGAGATGTTGACATCAGACATGGTCTCCCCCTAGAAGCCAGTTCCATCATCCCTGATGGAGGCTTTAGTTGGGTAGGTGGGTCTATAAGGCAGGGTCCCAAAGTGGGTAACTAGAGTCAGAGAAAGAAGCATCTCCCCCAGTTGCTTCAAATGGCATGTGCGGGCAGCTACCCCACAGCACTTCTGCACATAATTGTACCCAGTAATTGAGTCTGATCTGGGCAAGAGGGCCCTGGAATGCCATCCTGCCGGTCTGTCTTCCTCGGTCCTTAATTGCTCTGTGCCATCTCAGTGGTGGGACAGAGACATCCCTGGCCATGTGCCTTCTTTGGCTTCTCTGAGCAGCCCTCCCGGCACTCTCCAGAGGACCCAGAACCCACAGCTTCCCAGTGGTTAACCCAGCATGCATGGCCTTGGTCCTTCTACCACCAGAGCTGAGGCCCTGAAGGAGCTGGGGACACCTGGCTACTGAGATGCGATGTCACGGGTGACTCACCTGACCCTGTGAGGGCCACGCCCCCTCTCTGAACCTAAGATTTCTCTTCAGGAATGTGGGAAATAATGTGATCCCCATGCGCTGTATGTCTCATGCCCCGTTGTAGGGAAGGGAAGACAATGTGGAATGCACGAACGCCAACTTGGGAGGACAAAGGGCACATCTCCCAGGCTGACAGGAGGGTGAGTGGGTGGGCGGGCGTCATCAGCCACTTCCTCTCACCCAGTGATCCTAACCAACCTCCACCCACTGGGAAGCCAGAGAAGGTATTGTCACAAGCCTCCTGCCTCGGGCCCCAGAGGGGAGGAGGAGAGTGTGGAGCCCTTCAGATGTGCCGAGCAGGGTCCACCAATCACAGGTGGCTCCAGGCCGCCCTGGAAGTGGAGCTGGTACAACCTTTCCACCGGTGAACCTTCCCCAGGTGCCCCCAGCGCCTCACCAATCTGTAAATCTGTTCAAACAGCTTTGCCAGAGACACGGTTTCAAGTTTGGATACAAAGAGAGAAGGGAAAGAAAAATGTGTCTTGCCCAGGCCGAGATCAGTTTCTCCAGTTCCCTAGGTCCCTGTCTCATCACGAAGCCCCTTCCACCAGTCCTGGGACTGTGATTTTCCAGGGGGACTGGAAACCAGCACCTCAGCCTACAATGTTTATGCAACATGGGAGTCGAATAAAGGAACACAGTGCCTTAGAGGTCCACATTAAACATCAGGGTCTCAGTGCCTGTGCCCTGGACAGGATAATGCTCAGACAGTCCCCTGAAGGGGCCTCCAGCCAACCAAGTGCTCTTCCAGGGTGAGAGAGGGATGGAGGCAGGAGGAGCATTAGGCAATGCCCAGAGGAGCTGCGAAAGGGGAGGAGGAGGAGGAGAGGCTCGAGCACCAAAGACCTTTGCCATCCCTTGCCCAGCTTGTCCTCCAGAGCCATCGGTGCCTTTCCTATGACGGCAGCAGCAGGCAATGAAACTACAAGCGCATTGGGCCTGAAACGCATTATTCGTCCCCTTTGGATCTTTGCCAAAGCCACGTTTTTTTGTGCACCTCCACCAACACCCCTCTTCCGTCTCCGTGAAAACTTTGGAACCGGACTTGCTGCCGGGCAGAGTCCATTTGGCTTCCATATGCTGTTTTATTTGCTGTCGGCAATGGAGACAGTAAAATTATTCTGGCAGATGAAAGTTCCCAGGTTCCAGTCCTACCGTGTGATGTCTTCCACGTGCCCCATGCTAAGGGCTTTGGAGGGAACATGATGCAGGGCACAGGGAAAGTTCCCTGCCCTCAAGGGGCTTACAATCTCCTTTGGAGGCACTCAAATAACAATGCCGAGCAGCATGTAATTAAGCACTTAATTGTCTGTTTCTGGCTGGAAGGACAGCCAGAGTTCCAGTGGACTTAGGGACAGTCCTGTCCCTTTCCTGGTTCCCTTTCCCTCCAGGATGACACACCTTCTTCAGCTGGGAAGAGTGAAAAGTATTTTACTGCAGGGAGAGGAAACACTGATTTCTAGTCTCTACCTAGTGATTTGACTTCTCAGCAAGTCAGCTAATGTCTCATCTAGAAAACAAAGGGTTGGATCTTCAAATCCACAATGTCCTGAGGCCGCTTGGAGGAGGCCGAGTATAGGCCGCCCTGGAGAAGGAAGAGATTTGAATCCTTGAGTGAAGGGGGAAAGGGTGCTCTGGACTGGGGAAACCGCAGAGGCAAAGCTTATTTTTAAAAATGAGAACGGCTTCCCTGGTGATCCAGTGGTTGGGAATCCGCCTGCCTGTGCAGACAGGGGTTTGATCCCTGGTCTGGGAATATCCCACATACCATGGAACAACTAACCCGGAGCCACAACTAGTGAAACCCGTGTGCCCTGGAGCAACAGGATGCTGGATCTTGTACTCCACAGCAAGAGAAGCCACCACAATGAGAAGCCTGAGCTCCCCACAGCTAGAGAAAAGCCTGAGCTGCAGCGAAGACCCAGCACAGCCAAAAATAAATAAATACATATTTCTTTTTAAATATAAAAAGTGAGGAGGCCCCCTGTGATGGTGATGAAAGGAGAAAGTGGGAGGTCATGGAGGGTCTCCAAAGCCCAACACAGGCATGACTTTGGTGGGGGCCATAGAGAACTGCTGGAGATTGCCCATGGGAAGAGTAACGTGCAAAAGCCACTCTTTAGAGAAGACTGCGCCGGAGCGGTGGGCAGCACAGACTAGAATGCGAGGACAGGAGGCCTCTGGGGGCCTAGAGGTGTGTGGCGTGGATGAGCCCGGGGCTGACTGCAAAAGCAGAAGCCACCCATGTGCATTTCCCAAGGCCAGGCAGTGTCTGAAACATTTTCACAGTGCCGGGGGGGTCTCTGGGCACCCCAAGCTGGACCAGCCCTAGGAGCCCAGGACAAGGGGCCTTGCCCATGAGCACAGGCCCTGGGGCTTACTTTGATCTAGTTTTCTTTCCATGGAGGGAGGTGGGGAGTCCCAGGGGATGTGTGCCATAGCCAACCCTGGTTAAGTGACCCCTCGATGAACAGACAGGAACAGCATCCAGAGGTTGGAGGGGAGAGGTCAGTATGCAAGAGCCCATGTAGAAGGGCATCCACGGGGGATGGTTAACTTGACTCAGTCCTTTGGGGTTGCCTCTCACGCTGGGACTTATCTGTGAATGACAAGATTCAATGAGAAGGAAGCATGAGATTATTCTCCTTGAATTTATATGACTATTTGGGGGGTTGGGATTGTTGGGGAGGTGGCATTCTGGGTCGGGGGCCCCAACCCTCTCCAGGATTCCTCTTTGCCCTGTGACCCCAGGATGACATACGAGGTGTCAGCAGATGGGAGATCTCAACATCCAAATGCCCACTGTCCGACCTTGGACAAGCCACCTCACCTCCCTAGGCCTCAGTTCAGTTCAGTTCAGTCACTCAGTCGTGTCCGACTCTCCGCGACCCCATGAATTACAGCACGCCAGGCCTCCCTGTCCATCACCAACTCCCGGAGTACACTCAAACTCATGTCCACAGAGTCAGTGATGCCATCCAGCCATCTCATTCTCCGTCGTCCCCTTCTCCTCCCACCCCCAACCTTTCCCAGCATCAGAGTCTTTTCCAGTGAGTCAACTCGTCGCATGAGGTGGCCAAAGTATTGCAGTTTCAGCTTTAGCATCAGTCCCTCCAATGAACATCCAGGATTGTATCTCCATTATCAAGACAAGGGTTTGGTCTAGCTGGTCTACCCCTGAATGACCCTCAGCAGATTTGCTTCTGGTTCACAGAACTCTCCCACCTGCCAGTTTCACCAGACAAATCTGGGCATGACTCGCCCTGCCAGTCCCATGGGTTTCTGGGCAGAGGCCTTCAGATCCAGGGCCCCTGGGACCACTGCTGGAAGAGGATCTGGGCCCAAATCGCTTCTAGTGTGTGACGTCCTGCCTTTCCACAGCTCCCTCCTCCTTGTGCCACTTTCCACATCATGATTCAGCCGTGCCTTCTGCGTCCACTCAGGTGACACTCGGTGTCAAGTGTGTTCGAGGCCCCATTCTGGATGTACAGAAGTACATCCCTGCATCCACGGGGTTCTCCAGGCAAGAATACTGGAGTGGGTTGCCATCTGACCACACCCTAAATGGAGGAGCATGCTGAAGCTGATAGAGTCTGAACTGGTGCCCTCTGACAAGGGCCGACCCAGTTTCACTGACATTTGTCCCAAAGGCCACACTTCACCTTCTCAGATTTGGAACTGGCGTTATCTTGGGTCTATAAGACACGGGACTTGCCCCCTTGGCCTCCCAGTTTAACTCCCCTCCCCCAGGTCTAATCTCCAACCCCCACTCCCCATCCACCTCACCCAAAGCCTAGAATCGGGTCTCTGGGCTCATCTGGGTTTCATGATGGTTTCTCTGCACGTGGTCCTCACGACAGCCTTAGATTTGGCCCTAGACTTCCAGGTCCTAGAGGAACCAGCCGAATGCTTTGAGGGGCCTTGTCTGCAGAGGGCCCACACTCGATACCTTGTTTCACACCCTTTTGGACCACACGCTGCCAGAACACCCATTAACCCTTGCTGCTTCATTCATTCTTCACCAGCTCACCCAGCAATGCATTTGCCTCTGCCTGCCAATCTGGGCAGAACATTTTCCCCCTTCCCCCACAGCAGGACCGCCTTTAAACTTTCAGGACACCAGTCCATGGCACCTCTCAAAATGCACCCAAAGGCCCGTCTTCTCTCAGTCAGTGAGAAGCCCAGCCCTGTCGGTGCCACCCCGGCCCCCTCCTGCTCCTATTGCACGCTCACATGCTCACAACACACCTAGTTGTATGTCCTCAGTCACCTGCTTTTCTCTCTTCTGCATTTTTTACATTTTCCTCTTGCCAGCTCCCACTTCCACCACTCTTAAGAGCCCCTTGGACTGCAAAGATCAAACAAGTCAATAATAAAGGAAATCAACCTGAATATTCATTGGCAGGACTGTTGCTGAAGCTCCAATACTTGGGCCACCTGGCAAAGAGCTGACTCATTGGAAAAAAACCCCGATGCTAGGAAAGATTGAAGGCAAAATTAGAAGGGGGCAACTGAGGATGAGATGATTGGATGGCATCACCAAGTCAATGGGCATGAATTTGAGCAAACTCCAGAAGATAGTGGAGAACAGGGAAGCCTGGTGTGCTGCAGTCCATGGGGTCACAAAAAAGACACGACTGAGCAACTGAACAGCAACAACTTCTTCTACCACAAGCCTCTCTAGTCTCTTCCCTGAAGAAAGAGCTCAGGTCTGTCTTACATTCCCTTTTTGCACCTGTCCCTGGGCGCAGCCCTCTGTGGACTTTGAATCAATGAGTGTGTTTGTATGGGAGACACACCCATGGATAACCATTCACACACACACACACACGCATGCACACACACACACAGAGGGATCTGCACATTCTCACACCCCCACATTCACAAACACACCTCACGTTCAACTTCCTTTAACACCTGCTAAGACAACCGCTTCTGTGAGCACTGTGCCCACAAAGGACCATTTCGGTGTCCACACCCACCCTGTCCCAGCCTCTCTATCAGCCTGCCCTGCCCCTCCCCCACCACCCAGCCATGTGGGGTGGGCAGCACAGCGACCACCATGCCCCCGACCAACCCCAGGACAGAGGAGAAAATCAGGGCCCAGAATGGTGAGTGGCTTGCTTGACTAAGAATCTGCAGTTCATAGCAAGATCATTTTCTTCTGCTTTCTGGGCCAAGGGTCTTGGCAACAATTCACCCACATTCCGTCTCCCCCAACCCAGACCACCAGACTTCTGGGCCCTGGTGTGGGGTCTGAGAGGGAGCAAAGCCATCCACTGCCCTGGGTGTCCTTGGTGATGCCCCCACACACCCCTTCTCTGGAGGAAGGCTGCAACCTGGCACCACGTGGAGACTTCAGCTCTAGGAGCTGTGGTCTGTGCCCTGCCACACCTCAGACACTTTGCCCAGGGGTGCCACAAGCCGGCCTCACGCGCCTCAGGGTGCGCCGGGGAATCCCCTCTGCCACAGCTGGCTCCTCAAGCCTCTCCAAGGCAACGCACGGGCCCAGAATCGTGCCGCAGCACCAGGGGGACTAACAGGCCACGCCAGGCTGGGTCTTCCTGACCACGGGAGCCTGGGGAATCTGCCGGGAGACTTCTTGCAGAACAGGGTGGGAGGAGCCATGGAGGGTCCCTGGGCTCCAGACCAGACAGCCAGAATCTTGCTCCCCAGCACCACAGGCGGCTGAATGGAGCCGCCTCTGGGCAAGCCACCCACCCACAGGGGTCAGAGAGGAGGGACGAGCAGAGACTTGCCACACCGTGGGGTTTAAGTCTTGCTTGTGGCATCTGAAGGCCTATGGAGCTCTGTGGGTGAGTGAGGTAAGGGTGCTGTGGGGAAATGTTTGAAAGACCAGGGCCAAGGGCACAAAGGCAGCATCCACAGTAGGCAGCATCCATGGTGAGGGCCCGAGGCTGGCAGGGGATCCACCCGGCCTGGTGGCAGTTGGGGAGACCCAGTGCAAGCCAAGCAGCAGTGAAGGGAGTGCTGCCTGGAGAGCAGCCCAAACACACAGACAGACACAAACACACACAACCCACTGCAAAACAACCCCTCCCCGCCCCCATGACCTCCCATGGTGGTTCGCCTGGCCAGGCCCCAGGAGCCTGGGGCCCAGCCCCTGAGTCACTGTGTGGGCTTGTGTCAGGCAGCCCTCTTCTGCCTCCGAAGGGCCCCACCCACCTGGCAGAGCGGGTAGGACTGGGGGCCTGGCAGCGGCCCAAGTGAGGCCATGCTGGGCAACTCTCAGACAGGCGCCCTGGCTCGGAACCACCTGCCACCGCCACAGGCCCCAGGCACCCTCTTCCAGAACACACCCCAGTACAGCCCAGCGTCAGCCGTCCCAAGCTGTACTGAACAGATCATCTGGAAACTGCAGATAATCCCCAACTTTCACCCAGAACTCCAGTCAGCCATCCATCACCATTACCAAGTACTGTAATTGATAACTGGGGGCTCAGTGGACAGTTTGGAGTCTCCCCTCTTCTCAGTCCCTTACCCACACCTACCCCCAGCCCCAAATGCATGATGGAGGGAGGAGTCTGGTGATCCACTGACTGGGTAATTAGGAATCGCACTTCCACTCGCCAGCTCTCAGGGGTTCTCCTCTCTACCTTGGAAAAACCCCCTGACATCCCCACCCTCTCACTCCCGCCAAAGTCACAGTGGTCCCCTCTACCCTGAGCCTCTCAAGTCAGCAGGATCAGCTACTCAGCAAATATTCTCCAGGAGTAATTGGATGTGATGGAACGAGGGCTTTTCAGCTCCCAAGTGGAAGTCTCTGGATGTCATTTAACGGCACAAAAAAATAAAAGGCTCAGGCCTCCCGCCCACCACCGCCAGGACATCATTAATCTCATCAGAAAGGCATCAGCGCTCCCCTCACGGCAGCCAGCCCCACGCAG
The DNA here is from genome assembly GCF_049115385.1 of Moschus berezovskii. Lineage (NCBI taxonomy): Eukaryota > Metazoa > Chordata > Mammalia > Artiodactyla > Moschidae > Moschus > Moschus berezovskii. Next base: position 77,342,592 of record NC_142466.1, on the reverse strand, counting down.
AGCCAGACAAATTACAGACCTGAGCTGGGCACTCAGTGGGACGCTTATTAGGCTGGTGTTCAATTTTTGTCTTTTCCTTCAGGGCCACTGTCCCCTGACAGGAAAGCACTTGTGTCCCTGAGCAGAGGGAGGGCAGCCGGAGGCTGGGGAATACAGTGGCTGCCTCAGTTAGACGCAGCTCACCGGCCTGGGGTGACAGGGCGTCTCTGAGGGCCAGGCACCAGGAGGCCATGAGTCCCAGCAGAGACTGAGGGGGGCCCATGCCAAGGTTTAGAGCCCTGTCCCTTTCCCCAGCCAATCTGAATAGGGCCCTCCTTCCCAGAGAGAGGGGAACACCTGAGGGTCCAAATGACAAGGCAGGTGTGAGCAAGGACACACAGGGAGCACTGCTCCGTGCTATCGGGAAGTCTAAAGAGTGAGTCTGCTGGAGAGACTCCAGGACCGCTGTGGGGGATGGGAACTCGTCTCCTGGGGCCGCACACTGTGCAGTGGAGAGGCCATCCCACAAAGGCCTAGCTTGTTATTAGTCCAATGGTTTTTTTGTTTGTTTGTTTTGGTTTAAAGCGGTTTCCTCTCTTTCTTTTAAATTTTGGCCGTGCTGAGTCTTTCTGCGGCGTGTGGGCCTTCTCTACTTGTGGCACCTGGGCTCAGTAGTTATGACATGGGCTTAGTTGCCCCTCTGCACATGGGATCCTCTTTCCCCGACCAGGGATGGTCCCTAATATAGTGTTGATCATCCTATATTATAAAGTTGTCAAAGGCAGGAGTGGGGCCTGGATCAAGTAACCCTCCACCACTCCTGGGCAGCCCCCAGAAGCAGCTGTCACTGTTGGGGGGGCCTGGATCCCAGGGTCTGAGATTCCCTTCAGCTCAGAGCTTCTGAATTCTGGCCCCGGTGCTATCTACCCAGTTCTCCCAAATCCTGGTGGGTGGGTGTTGCTGGACCAGTGGAGCATCACTTTCTCAGTCTCCTGCATGAGTGCGCAGTCACTCAGTCGTATCCAGCTCTTTGTGACCCCATGTCTCGCAGCCCACCAGGCTCCTCTGTCCGTGGGATTTCCCAGGATAGAAAACTGGAGTGGGTTGCCATTTTCTTCTCCAGGGGTTCTTCCCAACCCAGGGATCAAACCCAGGTCTCCTGCATTGGCAGGCAGATGTTTTACCACTGAACCACCTGCCTCTTAAACCCTGACAGGCTAGATGGTGGCGGGGGTAGGGGAGGGTCCATTCCATGTGATGAACTCCCAAGCAGTGGTAAGCCAGCCCCACAGATCTGGAAAGCTGGGAGTGAAGAGATGGATTGTCAAGACCTGCCTCAGGGCCATTCCCGAACATTCCAGCCTTGCCATCCCAAAGACTCAAATTCATAGGATGAGTCTCTGAAGCTTGGAGCTTGTCTCCCATTTGTTGAAGACAAAGGTCATTCACTCTCTCCCAGTGTTTGGTAGAGAGACTCAGAACACCCCTTCCCCATGGCTTTAGATGAGATGACCTAACTCTCCCCGCTCCCCACCTCCCAGCCAAGGTCTGGAACATCTCTAACGTCTGTTATTGTTGAGTTGGTAAGTCGATAAATTTGTGTCTGACTCTTTCCGAACCCATGGACTATAGCCCGTCAGGCTCCTCTGTCCATGGAATTCTCCAGACAAGAATACTGGAGTGAATTGCCATTCACTTCTTCAAGGGATCTTCCCAACCCAGGGATCGCACCTGGGTCTCCTGCGTCGGCAGGCGGATTCTTTACCACTGAGCCACCAGGGAAGCCCAACATTTAACATATCTCTTAGCTAACATCTTTCCCATCAGCACCACCCAATAAGTGAGCAAATGGCCTCTGTGTGTAGTTTTGCTGGATGAGAACAGCACTCCCTAGGGTTGTGTAGGCACCACCCTGCACATCCTCTGCCACAGCCCCCGCCTGAGACCAGGGACCCCTGTGTTCCAGCCATTGGCTCGGGAGCCACCCTCCTTTCTGAGTGCAGCTGGAGGCCTTGTGCCACTGAGACCTGAGAAGTGCACTGGCCAGTCCTGTCGGCTTCCCAGGCAGAGCTGGTCCAGGGTGGGTCCGGGCACAAGGGGCGTGGCCTGAGCAAGCCGGCTGCCCGCCCCTCCCTGCAGGGCAGCCCCCCCGGAGCTACTACCATGCAGGATGGGGCTTTCCTCCGGAGCTGCGACCACAGAAGCCACAGCCTCCCAGTTCCTCACACAGCCCAGAGGGCCTGACTCACCCCTCTTCCTTCTAGAACTTGCACAGGGTCAGTTCCTCTAGCCTTCTGTGGCAGGAAACAGAGGTGTAAGGAGTCACGGCCAAGCCAGGGGAGGAGCCGCCAAGGCTAGCAGCCCGGCACTGGGTGCCTCTGCTGAGGGATGCGGCTGGTTTGAGAAGCTGCCCAAGAAACCCGAGAACCCCAGGGATGTCGGCAATGGGACCCAGAAGGCGCACCCCCGCCCCAAGCTCCATCGAGAGAGCAGACTGCTGGGAAAGCTGAGCAACGTGTCCCTGGGTGCAGGGGGATTTCTTTCTGCCAACTTGCCCTGATCTTGTGATGAGTTTCAATTCCTTCCCTGCCACAGGTTTCCTTCCTGCCGTGCTCTGTGGGGAAGGTCCCCTTGTCTCTGTGCCGGCCACACACCAGTTCACCCATGACCCTTTTCCCTGGCGCTTACATATACACACATGCAAGCTTGCATGTACACGTACATGCACATATACACCCTTTCCCGGGGTTGTGATACTACAGTTCTTTTCCAGCCAGCCCAGCTCCCTTGCAGAGGCCACAGACAGGCGAGCACCTGCTCTCTCCTCACTCCCTCCCTCCCATCCGAGTGGAAAGCAGCACCCCACCCCACCCCCCAACCCCCAGCAGTGGGTCTTCATCTCAGGCCACTGCCCCCCACCCCAAGAGAAGTCCTAAAACACCTGTTTTCTAGCCCTCAAAGGCCCAATTTGAATGTGCACAGAGCCAGATAAGACTTGAGGGAACCTGTGGTGGCCCTTTTCCTAAAGTGTGTGTGTTAGTTGCTCAGTCATGTCCAACTCTTTGCAAACCCATGGACTGTAGGCCACCAGACTCCTCTGTCCATGGAATTCTCCAGGCAAGAATACTAGAGTGGGTTGCCATTCCCTTCTCCAAGGGATCTTCCTGAACCAGGGATTAATTCCAGGTCTCCTGCATCAGCACATGGATTCTTCGCCATTTAAGCCACCAGGGAAGCCCTCCTTTCCCCCATCCATTCCCCTAAAAGCTATTTCACCAAATCTGGTCCTATGACCCCATTATCCCATCCGTGCATTGAGAATAGAAACAGTCTTCTTCCCTGTGGGCCTTCCCTGATAGCTCAGTTGGTAAAGACTCCACCCGCAATGTAGGAGACCCCGGTTTGATTCCTGGGTCAGGAAGAACCGCTGGAGAAGTGATAGGCTACCCACTCCACATTTTCTTGGGCTTGCCTTGTGGCTCAGCTGGCAAAGAATCCGCCTGCAATGCAGGAGACCTGGGTTTGATCCCTGGGTTGGGAAGATCCCCTGGAGAAGGGAAAGGCTACCCACTCCAGTATTCTGGCCTGGAGAATTCCAGTATTCTGTGTTGCACAGAGTCAGATACAACTGAGCGACTTTTACTTTCATTTTTCTTTCCTTGTGAGGATTAAGTATGCGTGGAGTTCCTAGAGCTGTGCCTAGCACATAGGAAGCACTGTATTGGTGCTCTTGCTATCATTTTTTTACTTGGCTGCACGAGGTCTTAGTTTCGACATGTGGGATCTTAGTTTCCTGACCAGAGATGGAACCCAGACCCCCAGCATTGAAAGCACCAATCTTGGCCATCATGGAAGTCCCCATGTTACTGGTATTATTTCCAAATCATTGTTTTATTTGGATTAAAAATTGTCCTCTCCTTGAGGACATCTTTGAAATGCCAACAGCTGGTGGAGGGCAGGTGGCAGAGAGAGGGGACTTGCTTTCTTCATTGCTGAAAATGGAGGTAGATGCAGTCGAAGGGCCACAGGTGGGTGAAGGGGCGGCTCAGGGAGGAATTCTAGGCTGCCAGCCCCCTACCGCATCCTCCTGGTGTGTTAGAGGTCTCCATTGGTTCAGGCTGGATCAGCCACTGTCTCGCCCTGCTCCAGGCAGGGTCTACCCACAGTAATTCCTCTAGCCAGGAAAGGCTGCTAGATTGGGGGCGGAGGGTGGGGCGGGGATAAATAAATATTGGGTTGGCCAGAAAAGTTCATTCAGGTTTTCTGTATGAGCGTATGGAAAAACCAGAATGAATTTTTCAGGCAACCCAATAAATACATTAAATAGGTAAGTAAATGTGTGCTCAGTCATGTCCAACTCTCAGCAACTGTATGGACTATAGCCCACCAGGCTCCTCTGTCCTTTTAGGATGCTCAATTCAGTTTGAGTTTCAGATAAACAAGGAATAATTTGTTAGTATAAGTCTGGGCCATGCAATATGTGGGATGCACTTGCACTAACAGAGGATTCATTGTTCCTCTGAAATTCAAATAGAACTGGGCAACCTGTATTTTATCTGGCAACCATCCACCAAGGGTGCCTGAGGCCCAGGGTTTGGGAAACAAGAGCGTGGGAATATGCCGCTGACCACTTCCCTAAGCCCCTCCCCTGTGCCCGGGGCCTTGCCCTCCTTGCCCTGCTGCTAGGCCTGTTCACACTCGCTCTAAAAGATGCACCTCCTTCCCCCCACAGCCCTGTGTTCTCTCCCCCTGGAGAAGGCCCCCTCTGACCTGGGCAGCCACTGGACTTCCCCAGGGTCCAGGCTGGGATGTCTCGTCCACTGTCCACTCCCCTTCAGGATCTAGGTCCTCAGGGCAAGGAGAAGCAGCCTGGCCATGTGCCCCACTGGGGAAGGAACCCTGTCGCATGAGGTCTCTTGGGACTGGGGAGGAGGTGGCCGGGCTGGCTTCTGCAGAAGAGATTGGAAGAAATGGCATAGACACTTCTGCCAATCCTAGCCTTGGCAACAGGGGTGAGCAGGTATGAAGAAAAGCAGCATTCAGACCACAGTCACAAGGTCAGGGGAACTTGCAGGAAAAGATGGGTGGGAGGCAGAAGTGAGCAGCCCACCTGACCAGGCCTTTCCTTTCTGCACACGAATGAGAAGGCAGAGCTGTGCCAAATAAAGGCCTGGAGAAAGAGATTAAAGGCCGTCCTTGACTCAGTCCAGACCCTTGGTCCCCACTGTCCTCTGGGAAGTATCCTTTCCAGATGCTGCTAACATCCAGGGCTTCCCCTGCAGCCAGGAGCCAGGCACCCCAGACACCTACTGCCCTCAGACCAAGGGCCAGGGTCACCACCTGCTATCTCTATTCCCCAGAGCCTGCCTCCCTCTCGGGCCCCTGCCAGTTCTCAAGTCCACAGTTCTGTCTCATCACCCCTCTGTGGTCTGTTTGTCCTTCCAGGCTCTTGGAAAATGGACAAATTTCTGAGCCACTTCCACCTGACCGAACCTGAAGCCAGCACCCAGTTCATGACCCAGTATTACCTGGATGTGCTAAATCACCAGAACCCGGGAGTAGTAAGGAATGAGACCACGGAAAAACCTGAACCGAAATAACTGCCTGCCAGACCTCAAGCTTCACACTGACGGTGTGTCCACAGTGCTCACCTCTCATAGTCTGGGTATGGACTCCCCCTCTCCGGGTATGGAACCCCCTTTCTCTTCCAAATTAAAAAAAATCATCTAGGGCTTAATGGTTGGATGTTTTGTTTCCAAATCTGTTCTCCTTCCAAAACCAAGAGGTGGAAATCCATCGATGTCCAGCACTGGGGCTGGGGGCACTCCTTTAAAATGCAAGTGGTTGGTGGGGAGTGGGGTGGGATGGAGCAACAGGCAGGAGGTGGGAGTCTCTAGCCCTGAATGGTCATTGAGGCACTGTGTGACCTTGATCAAGTCACTTACCCTCTGTAAAATTTCACTTCCTCAGTTGTGAAATTGAAGGAGGAAGAAGGGACAAGGGGTGGTTGGTTTATCACCATGACCCTTCCCAGTTCTGAACATTCATTTAACAAACACTGGCAGCACATGGTATGTGCCTGACCTTGGGCCAAGGTGCTGGGGATTCACATGTGACAAAGGCAGGCCCAACATGAGGCTTGTTTGATGGAGCTTCCAGTTCAGGACGGGAGGGCAAACTTCTTCATCAGATGACCACAGGCAAATTCCAGCAAATGTGGCAAGTGTTATGAGGGGGTAGAGGGGACCTGATTTGTGATGGGGGGGGTGGGGGGTGGTCAAAGCTTGGGAACGCCTCTCTTTCCCGAGGAAGTCATGTTTCACTTCACGGCTGAGAAGTGGGATAGGGGTTAACTCTGAGAGGAGACAGGGACAGAGAAGAGACATGACACCTCCCAGCTCCCGTGGCTGATGGGGCAATGAAAAATCAAAACTGTGGCCACCTGGACAGATGGACAAAGACCAGAATAGGTCAGGCCTTGCAGTCATGTTCACATTTTGGATTGTACCCTGGAAGTGATGGGGAATCGTGAAATGGCAAATAGATCGGAGGGGAGAAAGCGCATGATCTGATGTCTGCTTTTAGAAAGCTGTGAAGAAACTTGTTGGTCTGCACAGGAAGGATTTTCGGCATCTTGACAGCCCCTGGATATCCTCTGAAAGTCTCTTGGCTTTCCCACCCCAAAATCCCTTGGAGGCACCTCTGTGCCAAGGTCTCATTCACAGGCTAAACCCTGGTTCCTCAACTCCCCCACTCCCAACACCAACCCCCAACCCTCTCAAAAAGACCCTCTGCTCAGTTTCCCTCCCAAAAGTTAATTACTCCCCCCTCCTTGGCTAGAATACAACAAGATGGGTGACTCATGCATGCAGAGTGCCTGAGAGCCCCAGATGAAAGGGGCAGGCTGTAGCCGGGCCCTGGGTTATTACCTTCCTAAAGCCGTGCCCTGCATTAGCCAGAAGGCAAGGGGCCCCAGCCAACCCCTCGGCCCAGCACACTGTTGACTGGTGGGAAGATTTTAGTGATTGTCGTTGTTGCTCAGTCGTGGCCAACTCTTTGTGACCCATGAACCGCAGCACACCAGGCTTCCCTGTCCCTCTCTATCTCCTAGAGTTTGCTCAAACTCGTGTCCATTGAGTCAATGATGCCATCCAACCATCTCATCCTCTGTTGCCCCTTTCTCCTCCTTCCCTCAATCTTTCCCAGCATCAGGGTCTTTTCCATGGGGATCTGAAAAACACCAGGAGGCGGGAGACTGAGTGTGTGATAGGAAGGGATTGGATGATGTTCCTCCAAACCCCTCCCTGCCCCCGTATCTGTAGATTCAGCTCCCCATCCAGGTGATGGACAGCAAGCTCCTGTTCTACAGAACAGCCTTTGTTTGACACCATCCCAGGTAGTAGGAACTCCCCACTCCATTCTAGGCCACCAGGCAGGCTTGTCAGCAGAGCTACACGAAGCAGCCAAAGGAAATGTCCATTTGCAGTGTCACAGAAGGCAGCCCTTGAAGGGACTCTATGGATGTGTGTGAACCTCCCTCTCTCTGGGCCCTTCTCCCCACAGCCCCCACCCCCACGAGGCCCAGAGTGTAATTGGCAGCTCTGGTCGGTGTCCAGGGCCGGCATAAATAGCAGGTCAGCTTCCTAGAGCAGCCCCAAATTGAGACACATCCTCCCCTCTTCTGCTTTTAATTCCTTGTGGCTAGCATGTTTATTTTGGGTGAGGAAAAAAATCGGATGTTTATCCTTCGAGGAAATTATCGGCTTGCTTTCCTTCCTTCCCCCCGCCCCACCTCTTTTCTCTTCCTCTGGTGTTATGGGCTTTTAGTTCAGCTGCTAGAGAGACCCCCACCCTCTTGGCCCCAAAACTTGAAAAAAGAACAAAACTAGCCCAGGCGCTAGACTGAAGCCAGCCTTGCCAGACGTCCCTGAAAGCCACAGAGAAAGAGCTCTCAGGGGTCGGCAGGGAAAGTCTGGAGGCCAGGAGACCTTGAGGAAGCCCACCTGACTCAGCTCTCCACCTGCGGAAGGCTTTGGGCCTCCGGCCCCTTTTCTTTTCACTGCATCCTCCAGGAAGAAACAAAATGAGCATGGAGATTGGTTCGAAACTGCCAACAACGCAGTTTAAAAAAATGTAAGGGAGTACTGCCTGCGTGTTCAATTGTATCCGACTCTTTGTGATCCTATGGACTGTAGCCCACCAGGCTCCTCTGTCCATGGGATTTCCCAGGCAAGAATACTGGAGTGTGTTGCCATTTCCTCCTCCAAGGGATCTTCCCGATTCAGGGATTGAACCTGTGGCTCCTGTACCTCCTGCATTCACAGGACGATTCTTTTACCACTGAGCCACCTGGGAAGCCTCAAGGGGAGTATTACTGACCCCTTTACAGACAGGAGAACTGACATTATCATCATCATCATCATCAGATATCATTTGTTGAGTGCTGTCTGCATACCAGGCACCATGCCAAATGCCTGACATGTAACATCTCCTTTAGTGCATTCATTCCTGCCTGGCTTCCCAGCCTACCAGGCCTTCATACCTATTCTCTCATCCAATTATCAAAACCACCTAGTAGTGTAGGTGTTGCAATTGTCATCTTATAGACAAGGAAACTGACATTCCGATAAGTTAAGGGACCTCCTCCCTGTTCTGTAACTAGTAATGGTAGAACCTGGTGTTAACTCGGGCCTTCCCACTCTCAGTACTCACAGGTAATGTCCATGCATGCTAAGTCACTTCAGTCGTGTCCGACTCTTTATGACCCTATGGACTATCGCTCACAAGGCTCCTCTGTCCATGGGGATTCTCCAGGCAGGAATACTGAAGTGGATTGCCATGTCCTCCTCAAGGGGATCTGTTCCACCCAGGGAGCGAATTCATGTCTCTTATGTCTAACCTGCATGGAAGGTGGGTTCTTTACCATTCGCACCACCTAGGAAGCCCACTCACAGGGTGCCCTCAAAGGCCAGATCCTCTATTTATCCCGAAGCTGGGTAGGCCCAGAAGGAAGGGTAGAAGTTCTAAAAGAATCTAAAGGGAGTCTTCCCTTCCCCTAGCCTCAAGTTATTCTAGACTAAGTATGATTTGTGGGGAGGGTCAGCTCCCTGACACTGAAAGCAATGACCTGGCCCAGCTCAAGGCCATTACCACCCCCCTCAACCTGCACAGGGCAAATACCCCAACAGTTCACCACCCTCAATGCTTTGCACGACCCCTCTGGCTTCCTGGAACTTTGTGTAATAACTGCCAAAAGAGAGATGGAAAAGGACATATAGGAAGAATTCCTAATGATGAAGATGATAAGGATAAAGTTGAGGATGAAGATGGTGGTAATGATGGTGGTGATAGGAGTTGATAGTGAAGGGTTCAGGTGTTAGTGCCAAGCACCTGTGGGATAAGAATGCCAGCTAGATGCATGAGGTGGTGTAATTGAAAAAGCACAACTTTTCTTAGCACACCTAAGTTCGCACAGTCTCTACCACTTGATAGCTCTTTGACCTCAGGGAACTTACTCAACTGTTCTGGACCTGTGTTTCAACTGCAAAAAGAAAACAGTATAATGAGAAAAAATGGAAATACACGTGCCTTCCTTAAAGATCTGTTGCAATGGTTAAATGAGATGGCACGGAAGGCGCCCGGCACAGTGCCTGGCATGCAGGCTGTTCAGTAAATGTGTGTTCTCCTCTCCTTCTCTGCCTGCACCTCACCTGCTCTGCTCCCCAGCTCAGCTGGAGCAAGCATTCAGGCTGAGGGTAATGGGAGGGCTCACCTTCTCCAGATGAGTCTTTCCCAAGAGACCCATCGGAGTGTCGGCAGCCCCAGGGAGAGGGCCAACTGCCAAGGGAGCCTCACGCCCAGCCCAGCATCCCCCTCCCAAGCTTAGCAAAACACTGGGAGGCTTGGATCAGGAAAGACAACCCAGTTCCTTAGCAACTAACAAGCATTTCCCTGTAAAGACAAAGACCCTTCACTCAGAACGCTCCCTCCCCCACCTCTCCAGGTATCTGATCTGTTTGCAGGAGTGGGGCTAGAGGCCCGTCCACCCCCACCCCAGGTCTAGAGGCCTTTAACCCCACCCTCCCAGCTGTCCCAATATTACCTGCAATTATCCCACTGCATCTTTCATCCTGGCACTAATTAACTTTCCCATTTTCCCCAGGAGCTGCTGGGAGACACATGAGATGCACGCGCGCGCGCACACACACACACACACACTTGCATGCACACACATACACAAATACCTATAGTTCCCCTGCAGAGACCTTCACTCCATTTTAGAGATCTGGAAACTAAGGTTCAAGAAAGGAGAAAATTCCTTGAGGTTCTCATCTGCCTCCTGGGTACTTGGAAGGAGAAATAGAAGCTGAAGAGTCTGGCTCAGGAAGAGGGGAGGACAGAGTCCCTGACAATCCTGGGAGATGAAGGACCAGGAAGGAGAAAAGTCTTTGGAGAGGACAGATGAAAACTATGCCAAGACTGAGGACTTAGCTCTGAGTACCACCTTAGTGCCACCAAATGCAAGCCATCCCACTTAACACAGAGAGGGCATTTCAAAGAGTAAAAAGGAACTATTTCAGTCAAATAGGCGAGGAAGACAGAGTCAAAAAGAGATGGGAATAGGAAAGAAAGGCATCGCCATCTGGTCTGATGAACCAGACCGGGTTCATTTAAAAGAATCACTGATCAGAACTCAAGACCTGATTTTAACACCAGGGCTACCCTTCACTGCTGTGTGACCCTGGGGACATCAGCTGCCCTCTCTGAGCCTCAGCTTCCTCATCCATAAAATAGTTTGGTATGAGTGTTCTCTGAGACCCCCCTCCAGCTGAAGTGTTCTTCAACTCTGTGGTTATTTGGGTGCATGGTAGAGAAAGCCACTACCACTATCCCTTTGGAAGGGTGGAGCAGGGGTGTCAGAGGAAGCCACTAGAACAGGAGACAAAGAGTATTCTTAGGATTAAAAATGAAAAAAGCCCAATGCATTTGGCGACAGGAGCCAGAAGACCCTATCAGGAGGTTAAGGAGAAGTCTACAGATGTGGGGAGCTGCAGACCCTAGGATTTCAGGAGAACCCTCTCCCAGGCTCAGTGGCCAGCAATAGAGCTTCCCCTCCCCAAATCCTGGCCTGGGGGAGACCCTTCAGGGACCTAGAGGAGGGAGGACGGAGGGGCACAGGGGCCCTGGGTCTGCACCCGGGCACAGAAGGTAGAAATATGACTTGGGGGAATTGCCTGGTGGTCCAGTGGTTAGGACTCAGCACTTTCATTGCCAGCGCCCAGGTTCAATCCTGGGTCAAGGATTGAACAAGATTCCACAAGCTGCGTGGCATGGCCAAATAAAAGAAAGAAAGAAATATGACTTGGGATCCTCCTGACCTGCCCTGAATGAGGGCAGGACACAGTAGTTGCCCCCTTTATTCCTTGGGAGCTGGAGTCCACCCCACTGCTATCTAGCAACCCGGCAGGAAGCTGAGAGCTCAAAGAAAAGAGGCTGAGCCTGTCAGAAAGGCGGGCACAGCAGGGCCCTGGGTCCAACTTTCACTTCCAGTCTCATGAAAAAAGCAGACAGTGAGCTGAGGGGGCTTCCTTTAGGACGTGGGCATAAGTACAAGCCTGGGCAGTGCCCAAAAGGAGTCCAAACACCCTCCGCTCACACCCAAACTCATTCACACAAACTCAGACCTCCCGCACTCACTTCCATACTCACACATCGGCACACTCATTCATTCACACGCACACAGAGCAGTAGCTGGACGTGGATAAAGTCACCATAAGGCAATAGATCGTCTCCACTCACTGTGACTGTGAAGCCAGAGCCCCAACACTACTTCCCCAGTATGGATGGAGGCTTGGCCAAGTGCTAAGAACTGAACGGATTACAAAAGAAGCCTGGAAGTTCTCTGTCCATCCCCCGCCTCCTCAGAGCGGAAGCTGCATTTGCTCAGGAGGATGCTGGTCACCCCTATCCAGAGTTCACCTGTCTTCCTCCCCGCAACATCCTGAGAACCAGGCCCTGCCGTCCACACATCTATGAATGTGTGTGCACACACTGACACACACCTCTACTCTACGCATCCTGCACACACACTGTAAATACACCAGCCCACACAAAATCACATGGTGTATGCACCCGCTAGACACTCCAGGGTTTTGCCTCTGCCAAGCTCTTTCTAGACATCCATGCTAGCTGCATGCACGTTCACTGTTCAGTTCAGGAAGTGACGAACATAGGATTTGCATACACATGCAGTCTTCATGTGTGCATGCCCACTTCATTCACAACCCACTACCCACTGGCCCACCAGTGACAGGGACATACATACCATCCTTTGAACTAAACTGAGATCAGACCAAGGCCTAACCCCAATTCTCACTTTTCAGACTCCTGATACAGCAAGCGGATTTGTGGCAGCAGCTGTGGAGGTTATGTGTGTATGTGTGTTTATGTGTGTGTGTGCAGTTTCAGGTGGGGAGTGTGTGGAGAGGGGTGAAAAGAAGGTTCTGGCTGAAGAAGGGAACCAGGCCTGCCCCTGAAGGCCACAAGGAAGGCACTGAGACACACACCCTCCTCCCAGCAGCCCTACCCACTCCCTGTGCCCTCGCCTGCTGCCAGGCCAGGGAAAGGAGAAGCTAAAAGTGGCCAGTCTGACTTGCTAAATTGGTCTTCAGTGGAGTAAGGGAAACGCGTCAGTTCCCTGGGGAAGTGGCCGAGCCCAGGGTGGCCACAGGCCCCTGGGCTTCTACTCCAATGGAAAAAAAAAACTTGCTCAAATAGATCTGACGCTTTGTTTTCGAACCCAAAATACCCTGTGGCGGCTGCCGGAAGCGTGACCGCGGGAGGGAAGTGGGGCAAGAGGGGAGGTTAGTTTGAGTTTCCATTGCAGCAACTCTCTTTCATTTGGGGTCTAGATGAAGCTCTCCTGCCCATCCATGAGAGGGTTGGTGCGAGAGGCAGTGCGGGCTCTGAGATTCAGGCCTGGGGTACTCACAGCCACAGTCACCCTTGGCCCACTGCCATCCTTTCCCCAGAGGCCGCTAAAGAAGACCGCATCAGAATTTTCTCTCAGGTCACCTGGTGGCAGGCGGGAAAGCTGACCCGGGAAGAGGGGCTGTGCTAGGGGCAAGGGGCCCAATCACAGGTGACTCTGCCTTCAGAGCCGTGACTTTCCTTAGTGAACTTTGACATAAACTTTTTAAAAAACAAAGATCTTATTTACACAGAAATTTTCAAAGAGCATCCAATGAATCAGCTGGACTAACAGCACAGACCTCATATTCTGAGTCAGTTCCTTGGTCTGTGGCACTAATGCTAGCTCCGAATGCAAGCGTTGGGGAAGAATGACTGACTACATATAACAGGATCCCAATGCGCACATCCCATCACCCTGCTATCCTCATTTCTTTTTCCTCACATCACTCACCACCACCTTGTATGCATCTTCTTATAGCCCATTCTCACCCTGAATCCTCATTAGGCCTTGAGTCTTCACACAAGCTCTTTCCATCACAGCTCTGTCTCCAATGCCAGACACACAGTAGGTGCACAAGAGATAAATCTTAAATGTTCAAGACAATCAGGTGGAGGGGCAGTCAGCAAACAGTTCTCTTGCCTCATGAGAACTTGTTAATTCACTAATGCAGAGGCCTGTGGGAGTTGCTTGGTGATCCAGTGGTTAGCACTCCGAACTTCCACTGTAGGGGGTACAGGTTCAATCCCTCCTCAGGGAACTAAGATCTTGCATGCCACATGGTGAGGTCAAAAAAAGGAGAAGAAAATGCTGAGGGCTGCTGTTACACCAGACTGTGGCACTTCGTGGGGATGGATGGGGTGGGTTGAGAGGGGGCTGTGTCATGGGATTATGTAAAATCAGGATCTGGAACTTGGGGCAGGAGGGTGAGAGGCAGACATCCATCAAAGAATGACACAGACTCATGTGAAAAGGTAGGTAGGACCAGGGCAACCCAGGAGTGCTGTTTGGGGCAGTGAGCACTTAGCACTGGACTTGTAACCACTGGATGTAGGAACCAACACATGGACCGAGGGTATCAGAGGAAAGGCTTTTCGACTGAACTGAGAAGAATGTCCTCCAGGACATCATGGTCCAGAGAAAACGTCACTCTAGCGGCAGGAAGGCATTGGGGCGCCCCCCGCCCTCCCCACAAGTGGTTCCGACTGATGGCCGGGTTAGGCAGGCGTTGCTGCACACCTCCTGGGCCTGCGAACCCCGGGCTGCAGTTAGAGGCCGCCGCGCGCCCTCGGTCCCTGGGTGATGTTTACTGGCTCTTAATGACGGCAGGGTAATAATCACCCTAATGAAAAACTCCCTCCGGGCGCGGGCCAGCCAGACTGCGATGAGGAAACCGGGAGGCATTTCGGAGCCGCCAGTGACTCAGGCTGAGTGTGCAGCGCGCGGCCCGAGGGACTCTCGGGTCGCCTCTCTTGCTCCGCGCGCCCCTCCAGCGCCGCCGCCGGAGCGCGGGGAGCTGAGGCCCCCGACCGGCTTTGCTCCGCCAAACCACCGGCAAAGCCAATCGCCCACTGCCACCCTCGGCCAGGCCCTCGGCTGAGACTTCTTTCTCTGGGTCTGCGCGGGTCTCCAGCGCCCCCTCCCCATCATTCTTGATCTCGACTCCCCCGCTGTCTGGCTTTGGAAGCGGGTAGCGCTCTGCGGTGCTCGGGGCACCCTTGCCGACTCCGCCGGGCTCTGCTGGCCTTGGCACCGACTCTCCTAACGGCACTTCTCTGTCAGTGCCTCAGTTTCCCCGACTGAGCAGCAACAACAGCTCGAGTTTCTCCACACCACCCCCTACCCTGCCCCCGGGTGGCGGGAGTATTAATTACAGTTCGTTCCTGGCTTTGAAGATGAAAAATGCCAAGGGTCATTACCACTCAATTAACGGGGCTATTACCACTTGAGTTTATGTCTGATGAATCCTACCCCGCCCCCAGCCTGGGATCCACGTTGCCTTAGGACTCCTCAAGCACCTCCTCTCTCCTGGAGTCCATACCTGGACTTAGCCCCTTTCCTGTTCCAGCTAATAGCACCCCACAAGGGACAGGGTAGAGGGTCTGGCACGTTCATTCTCCCACAGATATTACAGATACAAATGGAGCACCCACATTACGGAGAACTTCCATAAGCCAGGTTCTAGCTGGGGGTACAGCAGTGCAGGTCTGGACCCCAGCCTGTGCCTTCCTGGAGCCTGTGTTCTAGTAGATGTTCCAGTGTCTGCTGGCATCTCCAGATCCTGCCTCAGAGCTGTCTCACTTCCGTTCCTCTAGGATTCCTCACTCATCCACAAACTAACAGAGAAGTTTTGAAAGGACAGTGCTAATGGGCTCTAGCTAGTTTCAGAGATTAAAAAAAAAAAATTAACAGGAAAATAAGGGGTGAATCACAGCTCCTTACACAGAATGGGCTTCCCTGGGTCTCAGACGGTAAAACATTTGCCTGTAATACAGGAGACCTGGGTTTGATCCCTGGGTCAGGAAGATCCCCTAGAGAAAGGGAGTGGCTCTCCACTCCAGTATCCTTGCCTGGAAAATTCCATGGAGAGAGGAGCCTGGTGGGCTACACAATCCATGGGGTTGCAGAGTCAGACACGACTGAGTGACTAACACTTTCACTTTACACAGAATACCCCTGCCCTTGCCTCTCCTCCTCACTTAGAGGTCTTAGCCAACCCAGTCCTCAGGTCTTGATCAACACCCCCACCAGGCTTTCCCCTGTCTCTGAGCTTGTCCTCCTGCAAGGCCTTCCCTGCCTGAACTCCTTGCCAGCGCTTCCTCTGAGAACCGATCGTGCCTTGCGTGTGATCGCTTCTACCTCAGTCTCATCCCTCACTTCCCTTTAAACTGCCTGCTCCCCGACACATGGCAAATCCCAGTCTCAAGTCTGAGTCCCTCTACAGGAAATGCTCCCTGAAGGTATGTCTCACTAAAACGAGAGAATTTAGTCCCAGACACAGGAGTCTCTCCCTTCACTCCAGTGAGAAATAAACTTTGGTAGACAAGGGGTCTCCCATCCTGTATAGTGTGGGGAGAGTGGGTGCTGGAGTGGTAGAACCCATTCTGTATAGTATGGGGGGTGGTGTGTGGGAGTGGTAGAAATGCAAGAATAAGGTGGACAAGGGGTCCGGCATCCTGTATAGTGTGTGTGTGGGGTGGATGCTGGAGTGGTAGAAATGCAAGAACAAGGTAGGAAGCACACTGTGGATCCTGAGTCCCTCAAATCGGCCTGCTTCAGAATCACCCATGTGGACACTTGAGTTGGGTCAACAACTTCCTATGGAGCACCTGCTGGGAACAGCCAGGGGAGTGTTAGGGAGGCAGAGGAATCAGACTCAGTCCAAGCCCCCAGGGAGCTCAGATACCATCTCTTGTCATCCAGTACCTTTCTTGGTGATCTGGGGCCAGATAACTCTAAAAGGCCAAAATAATTCTGCAGAGAGAAAGAGAAATCTATCATGCCCCTTCTCATCTGCCCTGAACCCCGGCAGAAAAAGCTCATGCCATCAGTCAGGCTGATGGGCAGACTTCCTGTGGGTACCAGCTGGCTAGTACTGTCAGCCCTCAGAGTGATGGGATGGGCCAGGGGCAGTGTCAGTTCTTTACACCAGTGGTTGTAAAGAATTTCATTTTCTAAGAGAGATACGGCATAACAAAAGTCAGGAAGCCCTGCCTGGGCCTTCTGGTGAAAGAGGATGCTAACATAACTGAGGACCTCGAATTCTGGGCCTAAGAGAGTCATCAACTGCTTTTCCCCACATCCCAGAGTAATTTTTTTTTTTTTTGACAACATAAAACAACAAAGAAGAAGCCAAAAGTCAGCCCCCAACTCATCGCCTCGGTGGATGAGGCCAAGGGCCCACTTGTTTAAGGCTGAGGAGGGTCCTGAGACTGGAAGCTGATCCGAAACGCCAAGATCTAGAGACCACGGCTCTCCGATTCCTCAGTGGTTGTCTTTCCAGGACAGAGAGGAAAGGAAGCTGCCAGCCTTTTAGATGCTTGACCTGTCCCTGCTTGAAGCCTGCAGCCAGCAGAAGGCTGGTGGTGCGGGCAACAGTAGGGGGGCCCCTGCTCTCATCTGTGCTCTCACCTCTCTCTCTGCCCCCCTTTTCTGTCTCACTCCCTGTTTGCTCCCTCTGCTGCCTCCCCCACCCCACCCCCACACGCATAACTTTTCTGGTTCACTTCAGATGACAAAGTTCCTCTTTCCAAAAAGCCTCATCCCCCGAGAGTCTTCACTGCAGAGACATCATCCCTCCCAGCTGAGAAGGGGGCTGCCCCACTGTGGCCCCCAGGGGCAATGGCAGCCCCCCTCCACCCAAGCACATGACTCCACTTACCCTCCATGCACCCCTGAGCTATGACAGCCAAGTTCCCATTACAAGCCCTTAGCCCTGACCCATCCCTCTTCCTCCCTGAGGGTCCTAGAAGCCCAAACTTGGCTGGGAACGCGTGTCTCTTCCCAACACTTTGTGCAATAGAATCCAAAACTCAAGGATCAACATTGCTGGGAGGAATTTATCCTTTTTAATGCCACAGAATGTATCCTTTAATTTTTAATTTAAACTTTTTGTTTTCTGGTGGGGTATAGCCAATTAACAATACTGTGATAGTTTCAGGTAAACAGTGAAGGGACTCAGCCATACACATACATGTATCCATTCTCCCTCAAATTCCCCTCCCAGCCCTTTCCAAAACAGAATTCAGAACTCGTGAATCAACACTACTAGGAGGAATTTAGAGGCAGGTTAGCCAGTCCAATCCCTCCCAAAAGCCCAGGAGTCAGAGGGCAGCCCAAGGTCACACAGATAATTGATAGTGGAAGCCAGAAGTCCTGATCCCCAGGCCGGGGCCTGTTCTTTCCACGTCCCCATACAGTACACTTTTTCCAAGTCTTGCCTTCTATCTAAGACCAGCCTTCTCTCCCTTCCCTAGTCCAGCCCTGCCTGAAATCTCAACCTCTAGACCCCCATAGCAATTACAGGCTGGGACTTGTGTCTGAGGAGGGATCTCCAGGAAGGCTTTGTATCCCACCTCACTCCCAGCAAATGTTGCTCTCTAACAAGACTTTCTCCCTTCAGTCACCAGCTTCTCCCCATCATTGCTTGAAGAGTAAGCAAAAATACCCTTATTCAACGTGATTATAATGAGTTTGTTCAAATGTTGGCACAGAAGATGTTTCAAAAGGAAGTGTGAAACTGGCTTGGTGAGGAGCCTGTGACCTCTGCGACAGCCTAGGCAGTGGGACCTGAGCTCCGAGGGGACAGATATTCTTCTGCCTACTAGGAACCCTGCTTCCCCGTGACCAGGCTGTAGCCCCTCCTCTCCCCTGGGAGGGGGCTCCTCCCCTAGCTGCCAGCTGGGTCCTGAGGATGCTGGGAGGCAGATCCTGGTAGGCCTTCTTCTATTCATTGCCTTCTCCATAGGTTTTACACCCCTCCTTCCTCTTACCTGGGCTGCCCCAGCGGCTCAGTGGTAAAGAATCTACCCACAATGCAGGCTGCTGGAGACGCGGGTTAGATCCCTGGATCAGGAAGATCCCCTGAAGGAGGATATGGTAACCAATTCCAATATTCCTGCTGGGAAAATCCCTGGACAGAGGAGCATGGTGCCCTACAGTCCATGCGACCCCATGGACACACCCATCCATGGGGTCGCAAAGAGTCGGACACAACTGAGCATGCGCGCACTTCCTCTTACCACACAAGCTGAGTTCAAATCTCAGCTCAGCCATTTCCTGGCCAAGGACTCTCCCACTAACTACTCAGATTTCTTCCAACTCCTTAGATCTTTCATGAAAGGAAAAAAAAAAAAACTATTGAGGGGCAGCCCTTAAAGCTTCCTCACGGAATTGTTGTGAAGAATGAAGCTGGTGTATCTCCACCAGCTGCCATCTTGTGTGGGCATAGAAGATCAGTGAGCCAGACGCCTCCAGCAATCCCCACACAACACTCTTAACCAGGACCACCACCCCCCAAATTGTCATTACTGTCAAGTTCCTTCCATGGGCTTCTAGACCAAACCCCTCTTACCTGTGTGTGTCAGTCGTTCAGTCGTGTCCAGCTCTTTGTGACCCTATGGACTGCAGACCACCAGGCTTCTCTATACATGGGATTTTCCAGACAGGAAGACTGGAGTGGGTTGCCATTCCAGGGGAACTTCCTGACCCAGGGATCGAACCCAGGTCTCCTGCATGACCTCTAAAATGCCAAGGAGGGTTGTCTAGGTTGATTCCAGGATGAACAGTCCATCTCTTGTGGGGTACCCCAAAACAGAAAGCAATTGAAAGCCCTTGAGGGAGTTATCATTCAGGAGCAATCTCACCGGGGTAGGCTCTCTACATGGGTGCCTGGTGTGACTTAAGGAATGACAGATGTTCTCTGCACCCCAAGCTTCCAAATCCTTGTCACTGGGTCTGACATCCCACAGTCAGACCTCAGCCCATCAGCGTATCTGAGTTCCGACCATTTTCCAGGCACCATGCTTTACAATGGGCTAACTTCCTTTGGGTTACACCCTACCCTCTTCTAAGCATTTTCTGATAAAAAGGTAAATCTTGTCTGAGATGGTAAGGCATTAACTCGCCAGCACCCCAGTTTGAAATAATTGGGGGCTTCTTTTTTTTAACTTTTTATTTTATATTGGAGTAGAGCCGATCAATAATGTTGTGATATTAATAGTTTCAGGTGGACAGCAAAGGGAATCAGCCATACACAAACATGTATCCATTCTCCCCCAAATAAGGGCTTCTTTCTTATAAAACAGCAGAGAAGTACTGGATATCTTTAGAAAAAGGAGCACAAGTTCAGAGGGCAGAGGTGACTAAGGAGCAAGATAGAGTTCCAACCTGGCCTTTTTCTGTGATGGATTTGTAGGGCCAAGTCCCCTCCTTCCTCCACTCTTTCACCAAGACAAACACACTCATTGCCCCCACAAGCAGCAGCAGTCCCAGAAGTAAGCAGCGGGGAATGGGCGGCCTTGGCCCTGCTATAGAGCCGCGGGCCTGTCTTTCACCATCTCCAGGGTGAAGATGCCCTGAACCAGTGCCTACTCGCTCCCCAACAAGTCCAGGGCTTCCAGTTCAGGTAATTAGGCCCTTGGCAATCTCACCTGAGCCTACCAATAAAACTGAGACAGTCACCCTCAGCCCCTGTTCAGGAGGCAGAGAGGCGAGAAAGCGGGAGGGAAGGGAAATTTTTTTTTTCTATGCTGAATTCAAGACGGGGCAAGCAGAAGGGAGAATGCTGTTAGTCTCTAAGGGGCCACTCCACACCTCCCACCCCAACTCCAATAGGCGGGGTTGCCCCTGCCCACCATAGATCCCTGACCTCTGTTTGCCACCTTCATCCAGATTGACAGGGGACACCTGTGCGGGCTGTAATTGGACCAGCAGCCAGGCAGTGAGGACCTATGCTTGCGGAGGCAGGCTTTCCCCAGCATGGATCCTTCCAGGATCCCCCACCCAACCCTGAAGCCACAGCCATACTCCATAACGTGTCTAGAAGGATGCTCCAGAGTGTTAAAGAGCAACTGAATGACTGCTTGGTATTCTACTTTATGTCATCACCAGCTACCAAGGGCTCCATCCTTGTCTGGGTTCTCATAGAGTGGGGACCATTCCTTAACCATCTCTGTGATGATGTAAAGCTCACAAATAAAACTTTCCTGTATATGATCACACTGATATGTGTGATAAAGGGTATGGAGTTTCCTACCTGGCCCTTTTTACTCCCTGTGTCAACTACACTCACCCCTAAGATACACAAGGGGAACGGGTTTTTCTGAAACATGGTAGGGTGGGGGAAAATAGAGTTTACCAATAATAATCGCCATTTATTGAGTGCTGCTAGTGATCTAGCAGAAGTATTCTATGACGTTATTTAATTTAGTTCTTCCTAAGGGATTGTTGTTGTTGTTCAGTTGCTAAGTCCTGACTCTTTTGCAACCCCATGGACTGTAGCCCACCAGTCTCCTCCATCCATGCGATTTCCCAGGCAGGAATACTGGAGTGGGTTGCCATTTCCTTCTCAAAGGGATCTTCCCAACCCAAGGAACAGAGAACCCCCATCTCCCCCATTGACAGGTGGATTCTTTACCATGAGCCACTAGGTGACCCCCTCTTAGGAGTAGGTACTATTATTATCCCAATTTACAGACAAGAAAACTGAGACCCAGAAAGAGATTCAGAAAGTTGCCCAAGATCACACTAAAGTTTTAATGAATACTTATTTAATTGAATTGAAGGCTCCCATTCTAGGTCAGGGACAAGTAAGAAGAAGGGGACAGGCATTTTGCCCAAAAAAAAAGACTCCTACCCATTCTCACCAAGCAAGCAGGTCTGGAGCAGGCCTGCAAACTCTACTTGTTCTCCTTGAATGCAACAGGTCCTGTTGGCCTAAAAGTGTCTGCGGCCCACCTCTGGAATGGCTACACTCTATGGTCTTTGGGGCCCCAGAAGCTTTCAAGAATCCCAGATTCTCCCACCGGCCTCTGCCTTTCCGAATGTGGGTGCCTATCAAACAGGCCCGGGGGTTCCAGCTCCTCAATCTCCTTCCTCTCCCGGGTCTCAACGAGGGTGAGGGGTGCATCACGGTAGGGTCCTCCCGAGTTGAGCTGGGCGGCCGGGAGCGCTCGCACTTCCTCCCCGCCACCCCCGCGCGCTGAGCTGTGTCTCGCGCGGGGAAACATGGACACTTCAGGCACCACTGGTGTCTGCGGCTCGCCTGAAGGCCGCGAAACTCGCGGCGTCTCGTGGCCCCGACAGGAATCCACAGAACCCCTCTCCACCTCCGGGTGCACACGCAGCAGAAAGCGCCGCGGAGAGGCCACGGCCGGAACTGGAGCGGCCGATGCTCGCCGGGGGTCGCTGCTCCCCGCCTCTCCCCGTCTCTCCTCAGCTGCCAGGCTCCGCGGCCAGAGGCCGAAGCCGCTGGCTAATTTTTCACGCCCCCCAGACCGCCTCCCTAGGTGACGCTACAGCCTGTGTGGTTCCTTTAAAGGCTGCGGGTTCCGTTCTTCTTTCCTTTTCCACTGGATGCCAAAATATGCAAATCCGGGGACCGGAATCTGCAGCCAAATCGAGAAGGAGAAGGGGCGCGGCCGGCGCGTCACCGGATCCGCTCCTTGTATGGCTCTTCCCGGCTTGGCCCGCCGCCCCGCGACCCTCCCTGCAGCCGCCAAGGCCCCTCCCGCGCCCAGCCCGGCTCACACTGCCGCCCACGCCCCCGGGCCGGCCAATCGCCCCCCCCACCCTCCCGCCCCACCGCCTTGGGAGGGAGCCGGGGGCGGGAGGCGCTGCATGCCCTGATTCCGGCCGGAGCCGGGGACCGCTGCAGAGCGCTCCCTCCCCTCGCCGCGCGGGCGGAGGAGAGCCCGGGGGCGCAGAACCTCCCTGGTATAGGTGCGGGGAGCCTGGCGGGAGCGGCAGCAGGGGCGGGGGAGAGGGGGCCCGCGGACGGCGGGAATCCCTCCTTTCCTAAGCACCAGAGGAGATCCGGGGGAGGCCGGGCCCTCCCACCCCTAGCTCTCCATCGAGTGAAGTGGAGGGGAGGAGAGCGAGGTTGTCATCCACCCCCACGACGAGCAGCAGCTTGGGAGTTCCTCCCACACGTCCCCGGCCCGCGTGGCCCTCCTACGGAGTGAGGCCCGGGGATCCTCTCCTCCTCCTTGTCAACACTCCCACTCCCCCTGAGAAATGCACGTTCCCCCAACCCCGGCTCCCGGGCCAGGGACCGCGGGATCCACCGCGCCCACACGGCCACCGAGGAGGGAATCCTCCTACGCCAAGCCGGTGTGATCTGGGGTCGTTCCCCCACGCTCCTCTGCTCTCCTCCCCCTCTCCCGCGGCCCGGCCGCGCGCGCTCCGGGAACAGGCCTCGGGGAACGTATCAGACGCCCCCGGGATCTCTGCCTCCCCCGGGAGGTGACAGCGCTCGGGATCGGCTAACAGGCCGCCCTTGACTGCAGGGCACCCGGCACTCAGCCACGGGGACAACCCCGCGGCAGGCGAGGGGGAGGGCAGAGACCAGGGGAGGTCGCCGCGGTGGCTCGGAAACTGTGGGTTCGGCAGACTCCTGCCGCAACTCGGTGGCGCGCCCTTCGCAGGAAGCACTACACAGCGACTGCGTCTGGGCCTGCTGGGCCCTCCTGCCATCCCGTGGTCAAAGGGGTGCTTTGGAACCATTAGGGGATTTTTGGAGGGTTTGGTGCACATGTTTCCTATCCCCTCGACTTCACTCCTTCACCACCAAAATTGCACACCCTCTACCTACCGAGGTGTGGGGTACTCGCCTCCAGTGCAGCCGCTCTGCAACTACCAGTCTCCCCAACACTACTCTCAGCCTGGTGTCAGCTCAGGGTCAGGGGCCCAGGAAGCAGCAGGAATGTGGGCGGCAAACCCGAGGGAGAGCGACACAAAAGTTCCCGAGGTGGTGGACCGGAGACCCCTCACCCGTTGAAATCCTCCTCAGAGGGACTTTGTCCCAGTCCCAGGCGAGAGGAGTCCTGGACAGCAGAGGAGCGGCGCGGGGTCAGGGTCGGAGCGCACATCTTCCGGCTTCCCCAGAAGTTCCCAGGCTGCAAAGGGACCCCCGCGGTGTGTTTTCAATCCTTTTTCTTCCTGCTGGGGAGAGAGTGTCGGAGGCCACCTGCAAACCGCCCCACCTCACTGCCCCCGCCCCGCCCTGCGATCCTATAAGCGCGCTCTCTCCTAGTGCCGACCCAAAATAAACACACGGGAGGCTATTGCTCTTTCGACCCCGCGCTGCGCGCTTTACGCTTCACTTTCAGTTACATCCCTCTTTCCTCTCGCCTCTCGAATTTTCTTTCCTTTTTCTCTTCTATTTCTCTTTTTTTTAAGATCCGCGAGCGATGCGGGCGCCGCACGTTGGCTGCGGCCCGCTTCCTGCTTTCTAATGTTCCATTGTGAGGAGCTTCCATTGTGACGTCGCGCCCCTTCGGCTGGGCTTTGTCTGTCCATATATGGGCAGCTACGTCACGGAGCTTTCCCGGGGCTCAGATAAATAGGCTGGTGGAGTTCCCTGGCTGGGAGCTTTTGGGCAGCAGTGAGCTTGCTAGGAAGCGGCGGGGCTGGTGCTGGAGGTAGCAGCGGCAGCGGCAGCGGCAGAGGCGGCTGGCAGAGGCAGTGGCGGCGGTGGCGGTGGCGGATCGGGGGGCGGGGGGGCCGCGGGAGCGCGTCTGTTGGTGATATCAATACTGAGGCCGCGTGCGACCCCCTTGGACCGAGATCTCCCCACCCCACCCCAACCCAGCCCCCACCCACCTAGCGCACACGCCCCTCCCCACCACCACCACCACGACCTTACCACGGCGCCAGCTGAGGCACCCAAGAGGATTACCCACCCTTTGCCCTCTCCCCCACCCACCCCTCAAAAAAGAGAAGATCCCCTCCCCAGACCCACCCCTTCCCCTCTTCCCTCCCCCCTCCCCCCGAACTTTCCCTCTCGCATGCTTTTCCCCTGCACCACCGATCGCCTCTCGGATGCCGCTTGCCTGGAAGCTGCGTTAGGAGCGAGAGGCGGCGGCGGCGGCGGCAGCTCGGGAGTGCTATGACCGGCAAACTCGCCGAGAAGCTGCCGGTGACCATGAGCAGTTTGCTAAACCAACTGCCTGACAATCTGTACCCCGAGGAGATCCCCAGCGCGCTCAACCTCTTTTCTGGCAGCAGCGACTCGGTAGCCCATTACAATCAGATGGCTACAGGTAAGGGCGGCCGGGAGGCGGCGAGGCAGCGAGGAAGGAAAGGGAGAGAGGAAGAGGAGGAGGGAACGAGCTAGCTACGGATGGGTAGATGGATGGATGGATGGAGAGATGGGGGGGTGGCCGCGCGCTGGGAATTTTCCGGGGGGCGAGTTGCTTTTCCCACCCACTCCTCCCGCCCTCCCCGATCGGGAAGGCTCGGTTGGCGACGCCACGGTAGAGGCTTCGATTCTTCCGGGTGGGGGCAGCCGCCGACCGAAGGGAGGTAGGTGCGAGCGGCTCTGGGGTTCTCCACTTAGGGGGCGCGATCGCCGGGCTGCGCGCAAGGCGTAGTGCCGTCGCCCCCTTTCCCGGGAGGAGCCCAACGTCCCTTTTCACCCGCGCTCTCCCCCCTTACTCCCTCAGCCTCCCACCCGGGATGGAGCCATGTGCGGCGTGGAGTCCCCGCGGTGGGAGAGGTACTGCGACGCTGCCTTTCCAGGGCGTTCAGCAAAGCCGTGGGGGTGTGGGGACGGCGGGGAGGGGAGAAGGTGGGGATCCACCCGCCCGGGGGCTGCCACGGGGGGCGATCCCCGGACCGAGGAGCTTGGGAAGAGCGGCCACTCCCGCCATGGAGACACCGGCCGGTTTTCCGCCGCCCTCCACTCTCGCTAAGCTGAGGCTGGGCTTTCCCCCTCCAGCAGGAGCCGAAAGCTCCTTCAGGCCCGGAGGAGGCTGGGGCTGGGGGAGGCGGCAGGAGAGCTCCCTTTGCGGGCAGCACCCTCTACGCGCCGAGGACAAAGCGACGGAGCGCTCCGGGTCAGCTACCCGGGCGCGGTGCGCACAGGGGGCTTCGTCGGGGCAGGAAAGGCGCGGGGTCCGGCGCGGACAGGGTTAGGGGAAGAGGGCCGAGTTGTGTGCGCTGGAGAGCGAGAGCCCGGCGCGCTCCGGGTCTGAAACTACCTGTAGCTGCAGCTACCTGCCCGCCCCACCTCGGGAATAACAACAATGCTTCTCGCTCTCGCGCCTGTGTGTATGTGTGTGTGTGCGTGTGGTACGGGAGTGTGTGTACGGCGTGTGCGGTGTGTGTGCAGCAGCCACTCCACACCCCGATCCGTAGTATTTTGCTGTATCCAGGTTGCGCCCGGGAGCGCGGCACCGCCCGCTTTGCGCTGGGCGCAGCTTTCTTTCCTCTCATCCCATCCGCTGCGCACTCCACGCGGCCGCACCCTCCACACCTGGGCAAGGACCTGGGCGCCCCGGCCCGGGAGCCGACTCGGCTTCACTCACCCCTCCCCTCTCTCCCCCGCTCTCCGCAGAGAATGTGATGGACATCGGTCTGACCAACGAGAAGCCCAATCCGGAACTCTCATATTCGGGCTCCTTCCAGCCAGCCCCCGGCAACAAGACCGTGACCTACTTGGGAAAGTTCGCCTTCGACTCCCCTTCCAACTGGTGCCAGGACAACATCATTAGCCTCATGAGCGCCGGCATTTTGGGGGTGCCCCCGGCCTCTGGGGCACTCAGCACGCAGACCTCCACGGCCAGCATGGTGCAGCCGCCGCAGGGGGACGTGGAGGCCATGTATCCGGCGCTGCCCCCCTATTCTAACTGCAGTGATCTCTACTCGGAGCCTGTGTCTTTCCACGACCCCCAGGGCAACCCCGGGCTCGCCTATTCCCCCCAGGATTACCAATCGGCCAAACCGGCCTTGGACAGCAACCTCTTCCCCATGATTCCCGACTACAATCTATACCACCACCCCAACGACATGGGCTCCATGCCGGAGCACAAGCCCTTCCAGGGCATGGACCCCATCCGGGTCAACCCTCCTCCTATTACCCCGCTGGAGACCATCAAGGCATTCAAAGACAAGCAGATCCACCCGGGCTTTGGCAGCCTGCCCCAGCCGCCGCTCACGCTCAAGCCCATACGGCCTCGCAAGTACCCCAACCGACCTAGCAAGACCCCGCTCCACGAGCGGCCACACGCGTGCCCGGCCGAGGGCTGCGACCGCCGCTTCAGCCGCTCGGACGAGCTGACCCGGCATCTGCGCATCCACACGGGCCACAAGCCCTTCCAGTGCAGGATCTGCATGCGGAGCTTCAGCCGCAGCGACCACCTTACCACTCACATCCGCACGCATACGGGCGAGAAGCCCTTTGCCTGCGAGTTCTGCGGGCGCAAGTTTGCGCGCAGCGACGAGCGCAAGCGCCACGCCAAGATCCACCTCAAGCAAAAGGAGAAGAAGGCGGAGAAAGGGGGTGCGCCTTCTGCGTCCTCGGCGGCCCCGGTGTCCCTGGCCCCTGTGGTCACCACCTGCGCCTGAGGCTCGGGCCCCCAGATCCCACTTTTCCCCTTCAGTGTCTCCCGGCTGCTCGCCTGAATGCGCAGCCGAAAAGCTAGCTACGGAGGCGCAGGGGCCGCGCCCTGGCCTCTCCATGGACGTAAGGCCCCTTGTTTCCCTTGGCTGTCCCCCGTCTCCACCCTTTCACATCGGCCGACGGTAGGGGGCCTGGGCAAGAGGCGCCTTCCCCTCGCTGCCCACCCCTTAGCCAAGGCGTGGGGGCGGAAAGGTGGCGTCTAGCCCGCTTTGTTCAGTTCGGATCGTCTTGATCCAGGTGCCGCCGGGCCGGGCCAAGGACCTGCCGGGGACTGAAGGCGGGGTCCGCCCAAGCCTCGCCGGACCCAAGCACCTCACGGTTCCCCCCACGTGTCCCTCGATTCCCCCTCGAAGACCCGAGAGGGGGAGGGGGTAAGGAGCGCACCAAAGCGCAGAGCTTGCTGCCCGCCGCACGCACGCGCGCCTGCGTGCGGGGATGCGCGCGAGTGTGCGTGCTCGCGTGTGTGTATGTGTTATGTGTGCGTGTGTGTGTTTCTGTGTGTGTGCGCGCGCGCGCACGCGTGTGTGTGAGACTCTTGAGCTGAACTGGGCTGTGTCCACCCCAAACTCTTCCCCACTTCGGGTCCCCGGGCCGCTAGGGAAACGTCCCGGGCTGGGTGCCTGCGCGTGGCGGGACGAGACGGTCTTCCATCTGCTCAGAAATAATGTTTCTTACATAAATGCCTCGGATGCCGCCGCCGCGGTGCTGCTACCGCCGCTTAGGGTTTGGCCCCTCAGAATCCCTCCTTTTCCGAGCGCTTCCCTCTCAAGGCCTCAGGGCAGTTTGATCTGCGGGGAGAAGGAGCAGCCATCCTTGAACCTGCCTTTTTACAAATGTGTTTCCTCAGCCCCACTTTTTAAAATCTCTCTGAGTTTGCCCTCTGCCTTCCCCCGCCTTTCCCCTCTAAGCCTTTCCCCATCTCTTTCCAAATCTTTTTTCCAAAAAGGCAGGCCTCAACCAGCCACCCCATTTCACCATCTTTTTGTTTTCTCTCACTCACATACCCATTTCTCTTCCCACCATTGATTGGAATGCAGCCTTTTTCTCCCCCTTTGTCATCATCCATACAACAGGTAGAATTCAAATTTAGGTAGATGGCATGTGTGTATGTATGTATGTGTATAAATATGTGTGTGTGTTTACACCCACATATAAATACACACACACATATATATAACCTGCACACAGTATGTATTTCTAGCAAAATTAAATCTCTAAGGTACTTGGCAATCCAGTGCAGTGCACCGGAATAAAGAGAACTTATAGGCATATACAGCTTTAAACGATTTATTTTTTATGAAAAAAATGTAACCAATGAGACTGTATCTGCCTATGTGTGTATGTGTATGTGAGTATGTATATATGCATCCATAGAAACACATAGACACACATCTGTGTCCAGATTTTCCTCAAGTTATGGGGATGTCTGCATTAATCCATGTTGATGAATGAGGCACATATCTTCCATACCCCAGTCTCACCTTCTCCCTGCCCTACCTCACCTCTTCTCAGGCACCCCCTCCTCCCCAGGCTCCTCCGCACAGGGGGAACTCTTTGGATGTGGAGTAGTAGGGAAGCTGGCCTGAGACACAGCTTCCAGTGCAGTCTTGCCTGAATGTACTGTTCCCTGTTAGCGTTATTTCTCCTGGGGTCAATAAGCTGCCCAGAGAGAAGGAAGACAGGTCTGGAGTTTACAGAATGTCTGTTTTTAAAGTCACTTTATGCGTTTCCCACTCTTTTTTTTTTTTTTTTAAGAAAAAAGCACCGGTTTTTTTGGTGGTGGATAAATAATACTAAAAGGAATCTAGTGAAAGGGGGAAAAATCATAGAGCAAGAGGATTGTGGATTTCCAGGTACTTGGATTTTTTTGTAGAAGGAGAGAGAAGTGGATGAAGTTTGCCAGGAGGGCCCATATTTTTTCAGCTGAAGGGTAAAATCTTTCTTTGCAGAGACAGTATTTTGCTGAATACTTTTTATAATGTGATGATTATTTAAAAAAAACAAAAATTTTGGTCACTTCAAAGCTGGAAGGAGGAATCAGATACCCTTTAATATTTTTTCCTTGCTCCTTCTGATCTATGCATGTCACTGCATGATAATTCTGAGTTTTCCTTTGTTTTAATAAAACTGTTCTCAGACATTTAAGCTAAACTAAGAGAAAAATGACTTTGTTGCCAAAAGGTTGTGCTATCCAGATTTTTTATATGTCTGCATGTTTTAAGAGGAAAAAAAAGAGAAAAATGCACTCTAACTTATGTGAACTGAGAGAAAAAAATCAGGTTTTAAACAGGAAAACCTATGGGGAATGATATTTTTTGAAAGACTTTTGTATAAAGTTGAGTACTTAGAAAAAGACAAACCAGATGTAATATATTTTGTGGATGTTTTTATTTCTTGGATTTATAGTACCTTATACTAAGGTTAAAAAAATATGCTTGATATTGTGAAAAGGTGAAATTCTTCACCAACATTTCATTTGCTCCTTTGTCACATTGTTATGCCAATATAATATAGTTAATGAAAACAGCATTTTTAAAAACCGAAATATTGAAATGGTGTCATGTTGTACCATTTGCACTGTGAGCAAATGCTAATACAGTAAATATATTGTGTTTGCTGACAATCAGCCGGCCTATAAATCTCCTTATTTTATTTCTTGTTTTTATGGCATACAGTTTTGGTTTGGCCTGTTGGTTTTTTTTTTTTTTTTTTCCTTTTTTGTCTTGTTTTGTTTTTGACTGCTAGTTGGTTTGATAGGTGGTGCTTGTGTCCGGTTTTTGTGGTTCTTGCTCTGAGACCCTTTACCGTGGAAAGGTGGAGTCTGGCGTTATTAGAAGGTGGTCAGAATTTTATGTGGGGTTCTGGTGTTTCCAGGTCCATGTTGAGTGTTTACTGTGGTTCTCAGAGAATTCCACTGTGGTTCTAAGGTTTTTCCTCCACCCTTCTGAGAGCCTCAAACTGCCAGAGAGATTAGACGAACAGATTAGACAAGCTCATGGGCGTCTGGGCTGGACGCTCTCTCTCTGGTCTCCAATGGGTATTTGAGGGTGGAAGGGAGGGGAGCTCCGGGTTTAGGGTCTGCTTCTCTGGTGGTTACCGTGAGCACCAGAGCAGGGGTGGGGGCGAGTGTCTCTGCAGCCACACTCAGTCACGCTCTAGTTGGAGCTGTTAAAGCTACTGAAAAGCAGATAGAGATTTGAGAGGGGTTCTTCAGGGTTGGCAAAATCACTAGAGAGAGGGCGAGCTCTTCTTGTGGTCAGATAATTGGGAAAAATCAGGTTTAAAAGCTCTACAACTCAGTCCTACTTGGACAGCGTTCTCCAGGTCCCACTATTCATAGCGACCTGGAAAAGGAAGTCCTAGTTTTTATGAACTACCCAAGGATCCAATGCTTAGAAGAGAAAGAACCCTGGAATTTGGAGAAATACAGGGAATGTTTTCTATAACAGTAATCCCTCCCGTCTTATAATTTCTATCTCCCATAGGAGTAAAGCTTTCCCTACCCTCTGGGCTTTCTTCTCCGAAACCTTGCTTTACCTTAACCGACTTTATTTGCCAGCCCCAGAGTTTTCGCCATTTCTCTTGAAGAGACACGTACTCTCCACTTCCTTCCTGTGTTCACATCTCCATCCTGCTCCTTATTTCCCATCGTTTATAGAATCCTTTATCATTGGGAGGTTTGTTCTAGAACAGTCTTTGGACAGATCAGTCTCTACCTCTCCTGCCTGCCCCCTGAAATACTCGCTTGGGTTTCTTAGCCATGCATTTTGTATCTTACCTGCTTCAGCAACAGGTAGGAGCTTGGTGTATAATACAGAGCTGTGTCAGTGTACCATGACGTTGTGACTTGGAAACAGCACCTCACCACCTGAGGTGCCAACCAGGCCAGCCATCCAGTGGCAGAATGTCATTGTGATGTCCCTGCTCAGAAACCATTCTATCATGCCCCCTGCCCTCCATGCAGGCCTGTCAGAGTGAAAAATATGGGTGGTATTTCTGGTTGAGAGCAGACCTGGGTGGAGGCTGAGAGCAGACCTGGGTGGAGCAGGTGGGCTGTGGCTTAGAAAAGAATGTTTTTGATGTGAGAGATCAGTAAAGAGAATGCAGTATGCAATCTCTCATGTTCTCACCCACATGAGAGTTCTAGGTCAATGGCTACCATCTTGAATTCTCTTCTCTGGCCTCATGAAACTTGGAAACTTCCAAGCTGCAACTTTGTGTACAGCTGTAAGGAGGTATCCTTCTATTTTAACACAAGGAATCCAAGATGGCTGAAAAGTCCTAGTGAGAATATAGTCCATCTCCTTGCTACACTGGATGAATCCTTCCAGATTCCCATGTGTTTTTCAAGTGAACATTATCAGAGGAAGAGAGGTCACTGGGTTTCTTCACAGTTAGCACACAGCCCTACCTGCGCCTTCTCCAGTCAAACCCGGCGTTCAGAGGGACACTTTCGTCAACAGTGTACTACGCAGCTTGATTAATAAACTTGCTTCCCATTGGTGCATGTTACTCAGCCCAACCTGGTTTAACCACTGGGTTACTTGGCAATATGGCAGCCCGCCTGGCTGGCACCAGCCCTCTGTGGGGTAATCTCTGATTCACACTTTGTAGCTAGATAAGGCTGCCCCAGATAGCATCACATCACCAACCCAACCTGCCTGAGTTTTGTAAATGTGGAGAGAGGAGATTCAACCCTGAAACTTAAGGGTGAAGTGAGGTTAGGGGAGAGGAAAGTTCTGGATGGGGCTATCATGAGAAGCAATCTGCGGAGGCTTTGACCAGAAGAGGTCCGGGAGTGTGGAAACCCCTAAGTTGTTTGGGGGTGAATGAAAGGATACCCCCCAACACACATACACACCCCTCAGAGTGGCATACTGAAAGTGATGACTCTACAAAATTGTACTTAGTGAACTGGGATTGGGTACAGATGAGGCGATACTTTGTGAGAACCGGGGGCAGAGAATAGCTTATATTTTTATTTGGTGGTGGTGGTGAGTGAGTGAACGAGTGTGTGTGTGTGTCTATGTATTATTCACAAGTATATAAAAAGGAATAGGACGGTGGATTCTGGTGAGTGTAGGCAATAACGTGTGGCCACTCATTCCTGATCCCCTCTTGCTAGTCCAGAATTTGCTTGCTGTAGGTGAAGGGTTGTGAACTGCCTTTTCCTGGTCTACATTGGCTCCCCTTGTGTCCTGGAACAATAAACCTGGGGAAAGTAGGAGGCCTCTGTGTATCCCAAAGACTAGAAATCATCCTGGCAAAAATCTTAATGACTAGGGGAAAATGACTTTCTAAAAGGTGCCGTGGGGTTTTAAAAATAGGTCGTAATCCTAAATCTATCCCTAGTGGCTCCTTTTAGCAACCCCACTCTTTGTGTGGGGAGGAGTGAATTCCCTAGAAGAAGGGGATAGATCTGAGTGACCCTTGAAGCCCTTTGGTCCCAGCAGTCCCTGGGACAGCCCTGAGGGCACACCATTACTCCCCCATCTGTCATCTCTGAAGGCGTGGAACATGTCTGGCCTCATCAGCTTCTCCCAGCATCCTAGCTCTTGAAATTTCACTGCTCCTTTTGCTGGAAAGTCCCCATCCATGCAGCCATCTCTAATATTTTCCATGCTGACCATTTTCACTATCCCCTGCAACAACAGAGATGGGGGCAGGGTTGGGGGCAGTGCCGTGGGGCTCTCCCCAGTTTGCACTAGAGTCTCTAATGGGTCATGCCCAGTCAGGAAGGGAGCAGGCCCTGAGCTTCCTGCATGGGATCCTCAATCCCCATCCTTCATCTGGGCTCTGGAATTGGGGTCTTCCCCGCCACCACCACCCCAGCAGGCCACCAGGGGCACAGTGCTCCTCAGCCCCCTAATGGGCATGAAAAAACTATGTCTTCCTCTCTGACAAACATACAGGTGGTGAGAAGCAAGGTTTCTGAGCAAACTTACTAAGGAGGTAATGTAAACAGACCGTGGCCACAAAGTGGCAAATAAGAATCAGAGAATACAGTGTTCTAGATGGTGCTGGCTACTCAGCAGAATATGGGGTGGCTTACTGAGATCCTGCTCTGCTCTCAAGGTCTCTGGGCAAAGGACAAACACAATCTCTGGGCTTTTGGAATGTCGTTCCTTGATCTCAGGCACTCCACCCTGCTCTTACAGTCTCCTCCTTCATCCATTCCTAAGGGTCTTCAAGACCCTACAACCCTCTAATGCCATCATTACTCCAGTTATGTTCTCTTATTTGTGTGGCGCATGATCACTAGCCCTCCAAGTGGCTTCCCATGAGGCCTGCCCGGGGCCTGCTGTCATCTTCACCTTGGACTGTTCACAGTGGCATCACACCCAACCAGAAACCAATGCTCTTTTCTGATCCAGCCAACAACAGACTTGAGTCCCCTCTGGGGTCACCCACTGGGTTTCTAGTGAGAGGCTCAAGAATGCTTCCATTTCTCAGCTCCCTGGAGAAGAAATGTCTGACACTGCCAAGGCTGAGGACAGCCCAGCCCTCCATGAGGGAAGTTACCCTTATCTACGGACCTGCGTTCTGGTCCACCTCAAGTCATCAGGTCCCTGTCTCCACCAAAGGGAGAGAGATTAGTGACAAGAACAGAACTGGGCCTCCAGGAACGTTGGCTTCTTCTCAACAACAGGCTGCAAGAGTTCTGGCACTTTTACTCCTGAGCGCTTTGCCCATCCAGGTGGTCCAGGCACCCAAAGGTCTTCCATTCTTCCTTGTTCCCTTTTCCCTACTGCTTAGGAAGGTCGGGCCCTCTGAGCAGGATAGAAAATTTTCCTGCTCCTGTATGACCCTCGTGTGCTAAGGAAAGCTTAGTTAGGGACACTTGTTACTCAGGTCTCTGTCCTGAAAATTGAGAGGCAGTTTGATAACCCAGCAGCTACTCCAGGTGTGCCCTTGGGGCCCTTAACTTGTTTTGGAGTCATCATCCATCCTTGATCTGAACCCAGCTCTGCCACTTTCTTGCAGTGTGACTGTCAACAAGTTTCTTGGTCTCTCTGGACATCGCTTTCCTGCTGTCTGATCATTACTGTCGTGGGGTTCAAGTGAGGTGATGTGTACGATGCCTGACTCAGTGTGGGTGCAACATAAATGCTACTTATCTTGCTTGCTTCTTGCCCTGCCCTCTTTCCCCATCCTCCAAACCCAGATGAGAGAAAGAGGCTTCTGGCTCCACCAGGGATCGGTACATGGATCCAAACACAACCAGAGGAACGTGCAGTCCTCAAAGCCGCTCCCAACCCCAGCCATCCACTGGACATCTGTATTCTGAAAATGGGTCCTCTCCACCCACCTCCCCCCAATCCACCCAGAGAACACGAGTCCTGTCCCTTCTTGGCCGCAGTTGCCGCTCATTGTTGCCATTTCCTGCCCTGGTTCCTGACCCCTTCCCTGGTCCTTTTGTCTCTCTCACTTAGATGGGTGGATGTAACACCTTCCTGATCCAGTATCATCTGCAAAGTTAATTAATGTGTCATCAGGTTGTTGCCTGCTTCCTGATCCTTATCAGGGATTTAAATAAAACGCAGCAGCCCCAGCTCTTCCCCGACCATCCCTCACCCTGGATCTGAGACTTGTTCTTAGTCATCAGTCCTTGACCTCAGCCTTCTGGCCAGTTCTCAGCTTCCAGCCCCAGGGCTGTTGGTGCTGCCCCTGCCCCGCCCTAGTTTGGGAACAGAAGTGCCATCCAGGGCTTTAATGACAATGATGTTCTTGAGAGAATCAGGGTTGCCAGGGACTTTACCTCATCCCACCCCCTTAGACGGGTTCCCCTAGGTTTGTAGAGTCATAAGGGACTTTGGAGAATGCAATGGCAACCTGCTCCACTATTCTCACCTGGGAAATCCCATGGACAGAGGAACATGGCAGGCTACTGTCCATGGGGCTGGATGTGACTTATCGATTAAACAACAAAACAACAAAGGGACTTTGAGAGGCTATTTAATCCAACACACTCCTTTTCAAGTGTGGAGGAGGTCATGATTTGTCCAAGATCATATATATCCAGTAAAAGCAGAGTCAGGATTTCAGATCCAGACTCTCAGCAGATGGTCCCATAAAAGGGTGCTAATTGCTTCACTTATTTAATAAATATTTGTGGAAGGATATAGCCATGAACAAAAGAAAAAGTCCCTCTATTCTCAAAGATTCTCTTCTCCAGGGAAGAAACAGGTAAAAAACAAACAAGTAAATACATGTTGTGTCAGATTGTGATATGTGTCACAGAGAAGAAGAGTAAGAAGAATGACGAGTGTTGGAGAGCTGATTATGATACTATATAGGGTGCGGGACTTCCCTGGTGGTCCAGTGGTAAAGAATCTGCCTTTCAGTGCAGGAGATCCCTGGTTGGGGAACTAAGATCCCACATGCCACAGAGCTTACTGAGCCCTCGCTCCACAACCAGAGAGACTGCATGCTGCAATGAAAGATTCCTCAAGCTGCAACTAAGATTTGACATAGCCAAAAATAAATAAATATATTTTAAAAATATACTAGAGGGTGGTCCAGGACAACCAAACAGGGAAGGAGCCTTTGTGCACAGATGCAGGAAATGATGGAGCTGGCCACACAGGGACCTCTGAGCATTAGCTTTCCGGGCAGAGGGGATGGCAAGTATAAGGGTCCTAATGATGGTATTCTTGGAGTATTAAAGGAATCACATGGAGCCAGAGTGACTGGAAAGAAGCCAGGGAAGGAGTCAGCCATAGGAAGAAGTCAGAGAGGTAGTGTGGGGGCCAGATCACAGAGAAAGCAAACCCGTTCTGAAGACTGATGGTCAGAGAGAGCCCCATCCCCCACCAAGCCTCTGGGGAGAACACTGACCTGTGTCTGGATGCCCCTCTCTCTCCCCACGCTACCTCCCCTTTCACCCTTCAAACCCCCTTCCTCTGCTTGGCCTCCTCACCCCCTCACTGCAGTCTTCTTTACTGTCCTTTCACATCCTCTCAGAGGCCACTGATGATTCCTAGATTGTCCAAGGAGAGAGAGAGCTGCCTCCTGTGAGAACCACAGCCTGAAAACCCTTTCTCCTCCTGTTGCCATTTGCCTTGATACCAAGTCCCTAATAAGATGGATGACTCTTCCTGCTCTCCAACCTCAGAATGGGAATTTCCCTTGG
Organism: Moschus berezovskii; assembly: GCF_049115385.1. Lineage (NCBI taxonomy): Eukaryota > Metazoa > Chordata > Mammalia > Artiodactyla > Moschidae > Moschus > Moschus berezovskii. The sequence goes on along the minus strand of NC_142466.1, from coordinate 77,306,388 downwards.
CCTCATCTCTGAGGAACTGCTGGAAAGGCAGCAGCCTCCTTCATCTGTGGCTGGATTGGCCATGTTTCCTGCCTTGGCAAAGAGCTGGTGGATGGCTGCTTTTCTCCAATAGGGTCATATTCGCATCCCGTCTCAGCCCTCATCTTGTAAGATGGAACATTCCTGAAATCACTTCATCTGCAGTCTTCCTGGCTACAAGCTCCATTTCCCTGGATTTTTGCAAATCTTGGAGCATCATTTCTATACACTCATCTGAGCAGTTTCATCCTGGAGAAGAAAAAATGTCTTCCCTTGCCTTTTTTTGGGTCTTCCACTTCATGTCTTTCCAAAAGCCCCCATCAATCTCCATCTTTCTGTGGCAACTTGGCATCATCCAGAGCTTCTTTGCATCTAATTAATTTATCCCTTAATTTAGTGAAACCATATCAAAGCAGATCCAGTGCTGCCCCTTGGAGGGGAGGGGAATCAGAAGTACAAAGACAAATAAGTACAGGACAAAATTCCTGCCCTCGAGGATCTTCCATTCTATCAAGGGAAAGGCAGACATGTAAACAGACCGCTTCCGTAAATTGGGCCTCTTTTCACATGTGCTTTCCAGGTGGCATTCGTGGTAAAGAACCTGCCTGCCAATGCAGAAGACATAAAAGACATGGGTTCAATCCTCTGGAGGAGGGCATGGCAACCCACTCCAGCATTCTTGCCTAGAAAATCCCATGGACAGAGGAGCCTGGTGGACTACAGTCTATAGGCTCGCAGAGTCAGACACGACTGAAGCGTCTTAGCACACATGTCATGTGATGGTAATGCCTGATAGGAAGGCATCTAAATCAGAGTCCAGTGGGAGATGGGAGAGGTGGGGGTGGGGTGAGGAACGCTTCCTGGGGAACTTAGAGCATCCTCTCCAGACCCCACAATAATAATGAAGCCCCAAAGTCACCAGGAACTTAACTACCTGTCAAGTGTTGTGCTAATTTCTTTTGTGAATTATCCCATTGGGCTCTAGGTGGAGTGGATCTACCTGGGATGTTCGCCTGGTGGCCTATAGGGCTGCTCACTCTCTTGTCCTTTTCCCGAAGGAGAAAGAGAACATCCCGGTGGCCCACAGGCCCCAGAAAACAACATAGCAGCTTGGCATATCTGGAGCGGGCCCAGCTGGCTTGGTGGAGGTTGTCCAACCCAGATGACACTTCCTGTGTTACATTCTGGTTGCTTCTTCCTGCAGGGTAGACTTTTCTGGGGCTTGGGGAGGGGTTAGGATGGGGACTCCATCTTCAGATTCTTCTTGATCCATGCAGAGCATCCTTTCTGCTCTCCTCCTCAGCTGTTTCTCAGCTCAGGGCCTGAGATGGTCAGCTGGGGGCCAAGGCAACCCCATGCCCTCTTTCTTCTGACACTCAGAGTTCTGCTTCTACAATTCCAGGGGCTTCTCTGGTGGCTTCGATGGTAAAGGATGTGCCTGCAGTGTAGGAGACCCAGGTTCAATCCCTGGGTTGCGAAGATCCCCTGGAAGAGGGCATGGCAACCCACTCCAGTATTCTTGCCTGAAGAAACCCATGGATAGAGGAGCCTGGCAGGCTACAGTTCATGGGGTGGCAAAAGATTTGGACACTACTGAGTGACTAACACTCTTCCACAATTCCAGGCATGGACAGACCTCTGCCTTCCCCCTATCAGCCCACCCACCTGCTTCTCCTTTGCTGCTGTTGGAACAGCTCAGATCTCTGTCAAAAGACCAAAGGCACTCCAATAAAGAAAAAAAAAAAGCCAAGAAAATTTGAGGAAAAAATTATTTATTAACAACTTGAACTGTCAGATATTTTAGAGTATTATTATAAGCACTGATAATTCACTATTCTTATAAAAAAAGACATATGTCAAGAGAACAAACAGAAAAATAAAATTTAAATATTGGTAAGAATTAAAAAAAAAAAAAAAGACCAAAGTCATAGCTTCAACCCCAGAACTGCCTTTCTGTGTTAGACCATATGTCAACCTCATAACTTGGCTGAGTCTCTGTTTTCCCATCTGTACAATGGGGTTAATGCCCCTACTCTCCACCAGGCTGTTGAGTGGATCTGCTGCATTGTAAAATTGTGATAAGGAGCTCTTCTGTCCCAAAAGCTTGAAGAAGACTCCTGGGGGATGCTCTTCTCCTTCTACAGGTGAATATTCTGGGCAGATGTTCCCAAGAGATCTAGGAGCTAGGTCTGAATTCTTCCTATTAGATCATGTGAAAAAACCACACAGGATCCAGGTGACAAGCTCAGGCATGGTCCCTGCTTCACAGTTAGAAACTGTACCTTCTGGGTCATGGGATGGTGAAATCTACATCCAATGAGAATCTGTATCGTCAAACCATTGTTCACCCCTGGGCCCCGCTGCATCAGGAGTTAAGAGATCTGGCTACTGGTACTGACTCTGAGATTAGGACAAAACTGTATGATGTTTGCAAAGTCACAGTCCCCCTCTGGGTCTTACAGTTCGATCAGGAAAGTGAGTGGTGCTGATGGTGGATCCACACAACACCTCCAGCTGTGATGTCCTGGGAACGGCAGGCTGGGTCTTATGGGTCCACACAAGACCTAGGCCTCCATCTCAGCAGGGGGAGCTGAGCCAGAGCTGGGCCACAGCAGGTTGAGGGAGAGGCCTCTGCTCTTGTCCTCCTGGGCCCTAGCTTAATGATCCTGCTTCCTTCTGCTCAAAAGCTCCGGCCTATCTCCAGCCCTGTGCTGGCTCCCTGGGGCCTCTGTTCACTGACTATCATTCCTTCTGGCCTGAGTCTGTGCTGCGGGAATGTTCTGGGGCTGTGATTATTTGGGAAATGTGTTTCTTAACCCTTGTCCCCCTGTGGGCATGCTAAGTCGTTTCAGTCATGTCCGACTTTGTGCGACCATATGGGCTGTCGCCCACCAGGCTCCTCTGTCCATGGGATTCTCCAGGCAAGAATACTGGAGTGGGTTGCCATGCCCTCCTCCAGGGGATTTTCCCCACGAGGGATCAAGTCTGTGTCTCCTGCGTCTCCAGCATTGGCAGGCGGATTACCACTAGTGCCACCTAGGAAACCCTTTGTCCCCCTTACTTGCCTATAAAATGTATAGAAATTGGTATGGAGTGAGGTCCCCGGGTTTGGGGTCCCAGTCAGTCTAAATGCTCTCAGAGAGGCCTGAGATGCGTGAATGGGTCAGCCTCCCACCTCTGGACTGGAAGGCCCCAGAGGGTGGCCGGTTCCTGAGGGAGCCACTGCCCTGATGAGGGAGCAGGAGGGCTCAAGGGCTCTGCCTCTGGGTCTCCATCCTGAAGACTTGCACTGCTGGGAGTCCTCCATGGCTAGATTTTTAGCCCCAAAGCCACCACCTGAGCCTCTGCCTCTGCTGCCAGGACCTTGTCCCAGGAAAGGCCTCCCAGGAAGTTCTGGAACCTCATTCCTTCTTCCGAACCCCAAAACCCAAGTGTGCTCCTCCCCATCCTCCTCCTCAGCAGGCTGCCAGCAGCCCGTCCCGGCCTGGCCGGGCTGGCACACCCTCACTCCCTTATCTCCAACATCACCTATTTATTCTAACCCCTCACCCCACTGGAGCGTCTGCTGGGTTTCCCAACCACCCCTGGGTCAAGCCTGTGTCGGATGAGTTGAGTCATTACCTCCATCTCCTCCCCAACCCTCCCAGGTCCCAGGGCTTGGTCTGGTTTAGCAGGCTGGGAGGGAAGACACATCCTTTCCATGAAAGTAGAAGAAGCCTCCCAGGACAAGGATTTCCCTGAGATTCAGCCTAACTTTGTCTTCCCTGGCACAGTAGTGGGCCTTCCTAGGTCAGTCCCATGAACTGCCCCCATCACCCACTGGGCCACCCAGTAGCTTGTTTGAGTATTCTTCCTGCCCATTTCCCCTGGCAGTACCTCCTCCAAGTATTCAGGGCAACTTGGACACAGCAACTAAGTCAATTCTCTGGGCCTCAGATGACACATCTCTGAAATGAGGATAATGATACCTCACCTGCCTCAGGCAGGACACTAGCCAGCCCATTTCCCAAGGTCCTGTTTGGTTCTCTTAGGGCTGCTTGTTCTCAGCTCTTTCTTACACTGAGAACAACACCTCTTCTGCATCCATTTGGGTTTCTTAGCTCACTTTGCCCCTTGCTCTGGGGACTAGCTCTCTCCCATCCACAACCCCTACCCTCCAGTCTCCGATGATTTTCTTATAGGAAATCCCCAAATCCCATAAAATCTCTGCGAACAGGCCTCCCCACAGAGGCTCAGGTCACCACCTCCCTCTGCACTGCCCCTGCCTCATCTAGGGAAACCCAGAGGTTACAAAGCAAGGCCTAGTTTCCCTCTGGGAACGAGAAGAGGGTTCTGCTCTCTGTTCACACAGCATCTGGCAGGCCCTTGGCAGTCCCTTCTGTGTGCAGCTGGGGGCTTGGCTCTCGGCTTTGCACACTTGCCCTCCACACTTGCTCACAGGTGCCCCACTCCATTGTCCCACAAGCAGTCTCTCCTGCCCTCCCTCCCTCTTCTCGATTTCTCTCTCTGCTCTGTGCACCAAGAACACGCCCTCCCAACCCACCAATCCTACACACGCCACTGTGCTCTACAAGCTTCAGCTCCAGAATTTCCCAGTTCTCTGCTCACTCCTCCACCGCATCCCCTCCAACTCCACCCTCAAAAGGGCGGGCCCCTGTCTGCCCCCAAGACAGAGACACCTCAGCTTCTCTCAGCCTGCTTTCATCAGAGGGGGTCTTTGCAGGCCCCTCAACTTCCTTTCCCCCTGAGAAAAAGCAGCTCAAGGTCCCCACCAGCCTGGGGAAGCCCCTCCCCAGCATCTGGTGAAAGGACAAGAAGGAAGAACTGTAGGTTCTTTTCCCCAAGACTTCTAGATTTTGTACCAAAATGCAGGGTGTGCTCCTGTTTGCATTTTTTTTTTTGTTTCCTTTCTGAAAATAACCATGAAACTATCATTTCCTCCCACTGCCTTTTCCCTATCTTATTTGGATTAGCAACAGAGTTCCTGAGAGAGGTAGTTTGGAGCCACTGACAACCTCCTTCTCTGACCTGGGTCTGGTGCACTCACAGGTGGCTTTCGAGCAGGTGCTGTGTCCCTCGGGTTGGAGCGAAGGAGCCCCGAGGCTGGGCACGGTGGGTCCAGGAGACCACCACACCCCACCTTCCCCTGCCAAAAAAACAATCAGGGACTTTTAGGAAACCAAAAGTTTTCTGCCCAACCTTGAGGCCTTGACCCCAACGTGGCAAATATCTGGAAGGACTCTGTCCTCTGCTGTAGCTCTTGGGTGTGGGGGAGGGGCCAGCAACTCAACCCCCACTTCTTCCCCGCCCCCACCACCCCGGCTGACCAGATTGGAGGCTGCTGTGGTTGTGGACTCTCAAAGTAGTTGGGGGACAGAGGGATCAACACAGAGGCATCTATATTTACGCAAGAAGGAAAATGGGGTCCATGCTGGGGAATATATTTCTCTTTTCCTATTTCATTTTCATGCAATATACCTCCTCCAGTTCAATCATTCAGGGCACTCATACAGTTGCACCAACCAAGCCTCTAAAGATGCCATGTCCAGGGTTGTGGGAGGCAGATCAGTGAGGTCCCAGGAGGAACCCTGAGACTCACTGCCTCAGAGCGCCCTCAGGGTCCAGCCCCTGACTTTCCCATGGCTTGCTTGAGAAACTGGGTTTGCCCCCCTTCCCTATCCCTCAGCCCTTGCTGTGAAGAGATGCTGGCCCCAAAGGTCTGAAGTCTTTTGTGACACCTCAGAGAAGTCCAGAAGCTGCGGCTTTGGTAGAAGGAGGGCAGTTAGATACAGAGGGGTTGAAGAGCCTCGTCTTGGAGGGTGCCCCAAACCAAAGGTTCTGGTCCAGCTCCCAGCCCCCACACCCGCATCCACCTGCCTTTACTTCTGGTTGAAGACCACCCTGAGGGAGGGTCTGTGGGGCCTGGGAAGTTGCAGTCCCACATGAGGCAAGGGGTGGCCGCAGGAGGGTCTAAGACCTGTATTGTACACAGAGCTTGTCCTAGCTCTGCAGGGTTTGCGGGGGGTGTGCCCCCAACCCCCTCCTCATACTCACTTAGTTTCCCTTCCCTCCCCACGTGCCTTCTTTGGGGACCCTTTCCTGATCAGTCCAGAAGTGCTGCTGGCAAGGACTTGGGGGTCAGCTGGCCTGGCCTCAGGGGCCTCACTGGTTCTTCCTCTACAGCTATGAGCCCCCCTTGACATCACTGCTCATGCTGGGTACCACCTTCTCAGTGTGACCAGATTTATCCTGAAGTAATGGCATCTGCCCCATCTAATCCCTCTGGGTTGCCCTGCGGCAATGGGCACTCATTCCTTCCTTTGAGAGACCTTGCCTGCCCGAAAGGCAGAAGCCTTGATGTGGTGAACTCCTCCTCCACTCCCCAAGTCCTTCCAAACACACCCACCCCCATGCACCCCCTCAGTCCTGCCCCTTCATCCCCAGTGGGACCCTCCTCCTCCCCCACTCCCTGTGCCAGGCTGAGCTGCTGGGCTATTTGGGGCTCTGACTAGCCCTGTGGTGTAATCAGTGCCCCGGGATAATTGCCACCTGCTCTGCCGGTGTCTGGGGGCTGTCTCGGCCACAGCAGCAGGGGGTGGACACTGGGCAGCCAGGCCTGGAGCGAGGTCAGATTGGGGCAGTCCTCCCCACCCGACTCCCCAAATCTGCTCCTCACCACCCACAGGACCTGCAAGGATTCCCCAGGAAAGCCATGCTCTCCTGGGGGCTGTGCCCTCCTGGGATACCCTGTAGCTTCAGCTGGGAACGGGTAGCCATCCCAGCCAGGGGGCAAAAGTCCAGAGGCCACTCCATCACCCACAATCAACTCCAAGAATATCTCTCCGCCCCCCGCATACTTCCCCCAGTGAGCACCCCTCCCGAGGCTGTAAGCTGACCCCTGGACGATGCCATGGCTGGAGAACATGCTTTGCAGCTAGGACTTCCGTGTGACCCTCAGCAAGACTTTTCTGTCTTCCTGTCAAGCCCTTCAAGCCTCATTGTCCTCCTTCAGAGAGGAGCCTAAGGAGACAAGTGAGACTGAGTCCCCCATAAATGCCAGCTCCCTGCCCTCCTGCTACTTTTACATAACCGGGGCTTAAACAACCTATTGTTTTCATTTGGCTGACACTTTGACCTTGGGGAATCGGTTCAGCCTCGGTTTCCTTATTGATGAAAAGGAGATAATCAGAGGAGCTGCCTTATCAAGTTACTGTGAAAAAGACGCTATCTAACGCATGCCAAATGCTTCAGCCAGTATCAATAAATGCCAGTGGTAGTTATTATTATGGGGAACTTCAGAGGGCAGAGAATGGGGCTAGGGAGCACTTAGAGGCCAGTGGTAAGACACTCAGAAGAGCAAAGCCTGAAGAGACAGGCCAGGGCTGATGGGACAAACCACACAGTGACCCCAGCACCCAAGCATCTCCAATTGCAGTGATGGCTCTGGGGGCTGAGAGTGAGAAAACCTAGCCTTCTTCGTCTTTTAGTCCCATTTGCTCTAAGGTGGCACATATATACACAGCATGTATGCTTCTTGAGATCAGTGAATGCCAGATACCTGTGGATTTTTTTTTTGCTTAATTTTTTATTGAAGTATAGTTGATTTACCATGTTGTGCCAATCTCTGCCATACAGCAAAGTGAATCAGTTATCCACATATATACATTCTTTTTTTTTTTAATACTCTTTTCCACTGTGGTTTATCACAAGATATTGAATATAGCCACCTGTGCTATATAGTAGGACCTGGTTGTTTATTCATAAATGTTTTATTTTAAAAGAGAATCAGCAAAATCAAGATGAAGTGCCTTGATCCTGAGAGATGGAGAAGTAAATCTGTTGCTTTTTTCTTTACTGTTAGAGTCCAGTGCTAATTTGTCCTGATTCTTGGAATTCTTCACACAGACATCCATGAGTGGCCTACTAGGGCCACTCAGAGAACTGACTTCTTCCCCGGGTGGTGCCACACCGTGGAGGGAATGGACTTCAGTGCTGGGCCCAGAAAACAAGATTCGCAGGGCCAGCCTCTCCCTGACGCAGCGGAGCGCCATCCCTCGCTACTTCCCGTCTCCAACCAGGCACAGAGCTCCCATCTCTGGCACCCTGGCAAACAGGCCAGACCGGGAGAATGCCTTAGCTTTCCTGCTCCACCAGTACCACAGCGGGTGCCAAGAAGGCCACTTGGGTAGAAGGGTGAGGCCAAAGTACTAGATACCTCCCCCTTGGGGATGGAGAGAAAGGGAGCATGCTGAAGAGTGGGGCTTGGAAAGTGGGTACCATCACTACCTGCAGGAACTTCGCAAGCTCAGTCCGAGCCCTGAGGACCCCAGACCAAGGCAGGCCTTAGCCCCACCATAGCCTGGGTACAAGCCCCACATCACAGCCATCACAACTCTACCATGCTCTCCCTCCTCCTTGACAGCCAGTGCTCCATCCCCGGAACTGCATCTTCAGGGACTTCCTTTGACTTCATCTTGGTAGACCCATCTGGAGGAACAGGTCACCCAAAGCCAACATGGACTGAGGGGAACCGTGGGCTCAGTACCCCTCCCACCAGTTCTCTTTCCAGTGGGTTCCTGCTACTGTGGGGTAGCCATTGGGGGCTGCCCAGGCTTGACTTAGCCTCCCTTGGACTGATGCCTGGGGCATATGTTGTCCAGGGGGGATTGTTTTCCCTCCTGGTGTGTTCTCTCTCTCTCACTCACATCTCCTCCCTGGCTTCTGTGAGCTAATCAGGGAGCAGGAGGGGGAGGAGGGGGATGCTGCTTGCCTTCCCCGTTATCTGCAGCAATCCACGGTGACTAATGCTCCCAGTTGGTAAAAAGGCAGTGTAATCAAAACACTTTTTTTTTTTAGTCCTTAAAGTTAGTCATTCTCCCAGAGTGGAGGAGAAAAAAAAAAAAGCCCACAGCAGGCACCATGAAATGCAAGCTGAGAGACTCATGTTGCAGATGGAACTAAAGCATTGGCCGTAGCAGCTCCAGTGTGGGTCTGAGGCTCAGTCTCTCCTCCTCTGGACCCTTGGCTAGACTTTTTCCACACCCTCATTTGTTCTTGCTTTCCTCCATATCTGGGCTGTCTGATCCCTAGAGGACTCCCATGCCAAGTTGGGATCTGCCCTTTCCTCTCACCCTGCCAGGTGCTGCCACCTGCTGGTCACCCCAAAGTGGAGGAAGCATATAAAAGCTCCCAGGCTGAGGCTGAGGTTGAATGTCAACCTCTTGTTAGTTAGGTGCTTGGTCATGTGCTGCCCCTCCTTTCACCCCAACCTGGCCATAGGTCAGGTTGCCCATGTTGGAATCTCCATTTCACTACTTACTGACTGTACTTCATGTGGATAATAATAACAGCACCTACCTCATAGGGTTGTTGTGAAGATTAAATGGGTAAGGGGAGGGGGGTGCTTCCCTGGTGGCTCAATGGTAAAGAAACTGCCTGCCAAAGCAGAAGACACAGGTTTGATCCCTGATCCAGGAAGATCCCATGTGTCTCGGAGCAACTAAGCCCATGCACCACAACTACCAAGTCTGTGTTCTAGAACCCAGGAATCATAACTGCTGAAGCCTGAGTTCCCTAGTACCCAGGCTTCACAATGAAGAGTAGCCCCCACTCTCCAGGACTAGAGAAAAGCCCAAGCAACAACAAAGACCCAGCACAGTCAAAAATAAATATTTTTTTAAAAATAGAGTAAATGGGAACTGCTTAGAATAGTGCCTGGCATATCATGATTGCTCAATTAACTCAAAAATAATAACAACAACATAATAAAGTGGAATGTATACCATCATATTCCCCTTACTCATCCATGGCAGACATTGCTAGTCAACCAAAAGGAAGAATTTCCCCACCAATAGGAAGATTCCCCAGAATCCTCAGCACAGCACTCCAGCACTCCCTAGACTTCTGTGTGGGGAAGCTGGGGGAGGGTGTATATGACAAACTCAGAGATGAGGGTTAACAGGGAGCAGCTGCTTACCAATTACTGCGTGAAAAACTCCAAAGAGAAGTCAGGTGGCAAAGCTAGTCCTGCTGCTGCTTTGTTCGTGCTCATGCTCATTCGCAACCAATTCTTTGTGACTCCATGGATTGTAGCCCACCAGGCTCCTCTGTCCATGGGATTTTCCAGGCAAGAATACTGGAATGGGTTGTCATTTCCTCCTCCAGGGGAATCTTCCAGACCCAGAGATCGAACAGAACCTATGTCTCCTGCATTTGCAAGTGGATTCTTTACCACTGAGCCACCCAGGAAACCCCTTAAGCTGCTTTCCTTCTTTTAAATAGCTTTGTCCCTGCCACCTGGACACTCATTTAACTTCTAGCTCAGGCTTCTGGAGAGAATGCAGTAGTCACCTGGATTGAAACCAGGAGCATCTATTGGTACCTCTACCCAAAACTCCTCCACTCTCTGCTTCCACTTAGAAACTGAATTTGCTCATATTCTAGTCCATCCCCCACCCTGAAGGGCCAGGGTCAACCTGTATCATGCTGGTTGCATGCATATGTGCTAAGTCACTTCCGTTGTGCCCAACTCTATGGGACCTTATGGACCGTAGCCTGCCAGGCTCCTCTGTCCATGGGATTCTCCAGGCAAGAATACTGGAGTGGGTTGGTTATTGAAGAGCAAGACAAGCTCCCAGCCCTGGGTCTGGAGCCCTTACAGCTGAGTTTCCCCCAACAGTGGGAGGTGTTTATCCTTCCTTGTGCTCAGTTTCCCATGCTCACGGAGGGAAGCTCGTGGGTTCATGGGATAGTAGGATGCCTGCCTGAGCCCAGCATCTACCCTCAGCCCAGCACACCTCAAGCTGAGCCAATGAGCCACAGTAGGGAGACGGAGCTCCGCTCAGAGCAGACACTCTCCTTACAGACTCCTGGGAGGCCAGCACTCTTCCCAGTAAAGGTCGTGCAGGCTACATGAAAGTTTTGGGGTCAAAGGTAAGCAGTACAGCCCCAGGGGAGCGTCAGGCTGAATCCTTTCATTCCAGAAGGTACATGTTTGGCTTCATCTCCAGACATCGATGATTCCTCAGACCTGATTATTTCTCTGGGCTTGCCTCTCCCTGCTCAAGCCCCATCTCATATGCCTCTCCTATTCTTCTGTTTCCTGGGGGCCTTTGGAGTCAACAGTTGACTTGGAACCTCAAAATACTAGTGACTTTGGTAATGAGATCCATCCACTCATCTCAAAGAGGGAATCAAGGCCCAGAGAAGAGCTGTGACTTGTCCGAGGTCATCTTGGGGTCAAAAATCCAGAGCCCAGGACTCCTCCAGATTCTCAATACGGACGGAACTCATCATTCTTGCCCTGCAGGATGTGGTTTCCATCCCACAGCCCTGAAACAGACTTCCCCTGGGATATGGTGGTTGCCTAGGCTAATACCTGGAAGTTCTTTAGCACTGTGGGGCAATAACCAGGGGAGACAGAGTCTGGGGAAATGAGGAAGCAGGTGGGGGAGCCATCCACAGGTGCTGAAATTCTAGGAGGCTCATGAGCACATCACCCTCCATCCATCCTGGGCGGAGCAGCAAGGACTGCCCCTCCATTTGTCCACTCTGCCCTCACTGCCCTTTGGTGACTTCTCTTCCTCCTCTCTGTTCTTCAAGGCTGCCCTACTGCTCACTTTGGCCTGTCTCCTGAGGAGTAATATGGTGACAGAGCCAATCTTTGTGATGTGCTGGGGGGCCCACCCTTCACTGGAAAACCTCTGTTGAGTCATATACCCTCAAGAATGGAAACAGAAAATAAAAATGAGAGACTACTCCCTGTGGATGATCTTATGAGCTCCCCTGTTCCCCCTGGTCAAGTCCTCCTCCCTACTCTGGGAGGTCAGAATAAATCAAACATTTCTGGGGGGTGGGGTGGGAGAGAGGCTCAAGAGGGAGAAGATACATGTATACTTACAGCTGATTCACAATGATGTATGGCAGAAATCAACACAACTCAGGAGATATAAGAGACTCAGGTTTGACCCCTGAATTGTGAATATCTCTGGAGAAGGGAATTCTCCAGTTCTTACCTGGAGAATCCTGTGGACAGAGGAACCTGGCAGGCTACAGTCCATCGGCTCACAGAGAGTCGGACACAACTGGTGATTTAGTACTTAGCACGATTCGTGTTGATATACAGCAGAAAACAACACAATGTTGTAAAGCAATTATCCTCCAATTTAAAAAAAACTAAATGTTTAAAAAATCACACATTTCCTTGCTCTAGTTCAGGGGTATCCAACCCCCATTAGGGGGGCCACTAATGGACCACTCAGCAGAAGGTGAGCAGCAGGGAGCAAGCAAAGCTTCATGTGTGACTCCCCATCACTCACATTACCACTGGAACCATCTGCCCCACCCCACCCCCAGCCATCATCATGGAAAAATTGTCTTCCACAAAACCAGGCCCTGGTGCCAAAAAGATTGGGGACCACTGTTCTAGTTCACAGGCTTAACTACTCTCCAAGTAGCCCCAGTAATGTTGAAGCCTATGTGAAGGAGGAGAATACCTAGAGGAAAGGCCCTTGGGGCCCCAGCAGTAACCTGTAGCCTCACTGCCTGCTGCTCTCTCTTCTAAGGCAGGGATATTCTTGGGGGTAAGGAGACCAACTTGGCCCAGGCCCCAAGGTAGCTTAGCAGGAACTAAGGCCCTGAAATCTGACTTTGGAAGACCCAAGGCAAGTGAGTTGCTTGCCTGAAACTCAGTCCTCTTCTCAGCCAGGATAGGTTCCCACTGCCTGCACCTTCACCAAGCCTCCCTTTGGTCTCACCCAGCCAGCCTGATTTGCCATCAGGATGTGGCTTACACACTGGCTTCTCCCAGAAGCCTTCACTAAAACCCCATGTGCAGTTTGGGGGGGGCCCTTACAGGCTGCCACAGTGCCTTGTTCTTTCCCATTATACACTATTATTTAGTTGCCTGACTACCTCTCCCTACAGGGGCTTCCCTGGTGGCTCAGATGGTAAAGAATCTGCCTGCAAGGTGGGAGACCCAGGTTTTATCCCTGGAAGATTCCCCTGGAGAAGGGAATGGCTATCCACTACAGTATTCTTGCTTGGAGAATTCCATGGACAAAGGAGCCCGGTGAACACTTAAAACTGCCTAACTGCCAGGTAAGTAGCTCTGGGAGAGCGATGCTTTTGAACTGTGGTGTTGGAGAAGACTCTTGAGAGTCCCTTGGATTGCAAGGAGATCCAACCAGTCCATTATAAAGGAGATCAGTCCTGGGTGTTCATTGGAAGGACTGATGCTAAAGCTGAAACTCCAATACTTTGGCCACCTCATGCGAAGAGTTGACTCACTGGAAGACTCTGATGCTGGGAGGGATTGGGGGCAGGAGGAGAAGGGGATGACAGAGAATGAGATGGCTGGATGGCATCACTGACTTGATGGACATGAGTTTGAGTGAACTCCGGGAGTTGGTGATGGACAGGGAGGCCTGGTGTGCTGTGATTCATGGGGTCGCAGAGTCGGACATGACTGAGCGACTGAAATGAACTGAACTGAACTGATACTGTTTTCTCATGGTTGTATTCTTGAAGTTAGTGCAGTGCCTGGCACACTGTAGGAGTCCAGTGAATATTTGTTAGATGAATGAGTAGAAAGAATGGGACCATTCACATCATTTGGGTTCTATAGTGGGGAGCACAGATGGAAAACTGGGAACAACGCTTACTCTTCCTCTTCTTCTGTTGAATAAATCCACAGAACATTCCAACCTGAAAAACACCTATTCTATTTCTATTCACAGTCCTGTGCCATCTTGGAGGAGCAGAAAGATCCATTTATCTCTTTGTTTTTAACAGGTAACTATGTACCCAGTAGAAAATTTAAAAGACACAAAGGACCATACAGTGAATTTAAGTTTCCATCCATCACACCCGCTCCTTCATTGTCCTCCTCTCACCCTCCCCCACCCCGATCCCCAGACAATTAGTGACTGAACTGAACTGAACTGAACCGTCCCTGAACGAGAAATCTCTTTATAGACTGAAAAACTAAGGCAATCGGAGGTTAAGCAACACGTGTAGTCTGTGGAAGAGAATTTTACCAAGTCAGTGTTTAAGAAACAAAACGCACCCAGGGGTCCTCAAGCCCCCGCCACAGCCTGAGTCCTCTGGAGCCCCTAAGCCAACGCTTGAGGGTGGCGGGCCAGGGCAACACCGCGGAAGCAAGCGGCAGCGAAAGGGTTAACGCGCTGCTCGCCCCCACCCGCCCTCCCGAACGCCTCTTCCGGGCAGAGGGGGCGGGGCTAACGTCACTTCCTGGAGACTGGTTGAATCCGGAAGCGATCTCCCAGGACTGAGTTGCAGCTGAGGACCCCGGTGGCAGGGCAAGGTTCGGGATCATGAGTTGGTGAGTGAGGCCAGGCGGCGGGAACCGCTGGAGCCCGCGGCCCGCAATGCGCTTTGCCCTGTGTCCGTCCGAGTTGTGTCCCTTGGTCCCTGCAGCTCGCGGACCCTTCACCCCGGAGCAGGGCCCGACTGGCCTGGGATCTAGGGTCGTTCAAGGGGCCTTGCTCCGGTGCTTGCCGGCAGGCTTCATCTCTCTGCAGGCCTCACCGGGAGGTGAGGCGTGGGATCCCTTTAGCGTGGGATCTTGGCGATTGTTTCCTGACTGTTCCAAGGAGCCGGTCCCGTCCGTCTTCTCTCGACAACGTGAAGGGAGGAGGGACTCCTGTTACCTCCTTTTCTAGATATCCGTGGAGAAATATCTACTTCTTTCTCCCTTAGTGAGCGTCACTCCACCGCTGCCAGGTGGCCCTCACTCTGACAATCTGAGCCCAATTCACGGATCAAAACCTCTTGCTTTCAGAAGAGTAACCTTTGCCCCAGTTAGTCTTCAAGAGACAAACCGTACTTCTTTTTTGGAAGATGCCAGAATTACACACGCACCCTGTCTGTACAGGATCAGACTAGTTTTCATCGTTTCCAGGACCATTACCCCCTCATTGCTTTCCCTGTTAGCATACGTAAGTGTCAATGTTATGGGAAGGATCAGGCCAAGAGAAGAGAAGCGAGGGAGTCTCAGAGTAGAGTCACAGCTAAAGAGCTGGCTGGTGCGTTGCTATGAAACTGACTGATACTTGACTGGTGATAAACACTTGATATTGTTCAACGGTTGATTTCTTTTGTAAAACTCATTTTGCTTGAAGGACCTTACCTTCAGGCCCGAGGGCCTACGTATTCACAACTCCAAACCTCAGGGCATCCAACCAACACAATAGGTGTGCTGGTCTGAATGCACTGCTCCCTCCCTCCCCCACCACCTCCCCCCCCCCACCAGAGATGTACAGGATGAATCAGTCCTTTTGGAATCCAAGTTACGTTAGCATAGGAATCATCTTTGCCACTCTCTTCTCAGAGTCTAGTCTGTTTCTTTACCAAAAGTGCACGACGATAGCTAGTTATGAATGAGCAGAGATGGTAGAATATTCTTCAGGAAGGCTCTTCCAGGCTTGCATTTGGCCATCTGTGGAAACTAAGTTCTGGCCACAAGCAGCTGATGTCATTCATTGTCAAGGACAGCTCTGTAGTATAAAAGTAAGCCATTTCTACCCACCCGCCTTGCTTCTTAGATGAAGATTGACAAATATGAGACAATCAGCGCCAGCACATGGAGGGCAGCCCTGAGCAATCCCCTAACAAGCCCCAGCAGGAGCTTCTTCTTTTCCCTTCACCTTTGCCCCAGGAGGCAGATAGCGGGCTGGAGCCTTAAAAAGCTGACTTTCCCATCTTGTTATAACCTAATCAGTGATGGGGCAAAGTGGCACTCTTCAGTTCCACTTCCTAGAGGAATTGCTTCCTTAAAGGGTCAACCAGGGTCCCCTTACTTTGTGAGATAGATGTCTTCTTACCTGCTGCATCTTGAATCTTTGGAGTTCTCTTACCTAATTTCCTCAAAGTGAGAAGCAGACAGTACAGGTGCTTTACATTGCTTAGACTGGCATTTACAATTCTTAAGAGTGAATCGATCTCTTTTTCACAAATCAGGGGAGGAACAGAGCAGAGACCACTGAAGCTAAAGGATTCTCTGGGTGATCTGAGATGCATTGTTTCCACCTGTCTCACAGAAACCTTTTTTTCCTGAAAAAACTAGTAACCTATTTCCTTAAGCCTTTCAATCTGGAGAGAATTGAAATTGACAAGTAACTGTCCAGCCAAAGCTGAGATTTTATCCAGTAGAATTAATTTACCAGTACACACACGTCTTGGCTCCTCCTTGGACTGAGGGTCACAACCAAAAGGGTGGCTTTGTCCCTCAAAGCTGAGGTTCCTTTCTCTTCCTCCTTAGAGGGCTTCTACGTCATCTCTTGCGTGGACCCTGACCCTCTCTCCCTGAGAGGGGAACAGCACCGGCGCCTGGGCACACAATCACACTCAGTTCCTGGCTCAATGGCTGGCAAGAGGACCGGAGCTGGATCCTTCTGATTCACTCCTGGAGTGGTTTTCCTGCTCCCAGAATGAATCCATCCATTCATCTGCGACTGGAATTCTCAGTGGGGCAAGAGACCAGAGTGACGTAGAGCCGTCATGGGAGGCTGATGCCCAAGGTCAAGTTCACCAAGCACATAGGATATGCCAGCTATCTTTGAATAAGGCCTAGGGGCACGCAGCCCTTAGTCCCCAGAGGGCAGCCATTGTTCTGGGCTAGACCGGGCTTTCAAAATGTCACAGTGAGAAATGTCCAATATTGGTGCCCTTTGCACACTGTGGACTTTGCATGAAGAGTGAGAGCCCTTTGTTCTCTGCTTCCTCAGTGCATGCGGCCTGCCCACTGCCTGTTTGTTTAGTGGACCGTTGCTGC
This sequence comes from Moschus berezovskii, assembly GCF_049115385.1. Taxonomy (NCBI): domain Eukaryota; kingdom Metazoa; phylum Chordata; class Mammalia; order Artiodactyla; family Moschidae; genus Moschus; species Moschus berezovskii. Next base: position 77,289,578 of record NC_142466.1, on the reverse strand, counting down.
CTTCCTGCACCATCCACCGATCTGCCTTTCAGCAAGGTGGCCAAGTGCTGGGCCCTGCTCTGAGGAAGGCATTTGATGTTCACGTAGTTCACATAACCGATCACAGATCTACCTCTCGGCCCTAAACCAAGTGCTTCTCTCTTTCCCCTCCTCTTCCCTGTCCCTCCCTCACTCCCTGGGTATGTGTGTTTCTTTATTATGATGTGGAGGAAGAATTAATTAGCATTAAGGATAGTGGCCTTAATCTTACTCACTTGTCTTCCTTGGAACCGCACACCTTGACAATGATGTTAGGCTTCAGCAACAAGGAAAAAGGAGCACTGATGAAGGAAATCAACCTGTACCTCGAGGCTCAGGAGTTTGACTCAGAAGAAAGGAAATTAAAATCAACACAAATAAACTTGGTAGGAGTTGGTGTGCTGAGTTCAGGCTCTGGTTCCCTCAGTCACAGTATGGCCTCGTCAGGCACTTAATCTTTCTTGGTCTTGTTTTCTCCACTGGATACTCTCAACTGACACTTTGTCACCCAGGTCTGTTGTGAAAAGAACGGAAACGCTGCAGATCTGGTTTTTTGTGTTTGTGATTCTTCTGGGCTTTTCTACCTTTCTCTGCCCCCTTAAACATTGGTATTCCTCAGGGAACATCTTTTTTTTACCCCCTGTTCTCACTCTGTACCCTCCCCATCATCTTTAGGATAAAGGCCTAACTCTGTGCCATGTGTTATAAGGCCCTTCTGGATCTGGCTATCCCCCTTCACTCCTGTGTCCATGGTTTTCCTGGTCTCTTGTGCCCCTGCTCCTCTCTACCCACTGTTCCTTCTGCCCAAAATGCTTTCCTCCCCCTGACTCACCACCCTCCAGGCCAGCATCTGCTCATCCTCTGAGTCAGGGCAGGGCTTCCCTGGTGGTCCAGTGGCTAAGACTCTGCCTGCCATTGCAGGGGACATGGGTTTGATCCATGATCTGGGAAGACCCCACATGCCTCAAGGCAACTAAGCCCATATGCCACAGCCACTGAGCCTGTGCACCCTAGAGCCCATGCTCTGCAACAAGAGAAATCACCAAAATGAGAAGCCTGTGCACCCCAACTGGAGAGTAGCCCCGATGCAACAACAAATAGCCAGCATAGCCAAAAGTAAAAAAAAAGGACAGGTTTCACCTCCTCAGAGAGTCCTCCCTAAATGGCCCCTGCACACCCTGCCAAGCTGAGTGGGGTGCCCCTTCTCTGGCCCTCATTAGCATCTGTACTTGAATTGCTGGCTTTTCAGTCAGCCCACTTGTCGATGAGTTGTTGAAAGTTGTCTCTTGGCCACCGTAGTAGCCTTAGCACTGTTCCCGGCAATCCATAAATGTTGACTAAATGTATGAATGAGGACTGTGTTCCCATATACTGACTTGCCTTCGCTCAGGAAAAATGTAAGATAAAAATATGCCAAAGCTGCTTTACAAACTGAAGAGGGTCTAAGTATGCTGTCGTTAACATGAAGAAGTGGCTTCCGAGTCTACTCTGTCTTTTCTCTCCTTTGCCTTCCCTACCCACCCCGCAGCCAAACTCCTTTATTCCCCAGCTCCACAGTGCCTCTCCTATAGTTCTCCCACACTCTCCACATATCCTGAACACGTGCCTCTCACACGGTAACGTCCCCAAGAGCAGGATCTATGGCTTCTCCACCTGTGTGTGCACCTGGTGTGTGGCACATCGTGGATACCTAGTCAGTAATTGTCAAGTGAACTGGATGGAATGGAAGGACAGTAAACTGCTGGGTCCGAGGGAGACATCCATTCAACGGCAAACATTTTCTCAGGGGAGGCTCTTTTCCCTCTGGCACTACCGTTCTTATCTTACATTCGTACAGTGCTTTTAACTTTGCAAATTATGTTCCCATCCATTATCTGATAGCATCCCTGCGTCTGCCCTTTGAGGTTTGCAGTTCAGGTCTGATTATCTCCCTTCAGCAACTTATCTGAATTCATTCACCTCGCAGAACTGGAACTGAAGCCTGAGAATTCTCATGCTTGAACAGGAACATTAGGAAAGGGGAAGACCATCCCCAAGTTGACTGGATCTCAGAGGAAGGTGTCTGACTTTGTCAGCTGGTTAACATGAGCAGGTTGGTAGTGAATTACAGGAAGTGACCTGTCTTCACACATTAAGTGATAGAGGAAGTCCCATGTCCTGCAAACCTTCAGGTGTTCTGGGCCATCTTGGTTCCTTCCTACTATGGGGCCTCCCTCTCTGGGGTAGCCTTACCACTCACTTCTATGACTTTGGACAGGCCAGCCTCACCCCAAGCTTTTTCCTCCTCTATAAAGAGCCATATGCTCAGTTTTGTCTGACTCTTTGCGGCCCCATGGACTGTAGCCTGCCAGGCTCCTCTGTCTATGGGATTCTCCAGGCAAGAATACTAGAACAGGATGCTATTTCCTCCTGCAGAGGATCTTCCAGACCCAGGGATCGATCCTTCATCTCCTGTGTCTCCTGCATTGGCAGGCGGATTCTTCACCACTAGTGCTGCCTGGGAAGCCCATAAAGAGCATAGCATTGCCCATTGAGGAGCCCATGGGATTCTGTATTCAACATTGTTTTGCACACAGATGTAAAACTCTACTTTCAGTCATTTGTAACAAGAGGGGAAGGGACTTTTTCCTGATTTGGGAGCAGTTTGAACAAGTCAAGTATCTTGAGTCCCACAGCTTCTTAGTCAAAGGCATTTTCTTATATTGGGTTGGCCAGGAAGTTTGTTCAGGTTTTCCCATAACATCTTGTGGAAAAACCCGAGCAAACCTTTTGGCCAACTCGATTATTCTACTCTAAGTAAATGTATTGAGGTAGCTTTCAGATTGGCAGTTAAGCTATTAGAGTTGTTGTCCCAAAACCATTCTTCTGGTGGCTGATCTACTAAATAGAGCCCAGTGTAGTTTGTTGCACATAGATAGCGCTCAATGAATCTTTGTTGATTTAACGTATATCAAGCACTAAACATTGGGGGACATTCCAAAGGCTTTAAGAATCAATCCTTGCCTTCATCTGGTGTATGAAAAGTGCCAGGGGTTCACCGGAGTGACAGCGGATCACTAAACGTCCATGTAGCATCATCACGAAAGACGTCAAGCAGAGGATGTGATTGTAACTGAACGTTGACTTAGTGAGCGTGTCCTATTGCAGTGGGGAACGACAGAGGGGGTGTACAGGTTGGAAAAATGGTGTGTGAAAAGTGCATGGAGATAGAATGCTTCTAGAGTGTTGGGGGCGGGCAGTCGGGAGGCCAGCTTGTGTTTAATAAATAGTGATTCGGGTAGAAGCTTTGTGGATGAGAGCTGGCACTCTGGTTGGGGCCCTACTGTAAGCATTTTCAGTGCCATGCTGAGGAATTGAAATCAAGCCTAGGCTTTTGAAAATTGCAGGGTTTTGAGCAGAGAAGTGGCAGGGCAAAAGCAATGATTTTTGTCAGGTTAATTTGGCAGTGGTCTGCAGGATAATTCATAAGCGAAAGAATGGAGATGGAGTGGGGCAACTTGGACAGTGGCTTCTGAAATTTTTTGACCACAGTTTGCAGTCAGAAATGCCTTTGATGTCAACACACACACACTTGAAATTAGTTTCACATTGGATGTGTGCGATGCACTCAGATATTTTCGATTATGTTCTATTTTGGTTTTTAAAGAAAGACCCACTTCATTGCTTTCATGACTGATTTTGATGTTTACAGTGGAATGACATGCAGTAGTGTAAATGATCAGTGAGTGATGGGTCTTCTACACAGGACCCAGAGTTTATTACAAATATTCAGACTAGAGGCTTCTACCTGTGACTTCAGCCTGGCCAAGATAGTGCTGTTTGTTTATTTGGTTCTTTGTCATGGGTTATAATAAGAAATACAGAAGGGGCGGCTGTAAAGAACACCGTTTGGTTCTGTATAAGAATTTATTCCATAGATTTGGAAACTGTCAACCACTTTATAGAAAAGAGAACCAGGTGGACAAAAGCCTCAGCCAAGATTTTCCATGTATTAATTATCACAGAAGGACTCCCCTGGTGGTCCAGTGGTTATGACTTCAGGTTCCAATGCAGGGGGTGCAGGTTCAATCCCTGGTCCGGGAGCTAAGATCCCACAAGCCTCGGGGCCAGAAAATACCAAAACATAAAACAGAAGCAATATTGTAACAGATTCAAGAAAGACTTTAAAAAATGGTCCACATTAAAAAAAAAAAATGGTCCACATAAAAAAAAAAATCTAAAAAAAATAAAGTTCAAGGAGATCAGATTAAACCAACAGTGAGAAGTGAGATGCCATTTCACAGCTATTGGACTGGCAAAAGGTACGGTAAGTTTCGTCTAGCAAGGCTGGGTGTCTGAGGAAGCAGCAGGAACTGCACCGCGTGGGGTGGGCGCGGGGGGGGTGATACGACCACCGGGAGGTTTCGCAGCTCCTCACACAGTCAGGGACGGGCTGCCCCTCACCCAGTTAACCTCTCACACCCGTGCGCCAGGAGACCCGCAGCAGAAATGTCCACTGTTTCACTGCTTGCATTAATAGATGCCCAGACTCTGAAGAATGGGAAAATAAAACATGTTATCGTCACATAGTAAAATAAGCTGTAGTCAAAATGAATAAAGTCATGTGTGTCTCAGAAACATCATGCTAGACATAAAGTTTCCAAATGGTACATTTAATATTGTACTATTTGTATAAAGTTTGTGTGTTCTAAGTCACTTTAGTCATGTCAGACTCTGCAACCCTGTGGGGAACTGCTTTTTCTCATTTTTTGTGATTATACAACTCTACCCCATAGGGGAGCTTTTTTACACCAAGCTCCTCTGTCCATGGGATTCTTCAGGCAAGAATACTGGAGTGGCTTGCCATGCCCTTCTCCAGGGGATCTTCCCGACCCAGGGATCGAACCCACGTCTCTTACGTCTCCTTCATTGGCAGGTGGGTTCTTTACCACTAGTGCCACCTGGGAAGCCCAGCACATATTTGTATAAAATTTAGACCTATAAAACAGTACTGTGTTGTGCTTATGGATTCAAATTTAGATAGTGAAAATATGGGAATAATACACCCTGAATTCAGGGTAGTGGTTATATCGAGGATATTGGGGTGGGGAGAAGGAAGTGGGATCAGGTTGGAAAACCCCAGGAGCTTTAGCAGTATCTGTGCTGTTGTATAGATGGAAGGATAAGACCTAAAGCAAGTGTGGCTCGGTAAAGCAAGTGTGGCTCGGTGTTAGAGTTTCACATTGCTCCGTGGTGGATACATGAGTATTTATTATACATGTGCCAAAACTTTTCTGTTTCCAGTATTTCTGTAACTAGTGTCATGCCTTGCCTGACGTAATGGCTTGAGCTGACCTCATAGCAAAAGAATCTGCTTCCTGTGACCAAAAGCTGGGGATGACCGAGGGAGGGGGGCCTCCAGGTGGATGTCTATTCCAGCCTTCCTCTCACTTCTCGGGACCAGACCTTCAACAGAGAAGAGGAAATGACAGAGTAAAAGCGCTTTTAAGATTCCTGGTTGGTGAAGGACAGAAGTGAGAATGAGATCAGAGCTAGTACCTCAGCTCGTCTGGTGCTTCTCAGAGTCTCTGCATCTCAGCCTCCGTGAACCCATCAGAGTGGAGGTCAGGCCAAAGAAGACTTCTCTCTGGCTTGACCAGTAAGCAGGACAAACATAACACCTCCAAAGTGCCTTATGGTCCCCTTTTATAAAATGGGAAAACCATTTTTTTTAATGTCTATCAAATATTAGGAGTTTCTTAAAGAGAGGCCAAAAAAAAAGTCCAAGCCACCTCCCTGAATCGCCTTCCTTACTCTCTTTTCTTGATCTTTGGATGTTCCAAAAGCCTCCAGGCTTCTGTCACAAATCCTTTTACTGCTCAGGAGAACGTCAGCACTCAATTGTAAGCATATTTGCTTATATATTTATCAACTTGATCCTGGTAGTGGCGATTATGTTATGGGACTGCTGCATGCTCCCCAAACGGAAAACAACCATTTCGGGTCTCCTGACTGTACTTAACCTCTGTGTAACTCTGTGCAAGTCCTCCATCTAGGCCTCAATTTGATTAGCATCATCAGGATACCACCACTGTCATCTTTATGATACAGGCTGCTTATTATAGGTCAGGAACTATTGTAAAGAGTAAACTCAGTTAGCTTTCACAGCCACCCTATACGATAGCTATATTATGATCCTATTTTATAGACAGGGAAATGGAGACACAGGAATATTAAGTCACTGGTCAAGTCTCACAGCTGCCAGTTGCAAAGCCAGATCATGAACCCAGGCAGCCTGGATCCAGAGTCCATCCCCTCACTCTGCGCCATCTCTTGAGTGAAACACGGGAGGGCAGCACTTTGAATGCACTGACGAGCAGAAGCAGCGAGCACAGAAACTGGCATAGGAGATGCTCGGTAAATGGCCCCTTTGCTGGATGAACTCACGCCACACTCTGATTCATTCTGCCTTTCCTTTCAGAGGTCAGCCCCAGGAGCGCGGGGAAGGAGGGATCACAGCTGAGCTGGGTGATCGTGCTGGTCCAAGGCCTGAATCGGCCAAGTCACAGTCATGCCTTTTATTTTTAAACACACACGCACACCTCCTCGGTCCGGTGGCAAGTGAGGGTGGTGTCCTCTGCGCTCTGGTTTGGGATCCGGCTAATTTAGGGGAAGGACTGAGGTGGGGCTGGAGAGGCTGTGGTCGTAGGCACTGGAAACCGGTCGTTCATAGCTCAGGCCATTTGTCTTTCTGATGGGGTCTCTCGCATCCTTGCTCCGGCTGAACTTTCCTTGGCCCCAGGCATCGTGGCCAGCTGGCCCTTCAGAGAAGATGGCATCCCTCGAGCAGCTGCTCCTCCGGAGCCAGCTGACTCCCTGTAAGCCCTGCCCTGGCCCCGGCCTGCTGTTTCCTCTCTCTCTCATGGTCAAGGTGGTGGTAGCCTTGGTGGGGGCCTCAGACCAGAGCCAGCAGCGACCCGAGAATAGAGTGACAGAAGGCTGGGGGAGGAGGGGCTCGTCCTTCCAGCCTGCAGAAGCTGCTGCCTTTCGCCCACCTTCCTGCTCTTGCCGAGACGGTGACTCAGGCCCAGACCACTCCCTGGAGAGCCAGGATTTCAGCCACTATCAACTGCCTCCTACTCTCTGCTCAGCCCTCCCTCTCCCCACCACCCCGAACTCTGATCTTTGCTTGGCTGCAGATATCTGGGAGATGGCGGGGTGGGGGTAGACTGAATCATTCCAGGGTTCTCTCCACCCCCGGCCGGGGCCTAGGCCCATTTGGGCTCCACGGAAACAAATCCAGGAGGCCCAGCGAAGGCCAGGGAGGAGGACGTAGGTTTTAGCTTCTTTTAGCTCTTCTTGGTGATGGAAGAAGGCAGGGCTTGAGAGAGGTGCTGGGGTGACCAGGGGGATCCCCACCCAGCTGCCATCTGGGGCTGCCTCTCAGTCTCTGCCTCTGCCATGGAGGGGGTGGGGAAACAAAAGATTGAGAAACCCAGCAAATTGAAAAGACACAAGAGCCGGTTTTGTAAATAGACATTACACAAGAGCAGGAGTTTTTTGGGAAAGGTTTTACTGAGACAGACAGAATTAGCCAACTGGCATCCTGCTGCTAATAGAGATATTTACTGTTTGAAAAAGTATATTTGTAGCTTTGGAGAACATCCTGTTGACTTTTCTTTATTGTGAAAGAAAATAGAACCCTTTCCCCCCTCTTCCCCTTTCCCTCTGTACACACAGAACTTTTTTCTTTTTTGAGGTGGGGCTGGTTGGGGGTTGGAGAAGGGCAGGGCCGAGAGAAATGTTTTCTCCATTTTGTCCCCGAGACCAAAATATTTCTTCCCCTGCCATCTAGTGCTCGTATTTATGGAATGGCAAGGAGAACCCAGTAAGGAAGCCCACTCCCTGGGTCGGGAGCTCACAGCCTTTCTGATAGCTCCCAGAGTTTAGAGGTTCTCCAGGGAGCGAGCCCCGTCTCCTCTCTGGACCACTGCTGTCCAGCAACCACCGCCCCCGTCCCCGCCCGATTCCAAGGGGAGAGCTATGAGGACAAGGAGGAGGAGAACCAAAGTCTGGAATCCCAGTGAGCCCCTTGCCCCAGAGCCACAGCTATGCCAGGGCAGCAGTGCTCTCAAGAGGTGCTGCCATGCTGTCCCTCTTGCTGCTGCTTCTGAGGATGTCCCTGTGGGGCCTGAGTCACAGGGTGCAATCCAGAGGTCAGGGGACAGAGGCAGAAGAGGCGGCTGACTTAAAGTTGCTTTGCCGCCTCTCCACCCTTACCCCTCCAGTGGCAGAGAGTCTGACCCCTCCATCAGACCACCTGCCCGAGTTCTCTGGCTCTTTCTCTGGCAGAGCAGAGCACATTTGCCCTTTGGCAGCCTGAGAAGAAACCCAGGAGACTCTTCTCCTTTCATATTTCCTCTCGGGCTCTTGAAAATGTGTTCCCTTGACCCACACGCTGCTAACTTGGCCAGGCTTTACTGCCAGTGCCAAAGGCCAGCTCTGTTCTCTCGGTCTCCACTGAATGTACTTTGCCTTGACCCTGGCTGGTGCTTGTGGCTGGTGATGCCTTTTCAGGTTTTTATTATAACTAGATAAGGATTGGGAGACCAAGGACAATGATACTACCTTTCTTTGTTCTGTGTATAGCCTGATCTCAGAGTAGCTTTTTTCAGGAGCCCTAAATTAGAATGTGGTATTTGATAGGGCCCTGAGGGCAATGGTCTCATTTTACTCATTCATTTAGTCATTCATTCCCCGCTTACTATGTGTGTGAAACCAGACTGTAAGCTCCATGAAATCAGAATGAGTCTGCCTTGTTCATCCTGAGACCCCTAATCCTCACATAGTACTCGACATGAAGGATACCCTTAATACATAGTCACTGGCCGTTCATTCAGTAAAAGGCTGAAAATAGCACTGTGCCTAGTACAGCACTTGCAGGAGATGCACAGAAGCATAACACTGAGTCCCTGCCCTTGAGGTGCTTATGTGTTGTAATGAGAAAACAAGATGTGTGCACATCAGAGTTAATTAACCTGTACTTTTTACCAAATAGAGCTTACTTTGGTAATGAAAGGATGGCTCATTCTTGGGACATGCATTCATACAGTTCATCACAGCACAAGGTCATAGGCGAACCAACTGGTCAGTTAATGCATGCTGAAAAGGCATTGATATAACTCAAAAGTCCAGTCTTTATATCTTTCAGTAAACTGGAAACAGAAAAATATTTCCTTATTATTATTGGGTTGGCCAAAATGTTCTTTCAGGCTTTTCTACTATCATACAGAAAAACCCTAAATGAACTTTTTGGCCAACCCAATGAGAGGCTTCTTGGCTGAAACCAGGAGCCTTCTTGTTCTGTAGCAGAAGATTAAACTCAGAGATTCTTACTAAAGTCAGAAGCACTTTTCTGCAATTTCTAGCCAATGCCATAATACAAGACAATAAATAGATATTAAATATTGGGGAAGAAGAGGAAAATCTTACAGCTATTTTTAAATGATATGACTATTTGGAAAACCTAGTTCTTTTTTTCTTGCCAGCCAAATTTCTTGGGCTATTAAGACTAGGTTAAATGTATAGGTGTGGTGACTGGTTGTGGGGTAAATATTTAGCATCCCATAGCTTTCCTGTGTACCAGGAAGATGAAGTGAAAAAGAGAATCCATTCATAGCATCACCAAAACATAAAATTCCATGGAGTGAACAAAAGACATGTAGGGCAGAAACTTTCCCCAGTAAGGGTTACTTTGGAACGTTCAGTTCAGTTCAGTTCAGTTCAGTTCAGTTGCTCGGTCGTGTCCGACTCTCCGCGACCCCATGAATCACAGCACGCCAGGCCTCCCTGTCCATCACCAATTCCCTTAGTTCACTCAAACTCATGTCCACAGAGTCGGTGATGCCATCCAGCCATCTCACTCTCCGTCGTCCCCTTCTCCTCCCGCCCCCAACCTTTCCCAGCATCAGAGTCTTTTCCAGTGAGTCAACTCGTCGCATGAGGTGGCCAAAGTATTGCAGTTTCAGCTTTAGCATCAGTCCCTCCAATGAACATCCAGGATTGATCTCCTTTAGAATGGACTGGTTGGATCTCCTTGCAGTCTAAGGGACTCTCAAGAGTCTTCTCCAACACCACAGTTCAAAAGCATCGATTCTTCGGTGATCAGCTTTCTTCACAGTCCAACTCGCACATCCATACATGACCACGGGAAAAACCATTGCCTTGACTAGATGGACTTTGGTTGGCAAAGTAATGTCTCTGCTTTTTAATATACTATCAAGGTTGGTCATAACTTTCCTTCCAAGGAGCAAGCGTCTTTTAATTTCATGGCTGCAATCAGTATCTGCAGTGATTTTGGAGCCCAAAAAAATAAAGTCTGACACTGTTTCCACTGTTTTTCCATCTATTTCCCATGAAGTGATGGGACCAGATGCCATGATCTTTGTTTTCTGAATGTTGAGCTTCAAGCCAACCTTTTCACTCTCCTCTTTCACTTTCATCAAGAGGCTTTTGAGTTCCTCTTCACTTTCTGCCATAAGGGTAGTGTCATCTGCATATCTGAGGTTATTGATATTTCTCCCAGGAATCTTGATTCCAGCTTGTGCTTCTTCCAGCCCAGTGTTCCTCATGATGTACTCTGCATATAAGTTAAATAAGCAGGGTGACAATATACAACCTTGACGTACACCTTTTCCTATTTGGAACCAGTCTGTTGTTCCATGTCCAGTTCTGACTGTTGCTTCCTGACCTGCATACAGGTTTCTCAAGAGGCAGGTCAGTTGGTCTGGGATTCCCATCTCTTTCAGAATGTTCCACAGTTTATTGTGACTTTGGCATAGTCAATGAAGCAGAAATAGATGTTTTTCTGGAACTCTCTTGCTTTCTCCATGATCCAGCGGATGTTGGCAATTTGATCTCTGGTGCCTCTGCCTTTTCTAAAACCTGCTTGAACATCTGGGAGTTCACGGTTTACATACTGCTGAAGCCTGGCTTGGAGAATTTTGAGCATGACTTTACTAGCGTGTGAGATGAGTACAATTAGTATTTAACAAAATAAATGCAGCGGACCTATATGATAAAACTCTTAAGGCCAAAGGAAATGATAAAAAGACCTGAATGACTGGAAAGAAATGTTTTGGCCCTAAACGAGCAAACCTAATATTTATAAAGATATAAGTTCTTCATAAGTTAGTTTATAATGTATTTCCACTTCATGGCAAATAGATGGGGAAACAGTGGAAACAGCAACAGACTTTATTTTTTTGGGCTCCAAAATCAATGCAGATGGTGACTGTAGCCATGAAATTAAAAGACGCTTGCTCCTTGGAAGAAAAGTTATGACCAACCTAGACAGCATATTAAAAAGCAGAGACATTACTCTGCCAATGATGGTCCGTCTAGTCAAAGCTGTGGTTTTTCCAGTAGTCGTGTATGGATGGATATGAGAGCTGGACTATAAAGAAAGCTGAGCACCGAAGCATCGATGCTTTTGAACTGTGGTATTGGAGAAGACTTGAGAGGCCCTTGGACTGCAAGAATATCCAACCAGTCCATCCTAAAGGAAATAAGTCCTGAATATTCATTGGAAGGACCGATGCCACTCCAGTGCTTTGGCCACCTGATGTGAAGAACTGACTCATCTGAAAAGACCCTGATGCTGGGAAAGATTGAAAGCAGGAGGAGAAGGGGACAACAGAGGATGAGATGGTTGGATGGCATCACTGACTCAATGGACATGAGTTTGAGTAAACTCCAGGAGTTGGTGAGGCCTGGGGTCGCAAAGAGTTGGACACAACTGAGCAACTCAACTGAACTGAATGTGTTTTCAGTAATAAATATCCTGATTTAGAAGGGAGGATACAGCATATGATTTTGAATTTCATCTTAAATCTGAAAACAAAACAAATTTAAAGTAGCCAAGAAATTACGTAAAAAAGAAATGTAATGAGAAGGATTTGCTTACTAGATATTGAGTTGTTATAAACCTAAATAATTAAATCTGTGTTGTTCGAAAGAGAGTTGACCTGCTTGTGGTATAGAGTGGAAACGTTTAACACTAATAAAATGATTTTTCAAAGATAGATTAATTTTTTGGGAGAGACTTCCCTGGTGGTCCAGTGGTTAAGACTTTGCCTTCCAATGCAGGGGATGCAGGTTCTATCCCTGACTGGGGAGCTGTGATCCCACATGCCTCATGGCCAATGTAGAACAGAAACAGTATTGTAACAAATTCAATAAAGACTTTAGAAATGTTCATTTAAAACAAAAATCTTTAAAAATATATATTTTTTAAAGATTATTTTTTTAAATCACGTTAAAGCAACTGGCTAACCATACACTCAAACTCTACATGGAGTGAAGATCTAAATATAAAAAACCACTAAAATTCATTTGGAAATGCAAGGGACACAGAATAGCCAAAACAGTCTTAGCAAAGAAGTACAAAGTTGGAGGACTTACTCTTCCCAATCTCAAAACTTACTACAAAGCAACTGTAATTAAGACAGTGTAATACTAGCATTAAGATAGATATGCAAATCGATGGAATAGAATTGAGTCCAGAAATAAACCTTTACATTGATGGTCTGTTGATTTTTAACAAGGATGCCGGGACAGTTCAATGAAAAAGGAAAGTTTTCAACCAGCAATACTGGGATAACTGGATGTCCCCATGCAAAACAATGAAGTAGGACCCTTACCTACACTATGTACTAAAGTTAGAAAGGATCAAAGCCCTAAATGTAAGAGCTGAAACTAGAACACTCTAAGTAAAGAAAACATAAATGTGAATCTTCATGACCTTGGATTTGGCAAAGAATTCTTAGATACAAAAACCAAAACCACAAACAACAAAAGAAAACATAGATTTGGCTATTTCAAAATCTAAAACTTTAATTCTTCAAAGGACACCATGAAGAAAGTGGGAAAAAAACAAATCACAAATGACAGAAAATATTTGCAAAACATATATCTGATTAGGGACTTGTACCCAGAGTATATAAAGAACTCTTACAAGTCAACAGTTAAAAGAACATCAAGTTTTTAAATGGGTTAACAATTTGAATGGATGTTTCTCCACAGAAGATACACAAATGACTAATAAACACCAAAAAAGATGCTCAACATCATACTCATACATGCCACAACATGGCTAATCCTTGAAAACATTTTGCTCAGTGAAAGAAGCCGACACAAAAGGCCACATATTATATAATTCTATTTATATGAAATATCCAGAATAGGCAGATCCTTAGAGACTGAAAGTGTCTTTCTGCTACACTACAAAATGGTTCAGTTTAGTTCAGTCACTCAGTCACGTCCGACTCTTTGAGACCCCATGAACCAGGCCTCCCTGTCCATCACCAACTCCCAGAGTCCACCCAAACCCTTGTCCATTGAGTTGGTGCTGCCATCCAACCATCTAATCCTCTGTTGTCCCCTTCTCCTCCTGCCCTCAATCTTTCCCAGCATCAGGGTCTTTTCAAATGAGTCAACTCTTCTCATCAGGTGGCCACAGTATTGGAGTTTCAACTTCAACATCAGTCCTACCAATGAACACCCAGGACTGATCTCCTTTAGGATGGACTGGTTGGATCTCCTTGCAGTCCAAGGGACTCTCAAGAGTCTTCTCTAACACCACAGTTCAAAAGCATCAGTTCTTCAGCACTCAGCTTTCTTTATAGTCCAACTCTCACACCATACATGACCACTGGAAAAACCATAGCCTTGACTAGACGGACTTTTGTTGACAAAGTAATGTCTCTGCTTTTTAATATGCTGTCTAGGTTAATCATAACTTTCCTTCCAAGGATTAAGCGTCTTTTAATTACATGGCTGCAATCACCATCTGCAGTGATTTTGGAGCCCAGAAAAATAAACTCAACCACTGTTTCCCCATCTATTTGCCATGAAGTGTTGGGACTGGATGCCATGATCTTAGTTTTCTGAATGTTGAGCTTTAAAATGGTGAATGACTGTTAATAGATACAGGGTTTCCTTTTGGGTGATGAAAATGTTCTAAAATTAGTTAGTGGTGGGAATTCTCTGGCAATCCAGTGGTTAGGACTCTGCTTTCACTGCCAAGGGTGCAGGTTCAATCCCTGATCTGGGAACTAAGATCCCACAAGCTGCACAACATGGCCAAAAATAAAATTAGTGATGAGAGTTGTACAAGTCTGTGCTGCTGCTAAGTCACTTCAGTCATGTCCGACTCTGTGACCCCATAGACGGAAGCCCACCAGGCTCCCCCGTCCCTGGGATTCTCCAGGCAAGAACACTGGAGTGGGTTGCCATTTCCTTCTCCAATGTGTGAAAGTGAAAAATGAAAGTGAAGTTGCTCAGTCGTGTCCGACCCATAGCGACCCCATGGACTGTAGCCTACCAGGCTCCTCCATCCATGGGATTTTCTAGGCAAGAGTACTGGAGTGGCTTGCCATTGCCTTCTCCGGCAATGAATATACCCAAAACACCACATTGTACACTTATGAAAGAGTGAATCTTATAGTATATGAATTTCATCTCATAAAGTTGTTATTTAAAATTAATAAAGCAGGTTCTGAGTAGAGGTGACAGGTTGTGGGATTTGTGAGAGAGAAACTAGGTATATATAGTATAATATAATGTATCTATACTATATAGCATGTTATACATTATAATGTGTAATATTATGCATCTAGTTTTATCTCCCTTACAAATCCTACAAGAAACACAGTGAGGTGATTTTTTAAAAATCATGAATACAAATTCAAGGAAAATAGAAGAGACATCAACAACACTTGGTTTTCATTTGTTTCTATGCATATTTTGATTTCTTTTTTCATTTCTTCTGTGATTTGTTGGTTATTCAAAAGCGTGTTGTTCAGCCTCCATATGTTGGAATTTTTAATAGCTTTTTTTTCCTGTAATTGACATCTAATCTTACTGCATTGTGATCAGAAAAGATGCTTGGAATGATTTCAGTTTTTTTGAATTTACCAAGGCTAGATTTATGGCCCAGGATGGTGATCTATACTGAAGAAGGTTCCGTGTGCACTTAAGAAAAAGGTGAAATTCATTGTTTTGGGGTGAAATGTCCTATAGATATCAGTTAGGGCTAACTGGTCCATTGTATCATTTAAAGTTTGTGTTTCCTTTCTAATTTTCTGTTTAGTTGATCTATCCGTAGGTGTGAGTAGGGTATTAAAGTCTCCCACTATTATTGTGTTATTGTTAATTTCCCCTTTCATATTTGTTAGCATTTGCCTTACATATTGTGGTGCTCCTATGTTGGGTGCATATATATTTATAATTGTTATAGCTTCTTCTTGGAGTGATCCTTTGATCTTTATGTAGTGTCCTTTTTTGTCTCTTTTCACAGCCTTTATTTCAAAGTCTATTTTATCTGAGTATTGCTACTCCTGCTTTCTTTTGGTCTCTATTTACGTGAAATATCTTTTTCCAGCCCTTCATTTTCAGTCTGTATGTGTCCCTTGTTTTGAGGTGGGTCTCTTGTAGACAGCATATATGGGGGTCTTGTTTTTGTAGCCATTCAGGCAGTCTTTGTCTTTTGGTTGGGGCGTTCAACCCATTTACATTTAAGGTGATTATTGATAAGTATGATCCCGTTGTCATTTACTTTGTTGTTTTGGGTTCAAGTTTATACACCTTTTCTGTGTTTCCTGTCTTGAAAAAAAAAAAAGACCCTATTTTTAAAGCAAACTTCATATATATTTTTTTATAATCTTTGTGATTTTGTTTTGTTTGTTTTTTAAATATTTTTGAGAGTCTAACCTCTAGATTTTTAATCTTTGCTTTTTGGTATTTATTATCAACAACACTTGGGGTTTAGAATGCAGTTACATTGGGTGATGGACCTGGCATTTCCCAGGAAGCCAGATTGTGAACTAGCATTCAGGAAAACCAAGAACTTCCGTCATAAAATCCTCAAAGGTTCAGGAATTGGTGACCCGGGACACCTCTAGAAGTGAAGCGAAGCCAAACACTCAGGTTAGGAAGACTGGTTGAAAGCTGCCTATGAAAAAGTTGAGAGTCCTACCATCTCCTCCCCAAGTCCGTTTCCCCAGAGACTGTCCCCACCTCACCCTAGCAGAAGAATGAAGGGGCTGCACCCTGAAGAGTGTGAAGCAGAGAGTTTCTCGACGAGGGCACACAAAGGTGGATTTACTGTATGAAACTAATAAAGCTTCAGGGCCCCTTGCTTACATTGACTTTGTCCAGGGCCCTGGTAGGAAACCTAGCCATGTGTGCAAATGATCCTGTTTCCATAAACTTCGGAAATGTATTTATACTGCACTCAATTAAGAATAATACCTCTGCCTTCCTTTTTTCCGTTTTCTTTTTTTAGTACAGTTGATTTACAATGTTGTGTTAGTTTCTGCTATAGAGTAAAGTGAATCAGTTGTACAAACACATGCATCCACTCTTTTTCAGGTTCTGTTCCCATGTAGGTTGTGTGTGTGTAAGTTTCCATGTAGGTCAGACACGTCCAACTCTTTGTGACCCCGTGGACATGGCCCACCAGGCTCCTCTGTCCATGGGATTTCTCAGGCAAAAATACTGGAATGGGTTGTCATTTCCTTTTCAGGGGACCTTCCCAACCCAGGGATCAAACCTGAGTCTCCTGCATCTCCTAAATTGGCAGGCAGGTTTTTTGTTTTCTTTTTTTAACACTGAGCCACCTGTGAGGCCCCCCTTACACATTATTACAGAGTATTGAGTAGAGTTCTCTGTGCTGCACATTAAGTCCTTATTGTTTACTTATCTATTTTATATATAGTAGTATGTATATGTCAGTCCCAAACTCCCGATTTATTCCTCCCTGATCTTTTTACCTTGGTAACCATAAGTTTGTTTTCTACATCTGACTCAGTTTCTGTTTTGTAAAAGGTTCGTCTGTACCATTTTTTAGATTCCGCATAAAAGCGATATCATTTGACGTTTGCCTGACTTCACTCGGTCCTCCTTTTTCTTCTGTATATGACCCTTCGTGTCAGGCAGCTTTAGAGTAGCCTAGACCTTTTCTGAGGTGGGACAGGATTGGGGTGGGGGGATGTTGAATTGAAAGTTTGTTGTTTTGACTTCAATTTGTAAGGAGATTTTTGGAAAACTTTAATAAACCAAGTGAGAAATTACAGACTCCTAAATTGGCTAGTCAAGGCAATGGTTTTTCCTGTGGTCATGTATGGATGTGAGAGTTGGACTGTGAAGAAAGCTGATCGCCGAAGAATCGATGCTTTTGAACTGTGGTGTTGGAGAAGACTCTTGAGAGTCCCTTATACTGCAAGGAGATCCAACCAGTCCATTCTAAAGGAGATCAATCCTGGATGTTCATTGGAGGGACTGATGCTAAAGCTGAAACTCCAATACTTTGGCCACCTCATGAGACGAGTTGACTCACTGGAAAAGACTCTGATGCTGGGAAAGGTTGGGGGCGGGAGGAGAAGGGGACGACGGAGAATGAGATGGCTGGATGGCATCACCGACTCTGTGGACATGAGTTTGAGTGTACTCCGGGAGTTGGTGATGGACAGGGAGGCCTGGCGTGCTGTGATTCATGGGGTCGCGGAGAGTCGGACACGACTGAGCGACTGAACTGAACTGAACTGAACTGAAATTGGAAATACAAAGGGTATATACCTTTTTTGGTCTTCTTCAAATTTATTTTATAGTTAAAAAGAAAATTCTATAAAAATAAAACAGAACAAGTGACAAAGGGGAGCAATGAAATCATAGATATTATTCTGAAATCAAGTAAAGTGTAACAAAACAATGTCACATTGTACCGTAAGCTAGCAATTCATTAAGAGAATAGATCAGTTTTAAATAGGAGTGATGATTATTTGATAATCCAGCTAATGAAGAGGAGGAGCAAATCATATGAACATGTTGCTAAAACATTTAAATTTCTAGTGGATTTAACATGAAAGACATAACAAAGAAAACATAAAACTCATGGTATGCCCTCCTACAAGGACATCAGTGACATGCCAGTTTCTCTCATTAATTCAGAGAGCATTTAAGATTAGTCATTGTACAAGAAAATCTGAAATGTGCCCTGAAATCTTACAGTTTACTTATGAAAGAAACATGAGATTTTCATAAATTTTACAGCAGTCCTAAAATTTATATTTATATGTTACCAGTAAGCTGCATAAAAAAGCTTTTCTAAATTGTCAGTAATAGAAAACAAATTTCAATCAACGCCACTGGAAAAAAGGCTGAATTATCTTTCTTTTCTCTCTAAGAAAAAATGATTTATCAAGTCTGTGTCATATGAAGAGGCAATCATAGACTATGCAGCCCCCCAAAAAAAATGTAGAGAAATAAAGGTGTGTCAGGCAGATGATTAATAAAAATATTAGGTTATTCTTGATTTTATGATGTTCATGTTGTCAGTTTTTATAACTTGTAATTTATTATGCTCTTTTCTCTATCTAAATAAACATTCACTTTCAGACCCATTTTTACATTTGCAGTTTTGGAATCTCTTTCTTTAAAAGGGCATGCAGAATTGTGTAAGCTTAAGGGCCACAACAGCTACACCCACTTCAGGTACAGGTGAGGGCAGGACTTCTTAGGGGATGAAGTGGATGAGTGCATATGGAGTGCTGACACACCCCTTCCCCACATGCACACACACAGGGCCTCTTCTACTCCCTGAGATCCCAGAACAGTGAGCTGGGTCTTTATATCCAGTGCATGGGAGTGGAAGAATCTTCTCTAGGGAATTTCACCTCCCTCAGAGAAAAGACCAAATACTGACATCAAGGATCCCCTATAAGACTTCTCAGCCAGATCATCCTACACAATAGACAGACACTATTCCCGTAATCACAGCTGCCTTTTGGCTGCTAGTCATATACTCGAGAAGATAACCAAGAATTACTGTTCGTCCACGGGACGTATTTAGTATGAAAAATGGAAACTAAAACAAACCAAAAAAGCAATTTGAAGGGAAACTGAGACTAAAGGAAGAGGAAGCTCTTTTCAAAGCTCTCAATGAAAGCTTCAGATAAAGCATCTGATAAGTACAAACAGGTTTCTCTTTTTTTAAAAAAGACATCCTGAAAATTAAGAAGAGCTGTTGGAAATGAAAAACGTGATAGCGGAAATGAAAAACGTGATAGCAGAAATGAAAATCTCTTTAGAAATATTAAAAGGTAAGGAAACATTGAAAAAAAACAGAAATTAGAGGACCAACCAAGGTCAGCATCAGAATTATTTCAGAAATTTTTTTAAAAGGCAAACAGAAAATGGGAGTGGGTCAACAACAATAAAGTCTCCTTTAATCCAAGAACTAAAGATTATAAATGGCCAACTTGACAGAGTCCTGTGAATACCCCAGCACAATGGATAAAAACACCACAAGGTACATCGTTGAGAAATTCTGTACTGCAGAGGACGTACATCTGATCCTCGAAGCTTGCATGAAGAAAATAAAAAGCAGATCCCATGCAAAGGTTTGGGAATTGGAATGGCTTCATACTTCACCACTGAAACGTGGTGGTGAAAAGAGAAGTCAAGGAACCAGTGCCTTTGAGATTCTGGAAGAAGTCATTCCCAGCCTATAATTCTATACCCAGTCCAACTAACTATAGGGTGAGGATAGGATAAAAAGAGTTTGGGTTGTGCCGTCTCAAAAGTGATCTCCAGGACTTCTTTGGTGGTCCAGTGGCTAAGACTCCACACTCCTGATGCAGAGGGCCCGGGTTCCATCCCTGGTCAGAGAACTAGATTCCACATGCTTCAACTAAGACCTGGCACAACCAAATAAATATATTTTTTTAAAAAATGATCTCCCTCACACTTTGCCCACCCAAATGAGGAGTAAACCAAAAAAGGAGAAGACCCAGAGTCCAGGTGGAAAAGCTCCTAGGAGAGAGGCCAAAGAAATCTCTATGAAGATGGTGATGGGAGAGCCCAGTCCATCCAGACTAGGTTCAACACTCCAGTGGAGACTTTCAGGAAGGGAAGATGGTAAAACACCTACTACGTGGGAATGTACTGAGTAGATTTAGACAATTGAGAGAGGATTAGGGCTAAACAATGGCAAGCCACTCCAGTACTCTTGCCTGGAAAATCCCATGGATGGAGGAGCCTGGTAGGCTGCAGTCCATGGGGTCGCTAAGGGTCGGACACGACTGAGCGACTTCACTTTCACTTTTCACTTTCACACATTGGAGAAGGAAATGGCAACCCACTCCAGTGTTCTTGCCTGGAGAATCCCAGGGACGGGGGAGCCTGGTAGGCTTCCATCTATGGGGTCACACAGAGTCAGAAACGACTGAAGTGACTTAGCAGCAGCAGCAGGGTTAAACATAGAAAATTAAGCATGTGAAAGTAAAAACTATTTTTAGGGAAACTTATGCAGTGTTCTGAGTTCTGTGTTGCTGTGTAACAGATTACCTCCCCCCCCACCCCACCCCCCACCAACAGTGCCTCCCAACAATACCAGTTTCTGATTGTCAGGAATTTGGGAGTGGCTCAGCTGGGGAGTTTGGCTCAGGAACTCTGCTGTCTCCTGAAGATTTGGCTGAGGCTGAACAGTCTGCTGGCTGCCACAGGCAGGAAGGAAAACAAATCACATTATGTTCCTAATAGTGTATTTCATATGAATCTAACCAGATCACAGTATAACTCTGTTGAGAAGACAGAGTTGCAAATATGCCTTTGGTAATAGGGGTGAAGACCCAAAAGAGGTGCATGTGTTTGTTTAGTTAAATCTTCTTCCACGATAAAAAGTCAATAGCTAGGGCCTGAAACCTGATAATCAACGAGAGGCAATGCTCACATTTTCTGTTTAAAGATGCAAAGGTACATATCAACAAAAAAAGAACAGCCAAGTTAGCAGCGCTCATCTCAAGTGATTGAGATTGGGGAGCCTAGAACCTAATGTTTTGCTTAGCAAACATTGTTCCCTTGTTAAACAATACACATGTATAGCTTTGATAAGAGCAAAGCTTAAAGAGGAAGTCATAAAAGTAATAAAGTAAATCTAAATGAATTTTTCTGTGTTGGGGTGGAGGAGGCAGGTCTTTGTAGGACATCAAAAGAAGAAATCGTAAAGGAAAAAGACTTGGTCATTTTGACTTCATACTAATTAAAAGCCTCTGCACATTAAACACACACGTATAAAATGGAAAGGGAAACAGTAAGCCAGGAAAAGAATCCTGATACACTGTCCAAAGCACTGGTGGCAAAATATAAGCTATTTCAGTCCTTTAAAAATGTATAAACTGTTTCAATCTGTCTCAGGGTCCATTTGGCAAGTGAATCAAAACCTTGAACCTGCAGGTATCCTTTGACCCAGCAATTCCAACTAATTGTAACTCATCCTTGATGTGCCCAAAGATTAGCCATTCATTTTCATTTTCATGAGAAGCAAAACTTGAAGCAGTTGAACAGTAGGTAAGCGATGTGAGTACAAAAAGAAAACTAGTGGTACAATTGATTAATGAAATACTAGTCAGCTCTTAAAAGTCAGGCTAATTATCATACAGAGTGAAGTCAGGAAGAGAAATGTCGTATTTTAACACGTACATATGGAATCTAGAAAGATGGTGCTGATGAATGTAGAAAGATGGTGCAGGGCAGCAGTGGAGATGCTGACGTAGAGAACAGACTTATGAACACGGGGGAGGGGGGGAGGATGAGGATGAAGGGAGACAGAAGCATGGAAACATATACATTACCATATGTAAAATAGATAGCCAGTGGGAATCTGGTGAATGACTCGGAACTCAAACCAAGGCTCTGTGACAACCTAGAGGGGTAGGATGGGGTGGGAGGGAGGTTCAGTGGGAGGGAACATAATGTATACCTATCACTGATTCATGTTGATGTATGGCAGAAACCAATACAATGCTGTAAAGCAGTTATCCTTCAATTAAAAACAAATACTATAAATTAATTAAAAATAAGTAATAAAAAAAGAAAAAGGCCAATGGAAACTAAATTGGCATATAAAAACACTCCTGACATATGGTCCCTTTATTTTTTCAAAGTTGTATAAGTCATGCGTCTACTGTATGCGTGTGCACACTCACGTACACTGAGATTTGAGGCGGTGCTTTTTCTCTTGGTTTTTGTGTGTTTGTATCTGTGTTGTGTTCTTCATAGGTTTCCAAGTTTTTGACACTGATCAGGTGTTATTTTTATAGTCAAGAGGGGGAAAAAATGTAAGTTTTTTCTTAAGTTTCTTTGAGAAGTAGGGAAAGTGCAAAGAAGAGAACAGTAATCATAGTCTCACCGCCCGGAATTAACTACTAACATTTGGCATATCTGCTTCAAGCTTTGTTTTGTTTTGTGTTTTTGTTTTTTTTCCTGCAAATGTTAAAATATAGTTAACACCAAAACATTAACCTTGGTTGTCTTTTGATAGGAGACTGGGGGCTGTTTGGGTTTTTTCTGTTTTCCTCCTCTTTCTCTCTTTTTTCTCTCCTCTAGGCTTTTCTGTATTTCTTAAGTTTTCTCTGATGAGCATGTTTTACTTTATAAAGAGGTGAATTGTAATCAACTGTAAAAGGTAGAATATTTTTAGATGCCAAGTAAAGTCATCGACATTTCAAAGAAGGGCAGCAAAGTTTGAGACGCAGAACAGCTTTGATGGAACCAAGAGAAGGGAAGGGTTCCCTGTGGGTGGGAATTGCTGTATGTCCCAGTTGCCCCAAGTTTTATACCTTTTGTCCTGATGAAATTGTAAATGACAGTGTTGACAGTAAAAAAAAAAAAAAATGGACGTCCCACTTTGGGACAGGGAGTTAGGATTTGGGGAATAAATGAACAGCTACTTGGCTGAATCAGGGTGGTAGTTGTATTGGCTGAAAGAGAAAGGAAGCTAAAAAGGCAGAGTGAGACCCTATTATAGAGGCACAGTGACTGCTGGTTTCGGA
The DNA here is from genome assembly GCF_049115385.1 of Moschus berezovskii. Lineage (NCBI taxonomy): Eukaryota > Metazoa > Chordata > Mammalia > Artiodactyla > Moschidae > Moschus > Moschus berezovskii. The sequence goes on along the minus strand of NC_142466.1, from coordinate 77,266,689 downwards.
AGTTCCTTCACCAGTTCTAGGGCTGGTGCAGGAAATGTACACAATGAGCATCTTGTTGTCCAGAAAGCAAGGAAGTACTAAACAAAACACACACACACTGATGTGGGTGTGTCAAAAGGACACAGGAGCCAACTAAAGGAGCTCCCAAAGCTGGAACAGTTGGAAGAACAAATAAAGTAGCATTGGGTTATAACTTAAATAAGTATGCATTTATACTGATACCAATGACTGAATAAATAAATAAACAACAGAATTCTCCCGTGCAGAATCCCAAATAACTTGTGCCAATACTCTGCCCTCCAGGAGGTAGAGTATAACTCCTCCTTAAGTATGGGCTGTTCCATAGTGGCTTCCTTCCAAAGAGGGGACGGGGCATACCAGGGTGTGGGGGTGGGAAGTGACCATAGAGTGGAGAATCCTGGGAAACACTGCTTCAGCCCAGTGACCGAGGCTCACATCACCTGTAAGAAATCACATTGAGAGACTTCCCTGGCAGTCCAGTGGTTCAGACTGTGCCTTCCAGTGCAGGGGGTACAAGTTGGATCCCTGGTTGGGGAGCTAAGATCCTACATGCCTCGAGGCCAAAAAAAAAAAGCAAAACATAGGTCAGAAGCAATATTGTTTACAAAGTCAGTAAAGAATTTTTAGAAAATTCCAATGGTAGTTTTTTTTTTCAGAAAGTCATATTTGATAGCTCAAACCGTCAGTGTGATGCGGCGAGAATGGCACTTTTACTTCGTCCCCCTACAACCCATAACCCCAATCCAGTCACAAGAAAAAGAGCAGACAAACCCCAACCGAGGGACCGTCCATAGAATACCTGACCAGCACTCCTGAAAATGGTCAGGGTCATCAGAAAACAGGGAAGGTCTGAGAAAAGATCAGGAGGAGGCTAAGGAGACTTAACAACTAAATGGAATGCAGCAGCCTGACTAGGATCCTGAACTTCAAAAGAATCTGAGGTCAAAACTAAGGGGATCTGAGTAAAGCACAGACTTTGATATCTCAGGATTGGCAGCTTAATTGTAATAAATACACCATACAACTGTAAGAGGTTAATAATAAGGGAAACTGGGTATGGAATATATGGAGTTAAGAACTGTCTTCACAATTTTTCTGTAAACCTAAAACTTTTAAAAGGAACTTTTTTAAAAGAAAAGCATTCTTCAGGCACGGAGATGGCTTTTGAGGAGGTGAACTGAAACCTGATCAGAATTGAATGATAAAGTTATAGGTGATTGTCAGTTGCTGACAGTGAGATTACAGAGACCTGGCTCCGTTTACGCAGTGCATATAACCTCTCATTTATGTAGAAGCACCCCTTTCAGCACCAGGCTCCTTCTCCTGATAACACGGTCCTCTTTTCGTTTCCTGTCTCGTAACCATGAACCCTTTGTAAAATTCATAGTATTTTAAGAAGAGGTATTGTGGTCAGATGGTTTTTCCTAGTTTCTTCAAATACATGTGAAGGAATGTGTTCACGTGAAAAAGAGTATTACACTCTGAGTAGCCGAGAGAAATATGGGCAAATCGAGGCCCTGACAGTTTGTTCTGCGTGCTGTTGTCGCATGACCCTGGGCTCGTCACTGCGCCCCTCCATATCTCCTTCTCCATCCACCAAATGAGAGGGTTGAACTGGAAAAATTTCTATGGTAACTTGCAGCTCTAAAAATACCGTGATTCTAAATTAAGATTTAGAGAGAGAGAGGCTGTGGCACCACAGATAATGGAATCGAAGCTCTTAATTCCTTTGTCTCTAGTCGGTAGTAATGTTGTGTGTGTGTGAGTTGCTCAGTCACGTCCGACTCTTTTGCAACCCCATGCACTGTAGCTTGCACTGTGGGCTTCTCTGGCCATGGGACTTCCCAGGCAAGAATACTGGAGTGGGTTGCCATTCCCTTCTCCAGGGGATCTTCCCAACCCAGAGATCGAACCCAGGTCTCCCGCATTGCGTGCCGATTCTTTACCATCGGAGCCACCAGGGAGGCAGTAGTACTAGACACCAAGAAGTTAGAATCGCTTTGACGACTGCTCTGAGTCGTGTTTAGAATTCTCATCCTGCTCCCCACATTCTTGGAAGGGAGATTCAGTGTAGAATTCAAGTTTTAGATAAGCTGAAGGGGCCATCTAGTCCAACTCCTTTGTTTTATAGTTTGTTTAAGAAACTAGTCAGAGGCAGAGACCAGGGTTTCTGATTCCTGGTCTCAAGCTTTTTATAGGCCTTATGCTTGCCACAGAGAGGGATCAGTCCTTTTGCAATGCCTCCAGGACCTCATTTGCAGTGTTACCAAAATGGTCCTTGAAGGCAGTGTCTCGCTGTCCAAAACCATTGTGTCAATCAGCTTGAGTCCCTGATCTGGGGAAAAGTAACTGGGGGGAGGGGGAGGAGTCTAAGCCTCTCCCCTTAACCTATCTTCTTCAGGTCTGAGAAAGGGAAATGGCAATTTCATTTTTTTCCCTTTCCTTTTCAGTTCCATCGCTTCCCTTCCCCTGGTAATGGCACAGCCAGAGCTGATTTGTTTACAGAAGCCACGTGAATGAGCCAGCCCCCAAAGGGTTAACACTCCCAAATTACAGGGCTGGGTTAACAATAAACAGGATGTCCTCCAGAAATTAAATTTAAACCACTGTGACTCAGGCTGGCCCATCCTCTCAACTAGATCGTTGTCTGGGGTTATTATCGGTGGTTAATTATACCATTGGGTTTAGTGGCAGCAGTTGGTCAGTGCAGGCCAGGAGAAGTCAGGCTCCGGGAGAGGGGTGTGTGTAGGGAGGGGGTGAGGGATGTGGTGGGAGCGGGAGGTTTGAATGGAAGGGACCACTGGTCCTGAACTTGGAAGGAGAGCGTTGAGGGGGGATCCAACCCGCACACCGAGGGCTCTTCCCTGATCTGATCCCAGCCAGGAATGCTTCCCTCCCTCCTGCCTGGGTAGGAGAAGCCTATGCTTCTATAGCTGTTGGGTTGCATTGTGGCCTGTTTAATTCTCAGAGTTGTAGGATCGTAGAATTTTCAGCACCTGAAGGAAGCTTGTAGACTTGTAGACTCCCAGTTTAACCCTCTTGTTTCCCAGAGTAGGAGATTAAGTCCTGGCACAGTCCTGGTGAAGGGCAGCCTGTCCGTGAGAGTGGAGGTGGGGTTAGACTCTTCCACCATGACCTTCCTCCCATCAGGGCAAGCTGTCTTCCATTTCCAGGTGGACAACCTTGAGCTGAATTCAGATTCTTCACCAAGCTAGCTTTATTTAGATGTTGTCAGTTCTTGCGGGACATAGCCCAGCCTGACTGATCCTTAATGCCCCTGCAATTTGTCCTCTCTCCCCAGCCCTACAAGAAGCTCTCCACGGTTTCAGAATTTCCCTGGTGGTCCCGTGACTAAGACTCCATGCTCTCAATGCCTGAGTTCAACCCCTGATCAGGGAACTAGATCCCACATGCTGAAACGAAGACTCAGTGCAACCAAATATATAAATACATATTTTTTAAAATCAGCTTTAAAAAAAAAAAAGAAGCCCTCCACAGTGTTTCCCTCTATAGGAAAATAGGGAAGCACCTACTACAGATGAGAGTGGGTTTTTTGTTTGTCTTCTGTATTTGTGGGGAGATGATAGTGGGTTTTGTGGTGGTTTTTTAAAGGCATGCTTTCAAGGATGAGAACTGTCCAGGTGAGCATGTGACCTCTCTGACCTAGCCACTCCCCAAGACGCCAGGTTTGTAGTGACTGTTATTAGTACAGTGTCTTGCCTTTCCTGGCTTCACCTTTGCAGTGTATTTAAACAACAGACAGTAGTGCTTAGGGGCACCTCCATCTGCGTGTCCATGGAGGACCGTTGCCCTGGAGCCCAGCCTGGCTGCTGATGGTCCTCAACCCACAGTCATATGGTATGAGTACCCTGAGGTGAGGCACCCCTTCCAGGGGAGAAGTGGCCGTACCTCATTGAATCTTTTCAGCCACATCCTTCCCCATTTCTCCTAACCTCCCTCTTCATCTCTCTCTGTCTCTTTCACAGGATTCCTTTCAAGATTGGGCAACCCAAGAAACAGATTGTCCCCAAAACAGTGAGTAACCAGTTCTTTGACTCCGAGACTCATGTGGCCTTTGTATAGAACCGGAGCTTTGACTCAGCAGGACATGGGACTGGAGAAGCTGAACTGGGGTCTTATTATTCCCAGTCGTGTCACTCTAGAACCTCACATAGGTGGGGGCTTGCAGGGCCCTCCTGTCCCAGGACACTTTATTCCCTCAGGTCAGCCTGGGCCCCTCCCCCTCCTTGGGTCACAGGTGAGGACGGACACCTGCTTCTGAGCTGCCTGTCACAGGGGTCTGGTTGTTAAAATCTGCACTTTACTGAAAGCATTCATGAAACTCACCAGGGATGTGCCCCAGACCTATATCTCTAGCCTCTTCAGGCTGCGTAATATCCCAGGGAGCCTCCCTGGGATGCCCATGTCCCCTTCTCTCTGCTGCTATATTCATTCTTAGCCAGGACCCAGAGCCACTCAGAGGAAGGGCATGATTGACTCCTACCCGCTTATGAAAAAGCAGAGACATCATTTTGCTGACAAAGGTCCATATAGTCAAAGTTATAGTTTTTCCAGTAGTCATGTCCAGGTGTGAGACTTGAACCGTGAAGAATGCTGAGCAGTGAAGAATTGATGCTTTTGAACTGTGGTGCTGGAGAAGATTCTTGAGTCCCTTGGATGGAAGGGAGATCAAACCAGTCAATCCTAAAGGAAATCAACCCTGAATATTCATTGGAAGGATGCTGAAGCTCCAATACTCTGGCCACCTGATGTGAAGAGCCAGATCATTAGAAAAGACCTTGATGCTGGGAAAGACTGAGGGCAGGAGAAGAAAGAGACAACAGTGGATGAGATGGTTGGATGGCATCACGGACTGAGTGGACATGAGTTCAAGTAACTCTGGGAGACAGAGAAGGACAGGGAAGCCTGACTTGCTACAGTCCATGGGGTCTCAAAGAGTCATGCATGACTTAGTGACTCATCAACAACAACCCTCTTGTAAGCTCACAGTTTTTATCCCCATTTTATCATCCCAACAGAAGAGGAGGAAAAATCTAGATTCTTAGAAAGTTGAAACTGTGGGACTTCTCTGGTGGTCCAGTGATTAGGACTCTGCTTCCACTGCAGGGGGGCACAGGTTCAGTCCCTGGTCAGGGAACTAAGATCCCACATGCCATGCCCTTAGAGATTGTCCAGTCCAGCCTCCAGTTTTCCTAATAAGGAGACCAATGGCCGTCGAGTTGTGGTGACTCTCTAAGGTCTTAAGCCTAATTCTGACAGAGCGGGAATTAGGACTCATGTTCAGGACTCTTGCCATTTTTTTATATGCTCTCACTTGGACTCTGAAGACCTGAGATTTTGAAATTCTAGTCAGGAATGGCCTCTTCAACCCCTCACCCACAAATCTGAGTAAGTTAAGACTCTTAAGGGTCTGACATGGGAGACCATAACTGTAAGCCCAGCACTTGTCAGCCTGCTGGAGGCCCTGCACTGTCTTCCCAGCCACTGGCAGTTCTTGTCTTAATAACCTTGGCTCAGGACTCAGGACCGGAGAAGGCAATGGCACCCACTCCAGTACTCTTGCCTGAAGAAGCCCATGGACAGAGGAGCCTGGTAGGCTGCAGTCCGTGGGGTCGCACAGAATCGGCCACGACTGAAGCAACTTAACAGCAGCAGCAGGACTCAGGGCTGGGTTTGGCTGCAAGGGAAGTTCTGAGCACTGGCTTCATCTTTGGGAAATCCACCATCAGTTCACTTAGGAGGAAATGGGCCTGCATTAAAAGACCCCTCCTGTTTTTCAAGCAAAGGCAGGCCAGGGACAGACTCAGAGCTTACCTCCCATGCAGAGGCTGAGCAGCTGTGGAGGCTGAGGCGCAGAGAATCTGGGCGTGCTGCAGCTGGCCACAGGAAGTGGGAAGGTGTGGCTTTGAGTCTCCAGAGTTTAATCCAGGGCAGATCTGAAAGGGAAGTGGTTTCGAGAAGGGTCTTTTATTCCCAGCACTCACTACCAAAAAAACAAGCAAAGAAACAAAAATGTCTCCTAACATCCCAGCCTTTATCAAAATAGCCTTTGTCCTCCGTGGAAAAGTAGTTTCTAGCTTCCTTGGCAGACTTCGTTGTTGGAAAGTCTCTGGTCTTCTATTCGGGGGGATGGCCAGGACTCCCCAGAGGAAGGGCAGATGGCAGACTCGGTACCTGTGGATGGGCCCAAGGCCTCCCTCTTCCCTTCCTAGAGTCTGTCGTGCTTGGGACAGAATTGTAGTCCTCTCACTCCTGGCATCAGGTACTCCAGACAGACTGGGTAGCTGAGTGGGTTTGTAAGCTTCTCTGTCTGGATTCCTGTCCTGGCCCTGCCACATGCTTCCTGTGAGCCTCAGCAAGTTCCTTACCCTCTCTGAGCCTTCGTTTCGGGGGGTTTATGTGTGTGTGTGTTTTTTTTTTTTTTTTTGGTCAAGCCACCCTGCTGCATATGAGGTCTTAGTTCCCCAACCAGGGTTTGAACCCCACCCGCTTGCTGCATTGAAAGTTCAGAGTTTTAACCACTGGACTGCCAAGGAAGCCCTTCTGATCCTTCATTTTCTCTTTGGTGAAGATGTTACTAGCTCCTATGTCATTGATGTGTGATGTATCTCACAGGAGGAGCAGATGAAGCACTTAACACAGTACCTGGCAGGTAGTGAGCTCTCAGCAAGTACTCACTACATAATGAGATGATAGCTGATGTGACTGCATAAACCACCAAGGACTCCACCTGTCCCAAACAGCTGGATTCCCCACTGCAACCAACTGACCCAGTCACCTGGGCCTTCAGTCTCTTAAGAGGAAATCAGAGCCAACTCATGGCTTGGAATAGAGGCCTTTGCTTCCTCGACTCCCCATAGGCACTGAATCTGTGTAGCAAGACCCTGCCTCTTTGGAGTCTCCCTCCACCCCACCAGTCCCCTCCTGGCCCCCAGACAGGCCCAAGCCGTGCAGTTGTCTCAGCATCTCTGGCAGCTGCCCCTGAACTCGGGTGACGCACTGTTTTTCCAGGCCCTCTCAGGGAGGGAACAGATGTGGCTGCCTGGGTTATTGGAAGTCGCGGCACCCTTGTCATGGGAAGAAGTGCTCATGTTATCTTCAGGGAGTTCCAGAAGTTTTCTTGGCTTGAGGGACCCAACCATCAGACACAAAGAAAGCATTGTGCATTTGCCCTCCCCATTCTCCTGTGCCCAGGTTATTAACACAAACCCCAGGATTGTCAAAGCTTTGGCTGGGAGGGTGTGTTCTCTGCAGGGGCTGACCCCTGGGATAGAAATGGAAGGATGGGCACTTGCCCACCTCCTACTCCTCAGCTTCTGCTTAGTCACCTCCCACTGCCCCAGCCCATCAAGGAGCTGGAGTGTCTTGGTACAGAAGAGAAACTGTACCTCCCTCTATAGCCAGGAAGATGGAAGACTTGGTTCTTTTTTTTTTTTTTTTAATATTTATTTATTTGACCGTACCAGGTCTTAGTTGCAGCATATGAGATCTTAGTTCCCTGACCAGGGATTGAACCCGGACCGCCCACATCTGGAGTGTGGAGTCTTAGCCACTGGACCACCAAGGATGTCCCAGACTTTGGCCTTTAAAACAAGGCTTTTCCCTGGGTCTCGCATACACCCAGAGTCCCAGCTAGGCAGGCAGGCATTCTGGAAGGTCAAAGCAGATGGGAGTCACAGCAGGTTGATTCTTCCCTTGAGAACTGTTTCCACATACAAAGTGAAAGGACCCTTTGTAACAAATCTAAGAGAGACTGCTTCCTGGAAGGGGAGTTTCTCAGCCGGCCCAGGGTTCCTGTTTCCTCACCCCAGCTTACAGCCCCAGGATGTGAGCCTGGCCCTGCCCATGGGCCTCCCTGTCTTCCCCCTGCATGTGAGTGGGCAGAAATTCTGCCCCATACTCAACAACCACAGAGCTCCTACCATGTGGCAGTCTGGCCCAGGCCCTGGAGACGAGCCACGAGCTGCTCGGCCCCTCTGGCCACCCCGAGCCTCTGTGAATGCTGAGGCGGTCTCGGTGCTTGATCCTCCCAGCGCTGACCTCGCCAGCCAGACCTGACCCGCCGATGGTCGCACACATGTGTTTACACTTACATTGTTGACTGGGGTCCAGTTGCCTTTTTGGCAAAGGCATCAGGCGTCCAAAGATGTTCAAATCTTTTGTGTTTGGCTCCTTTCCTCAGCACGGATACACCTTGGAACGAGACTTCAGCGTGTCCCTTGATCCCCTAAGCCATCATCTGAGAGTCTAGAATCCGGGTGCTGTGCCTCTCAGATCTTTCCCCAGGGGACCAGAGACCTCCGGAACAGTGAGCTGTGGAAGTAGCCCCAGGTGGCTACCGGAGACAGGAGGTGAAGCATCCTTGACCTTCTCTTAGGCTTGTCAGTGTGTAGAGCAAGAGCCCCAAGTTCCCACCCGACACACTTCTCTGCTTCCAGCCTAAGATCCCCAGGTTTCTCCTGAGTCAGCTGGAAACCTGCAGTCCTTTCACATGCAAGGACCAGCAGTGGCACCCAGGGAGACGAGGTTCCCTGACACCCCACACAGCACCCTGGGGATTGTACAGAAGCGTGCTGCAAGCCAGGCCTTCACCTCCTATCTGCTCTTGATCTTCAGGAGAGCAAACTCTGGCCATGGTGACCTTCATTTCAATTACATCTTTTTGGCCAAAAAATGCTTGTAAGATATGAAGACTCTGCTGGGGCACCAGTGACGAGGCTTTTTGTTTGTTTTGGGAGTTTGTTTGGTTTTTTTTTTCTTGTTTGTGCCAAGTGGCTTATGGGGTTTTAGTTCCCCGACCAGGGATTGAACCTGGGCCCTCTGCATTGGGAGTTCATAGTCTTAGCCCCAGGACCAGCAGGTAGGTCCTGTGAATGTAGTTTTTTGGTTTTTGTTTTTTTTTTTTAAAAGACCTGAACGTGGAGTCTGCATTCTAGCCCTGCTGTCCCACAAATTAAGCCTGTGTCCTGAAGTAAATCACTGCCTCTGGCAGCATGCTCCTCACTCACCACATGAAACCCTTGGCCTGGGTAATGTACCTCCATCCAGACGTGCAGCGTGAGGCCAATGTGGGGGAACAGCGCATGAGTCTTTGATGGTAACTGCAGATTTGCGTGCCTCACCTCTAACCTGTATGTCCAGTGACAGGGTTTAGGGCTCTCCCTAGTAGGAGTCTGGGTGGCAGCCAGGAAGGCCCTCTCGGAGGTCATGGCCTCCGTTCATCAGCTGAGGCTTTCCCCACTTTGGTAGCATGACAGTTAAGGGTACAGACCTGCGAGCCGGGCTGCCTTGTCCGTATTCAAACCCTAGGCCTCCTGCTCAGTAGCGGTGTGACCTTGATCAGCTGACATCCCTCTGTCCCAAGGACCTCAGTGTGGTGAGGGCCCTCAGCACACCTGCCTGCCAAGTGACTGCTGGAAGACAAACCAGCTATGGGAACGTGCGGGGAGCAATTAGGCCTCCTTGGGAGAGGACAAAGCAGAGGCAAGGCTTTGTCCTCCCATGGGACTCCACTGGCCACTCTCCTAAGATCACTGCCTGGGCCCTGCATGACCGATGGGGAGATTCAGGCTCTAGAAGTGCAGGTGACTTTCCTCACTTCACCTGCTGTGTCAGTCAAGGAATTGGGGTCCAGGCGCACACCCAGTCGGTTTAAATATCGAGGAAACCTGGTAACTCATCCAGAGTTTAGATAGCCTTGTTGAGTCGATAATGATATTTGTGATGGGCGCATCCCCACGCACAGAGCAGTGATCCTGTGTCTTTCACGATCCACCTGAACCTCTCAGGCTCGGGACTTGGGAGGAAACCGGGTTGGTGGGGAGCTGGATCCCGCCCCAGAGCCTGCCTAGCACAGGGACAGGATGAGACTCCAACCCGCCCGCTTTCCTCCAAGCCTGGGTGAGGAGTTTCTGTCACACTCTGAGCCCCTTACCTGCCCGCCCCCCACCCATGGGGAGGGGAGTGGTGTAGGGAGCACAGCCCAGCCTCACTCCCTGCGGGGGCAGACAGAGCAGAGATCCGCTGGTACCTGCCTGGCTGGCCCGTCTGGGAGGGGAAGCCTTCACCCTAAATCAAACAATTAATTTGGGAACACAAGGCTCCTGTGTTGTGAGTGGCGCTTGTGTGGACTGGATGGCGTTGTTTTCTGCAGAAGGGGTTGCGGGGAGGTCGGGCCGGGAGTTTCATAGGTGGCAGATCTTTTCCAATGTGCTGTCAGTCTTCCAGTGATTGAGTTATCACTTCCTTTTCAGGTGGAGAGAGACTTTGAACGAGAGTATGGAAAACTCCAGCAGTGAGTGTCAGCCCCGAGAAAGGTGGGCGGGAAGGGGGTTCTGCTTGGGAAAGAGTCTCCTGCCCAGTCTCACTTCCCACATCACCTCATCCACTGACCATCCATCCTGTTGGCACCCCAGGAGCCAGGGCAGTTCAGTCCACCACTGGCCAGAAATTCTGCCCTGAGTGGTGACTGCCTAATAGTGATTATCTCGTAGCCTTTGGGTGTGTGGCGTTGCGCCAAGCTTGTAGTGGCCCTTCAGTCAGTAGGAACATCCTTGCAGAGTGGGGCTCCTCCTCCTCCTCCTGGCAGGAGCCCTGAGTCCCACATAGGGTGCAGTTCAGATGGGTGGGCGAACAGGGGCAGAGGCAGCTGGGCGATGCCAGGTTCCAGGCCCATACTGCTGCCTTGCAGGCTGGAGGAGCAGACCAAGAGACTGCAGAAGGACATGAAGAAGAGCACGGACGCCGACCTGGGTAGGTGACCCCGCCCCCGCACTCAGCCCGGATGGGAGAAGGGCAGAGGTGGTCACCCTCCTCACTCAGTCCCTGGGGCTGGCTTTGAAGCAGGTGCACTTAGTAGTCGCCACACAGATGTCCCTGAGAAGTGGCACGGGGCCACATTTCACGTAGCAGACTACCGCTCTCCACTTTCCCTGGGACAGCAGCCGCCACCAGCAATAGGTGGAGGCCAGCGTCTGGGGTCTGTGCCCCAGAGCCTCCTGCCAGAGCTCATCCAAGGGATGGGAGGTTCTGGTCTGACCCCTGCTCTCCTGACTCCCAGTGTCTCCACACTGTGTATAGCAAGCCACAGGTCTGAGTTTGAGTCCGTCCATTCTTTCTTTTTTTTTTTTTTAGTCCAATTTTTAATTAAATCGCACACAATCCAGGGCATCAAGTCCCACCAACTTCATTAGAAACCACCTGGGGTGATGGAGGGACTGGAAGAGACGGGTGGTGAGAAGACCCACTCTCCCCAGCCTTTTGCTGCAGGGACTGAGAAACATCAGGAGTTACCCCCCAAAAGTTGGGTGGAACGAAACATCTAACAGAAGGGACAGGAGTCATGAAAGCCACCCTGAGGCCTGGAAGGTGGGGATGAGCGGAAGGGAAGATTCTTTCAGCCTTAAACTCAGGGATGTTTGCAGTTGTTAGCTGAATGCTTTCATCTAGGTCAGGTTACCACCCCAGCCCTTCAGGAACTGTATCTTGAGGGGGCCTGACACAGCTGAGGTAGAAAGCTCTGAGCTGACCCTTGCTCCCTCAGCACCTCCTGGGGAGGCATAGTTCGCAGAAGCCAAAGTGGTTCCCTGGCTCCACTTCTGGGAGGCTGTTCCCTGAGCCAGGTAGTTGTGCCAGGTGGCAGCTGCCCCTTACGGCAGTGAGACGAGGAAAACTGGTGCTGGGGACCGGGGGAGAGTGTCAGCCACCCTGCTGAGCCTGTGAAGGACATAGCACGTTCAAACAGTGGAAACGTGGGGTGCAGATGGCTGGGACAGGGAGCTCTCCCAGGGTGCAGCCCATTTCCAGGCCGCTTCCCAGCAGCCCTTGTGGGTGCCAGGACCAGGCTTGTACCGTCGACCTTTCCCCCCTTTCATGGCACCTGCTGGTCTCATCACAGAGAAGACGGAATGTTTGTCCATTTCCTCCCTCAGCCCATCCATTCCTTCTTTTGTAGGAGTTAGTTCCGAGTCACCTGGAGTCCATCTTTCTTTGTGGCTCCTACTGTCTTCCCAGCAGGAGATGCTGTGGCCTGGGCTTCCTTTCCCTCCCGCTTCCCCATACTCCTCAGAATGTGAATGGAAGGAATAGAACATCAGGGATCTGTGAGGTGGATTCTGACTGTAGCGAGCACAGGTTTTTAACAAATAAATTTACCAGGATAAATGGCCAACCTCTGGGGCCTCAGATTCCTGACCTCTTCTGTCCCAAGTCAGAAGCGGAGTCTGGGCAGAGAAAGCCCTCCTAACACAGTGGTGCCCTCACCCATCTCAAAGCCTGCATCCCCCAGTCCAGGCAGCCTCACACCCTGGCAGCTGGTGCGTCAGAGGCAGTGACCGCCCGCTGTAGTGCGGATGGCCCGGCCCACCCCCAGGCTCTGAGTCATCAGGTCTGGGCGAGACCTGAAACTCTGTGTTTCTAGCCAATTCCCAGGCAGCACTGATGCTGCTGGTCCAGGGACCCCACTTTGAAAACTACTGCTCCAGAGAATCAGGAGGAATCAGATTATGCCTTTCCTGGTCTTGGAAATCCCTGAGCTGGTGCCTGGACAGGATCTCGTCTCCAAAGCTGTGGGTCCAAAACAAATCAAAGAGGCATGACCAGTCCCCTCTGGGTCCTCCTCAACCCTGACACTCCCGGGTTGTGTTAAGGCCCTAGAGTCTCACGTGGCATCTGAGACTTCGAGCTGTCCAAGGTACAAAGCCCACCAAGCCTCCTGATTTGTACTGGTCTGGCCATGCCCCTCCCCTGACCCTGCCAAGCTAGGGTGAGGGCTGTGAGCTGCTCCAGTGGAGAGCGGGGGGCCCTCTGTTCATGCAGGCCAGTCATGTCTCACAGTGGCATTCCAGACCCACTGCCACCCTGCAGATACTTGCTTTTCATTCACTTCAGGTGGTCCTGGCAAAGAGACATCTCATGAAGATGAGGCACCTGTAGGAAAGAGAAGGAAAATTGGGAAGAAAGTCTTCCCTCCCGACCTTTGCCTTTTGGGGGTTTTCTCCTCAACTATTAAAAAAAAGCAGCGGAAGAAATTTTTCAAAAGCATTTCTAGATTCGTTGAGGTTTTTTCATCTTTTAGTGATGTTGTCTGCAGCCATTTCATGATCCTGTCAAGGTGCATGCGAGTCTGTGCCTAAACCTTCAAAGTTGCTTTACTTTTTTTTTTTTTTTTTAAAGAGGGTTTTTCCAAAAACTCCATTGTGTCAACATCTCTGGGAAGTTTACATTTCCAGTCATCTCTCATATTTTGCCCTTCGGCTGGGGGGATCTGCAGCACACTCCCAGAGTCAAGAGAAATCAAGGTGCTTATTACAATAGTGTGCTTTGGTTTAATTGGCAGCATTTTTTTTCCTTAATGGCTTATCCAGTAATGGCATGTCTTACAATTGACAGCATCTTTAATTTAATGACATAAAATAGTAAGAAATAGTTCAAAGATTTGTTTTCCCCTGAGCCCCTGAAACTGGTACAGGCACTACAGGGCAAACAAGGCCCTTCTCCAGTCTTTCCGGCCCCTCTGGGATTTTGTTTGCTGGTAATAGAGGCCTGAAAAAGTCTATGGGACCAAGAACTCCCAACACTGCCAACAGGTTGCCTGGCCACACCAAATCCTGCCAAGTTTTGTCAATAAAGTTTTATTGGAACACAGCCACACCCATTCTTTGGGTATCATCTGTGGCAGAGTTGAGTTGTTGGAAGTCTAAAATATTGTCTGTAGCCCTGTACAGTACGTTTGCCTCCCTGATGTAGATACTATATTACACTTTTTGTGAGGGAGCCCCAAAAAAGCCTCACATCCAAACTGCTTGGAGATTTTTTTCGAGCACATATTCCTGGATTCCAGGCTTATTGAAATAAATCTTTAGAGCTAGAAATATGTATTCCTTACAGCTTCCCATCCAAATGATTGTTAGAATCTAGGGTTTGGAAAATAGGTCATTGCAGCAGGTAAGTCTGCTCAGAAGAATTCCCTCAAGAAGCATCCGATGAACGTTAGCAGCATCAGGCACGCATGTTATATACCATGAGGACCAATGCCTGGTGCCTCTGGGGTAACTGTGGTTTTGATGGCCTGTGGCCATGGGTGGAGGTCATCCAGGTGCAAGACTCTGGCCCCAGGAAGGACAGGGAGCCTGCGGACAAGACCCTGAAGCCTGTCCTGTCGTCAGTTCACTGAACTTTGATCTTTTAAAGCCATGTCTAAATCTGCTGTGAAGATATCCTTGGACTTGCTCTCCAACCCCCTCTGCGAGCAAGACCAGGACTTTCTGAACATGGTGACCGCCCTGGACACGGCCATGAAGCGGATGGATGCCTTCAACCAGGAAAAGGTGACTGGGGTCTCTGCCCACTGCCCACATTCCATGGCTTGTGAAATCTTAGTTCCCCAACCAGGAGTCAAACCTATTCCCCCTTCAGTGGAAGTGCAGTCTTTAACCATGGACCACCAGGGAATTTCCAGGGTGACTGAGGTGTTGGTCTTCCCCCTTCTCAAGGCTTCTGTCTGGGAGAAGTGCTACATGGAGTCTTTGTGGAGGCTGTCTTCTCTCTGGGCACCTCAGTGTCCCAGCCCTGTGAGCTGTCTCCTGGCCACCGTGCCCCTGCAGTGGGTGCTTGCCATGGCTCCTGTGAGCTCACGTCACTCACCATGAGGCCACAAAGGAGATTCAGGCCAGCTCTGCCCACATGCACCCATAGCCCCTCAGACTCACTGTGGCTACCCACCCAGCCTCCTCACCAAACACGGCCACATTCCGCCTTCCAGACCCTGGTCCACAGGATGAGAACTGACCTGGGAAAAGCCTCTAGTCACCCTTCAGGCTCCCTGTTCATCATCTCTGCCTCACTCCTTCAGCAGTTAGGGGTGTCTCCTCCCTGCCTGGAGCTCTCAGGGTACCCCTGTCAGGTCCCGTTTCCTTTCTCTTCTCCCCTTTTGGGAAGAGTCTGGCCTCCCCCCAGTCTTGATGCCATCTGTTTTTTCTTTGAACAGGTGAACCAGATACAGAAGACTGTGATTGAACCCTTAAAAAAGTGAGTAAAAGTCGTGGGGTGGGGGAGTGGGCCTCAGGGCATGTACGAAAAGGCAGTTCAGCCAGCCACTTGGGAACTGAATATTATTTCTGTTAACCTGTCCCCAGAGTCACTCTGGGCAGACCAGAAGCTCCAAGGGACACTGGTGACCTGCCCTGTGGCCCTGGGGTTGACATTCATGGTGGCTCCAGAGCACCCCACCTGGTCGGGCGTGCTCAGTGACGACAGGGCCCACCTGACCCTCCACGACAGCCGGCTGGCACCCCCGCCGTCTTTCTGCATTGTTGTCCCTTTGTTCCTGTTGGACCAGAGCTTGTGGGGTTAAGCTAGCAGCGATCTTGGCCAGCCCTCAGCGGAGATGAGCGAGGCCTTTCATCTCAACGGGGCTGGGAGAGCAGCTGCCTGCAGCACCCGGCTTTTAAAATGTGGGGGTGGCCACACACAGGGAGGGGCACAGCCGCCTGGGAAGGTCCCCCAACTCGTGACCTGTCAGGGTCAGAAATTCTTCTGTGAGGCTCAACTTCAGTCTGGCAGGCTCTGGTCAGCGATCAGACGGGCCTATTCCCTGGGTCCCCTGAGGTGGGGGGAGTGGGACGGCGGTGGGGAGAACAGGCAGGAACATTGCCTTGAAGCTCCCGAATCACTTCATCTTCCTCCCTGGCCTCTCCCAGCCCAGCTCTGACCTAGAAAGGCTCCCGCGCCAGCCCAGCAGCTGCTCTTTATTACCTCTTCCGTGGTGGTCCCTGGCAGTTGCCTCTCCAGGGCTGGGTAATGAGACTGCGCTAATTACCATTAGGCCTGGATCAGGGCCCGGAGGGAGATGAAGAGTGCAGGTTTTTGATCCTCCAGCCCCTGGCGTTGGGGTTGTTGAGCTCTTGTTCCCTGTTCGGGTCCAAGGGGTGGGATTAGGGAGAGCTCCTTCTAAGCCGGGCTGTCTAGAGGCTCAGCAACGCAGGGAGGTGGACCTTGGCCTGCAGGGATTTCTCCCCACTCCTGCCCTGGGCCCCTGCCCCCAGCCGCTGCCCGCGTCTAGGTGGCAGGGTCACCCGAGGAGCTGGGTGCTGGGGGAGCCAGCAGTTCAGGAGGGAGGCATCAGAGCTCCAGTGCTGATGGCTTTCTGAGTCAGTCTCCAGGTGTGAGGGTTCAGAGCTAGGTGGGAAGGACCTCGGGCCAAGCAGACCCTGCCCATGGGGGTCCCGGGGGCTGTCACGGAGGCTGCTATGGACACCCAGGCTGGCAGGGTGAGGCAGGAGACACCAGCCTGGAGAACTGGGGGACTGACTCCCGCCTCGATTTCACCACCGACGAGGCGGCCTTGAAATTCGATGCCTGGCTTCTAGAGCCAGCTGGAGAGAGGTCCCGGCTGCTTCCCACCACCCCAGCAGCCCACCACCTGCCAGGAAGGTGGGTGAGTGGCCAGCCGAGGGGGCGGCCACGATCTCCGCAGCAGATCCGCTGACCTCTGCCTGAGCCCCCTGGCCTGCCTGCCTGCCTGCCCAACTGGCTTCCATGCATCCCGTGGCCGACATGCGATCCCCTCCAACCGCGTAAACCCGGCGCTGCCTGTTGCCGCCTCTCGCCAGGCGAGAAGCTCCCAGGGACCCCATCACCGGAAACAGGAAACTGCAGCTTTCCTGTCCTCTGATGAGGAACATTGCCACATGGCCACCCCACCGCCCCCGGCCTCCCCTGGGGGGCTCGGCCTCTAATCCCAGTCTCTGGGCCACATTCACATGGTCGGATGGGGATGCTTTCAATTTCCCTTTCCTGGTGGGTGGAAGATCCCGGCTGTGTGGGCACAGCTTGAGGAATGGCAGGCATTCCCCACCAGGGCCGGCTGCTCCCAGCCCACCTCCCAGCCGGCCTCCCTTCCCTCCCCCTTTCCCTCCGCCTCCCGCTACCTCTTCACCCAAAGCTTACCCCAGGAGGCCTTTGCTGTTCCCCACTCAGGATGGGCAAGAAACGGACAGAGCTTCAGCAAGCGCCTGGGATAGGCCCAGCCTTGCTCTCGCTTCTCCGTGGGTAGATGTGATTCAGTCTTTAGGAGTTTGGGATGTAGAGAGGAAGCCATGTGGCATTCCAAAAAAATGGTCCAGAGTGATAACTGCCAAGGCAGGGCAGTGCAATGGAGCAGGAAGAGCCGTGGACAGGCCAGGCTTGTCTCCTGCCTGTGGAAGGGGAACAAGGCTAAACTCTTGAAATGACCAAGCCCATCATCACCTCCCTGAGTGGGTGAAGGAGCTGTCATGGGCTGGAGTGACTCTGTGCATAGAGGGCAGAGACCCTCCTAGGGTCCTGGCCCAGGGACCCTGTGTCCCCCTCACCAGTACTTTTCAGGGGACTCCCGGCACTGAGCAGAGAGGTTCTGAGCCTTCAGCCTTGCTTCTTCATGGCCTCCCAGTCACAGTGCAGACTTGGTCCCCAGGGAGAGCTGGGTCACCTGTCCTTGTCAGGTCAATTCTGAAGGTGCCCTGTAGGGTCCCAGGGCCATGTCTGGGAAGGGCCCAGGCCCTGGGGACTAGCCTGTGCTTGTCCTAACCTCTCTCCCACGTCCCTGCCCTGACGTGAAGGTAGAGGCAGCATTTACACACCCCAGACAAGGAGCGGGGTCAGCACTGTGGTATTTATCCTCTCTAATACGTGGAGCTGGCAGAGTTCTTTCTGTAACTTCTGAGGAGAAAATGAGGAGGTGGGGCTTCAGTGAGGCAGTGACCAGAGCCAGGGATTACAGAGTCCTGATCACCCCCACCCTTTGTCAGCTACTTCAGATTACACAGCCTAATCTCCCCTGCCCCGCCTCAGTTTCCCTGCTTTCTTATGGGAAGGGCATGACCCCAACCCCTAGGGGGTCCTGAAGTCCAGGGCCCAAAGTCACCCAGGTAGTAAGTGGTTCATGATCTTCGGTGGCAAACGGAGTGAGCGGAGCACCCCCCTCGGCCTCTGGTTTGACTGCGGGGTGCTCTGATGGGAGACAGGAGTTAGTGTGGTGAAGAGACCATTTTCCTGGAGGGTCTCACAGAGCTGCTGCTGCTCCCCCCCAGAGGACAAGTGGTCTCGCTCCCACAAGGCTGAAGGTAGCCTCCTATGAGCGCACTCATCCCCTGAGTTTGCCTGGAAGTCTGCCCTGGATCCATTCCTCCCTGCCTCAGCTCAGGACCTGCCCAGTGTAGGGTTAGATTCCTACTTCCTGTGGTCAGTTCAGTTCAGTCACTCAGTTGCGTCCGACTCTTTGCAACCCCATGGACTGCAGCACGCCAGGCTTCCCTATCTATCACCGACTCCCAGAGCTTGCTCAAACTCAAGTCCATTGAGTCAGTGATGCCATCCAACCATCTCATCCTCTGTCATCCCTTTCTCCTCCTACCTTTAGTCTTTCTCAGCATCTGGGTCTTTTCCAGTGAGTCAGTTATTCGTATCAAGTGGCCAAAGTATTGCAGCTTCAGCAAAAGTCCTTCCAATTGAATATTCAGGACTGATTTCCTTTAGGATTGACTGATTTGATCTCCTTGCTGTCCAAGGGACTCTCAAGAGTCTTCTTCAGTATCACAGTTCAGAAGGATCATTTCTTCAGCACTCAGCTTTCTTTATAGACCAACTCTCACATCTGTACATGACTACTGGAAAAACCATAGCTTTGACTAGATGAATCTTTGTCAGCAAAGTAATATCTCTGCTTTTTAATATGCTGTCTAGGTTTGTCATAGCTTTTCTTCCAAGGAGCAAGAGTCCTTTTAATTTCATGGCTGCAGTCACCATCTGCAGTGATTTTGGAGCCCAAGTAAATAAAGTCTATCATTGTTTCCATTGTTTCTCCATCTATTTGCATTGAGGTGATGGTACCAAATGCCATCTTCTTCGTTTTTTGAATGTGGAGTTTTAAGCCAGCTTTTTCACTCTCCTCTTTCACTTTGATCAAGAGGCTCTTTAGTTCCTCTTCACTTTCTGTCATAAGGGTAGTGTCATCTGCATGTCTGAGGTTATTGATATTTCTCCTGGCAGTCTTGATTCCAGCTTGTGCTTCCTCCCGCCCAGCGTTTCTCATGATGTACTCTGCATATAAGTTAAAAAAGCAGGTGACAATATACAGCCTTGACATACTCCTTTCCCGATTTTGAACCAGTCCATTGTTCCATGTCCAGTTCTAACTGTTGCTTCTTGGCCTGCATACAGATTTCTCAGGGGGCAGGTCCAGTGGTCTGGTATTCCCATCTCTTGAAGAATTTTCCACAGTTTATAGTGATCCACACAGTCAAAGGCTTTGGTGTAGTCAATAAAGCAGAAATAGATGTTTTTCTGGAACTCTCTTGCTTTTTCTGTGATCCAGCAGATGTTGACAATTTGATCTCTGGTTCCTCTGCCTTTTCTAAAACCAGCTTGAACATCTGGAAGTTCACGCTTCACATACTGTTGAAGCCTTGCTTGAAGAATTATGATCATTACTTTGCCGGCTTGTGAGATGAGTGCAATTGTGCGGTAGTTTGAGCATTTTGGAATTGGAATGAAAACTGACCTTTTCCAGTCCTGTGGCCACTGTTGAGTTTTCCAAATTTGCTGGCATATGGAGTGCAACACTTTCACAGCATCATCTTTCAGGATTTGAAATAGCTCAACTGGAATTCCATCACCGCCACTAGCTTTGTTCATAGTGATGCTTCCTAAGGCCCATTTGACTTCGCATTCCAGGATGTCTGGCTCTAGGTGAGTGATCATACTATCATGATTATCTGGGTCATGAAGATCTTTTTTGTACAGTTCTTCTGTTATTCTTGCCACCTCTTCTTAATATCTTCTTGCTTGTGTTAGGTCCATACCATTTCTGTCCTTTATTTTGCCCATCTTTGCATGAAATGTTCCCTTGGTATCTGTAATTTTCTTGACGAGATCTCTAGTCTTTCCCATTCTATTGTTTTCTTCTATTTCTTTGCATTGATCACTGAGGAAGGCTTTTTTATCTTTCCTTACTATTCTTTGGATCGCTGCATTCAGATGGATATATCTTTCCTTTTCTCCTTTGCCTTTAGCTTCTCCTCTCTTCTGAGGCCTCTTCAGACAACCATTTTGCCTTTTTGCATTTCTTTTTCTTGGAGATGGTCTTGATCACTGCCTCCTGTACAGTGTCATGAACCTCTGTCCATAGTTCTTTGGTGCTATCAGATCTAATCCCTTGAATCTATGTGTCACTTCCACTGTATAATCATAATGGATTTGATTTAGGTCACACCTGAATTGTCTAGTGTGTTTCCCCTCTTTCTTCACTTTAAGTCTGAGTTTTGCAATGAGGAGCTCATGGTCTGAGCCACAGTCAGCTCCTTTTCTTGGTTTTGCTGACTGTATAGAGCTTCTCCATCTACAGCTACAAAGAATGTAATCAATCTGATTTCGGTGTTGACCATCTGGTGATGTCCATGTGTAGAGTCGTTTCTTGTGTTGTTGGAAGAGGGTGTTTACTCTGGCCATTGCGTTCTCTGGGCAAAACTCTGTTAGCCTTTGCCCTGCTTCACTCGGTACTCCAAGGCCAAACTTGTCTTACTCCAGGTAGCTCTTGACTTCCTACTTTTGCATTCCCATCCCCTATGATGTAAAGGACATCTCTTTTAGTGTTAGTTCTAGAAGGTCTTGTAGGTCATCATAGAACCTTTCAACTTCAGCTTCTTCAGCATTAGTGATTGGGGCATAGACTTGGATTACTGTGATATTTAATGGTTAGCCTCAGAAACGAACAGAGATCATTCTGTCGTTTTTAAGATTGCACCCAAGTCCTGCATTCCGGACTCTTGCTTGAATGTGAGAGCTACTGCATTTCTTCTAGGGGTTCTTGCCCAGAGTAGTAGATGTCGTGGTCATCTGAGTTAGATTCACCCATTCTGGTCCATTTAGTTCACTGGTTCCTAAGATGTCATGCTCACTCTTGCCATCTCCTGTCCCACACACTTCCTGTGTAGGCTAGCCCAGTTCCCGCGTTGAGTCCGTCTTCCAAAGTGTATCTGACCTTGGCCTTGGAGATACAACCTGGTTGACCACCGGGGAAAGCGAGGTTATGAGCTGTGTGTGGTTCAAATGCTGCCGGGGCCAGAGTAGCGAGAACTGCTTGACCGACCACAGGATGGTGGCCCGTCCAGAGCTGTACAACCCCCGCACGCTGCTTCCTTGTCATGGCACCCTCCTTCCTAAGGACAGGAGCTGAGGTCACAGCCCCTTGACAAAGATGAGGAAACTGTCTGTGACTCTTTGCCTGCCTCGTCCTTGTCCCGTCTCTGTGCCCGCCCCCACCCACCACCTCCCGGGCAGCCAGAGAGATGGAGCAGAGGCCAGGACACTGGGGGTGCCAAGCAGGGGTGTTGCTAATGAGAGAGTCAGGGAAGCTGCTGGTGGTCCATGTCCAGTTTGGGTGGAAGGGGAGGGGCTCCCCCAGCACCTGAGACCCCCTTGTAGCACTGCCTGAGGCCAAAGAGGTGAAATGAGTCCCATCTTCTCTGGAGGGTCTCAGCCACCTAGGTGTCCAGCCCTAGCTGGGGGACCATGTGTCATGGAGGTGACCATCTGCTCCAGTCTGCTCAGCACCAAGTAGGCCTGAGTCTTCTGCCTGGCAGAAAGTGTCCTTCAGGTATTGGTTTGATTAACAGTGTATAGGGGCCTGTGACTGAGGACTCTGAGATGGGTGGCTGCTCTGGCCCACATACCTTCTCCAGCTACACAGTGAGCCCATTACAGACATCCAGGAAGTTAGAAGGATCCTCTAAAGTAGCCTGTTGGTTTCATCCAAGTTTGCTGCCTGGGTCCATAGCTTTGTTTGGAACATCATGCTCCAGTCAGGTTTCTGTCCTCTGTTCTCTGGCAAAAGTGGTCATTACTCTTAGGTCACTGCACTCTTGATTTGTGAGTCTTTATGCTGCCCCAACTTTCATTTTCTGAGCCTCCCTCTTCATGCTTGTCAGCCATAGAATAACCACTGGGCCATCATGTTCTCAGTTGGAGGTGGCATCTCCACCAGCTAGTCAGGCTTTGTGTTCAAACCGCCCTGTCTTTTCCTGTTCCAGTTCCAGAAAACCCACTCCCGGCTTTGCCCAGCCTCCTCCCACGCTCATTAGTCGAGGAGAACGCAGCATCCTTATCTGGACGTGGTCCTGCCCTGGGTTCGTCTCAAGACTGGGTTGCCCTTCCCAGTCAAAGAGGACCCTCATCACAAAGACTGTGATGAGGCGGCTAACCATGCCGGAGCCTCTGCTGCTGCTCTTTCTGACCGGCTGCTAGAGCATTTATTTCCCTGTGGTTCCTTTAGTCCTGGTAGGGCAGAGCTCCTTGAGTCATTTTCTCAAACATTTGGTTTGACAGTTTGGCCATTTCAACAGCAGAACATGCGGATTCTTGTGTTTCTGGTGGAACTGGTAGAAAAGGGCAGGAGTAGGTTGTTGTTGTTTTACTGGAATATAGTTGATTTACAAGGTTATGTTAGTTTCAGGTGTACATCAGAGTGATTCTGTTTTTTATTTTTATTTTTTGGCTATGCGGTGTGGCCTGTGGGGTTTTAGTTTCCCAACCAGGGGTTGAACCTGTGTCCTTGACAGTGAGAGTGCAGACAGAGTCCTAACCACCGGACCACCAGGGGACTCTCAATTCAGTTATATATGTATGTGTGTATATGTGTATTTTATATACATTCTTTTCCAGATTGTTTTCCGTTATAGGTTATTACAATATATTGAATATAGTTCCGTATGCTGTGCTCTAAGGGCTTCCCCGGTGGCTCAGTGGTAAAGAATCCACCTGCCAGTGCAGGAGGTGCAGGTTTGATCCCTGCAGAAGGAAATGGCAGCCCACTCCGGTATTCTTGCCTGGAGAATCCCATGGACAGGGGAGCCTGGCGGGCTACAGTCAGTCCATGGGGTTGCAAAGAGTCCTACTTAGTGACTAAACGACAACTATTTTGCAGTAAATCCTTGTTCATCTATTTTATATGTAGCAGGGTGTATCTGGCTAATCCCAAACTCCTAATTTAGCCCTCCCCTTCACCAACATTCATGAGTTTGAGCAAAATCTGGGAGATAGTGAAGGACGGGGAACCGCAGTCCCCGGGGCCGCAGTTAGACGCGACTTAGTGACTGACAGCTCTTGCCCTTCGGTAGCTGTGTTTGTTTTCTACGTCTGTGAATCTGTTTCTGTTTTGTTCATGTGTGTCATGTTTTAGATTCTGTGTATGAACAATGCAATATACTTGTCTTTCTCTATCTGATGTAGGATCGTCATTTCTAGGTCCATCAATCTTGCTGCAGCTGGCATCATTTCATTCTTCTTTAATGGCTGAGTAATATGGGAGTAGGTATTGGTTGCATCTGATGGCAGTGTGAGGTGGTGGGAAGGTGCCAGATGGAGAGATGGGACCCTTGAGTGGACCTCTGCTGGACCCTCACTACCTAACTATGACCTTAGACAATTCATGTCATCTCTCTGGTCTCAGCTCTTTCACTTTTTTAAAGGAAGATGTTGGACAGAAGCTCGACCTCCAGGCTTTTCTGACACCAGCCCTCGGAGTGGCTACCCTTGGCCCAGCTCCTGGAGCACCCTTGGATCCAGGCCCAATAGTGAGGGGTGTGTCTCCATTTGCTCAAATAGCTTCCTGAGCCCTGTCCACCCCTGTCCCTTCGTGATTGTCTAGGGAGCTCTCCTGGTTCTGCTAGCTCATCTGTCTTTTGTTTCTTCTCAGAGGCGTGATGCTAATTAATAGAAGCTGAATCATTTTGTACCAAGTCAAAAAAAATACTCCTAGGGGTCTTCAGCTCCTCCATACTCTGAAATGTGTGGAGTCGTACAAGGTGAGGGCTGAAAGGCAGTGGCCACGTTCTTGGCTTCTTGCATTCATGACCCCCTGAGTCTCCTTAGGGGCCATGGAGAGGCCCTTTGCCCTGTCTTCCTTCCCCTGACCTTACCCCACGGTGATATTCTCAGCATGTACCCCACTGAAGCCTGGGCCACATCTGTCTCATCCACAGTAAGATCCCCACAATCTAGAATGAAGCCTGGTACTCGGTAGACACTCAGTATGTGTTTCTGAATGAGCGATGGACTGCCAGCCTGCAGCTCTAAGAACAGGCCTGTCTTCCCAGGTTCGGCAGCGTGTTCCCGAGTCTCAACATGGCAGTGAAACGGCGGGAGCAGGCCTTGCAGGACTACAGAAGGCTCCAAGCCAAGGTGGAGAAGTACGAGGAGAAGGAGAAGACAGGACCGGTGCTGGCCAAACTCCACCAGGTACCAGGAAGACGTGCTGGGGGTGGACCGGAAGCCGTGTGGTCCAGCACGGCAAGTTCCTTCTTCACCAAGGGGCGGAGACACCAGATATCCTGACATCTCTGCCACCCCGCCCCCACCCCGCCATATACAGATATCTTGCCCCAGTCAGGGTTCTGGGTGAGCCGTGACACCCAGCATATTGCTCCCCAGGCCCGAGAAGAGCTTAGGCCGGTGCGGGATGACTTTGAGGCCAAGAACAAGCAGCTCCTGGATGAGATGCCACGCTTCTACAACAGCCGACTGGACTACTTTCAGCCCAGCTTTGAGTCCCTGATCAGAGCACAGGTGAGGCGGCTGCCACCACTCTTGCCCCAGAGGATGGCCCAGTGCTGCTTCCCTTGGTGGGGAGGCGGCCGTGGGCTTCGGGCCAGCCCAGCCCCACCCCACACACTTGAAGCGGGCTTAGCCACTTTCTCCCACCATCCCTGCCCTCCCCCCCAATTCCCCAGGACTGCCTAAGGGAGGAATCCAGGCTCCTCTGGTTGTTGGCTGGAATTCCTGTTTTGGTTCCTCCGTTGCTCTATGATTAATCCCAGCCTTGCGATGAGGTCCCCTTTGTCCATGAGTCCTTCCCTCAAGTTCTCCCCACTCCCACTCAACCACAGGGGCAGGAAGAAACCAGGCCGCACCTGCAATGCCTCACCGTGATGGGCAGGTACCTTGCCTGGTGGGCTCAGGTCAATAATAGAGGCCTTTTCCTAAGGACCCTACACCCCTGCCCTTCCCTGATTAGCCCTTTTGGTGGAAGACTAGGGAGTGTCTTGACCTTTAGCAACCCTGGGCAGGGTCCCTAAACCCTGGAGAGAACCATGCTCAGCACTCCCTCTGGGGCACCACTTTCGGTGGAAGGGTAGGCTTACTTGGGCTGGGCTGGGGTGGAGATGCACTGAGGTGGCCCTAGGAACCATGCCTCCTGCCACTCAAGAATGTAAAGACAGAGTCGCTCCTGCCCTCCTCCTCTGCCCCACATTCTTCAAGCAGTTAGCAGGAGTTAGTCTCCCCATTTGTGAAAAGAGAAAAGGTTGAGGTGCCAAAACCAAGAGGTTTTCTATATGTGGGACACTCTACCGCCTCCCCCCACCCCCCACCCCCCGCCACAAGGTGACTGCAGGTAGTCAGCATCCTGCCGCTCTCCCACCAGGTAACAAAGCTAAAGGCTCAGCATGTCCCCATCCGCCTCCAACCTGACACCTCAGCTCCTGGCCTGGGTGTCTGCTGCCCTCTAGTGGACACACTTATTCTTGCAGCGTCCACAGTTGCGGAAAAGCCAGGTTCCTCCCTCCCACCCTATCTTGGGAGAACCCCAAAACCCATGGGAATCATGGGATCCAGAGCCCTGAGCAGGATTAACATTAGTGACCAGAACCCCAGGGGCGCAGGGAAAGTGAAGCAGAGAGCTAAGTGTGTGGGGCAGCCCTGCCCTTGGAGGTGCATGCAGGCTTGCTTCCAGCGGCTTCTCCTTGGGCCAAGGGGCAGTGGTTTGAGGAAACCCTAGCCCTCCCTCTCATGTGCCATGCTTCCAGGCCCCCAGCATGGCCCCTCCACCCTGCATTGTGTGCAGGAGGAAAACCTCCAAGTGCCCGGGCGGGGAGCTCTGGGTGCCCTGTAACCAGGCAGCAGGGTGGTGAGGGGTTGTTTACTGCCTCGTCAGCGCCAGCCTCCCCCTCCCGCGGCTGCTGCTGTCATTAGTCACAGAAGTGAGCATTCTGAGTGACTCAGCCTGCGCAGTGCGACTCGGGGCAGGGAGCTGGGGGAGGGGGCCACCCGTCCTCGCCACCCCAGCCCCAGCCCCAGCCCCTCGGGTGACACAGGATTTGGAGACCTTGATTCAACTACCCCTCAGCCAGTGGAGACCCAGCTCTGAGAATGTGGAAGGTGACGTGACCTGGCCTTGCCCCTAGTTGCGCTGCAAGCCTCTGGAAAAGGAGAGTTCCTTCTCCCCAGAGACAGCTTGGAGCTGGAGCTGGTAAAATTTCAGGCAGTGTCAAACATTTTCTTGAAAGCCCATGCTTTCGTTTGTTCGTGAGGTGGAGGCTGAGGCAGAAGGGGCCCCTGGCCTCCTCACTGGGGCCTGCTCAGCCCTCCACCACCTGAGAGAAGCTGATGGTCCTTGCTCCTCGGCCTGCTGCCCCCACTTCCTTCCTGCAGGCCTCCTTCCTACTCTGGTGTCTGTGCGGGAGACACGGGAACAATCCTGGTCTCTGGCTTGGCTTTCCTGGATCTGCAGCTGAGGTGGTGGTCAGGACTGGGAAGGGACAGAGGCCAGAACCATGTCCCCTCTCACCTCAACCTCTAAGACTGTCTCAGGGCTCTGGGAGCTGCCATGACCTCTCCCCCACAGCCAAAAGCTTCTCCTGGCTTCCATAAAGCAGGTAGCCCCTCATCAAGTACCTGACTCCCTAGGCCCACCCCCAGGATCCAAGGCTCCACCCACTCCCCCCAGCCCTCTCCCCTTACCTGCCTGGAGAGCTCAAGCCTCAGCCTCAGCAAGGACCTGTCACTCCCCTCTGCACCCAGGCAGTGGGCAGTGAACGTTCCTCAAGGGCTCGGGGCCGTGGTTGTCCTGCAGTCCAAGGGGAAGGGCAGTGGCAGAGGGGAGCTGACGGAACAGCAGGGGGGCAGCCCATAGGCTCCAACTTCTCTGCTCGCCATCCCAGGGGTGCAGCGCTTTGGGGGCTCCGTGTCCTGAGCACAGCACCTGCAGACCTCTCCTCTTACCCCCCCAGGTCGTGTACTACTCAGAAATGCACAAGATCTTCGGAGACTTGACCCAGCAGCTTGACCAGCCCGGCTGCCCTGACGAGCAGCGGGAGCGGGAGAACGAGGCCAGGCTGAGCGAGCTTCGAGCCCTCTCCATCGTGGCTGATGACTGAGCCTAGCCTGGGGAAGACTCTGGAACACAAGCCAGCCTCCCTTATCTGCCCTTTTCAAAAGCTTGGGCATCAGCCAGCGAAGGGCCCCTCCCTGGGAGAAGTATGGGGACAGCGGTGGCTCCCCCTCCCCAGCCCCTGGGAAAGCCTGACACCAGGAGCCCTAACAGGCTGCTGTGTCCCTACCCCACCGTAGCAGAAACCTGCAGACAGGTAAGCAGTGTAGACTGTCTGTTCCTGAAGAACCGTCCAAAGTGCCTCTTGGCCTCAGGCCAGAGCCTGGACTGTCAGCTCCCTAGAGGTCTCAGCCTGGCTACACAGTTGGGACCATATCTACCTCCAGAAGGGCTCCCCTGGGAGTCCCCCGCCTACGCTGCCTTTTCACCTCAGACTCACCTTTTCTGGGAGAGGCTGCGACACTGCCCTGGAGTGTCTCCCGGCCCCAGTAGCCCCTCACCCGTCTCCCAGCACTCAGGCTCAGCCCACTTCTAGCCTTTGGGTCACCTGCAGGGGAGACCCCTAGTCTTACAGCTTCCATAGAAGCTGGGACTCAATGCGTGTAAATAGCCTACCACACTAAACGTCACCGGCCGACTCGGGCCTCAGAGCAAGAATAGTGGGTTTATGCCTCACCTGGTTATTTGGAATTTTATTTTTCCAAGTAAAATTTTCAATGAAATGTCCATATATTATTGTGCTGTAACTATAAAGAGGGGAAGGACCACCCCAGGTCTCTCTCTGGGTTAGGCTGCCTCCTGCTGAGAGGGGGGTGGTCAGGGTGGGGTTGCCCCAACCACCCATAGCACCCCCTCTCCTGACCAGCAGGCCATGGATCCCCTTAGTTGGTGGAAGTGCCCCCCACCAGCCACCCTCTGGAGGAGACACCTCCACCAGCGAAGGCTGGGTTGAGGGTGGGGAGGAGGGTGCAGAATCAGACCTAGACGAGGAGTCAAGGGGAGAGCTATGGAGCACACTGGGTTTGTTTTTGACTTTGGTTTATTTAAAAAACAAAAAGCCAAAAAAAAAAAGAAAACCAACTTTATGTACAAAGTCAAACTGAAACCACGGATTAATGGAAAGAGGCAAGATTGTGGGGAAGGGGAAAGGCTGGGCCAGAGCCAATACCACATTCTGAACACAGGGAGCCGGGGGACAGGTGCTGGTTTCTTCTGGCACGTCTGGGGCAGCTGGAACACAGTGTTCACTGGCAGACACGGCCCCACACCAAACGCTCGCTAGCACTGACTCCGTTCCTGTGATGGCCAGGGAGCCCCCTCCCCAAAAACCTGCTCCTGGAACCTGGCAGGATTTGTGCCATTTGTAAGGGCTCTTACCCCCAACCAGATCCACATCTGCTTCTTTAGTTTATTGGCATCAGACCTTATGACAGACTTGAAAAGCCTTTTCCTGCCCTGTCTTATTCTAAACTGGAAGAGGACAGGAGAAAGTCAGCACAAGACGAAAGGGCCCCAGGAGGAATCCCAAGGTAGAGGGCAAAATGACATTCGAGGGGTGCACAAGATGTTGGATTTAGTTGCGTGTGGAACCGGCTTCCTCACTCATCCGACCCACATAGCACAGACAGACCCCACCCTGACGGCCTGAGCGCCTCTACAGAGGCTGAGTGCCGCAGGGTCAGCCACCCCTGCCTCCAGCTCCCAGGTCCTGCTCTGGCTGCTTTCTGGGCTCTAACTTCAGCAGGCTCCATTGCTGACCTCACAGGATGGCGGCTCCTGCACCAGGCCCCTCAGTTGCTTGGTGCTGGCTCCTCCTTCTCTACCCAGCTGTCAGCCTGTATGAAACAGACACACGAGAATCAGGACTCGGAGGAGGAAGGGCTGAGATCCGAGAACTACTAACCACTTCCTCCTGGGAGACTCCTGGTCGCAAGCTGCTGACTGATGGATTCCATAAAAAACTAGCAGATGGAGGCAAATGCCAGTGAAGCTGGGCTGGCTGTGCTGACCCACCTCACCACGCAAAGGCCGGCTCTCCAGGAGGCTCACCTTTTCAAGCATCCGCTGTGTGTCAAGCTGCAAGGTGGTCAGGCGCCTTCGGAACTCCTGAAGCAGCCGCTGAAGCTGGTTCTTCTGTCGCTCGGCTGTCCGGGCCATCTCCTCAGCCTCGGCCAGCCGGGCCCGCAGGTCCTGCATTTCCGTTGCCAGTGTCTTATTTGTCACTTCAGTGGCTGAGAAACGGTTATGGCTCTCCTCTGGTGGGGGCAGGCCGGAGAGACCGCTCAGCTAAGAGGGGAGCAGATGGCGGGCGGCCTGGAGTCTGGGGTGCGGGCCTCCCACTTCATCTCCCCAAGCCACGGGCCACTCACCCAGCTTAAGCTCCAGTGTGTGAATCTTGTTCTCCAGGTAGAGCCGCCCGCTATCCTGCTGCTCTGCACGCTGCAGCAGGTTCCCCACGTTGATGAGGCTGCCGTTGTGGGACACCAGGCCCTCGTGCTCCACCGGGGCCGCACCCGGCTTCCCACTCTTCCCGGGAGGAGGGAGCAGGTCCAGGTTTCCTAGGAAGGCCAGGAGAAGACTCAGGGACGAGAAGTGGGAGAGAGCAGCCCGCCCGCCCCCATCCCCTGGAGGCCGCAGGGCCCAGTTCGCACCAAAGAGCAGGTCCTCAGGGAGTGCCCCGTCTGGGCCCTCCAGGCGGCTGTACTGAAGACTCCGATACTGGCAGATGTTCTGGGACACTGCCCTGCTGACCAGCTGTTTAGCCTGTAGGAAACACACACCCACGATGCCCACAGAGAAGAAGATGCAAGTCCCTGTAATGGCGCAAAAGAACCTAGAACCACCGCATCCCAAGCCACGCCTGCCCACAACGACGTTGGGGGAGGCATCTCAGGGAGGACTGGGAGACATTACCTGCTCAGCACTGAGCCGCAGCCCAAGGGTAAGCAGGATCCTCTCCAGGTCTCGCCGGTGCAAGTAACCACACCAGTTGGCGTCAAAGTAGACGAAAGCAAGAAGACAGTCCACAGGGAGCACAGCAGAGGGTTCCAGCTCCTTGGGCTGCAAGAGAAACAAGGATGAATAGGATTTACAAATAGCTCTCTCAATGCTAAATCACCCAGGATGAAGCCCTTTCAAAGTAAGTCAGCTTGGCTGACACACTCACACCCAGACACACCTTCCAGTTGGAGATCTGACCCTTGGCCTGTGAGCAAAGCTCTCTCTCTGGGGCACTTCCGCCCAAGGCCTGTCACCCAGAGAGGAACCATGTGTGCTCCTAGATCAGACAGCTCCCTCAGAACCACACTGATGGAGACACTGAAGTATTCTCCTGGATCCTATGAGTGTGCTATCCCACGAGCCAAGAGCCACCTTTGTCCTTCATCAATGAGAAGATGCCAAACGTCTGGGACTTTCCTGGTGATCCAGCAGATAAGCATCTACCCTGCACCATGGGGGACACAGGTTCAATCGCTGGTTGGGGAACTAAGATCCTACATGCCATGGAGTAACTAGAGCATCCACATGCCACAGCTAGAGAATCAGTGTGCCGCAGTAAAAGATGCCCGGTGTACCATGACCAAGACCAGATGAAGCCAAGATAATTAAAAAAAAAAAAAAAACTATCATTCTATTAAAAAAAAAATGCCACAGGCTGTTTAGTAAAAGCATCCCTTTCCCAGGAGTCAGAGGCCTTGCCAGGCTTCCTGGTCACAGAGCCCCAAGCGCACACTGAAGGTCTCACCATGTCCTGAAGGGTCGAGAACTCCATCTCTGACTGGTTTGAGGCAACCGACCGGACCTCGGAATCCTCCAGCTTGGCTCCTGCTACAGAAAGCCTGAGGTGAGCCTAGAGCAGGGCCCACACGGGTCCAGACTGGCTCCACCCAGAACAAGAGAGCAGTAAGGCCACAGTGTCAAGAAGCTATCATCCGGCCAGCACTGCACATACCAAATTCCTCCTCCCCGTCGTCTCTCAGGAGCAACAGTTCTGGGTCCAGGGCCATCTCACACAGGTCCTCAGACGCCTCACCCCGGGGTTTCTCTTCGTCTTCTCCCCCAGAAGACGGGGGTTTGGGCAAAAGCCCATCTTCCTTCTAGGAGAAGCAGACCCAGATGATAAGGAGAAGAGCTGCCCCTGGAATTACCCGCCATAACAATGGTTAACATTTTCACGTTGGCCGTCTTCAGGCAACGGAATAAAGGCTTACGTGCAGTGTCTCATTTAATCTACTTTGTTACACAGGGGTCACAGAGCAGACCAGGGCGAGTTCCAGACACCTGGGGTGTTCCTCAGGAGTCAAGCCCAGTCCCATATCTGCTTACTTGATTATATTTAGGCAAGAAGCAGACCCGTGGACTTTAGAAACGAAGAAAATGCAGTGCTGTAGTTAACGGGAGGGTCATGAAAACACCCGTACCCATCAAAGCACTGCTATGAACACAGACGTCCTTGGCGCCCTGTCAACCACACCTCCCTTCTCCCAGGTGCTTCACCTCCAAGCTGTGTAGCCACACAGGAGAGTTACAAGCCCTGTGCCCAAGTCACACCGGGGTCAGGAGGCGCGCGGAGTGAGTTTGGGGTAGTGAGAAAAAAGCTGTGAAGCGCTCTGTGCTCCAGTTCTGTTGAGCGTTAGGACCTGCAGCCCCAGTGCCCGCACAGAGGGCAGAGATACTCACCGGCGGGGCGTCTGCCTCAGCAGCTGTGCCCTCACTCTGTACCTCATCCTTGGACTCCTTGGCCTCCTCCTTGACCACTTCTTCTTCCTTGGCTGCCTCCTCCTTCTCAGCCTCAGGTGGGGCCACGACCTTTTCAGGAAGGCTCAGGAGCGTCTTATAAATCCTATAGCCAAAGTCCCTCTGCAGCATCTCCAGAAACAGCTCAGCCAACACCGTGGCCTGGTGGAGGAGGCGGCGGGGGCCATGAGCATCAGAAGACAGTGTTCCAACCCTATCACCCCCAACCACCCCACAGCCACCAGCTCCTACACCTGCCTCAAAAGAGATCCTTTCCTTCGGCCTCCGGTCCTCCACGATACTTTGCAGGGATAGGTTTACACAGCGGGAGCGCGCCATGACAGCAGGTTCCAGAGGGGGTGGGGGGGCCTCTGGGAGGTCAGTGTCCACTTCCTGCTGTGCGGTGACCTCTGGATTCTCGGCACTCTGCTTAGAGGTGTCTGCTGCTTGCTCTGATCCATCAGCCGGCTGCTCTGTAGGCTCTGTTTCCTGTGGCAGATGTCAAAGGCTATGACCACCTGGGTCCCGGGGTTCAGGTACCTACCTCCCTCATTGGTTCATAAGCCTTGGCCTCACCACTGGCACCTCCAGGGGCGGGGGAGCTGCTTCTGCAGCTTTCTGCTGGCACAGGGCTTCCCACTCTTCCAAAGTGGGCATGATGGTCCAGATGTCCGGCAGGTATACCACCACAGTCTGGAGCCGCCTCGGGGGTCCCGCCTGCAGGTACTGAAACTCAGCAAAGCGCCACCTGCTCACAGTGAAAGGAAAAATGAAGTGCTGACCCATGACATTCACAAGTGAGTGCTTCAGCTGCCAATCAGCATTTAATGAACATGTACTGCAGGTCAAGCTCTAAGATACAGCCCAAGTCCTCAAGAAATGGTCCACGGGAAGAGATAGGTAACCCAACAGTTACTACCCAAGGTGCCGTGGCAATAAGGAGCTCGGAATGTGGCTGGGGACCACATCTGACGAGCCTTGGAGGATCAGCTGATTCTCAACACACTTACACGTCCCTAGCCGTGCTCGGGACTACGGCAACCACTGGCAGGTCTGGAGGGAGGGAGATGAGCGGGGACAAGGGAACTGATGGGAGCTGACAGGTCAGAAAGGCCCAGCGGAGGCCTGGTCTCCGGCCGGGTCTCACCCACTCAGTGGTGCCCACAGGCAAGCTTGGGCAGCCACTCACCACTTGGTGCAGGCACTCAAGTCGATGCCAGCCTGGGCCTGCGCGCAGCGTGTGGCGGTGCGGACAAGCACCTGTGGGTCGCCCTTGGGGTCGAGGCCATCCAGCGAAGGAGACCACTCGCCCCCCACCAGCACTGCCTCATCATCCTTCCAGCCCAGCAAAAACTGCAAAGAGAGACCAGGGATAAGACACGAAAAACCAACCATGTGGGCCTCCCACTGGGAAACAACCTGCCACCGCTGTGGAACAGAGTCCACCACACTGCACGTTGGGAGGGGCTCTCTACCCATGAACTTGAACCCCACGTGAACCTGGTAAGACCATCTCTGGGCCACACTATGCTCCTGGCAGAACAACTGGTATCTCAACTCTTGTTTCTTTGAGCTCACGAGCAGAATCTCAGCTGACAAGGACTGACCGTCGTCAGTGAGTGTGTCTTGACTCCTGGGCTCCAGCTCTTACTTTAATTTGCTTCAGAGGGTGTTCTGGAGTCTCCCGTGGCTCAGCCATGTCATCCACGAACAGCATGCAACAACGATACAATTCCTCCAGTCCCGGGGAGGAGAGCAGCAGTACCTGGTAGGGACGGCGTGAAGGAGACACTCAAGAGCCTTCTCAGCCCTCAACAAGGGGATCAAGTGGCAGGACCCCAGCCAACTCACCTTGGAACTGTAGGTGGGGTCACTGTCTGTAGGGGGGGGCTCTGCACCAGCATCAGCAGCTAGTTCCTTCTCCGAAGATACCTGGATGCGGCTTGGATGATGGAGAGAGAAGGGCTGGCTCACAGGGAAGGCCGACAGCCAGCTCAGATGCACGGCAAGAAAATCTGAGGGAACCAGGAGGGTGCGGTAACGGCGCTGGAGTTCTAAGAAATCAAAGACGGGGCTGTGGGAACAAAGCAGGGAGTTCCAGATTGAGCAAAGACGAAGTTTTTTTGTTTTTGTTTTTAATGGAACCATAAAAAAGATTTGAAAGAAAAGGGAAGCAAATTCTTTTATAATCTGAGAAAGAAGAGTTTTCTAAGGAAGACACCTCTGAAGAGAAAAATGGATCTGATTTGACCACTAAAATGCTACAACCTCTAGTTCCAAAATTAAGTCAATCTGGGGAAGGGAAAAAAGATATTTGCAGCATATGACAACAAAGAGTCTTAAAGTTAATATAAAAGGAACCCACAAATCACTAAAAAAAGTCACATGTCTAAGAGAAAACTGGAAAAACTGATAGCAACAGTTACTTAGAAAAAGGAATGAGACTGAAGAGCTCATGAAAATATCCTCAGTATCACTCATAATTAAAGAAATTCAAATCAGGGTATCACTTTTCACCTACTGGACTGACAAACATCATGAAGCTGGCTAACACGGCGTTGGCAAAGGCTGGGAGTGCAAGTACCTCACAATTTGTGTGAGAAGGTAAACTGACACAGCCTCTGTGAGAAGCCTGGCCGTACCTTCAGGGTTCACAGAACTTTAAGCCAGCTACTCCATTTCTAGGAACTGAGCTCAATAAAATGCTTGCACTTGTCCACAGATATGTCTAGAGAAGAACGTTTATTATTACAACAAGATTTAGAATAACTGCAAATTAAAAATGGAGACTTGGTTCAATAAATTCTGGTCCATCCACTTAGCCATGTGGTTGCTAAAAAGAATGAGATCAGTCTAATAAACATTAATGTGGAATAAATTCCAAGGTAAGTGAAAAAGCAAAGTGCCAAACAGTATGTACAATAGGCTTCCACTTGTGATTAAAAAAAAAATAAACAGCTGTGTGTGTGGCTAATCATTAGCAACTGGTGTCCTGACCACTCAAGATGCACCCTCCCACAGTGCGTCCCTGAGATTACCCGAGGGAGGCAGGTGGGTGAGCATGGAGAGTACGAGGTGTGCCCTGGGCCTGGAGGAGGAAGCAGGGCAGCCCTCCCTCCCTCCCTCCCTGCCCGTCATGAGGAGGAGATGCTAGCCGCCCTCACTTCCACTTGGATGAGAGTGGGTCTGCCCTGGGGCTTCTCACACAGCAGTCGAGCCCTGAGTCTCCCCTGCTGGCTGGCATCCGGATCGCTCATCTGCTCAGTTTCCACATGTGAGCAGTAAGCCTGTGTGGGGCCAGTGACCTCACACATGCTGCCACACACAAGAAACCATTCAGAGCTTCCCTGCGAAACCAGTCCAGGGTTCCCATGACCCACAGTTTCCACCTGATTTAACTGGTATTGGGCACCTGGATTTTGATTGGGACGCCATAATTATAGCCTAGCATAACAACTTCTGGTGATAAAATCATAAATCAGTGGTGCTCTGCTGGCCTGAATTTGAGATTCTGAAATAAATTTGTCACATTAAAAAACATAAATGAAGCGAGCAAAAAGGTCATAAGAGTACACATACACAGTTACTCCCAGACTATATCTCATTTACACAAGAAAAATGTTACCCACTACAAGTCTCACTCCCCACTCACCTGTCCACAGTATAGGGAGTGAGATGGACTCGGTAAGGAGGCAGGTCATGCCTTGGTTTCTTAGCACCCCAAGGCTCTCCACCAGCTCGCTGTTTGCGTTTCTTGGAGTCATAGTCATCGCTGGAGGTTGATTCATCACCAGAAGGAAGAAACCATACTGTTAAATACAGCTTAAGGACATGCTGGCCTAAAAAGATCTGGAAACCATGTGAATCCTGAACTTTAAAGAAATGGATAAATAAGCCATACTAACAGCCATATAAGAGCCTGTTATTAAAGATCTTAAAGTATACATTTGAATGCTTTAAATAACACAGAAAACCATTCATGTTAAAAAGTACAGTATGGAACACTGAATAGACAAGTGCCTCAAATAAGCAAAAACAGCTTTAAAAGACTGAAAGAAAAGAAAATATTAATGGTGGATGCCTCTGACTGATAAAGCTGATAAATAATTCTTTAATATTTTTTAGGAACATTGTAAGTTACAGCTAACATGTAATTTTTCAAAATGAGAAAAAGAACTTTTTTATTTTTAACAAAAGATAGATATATGGTACCATGCTATGGGTTCTATCAAGTTTAATTAAAAGAGACAGATCTGGTAACAAACCCTTGAAAAAAGTGAAGTGAAAGTGTTAGGTGCTCAGTCATGTCTGACTCTCTTGCAACCTGGTGGACTGTAGCCCACCAGGCTCCTCTGTTCCATGCAATTTTCCAGGCAAGAATACTGGAGCTGGTAGCCATTCCCTTCTCTGGAGGATCTTCACAACCCAAGAATCAAACCTGGGTCTCCCACATTGCAGGCAGATTCTTTACCGTCTGAGCCACCAGGGAAGCCCAACAAACTCTTAACCCTACACATTTAAGTCATAAAAGTTCACTAATCATACAGCCATTAAAACAATTCTGAGGATTACTCTGCAATATGGAACACATGTTCAGTAAGAATGTATTAAAAAAATCTGAATTCAGATTAAAATTATAAAAACTATGCATATATATAGATAAAGACTAGAAAAGAACACTGGGAAAAAAAGTGACAGGAAGTAATTTTGCTTTTCTAAAGGTCTTTAAATATAAGAATGGCGACCTTGGGGACAGGGGAATGTGGGGATAAGAACAGGAGTCTAAGAGGTACAAACTACTATGTACAAAATAAATAAGATACAAAGGTGTAATACACAGCACAGGGATTATAGCCAACATTTTATAATAACTGTAAATGGAGTGTAATTGCTATGTTGTACACCTGAAACTAATACAACGTAAACCAACTATACTTTAATGAGAAAGTTTCTAAATGCTTACCTTTAAAGGGAAAGAGGGAATGATAATTTTTGTAGTATTTTAACTATATAATATCATAACTACATTTTTATAATAAACCATTTATTAAAGTACCGCTATATTATGGTACAAGCAATAAAAACAGTAGAAAAGAAAAAACCTTTAGACCATTATAAAATGCCAGACTGATGGGGCGGGGGGAACCCATGTCTCACAAGGGAAATAAAATCAACTGTCAATTCTTCGTGCTGAGGTAATGCTGAGCTAATTATATTTATTTACCAGGTCTCTGCTCCTTTCCTTAGACCTGCCTGGGTTGTTTCCCTAGTCATTACACCCCTGATTAACTAACTCAATTATATTTAATGCGGAATTTTTCTTTTCTCACATTTCTGCCTGGGTAATTTCCTTGTTCATCAGTATCTCCCTCCAAAAGCTGCCTTCTAATCTTGCCCTTGTGGGATATCAGTGCTTCTGCGTCTAACAGAAGAACTGCTCCAAAGTCGTTTTGACAACTCTCTTCAGCTCACCCGTGATTGAAGTGAACTCTTCAGTAAAGGCTGTCAACCTCAAGTTGAAGTGCATGTTCCAGTGAATCCTGTAATCTTTATTGTCAATTGTCAGGAAGAGACTATAAAGCACGAATAATGGAAGCCATCGTGGTAACTTCAGCAGGACACTGAGATGGTCTACCCAGGTGAGTATCCTTGTATAAACCCCTCAGTAGTTCAGCATTAGCAATCCAAAGGGGACACTGATTTCTGCCTCCCAAAACCTGAAGTTCAAAAAGAAAGCCTGGTTTCCAGTCAAACACTAAGATGGCTGACTCGGTTATAAATGTTGTTCCCCCAGAGGGTGACCTCTGCTACTGCCCTCTCCCTCCCCTACTCTGCAAATCGCTTCTACAGACTCAGGGTAGTACCTCACTCCCAAAAGTCATGTCTTCTATCTCTAGAGGCCGTGACACTGAAGCATTATGGCCAAAGTAACAGAACACAGAACTTGCACAGGGGTTGGCATGTCCTGGACAATCAAATGCTACTGGGTTTACAGGAAGGCTGAATTTAAACCTAAAGCAAAAAGTCAATAGCAGCCATTGATTTCCACCCAGGCTACATTATCCCTGAGGGCACCTGCTGTCCTCAGTCTATAATGAAGTCTTTAATAAACGCACAGAATGGGAGAGTTGGAGAGTCCTTGGAAACTGAAGACCAAGAAGATGCGGAGGACAAGAGGTGCAGGTGTATGCAAATCATACACCAGTAGCTTGAGAATGAAACTGTTTTAAGCAGAGGAGATGCTGTGGGAAAAAATCCTACACAGTCAGAGCTCCCCACTCCAAAGTTCCCAACGGCCTATCCCAAGGCAGCACACAGTAGCTTCAGCAGACTAGATCCATCACTTTGCTTAAAGCTTTTTCTCTGAGGAACTCCATGCCCCCTTTACATGTTTGCAGTAGACTGCGTTCTTAGCCCTTACTTACAAGTAATAATCACCAGCTTCTGGGAGAGGAAGCGGTTTCCTTCTGAGAACAGTCCTCATTTCAGAAGAGAACTAGAGCATGAGAACCCTTTCTGGAGTGATGGAC
Organism: Moschus berezovskii; assembly: GCF_049115385.1. Lineage (NCBI taxonomy): Eukaryota > Metazoa > Chordata > Mammalia > Artiodactyla > Moschidae > Moschus > Moschus berezovskii. The sequence goes on along the minus strand of NC_142466.1, from coordinate 77,228,241 downwards.
ATATTCTGTATCTTAAAAGGGGTGAGAGTCACATGGGATTTCTCATTTGTCAAAACTGCCCATCTAAGATCTGTGCACATCAACCTACATAAATTTTACCTTAAAAAAAAAAAAAACCAAAGTATAAGGCAGATGAAAAACAATGGCAGAAATTGATACTTGTTGAAGCTGGGTGATGGGTATATGAGGGCTCATCATCCTTTTCTATTTACTATGCTTATACTTGAAATTTTCCATAATAAAAAGTTAAAAAGGAAACTGACAGAAATAACTTGAACATGTCTTCAACAAATTAGTCTAGAGCGTAACTCTTAGGGATAGAAAGAAAAATTTTTAGGTAGCGTAAGGCAAGATCAGAATATGTGAGCCAGAGAGAACAGAAAGCATGCTCCTGGCAGTCCCCAAAGCTCACAGATGACACAGAATGGACCATGCCTGCTCCACACAAGGCCACATCTACATGTCCACAGCACACGATTTCTGGACAGAGTGCAACATACATAGTCTATCACATCACTGACTTCTGTGGTGTATAGGAAGAAACATTTTACACTAAGAATTAAATTATGCACTGCAAGAAACTAAACAAAAAAAAAAATCCAACAAAAAAACAGACTCACAGATATAGAGAACGTACTGGTGGTCACCAGAGCGGAGGAGGTTGTGGGGGAACAGGCAAAACAGGTGAAAGTGAAAGTCACTCAGCCATGTCCGACTCTGTGTGACCCCATGGACTATACATATACAGGTCATGGAATTCTCTAGGCCAGAATACTGGAGTGGTTAGCCTTTCCCTTCTCCAGGGGATTTCCCCAACCCAGGAATCCAACCTAGGGATCAAACCCAGGTCTCCCTCATTGCAGGCAAATTATTTTGAGCCACCAGGGAAGCCCAAGAATACTGAAGTGGGTAGTCTATCCCTTCCCCAGCAGATCTTCCCAACCCAGGAATCAAACCGGGTCTCCTGCATTGCAGGAGGACTCTACCAAAAGAGCTATCAGGGAAGCCCTAATACAGGTGAAGGGGGATTAAAAGGTACAAACTTCCAGTTATAAAATAAGTAAGTCATGGAGATGTAATATACAGCATCATATTACAATGATATAATAACTCTGTAGAGTGACAGATAGTAACCAGCTATTGTGGTAATCATCTCATAATACATAAAATATCCAATCTACTGGAATAATATTGTAAGTTATGCTTCAGTTAAAAAAACACACTGCAAAAAAAGTTTTTCTGGACACTACTATTTTCTTCAGTTTTGATTCCTGGTGTCCCAATCTTAAAGACTAGAAATAAAAGACACAATTATATATTAAAAACAAATTCAGTGTGATATTTTGAAAGATGAATTATGCCAAATCCCTACTTGTTGAACCAGCTAATGAAGTTCCAATATTTCTCAGTGTGTCAGCCTATCTCAGGGTAAAGGGACTAGGATCTAGCTGCCCAAAGAGAATGTTAGTATCAAGAAGTGGCCAAAAAAAGGAGGAGGGGCACATTCTCTTAGAGGCAAATAAATGAAGCACCTTTCCTGCTTGATCATCATCTTACCTTCGGCCCTGATCCAATCGTCCATGAGGGCCCCGAGCAGGAAACCTGTTCAGGTGGCTCAGATGAAGTGTGTGGGATGTTTGGAAGAGACTCAGAGCTGCAGAAAGGAAATGGACGGTGACTCAAAACACCTAAATATTTGCCCAACTTTCCTGTCTCCCTCTTCCAGTCTCCACTTCTACTGAGAGCAACAACCTAATTCTTACAAGTCCATTCATCCAGAGTACTCCATAAAGCCACACACCCCCAATATCCATGCCGCTGGTACTCACGCTTCTGAGGAAAGAGTGGGGGAATCCGGTGAGGCTGAAAGATCAGCTGGGGCTGAGCTCCCAGAATCCCTTGCTTCTGGCCCAAGGCTGCCACATGTAGAAGGGGAGGTGCTGGGGACTTCAGTAGGGGCTGCAGGACAATAACCAGGAAACTCAGGGCATCCCACGGCTGAAGTGCTCACTACCTTGAAAAGATGTGGCCCTACCCCCTTGACCAAAGAAAGGCTCCTGTCCATCTTTCCAGGCACCAGGGTGTCCCTCCTACCCCTTTCCAATGCACATGCTGAGGAGAGATGAATACCTGGTTGGAGAGCGTTTGCACCTTGACAGCATTCCAGGGCACTGCCTGACCTGGGTTGTATGCAGCCTTCACCAGCACCTTCTCACCCAGCTGGGGCAGCCGGCCCTTCACCACACTGCCAGCACACAAGCCAGGAGACCCAGTCAGGAGACAGACCCTGGCCAAGCCACCTTGACTGTCCCTATGAGGCCCTTCCCATCAAGATTTCTCACACCTTGCATAACAGGAAAGCAATGTCTTTAGAAGGACCCACCAGGATGGTGACAGAACCAAATCCCATAAGCATTTCCAGAAAGGGACCAGCCTCAGCCTACCTTAGCTGAAAAAAGACTTCTTCATCCACCACCCCAAAGTAGTCGTGCAAGCTGGTGACAATGCCAGTGAAGACCCGCTGTTTCTCTCCACCCTATACGAGAAAAGTACAGTTTAAAGGTAAGAGAGAGCATCTATCCATGCTCTGACATTAGCATCTCATCTTTCTCCACCCCACCCCCCCCAGTCCCAGTTCAAAGCACTGCAAGGAGCTTCCTGTGGAAGGAAGCACATGTGTCTAGTGAACATAATCTATTGAAAGTGGGGGGGGAGTCAAGATGATTCTTGGGCCATAAGCTTCTTTGAGGATTCCCAGTTCTTTAAATCCAAAAAGCACCCTAGAGATTTCCATAGAATCAAAACCAAGGACTCCCCAGTCACAGAGGTCTAGTTACCTCTGGACTAGCTGACGACAGGAGTGTCAGGAAGGATGAACAATGTCACATAAGAATGAAAGCATTGGACAACCATGCATGCTGAGGTCCTCCCGAGTGCTGAAACTCACTAGACAGAATGCCCAACTTACCTGAAGGTGCCTGGCATTTTGGGACAGGTCTGTGGCCACAGGAGGAGTAAGCAAACCAGGAGGAGGGCCCAGAAGGGATGTTGAAGCTGCGCCTGTTGGAAGAGAAGCAGTCCAGGAACTGCACCTACCATGGTAAGCACTAGAGTCAGCTAGAGGAGACAGGAAACCCAAAGGGTAAAGTGGACCCATACAAGTCCCAACAGGGTTTTGTTGACAACCACTGTGGTCATCGACTAGTTTCCTAAGAAACATCAGCAGCAAACTGCACTCCACCAGGAAAACCCCTGGTGAATTTAAAGACTAACTTCTGTTAAAGACTAACTTCAAACCACATACTTCCCAATGTGAAGCCAGGTAGAGATAAAGGCGATCACCTGAGAAGTTGCGTCCCCCTGGAAGCGGGTTGATCCGCTGGCGCTTAAACTGGGACATTGGGAATGCTGTCCTCTTTCAGAGTCTTGGGAAAAAACCTTCAATCAGAAAAGAAATGTTAACAATTCACAGGTAAGATTTTCCACCTACCCCCCAAAAACGAACTAAGGATCTGAAGGAAAGTGGGGAAATGTATACTGAGAATAGGGAAGACAGATGGAGAGAACAGGAAATGGACCAGGAGATAGAGAAATTACAATGCTCCAGTTTCCCTCACAATAACCTAGCGGTGTGTAATACTGTTATACTCTTTCAAACAAAAGGAAACCGAAGCTCGGAGAGACTGAGACTTGCCCGAGGCACAGAACCAGGTACGTAAAAAACTAGGACTCACACCCAGGTCTCCCAACTCAGCGCTCCTCTCACTATGCCACGCCACCCTCAGATGGTTGGGGAGAGTGAGGGGTTGGAAAAAGCCCCGGTGACATTCATTCATTCAAATACATCCGTCAAAAAGCTCCACGCAAGGCCCGGAAAAATGGAGGAGGCTGGTGCCGGAGAGGAGATGGTGTAGGCCCTCTCCCCGGAAGCCCGGCCCGTTGTTCCCCGGACGGGCTGGTGAGAAGACAGCTCCGCGGCCAGGCGAACGCAAATTCGGCTGCGCGCCCGCCCTCCTGCTCCCCCGCTCCCCGTGCCTCGGCTCCCGTCTCAGCGGCCGCCAGAGCCGGATCTCCGGGACCGGGCCGCGGCCAGGCCGCCGTGGGAGGACGAAGGCGCGCGGTTTCTCCTCCTCCCGCCCGCCCCCAGGGCCGAGGCCGTTGCCAGGGAGACGAGACTTGCAGTCCGGAGAGGGGCTCGGCCCCTTCCGTGCCCAGTGCATCTTCGCGGCTTGGCTCTCGCAGCCCCTCGGCCGGGGGAGGGGCAAAGAGGCAGAGGGGCGGCGGAAGGCCCCCCCAACCCACCTGCGGGCCAGGGCCGCGACACCGGGGGGACAAAGACACCCGGAACCACCAGAGCCGCTGCTGCCGCCGCCACCGGAAGCGCCTCTCCGGAAGCACGACCACTGGTCGGAAGCTGCCACTCTCCCGGATATAGTCCCTCCCTCCTCTCCACCGACCTCTCCCTTCCCCCACACCGGCCTGCCATCCCGCTCCAACTGCGGAGCGGAAGTGCGCCTTCCCCGATCGGATATGCGTTAGGAAGCCGCGCGTCGGTGGTGCCCTCGCTTACGTGTCCCATGAGAAAAGCAGACTTCAGAGAACTGGTTCCTGGTCCAAAGACAGCTGGAGCTGGACCCTCAAACATAAAGCAGCACCTATGCTTCATTCTGGAGGACCCCCAAGCCGGCAGCAGCAAGAGAACCAGCTGACTGGAGGAGGAGGATGCATGATCAGTGCCCGTTTCTAGAGACATCCTTGTGTCTGACTCAACCAATGACCCCATCTCTAGCCCTACCCTTCTTTGAGGGCACCCCCCCGCTTTATATACCTCCCATCTTCTGGGTGCCTGCAGGAGACTAAACTTCCCTCCTTCTCAATTAACAGAGCTTGGAACCTAAAAGCTGTGAAATGGAATAGTTCCTCCCATATTGGTGTCCTGACTATGGTGACTATGTCCTCCCATAGAAAATATTTTCCTCCATTTCCTCCCTCAGAAAAATACTTTTCTGAGCCCAGGTAGAATAATACCAGCTATCTGGCAGCCATCATCCACTTAGCCACTTCCCTGGTAAATGCTAAGGAGCTTGTGGCAGGGGGCAGGTGTGTGCAAAAAAGAGCAAGAGGCAGCCACCCACCACACCCCCCACTCCCTAAGTTGAAAAAGGAATTAAAGATGTGAATGATCATGCAGAAGGATTTGGCCCCGATAGCTGAGATGCATATGAAAGGAATGAATTCAGGGAGCCCAGATGCTTGCAGCTTCCCATACTTAGAAGGGTGCTAAATTTCTTAATTTGAGATACTTGGTTTGCCTTAATTAACAATAAACTTTTGTTCAGACCCCCGTCCCCTGCTGCAAACTTCTATATAACCTGATTCCTCGCCTCACCTCCTCACAAAGAGTTCTCTGAGGAGATGCTATCTCCAAGGCTTGAAGTCCTAAAAATCCCCACGGAGTAAAGGTCTCTTAGGTTGTATTTTTTCAGTCAACACAGGTGATATAGTAAGATAAACTTTCACAATATTTAGGTATACATTTACAAAGAATTCTCACAGTCATTTTCTTTAGTCCTCACAACAACTCTTGGGGAATGAACAGGTCAGGTGTTAGTGTTCTAATTCTCAGATGTGATACTTGAGAGACTCAAATGACTCGCTCAAAGTCTTGCTACTAATCACTGGCCATTTTAGTCCCAATTAGCAATCCCAATTCCCCCTTATCCTTGGCCCTTCCCATCATCCCTCCAGTCTAGCCTCCCTCCAACCCCCTTTCCTAGTCATTTAACATTCACCAAGCATTTTGAGGCAGCTTAATTTCACTTTATCCTCAGAACAAGTCTGTGAGGTAGGCAAGGCAGGCATCGTTATACCATTTGCGAGATTAAGTGGGCAGCTGTGGCTCAGAAAAGTTAAGTGATTTTGTCAAGGTCTAAATGCTAATTTCAGCCTCTGTTTTCAGCTATGATGTAGGTAAGCAGTAAAGCAGCAGAGAGTAGACCTTGAAGATTACTCTGCTGTTCCTTGTGTTGTACTTGACACTCCCATCTCTGGTGCAGTCTTCAGGCAAGATTCAAGGCAGAAGCAGCCAAGAGAGTGCCATTCTCTGTTCTAGGGCTGCCCACTTGAGTATGAGGAAGAAGACAGGACTCCAGATCAGTAACTGTCCACTCAAGAGTGAAGGTCATGTCCATCATCCTGCGGTTACCTCACCATGAGGGCATGATTCCAGAGAGATGGCTGGATCCAGTCAGTTCACCATACTGACAGTCCCACAGTCCCCAGCGACAAGCTGGGTGCCGATAGATCACTGTGCCTAACACGCCCCACGGATGCCCCATAAATCAGTGAGGTTCACATTGCCTAAGCCCAGGGATTTTTGGCAACCAAGGAGGAGTCCCAGAGCTGATGCACTTTGGGGCCTCTCAGGGACCCAAGGCTCCTTGGCCTTGAGGAGAAGGACTCAGCCCTTGCCTGAGTTCAGAGAGAAGACAGAACATCCACAGCTTTTTCTGGCAGTGCCCAGCTGCAGCATCAGGGCAGACGGCGAGGAGACTTCACTGCACTCGCCCCACCGGGGTCACATCCCTGCACCAGGAGGTCTCAGTGTACAGAGAAGTTTTTGTCTTGTTTCTTCTTAACCACTAATGATGGCATAAAGGTCTTCTGGAGGGGATGGCCCAGAGGCCTTTCAGGGAGGTCCCTTGATGCAATCCTGTGGAAAAAGGAAGGAAGCTCTAGACTAGGGGGAAAAAACAAAGGTAATGATGGCAGACTTCCGTGATTAAGAATCCACCTACTCAGGGCAGGGGTCGGGGTTGGGGGTTGGGGAGGAGGGATGGTTAGGGAGTTTGAAAAGGTCATGTACACACTGCTATATTCAAAATGCATAACCAACAAGGACCTACTGTACAACACATGGAACTCTCCTCAGTGTTATGTGGCAGCCTGGATTGGGGGAGAATGGATACAAGCATGTGTATGGCTGCATCCCTTTGCTATTCACCTGAAACGACTACAACATTGTTAATTGGCCATGAAAGTGGAAGTGGCAGTCACTCAGATATGTCTGACTCTTTGTAACACTATGGACTATAGCCCGCCAGACTCCTCTGTCCATGGGATTTCCCAGGCAAGAATACTGGAGTGGGTTGCCATTACCTTCTCCAGAGGATCTTTGTGACCCAGGGATTGAACCCAGATCTCCTGCATTGCAGTAAGACTCTACTATCTGAGCCACCGGGAAAGCCCTGGTGATAACTGACTGGGAAATCACCAGGGTTGCAATATAGCCCTGGAATAATCAGTTATATCCCAATACAAAATAAAAAGGTGTTTTTTTTTAAAAAAAAGAATCTGCCTACTAATGTAGTGGACATGAGCTCCATCCCTGGTTTGGGAAGATCACACTGTCTGCAAGGCAACTAAGCCCACGCGCCCCAACTCCCACAGCCTGTGTATCCTGGAGCCTGTGCTCCACAAGAGAAGCCGCCACGGTGAGAAGCCCACCCAGCAGAACAGAGTAGCCCCCGGTGGCCACAGCTAGAGAAAGCCCGAGCAGCGACAAAGACCCAGCACAGCCAAAAATGAATCCTAAAAAAAAAAGTAATGATGGCCCCGGAGTTGACCAACAATTGTGAGAAGCCCAAGGATATTAATTGATGGGGACAAACCCCCCTGGAGAGTTATTCAGTAAAGACCCTCACTGCCAGCACCCGCTGTGGCATTCTGTATGCACTACCTTGCTTTCCTGGGGAAACCCATGGAGGTGACCTAAGTTTCAGCTTTGAGGGCTGAGGGCTTGCTGGGTGCACATGACAATTTCCTATCTTTTGGTCCTGGCTCTGCCACTGGCTCGCCGTGTGGCCTCGGGGCGATGACTTCCTTCCCCAGCCCAGTTCTCAGCCTTCTCATCTATAAATGGGGCTTTTTAACTACTTTCTATTTCTTCCCACATCCTCTCCAAGACTTGTTGTTTAGTTGCTCAGTTGTGTCCGACTCTGTGACCCCATGAACTGAAGTCCATCAGGCTCCACTCTCCATGGGATTCTCCAGACAAGAATACTGGAGTGGGTTTCCATGCCCTTCTCCAGGGGATCTTCCAGATCCAGGTATCAAACTCGGGCGGGTCTCCTGCATCACAGGCAGATTTCTTTACCGCTGAGCCACCAGGGAAGCCTTCTCCAAGACTGCCTCTCTCAAATTTTGCAGGGACAAAAATAACAACTGGCAGCACAACCTCAGCCTCCGAGCTCATCAGGCTCCTCCTTCTGCCCTGCCCTGGGCAGCGTCACAGGACTCACTTGGGGGTCAGGTCACAGGACTCACCTGGGGACAGGACCATCGGCCGAGGCGGCAAGTTCAGCAGGTCGAGGGCTGCCCCACCTGATCCGGTTGAGCAGGACCTTGACTTTGTTCCAGTGGGAGCGATCCCCCTGAGCAGAGGGTGAGGGGGTCACCCAGGGTCCCTCCTCACAACATACCCCTGACCAAGCTCCCACAAATAGTTGTCACCATAGTCAGAACAAGTCACCTGCTCCAAATAGGAATCCTCTCATATTCTAGCTTTCAGAGTATCTACACATCCCAACCATCCCACCCCCACCCCATCCTGTCACCTGGCCCCACATATCAGTTCAGTCAGTCGTGTCTGACTCTTTGCGACCCCACGGACTGCAGCATACCAGGCTTCCCACTGCAGCAGGCCAGGCCCCACATATATCCCTCACCTACCTTGTGTTCCTGGGAGGATGAGAAGGTGTGAGCTGGCTCCGCCAGGGCCTCTGACAGCCTGGGAGGGCTGACACTGGGTGCCTCTACCTTTGAGGGTGAAGCTGTTTTTGCTCCTTCAGAAAGATTATCCAGTTACCCCAGGCAAAGAACAGGAAGGCACTCATCAAGCCCAGGGCTCAGGCAGTCTGCCTGTGGGGCCCTGGGCAGGCAAGATGCAGAGGGAGATGCAGATGGCGCTCACCTGTCTCCTCTGTCTGGCTGAGCCGTTCCCACGGCACATGCACCTCACTGCCTGGGGCATAAGAAGGCGGAGGTGAAGGCGCCAGGGTTGTCTCCTCCCCTTCAGGATCCTGTGCACAGGAGAGACGGGCTCTCTGGGCCTGGCTAGAGGGCTGAGGCTGTTCTGAAGGGAGTCCTGGTTTCAGGGGTCCCACTGATCCTCTGCCTCCCCCACTCACCTGCCCACCAGCCGGCCTGCCCACTCACAGCTCACTCACCCCAGGGTCCCTCTGAGTCTGCAGCTGCAGACACAGCTGCTGTAGATTTGCCACCTGCTCCAGCACCAGGCACAGGTGTTCCAGATAGCGAAGACCCTGCCCCGGAAGGCCAGGGCAGGCTTCATGCCCCAAGTCCTCCACCTGTGGGACACAGTGAGGTCAGAGAGACTTCTGAATCCAGCCAGATTCCCACCCAATGGGCCAGTAGATGGGGGCAGAAAGGAGGAACACACACCCAGCTGGTCACCCCGTGCCCAACCAGTCAAAGGGCCAGGTAAGCCCCAGGCCCTGCTCATCTCCACACGGCTGGGGGTTGGGGGTGAGGCGAGACGTCTCATCCAACCCATCAATTAGAGGCAAGGAATGCCCTCCCCGGCTTCCCTGGTGGCTCAGATGGTAAAAAGTCTCCCTGCAACATGGGAGACTCAGGTTTGATCCCTGGGTTGGGAAGATCCCCTGGAGAAGGGAATGGCAATCCACTCCAGTATTCATGCCTGGAGAATTCCACGGACAGAGGAGCCTGGTGAGTTGCAGTTCATGGGTGTCGCAAAGAGCTGGACACGATTAAGCGACTAACACACACACACACACACACACACACACATAATACCCTGCCTGAGAGAGTTCCAGGAAGAACAAGGTTGGGGCAGGGAGTAGGGTGGAGGAGGTAGGGGAGAGTCCATCTCCATCCCACTCTTGAGAGTTGGCACTTACCACCTCTGCTTGTTCCAGGCCATCCTCTAAATCACTCTCTGCCTCGGTGGCCTCCTGTCCCCTTGCTTCAAAATGGGGCATTTCACACTTAGGCGACAGCCTTGGGGAGTGGCAGTGTTGTGACAAGCTGGTAGGGGGAACTGAAAGCTGGTGGGAGCGCTCCAGCACCTGCTCCAGCTTACGGCTGGCTAGAAGCCGGCTTAGGTGAGCAGGAGGCTCCAGGGCACCAAGGGCCAAGGACTCAACGCTCCCCAGGGGCTCAAAGTTCAGAGAGTCTTGAGAAAAGCCAGGTGAGGTGGCCGGGGAGCTGTCCCCAACCGCCATCTCCACTCCTGAGTCCTGGGAGGCCAGTTTGAGGAGCGGCACCTGCCCCTGGGGACCTTTCAGCTGGTCTTGCCCCTTCCAGGAGTCTGATGAGCAAACTGGAGCCACATCTGGGATCTGTCTGTAGGTGCTGATGGCTCCAGGCACTACACAACCATGTGCCAGGTCCTCGCCAGCCCCATCTGCAAGGAGAGTCAGTCATCAGGCTGGGCCGGCTGCGCCAACATTCCTGCAACTGGTGGCATTCCCCGGGGAGGAGTGTCCTGGGTCAAAGGTGACAGAAGGAGACCGGCAGACCACAGCCACGTCCAGATCTCTCCATCCTGTCTGGGAGATTGGGTTAGGATGGGGGTCCCTTTTAAGTAATTGTTAATGATATCTTCCTTCGAGGGGTGGGCACTTGCTTCCAAGGAGCCCTTGCGCTCTGGCCCCTGAGGTCAGCCTAAGACCTCTGAGCCATCACTGGGGAACTGTAGCCTCTTCAACTGCTCCCCAAGGGGGAGTGTGACTGTGCCCCCGCCTCAGGGAGAGGGGGAAGGACCCAAAGAGGGAAGCCGGTGTCTAAACTGGCATCAGGATGCAAGAGAAAGTCCATCCCGAAAGTCCTGGAGGGAAAAGGTACCAAAAATTACAATAGCCATAATCATTTTGGACTTTTCTTTTTTAAGTGAAAAGCAGAAAATCTGGGAGAGTTGAAACAAATTTGAACTGAGGAAAGGGAACCCAGATGGTAGGAGTGCCCTCTCTACAGCTCTCCTGGTCTGTGCCAGGCTCTCCTACAATCTAGGTGCCCGATCGTAAAGATACAGAATTGGAGGTTGGAAGGGACAGAGGTCGGTCTTCTTCTCCCGGTCTGCGGCACCTGGATGCCAAACCAGGCCCCTCTGGGCAAGAAAGTCCACCAGGAAGTCTACCCCTGCGCGGCTCCTTTGGAAAGAGGTCCGCCGCCGCAGAGATGAGAGCTTTTCGCGACCGCTGGCCCGGGCAGGGGCCAGAAGAAGGAGGATCCTGACCAGAAATTAGAGGTAAGTGGACCCGGGGGAAATGGGATGGAGGTGACGATCGGTTTAACGCCAAAAGGTAAAAGGGTCTCCAACGTGCGGACGCGATCCCCTGGCCCCTCCAAAGGGAGGCGGCGAGGAAGGCGCACCGAGGTCCGGCGGGCTGCGCCAGGTGGTGCGGGCTCTGCCGGTGGGGCGGGGAGCGCAGACAGGGGCCAGGGCACGAGAGTGGGCTCCAGGCCAAAGGTCCGGGCCCGCCCCTGGGTGGGCGACTCACCCCGGCCGCCCAGCGGCTCCACGGCGAAGACGCGCCGCCGGCCCAGCATGGCCCCAATCCAGCCCCAACGCGGCGCCCGGGCCGTGGCCGCTGCAGCAGGACCAAGCTATCACGGCCGGCGTCGCGGAGCCGCTGTCGGGCGGGCGGCTAGGCTTGCGCGTCCGGACCCGGCAGGGCGCGGCCCCGGGACACTCCCAACACGGAGGGGGAGGGACGGGGCGGGGAGGGGTGCGCAGGTGTGCGAGCGCGACGAGAAGGGCCGCGAGGGCGGGGCCTGGGCCCCCCAGCCCAGGGTCGGCGGGGACAGGGGCCGGGGGCCGGGGGCCGGGGACAGGGGTAGGAGGCGGGCCCCTGGCTCCCTTGCCCAGCCGGCCTAGCCGAAGAGCGGGGACCCTGGCGGGGGACGCGGTCTCGCCCGTGGCGTGGGGTCACCTAGCCCACAGTTCCCAAGCCGAGTCTGTCTTCCTGCGGCCGAAATGAAGCTGGGGGAGGCGGGGGGCGGCGACCGGACACGAGCGCGGAAGGAAATGGATCAGCACGTGCAGGCGGGGGAAAGATCGCTGGCCAGGATGTCCGCGTCCGCGCGCGCCCAGCTGTGTGCCTTCGGGAAAGTCACTCAGCCACTCTGAAACCTGGCGCGATCAAAGGTGGAAGGGATTCTCGGCACAGAGAAATCCTTTCCAGCAACTGCAGGGCGCTTTGGATCCTGGGCTAGAGCTGAATCCGGCGGGGGCGAGGATTCTGGATCCGAGAAAATGCAACAGGGGGACAGAAAGGCAGCCCCGAGGTCTGGGAGTGTAAAGGCTCACCAGTGCTCAGCCCCACCCACTTTGAGTTCATGGAACTCCACCACCCTCTCCCGAAAAGCGCGGGGGCTGGGAGCGCAGGCAGCAGCGAAAGCTGAGACAGCCTGGTGACCAGATGGGGTGGTGACCTCTAAGGAAACCTCAGTCTCCTGAGGAAGGTCACCGGGGCTGTAAAAATCCCAGCAGGACCCAAATTCCCTGGAGGGAGATAAGGGAGCTGGCGGACGTGCAAGCTTGCACCTGAGCCTCTGGGAGTAGGGAGGGGGGCGAGCTGGAGCTGGAGGCGCTGGTTGCAAGTGGTAATTATCTGGGAGGGAGAAGACAGTCTGCCCACCCCCTGCTTCCTCCTACCCTTCCTCCAACAGCCCCCGCAGGATCGGTCAGGAATCAAAGACTACATGATTCTAACTCTATGAGAAGGGGAAACAGGCCTGCAGCGAAGCCCTCCCCCTGCCCAACACCCCCGGGAACAATGAGAGCCCAAATTTACTCTTGACACCTTTATTTTCAGGCCACGCCCTTCCCTGCTATCCGGGTTCTCTGGGTTGCCCATTGGCGGCCCTGTCCTCTTGGAAACCACCCCCATGGCTCTTTCACAAGTACAAACAGAGAAGCCTGGGCCTGGGGACAGTGCAAGTCCAACAGCCCGGTATATCCTGCACCAAGCCTCCCAGGGGAGGAGGCGGAGGTTGGGGGTACAGAGGGAGGGCTGGCCATCAGGGGACTTCCCCCTTCCTGATTCAGAGGATGGGGAGGTAAAGGGAGAGAACCTTTGCTAGATCTTGTCCTGAATTTCGAGAATGTGGGGCCAGATTCCAGGCAGTCTCTGTGGTGACTCTGGGGCAGGAATGTATCTGGAGCAGGAAGCCAGGCCTGCCAGGAATGCAGTGTCTCAGCACGGGGCTCTGTGTGGGCTCAAACCACACACACACACACCAGGCACAGTCTCCTCCAGGCCACTCCCTCCTCCCCGTGTAGATATGCCAGAACCTGCAAGGTGGTTGGGATCCCCCACAGTGGGGGGCCACATGCTGCCTTCCCAGCTGCCTTTTACTGCCCTAACTGTGGCAAGCGCCTGCCAGAGCTGGGCCAGGCCTTCACCACCCAGAAGGCTGTCTCTCCTTGCCCCCACCTTCTACCAGAGAAGAATCATCTCTCTTTGAGTGATGCTGGAAGGGATGGGAGGGGATGGGAGGGGCACGCCCTTGCTGCCCACCTGAGGGGTGAGTAGCTACCATGAGTCCCTGAGACACGTGGTGGCCCCAGCAGAGGCATCCCTCAGCCTCCATGGGGGAAGTCCCAGCTTCAGGAAGCAAGTTTCCTGCCAGCTAGGCCCTGTGGGAGGAAAGGCAAAGCCAAGAGCCCAGGGCAGCTTCTGGCAGACTAGAGATGGCTGGAAGCTGTGGTGACCTCCCCCATGGCCTGGAAGGCTGCCTTTGGTGGAGGGACAAGAGCAGCCCAGGGCAAGCCAGGAACCCAGGATTCAGGCTCCTGGCTCCTCCTCAGCCCCCTGCCCTTACTGCCAGGAGTTCTTGAACCAGCGACTTATCCTCCCTATCCTCAGTTTCTTTATCAATAAAACTAGGATGACAACAGTACCTATTTCAGAATGGTGAGGATTGACATTAAAGCACCTGAGAATATCTAGCAGTGTCACTTTGGAAAAGTCATTTTCTCATCTCCAATAGCAGGGGCCTGTATCAGATGTTCTCTCAGGTCACTTATAACTCGAATCTGTCATCATTTCTGAAGTCATTCCCCAAAACACAGAAGAAAGTAAAGAGGGCACTGAGCTGGACAAATAGCAGCTGCCTGCTTGGGTGGTATCCCGTCACCTCCCCAGCTTGTCTGGGTCAAAGCAGGTAGATGCTCACAGCTGGGCAGAGACCAAAGGCTGCCTCCCACCTTCTCTGGCAACCAGGATTGACTAATAACTGTCTTCCAAAGAAGTCCTCCCCCAGGCTCAGGCTGGCTGGTTGCTGCAAAGAACTCTGATGCTGAAACCCTTGGGCCCTGGGGAGGAGAGCTGACTGCCACAGTTAGGGGAATGGCAATCCACTCCAGTCTTCTTGCCTGGAGAATCCCATGGACAGAGGAGCCTGGCAGGCTACAGTCCACAGGGTCTCAAAGAGTCGGACACGACTGAGCGACTAACACTACACTGCTATTAGTTAAAACCTGTGCAGCCTTTGAAAGGCCTTCAACAACTCACTGGCCTCCCCATTTCACATGGGCCTCCGTACCCCATTTGTTCTTCATTCCTTAGAGCAATGCCAGCCCAGCAAGGTTTGTTACATGTGGGGATCTGACCATATTAGGACTCCAGTGTACTCTTTTCCAACCTGTCACTTCCCTGCTGAATTTTTTTTACTCTCTGCAGAGCCTCAAGGTGAAATTCAAACCATATCTTACGGCATTCAAGGCTCCCATCTTCCTTTCCAACCTTGTCTCAGTATCGCCTTCGGCCTCTCCCCTAACCTGAGCATTCCACTTGCAGTAACTCCCTCACTCTGCATGTCTCTCCTCCATCTGTCTGAGCCCTGTTCCTCTGACAATGATGGCCCTGGCTCTGAACTCTCAGAGTGCTGCTGTGTGTTCCACATAAGCGCTTCACACTCACTACTATACAGCACTGTTCATCATGTCAACTCCATTGCTGCCACTTGATTATATATCTTTAGGAAACCCACAAAAGTGCTCTTCCGGCACTCCCACTGCGCCAGGACCCAAGAATTTACAGAGGAGTCAATCAGTCCCCTTTTGGAGCATTCTCCCTGTCAAGGGCTACATCTGACACTAGGTGGCGCCAAGGACCCTGTCCCGCTTAGGACCAGATTGTTGGGGCCTGACAACTCCTGAGCCACAGACAGGCTTGATCTTTCCTATAAAAATAAAGGCGGCCACTCAGGCGAAAAGAGAGACAATTATAGCAAGGTATAAATTATATCAAGGTGCCTGATGAGGCAACACACACAGTCTCTGCCAAGATTCCATTCAAAAAGAGCCAGATAGCACCCTCCAGCTTTTATCTTTTCTCTCCAGACTGACAGGGCAATAAGGTAGGTGCTGCACCCCAGCAGCACCCATGTACCTTTCTAAAATGTCCTCTGGGATTAGGACCAGAAGTGATGGATGAATCAAGCCAAAAATCTGACAGAGGACCACCGCCCCCTGTCTGACTCAAACATACCCCCAGGGCAGGCATGCCTAGCACCAGCTTTCTAATCTACCACCTGTGAAGCAGCTGGGGCTCCCAGGGGAGAGGCGGGAAGACCAACCCTGGCTGAGAGGGTGGGGGCACTGCTGGGTTGTCCCTCCCAGGCAAAGCTAACTCACAGCCTTGTCCAAGGTTACTCCCGGGGATCTTTCTCAAATGGGTGCAGACAGCCTTGGGCAAGTACACAAAGTTCTTCAGATCAGGGGTCCTTAACCCCCCGGCCTTAGACCAGTACCAGTCCGTGCCCTGTTAGGAACCAGGCTGCATAGCAGGAGGTGAGTAGGAGGCCCAGTGAGCAAAGCATCTGTATTTACAGCCATTCCCCAACACTCCCATTACCACCTGAGCTCCACCTCCTGTCATCAGCCGAGGCATTAGATTCTCAAAGGAGCATGAACCCTAGCCCTAAAGTCAAGGCGGAATATCCTGAGATTGCCACAAGACAGAAATAAAGTGCACAGTAAATGAAAAACGCTTGAATCATCCTGAAACCATCCCCCTCTCTGCCCCAGTCCGTGGAAAACTTTTCTTCCACAAAATCAATCCATGGTGCCAAAAAGGTTAGGGACCACAGCTTTAGGTGTTGTCTCCTCATTTGTCTCCCCAGCTCCTCTGGGTAAGTCAGCAGGGCTGGCAGCATCCATACGAAGTAAAGCGAGGGGCAGAGCGCCAGCCCACACAGGGCTAGCAGAGGAAGATGCTGTCTTACTGAGGCGGGCCTGGGCAGAAGCGGTTTCAGGGCCTGCCTCCTGTTTGCTTCCAGTGCTCTGTCACCTTCACTGCTCTCCAGGCTCCCAGTGAGACACTCATTCCTCTACCAGGGATCATCCCAATAAAACAGGCATCTTTACAAAATGGTCCAGGAAGAGCACGACCATCCAGCAAAAGGAGCCAGTTTCTTCAGTAGGGAATGTCACATGGTGAAGCGTCTGGTAGGAGTGGGGTTTGAGGGATGGGGGAAATAAAACGGCAAAAAATTGTTATATATGAATACTCTCCAGGGGCGTCCCTAGGGGTGGGGTGATGAAGAATCTGCCTTCCAACACAGGGTACGTGAGTTTGATCCCCGGTCAGGGAACTAAGATCCCATGTGCCACAGGGTTTCTAAGCCAGCGCACCACAACTCCTGAGCCTGCATGCTGTAGAGCCCATGTGCCACAAGAAAAGCCCTCACAATGCAACTCAAGAAAGCCCACACATTGCAGTGAAGACCCAGTGCAAAATTAAAAAAAAAAAAAAATTTTTTTAAAGACAGACTCTCCACCTAGGATTAGGGGAAGCTCATTTCCAGGGGCTGGGGCAGGGAAGGAGGGAAGAGAGGGGCACCTACTTTATTTTGTTCACATACAGTATATATTTTTAGTGCTCATATGTTGAAAACTTTACACAGCGAATAACCTGTAGCCTCTGGCCCACCCCTCTCTAGACACTTATATTCGTGTCCCAACCTGCTTAATCCCTGGTGCACAAAGATGTCCGATGCAGCACCCACTTCGGGCTTTGAAACAGAGCCTGTCCATCAAGAGGATGCAACGGTATCCAGCAGAGGCCTGGGGAGGTGGACTGCCCTCACCGGCAGCACAGGCAGGTCCCAGCCTCTGGCTTCACCCCACCCCCCATCGCCTTTCCAGGCCAACATACTATTGGCACAGGTCTGGCGTGGAGGTGCCCACAGAGTGGAGGGTGGGCTGAGAGCTCAGGCCTGGGAATTGAGGGTGGGGGGCGCAGAGTAGCGCTGGCGGGCGTGCTTCTCGCAGTACAGCTCGTCCCCCACCCAGAAGTGCCCTCGCATCTTCAGGTTCAGCCCGCAGTCAGCACAGGTGTAGCAGCCAGGATGGCGGTACCGCCCCTCCTGGATGCGGACGGCCTGGTTCCTGCAGGGACAGGGAGGGGACAGTCATTAACCTGGGGGGCAGGAGGGAGGGACAGGAGTGCCTAGCATGAGGTCACCATTCCCATTCTCAGGGAGCCCAGTTCCCAGCCCAGAGCCAGGACCCTGGAAGGTCCCCAAATCTCAAACACTTGACTCCTCAAGCCTACCCTCAGGGAAACCCCAGCCCCCACCCACAGGACCCCAGTTTTAAAGTCATTCCTCCCCCGCACAAAGGCAGACAAGCACCGTCCTGAATATTCTGGACTGTTAACAGAATAGTGATTCTCCAAGTGCAGTCCCAGGTGCCAAGACCCAGAGCATCGTGTCACCAGGGGATGAATTGGAGATGCAAATCCTGGGGCTGGGGACCTCCTGAAGGGGAAATTCTGGGGCCGTTGGCTGAAATCCCTCAGGGGCCCAGCTGCAGCTCTTTGAGAACCAAGGCATAGGACCCCCTTCCTTGGGCATGCACAGCAGGGGTGGGCAGTCTCCCATTCTGGGGGCCAGGGACTTGCCTAGAGTTATCTGACCGTCAACACTGAGCATGGAAGAAATTTACCAGGAAGCTGGGATGGCCAAGGTTCAATTTTCCAGAGAATGTTTTCTCTGGGCTACATTATCACGCCACCCGCTGAGAAAAAATGCACCTACCTCTGGAAAAGGCAGCCTAAGAGCGGGAAGGAGGGAGTAAGAGCAAGATTTTCCAGGAGGAGGCGGAGCAGATCTCCAGAGCCACTGAGATGATGATTGGAGAGAAATCAAAAACAGTAGCATTTCTTCCTCCTCCAGGGAGGCAGGGAAAGAAATGGAGCAAGCTGAGAGACAGCAGGAGAAAGGCAGTGCAAGCATCCCAAGAAGGCTGAAACGACCCCTGAGCCCATCACAAGTCCCCTGCGGCAGCGCTCCCTGCAGGGCCTCTGGCTAGGTTCACGCAGAGCATCTGTGCCCTGCCTTCCCCATCCACAGGGTGTGCCCTGCCCCCCAGGCCGCCAACACTCACGCGATGCTGGTGTTGCACTTCTCACACGTGTGGAGCTTGGGTGGGGCAGCCAGAGCCCTGGAGGTGGGCAGGGAGGACTGAGGACTCAGTGAGCTGGGCAGGTAGGCAGGTGTTCCACCTGGACAGGGGGGAGGACAGACAGACACATTAGAGCTTGTCCACAGCAGCAGCATCAGGCTGTATTTTTTTTTTTTCTATTTTTTTGATCACAAGGCATGTGGGATCTTAGTCTCCCAACCAGGGACCGAACACGCACGCTCCTGCATTGAAAGGCAGACTCTTAACCACTGGACCACCAGGGAAGTCCCCAGGCTGTAATTTTTGATGCTCACTCCACCTCCACCAGCACTAGCTCCAAAGAGACTCGTTGTCAAAGGCACACTTACAAGTGGACCTCAATGTAACCCTGGGTATGAGCGGGAGTCATGGAGGAAGAAGATGATCATGCCAGACCCTTGGCTGAAGCTGGTCAAGGGCAGGGAGCAGGTTCCAGGCTGAGCTACCCAAGCTAAGGCAGCCTGAGCAGCGTCTGTGCTCAGTGTCTGACACATCAGACCAAGCAGGTGGTTCCTTTCTGCTGATCCAGTCATGATGACATTAAGAGACACGGTAATAACAGATAATAACACACACCACACCACCTCTGTGCAGTTTTCAAAGGGCTCTCACGCGCATTATGGTGCCTGAGCCTTGGAACAACATGAAGATGAAGCACAGATGTTGCCTGGCAGGTGTGGTCCCTGTCTACAGCTGAGGATGCCAAGACTGCAGGCGTGAAGTCACCATCTGGCTGCACTGCCCTCACCCCCCACCCCACCTCCCTGAGCCCCCTTCCAGGGCCTGCTGAGGCCTTCGGATGATGATGGACACACTTTGCACCCCTCCCCACCTCTCCCTGTGCCCCCTTCCAGGGCCTGCCAAGGCCTTGGGGTGGTGATGGATGCGCTTTGCTCCAAAGCTTCTTGCCCTTTCTCCTTTCCCTCTGTGAACACCTCCAGGAGCAAAACATCAGACTTGGAACCAGTTACCAGGTACCCCTCCAGTATTCCTGCCTGGAGAATCCCATGGACAGAGGAACCTGGCGGGCTGCAGTCCATGGGGTCGCAAAGAGTCAAACACGACTGACTGACATTTTCTGTTTCACCAGGTACCAGCGACTCTGCCGATCAAATGCTTCTGACAGTCCTGTCATTTGTCCCCGATACCACTGCCGATGCCAGGCCCTCCTCATCTCTCCCCTGAGGAGGCACTGCCCCGCCCCCCCATCACACACAGATATACACACACACATCAACATCCACTTCCCAGAATGCTGAGCAGCCAGTCTGCACAGAGTTCCTCAGGAGCAGAGGTGGGTCCTGACCACCTTCGATTGCCACATAGCTCAGGGCTGGTCCACTGGATGAGTCAGTAAACGTCTGATGAATAACAACTGACCCGCTGGCGGGAGCCCATACCTCTGTTGCCTACTTCGGCCCCTCATATATCGTCTGGCACTATTTAACCCAGCCCTCCTGGGTTGGGACACTCCTCAGCCTGGATGCAAGGCTTCACAGCCAGGACCTAACCTCCACAGCCCCCCTCCATGCAGCCAGAGTCCTCTTGGTCCCACCCGAAAACCCTCTGGCTCAGACCTCCACATTCCACAGGGCTCCCAGCCACCATCTTAAGGCCGTTTGTGAAAGACTTGATCTTTCTTCAAGGGCCAAGTCAAACCCTTCTTCCTCCATGAAGTCCTCCTTGGAGACCCAGGGCCTACCACCTACCTTTATGGTTCCCATGGCACTTCCTTGAACCTAGCCAGCACCTTTGGGTGCACCCCAGTAACCCCTACCAGACCAGAGGCTCCTGAAGTTCAGGGACGGTGGCTTCTATAAGTCAGAGTCTTAAAAAATACTGATTTAAAAGCTAATTTATTAACACATCTGGTCAGTGGTTCAGAGTGTCCTGGGGGAATTTCCTTCTCCTGCCCGAGCCCCCAGGGGCTCACCTCTCTCCTCAGCTTCTAGGGCTTCCTGCAGGAGCCGGAAGGAGCTAGACTGCCGGGGGGCCATTCGTGCCTCGCGATTTTCTTGCAGCATCTTGAAGACTTCTGAGTCCTCTCTCAGGAGGTGGCTTTCCCCTTCTGAAGCCGCACTGCAGGGATGGAGGGAGCCAGCCAGGGGTGAGGGGCCCGTGCCCGGGGGTTAGGAGGAGCAGGAGGGCAGAGAGAGTGTCCCAGGGTAGGATAAAGGATTCTGGGGGTCAAAGGGAAGCCAACTGGGCTTAGAGAGCTGGGACCGCCCCACCCTTCTCCGGGAAACCTGACAGTCTCCTGCCGCTCCCAGACCCTCCAGGATCCCACCCCTCCCTCCAGACCCCAGTGGTACCTGAGCCTGGGGCTGGAGGACCGGGGACCCGGGGAGGGCGGTGGCGGCAGTACCAGCACCGCCGAGTCGCCAGCAGGGCTGAGGCCGGCCTGTGGGAAGGAGAAGCACCCGGGGAGGAGTCAGCAGCGGGGCCCTGGGCCAGCACACCCATCTGAGCGGCCAAGCTCAGCTGTTCCCCAGGCCAACACCAGGGGGCCCCCAGCCCTCGCTGACCAGCAGGCTCCCCCTGCTGCCTGCAGAGCCAAGGCACCAGCAACCGCCAGCAGCTGGTCCTACTGGGTCCGAGAAGGGAGGGAGGCCAGCGCCCAGCTCTGGAAGGGTGAGCTGCTGCCCCAAGGGGAACAGGCACGGGACAGAATGAAGACGAGCATGTGGGGCCACTGTGCTGGCTCCTCTGCCATCTCATGCATTGTGTTTGCAAAGATGTTGCACACTGGCGCCGGGGGAGGCAGACAAGCAGAGAGAAAGTGAGCTGACCCTTTTGCAATGAGGAAAAGGAAACATAAAGGGCCAAGACCCTTCTTGGTGTCAGAGTTGGGGCCACACAGAAGTCCCGTCTCCCCCACATGCTGGGGGAGATCTCTCCTCTGATAACGCCAGGGTCTGGGCTCACCAGCCTCTCCCGACTGCCCTGGGAAGTCTGGTCCTGCCCCATGGAGCCTTGAAGAGCCAGGCCTATTTTGGGCTCACAGCAGAGTCCACTGCTCAGTGTGTGCTTGCCCTCTGGGCCTCTCACACCTGTTCTCTACCTGGAAATCTTGCCTGCCGTCTCCCTGTTGCTCTGCTTTCCAGCCTGCATCTTGCACTCTCTCTGTAGCCATCCCCAAAGGAGAGGAGAGCCTCAGAGACAACTAGGTTTGCCAAGGCCAGGCTGAGGGCACAGTTTCCCAGAAAGCCAAACACTTTCAACTTTAAAATTCAAAGTCAAGAATGGGACTTCCCTGGTTTTCCAGTGTCTAAGACTCCAAGCTTCCAAAACAAGGGGCCCAGGTTTGATCCCTGGTCAGGGAACTAGATCCCACATGCCACAACTAAGAGTTCACATGCTGCAACAAAGATAGAAGCTCCTGCATGCTGCAACTAAGACCCAGTGCGGCCAAGTTAAAGGCTTTATTTTAAAAAGTTGGGGTTGAAGTATGGTGTCAAGTGGAAAAACTGCATGACTTCTTAGGCTGAAAACAGAAACTTCAGAGTCTTAACAAAAAAACAGTCCTAAACTCTCACTGCACCAGAGCCCCTGCACCAGCCTGCATTCTTCTGTTCCTTGGCTTCTACAGTAAGGAGATTAAAGGTCAGAAAGGAAACTGGCTGGTCCAAGTCACTCAGGGAGTGGGAGGCTGGGCCCGGACTCCTCACTGGGCTCCTGGGTGCCCGATTGGTGCCATGCAGTCAACTGACAGATGGTGAAGCCATTCCCTTAGGAAGGACAGCCAGCACCAGGTGCTCAAGAACAATGTTCGCCTTGCTGTCCCAGACAGGCCAGCGTGTGCCCTGCATGGGGGCACTGGCCAGCAGGGAGGGAGAGCTGAAATCCACCCTGGCACCCTTCGCAGGCCCTGTCCTCATGCTGGCCAGTGAAACAGGCTGTTTTTACTTCATATCTGGTCACCCAAAAGTGTACCTGTTGAGAAGAGGGCAACTTCAGGTTTCCGGAGGGTACCATAAGGACTGGTAATGTCCTATTTCCTGAGCCCAGTGATACCTTAGCCAGCTCGGGAGCCAGAGGCAAGGCCATGACCAGTGCAGCCTGGGGCAGTGGCACCTCGTCTGTAGTCACCTCTGCCCCCTCTACCTGCCAGACCATCCCGTCCCCAAGGTGATGAGGTCACTAAGTCGCGTCCAACTCTTCTGACCCCATGGCCTGTAGCCCACCAGGCTCCTCTGTCCGTGGGATTTCCCAGGCAAGAATACTGGAGTGGGTTGCCATTTCCTTCTCCAGGGCATCTTTCTGACCCAGGGATCAAACCCATGTCTCCTGTGTCTCCTGCGTTGCAGGCGAGTACTATCACAGGTGAGCCACCCGGCAAGCCTGAGAAGCCCAACACCCTGACTTGGAGCAGCTTCACCTTTCCCCTCCCTTCCCTCCGCCCTCCTCCCCCCAGGCACCTGTAGGTGACGCTTGCCTTTACCAAACCGACCTTTCATCTCCAAAGCTGTTTATCTGCGCATCAAGAGCTGTCACTAGCCAATACTTCTCAAAATGTGTCACGCAGGATGTTCATAACTGAGTGGTGGGGTGGGGGGTGGATAATGGGGAACCCCGGGAGAAATTCTGTAGTTAAACAAGCTTAGGAAACTAATAAAATTAAGCATCTTTCTCACAGGAATTTTCAGAGCCTTTAAGGTGCTCAAGTGCATGGGTGATTCCCAAGAGGGAGTTATGTGTCTGGTGACTCCACCCCATCTGACCAAAGCCTCATTGTCATAGACCAGAATGCAAGTTTCACGGGGTTAGGAATTTCTGCTTTTCCACTAATGTATCCCTAGAGCCTAGAAGGGTGCCTAACCAAATCAGCTGCTCCACAAATATTTGTCGAAGGAATGACAAGAGGCCTCAGGATCAAAGAAGGGAATTCAGAGCCTCAGGTCCAACTCTGAGGCCCAGAGAGTGGAGGAAGGGGCTTGTCCAAAGTGACACAGTAGAGGTGAGACTAACCCAGGTCTCCCTGCCACCCCGCCCAGGGCTTCTCTTCACACCACATGGGTGGTCCTCAAAGCTGTGTGTGCAGGAGATCCCTCAGGGCTCCTGAGAACTCAGATGGGTGGCCCCACCCCACCCAGGCCCTCACAGCTGTCTGATCCAGTAAGTTTAGACTGGGGCTTGAGAATCTGCATTTCTAACAAGTTCCAAGGTATTGTTGCTGCCACTTTGAAAGCTACTCCCATCTCATCTGCCTCTCCCCTTTGCCCTGGTTGCAGACACCAGGAGGAAGGAGGCCAGGATGGACCAAGCTCATCCCTAGCTGGTCTCGGCCCGTATCTCTGTGGAGAAGGCCCCCAGGCCCAGACACGCCAGGTCTTGCTCCTACCGCTGCGTTCCCATCTCCCCAGCTCATCATCTCTAATCCTAAATCTACCTCTGACATCCAGCAAAATTCCTGACAAAGCCTTCTCAGGCCACCCCAGCCCACACTCAGCTGTCCCCTCCCAGAACGCCTCCTGCTTTTATAATTAAGACCATACCGTTCAGTGCTTAATTGTTCCAAAGTTGTTCTGCATGTCTCTCTTATCTCTACAATTATGTTTGAAATTCCTTAAAGATGGTGTTTCATTGAATATATACATCTCTATGCCCACGTTGTGTGGAGGGCTACTGGGCAGGCCCTGAAGCGGGTCACCAGGGAGCCCCTACTACGAAGCCTCCAAAAGACCCTGCTCTGTCTTTCTCCAGAGCCCCCAGTTTCTAGCACCCTCCCCCAGCCATCTCCAAAGGCTCTGCTTTCTGGAATGCAGAATCAACTTGAGGTAGGATTCCAGCAGCTGGGCCTCATCCCCTTCACCCCAAAGGCTGGACCTGCCCCCACAAACTCTGCCCCCAGCAGCTGTGGCCAGGACTCTTGGCTGCCTCACTCCTCACCTCCCAACCCCTGCCCCTGGAGAAGAGAAATACCACCAAGGGGTGGGGGTTGGGCTGTCACTAGCAGACAGTGGGCCCTGGGGGGTCCTGTCTGTCAGACAGTGTGGCCAGGAGTAAAGGGCTGGGGAGGGGGAAAAAACAGAGAATAAGCCAAATGCAACTGGAGTCAGAATCACAGTCCGGCTGGTGGTTCTCTGGTGGTTCTTGGGGGCTGAGTCAGAGGAGCAAGAGGGGGGATGGGTGATGGGAGTTGGGGGCGGGCATGGGGCTTGGAATGGGAAGGAATGTGTGCAAGAGAAGCAGCCAGAGCCAAAGGGAATCATCCCAACAACAGCAGCAAAACTATTTCTGTCCCAGCCCAAGAGAAACACTGGAGAAGGGAGGAAGCCATCAGCAAGGGGGAGGTGGCAGCGAGTAGGAATGTAAGATGCAGAAGGCCGCCTGGGCGCAGTCAGCACAAGGCCGGTCACCCTCACCGGAGCACTGGCCTCCCTGCTCTGGAGAGGAGCCCACCCATTGCTAGGAGACCGCCATGCTGACTGCCCAGGTGGGACCAGCCACTTGCGGCCCTACAGGCACCACTGCCAACCAACCAGGTATCCTCACCTGTCGGCTCTCAGGGCGGCCCCCATAGTACAAGTGGTCAGCAGAAGCAGGTTCCAGGGAGTACGCCAGGCTCTGGAAACTGAAATGGGGAAATGGCCAGAGGGTGCCTGGGTCCTCTCTACCAGGCTGCCCAAAGGAAACAGAGGTGACCCCCAGAGTCCCCTAAACTCAGCTTTGGAGACTCTGAGAGGCTAGCCTGCACCTGTGGACACGGTGCCCACCCGCCGCGCTCACCTGTGGCTGGTCACCGCCTCTCCAGTGGGTGCCTGGGGGCTGGTCGGGGGCAGGGTGAAGAAGGGGCTGCACGGCCGAGGGCTGAGGGAGGCCTGGCTGGAGTAAGAAGACCGCAGAGAGGACTGGCTGTCAGTGTGTGTCCTCCTGGAGCTCTGTGGAGAGAGGGGCCTGGAAGAGCAGGGCCGAGAGGAGCAAGGGAGGGGGCCCCCCATCACTTCAGGGTGTGGGGCTCCCAGCAGGAGGCATCGTCCTACCTGGAAGCGAGTGGCCAGCACTTCAGGGGAGCTTTCTCCGTTGGTCTGCCCGGGAGAGGCAGCCTGGGGCCTGAAGAGAAGACAGAGGGAGGTGAATGTCACCGGGGTCCTGGCATCTCCACTAAGCTGGTAGGAGGTGTAGATTCCAGCTGCCCCCACACTGGCTTCTCAAGATTAGGAAAATGTACAGAACATTCAGACATCGGGTAGCTAATCTCAACTTTACCAAATTCACAAGTAACTATCATCAACGACCACCATCATTTCTTACAACAAAGGACAATTCAGCATGACAAAGGAGAAAGAACATCGTTTCAGCAAAAAGTTCAATACATTCACATTTTTTAAAAAACTCCAAACAGTATCACCCCCCTCTGCCTTGCCTTTGTTTTTCCTTTTCTTTTTTTTTTTTGGTGGTGGTAGGGGAACATTTCACCCAAACTGTATCACTGGTCAGCATCAGTTTGTAGATCAGTTTGGCAGGGGACAGCTGACTATATATAAATAATCCTTTATCCTTCACCCCTGGAGAAACTTAAGACCAGAGAGAGAGTTGCCAAAATTCCTAATGGCCAGCAATGGCTGGGCCCACTGCCCCCTTTTCTCCAGGGGCCTGTCCCCTGCCAGCTCAGCCTTTGAAAGCATCACTTCTCTGCCCCTTCTACAGGCTTCCCCCCATAAAACAGAGGGTGGAGCCAGCCCCACTTCCTGCCAGGCAGGGAGCTGAAGGACCTAAAGAACAAGACAGCCCAGCTCCCCTGCCAATCACCAAGGCACCCCCAACCCCCAGCCTCAGCTTCCAAGGGACTCCCCTCCAGTGGAATCTGACTGAGCCTTGAATAGGAGGTGACTGGAGGGCTGGGAGCTGCTGAGGGTGAGGCCTGGGACCACCATGTCCCACTACATCAATCCTGGAGGTCTGACCACTTCCAGCAAGGTCAATAGGAACCTCAGTCCCCACACTCCATGCCAGCCACAGCCTCCGCTCTTTCTCAGGGGAGAGTTTCGGGCCTGAGTGAGGGGAGCTTGGGCTCTGGCCCCGCCCAGAGCACCACTTCCTGCCTGGGGCTTCTGAGTGCCTGAGAGGTCTCCTGGGGCTGGGGTGTTGGGAGAGGTTAGGAGGGGTTTGAGCAAAAGAAAGAAGAGGCAGGGAGTCTGGACGTGCCTCCACGTGGAGCTGGAGGAGGCCTGGGGGTACCACCTCTCTGATGGGGCTGGTCCCATCCAAGAAGGACACAAGAGGACATGATGGTGTCAGCAGCTCCCCGCCCCTCCCCCACCCCACTCTGCAGCTTCTTGTGGATTTTGGTCCCCTCCCAGATGCCATGACCCATTCTCTACCCTCCTCCTCCAGGCCCCACTCCTGTAAACACTCAGGAGCCAGAAGTGGCACGACATAGGCACTTAAGGGGCTAGGGTCATGAGAGGTCCCAGGAGCCAGCATCCACAGCACTGGAGAGGCAGCAGAGGCAAGGAGAGGGCATGGAGCCCCAGCCCAGAGGGAAGCTGGTGGTGGAGGCGTTGGCAGAGGTGTAGGAGGTACCTGACTCAGGTTCAAGACCCCGCCCAGAGGGCTCTCCTGGCAGGGGGATCTCCCAGCATTCCTGCCCTCTGACTCACTGGGATGATCCACCCCAGGAAGCCACCTGTCCACCCCCCAACCCAGCCCAGGGTTCCAGGCTGAAGGCCCAGGAGCCTGGGAATCCGCCTTCCCCAACAGGGTCCAGAGAGGAAATGGGGAGCCACAGGGGGGTTCTGTGGGGAGGGAGACCCCAAACTCCTCACCATCCCAAGATCAGAACAGAGGCTCTTGGAGGCAGGGACCCTGGGGACCCAGCCTCAGGCACACCTTCCTCCTCTTCAACCCACTTCATGCCCACGCCCTGTACCCCACACACTGGGAACCAGTCAAACCCGGGCATCCAGGTGGCTGATGCCAGCCTGCCCGACCTCTGACTGTACACCCGGTTGGGCACAGGGACACCCCTCAGCTGTCCTGCTGCAGCCCCAGAGCCCGACCTTCCCGTGGATGAGCCATAGCGGCCCAGGGAGGCCAGACGGGAGCCGAGGGTAGGGGGTAAGGGCAATCATTGTGCAGCAGGCTGGCAGAAGGCAGAGCAATACTGGCAGGCCCAGTGGAGGTGGAGGGCCTACCGGTCCAGCTGCAGCCTCAGGGGTGAGGGGCTCTGGCGAATCTTGCTCTGGGCCTCGGCGTGAAGCATGTCCTTTGCACTCTCACCGTTGATGGATACAATAATGTCACCAGGCCGGAGGTCAGCAGCCTCGGCCTTGCCCCGCTCAGTTACCTGGAGGGGATGAGGATCAAGTCGTCTCAGGTGACACTCAGGTGGGAATGAGGAGAGGAAATGTCCTTGGCCAGCCCAAGAAACACAGAAGCTGACCTGCACATCGCCCTTTAACATCACTCTCCCTGCCCACCAGTGTCCACCCAGTTAGTCAGCTTATCCCCTCCTGGAGGGGTCCAGAAGCTGGAGTGGCAGCCCCCTACCCCTGACCGCAGCACTGGGATTCTAACGGGGCCTCCCAAAGAATATGCAATGGCAGAATTTCAGGAACTGTGCTTGAAAAGAGCCCTGCTTGTGCAAACCAAATCATGCAGGTGCTGCCTGCCCAGGCTTCCTGCATGAACACTTCCTGGCTGGGTCAGGGGAGAATCACCAAGAGCTCAGGGCGCCTCTCCTACTAACCACCAAAGTGGCTGCCAGTAGGTATGAGGCCGGTGACCAAGGAGAAAGAGCAGGCCCTGCACTTGGCCCAGCTCCCTTTCACTCCCTAGAAGTGGCCGCCACATCCTCACGGCAACCTGGCCCCAGCTCTGCCCCAGCCAACAATCTCAGAAACAGGCCTTGACACCAGAACACAAAAAAGAGAAAGGTGTCTGTGAGGACTGGACAGACAGGGAAGACCCTGACTTTGGGGGTACCTCCCCATCTCCTGGAACTAGCACTTACCTTGGTCACCATGATAGGCGTGTGGAAGTCCCTGCCCCCAGAGATTCGGAAGCCCCAGGGCGCTGGCCCCACCACATCCACTGTCAGTGCCATACCTGAGGCAGAAAGGATGGAGTGATGGAGCCGGCCCCTTAGCTCCCCAGGGGGATGCTGTGAGGCGGAGGCGGGGTGTGTGTGACAGGTCCCGGGAGCAGCCAGTTAGGGGCTGAGGGGGGGGGGCGGGGGCAGCGGGTGGAGGTTGGTAGAGGAAGTGACTAACCTCTCCCGCAGGCCTCAGTTCCACTTCCCCCCACCCTGGGAAGTCAGGACCCTGAGTTCCCCCTTAGCGTCTGTCTTCAGCAGAGCGGCTCCCTGGAGGCAGGCGGTCGGGGTGCTAGACACCGGGGCTTGCTGAGAGCGGGTGGCAGGCAGGGCTGGCAGGTGGTGGATGTCAGCACTTCCTCTCCCCTCCTCCACTAAGTGCCCCTAGTGCTGGCTTCCGGTCCCCAAACCCGACTGCACAAGGTACTTCCTCCCAGCTCGGCGGGGAGGACAACACTCAGGGAACAGAAAGGGGTGGCACTACCGCAGGCTTTCAAGTAGCTGTCGGGGGGCCTCCCAGCTGCCTACTGTGCCCCTGGGAATGTGATTCAAGCGGCAAGACAAGGCTTCCCACCTCCCCCAATGGCCTGTTGCCCTCCCAGCAGCTCTTGCAAGAAGGACAGGCTCATCTGCCAAGCTGGGCACACCCACCCCCGGGAGCTGACCAGCAGGGCGAGCTGACGGATGCTGCCGCCGAGCTGGGGCCACAGAACTCCCATCCAGGGCCCCTCCACTGGGTAAGGGAGTGTCCCTGTAGACCAGGCCCTTGTAGGATTTCCTGACCCTCTCATTCTGGAGTCAGGAGCCAACCCAGGCAGGAAGCTGTAATGCCAAGCTGGGCCACCACCCTACCCAGCACCCACCCTGGGGCTGCCCTTGGGGAGGCCCATGGACTACAAATGCTGCCCAAATCTATCAAGCACACTAGGACCACTTCCTGCGTTTAGGAGACTGGGGAGAGGGTGCCCGGGCAAGAGAGGCTGTCTGCCCACTTCTCGACCCTTCGGCTTCCCCTTTTGCCCGGGCCCAACTTCTCTGTACCTCCCGCAGGCCCCAGGTCGGCTGTGGCGGCTCGCAAATGCCTTGGATTCCCAGACCTTTGAGCTGACCAGTGGACTCCGCGCCGGGGGTAGCGAAGAAGTGCCCAGCCCGTCGGCCCGGATCGCCCAGTTCAGGCGCCTTCTAAGCTCTGAGACCAAAGTACCGGTGCGCCTGGGGGCTGGAGTAGGAGCGCCCGGGAGTGAAAGCCCAGCTCCAGGCGGGGAACCGACCGCAGGCAAGGCTGCGGGGAGCCGCCGTGCGCAGAGAGGTTCTGGCGCCCAGGGAGCCGCGGGCGCACAGAACGGCCAAGCCGCCGGGGCCGGGGAGGACGCCGGCCGTGCGCCGCGAGCACAGGTGGGCGCGCTCACCTGGCTCCCGCTCACCTGTCGGGCTGGGCGGCAAGGCCCGAGAGCGAAGGGAAGGGAAGGAGGGAGGCGAGGAGAAGCCGCCGCTCCCGCCGCCGCCGCCGCCGTCTGCCTGACTCTGGGGAGAGCCCGCCCGGGACTCCGGGACCTGCCTCCACCCATGTGATCCCAGGGCCGCCCCTGCCGCCGCCCCAGCCGCCGCCCCTGGCCGGGGAGGCCGCCTCCTCCGCGCAGCCCAGCCCGGGCGCTGCCACCTGGCCCGCGCCCGCCGGGGGCCCGGGGCTACTCTCCCGAGAGCCCCCTAGAGGCTGCAGCCGTCCTCTCTGGGGTAGCCCTATCCTCCCAGGGACAGGGGAGGCGTGCTGGTGACGGGCCCGGGGCCCCACTTCGCAGACAGCTGAGCCTGCTGACCCCCGAAACTCGCCCTCCTTCCGAGGGCCCGGGGCGGGGACGGGGTGAGGGAGGGCCGGCTGGGTCTGTCTGCGGTCCGCCTGCCCGGCTCCTCCGCCCACTCCAGGCTCAGACGCTGGCGCAGATGCAGCCCTGACACCCACAAATCCCAACCCGGGGGCCGCGCCTCCGCCTCCTTGCCCGGCCAGCGCGCTGGCGGGGCGGTGACCACCGACTGCTGCGGTGCTTTGGCTGCGCAGAGCTTCTCGGCCTGAGATGCACCGCCAGCCTGCTCCACTCAGGGCGACGTTCCAGGCCCAGTAGGAGATGAAGAGGGACTCCAGCTGGAGGTGATCAACCCCCCTCCGGGACTACACACATCCCTCGATCTTGTGCGATGCCCGTTCCATTCCTGACTGCCTTCCTCTCAGCCTCTGGGTTGCTCCTGCCCGGGGCCTGCCACTCCCAACAACCACTACTGGCCCATGCTCCTCTGTGCCCCCAGCCCTCTGCCAGCCACCTTGGTCCCTGGCTCTAGGAATCAGGAGAGGACAGCCAAGGAGGACACCCCAGGTGTCATCTGCTCAGAACCATCCAGCAAATGGTTCCCTGTGGAGCCAAACCAGGCAACCCTCACCCTGGGAAACCTCAGGACCCACCAGAGCCAGCTTTCCCATCTCCCGCAGGTCTCCATTTTACTCTGGGGGCTCAGCGGTAAAGAATCTGCCTGCAATGCAGGAGACCCCGGTTCGATCCCTGGGTCTGGAAGATCCCCTGGAAAAGGGAAAGGCTACTCACTTCAGTATTCTTGCCTGGAGAATCCCATGGACAGAGGGCCCTGGGGGGCTACCATCCATGGGGTTGCAGAGTTGGACAGGACTGAGAGCAACACTGTCAGGCTGGCCTGTTTCCAGCACAGCACACCTGTAGGCACAGCTGTAACTCGCCTGTGTCAAGTGTGAGTCATTCCCTCTGAGTTCCCTCTGCAAGGTGTGCCCTCACTTCCCCTCCCACCTACCTATGCCCTCCCTGGACCATCCCGCCTCTAGTGCAGCTACCTGCCCATCCCGGCCTCTCACAGCTGTGTCTGGGTGTATGTAAGCTGCTCTCACACTAACAAGTCCCGGTTCTCCCTGTGTGGCCTCTTGGCCTGATGCATCTGTCCTGCCTCCCAACTAGACTGGAAGCCCCTGAGGGAGCTGGAAGCTGTGAGTAGGACAGGTACCGCCTGGGGCGGGGCTCACCCACAGACCCAACCGCAAGTGCCAGATCTGCTCTACCTAGCTCTGTGACCTAGAGCAATTTCCTCAGCCTCTCCCAGCCTCAGTTTCCTCTGCATCAACTGGGATGATACACAGACTACCCTCCTGTTGTACACACTCCCCTCCTCATCAAGTTGCCCGTTCCTTGGAGGGCTGGGTGGGATTCGTCTGCCTCATGGCTCCACTCCTGGAGTCTAGCACAGTGCCTGGCCCCCTCAGCAGGTACTCCAAGAAATTTTATAAAAGGGATATTATTTGAATGATCAAATGGATTAATTTCCCTCTCCTTGCCGCGCACTCCCATCCTGCCAGTTTGTAACAGGGACTTGGTTTTGCACATCTTTCGGCTCAGATTTTGCCTTGGATAGACTCTAGAGAGATCTGCAGGTTCATCAGCAGAATTTCTGCTCTGTGATTTACAATCATGAAACTCACAATGAAGAGAAAGTCAGCCGACCCTAGGGCACGTCTCTAAGGAACAGAAGGTGGACTGTTCTTGCCCTTAGCAATTCTCTGGTGCTCTGGGCAAGTCACTCACCTCACTGGGATAAGCACCCTAGTGACTTAAGGTCCTTCCTGGCTCTGACCCTCCCCCCAGCCAGGTCACCCCTCCTGCCTTGTGCCAAGTCAAGGCAGAGAAGGAATCATGTACAGGCAGGGCGTAGGGTTAATTTGCTGCAGAGGCTCTAGGGCCCCACCAAGGAGAGGGTGTGGATTTGGTATCTGCCTTAAGGAAAGGAAGTCTCGGCCCTGAGATCTTTTCCTTTCCGAGGGCATCAGGCAACTCAAGGAGATGGGATGGGTGATCAAAAACAGGCTAGCAGGTTCATGGGGAAGGGTCACTTCCACGGCATGGGCTGGGTCTGCCACCCTAGCAGCAGACCATGGCCAGGACTCAGGTGGATGGAGGACTGAAAGCACGTCTCATTCTTCAGGCTGCTGTTTAACCATCACTGGAGCCCAGGCCACACCCAGGCTCAAGGAACCTGCCAGGGACTGGCCACAGCCCTGTCATTCACAGACCTCTTCCACCTGTCTTGACAGAATTAGGAACCATCACCTCTTCCCACCCACCTTGGGTGGGGGTGCCCTAAGTGACAGGCCCAGATGACATGATTGCCAGGAAGAATGTGAGAGAGGCCCAGCCCAGGCCCGCCTCAGGGACCTCATGCGTGACCTTCCTTCTCCAGGGCCTCTGGACAAGAACTGCCCAGGGATTTGGTAGGCTGTGGAGAGAGGCAGCAACAATCATCAGACCTGACTTCAGCATTTTATTATGATGTGACCCAGACAACTTAATTTCTCTGCCTCAGTCTCTCTTGCTGTCAAATGGACCCATAACCTGCCAGTTGGGATGCTTACATCAAACAACATGTGGGTAGCACCTTACACTTGGCTCCTCTCTCAGCAGTGGCCAAGGAATGGAGCTTTCCTTCCTAATGAGAGCAGCCAGGCCCAGACTGCCCCCACAGGCACCGCCAGGCCCCAGGACTTTGTCCTTGGGCCAGAAGATTGGCCTTGGCTAGCTGTGCTCCACCACTCCCAGCTTCCTGCCATCGATTGCTCAAAAACCCAAGCCCAAAAAAGAAAGTAAACAAACACACGAGAGCCCAGAGAAAGAAAACATGAGGAGCAGAGCAAACAGAAATGTCTAGTTCAGCAACCCCACGGCAGCTCCAGGATCAAACCGCTGCGAACGAGGCCACCTTCAGCTCCCACCTCTGGTTTCTCCCCACAATCAGGCCGTGCCCTCGTCCCTGTGATGTTAGTTCTCTCAGCACAGCTTGCCAGATCCTCCAGGCTGCCCAATCCTGCCTGAGACCTGAGATCTTTAGAGATAATGATGCTGCTTTTCCAGCCTTCCCTTTCACACACACACACACACTCACTCATTCACATCCCACTTGATTCCCAGCTCAGCCTACGGCAGAAAGAATTCCCATAACCCTAAGCAGGAGGAGCCCTCTCCATAACCCAAAGAAAAAGGACAGGAAGGCAAGGTCCTGGTACCCAGATTTATTTTACATTTTCTGCTTCCAGAGGGAACTTGGGGACCGCTGGGGTGGCAGGAGGACAGCACATACCCGTCTCCCTGGAATACATCTGGGACAGGCCAGTCCTCGGAAGCCCCGCTCTTCCTGGGCACCAAGGCAGCCGGAATGATAAGCATGGCCCAGGCGCAGGGTTTGGCAGCCTTTGGGAAGAGGGAGCCTTCAGGCAAGACCTCTTGCCAGGCAGCAAATGCTAAAGAAGAGTCATGTCCATCCCATACCACACTCCCAGGCCCAGCTGGGGGCAGGGAGGCAAAGAGGATGGCAAGCAAGCTGGAGTGACAAGGGAGAAAGCCCTCCAGGCGCAGGCGGCCTTTGGTCTCTATTAGGTTAGGAAGCTGGTTCTTGTTAGAGGAACCCCATGGGGGTAAAGCTGGGAGCCGGTCCCTGTTAAGAGGAAACGCCATAGCAGGGTGGGGGACTCAGGGGTCTGGTCTCAATAAGGCCTGAAACAGTCTCCACTTCAAAGCAGACCTCTATATTTGGGGAGTGGGGAAGGGGAGGAAATAAAAGGGCTGTTAGAGGAATGCTTGTGAGTCGTGGGTGGGAATCAGTCCGGGAGGCTTCAAGGGAGGTTCTGTAGGAAAGACTGCTGGGCTTGTCTGCAGATGCCAGCAGCTCAGGTCCTGGGGGAGGGGTGTGTGTGGGGGGCTCCTCTCTCCCTCCCAGAAGTGCTCTGTTCCCCATCCCATCCTGGGTGGGCTCTGAGTTGCCACGGAGACCACTCACACCGGGGCTACATAATTTCCAGGGAATGTCCCAAATTTCTGGGTCCTCCTGGAGACACCTGAAAGAGGAAAGACAGAAAGAACATTCCCCACTTTCAAAAACAGGAATGGGGTGAGCTGGTGGTGGTGGGGGGAGTGCAAGCCCTGCCCTCTGCTGGCAGTACCCAGAACTGCATGTAGAATCCGGGTCCCAGGGAGGGAGGATTCTGCTTTTCTTCACTCTGGGCCCCTGGAAGCAGAAGTGTAGAGGGGCCCAGCCACGCATCATGATGTCGATAATGATGGGTGAGTCTGAGCATTCAACCAACTGTGCATAACTTTGCACACAGCCCTGAATAAACCCTCGGGAAAGCAAGAAAGCAGGAGAATGAGTCACATAACTTAAGCAGGGAGGAATCTCACTGGTCTAGTACGACACCCTAACTTTAGAGATGGAGCAGGTATGGTATATGAGAAGGCCATGTCAGTTCCCCCAAAGCATTCAGCCTCTCAGAGGTAGAAGCAAGACTGAAATCCAGGCCTCTGTCTACTATAACCCCCCAAAATTTGTGTCCTGGGGTAAAGGAGGAGAAATGCTAGAAGTTACAGGAAAACAAAATTAAAGTTCTGGACCATCCTTTCCCCTCAGGCAGCCACCCCCTTTCGTGAGCAGCTGAGGGCCCTCTTGCCCCTAGGCCCTACTGATACTCTTCTCCTGCCTAGAGGGCCTCCCTTCTCCTCTCTGCCTCCCCAAATCCTTCCCCCGCCTCTCTCACTTCCTCCAGGAAGCCTTCCCTGATCTGCACTGTCCAAAATGATACTCACAGGTGGCTGATGAGCACTTGAAATGTGCCAGTGTAACTGAGAAAACAACTGTTCTCAACTTTCCCTCTAAAAGCCCTTGGGGCTTATTCCACAGAAGTGGTACTTTTTCCTCCTGTCTTTAATAGGAGTTGAAAAAAATGCAGAAGTAGAAGTAGTACAGACTAAAATTAGAATGTGTCCCCAAGACTTGATTTAGGTGAACTTGATCAGGTGGTGCTAATAGTAAAGAACTCGACTGCCAATGCAGGAGACATAAGAGATGTGGGTTCAACCCTTGGGTTGGGAAGACCCCCTGGAGGAGGGCATGGCAACAAACTCCAGTATTCTTGCCTGGAGAATCCCATGGAGAGAGAAGCCTGGTGGCTATAGTCCATAAGGATGCAAAGCGTCGGACACAACTGAGCAACATTGCACTCAGGCACAAAGTGCTGCCGTTTTGCCATATATGGACAGCACGGTGGGCTAGGAAGCCTTTGTCACAAACCTATAGTACCTATTTCAGCTGCCCCAGTCCAGTGGTTAAGACTCTGTGCTTCCAATGCAGAGGATGCGTGTTCTATTCCTGGTCAGGGAACTAAGATACCACAAGCCGTGTGGAGTAGCCAAAAAATTCAAAACTGGGCTTCCCTGGTGGCTCAGATGGTGAAGAATCTGCCTGCAATGCAGGAGACCTAGGTTTGATTCCTCGGTTGGGAAGATCCCCTGGAGGAGGGAATGGTTACCCACTCTAGCATTCTTACCTGGGAAATCCCATGGACAGAGGAACCTGGCGAGCTACAGTCCATGGGGTTGCAAAGAGTCGGACACAACTGAGCAACTAACACCTCAGACCTAAATTACTCCTTCCATGAATTTGGTTTCCTTGGGGGAGGGGGATGGATTTTATGATGAATAAGAAATATTAATTTTTTATAGCAAATTGACTTTGAAGATACAAAAAGTTAACTGCATGGAGTAAAACTTGTGAATGAAAAAAAAAAAAGAATGTGCCCTCAAGCCCACCCATCCAAGGAAAAGACTGCTAACAAGGGGTGTGTGTGTGTGTGTGTGTGTTAAGTCCCTTCAGTTGTGTCTGACTCTTTGCGACCCTATGGACTATAGCCTACCAGGTTCCTCTGTCGTTGCCATGCCCTCCTCCAGGGGATCTTCCCAACCCAGGGATCAAACCGGCATCTCTTACATCTACATTGGCAGGTGCATTCTTTACCACTAGCACCACCTGGGAAGCCCCATGTTAGTAAGCTGGTGCTTCACAGTCACTGGTGTGTTGGAAGTGTGGTCAGCACTGAGGTGTTGGGCTTCAGACGAGAGAGGAAGGCTGTCACTCCTGTGGCCACTCCTCCAAAGACACCCCCGCAACCCTTCAGGCCCTGGAGCCTGCTGAGCCAGAGCCTCTGGATGCTCACTGCTCTCTAGGGACGACCCCATCCTCTGAAGCTGTGGCCTGGACCTGACCCGCTCACTCTGGGAAAAGAAAAGTATACTGGGTGGTCACCGTTAACCAGGCCAAGGCCAACCTGAGACTTCCTGCTTTAGTCCTTGCCTGAGCTGCCCTTGGGCCAGCCTTGAGGGTTCGGATCTTTTTCCTCTCTTCTCTTGGGGGTGAGAGAGCTAGCTTCGAGCTATGGGTGGTGGGGGTGGGGACACACAGGTGTGAGACTTGGTCCTCTCCATCAAAGGGCTCAGTGTCTCGGCAGACAAGTCCCCCCACAACCCTCCCACCCAAGGACTGGTCCACAGACACAGGTGTATGATGGAAGGAACAGAGGCCTGGGGGTCGGGAACCCTGCTGCCCTGAGTCCCACTGGCTGCAACACTGTCCCTGAGCTAGTCTGGTTTCCTCCCAGGCCTCACCCTTCTTCAGGGAATGAGAACAACAGAGTGCTGGCTTTGGGAAAGCAGCCAGTGCTGGGCTGGAAGGGTGGGAGGTGGTCAGCCCTTGAATCTCTGCTGAACCAGTCCTGGCAGGCAGGAGCAGCCAGTCAAATCCCCATAGGATCCTGAGATAACCTTTCTGGCCTCTCCCCCAGCCCCTCCCCCCAGGACTCTGAGATACCCTTTCCTTGTCCCCCCGCCCATTCCCCTAGAACTCTGAGATGCACCTGCCCCAAGCCTGCCCGCCAGGCCCACCTACCCACAAACCAGCCGTCGTCACACTGCTGCATAACGTCCACCCGGTCCCCCTCCCTCAGTTCCAGCTCGTCCTCATTCTGGGGCCTGTACTGGTACATCGCCCGGTACCTGCAGGAGACATTGCCATAGCAACCACCAGGACCCTAGCCCCTCCCCAGACCAGGCCTGGCTAGTCCCGAACCAAGGTGGACACATTCTTGGAATTTCCCAGGTCCCTCCATGCTCCCATGAGTCCCTGGCCCAGCTCTGGACATGGCGATTCTTTCCTTCAGTGCCTCCATCTGCAGGCCTGCTCCCTGCTCTCCAAGCCCTAATCACCCACACTCCACCTCCCCTGAACTCTCAATGCCTTCAAATCTGTGCTCCACTTTACACACACACCCACACTGACCTCAGCCCTGGAAACCCAGTGAGAGACGGAGGGGAGGGATGCCCAGTGTGGGAGGCTTGCTCTCAGTCCCAGAGCTAGGAGGGACAGGTCAGGAACACTGCAGACAAGTGTTCTCCCACTCCCGTACCCCCTGCCCCACACACACCCCACCAAAATCCCCCATTAGCACTATAAGGACAAGCACTCCTTAGGAGAACTTTCCCAACTCCATCCTGGGTCAGGAGGAGTAAATTAGTGTGTGCTCAGCACCACCTGTGGAGTAGCCCCCCACCTCGACCAAGCGTCCCAGATGGTACTCACGGGGTCCAGTGTATCTCGGTGGTGGAGGAGGATGAGGTCCCCAGGTCCAGGGGATGGCTGGAGCTTCCAGGATGGGACAGAGCTGACCCAGGGGTGCTGAGACTCTGGGTCCATAGGAAGGCAGGTGGGCACATGCAAGCACGAGGAAGGAGGCATGAACTGGCCTGCCCCCCGCCCTGGGAACAGCGTCCCACGCTGCCTCATTTCATCTTGAAGTCTCCACAGCACAGGGAGACCTGTCTGACTGTGTAACCTCACAGGTGCTGGGAAGTTGGGCCCAGGTAGGGGAGGTGGCTGATCTGCATGTGTGCACAGAGCCGGGAGCAGGAAGCGTCCTGTGCATGGGCTCTGTCCGCCCGTAACAGTTTGCTAAGTGAGGGATGAACATAGGAGCGCATGCTCTTGTCTGGTCAATGTCAGCATGACGACCAATGGCCATCATTGCCCATCAGCTACTTCCTACCAACCACCCTCTGCAGTGGGACTTGCTATCCCCATCTACAAGTGAGGAAAGCCAAACCCAGAGAGGGTAAGTCATCTGCCCAAGGTCACAGAGCAGGTGAATGGCAGACACCCTGACTCCCAGCACACCCTGTCCCAAAACGCTGATACAGGTAAACCCCAAGGGTGGACTCTGGAAGGTCAGGAGGCCTGTGCTGGTTTGGGGGTCCCACCTAAAGACCCATGCCTCCCTGGGCTGCAGCTCCAGGGTCTGGGGTCCTCAAGGACTGCAACACAAGGTTCTCTTCAGTCACCCCACCAGACTATCCTGAGCAGCTGGGGGGGATTCCACAACGCAGAGCCTCCCAGGAATGGGGAATATAGCACAGGGAGCAGGGCTCACTCTTGGGTCTGAGGCAGGTCACCTTACCTGGGTCTGGGGTCTGGACTCCTGGGGAGGGAAGGAGAAGCCGGTGCGGCGGGGGGAGGCCTGGCCCCCCCAGTCAGTGTGGTCAGCTGGGCTGCGCGGCGTTAAGGGAGAGCTGGGGTGATGGACCAGGCGGGCGGTGGGCAGGCGGGGAGACGCAGGGAGCTGGGGGCCATCATCACAGAGCCGGACCCGGGGCTCCCGGGTCACCTGCACATAGCTGGCAGGGAAGATGCCCTGGCGCCCGGTGCCCGAGATGCGGCCCTCATACCAGTGCTCGTTCACCTTGCGGATCAGGCAGACACGCTCCCCCTGGTCACAGAGAGGGAGGGAGGTAGTATCAGCAGGGCCCTAGGCTGCCAGGCACAGGAGGGTGCAGAGTCATTGTAACCTAACACCGTGCATGGAGGGATCAGGCTTGGAGGGGACCAGCTGGTT
Organism: Moschus berezovskii; assembly: GCF_049115385.1. Classification (NCBI taxonomy): domain Eukaryota; kingdom Metazoa; phylum Chordata; class Mammalia; order Artiodactyla; family Moschidae; genus Moschus; species Moschus berezovskii. The sequence continues at coordinate 77,188,938 of NC_142466.1, read as the reverse complement.
ATATTCAGGCCACACGGCTCCACGGCAGGTTGGTAAGGAGCACTGGGCCAGTGTTAGCACCACTGCCGTGACTGGGTCCTTTCCTGCCTCCACCTTGCAGGTCATCACCACATCAAGAAACAAACCCCCTGAGGACAGCTGGTGTGTCCCCAAGCCCATATACTGGGCTGTCCTAGGAAGGATGGTCTCCAGCCCCCTCCTGCTCCCACCTCTCCACCCAGCCATCTCCGTCCCCCTCTCTCCCCAGGCCAGCTCTTCCAGGGAAACATTCACTAGGTGCATTCACGGCCTTTGCCCTCAAAATAAACCAAGAGAGACCAGTTCCCTTGCTTTCTGGGACATTACTCCATTTTCTTTTTTTCTTTCTTTTTGAACTTTTTGGCTGCACTGCATTGCACGTGGGAACTTAATTCCCTGACCAGGGATGGAACCTGTGTCCCCGGCATTAGAAGTGCAGAGCCTTAACCACTGGACTGTCAGGGAAGTCTCAACATTTTTCAAGCTTTCTGAACCATTATCTATAGTACAAAGAATATGCTGTAATATCAATCCAGTACACCCACACCCACACACACAACTGTCTAACAGTTGGATGGAATACCCTTTCTACGTGCAAGGTATTCTAAGACTTCCATTCTATTATTTTTTAAAATGCTGATGTGATCCTCACAGCCTACCAACCTGCAACTTGAGAAAAAGCACAACTACTCTAGAAGTTTTGAACATTTTAAAAATGGGCAAGGGACTTCCCCGGTGGTTCAGTGGCTAAGACTCTGCACTCCCAATGGCAGGGGACCCAGGTTCGGTCCCTGGTCAGGAAACTAGATCCCACATGCTGCAACTAAGATCCAGGACAACCAAATAAATTAATTAAAATAAATAAATAAAACTGGGCAGGAGACTTCCCTGATGGTCCAGTGGTTAAGAATCCACCTACCAAAACAGGGGACTCGGGTTTAATCCCTGGTCAGGGAACTAAGATTGTACATGCTGTGGGGCAACTAAGCCCCCACGCCACAACTGCAGAGCCTAAGTGCCACAACTACTGAGCTTACGTGCTCTAGAACCCATGTGCTGTAACAGAAGCCTGTGTGCCGCAACAAAGAGCCTATGCAGCCAGAAAAATAAATAAAAATTAAAATAGGCACAATTAAGGGAAAAATATCCAAAGAGACTGAGAAAAAAAATCTGAAACACTAGTGAAAATAGGTATATCTGAGTTTTTTTTTTTTAAGAATATTTTTACTGCACACATTTACCTATGTCTTCACCTGCCCTTGCCCTGCCCCACCCCCTTTCCCCCTGGCCAAGCGTACTTTTCTGAAGGAAAGCTCCACCTCCAGGTCCCCCTTGAAGTTGTACTGGGCCACGGCTTCTCCATACTCCAGCACCTGGTAGGTCGGAGGCTTGATGGGCTTGGGAATCTCATCTGCTGGCAGCACCTGGAGGAAGAGATGACATGAGATCAGCTTGGGTATCAACTGGGCACAGACCTGGGCTCCTGGGGAAGCAATATGAGCAAGGTCTGTCCCCAGACCAGAGTGGAGACAGATACCAAACACAAGCCTGGGGGTACCAGCAGTGAGCACAGGGCACGGGGGTAGTCAACCCCAGAATGCTTCTAGAGGAAGAATTTTCACCAGAGGTTATGTGGAGTGGGCATTATCAGAGTGGACAATGGCAGTGCAAACAGGAGAGAGTTTAAATTGGGGCACAGAAGGACATGAGAGGTACCAAGGAGTAGGGAGCTCCTGGTAAACTGTTCTAAAAGTGAGGATCTACAATTTCACCACTGCTTAGAACCAAGTGTCCATCCCCCGCCTCCACTTTTACCCCACCATGTGCCCAGAGTCGCCATGCTCTCTTCACTTCATCCTACTCAGAAAAATCAAAATGCTAATAAACTAGTTCATACTAAGACGTAAGAACTTCCTTGGTGGCTCAGACGATTGCCTGGTGGGGCAACAGTCCACGGGGTCGCACAGAGTTGGACGTGACTGAGTAACACTTCCAGCATTTCTAGATGTAAATGACTGATGACATGCAGTACTGTATATACTTGTGGAACTTCAGGATCAGGGACATCGTTTTAAGGATAGAGGTCTAGTAATGCCTATGAGATAAAGAGCCTGAAATAGACGACTCAATCGACGGGTCAAAGAGGAAGCCACAAAGGAAATGAGAATAGTCTGAGTTGAATGAAAAAAAAAATCAACATCTGTGGGTTGTAGGTAAAGCTATGCTTAGAGGGAAATTTATAGCATTAAATGTTTACATTTAGGAGGAAAAGGTTTCAGATCAATAATCTGAACTACCACTCTAAGAAACTAGAAAAGAACCTAACCCAAGCTGAATAAAGGAAATAATGAAGAGGCAGAAATCAATGAAATTGAAAACAAAAGTAGAGAAAAATCAATGAAAGTTGGTTCTTTGAAAAGATCCATAAAATTAACCAATTTCTAGCCAGAATAAGAAAAGACAGAGATTATCAATGTCGGGAATGAAAGAAAGGACATTACTTTGGATCACAATAAACTGTGGAAAATTCTTCAAGAGATGGGAATACCAGACCACCTCACCTGCCTCTTGAGAAATCTGTACACAGGTCAGGAAGCAACAGTTAGAACTGGACGTGGAACAACAGACTGATTCCAAATAGGAAAAGGAGTACGTCAAGGCTGTATATCATCACCCTGCTTATTTAACTTATATGCAGAGTACATCATGAGAAATGCTGGGCTGGAAGAAGCACAAGCTGGAATCAAGATTGCCAGGAGAAATATCAGATATGCAGATGACACCACCCTTATGGCAGAAAGTGAAGAAGAACTAAAGAGCCTCTTGATGAAAGTGAAAGAGGAGAGTGAAAAAGTTGACTTAAAGCTCAACATTCAGAAAACTAAGATTATGGCATCCAGTCCCATCACTTCATGGCAAATAGATGCGGAAGCAGTGGAAACAGTGGCTGACTTTATTTTTCTGGGTTCCAAAATCGCTGCAGCCATGAAATTAAAAGATGCTTACTCCTTGGAAGGAAAGTTATGACAAACCCAGACAGCATATTAAAAAGCAGAGACATTACTTTGCCAACAAAGGTCCGTCTAGTCAAGGCTATGGTTTTTCCAGTGGTCACGTATGGTTGTGAGAGTTGGACTATAAAGAAAGCTGAGCGCCGGAGAATTGATGCTTTTGAACTGTGGTGTTGGAGAAGACTCGTGAGAGTCCCGTGGACTGCAAGGAGATCCAACCAGTCCATCCTAAAGGAGATCAATTCTGGGTGTTCATTGGAAGGACTGATGTTGAAGCTGAAACTCCAATACTTTGGCCACCTGATGCAAAGAGCTGACTCATTGGAAAAGACCCTGATGCTGGGAAAGATTGAGGACAGGAGGAGAAGGGGACGACAGAGGATGAGATGGTTGGATGGCATCACCGACTCAAGGGACAAGGGTTTGGGTGGACTCTGGGAGTTGGTGATGGACAGGGAGGCCTGGCATGCTGCGGTTCATGGGGTCACAAAGAGTCAGATACGACTGAACTGAACTGAACTGACATTAAGACGATAATAACAAACATAGGTTCAATCCCTGGTCTGGGAAGACACCACATGCCTTGGGGCGACTAAGCTTGTGTACCTCAACTAGGGAAGCCTGAGCACTCTAGACTCCATGTTCTGCAACAAGAAAAGCCATCACAATGAGAAGCCCATGGACCACAACTAGAGAGTGTAGTCTCACTTGCTGCAACTCGAGAAAGCCCAGTCGCAGCAATGAAGACCCAGTGCAGTCAAAAACAAATAAATATTTAAGAGGATAATAATGAAATATTATGAACAACTTTATGCTGATAATTAGATAATCTGAAATTCCTTAAAAGATACAAATACTCAATAACTTGTAGCCCCATATCTATCAAACCCAGAACCTTGTCTCTGGATTCAGATTCTAGATTTTCTACTTAACAACTTGGCTCTAAACCTCAGTGCATCTGTAAAATGGGGGTGAGCTATCACTTTGCCAGGTTGATCAGGGGATCGAGGGAGGTGATACACAGGAAGGAGATGACACAAGTATATGTGATTGGTGAACTGTCTCAGACTTCATATTCTTGTCAGCTGCAGTTAGATTTCTTCCCAAAAGACAGCTGGAGATGTAGGTTTTGAGAGATGGATTCTGAGTGGTAAAAGTGGGGGACACTGAGAGGGCTGATGGCCTCCAGTACAGGAACTGGGTTGTTTGGTTCTTCCCCTGATCTGGGCTCCACCTTTAGGCCTCCCTTAACAAACATTTAAGGCACGAATGGGAGGGCACGAATGAGGCTGAGACTTGGCCCCTACCCCAGCTCACGGTTTTAGTCTTAGGAAACTTGCCAGGTGTGAGGGAGCAGCCAGTTCTAGAGAGGCTCCCTGGCTGGTTAAAGGGCATCTGCATTCTCTAAGTCTCTGCAAACCCTTCTACCCCTTGCTTGTCACCCCAACTCACCTCCACGTAATTAGCAGGGAAGATGCCCAGGCGGCCATGGTGCTCTCCCTCCAGCCAGTTCTTGTCCACCTCCTTGTGGATGTAGACAATGTCACCTTTCTTCAGAGTCAGCTCCCTGAAGGCCAGAGCAAGGACATTCAGCAATCTGAAGTCCTCAGGGTCCTCCAGACTCTGCCCAGCACCCCCAGAATCCCTCCCCTCCCTCTAGGGGGGCACACTGCAGTCCTGTCCTCCCAGGGACTGCCACAGGGAAGGCAAGGGGCAGAATGGTACTTACTTAGGGGACTGGGCCTGGAAGTCAAACTTGAGCCGGGCGGCCTTCCTCTGGGCAGGGGGAGAGAGCAGGTGACCTCATTCATTCAGCCGGCAAGTAGGCAAGAGCAGTCACCGGGACCCACCCCAGGCCCTCCTTGCACCCTGACCCTGATGGTCCCACCCCCCCTTACCTTTTTCTCTTCCTTCCTGGCAGGGCTGCCCCCTGGATCAGAGGCACTAGGGTCTGTGGAGAAGCACTGCCTCAGCTTGGGAAGGCCATGTCTTGGGGGGCAGGGCTGGGATGGGGCTCTGCTCCCCCCTCCCTGCCCAGGACAGGAACCAGTGGGAACAGGGGGGTTCCGTGACCTTCCTGCTACCTCTGCAGGGGCACCACCTTATCTGGAGCAGTGATGGTGGCAGAGGAGGCCGTCTGGGTGAGAACAACAGCAGGATCTGGTTCTCACCTCGAGTTGAGGAAGGGTAGACAAAGTCCCTCCGACCTAGGAAGGGGCTTCCTCCATCCGCCATCCTGTGGGGGCTCAGGGAGGAACTCGGGTAAAGTGCATTCGGGGAGCTGGAGCTCCAGGCGGAGGCCGGGCTGTGCGGGGACACACGAGTGAGCCACCTGTCTGGAGCTTCACCCCCGACCCGGCTCCCCACTGCCCGCCCGAATGCCCCCCGACCCCGGTCACTTCCTCCCCGCCTCGTCTCCCCGACCCCACCCCTCCTTCTCCCGAGGCGTCTCCCAGGTCCCGGGCCCTCAGCAGGATGTCCTACTTCCCGAGCGGTCAAGGCCGGGAAAGGGTGCGGCCCGGGGGTGGGGGAGGCGGGAGCGAGCGCGGATCCCCTCGCCGCTGCGACCCGAGCCCCCGGGCCGGGGAACCGGCTTCTCTCGGAGGACCGGGGACGGCCCCCCACCCCGGCCGACGAGCGGCCCCTCTCCGCGCTCCCACCCCTCCGCCCGCCGCCGGCGTCCCGGGCTCGCCACCCCTCCCCGCGCCACGTCTCCGCCGCCACTCACCGCGCTGGGGGCCGCGGCTCCCGGGACCGTCGGGGCGCCTGAGAGCTCTGTGCGGAAGACCAGCGCGGTCAAGGCCGGGACGCCGCCTCCGGAAAAGTTTGCGGCGGGGAAGGGGGCCGGAGGGGGAGCGGGAGAGGAGGGGCGGGAGGCACGCGGGGCGGCGGGCCGGGAGCGGGAGGAGCGAGGAGCCGGGGGAGGGACCGCGGGCGTGGAAGGGGGAGGGAAGGCCGGGACAGGGGGCCCCGGGGCTGAGGTCCCGGGGGCGAGGGACCCCTCCGGCTCCGGAGGGCAGGCTGACGTGGAGTCGGCCCGGGGAGGGCTCTTAGGGGTCGCTAGGAACAGTGATCGCCCCGCACTTTGGGGAGGAGACTTGGATGGAGTCGCCCAAGGTCGCGAGTGCAGCTGGAGGCGATGCCTCTTGTCGGCCTGCCCTCCCACCAAAGCCATGCCTGCGCGGCTCGGGGTTCCTGCGCCCACCAGGAGGGCCCCGGGGGGCCGGTACCTTGGGGCACGGCAGCCCAGTCTCGATTGCCCGCAGGTCCTTGTCCAGCTCGGCGCTCAGCTTGGCCAGCTCCCTCTCCAGCAGGACCTGGGGGCGGGTTGTGCGGAGAGACTTGGGCCAGGGTCAAGGTGGGGGGCGGGGAGTGTACCGTAGGGGGAGCTGGGCTGGGCCAAAGTCAGATGTGAGAAGCCCAATGACAACACGTCAAAGCACGGGGCGCTGGGGTAAAGGGCAGGCTCAGGGCGCCGGGCCAGGCCAGGCTGACTACCTCTGGGCCTGCCAGGAGGTGTGTCTTGGGGTGTCAGGAGGGCCCTCCCTGCTGACCCAGCTCACCCATCCCTTACTCCCAGGGTAACACTTTAGCATTTCCTGATGTGTTTCAGGACCATGTACTGTCAGGTTCCTTCTCTGTTCAGGAGCCTACCAGGCTCCCTACTTCCTCTCCTGTCAAGTCTTTTATGGCCCTCCACCGCCTGACTTCACTCTATCCAACCCCGCCCTCCCTCCCACAGCCAGTCCAGCTGCTGGGTGTTACACACACACACACACACACACACACGCGCGCGCGCGCGCCCTTCCAGCCTCTGCCTGTGTCACCCCCATCCTGGACACCCCCTCTCTTTGCCTGGCCTCCAAGCTCCATCTTCAAGAATACTTCCTGACAATTCCAGTCCACACTGACCAGTCTCTTCTCAGCCTGCCATGATGAACACACAATTTTCAACACATGTTTACTGAGCGCCTACTGTATGCCAGAGGCTTCCCTGGTGAGTCAGACAGTAAAGAATCTGCCTGCACTGCAGGAGACCTGGGTTCGATCCCTAGGTTGGGGCAATTCCCTGGAGATGGGAATGGCTACCCCACTCCAGTATTCTTGCCTGGAGAATTTCGTGGACGGAGGAGCCTGGTGGGCGACAGTCCATGGGGTTGCAGAGTCAAACATGACTGAGCAACTAACACTTTCACACACTGTATTATGCCAGGCACTGTCCTGATGCTGGGGGTACAGAGCTAAACCGTATGGGACTGGAGAGGGTCAGAGTTTTGAGTCCATGGCCTTGGCCCATGGTCATGGGGACCTTGACCACCCAGAAAGTCCCTCACTGGTCCCCCAACATATTGTGTCCACTCCCACCCACCTGCCCATAGTACACACCTCAATGGGCTGGGAGGGCTTCTCAACAGGGTCGTCTACCAGTGGTTTCTTGGGCTAAAAGTGGGAAGATTGAGTCAGAGGGGGTGAAATCGCTCCCCCAATGCACGATTTGAGGGTATATCCTTTTCCAGAGAACCAGGCCCACACACCTTCTGCCCAGTCTCTAGTTCTTGCAGAAACTGGTTCCAGGATTCTTCCGTCCAGACATTGTCAGCTTTATCTCGGCGTCTGAGCACCTGCATGGCAGGGAGTAAGCATCAGCTTGAAGAAAGGGGTACCGGGACACTGGCCAGGCTCAAGAAGCAGGCTTTCAGCCACTGTCCACTTCCATGCCCATCAGCACCCTCCCAAGAATTCCAGGATCTTCTGGCTGCACAGGCTCCAAGATGAAGAACAGCTTTACCTGTGCTTGCAGCAGAAAGTGAAAGTGGCTCAGTTGTGTCTGACTCTTTGCGACCCCATGGACTATACAGACTATGCCGACGACTGCAGCAGAGGGCCTGACCAAAGAGCATGGTGATGGGGGAAATGCTGGGCGGGGAGAGGGGATGCTGGGCAAGCTACCTGCTTTGAGGTCTGGTGCAGGGAGGAGGGTGCTCCAGGACTGCAACTGAAGGTGCTTCTGAGAGACTCTTCAGAGACGTCCCAGCTTCTTCTAAAGAAAGGGAAAGACATCTTTCAGTTTCCTTTTAGGGAAACAGAGGCAGGCGTGAGCACACAGTCCTTGGGAGCGAGCTCACCCCTCCCTACCTGCTCTGGGCTGTGGAAGCAGTGTTAAATAGTAAAATGTTATTAGCGCTGAATTCAAATTCCAGTCCCATCACTTAGCTGTGTCTCCTTTGGTCTCAGAGCCTCTGATTCAACACCTATGATATGAGAATGACTCCCACCTTTATAAGGGTGTGGAGAATCTTAGGTGAGGGAACAGACCCGAGACACCCAAGACACGGGCTAACACAAACACATCTGCTCCAGAAGTGGCCAGTCCGTTTCCTGCTGGCCTTGGTGAAACATCCTGCATTTGGGTTCTGTCTGGTCCCATGACTGTGGGCATGTATGTCTGTGCAGCTTCGATGAAGTTGGTCGCCATGACCAAGTGGTCTTGCACCCATACCCAAGGGTGTGAGGCTACATCTTAGTTCCTGGAGAACTCAGGTCAGGGGAAAGAGCCTACAGGCCTGACCCAGGAACTCTGAACAAGTTACTTCTGCTCCACAGGTCTCAGCTCCCTGGGGTGCTAGATCATTGATGTCATCTGTCACAGTTACCTGAGTGTCCTTCCAGGACGCCCTTCTTGGCTGGCTGAAATCTTCCAGTTTCTGCTGAGTTTGAATGTTTTCACAAAGTGGAACCACTGTACCAAGCTTATCAAGTTATGGAATGTCTGAGGGGAGGGTCAGGATTTGTCGGCTGTTACTATGACTCTGCTCTAGGAAGAACATCACTAACAACAGTGATATGAGAATGGAATACATTGTTCCTAATTTAAGGAAGCTCTAGTCATAATTGGAAGGACTGATGCTGAAGCTGCAGCTCCAATACTGTGGCCACCTGATAGGAAGAACAGACTCATTGGAAAAGACCCTGATGTTAGGGAAGATTGAAGGCAGGAGAAGGGGACAACAGAGGACAAGCATCACTGACTCCATGGACATGAATTTGAGCAAGCTCCAGGAGATCGTGGAGGACACAGGAGCCTGGCGTGCTGCAGTCCATGGGGTCACAAAGAGTCGGACATGACTGCAGCTGAACAACAACTAGTCATAATCAAGCTCGTCTGATAATCATGTTTGTGGAGACTTGCGGTATGCTTTGGTCGTCATGCCACACTCTGATCCCATCTAACAGATGGAGCTAGAGAAGCTTAGACTGGATACCTCGGTCAAGGTCACATGGCTAGAGCAGCACACTGGTTTGAATCCAGATGCGTGTGCGTGCTCAGTTGTGTCCAACTTTTTGCGACCCATGGGCTGCAGCCTGCCAGGCTCCTCTGTCCATGGAATTTTCCAGGCAAGAATCCAGAAATCTGGGTCCAAATCTTGACCAAATCTTAGTCTCTACCTTATTGATGATGCCAAGAGCCACAGCCCAGTTAAGGCCAGGCTAATGAGGTCACTCCGTTCCCAGAAAGGAATCAGAAACTCACTAGTGACACTGTGACGAGAGAGCCTCCTGCTTCCTGAGGTTGGGCTGAGCCCCTGCAGCTTGGGCTGAGCTTGTGTGGTTTGCTCAGAAAAGATCCACTGCGTCCTTGACCTGTCTGGAGGGTTCCTCTCGGTGGCATCTGGGACAAAGCCTGAGATCCTCTCTGCCCCTTGTTTTCTCGCAGGCTTCAGAGTGGATGGCTGCAGGTCCATGCCTAGCCACGGGCTACCCGACTGTCCACCCCAAAAGAGGCCTGGACTTTTGGGGTGATGAATTCCTGCCACCAAATACAGAGGCATCCCAGGCGGTCCTGACCACAAAGAGCAGTCAGGTCGTCCCCCTTTGGCTCTGGTGGCATGGAAAGGATCTCAAGCAGTGGGAACCCTGAGAAGGGGCAGAGCCATGGGCGGGAGCCTGCCTGCCTGGTGTGAGACTGTGCCAGCGGTGGCCACCAGGGGGTGCCAGTCCCCTCAAGGAAGCAGGCACCCCTCTGCAGCTCTGGGGCCCTCCCCTTGATGGCTCACCCGCTCAGAGGCGATGTCTGGTTTGGCCTGGCAGGTGGTCTTTGCTGGGGTCCTGGATGCCTTGAGTCTGCAGAGGTGGCAGAGGAAGAATCCACTGAAAGTGAGAGAAAATAAACTTGGGTGGTGAGACGTGAAAGCTGGGGTTGAGGGCACCTGGGTGACCATGGAAGGTTCTAGCCCACCCCCACCCACGCTCCTGGATGGCTGGTGGGAACAGGGGTGATTCTCTGGACCAGTAAGTATGGGCTGGGTGCCAAGAGCTTTACACTCTTCACCAAGCCTTTGAAACATCTGAAAGTGAAGAAAGTGAAGCGGCTCAGTCGTGTCCGACTGTTTGCGACCCTGTGGACTGTAGCCCGCCAGGCTCCTCTGTCCATGGGATTCTCCAGGCAAGAATACTGGAGTGGGTTCTGGGGTGTTCCCATTTTACACGTGAGAAAAGAGAGGCCCAGAGAAAGCAGAGCCAGGGCTAGGCATTTGCTGGACAGTGACTCAGAGGCTCTGAATTATTAATACCATGGACCAGGGGATTTGGAGTTCACGGAAATGGGCTGTACTAAACTTCACAAGTTGAGCTGAGCCAACTGGGGAGCCCCAAAGCCAGGTGTGGCTGAAGGGAGGGGTAAATGCAGGCGCCGGGCTGGGGCATGCCACCACCCCACCCCTGCCTTCACCTTTGGGTGCCTCCTCGAAGGTCCAGTCCAGCTGTAGGTCTAGGGTAGCAGAAAGGAATAGGTCAGGGTGGGGGCAGCAAGTGAGGACAAGGATGGGGAGCCCTGGGAGGCAGCCCCAGAGGCTCCCAGTCCTTCCTGCCTAGAGCAGGGGCCCAGGGCTGAGTCAGAGCCTAAAGAATGTCTCGAGGGAGGGAAGGAATTGGGAGGGCAGTTCTCAGGAGGGCTTGAAATGCCTCTGGCTGCCTTAGGGCCTGAGCGAGCCAAGAGGGCAGTGGCCTTGCCCAAACCCTCCTGTCCTTCCCTCCCTGCGTTCCCACACACACCCTCTCCCTGACCTTTGGAGACCTGCCCTCGCCAGGTCAATTTGGAGAATTCCACTTCCCCTTCACCCTCTTGCCCTTTCTGCACCCTCTTCTAAATCTTCCCCCCTTTGCCCAGACCCAGTCTTCAAGGTGCTCAGGACTTTCTGGGGCCTCCAAGGAAGAGCTACTAACCAGCCAACCCTCTTGATTTCCTTGGCACACAGACATGTAACCACAGGTCTGACCTTAAACGCAAACCACAACCCCCCTCTCTGGATCCCACACCTTCCTCCAGTTCTTGGAGTTTTCTGCTTTCCTTTGCAGCCAACTACTGGCCATAAGGGGCTTCCCAGATGGCGCTAGTGATAAAGAACCCACGTGCCAATGCAGGAGACATAAGAGACACAGGTTCAATCTCTGGGTTGGGAAGATCCCCTGGAGGAGGGCAGGGCAACCCAGTCCAGTATTCTTGCCTGGAGAATCCCATGAACAGAGGAGCCTGGCAGGCTACAGTCCATAGGGTTGCATACATGCTGACCATAAGAAACTCAGTGTCATCAATTCCACTTCCTGATAAGCAGGCTTTTAGCCTGAGCCACCCTCGTCAAGGACTCCAGTGACCTCCATGTTACCAGATCAAATGGTCAGTTCCACCTGATCATCAGCAGCATCAGTCACAGAGGTTCACTTCCTTCTTTAGAAATTTCTTGTCACTTGGCTTCAGGGAGACTACTCTGGTTTTCCTCCTGCCTCCCAAGCTGCCCCTTCCCAGGCAGCCTAGTTGATTCCTGCCCATCTCTCCAAGCAAGTGCTTCAGGGCTCAGTCCCTGGGCCTCTGTCTCTCCATCTCCCTGGGTGATCTGGTCCAGTCTTCTACCTTAAAAAATACTGTCTATTCCAGGGACTCCTAACTTTAGCTGTATATCGGAGCTACTTGGGGGACCTTTATACCAAAAATCTCTTTAAGTGGCTACTTGGGGGACCTTTACACCAAAAATCTCTTTAAGTGGGTCCTTGCTATTTCCATCTGCAGCTTAAGCCTTACCCCAGGAACTACAGACCTGTTTATCAACTGCCCAGTGGCTCAGTGGTAAAGAATCTGCCTTCAATGCCAAAGATGCAGGTTCGATCACTGGGTGGGAAAGAGCCCCTGGAGAAGGAAATGGAACCCACTCCAGCATTCTTGCCTGGGAAAATCCCATGGACAGACGAGCCTGGTGGGCTACAGTGCTTGGGATCACTAAAGACAGACAGGACTTAGCGATTCAAAAACATCAACTGCCACTTGTATGAACCGTATCTAAAACTGAACGCCCCTTAGACTTGCACACACACAACCCCTCCCCGCCTTTCCTGTGTGTATATACATTTATAAAGGGCAACTTCATGGGCTCACTCAGGTTGAAAGTCATCCCTGACTGGTCTCTTTCACGCCACATCCAATCCATCATCAAATTACCATGATTCTGTCTCCAGAATCCCACCAGACCCGCTGCTACTGCCCTGATCTGAGACACTGTCATCTTTAGCCTGGATTTTGGCCAGACCTCCTGACTGGTCCCTTGCCTCCACCCGGCCCCATCTCTTCCCCACCTGGCAGCCAGAGGGAGTCACTTCAGCCACCACCTGTCAGAGCCTGTCACTCACTCTTCAGCTCGGAGCCTCCTGGGGGCTCCTCGGTTCTTGTAGAGTAAAAGCCCAAGGCCCTGGGTGACCTGACCCCAGCATCTTTGCGTTCCTTTTCCACCGCGTGCCCCTCTCACTGCAGTCCAGCCCCTCTCTGTGGCCCCAGAACAAATCTGGCCTGCTCTGCCTCTGGGTTCCCCATGCTCCCCATGCAGCAACCCTGCTCCCCCAGCCCTGCAGGGACAACAACTTCACAACCTTAGCTGTCAGCTCAGAAGCCACTTCTCAGGGGCCTTTCCTGACCAGCCCGTGTGAAGTGACAGCCTTCCTGCCCTGGGCACTCTCCCGACCTTTTCTCCCTAGCCCTTACCACCATCTGCCATATTAAATGACTATGTGTTTATTCTGTGACCCCTTCTCTCTCAAGCTTTGCTAAGGCAGGAACAACATTTTTTTGTTCCCTGTTTTGTCTTTAGCACCTAGAATAGTAGTCAGCAAACAGCAAGTGCTGAACACATGGTTAAGGGACTGACCGAACGAATGTGTGACCACACAGCTTCCCAGACCCTCACTGGGGATAGTGTCTGGTCATTGTTCTCCTTACAGGGAGGAGATTGGCGGTTCCCTCCTTTGACCTGTTTTAGCATTCACTCACCCCAGAGCCTGGGATGAGTGGAGACACTTCCCGGACAGGTAAGTCTCCTTGTCTGCCTCTCACTCCCCGTGCCCCAGGGGCCCAAGCCCACTCAGGCAGAGAAAGGGCCCCAGAAGGGGGTCTCACCTGGCATTTTCCGGTGGATCTGCTTGAACATTCTTCGGTACCAGTCCCTGGGGCTGTCAACACTCTGGGATCAAAGAAGGCAAAGTCAGGCCACCCTCCCAATATCAAGCCACAGACAGTTTTCCTCGCTGAGTCTTTTCTCTGGCCATCCTTGAAGCCCCCTGGGTGGGCTGTTGTGACATCTTTAGTAACAATAACTCCATGTAGTCTGTTATGTTTGAGTAAGATAAACAGAAGGGGGACTTCCCTGGTGGTCCAGTGGTTAAGACTCAGTGCTCCCAATGCAGGGAGCGTGGGTTCAATCCCTGGTCGGGGAACTAAGATCCCACATGCTGTGTGGCTTGGCCAAAAAAAAATTTTTTTCAATTATAAAAAAAAAAAATACCCAAATATATGGAAGAATCTCCACCAGTGATGAGCCCTAAATTGTGAGATCTGGGGTGGCTTATATTTTTTTTTCTTTTTATGTGTTTCTGACGATTCTACAAAGAACATGTGTTTCTACATAATGAAAAATAAACCGTATTGGTGGGGGGTAGGGTAGGAAGGTATTTCACTTCTTCTGCCTCAGCTATGTTACCAGTCTGAGTCTCTGATAAGGAACTAGAGGCAGACAGCTGGCTCAGGATAGGCCTGGGAGTGGTGGAAGGGCAGGTCCTCCCAGCAGGAATCCTTCAGATCCTCCAAGCCTGCTGCGCCATCAGGCCTCACTCAGGACTCTCGTTCACCCATTCAGTCAGTCACTTTCTCAGCAACCATTTCACCAGTGCCGTGCCAGGCCCAGGGCCACGAATGGGGGTCAGCCCTACAGCAGTGGCTTTCTACCATCAAGAACCTGTGGGGTAGTCTAGAACTGGCCCCCCACCAAAAAAAATCACTTGCACAACTCAGACATGCCAGAGTGCTCGTAATTTTATGGGGCTCATGATCCCCCGGACCCATAATGGTTGACCCCCTGCTTTAGTCTGGTATGGTTTGGGAGCAGCCTTTGTGTCAGAGGTGGAGCTCAGGGTGGACCCCTGGGCCCCACCTATCAGCGGCCCCAGCCCTGGACTCACAGATCGGGGTGCAATTGGCATGCCGCTCTCATCCACGGGCCCGATGCCCTCATACTTGACCCAGCGCTTGTCCCGCCGTTTGCTGTCCTTGGTCCATGTGGCTGACCACTTCTGGGAATGCTGGGAGGCAGGGGTCTTCTGGTTCCCAGGGGGCCGGTTCCCAGGGCCCGGCCAGGTCTGATACCAAGCAGGGTCTGTGGGGTACATGGAGAGGAGCTTCAGCAAAGGGGCCCCACCTAGGCTTCTTTGTCTCACAGCTCCTCAGACCACTGAGCCCTGTGGGTTCAAAAGTTTCAACAACCCCTTGTTTGTCTAAGTTGATGACTCAGACTCTACAAATGTCCCCATCCTTGGCAGGACCACAGGGCTCTGTTTGTTTACTTTTTAGTTAAAGTGAATGAAAATGGATTTTATCTGGAGAAATCTATGCCCGTCCCCACCCCACCCCACCCCACCCTGCTTTGTTGGGGATGTCTTCAGAGTTTTTACAATGAGAGCCAGAATTGTCGCATGCAGAGCATGCTAGAGGCATCTCTAGCTGGGGAAGACAGTGGGGTGTGGCAGAAAAGGGCTGGTGCTGGGGGCGAAGACCTGCATGCAGACCTATTGGCTTTGTGTCAGGCACAGCGATCAACCTCACTGTGCCTATTTCCAACTTCTGCAAAATGAGGGTGGTCACAGCAGAGCTGCAGGGAGATCTAATGTGTGTGACTGTTCAGGACAGTGCCTGAACACAACCAACACAACAGGGGTAGAAACTCACTCACCAGCACCAAACGGGCTCCAGGGCAGGATGAACCAGTGTTTGAACCTCAGCTCAGCCTTTGTGACCGAACATCCCTGAGATAGGGGTCCTTCACTGAGCAGATGCTAATAATGACACCTTACCTTGCCAGGCTATGGAGGGATGGAGTGAGGTAAGACCTGGAAAGTGTCTTTACAGTGTCCAGGATTTTCTACATGCTTACCGACTATTTGTTAAATGTGTAAACTACTCAACACACTGGAGGCCTCAAAGGAATGCTCTATAAATGTTGCCATCCTCCTTAAGAGAGGGGCCCTGGGGGTGGACATGCACCCAGGAGGTCCCAGGAATCTCTCAGACCTCGTGGGCTGGGCTGGGCTGGGCTGGGCTGACTCATAGGAGCCCAGGAGCTGGCAGAGTCCGAGAGCTGTCTCTGCAACCTTCTGCTGGGCTGCTGCATACAGATGGGGGCCGGGGGCAGCCCTTAGGGGGCGTGTCTTGAGTTAAGCGCCCATCCCTTCTTCAGCCCACCTATGTTCACATTCCTTCAGCCTCCATTCCCAATCCAAGCCGTACCCTGGACTGCTGGAGATCCCCCTGACCTAAAGCTATGTTCCCTGCACATTTCCTTCCCCCTGGCACTGGGTGGGGGAGGCAGGGGAAGGGATGTGTCAGCCTGTCTCTACCGCAGCAGTTTCACTCTCACAGGCCAGCACGTGCCTACAGGGAGGGGTGGTGAGCTGAGCTCACTGGCCCCAGGGGCCTTGAGAGACTTTCACCCACCTCCTGTCCCTCCACCTGACCCAGGGTGTGTGCCAGAAGGCTGAGTCCAAGAACCTCTGACTGAACCCCTCCCCAACCCCTAACCCTGGGGCTGCTTCTCCCAAGAAGACCCACCTGGGTGTCTGGAAGCATCTCTCCTTGGTGGCAAGTACCCGTTGCACACGGTCCTGGGCGCAGGGTCATGGAACTGGAAATTAAGGGTGTTGGAGCCACCATTCCGGATCACGGGCACCTGTGGGGAGGGGCCAGGAGCAGCAGCTCAGGCCCAGAGGGTTCTGCAGGCGGGCGGGCGGAATGGCTAAAAGGTGAGGGCTGGACACTGCCTGGTGAACCAGCAAGGCTCTCTAGAACTGTCATCCACCTCCTTCCCACGCTGATCCTCCTGCTGCCCCCAACCTGTCCTGAGCCCCCCTCCCCAACTAGGGGCCCACAGTACCCGCTCCTTTGCTGTCTCACTCACCCGTGTCCCCCGGGCGGATGACCCTACGTGGGCCAGGAGGTAGCCCGGGATGAAGTCATCCAGGCTGAGCCCAGCTGGGAGGCTGTGGTGTGGGGCCTGCATGCTCGGGTCAAGGCTGGAGGGCTGCTCCTCGGCGTGTCCTCTGTGGGGAAGGAAGAAGGAAGGAGGACCCCTGCTGGGTCCAGGCTGCCCCTGTCCTCTGAGTTCAACCCTGGGGCTGTGGGAGGGAGGGGTCGGGCCAGCTGGGTGGGAGCTCAGAGACCCAGGAAACAGGCCGCTGTGGGCACCCGCTTTCAGGCTGCCCGTGCAGACTCCTAGAGGCACAATGGGCTGCTTGTTAGGCCTCGGGCAGGAGCTCTGGGTGGGAGTGGGGGAGGGGAAGGCCGGGCATGGAGGAGGAGGAGGGAGGCTGGCTGGGAGCACACCTCCAGTGGCCAGCCCCTCTGGGGCTCTCACTGCACAGTGCAGCCCTCTCCCCCGGAGGGAAGGCAGAGGGAACTGGGGCAGCTGGCAGAGGAGGGCCCGGGTACCAGGACTTTGTTTCAGTTCCCTCTGCCACCCTCAGGCCCCGTGAGCATCTGCTTGCCAGCGGGCACAAAGAGTTAGTCAGGCAGTCGGGTGGGGAGCGGCCACCCGCCCACTGCCCAGCAGGGCCAAGATTCTAGGGAGGCTGGGCATGTCCAGTCAACGGGAACCATTCGTTCTGAGCTCAAAGTAGTATCAGCTCCTTTCTTTGGCCTCTTGGCTCAGACCGAAGCCTCACAGGACTCAGGGTGCCAGTGAGGGGTCAGGCGGCTTGGGCTGGACAGCGAGTTAGTGGGTGAGCGGGGAATTGGCCAGCTCACAGGGAGGTGGTTCTGAGTGTCACACACACGCATGCACACAGAGGTGTGCACACACCCTACTTTCTCCTACACCTCCAGGCTGTCTCTTGGACAGAGGGTTTCCTGGGAGCATCATGCCAGACTGGCCAGCTGGGTCCTTCCACCCCAGGCAAAGGTGAGGTAAAGAGACAGGGCTCCCACATTCAGGAGAGGAGGCAATGGGGTTTTTCCACCAGAGAGCTGTGCTGCCCAGGCCGTTCTGTCCCACCTCACCTGTACTGCTGAACGTGGCCAGAGGCTGAGCCAACCTCAGCCACCTTCTGGCACTGGACCGGTTCTGGCACTTTTGTTTAGAGTTAAGGTTTGCATGTGCCTCTGGGGTCTAGGGGTTCATAGGAGGGTGACAAGGACCTTGTGAGGTGCTGTTTGTGTAGCATGGAGTGTTAGCATGGTGGATGCTTAAGATGCTGGATGGAGTGTAAGAACGTGGCTTGTGCAGGGTTACCGGGTGGGGGGTCATGTGAGCAGTATGGGAATTGTAGGTACAGAGGAGGTCCAGCTGAATAGTAGGTGGGAGGTATGCAGTGGGGGGTGGTGTGCAGCTGGGGGGTGGTCATACGAGCAGTGCAAGTGTTGTGGAGACCAGAGGGGATGAAAGTGCCATGGGGGCTGTGACTGCTGCTGTAGCCAGTTCAGTTTCTGCTCAGCCATGGTGGGGCTGCAGGGTACAGACAAAGCTGGGGGCAGCTCTCTGACTTTAGTCAGGGAGTGGCAATTCCTTCTGACATTTGAGACCTACTGGGGACACAGCTTTTCCAGGCCTATCCCTAGCTGGGGTGGCGGGGGAGAGTGACTGGCTGAGGCTGGAGGAGGGGCAGCTCACCAGCTGGATCCAATTAGGACTCCTACCAAAAGCAAAACAGGCAGACACACCCCAGTTCCGGGCTACTCTCCCCCACTCTGTGGGGGAAACTGAGGCAGGGGAGAGTAGGAGATCTGGAGCCCTGAGGCAAGCTGATTCCTAGCCACAACCCCACCCTGGACAGCTGACAAAGGAGACCAAGATGCGAGGTCAGCACAGGCAGCCCTGATCACCAGCTGACCCAGCTTCCTTCCCTCTCACTGCCATACTCTGTTGCACTCCCTGAGAACTGCCCTGCAGGAGGAAGGGGCCGGTGGGAGGTCTGATTCTTCAGGTGCTGCTCATCCTTGGTGGCCCAGCTGTCTGACCCTTCCTAACACGGCACCCTGTGACACACCTCTCAGGATACGCAGGAGTGGGTGGGAAAGGATGGGCTGAGTGTTCCTCCCGTACCAGGAGGTGATAAGGAGGACTTCTCATGGGGAGGATGGAGGCACCGGGGCAATGGGTGCCGCACTGGGGCAGTGGGTCCGCATCTGGCAGAGGATAGAGGGGGACAGGAAATCCCCAGATCCTCCCTGAAATCGGCCGCCCTTCACCCCTAACGGCTGAAAAACGTGAAATAGCCCACTATAGTTGGCAGACTCCGTCCTGCCTCCAAGAACTGCCTTTGACTTTGGGGGCTTGAGCCTTAGGCGCATCCCAAGGGTATTTTCCAGCTAAAAGTCCACGTGGACAAGTTCAGGCTTTCTCGACTTTCGCCTCATCTGGATTGAGGGGGGACTTCTCACCTCTTTCCCTCCCCCAGAATTTGGGACCAGGACCCCCGAGGGACAGGCTTCCCGCGTTCCCCCGGCTTGGAGTGCGGGTCCCTCCCCGACTGCAGCCCCCGCCTCCTCTCCGCCACCTCTCGTCCGGGGCACCTACCTTCCCAGGAGAGCAGGTGGAGGGGACTGCACACGCCCGAGAGGACACAGGAGCATCTCTGCGCGGCTCCTGCCTGGCGCGGCCGCGGCGGGCCCTCGGGGAGGGAGGGCAGGGAGAAGTCCGGGCCGTGCCGTTCGCCCTCGTGACCCGGTCAGGACGGGCTCCGCGAGGCCGGGCGCCCGAGAAGGAAGAGGGGGATCGGCGGGGCCGGAGAAGTGGGGACGAGGGCGAGCGCTGGGAGGAAGGACCGCGAGAGGCGCGCGGGGCCGGCAGGCGCGCGGGCGGAGTGCGTCTCTCCCTGTGATCTGGCCCCGGGGCCGGCCTGGGGTGGAGGGCGGGGGCTCCGGGCGGCCGGGGCGCCAGAGAGCTCCCCGTCGGGGTGCGCGCGGGCGGGCCCCGGGGACGCCGTGGGCCTTGGTGGGGGCCGGGGCGGCCGCGAGGCGGCGCCGGGAGAGGCGGTCCAGGGCCCCCCGGGAGACCGCTCCGGTTTCCCAGCTGCGTCCCCCGCCCCCACCGCAGGCCTGGCGTCGGGCGGGGGCGCGGGCCAGCGAGCGGCACTCAGAGTTTCCAGCCACATTTCCAGCGGGCGGGAAGGGAGCCGCTGCTCGGCGGAGCCAGGACAGAGGGCAGGAGAGATTAAAGAACCCGGGTCGAGCCAGCCACTGATATGGGACCCGGATGCAGACAGGCTGGGGCCGGGATAAGGTCGCCGCACCGACAGAGTGGCCTAGTGGGCCGAGTTAAGGCCCGGCCGTCTCCCTCCTCTCTTGGAGACAGTTTGCGTGAGTGCGCGTCCCGGGCGTGTGCACACACACACACATACTCACACACGCGTGCACTGGCCAATGGGCGGATGCTCACACACGTGCAGGCCCCCCGAGGACAGCCGCGGGAGGAAACTGGACCGAGGCAGAGGCCCCCTGGGTGTGCCGCGCCCCTGAAGAGGATGAGGGCGAGGTCCCTTTGGCAGGGATGGGGTTACCGGGGTCTTGGTGTTCCCATACACCGTATTTGTTTTGATCTTGCTGCTTTTCCGCTGTTCCCACTGCTTTGACACCGGTCCCAAGAGCCCGCGCCCATTGGCTCCCATCCCCTCTGGCCATCCCCACTACCCCTTCTCCCCTGTGTGAGCGAGGCTCTGTGCCAGCACAGAGCCTGTTACAGTGAAGGTTTGATGAATGCTTCACTATTTATGAATGCTTACTACTAGTTGACAGACTCTGGGGTACTACTTATTAGTCCTTGGCTTGGCTCTGAGACCCCATGCCCCAAATCAACTAACTGGTAAATACCTGCTGGGCAATTTCTGATCTATTTTGGAAGCGATCAATTATAGATTATGAAAATATGGAACCATTTGTTAGGACCTACTGGGAATTAGGGGGCTTCCCTGGTGGCTCAATGGTAAAGAGCCTGTCTGCCTATACAGGAGACACAGGTTCGATCTCTGAATGGGGAAGATCCCCTGGAGAAGGAATTGGCAACCCACACCAGTATTCTTGCCTGGAAAATCCCATGAACAGAGCAACCTGGCAGGGTACAATCCAAAGAGTCACGAAGAGTCGCACACAACTTAGCAAATAAACAATAACTGGGAGTTAGACTGGTACTTTCGGAGAAGGCAATGGCAAGCCACTCCAGTACTCTTGCCTAGAAAATCCCACGGATGGAGGAGCCTGGTGGGCTGCAGTCCATGGGGTCGCTAAGGGTCGGACACGACTGAGCGACTTCACTTTCACTTTTCACTTTCACACACTGGAGAAGGAAATGGCAACCCACTCCAGTGTTCTTGCCTGGAGAATCCCAGGGACGGGGGAGCCTGGTGGGCTTCCGTCTATGGGGTCACACAGAGTCGGACACGACTGAAGTGACTTAGCAGCAGCAGCAGCAGACTGGTACTTTGAGGCCACCATGCACTTCAGAGTGTTTTCCATTCAGCACAGAAGTTGAGAAGGAAGGGAATGGAGAAGGATGAAACCTTATTTTTAAATCCCTACCATCACAGATACTATTAGCTATATCATTCCCTGATTCAGGTTAAAAGAGCTATCTGCTTTGCGGTGACCCAGCTTGAAACAATTTCACGTGTGAAGCGCAAAAGGAGCGGAGGCTTAGGTTGAGAAGCTTGAGAAAGAGAGGCGTGCCACCTAGCTTCCAGTGCACTGGCAGACCTGGCACCATTGGGTACATACTCCAAAGCAGATCCAAGTTCTCCAAGAAAGAGCTTTTGAATGATTTCAGGAGTTCCAAGTCTGCCAGTTGTAGGGACTCTTCATAAAAGTAATTATTGCACTGAGTACCCACTCCAGTAAGAATGCCTAGGAAATCCCATGGACAGAGGAACCTAGCAAACTACAGTCTACGGGGTCACAAAAGTGTCGGACAGGACTTAGCAACTAAACAACAGCAGGGAGCTGAACGAGATCAGTTTGAAGGCCCCTTCCAAGAATCTCTGATTCTCCAGGAAAGCTGGAGGGATGGGCATGGGACTCTGCCCACAGAAGTCAGTGTCAGAGAGGAGGGAGGAGCTTTGGTAGTATCTGAGTGCAGGCAGCAGTGAATCGCCCTTCCCTTAATGCTTGGATATCTACTCACCCCCAGCCACCACCCTCTTCCCTCCCTGAGGGACAAAGCTTGTGCCCATCTCCCTTGTCACCAGTTTTTTCCCCACCTGTCACGATCCTGGTGTTTAAGGGCCACATCTCTTTCGTGTTCTTCCTTGTTCTCCAAAGATGGTGAAGCTGACGATCTTCCGACTCCAGGAATCCTGGCCATACCCGCTTCTCACCAGCAGCAAGCTTCTCTTATTCTCTAGGGCTCTGACCTGGACTCCAAGATAAATATTTAATGTAGAGGGTGCAGCTGAGCCGACAAAGGTCCCCAGCTTCCTGTTTCTCACAAGGGGGAGGTGGCAGCCATAGGCGAGAAGCGGAAGACTGGCTACCAGCCTCATCTCTATAAGAATGGGGAGTCCAGTAAACAGCTTTGTAGGAGGCGGTGGGGGAAGCTCTGCCGGAGACCTGAGCTGCTTTGACTTCTGCCTGTCTGCTTCAGGTCCTGCCGGGCTTATCACCTTCTGTCTCAGGTCAGAACCTGCTGTGCCATGGTGCCTGTGGGAATCACTCTCCTTCTGAGAGTCAGAGGCTGTATACTTGGACCAAGGAGGAGCTCCCTCCAACCCATAGCCTCATGGAAGAGAGGATGAGCAATCAGTGGGAGCAGAGTCTAAGGAAACTTGAACTGACACCTCCTTTTCTGCTCATCTTTAGGGAGAAGAATCCTCTCTCTTTGAAAAGTGGGAGATTAAAAGGAAAAGAGTCATGACATCCAGAGATTCAGCCCCAAGCCAGGTGTCTGATTTCTCAACTCCTTCTGCCAGCCTCAGCTCACTGGCTGCTGGCCTGACAGGGCAGAGAGCTGGCATGGCTCAGGGAGAAGCTGAGGTTAGGGAGGGCCATCCCAGGTGACCAGGCTGTCGCCAACAACAGAGCAGATTCCTTTCATCCCAGTGCACTGTCTCCTCTGGTGACTGCCTTATCGCCTGACAGGGACCTCCCTCCCTCTAACTCTTCCGGGGCTCTGGCATGATCTTTTGTCAGGGGGGCTGCTGCCTGTGTCTTCTCAGAGCCACCTGAGCCACAGTAAACACTGTTACATAACCACTCTGTTTTTTCTAGCTATCTGATCCTGGTTGGCCTAGTGCCCCGCCCCCACCCTGCCCCGAGGCTGCCTTTTGTTCCCTGGATTATCCCCCCACGGCCCCCATGTCAACTGAGGTCTGTCCACGCCCGCCACACTTAGGGATGATTAGCCAGGAGACTACCAGTAGATGTTATGCTCTTTACATGGAAGGGAGAGAAGAGGGTGGGTGTTCATACAGGAATGTGGGTGGCTCTGAACATCAGCCTCAGTCACCAAAAGGAAGGATGAATGGAAAGAGCATTTAAGTAGCTTTTTAATGTAAGTGAATAGGGTGAGCGGAGAATGCAGTTTCGTTTCTCAAGTGAGAAAAAGTAAGTCAAACATCCCAGAAGACATAAACGTGAACTCTCAGCAGTGTGTGTATCTGCCTGTGGCTGATTCATGTTGATGTGTGGAAGCAACTGTGGAGTCTTGCCCCAAGGCCACAGGTAGAGGCCTTGCACCAAGGCCACAGAAGTGGAGCCCAGAACAAAGGTCACCTCTGGAGCTGACTGAGCCACCTTGTAACCTTGCCAAAAGTCCCCCTGATCTTCACCAGCAAACTCCCTGACCCATATTAGGCAAAAATGCCCACCCCACTGCTCATCCTGTAGCATCCTAACCAATCACCTAATGTCGGCCTTTTGGCAGCAATTCTGTCTTGAGGCTATAAAAATTGGCCACTAACCCACGAATAGCATTGGCTCTCCCTGGTCTGTCAGCAGGTTGGCCCACTGCATTTGCAAGTACCCACATTATCTCTGCTCTTTGTTCTTAATAAACTCACTGCCTTCTGAAATGCTCTGTGTCTGGAAATTCTTTTCCAACCCATGCTAGGACTGCCTCAACAGAAACCAACACAATATTGTAAAGCAATTATCCTACAATTAAAAATAAATTTTTTTAAAAAAAGAAGAAGACCCTGAACTCTCAGTCCTTGAGGAGTGTCTGATGCTGGGAGTCTGGCGTCTGAACGTCACACTCAGATCAGCCCTGAGCAGCCAAGTGGTCCCCTGGCTCTGTGCCTCAGTCCCCCATATTAGAGGAAGAGCATCTGCTATTCCTTCTTTTCTCCTCCACAGGAATGAACAAAGTTTGCTATAGAGTCTTTAGTTAGGCTATGAGCAGGTTCTTAATTTGTGCTCTCAGAAGAGTTGTTTTCTTCCTGCCAGGGACATTGAGCAAAGCAGACCAACCAGAATGCTTTAGCATTGAAAGCCCTGTTCCTTCCGAGGATTTTGGACTTCTCTATTCCAGTGGTTGTAATGGCATCACCTAGACAGTTCTTTTATCTGCCTTTTCTTTTCCCTGCTCTCCCAGTAATCCATAAAGTGTATATATTTACAATATTGTCAAATAGGCTTAGAGATACATCATTTGTTTGATATAGTGTTAATCAGCCACAGAAACTATGGTATCGGCCTTATATCATGAGGACACGAGGAAAGGTATGGTATAGCTTTCAGTAATGTCCTATGTAGCAGAATGTAACCCAATTATGTGTGTGTGTGCTGAGTTGCTCAGTCGTGTCCGACTCTTTGCAATGCCATTGACTCTAGCCTGCCAGGCTCCTCTGTCTATGGAATTTTCTAGGCAAGAATACTGTACTGAGTTGTTATTTCCTACTCCAGGGGCTCTTCCTGATCTATGGACTGAACCTACATCTCCTGCATTGTCAGGCAGATTCTTTACCACTGGGCAGCCTTGGAAGCTCCAACCTAATTATATTAATATCTACCATCATTATTGCTAAATTAAAAAAAAACCCTCTGTCCTTTTAATATGACCTTATTTTTTGGGGGGGGTAATTAATCACTAACTTCTTACAAGAGAAATAAAGCCAGAAAATAGTGCTCAATATCTTCAAGTTACAGTGTTCCAGACTCTTATTTCCAGCTAATACTTAAAATATCTCCAATAGGGGGTCCTCTTTCATCCTGAACTCAACATTTAGTTAACCAATTGACTGTCTGACTTAAAACTTGCATTGGATTCCAACCACCTCATTGTTTCTCTTAATATAATATCATCTTCCCAATTGGCAACCCACTCCAGTGTTCTTGCCTGGAGAATCCCAGGGATGGGGGAGCCTGGTGGGCTGCCGTCTATGGGGTCGCACAGAGTCGGACACGACTGAAGCGACTTAGCAGCAGTAGCAGTAGCAGCAATCTCATGCCCAAGGAGTTTTTGGCTTATCATATCTTTTCTTCATCTTCCTGTATTTGGCCTGTTTCTGAGTCCTGTTAATTTTTGCCTATCATTTCTCTTGATTCAGCCCCTGTCTCCTCATTTCTAAGTTTCTACCTTTTCCTTGGCCTTTATGCCTTTGCCTAGGCCTTAATACCTGGCATTAGGCCTGTGCTACCTACTAAGATTTCTTGCTTTATCTTTTTATTCTCTAGTCTTCTGTATGTAGAAATATTAGATCCATCTCTTCCAAATTCTTATTTTATTTTTTGGCTGCTCTGGGTCTCTACTGCTGTGCTCCGGCTTTTGTTATTGCTGTGGGAGTTACTCTCTAGTTGCGATATGCAGGCTTCTCATTGCCATAGCTTCTCTTGTTGCAGATTACAGGCTCTGGGCTTCAGCAGTTGTGGTACATGGGCTGAGTTGCCCCGAGGCATATGGGATCTTCCTGGATCAGGGATTGAACCAGTTAGGTGAATTCTTAACCACTAGACCTCCAGGACGGAGAAGGCAATGGCACCCGACTCCAGTGCTCTTGCCTGAAAGATCTCATGGATGGCGGAGCCTGGTGGGCTACAGTCCATGGGGTCGCTGAGAGTTGGACACGACTGAGCAACTTCCCTTTCACTTTTCACTTTCATGCATTGGAGAAGGAAATGGCAGCCCACTCCAGTGTTCTTGCCTGGAGAATCCCAGGGATGGGGGATCCTGGTGGGCTTCCGTCTATGGGGTCGCACAGGGTCAGACATGACTGAAGCGACTTAGCAGCAGCAGCAGCATACAGGGGAAGGCCAAAGTGACACATTAGTAAGGAACTGAAAACAAGATAGGAGTACAGAGATAGGAGACAGGAGTACAGATTTGCACTGTTTCATCCCCTGGACTTCATCTTTTTTCTCCTGGGTCCACACCTGACTCCAGCTTTTGCTCATGTTGCCAGCCAAGTTCTACCAGAGCTTCTGATCAGGCCAAACAGTCATGGAAGCAGGAGCGACAGAAGAGGAACACGAGTGACCCACTGTGGGTCTTGGAAGACCCTCTGAAGCTGACAGTGGTGTGGCCTAACCCAAGTGTGTTGGTATAGTCACCGTCAAGTAAGGGGAAAAAATACCCATTACAGGTCAGCTGTGGTCCTCATTGGAGTCTGGTAACCACAGTGAGCGGATCCCCTGGGACAGAGAATGAGGCTTTCGGGCCGGCTTGGCACAAATCTTTCCATAGCGCACACATGATGTAACAGCCATCTATTCAAGGTTCTCAGAGTCAGCCACATCCAAACCCTGAAGGCTGAGAGAGAACTCAGCCTTTTGTCCAATTATCTAGTCTATCTTCAGGGAGGCCTTTACACTGACATCACACCAATGACTGTTCTCTCTCTCCCTCCTTTTATAGATGAGCAAACAAGCACAATGTGCAGATGGGATGTCTTTGAGAAGAACTGAGCTGGATGAACCTCTTTTAGTTCTCAGGACAGAAAAGAAGAGTGAGTGGCTGTCAGTTCTTCAGAGAGCAGATTTTATAAGGGAAAGATAAATAAGTGATGACCTCAGAGGGAAAATCCAGCCAAGTTAACTCAGCCACAAAGAAGGCACACAGAACAGGAGCTGGAAAAGTAGGTCTGCATGACCCTTTCCCAGCAGGTAAACTGAGATAAGGAAGATAAGGGGGCTGATCTGCTGGCCAGTGGACACCATGAGGTAAGATATCTGGCCTCCAAACATAGAATGACCTTGTCTTCCCACCTCCTCGAATTCTAAAATGAACCTTCTCCTGAACCTCAGCCACATTAAAAAGAATAATTTACCAGTGTTAATCCCCTGTATCAAATCAGAACAGATTTTCTTTCGAAAACCTGAAAGTTGTGATAAAAAGATCAGGCAATTACATACAGCCAGCGAGAAAGTCAATTGGATCTAGATGTAGTCAGAGGTAAATAGAAATTTGCATTTGAGTTCTTAATCTTCAGGCTTAAAAAAAAATGTCTGTTCAGCTGGGTGCTCTGTGATGACCTAGAGGGGTGAGGTGGGAAGGAGGTTCAAGAGGGAGGGGATATATGTATACACATAGCCAATTCATGTGGTATTACAGCAGAAACTAACACAACATTGTAAAGTAATTGTCCTCCAATTAAAAAAATACCCTATGAAAAACCATTATGTAAAATAATATTAAAAACAGAATGCTTATAACCGAACCACTTGCTGTACAACAGGAATTAACAACATTGTAAATCAACTATAATTAATAAAAATTAGAAAAAAAGACTGAAATAAGGGCATACCCTACCTTATTTTACTGAGGGTTGAGCTGAGGACATTGTTAAGTCAGGGTGCTATTGAGATTGCAGAGCCCAAAATGCATACTTGGCTCATTCGGAATGAGCAATCTGGGCTTGTCTTCCAGCCCATAAGCTACACTGTGGTCCTTGCTGTGTCTGTACTGACGGTGAAATCACCTTACTTAGGTTTGGTTTGTCCTGACTGACACTTTCTACCTCTACTGCCGTAACTGATAGAATCCCCTCACTGATGCCTTTTCTAGTCTAAAAAGCCTGTCCTCTAACCCCCACCTGGCCAGAGGAGTTATTTTTCTTATGAATCCACAGCACCTCCTGGTATTTCTACTTCCCAGAAGAATTAAAAGCTGGCCTGACACTTCCTTTCTTAGGACTCGACTCCTCTCTGGCTTCTTTGACTTCTCCCAAGATGGAATATATCTGTGTCTATTATTAGGATCAAATGCAAAGTTATCATACTGCTCTAATAGAAGTTATTTTTATCTTTTGTAAAGACTGTGTTTTCTGGGATGTCTTTCTTCCTTTTCTTCAAGTAGCGGCCTCTGCCGGAGATGCCATAGAAGGAGCTGGGACTTGAGAGTGAGTTGGCAGAGGCCGAGTGCCAGGAAGGAGGCCAGGACAAGGAAGTGGGTTCTGAGTGGGAGAAATAGAACCAACACTGCAGCCAGCAAAGCAGGTTGAAAACTAGAGAGCTGAGGAGGTCAAGGAAAGAGGTTCCTTTTATTGTGATGGGATTCCTTTACTTGAGAGGGGAATTAGAATTAGCAATACCAGAGACCAGACCAGACATCAACCAGCAGGCTTTCCCTTGACTTCTGGAGTTATTGAAAGGGTAACAGCCCTGGAGAAGGAAATGACAACTGACTCCAGTATTCTTGCCTGGAGAATCCCAAGGACAGAGGAACCTAGAGGGCTACAGATCATGGGGTTGCAAAAGAGTCGGCTATGAATCAGCAACTAAAAACAAGAGCCAAATCCAAGTGCCTCTACCAGGAAACAAAGGAAATAAAGACACAGGTAGCCAATAACGTTATCATTTAATCTGAAGAGGGTTTTCTGCTTTTTTTTCCAAGAAGACTTCCAACATACAGTAAGAAATTTCTAACAATTTTTTGTTCACAAAAAACTTATTTTATTAAATGATTTCTACTAATAAATAACATTTCCACCATTTGCTTTAACAGAAAGAAAAAGCCAGTAATCTCTAAGCACAAGCAAATAATCCATCATTCAGAAAAGCCTCAAAAAAAATTACACCACCAGCTCGTCTCATATGTCTAACTGTCTCATTTAGGAAGCAAAGCCCAGATCCTTTCTTGGAAAAACGCCTGCTGACATTTCTACTAGGAAACACAGCTTTGGGCCACAGTGCGCTGAGAAGGGAAAAGTGAGGCATTCGTGATGGTGTCTCCAAAAAGTTTCTCTGACAGACAAAAATCATCTTTGTGCCACAAATCAAAATCTACATTAGACCTCCTTATTACATGCACTTCACTTTAACATGCAGAAAAAAAGAAAGTTATTTGAAGACACCTACGTTAAGGGAGTGAAGGGAATCGGGGCAAAGACTTACAAAAAGGCGGTGTGCATGGCCCTCCCTTAGGGCTGCTCAGAAGGATGGTCCACATCCATGTCCTCCCTTCTTGATCTTAAGCCACCTAGACTGCTCATGAGGGTATAGGAGAGAAGATGCATAACCCTGTCTCGGACAAAGGTGTTATTTAGCAAGTCCTGCCAAGGTTGCTGGGGCGTGAGGCCATGGCCTCCCTGGAGGGAATATACTCTCCAGGATCATCTTTACCTTTGTGACTCCATAGATGAAGGCAGCTAACTCTGACCCCATTCAATTTGGCTGGCTGGACAGAGGCAGGTCAGGTCACAAGTCTCAAAGTCATGTAGGCTTCCTCTTTCGCACTCTTGTCAATGGCACAGAGCTCTCCTGTGAATACAGTTCTCTAATGGGCTCAAGAGGAATAACCCTGTTTTTCGACTACACAACTTTCGACTACACGCATCTCCTCTTTCTGACTCTCCTAGATGCTTTTGATCACAGCAGAGCTGAAGAGGGACTGTGGCATGCCAATGCTTCAGTGCTACCCTCCAGGTAATAAAAACCCTCCTCCCGCTATTGTTGGGTTCCCCTAGCCTGCCCTTTACTCTCTCGTATAGCAGATTTCAGAAAAGCTGTAGACCTGGGTGCCAGGCAAGGTGGGAATCCATGCTTATAATCACAAATGATTTAGGAAATTGGAGCCTCACTCCCACAACCCGGGCTCTTGGTTCACCTTCCCTCTGGTCTTTTCTGCCAGGATACAGAAAGCTGAACAATGCTCTGAAAACACTTGGGTTCCACAGTTACTATAACAACTATGATAAATGTTGGAGATTCTAGAATATCTCAACAAGTATTTATGGGTGTGAAAATAATTTTCAATACAAAAATGAAAGGGAAAAAAAAACTCCCCTGATAATTAATATAGAGGAAAACTATGACAGTCAATCCAGTAGCAAGACAGTTCTAAATCATTTTAACTGACTGGTCACCCAGAGTGGTCAGGATGAACTTAATTCTCAAGAGCTTGAGTTTTATATGTATAGGTATGGTACAATTGAAAATTCTGGAGATCAGCAACAATATTTACATAAAACAAGGGAAAGTAGAGGGAACAGATTTCAGCCTTACTTACTCTGAGGCTAGAGAGACTCTTGAGTAATGACCATGAGCAGTGAATCCAGCTGTATCTCATGTAGGCATGGTTTATAATATTTTTCTTACAGAGAGCAGCCACCTCAAATTTTGTGTGTTAAAATTACTCAGAAGAGGATCTAAGGGACAATGCCAAGGCCCCAAGTTATCCAACTCTAAGGAATCCCACCCTTGCTCCATAAGGATATTAAATAATGACATTCTGTTTACAAAACAAGAACATTTCTTTTCCTAATTTGAATGTGTGTTAGTCACTCAATCATGTCCGACTCTTTGCGACCCCATGGACTGAAGTGTGCCAGGCTCCTCTGTCCATGGGACTTCCCAGGTGACAATACTAGAGTGGATTGCCATGCCCTTCTCTAGGGGATCTTCCTGACCCAGGGATCAAATCCATGTATCCTGCACTGCAGGCGGATTCTTTACCATCTGAGCCACTGGGGAAGCCCTATTTTGAATAGTGTCATGAAATCAGTTACACTGTTACCAGGATAAGAAAGCAAATCTTTGCTATTGAGAAAAACTTGTTTCATGGAACTGTATCTGTAGGAACAGAGAAGGCTATGTAAACATAGATTAAAAGATATGAAAAACACCAATATTCCTGGAAAGTCTGATGCTTCTGTCTTAGGCAAGAAGGCACATCATGCCCACTGATGTGATAAGCTATTTTTGCTTTGCCAGTCAGTATCTAGTCAAAAAAGCCCAGTGAATTAGCAATGTCTATACCCATAACCTAAGGTTTTGAAGAAAACAGGCTGCTTTTGTTTTAGCATTCTGTCACACACACACAGTTTATTTGTTTTGCTTTTGCTCTAAATATTCAGGACACAGAAAGTTAAAAAAGGATGTATGTTTTGAACTTGTATTAGATGAGTTCTGAAATTTTGATTAATGAGAGCTGTCAACTGATCAATCTGAAATTTCATATGACATGGATGTAAACAAAATTGGGAAAACTGAGCTTTGTGAAGTGTCATTTCAAAAATGGTTATTTCAGAAAAGTTCACAAAGAAGCCCTCTAGAGAAATGATGTAAGAAGTGCCCCTCCCCGACTGCCCCTACCATGAGAAGAGTTGAATAAGGTCCCTGTGAACTTTAAATTGAAGGAGAACAAGAGAAAAGTATTTCTAGTATCTTTAGAGCAAACATTCAGAGGAAAGATTTAGTAAAAACAGAAGAGTTTTTCAAAACAGCGACACTGCAGAGCACTGACAGCATTAAAATGTTTGTTTGAAATGATGACTCCAGGCAAATGATCAGGCCCCAGGTAATCCTATGAAAAAGCAAGGGCAGGCCACCAGCCCTCTTGGGAGCTGTTGTTTAGATTAAAACATTAAAAAAATAGGTTAAAATCCTCCAATGAAGTCTAAAGGGAAGAACAAGTACTGTTATTACAATATATTCCTAAGGCTCACATCTTTTAAACTGTCTTGAATCACAGGTGCAAATGCCCATACAGGTACACTGATTGTGGTCTGGTTTTAATGGCCACCCATTCCAGTGTTCTCACCCGGGAAATCCCATGGACGGAGGAGCCTGGTGGGCTACATACAGTCCATGGGCTTGCACAGTCAGACAAAACTGACGTGGCTTAGCGTGCACGCACTGTATTACACTCACCACACAACTTTCTAAAGCACTGCAGTACAAACCCTAGCTTTTCACAGAACGTAAGAAATGCTTTTACCTCTAGCATTCAACAGGATTTTCAAACCCAACTTCCTATAAGAGCTGTTGCTCTTTTAAACCCCTTCCAATTTTCTTGAATTGTGACCACTTAACTTTTGGCTGGTACTTCAACAGCTCAAAGGGTGCCTGTAAAATACATCTTTTCACTCTGCTCTGTCCTGGAAAATTGCTTTATCATACTACTTCATTTTGAGAAGAAAATGAAGACCTTCCTAAGTAACTTCTTTTTTAAAAAACTAATATAATTTTTTGCTTATAAGGATTTAAAGTAACTACTTCCCTATTTGCCTCTTAATTGAAGCCCTTATGATCAAAGCCCAGGTTTCTACCCGTCAATCGTGTATGTGTAAGAACAGCCTTGATAGACAAGAGAATGGGATCAGGGACACCCATCCATCAAACTTGTGAACTGATGGTCAGCGTTACGTGAGACTTCCAAAATGGAGGCCCTTTCTCTGATGGGATTGGGGGAGAGAGGAGTATGAGGATATCTAGGTGATGAATTCCTCTGATTATAAAGAAATGATGATCAGTAAAGATAGCGACTAGAGACTCTCCCTCATTTCAGAAGTTTTACTCACAACCCAACAAGAGATCTTTTCTCTTCTCCCCAATATCCTACCTTTTTTAAGAGAGCAATCTATGCCATCAAATTCCAATCTCCAAAATACTTTGATTTCTGTCATAAACAAATTGCGAACTGTTAGCAAGGTATAGGAAAACAGAGATGAGCTAAATCCATATTCTCCTTATGAAATTATGTGTTTGTTCTTTTTGCTGTTGTTGTTTCTTTTTTGAGCCACACCATGTGACTTGTGGGAGTTTAGCTTTCCTGACCAGGGATTGAACCTCAGGCCCTCAGCAGTGAAAGTGTGGAGGAGTTGTAACTACTGCACAACCAGGGAATTCCCTGAAGTTGTATTTTTTGAAAAATGTTTTCTGGTGTCCTTGAAGCTCCAAACATAAAGTACTACTGTCTGGGATACATGTTTCAAGGCTGGGCTTCTACATCCCAAATGACATTAAGGAATTCTACAAATATGCACTTTGGCAGTGTTGTCCAGACATGTACATTCATTACAGGGCTGACCAATGACTTATTACAACATGGCACCTGTCACCAGGCTAAACCAAAAATGGAGCTTAAGGATCCCTGAAACTTTCTTCACTAGTGGGTTGTGACCTGAAAAACTAAGGGAAGATTATATAAACATTATATCTGAACACTTGTTTTTATATTCTAAAATACACGACAGAGACTAATTATACACAGTTCAACCTAATGAGTGCTGAAAAATGGAGAACATCCCAGCATTTGACAGACAGGAGATCATCACTCACCCAATGCCCTTTAGCAAGACTTTCAGTTCACAAGGGGACCGTTTTAACCTAGTCAGTTTCCATGACCCTGTGTGCGCGTGCTAAGTTGCTTCAGTCGTGTCCGACTCTGCAACTCTATGGACTGTAGCCCACCACGCTCCTCTGCCCATAGGGTTCTCTAGGCAAGAATACTGGAGTGGTTTGCCATGCCCTCCTCCAGGGGCCCCAGTTGGTTTCAAAAATGTCGACACAGAAAAACAGATGGAAGACAGGGAGAAGAGATGTGAGAGCTGATGCAGTAACACAGAAGGGCATAACTGTCGAAGGTTCTACAGAGGGCATTTATAAAATATTTAGAAATATCACTTCCTTTGCAGATGAGGTAAAGTACCTAGGATTCAAAAATAAAAGCAAAAGAATCTGGCAACAGTTAAGAAATCTTCAAAGTTCTAAGGGAAGTTTAAACCAATCATGCTCATGGTTAGATGAATAAATTTTAAGTCATTCTACAAAAAATCCCTCATTATTTTTTGTTTTGCCATACCAGGATACATTAAGAGTAAGTGAGAGTCAAGAAGAGAGTAGGTTATTATGGAAAGCATTTCCCTTGGCCCTTAAAATCACTGGGTTTGGGTTATTCACTGAGGAGTTCTACTATAATCAAGTTTTCCATAAGAAGAGAAGTTTTAGCCACTGAAATCTAAGAGATATTTTTCAGTGGTACCCTGTAGAAAAGGAAAAAGAAAACACCCTTTTGTGTTTGCAAAATGATTAGTCTGAAAGGAACAATGCTACTTCTAAAAACAAGAGAAAAGGCTGACTAGTTCAAGTCAGAAAGCCAGGAAAGAGGTTTCCAAGGCCCTTTTATTTGGGGACAGTCCCCTTTATAACACACGACTCCACTATGTGTCAGACAATCAGATCAGTTCCTAAAAATTAGAGGGGGAGAAAAAAAGGAAAAACGAAACAGATGCATTTTACATATATATTAAACATAAATTAAAAGAATTTATAAAAGGGTCACGTTTCTTACAGAGTAAATGCAGAGTGTATTTTGAATGCACCTCCAGGTTTAAGTTGTTTAAGTTGTTTGTGTTTAGCTTTCCGATAATAAATAAATAACATGGACTGTTAAGTCTTGGATCCACCAGTGCCACCGCAGGGCTCTGAGTCATTACTGGCTCTTCTTCCCTTGTCGCTCCTGTGCGCAGCGTTGGCTTGGACCAGTTTCACCGGCCCATCAAAGTACTGGCTATCTTTGCGGGGTGGCATCCGCTCATTAATTCGGTCCAGACCTCGGGCTTCTTCAAAACTCCGGATCCTGTGCTGAAGCGAAAACCCTCTGATGGCTACAGGAAAACAGGAAAGGGAGGAGCTCCATTAGACATCTTTTAAGTTTCTTAGCATACAGCAACCTCCTAGAGGAAAATATAGAAGTGTGACCATGGAGCACATGTCTGGTGAAGGCAATGAGCAATATCTGATTTCAATTAACCTGGTCTGAAGCTATTGTTTCCTTAAGGCCCAAAGGGCCACTGAAACTGTGAAAGTAATTTTCATAGTTCAGTTCATCACAGCAGAAGTGGACCTGACAAAAAGCCCCCAATATCTTTGAAAGAGTATCTTATGGGCCAGAAACGTGCTCAGAGAGAAGAAAGAAGGCAACACTAGAATAAAGAACAAGTTAAGCAGACTAGTTACTCTAACACAAACATCACACTGACCACACAAAAAAGTAACAAAAGAGCTAATCCGTTTGTTTAGGATAGCTTTGTTTTTTAATCTTGCAAAACCAGGAGCTGAACATAAGTTAAAAGCCATATAAAAAAGGTATTTTCTTTCTGTCTGAACTTCTATACAGAAGGAAAGGCATTCCCAGTGTGAACCACCTTCTCTAACAGAACAATTAAATTTATAACACAAGTTTATCAATTGTGATGAATTTTTAGCCTCCGATTCATAGATAATTTGTTACTTAAAATTTGTGTAATTTAGCTTGGCTGAACTGAACTGAGGGCAACCTCAGAAACAAATCAGACTGCATTCCTATCTGCTCTTGCCTCCACTTTTGATATGCTTCAGAATCATTAGATAAAGAGGTTGATGGCTTGAATTTCCAATAATTAAATGTATACTTCATAGCTATGGAAGGGCTATCAGACTGCACCATCTGAACACCCCATGACTGGTTGCTTAAACTTCAGCCATTGCATTAAAACTGAGAGAGCCCAGAAAGGACTTTGTCTGTGGAGAGGGTCATTTGAGTTAATATTACACAAGTGAAGGACACAAAGGAAATACTTTGTGAGCGTAGCTAGAGTTATCTTTTCCTTTTCTCAGTGTTAACAGTTCTGGTGATGCAACAATAAAAGATGTCTAACATTGACAAAGCTTTTTTAAGAACTAATAGACAGACACATGATCACATCTATCGTAGGAACATGGCCATACCTTCCCGGGCCTCTACCGCTTCTACTGTGGCTGTAAGAGGCAGGAGCAGTGGCATGCAAAAATGAAGACAGAAAAAGAGTGAGTAAACCAACAGCACTGCTGCCAGCACAGACATCCCGGGGCCCGACCTTTGAGCCTATTCCCATCCATAATAAAAGTGAACTAGTCAGAGAAGTGAGAGGATTATTGCGAAAAACTAAACTAGGGGTGGCGTTGGGGGAATATGAGGTGGGGAGAGTTACTAAGATTTTTCACACTGCAAGTGGCATGAGAACCTTTTAGCTAATGGCATCCATGGCTAAGACAGTCAAGCTGACTTGGAGAAACGAAATGCTGCTTTCCTCATTTTAAATAGCCAGTTGCTAATTTATGCCTTGACATTCATGTATCAAAATACTGACATGTCCAGTCAAATCACCTGATATTACAACCATTCTTTAGTTTGTGATAGTTCAGATGGTACTAAATGAGCTGCTGCTGCATTCTATTAAAAAAAGTTATTTAAAACTATGAATGATTTCAAGCAACTTGTATAGGGTCCAGCTATCCTTTATAGTTACTTTATAAAAAAGAGCGGCTTTTGCCACAGTAACTAACCTCCAATTAAAATAAATAAATATATATATATTTTTTAAAGAGTGGCTTTTGAATAACAGACTGGCATTTGGAAGGAAAGAGAAAATGGAATGTGAGAGGTTATTTCTTTTCCAAGGGGTGAATTACTAAGCTGGGAAAGGCATAAAGCTATTCAACTTCAAATACAAATTCATGTACCATCTGGAATCAGAGAAACAGCAGAGGTTGACATATCTAACTTACATGGCTTCCATTCTCCATGTGAGAGAGCAGGCTAGTTACCAGAAGGCCCTCTTCTTTAGTGATGGAAAAGGAAGCTATTTAAAAATTAGTACTAACAGGTAAACTTTCCTGCATTTGCTTTTTAAGACAGTAAAAGCACTACTACAGTAAGTCCCCTACATATAAACCTTCAAGTTGAAGAAGGTTCAAGTTCTTCAAGTTGAAGAACATGTGTTCTCATGTTCAGTCACGTAAGTTAGTTTAAGTGGAATTGCAGCTTGTCTTGCATTGGTCGATGATGATCCTTCAGTTCTACCATCTCTCACCTCCTCCAGTCAGTAACTCTTCTCGCCTGTTCACGCCATGCCAGCCCCTATAAGCCAGCTGTTTACTGTACTTTTCAAGGTACTGTCCTGTGAGATGAAAAATGTTTCCTTTGTTTCTGTTTTTGTTTTTTATGTATTATGTGAAATTAGTTGGGTACCTAGGCTACCTTTGTTGGACTTACAAACAAACTGGACATATGAACATGCTCTTGGAATGAAACTTATTCTTATGTAGGGGACTTACTGTATATGAAAAGGTTACAGGTTGTAGCAAGAAAGATCTTATTAGGAAAATCCTGTCAGCTCCCCCAAAACTAATTTTTTAAAAGAAGGCAGGGAAGAATAACGAATAGTAACAGTTTGTTTGCTGTTCCTGAAGCTTTTTATAATCAATCATAAAAGAAAAACTGAAAGAACTGAAAATTAACTTCTGAATGCAATGTGAAAAATGGCAACTTGGAATCAACTTATCAAGTGAGTGTTTACATTTGTCAACCATATGTTGGCATGTGTTAAAGCAATGTCACATTCTCCCAAATCACCTCACAGAGAACAAACTCTCAGAAGGAAAGGACAGTGCCTTCAGACAGCATACTATAACAGCAACTGTTAGGAAGTGAGAGAACAAAGCTTTACCTGAAATTGTATACAGAGTGTTGGTTTAATTAGACTTTAAAAGCTATGTTTGCGGCAAAACGTGTGCCAATATCGCATTACTTTGGGTCTTCCTAGAATTGCTTTTTGCACTGGGTACTAAGATATTAGCCCACATGAGGGATATTCTTTATAAGTAAGAGTCATATAAAACTGAAGAACTTTTTTTTTCCCCGTACTGAAATATTTTTCTTTAATGAATGAGATTTCTTTACTGAAATATAATTCATATACCATGAAGTATAAGTGTACAGTTCAATGATTTTAATATATTTAGAGTTGTGCAGCCATTACCACAATCTATGGTTAGAACATTTGCATCACTCTCCCCCTCCCAAAAAAAAACGATCTCCCGCCCTCATTCCTTCACCTAACCTTACAATCAACCACTTATCTACTTTCTGTCTCTACAGATTTGGCTGTTCTAGACATTCCGCATAAATGGAATCATATACTATGTGGTGTTAGTGACTGGCTTCTTTCACACAGCAAAATGTTTTCAAGGTTTATTCATACTGAGGATTGTATCAGCATATCATTCCTTTTTACGACTGAATAGTATAGTTCATTGTATGGATATACCACATTTTGTTTGTCTATTCATTAGGTGATAGACATTTGTGTTGTTTCCACTTATTGGCTATTACAAAGCATGCTGCTATGAACATTTGTGTACAAGTTTTTGTGTGGCTATATCTTCATTTCTCTGGGTATGTAACTAGGAATAGAACTTCTGGGTCATATGATTAACTGTATGTTCAATCATCAAAGAAATTGCCTGACTGGTTTTCAAAGAGCTGCTCCATTTTACATCTCCACCAGCAATATATGAGAGTCATAATTCCTCTCCATTCTCACCAACACTTGTTACTGTCTGTCTTTTTGATCACAAATATCCAGTGGGGTCTTTAATTAAA
This sequence comes from Moschus berezovskii, assembly GCF_049115385.1. Classification (NCBI taxonomy): domain Eukaryota; kingdom Metazoa; phylum Chordata; class Mammalia; order Artiodactyla; family Moschidae; genus Moschus; species Moschus berezovskii. Next base: position 77,150,783 of record NC_142466.1, on the reverse strand, counting down.
GTGGTGTCTCATTGTGGTTAATGTCTAATGATGTGGAACATCTTTTTACATGCTTATTGGTCATCTGTATCCCTTCTTTGGAAAAATGTCTATTCAATTTTTTACCCATTTTTAATTGGGTAATTTGTCTTATTGTTATTCAGTTATAAGAGTTCTTCACAGTTTCTAGATACGAGTCTCCTGTCAGATATATGCTTTGCAAAGATGGGGTTGGCCAAAAAGTTCCTTTGGGTTTTTCTGCAAGATGTTATGAAAACACCCAAAGGAACTTTTTGGTCAGCTCAGTTTTTTCACCTATGCTGTGGGCTGTCTTTTCACTTTTTTGATGGTTCCATTTGTAGCACAAAACTTTAAAACTTTCAATGGAGTGCCATTTATAACTGACCTTTTTTTGTTTTTCTTTTTTTAATCTTATGGTCTTTCCTCTTTATTTTGGCTACTTGGAAGCCTGGAATTAAATGTGTGATTATTGGATTTCACCGGTTTGTCTTCCTTTGTGCTCCAGTTTCTCAGCATATTTATTTCCCTTCACCATGTTGGATGTATACTGTAACCTACTCAAATCCCACTTGGAATAAGGTGGAGTATAAATGAATGTAGGCTATAAGGTCATATGGGATGGGACCTTGTTCACTGAAGGCTGTCCAAGTAAACTTATATGAACAATAAAAGGTCTTTTCAGCTAATACTTGTTTGTCACTGAACCTGTGGAACTGAGACTCTGATGGAAAAATGACAAAATTAACTCAGTTCTTGCAAATCAATGAGAGAATAAGAAGCTCTAAAAAGTTTGCTGCAACTTTAGCTATGTTTTGACACATTCATGAACTTTCTATCAATTTTCGAGTAGCAAATGCTGCTGCTAAGTCGCTTCAGTCATGTCTTACTCTGTGGGACCCCATACACGGCAGCCCACCAGGCTCTTCTGTCCCTGGGATTCTCCAGGCAAGAATACTGGAGTGGGTTGCATCAATAACAATCTTATATTGATTAAAACATTCATATTCAAGTCAGGAATGAAGAGAAACTGCATACATATGGGACTGAGAACAAAAGGTAGACTAAGGTTTATAAACAACAAATCTCCAAACAACACATCTGTAAAATTCTGTTACTTATCCCAGATTTGCCGATTTACTTTTTCAAATCAAGATCTAGAAAAATTTGGTTCAGATTAAAACAACTTTGTGGATCATCAAATTTTCAAAATGTTTCAAGCAAGGATGTATAGGATGTTCCTTTTTTTCTTTACCTATGTTACTTCCTATTAACTCTAAAATGCCTCGTCACTCACATGACTAACAATTAAGTAATGACAGAAAAATATTTTGCTTACAAGAAACTGTGCACTGGAGAGGAAAAATTCAATCAGAAACAATACTCTTCCTACTACAGAAGCTAAGAAAATGAATTATATACTTTAAAGAGAAAATATTCATTCTTCCTCATAAATAAACTAATATTTCAGTATTTGATTGGAAGAAAAAAGAGGAAACCAATGCCGTAAAAAGTATGGGGAAATGAGGCTGTTCCTAAGAATCAATAGCCTTGGAATATTCACAAAACAAAAAGAATTCCTATAAGAGGTATTCCTATAGGAGAAGAGGAAAAAAGAAAAACTGAAGTAGAAACAATTAAAAAAAAAAAAAAGGGCAAAAAAGCAATGAACTCTAAGTTGTTAATGCGTCAACTCCAGTTTTCAAGCCTAGAATTTAGTCATCCAGTGATCTGATCTCATGTCTCTTCTCACTGCTTGACCAGATCTGTTTATAGTGACAAACATCAACCTTTTCATTCCTGGGTTCTATCATGCCCTCTCCTTAGGAAGTCAGCACCCATATGATTTTCAGAACTGATATTGTGGTTGAAGAGGTGACTGTGGTACTCTTGCAGGACATGGTTTGCAGGCAAAGAGGCAAACTCCTTCTCTTACTGAGGAACTTTAACTGCCACCCCCCATCAAATTAAGATATTAAATGCACACAAATGAGGCACATGCTATGCACAGATCTGAAGTGCACTGCTTAACACATCTTTATATATATGCATGCATTTGTGTAACTACCACCCCAATAGTGATACAGAACATGACTCCTACTCCAAAAGTCCCCTGTGCCCTTTCTGGGTCCATATTCTCCCACCAGAGGAGTCATTTTGACTTCTTTTACTATTTATGAGTCTGCCAGTTGTTGTTGTTGTTTTTAATGCAGAAAAATAATTTATTCCAGAAGAGAGCAGAAGTAAATTCATCCTGAAAATATACTTAGGTATAATTCTCGTGGGACAGATCTTCCTTCTGAGTATGTTCTATTGGCTGCCCATTGTTCTGTAACAGTTCTTAAACTCTTCACTGATGCTCATGTAGTGAGTAGGCAGAAGCAGCCTTCAGACCCACAGGCTTCACAGAGACAGTCATGTATTTTTCTTAGAAAAACAGCACTTTTTATTTATTTTTTCATTTTATTATTTTTAATTGTATTTTTTTCTAGAACAGCACTTCTTTTTTTTTTCTTTCATTATTTAACATTTTTAGCCTCCACGCCCCTGCCCAGAACAGCACTTTCTGACTCAGTTCAGTTCAGTTGCTCAGTTGTGTCCGACTCTTTGCAACCCCATGGACTGGAGAACTCCAGGCTTCCCTGTCCATCAGTAATTCCTGGAGCTTGCTCAAACTCATGTCCATTGAGTCAGTGATGCCAACCAACCATCTCATCCTCTGTTATCCCCTTCTCCTCCTGCCTTCAATCTTTCCCAGCATCAGGGTCTTTCTATCTCAGTACAGTACACAAACATTTTATGGAGTTTGTACAGTTTATGTTAAGTAGGTAAACAATTCGTCAAGAGGTGAAAAAAGGTGACAGAGAAAATAGTACTGCCTTGTAGAGTAAGACGTTCCAATGTGCTGTGAATATTTAAGGCAGTGGATGGCCAAAGTAGGCGCATCAAGGAAGGTGGTCAGGGTATCGAGGTGATTTTATATCTCTACGTGACTACAGACAACAGCTAAATGACCAGGTCACCAACAAGGGGATGATAACTCCCTGGTTGGGACCCTCAGGGATGAACCAGGGCTCCAGGAAGCTGACGAAGTCCCAGGAACACACTCCTCACGATGAACGCATCATGAGGCTGTGTACACCATGGCTGTGGCCAGAGCTGTCAGCCCCTGCCCCACACCCTCACTTTGGTCCCACCCAGAAGTGTTCATCAGCCTGCTCCTGAACATCATACAAATGAAACAGTCTGTGCTCTTTTGTATCTAGTGTTTTTAGCTAAACCTGGTATCTATGAGATTCAACCATATATTCATAATGTTATTTTTTGTATATATTCATGATGTTACCTTTATTGCTGAGTAATATTCCATTGTATAAATATTAAGCGGAATAGTTTTTACACGTATTCATAACGTTTTTGTGTAGATTCATAATGTTATTTTTATTGCCTGGTTATAGGGTAGACAAATGTTTTGATCTACTGCCGAACAATTTTCTGAAGTGGTTGAACCAATTTACAAATGCACCGGCAATATATCTTGTTCTTCACAAACTCACCAACTCTTGATATTGTCACACTTTTAAATTTTAGCCATTCTAGAGGATGTGTAGTGGTATCTCACCATGGTTTTATATCCATTTTCCAGAAGAGTAACTATTTTAAGCATCGAATTTTCATATGCTTTTTGGCCATTTTGATACCCTCTTTTGTGAAGTACTGTTAAAATTTTTTGCCCATTAAAAAAAAATTAGCTGTTTGTATTTTTCTTATGGAGTTATAGTTCTTTATAGACTCTGAATATAAGTTGTCAGATATATGTACTACAAAAAGCTCCCAGTTTACAGTTTGTCTTTTCCCTTTTTTAGTCATGAATTTCTGTGAATAGACATTCTTAATTTTAATGAAACTCATTTATTAATTTTTTTCTTTTAAAGTTAGTGCTTTTTGTGTCATATTTAAAATTTTATCTTCCTCAATGCTTACTTTGCATATCTTTTTCTGGGAAGTTTTTTTTTTATCTTTTACATTTAAATTATAATTCATTTTGATTTAGTTTTTGCATATGGTGAGAAGGATCAATCCATTTTCTCCCCTCCAGAGACAGATATTCAATTGCTTCAGTGCCATTAATTGAAAGAAGCCTTAATTTCCAACTGGACACTGACTGCTGGATAACAGGACTCACCTGTCTCAATAGTCTGCTTTCCTCCTGAGAGAACACCCAAAGGGAGTGTCCCTGTAGGAGTCAGGCCCTTGAGAGTTAGCACGCTCTCACTCTCTTCCCTGCAAAAGATCAAGGCCCTGGGTTAATGTCAGGCAGGGCGTCTACTACTCAGTATCTACAAAGATACTGGAAAGAAGACAAGAAAAGATGCACAAAGATGGAGGATAGGCAGTCCTTCTCTACCCCTTCCCTGACCCCAAAAAGGGATGTTTTCTATAAACAGTCCAACTTTAAGCAATAAGCCAGGCCCTGCTTTTCGATTAGAGCCACTTAATAGTCAGGTGCTAATCTAATGTTTTCCATATATTACCCTATTTAATCCTCCAAATAACCTTAAAAGGCAGATCCTGCTATTATCTTTTACAGGCCAAGAAAATAAGGCACAAGATCACACGACAGAAGATATAGGGCCAGGATGTGAACAGAGGCCACTGAGCTCCAGAATCCACATTAAATCACTAACATTCACTGCACTGTATCTAAGCTCACACCAAATAAATGTTTGCCAGAGTTATTTCTAGTCACTTTAACATGTAGGACTGATTCAATCTGCATTCAACCCAAAGACCCACAGTTTTGATACCGCACTCCAATTCTAAAACTATCGCTCTGAAATCAACTTCTAAATCACTCTCAAAACATTTTTAATGGACACCATAATGACAAAGCTTTTCCTTACCGAAGAATTGAAAAGACCCGTGCCATCTTCCCAATAGCTCTGATTTTATTCTTGATGATCTCCTTGCGAACTGTAGTGCCTCCTTAGAGAATACAAACAATATGTGAGTTAAAGGAATACGTTAACAGGTTTACAAAAATGCAGGATGAAGTGCCTTTCTAAGTTAAAGAAATGGTTTTAAACAAAGAAATCAAGGCCTAAGTATGTCTAAACAAACAAAAAACCCGGGAAGTTTTAAGGAGCAGGAGGAAAAATAAAGATGAAGTGAAAAAATGGAGGGGCCACAATAAGGACAGAGTGAGCGGATTTATGAAGGTAGGAACTTACTGGTGCTTCTGAAAGGTAGAATACAGTGAAGAATGAAATACATATAAACAAAGACAGTTGCTACTACAACAAAAATATCTCTTGAGAATGCTGTGGGCCACCTTACGATGCAGGGCTTGGTCGGCCAAATGGCAAGGGATGACTTAAGCAGTTGTCTTCTACATGGAAACACATAGTTGGCTCTGCCGAACTGAGCAGAAGCTGCTTTCATTCTATCATCCTCACTTACACACTGGTGAGTTATTTCCAACCCCAGACAGCTGTGCAGTACAAATGAGGATGATGGGTAAGGTATTTTATAAAACACCAAAAAAGTTAACAGAAGACTTGTGGCCTTTTCTCATACCAGATTTAGGAAACAGCTCACACACCAGAAGTCAATGTCCAGGCATGCATCAGGTGGCCGCATTCAAAAGTCATAAACTAAGAAACGTGGCCTCTCCTTCCTCACCCACCCAGCTCTCAAAATCCTGCAAGATCACACAGCAGGGGCCAGAGAAAACGTATACATTAAAACAGAAAGGGAGGATGGAGGGCCTGTCTGAAATTATTCAACTATAACTAAAAAAGTCTAATTAATAGACCGTGATGAGACAGACAGCGAGTATTAAGCTCGTAGCACATTCTGTTCAGATACCTTGCTGAAAGCTTGAAATGTAGTGATCTTCAGGGAGAAGAGACACCAAGAAACAAGGAGATGAAAACAGAAATATGGGAAGAGAAATTTAAGTTTGCATGGAAGAGAGAGAAAAAAAATCAAAGTGAAATGCAATGAGAGAAGCAGGCTATTATCTTTATCAGCTCAGAAGAGACATCCTTGGTATCATGACAGAATATTAAATTACAGACTTCTTGCATGGAGTCTTCAAAGTTTTAAATAAATTCACATCTCTTATTTTCCAACATATTCTATCCCCACAGATCATGAAGATAAAATCAGACAAGGAAAAAAGATATTATTTGTGTAACAAATAATGCTGTAAACAGTGAACAAAGGACAGAATGAACAGCAGGTGCATCTCTAAATGCAGCATCATGTTTTCGTATGATGGACACAATTATCTTCTCATCTCCTTCTGGAGATATTATAGCTTTTCCATGTTTAAATTTTATATAGTCTTTAGAATCTCAAGTTCATCCATTTAGGCTGTTTTTTGCTGTTGTCTCAGAGACTCTACGGAGAAGTCCCATAATCTTTGGTGTTTGCTCATCGTTAAGAATGATGGACTGGAAAGCTTTCTGAATTGGTTGGTGGTTGACTGATGACTTGGAACTTTCTGTACACAGAGTGATCAGGGTGGGTCTTTTTTTAGGGAATTTTCTGTATCAGTACTGAGAACGCGTGCACATGTGCCTGTGTGTGTGTTAGCTGTTCAGTTGTGTCCGACTCTTGGTGACCCAATGGACTGTAATCCGCCAGGTGCCTCTGTCCATGGAATTTCCCAAGCAAGAATACTGGAGTGGGTATAGCCATTTCCCTCTCCAGGGGAATCTTTCTGACCCAGAGATTGACTCCGACTCTCCTGCATTATAGGCAGATTCTTTGAGCCACCAAGGAAGCCCACTGAAAATGCGTGGGATCACTTGATTTACCCGTTTTTGGCAAAGTTATTGATGCCCTCAACTGTATCCCTGTCCAGAAATTCTTTGGTTTCCACCTTTTTAGATATTAGCCTCTGGTCTTAGGAGAAAAGACAGTAGTACTTTAACTGCGTTTCAAATATCTTTTACCTGCTCTACTTATTTTAGCTAGGGGCCTATCTCCCTCTTCTCAATAGTCCCCAGTTCTAGTAACTGGTGTAGTCTAGCAATTCCTCTGCTATTTGAGGATTTCTGTACGGAACTCAGCATTCTCCATTACCAAGCCAGGCTTCAGCTTTCTTGAATCAGCCAAGTTAGTAATACTAATTCATTTGTTTCATGGCTTCCAAAATTCCTACAAAAATCTCTACATTTTTGTAGGCTTACAACTTTGGTAAAAAACACTATTGTGAAGTATGATAAACACACAGAAAAGTACACAAAACAAAGACGGACTCAGTGCTTCTTATTAAAACACAAACGGCCAAATAACCAGCCAGGACACTATATAGAACCTTGTCAGCACCACAGATTTCCCCCTACTTGGGCCCCTCCTAATAATTAAGAGTCTCCATCTTCCCAAAGAAAACTGTTCTCTTGACTTCTACTGGAATCACTGTCTTGCTCTTCTTTATAGTTTTACCATTTAAGCATGTATTCACAAGCACTAATTTTATTTAATTTTCTTTTTAATGTTATGTGGTTGGAACAGGCAAATAACGCATTTTTGTGCCTGGCTTCTCTTGCTCAACACTGTATCTTTAAGATTCATCCATGTTTCCTCTGTTCCTGTCATTATTGTATACAATGCCACTATAAGAATAAGTCACAATCTATTATCCTTTTCACTGTCAGTGGTCATTTGGGTTGATTCCAAATTGTGGCTAATTCGGCGGCTATGAATATTCTGGTGTATTTCTCTTAGCTGCACATATTTCTGCTAAGTACATTCCTAGAGTTAGACTGCTCAGATATAAGGTATGTACATGTTCAACTTTGGATAATGGTTTGGCATTATCTACTAAAGTGGATGTACCAATTTATACTTTAGTATATGAGCATTCCTGTTGCTATGCATTCTGGTCAACATTTGCTGTTATTCATATTTAATTTTAGCCACTTTGGGAGGTAGGCAGAATCACCCATTGTGGTTTTAATCTGCACTTTCAAAATGACTAATGTGCCTGAATAACTTTTCATATTTTTATTGGCCATTTGGATATCCTTTTTTGTGAAGTGCTCATTCAAGACTTACCTCATTGATCTGTAGTTTTTTATATATTCTGCAAGTGAACTGTTTATTGGTTGTGTAGCAAATACCCTCCCCCATTCTGTAGCTTGTCTTTTTTTCTAAAAAACATTTATTTATCTGGCTGCTCCAAAGGTCTTATTTGTGATTTCTATCTTCAATGAAGCATGTGGGATCCTTAGTTGTGGCATGTGAACTCCTTAGTTGCAGCATGTGGGATCAAGTTCCCTGACCAGGGACAGAAGCGAGGCCCCCAGGCACTGGGAGTGCAGAGTCCTAGAGCACCAGGGAAGTCCCTGTAGCTGTCTTTACACACTTAGTCTTTTGATAAACACAAATTCTAATTTTTAATGCAGTCCAATAATTTCCTATATTGCTAGTGTTTTTTGTGTATTGTTTAAGAAATTTTCCTCTACTTCAAGGTCATGAATGCATTCTATGTAACACATATTCGAAGGTTTATTGTTCTGCCTATCATATTTGAATGTGTTAGTCCATCTGGAATTTATTCTTGGGTTTAGAATACAATAGGGGTTAGGTTTAATTTTTTTCTCAAATAGATATCTTCAACCATACCAATACCATCGTTTTCCTATTACTCTGCAGAGACGCCTCTAGTGTAAATCAAGTGTCTATATACATGTGGATCTGTTTCTGGATTCTCTGTTTTGTTTCATCACTCCTCTGTCCTTGAGCTAATAATTCCAGTTACTTTCTTCTTTGACCTTAGATATTTCCGTATGAATTTCAGAAACTACCCTTAGAAGTTCCATATAAATTTTAGAGTCAAATTGTTAATATTTGACTTTGTATTGAATCTGAAGATCAATTTGGGAATAACATATATTTATAACATTAAGACTTCTAATAATCTATGGACATGGTATTTCATTCTATTTATTTAGATGTCCTTTAATTTCTCTAATAATGGTTTAGTTTGTTGCTTAGAGGTATTACACATCATTTGTTAGATTTATTGCTAGGAATGATATTGTCAATGGCATCTTTTTAAAAATTTCATTTTGTTTGTTGCTGGCAAATAGAAATACAGTGATTTTTGCTTTCTGACTTTGTATCCAACAGCTCTGCTACATCTGTTTATTGATTCTAATAAATAATCTATAAACTTTTAAATTTCCTCTATATATAATCATATAAATAACAATCTATAAATCTACAAATAACGATTTACAAATATAAATAATGATCGTTTTGTTTTTTCCTCCTCAATCTTTATACATTGTATTTCTTTCTATTGCCTTACCGTACTGGCTATGACTTCTAGTAAGATATTACAAAGAGGTTTTGATAGCTGGCATCCTTGTCTATTCCCAACCACTAAGGAAAGCTTTCAATATTTCACATATGATATTTTCTATAGGTTTTCACAGATATATTTATCAGATTAAAGAACTCCTTTCTAAACCTAGTTTAAGAGATCTATTGTAAATGAAGGATGAATCTTATCCAATGCCGTTTCTATACCTGGTGAGGTAATGATTTTTCTCCATTTTTTCCCTTAATGCAGTGAATTATATTAATTGATTGATTGATTTTTAAAACAATTTTGGCCATGCCTGCAGCATTCAGGATCTTAGTTTTCCAACCAGGGATCAAACTTGTGCCTCCTGCGTTGGGAGCATGGAGTCTTAACTACTCAACTGCCAGAGAGTCCCTGTTGATTGGTTTTTTAATATATATATATATTTTACTTTTCAATAGTTTTAGATGTATAGAAATGTTAAGATAGCAAAAACAATTTCCATATACCCTCTCCTAGTTTCCACTATTAATATATTACATTAGTATACCCTGAATGAATTTTGAATGCAAAATCTTCAAACATTTTATTTAAGTCGCATTTTTCTAGAAATCTATTTTATCTAAATAGAAATCTAAGGTTTTAAATTTTACTGGTATAAACTTATTCTTGTTATTTTCTTAATATCTATAGGATTGTTAATGAATGTTGTCTTCTTTTTCAGTCCTGTCATCAGTTATTTTTGTCTATTTTTACCAGGGATTTATCAATTTGATTGAAATGGGTACATTCTGGTTTTACTGCTCCTCTATATTTTATTTATTTAGTTTTTGAGGGGTGCACTGCATAACTTGTGGGATCTTAGTTTCCCGACCAGGGATTGAACCCAGGCCCTCAGCAGTGAAAGCACAGAGTCCTAACCACTGGACCATCAGGGAATTCCCTATACTGTATTTCATTTTGTTTTCTTATGCTTCTCTTAACTTCTTTATTTCATTCCACCTGCTTTCTTTAGGTTTAATTGTGCTAGCCCCTTTTTCTCTTAACTTCCTGAGACAGATTTTGATTTTTCACCTTTCTTCTTTTCCAACATATGCATTTGAGGCTAAAAGTTTTCCTCTAAGTATGATGTTAGATGCACCTCTCAAGCATTATTGTTTATTTTTGTTCAATTTAAATTATCTTGTATTTCACTTATTTTACAAAATGTGATATACAAGGTCAACTAAATTTATAATTTAATTTGTTCATGTAAATTGCCTTCAAAATACACTGCAGCTAAGATGTGTATAAAACTTTACATGCATTTTGGAAGGAATCACACAGAAACAGTTGCTTTTTCAACAAAATTAGCCAGTTTCACATCCCCTTTGGTCAGTCTCCCACAGATATGTGAGGTGAGAGGCACATGGGCCTTGTATACACCGTACCACTCCAGGTAATGATTCATCTTCTCTGCTTGTAGGTAACTTGAGACATAAAACCAGATGCCTGATTAAAATTTCTGAAAGAGAACTCCTTGTTGATGGCATCTCTCTCACTTAATTCTGACCACCCAGCTGCTCTAAGGTCAAGTATAACTCAGTTCCTCTCCTCTGGTGTCAACCAGTGAACATCTGCTAAAGTTCTGGTTCCAATGCCAAACCCAGACCTGTCTGGTGCACTGCCTGCCCTCAAGCGTTAATGTATACTGCTCTTTATTTTCAGTTCAAATTGTTTTCAAATTTTAATTGTGATTTATTATTTGACCGCTGGATTATTAAGTATATTTTAAAATCTCCTAAAATATGGTAGTGTTCTAGTCATCTTTTTGTATTGATTTATATCTTATCTGCATATAGTCAGAATATAGTCATCGTGATTTCAATGCTTTGACACACGAAACTTGCTCTTAACCCAGAACATTTCTTGTAAAGGTCAAGTTTTATAAGTAGTCATGTGTGTTTGAAAAGAAGATATAGTCGGTATGTTAGATGAGTTCTCTTTATATGTCGAGTGTTGTTCTGTCACTAAGTTGTGTCCAACTCTGCAACCCCATGAACTACAGCACACCAAGCTTCCCTGTCCTTCACTAGCTCCCAGAGTTTGCTCAAATTCATGTCCAGTGAGTCAGTCTAGCAGGTCAAGTTTATTATTTGCATTCTAATTTTCTACAACATTCTTAGTTTTGTTTGTCTGCTTATTCTGTCAATCCCTGTAAAATATTTGTTAAATTCTCCCACTATCACTGTGGACATTTCTATTTCTCATTGTACTTTAGTTAATCTTTGCTTTATATATTATGAAGCCATTTTACTAATTCACACAAAAATTTTTCATCTTTTTGTTTTAGAGCTTATTTCATGTAATTTTTCAGTATTTATTTTTATTTATTTGGCTGTTCTGAGTCTTAGTTGCAGCACACAGGATCAATGATCTTTTTTACAGCATGAGAACTCTTAACTGTAGCATGTGAGATCTAGTTCCCTGGCCAGGGATCAAACCCAGGCACCCTGCACTAGAAGCGTGGATTCTTAGCCACTGGACTACTACGGAAGTCCCTGTTTCATGGAATATTAATCTATGTACAACAGCTTTTCTTTGGTTAGTAGTAATATAATATTATTATTCTTTTACTTTCTTTTCTTTACTTCTTTTATAAAAGTAGTAATATATTCTTTTACTTTCAAATTTTCTGTGTCTTTATGCTTTATCTCTCTCTTATAAAACATCATATAATGTTTTTTTCTTCTGTTTAATCTTACCTATCTTTTATCTATTTATATGTAATAAAGTTGCTGACATATTTATCATCATTTATTTATCCTGTTTGCCCTAGTATTATAAGTACCTTCCCACCTTTCTTGCCATCTAGACTATTTTTTTTTATTATAATCATTTTTCCCCGATAATTTAAAGATTACATGCTTTAAAAAAAAAAAAACTCTCTCTTCTTGAAAATTACTCTGCATATTACACCATGCATCTCTTACTTATCAAAATATAATGTTAAAAAAATATATATATATAATGTTAACAGGTACTTCCCCCGACCTTCCCCAGATAATATAAAGTCCTCACACACTTTAACTCTATCCCACTGCTAACTACTGCTGCTGCTGCTGCTGCTAAGTCGCTTCAGTTGTGTCCGACTCTGTGTGACCCCATAGACAGAAGCCCACCAGGCTCCCCCGTCCCTGGGATTCTCCAGGCAAGAACACTGGAGTGGGTTGCCATTTCCTTCTCCAATGTGTGAAAGTGAAAAGTGAAGTCGCTCAGTTGTGTCCGACCCTTAGCGACCCCACGGAGACCGCAGCCTACCAGGCTTCTCCATCCATGGGATTTTCTAGGCAATAGTACTGGAGTGGCTTGCCATTGCCTTCTCCGATTGCCAACTACTATTGTCACATATTTTAATTGTCTTTTAAATTCAGTGAGACATTATTATTATTGTTTAATAAAGTCAATATTCATTTTATTTATCTACGTATTTTCTACTATTCTCATTATTTCTTCCTGACTCTCCAAGCTTCCATCTGGTATTTTCCTTCTGTTCGAGTAATATTCTTTAGAATTCCATTTAGTGTGGGTCTCCTGGTATTTCTTCTAGTATAGCTTTTACAGGTAGGAATACCTGAAAAGTGCTTATTTCTTCATTTTTAAAGGATATTTCTGCTAGGTATAGCATTCTAGATATACCAATTACTATCTTTCAGTGCTTTGAATATGTTTGTCCATGGTTTCCTCCTTCCATTGTTTCCATTAAGAATATATTGTCAGTTTAACTGTTATCTTTTGAAAGCAATCTTTTTTTCCCCTGGTCCAGTTAAGATTTTTTCCTTTGTCTTTCATCTGAAGCACTTTTACTGTGACGTACTTAGATATTATTTTTTTTTTTTGTATTCATTCTGCTTTGGTTTTGGGGACTTCTTCAATCTGCAGCTTAACTAATGAGTATTAAAAAATGTTTATTCATTATCTCTTCAAATACTGGTTGTACCCCATCCTCCCTTTCTCTTCTCTAGGATTGATTCCAAACACACAGCTGATACCTGTTCACTGTGTCTTCCATGTCTCTTATACTTTTTCTGAGTATTTTATTCTTTCTCTTTGTGATGTATTCTAGGTTGTTCCTTCTGTCCTATATTCTAGTTTACTTATTCTCTGTTTAGCTTTACTGAGTCTTCTATTAATTCATCTGTTAAGTTTTTTTATTTTTCATTCTTAGAATTTTCTTTTGGTGCTTTATCGGCTCTGCTACATTCCATTTTTATAATTCACAGTTCTCTGCCAAAATTTTTAACTTAGTCTTTTACATTCTTGAACATAGTTAGCATTGTTTAATATTTTAGCATAGTTATTTTAAAGCTTGGTCTGATAAAGCTAACATCTGAAGAACTTAGGGGTCTGTTTTTATTTCTCATTCTTTCTGCTCATTTTCATTCACGTTGTCATGTCTTCTCATGTATCTACTTATTTTTGGTTGTGAGCCATGTATTATATTTGAGAAACTGCAGTGGTTTAAGGTTCTATATAATGCTATCTTAGTCTGAAAAGGTTTGCTTTTGCCAGATGCTTGGGACTACCTTATTTAAATTTCAGAGACTGAAATGATTGAGGATAGTCCCTTTCAGGGAATTATATTTCTAGTTCACCCTTATTCTTACATAGATACAAGCTTTAGGGGCCCAAAACCAATGAGCAGAAGCTTACCTGCACTCTATCCATTTCTGACAAGTCATGAACTCCCAACTTTTTTAGCTTCTATCAAGAGGTCAATCTCTTAGCTCCCTCTTTTGAAATTCATGAGTGTGTTTAAGAGAAAATTGTTACCAAATGTCTTACTTCTCTGGACGTATGCTTTTCCCCAGATTTCTACTTGGTAATTCTTTTTCACTTTCTTAGCTTTCTGAATGCCTCTGAAGCAACTTTTTAAAATATTTTGTCTAGCTTTTCTACTTGTCTTAAGAGTCAGGCTTGGTTTGAACTGTCTGGCATAATAAGCAAAAATCCTTAGCTTTTATATCACTTGGATAAAACCAAAATTGTAGTTTTAGTGTGGTTTCAGGAAGGAATGGATTTAGAAGTATGTTCAATTCACCAGTTTAACCTAAAAGGTTATTCTTCATTTCCCTTCAGAAAAAAAAATTTTTAAAGCCTGTATCAGTTTATAGCCACACACCTTGTTAAAAAAAAAGGAAATGAGAAGATTCTATACATTTACTTTTGTACTTAATATCTAACACACTTCCCATATCAGCACCAATAGCTCAACTTCATTTTTTCACTTTTTAATGGCTGTACTTCATACCATTCAATCTAACTCAACAAATATTTACCTACCATGCTCATTTACCTTCTATACTTGGTTTTGAGGTGATAATGGTAAGCAAAAACTAATTCTGTCCTCATCACTCAAGTCCCTGTTGAGTGACTTGTAACAATATACATATATTAACATATATTAAAATTATAACTCTATCAAACGCTAAGAAGTTAGCACCGCTGATATGAGAACACGTCAGGGGTGTTGGGTCTAGTCTGGGAGATCAGAAATAACTTCCATGATGAAGTGGCAATAAGTTGAATAGGAACTAACTAGAAGAGAAGTGGGAAGGAAAGGAGGCTTACCGCAAGGAAATAATCTAACTCCATGTTGAGAATCTACCATATGGATGTATCATAATTGACTTACCCAGCTCTCCACTGAGGGATACTGTGATGTTTGAATCTTTTGCTACTATATATGATACTCTGATAAATATTCCCATATACAATTTTTGGTATAATTTAGGAATCTTACTCTTAACGATAATCAAGGATACATATAATAGCATTAATATACACAAGAGAGTTCACAATAATTTCCACTTAGATTAAAATATAAATTTTACTAGATCTATTTCTTACATATTTCATCCTTTCCTAACTTGAGTTGTTTTAATTTTCACTTGGCTGCACTATTTTCACAAGAACTGGCTCCCTGCAGTGATCTCCTATCCCATTCATAAAGGTAAGTATAGTTATGCTCCATTTGCTCTGCACCTTCAACGTGGAATTTGAAGTATAAGTTTGTGCAGGACTTTCATCTATATTCTCAAAGTAAGCTGGGCTTTCTTCACAACACAGATACTTCATCCTAACAGCTGAATGAAGCACCTTAGTATAAGCTGGGAGAGAATGAGGCAGTCAGAGGCTTATGCTAAGGTGCCACCATCTTTTTAGAATCTCCTGCATTCTCAGGTGAGTTAGGATCTATCTTTAAAATCAAACCTCCCACAAATTGCTAGAAAAAAAAATACTTGGCTACATAAACAAAATGTAACTATATAAAAATCTCTCAGGCCAATAAGAAGAAAAACAAACAAGCACATAATAGTACAAAAGTGGGAAAAGTGCATGAATTGACAACTCACAAAAAAGAAATAAAAGAGGTCAATAACCACAAGAAAAAATGCTCATTAGTCATTATAAAATTTTAAATTAAAAAAACACCAGACTATAAAAATTATAATAAGGAGTATTTAAGAGAGCACTGTGAACTATGCGTTGCACATGCAAAATGTAAACTGTTACAGCCTTTCCAGTTATCTGTGTCTGAATTAAAATTAGAAGTACTAATTGACACAGATTTTCAACTTCTGGAAATCTATCCTATAGAAATAATCAACAAAGTATTATTTTTCATTTCCTAACAGTGCTTTTCTTTCTTTCATACCACATGTCGACATTTGACTTTATCATTTGATTTTCCCACCACTAGAATACAAGCTTATTGAGAGTAAGGACCTATATAGTTCTTGGCACATATAAGGAATATAATAAATGTTGATTGTTGGACAGAATATGCAAGGATTTATCTATACAAAAATTCAAAACTGTGGAGTTTTAAAATAAAAAAGTTGGAAAAAATTCAAAATCCTTCAGCAGAGGATTGGTTAAAGAATAATCAACATGGACAACTATGTAGCCATTGAAAACTAGTCTACAAAAATACCAGTAAATGTATGTGATGCTATCACATGACTTCATTTTTGCTAAAAAGAAAAAAAGAGGAGAAAAAAGATGCTAATAACAGTATTTATATCACGATGTTAACAGTGGGTATCTATGAGATGGTAGGATTATTGGTGACTTTTTCCTCTTATTTATGGCTTCCTGTATTTTTCAAATTTTATTTTTCTACAACAAATACAATTATTTTTTAATAAGGCAAAGAAAATTCTCCAAAACAAACTAAAACCCAAACCAAAAGTTCTTCATTTCTAGTTCAGAGAAGGAAAAGGCAAGTTTACCTTCAAGTTCATCATCGGAAATCAATTCATCATCAGAGCATATGTTGAGAATGTTAACCAGCATCTCTGTGACTAGATGATAAGACAAAATAGTCCAAAATTTGTACAATTAATAAGGCACTTTCTCTAAAAGGATGTGGATATATAAATAAACATACATATATATTCAATAAACACAGATAAAAATGATTGATTGTTTTGCTACTCAGAGTAGCTTAAGGAGCAGCATTAAATGCAGACCTTCATGTTTATACAGATTTGGGGGAGATTACTTGTTCCAGTTAAAGTACAGAGTCTTTGAAGATTCTAATGCTTAACAACTTGATTTCATTTTAGACTGCTGCCAGAACCTTTTCTACACTGATACACACAGGAGAAGACTTCCTCCCATTTTACAAAGATAGTAAGCCACCAGGCCTATGTACAACAGGCTTACATATTTGCATAGCTCATTTGCTCGTGCTCAGTCACTCTTGTCCGACTCTTTATGACCCCATGGACTGTAGCCCTCCAGATGCCTCTGTCCGGAATTTTCCAGGTAGGAATACTGGAGTGGGTTGCATTTTCCTTCTCCAGGGATCTTCCTGACCCAGGGATTGAACCTGCATCTCCTGCATTGGCAGGAGGATTCTTAACCACTGTGCCACCTGGGAAGCTTATTTGTACAGATGCACAAATAGAATTCTAAGGATAAATCTTCCCATTTAAATCTCTTTATCACTGAAGGAAATGTTATTTTACTGTTACTTATGTTATTCTAACATCTTGATCATACAAGGACAGCTATTTTAAACTGATACTTAGAATAAGAAAATCATTATCAACTAGAATTATAATTTAAAATCTAATTAAGCACCACTTAAAAGTCTTTGTAGAGAACAATGAAAACAGAAAACACTTCTGATAACTTTAAGAAAAACACTTCTGAACCATCAGGGCATGCATGCATGTAGGAGGGTGTCACTAGTTAGGATAACTGATGGTCCCTCTGTCTTAGTTCTCTTACCTTTTTCCCCAACAAAAGGCAAAGACCATGTGAAAACATCCATAAAGTTTGGAAGCCAGTAGGGGTGTGGAGAACAGTTAAACTGCCTGATATTCATGACGTTGTTTTCATATTTTAACACAGCAGCTAAAAAAGAAAAAGAAGAGAAATATCTGGCACAGAGGAACAGAACATTGTAACTGGTATACTGTAGACAGCTGCCTACTACCCAGATTTCAGGAACTGACTTCCCATTTATCAATTTAGGACATATGGAACATCTTACAGCATGTTGTACAGTTTATTCTTTTAAGAATTATCCCAAGGAACAAAGATACCTGAAGAGCTCATATAATAAAAGTACAAAAGAAACTTAAGCTCTGAGACTTCAAAGGTCTTGCATGGTAACTATCTATAGAAATCTCAGATTCCACATGAGAAAAATTTCATCATGATTTCCCTTTATAGGCCAAATGGTTACAATTACAACTTTCCTTTGAGGGCAAACATTTCTCATTAAATGAACACAGCCTGTTTTCCTTGTTATTAGCCAGGGACAAAGATTTTATAAACTTTCTAAGAGTTTATAACATAGCAGTTATTAATTCATAGTGGGGAACACAGATACATGGTAAACTTGGAGCAATTAACAAGGTTCAAAGTAGATTAAATCATTTCTGCATACAATATGTGAATAAAAAATTGCCCATCTCTCCTATACACAGTCAGTATATTGCTCACACTTGAAATGTTTAATATTAACTGGTTCATATACATGTATTGCGCACACACATACTTTGGTACCAAACTGATTTTCTTTATACTTAAAAAAAAATTTTAATGCAATCCCTTAGTTTGCATCACCAGCAATGCAATGTGGTTTGCATTATTCTCTTAAATTATTCTTACTATGATCATAAATAGAATAGGGTATAATAGTTCTCTAGAAATGACAGGTATAAGTCATCTCCTGATTCCTGTCTCTTTGCTTATTATAGATAACCTATTATTCTCAAATTTTTAAGTCACTGAATATTTAAAATGTTTACCACAGATTATTAAATAAATATATGAAAAGAGGATTTTCAGCTTTTAAGAAGCTTCGAATACTGGTACGATGTGCATGTCCCATTATTTTCATGTACATGTATTTTAAGTTAGACAAATATATAAATATTCAACAATTCCCTCAATCCACACAAGAAAATGAGATGGAAGGTGGACACAAAAATAGAAATAGAGCTCTTTAAAAATCATGACTTAAAGATCTTTCACGTAACCAGTAGAACTATTGATAAAAAATGTCTGTTCGTACCAATGAGTCTAAAGAATATGCAAGAAAGAAAAGCAACAGGAAAAGAAGAAGGAAAGGGGGACAGAGTCATCTTTTTCAAGAGGAATAATGAAGCATCACTAGAGATTATTTTAGAGGCCACATTTTCTTCCTTCCCCATCCCCCCTAAAAGGTTAAGAAATGACCAAGGAAAACAAGATTGTTGCAAGGTAAAGGATGTTACCAATTAAGTCAAGGCCGACAAAAAACTCAGACTCAACTATGACTCTAAAATAGTTTACTAATGGAATGATCAAAACAAGACCAGATTAGAATGAGGCAAAGAACAAGCTGGCAGTTAGTTAAGCTAGTAAAGTGATTGCTGATTTAGATGACATGTTTTAGCTTGGCACACTGATAAATCCACCGCCAATCAATAGACACTTTAATAGCAAGGTTAATAAAGGGAGTAAGAAGGGAAAGTCTTCATCACAGATACGAGGGTGAGGGACAGACTGTCCTTGAGGAAGTCGGACAACGTGAGTGGCACATACCATTCATAAGGGAGGAAACAAACACAAAAACTAGGTTTCTATTAGGAAAAGGGAAAAAGAAAGAATGGACTTAGGGAGAAGCAGAGTATTGAAGAATAGCCAAGACTCAGAAAAGAATGATGAGAAGGAAAGCAAAAATATAAGACTGGAAGAGAATTTAAGTCAAAGAAATGCCTTTTAAAAATGGACAGCATGTCACTAAGGACATCCAGAGATAACTGATTCAAATCAGATTGAAATGAGATGTGCCATTTCATAGTTGACTTTGAAATAGAGGAAATAAGTATACCATGGACCTCTTTTACACTTCTCTCCCCAACTGCATATACAAGATATGACTATAAAGTAATGAGACTTAAGAAACCATCAACGACAAACACACCAGACCTTATATATCAGATGAGTGTGGTCCTTTGATGTAATCACACCAGGCACAATAACAGTAGGATGTTATAGCAGTGTAGCAACTTATAGTCTGACCAATGCTTTTAATATTCATTTTGATTACTCCAACTTATCTTCAACAAGCCTATGTGACAGTTATTTAAGATCAACTGAGGCTCAGAGAATCTTGTTAATTGTGAATTTAAAAGTGAAGCAGGACTAGACTAGGATTTTTGCCTCCTAGCTCTCAGTGTTCTTATCAATGTACCTTGCTGCCTTACCGTATGATTAATCCAAAGATGCTGCCATTACTCAAAATGTTTTTGGAACTCTTCTTTTGGAATTACCTCCAGAGCCACTTTACAAGCAACACAAGGAAAACCAGTCTCATTACCTTATAATCATACCTTGCTCCTGACCCCAAACGGCATCGTCTAGCTTGATCACTCACCTTAGTCCTCAGTCTTGACTCCGAATGACTTTTGGCTGTTCCAAAAATCAAATCCACCCTCAAAGGACGAAGATTTCCCATCACTGAGGATAATCAAAAGAATGTGTCGCAGACTCTGAAGGCAATGCCAAAAGAGGAGTTCCAAAAATGTTTTGAACAATGGCAGCATTGTTGGAATAAGGGTATAAGCTCCCAAGGTAACTACTTTGAAGGGACAATACTCACTTGGATATATTTGTTCTGGCATGTTTGTTTAAAAGTTCTATTATTTTATAGTCATACTTTATCAACAACAAAACAGTTATAGAGGCATGTTACAGAAGAGGCTTTTAGGTAGAAGATCGTCCTGATACACCAACTAGGGATCATAAAAGTTAAATTTTTTTAAAAAATGACTAAGACTACAAGAAAGTCTTAAAAGTATAATTTCTTGATCAAAAGGCAAGTGCATGTCCAAATCTCTTTTTTTTATATGGGAAACTGAGGTTAAGAACGCTATGCAACTTCCTACAGTCACAAAAGTCTGAGCAGGGCTTAGACAAAACGAAGATTTTTCTGACTTTTTGGTACAGTATTCATTCTAACTGTATCATTTTTCAAGAGCAAAAACAGCTTAATAATAGACATTAAAACACTAAATAGTGACATTTTATTGAGGGACTGTTATAAATAAATTAGATTCATCAAAACCAATAATTTATGCTGTTTTAACTTCAACCTGAAGTAATTTATTTCTTCTTATATTTTGATTCAATGGTATAAGTCAAACCTACTGTAATCATTACTTATAATCACAGAGAATCCCCAAATCCTTAGGAGATGAAAACTAAACAGAAGCCTAAATTCTAAGTTTCCCGGCCTTTGTTTCAATTAAGACTTCTTTTTTTTCTTATTTAAAATTTATAAATATATTCCAAAAATTACCTATGCACATAACATATGATTAAACTACAGCTCACATTTACTCACAAATTCAAACTCAAGTATCGCTGGTCTCCTTTACCTTTATTGTTATAGACATCTAGGTAATTGGGTGCAGAGAAAATTGTAATGAGTGATGGAAAGCCCGTCATTTGGCTCTTCCTGTACATTCGATACCTAGAAGAGAAATGGCAGCCCGTCTGTCTTGATATTAAAAGAAGAAACTCTGCAGTGCTGCTGGGTTCACAGTTTTGTTTTGCTTATTACTGCTGTTGTTGTTGGCCGTGCCACACAGTCAGCAGGATCTTACTTCCCCATCCAGGGATCGAACCCACAACCCCTGCAGTGGAAGCATGGAGTCTTAGCCACTGGACTACCCGGGAAGTCCTGGTACAGTTTTGATATAACTTACCCAGCATCTTGGGCTTCATGGGCTCTGATTATTGAGAGCAAATTATTGTTCTGCAGAAATTCACAAACTGCAGGGTAACTGTAAAAGAAGATTAGGAAACATAAATTCACAGTGAAGACACTTGTCTTTTAATAGGAGGCAGGGGAAAAATTAAGATGAAATGAATCTGTTTTAAATTTACAGGTTTTCCTTACCACTGAACTCTTATTAGTAGCTTAGCAATCATCACTCTTGTTTTCCCATGTCACTGATGCACCTCATTCCAGAGCAAGGATGTACAAAACGGACAACCCTGGGACAGCAGGAGAGCTCTCCTACCTTTTAATTTTTTTCTTTAACTCATAAAACGCATAAGAATAATAATACAACATCAAAACTTTTCTTAGTATCTTGATATTAAAAAAGTATTAACACCACAGCAGTGTGCGTGTGCATGCGCGTGTGTGTGTATAGTAGGTACTAACAACTGAATAGGTGCTTCCTGAATGGCAAACACCCAACAGGAAGAACCAGAGGATACAAAATTATCCTAGAATTATCCAAGTGTTAACTATTTAATTTAGGTTTAGTCGTTGTTTCTTATTGTGTTCAATAAGTTTTAAAACAGATTGCACATTCATTCACGTGGTATGAAATGGAAAGATACAAAAAGTTCTACAGTGAAATGTCTCCCTCCAGCCTACCTCTATCTTCCAGTTACCCTGGAATCATCCAATGTCTGTGATTTCTTTGAGAGCCCTTCAGAGATACTTTACTCAATTTCAAGCACTTATACACACACATGCATAAGAAATGTTATCAGATGGTACACATAGCTTTTTCTTAGGTCTTTTTTTTTTCACTTTATACTAGTGATTATTCCAATCATTTTTTCATTTTTTAAAAAAATAGCCTCATTGCATTGTCTGGTATATTCCTTTGTCAGGATGTACAACCATTTATTTAACTAGTCTTCTACTGAATGTTTAGGTTGTTTAAAATCCTTCAGCATAAACAATGCAGGAAGCAAAAATCTTGCACATGCATTTTACACATTTTTAAGTACAGTGGATTCCCATTACTTGCAGTAGCTATGTTCTATGTAAAGTTGCTGCAAAACTGAGTAACACAACACTGAACCAGTACTCCTAGGGGAAATACATGGTTAGCGTCCAGTGAGCCTCTGATCACAACGTTTTCATGAACTAATCAACACATAACCTTTTTTATATGTGTTTCTGTGCAAAGACACCTGATTTAAGATATAGTGTTGATTCATTAACATGGGATTCATGGCCAACAGTGCCATACTTATTCCTGAATGAAACTTATCTAATACACCACAGCCTTCTGGCACATAAAAACACTAGATAGCACTTCAGTACTATGTTTGGGGTGATTTTAAACAGCAAAACACCAACAAAAATGTGGGAAATGTTTCACTAAATAGAGCACAGAAAAAATACTTGCTTACAGTGTGAGAGCTGAAATAAGAAGGCAGAGCAACTGTGCCTTCAACCTCGGCAGGAACGTGCAACAGATGACCCAAATTTTCCGTACACATGAATGTCTGTGAGTGACTGGAATTGCTCTGAGTACTGACTCTGGGGTTACAAATAAAAACAAGCAGGCAGATTTGCAAAGCAGAATTCGTGAATAATGAGGATTGAAGATCATGAATGATAATAGCCACAGGATTATATTTTAGAAGTAGAAATTCTGGAATAAAGGCCAAGGCCATTTATGATTGAGAGATATTGTCAAGCTGACTGTCATAGAAACTGTACCAATTTATATTCTCCTAAAGATAAAAAGCTTTATGTTCTTTATTTTAAGCAATGTAAAGAGAAGTAAAATTTAAATGATTCCATCATATTAGTCACTGCTAAAGTTGGCAGAATAGAATGAAAAAGTTACTTAGAAGAATGCTAAAACTATGGCAAAACTGAGGTTTCTTTTTGTGTGTAGATTTCATGTAATGAATGGATTATCTTAAGCAATTATCAGAGATTTTCAGGGTACTAAATACAGATATTATTTATTGGAATAAAATATTGGAATTAAAAAAAAAGTAGGCTCAAACTTCCCTGAACCTCCCTAGTTGAGTGGCAAAGCACAATAAAAGCTCACATAGGAGATTTAAGACAACAATCAACTTCCAGGAAATGTCCCGGGCTTAGTTCACAATGTCCTGTTCTTTTTATATCTTTGCCAATACCAGCAGTTCCAAAAGCTAGAGAGCTTTTAAAAAAATAACAGGATTCCCTTGTCTCAGGCTTACTGAACCAGAATCTCTGAAAGAAGAGCCAAGAAATCTTTATTTTTCAAGAAGTCAATAGAGGATGTTTGGGAACAAATAATCTAGATCATGTAGAGTCAGACAACAACACTTAAGCACTAGAAGATGTTGTGTTCAATTATGTTTGGTATATTACACCTATTAGGGCATAACACCTAATAAACTATAAAAAACAAAACAAGCAAAGGAAGAAAAGCGTTTTCTTCCTTTTATTAATCGAAAAATTAAGTAGACGTCCCTGAATGACACAGATTCAAGATACCAAATATGCAGTTAAAAATAGTTTGATAAAGTATATTACAACTTCCTCTTCTAATTTTCTGAGGATTCAGTTCAGTTCAGTCATTCAGTCTTGTGCAACTCTTTGTGACCCCATGGACTGCAGTACACCAAGCTTCCCTGTCCATCACCAACCCCCAGAGCTTGCTCAAACTCTTGTCCATCAAGTCGGTGATGACATTCAACCATCTCATCCTCTGTCGTCCCCTTCTCCTCCTGCCTTCAATCTTTCCCAGCATCAGAGGCTTTTCTAATGAGTCAGTTCTTTGAATTAGGTGGCCAAAGTATTGGCACTTCAGCTTCAGCATCAGTCCTTCCAATGAATATTTAGGACTGATTTCCTTTAGAATTGACTGGTTTGATCTTGCAATACAAGGGACTCTCAAGAGTCTTCTCCAACACCATAGTTCAAAAGCATCAATTCTTCAGTGTTCAGCCTTCTTTATAGTCCAAATTTCACATCCATACATGACTACTAGAAAAATATAGCTTTGACTACACAGACCTTTGCTGGCAAAGTAATGTCTCTGCTTTTTAAAATGCTGTCTAGGTTGGTCATAGCTTTTCTTCCAAGGAGCAAGTGTCTTTTAATTTCATGGCTGCAGTCACCATCTGCAGTGATTTTGGAGCCCAAGAAAATAAAGTCTCTCACTGTTTCCATTATTTCCCCATCTAATCTTAACTGAGGATTAGCTTACCTGTAAAAATAAGAGCACCCTCGGACAGTGTTGTGGGTATAGTGTTCCAAGGTCTTTTCACTGCCATAATCCTCAGAGGGATCAGACCAAAGCAGGTCACACACTGGCCCAAAGGCTGGAGGTTCTTTAAACCTGTCTAACTAGAAGACACGCAAAAGCCAAAAGAAGAGAAATCATGAAAGCAAAAGAGCTTTTGGAAACTGTATGTGCATGTTCAGTCGCTTCTGTCATGTCCAACTCTTTATGACCCCATGGACTGTAGCCCGCCAGGTTCCTCTGTCCATGGGATTTCCCAGCAAGAATACTGGAGTGGGTTGCCACGCCCTCCATCTGGAGATCTTCCCAACCCAGGGACTGAACCCTTGTCTCTTTAATTTCCTGCATTGCAGACGCATTCTTTACTGCTCAGTCATCGGGGAAGCCCTGGTAGAGGTCAAAAAAGACCCTTCCAACCATAAGACTGTATTAGAAGAGTGGGTGGTAACCGCTAAAGAAATTTCCTTTAGGATGAAAATGAACATTTAATAAATTTACATGCATAGTTTTTACTAGTTTTTGGTAATAAATTTTAATTAATATCTATATCCCTATGGTAGAAAAGGATCCCCTTACATCCTCATCTCATTTTTTTAAAAATTTTATTTATTTATTAATTGTTTTTATTGGAGGCTAATTACTTTACAATATTATATTGGTTGGTTTTGCCATACATTGACATGAATCCGCCTTGGCTGTACATGTGCTCCCCTTCTTGAACCCCCCTCCCACCTCCCTCCTCCCCTTATCCTCCCTCCGGGTCATCCCAGTGCACCAGCCCCGAGCATCCTGTATCATGCGTCGAACCTGGAATGGTGATTTGTTTCACATATGATAATATACATGTTTCAATGCCATTCTCCCAAATCATCCCACCCTCGCCCTCTCCCACAGAGTCCAAAAGACTGTTCTATACACCTGTGTCTCTTTTGCTGTCTCGTATACAGGGTTATCATTACCATCTTTCTAAATTCCATATATATGTATTAGTATACTGTATCGGTGTTTCTTTCTGGCTTACTTCACTCTGTATAATAGGCTCCAGTTTAATCCACCTCATTAGAACTGATTCAAATGTATTATTTTCAATGGCTGAGTAATACTCCATTGTGTATATGTACCAAGGCTTTCTTATCCATTCGTCTGCAGATGGACATCTAGGTTGCTTCATGAGAGAATACTTGAGGAGATAATAGTTGAAAACTTCCCTAAAATGGGGAAGGAAATAATCACCCAAGTCCAAGAAACCCAGAGAGTCCCTAACAGGATAAACCCAAGGTGAAATACTCCAAGATACATATTAATTAAACTAATAAAGATCAAACACAAAGAACAAATATTAAAAGCAGCAAGGGAAAAGCAACAAATAACACACAAGGGGATTCCCATAAGGATAACAGCTGATCTTTCAAGAGAAACTCTTCAGGCCAGGAGGGAATGGCAAGACATACTTAAAGTGATGAAAGAAATTAACCTACAGCCCAGATTACTATACCCAGCAAGGATCTCATTCAAATATGAAGGAGAAATCAAAAGCTTTACAGACAAGCAAAAGCTGAGAGAATTCAGCATCACCAAACCAGCTCTCTAACAAATGCTAAAGGATCTTCTCTAGACAGGAAACACAGAAAGGGTATATAAACTCAAACCCAAAACAGTAAAGAAAATGGCAACAGGATCATACTTATCAATAATTACCTTAAATGTAAATGGTTGAATGCCCCAACCAAAAGACAAAGGCTGGCTGAATGGATACAAAAACAAGACCCCTATATATGTTGTCTGCAAGAGACCCACCTCAAAACGAGGGACACATACAGACTGAAAGTGAAGGGCTGGAAAAAGATATTCCACGCAAATAGAGACCAAAAGAAAGCAGGAGTAGCAATACTCATATCAGATAAAATAGACTTTAAAACAAAGGCTGTGAAAAGAGACAAAGAAGGAAACTACATAATGATCAAAGGATCAATCCAAGAAGAAGATATAACAATTATAAATATTTATGCACCCAACATAGGAGCACCACAGTATGTAAGACAATTACTAACAAGTATGAAAGGGGAAATTAACAACAACGCAATAATAGTGGGAGACTTTAATACCCCACTCACACCTATGGATAGGTCAACTAAACAGAAAATTAACAAGGAAACACAAACTTTAAATGATACAATAGACCAGTTAGACCTAATAGATATCTATAGGACATTTCACCCCAATATATCCTCATCTTAAAAGTGGTGCTCATTTAATTTGAATGTGAAGCCCATCACTATAGAAACATACTATTTATGAGAAAAACTCTGCAAAGTTTATTTCAATTACCTAGATGAGTCCAGGTTACCATGAGAGCAGCAAGGGTTTTTCAATGACTCTGTTCATTGTTTATCTCATTCCGGTGGAGATTTATTTTAAAGAATGCTAGTTCTGGGGGGTTTTTTTGCAAAAGATTTCATCCTTTCCATTCTCTGCAGTGGAGGCATTTCAACATAAGTTATTAACTGAAGCCTCTTAGCACTGGTGCTCTGTCTAGTTAATAAACGAAAACAAAGAAACAAAAGAAACCACACATACCAAGTAACTAGGCAAGCTGAATGCCAAGAAAAGGACCCCTACTAAATGAAAGAGGAGCTTTTTATTAATACAATTGATTCAGAATAGTAAAATTTGAGATTCACTATGTATAACAGTGAAAGTGTCACTATGTGAAACAGTGAAAGTCGCTCAGGGTGTCCAGCTCTTTGTGACCCCATGGACTATATATAGTTCATGGAATTCTCCAGGTCAGAATATTAGAGTGGGTAGCCATTCCCTTTTAAAGGGATCTTCCCAACCCAGGGGTTGAATACCAGGTCTCCCACATTGCAGGCAGATTCTTTACCAGCTGAGCTATCAAGAAAGCCCAAGAATATTGGAGTGGGTACCCTATCCCTTCTCCAGCAGATCTTCCTGACCAAGGAATTGAACTGGAGTCTCCTGCATTGCAGGTGGATTCTTTACCGGCTGTTTATTTAATAACAAGGCAGCAGAAAAGCCTGAGCATTGTTACTACCTTCTTACCCTGAGAATAGTAACTTTCAGTTAGAGAAAATAGCTTTCCAAACAGAAAATTTTTTAGTTTCCGTACCTGTGTAAGAGAGGTAAGAGAATACCTTCTTCATGATTCAGTCTGGAAGTCTGTATGATTCTACAAATTTGTCTGTTTCTTTTAGGTTACCCTATTTGTTGGTATATAGCTATTCATAATATTCTGTTGTGGGGCTTCCCTGTGGTTCAGTGATAAAGAATCTTCCTGCCAATGCAGGACATGCAGCTTTGCTCCCTGGGTTGGGAAGATTCCCTGGAGGAGGAAATGGCAACTCACTCCAGTATTCTTGACTGGCAAATCCCATGGACAGAGGAGCCTAGCGGGCTACAGTCCACAGGGTTGCAAAGAGTCAGACATGACTTAGCAACTAAACAACAAGAGAATACAAAGGCAGAGGAGAGATGATGATGCAGAACAATATAACTGAAAAAAGACTGACCGCCTTTTTCAATCATGAAGATACACAATCCTGAAAATCATGATTACGAACTAAGGCAAGTGTAGCAATTAAACTCTATCATCTAAAAAATCAAAGTCAATGAATTTCACAGCTGAAGAGTCCTCAGCCCATCCATTACAACTTCCTCATTTTACAGAGAAGAAAATCTAAGAGGCTAAGTGATTTGCTATGGGTTACACAATTAA
Organism: Moschus berezovskii; assembly: GCF_049115385.1. Classification (NCBI taxonomy): domain Eukaryota; kingdom Metazoa; phylum Chordata; class Mammalia; order Artiodactyla; family Moschidae; genus Moschus; species Moschus berezovskii. Next base: position 77,122,183 of record NC_142466.1, on the reverse strand, counting down.
TGGGGGCTTCCCTTGAGGCTCAGATGGTAAAGAATTTGCCTGCGATGTAGGTAAACCAGGTTCAATCCCTGAGTCAGGAAGATCCCCTGGAGTAGGGAATGGCAACCTACTCCAGTATTCTTGCCTGGGTAATTCCATGAACAGAGTAACCTGTCGAGCTACAGTCCATTGGGTCACAGTCAGACACAACTGAGTGACTAACACTTTCACTTCACTATCACATAATTAATGGCAGAACAGGGATTAGAACCCTGGTTTTCTTCCTTCCTTCAGTTCAGTCACTCAGTCATGTCTGACTCTTTGTGACCGCATGTCCGTCAAGTCCATGATGCCATCCAACCATCTTATCTTCTGTCCTCCCTTCCTTCCTTATTGCAACATAATTTAAAGCTTCAGGACTATACTCAAAATATGTTTCTAGTCTTAAAAGTCAGGTTTTGTTAAAAATTAGACACTTACTGGAAGATATACAGGAAAGATGTTAATAGAAGCTGTTGCCCAATAAAAGATCACTGGTGATTTGTTTTTCTTACTTTTAGTTATCCATATTTAATTTTTTCAGCAATAAAGACATATTAGTTAACGGCAATAAAAAACGAAATTAAAAGCATATTTATGCCACGAGACTAATGAATGCTTACTTACTTTCCGAATGTCATCTAAACAAGTAATTTCAGGTGACATTCCTCCATGTACACACAGAAACTGCTGGTTTAAGAGGGCAGCAAGAGGAAGACAGTCAAATGTTTCCATACATGCATCGTACACCTGTTCAGAATATTTGATTCGACCTATTAGAGGAAAAACAAAGGAATAGAAACAGAATTCATCATACCTGAGCAAGGATACAGACCAGATGATTATAAAGCTACTCCAAAGCCACTTAATGCAGGCAAATTCAAAAACACAATCATCTTTGTAAAGATATTTCTGCAAAGTTGTGGATAAAGGGCAGACAAAATCTCCATCTTTTTCGAAAGACAAGTGTGACCTTGGATTAAGTTTCTAGTTCTGTTGTCCTCGAAACCTGATAAAGTGAATGTAATCAGCTGTGTCATTAGGCAACGAAGTTTATGGTAAAAATTACCCTATCACCTTAGTGTTCAGTTGCTAAGTCATGTCCGACTCTTTCTGACCCCATGGTCTATACCTGCCAGGCTCTTCTGTCCATAGGATTTCACAGGCAAGAATACTGGAGCCAGTTGCCATTTCTTTCTCCAGGGGATCCTCCAGACCCAGGGATCAAACCCACATTTCCCGCATTGGCAGGTGGGTTCTTTACCACTGCACCACCTGGGAAACCCACCCAATTAGCTGATGGAAGCTACAGCTTCGGGCATCTCTGAGTTCGCTGACTCATGAGGTATGTCCCTGGTGGGACCCTGAAAGCTATGCCAATAAAGCTTTTACAAGTGATACTGGCACTTGTGATCATGAGGTTTCTAAGGCAGGGTGGCTCCCTAATCTGTCCAGTGTGGATACTGTTTCCTTGCACCTGAGCTGTGACCAGGAGCAGACTGGGGAAAGGGAAGGCAAAAGGCAAGAAACCTCTGGACTGAGGCATGTACTCTGTACTCCCAAGAGGACTACTCCATGAAAATGGATACCTGGTGCTGCCTTCTTGGGTTGTGCTCTTTAGGATGGATGCCAAGCAACCATGCCCCATGGTCTCTCGTGAGTTTGAGTATTTTGTTAGTTCTAAAAAGCCTTCCTGGTGGTGTTGAAAATATATAAATAGAAACTGAAATTTTAGGAGTCATCAATAAAACGTCAATAATATCTTTACTCAGGATTTTTAAGGTCTTTAAGCAAATTATGTCCTATGCTCTTTTAGGTAAAAACGTTCATCTTAGTGAACTGTATTTTAACGTGGTGGTCGTTTTTGAGGCTACAGAACAGCAACAAAAATACTCCAGTGGGCTGAGAGTTATCTAGTCATGATACATAATAGTTGAGGTCATGAGAGGTCATGAAAGAACAGGTAATAGTTGAGAAGTTGGCAGAGTGCTTCCCTGGTGGCTCAGATGGTAAAGAATCCTCCTGCAATGCAGGAGACGCAGGTTCAGTCCCTGGGTCGGGAAGATCCCTTGGAGAAGGAAATTAGCAACCCACTCCAGTATTCTTGCCTGGAGAATTTCCTGGACAGAGGAGCCTGGTGGGCTGCAGTCCATGGGCCTGCAAAGAGTTGGAAATGACTGAGCAACCAAACAATAACAAGTTGGAAGATGGCTTTAGTTTAAAGAGAGAGGGAATATCTTCTTTGGCCGTGGGTTCAAAAACCCAATATGCAAGGAGGTGCATATTAGTAGACACGGCCAAAAGTTGTACAAGCAGGCAGCCCTACAGAACTGTGAGCTCCTTCTCCTCTTCCATGATTTCATGAAGATGACACAAAGCCTACAAGGGCCCAGACAGCAATGCTATAGCAAGTGAGTCAGACTGTCCAGCTGGTAATTTTTTCTGTGTTTAGTGCCTTCCTCTAATCTCCATGCTTTTAAAAAAGTATCAGAGTTCAAATATCAGAGCCTGGTCCTGGCGAGGCTTTGGGGAATAAAATGAAGGGTGATGGGTCCAGATGTGGGTCAGTGTGCAATTCCTGGGCGGCAGGAAATGACTGGAGAGAGATTCCTGAAGGGAAGGAGCAAACCAGTGGACCACTCTTCATCCCCTAAGGTGGATACTGTCCCTTTACTGCCAATATCGATTAGGATTTGAGGACATTAAGGGAGTCTGTGGGATCCTTTAGAAACTTTTAAAGAATTTTGTATTACCACAAAGGCAATTAAAATCTATTTCACAATATACGCTGACTCTATGACAACATCCAAGTTAACAAGAGCCATGTCTTCTACATCTTTGTATTTGCTTGCAATTACATCCTTCTATTCTCCTTTGCATCTGAACACTACACCTTTGGCTATTTCAAAAGTAGATCCAGTAATAGCCATAAAAAGTTTTGAAGGGAAAAAAGGCAAGGGAAAAAAAAAGCCTTTCATTTGTGGCCAGTGATTTATTTTTTTCTCTTGTAAATTCATGGAGCCAGAGTTCCCCTTGTTCCCAACATCAATAAGCAATTCCTTTGTAAGAGTCCTAAGGGTGCATATAGGCAGGGATTTTAATTACTTATTAGTTCATGCTCCAAACACCATTTTACACCAATAAACTGCCTTTCAACCCTAAGAATGACTCAGAACAATTCCTTAGCCTATTTCCAGAAGAATGCCAAGTCTCAAGAAAGAAATACAGTGTCTTAACTCATTTTGTAAATTCAAAGAGGAAGTCACGAATCAAACTAAGCACACAACCAAAATATGAGTTACAGAATGTCATCATTTTTATGTTCTTAAAGTTTGTGAGTATGTACATAAACACCAATTCTTCTTTGCTGAGGGGTTAGACTGAAGATGACTTAATTTAACTTCATTTTCTATGATGGCTATATAATTTTTGTATAATATTTATTATTATATTATCTTTATTATTAAAATTTGTTGAAGGCTTACAATGTTTCTGTGCCATCTTAAACACAGTGGAGTGGAGTCTGGAACCTGACTGCCTGGACTCAAACCTCAGCTCCACCACTTACTAGCAATAGTACTTTGGACAAATTACTTAACTCTGTGTCTTCATTTTCTCATCTATAACATGAGCCTAATAATAATACCCACCTACATTACAAGCTTGCTGTGAGGATCAAGTGAATTCACATATGTAAAATGCTTTGAAAAATGTGTGGCACAAAGTCGGTACTATGTCTAAGTTTGGTTTTTTTAAAAATATTTACTTATTTATTTGGCCACACCAGGTCTTAGTTACAGCATGCAGGATATTTGAGCTTCATTGTGGCATGAAGGATCTTTAGCTATGGCATGCAGGATCTAGTTCCCTGATTGAACAAAGGCCCCTGTGCATTGGGAGCACAGAGTCTCAGACCCTGAACCATCAGGGAAGTCCCAGTAAGTGTTAATCAATAAAATTACCTTATTTTATCCTCAGAGAAACTCTATGAAGTAGGTACTATCACTGACTTCATTAAAAAGTTCAGGGAACTGGGCTCACTTGTCAAAAGCTGCAACTAGTAAGTAACAGAACTAGAACTTGAACCTGGTTCATGCTCTAAACATGATGCCACACTCCTTCTAGTCTCTATTTTTAAGTTAAATATTTAGCAGGAGAATCTAAAGAGCCAAATATATAGTTACCAGAGGTTAAATGAACTGACACGAGTGTTTTATTTTCATGATAAATTGTAAGGTACATCCCATAATGAAGCAAACGTGCACCTCAGTCACAGGATCACACTGATAACAAGTTCTAACCAGTATCAATAATGAACATGAACAAAACAAAATTCTCATCAATATTCTTTCAAAGTAATTTTGAGAGTCAACACTATTTGCAAAAAACCATGAAGTGCTCTAAACAGTGGTTATATATTTTTGTTTTAATTTTTATTTGCTTTCTTTTTTTTTTTAAAGGTAATAGGTTAAAAAAAAAGGTTCAAAATTAGTGTCTGTTGCCCCTCCTTTAGGAGAAGGCAATGGCACCCCACTCTAGTACTCTTGCCTGGAAAATCCCATGGACAGAGGAGCCTGGTAGGCTGCAGTACATGGGGTCGCTAAGAGCGGACACGACTGGGCAACTTCACTTCCACTTTTCCCTTTCATGCATTGGAGAAGGAAATGGCAACCCATTCCAGTGTTCTTGCCTGGAGAATTCCAGGGACAGGGGAGGCTGGTGGGCTGCCGTCTATGGGGTCACATAGAGTCAGACATGACTGAAGCGACTTAGCAGCAGCAGCAGCAGCCCCTCCTTTAGGCAACTAGTTTTCTGGGTATCTTTATAGGATATTGGATGCATAATATTTCCCTTTCACAACAGCCTTTTGTTTTTTAAATAAATGTAGCACATCTACACTTTTCACTTGCTTTTTGGACCTTTTTTTTTCCTGGTTGTAATGTGCGGCATTAGTTCCCTGACCAGGGATGGAACTCATCCTCTCAGCAGTGAAAGCGTGGAGTCCTAACCAGTGGCCCATCAGGGAATTCCTGCTTTTTGGACTTAAAAACATATTCTGGAGATCACGCCACATCATTATATGAAGAGCTTTGTAATTTTTAAATATCTATATAATATTTCACTTTATGTATATAACACAATCTAAGGACACCAATCTCTTGCTACTGTAAATAATGCTTATATAAGTGATGAACAATGGCAAACAATATTTGTTTATTAACAAAAATCAACTTGTCATAAAAATACTATTTTCATTAGCAAAATTATAGGAGTTTCTGGAACGTCCTATAATTTTAGTAAATGTTTAACTACACATCAAAAAAGGGCCCCTGGAAAAAAGAAATTAATTTACTTAGAAATTTGAACCCAGAGCTATGAGATGGAATCATAAAACCACTAGGTTACTTGCTTTCTAAATATTATAGCAATAAAGAAATGTGTTTTTTGCAAAGATAAATAATATGTAAAAAATTAACTGTTACACTTTGCTACTCAAATTATCTCTGAAAAACTTATCTCTGGATTAGAAAGAAATTTAAAAAATATCTGCAATATAAAGCACTTTAAAACCTGATATAATAAAAGCCTCCACCTGCCCCATTTGGAAATATTAACAAGACTGCAGCTGCAAAATCTGGAACTAAGCATCACTTGGCAGTAATTATAAGTGCTGATTCTAAATGCCACGGTGTCTCTATAAGAAAGATCAGCTAATCAGTAAAAACACTTGTGCAAAGCAGCACACATGCTCTTTCCTTATATAGGAAAAAAATTTGAAATTGTACTTGAATTTGTGTGTTTATTCCAAGATTTATTTACATTTCAGGTGCAGCGTTAGAATGAAACGGGTATGTTGGTAGATGAGAGAAAAAGACGTGGTTTAACTAAAAAATTAAAGCATGTGAAAAGTAAATAAGAACCTGAGATGAGAAATTCTGTGCAAAATGACACACTCAAAATGTTTCCCCAAACTATTGTTGTATCTTCTAAAAATAGCCTTGAATCAAGTATACTCATCAAAAAAAGCTGAACAAAACAGAGGAAAAGTTAGATTTACCTAAAAAACACTTAATCTTAATTCAAAGGCATCCATACACTTCTTTCTTCATTTCCTGTACATTGCTAAATACTGGGCATTCCAGGGCCTTTGTGAATTGCTTAATATGAACTGTTTAATTTTCCCAGGTAAAGAAATAGAGACATAATGAGAACCACTCCAACATTTGGCTTAGAAAAACAGTGCAAAATATTTCCAATTTTTAAATCACTTAATGAAGTGGTTCTCAAATGACAAACAGGAGATACGTGCCAAGCCTCTGTAACAGGTGTTCTTAACTGCTGCTGCTGCTGCTAAGTCACTTCAGTCGTGTCCGACTCTGTGTGACCCCACAGACGGAAGCCCACCAGGCTCCCCCTTCCCTGGGATTCGCCAGGCAAGAACACTGGAGTGGGTTGCCATTTCCTTCTCCAGTGTGTGAAAGTGAAAAGTGAAAGTGAAGTTGCTCAGTCGTGTCCGACCCTTAGCAACCCCACGGACTGCAGCCTACCAGGCTCCTCCATCCATGGGATTTTCTAGGCAAGAGTACTGGAGTGGCTTGCCATTGCCTTCTCCAGTGTTCCTAACTAGCAGTGTGCTATAGAATCACCTGAGATGCTTTGAAAAGTTTAAGATTTCGGGCCCAGTTGGATACTTTGAAAGTTACCAGTTTAAAACCTTGTTATAGTATTAATAGTATTACATAGCGGTGATGAAAAGCTAATTCAAGGAGTCTAGGGGAAGACAAACAATTAAAAGTATTAATCCTCCTGATCTAACTCCCCACAGGTAATCATTGTGACCAATTATTTCTGCACCTTACATATTTGTAATTTATAAAAGTGATCACACTATACATGTTCTGCAAATGGCTTTGGTGACCTAACAACACATTTGAACATCTTTTCATATCAGGACATCTATATCCACCTTGATCTTACAACAGTTGCCTAGCATTTCATTTTTTAGATGTATTATCCCTTATTTAAGCAGTTCCTTACTGACATTTGCTTCCCTGGTGGCCCAGGTGGTAAAGAATCTGCCTGCAATGCGGGAGACCCAGGTTCGATCCCTGGGTAGAGAAGAACCCCTTGGAAAAGGGAATGGCTACCCACTCCAGTATCCTTGCCTGGAGAATCCCATGGACAAAGGAGCCTGGCAGGTTACAGTCCATGGGGTTGCAAAGAGTTAGACATGACTGAAGTGACTTAGCACACACATACAGGAGCATGTATGAAAGTTATACGGAAACTTTACACCACTTTACATAAGGAACTTGATAATCTGCAGATTTTGGTATCTGCGGCAGTCCTGAAGCAAATCCTCGGGGACATCAAGGGATGGCTGTGTGTGTGTGTATGCTCAGATTTGAACTATTTCAGGATAGGTTTTTATGTAGACAGAATAGAAATCTGTATCTCAAATAGTGAGCTGCTGCTGCTGCTAAGTCACTTCAGTCGTGTCCAACTCTGTGCAACCCCATATACGGCAGCCCACCAGGTTCCCCTGTCCCTGGGATTCTCCAGGCAAGAACACTGGAGTGGGTTGCCATTTCCTCCTCCAATGCATGAAAGTGAAAAGTGAAAGTGAAGACACTCAGTCATGTCTGACTCTTAGCAACCCCACGGACCACAGCCTACCAGGCTCCTTTGTCCATGGGATTGTCCAGGCAAGAGTACTGGAGTGGGTTGCCATTGCCTTCTCGGAAATGGTGAGCTAATAGTTATTAATTTTAAGTGATGTAATTGTGTGGACAATTTACATCTTTGAACTTTTTAATGTTTTCCAAATATTCCCACGGGGGAAACTCAAAAGTTATTTTTTTAAAACAAGTGGAAACTAGGTTATCACTAGAAAATGAAACAAAACAAGAAGAAAACAGAACAGGAAGCATTTGAGGTCCATTAGTTTCTTTTCTTTGTGTTTAATTTGCTTTGGGATGAGCTAAAGCATAACTTCTAAAAAGTTCTGGAGAAGTGATTATACTTACATTCCTGTTTGAAGGTAAAATATTCTGTAAGATGCCTACATTCATGATTTCCTCGAAGCAGAAACAATGTTTTGGGATGATTGATCTTTAAACTCCATAAATACAGCACACACTACAAGACAAACATAAGGACAAAATTTTTATTTTTTATCATGATAACACATAAAGACAATTTATACAAGCTCAAATGACTTGCTGTAATGGTATATCTCATTGCTATTCCCAAGACAAAACGTGAGGAATCCGTCTTTTGAGTTTGGTCTGCTGCTGTTGCCCTAGAATTGTTTTTGTTTTAGCCTCACTGTGTGGCATGCAGGATCTCTGTTCCAGACCAGGGATTGAGACCAGCAACCTAAGTGGAAGCGCAGAGTGCCAACCATTGGACAGCCAAGGAATTCCCTGCCCTAAAGTTTGAAAGAACATAGGAGAGTAGCCTTCACAGAAACCTCTTCTTACTTTCTGTTCCCATGTTCTATCCAAATATCTAGATCTCTATGATAAAGTCACCCACACATATACCTTAGTCCTAAAACTTGTATTTTATTTAGTGGAGAAACACTAGAGACATTTCCACTAAAATCAGGAACAAGGAAAGGATACGTACTATCACCACTACTATTCAGCACTGTACTAGAGGAATTAGTCAACTGAATTCAACAAAAGAAGTCAATGAGAGGCTTCAGTTCAGTTCAGTTCAGTTCAGTCACTCAGTCGTGTCCAACTCTTTGCGACCCCATGAATCACAGCACGCCAGGCCTCCCTGTCCATCACCAACTCCCGGAGTTCACTCAAACTCATGTCCATCGAGTCGGTGATGCCATCCATCCATCTCATTCTCTGTTGTCCCCGTCTCCTCCCACCCCCAATTCCTCCCAGCATCAGACTCTTTTCCAGTGAGTCAACTTGTCACATGAGGTGGCCAAAGTATTGGAGGCTTAAGAATGAGTAAAAATAAAACTGTTCCTATTGAAGATAATATTATACCTGATAAACTCCAGAAAAATCAATGATACAACTAAAATAATAAAAAAGTTCAGTAACACGAAGGATATAAAATCAACACATGAAACCAGTAGCCTTCATATATACAAACAATACATAGGACACAATGGTAGACAAAACTCCGTTTACAACAGCAGTAAAGAAGATTAAACACAAAGGAATAAACTTAACAAGAAATGTGCAAAACTCATACTAGGAAAAACTTGAAAAAACACCCCTGAAAGACACAAAAGGAGACATGAACAAATAGAAAGACTTTCCCTGTTTTTGGATAGGATGATTCAGCATTAAAAGAATATAGTCTTCCAAGTTTATAAACTCATTGCATTTTAAACAGAAATATCATAAGCTATTCTATGGAATTAGATGAGTTGATAATTAAATTTATATGAAAAAATAAACATGCATGAAAAGCCAGGAAACAGCCAGAAAAATACTGAAAAAGAGTGTTAAGACATACTGTAAAATTTCTAAATTAAAACCGTGGTCCTGGCACATATATAGATAAGTATACCAGTGGAACAAAATGGTCAGAAATTAATCCACATATTAATCCACATAAATCCAAGCTCCAGGAGTTGGTGATGGACAGGGAAGTCTGGTGTGCTGCAATCCATGGGGTCGTAAAGAGTCGGACACATCTGAGTGACTGAACTGAACTGAATCCATGCATACATAAAAATTTGAGATATAAGAAAAGTGGCATACATTTATTTTTTAAAACAGATATGTAAATATATCTGTATATGTTTAACCTATCTCTGAAAGATCATATAAGAAACTCTTAACAGTGATCGTGTGGGTACAATGTATAATACATGAGAAGATGTTTAATTGTACTAGTAATCAAAGAAACATTAATTGAAGCAACAATATACTCATCATTTTGGTAAATGTTAGAAAATGAGATAAAACCAAATTCTGGAAAGAGACGGGAAGAAACATGAATTCTTAGGCGCTGCTAGTAGGCGTATAGACTGTTACAGCTATTCTAAAGAGTGATCTGAAATACTTAGTTCACGTATGGGTCATGCCCTTTCCCCTGGCAATTCCAGTCTTATTCATACACCATTTTGTTTTTTGTTGTTGCTGACTCAGTCACGTCCAACTCTTTTGTGACCCCATTGACTATAGCCCCCCAGGCTTCTTTGTCCACAGGATTCTCCAGGCAAGAATACTGGAGTGGACTGCCATTTCCTGATTCAGGGGATCTTCCTGACCCAGGGATTAAACCCGTGTCTTCTGCATTAGCAGGCAGATTCTTTACCACTGAGCCACTAGGGAAAGTCATAGAGCAACTACTATTAAAACATGGGACCATAAATGGATTTATACAAGGGTGTTCCTCACAACAGTGTTCATTATAGAAAGAACCCGGAGTCAACCAAGTTGTCCACCACTGAGAACAGAGAACTAAAATGTCATAGATGTTATACTATGGAATACAACAGAACAGACAGAAACCCAGATAGATCTTTAAAACATAATGATATGCGAAAACCAAAATCAACAGAAGCTTGTTAGAATACAGATTCCCAGGGTCTACCCCAGACCTAAAAAAATCAGAAATTTTGGGGAGGGGTCTAGCAATTTGTTTTTGAATAACCCCTCCAGGTAATTATGATGCCTGCTAGAGTTTGAGAATGATTGAACAGCACCATATCATTTACTCAAAACTAAAAAATATTTTTTTCCTCAAAAACATTATATACTAAAAAGTTAATATAATTGGTATATGTATTCTGAGGTATATACCAAATACAACACAAACGTGTATACTCGGGAGAAGGAGTAAGGAAAATAGAGGTCACAGATTAAAAAAACAAACAAACAGTAGAGGGACTTTTTAGAAAAAACTAGAAATAAATGTGCCATGACCTGAAGGGCTGAATTCAACCAAGATTTCCTACCTCCTAAAAGGAAAGACAACAAAATTCTGAATCCAGACACTTCTCTGAAGTCCACTTCTAATTCACCAGGATCTTCTGCCTATGATTTCTGAATGAGACTCCTAACTAGTCTCCCTGAAGCCATTCTTGGGCTCTTAGAGTCGGTCTACCACACGACAGCTAGAGTAACTGTTTTAAAACATAAATGGAAGTTATATCACTGCCATGCTTAAAAAACAAAAACACACAAACAAAAAAAGCTCTAGAGGGTTTTCACTGCACTCAGAATGAAACCCAAACTCTACCATGGTTTGCAAAGCCTGACATCAAGCAGCCCCTGCCCATCTCTCTGATGCACCATCCGCATCGTCCCCTTACTCACTGTCTCGCTCCGCTGACCTTGTTCTGTTCCCGAGCTGTCTTAGGCTCGTTTCTTTCTCAGAGCTCTACATGGCCTCTGCCTAAAAGGTACTCACCCCACCTCCATCGACACATGGCTCATTCTCTCAGGTCATTCACGTTTTCTGTTCAAATGTTACCTCTTCAAATAGAACTTCCCTGACTGCCAACTAAATTGAAAGTGTTAGTTGCTTAGTCATGTCCAACTCTTTGTGACCACCCCCTCCACCCAGACTGTAGCCTGTCAGATTCCTCTGTCCATGGGATTCTCCAGGCAAGAATACTGGAGCGGGTAGCCATTCCTTTCTCCAGGAGAACTTCCTGACCCAGGGATCAAACGTGGGTCTCCTGCATTACAGGCGGATTCTTTACCATCAGAGCTACCAGGGAAGCACCAAATGAGCTACTCCTATCCCCTTTAGTCCTTTACCCTGACTTGATTTTCATGGACACTAAACAAATACAAAGATGCTGTCTCTCTTACCAGAAAACACAACAAAGGACTCGGTTATGCTTGTTTATCTTCACATCCCCAGAATGATAACAATGTCTCTCAGTTCAGTTCAGTTCAGTCGCTCAGTCGTGTCCGACTCTCCGCGACCCCATGAATCACAGCACGCCAGGCCTCCCTGTCCATCACCAACTCCCGGAGTTCACTCAAACTCACGTCCACAGAGTTGGTGATGCCATCCAGCCATCTCATTCTCTGTCGTCCCCGTCTCCTCCCGCCCCCAACCTTTCCCAGCATGTCTCTCAACTGAGGTACTATTACCAGGCACAGCTCTTTGCTGCAGGATGCTCTGTATGCCTGTGTGCTAACCTGCTTAGTCATGTCTGACTCTTTGCGACATGACTGTAGCTTGCCAAGTAGAACTTTATGTGACAAACTATTCATTCACATCATTGTACATAATTATGAGTATATGTGTAGTATAATTTTGCAAAAAGTTAAATTGTTAGATCAAAATATGTGTATGTTTAAAGAAAGACAATGCAAAAGAAACATTATAAAATATAAACACATACAAATATAATTAGATGGCTTTTCCCTTTTGGGAGACAACTTCCATTTGCAACATACCAACTTTCACAATATTCCAAGGGAAAATTAAATTCATATATAAACGTAGAAAGCACTTTCTCTTTTCTATACTTACCTTTCCAAGAACATGATATATCTTTTGATTTATTTGGTCTTTATTTCTGCCTCCTGAAATGACCAACTAACCTTTCTGAAGTAATGAGCTATAAAAAGCACAATGCACACCCACTCTACAATGTAATTTGGTTGATATACTTCTTGGCCTCTAATATCAAGTTTTAGTCCCCACGGACTGCAGCCTACCAGGCTCCTCCATCCATGGGATTTTCTAGTACTCTTGCCTAGAAAATCCCATGGATGGAGGAGCCTGGTAGGCTGCAGTCCGTGGGGTCGCTAAGGGTCGGACACGACTGAGTGACTTCACTTTCACTTTTCACTTTCACACATTGGAGAAGGAAATGGCAACCCACTCCAGTGTTCTTGCCTGGAGAATCCCAGGGACGGGGGAGCCTGGTGGGCTTCCGTCTGTGGGGTCACACAGAGTCGGACACGACTGGAGTGACTTAGCAGCAGCAGCAGCAGCAGTCCCTCGTACTATACGTCAGGATACAATTTTATGATTATTTTGTACACAATAAAGAAAGGTCATGATTATCAGAAGATCTCTTTATACATTACTGGGTAAAAGAGGAGTCCATGTTTACTCAGACTAATCACAGTTACTAATCACAGTAAACTAATCATGTTTACTTAGACTAGTGACAGGGAATGGATTGCCATGACCGGTTAAAACCAACCAGAAAAATTCATCCCCTTGGGCTGGGATAAGGGCCTTCCCTCCCCAACATTAAAAGTTCTCCCTGAACCCCCAATCCCATTTATTTGAACAAAACAAGGATTTTGCTAGTAAGCAATAAGAAGAGAAAAAGTAGACAATAAGCAGTACCTGCTACAAACTGAATTATCCAAAGAGGAAAGATGAAATAAATTATGGTATTTATGCCACTGATCACGCTTTTGGAGAAATTTTAATGACAGAGAAAAGTGTTCCCAACACAATGTTGAGAAGGGGGAAAAGATTATAAAAGAGAACGAACAAAACAATCTCAACTTTGACAATTGTATATACATGTAAAAGGAGAAAAAAGAATGCAAGGAAATATAACAAAATAGTAACAGTAATTATTTAATTTATAAATGTTTTTGTTAGATTCTGCATTTCCCAATTTTTCTACCCTAAAAAATGACTATTTATAACAAAAACTTGTCATCAGGGCTCCATTACCTTATTTTCCTCTGTTTGACAAACATAACATTCATGTTTATCAAGCACATTGATAAAAAATTATTGTTCAATTATATAATTATATCATGTTGGACTAAGCTTTAGCTTACAGAAATCTATAACCTTATTGGTTTATAAGTGACTTCCAACTAACACCAGATATCTCCTACAGTTTAGTTTTAAAACTGGTGTGATACTGCACTGTCACTTTAAAGTTTTGATTAATTTATCTCTTAAACTATTCCAGAAAAACACTTTAAGGTAGCCAAACATCAAGTAACAAGATAAAGCCAAATACAACCTATGATTTGGAATACCAGACCACCTGACCTGCCTCTTGAGAAACCTGTATGCAGGTCAGGAAGCAACAGTCAGAACTGGACATGGAACAACAGACTGGTTCCAAATAGGAAAAGAAGTACGTCAAGGTTGTATATTGTCACCCTACTTATTTAACTTATATGCAGAGTACATCATGAGGAACGCTGGGCTGGAAGAAGCACAAGCTGGAATCAAGATTGCTGGGAGAAATATCAATAACCTCAGATATGCAGATGACACTACCCCTATGGCAGAAAGTGAAGAGGAACTAAAAAGCCTCTTGATGAAAGTAAAAGAGGAGAGTGAAAAGGTTGGCTTGAAGCTCAACATTCAGAAAACGAAGATCATGGCATCTGGTCCCATCACTTCTTGGGAAATAGATGGGGAAACAGTGGAAACTGTGTCAGACTTTATTTTTTTGGGCTCCAAAATCACTGCAGATGCTGATTGCAGCCATGAAATTAAAAGACGCTTACTCCTTGGAAGGAAAGTTATGACCAGCCTAGATAGCATATTAAAAAGCAGAGACATTACTTTGCCAACGAAGGTCCGTCTAGTCAAGGCTATGGTTTTTCCCGTGGTCATGTATGGATGTGAGAGTTGGACTGTGAAGAAAGCTGATCGCCGAAGAATTGATGCTTTTGAAGTGTGGTGCTGGAGAAGACTCTTGAGAGTCCCTTGGACTGCAAGGAGATCCAACCAGTCCATTCTAGAGGAGATCAATCCTGGGTGTTCATTGGAAGGAGTTATGCTAAAGCCGAAACTGCAATACTTTGGCCACCTCATGCGACGAGTTGACTCACTGGAAAAGACTCTGATGCTGGGAGCGATTGGGGGTAGGAGGAGACGGGGACGACAGAGAATGAGGTGGCTGGATGGCATCACCGACTCGATGGACATAAGTTTGCGTGAACTCCGGGAGTTGGTGATGGACAGGGAGGCCTTTCGTGTTGTGGTTCATGTGGTCGTTAAGAGTCGGACACGACTGAGCGACTGAACTGAACTGAACTGAACTGAATTCAACCAACAAATACCGAGTGCCTACTATGTGTCGAAATCTAACAGAGAGATTTCCCTGGTAATCTGGCAGTTAAAACTCTGTGCTTCCAATGCAGGGGGCAGTCTAGAGGTAAGGCATTTAGAATTTGGGACACTGGCAAGACAACACTGAGGTTTTCTGACTCATGAATTTAGACGTTCTATCTAACTGAAGAGTAAGATCCATTTCCCCTGTTTCTTGTTATTTTGGCAGCTTCAGAACCATAGCTGTTTCTCTTGTTGAAAACCAGGTGACATGGCTGACTTGTATTTAGGAGACATGCTGCATGAACAATAAACCTTTAGCCACCAGCAACGTACTTAGTACAGTGAGCCCCCGCGACGAGGGAGAGGCAGAACTGACGACTGGAAGAACAAGCAGACTCGACGTCTCATCTCAGGCCTATTCTGGGGACATAATAATTCAATTACCTGTACTATTTCAAAAGTTACTTTTCTTTGCCGAGCACATACAACTGAACCAACAGACACTAAATATGAATGTACTAAGTCCTTCCGTTAGCTTTTTAAAAAATATTTACTTATCTGGTTGCGCCAGGTCTTAGCTGCAACATGCAAGATTTTCGATCTTTGTTGCGGTGTGCAGGATCTCTAGTTGTGGTATGTGGAATCTAGTTCCCTGACCAGGGACAGAACCTGGGCCCCCTGCACTGGGAGCACAGAATCTTAACCAACGGACCACCAGAGAAGTCCCTCTGTTAGGTTTTAAAATAGTTATATTTTTCATACGTAAAAGCTTATACTAATACTTTGTTTTAAATCTAACCATTTTTCTGTCATCATACAGTTTTCAAAATATATAAATTGTGAGTTTTCATTAACTTCATTAACTGTAATTATTTTTCCTTCAATGAACATGTACTTACTATGTGCAATAGTATCAGAAATTATTCCTACAATAGGTTAAATGCCTGATTATTTAGCATTGGCCGTTAATCTATGCATTCAGTGTAGCCCAACAGCTTATGCTTTTACAATTAAGGTGAGCTAACTGAAACCCCATTTAGGGTGAAAAGCAGTTTAAGTTATTTATACATAGCCTGTACACTATCTCCAAAGAGGAAAGGTTGGTAAACACTTAAGTTATTTGCAAAACTGGGTTAATACAGCCTTCCACATGTCAGATTTTTACTGACAAATACATAGTTTTTTAAGATCAATTTCTATCACTTTAATTAATGAAAGTAACAAAGTTTATAAATTCTGCCAGTGTTCATTTTAATTTCTTCTACTGAAGAAAGAAAAGAAAAAAAATTTAAGAATACAATATGATAGTTCCAATATATCCAGTTTAATATTTACCTCTATACTGAAATAGCCTCTGTCCACATAGTCACCCAGAAAGAGGTAGCGTGTATTACTAGGTGACCCTCCAACTTCAAACAACTTCATTAGGTCAAAAAATTGTCCATGAATGTCACCACATACTACGAGGGAAAAAAGACATAAGGTGAGGCAAAAATTATGTTTTAGAAGAGAAAGAGCATTACACTATTAAGACCACAGTTTAACTTTTAACTTAAATCACTCTAGCTTTTGACTGGACTGCTTGATAATTGCAGGTAATCTATCAACCTGAAACAGTCCTACTGGAAATATCAGACATTTTAAATTATATTTCTTCAATGAAAAACAAACATATCAAACAATCATAAGACTGCTCAGAATTCCTAGAATAATGATTACACATTTTAGTTGATGATGATTTGTAACCATTCCTCAAACTAGCTCAAATCTAAGTACCACCGTGCAGATCCTTCTCATACCCGTGATTGGAGCATCTACTTCTATCATAGTCTTCTCTTGTCTCAGTATGGCAGCCCCATCATTGATTATTTTTAAGGCTACTTCCTCTTCCAGTCGCCCTTCCTTCACCAAATGGTTTTTCAAAACATCAATTTTAGGTTTCCCATTCTCAAATACTTCCTTCAAAGTAAGCCGCTGGGTCGGAGGAAAGGGGACAGCTAGAAAGAAAAGAAAAAAAAAATTTAAACAGCTGAAGTTATAGAAAACAACCATAAACACATCACTTTCACATAACAAATTAAGTCTAAAACATCACCATGATTTAACATCCACAGCACCAGAACTACATGGGGAAAGAAAACTAAAGATACTATATATTATAGATGATCAATTCTAATTTTTTAGAAGGCC
Organism: Moschus berezovskii; assembly: GCF_049115385.1. Taxonomy (NCBI): domain Eukaryota; kingdom Metazoa; phylum Chordata; class Mammalia; order Artiodactyla; family Moschidae; genus Moschus; species Moschus berezovskii. Next base: position 77,104,984 of record NC_142466.1, on the reverse strand, counting down.
ACAAAGTCAAAGTCATTTAAAAGATCTAGAAGTGTATAAATTATGCCTTACATATAAACATGAAACACTTGATTCAGTAAATAAGCTAACAGTGAGACAATGAATATATTTTTTCTATGAAAAAGTATTCAAAAAGAAACCATGGTTTAAAAAACGAAGGAAAAGAAACCACAATACTACTAAAAATGCATTTATTTCCTTCCAAGAATAGACATAATAAAACTGTGTCTTGGAAGTTTGACTTCAGTTCCTGTTCAGGGGAATCATAAATGTATGATTTTATTATTAATGCAATGTATGATTGTATTATTAATAATACATACACTGCTGTTGCGTCACTTCAGTCGTGTCCGACTCTGTGTGACCCCATAGACGGAAGCCCACCAGGCTCCCCCGTCCCTGGGATTCTCCAGGCAAGAACACTGGAGTGGGTTGCCATTTCCTTCTCCAATGTATGAAAGTGAAAAGTGAAAGTGAAGTCGCTCAGTCGTGTCTGACCCTTAGCGACCCCATGGACTGCAGCCTACCAGGCTCCTCCATCCATGGGATTTTCTAGGCAAGAGTACTGGAGTGGCTTGCCGTTGCCTTCTCTGAATACATACACTAGTGTATGTATATATTATTAAAAGGTGAAAGTGAAAGTCGCTCAGTTGTGTCTGACTCTTTGCGACCCCATGGACTATACAGTCCATGGAATTCTCCAGGCCAGGAGACTGGAGTGGGTAGCCTTTCCCATCTGCAGGAGATCTTCCCAACCCAAGAATCGAACCCAGGTCTCCTGCATTGCAGGCAGATTCTTTTACCAGCTGAGCCACAAGAGAAGCCCTATTAAAAGGTAGTTGCTTAAAATATTAGTGATAATAAGAACACAACTAACAGAATGGAGCTCTTTCAGAAAATAACTTGCTATAGTAACAGAGCACAAACTTAAGAAAAATAGATATGGGAGGCCTAGTTTTGTTTTCTAATCTGGAAATGCTAACAACTAACTTCAGTTTACACTAGATATAAAGACTATATACAACATTATGGTAAGTTAGCAACTTGAACAGAAAAAATTTTTTGACATTTTAAAATTGGCTATCATCTCTTCTTTTACCTATCTTTAAAACAGTCTACTTTAGATTTCCTGTGACCTATAGCCATAAGTCTATAAATCATACATTTTAAAGAAGAGGTTCATGTTACTTCTGTATAATTTTTGGTCACATGGGATCCAAGTCACCTGACCAGGGATCAAACCCGTGCACCCTGAACCGGGAGAACAGAGTCCCAACCACTGGACTGCTGGGGAAGTCCCAACAGAGGGTTCATTTTAATTTGTGCTTATGTCTGATGATTTCACTTCTAGCTTTATGGAAGTGTTATTAAGAACCAACTTGAAATCTACAGGCGCTTACACAATTTTAAACTTGCTCTAGCCATACCATTTTTTATTATTCAAAAGTAAAAAAAGTCCTATGATAGGTTTTGTAATACTCTTGGCAACAACTTGACTCATTTTGACTATTCAAAGTCCACTGAAAGAAATCATAGTAGCTTTCCAACCAGCAAATATTACACTGAGATAGGGGACCACATGCTGCGGCTGCTGCTGAGTCACTTCAGTAATGTCCGACTCTGTGTGACCCCAGAGACGGCAGCCCACCAGGGTCACCCCTCCCTGGGCTCTCCAGGCAAGAACACTGGAGTGGGTTGCCATTTCCTTCTCCAATGCAGGAAAGTGAAAAGTGAAAGTGAAGTCGCTCAGTCGTGTCCGACTCTTAGCGACCCCATGGACTGCGGCCTACCAGGCTCCTCCGCCCATGGGATTTTCCAGGGAAGAGTACTGGAGTGGGGTGCCATTGCCTTCTCCGGAAGGGGACCACATACACCCCAGTTTACTCAAGACAGTCCTAGATTTCAGCCATTCTCCTAGTGTAACTGTTAATAGCATCCCTTTTCACTCTCAAAACCACCTCAATTTGGAGGACAAATTGAGTGTTAACTTGTGTGATTCATACAGTACACCAATATCCTATCTTAATAGGATAATCTACATCTATTATAAGATAAAAATATTATGATGGGTCTTTTATTCACTCATCTGGTGAGTCTATAAAACAGGGTAAAGGTTAGTCCTGAACAAGTTTACTTACATTTTTACTAAAATAGCAATGATACTATGGTTGTGTTAAATAATAATAATAAACCTTTTGTATTTTAGTGATTCTTACTGAAATATTTTCAGACGAAAGGAAATGCTATTTGGGATTTGCTTTAAACTTATGGGAGAAATAAGCAATAGCGTAGAGCAGCAGAAGTCCCGGGAGGCACAGCATGTGGCCTAAGTCCTCCTGGAGGAGGCTGCCATTAGACTCACTACAGAGCCACCAAGCAGGTGACCCACAAATAGGTTTTTCCAGTGGTCATGTATAGATGTGAGAGTTGGACCATAAGAAAGCTGAGAGCTGAAGAACTGATGCTATCAAACTGTGGTGCTGGAGAAGACTCTTGAGAGTCCCTTGGACTGCAAGGAGATCAAACCAGTCAATCCCAAAGTAGATCAACCATGAATATTCCTTGGAAGGACTGATGCTTGAAGCTGAAGCTCCAATACTTTGGCCACCTGATGCAAAGAGTCGACTCATTGGAAAAGACCCTGATACAGGGAAAGATTGAAGGCAGGAAGAGAAGTGGGCAACAGAGGATGAGATGGTTAGATAGCATCACTGACTCAGTGGATATGAATTTTGAACAAACTCCAGGAGACAGTGAAGAACGGGGGAGCCTGGTGTGCTGCAGTCCATGGGGTTGCAAAGCTCGTGCTCACTAAGCGCAGATAATCAGCACCTGCATTCTCAGTCATCACACAGGCACAGTTTACTCGTCTTCATGTCCTTACCCCCAGGCCCTATGTGGCCACATGGATACAAGGAGTTCAGAATTTCTGAGTGGAAATAAAGGGGATCTAGAGAAATGCTTTGTAAACTGTCTTGGGAACTGCCCCCACCCTAGCACCAACAGGTAGAAAACTAAACCTTGTAAAATGCAGTAAAAATAAATTGCTAGAAAAATAATCCCAGGCACAGATGCTGTGCTGATGTCAAGCTGCCATAAAAGGTTTAAATGCTCACCACTCTCTGCACATGCTTCACTTAGCACCAACTGGTGGACAGATACCGGTTCACAGACAACATTTTCTAAATAAGACTGGTTTGGATAAATACGCATTTAGGGGAACAAGAATAAGACTAGAATGAAAACTTGAATATTATGCATGTACACATGTTCAAGCCCCAGTTTGAGTTTTAACAAGTTTCAAACTGCCTTTAATGACATACAGAATTTCACTGATTGAAAAAATAGAATCTAACCACTTGGACTCTCAAGTTTGGGCTTCTAGCATCTTACCCATGCTTTAAACTATGAAGTGTTTAAACTGTAACACTGAGGTTTAGTACTTGTATCCTTTCAAGTCATAAATAAACCATATGCCACCAGACACAGAAGTTTCCCTTCTTCATTTCTGTGGCTGTGTGTTGCCTCTTTATTCCATTTCTAAAGCTATCATCCTTCCAAAACCAAGTCTTAGGACAATTTTTCAGTTTTCAAAGAAAAGATACTCAAGTGTAATTACAAGGGTAATAAGTAATTCCAGACATTTTATTTGTTCAAAAAATTATGCTAACCAACATAGGCATTTTAATTTTTTTCTAAATATATATATACATATTATTGAAATACAGTTGACTTACAATGTTTCAGGACCAGATTAGGTGTTTTTAAATGAAAGAATCAAAATGTCAGTAGTGCCAGCACTCAAGTTATTGCTTTATTGGTTATTTCATATTGTCACTTGAGGGACTAGTTCCTTTATTTTTAACATACGCTCATCATTTTAAAAGCTACAATCCTTATCAACAAGAAAGTAGGGTTAATAGAGGGATTCAGTTCAGTTCAGTTCAGTCGCTCAGTCGTGTCCGACTCTCCGCGATCCCATGAATCACAGCACGCCAGGCCTCCCTGTCCATCACCAACTCCCGGAGTTCACTCAAACTCATGTCCATCGAGTTGGTGATGCCATCCAGCCATCTCATTCTCTGTCGTCCCCGTCTCCTCCTACCCCCAATCCCTCCTAGCATCAGAGTCTTTTCCAGTGAGTCAACTCGTCGCATGAGGTGGCCAAAGTATTGGGAGTTTCAGCTTTAGCAACAGTCCTTCCAGTGAACACCCAGGATTGATCTCCTTTAGAATTAAAGGGTCTCAAAATGCAAGCATAGAGTTAAAAAAAATTTTGACTATGAATCAAAAGGTCATTTACCAAGAAATATGATAATTTAGGGGTTAACAAACCACAGTACATTTTTTTTTTTGAGGAGAGGAGGTTCTTGTTTTTCAAAGATGACTAGTACTAGAAAGGGCCACTTTAGGCCTTCCCTGGTGGTACACTGGTTAGGAATCCACCTGCCAATGCAGGAAACAAGGTTCAACCCCTGGTCTGGGAGGATCCCACATGCCATGGAGCAACTAAGCCCATGCACCACAACTACTGAGCCCATAGACTGCAACTCCTGAGCCCACGCTCTAGGGCCCGTGAGCCACAACTGCTAGAAACCATGCTCCACGACTAGAGAAGCCACCACGCTGAGAAGCCTGAGCACCACAACTAGACAGCAGCCCTTGCTCATCACAACTGGAGAAAGCCCATACAAAGCAACGAAGATCCAGCGCAACCAAAAATAAATAAATAATTAAATAAGGGTTTAAAAAAGAACAGGCTACTTAAAGTGTACCCAGAGGGTGGGAGGAGAAGGGGACGACAGAGAATGAGATGGCTGGATGGCATCAGCGACTCTGTGGACATGAGTCTGAGTGAACTCCGGGAGTTGGTGATGGACAGGGAGGCCTGGCGTGCTGTGATTCATGGGGTCGCAGAGAGTCGGACACGACTGAGGGACTGAACTGAACTGAACTGATATTAAAAAAAAAAACAGTCATAAAAAATAGTGGAGGGAAATCATTCAGCTTTTTATTTTTAAAAATAAGGGACTTTCCTAGTGGTCCGGTGGCTAAGATTCTGCGCTCCCAATGCAGGAATCCTGGGTTCAATTCCTGGTCAGGGAACTAGATCCCACATGCCAACTAAAGATCATGTGTGTCAAAACTTAACACCCAGCACAGCCAAATAAATAAATAAATGAGAAGGTAAAAACTGTATAAATGATTTTATTTCATAATTAAACTGCTGCTGCTGCTAAGTCACTTCAGTCGTGTCCGACTCTGTGTGACCCCATAGACGGCAGCCCACCAGGCTCCCTTGTCCCTGGGGTTCTCCAGGCAAGAACACTGGAGTGGGTTGCCATTTCCTTCTCCACCTAATTAAACTAGCTGCAACATAATTATAAAGGGAGTTGTTTGTACAAATACAACCAAGAGTTTCAACATAAACCTTCCGAAAATTGATGAGCCCTCCAGACTTTTAAATCCAACAGTCTATTTAACATCTACTCAGATGTCTAAGAGGCATGTAAAATTTAACATGTTATGGAAACAACCTATGTGTCCATTGATGGATGAATGAAGATGTTATGGTACATATATACACAATGGAGTATTATTCAGCCTTAAAAAATGAGAAAGTCCTATAATTTGCAACAATATGGATGGATTTGAGGGCATCATGCTAAGTGAAATATGTCAGGCAGAGAAAGACAAAATCCTGTACGGTATCACTTACATATGGAATCTAAAAACAAAACAAAACTCATAGAACAGGAGATCAGACTTACAGTTATCAAAGGAGAAGGGTGGGAGGAGGGAGAAATGGAGGAAAGGGGTAGCAAGATACAAATTTTCAGTGAAAAGAGAAGTAAGTACTAGGAATGTAATGTACTGTAATGATAATAGCTAACACTGCTGTATGCCATATAAGAAGGTTAAGAGAATAAATCCTAAGAGTTCTCATTGTTGTTATTGTTCAGCTGCTAAGTCGTGATGGACTCTTTGCGACTCCATGGACCGCAGAGGCAGGCTCCTCTGTCCTTCACTATCTCCCTGAGATAGTGAGTTTGAGTTTGCTCAAACTCGTGGCCATTGAGTCACCGATGCCATCCAACCACCTCATCCTCTGTTGCCCCCTTCTCCTCCTGCCCTCAATCTTTCCTAGCGTCAGGGTTTTTTCCAATGAGTCAGTGGCTCCTTATGTAAGATTATATAACTCAGAGAATCAAACTTCCACTCATGTACACGTCTTCCATTTCAGTTCCTTCTCAATGAAAAAGCATTAATAGGAGGATTTTTTTCACCCCACTGTTAAAACAGAATCATTGTTGACACGGTTGATGACCAAATCCAAATCACATTTTGGACACTTTGCAAGGAATATTACAAAACAAAGTATCTGTCTTTGCCTCATCTCTCTCCTCAAAAGTAGAAGCACAGTAAGTAATAAAACAAACTATTTTCATTACCAAGTAAATAGTGATTTTCTGTATTCTTTAATAATTCATATAGCGAGTGCCCAGTCTATTAATGTTTCAGCAGGAAAATACTGCACTGAGCCCTCATATCAGTCTGCACCTTCAGGTGGAACATTTTAGCATTCTAGTCAGTCCCAGATGATGCCATTTGTAAAGAATCTGCCAATGCAGGAGATGTAAGAGACACATTTCAATCCCTCGGTCAGCAAGATCCCCGGGTGTAGGAAATGGCAACCCATTCCAGTATTCTTGCATGGAAAACTCCATGGACAGAGGAGGCTGGCAGGTGTCCATGGGGTCACAAAGAATGGGACATGACTGAGGGACTGAGCACAATCAGTCTAAGAAGTCAGGAGAAGAAGGGAGAGGAGGCACATGGTGCTCTCTTTCACTAAGTCTGGAACGTTCTTTAAAGACCTCTTTTCAAAGCCCTTTCTTTTTCTGAGCTGGTATTCCCCAGAGGGAGGCCCGGGTCATGGTATCTTGTCTCAAGAAGCAAGAGGGAAGTAGAGCCAAGGGAAACACCAATGTCCTTGGTCCATGGATGGTATTAAAATATAAGGTAGGGTGAAAACTCAGCTGTCAGGGACTCAGAGGGAGTGAGTCAATTTGAAAAGACAATGGAATTCTCTTTTTCCCATAAAATAGTGATCATACATATATATATGTGTATATATATATGTATATACGTACATATGCACGTAAAATTTTAAAAATAAAAAGCTTATTTATGAATTTAAAATTCACACAGAATTAACAAAGTCACTTTTAAAGGTTAAGATACAAAAAAACTCCTGGTGATAAGTAATACACCAAATATCTTTTATTTAAAATTGTTAAGTGTTCCAGTGTTAACTCTGTTTAAAAATAAATTCATATAATATGATCTAAATTGTGACTAAATAATGCATTAGAAAAGGCAGTAAAGAAATATACCCAAGTATTAGTGCTAGGTAACAAGATTCTAAATTATCTTATTCTTCCAGCTTGCCTATTTTTTTAACTTTCTCCAATTACCCTGTATCACTTCTGTAACCAGAAAAATATACATATAAGAAGTTAGTATATAATTATTTTGTGCACCACATTATCATACTGATATTCTTTTTCGTGAACAATAAAATTGGAAGAATAGGATGAAAGTACGTGTTTGAACTACACGTGGTTTTTCTTCCCTATCTGCTTTGCCCTACATTTTTTCCAAGTTTTTATCTTAAAAATTTACTAAAAGAAAAATAAGAGATGCCAAACGCAAAAAAAGCAATCCCATTGGCAATAACTTTCCCTATGCTAATCAGTTTCATACATAAATAAGACTTTTCTCAAATCAGCAGAGCTGTACCCCAAACTGATTCTTACCAGAGACATTCAAAAATTCAACTTCAAATTTTAGTTACACCTATAAATGACCCAGAGTTACTAAGATGACAAAGAGGAAACTCTGTGGCTTATGCTTCAAAACACACGAAGGCATTGTGGTCAGTGCGAGACAGACCCCTCAAGATGCCTGGCCCATGGTATACACACACCTTATCCCAGTTACTCCATCAAACCACAATCGAGGTACTGCTGGAAGGAAGGAAGTCTGCAAGCATAAGTAAGGTCCCATATCAGATGAACTTAAAATAGGGAGACTGTACAGGTACACCCAACCTAAGCACAGGAGAACTTTGCATCTGGATCTAGAAGTTAGACATAGGAATTGAGAGATCTGAAGCATGAAACGGATTCGACGTGTAAGGTCTCCATCGTTAGCTTGGAGACAGAGGAGGTCACAGAGCAAGGAATGAAGGCGGCCTCTAGGAGCAAGGAGAGGCCCCTAGATAAAAATAAAGACTTCATTCCTACCACCACAGTTCATTTCAGTTCAGTTCAGTCGCTCAGTCGTGTCCGACTCTTTGTGACCCCATGAATCACAGCACGCCAGGCCTCCCTGTCCATCACCAACTCCCGGAGTTCACTCAAACTCATGTCCATCGAGTCAGTGATGCCATTTAGCCATCTCATTCTCTGTCATCCCCGTCTCCTCCCACCCCCAATCCCTCACAGCATCAGAATCTTTTCCAGTGAGTCAACTCGTCGCATGAGGTAGCGAAAGTATTAGAGTTTCAGCTTTAGCATCAGTCCTTCCAGTGAACACCCAGGATTGATCTCCTTTAGAATGGACTGGTTGGATCCACCACAAGGAACTACCAATATCCTGAACATGCTAATGATCAGATTCTTCCCCGAGCCTCCACATGTAAACTCACCCTGGTGGGCGCTTTGATTTCAGCCTTTGAACTGTTGAGCAGAGAGGTCTATGCCACAAATGTACCTCTGAGCCACACAACTATGAGCTAAAAAATCATTGTTTTAAGCCACTAAGTTTGTGATGATTTGTTACACAGCAGTGGGAAACTAATACTGAATTCTTGAAGTCGAAGTTTTTTCCTTAGACTGTTCAACAATCACAAATACACTTTTATACGCACAAGAAACTAACATAAGATACCTCTCAGAATCGAAACAGAAGTTCCAACTTATAAATGACTCATAGGACAGATAAAGTGAGCCAAACCAAACCACAACATACATCATAGACTATCTGAGCTCAAACTTTCTCACACCAGATGTTTCAGATCTGTATGTTTCAAGGTAAGACCTCAGGCAAAATTAACAGTAACTCTGCATAGACACCAGATCCAATCTAACACTGGAACTTATGAGTTCCAGCAACTTATCAAGTTTACAGATTCTAACTAGCCCTTGCCCAGATTACAAACTTCCACCCAACAAGTCTCTCATCTATAGTATCTATGAGTAGCCTTCCTAACTGCCTCAGAGAAGTCCCTAGCCCCTCTGGTTCTCACTTGTTCTGTGTGCGTGTGCTCAGTTGCTTAGTCATGTCTGACTCTTTGCGACCCTGTGGATTGCAGCCCACCAGGCTCCTCCTGTCTAAGGAATCTTTCAGGCAAGAATACTAGAGTGGGTTGCCAGTTTCCTCCTCCAGGGGATCTTCCCAAACCTAACTTTGTTTCTTTACAAACAAATCCTTCAGCTGACCTTGTTTCTGGGTATATCCATGGCTCTGTGCACTTATGAGGCCACTTGATAACCACCTGCTCAGGGCCACCCTGACTACAGGAGTGGGTTGCCTGAGCTCCAGTAATTTTGTCAAGCACTTCAGGGTCAAGGTAATATGTGGGTCCTCTTTCAGTCTTATCAGAGTGTGCTGTTTGGGAGCAAAATCTGGCTCCTACCTAATTAACAGCATTCCCATCAGCTGTCTATTTGTTCAGTATCTTGAGTGTCATTCATCTACAAGGAAGTACACAGGCAGAGGACAGACAGGGACCTAAGAAGGGTATCCTCCGGCCAGCCCCAAAGGCTGGTTCAGACAGCCTCTGACAAGTTTGGAAGGTCTCATTAGATGAGTGTCTTTAGATCAACTCTGCACTAGGTCAATTCTTCTAAAACTTCCTAAGGATATCCCTCAGTCCTTAAAATCTTAAGAAGTGTTTTGTTTAGTTGTGTCTACCTGGAGCTGAGGCTCTGACCGGCCCTCAGTTGGTAATAGTTGATCTCTGGTGTGAAGACACTGTGTGTCTTCCAGAGACACGTGGTTGCAAATGTGCCATCCTTAATAATCGCTGCAGATCACACTGAGCTTTCTCAGTCTGAGCCTTTGTCTGCTCTGTGCCTCTTCTATCTGCCTCCTTCACATTTTCAGATTATGAACATACTCAATAAATGGCATAGTTTCACCAAGGAAAAATTCTGAAATACAAATGGCATCTTGGGGAACTTCTCACATGAACAAAATTATTTGAGAGGCACCTTCAAACAATAGAAAACAGAATTCTGAATACCCAATGCTCTGCATTCTTTAATATGAGGAGACTTCCAAATGAAATTCAAATTCTAAAACTGGCTCCCTGAAAGAATTCCCAAATGCCAAGAAAAAAGAACATTTACTGAAGGAATCAGGCTTGTGTAAATATCCCTGATCTCTATCAATTAGTCCCTATTTTGATGTGTCTAGGAGATACAAGGCTTCCCTGGTAGCTCAGACAGTAAAAAATCCACCTGCGATATGGGAGACCTGGGTTTGATCCCTGGGTTGGCAAGATCCCTTGGAGGAGGTCATGGCAACTCATTCCAGTATTCTTGTCTGGAGAATCCAATGGACAGAGGAGCCTGGCGGGCTACAGTCCACGGGGTTGAAAAGAGTCGGACACGACTGAGAAACCAAGCACAGCACAGGAGATACAAAGAGGCTTTCCTGGTGGCTCAGTGGTAAAGAATCCACCTGCCAATGCAGGAGACACAGATTCAATCCCTGGGTCAGGAGATCCCCTGTAAAGAGGAAATGGCAACTCACTCCAGTATTCTTGCCTGGAAAATCCCATGAACAGAGGAGCCTGGGGAGACCACAGTCCATGGGATTGCAAAGAGTCGGACACCAATGAAGTGACTTAGCACTCACACAGTTAGGAGATACAAAACTTGGAAAAGACTAATTGGCATTACCTTAAAGAGAATTTAGAGACCAGTTAATCCATAGGCAATAAAAGCCCTTTAATTTGTAACTCTCTGGAAGTTATAAGATTACTCATTTCTAATACCCTCACAATACCCCTCTCATTCAACCTTTAACTCTTAACAATGTCTTTTGTTATTGACTTTGAAGGGATGTAAAAGAATGCATGTAAAGACACAGAAATGTGAATGAATAGCAACAGACAAGTTTTTGGTTATCTAGAAATAAAGAGAATAATTTTGAGAATAAGAAATGTCTGTCTCACCAAAAAAAGATATGGTAATTATATGGTGTTTATACATTGTCAGCTAACACCATTGCAGTAAATAATCATTTTGCAGTATATAGGTATATCAAATCAACATATCATACACCTTAAACTCATGAAATGATATATGACAATTATATCTCAATAAAGCTGGGGGGGGGAGAAATTTCTGGTTGTGTCAAAAAGTAACAGAGTATAGCTAAAGATAAATTAGACAGTGGACCTTAATAAAGGTAGAAAGTCTGAGAACTGGTATATTTTATTTGTCTGGGTTTGTACAAAAACAAAACAACCTTTGACAAGAGAAAGAAAATATATCAAAATTTCTGACAAAACTGGTCAAATGTGAGGGGTTTATCATAAGGAATAAGGGCTTATAAATCCTTTTAATGTAAATCCTTTCATGAGTAATAAAAGAAAACTAGTATTTGATTTTCTTTCTGTTAAAAGGGCAAAGTTATTCTGTGCTGAGAGAAGACATTCCTTAAATCCTTAAGTCAAAGTATTCTGTTAATTCTGTGCTTTTTTTCTTTTAACAAACTTGTAAGTCTTTTTTTTTGCATTCCTTACTTCTAGGAAAAAGATGACATTCCTAATAAACAGTGTCACTTACTGCTGTATTTTTAAATATACTGCCTTTAATTACTCCTCACCTTTGGACAGTCACAACTAGTATTTTGTCACACAATAATTCTCTTTGATTTTGTTCTTCTCCAAATTCAGAATAAAACTGTAAAGATGTCTCATGCCTACGATACCGTTGGGTCTACCCAATTAAAGGACCATTCAGTTCAGTTCAGTTCAGTCGCTCAGTCATGTCCGACTCTTTGTGACCCCATGAATCACAGCACGCCAGGCCTCCCTGTCCATCACCAACTCCCGGAGTTCACTCAAACTCATGTCCGTCGAGTCAGTGATGCCATCAGGTTACACAAAGATTTGATCCTTTACCTTATTAAAAATATTTTTAAAGGATTAACAGAAATTATTAGCTCTGTTTGGCATTCTCCAACTTTTAATTAACTCAAAACTATTGTGAGAGCGCTTTATTAAAATGGAGTAAAAAGAAAAAATAATCTGACAAATGAAAAGAGTTCAGCCTTCCTAAATTGATGATGTGTTAATTTAAAATGTGTTAAAGTAGATATGCTTCAAAGTTTGTATATCTTTCAGGTTAAAGATACACTTATATACAAAGACTGACACAATAGCTGTTGACAAAAGATTTATCTCTAGGTTTAAATAAGCTTGTATTGGTGACATTCCTCATACATTTTATAGGATAAATCTAAAGGCTTGGAGATTTGTCAATACCCTCTCTGTTCAAGACATATTCTTATTTTCAGAATACTCCATGAGTGACTCTTTATGAAACTGATTATGTACTTTAACAGAAGATTCCACTCTCTTCCATTCTGATGAGGCTGGTTAATGGTTAATATAATAAATTAAATGAATAAATAAAGCCTGTAGATGCAACACCTCCAAGGAGTTTCTGCTTCTTCCTTACATTCACCTAAAGTTCCAGCTATAATCTAAAGATCAACAGTTAACCTTGGGAAGACATGTCGAAAGAACTTTGGGAAAGGTATGTATCATGTACTTGTAACTGTTAACACTATACGGAACAAATTAACTGTGTACTCTGACATCATTGCTGTGGCCAGACACCGTGTCTGAGTTACGATTTCCAGAACTGTTTTGGTCCAAAAGCAGAAGATAATGTGAATAGACCATTTATGTCCAAAATCAACAGAACACAATCTCTCAGATGCCAGAGGCCACTGGTTACCACGCACATTCCATGATTTTGCCCTTTATTCTCTTGGCTGTTTTCTTCTGTCTCAAGATTCCAGACTGTCAATAAACACACTGCCCTTTATTCTTAGTACTACCAAGACCTTTATCCTTGATAATCAACAAATGCAGGACTAATTCCTCAGACACTGGGAAAGGTAAATAATACATATCCAAATAAAAGGGGAAAAAATGACTTGGTTACCATAGGAAGATCCAGATAGATATGAGATATATGGGACATTATCTGCTGCTAAGTCACTGCAGTTGTGTCCCAGTCTGTGTGACCCCATAGACGGCCTCCCCTGTCCCTGGGATTCTCCAGGCAAGAACACTGGAGTGGGTTGCCATTTCCTTCTCCAATGCATGAAAGTGAACAGTAAAAGTGAAGTCGCTCAGTTGTGTCCGACTCTTAGCGACCTCATGGACTGCAGCCTACCAGGCTCCTCCGTCCATGGGATTTTCCAGGCAAGAGTACTGGAGTGGGGTGCCACTGCATTCTCCAACATTATCTAAAGCTTGAACAATAATTATTGAAGTTTTGTCTGTTACAGATGCCATGTGTGTGGTCTCCAGAGTCTTAAATAATGCATTCGGTCATTATCATGCCAGGTGACTCTGACTCAAAAAACAGTCATCTGACCTAGAGGGGTGGGGTGGTGGGGTGGTGGGAGGGAGACCCCAGGGGGGATATATGTATACATATAGCTGATTCAAGTTGTACAGCAGAAACTAACACAACATTGTAAAGCAATTATACTCCAATAAAATTAATAAAAACAAAAAAGATCATCTAAGGAAAAAAACAAAATGGCTTGGTGTTTACAGAGGTCAAAATTACGACCATCAAAAGCTTGATAAACACTCACAACCTCTCTTAACAATGGCACAGATCTTGACTGATCACTCCTAAATGGTAAATCCTCCAGTTGAGTTAAAGAATGATCAGAAGCAAAGAGTGAAAATTGAAACAGAAACCATAAATTGTTTCCAAACTCTCAGAAAAAACACTATGACTTAAAAGTCAGATAAAGTGAACCAAATCAAACCACAGTGTGCATTACAGACTATCTAAGCTCTTTTTTTTTTTTGACATTAGCTTATTATGTATGTTCCAGTACTACAGAGAAACTGATCTGACAAAAACACCTCAGGGACTCAGGTGTACTAGAGATAAAATCACTGACCATTCCAGCAAGTCAACTAAATCACATAGTGTAGCCAATCCCTGCCCAGACTACTAACTTCCACCCTAACTTCACTCTATGACCAATCTCCGCTGCGAAAATCTGTGCATCTTCCTTTCTAACCTCCTCCTTCTGAGACGCTCCACCAGTTATTCTCTATGTTATTCCTGCTGCAACAAGCTCAGTGCAACTTCATTCTGATAAGATACAGATGTGCTCCTGGTGGTTTCTGGCGACAGGCTTCAACCTCCCCAAGACGGGGAACTGGCAGCCTAGAATCAGGGACAGGAAGAAGACTTCTGTTACACACCTTTCAAAAGTTCATACCATATTATTGTATTACTCACCTAGAATCAGATATCTTGTGAGTGCGAAGTCAGGTGGGCCTTAGGAAGCACCACTACGAACAAAGCTAGTAGAAATGATGGAATTCTAGCTGAGCTATTTCAAATCCTAAAAGATGATGCTGTTAAAGTGTTGCACTCAATATGACAGCAAATATGGAAAACTCAGCAGTGGCCACAGGACTGGAAAAGGCCAGTTTTCATTCTAATCTCAAAGAAGGGCAATGCCAAAGAATGTTCAAACTACCACACAATTACACTCATCTCACATGCTAGTAAGGTAACGCTCAAAGAGTCACACATGACTGAGCGACTTAACAACAACAACAAATTGTATTACTTATTCAAAATGTACATAACTCTATTATAAATTAATCAATCCAATGGTAATACTACCAATATCTAATTTGGCTGCAAAAAATCTAGGAATCAAAGAGTATTGCTGGATGTCAGAGAGGTAAATTCACCACCTGTTTCTACAAGGCTAAAAAGAATACTTTTTGGGTTTTTTTTTTTTTTTGGCCATGCTGCAAAGCTTGAGGGATCTTAGTTCCCCTATCAGAGACTGAACCCAGGCCTAAGCAGTGAAAGTACTGAGTCCTAACCACTGGACTGCCAGGGAATTCCCAAAGATTACTGACCATTAATGGATCATCAATACATCATCAACAGATCTAGGTGTCCACAAAACCTCTTTCTATTGTGAAACTATTAACAAATCTAAATCAGCCAGCAGTCAGAGGAGATAATTTGCTTTTTATCTCATATGAACAAAACTTTATTACACTTCGTGTTTATTAAAATCAAACTTAATGACTGCCATTAAATAGCCTCATAAGTGGAATTATGTTTGATAAATATCAAGGCTCACACTGTAAATAAAGTGAAGATTTTCAAGCTATTGTAAAAATTTTGAAATTCTCAAATTTGCAAAAACAGAAAGTACAGCATAATGCATACTACAGTATCAATGTTTAACCTTCTGCTTATCTTCAAATCACATCAAAGAAACTATATACTCAATGCAAAACAATTTTTAACAACATATACAAATTATTGTATATAAAACAGACAAACAATAGGATTTATTGTATAACACAGGGAACTGTATCTTGTAATAACTTATAATGGAAAACAATATAAAACATATATATATTATATAACTGAATTACTCTGTGATACACCTGAAACTAACGAAATATTATATATCCAGTACACTTTACATTTTTTAAAATTCTTATCTATTCATCTATTTTTTGACTGCATCAGGTCTTAGCTGTGAGACACAGCATCTTCTTTTCGACATGTGGGGCCTTTTGTCATAACACACAGATTCTCTAGTTGTGGTGGGTGGGCTTAGTTGCTCCATAGCATGTGGGATCCCAGTTACCCAATCAAGGATCAAACCCATGTCCCCTGCAAGGCAGATTCCCAACCACTGGACCACCAAGGAAATCCCCATACTTCCATTTAAAAAAAGAATTGTTAAAAAACTAAAGATCACAGAAAACAGTAACTCCCACAAAACAAAATCTCTTAGAATGCCACCAACCAAAGATAACCACTGTTAAAATTCTGGTGTAGATCTTACTATTTTTAATAGTTAAATATCTTATTTTATAATCAGCTGTACTATACAATCCTGTAATCTGTCTCTTGGAAAATACTGCAGAATCCTCCTCTTGTAACCTGTTGTTTTTGAATTTTGTATTAAACTACTAAAATCTTCTCACACCAACAAATATTCTTCTACAATAGAATTCTCAAAGTTTGCATCATAATTCACCTAACCAATCTGCTACTATTAAACATTGCAGCTATTCTTATTGTTAATTTTTGCTATCACGAGTAATGTGGCAACAAATATCTTTGTTCATACATCTATCATCTCATATGCTCACTGGTCATTCAAATTTATTCATTCATAAATTATCTATAAACATCATCATCTCCTTTGCTCATTTTTATCGCCATTCTGAATGATTTGCTGTTCTTTAATAAGTATAAAAAATAACTAAGAATACACCCATGGATTAAAGCTAGTCATATAGTGCAAATATTTTCTGTCTGAAGCATACTTTGAAAAGGAGGCATTTCAACTCCAGGCAGTATTTCAAAGTAAACTGTACACTTCTAAAGCAAACTACTAATCCCCTTAGTTCACAGGGAGTCTCTATTTATTTCCTTCTTTCAGGTCTTCAATTCAATTTTGCAGTAGCCTATCAACCTGCAAACTCATTTGAGCCAAAATAAGTCATCTGCACTAAATCCTGGATTAATTTTTGGGTATAGCTCACTTAACTTCTTTTTAAAAAATAAGCTTTATTGAGGTGTATTTAGGAACAGCAAACTGTATCCTCTAACATGCACAATTTGATAAAATACAACGTCTCGGTTTGTCAAACCACAACCACAAGCAAGATACGAAACAAGTCCATTATGCTTGAAAGACCCTCTCCCCTGCCTCCCAGCACCAGACAACCTCTGATCTACTTTCTGTCACTACACATGAATTTTGCACTTTTTAGTTTTATATGAATAGAACAGTCCAGCGTATGGTTTTTTTGTGTCTGGTATTTTTCATAAACATAGTGGTTTTGTGATTCACCTTTGCTGTTGCATTTATCAGTAGTTTGTATCTTTTTATTGCTGACTAGTTCTCCATGTGAGGATTTACCATGAGGTCATTCATTTACCCATTGAATATTTCCTGGTTTGGGCTATTATGACTAAAGCTGCTATAAACATTTGTGTACAAATCTTATTTTCATTACTCTTGGGTAAATACCTAGGGGTGGAGTGCCAGAGACATAAGGCAGGTGTATAATTAACATATGAAGAAACTGTCGAGCAATTTTCCCCAAGGACTTTTACAACTTTACATTCCCACCAACAGTGCTTGAGAGTTTGTTACTCCATATCCTTGTTAAAACTTGATAGCTGTCCCTTCAATTTCAGCCATTCTAATGGGTGTGTAGTAGTAGTTCATTGTGGTTTTAATTTGTATTTCATTAATCGCTAATGATGTCAAATATCTTGTCTACTACTGGCTATTTATATATCTTCATTTGAGACTTGTCTGTTCAAATCATGTCCATTTTAAAATTTTGCTGGTTGGCTTATCAGTGAGTTGTTAAGTTCTTTATATATTCTTAATAAAAGTCCTTTGTAAAATACACATAGTGTGAGTATTTTCTCCCAGTCCAAGGCTTGTCTTTCATTCTCTTAACAAAACATATTTAGAAGAACAAAAGATTTTAATTTTGATGAAGTCCAATTATCAGTTTTTATAATTTTTGCTTTTTGTGACTTAAGAATACTTTGTCTACCCCAAGGTCACAAAGATTTCTTCTAGGTTTTCTTCTCAGTTCAGTTCAGTCGCTCAGTTGTGTCTGACTCTTTGTAACCCCATGAACTGCAGCACACCAGGCTTCCCTGTCCATCATCAATTTCCCAGAGCTTACTCAAACTCATGTCCATCAAGTCAGTGATGCCATCCAACCATCTCATCCTCTGTCATCCCATTCTCCTCCTGTCTTCAAACTTTCCTAGCATCAGGGTCTTTCCCAGTGAGTCAGTTCTTTGTATCAGGTGGCCAAAGTCTTGGAGTTTCAGCTTCAGTATCAGTCCTTCCAATGAATATTTGCACTGATTTCCTTTAGGATGGACTAGCTGGATTTCCGAGCAGTCCAAGGGACTCCCAAGAGTCTTCTCCAACACCACAGTTCAAAAGCATCAATTCTTAGGCACTCAGCTTTTTTTGTGATCCAACTCTCATATCCATACATGACTAATGGGAAAACCATAGCTTTGACAAGATGGACCTTTGTTGGCAAAGTAATGTCTCTGCTTTTAATATGCTGTCCTGGTTGGTCATAGCTTTTCTTCCAAGGAGTAAGTGCCTTTTAATTTCATGACTGCAGTTACCATCTGCAGTGATTTAGGAGCCCCCAAAAATAAAGTCTGTTACTGTTTCCATTGTTTCCCCATCTATTTGCCATGAAGTGATGGGACTGGGTGCCATGATCTTAGTTTTCTGAACGTTAAGTTTTAAGCCAACTTTTTCACTCTCCTCTTTCACTTTCATTAAGGGGCTCTTTAGTTCTTCTTCACTTCTGCCACAAGGGTGGTGTCATCTCTGTATATGAGGTTATTGATATTTCTCCCAAGTTTACAAAAATGGTAACGTTTCACTTTTACCTTTAGGTCTGTGATCCATTATTAAATAAGCTTTGTGTAGGCTACGTGTCAGATTTTACTTTTCTCCATACGGATATCCAGTTGTCCCATCACCATTTGTTGTAAACTTTTTCTTTTCTGAAACTGCTGAATTGCTTTATCAAAAAATCAAGTGACCATTTACATGTAGATCTATTTCTGGACTCTGCTCCTTTCCATTTATCTATCTGTCTGTCCTTTTCACCTTTACCACACTGTCTTGATTACTATAGCTTTATAGTGAGTCTTGAAATCAGTAGTTTGAGTCCTTCAAGCTTGTTCTTCCTTTTTAAAATCAGTTTGCTTACTATTTACGATAGCCAAGTCATGGAAGCAACCTAAATGTCCATCAACAGATGAATGGATATTAAGATATGGTGTATACACACACACACACACACATTACAGAGGAATACTACTCAGTCATAAAAAAAGAATAAAATAATGCCATTTGCAGCAAACATGCACGGGCCTTGAGATAATCACACTAAGTGAAGTCTGAAAGAAAAAGACAACCATCATATGGTTTCATTGACATGTATAATCTAAAATATGATACAAATGAACTGATTTCCAAGACAGAAACAGACTCACAAGCATACAAAATAAATTTAGGGTTGCAAAACGGGGAAAGAAGGGGTAAATTAGGAGTCTGGGATTAGCAGATACAAACTATTATGCATAAAGTAGATAAGGACTCACTGTAGAGCACAGGAAACTATACTCAAAATCTTGTAATAAACCATAATAGAAAATAATATATATATATTATACGTATTCAGCACATCAGGCGTCCCTGCTTCCACTGACTCCCAGAGTTTGCTCAAGTTCATGTCCATTGAGTCAGTGATGATATCCAAACATCTCATCCTCTGCACCTCCTTCTCCTGCCCTCAATCTTTCCCAGCATCAGGGTCTTTTCCAATGAGTCAGTTCTTCGCCTCAGGTGGACAAAGTACTGGAGCTTCAGTTTTAGCATCAGTCTTTCTGATGAATATTCAGGGTTGATTTCCTTTAGTATTTCTAGAAGTATGTTTTTTTAGATCACGAATGGGGTGTTGAATTTTTGTCAAATAGTTTTTCTGAATTTACCGAAGTAATGCTATGTGTTTTCTCCTTTACTCTGTTAATATGTAGATTATATTCATTGATTTTCAAATGTTAACACAACTTTGCATTACTGAGATAAATCCTACTTATAATAACGTTTTATTCTTTTTGTTAGTACATTAAATTTGCTAATATAAGTTAGCTACAATCTCTGATGCTAAATTATTTATGTTTTTGCTAGGTTGTCAAAAGTATCCAAAAAACATGTTTCAGTATAGGCTTCAGATTTCAACTTTCTTAACTACAGAGTCATAAAAATAATAGTGATCATAATGTTTATTGTTGTCTGCTAACTACAAAACAGCCATTATGCTGAGGGCTTTACATACATATTCTCATCTAACCTAATAACACTCTCTGAAGTATTACTATCCCCACTTGACAAATGTGAAAACCAAGGTACAGGGAAGTTAGAAACTTTGTCCAAAATCTCACAACTAGTAACTGGAGGAGCTGGAATTTGATCTCAGGTCGATTGATTCCAGAGACTAAGTTCCTTTGCCATTGTGAAAATCACTCAGTCTTGTCTGACTCTTTGCGATCCCATGGACTATACAGTCCATAGAATTCTCCAGGCCAGAATACTGGAGTGGGTAGCCCTTCCCTTCTCCAGGGGATCTTCCCAACCCAGGGAACGAAATCCAGGTCTCCTACATCGCAGGCGGATTCTTTACCAGCTGAACCACAAGGGAAACCCAACAACTGAAGAGGGTAGCCTATCCCTTCTCCAGCAGATCTTCCCAAGCCAGGAACTGAACTGGGTCTCCTCTATTGCCTGCAGAATCCCATGGACAGAGAAGTCTGGTGGGCTAATAAGTCCATGGGGTCATAAAGAATCAGATATGACTGAATGACTAACACTTTATACATATTTTAATGAAATAGTTAAAAAATAATAATTTTATATAAAATGGCATAGGAAATAATACAAATACTACGAACACCATGTACCCACCATGTAGGTTTAAAATATTAAGTCTACCATATCTGTTTCAAATATTTTTAAAGAACTAGAATGTTACAATTATAATTGAAGACAGCCTCCATCCTTTTCCTTCATCCCAGGGATAATTAGTACCGTTAAGTACTTGTGTATCCTTCCCAATGTAAATTTCTTTATATATATATATAATTTTGTTTAAGTATATTTATATACAATATATTTTAAAATTTTATATATGTATCATACTGTGTATCCTTTTGTAACCTGGATTTTATATTCAACACTGCTTGCCAGATTTATCTGGAATAAGGCCAAGGTACCCATATTTCCTTCATTTTTTTTTTTAAGCTCCACAGGTGATTCTGTTTGGTAACCACAATTCAGAATCATCATTCTAAGCCTTTATACATTTATCCAAGAAAGTTTTTAGTGCTCCCAAATTGCCAACACATTTTAACCTAGTTTTTGCCCTGAGACAGTTGCTGTTCGATTACCTGGATTTTGAGGAAAAAAAAAAAATTTTGTACAGTGCTTTCAACTCAGAAGCAAAAACCCTAATCAAATCAAGTTTATATATGATTCAAGACAATAACCAAACTATAAAAATGAGTTTCTGAAGGGGACGGGTGTGGCAACAAAGGGGTAGTATCACAACAGACTTGAAGTGGTCATTCAGTTGAGTATCTTGATTGTGGCTGTAGCTATAAACATGTGAAACTGCATACAGCTACACACACACACAGAGAAGTCCATGTATAACTGGTGAAACTTGAATGAGCTCTCTGGATCGTCCCAATGTCAGTATCTTAATTTTGGTATAGTACTTTGGCAGTGTGGAATATTGACACTGTGGAAGAGACCTAGCGGAGGGTGTATAGGACTTCCCTGTACATTTCTTTGTAACATCCTGTAAATCTAAAATTATCAGAATAAAAATTCAATAAATTTTAGAAACTAAATTCCTACAGTACACTGAAAAAATTTTGCAGCCTTTTCATGGTCAAATTTAACTCAATACACTGCTTAAATATACATCCACTACATAAATGATACATATTTTTATATGCCTAACATCTGATGCAGATCTGCATTAAAGTAAAAGACCACATTGGTGACAACCACATTAATCCTGTAGGATGTATAGGAGATAAACCTTAAAAGTTATTGGCCTTTAAGCTATTATTTTTAGATTATTGTGTGGTCTTATCCTCATGGGACACTAGGATTTACCTAAATAGCTGTCTCTGTTCACTGCAAATAACCCTGCTTTCATTCCTATTTTAAGCCAACAAGCCTGCCCTACTTTTGCAGCTTATTTCCTAATCTCCTCACCTGCCTTTCCAATCATGAACCAGTTAAACACCGCTTAAGAGGTTATATTAACTATTACTAGTGAAAGTGGTATGTACATTTCAGGTCCTTTTATAACTGATCAGAACAAATCATTTTATTTCAATAATCTGAATTTCAATAATCTGAAATCGCTTTCAGATTATTCTTTCTGTTCTTTGATAGTCACTGAACTCACCTGTCTTAAAGAAACCATAACTTTACAGTGATCATATGGATTCAATAACACTTGCAAAATAGTACAAAAAAAAAACCACAACTAACTTACTTTCATGAATAAGTCCACCAATTACCTTTATTACTCTGGCCCTTCATTAAAACTATCCTATTTTATTTTTAAACTTCCTCAAAGCCTTAAATCACAAGAATAAAAGGTACCAAGGCATACAAACAAAAAACAAAAACCTCCCACAAATTAAGTCTTACCTAGTTAGGCCACCAATCAACCATTAAAGTTTAAACTTGAAAGGATCATCAATTTTTAGAGTGAAGGGGCAAACATTTCTTACCAGATATAGTCTATGGTTTAGTCATCCACTCTTCCTGGTGGTATTAGTCACAGGAAGCTCCACAGTTCTAATTTTCTGTTACATTTTTGGGAAATTATCACAGGCTATACTGAGTACTTTTCAAGACAGCAATGCTTCCGAGTATAACCAAAAATATGTTGCTTATAGTAAGAACTCACCAAACATCTGTTTCTGAACACACAATTTTCAAAATTCTATCTGTACTATAGAAAAGAAAATTTTCACTATTTCAACTAAGCATTTAAGTTCTTTCAAAAGCAAACGACACTAAAGTTGGAAAACATTATAACACTGTTAAGCTATCATTGCACATATACCACTTAAAATCAAACAGATCTGGAGTCAAATCTCACCAAGATTCAAGAATTCATTTAATAAAGAAAAGCTAACATTTATTAAGCACCCACTATGGGCAATATGCTGAGCACTTTATATAATATGAAATATAATCTTTAAATTCTGAGGTAGGTATTGTTATCTCCCATTTTACAATTAAAACAAGGAAAAGAAGTCATACAACTAGTAATTAGCAGTTCCCATGCTCTTTCCTACACTATCTTCAATAAAGTTAAGTTTCTTAGGCTTTCACTTAGACATTTACTAAGCACCTATGATCTAGGCACTGTATTCAGCATTAAGAACACACAGTTCATGGAGACTTCCCTGGCAGCCCAGTAATTAAGACTCTGCCTTCCAAGGCAGTGGGTGCATATTCAGTCCCTGGTCAGGGAGCTGAGATCCCACATGCCTTGGGGCCAAAAAACCAGAACATAAAACAGAAGTAATACTGTAACAAATTCAATAAAGACTTTAAAAACTGGTCCACATCAAAAAATTTTTTAAAAAATAAAGTTCTTGCACTTGAAGAGAACGGTTTAGAACAAAGAATAAATTAGAAAGAGTTTCTAGATTAGAAATTAGAATGAATAAGGAACATTAAAATATTTTCAGAAATGTGTAAAGCTAGTGAGAGTGCTTGTGGGAGCATGTAGGAGGCAAATATCTCATTCTTCTGATGAGGATGAGAGCAGCTAATACGTACTGAGCACTTACCAAGTGCCTGTCACTGAACTCTATGGAGTTTATTCAATCCTTACAACTATCTGGCTTTTCTGGTGGCTCAGCAGTAAACAATCTGATCCAGGTTCAATCCCGGGGTCAGGAAGATCCCCTGGAAAAGGAAATGGCTTCCCACTACAATATTCTTGCCTGGGAAATCCCATGGATAGAGAAGCCCGGCGGGCCACAGTCCATGGGATTGCAAGAGTTGGACACGACTCAGCACAACTAAACCACCACCACTATCCTACAAGCTAAGTTTTATTGTTCCTCTTCCTCAAATAGGGAAACTGAGGTAAAATAAAGGTAAGTGATTTGTCCAAGGTTATGCAGATACTAAAAGAAGCTGAATTTTAATCATTCATCTGACTTCAAAGCCCAAGTTCTAAAACAATTACTCAAACAGGCTCCTGATAAAGGAGAAAAAGTTTCTCAGCTGTCCTCTTGGCTAAATCCTGAAAGATAAATAGGAACTAGTCATGTTCAGTTCAGTTCAGTTCAGTCACTCAGTCGTGTCCGACTCTCCGCGACCCCATGAATCACAACATGCCAGGCCTCCCTGTCCATCACCAACTCCCAGAGCTCACTCAAACTCATGTCCACAGAGTCGGTGATGCCATCCAGCCATCTCATTCTCTGTCGTCCCCTTCTCCTCCCGCCCCCAATCCTTCCCAGCATCAGAGTCTTTTCCAGTGAGTCAACTCGTCGCATGAGGTGGCCAAAGTATTGGAGTTTCAGCTTTAGCATCAGTCCTTCCAATGAACACCCAGGATTGATCTCCTTTAGAATGGACTGGTTGGATCTCCTTGCAATACAAGGGACTCTCAAGAGTCTTCTCCAGCACCACAGTTCAAAAGCATTAATTCTTCGGCGATCAGCTTTCTTCACAGTCCAACACTCACATCCATACATGACCACGGGAAAAACCATAGCCTTGACTAGACGGACCTTTGTTGGCAAAGTAATGTCTCTGCTTTTTAATATACTATCAAGGTTGGTCATAACTTTCCTTCCAAGGAGTAAGCGTCTTTTAATTTCATGGCTGCAATCAGCATCTGCAGTGATTTTGGAGCCCAAAAAAGCAAAGTCTGACACTGTTTACACTGTTTTTCCATCTATTTCCCATGAAGTGATGGGACCAGATGCCATGATCTTTGTTTTCTGAATGTTGAGCTTCAAGCCAACCTTTTCACTATCCTCTTTCACTTTCATCAAGAGGCTTTTGAGTTCCTCTTCACTTTCTGCCATAAGGTAGTGTCATCTGCATATCTGAGGTTATTGATATTTCTCCCGGCAACCTTGATTACAGCTTGTGCTTCTTCCAGCCCAGCGTTCCTTATGATGTACTCTGCATATAAGTTAAATAAGCAAGGTGACAATATACAACCTTCACGTACTCCTTTTCCTATTTGGAACCAGTCTGTTGTTCCATGTCCAGTTCTGACTGTTGCTTCCTGACCTGCATACAGCTTTCTCAAGAGGCAGGTCAGGTGGTCTGGTATTCCCATCTCCTTCAGAATTTCCCACAGTTTATTGTGATCGACACAGTCAAAGGCTTTGGCATAGTCAATGAAGCAGAAATAGATGTTTTTCTGGAACTCTCTTGCTTTCTCCATGATCCAGCGGATGTTGGCAATTTGATCTCTGGTGCCTCTGCCTTTTCTAAAACCTGCTTGAACATTTGGGAGTTCACGGTTCACATATTGCTGAAGCCTGGCTTGGAGAATTTTGAGCATGACTTTACTAGCGTTTGAGATGAGTGCAATTGTGCGGTAGTTTGAGCATTCTTTGGCATTGCCTTTCTTTGGGACTGGAATGAAGACTGACCTTTTCCAGTCCTGTGACCACTGCTGAGTTTTCCAAATTTGCTGGCATATTGAGGGCACCACTTTCACAGCATCATCTTTCAAGATTTGAAATAGCTCAACTGGAATTCCATCACCTCCACTAGCTTTGTTCATAGTGATGCTTTCTAAGGCCCACTTGACTTCACATTCCAAGATGTCTGGCTCTAGGTCAGTGATCACGTTATCGTGAATATCTTGGTCGTGAAGATCTTTTTTGTACAGTTCTTCTGTGTATTCTTGCCACCTCTTCTTAATATCTTCGGCTTCTGTTAGGTCCATACCATTTCTGTCCTTTATCGAGCCCATCTTTGCATGAAATGTTCCCTTGGAATCTCTAATTTTCTTGAAGAGGTCTCTTGTTTTTCCTATTCTGTTGTTTCCCTCTATTTCTTTGCATTGATCACTGAGGAAGGGTCTCTTATCTCTCCTTGCTATTCTTTGGAACTCTGCATTCAGAGGCTTATATCTTTCCTTTTCTCCTTTGCTTTTCACTTCTCTTCTTTTCACAGCTATTTGTAAGGCCTTTTTTGCATTTCTTTTCCATGGGGATGGTCTTGGTCCGTCTCCTGTACAATGTCACAAACCTCCGTCCAGAGTTCATCAGGCACTCTATCAATCAGATCTAGTCCCTTAAATCTATTTCTCACTTCCACTGTATAATCATAAGGGATTTGATTGAGGTCATATCTGAATGGTCTAGTGGTTTTCCCTACTTTCTTCAATTTAAGTCTGAAATTCGCAATAAGGAGTTCATGATCTGAGCCACAGTCAGCTCCTGGTCTTGTTTTTGCTAACTGTATACAGCTTCTCCATATTTGGCTGCAAAGAATATAATCAATCTGATTTCAGTGTTGACCATCTGGTGATGTCCATGTGTAGAGTCTTCTCTTGTGTTGTTGGAAGAGGGTGTTTGCTATGACCAGTGCGTTCTCTTGGCAAAACTCTATTAGCCTTTGCCCTGCTTCATTCCGTGCTCCAAGGCCACATTTGCCTGTTACTCCAGGTGTTTCTTGACTTCCTACTTTTGCATTCCAGTCCCCTAGAATGAAAAGGACATCTTTTTGGGGTGTTAGTTCTAAAACGTCTTGTAGGTCTTCATAGAACCGTTCAACTTCAGCTTCTTCAGCGTTACTGGTTGGGGCATAGGCCTGGATTACTGTAATATTGAACGGTTTGCCTTGGAAATGAACAGAAATCATTCTGTCGTTTTTAAGATTGCATCCAAGTACTGCATTTCGGACTCTTTTGTTGACCATGATGGCTACTCCATTTCTTCTAAGGGATTCCTGCCCACAGTAGTAGATATAATGGTCATCTGAGTTAAATTCACCCATTCCAGTCCATTTTAATTCACTGATTCCTAGAATGTCGATGTTCACTCTTGCCATCTCCTGTTTGACCACTTCCAATTTGCCTTGATTCATGGACCTAACATTCCAGGTTCCTATGCAATATTGCTCTTTACAGCATCGGACCTTGCTTCTATCACCAGTCACATCCACAACTGGGTATTGGTTTTGCTTTTGCTTCATCCCTTTATTCCTTCTAGAGTCATTTCTCCACTGAGCTCCAGTAGCATACTGGGCACCTACCGACCTGGGGAATTCCTCATTCAGTATCCTATCATTTTGCCCTTTGATACTGTTCATGGGGTTCTCAAAGCAAGTATACTGAAGTGGTTTGCCATTCCCTTCTCCAGTGGACCACATTCGGCTGTGGTCCATGTGATCAGATTGACTAGTTTCCCGTGATTATGATTTCAGTGTGTCTGCCCTTTGTTGCCCCCTCGCAATACCTACCGTCTTATTTGGGTTTCTCTTACCTTGGGCGTGGGATATCTCTTCACAGCTGCTCCAAGAAAGCGCAGCCGCTGCACCTTACCTTGGATGAGGGGTGTCTCCTCAAGGCCACCCCTCCTGACCTTGGGCAAGATTTTATACAGAAGTGGTGCAAAGAATCCTCTCACAGATACAGCATGGCATGGGATTCTAGGGGACAACAAGGAGTAGGAACGTAGGTTTGGGAATGGGGGTGTGAAAAAAGGAGGAAGTAACACAAGGTTAGAGGGGAAGCATGAGGGGAGCTTCCACATCAGCAAAGTTGGAGTTCACCCTACGGGCTGCAAGTGTTCATGAAGGATTTCAAGCAAAAGAAAGATTCTTCATATTATCCAAGGATCATGATGGCAGCATGCTGCTGCTGCTACTGCTAAGTCACTTCAGTTGTGTCCGACTCTGTGTGACCCCATAGGCGGAAGCCCACCAGGCTCCCCCGTCCCTGGGATTCTCCAGGCAAGAACACTGGAGTGGGTTGCCATTTCCTTCTCCAATGTGTGAAAATGCAAAGTGAAGTCTCTCGGTCGTGCCCGACCCTTAGCGACCCCACAGACTGCAGCCTACCAGGTTTAAATCGCCCTAGCAAGAGGCTACTGCAATAGTATTAGTATAAGCAAGAAGTGAGAGAGGAAGATGAAACAGTAGCTTATGTAGAAACCAGAAGTCCACAGAACTGAGTCTGATAGAATGGGATATGACATGTAAGGGACAGGAAAGAGTCTGGCCTGATTCCCAGGCCTGTCATCTGAGCCAGTGACTAAATGGGTAAGTGGTGTGATTAGCAGGGATGGGAAATATACTTAGGAAATCCTTTCCATCTTCTCTCCTACTTGGTCCTTTTTAATATTTATTTTATCCCTCTACCACTTTTCTCACTTCAGTCTCCCCAAAAAATAAAAACAAGTCTGTCACAGTATCTGTTTGGGTAATGTTTGAATGTTCCATAATTCTGAATTACATTTATAAGTCAATTAAGCCTCAGTGTGTTTGTTTTTAACACAGAACCATCAAAATAATCTTGCTCTCTCCTTAATGGAATCACTGCCAACTGATCACTGACAGTTTTCAGTTGCCCCTCGTCCTTCTCCTCTTCTTCATTAGGCCGCTTCCCTTCTCTGAACTTATTTATCCCTCCTCTCAATTCCTCAGTCAAGTACACTGTTTCTCCATCTCTACTTCTACATGTTCTTCCATGACCGACTACGTAGCTGCAACAACCTCTTTTCCTACTAAAAAAGTAGCCATCACTCCACATCAGCTGTATGTACTTTAAAACTCATGTTCTAAACAAAACAAAACAAAACTCATGTTCTTCTCTTCAGCAAGGCTTCACTGGGCCACCACTGCATCCTCAAATTGACAGTGCCTTGCCCAAGTCTGGTTATTGGAGGCATCTCTTAATTGTACTCTTTTTTTCTCTCTCCAACTTTATATTTTGAAACACTGAAATTCTATCAAAAAGTGAAAGAATACTAAGATGAATACCCATTTGCTCTTCACCCATATTCACCACTGGACTTCCAGAGGTGCTAGGGTAAAGAACCTGCCTGCCAACGCAAGAGACACAGGAGACATGGGTTCGATACCTGGGTCAGGAAGATCCCCTGGAAAAGGGAATGGCAACCCACTCCAGTATCCTTGCCTGGAGAATTCCATGGACAGAGGAGCCTGGCAGACTACAGCCCATTGGGTCACAAAGAATCCAACACAACTGGATGTTGTGTCTACTTTCACTTTCTCTTTTAACAAACGTATTTTTTTTTCCTAAATCATTTGAAAACAAACTGCAGACATCATGACATTTCAACCTAAACGCTTCATCAGGTATCACCTCAGAATAGGAACATTATCTTTTATAACCACAATAGCCTATCACATACCTAAGACATTTAATTTTGAATTACTATATCTAATATACACTCCATATTCAAATTTGCCCAGTTGTCCTAAAAATGTCCTCTATGGCTTATTCATCTTCCCCATCCAGGTTTGGCACGGTACTTGACTACCATTTCTCTTTCATCTTCTCTCATCTAGAATACTCCTCTTGCCTTTTTAATTTTTCATCACTGTGACATTTTTGAAAAGTTCAGACCATTTGTCTTACAGAAAGTCCCATAAGTTGAATTTGTCTGATTATTTACTATAACTAGATACAGGTTAAATATTTTTAACAAGGGTTATAGGTGGCTCAGTGGTAAAGAATCCACCTGCAATGCAAAAGATGTGGGTTCAATCCCTGGGTCAGGTAGATCCCTGGAGATCGAAATGGCAATCCACTCCAGTATTCCTGCCTGGGATATCCTAGGGACAGAGGAGCTTGGCAGGCTACAGGCCAGGGGACACAAAGAATCAGACTCAACCTAGTGATTAAATAACAATTATCTCCTAGTGCTTATTTCACTCAAAATTTCAGTCTCTTGGGCTGACACTGTCGGACATTGCACCAAAGCATCATGACTTGCTAGCATTCAATAAATCTAATAACAATCATCAAAGACACACATTCCCTTGGCCAACTAGTATAGCATATTGTTCTGTCAACCAAGCTCAGTTCAGTTCAATTCAGTCGTTCAGTCGTGTCTGACTCTTTGCGACTCCATGGACTGCAGCACGCCAGGCCTCCCTGTCCATCACCAATTCCTGGAGTTCACTCAAACTCATGTCCATCGAGTCGGTGATGCCATCCAGCCATCTCATTCTCTGTCGTCCCCGTCTCCTCCCGCCCCCAATCCTTCCCAGCATCAGAGTCTTTTCCAGTGAGTCAACTCGTCACATGAAGTGGCCAAAGTATTGGAGTTTCAGCTTTAGCATCAGTCCTTCCAATGAACACCCAGGATTGATCTCCTTTAGAATGGACTGGTTGGATCTCCTTGCAGTACAAGGGACTCTCAAGAGTCTTCTCCAACACCACAGTTCAAAAGCATCAGTTCTTTGGTGCTCAGCTTTCTTCACAGTCCAACTCTCACATCCATACATGACTACTGGAAAAACCATAGCCTTGACTAGACAGACCTTTGCTGACAAAGTAATGTCTCTGCTTTTCAATATGCTGTCTAGGTTGGTCATAACTTTCCTTCCAAGGAGCAAGCGTCTTTTAATTTCACGGCTGCAATCAGCATCCACAGTGATTCTGGAGCCCCCCAAAATAAAGTCTGACACTGTTTCCACTGTTTCCCCATCTATTTCCCATGAAGTGATGGGACCAGATGCCATGATCTTTGTTTTCTGAACGTTGAGCTTCAAACCAACATTTTCACTCTCCTCTTTCACTTTCATCAAGAGGCTTTTGAGTTCCTCTTCACTTTCTGCCATAAGGGTGGTGTCATCTGCATATCTGAGGTTACTGGTATTTCTCCCAGCAATCTTGATTCCAGCTTGTGCTTCTTCCAGCCCAGCGCTCCTCATGATGTACTCTGCATAGAAGTTAAATAAGCAGGGTGACAATATACAGCCTTGACATACTCCTTTTCCTATCTGGAACCAGTCTGTTGTTCCATGTACAGTTCTGACTGTTGCTTCCTGACCTGCATACAGGTTTCTCAAGAGGCAGGTCAGGTGGTCTGGGATTCCCATCTCTTTCAGAATTTTCCACAGTTTATTGTGATCCACACAGTCAAAGGCTTTGGCATAGTCAATGAAGCAGAAATAGATGTTTTTCTGGAACTCTCTTGCTTTCTCCATGATCCAGCGGATGTTGGCAATTTGATCTCTGGTGCCTCTGCCTTTTCTAAAACCTGCTTGAACATCTGGGAGTTCACAGTTCACATATTGCTGAAGCCTGGCTTGGAGAATTTTGAGCATGACTTTACTAGCATGTGAGATGAGTGCAATTGTGCGATAGGTAGTTTGAGCATTCTTTGGCATTGCCTTTCTTTGGGATTGGAATGAAAACTGATCTTTTCCAGTCCTGTGGCCACTGCTGAGTTTTCCAAATTTGCTGGCATATTGAGTGAAGCACTTTCACAGCATCATCTTTCAGGATTTGAAATAGCTCAACTGGAATTCCATCACCTCCACTAGCTTTGTTCATAGTGATGCTTTCTAAGGCCCACTTGACTTCACATTCCAAGATGTCTGGCTCTAGGTGAGTGATCACGCCATCGTGATTATGACTTAGGTTAGGATGAAAGTTTTAGACCTCAACTTTGTATCTTTGAATGAAGCTAAAATTTAAAAAACGTTAAAATAGAATGCTATATTCTATTAATGACTGCACCAAAGGATGACGATTAAAAAACACCTCTTTATTTCCATTAGTCCTTTAGCAATTAAGTAGCAGCAAAGTCCCAAAATGACTACAAATATAACAGAATTAGTTGAACAATTTTCTCTCTCATAGATATGTCTAAAAATTAGCTTTCCCCCAAAATGTTACTTTAAAGGAAAGATACTCTGTTATCAAATACTGCTTAGGAAAAAGTTTTTAATCAATTCTTCAATTCACTTTAAGTAATGAGTCCCTCTGGCGCTAGTGGTAAAGAACCCACCTGCCAGTGCAGAAGATGTAAGAGACAGGGTTCTGATCCCTGAGTCAGGAAGATCCTCTGGAGGGGGACCTGGTAACCAACTCCAGTATCATTCATTGCCCAGAGAATCCCATGGACAGAGGAGCCTTGTGGGCTCCCTTCCACAGGATTGCAAAGAGTCAGACACAACTGAAGTGACTTAACATGCACACAACAAGTCCTTAGTATCTGTCTCTCCAATGATCCAAAAGCATTTTTTTTTACTTTACAGTAAAATGTAATGTTACTTTATAGAAGAAAATTTTATTATCAAATGTCTGATATAAATAAGGCTTTCATCACAACCATTATCATACAGGTAAAAAGAACACCTTATTCCTGCTCAAAAAAAAAAAAAGAAATTAAGTGTTTAAATTAAGAGATCCTTTCTGAATTTTGAGACTTTCACTTAGAGGTGTGAATTTCAAACAGTCTTGGATGTCCAAGTGTTCAGATAGTTTGGCAGCTTGTTAATTACAATAGTAAACTAAGCATAACTGAAATACTTTGACAAGTTCAACAGATGTGTCCTATATGACTTGCTTACAATGAATATTTATCCTTGAAAATATTTCTTCTAGGTTGGTACTGTATCAAATGTTTGAAAATATAAAGGATCAAAATACGAATATAAGCACTTTCAAATCATTTTCATGTTGACTGAAACCATTATGAAAGGATTTAGGTAAATTACCATATTTACATTAAAAGAATATGAATTATTTTCACAATAAAAGGTTTAACATGACATATATTAAATTCAAAGCTACCAGTAGATGAATAAGGAGGGGCTGAAGGGTACCAACACTGCACACACTAGACCACTACAACTTACAGTTTGCCCTCTGTATACACACAGGTGGTTTCTCCATACCCAAAGTTCCTCCCTATCCACGGTTCTACATCCTCCAATTCAATCATCTTCAGATCATGTAGCACCACAGTATTTACTATTGAGAAGATCCACGTATAACTGGGCCTACAGTTCAAACCCGTGTTGCTCAAGTTATGAAAAGTATTAATGAAAGTAGAGTAATGAAAAGTATTAACAGCAGTTGCTTCTGTAAGGAACGAATATAAAGCCTTTATTTTCTTCCCTTTTGCCTTTCAAAATTTACAGGGTTAAGCATATATTTACAAGAAAAAGTAATTTTAACCCTTGGCAAATTCATTCACATGATATGAAAATGGGAGAGGGAACGAACAGAAAATAAAAGAGGTATAAGTACCAGAGACAGAAGGGTTCAGGGTATACTTGTGGAAATAGCCATTTCTGGTCATACTACTCTTCTTAAAAAATTTTAAGAAAGCCGTGCGTGCGTGTGTGCGTGCCAAGTCGCCTCAGTTGTGTCCAACTCTCTGTGACCCTATGGACTGTAGCCCTCCAGGCTCCTCTCTCCATGGGACTCTCCAGGCAAGAATAATGGAGTGGGTTGTCATTACCTTCTCCAGGGGATCTTTCCAACCCAAGGATCGAACCTGTGTCTCGTATATCTCCCACATTGGCAGGCAGCTTCTTTACCACTAGTTACCCGGGAAGTCCAAGAACGCCGTAGCCACATCTAATCCCAGTGCCAGAATATTAAAGAACAAGTAGTCTTCAATGCATGCTACAAATGACAGTACATTCTCTGACTATACAATACACTCAACCTGACTTCTGTTAAAATCCATTTGGCCACCAAATAACAGACAATGCATTCTCCCTACCTGTCATGTAATGCCCAGCGAAATGTCTTTGTTGCTGCTGAAAAGATTCAGTCCAGAGGAATAAAAACTTTCTATAAAAATCACAGTCAAAGGGAAAAACAAAAACAAAAACAATCCCTCCAACAGGAAAAGAAACTTGGGAACCAGAAAAAGAAAAAAAAAAAAAAATCAAGCTGAAAGATTTTCACAGTTCAATTATTTGAGTTTCTGCTCCAGACACAAATAGTGATGCTCTAGTGCATATGGACTGTTCTAGAAACTCACACATATTTTAATTTTTAAAACAAAGAGGAAACAAATGAGCACCTATTGGGAGTATACTGCCGATGGCTCTCCATAAACATTTAATGAGTGAGTGAAATCATAAGAATTTTTATATTTTTTAAACACAAAATGAACACCTTCAACTGGGAGAGAAGAAACCAGCTGCCAGGGAATACAAGACCAGCTGTATTATTGGTTTCTAGGCTGTTATCCATGGGATTCCACCCAGATGTCCTTTATATTATAGAAGAGGTATTTTCCTCAGAACTGTTTCTTAACTTATAATTTCATATGCTTTCTGATTCTGATATTTTTTAAATGGTTCATAATACTACATTGTCTTAAGCTTTTCACATCCATTATGTCATTTGCATGGCTGAGATGCTTGAGGAAGAAAGTATTATTAACTCTATTTTGCAGATGAGATTATTGCAGCAAAAAAAAGGGTTTAACTAAAAAGGCAAGGTTAGAAAAAAAACAGGCAAGGTCACAAGTGAGCTTGAGAAGCAGAAGTAAAACCACCAGTCTAGTCCTTCATTTTAGGCAAGTTGCTGTTTAAAAGACACTTAAAATACAAATCACTCCCACCCACCCACTCTTCTTCAGATTTGCTCAAGCAAAACAATTAAGTAGACTTTAAAGTGAACAGGAAATGACAGAACCAAAAATAACTGGGGTGTGGTCTCACCTCTGAAAAAGATTTCCAGCTGTGAATAAATGCAAACAATTCTGGCCAGACAAGATGACATTAGATCAGGATTTAGAACTCAATACAACCAAGGGACCTTAGCTATAAATACAGTGACACCTTACTTTCTTAGAATAAACCTCAATATTTCAAACTCAGGAAAATGTAGATAAAAAACAAGGTAAGTCACCAAGAAGCCACAATTGCTGTGCTCAAGTTCTCATGCTCAAGTTTTTACATACTAGACAAACCCATACAATTTAAGGGCTTGAAATGATTCATGTTTCATTTCTTTAAGAGTAATCTGATAACACACAGTCATTTATAATTTCACCAAAAAACAAATGTGAATCATACAGACTATGAGGGTGCTCACTTAACTATGGGCATGCCTAGCAATAAGTCAGCACCTGCATATTAGCTGCATTTTATTTTACTTTACTTCTGTATTTAACGACTTGAAAGGGTCATTTTAAAATGACCTTTATATCTTTCATATCATTTCCTTTATAGCTTATTGCACGTTACGGTAGAAATTACATGCTACAATGGCGATCAGAATTTGAGATTTGTAAAGGTCTGAGGACTACCACTAAGCTTCACTCAGATCCTATTTATTCTGACTTGACACACTATTCTGGTTTATCTGGTTTCCCTGCCTACTTCAGCTTATAAGTGGCAGATTAGAAGGGCATATTTTGACAGATAAAGAACAGTACTGAAGGAGATAAACTAAAAACAGACAAAAGCACTAAACTGGTATAGCAGTGAGGAGTCATTTTAGCACAGGAGGAAACTGCCAACACCCTTATATAGCAGAATGCACCGGCCATATTAACTGCATAGGACAGAAATTAATGTACATTATGATGACCTTGATTTATCAAAGAAGATTGTTTAATAGATTCTATATCTTAAGAAATGGTTATATACCCTTGATGAGTTATATACTATGAAAACTGACATTAAAATGGTCCAAAATAATTTAAGGGCTGTCAGTTATATGACCAATTCTCTTAAACCCCTAATGATATCAGACAAATGCTGAGGAGGTAAATCTCAAAAATCCCATTATATTTAATAAATATCATATAGTGTAGATAATTAACACTTATGATCAACAGTTATGATGATGACTTTCTGGGTAGAAACTACATGATACATTAAAATTATACTGCAGACAATCAACATTTATGATGCTTAATGTTTCTGGAGGTGAGGGGGCCCTAAGTTATAACTAAAACTCTTTCCCTTCATTGACCATTCAATCATTTTTCTCCACTAAGAGAAAAATGTTTTCTCGTCACCAATCTTGGTTTCTTTTCTCCATATAATTACCAAAATAAAAAAATAAAAGTATTTTAAGAGTTCTCCCCACTTACAACTAACCCCTTTATCTAGAGGTCACTAACACACCTGGATCTTGGTATATTCCCTTCTTTATAAAATAGTGCTTTCAAACCCAGTATTAAAACTCAGAGAGAAGAGTTGTACTTAAGTCTTATGTCTGAACAAAAGAAGCACATAAATTAGTAGTTACGCTTAAACCACTAATCTTATTTTAAGGGCAGAAACAACTACAACATAAGGAACACTTTAGTCCATGTTGGACACCTGAATCAGAGAATATCATTCTCCAAGTGTCTATGACCAAAAGGAAAATAAAACACCAACAATCATGTCAAGAGATCTGTAGATCCCTTTCAAATATCATAAAATGAATTTACTTGTATTTATTTCACTATATTGTTTCTTTTAGTATTAACAGTGATGTGATGATCTGGAGCAAGTGGGCTAAAAGGTACATGGTATTCATACTTAAAAAAAGGTTGGGGAAGGGGCAAGAAATATCTGACCTTTCAGAAGAGGAGCGGCAGAAAGATCTGACTTGGAAGAGCCTACTTAACACCCTGCCCACATCACCCTAGATGGCTTCCCCCCAGGTAAGAGACTAAAAAGATGGAGATCCAGACTCTTTTAGGGGTTGATAGGATTAGAAACACCCACCCTGCCTGGAAATCCGACACTGCTGGAGATAAATGAGCAATCCCCAGCTAGCTACTGGTCCAGGTGCTACAGAAAACGCCCGGCGCCCCCTCCGGGCAGCCCCGGTGGGGATCCCCGCCTCCCGCCTCCCACACCCACTCCAGGTCCTCCTCCGGGATGGGCGCCGCCCGGGACCCCGCCGCCCCCCCGACTCCCGTCCTCGGCTCCTTCCCTCCCTCCGGCCCCGAGCCATCGCCCGGCCTAAGGCCGTTTCCCGCCGATCGACTGGAAGGCCTGCCCGGCTTGGCACCTTTGATGACGCGTTCGGTGGTGGAGAGGTGGAGGTTCCTCCCGGACATGATCCCCTTGGCCTCCTCCCGGTCCGGGGAGATCTCCAGACGTGCGCCCCCGCCTTCGCCTCCAGCGATCTCGGCTCCCCGAGGCCGGTCAACCGGCCGTGCCCCGGCCCCGCTTAATCAGGGCGGCCAAGGCACCAGAAGGAGGCGGCCGCAGCAGACCGGCCTCGAATCCCACGGACACTATGCGGGCCCACTGACCGCTCCCTCCCGAGGCGCCGAGTCGGGAGCGCCCGCGACAGCAGATCAGGGAGGCTACGCGGGCAGCCGCGGCTGCGCGCGGCCGAGAGTCGTGCGCGCGGCCGGGCTCATCCGCGCGCGCGCGCGCTCCCCCGACTCGGCGCCTCCCCAACTTCCCTGTGGCGCGCGCGCTGCCGCCGCGGTTACCGCGCCGAGGCCTTGAGCTCCGCAAGTTGCCCCGGCCGCTCGGTCGCATGACGTCCAGCCCCCGGGCAGTAGACAACGCCGGCTTTACCCTTGGCACGGAGCCCCCGGGCCCGAGCGGCCGCCCTCCGTGCACGCGCGCTTCCTTCCTCTCCTCCAGCTTCCGAAAGTCGGTCTTCCCCCTCTCCTCTGCCTGCCCTCCCCTGCAGCCCTGACTGCTTCTCGGCTGCCTGCGCCGCCCGGGCCTGGAGCACCTAACACCGGGCCCTGGGTCCCGCACCCAAAGGCCCAGCGGAACCGCGGCCATCTTGCGACCCGGCCCGAGCGACCCGGCGGCTGTCTGGCCGAGCCGTGCGCATCCTGTCCGCCTGGGATCACCTTGCAGGGCGCCCTCGTCCTCCCAGACCTTCCCCACGGCGGGGCCTCCCTCCCTTTCCTCGGGGTCTCCCCTCCAGCTCTGTCTCTAGCAGTCGTTATCTGTTTGATCCAGCTCCTTCCCACAGCTTACCCTCCCCCCAGTCACCAAACCCATTTAAACCCCTGGTTTAAGTTGTCACATTTGTCGAGAGCACTTAGTATAGTGAGAACGATCGCGGGCATCCTAGTTCTAGTAGTGGGGGGTGAAGAGGGTGTGGTTTCCTAGTGGATGGATAAGAGCTCCCACCCACCCACCCACACACACCCCGCCAGGTCCCACAGCCTCCTAGCTTCCTTTCCACCTGTCAGAAAGGGGACCGCAGCCCTCTCCAGGGAGCCCCTGGGCCAGACCTCCTCTGTGCAGGGAACTGACCTGTAAGTTCTGCGTGCCACCTACACAGCTGGAAGCAATCCTTCTTCCCCTTTGACACAGTGACACAGTACCTGCCTCCCCCATCATTCTTACCGTGGAAAACGATGGGCCAGTCTCTGTAGAGTCTTAATAATCTGGCTCATCTCTAGGTTAAAAACTGACCTTTTCTCTCCTTAAATTGCAAGGCTAGTATAGAAACCATCTTGTAGTATAGCGCCTGGCAAAGACAAAAATATTTTGATATTAGTCCTGTTAATAGTGGAATGTTAAAACGGGATCCAAGGACGTATATGGAAATTACAGGGAAACCGATCTTAACAGTCAATGTGTAGCCAGTGAGTAGTCTAAGTGGCTCTGTACATTTAAAGTAAATAAAACAAATATTTATTTCCTCAAGTGTACTAGCCCCATTTGAAGCATTCAGTAATTACCTGTGTCTAGTGACTAGCTAATTGGATGTGGTAGAATAAGACCTAATGCAAAGAGCCATCCCACTGGAAAAGACCCTGATGCTGGGAAAAATTGAAGGCAAAATGATGCCAGCTCCTTGGCATCACTGGTTCAATGGACATGAATCTGAGCAAACTCTGAAAGGTAGTGAAGGACAGCGAGACCTGGCGTGCTGTAGTCCATGGGATCTCAGAGTCAGACACGGCTGAGCAACTGAAAAATAACAACCGACTAGGACACTTCCGGAGAAGGCAATGGCAAGCCACTCCAGTACTCTTGCCTGGAAAATCCCATGGATGGAGGAGCCTGGTTGGCTGTAATCCGTGGGGTCGCTAAGGGTCGGACATGATTGAGCGACTTCCCTTTCACTTTTCACTTTCACACATTGGAGAAGGAAATGGCAACCCACTCCAGTGTTTTTGCCTGGAGAATCCCAGGGACGGGGGAGCCTGGTGGGCTTCCGTCTGTGGGGTCGCACAGAGTCGGACACGACTGAAGTGACTTAGCAGCAGCAGCAGGACACTTCGGGAGAAGGCAATGGCAAGCCACTCCAGTATTCTTGCCTAGAAAATCCCATGGATGGAGGAGCCTGGCAGGCTGCAGTCCGTGGGGTCGCTAAGGGTCAGACACGACTGAGCGACTTCACTTTCACTTTTCACTTTCACACATTGGAGAAGGAAATGGCAACCCACTCCAGTGTTCTTGCCTGGAGAATCCCAGGGAAGGGGGAGCCTGGTGGGCTTCCATCTATGGGGTCACACAGAGTCGGACACGACTGAAGTGACTTAGCAGCAGCAGCAGCAGGACACTTCCACTTTTCACTTTCGTGCATTGGAGAAGGAAATGGCAACCCACTCCAGTGTTGCCTGGAGAATCCCAGGGACGGGGGTGCCTGGTGGGCTGCCGTCTATGGGGTTGTACAGAGTCGGACAGGACTGAAGCGACTTAGCAGCAGCAGGACACTTACATCATCGCAGAAAGTTCTTTCGGACAGCTCCCAGCTAAAAGATTATAGAGGTTAACCCAAATCTCCTTTAACATAGATTTATGTAATGGGACCAACCTAGACAGCATATTAAAAAGCAGAGACATTACTTTGCCAACCAAGGTCCGTCTAGTCAAAGGGAGAAGGGGACGACAGAGGATGAGATGGTTGGATGGCATCACCAACTCAATGGACATGAGTTTGAGTAAACTCTGGAATTTGGTGATGGACAGGGAAGCCTGGCATGCTGCAGTCCATGGGGTCACAAAGAGTCGGACATGACTGAGCGACTGAACTGAACTGGCTGATGTAATGGGAGGTGATCTGGGCATATACACTAGAGTCAGACCCCGAATTATGCTTTGCAGCTTTTTTTTAATTGGAGGTTAATTGCTTTACAATGTGGTGTTAGTTTCTGCTGTACAAGGAAGTGAAGCAGCTATATGTATAAGTATATCCCTTCCCACTTGTGCCTCCCTCCCACTCCCCCATCCTTAGCCTCGAGGTCATAGTATGTGAGCACTGAGCTGAGCTCCCTGTGCTGTACAGCAGCTTCCCGCTAGCGAGCTGTCTTACACATGGTAGGGTACATATGTCAATCGCAATCACTCAGTTCATGCCACCCTCCTCATCCCCACCTGTGTCCACATGTCCGTTCTGTACAGCTGTGTCTCTATTCCTGCCCTTGCCTTGCCGTTCTGACCTAAAGGCAATTCATGGCAACTCTAACAAGGCAGGAGCACTTCAGGAACTGGACAGATTTTGGTTCTGTGTTCTTGGGTCTTGATTTCAGGCTTTCACCAGAGAGAATTGTTCAGAGATTCTGAGGAAGTTCTTCAACTATGAAGTAACCGGAGCTTCACACCTCTATCAAACAGAGCAACTTTCTAGTGGTCAAAAAAAAATTGGTTCCTGCAGCATAGTAGCAGCTAAAACTCATCTAGAAAAATATACACAAGATGACCAAAAACAAAGAGTTTAAGAAAACACTGCAAACCAACGTGAAGAGATGGGTTATTCAATAATAGTAGTGGGGAAAGGAACCAACTCTCTGGATCTCAGATATATCTTTGTTTGTTCGTTTTTGGTTGGTTGGTTTATTTCTTTTGTTTTCTTTGTTTTTTGGTCACACTGGGAGGCATGCAGGATCTTAGTTCCCTGACCAGGGATCAAACACATGCCTCCTACAGTGAAAGTACAGAGTCTTACCCACTGGACTGAGCTACGGAAGTCCTTGGATCTCAAAGTGGAGCCACATTTTAACACCAAACTTCATAAGTGATAAATATGAGAATTAAACAAGGTGCTATTTTTTACATAGAAAATTGGAAAATATTTTTTAAAGGTGACACTGTTGGTAGTACATCATAAGAAATACTGGACTGGAGGAAGCATAGGCTGGAATCAAGATTGCCGGGAGAAACATCAATAACCTCAGATATGCAGATGACACCACCCTTATGGCAGAACGCAAAGAAGAACTAAAGAGCCTCTTGATGAAAGTGAAAGAGGAGAGTGAAGAAGTTGGCTTAAAGCTCAACATTCAGAAAACTAAGATCATGGCATCCAGTTTCATCAATTCATGGCAAATAGATGGGGACGCAGTGGAAACAGTGGCTGACTTAATTTTTCTGGGCTCCAAAATCACTGCAGATGGTGATTGCAGCCATGAAATTAAAAGACGCTTACTCCTTGGAAGAAGGGTTATGACCAACCTAGATAGCATATTAAAAAGCAGAGACATTACTTTGCCAACCAAGGTCCGTCTAGTCAAGGCTATGGTTTTTCCCGTGGTCATGTATGGATGTGAGAGTTGGACTGGGAAGAAAGCTGATCGCCAAAGAATTGATGCATTTGAACTGTGGTGTTGGAGAAGACTCTTGAGAGTCCCTTGTACTGCAAGGAGATCCAACCAGTCCATCCTAAAGGAAATCAGTCCTGAATATTCTTTGGAAGGACTGATGCTAAAGCTGAAACTCCAATACTTTGGCCACCTGATACGAAGAGCTGACTCATTTGCAAAGACCCTGATGCTCGGAAAGATTGAGGGCAGGAGGAAAAGGGGACGACAGAGGATGAGATGGCTGGATGGCATCACTGACTCGATGCACATGCGTTTAGGTGAACTCGGGAGTTGATGATGGACAGGGAGGCCTGGCGTGCTGTAGTTCTAGGGGTCGCAAAGAGTCAGACACGACTGAGCGACTGAACTGAACTGTTGGTAGAATTATCAGTTCAGTTCAGTTCAGTCGCTCAGTCGTGTCCAACTCTCCGGGACCCCATGAATCACAGCACGCCAGGCCTCCCTGTCCATCACCAACTCCCGGAGTTCACTCAAACGCATGTCCATTGAGTCGGTGATGCCATCCAGCCATCTCATTCTCTGTCGTCCCCGTCTCCTCCCACCCCCAATCCCTCCTAGCATCAGACTCTTTCCAGTGAGTCAACTTGTCGCATGAGATGGCCAAAGTATAAATTAGCACAATTTCTCTGGAAAGGAATTCGGCAGTATCAGTCAAAGAAGATATATGTATGGCCAATGAGAAGACTCAACATTATTAGTCATGAGGGAAATGCTGAGATACCATTTTACTAATCTAGAAGAGCTGAAATTAGAACTTCCCTGGTGGGACAGTAAGTTAAGAATCCACTTGCTAATGCAGGGGACACAGGTTCAACCCCTGGATCCAGGAAGATCCCACACGCTGAGGGGCAACTAAGCCCATGCACTGCAACTACTGGAGCTGTGTGCTACAACTGCTGAAGCCCACGCACTCTTGAGCCTGTGCTCTGCAACCATAGAAGCTACCACAATGAGAATTCCATGCACCACGGCAAAGAGTAACCCTGCTCACCACAACTAGAGAAAGCCTGCATGCAGCAATGAAGACCCCGTGCAACCAAAAATCAAACACAAAAATTAAAAAAAAAAGCTGAAATTAAAAACCCTCAACATGTAAGTGTTGGCAAGGATGGGAGCAGCTGGAACTCTGCTGCATTGCTGGTGGGAGAGTAAAATGCTGCAACTACTTAGGAAGTTTGTTATGAAAGTTAAATATACACCTACGGTATTGCTCAGTAACTCTACTCTTGGGTATTTTACCCAACAGCCATAATAACCCAGCAAAAATACCCAATACTACTCAGATAATTAAAAGAAAATAATTAATGATGTATGTAACAGTATGGATGAATCTTAAAAAACATCATGGTGAACAAAAGAGGCAAGATACCAGGACTTCTCTGATGGTCCAGTGGCTAAGACTCCATGCTCCCAATGCAGGGCGCTTGGGTTCAATTCCCGGTCAGGGAACTAGATACCACATGCTGCAACTAAGAGTTTGCATGCCTGCAACTGAAAAGATCCTACATGACTG
Organism: Moschus berezovskii; assembly: GCF_049115385.1. NCBI lineage: Eukaryota > Metazoa > Chordata > Mammalia > Artiodactyla > Moschidae > Moschus > Moschus berezovskii. The sequence goes on along the minus strand of NC_142466.1, from coordinate 77,062,015 downwards.
CAGCTAAGACCCAATGCAGCCAAATAAATTTTTAAAGAAACAAAGAAGCAAGACATGAAATAGACACTATATGATTTCATTTGCATAGGAAAATGGTTAAATGGATGGAACATAATACATTATGAAAAATCATACTTTAGGTGGAAATATATTTGATATCATGAGAAAAACCTCAGGAGATAATAAGTGAAAAAGTACGATATGGACTCCATGTTATTAACAAATGAGCTAATGTCTGCATAAAAAGGCTAGGAGGAAATGTTAATATAGTCATTCATTCAATAAATATTAATTAAATGTCATCTATGCCAGGTACTGTGCTAGGCAGTAGGGATACAGTGATGAACTGAAGTCAGCATAGTTCATACCACCGTGGAGCCTTAGCTGATGATGAAAAGATGTTAATGGCAGCCATCTCTTGGTGGCATGAATAAGAGTCAATATAAAAATAAGAAGGAAAAAAAAGAGAAAGAAAAGAATCACAAAAACAAACCACAATTTTCCGTATTTTCCATATTTTCTATGGTAAGAAAGTATTACTTTACAACTAGGAGAAAAAAATTTTAAGTGCTCTTTTCTTTCAAAGGCCTATTGTCTATGCCTATTTCCAATAGCATTAAGTATTTATTTGGAGAACTTTCTGAGACACTTCTCTGGTCAAAACAAACAAAACATCTAGTACCATTCAGTGAAAAAAGAAAACTCTAAGTAAGTTCCCTTCAAAAACAATTTTTTTAAAAAAATAAATAAGGATTTAATGTACTGGTGGTGGTGGTAATGTTTTTAGTCATCATATTAATAGCTCCTGGCAACAACTGGAGAGTTCTATTTCATTCACCTGTACGTCTACCCACCTGGCCCAGGGCCACTTGCATCTTCATTTCATTGATGTATTTGATTCTCTTTCCTTTTACTTTCTGCATTGATCAGAATTGACTAAATATTTAAAACTACCAAGATTCATGCTTAATTGGCAATCCTACTAATTTCTTCAAATCTAGGTTTCCATGTTACAGGGCCTGTGAGACTTGTTTTATTTCCTTATGAAACTCCCTAAGCACTTCATAAACCTTAATTAATGACTAACTCTTTTGAGAAATAATTATGAATGCTTTTAATTTAACAAAAGCACAAGGAAACCTAGTTTTCACTGTTGTATAAAAGTAACCTGGCTTTAGTTTCTCTATGAAGCCATTAAATATTAAACTTATGTGTTAAATGTAGGCAAGAGAACTGCAGAATATTTTTTAAATTAATAAAATGAGCATTTCTAAAATAGCAACACAGAGTAAAAGGTATTTTATAGTGTATAATTAATTTTATTTGAAAAGCACTACATAAATGTTTTTATTAGTAATACATATGATATGGACATCACATACTAATATTTCATTTATCTCTTTCTTTATGAGTGAATTTGGGTTTCCCAGGCAAAAGATGTGGATTCAATCCCTGGGTTGGGAAGATCCCCTGGAGAGAAAATGGCAACCTATTCCAGTATTCTTGCCTGGGAAATCCATTGAAGAGGAGGCTAGCGGGCTATAGCGCATGGGGTCACAAAGAGTCAGACACTGAACACACACGCATGAGTGCATTTAACTTTGATTACATTACCTTAGCATGAATACCCCACCCCACACCAACAGTTGAGGTCTAAACAAAATTAGCAAATTTATATTTGCAAAAAAAAAAAACTTTTTTTTGCAATTGGAAAAACATGACCTGAAGGAACATTCTACCCAACATAGCCTGATATGAAAGTAGTAATCTCTGTAGACGTGTGAAAAGTAAAAGGCGCTAAGGAAAGTTTGCTTGCCTGGTGTGCTGCAGTTCATGGGGTTGCAAAGTCAGACACGACTTAGCGACTGAACAACAACAAATATGTATTTACAGGTTAGCATTCAGGTCATTCGGGGGGTAATGTGCAAGCCTCTGAAGTGTGTTACCCCTTGGTCTTCCTGGGAGAACCCACTGCTATAACTGTAACAGGATTAGGGACCTCCCCCCAAAGTTGCCATTACCCATGATTACTTTTGTTTAAATCATGACAAAACAGGAAAAGATGGTAACAGTCATTACTGGCTACATAATACAGTACGGTCTAGGAGAATAGAATTTAATACCTCTCTCACTGCTGGGCTCCAACATTCCACAGGTGAGAGATGCCACAGGTAAATGTCAGGGGCATTCATCAAGTTGCTTGGGCCAAAAATTTACGTGGGAGGCAGGCAGAGGGGGAGGCCAGTCCTCACATCATGTCCTATAAACTTACACCTCCTACAGTCCATTTTCCATATAACAGATCCTTCTCAACTAAAAACAAATCTGATTTTTATCATTTCTCTGTTTAAAACCCTCAAGTGTCTCTTTTTCTAAAAGTGGTCTACTTCTTAGTAGACTTTTGTCTAATTCATTGATTTCAGCTCAAATCTCTTCCCCTTCACCCACTACATTTCAGACCTAGTGGCCTTATACGGGATATACTGCAATTTATACAAACAGCCTCAAACAGACCAAGTTCATTTCTGTCCCAGAGCTCTTGCATTTCCTGAATATTCATTGAAAGGACTGATGCTGAAGCTGAAGCTCCAATACTTTGGCCACCTGATGTGAAGAGCTGACTCACTGGAAAAGACCGTGATTCTGGGAAAGACTGAAGGCAAAAGGAGAAGGGGGCAGCAGAGGATGAGATAGATATAGCATTATCGACTCAATGGACATGAATTTGAGCAAACTCCAGGAGATAGTGAAGGACAGAAGAGGCTGGCATGCTGCAATCTAGGGGGTTACAAAGAGTCAGACACGACTTAGCAACTGAACAACAACAAAATTGTTCAGAACATTCTTTTCCTAGATCTTCACAAGGTTGCCTCCTCATTACTCTCAACTCAGGAGCATCTCCTGAAGCCTGGCCTTCCCTAACCACTGTACTACCCAAAGCTACAACACCCCACCATTCTCTGCCTCATTTCCATAAGTTAATTCATCTGCAGCATGTCTACTCTCACTTCTCAAGAGGGATATCTTTGTTTTGTTCACTGCTGTTACGTTGTCATGCTGACCCTGGCCTGAGGTTGGAGGTTAATAATTTGTTGAATTCATGAATATCATCTTACTCTGGTCCTAAGAAGTTCTTAACTTGTGGTACAGGGATTTCAAATCATTCCCTCCCCATCCAGCTCCCAACTATAAATGAAATCAAGGTATTGAGTTTATTTTTAAGTGCTTTGGGGTGTGTGTGAGAAATGTATGCTGCTGCTGCTGCTAAGTCACTTCAGTCGTGTCTGACTCTGTGTGACCCCACAGACAGAAGCCCACGAGGCTCCCCCGTCCCTGGGATTCTCCAGGCAAGAACATTGGAGTCGGTTGCCATTTCCTTCTCCAATGTGTGAAAGTGAAAAGTGAAAGTGAAGTCACTCAGTCGTGTCTGACCCTTAGCGACCCCACGGACTGCAGCCTACCAGGCTCCTCCATCCATGGGATTTTCCAGGCAAGAGTACTGGAGTGGCTTGCCATTGCCTTCTCCAAGAAATGTATAGGAAAGCATTTATTTTTCATTTTCTTGAAGGAATTCAGACAACAAAATGTTAATGACCACTGATACAGAGCTTTAATTTACAAAGCACTGTCCTTTTAAAAGAAAAATTCTTTTTTTGGCCGCCCTGCATGATGGAACTTGAGCCCTCTGCAACGCAGAGTCTTAAACCATTGGACCATCAGGGAAGTCCCTACAGTTTCTTACACATTTAGTTCTCTTACATTTATGCAGATAGACAGTATAGAAATGATCTTTTCTACCTTGTAGATAAAGTCATTGAGGTGTGGAGACATTAAACAAATGTCACAGCCAGTCAACGACAGAATTGACACAAATCCATTCTTCTGGATTCAAAATACTTTGCCCTGTTGGCTGAAGACCAAGAAGAATCCACTCTTGCTTAACTTCATTTGCTTCCAAAAGCATCGAACTTAAACATTTTTCTAAGAGCTTTAAACTAGTTTATAAGGCTGCATTAAAATTTTCAATGAAAATAATTATCATCAGCTAGATCAAGGCAAAAGTTTTTTTCAAGCAAAAATTTAATGTATGGACCAAGGAGCGCAAAACAGTTTTCCATTAGGTTAAGTTGAAGTGAAGTCACTCAGTCGTGTCCGACTCTTTGTGACCCCGCGGACTGTAGCCTACCAGACTCCTCCATCTATGGGATTCTCCAGGCATGAATACTGGAGTGGGTTACCATTTCCTTCTCCAGGGGATCTTCCCGACCCAGGGATTGGACCTGGGTCTCCTGCATTGCGGGCAGACGCTTTAACCTCTGAGCCACCAGAGAAGCAAGTGGAACATAATTGAGGAAATAGCTTTACAAGGATAAATATAACAAATGAAAATAATGTTGAGATCTCTAATGTTTAGATTTTATCTACCCTTTCAGTTAGAATGCACAACGGAACCATCTATCCTACAAAATCAATTTAATCTACTTTTTTTAAAAGTTAGGTTTCCCTGAAAAGAAAAATCTAAATTTAATCTCTTTCCTCTGCTCATGCAGTTTTCAAGAGAAATGGGATGGAGGGACCTGCCTACATTGTCTGGATTAAACCATGTACATTTGGGGCAAAGACTTTTCTCCTCAAGGGCGATGCCTGTGTGATAACTGATATGGGAAAGGAATCTAAAAAAGAATGGCTGTATGTATATGTATAACTGATTCACTTTGCTATGCGTGTGAAACTAACACAACATTGTAAATGAACTATACTCCAATTTAAAAAAAGTGGGGGCATGCCTGTAGGATACAATCAGACACAGGCTTCAAAAGAGCTTGCTTCATTAACCTCAAGAACTTATGGGGAACATGCCACTTGAAAGAATCTCCTATTCTGGGAGTATACAGTAGATCAAAGAGAATTTTTTCCTTCCTTATGAGAATCTATAATTAAAGACCTAATCCTTTATTTTAAGGAAGAAAAAAAAATGTCCTCTTTTATTGAATTAGTTGTTTTCCTCTCCTTAAAACACACATGGTTAACATCATGTTTCGGAAGGAATTTCCTTTTAATTGGCCTGAGTGTCATTCTTAGATTTTGGTGCATTCAAAAATGTTAGCCTGGGGCTTCCTTGGTGGTCCATTACACTCCCATCTTCCAATGCAGGGGGCGCAGGTTCAATCCCTGGTTGGGGAACTAAGATCCCACATGCCTGGTGGCCAAATAAATAAATAAAATAAAAAATGTTAGTTGAGCAGTGTGTGTTCCTGGCATCTTGGGACCTGTCACTTTCCCGAGATAATGTGAAGCCCAGCGGCCAGTCCCTGCCGCCAGCAGAGGCCCAGTTCCGTGCAGAGCAAGGGTGGCAAATGGAAGGACAGCCCTACTGAAGACAGCTCGTTACCCTCACTGGCAGTCACATAAGCAAGAAGCCTGAATCCATCTATTTAAGGGGTGTGTCCACATTTAGGTACAGGCGGCAACAACCACTGTATCCAGGATTTCTCCACTGAGGACAAGTTCAAGTTCCACTTTGGGATCCAAGGGCCTCATGTGGGCAACTGCGGTTCCCACAGTGTGGCATGTATACCAATGGAGGCCTTTATTGTGGTAGATTAAAGTTATGACCAACCTTGATAGTGTATTAAAAAGCAGAGACATTACTTTGCCAACCAAGGTCCGTCTAGTCAAGGCTATGGTTTTTCCAGTGGTCATGTATGGATGTGAGAGTTGGACTGTGAAGAAAGCTAATCGCCAAAGAATTGATGCTTTTGAACTGTGGTGTTGGAGAAGACTCTTGAGAGTCCCTTGGACCGCAAGGAGATCCAACCAGTCCATTCTAAAGGAGATCAATCCTGGGTGTTCATTGGAAGGACTGATGCTAAAGCTGAAACTCCAATACTTTGGCCACCTCATGCGACGAGTTGACTCACTGGAAAAGACTCTGATGCTGGGAAGGATTGGGGGCGGGAGGAGAAGGGGACGACAGAGAATGAGATGGCTGGATGGCATCACCGACTCTGTGGACATGAGTTTGAGTGGACTCCGGGAGTTGGTGATGGACAGGGATGCCTGGTGTGCTGTGATTCATGGGGTCGCGGAGAGTCGGACACGACTGAGCGACTGAACTGAACTGAATGATAACCATCGGGTCAGCATCTTTTCTTCTGAAGGCAGGTTCAAGACAGAGATTGGACCAGGTGGCCTTGAGGGCCCCAGGGGAGTGGCCACAGAATGGATGGTGACAGGTTATGCATCTTAACCATCTAGGCCAGTGGCAAGCTGGTTGCCCATTTCAGAGGCCATGGGGCCACTAACCACTATGCAGTACCAGTGGCTCAGATGGTAAAGAGTCTGCCTGCAGTGCAGTTTAGACCTGGGTTCAATCCCTGGGTCAGGAAGATCCCCTGGAGAAGAGAATGGAAACCCACTCCGGTCTTCTTGCCTGGAGAATTCCATGAAGACTGAGGAAGAGGAGCCTGGCTATAGTCCATGGGATCACAAAGAGTCAAACACAATTGAGTGACCAACACTTTCACTTTGTGAACAAGAATGCAATTGTAGTGATAGATTTCCATAAATGTTCCATGGAGGTGGACACCCCTGGCAGAGTTCCTCTTCAGGTTTGCCTCCCACAGGAGGTAGTGGACCCTTCAATGCCTCCATGGCGTTAGCTGTGGACTTCAGGGGGAGCCTTCTTGTGGCTGACAGGGGAAGTGCAGCCTCCAGCCATTCCAAGGCTCTGGCTCCTTCTAGTCCTTGTATCAAGTCTGGAGAGCCACTACAGCGCCACAGGGCCTGGCACTAACCACAGATGCCTGTGAGGTGGTGGCCTATGTTGGTGTCAAAGAACATAATCAATTATCTATCATAGGAATGGAAGAGATTTATTTGAGTCACATTAAGGACGATAGCTTGGAAGACAGCATCACAGATAACTCTGAAGAACTGCTCTCGACAGACAGGGTTTTCAATAGTTTTATATGTTGTCATAACAAAGAGGGCGTCCCTGGTGGCTCAGGCAGTAAAGACTCTGCCTGCAACTCGGGAGATCCGGATTCGATCCCTGGGTCGGGAAGATCCCCTGGAGAAGGGACTAGCGACCCACTCCAGTGTTCATGCCTGGAGAATTCCGTGGACAGAGGAGCCTGGCGAGGTATAGTCCATGGGGTCACAAAGAGTCAGACACAACTGAGCGACTAAAACACACACACACAGAACAAAGAGCCTTCAATAAGTCAGGGATACATTCCTTCAAGTCTTTTTTTTTTTTAAAGCACATACACAGCGAGTCAGTTTGACCTCAGCACCTGGGAAGGGAGTTTTATCATTGAAGGACTATCAGCACTGGTGTCCCAGGAAGGGAGATATTGAACCTTTACTTTTCACATGGACATTCTTTACTTTGGGTCAGTGTACCCTTTTCTTAATCATTAAAGCAGATGTACAATGTATGTTTGATATGTCACAAACAAGGCTGTTTTAGTTAGCATAAAATTCAAGTTATGTCATATGTAAGCCAGAATGACTTCCCCAGATCACAATAGGTGAATAATTTATCACTGCTAATCAGAAATGGCAACCCACTCTAGTATTTTTGCCTGGGAAATCCTATGGACAGAAGAGCCTGGTGGGCTACAGTCCACAGGGTCACAGAGTCAGACAGGATTTGGCGACTAAACAGCAACAAACCACTGTTTTAAGGTCTATGCTACACTGGTGGCTGTACAGAGACCCTGCCTAGTTCATGCAGGGATATTCCTAGGGGCGACTGGACCAGAGGGTCTGGCCAGGAGGTGGGCCACAAATCTGGCAGCACTGAACGCGGACTGTGGGCATGGGTGTCCTCCCTTTCCCCATCTCCCAAACTCAGGGTTGCTCTTTATTTATTCAATTCTTTTTTTCCTTTGGCTGTACCATGCAGCATGCAGAATCTTAGTTCCTGCATTGGGAGTGCAGAATCTTAACTACTGGACCATTAGGTGCAAGCATGCTAAGTTCCTTTAATCATGTCCAACTCTTTGGACTGATGCTGGGAAGGATTGGGGGCAGGAGGAGAAGGGGACGACAGAGAATGAGATGGCTGGATGCCATCACCGACTCAATGGACATGAGTTTGAGTGAACTCCGGGAGTTGGTAATGGACAGGGAGGCCGGGCATGCTGTGATTCATGGGGTCGCAAAGAGTTGGACATGACTGAGCGACTGAACTGAACTGAACTGAACTCCTTGCCATCTTCTGGACTGTAGCCCACCAGGCTACTCTGTCCATGGAATTCTCCAGGCAAGAATAATGGACTGGGTTGTCATTTCCTACTCCATGGAATCTTCCCAACACAGGGATCGAACCCACATCTCTTATATCTCCCACTTTGGTTCAGTTCAGTTCACTTCAGTTCAGTCGTGTCCAACTCTTTGCGACCCCATGGACTGCAGCACACCAGGCCTCCCTGTCCATCACCAACTCCCGGAGTTTACCCAAACTTATGTCCATTGAGTCAGTGATGCCATCCAACCATCTCATCCTGTTGTCCCCTTCTCCTCCTGCCTTCAATCTTTCCCAGCATCAGGGTCTTTTCAAATGAACCAGTTCTTCGCATCAGGTGGCCAAAGTATTGGAGTTTCAGCTTCAGCATCAATCCTTCCAATGAACACTCAGGGTTGATCTCCTTTAGGATGGATCTCCTTGTTGTCCAAGGGACTCTCAAGGGAGTTGAGTCCAAGGGACTTCTCCAACACCACAGTTCAAAAGCATCAATTCTTCCATGCTCAGCTTTCTTTGTAGTCCAACTTTCACATCCATAGATGACTACTGGAAAAACCATAGTTTTGAGTAGATGGAACTTTGTTTGCAAAGTAAAGTCTCTGCTTTTTAATATACTGTCTAATTTGGTCATAACTTTCCTTCCAAAGATTAAGCGTCTTTTAATTTCATGGCTGCAGTCACCATCTGCAGTGATTTTGGAGCCCCCAGAAATAAAGTCTGCCACTGTTTCCACTGGTAGGCAGGTTCTTTACCACTAGTGACAGTCACCTGGGAAGCCCACAGGTAAGTCCCTTTTTATTCAGCTCTTGCTTTAACTGGGTGGGCCTAGACTGTGGTCTCAATGGTGTGTACCTTCCTCACACATCTCTCCTGTCCCTTCAATGTGCGCCCCACCGCCAGGCTAGGACCAGAACTCCAGGTCTGGTTGTCTGCCTACCCCCCCCGCCCCCCGCCACGGACAGTGATAGCAATACCCCATCACTCCTATTAAATGATTTCACACACACACACAAAGCCAAATACAGGATGGTATATGCTTTAAGAACACATCTCATTTAGAATCACCCCATCAAAGATTCCTTTTCAATATGTTATTTGAGATTCCTTGTTTCAAAGAGACTCAGCACATGTTTCTGGGCTCCCTATGGAAAAAAAAAACAAACTGTAAAAGATGTATAAAAGGAATGATCATGGCTCACAAGAAATGGCAGAGAAAACAAAAGAAAAACCTACAAAACACTTAAAATGTATGGAGACTTGTTATGTTTTTGTGACATTGTTATGTTATGCTTATGTATGAATGTTATGATGGATGCACATTTATGCTGTTTCCAGTCATAAAAAAGGCACATTTTGAAAACAAATTTTCTTTTCAGGGGCCTCTCCTTGGAATTTCCTGATGGCTTTCTTTTAATGTGTATACTTATAAAAAACCTCTGTGGATTATTGCCTGAGTTTATTCTTAGGCAACCTCAGGAGATAAGCAAACCACAGACGGAGAAAAATTTCAGAACCTAATGAAAGAAAGAACTCCTTCTCGGCTTCTGATTGCCAGAAGTCGAGCACTTTTGGATTACTCCTTAACTATAATTGATGCCACTGTCTCAGAATCCCACCCACTGCCAGGGTCAAAGATTGTTCTTATACAGGAAGCATAGTCTGTGAACTCCCTTCCTTCTTTTAAAATAAACCTTGAAGAGACATCTGGCAAGAACTGTGACGGAGAGAAAAATATTTTGGGGCTGACAGCTCTAAACATACTTAGCTGAGAGCTGATAAGGACCTATGGATCTTTTCCAACAACCTTTTTTTTTCTATTTAAATAGAATGGAATTCAGTTTATTTCAGAAGGATTGAAAGGATTCACTTCCTCTGGGATTTAAACCTGTCATTCTTGAGAAGTCCAGGTATATCACATTAGATCATTCAGTTCAGTTGCTCCGTTGTGTATGACTCTTTGCGACCCCATGAATCACAGCACGCCAGGCCTCGCTGTCCATCACCAATTCCCAGAGTCTACCCAAACCCTTGTCCATTGAGTCGGTGATGCCATCCAACCATCTCATCTGTCGTCCCCTTCTCCTCCTGCCCTCAATCTTTCCCAGCATCAGGGTCTTTTCCAATGAGTCAACACAGTCCAAAAGCATCAATTCTTCAGCGCTCAGCTTTCTTCACAGTTCAACTCTCACATCCATACATGATTACTGGAAAAACCATAGCCTTGACTAGACGGACCTTTGTTGACAAAGTAATGCCTTTGCCTTTTAATATGCTGTCTAGGTTGGTCATAACTTTCTTTCCAAGGAGTAAGCGTCTTTTAATTTCATGGCTGCAGTCACCATCTGCAGTGATTTTGGAGCCCAGAAAAATTAAGCCAGCCACTGTTTCCACTGTTTCCCGGTCTATTTGCCATGAAGTGATGGGGCCAGATGCCATGATCTTAGTTTTCTGAATGTTGAGCTTTAAGCCAACTTTTTCACTCTCCTCTTTCACTTTCATCAAGAGGCTCTTTAGTTCCTCTTCACTTTCTGCCATAAGGGTGGTGTTATCTGCATATCTAAGGTTATTGATATTTCTCCCGGCAATCTTGATTCCAGCTTGTGCTTCCTCCAGCCCAGCATTTCTCTTGATGTACTCTGCATATAAGTTAAATAAGCAAGGTGACAATATACAGCCTTGACGTACTCCTTTTCCTATTTGGAACCAGTCTGTTGTTCCATGTCCAGTTCTGACTGTTGCTTCCTGACCTGCATACAGGTTTCTCAAGAGGCAGGTCAGGTGGTCTGGTATTCCCATCTCTTTCAGAATTTTCCACAGTTTCTTGTGATCCACCCAGTCAAAGGCTTTGGCATTGTCAACAAAGCAGAAATAGATGTTTTTCTGGAAGACTGTGAAAATCTTTAATAAACGAGAAGAGCATTTTGTTTTCCAGTAAATCAAAAACCCTGTGTCGACATTTGGGGTCATTATTTCTCAAAACAGATTTTGTTCAAATCAGATTTCAGTATCACTGAATGGTAAAGACGAATGTGCAGAAGTAACTTGATAGAAGGGCATTCACCTTCTACCAAAAATGTCCTAAATGGCTTAGCTGATTAACAGTATTACAAAGAGATGGCTAAGATCAAAGTCTTAATCTTCTTAGTGACCTGTTTACTTTGCTCTATCCTAGGTTGTTGTTTCATCACTAAGCTGTGTCTGACTCTCCTGTGACCCCGGGGACTGTAGCCCACCAGGCTTCTCTGTCCAAGGGATTTCCCAGGCAAGAATACTGGAGTGGGTTGCCATTTCCTTCTCCAGGGGATCTTCCTGACCCAGGGATTGAATCCCTGTCTCCTGCATTGGCAGGTGGATTCTTTACCACTCACTGAGCCACCACAGCCCACTCTATTCTATACTGGCCCCAAATTCAACTTTCTCAAACTTCTGTTTCTAAAGGACCAGGAAACAAGGAATTAGCAAAACCAACACCAAAGACAGTAGAAACACAACAGGAACTGCTGCCAGTGGATAAGGAGCCCCTCTATGATCACAAAGCTTGCAGGCATTCCATTTCATCTTTTCATTCATTCTTACTGTGCGGCAGGCGCTGGAATCTCAGAGAGAAACCAGGTAGAGCCTCTACCCAGAAGGAAGCTGGTGTATCAAGAACAAGCGACTGCAATGCAAGTCCAGTAACTGACAAGCACAGGGAGGCATTAATCCCACCTGGGCAGGTGAGCCAGAGGTGGCACAAGCTGAGGATGGAGTGAATATCCTTTTGAATAACTGCATCAGATGCTAGTCCAATACGGCTACTTAATGTGATTTAAAATTCCAATCGAAGCCACTTAATATATAATTCTTGAGTTTAAAAAAAAGGACTTAGAAACAGGCATTTGGGAATTTCTATGTAGTAATAAGACAGCATCACTTCTTTTTTTTCCAAGTCTTTATTCAATTTGTTACAATATTGTTTCTGTTTTGTTTTGGTTTTTTGGCCATCAGGCATGTGGAATCTTAGCTACCAGACCAGGGATTGAACCTGCAACCCCTGCATTGGAAGGCAAAGTCTTAACCATTGGACTACCAGGGAAGTCCCTAGCATCAGTTCTTTTACCTTACTGTTCATTTTTGTTGTCGAAGATAAATAACAGACCTCTGCTCTTTTGAATCAATTGGAGAAAGAGCAGGTTTAGAATTTTAAATCTCATGACAGAACTTTTCCTTGTAAGACATTCAAGATACATGGTTTGAATGAACCAAGTAAATTCTTCTGCTTCACTGACTACACTTAAGCCTTTGAGTGGATCACAACAAACTGAAAAATTCTTCAGTTCAGTCACTCAGTCGTGTCTGACTCTCCGCGATCCCATGAATCACAGCATGCCAGGCCTCCCTGTCCATTACCAGCTCCCGGAGTTCACTCAAACTCATGTCCATCGAGTCGGTGATGCCATCCAGCCATCTCATTCTCTGTCGTCCCCTTCTCCTCCCACCCCCAATCCTTCCCAGCATCAGAGTCTTTTCCAGTGAGTCAACTTGTCTCATGAGGTGGCCAAAGTATTGGAGTTTCAGCTTTAGCATCAGTCCTTCCAATGAACACCCAGGATTGATCTCCTTTAGAATGGACTGGTTGGATCTCCTTGCAGTACAAGGGACTCTAAAGAGTCTTCTCCAGCACCACACTTCAAAAGCATCAATTCTTCGGCACTCAGCTTTCTTCACAGTCCAACTCTCACATCCATGCATGACCACTGGAAAAACCATAGCCTTGACTAGACGGACCTTTGTTGGCAAAGCAATGTCTCTGCTTTTTAATATGCTATCTAGGTTGGTCATAACTTTCCTTCCAAGGAGTAAGCGTCTTTTAATTTCATGGCTGCAATCAGCATCCGCAGTGATTTTGGAGCCCAAAAAAATAAAGTCTGACACTGTTTCCATTGTTTCCCCATCTATTTCCCATGAAGTGATGGGACCAGATGCCATGATTTTAGTTTTCTGAATGTTGAGCTTCAAGCCAAACTTTTCACGCTCCTCTTTCACTTTCATCAAGAGGCTCTTTAGTTTGTCTTCACTTTCTGCCATAAGGGTGGTGTCATCTGCATATCTGAGGTTATTGATATTTCTCCCAGCAAAGTTGACTCCAGCTTGTGCTTCTTCCAGCCCAGCGTTCCTCATGATGTACTCTGCATATAAGTTAAATAAGCAGGGTGACAATATACAACGTCAGGAACCAACAGTTAGAACTGGACATGGAACAACAGACTGGTTCCAAATAGGAAAAAGGAGTACGTCAAGGTTGTATATTGAAAAATTCTTAGAGATGGAAATACCAGACCACCTTACCTGCCTCCTGCAAAACCTGTATGCAGGTTAGAAGCAACAGTTAGAACGGACATGGAACAATGGTCTGGTTCCAAATTGGGAAAGGAGTATGTCAAGACTCTATATTGTCACCCTGCTTATTTAACTTATATGCAGAATACATCATGTGAAATGCTGGGCTGGATGAAGCACAAGTTGGAGTTAAGTTTGCAGGGAGAAATATCAATAACCTCAGATATGCAGATACCACCACCCTTATGGCAGAAAGCAAAAAGGAACTAAAAAGCCGCTTGATGAAAGTGAAAGAGAATGAAAAAGCTGACTTAAAACTCAACATTAAAAAAACTAAGATCATGGCATCCAGCCCCATCACTTCATGGCAATAGATGGGGAAACAATGGAAACAGTGAGTTTATTTTCTTGGACTCCAAAATCACTGCAGATGGTGACTGCAGGCTTGAAATTAAAAAACGCTTGCTCCTTGGAAGAAAAACTATGACAAACGTAGACAGCATATTAAAAAGCAGAGACATTACTTTGCCGGCAAAGGTCCGTCTAGTCAAGGCTATGGTTTTTCCAGTAGTCATATATGGATGTGAGAGTTGGACTATAAAGAAAGCTGAGCGCTGAAGAATTGATGCTTTTGAACTGTGGTGCTGGAGAAGACTCTTGAGAGTCCCTTGGACTGCAAGGAGATCAAACCAGTCAATCCCAAAGGAAATCAACCCTGAATCTTCATTGGAAGGACTGATGCTAAAGCTGAAACTCTAATACTTGGGCCACCTGATTCGAACAGCTGAGTCGTTACAAAAGACCCTGATGCTGGGAAAGACAGAAGGTAGGAGGAGAAGGGGATAACAGAAGATGAGATGGTAGGATGGCATCACTGACTCAATGGACATGAGTTTGAGCAAGCTCTGGGAGACAGTGAAGGACAGGGAAGCCTGGCGTGCTGCAGTCCACGTGTCGTAGTCAGAAACACCTGAGCAACTGAACAACAAATATTCTCCAAGTTTCAAAGCATGGATTTGTACGAGTGGAAACAGTATGACACAAAGTTCTTTTTAGGAGACACCGTCCATCACTGATAAAGTCATGGGCTCCATTAAAAGATAAGTTAATCATTTTAAAGTGAGCATGTTACACTATCTGAGGTTCCTTCTAAAGTGAAAGTGGCTCAGTCATGTCTGACTCTTTGCGATCCCATGGACTGTAGTCCATGGAATTCTCCAGGCCAGAATACTGGAGTGGGTAGCCTTTCCTTTCTCCAGGGGATCTTCCCAACCCAGGGATCGAACCTAGGTCTCCAGCATTGCAGGCGGATTCTTTACCAGCTGAGCCACAAGGGAAGTCCAACAATACTGGAGTGGGTAGCTTATCCCTTCGCCAGTGGATCTTCCTGACCCAGGAATCAAACTGGGGTCTCCTGCATTGCAGGCGGAATCTTTACCAACTAAAACCCCTTTCCAAATGTAAGGTGCGCCAGTAGAAGGAAGCTTCATGTTAGTGAGACATCATCGCCACCTTGTGTTCAGCAGTTTTCATTACACCTACCTTATTGCAAAAGATGACACAGGATTCAACAGTTACAGAATATAGCTTTATTTATAGAATCTTACAAATAAAAACATTTACAGTCCACATAACTTAAATTTATTTTATTTTCTAATTTATCTTCATAACACCTGAGTCATTTAAAAAAATACTGTGATGGAATTGCAGAACTGTAAAATAAAATACGAATAATAAAAGCTAACCTCTCTCTTTTGTAAAAATCAGACCTTTTGTTTCTTTTTAAGCAGATTTCCAACATATTGCTATCTCCATATTACCATGTGGAAGAGGATTTACTAAAAACAGGTCTTAGGATACCATAAAAGAGAAGCTTTCTTTTTAAAACCCAGGGTGAAGGACCAGGGAAAGGGAGACCTAAGTTGACACTAGACACAAAAACCCTTGGAGGCAAGGACAGAAGGAGACCTGCAAGCCAGGGGGATGATGAGAAGAAGCAGAACCCCTCCTCTGAAGTCACGGCTCCTGCACGTTACATATACTTTCCTGGTTATCCTTAGAGAAAGGTGGTCCACAAAGGGAGAGAGGCTGAAGATGTGAATGCCAGACGTGAAATAAGTCCTCAGAACTTGCTACTCCTCAGACTTCTAACGTGTACAAATGCTTGAAACAGCAAACCCAACACTTCAAATAGAAACTGCCACATTTTCGATTCATGAGAAAAATCTGTTGCCAATAGCAACAGGTAATCCATTGCACAATTTCAGTGTCTCTATCCCTCCTAAGCTCCAACTGGGACTGGCCTCTGGACCAATTACAATTTGGAAAAAACTCCCCTTTGAGGCAGGTGGCTGTGAAAGGAAAGTCAGTCCTTAATATGGATGTGCACGAGAAGGGAAAACACCCTACTGCTCACATTTTATTTTTTTTAATTTGCTCAAGGTTACATTTTTTGGCTCTTCTCCTAAAACTAGAAACCCACTAACGCTTACTTAGGATTCTACTCCACAAATACCAGTGTCTGTAAGGAAGAACAGATCTACAGGAAATGCTAAAATTATCAAGTTAATACATCGATGTAAATTAAGGGAAGCAAAATCGTCTAAGGTCCTAAGGTTTGAGTGTTATTTCCTGCTAGCTCCCGAAAGCAATCTGAGAAAAATTAAACAGAAGAGACAAAGATTCGTTTCAAAACAGTTAACAGTGACAATAATAACGACGGTATAAAAAGTTAGACTCCAACATTCAAGGAGTTGGTTCTTTGGTAAAAACTGGACCGTAATCCTACCAGGAAGTCTGTCCTGACAGTTCTTCTAGAATCTTGAGAACTGAGTTTTCCTCCTCCTTCCGCCCATTCTCAAATCTATCCAAGTCAACAGGCAAGATGAGAAGAACTTGTAAAGCATCACCAACGGTTTTCCTGCTCATGTTCAAGAATAGTCCCGGTTTGAGGGATGTTTCCCAAAGGAAAAAAAAAAGAAAGAAAAAAAACCCAGAGATGATGCTTTCAATCATTGTAGAGTGGAAAAGTTTTCCTGTCAGAACGGAAATGTGCTCGGGTGGTGGCGACAGACCAGCGCTGGTCAGCCACGAGCACAGCCCCTGGGCTGCGACCGCGGGCACCACTGAGGAAGGCTTCTGGAGAGGTCGGCTCCCCAGAGTGGCTGAGGAATCTCATGTTATCAATATGATAATAATACAGCAATTCACCTAGTGAACCTGGAGACTAGCTCCCCTCACAGCCATAGCTCTGCGGAGAGGGCTCCACAGGGCAAACAGGTGACCTACGGTCTCCCACACACATACACACACATGAGTCTATCAATCCATTTCTGAAGAGAGTTATTAGCATAATTCATATTCAGTTTCATACAGGATTCGCCCCTTCTGGTGTGGGGTGAGGGTGGAAGGGGGATCCAGCTGGTTGCCACGGGAACTCTTGGGTCCCCTATTCTGTGATCACCAAGGATGCTCCCCTCCCAGCTCAGAGGTCTATCACGTGTACTGCTACCGGTGGCATGAGTAAGTCCTAAATGTTGCCTGCACTGATTGCACCTCCGATTACCCCTGTCAAGAAGACCCCAAGAGGCACTCCAGTTCTGAAAGTCAACTTGTCACTTGGCAGCGCGAGTTGTTGTCCAGGGAGGTGAATTTGTGCGGTCTCCCCTCCAACATGGGTGTCATCACTGTGCTTAGAGTGTGCTGCCAGGGAGGCAGTGGAAACGTCTCTCAGGAGATGGGGGTGGGGGCTGAGGGGTGGGAATCGTAGCAAAACCATTGGATTTCTCAGGTCTCTCTTCTCTGCCCTCCCATGTCCGCCAGTGTTCATCTGAAAGGAGGGGAGGTTCAGGCAACACAAACTACTTGCTGCTCACCTGGACAACCACAAAACACCAGGTGCAGAACCAACTTTGGCCCAGGGTCCCAGTGGGAATAAGTGACATCCTGACAAGACACACTCCCCTCATCCATACACAATGATCCTTGCCTCTCCTCCAGCCCTACTCATCTGTTTCCAGCTTTGACTTCTCTTTGACAGAACAGGCAACCGAACAGACTTAGAAAATATAAGAGGGATTCCTGTCCTTTGTACTTTTGCTGTTAAAAAAAACAGCAAATTCACTTAAAAATGGGTCACCCTGAGGCCCAGGAAACACACTGAGATTTTATGAGCCCCAGACTGTAGATTCACCTCCTAGTATTTCTCACCAAGCTGTGAGCCCTGGCTGTCTTTCTGCGTCACCTGGCCCAGGATTCAGAATGTCGCAGTGCTGGTTGGGAGAGAAAGTGGCCAAGGTAACCAGAGGGAAAAGTGAGGCTTGTCTTTTGAGCTGCGTTGAGAAGAGGAAAGGGACAGAGGCACTACCAAGAGGCTGGTTACCAGGGCAGCTTATTCCTTGGATAGAGCATTTTTAAAACCAGCTGACATTTGAATGTAGGAATAGAGTCCGTGTCACAGTTTTTAACAGAACTGTCTCTTCCGAAGTGCTTCCTGGATTGGGCCAGGGGTTGGGCAGCCCAGGGCCGGACTGCCAACCCTGCCAGGTCCTGGCGGGGCCCTATCCGATCTGGATGTGTCCCGAGTACATGGTGAGGACTAGCATGATGCCAAAACCAGTCAAGAGGCCCAGGTTCTGGATGACAAAGGGGATCAAGGTACTGCCCTTGCGCTCATCCTCCTGACTCACCTCGTTCATTTCGGGGAACTGGGAAAGAAAAGAAAAGAACACGAGAGCTGCAGTTCCTTTCTTCTTGCAGCTCCTTCAAGTGCAGGACAATTCCGTTATATATACTATCGAATAATCATTACAATGTTTATTATTATTATAGTTTTACATGAAAATAAGCCACTCCAGTACTCTTGCCTGGAAAATCCCATGGATGGAGAAGCCTGGTAGGCTGCAGTCCGTGGGGTCGCTAAGGGTCGGACACGACTGAGCGACTTCACTTTCACTTTTCGCTTTCACACATTGGAGAAGGAAATGGCAACCCACTCCAGTGTTCTTGCCTGGAGAGTCCCAGGGACGGGGAGCCTGGTGGGCTTCCGTCTATGGGGTCACACAGAGTCGGACACGACTGAAGTGACTAAGCAGCAAGCAGTGTATATGATTATTATAATAGCTATTATATATAATATTTAATCAAGATGCATGCATGCATGCTCACTCAGTCATGTCTGACTCTGTGACCCCACAGATTGTAGCCCGTCATGTCCGTAGGATTCTCCAGGCAAGAATACTGGAGTGGGTTGCCATTTCCTTCTCCAGGGGATGTTCCTGACCCAGGGATTGAACCCACGTCTCCTGCATTGACAGGCAGATTTTTTTTTTTACTGCTAAGCCACCAGGGTATATAAAAAAATAGGATTGGTTTACAAAGAAAATCAATAGCAATAACTTCTAGAACTTAAACATCATCACCTTTCTCCAAGGTGGTTGCCACTGCTTTACAACTATGGAGGTGAAACAAAGTACTATACATATATGTAACCCTGGATGTGTTTAGAGGCTGGTTCAAAATAACCATCTAAGAAAACTGCCACTTGTTTGGGAAACTGAGCAACTGTGTAAGGGGCCAGAAAACAGAGCAAAGTATTGCAATGACTCAAGGTCTCCTGCAGCTGGCTAGCAAGGGATGCATGCTCAGTTATGCTCGACTCTCTGCAACCCCATGCACTGGCTCTTCTGTTCATGGGATTTCCCAGGCAAGAATACTGGAGTGGGTTGCCATTTCCTTCTCCAGGGGATCTTCCTGACCCAAAGATTGAACAAAAAATATCCTAACCAGTTGGCTGAGGATGGACCATGGTGGTCAGTACTCTCATCATCTCATCAAAAATACTACCTTTCAGGACTTTCATGGTAGTCTTACGGTTAAGAATCTGCCTCCCAGTGCAGGGGACATGGGTTCCACCCCTGGTAGGCGAAGATCCCACATGCCTTGGAGCAACTAAGCCTGTGCTTCACAATTAATGAGCCTGTGAACCCTAGAGCCTGTGCTCCACAACAAGTGAAGCAATGAGAAGCCCGTGAACTGCAAGAGTAGCCTCGGCTTGCCACAACGAGAAAGCCTACGTGTAGCAATGAAGACCCAGCACAGCCAAAAATAAACAAACAAATGATTTTTTTAAGATAATACTTTCCAAGGATACAGAAAATAATGCATTCAAACATGCCAAAGAACACGTCATGCCCTTAAGGAAAGAAATTAACTGCGTTAGAGAAAAAGATGCAACAAAATCAGGTATTAAACTAGCAAACTCAAACAAATGTTAGTGGGCACAGTACAATGTACACTTTCAGACACTGCTAATAATGTAAAGAAAGGTTAAGCTTTTTTAGAAAGCAATTTGGCAATACATATTAAAACCTCAAACTAATGCAGCCTTTCTGAGCCAGTGATTCTTGTTCTGGATCGAGTACATTCTCCCACCAAATAATACCAGCAGTGGGGATGATGCCTTTTTTGGTTTTGTTTTGGCATGCCATGCTGGATCTTAGTCCCCCAAACAGGGATCATACCCACGCCACTGACGTGGAAGTGTGGCACTCTAACCACTGGACTGACAAGGAATTCCCTGAAAAGGATGCCTTTAAAGAATATGCAGCATGAAAAACGTCTAGGATGTAGTAAGTGAAAAAAGAAACGAGAATACAGAAGTGTATATTCAGTGTGATTAGTTGTTTAAAAACAAACATGATGCGTTGTGAAGAAACAAGAAATAAACCCAAGTGGTGGTGTTCTTAGGGAGAATAATTATGGGTAATTTTCTTTCCTTCCCTCCCTTCCTGCCTCCTTCTTTCTATTAATCTATGAATATCTAAAAGACACTTAGGTAAGGACCCTGGAGCTTAAATAGATCATGTTCTTCAGTGACATATGCCCAAGGAACATAGGCTTTTCGTCCTTTAAAAATCTAATATCCCTTTTAAAAAAGCATTGTATACTTTAAAAAGGTAAATGGTGTGGTGTACAAATTTGGACTTCCCACATGGCCAAGTGGTAGAGAATCCACCTACCAATGCAGGAGACATACGAGATCTGGGTTTGATCCCTGGGTCGGGAAGATCCCCTAGAGGAGGGCATGGCAACCCACTCCAGTATTCTTGCCTGGAGAATCCCATGGACAGAGGAGCCTGGCGGGCTACAGTCCATAGGGTCGCAAAGAGTTGGACATGACTGAAGCGACTTAGCATGTACACACACATGAACTGATTTGCTGATAAAGCTGTTTTTAAAAACAAAGTAACTAATGCACCTTAGCTGTCATCCCACTCAATGAACTTAACTTAAAAACCTGATCCAGTTTCACCTACAAGGCATTAAAACTAAGGAAGACTTACCATATCAGCCAGCGAAATATACAAGAACATTCCTCCAGCCAGTGCAAAGATCCAGTTGGCAGAGAAGTGGCTGCCGGCTAAGATGCCGAAGCCCAGGCCCACGTAACAGCAGCAGGCAGAGAGGAAGTTGAAGAAGAGAGCCTGCTGGAGACTCATGCCGGCGTTGAGCAGGATGACAAAGTCTCCTACAGTGGGGAGGACAAGAAGGGAGGGTGTTGACAGAAGAGTCATAATAGGTTGTGGGACACACAACTTGATGAGGACAGACTGCCTAAATGTTGGATGGAGTCTGGGTGAAAATCCTGACAGCCCCAGACTAGAGCTCATAATGACAGACTAAGGCCCCCTTGACCTCCACACCAAGGATATTTGCATCTATGAGGCTGGCCATGTGCGTCCAGCCTAGAGGCTGAACACAATGCACAGGATTTTCAAAAGAGAAAACCACCTAGCAATGGCCTCATTTCTCTTTTGATTGATGGTGAAATAGAAGGAGCTTCCTTCCTCAAAACTGTAATGCATGGTGTTTTTAGGAAACAAAATCGAGATAGGGAGATGCTAAGTCATTTGCCCAAATTCACAAGCCAATAAATGGCAAAGCCGGGATATGACCTTGAATATCTGAGCCTCAAAATAGTCGAGGCTTTTTACACTCTCCCTCTGATAAAACCAAGGACTTTCCAACTGGCTCATCTTTCTTCTACCCACCAGACCTCTAACATACAGCACAGCCTTTGGAAGATTAATAGGATGTAAGAGATAACCAATACTGAAAACTTAATCTAGTGATTAGCACATCCTAAGTCCTTTTCACTGCTTTTTTTCCCTCCATGTTTCTCAGGATGAATCAACGAGATAGGTACCACTATTAATCCCAGTGTAGAAGTGAGGAAACTGAGCCACCGGTTATGGGACTAAAGGGAAACAAACACGCTGGTAAAAACTCCATCATTTCCAATGATCAATTTTCTGGGTTTTTTTGGGCCATACTGTGTGACACACAGCATCTTAGTTCCCTGACCAGGGATCAAACCTGTGCCCCATACAGTGGAAGTGCAGAGTCTTAATCACTGGACCGCCAAGGATGTCCTTATCCAATGATCGATTTTCAGTGATTGATTTGGCTGTTGAGAATCAGTGATTTGATCTCACATAGCGCAAAGAATGTGTTCACTGAACATGATCTGTGTTCTGAAGGGCTGTTGGGGAGGCAGCACAATGGACCAGGCTGGGGTGGGGGCAGTGCCTGGGCACCTACCAAGCTCATGTGGGAACTCCTCACACAGGATGGCCACTGAGGTGCTGATTCCCTGGAAGACGGACACAGTGAAGGAGGCGCCGATAGCCAGGCCGTCGATGAAGTTGTGGAGGCCGTCGCTCAGAGTGATCATCCAGGCCAGCGTGCCGATGTCTGAGTAGCGTACGCCTTTCAGCCAGTGGCAGGCACTCTGGGAAGCCTGCAGGTCCTGCCGGGAAGCCAGACCCCAAGGCCCCCAGGTCAAAGGGTTGATGACAGACCTTCAGGGCAGGCCCGAGTCATCAGGGCTGTTACCATGCAAGCCCCTCCCACCTCCCAATCCCCACCTGCGTCCCCCAGTGGAGCACAGCCCGCTGACCTGGACGGACAGGGAGCCCACGATGACCTTCTCGTCCACCACGGAGGTCTTCCCATCCAGCTCCCCGCTGCAGTGCTGAGGAATCATATGATCCAGATCCCCATTCTGCAGCTTCTCTGTCACCCCCTCTTCCTGGTCCTTCTGGGAGGGGAGCGTCTCAGAGGTATAATGGCTGTGTCCGTGATGATGCTGGAGGCACCGTGCAGAGGGGGGTCAAGCCAGAGCAACGCTCACCAAAACCATCCACCCAGCAGGTGCCATAAGCACCGGGAGGACCTCACTCCCACTGTCTGGGCAACTGTCCGGGAAACCATGAGCAGGCAATGGAGAGACAGAAGCCGAGGGCAAGGTAATGGAGAAAGCTGCAAGGGGCGGGGTAGGGCGTGGGCTTGGCATGGGGCACAGCATAGGTGCTTGGAGAGGCTCCTCGCAACAGCTGACTGTATCCCATTCAGCAACTGTTCAGGGGAAATCTAGGAGCCAGGCACCAAAGGCAACTTCTGGGAACTACACCACAAAAACCGGTCTCATTTCCTTGCGGGCATACTTCTTATACAGTGCCCTTCCTACCTCTCCTCAAGGGCTGAAAATCTGATAAGGAAATAATCTAGAATAAGATAAAGAGGGCAAGTTACTGCTTGGAGGAGGCACACTGGCCAGACCTGGTTTCTGGTTCGCCCTTGCTCCCTGCTTGTCCCCTTTCTGAGGTGAGGTGGGTTTATCTACTCAGGAAGTTCGTGGGTGTGAATCCATGGTGGGAGGATCCACGTAAGCTCACTGGATCAGCACTGAGGTTAACAGCATGCCCGGGACGCATCTCTGAGACGATGCTCTCCCGAGAGGCATTTCCTTTACCAACAATTAGGCCTCACCTCGTTTTTCTGTTTAAGGAGCATCTTCAAGATCTTCTCTGTGAAAAAGAAGAGATAAAAGCCCCCGAACACCACTGCAGACTTGGAGACGTAATAGTCTTCCATGGGGTTGAAACCGAAAGCCTGTGGACCCAGGAAAACAAAATGAGTTGAACTCCACTGGCCCCCTCTCCTCTCTTTCACCACCTCCTTGACTCCAAGAAAGGAAGAGAGACTGGGACAACTCTGCCATCTACCTCCCTTTTTCCAGCAAAATCTAACCCTTGATGTTTTCCTCATGTCATGCCACCAGACCTGCTGTGTTCTCTCTAGCTGATTTTCTGACATCAGAAAAAAGACATCAGACCGTCTTTCAAATTTTACTTTCAGGAAGAAGTCTCGGGCAAGGCTGCAGACAGGGGACAACCCTGTCTTTATTTTCTCCTGGTGCTTTGTAATAAGGGCAGATTCTGCCGGCAAATTCGTATTTAAGGAGGAGACACTTGTGTTTATTTTTGTTATCTAGTCTCCCTGGATGACCTGCATGTAAACACACAGGGAGATAGTGTAATTAAACTTTCTAAAACGGGAAATCCTTTCCCTGATGGAACAGTAAGAATTGCAGCATCTTTCTGACCGCAGACCTTCCAGTGACCACAAAGCCAAGGGAGCAGACAGTATTACTGCATATATCAATCTGGGGAAGTTTGTTTTGGGTTCTTGAAACTTCACTTATTATGGTAGAAAAAAAAATCCTTGGGAAAGTAGACAGGAGTAGAAGTTAGGAGAATACCATTCCGAGTGAAGCTCCTAACTTGTGTGCAGCAGTGGGGGGGTAACTTGAGAAAGTGTCTGCTGACCTGCTCCTCAGTTTTCTCATAGAAAACGGGCCTCATGAGCAAACACCAGCCATCTCATGGATGGGCCCCAGATATAAGTGGCCATCAGAACCAGGAATTCTGGGTTGCTTAAAAACTAAGTGTTTTTTTCTCTTCTCTTTCGAAGAGACAAAATGCAGTCTCTATTCCTGTGTAGTTTTCTAAGAGATATTAAAGGTCAAGTTCTAGAATAGAAATGACTCATTCAGGCCAACTTTCCAAGAGAGTCAAACCATCTTAAGGAAAAGTGGAGTAGACAGAGGCAACTAACAATTCTCCACTAAAAGGACCAGGACATGAGCTCTTGTGCAGGCTGGGTTCTGCATCTGTTAAACAGGTCAAACAGTCCTTGTTTCTTACACATCACAGAAGTGATCTGAGGATCAACTCAGGAAACACAAAACCACAGCATGGAAAACGAAGTGCTACAAGGAGCGCAGAGCATCATCGTTCTGCTTCACCTCCGGCTGGTCCGGGCCTGTCAGACCACCCACAGTGAAGCATCTCATGCTTGCTTCCTGCATCAGCGGGTCTACAAGAGACCACACGGCATCAGAAACCCCTTCTTGGCCCTGATAAACCTTACAGACACAGTGCTCCTCCTCTGCCATGGAGGGTGTCCTGGTTAGCCCAGGTGAAGGGGCAATGGGGCCGTCAACATGTGTGAGGCCAGATTGCTGGGTTCAGCTTACTTTCTGATGCAAAAGACAGAGGGTCTTTAGAAGTTTACGTCCTACTGAGGAGAACTGATTTTTTTTCACTGAGACCTATTGATTTTGGTTTTGGTGCCCAAAGCTCCAAACTGGGGGCCATCATGTGACATAAGTACACTCTCTCTCTTCACCTGGTAGGTAGCGAGCACCAGGTGATTTATGAACATGAACTCATAGCACCCTCAGGACTTCATCCTGAGGGCCAGAATATTATTTTTCCCCTTCTCTGCATGGGGAAACTGCAGCAGAGGGGTTAGGTGACTTGCCCTTGTGCACAAGTGGAGCTGGGATCTGCACCAGCTCTCAAACCTACTCCCTGCTCAAATTGCCTCTCCCTGCTCGTGTCTGCATCCCGTCTTCACTTTCCAAAAGGAGAGATCTCCTCGCTACACCATCCGTGGAGATGGAGGGGCGGTCCTCCCACTGCACCCCGCAGTCCCCCAGGAGGCAGCATGCTCCCGAGAGGGCCCTGGCTTGCCATACCTCAGGGATGAGCTGGAAGAGGGCGTTGGAGTAGAGGGTTCCAATCGCCAGAGCTATGAAGTAGAGCAGGAGCCTCTTGTAAAAAGTCTTCTTCATGAAGGGCACAACGCTGGCCCCCAGGAGGGAGCAGAGGGAGATGACGGTCACGCAGAGGAGACCGTACCCCCAAACTGCCATGGAGGGGGGAACCAGCCCCACCCGGGACAGAGACAAGGGCCAGCGCCCCAGGGCATGGCAGCCACCATTGAGGGAAGGCAGGTGGTGGTGGTGGGGGAGGGAGTGGTCAGGAGGGGTTTGGTTGACAGATATTAACAAAGGAGACAGAAGAATCAGAGAGAGACAAGCAGGGAGGGAGAGAGAAACAGAACATTTGTTAGTGATTCAAGTCTGATGAAATTTCCTTCAATCAAGTTCAGGAGAAATGGGGGAGGAGCTTGAGGTGGTCTTGGAACGCTGTCTCTCTCCTGCTCCTGTTGCCTGGTGGCCGAGTCCCACCTGCCTGCTGCTGTGCCTGGTGGGGCACTTGCCGGCTTAACCGAAGTGTCCCTAGGCCAGGCCAGAGGCTGCCTGGTAGACTTTGGACTCAAGGGCTGTCCGAGAGAGGAAACAAGGGAAGAGGCTGTTGAGCTGCACGTGTTTGCACATCCGACCCGCGCTGCAGGCACGTGGACACTCCTTGCACCTTGTCTGCACCGCACAGGACGCAACCAGGTCAGAAGTGCAGGGCAGAAACCATAAACAAGTAAGGCCCAGTGCCCGAAGAATTCACTCTCTTAACAGCCCAGGGTTTCTTGCCATTTTTTCCCTCCATGTTTTTTGTGTTTGTTTTTTCTTTTGGCCGCATAGCTTGTCCCCAAGAGGGGACTGAACCCAGGCCACAGCAGTGAAAGACCAGAGCCCTAACCACTAGACAACCAGAGAACTCCCTCAGGTTTTGTTTGTTCCAAGATCACCCCGCCAAAAAATATTTCCCCTTCCATTTCTCAGGGTCACACACTCCGGGCAGGACAAAACTGAGCCAGGACCAGGCCTCCCCTGTGAGTCCAGGGGTGGAGTATGCACCATTATTGCATTCCTATTCAATAGGCAACACAGCATTTCATTTCCGATCTTGAAAAAAAAATTAATGCACTTAATTTCCAGAGCTGGAAAAAAAAAATAGCCCAAGATGAGGCCTGCCCTGAGAAGTGCTTGCTAGATTCATGTGCAATTCTGACATAGCATCGAGATGGTTCACCTTAAACCAAATTTCTTCTCTCATCATGAAGCAAGAACAGGTAAGGCAAGGCCGGGCATCCCATAGAGCATTTTTTTTTTGGTTGCTAGTACAGCATATGGGATCTAGTTCCATGACCAGGAACTGAACTCAGGGCCCCTGTACTGGGAGCTTGGAGTCTTAGCCACTGGACCACCAGGGAAGTCCCCATGAAGTCTTCTGATTGGGAAAGGTGGGCAGCTGCCTATGGAAGGCAAAGCCAACATTCTCAAAGTGGGGGGGGGGGGACATGTCACCCACTACCCCACTGCACGTACCTGCCTGAGTTGACAGGTGGGCAGACTGTCACCTTGGGCCTTTTTATTTTTTAAAGCTCCTCAATGGTTACAATTAAAGAACAAAATTAACGAATATTTCAAAACAGTCAAGTCAGGGCGCCAGAAGTCATTCCAATCAGGAAGAAGTCAAGATGCAAGGTCTAAAGGGCTGCAGGTCACTTTCACTTGTTTTTGTTTCATAGTCTTGATTCTATGTTTGGCCTTGTATCCTGCAGATTGTTTTTATTTAGTTGTAAGTGTCTGACTCTTTTGCAACCCCATGGACTGAGGCCTACCAGGTTCCTCTGTCTATGGAATTTCCCAGGCAAGAATACTAGAGTGGGTTGCCATTTCCTCCTCCAGAGGATCTTCCCGACCCAGCAACTGAACCCGTGTCTTCTGCCTTGGCAGGTGGATTCTTTACCCCTGAGCCACCAGGAAAGCCCACACTGTGTGCATTAGGGCCTGATTTTAAAAAAAGGGTCTTTTTAAGCCAGTTCCACTTTTCAGTCGGTATCCTCTTTCCTTTCACCTCATTCCAGGTAGATCATCTCTTGGTGGCCACACCTGAGTACTGCCAGGGCCTCTATTGAGAATGGCAGGGGTCCGGAGGACCAAGGGCAGGGGCAGCCGCCACCGACCACTTTCCTTTCAAGCCCTGACAGATCCCCAGCATGATGATGGGGTGGTGGTGGTGACGGGGGTAAGTGCTAACAGCCTTGCATCTGACAACCCCTGAAGAGGCCAGAGGCCGACCTGGGTGCCCCAGGAGTGACAGGAGGCCCTGGAGATTCAGAGGCAGAAGTCATTCGGGTCCCTTGACTAGAAGAAGATGTCAATGTTTCGGGGGGCGGCTGTCAGGGGCCTTGGAGCACAGGTTGGGGCAGGGATGCCCCGGGAAGAGAGGACGCGCACGCTTCCGTTCTACTGCACCTCTGGGATGAGCTGGAAGAGCGCGTTAGAGAGCAGCGTTCCAATGGACAGGGCGATGAAGTAAGTGAGCACACGGCTGAAAAACGCTCTCTCCGTGCAGGGCAGGACGAGGACTCCCAGGAGAGAGGCCAGGTTAATCAGTGAGACACTGAGAAAACCAAAGCCCCACACTGTGGAGGAACAAGAACAGACGAGGCCGCCGTTACTGCGGGCGGGGGTGCTCCTGCTGCTGGGGGTGCATGCACCCCCTATTCTGAACTCAGCCGCAACCAGGGCAGACGGAGTTCCGCCCACCCATCAGTAAATGCTTGCTGAGCGTCTCTTGCTGGGTGCTGTGAAGAAGCCTGAAAACATACACCAAAGTTGCTATCCAAAGCAGCTTACCTTTCAGATGGAGGGGCAGGTGAACCCATGAAAAGCTAAAGACCACAGGAGTTAAATAATGACATGGGGCAGGACACAGGTGGCATGTGCCAGGTACCAGATGCTGGCAGCTCATACCAGCAGGACAGGATTGCAGGAGCTCGATGCAGGCCTAAGGGAGCCACATGCACACATGTGAACCACTGTGGCTGGAGCAGAGGTCCAGGCAGAGGAAGAGGGTAGGTGGATGAAGTACGATGAGGGCAGACTGTGAAAGGCCTTAAATGCTAAACTCAAAAAACCAAGGCATTGGCCCCCTGATAGTTTAATGAAAACCAATAGGGAAAAGTGGTCCAAAAGCCTCACACTGACCGCTCACCAGCCACACTGCCCAGCCTGGTGATGTGCTGGACTGGTCTCGTGAGCATGGGAGATATCAGTTTAGACGTTACTTCAAGGAGGATAAGTGGTTCATCATTCAGCGAGCTGCCCTGTCTGATCAGCCAGGCGGTCCCTGGGCTGACAAGCATGGACACCAGGCCCTGCCTCCCCGTCCCGGCTCACCTTCCACCGAGCTGGGCCTCCCTTCTTCCGTCTGCTCGTTCTCTTCATTCTCCTGGTTCTCGGAGGAGCAGGCCCTGGAGTCCAGCTGCTGGAGGATGGTGGGACAGAACTCCTGGAACTCACGCTCCCCGATCTGCGACTGGTGGCTGAGGTTGTGGGCAGCAAAGAGTTCTCCAGAACTGAAGCACTGAAACCAAGAGGAAGGGGCAGAAAGCCTCTCAGGACCCAAGGCCACACCGTGCCCCTAAGGAGCCCTCCAAGATGAATAGAAGACGGACCTGGCTAACTTTCATGGAATCTGCAGGTTAATTTCCAAGGATGAGAGCAA
Organism: Moschus berezovskii; assembly: GCF_049115385.1. Taxonomy (NCBI): domain Eukaryota; kingdom Metazoa; phylum Chordata; class Mammalia; order Artiodactyla; family Moschidae; genus Moschus; species Moschus berezovskii. Next base: position 77,032,837 of record NC_142466.1, on the reverse strand, counting down.
AGGAGTCTCTAAACTTAAAACAATGATAAGTAATCTTAAGAGATCAGCCACCCAGACATGCCTTCCACACGCCCATCTATGAATGGCTACCCAGAAGTTCTAGAAACAACTGAATTCCAATCATTATGACCAGGGTGCGGCTGCTGGAAAACCTGCCTCTGTGTGCATACCTGAAGATGCAGTTTCTCCCAGACACCCAATCTGGCTCCACATCACAACCGCTCTGGGAGCTGTTATAGTAAAATGCACATTTCAGATGCTTCTCCAGAGCCACTGAGCACAGGTATCTACAGGGAACACGGGTCTTCTGCACCATGTGCAGTAATGTCTGCAACCTGCAGAATGTGCTGGCAGAGACTGGGGAAGGGTGGAGGGGTACCTGAAGATTCAGGGTCTGCCAGGGAGAGGCGTGAGCTGCCCAGTGGGCTTGGGCTCTCAGTTCCCTGGGAGGCATCAGGTAAGTGGTTCTCACATACCATTCCCCTGAAACACTGCCATTTCACTTCTAATTAGATACTCACACGTCAGTCTTTCGCTGAGTGTGGTTTTACGTGGGTCTGTGTCTAATGAGCCAGCCCTCTGGGAGGGCTGATGAAGGAGGGTTTCCTGAGCCAACAAAGCTGGGGGCTGGTGACCCTCAAAATCCTTGTGCTGCACCAGAAGGCCACCGGGGTCAGGCTGCATGAGCCCCCAACCCGGGGCAGGCTCCCCTCTGACTCAGAGGTGTGCCATGCCCCCATGGTTGCAAATCTACGCCACATGGTCCCCCACTTCTGCCCATTTGGCCTCTCTGAACTCTGCTCTCCTTCAAGGTGAAGCTCCAGCCACAAAGCTTCCTTGACCACTCACCCGCTCCTGTTATTTCTGAATCCGAAAATGACTCTCCAACCCACAGCATCTTAACACTTCATCTGAGTATCAGCTAACTCTGTCCTTGGTTGGTTGAGCTCCCCATCTGAATCGTAAACTCCCTGAAGATGACTCTTTTTTTTTTTTTTTGTCTTTCTCACAACAATCAGCACAGGGAACAGGGGAGATGTATAAAGACATCACGGGGTGACTTATATTTGGCTGCCACACACGGCCTCAGACTCTGATTAGCCAAGATGACATGGAAGACAGAAGAGAGAGCCAGAAGTCAAAACACCTGAGTTTTAATTCCAGTCCCTGCAGAACTCACTGTGGGTCCCTTAGTATCCCAGTATATTGTTGTTGCCTAGTTACTTAGTCATGTTCCACTCTTTGCAACCCCATGGACTGTAGCCTGCCAGGCTCCTCTGTCCATGGGATTTTTCCAGGCAAGAATACTGGAGTGGGTTGCCATTTCCTTCTCCAGGGGATTGTCCCAACCCAGGGATTGAACCTGCATCTCCTGAATTGGCAGGTGGATTCTTTACTGTTTAAGTCACCACAGAAGCCCATCTCACTGTATACAGGATATAATGAAGATCTGCCACCTGTACCTGAGGGTACTTTGAGGCTCACCTAGGATGATGGGCAAAGGGCTTTGCAAAAACTCTATTAGAAACAAGCTGACCCAGGAGCCCCAGCCTAGCAGCAGTTCCAGGAGCTCCTAGTACAGCTCTGTGGCAGGGTCTGGACGGCAGGCAGCCCCTACTGCATGGCTGTCCTGGGCTAAGGGCTTCAACACACCCATGGAGAAGGTTGTGAGGTGCAGCTGGAGTCTCAGACCAGTTGACCCAGACTGCAGGGCAAGAAGTGGCCTCTCTGCTCTGTCATCAAGGCTCACCTGGCCCCCACCTAGACTGTGAACCTCCACAGGGTAGAGTCGGTGTCGGGAGGAGCTGAGGGCCTTACCGTCGAGAGGTTCCTCGGGCCCTGCGCGGGCTGGGAGATGTTGCCCCGGCCTACTCCCACGTCCAGGTGGTTGAGCAGCGCCTTCAGCTGCTGAAGGGTAAGGCTGTCACCCTCCCCGTAGCGATGCATGAGGTTTTGCAGAAAAGAGGCTGCACTGATGGTGGGCATCCCTGTGGACACAGCACGAGCCTCAGACGCAGCTGTCCATATGCTCAGCAGGGTCAGCAGGAAGTAGCTGGGGAGGGCTGGGCGCAGTAGCTTCATGGTGACAGATGAGCCTGCAAGAGCGAAGAGCCAGGTGAGAGATCCACCCTTTCCTTCCATACCAGACCCACAGGGCTCGCTCCAGACAGGAGGGTCTCTCCTCAGACTCTGGATCCAGTCAGTACCAAAGCTGACCCTTTACCCCTTCTCTAAGTCTCTGCCTAACTTTTGAGAACAATCCTTCTTTTCTAACAGAAAATAAAAACAAATTCAACAGGTCTGACTAAATTTTTAAAAACTGGGACTTCCCTTGTGGTCCATGTGGCTAAGACTCCGGGTTTCCAGTGCAGGGGCCCAAGTTCGATCCCTGGTCAGGAAACTAGGTTCCACATTCCACAACTTAAGAGTTCACATGCCACAGCTAAGAGTTTGCATGCTACAACAAAGACTGAAGATCTCCGGTGCTACAGCTAGGACACAGCACAGCCAAATAAGTATATACAATTAAAAAAAAAAGGGAAGGAAAAACTATGTGTGTGTGTTTTTTTTTAATTAACTTTTTTTGGGCTGTGCTGGGTCTTCCTTGCTACACGTGGACTTTCTCTAGTTGCAGCAAGCAGAGGGCTACTCTACCAGGGGTGGAACCCAGGTCTCCTGCATTGGCAGGTGAACTCTGCTAGTGGACCACCAGGGAAGTCATGTGGTTCTGTTTTTCTTTTAAAGTCTGTATCTTTTTAGAGCTACTGAGATTATCATGGATTAAATATCTTACTTGGGATTTGCTTCAAAATAACAAAGGAGGGAATATTTGCATTAGCGTACAGATGAGACAAGATTAGGCATGAGTTGACAACTGTTGGAACCAAGTGATGGGAATTCATTATACTACTCTCTCTACTTGTGTATATGTTTGAAATTCTTCAAAGGAAAAAATCGAAAAAAAACAATGAAAAGAACAAAAGGTGGGGGGAAGTAGACCGGGGAAAATATACACCATCAAACATGCCAAGTTATTTCTACACTACCTAAATTAGGGAACCAATATGAAAACTACTAGTCTTGGAGTACCCTGGTGGTCCTGTGGTTAAGAATCCTCCTGCCAAGGCAGGGGACATGGGTTTTTGATCCCCGGTCCGGGAAGATTCCACATGCCTCGAGGCAACTAAGCTGGGGAGTCACAACTACTGAAGCCTGCGTGCCCCAGAGCCCATGCTCTGCAACAAGAGAAGCCACCGCACCACAACTACAGAGTAGTCTCCACTCAGTCCCAACTAGAGAAAGCCTGTAAGAAGACCCAGTACAGCCAATTAAAAACAAAAAACCCAAAAACTTGGTCTCCCTGGGTTAAGAATATAAATTTAAAAGATGGAGGGTGCTGCTGCTGCTGCTGCTGCTAAGTCGCTTCAGTCGTGTCCGACTCTGTGCGACCCCATGGACGGCAGCCGACCAGGCTCTGCTGTCCCTGGGATTCTCCAGGCAATGGAGGGTGCTACTTTGCTATTTATTAAGATAGCAATCACTGATTGCAGCCATGAAATTAAAAGACGCTTACTCCTTGGAAGGAAAGTTATGACCAACCTAGATAGCATATTAAAAAGCAGAGACATTACTTTGCCAACCAAGGTCCGTCTAGTCAAGGCTATGGTTTTTCCAGTGGTCATGTATGGATGTGAGAGTTGGACTGTGAAGAAAGCTGAGCACCGAAGAATTGATGCTTTTGAACTGTGGTGCTGGAGAAGACTCTTGAGAGTCCCTAGGACTGCAAGGAGATCCAACCAGTCCATCCTAAAGGTGATCAGTCCTGGGTGTTCATTGGAAGGACTGATGCTAAAGCTGAAACTCCAATACTTTGGCCACCTCATGCGACGAGTTGACTCATTGGTAAAAGACTCTGATGCTGGGAGGGATTGGGGGCAGGAGGAGACGGGGACGACAGAGAATGAGATGGATGGATGGCATCACCGACTCAATGGACATGAGTTTGAGTGAACTCCGGGAGTTGGTGATGGACAGGGAGGCCTGGCGTGCTCTGATTCATGGGGTCGCAAAGAGTCAGACACGACTGAGCGATTGAACTGAAGATAGCAAAACATTTTTTAAAAAATATATAAAATCAAATGTTAGTGAGGTTAAACAGCAGAAGAAGATACTTCCGTGGCTATCTAAATGACTCTGGAAAAGTTATATGATAATAAATGTATCTCCATCCTTTAATAATTCTACTTGTTCTAGAATTTACACTAATAGAGGCAATCCCAAAATAAAAAAGCCATTGGCAGAAAGATGTGTTGTGGTCAAGTGAATTATATCGATTTCACGCAACAGTATGCAGCGATAAAAAGCAGAATCATGAGTTTAACATTAAATAAAGTGGAACAATTATGTAAACAGAGTTAAGAACCGAGAAAGAACAGAGAAAAACGAAACCTTCTGGTAGCACAACTGACTTTTCTTTAGTTAATCATTTCCCTCAGTAGAGTTATAATTTAATTTGTGAAATAAACAAATATCAGGAGGGGGAAGTGAGCCTCCTATTTAATCTGGGGCCCAGGAACCCAGTGCTTCAGTCACTTGCACGTCTCCCTGGGCACCCAGGGCTCTGGCACAGTGCCCAGTGTGGACAGAGGCACCAGAGCGGAGTGGGTAATAACAGCAGGCCTATTGGCAGTCCAACTCTGCCATTCACCAGCTGCGCGATCTTGGGCAAGTTATTTAACCGAGTCAACATTCTAGAATCACTGTGGGCAGTGATGTAGTGGGTCAAACGACTTGGCTTGAATTCTCATGCCGCTGATTCCCAGAAGTGACCTGGGCCACGTTGCGTAGCCTCTCTCCACACCTCGGTTTTCTCATCTGTAAAATTGGTACCCACATCATCGGACTATTGTGAAAACTTGATGACATGAGCTTTGGCAAGCAACTAGACGCAAGAGAGCACTCGATAAAACAGGGCTATGATGATCATATGACTAATCATTAGCAGGGTTCCCCCACTTCGATTCCCTCTCAGTCAGATACTAAGCTACCAAAGGAAGCACTGTGGCTGGCTTTGCACCAGGACTGCAACACACACATGACACAAGTTCCAACTGCAAGCACAGCTGGGACATTCCAGACTCTAGTTCCCACACGAGGCACACGACAGAATCTGGGGCGTAAACCATCACTCCAGTGAATATATACCAGTGAGTGGATTAGGCACCAGCCAAGAGGGTAGTTTATAAAAATGCTATTTTGGGACTAAAAACTCTCAAATCTTTACCAAGCACCAAAGTTAAATCATGGTTAGTTAGCAGGGTGGATCTTAGTCTAAAACAGCTAAACCCCGCTGTACAAAGAAGTCTGTTCTCTGCTGGACCATAGTGGGATTTGTCTAAAGCATGTGCTGTGCTGTTAAAGTAGGGGAGGGTTGCGTGGGTTTAGGGAAGGGGAGGCAAAGAGCTGATGAGATAAGCTGCTAGCGGCCCGGTGAAGCATCTGATATTCACCAATGCCTTTAAGAGAAGGTAGAACACTTATCTCTGCCTAACAAATGAGGGCTTCCCTGGTGGCTCAGTGGTAAAGAACTTGCCTGCTAATGCAGGAGACATGAGTTTGATCCCTGGGTTGGGAAGATTCCCTGGAGAAGGAAATGGCAACCCACTCCAGTACTCTTGCCTGAAGAATACCATGGACAGAGGAGCCTGGCAGGATACAGTCCATGGGGCTGCAAAGAGTTGGACTGACTCAGCAACTCAGCAACAACAGATGAAGTTTAGGGATTAGGGAGCGTGACCCATGGCCAGTAAGTAGACCAGTGAAGCCCGAAATCAAATTTTCATGATCTGAAGCCAGGTCTGAGTGACACTAAAGTCAGGGCACACTTAACCACTGTCCCTGCTGTGTGGAGATACACACATTCATGCCCCAGGTCTCGTGGAGAAGCCACCAAAGCCTGTGTGTCCCTGAGCAGATCTACCCCAGTTTCTATCAGTCCCAGTAAGTACCCCAAACCCAGGCATAAGATGCCCTAAAGACTCGTGGAGGGAAACTGCCCAAGTGTGTCTCAGGGGACAGGCCATGTTACAAGTTTCAAAACAAGCAATGTATCAAAGAGGAAGACATGGCAACCTACTCCAGTATCCTCGCCTGGAGAATCACTTGGACAGAGGCGCCTGTGGGTTACGCTCCATAGGGTCGCAAAGAGTTGGACACGACTGAAGCGACTTAGCATGCATGCACACAAGGGCTACAGATCATAATCTGAGCCACATCCTTTAATACTGGAGCCCCCACCAGATGGAAGAAGTTGACTAAATCATTACCAGACTTTAACCACGGCATAAGTTGCTCCATCTTACACAATCTTGAGAGTTTACTTCAAGAAAATGGGAACAAACTGACCTTGGAATTGAAAATTAACTGGACTTAAACCAGTCAAAATGACACTGATCCAACCACCACATGCACATTTCAGGGTGACTGTGCCCCTCTGAACGTAGCCACCCTCCATACCAGTGCATTCCTGAAATTTCCCCTTTAAAATCTCTTGCTCCCTGATCAGCAAATGGGGATTTGGTTCTTTGGAACAGGAGTCCAGCTTCTCCCCAAGTCTGCTGGCTTCCCCAATAAAGTTATCTTTGCTTTTGGCTCCCCCACCCCCAAAAAACCAAGCAATCCAATTGACCTGCAGCAACTTCAGAATACTTAGAAACGACAGAGACACAGGACCTCCCTGGTGGTCCAGTGGCTAAGACTCCATGCTCCCAATATAGGGGTCTGGGGTTCAATCCCTGGTCAGGGAACTGATCCCACATGCCTCAACAAAGACTGAAGACCCCATGGGCCACAACTAAGACCCGGCACAGCCAAATAAATGAATATTAAAAAAAGAAAGAAGAGACATGCGAAAACACTTCAAGGGTGAGAGGCTCAAGATACTGTAATTGTACCTGGATGGGCATTCATGTCAAGGTAAGCATCCGCTCTTCAAGGAACCCAGTAGCCCCCCAACCATGGCAGCTGAGAGTGGGTGCTGGCAGAGCCCTCCTGCCTGGCCCTCACGCCAGACATACCCCCCACCCCGCCCCAATCCACCTGAAAGTCAGAGGAGAATCTACAAACAACTGGAGGGTAGTAAGAAGTCACTAAAGACACTTCAAACCCAAGTGACCCTGGCCTTTGGCAGACACATGAGGGGAGCTTTCTGCTCCAACGGACACTGAAGTTATTCTAAGCGGGGAAAAAAACTTTATAAGTGATTCTTAGGAGAAAACAAAAAAGAGAGGAAGAAAATACATGCACTCTTGGAGTGGCTAGATGGTGAGGCTGGGCAGGGGTCCTCGATGCGTGGGCCAGGCTGCAGGAGGAAGCTCAAGTCCATTCTATTAAGGGCATGGAAATGGGCGGCCCCAGGTGGGCTGCTCCTCCTCACCCCTCTCCCCCCAGGGAGCTGAGCCAGCTGCCCCCAGGGCCACCTTCCTTCCAGGAGAAGCAAGAAGAGCAAGTGGGGCCAGGCATTAAAAACAAGCTGCAGAGACAAAGGCTCAAATATGCTGTTGGCTCAGAGGACCAGGCTCCCCCACTGAACAGAAGCTTGAGTCTCTCCACCCCTTTGTTCACTTGGCTCAGGTTCAAAGAAGTAAATTACTTCAGTGCTTTAGGTCTGTCTTCAAGGCGCCAGACCTAACCCTCCCCCCAGGGGCAGGGGCGGGGGTGGGGGAATGAGAGTCAACAGGACACACTTGCCCTTGACCCTCTGTGGAAGTTCAGAAGTTCCTTCCCTCCTTGGAGAAGACTCAGTCAGGATTTTACCTGCCCATCCGAAGACTCAGTCAGGATTTTACCTGCCCATCCGTCGTCCCTTCACGTGGCCCAGAAGCACCTCGTCCTGGATGTGGCACCCTGTCCTGTAGCATACATCGCTGTTACATTCACCATGCCACACTTTTCCCATGCCCACTCCGTCTCAGAGATGAGCAAACATTTACTTCTCCTTGTGTGGACAGAGTAGTGCCTTGCCTGGTCCAGAGGCTGGACATTGATGTGAGCAAAATGGGCAACAGAGACCTGGGGGGCCTGGGAGCCGCTGGCCCTTCTAACATCCACTCCCTTCCCTGACCGAGTTGGCCACATGGTCCACTGTTCTCCCTCTCAGATTCCTCTGGGCTGAGGAATGGAACATGGAAGATAACATCCAGTGGTCCCAGAGACAAACTTGGCTAAGGCACAGCGATTTCCAAGGCCACCTTGCGAGCCACAGGAAACAGGCAAAGGATGTGTTTGGGACCCTACCTGCCCTATGCCTGCTCGGTGCCCTCTAAAGCACAGGCCGTGTGGGAGCACAGTGCACTGTAAGGCAGGCCAAGGGGCAGCATGTGTGCAAGGGCAGTCGGAAACGGGCTTTTACAAAGCACTTCAGTTAAAACTGGGAAAAGATGGTGAGGTGGGAGGGGGGGTTCAGGAAGGGGAACTCATGTATACCCGGGGCAGATTCATGTCAATATATGGCAAAACCAACCAATATAATATTGTAAAATAATCAGTCTCCAATAAAAAAAAACTGGGAAAAGATGGATGATCCATACCAAAGAAGGACCAAGGTGCTTGGAGGGGTAGAAAAGGAGGAGCAGGGGAAAGAGGGAGGAGACAGTGCCAGGAAGGATGGCTCCCAAAGTCCCCGGCTGCACTACTGACTGGCCTAAGTGAATCAGCTTTAGCCATCTCAACTGTCTCCTTCTCGTCTGAAATTCAAAGGATGTAAAGACAGGCATCGAGGGGACTTCCCCGGTGGTCCAGAGGCTAAGACTTCACATTCCCAATGCAGCAGGCCCAGGTTTGATCCCTGGTCAGGGAACTAGATCCCACATGCAGCAACTAAGACCCAACACAGCCAAATAAAATAAATACATACTTTTTAAAAAGAAGAAGAAGAAAGGCATCGAGTTCTCTTATATTCCTCTTGTGGATAAACAGCAGTCAGGGCGGTGTCGGGGTGAGGCGGGATGGTGCGGTCTCTGAGGTATCTGTGGCCTTAGCACATCCTCCGGGGCTGTGAGCATTAGTGACCCAACTACTAACAAGACAGTTGCCACCAACGCCCCCCTCCCAGGGGTTCTCCCCACCACTGCCCTTCACTGCCGGTTCTTTGCTACAGAAAATGGTCACATAGACTGTTCTTCTTCCAATCCCCCTCCTCAGCCCATTCGAGGGCTGTGACACGTCAGCCTAACAGGAATGTCTCCCCAGTGGACACTCCTCACAAAAGGCTAACTATTGAGGGGTGAACAGATGCAGGTGGTCTGGGTGAGCCAAGAGGACACAGATATGACTATGTATGTTTTACACACCTGTACCTCAGGACAGGTGTATAAAAACCCCTGAAACCTGCAGACCAAAGATGAAGCCAGGCCTCAGGGTGGAGGTGGAGGCTCTGAGGACTCAGAAACCCTGGCGTTTGTCTTCCGAGTCACGGGTGCTAGTAAACAGGAGAGTGCCAGCTTCAGCAACAGAAGGACCACTGGGCTTGGGGGAAGGGGTCCAATATGCAGTGACCCCAAGTACCTGAAGTAAAAGGCAAAGACATCACTTTGCCAACGAAGGTCTGTTTAGTCAAAGCTATGGTTTTTCCAGCAGGCATGTTCTGATGTGAAAGTTGGACCATAAAGCAGGCTGAGTGCTGAAGAACTGATGCTTTTGAACTGTGGTGCTAGAGAAGACTCTTGATCTCCTTGGACAGAAAGGAGATCAAACCAGTCGATCTTAAAGGAAATCAACCCTGAATATTCACTAGAAGGACTGATGCTGAAGCTCCAACACTTTGGCCACCTGATACGAAGAGCTGACTCACTGGAAAAGACCCTGATGCTGGGAAAGACTGAGGGCAAGAGGAGAAGGGGACAACAGAGGATGAGATGGTTCGATGGCATCACAGACTCAATGGACGTGAGTTTGAGCAAACTCCAGGAAATAATGAAGGACAGGGAAGCCTGGTGTCCTGCAGTCCATAGGGTTGCAAAGAGACGGACACGACTGAGCAGCTGAACAAGTATCTCACTGATCTCACTAGGTCAGTTTCCTTATTCTGGACAGAGGAAAGCAAATCCAGAGCTTTGTGTTATTAGGAAAGCTAATGCATGTTGAAACACTATATAAAAATAAAGATTTCTGAATTAAGATGGGGAATTGAAATGGAGTCACGATCTTTCCTTCCCCTGATAATTAACTTTTTAGTTAAAAAATAATAATAAAAAGCAAGCCTCCTTCCCCACCCCCCACCAAAGTTACCAAAAGCAAGCAAACAAGGAGAGGCATAATCTGATATAATAACTTCCAAACCAGAGGCAAGGAAAGGAATGCAGGAGGCACCACTTGTGGCTCATCTCCCGGCCCTGGCTGGGCCTGGAGGAAGCAGGAGGATTCTCACTAACCCTCCCCAGATGCAGAGACAGGCAACCTGCCACCAGTCTTCTTCCCCTTCCAGTGGGGAGTAGTGGGAAAAGGTGCTGGAAAACAAAGAGGCAGGTGACAGGGGAAAAAGAACAATGGGCTGACTCCCCCTAAGGGAAGTAAGGGCTGCAAGGCCACAGGCTGAATTGGGGAAACTGTCCAACTGCAGTGGGCCCTCTTCCTCCTTCAGCACAACGGAGCACCTCCCCAGTAACCCAGAGTTGAACCCTGCTGCTGGGGCGCCACCAAAGTCCCAGAACAGAGGCCCAATCCGGCCACCTGTCTAACTCAGGCTCCACAGAGAACACCCCACAAATACTTGGCACCTGGTACTGCTGTCTTTGAGGAGGGGGACAAACTTGCTTCGATGTGGTGGGAAGAAAGTCACTACCTTATTTTAGAGCCAACAGAGCTTAAAAGCACTGGCATGAACACGATGAGAAGAGACAGCAAGCCAAAGACGTCGACAGAAAGGAGACTACCACTCCGGAGACAGCAATCCCTCACTAATTCCCACTCTGTGAAACTACTCGATTAGAACACTCACGCAATAAAACCAGGGCTCAAAGGTGGGAAGAAAACACAAGGAGATGCAGGCTTAGCGAAAAAAGACCAGGAAAACATCACTAATGAACACAGATTATAATGAACAGAGAACTAAATTCTGCCAGGAATTTCAAATGGAAATACGGACAAAAGGTTTGCGGTAAGCAAAGTGAACGTGGATGGAAAAGACAAATGAGAGCGTGTAGTGACGACACGACGCCAATGTCGGGATAACTGTTATTCCTCATGTGCCTGAAATAGAGAACCCAGGGCTGCAACTGAAGATAAGTTCAAAGATAAAAAACCACCGGATTTCCCTGAAATGAGAGGAAAAACAGAATCTGATGATTGAAATAACACACAGTACTTCACAAAAATTTCACACAGAAGGTTCAACACTGGGACTTTGCCCAGCTAAGTTACTGAACTTAAAGAAGCTTTTTCCAGGCCACCAGAAGAAACTTCCCCCTACCCCAAGTATTTTCTTCCAAAAATTGTGAGATATACTAAAACTTAAGGGGCAGAAAATTCAGACTGCTCTCATCTTCTCCAAAGTGAAATTTAGTATCAGAAGTGTAACAAAGTTTATATAATTCTTAGGGAAAGAAAATACAAACCAATGAATATTATTCCCAGCTGCGATGTTCAGCATCTTACAAAGTTGGTAAAAACAACAAACAGAAAATGTCAAGCATGAAATAAGTCAGAGATTTCAGTCCCCTTCCCAGGGTGGGGAGCGTAGGAATGACATGATAATGAAATGCTGCTCAATGTCGCTGCTAAACAACGACAAAAAGGAAAATTTCATTGAAGAAACAAAAATGCAGGGCTCCAGGAATACGAAAACCATAGGTAAGCTTTAAAATCCTTCAAATAAGAATTAAAAACTATGGGGATTACAGTTACAGGACATAATCTAAATGTTATAATCATGGACAATTTAATAATAGAATTAACACAATTAAGAGATGGAAAGGAGATGGGAAAAAAATGTGAAAATGCTGGTGCCCTCATTTTTCATAGCAGCGTCAATAAATACTGTCTAAAATGGAAACAATTATAGATATGACTCACAAGTTTTTGGGGTTTTTTTTAAACCTTTTTTGGGGGTCTTTTAGCAAATCATCTCTCTTGTGAAAGACACGTTTCTTCACAGCTTAATAATTCCTTTAGGGCGCGCGGCGGCGCCGAGCGCGGAGCCGGGGTCGCGATGAGCGGCGTTCTGTGTGCGCCGGCGGCCGGGCCGCTCCGGGTGCTGAGGCTCGAGCGCTGGGCTTCCCGAAGCCCGCCTCCGCCGCCCAGCAGCCGGGCTCCAGCCCAGCTCGCGGCCGAGGGTGACAACGAGGATGACCCTCACCGCCCCCTTCGGTTTTCCTCCAGCTCGGCCGCGCCGCGCCGCTGGACGGTGAAGCAGTCCCTGGGAACCGGGCAGCAGCGGCCCTGGTGGGTGGTGCTGCCCTTAAGCCTGTCCCTCACGGCTCCGGTCATTCGGTGCTTCTTTAGGCAGGAGATCGGCGTGGACCGGTGGTTGAAACGGATGCTGCTGGAAGAGGTACCGGAGCCCAGCGACACTTCTGAAGAGCCTGGAGCTCCGGTGGCCCACGGGGCGAGGACTTAATGGGGGGCCAGGAGCGAAACAACAGACCTCCGCCCTTAGGCTTTGGCGTCGCGTTTGACCGTTTCTGAACCCGTTATTACGCGCGTCCTGAGACTGAGGGACTTGAATGACCCACCTGGCCAAGCTGACCCCTTGAAGGTGACACAGGATGTCAGCAGATCGGAACCGGCTCCTTGTCTGATGCTCGTTTCCGATCGAATACGTCGGAAAGCTTTCTCAGGTCCACGGAAAAGGTTTTGGTCGCAGCATGTGCTGTTGGATTTGTGGTGTGTTTGTACATTATCATGTTTACAAAGCAACGTAGTGACAGCTGTAGTCCAGTGTGATCCACTTTCTGAGACAGAGTGACTTGACAGAAGAGTTAAACATTTTATCTTACAGTGTACTGTGATGTGTATAATTGATATTAGTTTAACAAACAATAAAATTTTAAGTTGGTAAAAAATAATAATAATTCCTTTAAATTTACTACAGTTTCTTTTTCTTCAGTTACATTTAGGAAAGTTTTAATACTCTTTTTATAGGAGTATTTTTAAAAAATTTATTGGCGTATCATTGACTTATAATGTTGTGTTAGTTTCAGGTGGACAGCAAAGTGAATCAGTTATGTCAGTTATACATTATATATATATATAAAAAGAATGGATATTCTTTTTTCAGATCCTTTTCCCATACAGGTTATTACAAAATACTGAGTAGAGCTCCCTGTGCTATACAGTAGGTACTCATTAGTTATGTTTTATATATAGCAGTGCATATATGTTTATCCCAGTCTCCTAATTTGTCATTTCCCCTATGTTACAGGAGCATTTATGTCGATTTCTCTATATCCATTGATCTGTAAGCATGCCGGGAAGACTGTCTGGAATAATGTTCATCTAATATCAGTGACGACTATTTCTGAGTGGTGGGATTTGCAGTGTTTGGGTTTTTCCCCTCACTTTTTAAAATGCATCACTGATGTGTCCCAATGCATTGTGTAGGTACAACAATACAAGAAAACATGGGTGATTATTTTTATAATCAAGGAGTTGGGTCAAATTTTCTAAGTATGGCACAAAACCTAGAACCTGTAAAATCAATACTACAAAAACTGCGAAGTGTTCTGTAAATAATGAGTGCTTTCCCAGTACTCATGGTCAGGCTAATAATGATACAGCCCTCTGTGTCAGTCTCAATAGACTTCATGAGAAAACCAACAGTCTCACAGCATGGTGCTCAAGACCCCCTACAGGGCCTCTGGAGTTCTGAGAAAAACTACCCAGTTTGTGGTCCTTCCCAAACACCAAAAGAACATCGTTCAGGAAGCCACTCCCCTCTCAGACAAGCCAAAATCCCCTTTGAAATACAGTGCAAATATCACAGCCAAAAGCCAGTCCCTGGTCTTGCCCAAGAGGTCCAGGGCTCAACAGGCCCATTCTTCTCCAGCCTCCCCTGGCCCTCCCACTAACCACTCTCCTATATCCCTAAAAGGATGTGCTCTCTGCTTCCAGTTCATACTCCCAGAACCTTAGCCTCAGGCTGTGGCTCAGCCAGAGGCCACCCAGCGTGGGGGATTTCCAGAGACAGTTCAAGAGAGCCGGCAGGGTGGAGGTGGGGCAGGGGGTACCTAGAATCAGTGGCTCACTTACTGTCCCCATGAAACCTCACGGTGCTGGGAGAGGAAGGATGAGAAAAGTTAGAAAAAAAAAAAAAAAGTGGTGACCCAGAAGCAGAGAACAAAATTAGAATCAGCAGCCTGCTGCGCACCGACCAATATTTACTGAGCCCCCACTGTGTCAGCGACTGTGGGGCGAGGTTAGGTAGGGCAGAGACCGGCAGCGGGGCCCTGGGCAGCCAGCACAGGCGACTTGGATGGCTGATTTAACCACACGCTGAGCCCTGAGGGCTGGACCAGCAGAGGAGAACTGTGCATCTGCCAGGCTCCCCCTTCCAGCAGAGCCTGGGCTTGACGGAGCAAGGAAGCCTTCCAAAACCAACGAAATGAGTCAGGCAGCCGGGTAAGGAGGAGCCTGCAGGACCCCCACCCCCACCCCCATCCCTCTTCTCATCATTCATCCATCAACATTTCCCAGACACGCCATTGCAAAATTCCAACCTGCTGTCTTCTAAGTCCGCACCCATTTGTCAGGCCACGGGGCCCAGCATGTGGCTTAGGAAACAAGGTGATCACAACCACCACTCAGATCACCCACTTGAAGCAGAACTTCCCAACTTATTACTCGGGGTCAAATGCATAAGGAAAATGTGTGCGCTGGTGGCAAGATCATCAGACAGCATGAGGAGTCGGGCAGGCCTTGGTTCAAATTTGGGGCCTGCCACTAACCTACCATGTGTCCCCAGCATGATTAGGTTATGAAATGCCCAGCCTCTCAGGGGGACACAGATGAGAGAGAGCTTAAAGGTCATAACACAGCATGGACTTAGGTCTCTTCCTTCTGCTCCCTGTCCTCCAAGCTCTCAGGCCAATCCCTTCACCTAGACTTGAACCTATTGAGTCTCAGATTGCCTCTTATTCCAGGAAGCCTTCTTGGACCACTCTCTGAGAACTCATCGCCAACTACTTTGAACTCCTAATGATCTGGTCTCTTAGGGAGCCTTCCCAACAGAGTTTTGTTCCACGAAGGCAAGGGGGTCCTCCCCTTATGCTTGACTAGTGCTGGGCACACAAGAGGGGAGAAGTAGGAAAGTTCAGCTAGAAGATGCCAAGTCCAGACTCCCACCTAATTAATGTCTACTTGCATCACCCTTATGGCTTGATCAACACAGAACTTAGTGCCTCCTTTCAGACATTCTAACCCTTCCCCACCCCTACCACCTTGGGGCCTTCATACACTATCCGAAGACAGATGTCCAGACCATTTATTCCTCTAGACTAAACAATTCCCATTCCTTCAATATGATTTATATTCATTGAACAAACGGCTAGCTACACCTGAGACTTGAAAAAACTCATTCCAACAGTTCATTCACTCAACAAATATTCACTGCCTACAGATTTCATACCGAGTATAATGCTGGAGAATGCCTGGTACCTGCCCTCACAGAGCTGCAAAGCAAACAATTCAACAACCAACTTATAAGAACAGTGATGACAAGGGTTGTGTACTGATTGGGGTTCAATTAGACAATTTAAGCAGAAAGAGATTTTGTATAACATATTAAAATGGCCCAGAGAATCATGGGAAGAGTGGAAGAAACAGACTCTGGACTGAGCTTCCAGGAGCTAGTCCCAAAATCAGAGTGGAGTCATCCCTCCAGCAGGTCAGCTGCTGCCCTGACCTGCCACCATCAGGAAGCCAATGGCACAAGGAAGCTGCTATAATCCACATCAGCACATGGACGTCCCAGGTCCATCATGAGGAAGAGGATATCCATATATTCAAGACTAGATCCAATGTGGCTCATTGGCAGAATGCAAGTCACACTGGGAATTCCAGTGGAAAGATGTCTGTGGAAAGTGTTGTTTTTTCTCTACATTTAGGAGCTTAGACCATAATTCATTATCCAAAGTAATGTACACAATAATGAAAGGAGGTACTGTTAGTAAAAACACCAGGACCAGGGCTGCCTCAGCATGGATTCCTGGGGAACAAGCCAATTGACACCATCCACCACAGGTCATGATGAGGAGCAAAGGAAGCTTGAAGAACACAGCAGGATGGTCAAATCTAGCATCAGGGGTCAGGGGAGGCCTCCAGAAAGAGACTTTTTTTTAGCTGACACCTACAGGACATGTTCTCAAGGCAAGAATGCTGAAGCAGTTTGCCATTCCTTTTTCCAGTGGACCACTTTTTGTTATGAGTTTAAGCAAGCTCCGGGAGATGGTGACGGACAGGGAAATCTGGTGTGCTACAGTCCATGGGGTCACAAAGAGTCAGACACAACTGAGTGACTGAACAGCCACAAAAGGATGTGTAAAAGTGGGCCAGGTGAAAAGTGATGGGGTGGGGATGGGGCAGGATGTTCTAGGAAGATGTAGCATCCTTTGGAATGCTTCAGCCAAGATGCTGCATCTAAGAACTTAAAGAGCGTGGTATGGCCAGGGCGTACATAAGAGGATGTGGCAGAGGCCAGGACAGGGAAGGGCCTGTAGGCCATGTTAAGGTGGCTGAACCCATCTGGAGGGCAGTGGCGATCATTTTCAGCTAAGGTACCAGCAGATCTGTGTTTTTATTATTCTGGTCAGGCTGCAGTATGGAGAACAGACCAGAGGTGGGCAAGAAGAGAGCTAGGACCCCAGGAAGGAGAACACAGCACCCAGTCTGGTCTAAAGAGCAAGACTTTGTTCTCCCAACTTTAACCCAGCCTGGGGTGATTCCCTGCCTCGTGGGGGTGCTGGCTTGGCAGTTTTCCATGAAAAGACCTGAACTACTGTGTTGTTCAGTCGCTAAGTCGTGTCTGACTCTTTGTGACCCCATGGACTGTAGCCCCCCAGGCTCCTCTGTCCATGGGATTTCCCAGGCAAGAATGCTGTCCTGGGTTGCCATTTCCATCTTCCTGACCCAGGGATCAAACCCACATCTCCTGCATTGGCTGGCGGATTTTCTACCACTGAGCCACCAGGGAAGAGAAGCCTATAAAGACCCAAAAAAGCTCCGCTTTAGCAGTTACCAGGAGAGAAACAAGTCACATCACTGTCCTGGTAACCAAAAGTGCGAGTGGGTTTGAAAACATTCCTCCCCAAACCCGCCCCACATCATTTCCTCAATCAGCCTAAGACCTCAACTCTCTTGCTGTAGCAGGAGGGCCATTTATAAAGGCCAACTCCAACTCCTGGGCAGCATCACTCTGTGGGCAGAATGTGCCACCAAGGGCCTCTCACAAGAAGTCTCCTATGTTCCCTCCTTCCCAAAATGGGTAAAAGGAGTGCTCTGAGCCCTCTGGGCAGTGAGGTGGGCTCTTCCCAGACAGTGGGCCTTCCCAGGACCTGTGGCTACAGCAGGCGGAGGTTTCAGGGCTGGGTTTCCCTGGTGCAATGAACCTCTCTCTACTAGAAGCCGGGCCCCAGGTCAGCTCCACTACTCGGCCTGCACAAAGACTCTGTCCTGCAGCCAGCCCACCCTTCCTCTGTCCCTTATGTCCTTGAGGTTTGCTGTTCAGTTGCGAAGTCTCATCCGACTCTGCGAGCCCGTGGACTGCAGCAGGCCAGGCTCCTCTGTCCTCCACTCTCTCTCGGAGTTTGCTCAAATTCATGTCCGTGATGCTATCTAACAATCTCATCCTCTGGTGCCCCTTCGCCTTTTGCCTTCAATCTTTCTCAGCATTCCTGGGCTTCCCTGGTGGCTCAGATGGTAAAGGAACAGACTGCAAAGTGGGAGATGTGGGTGTGAACCCTGGGTTGGGGAGATTTCCCTGGAGAAGGAAATGGCAACCTCCTCCAGTGTTCCTGCCTGGAGAATCCTATGGACAGAGAAGCCTAGCGGGCTACAGCCCATGGGCTGCAGTGAGTCAGATACAATTGAGCGACTAACACTTTCCCAGCATCAGGGTCTCTTCCGATGAGTTGGCTCTTCACATCATGTCTTGCTACACCATTATCTCCCCCTACCCTCATCCTTAAGCCAGGGGCGAGTCCCCTCACTCCTCCTCAGAAGCTCTGAACATGACAGTCTCTACAGCTGAGATGCTGAACTGGGCGTGATAATTTCTCAAGGAAAGTAGTTCTCAGAGCATGGTTCCACAACCAGCAGGCAATACCATCACTTGGGAACCTACTGAAAGTACAAATTCTCCCCGCCTCCCACCCTTCAGACAATTTTTTGAGGGGGGTAGAAAAAATTCTTAGCACCATCCAAACCTGCTGAATCAGAAACTCTAGGTGAAGCCCAGCAATGTGTGTTTTAGGAAGCTCTCCAGGGGATGACAATGTACACGGAGGTCTGAAGACCACTACTCTCAGAGGAAGGTCGTTAGGTTGCCAGCTTTCTTCCCCAAAGTGGGCGTCACCGGTGAGCACATGCCCAGGGCCCCAGCAGGAAGGCACAGGCTACATCTTGGGTCTGAGATTTCTCAGTGACCATAAACATTCACCAGCATGAGTCACAAATGAGCCCTACTCTCAGGGGAAAGAAGGTAATTGGGAAAAAAAGGGGGAAAGTCCACATTTCCAAATCAGAGAGAAAAAGGTGATGAGACAGGGGGAAGATTGAGTAATGACATTCCTGAATCATATTCCTCCACTTTCCCGCCCACTTCCCAAACTTCCACATGGCTCATCCCCTGGTCCAAGGTCACTGGCCGTCCCCATGAGATCACTGAGGTGAGAGGCGTTCTCTCATCCGCTGCTTCCCCACTGTGGACCCCTCTTCTTGGGATTCGAAGGAGAAACCATTGCACCAGTCTCACTGGTCACTAACACCCGCTCCATTCCATCCCCTCGAATGATTGTATCACTCTCCTGCTAAAATAGCTACCCTTCCATCACTCCCCCTAACCAACAGCAAAGTTCAGTCCCTCTGCCTGGCAGGCAAGGGTTTTCCTCCAACTAGGCTCCCATCACCTCTCACCCTCAGCTCACTGCTCTCTGGCGGGGTCCCTGGGCTCCACCCGCAACACCTATTCCTGCTCCCTTTCACCCCTGCACCCTCTATCTCCACACTGCCCACAGAACCAGGCCTGGGAAGGCTAATTAACATCTGATTCTACTAACAGTCAGAAAGCTGAACACAGTCCGCCTGTGTTCCAAGCACTTTCTCCACAAGTGTGAAGGGCTTGGATGTGTTTTAAAAAAAAAAAAAAACCCATAGGGCTCCCACAGTGGTTCAGTGGTAAAGAATCTGCCTGCCAAGGTAGGAGACCCAGGTTCAATCCCTTGTCCAGGAAAATCCCACATGCTGCAGGGCAACTAAGCCCCTGTACCACAACTACTGAAGCCCGAGCACTCTAGAGCCTGTGCTCTGCAACGAGACAAGCCAGGGCAATGAGAAGTCCACGCATTGCAACTAAAGAGTCGCCCTCACTCACTGCAACTAGAGAAAAGCTGGAGCAACAAGGAAGATCCAGCACAGCCAAAAATAAAAAAAGGATGAACTGTAGGAAAAAGCACCATCTCTGGACCATTCCAAATCCTTCCCAGCACAAGCCCCACCCTTCCCGCCTCTGACTCCAACCTCTCTGTCTCAATGCTGTAACTGTCTCAGAATGACACTCCAAACACTTTCAGTTAGTTTCCTCGGCTGTTTCATAACAAACTGAGGAGGCTGGGAGGATCTGCTGCACGTAAATACAAATGCATGTGTACACAGACATCACCTCACTTCTCTGGAGAATACAGAGTGATACACTGCACTGAAGGTGCAGCATTTAGGGCCAGGGGGTTGAGAGCAGGAAAGGACAAGTGTCACCTCAAAGCTCCATCTTCTCAAAGGTGAGACGGACATACTTTGCCCTCCTGATTCCGCATCTCTGCCCGAGCAGAGCTCAAGAGAGACTGTCAAGAGTAGACTCAGATGGATTCCAGAACAAAGGCAACCACGTCTCTGGCTATCATCCTCAGATATGGATCATGGCCAAGAGAAGACAAACATGGACAAGCTCCACCTTCTCAGGTGGCAGTCTCTGGACAACCCAGTACCGTAGTGACTTCCCTAACGTCACAATGAATTTCCACTTGCCCTCCCCCAACCCCTACCAACTGCTTGCCTATTAAAAATGGATCAACATTCTAACCAGACTTAAAGGCTTATCCTCTACTGCCAACCCCAACCCCAGGGGGACAATCGGAATGCCACCTGGAAAGGGTTTCTGACTTTAGTTTGCTTAGATGGTAAAGAATCTGCCTGCAATGCGAGAGACCTAGGTTTGATCCCTATGTCTGGAAGACCCTCTGGAGAAGGGAATGGCAACCCACTCTAGTATTCTTGCCTGGAAAATCCCATGGACAGGGTAGCCTGGCGGGCTACAGTCCACAGGGTCGCAAAGAGTCGGACACAACTAATTGACTAACATTACTACTACAGACATCCTCTAGTTTGGGTGACTCTCAAACCCAAACAGAGAGGGGGGCGGGGGGGAAGACAGATATGAGAAGTCTTGTGGTAGCACTATTCACAATAACAAAACTTTGGAAGCAACCCAAAAGCCCATCAGCAGGACAGTGGATAAATAAACTAACCAACTCTCACAACAGAATAGCACACAATGTGAATCAACTACTGCAACAGTAATGCCAAGTGTATATCACAAGCTTTCTATAACTGCTTTTTGAACGCCGCTTGCTCAGGGACAATTCATTCTTCAGGATTTCTCCTCCAGATGATCTGGAAGGACTGCCTGAATCTAAAGACAGGGAATCTGAGTGAAGGAAATGCTGGAATGCTGGTGGAATAAAAATACTAAAATAAAATCAAATCTCTTAACCAGATTTCAGCTTCCTCTGGGCTCTTACCCCCCAACTGTCAGAGTCCCTTCTCTCTTTTTAAAGTATAACATACACACATGTAACACACCCAAGTCTTAAAGTCTTAAGCTCAATGAAAGTGTCATTTTTTAAAAATACAAATCTGATCACAGCATTTTCTTTGCTTTGAACCCTTGATGGCCTCCCAGCACAAGTGAAACCCTATCTGGGACTTTCCTGGTGGTCTGGTAGTTAAGACTCCACGCTTACACTTCAGCGGGCGAGAGTTCAATCCCTGGTCAGAGAACTAAAGTCCCAAGTGCCACACGCTGCAGTCAAAAACCAAACAAACAAAAACAAGTGGGATCAAATCTAAATCCCTTTTCCTGGCCTAGAAGTCACTGTGAGATCTGGCCCCTGCTGACCCCACCAACCTCATCAGGATCCAGTACCCTTCTTTCTGTTCCTTTAGCACATCAAGAGCATTCTTACCCCAGGGCCTTTGCACCTGCTATTCCCTATGCCAAGAATGCCCCTCCCCTAGATCTTTTAAAAAAAAAAAAAGCCTGCCCCCAAGGCATTCAAAGTCCCAACACCCTGTTTTATTTACCATATATCACTATCTAACAGAATTTTCTTTCTTTCCTTTTGTTTACATGTTTATTATCTGTCTCCTCTTATTAACTGTAAACTCCACAATAGTGGAGATAGACTCGGCCTATTTTCTTCCCCAAGCCCAGAGAGGCCAGTGCCTGGCACCCAGACAACCCCCAAAGAATAACTTTTTTTCTTTAATAACTTTTAATTTAAATTTTTGATTGGAGGATAATTGCTTCACAATATTGTGCTAGCTTCTGCCATACATTGACATGGACCAGCCATCGGTGTACGTATGTTCCTCCCTCTTGAACCTCCCTCCCATCTCTCTCCCCATCCCACCCCTCCAGGCTGTCCCAGAGCACCAGGCTGAGCTCCCTGTGTCATACAGCAAATCCCCACTGGCCATCTGTTTTACAAACGGTAACATGCATGCTTCAGCGTTATTACTCTCTCAGTTTGTCCCTCCCTCTCCTTTCCTCCATGGCCACAGTCTATTCTCTATGTCTGAGTCTCCATCCCAAAGAATATCTGCTGAATGATGTGTTACTTTCCCATGCCCCTCCTTGTTGCACTGTCCTCTAGCTCAGAAGCTTTTTGTTCTTTGGTCTCAACCCCCAGTTAAACTACTGCTAGCAATTTGAGGGGAAGGGACACCCCCTTCTGCAGCATCAATAGAGCTGAAGACACCCCCAGAGAGCCAGAGAAGTCTATCTGGAGTTGGAATATAAAAAAAAAAGTAAAGTAAAAAAAAAAAAAAAGAAAGAAAGAAAGCAGAACATCAGGTGGAATGGAGGATCCAAAAGGAAGGTGGGGGGAGAGGCGCAGACAGACAGCCTTCCTTCCCCACCCCAGCAGCAAACGTGCCAAGGACAGGCCACCATCTGATCACACGGCCAAGAATACCATGTTAACTGCTCTCCCAGGCAGACAGAGAAAAGGAAAGGAAACCCCCAAGTACAGGCGGTTTCTAGAATTTCTCAGCCGGTCATGGAAACAAGCCTGGTCCCGTTGCTCACAACCTCTTTCAGTGCCAGCTGCACACATCTTGAAATGCGGGGGAGGGGCTCGTGGCCACCGCCGCCAAGAAGAGCAAGTGGTGTGAGCAGCCAAGGTCAGAGGCGCAAGCTGGCCGGCACAGCCACGCACACCATGGTTTACCCATGGTCAAGGCCTCTGCTGTGGGAGGCACCCCTGGATGTCAGGAGGTGGCTGAGGTGGGAGCAACAGGAACCGGGACAGAATCTGCTCTGAGAGCTGGTCAGGCTGTCCCTGAGGGCACTCTGGCTAGTGGCCCGAGTCTGGGGGAGTGGGTGACTTTGTACATTTTGTGCTTTGCTGGGAACGGTGATGAGAAAACAGTTGTGGTTTGCTACCCGCTGGAAACTCCCCAGCGGCCTGGTATCCTGAGGACTTGCCCAGCCTCTCAGATAGGAAATGGTCAGCACTGAAATCTACAGACGCTCATCAGTATCACTGGTGTGCCTTCTGGGAGCAGGGGGAGAGTTGGGGAGGGAATCCAGGGCCTTGCACCAGGGAAAGCTGGGCCAGCTCCCCTGCTGGCTAGCACAGCTCCACCTCACCCCAAGCCTCTCATACTCTGTGCTCTGAGAAGAGCAAGTCCCCAGGGCTGGCCAGGAGCCCTCTGGTTTCCAGGAAAGGAAAAGGGTAGCCGGCAGTACAGCTTGCTCCCTGGGACTTACTTAACATGGCTTCCTCTGACTAGCAGGACACACATGCCCATCTCACTTGCTCCCACACAAACCAAATTTTCGGGCGTCCAGTAAAAATGAGAATAAAACAGTGGGTTTGGGTTCTGGTTTGCCCCCTCACCCCAGCATTGAGAGAGCAACACAGAAACTTTGGGAGTCACAGAACATGGGGTCACAAGAGTAGGACATGACTTGGTAACTAAATAACAAAATCAAATATATCCCACTTTTCCTATAAGGTTTCTGCTTTTAGTAGCATGCTTGGAAAACCCTTTGTTACCCTGAAATCATAGAAATATATACCTGTTTTTTTCTGGCATTAAAAAAAATTTACATCTCTAATTTATTTAGAATTTCACATAGTGTGAGAAAGAGAAACTCACTTAAACAACAACAACAAAAAACGAGTTAGCTAATTACCCCAGTGTTTTTTAATGAACAGTCTATTTTCCCTGTAAACCTCAACAGTAAAGTCTATAAAAGATAAGAAACGGGGTGAAGTCAATGACATCTTTTGTGCAAAGAAAAGCCACAGGGGACCGCTCTGCCAGTGAAATCTAAGAGCATGGCTAGGGTGCCTTCTCTTTCCCGTTCAGAAATATAGGTTGAAAGATCACGAGAAGGAAGTCCTACTTGCCACGGATGGCAGAGCAGAAAGATCCACTGAAGAGAGCCTGGGTTCCTGCAGACACTACTGAGCAGGAACCCAGCCTCCTTCTATGGCTAATCGCCAGATGTTTTACATGCTGTTGCCTAAACTAGCCTTGCTAGACTCTGGTATTTGCATCTGAACACTCCTGTAACTCATCTACAATCCTTTCTTCCCGAATTTTATAATAATAGGAATTGCTAGGATTTATTGTTGCTAGGCACTGTGCTAAGCAATTTGTTTTCATTAGCTCATTTAATCTTCTCAGTAACCTTACTAGGATAGATTCTACAGTACTTCTCTGATTATAAGTAGCAATGGCAGCTTTTCAGAGTAGAAAAAGATACTATATTAAATGCACACATCACTGAGACACCTCTCTAGTTCAGAAACATGAAAACAGAACAAAAAGGCATTTTAAAACTGAGGAATGGAAGCACACATTCAACAACAAATATCTATCAAGTACCAAATGTTGTGGGCACAGGGAATACAACAATGACCAAAAAGACAAAAATCCCTACCCTCTTGGAGCTTGCTCTAGTGCAAGGCTCATAATAGTGAAAAAGTGCAAGCAATCTAAGCATACAATAGAAGGGAAATACTGGGAATTCCCTGGTGGTCCAGTGGTTAGTTAGGACTCCACACTTATACTGCCAAGAATGCAGGTTCAATCCCTGGTAGGGGAACTAGGATCCCATAAGCTGCACAGTACAGTCAAATTAAAGGAAAAAAAAAGGGAGGGGACTGCTAAAGTAAAGTAATCCACATAACAAAATATATAGTTCAAATACAGAGATTCAGAGCTTGGGCTCCAAGCACAACAGACCTCAGTGTAGATCCTGAAATATGCATTTACTAGCTTCAAGGCTTTTAGTCAAGTCACAACATCAAGGAGATTTCCTACAGGAAAACAAAGCTACTAACAGTCTCCCTTGGAGCAAATGAGAAAACTGAATAAGATACTAAGTATAAATATAATGCTAGATATACAGTAACGGCTCAATAAATGTTAATATTCAGGAAAATAATGACATGGAAAGACATCAGATGCTAAGTGAAAAGAAAAAAAGAGGCTACAAAACTCTATGTATAGCAGAACCTGTTTTCCTTACAAAGTATGCATTTGCAGAAAAAGATGAAAAATATTTAACAAATTGCTAGTTCTTGTCTGGGGTACTGGTCTGGACTAGACTAGCTATAATATCCTGTGACTTATCTTAACTCTTTGAAGTCAGTTCCCCCTCTCTGGCCATTGGGTACCACCATTTCTGCCCTGCCCTTCCTACAGGGAAACTAACCCTCAGTGAGAACACCTTGCACAGAGACAAGTTGTTGGCATTACAAAGAGTCTAGAATGAAGGGACTCTGAGGCCAGAGTCCTCAGTAACTGATACCCACCTGGTTCTCAGACGAGTAGCAACGTGAGGGGAGCGGGCGAGCTGAGGCTGGACCCTGGTCTCCCCAACAGCCAGGCCTGCCTCTGTCTTTAAAAATAAATCCCATCTTTTTTTTTTTGCAGCTCTGTGAACCAGAGCTTACAAAGGACAGTTTCCCCCATCTTGAGTGTAGTGGGTAGATTGTGCATGCTTGGGTGGTAAGTCACTTCAGTCATGTCCAACTTTTTGTGACCCAGTGGACTGTAGCCCATCAGCCTCCTCTGTCTACGGGATTCTCCAGGCAAGAATACTGGAGTGGGATGCTATGCCCTTCTCTAGAGGATTTTCCAAACCCAGGGCTCAAACCTACTGTCACCTGCAACTCCTGTATTGCTGGCGGATTCATTACCACTGAGCCACTGGGGGAGCCCAATAGGTTGAACTCAGTTCAGTTCAGTTCAGTATCTCAGTCGTGTCCAACTCTTTTCAACCCCATGAGCTGCAGCATGCCATGCCTCCCTGTCAAACACCAACTCCGGGAGCTTACCCAAACTCATGTCCATTGAGTCGGTGATGCCATCGAACCATCTGATCCTCTGTCATCCCCTTCTCCTCCTGCCCTCAATCTTTCCCAGCATCAGGGTCTTTGCAAATGAGTCAGCTCTTCGCATCAGGTGGCCAAAGTTTTGGAGTTTCAGCTTCAGCATCAGACCTTCAAATGAACACCCAGGACTGATCTCCTTTAGGATGGACTGGTTGGATCTTCTTGTAGTCCGAGGGACTCTCAAGAGTCTACTAGAACATCACAGTTCAAAAGCATCAATTCTTCGGCGCTCAGTTTTCTTCACAGTCCAACTCTCACATCCATACATGATTACTGGAAAAACCATAGCCTTGACTAGACGGACCTTTGTTGACAAAGTAATGTCTCTACCTTTCAATATGCTGTCTAGGTTGGTCATAGCTTTCCTTCCAAGGAGTAAGCGTCTTTTAATTTCATGGCTGCAATCACCATCTGCAGTGATTTTGGAGCCCAAAAAAATAAAGTCTCTCACTGTTTCCATTGCTTCTCCATCTATTTCCCATGAAGTGATGGGACCGGATGCCATGATCTTAGTTTTCTGAGTGTTGAGCTTTAAGCCAACTTTTTCACTCTCCTCCTTCACCCTCATCAAGAGGCTCTTTAGTTCTTCACTTTCTGCCATAAGGGTGGTGTCATCTGCGTATCTGAGGTTATTGATATTTCTCCCGGCAATCTTGATTCCAGCTTGTGCTTCATCCAGTCCAGAGTTTCTCATGATGTACTCTGCATATAAGTTAAATAAGCAGGGTGACAATATGCAGCCTTGACATACTGCTTTTCCTATTTGGAACCAGTCTGTTGTTCCATGTCCAGTTCTAACTGTTGCTTCCTGACCTGCATATAGAATTCTCAAGAGGCAGGTCAGGTGATCTGGTATTCCCATCTCTTTCAGAATTTTCCACAGTTTACTGTGATCCACACAGTCAAAGGCTTTGGCATAGTCAAATGAAGCAGAAATAGATGTTTGTCTGGAACTCTCTTGCTTTTTCCATGATCCAGCGAATGTTGGCAATTTGATCTCTGGTTCCTCTGCCTTTTGTGAAACCAGCTTTTACATCTGCAAGTTCATGGTTCATGTATTGCTGAAGCCTGGCTTGGAGAATTTTGAGCATGACTTTACTAGCGTGTGAGATGAGTGCAATTGTGCGGTAGTTTGAGCATTCTTTTACATTTCCTTTCTTTGGGATTGGAATGAAAACTGACCTTTTCCAGTCCTGTGGCCACTGATGAGTTTTCCAAATTTGCTGCCACATTGAGTACAGCACTTTCACAGCAACATCTTTCAGGATTTGAAATAGCTCAACTGGAATTCCATCACCTCCACTAGCTTTGTTTGTAGTGAGGCTTCCTAAGGCCCACTTGACTTCACATTCCAGGATGTCTGGCTCTAGGTGAGTGATCACACCATCGTGATTATCTTGGTCACGAACATCTTTTTTGTACAGTTCTTTTGTGTATTCTTGCCACCTCTTCTTAATATCTTCTGCTTCTATCAGGTCCATACCATTTCTGTCCTTTATTGAGATCTCTATTCTTTCCCATGCTATTGGTTTCCTCTATTTCTTTGCATTGATTGCTGAGAAAGGCTTTCTTATCTCTCCTTTCTATTCTTTGGAACTCTGCATTCAAATGGGTATGTCTTTTCTCCTTTTCACTTCTGTTCCTTTCACAGTTATTTGTAAGGCCTCCTCAGACAGCCATTTTGCTTTTTTGCATTTCTTTTTCCTGGGGATGGTCTTGATCCCAAAATCCATGTCTACCCCAAACCTCAGAACATGACCTTATTGAGAAATACAGTCTTTGCAGAAATAATGATATAAGGATCTAGAGATGAAGTCACCATGGACTTTCAGTAGTCCCTAAATCCAATGATGAGTATGTTTACAAGATAAAGGAGAGGGAGATTTGGACACAGACACACAGAAAAGAAGACCATGTGGAGGTGGAGGCAGAGAGGAGAGTGATGCTGCCACAATCCAAGGAACAACTGGAGGCACCAGAAGGTGGAAGGGCCAAGGCAGGATGTACCCCAAGAGAGGCAGTGTGGACCTGCTTACCCTTGATTTCGACCTTCTGGCCTCCAGAACCGAGAGTAAATTTCTGTTCTTTTAAGCCACAGAGTTTGTGGTCATTTGTTAGGATGGTCATAGGAAACTAATATTTAGATGCTGGAATTAAGGCTTGATATTTTTTTATCTGGGGCTTCCCTGGTGGCTCAGTGGTAAAGAATTCACCTGCCAACATAGGAGACCTGGGTTCAATCCCTAGGTCACGAACATCCCCTGGAGAAGGAAATGGCAACCTACTCCAGATTTCTTGCCTGGGAAATCCCATGGACAGAGGAGTCTGGCGGGCTACAGTCCATGGGGTCACATACAACAACAATCTTTTATCTGAAACTCTCCTGCTAGACTTGGCAGAATTCCAAGATAGGCCTCAATGACCTTCTCCTTTGTATGTGGGCGGGAGCTGAAAATATGAGATATCACTCCTGCTATTAGGTTACATTATCTGCCAATGGGATTCTGTTGGTGTCAGCTGACCAAATCAGTTGCCCTTAAAACAGGGAAATTGATCCTGGACAAGTAAGAACTAATCAGGTGAACTCTTAAATGGGATAGGCTCCTCCTGGCCAAAGGAGTTTGAACCATGAGAAGGATTCAACATGAGAGAATAACTTTTCCAGTGTGGAGGTCCAGCAGACACCAAGTAACCAAGTGATTCAGGAAAACATCACCATCAACACCACGAATGCCTTGATCCGATGCTCTGAAAAGGATGCAACATAATTTTTGTTGATATTCTTGCTAAGGGAGAAAGATATAGGATGGTTACAAATTGGAGCAGAGAAATGACAACTAAATGCAACATGGGATGGCAGACTGGATCCTGGGACAGAAAAAAAAGACATCAGCAGAAACAGTGGTGAAATTTAAATGAGGCCTGCAGTTTAAAGTTTTGTGCCAATGTTGATTTCCTGTTCTTGATTATTATACCACAGGGTGAGGGGATGTAAAGGAACTCTGCTATATTCTTTGTGACTTTTAAGTCTAATGTAACTTGAAAATTTAAAGTTTACAATAAAAGGAAATAATTGAGCAGAGTAACAGAGGTTGCCTCACAGCCTCAGGATTACACTTTTTTCTCCCATACTTCTTTATACTTTTCAGTAAGTATGCATTACTGTTGATAATCAAGGACACAAGGTTGGCTGGAGTAAGTGGACTGGTGCAAAGGATGTAGATTTGGGGCCAATGGTGTTTTTCTGGAAAAGAGCAGGCTGACCACAAGACAAGGCTGAAAAAGACCAGCAAGTCTTTGATAAAGCTAATACCTACCAGAGAATATTGATACCTTAGATCCCAGAACCCTGATCACCCAGGAACAGACATCTTAATGCCACTATTCATGGTCTTCCTCGATGGGGAAGTAAAAGAAGTCTGTCTGCAATGCAGAAGACATGGGTTCGATTCCTGGGTCGGGAAGATCCCCTGGAGAAGGAAATGGCAACCCACTCCAGTATTCTTGCCTGAAAAATCCCATGGGCAGAGGAGCCTGGGGGGCTACAGTCCATGGGGTCGCAAAGTTGGGCACAACTGAGCAACTAAGCACACACACATCATGATTCACACAGCTCCCCTGGCAGGAATCCCCTGGCTCAAATCCACCTCTAGGAAGCCTTCCCAGATCATTCTTGCCCCTCAGTCGCCTCACCTTCGACTGGCCTCTTTCAGTGTCTCTTGGCTGTTCCACGCAATGGAGCTCAAAGAATGCTACAAATAGCATGTGAAGTTTCCAACTCATATTTTACAAGCCTCCTTGGAACAGAAACAGTGTTTTGCCTGTCTTCATGGAGTGGGCACTCTCTTAGCTGAGTTCTGCCGGCTGGGCCCATCCCTGCAGCAAAAAGGCCCTCTCTTGTCACTGTCTAGGATTCATTTACTGAGAGTCTGCTGTGCCTCTCTTCAAACTTCTTTATGCCAGTTCTGTTTGGTTTTAAACAATAACTGAAATATAAATGCAGAGAGGAAAACTTTTGATTTCTAAAAAAATGAAACTAAGTGCTCTAGAATGGCAATTCCCAAAATTGTGGTCTTAGATGACACCTGGACACACTGAGACTGTGTGAGGAGGCTGGAGAGGTAAAAGCTAGCTTTATTAGAAAATTAAGATGTTAAAAGCTTTTTCACTCTCCTTTTTCAGCGGCTACGTGAAGTATGGTGAAATGTGTGCCTGTGTAGTTTTCTGAAATTTCTGAGGTAGAAGTTTAGGGTATAAATATGTGTTTTCAGAGATTAACTCAGTTTGTTCTCAAGACTTCCACTGAGTATTTACCAGCAAAATTATGCTATACCTACTGCTGCTGCTACTGCTGCTGCTAAGTCACTTCAGTCGTGTCCGACTCTGTGTGACCCCATAGACGGAAGCCCACCAGGCTCCCCCATCCCTGGGATTCTCCAGGCAAGAACACTGGAGCGGGTTGCCATTTCCTTCTCCAATGTGTGAAAGTGGAAAGTGAAAAGTGAAAGTGAAGTCGCTCAGTCGTGTCCGACCCTTAGCGACCCCACGGACTGCAGCCTACCAGGCTCCTCCATCCATGGGATTTTCTAGGCAATAGTACTGGAGTGGCTTGCCATTGCCTTCTCTCTGCTATACCTACTATAATCTGTTATATCTAATAAATCATTATTTTGAAGTCCTGAAGATATGCAAAAATGTAAAAATAATGCCACTTTTTCGACTTTTTGAAAGTTATTTTCCATAAAAATATGCATTTTATGTTACCATGTAATTATCTTATTTCTATTATTTTAAATGAATAAACAACATTTAATATTTGCTTTAATTTTTAACATGATAAATAACAGGTTTAGCCAATGAGTGGAAAACTAAATTAAGGAATCCGAGGGTCAAAAAGTTTGAGAACTTCTCATCTCCAAAAATGTGTTACAAATGGGGGGGGAAAAAAGATTAAATTCAGTTCAGTTCAGTTCAGTCACTCAGTTGTGTCTGACTCTTTGTGACCCCATGGACTACAGCACACCAGGCCTCCCTGTCCATCACCAACTCCAAGATTACTCAAACTCATGTCCATTGAGTCAGTGATGCCATCCAACCATCTCGTCCTCTGTAAATTAGCTGTGTGCATTAAAAAAGTCGGATTCTGCACATGGACTGATTTGCAAATGTCTTAAATTCTTGCTTTATCATTATTTTTTAATGGAGACTAATTAACATGTATATATCCTGTCACTCAGCAATCTCACGTCTGTGAATTTCTTCTGTAGTCATACACGTAGGAAATGCCATTTAGTAAAGTTATTCCCTGTAGCACTGTATATAATGACAAAATATGGGAAACGACCCAAACTGGGAGAGAGGGAAGCAACATATGCTGATTTAAAAACTATCATGTTTCCTTATTATGGGATAATATGCAGCTACAGTAAAAGTGCTTCCTAGGCTGATAGGGAAAGATCCAGAATAGTTGCTAGGTGAAAAAAGCAAAGTGCTAAACAATGCCTAAAATGCTGACTGAGAGCATTTCTAAAACTGGGATGGGGTGGGCAGAAGTGAGACTTTTTACTGTACTGGGTGGGAGTTTGTGGGGGTGCAGTTAATGTAAGTGTAGTTGCTTTTTAAACTTTTTTATCCTTCTAAATCTTTGAACTATGGACTATATAGCGTATAAAAAATTTTTTCCTGTTAAATTTTTTTCTTCCGTTTTATTGAGACATAATTCACATCTGGTAAAAAAAAAAAAAAACTGTAATAAAAGAAACCAGAAATCACAGGTCATACATGCAGATGTGATTTTTATATACAATTTGCAGGTGTAATTAGCAGACCTAGACCCAAAGACAAAGCCTCAGCCCTAAATCAAAGTTTTGGCAAACAGAAATATATATGCACACAGAGGATGTGGAGAGGGGCAATTGGATCAAGGCTGTCAAAAGGTAGAAATTTCCAGTTATAAGATACATAAATATTAGAGAAGTAATGTGTAACATGCCAAATACAATTAACACTGCTACAGGTCATATATGGGGCTTCCCTGGTAGCTCAGCAGTAAAGAAACCGCTTGCAATGCAGGAGATGTAGGTTCCACCCCTGGGTCGGGAAGATCCCTTGGAGAAGGAAATGGCAACCCACTCCAGTATTTTTGCCTGGGAAATCCCAAGGATAGAGGAGCGTGGTGGGCTACAGCCCATGGGGTCACAAAGGTTGGACACAACTGAACAACTAAACCACCACTAAACTTTCATATGTGAAAGCTGTGAAGAAAGTTAAATCCCAAGACTTCTTATCACAAGAAAAAAAAAATTTTTTTTTCTTTAATCTTTTACCTCTAGGATGATGCCTGTTCATTAAATTTATTGTGGTACTCATTCCATAACTGTATATAAATCAAATCATTATGCTGTACACCTTAAACTTATACAGTATTGCCAGTTATATCTCAATAAAATAGGAAGAAAAAAATGTATGCACATGCTTTTAAGAAAAAATGAACTGTTTAAAACATGGATTTTAAAAACATCCCCAACTTTTAGCTGACATTTTAATTACTAACACTGCTAAGAGCCTCTAGGGACCCAATGGTAATAAATTCTGGACAGTCACATTCTCATTCCACTGAAGCCCAGAACTGTTCCAGGCCTGAGGTTGGAGAAAGGTTAGGAGGCCTGATAATGCAGTCAGATTGGAGGCAGGTAAGTTGGTTTCCCATGGATGGACATGCCAACAGCTCTCTCCAGGCTGATTCTGTGGCCAGCTTCCCGCTCGCCTGTGGGAGGGTCCACAGGGCTCTCTGCCTCTCCTTACCCAGGGCCCAATAAGGAGTCCCCTCTGGGAGCCTCGATGGCCACAGTAAGGGTAAAGGCAGCCGGGCCTCGGAGACCTTGTGGTGAGGCTGTCCTGCTTGCCCTGGACAGCGCATGAGGCCCCTGGCTGGTGCAGACTCTGGACTCCTTATCAGGCCGGCAGTCTGCCAGCCCGCCAGCCCCAGAGTTCAGAGAAGTTCCACTGTAGACATCCAGAGAGTCCAGGCTACAGCCCTAGCAGTATGACCCTTCCCCACTCACTCCCCATCCTCCTGTGTCGCCAGGGAGTCTGGAAAAAGGAGAACGGAGAAGAGTCCTCTAGAATACATTTCTATCCACACAAGCCGAGAACTCCCGCCCCCAAATAAGCACAGGGACAACTGGCTCCTTTTTCTTCATGTTCTCAAGGAAATGTCTGAGATTTCCAGCAGTTTTATCATCACACTTACGAATAAAAGTTGCACCTCTTTTTCTGGCGGGCTACAGTCCAAGGGGTCACAAAGAGTCGGATGCAACTTAGCGACTGAGAACGCACGCACGCTGGCCCTTTCGAGCCTCTTGGCCAGCAGCATGTAATGTGACTTGGAAACACCAGTTAACCTCTCTAGATTCAGTTTCTTCAGCTGTAAAGCAAAGGGCCTAGACTAGAAGATTTCCAAAGTCCCTCCAGTTCAATATCCTATCACCATCTGTGGTCTGCAAGAACGCCTAAGCGTTACTTTCTTCAGGCATCAAGAGCGAAAAGGCTGGATTATTTCGGAGGTCCTGATTTCCAGAAATACACATCTATTCACGGCACTAACTCTTAGATCTCATCCTGTAAATACTGAACCCGGATTGAGGGCTCCTCCTGGAATTGAGGTGTAAACAGGTAAGGAAAAGAGGAAGTAGGTGGAACAGTTCTAAAACGGAATCCAGCGCAGTGACCGAACTAGCGTGTGCGCATGCGCGGATACGCGCGCATGCGTGCAGACACACACACGTCGCTGGTCCTTTCCGCCTATTACAGGTCCGGAAAAGCAGTACTTCCATTACCTGAAAGAGTCAGCATAACTTGCAAAACTAAAGGTGAGGAAAAAAAGGCTCTATGGAACTGTGAATATGCCAATGCCTGGCACACCACAGAAAAGGAGCCTACCCAGAAAGACACGGAGGTTGCCTCCATGTTCCCGAGATGAATCAACCTGAAGCCTGGACTCACACTATTCCTACAACCCAAGCTACCTATCAGCTGATGGGACCGCTAAATCATCCACTTCACCCCAGAGAAGATGATAATGTTGATTCAGATGATAACAAAGCTCTACTATGCTCCAGGTACAACTACGACATGCTGCACAGCAGTGAGGACATGTCTGCAGAAGAAATGTCTCCTGCTGGAGAGTGATGGGACAGGGTTTGAACAGATTTATGTGGCTCAAAGGGCTCCCCGGGTGGCTCAGTGGGAAAGAGTCCGCCTGCCAATGTAGGTGAAGCAAGAGACCTGCGTTTGCTTTCTGGATCGGGAAGATCTCCGGAGGAGGAAATGGCAACTCACTTCAATATTCTTGCCTGAAAAATCCCATAGACAGAGGAGCCTCCTGGGCTATAGTCCATGGGATCACAAAGAGTCAGACACAATTAAGCAAGCACGCACGCATGTGGCTCAAAAGCTGAGAATTATTCTGCCACCTTGTACCATCTCTAGTAGAGTGCTGTCTTCTCTGAACTTGACCAAACACAACAATGTGACCTCTATTATGTTGCTACCTTATTCTTCATGTAAGGATAAATGTTCTTTCTCCCTCCAACAAGTGGAGCCAGGAGCCAGATCCCATACCCTGTTTGTACTCTCCAGTGGCCAAGTGCAGAGCCAAGCACATATCAGGAACTGCGTATTTACAAACTGAAGTGATGAAATACTGAGAGTCATAGGGCTCTGGTACCTCAATGCAGTGTTCTTGCCTCAATGACCGGGCCAGTCATTCTGTTTGGTGCTCTCCAGTCATACCTACAAACCAGGAAGCGTACCACTATATAGTGGCTTCTCAGTTTATGAAAAACTCACCCCTGAGCAGGAAATGGATTGTGTAGTTTTTAAAATTTCACCTACTAAAGTTATGATTCTTGACATTCTTTCTCTTGCTTCATCAAGTTTCTCTCCGTTTTTATGGCTCTTGTTTTAAGAGTTAAGGATTCATTGTAGATGCTGTGGATAAGAGACCTAATCTGCCCTTAGCACTGACTCCTTTCACAAGACATGGGGCAAGTTAGGAGCAGAGGTGACAGAAGCCAGGTAGCCAGGCCAGTACTCACCAGGTTACTACCGCTTCACAAGCAGGAGACCTAAGCAGCCTGGGGTTCCTAGGAATGACTCCAGACAAATCCCAGCCCAGGCAGGCTCCAGGAGGAAGGGTCAAGTCAAAGCTGCTCCTACCCCTACCCTATCTTAAGTTCCCAGGAGAGGAGTCAGCAACTCACCAAATCATGCTCACATGCTCAGGATACCCAGACCCCAGCCGACTCTAGAGCCTCCAAACGGAAGCCACAACCCAGAGGAGAGGAAAATGTGACTCAAGTGGACCTCCGGATCACACGGCGTAACTGCCTGGATGGTATTTTGTCCCACTGCTCTAACCCACCAAGAGAGGGCAGCCTGCGCCAGACCACCTAACCCGGTCGGTAGGAACCAAAAATAGCTAAAAAGCCATGCCCACAGGATGAGCCAGGTCAGAGTTTAGTCGGTCCCTCCTTTGCCATTCTTCAGCTCCTGCTCGGGGCCAGCTGGAAGGTACCGGGCTTTTGTCTTCAGCTGCGAGGTGGTCTGGCCCAGGTAAAGTGGGGCACTCAGCTCCTGGAAAGCCAAGTCTAGATACTACTGTCCCATCAGAGCCATCCCGAGAGCTGCCCACCAGATTTGCCCGTCTGCTCTCTGCTTTTCTCCGTGCTCGAGTGCATGAGCTGCAGGACACCTCTCAGCCTTTTAGTGCGGCTACCGGCATCCTCTCTGGCGCCCAG
This sequence comes from Moschus berezovskii, assembly GCF_049115385.1. NCBI lineage: Eukaryota > Metazoa > Chordata > Mammalia > Artiodactyla > Moschidae > Moschus > Moschus berezovskii. The sequence goes on along the minus strand of NC_142466.1, from coordinate 76,997,142 downwards.
ATCCGGCGCTCTCCAGTCCAAGGGGCCGTAGCTGCACCTTCCCCTCCCTCGCCACTGAGGAACCCTCGTCGTGGCACCGCGGCCAGGTGTCGCGTCCGGGCCCGCGTGTGGGTCCGCCCGAGCGACTTCTGAAACCGGGGCTGGGCTCCGGGTCCTCGGAGCAGCCGTGCCCCCACCCCCACTCGGTGACCCCGAGCCCCGGAGGCACACTGCTCCTCCGAGCGATGCCCCATCCCCGGGGCACGGAGCTCCCCCTCCCGCATGTCCTTCCCCCCTCACCTGAAGCTGGGCCGACGTCACGTGGCCCCGCGCACCCTCACAAGCCAGGTGCCCCGGGCGACCCGCAGCAGCAGTGGTAGCGTCAGCGCAGCTAGGTCGGCGTGCCCGCGCAGGCAGCCCGCGCGCCCTCAGCCCCCTGCCGGCGTCCTTCCTCGGCGTGGCGCGCATGCCCCGCTATATACCCTGCGCGTCACGGCCGGGCCCGCCCCCGCCCTCGCCCCGCCCCGCCCCACCCCACCGTCCCCAGTGCTTGCCACGTGGGCTCCGGCCCGTGGTAGGGCGACTTGTGAGTGCTGCCTGCCAGCCACCCGCTAGACCCGACCGGAGCTTGGCTTGCCCAGGCTTGCGTGGCAAGTCAGCGTCTTTCCGCGCCTTGGGGCCTGATCTCGAGCCCCTAGCTCGCCGAGATCCTAGCTCACCTCCTAGCTCTATCGGCTTCACCTTCTAACCCTGCTGCAAATTCCATTCATCTTTCACTGAGGATTCCTCTGGAAAGCTCCCATCAAGACCTTTCCCTTCTTCTGTGGGAAGCTCTCATAACCTGGTCTCCATCCTTACGGAGTAACACTGCCACCCACCTGATATGTGTGTGTGTGTGTGTGTGTGTGTGTATCTTAACACATCTGATTAACATAAAAAGCTGCTTTTTCCTCCCCAACTCGATTCCGAAATACTTCTGGGGGTGGGGGTAACGTACCCATAGGTAATAATGTTTCTTCTGCATTTCGCCACCAGACAAAAGAACAAAAAATTCCTGTTCAGGTTCCAAAGACTGTATCATACTCACTTTTCGAATAAGATGTTGCACCACTCTACCAAAACGATCATACTCTCTAAGAAACCATATTGCTTAACGGAGGCTGGGAGGAATGTTAATTTTTGTGTGAGGAGTGTCCTAGGACTCTTTTCTGATGTGAAGCAGTTCTATTGAGATGGATATCTAGCTTCGGAAATGCAAATTTCTTGAAAAAATAAGCCACCCATTAAACTCCCATTGTTCTAGTCTGCTGGACGTCATGATTATTTCCTCTGCAGCTAGGCCAGCTGCCACCTGTGTCTAGGGGACCCAAAGAAAAGGCCTTCTAAGCAGAACTGCAGTCTGTTAGTACCCAAGGCCCTGTTCCAGCTCAGTGACTGGTGCTCAGTAGACACCAAGTGTCTCTGAATTTGCACAGAGAAGGGGAACCGCATCCCACTCTGCAAGTCCCAGGGAGAGAAAGGCCCAGGACAGCAATGCTTGTGATGAAAGGAAAAGAAGACAATCCCTGAAGTGTATGGCAGGAAGAATCTGCACCTCGGTGGCAGCCTGTTCCTCCTTAGGAGGAGGGTAGAGAGGGAAAAAGAGAAAGCACTGAACCAAAGCCAGAGCAGGCCAGAATGTTTATGCCACTTGAAGAGACAAGCTGGGCTGTGGGGTTTTTCTGAAATTTAATTATCCTTACCCTGCAATTATGGTACTCTAGTGGAGTTAAGGGGTGGGGTGATACTCCTCTCATTTTCCAAGAGATTGCAAAGTAATGGTATCCCTGCAGAATCTCCTGCAGAGCCCCTTCATCTCTGTAATAATTCTTTATGTTTGTCTTCCCTGGTTAAACTCAAGTATTTTTCAGACATGATGTCATCCATTTGGGACTCTCAACCCCATCTCCAGTGGGCTGTCAGAAATGGCCCAGTCTCTACCACGCCTTCCTTTTCTTGAGGTTCAGGAAGAGGAATGTGAAACTTACCCAGTGATTAAGTAAAACAAGCATGCTTCTAACACACGGAGCTCTGCACAGTTTGAAGCCAGTAAATACATATTACAAAGAGGTGTTACACTGTTCCTAAAACTGAGGTCTCAAAGCAATCCCCATGGCTCTTCCAGGCAGTGTGTCAACAGTACAGGCTGGGGGAAAGGTGCCTGTCACAGAGACGGGGGGGTGGGGGGGGGGAGGACACTGACACCCACCACAGGGCCTATCACGGCATTCTCCCTTGTTTGCAACCAGCAGGGAGCAGAGCTGCCAAAGTCCACCAGAGCTGATAAGCCATCGGTAATCCATTAGGGACTTCAACTAATTATTAACAAAGCGAAAATTCAACAGGTCTTAGCTCCACATATCCACCCACCTACAAAACTCTTTCAGTTCAGTTCAGTCGCTCAGTCCTATCTGACTCTCTGCGACCCCATGAATCGCAGCACGCCAGGCCTCCCTGTCCATCACCAACTCCCAGAGTTCACTCAAACTCCTGTCCATCCAGTCGGTGATGCCGTCCAGCCATCTCATTCTCTGTCGTCCCCTTCTCCTCCCACCCCCCAGCATCAGAGTCTTTTACCAATGAGTCAACTCTTCGCATGAGGTGGTCAAAGTATTGGAGTTTCAACTTTAGCATCACTCCTTCCAATGAACACCCAGGACTGATCACCTTTAGGATGGACTGGTTGGATCTCCTTGAAGTCCAAGGGACTCTCAAGAGTCTTCTCCAGCACCACAGTTCAAAAGCATCAATTCTTCAGCGCTCAGTTTTCTTCACAGTCCAACTCTCACATCCATACATGACCACTGGAAAAACCATAGCCTTGACTAGACAGACCTTGGTTGGCAAAGTAGTATCTCTGCTTTTTAATATGCTATCTAGGTTGGTCATAACTTTCCTTCCAAGGAGTAAGCATCTTTTAATTTCATGGCTGCAATCAGCATCTGCAGTGATTTTGGAGCCCCAAAAAATAAAGTCTGACACTGTTTCCACTGTTTCTCCATCTGTTTCCCAGGAGTGATGGGACTGGATGCCACGATCTTAGTTTTCTGAATGTTGAGCTTTAAGCCAACTTTTTCACTCTCCTCTTTCACTTTCATCAAGAGGCCTTTGAGTTCCTCTTCACTTTCTGCCATAAGGGTGGTGTCATCTGCATATCTGAGGTTATTGCTATTTCTACCGGCAATCTTGATTCCAGCTTGTGCTTCTTCCAGCCCAGCGTTCCTCATGATGTACTCTGCATAGAAGTTAAATAAGAAGGGTGACAATATGCAGCCTCGACGTACTCCTTTTCCAATTTGGAACCAGTCTGTTGTTCCATGTCCAGTTCTGACTGTTGCTTCCTGACCTGCATACAGGTTTCTCAAGAGGCAGGTCAGGTGGTCTGGTATTCCCATCTCTTTCAGAATGTTCCACAGTTTGTTGTGATCCACCCAGTCAAAGGCTTTGGCATAGTCAATGAAGCAGAAATAGATGTTTTTCTGGAACTCTCTTGCTTTCTCCATGATCCAGCGGATGTTGGCAATTTGATCTCTGGTGCCTCTGCCTTTTCTAAAACCTGCTTGAACATCTGGAAGTTCACGGTTCACATATTGCTGAAGCCTGGCTTGGAGAATTTTGAGCATGACTTTACTAGCGTGTGAGATGAGTGCAACTGTGCGGTAGTTTGAGCATTCTTTGGCATTGCCTTTCTTTGGGATTGGAATGAAGACTGACCTTTTCCAGTCCTGTGGCCACTGCTGAGTTTTCCAAATTTGCTGGCATATTGAGGGCAACACTTTCACAGCATCATCTTTCAGGATTTGAAATAGCTCAACTGGAATTCCATCACCTCCACTAGCTTTGTTCATAGTGATGCTTTCTAAGGCCCACTTGACTTCACATTTCAAGATGTCTGGCTCTAGGTCAGTGATCACACCATTGTGATTATCTGGGTCGTGAAGCTCTTTTTTGTACAGTTCTTCTGTGTATTCTTACCACCTCTTCTTAATATCTTCGGCTTCTATTAGGTCCATACCATTTCTGTCCTTTATCGAGCCCATCTTTGCATGAAATGTTCCCTTGGTATCTCTAATTTTCTTGAAGCGATCTCTAGTCTTTCCCATTTGATTGTTTTCCTCTATTTCTTTGCATTGATCGCTGAGGAAGGCTTTATCTCTCCTTGCTATTTGGAACTCTGCATTCAGATGCTTATATCTTTCCTTTTCTCCTTTGCTTTTTGTTTCTCTTCTTTTCACAGCTATTTGTAAGGCCTCCTCAGACAGGCATTTTGCTTTTTTGCATTTCTTTTCCATGGGGATGGTCTTGATCCCTGTCTCCTGTACAATGTCACGAACCTCCGTCCAGAGTTCATCAGGCACTCTATCAGATCTAGTCCCTTAAATCTATTTCTCACTTCCATTGTATACTCATAAGGGATTTGATTGAGGTCATATCTGAATGGTCTAGTGGTTTTCCTTACTTTCTTCAATTTAAGTCTGAATTTGGCAATAAGGAGTTCACGATCTGAGCCACAGTCAGCCCCTGGTCTTGTTTTTGCTGACTGTATAGAGCTTCTCCATCTTTGGCTGAAAAGAATATAATCAATCTGATTTTGGTGTTAACCATCTGGTGATATCCATGTGTAGAGTCTTCTCTTGTGTTGTTGAAAGAGGGTGTTTGCTATGACCAGTGCGTTCTCTTGGCAAAACTCTATTAGCCTTTGCCCTGCTTCATTTCGTGCTCCAAGGCCAAATTTGCCTGTTACTCCAGGTGTTTCTTGACTTCCTACTTTTGCATTCCAGTCCCCTATAATGAAAAGGACATCTTTTTGGGGTGTTAGTTCTAAAAGGTCTTGTAGGTCTTCATAGAACCGTTCAACTTCGGCTTCTTTAGCATTACTGCTTGGGGCACAGGCTTGGATTACCGTGATAATTGAATGGTTTGCCTTGAAAACGAACAGAGATCATTCTGTCATTTTTGAGACTGCATCCAAGTACTGCATTTTGGACTCTTTTGTTGACCATGACGGCTACTCCATTTCTTCTAAGGGATTCCTGCCCACAGTATTAGATATAATGGTCATCTGAGTTAAACTCACCCATTCCAGTCCATTTTAGTTCGCTGATTCCTAGAATGTCGACATTCACTCTTGCTATCTCCTGTTTGACCACTTCCAATTTGTCTTGATTCATGGACCTGACATTCCAGGTTCCTATGCAATATTGCTCTTTACAGCATCGGACCTTGCTTCTATCACCAGTCACATCCACAACTGGGTATTGTTTTTGCTTTGGCTCCATCCCGTCATTCTTTCTGGAGTTATTTCTCCACTGATCTCCAGTAGCATATCGGGCACATACCGACCCGGGGAGTTCCTCTTTTAGTATCCTATCATTTTGGGTCTTCATACTGTTCATGGGGTTCTCAAGGTAAGAATACCAAAGTCCTGCCTTTGTCACCCAGTCTTCCTGCCTAGTGCCAGATTTGGAGCTTCAATTCTCCCTTTCTTCCAAATATGCTCCTTTTCCCACTCATTCCCCCATTTCTACTTGTTAAAATTCTAATTCTTCAAACCCACCACCTCCATTCAGAAAGCTTGATTCTCCTGAAGCCTATTTGATCTACCCTTTCAAATTTTTTTTTACTGTAACTCACTGTAAAAAAATATTTTGCACTCCATCTTCGTTACAAAAAACATAGCAAGCAAAAATCTTAAAAAACTGCCTTAGCGTATGCAATGTACTGATATTTTATAGTCTATTTCAATTTTTTAAAAAGTGGTAAACAAACCCAGTAAATTGATTTCATTGGACTGTAATTCACAGAATTAAAACATTTTATATGGTTTATGATACTTGCTCCTTGGAAGGAAAGCTATGACCAACCTAGACAGCATATTAAAAAGCAGAGACATTTATTTACCAACAAAAGTCCATCTAGTCAAAGGTATGGTCTTTCCAGTGGTCATGTATGGATGTGAGTTGGACCATAAAGAAAGCTGAGTGCCGAAGAATTGATGCTTTTGAACTGTGGTGTTGGAGAAAACTCTTGAGAATCCCTTAGACTGCAAGGAGATCAAAGCAGTCCATCCTAAAGGAAATCAACCCTGAATATTCATTGAAGGCCAGATGCTGAAGCTGAAGCTCCAGTACTCTGGCCACCTGAGGTGAAGAACTGACTCATTGTAAAAGACCTTGATGCTGGGAAAGATAGAAGGCAGGAGAAGGGGACGACAGAGGATGAGATGATTGGATGGCCTCACAGACTTGATGGACATGAGTTTGAGCAAACTCTAGGAGTGGGTGAAGGACAGGGAAGTCTGGTGCGCTGCAGTCCATGGGGTCGAAGAGTCAGACATAACTGAGCAACTGAACTAACTACTGATACTTGCTTTTCCTCTTAAAAATTATTTCCATCTCTAACCTCCATATTGAACCTTAATCTGTCTTGATTACCAAAGACTTCTGTATATACCTGCATCCCCTAACATCTTGCACAAAACAGACGCTCAGTAAATGTTAGCTGGATGAATACAGGCCAGCTCACTAAAAGTTTGACATTGGGGAATATTTAAGCAACTAAGCATAAAAATCTGACATTAGCAAGACTGCTATTTCCCTTTTGATAAGGTATCACAGCTGCTTGCCGTTTCAAAGGATATGCAAGCAGATTTGTAAAAGCTGAAGTGAGTAGAATGGCCTTGGGAAAGAAGTCAGGGAAACAAGAGCCTGGACCAGAGATATACAAAGTGAGACTGGGCACTCAGGAAACCAAAGCTGGTTCTGTGGTATATTGACAAGGCAGACAATGTGATCAGCAGGGTGGTGCAAAGATCCCCTTTCCAACCCCCAACTATCAGGCCAGCTCTAGAGAGACCGAAGAGAAAAGCCAATGGCCAGGTTTCTAAGGGGAAAAAATGAGTTTTCTATGTTTTGGCATGTCTTAACAAATTCAAGAGGATCAGAAGGAATGTGCAGGTTCTAGTTTACCCAAAATCATGCCAGAGGACTAGCACCCTACACTCTGTCAGTCAAAAGAGAACATCCTTAGAAGCCTTATCAGTAATTTCTGTTACCATTCGATGGTTTCAGTGGACAGACAACTGGGAAAAATAACACTTGGTTCAGGAGCAAGTTACCTATAGGAATTTATCCTTTTCATCTAAGATAGCTAATTTGCTGACATTTAATTGTTTGAGCGACTGAACTGAACTGAGTATTCCTTTATAATCCTTTTAATTTCTGTAAGGTCAGTGGTCCTCTTTTTCATTCTTGATTTTAGTAATTTGAGTCTTTTTTTTTGACAAAATCTAGCGAAAGATTTGCTAATTCTGTTAATCTTTCTAAAGAATCAATTTTTGGTTTTATTGATTTTCTATATTGCTTTTCTTGGAAGGAAAGCTATGACCAATTTCGACCGCATATTAAAAAGCAGAGACATTATTTGCCAACAAAGGTCCATCTAGTCAAGGCTATGGTTTTTCCAGTAGTCAAGTATGGATGCGAGAGTTGGACCATAAAGAAAGCTGAGCGCCGAAGAACTGATGCTTTTGAACTGTGGTGTTGGAGAAGACTCTTGAGAGTCCCTTGGACAGCAAGGAGATCCAACCAGTCCATCCGAAAGGAAATCAGTCCTGAATATTCATTGGAAGGACTGATGCTGAAGCTGAAACTCCAATACTTTGGGCACCTGATACGGAAGAGCTGACTCATTTGAAAAGATGCTGATGCTGGGAAAGATTGAAGGTGGGAGAAGGGGACAACAGAGGATGAGATGGTTGGATGGCATCACCGACTCAATGGACAAGAGTTTGAGCAAACTTTAGGAGTTGGTGAAGAACAGGGAGGCCTGGTGTGCTGCGGTCCATGGGGTCGCAGAGTCGGACACGACTGAGCAGCTGAACTGACACTGCTTTTCTATACTCTGTCTCATTCACTTCTGTTCTGATCCTTACTCCTATTGTTGTTTAGTCACTTAGTCACGTTTGACTCTGTGTCCCCATGGACTGCAGCATGCCAGACCTTCCCTGTCCTTCACTATCTCCGGAATTTGCTCAAACTCATGTCCACTGAGTCAGTGATGCCATCCAACCATCTCTTCCTCTGTCCTCCCCTTCTCTTCCTGCCTTCTATCTTTCCCAGCATCAGGGTCTTTTCCAATGAGTTGTCTCTTCCTATCAGGTGGACTAAGTATGGAGCTTCAATTTCAGCATCAGTCCTTCCAATGAATATTCAGGGTTGATTTCCTTTAGGTTTGACTGATCTCCTTGCAATCCAAGGGGCTCTTTAGATTCTTTTCCAACACCACAGTTCAAACAGAATCTATTCTTTGGCACTCAGCCTTCCTTTTGGTCCAATTCTCACATTCATACATGATTACTAGGTACTGAGCCTTATTAGAAAATGTTAGTTTGGTCCTCACCTTTGAATGAATGTTTAGCTGGGAACAGAGTTCCAAGTTGACAGTGAATCTTAAAATTATTATTCCTTTTGTCTTAAGCATCTGTTGTGGTTGATAATAAGTCTGCTGTCAATCTAAACTTTCTTTATAAGCAATCTCTCCGACTGTTTTTAAGATTCTGTCTTTGATGTTCTGCAGTTTCATTACAGCACATCTAGGAATGGCTGTGCTTTTCTTTATTCTCAGTTTCTTCTGGTGAAGGATTCATATTTGTCTCTAATTCTGGAAAATTCTGTATCTTCCATATTGTGTGACTTATTCTATTTTAACCTGCAGCAACTCCTATTATACCTTCTCATTCTCTCCTGTGTCTTCTCTTCCCTTTGTTGTTTAGTTGCTAAGTCATGTTGGACTCTTTGTGACCCCATGGAACCTGCAACACACCAGGATTCCCTGTCCTTCACTATCTCCTGGAGTTTGCTGAAATTCATATCCACTGAGTCCATGATGCCATCCAATAATCTCATCCTCTGCTGCCCTCGTCTCCTTTTGCCTTCAATCCTTCCTAGCATCAGGGTCTTTTCCAATGAGCCAGCTGTTCTCATCAGGTGGCCAAAGGACTGGAGTGTTAGCTTCAGTATCAGTCCTTCCAATGCAATCCAGGTGACTGACCATTTGTTTCTGCAGGGCTACAGGCTCTCAACAGTCTAGGCTAATCTTTGTGATAATTTGTCAGCATGTGGTCCTTCCACATGCTAATAATACTAATTCAGGCTGCACACCCCTGTCTGTGGTCCAGGCTTGGGGATTTCTCATGAATGTCTTTTGCCCTTAGTTTCTTCCTACTGCCCTTGGATGGTCAGCATGGACTTTCGACTGCCCTTCCAGGCTCCAGCTGTCTTCATCCAGAAAAATTCACTCCAGCAATCCTATGCCTCATGGGTCTAAGGTTGCATCTTCTATCCTTATCTGAAATGAAAAACCTCAGTGCTCCCATGCCTGCATTTTGTCCATAACCCTGGGAGCTATGTTGGCATCAACTATAACCACAAAGGTCCGTATAGTCAAAGCTGTGGGTTTTCCAATAGTCATGTACAGATATAAGAGGAGGACCATAAATAAGCCTAAGCACCAAAGAATTGATGCTTTGAACTGTGGTGCTAGAGAAGACTCTTCAGAGTCCCTTGGACATCAAGGAGATCAAACCAATCAATCCTAAAGGAAATCAACCCTTAATATTCACTGGAAAGACTGATGCTGAAGCTCCAAAACTCTGGCCACCTGATGCAAAGAGCTGACTTATTAGAAAAAGACCCTGATGCTCGGAAAGATTGAGGACAGGAGAAGGGCGTAACACAGAATGAAATGGCTGGCATCATTGACTCAGTGGACATGAGTCTGAGCAAATTCCAGGAGACAGTGAAGGACAGGGAGGTCCGGTGTGCTCTTCATGTGGTTGAATACAGTCGGAAATGACTTGGCAACTGAACAACAACATAACCACTCTGGCTTCCCTTTCTTTCTTCAGCCTCAATTATTTTCCTTCCTTCCTCCTCCCCCCATCATCATCTCTTCCCTTGTTCCATTTCGCCCAAATCCAGATAATTAATGTAAAAAAATTTTTTTGTTTTCTAAACGTTTCTCAGTATGGTTACTTCAGTCTACCATATTGCCAAAAGTCTCTAATGTTTCCAGAAGTCTCCCTTACTCATCCTTTCTTCTGGCCATGTGGTGCAGCTTGTGGGATCTCAGTTCCCTGACCAGGGACCCAGGGACTGACGCCCAGTCAGCACAGTGAAGGGCATCCCTGGTGGCTCAGCAGTTAAGAATCTGCCTGCAATACAGGAAACATGGGTTCAATCCCGGATTGGGAAGATCTCCTGAAGGAGGGCATGGCAACTCACTCCTGTATTCTTGCCTGGAGAATCGCACAGATAGAGGAGTCTGGCGGGCTACAGTACATGGGGTTGCAAAACAGGTAAGACATGACTTAGTGACTAAAGAACAACAACAGGAGAGTGAAGGCACTGAATCCTAATCTCTAGATCACTAGGGAACTCCCACCCTAACTCATTCTTTTAAGAAAAGTTATTTTTTAGAGCATATTTTTAGGTTCACTGCACAATTTGCAAAGGTAAGACGTTTCCAATATTCACACAGCCTCCCCCATTATCAACATCCCCCACAAGAATGGTGCTTGTGTTAATTACAGTTAGTGAACCTACATCAACTTCTTATCATAATCACTCAAGGTTCAAGGAACATCAGGCTTCATATTCAGTGTTTCACATTCTATGGGTTTGGACAAATCCATAATGACATGGATCCACCATTACAGTATCCTACAGAATAGTTTCTTGCCCTAAAACTCCTCTGCCCATTCATCCCTCCTTCTCCCCAAACCCTGATCCTTTTACTGTCTCTATAGTTTCTGCCTTTTCCAGAATGTTATATGGTTGGAATCATACAGTATGTAACACTTTCAGATTGGCTTCTTTCACTTAGTAATATTCATTTAAGTATCCTCCAGATCTTTCCATGGCTTTGATAGCTCATTTCTTTTTAGCACTGACTAATATTCCATTGTCTTCTTGTACCAGTGTTTGTTTATCCATTCACCTACTGATGGACATCTTGGTTGCTTACAAGTTTTGGCAATTATGAAGGAATAAAGCTGCTATCAACATCCAGTGCAGGTTTCTGTGTTGATATAAATTATAAACTCTTTTGGGCAAATATCAAGCAGTGTGACTGCTTGGTCATATGATAAGGGTATGTTTTGATTTGTAAGAAACTACCCAATTGTCTTTTAAACTAGCTGTACTATTTCACATTCCCTTGGGCAACAATGAATGATTGAATTCCTGTTCCACGTCCTCACCAGCATTTGGAGTGGTCAGTGTTTTGAATTTGGACCATTCTATTAATAAGAGGTGTGCAGTGGTATCTCATTTTAATTTGTAATTTTCTAATGACATATGATGTTGGGCATATTTTCATATGCTTATTTGCCAACTGTATATCTTAGTTGGTGAAATATCTCTTCAGGTCTTTTTGCCCAATTTTTAATCAGGTTGTTTTCTTACTGTTGAATTTTAAAAGTTCTTTATATATTATGGATAACAGTCCTTTATCAGATATGTCTTTTTTTTTTTCCTCTGATGCACCTCACGGCATGTAGAACTTCCCTGACCACGGCTTCAACTCAAGCTCCTACAGTGGAAGAGCAGTCTTAGCCACTGGGCTGCCAGGGAGCCCCTCCCTCAGATGTGTCTTTTGCAAATATTTTCTTCCAGTCTGTGGCTTTTTTTTCTCATTCTCTTGAATTTCCTTATTTTTTAAAAAGAGAGAAAATAAGTCTAGACAGGGAAAGGTAAGACTCAGAAAAAGCTAGATTTAGAAAAAAAAAAAAAAGAGAAAGTAGGGTCTTTCTCCAATTATCCCAAATCACTGAGAAATTTCAGGCACAAATTATAACATTTTCAATATGAAGAGCTAGTCATTTATAAAACTACTTCCCTTTTCACACCATTCAATAAAATGCTGCTCAAGTTAAAAGGGGCTAAATTAGATTCTTTTAAGGATGAATTCAAGAAGCACTGAATCACTGAAGATGGAGTTTCTAAATAAACAGAAAAGGATGTAGTGGTGAAGCAAGCAGTCAGGGTTCTTTGGGAAGGTACTTAAAAAGGTTACAGACACACCATGAAGTACGAGCAAAGAAGGATAAGCATTAGGAAAAGGTGAGAGGGAAGGGCCACCATTAGGAACTGGCTTTCACTCAGGCTAACAGAAATTCTCTGATGAGAAGAGAGTTTTGAAAACAAGACAAAATACACACACACACATATACACAACACGTGCCCCATTTGTCCCATAAGACAGACTATTAGTATGTTCTTCAAGAAATCTTACTGCCAGATCTCAGTGAAATTACCTGAGTACCAATACTGCAGCTGCCCCCAGCGTGCTCAGTAACAAATTAATAATTCTAACAGGTGGTACAGGTTTACGAAGCAAAAGACCTATATCACTACCATATGTCAACATTATTACAAACACAACTACACATATATACAAATTTCTTTTTATTTTCCACCCCATGACCCAGTCATTTCACATTAAGACTGAAAAAACAAGGAAAGAAAACCAGGAGGAAAAAGTGAAGAAATGTGAATTAGGAAACCTAACTTCAAAAGAGAAATTCAAAATGCTTCCAAAGAGAATTGGAGAACTGTTAAGCCCAAAACCAGTGATCCAATGGGCCTGATTCTGTGGTGTTTGAACCCCAGGTCTCAGTCCTTCGCTGTCCCTCACTCCGCGTGGAACCGGAAGCGCACATGAGACCACTGACCCCCACGGCTGCTTAGCCTCTGCTTCATGCTGCAGCTAACGCAATGCTAGGTTGGTTTTCTTCATCGAAGGAGATTTAAGCTAAAGTTTCTCTTCTTACACACTATCATATAAAATGAGGATTTCTGTGTTGTCCCTCCCTCCCATCACACCAAAAAATAAATAAATAAAATACACAAATAAATACAAATTCAAAAATGTTAAATAAAACTGGCTTTTAAAAGTCTAGATAAAACAAGGTAAGACTGAATTAGCCCTGAAGGGACTGGAAGATTTTTAAACAGGGGAAAAATAAACACACACACAAAAAACACTGAAACCCGCAGGCATACTGACAACTTTCTAAACTGAAACGTCTGGACTTTGGAAGGAGTGTCATGTTTTCCAAAGCCAACTTCTGGAAATCTTAATGCAGAATCAGAGAAATTCCGAACAAAATGAGCTAATGGCCGGGAAGAGAGTATTGAGCAAGGGAAGTGAGTGGTTCAATTTGCAAACATATCAACAGAAAAGAAAGTGACACACTACAGAGAAAGGGTTAAGAAAAGCTCATGGCCTGTCATGAACCTTCAGAGCTGTTGAATTTCACATGTTCTGATTCTTAGTTTTAAAAAACTGAAACTTACTATAGGTCAGTAATAAGGACAAGAAGCTAAGGTATCTTGTTATGTGTGTGTGTGGTGGAGGTCGGGGGAGGAAGGTAGGAAGAAACCAACACTGCATACTATAAAGCAACTGAAATATACAGATAAGTTTGTCCGCTCAGGAGGCAAGAAATAACTAAACAGCCCTTCCAAAGCTAGTTCAAGTCATATGTCATCAGCTCAATCCCTAGAGACGACTAGGTCAGCAGGAGCCTGAAAAGCGCCCACCAGCTGGTTTCGCGACATGTCCTTCACATTTGCCAGCAACAGCCAAATCCTGACAAACTCTGCCTTCTTACCTTTCCCAGTTGCCCAAATAAAGTAGCTCTCTACTTTAAGAACTTCGCAAAGACTTCATTCACTATTGGCTCTGGCACCAGAAATGGGAACTGCTTAGTAAGCAGAGTTTGTAAGTGTAATTGCTGCTTCTTCAGGTTTCTACGGCTTCTGTCGGCTTTGGAGACTCCTGAAGGGTCACCCATCTTCACCCACCCCAACTACATTGTAGCAATCTACCCCCATTTGCTCTACAAAGGCAACAAGACAACTTCTAGCTGAGATTTATGATGGAACCTGTTTCTCAGTGTTAACGGACTTAAAAGAGAAAAGAAAATGAAAAGAAAGATATTCTACTGGGTTGGTGAAAGAGCAAACACCAACACAAACCCCTTTCTGGTTGCTGTTGACCCTGCACAGATGAGTTCACAGCTGAGTTCAGAAGTCGACCTGCTCTGACCAGCCCGTGTCCTGACTGTTCAGTCACAGGAAGAACAGGTTCTCGCACAGCTGGATGGCTGGTTCGTGGTGCAAGATCTGTCCTGACAGGAAGGCTAGCTTGTGGGCATACTTGCAAGGAGCTGGAACTCTAATGGTACCCGGCCAATTCCAGTACATGTGGCACAGTTTGAAAGTCAACCTGTAGGCCAAGAAGAAAACATGAGCCTTATCACTCTCCATCTTCAGTGCAAAGCACGATTATGTCCTTCTGGGTACATGACACAGCATATTTACCAGCAAACTGGGGGACTGATGAATATATGATGCAACTTTTTGGCACTATTATTTTTAAGTGAAATTATTTCCACTATTTTTAAGTCAAGAGGACATGGGGAAATTCCCAATTTAGGTGCTCCTGTTTTTATATCAAAACAAGGAAAACAACAAGAACATTTTTTTTTCTCTTGTCTCAAGAAAAGGTTACAGAAAGAGAAGTACCCTAGCAAAGTATTTATTTACTCTGAGCTCAAGAGTAATGGGTCTCAAACTTGGCTGTGTCATAATCACTGCGAGCAGTTTTTAAAAATACAAATGCTTCAGAATGCTTCAAGGTGAAGCCTGGTTGTTAGTAATTTTTTGAAAGGTCTTCAAGTAATTTTAGCATACAACAACGATTATCAATTACTCCTCGAAAAGATACATCATTATCACCAAAGACATAAAGAAACTCAAGGGGTAAGGGGGCGGGCAGTATTTGTCTTTTCTGATTATATAAGAGAAAATGAGTCTTAGTAAATCCAACTCCAAAAGATAAATTCAAAACGCTTTCAGAAAAAAAAAAATGCTTTCAGAGAGAATCAGAAAATTATTAAGCCAAAACCAGTGATTTGTTGAATTAAGTCAAATTCAATTTGCTGAATTCAGAGGTTTTTAAATTCCAGGTCTTAGACTTAGCTCAGTGGCCAGAACTATTCACAAGTTAGGAGTAAGTTACTGGTCAGCTCACCTCTGCATATGATCAGGGCTCAGGTTTGCAGTGTTGAGGACACAAACATAATGGGTTGGAATGCCACAACCCTGCCGCACATGATGGGCAAGAAGGTAGAAGTCCACCCTAGTAAGGAAAAAGTACAAACTAATGGTATAGTTACAGAGCTGGAGATGCTCCTTCATCCAAGGCTCAGAGAGGTCAAATGACTGGATCAAGGACATCACAAGGACCAAACCACGATGAGAATTCAGGTCTCCTATTTAAAAGTGGTGGTAGAAATGACCACGTCTATGTGCAGAAGATTAAGCATGCATATTCTTAGGAAAAGAATGCATGTTAAATATTTTATACTTAAGAGGTAAAAGCTTCATTGGTGGTTTGTGTGTTTTCTAAATAGCTTTTAAAATTTTATTTTTTAGCAGGAAAATCTCTTGAGGATTCCATTCCAAATCTCTCTAGGCCACCTCCCCATTCCAATACCCAGGGAATGAACTTCCCCAACCTATTCTTGTCGAAATACGTGTTTTGCCCACTTACCACTCACAGCTTGTTATCGTATGATCTACCACAGTCCCAGGGGAGGGAGTCTCAAAATTCTCAGTGGCAGCCAGGTACAGGTTCGTGCTGATTTTCTTCTGCACTACAAACACCACCATCTTGGGATGATAATTCTCAAATGCTTCAAAACACTTCTGTAGCTGAGGAATTTCATAGCTGGCAACTGTCTTTAGTTGGCCATCAGACACTCCATCACGGTACACCACAATCTTATCTGGGAGGCAGTGGTTCACCTGAAACGAAACCTTGCTGAGATAAACCGCGTGGCCCTAGGGCTAATGACCACCGGCAGAGGGCGGCTCACTCAGTGAACAACATGGAGACATGGCAGTACGTCCCTTTGACAGCTGGGCCTGAAGCCATCGTGTTGGAAGGGCAAGGAAAAGCAGCTTCTGGTCATTTCTAGATTTCCTCAGGGTAGTAAAACAGGTCTGGCACAGTCAAGGTGTTATAAAATATGGAACCAAATAAGCAGGCTCTGAGTCATATACACTAGGCTTATACTGAGACGGTGTGAACAAAGTTAAAAAGAAGGAAAATTACAGGCTTGAATCAATCTTCCTTCTGCTTGGATTTAACACTAAATTACTGTCTACACAAAGAACAAGGTGAACTATTGAAGAGATTCTAACATAACTGCACATGCCACAGATCCACCAACCTGATATTTTTGTGTGTCAGCAACATCCAAAGTTGCTAACACAAAGATCCTTTACTAAATAATTATTCTGTGTGTATGTGTGCTTAATCGCTCAGTCATATCTGATTCTTTACAACCTTGGAATTACTGCCCTAGTTGCAGTGCTTTTTTGTTTTCATCTTGTTTTTCTCTGTCCAGTATCTATTCCACCTTTTTTTTTTTTTGTAAGAGCATTTTAGTGTTCTTCTGCCTCCAATAGGATAGTCTGGTGGGATTTTAATCGAGCTGCCTCCCCCTAATCTAGGCCTTCTCAGCCTCAACACTATTGATGTGTGAACAGTGAATTCTGTTATTGGGGGCTGACATCAGAGCACGTTCCACAGCATTCCTGGCCTCTACCCACTAGATGCCAGTAGCTCTCTCTCCCAGTTATAACCCAAAACGTCTCCAGGTTTCCCAGTGGGAGGACAAAACTGTCTCCAGTTGAGAATCACTGCGCTAACCAAAAGATAAGAGATGATTCCAGCGATGATAGCAGAACGCTTTTCCCTCACTCTGACTCTTAGACAGAGAACCAGAAACACTTGGAGTTTGATGGTGCTTTTTCAGGTCCCTGCTTCTAGAACTCCTGTCCATTTCCCAGTTTGACGCTCAACCTTCTCACCAATTCCCTGAGGCTCTTCATGATCTTACCAACTAATCTCCATTTTGCTAAAGTGAGCACATTTCTGTGACTCCCCAGAGTCTTGATATGCTGTGTTAAAGGCTGGTTAACGTAGGCACTGAGATCTGAAAGAAACCCTGATTTCACAGGTGAGGACACAGAGAAGTATGACACTGGGTCTGCAGTCAGGAGACCTGGGACTGAGTCTGCATGTGCTGCTCCTCAGCTATGCTCTTGAAGACTGTTTCTCCACTTGAAAAATGGAGGTAAATGATCAGCTCACCTTCTTCTTAGGGTTGAGAGATAAAGCGTGTGTATACATGAATACAAAAGTTGAACACAAACTAGATCAAGGAAATATAGATATTCTGACGCACAGGGAAGGGATCTAACAAGATCAATGGAGTGTAAAACAGGATCAAATTCAACTGAAGTATTCATTGATATTACGTCTTTCTTTAAAATTTGCTAACCCTGGCAATCCACTCCAGTATTCTTGCTTGGAGAACCCCATGGACAGAAGAGCCTGGCAGGCTATAGTCCATAGGATCTCACAGAGTAAAACACGACTGAAGCGACAGCACGGCACGGCAACCAACCAGTGAGGGTGAGATACTATACTTGGTCCTACATAAGATACCAGTAAGAGTGAAGGACATGATTCCTGTTACCAAGGAGCATGAAAATCTAATATATAGTTAACAGTCAACAACGCTAACTTTTCTAGGTCATCTAGCCCATCCTCCTCATTTCATAAATGATAAGACTATGATCTAGGAGGGTCAAAATATGAGACAAGTCACAATACTGAAACATTAATGGTAAACATACGTTATCAAATCACTTCAGTACTAGGGTAAATATGAAACAATAAATTCACGAATATCTTGAAAGGAGGACTGTGCTTGTTAGCCTCGTATCTCTAGAACTAAATACAATGGTGAGGGTCAAGGAGAAAATAATTATCTGATGAAACTCTGAAATGTTCTTTTATGTGTGATTACATTCATTCACTGAACAAACACTTAATGCCCACTAGATATGAGCCACTGTGCTAGTCTCATAAAAATTATCTTGAAAGGATGTGCAAGTACTAGTCGCTCAATCATGTCTGACTTCTTGTGACCCCAAGGATCGTAGCTGGCCAGGCTCCTCTGTCCATGGGATTCTCCAGGCAAGAATACTGGAGTGGATAGCCATTCCCATCTCCAAGGGATCTTCCCAACCCAGCGATCGAATCCATGTGTCTTGCCACTGCAAGCAGATTATTTACCATCTGAGCCACCAGGGAAGCCCCAAAATTATCTTGATACCTTCCAAATATTAGTGGAACTTAAAACTGGGGAGACAGACACATAAAAGTAAATGCTCTCAAAACATTATAAATAATATAACAAAGGTATAAATAAAATGCTATGAGAACAGAGACGTATAAGACATTTGTTCCCTGGAGGAATATGTGAACCTCAGTAAAAGAATCAGCAGACACTTCAGTCAGCAAAGAAGGGTAAAAGGATTCCAGGTAGAGCATGAGCAAAGTTCTAGACTGTGACTAGACAAGGGGCAAGTAAACAACTGGAGACTGACCTATATGATGATGTAAGTAACCTAAGTGTCCATCAACACAAGAATGGGTAAGCAAAATGTGGCATATACATCCAACAGAATATTATTCAGCTCTTAAAAGGGAGGAAACTCTGCAATGTACTACAACATGGATGAACTTTGAAGACATTATGCTAAGTGAAACAAACCAGCTGCAAAAAGACAAATGAGTATCATTCCATGGATGTGAGATACTCAGAGTTGTCAAAATCAGAGACAAAACGTAGAATGGTGGCGGCCAGGGGTGAGGGGGTGGAGAGCATGGGAAACAATTGTTTAATGAAGAGAGTTTCAGTTTGACAAGATAAAAAGAGCTATGGAGATGGAAGATGAAGACGACTGCACAACATTATCAGTGAATTTCCTACCATTAAAATGTTATACTTAAAAAGAGACAGGATGTTAAATTTTATATGTATTTTAATTTAAAAAAATTGGGGGCTTCCCTGGTGGCTCAGTGGTAAAGAATCCTCCTGCCAATGCAGGAGACATGGGTTTCATCCCTGGTCTGGGAAGATCCCACATGCAGCAGAGCAACTAAGCCCATGCACTGCAATGACTGAAGCCTGGGCACTTATGGCCCATGCTCTGCAACAAGAGAACTCACTGCAGTGAGAAGCCTGTTCACAACTAGAGGGTAAAAAAAGTCCACGTGGCAACAAAGACCCAGTACAGCCATTAAAAAAAAATTGCGGAAAAAAAAGGAGGAAGACGAGGCCAGCAAGATATTGGCAATGGTAGGTGCAATAAGGGCAGGCTAAATTCTGGAAGAGTTCCCAAATAATCACTGGCTCAAGATAACTCCACCCTAAGATTCTCCCAATTCTGCTAACAAAAGGGAAGTGAAGGTGGAACTGAGAAGCAGAACCTATACACTCACACATCATAAAGCTGGCTGCCTGCAACTTTTGATTCCAAAGGTAACACCGTGGCTCACTATCTTCTGTCTTCAGAGTCAGGCACCAGTCAAACCAGGCTAGCAGTCACAGCGACAGCCAGAATCACATCAGAAGCAACAGGGGCTGCATCAGCTACAGCTGAGTTTAATCTTCTCCAACCTCAGGCCAAATAACAGATAAACTCAACATCAGGTGATTACTAATCATGAACGCTAAAAGCTAAGCCAAGTGTCAAGAACAGCTTGGTTTTTATTTTCACACGTGAATGGAAAACGACCCTGGCACTCAGACTCACATGTCAGGCTTCAGTGGCCCATGAGACATCCCAGTACTAGAGGAGCCTCGCAGGCAGCGGGAGATGTGGTCCCAGAGCTCTGACGAATGCTATGGGCCACAGCAGTGGTTCCTAGTGTGTGCTCTGGGCTCCAATCCTTTCCCGTCCAGGAGTCCCTTAGTCATTTTAGGGAGTCCACAAAGTCAACACTGTTCTCACAATACCACTACATTACTTGGCATTTTTACTCTAATTCTCTCACAAATATTCACCAGAATTTTTCAGAAAGTAAATGATGTGTGACACCATAATAAATTAAATGCAGGACATTCACTTGCCTTTTACTAACCCAAACATTACAGCCATTCACTGAAATGTAAAACAAACATCACCAAACATTTTGAAAGTAGTTATCTTTAATTTGACTACTCTTGAGTACCTCATATATGTGGAATCATAGGGTATTTATCTTTATGTGATTGTGATTTTTAAAATGTGATTTTTGTTATTCACATATATTGAACTTATTAGTACTTGAAAGTAAAATTTAAAAATATACAACGTTCTCAGTTTTAAAATCTAATATGATAATAATCACTGATAGATATACACTTATACAAACAAAAAACTCAGTAATATTTAAGGTTTCCTTAGACCAGAAAATCTGAGAACTGCTGGACTAGAAAAATAAATCTAAATACAGATTTTAAATAAAATCATAGGTGAAATGAAGCTTGCCAGCAAGGCCTCACTCATAGACTAGGAATTCTGGGAAATCCTACAGCTGAGGATAATTGGAAAAGCTGGACAAAATATAAAAACATCTATGTGAAGGCACGTCAGAGGAAGGGTGGGGGCCCAGGGAAATCAGCCAACCTTTCGAACCTGTTTTTCCCTTGCCAGCATGTGTTCATTTGTTGATTCCACACACGTACGTAAGCTAGATGGATGTCTGGGAGTAGTGTTGTTTTAATTCACAGTTTTATTGAGATATAATGTGCAACACCATAAAAGACACTATTTTAAGGTATAAAAGTCAAAAATTTTAAATTTATAGAAACTTGCAACCATCATCAATTTTAGAATATATTCATCACCCCAAAAAGGTAATCTTATACCCACTAGCAGTTATTTTCCATGACCCCTCAACCCCAACTCCTGGAACACACTAACCTACTTTCTGTTTCTTTGGATTAGACTGTTCTGGACAAACATAACCAACAGGTGGGCTTTGTGACTGAACAGTTTCACTGAACATAATACTTTCATAGTTCACCATGTTGTGGCATGCACCAATACTTCATTCCTTTATGCTGCCAAACAGTATTCCATCACACTGTCTACTCATCAATCATATGGAGCATTTTTACTTTTGGCTGTTATGAATAATACTGCTATGCTCATCACATACACGTTTTTGTGTGGACATTATTTTTTTGAGCTCCAAAATCACTGCAGATGGTGACTGCAGCTGTGAAATTCCAAGCTTACTCCTTGGAAGGAAAGTTATGACCAAGCTAGACAGCATATTGAATAGCAGAGACATTACTTTGCCAACCAAGGTCCGTCTAGTCAAGGCGATGGTTTTTCCACTGGTCACGTATGGATGTGAGAGTTGGACTGTGAAGAAAGCTGATCACCGAAGAATCGATGCTTTTGAACTGTGGTGTTGGAGAAGACTCTTGAGAGTCCCTCAGACTGCAAGGAGATACAACCAGTCCATTCTAAAGGAGACCAGCAGTCCTGGGTGTTCACTGGAAGGACTGATGCTGAGGCTGAAACTCCAATACTTTGGCCAACTCATGCGAAGAGCTGACTCACTGGAAAAGACCCTGATGAAAGGAGGGATTGAGGGCAGGAGGAGAAGGGGACGACAGAGGATGAGATGGCTGGATGGCATCACCGATTCGATGCACATGAGTTTTGGGCTTTGGTGATGGACAGGGAGGCCTAGCGTGCTGTGATTCATGGGGTCGCAAAGAGTCGGACATGACTGAGCGACTGAACTGATGCTTTCTTTTGGTTTACATCTAGGAGTAGAATTGCTGGCTCTCCTGTAACTATGCTTAACATTCTGAAGAAATGCCACTGTTTTTCAAAGTAGTTCAATTGTTTGGCAATCACCAGCAATGCATGAGGGTTCCAATTTCTCCACATACTCAACAACACTCTTTTTTATTTTAGCCATCTTAGTGTGTGTGTGTGCCCCCCCCAACCCCCCCGTGGCTCAGATGGTAAAGAATCTGCCTGCAATGTGGTAGACCTGAGTTTGATCCCTGGGTTGGGGAGATCACCTGGAGAAGAGAATGGCAACCCACTCCAGTATTCTGGCCTGGAGAATTCCATGGACAGAGGAGCCTGGCAGGCTACATAAAGTTCATGGGGTCACAAAGAATCAGACACAACTGAGCGACTTTAACTTTCACTTTAGCATGTGTGTGCTAGCATCTCATTATATGTGCATGTTTTTAAATAGAGACTTTATTTTTTAGACCAGTATTAAGTTTACAAAGAAACATGAGACCATAGTACAGAGTTCCCATATACACCTTCCCCACCAATTACACAGTTTCCCCTATTGTTATCATATTACATTCAGTTCAGTCGATCAGTCATGTCCGACTCTTTGCGACCTCATGAATCACAGCACGCCAGGCCTCCCTGTCCATCACCAACTCCCGGAGTTCACTCAAACTCATGTCCATCGAGTCAGTGATGCCATCCAGCCATCTCATTCTCTGTCGTCCCCTTCTCCTCCCACCCCCAATCCCTCCCAGCATCAGAGTCTTTTCCAGTGACTCAACTCGTTGCATGAGGTGGCCAAAGTATTGGAGTTTCAGCTTTAGCATCAGTCCTTCCAATGAACACCGAGGACTGATCTCCTTGCAGTCCAAGGGACTCTCAAGAGTCTTCTCCAACACCACAGTTCAAAAGCATCGATTCTTCGGTGATCAGCTTTCTTCACAGTCCAACTCTCACATCCATACGTGACCACGGGAAAAACCATAGCCTTGACTAGACGGACCTTGGTTGGCAAAGTAATGTCTCTGCTTTTTAATGTACTATCTAGGTTGGTCATAACTTTACTTCCAAGTAGTAAGCGTCTTTTAATTTCATGGCTGCAATCAGCATCTGCAGTGATTTTGGAGCCCAAATAAATAAAGTCTGACACTGTTTCCCCATCTATTTCCCATGAAGTGATGGGACCAGATGCCATGATCTTTGTTTTCTGAATGTTGAGCTTCAAGCCAACCTTTTCACTCTCCTCTTTCACTTTCATCAAGAGGCGTTTTAGTTCCTCTTCACTCTCTGCCATAAGGGTGGTGTCATCTGCATATCTGAAGTTACTGATCAATCTTGATTCTTAGGATAGGTCATTTGTTAAAACTGATGAATACTGATACATTATTATTAACTAAAGTCAACACGTGGCCCAGTGGTAAAGAATCTGCCTGTCAATGGAGGAGATGCCGGAGACCCAGGTGCAATCCCTGGGTTGGGAAGATTCCTGGAGTAGGAAATGGCAATCCACCCCAGTATTTTCACCTGGAAAATCCCATGGACAAAGGAGCCTGGCAGGCTACAGTTCATGGGGTCACAAAGAGTTAGACATGACTGAGTGACTGAGCACAGCACACAGAGTTTACTCTCGTACATTCTATAGGCTTTGAAAAATACATGTCATTTGTCTACATTTGTCACATGTCGTTTGTAGTATCATAATAATATTTTTACAGCCCTAAAATTCCCCTGTGCTCCCTATTTATCCTTCCTATCTTCACCCTCCCAAACCTCTGGCAGCCAATCACTACATTTACTGTGTCCATAGTTTTGTGTCTTTTCCAGACTGTCCTATAGTTGGAATCATACAGTATGTAGCCTTTTTAGGTATGCTTCTTTCACTTACTGTTATGCATTTAAGAATTCTCCAGATCTTCTCATGATTCAATAGTTCATTTCTGTTTACTGCTGAATATTTAATTGTCTGGATGTCCTATAGATTATTTGTCCATTCACTTACTGAAGGACATCTTGGTTGCTTCCAAGTTTTAACAATTATAAATAAAGCTGCTATAAAAATTTTTGTGTATTTTTTTTTTGTGTGTGTAGACATATGCTTTCAACTCATCTGGGTAAGTACTAAGGAGTATGACTGCTGAATGGTATGGTAAGAGGTTTAGTTTTTAAGAAACTGCAGAATTGTATTCCAAAATGGCTGCACCATTCCACACTCCCTCAGGCAATGATGAGAGATTGCTTTACATCCTCACCAGCATTTGGTGGTGTCAATTTTTGGATTTTGGCTATTCTGAAAGATGTGCAGTGGTATTTTGTTTTAATTTGCCATTCCCTAATATTATGTTGAGTATCTCTGCATATACTTATTTGCCATCTGTATATGTTCTTTGATGAGAAGTCTGTTTGCCCATCTTATTACTTCTGAGTTTTTAATAATTCTGTTTTTTAAGTAACAGGCCTTTACCAGATATGTGTTCACAAGTATTTCCTCTAAAAATGTAGCTTTTTTCCATTTTCTTAGTGTCTTTCACAAAAGTTTTTTAAAATTTTAATTAAGTTCTGTTTATCAGTTCTTTCTTTTATGGACAGTGAAATGTCCACGTGGTAATATAGTGCTTTGGTATCAAAAAGTCATCGCCAAACCCAAGGTGACCAAGAATTTCTATACCTTTTATACCTTTTACAGTTTTGTATTTTAACACTAAATTTGTGATAATTTTGAGTTACTTTTTGTGAAAGGTATATGGTCTGGATATAGTTTGTGGTTTTTCTTGTCACTGTTTTATTTTTTTTTGGATGTGTAAGGGCAGCTATTCCAGCACCATTTATTGAAAAGAGTCTCCTTTTCCCATTGAAGTGCCCCTGTTCTTTTATAAAAGATCACTGGAATGTATTTGTACAGGTCTATTTCTGGGCTGTTACCTTGACTTGTCTTTTTTTGTCAATACCACATCATCTATATTACTGTAGATTTACAGTAACTCTTTGAGGAACCTAAGTCCTCTGATTTTGTTTTTCTTCAATACTGTGTTGGCTACCCTGTGTCTTTTGCCTTTCCATTTAAACTTTGCTGGGATTCTGTCTAGTGCTACACTGAATCTACAGATCAAACTGGGAAGAACTGACATCTTGACAATATTGAGTCTTTCTATCAATGAATATGGGATAGCTCTCCCTTTCTTTAGATCCCTTGATATTTCTCATGAGTTTTAAGAGTTTTCTTCATGTAGATCTTACACAAACTTTGTTAGATTTATATCTGTATATTTCTTTTTTTGGTGCTAATACAAATTGTATGGCTTTCAATTTCAAATTCCAATTGTTCATTGCTGGTATATAGAAAAGGAACTGATTTTGTGGGTTGTTTTTTTTCTTTCAGTAATTCTGTATATTTACTTTGTATCCTGCAACCTTATAATTCCAGCAGAGTTCTTTTGTTGTTGTTTTCTTGAGATGTCTATGTAGACATGCTACCTGTGAAGTTTTATCCCTCCTTTTCAACTGTGTAAGTTTTACTCCTTTTTGTCTTTTTGCATTAGCTAGGACTCCCAGTATGACGCTGAATAGGAATGGCGAGAGAAGAAACACTTTGTTCTTGATCTTAGGGGGAAGTGTGTAGTTTCTCAGAATTAGGTACAAGGTTAGCTGCAGGATTTTTGTGTTCTTTATCAAGTTTATGAAGTTCCTCCTACACTGCTAGTCTGTTGGGAGGCTTTTTTATTTTTTAAATCATGAATGGGAGCTGACTTTTGTCAAATGCTTTTCTGCATCTATTGGTGTGACAGAATTTTTCTTCTTGAGCCTACTGATGGACTGTATACAAATTTTCAAATGCTGAACCGACCTTGCGTAACTGGAATAGAAATCACTAGGTTGTTGTACTCTTTTCAAGGGTTGCTTTAACAACCACAAACTGAGTTGCTTGGAACAACAGAAATGTACTCTCACATTTCTAGAGGGTAGAAGTCCAGAATCGAAGTTATCAGCAGTTCAACATGCATCCTCCAAAAGCCCTAGGAAAGAATACTTCCCTGCCCTACTTTTTTCTGGCAGTACTTAGCGTTTCTTGGATTGGATATACATCACTCCAATCTCACTGCCACCTTTCCAGTGCCTTGTGTCTGTGTCTCTGCTTGTTTATACGGCCTGCTCTGATTCTGTGGCCAAACTTTCCTCTTTCTGTAGGAATACAATAGTGGCTTAGGCAAAGAGTCGATTCAGTTCAGTTCAGTTCAGTCGCTCAGTCGTGTCCGACTCTCCGCGACCCCATGAATCACAGCATGCCAGGCCTCCCTGTCCATCACCAACTCCCGGAGTTCACTCAAACTCATGTCCACAGAGTCGGTGATGCCATCCAGCCATCTCATTCTC
This sequence comes from Moschus berezovskii, assembly GCF_049115385.1. NCBI lineage: Eukaryota > Metazoa > Chordata > Mammalia > Artiodactyla > Moschidae > Moschus > Moschus berezovskii. The sequence continues at coordinate 76,971,010 of NC_142466.1, read as the reverse complement.
CGTCGTCCCCTTCTCCTCCCGCCCCCAACCTTTCCCAGCATCAGAGTCTTTTCCAGTGAGTCAACTCGTCGCATGAGGTGGCCAAAGTATTGCAGCTTCAGCTTTAGCATCAGTCCCTCCAATGAACATCCAGGAATGATCTCCTTTAGCATGGACTGGTTGGATCTCCTTGCAGTATAAGGGACTCTCAAGAGTCTTCTCCAACACCACAGTTCAAAAGCATCGATTCTTCGGCGATCAGCTTTCTTCACAGTCCAACTCTCACATCCATACATGACCACGGGAAAAACCATTGCCTTGACTAGACGGACCTTGGTTGGCAAAGTAATGTCTCTGCTTTTTAATATACTATCAAGGTTGGTCATAACTTTCCTTCCAAGGAGCAAGCGTCTTTTAATTTTATGGCTGCAATCAGCATCTGCAGTGATTTTGGAGCCCAAAAAAATAAAGTCTGACACTACAGTATATTAATCTTGTACCTTCAACCCTACTGAACTTTTACTAGCTACAATAGTGTGTGTGCATGTATTCTTTATGATTTGTTTGTATGTAAGACAATGTCAAATAGATACAGAGAGTTAACTTGGGACTTCCCTGGTGGCCCAGTGCTAAGACTCCATGCTCCCAACGCAGAGGGCCCAGATTCGATCCCTGGTCAGGGAACCAGATCCCACATGCCATAACTAAGAGTTTGCATGCCACAACTGCAAGCAAGATCCCACCTGCAACCAAGACCTGTTGTAAACAAATAAACAAATAAAATAAATATTTTAAGAGGCATACTTTAACTTCATTTCCAGTCTAGAAATCTTCTGCAATTTTCTTCTATTTTTGTCTAGCTTTCAGTTCAGTTTAGTCGCTCAGTTGTGTCTGACTCTTTGTGACCCCATGGACTGCAGCATGCCAGGCTTCCCGTGTCTATTACCAACTCCTGGAGCTTGCTCAAACTCATGACCATTGAGTCGGTGATGCCATCCAACCATCTCATCCTCTGTCGTCCCTCCTGCCTTCAACTTTTCCCAGCATCAGGGTCTTTTCCAGTGAGTCAGTTCTTCACATCAGGTTGCCAAAGAACTGGAGTTTTAGCTTCAGCATCAGTCCTTCCAATGAATATTCAGGACTGATTTCCTTTAGGATGGACTAGTTGGATCTCCTTGCAGTCCAAGGGACTCTCAAGAGTCTTCTCCAACACAACAATTCAAAAGCAATTCTCCGGCACTCAGCCTTCTTTATAGTCCCAACTCTCACATTCATACATGACTACTAGAAAAACCATAGCTTTGACTAAACGGACCTTTGTTGGCAAGGTAACATCTCTGCTTTTTAACATGCTATCTAGGTTTGTCATAGCTTTTCTTCCAAGCAGCAAGCATCTTTAATTTCATGGCTGCAGTCACCATCTGCAGTGATTTGGGAGCCCAAGAAAATAATCACTGTTTCCACTGTTTCCCCAGGTATTTGCCATGAAGTGATGGGACTGGATGCCATGATCTTCGTTTTTTGAATGTTGAGTTTTAAGCCAGCTTCTTCACTCTCGTCTTTCATCAAGAGGCTCTTTAGTTCCTCTTTGCTTTCTGCCATAAGGGTGGTACTGTCTGCATATCTGAGATTATTCTCCCTGCAATCTTTTTTTTTTTTTAACATAGTGAAAACTTTTATATTTGGAATTAGCCAGCTGGACTCAGTTTAGATGATCCCAATTTTGTTGGCAACATCCAAAGCATCATAGTCAGGAGCCAGTCGAACATATGCCTTCTTCTCTCCATCAGGCTTGATCAGAGTATTGACCTTAGCCACCTCAGTGTCATAGGGCTTCTTGACAGCCTGTTTAATCTGGTGCTTGTTGGCCTTAACATCCACGATGAACACCACTGTGTTGTTGTCTTCTATCTTCTTCATGGCTGACTCAGTGGTGAGGGGGAATTTGATGATGGCATAGTGGTCAAGTTTGTTTCTCCGAGGGGGCGCTCTTCCGAAGATATTTGGGCTGCCTCCTGAGCCGCAGTGTTTTGGGCCGCCGGAAGGTGGGTGACATCTGGATCTTCTTTTTCTTGTGGCTGTGGACACCTTTCAACATTGCTTTCTTGGCCTTCAAAGGCTTTGCTTTGGCTTCAGCTTTAGGAGGGGCAGGGGCGTCCTTCTTTGCCTTCGGCGCCATCTTCATGAAAAGGTCCCTGCAATCTTGATTCCAGCTTGTGCTTCATCCAGTCTAGCATTTCGCATGATGTACTCTGCATATAAGTTAAATAAGCAGGGTGACAATATATAGCCTTGACATACTCCTTTCCCAATTTGGAACCCGTTTAGCTTTAGTATCAGGGTAATACTGGCTTTATGGTACAAACTGGAAAATGTTCCCTCCTTTCCTATTTTCTGGAAGAGTCTGTGAAAGAATGTTCTTTCAATGTTTGTTATAACTAAAACGTTTTGATTGTTTGTGGCTCTTTTGGAGTTTGTCCATCTCACTTGGTAATCTAATTTCTTGGCATATAGTTGCTCATTTCCTAAAACCCTTTTTATTTCTGCAAGATCAGTCTTTTTCATTCCTGATCTTAGTATCTGATTCTTCTTTTTTTCATGGGTGCTAGCTAAAGACTTATCAATTTTGTTGATCTTTTCAAATAATCAATTTTTGGGTGCACTGATTTTCTCTGCTGTTTCTCAGTGTTCCAGTTCACTTATCTATGCTATAACCTCTATCAATTTTTCCCTCCTTGCTTTGAGCTTAGTTTGCTCTTCTCTTTCTAGTTTTTAAGATGGAACTTGGGTTGTTTGGAGATTTTTCTTATTTAATATAGGTGGCTCAGATGGTAAAGCATCTGCCTACAAGGTGAGAGATGTGCGATCCCTGGGTCGGGAAGACCCCCTGGAGAAGGAAATGGCACCCCACTCCAGTACTCTTGCCTGGAAAACCCCATGGATGGAGAATCCTGGTAGGCTGCAGCCCATGGGGTCACACAGAGTCGGACACGACTGAGCGCCTTCACCCACTCACTCATTTACAGCTGTAAATTTTCTTCTAAGTACTGCTTTACATACATCCACAAGTTTTGGTATGTTTTCTTTATTTTCATTTATCTCAAATTTTTTCCTAATTACCCCTTTGATTTCTTCTTTGACCTCTTGGTTACTTAAGAGTACTGTTTAATTTCCATATAGTTTTGACTTTCCCAAATATCCCTTGTAGTAACTTCTAATTTCATGCTATTGTGGTTTCAGACCATATTTTGCAGGGTTTGAATCTTTTAAAAAGCAGAGACTTACTTTGCCAACAAAGGTCCATCTAGTCAAGGCTATGGTTTTTCCAGTGGTCATGTATGGATGTGAGAGTTGGACTGTGAAGAAAGCTGATCGCTGAAGAATTGAAGCTTTTGAACTGTGGTGCTGGAGAAGACTCTTGAGAGTCCCTTGGACTGCAAGGAGATCCAACCAGTCCATTCTAAAGATCAATCCTGGGTGTTCATTGGAAGGACTGATGCTAAAGCTGAAACTCCAATACTTTGGCCACCTCATGTGAAGAGTTGACTCACTGGAAAAGACTCTGATGCTGGGAGGGATTGGGGGCGGGAGGAAAAGGGGACGAGAGAGAATGAGATGGCTGGATGGCATCACCGACTCGATGGACATGAGTTTGAGTGAACTCCGGGAGTTGGTGATGGACAGGGAGGCCTGGCGTGCTGTGATTCATGGGGTCGCAAAGAGTCGGACACGACTGAACTGAACTGAACTGAATCTTTTAAAATGTACTGAGTCTTGCTTTACATACATTCTATCACGGAGTATGTGTCACATACATTTGGAAGAATGGAAGTTCTGTTGTTGGGTGCTCTGTAGATGTCTGTTACGTTGAGTTAGATCACAGAGTTGTTCAAATATTCTATTTCCTTGTTGATCTTATTTCTACTTGTTCTATCCATTACTGAAAATGGAATTTTGAAATCTCCATCTATTACTGAATTGTCTATTTCTCCTTTCACTTATATTTTTGTTTCATATATTTTTGGGTCTATATTGCTAGTTTCACATGAGTTTATGTTTTATGATCTTCTCATGGACAGACCCTTTTGCTATTACAAATGTCTTTTTTGTCTTCAGTAACAACTGCTGTCTTAAAGTCTATTTGGCCTATTAGTACAGCTACTCCAGCTCTCTTTTGGTTACTATTTGCATGGTTTATTTTCTTCTTTCACTTTCAACATACTGTGTCTTTGAAACTAAAATATGTCTCGCATAGAAACTATATCTTCATATTTTCACTTAATCTAAGTTACTAGTTTATACCTTTGAATGGTGTTTAGTCCATTTACATTTAGTGCAATTACTGATAAGAGTAAAATTTACATCTGCCATTTTACTATTTGTTTTCCACATGCCTTATATCTTTTGTGTCCCTCTATTTTTCCTCTGCTGCCTTAATTTGTATTAAACAGGCATTTTCTAGTTACCATTTTAACTCCCTTGTCATTCTTTTTCTTATATTTTTTAGTTATTTTCTTAGTGTTTCACCTGGGGATTACAATCAACATATTACAACAATCTCACTTGGTCAATTAATACAAAATTTTGGTATTGTTCAAAAACTTTGCTTCTATATGGCTCTATTTCCTCCCCTTTGTAACTCTGTCATACAAATTATATATTTATATACTGTATACACATCCAATTCGATTTATAATTACTGCTTTTTGCCTTTGTCTCTTAAAACACAAACTGGAGAATCCCATGGACAGAGGACTCTGGCAGGCTACAGTCCATAGGGTCACAAGTGTTGGATATGACTTAGCAACTAAACCACCAACCACCACAGTCAGGATTCTCCAGAGTAATAGAACCAGTGGGAGATATATATATATATATATCCAAGCCCCATGATCTGCCCTCTGCAAGCAAGAATCCTATCAGAACGAGTTGTAATCCAAATGTGAATGCCTAAGAACCAGGGAAGCCAATGTTATAAGTCCCAGTCTGAGTTCAATACTCTGAGAACCAGAAACACTGATGTAAAAAAAAAAAAACCACTAGAAGAAAAGTTACAAACAAAAATATATTTTTGCTCTTCTTTATCTATATAATTACCTTTCCCAGGGCTACTTATTTCTTCATGTGGATACAAGTTACTGTCTATGTCATTTCATTTCTACATGAAGGACTCCCTTAAGTATTTCTTGTAGGACAGGTCTACTAGTGACAAATCCCCCCAACTTTTATCTCAGCTGTCTTACTTTCTCCTTTTAAAAAAAAATGAAATATAAATCACAAAAAGTCACCAGTTCAAAGAGTATAATTCAGAGATTTTAGTATATTCACAAAATTATGTACCTATTTCAATAATATTTTTATCACCTTGAAAAGAACCTTGTACCCATCAGTAGTTATTCCCTATTCCCGCCAGCATGCTCATTCTCTGGAAATCAGCAATTTCTGTTCTGTCTCTACAAATATGCCTATTCCAGATATTTCACAGACATGCGTGCTAAGCCACTTCAGTAGTGTCTGACTGTGTGGTAGCCCACCAGGCTCCTGTGTCCATGGGATTCTCCAGGTAAGAATACTGGAGTGGATTGCCATGCCCTCCCCCAGGAGATATTCTCAACCCAGAGATGGAACCTTCATCTCTTTTGTCTCCTGCATTGGCAGGTAGATTCTTTACCACTAGTGCCATCTGGGAAGCCCATTCATAGAAATGGAATAATATTAATATGTGACTTTTTATGTCTAGCTTCTTTCACTGAACACAATGTCAAGGTTTCACCTTCATTTCTGAACAGGATCTTTTCTGGATATACAATTCCTATTCAACCTTCTTTTTCTTCCAGCATTTGCAATACGTCATCTGACTGCCTTCGGGCCTCCATGATTGCTGATGAGAAGTCAGCTCTTTAATTCGATTAAGATGTCTTGAACATAACGAGTGGCTTTCACTTGGTGCTTTCAAGATGCCCTCTTCTACTAGGTTGTGTCTCAGTGTGGGTATCTTTTGAGTTTTTCCTATTTAGTGTTCATTGGGCCTCTTGGATGAATGATTTTTCTCACTAATTTGGGGCCATTATTTCCTCCACGGTTCTTTCTTCCCTATCCTTTCTCATTACTCCCCTTTTGGGAATCACATTATGTTCACATTGCTATGGCTGATGTCCCACAGATCTCTGAGCCTCTGTTAGAAATCCTTTTTTTATTTCTTTTCTTCACACTGAATAATATCAACTGACCTATCTTCAAATTTCTAGCTATTTCTTTCTGCCTAATCAAATCTGATGTTAAGTCCCCAAAGTGAAATTTTCATTTATTACATTTTAGAATGCCAGAATTTCTATAAGGTTAATTTCCTTAAAAATACCTTTATTCAGATAATCCATATACTATGTAATTCACCAATTTAAAGTGTAAAATTCAATGGTTTTTAGTGTCTTCACAGATATATACAACTATCCCACAATCAACTTCATAACATTTTCATCCCCTCAACAAGAAGCCCCAGACTCTTAAAACTACAAGCACTCTACATCTCTTATTCTCTCCCTAACTTAGCACTAAGCAGCCCCTAATCTACATTCTGTTCCTAAAAATGTCACTGTTCTAAACATTTCTGATGAATGGACTCATGTAATATGTCAATGTGTGGTCCTTTATGACTGGCTTCTTTCACTTAGCATGACATATTCAAGGTCCAGGTATCGCTTGCTATCTGTTTCATCTAATCTATATTTTTTCCTTAAAAAATTTATTTTATTTTCTCTTCTCTTGCCTCAATTGTTACATGCTCTTCTTTTATTCTTTTAGTGGCTACCCTAGAAATTACAACATAACTCTTTAGGGTATCAAAATATAATATATATTAGTACTTTCACCTTTTCCTCAACAATTAAAGAAACTCAAGGAATTGGAATGTCATTTACTTCTCCCAGATATAATGTTATTGTCATTAACTTGAAATTTATACACACAAATGAATATATATCCATTCAAAAACATTAATTATTTTAGATGGTGGGCATTCATTTAAATTTATGCCCATGTTTGGCACTTTTACTCCTGTATTTATTCCTTTAACCATTTCTACATTTCTTTCTGGGATAATTTTCCTTCTAGGTGAAAAATGCTCTTTAGTCTATGCCTTCAGTGCAAATTTGCCAATAACAGTCTTTCTTTTTTTAACCTTTCTAAAAGTTACTTTTAGTGGATATTAGATTCTATGTTGGTAGTTATTTTCCTTCAGCATTTTGTAGCTACTCTTTATCTTGTGGTTCAAACCGTTTGGCTAGTTTACTACTTATCAATTTGTTGCTCCCTGAAGATAAGTGCTCTTGTTTTCCTTAACAGGTGTGTATATATATAATATGTCTTAACAAGTGAATATATATATTTGTCTTTAAGTGTACTTTTTATATCTTGCTTGGGATAGGACAGATTTCTTGTCTCTATGACTTGATGTGTTTTCTATCACTTTTAGAATGTTCTTTACCATTGTCTTTTCTGCCCTCTATTCTCCCTTACCTCCTTCTGGACCACTTATGTGTGTATTATATTTTAACTCCATAACTCCCATGTCCGTTGCCTTGTTATATTTTCTAACCCTCTGTATTTCAACGAAATTTATTTTTTCACCTATATTTTAATGGTCTCTTTATTTCCTCAATTAAGCCTAAACTAAGGTTACCCACTGTTATGCACAAAGATATGTTTCTCCAAAATCTGTGTGTTGAAGATGTAATCCACCGTACCCAGAATGTGACTGTACTTGAATATCTATTTAAAGAGGTTATTCAGTTTAAATGAGGTCATTGAGGTGGGCCCTCATCAAATATGACTGGTGTCTTTCTAAGAAGGGACTGTACATAGACATACATGGGGTGAATATTATGTGACAAGGAGAGAGGCCTCAGGAGAATCCAGCCCTCTAAAATAGCACCTTGATCTTAGACTTTCTACCCTACATAATAACTGTGAGGAAATAAACTTTTATTGTTTAAGCCACTCAATCAATGGGATATTGTTATGGCGGCCCTGTTTAATTTTGATAAGCATAATTTTTACTTCTATAAATTTCAATTTTCCCCCACAGAACTCCCCAAGAATTCTTTGCTAAAATTCTTAATGTTATCTTCCATTTCTCTGAATTTATTAAGTGTAGTTATTTAAAAACCTATCTGATTACTCATCTGGCTGAATCCTCTATGTATCTGGATCAACTATCTATTGATCTTCTTGGTTTTTCAGTTCCTTCATTTTCTCTCATATCCTTGGTTATTATTTATTGATTGCAAAATACCGCAGAAAAAATGTGATGCCCAGGATACTACTATCTTCCTTCAGAGGATTTTTATTTGCTTTTGGCAAATGGGCAGTAAAACTAGCAATCAGAGTTTACCTGAATCCATATTCAAGAACTGAAATTAATTCAGAGTTGGTCTTCATATTAATTCACAGTTCTTCTTTATTCAGAGACGCAGCCCTTCAGATTCACAAGTAATGGGGAGCAGACTCTGGATGACACTGACGTGGGGGCCCAGGCCTCTAGCTTTTGATCCCTAAAGACTTCAAAAGCACTTCATAGCTTTTCAGTGTTTCAGCTGCCTCTTCCAGAATTAGCTTATGTCAATAAAGAAAAAGAACCCAAATGCAGCTCTCATCGTCTGTGTTTATTTATTTGTATTTTCACCTACTTAATCTTTCTTTTCAATTAAACTCATATATATATGATAAATATGATATATATACACACATATGTATGTGTATATGTATTTTGAATGCATATTTATGTCTATGTGTGTATGTATATATCAAACACACATGCGTATACATATGTGTGTAATACACATATTCCTTTTAAAAAACGGAATGATAACATAGCACAGACATAGACATAGCATAGACATAGAATACCTCATTTTATTGTGCTTTACTTTATTGAATTTTGCAGCTACTGGATTTTTTACAAATTAAAGGTTTGTGTCACTTTGTGTTGAGCAAGTCTATCTGTGCCGTTTTTTCAACGCATTTTTAAATTAAGATATGCATACTTGTTTACTGAACACTTAATAAGATTACACTATAGTGTAAATCTAACTTTTATATGCACAGGGAAACTAAGAACTTGTGACTCATTTCATTGCGGTACTAGCTTTACTGTTGTAGTCTGGGACTGAACCCACAATACCTCTGAGGTATGCTCGTATTTACATTATTGTTAAGCAAGTAATACAAGTAATGTGGGGCCTGGAACCATGTTTTTCACACAGAGAAGATCCAAGTTTGTTTCTTCTAGGTACCTGGAGTATTCGCACTATGAGAAACTTGGAAACACTCGCACACCAGATCATCATATCTGATTCAAAAATTTTAAATAATGCAAAGGTGAGCTATCGTTTGCTTTCAATTACTCTTATTCCTAGAAAGTAGCCCTTTGGGGTCCTAAAACCAAATGATGGAGGTTTTCTAGTACAATCTAGTTTTAGCGGCTTCTAAAGTCTAATGACTGTCCACCTAGAAAAATACTTGCACTTGACAAAAGCAGATTGTCAAAAGCACTCCTCAAGAAATGCTTCTTGAATGAGAAAGTAAGGACCTCTGAAAAACTGTTCAACCATAAAAGCAACAAGTATACTGCACATAGGGTCAAAAGCAACTTTTTTAGGGCTGTGAAAACTAGTGTAACTAGAGCTTGAAAGAATCTGAACAGCATTTATTCAATAAAACTGTCTGGATCTTGAGCTATGTGGTATTTTAACTTGTTCTGTTCATATCCCCTTTTCTTTGCAATAGCTGTAAAACCTGCAGTTTCACTACCATAGTAACTGTGAAAATAATCCAGCAATTGCTGGAGGATGCAGAACATTCAAAGCATTGGAAGAAATTCTTATCCTGTCATTAGCTGATCACTAAGCTGATGCTGGGAGGGACTGGGGGCAGGCGGAGAAGGGGATGACAGAGAATGAGGTGGCTGGATGGCATCACCAACTCGATGGACATGAGTTTGAGTGAACTCCAGGAGTTGGTGATGGACAGGGAGGCCTGGAGTGCTGTGATTCATGGGGTCGCAAAGAGTCGGACACAACTGAGTGACTGAACTGAACTGAACTGAAGCTAAACTAAGGGGAGACTTCACTGGCTACACACAGTTTAGATTACCAAGATTACAGAATCAGTCCAGGAAAGTCATCAAACAAAGAGCAACAACAACAGTCCACAGGGGTGGAGATCTGACTTGCAGAGTAGTCAGCATTATATTTAAAATGTCTAGCTTTCAATAAAAAATTATGAAGCATGCCAGGAAATAGTAACGGAAAGCCCATTCACATGAAAAAATGTAGTAAACAGAAACTACTGGAGAAGCCCAGACATTGGTTATACTAGACAACGACTTTAAACCAATCATTTTATTTTTTTTTAAACCAATCATTTTAAATAATGTTCAAAGATCTAAAGAAAACCACAACCAAAGATTTTAAGGAAAATCTCACACACAAAAAAGACTACCAATAAAAATACAGAAATTATAAGAAAGGGGCTGCCCTGGTGGTCTACTGGTTAAGAATCTGCCTTGCAAAGCAAAGGACACTGGTTCAATTCCTGGTCCATGAAGATTCCACATGCCTTGGAGCAACTAAGTCTACGCGCCACAACTACTGGGTCTACATGCAACTACTGAAGCCCATGAGGCTAGAGCATGTGCTCTGCAACAAGAGAAGCCACTGCAATGAGAAGTCCACACACCACCACAACAAGTAACCCCTGCTTATCACAGAGAAAGCCTGAATGTAGCAATGAAGACCTACCACAGACAAAAAATAATATTTAAAAAAAAATTGTAAGAAAGAACCAATAAAAATTTTGGAGTCAGAAAGTACTCAGTGAAATGGAAATGAAAAATTCAGTAGAGGGGCTTAAGAGTAGATAATCCAGTATGAGAAATAGAAAAAAAGGAAGAAAAATAAATGCAGCCTCTGAAACGCAATGAGACACCATCAAGCAATAACAACATACAAATAATAAGAGTCTTAGTAGCAGAGGAGAAAGGGAAAGGGGCAAAAGTGTATGTGAAGAAATACTGACCAAAAATTTCCTAGTTTGATGCAAAAATCAACTGACACATTAAAGAAGACGTAAAATATCAATTAGGATAAACCCAAACTTAATCTGCAACATCAGCCCTTCCCTGGGTCTCCAACCTGCTGGCCAATGCAGTACATTTTGAACTTGCCAGCCTCTGTAAGTTACATGAGCCAGTTCCTCAAAATACACACACATACGCACACACATACCCACACACACATTGTATTGATTCTGTTTCTCTGGAAACCCTAATATAAAATTAGCACAAAGAAAGAAGCATGCCATAGAACCACACAAGAACAATATTTTGTGTACCGCTGAAATTAATTTGGTATTAACATGAATTAGACTTATAAAATCCAACACACTTTCACCATAAAAACACCCTGCCCATTAGGAACACAAAGAAACTTCCTGAACATGATAAAATGACTCTATGAAAAACCCACACCTAATATCATGCTAAATGGTGAAAGACTTAAAAGTATCCACTTAAGAGCAAGAAAAAGATAAGGATGCCTGTTTTCACCACTTCTATTAAAAACTATACTGGAAGTTCCAGTCAGAGCAATTAAGCAAGAAAAACAGATAAAAGGCAACTAAATTCAGATGAAAAAAGTGTGACTATTTCTACTTGCAGATAATTGATTATATACACAGAAAATCCAAAAGAATTGGGGGGGAAATCTACTAAAGCTAGTAAGTTAGGAAAAGTTGCACAGTTGAACATTAATACACAAAACAGTTAGTTCTAAACACCAGCATGAACAATCAAAAAATCAAAACTATTCCATAACTGTAGCATTCAAAAGAATAAAATATCCAGAGTAAATTTAATCAGAGAAGCGAAATACTTGTACACGGAAACTACAAAACATTGCTGAGAGAAATTAGAAACAACCTAAATCAGCGAAAAAACATCCTGTGTCTACATACTGCAAGAGCAAATATTAAGATTACAATATCTGCAAAGTGATCTATAAATCAGTGCAATTGCTATCAAATTTCCAATGGCCTTATTTGAAAAAAAGAAATGGAAATGACTATTCTCAAATTCACATGGAATGCCAAGGGTATCCGAGTAACCAAAACAATATTGAAAAAAAAAAATGGAAAACTCAAACTTCCTAACTTCAAAACTAACTAAAATGAAACAATATAACCAAAACAGTGTTATTCTGACCTAAGGATGACAAATAGACCAAAGGAATAGAATTCAGAGTTCAGAAATAAACCCAAACAGCTTTGTTCGGCCAAATGAATCTTGACCAGGATGCCAATACCAGTCTATAAAGAATACAGTCTCCCCAACAAGAGGTGCTGGGAGAAGCAGGTAACTACATGCAAAAGAGTAGAGTAACCCCTGGGTTACTCCATACACAAAATGTAACTCAAAATGGATCAATGACCTAAATGGTAAGAGCTAAAGCTCTAAAACTATTAGAAGAAAACAAAGGTGTAAATCTTCGTGACTTCAAATTAGGTAACAGATTCTTAGACTTAATGCCACAAGCACAAGGAACAAAAGAAAAAATAGGTAAATGGGACTTTATCAAAATTTAAAACTTTTGTGCATCAAATAACATTATCAAAAAAGTAAAACTCTACAAGATGGGAGAAAATATCTGCAAATCTTACATCAGATAAAAGTCTGTATTCAGAATATATAAACCAAAAACTCTTACAACTCAAAAATAAAAAGACAAATAGATCAATTGAAAAACAGGATAAGGACTTGAAAGGACTTCTCTAAAGAAGATATACAAATGGACAATAAGCACATGAAAAGATGTTCAACATTGTTAGTCATTAAGGAAATGCAAGTTAAAACCACAATGAGATTCCACTTCACAAGTTACAATTAAAAAATGGAAAATAAGAAGTGCCTCCAAGGATAAGGAAAAACTGGAACCCTTCTATACTTCTGGTAGGCATGTAAAGTACATAATGGCCACTGTGGACAACAGTTTGAGGGTTCCTCAAAAAGTTAAAACGTAGAATTACCATCAGTGAATCAGTGAAAGTTGCTCAGTAATGTCTGACTCTTTGCGACCCTGTGGACTGTAGCCTGCCAGGCTCCTCTGTCCATGGAATTCAATTACCATATGACACAGCAATTTCACTCCTAGGTATATACCCAAAGTTGGAAAAGTTCGGGTATAAATAGAAGGAAGAATGGTAGCTGAGGAGAAAGAAATAAATAAATGGTTGTGCAATGAGGAAAATACAGTATTACACTGGTCTCTTTTAAAAGAGTCCCAGAGAAGAGATGATACTGTTTGTGAGCTCAAAAATACCAGATGTTTGAAATTACAAATGAACTGCTGCTTTCAGAACCTGACAAAGCTGAATGGAAGTCTAAAAACTTAAGTGGCATGCCTCTGGGAGATACTTTAATCTTACAGTATAATGATGAACTGGACTAATTATTCATGCCTATGAGGGTCTCTTGGAGAAAGCAATGGCAAGCCACTCCAGTACTCTTGCCTAGAAAATCCCATGGACGGAGGAGCCTGGTAGGCTGCAGTCCATGGGGTCGCTACGAGTCAGACATGACTGAGCGACTTCACTTTCCCTTTTCACTTTCACACACTGGAGAAGGAAATGGCAACCCACTCCAGTGTTCTTGCCTGGAGAATCCCAGGGACGGGGGAGCCTGATGGGCTGCCCTCTATGGGGTCACACAGAGTCGGACACAACTGAAGTGACTTAGCAGCAGCAGCATAAGGGTCTCTACTAATGTGTCACTATTGACTCTTACATTTCAGGTTATATCTACCCATCACCCTGCATTGTGATGTGACACTAACCTTGTTGCTAAGATTCAACTATACCATGTCCTGTGATAATACTAATTGTTGATAATCACATCATGAGAAATGCTGGACTGGATGAAGCACAAGTTGGAATCAAGATTGCTGGGAGAAATATCAATAACCTCAGATATGCAGATGGCACCACCCTTATGGCAGAAAGTGAAGAGGAACTCAAAGGCCTCTTGATGAAAGTGAAAGAGGAGAGTGAAAAAGTTGGCTTAAAACAACATTCAGAAAACTAAGATCATGGCATCTGGTCCCATCACTTCATGGCAAATAGATGGGGAAACAGTGACAGACTTTATATTTTTTGGGCTCCAAAATCACTGCAGATGGTGACTGCAGCCATGAAATTACAAGACACTTGCTCCTTTGGAAGAAAAGCTATGACCAACCTAGACAGCATATTGAAACGCAGAGACGTTACTTGGCCAACAAAGGTCCGTCTAGTCAAAGCTATGGTTTTTCCAGTTGTCATGTATGGATATGACAGTTGGGACTATAAAGAAAGCTGAGCGCTGAAGAATTGATGCTTTTGAACTGTGGTGTTGGAGAAGACTCTTGAGAGTCCCTTGGACTGTAAGGATATCTAACCAGTCCATCCTAAAGGAAATCAGTCCTGAATATTCAGCGAAAGGACTGATGCTGAAGCTGAAACTCCAATACTTTGGCCACCTGATGCAAAGAACTGACTCATTTGAAAAGACTGATGCTGGAAAGACTGAAGGCGGGAGAAAAAGGGGATGACAGAGGATAAGATGGTTGGATGGCATCACCGACTCAATGGACAGGAGTTTGAGTAAACTCTGGGAGTTGGAGATGGACAGGGAGGTCTGGCGTGCTGCAGTCCATGGTGTCACAGAGTCGGATACAACTGAGCAACTGAACTGAAAAGCAAATATACTGGGAAGTTGGGTTAAAGCCTCCTCAGGATGTATAAATACTGATGGAAAAATAACTGCCCTGAGGAAGAACAGGATTAGCAAACCATAAGTTAACGCCTATGCTAAAGAGTTGTGTACAAGTTTATTTTAAGTTACAAACAGAATTCGGAGTGGGTTGCCATTCCCTTCTTCAGGGGATCTCACGACCCAGGTATTGAACGCAGGTCTCCTGCATTGCGGGCAGATTCTTTACCATCTGAGCCACCAGGGAAGCCCAATAAATGAAGAAGGGAATAGTAATCAGTATAGAAGTTTGAGAATGTAAGTAAGACTTTTTAGAGCATAGTAGATTTTTATTTAAGTCTACCCCTACCCCAAACTGACCCCTCCAAAAGTTACACATATTCACAATGTTACTACTTGGCTCATAGAAATGCAGTAGAAGTGATTACATGGATTTTAAGGCTAAGGTATACAAGTCAACACGTTTTCCACCTGGCGCTTTCAGTCTTTTGGAATGCGCAAGCACTGAGCCCAGCTACCTTGCTTGAGGAAGCCTAAACTAGCTCATGTGAAAAGACCACATGAAGATGCCCAAATGGAGAGGAATGGGAGCCCACTGTCCAACTTCCTGACAGTGAACATCATAAATGCTCACTGTATGTCATTAAGTTTTAGGGTAATTTATTACACAGCCATCAATAACTGAACAGGGCTCAAGTAATTTACAACCTAGAGGGAGAGATAAATAAAGACAAAAACAACTAACAAAAAGCAGGATGTGATAATCACCATGCAGAATGTAAACAGAAGGCCTTGAGAGAGGACCATAAAATATGAGTCTAGCTCCTGTATGCAGGTCAGGAAGCAACAGTCAGAACTGGACATGGAACAACAGACTGGTTCCAAATAGGAAAAGGAGTACGTCAAGGCTGTATATTGTCACCCTGCTTATTTAACTAATATGCAGAGTACATCATGAGGAATGCTGGGCTGGAAGAAGCACAAGCTGGAATCAAGATTGCCGGGAGAAATAGCAATAACCTCAGATATGCAGATGACACTACCCTTATGGCAGAAAGTGAAGAGGAACTCAAAGGCCTCTTGATGAGAGTGAAAAGGTTGGCTTGAAGCTCAACATTCAGAAAACAAAGATCATGGCATCTGGTCCCATCACTTCATGGGAAACAGATGGGGAAACAGTGGAAACAGTGTCAGACTTTATTTTTTTGGGCTCCAAAATCACTGCAGATGCTGACTGTAGCCAGGAAATTAAAAGACGCTTACTCCTTGGAAGGAAAGTTATGACCAGCCTAGATAGCATATTAAAAAGCAGAGACATTACTTTGCCAACCAAGGTCCGTCTAGTCAAGGCTATGGTTTTTCCCGTGGTCATGTATGGATGTGAGAGTTGGACTGTGAAGAAAGCTGATCGCCGAAGAATTGATGCTTTTGAACTGTGGTGCTGGAGAAGACTCTTGAGAGTCCCTTGGACTGCAAGGAGATCCACCCAGTCCATTCTAAAGGAGATCAATCCTGGGTATTCATTGGAAGGATTGATGCTAAAGCTGAAACTCCAATATTTTGGTCACCTCATGCGACGAGTTGACTCACTGGAAAAGAGTCTGATGCTAGGAGGGATTGCGGGTAGGAGGAGACAGGGACGACAGAGAATGAGATGGCTGGATGGCATCACTTACTCGATGGACATGAGTTTGAGTGAACTCCGGGAGTGGGTGATGGACAGGGAGGCCTGGTGTGCTGTGGTTCATGGGGTTGCAAAGAATCGGACACGACTAAGCGACTGAACGGAACTGAAGCATGGCTCAGCTGGTAAAGAATCCACCTGTAATGCAGGAAACCTGGGATCGATCCTTGGACTGGGAAGATCCCCTGGAGAAGGGAAAGGCTACCCATCCCAGTATTCTGGCCTGGAGAATTCCACGGACTGTACAGTCCACGGGGTCGCAAAGAGTTGGACACATAAATCACTTTCACTTTCTTTCAAGGGATAAAGCAGACAGGGTAATATGAGAAAGGCTTCACAGAAGTAATCTTCAAGCTATGGCCTAAAAGACACATAGAACTTTGCAGGAAAACAACAGTAATAAAAAGAAGGAAGGTGCAGGAGAACTTGGTAACAAAGTGGCATATCATATGGAATTCTTCAGAGACAAAAACTGAACTTGTGGTTTATACAATGTCTAATATTGAAACAGTATCAAACTATTTGAAGGACACTGTAGGAAATGTTACTCTAAAACAAAACAAGGTGGAGTTCTAGAGATTGACCTTAATCATGAGAAATTATTAGATTTCCTGCTGTTTAATCTTTATGCAAAGGGCTAACTCTGACCCCTAAGAAATGAAAGCCACTTATCAGTGCTTCCTTTGATGTACTGGCCAAGGCAAAACCCAGTACCTCGCTTGTTCATTGTCCCAGACCCAGTATCAGCTTAATGACAGCAATTCTCCAAGCTCAGCATTCTTTGGAGTTCTAGGGGTGATTTTCAGGGAGGCACTGATCTTGAACCTAAATGAAAAGAGCCAGCGCCTAATAACAGCCATAAAAAGCTGAGAAAATTAATAAGCTGCTTTAATCACTGAAATTTACCCTGACTTTTCTGATAAGGGCCTAAAGATTATATCTACAGGCAACAGGCCGACAAGCCAGGAAATAATCATTACTTACCAAACCAAATCAAAGCACTGAGCTCTTCAAGCTGCTCGACAAGTAGAAGCACGCAGTCTTTCTGAGCTGCCTGTTGGTGGTCTGTTTAGGAAACTCACCTTCGATCTGGGATCCCTCTCTCTAAATCAGTGCCTGCGTGACTCTATGAACTGTAGCCCACCAGGCTCCTCTGTCCATGGGATTCTCCAGGCAAGAATAATGGAGTGGGTTGTATGCCCTCCTCCATGGGATCTTCTCCATCAAGAGATCGAATCTGCTTCGAACCTGCATATCCTGTGTCTCCTGCACTGTAGGGAGGATTCTTTACTTGTTGAGCCACTGGGGAAGCCCCACTAAATCAGACTTGTTAAAACGATCAGGAAGGCAGTCTTTAAAAACCCTGATACTTTAAAACTGCTCTTCTCCTCACCTCATAAAACTTTTTTAAGGAGCCCACCAGGCATATCTTCAGGCTATCCACAATCTCCTGATGAGGCATCTGGAACACCACTCGTGAATACCATTTTGTGAGGGTGCTGGGGCAGAGGTGGGGAGAGAAGAAAGAGAAAAGATGAACACACATTCACAGAGGAAGGACTACATCTGAATGTCAGCACACACAGGCTTCTCCACGTATCAGTCACACGAGTATCCAGCAAATGCTTTTATGTTACATGTAAAAATCACACGCTGATGCAGGGAAAAGATACATGCAAACCAGCTACAGAATATAAATAATTGTGGATATTTGCTACCAAACTGCTTTTAATAGAAAAAAAACCTAGATATCCACCTACAGAGAACTAGTTAAATAAATAGTGCTGTAGCATATAATAAATTCCATGCAGCAATTAAAAAGAAACAATGGACATTTATTTATATTGATATGGGAAAATGTCCAAAATACATAGTTTAAACACACAAAAAATGAAGAACAGTATATACAGTAATATGCCACTTGTGTGTGTGCACCAGCTACCTAGAAGTGTTAATATGTACATAAAAGAGAACCTAAGAGTATATATATGCCAAATCTTTGGTGGTTGTTAATAAAAATAAGCCATGAGGAATTTTCACTTTCTCAGTTTCCAGAGATTTTTGCATGAGCATGCTTCATTTTTAAAATCAAAAACAAACAAACAAAATCCCTCATTTCTGGGGGGGAAAAAAATCCACTACCACCAAGCCACAGGCTCCATTCTGAAAGGGATTACACTGCAGCCAGGGAAGAAACTTACACGTGTGACAAAGGATTGCACAAATTAATATTATAGGAAGAGAGAGAAGGAAGGATTTTAGTATACTTTTACTACAATACTGAATACTCAAAAAATTTTATGGCCTTATAGTAAGACTAGGTGTTAAAATAAGGTAACCAAACACAACAGAGCCAGGAGTGGCACTCACAGATTGATGCTTGCGACGAAGCCAACCACGGAGCGCATGCCTCTGCTGGGGTCGTGGTAAACATCCATTCCAATCACCATTAACTGTTTCTGGGTCAGAAAGCAAAAACCAAACCAAAACATCCAAGTAATCCGTCAGCCCACCTTGAATTGTTGTCTGAACCCCAAAGCAACATATGAAAGTAAGAGGGGGAGAAAGGGTGCAACCAAACTGACATTTTTAAACACTGTGAACAAAGTCAGAGATTGTCAAGATCAGGGATTGGCATACTTTCTGTAAAGAGCTAATCAGTAAAGACCTTATGCTTTGTGAGCCACACTATCTCTGTGTAATTCTGCCACTGCAACACACAAGCAGCCACAGGTTGTAGTACATAAAGGAGTAAGGCTGCTGCTGCCAAGTCACTTCAGTCGTGTCCAACTCTGTGCGACCCCATAGATGGAAGCCCACCAGGCTCCGCCATCCCTGGGATTCTCCAGGCAAGAACACTGGAGTGGGTTGCCATTTCCTTCTCCAATGCATGAAAGTGAAAAGTGAAAGTGAAGTCATTCAGTCCTGTCCGACTCTTCGCGACCCCATGGACTGCAGCCTACCAGGCTCCTCCGTCTATGGGATTTTCCAGGCAAGAGTACTGGAGTGGGTTGCCATTGCCTTCTCCAAGGAGTGAGGCTATGTTCTAATAAAACTGCATTTAAGGACAGTGAAAACTGAATTTCATATCATTTTCATGTGTCTGGAGATATTAGTCTTATGTTTATTTTTCTCAACCACTTAAAAATGTGAAAACCAGTCTAAGCTTTTGGCCTATACAAAAACAAGCAATGAACCACTCTGATTACTAGGCAATGAGAATATGGAAAACTCTGGGAGGAAAATTAGGAAAATAGCCAGGCAGGACTGTTTGGGGAGATGAACTGAATGAAGATATATCTCAGCATCACTCACCAGAGGAATATCCACTCCCCAGAGCTCACCACCCAATTTACAGTTAATCTGAAGTAAAATTTTCTGGGCCACACTTCGAAGCCTGGTGGGCTGACCAATGGTTCGAACATTGATGACCTGTAGTAAGAGGGACCAAAAGGAATGGGGAAAGAGAACACTAGCAACCTCTCAGACAATGTAAACTACTCATAAGCAAATACTACATTTGCTCAAGAAACTCCAGCTGGCCGATAATTTACTTTGCACTAACGGTTCTAACTCTTAACTAGTCAGGCATGCGTGTACACACATGTGCACACAAAATGCAAATGAAAACCAAAAAACCAGCCAATAAAAACTTTCAAAAATATCTCATGCAGAGTAAAAAGAAATTACTCTCCGTAGGAAAAGCCAGCTTTCCCCTTTCAAAGGGACGCCTATACTCTCAGAACCCAGTCATGTGAAACAACCTGGTGACTTGGCTCTGAACAAGCCCAAGGTCTCATGTGGGAACATGAAAGCAGTATTTACAAAGAGCATCTGCTATTCGCCAGGTTACTCTAATACGGGAAGTTTCACCAGTTGGGTCTACACACGCTGGCTTCTAATAGTGACTTCAGTCTTTTTGAACACATTTATCTCTTTTCCAAGCCTCAAGGGAGGCTAGAGTTTCCATCTATGCCTCCTGCTCAGCTCCCACTCACCTGTGAGGGTACAGGAGTCTGCACACAGCACAGTTTTTTAATGGCCCCATAGAGATCGTCACGTGCGCCGATGATGATGCAAACAACCATCTGTATCTTCCCCTTGAGGAGATAAAGTATATATAAGTCAGGCTTTGGAACTCTGAGGGGACCCTGATAGGGTTCAAGTCAGGGGCAGTTCAAAAGTCTGCAAAGCCATAGGACCTTTAGTGTATAGTGGGGGCTGAAACAAAGATGGTGGACATTCCAACACAGACAAAGGTCCCTGAACGTGAATGGACCTTTGGGTTCACATTTGTTGGGTTCCAGGCTTCTTTGTTTAGCTATATAATATGCTACTTTAAATTATCTAGAGCTGGTCCTGATTACCTGACTTACTCATTAGGAGACTTAAGATGCCTGCAAAAGACTAGACTTAAAAATATGAAAGGGTTTCTTATTAGCTAATGCTTTTAATTCCTGACAATTTTTTTTGCCACTCTCTTTAGTAAACTAAGTGCCTTATGACATTCGTGCCACAGAACTTTAACTAGGAAATAGGGAACATAATACCAGAAGAAAGGATTCAGAGCCAAATGCAGAGGAAATGCAGTCACTGCCAAATCCATAAGATCTTCCTAACTCTCTGATTAGGAGAGAGAAAAATATTGCCAGCAGATTATCTTATATCAGTGTCTTCTACCTCTCATTACTTAAGAGATCTGATACTAAAAACAAAGGATCTGACTTCCCTGGTGGTCCAGTGGTTAAGACTCCATGCTTCCACTGCAGGAGGCGTGGGTTTGATCCCTGGTTGGGGAACTAAGGTACCACATGCTGTGCAGTGTGATTTTAAAAATTGAAAAAAATTAACGGAAGAGAAAAAAAAAAGAGGTTCTTTCAAAAACTGAATAAAGGAAAGCAGCACAGAAGTAAAATAAATTTGCCAACCTTTTATGCCAGAATCAGAAATCAATAGTATACTATTCCAAACCACATTAGTTTTAAATTAAGATCTTTCAGAGGACACACATTCCAGCAATCATATC
Organism: Moschus berezovskii; assembly: GCF_049115385.1. Lineage (NCBI taxonomy): Eukaryota > Metazoa > Chordata > Mammalia > Artiodactyla > Moschidae > Moschus > Moschus berezovskii. The sequence goes on along the minus strand of NC_142466.1, from coordinate 76,949,524 downwards.
AAAGAACTTCAGAAGTCACAGCGAACAAGGGCTGAACACTGTGAGCCTGTATCTAAGAAACGGATGTGGTTTTTTAGTCTCTATAATGAGTCACAAGTCTTTTTTACATTAACATTTAAACATAGGTAGACACACGCATGTGCAAATCTAGATTTTTGGCTTCTACTGAAAAACAAATTAAAAATCAATTTGACAATGCTGGGCTGTTATCTGCAGTCATGGGGTTTACTCTCTCTATTCACTAGAGTCCCCTCTCCTGGCTCACTTCACTCTGGCAGATATCTGAGTTTATGACCCTGAAATAAAGAGAATAATGAAACAGAATGCCCTAAAAATGACAGATAGTAAGACCAATATGACCAAGTAAGACCAAGTTACATTAGGAATGTAACTCATATCTATGTCAATATCCATGAAGGTTGTTGGCAGTGCACTCTCATAAAAGGAACATGCCAAGTCATGAGATGGGGGAGCTGAGGTACTAAGCTGGACTTTTCTTTTGAAAGCAAGGCAAAATTTATCAGGCCCAGGGGAGGCCATTGCAGAGTAAGAAGGCATGGAAAGTCAGCAAGAAAATACAAAGAAAGGGAGAACATGAGTGTGCTGCTACAGATGATACACCCAGAGTTGAGGATCAAGAGAAAGTCATGATGTGAACATAACCTAATTCTAGTATTGATCTCATATGAACTGACTCTTCAAGGACCAGTTATCTCCAAAACTTATTTCATGCTTTTGCTCCCTCCTTAATCTTCTTCCTCTGTTTTATATACAGATAAGAACTGTAGGCCTGAACTACTAAGCTGTGAATATTATGACCTGCTCAGCTCTAGTGGTACCATTCGGCTATCAGGAACAAGCTGATGGGCCCCCTGACAAATTCATCACCGGAGCAATTTGAACCTTAAGCCAGACCAGACTGTGACAGCTCAGTACTGAATCGTGCAAGACAGCACCTGGCCCAGGAAACTGCTTTCTGAGCACGACATGTTCTATAAAGATAACAGACTGAAGTTAAGTCAGCTATTCTCTCAGCTGATTACATGAGGAACAGAACACTAGAGTGAGTGTGAGTGCCAACACAGGAGAGAAGCAAACCCAGCCAAAGGGCATGAAGACTACTCTGTTAATTCAGTGTTTCATGTGCATATGAGTAAGACACAGGTTCCTGGACACCATCAACAGCAGACCCACAACCAAGGTAATATAAAATCAAGTATTTCAAAATGAGCATCCAGAAAATTTACTCAACGAGTTAATTTATACCTCAACCCCCAGCATGGATTGAATGGTTCTGATATAGGTCTCTATGCGATCATCCTTCAGTTCCACCCAGGCCGGTGGGCTCATACGCATGCCAATGGGGCCAGCTACCTTCTCCAACATGTTCACCAGCTCTCGGGCTTGATCCATTGCTCTCTTTGGGTAAAACAGTGCCCAGAAATGCATGGGGACCTAGGAAAAACCACAAACTATTTTTTAGTATTTCCCACGACATCTCCAACACTCCAACATCATTTCAGGAGATGTTACTCCAAAGAACAAACTGTTTTTCACTCTTTCTGCTTCAGTCCTCTCTTCAGTTCAGTTCAGTTCAGTCTCTCAGTCATGTCCGACTCTTTGCGACCCCATGAATCACAGTACGCCAGGCCTCCCTGTCCATCACCAACTCCTGGAGTTCATTCAAACTCATGTCCATCGAGTCGGTGATGCCATCCAGCCATCTCATTCTCTGTCGTCCCCGTCTCCTACCACCCCCAATCCCTCCCAGCATCAGAGTCTTTTCCAGTGAGTCAACTTGTCTCATGAGGTGGCCGAAGTATTGGAGTTTCAGCTTTAGCATCAGTCTTTCCAATGAACACCAAGGACTGATCTCCTTTAGAATGGACTGGTTGGATCTCCTTGCAGTCCAAGGGACCCTCAAGAGTCTTCTCCAGCACCACAGTTCAAAAGCATCAATTCTTCGGCGATCAACTTTCTTCACAGTCCAACTCTCACATCCATACATGACCACGGGAAAAACCATTGCCTTGACTAGACGGACCTTGGTTGGCAAAGTAATGTCTCTGCTTTTTAATACGCTATCTAGCTTGGTCATAACTTTCCTTCCAAGGAGTAAGCGTCTTTTAATTTCCTGGCTACAATCAGCATCTGCAGTGATTTTGGAGCCCAAAAAAATAAAGTCTGACACTGTTTCCACTGTTTCCCCATCTGTTTCCCATGAAGTGATGGGACCAGATGCCATGATCTTCGTTTTCTGAATGTTGAGCTTCAAGTCAACCTTTTCACTCTCCTCTTTCACTTTCATCAAGAGGCCTTTGAGTTCCTCTTCACTTTCTGCCATAAGGGTGGTGTCATCTGCATATCTGAGGTTATTGCTATTTCTCCCGGCAATCTTGATTCCAGCTTGTGCTTCTTCCAGCCCAGCATTCCTCATGATGTACTCTGCATCTAAGTTAAATAAGCAGGGTGACAATATACAGCCTTGACGTACTCCTTTTCCTATTTGGAACCAGTCTGTTGTTCCATGTACAGTTTTGACTGTTGCTTCCTGACCTGCATACAGGTTTCTCAAGAGGCAGGTCAGGTAGGCTGGTATTCCGATCTCCTTCAGAATTTCCCACAGTTTATTGTGATCCACACAGTCAAAGGCTTTGGCATAGTCAATGAAGCAGAAATAGATGTTTTTCTGGAACTCTCTTGCTTTCTCCATGATCCAGCGGCTATTGGCAATTTCATCTCTGGTGCCTCTGCCTTTTCTAAAACCTGCTTGAACATCTGGAAGTTCACGGTTCACATATTGCTGAAGCCTGGCTTGGAGAATTTTGAGCATGACTTCACTAGCGTGTGAGATGAGTGCAATTGTGTGGTAGTTTGAGCATTCTTTGGCATTTCCTTTCTTTGGGATTGGAATGAAGACTGACCTTTTCCAGTCCTGTGGCCATTGCTGAGTTTTCCAAATTTGCTGGCATATTGAGTGCAGCACTTTCACAGCATCATCTTTCAGTATTTGAAATAGCTCAACTGGAATTCCATCACCTCCACTAGCTTTGTTCGTAGTGATGCTCTCTAAGGCCCACTTGACTTCACATTCCAAGATGTCTGGTTCCAGGTGAGTGATCATGCCATTGTGATAATCTTCGTCGTGAAGATCTTTTTTGTACAGTTCTTTTGTGTATTCTTGCCACCTCTTCTTAATATCTTCTGCTTCTGTTAGGTCCATACCATTTCTGTCCTTTATCGAGCCCATCTTTGCATGAAATGTTCCCTTGATATCTCTAATTTTCTTGAAAAGATATCTTGTTTTTCCGATTCTGTTGTTTTCCTCCATTTCTTTGCACTGATCACTGAGGAAGGCTTTCTTATCTCTCCTTGCTATTCTTTGGAATCCTGCATTCAGATGCTTGTATCTTTCCTTTTCTCCTTTGCTTTTCACTTCTCTTCTTTTCACAGCTATTTGAAAGGCCTCCTCAGACAGCCATTTTGCTTTTTTGCATTTCAGTCCTGTCTTATGTAATGCCAACTACCTCCTGAGAAACCTGTATGCAGGTCAGGAAGCAACAGTCAGAACTGTACATGGAACAACGGATTGGTTCCAAATAGGAAAAGGAGTACATCAAGGCTGTATATTGTTACCCTGCTTATTTAACTTAGATGCAGAGTACATCATGAGGAATGCTGGGCTGGAAGAAGCACAAGCTGGAATCAAGATTGCCGGGAGAAATATCAATAACTTCAGATATGCAGATGACACCACCCTTATGGCAGAAAGTGAAGAGGAACTTTCTTGATGAAAGTGAAAGAGGGGAGTGAAAAAGTTGGCTTAAAACTCAACGTTCAGAAAACTAAGATCATGGCATCTGGTCCCATCACTTCATGGGAAATAGATGGGGAAACAGTGGAAACAGTGTCAGGCTTTATTTTTGGGGGCTCCAAAATCACTGCAGATGGTGACTGCAGCCATGAAATTAAAAGACGCTTACTCCTTGGAAGGAAAGTTATGACCAACCTAGATAACATATTAAAAAGCAGAGACATTACTTTGCCAACAAAGGTCCATCTAGTCAAGGCTATGGTTTTTCCAGTGGTCATATATGGATGTGAGAGTTGGACTATAAAGAAAGCTGATCGCCGAAGAATTGATGCTTTTGAACTGTGGTGCTGGAGAAGACTCTTGAGAGTCCCTTGGACTGCAAGGAGATCCAACCAGTCCATTCTAAAGGAGATCAGTCCTTGGTGTTCCTTGGAAGGATTGATGCTAAAGCTGAAACTCCAATACTTTGGCCACCTCATGCGAAGAGTTGACTCACTGGAAAAGACCCTGATACTGGGAGGAATTGCAGGCAGGAGGAGAAGGGGACGACAGAGAATGAGATGGCTGGATGGCATCACTGACTCAGTGGACATGGTTTTGAGTGAACTCCGAGAGTTGGTGATGTACAGGGAGGCCTGGAGTGCTGCGATTCATGGGGTCGCAAAGAGTCGGACATGACTGAGCGACTGAACTGAACTGAATGTAGATGTGTGTGATAAGTACATTGTGGCACGCTCACAATAGACTACTATGCAGCAATGAGAATGGAAGCTCTATAACTATACTTAATGATATTGAGAAACTCATCAAGCAAGGTTGAAGAACGAAAGCAGAAGTGAAAGAACATATACAGTATGGTTCCATGTATATGTTACATACAAACACAGCTTTAAAAAATTCAGTGCTGTTAGAGGTCAGAACAGTGGCCATTTTGGGACTATGTAAGGGTGACAGGCAGTAGTAATTAGGACCATGGAGAGGAGCTTCTGGGGCACTGGTGAAGTTCTGCTTCTTAACCCTCAGTACTGTTTACTCAATTTGTGAAAATTAATCAAAACTAAATTCATAAGTGTACCTTTTCTTTAAATATATTTCCAAAAAACATTTTAGAAACAAAATGTGTATACTTTATGCATGGCCAGAGCAACCAGGTTAGCAAAAAAGATTTTAAAATAATTATATACTATTTTTTTCTTTAGTTGCCTTGGTGGGAAACTTTTAATTTTACTTCTTTCACGGAAACTGTAGGGGAAAAGAGGAAGAAAGAGAAAGGAAGAAGGAAGAACAAAGAGCACTTGGCAATAGGCTGGCACTGTATGAATTACCACAACAATTTATTTCTTTGTCCTGAATCTATGGTCAAGCAAAGGGCTTACTTCTAACAACTCATCAATTCGCTCTTGTTTGAAGGACCTTAGTTTAGTAAGTAATTCCATGGGAATTCAGTTGGTACTTCCTCCCAAAAAGAAGACACTAAATAATTTCTGCTTCCTCACATTTCTAGGAATACTGGCCCTCTCTTTACCACCCCACAAATCACTTACAGTCAAGACGGAAAGGTCTCTGGTTACTTCCTTAACCCAGTTTAGTTCCGGAGATGTGATAAATGATGTATTTCTTAAGTTAATTCTTTCCATTGGCAGAATACGTCCTTCAATCTAAACAGAAAATAAAGCACCTATGACATGAACCATCTGCAAACATTAGTTAGAAAAATGTTCAAAGGCCTGGACTACTCTACTATATACATCTGCTCCTGTCATAACTTCTGAAAATGGTAGAAAACTGCAACTGTTAGCAGTTAAGAATCCATGTCAATAAAACTCTGAACACACACAGTTTTGACAGGCACTGCCCTTGAATTATTGAAGCTCTCGGTCCCCAAGAAAGGAATCAGAAAACAGTGTGTCTTTAGAATGAAGGTAAAATGACTATAAATTCAAGGTGAACAGGAAAATGATATTTAGAAAAATTTAAGTAGAAAATTAAAGAGAAAATGCCGTAATAAGACTGAACATAAACTACTATTATACTTTATACAAAAGAAAAACAGGAAAAAAAATTCATATAATGAAAGACCAAATTAAAGTGAAGAATAATAAATCAGATCTAAATATCCAAAAGTAAGAAGATAACTAAATTGATGATATATCTATACGATGGATATTTTGTGACCATTACAATCACTTTCTAAGTGCACTTAACATAATCCTGTTTTTGCAAAAAATAAACAGCAATGTATATATTATAAAAACTGAATTGAAGAATAAGTCAAGAAGATCCCCTGGAAAAAGAAATGGCAACCCACTGCAGTATTCTTGCCTAGGAAATACCATGGACAGAGGAGACTGGAGGCCTACAGTCCATGGGGTCACGAAAGAGTCGGATACAACTTAGTGACTGAACAACAAAGGAATCAGACTCATCTTTGCCTATAAAAGTAAAAACCTGCTGAAACTTTCTGGAGAGCAAAATAACAAAATGTACTGGAAACATAAATATATATGTCCACTGACCTAGAAATTTCACTTCCATAAATCTATGAAAATAAACATCATGTGCAAAGACATAATTTTAAGGATGTTCACAGATTCATTTTCATAGGAAAATGCTAAATTCAATTTGAATGTAAAAGAGTAAGAAATTATTAGTAAAATGAATTATCTGTTATCCATTAAAATATTCAGAAAAATATTAAATGACATGAAAAAACATTACAAATAAACTGAATAGAAAAAGAGGAAACCATTTAAATACATACTGCATGTGAGTATGTGCATACACATATACACAGACCAAAAAAACTAAAGGTTATATAGCAAAATGTTAACAGTGGTTACAGGTATTCTGATATAGCATGACTACAGATAAACATTTTTCTTCTTTGGCTTAAGTTTTCTACATCTTCAAATAATATTTAATAACATGAACACATGTTCAAGATACAATAATACATGAAAAAGAAGATGCAAAACCATATATAGTATAAGCACAATTTTATAAGAAAAGATTCACTCTCACAGAAAAAAAAAGTTTATGGAAACAAAATATACTGAAAATAATACTATCTTTTTTAATGTGCCTAAAATAAATCACTAAGATAGTATCTTTAGATGATGAAACTACTGATGTTTTTATTTCCTTCTTTACATTTTCCATGATATCCACATTTTCCTTATTGACTTTCCACTACTTTTGTTAAAGAAAAAAAAACAATTTCGGGACTTCCTTGGTGGTCCAAAGGTTAAGAATGTGCCTGGCAATGCAAGGGACACTGGTTTGACCCCTGGTCTGGCAAGATCCCACATGCTTGGGGGTATCTAGGGCTGTGCACCACAACTGCCGAGCCCATGCGTTGCAGGTACTGAAGGCTGCGTGCTCCAGAGCCCACGCTCTGCAAAGAGAGGCCACTGTAAGGAGAGGCCTGCGCACCACAACAGAGAGCGGCCCCTGCGTGCTGCAGCGAGCGAGAGCCTGCGCACAGCAACTAAGAGCCAGCACAGCCGAAAAAGAAAAGAATAGTAACAGAAAGTTAACAAGGAGTCAATGCAGAATGAAAGAGAAGATAGCATTAATTATTAGCATCTTAGGTATAACCTAGAGAGAAAAGTAAAAAAGCAATAAAAGCTAGTATTTACTGAACACGTGCTATCTGTCAAATATTATGCTAACGATTTTACCATGTAATTCTGTTAACTCAATATCATCTTTATTTAACAGATAAAGAAACTATGAGATGCTAAGCAATTTGTTTCAAGTAACCAACAAGGCAAGAGGCAGAACTGAGGTTCAAAGCCAAGGACTTTACCAACTCATGCTACCTCTGTACTATGTCTCATGCTGCATAAAATACAAAGGAGTAGACTCAGGAAAACTGCAGGCAGAAAGGGCCATGTGAAAATTAAAATGTACAAGCCTGAGACTTTATGCCTATGGGAACAACAACAGTAGTATATTCAAAGAAACACAAGTTAATCATTGGGAAAGAAAAACTTGCAGAGGGGGGAGAAAAAGACATAGAACAAGAATAATTTGGGCTGGAAAACTAAAAATGAGGTAAATTTTGAGGGTGAATATTCCTTTTGCTTTACTGGAAATTAACTCAGATCCTGGGAAATACGCAAGAAAATCTGTAAGAGCTAACAGCAAATTAAGTCAAGGAAATTCAAATACTATGACTAGGACCAAATAAAAAGTATAATAATAAAGCAAAAACTGTAAAATAAAGACAAGATAGGAAGTTATCATCTAGTCTCAGAAAGCTCTAAATTCTTTGTAATGCTATTTCCTACCATCATATCTTCCAGTTTACCTTATGTACATCTTTCTGCAGATACAGTCCCCAACGTGTCAGTTCATTGTTAGCTGTCTCATTTTTCGAAATTCTCTGTAGCAAGCATTCCAAAGCACTATGGTGCTGTTTGGGGCTCAGGTTGATCTGCTGGGTCAAATCCTGAATAGAAACAAAATGGAGATACTAAGCTATTACTTCTCCAGTATGAGATTAAAGAAACCCCTATGTAGAAAACATTTCCATAGAAAAACCGTTTTCCCACTGAAATCTGTAGAAATTTTTAAGTGTCTCCAAGGACTTTATTATAATAGCTCATGAAAGTGAATGAAGCATAAGGTTAAAAAATTTTAGCCATAAAAGTTAAGTTTTTTAATTGAAGTATAGTTGATTTACAATGTTGTATTAATTTCTGCTGTAGAGAAAAGTGATTTAGTTACACATATACATACACATACATACTTAAAGTAAGTATTTAAAATTGTCACTGTTTCTTTCTCATGACATCTAAATCTTATTCTCTTTCTCAATGCCATATAAGGGGACCTGACTATACCTATTTAACATCAAGACAGAAAAATGCCCTATGCCAGGCATGCAGGCAAATATAAAACACATCTAGTCTTATACTTCATGTCATATGATACTAGTCACTTAATGTCACTATAAAACACTTGTTTGGTCCAGGGTGTGACCTATAATAGGTGTTTTCTAAATATTTATTGTTGAATGAACATCTAATGGGATGAAGATTCAGAATCATGTAAGTGAATTCTTTCTTTAGCTTCTGTAACTAATGAACTGTGCGGCTGTTGCTCCCTGCGTGGCAGTCATTAGGGCAGTGAGTCTATGGGGCTATATAGATAGCTTTGTGATCATAAAGTCATTAGGTAACTGGGAGTTGTAAGGAAGAGCCTTGACCTACATACTGAAAGCAGAAGTATCAGAAGGTAAACATGAAAGAACTCTCTAATAGGAATTCACTTTAGCTTTTTATGATGTTACTAAAAACAATTCATGGCATCTGAGACAAGCCCAGGGGTCCAAAACTGGGATAGACAAGGGCTGAGACAGAGGCAGCAGAGCAGCATGCAGGTGGAAAGACCCAAGCAGACAGTATGGAGGTGGAGCCCTCAGGGTCTGGACCCACGCTGCTGCACACACCTCTGCCTCCCAGCTACTTCCAGAACACTGTGCCCTACATGAGACCTCCAGGAGACCCAAGTACCACGGCATGAACTTCTATCCTCTAATTTCTTCCTCCAACTTGCTGACTTTTTGCTACATTATCTCCTCCATCCCTTCAAATAAACTGAAGGCTTACAGAAACGTTAGAAAAATTCAGTGCTCTCAAAGAACGTCATTTATGGTCACATGACCAGCCTACAGTCCTGCATCAGATTGGTGAGGGTGATGCGAGAACTATTTGTATCCTTTTACCTTATAATCCAGTCCTTCTACTATTGTAACAACATTCCAAAGAAAGCTCTGATCGGCTCTTTCACAGTGTGTGGGAAGAGACACGGATCATGCTTATGGAGAGGAAAAATGAACCTGCCCGGGTGACGATGCAAATCTGGCCCAATGCAAGCAATATCTCTATCAAAATGGTCTTGGGTTCCAAGCAGGCCCTTCTCACCTTCATGGCTCTGAAGTCCTTCTTCATCTTCTCAGGGATTCCAGTCATGAAGGAAAGTTCAGGGAGCAGCAAGATTTCACTTTTTAGCAACTTGGAGGATAGAACAGAGGAAAAGCAAGGCAGTCAAAGAGGATCTTGTTCCTCTGACTGGTATAAGACCCTGGCAGGCCCAAACTGGTCCCACAGGGATATAACAGGCACTCTTTGGAACATAAGACCCCAGAGAAGAGGGCAGGAAACACGACCAGTGTTTTATCCTTTTCTCGCTTGGGTCACAATTGGCTGTTGCACTAGGTAAAGAGAAAAATATTCAAACTGTCAAAAGCAGAGGGAAAACTAGAAAAACTAGAACTATTGTTTCACTTGGGCCTCCAATTAAGTAGGTGGATATCACACAATATATCCTATCAAGCTGGTGCCTCTGTCTCATCTTAACCTATTTTGATCTTCAGTCTCCACTCTGAAGACAGAGGAGTTAGGTGTCAAGGTACTTTTCCCTGGTCCCTAACCCTGTTAAAATGTCTCCAGCTTCCCTAATGGACCCAGTGTTTCAATCTTCTTTAGCAGTCAATTCTCCTTACTCCTTAACCTTACTCATTCTTTGGATGTTTAGTTCCTCACTAAGGGGACTTCAAGAGTACCTCTGGCTATAGGAGACAGACAAAGAATGCAGAGCTTTCCCTAACCACACTGTAATCATAGCCTCATGGCTCCCAGAGCCACTGAAGAAGATGAACAGTGGCTGATGGGTAGAGAATTTGGCTGGAAGCATCAGCCTGACATGCACCACCACCACCACTCACCATCCCTTGGTTATTCTGTCTCTCACTGGGTCTGTGGATCAGCAGTGGCTGGTCCTCTTCCTTTACTGTAATCCCATAGTTTTTGCTAGAGCAGAACAGAGGCAGGAAAAAATTGTCAGTAGCAGCACCACCACTCTTACTGCCACACAGTCTGAGCGTTAACCACGACTGAGGTATACTACTGCATTATACCCTTGTCAAAGATCCATCAGAAACTCCCCAGAGTACATTCATAACTGGAAAAAACAGGCTCAAGTTAACGCAATTAAACAGACAGGAAACAGGGTAACAGCCCAGGAAAGAAATTCTTTAAAAACTGAATCAGGCCAACAAACAAAAAAATAAAAATAAAAAACTTCATCAGGCCAAAGGGCTTAGGTAACTAGAAAGGCAAAATGACAGTCAAATGATTAATGACTTGAATTTAATCTCTCCAACCAGACTTTGAATCAACACAGAAAATGAAACATAATTTTAAAGCCCTGAGATTAATTTATGAAATAACTTGCAAAAAGTACTAAAGGAAATAAAACTGTAAGGGTAGCAAATTCAGGTCAAATCCCACAAACAAACTTGTCAATCTTGAGTGCATTACCAATCCAATCACTTTTGACGTGTCCCATGGGGTCGCTACTAGTCGGACACGACTGAGCAACTTCCCTTTCACTTTTCACTTTCACACACTGGAGAAGGAAATGGCAACCCACTCCAGTGTTCTTGCCTGGAGAATCCCAGGGACGGCGGAGCCTGGTCAGCTGCCGTTTATAGGGTCGCACAGAGTTGGATACGACTGAAGCGACTTAGCAGCAGCAGCAGCTACATGTCACTCTTACTGGAGAACAACAGACCACGCCCCGACCCGTAGGCCCAAGCCCAGTCTCCTTCCTCTACCTGTAGTATTCCAAGAATGTAATCTCCTTCCCATCAGACATGGTGAAGCTATCTTTTGGAGTCTTATTCCAATCCACATCATCAATACGATAGGTACGATTGTTATATCGGGTTATAACAATATTGCCAACCAGAAGCTTAGTGCACTCGTCCTGGAAGTTTTCTTTGTTCTGCAAGTACATGGTGTGCCTTGGGAAAGAGATAAAAGACCTGTGGATCATATGGAGTATACACAGAGCAACATGAAAGGGACAGGGGATGCCTGTAAGTTCTTGAAGGTTCCAACTGCCAACACCTAGCACCAAAGGGCTCCAGCTGTCTCTTTTAGGAGACAGAACTCTCACCTCTTTTTAACAATGTCCCCCAAAAAGTGTGAAAAGATAAAAATAAAAACAACTAAAAACTGATAAAATCCACTACAGTCCTTAAAATAAGGGACTCTAATCATCAAAATAATCTGTATCATCATTATTAGGAGGCAGTCTACACAGGAACAAAACATTCTTAAAACTATATTTGCCCTCACTAGCTGAAGGAAGAAATTACAACTATTGGAGGACCACACTTGCAAGGCAAAGAGGTAAAAAAAGGACATTGACGATGAAGATGATCAGTGGAGGCTGAAGACAGACAGGGACCAGTTACTAATTTCCTTGTGGGTCAGAGCATGGACTCTTCTGTGGGCCAGAATCACCCAGAGTACACTCCTTAGGAACACTGGTCCCTTGAGAAGTCTGGTTTCACAATCAAAAAAATGGAGTCCATTCTTCATATTATAACCCCTTCTTAGAGGTTCACAACATACAGTACCACATTTGACTGCTACAGAAAAAGAAACATGTTGAGTTTCATTCACCTACAATTTACTAATAAACCCAGACTCCTCCCTCCCTTTTCCCTTTTAGTCCCTTGAACAACTATCACCATTCTAGCTGATTAGTATCCTGATGAACTTGCTGCAGTTAAGTGATGAAAAATCATCAGAAACTTGAAATAGTTCACACTGACTACAGACCCTGGAGCCAAAATCTCAGTTCAAATCTTGGCTCTGCCACTTACCAGCATGTGAGACTTTGAGCAAGTTACTTAACCGTGTGTTTCAGTATCCTTGTGTCAAAGTGGAGTCAGAACAAATTGTCTAACTCACTGTTGCTGACAGAACTCCACAACTTTATTCATGTAAAGCACTTTGAGCATAACACTGTGCTTTGAAATAAGATTAGAGATTTTATCACAGCTCATTTCATGAATTTTTGCTTCCTATTTACATAGCTTTATTCAACAATACAACTATTTTTTAAAAATATTTTTAAATCAAACTCTTCAACTATGTTAGTGGTTACATAACACTATTTCACTAAGTGGAGGGTACATTAATTCACTGGTCTTTTACTTTTTAAGTAGTAGTTCTATTGTTTCACTCTTACAAATAACTGACTGAACATCTTTTACAAAGATTCTTCTATACTTAAAAATGCATCCTTGAGACAGATTTCCTATAAGTGAATGCCAGACCACCTGACCTGTCTCTTGAGAAACCTGTATGCAGGTCAGGAAGGAACAGTTGGACATGGAACAACAGACTGGTTCCAAACAGGAAAAGGAATACGTCAAGGTTGTATATTGTCACCCTGCTTATTTAACTTATATGCAGAGTACATCATGAGAAACGCTGGGCTGGGAGAAATATCAATAACCTCAGATATGCAGATGACACCACCCTTATGGCAGAAAGTGAAGAAGAACTAAAGAGCCTCTTGATGAAAGTGAAAGAGGAGAGTGAAAAAGTTGGCTTAAAGCTCAACACTCAGAAAACTAAGATCATGGCATCCGGTCCCATCACTTCATGGCAGATAGATGGGGAAACAGTGGAAACGGTGGCTGATTTTATTTTTTGGGGCTCCAAAATCACTGCAGATGGTGACTGCTGTCATGAAATTAAAAGACGTTTACTCCTTGGAAGGAAAGTTAAGACCAACCTAGACAGCATATTAAAAAGCAGAGACGTTACTTTGCCAACAAAGGTACATCTAGTCAAAGCTATCGTTTTTCCAGTGGTAATGTATGGATGTGAGAGCTGGACTGTGAAGAAAGCTGAGCACCGAAGAATTGATGCTTTTGAACTGTGGTGCTGGAGAAGACTCTTGAGAGTTCCTTGGACTGCAAGGAGATCCAACCAGTCCACCCTAAAGGAAATCAGTCCTGAGTGTTCATCGGAAGGACTGATGTTGAAGCTGAAACTCCAATACTTTGGCCACCTGATGCAAAGAACTGACTCATCTGAAAAGACCCTGATGCTGGGAAAGACTGAAGGCAGGAGGAGAAGAGGATGAGATGGTTGGATGGCATCACCAACTCAATGGATGAGTTTGAGTAAACTCCAGGAGTTGGTGATGGACAGGGAGGCCTGGCGTGCTACGGTCCATCCGTTCCAGTATTCTTGTTTGGAGAATCCCTTGGGCAGAGGAGCCTGGTGAGCTATGGTCCATAGGGTCGCAAAGAGTCAGACACAACTGAAACAACTTAGCACACACACACACATAGCTGAGTAACAAACAATATTGTGATAGTTTCTTGGGAACAGCAAAGGGACACAGTCATACATATACAAGTATCCATTCTCCCTCAAACCTGCCTCCCATCCAAGCTGCCACATAACATTGAGCAGAGCTCTATAAAGTGTAGACTTTAAAAATGTATGCAGTTTACTACATGTCAGTTGTGTCTTTAACAGATCTGAAAAAAGAAATAGAATAAAAGATCCAGAACTAGACTGAACTACAGATTAGGATTGCATATACAGTAATTACTGGTGGCATTTCAAATTAGTGAGAAAAAAAAGATCATTAAAAAATGGACAGAACTTCCCCCGTGGTACAGTGGATAGGAATTGGCCTGGCAATGCAGGGTTTGATCCCTGGACCGGGAGGACTTCACATGCCTCGGGCAACTAAAGCCCATGCTCTCTAGTGCCTGCACGCTACAATTACTGAGCCATGTGCTGCAACTACTGAGCCATGTGCTGCAACTACAGAAGCCTGTGTGCCTAGAGTCCCTGTTCTGCAACAAGAGAAGCTACTACAATGAGAAGCCCGTGAACCACAATGAAGAGTAGTCCCTGCACAACAAAGAGTAGCCCCTGCTCACTGCATCTAGAGAAAGCCTGTGCACAGCAACAAAGACCCAGTGCAGCCAAAAGAAAAAAATGGACAGAAACAAATGAAAATATAACTGAATGAAATACAAATGCAGGTCCAAGAGGGAAGTTCACAGTGATGCAGGCCTTTCTCAAGAAACAAGAAAAATCTCAAACCATCTAACCTACAACCTGAAAGGACTAGAAAAAGAAGAGCAAACAAAACCCAAAGTCAGTAGAAGAAAGAACAAAGATCAGAGAGGAAATAGAGATTAAAAAAACACAAGAGAAAAGATCAATAAAACCAAGAGCTGTTTGTTTTTGAAAAGATAAACAAAATCAACAAACCCCTAGCCAGGCTCACCAAGAAGAGAGGACCCAAATAAACACAATACAAAATAAAGAATGAGAACTAACAACCAACACTACATACATACACAGAATCTTAAGAGAATATTATTAACAATTATATGCCAACAAATGGGACCACCTGTAAGAAATGGACAAGTTTCTTGTTAAAATGACCATACTACTCAAAGCAAACTACAAATTTATAAAATTCCTATCAAAATACTCATATAACATTTTTCACAGAAATAAAACAAATAATCCTAAACCTTATATGAAACCATAAAAGACCCCAAATCACCCAAGCAATCTTGAGAAAAAAAGATTAAGATGGGGTATCACTCTCCCAGACTTGAGACTAAACACAACTCTACAGCAGTCTAGTCAAAACAGTGTGATACTGGCACAAAAAAAGACTGTAGGTCAATAAACATAGATCAGAGAGCCCAGAAATAAACCTATGCAGCTAGAGTCAATTAATCTATGACAAAGAAAGCAAGAATATACAATGGAGAAAAGACAGTCTCTTCAACAATGATGTTGGGGAAAGCTGAACAGTTACACAGAAAACAATGAAATTAGAACATTCTCTCACACTATATACAAATTTTAATAAACTCAAAATGGTTTACAGATCTAAATGTAAGACATGACACCATAAAACGCCTAGAAGAGAACACAGGTGAAACTTCCTTTGACATAAATTGTAGCAGTATTTTCTTAGATCACTCTCCCAAGCCAAAAATAAATAAATAAAAGCAAAAATTAAAAAAAAAAAACAGGACTTAATCAAACTTAAAAGCTTTTGTATAGCAAAGGAAACCATCAACAATACAGACAGATAACCTACAGAATGGGAAAAAATATATCCAAACAATGCTACTGACAAGAGATTAATTTCTAAAATACACAAACAGCTCACAGAACTCAATATGAAAAAAATAAATAACTCATTCAAAAAATGGGCAGAAGGTCTAAACAGACATTTCCTCAAAGAAGACATACAGATGCTCAACAGACACATGAAAAGATGCTCAAAATCGCTAATTAGAAAAATGCAAATCAAAAGTACAATAAGGTATCACCTTACTCCAGTCAGAATGGCCAGCATCAAAAAGTCTACAAATGTGAAGAAAAATACACCCTCCTCTACACTGCTAA
This sequence comes from Moschus berezovskii, assembly GCF_049115385.1. Lineage (NCBI taxonomy): Eukaryota > Metazoa > Chordata > Mammalia > Artiodactyla > Moschidae > Moschus > Moschus berezovskii. Next base: position 76,933,441 of record NC_142466.1, on the reverse strand, counting down.
AGGGAATGTAAACTGGTTCTCCACTATGTAGAGCAGTATGGAGGCTCCTTAAAATACTAAAAACAGAGCTACCATATGATCTAGCAATTCCACTCCTAGGTACATATCCAGAAAAAAACAAACACTGTAATTCAAAAATATACATGTACCCCACTGTTCACAGCAGCACTACTGACAACAGTCAGATCTTGGATCAACCCAAATTCTCATCAACAAATGATTAGTTTAAGAAGATGCAGTGTATATATACACAATGAAAAAATATTCAACCATTAAAAAATAGTGAAATACTGACATTTGAAGCAACATGGATGTACCTACAGAATATTATACTTAGTGAAGTAAATCAGACAGAGAAAGACAAATACTATATAATATCAATTATATGTGGAATCTAAAAAAATATACAAAGAAATCCATATACAAAACAGAAACAGACTTACAGACATAGAAAACAAACTTTCGATTACCAAAGGGGAGAGAGAGGGAGAGGAACATATTAGGAGTATGAGGTTAACAGATACAAACAACAATACAGATAATAGGTAAGCAACAAGGATTTATGGTATAGCATAGGGAATTATATCTAATATCTTGTGATAACTTATAATGGGATATATTAATAAACTGCAAAAGAAGAATCACTACGCTGTATACCTGAAACTAACAGAATACTGTAAATCAACTATACTTCAATTTTAAAAAAAGAAAAGAAAAATATGGATAGAATAATTTCCTAACCATTTAAATAATTAAATTCTTTAAGATTTTAAAATTATGTAAAAAATTAAACATACAACTAGATGAAAACATAGACAGTCTTATACTCTTGGAAATTAAAAATATTTCCGCAAACTTTAGAAACAATGGATTGTTCTGTAGTCATGGTAACAAGTAGTCATCTGCTATGCCTAGTCCCTCAGTTGTGTCTGACTCTTTGCGACCCCATGGACTGTAGCCCTCCAGGTTCATCTGTCCATGGCATTCTCCGGGCAAGAATACCAGAGTGGGGTTGCCATGCCCTCCTCAACAAGTAACCTCCTTAATTATTTATATCAACTCACTTCAGAAAACACACTTTTGCAAGCCAACCCAACACTGTCACACCCATTTCTGGAAATGAGGGAGTGAAGTGAAGTGAAGTTGCTCAGTCGTGTCCAACTCTTTGCGACCAAATGGATAGTAGCCTACCAGGCTCCTTCGTCCATGGGATTTTCCAGGCAAGAATACTGGAGTGGATTGCCATTTCCTTCTCCAGGAGATCTTCCCGAGCCAGGGATTGTAGGCAGAGACTTGACTTTACTGTCTGAGCCACCAGGGAAATGAGGGAATGACAGTCCAATAAGCATCCCATAAGAATTTAATTATTTAAATGGTTAGAAAATTATTCTATCCATATTTTTCTTTTCCTTTTTTAAAATTGAGTTGGTTCAATCAACAAAACTCTCACCTGAGCAACAGTGCTTTTACAGATGATGTTGACCTACTTGGTCAGTTGCAAGTCTACAGTCCTAAACTACACACTTCTCAAATACAGTAGTCTATACAAGATCAACAGTCTCTTACTGGTGTAAGCAGTAAATCAGCTTTCTCTAAGAGGTCTCATCATCCTTTGACAATTCTGGAAGTCTCACCAAGATAACTGTGAAAACTCTTCCCAGGCAACATTCCAGGCAGTCTCAAACCAACAGATGCACTCACTGGGCCCCCCATGCTTAACTCCAGTTATCCTTCAGGTCTGCTGCCAAGACAGTAAATCCCAAAACCAGCTGAGGTCTGACTAGTTTCATTAGACTCCAACTGCTTTAATAACATTGGCTTTTCAGTTTACAAATGCATTATCTGGTATATAATTAGATTGAGGTCTTTGAACAAGGTCTTTAGACTTTCTGTTTTGAAGATATACTATTTGAAAATATTTTTGATATTAAGTTGACTATTCTTCACTTGCTTATTTTGCTTTTTCTATTACGTGTCAATATGCATAAAGTCTTCTTTCATATGTTTTTGTTTTCTCCTGGACTTCCTTGTCTCTGTTCAATGTACGAGGGAGTGTTCTATAATGAATGGACAGAGGCATAAGCCAGATAAATCTTGAAGCCAAGCTGATCTACACCTGGATATTATGGCTGGAGGCCCACTAGATCAGTGACCAATTTGTAAAATTGGTCAATTTGTAAAAAAGCAATTTCTCAAAAGGCATTCCTTGTCTTGTCAATTTGTAAAAGAAGGTCACTTTGTTTGTTTAGTTCAAATTCCAGGGTCAATGATAGTTGGGTCACTGATCTCATGGCCCCTGTCTATCTGTGGTTGGAACCTGAGATACGGTTCACAAACAGACATCCTTCAATGACCTTAGCGCTTCTTTTTCTTGTTTGTCATGGGTTTGTTAATGTCAAAGTCTCAATGTCTCCCTGCTTTTGATATAAAAGACATACTACTATCCTAATCTTGCTGTTTCCTTGGTAAACAGGGGAAAAATTTTTTGAGTTAAAGTTAAAATGCCCAAAGTGCACATGTGATATTCTCCAGTATAGATCATAAGCTAACTCATAAAACAAACCTCAATAAATATGAAAGGATAGAAATACATAAGTTCTCTAATCACCATAGAAAGAAATTAGAAATAAATGACAGAAAGAAATTTGGGAAATACACAAAACGTGGAAATTAAACAACATATTACCCTAGATAATCAATGGGTCAAACAAGACTTTACAAGGGAAATCAGAAAATACTTTGAGTTCGATGAAAATGAAAACACAACATAATTAAACTTATGAGATACAGCTGAAGCAATATTTAGAAGGGAATTTATAGCTATAAATGCCTGTATTAAAAAGAAGAAATATCTCAAATAACTGTTCTACCTTGAGACAATGGAAAAAGAAGAGCAAGTTAAACTTGAAACAAGCAGAAAATTAGATGACAAGGGACAGAGAGCCCGTGAGTAGCTTCAGTATTGGGGCTGATCCCAAGAAAGTCCAAGGCATATCTAGAGGGTTGGAACTTTCAGCCTCCATTTCTGGGAAGGGGAGAGGGGCTGCAGACTGAACTCGATCACCAAAGACAAATAATCAATAATGCCTACGTAATGGAACCTCCATAAAAACCTCGGATAGGTTTGAGGCAGGTTCTAGATTGGTAGGGGATTCCCTGGTGGTTCAGTTGGTAAAGAATCTGCCTGCAACGCACAAGATTGCCTGCAGGAGACCCAGGTTTGATGAACTCCTGGACATGCTGGGAGGGTGGGTGTGCCTGGTGAGTGTGCCCTGTTCTCTACTGCCCCAAACTGCTCTTCCATTTGATTATTTCTAAGTTTGCACCGTTTATACAAGCAAGGTTTGTTTTTTTAATTTAGAAATAAAGTAAGCAGAAGGAAGGAAATAATAAATATAAGAGTGAAAAGTAATGAAATAGGGATATCAACAAAATCAAACGTTGGTTTAAGAGGTCAACAACACTGACAATCCTTTAGCTAGACCACTGATGAAAACAAGGAGACCAGACTGCTAAAATCAGGAATAAAACAGGGGACTTCACTACTGGCCTCACAGAAGCAAAAAGGATTATAAGAGAACACTTATTAGCAGTATGTCATCAAATTAGATCACCTTAAATGAAATGGATAAATTCCTAGAAAGCCACAAACTAACCCAAGAATAAAATAAAAACCCAATACAACAAATTAGTAATTTAAAAACTGAACACAAAGAAAAACTCAAGCCCAGATGGCTTCACTGTTAAAATTTCTATGAGGCATTCAAAGAAAACTGAATACTTATCCTTTACAACTCTTCAAAAAAAAAAAAAAGAGCAGGGAGAGAATAGTTCCCATTTCTTTCTATAAGGTCAATACTATTCAGATAACAAAACCAGACAAAGGTATCACAAGAAAAGTACAGATCAGTATCTCTTATGAATACAGATACAAGAATTCCTGACAAACTACAAGGAAACCAAATCTAGCAACATAAGAAAAGAATTACACAATATGACCAGTAGATTCCAGCAATGTAAAGTCAATTTAACATCCAAAAATCAATTTAAAAATCAGAATTTTTAAAGCGATCATCTCTACAGACACACAAAAAGCAGTCAACAAAATCCAATAGCCTTTCATGATAAAAAACATTCAGCAAACTAAGAATAAAAGGGAACTTGATCAACATGACAAAGGGCATCTTCAAAACCCGTAATTAACACTGAACTTAATGGTAAAAGACTGGATGTTTTCCCCCCTAAAATCACAACAGGAAAAGATATCCACTCTCACCACTTTTATTCAGCATTGTACTAGAGGTCCTGGCAAGCAATTGAGCAAGAAAAAAAATAAAAGACATCCATATTGGAAAGAAAGCTCTATTTTCACATTATATGGTCTCGTATATAGAAAATTTTGAGGTATATGTAAAGAAAATTAATAAATGAGTTCAAAGGGGCTGAAGGATACAAGATCTGCTGCTGCTGCTGCTAAGTCACTTCAGTCGTGTCCGACTCTGTGTGACCCCATAGACGGCAGCCCACCAGGCTCCCCCTTCCCTGGGATTCTCCAGGCAAGAACACTGGAGTGGGTTGCCATTTCCTTCTCCAATGTGTGAAAGTGGAAAGTGAAAAGTGAAAGTGAAGTCGCTTAGTCGTGTCCGACCCTTAGCGACCCCACGGACTGCAGCCTACCAGGCTCCTCCATCCATGGGATTTTCTAGGCAAGAGTACTGGAGTGGCTTGCCATTGCCTTCTCCGAGGATACAAGATCAGTATACAAAAATCAACTGTGCCTCTATACACTTACAAAGAACAATCCAAAAATGCAATTTAAAAATTCAATTTATAAAATCATTAAAAAGACTAAAATATCTGTACTTAGGAATAAATGTGAAACTTACACTCTGAATCACTGCAAAATCACTCAAAATACTTACACTCAAAATCACTGAAAACTACACTCAAAATCACTGCAGATGGTGACCGCAGCCACAAAATTAAAAGACGCCTACTCCTTGGAAGGAAAGTTATGACCAACCTAGACAGCATATTAAAAAGCAGAGACATTACTTTGCCAACAAAGGTCCGTCTAGTCAAGGCTATGGTTTTTCCAGTAGTCATGTATGGATGTGAGAGTTGGACTACAAAGAAAGCTGAGCGCAAAAGAATTGATGCTTTTGAACTGTGGTATTGGAGAAGACTCTTGAGAGTTCCTTGGACTGCAAGGAGATCCAACCAGTCCATCCTAAAGGAGATCGGTCCTGGGTGTTCATTGAAAGGACTGATGCTGAAGCTGAAACTCCAATACTTTGGCCAAGTATTGATGCGAAGAGCTGACTCATTTGAAAAGACCCTGATGCTGGGAAAGATTGAGGGCAGGAGAAGGGGACGACAGAGGATGAGATGGTTGGATGGCATCACCGACTCAACGGACATGGGTTTGGGTAGACTCCGGCAGTTGGTGATGGACAGGGAGGCCTGGCATGCTGTAGTTCATGGGGTGTCGCAAAGAGTTGGACACGACTGAGCGACTGAACTGATTACACTCTGAAAACTACAAAACACTGTTGAAAGAAATTAAAGAAGACCTAACTAAGTGGAAAAGCTCTTGTGTTCCTAGATCAGAAGACAATATTGTTCAGATGGTAATACTCTTCAAATTAATCTGATTCAACATATCCCTATCAGAACCCCAGTTGATATACTGGTAGAATTTGACAAGCTGATTCTAAAATTCATATGAAGTGCAGGAGATCCAGAACTATCACAAGAAATCTTAAAAAATAATAAGGTTAAAAGACTCATATTTACCAATTTCAAGACAACACAAAATTACAGTAATAAGACAGTGTGGCACTGGATTAAAGACAGTCATAGACCAATAGAACAGAATTGAGTCCAGAAATAAATCCATGTGTTGAACTGATTTTAAAAAATCATCAGGATGCCAAAAACATTCAATGGAGGAAAGATCAGTTTTTTAAATAAATGGTACTGAAATAACTGGATATCCTCATGCAAAAGAATGAAGTTGGACACCTACCTCATACCACACTGAAAATTTTATTCAAAACCTAAATCTAAGAGCTAAAACTATAAAACTTACAAGAAAACAGAAGGGTAAGTAAGTCTATATGACCTCAGATTTTTGTAATGGATTTTTACATGATACAGGAACACAAGCAGCAAAAGGAAAAACAGATAAACTGGATTTCATGAAATGAAAACTTCTGCGCTTCAAAGACTTTTGTACTTCAAGAAAGTAAAGAAACCTACAGAATAAGAAAAAATTTTCAAATCATGTAACTAATAAAGAGACTTGTACCTTGAATATCATGAGGAATGCTGCGCTGGAAGAAGCACAAGCTGGAATCAAGGTTGCCGGGAGAAATATCAATAATCTCAGATATGCTGATGACACCACCCTTATGGCAGAAAGTGAAGAGGAACTCAAGCCTCTTGATGAAAGTGAAAGAGGCGAGTGAAAAGGTTGGCTTGAAGCTCAACATTCAGAAAACGAAGATCATGGCATCTGGTCCCATCACTTCATGGGAAATAGATGGGGTAACAGTGGAAACCGTGTCAGACTTTATTTTTTTGGGCTCCAAAATCACTGCAGATGCTGATTGCAGCCATGAAATTAAAAGACGCTTACTCCTTGGAAGGAAAGTTATGACCAACCTTGATAATATATTAAAAAGCAGAGACATTACTTTGCCAACAAAAGTCCGTCTAGTCAAGGCTATGGTTTTTCCCGTGGTCATGTATGGATGTGAGAGTTGGACTGTGAAGAAAGCTGATCGCTGAAGAATTGATGCTTTTGAACTGTGGTGTTTGAGAAGACTCTTGAGAGTCCCTTGGGCTGCAAGGAGATCCAACCAGCCCATTCTAAAGGAGATTGATCCTAGGTGTTCACTGGAAGGACTGATGCTAAAGCTGAAGCTCCAATACTTTGGCCACCTCATGCGACGAGTTGACTCACTGGAAAAGACTCTGATGCTGGGAAAGGTTGGGGGCGGGAGGAGAAGGAGACGACCGAGAATGAGATGGCTGGATGGCATCACCGACTCTGTGGACATGGGTTTGAGTCAACTCCGGGAGTTGGTGATGGACAGGGAGGCCTGGCACGCTATGATTCATGGGGTCACGGAGAGTCGGACACGACTGAGCGACTGAACTGAACTGAACCTTGAATATATAAAGAAATCTTGCAACTTAATAATAAAAAGACAAATGATTTCATTTAAAAAGCAGGCAAAGTATCTGAATAGACATTTCTTCAAAAAAGATATACAAATGGCCAATAAGCACAGAAACATATTTTCTATATCATTAATCATCAGTGAAATACAAATCAAAACTACACCATTTCCAACCACCTGAATGATGAGAATCATAAACACAGATAATACATGTTGGTGAGGATATGGACAAAGCATAACCCTCACACACTGCTGATGGGAATGTAAAACAGTAGAGTCACTTTTGGAAAATATTCTAGCAGTTCCTCAAATGGTGAAACATAAAGTTAACATATGATCCAGCAGTTTCACAGGTGTTTACAGAAAAGAAATGAAAACATAAGTCCACAGGAAACACTTGTGCCTGAATATTCATAGCAGTGTTATCTGCAATAGTTCTCTAGTGAAAACAACACTAATGTCTGTCTCTAAACAAATGTATAAAACAACATAAGATATATATCCATTCAATGGAATATTATTCAGCCACTGAAAAGGAATGAAGTACCAATACATATCACAACATGGATGAACCTTAAAAACACGCCAAGTCAAAAATTATTACACATACATTACATGACCCTATTTATATAAAATGTCCAGAGTAGGTCAATATATAGACATACAAAGTATATTAGTGGTTGCTGAGGTCTGGGGGAAGAAGAGGGAATTGAGAAGTGATAGCTAAGAGGTGCAGGATTTCTTTCTGAGGCCATGAAAATGTTCTACAGTTGACTGCACTGATGGATGTACAACTATGTGACTTATATTAAGCCACAGTTAAAATAGGTACTGAATGTTGTGTGAATCATGTCTTAATAAATCTGTTAAAAAGGATCACACATATTTATTACCTCACAGTTTCAAAGGGTCAGTAATTTGGGTGTGGCTTAGTTGAGTGTCTCAGGGTTTTTCACAAGGCTGCAAGCCAGGTGGCAACCAGGGCTATAGACATGTCAAAGCTCAACCAAAGAAGGCTCTGATTCTAAGTTCACTTCACTGGCCTGCTCCACAACCTGGCAGCTGGTTTCCCCAGGGTGAGTGACCCAAGACAGCAAGAAAGAGTACCCAAGACAGATGCCATAGTCTTCTTATACCTCACCTCAGAAGTGACATCCACTGACACCAAAAGCAAAGGCAGCAAAGGCAAAATTAACAAGTGGGACTACAACAAACCAAAAAACTTCTGCACAGCAAAGGAAACCATCAGCAAAATGAAAAGACAACCTACAGAATGCTAGAGAATATTTGCAGGTCACATACCTGATAAGGAGTTAATATCCAAAATATGTAATAAACTCATACAACTCAACAACAACAAAAAGAAAACAGTCTGATTAAAGAATGGGCAAAGGATATGAAGAGCTATTTCTCCAAAGAAGGCATACAAATGGTCAACAGGTACATGAAAAGGTGCTCACACCATTACTCATCAAGAAAATGCAAATCAAACCCACAATGAGCTCACTTCACATGTTAGAATGGCTATTATCAAAAATACAAGAAGTAAGTATTGGTGAGGATGTGGTGAAAAGGGAACCCTTATACACTTGTGAGGCGATGTAAATTAGTGCAGCCACTGAAAAACAGTATGGAGGTTCCTCAAAAAACTAAAAATAGAATCACCACACGATTCAGCAATTCCACTTCTGGGTATTTATCTGAAGGAAATAAAAACACCAACTCAAAAAAGATACATACACTCCCATGTTTGCTGCAGTACTATTTACAAAAGCCAAGACGTGGAAGCATCCTAAGTATCCACGAACAGATGAATGGAAAAAGAAACCATATTATTTAAACACACACACATGAACATACAATGCAGTATTATTCAGCTATAAAGAAGGAAATCCTGCTATTTGGGACAACATGGATGGACCGTGAGGGTATTATGCTAAGAGAAATAAATCAGACAAAGAAAGACAATTATTATATGATTTCATGTATGTATGAAATGAAAGGAAAGGAGGAAGGGAGGAAGGAAGGAACTAAACCTTCAATTCATCCATATAGAGAAGAGGCTGGTGGTTGCCAGAGGCAGGGGACAGGAAATAGATGAAATGGGTGAAGACAGGCAAAAGATACAAATTTCCAGTTATAAAGTAAATATGTCCTAAGAATGTAATATACAACATGGTGACTATAGTTAATAATAGTACACTGTGTATTTTAAAGCTGCTTTCAAATCTTAAGTTTTCACCACAAAAAAAAATTTGTAACTGTCTGGTAACGGATGCTAACGAGACTCAATGACTTATTGTGGTGACCATTTCATAATATTTACATATATCATTATGCAGCACACTTGAAATTAACACATTATATGTCAACTACATTTCAATTTTTTTAAAGTGATATTCTATCTGATCCCTTCTGCCATATTCTCTTTTTTCATTGAAGTACAGTTGATTTATAATGTTGTGTTAGTTTCAAGTGTATAGCAAAGTGATTCAATTATATGTATGTACTCTTTTTCAGATTCTTTTCTAAGATACTGAATATAGTTCCCTGTGATATACAGAAGATCTTTCTTGTTTATTTTGTAAATAGTATTGTGTTTATGTTAATTTTAAACTCCTAATTTATCTTTTCCCCTTTGGTTACCGTAAGTTTGTTTTCTATGTCTATGAATCTATTTCTGGTTTGTAACTAAGTTCATTTGTAACTTTTTTTAATATTTCACATATAAGTCATACCATATATATGTCTTTCTCTAACTTACTTCATTTAATATGATAATCTCAAGGTCCATCTATGTCACTGCAAATGGCATTATTTCATTCTTTATGGGTGAGTAGAGTTCCAAAGAATAGCAAGGAGAGATAAGAAAGCCTTCCTCAGTGATCAATGCAAAGAAATAGAGGAAAACAACAGAATAGGAAAAACAAGAGACCTCTTCAAGAAAATTAGAGATTCCAAGGGAACTTTTCATGCAAAGATGGGCTCGATAAAGGACAGAAATGGTATGGACCTAACAGAAGCAGAAGATATTAAGAAGAGGTGGCAGGAATACACAGAAGAACTGTACAAAAAAGATCTTCCCGACCAAGATAGTCACGATAATGTGATCACTGACCTAGAGCCAGACATCTTGGAATGTGAAGTCAAGTGGGCCTTAGAAAGCATCACTACGAACAAAGCTAGTGGAGGTGATGGAATTCCAGTTGAGCTATTTCAAGTCTTGAAAGATGATGCTGTGAAAGTGCTGCACTCAATATGCCAGCAGATTTGGAAAACTCAGCAGTGGCCACAGGACTGGAAGAGGTCAGTCTTCATTCCAATCCCAAAGAAAGGCAATGCCAAAGAATGCTCAAACTACCGCACAATTGCACTCATCTCACACGCTAGTAAAGTCATGCTCAAAATTCTCCAAGCCAGGCTTCAGCAGTATGTAAACCGTGAACTCCCAGATGTTCAAGCAGGTTTTAGAAAAGGCAGAGGCACCAGAGATCAAATTGCCAACATCCGCTGGATCATGGAGAAAGCAAGAGAGTTCCAGAAAAACATCTATTTCTGCTTCATTGACTATGCCAAAGCCTTTGACTGTGTGGATCACAATAAACTGTGGAACATTCTGAAAGAGATGGGAATCCCAGACCACCTGACCTGCCTCTTGAGAAACCTGTATGCAGGTCAGGAAGCAACAGTTAGAACCGGTCATGGAACAACAGACTGGTTCCAAATAGGAAAAGGTGTACGTCAAGGTTGTATATTGTCACCTTGCTTATTTAACTTATATGCAGAGTACATCATGAGGAACGCTGGGCTGGAAGAAGCACAAGCTGGAATCAAGATTGCTGGGAGAAATATCAATAACCTTAGATATGCAGATGACACTACCCTTATGGCAGAAAGTGAAGAGGAACTCAAAAGCCTCTTGATGAAAGTGAAAGAGGAGAGTGAAAAGGTTGGCTTGAAGCTCAACATTCAGAAAACAAAGATCATGGCATCTGGTCCCATCACTTCATGGGAAATAGATGGAAAAACAATGGAAACAGTGTCAGACTTTGTTTTTTTGGGCTCCAAAATCACTGCAGATGCTGATTGCAGCCATGAAATTAAAAGACGCTTGCTCCTTGGAAGGAAAGTTATGACCAACCTTGATAGTATATTAAAAAGCAGAGACATTACTTTGCCGACCAAGGTCCGTCTAGTCAAGGCAATGGTTTTTCCCGTGGTCATGTATGGATGTGAGAGTTGGACTGTGAAGAAAGCTGATCGCCGAAGAATCGATGCTTTTGAACTGTGGTGTTGGAGAAGACTCTTGAGAGTCCCTTATACTGCAAGGAGATCCAACCAGTCCATTCTAAAGGAGATCAATCCTGGATGTTCATTGGAGGGACTGATGCTAAAGCTGAAACTCCAATACTTTGGCCACCTCATGAGACGAGTTGACTCACTGGAAAAGACTCTGATGCTGGGAAAGGTTGGGGGCGGGAGGAGAAGGGGACGACGGAGAATGAGATGGCTGGATGGCATCACCGACTCTGTGGACATGAGTTTGAGTGTACTCCGGGAGTTGGTGATGGACAGGGAGGCCTGGCGTGCTGTGATTCATGGGGTCGCGGAGAGTCGGACACGACTGAGCGACTGAACTGAACTGAACTGAATACTCCATTGTATACATACATATATATATATATATATATATATATATATATACTGTATCACCTTTATCCATTTATCTGTCAATGGATATCTAAGTTGATTCCTTGTGTTAAGAATTGATGCTTCTGAACTGTGGTGCTGGAGAAGACTCTTGAGAGTCCCTTGGACTGCAAGGAGATCCAACCAGTCCATTCTGGAGGAGATCAATCCTGGGTGTTCATTGGAAGGACTGATGCTAAAGCTGAAACTCCAATACTTTGGCCACCTCATGCGACGAGTTGACTCACTGGAAAAGAGTCTGATGCTGGGAGGGATTGGGGGCGGGAGGAGATGGGGACGACAGAGAATGAGATGGCTGGTTGGATCACCGACCCGATGGACATGAGTTTGAGTGAACTCCGGGAGTTGGTGATGGACAGGGAGGCCTGGCGTGCTGTGATTCATGGGGTCGCAAGGAGTCGGACACGACTGAGCGACTGAACTAAATTGAACTGATGAACACTGGAGTAGATGTGTTATTTCAAATTAAAGAGTTTTCTCTTGATATATGCCCAGGAATGGAATTGCTGGATCATATAGTTTTTTAAGGAACCTCCATACTCTCCATTGTGGCTACACCAATTTACATTCCCACCAACAATGTTGAGGAGGGTGCCTTTTGCTCCACACCATTTCCAGCATTTATTATTTGTAGAATTCTTGATGATGATCACTCTGACCAGAGTGAGGTGATATCTCATTGTAGTTCTTATTGCATTTCTCTAATGATTAGTGATTCTGAGCATCTTTTATTGTATCTGTTGGCCATCTGTATGCCTTCTTTGGAGAAATGTCTATTTAGGTCTTTTGCCCATTTTTTGACTGGGCTGTTTGTTGCCAGTTTTCAATCATTAGAAATAAGTCAGGGACTTTCCTGGTGGTCCAGTGGTAGAGAATCCACTTTTCAAAGCAGAGGACATAGGCTCGATCCCTGTTGAGGGAACTAAGATCCCACATGTCGAGAAGCAATTAAGTCTGCAGGCCACGAGAAGAGAAGCCAGCACACTACAACAAACAGCCCCTGCACTGCAACCAGACACTCCTGCACATCACAACTAGAGAAAGCCCACGCGCGGCAATGAGGAGCCCACATACCACAACCAAGATCCAGCACAGCAAAGAAAGGAGGCAGCCAATAAAGCCAGCCCAAGCTCGAGGCAAGAGCCAAGCACGGAAATACCAGGAAACCACATCTAGACACGCTACAGGTATTCCTTGGAGACACCGTGATTAAGTTCAAGATGGCTACAATAAAGCAAGTCACACAAAATTTTTGGCTTCCAATGGCAAGCCACTCCAGTACTCTTGCCTAGAAAATCCCATGGATGGAGGAGCCTGGTAGGCTGCAGTCTGTGGGGTCGCTAAGGGTCGGACACGACTGAGCAACTTCACTTTCACTTTTCACTTTCACACATTGGAGAAGGAAATGGCAACCCACTCCAGTGTTCTTGCCTGGAGAATCCCAGGGACGGGGGAGCCTGGTGGGCTTCCGTCTATGGGGTCACACAGAGTCGGACACGACTGAAGTGACTTGGCAGTGCATATAAGGTTTCCCTGGTGGCTCAGATGGTAAAGAAGCCGCCTGCAATGTGGGAGACCTGGGTTCGATCCCTGGGTTGGGAAGATTCTCTGGAGGAGGAAATGGCAACCCACTCCAGTATTCTTGCCTGGAGAATCCCCATGGACAGAGAAGCCTGGAGGCTACAGTCCATGGGGTCGCAAAGAGTCGGACTAGAGTGAGAGACTAAGAACAGCACAGCACAATGCATATAAAGGGCTTCCCTGGTGGCTCTGTGATAAAGGACCTGCCTGCCAACGCAGGATATGAAGGCTCAATCCCTGGTAGGGAAGGCCCCCTGGAGAAGGGAATGGCAACCCATTCCAGTATTCTTGCCTGAGAAATCCCATGGACAGAGAAGCCTGGCAGGCTCCAGTCAAGGGGCAGCAGCGAGTTAGACATGACTGAGTGAGCACAGAACAGTGCATAATAGAGTTCATACTATAGTGTAGTCTATTAAGTATGCAACATCATTATGTCTAAAAATGTGACACATCTTAATTAAAAAAGACTTTATTGCTAAAAAATGCTAGCCATCATCTGAGCCTTCAGCAAGTTGTAACCTTTCTGTAACAGTAATACCAAATATCATCATAACAAACAAAACTTTCATTTTGTAGAACACTATAATGCACTGCACAATAAAATAAGATATACCTCTATAGTGAAACTGCTGAAAACTATCAAAAAAAAAGTAACATTGATAGTTGATTCATCAATAGAAATACTTAAAATACAAAATGTTTTTCACTATATTGTGTAACAGTACCAAAACAATTGTGATAATCCTAACATCATACCAAGATAAGTTCCAGAAGGTTTAAAACACTGGAAATAAAAATAAAGCAAGTAGTAGACCTGGGTTCCATCCCTGGGTCAGGAAGATCCCCTGGAGAAGGGAATGGCAATCCACTCCAGTATTCTTGCCTGGAGAATTCCATGGACAGAAGAGCCTGGTGGGCTACAGTCTAGGCGGTTACAAAGAGTTGGACACAACTTAGCAACTAACACTTTCACTTTTTCAGACCTTTCTAAGCAGAGAAACAAAGACAGAAACCATAAAGAAAAGGAGTGAATTCAAAGACATCTATTTTTATTTAACATTCCTGTACACTTGAAGACATGAAGACAGAGTCTAGAAGAGACAGAATAAACCATTACAATTTCATTCAAAAAAATCCAAGTCATCCTCTCGCTTGCTCTCACAACCCACATCCCGCTGGGAAATGGCCTGGGCACTACTTTCAGATCATATCCAAAGGTCAACCACCTCTCACTACCACCACTGTTGCCACCCTCACTTCTCCACTGATTATTACAAGAGCTTTCTGGCTAGTTTCCTCACTTTGACCCCATCCCACCAAGCCTACTCGCCAGGCAGTTAACGAGAGGGATCCTTTCACAACTCAAGTCACACTGTACCACTCCTGGCTATAAGCCCTATGTTTCGTCCACAGTAAAAGTGAAAATCTTCACAACAGACTTACCAAGCTCTACATCCTCAGTCCCTCCATCTACTCCAACTTCCCACTGGTCTCACTTCACTTGCTCTGTTCTAGCCAACCTGGATTCTCTGTTGCTTCTCGAAAAGTCAGGCATACTTCTAACTCAGGTCTGTACCTCAGTTGTCCCTCTAACAAGAATGCCCTTAGCCAGTATCTTCACCTGGTTAACTCCCTCACCTGTTCCAAGTGTTGGTTCCATTGAGCTTGACATACCACTTAAATGATGGCTCTCTATCCCAATGCACCTCATCCCACAGACTACTGATCTCTCCTACCCTGTGTTCTACCTATTTTTTCTTCCATAGCTTGCATCATTTCTAGTACACTACACAATTTACTTATTATGTTTTTTATTTACTATTTATTTCACCTGACTACAATGCAAACTCCATAAGGAGAGGGATCTTTGTTTTGTTAACTGCAAAGTCCCCAAACTCACAAACTGGAGCGCTATAAATCCATGTTGATGAAATGAATGAATTTATCCAATAAGCAAAGATTCATGAGCCTGATAAGCCTAGCAGTTATACATAACTGGTGAGAAAATAAAGTTTTCTAGAGGCTAATCAATCAATATGTATTTAAATATAGTAAATAGTTCAAGTCTAAAGTATTTGGCCTTTCCATTAAGTAATTCCACTTCTAGGCACCCAAATTAAAAAAAAATTACAGATGCACACAGATTTATGTATAAGGTAGGATTTCATGTAGCCATTATAAATTGTACACATCTGTATTTACTACAGTAAATATTTACTAGAGTAATACTTTGAAACAAAAACTCAGGGTCTGTGTATATTACACCAAGTCTTCTCAACCAGAGACTTAGATACATTCCTCTTCAGTCTAAGCACAGCAGGTCTCTATTCAGATGTCTATCTTGGTAGGACTCATGGAAAAACCACATCCATTCAGTATCTTTAATTTGTTCTACAATTTAAAACCCCAAAAGAACAATGGCTAAATGTGTATTTATTAGCAGCTACTACTGAACTTCTCAGAAAATTGTTAACTTGTTAAAGGCAGATTCCCACCATCCATCCACTCACATGATGTTCAGCACAGAATCATTCCGAATGACCTTATGGGAGACATCGGCTAGCAGGAAAAGACCTCCATCTGTCCTCCGGATGCTGGCTGCATAGCCCGGCCAGATCTGCAATCTGAAAACAGAGATGGCCTTTACCCTGGGATGCTAAAAGAACCATGGATATTTCCATGCCCCCATTTGAGGCAATACTTTGGGCAGATACTGCCCCTAGCCAGTAACAATGAGAAAGCAATAGGAAGTGCTTTCTCATGAAGTCAGCATCACTATAACTTAATAAAACACTTAATTAACTCACAAATTGTACCTGCTATCATAAAAAACTGATACAGTGATTGCAATCAAAATTTTCTTTGCAGAACATTCAAAACTGAGGAAGAAACCACCACCAACCTGTGTTGCTGCAGTACCATAGCACTTGTAGGGTCATAGAAGTTTCTTCCCACAAGCTTCAAATCTAAAAGTTTCATTACCCTGAAATAAAGAGCAAAGAATGAGTTTTCCAGTAGAAGATTTATAAGTTCAAGTGCTCTTAGCTACATTTTCCTTTGGAAGCCTAAAAAAGCAGAAAGGCTGATGCTCTTTGCACAATATAGCTTTTATGTACAGAACATTCTTACCAAAAGGAAAATAAAAATTACCAAAGCATTTATCTCACTGTATATGCAAATGATTGCAGCTTTTATCTCCTAAGTAGGTAACCAAAAATCAAGTTGACTTCCCTAGCTCAATTTACATTACTTTACCCTATTAACTAAAAATAGCACAAGAGAGTCCATTTCTAAATTTGTGAATATCAGTCTGGCACAGGAAGTTATGCTTGTTCCTAGCAGTTCAGCTTACTAAGTAGAAATCAGGTTTTGTGTTTTATAAAAGAAGTGGTTTGGGAATAACAGTTTCATGAAAATTTGAGAGTTTTCAGAAGAGTAAAAATAAAAAATTATGAGCTGTCTATATCCAAACCTTCAAAGGACCGAGAGAAATTCTAGCAAAAATTTTTACACATTACCTCTTCATGTAGACCCAACATGGTGTTTAATGTAACATCATTAAATATACACCATCAACATTTGCTTTTAAAGTTCCTGAATGAATCAAAGGAACCCATTTCCTTCAGCCAACCACCTCAGACCTACTTTCATATACCCCAATCTATCCAATCACCCGAGATAAGTTAGCCTTTAATGTCATGCATTTATTTATTAAATGTTTCCAAACTCTCTATATACACCCTGTAGTTTTAATACCATCCACGGCTCCTGAAAAGCTCTGTTACAAAGACTGAGGTTAAAGAAAATAAGACTTTAGCCATTTCTCACCGACGAAATACAACATTGTAGAAGGGAATGCACAAGTCAGAACAGGGCTCCAGGATCTTTGTCAACTGAATCTTAATGGTGATCTCAGCACTGTCAGTTTTCCTTTGACTCTTTAACTCAAGAACCTAACAAATAAACATATGTATGTAAAAAGAAATGCCATTACCAAGCCCTAATCTAATCCAACTTGTGTTCTAGAACACTAACATATCTTATTCATGTTTTATTTTTTTCTGTTACTTTGCTGTCCACACTAGACAAATCACAGCAGGACAAGCAGGATTTACAAGAGGATTTGGAAAGAGACACCCAATGGAGAACTAGCAATAGAGCCTCGTGATTTTGAAATCTTACAGTATTCTTTGTCACTGAGGTCAAAGGCTTCCAACCACTCCTCTTAAAGAAAGAAGGAACTAGAAAGAACTCTTATATAAAAAGTTTCTCAGTTTGCAATTTCTTGATTGTAAAGAAGTCAGCCCTCCCTCTCACAAAAGGAAAGTCCAACTCAAATGTTCAGGGACACTATGATTTCCCACCACTCTGGCTTCGTCCCAAAATGCATTTCCTATTTGGTCTCACTTGCTGAAGCTTAACGGGTAGATAGAGAATGGATCCATCAAAAGCAGTGACATTTCCGGTGACAGTTTGATGGTCCCTCAACATGCCAAACCTCATGCTTTTGCACTCCACGCTGGGGCTAGAAAATAATAAAGATGATTTTACTTCAGTGTGACTTTACAGCAGGGCAGTAGGTTTGTTAGAGCAACAGTAGGTTTGTTAGAGAAACAGTCACTTGTGACTCGAAGAAGGCAATGGCAAGCCACTCCAGTACTCTTGCCTAGAAAATCCCATGGATGGAGGAGCCTGGTGGGCTGCAGTCTGTGGGGTCGCTAAGGGTCGGACACGACTGAGCGACTTCACTTTCACACACTGGAGAAGGAAACGGCAGCCCACTCCAGTGTTCTTGCCTGGAGAATCCCAGGGACGGGGGAGCCTGGTAGGCTGCCGTCTATGGGGTCACACAGAGTCGGACACGACTGAAGTGACTTAGCAGCAGCAACAGCAGCACTTGTGACTACTGCTCCATCTAGTGGTCATACTAAACAATTCAAATATATCTATCTGATTAAAAAAGAACTCTGATCCAAGGCTCACAGAAAATAAAAACAATCCTCACTCAAACATAACTGCCTCAGAATGACGGGGTACATTCTTCGAGAGTTTAGACCAGAGGGCCAAACAACTTCTACAGAAAGGTTTTACAGGCCATATGGTCTCTGCTGTAACTACTCATCTCTGCTAACATAGCACAAAAGCCTTATAGACCATAGGTAAACCAATAAGCAAGGCTATGTTCTAGCAACACTTTATTACAGAAATAGGCAGTGGGTCAGATTTGCCTGGCAGGCCTGCCATAGTCTGCTAATCCCTGATCCAACATTGTAGAAATATACACTTTTAAAAAAATACATTTAAAAAAAACAGTATTTTAGTCTAACAATTTTTCACTCAACAATTTCAACTTTTTATCAATTCATTGGCACAAATCTTACAGTTTTGAAAAATTCCAATAGCTACTTTGTACAATGATTTTCCCATTAGATTACAGTAAGGCACAACCTTATCCTACAACTTCGAAGTTTAAACAAATCCAAGGCTAAAAAGGGTCAAGAGTGTTCAAGTATGTGATGAAAGATAAAAACTACAAAAAGTTCAGGTAGTAATCCAGTACAGTCATCGCCAAAACTAAGCACTCACATGCTAACATCACATTTCAAAACGCTTTTTCAAAAAAAATCATATATTAATATACACAAGGCATTATGCCCCAGACAACTTTTGAGTTAGTCTTTTCAGAGCCCTATGTTGTCAAGGAATCCACAGGATGACCAGTCACTGTAGTGCATCCTCTCGGTATTCTCTTCACATTGTAGCTTCAAAGGTCCACAACTACAATCTCACAATGTACAGAACCCACGCTGTCTCCACAGCCTGGTCAATGCAGAGGTCCATGAGGAGTCACACACCAGTTCTGTTTCAGGAACCGCTGTCAGTCCACTCTCCTCGCATTAACACCCATCTCTGTTCCTTATGTTCTAGAACAGGCCCATTCTCACTACCTTCTGTGAGTTCAATTCTCACTACCTCCTGTGAGTTCAATTTCACCCAGTTTCTTGGCTCCTTCTCTTGTCATACATGCTCAGCTCTGGTTTCTTACCTCACAGAAATATTTAAAGCAATCCGGCTACCCTCTCTAATTAGCATTTCGTTTCTCAATCATCTTACAAACGTTTAAAATAAGTGTCTAATTCACTGACTATTTCTCATGGCCCATGCTCCCCTTTGTTCTTTTAATCTATTTTTTCCCCTCCATAACACTAAAAAAAGGGAATACAAATAAAAGGTAAGTTAAAAGATTATGAAGGGGTCTATGCAAGTAAAGGGGCTTCCCAGGTAGTGCCTCTGGTAAAGAATATGCCTGCCAATGTAGGAGACCTGAGAGACAGAGGTTTGATCGTTAGATTGGGAAGATTCCCTGGAGGAGAGCATGGCAACCATACCAGTATTCTTGCCTGGGAAATCCCATGGACAGAGAAGCCTGGTGGGCTACAGTCCACAGGGTCACAAAGAGTCCAATATGACTGAGTACCATGCAAGTAAAAGGCCCTGAACTTAAGTTTCATTAATTTCAAAGAAAATCCACTTCTAACCTCATGCATAAAATTGTGCCTACTAAGTTAAAAGCTGGATTGGTAATACAGCTAAACAGACACACAGAAAAGTTAATTTCAAACTTATTGCAAGTATTTGAAGTTCTGTAGGGGGGTAAATGCACCAGGAATTATACAGCAAAACAATTCAGTTATTCCTATTGAACTATTTCTTTACTGCTCTCTAAGAAGTAAACAATACAGGGAGGGGAGAAGCTTTGAATACCTGAAAGTCACATGATATTGATAAACTGCTTCATTATGACACTGTATTTTGATAAGGTTCAATCCCAAAGATTGAGGTGTTCCTTTTGATCCTTGCTTCACAAAAAGCTCTCTAGAAAATAAATTAAAAAAATAAAAAGCATCCACAGATACCAAAAACAAACAGCCCATGCCACAAAAATACAAAGAAAGCAAAGAAAGAAGGAAAGATAGATTGGGGGAAGTAGTATTTTATAGGTACACAGGCCCTCAAGACATACAAAAGAAGCTTTGAAAGAAAGAAGGTAAATTCTTGCAATTTCTAATTAAAGCAGCAAGGTCACCCTATTCGTCCTAGTAATATCACTGCAATAACTAGGCCAGATAACTAAGAACATAAGAATTAGTTCTGTAGAGAAAAATGAACAGCAGAAATGTATTTCCCAGGTAATTTCCTTATCTACAACATGACAAGGAATTATCTATGTCTGAACTGGGAAGGAAATGAAAAGCCATGAGTTGACTGGTATATATTATCAGCACTAAGCCCATTTCACCTCATCAGGAATTGTCCACCTCTTCTGTCATTCTCCCCGCTGACAGAAAACAAAACAAACAACCCTGCAGTGCCTACCACAAGGGAGGACTTTAGACACAACAGAACAGGGTGTGCAATCCTATGAGAGAACAAGGTGTGCAATCCTATGAGAAGGCCTCCGCTACATCATCCCCAAGCAAGAAGGCAGCACTCCCGACTTACTTCTTGCGCTCTGCAGTCACAAGTGGAGGGCTATCAAGAGAATATAGTGGGGCCTGGGGCAGAGGTGAGAGCTGGGCAGGATCCTGAAAAGGCAGGCTGAGAGCACCAGGAGCCTTGTATATTCCTCTGCCTAAACCACCAGCTATTCTTCCCACTGGTAACAAAGAAGCATCCAAATTCCCTCTTCTGGGCATCCTGAATCGTTGAAAAGAGACAAATCAGGACTTTCTCAATCATGCTTCTATCTATGCTCCCAACTAAATGAGTCTTCAAATCTCATTCTTTCCCTGGAGGAGTCAGCAAAAGGGACCCAAGCATTGGGATTCTCTCTGAATCCAATACGCCAACAAGACTTACTCATCAATTATTATTAATATGGACTCTGAGGGCCAACTTCCATAGCAGAAATTGATGTGGAAGTCTGACCCACCTGGGATAAAGAATCAGCACCATCAGTCTGACTTCTTAAGAGGGCAAACGGGGTGGTGAACTGTGCTGTGGAAAACTGCTTTTACCTTGTCCAAAGACTGACTGGGTCAGCAGTTACTGACTACTTTTGGAAAATGCCCATTCTTACCATGAAACCATGCACTGTTTCCTTGTGAGACAATACAACCCACTTTAGAGTTTCTCTTTGGACTGGGAGATACTTCATCTAAATTTGATAGCTACCCAAGGAAGCAACTTTACCCACCTATTCCAACCAACGGAGGCCTCTGCCATCTTGCTATCCCCAGCTGCCAACAATGAAGGATCCAGAAAAGTGGGATGGGGTTCTTCTTTGTCCTTGCATGCCATACTGGTAGGTAAGCCTAGACCTAAAATGCCTCTACCTAAAGGAAAAGTCAGATCCCAGCTGTAACTGTGAGCTGAACATTTTGTAAAATACAGTAATTTTTTTGAAGATAAATTTTGTTAATTTAAGAACAAAGCAATGATACACAACATCACATTTTCTCAAGTTAGTTTTCTACATACCTAAAGGAGGCATCTCCCGTTTCAGAGGGGTCTGGGATGCTGTTTCAAGGCCCAGTCCTCGAAACATTGACACTAAACCCACAGACTCCTACAGAAAGTCAAATAATAATGTTATTCTAAGATACAGTTTAAAAGGCCAGAAATATTGTTGATTTTCTTCAAACCTTGGTAAATAATAAAAATCATCCACTTCAAATTCTATAAATGTCAAGAATAAAGGATAAAAATACCTCATAAAAATTGTTTAAATCCTTATGGTTTTCTTTAAGAACACTTATAACTATGTCATATTAGGCTTTTAAACATAAATATAGTTCATGATTTTATAAATATAGTTCATATTAGGTTTTCAAACATAAATATAGTTCACACTTTGGCAACCTGATGCGAAGAACTGATTCATTAGAAAAGACCCTGACACTGGGAAAGACTGAAGCCAGGAGGAGAAGGGGATGACAGAGAATGAGATGGTTGGATGGCATCAATGACTCGATGGACAGAGTTTGAGCAAGCTCCAGCAACTGATGATGGACAGGGAAGCCCGGCGTGCTGCAGTCCATAGGGTCACAAAGAGTTGGACAGGACTGAGCAACTGAATGGAGAAAGCAATGGCAACCCACTCCAGTACTTTTGCTTAGAAAATTCCATGGACGGAGGAGCCTGGTAGGCTGCAGTCCATGGGTCGTGAAGAGTCCGGATACGACTAAGCGATTTCACTTTCACTTTTCACTTTCATGCATTGGAGAAGGAAATGGCAACCCACTCCAGTGTTCTTGCCTGGAGAATCCCAGGGACGGGGGAGCCTGGTGGGCTGCTGTCTATGGGGTCGCACAGAGTTGGACACGACTGAAGCGACGCAGCAGCAGCAGCAGTGCAACTGAACTGATTTAATATAAGTATTCCAAATGCAACAGAACTACTTTTCTAGTTCATTTCCTGTACACCTAAGGTAAGAGGGCACAAGCATACCAGCTAATAAATTTTCCCAAAAAACATGCCATTTAAGGGTATCAGAAGTCTTGGGGTTTTTTGTTTTTTTTGTTTTAAACAATCCTCAACAAAACTTGTTACTGTTTTCCTGTGGCAGTCTTGGAAGTTTACCACTGTTACACCAATCAGAGTTGCCACATATAGACTCAAGCAATCCATCTGAGTGAAAACACAGGATTACTGTCATCAGTGTTTCTTTTTATAGCACATTACATCTAACATGGTCAACACTACTTAACATGGTCACAACTGCATTATTAGGTTCTTCCTATCTGCTAACTCTCTATTCTTTGAAATTTGTTAATTACAGACAAAAACCATTTTAAAAATTACTATATAATCAGGAGGTTAAGAATGCACATCCATGTAAGTATATACACAGCACTAACAATAGCCAAAGATCCTTTTTTTCTTTAAGATTTGGGCAAAGAGCCTTCTGAAAGAACTATTCTTAACAATTACGACCTTAGAGGCAACAGTGGCTGCTAATACGACAAAGTCCAACCCAGAGTGACAATCTAAACACTAAGGTTGTATCTCTAAACCTGTCATGTATGTACATATTTATACTTTTAGAAGCCAGGAAACTAAGCCATTTACCCAGGTCCATCTAACATTCATTATGAGGCACTTTTCTAGACCTGCAATTCAAGAACTTGAAATATATTCCTAGAAGATGAAACTACTTGTTAAAGGAGGAAATAAAAACAACCCTTGCTTTCATATAGGGCTTCCCAGTTTCCTAAGTACCTTGAAATCCATTATTTGCTCTAATGATAAGCTGCATGCTGCTACTATGTATACAGACATGGTCTTACCTTTTGCACTGGCCCACTCTGTGGACTAGGCTCCTTTTGCTTTCCAAACACACGGCCCCTGCCTGCAGGTCCTGCCCTGCTCAGAGCTGGGTCCAAAGGTTTTGGAGCTTGTGGCCAAGAGCCTGGCATCAGCACAGGCTGAGATGGGTGCACAGGAGACAGGCCCCTGAAGCGTGGTCGGACAGGATCCATTGTAAGGCTGCAGAGGACATGGGTGTCAATCTGTCCTTGTTAATGACCTGCCAACATTTTATAGCTTAAATGATTCCCAAAGGGTTCCCTTTTCCTTCACAACAGACTCACAAAAAAAAAGAAAAGAAAAGAAAAAAACAACCTACTTCGGATCAGACCAATGATACTCCTATACTATATTCACAATATATTATATTCAAAAGTTTCTCTTTAGTGCTCACTTCGGCAGCACATATACTAAAACTGGAAGGATACAGAGAAGATTAGCATGGCCCCTGCGCAAGGATGATATGCAAATTTGTGAAGCATTCCATATTTTTTCAAGATGGGGAACACATGTACACCCAGGGCAGATTCATGTCAATGTATAGCAGAACCAATACAATAAAGTAATTAGCCTCCAATTAAAAAAAAAAAAGTTTCTATTTAGCCCAGAATGTTCTAAATACTCTCAATCAGCAATCTCTTAAAGGCCAAACCCTCCTTAATTTTACTCATATTTTCTACCCAAAGAGCTTCTTTGAAAACTCAGTCCTGCAAGTTAACTACCAGTTGGGGAAGGAAGCATTTTTTATGTATGGGCATGATTTTGCTTTATAAGTAAGTATATAGTTAACATATCACAAAAATTTTCTGTCAAGAAATACTTATCAGTTTTGCTTTATTTTGGGCCTCTCTACCAGGGACCTTCCAATGAACACCCAGGATTGATCTCCTTTAGAAGGGACTGGTTGGATCTCCTGGTGGTACAAGGGACTCTCAAGAGTCTTCTCCAACACCACAGTTCAAAAGCATCAATTCTTCAGCGATCAGCTTTCTTCACAGTCCAACTCTCACATCCATACATGACCATGGGAAAAACCATAGCCTTGACTAGACGAACCTTTGTTGGCAAAGTAATGTCTCTGCTTTTCAATATACTATCAAGGTTGGTCATAACTTTCCTTCCAAGGAGCAAGCGTCTTTTAATTTCATGGCTGCAATCAGCATCTGCAGTGATTTTGGAGCCCAAAAAAATAAAGTCTGACACTGTTTCGTCGCGTGAGGTGGAACATTCTTAAAGAGATGGGAATCCCAGACCACCTGACCTGCCTCTTGAGAAACCTGTATGCAGGTCAGGAAGCAACAGTCAAAACTGTACATGGAACAACAGACTGGTTCCAAATAGGAAAAGAAGTGCGTCAAGGTTGTATATTGTCACCTTGCTTATTTAACTTATATGCAGAGTACATCATGAGGAACGCTGGGCTGGAAGAAGCACAAGCTAGAATCAAGATTGCTGGGAGAAATATCAATAATCTCAGATATGCAGATGACACTACCCTTATGGCAGAAAGTGAAGAGGAACTCAAAAGCCTCTTGTTGAAAGTGAAAGAGGAGAGTGAAAAGGTTGGCTTGAAGCTCAACATTAGAAAACAAAGATCATGGCATCTGGTCCCATCACTTCATGACTCACTGGAAAAGACTCTGATGCTGGGAAAGGTTGGGGGCGGGAGGAGAAGGGGTCGACCGAGAGTGAGATGGCTGGATGGCATCACCGACTCTGTGGACATGAGTTTGAGTGAACTCCGGGATTTGGTGGTGGACAGGGAGGCCTGGCGTGCTGTGATTCCTGGGGTCGTGGAGAGTCGGACACGACTGAGCGACTGAACTGAACTGAACTGAATTGAACCAGGGACCTGCAGCCATGAAATCAAAAGACGCTTACTCCTTGGAAGGAAAGTTATGACCAACCTAGATAGCATATTAAAAAGCAGAGACATTACTTCGCCAACCAAGGTCCGTCTAGTCAAGGCTATGGTTTTTCCAGTGGTCATGTACGGATGTGAGAGTTGGACTGTGAAGAAAGCTGATCACCGAAGAATTGATGCTTTTGAACTGTGGTGCTGGAGAAGACTCTTGAGAGTCCCTTGGACTGCAAGGAGATCCAACCAGTCCATTCTAAAGGAGATCAATCCTTGGTGTTCATTGGAAGGACTGATGCTAAAGCTGAAACTCCAATACTTTGGCCACCTCACGCGACGAGTTGACTCACTGGAAAAGACTCTGATGCTGGGAGGGATTGGGGGCAGGAGGAGACGGGGACGACAGAGAATGAGATGGCTGGATGGCATCACCGACTCGATGGACATGAGTTTGAGTGAACTCCGGGAGTTGGTGATGGACAGGGAGGTCTGGCGTGCTGTGATTCATGCGGTTGCAAAGAGTCGGACACGACTGAGCAACTGAACTGACCAGGGACCTAGTCTTTTTCCAGTCTATTTTCATAGTAAATTATTCCATCTCCTCCTTGATTCCTTAGTGTGCTTCTCTGAATTTTTATCCAGTTCCTTTCAACAGAGCTCTTTTCTCAAACTCTATCAGAACTGAGGTCTCCAGCATATAGACCCTTCCTGATTTGAGCCTTCCTGCTTAGTCTCACAGGTGACATTTAACACTTGCCCCTGCCCTCAAGGTAACCAGGGATGATGCTCTTCTCGGCCCTCAAGTTTCAGACTCACTAAGCCTCTTCAAAATCACTTTATATAATCTACGGACTTCAAGACTCCTCTTTTTTTAAAAGGCCATGCCAGGCTTCCCTGGTAGCTCAGCTGGTAAAGAATCCGCCTGCAATGTGGGAGACCTGGGTTCAATCCCTGGGTTGGGAAGATCCCCTGGAGAAGGGAACTGGTACCCACTCCAGTATTCTGGCCTGGAGAATTCGATGGACTATATAGTCCATGGGGTTGCAAAGAGTCCAACATGACTGAGCAACTTTCACTTTCAGGGGCATATAGGATCTTAGTTCCCCAACTAGGAATCGAACCTATGCCTCCTGAAGTGGAAGCATAGAGTCTTAACCACTGGACCCCTAGCAAAGGCCCAGGACTCCTCCTTTCAGGGGTTCTTTTTCACTGTCCTGACTCACCCCAATCCCCAAAGATGCTTCTGTAATTAACAAATAAGCCTCTTAATTTTTACAAACCTGTCTTAACTATAAATTAGTGAGAAATCAGATCATGCACATAAAAAAAAGGCTGACACACAATTTCTAAGTCAATTCTACAGATGAATGTGGTTCAGGATTTGGCAAAACTTTTTTATACAAACTATTATTTTTTACACTAAAACGGAAAGGCATGCCTCCTCCTCAAAGGCTACTAGAGTTCTCCCCTATAATTGTTCAAACTCCTCTTCAGTTAGCCTGACCTCTTGGCTCACACCTTCCCACCACCATTGGAAGAAACCAGAGCAATTAGTAGTCTAACTAGTACACACTGAGAGGCACCGTGACACCTACCAATTACAGGATTTCTGGAATACTCTTCTTTCTTCACCCCTCTCTCACCTCCACCATCACTTCTACAGATTCAAGCACCTCCTCCAGAAAGCCCTCCCTTACTGTGGATTTTCTCCTTTGATTAGTTAACAAATAGCTGGCTGAGTCTAAGGCCCAACCCGGAAGAATCCCAGGACAGGCGAGGCCTACGTTCCGCACTCCTACAGGTGCGAGATCCAGACTGGGGTCTATGACTGGGATGTAACCAGAAGGGGAGGCCCCTGCACTCCTTCCACCTGGCGAAAGCATCATTCCCCAAACCATGACTCCGCCAGCAGTCTGGCCCACTGTTCCTGCCCAAGGAACGCTCAACGCATTCAACCACCTCCCTGCCAAGAGCCTCCTCCCTCCTCCTTTCCACCTTTTCGAGGGCCAGCCTTCCTCCTACACCTCCAACCTCAAATAACGACTTCCCGCCCCCGCCCCAGGCCCAGCCTCCACTCAGGGGCCCACAGATTCCGCGCATTCCGCGCTTTCCCAAAGGGAGCGGGGGAGAGGGCCACAGGGACTCCAACTTACCACCAAGAACTTGAGTGCGAGCGCACCTGACCTGTAGCAGAGCGACCTCTGCCTCCCTGGTCTTCCACACCTGTGTCCCGCCCTCCCACGGGCGCTGGACCCCACCGAGCACCTTCGCTGCGCCTCAGGAGAAGCCAGCGCTCAACGAGCCTACCACGCCAAAAGCCCACATGCTCCAGACGTCGCGTTCCCGTCCTCTCGCGAGGCCTCAGGTACTGAACCCATTGGCCAAATGACGTGCCATTCACAAGAACCAGCCATTTCATTGGCTCTTCTGCAAGGAACCCCTTCCTCTCCCATTCGTCTCACGCCGTGGTGGCGAGGTTCGCCGGAAAGGGTGCTCAAAGTGGCGGGGTTGGGTGGGGGGGGTTAGTGGGGGGTCCAAAAGTTAGGAGTGAAATTAAGCGTTGAAGTGTGTTATGCTTTAAACATCCCGACTCTCTTACTGAAAGCAACTCATGTAAACTGAATTAGCTTACATGCTAATGTAGAAATTGACTTGCCTCAACCTTCCCATATGGGGCTTCCCTCGTGGCTCAGCTGGTAAAGAATACGCCTGCAATGCAGGAGACCTGGGCTCGACCCCTGGATTGGGAAGATCTCCTGGAGAAGGGAACGGCTACCCACTCCAGTATTCTGGCCAGGAGAATTCCATGGACTGTATAGTCCATGGGGTCGCAAAGAATCGGACACGACTGAGCGATTTTCACTTTCGCTTTCAACCTTCCCACTGGGGCTTCCCCGATGGCTCAAGCTGTGGAGAATCACCCCGGCAATGCAGGCGACACAGGACACGCAGGTTCGACCCCTGGGTCAGGAAGGTCCCCTGAAGGAGGAAATGGCCACCCTCTCCAATATTCTTGCCTGGAGAATCCCATGGACAGAGGAGCCTGCCTGGCTACAGTCCGTGGGAGCTCAAAGAGTCTGACATGACTGGGCACGCACAGGCATAGCTTTCCCCTTTAGAAGATATTGAGGATGGTGGTGCATAGAAATGAGCTTGAGTTACAGTCAAACAATTATGCGATCTCTGTGCCCCACTGTTTATATATATAAAACTGGAATAAAATCATCCATTCATAGGGTTGTAAGGAAATTACATGTGTATGCTCAATAGTGTCCAACTCTTTGTGACCCCATGGGTCGCATGTGTATGGTTGCCATTTCCTACTCCAGGGGATTTTTCCCACCCAGAGATTGAACCGGAATCTCTTGCATCTCCTGCATTGGCAGGTGGATTCTTTACCACAGGGCCACCTAGGAAATGTACATGCATGTGTGTAAAATACTTTGCACCAGGACAAGATTGCCTCCCATGAATGTTGTCTATCATTATTATTTATAGATACCTGAATCTGTGAGCCAAGAAGAGCTATCTTCAAATTATGTAAAAGCATTGGTGGTTAATTCTGCAGCTACAGTATATTTTCCAAAGACATAAAAATTTCTCTCCCTCCTCAATTATTTTGGCAAATAACTGCACCCCTCTCCAACCCCCAGTTTTCTGAGCTGGTTGGGGTCAAGCTTCCAGAGACCTTGACTTATGCTGTAGAGACATTCAACTACTGTATATGGAATAGAGCTAGAGAAGGCTTTTCCAAGCCTCAGATATCTCATACCTTGCTTTAATCCCTACATTTGAGGACTCTCCTCTCCTTCCCAAATCAGAATAGAGTTTGAAAATTATTGGAGCAGGAGATTTTCCAAAGCAGGAATCTAATTAGCAGGATACCCCTTCCTTCTTTGTAGATGTAATTTGTTTAACATTATATTTAAGTTTTTCTACCTCAAAACCTTCCTACTTTACAACATTACAGTGTTATAATAACATGTATACTGAATTCTGTTGCCCATGCAAACATTTAGTAACAACTAAAAAATAGTTCCATTACTAGGAAACAATATTTTAGGGGCAGGACTCAGCAGCTTTTTGCAATAGCAACTCTCAATTTTCTGAAGCTGTCAGTTTTGAAAGAGCATAATTACAAAGGATATACACATTGGATTCTCTAGATTTCTATATCGTAACATGCAAAAGTAGACAAGATATTATTGTTGGTGGTGTTGTTGTTCAGTCGCCCCTTTCTCCTCCTGCCTTCAGTCTTTACTGGCATCAGGGTCTTTTCCAATGAGCTGTCTGTTCACATCAAGTGGCCAAAGTATCGGAGCTTCAGCTTCAGCAGGGTATGCTGCTGCTACTCCTAAGTCGCTTCAGTAGTGTCTGACTCTAGAAATATCCTATACAACATTTCTAGCCAATCCTCGCATAACGAGTACTAGTTTTTTCACCAAAGGAAAATCTACAGTCTCAGTGTTGACTGGAAATAAAGATGGTTGAAGCTCTATAAAGTGTGGACATCTGCCTGGAAGCTTTCAAAATATAAACTTCTGGAGTTTATATTCCACAACAGGGCACTGCAATTGTTAATTAACAACCCCTTGGATATTGATTTAAGATACTACACACATATTGTACTGTTTAAAGTATTTAAAATTAAATTACAGATGATATAAGGTGATATTTTCATAGCACCGAGTTCCATCCACTTGGCCTTGCCAGGCTCTAAAACTCAGGATGAGGACAACCCTGTCACTATATACAGTCTGGATTTCTCCAGGCAGTCGTGACATCAAAGACTCTGGCCCATTGTCCCCAATAAGTATTTCCATTCTGACCACAAATACTGATTTGTTGTTGAGAAAATAAAGTCACGCAGAGCTACAGCAAGATTAATGGCGGAAAATGACATTACCTCTTTGGCCTAGAAACTACACGGGAGACTTAATTGAAATTGGATCTACTTCTGTAGTATCTCTGAGTTCCAGGCCGAAGTAAATACAAATCCTCCCAGGAGAAATACACACTCACCCTGGCCCTTAAAGTTCCCACACAGGAACTCACAAGAAAAAGATAAATTACAACACAAGGGTCAATAAAATGGGTGAGTTTTGCTTGTTTGTTGAAATTTTTTTTTATTAAATTTTAAATACACAGATTAGGCTCAATAAGAAGACAATCCAGTTTTTTTTAATGGGCAACAGATATGAATTGATCTTTCACCAAAGATATACAAATGGGTAAAAAGCACATGAAAATATGCTCAACACCACTAATCATTACAGGAATGCAAACTGAAAACACACAGTATTTCACATCCACTAGAATGGCTATAACAAATAGCACAGATAATAACTGTGATAGCTACTTTTTAATCTTTTTTTTTTTTTTACCAAGGATCAAACCCTGGTCCACTAGGAAATGCCCTGTGATGGTTACTTTTTCATATCAGTTTGACTTGGCCACAGGTACCCAGATACTTTGTCCAACATTATTCTGAGTGTTTCAGGGAGGCTGTTCTGCATAAAATTAACATTTGAATGGGAGACTGGGTAAAACAGATTGCCCTCTCTACAGTGGATGGTCTCATCCAAATAGTTGAGAGCCTCACTAGGACTAGAAGGCTTGGAGTAAGAGAATTTTTCTCACCTGATTTCAGTTGAGCTGAAACATCATCCTTTTCCTGCCTTTGTGTGTGCTTAGTCGCTCAGCCATGTCCGACTCTTGGCGACCCCATGGACTGTAGCCGTCAGGCTCCTCTGTCCATGGGGATTCTCCAGGCTAGAATATTGGACTGGGTAGCCATTTCCTTCTCCAGGGGATTTTCTTGACCTAGGGATCGAATCCATATCTCCTGCATTGCAGGCAGATTCTTTATGGTCCGAGCCATTTCCTGCCTTTTGACTCAAACTAAAACATTGGCTCTTCCTGGGTCTTGAGCCCGCCAGCTTTCAGACTGGAGCACCACCATTGACTCTCCTGCAGCTCCACTGAAGATTTCAGGATTTGTCAACCTCCATAATCACATGTAATAATTGCTTAGTATTATTGTTGTTCTTTGGCCATGTCTGACTCTTTGCAACCCCATGGACTATAGTCCGCCAGGCTACTCCATCCATGGGATTTTCCAGGCAAGAATGCTGGAGTGGGTTGCCATTTCCTTCTCCAGGAGATCTTCCTGGACTAGGGATCAAAGCCACGTCTCCTCCATCGGCAGGCGGATTCTTTACCCCTGAACTATCTGGGAAGCCCATGCTTATTATAAAGCCATGTATATATGACTTCATATACATATCTATGTATCCTAATATTTCTGTTTCACTAGAGAATGCTAACTAAATGCAGAGTGCTGATGTAACAAATACATAAAAATGTGAAAGTGGTTTTGGAATTGGGTGATGGATATAACTGGAAGACTTATGAGAAACAGGCTAGAAAAATCCTAGATTCCCTTGTAGAAACTGTTGGTACAAGTATGGATATTAAAGGTGTTTCTGGTAAGATCTCAAACTGAAATGAGGAATATGTTATTCCTCGTCCAGGAAACTGGACGAAAGGTGATCCTTGTTATAAAGTGGCTGAATTGTAGGCTTGTGCTTTGTGGAAGGTAGAACTCACAAGAGACAAACTTGGGTGTTTAGATAAGGAGTGCGTGCATGCTAAGCTGCATGCTAAGTCATTTCAGTTGTGCCCGACTCTTTGCAACCCTATGGACTGTAGCCTGCCAGGCTCCTCTGTCCATAGGATTCTCCTGGCAAGAATACTGGAGTGGGTTGCCATGCCCTCCTCCAGAGGATCTTCCCAACCCAGGGATCGAAATGCAAGAGGAAAAAGATAAATTGTAGGAAAGATTAAACAAAAAAGAACCAGAATTTGAAGAGTTGGGAAATTTTCTGGTGGCTCGGTTGGTAAAGAATCTACCTACAATGCAGGAGACCCGGGTTTGATCCCTGGGTCGGGAAGATCCCCTGTAGAAGGAAATGGCAGCCCACTCTAGTATTCTTGCCTGGAGAATCCCATGAACAGAGGAACCTGGTGGGCTACAGTCCATGGGGTTGCAAAGGGTTGGACACAACTAAGTGACTTACATACACACACACACACACACACAGAGTCTATCTATGGTGCAAAAGTGAGAAAGTTTGTTCTGGAGAGAACACCCAAGGGTGTGGCTAGACAATCTCTCTATTGGGAGATTATCCATGATTCACTATGGAGTTAATCAGCCATTTCAGCAGAAACTTGGAGCAAAAATGGCATTATACCAGCAGAGATACAGCCAGCGTGGACCAACTGGAACAGAGATTGGATGAAATAAAGGTTTATTTTTCTTTTTCTCCTTAATTTATTTTTAATTGAAGGATAATTACAATATTAGGTTGGTTTCTGCCCTATATAGACATGGATCAGCCATAGGTATACATATGTCCTCTCTCTCTTGAGCCTCCATCCCACTTCCCATCTCATTCCTTCCCACCCCTCTAGGTTGTCACAGAGCCCCTGTTTGAGTTCCCTGAGTCATATAGGAGATTCTCACTGGCTATCTGACTAGATGAAATAAAGTTTTGTTTTTGTGGGTTTTTTAAAATATATTTATTTATTTGGCTGCACTGGGTTTTCATTTTAGCACCCAAGCTCTTTAGTTGTGGAATGAAGAACCATAGTTGCAGCATGTGGAATCTAGTTTCCTGCCCAGTGATTAAACCTGGGCCCCTTGCATTAGAAGTGCGGTTCAACACTCCAAATTACTTAAGAACAGGGAAGAATAAGCCCAAAGGTGATTCAGCTATGACCAGGGCTGCCACTGCTACTACAAGCCTACATAACAAAACTATTTCCTCTTCACAGCTTCATGGCTGGAATAGAATATTGGCTTAGGATGAATCAGACCTCAAGTCTCACCAGTATCTCGTTTAAATGATGTCTAGATGAGACTCTGGCAATTAAAACTATGACTAAACAATGCAACCAAAAAAACAGAATATTCTGGATTACACAATGATCAAATTAAAACTAAAGATTCTCAAATGAAAAATTATAAAAACAAACAAAAAACATGAGGACTTCCCTCCTAGTCCAGTTATTAAGAATCCACCTTGCAGTGCAGGGGACACCAGTTCGATCCCTGGTCTGGGCAGATCCTACGGGTCTCAGAGCAACTAAGTCCCTGTTCCACAACTACTTAGCCAGTGCTCTCGAGCCTTGCGAGCTGCACCCACTGAGCCCACATGCTGCAGCTGCTTAGGCCTGCACACCTAGAACCTGTGCTTCACAACAAGAAAAGCCACTGCAATGAGAAACCAGCTCACTGGGACAAAAAAGTAGCCCCCTCTGAATATTCAGAGTTGATTTCCTTTAGGATTGACTGGTTTGCTCTCCTTGCTGTCCAAGGGACTCTCAAGAGTCTTCTCCAGCACCATAATTCAAAAGCATCAATCTTCGGTGCTCAGCCTTCTTTATGCTCAGTCCAACTCTTATACCTGTACATGACTACTGGAGAAATCATAGCTTTGACTATATACACCTTTGTCAGGAAAGTGATGTCTCTGCTTTTAAATACACTGTTTAGGTTTGCCATAGCTTTCCCTCCAAGAAGCAAGTGTCTTTAATTTCGTGGCTGCAGTCACTGTCCACAGTGATTTTGGAGCCCAAGAAAATAAAATCTGTCACTGTTTCCACTTTTTCCCCATCTATTTGCCATGAAATGATGGGAGCAGATGCCATGATATTAGTTTTTTGAATGTTGAATTTTAAGCCAGCTTTTTCACTCTTTCACCCTCATCAAGATTGCCGGGAGAAATATCAATAACCTCAGATATGCAGATGACACCACCCTTATGGCAGAAAGTGAAGAGGAACTAAAAAGCCTCTTGATGAAAGTAAAAGAGGAGGGTGAAAAGGTTGGCTTGAAGCTCAACATTCAGAAAACAAAGATCATGGCATCTGGTCCCATCACTTCATAGGAAATAGATGGGGAAACAGTGGAAACAATGTCAGACTTTATTTTGGGGGGCTCCAAAATCACTGCGGATGCTGATTGCAGCCATGAAATTAAAAGACGCTTACTCCTTGGAAGGAAAGTTATGACCAACCTAGACAGCATATTAAAAAGCAGAGACATTACTTTGCCAACCAAGGTCTGTCTAGTCAAGGCTATGGTTTTTCCAGTAGTCATGTATGGATGTGAGAGTTGGACTGTGAAGAAAGCTGAGCACAAAAGAATTGATGCTTTTGAACTGTGGTGCTGGAGAAGACTCTTGAGAGTTCCTTAGACTGCAAGGAGATCTAACCAGTCCATCCTAAAGGAGATCAGTCCTGGGTGTTCATTGAAAGGACTGATGTTGAAGCTGAAACTCCAATACTTTGGCCAAGTATTGATGTGAAGAGCTGACTCATTTGAAAAGACCCTGATGCTGGGAGGGATTGGGGTCAGGAGGAGAAGGGGACGACAGAGGATGAGATGGCTGGATGGCATCACCGACTCGATGGACATGATTTGGGTAAGCTCCAGGAGTTGGTGATGGACAGGGAGACCTGGCATGCTGCGATTCACGGGGTCGCAAAGAATTGGACACGACTGAGCGACTGAACTGACTGACCCTCATCAAGAGACTCTTTAGTTCCTCTTTGCTTTCTGCCATTAGAATGGTATCATCTGCATATATAAGGCTGTTGATATTTCTCCCGGCAATCTTAATTCCAGCCTGTGATTCATCCAGCCCAGCATTTTGCATGAAGTAGTCTGCATAGAAATTAAATAAGCAGGGTTACAATATACAGCCTTGACGTACTCCTTTCCCAATTTGGAACCAGTCCGTTGTTCCATCCCAGTTCTAATTGTTGCTTCTCGACCTGCATACAACTATCTCAGGAGGCAGGTAAGGTGGTCTAATATTCCCATCACTTTAAGAATTTTCCAGTTTGTTGTGATTCTCACAAAGGCTTTAGCATAGTCCGTGGAGCAGATGTTTTTCTGGAATTCCCTTGCTTTTTCTATGATCCAACAGATGTTGACAATTTATTCTCTGGTTCCTCTGCCTTTTCTGAATCTAGCTTGTACATTTGGAAATTCTTGGTTCAGATACTGCTGAAGCCTAGCTTGAAGGATTTTGAGCATTACTTTGTTAGAAATGAGCGCAATTGTGCAGTAGTTTGAATATGTACCTATCTTTGCATGAAATGTTCCCTTGGAATGTCCAGTTTTCTTGAAGAGATATCCCTGTAGATCTTGTGAATGCCCACAGAAAACTGTTTACCACAGTACTGGCTAAATAAAGGGACAGGTAAGACTGAGAGGAACTACAATGGGACATGAGAGGTGCCCAATGCAGTGAAATTAAAAGAAAAAAAAAGATAGAATTAAGAAGTTAAGAAAAATAGCATAGTATTTATTTTTGGCTGTGCTGGGTTTCCACTGCTGCGTGCAGTCTTTCTCTAGTTGTGGAGAGTGGGTTCCACCCTCTAGTGGGGTACACCTCTCTCGTTGCAATGGATTCTCTTGTTGTGGAGCACAGGATCTAGGTGCATGGGCTTCACTAGTTTTGGCTCGTGGGCTCAATAGTTGCAGCTCTAGGTCTTTAGAGCACAAACTCAGTAGTTTGGTGCACAGGCTTAGCTGATTTGAGGCACATGGGAATCTTCTCAGATCTGTGATCAAACCAGTGTTCCCTGCATTGGCAGATGAATTCTTAACCACTGAACTACCAGGGAAGTCCCCCAAATAGCATAGTAAGTCAGGAGAGAGGTCATTAGAATAAAAACATTATAAGGTTCTGGAGGAAGGTAATAATTAACTCTACACTCTTTCAGAATGCATATTAAATGTAATTTATTTATTTTTTTTGGCCTTGCTGCCTGGTATGTAGGATGTTTAGTTCCCTGACCAGGCATCAAACATGTGCCTCCTGCAGTGGACATCCAGAATCTTACTCACTGGGCTACATGAGAAATCTAAATTTTAAATATATATATATTTAAAATATTTTAGTTAGGTGTAATTGACATGTAATATTTTATTAGTTTCAGGTGTACAACATGATCACTATTTGTATACACTGCAAAGTGATCACCACAATAAATCTAGTTAACAACCATCATCTTACAGAGTTATAAATTATTTTGTTGTGTCATGAGAATTTGAAGATTTACTCTCAGCAGCTTTTGAATATGCAATACAGCATTATTAACCAGAATTGCCATGCTATACATTACCTCCTCAGGATTCTTTATTTTGTAACTGGAAGTTTATATCTTATGACCGCATTCACCAATTTCTCCCACCTCTGCACTTCCCACTTCTGGTAACCACCAATCTTTTTATCTGTGTACATATATATATACACACACATATATATTGCTTGTTTGTTTAGCTTTCACATATAAATGAATTCTTACTGTATGTCTCTTTCTCTATCTGACTTCTTTCACTAAACATAATGCTCTCAAGCTCCATCCATGTCACAATGACAAGGTTTCACCTTTTCTGATGGCTGAATAATATTCCATTGTGCATGTGTGCATGCATGTGTATGCATATCATATTTTCTTTATCCATTCATCTATCGATGAATACTTCAGTTGTTTCCACAACTTGACTGTTTAATTAATGCTGCAATGAACATGGTAGGGTATGCATATATCCTTGGAGCTGCTGTTTTTGTTTTCTTTGGAAAATACCCAAAAGTGGAATTGCTGGATCATATGACTGTTCAAATTTGTGATATTTACAAAGGAAAGAAAACCCATATATTTCCAATCAGGAGAGGAAAAAGATAATAAAATGAGAAAAATTCAAATAATCCAAACAAGAAAGGCAAGAAAGAACAAAGGTGAGAAAAATCTGGACAAAGAGAAAGCACAACATAAATAGTAGAAATAAATCCACCTGCATTAGTTTACAATAAATGGGCTAAACTTTTCAGGTAAAAGGCAAAGATTACCAGACTAGATTTAAAAAAACAAAATCCAACTTTATGGTGTTTAATGGAAAAAGATGGACATAAAGCAGAATAATAGAAAACGATCAAAAGTTAAATGATTAAAAGGAAATGCAGTGGGCAAGTATGAAAGAAAGAAATTAAGAAATAGAAGGAGAAAGAAAGGAAGGAAGAAAAGAAAGGAAGCTAGTGCTACTCTATTAGTATCAGGTAAAATAATCCTAAACAAAAACTATTACTAGAGAAAAAGAGTGTGTGTGTGTTAGTTGCTTAGTCATGTCTGATTCTTTGCAACCCCAAAGACCACAACCCACCAGGCCCCTCCATCCATGGGATTCTCCAGGCAAGAGTATTGGATTGGGTTGCCATTTCCTTCTCCAAGAGAGAAAAAGAGAGTTATCCAATAATCACAGAAGATTCTAGCAATTAAAACAATACTATCTGAGATTCAGACATCTTCTACAGGTCTTGGCACATAAACCCCATGGATAAGGTGGCCCAGCTGGAGGACTGCTATAATCATAATTATTTGCTAATGGGATGTGCTAGGTGCTGTACAACTTCTCAGACCTTGAACTCAGACTAGGTAGTGCCATAGTCATTTCCTATGCCACACTGAGATTCACGCAGTATTTGCTTTTTATCACAGCAAGTGCAGAAAACCCAACTTTGAAAAGATATGATATTACTAAAAGGAAAACAATCTAATGTTGAAACCAATGATCTACCTTGTATTTGTTGCTTGCATGGTTACCTACAGATATTGAGTATCACTGTGCTTCTCTTGCACATTTAAAATATAGTTGGCCCAGGAACTCAATATTCTGGAATAACCTATATAGGAAAAGAATCTAAAGAAGAATAGTATTTGTCTATGCATAACTAAATCACTTTGCAGTACACCTAAAACTGGCACAACATTGTTAATCAACTGTACTCCAATAAAAATAAATTAATTAATGAATAAAATAGAATTGACCCTTGAACAACATGTCAGTTTGGGGCACAGATCCTCCACACAGTTTGTGTCCAACTCTTTGCAACCTGTAGACAGTGGAATTATCCAACCAAGAACACTGGAGTGGGTAGTCATTCCCTTCTCCAGGGGATCTTCCCAATCTGGGGATCAAACCCAGGTCTCCTGACTCTCCTTCATTGTAGGCAGATTCTTTACTGTCAGAGCCACCAAGGAAGCCCAACTTACAGTCAGCTTTCTCTATACAATGTTCACCTGTATTCAAGTTTTCAGATCCACAGATCCAATCAACTACAAGTTTTCTTGAACTACAATATTTACTTCTGAAAAAAACCTCACATACATGCAAGATCATCCAGTGTTCAAGGGTCCACTTGTTCAAGGGTCCACTGTATTCCATGGTGCTCCATGGGCTTGCTACCGAGGCACCCTCGTTTGCCTCAGGACCCAGTTTGAGAACTGAATTAGAAAACAAACTTGTTACTCAGTTTTGGGGAAAAGAATTCAAAATCAGATTGCCACACTGCATATTACTTGAGAGTGTGAATGTTAACAAATTACATAAAGAATTAATATTAAAAACAAAACTTAACATTCAGTTTGAAACCCCTAGGCCCCCTTTTGGCCAGGCAGCCACCAAAGAGCGAAGCAATCATGCCTGCTGGGGTTGCCATTAGGAGAAATAAATAGTGTGCCTAAAAGGGGATCCCCAGCTCTCAAAATATGTCTACATGACACTCCACCTTTTCATTCTGGCTAGTACCCATGGAGTAGCCAAGAGGACCAGACAGCTTTCTTAAAATAGTCATATGTAGTGACCACACTGCCTTGCGTGATCTTGCTCATGGACCACAAAGTGGTGGATATAGGATCAAAAATCCCTTTGAGTTGATTTTTAAATTTTTGTTTTACTTTATTAGCTTTTGCTATGCTGGGTCTTTGTTGCTGCATATGGGCTTTCTCTAGTTGTGGTTCATGGGCTTCTCCTTGTGGTGGCTTCTCTTGTTGTGGGGCACAGGCTCCAGCATATACAGGCTCAGTAGTTGCGATGCATGGGCCTAGCTGTCCCAAGACACGTGGAATCTTTCTGGACCAGAGATAGGACCTGTGTCCCCTGCATTGGCAAGCGAATTCCTAACCACTGCATCACCAGGAAAGGCCTGAGTTGATTTTTGAGGAGGCCTTTCCCATGCTCAGCAAGCCCACATGCCTATGGCCAATAGGAAAGTCCATGTGTGGACTTTCCACACATGGAAAGTCCTCCTCCCTGTGTCCTCCACACATGGACTTTCCTATATGGAAATTCCATCAAATACCTTTGGGTTTGAGAGCCCATTGCGATTAAAGGTACGTCATCATCAGACTGCAAGTGTATAGAAAGCCAAAAATGTAGCAAAGATTAGTTTCAAGGGCTCCAGTGTCTGGCCAGAGTCAGCTGACTGCATTGAGATGGCAAAACTACAACCTGAAAAAATGTCGATAAAAGTGAGCCCCAGGAAGAGTACACAGGTTTGTTTGATGGCTTTGCCCTGTGCAATGGGCCTTCTTCAGCGAGACCAACAGTTGAACTTCCATTAGGAGGTGCAGGTCTGGCATGCAGTAGTAGCTGGTGCATCTGAAACATAGAGCCCTTTACTGGGGCCCCAGTCTATGGTGGTAGGTGTGTTGCATGTCTGGTTCAACGATGGGTCCAGGCAGCAAAGATGGCTATCTGGGTGGTGCAGGTTCAATCCACAGCTTCATTCCAGTCCACAGTTGCCGTTGTTGTTTAGTCTCCCAGTCATGTGCGACTCTTTTGCAACCCCATGGAGTGCAGTACACGGGCTTCCCCGTCCTTCACGATCTCCCAGAGTTGGCTCAAACTCGTGTCCATTGAGTCAATGATGCCAACTATCTCATTCTCTGTCACCCTCTTCTCCTGCTGCTCTCAGTCTGGACTGAGAACCCCACTGAGTGAGTGGCTTTGCTTCAGGGTGTGGAGCAGAGGACATTTTTCCCAAAGGGAGGCTGCCTGTTTGTCATGTAAACCTGAAAACGCCCCTGGGGCCAGAAGACCTAAACACACCATTTCCATCTGACAGGGGAGGTTTGTTTGGCCCTCCCCACATTGTTAGTTATTGAGTCTGAGTTAACCTCCCCTCCAAGCTCCAATATTGATCACAAGCCGATGGGGGATTGCTGCATTTAGAGAGGTGCCAGTGTCTTTGGGACCCCATAACCCTATGATCCCTTTGAGCTAAAAACCTTTCTGATTGACTCTCTTTTAAAAAAAATCATTTATTTAGGCTGTGCTGGGTCTTCGTTACTGTGCTCTGACTTTCTTTAGTTGTGGTGAGTGGGATCTTCTAGTTTCGGTGCACAGGCTTTTCGTTGCAGTGGCTTCTCTTGTGGCGCACAGGAGCACAGGCTATAGGTGAGCAGGCTTCAGTAGTTGCTCCACGGGATGTGGAATCTTCCCGGATCAGGGATAGAACCCATGTCCCCTGCACTGGCAGATGGATTCTTATCCACTGGGCCACCAGGGAAGTCCTGATTATTTTTCTGATCAGAATGTTTGGGAGGCAAAGGAAGGTAGCCTCCACTGGGAGGTGTCCCTTGATGGGGTTTGTTGTCTCCTTGATGATGCTAAGAGGTATACCTCTTTTGAAAAGCATCTCTTACCTTGCTCTTGGGTTATTGTCAAAACAGGTTCGATCTCTGGGTGGGGAAGACTCCCTGGAGTAGGAAATGGCAACCCACTCCAGTATTCTTGCCTGGGCAGTCTCATAGACAGAGGAGCCTGGCAAGCTACAATCCATGGGGTTGCAAAGAGTCGGACAAGACTGAGCAACTAAACACGCACTCACACAGAAGTGCAGCCATCGGTTCTTTAGCACACACAGCCTCCACACAGTAGTAGTCATTCCTTCATTCCTTCAACTAACATTTATTTGGTGTCTATTATGTGCAAGGGTCTATCTTAAGTTCTGGGGATACAATAATGAACAAAATAGTCTCTACTGTCCCATAGCTTATGTTCTACTGGAAATATCACATTAAAGAAAAGAGAAATAGATAAAAGGACAGATGATCAATGTTATGAAGAAAAAGAGCAAGGAAAGGGGTAAAAAGGAGTGTCAGTAATGGAAGTTTCCTAATTTATGCAGGGTGGTCAGGGAGAGGCTCAGAGACCTGGAAGGAATGAAGAAACAAGACATGAAGTTCTCTGGGAAAACTGGGTTCTAGGCAGGAGGGAAATAATGCAAAACCTGGAAGCAGGAGTCTGCCTGCTCTGTTACACAAGAATCGGCTGGAGTGTCCAGGAGGGCCGGACCCGAGGTCACAGGGATCATAGGAGGATCCTATAAGGTCTTGCAGACTTGGGTCTTAGTCTGAATGAGATGGGAAGTGGCATAATATGGCACATTTTACCAGGGTATCTCTGACTGATGTGTTGAAAGCAGTTTGGTGGCGGGGGGGAGCGGAATATGGGTATAGAAGCAGGCAGATCATTTAAGGGGTAACTGTTAAAAATCCCACAAGAGAGGATATTATTTGGCCAAGAGGAATGATGCTGGGAGTAGTAAGAATCGATAATGTTCTCAACAGATTTTTTTTTTTTTTCTTTCTTTTGACCATGCAGCTTGAAGGATCTTAGTTCCCTGACCAGGGATCGAACCCATGCCCTCAGCAGTGAAAGCTCAGACTCCTAACCACTGAACAACCAAGGAATTCCCTTAAAATTATTATTTTGAAAAATATAATCACAACACCATTATCACAGTTAAAAACACTAACAACAATGATTTAATATTGTTAAATATCTAGTCAATCATGATTGCCTCATGATTTAAAAAAAAAAATTTGTAAAAAGTATCAAAGATAAACAAAGCCAGGTATAAGTTAAAATAGTGTAAACATTTTACTCAGTGACTATTGACAGTAGGCCAAAAAGCTGAGCTCCATCCTGATTTGCAAAAAGGCACTGTAAAGGGAGAATGGGGACAAGGACTCATGTGAAAAATTACAAAGGGTCAGTCCCTGCACACGTGATTAGGTGAGCAGTATCTGCTGGCTGGTGATTATGGACTTTAGGATTCTATATTCCCAGAGACTGGGAGACAGAAGCCCTCTCTTTCCTGATAATTACATTTTAGGAATGGTTTTCGAGTCCCTGAGACATGACAATTCACAGTTAGAGAAGATATGTATCATCTCAAAGCGATAGAGAATGGATTCATAACTATAAACCCTTTTTGAATAAATAATAAAGGGAGGTCGGGAGGGGGGGCTACATCAGGTGTCACCTAAAACAAACAGCAATTATTTTTTGATAAACAATAGATATTTTTTGACAGCTCTCAGCTTTTCCAAACAGGAACCCAAAAGAGACTGGGTAGCCCTGGACACATGACCTTAAGCTGACAGAAGAAGCCACGTTCAAGTTTGGTCAAGACTCTCAGTGCAAGATTTTTTTTTTTTTCCAGTACAAGATTTGAATGGAGTCTTCATGCTGAGGGTTCATTGCAGTTCTCAGAATCGCTATCCAAATAAGGTTAATACAAATAATGCTATTTGCTGCAACATGATGGATCAAGAAATTATTATACAAAGTGAAGTACATCAGAAAAAGACAAATACCATATGATATTGCTTATATGTGGAATCTAAAATAGAACACAAATGAACACATATATGAAACAGATACAGACTCACAGACATAGAGAACAGATTTATGCTTGCCAAGTAGGAGGGGTTGAGGGGGATGGATTCAGAGTTTGGGATCAGCAGATGTAAACTATTAGATAGAAGGTAGATAAACAACACGGAGAAGGCAACGGCAAGCCACTCCAGTACTCTTGCCTAGAAAATCCCATGGACGGAGGAGCCTGGTGGGCTGCAGTCCATGCGGTCGCTACGAGTCAGACATGACTGAGCGGCTTCACTTTCCCTTTTCACTTTCTCACATTGGAGAAGGAAATGGCAACCCACTCCAGTGTTCTTGCCTGGAGAATCCCAGGGACGGGGGAGCCTGATGGGCTGCCCTCTATGGGGTCACACAGAGTCGGACACGACTGAAGTGACTTAGCAGCAGCAGCAGCAGCAGATAAACAACAAGGTCCTACTGTATGGCACAGGGGACTATTAATATATTTGATATTCAGTAGTAAACTATAATGGGAAAGAATATGAAAAAGTATAACTGAATGTATACTAAATCATTTTGCTATACATCAGAAACACATTGTAAATCAACTATGCTTCAACAAAATATATAGAATAATTTTATTTATATATTTAATAAATGTATTATTTATATCTATAAATAAATTTAATAAAATATTAAATAACTATACTTAATAAAACATATAAATAAAATAAATTTTAAAAATAAGAATAATACAAAAAAGATTTTACAACCTTTTACAACCAATTAACATTATCTCTCAAATATTTTTTTAATCTGTAGGTTCTTTTTTCCCTTACAATTTGTGGAAGAACCTGAGTCATTTGTCCCATAGACTCAAGGCTTTG
Organism: Moschus berezovskii; assembly: GCF_049115385.1. NCBI lineage: Eukaryota > Metazoa > Chordata > Mammalia > Artiodactyla > Moschidae > Moschus > Moschus berezovskii. Next base: position 76,889,380 of record NC_142466.1, on the reverse strand, counting down.
CTGATGGGACCCTCATGGGTTATCTTAATATGTTTCTTGGTGTCTGTATTTCCCAAAATTGGTAGTCAAGGGTGAGTTGCCTACTAGACATACATGGAGAGATGAAGGAGTGGCAGCTGAGTATAAGGTTGGGAGATAGGAGAGAGGTCCTGGCTGCGATAATACACTGAGAATCATAGGCATACAGAGTTTAAAGCCATGATTCTGGTGAGATGGTGAGGGAATGAGAGCAGGTAGCCAAGAGAAATGCTCGAAGGCCTGATATGGAGGGGAAAGGATATGAGGAGCAGATCAGCTGAGTACAGGTCAGCATCTTTTGGGGCTTCCCCGGTGCCTTAGTGGTAAAGAATCTGCCTGCAGAATGGGAGACCCAAGTTCAATCATTGGGTCAGGAAGATTCCTTGGAGACGGGAATGGCTACCCATTCCAGTATTCTTGCCCGGAAAATCCCATGGACAGAGGAGCCTGGTGGGCTACAGTTCCTGGGGTCGCAAAGACTTGGACACAACTGAGCACGAGCACAGCGTCTTTGTATGTCTATATAGTTCAAAAGCAGAATCTTGATTATACATTTAACTTTACAATTGCACAAGCAACTCTTACACACCGTTGATGGGCATGTGGAGAGGTGCAAGCTTTCTGGAGGATGGGCTCTGCCAAAAGCCTTAAAGATGTCATAGAATTTGACACCAAGTTAAAAAAGCCCTTTTTTTCCCACCACACCTCGCAGCATGTGGGATCCTAGTTCCCCAACCAGGGCTCAAACCTATGCCCTTTGCTTTAAAATTTCAGAGTCTTAAACAATGGACCACCAGGGAAGTCCTGCTCCCCTTCCCTGCCCCTCCCCGCCACCACAAAGCCATTTTTAATTTTAAAAAGATACTAAGGAAATAGGATATCAGAAACAATTTAACTATAAAATTATCACATTTTTTTAAGATAGTGAAAAATTGGAAAGACCAAAATTGTTCAGAAATCGGAATATTTGGGTGAAAAAGATGGAGTCTAATGTAGCCATTAATGTTATGTTATATAGTGGAAGAGCTGTTTCTAAAATAATTCCTGTATTATCCTGCCCTGGGGAGACATGTGAGAGTCACACTCAGTATGGTCAGTCTTACGTATTGTGTTTTCATTTGGAATACACTGTTTTGAGGCAATGAATCAGAGAGAACTTTGTATTGGCAGCATGACATGGTCATAGAAAGCTTTACCTTCAAATCTTGGGTCCTTAAGTCAACTTCTGTGAGTACGGTTATCAGCACACATCAACTGCCACTTCATAAAACGTCAGCCTGGATTACTGGGGCTAGAAGGGGGATGCTACATTTCCCAAAATCTCTTGTGCTAGGGTTCTGGGTGTGAATTAGGTTTTACCGTTTTGGATTTGAAAAGTGGAGGTATAGGCCACCTTCCTACTGCTTCGGCTGTTTGATTCTTCCCTTTCTTTCATTCACCACATCTCCTCTATCAGCAGATCAAGATGAGTCTACCTTTGAAATAAGTGTCTATGATAGAATCGAACTCCTTCCCAATACCTCCACTAGTAACCCTGGTCCAATCCACTGCCATCAGTTGCCTGGGTCAGTGTAATACCCTCCAAACTGGTGCCTCTGTTTCTACCCTTGCCTCAACCCCACAGCTAATGTGAGCCTCTTGAAACCCAAGAGACACTTGTGACAGCTAACCATTTCCCTTAGTGCGTGTCTGCTCAATCACTTCAGTCGAGTCCGACCCTTTCACCCCATGGATATATGATTATCCCGGCAAGAATACTGGAGTGACTTGCCATTTTCTCCTCCAGATCTTCCCAACCCAGGGATCAAACCCCCCTCTCCTGCGACTCCTGCACTGGCTGGTGGATCCTTTACCACTAGTGCCACATGGGAAGCCCCATTTCCCTCAGGATAAAGCCAACGTCCTTATGATGGTCTCAAAGCCCTGCAGGACCTGGGCCACTCACCCCACCTCTGATATTGTGTCCTCTCATGGTGTCAGCTCCAGCCAGTCTCCATGCTGATCCTGACTCTAGCCGCCCCCTACTGATCTGCTAGTTCACTTCTTCAGATACTTTTTCATCAAAGCCTACTCTATTTGTGACACTACCAGTCAGAGACTTACAATTAAAAAAGAAAAATTCCTAAGCACCCATCACCATCTAAATGCTATTTACTTACTGTCTCCCTCCCTCCTGGTAGAATGCAAATTCCACCAGGACAGAGGCTTTTCTGTCTTGTCACTGACCAGTCCTAAAACTGGAACTGTACCGAGCACACAGACAGCACTCAGTATGTGTGTGGGGATTTTTCTCCAGGTTTTCCAGGGTGCAACCTTTAGCTCTGTGGTTTTCCAAGCAGTTGAGACTGTGGGTGTTTCCTGATCCCTGGATTGCAGTCACACAGGGTGTTCTGGAACCCATAGCTCCATCCTGGTCCTCCACCTTCCTGGTTTTAGCCAAGGCTATAGCTCCCCTGGTGGACCAGTTCTCCAGGGTTCTGATTCCTCCTCCAGCTTTCCAATGGGTCTAAAAATATGCATTTTCCTGTCTTAAACTTCTCTACTTAGGGTACCTAGAATGGTTTCTATTTCTCCACTGAATCCTGAAAAGTAGGCAAGATAAAACCATTGGGCCAATGATGATCAAAACTGCATTTTTTCCCGATCAACTGGGTCTTAAATGTAAATTAGCCAAATAGAAGGAAGTCCAACCTCTGCCTCACCTTTCAGGGTGTTGTAGCAGTGAGTGCTCCAATGGAAGGGGACAGAAGTGCTTCAGAACCAAGGCAGCAATTGGCCACAAAGGGGCTCCTAGACTTGACAACCTGTCTCCATGTTTTCAGATGATGTCCTTGAGACCTAACCCCACCCCAGTCTCCATCCTCCATCAGTAGAACTGTGGCAGCTGAACCTCAGCCCCAGAGCAACTGTTAACATCTGTCACCACAGCTGTAGCCCTCTTAAGAGGGGAGTGCCCCAACTGCGATGTATCCTGCATGAGGCAAGGCGATGGATGTCACTTTTTACCACTGTGACTAAGGCTTCTCAGGTGGCACAGTGGTAAAGAATCTGCCTGCCAATGCAGGAGATGCAGGGGACACAGGTTCAATCCCGGGTCAGGAAGAGCCCCTGAAGGAAATGGCAAGTTGCCCCAGCATTCTTGCCTGGAAAATTCCATGGACAGAGGAGCCTGGTGGGCTACAGTCCATGATGTCACAAAGTTGGACATGACTGAGCATATAACACATACCTAAGAAATAAGCCTCTTTTCCTTTAAAGAGCCAAGTGTGTATCAATTAGACCATGTGGGTAGGTCTGGGAGAATTAAAGGGCACTGTCTCTGATATTTTCAGCTAGATCAGAAATATCTGAAATACAAGATACTTATTATTAACCAGGAAGGACTGTGAGATGAAATCAATAATAAAACAGCACGTTTATATATGTAACACAAGATTTTGTAGTCTGAAAGAATATGCACTAAAATGTTAAAACTGGTTATTTAAAGATAACTGAACATTAAAAAGAAATTCTACCTAGATAGACTTTATGATTTAACAATAGACAGCATTTTTTGATCATGGTGGTACCTATCATGAACCATCTCTATCTGCCTTTCCTGTTTCCTCTCTCCAAACAAAACCCTGCCTCACAGGCAACAAGGCATCAGTGCGAAGGGACAAATGGGTCCACCCATCCTTTTTTGCCAGTGCCCAGCCAAGGATGGGTATGTGGTCTGCTGTATCAGAGACACAAGGCCAAAGCTTTCTGGGCCTCTGAAGCATATTCCTCCCTGATACGAGCAGAATGAGGAGAAAGTTCCTTTACTGCTATGTACTTTGCTTCCTGCTTTGGCTCTGAACACTCTCATGTTAAGAAATGATGCTGAGTTGTTATAGCCAAAGGTGGTGAAACAAACGCATCCTAGAAAATCTTGATGCTTTGGCTGCCACCCAACTGCTGGTTACATGAGATAATTAAACATCCCATTGCTTACCTCACTGTCAGTCTAGTTTTCTGCTACTCGTGCTGATCACGTACTGATAGCGGCACTCTTGTCTTACATAAAAGAAAAACTGTGTGTCCATTGTAATTCAAAAGCAACTTTATTTAAAAAACTACTATTATCTCACTTTTTTAGAAAATGAGTAAAACTGAGCTTAGGGAAGTTATGTAATTTCCTCCAGTTATACTTGTGGAGTTATGTTCAAACTCAATCTGGACTCTAAAGCCCACATTCTGTCACTTACGTAGTTAAGAAATGAACAAGCCTATAGTTTACTTTCCATGTCTTAACAAAATACACACAGATGCAGGTAGTAATAAATTTTCATCCATTTTCACTCATACATGAATCTGGCTTTGGGCTTTTTACTCCTGTTACTTGTATTTATTTGTCGGTACAAATGTATGCTTTGGAGGCTTGTCCAAGAAAGCAGATGTGTCTTGTCTTCTCCCCACACTTCTACTGTCCAACCTGTATATCAGGAATATAAGACAGGCTGTGGGGACTCTGATTCAGGGTAGTAATGTTCAATCCCTAATATATTCGAAATGGCAAAACAGTGAGCTATAAAGTGATACATGCTCTTCCTCAAGTTTTTGTGGAAGAATCAGAGAATTAAAGACTGTGAAACGTCAAATGTCTACTGACGCAGGGACTTTTTGAGTTAGCCCAGAAAAGCAGAAAAGTTTTTGAACCAGAGAGGGACCACCTCCCTGGTGGTCCTGCAGTTAATAATACTCCATGGTTCCACTGAAGGGGAACCTAAGATTTCCACATGCTACAGCATGCTCCCTGCACCCCATGAAACCAAGAGAAAGGATTACAATGGAGACTTACTGGCAAGGCATTAGTTGTAGAAAAGGAGCAAACATTAAAGCTCAGAGAACAAAAAAGCAGTTGGTTCATCAAAACTGTCTTAGACCAAATAGGACTTCCATGGCACACGTCTTCAAGACCCTTTCTGCTCACCTGCCCTCTACAGAGAGAAACCAGAACAGCACCATCTAGCAGAGCTCAATGAGCTCTTACCTAAGCTAAGAAGGGGCAATGTGGGACTACACAGTCAATCCTGCCTCCTAGCTGCTGGTGAGGAGGCTTGAAGGGCTCAGTGAAAAGCCCAGCGGTGAATTTAAAAAACAGGCTCAAGGAACAGAAGGGCTTCCTTGGTGGCTCAGACAGAAAACGAATCTGCCTGCAATGCGGACAGACCGGGGTTTGATCCCTGGGTTGAGAAGGATTGATTTCTCCTGCCTGGAGAAATCCATGGACAGAGGAGCCTGGGCTTTAGTCCATGGTGTCGCAGAGTCAGACACGATGGAGGAACTAACACAAGGAACAGAAAGGAGACTAAAGAAAGGAGTATCCTTCCCAAACCTCTAGGGCCAGCTAAATCAGGAGGGAGCATTTCTCATGGAGCCTGTGTGGTTCCCAATTGTTCCAGAAGCGGTTTGCTAAGCTTGAAGCAAAGGGAGCTGCAATGCCATGTCTAATGACCACAGACACTCCAGCAGGCGGCTTTCCCTAATCTCCAAGGTGTCTCCATGACAAGGAAAGAGACGCTGCTCCTCAGGGACCACACACTGGATGGGTCAAGAGTGTGCTGAGCTGCTGAAAGGAACACGACCACACAATGAACTACAAGGCCAGTGCGGCCAGGGAGAGCGGGATCCAAGCCAACGATAGGACAGGAGACAGAGGCGGGCTTCTCAAACTTAAAGCTTTTGAAGTGAGAGGTCAAGTATTGCTGAGGTGATTATTCAATCATCTCTACTTTCCTTTTCACTCGGGGTTGTTTTTCAGAAGTATTTGAGTTGGTGGAGTGATAATTATCTACGAGCAGTCACAGGTTTCTTCTGAGAAATAATTTAAGTGGAGCTGGAAGAGGTGAGGCTGGGAGGAATGAGTCCTGGGACCACCATGACACCCAAAGCCACCTGTAGGGCTGGGAGGAGTCAAGTCTTTGCTTTCCTCTCTTCTGATGGCACCTATGGCTAGGGGCTCACACCAATGAAGAGGAAGCGCTTGCCTAAGATGCTTAGGAGAAAATAGGGCACAGAAAGGCGCAAACCCAAACCTTCAGAGGGATGGGACAAGGAATAAGAATGTGGGGAGAAGCGGTTCCATTCACCTTTTCTGAGAGATCCTTGGAATCTCTCTTTTGTTTGAAAACACTCAGGCGAAGGAAAACTAAACTAACATTTATTGAGCTCCTACAGTGTATGTCCAGTCTTGTGCAAGGACATTTCATTGACAGTATTCCACAGCATCCTCACACCAACCCTGTGAGGTAGGTATCGTCCTCAATTTGTCAGATGAGGACTCTGAGGCTCAGAAAGGTTAGGTAGTTTGTTCAGTCACACAATTAGTAATGTACAGAGTTGAGGTTGAGTCTCAGACTCCAGACATCTCTGTTCTCTCTCAAGCGCTGCCTCTTGGGAGGAAGGAGGGAGCAACAGCGTCTCCTACCCTGAGAACCAAGACGTCCCCAGAGAAGGAGCCTGTCCTTGCCCAGACCATCCCTTCTCCGTCTGGGGAGGGTGCAGTCCGCTGAAGAGCTAAGACATAAATATAAAAATAAATAGCAGGGACCAACCCCCTAGCAGCGAGGGTGTGCGGTTTCCTCACTGTGGGAAGGTCATCGTGCTGTTCACAGCTGCTGTGGAAGGAAGCCACGTGTGGGCCCTGTGGGGAAAACTGGGACAATGGCTGGAGTGGGTGGGCTAAACAGGCCCCTTCTGGGTCGAACAGATTTGAGAACAAAACGTCTGGAGCAGGCAGCAGTCGTGGGCACAGTCACCACCGTCCTCCATCTGCTCCCTTTACCGGTGTTTGTGATCCAGCAGGGATTCGAAGTTGGGAGAACAGACAAGTTTGTGCTTTATGTGTCCCAGGACTGTCATGTCGCCTGTCCTGCTGTCTCCAAGGCCTACGGACACCAGCTCCTGCCAATCAACAGAAATGGAGATGAAAGGCAAGACCACACATCCCACTGCTCAGTCCTATGACTTTAATGCGATGATCCCAAGAGCCCTCCCCCCATACTCAGCACCAAGCTGTCAACATCCTGAACAGCCTCCACCCCGACCAGGCTCACTCTCACCTGCAGGAAAGAGCAAGTGGTCCCCATTGTCACGTCCAGAGTCACCTTGCCGAGGAGGAGCTGAACCTTCCCCGACTTGCGGATGAGCAGCTTGCCAACCTGACCCTCTGTCAGGTCAGCCAGGGTACAAGTGTTCTCTGCCAGCCTGGATTCCTGTGAAGATAATCAGGGGGTGGAAACTGGGTGAGGAACTATCTCCTCCATCCTTCAAGAACAAACCCTTTCCCAAAGGGAGGCATCAGCAGCAAACGTTAGAATGAGCTCCCTAGACTTCCCTAGTGGTCCAGTGGCTAAGACTCTGAACTCCCAAAGCAGGGAACCTGGGTTCGATTCCTGGTCAGGGAACTAGGCCCCACATGCCACACTAAGAGTTCACATGCCGCAACTAACACCCCAACCCAGGGATCGAACCCAGGTCTCCTGCATTGCAGACAGATGCTTTACCATCTGAGCCACCAAGGAAGCCCTTTAAAAAAAGAACAATATATTTAAAAAAAAAAGAAAGAAACAAAGAATGAGCTTTCCAGAGAGGGCCTTTTCCTGGGAATGCCTGCCACTGGTCAATAAACAAAACAAAAAAACCCAAACCACAGATAAACGGACAAAATATCAGTAACTGAAGCTAGGTGATGGTACATGAGAACTTATATTCTCTCATTTGTATATGTTCAAAATAGTTCACTGTGAAAAATAAACACACACAATTTGGGCTGAAGCACAAAGCCCCAAGCCCCTTGCGGGCAAAAAGAATAAATGTATATTATTCTCGAATTTCACTACGGACGACAACCCTCTGCTTCCCCCTCCTCTGCCTCCCCCTCCAGGTCCCGCGCACCCTCACAGCACTCACTGGTGAGCATACCCGGTCTTTCTCTTGCTTTATAACCACCATCTGCCCGTCCTCGCTCTGCACCTCCGTCTTGATGGGCTTGATGTCCTGAGTGGGTGGCTGGCCAGGGAGTGAGTCTGGCAGCTGCAGGAACAGCAGCTCTTCCTCCTGCGTGAGGCTCAGCTCCCTGAGCAGCTCCGCCACAGACACGTCCTTCGGGAGGCCTGGGATCTTCCTGGCTGCTCTGAGAGGAGCCTTCATCTTGGCCTCCTCATCCTCATCTCGGGGCTCCTCTTTTACTGTCCAAGATAACAGAAAGGGAAGGCTATCAGAGGCCACCTCTAGGCCATCTCACTGCACCCATCCCTTCCACCTGATCTGCTCCACTGTCACTCAGCCAAGAAGCTGGAGGGAAACTTTGTGCTTAGAAAGAGGATGTGTGACTTATAGTCATGTGACTTATTTAAAAAAGGGTGGTCCAGTGATTAAGAATCCGTGTGCCAATGGCAGGGACACAGGTTCGAACCTTGGTCTGGGGAAAATCCCATATGCCGCAGCGCAACTAAGCCCATGTGCCCCAACTACTGAACCTGTGCTCTAGAGCCCAGGAGCCGCAACTACTGAAGCCCACATGCCCTAAAGCCTGTGCTTGGCAATAAGATAAGTCACTGCAATGAGAAGCCCACACACCACAAGAAAGAGTAGTCCCCACTTGCTGCAACTAGAGAAAGCTGGTGTGAAGCAATGAAGACCCAGCACAGCCAAAAATAAACAAAACTTAAAAAACAAGGAACTCGTTCTTTAAAATAAATAAAAACATGCAGCTGAGGCTGGGCCCACCAATCCCCATCAGGGGCTGGGAAGTGCTAAGAAGACTTAGCGGCAGCAGTCAGGCAGGCTCACTCCTGTGGGAACAGCTGGAGAAAAGGAGATGAGACCTTAACTGACACAGAGTACCTTTCACAGCAGGCATGTCCACCTCCATATCCTCTTCCTTGGGGCCGGCCAGCTGTGGTTTAACATCTGCTTCCTCATTCTCTTCCTTAAAAAGCCAGCCCGAGTGAGCCAGTGGCAGTTGCACAGGCATATTTCGAATATCATTCCTAAGGCCAGGGTCATCGATGAACTGCCAAAAAAAAGTTGGGGGGGTCACATAGCATACACACGTACCTGGAAGGCAGTCCACCTTGCCCAGTCACTCGGTCGTGTCCGACTGTAGCCCTCCAGAGTCCTCTGTCCATGGAGTTTTCCAGGCAACAATACTGGAGTGGGTTGCCGTTTCCTTCTCCAGGGGATCTTCATGACCCAGGGATCGAACCTGTGTCTCTCGCATCTTCTGCACTGCAGGTGGATTCTTTACAGCACTGAGCCACCTGGGAAGCCCACAGTCCACCTTAGCTCTTTTCTAATCAAAGATTCCTGCCGCTCACCAGACTTTCAGGATTAGAGAGCTTCCCCCATCCTGGTTCCCTGGAAGTGCTTTTCATCACAAAAGAAGCCCCTTCCCCTAGTCCACTGGTACCTACATCATCCTTCTCCAGCATGCGCAGGATCTGTTTTGTTTCTTCATCTGTCTCCCTCTTCTCCTTTTTGATGTTGATGATGTGAGAGGGCCCCACGTCTGACATATCCACGGTCTTATCCCAGTTCCCTGTGGAAAACCACCGACAGTTCACCAGGAGTGAGGGAGGAGCCAACAGCAAGGAAAGCTAAACTGGGAGCAAGCAGGAGAATACCACCACCCTGGTCCTTCTCTTGGGCAGTCTGGACTGGAATCCACTGATTCCTCCCCCCCAGAACCCCGGCAGCTTTGTACCCTTTTTCTTCATCATTTCGGCGGGGCCCTGCTCGAAGATGGAGTGGGACTGGATCACTTCTGGGCGCCCCCGGCCCCGCCCATGGCCCTCTCGCTGTCGGTCTCTGTCCCTTTCACGCTTCTCTTTCTTGACGGTTACTTCTTCCTTGGGCCTGGAAAAGCGAATGGGTCAAAGGAAACTACTGACATCACCTGCTTCTGAGAACCAGTCTCACTCTCCCACACCACTCTGCTCCACCAGAGGGGAGTTTATGAGCCAACAACTGTATCACGAGAAGCCCAGCAACCACCTGTGTGGGTGGTCTAGCACCTTTTTCACTTCCTTGATGAGGCAGAGTCCTCCAGTTTACTGTACTTTACCTTTTTGAAGAGTGTATACTAGAACTATAACACAAAAGGTGAATTATAGAGATTGCCCCCAAATGTGGATTTTTTTTTTTTTTTAGTATTGACTGAAAGCAGGAAAGTTGCAATGCAAAAGAACGTAAGGGAAAACCTGACCCATCTTTGCCCAAACTATTGGCTCTCAACTCTGACCATAAAACATAATCTCTCTCTGAAGTAAGTCAGACAGAGGAGAAATATTGTATAACATCCCTTATATGTGGAATCTAAGAAATTATACATATGAATTTACTTCAAAACAGAGACTCACAGACTTATAAATCGACCTTGTGGCTGCTTGTACACACTGCTATATTTAAAATGTGTAACCAACAAAGACCTGCTGTATAGCACATAGAACTCTGCTCAATGGTATGTGGAGGCCTGGATGGGAGGGGAGTTTGGGGGAGAATGGATACATGTATATGTATGGCTGAGTTCCTTCACTGTTAATCTAAAACTATCACAACATTGTTAAATGGCTATACCCCAATAAAAAATTAAAAGTTGAAAAAAAAAGATAATCACTGTTTCATTGCAAATAAGTTAAAACAATTTTAAGGATGGACTCCCAGGCATCAGTAAAGCTTGCACATTAGAATCACCTGGGAGCCAGGGTCGGCAATCACTACTGAAAAGAACTAAATCTACAAATTTAAACTTCTGAGCCACCTACTTAGTTATTTCCCCAAAGGTCCAAATTCAGAGCAAGTAAACAAAGAGGCAAGGCTTCCCAGGTGGCACTAGTGGTAAAGAATGCAGGAGACACAAGAGATGCAGGTTCGATCCCTGGGTTGGGAAGATCCCCTGCAGTAGGGAATGGCAACCCATTCCAGTATTCTTGCCTGGAGAATCCCATGGACAGAGGAGTCTGGCGGGCTACAGTCCATGGGGTGGCAAAGAGTCGGACTCAAGTGAGCGACTGAGCACACACGCACAAACAAGGCGTGAGTATTCAGGAGGCCTAGCTACTTACTCTTCCTTGATCTTCCGACTGATGATATTTGGGGTGAAGGTTTTCTGAAAGTAAAATACAGGAGTCACTGATTCGGTAAATTCTGGTCCCAAAGTACAGAGGAAAAGAAAAACTTCCAAAGGGCATCTGGCATCTTCCATGGATGAAGACCAATTTGGCTCTCTTCGGCACATTCCATACTGTTGTCAAAGATTTACTGAAATGGACAGGTGCTTGAAAAGGAGGAATGTCATGCCAAGGCGATGGTGAAGCTATATATAGAAGGAGGCATCAAAAAAACATTTAAATGGCAGCCTCAGTTTCTGCCTCCTGAAAGGACAGCCCTCAGGACTCTAAGAGCAATTTACCTACTGTCACACTTCATCTTCAAATTGCTATGAAGACCAGACAGTATTATAGAGAATGAGCTCTACCAGCAAGGTTCAAATGGGAAAGACAGATCTGCCAGCACTCACAAAATGATGATTGGGTTAGACTGACACCAGAATTTACAAAAGGAAACTGAGGTCTTCAAAAAAGTGGCTGCTTTATGCTCTGTCATCCTCCCCACTCTCTTTACAGTCTACCCTTCACATGTACAGTCACAAACATAAGGACACAGAGGCTCTAAAATCACAGCTATGACTCAATACTTTGGACCAGAAGTCTGCACACTGGGATCCAGGGCAAATTCAGAACTCTCTTAAACTGCAGGCAAAGTTTATGTCTGCGTGGCTTTCACGGGTTTCTGAAAGGTATCCAAGACACACCAAAAAGAAATAAACCCTGCTCAAGTTGCTTCTGAGCTAATTAGGATTCTCTGCTCTTCAGCTATCTCTAAGAGCCATGTCAACATCTTGGGCCCAGTATCTTGACTTGAAGGTAGGGCAGGCTCCCCAGAAATTGCAGGCGGAAGTCTGAAGACAAGATTCGCAAGGCCCAACACCACGCCTGGCACACGGTAGGCCCTACTGTCAAACCCCCAATTGCCTGGAATTCAGCGTTGTTGGGTTTCTTTAGAAAGGTGCCGTCGGGTACCTTCTTGACTCCCCCGAGGGTGAGGTCCCTGGAGCGGATGGAGGGAAGGCGGCCCGGGGTGAGGGGAGGTGCCGGCCTCCGCCCAATAAGCCCCCGCGCCCCAGAAAGGAGGGGTCGGGGCCCTCCCGGAGCGCTGGGCTCGCCCGCGGCGTTTCCTTCCGACATGATGCCTGGGAAAGAAGGCGAAAAGGGGTAACGAAGTCACTCGAGGAGGAAGGGCTCGCGGACCCTGAGCGGAACCCCACCCACGTGGCCTCCCGCCCCCTAGGTCGGCGCGTCGCTCCGGCAGCCACTCAGCTCCTCCCCCTCCCACGTGGCGGGACTGCCCCCGACCACCCCGGTTAGGCCCCTTGGCTCGCTTTCGCTCCAGGCCCCCAGCCAGGCACGAGGCAAAGACGCACCCCTCCGCACCCAGGCTGTAGTTCCACACCTCGCGCGTCCCGATTTCACCTCCGACGCGACGCGCAGCGGGCTCCGAGTCTCGGCGCCGGGCGGAAGTCTGCGTGGCAGGGCCCGGGCGCCGCCATCTTGTCGCGGGGCGGAAGTGACGTAGGTGGGCGGGGCCGGGCCACAGTATTTATCCCGCGGCGTCTCGCTCCCCTCCGCCTTCTCTTCCCGGTTCTTCCCGGAGTCGGGAAAAGCTGGGTTGAGAGGGCGAAAAAGGAAGAGGGGAAGGGTCTGGGAGAAGGGTACGTTCACGGAGTCTTGGCCCCAGGCATAAGGTCGGGGCGCCCAACTCAGGTCTGCGGGCCGAGAGGCCGTCTGGACGCAACGTGGGAGTTCGCCGCTGGGGAGCCTCGGGGTCGAGACTCGGGATGGGGCGGGGATGCGGGGCAGAGAGCGAGACCCCGACTCAGAGTCCTGGAGCTCTAGGCTGGCCCGCCCGAGCCTCGATTGCCGGCTTGATGTTGACCTTGGAGTGGTCACTGCATCTCCGGGCTGCGTCCTCGCCCTCGTTCGGGCATCTCCTCGTCCGACTCCTGGTGGGGTCTTGGGGTGGGGCTGTGGACACGGGGCCCTGAGCACAGTGCTGGAGCAGCTGCAGCGGTTGAAACGGGTGCCTCAATCGCACCTGCCCTGGGCTCGTGATTGTGGGTCCTTGTATCCACGCTTGTTCCAATCCTGAAACCTGAAAAACGAAGTTCGTTCTACTGGGAGGGACAGAATTAAAGAACTTTAGTCGTGACTCTGACGTTTGTGATTAAACATAAAAAATGTCTTTTACTGTCGTTCCCTTCACTCCCAAACCGTGTAAAAACCATGAAACATTAGAGATAGCTTGAGGGAAGGGAAACATTTGTTAGAATTTCACACAAAGTAACTATTAGAACTTTTGCAATATATTTCAGCCCCATCACAGAGATTTAATTTTGTACCACAATTTTGAATCCTCCCTTTTCAAATACCATTTCTTTGTGGCTGCATCAAACAACTGCGTAATTCTTGGGTGGCTGTGTCATGATTTGCCTGTGTCGCTGTTTGGACACAAAATGTTTCCTTTTTCCTGTTGTAAATACCGCTGTTTTGAACATCTGGTGCTTTTAAAGTACTTTAGTCTTTTGGGTTCTATTCCTAGGACAAATTTCCAGACTTATGATAACTGGTTAACAGAAGATATACTTTATTTTTTACTTTGAAGTAATAGTAGATACGTGAGTAGTTGTAAGAAATAGTGCAGAGGGACTACCCTGGTGACTCTAGCTAAGACTTGGGGCTCCCAAGACAGGAGGTCTGGGTTTGATCCCTGGTCAGGCAACTGTGTTTCACATGCCTCAACAAGGATGGAAGATTCCAAGTGTGGCAACTAACACTTGGCACAGCCAAATAAATAGGTTAAAAAAAAGCATGTGGAGATACCAAGTATGCTTGACTTAGTTTCCCCAATGGTACCGTATTGTAAACTAGTGTAGAATCACAACCAAAATATCGACATTGATCGTCACATACAAGACAGTCCTTCACCACAAGGATCCCTCAAGTGCCCTTTTACAGCCACACTTCCCTCCTCACCCCTCCCTGGTAGTTACTAATCTGTTCTCTATTCTTTTGTAATTTCCAGAGTGGAAATCATTCGAAGATGGATAACAGTATGTAACTTGGGATTTCTTTGTTCACTCAGCAGAATTCCCTGGAGGTGATCCAAGCTGTTGCATGTATCATGCATATATAACTAGTTCATTCCTTTGTATTGCTGAATTTCCATGGTTTGTCTATATATTAATCCTTCGAAGAACATCTGGGTTGTTTTCCGTAAGGGACCATCATGAATAAAGCTGCTATGAACATACATGTACAGGTTTTTGTATGTTTTTCTTTCTCTGGGATAAATGCCCATGAGTGCAATTGTTGGGTTGTGTGATAGTTGTATGCTTCATTTTATCAGAAACTGCCAAACTGTTTCCATAGTGGCTAGTCCCTTTTGAACATGCACATTTTATGGTTGTTCATACATATTGCTGAATTACTTTCAAAAAGGATTGTGCCGATATGCATCACCAATAAAAATGTATACATGAATATATATCATATATGAGAATATACATTTTACCACATTGTTTTGAGTATTGGCATTCAAAAATTTAACCTTTTTGTCAATTTAATAATATATGAATATTATAGTAAAATTTTGTTGTGTTGGTTTTCTAAACCAGACTTTTTTCAACTTTTCTCCATATTGGTTTTATGATAACTAAACCTAACCAAAGGAAAACACTCCTGCTCCCTACAGAGCTACACACAATAAGTCTTAGCTTCTCACTGAGGCACTAGAACTCCTTTGGTTTTGGTTTTTGTCTTGTTTTGTTTTTTTACAGAGATACTTATTCACTATAGAAAGTTTGGAAAATTTTAAGAAGCATCCAAATATATATAGATATGAATATAAGTGTATGGGCTTCCCATATGGCTCAGTGATAAAGAATCCGCCCACAATAGAGAAGAGGCAGGAGACTCAGGTTCAACTCGTGGGTTCAGAAGATCCCCTGGAGGAGGGCATGTCAACCCACTCCATTATTCTTGCCTGGAAGATCCCATGGTCAGAGGCGCCTGGCAGGCCACAGTCCACGGGGTTGTAAAGAGTCAGACACAACTCACGTGACTGAGCACGGCACATGGGTATATATGTATATGTACACATAGAGAGACACACACAATGGAATACTACTCAGCCATAAAAAAGAATGACAACTTGCCATTTGCATACCATTTACCTGGATGGACTTGGAGGGCATTCAGTTCAGTTCAGTTCAGTTCAGTCGCTCAGTTGTGTCCGACTCCTTGCGACCCCATGAATCACAGCATCCTTGCGACCCCATGAATCACAGCACGCCAGGCCTCCCAGTCCGTCACCAACTCCTGGAGTTCACTCAAACTCATGTCCATCAAGTCGGTGATGCCATCCAGCCATCTCATTCTCTGTTGTCCCCGTCTCCTCCCACCCCCAATCCCTCCCAGCATCAGAGTCTTTTCCAGTGAGTCAACTCGTCACATGAGGTGGCCAAAGTATTGGAGTTTCTGCTAAGTGAAATAAGTAAGAGAGAGAAAGATACTGTATGGGATCACTTGTATATGTAATCTAAAAAATACAAAACACTAGTGAATGTAACAAAAAAGCAGACTCACAGATATTGAGAACAATCTAGTGGTTACCACTGGGAAGAGAGAAGTGAGAAGGGGCAACGTAGGAGGAGGGGATTGAAAGGCACAGACTGTTAGGTATAAATGTATAAAATGAGCTACAAGGATATAGTATACAAATTGGAGAATATAGCCAATATTTTATAAATGCAAATGGAGTATAATAACAACTCTATATCAAAAAAGCAACTTGATTAAAAAATGGGCAGAACTGAACATTTTTCAAAAGAAGAAATGCACGTTGAGCATGAAAAATTGCTCAATACTACTTGTGAAAGAAATACAAATCAAAACCACAATGAGATATCACCTCACACCTGTCAGAATGGCTATTATCATAAAGTCTATAAATAACAAATGTTGGTGAGGATGTGGAGGAAAGGGAATCCTTGTACACTGTTGGTGGGAATGTAAATTGGTGCAGCCACTGTGGAAAATAGTATGGAGGTGTCTCAAAAAACTAAAAATAGAACTACCATATGACCCAGTAATTCCACTCCTGAGTATATGTCTGAAGAGAACAAAAACACTGATTTGAAAAGATGCATACACCCCAATGTTCACAGTAGCATTATTTATAAATGCCAAGATATAGAACCTAAGTGTCGAAAGAAACAACCTAAGATGAATGGATAAAGAAGATGTGGCACATATATATACATACACAATGGAATACTCAGTTCACTTCAGTTCAGTCCCTCAGTCATGTCCGGCTCTTTGCGACCCCATGGACTGCAGCACGCCAGGCTTTCCTGTCCATCACCAACTCCCGGAGTTTACGCAAACTCATGTACATCGAGTCGGTGATGCCATCCAGCCATCTCATCCTCTGTTGTCCCCTTCTCCTCTTGCCTTCAGTCTTTACCAGCATCAGGGTCTTTTCCAATGAGTCAGCTCTTCACATCAAGAGGCCAAAGTATTGGAGTTTCAGGTTTAGCATCAGTCCTTCCAAAGAATATTCAGGACTGATTTCCTTTAGGATGGACTGATTGGATCTCCTTACAGTCCAAGGGACTCTCAAGAGTCTTCAACACCACAGTTCAAGAGCATCGATTCTCTGGCACTCAGCTTTCTTATAGTCCAACTCTCACATCCATACATGACTACTAGAAAAACCATAGCCTTGACTAGATGGACCTTTGTTGACAAAGTAACGTCTCTGCTTTTTAATATGCTGTCTAGGTTGGTCTTAACTTTTCTTCCAAGGAGTAAGCGTCTTTTTCTTTCATGGCCGCAGTCACCATCTACAGTGATTTTGGAGCCCAAAAAAATAAAGTCTGACATGGTTTCCACTGTTTCTCCATCTGTTTGCCATGAAGTGATGGGACCGGATGCCATAATCTTTGTTTTCTGAATGTTGAGCTTTAAGCCAACTTTTTCACTCTCCTCCTTCACCCTCATCAAGAGGCTCTTTAGTTCTTCACTTTCTGCCATAAGGGTGGTGTCATCTGCTTATCTGAGGTTATTGTTATTTCTCCCAGCAATCTTGATTCCAGCTTGTGCTTCATCCAGCCCAGAATTTCTCATGATGTACTCTGCTTGTAAGTTAAATAAGCAGGGTGACAATATACAGCCTTGACGTACTCCTTTTCCCATTTGGAACCAGTCTGTTGTTCCATGTTGCTTCCTGACCTGCATACAGATTTCTCAAGAGGCAGGTCAGGTGGTCTAGTATTCCCATCTCTTTCAGAATTTTTCAGTTTGTTGTGATCCACACAGTCAAAGGCTTTGGCATAGTCAATAAAGCAGAAATAGATGTTTTTCTGGAACTCTCTTGCTTTTTTGATGATCCAGTGAATGTTGGCAATTTGATCTCTGGTTCCTCTGCCTTTTCTAAAACCAGCTTGAACATCTGGAAGTTCATGGTTCACGTACTGTTGAAGCCTGGCTTGAAGAATTTTGAGCATTACTTTACTAGCGTGTGAGATGAGTGCAATTTTGCGGTAGTTTGAGCATTCTTTGACATTGCCTTTCTTAGGGGTTGGAATGAAAACTGACCTTTTCCAGTTCTGTGGACACTGCTGAGTTTTCCAAATTTGCTGGCATATTGAGGGCAACACTTTCACAGCATCATCTTTTAGGGTTTGAAATAGCTCAACTGGAATACCATCGCCTCCACTGGCTTTGTTCGTAGTGATGCTTCATAAGGCCCACTTGACTTCACATTCCAGGATGTCTGGCTCTAGGTGAGTGATCACACCATCGTGATTATCTGGGTCGTGAAGATCTTTTTTATACAGTTCTTCTGTGTATTCTTGCCACCTCTTCTTAATGATCTTCTGCTTCTATTAGGTCCATACCATTTCTGTCCTTTATCGAGCCCATCTTTGCATGAAATGTTCCCTCGGAATCTCTAATTTTCTTGAAGAGATCTCTTGTTTTTCCTATTCTGTTATTTTCCTCTATTTCTTTGCATTGATCACTGAGGAAGGCTTTCTTATCTCTCCTTGCTATTCTTTGGAACTCTGCATTCAAATGGGTATATCTTTCCTTTTCTCCTTTGCTTTTGGCTTCTCTTCTTTTCACAGCTATTTGTAAGGCCTACTCCGACAGCCATTTTGCTTTTTAGAGTTTCTTTTTCTTGGGGATGGTCTTGATCCCTGTCTCCTGTACAATGTCACGAACCTCTGTCCAGAGTTCATCAGGCACTCTATCAATCAGATCTAGTCCCTTAAATCTATTTCTCACTTCCACTGTATAATCATAAGGGATTTGATTTAGGTCATACCTGAATGGTCTAGTGGTTTTCCCTACTTTCTTCAATTTAAGTCTGAATTTGGCCATAAGGGGTTCATGATCTGAGCCACAGTCAGCCCCTGTGTTTTTGCTGACTGTATAGAGCTTCTCCATCTTTGGCTGCAAAGAATATAATCAATCTGATTTCGGTGTTGATCATCTGGTGATGTCCATGTGTAGAGTCCTCTCTTGTGTTGTTGGAAGAGGGTGTTTGCTATGACCAGTGCATTCTATTGGCAAAACTCTATTAGCCTTTGCCCTGCTTCATTCTGTACTCCAATACCAAATTTGCCTGTTACTCCAGGTGTTTCTTGACTGTCCTACCTTTGCATTCCAGTCCCCTATAATGAAAAGGACATCTTTTTTGGGTGTTAGTTCTAAAAGGTCCTGTATGTCTCCATAGAACCGTTCAACTTCAGCTTCTTCAGCATTACTGGTCGGGGCATAGACTTGGTTTACTGTGATATTAAATGGTTTGCCTTGGAAACAAACAGCGATCATTCTGTCATTTTTGAGATTGCATCCAAGTACTGACTATGATGGCTACTCCATTTCTTCTAAGGGATTCTTGCCCACAGTAGTAGATATAATTGTTGTCTGAGTTAAATTCACCCATTCCAGTCCATTTTAGTTCGCTGATTCCTAAAACGTTGACAGTGTTCACTCTTGCCATCTCCTGTTTGATCACTTCCAATTTGCCTTAAGATTCATGGACCTAACATTCCAGTTTCCTATGCAATATTGCTCTTTACAGCATCAGACTTTACTTCTATCACCAGTCACATCCACAACTGGGTGTTGTTTTTGCTTTGGCTCCATCTCTTCGTTCTTTCTGGAGTTATTTCTCCACTGATCTCCAGTAGTATATTGAATGGAATACTGCTTAACCATGAATAAGAATAAAAAAATGAATTTTTGCCATTTGTAGCAACATGAAGAGACTTGGAGGGCTTTAAGGTAAAGTGAAGTAATTCAGACCGAGAAAGACAAATACTATATGATATCACTTATTTGTGGAATCTAAAAAACACAACAAACTAGTGAATATGACAAAAAAAGAAGCAGACCCACAGATATAGACAACAAGGTAGTGATTACCAGTGGGGGCGGGGTAGGAAGTACAAACTATTGGGTATAAGATAGGCTCAAGGATGTATTGTACAACAGAGGGAATGTAGCCAATATTTCATAATAATTCTAAGTGAAAAGTAACCTTTAAAAATTGTATAAAAATAAAAAATTGAAACATTTTATATGTGGTTATATAATCTGCTTTTTTTTCATCATGTACTATAAACATTTTTCTGAGTTATTAAATATTCTTCTAAGCTATTGTTTTTAATAGCTAAATAGTACTCCTCATTGTTCTTGTACACTGTACTTTATTTAATCAGTTTTCTTACTGCAATGCTTGTTGGATTTACACAGAACATTTTTCATGCCTAAAGGACAAGAGGAGAGAATGCTTAAATCCAGCCTTCTATTAATACCTTTTACGTTTTGGGGCTTATTTCCTAACAACAATTACTATAATTCCCCATTAAGAATACACTGCAGTTTTCCCTCTAATTAGGCTGATATACTTTTGGCACTATTCTGCTGTCTTTCTTAATTTGCTCCACCCCTCCCTCATTTTCTCTGGAGGAGGGTTCATTCTCTTATCCAGCCTCAAATAAAAGTTGTAAATTATTATTAGCCAAACTGCAGGTAATCATATCTGCGATTCTAGCAGACTTTAATTTGTTACTAATAACATTTTATTATACTTTATTTTTACATATTTCATAGTAAATATGAAAATTTTACATATTTCATTCTAATTTTTGTCTGAAATTAATAATCACAGAATTATGGACACAGTGAAGGAAGGAGAGTGTGGGTTGAATTGAGAGAGTAGCAATGAAACCCATGGAGCAGGTTGCCATTTCTTTCTCCAGGGGATCTTTCCAACCCAGGTATCAAACCTGCATCTCCTGCATCGGCAGGTGGATTCTTTACCACAGTGCCACTTGGGCTTCTGAGAAGTAAATGGCAACCCACTCCAGTATTTTTGCCTGGAGAATCCCATGGACAGAGGAGCCTGGCAGGCTACAGTCCATGGGATCGCAAAGAGTTGGACACAACTTAGAGACGAAACCACTACCACCATTTGGGCTTCAACATACACATTCAGTTCAGTTCAGTTCAGTTCAGTCGCTCAGTCGTGTATGACTCTTTGCCACCCCATGAATCACAGCATGCCAGGCCTCCCTGTCCATCACCAACTCCCGGAGTTCATTCAAACTCATGTCCATCGAGTCGGTGATGCCATCCAGCCATCTCATTCTCTGTCGTCCCCGTCTCCTCCCACCTCCAATCCCTCCCAGCATCAGACTCTTTTCCAGTGAGTCAACTCGTTGCATGAGGTGGCCAAAGTATTGGAGTTTCAGCTTTAGCATCAGTCCTTCCAATGAACACCCAGGATTGATCTCCTCCAGAATGGACTGGTTGGATCTCCTTGCAGTCCAAGGGACTCTCAAGAGTCTTCTCCAGCACCACAGTTCAAAAGCATCAATTCTTCAGCGATCAGCTTTCTTCACAGTCCAACTCTCACATCCATACATGACCATGGGAAAAACCATAGCCTTGACTAGACAGACCTTGGTTGGCAAAGTAATGTCTCTGCTTTTTAATATGCTATCTAGGTTGGTCATAACTATCCTTCCAAGGAGTAAGCGTCTTTTAATTTCATGGCTGCAGTCAGCATCTACAGTGATTTTGGAGCCCCAAAAAATAAAGTCTGACAATGTTTCCACTGTTTCCCCATCTATTTCCCATGAAGTGATGGGACCAGATGCCATGAGCTTCGTTTTCTGAATGTTGAGCTTCAAGACAAACTTTTCACTCTCCTCTTTCACCGTATGTAAAATAGATAACTAGTGGGAAGTTGCTGTATAATACAAGGAGCTCAACCTGGTGCTCTCTGACAACCTAGAGGGGTGGGATGGGGTAGGGGATGAGAGGGAGATTCAAGAGGGAGAGAACATGTGTATACCTATGACTGATTCACATTGTTACATGGCACAAACCAAAAAACATTGTAAAGCAATTAACCTACAATTAAAAATAAAACATCTTCAAGAAGGGATTTTTGGAGTCTAAATATGGATTTCAGAAGGTTTAACAGATTCTATTAATGCCCTATGAATTCTCGATGGGCAATGGAAATGCTAAATGAATAAAGAACACTTTTGAATACATATCAGTAGAATAAAAGGAATATGTGGTCTGGAAATGTTATCCGAGTTCAAGTTATTACATATTTTCTATGAATAATTTATCCTAATTTGTTTACATCATTTTGAAGCCATGTATTTTCTGGTTCCTCCTCATCTCCTTGACCTCAAAACACTAGAGAGCTGTAAGATTCAGTTCTCAGAACTTCCCTTTTCTCTTACACTTGCTCCCTCGGCAATGATCCAGTTTCTCAGCTTTGAACTGTGTGCTGTATGTGACAACTCCGCAGGGCTTATCCTCTGGACCTCTCTGCCTTCCAGCTACATCTCTCTGCCTATCCCACACCTCCAAAGGGATGTCTGCCCAGCATCGCAAACCTATATCCACAGTCAAACCCTTGATTTTCCTCCTCAGTCTACTCCGGAGTGCTCCCCATCTCAGAACACAGCAACTCTTCCCTCATAGGAGTTCAAGTCCAAAATCTTACAGTTTTTTTGCCTCCTTTTCTCATGTGGTGCATCTAACATGTCAGCTCTCCCGGATATAGCCAGAGTCCTACTGCTTCTCACCAGCTTCACTGACACCCCACCTAGATCCAGGCCACCTCTAGTGAGGCGGCTGTGATTATCATAAGGGCCTTCTAACAGTCTTTGTGCTTCCAGCTGAGCCCCCTCCGCCAAGCCTCGGGAGAGCACAATTAACATATTTCACATCAGGTCAGTCTCTGCTCTAAACTTCCCCATGACTTCCCATTTCAGAGTACAAACCAGAGGTTTGAGAACGGCCTACACACCCCTGCATCATCTGTCCCTCCACCCACCATCTCTCTGTCCCCTACTCCTGCCACCCTCCCCTCGCTCCCTCTGTTTCTGCTGCACTGGTCCCCTTGCTGTATCTGGAACAATTTGGCAAGCTCCCGCTTCAGGGCCTCTACGTCCATCCGCTAACGGGAATGCTCTTCCCCCACATATTGATAATTCTGCATGCCTCCCTCCCTTTGGATTTTTTCTTTTTTTTGCCCAAAGTCATCTTTCCCAGGCCTTCTCTGATGGCCTTGTTTAAAACTGTAACCTCCCACTTTCCCTGCCTAGGGGGTTCCCCAGGTGGCTCAGTGGTAAAGAATCCACCTGCCAATGCAGGAAATGTGGATTTGATCTCTGGTTCAGGAAGACCCCTGGAGAAGGAAAAGGCAACCAGCTCCAGTATTCCTGCCTGGGAAATCCCATGGACAGAGGAGAAGTCTGGTGGGTTATAGTCCATGGGGTCGCAAAGAGTTGGACACAACTGAGCACGCATGCTCTCCCCCACGACATTCCCTATCCCTACATCTGACTTATTTTTCTCCATAGCACTTTTTTGAAATATTGAATGTTTTCTTCTTATTTTTAATATTTATTTATTTTTGACTGTGTCAGGTCTTAGTTGCAGCACTTGGGATCTTTCATTGAGACCATGCAGGCTTCTTTCTAGTTGCAGAGTATGGACTCAGTAGTTGTGGTACTTGGGCTTAGTCACCCCATGGCATGTGGGATCTTAGTTCCCCAACCAGGGGTCAAACCCACACCCCTTGCATTGGAGGGCATGTTCTTAACCACTGGACCACCAGGGAAGTCCCTCCATAGCACTGAGCATCACCTAATACAGAGTTTATTTACTGTCTGTCTTCCCCTAGCCAGAAAGTAAGTCTCCAAGAGGGGGGATTCTTCTCTCTCCTCCCACAACAATATCCTCGTTGCCTAAAACAATGCGTGGTACATTGTGAAGCATCCAATAAATTTTTCTTGAATGAATGAATGGATTTCAGTTTGTGGTGAGGCCAAGTAGCCCTATGTACATTAGAAAAACAAGGGTGGATTTTTTCCAAATGGACTGTTATCAGTAATTTAACTTTGACACCGTTGGTGTAAAAGCCATCTTTGTGTTGCCTTTTTCTATGTCTTCTCTGTAGGTTCTTCTGAATAGAATTATTGTGGAGGAAAGCCTTCACAGCATGGTAGGAGTTCAAGTATTCAATATGTCTGTGTTACCCCAGTATCTTGCCATGCAGTGCCCAGAGGTATTCCATAGTTCCAACCTTAGGCTGGTCCACTTCAGGCATAGTTTAGTGACTATTCCAGTGCCATGGTTCTATCTAATTAGTTCTTCCCCTTCTCTTTTCACTTGTGATTCTTTCTTTATTGTTTTTGATCTTCTTCCCTTGAAATTTAACTCTTCCAACATTTCATTAATGTCTCTTCTAATAACTTTTCAGTCTCCTTAAATACAATTTGGTATTTTTCCATGCCTTAAAATTGTTACATATTTAAGTTTTCAAAAAGCTTTAAAGTGTATTATATTCTTTAGTTGAGTCCATACTCAGAAATGTGTCCAGTTTTTAGAATTAATATTCTTTATCAGTTCGAAATAGGTGGGGGTTGTAGGAGGCCTAAACATAATTTCAAACAGGTAAGGTAAATAAGCACTGAGAAATCCACACAGTTCTCATAAACAGCCACTGCCCACTCCTGTCATTGTCAACACTTGTGAACGAACAAGGTGGTTTTTATGGGCTATCTGGGTGTGTCTGCATTCATTGGCCTCTGAAATTTCCATACTTACTTCAACCATGGGGAAACACATGTAAACATTCTGAGTCTAAAAGGTGCATGAGGGACTTCCCTGGTGCTCCAGTGTTTAAGAATTCACCTGCCAATACAGGAGACACTGGTTTGATCCCTGGTCTGTGAAGATCCCGCATGCCAAGAAGCAACTAAGCCTGTGTGCCACAACCACTGAGCCCGGGGGCCTGGAGCCTGTGCGCCACAAGAGAAGCCACCACAAGAGAAGCCCATGCATCACAGCTAGAGAGCAGCCCCTGCTCGCTGCAGCTAGAGAAAGCCTCGGGCAGCAACGAAGACCCGGCACAACCAAAAATAAATAAATAATAAAATAATTTAAAAAAAAATAAAAAGTGCACAAACAATGTTAAGACTGTAGATTTTTTCACGTACAGTCTCATTCTCTGTTACCTGAGGCTTTATAATTGCTCTATGCCCTTCTACCATGAAGAACCCAGTCTTTCTACTCAGACCTGAATTTGACTCTACCTTGACTTCTTATGGACCAAGTCTCATTTTCCACCATCCACTTTCCAAAAAAAGGGTTGCTAGACCTATCCCTCAAGGCTGTTATGAGAATCACCTGCCTAGCACTGTGTCTCGGTGCTTAATAAATGCTTTAGTTATGACTGTATTGTAATCATAGCTGATATATAATGTTTAACAGGGAAACTTCCACGCATGCACAAAAGTGGAGAAAATAGCTTTTTGAATCTCAAAGTGCCCAGCTTCAACAATTATTCACCCATGCTGATCTTTCATACACACATCCTACTGAGTCCCCCTGAGATTATTCTGAAACAGATCACAGACATCATGTCATTCATCCATAAACATGTATCTCTGAAGGATATTCTTTTAAAAGAATAATCCTAAAAGATGATCGGAACTAATAATTCCTTGTTATTGTTTAGTTGCTAAGTCGTGTCTGACTCTTGTGACCCCCATGGACTGTGGCATGCTGGGGTCTTCTGTCTATGGGATTTCGCAGGTAAGAATATTGGAATGGGTTGCCAATTAATAATATTATCAAAATCCAGTTAGCATTCAAATTTACCAGTTGTTACATAAGGTTTTTTTAATGGTTTGTTTAAATCAGTATCCAGTTAAGTTCCCTTTATATTTATTATACCACTTAATATTTTATTGGAAAAATAATTAAGGTGTGGGAAGGGATTTTGCTGTAAGAATGTTCATTGCAGTGTTGTTTAGAATGGAGAAAAAGTAAAATAATTATAGAAAAGATAAGCTTCAAAGAAATAGAACATATTTAAATTTAAAATAGTAATGTAGGTAATTCCCTGGCCACCCAGTGGTTAGCACTCTGCACTTTGACTGCCATGGGCCTGGGTTCAGTCCCTGATCAGGGAACTAAGATCAGTGCAACCAAAGGGGGAAAAAATGATGTAGAAAGACTGTGATGAACAGAAATATATTGGTAAGTGGAAGAAGCAGGTATAAAACAGTATTTATACTTTCTATTTTTGATAATAAAATATGTATCTTATATCTATTTCTAAATGGTGAGGAAACAAGCAATTATAATGCTCTCAAATTTTAGAATTAATTTTTCTTTTTCACGTATGAGTTGTGTAATAAAAAAGTTATTAAAAATAAAAATGCAGCATAAGTGCATCTTGGCGGTCGTTTTAGTTTCATCCGGAGTTAGTTATATTTGGCCTGTTATGCTTTCTTCTTACCATGCGTCTCCTCATGTGATCTGCAGAGAAGTTCTCTGAGGCGAGAAAAGGCAGGAGCTCTGAGGGTTTTTGCCTTCACCTGAAGCCGGCACCAAGCCCCACAAAAGCGCATTCAGATGGCTATTGTTCTCTGTTTGGGGACGCATGATCTCATGCCATCCTGTGAAGGTAGGAGGCAGGGATGTGCTTAAACTAGTCTTCCTTTACCGAAGGGAAAACCAAGTTGCTGTCTGTAGGTTGGCTCTAGGGCCAGGTTTTGGTCCAGATGTCTGCTGCTGGCCATAATCCTGAGACAACACGTTGCATGGCATTGGAGTTTCAACATCTCCGTGTAGGTGTGTGAGGAGCAGGACCTCCTCTTGTTTGGCCAAGGGAGTGCTTAATCCTGCCTCCATGTAACACCACACATCGCATTGTGAGGTTCGGGATCTGACCCAACTTGCCCTCGTTCTCCACACCCCTTTAATGTAGGATTGGCTTCTGCTTGTCTTCACTTTCAGTAAACTGTTCACTTTCTAACCGCTGTCAACTCCTTTAACCTTTGTGGCCAATGCCCCAGTCTCTGAGTCCCTCTCAGGGAGTGTCCCTATGCTCAGCTCAGGCCCCCTGTGGCTCTCTGAGTCCCTCACCCAGGGCCCGCCTGGTCCGTCTGCTGGCCCTGCACCAAGCCCTCCCCACCCTCACTACACTGCTGTTTCCAGTCTCTGGGCTGTGCTCCACCTGTTCTCTGGAGCTGGTCCCCACTCCTCCTTTTTCGAATCCGCATCTATACCCTCAGTTTAGTCGTATATTCCTTGTTCTCTAATTGGGTCTCTAGATGCCCATCTTTTCTTCCCTATAAGACTGTGGGCTCCTTGCAGGCAGGCGCTGTCAACAATGATGCTGATGATAACAGCTCTGATGTGACTGAGCATCAGTGTGACTCTGGGTGACTGGGCACATCTCCTGGACCAGCCAGAGCTT
Source organism: Moschus berezovskii (assembly GCF_049115385.1). Lineage (NCBI taxonomy): Eukaryota > Metazoa > Chordata > Mammalia > Artiodactyla > Moschidae > Moschus > Moschus berezovskii. The sequence goes on along the minus strand of NC_142466.1, from coordinate 76,862,407 downwards.
CATGATTTACGAAATTTCTCATCAGTGATGACAACAAGCTTGTGTCATTATTCCTCTCGACAGATGCAGAAACTGAAGCCTTGAGAGGGTGAGTAACTTGTCCAAGGTCACCCAGCTAGAAAGTGACAGAGTAAGAATTTTTTACCATATATATCTGACTGCAAAGTCTGTGCTTTTCCACACCATGCATACTCTGTCACTGTTGGTTGCTTGATTCAGATTTCCTTGAGTGTTATTCACCATGACATTCTTTGGGTCCTCCTTTCTCAGTGGTAGAAAACCTTCCTGTTAATCAGAGAGCAGATGATCATCTCTCTGGCCAAGGTATTCAGGGCTGGGCTCTTCTGAGCCCAGGGAGTTGGCTGAGATGGGAACACGCCAAGCTCTGTGTGCTCCTCCTACCCCGTTTCCTCGTCTCTGCTATCCCTTCACTGCCCCACAACTTTTTTCTCTTGTTTTTTCCCTGGAGAACTTAAGCAGCCAGACATTCTCTCTAGATGATGAGGGGGCCCTGGAACTGCAGGTCTGATAGCTCTTGATAGAGTTGGTAAGAAAATGGAGCCACGGATCAGCAAGAATCCAGACTGTAGACAGACCCCCTGTGGCTGCCCCCTGCAGCTCGAATACTCCTGGTGGACTCTTCCCTGTACTCTTCCTCCTCCCCATCCCCCAATCAGAATCCAGGCTTCGGAGCTCTTGAGCCCTTAGGCTAAGCCCCACCCCTCTCCCAGCATCTTGAAGTTTAGGGGCTGCTTCAAGTGAGAGATTCCCAAGGAGGGGTGTGTTGGAGAGACTTCTGGGGGCAGCTGGTCCTGGAAGCATGGGGGAAAGGTGATCACTGCCGCTGTCTCCAAGAACATCGATCGAGCTCCCTAGGAGACCCTCTGCCCTTTCCCCCCTCCCAGCAGCCCAGGCGAGCAGGGACCAAGCTTGCTTATTGTCACCTGACGCTGGGCAGCCACTGATCCCATTGGTGGAGCCAGATTCGGTCTGGCTCTTTCCTTCTTTCTCGCCTTCTCTGCCTCTCTCTCCACGCCGCTTTGATTTCGCTCTTGCTTTTCTCCCGGCTAGGAGCATTGCCTCTCCGGGGGCAGAAGCGTCGCGCTGCAGAGTCAGGCGGGAGCTGCCAGCGGGGCATGGAAGAAGCCTCCTTGGCAGTCGCGAAAGGAGCTAGGGGAGCAAGCGAGTGCTGCTGCCTGTGACCTAGACGTCCGGCTGCTGCCCCTCTGCCTGAGAAGCACGTCCACACAGAGGTCTCTCCCTTCCCTCCCGTCCAGATCTCCCTCTGCAGAGCCCAGTGGAGCCAGGTGAGTGTTCCTCCTCCCCAGAACATCCTGCTGTCAATCCGGAGACGTCGTCAGGGGCTAGGAGCTGGGGGCACTAGGGTCCCGCCACTGTCCGCGACGCCCACCTGGAGTGCCAGGGACGACGACCTTGTCCCCCTTTCCCTGGGCCCTCAGCAAAGGGGTTCACAGCTGGACCCAGTCCCCGGGCCACCACTGTCACCCCGTGACCATTCTGCTGCAGTCAGCGATGCCACCGGGGACGGGGTGGGGGGGACGCGTTCCCTCTGGCATGCGGTGGCTGCTCTGAACAGACACGGGCGGCCTGGAGTCATCAGTGTATAGCATGAGTGCTTGCTCGTCAGGGGACTAGAGGCTTGCTTGCGTACATCGTGCTGTCTGCCTGCACTTATGTTCATGTGTGTCTGGAAACATGCGTTTCTTTTGCATGTGAGGTCCATTATCTGAGTAGCTTGGGGGCTGCGTGGGCTGGGGGCGATGTGAGGCAGTATATTTCTGGGATGGACATATCACTTGTCATGTGTGTGGGAGTGCTTGTTGTTGGGGGAGGGGAATGCATGCGACCAGAGGGTGTCTAGGTGGGGAGGCACAACTCCGGAGCAGGAGGAGGGATGGAGGTGGAGGGAGTGGGCAGAAACCTCTGTCCATGGGCAGGTCCACCTGCGTAGGTGCGCAAACCTGTTGGCATGAGAAAGATGGGGCTGGCAGAGCCGAGCAGAAACAAACACATTCTCCAAGTCTGTGGCTTTGAGCCTGGAGGAGCCGTGAGCGAGGATACCAGAATATGGGCAGAGGTTGACGTGTGTGCGAATGCACACGTGTGTGCAAGCAGGCGGAGGTGGCAGGCATGCATGTTAGTGCCTGTGGCCTCCTTTCTTCCCCAAATATGGCTTGTGGGAAGGCGTGTGTGCATACGTGTGTGTGAGAGCCTGCGGATGTGAACATGCGTGGGTTTGTGTGGAGGTGACAGCTTGTGGAGAGCCAGCTGTAGGACATTCTTAGAATGCAGAAGGTGGTGGAGGGGACCTGAGTGCATAGGTGAGTGAGGATGACGAGGGTGTCTGAAGAGGTGTGTGCAGCCATGTGTGGTAGGTGTGGGTGGGCAGACCCAGTGCGTGTGCCTCCGCGTGTGGGTGTGTGTAAACGCTTGTCTTGGGGTGGATTACATGGGACCGTGGGTGTTTCTCAGGTGCTGTCTCAGCCTGTCCATCAAACTCTGCCTTTCCCCATCATCTGGGCTCAGAGACCTGGGTGCACGCCCACCCTTGGTCCTCTCGGCTTTGTCATTCTCCCAGTGTCACTCACAGTCACCCCCCCAAAGCTAGCATGGGCTCCCCAAAGCTAGATCTGAGCTCTCCTAGAACTGGAGAGAGGAATGGAAGAGCCAGGTGCTGGAGACCCCACCACCAAACACGGCTGCCCCTGCCTCTGGGAAGAGTAAGAGAACAGGAGTAGGGGGGAAGGGGTGGGTGTCCGCCCTTGGGGTCAGCATAGACTGCATCCCCTGTGGGTGGAAGATGGCCACTCAGGCCCTCTGGGGGATGTGTTTGTGTGTGTCTGCGTTGGTGTGCATGGGTGCCTGTATGTGGGTGCATTTGAGGGGGCACATGTGTGTCTCCCAGGGAGCTCCTCACTGGGAGCCCGAGGGATGGCAACTTCCCCCCGCTGCACACCTGTCTTCATGAATTACCAACTGGTTTATTATCACACAGTTGTTTCTAGACACCCATCCCATTCTGTTTGATTCGGGGGTGGACCTGGTAACAACACCGTGCTTATTTACCATAGAATTCCCATACACGGAGCCACTGGCATTTGGCTGTATTTCATCACAGGCAGGCACTCACTTTAGGGTGGAAAGCTAAGATGAAACAAGGACTGAGGTGATATCCTAGGACTGGTGGGAGCCATCACCCATATTCTTCACCCTGTGCCTGCCACCCAGGCAGCCCATGGGTTAATTTAGAGGTGCCAGGCTCTGGAGCAGGCTTAATTGACAGAAGAGTGTGGGCTGGATCTTATGAGAGCTATAATTAGAAGTACCTGCTTTCGAAGGCACAAGGTACCCTCACCATTAGCGCCTGGGTGAGGGAGAGAGACGGGGAGAAAAGGAGATGACACCCCAGAAATCTGAGTGTGCTGACACTGGGCTTGGGGAAGGCAGGAGCTCCGTGGGGGATGGAGAACACACCCCGGGGCAGAGTCTGATCACGTGCTCTTGGCCCAGAGACATCCTCACACCTCCTCCCCCCTCTCAGTTCCCCACCCTGTTCCCAGAGGTCCTTTGAGCCAGGCCAAAGTCAAAGCCAGAGCCAGCTCGTCCTAGTTACAGTACAGGTGAGAGTGAGTTGTGGTCCTTTCAAACCCGGAACAGCAGCCAGAGATAGAAAGAGTGACAGAGGGAGGTGAGAGAGAAGGCAATTCCTTGAAAGGGAAGGATAGAAAGAGGAAAAATAAATAACAGTAGAAGCATGAGCACCTGGGCATACGTACGCACATGACACGTGTCACACATCACATACACGCGCGCACACACACAAGGGGACATAACCTTAGCTTAAAGATAAAGAGCTTAGATTCTGGAATTAGACCTGCATTCCAATCATTTTCCAGCTGAGTGGCCTTTGGCATCTTAGTACCACCCTCCACCCCTGACCTCAGCTACTTAATCTGTAAAATAGGGATAATAATAATTGTGAGGCTTGCATGAGATGATGTGTGTGAAATTATTAGCACGTAGTTGGCCTGCAAGAGATATAAAGGTAAAAAACTAGTCATTGAAGAGTCAAGTAACCACAGGATCTGCTGAAAGAAAACAAAAAAAAAAAAAACGGAGTTGAAAAGTTACAGGTGCAAGAGATCTACGGCCTGCTGACCTGCCTACCACCAGTGGATCCGTGTTATCCCCATGGTGCTTGTGATCCTTGATGAGTCACCCCCAGGGTGGAGGGGGGCCTGGGCTCGGGAGCCCTGGCACCAGGCCTCTGGACTGCCAGTGCCCCCTGCCTGCTGCGCCCTCACCCCATCTCCGATGGGTGCTTCTCGCCACTCCTGCACCTCCTTGCACTGTTCTCTCTGGCACCCCCCTTCTCCTTTCACGCCTGCTGGCTGAGGGCCCCCCTCCCTGGCTCCATCTGCTGCAAATCTGTCCCGCCCTGCGTCTGCAGCATTCCCACTGCCTCCGCCACCTGTCAGGTGCCGTCTGCTCTGCAGACCCCTCTGAAGAGAGCCAAGAGTCCCCCCAAGGGGCCCCCCAGCCCACCTTCAGCCCCACCCCTCCAGCCCTCCCCATGCCATCTTCCCATCAGATCCAACAAGGCAGGTACAAGTGAAGGCTCCTCAAGGTTCCACCTGGCAATGGATGGTGGGAGCAAGACATTCTAGAAGGTTCCGTGGCAGGGAGGGAGGTACTGAATCTTCTTTTCCCCACAGTGCTCACAGAAGCCAAACCAGTGGGGAGCATGGAGCTGCTGTCCACGCCCCACAGCATCGAGGTCAACAATATCACCTGCGACTCATTCCGCATCTCCTGGGCCATGGAGAACAGTGACCTGGAGAGGGTCACCCACTACTTCATCGACCTGAACAAGAAGGAGAATAAGAACTCTAACAAGTTCAAGCACCGGGTGAGTGCAGGCTGCCCAGAGCGCCTCCTGCCAGAGTCTGCTCTCCAAGGAGGCAGGCTGACAGAATGCCTAGAGGGGACTGTTGGGCATTGGAGAGGCCTGATTCCAGTCCAGCTCCTTTCCCAGTCTTGGGAAAGTTTAACCTCTCTCTTCCCCCGGTAAAAAGGGAATAATAATAATAATGCCAGCTTGTGAGAGGCTTCATGGAGGTAATTGTCTGTGTGGTGTTCGACTTGGGCCCAGCATACCACGAAGAGGACTATCAGCATCATGCTTGGACCTTCACACGGGGTGGGAAAACTCAGGGTGGGGCCACAGATGTCACACCTGGGGATGTCTCAGGGGTCTGACCAAGCCCCTAACTCAGAAAGCAGCTTTGTTGTTGATGGGGTGGGCCTTGGGCAGGGGTAGGGCCCTGTGCTTGGTCCCCCAAGGGGTAGTTTTCCAGGTGGCGCTAGTGGTAAAGAACCTGCCTGCCAATTCAAGAGACGTAAGAGATGCGGGTTCAGTCCCTGGGTGGGGAAGATCCCCTGGAGGAGGGCATGGCAATCCACTCTAGTATTCTTGCCTAGAGAATCCCACGGACAGAGGAGTCTGGCCTGCCACAGTCTATGGGGTCGCTAAGAGTTGGACACGACTTAGTGACTGAGCACACACGCATGCAGGCCCTCGTGATCCTCTCTGCCCTCACCCTCTGGCCTATCCTTCACTGGGTTTAGAAAAGAGATGGCGTAGTGAGTCCTCTGATGGCTGGGGTGTCCTTTCCCTGGGTTAGAGCTAGTGTGGGGGTGGGCAGGAGGAAGGCTCCCATCTTCTCGAGCTGGCAGCGAGGCAGGGGGAAGAGTGAGGTGGGAAGGAGCTGGTTCCCACGACGACCGCATCGTGTGGGTTACTCACCCTCTCTTTCTTTGGAACTGGCTCTCCAATCTGGGTGTCTTTTGGCAGGCCAGTTGCCACGGTGACGTGAATGTTCAACACCACCCCCTTAACCCTCCTCCCCCCAAAGAAGAAGGCATATTTTCCCTTCCTCCCTGGCTTCTCAGCATTTGTCGTTGCCGTGGAGACGGCGCTGCAGTGTGCAGCGCTCTCGAAGTGTCCCTCGAAAATGAAGGTCTCACCGCCCTCAACTTTGCAGGCCTCCACTCCAGTGGCCTTTCTCCTCCGTTCCCAAGAGAACGGGCATCAGGGGTTAAGGGGGTGGAGGCCGGGGAGGGTCTGTACGGCCTTCCCAATGGCCACTGCTTGCTTCTGCAGGAAAATGGTGGCCAGGGCACCAAGCCATTGAGTCCTTGAGACTCCGGCTATCTTCAACAGAAAGGTGGCCACTGGGGGAGTGGGAGGCCTGGGGGAATGCCAAGGGTGGACAGGACCTCCAGTTTGACTCTTGGCTCTCTGTCTGCACCTCACTTCTCAGGATGTCCCCACCAAGCTTGTTGCCAAGGCTGTGCCACTGCCTATGACAGTGAGAGGCCACTGGTTCCTGAGTCCCCGCACTGAGTACAGTGTGGCAGTGCAGACCGCCGTGAAGCAGAGCGATGGGGAGTACCTGGTGTCTGGCTGGAGTGAGACGGTCGAGTTCTGCACTGGGGGTGAGGTTCTGCTCTCCGGCTGCTTTGGCTGATTTAGCGATGGTCAGGAGGGGGCTTCCTCTTAACCCAGCACGCATTTAGCAACTCCTGCTGTATGTAGGCACCATGCTCTGGCTGACACCATGGATGAGACCCTCTTCTGCCACCCCAAAGCCTGCAGTCTGATGCAGGAGGCAGATGAGAGCACTGCTAATTGCATTGACAACACCACTTCTGGAAAGGGATGGAGTTACTTCTCTGGCCTGGGGCAAGCGTAAGTGTGGGAAATCACACATAACATAAATCTACCACCTTAACCATTTTTCAATGTACAGTCCAGCAGGATTAAGTATGTTCATGTTGGCACGCAATCCATGTCTAGAAAATTTTCATCTTCCCAAGCTGAAACATTATGCCCCCTTAAACAACAACTTACCTTTCCCACTCATTAAATGCCCCAGAAACCACCCTTACTCTTTTTGTAAATATGACAACTCTCAGTATCTCATATGGGACTTCCCTGGTGGCTCAGGAAGTAAAGAATCTGCCTCCCAATGCAGGAGACCTGGGTTCAATACCTAGGTCGGAAAGATGCCCTGGAGGAGGGAATGGCAACCCACTCCAGTATTCTTGTCTGGAGAATCCCATGGACAGAGGAGCCTGGCTGGCTACAGTCCAGTATCTCATATGAGGGGAAAATCACACAGTATTTGCATTTCTGTGACTGGCTTATGCATTTGACAAAATGTCTTCAAGGTTCATCAGTGTTGTAGCATGTGTCAGAATTTCTTTCTTTTTTAAGGCTCAATAACACCCCATTGTGTGGATGGACCACATTTTGTTTATTGATGATTGGTTGATGGACACTTGGTGGGACCATCACATTTTGTTTGTCTTGAGCCTCTACTCAGACTTGGAAAACGGTCCCACAAACTCACCTATTAGTGTGCAAACTCCAACACGAATAGACACTGGGGCTTCTGCGTATTGAGTCACTGGTGACCCAGGATCTGCCCCACAACCTTCCATTCTTTTGTTGTCCACGTGAGAATTGCTCCAGATCTTCCCCTGTCACAAGGAAGGGGCAGGAACATCCTTAGCTTCAGGCCTCAGAGGCTGCTGATTCCATCCTCTGCCAAGGTCTGTGCCCCAGCTCTCCTTGACCTGCCTTTCTCTTTTGAGTGGTTTTTTTTTCCTTTTCTTGGCTTCAAAACCCCACTCTCTGGACGTGTTCCTGCACCTTGCAGGGAAAGTCTTTTGGTGTACCCCAGAACTCTACATGCAGTGGGAGTTCATTCAAACTGGGGAGCTGGGGATGGCTTCAATCCAGTTCCTCCTTCTCTTGTCAATGCAGTGCCCTGGCCAGGGCTGCATTAGCAAGGAGGAAAGGGCAGCTTTTCCTGCTTCATTCAAAGGTGCTGTCTAGATGAGCAGCAGCTCTGCCTGGACCCCACAGCCCTAGCCTCTGGCCCTGGCCCATCCAGTCCAGTTTTACCATCCTATTTCCAGCCTTCCTCCTTTCTCCTGGGATGCTGAGGCAGAGTCATTGCCCCTGACCCTTGGCTAAGCCTTTCCCTCAGTTTTCTGCAGTTTCCCCCTCAGTTATTGCTCAGTTGCTAAGTCGTGTCTGACTCTTTGCAACCCCAAGAACAGCAGCATGCCAGTCTTCGCTGTCCTTCATGATCTCCCTGAGTTTTCTCAAACTCATATCCATTGAATTGGTGATGCCATCCAATCATCTCATTCTGTCACCCCTTTCTCCTCCTGCCTCCAATCTTTCCCAGCATCAGGGTCTTTTCCAATGAGTCAGCTCTTCATATCAGGTGGCCAAAGTATTGGAGCTTCAGCATCAGTCCTTCCAACGAATATTCAGGGTTGATTTCCTTTAGGATTGACTGGTTTGATCTCCTTGCTGTCCTGAAATTACACCTGACTTCCATATAGTGGTGTGGACAGGCTCATACCTGCTGGATTTGAGGGGCTTTCTCCAAAGGACTCAGATTCTTTCCTCTCAATCTTTTGCATCTTGGTTCTCTTTTCACATGAGAATGGTCTAGGATTACAGTCTCTGGATCCCTCGACATGACTGTATAACTGGGCAGCCCTCTGCCCTTTTCTAATGCAGAGCCCTGAGCCTCTGGTCACAGGGCGTTGAGGCGACAGGATAGACAGCCTCCAGCTGCCCATGTTCCCAGCCAGGCCAGGTGGTCCTTTCTGGTCCAAGGTGCTGTGACTGTCTGGTTTCCCCTGCGCCCTGAGTACAGAGGTGGGCTGATGTTCACAGTGGGTAGTGGGCGATCTGAGGGGGAAGCTGTGATCCCCAACCTGGCCCTCAGCTCACCCACCTGGACTCTTGCAGATTATGCCAAGGAGCACCTGGCCCAGCTACAGGAGAAGGCTGAGCAGATCGCAGGCCGCATGCTCCGCTTCTCTGTCTTCTACCGCAACCATCACAAGGAATACTTCCAGCATGCCAGGTACGGCCAGCTCTGGACTTCCTGCCCCAACTCTGCCCACTACCCTGACCCTCTGATGTCACCCCTACTCTTAGTTGCTAGACGCTCCTCTGGTGTCCTCACCCCCCACCCATATCTCAGGCTGGTTCTGGGGGGGTGTTGGGCTCCAGAGAAGGAAAAGGGCTTCAGAATGGAGCTGCCTGGAGGCAATGCACTAACAGGCCTGAGTGAATGAGGTCCTGGGTTTAATCCTCCTTTCAGAGTCCCTGTTGCTGAGCTCTAAGACTGCAGGTTGGAGAAGGCAATGGCACCCCACTCAAGTACTCTTGCCTGGAAAATCCCATGGATGGAGGAGCCTGGTAGCCTGCAGTCCATGGGGTCGCTGAAGGTCGGACACGACTGAGCGACTTCACTTTCACTTTTCACTTTCATGCATTGGAGAAGGAAATGGCAACCCACTCCAGTGTTCTTGCCTGGAGAATGCCAGGGACGGGGGAGCCTGGTGGGCTGCTGTCTATGGAGTCGCACAGAGTCGGACACGACTGAAGTGACGTAGCAAGCAAGCAAGCAAGGCTGCAGGTTGGGCTTTCCAGGTGGCACAGTGGTAAAGAATTCACTTGCCAATGCAGGAGACACAGGAGACGTGAGTTTGATCTCTGGGTCAGGAAGGTCCCCTGGAGGAGGAAATGGCAACCTACTCCAGTATCCCTGCCTGGGAAATCCCATGGACAGAGGAGCCTGGCGGGCTACAATCCATGTGGTCACAAAGAGCTGGACGTGACTGAGCATGCATGCACACAAGGCTGCAGGTCAGCTGTCCCTCCAATTCAGGCCCTGGTCTCAAGGGAGGTGGTGAGGGGGACACAGAGTGCGAGGATTCTGAGCAAGAAGGGTCGTGATCTTCCCACTGTGTGCTGGGAAGCCTGGAGGCTCCGGGGAGGGATCCCAGGGCATCCTAGGGTGGTGCTAAAGGACTAGTGAGGAACTCAGAGGATGAGGCCGGGTGAGCCCTGCCCCCATCGTCTGGCCAGGGCAGCTTCAGGTTTGTTGCCTCTGCCTGCCTGTGTATAATTTCCTTGGGGGATACAAGAGGGGTTCTGCTTGAATGTCTGAAGTATTTTTAAAATGTCTGAAAATTGGTGATCTGATCCAACACCCTCAGCCTACAAATGGGGACTGAGGCCCAGAGGGCCAGTAGGGCCAGAGGCTGCCCATCCACTCTTTGCTGCCTGATACCCCTCCAAGTCCTTCTAAGGCTGGGCCAGGGCAAGCTGCCACTGTTACTGTTTTTATTACTGCAGTCAGCTGGGATGGGGCGTTCTGACCTGACCCCAGGGGGTTCTTCTGTGTTTGTACTAAAGAAGGGAGGCAGTAGGTGAGTGGGGAGGACACTGGCCCAGTTTGGGCTCCTCTATCAGCAAGCAAGGGAGAGATGCAGAGCATCCATATATGCTGGAATATAAAGATGAATAGGGACTTCTCTGGTGGTCTAGTGGTTAAGACTCCATGATAGCACTGCAGGGTTCAATCCCTGGTCAGGGAACTAAGATCGCTGCATGCTGTAGAGTGTAGCCAAAAGAAAAGAATAAAGGCATAGCCCCCGCTCCTGCAAAGCTGTCTATCAAGGGGACAGTACAGCCGGCTGGAATGTAGAGTGTGTGATTGCTGAGTAAAGTTCAGTGCCCTGCACATAGTAAGCAGTCAAAGTTTTGTTGAATACAAGTGTTTGCTGTTCCTGGAAGGTTTTTTTTTTAGTATTTATTTATTTGGCTGCCTTGGGTCTTAGTTGCGTCACGTGGGATATTTTTTTGCAGTGTGAAGACTCTCTAGTTGTAGTGCACAGGTTTAGTTGCCCTGAGGCCCATGGGATTTTAGTTTCCCAACTAGGGATCGAGCCCACACCCCCTGTATTGGAAGGCAGATTCTTAACCACTGGACCACCAGGGAAGTCCCTGGAAGGTTTTAGAGGAGAAGGGATGGGACACCTGTTTTGGACTTTGCAGGATGGTTAGAAGTTTGCCAGGCTAGGTGGGGAAAGGTAGAAAAGGCAGTTCAGGCAGGGGGAAGAGCACTGCAAAGGCACAGAGGCAGGAAAGACCTGGGGTGGGGTTCTTGCATGGCTGGAGGGTGTTACCTGTGAGTGTGGGGGTGGTGGGAGGTGGGGCCAGAAAGACCAGATCTTCCCGATCTCGCTCTTTGTGTAAGCTGGGGAGTGGCAGATTCAAATCTCTCCTCCGTGAAGGAGTGGGCTGGATCAGCCCCATCTCCAGGGCCCTCCCTTCTCTTGCCTTCTGGAATGTTCTATTTGTGACTGGTGGAGGCGGTAGCTGGTGGGAGAACTGGGAGCTGGGCTGACTTCCTTCTTGGTCACACCACAGCCGCCAAGCCTCAGTCCAGCTAACCAAAAGCATTTTCTCTTCCTCTTGGCATTTATTTTCCTCCTGTGGTGGGCAGGACCCACTGCGGAAACATGCTGCAACCCTACCTGAAGGACAACAGCGGCAGCCATGGCTCCCCAACCAGCGGCATGCTCCATGGCGTCTTCTTCAGCTGCAACACGGAGTTCAACACTGGCCAGCCCCCGCAGGACTCCCCCTATGGCCGCTGGCGCTTCCAGATCCCCGCCCAGCGCCTTTTCAACCCCAGCACCAACCTCTACTTTGCAGACTTCTACTGTATGTACACGGCCTACCACTATGCCATCCTGGTGCTGGCCCCCAAGGGTTCCCTGGGGGACCGCTTCTGCCGCGACCGTCTGCCTCTCCTGGACATTGCCTGCAACAAGTTCCTGACCTGCAGCGTGGAGGACGGGGAGCTGGTCTTCCGCCATGCCCAGGACCTCATCCTGGAGATCATCTACACCGAGCCGGTCGACCTGTCCCTGGGCACCCTGGGGGAGATCAGCGGGCACCAGCTGATGAGCCTGTCCACCGCCGACGCCAAGAAAGACCCCAGCTGCAAGACCTGCAACATCAGCGTGGGCCGCTAGGGACTCCTGGGGAGCCAGGGAGTTAGGGAGAGATGGCAGACAGGGTGGTGATGGGTGGCATAAGCGCAGGGAGCTGGCTTTCTCTCCCTTGCCCCCCTGCTCCCTCCACGCCATCCATCTCCCTCTTCCCTTCCCTTCCCTAGGGCACTAGAAGCAACGGAGGGTGGTCCCTTGGCAGGCTTGGCCTACCCATGCCTGGCCGAATTGGGAAGGCTTCTTAGCCTCAGTAGGTTGGTGGGGAGGGCGGGTGGATTTCTGGAGACGTCCCCTTTCCTTTGGTTTCCCTGACCTGCTGTTTCTTGCCTCATCCCAGGCCTCCATCTCAGGAGATCTGCCCCCCTAGGGTTCTCCCACGGAAGCCTTCCCTCCCAAGACGCACCTGTAGCTTGCCTGCCTCCAGAGGCGAGCCGAGAGCTGTGGGCGTGTTCTTCCTTAGCCCCACCCACCCCATTCAGGGCCAATCACAGAATGCCCCTCCCCCACGAGCCGGGCCTTGGGGGCGTCCTACTGCAAGCCCCACCCTCTCCCTCTATAAATAGTCTCCTGCAGCGCTGTGATCCCCCCTACCCCCACTCCACCCCGTTATTCCTTGCCCCAGAGCACCCTCTTCCTGCATGGGGAGAGCCGTCCCTCTCCTTCTCCACCTGCCCTCTAGAAAAGGGCGCTCTTTCTCTTGGCTTTGGGGGCACCTGGCTGCTGGGGGGTTCCCCTTCTTCTGCCTGGAGATGGTATAAATCCCAGCGGACTTTCTCCCTTGCTCAGAGTGCTGGGGTGTGCAGTGGCAGCCATTGGGGTCGAGGAGGGGGCCGGAGACCCCTGAGACCCAGAGGGACCCATTCCTCAGCTGGGAGTGGAGGGCCTCACGCCGAGGGGACCCGGCGTGGAACTGGAAGCGAGGGCATTCCCACAGGGCCCTGGTACCCCACCTGGCTGCGCGCTTGCTCGCTCACTCTGCCGGGGCGCCGCCACTGCACTGTGCCTGTGTGTCATCGGGACTGTGGCTTCCCCGCGCCACCCCCACCTCGCGCCCCCGCCCCCCTGGCACTGTTGGCTCCTCACTTCACAGCGAAGCCAGCCTCCTGGCGGAGAGCCCCTTCCCTGGGGAGATCTTAGTGAAGTCTTTCCTGGGCCACTCAGTGTTTTCACCTCTTTCCTACTTTTGTACGGGTCATGGGAGTGGTGAGGGTGGACTGTGGAGACGAGCAGACCTGGTGGGTGATGAGGAGAGGTGTCAACTAATGCATCCAGCTGTTTGAGGGGTGGCAGAAGGCTGGCAGGTAAAGGAGAGCAGCCCCCACAGTGACAGCGGTCTGCTGTGATGAAAGACAGAAGGGGGCAGCAGGCCAGCGAGGCCATATCTCAGTGAGCGGGCGGATGGGACAGCGGGTGGCCTCTCCTGTAGCCGCAGGGAATGGTGTGGTCATCTGTCTTTGTGGCCTGGATCAGGGCTGGGGGCCGTGGGAGGTGCATGGAGGAGAGGACGTGGGCCCCAGGCCCTTTCCCCTCTGCTGAGGGGGTGGCCCGCTGCCCTCCCCTGGCCCTGTGTCTGCCCTGGGCTGGGGGCTCACCCACCTGTGCTGTGCTTGCATCAATAAACCACCATGGCCTGAGAGCCCTGCCTTTCCTTGGGCTCTGGGAGGGGAGGGGTGGACAAGCTGTAAAGTCACAGAGGAGCTCAGACAGGCCACCTGGAATCCTCTCCAAGGGTGTTTCGGACTCACTGTGGGAGGCAGGGCTCTGAAAGCAGAGCCACATCTTCAGCTTGGGAAGGACGTTGGAGGTCAGTGTGGTGCTACTTTGTTTGCACTTTGCAGATGGGAAAACTGAGGGCTCTTCAGAAAGAACCTGTAGCACTCTGGAAGCGTGACCCAGGTCCACAGGCCCCCTGTTTGGAGCCCCTCCCACTGCAGCCACCTGGACTGCATCAGCCCCACATGCCACTGAGTTCCCCTCCCCCAGAACCTGTGTCCCCTCTCCAGCAGGGCTCCTCGTTTGTGGATCTGAGTCACCTCTGCGTCTGTTATTATGGACTTATTAAAATGATCCTCTGCTGGAGTGGAAAAGCTCCAGAAAAATTAGAGTCACCTCCCTGACACTGCTTGGCTCAGGGCCGAATGAACATGTGTCATCCAAAGCTTGGGGCCTGGCCTCCTTACACCAGGAAGGAAAGCTGAAGGGTAAATACGACTTCTCGGGGGCCTACTATGTGCCCAGGCATCCAGCCAGGTGCTTTCACACACAACTCCTTTAGTCCCCTACCCTCAATGATTCCCATTTAACAGATGAAGAAACTGAGGCACAGGAGGTTAAAAGGCTTGCCCGTGTCTAACAACCAGTAGGTAGCAATGCCCGGGATTTGATTTAGAAGCTAGAATCTTCCTATTGCATTGCCCTGTCTCCCCAGTGTATGCCAGGAATCCCCTGGGACTGTAAGACAGGGGTGGGTCAGATCTCTGTCACAGCCGCCTTTGGGAGGGTCTCCACAGAGCTTCTTTTATATCAAGTCCATGCCTAACTCCTGAATAACACCAGGGGGCACTGTGGAGTCAAAAGTGCCAAGGAAGCTTATTTTAAAGGCATGGTGGGGTATATTTGGAGCTCAGGTTTCTAGGGTGGCTTCCCAGATGGGACTAATGGTAAAGAACCCTCCCGCCAATGCAGCAGACATAAGAGACATGGGTTTGATCCCTGGGTCGGGAAGATCCCCTGGAGGAGGGCATGGTAACCCACTCCAGTATTGCCTGGAGAATCCCATGGACAGAGGAGCCTGGCAGACTACAGTCCATGGGGGTCACAACGAGTCAGACACGATTGATGTGACTTGGTGTGCACAGGATTCTGAGGGTGGGGCGGTGAACTCCAGGGTCCATCCTTCCACCTCTGGGCAGGGCCTGAGGGGTTTTCAGTGTCCCCGTGAGGGACAGACTTCAATGTTCCTTTTGCAAATCCTTTGTGAGTTTCTTAGAAAAGATTGGCTTCCAGGGTCCTCTTAGCAGAAGATGAAGAAGCCAGGTGAAGCAGGGGTGGTGGTGGGGTTGCATGTAAGTTTCCTCCGGTGAGCCTCTTCTTGCTCCTCCCCAGATGGCCACTCTCTGGCACTCCGGCATTGCTCCAGGCGCCTGTCTAATAGAGCTGGGTCAGGTCATCTGCTGGCATCTGCCCTGGGGTCCCTTTTGATCAGTGTCCCTCTAGTCTGACCTGGTAGAAGGAAAGAGGTCTACATGTGCACACACACTGCTTCCCTGGGCTGGATATGGAAGACAGCCTTGGTGACCACAGAGAGCTGCAAGGTGAAGGACAACCTTGGACTGCGACAGCCACTGTCCAGCAGAGGGGCTCCAGATTAGTCCTGCTCCAGTGCAGGCAGGGAGGGACAGTGAGGAGCCGGCCACCAAAGGGCACTTTCAGGTTACAGGTGGGGTATTTTGCTGTGCAAGTACAAACACAGACACACCCAACACATGGACATGGCCTCACACACTCCTAGCCCTCCACCACACACACGTGCACACACACAGAGACTCACACACACATACACACACACACAGACTCACACACATACGCAGTCGCCTCTGCCCAGACATATACCCATACTTTCCTATCTGTTCCTTTTCCCCTGGAGTAGCATCTTTCTTTTAATCCTGGATGGATGACAGGCCCCCTCCAAGGAAGTGGGAGAGAAGGCGCCAGTTCTGAGGACCCTCACAGTTTCGTCTGGCTTTGACATGCATCTCTTCTCCATGTTAGGAAAAGAGGTGGTAGGGGTTCCAAGGAAGGGGATGAGGAGGGACCATTCCCCGAAATGGAGGGAGGCCTTCAGGAAGCTGAGCTGAGGTGATTTGCCATAAAACAGCTTGGCCACAGCATCTGGAAGAGATTGGAACCAGATGTTCCTGGGATGGGGGAGGGGAGGGTTGGGAGGCTGGGAGGGAGCTGGAGCAGGAGAAGCAGACTGGTCAGCAGGGTTGGGGGGGCCTGGGTTGGGGGCCTCCTGACTCTGGGAGAAACATCTAGCTGCTCCCCAAGTCAGGCACTACTATTTTTGCAAACTGGGACAGCAGATCTCTTCACAGATTCTAGAATCAGCCTTGTGTGTGGGGACAGTCAAGCACAGGGTGTGACTTGGGAGGTGCCCAGAAAGTCTACCAGCTTAGAAAGAACTATGTCGCCTGCCGCCCTGTAAGCCCCGCCCTGCTGTGGCATAAGCATTGCCCTTTCTGGCAGACAGATGAGGTTCTGCGCTCAACTCTTAATGCACGACTGGAGACTGGTGAACCCAGACATTTCCTTTTAGCGCAGGAAGCACGTCATCCAGGAACTGGAGTATTGTTCGGCAGATGACAGGAGAAGACCCATTTACAGAGTGCCTATTTGCTAGGCACTTTGACAGGCTCCCTTCAATGTGTATCTCTTCCTTTCTCTCTGTGTTATCATCCTTTGGGTCAAGATGAAGAAACCAAGGTTCAGAGCAGTTAAACGACTCACCCAGGGACACACAGTCCCCAAATGGGAAAGCTTGTATTCAAAATTGTCTATGTTCTTATTTTATCAAATTTTATTTATTTTTAAACTTCTCTGGCCATGCCTCGCAGCACGCGGGATCTTAGTTCCCTGACCAGGGACTGAACCTGCACACCCTGCATTGAAAGCACAGAGTCTTAACCATTGGACTGCCCAGGAAGTCCAGAAACTGGCTGTGTTACATGCAAGCTTATAACTTCAGAACTGACCGAGAAGCACCTGGGGTTAGAGTGCAGGAAAGGGAAAGAGAGGGGCAAAAAGAGTGAGGGAGCAGTGAGGGGTATCCAGACTTCTTTCTTCTGCACTTGAGCCAACGGTTGGCCCTGGAAGCCCCCAGCTGCCTCAGGAGCCTGACCTTGGAGACTACGCTCTGACAGGAAGGGTTGCTGGGGAAAGGTGACAGACTAGGGAGCAGAGGCCCAGAGAGGAGACAAAATGGCCAACATCACAGGGCAAAGCAAGGCAGAGCTAGGTCTCCTGACCGCCAGGCCAGGGCTGGCTATGTCCTCCAGGGGTTAGAGAAGTGCACCTGGAGGGGAGAGCCTGGGGCTCCAGGGTTTGGGGTTATCTCTACCTGGGTTTCCAGGCTGAGAGCGCCATCTGGGGCAGGATCATTCTAATTGTTCTGCTGCTGGCCACACACTCAGGACCAGGGGACCTCAGGGGGATCTCAGGGGCTTGGGGACAGTTGGAGTTGGAAGGGTTCTGTCTTCTGACGTGTAATCACCTGAGTGGCTGGGCAGCTGCACTGGGGTTCATCTAGTCTAGAAGCCTGCAAGCAGCCAGAAGGTGAGGATGGGCTGGGTCTGGAGAATCATTCATTAAGTTCTGGAATGTGTGTCAATGGCCTGCTGCCAGCTCCCAAGCAGCCTTCACTACCCAGAGGTAGCCTCCACGAAGAGGGGCCCAGGGAAAATGGAGGGCCCGACTAGCACAGGCCCCTGGCTCATTAGAGGGGCCCGAGTCTATGGTGGTGATGGAGCCTAGGGATGGGTCCCCCGGGCAGCTGCGTGGATCGGTCCTGACCTGCGTCTGGCGTGACCTGGAGGGAGGACGGGGTACTCTCTGCCCTGCAGGCTGGACCTGAGCTAGGATCCTGGCTCCCTTCATACATGTGGCTTGTGGTCCTCTGAGCTTCAGAGCAACCCGGGGGGCTGGCGAGGAGAGCTGGGACCATTGACGATGAACTCTGCTGCAGAGTTGAGCCCAGGTTGGTTGGCAAAGTGTCCAGATGAGATGCCTGGGAGGCTCCAAATGGTTTGGGGGCCTTTCTGTTCTGTTCATGGTCCTCTGGGCTGTGCTGAACATTCTGGTCAGAGGAGGTGGAGGGGTGGCCATGACATCACAGCCTGGGACCTAGCTGGCCCTCCAGCCATCACCCATTCCCTCACCTGCAGTCAGGACTGGAAGAGAGGGCTGCAGCCTGACCGTCGGGTCACATCAGCCTACTTGCACATTGGACACTAGCCGTGTGTCTGGCTTACATGGTTTAAAGGACCAGTATGGGATGCAACACATATGCCATACTGTTCCTGGGGGTGGGTCCCCCCACAGAGTCCAGATTTAGTATCTGGCATATCTGGCTCTGCTATAGGGAGAAGTCTAGGGCCGGGAAAAGACCCACAGTCCCACTGGAGGCCCTCAGGGAGCCCCAGGACTTGCAGCAGACTGCTGGCTTGCTCTGGAATCTGGCAGTAGCCAGTCTAGGCAGGGAAGCTGGGTCCTCTCTGGGTTTTCTTTCCCTGTGAGATCCACGGAAAGCAGGGAGAGGGTCCTTTGAAAGGAAGGAGCAGGGATTTGGTTTCTCTCCTGCTGGCCTCCAGGGAGACAGGTCTGAGGTCTGTACCTCACTGTTGGCTGGGGAGGGAGAAGGCAGAGGCAGGAAGGAGAGGCCAGACATGACACACAGGTCGCCTCAGGAGAGGGGGCCAGAGCTGGAATGTTTGCTCTGTGGCTGCCTAGCGTCTGGCTCTTGTCTCCTCGAAGAGAGATGGTCCCGAGGGGCCAGCACTCAGGTGGGGTCTGACCTTCAGGAAGGAAGGTACAGGGAGCTGACTGATGAATCTGCTCTGAATGATGATGGTACTCTGGGTCCGGGTGGACTCTTCTAGCCCACCACCCAGACCCAGAGACAGAAGACCCCTCTGGACACTGGCTGGACACCAGCTAGACAGACACACGCCATCATCCCCTTGACATACCTCCTCCCTTCCCATTGCACAGCTGCTTTACAGAACGTTCCGTTCTGCCCCTTGGGTTGTGTGGGAGTGTTGTGAGGTAAGGGGGTGCCTGCAGGCTCAAGTGTGCAAGGCATCCGTATCTGTGTGTGCCCGAGTGTGAAATCACATTCTCAGGGGCCCTGGAATCAAGGCAGGAAGGGCAGCCGGCGAGGCCAGGTGTCCTGGCTATGCAACGGCCCCAGACCCACACCTGGACGATGTGCGCCCAGCACCACCCCCCCTCCACCGCCACCCCCACATCCCAGACAGCCTCTGGCACAGGACATTGGCTGTAACACTTTCGGTTTATTGGCTGGGGTGCCCTGGTGTGGCTGACCAGCCGCTGGGCCTGAGAGAAGCCCTGTCTTGATGCCCCCACCCACTCCCCTTCATCCTCCCACCGCTACCGCATGTGGCTCCTGTGGGACATGCACGGAAATTCGCGCCCCAGGAAACAGGGGGAGGTGGGGGCTTCAAACAAAACCAAATCAGGGGAGGGAGAGGGGTGGGAGACGTACATCGCAATGAAGATATGCCACTGGCTATACACAATAGGGTGCATGGAGATGGGTGGGGAAGGTGGGCGGGTCCTCACACACCGGGCTGGGCCCCCAGAGAGGAATGGCCACTTCAAGTGTCTCAGGGCAAGCTCTGGCTCCCTGGCCCTGGCCCCTCGCTCCCAGGGTTGGGGGCGAGGGAGGAAGGGATCGTGGGGCAGCAGCTCATGCAGGAGTCCAGTGCCCCACCTCCCGAGGACAGCTTCACTGGGACTGTCAGCCCGCAGGTCCTGGCACCAGGGGACAGGGACACGGTTCCCACTCTCTGCCTGCCCCCCGCTGTCCGGCTCAGGTGACCGAGGGCAGCAGGCCTCCCATCCCTGCCGTGTGAGGGCAGCGGTCACTTTCTGCTGTGTAGAGTGTCCTGGAACTTCGTGCTGGTGTACCGCAGGTGGAAGCCTTTTTTGGTGATGGTGTCATCAGAGTGGAATTTCACCAGAACAGAGTCGCCTGCCGAGTACACCTCCTCAGGAGGCTGTCAGAGGAAAGGGGTGGGCATGAGGCTGAGGACCAGGGGCTGGGACTGCCATTTCCCTCCCCCAGTTCTCCTGCTATAAGGGAGGCGGGTGGCTCCAGACTCCCACTAGGCTCCCCCAGTGCCTTGACGCAGGAGGAAGACTCTTGTGAGCTGGAGTTTAATGGGGCATTTGGAGTAGGGGGAGGGCTTCCCAGGTGGCTCTGGGGGTAAAGAATCTGCATGCCAATGCAGGAGACATGGGTGTGATCTCTGGGTTGGGAGGCTTCCCAGAGGAAGGCATGGCAACCCACTGCAGCATTCTTGCCTGGAGACTCCCATGGACAGAGGAGCCTGGCAGTCCACAGTCCAATGCATTACAAAGAATCAGACATGACTGAGGCGACTTAGCATGCACACTGGAGTAGGGGAGGTACCGGGGGCTGGTCTTAAGTTCAGAGTCACACTTCCATTCCGTACCCAGTGCCTAACTAGTTAGTTGTGATGTCTCAGGCAATGCACCGCCCCTCTCTGGGCCTCACTCCGCTCAAAAGCAAACAGGAAGGAGCAAATGCTCTCTGCTCTCCAAATCTAGAAAGGTGGGTGGAGGTGGCAGGGGTGGAGGAGACAAATAAGAGGATGGCTGTGACAGGGTTTTGCAAAGGGATCTGCAAAGGGAGTAATGTGCCAGCTGCCTTCTTGCAATCCAGCTGTCTCTTGGAGAAGACAGGACAGCTGGGTCCCCCAGACCTGGACTTGGCCTCTCCCCTCCTCCCCTCTTCAGATGCGGGCCATGGTGGGCTCCAGACGATGCCCCTTCCGAGTCTCCTGCAAGCCCCTCCTCGCCTCTGTGTGCAGCGCTTAGAGTGGCAGCCGCCCATGGAGCATCAGCACACGGAGGCCCTGGCCCTTGAGGTGTGGAAAGGATCATTTCTGAGAACCTTGGGGCTATTTCCAGCAACCATGCCAGGAAGTCTTGACGGAACTGGGTTCCCTCCCCAGTCCCCTCCCGCTGGCTCCAGCCTGATGCCAGTCTCTGCAAGAAGCCACCTGGGGACACCCGATTTGGTGTGTGACTCACCCGAAGGTGTCAGGTCAAGGGAGATGCAAAGGGCAAAGTGGGGAGGGGGCACTCAATTGGTAGCCCAGGTATCCAGAGCGGCTAAGCCCGGCCGGCAAGGGGGCTGTGGCTCCATGTCCCCATCCCCCCAACCCTGTTCCAGTCCTGTCCAGCCTTTGCCAGTTGACAAAGGCTGAAGCTCTGCTCCTAAGGGGAGACTGCACTGGCCAATGCTGGGTCCAGCAGCTGCTGCAGCTCCTGGGAAGATTAACCCTTTCTGGGGTACCCAGGCTGTCCTAGAGCACAGCCATGAGAGGCAGGGGAGCAAGAAGTGATGGGCAGGAGGGCATGTCTGAGTGTACATATGGGTATGAGTACATGTGCCAGTGTGTGTGGGTATGTCGAATGGGGAGGGGAAGATGGCATTCTCTGAAGGAAGAGAGGATTAAAAAAGAAAAGAAAAGAAAAGAAAACACCAAAGAATTCACAGGCTCTGCCTGGAGAAAATAAATCCACCTCTGTGGTTTTCCTGTGACCTTAGTTAAAACCCCATCAAGGAAATTCTTGCCCACTGCCTCTGAAAGTACCATTTTATGGACCAAGAAATGATGCTCAGTGTCTGCTTGGACAGCAGCACCAATATGCTTCGGGACCAGCTGGCCTGTCACCAAGAAGAGAAACTGGCAGGGGAAGAGATGAGGGTATTGTTATGGCTCAGCCAGGATGACTGCCTAGCGCGGCTCAGCTCAGCCCTGGGCCCTGGCTCTTGCCCCAGCCTCTGCCCTCATTCCGGGCCCTGCTCAGCTGCTTCTGGACCAGGGCAAGGGAATGAGGGGGCAGAGGGAACTCCAACCTCCTCCCCCAATGAAAACCACCTTGGAGACCCGACTGAAGTGGTGCTGAGCAGGCTTGGGTCAGGGTGGGGTCTATCCCAGAGGCTGCAGGAACCTCAGTGTCAGCCAGAAAGGACCTTGTTTCCTGGTGGGGATGGCCCAGGGCCAGGTGGACCTTTGTGAGCTGGGAGACCTACCAGGCTTGACCTCTGGCTCCTGGAAAGTGCCAGGCACGGGCTGCTGCACACGTCCACAGAGGCACTGGGTCCCTGCACTGGGGTGAGAGGGGTGGGGAGTGTGGGGGCCTCACCCCTGAGCCACAGTAGCGTCCCAGCCTGGGGGCAGTGCTGTCATAGCCGTCGAAGAGCTCCATGTAGTCATAGCCGCAGTCGGTCTCCTCTTCCACCTCAAAGGTCTGGAACACCAGCTCCACGCCGTAGCCCTCCTCGGCTACGATGACCCACTCACAGTCCACTCCCCCCGGGTAGTTGTTGTCGCCAAACTGGGCGTGGGAGTAAAGGTCTTTGGTCTTCACCTCTGCCCGAACCTGGCCACCGCACTCTAGGGGGAGGAGGGGGACACAAGGTCAGCCGCTGGCCCAGGGCACAGTCGTGGCCCAGGCACTGTCCCTCCCCACGTGCAGCCCTCCTGGCCGGATGGAGGCCCTGGGACAGCGCCACATGGCTAGAGATAGGTGGGTTTGGATCCAGCCCAGGACTTGGCCTGGAACTAGTGCTCAGCTGCTCTTTCTCTGGAGAGATGCCCACAGAGGCCCGGGGATGCAGCGGGTGAAAGGCCGCTCTCCGTGGAGGCCCCAGGGAGGATGCACTTGTTGAAAGAGAACGTTGCTAATTTGCTCCAGCTGATAGCTGTCATGGAAGAATGAGGGCTCTGTGACGCCAGAGCTCCTGTTCTTAAGCGAGAAGATGTCCATCTGGGTTTTATGTGAAAACTCCTAACTTTTAAATGTTGGCTCGGCTTTTTTAAAAAACACAATGTGGGCCAAACATAGCAGCTCTGAGAGCCATATGGAGTTCCGGGCCTCCAGTGTGTGACCCTGTGCTGGGAGGGGCTGACGAGGTCAAGGCCATCCGTGTACACCTTCTCTGAATGTCCTCTGGCCTCCAGGACACCTGGGCTCACGGTGGGGGTTGGGGGGAGGGAGGGAAGTAGGTGGGCATGGCCTGAGCTGAAAGGAAGGAGGGGAGGCTGTGGATCCGTCAGTTCTGGGACCTCCCCAACAGGTAGCTTAAGACTCCAAGAAGCCTGCCAAGCCCCCAGAGGCCACGGCTGGCCTGACATCCCAGGCCTCGCAGGACCAGACTATAGCCTTTCTCTGTAGCCACACCATCCCCAGTTCACTGCTCTCATCACATGGCCATTGCTCTGGCCATACTACATGACCTGCATTCACTGTGTACACCCAGAGCTATCTGGGGTTGTGGCTGTGATTGGGCTTCTCCCCCGCCTGCAACGACCCATCATCTCACACCCAGAGCAAGGCCCTGATCGTGTTTTGTCTTCTGTTGGAATTATCTGTCTGGGTCCCGTCTCACCCCCAGGCTGCGGGTTCCCAGGTGGGCAAGGTGAAGGGCTCATGGCTGATTCACTTCCCCATGGCCCTCTGAGTCCCCTGCAGGGGACCAGGGCTCATAAAAAGTGGTTGAATAAATGAACGAGTAAATGCAGAGCAAATCCCTCAAGGACTGAGGTGTGTCTGCTTCGTTCATTTTGTGACCCACACTCAGGATGCTGTCACATACATGCTGCATGTTAATGAATGTCTGCAGGATGAATGAACAAGTAGATCTGGGGGGTGGACTGTGGGTGGGCTACTGCACAGTCAAGTGTCCTGCCACCAGGGACTCCGGAGATTCCCTCCCCATCTCTGGCTTCTCTACCCCTTGTTACTGCCCTGTTTTCTGACCTTCACACCCCAAATCAGGACTTCCCCTCCTTTGCCCAGAAGGCTTATTTTGTTTTCGGTAAGATTTTTAAAAATATTCAGTAAATATTTTTTGAGGCCAAGAACTAATCCAGTTGGTACAAAGACAGCAGGGCCAAGACAGAAAATTCCTGCTCTGTGAAGGTTTACCTCTAGGGGGGCAAGGAGAGTAGATAATAAGCAAGTAAACAAATATATAAGATAATTCCAGTTGGTGAAAATAAGCACGTTGGTGAAAATAAAGCTGAATGATATTAAAATAAAAGGAAGAGGGCGTTGCGTTATATTAGATGGGCAGGGAAGGTCTCTATACTGAGAAGGCATTTGAGCTGAGTCTTCAAATAATGAGATAAAGCAGTGATTCAAGGGAAGATGATTTTAGGTGTTTCAAGCCAAAGAACAGAAATCGGCTTAATAGCCTTCAGGACATGCTGTCTCCCCACCTGGCCAGGGGCTGGGCCTGTCTGTGTCTTCAGGAGCTATTTGTAAACCCCCCATCCAAGCCCCTGGTCTGCATTTGAGACCAGAATCAGCAGATGCCTCCAGAACAAATGACTGCATGAGGGCACCTGGCCTGCAGCGGGCTCACCTGTGGAGTGGGACGCCTGGAAGCCCTTCCTCTGCACGGAGTTGTCAGAGTAGAAGCGCAGGAACATGCGGTTGCCAGTGGCCAGGACAGGCTCGGGCTTCTTGCTCCCGCAGAAGCGGCCCAGGACAGGGGCCTTGGAGTCACGCCCATCATACACCTCCAGGTGGTCGTAGGCACACTCAGGCTGGGACTCGATGTCCATCTCCATAAAGGTCTGGAGGGTGTGAGGGAGAACAGAGAATTAGGAATATGGCCAAGGGCAGGAGACGTGGGCAACAAACCAACACCTCTGGACCCCAGTTCAGGGACAGCAGGACAGTGGCCGCTGCTGGTGGATAGGGAGAGGGAGGACCTAGGAATGGGCAATGGCAGGCCTACCCCAACATGATGCTGGGGAAAGGGCCTCTGTTCAGGCCAGACTTGCAGTTCCCGCAGGGATGTTGGCCCTGTGGGCTTAGCCAGTCACCAGCCTAAGGGGCTCTGAGTGACGTGAGGCTTTGCAGCTGACGGGAAATAGGTGATGGGCAGATGGCATGGAGGAGCAGGCCTGGGAGTGGCACCTTACCAGCTTGACCCGATGCCCAGGGGTGCTAGAGATGGCCCAGGTACACTCCTTCTTGCTGGGGTACTTGTCAGGCCAGTTGGGACTGGTGATGGTGCCGCTGCTGGATGTCACCTTGTGGTCACAGCCCGCTGTGGGGAGGTGAGGCAGGGAAGGGGATCAGTGGGGACTCCTGGGTTCTAATGGCCCCTATGAAGAAAGGAAGGAAGCCGTTTCCTCCCTCCCACCCCCTCCTTTCTTGCTTCTCCTGTCTTCCACTTAGAAATGAGCTGAAGGCTCACACGACTTGTTTTCTATTCAGCCATCCAGCCTGGGGAAATCTGGCTGCTTAGTTTCAAGCTGGACTCGCCTGGCAGCATCTATGGAAGCAGCCCTCCCAGGTACCTCGTGGACCTTTGAGGCCATCGACCACACCTCCTCTCCCCCCTGTGAAGTCAGCATCCTCTGATCTCCTGCCATGCTTCCATATTCACAGAAGACCTTGGCACCTGACTCAGTTCTCTCCACTCCACTCCTGCCACCATCCTAGGTGACGTCAGCAAACACGTGGATGGTCCACCCACATGCTGGCCTCTCCTGACCTTCTCAGTTCTGTGAGTTCTCACTTCCTTCCCCACAAGGCTCTGCCATCACCCACAAATTCTCAGTGCTGGGGGCCACCTCTCATTCTTCCAGGGCGCTCAGCGCCAGCGCACCCCCCTCCCCCGTTTCCCTTAATACCTTGTCAACTTTACAAAGACCAACATGGTGTTGATCCTTCTGGTTCCTCCCAATACTTCCTCCTGGGTTTACTTACCTTGCTTCTCTATCAGCTGGACCACATGGCCCATCACCCCGATTGCTCACTAATGGCCATGCTTGAACTGTGCCATCTTGGAAAATCTCACTTGTGGTCTCTAAGTGTGGCTGGGCCCCCACTGCTTGGTATTCTTTGGACTCACCCTTCACCAGCTCCATCTCTCACCTCCTCATCTACAGCTCCAAACCTTTGGCCCTCTCCTCAACTCCCAGCTCCCTTTCCCAGCAGACCACCTCACCTCTTGCCTCCTGGGGAAAGGTAGAGTCTGAAAATATGAACAACTTCAACCTCCTGACCCCTACCTGCAAACTCACCTTTCCACTCACCTTCCCTCCTGCCTCATCTCAGAGAAGGTGCCCCTCCTCCTGGGCAGGAGTAGATTTTCTTTCATGAGCTGGAGCTCACTGCTTCCCACCATCTGGGCACCTCTGTATCACACGTTACCCACGCTCGCTCTCTCTGCTAGCTCGTCCAGCCCACGAACCTTCCTACACTTTGCCCATCCTAAAACAACACTCCCCTCTGACTACCATCCCTCTTATCTCCCTTTTCTTCAAGAAAACATGCTATGTCACGTTCTCACTAATCATGACTCCTTGATCCATGGCAATCTGCTTTCTGCCTTGGAAAAGCACAGCCTCACAACTCCAACTAAAACGATGATGCTCTTCATTCGTTATCATCCAGCCTGACAGGTCCCTCTGAGGAAAGCCAGTGCACTGCTGTGATGAGAAGGAAAAAGGGGTGGGTGGCGTGCAGCCCACAGAGCTGTGCCTAGAGGCTCATAGGATGAATGCAAGGCCACCAGGGTACAGAGAGAGCAGGGCCCTCACAGGCAGTGTGGGGTCGCTGGTCTCCACGTTTGAGCTATGAGCTGCTTCTGTTACTAATCTTCAGCTTTCCTTGTCCACACTCACTATCTCCCCACATCTACTGGTATTCCCCGCCCTCTAATTTACTTCCACACCTGCTTCTCTTCCCAGCTAGACAGCATTCTCCTCGAGAGCAGAGGGGTCCCCATCTTTAATTCCCCACAGAACTTTGCATAGCGCTGCACCCTATGCAGGGGGTCAGGAAATACTGATTTGTTCCTAGCTTATCACTTGAGTAAGGAACCATATGTGCTTCTCAAGTGACTCAGAGCCACACACAGGCTACCCTCCCAGGAATGTTATACCTGCTCCTGCTCTCCTGCTGACGCTGGTGCGGAAGGTTCCTTAGCAAAACCTCCATTTTCACAGAGAGCACAGAGATGGCATGCAGTTTAGAACCAGCATCAGAAGAAGGTCCTCCCCCCAGCTAAAAGATGCGGGGGCTCCGTGAGTCAGTGGAACTCCGTATCTGGGAGCCTGAAGTGACGGGGTGGAAAGCCCTGGAGTGTCCACTCGGTGCTTCAGCTATGTGTATTCTCACTGGCAGTTTATTTACGGGCACCTTGGTTGTCCACACAGTGACGGTGAGAAGAGGCATCTGCCGGGCCCCGTGCTAAGTGCTCAAAGCAAGGGCTCAAAAGCTTAGGGCCATCTCATGGGTGAGACAGTTGAACTCAGAGGGGTGAAGGGACTGGCCCAAGGGCACACAGACACTCAAGGTCAAAGGCGAGTCTGTGTGGTGTAGCTGGGGACAGTGCGTCGCCAGCTGGCATGGGCCACAGTGGTATTGACCACAGGGAGCAGGCCGGGGTTGTATTGTGTACAAAGAAGAGGTACCACGTGATATGGGAGAGGACGCGAGAACTGTTTTTGAGATTCTGCAGAGCCTCAATGTCAGGGAGGCAGCAGCCCTGTTCTAGGTGTTCCCAGGGGTCAGAGTAAGTGACCAATAATGGTGACACACACGATTGTGCCTGCTACAAGCCGGGCACTTCTTGGAGCACATCAGTGTCGCTGCCCACCAGGCAGCACCTACGAGCAAATCCAGGCGTGGGGGAGGGACTCAGTGGCTCAGGGCCCACAGCTGGCTAAGAGGTGGGGCTGGGCCAGGCAGCCTGGCTCCAGAGCCCAGCTCTTCACTACTGTCCCAGCTCACCTCCCTGACAGAGGGAGGCTGGAACAAAGAGACACCCCTGAACATGGATTTGAAGGAGCGCTAGTTACCAGATCAGCCTGACAACAGGGCCTGGGGGTAGCCGCAAGCCCCCCGCCTCCATAAGTGTGTGTGGCTTGGATGTTGCTGGTGGAGGGAGGAGCGTGGAAGGCGAAACGAGGTGACCTCAGAGGTCACTCAGCTTCTTGAGTCCAAACAGAGGCCAAGGGAGATGGCACCTCTGAGCCCTTTCCGCAGTCTCGGTTCTCAGGCTGCCAGCTGGCCATGGGCACTCGGGCCACTTACCTTCCTTGCAGTCATGCTTGTTGTCGTGGAGGACGAAGCCACTGCGACACTGGCACTCATAGCTGCCGAAGGTGTTGACGCAGTCCTGCTGGCAGCCGCCGTTGTCCTTGGAGCACTCGTCCTTGTCTGCAGGGGAGCAAGCAAGGGAGGACCGGTCTGTGCACAGGCCAAGGGCAGTGGCACCCCGAGGGAAGTGGGGGGCCTGGCCGGGTGTCCTCCCCACCCTGGGGGAGGCAGGGCAGGGAGCAGAGGTCAAGGCGATGGTGGGGGTCCGGGGCACTGCCTCATGCAGAGCCAGCTGAGAGGGCCCAGCTGTGCGGAGAGAAAGTTGAAATGGATGGAGGGAGGGTTGGGGTCTGGAGCTGACCGGCATGGGCACCCTCTACCATTACCTGCTTACTGGACAGACGGACAAGTGGAAAAACAGACACATGGACAAGCAGACTGCAAGAGAAAGGAGCAGGACGCAGGGGTCCCTCTTTTACTTCACAACAGGAAATGTCACAGACACCATCAAAACGGGAGGGGGCGGGGGGCAAGGAGGGGCCCCTGTCCATGTGAGGGGGGTGGGGGCGAGGAGAGCACCAGTTCTGTCCGGCCAGAGGGAGGTGGGCCGGCAAGGCCGAGCGGAGGTGGGGGTGGGCGGCCGCAAAGCCCCCAGCCCATTCCGTCCAAGGTGAGGTTCCTGAGTAACAAAGAGTCCGGGAGGCCAGGCCGGCCTCACTGGGGGGTCCGGTTTCTTTTCTGCACTCGGAATTTGAGCTGGTGGGGGCGTCCCCGGGGGGGCTGCAGAGCTGGCCTCTTTTCTGAAACGAGAGAGAGAAGGAGAAAAGGGACCAGGGGGGTGGAGGGCAGGGGCCAGGGAGGGAGAGCAGTGAAAACCAGGCCTGGCTCCAAGGGGGGGGTCCACGGGCGGGGCAAGGGGCAGGGGGGGCCAGCGGGACACACATGCAGGATGGCCATGTCCGGCGCAGCCAGGTCACGGAGGGGCAGCGGGGCATGGGGGAGGCACAGCGACAGGGGGATGGGTGGAAGGAAGCCTGCGGCAGGGACAAGGCCTGCGTGTGAGGGAGAGGCCGCACGCTGGGGAAGGACACTAAAGTCTGGCAGAGGGGAGCGGTCCACGGGAAGGGGCCTGACCCAGAGCTTGGCTCTGTTCTGGTGAGGCAGTCACAGAGTATGTTACAGACAGACACACACTCACATCAACACAGTAACAGACACAGGAGCCCTCACCCTGCACTGTCCTCCCGATCCGGCAGCACAGACACCCACCCACAGGGACACACACACACATATGTGCATAGGACACACACCAGCCCCTCTCACACAGACACCACATGCACACACATCGGCCATCAGCCACCTGTGCACGTGTGCACACGCAAACAGACGCTGGCTGCTCACTCCTCACATGTGAGGAAGCACACACAGGGGCAAACAGGGGGGCACAGCTGCCCTCAAGGCCCTGCAGGTGGGTACAAACAGAGACACACTCTAATGCAGAGACCCCCGGGCTGATCAGCGACCTGCAGAGGGTTCATACATTCAGCTGCTCTGGCTCGGGTGGGTCTGCACATGCGCACTCCCATGAACACAGAAACTGATACACGGAGGGACACGTGGTCACAGGCACGCTGTACGTCACACACACGTTTTCCAGTTTCTCCGCAGTCATTTTGGGCACTCGGTGCCTGGCATGGAGGCAGGCATTCAGGGAAGGGTGTCGTGAGATGAACACAAGAATTTCAGAGATGAATCCCAAGCTAGAAAGATGCCCACTGGCACTCACATGGCCAGGCGAGGTCTGTGACAACAGACCTGTCCTTGGTCTCCCTTGGGAGAAGGGCCTGAGGGCTGGAGAATGGACTCGGAGGTAGCCCTGCTTATCCCCTCTCAGGCCAAGAAGGATCCACAAAAACCCAAGGACAAGAGGTGGGGTCGCCAAGTCCTTCCCCAGGTCGCCTAAGTTAGAGAACCGTGGGGACCCTGAATGAGGGCCCTGTGGAAGCTGCCTTTGCACAAGCCCTGTGAAAATGTGGGGGTGGTGAGCACCCTACAACCCATCCTGGGAGTTCACTGAGGAACACACTGGTGACCCTATGCTGGGAGCTTCAGGGGTTGCAGCTCCATGGAGTGAGCAAAGATTTTCCTGAAATTGACCCTCAAACCTTCCTCGTATTTCCCCTAAATACCAAGTATGATGCCTGGCACATTGTAGGGGTCAAACAGATACTTGCCCAGTGAAAAACTGTGTGGGAGAGTGTGGCTGAGTGTGGCAGTGAGAGCCGTGAGCCCCGAGGAGGGCCTGCTACAGTGCCTGGGGCGGGGCTCTGGCATGGTGGTGGTGGGGGTGGCCTCTCCTGGGAGCCAAGAATGCAGGTTGCAAGAAGGGCAGGAGCAGGGGTGGACACAGGCTGGGACAAGGAGATGGCACTCACCCTCCAGTGCCAAATGCCCCGGAAGGTGGCTGGGATCACACTGAAGGTCTTCAGGCTCTCTCTTCTTCTTGCCTTATGGTCTCCTTGCTGGGTGTCCCAAAGTCCAAACAGCCCCTCTCCTGGGCGGCCAGAGTCAGGTGCCCCAGGGGGTCCTGAGGGCTGAACCTTGATGCCCAGTGGCGAGGGTCCTCTGCAGGTTTCTTGTGCAAAGGGGCATTGCATGTGTGCGTGCATGTGTGTGTGTGTGTGCACGTGCATCTATGCAGGGCTGAGGGTGGGGTGCACACTGTGGTGTGCCAGGGCAGGGCAGCAACCATGGGGGGAGAGCCCTGGGCTCTAGGTCTGACAGATGCAGTACTGACCCCCCCACCGACCCCAAGACTAGAGCAACAGAAGGGCAGCAAGAGACAAGAGTAAGCAGGTAATGGTTTCTCTGGCGCCGAGCCCACCCCTGAGTATAGATGTTACATCCCCTCGGCCCTCTGGTGAGCACCTTGAGGAGTTCTGGGGGTGTCCCCAGGGAAGAGAGGGATTTGCATTGCGGGGTGGTCTCAGCCAGCAGTGGGGCCAGGGCTGGGGGCACTGTATGCAGAGCAGGGTGGCTGGCCGTGCCAAGCGGGGAACCAGTGCCCAGGGGCAGTGCATGGCATCCAGTGGGGTAGGCAAGGGTGCAGGGCAGCCACAGGGGGCTCAAGGATGCAGGACTCCAGGCAGAGGAGGGGAAAAGGAAGGTGGCAGGGACCCGGCCAGGGGCTTCTGGCCTTTCTGCACCCATGCCCGGCCCACTACGTGTGCAAAGGACCCCTGGGCCACTCCAGCCAGTCCATGCCCCCCACCCCCCACACTCTCTCCCACCCTAAACACTGTTGGTGCCCCAGGTCCTACTGCCTCCAGAAGACTACCAGCCTCCTCCCAGCCTAGCCCCGGGTGAAGGACTGGGGGTTACCAAAGCAGGGGAGAGGTGTCTGGGGACCCCTGGAGGTCCCTGCTCAGAGAGGCTGGGCAGGTGCTCTGACTACCATTGAGTCTGCCTGGAAATGGGGCCATCAAAGGGACTGACCCCTAGCCTTACATGTGGCAGCTTTCAACAGACAAGTGCTGATTGGATCTGAGTCGCCCCACTGTGGGCCTTGGGGGAGCAGGGAGGCTTTAGGGTTGATGCGAGGGGATCCTCAACTCTTGTGAAGCCCCCAGCATAACCCCACTTGGCACATGCAGGGTCTGATTAAAGATCCAACCACTGCCAGATAATCTGCCCCGCAGTCCAACACAAACACCCTCCTCCTCTGCCTGGGGCAGTGTCCACCTCACTGCGCTCCCTGTTCCCAGGGCTTGCCCTCTCTTGGGGCTCCTAAGCCCTGGAGCGCCCTCTCCCTTCCTTTCTGCAGGTCTATGTACTGCCCGGCCTCAGGGTGGCTCCCATACTGCTCTGAGGGCTTAGGGATAGAGGCGTTCAGGCAGGAAGAGGCTGGCCTGGTGGTGGAGGGCTGGTGGGGGGAGCAGGGGACAGACCGTGCCGCCCGGCACCGGAGGGGCTGGGGAGTGCAGGGGCTGCAGCGGCAGTAAGAAGGGGGGGGTGGGCCCGAAGCAGGGCAGCCCAGGGTTACCTGAGAAAAAGTGGGCCTTGAAGCCCTTTTTGGAGACCGTATTGTCGGACTTGAACTCCACACGCATGTTGTTGTACTGGGAGGTGATGACCTCAGGCTTCTCGGAGCCACAGAACTTGCCGTGCAGTTTGGAGTCGGCCGTGAGTCCACTGCGCACCTCCACAAAGTCGTACTTGCACACCTGTGGGGCAGTACAGCTCCAGGCCACGTCCTCCAGGAAGCCACTCCTGACCACCCCCACCTAGGGAGGCTCCTTGTTCTGTGGGTCCTTTCGCCTTTGCTATGTATGTGCTCAGTCATGTCTGACTCTTTGCAACCCCACAGACTGTAGCCAGCCAGGCTCCTCTGTCCATGGGATTTCCCAGGCAAGAATACTTGGGAGTGGGTTGCCATACCCTCCTCCAGGGGATCTTCCCAACTCAAGGATCAAACCCGCGTCTCTTGTGTCTCCTGTATGGGTAGGCGGGTTCTTTACCACTAGTGCCACCTGGGAAACCCACATTTCTTTTGCAGCATCTAATAATTAAAAAATGGTGCCACCCCCGCCCCATCAGCTCCTCCTGTGCTCCCCACACAAGCCCCCAGCCCCATCTCTCTCCAAAGGCATCCGGACTCCATGTCCTTTATTCCCATGTGCCACATGCTCCGTGGCCTTCAGGGCCCTCCTCTCTGAGCCCCACTGCTTCCCTGAGGTGCTCTCCATTTCCACATTCCTGGAGTGTTTCTTTCAGAGGGTAGGAAGCAGGCACTGAGCCGAGCTCCCACACCTCGGACCTCTCTCAGTCTCCTCAGCCCCTGGGGTGGGCACTTACGTCATTGCCCTCGGTCTCAAAGAAGTCGAACTGCAGGGAAATGCGGTACTGGGTGGGCGCCACCAGCTGCCAGATGCAGTTTTTGTTAGGGGGGTACTCCTTGGGCCAGCCCGGGCTGGTGATGGAGCCATTGAGCTTGGTGAGGAATCCACCACAGGCAGCTGGGGGCACAAGGAAGGCAGTGTCACCCCCCAGGAGTCTCGGCTCTAGAGAAAGGGCATGAACACGGGCTGGGGTGCATGAAGGAGGAAGGAAGGATTTGTGGATTCCCCCAGCCCAAGGAGGGGGCTTGTGTCTGGTCTCTCTGGGGTGGAGGTGAAGGATGCAGGGTGAGGGGGTGTCTTCAGAGTAGAGGGAGTTGAGGAGTTGTGTGGTCATTTCTGTTTTCTCTGCGAGAGAACAGGCCAGGCACTTGCTTCAGCAGGGGGTGGGCTCCAGAAAGGCAGTGCAAGCGGGCAGAAAGTGCTGGGAGGGAGGCAGAGGGGACTGGCAGCGGGCGGGGAAGACAGGGAGGACTGGAAGGATAACAAGGAGGGCTGGGAGGTGGGGACCAGGAGGCAGGGAGAAGGGGCTGCTCTGAGGTGAGCAGAGAGAAGCCGGCAGCAAGATCAGGCTGAGCTGGAGTCAGTTAGCCAGATAGGGTTTCACTAGCCTCCTGGGAACATTTATAATGAGAGGCTGAAACTCAGTGCCTGACCAAGAACTGCCAAATGGTGGATCACCACCTTCTGGTGGGTGATGAAATCAATCAAGATCAGCATTTAAAAAGAAGAACAAGAATGAAAACAAAACAAAACCGAAGTACATCACACCTGGTCACAGTGTGTTCTAGGGGACTGAAATATACGATGTATTCCTCATCAACCAGTGGTGACCAAAGTGTCAGGGAATCCTAGTTTTTCCAGAAAAAGGGCTGTCCTAGGGGCATAAGAGACCTGGGCTGGAGGGTTTGGAAGGGGATAGGGCACAGGGTCCTGGGTGGTCTGGGGGCACTCACCCTCACAGCGGCGCTTGTCGGGGGCCAGCTCGTACCCAGGGTCACAGCTGCACTTGTAGCTACCCAGGGTGTTGAGACACCGCTGCTCACAGCCCCCGCGGTTGGGCCGAGAGCACTCGTCCACCTCTGTGGTCAGAAAGCAAGGGTGTCAGTGACTCCCAGTCTGGGGTCCAGGGCCCTCTTCCTCCTGCCCTCTGCTTGAGAGTCAAGCCCAGGGTCCCTCAAGCTGCTGAGACCACCCCTAGCCCCATTCCAAAGGGAAGAAGTCAGTTGTGACCTTCCTTTGTCCACTCAGCTCCGAGGACAAGGGCTTCCCTGCCCCACCCGGCCTTCCACGGCTGCTCAGAACGCCACCTGGTCTCAAGGGCATCCAGCTGAAGACAGCCCCTGAAGGAAGGGACAGATGGAGCCCATGGAGCCTTCCTTCTGACCACACTAGCTGGGCTGGTAGCCACCTTCATTCACTGCTGTCTCTCCTGTGCCATCCCTGGCTGAGTACTATTCTTGCATCTCTCCTTCAATCCCTACATGAAGCTTGTGATGGAGGGGCTGTTGCTGTCCCCAGCTTAACACAAGGAAAGGAAGTTTGGGCAGAATGCCCTCAATGCCCAGAATCACACCGATAAAAAGTCCATGCTGTCTTGCCTCCTCCCTGAGCTCCTATGGCACTTCCTGCCTCTGCCTCTCACCAACATCCCTTCTGCACAAACGTGTGGACTCTTCAATTCAATTATGTCAACTCTTAGTTGAGCACCTACCATTTATCGGCTAGGTGTGGCATTTACTCATATGTAATTATTCACTGGGACCTTTCCTGCCTGGTTAGGACATAATTTCAAGGACAGGGCGCCAGGGTCTACACATCTCTAGAAGTGTGTTGAGTGAATGAATGAGGTGGGAATGAAGCCACAGCAGCACAATTCACAATAGCTAAGGTGTCCACTGATGGATTAGAGTAAGGAAATCTGATCTGGACACACAGTGGAATACTATTCAGCCTTAAAAAAGAGGGAACTTCTGCCATACGCAACAACACAGGTGAACCTTTGGGACATTATGTTAAAATAAGCCAGTCACAGAAAGTTAAAATGTGCATGATTCCATTCACATGAGGTATCAAAAACAGTCAAATTCATAAAATTAAAGAGTGGAATGGTGAGTGCCAGGGGATGAGGGGTGGGGAGTCACAACTCAGAGGGCATAAAGTTTCAGTCAAGGGACTTCCCTGGTGGTCCAGTGGCTCAGATGGTAAAGAATCCGCCTGCAAAGCCGGAGATTCAGGTTCAATCCCTGGGTCGGGAAGATCCCCTGGGAAAGGGAATGGCAACCCACTCCAGTATTCTTGCCTGGAGAATCCCATGGACAGAGGAACCTGGAGGACTACCCAGTCCATGGGGTCACAGAGTCAGACGTGACTGAGTGATAACACTAATCCAGTGGTTAAGACTCCGAGTTTCCACTGGAGGGGGCATGGGTTGGGTTCAATCCCTGGATGGGGAACTTAAGATCTGCCATGCCATGCAGTGCAGCGAAAAAAATAAATTTAAAATCATTTTTTAAAGAAGTTTCAGTCAGGCTGACAGAGCTGCACAGCACCATACCTGTGCTGAACTGTACACTCAGTTGTGTTCCGAGTGTAGCTCTCACGCTAAGTGTTCTTACCACAAACAAATAAAATTAAGAAAAAGAAGGACCAAAGAGGATGGTTTGGCCACAGGGGTGGGCCTGGTGGGGCAGCGGGGAAGGAGGCACCTTTGAAAAAGTTGACGGCAAAGCCAGCCTTGTTAATGGACCCGTCGGAGACGAACTTGAGCCAGAGGCGGCTGGACGTGCTCTTGATGTCGTCGGGCTTCTCGTAGCCGCAGTAGCGCCCGATGAGGGTGCTGCTCTCGCTGTGCCCGTCCCGCACTTCCAGGTAGTCATAGGCGCAGCTGTCGTGGCGCTCGATCTGGGGGAGGAGGTGGGAGGCTCATCGGCAAGAGGAGCCCTGGCGGCCCAGACCCAAGCCCTGAAAGCCCTCAGGAGGTGGGCCCCATCCTGGGGGCGGTCCCTGACCCACCTCAAAGGACTGGAAGGTGAGGCCCACGTGGAAGCCCTCAGACACCTGGATCCGCCAGACACAGACTTTGCTGGGCCGGTAGTCATCTGGGTAATTGGGCGATTGGATGTGGCCATTGTCCTTTTTCACATCTCCCCCGCAGATGGCTTTGGGGACAAGGGACGAGGTGGGGAAGAGGGGAGTGTTGGTCAGAATGCTCTGAGCGCCTCTTTCCTTCTTCCAGTCCCGACCACGTCCCCCAGCCTCCTGGGGTCCCAGGCCCCCGCCGATCCCATTGGGATTTCTGCTTCCTCCCTCAAGGGGCCTTGGCCTCACCCCTGGGGTGCCAGGAGGGAGTGGCTCTAGGGTGTCCAGGGACCCCACCTCCAACTCCCCTCTCCCCTTGCCTCGGTACCTTCATAGACCGCAAAGAAGCCCTTCCCGACCCAGTTGCTGCTGCTGCGGAATTCAACCCAGAGGCGGCTGTCGGTGGAGACGATGGGCTCGGGGAGTTTGCCCCCGCAGAAGCGACCTGCACAGATGGGGCGGACAGAGGGCAGGGAGGCTCAAGTGAGGCCTCCTCCCTTCTTGCCCCAGGGCCGCAACTCCAGGGAGCCCACCCCATCTCTGCGGGTGGGTGCTGGACCCTGGTCTCCCCTTGATGCACATTCTCAAGACCACACACACTCCAGCTGGCCTGCATCTGATCCAAGATCCAGGATGGCCTTGAAGAGCCAGAGGCCACTCTAGAAGATTTCATGCACTTAAGGGAAAGGATAGGAAGAAGTCTGTGTTTTGGAGGAAAGAGGATTCCTCACCATAACCAATGGTGTTGTTGTTTAGTCACTAAGTCATGTCCGACTCTTTGCGATCCCATGGACTATAGCCCTCCAGGCTCCTCTGTCCATGGGATTCTCTACGCAAGAATGCTAGAGTGGGGTGCCACTCCCTTCTCCAGGGGATCTTCCCAATCCAGGGATCGAACCCACATCTCCAGCACTATAGGCGGATTCTTTACCACGGAGACACCAGGGAAGCCCATAACCAAGGATACCTGTGTTTTATTTATTGACACTTTTTAAAAAGAGCATTATCATCGTTACCTATCTTTTCTTACTTGCTATCCATGCTAACAAGCAATAACCAAAAGCAAACACAGCTTTCTTTGGCTATGACAAAATGTTGTCATTTGCTCAAATGTGGAGGGGGTGGGCTGCCATCAGTTCAGTTCAGTTCAGTCGCTCAGTCGTATCCGACTCTCCGCGACCGGGGCTGCCATAGGAGCCCAAATAAACCCCCGAATCCAGGAACTGGGCAGAAAATGCATTCTTTGACATAAAACCTGACAAGAATCCACGTAAGCGGGTGAGGTTGGCCATCTGTGAAATCCTTTGTAGTCAAGAATCAACTTGGGATGATTTGTGTGTTCCTAGTAAGATGGGTGTTTTCCCAACTTTTGGCAGCGGATGGAGGGTGCTGCCCTAGGAATGCAAGTTGTGAAAAAGAAACTGCAATCTTGGAAACATTCACACTTTCGTAGCAGGAAGTATCATAAAGACAGCTGCTTTGGGTGACTAATAAGAAATAGGCCAACATCAGAAACAAACCGGGGGGGAGGGGAGAGATGGTTAGTGAGAACTTGTCAGCCTGCTTCAGGCACAAGCTACGGGGCAGAGGTTCTAAAGCTAAGCAGCGGTCCTGAGCCACTTAGGATCAGGTCCAGATCAGAGAAGGAAAATTCAGGTAGCCCCTCAGGCTCTATGTCCATCACAGGATCTTCTGTCCTGTGGTTCTGACCCACCCATCCCCCACTTACCCACTCCCCCACCCCCACCGCCCTACCCCAAGACAAAGCATCCTGTGCAAACAAGTTTGGGCCATTGTGCCAGGAACGCAGGCCTCCATGATGCACCAGGCTACATTGTGGGCACCCTCAGGCCACATCTCACAAACAAGAAACAGAGCCTCTGACATTGCCCAGATGAGCAAGAGAGCCTGGAGTTGAGAAGATGGGCCTGTCCATCTCCCTCTATTACCTGGTGTGACCCCCCATCATGTACACTGATAAGCCATCATCTGCGAGAAGCCCAGAAGCCCATACGAAGGTCTCCACGAGGTCCAGACTAGGGAAGGGACTTGCCCAAAGTCACGCACTTCACGAGGGAGTTAGCAGCACTGACCGCACCAGGACTCCTGGCCTCCACGCCACGGTGCTGCCCTTGGCCAGGTGTTGGTGTCAGGGAGGATGCAGGCTGTGATGTGAGCAATTATACCAAGGGTTCGACTGTGGAGTGGGCAAGGCGAGGCTGGGGCCCGTACCTCGAAGGGGCGCCTTCCTCCAGAAGCCATCTCGGACCTCCACGTAGTCGTACCAGCACAGACGGCTACGGTACAGGTCCATGGACGTGAAGTTCAGAATGATCTGGGGAAATGGGGGAGGAAGAAGGTTACACTGCTGCCCATGCTTCACTGGCCTCACCCATCAGTCCCATGACCGCTGCCTGCCTTGTAAGGCCATCTGCCATGGGTTATAAATAGTTAAAAGTTCCAGAACTTCCGTGATGGTTCAGTGATTAAAGAATCTGCCTGCCAATGCAAGGGACATGGGTTCAATCCCTGGTCCGGGAAGATCCCACACACCACAGAGCAACAAAAGCTCGTGCACCACGATTACTGAGTCTGCATGCTGCAACCACTGAAGCCTTCACACTCTAAAGCCTGTGCTCTGCAACAAGAGAAGCCACTGCAGTGAGAAGCCTGGGCATCGCAACAGAGTAGCCCCCGCTTGCCATGACTAGAGAGAAAGCCAGTGCTCAGCAACAAAGACCCCAGCGAAGCCAAAAATAAATTTTAAAAAAATAGTTAAGAGTTCCAAAAAGGAGCTCCTGGCACAGAAATGTCCCTCCTTCCCAGCCATCTGCCAGTTCTAGTCAGCATTCTTCCCAGACATCCCAGGCCAGGCCTCACTTAAAATGCACGACCTCACTGAATATATGTTTGAAATCCAGGGTCTCATTTTACTGATCTCCTTAGTTAAGGAGCCGTTGCTTAGGGTTACACAAACCTAGCTCTTCTCGTGGTCAACTTAAATAATATAAATTACAACATCTTTAGAGGGAAGAGGTCTCCTTGGTGATAGGAAGGGCCCAGGACAGCATTTGGGTACTGGGGGGTCTGAATGGGAATGCAGAGTCCAGAGAGGAAGAGCAGAGGTCACCTATGATCACATATTTATTAAATTCTGGTCTTGAGCAGGGGTCATGCTGACCGCTGAGGAGAGCATCAGGTCTGTATGCCTCCCGTGAATGGGTTTAAGATACTCAACTATACAATATAGTTGAGTATACACACACACACACACATCTCTATCAAGGAAATTAGGACTTAGAAGAATAAGCCATGCATGAAAAAATCACCTAATGAGGGACTTCCCTGGGGTCCAGTGGTTAAAAATCCTCCCTGAAATGAAAGGGGACGCAAGTTCGATCCCTGGCAGGGGAACTAAGATCCCACATGCCTCAGAGGAACTGAGCCCGTGTGCCACAACTATTGAGCCTGCAGGCCACAACTAGAGAGTCTGTGTGCTACAGTGAAAGATCCCACCTGCTGGAACAGACCTGAGGCAGCCAAACAAATCATTAAAAAAAAAAAAGCAAAATGTTAAAAAGATCACTGAGTGAAAAACTCAGGCCCCAGTCATTTCAGACTGGGTTTGAATCTCATCTCTGCATTTCCTGCTGTGAGTCCTTGGGTAAATCACTTGACCTCTCTGAACCTCAGTTACCTAGTATGTAAAACGAGGAAAGACATCTCACCCTGACACAGCCCTTCATGGGTACAGGCACTGCCCTAAGCACCTTCTGCACATAAACTCATTTCGTCCTTTGAACTCATCAAAAGTTCACCTAATATTGGAGGGACCTCTAACACCTTGGTAACTACCGAGTCTCTCTAGTAGGTGGGCTCATGAACAGGTAGAGAAGCACACTTTCTTGCTTAGTAGTTTCCGGAGCTTGCTGTACTTTCTGAGTCTAACCAGCAAGGACTCCAGAGACTGCCCCCCTGCCCATCTGCAAGGCATGTGCAGTGAGCATGCGAAGTTCCGAGGGGCCCACCTGTTAGGTGAGAACTAGGTTCCCTGCTAGAGGAGAAAGGGACAAGGGAGTCCGTCTCCCCTCTGGCTCCCTGCAATGTTAGAGGCAGACAGAGTGGAGGCTGGACTGAAAAAGATCCCATAGCTTCCAAGATGGCTGAGATGATAAAGAATCCACCTGCAATGCAGAAGACCCAATCTGGATCCCTGGGTCAGGAATGTCAGGAAGATCCCCTGGAGAAGGGAATGGCAACCCACTCCAGTATTCTTGCCTGGGAAATTCCATGGACAGAGGAGCCTGGCGGCTACAGTCCATGGGGCTGCAAAGAGTCAGACAGGACTGAGCGACTCACACACAGAGTGGAGGCTGGAATGAAAAAGACCCCACAGCAGGCGCTGGCAGCTGCTGTCTGCAGCCAAGGTCAATGCTACCACTGGGCAAGAAGAGCTCCTGTTTCATGGTGACCTTAGCACCAAGCCCG
Source organism: Moschus berezovskii (assembly GCF_049115385.1). NCBI lineage: Eukaryota > Metazoa > Chordata > Mammalia > Artiodactyla > Moschidae > Moschus > Moschus berezovskii. Next base: position 76,822,124 of record NC_142466.1, on the reverse strand, counting down.
TCAGAACTCCTCATGATTTCCCCATCGACTTGCATGATCCTTGCCATTTCCTGACCTCTGCATTCCCTGCCTTCCTCTCCCACCCTCTCTCTGCCCCTTCCCAGACAACACATCATGCCCTAAATCTCGTCAACATCCACAATCTCAAACCCAGGGACCCCATTCTCCGTCCATGAGGCCCAATCTTTCCTCACTCCCTCCCTCTGTGCATAGAGCCCAATCCTTCCAATTCACTACAACCTTCAATCTCAGTCCAGCATATTTTCACTGCTTTTCACCCCAATTTATTCACATGTCATCCTGACCTAGCTTGGAATACATGGTCCACCTTTCATCTTTTCTTTTGATTCATACATGAGTTTAAATATGTTTGTGTTGGGGAGGCTTTCATTAACTTTGCTGCTTTGCTGTAATCAAGTGGGATTACAAGAGGTAATCAAGTGAGATCATGAAAAGTATAGTATACTACTCTTTTTTTTTTGGACACACTGCACAGGCTTCCCAGGTGGAGCTAGTGGTAACGAACCTGCCTGCCAATGCAGAGGATATAAGAGGGTTCAATCCCTGGGTTGGGAAGATCCCCTGGAGGAGGGCATGGCAATCCACTCCAATATTCTTGCCTGGAAAATTCCACGGATAGAGGAGCCTGGTGGGCTACAGTCCATGGGGTCACGAAGAATTGGACATGACTGAGTTCACACATACAGCCTGCAGGATCTCAGTTCTCTGACCAGAAACTGAACCTGGGCCATGACAGCGAGAGCCTGGAACCCTAACCAGGCTACCAGGGAATCCTTCAAAAGCACACAATATTACTCTTGATGAGGATGATAAAAAAAATCATCATCGGGAGTATCATTATGATAAAAAGACAACTCCTGGCATTTTGAAAAACCGAAGTTGAAAATCTGTTCCAGCTCCTGCTCTAGAGCCAGCATCTTATTACCCAATATTTTATCTTTTCAGAAAATGACCAGCAAACTAGTACAGCCACTATGGAGAACAGTGTGGAGATTCCTCAAAAAACTGGAACTAGAACTGCCATATGATCCAGCAATCGCACTCCTGGGCATACACACCGAGGAAACCAGAATTGAAAGAGACATGTGTACTCCAATGTTCATTGCAGCACTGTTTATAATAGCCAGGACATGGAAGCAACCTAGATGTCCATCTGCAGACAAATGGATAAGAAAGCTTTGGTACATATACACAATGGAGTATTACTCAGCCATTAAAATGCATTTGAATCAGTTCTAATGAGGTGGATGAAACTAGAGCCTATTATACAGAGTGAAGTAAGCCAGAAAGAAAAACACCAATACAATATACTAACGCATATATATGGAATTTAGAAAGATGCAAATGATAACCCTGTATACGAGACAGCAAAAGAGACACAGATGTATAGAACAGTTTTTGGGACTCTGTGGGAGAGGGTGAGGGTGGGATGGTTTGGGAGAATGGCATTGAAACATGTATGTTGTCATATGTGAAATGAATCGCCAGTTCAGGGTCGATGCATGTTACAGGATGCTCGGGGCTGGTATGCGGGGATGACCCAGATGGAGGATAAGGGGAGGAGGGAGGTGGGAGGGGGGTTCGGGAGGGGGAACTCATGTCAATGTATGGCAAAACCAAGCAATATAATATTGTAAAATAATTAGCCTCAAACAAAAATAAAAGAAAATGACCAAATGTGACCACAGAGGAAGTTTAATTCATTATGGAATCCTCGGTGCATGGCACATAGTCATTGCTTAGGAAATATTTCTTGACCAGAAGTTTGCTTTCTAGAATTTGTTCTATAGAGAAACGTACCTCAGTGTATAAAGACATAAGTTTCAAGGTGTTTATTTTTGTAGTAATGAAAGGTTGGAAAAACTTAGATCAGCATCCATCAAGAAATCTGCAGGGTGGGCTTCCCTGGTGGCTCAGTCATAAAGAATCCTCCTCCCAATGCAGGAAACATGGATTCAGTCCCTGGTCTGGGAGGATCCCACAAGCTGAGGAACAACCTAGCCCAGTCACCACAACTATTCTGCCTGTGCTCCAGAGCAGGGAAGCACAGCTACGGAGTCCACATGCCACGAGACTGAAGCCTGCACACCTTGAACCCATGCTCTGCAGTGAGAGAAATCACTGTAATGAGAACTATTCTGCCTGTGCTCCAGAGCAGGGAACCACAGCTACGGAGTCCACACGCCACGAGACTGAAGCCTGCACACCTCGAACCCACACTCTGCAGTGAGAGAAATCACTGTAATGAGAAGCCTATGCACGGCAACTAGAGAGCAGCCCCCATTCGCTGTAGCTAGAGAAAAGCCCGTGCGCAGCAACGAAGACCCAGCACAGTCAAAATAAATAAAAATGAAATTATATATAAAAAAAGAGACCTGCAGGGGGTGATTAAATAATTAAATTGGCCAAGCAGCCTCAAAAGTGATTGAGGTAGATAATATATGTGCTGACATAGACCGATGACCATGATTTACTGTTGAGTGAAAGGCAAGTTACAGAAGACCACACACACACACACTAGAAGTGTCTCGGAGGACATCCCAAGTGTTACCAATGCTTAGTCATCTCTGAGGAGTGGCATTCAGAGGATAATCAAGGGGAGAAAGTTTACTTTTTACATTAGGCATTTCTATATTGCTCAAAATTTTAATGACATGTATATGTTATCTTTAATATCTAGCACACAACAAAAATATCTTTTAAAGAGTTGCTGGATGGGGCTTCCCTGGTGGTCCAGTGGTTAAGAATCCGCCTGCCAATGCAGGGGACACGGGTTCGATCCCTGGTCTGGGAAGATTCCACATGCAATGGAGCAACTAAACCCAAGAGTCACATCTACTGAAGCCCAGGCTCTGCAACTAGAGAAGCCACCACAATGAAAAGCCCATGCTCTGCAACTAGAGAAAGCCCACGTGCAGCAACGAAGACCCACCATGGCCAACAAAGAAAATAAATAAATCTTTAAAAAAAAAAAAAAAAGAGTGACTGGATGGAAGAAGGAATGCAGAGGGCCAAGTGAGGGCTTCTTGGCTCCTAAACTTACTCTTAACCACTACTCCACGTGGCTTCTCTAAGCCTGCCAATCAAGTCTGCTCAGCAGCTGCACAGAGAACAGCAGCCACTTTCCCTTCTTCCCTGGAAACAACTATGACTCTGTCCAGGACGGATGCATTCAGGACCCCAAAAAAGAAACCACGCCCAGCTGGCAGACCTCTACAGGGCCCACCTGAGACCTTCCACGGGCAAGAGGAAGCAGAGGTCACCTCAAGTCAGAGGAAGAGACCGGGGCTGGTGGTCAGGCGCATCTCACAGGGAGGCGCAGCCGTGGCTATATTGAGACCGGAGGTGTCTAATTAAGAGTTGTAACGACTTCTGTCGTGTGGAAACAGCTGTGCTCTGGTGGCAGAGGCACTGCCCTTTGCCAAGGAAAACCTGGCCAGCTCTGCCACTTCCTGCTGGTGACTCTGGCCCGGTGCCTGACTTTGGGTCTCGCTGTCTCTGTCTGAAAAATGGAGGCAATCATAAGGATTCCACTGGGGAGTCGTGGGGAAAATGCAATAGGGGTGCAGAGTCCCCATGTGAACCCTGCATGTGGGAAGTATTCCTCATGCGTGTTCGGTGGTCTCAGAGAGGAACTGGGAGAACAGATCAATCCTCGGAGACCAGTTGGCTGGCCTCAGTCAAACCTTAGGCCCATCATTGAACTCCTCTGTTTCCTTATTTGTAAGATGGTAATGGTAATAGTGAGCTTCCCTGGTGGCTCAGCAGTAAAGAATCCACCTGCCAATGCAGAAGACGTGCATTCAATCCACGGGTCAGGAAGATTCCCCTGGAGGAAGAAATGGCAACCCACCCCAGTATTCTTGCCTAGGAAATCCCATGGATGGAGGAGCCTGGTGGGCTACAGTCCATGGGGTCACAAAGGAATCGGATAGGACTTAGTGACTAAACAACAATGACAACAACAAATGGTAATAGTACCTGCCTCATAAAGTTTAGGCGGAGAAGGCAATGGCAAGCCACTCCAGTACTCTTGCCTAGAAAATCCCATGGATGGAGGAGCCTGGTAGGCTGCAGTCCGTGGGGTCGCTAAGGGTCGGACACGACTGAGCGACTTCACTTTCACTTTTCACTTTCACACATTGGAGAAGGAAATGGCAACCCACTCCAGTGTTCTTGCCTGGAGAATCCCAGGGACGGGGGAGCCTGGTGGGCTTCTGTCTATGGTGTCGCACAGAGTCGGACACGACTGAAGTGACTTAGCTGCAGCAGCAGCATAAAGTTTAGGGGAATTAAATTATTACATGTAAAATTTAAGACCTTGTCTGACACCGGGGTCAAACATACGTGTATCCATATGGTAGTGTATGCCATTCAGTATATGTGGATTTCACTCCTAGTGTTGAGTTTAGATAGTCTGATATTTGGGTCACAGGATGGTCCACACCAGAATCCAGGAAAATAGAGGGAGGCAATTGAGGCACCCAGGGAAGTTGACTAGGGCTTATTCATTAATAGATCAGGACTACAGAATGACACTTGCTTCCCAGGTGGCACAGTGGTGAAGAATCCACCTGCCAATGCAGGAGGGATGGGTTTGATCCCTGGGTCGGGAAGATCTTCTGGAGTAGGAAATGGCAACTCACTCCAGTATTCTTGTCTGGAAAATTTCAGGGACAAAAGAGCCTGGCAGGCTAGTCCATGGGGTCACAAAAGTCAGACATGACTGAGCACACACACACACACACAGAATGATACTAGCAGCTAACACTGAATTCCTACTATGTTTAAGCAGTGCCCTAAGCACTTTATGTACATTAACTTGTTTAACCCTTGTATCAACCCCATGAGGGAGGTACTATCACCAGGCCCATTTTACAGATGGGGAAACAAAGGCTCAGAGAGCGTAAGCAACCTCCCCAACATCATACATCCAGTAATGAGCAGAGCTGAGGGACTTTCCTGATGGTCCAGTGGCTAAGACACTGTGTTCCCAAAGCAGGGTGCCTGGGTTCGATTTCTGGTTGGGGAACTAGATCCCACATGCTGCAACTAAAGATCCCACATGCCAAAACTAAGACCAGGCACAGCCAAATAAATAAAAATAAACATATATATTAATTTTAGAATTGCAGTGCTAGAGAAGATGCTTGAGAGTCCCTTGGACAGAAAGATCAAACCAGTCATCCTAAAGGAAATCAACCTTGAACATTCATCGGAAGGACTGATGGTGAAGCAGAAGCTCCAATACTTTGGCCCCCTGATGTGGAGAGCTGACTCACCGGACAAGGCCCTGATGCTGGGAAAGACTGAGGGCAGGAAGAGAAGGGGTAACAGAGGATGAGATGGCAGGATGGCATCACTAGCTCAATGGACATGAGTTTGAGCAAATTCCAGGAGATAGTGAAGGACAGGGAAGCCTGGCGTGCTGCGGTTCATGGGTCACAAAGAATTGGACATGACTGAGCGACTGAACAACAACAAATATATATATTAAAAAAAAGAACACAGCTGAGAGTCAAAGCTAGGCTTAAACTCTGGCTTGTAAACTTATGCCCTTAACCTCTATTTCCTGTGGCTTCCCCAGGCCTACCAATCAATTCTGCCCAACAGCTGTACAAAGAAAGAGCAACAACTTTCCCACCATCTTCGGAGCCCCACACCCTTCAGTGCCCAAGAAGAGGGACTTAGGGGTAGACTCAGCGCAGGTCTTGCAGAGGAGGGAGGAGATGGATCATATCTGCTCAGTTGGGGAATGGGAAGTAGGGGTCAGGGAAGGCCTTACAGAGGAGGCAGAATTTGGGATGGACCTTGAGGAAGAGTCAGGATGTCGGAAAGTAGGTCCGGGAAGGAGGGTGGATACACCAAATCCAAAAAACATTGTATACTCTTATCTTCTTGGCTACTCTGCAACAATTGACTCTGGTGTCCTGAAACTACTCTCCTGCTCATAAAGGAGTTCCCTTTGTTGCCTGGGAAACACTGTAAATACTCTTCGGGGCAGCTGCTAATCACTTGCAGCGTAAAGGCTTAGGGATCCTCAGAGAAGTCCTCCAAAGTGGCTCTTTCACTGAGACTTGCATGATTGTACTAGACAAGATTCACATATCACGTGCATTGCTGGCAATAAGCTGAGAACTGGGAGGCGAGTGAAAAACAGCCTCTCAGGAGCCAAACAGATGCCAAAGTCCATTCGCTAATGCGGTTGGATTTATTTAAGCTTTACTGTTGAAAGAGTAGACTTTGGAGTCAGATAGTCCTAGAATTGAGTGTTGGTTCCACCACTGCTACCGGAACAAACTTGGCCAGGCCTGCTTCTGCCCTTTGAGCCTCGAGACCCTCCCCTCTCCAGTAGGGATAACAGTACCTACATCATGACACTGCTGTGAGGAATAAAGAGATCATGCATATAGGATGCCAATAGTTTGCACATAATTGGCCACAAGGAGTGGCTGTGACAATTTTATGATGCCATCTTCTTCTATTCTCCCCCGCCTTTAAATGTTTCTGTCCCCGACAGTTCCATCCTTCTTTCAGTTATAATTCTACGGCTTCAACCAGGACCATGGGTATGTTGTGTGTGTGTGTGTTAGCAGCTTAGTCGTGTCTGACTCTTTGTGATCCCATGGAGTGTAGCCTGCCAGGCTCCTCTGTTCATGGAATTCTCCAATCGTGCCTTGGTTAATCTGAATTTTTTTTTTAATCTCTAGCCTACTCCTGGGAGCTCTGGGCACACCGCTGAAAAAGGATGGTGAGTCTTGCGGGAGTTATGGAGGGAGCAGGCTCAAGGCATACAGACGTTTTTCCACGGCAAGGCCACATGTCCACTAGAGCAAGGGTCCCCACCCTGATTGCCAGTCCATGGCCTGTTAGCAAATGGGCTATATTGTAGGAGGTGAATAGCAGGCAAGTGGGTGAAGTTCCATCTGTATTTATAGCTACTCCCCATTGCTCACATTACTCTGTGAGCTTTATCTCCTGTCAGTTCAGCCATGGCATTGAATTCTCATAGGAGAATGAACCCTATTGTGAACTACGCACGTGAGGGATAGAGGTTGCATACTTCTTATGAGAATCTAATGCCTGATGATCTGAGACAGTGATGCTAGCGCTGGGGAGTGGCTGCAAACACTATCATTAGCACAATAAATGCAATGCACTTGAATCATCCTGAAACCATCCCTCCCACCCCAGTCCGTGGAAACTGTCTTCCATGAAACCAGTCCCTGGTGCCAAAAAGGTTGGGAACCACTGCTCCAGAGACTAGGGCCAGCCCATGTCAGCCCAGAGCAGGAAGGGAAGAAGAGGGTCCTGACAAAGTTGCCCTATGCCTTCTGACAAAGCAAACCTCCTAAACAGGAAAGAAAGGATGCTTGACCTTCCTGGTGCTCCTCAGGGCCAGGGACTATTTCGGGCCCCTGTCCATCCCTGGTGCCAGGCCCAGGGCCAGGCACAAGGTGGCCAGACAACACTGTTGCTGAAGGGCACTTAAGTAGTCATTGGAAGAACAGGATAGGCTTTGGAATACACACAGTACTACAATTGCAGACCCTGGTATCATAATCCAGGTTCTACGAGATCCTGGGCAAGTTAGTTTTTCTAAGTTTGCTTTCTCATACAAAATGAAGCCAACAGGAATTCCCTGGCAGTCAGGTGGTTAGGTCTCTGTGCTTTTACTCCAAGGGCTCGAGTTCAATCCCTGGTCAGGGAACTAAGATCCCACAGGCTGCATGGTGCAGCCAAAATAATAAGGCTAACATTAGCACCCAGCCTTTAACGTTGTGGGGCTCACTAAAAGACATAACACAAAGAATTTAACACGTGCCTGGCCAATCATTATGCTCAGTAGTCATTACATGTTGTTATTATTTGTGGTGAAATTTCCAAATTCTTCAGTAGAGGAATGAAAGAATCCATGGCAAGGTCAGTACAAGACAGCAAAAAGGACTGCAATTTTTAAGTTAGATTCAGAACAAGGAGAAGAACAAGGAAGGGGTGGGTTCACTGTTGAGGGATGATGGTAGAAAGCTAAGCAAGAGAGATAGGGAATTACTCAACTCTCAATGAAAGTTAGTCGTAAAAAAGGATGCTCTTCAAATTACAAAAAAGTAAACATCATTTGAAAAGGAAAGAGAAGCTCAATAATATAGGAGGAGAGTCAGCAAGCGCCAATTTAAATTGGCTTTTGTCTCTAGACTCAAAAATGACATCAGAGGACATTCGAATAACTTGCAGATGTGATCAGTGTCTGTAATCTTGAGAAGTCAGGACAGAATCTTTCCAATTGTCAAAAGGGGTGTGTGCGAGAACGTACGCATGAGTGTTTGGGGAGGAGAGTTTGGAGTTTAATTCTGGGAACTGCAAACCATGGAGTTTAATGTTAATCCCCAATTCAACAGATGGTCTGTGACCATTTAAAATAGATGGCCTGTGACCATTTAGAAAAGAAATACTTGATTGCCAGGAGCCAGTTTGGGTTCACTGGAAACAAGATACATTAGACAAATCTTACTTCCTTTTTAAAAGGGGTTTGACCAACCGGTGAAATAGTACTTATGTTTGCTAAGGCAATCCACCCACTTATTTGGTATTTATTAATCACTTCCTGTGCCAAAGACATAAAGATGACACAGGCCTGGTTTCAGAAGTGGCTCCTACTGTGGTTGGTCAACCCAGTGGTGACCTGTGGCTGACTGGTAATGACTCTTCAAGTAGTCATTGCTAGTGGAATAGCTCTGCCTGAAGCCTGCAGATTACTGGATCAATGTCAGTTCAGAGATCTTGGGACCTGCTTTGATTCATGTCCTGTTCAATATTTTGATCAAAGGTTGAGTTTGGAAGACCCAGAAGACATGCATATCCAATGAGCTCATGACAGAGTGAGAATGGCTACCTGGAGGATGGTGGAATTCTGATTCAAAATGATCTTGAGACCTGTTGGAATAAGCAACGTGACTGATAATAAAATCCAACCCAGCTCAAGGTTGCACTAGAACATTAAGTACCAAGTTCCAATCAAGGGAAATAAAGCCTGAAAAGCTGTGGGTGCAATAAAAATATGACGGACATGGAAGGCCCAAGGGTGGGTGAGAGGTCCAGACTCCATGTGTAAAGCCTGTGAATGGATCTGAGAAGCAAGTAGAAAAATGCCTAGCACATAGTAAATTCTCTTCATGAGTTAGCGTTTGTATACAACTATCAGTAGAAGCCTCCCATCCTCCTGGGCTTCCCTAGTGGCTCAGATGGTAAAGAATCTGCCTGCAATGCGGGAGACATGGGCTCAATCCCTGGGTTGGAAAGATCCCCTGGAGCAGGGAATGGCCACCCACTTCATTATTCTGGCCTGGAGAATTCCATGGACAGAGGAGCCTGGAGGGCTACAGCCCATGGGATCACAAAGAATTGGACACGACTGAGTGACTTTCACACTTTCCCATCCTCCTGTGGGGTGAATGAGTATATTTCCCAGGCAGGTCATTCACAGCCACAAGGACTCAGTTCTCCTACTCAGGGGTCCTGGCAGAGGAAGTGATGCTCAGTTACCTTCTCCCCAGGTGTGACCGAGATGCGCCATACACAGTGCATGTGGGCAGAGTAGCCGTTGGGGTACTCAGGGGAGGAGAAGTTGCCTGTACTGTCCTGCAGGGTCTCTCCACAGGCTGTCAAGGAAAGGAAATGATCAGATCGCTTGCTGCAGATGCCCAGTCCCCCCAACATTCTGGCTTCTCGTCCTGAACCCTGGTGCCCTTTGGGGGACAGAATGGTTGAGCAGAGGAAAGAGTCTGGGATGGTTCTGTCCCTTTAAGATCCACCTCCTTCTCCTCTTTTTCTACCTAGTGCCAGGGATGCCCTGTTGTCAAGGCAACAAGGCTTCCAGAGTTAAGGTCAAGCTCCTTGGGAGGGCCTCACTCTGTCTCATTTCCTGGGAATTGCTCTGCATGCCCCCCACCCTCCCGCTGGGCTTTTTCTACTCCCACTGCCCCTCACTCTCAGAGACCCTCAGAGGGTGAGTGGCTCAGCACCTCCCCACTAGATCCGAGCCCCTACCTTTTGGGTCTGTAACTTAAACACTGCCCCTACCTGGGTGCCCCCTCCCCAGAAACCAGGCTGCCTCCGACTTTTCTAAGTCTCACAGCTTCAACCTTCTTGGCCCCAGGGCCTGCCCTCCACCCCGCCCTGTCCTGTCCCCACCCCTGCCCTGACCTGGGCACTTGTAGAGCTTGCGTGCCTGGGCAATGTCCCCCTTGCTGAGTCGTGTCCTCTGGCCAATGGGGGGCTTCACCCCATTCACCTCATACTTGGGAACGATGGTGTCCAGGAAGATGCCCCTGAGGAGGAGGAGAAGCCCAGGCTGGGGTGAGAATCGAACAGAAGGAGGGCGGCTCGCCTGCATGCACCCAAGGTCACGACCCTGCCAGAGCCCAGACATTCCTCAGCAGGGTCGGGGACGGGTGGAGACATCTCACCCTGTCATTACACTGCCCACTGACCAGCTGCCACCCTGCTCCGTGGCAGCCACGCCACAGGGCCTGGGGGAGCCCCGGGAACACTTGGGGAGGTCAAGAACACAGACCTAGGAGGCCCTGGGGACCCACCCGTGCTCTGGCTCCATCTGGCCCACCTCCCAACCCTGGGAGACCTCAGACCCCCTAGTCAGCCGTGTCTCAGCCCTGCTTCTGAGGCCCCTTGTGCTGTATCAGCCCTGCCGACACCTCTCCCAGCACTACCCAGGGCCAGCCCTTCGCCCTTCCTGATGGCACCTGGGACAAGGCCAAAGGGCAGGTTCCACTGTGGCCAGCCCAGACAGCCCCTCCAGCTCCTGATCCATCGTGTCTCCTGTCCCCCCAGTTCCTGCCTGCTGGGTCCCGGGTGTTTCCATCTGGGAAGATCAGAATGCAGGCAGAGCAGGCAGCCCTCCACCTCCCCAGGGCCCCTGACTCACACCCAGCTGGGTGGACCTCAGCAGGAGCTGGGGTGGGATTGGTGGGAAATGGGTAGTCTGTGGGTGGGGGCTGGGGTGACCTCACCACCCTTCCTTGGTCTATTCCCTCAGGTCTGGAGGCAGGAAGAGAGGGTCTAGAAGGAGCGAATGAGGAGAGGGGAAGGGCCAGTTCTGGGAGAGCAGAGATGGAGGAAGAGGGCAGAGCCAGGCATGGGAAAGGCCAGGCGTGGCGGGTAAGGGAAAGCCTGAGGAGGGGGAGGGGCAGATTCCCATACTCTGCTAAGGAGAAGCTGGGATGGGGAGGCTGGGCCAACACCGCTGGGGGTTCTGCCTGTGGTTTCTGGGAACCTGTGCTTAGTTACTCAGTCCTGTCTGACTCTGCAATATCCCCTGAACTGTACCCCATCAGGCTCCTCTGTCCATGGGATTCTCCAGGCAAGAAGACTGGAGTTGGTTATCATTCCCTTCTTCCCAACCCAGGGATCAAACCCAGGTCTTTCCCACTGCAGGCGGATTCTTTACTGTCTGAGCCACCAGGAAGCCTGGGCTCAGGATGAAGAGTAGGTGTATATGTGCTCATGAGCTAGGGAGTGGGTCTGATCTATGACAGGAACCAGCCTTTGTACAGATCAGCCAATTACAAAAAGGCAGACCCATCAGAAAAATGCGCCCCCTTTGGCAGATGGTTGAGGGAAACACTCAGCTCCCTAGGGCTGATACAGCTCTGGGGCCTTGGCATCCCACATGCCTGGGCAGCAGCTGGGTTTCAGCCTCCTGGGCCCACTGTGCCCAGTACTAGGTAAGGAACCTAGGCCCTGGGAGTCCCAGTCCTGCCACCAACCCACTGTGGAAGAGAACAGCAGGGCAGGCAGCACCTATGGGTCCTCTGCTCCAGGGCCTCAGCCACCCAGGGGCCCACTCTTGTCCTCACTGACGACCCCAGTGGGGCAGGCTAGTGCAAAGTGGGAGGTCTACAGAGGGCAGGGCTGGGCTGCCCCAGAAGAGGGAGGCCCCCATCTCTCACCTGGAGAATGTGTTCCGGGCATAGTGCATGATACTGTCAAAATCATAGGTCTCCCCCAGGGACTCCACCTCCTGGACCTCCATCTTCAGGAAGTTATACTCCTGCCCTGTGAAGACCAGGAGAAGGGAGTGTGGGAGGGGGTGGGGGCGGGGGCGGGAGGGGGCGGGTCTGTGTGGGTTGCTGGGCAACCTCTTTAGGGTAGGGGATGGGGTCCTCCCTGCTCTTGAGAGGTGACCCCCTACCTGGGGGAGAGGCAGGTCTCTAGAAGAGTCTGTCCAGCAGGGTGTAGGTGGGGTGAGGATGTGCTGGAGAAATGACTCAAGGGACCATAGGAAGGAGGCGCCCATTTCTAGAACCACTGGGGAGATGAGAGCAGTGAAGAGGGAAGGAGAGGCAGGAAGCAGGAAGGGCGGAAGAGAGAGCATAGTAGGGAGAAAGGGGAGAGAAAAAACCCTTTAGAGGACAGAATAGGCAGAGCGCTGAAGACTGGGTAAAAGTGAAGAGAAAGGCTGGGGCAGCATGGAGACCCCTCGCCAACCCCCGCCCTGAAGGCCAGGTGTGCTCTGGCTGCTCCAGGCAGCCCTGTGTGCAGGAGCTAGACCTGTCCCGGCCCCCATCTGACAACGGATTTGTGGTCCCAGAGCTGCCACTGACCCAGAGAAGATGCTTCAGGGGAAGGGTTTGGACCCCAGGCAGGGCTGGGACTGTAATACCACGTTGAGCAAAGGTGATGACTTGAGGGAGCTGCTCCCACCCTGACCAGGGACCCTGGAGGGGCAGGCAGAGGTCTGTACCTGGCTGGATGTTCTCGCGCACAATGGAGACGTGGCGGTCTCGGTCGGGTCGCGTGTGCTCGTGCCAGAAGCCGATGACGTGCCCCAGCTCGTGGACCACGATGCCAAACTTGTCACAGTTCTTGCCGATGGAGATGGCCTGGGGGCCCCCGCCACGGCGGCCCACGTAGGAGCAGCACCTGGAGGGCGGGGCCAGCTCAGGGGGGCGGTCCCGAGCTGGGGGAGTGCATCCACTCAGGGGCCGGGCGTGGTTGCCAGGGGGGCCGAGGAGCAGAGGGGTGGAGGAGGGGCCCGAGCGCAGGATGCCCAGGCTGTGTGCTGGGGTCCGAGCCACGTCTGCGGCAGCTCTTGGGGAGATGCCCCCACGGCGGGAGGGGACAGATGACCCAGGGCCGTGCCCGGGGCAGACAGCTGCAGTGCCCAGGGCCGAACACGGGCTGGGGCGGTGGCCGCGGGTACAGAGCCCAGGGGCCCCTGCTCACCCGCAGGGTCGGTAGGTGAACACGATATAGCTGTCCTCGTCCGTGCGCTCCAAGAAGGTGACACAGGTGTGCTTCTCCCAGTGCCTCATGGCCTGCCGGAAGACTGCCCTCTGGCTGCCTGTGGGGATAAAGGAGGCCAGGCTGTCACAGTGTCCAGGTGGGCTCAACTCCACCCCCTGCTAAAGAGTCAGCCATTCATCAGACAGGCAGGAGGCACCACTCATACCACCACGCAGGACAGGGCCACCCCAAGGCCAGGCTGGGGTGCAGGCTGCTCGGGGGTCCCCACCCCCAACCGCCCCTGCCATCATGCTCACCAGTGAAGTTGCCCCCAATGACAAAGGGGATAACTCCATCAGGCCACACCCGCTCTGGTCTGGATGTTGCTGCCCGCCGGCTCCGGGACCGGCTTCTCCATCTCCCATGGCTTCTCCTCTGAGGCTTCATACTAGCGTTCTGGCTGTTGAGGGTAGAGGAGTTTCCTGAAACTGAAAAAGGAAGCCATTGGTAGCAAGGGCATGAAGGACAGGAGGAAGCAAATGACAACCAATCCTCATTGTCAAGGGGTTCTGTACCTGCCCACTCACTAAAATTTGTAAACCCCCCCAAATCAAGACCATCAGCTCTTTCATGGTCACTGGCTGTGATGCACAGGGCAGTGAAAAATTTGAGTCACCCAAAGTACATGACCTGGGCTGAGCTTGAACAAGGGGACAGGCTGCCTCCCTGTTTCAGCTCATTCTGTAGCTAAGTATCTTTTTCATAATTTAGTTAGCACCACTTTTTTTTTGCATTTTTATGCCTTTTCTTGGTGATTTCACTGTCTAAAATGACCCTCCCCTTAACTCCCAAGTGCAAGAGGGCTGGGATATATAGAGCGAAAATACCTGTGTTAGATAATCTTCATTCAGTCTTGACTTACAGTGCTGTTGACCATGAATTCAGTGTTAATAAATCAATGATATAGCAAATAAGATGTCTTTAAATAGAAACACATATATGACTTGGTTATGTGTTAACAAGTTGATGAAAATGTGACCAGAGGCTTGTAGGAACTTAACCTGTATTTCTCCTAGGAGTAACGGCTCAGAATTCACTAATTCAGTGTTTGCAGTGACTTTATGGAATAACTATAAGGTTATAGTTATAACCTTATAACTATAAACTGTAACTGCCATGGACAATAAGAATAGACTACAAGTGAATAAGAAAACAGCAGTGTACTCATTTCCCTGGACCTACAGGGAACCTGAGACTAGGAAACATTCCTGCTCAGCTAATGAAAGTGTTAGTTGCTCAATCATGTCTTACTCTATGTGACCCCATAACTATAGCCCACTAGGCTCCTCTATTCATGGAATTCTCCAGGCAAGAACACTGGAGTGGGTTGCTATGCCCTCCTCCAGGGGATCTTCCCGACTCAGGGATCAAACCTGAGTCTCATGCATCGCAGGCAGATTCTTTACCACCTGAGCTACCAGGAAACCTTCATAATTGTGGAGCATACAGAACTCAATGTCTTCTTTAAGTATTCCCAAGTACAGGTCCTCATTTGACAGTAGCTCTCATGCTGGACTGGGCAAGTGTTACTACCTACATTTGACATAAGGAAACTAAAGCCTAAGATTTGTCCCAAGTCAGATGGTAAGTGGCAGGTCCAGGTGATCCAAATCTCCATTCATCTTTCTCCTTGTCTTTCCCCTTATCCCATGTCTCCTAGTCCCCCCACTAAGGTCAAATAAGCCTTGCCAGTTATCAGGCTACCAGTTCACCCTCCAATGCCAGCTGCTCACTGGTATAGTTCGACCTTTACTCCATGGACTGTCCCAGTGAAGATCCTCCCTCATGCAGACTGGACAACTACCCAGCACCACCAGAGTGTGCCCAGAACAGGCCCCACGTGCGAATCCCCCACTTTGGCAAAGGGAGGGCTATCTGTGAGCAGGACCACGTTGCGGAGGAGCGAAAAGGCTGGACAGAACTAAAAGGGCCCAGGGTCTCGACCCCACCCTCCCCTCCCCCTGTCACAAGTGCAAGGCTGGCTGGGAGGTGCCTGGACCCACCCCTGACCTTGAAGAGCTTCGAGTCCAGCTGGGGAGAGAGAAGTATAAACAAGTCATTGCAGTGTGCTTCGACTTGTGAGATGCTAATAGTATAAGCCCAGAGCAGAGAGAGCACAGCAAACGGTGGCCTGGTCATGCCTGGGAGACGATCAGGGAAGATTCCCAAGAGAAGGTCTTGAGATGGGCCATGAAGGATGCATAGAGGCTTGCAAAATGGGAGCAGGAGGAGAGGCCAGGAGGGATTGTGGTGTTCAGCAAAGAACTTCAGATTTAGAGTGTGAAGGCTTGGGTTCCTGCCCCAGTTACACCACTGACTAGCTCTGGGATCTTGAGCAAGTCACCTTACCTCTGTGACTCTTGGTTTCTGTACAGTCTCTGATTTATGATGGTTTGACTTACAGTGTTTTGACTTTATGATGGGACGAAAGTGATCCACACTCAGAAGAAACTATACTTCAAAGTTTATATTTTAAGTTTCCTGAGCTAGTGATAGGCAGTATCCTCTCCTGAGATGCTGGGCAGTGGCAGCAAGCTGCAGCTCCCCACCAGCCACACCAGTGTGCCAGGAAACAACCCACACATTTGCAACCATTCTGTACCCAGACCATCATTCTATTTTTTTACTTTCAGGACAATATTCAATAATTACATGAGAGATTCATCATTTTATTATAAAACAGGCTTTGTGTTAAGATGATTTTGCCCAATAATAGGTGTATGTAAGTGTCCTGAGCACCTTTCAGGTAGGCTAGGCTGAGCTACAATGTTCAGTAGATTAGGTGTATTAAAAGCATTTTCAACTTCAGCTATTTTCAATTTATGATGGGTTTATCAGGATATACCCCATCTTGGCTCATATAGTAAAGAATCTGCCAGCAATGCAGGAGACTCAGGTTCGATCCCTGGGTCAGGAAGATCCCCTAGAGGATGGAATGTCTACCTACTCAAGTATTCTTGCCTGGAGAATTCCATGGACAGAAGAGCCTGGCAGGGCTGCAGTCCATAGGGTCGCAGAGTTGGACAGGACTAAGCAACTAACACTTTGACTTTTTCACACTTTCAGCCCAGTCATAAGGTGAGGAAGATCTGTGTCTGTAAAGTGGGAGTTGTCCTGACCTACCTCTGAAGGTGGTTGGGGACAGTCAAGTTTGATAATGGTTTTGAAAGTACTTCATAAACTGCAAGCAATAACAACATGGGTGCTTAGCCTCTGGGTATGTCTACACTTGCCACTGTGCTGGGGAAGGGATAAAGATACACTAGGAGAAGACAAGCCCTTATGCTGGATTCAAGCTCACCACTTCTGTCCTGGGAGGGTCTGGCTGAGAACAGAGGGGTTCCCTGTTTCTCCAATTCTGGAACCTGTTTCTGGGACAGAGGAGGGCTGGCCTGTACCAAGTGTACCTGCAGCTTTGATGGAAGACCTGCGGGTTGCACGCTGTCTGAGATCCGCAGCCTGCTGCACTTGGAAGGCCCTCAAGTCCTCCTCATCCAGGGCGATGTCCCCAAGGAAGGCAGCTGGAGAGAGAAGAGGCAAGGACAGTCAGTCCCCCTGTGCAGCACTGACAGCCTGACCCCGTGGCCACCGCCCCTGGCCCTCACTGCAACTGTAATCCTCAAATGCCTTCTAAGGAAGAAGAGTAGTGGAGGGCCAGCTTTGAGGATATTCTGGGAAACTCAAGCTCATTTTTCAGTTGAAATCTCATCAAAGCTGATGCTCAGCCCCACCACACTCCTCAAAGACAGGGTCATTTCATGTATTCCATCATTCTTTAGCAAATGCCTAGTAATGTCTCAACAGTAAAGAATCCACCTGCGAAGCAGGAGATGTAGATGGGGGTTGGATCCCTGGGTCAGGAAAACCCCCTGGAGGAGGAAATGGCAACCCACTCCAATATTTTTGCCTGGAGAATCCCATGGGCAAAGGAGCCTGGTAGGCTATAGTCCATGGGGTCACAAAGAGTCTGAGCACACAGTAAGCACCTACTGTGGGCCAGGTGCTACTCTAGTGATTAGCAAGACAGAAGTGGTCCCCACTCGCTTGCAGGAAACTGACCTTCAAAGATATACAAGTAAACAAAAACAGAGCTAGAGAAATCCAGGAAGGGATGGGTATTACCAACAAAATCAAAGGCGTTAAGAGAACAGAGTGTCTACTTTGGGGGTCCATAACCTTGGCATAGTGCCGGGGCATATGGAATTCGATTAACAATTGCCATTTCAATTACACTGAGGGGTACCCTATGAATAAAAATGAGAGCAGGAAATTGTGGTAGGGAAGTCAGGACACCTGATGGGCTTGGAGGAAAAGGTTTAACAGTGATTCCGGTTGAGTCTCAGAGTCCCCTCTGAGGAGGGAGAAAGATCTGGGGGAAAAGAGTCCCCCACCCCAAGGCGGTTTGATTTGTGGTGCTGTGGGGAGAGGTTCCCTGAGGGGTATATACTCAGCAGTGGGATTGCTGGGTCATATGGCAGTTCTATTCCCAGCTTATTTTTAAGGAATCTCCACACTGTTCTCCATAGTGGCAGTACCAGCATGCATTCCCACCAACAGTGTAGAGGGTTCCCTTTTCTTCACACCCTCTCCAGCATTTATTGCTTGTAGACTTTTTGATGATGGCCATGCTGATTGGAGTGAGATGACACCTCATTGTGGTTTTGATTTGTGTTTCTCTAATAATGAGTGATGCTGAACATCTTTTCATGAGGTTTCTAGAGAGATGGACTGAACAGTCTGCTTTCTGAGAAATACAGGGGGAGCTTAGCCCTTTGGAAAGTGCTCTGGAAGGTGCTCAGACGCAAGCTTCATGCTGGGCTGCTGTGGGGGAGGCAGGAGGTGGAGCAGAGAGCAGCCTCACGCAGATCCACCCACAGCGACATCTGCTTCTCATCCCCAGTGCTACAGAGGCCTGGCAGGGAGTGTTACACAAACTGTTCTAACCTTGAGGCCTTGCACACAGGTTTTTTCTCACCAGCTGGCCTACTGGGTGGACACACACACACACACTCCTAGTCATCACCACAGCATCATACACAGGAGTCAGTGCTCCGCCAGACTCACAGTAACATCCACACCTGTGCCATCCAAAACAGAGCTACAAAAGTCACAGAGACATTCCTGCACACACAAGCAGCACCCACACCACCCCTTCTGGTGGTGGGAGGCACTTGATATACATTTGTTCAAGTGAAGTGTCATGCTGACATACTTCGGGCTTGCAAACATGTGCCAACAGACACTCTTCAACAGGTGTGACCTGGAGCTGGATGTGCAGAATGTGGAATGACTTTAGCAGTTGTCCAGGCCAGTGTCCCATTTTACAGATGCGGAAACTGAGGCCCAGAAGGGTGATGATTTAATGGAGATCATGCTGCTGCTGCTGCTAAGTCGCTTCAGTCGTATCCGACTCTGTGCGACCCCATAGATGGCGGCCGACCAGGCTCTGCTGTCCCTGGGATTCTCCAGGCAAGATCATGCTGCTAGTCATAACAAGTCTGGATTTATGCCTCAGGCCTCCCAATTCCCAGTCCAGTGCTCACTGTACTTGAATTTGTCAACTTGTAGAACCCACATTCTAAATTGTTTGTTTAGTTGCTAAGTCATGTCTGACTCATTTGCGACCCCATGGACTGCAGTCCACCAGGCTCCTCTGTCCATGTGATTTCCCAGGCAAGAATACTGACGTGGGTTGCCATTTCCTTCTCCAGGGGATCTTCCCAACCCAGGGATCAAACTCCCACCTCCTGCATTGGCAGGCAGATTCTTTTCTAATGAGCCACCAGGGAAGCCCCATATTCTAAATACGTATACACAAAAATACTCATTGAGAAACATACATCCAAAAAATATACACATCACAGACAGTCCTAAAACACACATGCAGAAGCTCCAACACACACAAACCAACTGCAAGTTCCAAACCCTTTAAGCCAGTAATAGTAGCAATAATGACACCTTATGGAAATATCTGTTGAAATTTGCCTGGTGCTTTCCTGTTGATGAAGTGCTCTCATATTAATGAATTCATTAATCCTGGCCCACCAGGGATATTCCCAATAAGCCAAACTCCAGCCATACACTTGCCAAGGAGCATCCCATTACAAACTCTTGGAGAAATAACCTAGTGGTTAGATTTGAGCCCTTCTCCCTGACTTTAGTGGGCTTTCCCCGGTGGCTCAGTGGTAAAGAATCTGCCTCCAATGCAAGAGCCAGGTTCGACTCCTGGGTTGGGAAGATCCCATGAAGGAGGGCATGGCAACCCACTTCAGTATTCTTGCCTGGAGATTCCCATGGATAGAGTAGCCTGGCAGGCTACAGTCCATGGGGTTGCAAAGAGTCGGACACGACTGAAGTGACTTAGCACACACGCTCACGCCAGCCCTGACTTGAGAGATCAGAATACTTGAATGTGAGATGGGAAACGACTTGGCCAAGGTCACCAACTGGTTAAGTGGCCCAGAATTTCTTCCTCCACATGGGAAAGATTTTCTTACTGAAAACATCACCCTTGGTGGCCTTAGCTCAGCAACTGATGGGACAGCAATACAAGGTGCTTCTCAGCTGTGGTCTAAGCAAGGACATGGGATGGGAGATACACCCCACGGAGGTGGTGGCAGGTCCTATGTGCTAAAGTTTACAGGCACCCAGTGCCACATGAATGCCCCTACACCTCTGCTCTCTTTGCACCCCTACATAGACACTGTATCCCCAGGCTCACACAGCCATACCTGGAGGCATCACAAGGATACAATGTGACTGGATATTTAAACTCATCTTTGGACACAGCAGCAAAGAACAAGGTCTTTGGAGTCAGATTTGCTTTGAATCTGAGTGACTACTTCTCACTGACAAGTCACAAAACTCTTCTAAATCTCAATTTTCCCTACATAAAAAAGGAGCTAATATCTATCTCCCAGGATAATTGCACAAAATAAAGCATGTAAATAGAGCATCCAGCACAAAGCATGGAGCATAGTAAGCACCCACTAAATGGCACTGTTATCAAAATCACTGCAGATGCTGATTGCAGCCATGAAATTAAAAGATGCCTGCTCCTTGGAAGGAAAGTTATAACCAACCTAGATAGCATATTAAAAAGCAGAGACATTACTTTGCCAACAAAGGTCCGTGTAGTCAAGGCTATGGTTTTTCCCGTGGTCGTGTACGGGTGTGAGAGTTGGACTGTGAAGAAAGCTGAGTGCTGAAGAATTGATGCTTTTGAACTGTGGTGCTGGAGAAGACTCTTGAGAGTCCCTTGGACTGCAAGGAGATCCAACCAGTCCATTCTAAAGGAGATCAATCCTGGGTGTTCATTGGAAGGACTGATGCTAAAGCTGAAACTCCAATACTTTGGATACCTCATGCGATGAGGTGACTCACTGGAAAAGACTCTGATGCTGGGAGGGGTTGGGGGCAGGAGGAGAAGGGGACGACGGAGAATGAGATGGCTGGATGGCATCACCGACTCTATGGACATGAGTTTGAGTGAACTCCGGGAGTTGGTGATGGACAGGGAGGCCTGGCGTGCTGTGATTCATGGGGTCACGGAGAGTCGGACACGACTGAGCGACTGAACTGAACTGACTGAATATCACCCCAATAATAGCCCCATGGTCTCAAGGTCAGCTCTCTACTTTCAAGGCCATACAGTTTTCACCCACACAGGACTCTGGGCTCAGTGAAGCCCCTGAGAAGCAGAACCTTTAATTCCAAGTACAGAGGCCAAAGAACTGTGCTGGCCTGCGGGAGCAAGGCAGTGTGGAGGGCTAGGTGAGCAGAAGGCAGGACCAGTCCTGGGCTAGGCTAGCAGCCCTGGGCTAATCTAGAAGTGGAGCACTCACTGTCAGCAGCGCCCAGTGGCGTGAATGTCATGACTGAAGAATGCGTGGGAACCGAGTGGGAAGGGTTGAGGGGGTGGGCAGGACAGCCTTATGGCCAGGAGCTGAAGGCCCTGACCATGTGCAATGCCCTCCAGGGCAGTTAGGGAAACTGGATTCTGGAGAGTCCAGGAAGCCCCTCCTCACCCAGAAGGAAGGGTCAAGGTCAGAGTAGCAGTTGTTTTCAACATGGAATCAAACGTTTTGTTTTCAGGCTATAAATCAGCCAGGGGCATTTATGAATGCTCCACAGCCAGTTCCCCCACCTCAAGCAGGAGATGCATCAAGCTGCATCCTTTGAGCACATCCTTCAGTTGGCCTTGGGACTCCACAGAGTCACCTCCCCTTTTGGAATGACGGAGAGGAGCCTGGCTGGTGTGATACAGAGCCATGTGTACCAGGCGTCCTATACAGGTCCCACCCATCACACAAATGCAGGCTTCTAGCAAGCTTCTAGCTGGGGAAGACATGCTTAAGCTCCTGCAAGTGTTTGTGTGTGTGTTTAGTCACTCAGTCATGTCTGACTCTTTGTGGTGCCATGGATAGTAGCCCACCAGGCTCCTCTGTCCATGGAATTTTCCCAGGCAAGAATACTGGCGTGGGTAGACATTCCCTCCTCTGGGGGATCTTCCCAACCCAGGGATCAAACCCAGGTCTCCTGCACTGCAGACAGATTCTTTACCACTAATGCCCCCGGGGAAGCCCCCCTGCAAGTGTTTGTACGTACTTAATCACAGGCATACATTTACACACAGGGGCATATTTGCACATACACATGTACTCAGGAGTACCCACACGCAGAGTTGAAAAGATTTGCTCACAAAGCAGGGACACACCCACAGACGTGTAAAAACACACTAACTGCTTCCCTGTGCAAGTCCCAGTGTTTTCAAATACACAAAGAACTGTATGTGCACACCCCATTTCACAGGCTACACCCCCTCATTGAAGGAGAGGGGCGCCTTTAGAAATGGAGAGAGGAGAGGAGGAAGGGAGAGTAGCTGAATCCCTTGGCTATCCTTAGGAGGTCTTTAGTGGTCCTCTACTACGTCCCCTCCTCCCCCAATATCTTCTCCCAAAATCCCTGGAGAAACTAGAATTTCTGAGAGCTTCTTCTTCCAGGGGAGTGCCATTGTTTCCCCGTTCATCCCGAGTCCAGGGAGATTATAAGACTTTTCCTCCTCCCTTGGGGCACCGAAAAGAGAAGGTGACTCATGGAGCAGGGATATAGGTGGGTGGGTGACTCACGCAGCGTGTCTGGAGGGGGAAAGTGGTCTGGCAGGAGAAGGAATTGCTTCTCAACCTCCAGAGCCTATAATCTACTCCTCCAAGGCCCTGTGAAGTCCAAATCTGGGTTACAAAGCCCCTGGGATAAGGATGGTGAGCTACTAGACCACCTGGTCTCCCCATAGCATATCTCTGAGTTGCCAACTGAGGCAGAATTAAGGTCCTTGCTGGTTCAGGAGCATCCCTGCAGCCTTCTCTGCTGAATGGAGCAGCTGCGTCCCAATTTTTGCCTCTATGGTCTCCCCCAGAGCCCTGAGTCATCTGGGGCAGCCAGAAGGAACTGGGAATCTTGGGAAACGATTTCCTTGATGGTTTGGCATCCCAGCGTACAAAAAATGAGGGCTGAGTCGCAATCTCCCTGGGAGAGAAAACGAGGGCTTGGTGGAAACAGCTCTGAGCACACACAGGCTATTTTGGCTTCCTGCCCTTTGCTCTGGTCTTGCCAGAACCTCTCCAGGGTCTTAAGGGTCTTAATTCTGTCCTTACTGCCAACAGAAACTGTAACTCTGACAGTCAGAAGAAGAAGGAAGAGAGGAGAGCTGGAGAGCATCAAGCAGGTATAGCCAGGTGCATTCAAAGGAAGTCAAGACAGACACCATCTGCCACCAGCATCTGGAGGTCAGGGCTCAGCTGGGGCAAGAGGTGACGGCAGGCAGGAGAAGTTAACACAAAGAGAGGAAAGAATCTGGGGACCTGAGGCCCGAGGGTGCTGATATGGGGTCTTAGGAGTCAGGCAGGAGGGAGGAAGAGCTGTACCAGTCACACTAAGAAGGGAAGCCTGCTCTGACCCCAAGTCTTGGCCTTGTCAGGCTCTCCTGGCCACCCCTAGGCCTGGCCCAGCTCCCCACAAGCCTCACTTCACCCTACTGGAGAACTTGCTCCAAAGCCCTCGTTTGAAGTTCCAACTCAGCTAGCCCCACCCAGCCAGCATGAAATCTGAGACTGGGATGGAGCCCTGAACCTCCGCTGCTCCAAAAAATCGCTCCAATTTCCAACTGGTAGTGAAATACATCAGCCTGGCTTCCTTCCTATTCTTTAAGGCCTTGTCCAACTCTCTTTCTCCATGAAGATCTCCCAAACCTTCCCGGCATGCTGCGATCACTGTTTCTCTGCCAGCACCACTACCATGGGGCAAGAGGTTCCTTGAGTCTTTAAGGGCTTTCCCTCCAAGGTGGCATGTAAGACATCCTGGTGTAGCTGGTTCATCCACAGGTGTCTTGTGCCCCCTTTGGATTGTAAGCTCTCTGAGGGCAGGGAGCCTGGCTTATAATTCTGTCTCTCACAACATCAAGCCCATGGCCTTTCTGGAATGGAATTCTCCAGGCAAGAATACTGGAGGGGTAGCCATTCCCATCTCCAGGGGATCTTCCCCACCCAGGGATTGAGCTCAGGTCTCCTGCACTGCAGGCGGATTCTTTACTGTCTGAGACACCGGGGAAGCCCAAATGCAGGCCA
The DNA here is from genome assembly GCF_049115385.1 of Moschus berezovskii. Taxonomy (NCBI): domain Eukaryota; kingdom Metazoa; phylum Chordata; class Mammalia; order Artiodactyla; family Moschidae; genus Moschus; species Moschus berezovskii. The sequence continues at coordinate 76,798,179 of NC_142466.1, read as the reverse complement.
GTTGAACGAATAAATGACACAGGACGGGGTTAGGAAGCTGTTCTCTTTTCCTGAAAGCCAAGCCTATTTTCTCAGGAAAAAAAATGAAGTAAGTGTGTGAGGCACAGAAAACAGGGGGTAAGCCACCAGCGTTTATTTAGGGCTTCCTGAGTGTTAAGCTCTGATGTGCATTTTATCTGTGTTCTCACATTTAATCTTTACCACCAACTCTACGGAGAAACGTATTATCAGTTCCATTTTACAGGTGAGAAAAGCAAAGTCCAGAGATGATAATTACTGTTCCCAAGATCCTACAGCTAATGAGTTGTGGGTCCAGGATTGAGAGCTATGTCTGCCTGCCTTCAAAGCCCACACTCTGGCCACTTAGGCTTATGTCCACCCCAAGCCCAGTGAGAAAGATGGAGGCTAACGTCTGGTTTGCTCACAGCCCAGCAGGGGTGGAGGAGGAAGGGCTGAGGCTTTGGCTTCTCCTCCTCCCACTGGAAGGTCCCTTACGCTTGCAGTTCGCTCTGCTCCATCACCCAAAGAGGGATCCCCTGGGTAAGAACCAGAGCAACCTGACCCCCAGTCCCCCGTGCCACCCACAGGTATGTCTAGAATTCCAAGCACCCCGAGTCATTCCCTTGACCCTGGCTATTTGGAGACAGTCTGAAATCAGAGGCCGGAAGTCGAGGAAAGGTTCTGATATCTTATGCCCTGTGTGTTCTCTTGTCCATGGCAGCCTGTTCAGGGTCATCCGATCAGGCAAACAGCTGGAGTGCAAGACCATCTGGTCACTCTGGTAGAGGGGGCAGGGGGAATCCCTCTGGGCCCAGCAGGAGTGAAGGGGTTACACCAGGTCTTCATGGACAAAGAACACACACACACATACACCCTCCGGGGCCCTGACCTGGGCTAATTAACCTCCAGTGTCTGCAGGATGGAGAGAGCTGATATACAGTATCTGAGTTCTGTTTTTACCCGCTTCCACCACCACTTGGCCTTGGCAGGGGCCTCTGGCACACAGGGACAGAAGTCAGTCCCAGTCCTGAGCTGGCTTCTCTGACTTTTGACAGCTGTCTCTGAGGTCTCAGTAAACTGCTGCTGCTGGTGGGGAAATGGGATCCCCAGGGGGCATGATCTCAGAGGATCCCTTGAAAAAAACTTTCTTCCACTTGGGTTGGGTCGGGGGAGGGGGGGTGTCTCAGGAGACCTGCTTGGAGACTGAGGCCTCCCTGAACCCAGCCGGACAGATGTGCAACCCCTAGAGCAGCCCAGACAGACAGGATGGAAAACACCAATGTGCTGGAGCCCCGGATCTGGCAGAAGGGAAAACTGCGTGCACACACACACACACACACACACACACACACAGGAGTTTGGCCGGAAAAGTTTCCAGTAGAAGGAAAAGCCTCCTTGGCCACAGGTTTCCTCCCGGTATTCCGGGAGGAACCCTCCTGGGGTCACACCAGAGGCAGACACTGGGCAGCGCACACCAATCGCAGCAAAACTTCAGTCCCTACGGTTCCCCCAAACTTCCCCCCCACTCTCTCCCTCTTTCTTTTGTTCCCCACTGCATTGCCAACCAGGCAGCTCCCGGCTTCCCACACCGGACTGTCCTCCCCCGAACCCTCAAGCAGCCGGCGCCTCCCTCCGGGCCCCGGGCCGCCCGCGCCCGGCTCTGGCGCCCCGGGGACCGGCCGGCGGGATGGGGGGCACCTACCCGCCTTGCAGGGGTCTTTGTAGTTGAGGGGCTCTGCGTCGTCCTCCTCCCCCAGGTCATAGGTGTAATCGGCCAAGTCGAGCGGTCGGCCCGGGCGCGCGAGCAGCAGCAGCCAGAGCAGCAGCGGCAGCGGCGGGCGGGCCACGCCGGGCATGCTGGCGGGCGCGGCGGCGGCGGCAGCGGCGGCGGGTCGCGCCCGGACGCGGGAGCGGGCGAGAGGGGAAGCGGAGCACTGGCGGCGAGGGGAGGGCGCTCCCGGCCGCCCGCTCTCCCCCCGCGCTCTGCCTACCTCTTCCCCTTCCCTCTGCTCGCCCTCCCTCCTTCCTGTCTCCCGCCCCCTCTCCGGCCCGGCTTCTCCGCTCTCCCTTCCCTTCTTTCCGTCTCTTTCCTTCTCTCCCTCCCTCCTGCTCCCCCTCTTTAGGGAAATGAGCTCGCTGGAGGGCGGGTTTTCGCCGGGAGCTCGGCCCCCCTCGGGGCCGGGACGGAGATCGGCCGGGCCGGGACGCACGCCAGCCGGAGGCAGGGAGAGCACGGAGCCGGCCGGCCCGGAGGGGGCTCGGGCGGCGCGGGGCGCGAGGCGGCGGGGCCGGGGAAGGGGCGCCGGTCCCTGGGGTGTCCGGCCCGAGCCCCGTCCTGGGCCCCCGGACACGCCGTCGGGTCGATCGTGCAGCCTCCGCCCCGCTCTGGCCCCCCTCGTCTCGGACTGCGCTTCCCCGCCTGCGGCTCTCGCGCGCTCCGGTTCTCGGACCCTCGCTTTCGCCCATCTCGGTCCCTGTCCCTCTAGTTCGGTCCTTCGGTCTCTCGCCGTCTCCGTCTCGCTCCCTCCCTCGGGAGACGCCACTGGAGGGCGCCTGGAGCCCGCGGATTGCTCCCCAGTGTCCTCCCCCTGGGATCGGGGGGAGAACGGGAAAGCCGGCTTGGCGCCCCCAAGGCTCTAGCCTTCCCCTAGCCGGTCCCCACCAAGAGCGGGGCTGTGAGAGGACAGACGAGGTACACCATTCGTTTTGCAATCAGGATGCTTTAATCTTTGGTGGTAGGAACCCCCCTTGGGCCCTAGGAGCTGCTTCTCCTCTGCCCACCTCTCCCTACAGCTCCCATTTCTCCAGGGCCAGTCCCAGTGGTGTCGGTAGGATCCGCTTCCTGCCAGTCTGCTCAAGACCCTTTGCTCCTGGATCTTCGCTGTCCCTTTGGGGCTTCCTGAGTCCCTGGGAAGCAAAGGAAAGAAGCACTGTTTATTATGTGAGGAAGAAGGACTCGAGGGGCTGTTTGTGAACCTTCCCTCCCGGACCTCTGTAGGTGACCCCATCTTGTTGGGTCCCCCAGTGCCTGGTCAGCTGACATGAAGAGGAGGCCTAAACCCTCCAGGGCTGCATCTGTTCCCGTGCCCTGGAGGTCACACCTGCTCACCTGACCAGTCCTAGATGTAGTACAGGGGCACCTCGCCACACAGAGTGCTCACGGTCCTGCCCAGGAAGGCCAGGTCCCCAGAGAATGCTGAGCCAGCATCACGGCCCTGCTCCTGGCCCAGCTTCGAGGAAGGCACTGAGGGCTTGGCCTGGAAAAAGCATCTGGTTTGGAGCCTGGGAACTGAGTTTCTGTCTCACCTGTGGTCCTTATCGTGGGACTTCAGGTTTGCCAGGCAGTCTCTCTGTGTAAAGAAGGTGTTGTGCTAGAGGCAGAGCCCCCAGGGTGTGTGTGGGCTCAGCTAATGCCAGCAGCTTGGCTGTGGGGCGGGGATAGGGAACTTGGCTAGGAAAGGTTCGGTGCAGGGGATCCAGGGAGGACATTCACCTGGCAGTCCATGAGGAGCAGCGTTTTACAGGTGACAAAATCATCATCTAAAATGCTCCTTCCAGCAGCCCTGGGAAAAGCCAACCCACTCCCTCTTGCCCATACACCCACCTGGAAGTTCTGCAATTTTCTAGTGAGAGCCTCGAGACTTGGGATGCTCTGCGGAGTCATCTTCATGATGTAGCAGCAGGTTCCAGGGGCTGGCTTGTAGGCAATCAGGAGCTGGACACGGGAACATACGAGGGTCAGTTAGTAAGGCACTGCCTAGCTCACTCCTAACTCTGGTCCTAGGCCATCCCCCTCTAGGCTGGGCACTGGAAGGAGTCTTACTGGAATCTGGGGCTTAGCAAAAGTGCTGGGGGTGGGGAGAGATGAACCTGTAGGAAGGCCACAGCTGAAGAGGCCTAGCACAGAATTATCACTGGTTCCCTAGCCTTGGGGTCAAGAGGTCCGCGCATACCCACCCGCTGGTAGTCATACACCACAGTGCCAGTGGAGCCAATGGAGAAAGTGGCAGTGGCTCCCACACGCTCGCTCAGGGCCAGGCGTTGCTGTGCTTCCGGGCCTGCGATGCTCATCTCTAGAACCTGGAGGAGGGCATCGTGCTGCCTGGCGTTCCTCTTTCCCCACTCACCCCTGCAGCTATGCCCACCCTCAGCTCCCTTTGTGCTGTGCTCAGTCGCTTCAGTCGTGTCCAACTCTTTGAGACCCCGTGGACTGTAACTCTCCAGGCTCCTCTGTCCTGGGATTCTCCAGGAGTGGGTTGCCATGCCCTCCTCCAGGGGATCTTCCTGACCCATAAGAGACGGAACCCACATCTCTTATGTCTCGTGCACTGGCAGGCGGGTTCTTTACCACTAGCACCACCTGGGAAGCCCCAGTCCTCTTTACTCAAATGCAATGCTTTCTTCCCTGGGAGCTCAGAGAGGCCCGGGGAAACCAGGCGCTGGAGGGAACAGATTGTCCAACTGTGGGGTGGGGGCTGGTGAAAAAGCCCAGGCCAAGTTTGCCACCCTGTTTCCACCTCTGTCCTTCCCTGAGGTGTCACTTGCCTCCTCCCCTCATTCCCTGTGGGCAATTTGCTCTCTGCCCACCCCATCCCAGGGCCTCTATCTGACCTGCCCTGTATCCACTGCCCACCCCATCCCACGCCCATTCACCATCTCCGTATGTTTCTGGCTCATGTGGAGACCCATGAGCAGGGCCCCTACGATCACCACGACGACAAGGACCACAACCACGACCACGATGAGAAGGCGCTTGATATTCACGGGACAGCAGGGGATGCGGAGCCGGCCCCCGGGGATTGCTGAGTAGTCCTGACATGTGGGACAGGCGGAGAGACAGGTGTGAGGTCATGAAGATGCCCCTTCTCCCTGTACAACCGGGATACCCTCCCACTCTCCCGGGACTGAACAACCAGTGCCATGGACGTGCAGAAGAGGGCTGAGCAGGTTAGAGGCTTCTTGGAGGGGGTGGCCTGGATTCCAAGAAACTCATAGATGCTTAGAAGTGAGGTCTAGCTTGAACAGATCCAAGAGAGCCAGTTTCACCAGTCTCACCTCCTGCTGTTTCCTCCACACCTCTGACATCCCAGCCACACCCATCCCGTCTCAGTTCCCCTCCAAATCCATGCTTTTAGGCATATGATCCCTTCTTCCAGCAATGCCTTCCTCCTTCTCCACCTGTTGAACTCCGCTTGTTCCTCTGGAGCCAGCTCAAATGTTAGTTTCTCTGCAAAGCTTCCTGTGACCTTCCACATAGTGGCTTGTTTCCCAGGGCCCTCTACAGTCTTTTCCACTGACCCCTTTGATGGCTCACAGCCCCTTGTATGGGAATTAGTGGCTGCTGAGTCTGCCACTCCAAGAGTCTCTGTCTTAGTGGTTGGTGTCCCTGCCTTAATTTAGCACAGTCCTACGTTAGTTGAGGGAATGAATTTGGGTGAGGAAACAGGCCCAGAGAGGTTGGAGGAGGCAGAGCCCATCGTACACAGATCCACTCTTGCACACGTACACACACACACATACATGTACACATGATCAGACTCACCGGCGGGTTCTCCATCAAGACCTCTTTGCTGCCCACGTCCATCTTGCTGTAGACACCTTCCCTCCTCATCTCTGAGTATGACTAGGGTCTTATATGTGCCAGCATGGACACAGGACAGAGGTAAAAGACCCAGCCCCTGTCTGCCAACCAAGCCCTCAGCTTTGAAGCCTGTTTGTTCCTGGCCCTTCAGAGCCAAGGGCCGGATAAGCCAGCTGCAAGAGCACCTAAGGGCCCTTAGCCCTGGCGCGTGAGTCCTCTTGGCCCCAGGGAAAGCAAAGCTGGGTGAGCTGAGCAACCTTGCCCTTGAGAAATCTACACCTCTCACTGTGGGTGTCTTCCTGGCATGCCTGCCATTCTTGCTGGCACCTGCCCCTGCCGTCTTATGGCTTTTCCTGTTCTTCTGCCAGAGTGAACCTCTTCGGCAACCAAGGGCCAGACCCAATGGGTCCACCACACTTTCCAACAGATTTGCCCCAAGAATTGCCTCCAAATTGCCCCTGGAGCCTAAGCTCCAGGAAGGGGATATCTTGTGGACCTGCAGGGACAGTACCAAAGGCACGAGGTGCTTTGGCATCAGTGCAGGGTTTCATAAGTGGTTCATCAATTCCCTGGGAGTGTCAGATTTTCAATTCAAGTATACCTGCTTTGCCTCCTCCCACACATCTTGTACCTAACCTCAGACATGCCCCTGGTCATTCTTTCCCAAATTCTGAAAACTGTCCCTTCTAGTTATAAATTCTTACTAACAAGCAGTTTTTCTTTCTTTGTATGGGCTTGTTTGTAAAAAACAAACAAAAAAACCACAAAAATACAAAAAAAAAAATCTGAAGGCTTTTTCTTTTTAACCTGGTTTTACCTTTTTTTGCATTTATTTTTAAGTTCTATTTATTTATTTGTTTATTTTTGCTGTGCAGGGTCTTCACTGCTGCTTATAGGCTTTCTCTAGTTGCAGCCAGGAGGGGCTACTCTCTAGCTGTAGTGCATAGGCTTCTTTTGTGGTGACGTCTCTTGTTGGGGAGCACAGCCTCTAGAGTGAGTTCTCAGTAATTGTGGCATACCAGCTTAGTTGTCCCAGGGCAGGTGGGATTTTCCGGACCAGGGATTGAATTCTGTGTCCCCTGCATTGGCAGGTGGATTCTTAACCCCTGGACCACAGGGAAGTCCCTGCAATTATTTTATGCTGAATTTATTTTCCAGACCATACATTTTTGCTTCTTCAGTTTCTTCTGGGACAGCTTTCTCTTCAGCACAAGTTCCTGTGCAAGTTTAGGAATAACTGGCTCTTTTCCCAGTCAGGATCATCTCTGTGTGGCAGGGGGAGTCCCGCAGTGGTTAATCCGACTGTGAGCTCTGTGAAGTTCTGTGCAGCATCTTGGGGGCTTGTTGACCAGAGAATCCATGTTGAAACCCTTCAGTTCAGCATTACTGTATGCATTTTTAAGCATGTGCAGCAAAACTCAGCATGTTTTTTGGATTGCCAACCCTATGTTTAGCCCCGCTGTTTGGCTTGGGCACATCAACCAGCTCCACAATTGGAACAAGGGAACAGCACACATTGCTTCTCCAAAGTGACATCCTTCAAATACTTGGTGGCTTTAGGGATATACATACCCTTGATAGCCTGTGCCATTTCATGAATATTCCTAAAGTGAACACGAAGATTTGAACTTCTGGATTTGCATGTTTCTGTGGGTACTCCGCATCAAAGAAGGAGCAAACCATTTTCAGAAATCGAGCTAGAGGTTTTTTTTTTGGCTGTACTGGGCTCTTGAGCTCTTCTATCATAATTGTGGCAGCAGGATCTATCTCCTTGATCAAGGACTGGACCTGGGCCCCCTGTGTGGGGAGTGTGGAGTCTCAGCCACCGGACCACCAGGGAAGTCCCAAGCTGGAGGCTTTCGGTAGCAGTTCCTCACCTGACAGTCAGGCCAGACAAGCTTCACAGGGCTGGTGGTGGTGTCTCATGTGGGTCCCCATCTCCTTGTCCTTGAATCAGCCCACTTGCTTAGTGCTGCCTCGCGCCCTACCCTCTCAACACTCTTCTTCTCATATCCTCTGTTCCTGCATTTGTCCTGAGGATGCTCTTACCCAGATCTGAACCACTTCTGGATCTTCTTCTTCTCTCTACCCCTTTCCTGTCTCTTTCCCCAAAGTCACCTCTGTTGCTTTGTAGTACTAAACCATGTCAATTAATGACTGCCTCCTTTCTCTCCAGCTCCCTCCACTTGCTGGGCCAAGTGGTCTCTACATTGCCTTCACCTCTGAACTTTAACTCGAGTGTAAGTCAGAGCCCCACACCTCACTCCTCTCTTGGCCTCACCCCATTCTCCTTGTACTTGAACTCCAACACTTCACCCCAATTCCTGTCCCTTGCTGGGCGACCCCTCCCACCTTGGCCCTGCCCTTCAGTCACGAGCTGGCCCCCAACTCTCCAGCCCTGGCAGGTTCCCTTGTCTCCACAAGGACCCCCTCTCCAGCTGGAGAGCCTTCAGCCTGCAGGTTGCACAATGGCATGGCATCCGAGCTGAGAGTCCCAGAAGAGAAGCTCTGGAAAGGAGAGAGAGACAGAAGTGTTTGTTCCCACCACCCTCCTCACCCCCAACTGCCACTTTAAATATTTGCCTAAGCCTCTAGCAGCAAGTGTCCTAGGAAGAGGGAGAGAGAGGGATGGGAGTCCAGGAAGAAGGAGGGAGGAGAAGCATCCTTCTGGGGACTGTATGCAGCCTCAGCTGCTGCAGGTGCCAGATGCAGGAGACAGCCCGCCTGCTGTGCCCACCCCTGCTGGCCCCAGGGCCCCCACTCCCGCCCCAGTTGTCCTGGCAACACTGGGATTGATTGGCTGACTCACACATACTGGACCTGAGCCAGGTGGGCAGTGGGCCAGCGGGAGAACCAAGGAGAATGCAAGCATCTCGGGGGTCCCTGTGGGCATCCTGGGGGTGGGTGGGGCATGATCCAGCTGTGGGGCTTGTTCTGAGCAGGCGCTGTGCCTGGAGCTTGCCAGCATCTCTGGCTGCTGAGGAAAGTCTCCCCTGCCAGCTGCCCTTAGGCTGTGGTTCTTACAACTTTGTTATTATCCCTTTCTTTATTAATTCATTTTTGCCTTTTTGGAAGTTGGGGAAGGAAGGGTGCTATCAAGTTTCATAAGGGAAATTCACATGCAGGCACTGACATGGAAGGTCTTGGGATTCTTGTCTTCCTTCCAGAAGGGGGCAAGGGACCTTCAGCTGAGCATGCAGGGTTGTCACCTCACCTCCCCCCCCACTATCCCAGCCCTCTGCTATAGGCTTTTCACTTTTGGGCCTTTATTTAGGCCATTTCTCCTTGCTGGAGAGCGTACCTTCAATGCCTCTTCACCTCTCTGAATACCACCCACCCTAGAAGACCAGGCAAGAGCCAGTGGCACCCACTCTGTGCTCCCACCCTAGCCCACAGCGCCCCTTCCCTCCTGCACGTTCACCTGCCACTTAGCAGGCACTGCTGTCCCCTTCAGCTCTGTGGGTGTTTTGTGTTGCCCTTCTTCCCAACCAGGCTGCCAGCCCTTGGGACCAGCCCTGAGATCATGCCTTCCTGAGGCTTCACATAGGGCCAGGCACATGCACGCAGCCAACCTGTAACTCTATTGAGTGATAATGAGACTGTCACCAAACACGACAGGGCTCCTAATGAGGGGTCAGTAGTTTATTCCCTCAGTATGTAGAAGACTTAGTGCTTCACTGATCAGCTCAGCTCTGGGACCATAAATAAATCATTCTGCCTTTCCTGGCTTTAGTGTGTTCATCTGTGGGCTTCCCAGGTGGTAGACAACCCACCTGCCAATGCCAGAGACATAAGAGATGCGGGTCCGATCCCTGGGTCACGAAGATCCTCTGGAGAAGGGCATGGTAATCCACTCCAGTATTCTTGCCTGGAGAATCCCATGGACAGAGAAGCCTGGCGGGTTACAGTCCATGGGGTCGCAAAGAGTCAGACACGCCTGAAGTAACTTCGCATGCACCCACATGTTCATTTGTGAAAGGGGACTAATACAGCCTATCTTGCTCCTCTCTCCAAATTGTTGTAAAGATCCAATGACATCACGATGTGCAAGTTCAATCGTCATGATTATCATCATGGACTTCACCCCCCAGGGCACCTCTTTCCACTGGCTAGGAATAGGACCCAGACTCCCCCATTCTGTCTGTATCTGAGTTAAAGCTCTCCGAGAACCATGGGTGATGGAGAAGCCCATGGGAGCCACTCCTGTGTGTGCCTTCTCTTCTCCTCCTTCTGGCCCCTCAGCTGCAGGGGAAGGACAAGATTCACTCTGCCCTTTGTGTGCCAGGCACAGCCGTGCCAGGGACGGGTGGGGATGGTTGCCCAGCTGCCCAGGCCACCCTCCCCACCCCCACTGCTTGTCTTCCCACACACTGGCATGGGGAGGGCAGCACGGGCAGCTGGACGGGCAGTAGCAAGTGAGCATCCAAGGGCAGGGGCACCCCTGGCTGGGAGAACATGGACTTACCCTCACACCAGAGAATCCCTGTCTGGCAGAGGCTAGGGACAGCTGGGAAAGCCTCTTCTACCCAGTGATCTTGGCTTTCTGGACTGATGGGAAGAGCACTGAACTGGGAGCCCATTCGCCTGACTGTGCCTGTGAGCTCTGGGGATTATCATCCTCCCCCCACACACATACCCTTGGGAGATGACGTAGTAGAGAGCAGCAGTTCTCAAACTTGTTGGCTTCAGGAACCTTAACACTTAAAAGTAGTGAGGACCCCAAAGCACTTCTGTTTCTGTGACTTACAGCCATCGATATTTACCATATTGACATTTACTAAGAAATTTAAACAGATGAATTAATTTAGTTAAAATAACCCTGAATATTCATTGGAAGGACTGATGCTAAAGTTGAAACTCCAGTACTTTGGCCACCTATTGCAAAGAGCTGATTCACTGGAAAAGACCTGGGTTGCTGGGAAAATCTGGGGGCGGGAGGAGAAGGGGGTGACAGAGGATGAGATGTTTGGATGGCATTACTGACTCAATGGACATGAGTTTGAGCAAACTCAGGCAGATAGTGAAGAACAGGGAAACGTAGCGTGCTGCATTTCATGGGGTTGCAAAGAGTCAGACACGACTTAACGACTGAATAATAACGTTTTGTAGCACACATAACATAAAATATGTAATGAAATTAACTACAAAACAAAAAAAATATGGAGTAGGGCATCATTGTTTTACATTTTTGCAAATTTCTTTAATTTCATAGAAGATACGTCTTGCAACCTCTGGAAAATTCCAGGGTACTTCCATAAGAGCGTGAAAATGAAAAGGGCAAATAATGCCTTAACATGATTAGGAAAATTGTTTTGACCTCAAAGACTCCCTGGAAGGTCCTCAGACCCCTGGGCTCCCTGGACCAGACTTTGAAAACCCCTCGTGTAGAACAGTTGTTGACTCTGGAGTCAGGTAGTGTGTGCTCTCTCACTCATCGTGTCCGACTCTTTGTGACCCCATGGACTGTAGCTTGCCAGGCTCCTCTGTCCTTGGGATTCTCCAGACAAGAATACAGGAGTGGGTAGTCTATCGCTTCTCCAGGGGATTTTTCCAGCCCAGGAATCAAACCAGAGTCTCCTGCATTGCAGGCGGATTCTTTACCAGCTGAGCTACCAGGGAAGCCCAGGGAGTCAGGCAGAGTGCGTTTTAAATCCCTGCTGTCACTTTCTTTTTCGGGTTCTACAGGTCTCACTTTCCTTATCTGCAAAAGGTGATTAATAACAAAGACCTCAAAAGGTTGAGGCGATTAAGTACACAGAGTACGCAGCATGCTAGTAGATGTGATAACAAGGTTGGCTGCTTTCGTCTGCATTTGGGCTTTAGTTTCCTCCTTTGTTAAACCAAGGGCTGGACTGGAAATGCCCAAGGCTGTTCCCAGTACCCAGGACCACAGACTGTGCCTCATGAGGAATGTTCTGGATTTTCACACATTGCCATTCCAACTCCAATGATATTTCCCCTTTAGGTTCGCACAGACACAAAGGCACATTCTGTTGACTAGCCTTCGGAGATGTGAACAGATACACGCACGTCACTTATGACACATGGCATGACCACGAACTCTGCTTACAGGCCGCCGAGGGCCAAGATAGAAGCACAGAGGCACATAGATCCAAAGCGTAGAAATGCCTGCCCCGGGGAATGTCCGTGCAGAGACAAGTGTGCACGCGTGAAGGTTGCACAAGGAGACCTTGCACGCGCGCGCGCGCACACACACACATACACACGCCCTCGCGCCCAGCCGCTTTGGGTGCCAGGCCGGTGAGCAGATGGCCCCGGAGACCGCCTGCAGGGCGCGCAGCGGCCGACCCGGGCGCAACCACTCCTCTCCGTGGCTACTCCCCTCCCCACCCCGGGGACTCCCCCGCTCTGCCCTGCGCGCCCCCGCCGCCCGCCGCAGTCCGCGTCCGCCCAACCTGTCAGCCCTCGGCTCGGTCCCGGGCTCCGCGCATCTCTGCATCTCTCAGAGTGCTCGGCTGTCGGGAGCGAGCAGGGGCGGGGACGGCCGCCGGCGCCCGAGGATCAGAGGAGTAGCTCTGCAGAGGACAGCCAGGGGGGCCCTCGCTGTCACAGCGGCTGCCCGGGAGCGCCCGCCCGGGGTGGCCGGGAGCGGTGGGGCGGGGGCCGCGAGCTCGCAGGCAGCATGGCGGGGCTGCAGGCCAGGCGGGTCTCGGGGCTCCGGCTGCTGGCGCTGTCTACCCTGGGCCTCTGCCTAATGCTGCAAGTCGGCGCCAAGAGACCCCCCAAGACGCCCCCCTGCCCCCCGAGTTGCTCCTGCACTAGGGACACGGCCTTCTGCGTGGACTCTAAAGCAGTGCCCAGGAACCTACCCTCCGAGGTCATCTCTCTGTGAGTGCTCTGGACTGGGGTGCGGTTGGGTGGGGGAGCTGGAAAGAAGAAGGTAAAAACCCTGCTCTGGGGAGAACTCCTGCTTCCTCTCTACAGAGTGTGAGGACCAGGAGGAGTCCAGGGGTCCTCAGGAACTGGAGATTCAAGGCAGCAGCCTGGCTGGGAGTTCTGCAGTCATGCTGGGGAAAGCAGCCATGGCTGGAAAAGCAAGTGTTTATGGCCAAGAATGAATCATCACCACCATCAGCATTAATGAGACCTACTGTGTGCAGGCGCTGGACTTGGAGGGAGGGGATTGTTTACATGAGCATGGAGGCCCCTGCCTGTGATGTCATACCAAGGACAGAAGGCCTCTTAGAGGGGGAAGGTGGCAGAAGGGGAAGGGAGGAAGGGAGATACACTACCATGCCCTGGCACGGGTGGACGCCTGCCACTGGTCTCGCCAGCACTCTGCACGGGGCCAGCCAGCCTGTCACTTGCAGCAAACAGCCTCAGGGACTAGATAGGCTGTGTGGTTGGTCCCTGAGGGCAAGATGCTAATCCATCTACCCATCCCAGTGCGCCATCCCTCAACAGCACCCATAACACTGTGGGTGTTTGGATGATGAAGCAGGTATGGGTAATGGAACCTTCTTTTGGCCGAAGTCCTCGGTGCTCAGGAGTCAGTAGTGGAGGATGATAATGAGCTTGTGAGAAGGGAAAGATAGCCTCAGGTTGGGGGGGGGGAGCCAGGTGACATGGGGAGTTTCCAAGGCGAGTGTATACAGAAGACATTGCCCTGTCCACTTCATGCCATCCCAGCACAATCCTGTATTCTCCCCTTGGTTACTGACCCTCAGATGTCCCCTGCAGGACGCTGGTGAATGCTGCCTTCTCGGAGATCCAGGATGGAGCGTTTTCCCACCTGCCACTGCTGCAGTTCCTGTATGGACAGGGCCTCTCTGAAGGGCAGGGTTGGGTTGGGCAGGGGAAGGGAAGGCTCTCAGACTGGGAAGAGGGGAGAGGAGAGTGGTTCTAAGTTGCCTGTGGAGGTCAAGGTGCAGGTGTCCTTTACTCTTGCTCCAAAAGGAGAGCCACAAACAGTGAAGCAGTAGAGAGTCCAGAGGGGCGCAGAGAGCAGCAGTTTGGGGAAGGAAGGTCCTGGTTGCATGCAAAAGCAAAGAAGGGGGATATATGGGGCCCAGTTAAGAATGGACTTGTGTCCTCTGGAGACCCCAAAGAATTGGGTGCAGTAGTTTGGGCTGGAGCCAGAGGGTGGACAGTGCAGGTGAGAGAGGTCACCTTAGAGACAAGTGACCCTAAGGATCAGGGTTTGAAGAGAGAGCCTGAAGCTGAAAGGGAGGGAAGACAGGAGGGTCTGGAATTCTAAATGGAGCTATTTATGCTTGAATCCCCAGTCAGAAGAAAAGATAAACGTGGTTATCTTCAAACTTGCCATTGGTCTGAGAGGAACTAGAGTGAGCTGGGTGAGGGTGGGAGGCAGAACGGTGGGGAAGGACCCAACTTGACAGGAGAGATATGCCCTAGGAGCAAATGGGGGCCCTGGGAGCTTCTGGGACCAGAGCAGATTCCCGCCTGGACTTGCCACCCAGGCTGCTCCCAGACTCTATGCTAGGGTCCCCAGGGTGGGAGGCATGGCTTGGGGGTGAGGCAACTGGCTGGGAGCTGGCACAGCAGGCGTGCCCTTGGAAACGCTAATCCGCCTTTGTCTCTGCAGGTTACTCAATTCCAACAAGTTTACACTGATTGGAGACAATGCCTTCACAGGACTGTCACACCTGCAGTACCTGTGCGTGGGAAGGAAAGGGGAATTGGGAGGAGGGCTGAGAACAGAGATGGAGTAAGGAGGGCTGGAGTGGGGGCGGTGGGAAGAGAGCCCTTGAATCCTCTGACTGCAGGGCCCAAGCAAAAGGTCATTTCATCCATCCCTCTGCGTAAACCATCCCGCTTGGATGCCTGTCACCACAGGCTTCATGTCCAGATTCAGAATGAAAGCCTGCCTTAGGGTCATGGGCTGGAATCTAGGAGGGCCATAGGGAAGTAGCTGGGGTTGGGGGAAGTGGTCTGGAATGCTGAATGGCAACTGAAATAAGTTCTTGTTTTCTCCAGCTTCATTGAGAACAATGACATCTGGGCATTATCCAAGTTTACCTTCCGAGGACTCAAGTCTTTGACACACCTGTGAGTACATCACGCACATACACTGGCCCAAAGCCCCCTGTCTCCTGTGGCCTTTGGCCTTGGGCATAACCTTCAGGTGGGTGACCCAGAGGTCTGTCTTTCAGCTCATTGGCCAACAATAACCTGCAGACACTGCCTAGAGACATCTTTCGGCCCCTGGACATCCTGAGTGACTTGTAAGGCCTGAGTCCTACCTTTTGTTGACAATGGCACAGAGGGGCGTAGCCCTGGAGGGAGCAGTGTGGGAGCCAGAATTGGAAGATCATAAGGTCTTGACAGGTTGGGAGGGTTTAGGTTTGGGCGGAGGAGAAGGCTAGGTTGATTTATACAGAGATTGGTAACCTTTCAAGTTGAGGTTCTTCAAGGCATTTATGGGCCCTCTTAAAATGCATGCAAGACATGATGTGTATATTTTTTCCAATTTGGGGAGTATTTTATTTTTTAATCTATTTTTAAATGGAGGATAATTTCTTTAAAAAGTTGTGTTGGTTTCTGCTGTACAACAATGTGAATCAGCTCTGTGCATGCAAAGTTGCTTCAGTCATGTCTGACTCTTTGCCACCCTATGAACTGTAGCACACCAGGCTCCTCTGTCCATAGGATTCTCCAGGCAGGAATGCTGGAGTGGGTTGCCATGCCCTCCTCCAGTGTATCTTCCCCACCCAGGGATCAAACCCTCACCTCTTCTGTCTTTTGCATCGGCAGACGTTTCTTTGCCACTAGCGCCCCTGGGAAACCAATCAGTACACCTATGTCTTCTCCCTCTTGAGCCTCCTTCCTATGGTGTACGTTTTGAACATGTGCTTTTTAAACATATGTTTGATTTGAATCTGTGTTAAAGTCCAGTAGCATAGCCACAATCACTGATCATTATTTCTACAAGAAAACAAAAGCCCCAGACTGAGGAAGGTTTGGAGGAACGGGGATGAAACAGATAGATGTGGAGGTCATACGTGGGAAAAAGCACCTGGCCAAGGAGGCAAGTAGGGGCTGAAACTCAGCCTGTATTCTCCTGGTCAAGCACGTGTCTGCGAGGCTGAGCCCACCCCGTGGGGGACCTTTCTCTAACCGGCCCAAAGATGCCACATGAGCAACCAGCAGCAGCCTTGCCAATACAACCTAGAGGGCCTGGGTGGGCAGAGCAGCTGAGAGCCTGCCCCTCTCTGTGCCTCCTCCATCACCCTCATGATCCAGGGACCTGCGGGGCAACTCGCTCAATTGTGACTGCAAGGTGAAATGGCTGGTGGAGTGGCTGGCACACACCAACACCACGGTGGCGCCCATCTACTGCGCCAGCCCACCCCGCTTCCAGGAGCACAAGGTGCAGGATCTACCGCTGCGTGAGTTCGACTGCATCACCACAGGTAGCAGATGCCCCACCTTGGGCATCAGGCTGGGTCTCCCCTGGGATGCTCCCGGTGCCCTGCCTTGCCAGTCGAGTAGCCCTTACCCTTCTCCCTAACCTAACCCTAACCCCTAACCCCTCATCCCTGCAGATTTTGTGCTGTACCAGACGCTGTCCTTCCCAGCAGTGTCAGCCGAGCCCTTCCTCTACTCCAGCGATCTCTATTTGGCTCTGGCCCAGCCAGGAGCCAGCGCTTGCACCATCCTCAAGTGGGACTACGTTGAAAGGCAGCTTCGAGACTATGATAGAATCCCAGGTACCTAGGCCTGGCCTGGCTGTGGTGGCCCTGAGGGTGGGGTGGGCTCTGTTGTTCCTCTTCCTTGAGTTCCTACAGGTGGAAGGATAGATGAGACCGAGTCTCTGCCCACAAGATGAACTTTTCTAGTCTTTGGTTGGGGGCGGGGATTTGATACATACACAGATAACATCCACATAATACATAGGTGCTAGGAGGAAGATATGACCACAATGCTCTGGGTGCCAAAGGAGAGGCCTACCCTGGGCAATCAGGGAAGGTTTCCTGGTAGAGGGGATGCCTAAGCTGAATCATATATATACATATATTATTTATTTATTTTAATTTTGGCTGTGCTGGGTCTTCGTTGCTGCATGGGCTTCTCATTGCAGTGGCTTCCCTTACTGTGGAGCACAGGCTCTAGAGCATGCAGGCTTTAGCAGCTGTGGCACGGATGGGCTCAGCACAGGTAGGCTCAGGAGTTGCAGCTCCCAGGCTCTAGAGCACAGGCTTAATAGCTGTGGTGCACTGGGTTAGTTGCTCCGAAGCCTGTGGGATCTTCCTGGATTAGGGATAGAACCTGTGTCTCCTGCACTGCCAGATGATTCTTTACCACTGAGTCTTTGTACACAATAAACTGACATGATGGTTATTCAGTTGGTCAATCTCTAGCAACACCTATTTTGTGCTCAGTGTAAGCTTATATTGGAACTCTGGGGTCAAAGGCAAAGGGAGGGTGATGGTAAGATGGATTCTTAGCTATGAGACTATGAGAAAGCATTGAGCACACGATGGACATTCAGCAGGGAGAGAATACTGTAGCAGAGAGCCTTAGTCCGAGGGGCCCGACTCTTTTCTGAGGGTGTGGCGTGGGGCCCCCTAACACCACTCCCCTCCACCTGCAGCACCCTCTGCAGTGCACTGCAAGCCGATGGTGGTGGACAGCCAGCTGTACGTGGTGGTGGCCCAGCTGTTTGGGGGCTCTTACATTTACCACTGGGACCCTAACACCACGCGCTTCACCAAGCTGCAGGACATTGACCCTCAGCGCGTGCGCAAGCCCAACGACCTTGAGGCCTTCCGCATCGACGGCGACTGGTACTTCGCTGTGGCCGACAGCTCCAAGGCGGGTGCCACCAGCCTCTACCGCTGGCACCAGAACGGCTTCTACTCCCACCAGGCCCTGCACCCCTGGCACCGTGACACTGACCTGGAATTCGTGGATGGTGAGGGAAAGCCGCGCCTGATCGTGTCCAGCAGTTCGCAGGCTCCCGTCATCTATCAGTGGAGTCGCACCCAGAAGCAGTTTGTGGCTCAGGGCGAGGTGACCCAGGTGCCCGATGCCCAGGCAGTGAAACACTTCCGTGCGGGCCGCGATAGCTACCTGTGCCTCAGCCGTTACATCGGGGACTCCAAGATCCTGCGCTGGGAGGGTGCCCGCTTCTCTGAGGTGCAGGCCCTGCCCTCCCGGGGCTCGCTGGCCCTGCAGCCCTTCCTGGTGGGCGGCCGCCGCTACCTGGCACTAGGCAGCGACTTCTCCTTCACACAGATCTACCAGTGGGATGAGGGGAGGCAGAAGTTTGTACGGTTCCAAGAGTTGGCAGTGCAGGCCCCCCGGGCTTTCTGCTACATGCCGGCTGGGGATGCCCAGCTGCTCCTGGCGCCCAGCTTCAAGGGACAGACACTGGTATACCGACACGTGGTGGTGGACCTCAGTGCCTAGGGGGGTGCAGGGGCCTCGGGGTTCCTCGGGCAATGCCGGAAGCTGGGTGGGAGCCTCCAGGTAAGCCACATATGTGCTTGTGGGAAGACACAGCCCATCCACACACGTGCACGCACGTGTACGCACCCCAGTGAGCATGGGCCGCACCATGAACTATAGCCCAGGGATGCCCCTTAATCTTCACTGGAATCAGCATGAAGACATGTATATGCAGCGCCCAGTGCCCTCCCCCATACGGATGCCTGTTCACCCCGCCCTGGCTCTGCTGCCTTCCACATGCTCTGGCCTGGGGAGGGGTCCTGGGAGGGAGGGAGAGAGGCTGAACTGCCCCCTCCTGTTCTTCGGCTTATCCTTCTGGCCCTCTGGTCTTTCCTGTCGGTGCTCCGGGTGTCTACTTACCCACTCATGTTCCGCATCGCAGCCCATGGCCACATCCTTCACACCGCCGGGTGCACTCTCCATGCCACGCGCCCTCCGCAGGCACGTGTGGACATGGACACGCTACTTTGGTGACATGCACACACATCTGTCTCCGTGTGCACATGTACAGCTTCAGTGCTTCGTGAAGGAGGTCTCCTCCGTGACCTTGCCTCTCTTCCTGGAGGGGCACATAGTACCGGTCCTCCTCCAGTCACCCCCTGGTGTGCTCACCCCATGGCTGATAGTGATGGGAATGGTGGTACCAGCCTCTGGGTACCAGCCGGACTTCCTGGGGGGCAAAGTCCCTCTGCCCAAAGCAATAACAATAGCCGCCGACCCTGACTTCTTCCCAGCGCTGTCCCTGTTCTCACTGGAGTTTCCTTCTCTCACCCTGAATCTGGTTCACTGGGGGGACAGGAGACCACCCAGGTAAAGGCCTTCTGCTTTTCTTTCCTGTAGCTGCCCCTGCCTCTGACCACCCTCTGGGTTCAGCCCTACCTTTGGGACATGGATCCTGTGCTGCGTGGGCTCCTTTGGGTGTGTCCAAGGGCTTGCCAAGCAACTGCGGTATCTGGGCAGGTGCCAGGAGTGGAGAGCACCCTGGGGGCCCTGGCACCCCTCTTTACTACATAGACACACCCCAAGAGCTGAGTCTCATAGCAAGGAGGGAGGGAGGGTCCTGAGGAAGCGGCCCCTGACAGCCAAGCTTCTGCTGCCCTCTGCTGTACATTGGGAATAGAAGGCTCTGAGATGAAGAGCTGGTGGGGGAGGCGCAGGGTGGGGAGGCTCTTCCCTGTGCTCAGATAGTGTGAGGGCCCCCAGGTAGCAAGATGCCTAGAGGCACTTGGGGGCAATGATCTGATTCACTTGCTTCAAATAAAAATCCCACCCCACTGACCGGCTCTCAGGTATCCAATAGCGATGATCGGCAGCTCCTATTTCCTTAAGAACAAAGCTGTGTTTTCTGTCCCTGATGCTTGGAGGGGACCAGCATCAGATGTCAGACCCCCTTCCTCCCTGCTCCCCTACCTCTAAGGAAGGAGTAAGCATCCCAAGGTCAGCTAGTGCTGGGATCAGGAGTTCACACTGATGACACTCAGGTACTGGGCAAGTGTGACTTGTCTCCATCACCTGGGGCTGACTCACGGCCAAGTGTTCCTGGAGATCACAGTCTTGGGACCCACTGAGATCAGAGTCTGTCCCTCGGTCAGGTCAAGTCAAACCAATAGGGCTAAGGACAAGCTCAGTGGTTGGCCTCCTCTCCATCCCCCTCTGCTGGACAAACATGCATCATGGCTGCCACCCTTGGACCTGGTGTGAGATTTCAAGCAAGTGGACTGATTTCCCCTGAGCTGAGCATCTCTTTCTGTAAAGTAGATAATAAAACCTACTTTGCCCGATCCTGATTGTACCACTTACTAGCTGGGAGGTCTCAAGCATGTTTCTTCACCTATCTGAATCTCAGTTTCCTCATCTAAAAAATGTGGTTAACCATGCTACCTACCTGACAGGGTTAGTGTGAGATTTGAATGCATTAGATTTCTAATATGTTGATGTATGTATGGAAACAGTGAAAGATTTTATTTTCTTGGGCTCCAAAATCACTGTGGATGGTGACTCCAGCCATGAAATTAAAAGATGCTTGTTCTTTGGAAGGAAAGCTATGACAAACCTAGACAGCATATTAAAAAGCAGAGCCATCACTTTGCCGACAAAGGTCCATATAGTCAAAATGATGGTTTTTCCAGTAGTCTTGTACCAATGTGAGAGTTGGACCATAAAGAAAGTTAAGCAACAAAGAATTGATGCTTTCTAATTGTGGTGCTGGAGAAGACTCTTGAGAGTCCCTTGGACAGCAAGGAGATCAAACCAGTCAATCCTAAGGGAAATCAAACCTGAATAATCATTGAAAGGACTGATGCTGAAGCTCCAATACTTTGGCTACCTGATGTGAAGAGTAAACTCATTCGAAAAGACCCTGATGCTGGGAAAGATCAAAGGCAAAAGGAGAAGGGAGCGGCAGAGGATGAGATGGTTAGATTGCATCAGTGACTCAATGGACATGAGTTTGAGCAAACTCTGGGAGATAGTGAAGGACAGAGAAGCCTGGCATGCTGCAGTCTATGGGGTCGCAAAGAGTCGGACACAATTGAGCTACTGAACAACAATGTTATATGTATGACCCTTAGAATCGTGTGTCTGGCACAAAGTTAAGACTTTGTTGGTTGTAGGACTCTTTGAGATACCCAAGTGTCTCACAGAAGACTGTTTAATTGCAGGGAGAAGGCTGATCTTTGAGGAGACCTGCATTCTATGGATTAGGATTCCCACCCATCTTCAGTCTCAGAGCCCCTGTTGTTGTTGTTTAGTCACTAGATCATGTCCGACTCTTTGCGACCCCATGGACTGCAGCACTCCAGGCTTCCCTGTCCTTCACTATCTTCACAGACCCCCGTACCCTACATCTTACCTTTAGCCTCAGATGCCCACGTCTCACAACAGGGAACCTCATAGGTGACATGTCTCGGTTTCCACCTTCTGAAACCGCATTCATGCGCTCTTGGCTTAGCAGGTACCTCTCGGGTCCCCCAGCCACACTGTCCTGGGAATGCCTGTCCTTTTTCCAATGGGATCTCATCCTGTGCCAGGGGAGAGGTTGCCAGGGAAAGTGGGTTGAGTTTTCTAGACATGTTGGCATTTTGTCACCCAGTAGAAAGATAAACATCACTCTGACTGTCGCTCCCCACCGCCCACCAGGGCACCTCCTGGGGATGGAAGACACTCCCCCTCCTGAATGCCCAGCTTTTTGCACAAGGCAGGGATGGAACCCAACGTATGCCTGCACGGTCCCCTGCCAGGGGCAGGTCATCTGTATGTCCAGAGAACTGCTTAGCAACCCAGTGTAACCGGGTGACTGTGTCAACAGCTCAGGACCAAAGGGCGTGAGAGGCAGAGTCCACTCACTCTGCCAAAGCCCAGGAGGGTAACCCCCCTCAGGGGTCAGTCTCACACCCCTCCCTGCTGAGCTCTGCTTTCAGCCACAGAACTCTGACATATTGTCTCTTACATTTTCCAAGCACAGTCATTGGGACCAAGAGTCTCCGTTTGAGAGATGGTCCCAGTTGGGTTGGCTTAGAGTGGGCACAGGGGAGCTCCTCTCCAGTGAATGGGGGTAAAGTGAGGCCTGTGATGCTGAGGTCAGGCGACTCTGGAATGCATCGAGGGTAGGGGAGGAGAGGCAGATCTGCAGCAAGTACAGAAGGCTGCTGGAGGTTCACATGCACACAGTCAGCCCAGGCAGCCTTCCTTCCAGAAAAATCTATGTCCCTTCCCTTTTCTGCACTTCCCCACCCAGCTCCTCCTGAGCTGTCCAGAGGATCAATCACATTCTTCTACCCCAAGAAGACAAGGGTATTTTTCACCTTTGTTACAGTGTTGCATGGTGGTCAGGACCTTCCTGCCTGCACCTTAGCCCTGGATGGTTCTTGTTCCTTCAGTCTAGGTGGGGGCTCCAACTAGTGTGAGCAGGTGGGGGCAGAGAGAAGGAGGCATCAGGGCCTCGGGGGAGTTTCTCCTGTGGGCCGGTTTCACTGCAAGCTCTCCCACTCAGTAGTACCAATAAAGCTGATGATCATAATTATGACTGTATAATCACTGAGTGTTTATTTATTCCCAAGAAGCCTCCTTTCCCTGGTCTCCATCATTAGCTACTCCGTCCTTTTGATAGATGGTGAGGGTTAACTATGGCTGTAATAAAAAGTAATAACTGCCCAAGTTTCCTGCCCCCACAGCTTTGGGCAGCTCTGCTGTCACCCTCATTTTAGTTCTGTGAGGCAGTGAAGAGGCTGTGCTGGATCAGGGGAGGGTGATGTGTTCCCCGTGTCCAGAAGGAGGAATGGGGCACCTAGCAGAAGAGATACAAAGAATGTAACCCCACCTGCAAAGCTGTAGAAGCAGCAAAGATTGCCTTCTTTTGTTTTTTCAAAAATAATTTTTATTGAAATAGATATATGGTTTCCCTGGTGGCTCAGATGGTAAAGAATCTGTTGGCAATGAGGGAGACCAGGGTTCAATCCCTCGATCAGGAAGATCCCCTGGAGAAGGGAATGGCTACCCACTCCAGTATTCTTGCCTGGAGAATTCCATGGACAGAGGAGCCTGGTGGCTACAGTCCACGGGGTCACAAAGAGGTGGACATAACTGAGTGACTACCACTTTCATATATATATATATATATATATATATATATATATATATATATATATATATATCTCAGTTGAGTGACATATATACTAATATATAAGTTACAATGTTGCAAGTCTTCTCTTTTAGCCTCCCACCTTCTTCCAGATACATACCTTCCTCCTAGAGGTGCTTTCCCGTTACCTGTCCCTTAAAGCTGCCCTCAAAAGAAGACTGAGCCAAACATTTGTTTATCGTCCACCATCAAACACCATCAGGTGCCCTTGAACAGGTTACTTTCCACCATTGAGCCTGCTTCCTAAATGGTAAAAAGGGGGTCTTGTAAAGTTCAAGCCTTGCGCTCAAAAATTCGCTACAAAGTGGCGATTCTTGATACTAAAGCTCTCAGGGATATCTGTGCTCTTGACTCACAAAAATAGGTGAAATTTCAAACTTTGGGGGAAGATGGATCGAGGACTTCACCCAGAATCTCTCAAATCTGCCTGCCCAGGGACGTGGGAGAAGTCAACTCCTGCAGCCCACCCTTCAGGGTGAGATGGGATGGGGGTGATGAGTCCCTCATATTCCCTCTCCTCCAAGTCCTCTCCGCTTTCCGTCTAGGTCAACTCAGCATCTTTGAAGGGCTTATCCATCTCCTGACCTAGTGCTTGCAAGAGCCAGATTTTCTGGCTCTCAGCCATACCTTTAGTTCTCGACTAAGCCTCTAACCCGGGACCTCCACCCATCTCACGCCCATTCCCATCTTACAGAGGGCGGGAAAACGAGGTAAAAGACGGGAGCCAGTAAAGAGCCCTGTAAAGTCAAGACTCCGAATTTCCATCGTTTCTTCCTCCCCCGGCCCCACCTTTTTGTTTTCGCTTCCCACCTCCAAATTTCCCATTCTGAGGGCTACTCCAACCTATGGGCCCCAGCCGCGAGCCGGCTGAGCATCGCCACTTTAAGGGGCAGGCCTCTCGCCTCCCTGACCTCGCCCCGCCCCCTCCGGGGCCTCTCTGCGCCTGCGCGCCGCGCCGGAGACCAGGGGTTGGGCAGCGCCCAGTTCCGTGCAACTTTCAAGTGAGTTGCAAACTCCGCCCCGAAGCCGGTGCCGGTGGCCCGGCGCACTGAGGTCCCGGGGGCCCGCACGAGCGCGGGCTGCGACCAGCCACCCCTGGCCCAGGACCCGCAGCGCCCCTGGCAAGGGCCGAACGCTTCGTTCTCCGGAGCAGGAAGTGCGGGTCAGAGCTGTAACTGCCAGAGCGGCGCGGCGGGGCGGAAGAGCGCGCTGGCGGGTACCGGCTCCCGAGGCGGTCTTGCCTGCCCCGGCCCGCTCAACTCCCCTTTCTTCAGGCTCGCCGCACCGCGGAGTCAGTGAGCGGCGGGCTCCGCCTCCACAGAGGGGCAAGCCTAGCGCCCCTGTGGTTCCTACACCTCCACCGTGGCGTGAGCGTCCCTCTTGGTCGTCCTCCTGGAGGGATCTCCCTTCGCTCCCGAGGCTGCAGAATGGTGTCGTGGATGATCTGCCGCCTGGTGGTGTGAGTGTGGCCTGTCAAATACTCCAAACCCGCCCCTGGGGTGGAAAGGGGGTCTTTCTGAGCTCCCTCACACCTTTCCCCCCCTTCCAACATTCACTGCAAGGGTTAACGGATTTGTGGACCTGCACAAGGCATTGCGGGCGGGGGCGCGTGCTGGTACCCCCACCCTCAAGCCTACTTGGCTGACGGCCAGGAGAAACCCCTTGCAGCCAGACACACACTGCAGGCAGGTGCGTGGGAGACAGAAGACCACAGGGCAGCCAGCAGCCCCTTGGCAGACACAAGATGTGGCATGTTGTGGGCGCTTCCCAACTGAGAAGTCATTCACGTGACTCACCATCCTGGCCTCAGCCTCCCCACTCAGTCCTGCTCGTCACCTTTCGGTACTCCAGCACCTGGCTGAAATATCTGTCTGCAACCTGGCACTGCCGGATCTGGTGGCCTTGAGCCTGATGGCACATCCAGGGGAGGAATCAGCCTGGTGCTCTCATGGCTCTGAAGCCTGCTTCCCACCCACCTTGTGCCCTCCCTGCATCATGCACCCATGGGCCACTTTTGCAGGCCTGAGCAGGCTTGGGGTGTTTGTAAACAGCAGGGTAGGGAGGTGGCCTCCAGGGCACTGACTCAGGTGCAGGTTGTGCAAGCCAAGCGGGAAGAACAGGGCAGGCACTGCCGCCTTGAACCTGGGTGGGGGGGAGGCGGCCACCTGGCAGGGGGGTGGGGAATGATGCCCCTCACACTTCTCCTCTGCTTTGGGGGCTGCTCTTCAGGCTGGTGTTTGGGATGCTGTACCCAGCTTATGCTTCCTACAAGGCTGTGAAGACCAAGAACATTCGTGAATATGTGAGTGTGGGGGTGGGCAGAAGGGCTCAGCTCAGGTGGGGGGTGTGGTAGGATTTGGCGAGGTGTGTGGGGTCCAAGCTGGCCTCCCTCTTTTTCAGGGGTATAATCTGGTGGTACATCTTGAAGCAGCATGGGCGTGGATGGAGGGTGGGTTGTTGGGGTTCTTTGTAAGATCTTGTGGGTGAAGCTGATTGAGGGTGGGTACAGGAATGAGTGGCAGTTTCTCAGAGGCAATTCTGTAAGGCCCGCCAAGTGCCAGGGGAATGCAGTGGGAAGGGCTTTCTGGAATCTTTGGACTGGGTCAGCCCGGGACAGGGGAGTTGGTAGTGCCGGTTCAGCTTCTGGCTTCTGACCTTTCCCCCTGCCCCACCCTATCCAGGTCCGATGGATGATGTACTGGATCGTCTTTGCACTCTTTATGGCGGTGGAGACCTTCACGGACATCTTTATTTCCTGGTACGGGCACCAGGGTTCTGTGGGCTGAAAGGAGGCACTGGCTCTCCCTGGCCTGGCTCCCTGGTGGACCTTGCCCCTCTGCTCTCACAGGTTCCCTTTCTACTACGAGATCAAGATGGCGTTTGTGCTGTGGCTGCTTTCGCCCTACACCAGGGGGGCCAGCATGCTTTACCGAAAGTTTGTCCACCCATCCTTGTCTCGCCATGAGAAGGTACCCCAGGGGGAGGCAGGGTGGGCAGCGTAGGGGTGGGTGCGAGGGGAGGAGCCCTGGATTTGGGGCTTCAGACACTGGGGGACATCTGGGCTCTAATCCCAGTCCTGCTGCTGTTGAACTGTGGGACCTTGACAGAGCCTTGTGTTCTTCCTCTTCTGGACTAATCAAACGGTTACTAGGTGAATGATCTTTGAAGGGTGTAAAACACCAGCTGGAAGCTGGTATGGGGATGGTGTGGGGAGCCTGGAGCGTGGTGGATCATTGAGGTGGAGGAGTGGGTGAGTGGGTGGGGAGCCCTTTGCTGTGTGGATGGGGTGGACCAGGAGGCGTGACTCCCAGTGGTTTCTCTGGGTCCATACAGGAGTGACCCGGGCGGTCCGCCTGAGCTTTCCTCCCCAACATATCGTCTGCAGGAAATCGACACCTACATTGTGCAAGCCAAGGAGCGCAGCTACGAGACAGTGCTCAGCTTTGGGAAGCGGGGCCTCAACATTGCCGCCTCTGCTGCTGTGCAGGCTGCCACCAAGGTGCCCTGGGCCCCAGCCTTCCAACAACCCTACCCCCGTCCCCAGGGCCCTTTGGGCGGGTCCAGCTCTCAGTCAGGGAGCCAAGGGATAGCAGCTGTGCATGCCAGGGAGCCGGGGTGAGAGGTGACAGGTGGGGGTGTTGGCGGGAGCATGGAGCTGAAGTTCAGACTTCCCTGGCTCTAACACTGACTGTGAGCTGCTGTTCCTTGTCTCTGGGCCCAAGCTTGCTGTTGGCGCCCCCCCCCCAGGGCTAGAAGGGTTGCCATGTTGCCTTTGGGCCTGTGCCCCAGGGATTGCTCGCAGGTCAGCCTTGATTTCCCTGGGCAGCTCCCCTGCCTGAGAACCCTTCTGCCCAAAGCCCTGCCCCCTCCATCAGGTGGTACAGCAGCTCCTGCTTCCTTGCAGAGTCAGGGTGCACTGGCCGGGAGGCTGCGGAGCTTCTCCATGCAGGACCTGCGCACCATCCCTGATGGCCCCGCCCCCACTTACCAGGATCCCCTCTACCTGGAGGACCAGGTACCTTGCCGCAGGCCACCTATCGGTGAGTGGGCAGAGGGACCCGAAACTGTGCCCCGCAGAGAGAGGAATGACTTCCTCTCCTGGGGCCGGAGGAAAGCCTGGCTCAGCTGGCCCCCGGCCCTCAGACTGTGTCAATGCCTAGCTTTGCATCCCGGCTCCTTTTCCTTCGCAGGGTACCGGGCAGGACGCCTGCGAGACAGCGATACCGACAATGAGTGTTGGTCTGACACAGAAGTGGTCCCCCAGCCACCAGCCCGGCCCCGAGAGAAGCCCCTGGGCCGCAGCCAGAGCCTGCGTGTGGTCAAGAGGAAGCCTCTGGCCCGGGAGGTTGGTGGTGAGGCAGGCACGAGGGAGGGGGCTGTCCTTTAGCCGCCGCAGCCCTGACCTTTCACAATGTGCCTGCCTTCTCTCCCCCAACAGGGCACCTCGCGCTCCCTGAAGGTTCGGACAAGGAAAAAGACTGCACCCTCAGACATGGACAGCTAGGGTCTGCGGAGCCAGGCCGGGTCTTACCTCCTGCCCTGCGGGGCGCTGGGGCCCCTCCGAGGGACCTCTGGCCGTACCAGCAGCCCTCCTGGCCCTCCTGGCTCTTGCTGACGGTTCCTGGCCACATGCAGGGCTGCACCCACGATGTACCAAAGCAGGCTGGGCTTACGGTTCTATTTATTGCCTTCGCCCCTCTACCTTCCCAGGTGTGGGACCAGAGCCCTCCCCAGGCCCCTGGAAAATGAAACCCAAAGCACCCAGCTGTGTTCCTTCCTTCCTGTCCTTCAAAGTACTTGACAGCCTGCTCCAAGGCCTGTGTGTGTGTATGGGGTTGGGGGGGGGTCGGTGCTGATTGTACGGTTTGTGTTGGTGAATGAGGCTGGGTTTGTGGAAGTTTTGATAAATAAATTCATAAAAGTGCTGCATCTCCTCTGCTTTGCAGTCCTTGTCCTCACAGCACACATTATTAACCAGCCTGCCACAGGCCAGTCGGGGCCTAGGACCAGCGCTGAAAGGCCTGAGACTACAGGAGGGCCAGATGGCCATTGACAGATAGCTGTGATGTGCAAATACTGTCGTGGAAAGCTCCTGGGGGCCTCAGAGATGGGAGAGTCGGGGGACAGCCCTGGGAGGGGACAGTCTAAGAAAGCAGTCAAGAGGAGATGGAAGCAGGCCTTCATGGGAAGTAGAAACCAGTGGGAGTGAAGGTGTGGAGGGACCTCAGGTAGCACGATAATCTCACAGGGGATTAGCTTGAGCTATGCGCAGATTAGGCCTGGGGAGGCCGATTTCTTCCAAGGGCCTGCCAGGCCTCTGGGCACCTCCGGGGGTGTCGAGGTCTGCAAACCCTCAGGTTGACGGTCGGAGCATTGCACCTCTACGGAGTGGCCACGAGAGGGCAGCAGCTGCCAGAGTCTGGTTTGCCCTCAGCTTCCAGGTCAAGGAGGGCGGGGCTTGGAGGCTGAGCAGAGCCTTGCCCCTGCAGGGGCCTGGCCGCTGGCTGGCTGGAGGGATGATACAAGAACACTGGCCCGGCCTCCCAAGGCCCTCCCTGCTGCTTGTGGTCATTGGTCCTCAGCTTGCCCCATCCTCGAATTTCTTCTGAGACCCAGGCTGTCTGCTGGCTCCACTTCATCCTTTAATCCCTGGGGCAGCCAGTGCCCAGCCCTGCCCTCTCCTGCCCTGGTCTTATTGTAGTGTCCCAGGGCTGCTCCCCTCTCCCACCCATATGCCTGCTGTCCTTTCCCACCTTTGATTAAGTCAAGAGATGGGGGAGTGTCAGGTGGGAAAAGGGGATATGGGGTAGTCACCCAGGGTGACCTGAGGAGTGTGGATTAACTCTTGGTGTGGGGATTATCCGGGTTTATTCAGGAGAGGTACTTAATCTGCTGGGTGGCTTAGCTCCTCACAGATTGGTGTTCAGTGATTTCCTATCTTGGTGTTCCCTTGCATCATGGGGTTGCCTTATCTCTTCATTTATTCATTCAAAAAATCTTTATTGAGCATCTGCCAGGTACTAGGCATGTTTCAAGAAACTTGAGGTGCAAAGTCTAGTGATAGCTACCATCTAGACTGTGGCTGCCCCAGCAGGGGCTGCTCTGAGCCCCCAACGTGTATAAATTTATTCCTCACAACAATCTTTACAAAGCACTTACTATAATCTCCATTTCACAAAAAGGAAAACAGGGACCGAGAGGGCAAGTTATTTGCCTGAGGTCACACAACTAGTAAGTGGCAGAGTTGGGCTTGGAAACCAGGTAGTCTGACTCCAGAGTCAGGATGCTTAGCCACTGTGCAGAGCTAGAGTAAACGAGAAAGTTTCTTGCCAGGGAGAAAAGGGGAAGGAAACTAGCAGAGATGAAACAGTGATTGTGTCCTTGACCCTGTGCACTGTAAAGAGGTGATTTCCTTAAATCCTCCTGACAAGACTGTCAGGTGGGAGTTATAGCCATTTTACAGACGGAAAGATGAGACTTTGAGAAATTAAGCAATTTTCCACGATTGTGCTGCCCCTGGGGTCACAGCACTGTCTCCTGAGGCAAGTCTGGCCAGAGGTTGCTTTGGTAGGGGTGGAATGTCCGGATCCACACCCCTGTACCGAAAGAACAAAACAGAGGCGCATGTGATAAATGGGCAAAATGAAATAAAAACTCAAAGCAGGGAGCAGCTGCAGGAGGCTGACAGTGTGTGCCAGTAAGGGAGCTTTCCTGGGAGCTGTGGGGCTTCGCCTGCCCTCATTCCTCGGATGGTAACTTACAGTGAGTGGCAGGGTCACTAGGGCCCCGGGGCTGAATTAGAGATGGTCCCTGATGGCCACCTTAGTCCCAGCCTTCCCATTAGCCTGGCTGCCCCCGCTGCTCCTATTTCTGTCTCCGGAAGCATCTCTTTCATTCCAGCATCAGCCTGTAGGCCTTTGCTCCGCAGTATGAATCTCCTGTGCTTCCTACAGTCTTCCTTCCAGGCTGTCACAGCATTTCTTCATGATCAGATGTCACCTAAAAGCCTTCCTTGACTCTGCTGCTGCTGCTAAGTCACGTCAGTTGTGTCCAACTCTGTGCGACCCCATAGATGGCAACCCAACAGGCTCCTCTGTCCCTGGGATTCTCCAGACAAGAACACTGGAGTGGGTTGCCATTTCCTTCTCCAATGCATGAAAGTGAAAAGTGAAAGTGCAGTCGCTCAGTCATGTCCAGCTCTTAGCAACCCCATGGACTGTAGCCTACCAGGCTCCTCTGTCCATGGGATTCTCCAGGCAAGAGTACTGGAGTGGGTTGCCATTGCCTTCTAACCTCTTGTAAAGCTCCTGATCTGTGGCCAGTTCACCCTGTTCTGGGCTGTGCTTGCGTGCTCATCGCCCCCTCTGCTTCCTGCCCATCTAGATGCCAATAGCTTCTTGCTCCTCACCTTATCAATCTGGATTCATGACTCCAGGCTCTTTTCCTGTCCACCTCTCCACCCCCACCCCCCGTGCTCTGTCCTATTCCTATTTACCCTTTGAAATTTACTCAAACATCACCTCCTCCAGGAAGCCCTCTGTGAGTTTTCCCCATGCCCCCTTGGGGTTGATTGCTCATCCAGACCACCTCCCATACTGCACTGTTGCTTCATAATGAACAGATCTGCATCTTACTTTTGTATCCTGGCCTGGAGCAAATAGTGGCTAGAGCAGGTGACATATCGTGGTTCATGGTGAAGTACTTGTTCTCTCATTTCTGAGCTCAGCATCGCCCACTCTGTGACATTCCCCTGACTTTCCCAGCCTGGGACCAGAAGCACCTTATTAGTCTGTTAACATGCCTGGCCCCAGTCTTCATCCATAGAACCCAGCATAGGGCCTGACACCTAAGAGGCTTCAGCAAATGTTTGCTGGTAAAGGAACACGCATCAAGGGAGCAGAAGCTCCTTGACGCCGGGGATGACCTTGTATGATCATTTTTGTATCATGAATCTCCTGGGTGCCTATCACAGAGCCTTGAAAATGCCCGAGGCTCTGTAATACATGTCTGGTGAATGTCTGCTGCAGGTGTATGGGGTCCAAGACCTCCTGGAGCCAGAGGGGAAGGGGCAAGGAGACATCCAAGCTCTGGACCGGCACTTGTGATACCCAGACTGCAGCACTGGATGCAGCCTGGCTCCCTCTGAGGAGCATTGAGACACCTGCCCGCGCCCTCCCCCTCGGCGAGGGGTTCCTGGCCCAACCTGCCACCTCTCTGGCCTGGCCCCTGGGGCAAGGTTGGGCTGTGCCCTGGCCCGCCCACACTCCCCTCCCCATTCCCCACCAGTGTGCCCACTGCCTCCCCAGGCAGAATCAGAGCTGGCAGAGTTCCAACTGGCCTGGAGCACAGATGGGCCAGGTTCCGCCGCCGCCGTGGGCATCGGTAGGGAGATAAAGAGCCTAGGCCAGTCCCCTTGGAAGCACACACCTCTGCTTGGCCCAGGTACCAGCCCTGCTTGGCTTGAGCTCCCTCTGGCCTCCCTCCCCGTCCACCTTGCCTGCTTCTGAGGGATGCCCCCCGACGTTTCCAAGTTCCCGCGTGCAGGTGGTCCTTCATCCTCAGGTCTCCCTGCTCCCTCCTCCCTGCAGCGCCCCCCCCCCAGTCCCTCGGGCCTTTCGGGCAGCTCCTCACTCTCCCTGCCTCTTCGGCCCCTCCGGATCCTGGTCCCCTCCCCTGCCTCTGTCCTCCGGGTGCCCTGGCCTCACTGTTGCATTTTGCAGTGCTACTCTGGGCGGCGGCAGCGTGGTTAGCCTCTTGTTTCAACACAGCCCGGGCCCAGGCTGAGTTGGGGAGTCCTGGCTGACACGGCCCCACCCTTGAGAGGGTTGAGGAGACAACCCTCAGGCACTCATCCCTTGTCCCCACCACCCCCCAACCCCGCCCAGTATCAGGGATGCCCCGTAGCTGGGTAGGGGCAGAAGCCTGGGCAAGAGGATGATGCCCTGCTGGGGAAATCCCAGGGTGGGGGACCAGAGCTGGGTTGCTAGGCAGAAGGTCCTGAGTGAGTCTGGGGCAGCATGAGGTGGCTCTCTCGAAGGGGCGGCTAGGCTGCAGGGGAGGGAAGGTGGGGGGAGGGGTATTGGGAAGGTAGAAGAGGAAATAGGTAGAGATGTGGGTGGGTGGGGGGGTCAGAAGGGAGGGGGCCTCGGCCGCAGAGCTTCCTCCTGACTCCCAAAGCATCTCCACACTTCCCTTCCTCCGCCCCTCCCCCAGTGTCCTGGGAGAAATCTCCCCGGTATTCCCCCTCCCCCCTGCCCCCGCCCCAGGCGTTGCCACAAGGGTGGGGGGTGTGTGGGGGGAGGCCGGCCTCAGCTGTCTGAAGGATGGAGGGGCTGGGGAAGCAGGGCTAGGTGCCCAGACGGCCGCGTGTGTGGGAGGGGATGTCCTGAGATGCCCTCCACCCGGCAGTCCCCGCTCTGACGTGGGTGCCCCCCCCTCCCCGCCCGGATTAGTGGCAGCTTGGCCTGACTCTCCGGGGCTCCTTCCCCCACCCCCGCCTGCTGCCCTGCCCTGGGCAGGGGGCTGCTCCGCCCGAGGGGCACTTGTGCTTGCCCAGGTAAGGGGCTCTGGGGACAGCATGAGGTCAGCTGGCTTGTGAGTGCTGCTGCGCGTGTCAGCGGGAACGTGTGTCTCAGTGTGTGTGTGTGTGTGTGTGTGTGTGTGTGTGTAAGTGCTCTCCAGGGGTCGCCGCGGCCCGAGTGGCCTGCGCGTGGGGGGGAGGGTGTTGGTCAGCTTGCCTTTGTCCACGGAGCCGGAGCCGGCGTTGTGTCCCCACGTTGCGTGGCTTTCCTTCTGTGTTTGTGTCTTTGTGTGTCTCCTCAGACCTGCTCTGTCCTCAGGCACAGAACAGCCGGCTACAAGGGCTCTGGGCCTGTGGCATGGGCTGTGGAGCAGGATGGAAAATTGGTGGGGGTGGAAAGGGGCTCCTTCTCCCCGCCCCGCCTCCCCCCCACCACGACCCCCTGGGCATTTTTTAGGAGCCTGTGCTGAGAGTCCTGGTCTAGTCCGGTGACCTGAGAGACTGGCAAATGGGGTGGGATGGGTGTCTGTTCCATCCCCCTGGGACAGTCCCCATCCCCTTGGGGCATGATAGTGACCGGCCCTTGGGGCCCCGGACAGCCCAGACTCCCACCCTGGCCTGCCCAGCCTCTTCTAGGCCTCAAGCTGCAGGAATCTCCCCCTGGACTCTCCCACAAGCTTCAGCTGCCAGAGGACACAAATGGGGGACCACGGGCACACCCCAGCCCCCATCCTCATCCCGGAACCAGCCTAGGAATGGGAGGATGGGGCTCAGGGGCCTCGGGACTGCAATCTGGGTTAGACCCTCCATGATCACTTCCCCGGGCACACTCAGGTCCAGGCCACCCCTCAGGGGAGCCAGGGGAGGAAGGGAGTGTTAACAACTCAGTCATGTAAACAACCCCTGCCAGCCTGCCCTGCTACAGAGCCAGCCTCTGGGGGGAGGCAAAAGGCCGGAGAATCTATGCCAACATGACCTAAGTCATGCCCGGTGCTGACCCCTTCAAGCCTCCTCTCCTCAGGACCCCTCCTCTTCTCAGCTGGTCCAAGGGTCCCTGCCTCCCCTCTGGCCTCTCGAGGAAGGCTCCCTTCAGGCCTTTCATGGCGCCCTTCTCCAGGAATGGTACGGTGACCCGGGACAAGGCTGGCCACATCCGTGAACTCATCCCTTCGATGGAATGGGGGTGGCTGGGGTGGCACTGCCCATGTCCCAGGCTGGGTAAAGGCAGGCCAAGGACGGCTTCCACAAGGAGGCAGGGGAGTTGTGCGGGGTGGGTGGTGGGTGCCCCAGGGGAAGGGAAGCGCCCGTTGGGCGTGTGGGTTTCTGTGTGTGTCTGAATCTGTCTGTGTGTGTTTGAATCTGTCTGTTTGTGTCTGTGCTCTGGAACCACCCCCGCAGAGGAGCTGGGATGCTTCCTCGGGTGGAGGGTGCCTTGCGTTCCCATTTCCTCTCCTCCTCTCTGCTCCCTCCCAGGAGCCACTCCCATGGGCTCCTCTCCAGGGCTGGGCCTGGAGACACTGGGATCCCAGGCCAGGGGCTGACCCCCAGAGCACAGGGTGGGAGGGCATCTGGTCCCACTTCTTCTCTGGGCAATTAGTGAAACCGGGACCCTTAGACCAAGAACAGAACAGAGTCTAGACCCTTCTAGCACGGCTAGTGCAGGACACCGCCTTGGAAGGGGGCTTAGGTCTGGAACGGTGGACAGCAGCTTGGCCAGATGAGAACCAGGCTGGGCACAGTGGGGCCAGCGAGTGTGCCCGTGTGCCAGAGCTGGAGACGACCAGGTGCCAGTGGTCCAGCAGGCACAGGGTGGCTGGCGTGGGTCAGAGCGCCCATCACTGACCCGTGAGAACTCGACTGCCCCTGCCAGCTCTGGCACTGACCCCTCCCAGCCGCCCTGCCCTGGCACCCCTGGGGGCACCCCGCCCCATCGGTGGCCTGGTCCGGCCCCTCCCGCCCTTTGCTCCAGTTCCCGGGCTTGGCACCTATAGTGGGGGTGCTGCCCGCCTGCCAGGCTCCGGGGCCGGGCCCACGGGAGGGTGGGGCGGCTGGGAAGCTGGCACGCTGCCCCGGGGGAGCCTCTCTCGGCAGGCGCCCGGGTGCCGCGGGGGGGAGGGGGGAACAAAGGGCTCATTCTCCCCGTGCGCAGCCGGTGGCATCGCCGGGGCGTTGGCGGAAGCCCCCGGGGCCCGGGAGGGGGCAGGCCCAGGCGGGGCCGCCGAATCACGGGCTCCTGTTTCCCGCAGGGTGCTGGAGGAGGAAACCGGCGGAGCAGCTTCCCCACTCTCAGTTGCGCGTCTGGCGATGGCGATCAGAGGTCCTGCTGCCCTCTCCGCTGGGCTCTCCCTCCATTAGCCGCGCCACTCCGCGCTGCGCCCTCGCTGGTGCCTCTCTCCCGGGTCGCGGGATCGGCCCCCCTTCCAGGCACGACTCCCTCCCCCTGGTCCCCCGGCCTTTCCCCCCAGCTCCGGCATCTCCGACCCGGGGCGCGCGTTCCCCCCGGCCCGGCTCCCTCTCTCCCTCCGGGGGCACCCGCTCCCTAGCCCCGGCCCGGCCCTCCCCGCGGCGCAGCACGGAGTCTCGGCGTCCCATGGCGCAACCCACGGCCTCGGCCCAGAAGCTGGTGCGGCCGATTCGCGCCGTGTGCCGCATCCTGCAGATCCCGGAGTCCGACCCCTCCAACCTGCGGCCCTAGAGCGCCCCCGCCGCCCCGGGGGAAAGAGAGCGCGAGCGCGCTGAGCAGAGAGCGGGAGAAAGAGTCCTCGCCCGCCGGCCAGGAGGCCCCGGAGCCGGCCCATGGGGAGAGGACGCCCGGCGTCGGCCACCACGACCGCCGCCGCCCGCGCCGCGCCGGGCCCGTGAAGCCCAGGTAAGCGCAGAGACGGGCGCCAGACCCGCGCCTTCTCGGGACGCCCATAGCCGGGCATTTCCGAACCGAGCCGGCCACAAGCAGGGAGTGAGCTCTGCTTGCTCCTCTGGGCTGGGCCACACACCTCTGAAAGTTAGGATGCCCGACAGCGCTGGACCGTGTCGGAGCAGTGGCCCCAGAAAACCCAAGCGCCCTATGTCACGGCTCCCCTGGGTTCCCTGGCCTCCTTCCTGGGGCTTCCCCCAGTGGGCCATGACGCCTTGCTGGGAGAGTGCAACAGCTCCGGTGCCACCTGTCATCCTGGTTCTTTGCACCACGTTCAATTTTCCCTCCTTTGCCTCTCTCTGGGGCCCAGCCTGCTTTCCCCGCCTCCTTCCCTCCCCCCGGCCAGGCTGCAGTTACCAGCGTCCACAGCCACCCTCGCACTGCGGGCTAGACTGGGGTATCTAGACCCATCTGGCCTGAGGCCTCTATCTCCCCTCTCCCAGACTGGCTCACTCCTTCCCTTGGGGCAGCGGTGGGGACCCCAGCCCCCAGCAGTTGTCCTGAGCTCTACCTCAGGAGCCAAGAAACTGTAAAGCACCGCTAAGAGGCTGCTCCTGTGTAGAGACAGATTTGGGCCAGCATCTCTGTTCTTTCCGATGACTCCAGCCTGCCCTGCCTGCACTGCCCACCCAAACAAGCCCAGATGGGGCTGGGGGTGGCCTGGCAGCACCCTGGGAACCACAGATGCAGTGCAGGGAGAGGCTTCCGAAACTGTGCATCTCCCAACCATGTTTGACACAAGGGCACACCGAGGCCCAGAGGAGTGAACTGACTTGCCCGAGGTCACACAGCAGGGGACTGGATCAGGGCCAGGATCCAACCTTCTTGTCTTTCAGGGCAGCGCCTTCTACAGAGCTCATCTTTTGGGTTCTCACCCTCTGTCCTTCCCCATGGCTCATGACTGATTCCAGGCTCAATGAGGCCAGGACATGTCATCCTAGAAATGGTAGTCTCTGACGAGGGGCTCTGGCCCAGGTGTGCTGTCAGGTTCCAGGCACTTGGGGGAAGAGTAACCTCCCCCCTACTGGGGCATCCCACCCAGGCAGGTCCTTCGAGTCTCATGTGGGCAGGTAGCGTGGAACCTAGCTGTATGTTGGCACTTGCCTTACTGGTTTGGGGTGCCTTGGTGCTGCCAGGGCGGTGCCAGGAACTAGGGTGCTTGAAGCGTGTTTCTAAGCAACTCATGCCTTTATGCTTCTGCTCCAGGGACCCCCTCTGGGAGAGCCCCATGAGGGCAGGATAGTGATGGAGGGTACGCCCAGCTTCCTGAAGGACAGCCCAGCCTGGGAGAAGACAGCCCCTGAGAACGGCATCGCAGGACCGGAGCTAGACACCCCACCACGAGATGGCCTGCGCCCTGCGGCACTGTGCCTGGGAGAGCCCACTCCCTTCTGGAGGGGTGTCCTGAGCACCCCAGGCTCCTGGCTGCCCCCTGGCTTCCCGCAGAGCCCCAAGGACACGCTTCCACTGGTGGAGGGTGAAGGTCCCCGGAATGGAGAGAGGAAGGCTGGCTGGCCAGGCAGCAAGGATGGGCTGCGCTGGAAGGAGGCGATGCTTACCCATCCACTGGCATTCTGTGGGTCACCATGCCCGCCTCGCTACAGCCCCCTGGTTCCTGAGCATAATGGTGGCCATCCCAAGAGTGACCCTGTGGCCTTCCGGCCTTTGCATTGCCCCTTCCTTCTGGAGACCAAGATCCTGGAGCGAGCTCCTTTCTGGATGCCCACCTGCTTGCCACCCTACCTAGTGTCCAGCCTGCCGCCAGAGCATCCATGTGACTGGCCCTTGGCCCCACACCCCTGGGTGTACTCCGGGGGCCAGCCCAA
Organism: Moschus berezovskii; assembly: GCF_049115385.1. Classification (NCBI taxonomy): domain Eukaryota; kingdom Metazoa; phylum Chordata; class Mammalia; order Artiodactyla; family Moschidae; genus Moschus; species Moschus berezovskii. Next base: position 76,761,267 of record NC_142466.1, on the reverse strand, counting down.
AGTGCCCTCTGCCTTCAGCTTAGGCAGCAAGGTGAGTGTTGGAGCAGAAAGGGTACCTGGGGCTCAGGTCACACAAGGGGGCTCAGCAGGCCCCGGGGACAACACTGGCAGGGCCAAACCACTCTGCCAATCCATTCTGATGAAAAGATAAGTTGGTACCCAGGTGGGGGAGGAAGCTATCAGCTTAGACAGAGTCAACCCCAAGCAATTCCTTTTCTGGGCATAGCCTTCTCATTAGGTGATGTTTACCCATCTGCTGGCATTCTGCCCACCTCGCTACAGCCCCCTGATTCATGAGCATAAGGGTGGCCATCCCAAGAGTGACCCTGTGGCCTTTGGGCCATTTCAGGAATTGACTCACCCATTGTCCACCCAGAAGGAGACTCTGGGAACTGGGGCCTCAGAATGTGTGGTCTTGTTCCGGGAGGAGGGGCAGACAAGGTCCTCTGGGATGTACTGGTGGTCCTATGGCCTGTACCTATGGCACCTCTCCTCCAAGTGGCCTCCAGGGTCATCTCAGGGATGAGATGTAAAATATTTTGAATCCAGTATGGTACAGGGCATCACACCATCTGAATAGATCCTGGAGGCTCTTTGACTATGCGTGGCATTAACCCTTTAGTTGCTGGATTATGGGGAGACCTGAGAAATCCTGGGGAATGATCTGGGATATCCAAGGCTATGAGGCTGTGGAGCAGGCGTTTAGAGATCCAGTGCCTATTAACCAGTACACTCTTCCATATTTTCACAGCTCTTAAAGCCACACGGGCACACACCTGTTCTTGTCCTTTTAAGCACTGGGAAGCAAAGTCAGCACTAGCTTAATCCCTTCTCCTCTCTTTAGGGCTTTTACCACAAGGATCCAAGCATACTCAGGCTGGCAAAGGACCCATTGGCAACTGTGGAACCTGGGTTGCTGGGCTCAGCCCCTGGTGGGCATCTCCAGAGAACTGGGGAGGTGGAACACCCTTCTTTCCACCAGAGGGATGGAGAGATAGGAGTTGGCAGGCATCCGAACCTTTGCCCCCTTCTCCTGGGACATCCAGACACTGTGCCCCGGACCCCGTGGCCCACTTGTTCCCCAGGCCTGGTTCATACTCTTGGCAATGTCTGGGCTGTCCCTGGAGGTGGGAGCCTTGGGTACCAGCTGGGGCCATCAGCAACAACAAGGTGCCCGTCTCCTGGACCTCCTACCACCCAGGCAGGCTATTGCTCATCTCGTCCACCAGCTAGAGATGACCCTTGTGGGCAATGCCAGGAGGACCTAGAGAGGGCCACCAGTGAGCCCAGTGAATCCAGCGAGGAAGCCCACAAGACCCCGGGTCCCAGGGCCTGCCTGCCCAGCCATCACACCAAGCTGAAGAAGACATGGCTCACTCGACATTCTGAGCAGTTTGGGTGCCCAGACAGCTGCCCTGGGGAGGAGGAGAGCCCAACAGCCCAGCTGCGAGCCCTCAAGAGGTCAAGCAGCCCCGAGGTCCAGGGAACAGCGAGCAGCCCAGCTGCCAAGCGCCCGACTGGTCCTTTCCCGGGCAGTGTGGGGCACAGGGCCAGAGGCCGGCAGGAAGTGCTGGACTCATTATTTGGGAACAAGGTGGAGACAGAACAGCGTGATGACCACAGAGGTAAGGGGACCGAGGTGGGGTGGAAGCGGGGGCTGCTGGGGGCCTTACTTGGGAGGGTGCCGCCGGGACAAGGGCTTTCCAGGGAGGTGGGGTCCGTAGTCCTTTATGAGTGGGTTACACCCAGCTGCCCCATTGTCCACCTCGATGGGATAGCTCACTGGGAGTACCTTAGCATCTACAGGCCAGAGCCTTCCAGCAAATGGCTCCTATTTTCATGTGCCTCCTCCCAAGTCATGGCATACTAGTGAGAATATAATGACAGGGTTCAACGCGTGGAGTCAAAGGACCTGGGTCCTGACTTGACTGATCGGTGCTGTGTGACCTTGGGCTAGTTACTTCACCTCTCTGGACCTCAGTTTCTTCATCTATAAAATGAGGATAAAGACAGCACCTACCTTGTAAAGACTGCTACAAAGGTGAAACCATATCATTCACATGAAGGGCACTAAGTAAGCACCCCATGAACAGGCATCTCTGTGATTATCTGGGCCACAAACCCCACTGGAGGAATTGCCTCTCCTGAAGGACCCTTTGTCCTGCCCCAGGAACAAATGACAACTCTCTAGGCCAGCTGGATCATGGAAAGTCAGTTTGAACATTGCTGGTGTTAGGACTTGGGCATGTCTCGGACCTCTGTGTCACACAGTGCCCTTCACAGAGGCGTCTGGCACTGCCGACCCAGCCTCGGTTCCTCGGGATCACCTCAGTTACTCGGCCTCCTGGAAGCTGGGCCTGGATCAGGATTCTTTCGCTGGCCTTACACCCCTGCACCTGGCACGGGTCTGTCTGCACTCTCCCAGGCCTCTGCCTGGGGTGGGAAGCTCTCGGCCCCTCCACCGCCTTCTTGGGTTACTGCACCTGTGGCCTGTGTTGAAACTCTGCAGCCTTCTCACCTTCCAACGCCCTCTGTCCACGTTGGGATTGCCTCTTCACGCTGTCACACAGCCAGTGGCATCACGGAGCCTGAGGCAGAGCCATCCTAAGTCTATACCAACTGTAGCCGGAGCCCCAGCCGCCCTAGTATCATAGAGCCCACCTCATGGCCCATGAGTCCGTGTCAGGGCTCAGCTCTTTTGAAGTTTTTGGAGGCCTGCTTCCCTTGTTCCAAATCAGGCCTCATAGGCCTGGGCCTAGGAGCTGCGCTGGCTCCACATGGGGGCAGGCTGGGTTCTAAGGCAGGGCCTGGGGCTCACCAAAGCCCAGGAGGCCTGGATGCCTGACTTGCTGCACTGTCTCCTCAGGACCCCGGGATGACGGGGCCAGCCTGCAGGCCCCGGGGCTTCAGGATACACCTTGCATGGCTCCTGTGGCAGGCATCACTCAGTGCCAAGGCTGTGCCCAGGCAGCTGACGAGATGGGAGGGCCGGCCCGCTACTCCCAGCCAGTGTCCAGGTGAGCCTGTTGCCCCTGGCTGCCCCCAGCACCTTCCCAGTGGGGGCTCCCTGCTCACCTGCCTCCACCCTGTCTCCAGATTGCCGCTGGGAGGGGAGCAGCCACAGGAGGAAGACTCAGCAGCCAGCTCGGAGGAGGGAGGCGGGTCTGGCCCGGAGGCTGGGCTCAGCGTGGGCCTCGCCAAGCACCTGCTCAGTGCACTGGGAGACCGACTGTGCCGTGTTCTGAGGAGGGAGCGGGAGGCCCTGGCCTGGGCCCACCAGGAAGGTGAGTGCGCCCACGGGGCATTCATCCTGCAAGGCCTGATCCTGGGGTCAGTGCTTTCTCATGGGGCCTCCTTCCCTGCCAGCATTGCCTGCCTGTCCTGCCTCCAGCTCAGCTCGGGAGCTCCTGCCTTGCTGTGCCCATATTTCCAGCTCAGGCTCTGAGTCAACTTGTATTCTGAAGTTTCTGGCTTGGGCGGGGGATGTTGGAAAGGTGTAAAACCTGGTCTGGCCTAACCCTTCTAGAGCTTTGGGCTTGCTAGGGAAACAAGATTGAATGCCAGGTGTCTGTAAGAGCTCTGGGAGGTGGCGGCAGAGCTCCCTGTGGCTTTGCACGGGAGGGAAGGCTTCCGGGGTGGCCCGCTGTCAGGCCCTGGGAGGCTGGTAGGATTGGGGCCAAGGTTAGAGGTGAACAGAGTGCGAGGTGTCAGCTAGTGCCTCTGGCTCCAGCCTTTCCCTCTGGTTTGTTGTTGTTCAGTCACCAAATCCTGGCTGACTCTTTGCGACCCCGTGGACCGCAGCACGCCAGGCCTCCCTGTCCTTCACCATCTCCCAGAGTTCGCGCAAACTCATGTCCATTGAGTCAGTGACGTCATCCAGCCATCTCATCCTCTGTCGCCCTTCTCCTGCCCTCAGTCGTCCCCAGCATCAGGGTCTTTTCCAGGCTCCCTTCCATGGGAGCCTGGAAAACACACACCCTCGGTCTTGTCACTCCCTGAATGAGACCCACAGGTGGTTCCCTCATTTTTTAATTTTGTGTCGGGGTATAGCCAAGTAACAATGTTGTGATAGTTTCAGGTGGACAGCAAAGGGACTCAGCCATACATACACATGTATCCATTCTCCCATCCAGGCAGTGGTGACTCCCTCTGTCCTAGAAAGTCCAGCCCCTTCCCCTCTCATAGCCAGCTCCTGTCCACCCTACCACTCCCTCCGCCTGGATTCCCAGCACACCGCATCACCGTCTGCCTGGCTCACTCGAGCTTGTCTGCTCCCTCGGGTCTTGGCACCCTCAGTTCCCTCGTCTGGAATGCCCTTCTCCTCCCTTCCTACCTGGTGAATGAAAACTTACTCATCACTTGGGGCCCGTTTGGGCAGCTGTCCCCACCCTCATCCTTCCGTCCCGCTCATAATCTAGCAGCCACCCCGTGATGCACTGCAGTGTTTGTGCGCTCATCCCTCGCCTTGTGATGTGAGCGCTGGGAGGGCAAGCACCAGGTTCTGACCAGCTTTGAACTACCAGCACCCAGTCTGAGATGGGACAAGCGTGTGTCTAATGAGTAAATGAGCGTCTGCTCACCAGCGACCTCCCACCTGCCAGCTAGTGCTTAATCTGAACCTCTGGGTGAGAGAGGGAGTAAGGTTTCCTCTTCTGAGATACAGAGGAGTCCCTGAGGAAATGGGCTTCCCAGGTGGCACTAGTGGTAAAGAACCTGCCTGCCAATGCAGGAGATGGAGTGGACGCAGGTTCAATCCCTGGGTTGGGAAGATCCCCTGGAGTAGGGCATGGCAACCCACTCCAGTATCCTTGCAAACCCACTCCAGAATCCCGTGGACAGAGGAGCCTGGTGGGCCACAGTCCATGAGGTCGCAGAGTCGGACATGACTGAGTGACTTAGCATGCATGCCCCTGAGAAGACCCCACTGCTCTGGAGGATGAGGGGATGAAGAGTTGTGTTGGGTGGATCTGGAAGCCCTGGGACAGGCGTTGGAGGGACACACTGACTGAGCTGTCCTGGGCGGGTTGGTTGCAGATGGTGGTGCGGTGGAGGGGCTGTTGAGTAATCCAGGGTGACTGCAACAGGCCTGTCTCCCTTTTGGGGTAGCCCCTCAGTGGAAACTGCCCCTGTCTATGCATCCCTCCCACATGAGGTCCTCAAAGGGGCCACTGGATTGAGGCCCCTCCGACCTTGTTCTCTCCTGTGGTTAGCAGGCCAGGCGCCAGTCGGGACTGAGGACGACCCAAGCCTTCCACGCTGCTGCAGCCACTGCCACCACGGACTGTTCAATACCCACTGGCGATGCCCTCGCTGCAGCCACCGGCTATGTGTGGCCTGTGGTCGCATGGCAGGTGCTGGGAGGACCAGGGAGAAAGCAGGTAGGAAAGGAGCTGGGGGCCTCAGAAGGGCTGCTTTACGGCTCATGGTCAGGGACTTCCCTGGTGGTCCAGTGGTTAAGACTCTGTGCATCCATTACAGGGAGCACGGGTTTGATCCCCAGTCAGGGAACTAAGATCCTACATGCCTCAAGGCATGGACCAAAAAAAAAAAAGTTCAAGGCCATTTCTTGGTTGAGTCTCCCCAAGAGAGTCTCCCTCCCCAGCCTGCTCAATGCCTCTTGGAGCAGACAGTTTCCTCTCCAGATCAGAGGGCCATGCCTGTGTTCTAGCCCACCCTTGAAAGAAGTCACATGCCTATTCTCTGCCCCTCACTTTGCTCACCTTGTACTGTTTTAAACCTTACAACACTGTGAGGTGGGTATCATTGCCTCCATTTTCCAGATAGTAAGAAAAACTCATGTTAAGTGACTTGCCCAAGATCACACAACAAGTAAGTGTTAGGTCCAGGATTTAAACTCAGGTCTTCTGATTCCAAGTCCTGCTGTCTTCGTGGTTCTCAGCTTTCTCTCCCTTGGCTCAACTCGGCCACCTCAACACTTGAAGTTTCCCAGTGTTCCAATAGACATGGCCAAAAAAAGTTCCAGGGTCAGAAACCTTTCGGAACACCGTATTCTACATGATCATCTTGCAATGCACTCAGCATATTAAAGGCTCTGTGTTCTGCAAGCAGAGGATCTTATGTCACTATGGAACCCAAGTTTCCCAGAAGGCCCGTGTTTTATAGATTGTCAAGGTCCCCGATTGAAATATCACGCCCTTGCCCTTCTTCCCTGACCTTAACCTGGGGTTACCTTGATTTCCTGACCCACAGCTTCTGCCTTCCCACCCCAACAGGCTCTCAGGGACAGTCCATGGAGAAGTGTGGCCAGGAGGTTGGGCACAGAGCTGGTTCCCTGATGCTCACCCAGTTTGTCTCCAGTCAGGGTGAGTTCTCTTGGAGGGGCAGGCTGGACAGAGGTCAGGTCCAGGGGGAGACCAGCTTCCTGTGTGGATGTCCCTCAGCCCTATCCCATGTCCTCTGGTGAGTGAGGCCAAGCAGTGTGGGAGTGGCCCCCGTCTGCCGTCACTGGCAAATTCCATCTCCCCTCTGCCCCTTACAGCTTTGGCAGAATTAAGCGCTGCAATGCACCAGGTCTGGGTCAAGTTTGACATCCGGGGGCACTGCCCCTGCCAAGCTGATGCCCGAGTGTGGACCGCTGGGGATGGAGACCCGCAGGTAAGAAAGCAGGGCATGGGACAGGGCGCTAGCCTGTGGCGCCCAGGATAAGGCAGTGTGTCTTCAAATCCCTGACTTCGGCAAGGTTTGGTCCTTTTCTTCGGTGGGAATGAAGAGGGACATGGAAGCTGGGTGAAGTCGGGACACTTCTATTCTTCCCCTGGGGACCAGGATCCCTGGAATGAGCTCGAGCATCTTCTCCTACCCAGGCCCTAGAACTCCCGCTTTCTCTGTTCGTGTTCTTGCTATAACTGCCAGAGTTTCTTCTTTCTCCTCCTGGGAGCGCACGCCTGCGGGCAGAGTGTCCGCCCAGCTTCTCAGTATGCGCATGCGTATTCACTTGTTTCAGGCGTGTCTGACTCTTCGCGACTCCATGGACTGTAATCTGCCAGGCTCCTCTGTCCATGGGATTCTCCAGGCAAGATTACTGGAGTGGGTTGCCACCCTCCTCCAGGGGATCTTCCCGACCCAGGGATCGAACCCACATCTCTTATGTCTCCTGCATTGACAGATGGGTTCTTTACCACTAGCGCCACCTGGGAAGTCCTCTTCTTAGTATTCCCTGCACCTAATACAGAGCAGGTGCTCAGTATGCATTTCACAGTTTTTTTGTTGTTTTTAAAATTAAGTTCATGTACTTACTATAAAAGTCATATATTCAATAAATAGTTTAGAGAATGGTTTTTGTGTGTCAGATACTGTATACATTTCAGCTGTGGAAAATGTGGAAAATATAGATAAGAAAACAGCAATGGCTTATAATGTCACCATTGTCGTTTTGACATATTTCTTTTCAATCATTTGCCTCCATGTTTATTCCAGCCTCTTTTATATAGACTTTAGATCCGGCTACATGCATGAGTCCATGGGCAACTTTTCTCCACCTAATGCTCTATCATATGACATTTTGCTCCTTGTAAACACCATTTTAGGACTTTCAGGGGTCCACTGTGAATACTTGGGGGTTGGGGGTTGAATTGGATTGAGTTGCATTTGCTGTTTTTACATCTCTGATTGGATTGGGGGTGGTGGTGACTGGGTTTAACAGAAGGAGTCGACGGAGAAAACTCCCCCAACTCCACAACCTTCCTGCAACGGGGATACCAACAGGACCAAGGACATTAAAGAGGGTGAGCAGCCCCCTGCCCCTCACTCAGGCTGTGTGGGGAAGCTGAGTCAGGTTGGAATCCCCAGGAGAGATTGGAATTGTTTTAGCCATCCCCACCCCCATCACCATTTCTCTCCTCAAGTCATCCTAAACAAAGTGTGGTGTGTGTGTGTGTGTGAAGTCACTTCAGTTGTGTCTGACTCTTTGAGACCCCATAGACTGTAGCCCACTAGGCTCCTCTGTCCATGGGATTCTCCACGCAAGAATACTGCAGTGGGTTGCCATGCCTTTCTCCATCTAAAGAAAATCAGTCTCAATAAAATCTAGGACAAGACCTCTAGCTCCTCTCCGTCCAGACCCCTGACCTGAGTCCCTCATTTGGAGATGTCCTAGAGACCCTGGCAGGAAAGCTGGTGGGAGGTGAGTGCATCTAGGGCAGAGCTGAGATGGGCAAGGCCAGCGGAGGCTGAGCAGGCATAGCCAGGAGACGAGGGAAGCGCGTGTGTGGGCAATGGAACCTCAACAGAGAGGTGAAGCCCTGCACCCCTCTCCTCCTTCACAGAGACCCCAGACTCCACCGAGACCCCGGCAGAAGACCGTGCCAGCCGAGGGCCCTTGCCTTGTCCCTCTCTGTGTGAACTGCTTGCCTCCACTGCTGTCAAACTCTGCCTGGGGCATGAACGGATACACATGGCCTTTGCCCCTGTCACTCCGGCCCTGCCCAGCGTGAGCAAGGGCATGAAGGGAGGGCTGGGGGCCCAGGACCTGAGCTGGGCTGGCCTCCCCTGTGGGCTCAGGTGGGTCCTGAGTACTCCCTCCCCTCTGTCCCTCCCTCCTTGCAGGACGACCGCATCACCAACATCCTGGACAGCATCATCGCGCAGGTCGTAGAGCGGAAGATCCAGGAGAAAGCCCTGGGGCCGGGGCTGCGGGCCGGGTCGGGCCTACGCAAGGGCCTGGGCCTGCCCCTCTCCCCCGTTCGGCCCCGGCTGCCTCCGCCTGGAGCTCTGCTGTGGCTGCAGGAGCCCAGGCCTCAGCGAGGCTTCCACCTCTTCCAGGAGCACTGGAGGCAGGGCCAGGTGAGGCTCCTAGCTCTCACGGCCTTGCCTGAGGGGCCTGAGGGAGGCTGCTGAGGGCTCCCTGCCTCTGCTCTTTGGCCCCGCGATCCCCAGTGCTCTGTGCTTGCCTTGAGGGGTTACCCTAGTCTTGGAGGCTGTGATGGGGTCCCTGGTGTTTGGGTTGAGTCTGTTGGGCGTGCCACCTCCCTCCCAATACACACAGGGCCTTTGATCTTGAGGCCAAGGCAGACCTGGTCAGTCACTCAGAGGGAACACGGCTGGTCCCCATGCCGTCCTGGTGCCCAACAACACGCTGCAGTCTGGCCCCATTGGGCACACCCTCCATTCTCCTCATGTCCCCTTTCTTTTCCCACTGCAGCCTGTGCTGGTGTCAGGAATTCAGAGGACACTTCAGGGCCACCTGTGGGCGTCAGAAGCTCTCGGGGTGCTCGGAGGCCAGGTGCAGGCATTGACCCCCCTTGGGCCTCCCCAGCCCACCAGCCTGGGCAGCGCAACATTCTGGGAGGGATTCTCCCGGCCTGAGAGTGAGTATCCCAGATGGGAAGGAGGAGGCGGGAGTCTGAGCCTGGGGCGTGGCAGTGGGCAAGGCCGTGGAGTCTCAGAGTGGACCTGGGGGCAGCTAGAAGCAGAGCCCCCTGCAGAAGCTAGACTCTGTCACCACCACGGGAGCAGGGCCCTCTGGGCCAATGAGGTTTCTCCCTGGGCCAATAGCTGTTCTGTCTCCCTGCTAGGTCGCCCGAAGTCAGATGAGGGCCCGGTGTTCCTACTGCACAGAGCTCTGGGGGACGAGGACACCAGCAGGTATGTTGGTGCCAAGGGCTGCCTGGGCCTCCCTGCATCTCCTGTTTAGCCTTGGGATACTCAGTGCCCTGTGCTTGCCTTGGGGGGGTTACCATAGTCTCGGGGGCTGTGATGGGGTCCCTAGTGCCTGAGTTGAGTCTGTTGGACATGACATTACCCTTCCCCTTGCCCCTCACACACACACATAGGGTAGAGAACCTGGCTGCCAGCCTGCCACTCCCAGAGTACTGTGGCCGCCATGGGAAACTCAACCTGGCTTCCTACCTCCCTCCGGGCCCTTTCCTGCGTCCACTGGAGCCCCAGCTGTGGGCAGCCTATGGTGAGTGTCCACTTTACTCCTGTCCAGTCCCTACCCCTCTACCTATAGTCCCCAAGAACCCATAACACTGTGCCAAGTCTTGGGGCCCATTCCCAACTAGCCTTTCTCCACCTCCATACAGGTGTGAGCCCACACCGTGGGCACCTGGGGACCAAGAACCTCTGTGTGGAGGTGACCGACCTGGTCAGTGTCCTGGTACGTGCTGAAGCCCCCCTGCCCACGTGGCGCCGGACACAGAAAGGTGCGTCCTCAGCTGGAAGCAGGGGTGGGTGCGAGCTTCTGAGGCGAAGTGGTGTCTCTGCTGGGCCCAGGGTCCTCCTGAGCTGTCTTTCTTTCCCAGATTTCCTCTCAGGCCTGGACGGGGAGGGGCTGTGGTCCCCGGGCAGCCAGGTCAGCACCGTGTGGCATGTGTTCCGGGCACAGGACGCCCAGCGCATCCGCCGCTTTCTCCAGATGGTGAGGGGGGAGCCGGGGACCCCTCCCCTTCCCCTCCCAGCCCCAGGAGCTCTCCCTCTGCCCGTGTACCCCGTGTGCTCGCTCGCTCGCCTCAGGTGAGCTGGACTCGACAGGTGCAGAGAAGCCAGCCTGGGCCCTTAGGAGAGGTGTGTGGTGGGGTGCACAGAAAGTGGGGGGCTGAGGCAGGGCCTAGTGATGAAATGAGGCAAGAGCTGCCACAGGCTGGGCCCTGGGTCTATCATCTTCGTTAACTGTCACAGATACCACATTTGGTCGGGCTTCCCTGGTGGCTCAGGACGGTAAAGAGTCCGCCTGCAATGCAGGAAACCTGGAGTTCAATCCCTGGGTCAGGAAGATCCCGTGGAGAAGGGAATGGCAACCCACTCCAGTATTCTTGCCTGGAGAATTACCTGGACAGAGGAGCCTGGCAGGCTACAGTCCATGGGATTGCAAAGAGTCAGACAGGACTGAGCAACTAACCCACACACTTTATGAGGAGATGCCCTTTGGGGTGCTAGCAAGGAACAGCTGAGGGGGGCAGCCACAGTAGGCAAAGGGAAAGATGGGACCTAGAGGATGGGCAGGGAAGGAGAAGAGGAGGGTTGAGCAGGAGCTGGAAGAGGCCCTGTGCTTCCAAAGTCCAGTGGAGCCCTGATTGTCCTAGGGAAGGGATACCCACCCAGAGTCACCCCCGCTCAGGCACATGCGCACACACAGACATCAAGTGTCAGCGCAGCTGTCCATCACCACCCCTCTACCCATACATGCAGAAAGGTGGGTGGGCTCACATGGGCTGGAATACACAGAGCGGAGCAGACCACACTACGCCTTCACACACGCATGGCCTTGTCTGGGCTGGGTGTGGCCGGATGTGGGCAGTCCTGCATGGCCAAAGCTGATGATTCATGGGGAGGGTCTGAGGGGAATAGCCTCACTGAGAGGCCTGGGAAACACTGCTCAGATTCCAGGTTGGACTTCCTTGGCACCTGCCTGGGGTTACCCTACGGTCCAGCCTGACTCATCAGCCTGGTCTTGGAGGCCTGAACCCTGAGCCCAGGGATAATGGCTGAAGTCCTAACTGAAGGGCTTGGATGGAGCTAGTGGGCACCTGGAGCACAAGGCTGGGTTCCCCTGCTGGCTTCTATGAACCCCCATCTGCACAAGGAGCACCCCGCTCTGGTTGGAGAGGGGAAGGGTGGTGAAGGCCCCCCAAAGCTTTGCCTGCTTCAGAGGCCTCAGCCTAGACAGTCTAGTTCCATCCACTGAGAGTCAGAACTTCCGAGTCTGGATCTGGGATTTTAGGAGAATCTGACGAAACCTTCAAATTGTCTCCCTAGGGACATATGGCTACCTACTCACCCACAATTTAGCATGCAGTTCAGGATGTCCCAGGACGCCACCAAGTTAAGAGCTCCTGGCATAGATGGTTTATGAGTTGCGATTCTGCGGGATGTCTTCCTAGGTTTTGGAGAAAGGAGTACCTTTGGAGGAGGGAGCAGAGAGCCCAGGGCCAGAGACACAGGCTATTCAAGCCATCTAGCCCCAGGAAAAGCGGGGATTTGGACCCTCTGCCTCAAACTCTTAAGCCTTCCTTCTAATCTTCTTCCAGCCAGATCTCTGTTTTGCCAGCTTAAGCGACCCCAGCCCCCAGTATCCGGGTCCTGTCCCACCCACCCCTACATCCTTCCCAACCTGCCCTTCAAGACTCTACAGCTCCTACCTGTGTCTCTGGCCTTTGGGAAGCCCACGCCCCATCTTCCTGCAGCCCTACCCTAGCCTCTTCCCACACTCCACTTGCTCATCCCTCCTTCTCTTCTTTGAGGTGTGCCCCACTGGGGCAGGAAACTTGGAGCCTGGAACCCCTGGCAGGTGCTACCTGGACGCAGGGCTGCGGCGGCGCCTGCGGGAGGAGTGGGGTGTGAGCTGCTGGACCCTGCTGCAGGCCCCCGGAGAAGCCGTGCTGGTGCCCGCGGGGGCTCCCCACCAGGTGCTTCCCCAGCGCGTGCCAGTGGGGGCTCTGCAAAGAGCTCAGAGTATCAGAAGCAGTCCCCAGGCTGTTACACCCTCTATTCCTCCTGTGGAGCTAGGCAGAACAGGAAGTCACGCCTCCATTGGAGGGAAGAGGAGAATCCTGTGGTCTTGAAGTCATCAAGCTTACTGGGCATCAAGCTTGTCCCTCGATGTCTGGTCTGCCTGCGCCATCTCTGGCATCCCTTTGGCCTGCTTTTGGCCATGCCCTTTGTGGTGCTCCTTGCTGGATCCAGGGCATCCACTCTCTGAGAGCCGGTTGGGTGGGGCTCATTAACGAGAAGTAGAGCTCAGGGATCAGAGGGGAAGGATGCGTCACCCTGAGTCTCCATTGACCCCCCCAACTTGTCTCCTCGGCACAGGTGCAGGGCCTGGTAAGCACAGTGAGCGTCACTCAGCACTTCCTGTCCCCTGAAACCTCTGCCCTCTCTGCTCAGCTCTGCCACCAGGGGCCAAGCTTGCCCACTGACCACCGCCTGCTTTATGCCCAGGTGAGTGGGACACTGGCCAGAAGCCTGGGTGTGCTGCCCGATTTCCCCATCAAGCAGAGCTGGGTCCAGGGAGGGCCTTCTTGGCAGGGAGAGCCCAGGGGCATGACTGTAAACTTCTTGTCCTCTCTCTTTCTCCTAGATGGACTGGGCTGTGTTCCGAGCAGTGAAGGTGGCTGTGGGAACATTGCAAGAGGCTAAATAGGGGTGGGAGGTCCCAGGTGTCTGGGGTGGAGGTCAGGAGCAGGCACGGCTTCAGCAGAGATGGCACTGGGGAACTTGGGGACTTTGGGTCAATTCCATACTCTGGACACAAGCAGGCACCATGTTCCCTGCCCCTGACCTGAGCCCTGATGCCAACAACCACAGTGCACTGAAGCTTACACCTGCCCTTTGCATACTGGCACCTGGTCTGCCCCTGAGCCCTTCTCCAAGGTACCAGACCCAGACTGGGGGGTGATTGTCTCCTTCTAACCCCTGCCCCCCAACCCAGCAGACAAACAGCCCTTCCCTGGGGGACCTCAGGCATCATTCTGGCTTAAGCGACACCTCCTGTTGCTGCTTCACCTCCTGCTGTCTCCTGTGCCTGAGCTCTACTCATACCACCCACATCCTCCCGGGCTCCCAGAGGCCCTTCGCCCTGCAGGCGTGCTAGACAAGGGGTCACTGACATCCCGCCTTCCTGCCAGAGAGCTGTGATGTGTGGGGAGGGGACAGCCTCAGGTCACCATCCAGGTTTGGCCGGAGGGGGCGATATGGGCGAGACCCCATCCCTGCTCCCTCCTCTCACCTCCTTCCTTCTGGATTTCCATTAAAGCCTGTTGTTTTGTGAATGCTGCCTTGTGGTTGGCCGTGCTCCTGCAGGCCACATGGATGGGGAGGGAGGGGGAAACCTGGAACTGGAGCAGGGTGGGAGGGGGCTGAAGCAGTGGTGACAGGGACCTCAGACACCCCTGCCTGCTCCTCTTAGAGTTGGGGGGGGGCGCTGTGTCCCTCCCTCCCACAGAGGAGCAAAGAGGGGCTGACCTTGAGGATGCTGCTGACAGCAGGCAAGGCGGAGGTCTCAATCACAACAGCATGGCATCTCCCTGTGTGACACTGGAGACCCAGAAGCCCTAACTCTCCGTGCAAACTTCAGGCCACCCCATCTCTCCTGTCTGAACTGGAGCTCTGGGAGTCTGGCCCCAGAAAGCCCTTGACCAGCCTTTTGCCGTCGGTGCCCGTGGCCAGCCCGGTGCCCACTGGCTGGTGCTGGAGATAGCTGACAGCCCCTCCCCACCCACAGGGCCCTCTGGTGTGGCCCCACCCCTCGCCCCTTCCTTGTATTTCTCACCCCCAACACGCTCTGACTCTTGTTACAATTGTTCTTGCAGTGGTTCTGGGAATGTTATTTTTTTTTTTATGAAATAAAATTTTTTATTATAAATTTAATATATTTTCAGAACTTTTAGAAAATAAGAAACAGAAACCTATATACTATTTACCTCCACTACCTTCAATCCAACCACTCTTATTGTGTTGGTGTATTTCCTTTAGTTTTTTTTCTCCAGGGCTCTTTCACACATGGCTGAATGCGGGGTGTTTTGCATTAGGTTTCTTTCTTTAACACTGATCATCATCATTTTCTGGGTTGCCCTCTAACCTTTATTTTAAGAAAGCGTTAGTCTCCAAGTATGGACTGTAGCCCACAGGCTCCTCTGTCCATAGGATTCTCCAAGCAAGAATACTGGAGTGAGTTGCCATTCCCTTCTCCAGCAGATCTTTCTGACCCAGGGATAGAACTCCAGTCTCCTGCATTGCTTCCAGGTTCTTTACCATCTGAGCCACCAGGGAAGCCAATTTATTTTAAATGGTCGCTTATACTGTCTTAGGCTTGGCAATAATTTACATAAACATTGCCCATTTAAAAAAAAATTAGATTTCTTCCTTGTATGCAAAGCTAGGCTATTTTCATTTTTTTCTTTGGGATAGGAAAAAGAAAATTAAGGAAATACTGCCTTTGATGTGTCAGTGTTTTTACTGATCTCATTGAAGCCCTTTATCATAACTTTGGGGTCGATATTATTTAATTCTATTTTACAGAAGAGGAAACAGGCAGGCCGGGGTTAAGTCACATCCAAGGTCACACAGCATCACCCAAGGTCACACAGCATCACCCAAGGTCACAGAGCAATTTTATTGGCAGCACTGGGACTGGAGCCAAGTTTCCTGACTCGAGCCACCTCATTTATATTACAGTCTTCACACTTAATGGACTTTGCAGATGGCCGTGCTGCTGTCTCCTCTGTCCTCTTCCTTCCAGTACAGACAGGCACTTCACAGCTGACCATGTTCCAAGTGGCACAGAGTGAGCTGTCCTTACCTGTATCTCACCTTGTAATGCCGTGTCCTAATGTCACCCCAGAACCCCCTACACGGGGTCCTTCCTGTGGGAAGACGGGGACGGCCTTGTGACAGGGTCTATCCCCCCTCCAGACCTCTGCCACCTCCCTTTTCGTGGCGGGTTGTAGCATCCTTGAGGGCATATTGGGTCGGGCTCCTAGCGAACAGAAGGTGGATCAAATGTTCCAGGACTCACCTGTGAATGAAGCCAGTCCAGGTGGGGACTGATGCTGAAACAACTCGGGGCCCTTGGTGGAGGCTCAGCGGGCCACCCCCAGTCCAGCCCTGTCCTTTGGGCCTTTGTTTCTCCCAGCATCCTGTGGTCTACCTGCTCTAGTCCTGCTCACTGGCCCAGATTTCACAACCTCAGAGCTGGAAGTGACGTCAGAATGTACATATCCAACTCTACCTTTCTCTTTCTTCTTATCAAATACATTTTTTAGGCTTTTTTTTGGAGGGGGGGCTGTACTCTGTGGCTTGTGGGATCTTAGTTCCCCAACAAGGACTGAAGCCAAGCCCTAGGCGGTGAAGGTGATAAGTCTCTTCTTTTTCTTTCTTTTAGACTTTTAATTTTGAAATGACTTGAGGTTTCCAGTTGAGTCACAGAGATACTACAGAAAGTTCCCAGTTAGCCTTCATCTAGCTTCCTCTCGTGGTAACATCTTAAATAACCATGGTGGTGGTGGTACTAAATCGCTTTAGTCATGTCCACCTCTTTACAACCCTACAAATGGTAGCCCACCAGGCTCCTCTCTCCAGGCACAATACTGGAGTGGGTTGCCACGTCCTCCTTTGGGGATCGACCAAGGGATTGAACCCTTGTCTCTTAACATCTCCTACATTGGCAGGTGGGTTCTTCACCACTAGCACCACCTGGGAAGCCCATATAACCAGGGCACAGTGATCAAAATGTAAGAACTGATACTGATACAACTCTATTAACTAAGCAACAGACTTTATTGGGCTTTCACCGATTTTCTGTTTGAGGATCCACCCATCTTCTTTACAGGTGGCCGGGAGGGTAGATGTGGCTTCCTTGAGGCCACTCAGGAAGCTAGTGGCAGGGCACAGGTTGAAGTCGGGCCTCCTCCTCCCAGTGCCCTGGCCTGCTGCCCTTCTCACCCTTCCTGCTTTGTCTAGGGCCAGGGCTGCTGCTCCTTAAAAGAACTCTAGCTTCACAGACACCCTTACCCCACCTTGCTTGCCCTGCCCAATTCTGAGGTTGCCTCCGCTGTCTTTCTGCACACATGCTCCCGTGCACATGCGTGTCCACAGGCCCTGAAATGGCTGGCCCAAGCCTGGTTCCTGTGGGCGCTGGAAGCACTGCACCACAGGGCCAACCAGTTCAGCCACTTCTGTCCACTGGCCTGCATGCAGCCACCCACACAAGCCAGTGCCCTAGCCTCTGTGGGAATGGAGGGCGCAGAGCACACTTGATGGAGCCCCACCTTGGTTTCAGGTTCTAGAGGTTTCTATCTCAGCCCCTCTCCCTCCCTCAGCTTTTCCAGTTCTGGCTTGGGGCCTCTCCTGTCTCCATCTGGTGTGTGCCCTCTGACACCTGGAGACAGTCACTTTCTGTTGTCCTTCTCAGCATCTCTGAAGACGTGGTAAAGAACCTCCTGCCAACATAAGAGAGGCGGGTTCTATCCTTGGGTCAGGAAGATCCTGTGCCGGAGGACATGGCAACCCACTTCAGTATTCTTATCTGGAGAATCCCATGGACAGAGGAGACTGGCGGGCTACAGTCCATGGAGTCTCAAAAAAAGTTGGACATGACTGAAGTGGCTTAGCATGGCACAGTACAACTCCCTCTAGGACCTTCCACCCATGGGGCCTTTCACAGTTTACAACTGGTTTTCAAGTTTCTCTCATCACAGGGGTGATTAGGTCCACTCAAATGGCGAGGAACGCTTTGCCCAGTGATAATGGGGAGAGTGGAGCCGCGGTTTGCCACAGCCTTTGCTCTTCCAGGCAGTTAGGCCGTCTGGTGTTTATCTTAGGCTGCCTCTGAGGCTTTCAGAGCCCTGCCCAGACATGATCTCACTCTCTCTCAAATCATCCCTGGGAGGCAGAAGGGAGTCTGGGACGAATGCTGTCCCCATTTCACAGATGTGAAAATAAAGGTCTAAACACACGCACATACATGTGTGTGTGCCCGGCAAACATGTGGAAAAGTTGCTTTGCAGTCCTGGGAGCCTGATTTTGGCCCTGGAAATTCAGTTGTTTGGAACGTTCGAGGTCTTGGATGGGGTGGGGGCGGCAGCGTTCACAAGTGCCTCACGTGATTGCAGCTCCCCCAGGGATAACCCACAGCTTAATCCAGTGCCCTGCCTCCGAAGACCTTGCAGTCAGTTTAGTATTTGATAAGGGCCTAAGGAGGTTTATCTGGTGTGGCTGGAATTCCCTAGACTAAGGTCTAGTTCATGGTGGCCCTGTAGGCACATGTCATAAAAGTGAGCCTTTGTTCGGTAGCCACAAATGCTGAAGCCAGGACAGCCCAGCCTGGAGCGTTGCTGGGCTGCTTGGTGGTGGTCATCCATGCTGGACAGTCCACAGAGTCCCTCTCATGGTGGCTCACCTTCCTGGCAGTCCTGGGAAGGAAGAGCTGTTAGCAGCTTATTGTAGAAAAAGCAGAGACATCACTTTGCCAACAAAGGTCCATATAGTCAAATCTATGGTTTTTCCAGTAGTCATGTATGGATGTGAGACTTAGACCATAAAGAAAGCTGAATGCCAAAGAACTGATGCTTTGAAATTGTGGTGCTGGAGGACTTCTGAAAGTCCCTTGGACAGCAAGGAGATCAAACCAGTCAATCCTGAAGGAAATCAACCCTGAACATTTATTGGAAGGACTGATGCTAAAGCTGAAGCTCCAATACTTTGGCCACCTGATGTGAAGAGACAACTCACTGGAAAAGACCCTGATTCTAGGAAAGATTGAGGGCAGGAGGAGGGCACGACAGGATGAGATGGTTGGATGGCATCACCAACTCAATGGACATGAGTTTGAGCAAACTCTGGGAGATGGGGAAGGACAGGGAAGCCTGGTGTGCTGCCGTCCGTGTCTCACAAAGAGTCGGACATGACTGAGCGACTGAATGACAAGAAAGACAAGGAAACAGGCCCACAAAACAAACCCACAAACAAGCCCCTGACTCTATTAGGGCAGAGTCAGTCAGGGAGCAATGGCTGGGCATCCAGCTCCAAGTCCAATGCTTAGCTCCACCAAGCTACTGTCCCCCCTAAAGGGACATGACCAAAGCCAGGAAGAAGGAAAAGGGAGCGCTCACTGGGACTGAGGAGCTCAGACTTGTCTGGTTTCAGCTTTTGCCTTCCTGTCCTGAGAAGAGGTTAAGGAAGGAGAAAAGGTCAGGCTGGGGGAGAAGAAGGAGCTCCTGAAATCAACCCACACCCTGCTCTCAATAGACCAGAACACCACCAACATGGTGGTGGTGAGGGGGCGGTAACAACAAAGTTGAAGGAGCAGTACATATCCCCTGAAGGGGAGAGGGCCCTGACCCTGCGTAGGAAATGCGGCGGACTGGCGGCCGGGACAAGATTGATGACGGCTACATGCACTGATCTCTGCCCGAAGTTCTGCCTCCCATGGCCAGGCACACCTTGACCATCCCAGTTCTGCAATCTCCCTCCTCTGAGCGCCTGCAGCATCTCCTGCCCGAACCGATTTTTTGAACCAATCTTGTAGCACTCGCCTTATAAGTCAGCTGGCTTTCCATTATTTCTCTACGTCCACCTTTCCAACTAGATCAGAATCTCCTCCAGGGCAGGAGATCTTGTCCTCCCTGCCACGTGACAACCAGTACATTCTCAGTAGAGAAATAAGGTTATTTGGGAAGTGTCATTTAGGGCAATGCCGTGGTTTGTTTACAAGGGCTGGACACTGGGCCCACGCCGCGGGCCCGGTGACGTCATCGGGTTTGTGATGCTACCTTCGCTGGCTGCTGCGCTGCTCCGCAGCCTGCGGGCAGGTGACGTCACCGTCGGAACCCGTGCAGACAAGTGCGCGCTGGAGGAATTAGCGATGCTGGCGGCCTGAGATGCCGGGAAAGAGGAGGAACCGATGCAACGGCAGATGCGGTGTGGCGTCCGCACCGCCCGGGCGGGGCGCCTAGCCCCCTTACGGACTGGCTCCGCCCCCGCCGTGACCTTTCCGCGCCAGCCAATCCGAGCCGGCCGCGGTGACGCTCAGCCTATCAGCGCCCAGAGCACGCCGGGCGCTTCCGTGTTCGCGAGCGCACCAGACCCGAGCCCTCAGGGGGAGGGGGCGAGGCCGACGGGCCCCACCGTCACCCACGTACGTCCCACCCGTCTCGGCCGATCTGCAGTTCCCGGGCCGCCGCCTCTCGGGGGACCTTATGGCTTCGGAAGGCCTGAGAGGGGCGCTGACGGCCGTGCTGGGGGGCCGGGGGCTGCTCGTGCAGAACTATGATTCGGGGCCGGCTGGGGAGCCGCCGGCGCCGGTGCGGCTGCGGAAGAATGTCTGCTACGTGGTGCTGGCCGTGTTCCTCAACGAGCAGGTGAGCGGCCGCCCGTCGGGCCCACCGCCCAGGTCTCTGGGGCTCGCAGCCAGCCCCGGTAGGGAACACAGGACATACCGGCAACAGCCACAGCCTTCTGGTGTGTGGCTCTTCCCAGTTTTGCAAAGCACTTTCACACTTACATCTGAGCCTTGCGCAGCGCAGCGCAGCCCTGAGATCCTCCCAACGTACAAGGGAGGAAACTGAGGTTCACGAGCCTGTTTAATCCCACCAGGCCTCAGTTCCTTGAGGGGAGGCTGTCTTACTCCTCTTCCATTCTCCCCAGAAGCTAGCGCGGTGCCCGCCACGGAGTGGGCTTAAAAACCTTTCCAGTGCTTCAGAGGCCTCCCCTGGGCCCCATGGACAGTAAGTGCACAACTTTTGCTTACACCCAGGCCTCTGACCCCCTGTTTGATGCTCTGTTTGGTGTGGATCCCTGTACATGGTGCGGTAACAACAGCTAGAAGGGGTCAGAGCCATAGGTAGGAGTTGTTTGGGGTGAGGGTTTGGGGCGTGTTTCAAAGCCTAGACAGGCCACAGGGAGTTTATAAACCATGAGGGGAGGTGAGAGATATGTTGTGACTTGTGCAGACGCGAATTAGTGCAGGACGCATGGCAACCCTCCCTGAAGGCCTAATCTCCAGCCCCTGAAGCAGCTCCCAGGATTCTTAACCCCTTTCTGAAATGGAAACCTGAATGCAGAGAAAGATAAGCTGCAGAGACCGCTGCAGTCCCCAGACCCAGGGCCAGTTCCCTGGAAAAATTAATTTCAGGGTGGCCCCTGGGATGTGGGTATTGAGGAACTTTATCTGAGATTGGAGCTGGACCCAGAGCAAGTGAAGGCTACTGGCTCTGCTGCCCCCCCTGGAGCTCACATCCCAGCTGTGGTGGGCGAGGACCCTCTCTCTCCCCCTCAGGATGAGGTGCTACTGGTCCAGGAGGCCAAGAAGGAGTGCCGTGGGTCGTGGTACCTTCCTGCGGGGCGGATGGAGCCTGGGGAGACCATTGTGGAGGCGCTGCAGCGGGAGGTGAAGGAGGAGGCCGGGCTGCAGTGTGAGCCTCTGACGTTGCTGTCTGTGGAGGAGCGGGGCCCCTCCTGGATCCGCTTCGCATTCCTCACCCGCCCCACAGGTATGGCCCAGCAGGTGACAGCGTGGGCTGAGGGCAGTAGACACCGGTCCCCCGCCTGGTCCTCAGTTGAGATGAGCCCCTATTCTGGCTAGTATAACCCTGGCATCTCCAGATTCCAGACTGAACACCTGATCCTGGGCCTCCCCGCCTGGGTCACAGCTGGAGCCCTGGGTGGCCCTTTATTCTACCAGGCCCAGCACTTCATTCAACATAGACCTTTTCTCCCTCCCTGTCCCCTGGAGAAGGAAATGGCAACCCAATCCAGTATTCTTGTTTGGGAAATCCCATGGACAGAGGAGTCTGGTGGGCTACAGTCTGTGGGGTTGCAGAGTTGGACACAACTGAGCACATCCCCTGCATCTCCCCCAGGTGGAATTCTCAAGACTCCCAAGGAAGCAGATGCAGAGTCCCTACAGGCTGGCTGGTACCCACGAACCTCACTGCCCACTCCACTGCGGGCCCAGGACATTCTTCATCTGGTTGACCTCGCTGCCCAGTATCGCCAGCGAGCCAGGCACCCTCTCCTCCTTCCCCAAGAGCTTCCCTGCAGTCTGGTCTGCCAGCGGCTCGTGGCCACCTTCACCAGTGTCCAGACAGTGTGGGTGTTGGCGGGCACAGTGGGAACGCCTCACTTGCCCGTCACCGCCTGTGGCTTCACTCCCATAGAGCAGAGGGGCGGCATCAAGATGGCTGTCCTGCGGCTGCTGCAGGAGTGTCTGAGCCTGCACCACTTGGCAGTAGAGACCAAGGGGTTGCTTGGACTGCAACACCTGGGCAAAGACCTAACGGATGGCATCTGCATGAATGTGCTGGTCACCGTGGCTTTTCGGAATCCGGGACTCCAAAACGAGCCCCCAAAGGTTCAGGGTGAGAACTTCTTTTGGTGGAAGGTGGTGGAGGAAGACCTGCAAAATCAGCTTTTACAGCGGCTTCGGGACTCGTCTGTTGTCCCAATCAACAGATAGGCGGCGGCTCTCAGTGGGCCGGAGCGGGGCATTCGTGCTTTGGAGGAAGTTTTTGCTTTGGAGCGGGGCAGGGGTGTGGCAGTCAGAGATCTTCTTGCATGGGGACTTGGGCAGTTCTCCTGGTTCCCATGGGGACTGCTCTCTCTTGTCACCATGGAGCAGGTCCCTGCACAGCACCCAAAGGGACAATGCCTTCAACTGAACAAGGAGCCCAGAGCTCGGGGACCCAGTTGCCCAGAAGTTCCGGTGAGGGCAGGACTCCCTAAGGGGACGTGAGGACCTTCGGTGGCATCTCATTTTCTGTGCCCTTGCCAGATGCTAGGCACTTAAGAACATGGAACGGGTGAGGGGGAGGTCATTCCAAGGGAGTGGGTTCCTGGCTGAGTAAATAGGTGTTACTGACTTTGCATTCCCCTCTATATGTTTCTGTGGGTCGGATTTGAGCTGGAAAGGGGAGCTGCTATCAAGAGAAGCTCTTCCGCTCATCCCATGGAAACCACACAGGCCTTCCCAGACAGTAGGTGACTGGCTGGCAGGCTTCCTTTGTCCACCACAGCTTGGCTCAGGCCTGCCGGGTGGGATGTGGGCACATCCCCTCCAAGGTCTGAGCAGCGAGACACCCAGAAGCTTCAGGTGGGCGAGAAGCTGTGAGAGCTGCCCGTCTCTTTTCTCCTTGAGCTTCTCTGAGGGATCAGCATCACTCCGCCCCCAGGCTCATTCCTGCCTCTGCCCTGGTACAACTCCAGCCCAAAGCCAGACCAAAACCCTCTCTTCATTCCCCTTAGCTCAGCTGAATTGTGGTAGGAATTATTTTTTTAAAAAAGAACTTTACTGAAGTTTAAGAGAAAACCAAAGGAAATGAAGAAATATGTACTGACTGCTATACACGCATCACTGATATAGTTTTGGTTCTGAGCAGGGAAAATACTTGGCTGGGTTTCCCCTCTGAAGTAACTCTACTCTGACACCCAAGGACCAGGACAACCTCAGAGGCCCCCTGCCCTGCCTCTCTGGGCTGCCATCTTGTTTTTCTGACCTCTGGAGCTGTGCTAGGAATCCTCTTGTTCCCTCTAAAGACTATTTTCCACATGAAGGAATCAAACCCTTTTATTCTGGATCCCTTCTCTTAGTGTCTGAGGGACCCACTGGTCTGTAAGCACACTGGACAGTGACCTTTACTTCCATTATTTAGCCTATTATTAATAGTAGTTTTCAACCCTTCCCTGGTGGCTCAGAAGGTAAAGAATCCACCTGCAATGCAGGAAACCTGGATTCAATCCCTGAGTCGGGAAGATCTCTTGGAGAAAGGAATGGCAACCCACTGCAGTATTCTTGCCTGGAGAATTCCATGGACAGAGGAGCCTGGCGGGCTACAGTCCACGGGGTCGTAAACAGTCGGACACGACTGAGCACCTAACTCTTGCACTTTCAACCCCGGGTGCCCACTAGAGTCACCTGGAGAGCCTCAAAAGAACAACTGTGGGTGCACCCTCAGAGATCTGATTAACTGGTGGAGGGTGGGACTGGGGCATCGGTATTTTGAAAAGCAAACCAAGTGACTGGAAGGTGCCAGGAGGTGAAAGCCACTGATCAGCCCTCCCTCTTGCCTTCCCTGGAGGACTCTTGGTGACCCTTCTCCCCAGAGGATTTCCATGCACTCAGGGACAAAGTTCTTTTAAATATGAGGCCCAGGACTTCCTTGGTGGGCCACACCCAATGCAGGGGGCATGGGTTTCATCCCTGGTTGGGGAACTAGATCCCACACACTGCACAGTGCTTCAAAAAATAAAAATCAGGCCCACTATTCACCACTAAAGCAGTCATACTTTTTACAACACAAACCCTGCAAAGGAGACTTGTGCACAGACGCCCCAGGTGGCCCATTCCCTAGAGTATCTCTGGAGCTGCCGGCTCTCAGCTGTAGGCAGGCCGAGCAGAAATAGAGCTCCCTGCCCAAGAGAGGCTGGTTTCCCAGTTCCTGGCAGGCACTGGGGGAACATCACATTTGCACTGCCAGAGCCTGTCCCTGTTTACCACCCGCCCCCACCACACACACACACACACGCTGCCCTCCCTCTGTTCCTGTGCTGGGAGAGGAACTGAATTCATCTTCCTTAGGGAGGAAGATGTGCCTGAATGAGCAGTGGAGCCGTGGGCAGGACACGGGGAGGGCAGAGAAGAACGGGGCAGCTGTGACCACGCAACCACACCATTTATTGCCATGCTGTCTGGGGAGACGCTGTGTGAATGCCCAAGTGCATCGAGGAGAGGAGGGTCTGACTCCCGGATGCTCGAACGTTCTTTCTGAATCAAAGAGTCCAGACCCAGTTCACCCCTTCGTCCCATGCTAACACCCTTGCGTGGGCACACGCACATGCGAGGACTTGCACGGTGTCCTCAGGAACAGCAGTTAAATCCTCCCCAGCTTGGAGGAATGCAGGAGAGGTAGAGGTCACTGAGTTTCCTCTGCTTTCATGTCACCTCCTGGCAACCTGTGGCCGGCTTCTAGAAGCGGCATGGGCAGGAAAAGGAAGCGAAAGGGGCTCTGGCCTGCTCCTCCTTGCCCAGGAGTCAAGCCAGCAACTGAAGTTTGCTGTGAGGTAATGCCTGGCGCCGCCTGTGTGTTCCTGCAGGTCGAGACAGATTTGGGCCGGGTGGGGTGGCAGCCCCAGCCGCAGAGGGCACGCTGGGAGAATGGCACCGCAAAGGACTGCCTGTGCCCCAGCCCCACCCTGCCAGGCCTTGGGGTCGGGGCGGGGGCGGGAGGGGCGCAGGGGCAGGCTGTGGTCCGGTGGGCACCCTGGCCTCACCTGGACCTGGACCTTCTGGCTCTGCTGGGAACAGTATTCTGTGGAGAACCCCAGCCGAATGCTTGGGGTGAGGCCTGGCCTCCCTGGGTCTCTGAGCCCCTCTGCCCAGGTGCTGTGGACCTGCCGAGACGGGTTCAGAAGGCGCCAGCGAGAAACCAGCTGGAGCCAGAGCCTGGCATCCAGCCCCCCGGCTCCCCAGGCCCTCTCCCGCCCTGGCTGCAGTTGCATCAAGCTTCTCATTAGCAGCTGCCCCCGCCTGGGCGCGGAACATGCTTTGGGCATTTGCCACGAGGCTGTTGGGAATTTTGCAACAGTCTCTAAGAGGGCGAGCTGGAAGAGGGGCTTCGCCTGCCATCCACAGCCCCTTCCCCAAGGGTTAAACCGAGAAGGCAGGAGAAAAAACATCAAGTATCAGCAGCATCTGTGGTACCGAGACAGGGCTGTGCCCCCATCTCTCTGGCCTAGGGGCCTGACCAGCCTCAGAGCCACTGACTTACTCCCCGTTGTGCCCCTATAATTGAGTCTCGGGTCTTGGCTCTGGCCATAGAAAACCCGTGGACACAGGTGACAGGCACAGAGCAAACAAGCCTCTGGGTCTGGGGGCTCACCTGGCTGTCACCCAACTCCCCAGAGAGGGCCCCAAGGACACCATGCTGCCCAGGAAGCCACCTCCTTAAGTCCTTGGTTCCTGGTACCTCAGAGACCCACTCCTTGAAATCCAGTCTGGTGCAGCCAACAGGCCACGGTGGTCTTGAGTCAACCCAAGAGTGGAAGGCCAGATCTCCACACAGGCAGAAGCCCCTGGGATATAAAGGAGATGGAGCCAAGGCCAGCCCCCGGGCCCCCTGCTCCAGCACAGTGGCAGCACCACTGCCAGGCAGGGGGCAGCTCTTGGGCAGAGGCATGGACGGGAGTCTCCCCTCCTGACTCAGACATGCCCTTCTGGGGGTTTGGAGAGGTGCAGGTGAGGACCGTGTGGGGGGAACTTGACGAAAGCAATGGCAGCCAGCTCCTTGCAGAATTCCTCCAGGACGACCACGCCCTGGAGGAAGGTCTGGTGGTCCAGCCTGAGGGAGACAGCACAGGGGTCACAGCTGGGAAGTGTGAGGAGCGTGCCCAGCGGGACATCCCAGTGTCTGTGAGGGACTACCCAGGGACAGCCACCTCTGAGGGTCTATGAGGGACCACAGGCCTCAGCAACGGGCCCTCCTCTGCCCCTGGCCTGGTGCCTCCCCCACCCGGAAGCCCTCACCATGCCACCCCAGGGCTCTTCCTTGGGTACCCGCTTCCCTCGGGTACTTACTGCTCTCCGGGGACTTGGCCCATCAGCTGCCTGCGCACCAGGAGCAGTTTGCCTGGGAACTGGGGCACCCTCTGAATTCTCTGCATCAAGTCCCCAATCACCTGGAGTGGGAACAGGAGGGGACTGACAAGGAGACCAGGGATCCTGCCTTGGGGTCCCTGGCCTGGTCATACCATGGGAGGGTGGGTGGTACCCGTGTTCTCCCTTGGCACTGGCAAGGGTGCCACACCTGCAGCCCCCAGCCTGCCCTCGTCCCACTGCCCTCCCTTCCTGCCCCCAGCACTGGCATGCTTCCTCTGGCCCGGCCCAGGTGCCCTTACCCTGACGAGCACAGAGAACAGGCTTCGGCAGCCAGGGGCCAGGTTGGTGTAGGGATCCAGGAGGTACTCGTGGATAAGGGGGTGGGGGAAGAGGGCGAGCCGGGACAGGACTGAGGTCACCTGCAGGTTCAGGCTGTATGGCTGCGGGGAGCGCAGTGGACAAGCAAGGGTTGGCAGGGGTGCTGAGCGTTTCTACCCCCTGCCCCCCTCCACCCCAGCATTGTGCCTGCCCAGTGTGAACGTGTGCGGGGGTTGGAGACGCACGTGATGTGTGTGTCATGGGTTCCCTGGGGCTGAGGGCCAGGACGTGTTAGGGCGTGTGAAGCAAGAGGCGAGACGGGGCTTCCCGGCTGGAGAAAGGTGGGGATTGAGGGGGGTCGTGGTGCCAGAAAAGGGAAGATGACTGGACCCCCAGGGCTGGGCCCTGCTCTCCCGAAGGACTCCAGAGACCTCACCCCATGGCCAGGGCCCAGCCCTGCTGTCTACCTGTTCTAAAATCCGGGACATGCGGTCAAACAGCATTTGGAGGAAGGGACCCTCAAAGAAAGGCCGTTCGGGCTCATGGGGGTCCAGGGGTGGGGGAGCCAGTGGCCAGCCCCAGGGTGTCACTCGGGAGCTGCACTCCTGGAACTAAAAGAGGCGGGAGAATTAAGGACACGGGCCGAGCAGGAAGTGGTGACCCGCTCCAGTGCTCTTGCCCGGAGAGTCCCACGAACAGTGGAGTCTGGCGGGCTCCAGTCCATGGGGTCACAAAAAGGCAGACACGACTGAGGGACTAACACACGCCAGCGGTCGGGGGTGCCAGCAGACTGGGAGAGCCACACAGGCAGACGGGGCTTGGGCGCTTGGCCAGAGCTGGGAGCACTGGGCTGGAGATCACAGGGGCAGAGTGCATTAACCCCACACTCTGAATGGCAAGGACCGAGCACTGGCAGAGGCCTCGACACTCACCAGCCCATAAGCATCGTGAACGTACGTGTCGTATCCAGTCTCCTCCAGGAAGGCCGACGTCTTGGCTTCCTCAGGAACGAGGCAAAGGAAACTGAGAGACAGGATCCTAGATGTGGGGAGGAGGGCCCAGCCTGGGCTGCCCTGCTCCATTTCTAGCCCCCGGGAGCACTCCGTCCCAGTCTGTGCCCCATCAGGGCTCTGGCCGAAGACAGAACAAAGCTCAGGTGGCTTGACTTCCTGATGGGCCCCTACCTGTTGACAATCTCGGTCACCGCTGTCTTGCCATCGGGGTTGGTGGTAGGGGCCGGGGGAGGCTTCGCGGAGGGCTGAAAGCCAGAGTCGAGGAAGCTGTCAGTGAAATAGGGATCTTCCTCTAGATCTCTGTGCCGGGCAGAAAAGCGCAGCACCAGTGAACACAGGAACCAGCAGGGGGCCAGGGGAGAGGGTTCCAAGTGGCCCAAGGCCTCCTCCAAGGTACCAGGTTTCACTTACAGGGTGTCCTCATAGCTCTCAGGCTCAGGTGAGCCACGGGCCACGTAGGGACGGCCCTCCAGGTGGCACAGGATCAGGCTCCGGACAATCTGCTCATGGGGCTTCTGCAGTAGCTCCTCAAACAGCCGCAGGGTGGCGATGCTGATCTGGGGCAAGAAGGAATCAGCGCGACACCCATTCCCCATGCAGGCCTCCAGGGGTGCCTGGAAACTGCTCACCCAGGTGAGAAGAGGTCCCCTAGGATGGGGGTTTGCCTCCTCTGGCTGGGGGCTCAGGTGGCAGGTTTCAAGGGGAGCAAGTGGGTGCTGGCCCGAGAACCAGAAGGCTGGCTGGTCTCAGTTCCATTAACTAATTTGAGGTGTGGTATTCAGCAAGCCAGTTGGCTCCTCTGCACCTTAAGTTTCCATGTCTGAAAAATGGAATACCGGCCTCACCTGCCTCACAGAGTGGCCATCAGCCTTCAACAAGCCAAGTGAATATAAAAAAAAGCACTTTGTAAAAACAAAGTGTCATCGAAAGTACGTAATCACAGAAAATTACTGCAGGACAAAAGAGTTTGGCCACCAGTCACTGGGTCACTGTCTTTTTCTTTGTTTGGATGGGAAAGGGAGCTGGGTTTCGATGCCTCAAAGGTAGAACCACCTTGATAGCTAATGAAAATGGGAAGAAGTTTCTGGAAATCCCGTGGGCAAGGTGGAGTGCAGGTGAATAGAGAGGAGGGCCGCCCGCCTCACCTCATCAGAGAGGTGGTCACAGTGCCTGATGAGGTGGGCGCACAGGGTGCGGGGGCTGTCCTCAGGGGCTGCAGGCTGCTGGTCCATGCCCAGGAGGAAGGCCACAGCCTCTCGCAGCAGCGCCGGGGAGCAGAGCTGGCGCAGCATGACTGTAAGCAGGGCAGTGGAGGTCAGGACGCTCTGTTCGGACCTATGGGGAGAGTGCACTAAGCCACGCCAGGCAGGGGACAGCAGAGGAGAAGCAGGGAGGGACAGGGTGTAGAGGCGCAGAACCCCTTCCTGGTTCTCTTGCATCTTCTGCTGGTATTTCTCTGTTCATTTCCTGTTCCACCTGAGGTGCTAGAGTCCGAGGGTGGGAGGCCCTGGTTAGCCCACATGGCTCTGGGCCACAAGTGTGTGAAGGGGAACATCGACCAATGGAGCCCACTGACTCCCATGACTCTGGCCAAGGAGGTCCCTGGCCTCAAGCACAGGAAGGGGCTTGGTGGGGTGGGTGTTTCGCCCGGAGCATACCCACCCTGGAGGGAACTAGATAGAACTTACACGTGTAGGAGCTGGGGCTGCAGAATTTCCACAAATAACTTCTCAGCCACAGCCTTTGCCAAGGCATCCGAAACCACCTGGGTGCCAAAGAGCACGTCTTAAAATGCGTTTTACCAACCACCGACAATTTTCCACTGAGAAATAGCTGTGTCCTTGCACAGAGCCTAACATAACAAGTAGAGGGGGTCTGCTGATCCTGGGACCCGCCCAGCTCCCAAGAGACCCCTTGGGTCCTCCAGGTAGAGACAGAACAGAGCAGCGTGAAGCTAGGAGCGGGGAAGGAGCACCCACTCTGCTCACCGTGTGTGCCTCTGTGATGAGGTGGTCACAGTAGTCAAACCAACCCAAAAAGGCAGCCAAGGCCTCCTTGCCGGGGAAGGAAGCCTCATCAGACGGGGCGCTGGGTAACCTGCACAAGAGCAAGGGAGGTGTGTGAGGCCTGCTTTAGGTATAGCCGGGAAGTGGGCTCTTTCACCCTTTGCCTTGGAACCTCCATTGTTGGAGGGCCATTCTACTGGGGGCTCTGTGGGCAGGCAGGTGGCTCAGACCAGCAGGTAAAGAATCGGCCTGCAGTGCAGAAGATCTGGGTTCAATCCCCGGGTGGGAAAGACCTCCTAGAGAAGGAAATGGCAACCCATTCCAATATTCTTGCCTGGAGAATCCCATGGACAGAGGAGCCTGGCAGGCTATAGTCCATGGGGTTGCAAAGAGTTGGACACAACTGAAGTGACTTAATACTTTTACTTTCCCTGCAGGCAGAAACCAGAGTGATGCTTTCCTGGAGGGTGAGAAGGCCCCTGGCATGGGCTATAACCTCAGGAGGAGGGTGGCCAGCAGGGGTCCCCATCCCCCTTGGAAAACAAGAGAGGCTACCAGGAAGATGCCAAGCAGGGCTTCCAGCCGCTGAAAACGTAGACTTGCCTTCCCTGGCTAAGCGCCTACCTCCAGCTGATGCCCTCTAAAGCAGCAATGTCTGCAGGGTCCAGGGAGCTGGGCAGGGACTGGTACAGCTGGCAGAGGTGCTCGACGACGGCAGGACAACAAGGGCTGCTCTGCACCAGGTAAGTGGCGGCCGCCTGGGACGCCACGCTTACCAGGAGCAGCAGGTTCTCCCGGGCCTTCAGGGCCACCCGACCTTTCTAGGGGATAAGGGTAGGATTTCAGAGACCTGTGGCTGATCCTCACAAGTGCCCTCCCAGCAACTCACCCACTCCGTCCTCGCCCCCTGCGTCTTAGAGGCTGCCAGCACCTTGCTCTTGCACAAGCCAATCAGGGTGGTAATGAGGCTGCTCTCCCCAATCGTTCCATCTGGCTCTTCGGTCTCAGCAGGCAGCTGGGTGCTTGAGGCCCAGGCCCCGCAGGTACCACTGTCGGGAGCCTTGCTGTGTGGGCGGTCCTTGTCCCTGACACTGGCTGCCTCTCTCAGAGGGGCGGTGGCTTCTCTGGATGCCTTCTTCCTACCAATAGTCTTTTTACCCTGCAAGGGAGGATGGGTAAGGCCAGGCCGTGGTGCAGACCATTCTCCATGACAGCCCCTTGGGAGTCCAAAGGGGGCCTCAGTGTAGAGCTGGAGGGGAACCTGCCAAGTGCCTCCCCAGTACCTGCTCCATCCTTCTGCCCCCTCAGCAGGGCCATGGGGGGCTTGCCCCGGGCCCTCTCCCTTCTGCTCCTCAGAGGCACTCACTTCTAGGATGTAGGTGAGCAGGGCTGGGTCCTGCTGGATCTTGGAGCAGAGGACAGTGGTGAACTGCACCTCTTCCTTTTCTGTGAGGGATCCAGGAACTGTCCCACCAAGTCGGAGAAGTTTCTAGAAGGGGAGCAGGACAGAGACAAGAGGGGGATGGGGTGGTGGGGAAAAGATGGAAGAATGGGGCAGCAGGGAACAGAATCTGTGCACGACCATGGGTTCAAACTTAAGTCCTGCGGGACGGTGCACAGGGCCTGATGGAGAAGCTGGGGGAAGTGGGGGGGCTCTTTTAGAGTCTCAGAAAGTGGAGCGTTTTGTCAAGGAAGTTTTGGTGCTTTGGGCCTGGCCTTGGAGCGACCCTACCCCCACCCCCACCAGCTTTGCTTGAAAGCACAGGCCTCACCTCCGTACACTAACTTCTGGGCCCCTCACCTGTACGGGTCTGTGGACGTTGAGGTAATGCAGGAGCGGGTGTTGCACTTGGGCCAGAACCTTGCTGAAGAACTGGAGCACCTGCTGCCGCATGCCGGGTGGGTACTGCAGGGCGGGGACAGAGCGCCTGTCAATCAGTCGGCGAGGCAACGCCCCCGCCTGGACCGCTCCGCCCCTCACTGCGCGGGAGGGCTGGTGCCTTCTCCACCAGCGCCGCCTCCTCTCACTCTAGGAAACTGGCCTCCTGCTGCTGCCCAGCCCCTTTCTCGCTTAATTTTTGTCCCTAACCTTATCGTTATTGAACATACTATCCATGGGCTCCTTTGATGCGCCCGACTAGAATTTCCGCCTGTTTCAATCACTGTCAGGTCCCCAGCGCCTAGGCCACGGCCGGTACATGGTTGGTCCTCAGTACATCACTGATGAACGAATGCGGACTGAACGAAAGGGAGCATGTCCTCAACCCAACGACAGCGAGAATACGCCACCAGAGCAAAGCAGCGAGGGCCTGAAGCCTGGGGAAGGCGGTGGCTGTTCTGACCATGCCAAGTGATCCCATCCCCACCGAGCTCACACCGCACCCCACCCTGCCCCAATCCCTCCCAACCCCTCGCCCCCTGCCTCAGGGTGGGCACCAGGAGGAGCACAGGTGGAAAGACCTGGATCCCCGGGGCCCCGGCTCAGGCGGAAGGTTCCAAAGGCCCCCGAGGCCCGGCCCACCTCGGCCTTGCCCAGGGTGCACAGGGTCTCCAGGATCTTGTGCTGCAACAGGTACTCCAGGCACGGCCCTGTCTCACCAGCTGCTGCCTGCTGCTTCTCCTCGTACACCAGGATATCCAGCATCTGCTTCAGCCGCCAGGGAATATCTGTTTTCTTGGCGGGGGTGTTTTCATCTAACAGAGATCCAGGAAACAAGGTGAATGGGGTGAAGTCCAGGGACACAGTGGCTTAAAGGGTCAACCCACAGGTTCTAGGGGAGGTGGGGGGGTAGACAGAGAATCAACCTGGAGAAGGCCAGGTTAACAGTTTTCTTCAAAGACCAGAGCAAAGGGAAGTTTATAGTTGATGCCTCTCTAGCTAACCCTAAAAAGGGCTTCCCAGGTGGCCCCAGTGGTAAAGAACCTGCCTGCCAATGTAGGAGACTAAGGGACATGGGTTGGATCCCTGGGTGGGGAAGACCCCCTGGAGGAGGGCATAGCAACCCACTCCAGTATTCTTGCCTGAAAAATCCCATGGACAGAGGAGCTTGCCTGGCTATAGTCCATGGGGTTGCAAAAGAGGCAGACATGACTGCACTGACTTAGCACGTGCTAGCTAAAAAGACAAAAGACCTTTTAGATGAAGACCAGGATATAGTTATCTGACAGGGCATGTGTGCAGGTCCCAGCACTTCATTAGAGAAAAGCAAGCAGCACTTTTTTCTCTGAACCCTGGGGAAGGACAGTTGGTGGGTTGCCGGCCAGCTCTGGGCCTAAGTGAGAAGCTATGGGCTCAGGGGTCTCTGTTATAATTTAGAAGCTGTCTTCAGCTTCCTAACAGATAACCTCCAGGGGCCTATTTGTGTCTCTTTTATACTCACGGAAGGCAGTACTCTATTTTCTTTTAAAAAAAAAAAAAAGCTGAAAAAAAATCCATTTATGACCACGGGTTCAGACTCAAACTCACTGCCTGATGCCCAGGTCCTGCTGGTTAGTGGAGTTCTCTTAGTCTCAGAGGGTGGAGGATTTTTATAAAAAAAGTTCTGATACTTTGGGACTGGCCTTGCAGCACCCCCTAGCTTTTTTTGAAAGCATAGGTTCTTGAGCAAGGCAGCTCACCTCACCCAGCCCGGAACCTCTGGTCCAGGGACCATCTGGTAATTAATGGGTTGGGCCAAGTGAAGCCCCAGGTGGACGGTTCTAGAACTTTTCCTAGTTTTCTGCTTGTGACTCCATGATAAGAGATCTTCAGTCTAAAAGGTGCAAAATTTAAGATGTAAAATGAGTCTTGGGGATGTAATGTACAGCATGGAGACTAGAGTTAATACTATTGTATATTTGAAAGTTGCTAACAGAGAAGATCTTAAAATTTCTCATCACAGGAAAAAAAAATTGTAGCTATGGGTGGTGACAGATGTTAACTAGACCTATTGTGATGATCATTTCACAGCATATCCATGTATCGAATCAGTATGTTGTACACCTGAAACTAACATAATGTTATACGTCAATTATATCTCAATTAAAAAAAAGAGATATCAGTCTAAAGCATTCTTTTTTTAAAATATTGCTTGTTATTTTAGATTATATAAAATATTATATATTTTACATTTATATTAATCCCATAAAATGACCTATTTTTTGCTGCTGTGCAGCATAAGGATCTTATCTACCTAACCAGGGATTGAACACGTGCCCCCTGCTATGGAAGCAAGGACTTTTAACCACTGCACCACCTAAAGCAATCATTCTTAATTGGGAGCAATTTTGCCCCTGCTCCCCAGGATATCTGGCAATGTTTGGAGAGACATTTATGTCCCCACAATGGGGAGGGGGTGCTACTGGCATCTAGTGGGTAGAGGTCAGAGTTGCTGCTAAACATACGGTGTACCCCCCCCCAACCCCCTACAACAGAGAACGATCCAGTCCAGGTATCACCAGTGCCAAGACTGAGGACCTTGGTCTAACAGAACACTCAGAAGGTCCCTCAGAGTGTCCTGCTGCTGCTGCTGCTAAGTCACTTCAGTCGTATCCGACTCTGTGTGACCCCATAGACGGAAGCCCACCAGGCTCCCCCGACCCTGGGATTCTCCAGGCAAGAACACTGGAGTGGGTTGCCATTTCCTTCTCCAATGTGTGAAAGTGGAAAGTGAAAAGTGAAAGTGAAGTCGCTCAGTTGTGTCCGACCCTTAGCGACCCCATGGACTGCAGCCTACCAGGCTCCTCCATCCATGGGATTTTCTAGGCAATAGTACTGGAGTGGCTTGCCATTCCACTTTTAATTTTTTGGGCTGGCTCAGGCTGGAAGTAAAGCCTTTAGGAAAGTTGTGGGCAGATGGCAGGTGCAATAGTAGATGAGATGGTTAGACAGCATCACTGACTCAATGGACATGAATTTGAGCAAATTCTAGAGGAGCCTGGCGGGCTACAGTCTATGGGGTCACAAAGAGTCAGACAGGACTGAGCCAGACAGGACAGGACTGAGCAACTGAAAGACAAACAAAACTGGAGGCAGTTCCCAGTCTGAACTCTAGGAGGTGGAAGGCTAGGAATGCAGGGAAGGTTACCTAGTAACCAGTGCATCTCCACCAAGCCCAGCATACTGATTACCAAGCAGCCAATGAGACTCTGCCCCCTCAGTGAGAGATCCTGATGGGCCCAGACGAACCAGAGCTAGAGTGTCAGCTGGGAGAGAAGGACCAGGCACGCTACATGCCTTGGTTTTTTCTCCCCCTATGCCAGGTCTCTACAAGGGAAATGCCCTCTAAGTTGGCTCCATGAAAAGAGGAATTTATTCCACTTCTTTTCTTTAGTCAATAAGCCCTGGGCACAGGTACCTGGGGACTGAAGGCCTGGACACTCTGCCCAGCTAAGGGCAAGTGGAGTTCAACTTCTGGGATGCGGAGTCAGGCCAGTGAGACCCAGCCTCCTTTTTCCTACTTCTACTTACAAAGGTCCCTTCCTGGAAGGTCAGGGTGGGGCAGCCTCCACTCTGAAGTGGGCAGTGGATGTCACCTTCCCCAGGACACCTGCACCTCTGAGCTGTGGGGTGAACTCCACCCACCTCTCACTCCCCAAACCCTCCAGGGATCCCTGCACGGAAGGAGACCAGGCCCTACCTGTGCTTTCGATGTAGTAGTTCGTGATGCCCTTCCAGTGTTCCACGAAGGCCTCCAGCAGGTCAATGCTGGGCTCCCGCTGTGGAGAGAGCAGACACAACCTAAGTGGTGGCCACTAGGACATTCCACCATCTGCTAAGTGTTGGATGGCTGCTGGGCCCTGGAGGAGGCACTTGGGATCCTGGGTTCTCAAACTGAATCAGTTAACACATTTTCTCCAGGGCATCTGCACATTGTCTTCATATCTGCCAATAATCTCCTGTGTCCTCTCCCCAGACACACCCTCCCTCATTGAGATGTTGTGGTCCTGAAACATGTCATGATGTCCCCTGTCCCAGAGTGGCTAAAACTGTTGGTGGGGAAAACAGACATAGAAACAGATCATTTCCGCACAACGTGGTTATGCTACAATAGAGGTATTAGAGGAAAACAGGAAAGCACCCCCAAAACAACAAAATTTACATGGAAAATGTGGCAGAGACAAAGCATTCAGGTCCGTTTCACTCTGAGACAGTCTGAAAATTTGGGTTGAAGGCCACCACAGCTCAGTTCAGCCAGGTGGGTAATGTTAGAATATGAAGCAAGTGGGATTTCCCTGGGGGTCCAGTGGTTAAGACTCTGCTTCCTGTGCAGGGGGTGCCAGTTGGATCCCTGATCAGGAACTAGGATCCCACATGTCATGTGGCCTGCACCCACCCAAAGTGCCTAACTTATGGTGGTGGTTTAGTTACTAAGTCATGTCTGACTCTGGTGACCCCATGGACCATAGCCCGACAGGCTCCTCTGTCCATGGTATTTCCCAGGCCAGCATACTGGAGTGGGTTTCCATTTCCTTCTCCAGGGGATCTTCCCGATCCAGGATTGAAGCTGGGTCTCCCGCGTTGGCAGGCAGGTTCTTCACCTCTGTGCCACCTGGGAGGCCCGCCTTGCTTATAACATGTTGCATCTTTTGTTCACAGTGCAGAGTGTGCACCCCGATCTTCTCTCAGTTCTGCTCCTGACCACACCTCCGGCTCCTTCGATCACTCCAGGGAACTCTGACCTTCCATGAGCCGCCCTCGATCCTCCCTCTTCTCCTAAAGCAACCTCTCCATTCCCATGCCCCAGCTGGAACTAACCTTGATCTGGTAACAACCACTACCTCTGAAAACTTCTCCAAAACGGGCATTTCTTCTCTTTTCTTGCAGAGTAAATGTTCTCAGGGGAAAAACGCACATTCCAGTAGTCCCTACCCACATCCCTACCTTATGGTCTTTCCTCCAGCTGCTTCTCCCTAGGAGACTCTGTATATCCCCCTACACCCGTTTAGGTTCTAGCGGTCCCCAGTGAGGTCCAGCTCAAAGCCACCACCTCCACAAAGCTGTCTCCAGGGTCCCTGGACTTCATGCTTTACTGCACCACAGGATGGGGTGTCTCCTCCTTCCATAACTCCCTCAGCAGGTATCTGTTGATGCCTACCATGTACGAAACACCACACCTGATGCTATGAGCCACACAAGGATGTCTAAGAGCCAGTCCTCCAGAAATGTGCCGTGGAGGAGAAGAGAATATAAAATGCACTGAATGACTCAACTACAGTGCGAGATAGTGGCTGGTACAGCGGCTAAGACTCCATGCTCCTAATGCATGGGGCCTGGGTTTGATCCCTGGTCCAGAAATAGATGCCCCATGTCACAA
Organism: Moschus berezovskii; assembly: GCF_049115385.1. Taxonomy (NCBI): domain Eukaryota; kingdom Metazoa; phylum Chordata; class Mammalia; order Artiodactyla; family Moschidae; genus Moschus; species Moschus berezovskii. The sequence goes on along the minus strand of NC_142466.1, from coordinate 76,724,591 downwards.
ATAAAAGATGCCACATGCAACAATGAAAATCAAAGATCCTGTGTGTGGCAACTAAGACCCAGGGCGGTCAAAGAAACGAAGAGAAGTAGTAGTAGTGTGAGAACACAGGAGAGGTGGACAGTGACCATTGGGCGAAGAAGGGTCAGTTCCAACAAGTGAAATGAAGAGACTATGCTGAGGTCATGCGGGAACTAAAACTCGAAGAGCTGGGTCTGATTTCAACAATAAGAGACACAGGAGAGACATTTCCTGCAGAAGGATCTTTGCAAAGTGTGTCCAGCACAAGGATGGATGGATGAGTGTGTGGGGCACTGAACTTCTTGGCAAAACCAAGAAGTCCCCTTTTTTTTTTTCTTTGTAGGCAGTTGGGTGCAGGTCAGTGACATCTTCTGAGATCCTGAGGAAGAGTCATCTGGTGGGTGTGTAGGAGACAAATGCAGAACGAAGGTTTAGCAGGCCATTATGACAAGAGGAGGAAGAAATGACACTGAATCAGAGATACTGCCCCTTGCCCTGGCGGCCTGGGCAGTCTTCTTTCAGAGTTAGCTGTGGGGGCCACGACGCTTATGGAAGTGGCACCTCCCACAGTCATTCCAAACACACGGACCATATGGAGTGACTGTATCTTATCACGGTCTACATGACACTACTATTGTTGCGTGAGCAATCATCTCTGTAGGAGACTGTGAGCTCTGTGTTTCTGAGAGTCCCTAAAGGGCTCTGCACAGAGTGACTACTCATTGATACTTACTACAATATCTCAGCAAACTCCTTAAACCTGGACTTCCCTGGTGGTCTAGTGGTTGAGAATTTGCCTGCCAATGCAGGGGACACGGCTGCTATCCCTGGTCCAAGAAGATCCCATACCGTGGAGCAACTAAACCCATAGAGTCACAACTACTGAGCCCATGCACTTAGAGCCCGAGAGCTGCAACTATTGAGCCAAGTGCTGCAGGTACTAAAGCACGGGCACCTAGGGCCAGTGCTCCACAAGAGAAGCCATGGCAATGAGAAGCCCGAGCACTGCAACAAAGAATAGGCCCACTTGCCGATGCTAGAGAAAGCCCGCAAGCAGCGACGAAGACACAGTGCGGCCCAAAATAAAAATAAATAAATAACAAGTAAATACATCTTAAAAAAAAAAACTCCTTAAGCCCTTCCCACAGTTCCTGGTTCTGGGAAAACCCTCTGACTCTTAACCACACTATGATCATCTCACAAGCCTGTGTTGGGGTTTCCTCTAAACTTAAAATACACTTATAGTCTCCTAAAGCCTTAAGCTGGATTTAAACCAAAACAGAACAACCCAGGGGGAAAAAAAAAAAAAAGGAAAAACAGAACAAAAGTTAGCCAAAACAGACCATTAGAGCTTAAAAAACCCATTAGATAATCTTTACCTGAATATATTGTTAGCTACTGTAACTGCAGAAAAAAGAAACTGCACCAAATGATTTAAATATTTTTTTACAAATAACTGTAAAGATTGCTATTTTGTCAGAAGAGGGCAGGAAAGAGCACTCTTTCTCCTTAACACTTGCTGGGTGAAGTTGAGTCAAGCAACTTGCTGGGGGTTTTAATCTGGTGACCCAGCCCTGGGAAGCTCTGTGCTCAAGCTTGGAATTGAGGAGGGATAGAGAACCATCTCCCCTGGTGGTCACATGGGACCAGTCAAATTTCCAGGGCATCGACTATATGTTGTATACTGAGGGGCCTAAGGACACCTGCCTAAAAATATCTCCCATGACCACCAACTCGCCTCCAGCCAGACACTGAATTTCTACAGAGAAAGCATTAAAAATTCACTCCTCAGGGCTAGGGTCCTGTCTGTCCTGTCCACCCACCTTGTGTCTGGAGCTTTCCTACACAGGTGTGAAGGAGTATCAGATTATGTTCTAAGAGGACAGCTATTTTGACTGGGGACAGAGAGGAGGGGAGGAGAGATCATTCTGGAACCCCCTCCGGAGGCAGGACCGCCCGAGGTGCCTGCAAGGGCAGGGCTGGGGCAGGTGAAAGAGTTGAGAAAGCAGGAACTTTTCCCTTTCTTTACAAGTTTGCTTAAGGCTGAGACTGTTCTCATTCATAAGCCCTGATCTGGGCTGTGTGTTGGGGAGGTAGGGCTTCCCTGGTGGCTCATCAGTAAAGAAATCCCCTGCCAATGCAGGAGATGTGGGTTCGATCCCTGGTCCGGGAAGATCCCTCGGAGAAGGAAACAGCAACCCGCTCCAATATTCTTGCCTGGAAAATGCCATAGACAGAGGAGCCTGGCTGGCTACAGTCCATGGTGTCACAAAGAGTAGGAAATGACTGGACTGAGAGCTTGAGCACTCAGGCATGCACTGAGGGATAGAACCCAAGGCTGTTTCTCCTGAGAACATTTAATACACTCAGCTGATCAATTAGGAGAGTTTAGACTATGAGACAAAAGAATTGTTAACTTCACAGGCAGATTCTTGGCAGGGTTACTTTAACTGGAAGACATCCTGCCTACCCTATCTAAACCGGCACTTTTATCTTACTGAGTGAACTGTGGGTGCCTCTGACCAGGCTTCAAACCCAACAGAAAATGGCAGAAACTCAAATTCCTTGGCCCCCTGGCCACCCCAGATGCCACCAGAGCTGGCCTCTCCGGACTCAAGGTCAACGGGGCTTGGGGTGGCCTGGGATTGAGATAACATTCTGGAAACGGCACTTGTACCCAGGATAAGACTGTTTCCTGGGCTAGGCGCCCCCCACGCACACACTTGGACTATATCTGTACCCTTCCTGGGTACTTGGGCAGTTGGGGCCTGCACTTCCCAAGTCGAGGGTGAGAGGGCCGACCGCGCGAGTGAGGTCTTGGAGGCGACCGAGGGCAAGGAACCAGAGGAAGGGGCAGCTATTTTTTAAGGTCAGGTGACCAGGGAGGGAGGAGCGCGGGGGAGGAGTAAGGCCCACTGGCTGGGGGAGGGGACTTGGGGGGAATTTTGGGAAGAAATTATTGGGTGACAGGGGAGCACTCGGCACGGAGGAGTTTGGGAATTGGGAGACTCCAGGAGCAGGGAAAATAAACAGGAAGCAATTTGGGGAGAAGGGTTAGGGGCTGGAGCGACCTGGAGAAAAGCTGGGAAGAGGGACGATCTAGAAAGAAGCCACTGGAAACGGGAAGAGGGGTCCGGGACGGGGCGCGGCGGGGGAGCCAAGAGGCCCGGCACGGGGCTTCGCGCGGCCTGGGTGGGGGTCCCTTCCCCGAGGCGGCCTGCGCCCTCCGCCCGCCCGCGCGCCCGCCGGCTCCTCTCCCGGCCCCGCGCCCGCCCTTCCGGCCCCGCTCCGGCCTCACCGCCCCCACGGCCTCCTGCAGCAGCGCCCCGAGCCGGCTCAGCATGACGGCGGCCCGCTTCCCGCTTCCCGGTTCCGGGCGGCGGCGCAGCTCCCGGGCGCAGGCGGCGACCCGGAGGCGCAGCGAGGGAGGCGGGGCCCCGGCCGCCCCGCCCCGCAGCCCCCGCCCGGCCCGGCGCGGGGCCGGAGAGGAGGCCGGCAGCGGACGTGGCCCGGCTGGGCCGCGAGGCGGGGCCCAGAGGCTGGGGTGCCCGCTGCCCGCCGCGGCAGCGGAGAGACAAGGTCAAGTCCGCCGGGGCCCCGGGGAAGCCAGGATGCAGCGAGCGAAGGACCCTTAGAGAAGGGCGGGTGGGACCAACCACGTTTCTCCCATGAGGGATGAGAAGGTCCGTGGGTCTGGAAGTCTCTAGACGTCCCTCATGGGATCCTATTATGCCTAAACGTACCCTGCCCCACCATCTTAACGATGTCAGGGATCAGCAGACATACATTTTGAACGGCTGACTGCCTTGTGATGAAGAATCTCTTTCCATTCCTGGGGGGCTGGGGGGGGTGCTGGGGGGGGAGATGGGGAATGGGCTTTGAACTGGCAGAGTTGGCTGCTAGAAAGCACCCTGCCAAAGGGCCCAACTTTGGACATTCCGGGAAGCCCTGCTTGGTTGAGGGTTCTGCCTATGTAATGCTTGGCCTTGATTTTCCCAGTGTGCTCTCCCCTTTCCCAAGTTAGACACTGTTTCTTCCCCTGTTGAGTCCAGAAGGGCAGAACCAGGCCAGTGTGACTTCTTCCCCCATCCTGGTCCAGCACAGTAGCCACTGGCCACTTGTGTCTATGGAGCTGAAAAATGTTACTCCTAACTGACACATACTGAAGAGATGTCAGACAAAGGAAAGAATGTAAAATAGTCACTAATGGGGCTTCCCTGGTGGCGCGGGGTAAAGAATCTGCCTGCCAATGCAGGAGACGTGGGTTTGATGCCTGGTATGGGAAGATCCCACATGCCACAGAGCAGCTAAGCCCATGTGCCACAACTACTGAGCCTGTACTCTAGAGCCGAGGAGCCACAACTGCTGTGCCCACCTGCTGCAACTACTGAAGGCTGCATGCCCTGGAGCCCGTGCTCTGCAACACCGAAGCCACTGCAATGAGAAGCCCTCACACTGCAACTACAGAGTTGCCCCTGCTTGCTGCAACTGGAGAAATGCCCTCTCAGCATCGAAGATTTCAGTTCAGTTCAATTCAGTTCAGTTGCTCAGTCATGTCCGACTCTTCGTGACCCCATGAATCACAGCACGCCAGGCCTCGAGCAGCCATAAATAAATAAATACTTTTTTTAATTAAAAAATAAATTGTCACAGGATATTTTGGGCTTCCCGGGTGACACTAGTGGTAAAAAACCTGCTTGCCAATTAGGAGACATACGAGGCACAGGTTCTATCCCTGGGTGGGGAAGACCCCCTGGTGGAGGGCATGGCAACCCACTCCAGTATTCTTGTCTGGAGAATCCCATGGACAGAGGAGCCTGGAGGGCTACAGTTAGTTCATAGGATTGCAAAAATTCGGACACAACTGAAGTGACTTGGCATACACACACACACAATGATGTTTTAGGTTGATTGCAAGTTCAAATGCAATCAGTTAGGTAAACTGAGTTAACCAAAGTATATTATAAAAATTAATTTCATTGTTGCTTGTTACTTTAAGTGGCTACAGTACTGGTCCATAGTTCCTGTCAAGGAAGTCACACTGGCCCCATTTTGCCCTTGTAGACACACCAAGGAAAGATACAGATGGTGGGTCTCCTGTGTGGGGGTCATACTGGAAAAGTACACCCCATAGTCACACAGGTGGAACCTTCAACAGGAGCAGACTTTCCCATAATGTCCAAAGCTGGGCCCTTAAGAAGGAGGCTTTCTAGCAGCCAGCTATGCCAGATCAAAGCCCATTCCCTACCTCACCCCTCCACCTCCCCAGAATGGAAAGATATTCTTCACGACTACAGGGCTGATGTCTGTTCAGAATGTATTCCTGCTGACCCCTGACACCATTTGATGAGAGGGTAAGGCACCAGGGGTTCTGTGAAGGAAGGGGGTAGCCCCTGTCACAGATCTGAGGACCTGGAGCTGTGGGGTTCTGGGGCTTCACTGTTCCAGCCCTGCCCTGGGGTCCCCATTCACCAGTGGAACTGAGGCCCCAGAGGCAGCACCTGCCCAGAGGTGGCTGTGTACCGTGGAGTGGAGCCTGAAGTCCAGGCTAAGTCACGGGGAGGCCGGGATTCCCCTGAGACCAGGCTGCGCTAGTATTTGGATCTCAGTTCTCCAGCAGCTGCTTGGGGAAAATAGATGTTTCAAACAGTTCATCTACAATTGGTCAATGGTGAGAAGCCTATGGGAAATGAGAGGAGGCTTTTTAAGCTAAAAAGTATAAAATATAAGAACAAAGACAAGAAACAAGCCTGTATTGTGTATTAAGAAGCAATCTAGGGCTTCCCTGGTGGCTCACTGGTAAAGAATCCGCCTCCCAATGCAGGAGAGGATGAGATGGTTGGATGGCATCACCACTTCAATGGACATGAACTTGGGCAAACTCTGGGAGATGGTGAGGGACAGGGAAGCCTGGCGTGTTGCAGTCCTTGGGGTCACGAAGAGTCGGACACAACTTGGTGACTGAACAACAACAACAATGCATGAAACATTTTTGGAATGTCCTTCCCATTTAGGTCACCACAGAGCACTGAGGAGAGTTCTATGCTAAATACAGTAGGTTCTCATTAGTTATCTGTTTCATACACAGTATTGTATAGATGTCAGTCACACCTCCCAAATCATCCACCCTCGTTTTCCCCCCTTGGTATCCATTCATTTGTTCTCTGTGTCTCTATTTCTGCTTTGCAAATAAGATTATCTTTAGCATTTTCGGAGCAGGGTTCGATCCCTGGTCCAGGAAGACACCACATATGTCAGAGTAACTAAGGCCAGGCACCGTAACTACTGAGCCTGTGCTCTAGAGCCCAGGGAGTGACACTGCTGCAGCCCATGCACCCTAGAGCCTGGGCTCTGGAGCAATAAGAGAAGCCACCGGAGCGAGAAGCCCGTACATTAGGACTAGAGAGTAGCCTCCCCTCGCCACAACTAGAGAAAAGCCTGCGCAGCAAAGCAGAGGCTAGAGTTCGGCCAAGCCTGGGCTGAGCTAGTATTTGGATCCCACCAAAATAAGTAAATTAAAAAAAAAAATTAAAACAAAACAGAAGTAATCTCGAGTGTAGTCCAACACTGTTCTCTGGGTCTCCTTCCTCGTAGGTAAAGGAAGCAGGCTGGATAGATTAAATCCACTTTTTTTCCTTCAAGATATTTCATGGAAATATAGATGTAGGGGAAGTGTATAAGAAATTCATAATATTTTATTTGGTTTAATTAAAAATTTTTAATTTTAAAAGCCCTAATAAAAGTCAGTGGACACACTTGTGTATGTGCTAGAGCCTCCTGATGCAGCTAAATTCTGCTGCCAGTTTACCTTATTGAGAAGAGGTTTGAATAAATCTCCCCTTCTGTCAATGTAAATGAAGGTAGAAGGCTGTTGAAGAAGAAACAGCTTGAAAGAGCAAGTCACTAAGCCCAGATTCAAAGAGACGGGACTTAGCTGCTGTCTCTCAACACTAGGAATGTGGCTGTTCGCATTTGTGTGTGTTATTATTTTAAAATATTTATTTTGCTGCATTGGGTCTTGGTTGTGGCATGATGGATATTCCTTGCGTCATGCAGGATCTTTCACTGGGGTACACAGGCTTAGTCGCCCGGGGCATGTGTGATCCTAATTCCCCAACTAGGAGTCCCCTGCATTGCAAGGCAGATTCTTAACCACTGGACCACCAGGGAAGTCTCTTGTGTGCATTTTTAAACCACTGAAATTTTGTAACTACTTATCTATGTAAACTGCAGAAGGAACCCACTCCAGTAGTATTCTTGCCTGGGAAATCCCATGGACAGAGGAACCTGGCAGGCTACAGTCCACAGGGTCTCAAACAAGTTGGATACGACTGAGCTCCTTATCTGAAGCTATGTGAATCAGGATTTTGTTGATACTTTGCAACCAAAAACAAGAGTAATTTAGGTCCTGCACTTGTTGAAAGGGCAGTGGTCATATATAATCCCTGGCTTAAAATTTTTATACTCATCAAATAGCTTCCTTATTCTCATTGATTGATTTCATAATAATTGACTGTAAAATTCACTTATAAATGTATTCTAATTACTAATAGTAAGATCTAATTAAAAAAAAAAAGACTGGATACTAAAAATGTTTGGAAACCACTGGACTGTATAATCACCAAGGTTTTATTTTAGGATAGATCCTTACTTTGAGGGCTTCCCAAGTGGTGCTGGTGGTAAAGAATCAGCCTGCCAATGCAGAAGGTGTAAGAGACTTGGGTTCAATCCCTGGGTTGGGAAGACCCTTGGAGGAGGGCATGGCACCACACTCCAGTATTCTTGCCTGGAGAATCCCATGGACAGAAGAGCCTGGTGGGTTATAGTCAGTGGGGTTTCAAAGAGCTGGAAATGACTGAGGGTCTGAGCTCACACACTCCACTTTGAGCTGCTCTAAATTTCTCAGCAACTTCAAATCCTTTCGGACCTCAAGTCCAGTTGAGCCCCTACCGTAAACATTTCCCAGAGTGCCCTGGGATCAAACATTCCTCCCACCCCTTGGTGCAGAGCATCCTGGGAGCTCCTGTCCATCATGCTAGAACACGGTAAGCCTTCCAAACATTCACTAAATACCCATTCCTCTCTCTGCTGCCCTTGGAGAGACAACTGTCTGTCCTGGGAAAGTCCCAGCTTAGTGGTGAAGAAACTGGGATGTGTGTCTCCAGTCTGCATTCATTAGTTGCTTGTAGCCTCTAGCGAAAACTTCACGTGAAATGTCTCTATTCCACAATTTTCTCATTCTGGAAAAGGACGAAAACAACCTGTGTGTGTTGTTGACCTCACGAGTTTGTTAAGAGGATCAAACAACGTTTTGGATTTCACAGAACTCCTACCATTTAAAGGAAGCACTCATGGACTTCCCTGGTGGTCTAGTTGTTAAAACTCCACATCCCCAATGCAGGGGGCTGGGGTTTGATCCCTGGTCATCCTGGTCTGGGTACCAAGATCTTGATGCCGCATGGTGCAGCTAAAAAGAAATAAATATAAATAAATACTCTACAAAATAAAAGTTAAAAAAAAGTAATCATTCCCATTTGAGCGACTGTTATCCACTTTGATTTTTTTCAGCTGATGAGCCTAGAAACTCAGTGGGGGCAGGAGAGTTGATTCAGGTATCAGGTACAGTCTTGGGTTCACACTCGGGCCCTCCTCCAACTCACTGGGTCCTCTAGACTCCATACCTCTTCAGGTGCCCAAACCCAGGTTCTGATCCTGCTGGGTGATCCGGGCCCGCCCCCACCAGCACCCACAACCAAAGTCCTTTTTCTGATTTTCCAGTGCAGCCTTCACCCCCTTCACCCACTCAAACAAGCCTGTTCCCTGTCCAGTTGCCTTGGGCGGTCCTGCCAAGTCAACCAAGTTACCCCTGCTCCTTCAGCCTCCGCTTGACCCTTGTTCCTGCTAGATTTCACCCATCATTTCTTCACCCAGCTTCCCAGGTGGCGCTAGTGGTAAAGAATCTGCCTGCCAATGCAGGAGATGCAAGAATTGTGGGTTCAATCCCTGGGTCGAGAAGATCTCCTAGAGGAGGAAATGGCAATCCACTCCAGTATTCTTGCCTGGTGGCAAGACAGAAGAGCCTGGTGGGCTGCATCCATGGAGCCACAAAGAGTCTGACACAACTAAACACAACACCCCCCAGTTTTTCCCTCCTGACCCTTGACAATCAGCTCACTGCCCACTCACACACCGATGACCTTTCCTGGGTGTTTGGCCTTTCCAATAAACTGTGGGTATCACAGGCCCAGAAGGGTACAACCATGTTGACTATTGATGAGCTTGACTGCCAAAGGCTACACTTAGAGCTTCAGTGGAGGACAGAGCCTTTTTTCCCAGCTGTTCTATATCAGCCTCCAGAGTGTGACTTTCTGTCCCCTTGTCCATGCCACCATCGCTCAGCCCCTGAAGGAGAGGAGGCAGACAGGAACTGCTAGCTGGCCCCGGCTTCCCCGGGGCAGGATAGGGCGCGGTAGTATGTGTGCCATCTCTCTCCCTCCTCCAACTCTGCCTCCCCGCTTCCCCCATTTGAACCCTTGCTCCATGGCTTTTCTCAGCCTGGCATCACTTGTCCCTCCTACCCCGATCTGGAAGCTCATAAAGAACAAATAGATTTGGGGCCCCAATGCAACCTTTTAATTCCAAGCAGAGTCCCCCTCCCCCAGCATGATCACACACACACACAGACACACACACGGCAGAAAGGGATCTCAGGGTCTGGGCAGGAACAAAACCCAGACCCGGGCAAAAATATATATATAATTATATACACATGTGTATTTGGAGAGGAGAAAAGCTGGGAGCGTGATTAGGGTAGGGCGGAGAGTAAGGTGAGGAAAGCAGCTGGGGGTGCCCCAATAAATTACATTCTTTAGAGAGCATAGTGGGGGGTGCATGGGCATGAGCGGGACCGGTGGCCAGGACTCTCAGCCTGGCTCCTCATCCCATCCAAGGAGATGGGTTCCGCCCAATACCTGGATGCTAGAAGGCAGCATTCTAGCCAACCCCGCCTGCAGGCTGATGGTGGGCTGGGGGTCTGTATAGGCAACATCTCCACTCTATGCCGCAGGCTTCTGGGGAAGCCACGGGGCTGGAGCAAGAGGCTTTGAAGCTTGGGGGTCGCAAGGGCAGGGTAGGGCGCGAGCTGGAGGACCAGGTGGCCTCCCTGCTAGAGGCTGAGAGGCGGGAGGCCCAGGTGCAGGAGAACCTGTCTCAGGTGAGCTGCAGAGGAGTGCTTGGGTACACATGGGGTACTGGGGTGCTCTCTGCCTACCTGGCTGCTCCCCACCCTCACGGGACCTCCTACCAGGCCCAAGAGATCTCCCCACCCAGCAGACAGGCCTGACTACTAAGTGCCATGTTCATTTCTCATCACTCTCTTCTGGGGACATTCGTGTGGGGGTGGGGCAGGGAGAGGATGCAAACATTAACTCTGTGTGTGCTGGAGTCCACACTGGGTTTGCCCTGTACTGTGAGGACCAGGGATGAGAGAAGGAGACCCCCCCTCCCCCATCCCGGCTCATTATGGAAAAGAAAGTCCATATCCCACAACCCCAACACGGCAGAGGTCTTTCTTGCTTCCCCTCAGGTTGGATGACGGAGCCAACCCCACCCCTGCGCCACCTCCCTGCTCCCCCCACCAAGAGATGATGCTTTGGGGTCTTGGGACCCCAGCCCCAGGGCCCTGAAGCGGCAGGGGTGAGTGTCAGTCATGGAGTGGGTGGGGGCCATCAGAAGAGAGAGGCCTTTTTCTTGAGTTCGTTCCGCTTCCACAGAGCCAGCTTGCCAAACTCTTCAGGAGACATGGAGAAGACCCTAGAGAAATCTTCCGCTGACAGGTGCCTCTGTAAGGGGACACACGGTGGCAGTTTAGGGGAAGGAGGCACAGGTGGGGCTGGGCCGAGTGACCAGGAGGTGGTCCTCCCCAGCAGGAAGCCCCTCACCCACCCTGCACATTGTCCCTGCGTACCTCCAGCCTCATACGATCCACACCTGGAGGCAACTTGGTTCGCCCCCTATTGGTCACCACCAGCATTTCATAAGGATAGATCTGGGGGTTGGGGAGGAGAGGGGGGCAGTATTAGACTCATAGAGGTGCCTGTCAACCTTACCCCTGCCATTCCCCAGGCCCCCCTATCAGCCTGCAGGGGCCGTGCCATCTTGCCATTCACTTTCCGCGCTGCCCCTCCCAACATCAGCCCAGACGACCCCTCAGTGCATTCACTTCTCTGGCTTCTCCCCAAGCTGGCCCTCCCCCGCTAGAGACGGTTCTGTCCCCTGCCCGCCACCCCCTGCCTCTGCCCCTGCCCCTCACCTTCTGCTCCAGCACACAGGGCAGGGAGTTCCCCCGGTCCATCCTCCCCCTCTGGCCCTCTCCATTCTGGGGAGACCAAAGCCGCAGTGAGCCAGGGTGCGGCAAGGAGACCTCCCCAGCCTTTTCATGTGCTTCTTACGGCCTCACCAGGTGACTCTGTGGCCCCACAACCCCCTCCCCCAGCACTGCCAGTCTCCCCATCCATCCATGGCTTCCGTGGTCCACGTGTTCCCCTCCGGAGGGCACTCACCTGCAGGCCTGCGGGAGACAAGAGTCATTGTTCAGAGGTGGCTCTGAGGCCAGCAGGCCTCCAACCTGCCAGTTCAGCCTCCCCCACCTCTGGCCACAGAGTCCTGCCCACATTGCACACACAGGCTGCCCCTGGGGCCCGCTCAAGCCCCTTGCCCAGTCAGCCCTGTCTCTCACCTGGGCTTTCAGCCTCACTCCCAGACGGGCTGAAGTCTGTAGACTGGAGCTGGAAAGGACAGAAAAGGATCAGGGGAGATGGGAATGTATTGCATCGTTCTCCTTCACCTCCTGCCCGCTGCCCCACGTGCCCGAGTACCCCGTCCCTCACAGGCCCCACATGACCACTCTTCCCCAGCAATCTGTGAGCTCGGTGCTGGGACCTTACCCGGCTCAGGGTGGTCCTGCCATAGGCGGGGAGGGAAGAAGATTTAGACGTTCCCGTGTGCAAGGCTGGAAGAGAGCAGGAGGCCCCGATTCAGTCCCTTTGGCCTGACTGTCATTCCTTGGCCTCCCCTGCCAGGGGCAGGGCCATGGAGAGGGGACTTTGGGGAACCCAGTGGACCTCTTTCGGTTTCCAGCTCCTGCCTGTTACCTGCAGCAGGTGACAGCATGCTGCAGTTCTTAACTGCCCCAATGCCTTCCCTCTCTTTAATGGATGTGCGCAAAATAGACATTTGGGCCAAAGGCCCAAGTGTTCAAATTCAGAGTCAGATGATGAGCTAAGTCATGCCTGACTCTTTGCGACCCTGTGAACCATAGCCTGCCAGGCTCCTCTGTTCATGGGATTCTCCAGGCAAGAATACTGGAATGGATTCCCATTCCCTTCTCCAGGGGATTTTCCCAATTCTGGGATCAAACCCATATCTCTCCTGCATTGGCAGACAGGTTCTTTACCACTAGTGCCACCAGGTAAGCCCCAGGTGATAAGGCTCACCATCATACAATGAACCTCTGGGATACAAAAATAAGTCTAAAATAAGTCAAAAGAATCAAATTATTACAGTTTTATGTTTAGCAATGTTAGTAATCAAATTTCAAATGCCTGATGTCATAAAACAGAAGCAGTCATTTTCCCAGCACTGTCAGCTGCTAGATGGCATCACAGTCGCTTAGACTTGACATTCCCAGATCAGATGTCACTTGCAATTAGACCTCTAATATCACTAAGGGCTTTCCTGTTGGTTCAAATGGTAAAGAATCCGCCTGCAATGCCAGAGACCTGGGTTTGATCCCTGGGTTGGGAAGATGCCCTGAAGAAGGGAACGGCTACCCACTCCAGTATTCTTGCCTGGAAAATGCTATGGACAGAGAAGCCTGGCAGGCTACAGTCTATGGGGTCACAAAGAGTGGGACATGACTGAGCAACTTTCACTTTCAATATCACTAAGCTTTCAAGAACTACAGCTTATAATTCAGAAAAATTGGTTTTCAGTAACCGGTCTCCTAGAAAGCTTCTTTGTTTGGGCTAATCTCAAAATTCCTTCATCTCCAGAGGCTAGACATTGCTGGCATTCTATAGCAATTGTTTTGACCAGCATTTTTTTTTGTGTGTGAAAGTTTAGCCTGGATAGACTCAAAACTGTGAGGAATAATTGTTTTCTTCAAACATTCTTATAGGATATGTTATTTGGAAATTTGTGAGAATAAAACGCATTTAGGGCAACCTGGTTTTTTTCCTCTTGATACTTCTTACTTTTATATAGAGAATTGTCTGTTTTCACAACCCTCATTAATTATTTTAAAATAATATTTATTTATTTAGCTGTGCCAGGCTTTAGTTATGGCCTGTGGGATCTGGTTCCCTGAGCAGCGATAGAACCTGGGGCCCCTATATTGGGAGTGTGGAGTCCTAGCCAGGGACCACCAGAGAAGTCCTTCATTCATTACTGAAGTACTTCACCTTTGTGATAATAAGTATGCACTTCTCCTTCAACGGACTAGTAGAATTTCAACTATAAGATTTTCACTCCTAATTACTTCTAGATAGATTATTTATGTTTGAAAGTGACCATTAATTTCAATGTCACCATTAAATCAGAATGACAAGCCTGTTCGTAATTCTGCAATTGTCAAGGCTGATCAGCTATGCTCGTAACCTACTGGATCATGTGACCATTGGTCCCATACAAGTTCAGGGATGCCAACAATGATGCTGACACAGGCGTTTCGCTACTCAACTCTGCAAGGCCAAATGCACATTAAAGAGCTAATTTTGCCTGACTAGTTAATCCTGGTGGAGCATGAGGGCTGAATCCAACCTCCGGGACATTTCTCTCTTTCTGCTTCATTCTTCAGGCCTTAACTATTTATTCTACATTCTCTAAAAAAGCCTACCATAACTCTTCCCACCCACACTGAAATATCATCCGGTTGAAATATCACTTTGATGACCAGGTGGATGTCCCAGCCATATATGAGCCTTAACAGTTCCTTGAGTCCCCCAACCCAGTGACCTTCACTTCTGCTCCACAGCAGGCAACCTCTTCCAATGGTCAGCTCCTGGATCCTGTTGTCCACAGTGGCTTCACCTTGACACTGAAGCCTGGCTATCCCACTTTGGGGTCACAGCACCCTTCTTTGAAGTTTTCCATCAGCCACATTCCTGGCACATCTGCTGGTCAGTCTCAGGGGCCTCCAGCATCTGTATCCCCCACTTTCCCCTGACCTTCAACCTGTGACTGGACATATAACCTTGAGTATTTTGGATTTCCCTGCTGGCTCAGACGGTAGAGACTCTGCCTGCAATGCAGGAGACCCAGGTTCGATCCCTGGGTTGGGAAGATCCCCTATAGAAGGGAATGGCAACCCACTCCAGTATTCTTGCTTAAAGAATCCCATGGACAGAGGAGCCTGGTAGACTACAGTGCATGGGGTCCCAAAGAGTCGGATACGATTGAGCGACTAACACTTTTTGAGCGACTAACACTTTTACTTTCACACTTCCATCCACACTTAGCAGCTCATCTGGCCACTTAGTCCCTCAGCACCTGCCTTACAAAACTCTAACCCTGGGACTTCCCTGGTGGCCCAGTGGCTAAGACTTCATGCTCTGAATGCAGGGGTCCTGGGTTCAATCCCTGGTCAAGGAACTAGATCCCACATGCTGCAACTAAGGATCCTGCATGCCACAATGAAAATTGAAGATCCTGCCTGCTGCTGCTAAAACCCAGCACAGCCAAATAAATAAATACTTTAAACATTTAATATGAAGAAAAAACTCCTCCTGTTAAAACACAAACAAACAAAAAACTCTAATCTGTAACAACCTTGCGCTCCCCTTCAGCCCACAGGCTATGGGAAGCACCACCCTGTGTGGCGCTCAGAGCCATCAGGGAAGACCACCCCGTGCGGATGAGTATCACTACAGACCCCAAACCCTCTACCCAGTCCCCATTCCCAGCAGAAACTGTTCTGAACCTTCACCACTCTCACTGAGCCTCACCCTGAGCTCAGCGTGCATGTGGGCTAAGTCGTGTCAGTCGTGTCTGACTCTTTGTGACCCAATGGACCGCAGCCTGCCAGGCTCCTCAGTCCATGGGGATTCTCCAGGCAGGAACACCGGAGTGGTCTGCCATTCCTTTCTCCAGGGGATCTTCCCAACCCAGGGATCAAACCTGGGTCTTCCACATTGCAGGTGGATTCTTTGCCCAGTTTCTCATGTGGCCTGTTCCCAGGTCCAAGTCCCAGACGCTTTCAAGGTCAGCCTCCCGCATCCCAAGACTGGGTCTCTCTCCCCACTTCCTCCCAGCCAGTGCCCCCAGGGGATCATAGTTAAGTGCTCCACAAGCCCTTAAGCCCTCGGTGAACCTTGTCCCTCTCTCCGCTCTCTACACAATGGGATTTTTTCTCATGGTCCCATTACCACATATAAGCTGAAGATTCTACCTGAGCCCTGACTCACCCCTCAACCTTCCAACTCAGTCAAACTTAGCATCCCACCTACATGCACTTAAGACCCAACATATCCCAAACAGTGTCTCCACCTTTCCCCGACACCTGCCCCAGGTCTGGCGTTACCCAGAACCCAAGGCAAAACCCCGCCCTCTCCCTCACTGCCCAAATCCAATCCGCCACTCAATCCTGTTGATTCCAACTCCTCTACAGATCTTCCTCGGCTTATGATGGAGTCACGAGCCCATAAACCATCGTAAGTCAAAATGCATTTAACAGGGCTTCACTGGCGGGCCAGTGGTTAGGAATACACTTTGCAATGCAAGGTATTCCGGTTCGATCCCTGGTCCGGGAAGATTCCCACATGCTATGGGGCAACTGAGCTCATGGGCCACAACTAATGAGCCCGTGAGCCTCAACTACTGAAGCCCGCACACCTTAGAGCCTGTGCTCCACAGTAAGAAAAACCACTGCAATGAGAGGCCCTTCCACTGCAAGTAGATTAGCCCAAGCTCGTTGCAACTAGAGAAAGCCTGCATGGCAATGAAGACCCATCACAGTCAAAGGTAAATTAAATAACATTTTTAAAAATGCATTTAATACACTGAACCCACCGAACATCAGAGCTTAGCCCAGTCAACCTTAAACGTGCTCAGAACACTTACAGGAGCCTACTGCTGGGCAAAATCCTCTAACACAAAGTCTATTTGACAATAAACTGTTGAATCTCTCATGTAGTTTACTGTATCCTGTACTGAAAGTGAGAAGCAGAACAGCTGTCTGGGTCCAGAATAGTTGTTAAGTGTGCGGGTTGTTTGCTGTCTTGATGGTGTGGCTGACTGGAGCTATGGCTCACTGATGCTGCCCAGCATCTCAGGAAAGCACAGTGGGACTTCCCTGGTGGTCCAGTGGCTAAGATTCTGGGCTTCTGAGGGCGCGGGCAGGGGTTTGATCTCCTATGCCACACAATGTGGTCAAAAATAAAGTCAAGAGAGCATCATACTGCACATCGCTAGCCTGGGAAAAAGTCAACATTCAAAACTGAACGTCCTGAATGCATATTTCTTTCGCACCATTGTAAAAGTGAAAAAATTTAAGTTCTGGGTTATTACTATACGACTGTGTCTGTATAATTCTCAAACTCATTCCCCCTTCCCTGGCCTATGAATATCTTAGCCTTTACCCAGACAACTGAAAAGGGTGGCAGACTGTCTCCAAAGATCGCTTGCAACATCATCTCTGAGCCTGTGTGCCTTTGGGTGGCTCCTCTCATCAAGAAGCAGAATCTCTCTCCTCTCCCTTGTGTCTGGGGGCTGATGACCTGCTCTGACCAGAAGAAGGCACTGGAAGGACGCCCTACAGCTTCCAAGGCCAGGCAGTGAGAGGCCTCAAGCTTCCAGTCTGGGGTTCTCAGATCTGCCCTCCTCTTCAGCCACCATGTTGGAAGGAAGCCCGGGCTGGCCTTGGTGATGAGCACTGTGGCACCAAAGCCCTGGCCACTCTACCACAGGCTCTGCGTTCTGTAATTCCAGATTTCCAGAGGCCCTCTCCGCTGGCTGGATGTTCGCTGCTCCTGGCCTGTGCTCCCACACCACCCCTGGGATCGTCACTGCCCTTCTCCCCCACTCACTGGGTCTCATTCTGCAAGACTCCAACTATGGAACCCAGGCCCTGTCAGCATCCCTTCAAAGCACTCCAAATGTAGCTGTCATCTCCCAGCACCTGCTATGCTGTGCTAAAACCCCAGTTTCCCTGTCACTTCTCCCCATGCCCTGAAGTTACCAGAAGGCTGCACTACAGTGTTTTACTCTTTATATCCCCGGGGATCAAGAATATGGTGAAGTGTGAGTTGCTCACTCAGTCATGTCCAATGCTTTGTGACCCCATGGACTACAAGGCTCCTCTGTCCATGGGACTTCCCAGGCAAGAATACTGGAGTGGGTTGCCATTCCTTTCTCCAGGGGATCTTCCCAACCCCAAGAGAGAACCTGCATCTCCTGCGTCTCCTGTATTACAAGCAGATTCGTTACATTCTGAGCCACCAGGGAAGCCCTAAGAACATGGTAGACACCCAATAAATGCTCATTGAATTAAATAAAATGTGCTAATTCTGTTTTAACTGATGCCATTTTTTGTCATCTCATTTTGTTCCACAGCTGGTGCTCTTGCCCTAAGGAGAGTGTGAGCACCCGGGCCAGCACCGGAATCTTCTCCATCTCGTACACCCACAGCAGCACAGGGCTGGGCATGTGACAAACTCAGCAGAGCATTTGATTCAGGGTCTAGCCAGGCGATTCTGAGCCCCCTCGGTGACACTCACAGGTTTGGAAGGGTGTCCGGTCGGGCAGAGAGCGGGTTTTCCTCCGAATAGGCAATGACTTTTCCATCTCTTCTTTCAAGATCATCTTTCCCAAGTTGGAAGTAACCTGGGGAAGGAGAAAGGAAGATGGATCCAAGGCAGCATCAGTACTTGTTTCTTTTTGTTTTTAACTTTTATGACTGCATTGCATGGCATCTGGGATCTTAGTTCACTGACCAAGGATTGAACCCGTGTTCCCTGCATTGGAAGCATGGAGTCTTAACCAACGGACTGCCAGGGAAGTCCTGATACTTGTTTCTCATCTCCAAAAGGTTTGGAGTTGGGTATAGCATAGGCAGGAGTGGGGATAGAGTTCCTGAGGGGCTGGGTGGTAGCCCGGAGCCCACGGAGCCTGTCCTTCTTGTGGGAAGCTCTGCCACATTGGGTCTGATCACCCTTGAGAGCAAGGAGTCAGAGCTGCTTGGTGTTAACTCTGCCCCAGGGGCCTCTGCATCCCAGGCCACAATGCCCAGAGCACAAGCCCATGTCAGCAACAGTGGCCTTTCTGTGACTCCCTGGATGCCCTCTCTTTGCTTGGAGGCCAGCGGTCTGTTCACTCCTTTCTCCTCGTCCCATGAGCTACTGTGGCTGCTGAAGCCTAGCACTGTCCACGTCACCCTTTTCTGTGCTTTTGATCCTAATCATAAGTGGTGTCCACCACAGTGACATGCAATCCCCATGTCCCTTGCAAAGCATAGCCTGACATCCTGGCAGAGAAGGGGAATTCCTCACATGTTCTGAGCAGCATGCTCTTCAGACATGAAGTCACTCAGATCAGAATGGTAGACACTGAAAGGATGCCCTCTGGCTTCTGAGGCCAGGCTCTGAGAGGGCTGGTAGCTTCCAGTTTGGGGTTCTCAGATTGCCTCGCTCCCCTCCAGCTGCCATGTTGGAAGGAAGCCCAAGGTGACACAGGGAGGCCGCTGGGGGCCTCCAGACACTACCTTACTGAGTTCCTCTCTCTGCCGCTCCCTGAGAGCCTTCATCTCCTCCCCGGAGTCGTCATCCTCCTCCTCCTCCTCCTCCTCGGCAGCCCTCCTCGATGCTTTCCGCTTCCTCCATTCCGTCTCTGGGGAACACAGGCAAAAGCGGGCACACCAGTCAACCAACCATGCGCTCAACTCGCATCTCTCTAGGGCTGCGCCTTGAAGGGAACACTGCAAATCATTAAAATAAAAGCAGTGTTTTCTAGTCTTGCAGTGAAGCTGGGTAGGCCACACATGCTCACAAGACTTAAAGTCACTGGGGACCAAGACCTCGTCTCATTTCTCTTTCTTTTTCCAGAGCTCTCATCACAGAGCCTGGGATGCAGTAGAAATTCAACAAATGTCTGTTAAGCAGTGAAAGAAACGAATGGAAAGTGAATGAATGACTAACAAGCAGGGTCATTTACACCAAGAGGGATGGGAATGCTGGGGATCGGGGAGCAGGAGCCTGGAGGGTTCATGCAGGGGTGGGTTCCTGGGGCTTCAACCAGGCCTACAAGGCAGTGTCCGGGCCTCCCTCTCCCCTCTCCAGCAGTTTCTCCTACCCACAACAGCCAATGATGGGGGGCATGGCCAGTAGTCCGTTTCGATCTTGGCTGGCTGGTTGGGGTCGGGAGGCTGGGCTGCGGGGAACTTGGAGGACTCGATGATGAGGTCCTCAATGGGGTGCTTGCTCTGAGGGCTGCCTCCCGTGGACTCTGCAGGGGTGGGGGGGGAGTCAAGGTCAGCCCAGGCATACCCCGCCCAGCAGGCCACCTCCCACCCCAGCTCCCCACTCGCTCACGTCTCCCTCTTCACACCGGTAAGCTCGTGGATACAACAGCAATACATGAGGAAGAGCACGGGGCACGTCATGAGCATCTCTGCTCCCATGGCCCTCCCACCCTCAGAGCAGCCTCCCAGCAGGTGGTGGGAAAGGGGGTTCTGGTCTGTCAGGGGAACCCTCACCTCTCTGCTTGTAGATGGGGGGCTTCTTGTAGATATTGGAATCTGGGCGAGTGGTCTCTGCGGAGAGGGAGCAACAGTGGATGAAAAGGAGGTGATGATGATGGGGAGGGATGACAGTTATGATGACAGGAAGGCTGGGTCAGAGAAGGGAATGGAGACATAGATCGGGAGGAGGCAGGAAGTTCTCAGGGGCCTGCCAAGAGCCCAGACAGAACTGGAGATCCTAGAACTGTCCCTCCCTCAGGGACTGGGACGTTTTACACTTTTCTGTCCAGGTGGGAGGGAAAATGCAACAGGTCCACCCACTCTGGGAGCTCTGCCCAGGTTCCAGCACTAGCCAGTTCTGGTGGTGTGCATATACTCCAGAGAATAGGGGACTGAGAGTAAGGCAGTTGGGTTCCTGAAGGAAAAAAAGAGGTCTTAGGGCAAGGATGTAGCCATGCTGACAGTAAAACCTACCAGGATGGTGGAAATGGGGCAGGCTGGTCCGGGGGGTCCCAGCAGTTCTGGGGGCTGAAGCCTGAGAGATGGTTCCAGGAGACCGGCTGTCTGCCCACACCTGCAGAGCAGAGTGTAGTTCACTGCAGCTCCCAGGTCCCCCACCCCAACCCTTCCACTATCTTGGTGCTCCCACCCTAGCAGCCCACAAGCCCCCAACCCCTGGGCAGAGGAGGGCTGTCCAAGGACTTGATCTACTAATGATGCCTGATCCAGAAGAAATGATTAAGTGAGATGTTGGGTCAGACACAGAAGGACCCAGAGCTGGCCAGTGACAGGACAAGGTCCACTGATTCCATCACCCCCTAGGTTCTGCCGAGCCCAGCCTGGATGTGTGTGGGGCAGGGGTTAGCCCCATCAGAGCAGGGCTGGACCAGTGTCAGGTGCGGGGCAGACTCACCTCTGGGGATGGTGGGGGGGATGTGGATTTGGGTGACAGCGAGCGCTGTGAATGGAGAGGAGGCTGGTCAGAGCCACAAGGGTGGGATTAAACCCTCGTCCCTAGGACCCCAGGTGGGCCACTTCTTCCCCCGCGCCCAATCCTGCAATTGCTCAGCTGCTTTCTGGGCCACCTCTTCTCTCAGTCCTTGCCAGCTCTCAGGGCTGGCCCTCCACCCTCTCTTTCCTGAAGAGGGTTCCGAAACTTTCCCGAGGATCCACGAAGAAGCGGAAGAAGCTGAGGATTCTGAAGCAGTGTCCGTGTGCTCTGAAGGCCAGATGAAGGTAGCTCTGGCCCTGATCCCAGAGCCGAGCAACGACGGGAAGGGACAAGACCCTCAGTATCCAGGATAGAGTCGGGGCCCCTCACCAGGCATTTAAGTCTCCCCATAGCCTGGCCCTCTCTCTCCGCTCAGCCATGACACGGCCCCCTTCTCCAATACAGTTTACAAAGTAAGTACCTGTCCCGAGTTATCTTGTGCATTTGACTACCTGGTGAGGTGGACCGGCAAGGGTATCACTTCTATTTTGGAGGAGGGGAAACTGACACCACACCATCACACAGGTCACACTCAGCTAGGACTTCCGACCTCCGAATTCAGGCTGCTAAATTCGGCCTCTGAGCTGCTGGCTTCTGCATGCTTTCCACAAATTTGCTCACTTTCTGCCCACTCACACCCCACTCCTACATGACCCCACTCTGTACTGCTACCACTCAAACATGGCCTCTCCTGCTCTCCACCTGGAACCGGCCGGAGGCCAGTCTATCTCTGACTGCTCTGTAGTACAAACACTCAGTCACCAGCTGACTGGTGATTCCCGTGCACAGGTTCTCTTTCTTGTTTTGGCATCTGGCCTCCAGGAAAGAAAGTGTGAGAGGGATTCTGTCCCCCACCCAGTGCGGCTGGGGGAGCCCTTGCCCCAGGTCCCGTCCAAGAGGACCCTCCCACCCTTTACCTCCCGGCTTCTGGGCAGCTCCACATGTTCCAGCAGAGAATAGGTAAAGTGGGGCTCGTAGATCATGAGGTCAGGCCTCTCGATGTCCAGGATGGCCTTGTCCTTGGGGATGGCAGCCAAGTCCTTATAGCCCAGCACTTGATTGTCCATCTTGGCCTGAAGGGAAATGGTACCCATGGAACAGAGGGGCCAAAAGCCTCATCTAGAATACTGACCTTACGAACCTGATTTGCAATTTATTAGAAAGAACATGGGCAGCCATGATAGAGATCAGCTCCTATAAGTTAACATTTCTATTGTTTTCATTCCAAGGGTTTAAAGCGAAAGTGTTAGTCACTCAATCGTGTCCGACTCTTTGTGATCCCATGGATTGAAGCCCTTCAGGCTCCTCTGTCTGCCGGATTCTCCAGGCAAGAATACTGGAGTGAGTTGCTATTCCCTTCTCCAGGGGATCTTCCTAACCCAAGAATCAAACCTGGGTCTCCTGCATTGCAGGCGAATTCTTTACCGACTGGGCCACAAGGGCAGCCCCTAAGGGGTTTTCAGTTCAGTCAGTTCAGTCGCTCAGTCGTGTCGGACTCTTTGCGACTCCATGGACTGCAGCACGACAGGCCTCCCGGTCCATCACCAGCTCCCAGAGTTTACTCAAACTCATGTCCATTCAGTTGGTGATGCTAGAGTGATCTTAAAACAATAATAGTCCTTCACCTAGCACTTTGGGTACAAGGAGACAGGACCAGACCAGTAGGAGGGGGTACACGGAATCTTCTCTGAATCTGGGGCTTTCTCTGCTTGCCAGCCCTTGCAGGACCATCGTCGTCTGAGTGAAGCTGCCCAGCACACAGCCTGTCTCCGACTCCTCCCTCCTCCCAGCCTGAGGACTCTGGTGGCCAACGGGTACTCACCACGATGCTGGAGGGAGAGCCGGGAACACTGGAGTCTCGGGAGGAGCTGACGCTCCCAGGGGAGGTAAGTGGTTGCTGGGGAGAGCGAGAAGGCAGGCAGGTGGGAATGTGCGTGGGTGCCAGGGCCGGGCTGGAGCAAGCGGGTTGGGGTAGGGGAGGGCTTCCCTAGGCCTCCGGGGCCCCGGGGTGCGGTGCCACGGGCAACCACGAGGTGGCACCCTTGACTCCCGGACCTGACCCTCTGCAGGGAGCCGGGCCCCCACCGCGTGCCCCTCTGTCTCCAGCATCCCACTTCCCCGGCGTGGGTGCAGCCCCGCGCACCTTCGGCAGCCGTTCCATGCAGCAAGGATGTGGACGGTCGGATCACTCTCGGGATCCTGTGCGCGAGGGGAGACGACGCGGGCGTCAGGCTCTGTCCGGCTCCTGGGCGCTGCGCGCTCGGGGCCGCGAGAGCAGAGAGGGCGCTCCCCCAGGCTGTGGCGCCCTCATCCCTCGGTGACTGTCCAGGCTGCTGGCCGAGTGCAGGGCCTGGAAGGGGAGGGAGAACGTGCCAGCCGAGGGCGGGGGCGAGGACAGCCCCCTCTGGCCCAGCGTGTCTCCGGGGAGCAGGGCTTCGGCTTTCTCATTTGCTCAGCCCGCTCCCCGCGAGCCGCCTGTGGCCCTCGGCGAGACGGGAAAGCTGACGGGCTGCACTTGTTTTTAAGCCATTGTTCTCTGGTTGGAAAGGAAATGACGGCAGGGGTCAGCCGTTCCCAAGGCAGTCTCCACATCCCTGCTTCCTCACACCTGCCCTGCCCGGCCAGTGGTCAGTTTCAGGCCAAGGTTCTCACTCCCTTGCCGTGGCCTTTTCTTGGCTCTGTTCTTGGGCCGTCACCCCTCTCCCGCTTAACCTACTGTCCAAGGTACCACACCCTCTCATAGCCCGGAAAGTTGTGGTGGTTTTTTTGTTTGTTTTTATTTTTTTGCCCCACATTATGGCATATAATATCTTAGTTCCCCCACCAGGGGATGGAACCCATGCCCTGGGCATTGGAAGCATAGAGGCTTAACTTTCCCTGGACTGGCAGGGAAGTCCCCTGCCACCCCAGAAAGCTTTAACACAGATCTTAGCAATACTATGAGGTGGCTACAGCAGGAGGGAAGGATAGAGCAAAGGCAACTTGGTGGGAAACAGTCAGGTCACTGACTGGGAACTGTCTCTCTGCCCTGAGTAGGATCCCTGCCCAGTGGAGAAGGGAGGGGAGCCACAGCCCCCGTGCCTGCCCCCGTGCCTGTCCCCGTACAGCAGGCAATCTCACTTGCAGGCATTTGGTAAAGCGCCCTGGGGACCAAGGCCACATCCCAGTTCCCTACCATCTTTGAATGCCTGAGCTGAGGCTGCCCTCTGAGGTACTACTTTGCTGCAAGCCAGAGCCCCCTGGTTCAGCAGGAATGCCTCCAGGCTAGATCCTGGGGAGCTGGGTCCTGTCTGCTGCAAAAATTAGGAGTTCCCTTAGGGGCACAGCCCAGGTCTGCTTCCTCAGTAAACTCCCTTAGCAATCCTCCCATCCTCCCCACACACCCCTGGCCCGAACACATAATAACCATTCATTTAATGCCTGGCTGAGTTTCCAATGTGATGGTGACAGTGGGACTGTCTTCCAGCTGCTGGCAGTAAGCCACAGAATGAAGAAAGCTGATGTACAGGGAAGAGGCAGCAATCATGTAGTGGTTAAGAGTGTGGGCTCTGGACTGGAGTGCCTGGGGAGAGGAGACTCGGCTACTCAGAAGCTGTGTGACCTTGAGCAAGTTACTTACCCTCGTGGTGACTCACATTCTCATCTGTAAACTGGAAGATGATCACAATATCTGTGTTATAGGGTTGTTCTCGGAGAAGGCAATGGCAAGCCACTCCAGTACTCTTGCCTAGAAAATCCCACGGACAGAAGAGCCTGGTGGGCTACAGTCCATGGGGTCGCTACTAGTAGGACACGACTGAGAAACTTCACTTTCACACGTCGGAGAAGGAAATGGCAACCCACTCCAGTGTTCTTGCCTGGAGAATCCCAGGGATGGCAGAGCCTGATGGGCTGCCGTCTGTAGGGTCGCACAGAGTCGGACACGGCTGAAGTGACTTAGCAGCAGCAGCAGGGTTGTTCTGATTATTAGGCAAGTTATAACATGTGAAGTGTTTGAAATATAAATTCTATGTAAAGTTAACTATTATGATGTCTGTCTCCCTGAGGACTGATGAATTTAGATGGCTTTCTCATAGCCACTCTGGCACAGAAGGTCAGGAAAGACAGGTCATTGGTGCTCCCAGTCTTTATCTGTTACTCTATATCAGGCCATTGCATTTCTCACTGTCTCTCCACCACCAAACTGCCTACTTGAGCATAGGCAGCTCACTCCCACTCCCCTGCTTGCACTTGAACTATTCTCCTCTCCCAGATCCCACCCATCCTTCAAGGGTCATCCTTAACACTTCTCCTCTAGGAGACCTTCCCAGTTATTCTAGTCCTCACTGATAAACTCTACTCTGAATTCCAGTGGAACTTAAAAAGAGACCATGTAACTCAGTCCTCGATTATATGTTGCCTGACATGTATTTTTGCTAACTAGAATGACTGCTAATTTATACAATAATAATAGCTATTATTTTTTTGAATAATCAAGCTGGGTATTTTGACAAGCGCTTTACAAGGATTATTTCGTTTCATCCCCCTAACAACCCTATAAGGTAGACCTGTTTTACAGGTGAGAAAATCATGGAGGTGAAAATGACTGTGTCTTCAGCACAGGCATGATTCATAGTGCCTTCCCAGGACTGTGTCAGGTTCACGGTGTGGACAGACTAGCATTTGCCACATTTCCTAAGTCTTTTTGGAATTTTAGAGTAAAGCATTTCTAAGATGAGACTCTGACCATCAAGGTTACACTAGGTATTTGGTGCCCATGGAAAGACTCCATTCCAGAGCTTCATCTTTCTCTAGCTTTCTTAACACTTACTTTGTAATGCTTTAAACTAGGTGTCTGAGGACCAGAATAAACTCTAGTATATATTCAAAGAGCTATTAGCTCCCTTTCACTCCTCTTCATCTTTACCTTGTTAACTGTCAGTATCAAAATAGCCATACACTTGACTTAGTCCTAGAGGCAAGCACTCATCCATCCACCCATCCACCTACCCATCCATCCATCCATCCATCCACCTACCCATACATACATACATCCACCTACCCACCCGGTTGTGTATTGTTTTATCCATCCATTCACCAAATACTTTCTGAGCACCTATTCTGCAATGACCACAGACCATTGTGGTCTTATGGAGAACAGAACGATGAGTCAAAGAAGCTAAGCTGCCCCTCCAGAAATGAGGCCATGTGTGTAGAAAACACCCATGCAAACAAGCAGTTACATATGCCAGATAAGATAGTATAAGGGGTGATGCAGTGGTTAGAGTTCTGCACTCCCACTGCTGAGGGCCAGGGTTCAATCCCTGGTTGAGGGACTAGGATCCCACAAACTATGGGGTGCAGCCAAAACAAAAAAAAGATGGTATAGGGAGCTGTGAGAGGTCACAGGAGAGAGGAATCACTCCTAATGGAGTTTCAAGAGCGGGGGATAAAAAAAATTTCTTAGAGGTGTTGTTGGTTTTAGTTGCTAAGTCAAGTCTGACTCTTGCTACCCCATGGACTGGAGCCCACCAGGCTCCTCTGTCCATGGGATTTTCCAGGCAAGAATACTGGAGTCAGTTGCCATTTCCTTCTCCAGGGGATCTTCCTTCCCCAGGGATCGAACCTGCATCTCATACATTGCAGGCAGATTCTTTGCTGACTGAGTTGCAAAGAAAATGCTTTCTTTGAAGAGGAGATATTTAAGGCAGGCCTTGAAAGGTGCCTAATTGGAGATCCTGCAAAAACTAAAGAGGGATCTTTGGAAGAGATAGCAGCATGATGGAAACTGGAGACACGGGGAAGCACTATGTCTGTCTGGGGACAGCAAACATGGCTGAACTGTGGAGCTCAAGAGTTTGAGACAGTTTTAGGGCAGAAGGCTGGGGACCAGATTGTAGATTCCTCGAGTTTAGACTAGAGGATTCCGAATATATTCTGTGGGCATCTGGGGCTATGGAATGCTTAGGAGCTTTTTTCAAAATGAAGAAGTGATAAATCTAAGCAGGGCTTTGGGGAAATGAATCTGGCTGCAGACTGGGAGATGGATTAGACAGGTCCACAGAGAGACCAGCCAGGAAGTTATGGCAGTAGTCCAGGCAGAGGATGGTGAGGCGCTAGACTTGGGCCTGGGGCTGAAGAGGCAGAATGTGCAAAACAGAACTTGATCTGGGAGCAGGTAGTGACAGGAGAAGGGGAGGCAATGAGTTCACTTCTTGCCAGGCTGATATGGAGGTGGGGGCCGTAGCGGGAAACACAAATTTGGGAGCCATTTGAGCTAGAGGTGGTAGACTGCACATGAGGTTGCCAATGGAGAAAGAAGATAAAAAATAGCATTCTGGGAAGTACCTAGAGGACTAGAATAAAAAAGGAGCTGGAGATGGCCTGAAAGGGAGGGCAAAGACTGGACAACCAGCTCCCTGAGGGCTGGGGGTATACCTAGTGATTCTTTGTATTTTCAGTAAAGGACCTAATAAACAGTGAAGGTGCAATAAATACTGAGAGAAAGGGTGGTGCGTGCTCATGCTCATTCGTGTCCAACCCCATGGGCTGTAGCCCAACAGGCTCCTCTGTCCGTGGAATTTTCCAGGCAAGAATACTGGAGTGGGTTGCCATTTCCTTTTCCAGGGGATCTTCCCGACCCAGGGATGGAAGCCCTGACTCCCAAGTTGCCTGAATTGCCGACTGATGCTTTATCACTGTGCCACCTGGAAAGATGGGCATTTGGGGAGGGTAAGAGGGGTTGAGAAAGAACGTCATGAAGGAACTTCCCAAGTGGTCTGGTGGCTAAGACTCTACATTCCCAAAGCTGGGTTCCTGGTCAGAGAACATTCCACAGCTAAAGATCCTGCATGCTGCAACTAAAACCTAGTGCAGCCATATATATATATATTTTTTTTTTTTTTTTTAAAGAGAGAGAGAGAATGTCAAGAAGCCCAGAGTCCATTGCCCAGAGAAGGGAAGATGTGTGTACAGGAGAGACAGCTCACCAGTTTGGCTCTCAAGGCCTGGCAGCCTCTGAGAGCATCTGCAAAGGAAGCGTGAAGCCCCCTTGTTAGGAATGGGCTTCAGGGTGGAGGGGTGCAGGTGGCCAGGATGCATAGGCCAGGGAGGGGCAGTTCTGAGAAGTGTGATAGGCAGGCAGGAGGCAGGAGAGTAACTATGGAGGAGCTGAGCCTGGCTGAAGGTTTTTCAGGAAAAGGGAGACTCGAACAGGTTTGTAAGCAGTGGGGAGTGAGGAGTAAAGGCTCTCAGTGGAGAGTGAAGAGTACAGAGAAAGAAATTATGGCTCCTCTGAAAGGAGAAGAAAGGGAAGTTGGTAACTGCAACCTAGGGGCATTTAGAGGGAGCCGCTCTCAATCAGGAGGCTTCTATTTTCGCAGGAAAATTGAGAGAAAAGGGCATATGCAGACCCAACACGTGGTTTGAAAGTGAAAAGGGATAGTCTCTCAGTTGTGTCATACTCTTTGTGACCCCATGGACAGTAGCCTGCCAGGCTTCTCTGTGGGATTCTCCAGGCAAGAATACTGGAGTAGGTTGTCATTTCCTCCTCCAGGGGATCTTCCCCACCCAGGGATGCAACCCTGGGCTCCTGCACTGCAGGAAAATTCTTTACCATCTGAGCCATCGGGGAAGCCCAGGTGGGTTAGGCAGAGGCTGAAGAGAGTAGAAAGGACTGTAAGGGTCATGGTGAGGCCTGTGGACAGCTGAGCAGCTGGAAGAACAGAGCTTCTACGTGTCCTGGAGCCTCAGGCTGAACCTGGGGGTGGCCCAGGCAACCTTCCCTTGAACACCATTTGCAGGTGGCTACAGCGTGGGGCAGTGACTGCCCATCAGAGTGGTCATTGCCCAGAGAGGGAGGGGAGGGGGCCACCGTGAACCAGGTCACAGGTTATAAGGTCTTGAACTGAGACCCCTCCCACTCTCCCCTGCACGAACACGGTCCTACAGGCGCAGCCACTCAAATGATTCAGAATAACGATGTCCCCACTCTGGCCCCGGCCCCTTCTCCACAGCGCCGGGCTCATCCCTTGGGTTGGGTCTCCTCGCCTTCTGCCCTGAGCCACCTTCTTTCTCTACAGCGCCTGGCGTGTTGGAAAGCGCCCTGCTGCAATTGTTAATATCTTACCCTTTCGGGGACCTGGCATGTTAATTCGGGACTAACCTTAAAGAGTGAAGGTCTTACTAGTGAAATATTAAGCCAGCAGAGAAAATGTTTCGGGGTGGAGTAGGGGCGTGGGGGGAGGGAAGGACGAAGGGGAAGGGAGGGACCGAGGGAGTGTTTTCGTAGCTTCTCTCAAATCACGTCTTACGCCCGCGAACCGCTTACTCCACCCACGCGAAGCCCCTCCCAAAGCCAGTTTCCTCGTGCGTCCGCACTAGCTGCCCCTCCTCGGTCCGCGCCTGCTCCCAACCCGTGCACACCCCTCGCCTCTGGACGTGCACTCCCAGGTCCCGGCTGCCCCCGGTGTACAGACCAAGAGGGCAGGCTGCAGCAGGAAGGGAGGGCGCAATGGGAGGAAAGGGAAAGCGCCGCGGAGGAAGGCCAGCTCAGGTGGCGGAAGGGCCATCTCAGCTGCGCCGCGCCTCCCAGTCCTTCCATCTCCGCCCCACCCTGACCCAGCTGTGCAGCTGCGCCTTATCTGAGCCCCCAGCCCTGCCCCAACTCACGCCGCCCGCCCCGTCTCCATAGCAACTAGAGCCGCTTGGCCTGGGCGATAAGGCCCGCCCACCCATCCCCCCGGTTCCAGGTAGGAGCTGAACCTGCCTCGGCTCCCTGGACTTTGAGAAATGGAGGCTCGAGCGACAGATACGCGGTCTGGATCCTCTAGTAAGCTTTCCCCCGCCCGCGTCCTAAACCAACCACCACTTGCTCTGGGCCGGGGACTTGCACGCATCCTCTCTAGCTACACACAAGCTTACGTCTCCCCATTAGGCGATGAGTATACATGGCTTGAGAGATTGACTTGCCAACTCCCCCCGCCCCTCCCCCCAAGTCAAGCTGGAATTTCTACCCAGGTCTATCTCGGATCAAAGTCAATGAATGTTCTTTTCCGCGGGTCCCCAAAGATCCCACTTTAAAATGGACTTGGGATTTGGGGTCCCGTGCGCTAACCTTATACTGCAGAGCCACCAAAATCCTGCTCGCTGAACTGGCCTGTGGACAAGGAGCAGAGAGGCTGGGGGTTGGGGGGGGTGGCATACGGGCTCTGTGCCCTGGGGCAGGGACAAGCCAGGCTGGAGGCTGGCTGTGCAGACAGTAAACGGGTTACGCAATGGGCAGGCTGTCCCCGTAGGTTGGGGGTCAGGTGGGCACGATTCTACTCCTCTCCTTTGCCAGTTTCATTTACGGTGTTCCTACCTGCTTCACCCCATCTCTGAGTCCCATCCTGCACTTTCTGCTTTCCATCCCCTTTTTCTTTCCTTTCTTCATCTTTCTTCCCTTGGCTCTGTTTCCCTTTCACCCTCTCCCCCTCCTGGCCCCACCCCCGCAGTTACTGTGGCAACAACTCAATGCCAGAAATAAAGGCAGGATCCAGCTAGGTCACCAGTTTCCAAAACAGCATCCCAGGGTGGAGAGGGGAAGAGTGGGCCAGAGCAGCCTGGCCCTACAGGGGAGGCCCTGAGGGTGGGGTCTGTGTCTGTGTTTGGGTAGTGGGGGGACACCCACGGTCACTCCTCTGATCCCCCTACCCTGGACTGGTGGCTCATGGGAATGTCCTGTGCCAAGCCTGCGCCTGCACCTTTTTAAGACTGTTGGAGTACCCACTCCCCTCCGCTCATTTTATCCTTCTTCCCCACCCCCGTTTCGAGGCCTGCTCTATCCCTGAGGAATAGGGTTGAGGTTCCTCTAAAGCCAACCCCCAACAGCACCCTCTCACACTCTGGCAAAGCATCATCACTCAGGGGCAGGAGGGCCCAGCCTTCTTGGGAACCCACCTGCTCAAGGTCCTGCTTACTTCTGATGACAGCAAGGCCCGGCCCTAGGCTCCGGCTTCCTCCCCGCTCCCCTAAACGTGTATCTCAACTTCCGGGTTCTTTTAGCTCTCTCTGGGGTTTCTGTATCCTCAATGTACACCCCCAGCTCTGAAGAGGCTCCTTTTTCTACGTCCCCCAGCCCCTCAGGTTTGCTTGGTCCTCAGCTTGTTCCTGCTCTGGCCTCTATTTATAGCTGGTCCTGTTGGCAGGTGGTGGTGTCACTTTAACCAGCTGGATGGATAGGGCTGGGGGAGATGCAAGGGGGACGGCCTACCAAATTGAGTTTCCTGAATCCTGGGGGCATCCCTATTCTGGTCTTTACATACACGCATAAGCTCCGAAGGAGGAATTCCTCAGACCCAAACCCCCAGGTGGACAGTTTGGCTCAGGTGTTGGACGTGTGGCCTTGGCAAGGCTGGCAGCACGGAGGGCAGACTCCCCCTTAGGGGCACAGGCACTTCACCTACACAGGCAGCCCCCGCTGAAACACAGTTGCACGGTGCTTGCAAGATCACGCCCCCACTTTCCCAGCAAGGCCCCCCTACGCTGCCATGTGATGCCTCTGACACCCATTCACACCCCCACCTTGTCTCCTGTTCTCCACGATCACAGCCCCCTGCCCCATGGGTTGACACCCCCTCCCCAAGCACGTGCATGGCAAGGCACACAGAGCCCCCACTCACCCATCCCGTGGGCACTCCCCGTGTCCCCTCCTTCCCAAAGCAAGACTGCCCGCCCTTTCCCATACCTGTCCTTGCTCCCCTGACTCTCGAATCCTGGCAACCCAGTCCCCCGGGAAGGAAACACTCTGCCCCCCAAAGGGCAGGGAGCCTGGTCTGCCAGGCAGAGGGAGGGGCAGAGCTAGCAAGGGGGTACTTCTGATCCTCCTTGGGTGCCTTTGCATCTGCTCAGCTCCCCTCATACTGCCCCTTCCAGCATTTCTATGGCCCACACCGGGAGAAAACCACAGTCAGGCCTGGGGCCACGCCCTGCCACCTAGCCTGGCCAGCTCAGGGCTGGAAGGGGGCTCCTTGGGCCCCTCCCCCAAGGAGCAGGCCCTACACCAATGGCACTCAGGCCTCCAAGTGAACTACTCCTCTCTCAAGAGCATCTGTGGCAAGGTGGCAGGAGACTGGCAGACCGGCAGCCCCCACTCCCTGCCCGTCATTCAGCAAAGACAGAAAGCTCTCCAACCCACCCAGGCGACTCATCCCACCCCCTACAACCCACCATCACTGGGACTTCTGGCCAGCATAGCTAGGGGAAGGGGGCTACTCGGTGATACCGTGGCTCACCCCAGCCCCCAAATCAGAAGGAGGTGGATCAGACCAAACCCCGCTAGCCTCAGGGTCCAGCCCATTCTCCCATTGAACAAGGGGCCACAGCTGACCCCTCCCCAGGGACTCCTGCCCCGACTCAGAACCTCACTTCCAGGCAGGTGCTGTGGCCAAAATGCCCACAGAGAGGCGGGGAGGGAAATGGAGCGGGGGTGTTGGGGGTCCTGCCACCTACCTCTTCCCAGACACTGAGGCCCAGATGCTCTGAGGCCCCAAGCCGGCAGGGGCAGACGCAGATCCGGGCTGCAGCTTTTGCTCAGAGTCCAGGTAGTAGGAGACTCTTCCAGAAACCCAGCGTGCTTTCCCGGAGCACAAATAACCAGATAAAAGCCAGCTTGGGGTGGGCGAGTGGGTGGGGAGCTGGCGAAGGAGGGGACCTACCCTCTGGGCCCCCACTCCCTCGCCCCCACCCTACTCCTCCTCTGATCCCGGATCTCGATCCCTGGCCAGGCGGGAGGGTGTGTTCGCGGGTGGGCAGGCCAGGCAGACGGCAGCGGCAGGGCGGGCCGCAGCTCCGCACTCCTGCACCCTCCCCACCTCCAGCTGATAGCGTGTGGCCGCTGGCCTGCGGGTGTGTGTTTGTGTGTCGGCTCTTCCACCTCGCTTGCTTGCTGCAGCTCAATCCATTTCAAACAAGAGGAGCATTAACCGGGCATCATGATGAAGCAGAATCGGAAGCAGACTCGGCCAGCCGCTGGCCTTTTTCCCTTTCCCCCTGCCCAGAAACACTCATGCTCACACACACAGCCCCTCGAGCCTCCTAAACAGCCAACAGCCAGCGTTTGCGTGGGGGATGGGGGAGGGGGCTCTGCTGATCACAGAAGGGGTGACAACACTTGGTTTCTCCAAGCACCTGTCTCTCCCACTCATCACCCACCACCAGCCAGGCCTCTGGGGTCCCTGCCTCCTCCTCCACGCCCCCACCCCCCAGGGTGTGAAAGCCCATAGATGGCAAAGGGGAGGGGTGTGTGGGCTGGATGCCAGAATTGGTTACCCAAGGATTAACCCTCTCCTGAGGAGGACAGAATGGGAGGATTCAGGAGACCAGGTCCTCAGGACAAGAGATCAGGTTGGCCCTTCTGTAACCCAAATCTCTGGGGGACAGAACACAGCGGTGGTTAAAGGGAAGGACGCAATTCTCTTTCCAGGGCAGGGTCTTCAAAAGAGAAGTTCTTGCCAGGGC
Source organism: Moschus berezovskii (assembly GCF_049115385.1). Taxonomy (NCBI): domain Eukaryota; kingdom Metazoa; phylum Chordata; class Mammalia; order Artiodactyla; family Moschidae; genus Moschus; species Moschus berezovskii. The sequence goes on along the minus strand of NC_142466.1, from coordinate 76,691,376 downwards.
ATGCCCAGGCCCCTGCGTAGAACTGTGGGAACAGAGACACTGGGAAAACTACCCCCCACTCCAGGACCCTCTCATTGGCCTTTTGGATCCCTCTGGGCTCAGCGCAGAGTCTGGTTCATGTGTGACACCCGGAAGCAGCTGACCCTGGCCCCAGCCCTGCCCCCTCTCCACCTCTGTGCACTTGCCTGCCTAGGCAGTCCTTACTGTTGCCCCGGTAACCAGTGCCCACAGCCGTTCAGCTGATGCTATCAGCAGTCGTTGGGGAAATCTAGAATCTGGGGAGGGGGCTCTGGGGTAACAGAAAGGAAAAATCACAGGGGGAGGGTCTTGAGGGGACAGGTGAGAGTGTGCTCTGGGACTTCTTTCTCAGAGAGAGAAGGGCAGGACAGGACAGGTAGGGACGGGAAAGGAGAGATGTGTCTGGGTTAGTGGGAGACAGAGGAGAGAGACCCCTGAAGGATGGGCTCCAGAAAGAGAAATTAACAGGACAGGTCGCTGAGCGGCTGAGGAAGAGTGCAAGCAATCTGGGCTTAGCTGTTGGATGTACCACAGAACGGGGAGACAGGGAGAAACACAGAATCCATGGAACCATGAGAAAAAGGCCAGGAGATGCTGCAGGAAGAGGTGTACCCGTGACGTGGCAGGAGCGGGCCACACACCCAGAAGAGCGGAACCAGGCCTTTCTAGATAGCCAGCCTGGCCTCTCAGCCTTCAGACCCTGCAACCCCACCCTTACTGCCCTGGCCCCACCCTAGTCCTGCACAGCCTCCATCTCCCACTCCAGGAGACCAAACGCCAGATAGCCCTTGGGAATTCCTCATTTTTGCCCACTACTTTGGCTCCTTCTCTGTTTTCATTTGCCACCCCCTCCCCCAGACCCCATTCCAGGAGATCCGCCTTCCAGTGCCAGGGTCCCCAGAGGTAGGGCTGGAATGAGCTGTCGCCAGCAAAGACAGCTGGGGACAGCGGCCTGGAATGAGGTGGCTCAGGAGGAATGGATAGGAGTGGAGCATTCCCCAGGGAAACGAGCACGCTGGATAGAGAGTCGGGCCGAGGGGAAAGGGCAGGGGGAGGGGGAAGGGATGGGGGGTCTCTGGTACCTTCAAGGGCCTGGGGCGTGGGGCAGGAGCACAGCGGCTTCCTCGGTGACATACACCTCCATCCCTCGGCGCATCTCCTCTCCGCCTCCCGTTGCCAAGACAACCTGCCAGCTCAGCCGAGGAGGCAGCGGCAGCAGGGAGGGGGGAGGAGGCGGCTGTGACTCCTATTGCCTCCTCTTCGGTGATAGAGGGAGGGGGCCTCAGTGCTGGGGTGGGGGTGGGGGAGCTTCAGGAGCCCCACCACTCTCTCCTTCCCTCTGCTTCCATAAGGCTCTGGGATTGGCTCGGGGCGGACTCAGGGGAACCTTAATTCAGGGCCAGATAACAGGCCTGTCTTGGGGAGGGAGATGACACTGGGCAACATCCCCCAGTGGAGAAAGCTCAGTGTGGAGTTGGGCAGAACGGTAGGAACAAGCGAGGGATGGCTTCCGTTGAAGGGTCAGAGGGCGGCTTCTGGCAGGATGGAGAAGCCCTGGGTGTGGCTGGGGTTGGGCATTCAGGCCACGGGGCTCAGAAGTCTCCCGGTGCCACCCCTCCACTGTCTCTGAGCACCTCCTCCCAGCCGCAGACCCTCTCATTCCCCTGACTGAGAGGAAGGACGGAGCTCGGAAGAGAGCTCTTTCATTCCCGAAGGGCCCATTCCCACTGTCCCTCAGTCCATAGGAATGTCTGTCCAAGGGCAGGCCAATACCTTGGGTGAAACTCTCCCGAGAGCCAGCCCTGGAGCCGAGGGGACTGCGGAGTTAGGGCTCCCTCTGTCGACCTGAGGCTTGGTAGCTGTCAAGGTCATTCCTTGCTGAGGGATCCTGATGTGTGTGTGTGTGTGTGTGTGTGTGTGTGTTGGGAGGGCACAGCCAGGCCAGAGGCCCTTCCCTCACCTGCCTCCCTTCATCTCTGGTCTTGTCCTATGGGGAGACTTGCTCTGCCTGTAGCCCTCTCCCCTTGGGGAGGCCCCAGACTCCTCAAGGCCAGTGGAATGGTCCAGGTCTCTCCCCTTGCTTGCCGGTCACCCCATCAGGCTGGGAGGAGACTGGAGGCAAAAGCTTCAATCCCAGAAGCAAGCACCCCTGAACACCAGGTTACCTGTGAGCTGGGTCTGGGCAGGCTTCCTGGGCACCGCTGGGCTGCTGACAAGAGGAGAGCGCTTACCTTTAGGCTCAGCAGCGCCTCGAGGCCTTGAGGAGGGGCTGGAGTCCACAGGAGGGGGCGGGGCTCCTGCCCCTCTCAGGAGGGTCGTCCCAGGCCCGAGATACCTAGTTCTTGGTTCTTTCCCCAGCAAGGTCACTGGTGCCAGCTGTCCTGACTGGATGCCGGCCCTGCAGCCTGACCCCTCCCTGAGGCCTGTGCCCTCCTCCGGTCTCACTCCAGTACCCCTTGCCCCGCCCCCTGCGTGACCTGCCCGAGGAGTTCTAAACATTAACTCCTGGAGAGGCTGGCTGGGCCCCTGGGCGGCTAAGGGGCAGTGCCAGAGAACTGGGCCAGCGGAACAAAAAGAAAGACAAGGGCCTCCGAGTGAGCCTTTCTTATCAGTTTGGAAGACACATCCCCTGTCTCTGAGCACTGGACTCTCTGACTGTCAGACCCCAGAACCTTAGTCCCAGTGGCTGCCCCAGACCAGCCCCTCTCCTCCAGTCCCTTACCCCACAATTGCACCTCCCTTCTCAAAGCCCCTCACCATTTTCTCCTGCCGCAGCAGCAGAGACCTAATCGCCATAATGTGGCTCAATCCTTTCCTGCCACTTCCTGAATGCAAACTTCCAGTGCCAGCCAAACCCATTCACTGCTCACAGCTCCTCCTTGCCCTGTAACAGATCTCAACATTTCCCTGTCTCGAAGCCCTTCTTCCTCTACTGTTTTCACTCTCAACATTTCCCCCTTGCGGGTCTTCTTTGCTAACAGAGATCCTGTTCATTCTTCAAGATCGTGCAAACCCCAGCCCTTCCCAGCACCACCCTGCTGTATACATCCCAGGCCCCACTGTGCCTGGCTCAGGAGTGGAGGACATCACACTCCAGGTGTCACAGACAGGGGAGAATCTGGACTGTCCTCCTCCCTGGCCGTGGGCGTGGGTGACATCTCGGAGTCTGAGCCCACCCACACATGACATGGGAACACTCTCACCCACCAAATGAGGGGCTCCGTTTGAGCTCTCCTTGTGTGCTGCCCGGCACATCTCTGGACTTCAGTACACATCAGGGTCTTTACTTCCTCCCCTTTCATTCTTTGGCGATGTACCACCTTTTTTTTTTTGCCACACTGTGGCATATGAGATCTTAGTACCCTGACCAGGGATCAAACCCACGCCCCTGCAGTGGAAGCCCGAATCCTTAATCACTAAACCATTAGGGAATTCCCATGAATGTACCAAGTGCCGCTTTGCAGTCTTTGGTATATCCATTAGGGGTAAGAGACAGATTCCCACAGTCCTTAAAAGAACTGCTTTTTTATAGGTATAGCCTATGTGCTAAGTTGTTTCAGTTGAGTCCGACTCTATGACCTTGTAGACTGTAGCCCGCCAGCCTCCTCTGTCCATGGATTTCTCAGGCAAGAATACTGGAGTGGGTTGCCATGACCTCCTCTAGGGGATGTTTCCAACCCGGGAATCGAACCCGCATCTCCTGCATTGGTAGGTGGGTTCTTTACCACTCCGGCCACCTGGGAAGCCCCATAGGTTTATCCACCCCAGCCTCAATTAAATTTCAAGCATCTTGAGTTTGACAGAGGATGACACACTATCCTGTCCATCTTTTTTAGTAACTGAAGGACTAGCACAGTGGTTGTATGTTGTAGGAAATACATAAATATTTGGATTACCTGCTTAGAACCCCTCCTGCTCAAGTCCACCTAAGGATGGAGCTTAGAGTAGGATTCTGACTTTTCATCCTACCGCCACCTTTAGGGAGCACAATGTGCTGGACTTCTTTCTGGGTTTCCAGTTGGTTTATTTCTTCAATAAATACTCTGTGTAACATACCGTGCCAGGTATTACAGGGGAGCCAAAGACTGACTAAATCTACATCGGAGTCCCTCGTTGTCCCACAGAACCATGACAAGAGCAAAGTAAGTACAGTTCTGGAAAAGCTGTGATATGTGCCCTAAAGCCAGGGCAAGTTTATGACCAGAGGAACCAGGGCCAGCAGAGATGGCCACTGTCCCTGGGGGAGTGAAGGGCATCTGTGGAACTGAGGAGATGGCTGTGGTCTGGCCATGCCAGCATGCTGGCATGGGAAACTCATGAGCAAAGATGGGTCCAGCGGGAATTCTTGGACAATTCAGTGGTTGGGACTCTGCGCTTCTACTGCAGAGGGAAAGGGTTTGATCCCTGGTCAAAGAACTAAGATCCCACAAGCTGCGTGGCATGGCCAAAAAAAAAGGGCCCAGTGTGCCTGTTGGATGGCAAGGATTGTAGTTTTGCCAGCATTCTTGAAGGGAAGCTGGAAGGATAGGGTTGAAGGGGGGCCTGGGCAGGACTGGGCAGGGGCTTGCCAGCCATGCTGAGTCTGCTAGAGATAGTGTGATAGAGGCAGAGCTGTGGTTTAAGAGAAAGCAAGGCGAGTTGAACAAACTATGTGATGTCCTGAGGAGTGAGTGTGTAGGAGACAGACCATGTGGAAAGCCACTGCAGTCACTGAGACAGAACTCAGTGTCTCTGCACCTTGGGAAGTCCAGCCAAGGTGCAGAGTTTGGTGGAGAAAGCAGTTGGGGGCAAGGCTGACACGCTGGTTTTCTCAGAAAGAGACCGGGTAATAAGAGAGTGGCACAAATCTCAGGGCACGTTTCTACGAAGCAGGGGGAAAGAAACAGTCTGAGACGGAGAGAAGGAAGAAAGCACGGTCTAGGGTGGGCCAGGGAGGAAAGAGCTTCCAGGGCAGGTGGTCCTTCCAAGTGTCCAGGGTAGTGAGACTGCGGCTGGGTGACAGGGAAGGCACAGCCAGGGAAGTCAGAGGGACTGAACAGAGAGACGTTAATTAGAAGCCAGCTCGGAGGCTGAAGCTTGAGAGGATCTCTGCCCCGACTTCCTGCCTCCGCTGCCCTCTTGCCTCAGCCGGCTGTTTGGAGGACAGGACAGAAAAGGTGAGATCAATAGGTAGGCTATTCTCAGCCAGAGTTCTGGGGCATCTGAAACGGAGCACAGGATTTGAGGCGACTTAGCAGCAGCAGCCACCGCCCCTCTCCTGCCACACCCTCCCTGAAGCGGATGTGTTCAACTCACCCTAAGTGTCTTCCCAACCCTCACACTGGCTTGGAGACTTAGGGTGCCCAGAAGCAACCAGAGCTGCTGCAGCCATCGGAGGTCTGTGGGAATTCTCCTTCAAATTCCTGCCACGGTCACAGATACTTTCAATCCCACCGCTGCAACCCCCACACCAGGTCCCATTATTAGAGACCCATTCCTTTGCTTTCTTCCATTTAGCATCTTGGAAATCACCCCCAGGTAGGAGGGAGTGAGCTGAGCACACTCTATTTTTCTCCGCACTCGCCTTACACATGTCTCCGCAGAGCATGAAGAGGCACCCCAGGTGCGGAGCCTGCACTCCGCAGAGGCACGAAAAGGTGGGGTGAGATGGCTCCGAGGGCCCAGCCGGGGACCCACGACCACAAGTGGGGACATGAGACCTGCCAGGCTCGAGGTGGGAGTGGGGCTAGGGCACTGTCTGAGGTGGCACAGGCCTCCCCAGCTGCCTTCCTCTCTCACCCTTCCCGGTTCCCTGTCCCTCCCCGCCAGGTCTCACCACCTCAAAAAGCAAGAAAGGAAACAGTAAGGGCTTTCTGGAGCTGGCCCCCAGAGGCCTGTCTGAGCTGGGGAGGTCACAGAGAGGGAGGGAGGGGCCGGAGAAAGGCAGAGAAGAAAGGGGAGGCAAGACAAAGGGCCCCGTGCACCTTTGAAGCTCTCTCTAACCCCAGCCAGGGAGGGGTGGGGGTGGGCCTGAGAGCCCAGCTGGGGGGAAATGGTCCAGAGTTTTAAAGAATGTCTCAAATTCCTGCGGAAATCAGAGGGATTGTAAGAACTCCCCCTCCCCAGCACACCTCCTTTTCAGCCCCCTCCCTCAGCCGCCCAAGTCCAGTCTTCCACACCTGGGGCCCCAACCCTTTGTCCTCAGGTAATTGTGGGGCGTTGCCCCTTCCCTGAAAATCCCATTGAACTCGCCTGTTATGTGCAGTGGTTCCAGACCACCCTCCCTACTCTCCCCCGCGGAAAACGACCCCTACACGTTTCCCGCAGTCCCCGCCAGGATTAAGACTCTTTGTGATTGGGGGGAAGAGGAAAAAGCAACCTAGTGAAAAGCAATTATGACAAGCTGGAGGGAGAATGGCTTGGGTACCTCCTTCTTGGCTATGGCCAGCTAAATTCCGCAGGAGTTGGGGGTGTCAGCCTGGGCTCCAGTCCTCACCCAGGGAGAGGTGACTGATCCCGCCACCCCCATCTACTTGGACCACACTCCACTCACCTCCCCTTTTGACTAAACCAGCCCCCACCCACCCCCACTCCCCGCACTTTTCATTCTTTCCTTATTTTTAGGCCACTGTTGGGAGACGAGGGGAAAAAGGGATGTCTTTCATCTTTTCTTTTCTCTCCAAAATCCACACCCCCCTCCCCTTAACATTTTCTTAGAAAGGGAAGGGAAATTGAGGCTGGGCGGGGGGACTGAGCGGGGGAGTCCATCAGCAGAAGAGAGGGCTCAGGGAAGTGTTCCGAGAGAAGAGCAGAGAAGGGTCCATTGCTAGGTAGGGCCTCCCCCCTTGACAAGATTAAAAGCCGTGGCAGAAGAGGAAAGGGGCGGGTTTTATGGCCTCTTAGTTCCACTCCCCAAATGCACACCTGGAGGCGTCTGGAAAGCCCACCAGAGGCGCTCGGGGCTGGGACGAAGGCGGGGGAGGTTGCCCCTGCCGTCCGGCACACCCCGCCTTCTCTCGCCGAGGCCTCTAATCACGTTTCCCCCCGGGTGTGGCCCCCGCCCCGCCCCCCGCGGGGACCCGGGCGCTCGGGACGCGGGCTCGCCCTCCCTCCCCCCGCCACCTCCTCACCGGAAAAAAGCAATCTGGCTCCCGGCGAGGAGGCTGCAGGGCCCGCGGCTGCCCGGCCAGCGGCCCTGGCCCCGGTGGCTCCGGCCGGCCCCAGGATTGGGGCTTCTGCGCCCCAGCAGGTCGCACGGGACGCGCGGTGCCAGCCAGGAAACCCGAGCCCGCGGAGGAGGGGCGCGCCGTGGGCCGCCAGCCTCCCGCGGGGTGGAGGTGCGGGGCCTGCCGGGCCATCCCGCCCTCCTGGCTGCCCCTGTCCGTGTCCCCTGCCCCTGCGGGGATGTGCGGGGCCCAGCCTGGCCTCCACCTGTCGCGCCACGCCCGGGCCTGTGCGCTCGCCTCCTCTCCTCTCGGAGAGTTTGTCCCAGTTTGTCCCCAGTTCAGTTTTGCAGTTCCCCCCGCGCCCCTTCAGATAACCTGTTTGCAAGAAAATGGTTTTATTCCGGGTCTGGGAGTTGAGGGAAGGGGGTGCAGGCCTGGGTACTGGAATGTGAAGAATGGCCAGCCCTCTTTTTTTTTTTTTCCTCCCTCTTTTTTTTTTTTCTGAAACCAAAACAAAAGTCCCTTCCTACCGTCTGGCCAGGAGGAATTCGGAGGCTGGGGACAGACTGAGGGAGACGCGGGGAGGAGAATTTGAGGAGCCTTGAATCCGCTGACTTTCCCATTCGGTTCAGGAAGCCTGACTTTTCTACCTTCCTTCCTGGGGGCCCGCCCGGGGCCCGGGGCCCGCCCCACCCTCAGGGGAGACTCCAGCGTGGGGCCCCGGGGAGCCGCCCTAGTTAGTGGCAGCCCTGCCCCTTTCCAGCGGGGGGTGGGGTGGGGGGTGTGGCTGTGATGCTTGGTGGTCCTCCTCATCCCCGCTGGGGGCTCGGGCTCCCCGGCCCCCACCCCGAGCCCAGTCTTTGGATTAGGAAGGGAGGGGAATGGGAAAGCCCGAGAGTGAGGGGCGGCGGCCCCCGGGTCCCCGACTACGTCAGGGGCTGTGGCCTCCGCGTGCGCTTGGTCCGGCGGGTGGGGGCCGAGCCCACGAACTCGAACTGCTTCTGCCTCTCGGCGTGGTTGGGGAAGGGCAGCTGGCCCTGGTAGAGGCGCTTGATGAAGTGAGCTTCCCGCTGGTTCTGGCGGCTGCGGGAGGCCTGACGGGGCCGACCCTGCCGCGTGAAGGCCATGAACCAGCCCTCGTGCCGGGCATTCTGGAAGGCCGTGTAATTGTTCTCCAGCACGATCTCAGTGAACACGCAATCTTTGCTCGTCCCGCTGGGCTGCCGTGGGGAGGAAGAAGAGAAGGGGAGTTTGTCTGCCCACCCTGGCTGGCGTGTCTGCCTTACGGGCCTGTGTTATAGGACCAAGGAGGGAACCACAGAGACTGCGAGCCCAAGAATGTCTGCCTGGTGAGGTGGGCACCCTTGATGGAGAGGCAAAGGTTGAGGGAGGAACAAACTGCTGAAGTTGGATCTGAACTTAAATACAACCTTGTCCTTTAAGTTGCACACCTTGAGCAAAGTATGTAGCCAGACTGAGCCTTGGTTTATCCAGCTGGGTGTAATGATCAAGGTAACTATGCAGTTCAGTGCATACCCAGTGGGCACTCATAAAGCAGAACAGTCCTCGATCTGGGTGAATGGTGTTGCTGGGTGGAGGGAGGGTAAGCAACAGTGTGATGGAAAGAAGGGGTAAATGTGTGTAGAACACCAACCATGTCAAGAACCAGGTATCCACCCATCTGGCTCTGTAGATAATCTTGACACTATGCCCATTTTACAGATGAGAAGACTGAGACTTGACAAAAATAAGCAAATATTTGAGAACAGCCAGAATCAGAATGCAGGATGGGCTGATGCAAAAGGAAATGGAATTCTCCCTGCACAACCCTGGACCCACCATTGCAGAGAGAGTGACTAGCGGTTACACTAGTAGGTGGTTAGTATGAATTTTGCCACTTGGAGCCTGTGGACTCCACTTACCTTGGGTGGGGGTTAAGAGGGGAACTTCTGGCCTTCTTAATACTGATCAGCCCTTAGCCCTCAACATGAGGGTTGGCACATGATGTAGGTACTAAAATTCTTCCTCACTATACTGAGAAATTACCCCATAAACCAGAGCCAAGGATCCTTATGGATCAGCCAGTGTTCTCAGAGGGCTTCTAGACCCACAGGGACTAAAGGGATCAGAGAGAGAGAGGCTGAATGGTGGGGTGAGAGCAGAAGTCACAGACCTGGGTGGGGCCCGGCAGAGGGTGGTGGGATGCTGCAGGACCCGGCCTGCCCTCACCCCAGGGAGACGGACTTATTTGTGACTCCCTGTCCCCCAGGCCTCACCTTTCCGATGAGCTTGCCCCTCTTATTCATACAGATGTATTTCTCACTCTCAGCCCCCTTGATGCGCACCCGACTTCCGAACGTGTCCGTCTCCACTATGAGCTTGGCTGTGGGGAGGGGGGAGAAACCTCCGTCCATTGGGGCTGCCGGCCCAGGGGTGCAGCAGGGGGCCTGACCTCTGAATTTGGGTGGGGATGAGGGGTATGGGGAGGGCCTTGGACCAAGGAGGCCAGACAGGGGTGTGGGTGGCCTCCCATGAGGGCTGGGTCTCACCAAACTTGTTGCCATCCTCGGCGGTGGCGGAGATGCGACGCCCGGTGACCTGCACGTGCTTGCCGCTGGTCCGGCTGTAGAGCTGGTACTCACGGATCTGCCGCCGGCTCAGCTGGTCAGTCATGGCACCCTGGTCCCTCACGTACTGGTTAAAATTAGGAGACGGGTGATTCTCCCCCTTTGCGGTTACCAAGGGAAAAATAGTGTCAATTTGCTTTGGGTGACACCACCGCAGGTCCATCCGGGGGAGGGGTGCGGAGGTGAGTGTGGTGGGGGCAGGTCATTTGCCCTGTGAAGTAGAGGTGCAGGGTGCAGGGGGCACCTGGCCGTGACCTTCCCAGGCCAGTGTGTGAGCCAGTTGTCATGACCTCTTGGCTGCTCGTCTGCCCTGGAGCAGAAGACCAGTAGCTGCCCAGGCTCGAGGGACACTTGGGGACACAGTTCAGGTCTGGAATGGTGACCCTGGGAGCTGGAAGAAAGCTTCAAGCTGGTGCTATATCATCTCCATGGGAGAGGGAGGAGGTGCATGGGGCCACACAGCTGGTTAGTGACAGACCCCTGCCCTGCCTCTAGGATGGGAGCTTGTCCCTTCTCTAAAATGCCAGGGGCTTGGTTCTGTTAGCCAGGGTGACCAGATGCCTCCCCAGTCCTCTGCGTAGCCTATGCCCAGCACATGCCTACACATAGATGTGTGCACGCTCACACATATGTGCATGCACGTGCAATAGCTGGTCTATGGACCATTGTGGGGGCACTAAGACTCTTCTCTCTGTAGCTCCTGCAGGGCTGCTGGCAGCATTTCTTTATACCTCTTTACACTGCTAACCAAGAACTCCTGAGCTCACACCCATCTCCCCTGCCACTCCCCCTGGGTGCTCAGGGCCCTCGGAGAAGCGACTGCCCCATCCAGCATTCCTCCCTGCTCTAGGGTTATGAGGCCTCCTTCATGGAAGAAGATGGAGAGGTACTATCAGTGGGGGCCCAGGGGCTGTTCTGGGAGGCTGTCTGCTCGAGCCACAGAGGCTCATGGCCAGTGGGGCGATGCTGCCTCCCACTGCTTCCCCAGTGGGGAAAGGCGCTGTTGCCACCATGCATTGTGCTCCATCAAAGCCAGGACAAGTGCCTTCTCCAGCATGGTCTCTCCTTATCCCTCTGCAGCGCTGAGTGGGAAAGAAGCAGACCACTTCCTGCCTGCTCACTCTCTGGCAAGGTGCACACCTGGATGACATTTCCCAGCTGCTGGTGACAGCTCTGGTTCTGGCTCTAAAATGTTTCTCCACCTGGATCCTGCTGGCCTGTGCTGGGACAGCCTTTCCATGCCCCAGATTGCTGAGTCCACCTTGATCCCAGCTCAATCACAACCACCTGGACAGAGCTTGACCCCCCAGCCCCAGCATCTGTGACGGGCCTGTGTCTCCTGGAGGGAGGGGTGGGAAGTATCAGCTTGGAGGAAGGGGGAGGTGAGGGAGCAGCTCCAGGCTGACTGTGGAACCTGCCGAACCTGCACAGGGTTAACCCTTCCTGTGTGTGTCACTGCCCAGGGCGGACCCCAGCTCCCCAGAGCCCGGGAGTGTTGCCACGACCCCAGCCCGTGGGAGCAGGGTCTGCCCATCCCACCTCTCCACAGCCCTGAGAAAACCTGAGGCCAGCATTTGGGGTGGGGGCCCTGCCTCTGTGCCAGGGGGAGGGGGTTCGGCCCGTCCCCAGCCTCAGCCTCCTGGCCCAGGTTCAGACCCTCCGCCCCTCTTGGCGGGCAGCCTCCTCCTGTCTGTCTGTTCCAGGTCAGGAGCAGAGAGGGGGCCCCCTCGCCAAAACCCCCCCCTCTCCCCATCCCCCTTCTAGCCCTGCACAAAAGCAGCCCCACGCCCCCCCACAGCCCACAGCCCACAAGTCACTCTCCCCGCGGGACCTGGCCTGTCCCTTTCATGTTCCCGCTGCGGGGTGGGGGTATGGGGGACCTCCCCTTCCCCTGCCGCAGACAGCTGCTTGTCAGACGGCTCCTCAAGCATGGCTGTGGTCCGGCCTGCTGGCCCCCCCACCAAGGGGGGCGAGGGGGCACTTCAAGGGGGAAAGGACAGCTTTGCCACCTTCCCGGAGTCCTGAATGGGGCCTCAGCCAGGCCATAAACGCCTTGGCCAGCGGCACCATTGTGCTAATTCCCCCTCCTGAACAGGTTGGGCCCACCCCCAGCCCCCTCCTGGCCGGGCTGGGGGCTTTCTTCTTGCTCTCCCTGGATGTGTGAAGCAAAAGGCCTGGAACGGGGGCTAGAGCAAAAGGGGGAAGGAAAAGGGGGGTGTCTCTCTCTCTCCCACCCCCCCACCGCTTCAAAGGCAGCCCCTTTCCCTCGCTCAGAGAAAAGGCATTTACCTTCAAAAAAAGTCCCCACTGGCTATGAAGAGAAGCCGGCCTCTGGCCTGGGAAAGCCAAGTGATGTCTCCCCAGAGCGGTTCTGGACCAGTGCATTTTAATAGCTGCACTTTTATGGAGGATCACAAAAAGGGACCGAGCCTCGCACAGGGGGCTGAGGCTGGGGGGAGGCTGACTTGGGGTTGGGGGGTGTGGAGAAGCAAACCCTTGAATCTTGTCCCATACAAACCTCTGGGCTTGACCTCATTGCCCTATAGGTAAGGAGTCACCCGCCCTGGCTGGGCATTCTGAGTGCCCACGAGATGCCCCCCAAGGACTATGATTGGCAGGACATCTGTGTTCGTGGGAATGGGGTGGGGTGCGTGGCACACACAGGTGGTTTTGCATGGAAACCTGTCCTTTCTCTGGAACTTGCAAGCATTGATACAAGCCTCAACTGAGCCATCACCTCCGCCCTCTTCCGACCACTCCCGGGCTCCATCCCTCAGGCTTGGCTGCCCCTGTGCATTTAGCCTTGGGGGGAACCCAGTGTGGAGGGCTGGAGGGAGCAGAAGAGATACCAGGGGAACTGGGCTGAAATGAAAACATCTATCAATCCCCAAATCTCCTACCCCATGCCATCCCAGCCCCCCAAACTTCAGAGTCTTCTGCACTGGGGAAGAGGCCAGGATATGCCTCTGTCCACTGAAAGGAGACTGCAACTCCTCCCCCCGCATTGGTAGGGTGAGAGAGATGCAGAAAAGCTAGGTGGGGGTGGGGGGGGATGCCTACCTACCTGAGTTTGACAGCAGAGAATCAGCAGCTGCAGGCACCTGTGTGGGAGACAAGGTGGACCTGGTTGTGGGTGCCAAAACAGCCAGCCCAAGGGTCCACCAGGTGCCCGCCCCGCAGTCCTTGTGGCAGCCCCGGGACCATTAAGTCTGCCCCCGAGGCTGGAAAGGGCAACAAGACAGCAGGGTCCGAGAGCAGTGCACTTACAGTGTTAGGTTGGGCAGCAAGCGGGCGGCTCCCATTGCCGGAGAGATTTCTTGGGGCCGTTTGCCCTCCTGCCCCCAAAGTCAGGAGCAGATGTGGGCAGTCCCCAGGGGCAGAGTCCCAGAGAAGCCAAGGTCTCTTCGAGCCACAGGTTTTCAGTGGAGAAGAGGAGAGGGGGAGGAGGAGAGAGGGGCTGAGGGGGAGGGGGAGGAGGGTATAACTGGGAGACTGAGGTGTGAGGAGTCCACCTTCCCGGCCAGTGAGACTGCAAAGCAGCCACTGGTGGGGGAACTGCCAGCCTCTGTCGGGGGCTACCCAAGCGCAGAGGATGGAGCTGCTGGGGGCTCCTGGGTCAGGAAGACAGGCTCCTGCGTTGTTCCAGACCCTCAAGGACCTCAACGGCAGGGTCCCTCCTCCTCTCTCCTCCTCCTGGTCCACCTCCCCAAGGGTGAGCCGCAGGTATCAGTTAGTCCAGGCCTGGGGTCGCTGATTCTGGCTCTCCCGGTGGAAATTACCAGGAGCAGCCTTAAAAGGAGGAACCTCCCTCCAGGGGGCAGGAGGTGGGCTTGGCTAGGCGCTTCCACTGCCTCTGTCGCCCCTTGCTCCCCCTATCTGCTGTCTGGTCACTGGGAAGGAGGGGTTAAGGCTCTCCCGACTAGCAGCAAATAGGGGGTGCTCCAGCTTGGGAGCCAGGGGCAGGGAGACTGCGCAGCTGGGGCTCTGGGTGGATCCCCTGGAGGAGAGCAGACATCAGCCGCTTGCCTCTGGGTCTCCATGGTTTCCTCTGAGAGATGGGCACAGTGATGCCTCAGGAGATGGTCACGCTTAAGCAGAAGTCAGAGATATATCTTCTGGGCTCCACTTGGCATTCCCCCCAGGCCAACAGCCATCTCTAGTTCCTCTGGGAGCTGAGAGGAGCCTGGGGACTCCTCCTCTTGTCCCCCAGCAGCTGTCTGGGATAAAGTGCCCAGCAATCTCCCAGTAGTCCCACACTGCCCAGTACCATGCCAGGTATCACCCCATTCTGCAGGCGAGAAAACTGAGGCACACCAATAGGTCATTTGTTCAGGATCACCCAGCTAGTCCCTGGTGGCTCAGACGGTGAAGAATCTGCCCGAACTGCAGGATACCCATGTTCAATCCCTGGGTTGGGAAGATCCCCTGAAGAAGGAAATGGCAACTCACTCCAGTATTCTTGCTTGGGAAATCCCATGGACAGAGGAGCTCAATGGGCTACAGGTCATGGGGTCTCAGAGTCAGACATGACTGAAGGACTAACACACATCCACATACCCATCTAGCAAATGATGTGGTCAGGTTTCCAAAGTCCCTGCTCTTTCTCTTCCACATGCATTCTTTCTCCTGTGTCCATACCCTTCCGGCCCAGCACAGCACCCATTCAAGATGATCCAATATCCCCGGTCCTGGAAGCTGATGAGCAAAGACTCTACACCACGGTTCCTTCCCTGCAGAAGGTGGCTGATGGTGACTGTGGGAGGGGGCCAGTGCTTAGGGGGCAACTCTGGGGGAAGCTCACACTTCAGCTCTAGGCTCCCTGGAGGTCACAGTGCCCCCAGGGTGGGAAGAGAAGGGGAAGTGCTGGCTGGAGATTTATTTACCTAAAGAGATGAGGCAGAGGGAGAAACTCTCACCTTCAGGCCTCCTTCTCACCTTCCTGAGCTGGAACAATCCACAAAGTTGTCTGCCACCCCTCCCCACCCATCGACAAGCAGGGGCACCTCCGGGTCCAACTCCAAGCTCGCTCCCAGCTCCACCCCAGGCGCCCTGCTGGGGGCTCAAGGGTAAGTTGAGCCTGAGCTGGCCTGGGGGGGTGCAGTGTTGGCCCTGGCGCTGATCTTTGTAACTACGTGTCCCGGGTTGGAACCAGTCAGCATGTGTGCTTGCGTGCTCAGTCACCTCAATCGTGTCCAACTCTTTGAGACCATATGGACTGCAGCCCACCCATCTTCTCGGTTCGTGAGATTCTCCAGGCTGAAGAGGGTTACTGGAGAGGGTTGCCATTTCTCCTCCAGGGGATCTTCCCCCGACCCAGGGATGGAACCCATGTCTCTTATGTCTCCTGCATTGGGAGGCGGGCTCTTTACCACTTGTGCCATCTGGGAAGCCCTGGAAGCAATCAGAAAGAATGTCAAAACTGGAAGGGATCTTAAGAGATTCTCCATCTGGTCCCACCTCCTCATTCACCAGCAAGGTCCAGAGAGGGTCTCACAGCTAGTTAGCAGCGCAGTTGGGACAAGGTACCAATGGTCCCCATGTTTTTTTCCATTTTCCACATTGGCACCATCACTGGGGGCCCCATGTAAACTCTGTCTCTTCCATGGCAACATCCTGATTCTAACTCTTCACTGTGATTGGTGCTGGCTCCCTCTATGGAAGCCACGCCCTCATCTTCACCTGCTCTCACTCCCTGGAAGAGTATTAAGAGCTACCTTCTTCTGACCTCAATCCCTAGGACTCACAGGTAAGAGAAGAGAGGCTTAAGCTTGGGGTCTGGGGTAAGCTCGGAGAATGGAAGGCAGTGAGGAGAGGCAGGTGTGAGGAGTTCCATCCAGGTCCAAGGTCTCTGAGCCAGACAGCCTGGTTCCTGTCAGTGGGGGAAGGGCCTGCTCTAACTGGCCAGCCCCCAGCCCAGCCTGGGTTTCCATGGTAACGAATGCCCGCTGTCAAGCTTGGCCTTGGGGCTCAGCCAGGGGGCTGGTGCCAGGGACTCGGGCGCTGCTGGGTAGCCTGTTTGTGCTCTTCGTCCCTTCCTACTCTGCACCTGCAGGCCTGGTTTCTGACTGTTTGCTTCTTCACCCCGTGGGAACCCTAGTGATGGGCCCCAAGTGAGGAACGTTCCAGGCCCGGCCTCTGAACTTTATCCCTCTTCCCTGGCCCAGGTCCTTCAAGGCTGTGTGACCTGTGGCAAGTTCCTTCACCTCTCTGGTCTCAGCTTCCTAATTTATCAAAAGGAAATGGCCACAAGCGATGATCTCAAAACTACCATCCATCACATCAGCTAAGAGGAAGGACACTTCCTGAAGTGTCAAGTGCTACAAGAATGAGGGAGAGAGAGGCAGAGACCCTCTTATGTAGTGCAGCCTCAGTTTACCTAAACTTTGACTTTCTCCCCTGATGCGAGGGAGCTGGGAGCGGGCAGAAGGGTAGAGTTCATTAACATTTATGGGGGGTGGCAGGAGGTGCTAAGGGGAGTGAAAAGTAGCCTGGGCCCTGGTGGTTAATCCCATCCCCTAGTGCCAAGTTCAACACCCCCCCAGCGGGGACGTCTCACGCCTGCCTCTAGCAGCCCAGCTTGTGCAGACAGGCGGCCACCTGCAGCCCTGCCACTTGTCACCACCTGCTCGACCTCAGCCCACCCCTTTCCTGTTGACAAACAGAAGAGCTTGGGCTGGGGAAGGGTGAAGGGCAAAGGCCTCTGCAGCAATGCGGATTCCCCCATCTTTGCTATTTGATCCCCACCACCAGCCAGCACGTGGAAATCAAATATCAGCCGTCGAGCTGTTGACTGCCTGCGGCTGAGTCAGAGGAAAGGAGAACAGGGGCGCTTGCCTGAGGCTGGAGCAGGGTAGAAGGCCCTGAGGGGGACAATGGGCTTTGCTATAACTGAGCTCTGGAGCTGCCCATCCTGGGCTCCAGTTGCACACGGACTCAACTCTAACCCCTGCTCTCAGTTTGAGACTTCCTAATGCCCTCCAACTTTCATGACTCCCTCTCACCCACAGGGTGGTTAAAAACAGGGCCAGACTATCTGAGCCTGAATCCTGGCAGTGTGAGTTTGGGGCAAGTTGCTTAACCTCTCTGTACCTTACTTTCCACATCTGAGAAGTGGGGCTAATAATACCCTCGTCTGGGCAGAGTCATGAGGATTAAAGGCGTGAATCCACGGAAGGCACCTGGAGCAGTGCCCAGCGAACAGTGCCATCACCGCAGTCTCATCAGCCTTCTTTCTGCCCATAGCTCTGTGCCTGTTCCGCCGCTGGCCCTCTGCACCCTCTGCTCCTAGCAATGTCCTTCTGCCAGCTCCACACGTAGCCATCATCCCTTTCCTGTCCACAGTCTCCTTTGAGGCACCTTCTCAGATCTAAACAGCCCACCCCGACCATCGAAATTAGCCCGTTCTACTTCCTCCACATTGCTTGATGGCACCGAGATGACGTTGTTGGCTCTTTGTTTCCACTGGACCCTAGGCCACTTGAAGGCATTTGTCCTGCCCGCCCTATATCTTGGTGGCATGAGGCCACAGTCAGTGCCAGCTGCCTACCTGAAGCCAGACCTGATGTCCCTTGTCACTCTGGGTGACTGAGGTCAGTACCATGTTCTCCCTTGTTAGAAGGCAGGACAAAACTCACATCTGCCTCATGGGATGTAGAAAGCAGAAGCAAGAACGCCAGTCCCGGACTTCCCTGGTGGTACAGTGAATAAGAATCTTCTTGCCAATGCAGGGGACATGGGTTTGATTCCTGGTCCGGGAAGATCCCACATGCTGCAGAGCAACTAAGCCCATGTGTCACAGCTACTGAACCTGTGCTCTAGGGCCTGTGCTCTGCAACTACTGAAGCACACGTGCCTTAGAGCCCATGCTCTGCAGCAAGAGAAGCCACTGCAGTGAGAAGCCCGAGCAGGGCAACCAGAGAAAAGTCTGTACAGCAATGAAGACCCACCCAGCACAGCCAAAAAAAGGAAAAAGGACACCAGCCCTGCCCACCTCTACCTCTTTCTGGCATCAAGAGAAGCCGAATAGGGAGACTGAAGCCTGCCCTTCTGATGCAGGTGTTCAGAGACCTCCAGCCTCCCGGGACCCATACTTGGGGGTCCTAGGGAGGGAGGGCAGGGCCAGTTCCCCATTGGTCCACTTCAGCCTGGCCAGTGGAGTGCTAATTAGAGGCAAGGAGCAGCTCAGAAAGGTTGTGCAAGTAGACCCCAATGGGACAGCCACCTCCATGTCACCATGGTTGAACCTGGCTTCAAAGTGGCTCTGCAGGCTGCTGGGAGCAGAAGCCCAGAGCTAGGCAATGAGTCATTCACACCCCTTCCAATCCTCTGTTGGCCTCAAGCCAGCAATTTACTGAGCCCTGTTCCTGTGGCTCTGGCTGCTGCCCTCAGGGAATGCTAGCCTGGGAGTTGAAAGTGTTTACTGCCCACATTCTGGAAGAGACCTTCTATAGGCTTCAGGAAGCCTGCCTGTCTCCCCACTTGGGAGGTTCCCTTGAAGGTACAGACTGACACAGACCTTCACCCTGTGAGCAGCTCCCCGCAAACAGGACGCAGACCTGGGAGAGCAGGTCTAGGCCGGGCCCTTGAGATGCAGGCTGGCCCCTTCCTGGTGGGGGCTGGTGGGCAGCTATCACCCCCAGTTGTGTATCTTGGACAGCCAGGCCCTGCCAGAAGTGTGGACGCAGGAAGACCCACCCCAGCTCTAGCTCCTTCTCCCAAAGCTAGGGGAGGGGCTGAGACACTTGGTTCTTCCCCCCAAAGGTGGGGATGGGGGTGATGCCAGGGAAAGAGGAAGGTAAAGAGCAGAACACAGCTGGCTGGTGGGGGCATGCCTGGGTGTGCTGGCACAAGGCCTCCCTCTGCTGGAGCTGGGGGCTCACTGCAGCCGGCTAGGACAGGGAGACACCGCAGAAACAAGGTCCTAGCAAAGCAAACTTTATTGTGACTGTGAGTCAGGGCTCTTCCTGCAGCAACCGAGAGTTGGGGTGAGAGGTTCTTGTGTTGCCCCCATCATGTCCATCACATTCAGACTCAGCACGGTCTCACGGGTTCTCCCTCGGTCACAGCAGCCAGGCGCTCCTGGCTCCTCATCTCTTTTTAACGTCCTGGCTTTTTAGGTCTGGGTGTGAATTTGGGTGTGGATTTGGCATATGAGAGAAGGGGGGCTCCAGTGTACCACCCCTCCCCATCCTAGCGCCTTCCCAGAGACCATCCCCACCTCCCCAGGAGGACAGCCTCTTAGCAGTACTCACTTTCCAGCAGGGCTCCCTTTAAGATGGTGTCTGGAATGGGGTCGGGTTGGACAAGGAGTGGGAATATGGATTAGAGCGAGACTCAGCTTCATGCTAATAGCCCCAGGCCCTCATACTAGAGCCCATGCCGCAGAGTTGAGCCCTGGACATTTCCAGGAAGCAGGGACTGTGATTTAGAGAGGTTCACTTTTCCACCTGTCACCTGCCAGGGACCAACTCTATTTTTTTTTTTAAATTATTTCTCAGCTGTGCCGCAAAGCATGCAGGATCTTAGTTCCCCAACCAGGGATCAAACCTGTGCTTCCTGCAGTGGAAGAATGGAGTCTAAACCACTGGACCACTAGTGGAAGTTCCTGACTCTTTTCAAAACAAGATTTTTTTTTTCTTCTTAAACTTCTATCTGCTTTATTTGTGTATAAGACACAAATATTTCTTTCTCATCATAAAAGATGTTAACCACCTTGCACAAAATACAGCAAATAGAGATGAGAATAGCTACCTATAATTTTACCTCCTACCAATATTAACATTTTGTTTCCCTTCAGAACTTTGTTTGTTCTGAAAACATGTGAAAATGAAAATAATGTCCTGTTCTCTGAATTCCATAAATACTTTTCAGGTTGCTATATTCTTCATGGGCATTATGTTGCACTCCATTGGGAAGACGTGACAGTTTAACCAATTGTTACATGGAAGGATGTTAGAATGGTTCCATTTTATACTATTATTAGAATAATGAAGTGATAAGTTTCTTAGTGCATATGTTGTTTAGTTGCTAAGTCGTGTTGGACTCTTTGTGACCCCATAGACTGTAGACTTCCAGACTCCTCTGTCCATGAGATTTCCCAGGCAAGGATACTGGAGTGGATTGCTATTTCCTTCTCCAGGGGATCTTCCTGAGCCAAGGATCGAACTCACACCTCCTGCATTGGCAGGAGTAATTTCCCCCATATTTCAGATGGGGTTCTTTGGAAGGAACTGCCATAAGTGGAATGAAATCAGAAAAGAAGAGCTGCTTAATCTTTCTCAAAAAGGCTCTGTACCCCACGTACCACACACCTGCACACACGTGTAGCATTCTCTTTCAAGCACTATGTATCTCAGTTAAAAGAGACACTAATTTAATAGATGGAAAGAGTTACCTTACTGCCTCCTCTTTGTTTTCCATCTTTTTTTCCTGGAAACCAACACGAGCATTAGGGGGAGTCTGGGCAGGGCCAGGGCCAGAGAAGACTTGGGCTGAGCACCTGGTAGGGGTTGCCTGGAGCCTCTGCCCAGGTTTGTGGGGAGCCCTGGGACACCCCTCCCTCACCTTGGCAGCACTTGTCTGCTTCTGGGGCACCAGCCTCTTCACTTGTTTGACGGGCGTCTCCTCCAGGAACATATCAACATCTTCATCGTCGTCGTCATCATCATTATCTTCCTCCTCTTCCAGGTCATCCTCCTCCTCTTCCAGTTCCTCCCAGGGTCGATCTGAAATGTCAGCGATGGCATAGGAGATGGCGCAGAGACTCGGGGCCCTGGGACCTCTGCCCAGCTCCCCTTCCCATATCTCCCAGTTTGGAGTGGGAAGCGTTTGCCTGCCCACCTCCCGTAGACACTCTCTGGCCTCCTTGACAAAGTGCAGCTCAAGTGGGTGAGGGCTGGGGCCGTGGCAGGAGGGTGGGGGAACGGGGTGAGGTATAGCTCTGGTGGCAGGAAGGGGCCGCATGCTGGGAAGGAGCAAGTGAGAGGGGGAGGGTGGGGACACAGCAGCCAAGGAGCTCAGGCCCCATCCTGGGGGAGGCGGAACCTGCCTGGCATTTGGAGCAGGAGAGAACCCTGATGAAAGAGGCACCACAGGACAGAGAAGAAGGCAGTTAAAGGGATGTGACAAGCACAGCGATCTGCCAGGGCCCATGTTACTGCTGCTGCTCCATATTGCGTTGGCCAAAATGTTCGTTTGGGTTTTTCCATAACAGCATACAGAAAACCTGAAGGAACTTTTGGCCAATCCAGTACTTGCCAGGTGGCTCAGTGGTAAAGAATCTGCCTGCCAATGCAGGAGAGGTGAGTTTGCTCCCTGGGTCAGGAAGATCCCCTGGAGAAGGAAATGGCAACCCACTCCAGTATTCTTGCCTGGAGAATCTCATGGACAGAGGAGCCTGGTAGACTTTGTCCATGGGGTCACCAAGAGTCAGACGTGACTCAGGGACTAAACAACAATACTTCATAGCAGGTAATGTTTAAATGTGTGCTGGTCTGATGCTAAAGCTAAAACTCCAATACTGTGGTCACCTCATGCGAAGAGTTGACTCACTGGAAAAGACTCTGATGCTGGGAAGGATTGGGGGCAGGAGGAGAAGGGGATGACAGAGAATGAGATGGCTGGATGGCATCACCAGCTCGATGGACATGAGTTTGAGTGAACTCCGGGAGTTGGTGATGGACAGGGAGGCCTGGTGTGCTGTTATTCATGGGGTCTCAAAGAGTCGGTCACGACTAAGCAACTGACCTGAACTGAACCAGGAATTATGTTAAGTGCTTTTCCTGAATTCGGCATGTATTCCTTACAACTAGTCTTGGAAGATGAAACCAAGTATACGCCCACCCTCCCTGGTGTCACAGCTGATGGGTCTGTGCTCCACAGAGGCTGTGGTGGAGGGGAAGCGGAGAGCCGGGTCTAGGACCCGTGCCCATGCCTTGGTCCAGGCTGCTGGTGATTCTGTTCCCTTAGTGATCTTTTCTAACCATTCAGGAATCTATCAAGTGTTTGAGGACCTCTTACATCTTTGTCCCTGTGCTGGGCACTGTACTCGAAGACCTTACTAGGGTCCAAGCTTGGACTTACTGTAATGTTCCTGGCCACAGAGGAACACGGGTCCAGAGCCAGCCCGGAGCTGGAACGTGACTGGAGGGGAAAACTCCAACCCCAGAACGACCTGCAGGGGGAGATGGAGGGGCACGGGGAGGGAAAGAGAGGCAGAGAAGGGGGAGGAGGAGGGGCAGGGCGAGGGGAGGAGGGGGAGACAGGACAAGCCACTGAGACCTGGCACCTGAGACCGGCAGGGGGCGGGGGCTTGCCTCAGGCAGAAATACTCAATTTATTCCCTCCCCTCCGCCACACACTTCAGGGGTTCCCTGAACCCTTCTGCACTCTCAGCCCCCTGGCCTTCCCTGCTGAGGTGGACTCTGTCAGAGAACATGGATCTGATCATTTTATTCCTGCCAAGATCACAGATGGGCTTCCAAGCTGGAGGGCAGCTGTTAAACAGAGAAATCTTACAGCCATGGACTGTACTGCATCCCCTCAAATTCTCCCACTGAAGCCCCCTAACCCTCAATGTGATGGTAACTGGGGATGAAGCCTTTGAGACATAATCAAGGTTGGATGAGGTCATAAGGGCAGGGCCCTCGCTCGTCATGAGATTAGTGCCCTTAGAAGGCTAGACCAGAGAGCTTACTTTCTCCCTAGGTTGTGTGAGGACACAGAAAGAAGGTAGCTATCTGCAAGCCAGGAGGAGTTCCCTGATCAAAAATCAACCATGTGAACACCCCAGGCTCAGACTTCTAGTTTCCAGAGATGTGAGAAAGAAATGTCTGCTGTTTAAACCACTTACTCTAGTATTTTGTGATGGTACCCAAGCTGACTAAAGCACTGATCGAATGAGAAAAGTAGATGCAAAGTTAAGTTATAGTTTTACTGTTGTCTTAAAGGGCTTCCCTGATGGCTCATACAGTAAAGAATCCACCTCCAGGAGACCAGGGTTCGATCCCTGGGCTGGGAAAAGCCTCTGGAGAAGGGAATGGCTACCCACCAGTATTTTTGTCTGGAGAATTCCATGAACAGAGGAATCTGGCAGGTTATATAGTCCATGGGATCACAAAGACTCGGACACGACTGAGCGACTAAGCACAGCACAGTACTGTATTGATTTTCTTTCTACTTTTCCAAATTTTGCAAATTTTCTAGAATAACAATAATGATACTTAAATTCCTTGAGTTCTTACTATGTGCCAGGCCCCGTGCTAAGCATTTTACCTCATTTATCTTATTTAAACCTTCATAAGGAGCCCACAAAGGAGGTGCTTTTACTGAGAAGGAAGTTGAGGCTTAGAGAAATTAGAGTTCCTATTTCAGACAGGGAGCAGATAAGTGAAAACAAACTCTGCAGCCACAAACACCTAGAAATGCTGGACAAAATGTAATTTGATATTTTTACTGCTTGCCTGAACAATAAGACAGAAAAGGGGCTCCCCATGCTCAGAAAGAAGAGCAGCCCTTGTAGGGGCTGATGCCACAGCAGAAGGGAAGAGGTCTTCCTTGGTGGTGAAGTGGTCAAGAATCCACCTTGCAATGCAAGGGGCACTGGTTCCATCCCTGGTCCAGGAAGATCCCACATGCCACAGAGCAACTAAGCCCATGCTGAGTCTGCGCTGTAGAGGCCACGAGTGGCAACAAGAGAAGCCACAGCAAAGAGTAGCCGCCTCCATTCACCACAACTAGAGAAAGCCTGCACTCAGCAAAGATAACCCAGCCCAGTCCCCCAAAAGAAGAAAATGTCCTTGGGCTGTGACACTTATGTGGACAGGAGACAAGGGGCTTGGGCTCAAGAGGGGAGCTGTAATGGAGCCCCCTCATGCAGACCGGGACCCTCAAATGGCTACATCTCAGTAAAGGATTGAGGAGATTGGACTGAAGGATCCCAACCCATCCAACCAGGAATGACCACCATCAAAGGAGGGAAGCGAGAACTCCCGTGTGAGATAACAGCGTCTCTTGTGAGAAGCTAAGAGCTGCGGGTGTACCTCTCACTTACAGCAAGTCTGAATTTACTTGGTGGTGACTGCCAAGTTAAGAGAGTTTTATAAAAACCCCAGGCTTGTGATATATCTGGGCCAAATGGCAGATGCAAATGAAACCAGTCTCTTGGGAGACTGAGTTCTTTTCATGCAGAATTCTTTCAGAAAACAGAACCAAACCCAACCGGGAGATGAGTCCACCATCTAAAATTACAAAACACACGAGGAACAACACTGCTCAAGGTACCAGACGGAAACAAAATGATGCAGCCGAGTACAATCATGAATCTGAGAAAAGAGAATAACAACCTAAGCAACACGAAATAAGTCTGATGAAAACCTATAAATATAAAATAGGAATCAGAACCATAAGAACAAGATATTAACACAAATAAAAAGAACCAAAAGCAGCTTCTAGACATCAAAAACATAAGCACTGAAATACTGCCGGGCAGCAGTGCAGATGCAGACGTAGAGAACAGACTTGAGGACACAGTGGGGGAAGGAGAGGGTGGGGCGCACTGAGAGAGTAGTGTTGACACAAATACGTTACCATATGCAAAACAGACAGCCAGTGGGAATTTGCTGGATGACACAGGGAGCTCAAATCTGGTGCTCTGTGACAACTGAGAGGGTTAGGATGGGAGGGAGGTGGGAGGGAAGTTCAAGAGGGAGGGGACATAAGTATACCTATGGCTGATTCATGTTAATGTATGGCAGAAACCAACACAATACTATAACGTCATTATCCTCCAATTAAAAATACATTTAAATAAACATAGGCACTGGAATCAAGTGAACAAATGGTTAAAAAGCAGAGTGAACCAGCTGAAAGAACTGACAAGCTGAAGCTACCCAGTATGCAGCAGAGAGAGAGAGATGAATAAAATATGAAGAACCGGACATGACGGACACATGAGAGGGTCCACTGTACATCCAATCAGAGTTAGAGACTGGAGAGGATGGAGGCAGTGTTCCAAGAAAGACAGCCAAGAGTTCTCCAGAAACAACCCAAGACAGATCCTCAGCCATGAGCAGGCAAATAAAAATGAATCCACACCTGAACATACCATGGCGACATGACAGACAAGAAAAAGGAGATGATCTTAACATCAACTAGAGAGGATACATCTTCAAAAAAGAAACAACAATCAGACAGACTGAGGATTTCAACAGCAACATCAGAAATCAGAATGGAATAACATTGTCAATGTTTTAATGCTACCTGGGAAGCAAAATAATCATCAGACAATACAGACTTTGTGGTGTTGGAGGAGACTCTTGAGACTCCCGTGCACAGCACGGAGATTAAACCAGTCAATCCTAAAGGAAACCAACCCTGAATATTGATTGGAAGGACTGATACTGAAACTCCAATACTTTGACCACCTGATGCAAAGAGCCGACTCTTTGGAGAAGACCTTGATGCTGGGAAAGATTCAGGACAAGAGGAGAAGGGGCGGCAGAGGATGAGATGATTAGATAACATCACTGACTCAATGGACGTGAGTTTGAGCAGAGTCAGGAAGATAGTGAAGGAAGTCCATGAAGTGGCAGAATTGGACATGATTTTGCAACTGAACAACAATACAGGCTTTAATTCAATAAGCATTTTAGGTATAAAGAAGATCACCACAAAAATAAAAGAATTAGATAAGGAAGATATTTACAATTATACTAGGAAGGCAACAATTTTACAAGAAAGATAAACCTGTGAGTTATATGCATCAACATAGTCTGGACACACATAAAACCACAGTACAGTAATGAAGACAGTGCGATATTAGAGAGTCAGACACAGAGCAGGAGAGCACAAGACCTAGAAACAGATCCACACAAACACTTGCAGCCTTTTTGACAAAAGTGCAAAATCAATGAAATGGAGGAAGCTTTTCCAACAAATGGAGCTGGAGCAATTGAACGCCCACAGGCAAAGAAATAAACTTTCACCTAAACCTCATGGCACATGTGACAGTGATCATGGACTTTAGTGTAAAACATAAAACTGTAAGACTTTTGGACAAAAAGCATAGAAAACCTTCATGATCTCAAACTAGGTAAAGCAGTCTTAGACTTAACGTCAAATGTCATAAAAGGAAAAATTAATACAACGGACCCTATCAAAATTAAAAACTTTTGTCCTGTAAAAGTTCACGTGAAGAGGATGAAAAGACAAGTTCTAACTTGGGGAGAAAATATTTCCAAGCCATGTATTTGACAAATGATTAGGGTCTACAATATGTAAAGAATTAGCAAAACTCAACAGTAACAAAACAATACAATTAGAAAGTGAACAAAAGACATGAACACTTAACTGAACATACAGATGGCAAAAACTGCATGAAAAGATGTTCAACGTCATTAGCCATCAGGGAAAAAGCACAATGAGACATAACTACACACATGTTAAGTCGCTTCAGTTGTATCTGACTCTGTGCAAGCTTATGGACTGTAGCCCACCAAGCTCCTCCATTCATGAGATTCTCCAGGCAAAAATACTGAAGTGGATTGCCATGCCCTCCTCCTGGGGATCTTCCCAACCCAGGGATCTGAACCCACGTCTCTTATGTCTCCTGCTTTGGCAGGCAGGTTCTTTACCACTAGTGCCCCCTGGGAAGCCCACATATTGGAAGGTAAAATAAGAGATAGTGACAACACGAATGTCAGTAAGGATGCAGAGACACTCAGTCACTCGTGCACTGCTGGTAGAAATGCAAAATGGCACAGTCACTTTATAAAACAGTTAGGCAGTTTTAAGAAACTAAATGTGCAACCACCCCATATGACCCAGCAACTGCACTCCTGGACATTTATCCCAGGAAAAATCGAAACTTAGGCTTATACAAGAACCTATACACAAATGTTCATAGAAGCTTATTTTTAAGAGCCCCAAACTGGAATCAAACTATTTTTTCCACAGATAACTGCTTGAGCTGTGGTACTTCCGTACCATGGAATACCAGTCAGCAATGAAAAAATACACACACAACTTGGATGAATCTCCAGGGAATATGCTGGTGCGGGGGGGAACCAAACCCAGTGCCAAAGAAGTTACATATGTCTGATTATATTTCAATGACCATATTTTAGAAATGGAAGACAGACTGGTGGTTGCCAGGATTGAGGGTGGGTGAGGAAACAGGAGACAGGTGAGTGTGGTTATAAAAGGAAAACATGAGGGATCTCTGGGCTGTTGAAACTTGGCTATGATATCTGTATCTTGGCTAGGATAGTGACTATAAAACTTAGGTGAGGGCTTCCCTGGGGGCTTAGTGGTAAAGAGTCCTTCCTGACAATGCAGGAGACACAGGTTTGATCCCTGGTCCAGGAAGATCCCACATGCTGCAGAGCATACTGGAGTGGGTGGCTATTTCCTTCTCGAGGGGATCTTCCTGACTCAGGAATCGAACCCGGGTCTCCTGCATTGCAGGCAGATTCTTTACCGGTTGAGCCACCAGGGATAACTATTAGATAACTATTAAGGTACTGAGTGGGACACAGTATCTTGAGCACAAGAGAGGTTGGGTTTACAGGATAAATTTCCAAGTTTTCATTTGTATAGGTGGTCTGTAAAACCATGGGAATGGATAGATCTAGGGAGATCTTGTTGATAGAGAAAAAAATAGGTTTAAGGGCAGTTTTACACATCAGCCTCCCAGATCTTTACGGGCAGATAATCCTGGTCTTCAAATCACTTTTGTCCACAGAGGAGAAGGGAACACTTCATGCCTTGGTTCATAAGGCTAATATGCTTTGACATCCAAATAAGATAATTTATTACATGCCAAGCTCACTTATGAGTATGTAAGTTTTAAAAAAGACTCTTCTTAACACAGCAAATCTAGAAGTTTATAATACAATCAGTAATGTTTATCTCAGGAATGCAAAGTTGGTTTAATATTATTCTATTACTATAATTCACCACATTAACAGATTAAAGGAGAGAGTGCCCCTGATCATATGAATAGAAACACTTCCGATAACCAATCATGATTAAAAAGAGGAAAAGTCAATTTTTCAAAATAGAGTAGGATTAGATGGAGACTTCCTTAACCTGACAAAGGGTATCTACCACATACTTGATACTGAATGGAGAAATGTTAGAAGCATTCCTTTTTAAAGGAATGAAACAAGGATATCTACCATTATCATTTTATCCATTATTATACTGGAGGTCCTAGGCAGTGTACCGGCTTAAAAGAAAAAACAAATACAAAAACTGCCATTATTCACAAAGATCTACACAGAAAACTCAAATGACTAGAAGTGAGGATTTCTGGATACACAGTCTGGATACACAAGCAGTGTGTAAATTACCAACAGTATACGGTCACCAGCAGTAAACAGCTGAAAAATGGGATTTGAAGAAAAGTTATTTAACTTGCTCAAAGTCACACAACTAGTGAAGAGTGGACTAGTGTTCCCTGGCTGTCCAGTGGTTAGGACTCAATGCGCACCGCCCCCCTCTCCCCCCCAAAAAGGGAGTGGACTGGGATGGAAACCTGGCTCCCTGCTCCTGAGTCCAGGCTTTAATTCTGGTCTATGTGCCTTTCTAGGGCTTTCCAGGTGGCTCATCGGTATAGAATTCACCTGCCAATGCAGGAGACACAGGTTTGATTCCCTGGGTTGGGAAGATGCCCTGGAGAAGGAAATGGCAACCACTCCAGTATTCTTGCCTGGGAATTCCCTGGACAAAGGATCCTGGTGGGCTACATACAGTCAGTCCATGGGGTCACAGAGTGGGACACGATTTAGCGACTAAACAACAAAAAATATTTGTCTCCGGCACCGGCTGGACGTCCGCAGGAGCCTGCACCCCACCTTTGTGTCCGTCTGCACACAAGGGGTGAGGCCTGAGCAGGGCCTCCGGGGGCTGGAGCCAGGGTTTCCTAGGTCCTCGGGGAAGCTCACCATGGGGAGGACCGAGGCCCGAAGCGAGGCCAGGGTGAGGGGCCTCCTCTTCCTGTCGTCCTGGCTTGCCGAGGGCAGGATCTCCACGACATTCACCTCCTCTTTGGCTTTCTCCCCCAGGGAAATCTGAGGGGGGTGGAAAAAGGGGCAGGGCACCTCCTCACCCCCAGGGCGAGGGCGGAGGAGGGAAGCCTGGCTCCAGCTGTGGGGACCTGGCAATGCCACCGGCTCCTGCGTGTCTGCCAAGTTCCTCCCTGCCCCATCCTTTCTCCCCTCCTCGGAAGAGCGGTACCCACCGTACTGAGCAACAGCACACAGTCCTGCTTCCCCACCTTTTGGGGTTTGAAGGTCCAAGTAGGCCTCTCCTGGTTTAGCTCACAGCCTGCGAAGGGGGACGGAGACAGACGGCGGAGGGCGGGCTCCAGAGAGGCGTCCTCTCTCTCCCTCCAGCCCTCTCTTCCCCCCTAGACGTTCCCCGCCACCAGGACTCCCGCCACTCCGAGGATACCCTGGGGCCTCACTCACCCCAGAGCAGGCTTAGTGTCTCCTTTTCGGAGGTGCTACTAATGGAACTGCGATTCATGATGCGGGCGGGGTCCGAGCAGCTGCCGAGGAAAGGCCCATTACAATCCCCTGGCTGGAGACCCCAGCGCGGAGCGCCGCGAGCGGAAAGGTTGCCCCGCCGGGCCTCCCAGCACCCCGAGGTGCAGCGCCCGGCACCCGCGGGACAGCGGCTCGGTGCCCGGCCTCCGGTCCACCCTACCCCGGGAACCAGCCCTCTCGCACCCTCTCCACCTCACCGTCCCTAAGTCCGCTCACTTCATCGGCTCCTCCTCGGATCGCTTCCCTCTCGGGCTTCCTTACTCCGGCCTTACCTGCGGGCCCGGCCGCCCACAGCGGCTCGTTATGAAGCCTGGGAAGAGGCCCACGGGAGGGGTCTAATCAGCCCCCATCCCGTTCTTCCACTCGTTCCTCCCCTTGGCGCCTCAGAAGCACCTGGAGAGCTTGTTAAAATAACAAGCGCTAGGCCCTACCTCCACCGTTTCCTACGGAGGGATCCTGAAAACCAGCATTTCTAAACAGGTGCCCAGGTGAGGTGGACGCTGCGGGTCTAGGACCACACCGTGAGAACCGCGGCCCTGACTAACGGGGAGTGACTGCGGCCTGCTGCGGGAGCCCGCCCGCGCCCTCCGTGGAGACGCTTTGCCACCCGGTAGGAAGCAAAGCCTTGTCCGCCCTTCCTTTGCCTTTTTTGTTTGTTTGTTTCCTTTCCCTCCACGCCAAGTGTGGGCCTCTCCCCAGGCCCAGATGGCCGGAGCCCCAGGGCTGTGGTCCCCAAAGACCAAAAGGCTCACTTCTCCCATGGCCAGGAAGGAGTGGGAATGAGGAAGGGGACAGCAGACGCAGCTGGTGAGCAATACACCATGGGGCACAGTGACTACGAGGGCCACTCATTTAACAAACATCAGTTCACATGGCACAGTGAAGCACTGAAATGTTTGTTTGGGTGGGGGTAGTGAACAGGAGGCAGGTTTTCGGTTGACCCCCCCCTCCTCCAAGTGATAACCTCTGTTTGGGAGTCAGAAATAACCAGGAACCTCTCTCACTGTGTTCTTACGCATCACTTCTATCCTGGAAACTTCTCAGCTACATACAAGCTTCACTGATTTTCAACAAAGGCGTCAAGGAAAAGCATAGACTTTTCCACAAATGGTGCTGGAGGAATTCCTCTGGAACTCGGATTGGAGTGGAGCTTCTACTGTGCAGGAAAGAGCTTATTTTTTTTTAAATACTGACTTCATTGAGAAATAGTTCATATACAAAAATGTACTCATTTAAAGCATATAATTTGAATTCTCACAGATGTATACACCAGGCTCCGTGGTAAAGAATCCACCTGCCAATGCAGGAGACGAGGGTTCCATCCCTGGGTCAAGAAGATCCCCTGGAGGAGGAAATGGAAACCCTCTCCAGTATTCTTGACTGGAGAATCCCATAGACAGAAGAGCCTGATGGGCTACAGTCCACGGGGTCACAAAAGAGTTGGTCACGACTGAGTGCCTACACAACAACACTACCACCAACACACCAGGTAGCTATCACCTCAGCCAAGTTACAATTTCTGTTACTCCTCCAAATTTCCTTGTTTCCCTTTGCAGTCAATATCCTCCTCTTACTAATTGGCATTAGATACTTCTCTGCTGACACTGTAGATTAGTATTGACTGTTCTAGAATTTCATATAAGCGGATTCATACAGGGTCTTTTTGTTTGCCCTCTTTTGCTGAGCAAAATGTGTTTGAGATTTATTTATCCATATTGTTGCTGTATCAGTAGTTTGTTTCTGTTTATCGTTGAGTAGTACACCACAATTTGTATATCCAGACACCGGCTGGTCAGTTTTAGGTGTCAGCTTGGCTAGGTTATTACAATCAGTTATTTGATCAAAATAAGGGGGTGGCTAACACCTTCTATGTGGCAGTTTCTACTGAGGGTATTTTATAGATGTGATTTACATCCACAATCAGTTATCTTTAGGTAAACATTAGCCTCAATACCATGGGTGGGCCTGGTGCAGTCAGTCAAAAGTCCTTAAGAATAGAACTGAAGTCTCTCTGAAGATGTTTTGCTAGGACTGCAGCTTCAGCTCCTGCTAGAGCTTACAGCCTGCTCTTCCTCACAACCTGGCCTACCAATTTCACACTTGTCTAGCCAACCCTCATGATTGCATTAGCCAATTCCCGGTGCTACAGGTTTTTATTTATATTTCTTCAATAGCGAAAGATGTTGAATATTTTTTCAATTGTTTATGGGTCATCTGTGTATCTTCTTTTGAAAAAAAATCTGTTCGAATATTTTGTTCATTTTAAAATTGAGTTCTTCTTCTTATTGTAGTTCTTTATACTTGGATGACTGTTCAGTTCAGTTCAGTTGCTCAGTCGTGTCCGACTCTCCATGATGCCATGAATCACAGCACGCCAGGCCTCCCTGTCCATCACCAACTCCCGGAGTTCATTCAAACTCATGTCCACAGAGTTGGTGATGCCATCCAGGCATCTCATTCTCTGTCATCCCCTTCTCCCGCCCCCAGCCTTTCCCAGCATCAGTCTTTTCCAGTGAGTCAACTCGTCGCATGAGGTTAGGCATATATATTTTTCACTCCTGTCTATGGTTTGCCTTTTCATTTAAAAAACAAATGGTATCTTTTGAAGAGCAGAAATTTTAAAACTTGATGAAGTCAAATAGTTTTCTTTCATTTGTGGATCATGCTTTTGATAGTTTAAGAAACCTTTGCTTAACTCAAGGTTGTGAAAAATTTCTCCTAAGTTTCCTTCTGGAAGCTTTGTAGTCTCAGCTTTTACTTTTACATCAGTGATCCATTTGAAGTTAATTTTTGTGCATGGTGTTAGGTAAGGGTTGAGGTTCATTCCCTTCCCCCCTCAAGTGAATATATAATTCTAGCACCAGTTCTGGAAAAGACAATTCTTTCTCTATTGAATTACCTTGGCACTTTTGTCAAAAGTCAATTAACCATATATGTTGGTCTATTTCCGGATTTTATTCTGTTCCACTGGTCTGTCTATCCTAGTGCCAATACGACACTGTCTTGACTACTGTAGCATGGTAGTAAACCTTGAAATCAGGCAGTTGAATCCTCCAATGCTGATCTTTCTCACAGCTATTTTGGCTCTTCCAGGTTCTTTGCATTTTCATATAAAGTTTAGAATCAGCTTGCCAGTTTCTTAAAAAAAAGAAAAAAGCCTTCTGGGATTTTTATTTGGATCCTGTAGAATATAGTTCAATTTGGGGAGAACTGCCATCCCAGTTTTGAGTCAACAATCCATGAACATGTTTTAATCTCATTTATTTAGATCTTTAATTTCCTCAGTGATGTTTTATAGATCTTAGTGTTCCAATCCAGCACATATCTTGTTAAATTTATTCTGATGTATTTCATACTTTTGGATGCTATATAGCAAATAATATATATTTCAAAATTTCATCTAGTGATAGTTTATCTTTTAGTATATAAATAGTTGACTTTCATATTTTATGAAATATTTCATATTTCTACATACTAAAAATGTTTCTAATTCTAGTTGGTGAGAATTTTTGTCATACGCTTTTTCTTCATTGGAAGGTTCACCTTCTTCACCTTTGTTTATATGGTCAATTACATTTACTGATTTTTTGAATGTTTTAAACCAACCTTATGTTTCTAGGACCAATCCTATTTGGTCATGATGTATTATGCTTTTTGACATATTCCTGGATTTGATTGTTTATATTTTATTATGACTGAGTACTGTTCCTCCTCTTCTATTTTCTAATTTCTTGTTGAATTCCCAGTGCTCTGCTTGCAAAAGCAGGGAAGTCTCCTTAGATCAGAGTTCCATTCAGGCTCACCAAACACTCTTTCCCATAATGTCCCACGATTCCTCCGCCTTGACTCAGTTGGTGTCCTACTCTGGATCCTGGGGGGAATCATACTACAATCTACTTTTCTCTACCCTCCCAAAGTCCTGTAGAGTCCACCCCTCACCCCCAATATTTCCTACTTCTCTCGAACTCCTTATTACTCATTTGTTGTTCAGTCGCTAAGTCACGTCCAACTCTGTGACCCCACGGACTGCAGCATGCCAGGCTCCTCACTAGTGGTGAATTAAAGGCTTTTACTCACCAGTGGTGAGTTAAAGATTGGTCGCTAGGCTGCTTTCAAACTTAATGGTTTTTAGGATCAAATCCCAACCTCTTGTGCTCCACCCTTCATCCAGACTTGTTTAGGACTGCACTCTCCCTCCAGTCATGCTGTATTTGCAGCCCCCTAGTGAAGAGGAACTCAAAAGCCTCTTGATGAAAGTGAAAGAGGAGAGTGAATAAGGTTGGTTTGAAGCTCAACATTCAGAAAACAAAGATCATGGCATCTGGTCCCATCACTTCATGGGAAATAGATGGAAAAACAGTGGAAACAGTGTCAGACTTTGTTTTTTTGGGCTCCAAAATCACTGCAGATGCTGATTGCAGCCATGAAATTAAAAGACGCTTGCTCCTTGGAAGGAAAGTTATGACCAACCTTGATAGTATATTAAAAAGCAGAGACATTACTTTGCCAACCAAGGTCCGTCTAGTCAAGGCAATGGTTTTTCCCGTGGTCATGTATGGATGTGAGAGTTGGACTGTGAAGAAGGCTGATCGCCGAAGAATCGATGCTTTGTGGTGTTGGAGAAGACTCTTGAGAGTCCCTTATACTGCAAGGAGATCCAACCAGTCCATTCTAAAGGAGATCAATCCTGGATGTTCATTGGAGGGACTGATGCTAAAGCTGAAACTGCAATACTTTGGCCACCTCATGCGACGAGTTGACTCACTGGAAAAGACTCTGATGCTGGGAAAGGTTGGGGGCGGGAGGAGAAGGGGACGACAGAGAATGAGATGGCTGGATGGCATCACCGACTCTGTGGACATGAGTTTGAGTGTACTCCGGGAGTTGGTGATGGACAGGGAGGCCTGGCGTGCTGTGATTCATGGGGTCGCGGAGAGTCGGACACGACTGAGCGACTGAACTGAACTGAACTGAGGAAGGTACAAGGCGTTTCGTGCCTCAGGATTTTTACGCTGTTTGATGAATGTTTTCCCTTGCCTTCTTTCGATGAGCTCGCTTCTGTTACTGATCTTCTTGGAGGCTCCTCCTTTGTATCCCAGAGCAAACAGCATGCAGTGATCATCCTTTTCAGCCTGTTTGCCCATTCCACTGAGTTCTTCCCAGCCAGGGATCAAGTCCTTGAATAGTGCCTATGTGATTGTCACCGTGGATACCTCTACCCAGTACACCGCCCAGATCTGGCCTTCCCTAAGAGGAACGCTCTGCAACCATAGAGCGGCCCAGCCCTGCTACCAGCCGCCACCGCGTCCAGCGGACACTGGGAGTCACGATTTGCGCCTGCGCAAAGAGGCGGAGGTGGGGTGAGAGGCGGCCCTGAGATCTAGCGTCTGTGGAGCCGGCCTCTGTGCGCAAGCGCGGCGGGGACCGAAGGACAGCACAGAACCGCCTCCGGGGCGCGGAGGCTTGTTGGGAAGTCATGCCGGGTCAGGGGTGAATTCTTTCCTTCGCAGAGCCTCGGGGCTAGTGTCAGAGGCCTCTTCCCTTTTCCTTTCGGTAGAGAGGCCTATGGTAACGATATGAGCTTAATCGCATTTTCGCAGGGGCTTCACCCAAAGGAGGTCCAACTACCCTCCATTCCCCCGTTTTGCAGGCGCCCCCACGCCCCTGATACACATTCCTTCGTTCATTGATGTCTTCTGTATTATAATCTCTTCTCTCAGGCCCGGCTCGTAAGGAGCACGTTTTGGTTGCTGAGACAGCGCGGGAGTGGGGTTAGCAATGCCTCAGATAATCCTGTGAGATTTAGGGACAGTAGGGGGACTTCAAAGAGGAAGTGGGGCTCTAAGTTTGAAAAGGTGGGTAAAGAACAAAAAAGTTTACACCGAGGAGAGGGCCCTGCAGACCGGGAAAAGTCACAAGGTACAATGTGGAGGAAGAGATGGCAGTGGCAGTCCTCTGAGTAGAAGGGTTTCCTTGCAGCATTTGTAGCTTGGCTGGTAGTTTATGACATGGCTTGTTTTGTGACCCATGTCCCAAACTAAAGGGTGTGGAACTGATTTCTTGCTAAATAGAAATGATGAAGTCCTGTCATATTCCAATAATTTTCCAGCTGAACTAATGGAGCCTTGCAGAGTTTTATCTTCATTGCCCTGTCATCAGTCTTTCAGAGCTGAGGGGAGACATGCTTTTACCTTCACCCACCCTTTCACTATCAGACACTGGCGTGGCCCCTTTGATCTTTACAAAAGGCCAGGTCCATTGTCAAGTTAATCAGTTTGTATTCTGGGTTTGGTTGTTCTTCAGACCTTGAATCCAGATATGTATCAGTCAGTTCAGCTGCTCAGTCATGTCTGACTCTTTGCGACCCCATGAATCACAGCACGCCAGGCCTCCCTGTCCATCACCAACTCCCGGAGTTCACTCAAACTCATGTTCATCGAGTTGGTGATGCCATCCAGCCATCTCATTCTCTGTCGTCCCCTTCTCCTCCTGCCCCCAATCCCTCCCAGCATCAGTCTTTTCCAGTGAGATATACATAGAACTCCTTTGTTGTCCAATAGGAGGGGTTAGGAGATTTCCCACTTGACACTCTTCATTCATTTGTAACCCTAATAATGGGATGCTCTGCCCCATATAGGTGGTGCTGTTATGCCTCTGTTTATTGAGTGGTTTGTCTTCTTGATTGTTAAGCAGAATTTCAAATATAGCTATGCCTGTGTTAAGTATTCTTCACTACATTGTTCTGGGGTCAGTTTGTACCAATTTGCCTTACAAACGATTTTTCCTTTTTAGTTTCCTTTTCTGTTGCTGACCCTCAAAAAGGTATATGGCTTAGAGTAGATTCTGATGAATGAACAGATAGCAACAGTGAGGTAGTCCTGAGAACTGTAAGGGTTTTCTGAGGAAGAGGATATCCGAGGCTTGATTTCATCCTCCATTTTGATCATCTGATGTCCCACTATCTGGCAGCTCATTTATTTAGTGACCCAATGATCCTGAAATAAACCAAACTATCTGACTAGTGAATTCCAGGGTTATATAAGAATCCCAAGATAAATGTAATAGACCCAGGAGACACGCTACTGATGCAAGAAGCCTCTTAGACATTATCTAGCACGTGATTGGTTGTTGTGTTAATTATGGCTGGTGAGTATTTTTTAAACATGAAAGGTTTAAAGAACTAGGACTTTAAAAGTAATACTCATTTACATTTTTTCCAGCCCTTGTTATCGGTTATGGTTTTTGCAGTCTCCCTGTAATCATCTTTGCTTTCCCTTTCTGCTTTAGCACTTAGGTTAACACTTCATGTGGCAACATACATTTGTTGTAGATCTAGCTAAAAATCTTGGGTGAAGGACAGGTTGGCTGATGGTAGTTAAGATACAGAGAAGTGTTTTGGCTCTCTGGAGTTAATTCATCTTACCCCACAACCATGAGTATTTTGAAGAGTGGTCTTTTTCCACTCTTGGTTTAAACTTTGTAAGTTACTAGAACATTTTGCCACTTTATAGGGAAAAAAGCAAGTTCTTAATAAGTTTATGTTTGCAGAGTATAAAACTATTACTTCTTAGTAGGCTGTCACTTGTCATTAGAAAACTGGTACTTGGCTGAAAGTACTTCTTAAAATCTAAAAATCTAAAATTTGATCCTTCTTCCTCTGTCTGAATTATACTTTAGTGAAGATGGATAACCCTATTCGTTGGCAGAGCCAGCAAAAACAAATACATAAATACAGTTTGATGATCTGCAGTAAAGATTCTAGGTGTTTTTGTCAATGTAAGGTAAGTTTGCGTCAGGAAACACTGTCCAGAGACATTTGACTTGATGCCTAGGATAGCCTGGAAAGTATTAAATTCATTCTTCAACTGAATAAAAGCTCCACAAGATTTCTTGGAAAATCAAAGTTTAAAGATAACTGGCTTTTGCATTTATTAGGTTGACTCATCTGAAATTGCTGCTAACTGATCAGGAAAAAAGGCTCTTTTGGGGGTATCCCTCATAACTATCAAGAAAGGAGCAGCTTCACTGTTTAAAAAAGTCTGATGTGGTTGGGGAAGATTTTAACTGTGGCACTTGGTAATGATTGGACTGGGCTTAGGACTGCACTGGGGAGACACCATCTCTAGTGAGGTTCTTGCCTCTGAAATTGTTTTTGTGGAAGGAAAGGGAAGGGGGTATGGGGTTTTGCTTATCAGTCAGCATTTCAGGATAGTTGGGAAAGAGGGTTTCTTCTTCAAATATCTGTGAGAAAGTTATTTTTTTTGTCTTACTTACTGCAGAATTAGAACTCCAGGTCAAGGGAGCATGTGACTGGAGTGTTCTGCATATTAATGAAGGCCGACCATTTTCTATTAGGCTCAGAGACAGACTTGACTAAGATGAATCAATTCTACTTGCCTTCTAGGTATTATACATTTTTTTGGCCTGTGAAATAACTTTGGACCAGAGACCAAAACAGCAGACAAAGGCGTATCTAGTGGACAAGAGTGGCTCTCCAGAGCCTGTGATTACTGAATGTCACTCTGCATTAAGGTACAGAAGATATGGTAGTACTTAAATACTTTTCAATGTTCCTGGAAACTAAATGCTTTTACATCTGGGTCCTAAAAAGCAAAGGGGATGAGAAATAGTCCCTTTTATGGTAGCTCTGTTCTTCATTTGACAATTGTGGCTCATGAAATCTGCCAAGTATTTTGGGGGATAATATTTATCCTTGAACCTGTCAGGGTCTATGAGTGACACCCAGCCCACGGGCATATGTCAGAACATTAACTGGGGTTTTTGCAATTACTACTTCTCTCCTGGTTACCCTGTTGTTACCTGGAAGCTCATAAAGAGACAGAGAGGCTTCATTTGTTACAGCTGTGGATATTTTTTATATAGAGAATATATGGACTAAGAGAGTCCTGCTTTTAAAAAGATATAGACTCAGACTTCATCCAATGAGAAACAAGCTAATTTCAGAGTTGAGGGGTCCCTTGTCACTCACTGGCTTTCAGGATGCATGTTTCATGTGTTCAGAATGAGACATGTCCCTGCCAACACACTAGACTTGATTGCTGAAACCAGGTCAGTAGAAACCATTGAAGTTTATTGGCGGTCACAATGCTTACACTGTATGCAGCAAACACCCTTACAAGTCTATCCGCAACCTGATCACGCAAGAAAGGATTCACCACACAGTCGCCAGAGGAGAAGGAAAAAAAAAAAATTAACAGGCTTGTTTCTGGGGGTAGAGGAGAAAAATAAAAATAAAACCTAATTGATGAGTGTCCCATGGGCGAGAGCTGAACTAGAGATGCGTACAACTAGCAGCAACAGTTGTGGAAAAAGTACAAGGCAAATAGCTTTCTCCGTTAATTTTCCTCTGTAGGTTAATTTTCTTTTAATATTCAAAACATTTATTATGGTTTTCATTTTATAAAAATGTATATTTTTAAAGGGGTGGGAGAATGTTAAATACTTCATGCTAGGCAGACCTTGTTATTAAGAACCCCTCCACTGTAGTAACTTCCTCCAGTTCATACATTCACGAGTGCAGGGTACATATATAAATATCCACACACACACATCCACACACACTGCCTCGAGGGCTGGGGAAGACTAAAAGTTATTGGCCACACGTGACTGGGCCTCTGGTGGACTCATCCAAATTGCTCGACAGGAGAGCCACTGGCTCAACTCCTTTTCTCTGGTCTCCACTTTGAACAGAGACCAAGAACCCTAAATTATAGTTACATCTGACTTTTAAAAGCAAGAGGCATATGTCTGAGGATGGGGGATGGGCAAAGTAGGAAAGAGGATGAAGCTAAGAACACCAAACACTTTTAGCTGGAGTTGTCGGTCACTGCAAGAGGCCAAGGAACCCAGGGCGGCATCTAGGCTGACGGGGGAGGAGGGGTGGTGCTCCGCATGGCTTAGAGTTCCTAATAACAAGGGTAATATAGTAACAGGAAGTGATAATTTGGGGGGGCAAGGGAAGGGCAATAAGAAAAAATATACATTTGGAATTTTACTTTTTTTTTCTTTTTGCCTCTCTACACTGTGTCACTAAATATATCTCTGCACGTTCACACATCCTTGTCCAGTAAAGCTTCAGGCCACCAGAATACACATTTTTTCCTCACTCGCATACACAACCCCTCACATCAGCATTGGTGCACTAGACTCTGTAAAAATTTTTCAGTCACACTTTGTTTTTAAACTTGAGTCAATATAAACCTTGTTCAAAATGTTATGAAAAAATGTACATGTTTATACAAGGCAGGTTGTGGCAGGACACTGGGGGTTCTTTCCCCGTGGGTGGCCCCAGGAGGAGGAGGGCTGGAGACTCACACATTTGTGCCTCTATCTCCTCCCACCACCCTTCCCACCCAATCCCCCAGGAACCAGCAGCGCCCTGCCCCCCGAGTGAGTGCACTCACACCCCTATTCCCTGGGGAAGAAGCTAGTTGACCTTTGCCATTTTCCCCATACCCCTGGAGGAGGGGGCCAGGATCAGCCAGGCCCTCTCCATTATAATTGTTCGCCCCCTGGGTCAGACCAAAGGGACACTGCTCTGTACAGGTAGAGTCCAAGGAGGTGTCAGCTCATCATATCATTGCTATTCACTCCATACGTGGAATTCTTCATCGAGTCGTTGACTTCTCGACGGAATGCCGACAGGTTCTGGGTGAACCTACAGAGAGGAGCATGTAGGTTGGGGGAGCAGAGTAGAAGGGAAAGGTCTTTGCCAAAAATGTTTCTAGCAAGCAAGTGGCTACTGAGAGGCAGAATGTTTGAAGCAATGGGTTCTAAGGTCAGTTAATTTCAGTTCTAAGACTAAGGAGAAGTTGGGCTAGTTTTGCACCCCTTTCTCCCTGATAACTTCAAGGCAGGCTCAAGATCTGGTTAAATCCAGGGCTCTGAGGATCATTTCGGGCTCCTGGCAGCACAAAAGGAATCTCAATCTCATCTTTGTCAGATGGGAAGTAACCCTCACGAGGTGAGGGCTGGATGAGAATGAGGCTGTCTCATGTCTTAATGCCGAGAGACCTGTGCTGTCCAGTATGGTGCCGTCAGTCACAGGTGGCTGTGCAGCACTTGAAGTGCTCAGAGCAGCCGAGGAACTGAGTGCAATGAAGAGACATTTAAAGTTCAGTC
This sequence comes from Moschus berezovskii, assembly GCF_049115385.1. Taxonomy (NCBI): domain Eukaryota; kingdom Metazoa; phylum Chordata; class Mammalia; order Artiodactyla; family Moschidae; genus Moschus; species Moschus berezovskii. The sequence goes on along the minus strand of NC_142466.1, from coordinate 76,650,897 downwards.
CCCAACTGTACCTTAATTAACCCGAGTTAAAAGCTGTATTTTAAATTAATTAAAACGAAAGAAGATTTTAAAAATCAATTTAGGAAAACCTGACAAGAGTTCAGTTACTGGACAACTAAGTATGTCTGGAACAACTTAAGTATCAGAGTCTACTTTGTTAACTGTAAATCTTAGGAAATCTAAATACAAATTAAGTATTTCGGGTGAAAATTTAGCATCTGAATTGAGATGTCCTATTAATTAATTATAAAAGAGGCAAGATCTTGAAGACTTGGCACGATAAAAAGAATGTTAAAATTCTCAGTTTAAAAATACTGATTACACAGTAACGTATTATTTTAAGACACATGGGTTAAATAAATTATATTAAAATGAACTTTGTTTCTTTTTATAGCAACTAGAAAATTTAAAATTATTTTGCAGCTTGCTTTTCTGTTGGGCAGCACTTCTTTTTAGACGGCCTCTAGAAGACTTTGAAGGACTCTCCTACGTTTCAGTGATCTGAAAACTAACAGTTGCCCAGGATTTCTTGGCAGAGCCTTCGAAACTCACCTGTCTCTGTTTTTCGTTAGAAGGTTTCGCTCGATGCCTTCCATCAAGTTTTCAAAGCACAGATGCATAGCCTGCTGCTTCTCTGGTGGCTGGCTGTTCACGATACTGTTCCTTAGGTCAGAAAAATACTGCAGGGCAGAGAGAGAGAGAAGGTAAGGAGAGAAGAGGCAGAAAGGTAGACTAGCCCCTCATCACCTGAAGAACAGGAGTGTTCTAGAAGAAACAAAACTGGATACTTTTAAGTTCAAGCAAGCACCTGTAGGATATTATCTTACTTAAAAATTTAGAATTGTAAAGCAATAAATGCTATGAGGGTCACCTGATGCAGATTCTTCTTTTATAAGAATTTCTAGACTTATTTATGTCTGTTTATGGCAGAATTGGAACTAGAACGTTGGCCTCGCGTGCTCTGATCTCCAGAGGCTTCTCTCCTTGTCACAATTCCTCATCCTTCCCCTTCTGTCTGAACTGCTACAGGTGCTGACTTCTAATGTTGAAGTGATTATGTCCTATTCAGAGCGTGAATAGGACATGCTCAGAAAATGGGCCACTTTCTCTCTTTCACCACTGTGGGGGTGTTTCTGTCTTTCCCACAGTGCCCTGGACACCAGGGAGCTGGTTCTCCTACCTTTTCATTAAGTAGTATCAAGCCGAGTAGGGGTCGGGACATAGACCACTGGTTCCTACAGTCTTCGAAGATGATGATATTCAGCACCGTTGACAGCATCTGGGAATGGAGAAGCGGAGGCAGTGACCTGGTGTGTGGCTACCCAAAACAGAACTACAGATCCCAGACAGAGGAGTTTATTAGGCTGAAAGCCTTTTCTGTTGAGAGTAAACCAAATATTTCATGAAACTTCATTTAAATCTATTATAAGGTGAGTTATAAGATATTCCCTTTCCTGGTCTTTAAATTGGTTTGATAATTCATTTAAAAATGGACCTTTCCAGTTAACCCTGATTTTTATGGGTAATGGGATCGGTCAAGTAAATGATTATAATAGGCAAAATCACCCTGCACTAAAGCTCTCAGGATCTTGTCTCAGAAGAGAGAGATTTATAACATTTTGGGGATGTTCACCACTACTTAGAGAAAAACGTAGATAAAGATGAGGTTGGTTAAAGTATTATTGGCTAAAATTCTAAATTATTCCATTGATTCTTTTTCCTTATCTATTTTTATGTGGTGTATTTCTGCAAATCTTATTTTTGAAAAATGCTGCATACAAATTAATGGTAGGCATACGGTTTGATCTCCATGTGTGGTCAGTTATCTCCTTTTGTCATGCACTCTTTTTTCTTTTTGTTAAACCGAGAGCTTTATTTGAAAGGTAGAATGATGTGTAAGTTTTTTGGCTGCCATCTTAGTTCCCCAACTAGGGATCAAACCCGCGTCCTCAGCAGTTGATGCTTGGAGTCCTAACCCCTGGACTGCCCGGGAATTCCCTGTCCGACACTCTTCTATTGTGCAAGTGGCAGTATAAGTTTTACAGCTGGGTGCTCTTAACTCACACTCCATTTATAGCAATGCATGAGCAAAGCCACTGTCATGGAAGGAGGATCATGCTCATGGGACAGGCCCAAGGCATGGGGGCTGGGTCTTTTTTTTGAAGAAAAATTCAAAACCTGATTTTTTCAGATTTTCTATTTCCACATTCAGTGATTCCTCAGTAAACTCAAAAATCGGCTGTCATTTGAAGGCATAAAATTCTCCTTGGCAGCATTAACCAGGTGAGATGTTGGTTAAGTTCATTATCTTGCTGGGCCTCCCCCTCTCAGAGAGGTTCTCTCACCCATGCCGCCTCCTGCCCCTCACACTCCTCACCTGCTGGATCATCTCTGGATGCTGCTGCATGATATGCAGGAAGCGGTCACTCTCCTGGGTCAGGGGCGTCGTCCTCTTCTTGGTGCTACGTGAAAGCTGCTTGAAGAGGTATGTCACGATGTGGTCCAGGCAGGAGCAGCAACCTGTGCATACCATGGTGTCTGGAAGAAAGCAGGCCAGGGATGGAACAGAGCAGGGGTACTGAGCTGCCACTGGAGATGTAGATGAATGTGAGATGCCAAGCTTAGACCCCTCAGAGGCACCTATCTGGACTGAGGATGTGGCCGGTGTAGCCAAGACTACCACTTGGGATACTGTCTGTTAACCTCTCACCCTCATCTTACAGCAGGGTTTAATGCCAAATCTGAAAATGAGCTTGTCATAATAGCTAATAATAGAAATACTACTGAAATTATTGACTTCATATGATGTGGATTTACGTCTTCTGCTTCATAAAAAGTAACAAATAGCTTAAAATAGAGCAAGTGCTTTTATCGTGCCAGATACTGTGCTAAGGACTTTATTTTATCCTCTTGAGAACACCAGGAGGTAGGTGTTCCATTTTACCAATGAGTAAACAGAAGTGTGTAGAGGTTCTGTGACTTGCCTCAAGGTCTAGTAACTTCAAGTAATTGGAAGAGCAATGATCAGAATCCAAGCAAGCGACGTGAGCCTGTGCTTCGAGTTACCTGGGTGATGTCACTGAACCCAGCTTAGTACAGCCTATCAACACTACGGTTTGGTAAGAGTGGGGTGCTGAAACATTCTTTTTTCTCTGGCATCTCTGGGGAAGTGTGTGGGGGTAAAGCTGCAGGTGTCTGTGCATTTTATAAAGGGGACATCGCAGTGCAGCCTGCAGACAGCACTGACTTGGTGAAGCTCAGACCACAGGCCTAAACAAGTAAACCACGCTGCTTCTGTGCATGCCAAGGTTTTCAAGACGCTAAAAAACAGCCTTCTAAAGCAGGATCTGATACCTGGCTGGATAGTTCTAGATACGGTTATGCACCCTGCTGGAGCTAAGTGCAAATCAAGGAAGTGGCACAGAGGTGTGGCTAACTCACTGTGGCAGACAATTCAAAAGTCATTCTCTGTGCATTTGCAATAAATTATGATCATTTTTCAGTTGACTTATTCTTCCTATTTATGTTTTGCTCAGCTTAGTATAAAAATATATTTTATTCTCTGCACACATACACACCAACTAAGACAGCTGGCTGGCAGGCAGTGTGGTAACAAAATGGTTGACCAGAGCCAGGTGGAGTAGGATGAAAAGACTTATGGAGCAGGCTAGGTAAAACACCCACTGCTTCCACTGCCCTGAGGCTAGGATCCAAGCTCCCTGATTCAGCTGAAGGGCAGCCTCCATGACCTCCAGATCTGCCCTGCCTTCTCTCTCCCTCCAGCTTCACCTCACTCCTCTCTTGCCATCTGGAGTTCCTGGTTCTTCCTTGCCTTTGGGGGCTAGTACTTGCTGTTCCTGCTGCCAGGAGGCTTCTTCCCCAGTTCATCTGATGATGCCCATTCTGCGCCTTGCAGGACGCCCTCCTCAAGACCAGGAGTTCAGGTATTCTTCCGGGGTGCTCCCATAGCATTCTGTATTCACCCCACTGCTGTGTTTACACAGATAAGGGCGGGAACAGGCAGTCATCTGTTTATATGTCTATTTCATCTACCCAAGGGACAGGGACTAATTACTAGGTCTGGAGTGCCTAGTCTGTAGGAGGGCATCAGTAAGTATGTGTTGGAGGAGAATGTTCCCAAGAGTTATATACTCTGGCGTGAGGGTCAACTCCCCAAAGCAGTAATCCTACTGGGGCAAGATTCTCCCTTCTGCTTAGTGAGGTGGTAAAAGTCAATCGACCAGCCCACCCACCCCCCAGGTGCTTACCAAGTGCAGTAAGTCCTTCAGAAATGGAAGAGAGAATATACATGATGACATGAGGTTCCAGGCTTGCAATAAAGTTCATGTGGTCCTGGGTGAGGACTTCCAGTAGTGAATAGTAAGACTGGCTGAGCTTGGGGTAATCCTGTGGGAGAAGCAGGGTTAGAGTCAGCGGAGGCAATGTGTACCTCAGCACGTGTAAGCACGATCAGAAATAAACAGCTTAGTGCCCTTCAGATGGGAAGACAGAAGGGCCCAGTGGAGCTAGCTTCTAATTCTTCAGAGAAACAGTCAATCATGGCCTCAGCTAAAAAAAAAAAGAAAAAGGACTGACGTGATGAGGGACTCAGATTCTATCAACGATGAAGCTCAGGGCTTACCAGGAGGTCACTGTGGGGGATAGAGAGGAGCAGCTTGATGAAAGTCTGTAAAGCATTGTCCAGGGCATCATCCCCATAGAGACGGAAGACTCCAAAATTGACGTAGCTCCCGCTGAGGGCAGCCTTCAGCATGGAGAAACAGATGGAGATGCCCTTGAGCTTCAGTGCATAGACCTGATCCTTTGGGACCTCTCCTAGTGTCAGGATGCGATTGCCTGAGTAGACGAGATATATTTATTCAATCACGTGGTAGCTGACAGTTCACACACCAACTCAACCCTGTTAGTCCAAAAGCCCTTGGCATCGAGTGGCGCTGTAACACGAGTGTATGAATAACACAGCATGCCTTGGCAGTGTTGTCCTGGCTATTGCCAGGGCTCGGCTGAGACCCATACCGTGGAGTGTGGTGACTGGGCTAGAATTCACTTCCAGAGTTCTGCTCCTCGTAATTGCTTACCATACATTGTTATCATCTTGCTGGTTTCTCTGAAGAGTAAGATGCCATTGGGGGATGAGACATCAAACTGGAGTCGTTGGGATCTGAGCAGGTAACACAGAGGAGATAAAAGTCAGAGGTATGTTGCTGGAAGACTCACTCTTGCCTGAGTACCTTAGGTGATACTTTTTGCGTGAAGACGCAGACTGCCTATCCTAATGTGAAATAACCAAGTTAATCCAAGACAACCAGTGATGTAGCTTGTATCTTGAAGAAAAACATGATACGTTCAAGTTCTGCTGCTCAAACCAAAAACATTTAAAAGAAACAAAGAAAATGAAGCCAGAAATAAAATTATTTTAAAAAATTCTCAATTTGATTTAAAGTACAGGTTCTAGCATAGTCACTGCTTGGCTGTACTCACTCACAGCCCTGCAGACTTTAATCTATTATATATTACCTCTCTAGCTTCAGTGGCAACTGCGGGAGGGGTACAAGCATTGTCCCTACTTCTGAAGAAGAAGAAAAGCTGTGAAGGGACTGAGAGTGCTACCTGGGGAGTCAAGCCGGGAGGGCAAACAACGTCAACAACCTGAGTTTTGCATTCCTGACTGTCCCCTAGGCCACAGTTCTCCTCCTTGGCTTGCTCCTCTACTGCTTAATGAGGTCGCTGACTTCATGGCTGGTAAGGCCTCAGAGCAACACGAGTCCTCTTGATTCTTCTTTCCCCCTCCCCACAGAGAATCCATCAAGATCTAGCTCTCCAATATGTCCTGAACCCCCCACCAGCTGTGAGGTCCTTCTGCTTCCACTCTTGCCCCTAGGGTCTCATTCTCCACGTGATGCTAGAAGGACATCTTTAAATAATGTCAAGGAGATAATTTTAATCCCTGCTTAACATACTCCAGTAGCTTCCCACATACTGAGAGTACATACCACGCTTCACTGCTGCTGTACTAAGCTGCTGCATGATGTGTCTGACTGGTCGCCCACCATGGTCTCCCCTCTCCCTAGGCTTCAGCCAGCAAGCTCATTCTGTCTTAGGACCACTGCAGTTTTCTCTGTTTTGACTGCTTTTTCCCTCTCCTTGCAGGGAATACCACAATGCTTCTGGTCCATCTATATTACTGTCTCTGAGAATCCTTCTCTTCTTCAACTCCCTTGTTTTATTATTTTTTTCAAATGATCTTCCACACTTGTTTTACTGCCTATCGTCCCTCCAGAATGTAACATCTAACTGGACAGAGGTTTTGTCTGGCATAATCAATATCAAAGTGCCTAAGTGACAAAGAGCAAATGTTCTTAAATGTTTATTTTATAAATAAGTCTTAACTATAAGCCTCACAGGTGGCTGCAGCCTCTGTGACTATCACCCACTTCTTCACTAAGGTAGTTGTAAAAATGACTAATTCTCTCAGGTGTGCCAGTACAGATGCAAGGCAGATGCAGAGCTGAAGTTTAGTGAAGTCAAGGTGCTGAAGTCTTTTCTTTACGCCCCTAAATTGCTGGGCAAATCTAAAATGTAGTATTTTGGAAATCTTTCTTAATTTAAGATAAACCTTCACTGATCCAGCTGTCATCTGCCTAACAATGAATACATAATGGGACATATGTATACTTGTGGCTGATCCCTATTGTAATTATCCTTCAATTAAAAATAAGTAAATGGAAAAGAAATTTATAATTGAGACTCTTGGTCGCCAGATTCACTTAAGAGTGGGTATCTTGAGACTCTTTTTAAAAAGTGACTTACTTCCTGCAAGCAGGTATGGCTTTGTGTGGGTGGGGAAATCCTTCTTTCAAACAAACAAAAACAGAACACAATCTATCAGGTTTTCAAAGTTTGACACAGTGAATGTTAGAACCCTCTACAATCTGCTGAAAACACTAGATAAAACAAATAATCGTAGGGCCCACTCAGATGAAGGGCAGTGGGGCCTTTTGAGAATCTCCCTGCTTACCTGTTGTGGACCAGTTCAGCCATCAGCTTGAGCACAGGTGTAGTGCAGGCTGGGTCATGGTACCACAGCTCAATGGCCCGCTGCAGGATGGGCATGTAGGAGGGGTAGCTGTAAATGAAAAGCTAAGGAAGAATTCTGAATCCCAGAAAGGTACAGAATTTCTCAGCACTGGTCAGGCACAATCTGCCAAATTACAGTTCTCTGATTTCCTGTCTCCTGCTTGCTAATCTTAGAGTCTTTCTAAACAGAAAGTTCTAGAGCAACTGTGTGTCCTTTACCTTATAATAGGCATCTAAAGACACACTTTAACTTACATAATGCCTTTCTTCTGAGAAGCACAATGCATTTCATCCGGTTATCTGTCCTCTTACCACTTCTGTGAGGTGACAGGGAAGCATAACTGTACATAGCTTTTTGAGGAAACGGAGGCACTTAGATGTTAAGTGATTTGTTACAAGTTATGAAGTTAGTAAGGTTAGCCTTTCTAACTTCTAGTACAGCTGTCTTATTTATTAGTAGATTGAAAAATCTCTTTCCTAAGTGTAGCAAAATTCACATTCAATAATTCCAAAGGGATTTATAACTGGGACCCCAAATGGAACCGAGGAGCCCCACCTCACTCACTTCTCAATCTCAATGACCAGGCAGCTTCGTGTCATTGGATCACCGAGGAATGAGAACTCGAAAGATATGGCTGCCTTTTGGGTAACTCTTTACCTTCTCAGCCTCACAATTCCTTCCTCCCACCTTCCCCAATGACTGCATCACCCATTCACCCTCCAGGTAAAGCTTGCGGAGGTGCACTCCTAGCTTGAGTCAGGATACATCCATTCGAACAGCATCATGAAGCTGGTCTTGGCATTGAAGGCGAAAGCTATCCCTCTCAGGTCTCTTACGAGGCCAACTAGAGTTCGCTGTGGCAGAAGGCAAAAATATGTTAAGACAGAAGAAACACGAAACCTATCATCACCTGATGGGAATGTCATCTTCCTCCTCCCATCATTCAACAAATACTCCTTTGCAAGTATTCTGACTTGATCTCTCCCATACTAGACAGAGAAGTGCAATCTCTTCTCTTGGAAAACTAGTTTTGGATGCTTTTTATATCCAGAGAAAGGGATAATTTCCTGGCCCATCATGGCAAAAACAGAGGCTGATAAGATTTTAAGACATTAATGTGATAAAACATATGTAAAAAATGGAAAAGCAAAAAGGTTTATTTAAGAAGAGGTGGGGGAGAAAAGGCAAAAAAGCACATACAAGAAGATGGTAAGAGTCATATCCCTAAACGTCTGGTACCACATCTAGTTACAAAGGCGTCAGTGCCGCAGGAATGCAAATGCAGACCCCACTATTTGCCTTTTGGTTGGGCTATCTAGAAAAAGATTGAATCTTGGACCTATAAAGTACTAATACTGTGCTTTTACAGAATAAGAGCCTGTGACCCAATGAGGTCAATAATTTGTTTGTAGTCCTGCCGGTAGGCAGCAAAAAGGCCAGGGTTAAGACACCAAGATTCCAAATACAAAGCTCTCTTTCTCAACAGAATATTGACTAGTGGTTCCCGAAGAGCAATGAAACCACTTTCCAAAAGCCAACAGCCACCAGTAGGCACACTGGGTATCCTGACTCGTTTGTAAAAAAAGTCTGCATTTTTGCTAATGGTCTGCTTACAAGCTCTATCCTAAACTGATACCATAAGCTCAACTTTAAGTCTAAGACATGGGCTTGTTATATGAGACATGACAAAGATATAGTGATGGTTGTAGTTCATGGCCAAGGTGGTTCTTTCATGAATCTTACTGGTTTTGTACAGAACTGTGATGAGGAAGGGGCTGTTTTCCCTCAGTTATCCTTGACAGCAGTACCCATCTCAGACCCCAGTACACCAGAGTAAAGAGGAGAGTTTGGTGTTGCTTTCTGACTTCCTTGTTAATTTGGAGAGAGAACGCCAAAAGGCTTTCTAGAGATGAAAAAGGAGAATTTTATAATGTCAGGTAAAGTATGGCATTTTAGAGGGCAATACCTCTGGGCTATTTGGTGGCTCTAAAACTCAGTATTAGTGTCATGAACACTATAGAAAAGTCCTACAAATATTAATAGTCCACTGTTTCTGGTTTTGGTATGGAGATCTATAGGCAAAGAGAGCAGGTGTGCAAGAAACAAAAAGAGGAGGAAAGCAAAAAAAAAAAAAAAAGATGGCTATTCTGACAGCTAGAAATCAATAACTGAAGGTAACTTTAAAATTTCATTTATATGGAAATTCACAAACCCTTCTAAATGACTCATGGGTCAAAGATGAAATCTTAATGGAAATAAAATGCAAAAAGCTGAATGATAATGAAAGATGCTATATATCATAGCTTGTGGATTCTGGAGACCTGTTTCAAAACAATGTGAAAACTTAGTGCTACTCTACCACTTAAAAATGGCTGAGATGGTTAAGTTTTATGTGTTTTTTTACATTGATTAAAAAAAAAACCAACAACATTTATGAAATAATACACCTAGAGAGACATTTACAGTTTTAAATGACGGTATTAGGAAAGAGCTTGAAAAGTGAAATGGCAACCACAGAACAGATTCAAGTAAAAGGTATGAAGATAGAGATTAAGACCAGAAATGAATGAAATAGAAAACACAGATAAAACAGAAATAATAAAAAGAAAAAGGATTCTTTTGTGTGCTGTGAGGCAGACTAATCAACTAACAAATCTCTTGTTAAGACATCTAGAAAAATGAAAGAAAGCACTAATAATCAGTATTAAAAATGAAAAGGAGACATGACCAAATATACTTCAGAGATTAAAAAGGCAATGAGAAAACATATTAACATTATGCTAATACTTGTGAAAACTTAAAGATAAAAAATCCTAAGAACGGTTTAAGAACATAAACACTTTAACATAAAGAGTTTATAAACTTATGTTGGTTCTTCTATTTAAAAATCCCAGGAATCCAAGAGACTGAATAAAAAGCTGTATCAGTAGAAAATCTACAGATAAAACACTATTTTCTGCAGTGCTATCCAATCTAGTCTCTCTCAGGGACTAGCCCTCAACCAGAAGCTGATCAATCAGTGGGTGAAGGACTCACCTTTGCCTCTTGTTCGTTGAAACTATTAGTGCTAAACATCTGGGCCACAGCCTCAAACGCCGCTGTGAGCGGCAGCATGAACTGCTCATACTGGTCTTCATCCTCTCCTGTAAGGAAAATAACCTGGGCTGTGACCCCAATACAAAACGTGCAAGGTTGTGGTATGTGTGAAAAGTAAGTTGGTATAAAGGAAGTACAGACCCAGGGATAATTCAGAGCAGTCTCTTGATTATCCCAGTAGGTACCAGTAGTAATTTCAGAATAAAATTATGTACAGAGATAATTTTTTAAAGTAGGAAAATCATCACAGCAGAAATCACCTAACCTAGGAATGCCCCAATGTTTTTAATACTGAGGTTCAATATCAAAGATTCTGATGAGAAATGACCGAGCCTGGTGTATGAGAACTAGATGAGACCTGAACCTGAATTAGGCGCACGTGGAGGAGTTTTTTATTACCCCCCCTCCCTTTTTAAGTAATCCTTCATAAACATAGAAGGTTTTACCTTGTAAGTTTAGCAGGATTAAACCCAAACAGCTAAACATTATGATACTATTAAGCTTCAGGTTGTAAGTTGAGCCCAAACTGCTAATATCACAACCAGAGCCAGAAAGATACATAAGCTCTCCTGGTTTGTCCATGCCAGGGAATTGGGTTCTGAGCAACGCTGGCCGTCTCAGGTGGGCTGCACCTCAATGTGGCAGGAGGGATTATCTGGCCAATGAGATGCATTTAGGAATCTCAATTCCCTTATCTTATAGATGAGAATTATGAATAGAATTTTAAAATCTATCAGATGAAAACTTCAGACACATACTGTAATTCTCTTCCAGTTACAGGGATCATGATAGCACAATCTGTTCTTGGTGAAATCAAACTGTAATTTCAGATATTTCTGAAACAATATAAAAGACTTCTCCCAACATTTAGTTTTCTATCCTCGCGTAAAAATTGAGAACAATGTCAAATTACTTCACTACCCACTAGGATTTATTGTAGTACCTAAATCCACCATGAGGAGACGCCCAAGTGCTGTGTAGAAGGTAGTTCGACACCGCATGTCTGTCAGGTTGGACTGATTGTTAATACCCAAAAATGAAAAGTGCTCGCTCTATTGAAAAAAAGAAAACAAGTTACAAAGATAAAAACACAGGGTCAGAGGCAGAATGCAACCCAGCAATTTTAGAATTACTGAACCCTTTCAAGCTAATGGCCATATCATCATTCCTTAATGGTATTTTAGAGGAGTATTAAAAAAAATTTTAAACTGTTATTGTTACCTACAACTAAGTTATTTATTAAGAGTAACAGTCGGTGACGTCACCGTAACTCAGATTATATGGATCCCAAAGAGCAGCTCTGATGACAGCAAGCATCATTTGGCAGTGTGAAGGCGGTGTGAGGGACTGAGCACCAAGGAGCTCAGTGTGAACATGTCCGCTGCTGAGAGCATGTCGTGGGGGAGGCGGCTGGAGAGCAGGACCAGGAAAGGGGCTCAACCACTCACCGTGTGATTGTTCAGCATGAACTGTACCGCACTCAGCTTCACTAGCTTCCTTACACTACTGTATGTAAGGACAAAGGAAGAGGGTCAAGGAAAGTGTGATGCAAAGTAAGAACCTCTGCTGCAGAACGGGCACTTTCTAGGTGACAGCAGTTTCTTCCTTTACTATGAATCCCATGCCCAGATAGCCTATTTGTCTTAACCATTTGAATATGACACTGCCAAATGGGGGAAAAAGGTATTCTCTTCTAAACAGCATTTTAACTGATAGATGAAAGAATACCCATCTCAAAGTCTGTGTTAAGAAAACAGCTAAAACCCAGCAGTTTTCCTCAAGAATCATGATATCCTAGAGTAGTTTTTCTCAACAGGGCTTCTGAAAGCAAATTAAGCCCTAAAGCCGGTGTACGGCATCCACTGTAGGTGTGAATAAACCTCTTTTCTATGCATTTAGAATGAGACTAGCTCTGTATGAGAAAAGTCACCCAAATCATTTTTATAGGTAGGGTTTACTTCTCTTGTAGACCCCTGGTGTGATAAGCTGTTTTGGAGCAATTCAACCTTTACAGCCGACTGAATCCAAGTCAAGAGAGTGTGTAGCCACTACTTTTATTGCAAAGTTTATGATCAGGCTGCTTCTACCTATAAGCTGACAGAAAAATCCAGATGGACTTTACTGCCACCTATGCTAAAACCTTGGCTTCAAAGAATGTGTACCTGTCAGAAAGACCTGTTGGGGATTTCTAGATCTCAGAGATAGCCAGGAATAAATCTTTGGGAAACTATTTCAGAGAAGCTTGGTGGGCTACAGTCCATGAGGTCACAAAAGAGTATGACACAACTAAGCGACTTAAGAACAATAGACGATTAGTTTGTTGGCTGGCTCATTTTTAAAGTCTGGAGTTAGTCCTGGATTGTATGTGGCTATTGCCTTTGGTTTTGAGGAGAAAGGAAAATACTTAAGTATGTGTTGTGTGCTAAATTGCTTCAGTTACTCTTTGCACTCCTATGGACTGTAGTCTGCCAGGCTTCTCTGTTCATGGGATTCTCCAGGCAAGAATACTGGAGTGTGTTGCCAGGCCCTCCTCCAGGGGATCTTCCCAACCCAGGGATCAAACCTGCATTTCTAGTGTCTCCTCTATCAGTAGGCGGGTTCTTTACCACTAGTACCACCTGGGAAGCCCACACTTAGGTATCAGTTCAGTTCAGTTCAGTCGCTCAGTCGTGTCTGACTCTCCGCGACCCCATGAATCACAGCACGCCAGGCCTCCCTGTCCATCACCAACTCCCGGAGTTCACTCAAACTCACGTCCACAGAGTCGGTGATGCCATCCAGCCATCTCATTCTCTGTCGTCCCCTTCTCCTCCCGCCCCCAATCTTTCCCAGCATCAGAGTCTTTTCCAGTGAGTCAACTCGTCGCATGAGGTGGCCATGAGGCAGTTTCAGCCTTAGCATCAGTCCCTCCAATGAACACATAAAGCTAAATTAAGGTAGAAATGGAAAAGGCCCTGATTTCTCAGACTGTGTAACACCATGGTCCCTGTTTCAACCAGAAACCAGATTAGAAAAGGATATCCAATGGAGAGGTCATTGAGAAGCTGTAGTGTCTTGGAGGTGATTGGTTCACAACGGCCCCAGTACTTCAGGTTGGTGATGCTGGAGGACAAAAAGAAAAGAAAAAGCAGGAGACACTTTTGATATGCCTGGTGTTCTGGAGAGTTGGGAGAAGAAGAAAATCATCCATCACGAGTCACCACACACCTGCATCACCAATTCACAGACATCACAACCACAAAAAATGGGTATAAAATCTCCGTACTTACATTTGGTTGACTAGAAAAATTATCCTTCAGATAATCTTCACTACTTGGTTCCAAAGCTACACTGGCCCATACCCAGGCCCTTGGAATTCTGGGGCACTCCAGGGCTGATTTCTGCAGCAAGGGCAAGAGATTTCTGCGGCAGTGATAACATGCAGACGTATGTAATTCTGCACCTGCACCATCCACTGTCAGCTGCAGAATTCTAGTAGCCCTTGCTTCTGGATTCTTGGCTGGCAGAGTCCTTTAGACCCCCTTTGCTTTTTTCATCTTAAGTGATTAACCAGCTCACAGATATGAGTGTTTAGGTCTAGGATGGTTGGAGGGAGGCAAAATGGCGCACTGCACACAGCCCTGGGTGATATATTTATTTCGCTACTACTGTGTGCGTTGATCAATTGAGCTCCTAAAACGGGGAAATGTAAACAAAGCGGTATAACTTTTAAAAAAAAAGAAAAGAACCAAAAAGGGCCAATCAGGAGTTCCAACTCTGAAGACAATTCAAATAACAGCACTTGATTTTTGCGATTCAAGACTCTGAAAGGGTGTGATGGTTCCTGAGAGGCGTAAGCCCATTTCAATTAGAGTGGGCTCCCCTACTGGGGGCACGCCTAGTGGCAACCAGTATCAGAAAACGAAAGCCGGCTGGGGGCCTCTGGGCAGGAGGGTGACCTGGCGAGAGGCTGCGGAGGAAGGTCTGTTTTGCTAATGTCATAACAGGTTCCCCCCTGACAGGTTCCCCATGATTCCAGAGGCTGCCGATGAGATTCCGCACGGACAAAATGAAATCCTTGCCTGTTCAAGCCTGGAATGCTCTGGGGCCGGGCCATATCTCTAAGCACAGCTTGTCACACACTCAAATGCACAAGTTTCTGACGCAAACGATCAATGCTGGAATACCAAGGCACTGGCAGCACAATGCCAAGATCACAGTTCACAGTTGCAACAGGCCTGCAAGGGGCTCCTGCTGAGGGCGAGCCAGAACACTTACATTTTTCCTATGAAGACACTGAGGACCATGGTCTCGTCATTCAGGCCCAGAACCTCTGAGAGTCGGCGGTACAGCTGGTGGTGTGTTTGGGGAAGAGAAAGTAACCAGAAAATACAGATAAGAAAAACCATATCCCAGTACTGTTTCTGTCCTCATGCAGGAGGTGAAAACCATAAGAATGTGAACAACAATGCTGGGGAAGTCTTTACTGACGGAATGAGCTCGTTTCTGAGTACTACTGAATACTAGGTAGATGTAATCTTCAACCCTAAAACGATAAAAAGACTGTCAAAACCTTCTGCTGTTTTAACATCCAATTCATGTACATAAGGACTAAGAACTGCCAATTTAGGGGAGACCAATGATGTTGTGACTGGTCATTTATTAAGCACGTGAAGTCCATGAAGACTGAATGGGAAGCAGAGAGGAGAATCTAGCTGACTTCTGCTCTTTCAGGGGTCTCTGAGGAGTCTCCCGAAATTCCACAGACCAAGCAGAACTATTTGGATTATTCTGATACTGGAGACTGTATCTAAACTGTTAGCAGCCATTTCTTTTACTCAGAAACTCCACAAGCAGACGTGAGCACTTAATGGAGCCAACTCAGACTCTGTTACCTTAGAGGATTTCTGCACCTGGTCCCCAATGTAGATCTTACGAAACTGTTCAAAAAAGCTCAGCATGGCCAATTCTAGTTTCTCGTTACCCGCCTGAGCCAAGCGAGAGTCTGTTAGGTTCATCAGCTGGAGCACCCTGGAGGAGGAAAAGCAACGTTTCTCTCAACAGCAGGATATCCTGGTCACCACAGAAAACCAACCTCCCCGAAAACAGGCACACGCCCCCTCCCCTCACCCATCATCCTACTGGAAAGGCCTTCTCTGCAGGCTCTAAGCTCCACTAGGGAACAAAATTCTCCCCTTCTGAGTCTCAGGAACCACAGCTGAGGAATATGAATGACTAGATATTTAAAACTTCCAGACCCCTGAGATTCCATAGATGGAGGCAGAACTCCTAACTGCTTAAAAATAGTGGGAAAAAATACTAGTACTAGGGTAATGGTCATCCCTGAAACTTCCGTGAGAACTCAAGTACAGCAATTTTATTTTCTTAACCCCAGTTCCACAGCTATAAAATGAGGGAGACAGGACTAAGCCAGTGGCTCTCAATCTTTTTTCTCATGAAGCCACAAAAGGAGACACATGAAAGATGATGCCCACAGGCAGGGAACACTTCCAGGGACCAAGAGCTGATATGCTACCTGTGACTTCATTCCTTTCACCTGCACCCATTCCCTCAAAAGAAAGCATATTGGAATGCAAGTGAGTGGATGCTGGATGAGTAAGAATGATGTTATTACAAGTGAGTCATCTGACATTTTGATAATGTGAAAATAGGTAACTATTGAACATTTTGTGACATCATGAGTACACTGGACTCAGTCACTGTTCTGGAACACTCAGGTTGAGAACCAGTATACAAGAAATTGTCTAAACTCAATTTATATTACGAGACACACAGTATTACGCAAGGCTACAGAATCAGAAAGGTACTGGATTTCATCCTTATTAAATCTCTGTTTAATTAGGGCAGATGAGCATCTGAAAAATACGGTGGGGGTGGAAAGAGACAAATGGGGGTTTTCAGAATAAGAATAAAAATTATGGACTGAAATGTCTAGGGACCAATAAATTCTAAGGCGTTATGTTAAAATGTCTAAGGAGAGCATCTGAAACTTTAGAACCCTTCAGGGTAGCAGTTCCTTGCAAGGTCACGAACCACATTCATAAAAATTGTTGTTATTTAGTTGCTCAGTCGTGTCCAACTCTTTATCAACCCCATGGACTATAGCCCGCCAGGATCCCGTGTCCATGGGATTTCCCAGGCAAGAATACTGGAGTGGCTTGCCACTTCCTCCTCCAGGGTATCCTCTCCCAAGGATCGAACCCAAGTCTTGGGAGGTGGATTCTCTACTCATCAGTCACCTGGAAAGCCCTTCATAAAAATACTAAAACATTATTTGCCCTTTCACTCGCATTCTCACAGGAGGGTACAGCGGGATTTTTCCAGAGGCTATAAGCCGTGTGATATCACTACAGTCTGAATGCAGAAGAGAGGAGAATCCAGCTGACTTTTACTGTGCCAGACATTAAAACAAAGCTACTCTTCTCCTTCATTTCTTCTGAAAAAAATAGTTATTAAGAACAATATTATATATATTAACATGAAATTGGCATATTATTTTTTAATTTTTAAATATTTAAAAAACGTAAAACGTCTCAGTTCTACTTCCTAATATGATAAATATTGATAGATATACCTCACATGAACAAGTTCTTTGAGGACCTCTATACTTTTTAAGATGGTAAACAGTCCTGAAGAAAAAGGTCTGAGAATCTCTGCTGCAGAGGTTTAAAAAGATCTTAAAAAATCCTGCCTTTTTATTTCAATGGTAAGTAGACTTTCAGAAATCACTAAATGCTCATTTACAGGTTTTTAGTAAGATGAGAATCACACAGATACAAAATAACTTGAAATCCTGTAGACGGAAAAGAGTATGTCAAGACATCTGAAAGGCTGTAGAAATTTTGTAATTCATCTTTAGGGATATTTGAAGACCCCCAGTTTCCTATTAGACTTCCTATTAGACTATTAGGCAAGGCAAAAGCAGTCCACATTTCATTAACTCTGAGATATTGCACTTAAACAGAACTAAAAGCTACTCTCCACTCTGTACCCTACTTATACTCTTAATTCTATATCCACAATTTATTTCCTTGCTGAATTACTGCAGACTTTTTTTAGTAAAGATTGTAGGCATGGCTATTGCTTTATTTATAAAAACTTTGGAATTTGGACCTGTAACAGTTTTTCATTTTCACGGGCAATCAGCTTCATAAAATTATACTTTGTAAATGTGAAAAAAAGCACCAACAGAAGCATGTCAAATTCCCATGGTCTCAGGACCCAAAAGTGGGTGGGAGGGTTAGATCAGTGAAATGGGATGCCTCTGTGGGAGCACTTACCGACAGACAAGTTCGCCGTCCATAGCATCCTGCTCATCAGTGCTGGCAAAAGAGACCCGGCCACCAATCACTGCACCAATGATGTAAACCAGCCACGTCAGCCTTCCTGCAACAGGAAGAAGCCCCATCAGTGTCACCTCCAGTCATCACTGCGAGAAGAAATTCCTCACTGTGAGGTTCATTTCTTCCTGTGAACTCCCTTAATCTTAAGAAACTGGAAAGGCCCTGAAGTCAGACTGTTCCTTCAGAGAACAGCTACTCCTCTGCTCTAGTAAGGGTGATACCAAGGGCGAAACTCATTACATAACCAAGGCTCCCCTATCAGACAGGGTCATTAGTTTTAGAATGCAGTACTTCCTTAAATACATCCACTACAAACATGACTTCAGTTGCTCTTCCCTAGTTCCCCATGGCATTTATTATCAAATATTCTTGTTTATATGAAGCTAACTGAGGATGGAAGAAGTTTTCTGAAGGCGGGGAGGTGAAAGGGAGGTGACAACCAGTGAAAGAGTGCTGACGGCAGTCGGGTGTCCCCTTACCTTCCTGCACTGCGATGTCCATGGGGCTGGCGCTGGCACTCTGGAGCAGCTCCTGGTAGGACTGGGCAGACTGGTCAAACAACTGCACGAGCAGCGCACACGTCTTCTCGTATTCACAGCGCCCGATGGTAGACAGCTGGTCCAATTGCTGCTGGACCAGACCCGTATCCTCCAGGGGATCTTCCAGTCCATCTCTACTCCCAACAGAAGAAGGAAGGAGCCCTCTTAAAATATGTTGCTGGCTTCCCTGTCACAGCAGCTCTCCTCCTCCATTCTGCCACCATGTGCCGTTGTAGAGGCCAATATCCCAACACAACTTTTTACCAAGGAAGGAAGGTAAGATCAGGCTGAAGAGAGGGGTCTCACCCAAGCATCAAGTCTCCTGAAGTATCTTTCAATCCCTAGTCCCGTTAACATTTCTCTGCGTGATTTTCCCAGTCCTATGTTTTTCAACCCTGAAAGCTCCCAGCTCTCAGCCTCTCATTTGTTCCTGACTATAGTAAACTCTGAGACTACAAGTAGCCTATCCCTGCTGTGAGGCCACTTGTTCTGTGATCAGATGGGTTTTGGAATTCAGAAATCTTCAGATTTTAGGGAGGTACTGTATGCTTCTACATATAACATGAACCCTCCATGGGCTGTGGCGTGTCATATACAATATTCCTGCAGCAAAATATATAAATATCACAAATAGTCACACTAAATAAAAAATTTTAAAAACACTACTATGTGTATGTGCTAAGTCGCTTCAATTGTGTCTGACTCTTGTGCAACCCCATGGACTGTAGGCTGCCAGGCTTCTCTGTCCATGGGATTTTCCCAGCAAGAATACTAAAGTGGGTTGCTATGCTCTCTTCCAGGGGATCTTCCCGACCCAGGGAGTGAGCTGCGGATTCTTTACCACTAGCGCCTGCTGAGATTAAGTGGTCTCATATCAGCACATGTCAAGTTTTGCCATCAAATGAGTTTTGTGTCAAACTTATGAGAAAATTAAAGATTCACATCTTAAGTTTCAGAACTGCAGACATGGCACTGTGGATCTATACCATGTCTTGTCGTATCCACTGGTTTCCTAGACTTAAAAATCTTACCATATTATAAGCTGTCTACTGTTAAATGGTTATACAACAATCCAGCAGCATCACTGCCACTACAATGGGCAGCTCAGAGCTGTGTTTTAACCACAGTCCACACTAGGCCAGGACACAGTAATTTAATCCCCATTATAATCCGGCCCAAGAGCACACAGCTATTAGCTGAGGAACCGGGCCCACAGCCCATACGTGTCCCCACTCCCCAACATGGCCTGCCTGAAACCTGCTGAGTCCTTAGGAATAAAAACGATGCCACTAAGAGAACACTGCTTTCCAGCAGGCTTTACCAATACGCAGATTCTGAAATGATTCAAGTCCTACACAACTGAGACTATAATTATTATGACAAATTTACTTGATTTGAGCAAATTATGAATGCAACTTAAAAATGGAAAAACAACCAGACCTTCAGAGTTCAGGTAAATTCTCCTGAGAAACAGCCAATGAAAAAATAAATAAGAAAGGTCTCTACACCAAGAAAAACTGTATTTTATATAGGTCATTTCTGAAAGGGTCTGACATTCCTTTACGATAGAGTTCTGGTCCAGTTGGCAGTCAAGAAGACAGAACCCATGTGTCAGGGTAATGCAATCAGTGGCCAGCTGACTGGGATTCTTATATCTTCAAGTAAGCTCTGGATAGCATGGTTTATTTATCTACTTATTTCTTGAGAAGTTCACATTAAGCACCTATATGTTACATAACTGTTGTCAACTACAGCTTAGAAATGCTTCTCTCATCTTGAATGAAAATCAGTGGCAAGGACAAATGTTATACTGATACGCTTTGTATTCCAAGATGCTGCTATGGTGGGTGAAGAAAGGAAATACATGAATAGGATATTAAAGAGAAAAAGGCTCTTCTTTCAGACATTATGCTCTCATCAGCTGTTGTGCTGACAGGAAAAAATACCCATTCTGGTCTTAGCTCCAGTAAGATTCATATCAAGGATGTGTCTACCAAACTGGGTGTCGGGTCCCTGGCAAGTCTGACACCAGGCCATGTGTAGGGAAAAAGGGAAGCTGCCCATTTCCTTACCTGAGTATGATGTGCACAGATTCCAGACGGGATGTGATGTAGGCTTTGGTGACCTCAGGAGTATACGTCTCCAGCATGTGGGGCTCGGTGGCTTTCACATATGGCACGGAGGCTGCCAGCCGCTGCCAGAGGCTCAGGAGATAGTGCACGCTATTTGGGGCAAATTCCCAATGCTAAAGAAAACCAAGAGAGTAGGCCTCTGTTACCACCATATCTCCTAGAGGTCTAATCTTAAATTTAGTATCTCTTAAGACGCTCTGATGTGACCTCCTAGAGGTCCCAGAAGCATTAAACCACAGATGCTCTAAAAGGAAGGAAGAGGAGAAAGAATCGTGGCTGGATGGACACAGCAAAGTCTATTACAGGGATCCAGTAGAATCAGATGTTAGCTCTCATTTGTGTACATAGTACATTAGTCTCAAGCCACTTGACATAAAGAATAAAGGCTTTTCTTTAAAAAAAAAAAAAAAAAAGGATAAACTTTGATGGGCTTTGTTCTACGTACAGCAACCAGTCTAATATGTTTACTGGTATTTCACAGACTAATCGTCCAGTGAGAAGAGCTGTCCTGAGCTGGCTGAGTAAGCAGCTCTCAGACATTAGTATGCAAGATAGTCTCATAGGAAGCATGTTAGAAATAGAGGTGCCAAGGCTCCCCTCTAGATCGAGTGAACCAGAAATGATGGGAATAGGACCCAAGCACCTGCATTTCTCATCAAGCTCTCTGGATGATTTTGATGCAAGCCATCACTTTAGAGAACCACTGCCTACACACGGCTAACACTCTTCTGCCTGTTTTTTAGGGAGACTATGAAGGAATTCTCCCAGCCTTGAATCTAAGTATTATTCTTACAATTCCATCATGTTCTCCTAACCACACTCTTTGTAATGCCACAAGGTTAAATAAAACCAACAAGCAAGAGAGGAGATTCCAATGTTTAGGAAGAAAGAGACAAGCAATCCATGACAAACCTGTAGGCTGGTCACCGTGAAGTTAGCTATCAATCGGATGACTTCAGGGTAGTTTTCCACCTTCACTAATTCTCCCAGTTGATAGTTACTCTTCAAGCGGGCCAGTAGTCTGCAAAACTCATGGTAATTGTTTGGGTCTGACAAACTCTGGTGATAGCACAGGGAGGAAAAGAAAATGTAAAACATGACTCACTAAACTGCTTCCCAAAGGACATCTGGGATGGCATGGGGGATGGGGAGGCGGTGGGAAATGTGCTTTAACTTCTGAGATGCTGTCCATCATTCTGAATGACACATTTGTATGATTAAAAAACAATTTTTTAAAAAGTCACTTTTAAAGGGGACTATTACATCTACTGGGCTTCCCTTGTAGCTCAGTCAGTAAAGAATCTGCCTGCAGTGCAGAAGACCCAGGTTCGATCCCTGGGTTGGGAAGATCCCCTAGAGAAGGAAATGGCAACCCACTCCAGTATCTTTGCCTGGAAAATCTCATGGACAGAGGAGCCTGGTGGGCTGCAGTCCACGCGGGCACAAAGAGTCAGGCATGACTCAGTGACTAGCACACATTACATCTATTGTCTCATCTGTTCACAATAATCATGTTGGAAGATGGGGTTATTGGCCTCAGTTGGCAGAGTCTGAAACAGAAGCCCAGAAGGACCATACTACTTGCTAGGGCTGCAATGTTGATTAATGGCAGAAAGGGGCACAATTTCAGATTTAACAGGCCTGTTTGCTTCCCACTGATCGAATGAAAAGTAATGAAATTTTCATTTTCACAGCTGTCCAATTTATCATTAAGCACAACTAGAATGGCAAAGTTACACAAATATTTCATGTATTTTATTATACCACTATCATGACAACAAACTCACTGTTTGTTGTGTCTTGCTATCTACTTATATCAGACACTTCTGTTTGCACATTACACCAGTGCATTTGTTTCCTTACACATGTTCTCCTGCATTAGGGAAGGGGCACGGGTTTTGTTCTGCTTGTCACTACATCTCTGGCCCGTGGTAGGTGACTCCATACAATTTGCTGATTAAAAAACTGAATTTTTAAAAAGGAAAGAATTGAGTACAGTTATGCTTTTTTAACTTTTTTTTTTGGCCACACCACATGGCACAAGGGATCTTAGTTCCCCGACCCTGGATCAAACTTATGCTCTCTGCAGTGTAGGCATGCAGTCTTAACCACTGGACTGCCACGGGAGTCCCAGAACTGAGTATATTTAAAAGTGAACGGGTCTTATTTATGATATTTCCTAGTGTGGAGAAGTGATACTTAAAAAAGGAGGGGTTAGCTGAATCTTTCGGACTGAAAAAGACAAGAAGGACAACTGAGTTATGGAATGAATAATATGTGAATGAGAAATATCTCCCTTCCCAGCTAAAAGTAGCTCTATTCACTTAGGTAAATAATTTACATTCAAAATCATGGAAACAGAAACCAAAAAAACACAAAATGACTAGCTCTCTCCTTATTTTCCTTCAAAGTGATCCCTTCCAATAATTTCGACATTCCTGAATCTAGGGAATACAAGCTCCTTTTCTGGGTAACTGTTAAAAATCTATGTACAGACATTCACTTAAATCTTCTGAAGGATAACAGATTGAACTGTTTCTAGGGTTTTTGCTATGTGTGACCTCTAGATTGAGCTTTTGCATTATAACAGAGAGGTATATACTAATCATACACGCTTATACACGCATACACATAAAATATAAGTAAATTCTCAAAAATCATACCTGTGGGTTTTCCAGTATTCGTTTAACACCATCAACAAGGTGAGAGAGAAACTTGGCCCTCTCTGCATTGTTGAATAGGGATCTTCTAACTGAGGCAATTTGTACTAAGCAGGATAATACCTAGAGCAGGGCACAACCAAAACACAAATGAGCAAAAAAGATGGTAAAGCTCTTTTCATTACTCTATCCTTTGCTATAAATATTCTTCTCTGTTCTGTCACCCTCTGCTATCATTATAATGATATTAAAAAAAAAAGATCAAGGAGGGCGTAATTGAGGATATCTGAAACAGCTTTATTAAAAGAAAAATAAGGGCATTACACTCACAGTGAGCATAGCAGCTAGTTAAAACCACAGTTTGGAAATTCATATAGGTATTATTTCTCAATCACCCCTACGGCTTCTTGATGTTTAAGATACATATGTAAACTTGAAATACCAAGCAACTGACAGTAAACAATGCTTGAGACATAGGTTCTTTTTTTTTTTCTGTTTTATTAAGGCCTTTTGGCTAATCAGGCTTTGCTATGTAGTGCTATCATGAAATAACCAAGTCAGCTGTGCTCGGAAGAAAACAGGTTTTACAATGAAAACATTTTCCCCTTTCCCCATTGCGCTAGAAATTTACATTCTGTTCGTCCCTCTTGATTTATTTTCTGCCCTTCTCCTCCCTACTTGCAGAAGTAAATGTAATGATACAAGCAACACAAATTCATGTTTCTGCTAAAGTGAAAGCCCGCACTGATTTGGAAAAGTGACATACAGGAAAGTAGTCTAAGCAGAAGCACTGTGCAAAACACCCACTGATGTTCCTTTACGTTCTTTGTACATTTTGTACAACATTTTACACCAACAATCTGAAGTATCAGACCACTGACTTTTTAGGACCCAAATGAATTTTGGGATTTGAGGTTAATTACTGCTTTAAAGGAGAAATGCAGCATTCCCAAGAGCTTTCAAATTTTACTAAGGACAAGTATGCAAATCTGCCTTTCCAATACAGCTTCCATTGATCACTTATGTAACACAGGCCTGAGGGATTTTCAGAAATCTCAGTCTTGACAAACCTTCCACTGGACCATATAAGGTGAATTCCCCACACTCTAGCCTGTGGCAATTCGAGGTACAGTACAAAGTCAGACACAAAGGGGACCAAAAGAACCTGACACCTGCAGCTATTTGTCATTAGACAGGAACAGTTTAAAAGAAATCAAGACTCTACGGTGAGAACCTTTAACTGACAAGCTCTATCTCAACAGGCTAGATAACTAACCCTAGTATTTCTAGGAAGAAACTTTATTTCCATGATTTTGTACAACACAATGAACATAAGGCTCATTCGCCACTGCTACATCCCAGAAACAGAAACTGTAGTCCTGACTCACCAGAGGTGAAAATGAAGGAGGGATGGAATGATAGAGGTCAAAAAACAGCTGCAGAGTTGAAGAATCTAAGAACGCTGAAAGAGAAAAGAGCACATTACTGAATCGTCTGCACACTGGGGCCCGTGCACTCCCGTGCTCTACAGTCATTGGGGAGCGTTATCTTCCTGCTTTCTTATCTTACAGAATGTTTATTTCCTTTGAAAGTGACAAACTAGTGGGGGCTTTTTGTTTTCCTTTTTTTTTTTTTAAAGCATTAGTTTTTAGTTCCTTTAAGAAATGGATTCATCTCATCTTTTCTGATTCTCAAACAACACAAGACAAGCAGGACTCTTCACAGCAAGAATTTTTATCTTTTAGGAACACAATACCAAGCACATGCACAGGTTCTTTGTTTTTAAAGCTAGAAATTCTCTCAAGTGAGTAAGAGAGCAGAAGACTCTAGGTGAGAAAGGTCAAACTCACACCCATCAGAAACCAGGTAACCAAGAGTTTGTCCCAGCTGATGGATCCTCCCAAGTGCAGCTCCCTAACTTTATAAATACCCACATCACCTCCCCAAGTTTTCTCTAAGAGCAAGGAGGGGACGTGCCAGGGGATCCTGAGCCCACTCTGCCAACTCCAGGTAGAGGGGAGCAGCAGCCTGGTGCAAGGGTGTGGCCATGTTACCTGATCTCCAGCTGGTGGGGATCTGTACCGTGCACAGGTCATCTGAGGACTCGTCGGTGGAAGTGCCGATGAAATCAAAGTTTAGGCAGTTATGAGTGAGCTTGAGCAGTTGCATCAGCAAGCCATGCTGACTTTCATCATTCAAGTTCAGATTCTTTCCAGAAGCCTGTAAAAATGACCACATAATGAGCCCCAAACAGTCACTCCTCTCTTCCAAGCTTTCTACCAGACTTACAAGGAGGCTGCTGAACCAGAAAAGGAGGGCGAGACTTCAGCACCGTCGAGTGGTCGTTCTCTGCCAGGAGATGCAGCACTCCTATTACCTTTAAAGTCCTTCCATCACCATGAAACTCCTAGCTCCTTATTTACTATTAAAACATGTTTCATGTTCATAAAAACATGAAGCTAGTATTTAAAGAAACTCCCTCTTTGACATTTACTCTTTACATGCTGCAGACATTGTGGACGCAGATAATTCTGAAGCAGTATGGGATGAATGGTTACTTCATTTGCGTGTTAGATCCTTTTTATTTATTCATCAGCAGTGTACTTGCCTACAGCTCAATAATGGCCCAGAGCTATGGTGACTATGAGACTCAAGTTTCTACCAGTTGTGACCTCAGGGACTGGCTGGTCCGTTTCTGATAGCATCGGTATCAGAAGAGGATTCAATCCTGTTTTCTCACAAGCTTTTTCCCCCTCTAGAGGGTACAACAGTTTTTACAAGGCTGCTTGCCCAAACTGAGGACTTTTGGGGAATTCTGAAGTAAAACTAGGTAGCCAAAGGAAAAGATGGACATCATTAACTGGGACAAAAGAAAAATCCAAACTTGCTTCTCATATTACAATTGAGACACACTGGAAAATGAGAACAAGAACAATAAACAAAAATCCCAAATGAACACAAAGTTAGAGGGTAATTCCTCTATATGCAATTCTATATTGGCTTTCTATATGGACAAAACATCTAAACATAGCTATAAATGTGTACAATTTACAGCTTAACATTTCTTCCTCAGTTCAAGTCTATCAATAAATGAATTGAAATACCAACTTTCTATTTTAAAACAGTTAATTTCCTTCGGTGATACTGTCTACCCCTTCAGGTTATGAAATCTAAATGGATGTTAAAAATTCAAAATCTGCTTTTCCTTACAGATGTTGCTTGTTTATTTGCTGCCTATAACTCAGCAGGGGACAGGGGAGCCAGCCTAGTTTTAATGTGCTAACAATGTAGTCTAAGCCTGTGTTCAGAGCACTGAGAATCAAACACCATAAAAGGAAGATGCTTTAACTCCATATAGGAAGATCTTATGTGGATATTAAAAAGACCAAATAACAAAAACCTCAAGCTTCGTGGCCAACTAGTTTCTTTAAAATAAGAACATGGCATAAGTGTTCACTTTTGGCTTGTTACCTAGGGGAACAGATGTGAAATCAGGAAATAATTCTTTCTCTCAGACTGGAAGGTTATCAACAGCTCAGACATATGTATTACGTGAGAGATGATAATTAAAGAGATGCATAAACTTTCACGGGTCAGTGAAGAGCTGATATCGAACCAGTTCCCACTTACTCTGGTTCTTTCAGAAGGAACCAGGAAGCAGGTACCAACATACAATCTCACCTGTTTTAGTAAATTGCACGAAAGCGTGAAGATATCGAATAATGATGAATCTCGGAAAGAAGAGGCTATTTTTCTGTGCTTGGTTAGAGGATGGGTGGTGTCTGCCTGTGCAGAAAAAAAAAAAACCAACACAAGATTTAGAATTAACTGCAAAGAAAACGTTTTTCATGTAGACTTCAAATAAAGTAGAAGGATTTTTCAATAAGACCAACAAAAATAACAAAATACATTTTAAACATTTAAGTTACTGTTAAACTCTATTTAGTGAGAGAATGAGGATGACGATAAGCGGCTAATAACTACGCAGGATATCATATCTCTACCATTTACAGAGGGGAGATAGGAAGAAAGT
Organism: Moschus berezovskii; assembly: GCF_049115385.1. Lineage (NCBI taxonomy): Eukaryota > Metazoa > Chordata > Mammalia > Artiodactyla > Moschidae > Moschus > Moschus berezovskii. Next base: position 76,623,995 of record NC_142466.1, on the reverse strand, counting down.
AGTGTCTCCACGGCAAAGTTTCCATTTCCTCTGCACTTAGGGAGGTAATATTTAACAAACTGTTGGAAGACTTTGTTAATAATTATTATCATGCTCTTTTGAGGCTGAGTCTCAAAAACAGACAGTCTCAAGGCTTGGATTTTGCTAAATAATTCAGTGAGAGCTGAAGTTACTACAGCCATGAACTTAAGATAAGTGGCAATAGCCTGTAATACTCTCTCTCTTTTCTCACCTATTTCAACATGTAGTCTATTCCACAGAAGTGAGGACTTCAATTAAGGGGCTGTACTGGTCTCTCACTCCTCTGTCCTTGTCTTTTCAGTCTTATTTTAAAGGTTTCACGGTCAGGGATTAAATCTCTTATTTCTTTAGTATGTCCTCTACAGCTGACACATAGTACGTACTCAATAAGAGCGATAAAGGAATTTCAAGGTTGCCAACAGCATTTAGTCCAACCACTTACTGTAAGCTTAAATCACTTCTATATACTGATCAACTCATGCAGGAGAGAGTTCATTTTCCTTTTGGCACATTATGGAACCCCCATCCCCCAATTTTATTTCTAAGTTCAAACTGGAATGATAACAGAAATATGCTTTTTAATTTAAATCTAAAGCAAAAAAAAAAAAAAGCCAATATTAAATCCAGTTGCACAGAGTTCAAAATATTCTGATTTTAGCCTCAGTGTCACTGTGTTACAAATGTCTTAGATAAAAAGGTATTGCTAGATTATATACCAGATGCCATATACAATCTGTTACACAAATCATAATCCAGAGACTAATTACATATTAAGTACATCACACACATTTCTATTGCTTTCTTAAGAAAGATAAATACAAAATTTTTAAAAGATTCTAAAATACCAACACTGATGGATTTTGTGCAGCCAAGCTTCCAATGAAGAGCATTAACCCCACAATCTGTACATAATTAATGTATGCTCTCTTATTACAAGGGTGTGTGTTTGTGTGTGTGTTCAATCATGTCCGACTCTTTGCGACCCCATGGACTGTAGCCTGCCAGGCTCCTCTGTCCATGGAATTTTCCAGGCAAGAATACTGGAGTGGGTTGCCATTTCCTATTCCGGTTACTACAAGGACAGGAGTGGTTAAATAATAAGCAAGTTAAGAGCATAGGCTCTGCAATAAGCCTATGTGGGTCTGAATTCATATACTGTTTGTTGCCTGGTAACTGTGATACCATAGGCAAATTATTTAATCTTTATGTGCCTTAGTTTCCTTATCTAGAAAATAGTATAACCAGAGTCTCTATCTCATAGGACTACTGTGAGAATAAAATTAATATAAGTGCTTAGAACGTGCCTGCCACATAGAAATCACTCAAAAGTATAAATTATTATTTTAATAATTACCAATCATAGTGGGGATTGCATGTGACAGAGAACACAATATGGACTCCAGATTTTAATAGGCTCTAAGCTAGTGTATTTAAAATACCAACTCACAGTTAAATTTCTCAGGGTTAATTAAAATGTCTGCATAAGTATGAGCAATAGCAACAGTGATGCCAATGTAATTAATAGCTGACAGATGAAGGGTGAGCTGTTACAATTAATTCAGGCCTGTTCAATAATTATAACATTTTGGCTGGATACAAAAGTAAATGACTAAAAAATATTATAGCCAGAGCAAAAGAAAGCCACTGGTGTTTCCTCTGTAGTAATCTGTGACACTGATGACTATTTAAAAAAAGTATTTGGTATTTAGTGGAATGTTTTGTGCATTTTGAAAAGATTATCAGCAAAATCTTTAATAAAGGCACATGAGAACTAATTTCTGAATGATTATAAACACATTAACTTATATAGCAGAAAGAGCACACCCATGATGCTGGTTTCCTAAGTTCTGACTTAGGATCATTGAGCTCTTCTCTAACATTGAACATTAATACCACAGGAAAGCTGAGATGAGAGAAAAAATATTCTGGAGATGGAAGGGCATCCAGACTGCACTCACAGAGGAAAACCCCATGGAACTATTTTGTTTCAAAAGGGCATTAATCACTTACCGCAAAAGCACACAACTGCCAAAAAAGATCATCCCACACACAGGCAGAAAACACCAATACTAAGTAAAAATATGGCACTTACTTCAATGAGGAAGGCTGTAGCACTTACTTGATTAATTTCATTGGTTAGCTGCGATAAAATCGTGACACCTATGATGCAGTATTCAACACTATCCTGGTTGAAAAAAAAAAGGTAAGGCAGAAAGAGTTGGCCTGTGCAGCTTGATTTCAGTATCTGGAATGCAGTCATACTTAAACTGCCTAGACAAGGTATGAGAAATTGGTATTTTAAAACTGCTGCTTTGCAGGACACAAAATCTAACTGATATACAAGAGGACTGCTAAATCTGACTGCATCAAAATTGAAACCTTTTGTATGTTAATATCTACAAGCTTTACACTATACATATGGTAGGAGGAGAAATTAGCAAATCACATCTGAGATAAAAGACAAATGAAATGTGTAAGATAATTTATATGAAAGGCTATATACAAAAAAGGGCAAAGAACTGATTAAAAAAATGTACATAAGATATCAATAGGAAGTTGACAAAAAGCAAAAAATAAGTAATAAATAAGCATATGAAAATTTGTTTGTCTCATTCATAACTCAAATGCTGAGCTACCAATTCTTTCTACCTATGAAACTGGAAAAATAAGAAAGCTGTGCTCACAGGGTGGAGGTAGAGGTAAACAGACATATTAACTGTTGGAGGGAATAACTTTTTGAGGGTAATTTGGAAATATCCATGTAAACCCAAAATACACAGTCTTCTCACTGAATAATTCAAAGGCTAGGAATTCATACTATAAACACGCTTAGCTCAAAGTATAAACACACACACACACAAGGAATATTCACCAAAGTATTTATTTACCATTCAAGATATAGATACTAACTAAATACTCACCTGGAAGAGTTAAATGAATTGTAGTGTTTTAAACTGGAATAGTATGTAAGCAATAGAAAAAATGAAGTAGGGTTTGTGCTGACATGTAAACACGTAAAACCAAGACATTAAGAATTAAAAAGATAAGGAAGAAAATGTACCAAACAACTCCATTTGCAGATCAATATCTAAGTAAACATATATTGCTTCACTTCATTCTATTTCATCGAATATATACATCATACCTGTAAAAACCTTGTGACATCTGTGATTGCATTTCTGAAGACATAGTCATCCTTCTGACAGTCAAACCAGCCCAACTTTGTGATCCTGGCATATAACTGGATAAGTGCTTGCGTCACAAAAGTGGCCAGCTTTGGCCGAGTGGCAAGGTAGTTGAGCACATAGTTCCCTATAAAACAGAAATAGTCTACATTGGCGATGGCTCCGCCAGGGAAGGGTGTGCGTCGTTAAATGTCTAAGAAGTGGTAAATCTAGACTCTTTACCCTAAACTTCCTTAATTATTCACACTACTGAGAAACAGGACTTTAAATTTAAGATTCACTAAACTTTCCAACTCAGAATTGTATACGAATCACAACAAAGAACCTGAAGCAAGGGAGCCTTGAATCTACCTCTTGACGGTTAAATAGCAAGGTTGGCACAGGATTCAAAATCTTCAGCAATGTTTTTCTTAGTTACCAGTGACGGTGAAGACCAGGTAAAACAAACTTTCTGAAAACAAAACAGTTAACTTGGGCTTTATCTAGGAGCAATTATATTGGGCCCTCTTCACTTTTAAGCCCAATTCCGGAAAGAAACTATATTCTAGATATCCTGTATGCCTAGCAATTTCAGAACATTATCAAACAAGCAACATAAATGTAACTATTACTAGAACATCATTAAACAACCTAATTTAAGAGAGAAAAGACAACTTTCTACTCACGAATATCTATCCGTTGTTCCAATGGTAGAGGGTTATTTGTGCGCGATACAAGCTTTGTAAGGCATGTAGCTGCCAGTAACTGGGAGTAAGATGACTGTGAAAAGAGAGGGGGAAAGGGCTTAGGATTCAATTTTATTAAGTTAGTCAGTCAAAGTTTTTAACTTGGAGATCTGAGTTCAGATTTAAGAAAATTAATCAGCTTTGCTACATTTGATCCTCTAGATTTTTAAGGGTCTCATACTAAGGAAAAATGAGCCCATTCATCATCTGTGCTCATTAAGCTGACTGACTTCAGTCATGAATAAAGGGCAGGATAAAGTGAATGCCTGATCAAACTGAATCTAATACAAGTATCTGTATCATTTTGAGGGGGCAGAAGTTAGAGGAGATCTTTACAGAAAGATATTAAGCTCTTTAGAAGACAAATCTCTTCTTTCATTTAAATCAAGAAATCTCCTCCAATAGCCTGGTTATAACAATGTCTGAAAAAGTTTCACCTCATAATATTCCTATAGTATAGCATTAGAAAGAAAAAAACAAAAAGACACGTAGGCGTAGTATTAGAAGGAACCACCACCTTATGCTGTGTGGTTAATCCCCAAATTGTATCTTCCCATCAGTACCACTATCAATCAGCTACTGCTTTGGGGAATGGATATGCTAGTTTTAGTAGTAAATTCATAACAGTTATTTATGAGAAATAAAAAACTATGCCCTAAGCAAAGGAATAGCATTACCATAGTCTCAAGTGTAGATTTTAATGAATTTTAACCTTATGGAGAATCAGAGTATTCAATCTGATCATAATGTATGAGAAGGAGCCACGCGCAGATCGAATTCCTCTGTGCAGCTGTGTTACATATAACATCACATAACAGGGACAGACTCAGAATCACCAAAATAATTTAATCAAGGGTCGAACATAATTTTCCACGAAACTGTAAGTCCTTAGGGCAGTAGGCTATCCATAGGCATTACATCATACCATCAATTATAAAAATAACTTAAGCTTATGAAAAAAATCTATAAAAGTGACTTTGGAGGGCATGGGAGGAAGGTTCAAGAGGGAGGAGATATCTGTATACATATAGCTGATTTATGTTGTATAGCAGAAAGTAACACAACATTGTAAAGCAATGATATTCCACTTAAAAAAAAGTAAAATGTATGTCAATGGCTTCCGCACCAAAAAAAAAAAAAAGTGACTCTGGCATGTGATTTTTTATTCAACGCTTGAACACTGTTTAAACTGATTAAAGCAGGTGTGTCAGATCACTAATGATGCAAGCGGCTACAACAACTGTAGAACACAGTGTATAACTGTAAACTATATAATATGAAAATGGTTTCTGAATATGACTCCAATACATCTGCTAAACCGTTAAGAAGTCGATAGGGATTAAAGAGGGAGAATCCACTATAATTAAGTCTCTCAGTATTGCACCAACCCCGTTTTATTCCAGCCTGTTGACTATCAGTGCGAGGAACTGCAGGTAACAGCGTCACAAATGATGCCGTGGGGCTGCAGAGGCAGTCAGATGAGAGTTAGCTGTGAACCTCCCACAGTACAAATCTAAGCTGTTCAATACTAGAACCAAGTGATGGAAAAGAAATATAAAAATACTATATGTGAAAACAGAACAGAGCACAACCCAATCTCTGACCAGGATGCTTTAACCTCCAGACACCTGGGGAAAGAGTCAACTTCTTTAGCTTCTAAGGATATCACTTAGCCAACTGTAGTCTGTTCTATTTACTGCATAAATTCTCTAACACTATTAATCCAAATTTAAAAATGAAGCCATTGAGAATTCTATACTCTCAAAAAATTAATGGCTTTCCTCCTTTTCACACTTCCTTCCCGTCTCTGGCAGAGTGCTGGCTGCTGGTCTAGCTGGGATTCTAAACTCTCCTGATGCCCTTTCATGATACCCTACATGGATGCTTGTCCTTCCTAAGACCTCCGTCCTGCCAAAAATATTAACTTAATCAAATCATGTCTCATGAAAGCATTATTTTGATCACCGCATGCCATTTTTAAGCCGGAAGAGGTACTAATTTCATTTTAAACATTCTAACTTCCTGTCATTTCCATTGTGAAGGAAAATTTCCCCCCTGCATATCTAAGACAAAAAGTAGCAGCTGTGGTACAGGGGAGGAAAATAGGGATCTTAGAAGGTGACATGAATTTTGTGGATAATAGAGGCCATTTATATATAGTTCTGTCTTCTTTGTAAAAGGTGTGAAGTGATACCTAAGTATAAAAAACAGAAAAGGAGTCCCAAAAGTTTGATTCAAGAATAAAAATTATAGGACAAAAATATACGCTCAGTGAGATTTTCCTGATGACTCTGAAGGCCTTTTTTGCTAGTGTGGCAGGGCTGGTTTGTTTTAAAAGTGAAAATTAAGAAGGCAGAGGTACCTAGAAGAATCAAGGAACAGAGGTTATCCCAATCCATCCCTAAACTTAGAACCAGAATGTATCTTCCTAAACCTGTTCCCCTTTATAGGATTTTTCAAATCTTACGTACACTTCCTCTTTCGAGGAGTAGCTGGCACTTGCTCAGGCAATCAGGGCTGTTGGTGAATTCAACCAAGGCTTTCTCTGCCTGAAGTCGAGTGGTCGTATCTGTTGTTTCATATAGCTGTTTGCACAGATTCTCTAGTTGGGCCAGGCTCTGGAAAAGATCAGTCAAAAAAGAAATCAGTACAGTCTACTACATACATAAGTTGACTACATACATACTGTGCTTGAAATTACTAGATGAAGATAAATAATAATCAATGAAGAGAGACTTGCTTCTCAATGTGGAGGAGAATCTGGGTGACCTTTATCTAAAAATAACCACTTATTTTAGCCCTCTTCATTAGATGCTTTAGAAGGCAAAATGATAGAATGCCTAAAATCTATACACTTTTTCAGTTATTTGCTTAAAGTTCAGACACAAACGATACATTTTTTCCTTGCAAATACCTATCCTAAGCTTTTCTAAAATGTTTTCAAAGAAAAATGCAGAATTTACTTGCTCAGCCATCAGTTTCAAGATTATGATTACTAAAGTCATCACTGTAAAATTAAGCACATAAACACACAGTGTAGCATCACACAATAGGTTGAAATATTCTCCTTTTGCCTGTAGGTATCAGCTTACAATTACATGTACACGCAAAGATGGCCAACCTCTAAGTTTCAGAATGCAAGTACGCACCTTCCTCCCCGGGTCCCTCATGTCTAAAGTTCAGCAGACTCTCTTCTGTTGCACTTTAAACTCTTGCTTTGGTTCCAAATTTAAAGCACAGGGTCAAAATAAATTCAACCTGAGCATGTGCTTAGGCAGAGATAAGACATGGGAAACGCCCCCAAATAAACCCTACTTTCCAAATCTTGAACCAGTTCCAGGGAGGCAGGAAGGGGATGGGTGTGTGCTTTGGTCAAAACCCCGAAGGGATACAAATCCACTTCCACTTTGTGTGGTGTTTAAAAGCAAAGAGGAAAGGAGTGAGTAAGAGTTCACGTAACTATCACCTTTCACTGACTGGAGAGGAGGGCAAACACCTGGTTAGTTTTTAAAGGACCAGTTTGGACTTTAAGAAGAAATTTTGAACTTATCTTCTACAGCAGCAAGCAAGATCTGGTTTAAATAGTTTGAGGGATGCTACTACTATTAGAAATGACAATTCTGACAAGAACCAAAATAATAATTAGGTAAACCAACCTGTGTAAATAGCTTAAAATATATCACAGAGCCAGTCTGCCCAAGGCTTTTCATTATCACTTTATTTCACTAAGCTGGGACTTTATAAATATCAGCTTTTCTACTAAGCAGGAAAGCCCTGGGGGCAGGATACCTATTTTACTCAAAATAAATTTCAAACATTAACCTAAAGGAAACAAGAAAGACAGATGCTGACACTTGGATTATCAGTCTCACTTCTGAAAGCCCTCCAAAGAATAAAAACAACCACCTCCACTGCAGAACAAAATAAACAAACCACTCTTCAAAACATCTTGGGACTCTGATTAGGCTCATGTTTAATCTGTTCCTCTCTGACTTGCAGGGGTCCCACTTAATACCTTCCTCAATTTGAAAGCAAAGAGAAAACTACTCACAAAGCCAGATCTCAAGTGATGAAAGGTCTATTGAGTGAAATCTGATTTTTTCATATAGCTTATAAACAAACACAAGGAATAGAGGATAAGGTCAATTAATCACATATACTCCCTAAGACATGTGTGCAAGTCAGTGTTATGTCTGCCTCTACTGGCCAAACTCCCAATCAATCAGTTTAATTATAAATCCCCACATTCCTAAGCAAGAGATTAAATCTCCTTCAGGAGGTTTTTGTTTCAACCCAGCAGACTGGGTTCCACCTCCACCCTGCCTGTGAAATGATTAACTAAAAGGGGAACAAATTATTTAAAAAATAATTAACACAGAAGACATCCAACGGTGGTATGAGGTTTCAGTAAGCAGCAGCCGCCTCATAACCTCCATAACAACCACTCACTACAAGCTTCCCAATATCCCGAACAGAACTCCCTAAACGGTCAGGCTGCTTAAGGTATCAAGACTTTCCTTGAAGTCTGATCAGTCAGTTCCAGGAGCAACCCCCCACCCTGGTGCCACTCTTATTTACATTTATTACAACAATCTGTCACAGGTAGTTAAGTTCCTTACTGCTAAAAACCTACATGCAGGTTATGGTGGGCTTTTTGGTTGTTGCTTTGTTTTGATCTGTTTTAATGTAGTAGACAAAAACACACTGCAGGGTAAGTCTGGTAATGAGTTCTCAGCTCAGGAAACAAGACAGTGAAAAAAAAAAAAAAAAAAACCAACAACAAAAAAAACCCAACACCAAAAGAGTAATTTGACCATTTACACAAACATTTAGAAGAACAAAAGCTTTATGTCTTTGTTTCCAGAAGAACAAATGGGAAACAATCTTGTTTCCCCAAACAATTAGTGGAAACCTCTAAAAACCACAGGGTGAACAGTCATTTTCTTTGGGTTGCCCATCGAAGGAAAGTGGAAATCAAACATTTACATTTATGTTCTCTGGGATCCTAATGTTTTGCAAGCAAATCTAACAGATCATTTTGAACCACCTCTCTGGGGGATCCAGAATAAAACCATTTATCCTACAATTGTTTGATGAGCCATTAACACCAGTTATTTCACACTCAGCACCACTGTATCTCGCCCCCTGGCGCAGTTCCTTCTCCCATTCAACCCGTTCTTATTAAGGACATCTATCACACGAAGCCGGTTCAGTCACGAAGAGACTCCAGAGAAGCAAGTCTATTTTCTATTCCTGAGGCTGCCAAACTGATAATTCTCAGAGAAACCTCCATCTGGTCCCACTGGAATATAAAAGCATGTTTGGGTGAAATCTTCACAAAATTGGAATGCAATCTTCAACCAGAAAAATACTACTTTAGTACAGAACACTCAAGACAATCAAACCTCCAAACCTAAAGCACTTGGATTTCACCAACAATTCAGTTACAATGAAGGTATTAAAAAGTATTAAAAGAATGTATCCTATGATTTAACAATAATGTTATTTTACACAGTTTTTAAAACCAGGATAGAGAAAAATGCAGCTCAATTATTCTCATTTCAATATAAGGTGCAATCCGTTGAGACTTCAGGCCTCCGAAATTAATGATTTATCTGAGGAGTTGCCTGTACCTTTTGAGAAAATGAAGATTTCTGTTTCTGCATTAGATGTTATATTAACTCCAAAAAGCGTATCTTGGAACTTATTTTGTCACATTCTGCTTTTTAAAAAAAGCCTGACAGTATATATTTTTAAATTAGTCTCACTGCTTGGGAAATAAAAATCCACTTGGAAATTTCTAATCAGAGACCAGGATACTTGTTTTTAGGAAGGATTTGATGACATTCCCAATAGTGCTGAGTAGTGACTAGAAAACAAGCACAAGCCTTGGATGACTAGGTTCTCTGCAAAGTACATCCTTGATCTGACTGCCACCCAAACCAACTGAAATGATCAGAAGCACCACTCTAGTACAAAGTATGACGTACACCCTCAATCCAGAGAAGCGCTCATGAAGGATATACAGTCAGAATTACCAATTTGGTAGCTGAATTTTCATGATCAGGATGTCTGAAATTTGAAAAAAATCAAGCCACTTTCAACCTGTTCATGAACTCCATTAATTTAGATCTTCCTTAGTTGGAATTTTTCTGTGTATTAGGAAAAAATTCTGTTAGGTAAATCAAAAGATGCATACTTAACCTGCCAGAAAAGAAACGATTTAAAAAGTGTAAGGCTTATAAAATTGATTTGATATACTAATTAAATTTTATTTTTATCTATTCGATAAGGCATTCCTATTGTCAATAATGAATATTCAATAATCATAGATGTTTTTAAAAACTCCTAAAAATCCAGTAATAACAATTATTCTTAGCTTAAAAAAGCAGTGGCAGAGAAAGACAAAATTTGTCTGATATGACTTTTAAGTGGAATCCATAACAAAATGATACAAATGAGCTTATTTACATAATAGAAATAGAGTCACAGATGTAAAAATCTTCTGGTTATGAGACTGGAAAGTGGGGGGTGGATAAACTGGAAGATGGGGATAACTAGTGAGAACCTGGGCTTCCCAGGTGGTGCAGTGCCAAGAATCCACTTGCCAGTGCAGGAGACACAAGAGACGCAGGTTCTGTCGCTGGGTCGAGAAGATTCCCTGGAGGAGGAAATGGCAACCCATTCCAATATTCTTGCCTGGAAAATTCCACGGATAGAGGAGCCTGGTGGGCTTCAGTCCGTGGGATTGCAAAGAGTTGAACATGACTGCATGAGCACACACACATACAACAGAATCTACTATATAGCACAGGGAAAGCTACTCAAGACACTGTAATGACAAACATGGAAAAAAAATCTAAAAAAGAGTGGAGATATATATATCTATAAATAAACCAATTCACTTTGCTGTACAGCAGAAGCTAACACAAAGCAAATCAACTACACTCCAATAAAAATTTATTTTAAAAGAGCAAGTGGAATAACTGTGTGTAGAGTGATACATGTGAGCAAATTCATAAAGGAAAATCTGTATGGAAACACACTGACAATTATCTTTGGGAGACGAGATTACGGGAGACTTAATTTCTTTTCTGTATTTCCCTGAGTTTTACATTTTTGACCACAAGCAGATATTACTTATAAGCAGGGAAACCCCTCCCCAAAACTGTACAGATAATCTTTTATAAATTAACTCCTTTCAATAGGAACATATTAATATTAATTAATAGCTGATTCTGCTTCCAATCAGAATTCATAAAACAAATTTATAAAATCAAGAAGGCAATAGGCAATACATTCTAAAAGCTGAAATTTGAAAAAGTATGTCAGTGCTTATTGCTATTAATACTTTTATTTTGTTCTTACCAATAATAAATTCTGACAGTTTGAATATCGCAGGATCCAGCTACTCCACTCCTATGTATATACTCAACAGAGATACATGCTAAGTTCACCAAAACACTTGTGTAACAGGAATGTTCACGCCAGCACTAAATGTAATAGTTCCCAAATGTGAAAGCCAAATGTCCATCAATAGTAGTATAGATAAATGTTTCATTCCTTAATGTGGGTACTGATTACAGAGGCTGGTTCATTTTGAGAAAATCTATTGAATTGTACATTTATAATCTGTGAATTTTTCTGTACACATTATACTTCAATAAGAAGTTTTTAAAATGAGATGGAAGAGTGACACAGTTCTCCCCAAATTCTTCACATATTTACTCTCATCTTTCTTATACTAGTGAAAAAGAAGTCCATCTGTAACTGACAACCACATTAGATTTAGAATGCTTTAGTTTTATACCAATTTTTGCTTTTAGAACTGTAACTCCCATTATTTGTTCAGGAAATAAAGTAAGATTTTTGGATGCATGAGGGACATTCTATTTCTGAGAGGACTAAGAGAGTAAAGTAAAGCTTTTTGTTGGAGTTGCTGTGTAATGTCTACTGCCGTAAAGCAAGATAAAATACATACTTTCAATAGGCGATAACACAGTGCCAGGGCCTTGCGTGCATTAGATAAGGATAGCATGTCTCCTAACACATGAGACTGCAAAATTCTACACTTAGCTTCAAAATACGAATCAATCCTCACTTGTAATAAACACATATGATGTTTGCACTGTGGGTGACACACAGCTAGAACACATGTAAACAAATCATTTCATGACGTAAACAGCCAGACTAACTGTGCCTGGCTTATTGACTTACACATTTAACTCAAGAGCTTTTATTTAACATGTCACTAGAAACTGGTTTTGGTTCCTTCTTATAGTCATTAAGAGTGCAGTGGAATGAAAGCTGCAGCGTAAGCGCAATCCTCTGAAGTACAGGTTTCAAACTGGCAGCCTCAAACTGGCCCATGCACATTTTGGTTGTTCACCTTACAGGGTTCAACATGGTTGCCAACGTTTCATGATAGTATCTAGTTTTCTAGTTTTCCATAAAAAATTAGCAGATCTGATTACCTGGGACCTGTGTTTTCAAGTGTCACTAATCAAATAACAGTAAGAGCACAGTGGTTCCCTCAGGGCAGGCTCTCGCTAGCAGCCTGCAGGTCATAAGCCCTGGCCCCGGTAGACGTTGGAGTTTCCTCCACCTGCTGTAATACAATTCTGTCTCCTATCAGTGGTTCACTTCCAGATGTCAAAGTTAAAAAGTAATGAGCATATGGTATTATAAGAGATTCTGACTTAATTTGGGGGTACTAACTCCTTGCCAACTTGCAATTTGGAGGGCTTCCCTCATAGCTCAGTTGGTAAAGAATCTGCCTGCAATGAAGGAGACCCTGGTTCACTTCCTGGGTAGGGAAGATCTGCTGGGGAAGGGATAGGCTACCCATTCCAGTATTCTTGGGCTTCCCTTGTGGCTCAGCTGGTAAAGAATCCGCCTGCAATGTGGGAGATCTGGGTTCGATCCCTGGGTTGGGAAGATCCTCTGGAGAAGGGAAAGGCTGCTCCCACTGCAATACTCTGGCCTGGAGAATTCCGTGGACTGTATAGTCCATGGGGTTGCAAAGAGTCGGACTCAACTGAGTGACTTTCACTTCACTTAGTAAATAACAGTGTGACTTTGGGCAATTTATTTTCTGTAGCTTCAGCTTCCTCATGTGTAAAACAGGTGGACTTTATTATTTGACAGAGATACTGCCAGTTCTAAATTCTATGCTTCTAATTATATAAGTAAATCAGATTTAAAAGGAAGCAAATATTAAAATTAAAAAGATCACGAAAACAATTAGCCAAACTTTTTAAAACAGGGAATTTAACAAAAAAATAAATCAGGTTAACACTTACACACATCTCTCTAACACAAACAACTTCGGTGACCTAGCAGCAGGAACAAGGATCCTTTTAGAGTGAAGGTTCAGTATAACCTGAGTTAAGACCTCAGATATCAGGCAAATCCCCATTCCCCTGTTTACAAGCTGTGGGAGTGTGAATAAGTTACTCAACTCTTTCAAACTAGTTTTCATTTAAGTAGAAATAATATTTATCTAACAATGCTGTAAAAGTCAATGTAGTAATGCATGTACATTCTTAATTACTGAGTTTATTACTTGCTATTGTGGAATATATTGTCTACTAAGAAGTAAAGAACAACAGTCTTTTAAAGCACGTGCATTAAAATCTACAATTTCTCCTACAGAGATATCATATATATATGTGTATGTGTGTTGTGCTGTGTGCTTAGTCGCTCAGTTGTGTCTGACTCTTTGTGATCCCATGGACAGTAGCCCACTAGGTTCTTCTGTCCATGGAATTCTTCAGGCAAGAATAATGGAGTGGACTGCCATGCCCTCCTCATTCGTATATATATATATATATATAAATTTAATTATATTAATCCATTTTTGGCTGTGATGGGTCTTCGCTGCTGTGCAGGTTTTCTCTAGTTGCAGCATGTGGGTTTCTCACTGTGGTAGCTTCTTTTGCTGTTGAGCACGGGCTTCAGGGCACGTGGGTTTTAGTAGTTTGCAGCTCCTGGGTTCTAGAACACAGGCTCAATGGTTGTGGTGCATGGGCTAAGTGACTCCCCAGCACGTGGAATCTCCCTGGACCAGGAATCGAACCTGTGTTTCCTGCATTAGCAGGCAGATTCTTTACCACTGAGCCGCCAGGGAAGCCCTAGAGGGGTTCTAGATGCCTTGCCTTGCAGGGCTACGGAACAGGGTATACTGGGCTGGCCAAAAAGTTTGTTCCGGTTTTCTCACGGAAAAATCTGAACAGACTTTTTGGCCAGTTCTGTATAATTGCTCCTCATTGTTCATGGGTTCCCTATTTGCAAATTCATCTACTTGCTAAATTTATTTGTAACCCCCAAGTCAAAACTATCAGCAACTGTGCCACCTGTGGACATGAACGGAATGGTGAAAATTCTGAGTGGTCTGATACATGTTTCTCAGCTGAGGTCAAACAAGGTAATGTTTTGTGTTTTTGCTTTAGTTCTCATAACTTAAAAAGCGTCCTTCTTGTAGTTTACGTAATGCCATGGGTTTGCAGTTTGGGGCTTTTTGTTGCCAATTATGCTGTTTAAAATGGCCCCATGCATGGTGCTCAAGTGTTATCTAGTATTCCTAAGCTCAAGAAGGTTGTGTGAAAAAATGTTAGATAAAGGTGTTTTAAAAAGGTGTCTGTAAATAGAAATACAAATAAAACAAAGGTTGGTTGAGGAAAATGTGATCAGAGGTTGGCAGGAACTTAACCCTATATGTCCTGCAAGAGAAACGGTTCACAATTTGTTAATTCAGTGTTTTCAGTGACTTTACAGAACAATCTACCATAAATAATGAGGACCAATTGTATTTCCACCCATTTCCAGACTGGGTAGTATTCAGTACATATTTCCCCACAGATATAGAATTATATTGCCATTGTTACAGGCATTTGTTCAAAGAGAGGTATTTAATAACTTTCATAACTGTATAACACTCAAATTCTAGTACAACTGACTCAAATGTTTGTTTACATGGCCATTTATACTGATTATTTATTTACTGTGACTTTAGTAAATGAGTACTAACGTGCACAGTGCATGAAAAGGACAAGAGCGTACCTCAGTGTCCAGCACACAGTAGGAGATTCATAAAAATGTCACCCGCAAGTGGATGTCAGGACTTCACTGGTGGTCCAGTGGTTAAGAATCGGCCTTGCAATGCAGGGGGTGTGGGTTTGATCCCTGGTCAGGGAACTACGATCCCACAGGTCACAGAGCAAATAAGCTTGCACACTGTAACTAGAATGTCCATGCACCTCAATGAAGGATCCCCCCATGAAACAACAGAAGATCTTGCATGTCACAATTAAGACCAGATGCAGACAACTAAATTAAAATAAATGGCTATCTAACTCTTAAAAGCCTCCTGGGGGTTTGGGTTAAAATGGCAGAGTGATCCCATATTTAATCTTGTTCCTTTCCCAAACCCAACGAAAACAATACTAAAGGGATTTAAAAAAAACACAAACATAATCTCACAAGAAATATGATACGAGACAGGACAAAATTTTGGAATAGAAAAAATCAGCAATAACTGACTTAACTGACACAAGAAGGCCAAATACCTTGCAAGTGGTGAAAAGAACTGGAAACCAAGCTGTTTTACACTCCCTGCTCAGATGTTAAGGTGAAGTGTGGTGGCCAAAGCAAGAAAGAACAGGGTAAAAGTATCTTTGAGAAGTGAGATTTCCAGGTATCTTTACTCAGTGCCTCTGGACTAGGGACACCAAGCCAGTCGAAAGCACCTTTGAGGACATGGGTACCAGATAGATTAACTGGCCACATACACATCAAGTGCCCCCTTACTGTGCTCCTTGTACCCAGAAATGCCAGTGTCCAGACTGGACTCCCTTGACAGGAGTTTGGAAAATCTTCCCCTGAGAATCCCATTAGTCACAAAGGAAATACCTAAAGATACACTGAAAAGGGGGTTACCCAACAAATGGCATAATTGGATTACCCCACTGTG
Source organism: Moschus berezovskii (assembly GCF_049115385.1). Taxonomy (NCBI): domain Eukaryota; kingdom Metazoa; phylum Chordata; class Mammalia; order Artiodactyla; family Moschidae; genus Moschus; species Moschus berezovskii. The sequence continues at coordinate 76,608,093 of NC_142466.1, read as the reverse complement.
ATGCCTCAAGCAGACAAGCCTCATGCCCACACTTTGCATTTCTAATCAGTTTGGTAGTCTTTCAATCTTGATTATGAGGAAATAAGGATTACCACAAATCTGAAGAAGGCTTTTAACATGGAAGTGTGTATAGTGATAGTTGCTCAGTTATGTCCAACTCTGCGACCCCATGAACTGTAGCTTGCCAGGCTTCTCTGTCCATGGAATTGTCCAGGTAGAATACTGGAGTGGGCAACTTTTCCCTTCTCCAGGGGATTTTCCCAACCCAGGGATCTAATCGGGGTCTCCCACATCACAGGCAGATTCTTCACAGTCTGAGCCACCAGGGAAGCACTTTAACATGGAAGACAGTGTTAAAATACAAAATGGGCCTCAAGTGAAGCTGCTTATGGTTGGATAAAACACCAAGACTTAATTATAGTTTCGGCTCTCCCAAAAATGGATTGGAATCTTAAACCAGTCAATCAGGATCTGCCTGATCAGCACTAGTTAGGTAATCTGCTGGATAGACCCCTGCCGTCCCCTAAAGGAAAGCAACTTTGCAACAACTAATCTGTTTTTTTGCTTAGTATGACTCCCGTGTTCCTGCTCCCTTCTCACCTAAAGTTCTTTTATTCTGTACAGCCCCTTGGAGCTTCTTTCTATATGCCAGACTGGATGCTGCTCCATTGAAACTGATTTTTGCTCAAATATTCTCCTGAAAATGTTTAACATGCCTCCTGAAAATGTTTAACATGCCTCGGTTTCTCTTGTAACAACAGCAAACAAAACAAATACACACACAAAAATCCTGTAACAAACAGAAACTGTGCAGGAAAAAAGGAAACTTGAAAAAAGAAAAAACATAAAGATAAAAGTATTACTAAGCTCGACAAAGAGATAAGAAAATATTTTGCAACTGGGAGTAAGAACAGGGTGCTCTAAAAAAGAAACATTCAAAGAACATAAAAAGAGATCTTAGAGATTAAAAATATGATAGCAGAGACAAAATACTCCATCAGAGGGTTGGAAAATCAAGTTAAAGCCTCTCAGAAAGTAGAGCAAAAGATAGAAAATAAGAGAGCAAAGATAAAATCAGAGGCCTGATTCCAGAGGTCCAACATCTAACTAACAAGCGCTCCAGAGGGCACAGACAACAGAGAAGGAGAGGAAAACATCAACAAAATAATCCAAGAAAACCTCCTAGAGCTGAAGAACATCAGATGTCAGAAGGAAAGCTCTACCAACGTCCGGCATAAGTAAAGATCAGGCCACACCCAAGGCATACCACTATGAAACCTGAAAAGCCTGACAAAAAGAAGATTCTGTAATCTGCCCAGGAGGCAAGGAGATGGGAACAAAAAACACAAACAAAATCCAAGTCAGGTAAGCACATAAATGATCAGGAATCAGATGGCTCTGGGCAACACAGAAGCAACACTTGGCAACAAGACAAGGAGTCCCCTGCAAGACTCTGAAGGATAATGATCAACACAGAATGTTTACCCAGGTACACAAGCAATCAAGTGGGAGGGCAGAACAAAGCTATTTTTGGCACCTAAGGCCACAAGCATATTAAAAAGCAGAGACATTACTTTGCCAACCAAGGTCAGTCTAGTCAAGGCTATGGTTTTCCAGTGGTCATGTATGGATGTGAGAGTTGGACTGCGAAGAAAGCTGATCGCCGAAGAACTGATGCTTTTGAACTGTGGTGCCAGAGAAGACTCTTGAGAGTCCCCTGGACTGCAAGGAGATCCAACCAGTTCATTCTAAAGGAGATCAGTCCTGGGTGTTCATTGGAAGGACTGATGCTAAAGCTGAAGCTCCAATACTTTGGCCACCTCATGAGAAGAGCTGACTCACTGGAAAAGACTCTGATGCTAGGAGGGATTTGGGGGCTGGAGGAGAAGGGGATGACAGAGAATGAGATGGCTGGATGGCATCACCGACTCGATGGACATGAGTTTGAGTGAACTCCGGGAGTTGGTGATAGACAGGAAAGCCTGGCGTGCTGTGATTCATGGGGTTGCTAAAAGTCGGACACGACTGAGCGACTGAACTGAACTGAAGGCCATAAGAATTTGTAACCTATGCTGCTGCTGCCAAGCCAAGTCACTTCAGTCGTGTCCAACTCTGTGTGATCCCATAGACGGAAGCCCACCAGGCTCCCCGTCCCTGGGACTCTCCAGGCAAGAACACTGGAGTGGGTTGCTATTTCCTTCTTCAACGTGTGAAAGTGAAAAGTGAAAGTGAAGTCGCTCAGTTGTGTCCAACCCTTAGCGACCCCACAGACTGCAGCCCACCAGGCTCCTCCATCCATGGGATTTTCCAGGCAAGAGTACTGGAATGGCTCGCCGTTGCCTTCTACCGATAACCTATGCTGCTGCTGCTGCTGCTGCTGCTAAGTCACTTCAGTCGTGTCCGACTCTGTGTGACTCCACAGACGGAAGCCCACCAGGCTCCCCCGTCCCTGGGATTCTCCAGGCAAGAACACTGGAGTGGGTTGCCATTTCCTTCTCCAATGTGTGAAAAGTGAAAGTGAAGTCGCTCAGTCGAGTCCGACCCTTAGCGACCCCACGGACTGCAGCCTACCAGGCTCCTCCATCCATGGGATTTTCTAGGCAAGAGTACTGGAATGGCTTGCCATTGCCTTCTCCGATAACCTATGCTATTTACTATTAAAAGAAAGTGCCTCACACCACACCATAAAAAACATTAAGCATGGAGTGCAGCAGATGGGAACTCTTAACACAGAATGATATCAAGGGAATTCCGGGAGGATGGTGAAGGGAGGTCCTGGGATGACAGCTGAGAGTTGGCCTTGGAGAGCAAGGAGGCCTTAGTCAAGCTAAGAGGCTCAGGCGACAAATCATGTGGATAAAGTCATCACCAAGAAGGCCGCTGCCATCAAGGACAGAGTACTCATGTTAAGATTTCACCTAAATCCATGTTGAAGTTTAGTTCACAGAAATGACCTTAACTGACAAAGTAACCGCTCTCCATTAAACTCTGGAAAATTTTTCTATAGAGCTGTGACATCATTTTAAACTATCATTCTAAACACAAAAGCAGTTGTGCAACATAAACGATAACTCTGAAATGAATACAACATGGTGTGGTTACTGAGAGCATTTAAAAATGGTAATAGGCTCCAGGCATAAAAATTTTGTACCCTATGATTTATAAATGGAGTTCTACTAAGAAAAAAAGAGAATACACTTGGTTTTTGCCACATTCACTTCCTTTACAAAAAAGGTTGTTTGTTTCTCAAATGTGTTTTATGGAACTTGATTCTGCCATGCTGACAGTATTAAAAGACCAAAACAAAGTATTCTGCCATGAAAATGGCTGGGTAACAGAGTAGATTATGAAGGCCTAGCTGATCACCTTAGGAAAGTAAGCCAACACCCAGCCATGTGGGAACCCAAGTTTGCAGTTTGAAACAATCATACATGTAAATAGTTTTCTGCTGTATTATCATTTCCCTAAAACTTCATTTTTAAAAGCAAGTCTATGCAGGGGAAAAATCCTGTAAGTTCAATACTCATGGTAAGAATGTTAAACCATATCTCTTACATTGGAATGATACTATCTACTGATATTATATTTTTCCTTATAAATTTAATATGTGTATGTGTGTATAAATATGGCTTCCCCAGTGAGTCAGTGGTAAAGAATCTGCCTCCAAAGCAGGAGATGCAGGTTTGATCCCTAGATGGGGAAGAGCCCCTAGAGGGCATGGCAACCCACTCCAATATTCCTGCCAGGAAAATCCCATGGATAGAGGAGCCTGACAGGCTACATACAGTCCATGGGGTCGCAAAGAGTCAGACAGGACTGCAGTGACTGAGCGCATATGTATGTATGTATGTGTGTGTGTTAATGTATATATATACACATACCACATAGCAGTTATGGTCAAACAAATGACTTCTATAAGGTCAGACAGTAATAGCTTATTGGTTAAGTGTTAAAGAAGCCAAAATGGGAAAGCCTTTCACATTTCATTTAGCCCTGGTTTCCAAGAAATGTATGGTTTTGAGTTCTTTATTATTTAAGCTACACTATAGATAGAGACTGTTGGGCCAGTGTGCATTTATTGTTTTAATTTTATGTTCTTAATATCAATATGGTATAAGATCCAAACTTAAGAGTACTGGGGATATTTTATGCAGCATCATATTAAAATATTACAAGTGCCACTAAATTCATATAAGAAAGCAAAGAAAGTCATCAGACACACAATCACCAGTTATCTGATGCCCCCAATCACCAAGCTTCGCTACTATGTTTTACGATGACTAAATAAAAAGAATTTTAGGTTCAAGCACTATACTTGTTTTATTAATAGGTCAGCCAAATAATTGCAACTGGCTTGAAGACTATTCAAGCAACTTAAGAATAGCGTTTCCCCCTTCTTTTAATGTTACTAGTTCTTTCAATTTCCATGGCTGATAGGAACTGCAGTCATAAAGAGAATAATATAATTTGCTTAAGAGAATGAAAAAGATGAGCCTGACTGGGAGACAAATCTTTGCAAAACATATATCTGAGAAGAGACTAGTATCCAAAATATACAAAGAACTCTTAAAACTCTACAGTAACAACTCAATTAAAAATCTGGCAAAAGAGTTGAACAGACACCTCACCAAAGAAGATACACAGATGGAGAACAAGCCTATGAAAAGATGCTCAATTCTGTATGATATCAGGGAAATGCAAATTAAAACAACAGTGAGATACTACTGCACACCTATCAGAATGGCTAAAAAACAAACACTGAACACGGACTGATTGCTGGCGAGAATGTGGAGCAACTGAACTCTCAATTCATTGCTGATGAGAATGCAAAACGGTACAGCTACTGTGGATGACAGTTTGGCAGTTTCTTACAAAACTAAACATAGTCTCACCATACTATTGAGCAACTGAGCTGCTTAGTATTTACCCAAATGAGTTGGAAACTTGTATCTACACAAAAACCTGCTCATGAATGTTCACGGCAAGTTTATTCAAAACTGCCAACACTTGGAAGCAATAGTGATGCAAGGAAAAAACCAACTGTGGTATATCCAGAAAATGGGATATGAAATCATTGCTAAAAAGTAAATAAGCTATGAAGCCACAAAAAGGCATGAAGGGACCTTAAATGCATTATTACTAAGTGAAAGAAGCCACTCTGAAAAGGCTACATACTCTATGATTCCAAATTTCAAAGAAAAAACTAGAGAAAAAGTAAAAAGCACTGGTTGCCAAGAGTTTGAAGAGGAAGGGATGAAGAACAGGCAGAGTCAGAGGATGTTTAGGGCAGTGAATCTACTCTGTATGATAATATAATGATCAACACATGACCTCATACATCTGTCAAAACCCAGAGAACATACAACACAGAGTGGATTTCAGTTCGTAATAAAGTGTCAGTATTGGCCAATCAACTTTAATACAGCACAGGAATGAAGACGTTAGTAACAGAGCAAACTGTTGAGGATAAGGAGGTACATGGGAACTCTGCACCTTCTACTTGATTTTTCTGCAAACTTAAAACTACTCTAAAAAGTAAAGTATATTAGAAAATAGTCTATTAAAAACAAACCTAATGTCAATTAAAAAAAAGTCCCAATCTTCTCCAAGTTTTATCTTGATATTATCTAGTTTACTAATCAATATTTTATAATAAAAATATCATTTCCTATCCTAGCTTTCACTCTGCTGGTCCACTTGACAGGGCAATAAAATGGTTAAAATTCCCTAGTTTAATATATAGGCATTATAAAAGAGTTCCAGAAAAACATCTATTTCTGCTTCATTGACTATGCCAAAGCCTTTGACTGTGTGGATCACAATAAACTGTGGAAAATTCTGAAAGAGATGGGAATACCAGACCACCTGACCTGCCTCTTGAGAAACCTGTATGCAGGTCAGGAAGCAACAGTCAGAACTGTACATGGAACAACCGACTGGTTTCAAATAGGAAAAGGAGTGCGTCAAGGCTGTATATTGTCACCTTGCTTATTTAACTTATATGCAGAGTACATCATGAGGAACGCTGGGCTGGAAGAAGCACAAGCTGGAATCAAGATTGCCGGGAGAAATATCAATAACCTCAGATATGCAGATGACACTACCCTTATGGCAGAAAGTGAAGAGGAACTCAAAAGCCCCTTGATGAAAGTGAAAGAGGAGAGTGAAAAGTTTGGCTTGAAGCTCAACATTCAGAAAACGAAGATCATGGCATCTGGTCCCATCACTTCATGGGAAATAGATGGAAAAACAGTGGAAACAGTATCAGACTTTATTTTTTTGGGCTCCAAAATCACTGTAGATGCTGACTGCAGCCATGAAATTAAAAGACGCTTACTCCTTGGAAGGAAAGTTATGACCAACCTTGATAGTATATTAAAAAGCAGAGACATTACTTTGCCAACAAAGGTCCGTCTAGTCAAGGCTATGGTTTTTCCTGTGGTCATGTATGGATGTGAGAGTTGGACTGTGAAGAAAGCTGATCGCTGAAGAATTGATGCTTTTGAACGGTGGTGCTGGAGAAGACTCTTGAGAGTCCCTTGGACTGCAAGGAGATCCAACCAGTCCATTTAAGGGAGGTCGATCCTGGGTGTTCATTGGAAGGACTGATGCTAAAGCTGAAATTGCAATACTTTGGCCACCTCATGCGATGAGTTGACTCACTGGAAAAGACTCCGATGCTGGGAAAGGTTGGGGGTGGGAGGAGAAGGGGACGACCAAGAATGAGATGGCTGGATGGCATCACCGACTCTGTGGACATGAGTTCGAGTGAACTCCGGGAGTTGGTGATGGACAGGGAGGCCTGGTGTGCTGTGGTTCATGGGGTCGCGGAGAGTTGGACACGACTGAGCGACTGAACTGAACTGAACTGATAACACTGTCATTCAAAGATGATGTAATTGACAGTGGTTCTCTGCAGATGTGAATTATTAATGGAACCCATACTGCATCCACCAGGTATAAAATATTCTTTTGCTGGAGGATGTATAAAGGAAAAATTTTCAAGAGCTGGATTTATAAGGTCATTTCAAAGTAATGTTCATGCTTAAATAACGCTGTTACTCTTCTAAATCGTCTCTTACCACTCAAATACATGGCTATATGTGAAAGGTCAGCAAAATCTAATTTGGTTTGCTTTGTGGGTCCTCTATTTTATATACTATCTCTGGTATTCTGCCCGCCTTTCAAAAACACAAATACAATTCTGGCACATGTTGACAATTGAAAAAGTCTTCTCTGTAAGCTTCTGCAGCTTAACCATGCTTTTGTCATTAAAAAAAAAAAAAGCACAAGAACACCTGAAGAATAGAGTTTACAGTAAATTTTGGCAGATTTTTTGCCATATATGCAAATAACAAAGTGTGCAACAACAAAAAACAAGAGTGTGCAACATACCAATGTTATTTTTGAATGGCCCTAAAGTCTTCATTCACAAGCTTGCTGTAGGAAATGACTACAGATATTTCACCATTTCTCACAGCCGAAACCGGTGTGGTTTCTGAGCTAAATTCTTACAAAAGAAACAGGCCAAATGCACTTGACATTCTAGAAGAGAAGTGACATTTGCTACACAGGTCGCTAATACCAAGGAGGAAGCTTCTAACAATGTGGGGATGGTACTGATGTGCTTCATTTAAATTTGTTGAGACTTGGGTTAGGTTATTAATAATCACTCCTATCTTGAACTATTATTTCTCCATAATTCCTAGGCAGTCCCGTTGTGTAAAGAGCACAGGACCTTCTCTCTCACAGACAACATAAACAGAGGTACATGTGCTAAGTCTCTTCAGTAGTGTCCGACTCTGCGCAACCCTACGGACCGTAGCCCGCCAGCCTCCTCAGTCCATGGGATTTTCCAGGTAAGAATACTGGAGTGGATTGCCATGCCCTTCTCCAGGGGATCTTCCCAACCCGCGGATGAAACCTGCATCAAACTCAATAAACTCAAATATACTCAGAGTTAACATATGACCTTACTGTAAGTTCTAGTACCATAAATACAATACTCTTTAAAAGTAATTTTCCAAAAATACTGGGCTGAAAACATGAAGCTCTGGAAAAAAAAACATTAGCAGTAGCTGGAGACCCTCAATAACAAAACAGCTGATAACATACCTATATGGCTATGAGGTTCTCCAAGTGTGACCAAATACAGGTTGCATCAGTATTTTAACTAAATGGACAGAATGGCAGGCTAATGAAAGGAAGGTTTTAACTGGTGGTACGTGTGTGCATGTGTGTGTGTGATGCAGTATACAAAGATACAAATAATCGTTCTTTTCTAGCTTTGTTATTGAGGTACATTGGTTTATAATTTAAGTTTCACGTGTCCACTATATTTCTACTTTCTATATACCCTATAGCGTGCTCACTACCAATTTAGTTTCCACCAGTCACCACACAGTTGATTCCCTTTTTTCATTTTGCCCTCCCCACCCCTACCTCCTTTCTGGTAACCGCTGCTATGGTCACTGTATCTACATTTAACCGGGGGCTCTATGTGTAGCTTTGCTTTAGACTATTTATGTGACACTGTAACTTCCCTAACTCCTGAACATCTCTACTCTATCATATAGGAAACAGCATTTGTTTTACAAGTATCTGAATGCCTGTTATTTGCCAAGGCTGCCCAGGTAGCTCATTGGTAAAGAATCTGCCTGCCCATGCAGGAGACACAGGAGACTCGGGTTTGATCCCTGGGTTGGGAAAATCTTCTGGAGGAGGAAACGGCAACCCACTCCAGTATTTTTGCCTGCAAAATTTCATGGACAGAGGAGGCTGGTGGGCTACATTCCATGGGGTCGCAAAGAGTCAGGCATGACTGAGCAACTATGGATGCACAGAGAGGAGAAAAAAATGAAATAACATGTTTACAAAGTGAGAGATTTGACTGAAGAGGTAAGCACATCTACTTAGGACTCCTAACAAGGATTCACTACGAGTAAGAGGGTACACATGAAGTCTTCAAAGGGAAACACTACCATTTCTCTGGAGACTGGTTATGCGTTAATTCGTGTGTGTGTGTGTGTCTGGTTATGTGTTAATTCGTGTGTGTGTGTGTGTGTCTGGTTATGTGTTAATTCGTGTGTGTGTGTGTGTGTCTGGTTATGTGTTAATTCGTGTGTGTGTGTGTGTGTGTGTGTGTACATATGCTCAGTCATGTCTGATTCTGCACTGGCAGGCGTGTGTGTGTGTGTGTGTGTGTGTGTGTGTGTGTACATGCTCAGTCATGTCTGAATCTGCACTGGCAGGCGTGTGTGTGTGTGTGTTTGTGTACATGCTCAGTCATGTCTGATTCTGCACTGGCAAGCAAATTCTTTACCATGAGACACCTGGGAAGTCCTCAATGAATGGTACTAATGCTAATTAAATCTTTGGGCATGTGTTTCTTTGAAAATCTCCTTAAAAAGCCTGTGGAACAAATAAGATTAAAGAAACTGCTTCTAAGGAAATGAAATAAACTTAGACCCACTCAGCCCTGGATTCTGAAATATTACAGGGTATGTCTGTGAATTAAGTCAAAACAAACCTACCTACCTAATATGATTGCTTTTTAAAAAAAACTTCAAGTTAAACCTGCTGCTGCTGCTGCTGCTAAGTCACTTCAGTCGTGTCCGACTCTGTGTGACCCCATAGACGGAAGCCCAGCAGGCTCCCCCGTCCCTGGGATTCTCCAGGCAAGAACACTGGAGTGGGTTGCCATTTCCTTCTCCAATGTGTGAAAGTGAAAAATGAAAGTGAAGTCGCTCAGTCGTGTCCGACCCTTAGCGACCCCACGGACTGCAGCCTACCAGGCTCCTCCATCCATGGGATTTTCTAGGCAATAGTACTGGAGTGGCTTGCCGTTGCCTTCTCCGAAGTTAAACCTAGATCCCAGTAAAAATGACCTTAAAAATTTATTCCAGAACTTACATCTGTTCCTACTTTGGTAATTAGGTTACTTCCCAAACTGCAACAAACTACAAGTGCTATCTGTATTTCCCTATCAAAAATAATCAACAGTGCTCAGTAAAGTTTAGAACTGAACAATAAATTAGAGTGAGACTTGAAAATGCTGAGGTAGAACAGTTTTCCAAAAGGTCACCCCTGGCAGTTAAACAGCAGCAGCTGCAACACTTTGGTTGTCCCAAGACTGAAAGAATCAGGGAGGCTTTAGCCTTTAAAGCTTCCATGAACACTACCTTTTTGCCACCTTGGTCCCATCACCCAATCACATTGCTTTTAACCAATTATGGTACTGCTGCTGCTGCTGCTAAGTCACTTCAGTCGTGTCCGACTCTGTGTGACCCCATAGACGGAAGCCCACCAGGCTCCCCCGTCCCTGGGATTCTCCAGGCAAGAACACTGGAGTGGGTTGCCATTTCCTTCTCCAATGTGTGAAAGTGAAAGTGAAGTCGCTCAGTCGTGTTCGACCCTTAGCGACCCCACGGACTGCAGCCTACCAGGCTCCTCCATCCATGGGATTTTCTAGGCAATAGTACTGGAGTGGCTTGCCATTGCCTTCTCCGAATTATGGTACAATTCAGTTCATTTCAGTAAATCAGTCGTGTCCAACTCTTTGCGACCCCATGAACCATGGCACGCCAGGCCTCCCTGTCCATCACCAACTGCAGGAGTTTACTAAAACTTATGTCTATTGTGTCAGTGACGCCATCCAACCATCTCATCCTCTGTTGTCCCCTTCTCCTTCTGCCCTCAATCTTTCCCAGCATCAGGGTCTTTTCAAATGAGTCACCTCTTTGCATCAGGTGGCCAAAGTATTGGAGTTTCAGCTTCAACATCAGTCCTTCCAATGAACACCCAGGACTGATCTCCTTTAGGATGGACTAGTTGGATCTCCTTGCAGTCCAAGGGACTCTCAAGAGTCTTCTCCAACACCACAGTTCAAAAGCATCAATTCTTTGGCGCTCAGCTTTCTTTATAGTCCAACTCTCACATCCACACATGACCACTGGAAAAACAATAGCCTTGACTAGATGGACCTTTGTTGGCAGAGTAATGTCTCTGCTTTTTAATATGCTGTCTGCTGCTGCTGCTGCTGCTAAGTCACTTCAGTCGTGTCCGACTCTGTGTGACCCCATAGACGGCAGTCCACCAGGCTCCCCCGTCCCTGGGATTCTCCAGGCAAGAACACTGGAGTGGGTTGCCATTTCCTTCTCCAAATATGCTGTCTAGATTGGTCATAACTTTCCTTCCAAGGAGTAAGTGTCTTTTAATTTCATGGCTGCAACCACCATCTGCAGTGATTTTGGAGCCCCCAAAAATAAAGTCAGCCACTGTTTCCCCATCCATTTACCATGAAGTGATGGGACTGGATGCCATGATCTTTGTTTTCTGAATGTTGAGCTTTAAGCCAACTTTTTCACTCTCCTCCTTCACCCTCATCAAGAGGCTCTTTAGTTCCTCTTCACTTTCTGCCATAAGGGTGGTGTTATCTGCATATCTGAGGTTATTGATATTTCTCCCAGCATTCTTGATTCCAGCCTGTGCTTCCTCCAGCCAGGCGTTCCTCATGAGGTACTCTGCATAGAAGTTAAATAAGCAGGGTGACAATATACAACCTTAACGTACTCCTTTTCCTATTTGAAACCAGTCAGTTGTTCCATGTACAGTTCTGACTGTTGCTTCCTGACCTGCATACAGGTTTCTCAAGAGGCAGGTCAGGTGGTCTGGTATTCCCATATCTTTCAGAATTTTTCACAGTTTATTGTGATCCACACAGTCAAAGAGGCTTTGGCATTGTCAACAAAGCAGAAACAGATGTTTTTCTGGAACTCTCTTGCTTTCTTGATGATCCAGCAGATGCTGGCAATTTGATCTCTGGTTCCTCTGCCTTTTCTAAAACCAGCTTGAACATCTGGAAGTTCTCATGGTTCATGTCTTGCTGAGGCCTGGCTTGGAGAATTTTGAGCATTACTTTACTAGCATGTGAGATGCGTGCAATTGTGCGGTAGTTTGAGCATTCTTTAGCATTGCCTTTCTTTGGGATTGGAATGAAAACTGACCTTTTCCAGTCCTGTGGCCACTGCTGAGTTTTCCAAATCTGGTGACATATTGAGTGCATTTAGTGCATAAAAATAACTTTCATCTGAGTGGTGGGAGAAGTATCCACACAGAACAAGTCTAAGTTACTTGTCAGTTTCATTTTATTCAATGACACAGGTTTGGGAGAAGGTAGCTACATAGCAATTGCCTCTGGGCACGCAAGGGGCTAAAGATGACACGGGGCAATCCTTTGTTGGCTACTGAACTAACAACCAATCACAAAGAGTAAAAGTTGGTTAAGCCAGGAGGATCTGTGTTACAGAAGGAACTAGTCAACTACAAATGTGGACATTAAACTTTGCAGTGAGAATAAACTAATTTTCTCTTTAATGTTAATTTCTGGAACTATTGTGTTAGTTTATGAGATTTCCTGAAAAAGTGTAATTCAACAGCGTAACAGAAACCAGAAACAGAGGGCATTATAGAATTCTGAACAGAGAGGTGAACAAACCTTTAGAAAATTATTTTGATCTCAGGACACCTAATTTGCTATAGAAAGCACCCAGACCCAGGAAAGTACTTCCTGGTGATGTCTCTTACTACAGATGAGACCACACGTTCAGTACCCACATGCTTTAGGACACTAATTGGCTTTTTAAAGGATACTTTGAGGAGCCAAATGGTGTCTTTGAAATAATCCAACATCTACTTTGTGTCTGAGAATGTGTCATTAACAAAGCCCGAGACATCCTCTAGTGTGTAAGATATTAAATGTAGGAAGACTTTGGCACAGATGTTTTTGATAGGATGTTGAATTCTGGTCGACTGACACTTGTCTTTTTGAAGAAGGTGAATTAAAAACAAACACAAAACAAAACAGAAAAGCTCAATTCTCATTTTGTGTTTTGTTGGGTCATATGAAAATGCCAATAGCTGATCCTTCTTAGTCTACAAAAAATGACAGTTTTATGTGGTTCAATCCAGTACATAAAAGTAACTGCTTAAAAATGCCTTCAAAGTACTTGGAAGTTTGTGTTCTGCTTCTAACTAAGTCAGACTCCTTTTGTATCAACATTGTGGGGTGAGACAAAGTTGGTAAACCATCTGACTTCTGATCCACCCCATCCCCTTTTCATTACCCATCAATGCAAACCTTCTGGGCTCCGGCTTTCAGATCTATCACTCATTCTTCCGCACTTCCAGCACCTTCTCACTACTTTAGCTCTCTTACTCTTGTTCATTTCTGTAGATGTCCCATGTGTGCTTGAGGAGAATGTGTGTTCGTGCATGCTAACAGAATGTGCTGTCCATCAAATTCAACCTGTTATTTGTGTTCAAATCTTCTGTAGTTTTATTCTTTTTGGCTCCTTGCCCAATCAGTGCTGAGTGATTTTTAACTATAATAGTGGATTAGCCCTATGCTTTTCAGTTTTTACTTTATATATTCTGAAGCTATTTCATGAAAAGGAAACAAGTTTAAAAGTTGTCTTTTGTTATTTAGTGACTATTTTGACCTCTAAAGATTTTTGCCAGTTAATGTGTATAAATATCTTTTCCCACTCTTTTTTGTTTTGTTTCATTTTACTCTTAATGCTGTCTTCTGATGAAGAAAAGTTCTTAATTCTAATACAGGGCAATTTATTGCTATTTTCCTTTATGTGTTTTGCTTGTCCTTAAAAAGATTTTTTTCTTATCCTAAGTTCACAAACATTTTCTTCTATGTTATCTTTCAGATGTTAGTTTCTTTTAACTTAAGATCTAAAAGCCAGCTTGAAGTGTTTATCTTACATGGTATATCTGGTGGTCAAGCTTTAACTCTTCTATATTATTATTTTTAACACCCTTGGACAAATTTGCTTTCGAGGATACTTCATACTGGGCTTCCCTGGAGGTTCAGACAGTAAAGAATCTGCCTGCAATGCTGGAGACCCAGGTTCGATCCCTGGGTCAGGAAGATCCCCTGGAGAAGGGAATGGCAACCCACTCCAGTATTCTTGCCTAGAGAATCCCATGGACAGAGGAGTCTGGCGGGTTACAGTCCACGGGATCACAAAAAGTCAGACACAACTGAGGGACTAACACTTACTTCATATCTGTTATTACTAATGTGTTGTGGTCTCTTCCTTTGCTGTGTTTGCCCTCTTCTTCTCTCTGCTTCTTTTCCTTTCCTTGATATTTTTGGATTTAAACAATTTTTTTGGTTTGCTAGTTCTTGATTTCCATCACCTTCCACTCCAAGCCTAGTAACCACACATTCTTAATAAAGACCAAAGTTAGCAATATTTTATCCCCTATCCTGAATAAAACAACGACCTTAGAACACAACCAGTTCTCTCCTGATTACAGTCTGTTATTGTCTACTACTTGGTTTTATATTTTTACTTTTCTTCTTAGTTTTTAAGTTTTTTGGAGCACAGCTGATTTTCTGGTTGTGTATTTTCAGTCCTAGAAATTAGACATTACTCTTACTTCATACAGTTTGTTTGGATTTACTTATGTTTGTCAATTTCTTGGCTCCCTTTTACTTTTCACTACCCTTATTCTAAGGTATTTTCCTTCTTTAAATGCACCCTTTACAGACATTCCTTAAGTAAAGATCTGTTGATAAAAACTCAGTTTTTCTTTATCTAAAAAGGGTTAAGAATGTTTTCATTCTTAGGAAATTATTTTGTAGTGTACACAATTCTAAGCTGACACTAATTTCTCTCTGTACTATCTTCTGGCTTCTAGATCGCTGCTGAGATGTCTCTGTCAGCATGAGTTTTCTTCATAGGTCATGCTTTCTTTCCGGGAATTTGTAGCTTTTCTACATGTTCAGGTGTGATTTTCTAAAAATGTACCTTGTTTTATATGCAGAGCACCTTTAACTTCTGTTCCATAAATTTCTCAGTCAACATTCTTCAAATACTTTTCTTTCCTCCATTCTCTTTCTAGGTATGTTAAATATTCTACCCCTTATGTCTTTTGACCTTTCGTATTTTATACATTTCCTGTCCTCTGTGTTGTACTCTGAACCACAGTTTCAGATATCCTTGTTCTTTAACTCTCCTCTTCACTGTCTGACATGCTATTCATTGGGCTTAAAATTTCAACAATTATATTTTTAGCTTATATTCAACTTGTGTTTTCAAATGGGCTTCATCATTTTTGATAGTTACTTAAAAAAAAGATCATTATTGGGGCTTGCTGATGACTCTGTAGTAAAGAATCCACATGCCAATGCAGGGGACACAGGTTTGATCCCCGATCCAGGAAGATCCCACATGCCGTGGAGCAACTAAGTCTGTGTGCCACAACTATTTAGGCTATGTTCTAAAGACCAGGAATTGCAACTACTGAAGCCTGCACACCCTAGAACCCACCCATCGCAACTAGAGAGTAGGCCCTGCTTGCCGTACCTAGAGAAAAGTCCGTGCTGCAATCAAGATCCAGCACAGCCAAAACTAAATAAATAAATAAATGCTCATTTGTGGGGGTCTTTCCCATGTGGGAGTATAATATAAATTCACAATTGGCTGATGTGAACCTGCGGAAATCCTGAATACCTATGTTTTCCTGTTTCTGCTAG
Source organism: Moschus berezovskii (assembly GCF_049115385.1). NCBI lineage: Eukaryota > Metazoa > Chordata > Mammalia > Artiodactyla > Moschidae > Moschus > Moschus berezovskii. The sequence continues at coordinate 76,592,540 of NC_142466.1, read as the reverse complement.
TGACCAAGGAGCGCTAACAACTCCAACTGCTTTCTAGGAAACTGGATTAATGGGGAAGTTTCAGGCTTAGATTCCTCACTCCACAGCAGGCAAAAAGTTTTCAGCTTTGGCATTTGACCCTAGAGCCACTTCTGCTTCACTCCTCTCGCTCCAGTTAGAATGGGTTCATTTAAATTAACTGATGGGGTAGAGGACTTGGGAGATTTCTTTTTTTTCTTGCAAACCTGTCAATGCTTATTCAAATTCAACAGGATCCACTTCTGAAACTCTTCCTACTCATTTTTGCTCCCAAGGGATTTTCCTTACTTTTGAGGGGTAAGGTCAACTATGTGCTTAAAAGGAGTTATTCTAATACTTTACCAAGCATTTCTGAGTGTTATATAGAAGAATTTTCAAGTAATGTACTCTGCCACACTGCCAGAAATTTCAGGAGTCTTTTCCAAACATATTTAAACTAGATCTCTCCCATTTTATACTATGCAGTATTTCTATACCTACATGTAGGATCATGGGTTTATCTATATGAACTTATTTTTGTCAGGTTTGGAGAATTTTTCTAGTCTACTGAGATCTTTTGAGCTCCTATTATCAAATAATCCACCCCTTCACTCTATTATACGAGCAGCCCATTAAAATTTTGTTCAAGCTGCTCTTTGGGCTTCCCTGATGGCTCATATGGTAACGAATCTGCCTGCAATGCGGGAGACCTGGGCTTGATCCCTGGGTTGGGAAGATCCCCTAGAAGAGGGCATGGCAGCTCACTCCAGTATTCTTGCCTGGAGAATCCATGTGAACCCAGGAGCCGGACGGGCTACAGTCCACAGGGTCGAAAAGAGTCAGACACAACCGAGTGACTAAGCACAGCTCTTTGTTTATATGATCATTTCTTTTACTCCCCATTGAGAGGAAAAGATAGGGTATATTTCAGTTTTTTTTTTGGCCATACCTCGTGGCATGCAGATCTTCCCTGACCAGGGATCAAACCTGTGCCCCTGCAGGGGATCGGGGACCAACACGGAAGCCCACTATATGTTATTTATTTTTGACAGCATGTTGGACTATACAATTCACAGGTGACAGTCATTAATGCACACTGAATGGATGTCCTTACCTAATTTGCTGATAAAAATACTGAACAGGATAAGCCCACAGTCAGATTTGCTCCTAGCTGTCAATGATGTTATTGATTAGCATGCCTGGGTATGACAATCCAACTAGTTATTTAATTATTTGATAAATATTTGGTACTGCATTAAATTTACATTTCATCCAGTTACCTGTGTCTATGAGGATATCCTCAAAGATCTTATCCAGTGCTTAGCTGAAATCCAGATATATTCTGTTTACGGCATCTCCCTTTTCTACTAAGCCTTACTGATGCATCTTAAATTCTTCACGAAGCCATTCTGAACATTCAGATCATATTGATCTCGTTAGTATCACTTTGAATTCAGCAACATACATTTTTACACTTTAATTATATACTGCCTATTAATTGTTTAATGTATTTGTAACTCATCTTCCCATGAAATTTAACAGTGTTGAACATACAGCAAATTGCAAATAAATAACTGCTTTATTATAGAAGAATGCCTTTTAAATGTGTGAAATTTGGGAAGAAAAGGAGAACTCTTATCTGCAGTCCTACCCTCATTAGAGGAGGAAAGAAACAGGATTTTTCTATTTAGTTACTCTCAAAGGAAGGAAATAAAGACCACTGGACCACCAGAAGTTCCCTAAAATCTGCTTTTATATCCTTAAAAATCACATTTCTTCAAACAGTAGAGCGACAGACACTTGTGAAAGAAATGCATTCAGTTCAGTTTTCAGTTCAGTCGCTCAGTCGTGTCCGACTCTCTGCGACCCCATGAATCACATCATGCCAGGCCATTCCGTTACAGTAAGCCAAAGAATGAGCGGGCCTATACATTTTGCAGGAAGATGTGAGCAGAATATTTTGAAACACTCAGTTAATCACTGTAGCATATTAACATGTACTCGTGCATGCTGTGTGTGCTCAGTCATGTCCAACTCTTTGAGGCCCCATGGACTGTAGTCCACCAGGCGCCTCTGTTCACGGCATTCTCCAGGCAAGAGTACTGTGGGTTGCTATTTCCTTCTCCAGGGATTGAACCTGGGTCCCCTGCATTGGCAGGTGGGTTTTTTTTACCACTGTGCCTCCTGGAAAGCCAGCATACTAACACTTAAGTCCTAAATATTTTACTCAATTGATGACAACCAAAAAGGAACTTCCATAAATTATGAAGCACTTAATTATTGACAAGACTGGGAAAGCCACAACTGTGTGCCAATTCTGGAAAACACAAGGAGTTATATTTTCACACAAGTGCTGAATATAATAGCCAGTGAGCATCCACAAAGTTTTCTAGTTCAGTGTTCCTTACATTATTCATGGACCTGTGGTTACTTGAAGGAAATGGCAATCCACCCCAGTATTCTTGCCTGGAAAATCCCATGGATGGAGGAGCCTGGCAGGCTATAGTCCATGGGGTCGCAAAGAATTGGATACGATGGAGCAACTTCACTTTTACTTTTCTGTGGTTACTGAGATTCCCTCAGGAGGTCTATAGAATCCAAGCTATTTTCACAGTAACACTAAGACACCATTTACCCTTTTCACTGCAAGGGTTTGACATTTGCATAAACGGTGCACAACGGCAATGGTGAATAAAATTGTTTTAACTCAGTACAAACCAAGGCAGTGGCATCAGAGTGTACTAGCAGTCATTCTTCACTGCCACACACTTATTGAGGAAAAAAAAAAGACAGTTTCACTTAGGAACATCCTTGATGAAGGAAGCAGAAAAAATTATTTTTAAGGAAATCTTAACCTTTGGGGCACTTAAAAAAATATTGTATGTGACAAATGGGAAGTATGCCTAAAATCTTTCTGCTGCATACCAATGGGTTTTCATTTAACAGAGCAAGGGAATTTCAGATGTGGTTTCAGACTGCACACTACAACTCATCTTCATGAAACTTCTACTTGTCAAAAAACCATCCAAGTAGAGTACCCAGAATTATCTGAAAAGGTTATTAAAATATTCCTCTTCCAACTACTTATCTGTGTGAGGCTGAATTTATTTTTTTAATACTTTCAACTAAAAAAAAAAAGTATGGTAACATACTGAATGCCGGAATATGAAAATCTGGCTATACTCTATTAAGCAAGATATTAAAGAGGCTGAGAAACAAATACAGAACATACTACTTTACTAAATTTTTGCTTTTTGGGACATTTTCTCATAAAAATGTCTGTAACTCCTACAACGCAACAGCAAAAAAAAAAAAAAAAAATCTGATTTAAAAATGCACAGAGGATCTAAACAAATGTTTTTCCAAAGAAGATATTCAGGTAACCAACAAACATGTGAAAAGATGCTCAACATCACTAATCAGCAGGGAAATACAAATCAAAATCACAATGACATATTACCTAACACCTATCAGAATGGGTATTATTAAAAAAAAAACAACTCAAGAAATAGCAAGTGAGGTTGTGGAGAGGATGAGGAGAAAGGGGAAACCTTTTCAAGGTTGATAGAAGTAAACTGGTACAATCACTATGGAGAACTGTACAGAGGCTCTTTAAAAAATTAAAAACAAACTACCATATGATCTAGAAATTCCACTTCTGGATATTTACCCAAAGAAAACGAAAACACTAACATGAAAGAATATGTGTACCCTCATGTTCTCTGCAGCATTATTTACAAAATGTGATACATACACACTCTCACACACACAATGGAATACTACTCAGCTATAAAAAAGAAGTGTTTCCATTTTTGACAACATGAATAGGCCTCGAGGGTATTAAGCTGTGTGAAATAGGTCAGGGAAAGACAAGCACCGTATCATCTCACTTATATGTGGAATCTAAAAAAACAAAACAAAATGCCAAGCTCACAGATACAGAGAACAAGGCAGTGGTTGCCAGAGGCTGGTGTGGGTGAGATGGGTAAAGGGAGTCAAAAGGCACAAACTTCTAGTTTGTATATGATGGCAGACGCTAACTAGACTTAATCGTGGCAATTATTTCACAGAATACACCATGTATTATTATGCTGTACACTTGAAACTAATATGTATGTCAATTATACTTATGTTTATTATATAACGGGTTATAATTATTACATTAAATGAATAAATACACAATCTAAAAATTCTGCTTTAATTTCTAACTTTTAATTTTTTAAAAAACTTAATTTCTAATTTTGTTTTAATTTCTGGTAAATATGAATCACATAAATAAAAGCACTTTGCAGTCCTCAACAATCTTAGGGTAAAGGGGTCCCCAGACCAAAATATCAGACAACTGCTCCTGCAGTTGATAGAAGCAACACTTCGGGAAGTCCTGCTCCACTTTACATACAGTGGGACTTACAAACTACCTCATTTATCTTATTTATCAAGAAATACTTAGGGCTACTTGTCCATTTTCTCCAACACTGTTGACCTAATAAACTATTCTAAGGTGAACACCAGTCAAGTTCAGAAACAGAACTCTGTCAAACCACCCCAAAAGTCCCATCCCAACCACACCTTCCTTCTCCTCCTATATGTAACCATTATCCTGCTTTTATATTAATCATTCCTTTGCCATTTGCCTTCTATCAAGTGCTTCCCTAGACACTAAAGGTTAGTTTTGCCCATTTAGAAAAAAAACAAGTGTCTTCTAGGTCTTTGGTGATTCATAGGGTTCTCCAGCTTCCCTTTCATTTACATATAATGTTATCTATTGAAGAACCCAGCTGTACTATAGATCAGGAGGGTATAGAGTTCCTGGGTTTTGCCAACTGCATATTCTTGGTGCAGTTCAGTGTGATCCTGTTCCTTGGTATGTCCAAAAAACTGCCAGATGGATCCTGAGACTGGATTAGACGCAGGTTCTGTCCCCCTTTGGCAAGACTACAGGAGGAGCATAATGCCTCATTATCTCTCTTTTGTGATGTTAGGAGCCACTGATGCTTACTGCCACTGTCAGTGGGGATTATAAAATGGTGATACTTTTAATTCTGTAATTTTAAAAATTTGTTAGTTGGAATACATTTATAAAGTGATTCTCAGTTTGGTTCAGTTGTTCAGCCATGTCTGACTCTTTGTGACCTCATGGACTGCAGCATGCTAGGTTTCCCTGTCCATCACCAACACCCAGAGTTTACTCAGACTCATGTCCATTGAGTCAGTGATGCCATCCAACCATCTCATCCTCTGTCATTCCCTTCCCCTCCTGCTTTCAGCATCAGGGGGGTGCTTTTCAAACGAGTCAGTTTCTTCGCATCAGCTGGCTAAAGCATTGGAGCTTCAGCATCAGTCCTTCCAATGAATATTCAGGACTGATTTCCTTTAGGATGGACTGGTTGGATCTCCTTGCAGTCCAAGGGACTCTCAAGAGTCTTCTCCAGCACCACAGTTCAAAAGCATCAATTCTTCAGCGCTCAGCTTTCCTTAGAGTCCAACTCTCACAGGACTTGCCAACACAGGACTACTGGAAAAATCACAGCCTTGACTAGACAGACCTTTGTTGGCAAGGTAATATCTCTGCTTTTTAATATGCTGTCTAGGTTGGTCATAGCTTTTCTTCCAAGGAGCAAGCATCTTTTAATTTCATGGTTGCAGTCACCATCTGCAGTGCTTTTGGAGCCCCCCAAAATAAAGTCTGTCACTGATGCCATTATTTCCCCATCTATTTGCCATGAAGTGATGGGATTGGATGCCATGATCTTTGTTTTCTGAATGTTGAGCTTTCAGAACTTTTTCACTCTCCTCTTTTACCTTCATCAAGAGGCTCTTTAGCTCTTCGCTTTCTGCAATAAGGGTGGTGTCATCTCCATATCTGAGGTTACTGACATTTCTCCCTGCAATCATGATTCCAGTTTATGCTTCATCCAGCCCAGCATCTCCCATGATGTACTCTGCATACAAGTTAAATAAGCAGCGTGACAAAATACAGCCTTGACATACTCCCTTCCTGATTTAAACCAGTCTGTTGTTCCGTGTCTAGTTCTAACTGGAGTTTCTTGACCTGCACACAGATTTCTCAGGAGGCAAGTCAGGTGGTCTGGTATTCCCATCTCTTTCAAATTTTCCACAGTTTGTTGTGATCCACATAGTCAAAGGCTTTGGCAATAAAGCAGAAATAGATGTTTTTCTGGAACTCTCTCGCTTTTTCGGTGATCCAACGGATGTTGGCAATTTGATCTCTGGTTCCTCTCCCTTTTCTAAAACCAGCTTGAACATCTGGAAGTTCACAGTTCACATACTGCTGAAGCCTGGCTTGGAGAATTTTGAGCATGACTTTGCTAGCATGTGAGATGAGTGCAATTGTTTTTGCAGTAGTTTGAGCATTCTTTGGCGTTGCCTTTCTTTGGGATTGGAATGAAAACTGACCTTTTCCAGTCCTGTGGCCATTGCTGAGTTTTCCAAATTTGCTGGCATATTGAGGGCAGCACTTTCACAGCATCATCTTTTAGGATTTGAAATAACTCAACTGGAATGCCATCATGTCCACTAGCTTTGTTCATAGTGATGCTTCCTAAGACCCATTCAACTTGGCATTCCAGGATGTCTGGCTCTAGGTGAGTGATCACACCATCACGATTATCTGGGTCATGAAGATCTTTTTTGAATAGTTCTTTGGTATATTCTTGCCACCTCGTCTTAATATATTCTTCTTCTGTTCATGATGCTTATGAAAAGATCATCAGGAAATCAATCATCTCAGCCTGTAAATAACTCCATGTACAAGATCTTCACAACCCAGATAATCACGATGGTGCGATCCCTCACCTAGAGCCAGACATCCTGGAATGTGAAGTCAAGAGGACCGTAGGAAGCATCACTACAAACAAAGCTAGTGGAGATGATGGAATTCCAGTGGAGCTATTTCCAATCCTAAAAGATGATGCTGTGTAAGAGTTGCACTCAATATGCCAGCAAATTTGGAAAACTCAGCAGTGGCCACAGGACTGGAAAAGGTCCGTTTTCATTCCAATCCCAAACAAAGGCAATGCTAAAGAATGCTCAAACTAACGCACAATTGCACTCATCTCACACAATAGCAAAGTGATGATTAAAATTCTCCAAGCCAGGCTTCAGCAATATGTGAACCGTAAACTTCCAGATGTACAAGCTGGTTTTAGAAAAGGCAGAGGAACCAGAGATCAAATTGCCAACATCCGCTGGATCATGGAAAAAGCAAGAGAGTTCCAGAAAAACATCTATTTCTGCTTCATTGACTATGCCAAAGCCTTTGACTATGTGGATCACAATAAACTGTGGAAACTTCTGAAAGAGATGGGAACACCAGACCACCTGACCTGCCTCTTGAGAAATCTGTATGCAGGTCAGGAAGCAATAGTTAGAACTGGACATGGAACAACAGACTGGTTCCAAATAGGAAAAGGAGTATGTCAAGGCTGTACATTGTCACCCCGCTTATTTAACTTCTATGCAGAGTACATTATGAGAAACGCTGGGCTGGAGGAAGCACAAGCTGGAATCAAGAATGCTGGGAGAAATACCAATAACCTCAGATATGCAGATGACACCACCCTTATGAAAGAAAGTGAAGAACTAAAGAGCCTCTTGATGAGGGTGAAGGAGGAGAGTGAAAAAGTTGGCTTAAAGCTCAACATTCAGAAAACAAAGATCATGGCATCCAGTCCCATCACTTCATGGCAAATAGATGGAGAAACAGTGGAAATAGTGGCAGACTTTGTTTTTGGGGGCTCCAAAATCACTGCAGATGGTGACTGCAGCCATGAAATAAGAAGACGCTTACTCCCTGGAAGAAAAGTTATGACCAACCTAGACAGCATATTAAAAAGCAGAGACATAACTTTGCCAACAAAGGTCTGTCTAATCAAGGTTATCGTTTTTCCAGTGGTCATGTATGGATGTGAGAGTTGGACTATAAAGAAAGTTGAGCGTCGAAGAATTGATGCTCTTGAACTGTGGTGTTGGAGAAGACTATCAAGAGTCCCTTGGACAGCAAGGAGATCGAACCAGACCATCCTAAAGGAAATCAGTCCTGAATGCTCATTGGAAGGACTGATGTTGAAGCTGAAACTCCAATACTTTGGCCACCTGATGTGAAGAGCTGACTCCTTTGAAAAGACCCTGATGCTGGGAAAGACTGAAGGTGAAAGGAGAAGGGAACGACAGAGGATGAGATGGTTGGATGGCATCACTGACTCAATGGACATGAATTTGAGTAAACTCTGGGAGTTAGTGAGGGACAGGGAGGCCGGGCGTGCTGCAGTCCTTGGGGTCACAAAAAGTCGGACACGACTGAGTGACTGAACTAAACTGAACAGTAATGTAGTTGTCACTTCGTATCTGATACTTCTCAACTTCTGGTCTGCCACTCCATCATAAAGTGATTCTACCCCTACTAATTGGTTATCTATTGGCGCAGTGCACTTAGAAAAGGCAGGGGTAATACTGGATTCTGTTACCAGTTTTTAAATAATGAATTGGTTTCCTACCACCCTCTAAGGTATCCAATTCTTTTTTAAAATTAATTTATTTAATTGGAAGTTAATTACTTTACAATATTGTAATGGTTTTTGCCATACATTGACATGAATCAGCCATGGGTGTACATGTGTTTCCCATCCTGAACCCCCTCCCATCTCCCTCTCCATCCCATCCCTCAGGGTCATCCCAGTGCACCAGCCCTGAGCACCCTGTCTCATGCACTGAACCTGAACTGGCGATCTATTTCACATATGATAACATACATGTTGCAATGCTATTCTCTCAAACATTGTTACTTTTAAAATACCATTAAGAATTAATGAATTTATGGTGATCTAAATGGGAAGGAAATCCAAAAAAGAGGGAATATATATAAGTATATAGCTGATTCACTTCACAGTACAGCAAAAACACAACACTTCAAAGCAACTATACTCCAATAAAATTAATTTTAAAACAGAACTAGTGGATTTAAACACACCTGATTAACTTCTCATGAAATTAAAAGACGCTTACTCCTTGGAAGGAAAGTTATGACCAACCTAGACAGCATATTAAAAAGCAGAGATATTACTTTGCCAACAAAGGTCCCTCTAGTCAAGGCTATGGTTTTTCCAGTGGTCACGTATGGATGTGAGAGCTGGACTGTGAAGAAAGCTGAGTGCCAAAGAATTGATGATTTTGAACTGTGGTGTTGGAGAAGACTCTTGAGAGCCCCTTGGACTGCAAGGAGATCCAACTAGTCCATCCTAAAGGAGATCAGTCCTGGGACAATTGGAAGGACTGATGTTGAAGCTGAAACTCCAATACTTTGGCCACCTGATGCAAAGAGCTGACTCATCTGAAAAGACCCTGATGCTGGGAAAGATTGAGGGCAGAAGGAGAAGGGGACGACAGAGGATGAGATGGTTGGATGGTATCACCGACACAATAGACATGAGTTTTAGTAAACTCCTGCAGTTGGTGATGGACAGGGAGGCCTGGCGTGCTGCGGTTCATGGGGTCGCAAAGAGTTGGACATGACTGAGCGACTGAACTGAACTGATTAACTTCTCTGCCAAATTTCTGAACAGCACATTTTGGCCATCCAAGGCTAAATTTAACTATAGTTTTAGCTTTAGTGAAAGACTAGCTTTACACCTGAAAAGGTCCATCTCCATAAGCAAAAACAATGGAAAAGGCTGTTAACTGTAATTAGTTCTCAAATACATGACAAAATTCAGGGTAGATTTTAAAAAGTTCTTCAATGACTTATTGGTTTTCAGAATAAAATTAAATCTCATTAGCTTGGTTCATAAGGGATATCACGATTTAGTCTCTAAAAGGACGAAAGACTTTTCATGCTCCCTGTGAACAAAATTATGTAAATAAATAGCTTCTCTTCACCAAAATGAGATAGGAAAAAGACTTTCCCAAAAAGACATTTTTTTCCCCACACTTACAGAGGAATTATCTTAAAATTTTTCAAGTATAAGAGATTTTAAATGCCCACGCTTCTCATTCTCCATTAAGTACACAGAAGACCTCAACAATTATATAAACAGTGTTCCTCAATTTGGGATCCTCAGGTATAGTCTCAGTGAGACTATATGTTCTCAATGAGAATTTGAGTGATCCGTTTTCCCTTGTGTGATTGTTCTTAAAATAATACCAGCCTATTTTGGATCATCTGGCTAATCACCTTAGTATCAAGTACTACTTCACAATTTTGGTGCTCACGTACCTGCTCAGGGATATACTTGGGCCAAGCAGTTATTCTTGAATAATTGAGGGCTAATAAAAAAGGGGCAGGCAGACTTAATACATAAATGGTGCATTCTACCAACTGAAGGCCAAGTTACAGTACATTTTTCCTCTGAAGAAAAATATAGGGAGAATGGGGTCATCACATGGCATACAATAGACTGGCTCAACTCAAAACAGAACTTAGAAAATTTCTTAATGGATTAGAGTTTCTGTTTGGGGTGATGAGAATGTTCCAGAGTTAGATAATGGCTGATGTTCACACAACACTGTGGATAAACTGGAAGCCACTGAATTAAATATTTTCAAAATGATGGATTTTATCTTATGTAATTCCTAAGATAAAACATGTTTATAGTTGCATAAGGGTTTCCCTGATGGCTCAGACAGTAAAGAATCTGCCTGCAATGCTGGGGACTCAGGTTCGATCCCTAGTTTTGGAGTATCCCCTGGAAAAAGGAATGGCAACCCACTCTAGTATTCTTGCCTGGTATTCTTCTATTCCATAGACAGAGGAGTATGGCAGGCTACAGTCTCTGGGGTCACGAAGAGTTGGACACAACGGAGCACCTAACACAAGAGTGACAACCCTGTGAAGTTTATGTCTAGTTTTATGTTTATTCATATCTGTTACATTAAAACAAGTTAAAACAGATGTACTGACCTATTTTAAATTAATACAGGGGATTGGTGAGACACCATTTGTCCTTTTAAAAAGGGCTATATATGAAAAAATTTTAGAAAAACTTATATGTAAGACTCATAAACATAGCTTATTTCTCTGAAACTTTACTAATAAAACATTTAATAAATATGAGAACTTAATATAAATTTTCTATCTTCTTTACAAATTAATCCAAGACTTTTCAAGATTTTCATTTATCCATAAGATTCTCATTTATCCATATAACATTTCTACTTGCAAAAACTGAATACCAACTGGAACACAGTAGCTGCTCAACAAATACACACTGCTTTAAGCAAGAGGAACAAAAAGATACCAAAAATCAGGCACTGAGAAACAGAAATGCAGGTTTCTGTGTTGTTCCAGGGTACTTCAGTTTCTGCTTGATCCTTTACAACTAAACAGAGTTACTAGTCAAAAACTTGCAGTGATTTTAGAGCCTTTTAGTAATTAATAATTCAAAAAGGAGTATCTTTTCTGACAACTAGTAGGCTGTTTTACATAGGGACCCTGCAGTAAGAGGCACAGTGATGGGAATATGAAGGAAACAGCTAAGAACTTCTGAAGGTTAAGGAACTTGACAAGCACAGCTTGAAAAGTATACTAAGCTCAGGTCCTCTGGAGTAGGCAGCAAAATATCAGATACAAGTCTTTCCTATTATACGAGAACTAAGAGTTTTAATTCTGGTAGTAGAGAGATCAAAAGTACTTCAGCCAACAGATCAAGACGTTTTAGAAAGCAAATAAATAGTTTAACGACAAGTGTACTTTGGAAATACATTTAATAAACCCAAATAAAATTCACTTATTCAACCAAAACAAATCTGTATATGCTTTATGGTGGTAATTTATAATCTACAAATAACTTTATATATACAGATATATATCACTCTAAAATTTTTCTCACCGTATTGAAAAATTCAGAAAATATGCAAGTTTGCAATGTTTTGAGCTCTTATTGTGCTGTGCTATGTGCTTAGTTGTTCACTCATGTCCATCTCTTTGTGACCCCATGGACTGCAGCCTGCCAGGCTCCTCTGTCCATGGAATTCTCCATGAAAGAATACTGGAGTGGGTTGCCATGCCCTTTTCCAGGGGATCTTCCCAACCCAGGGATCAAACCCAGGTCTCCTGCATTGCAGAAGGATTCTTTACCTTCTGAGGCAATAGAGTAAAACTTTAAAACTCACAGATTAGTTTTTTTTTAAGTAAGAAAATACATTTTTAATGCTATATTGATTCCAATTTTACAAATTTACAACTGGATGAAATACAACAAAATGTTAAGCATATCTAGACTGTGGGACTACAGATGACCTAAAATTTTTTTCCAGTTTTTCACATTTATTACCTTGAAATTAGGAAATTTTATTTTCTTAAAAAATTATTCCTAAAAAAAAATTCCTTTTATTTTTTATGATTTTTAAAAATTGAAGTACAACTGATTTACAATATTGTGTTAGGTTCAGGTGTAGTGTACAGTGATTCACTATTTTTGTGGGTTATTCTTCATTATAGGCTATTACAAGATAATGGCTATGATTCCCTTGCTATACAATATACCCTTGTTACTTATCTGTTTTGTATACAGTAGTTTGTCTCTGATAATCCCATACTCCTAATTGTCCTTCACCTCTGGTAACTACAAGCTTATTTTCTGGATCTGTGAGTCGGTTTCTGTTTTGCATATACATTCATTTGTATTATATTTTAGTTTTCATATATGAATGATATCATACAGTATTTCACTTTATCTACTTATTTCCCTAAGTACAATATTCTCTACGTCCACCCAAGTTGCTGCAAATGGCAGTATATCATTCCTTTTTATGACTAAAAACTCACAGAATCAATCAGTCAAAGCCTGAGTCTATACTAAAAACTCACAGAATCAATCAGTCAAAGCCTGAGTCTATCAAGAGTGACCTTGACTCTATCAAGGTTGATGACAAAGTTTTCTATTTTGCTAAAGCTGGGATGCAGTAGCAAGGCACTTATGTAGGTAGCATGTACAGTAATTAACCACTCAACACTGACCCCTTAACCCTCTTTTCATCCTCAAAACCACCCAATATGAAGCAGACGTTATTCCCTCTTTTCAAATGAAAAAACTGGAAATCCTACATAAAGAGTCATGAGTGTTTCACACTGGCTATTTAATAGAATTACATGAATAAAAGACAAGAAATGCCGGTAGGATCCCTAGGTCAGGAGGATCCTCTGGAGAAGGGCACAGCTACCCACTCCAGTATTCTTGCCTGGAAAATTCCATAGACAGAGGAGCCTGATGGGCTACAGCAGTCCATGGGGTTGAAAGGAGTCAGATACAACCGAGCAACTAACATTTTCACTTTCATATAACGTTATAACAGTTATTCCTGGTCAGTCTTTGAGTAGTGATTAAGGGTAAAGCTGATTAGGGGTAAAAAGGTCCTATGACACTGTTTCGGGGGGATATAGTCCATAAAAATGTTTGGGAAAAGAACGCTCTAATGAACAGAAAAGATGGAGGCAACTAACAGACATGAAACAAAATAAAAATGAAAGCAGACCAAGTCCCTGGGGTTTGAAAAATTTGGAGAAAGAAAGATCCTGTCCATACACGCTCCTCATAAGGACTATAGGGGTACTGGAGGGGCCCCGGATTTAATCAGAAGGAAGTGGTGGCTCAGACAGTACATGCAAGAGACCTGGGTTTGATCTCTGGGTTGGGATGATCCCCTGGAGAAGTAAAAGGCTATCCACTCCAGTATTCTTGCTTGGAGAATTCCAAGGACAGAGGGCCATGGGGTCTCAAAGAGTCAGACACGACTAAGTAACTTAACACTTTCACTTTCCCAGTACCCCAGACAACAGTAAGAAAACTAAAGCTTCAATGATTAAAATTATCTGCCCAAAGTTACACTGCCATTACATGAATTAAAATTTAGGTGCTGCTTCAACTCCAATGCTCTTTCCACTAAACCATACTGCCTGAAAAAATAAATTCCTTTTTAAATCCTAACAAAGCAAGACCAAGTTATTTAGTAAAAAATATACATAACAATAAATACATGACCTGATCCCATTTGTACTTAGTGGAAAAGAAGGAATACTGGCAAGAAATCTATACTTGAAGCTTTAGAGTTTTAATCCTGGCTCTCACTGATTCCGACTTTGGGCAAAAAGCACAATTTCCAATTATTTTGCTTGCCTGGAGGAAGCTCGTACCTTGACACAAAAATCAAAAGAAATGGTTCATCTGCAAATACTTTATAAATGAGGTTCATACTCCTGGCTGCAACAATATGGTCAACTAGTTAGCTCCAAACCTTCCTGACACAAACATCAGAGTTGCTGTTTAAATATTTTAAGACAAAAGTAACTTTTAATGCATGGCTGTGGTAACTAAAGAGTAGGGGGAATCAACGAGTGCCAAAAACTAAGAGAGAAGTAAAATTCAAAGAACTAAGCATAAAAGATAACCTGTGACTGTCCTAGTGCAGATGAGGGGAGGCAGTCTTGGTAATCTAGGGGTTTACATTGTGACTTCTGTACAAGGATGAGACATTTTGGGCCTGCACTGGGTTGGAGCTGGAAATGAGCCCCCAAGGATTCTTGATTCATACTAATATATAAATTGTCTCAGAAAGGTGGACCTAAAAAAAAAGTTAAAAATCTGCCCACCACAGAGGGAGACAATAAGGAAGCATGTCTATCTTAATCTGGACTCTGGGTAAAGGAAGGAAAAAAATCCCCTGAGAATCTGTAACCAAAGAGTGGTGTCAAACTCTGGTTCAGGAAATCGCAGGTCAACAAACTAATATGACCTTAAGCCAAGGACACTTCCTACGGGGTAGAGTTAAATACAAAACCTCTCCACTAGAGGGCACCTCCAATCCAGACCACAGACAAATCTCTATTCTAGTTTATCTCATAATCTAATGAAAACAATATGAAGAGAGCAAGGATCAGTAAACTAACAACAGAATTAAACCTCTAAGAAATTCACATAAGATAACATGACAGAAATGAGTACAGATGTTGAAATAATCAAAACCTTAAGAGAATAAGACACTATGAAAAAAAGAGGCAGATTTGAATAAAGAGGAAATAAAACTTTGGAAAATATAAGCTAATTAAACCAAAAGCTTTAGTAGGTGAGTTAAACAGCTGAATAATCACAGCTGAAGAGTGAATGAGTGAACTAAAAGAGAAATCTGTGGAAATTATACGGACTAGAAAAAAAAAAAGACATGAGATATGAGTGGTTAAGACATACAGGAGAAAGAATAAGATGATCCAACGTATGTCTGAAACAGTTTCCAGAATGGAAGATACAGAATGCAAAAGGCAATATTAAGAGAATTTTCCAGGACTGATGAAAATTAGAAATCCCTAATTTCAAGAAATATACACCAAACAGAATCAATAAATATCAACCCACCCCACTTTGTAGTAAAACAAAGAGATCTTAAGAGTGACCACATAATTTATTTTCCAAACTGGGGCACTTCTTTTTTTCCTGAGACAAATGTTAAACCAGATGGGACCCCAAGACAATAGGAGTAAAAAACTGGGGCTGTTACAGACTATTATGTCCCAGACAAAACATCTAGTAATTTTACTAAAGAAATGATAAGGAGACTGACAGAATACCTGGCAACAAAAGATGGAAGACAATGGAAAAACCTCTTCAATGGGTGAGACAAAGTGACAGTACTATACTTCTATATCCAGCTACACTATCTTTCAAAAGTGAGGGCTAAATAAAAACATTTTCAGACAAAAGCAGACCGAGTTTCTTTTTTCAAATTGCTGAAACAATTATTAAAAGATGCACATGTAAGAAAAAAAGTAAACTCACTTGGAAAGACAGTACAGAAATTTTAAAAAATAGCAATTCTATGGATTTAGGTCAATTTATTAGAAAACTCTGATAAAATGAAAAATTTTAGAAAATTACACCTTACCAAAAATGACTCAAGAAGGAAAAGAAAACTTGAAAAGATCTACTGTCCCACCTCCAGAAACATTCATGGTAAATGCTACCAAACATTTAAGTACTAATATCAATGTTATTTAAATTGTTCTAAAAACAGAGACATGAAGGGAGGGAGGAGAGGGGAGGAAAGAAAAACAGGCAAGTTCCTTCCCCCTCCTAAATACTAAAATTCATACAGAAGAGAAAAAGGGCCAAGAATAATGAGACTACTTTGAAGAAGAACAAGCTTGGGAGCACTCGCCTTACCAGAGACCCAAATTTACTATAAAAAAAAACTACATGGATTAAGACAGTATGGTATAGGTAGAGGGACAGAGAATTAGACCAATGGAACAGACAGAGCACCCAAAGAAATCAGAGCCATGGCAATACAGATAAGTGGAGAAAAGCTGAGCGCACTATGCAATAAACAAGGTTGAGAAAATCCACATGGGAAAAGTGAAATTAGACATTTATCCGCAAATGGATTTCAATAGATAAAATGTATAATAAAAAATCGTGAGTTTTTACTTTTTTAGGTAAATAGCAATGTATTTAGAATAGAATCATTTTACCAAAGGACATTAACTATTCTTGAGGGAAACAGTTGATATTCGACTAATGCCAGAATAAATGTTCCAGCTAGTAGGAACTAAAGGTAAAATGTAATATATATGTAACACATAAGGTATATACACACACATACATACAATATACCAAAACATAATGTTTACTATATATACAACTATTATAGTCCTTAGAGACAACAAATTACCTTGGGGGAAAAGGTATTTTATTCAAAAGACAGTCCTCATTTACTAACACAAATATGCCTATTTTAGTCATATCATTTCTCATACTGCTAACTAAATAGCCAAACTGAAAACATACGAAGGAAAAAAAAAAAATCAGTGGTAATCATGATTTCCTTTGTGATGTGCTTCCTTCTTGCTATTACAGCCTCCATCCTTGCAATTGAAAATGAGAACTGGAATACTACACAAAGTTTCACTCCGTGATCTTTTAATTTATAGAATGAGCATTTTTAAAATTAATTAATTTTTTATTGAAGGATAATTGCTTTACAGAATTTTGCTGTTTTCTGTCTAGAATGAGCATTTTAATAAATCATTAAATCTCTGAAAATCTGATTTGAATGCCTGCAAAGCAAGTCATCATATGCTATGACTTGCTAATATCTCTGTAGCTTCATCTCCCCCTAAGCTGCAGGCAGGATGGTCTCTTCTAGTTCTGCGAGAGTAGGTTTTGCTGACCTCAGGGCCTTTAAACATGCCGTTTCTTTTTGTCTGGTACACTGTTCCCTTCCCTTCCTTAATATCCCCACCCAATAATAAAAATAAGAAATCACTCTCCAAAGATTTCAATACATGCTTTTTCCCTTCGTATCACTTATCACAAACTGTAAATATAGATCCACTGGTACAATTTCCGAGTAGCTATCTCTGAGCAAGTTATCATGCCTTTTATTTTCCCCTTCTGCTTTTTCTTGAGTATTTAGCATAGTGTCTGCCCCACAGAAAGGAAATACATAATCTGAAAAACCATTTTCTTGTCTAAACTTATTCTTGTCTAATAAACCTTCCTTAAGCATGCTGACTTGTAATTTTTCTTTAATTCTGCTAGTTGTATAACAAAATTAAGATTTTAATGGTCAGGATAGTTAAAATCCTTGCATTATCATTCATACGCTTACACACACACATATATATAACTATCCGTGAAAAAGAGGGCATGTAAATTTTTAAAAATTTTATCATCACACTCTAAGATTCTTTTTAGCTTAAAAACTATGTGATTCTAATCCCATTTCATGAACTGGTAACAGTATTATTCTCGTTACCATGGGTATGTAATACAATTACTGCATTCATAAATGAAACATTAGAAATACTCAGTTGTAGCTTAACAAAAACTGTATTTGGTGGAGACATGTCTAACTGGCTTTAAAATGCTTTCTTAAATAAAATGTAATATTAAATAGGAAACAAGCTACTATTGTACATCATTAAAATAACTGTCTATTTAAATACAGGGGTCAGGATGGTACTCCAGTCTTAAACCTGTACATGTGATTAGGGTACTCATGATTTATATAACCCTGAATCTTTCAATTACAGCAATTTTCAAAACAGCACATCATCTATTAAACCACAATAATAATGGTAACATCATAAGAAGACATTTCAATAGTTTTCTAAAACCTCGGAACGTCATGTACTCCTATAACTGGCAGTAAAATAAGACACTATCATGAAAGTGTAGTTGCTCAATTGTGTCAGACTCTCTGCGACCCTATGGACTGTAGCCTGCCAGGCTCCTCTGTCCATGGGATTTTCCAGGCAAGAATACTGGAGTCGGTTGACATTTCCTTCTCCAGGGGATCTTTCAGACCCAGGGATCGAACTCAGGTCTCCTGAATTGCAGGCAGATTCTTTACCATCTGAGCCACCAGGGAATCCCTTCAGACACTAAAGCACATGCCAATCAATACTTTCTTGTCCTACAGAAACACATCTTTGATCTTTAAAAGAAGTCAATGCATATATCAAATACACCATATACCATGTATATAGGCCAACTTTCCTTGTATTCCCTCATTTGTATGTTTTAAAAAATCTGCTGGTAATGCAGGAGACTCAGGTTTGATTCCTGTGTCAGGAAGATCCCTTGGAGAAGGGAATGGCAACCCACTCCAGTATCCTTGCCTGGAGAATTCCATGGACAGAGGAGCCTGGTGGGCTACAGTCCATGGGTCCATGGGGTCGCAAAGAGCTGGACACGACTGAGTGAATTTCACTTCACTATTAACAGATATGGAGAATGAACAGCCTGTTCATATCAAGAATGAACAGCCTGTAATTTCTGAGCCTTGCTGAGATTTAACATTCTGAGACATTAAGATAGCATCTCCTCTGGCCTACTGAGTAGCATTCTAACTATTGTTAAAAATTGTTTAAAAGTTTGTAAGTAAGAAAGAAAGAAGATTTAAGAAAGGCATAGAGAACAGAGTTTTTACTGGCCTAAAAACTCAGAAGAAAGCCTCTCAACTCTCTTTATCTCTTTTCCCATGAGAAAAGCCCAAATACTGTATGTACTCCTTTAGAAGACTCCATCAAAAAGTGTAAGGAGATCAAAGTGAAAGTCGCTCAGTCATGTCCAACTCTTTGCGAGTACAATCCATGGAATTCTCCAGGCCAGAATACTGGAGTGGGTAGCCCTTTCCTTCTCCAAGGGATCTTCCCAACCCAGGGATCGAACCCAGGTCTCCCACAGTGCAGGCGGATTATTTACCAGATGAGCCATCAGAGAAGCCCTCAAAACAGACTATTAAAGGAAAAAAGATAAAGGTAATCACAAACACTTAATTTTAGAACCCTAACTTTGATTCAGAGAAGCTAGAATTTAGAGTTCTGTATTTACCATCTGACAGAAAAAGCAAAAAAGAGTTTTAAGTAAATGTCTCAAGTTTTGGTATACATGCCCCATCAGTTCAGTTCAGTCGTGTCCAACTCTTTGCGACCCCATGAATCATAGCACGCCAGGCCTCCCTGTCCATCACCAACTCCCGGAGTTCACTCAAACTCATGTCCATTGAGTTGGTGATGCCATCCAGCCATCTCATTCTCTGTCATCCCCTTCTCCTCCCGCCCCCAATCCCTTCCAGCATCAGAGTCTTTTCCAGTGAGACAGCTTGTCGCATGAGGCGGCCAAAGTATTAGAGTTTCAGCTTTAGCATCAGTCCTTCCAATGAACACCCAGGATTGATCTCCTCTAGAATGGACTGGTTGGATCTCCTTGCAGTCCAAGGGACTCTCAAGAGTCTTCTCTAGCACCACAGTTTAAAAGCATCAATTCTTCCGTGATCAGCCTTCTTCACAGTCCAACTCTCACATCCATACATACATGTCAGTTTTCTGATTCTTTGGAATTTTTCCCTTAACAGGTTTGTAAAATACCAATTTGCCTTAAGTTTACACTATTATATGACCTACCAAAAAATCCAAGAACTCATCGAGTCAGCCAACAAGGAAGACCAGGCAAGTTGGGAAACAGATTTAGAAGAATCCTCTAATAGAAGAAATAATGAGTTTCTAAAAAAGAAGTCTTTTCTGGATACCCCTCAAACACTAGTTATGATGGGAGACAACTAGTGTTTGAGGGTAAAAAAACTAATCTGGTTTTCCAAAAAATAAAAATAGGATGGGAAGACAAAATAGACCAAGGGTTATAAATTTAGTTCAAGATCAAGCAGATTTAGTTTTAACTGCTTTAACAGTAAAGAAATCTTTAAGAGATACTGATGGCCAGAGCTGTCACACTGTAAGTTTTACTCAAACTTTTAAATATGACCTCTTGTTTACACTGCATGCATGTCAATTTCAGGCTTCCTAGGTGGGGCGGGGACAATGGTAAGGAACCCATCTGCCCATGCAGGACAAGTAAGAGACAAGGGTTCGATCCCTGGGTTGGGAAGATCCCCTGGAGGCAGAAAAGGCAGCCCGCCCCAGCACTCTTGCCTGGGAAATCTCATGGACAGAGGAGCCTGGGAGGCTACAGTCCCTGGGGTCGCAAAGAGTCAGATATGACTGAATAGCTGAGTACACATGCATGGGCACACATCAATTTCCCGGCCGACTGTCAGAAGCATTTTATTCCTGCCTCTGGTAACACAATCTGAGGCTGTTCAGGAAACAAACGAATAAAATACCAGAGTTTCACGCAAGTTTTACAGTTGCTGTTAAGACCTGGTAAGAAATATGATAGGTGTGCATTGTGAGCAGCTAACACTTTACATATTTACATCTGAAGGCTACAACCTTCACTATGAAAACATGAGTTCCAAACAAGCTGATAACAGGTAAAGAAATGCCTACTGGACATCTCCACTCAAATGTTCACCAGCACTTCAAAATCTGCATATTTTAAGACTGACCTTACTATCTTTTCAACATCTTGTTCGTGCATTCACTATCAACTTTGCTGCCCAGAAATGTGGAAGCCTTTACACATTCAACTGTTAACCAAACCCCACAGTGTAACCTCCTTAACATCAATTTTCTATTCTCCATCCTCACAGCTAACTTACGTTAGTTCAAGTCCCAGTTATTTCTTACATAGTCTACTGCTTCATCTCCTGCACTGTCTACATCCAATCAATTTTCTATACCATCACCACAGTGATGTGATTCTTCTGTCACTTCTACTTAACAACTTTCAACTACACAGCCACTGTACAAATTCCTTACTAAGATGTGACAGGCTCTTTACCTTCTGGTCTCTTCTACCATTAGTCTCATTTCTCACTTAGCTCCTCTTTATTCCCTATACAGCAGCTATATTTCACTGCTTTCACTTTCTTGGAATGTTCCATGTATATATACATGTATGTACGTGTATGCGTGTGTGTGTGTACATATATATCTTTTCTCATGGTATTCCCTCTGCCTGGTATACTCTTACCAACTGGGAGAAGACCGTGTCTTTTCAGATCTGGCTTAAGCACTCAGCACTTTAAGAAGCCTCTCCCGGCTCTCCAAGGGAAGACTGACACCTGTCTCACTCTACAGCCCTTGTGTCTGTGCATGCTAAGTCGCTCAGTCGTGTCCGATTCTGTGCGACCCCATGGACTATATCCCACCAGGCTCCTGTCCGTGGGATTCTCCAGGCAAGAACACTGGAGTGGGTTTCCATGCCCTCCTCCAGGGGATTTTCCTGACCCAGGAATCAAACCCACATCTCTTGTCTCCTGCATTGGCAGGCAGGTTCTTTACCACTATCGCCACTGGGAATGTATTGGTATACATTTCTAGTTATTCAGGTCCTTGAGCACTGATGCCATACCTCTCTCACTACACATCTCCTTACATCTACACACAAGAATATCACTAGAATGCCCACTTTCTACCTTTTCACTGTTAGCTAGTGCAGCAAAGCATTTATTTCTAGGGTGGATTATACTGACATGGCTGTCTAGTCACTAAAAATTTACCAACACTTCTATTTATGTTAAGAACAAGATAATTCATCCACTATAATAACTACATTGCTGTTGTTTGTTGCTTAGTTGCTACGCTGTGTCGGACTCTTGCGACCCCATGGGCTATAGCCCACCAGCCTTCTCTGTCCATTAGATTTCCCAGGCAAGAATAATGGAGAGGGTTGCCATTTCCATCTCCAGGGGCTCCTTCTGATCCATGGGTCAAACCCATGTCTCCTGCATCGCAGGTGGATTCTTTCCCACTGAGCCATTGGCAAGCCTATAGTGATTACATATTTTTTCCTAAAGAAGAGGATGACTATTTGAAAATGGACTTACTGAGCTCTACTTCATTATTTAAAATTGGTTATGTCTGTCCCCAAGAGCTGAACTACAAAACAAGTTTTCACTGATATAAAGGAAAATCTTAAAATATAATCTTAAAACAGGCTGTTTCAACCATTTTAATTTCTAATATTTCTGGGTTATTTTCAAAGCTAATGCTATAATTATGAAAAACTTTAAGGTCAATAATATTTTAAAATTAGTAACTAAAGGGAACCAGAATTGCTAGAATATCAAGACTTAGCATCTTTAAAAATTTTTTTAATTGGAGGATAATTGCTCTATAATGTTGTGTTAGTTTCTGATGTACAACAAAACAAGTGAATGAGTTATATGTATACATATATCCCTTCCCTCTTGAGCCTCCTTCCCACCTCCCACCCCATCCCACCCCTCTAGATTATCACAGAGCACAGGGTTAACCTCCCTGTGACATACACCAAATTTCCACTGGCTATCTACTTTACACAAGGAAATGTATCTATTTCAATGCTACTCTGTCAACTTGTCCCATCCTCTCCTGCCCACTGTGTCCATAAGTCTGTTCTCTCTAAGGGTTAGCATCTTGAATAAGTGATATAACTGCTTAATACCTTCCTCAATATTCTCCCTCCATTTTATCTATAAAATGGTTACAAATACGGGGGGTTTTAGAAGGTTTGTTTCTGCAAAGTGCTTTGGGAAAGAATACATTTAGGGTACTTTTAAAAAGTCTCTAAAACACTACCTCCTATCAGTAAAATTCTGAATTTCTTTAATGATTTGACTGCTTCCTCTCATTCCCTTGGCTAAGTAAGAGAACAAACATGTCGCAGGATCAGAGCATGAACTGTAATGTTAAACAAATTATTAAACACATCCACTTGCATTCACACACTTGGGAGAATGAGGATTTAGTTTATTTTTGCAGGCATACAGGAAAGCAATTCTATAACCTATGTTCCACTTCCGTGGCCAATCTCTTTGGCTCTGTGGCAGATTTTTCTTATTCCAGAGTAGCACTGTCCAACAGAAGTGTCCATGATAATGGAAAGATGTTGTAACTGCATTGTAGAGTATGGCAGCCACCATGTGACTACTGGGCACTTGAAATGTGATCAGCTGAATGAAGAACTTAATTTTTACTTTAAAATAGCAAAATGTGACTAGTAGTTACCATTCTGGACAGTGCAGCAATAAATGGCAATGTCAACAAAATGTATCAAGTTTAATCTGGTTCCTGTCAAATTGGGCTTGGGTTAGACCCATACTGGGCTAGCCCTCTCCCCACTGAAGGGTCAGGCAATAGATTTGAGGGGACACACCCCCAGGAATCTGCAAACTTCTGTAGAAGACCAGAGTAACTATTTTAGATTCTGTGGGCCAGGAGGCCAAATGGTCTCTGCTGTAACTATCCATCTCTAACACTGTAACACAGAAGTGGCCACACACAGTTTGGAAAGGAGTTCATGTGGCTGTGTTCCAATATGTTGAATTGGAACACAACTTTTACTTATGAACACAGAAATCAGAATTTCATATAATTGTCATGTGTCAGGGAACATTATTATTATTGTTCTCTTTTAGATTTTTTTCAACAATGTAAGAATGCAAAAACTGTTCTTAGTTTTCAGGCTGTACGAAAACAGGTTGTGGAGCCAAACCACCAGCCTGGCTTGTAAGTCTCTGAGATACAAGAAGGGTCAGTGAGCACAAGAAGAGATACACGACACTGTTAGTCATCAAGGAAATGCCAACTAAAACCACAATAAGATCCCACAAGAATGGCAAAACCAAAGGTTGGCGCAGATACGGAGTCCTTGGAACTATTACACACTGCTGGTGAGAAAGTAAAACGCTACAATCAGTTCGGCAGTTTCTTTAAAAGGTTAAACATATCGCAGGACTCAGTAACCCTACTCCAAGCATGTAAGAGAAAATTTATGTCTATATATAAAGTGCCACATTCATACCATGAAATACTACTCAGCAATAAAAAGTAACCAGCTACTGATGCTATGCGACAAACCGAGTGAAACTCAAAATCACTGTGTTGAGTAAAACAAATCAAAACCCAAAGAGTACATTGTACATGCATTACATAAAATTCCAGGAAATACAAACTAATCTACAGTGACAGAAAGCAGATGAGGGCTGTCAAGAACTAAAGGCTGAGGGAGGAGCAGACTGCAGTTAGGAGGAAATGTTCTGTATTTTAATTGTGGTAAAGCAATCAAAGGTATGTATATGTCAACTTGTACACTTTAAATGGACGTTGTTTCCTGTATACATAAAGCTGATTTAAAGCAAGTCTTGATTTCACTGGCATCAGATTTACACACAGCAATCTCTGTGAACTGTTCTATTCACTTTTGTAAGTGCTGTTTAACCTGAAATGGGTAAGCGGGGGACAGGTTAAGTTAGCCTGACGTCTCACACCATCACTGCAGATGGGACCTGTAGGGCACATTAGTAGTTACTTGTATCAATGAGCTTTAAACAGACAAGTTTTAGGTATTCTGTGAATTGAAAACCTTTCCTGTTCATACACTCTGATCTCTCTGGAACATTTATGATAAGTCAGACTAAAATGTAGGATTCCAAGAATTAGTAAATCATCCTTTATGTTAAAACAAGTTTTCATTTGTAATACCTCTGAAATACTGTCCTTACTTAAAAACAATAACAAAACAACAAAAAACCCTGTCACTCAGATGCAATGTGTTTGACAATATTTGTTATATAACAAATAAATATGTCTATGAAGGCTAGAAGAAACTTACTCAACTCTGGAATGACATTATCAATTCAAAACATTAAGAGGAAAGAAAACAAGGTCCCATTTTCCAGTTAAGTTTTATTCATTCTTTTAAATGCTAGGCTAGTTTTTGACAAGAACTTACAGGGACTTGTCAGATGGAGCAATGGCAAAATAATGATTAAAACATCACCTACTAACAAAAATAAAAAATTATTTTAAATAATCTATGGCTATACATTGATCAAAGCTGGGATAGTTTTATTTTTTAACTGAGTATAGATATGTGAAACACAAACATGGCTCCCCAGATTCTTCTCAGAGCAAACAATGTTACATACAGGTTTCCAAAGTTAAATTAAATGTCATGCTTGACTTCAGACAATTCGCTTCGGAAGAGAGAAGTAAAATACCAAAATTCAGGAGTTAGTGGAGATGAGTTGGTTGAAAAAACTGAGATTTTAAATTATTTGCTAAACTGAAAGACATATGTTTTCAAAACACCAGGCTACCCTGGTGGCTCAGACGGTAAAGCGTCTGTCTGCTATGTAGGAGACCCAGGTTCAATCCCTGGGTTGGAAAGATCCCCTGGAGAAGGAAATGGCAGCCCACTCCAGTACCCTTGCCTGGAAAATCCCATGGATGGAGGAGCCTGGTAGGCTAAGTCCATGGGGTTGCAAAGAGTCAGACATGACTGAGCAACTTCACTTTCACTTTTCAAAACTCTGCAAATATTACTAAATAGGCTTGAAAAAAATCCTTTAGAAAACTCTGCTTTTCCCATTTCTGACTTTAAATGCACCCTTTTAAACCATATACTTGACTCAGATGTTAGGGAATGTGTCTAGCATAACTCAATTCTTTTTGAAACTACACACTTCAAGTATCTTAATTTATCATACAAACTAGAAATGAGATCAGATTTTGTGACAACATAGATTTGTGCACTTAAAAATTAAAAGGCCACCACAGCTATAGTATCACAACTTCCTGATGTAGTACAGGAATAGTCAATTAATCTAATTGTTTTTCCAAGTATTTATAGGAAAGCATTTGATTGCTTTTCATCTTAAGTTTTTCTCTAAGAGAGGCTTAAACCCAGGGACTTTAAGTGCTACTCATTTTTCAGGCTACAAGCATCAACATCTTATGTTGATTTCTTTGCACCACAGAAAATGTCCTTCACTGCTTACTGCTTAAGAGACCTCTTTACTTATTATCTGGGGTATAACAGGGCTCTTCATGGGAAATAGATGGGGAAACAGTGGAAACAGTGTCAGACTTTATTTTTTTGGGCTCCAAAACCACTGCAGATACTGACTGCAGCCATGAAATTAAAAGACGCTTACTCCTTGGAAGGAAAGTTATGACCAACCTTGATAATATATTAAAAAGCAGAGACTTTACTTTGCCAACAAAGGTCCATCTAGACAAGGCTATGGTTTTTCCCGTGGTCATGTATGGATGTGAGAGTTGTACTGTGAAGAAAGCTGATCGCCGAAGAATTGATGCTTTTGAACTGTGGTGCTGGAGAAGACTCTTGAGAGTCCCTTGGACTGCAAGGAGATCCAACCAGTCCATTCTAAGGGAGATCGATCCTGGGTGTTCATTGGAAGGACTGATGTTAAAGCTGAAACTGCAATACTTTGGCCACCTCATGCGACGAGTTGACTCACTGGAAAAGACTCTGATGCTGGGAAAGGCTGGGGGGCGGGAGGAGAAGGGGACGACCGAGAATGAGATGGCTGGATGGCATCACCGACTCTGTGGACATGAGTTTGAGTGAACTCCGGGAGTTGGTGATGGACAGGGGGGCCTGGCGTGCTGTGATTCATGGGGTCGCGCAGAGTTGGACACGACTGAGCGACTGAACTGAACAGGGCTCAATTTGCGAGACACGCTACAGATTTAGTCCTCACATTCCCCAACAAAAATTGGTAGGTGGGGGAGAGGAAGGCATATTTAAGATAGATGAAATGGAAATATAAGTATGTGCATAAATATCTTAGGAAAATTTATGACAGTGTACATATGAATTGAGAAGATGGTGCTTTATTTGGGAGAGAATGGTAAGGATGACAACTAGAAATCCTAGCAGAATGCTGGAAGTATAAGGGACTTAAGTGTGTATGTGTGTGTGCTCAGCCATGTCTGACTCTCTGTGACCCCATGGACTGACCCCCCCCCCACTCCCTCCCCGGCTCCTCTGACCATAGGATTTTCCAGGTAAGAATACTGGAGTGGGTTGCCAATCCCTTCTCCAGGGGATCTTCGTGACCCAGGGATCGAACCCGGGTCTCCTGCACTGCAGGCAAATTCTTTCCATCTGAGCCACCAGGGAAGTCTGTAAGGGACTTAAGAGATCACCTAATTCAGGTTCAAGGAGACTAAATGAGTTGCCCAATTAAATGGCATAACACATATCAAGGGGCTTAGCATGGTGCTAGCACGTAACAGATATTCCATAAACGTTTGTATCACCCTCTTGCTTACCCCCAACCAAGGTCCCCCACCAGGAAGGTGTGCAAGAACCAAAACCACACTGTAACCTAAATCTTCCAATAGCTCTCTAGTCTTCCAGAGATACCACGTCCTTTCATCAGCCTATTTCAAGGAACATCTCTATGATCTCTATAATACCTGTGTAGAGTCGCTGTGAGCATTAAATGAGATCACGTAAAATGGTTAGAAGCTAAAAGTCCAATCAATGCTAGCATGAAGTTTCCAAAGCTGCCCTCTCTCAAACGTGTCCTTTCCATTCATGACAGTATGAGTGTGTATGTGTGTCTGTGTGTGTGTGCGCACAAACATGTATGAAGGGGTAAGGAGCCATGGATGCAAATATCAGATACTCGTAAGACTCAACTTTTGACATTTCTTCTCCTTTCCGCAAGATTTTGATATGGACTCCTGGGTACCAATGTCATTTCACTGAAAATTTCCTGCCACCACCTGAAAGTCACTCACTTTCAGTGTGAGTAGCAAACTCAGATGTACTCAAATGGGGTAAAGGTGATGGAAGCAACAGTTTCTTCATTCAGGGATATGTTGACAAAAACAATGTCGCACTACAAATTCACAACTCAACCCAGGTTCAGTATCTAAATACCATGCAAGGCCCCTGAAAACAGGACATCACATCTTGTACTTCTGTGCGTGTGTGTAAGACAGGACAATAAATGCTTAACAGTCATTCATTGTTTTTTCATCATCCTCAAAAATTCAGTAATTAAAAAATTCAACCTGCATGTAACTCTCCAGGAATATATGCTGAGACCCTGAACTAGCTTGAGAAAGACTTATAAATCAGTTTCTCAATAAAATATGATAGGTGTTGCATCTAAAAAGGAATATATCTTTAAACTCAAGTTCTAAAATACTCAAGTAACTTGAAATTGTAGGCAAATTTTTACATAGATATACTTTACCTCCATAGAGAGTACACAGCTTCTATTACATTCTTAAACAAACAAAGTCCCCCCAAAACTGAAGAACCAGTGTTCTATGCTGCTTCTCCCCTGGCTTTGAAGTTCAGGTTCTCATGGATAGGCCTTCCACAACTGGACTTTTAAAAGCATACTTAAAAATCAAATGACAGGACAGTAATTACCCTCAGGAGGATGTGTGGGTAATTGTAGAGGGGGCTATCGGGGGACTTCTGAGGCACTGAAAACATCGCGGATTTGGGTGTTGGTTATTAGAGTGTACACTCTGTGAAAATTCATCAGGCTGAAAAATTACGATTTTTGTATCTGTCTGAAGGAATATTTCAGTAAGAGGTTAAAAAAAAACAAACAAACACCTAACAAAGATGGGTCACTTATACATAATTACATCATTACATAATGTAAAAAAAGAAGTCCTTAAAAATTACATCATAGGAAGGGTCAGCGTGGTGAAGATTTGAAACCGCCAGACAATAGCCAGTGAGGCACTGTGGCCCCCACCCACCCTCCTGCAACTAAGTTAACTAAAGCCTGCCAATGAGGATGTGGGGTGAGCTTGCCAACAGGTTCTCCATCCTCAGTTAAGCCTGGAGGTGAATCATAGCCCCGGCTGACAGCTTGACAACCAGACCCTCAACTAGAACTACCTCGTCAAGACACTCCCGGATTCCTGACTCTGAGAATATCTGTGAGATAATATATGTTTGGTGTTTAAAAGAAGAAAAAAGAGATGATGCAATATCTAAATACTCTCTTCCTTACATATACGGAAGTGAGCAAAGTAGACTTGGAAGTTGTACCTACAGACACATCAGCTTATCGGTTTAAACTGGCAACTTTCACCTTATGAAGGGCTGGTACAATATCGTGTTCCAAACCCAACCAAGAAGAAAGAAAATACAGCTGGTGGTTATGAACATCAATTCTGGTATCAAATGGGAGTTAATTTACCTGTAAGATACAGAACAGGGATCTTCTTAATGCTCCTTTTTCCTACCTCCATCTAACTTAGAGATTCCATTAAAGAAATATTTTGTTTTATTGCATGCTTGAATGATATCACATGGATGCAGACAACCCTTAATTCTTCTGAAGGCTTTTCTCACAAGAGGTACTAACACTATCAGAATTATCAAGGTTATAAAGGTGTCCGTCTAAAATACAGACATATTATTTGTACAAATCCACAGGAAAGGTTGCTGGGGTGAGAGAGGGAATGTGTAGCTATTTTGTATGATCCAACACAAATGTAGCACGTTTTGCAATCAATGTATTCGTTCTTCTATCCATTTGTACTTCTGAAGCCTGCCCAAGACAGTATCAGAATTTGACACTTCAGCAGTCTGGCTCCAGTATCTTTTTCAGTCCCCAATCCTCTATAGTTCCCAGCACAGCAAAGGGCTTTGGGCACATTAAGCCCTTACGGTATCAGTTTAACTGAAAGAAAATTACAAAAGTAACTATTTTTCCCCCTTTAAGATTCTCCAAAGTTGTACAGAATTCTCTTCTCAGAATAAATCACCCACGTCCTTCATGTTTCCCTGCATGATTTTAAAAGCTAAAAAGACAACTATCTTTTCCTCTAAACGGGCTAAGCTTTTGCACTCTGTTAAATTTTAACCTGCCAGTTTTAATGATTCTTCTTGACCCCTAGAGTTACAGTGGTGGTCAATATTTAAACAAATATGACTATGTGAAAACTGTATTTTCTGTTATTACTCAGTCGTAATGCAGAGACCAGTAAATAATACTGTAAGAGTCTGAGTAAGACCCGGGATAACAACAGAATAAATCCAACAAAACCCCAGAATTATCATTCATTTAATGTATTTACATGTGTGTTAGTCGTGTCCAACTCTTTGTGATCCCTATGGACTATAGTCCGTCAGGCTCCTCTGTCCATGGGATTCTCCAGGCAAGAATACTGGAGTGGGATGCCATTTCCTTCTCCAGGGAATCTTCCTGACCCAGGGATTGAACCAGGGTCTCCTGAATTCAGAGGGATTCTTTACCATCTGAGCTATAGGGAAGTCCCATATTTACATAGATTCATATGTTAAATAATATACTTTATATCCAATTTTATCATATATATATTCCTTTTTCTCTCAAGAGCCTGGATATCAGCTAGCATCCTTAAAACTAACATCTGATGATCCTTCTTAATTTTTCTGTTACCACTGTACACTAAGCTAACTTTCATTTCTTTATAATAACTAGCCAGCAAGTGAAAATACCAAATCCTCATTATCTACATTTCACTTAATATGTTTTTTAAAAACGGAAAGAGGACCATTCATTTTATGAAGATAAATACAAATGAGTTTGATTTTTTAACAATCACTGCATCCTTGGTGGGTGTTAGATAAAGTCCTCTAAGACAAAGAGTAAGAAACTTATCACAACGAGAAGGTTCTTGCAAGTCTGTCTTCTGAAGAGACTTGACTACTGACATCAACGGAGCTAAAAGACAAATCAAATATTGTAATTTTCCATTACTATCGCTTTGTGACTTCCATGAAATACTTACTTATCAGAAGAGATGCTCAGGACTCCAGCCTGAGAATCATATGACACTTACTTAGTGTCAATAGAAAAAACAACAACACAAAACTGCTCACCCTGGTGGTTCAGGAAAGCACTAGCTACATAATGACTCAACTATTTAGAACTGCACATGAAGCTTTCAAATAATCACTGTCTTGAATCAGTGATAGACTTTTTTAAACTTCATATTCCAATAGTGTTTTCAGAAAAATACTGCCCCTCAAAGCACTTCAGATTTGTCCTTAATCTTTTCATTCCACACAGGGGAGAATTTATCTTTTTCTTGAGAAGGTTTTCTGCTACAATACAGTACATGTTTAAGACTCCAAGTATACAAAACTAGAAGTAATCTAGTGGTCTAACAAACAAAAGCATAAAATTCCTTCACAGACTTATCCGGTTGTTAAAAAGACCACTAATTTAGAGAGTAACATACTATAACTCTATGAAATCAAATGAAGCACTGAACTGGCCCAGTCCTCTTTGTTTTGAAAAGTTAGTAAGTTCTTAGTTTGGTAGATTTTTATGTTGGGGTGGGTGGGAAAAAAACAACTCCTGACTAAGGCAGACCCTCCTTTGAGAGGTAAGTGCTATGAAGACTGCTTGAACTCATCCTGACGTTCCTCTGGTGAGGAATGACCACCTTTTTGATTCAAAATGTGGGAGAGATCACAGGAAGAGAGACTTCTTTGCAAGAGATAAGACAGATGTATATTCATAAAAGTACACGAACTTCCTGTCTTCCAAAGCATCATCGGAAAGGCTATCTATTAAAACCATATTCTGGAATGCTCTCTGACACTATGTTTTTATTTCCCCAGTAGATAAGACCATGGAACCCAAAGTCAGAAGCCTCCAATCCACTTCCTAAATAAATCTAACATCAGTTCTATGCTTCGGTTTCCTCAAAATGACAGAAGTAGTTAATGCCTATCTACTCTTTTAGGATGGAAGAATTAAAAAAAAAAAATCACATAAAAATCCTACATGCTTCTTAGAAATGGCTGCTATAAAACTCAAGGAACTACAGTATTATTATTATCACCTTGTATCAAGTTTTACTGCTACTTCTGAATCACGCTACTGATACTGGGTTTCAAATACAAATCTGTGGTCTTCCATCTGTGGTTACAATTTTCTATATAATTCTGTCCTGATAACTTGTGCTTCCCCCTTCAAAGATTTACTCTACTGATCCCTGGCCTTAGAATTTATTTAGTCCCTTCTCTCCCAAAGAAACTGACAGAAGTCACACCACCCCAGTTCCTTGTAGACAAAACGTGAGAAGATTCTCCTTTTTACTTGAGGAATGGTAACTATACAATATGCAAAGTAAGGAGACACACTTGCTATACTCTCTACTTTCTACTTCCCACAACACAAAACCCTTGCGGTTACCTAGAAAATCCAAAGGTTTCTGACAATATAACTGTAACAATAACTGTGTCATAAAATTATCGGATCTAAGGCACAGAAAGGAAAAACTTTATCGAGTTGGCAAGAAATAACCCTGACTCCTCGAGCTACTTTTAGGAGCGGTTTGTCCCTTCCTAGGGCCTGTGCCATGTCTTTGAAAAAAAGTGGCCCGGGCCCAAAGCACGCCCGGGGCAGCTCTGCAGCCCCATGGGGACCCTCCGGAGCAAACGTCTGCACCCAACGTTGCAGTTCTCGATTCAGACACACCCCCTCCACCCCGCGTTTCAGAGGAGGTGTGGGCACTCAACTCCTTCACTGGGGATAGGGGGACCGGAGGGAGGGCGGGCCCAGGCCTGAGCACCCATTTTGGAGGATCGGGGAGCTCGGCCTTGCAGGCTGTGCGATCAGGAGTGGGGGAGTGGTGGGCGAATCCGTGGGAGCGGGGAAGGAGGCAGGAGGGAGGGGGTCTCCTATGTTCGGGGGCGAGAAGAGGAAGGCGGCGGGAAAGACGCGGTAGAGCGAGATTGATCAGTGAGAGGTATTCTTTTTGTTATCTGTTTAGGGCCGGCGAGTGTGACGGGGAAGTGCCCCTCAGGACAGAGTCGGCAAGGGGTCTCCCTACCGCCCCCGTCTTGGGGGGCACTGAAGACTTGCGGGAGGCCTCCCTCCGGGGTGAGGACAGTCACTGGTAAGCGATGTAGGCTGTGCCCGCCGGGGCGCGGATTCCTGAACCTCCAGCCCCGCGCGAGAGGCGTGGGACCGGGTAGGAGGGGATGGAGGAGGCCCCCGGCCCGGGAGGCGGGAAAGGCCCCAGGGCTCCGGGACGGGGCGGCGTCTCCGGAGCCCCGAGTGGCGGCGGTGCGGGCCCGGCGAGCCCCGACCCTGCCCGAGCCCCTCGGGCCGCGCGCGCCCCCAGTCCCCACTCTCCGCGGCCGCCCCCTCCCCCGCAGCTGCTCTCACCTGCACATGATCCGCCATTTTGCTCCATTCATGCTCCTCTGCGGCCCCCCCTCCCCCCCAACGCGCACCTCGGCCGGGCCGCCGCCGCCGCCGCCGTCGCCGCTGCGCCTGCGCGCTGGGGGCTCGTCGCGCTGCGCTCGCGGCGTAGCGCCGCCCGGCTGCGCAGGCCCGGGCGGCAGGGGCCGCGGTTGGAGAATGCGCAGCGCCGTTGGGACGGCGTAAAGGCGCGGCAACGTCAGCGGCCCGGAGACGCGGGAGGCGGGTGGAGGAGGGAGCTGACCGGGGGGCGCGAGGGGAGGGGGCCGGGGGAACAAAGCTTTGTTTACATGATTTTTAAAGGGGCCGCGCTCGCTTCGGCGGGCCGGCGAGAGCGGCAGCGGGAGGTGGCGCTGCCTTAGCTCATCGGCTTGGCGAGGGCTCCCGGAGGGACCGGGACCTGTCCCCGCCCAGACCCCTGCACCTGACGGATCCCTCCCTTCAAGTGTCCTCACGTCGTGCTCCCGACGCCCCTCACCCGGCTGCGGCCGCACCACTGCTGTAACACCACACCACACCCCCGGGGGTTCTTCCGGTGCGCCCACCGCCCACTTAGGACGCCTGCATTATTCTTTACTTTTCACTGCCGACGAATTTGTGTCCTTTTGGATTTCTGTTCCAGTGGACAGGGGTCGTTGCTCTCTGATCCTAGGTTTTACCAGCAACCCAAATCTCCTTGTTTCCATTTCTATCCTTTTCTCCACGCTAAACATTCATGGAAATAACCGCCAAGTAATGGTAATGATGGATACACGCAGAAGGCACGGTTCCGACCTTCCCCAATAAATTGTCATCTTAATCAGCCATCTAGGCTGCCTCCTAAGAGTGGTCAGAAGCTGGGGGAGGTGGTGGTGGGGAGAGACATAGGGATTTTAGGACCCCTGGGCTCAGTCTTGAGTGGAAAATCCATCCCTCTGGGTGAGGTCAGGTCAGGCCTTGCCTGCTGAGACCAATTCCAGTTTTTCCCACTAGGAAAGATAGATCCTGTTTTCCATTAGATCCCACTCTGGCTTCCAGTCGTGGTACCCGGATTAGATTTTATCTGAATTCTGAGAGTATAGGTTGTATGTTAGTAGTGAATGACACACACACTTTCTGTTAAGGATCAGGAGGACTGGTGCTCAGCGTTCATTTCAACCTTCGTCCTCCTCTGAGTGTGTCTTCCTGATTCGCAGAGGTAGGACACCTAAAAACTACATTACCCAGACTTCCTTGCAGCCAGGGTTCTGTATGCAAGTTAAGTTCAGTCGCCCAGTCCTGTCCGACTCTGCAGCCCCATGGACTGCAGCACCCCAGGCTTCCCTGTCCATCACCAACTCCAGGAGCTTGCTTTCAAACTCAGGTCCATGCAGTGAGTGATTCCATCCAACCATCTTATCCTCCGTCGTCCCCTTCTCCTGCCTTCAATCTTTCCCAGCATCAGGGTTTTTTCCAATGAATCAGTTCTTCACATCAGGTGGCCAAAGTATTAGAGTTTCAGCTTCAGCATCAGTCCTTCCAATGAATATTGAGGACTGATTTCCTTTAGGATTGACTGGTTTGACCTCCTTGCAGTCCAAGGGACTCTCAAGAGTCTTCTCCAATACCAGCAAAGCATCAGTTTTTCAGCACTCAGCTTTCTCCATAGTCTTACTCTCACATCCATACATGACTACTAGAAAAACATAGCTTGACTAGACAGACTTTTGTCAGCAATGTCTCTGCTTTTTAATATGCTGTCTAGGTTGGTCATAGCTTTTCTTCCAAGGAGGAAGCATCTTTTAATTTCATGGCTGCAGTCACCATCTGCAGTGGTTTTGGAGCCAAAGAAAATAAAGTGTGTCCCTGTTTCCATCGTTTCCCCATCTCTTTGCCATGAAGTGATGGGACTGGATGCCATAATCTTAGTTTTTTGACTGTTGAGTTTTAAGCCAACTTTTTCACCCTCCTCTTTCACTTTCATCAAGAGGCTCTTTAGTTCTTCCTCACTTTCTGCCATAAGGGTGGTGTCATCTGCATATCTGAGGTTATTGATATTTCTCCTAGCAATCTTGATTCTAGCTTCTGCTTCATCCAGTCCAGCATTTTGCATGATGTGCTCTGCATATAAGTTAAATAAGCAGGGTGACAATATACAGCCCTGTCATACTCCTTTACTGATTTGGAACCAGTCTGTTGTTCCATGTCCAGTTAACTGTTGCTTCCTGACCTGGATACAGATTTCTCAGGAGGTGGATAAGGTGGTCTGGTATTTCCATCTCTTTAAGAATTTTCCATAGTTCGTTGTGATCCACAGTGTCAAAGACTTTGACTTAGTCAATAAAGCAAGAGTAGATGTTTTTCTGGAACTCTCTTGCTTTTTCAGTGATCCAGCGGATGTTGACAATTTGATCTCTGGTTCCTCTCCCTTTTCTAAATCCAGCTTGAACATCTGGAAGTTCATGGTTCACATACTGTTGGAGCCTGACTTGGAGAATTTTGAGCATTACTTTGCTAGCGTGTGAGATGAGTGCAATTGTGCAGTAGTTTGAACATTCTTTGGCATTGCCTTTCTTTGGGATTGAAATGAAAACTGACCTTTTCCAGTCCTGTGGCCACTGCTGAGTTTTCCAAATTTGCTGGCATATTGAGTGCAGCACTTTCACAGCATCATCTTTCAGGATTTGAAATAGCTCAACTGGAATTCCATCACCTCCACTAGCTTTGTTCATAGTGATACTTCCTAAGGCCCACTTGACTTCACATTCCAGGATGTCTGACTCTAGGTGAGTGATTACACCATCATGGTTGACTGGGTCATGAAGATCTTTATTGCATAGTTCTTTTGTGTATTCTTGTCACCTCTTCTTAATATCTTTTGCTTCTCTTAGGTCCATACCATTTCTGTCCTTTATTGAGCCCATCTTTGCATGAAATGTTCTCTTGATATCTTAAATTTTCTTGAAGAGATCTCTAGACTTGTCTTTCACATTCTATTGTTTCCCTATATTTCTTTGCATTGATCACTGAGGAAGGCTTTCTTATCTCTCCTTGCTATTCTTTGGAATTCTGCATTCAGATGGGTATCTTTCCTTTTCTCCTTTGCCTTTAGCTTCACTGCCAATTAGATTCACTCAGAGAAAACTTTGGAGACAGAGCTTTTGACTGTTGCTTCTGACAAGTCTAGCCTTTGAGATGTGGGTTTTTTCTGTTTTTGTTTTCCAACATTTCAGTATCCAGTTCTAAGCTCCCTGAGCAGGGGTGGTGGGTCAGGTGCTTCCTTGATGTCTTCTTGGAGTGATGATTGCAATGGGGTAGTCTTCCAATTCCCTATTTGCCTGATGGAGTAGAAATAACAGCTCCCTGTGGGGTCAGACCCAAATCCTCCCCCACCAACAACCCTCCCCACACCTGTTTCTCTCCCTCTATCTTCCCCTTTTCAGTAAATGATAGTCTAGTATTTCAACAGTCCCTCATAGCCAGTCCATGTGCAAGTCCAGTACACACCCAAATCTGGCCACTCATCTTCATCATTATTAATACCCTGATCCAGACCACCATCAGTTTTCTGCTGGGCTCAGATAATAGAATCCTTGCTTTCTCTGCTTCTGATCTTGCCCCTTGACAACCCATGTTTCCTATAGCTGCCGAACACCCTTTTAATATCACAAATCAGATCATTCACATCCCTGCTTTAAAATCCTCAAGTGGCCTCCCATTAGAATACATTCGGACTCTTTCCTGTAGCCTGAAAGGCCATGTGATAGGACCATCTGTCCCCGGTCCCCTCTGGCTTGCAATGCTGTGGTCATTCTGCCCTTCTTGCAGTTCTTCACATCCAGCTGTTCCTGCCTAGGGGCCTTTGCCCTTGAAGGAACTTCTGCCTGCAGTGTTTTCCCCTTAGATCTTTAAGTGGCTGGTTTCCTCTTATCACTGATGTCTTAGTTCAATTGTTATCTCCTCAGAGAGGCTTTTCTCACCAGTTCTATAGAAAGTTGTCCCCTCCCCCCATCACTGTCATACTTACAGCACTGATCATGGTCTGTTTGAAGCTATTTATGTATTTAGTTTTTTCATCATCTGAGTCTCCAGCTAGGAAGAAAATGCAAGAACTTCCTTGGTGGTGTGGCAGAGAAGCCAACTAAGTCCATGTTGGAAACTTTCTTTGACTTGCTTTTTGTTGCTTTTGTTATTATAATCATACTTAATAGCTTGCCTCAGAGGACCCTGCCCCTCTGCTTGACTGTAAACTAAAGTGCCTTTTTTCAGCTCATTGAGAACTAATCTGTCCCTGACCACCTGTGAATAGAAGAGATGAACACACCCCTTTCCCAAGGCTTGCAAAGCATCTCCAAGAGGTGGTGCAGTGGTAAAGCACCAGCCTCCAATGCAGGCGACTTGGGAGTTCTATCCCTGGGACAGGAAGATCCCCTGGAGAAGGAAATGGCAACCCACTCCAGTATTCTTGCCTGGAAAATCCCGCGGACAGAGGAGCCTGGCAGGTTCCAGTCCATGGGATCGCAAAGAGTCGGACATGACTGAGCATGAGCACACACAACAACCCTTTCCCAAGGCTGGCCAATTCCCTTGGAGGTATTTTGCAAGATGGAAGACCCAAACATCTTTACTTCCCCACTGCCTTTCCCTCTAATCTGTCTTTTGTCTTTAGTTCTTCATTGCTTTCTCTCTGATCTATAAAAGAACCTGGCATCCAGACCTGGACAAGATGGTTATTTTGAGGCACCTTTTCCTCAATCAGCTGGCTCCCCAAATAAAGTCATATTCCTTGCCTCAAAACTTCGTCTCTCGGATTCATTAGCCTGTCGTGTGGTGAGCAGAGTGAACTTGGACTCGGTAACAGTGGTCCAGTGACTGATCCATCTTCCCACTGCAAGGGGCCTGGGTTTGATCCCTGGTCAGGGAACTAGAACCCACATGCCACAACTAAGAGTTTACATGCTGCAACTAAAGATCTTGTATGTCGTAACAAAGATCCAAGATCCTGCCGCAATAAGACCTGGTGCAGCCAAGTAAAGAAATGTTTTTAAAAAGAGAAGGGAACCACAATGAAAACAGGGAAGGGGACAACAGAGGACGAGATGGTTGGATGGCATCACCGACTCGATGGAGCAAGCTCCGGAAAATAGTGAAGGACAGGGAAGCCTGGCGTGCTGCAGTCCATGTGGTTGCAAAGAGTTGGACAAGACTGAGTAACTGAAAAACAATAGCAAATGTCTTGTTTATGCTCTGTTCCTCCTACCTCTGAACAGAGGAGATGCTCAGAAAAATAACTTTTAACCTAAATTGTTCCTATCTCTGTCTCATCCTAGGGTGCAATTGGGCCTCTCAGGAGAACATTAAGGTGTTTGAACATTAAGGAGTGTTATGCCAATGTTAAGTAATATTATTATGTTAATAATCATATACTTAATGAAGAGTGAGGAATAGGAATAAAACTCAAGAGACAGATCCTTCTTCCCCCACTGACAGGAACAACTGGGGTGGGAGAAGGCAGGATTGCTTTTATGAACACTCCCCCTCCCAACCCAACTCCGGGAGTTGGTGATGGACAGGGAGGCCTGGCGTGCTGTGGTTCATGGGGTCACAAAGAGTCAGACACAACTGAGCTACTGAACTGAACTGAACTCTCCCCCACAACTTATTTCTGTGCTCAGTCCTCCATCATTCTCTGGCCCCCACCAACTCCCTGCCTACCGTTCTGTACCTTCTTTGCTGTTGCTTCTTTGCTGTCCAAAGCTGCCCTTGGGGTAGCACTCTCCCTCCAGTCTTCCCCAGCCATTCATCCTCTGGGGGTTGCCTAATCTTTAAATCTGCCCAAAGAATCAGTCTCTGCTGCTCCTTCTTTTCTAGCTCCCAAAGACAAGCCCAGAAGTCCTTTTGTATTAGAGAATTAGTTGGTAAACACTGGTGAGAATAGTAACAAAAAGTTGCCAAGTTCTTGGAGCCCTGATCTCCAGATCTGTTCCTAACTCCAGCTGAGAGAAACCGTTTTAAAGAAAGGATCCTGTGGCTTATCCTGAGGCACAAATGAGGTGCAGGGTGTCCCTTGCCAATAAAAGCAAAAAGGAGCCTAGGGGAACCCCGCCCTCCATTCATGCCTTTTTGTTGCTTTCTCTCCCTATCTTTGGTGCCTGGGTCATCTAAGGGCCTGTGGCTCTTTGCCCTTCTGCTGTGTCCTTTTGGGTCCTTGCTCATAGGGTTTGCCTGTGGCCAGGCAGAAAATACTGGGGTTAGTACTTTCTCTGCAGGGTCCCCACAAGTCCTGCCAGGAAAAGTGGGGGTTGTTCTGAGTTCACGCGTGTGGCAAATAGCCACAGGAAAATAACTTTTCCTGCTCCCATAGGCAAGGGATGGCATGGAGGGGGGCGGGGTATCCAAAATTCCTGGGGCTCAGGCCTCCAGGTTTAAATGTGTGCTGTGTTTAGTCGCTCAGTCGTGTCCGACTCCTTGCGACCCTGTGGCCTATAGCCTGCCAGGCTCCTCTGTCCATGGGTATCCTCCAGACAAGAATACTGGAGTGGATTGCTATGCTCTCCTCCAGGGGATCTTCCCAGCCCTGGGATCGAACCCAGTTTTCCTGCGTTGCAGACTGATTCTTTAGGGTCTGAGCCACCAGGGATTAAATAGTTTCCAAGTATCTGGCAAGCTTGGGCTCCCCCCTGTGGTTCTGAGTGGAATACGTCCAGTTGACCTTCGGGGAAGGTGATCAGAGAGGTGGAGGGGAGGATCCTTTGTTGTCTGGCTACTCAGTCAGGTCCGGTCCATCCACCAGCGACTTCAGCATCTCAGGTCTTATGCCAGGCCTACTGCATCTGAATCTGCAGTTTTAACCAGGTTTGCACATTAGCGTTTGAAAGGCACTACTCTGACAGCCCCCAGGATGGCCTTAGGAGCCCTTCTTTTCTCACTCCCTAAGGAGATGCTGAGTCATCCACAGTACATGCAGCCCCTATGTAATGTTGCCTCCCCTAAGGGGCTGGAGAAATGGAATTGTTGTCAGTCACTAAGTCAAGTCTGACTCTTTTGCAACTCCATGGACTGTAGCTCGCCAGGCTCCTCTATCCATGAAATTCTCCAGGCAAGAATACTGGAGTGGGTTGCCATTTCCTACTCCAGGGATCCAACTCATGTCTCCTTCATTGGTATGTGGATTCTTTACCACTGAGCCACCAGGGAAGCCCAGAGAGATGGAATAAGCCACCTGCTTCCATACTCTTAACCCCTTCTCAAGGTGTTTCCCCCCCCAACCAGCATCCTTGGTTCCCCTTTGGTTTCTGGATCCACCTGTTCAAATCCAGGCAGCTGGACTGAGTGTCATGAGCTTTATGTGTCTCAGTCCTCTCCTCCCAGAGCCCGTAATGCTCATGTTTTGAGCTCTTTTGGTAAAGCACATGGTATGTACAGCAGAAGGTCTGAGCAGCGCACTGCTCTGCTCTTCTTCCCAAGACGATTGAACCCCTGCGGTAGAGGAAATGGCTCAGTTACATAAACACCCATTATGGGGTTACCCCAAGAGTGCTAGTCTAATTCTCTGGTTTTCCCAACATTTCCGCACCATGCCTCTGTCAGATTGCTTCTCTAAACCATCTGGCCCAAAGTTAGATATTCTCTGAGGCACTTAGATTTCCCCTAAGCCATGTATCTTCTTGCATGGCGTCTAGACTTCGTTTGCATGCCAAGCTGCTTCAGTTGTGTTTGATTCATGCGGTCCCATGGACTGTAGCCCATGGAATTTTCCAGGCAAGAATACTGGAGCGGGTTGCCATGCCCTCCTCCAGGAGACCTTCCGGACCCAGGGATCCGACTCACGCCTCTCTTTTCTCCTGAACTGGCAGGCGGGTTCTTTACCTCTGCCATCCGTTGTTGTTCAGTCACTCAGTCATGTCTGACTCCGACCCCACGGACTGCAGCCCAGCAGGCTTCCCCGTCCTCGCAGCATCCTTGGGGTCAGCAATAAAAAGACTGTTGGATTAAAAGATCAGTTACCCTGCTACTTCCTCCTCTGGCCTTGTGACTTTAGGAGACTTGCAAACAGGTGGGTTCACACCTGCCCTTCCTTCTTCCAAGGGTGGAAAGTGTGTCTGGAGACTGCGTGGACCTGGAACCTCTGGTGACTGTGAAGCACATTTGATAACTATGAAACTTTTTTTTTTAATATGAGAGTTTGCTATTGTAGCTTAAAAGATTACCTCCAGATAGAATCCAAGTGTCTTTACAATGCTCACAAACGCTGAAAAGAAGGTGGACTCCAACAGCTGAGATGTGCTTGGGGAGTGTGGCTCACTTCAGTGTGGAGATATTCATGTTTCTAGAAGCTCAGGAGGTGGTGTGTGTGTGTGTGTCATTGTGGGGGACAGGGAGCATCCCCACAGAGGGAAACCATTTCAGCAGAGTGTGTGAAAGTACCGAGGCTAACGTGTCCAGTGTGCCTGTGTGGCTCAGCTCCTGCTGAGTTGAGAGACTTGGTTTCCGGTTAGGTGGCCTTGAACCTGTCCCTCAGCCCTTCCTTGAGCCTCAGTCTCCTCATTTTAAAATGAGGATGTTGGGCTGGTTGATTTCTCAGGTCTCTCCTAGCTCCATCATGCTAACCATCCAGCCTGAGCGTGGCGGAGCCTTCAGCTCCTGGTTTTACTGTCAAATTTTTGTTTCTGGGTCTCTGTTCCAGAGGGTCAGCCACCGTGTGTTGGTGACTCCCCCCACTGGCCTCTGTCCCTGAGCTGTGTTCAGTGAAACACTGGAGTTGGGCTTTTTGGAAATTCTCTCTTACTCACTGAAAATGCAGGGAGCTTGAATGTGAAACCCACTCATCAAAAAGAAAACACACAGAGCAAGAAACCACAGGGCCTATCGGCCTGTCGTCATCAAGCAGACGAGAATAGTGCAGAAAACTCTAGGCAGAGAGGAAATGAACTTGAGAGAAGGGGGAACATAGGGCAGAGAGGAGCAAGAGAGGGCGGGTGTGGAAGGGGAGAACTGGCGCTCAGGGGCCCCGGGATGCTGCGAGGATGGAGGACGTGGTGGTGAAGCAGGGCTTTCTGTACCTCCAGCAGCAGCAGACTTTTGGGAAGGTAGGAAGAGCACGTTGGTCTGGGGCTGGGCAGAGAGGTGGTGGAGGGCGGGGTGCTAGAGACTCCCCGGAGAGGAGAGGAGGCCCTGGAATGTTCCAAAACCCTGATGGGATGATGGAGACTGCCACCTACCACAGTGGGCGCAGAACACAAGCTTGGGAGGGCTCCTTCCTCAGCAGCGGCTTGCTCCCTTGAGCAGCCTCCACATCATGGCCTTTGCTGACAGCCGTGACCCCAAGAGGAGGGGATACCAGAGGACTCTGACTCTTTCTTCTTCTGTGGCGACTTCTCACCAGGACACATTAGGAGGGGCTGGACCGCATAGTGGAGGGGATAATTCGGGATGGCCGTGGAGGTTCCTTCCTCCTTTCCTGCCCAGTGGGGTGTGTTTGGCTGCTGTTGAACTTGAGCAGGGTCTCTGGGAGCCAGGGCCCCATTGTGTCTAAACTCCTTTTCATTCTTTTGGCCTCTTTGAATAGGGAAGTCCTCCTTCCCTCAGGGGACCCACCCCAGGGTTCTTCTCTGTTTCTCGGTCCCTCTCATGGCCTCAGGGCCTGAGTCAGGAAGGTTCAGGAGAGTCAGCAAGTTCCTGGGGACAGGGCCTTCTGTGGGGCCTCATGCAGAAAGAGCAGCTTCCCAGTCTGGGCTCTCAGCCTGCCCTCCTCGCCTCCTCTGGGCTTCAGGACTCACATGCTTTCTGCCTCTCACCTGGGATTCCCTGCGTTGAGCTTGCCCAGTCTCCCTGCCGTTGTCTGTGCCTTTTTTTTCCCCTTGCCTCCGGCTTCCTCCCTGCTGTCACTGGAGGCCTCTTTCTGGGTCACTTGGGTTGCATCTTCAACGCACGCTAAGGCCTGTGTTAAGGCCTCTGCCTCCGTGGGTCTCCTGTGATCTTCCCCTCCGTCTCCCCCTGGGGTCCTCCTCTCCCTGCCAGTCACCATCTCTCCATCTGGGGCCAGAAATGGCGCCGGTTCGGGGCTGCACTGTACGGAGGTTCAGGCTGCGCACTGGCCCGGTTGGAGCTCCAGGAGGGCTCGGAGAAGTCCCGCCGGGGAGAGGCCCCCCGGAGGGTGATCCGCCTCAATGACTGCCTGCGGGTGTCCGAAGCCAGTGGGGAGGCCAGCAGCCCCCGGGACACCAGCGCCTTCTTCCTGGAGACCACGGAACGCCAGTACCTGCTGGCTGCCCCCACCGCCGAGCGTGGCGACTGGATACAGGCCATCTGCCTCCTGGCCTTCCCCGTGAGTCGTCCAGGGCTGCAGAGAGGATGGGGGGCACCGGGTGCCTGCCGAGGGCAGGTGTTATGGGAGTCAAGGTCAGGATGCTGAGGGTGCTTCTTTGGTGGGGTGTGGATCCCAACTCAGAATAAAGATGGGGGCGGGGGTTTGGGGGTGGGGGAGGCAGACTGAGTGCATTTTGCAAGAAAGCTTAGGGTGGCCAGAGGTGGGGCTGAAAATGGCGATGGTGGTGAACGTTGGGCCTTCTCCCCAGGGTCAGCGGAAGGAGCTGTCAGGGCTGGAGGGGAAGGGTAGCCGGCCCCTCATGGAGGAAAATGAATTGTACAGCTGCACAACCGCAGGTGAGGGGGCCCCCCGCTTCTCCCCTGGCTGCTCTCTCCAGGGTGTGGTGGGGAGGAGGTGAGGGCTGGCCAGCAGCCGGCCCAGTCTTCCTGCCTTGTGGTTGCCCCCGGCCCCAGCCAGCCCCTTATCAGCTGCTCCACATCGCTTCCGGCCAGGCCCAAGGTTGGGGAGGCTGGCCTGCCTTAAATGTCAACCCTTCACCCTTGGCCTGCTCCCTCTGATCCAGGCCCCACTGGTGGCAAAGGGCCTGCCTGAGGAACCCAGGTGAAAGTGTTGGTCTGGAATTCTCCCTTGATGGGACCTGAGCAATCGTCTGTAAAAAGAATGGTTTCCCTTCTGTGGATCTAAGGTGTCCTGCAACAAGGGAGCTTTTTGCTGACAAGGCAGTCCCCCTCCTGTCCTCTTGTCTCGCCCTCTGGGGGCTGCCTGGGGGGAGCAGGAAGACACAGGGCGAGGAGTGCATCCAGGCTCCACCCCTCAGAGGGCCCCCCGACCACCCATGGCCTCGGCAGAGGGTGGGGAGGCAGGGAGAGCTGGGGAAGTGGGGTAGCCCCTGCAGGTGTGGCAGGAGGGATGGGGAGGCAGCTGGGTTGGGGCGAACAATGAGATGGAGGAGACAAAGCTGTGACTCTGGTGAAGGGAGCAGGAAGGATGTGGCCACGGAGGAGTTGGGGTGCTCGTGGCTAGGCCACGATGCCTTCTGGGGGAGGGTGTGTGGGTTCCTGGCATCTTGGGGAGTCTGACCTGGCACAGGGCAGCTAAGCTTTCAGAACACAGGCACCAGGGTCATGGGGCCACTGATAATACTTTTCTTCTGGAGACCTGGCCTGCTTATTTAGAGCGGTGGTGAATAATCCACCTACTAATGCCAGAGACGCTGGAGACCCAAGTTTGATCCCTGGGTCAGGAAGATCCCCTGGAGAAGGAAATGGCAACCCACTCCAGTAT
This sequence comes from Moschus berezovskii, assembly GCF_049115385.1. Taxonomy (NCBI): domain Eukaryota; kingdom Metazoa; phylum Chordata; class Mammalia; order Artiodactyla; family Moschidae; genus Moschus; species Moschus berezovskii. The sequence goes on along the minus strand of NC_142466.1, from coordinate 76,547,587 downwards.
TCTTGCCTGGAGAATCCCAGGGACAGAGGAGCATGGCGGGTTATAGACCATGGGGTTGCAAAGATTTGGACACAAGTGAGTGACTGGACACGCACGCACACAGAATTGAAAGAGGTTGGCTGTTTTTCCATTGACTTGTGTCTCCTCCCCAGGGACCACCCGAAAGGAGTTTGCTGTGACCATGAGACCCACAGAGGTCAGTGAGAGGTGCCGGCTCCGGGGATCCTACACCCTCCGAGTTGGGGAGAGTGCCCTGGAGTTGTGGGGCGGCCCCGAGTCGGGCACCCCGCTATATGAATGGCCTTACAGGTTCCTGCGGCGATTTGGGCGGGATAAGGTGAGCGGGGGCTGCCAGGGGTAGGGCAGAGGAAGGATGAACTATGAGAGAAAAGAGTGTCAGGGAGAGGGCCAAGGGGCCCTCAGAGGAAGAGAGAATGGAGGAGGGGGAAGAGATGAGTTAAAGGGCGGCAGATGAAACCCAGCCCGGCCCAGGGGCTGGAGGAGAGAACCCGGGGAGGGAGACGTGGAGGTGGAGGTCGGGGAGAAGGAGAGAAGAGGAAGACCTGCGGGGGCGTAGCGGGCCGTGTGGAGGTTGAACTCTGTGCCAGTCTTCATACTCTTGACGGATGGAAGGAAGAAGGAAAAAGGAGAGGGGTCTGTTTGTAAGAAAAGACTCGGAGGCAGGGAGGGGACGCAGCTTGGGGAGAAGGCCAAGCAGCTCCCCGGCCGGAGGGAAGTTGGGGGTGACATGTTTGTGATTGGAAGCTGGAGATGGGAGCAGCTGGCCTCCCAGTAATAGGCTTTCTCCCCCACCCAGGTAACCTTTTCCTTCGAGGCTGGCCGGCGCTGCGTCTCAGGAGAGGGCAACTTTGAGTTCGAAACCAGGCAAGGCAATGAGATCTTCCTGGCCCTGGAAGAGGCCATCTCTGCCCAGAAGAACGCCACCCCTCCTGGGCCCCAGCCCCAGCCAGTCCCAGTTCCAGTCCCTGCGGTGCTGCCCCGGCCAGAGAGCCCCTACGCCCGACCCCACGACTCGCTGCCACCACCGTCACCTACTGTCCCGGTGCCCGCTCCCCGGCAGCAGCGGGGACTAGAGGGAGAATACGCCGTGCCCTTTGATGCAGTGGCCCGGAGCCTGGGGAAGAGCTTGAGGGGCATCCTGGCTGTTCCTCCCCAGCCCCCAGCCGACCCTCTGTACGACAGCATCGAGGATCACCCGCACCCACGACCCGACCACATATACGATGAGCCCGAGGGGATGGCCGCCCTGGCACTGTATGACAGCCCGCAGGAGCCCCAGGGTGAGGCCTGGAGGAGGCAGGCCACAGCCGACAGGGACTCCAGCGGCCTCAAGCATGGCTACATAGTGGGACAGGACTTCGCCGCCTCTGGCTGGCCACAGGGGACCGAGTATGACAATGTTGTACTTAAGAAAGGCCCAAAGTGATGGAGTGTGGAGGAGATGCGATCCCCATGGGACGCCAGTGCCCGCGGGGCCAAAGTTAGAGGCTGGTGCGAAGGAGCTGGAGGGGCAGGCAGGCCTCCTCTTCCAGCTTCTGCTGGTGACTCCTGGCCACCGCATCCCAGGAGCCCTGCTCTGCTCCTTCTTGAACCCTAGGCTTGACCACTTTAGTCTGGTCCGAGGAATTGTCCCCTTCAGGGCGTGCGGCATGAGTCACCATTTGAGGGCAGGAAGAGTGCCCTGTGGAGACTGCCCTTCTCCTACTGCTTCTCCACTTCCTCTTCTTTTGCCACCCCCGCCGGCCTAAATGGAACCTCCGGCATTTAGAGGACAAAAGGATGTCAGCAAATTGCCCTGGTTCCTCGGTCTGTGTGGGCCACCTTTTCAGGAGACAGCCGTGGCCCCACGCATGCAGGAGGATGGCTGCTGCTTTCTGCCAGTTTCAGACTTCTCTGGGGCATTAAACATTTCAGAAATATTTCTGTGCAACATGAGAGTGTGGGAGGCAGGGATGGGACGGGCACAGCCCTGCTGGGGGTGGATGCTTCGACTGGTCACCACTGACACCGCCTCACCCAGCAGCAGGGTCCTCTCTGGGCATCAGCTGGGTCCCCACCTCTGGCCACAGATACAGAGTTCTGCTCAATTCAGGGCACCCCGGGAAAGATGCTCAACCCTTTGCTAGGGTAGGGTCAACACCCAAAAAATAGTGAGGAAGCTGTGTGTATGTGTGTGTAAACCTGGAGTGGAAGACAGGCAAGAGTAGAAATGGGACTCATCCCTTGCCTTTCTAAGACTTACTCTCTTTGTCTGTAAATTGAGGGAGTTTCTCCATTTGGGCCCTGAAAGCCCTTCCTGTTCTGAAGTTCCGCATTGGCCCTTGTGTTTCTATTGGGTTGGCCCGAAAGTTCCAACCCAGTATTTCCCTGCAGGCTCTGTGCAGTTTCCTTTCATCAAAACCTGCTTTCATGGAAAGGGCTGTCTGTGTTTCTGCTCCTGGCCAACTCAGCCAGTATTACGGGGCACTGTTTGTAGAGCCTCCCTTCACCTCATGATGCTTATAGTCTAGAAGTGGGCTGAGATGAGGACACAGATGTCTGTCACAAAAGGGGATGTAAGTTTCACAAGAGGAGAATCGAGGCCTAGGGGTCAGGGGAGATAGCTGCTCACTGGGGGACCAAGAAAGCCTTCGTATCCACGATGGCACTGGAGGTGGCCCTTCAAGGGTGGGAAGGGGTGTGAAAAGAGGATACTGGTAGGAGAATGTGAGTGGAGGCGTTGGGGGAGGTATGTACATGCTCAGGAAAGAGTTCTGTATTAAGAATGGAGGGGAAGGTAGGAGGGAGGTTCAAGAGGGTGGAGACATATGTATGCCTGTCTGCCTCCTAAGTTGCTCAGTCATGTCCAACTCTTTTCGACCCTAATGGACTGTGGTCTGCCAGGTTCCTCTCTCCATGGGATTCTCCAGGCAAGAATACTAGAGTGAGTTGCCATTCTCTTCTCCAGGGGATCTTCCCAACCCAGGGATCAAACCCGTGTCTCCTGCGTTGCAGGCAGATTCTTTACCACTGAGCCACTGGGGAAGCCTGGACGTATGTATACTTATGGCTGATTCATGTTGATATATGGAGGTAACCAACACAATATTGTGAAGCAATTATCCTCCAATTAAAAATAAATAAAAAAGAATGGAGGGGACATGGGGCAATCTAGTTGAGAAGGCAGATTCTAACCCTGTTGTGTAGGAATTTGCACCTAATTAAAGGGGAAGGAGGAATGACAAGGCTTTATTTTTTAAAACTTGTATTATAAAAAATTTCAAACACACGAAAGTGGGAGGAATAATGTAATAAATCCCCATGAATCCATTAATTAGCTTCAAGAATTATCAATACATGGCCATCACATTGACAAGGCTTTTAAGCAGAGAATCCTGTAGAGCTCTGTGTTAGGTCAGTAAGCTGTCGGGTTACTTGGGAGATGGACTGGTGCCACAGTGAGCTGAATTGGAAGGGGAAATTCAGAAAGACTGGGGGTCCAAATGCTGTGGTAGAGCCAGGCCTTGCGGATCTTGGAGTCACGTTGGATGTGGAACACAGAGAAATGGGGTTTTGCGGAGAGATTTGGGTTTGCGGAAGAGGGTGAGCTTAGTTTCTGACAGTTTTAGGCTAAGATGGCTTGACTTTCTGGAGAAGGGCATGACAACCCACTCCAGTATTCTTGCCTGGAGAATCCCAGGGGCAGAGGAACATAGGGTCACAAAGAGTCAGATACGACTGAAGTGACTGAGCAACCATGCACCCATGCATGGTTTTACTTTATGCAGCTAAAGGGGTCCTAGCAGCAGCTGGAAATGGGCTCCGGAGCTGGGAGGGAAGCAAGATAGAGACCAATGGGCTGCCCAGCTTCCCATGTGGGTTGTGGGCACCTTTGATCTCAGCTCTTGCTTTTGCCCCCTTTTAAAGGAATTTAAGGCAATGGGTGAGCAGGCTGGAGACAGAGGGTAAAGCCATCCAGGAACGTTGACCCTTGCTTGCACCAAAGGACTAATCTGGCTGTCATCACCACACCCCAGCCTCAGAAGACACTGGAGGCAGGAGGCCTAATGCCTCTAAAGCTTTCAGTAGTTCCCTCTCCAGGTGAGGGGTGGGAGCTGGGGCGTTCTTAGGCAAGGATGGTGGTGGTAGTTTGGTCCCTAAGTTGTGTCTGACTCATGACCCCATGGACTGTAGCCCGCCAGGCTCCTCTGTCCATGGGATTTCCCAGGCAAGAATTCTGGAATGAGTTGCCATTTCCTTCTGTTCTCTGACCCAGCGGTTAAACCTGCGTCTCCTGCGTTGGCATGTGAATATTTTACTGACTGAACCACCAGGGATGTCCCTCCTTTTTCAATTTCCATGAGTACTTGGGGCAGACACCCCAGCTCAGCCCAGCAGGGGGCAGTGTTAGCCTGTAGAAAAGGCCACTGGGGGTTTAAGCCCTCGTCCCCGTGAAGGGGCTTGGTCCTACAGAAGGGAACTTCAAGATTTACTGCCCAGAAGAATGGGGGGTCGCGGGGGGGGGGGATAACTGGAAGGATCTGCATTTCAGAGCTGGTCCCTTCAGATCCTCAGAGTCCCTCTTGGAGTACTGTGGACCCAGCCACCGAGAGGTGTGGGGCCCCAAGTTGAAAACTGCTTCTCTCCTGGTCTCTCTCCTCTCTGCTGAGATCCTGGGACTTCGGAGTTTTTCCTTTTGAAACTAGCTTTGCTCGAAAGGGGAAGTGGTAGGTTGGGGCCCTGGGGAAAGATGGGGTGAGAGCTGGTGGGGGCAGGGGAGCAGAACATTTGGGGAAGTGGGAGGGGCTACGAGAGTCCTGAGAATGCTGACTAAGCCCACGGGGTCCCTCTCAGATGTGACCAGATGAGGTAGGTCCTCCAGAGAGCCGGGTCAGCCCATCCCCAGTGGCACTGTCACCTTGGACTTGGGCCTTGTTCCCTAGTTGCCCCCATGGACCAGCCCCGCTCAACACCTGTGTGGCTCCTGAACAGAGTGGTTGTACAGGAATGACTTCATGCAGGCGTGAGCCTCAGGGATGAATCTCTGCAAACAGAAACACAGAGGTGAAGCCCTTCTTAAAGTATTTCTCTAGTAGCCTGTTGTCAAGGAGCAAATTCATAGATGAGGAAACAGCCTGGTCTTGAAGGGAACAGGCCAATGTAAGACCAAGAGACAGCTCTGTGACAGCTGCCAATACCATATGATGTTCTGCCGGGACCAAGGCACTTAGAGACTGCTTTTATTTGCTAGTTACTATGCAGAGGTGCAGCAGGGCAGGTGAGAATGGCATCAGGACTGGTGCCCAGCATGGGCTTCCCTGGGGCTCAATCTGTAAAGAATCCAACCTCGATGCAGGAGACCCAGGTTCGATCCCTGGGGTTGGGAAGATCCCCTGGAGAAGAAAATGGCAACCCACCCCAGAAGTCTTGCCCAGAAAGTCCCATGGACAAAGGAACCTGATGGGCTACAGTCCGTGTCTGTGGGGGTCACAAAGAGTCAGACAAAAGAGCCCAGCATACATAGAGATGTATACATAGTAGGTGTAACTGCGCACACACACAAATATTCCATATCATTCCTGTTTCTTTGTTTTCCTCTTTGCCTCCCTTTGTTTTCCAGAGCATAGGACCAATATGTGGGGGAGGGTGTGTGTGTGTGTCTGTGTGCACTTGTTGACTTCTGGTCCATCTCATAAGTCTGCTCCCAGGCTATGCTGGGGCGACCGAGGTCCTCTGGTGAATTCCCACCTTGGAGCTTCAGAATAAACCAAGACCCAGATTGTCGAGGCCTCTCTGCTCGCTCAGCCTCCTCCCTGCCAGCTGCACTCAAGCTGTTGCTGCCACCACCTTTCAGCCGTGATGCTAACCAGCCTCCTGCCTCGTGGGCGCTGATTCAATTAGCCAAGGTGCCCACCTCCTGCCAGGACCATTTATAAAGTCAGCAGGGCCAGCTGGAGATCTTAGGGAGGGAGGGGTTGGGAAGAGAGGGGAGGGAGATCAGTGAGCTGGGAGGGGAAGATAGAGGTATGAGGGGGATCTGGGAAGGGGTGTCTCATCTGATTAGGCATCAGGTTGGCTTCTCCCCTGGTGGGCGGGGCTGTGTGTCACTGGCCTGCTTCTCTCCTCAGCTCCCAGGTCCATCCCATGCCAGCCAGTGCAGAGCAAGACCATCTATCTCCAGGCTCCAGCCAGGCCTGCCTTTTTCCTCTGTGCTCCCTGCCAGCCCTCTTCTTTTCTATTTATTATTATTATTCTACAATGTATTTACTTTTAATTGGAGGATAATTGGTTTACAATGTTGTGTTGGTTTCTGCATACATCAACATGAATCAGCCATGGTATACCTAGGTACCCCTCTCTTGAACCTCCCTCCAACTCCCACCCCATATCACCCCTGTAGGTGGTCACAGAACACCACGTTGAAAGAGTCCTCTTCCTGACCCCAGGCCCTGGATCTCTGGGCCAGAGGCAGCCGGCAGGTTAGGGAGGGAGAAGCAGGGTCTGAGAGATCTATGGGGGAGCTGGAGCCCATAGCTGTTAAGTAATTCTGAGACCTGCAGCCTGGGACTGGCTCAGCCTTGGGCTTCGGTGTCTGATCAGAGAGGGCTGGGTGGTGCCTGAGGTGTGCCTGAGGGGACTACAGCTTTTGGGTAATAATAATGTTCTTGAGTTTGTACAGCTTTCGCTTATTTATAACATGCGCTGGAGGCAGTTGGGTGTAGTTGGTTAGGCACACATACTGTAGCCTGTAAAGTATGTGTGAAAGTGAAAGTGTTAGTCCCTCAGTCGTGTCCGACTCTTTGAGAACCCCGTGGACTGTAGCCCACCAGGCATCTCTGTCCATGGGATTGTCCAGGCAAGGATACTGGAGTGGGTTGCTGTGCTGTCCTTCAGGGGATCTTCCCGACCCAGGGATCAAACCCAGGTCTCCCGCATTGCAGGCAGATAACCCGCATTCAAATTCTGACACTGCTCCTGCTGGCTGTGTGTCTTCAGGCGAGTTCTCTATGCGCCTATCTCCACATCTGTAAAATGGAGAGAGTGTGTGTCTCAGAAGCTTCTTGTGAAGACTGAATGGATGGATGCACAGCTTCTAGACTGGTGCCGGGACTACAGAGCTCTGTGTTCTCTACGACCTTCTTTTACTTCCCAGGGGCTCTGACAGGTGGGTAGGCAGAGATGTCGTTTCATAAGCCAGAGGCTGGAGGCCCAGAGAAGCTGAGTCGTTTAGCTTTCGGGTGAACTCAGGCTTCATGGACATGGGAGGACCTGACTGGGATTCTGATGAGAAGGAAGAAAACCAGAAGAGCATTCGAGGAGAGGGCAAGGAACAACATCAAAAGCCTCACAGCCCCTGGCTAGGTTGTTCCTAGTCGGCAGGCTCCATCCACCTGGGCAGAGCGGGGCTGGCCTGCGCTGTGAAGCCTGTGGCTTGAGGCAAGGCGGAGGGCAGAAGCCACAGGGGAGATGGCATCCCCCAATCTGAGTTGCTCCATCCCTGCTGTGGCCTGGCAGCTGGCACACCTGGGTGTGGGGGCAGGCTTCAGCTGGGTAGAAGCACCTGGGGTGCCAGTTAGCACAGCCTGCCAAGGGGCGAGCATGTTGTGATCACACAACCCTGGGGCCACTGCCCTGCAGGAGCAGGAGGAAGCTGGCAGGGGGTAGGCAGGAAGGAGGTCCGTGGTCTCTCCCACTGGACTGCAAATGTGCTAAGGGCAGGATTCATTTCTTTTCTTTGTTTTTAAGTTTATTTGGCTGCTTTGGGTCTTAGTTGCAGCATGCTGGATCTTTCAGTTTTGGCATGTGGGCTCGAGTTCCCTGACAAGGGATCGAACCTGGGCCTCCTGTACTGCGAGCACAAATTCTCAGTCACCGGACCACCAGGGAAGTTCCAGAACTCATTCTTAACTTAATTCATCCTTGTACTCCCATTACCTAATGCACTTCCAGGCACGAGGTAGGTGCAGATTAACTATTTCGGGATGGAAAGAATAAATGAAGCCCACTTTACTTGTGGGGTGGGGGTGGACACAAATGGTTTGTGGAGCCCTGGGAGGACTCCCCCTCCAGAAAGTTTCCTTCATGAACTCCAGGAAGCCTATCATCAGTGTTTTGGTCCAATTCCTCTTCCCCAAACCTCTCCCAGCAAGACTCTTTTATTTATTTTTATTGGAAAAGACCCTGATGCTGGGAAAAATTGAACACAGGAGGAGAAGGGGATGACAGAGGACGAGATGGCTGGATGGCATCACCGTCTTGATGGACATAATTTGAGCAAACTCTGGGAGACAGTGAAGGACAGGAAAGCCCTGGGTGCTGCAGTCCATGGGGGTCTCAGAGTAGGACACGAATGAGCGACTGAAGAGCAACAGCAACAATGGAGATTTTATGTTTCAATTTTTCATTTTATTTTTTAATTTACTATTTCGGCTGTGAGGCTGGTGGGATCTCAGTTAGTTCCCTGAAAGGGGATTGAACCCTGGTCATAGCAGTGAAAGCCTGGAAGTCCGAATTTCTAAACAATTGGCCACCAGGGGACTCCCCAGGCCTCTTTTAAAATGCATTTGCCCCGGGGCAGGTCTTTGTGGAACCCACTAACCATTTTTGGGAGAGACAGTGTGGAAGGAGCCGGCCTGGGAATGGAGAAGGAGGTCCCTGTGGTGGCAGGAAGGAGCGCTGAAGGGGAGAGGCCTGGCCTGAGGCTAGAGGTGTGGGCTGGCTGGTGCTATGCAACCTGGCAGCCAGGCTTACAGGTGCAGGAGGCACAGGCAGGCCTTGGTCGTGGGACACACTTTTTTTTATTACTTAAATTTATTTGTTTTTAATTGGAGGATAATTGCTTTACAATATTGCGTTGGTTTCTGCCAACCACCAACATGAATCAGCCATAGGTATACATACGTCCCCTCCCTCCTGAACCTCCCTCCCACCTCTCACCCCATCCCATCCCTCTAGGTTGTCTCAGAGCAACTGGTTTGAGCTCCTTGCGTCGTACGGTAAATTCTCACTGGTTGTTTTACATATGGTGGTGTTTGCGACCCCATGGACTATAGCCCCCCAGGCTCCTCTGTCTCTGGAATTCTCCAGGTCAGAATATTTGAGTTGCACGTGGCACGTGCATGTCTCCATGCCCCTCTCTCAGTCGTCCCACCCTCTCCTTCCCTCACTGTGTCTGCACGTCTGCTCTCTATCGCTTCTTGGCAGACCAGACTCTGCCTGGAACCCTGACTGGTGGCTTTCTCCCTATTTCTGCCCCCTGTCTTCCCGGGCCACCTCTCCATGCTGCAGCCCCACTCCCCCAAAGCCAGGACCCTGGGATGCTGGGGTGAGGGGTGCAGAGGGGAGTGTGGAGCTGAGAAACCCCTGTCTGCTGACATTTCTAGGACCAGAATGTCTGAGCCAGAAAACGGCCTTAGCTCTCCTCTTGCCTGAGTCCTTATCTTCCACTTAAAGAAACTGAGGCCAAGTTAATTTTGAAATCCCTCTCAGATGTATTTACATTTTATTAGAATTTGTTTATGGTTGTGCTTAAGCCACAGGAACAAAGAATTACTGTTGACACTGGTGACACCCACAGGGAGATCATGTTTAGCCTTTCAGGTGGATGGGGAGGGACAAAGGGGAGGGGACTCCTGAGTCCCCTACTCTGCTATTTCTGAGCAAGTCTTTCTTTCCCTCTCCATTGTCACTGTGGCAAGTCCTCAAGCAAATGCCCAGGGGTATGAGCCAGAGGCCCATGTTAATCAAGGGCAGTATAGCTTAGACTTGCTTTTGAAATGTGGGGCTTGGAGAAGACTCTTGGGAGTCCCTTGGACAGCAAGGAGATCAAACCAGTCAATCCTAAAGGAAATCAACTCTGAATATTCACTGGAAGGACTGATGCTGAAGCTGAAGCGCCAATACTTTGGCCACCTGATGCGAAGAGTCACCTCATTGGAAAAGACGGATGCTGGGAAAGATTGAGGGCAGGAGGAGAAGGGGGCAACAGAGGATGAGATGGTTGGATGGCATCACCAACTCAATGGACATGAGTTTGAGCAAACTTTGGGAGATAGTGAAGGACAGGGAAGGCTGGCCTGCTGCAGTCCATGGACTGAACAACAGCAAACCACTTAGACTGAGGCTGTGTTTGTTCATTTTCTGCTGGTTACTTCCCTGGTCCACACAGAAAGAGCCGCTCTGTGATCCTGTTCCCTTCTAGTTTCCTCCAATAACTATACCCACCCTCCGCTAGTGCTTCTCCCATGTTATCCTTGACCCTCATCCTCAGGGGCAGCCCTTCTGCCTAGACAACTCCAGAATGGGGTGCAGCTGCCACTTCTGGTGCCCAGGCTCCTGTTACACCTAGAGACAGAAAAGACTTGATCCATGAGTGAGGATAAGGTTAGGGCAGGGGAGAGGCTGATGGAGGGTGGAGAGGCAGGTAGGATTGGGGTGCAGGGGAGATATGGACAAGAGAGGAAATGAACTGAGAGGGAGAGTGGGTGGGGAAGCAGAGGTTCCAGCGGGGTGGGAGGCGTGGTGGAGGAGTTATTTAGGGTAGCTTCCAGAACAACAGCTGGGATAAGACCACTCTGCCTGCTCACAGGGGATGGAGAAGCATCATGAAGCTGCAGGTTTTGAAAAGCAGAGTGGTTGGTGAAGCCAGGTTCCTGTGCTGCTGGGTGCCCTGGGAGGTTGTTTGTTTCAAATCTGGGGTTACGCCTGAGAACGAGAGAGAAAAGCCCTGGTTCTCTCCAGGAATGTTGGCTGAGGAGGAGTGGGAACCTGGCTGGCTCTGGGATGGGAGATGGTGCTGGAGGAGGGGTCAAGGGGATCAGGGGAGCACGGCCAGGCAGGGTGGGCTCAGTTGCAGAGTAGGGGCATAGAGCACTCAGCAGGCTTTGGTGGGCAAAGGCTGGGAGGCTTGTGATGATCTTGTAGGAAGTCAGATAGGTCACTCAGAGCCAGGCATCCAGCGTGGGTCCTGTAGGGCTGGCGCAGACAGAACCGACAAGCCAAGCCCATCCTGAGCCTAAGACAGCGCTTGGGCCACCTTTCTGGGGGGTGTTTGGACCTTCAGACTTTGTCAGACTCCTGACAGCCAACCTGAGCTCTCCTGGTCCTGCCTTCTCTTTCAGCTGACCCAGCACAGGATCCTTCTTCCCAATAGACAAGACAGACGTGCCTCCTTAAAAAAAGATTAAAAAAAAAAAGCCCTTTGAGTTTGTTGATGGTGAAGGCAGCAAGGCCAGCCATGGTGCAGAGGGCTTGGTGCCTGGGGCATCTTTTCGTGTTCAGCATCTCTGTGTCCTTATCCTTCCTCTATCTATAAAGAGGGATGTTAGACTGAGCACTGAGCCAGGAGCTCTAATCCCAGCTCTGCCCTAACTGGCTGTGGGCTGTGGGATGCTGGGCAAGTCTCTTCCCCTCTCTGGGCTTATTCTTCCATGTGCAAGATGATAGAGCTGGATTAGAAGAACTTCAATGTCCCCCTTAACTCTACAGTCTTTTGTTTTGGGGAAATCTTCAGGACAGCAAGGAAGCAGAAATGACTTTGACAAGAGGGAGTGTAGAAAATATAGCTTCAAAGTCTTAATTTAATGTGTAGTGGGACCTACTACTGGGATTCAAAAACATCTGGAGAACTGGTAAGAATGGGTGAGATCGGGTCCCATCCTGTGAGGGACAGAGGAGCCTCTTAGGAGAGGACTTACCTTATAGAAGGGGATGGCGTTGCAGGATCTCTGTGCATGCTTGTGCAGGTTGAGCCATGAACGAGTCTAGGAGGTACCATTTATAATGAGGGCTCAGGTGAGCCTGACATGCTTGACCGTGGAATAAAGCACAAGCTCTCAGAGAGATGGGCTGCCTTGAGGACTGTAGAGTGTCTCCAGGGCCATCGTGTACAAAGGCACAGGCTGTGCACTGTACAAGCGCAGGCAGCACCATTCACAGAGACCACAGTGGAGCCATCAGTCTTCAAGACTTGTTTCTCAGCACCCCTGATTTCCCTTAAAGCACTGGCTGCATGGTTAGGCATTTCTAAAGTGGAGGCTGAAACAGAGAAGGGAGAGGGAGAGTTTCCTTGTTTTGCTACAGGTTGACGAGCACTGTCAGCAGATCCAGGCTCAGTGGCTTAAGGTTTTCTTTTTTTTTTTTTTTGCCATTTACAACTTTATGGATGGACCTGGAGGGTACTAGGCTGAGTGAAATAAGTCAGACAGAGAAAGATAAATACCTTATGTTATCACTTATATTTGGAATTTAAAAAATGAAACAAATGAGTGAATATAACAAAACAGAAACTGACTTGTAGAGAACAGATGAGTGGCTATCAGCCGGGAGAGGGAAGTGGGGCGGGGCACTGTTGGGGTAGGGGATTAAAAGGTTACAAGCTGCTGTGTGCAAAATAGATCAGTTACAAGGATATATTATACAGCACAAGGAATAGAGCCAATATTTTAAAATCACTTTAAATGGAGTGTGATCTGTAAAGATATTGAATCACTATGTTGCCCACCTGAAACTAATGTAACATTGTAAACCAGCTACATTTCAGTATTTAAAAAGTGTAGAAGCAGAAGACATAGGCGTGGTGGTCTCAGTAGGGGTGGTATCAATGCCGGAAGACAGAGAGCCAGCACCAGAGACAGCTGTAAGCAACACCCGGGAGGCACTTCTCATGGACGGGTCCTTCATCAGCAGATGCCTGCACGGGCTGTAAATTCCTGCTTCCCCTTACTTGGGTTTCCCTGATAGCTCAGTCGGTAAAAAAATCTGCCTGCAATGCAGGAGACCCCAGTTCTATTCCTGGGTTGGGAAGATCCCCTGAAGAAGGCAAAGGCTACCCACTCCAGTATTCTGGCCTGGAGAATTCCATGGACATGTATAGTCCATGGGGTCGCAAAAAGTCGGACACGAATGAGTGTCTTTCACTTTCACTTTCCCCTTACTTGGAAGCTGGATGCAGAGCTGTCCCTCAGTCCAGTTACCTCTTTCCCCTCCCGTGGTCCCAAGTTGGGCTCACTCTCATTTAGATAGTAGGAACCTCTGTCTCCGAGTCTAAACCATCCTTCTGCATGGCTGTCTTTCCTGCTTCTCTCAGCTGTAAGCCTGGTCCACTAAGTTCTTTTCACAAAAGGAATCATGAGAGGAAGACTATAAATTTTATTATTTGTTTTTTAAAATTTTGGGGGTACCCTGGGACATGTGGGACCTTTGTTCCCCGAGCTGGGATCGAACCCACACGCTCTGTATTGGAAGGCAAAGTCTTAATCATTGGACCACCAGGAAAGTCCCCAGGAGGAAGACGACAGCTTTTGTTTAAGGAAGTCACAGTCAGCTGTGGAGGCTGCTGTGTCACATTAGGCCACACTGTCTCAAGCACGTGGGTGTGGGTGTGTTTGGAGGTGTGACCATGGTGCCTCTCTGGGGCACAGGACTTCCTTGAACCCAGGGCATCCCATATTCTCTCTGTTGGTCTCTAAGAAGTGGGTGTTGTTTATAGTTTACAAATGAGGAAACTGAAGTTCAGATTTGAGTCTTGCCCAAGGTCAGCAAGCTCCTGTGTTGTGTTGGACTCAGTCAATCCCTCCGCAGCCTGCCAGAGCTCCCTGCAAGGTAGGGTGGCGCCAGGCAGCTGCCTTCCAATGTTACTCACTGCAGTCTCTGCAGGGAAGTCATCTCTTTGTGACTTGAAGATTTCCAAGAGACAATGTGGCAGAGCGGAAAGAGAGCTAGGTCCTGGACTTGCCCCTGACAACTGTGCTACTTTAGGCAAATTGCTTCCCAGAGAAGCAAATGGCAATCCACTCTAGGGCCATTGCCTGGAAAATCCCATGAACAGAGGAGCCTGGTGGGTTACAATCCATGAGGTTGCAAGAGTGGCACATGACTGAGTGATTAAGCAACAACAAAATAGGGTTAGTAATACCCATTGGAGAAGGAAATGGCAACCCACTCCAGTGTTCTTGCCTGGAGAATCCCAGGGACGGGGAGGCTGGTGGGCTGCCGTCTATGGGGTTGCACAGAGTCGGACACGACTGAAGCGACTTAGCAGTAGCAGCAGACTTAGCAGCAGTACCCATTGACTCCATGGGGTTGTTGGGCAGCTTAAATAAGATCACGAGAAGTGAGTGGGAATTGTGTGTTTCTATTCAATCGTAAGTCATTATCATATTCAAGGGTTCCCTGTGGCAGTGTGTGTGCATGCTCAGCTGCTCAGTCGCCCTGACAGTCAGGACAAAGCCAAAATGAGCCTCAATGGGGGACAAGAGAGGTCATGGTGGCCGATACAGCTTCCTCAGTAATCAGGGAGTTGAACCGGGCTTCAGAGAGGGTGTGGCTCTAGGCTGTGTGATTTGAGGGCCTTTCTCCTATGTGCTCATTTGCAAGAATATCCTTCTATCCTAGCACCCGCAGAGGCCAAGAGGCTCATCCTTCCCTTATAGCAAGCCCCCTACAAGGAGGCTTGCACCCCCTCCAACCTTGATCCTCCTCTTTCTCTACTTTTTTCTTCCCCATAGCAAAGACTGGCATCTGACATTCCAAACATTTTATTCTTTTTGGTTTATTGTTCCCCTCCCCTCAAAAGAGAGTAAATGCTGCAAGGGCAAATATATTCAACTCTGGTTCACTTTGTATCCCCAGAACCAAGAACACTGACTTTTCACAGATGCTTGATGATATCTGAACGAACGGAAAAATACGTCTCCCACCCTCAACGCAAACACACACAGAGACACACTAATACCTCTGTCCAGACCAAATTTCTGGCTCTCATCTATTTCCAGCCAGAATAATCCTTGAAAAGAAAGAAAGAAAGAAAGAAAGTGAAGTCGCTCAGTCATGTCCAACTCTTTGCGACCCCATGGACTGTGGCCTGCTAGGCTCCTCCATCCATGGGATTTGCCAGGCAAGAATACTGGAGTAGGTTGCCATTTCCTTCTCCAGGGGATCTTCCCGACCCAGAGATCTCCTGCACTGCAGGCAGACTCTTTACCATCTGAGCCACCTTGAAGGTTTCACTAAATGGATGACCGCTTTGTAGAAGTCTTTGTATTTTATAAGGGAGGCCTTTAGAAATGATGGGCTTCCCTGGTGATTCAGATGGTAAAGAATCTTGCTCTCAGGGCTGTGCAAGTGCCCTGAGGCTTGCCCTCTGAGCTTGCCTGCCTCCTCCTCCACCCAGTGCTTAAAGAGTCACAGAGCTGTGGGGTCTCACTGAAGGAGACCCTGGGGAGCTAGGCCCCTGGCAGACCACCAGCTGGAAATGTTCCCTGAGCTGGCAGGAGAAGGGAGGCTGTGGAGTTGGCAAGCTCCAGACAAACCAAGATTAGTGAGGAATATGGTGCTTGCTCATCCGGCATGGCTCATTACCCAGCCCTAATCTGGGTTATTTCTCTCTCTCTCTTTTTTTTTTTTTTGCACCAAGATTTGGAGGGAGCAGCGTAGCCCTGTGGAGTAATGGGGATCATTCAGCAATAGAAAGTCAAAGCTTGGGATGGTGTTGTGGGGGGAGGGGAGGATGTATCCCTCCCTCATTCCATCACTCCCCCTAGGGTCTTTTCTAGGTAAAAGATCAGGTAAGAGGCGAGAAAAGAAAATGACACATTCCTACCTCAAGGAATTCGTTGGGGGAGATGGGCATATACTCAAGGCGAAGTGCTGGGAAATGGGAAAGGAGGGGGGTTGCTACAGATACAGAACTGGAGAACCTGGCACCCAACTAGAGGAAGGAGACATCAGGGAAGGCTTCCTGGGGGAGGTGATGCAGCAGCAGTACACTATCCTTGGGAGGAGAAAAGCGTGCTCCAGGCCAAGAGACATAGAGTGAGATTAGCTAAAGAAAGGCTGCCTCACAACCGAAAGGACTCCAACTCAAGGAAGGACCCTGAAGACGGCATCGTGGGCTTGGAAGGCAAGGCAAGGAGGGGACCCAGAGCAAGCATTCTCTGATAGCTGTGTTCCTCATGGGCAGACCCAACAGGATTAAGGGACAGAGAAGGCTCTAGAGAAGGGGAGGGAATGTCACACAGGGACGAGAGGGCTGCCCAGGCCCCACGACTACAGACGGGGAGGTTTTCCTCCCAGAATGCTCCTCCTGCGCGTGCTTACGCAGCAGCTGCAGTAAAAGCAACAGCAGCCGTTGTTGATGAAGCAGTTCTAAGCGCCTCCTATGGGCGAACTCGTGCATCTGCACAAAGGCCCTTGAGGTAGAAGCCATGGTTACTGCAGACCAGGAAACCGAGGTTGAGCTGTTACTCAGGGTCACATTGCTAGCTCGAGGGAAGAGGCATCTGATCCCCCTACAGTGTGCCCAGGGTCTATGCTCTTAGCCTTGGAGGTGCGGCGGCGGGTGTGAACCTGCTGCCTGGCAGCGCATCGGGCAGGCACTGCACATGCTCGCCTGCATATCGGAACCCTCCACCCTCCTGACGAGTCTTCTCTATTCAAGTGCCCAGGCTCCTCCTTGCCTGTGATTGCAGACCCTCCAGCAGAGGTGAGGTGGTAGAGACAATTGTCCCTGGTGGCAGTAGATGGGGATACTATCATCTGTAGCATTTGCTGATTTCCACAGTGTGCGTATTTCCACTCTGGCCGCTTTCAGCTATCACTCTGACATCAATCGGCCGGTAAAACTGAAAATCTCACCATCAGCTCTCAGCACAGGCCATCTCCAGCTCTCCAGTGCAATAGCCCTCCTCTTCCCGACACTGCCTGAAGCCGCGCCACCCCCTCAACACTCCCATCTCCTTTCCCCTGCCACCTCTCAGCGCGTCTGATTAGACTAGATTCACATAAACGGGTATGCTTTGAAAGTTCTCATCTTGGGAGGTTTGAAAACGGTTTTATTTCCTCCACTCAAAAAGAAATAATAATAAAAGATTCATGGAGTGCTTTCCACTATAATCATTTCCAGGAAGGGACCTTGGTGATTTAGTTCAAATCTTGGTTTTATAGATACAGAAAGTCCGCCCAGGAGTGGAGGTTCTGGCGGGAAGGCTCAGAGCGGGTAACTCACAGCCATGGAGAATAGCCAGGTCTCAGGACTCCTGTTCCCCTGCTCTTCTTTGTGACATATCTCAGGTTCCATAGAGATGATGCAAGGCAGATGAGAGAAAAATGCAGGATGGGGTTTGGTTTTGCCATACACCAGCCTGTGGCTTTGCGCCAGTATCTTAAATGCTTTGAGTTTGATCTTTATCATTAAAAAATGTAGACCTTATTAATACTTGCCCTCTGCAGCTTAGAAGGGCGTTGTGGAGACCAAAGGAGATAAATGGGTAGCAGAGTACATCTAAGGGAAGGAAATACAAATGGCTCTTAAATGTATATAATGATGTTCAATCACACTCAAAATAAGAGAAATGTAAATTAAAATTACTCTGGTAAATAATGTTTTCCTATCCGATTGGCAAGGGTCCAGAAATTTGATGACATGCTCTAAATGGTGAAGTTGTAAGGAAAAGCCACTCTCATATTTCTCGTGCGTGCATGCTAAGTCGGTTGCCATTCCCTTACGTCTTACATATCCTGCATTGGCAGGTGGGTTCTTTACCATCAGTGCCCCATGGGAAGCCCTCTCATATTTCTCATGGGAAGGTAGAGTGTGTAATCTCCATGGAGGTCGATCTGGCAGTAGCTATCAACATTATAAATATACCTATCTTCTGATCCCGCAATTCCACTTTTGGGAGTTTTAGCCTACAAATATACTTGTGTAAGTACAACAGGTCTATGTTTACGGTATTTGTTGTAGTGTTGTTTGCAACGGGAAAAGATTTGAAACATCTTAGATGTCTCTTTAAGAGACTATGGTTGGTCCATATGGTGGAGTAGTATACAACTGTAAAAAGGAAGGAGGAAAATGCTTTGTATTGAATATAAGGCATATTGTGAAGCTCTAGAAGGATCTCTGAGAGTCTAAGAACAGTGGTCACCTGTGTGTGTGTATGGAGGGGTGGTGAGGCTGGCCTCTGGTAGGGCAGGGGATGGATAACAGGGAGAGTTGTTGTTTGCCTCTTAAACATATACTTTTAATTTTTTGAACAATGTGAGTGTGTTAACAATGCATGCCTGGAAATTAAATGTGGTTTGGTAAACTTTAAAGCACTGTGTACATGCTAATTATTTGGGCTATTACTTGGGTTTTACTGATATAAAAATGACCTAAGTTGCATAGGTAGGACTGGAGTCTGCAGTGGGGTGGCGGTATAAAAGGAGTTGGAGTGGGGGGTCTTGAGGTAACAAGTGTTCCTTTGTGTTTTAGAGGATAGCAATTGGTGGGCATGGCATGGTGGGTTGGGAAGTTGGTGATGAGGACTGATGTTCTCACCCAGATTGATCAGATTGGCGGTTATTGGTCACAGCTGAGCTGTCTCTTGCACACAACATGCAGCTCACTTGGGTGGTGGTGGCAAGGCTCCATTGTCGGCCAAGGTGTGTGGGAAAGCTCTGGCTGAGAGAGGCATGCTGGGCTGGAGAAGAGCCTCCTTGTTGAGTTCTTCCCATGTGCTGGGCAGGGGTATGAGTGCACTACCTGGTTAGCCTTTCTGTATTAGCCCTTTAAACCTTCTCCCCAGAGACTTCCCTGGTGGTCCAGTGGCCAAGACTCTGTGTTCCCAATGCAAGGCACTTGAGTTCGATCCCTGGTCAGGGAACTAAGATTCCACATGCCACAACTAAGACCCAACACTGACAAATAAATAGTCGGATGAGACTGACTAACACTTTCACTTTTTCAAGCTTCCTTGGTGGCTCAGATGGTAAAGAATCCTGCAATACAGGAGACCCAAGTTCAATTCCTGGTTCGAGAAGATCCCCTGGAGAAGGAGTGTGGAGGGCTATAGTCCATGGAGTTGCAAAGAGCTGGACTTGACTAAGTGGCTAACAACAAATAAATAAATATTAAAAAAAAATCCTCTCCCCAATCTTCTTTCACATCTTGAAGCAGAGGTGGGTAATGTGATTATCTCCATTTTACAGATGGTAAGACTGAGGCCCCACAAGGTCAAGCACTGTATCCAAGGTGCAGTGGTGGTGGGGCTGGACTCTGACTCCAGTCTGGTGGTGGTGGACTGGTGCCCTCGACTACTATGGGAAATGGTCTCTTGGGAGAAGACCCTGGGCTTCCTTGCCTTCTCCCTAGTACTGCCCCTAAACTCAGCCCTCTTTGTCGCTCCTCCCTCTGTCCCTGGATTAGAATACCACCACTGGATCTGCTAAGGCACCCCTGATTTTCTGTTATGCTGTGCTCAGCTGCTCAGTCATGTCGACTCTTTTGTGACCCTGTGGACTCTAGCCCACCAGGCTCCTCTGTCCATGGAATTTCTCAGGGAAGAATGCTGGAGTGGGTTTCCATTTCCTTCCTAGGGATTGGGATTGAACCTGCTGTGTCTCTTGTATCTCCTGCGTTGACAGGTGGATTCTTTACCGCTTAGCCACCAGGTGGGGGTAAACATCACCAGCAGGAGGGCTCCTTTGTTTCTGCTGGATCTCATTTCAGGAGCACAGCATGGGCATGTCCCAGGGCTGCTCTGTCCCGTGTTCTGTTGCTTCTCTCTCCTCTCGGAGGGGCATTGAGCATCCCCCACCCCTTTATAATATCGCTGACATCCCAGAAAGAAATCTGAGCAGACAGAGGCCTCTTGTCAATTAGAGTGGGGCAAGGGCCTTGCTATCTGTGGCGGGATCTGGCAGAGAGACGGGGCTGCCCTGCAAAGTGCGACCATCATGTCTCCAATTAAAGTTGTGAAGATTCATCTTCTAACCCAGCCCCTTTCAGAAACTGACATTTATTAGGTTGTCAAAGCTGATTTTTCTCCCTGGCCCTTTCCTGCCCCCAGCTGTGTGTGTGTCTTTGTACAAACACGCATGCAACTGAATACCTATTTTTAAAAATTAAAGGTGTAGTATTCAGGGACTTCCCTGGTGGTCCAGTGCTTAGGACTCTGTGCTCCCAATGCAGGGGGCACAGATTCAATCCCTGGTCAGGGAACTAAGATCCCACGTGCTGCAGCAAAGTACCTCTGTGCCTAGGACTCAAAGATCCTGCAGGCCACAATGATGCTCCCACGTGCCGCAACTAAGACCCGGCACAGCCAAATAAGCAAATACATGTTTAGAACAAAAGCTTCAGATGAGCCTTGCATTCATTTAGGAAAAAAAAATGTGGCATTCAAACCTACTGGACATTTGGCTTCTTGATTTCTAATAGAGTGGAAGACAGAGGGCCTGTGGGGAGGGGCGTGCCCCATAGAGGAGGAGGAGGGGCCTGAGATGATGGTAGGCCCATCATTTGGGGGTGATGCCAGCCTCCTGTAGAGACAAAGGACTTTAGATGTGCTCCATCCTACAGCCCTGAAAATTTTTCTCCTCCATGCGCCCCCCAAACCTGGAATTCCTCCACTGGGGAATTACTCCTGTGAATATAAAGTGAAATAGGGGTCCTTACAAAGGAAATGCATTAAATCACTAATATCCCAGAAGCGCAGAATTCAGAGCCTGAAGATGGTTTTATCTTCTCCTGTAGAGGGGGCTTCTCTGGTGGCTCAGATGGTAAAGAATCTGCCTTCAGTGTGGGAGACCCAGGTTCTATCCCTGGGTCGGGAAGATCACCTGCAGAAAGGAATGGCAACCCACTCTAGTATTCTTGCTTGGAGAATTCCATGGACAGAGGAGCCTGGTGGGCTACAGTCCATGGGGTCGCAAAGAGTCAACACGACTGACCGACTAACACTTTCTTTCAACACTTTTCTCTTGTAGAGAGGGAGCTGAAGTCTGGGAAGGCTGAGGGATTTACCCCAGATCACTCGTCACCCACATCCTTTGACTCCAGCTCAGTGTATACATGTGTGCTCGGTCATGTTTTTGCAACCCGATAGACTGTAGCCCACCAGGCTTCTCTGTCTATGGGATTTTCCCAGCAAGAATACTAGAGTGGCTTGCCATTTTCTCCTCCAGGGGATCTTCCTGACCCAAGGATCGAAGCCACACCTCGTAAATTGGTAGACGGATTCTTTACCACTGAGCCACCAGGGAAGCCTCCAAGCTCAGTGGGATGAGGTTTATCAGATCAGTTTTCTCTGGTCACTAGAGGGGGGCTGGCTGTATGTAGGCCCTGTCACCCAAATGAGGGAAGACCGAGGAGGCAGGTGGGATGGAGTGTGATGGAGAAAATGTATAGAAAAGCAAGAACAACCTGATGACCATTTTGCTATGTTACATTCTTTCTAATTGTATGTGTTGTCATTTTCATTTTATTCACTTTGAACTTATGATTCATGACACCACACGCAGCTCTATAGTGGCGAGCTGGGCCTGGCTTTCTTTGAGACTGTCTTCATCCTCCATCACTACCTTTGCTATTTTTGCCATAATTTTAGTCCACTTTTATTAATATGCCATACTATTTTTCTTTAAATGAACTCCTTTTCAACTTTATTTATTTAAAAATGAAGCTTTGTTTTACTATTGTGCAAGGAAAACCAGTTATCACTTGCCAGAAATAGATGGTAATCATCAAAATAAATATAATGAGATCAAAACAAGGTTATTAAAATTTAGTTAGCTGCCTTTCCTGCCAAAAGCCCTTAGCCTGAGGCCTGTTTTTTCTTTGTAAAGAGGAAAATTAGCAAGTGTTGGAGAGACATTACAACCCTGCTAGCCCCAGATGAGACCTTGAGGTAATCAGGATCTGTGTTACTTTCCTAGGATTGCCACAAAGTGGGTGGCTTAAAGCAACAGAAATTTGTCATCTGACAGTTCCGAAAACCAGAAGTCCAAAATCAAGATGTCAGCAGGGCTGTGTTCTCTTCTGAAATCGTAGGGGAGAATCTTTCCTTGCCTCTTAGAGCTACTGGTGGCTGGCTGGCCACCCCTACTGTTCTTTGGTCTGTGACCGCGTCACTCTGCCTTTGTTGTCATGTGGCCTCCTCCCAGGATCTCTGTCTCCCACGGGCATCTTATAAGGACAACAGTCGTGCTGGATCGGGTCCATCCCACCTCAGGATGAGCTCATCTTTTTATTTATTTATTTGGCTGCGTCAGTGTTAGTTGTGGCACATGGGATCTTTCATCGTGGTACACGGACTTTCTCCTTGTGGCTCGTGGACATAGTTGCTCTCTTGCAAGTGGAATCGATGTGCGTCCCCTACATTGCAAGACAGAGACTTAATCACTGGACCACCAGGGAAGTCCCGGTATGATCTTAACTAATTACATCAGCAATAACCCCACTTCCAAATCAGGCCACACTCTGAGGTCCTGAGGGTTAGGAAATCGATGTGTCTTTTTGGGAGACACAATTCTTCCCATTACAGGGTCTTTGAAAGAGAATCGAAAAAGGAGAACCACATGACTGACCATCATGTGGTCAATGTGCCTGTCCAAGGGTCAGCAGTGGAACTTGGCCCACAAGTAGGGAAATAATGCATTAAGTGTGGGTGGGAAGGCTGTGAGGTGCCCCCTGCTTCTCCTTCTAGGTGGATTAACAAGGGATCTGCTTAGCTTTCAGGAGCAGGTGGTATTCTTGAGGTCTAAATGGGCCTTGGATAAATCAGCTCTGGGGCCTCTAGGTGCCCCAGGGTCGGGGTGGGTGTGTTTTATAGAGGATACTCAACCATTCCCCTACCCCCAGCCCCAGGGATCCAAAATTAGCATCACAGAAAGCTCCTTGCAAGCAGTCAAAGTTTACTGAGATCCTATTGAGTGAAAAGCCCTGTGGTTCCAGAAGTTGTCTGGGAGTGTCTGGTCTCCTGGACCAGCCACTGGGTAGAACTGGGCAGAAGGACAAATGGGAAAGGCAAAATGGGTGGGTGAGTTGGGCGGGGCTGGGAGGGGCTTCTAGGATGGAGAGGAAGCTGCAGGCCCAGAGAGAGTTTCCCAAAGGCATGGGTAGGAGAACTGTATTGGGTACCACACTATGAGCGAAGTGGAGAAAGCGCTGAAGCTCTACTGTGTGGAGGAGGGGGAGACAGCTGTTCTGCCAGGTGGTGACGGTGCTAAGGAGAAAAATCTAGCATGCTAAGAAGACAGGGAAGAAGGTTCGTGGCGACAGAGCAACAGGCATAGAGGTGGAACAGCAGAGGCCAGTGGGGCTGGAGCAGAGCGACCAGGAAGAAAGAAGCAGGGAAGGACAGTAAGAGGTTGGCAGGGGTGGGGGGTTGCACCAGGTCTTGAGGGGGCTGGTGATTCCATGCTGGTGAAGATGTTTTATTTTATCCTGAGTGTCAAGGCAGGATTCTGAGTGGAGAAGTCAGTCATATGACAAATTTCAAAGAGATTCCCCCACTGCTGTGTTGTGAATTGACTCAGGCAAGCAGAGCAGTAAGCTTGAGCAATAAGTAACCCCGATGGGGTGATGCTGGTGTCGACCAGGGTGAGGGTAGGAAGGTGATGGTGAGTGGTGAGAAATGACTGGATTTTGGATACTCTTTAAAAGTAGATCCAGTGAGGTATCCTGATTGGATGAGTGATGAGAGAGACGCGTCCAGGTGGGCTCCAAGGTGTTGAGGCCTGAGCTGCTGGGAGGATGGGATTGTGGTTTCTGGAGATGGGCAAGGTTGTAGCCCGTGTGGGTCTGGAGGGAAGATCAGGGGTAGGTGAAGATGAAGACGGGACTTTCAAGTGAAGATGCTGGGTGGGCAGATGCAAACATGAGCCGCAAACTTAGGGAGGAGTCTGGGCTGGAGATAGAAATTTATGTTAGTTAGCAGCATTTAGATGGCATTTTAAAGGCATGAGACAACGAGATCACTTAGAATGTGGGTGTTTATAAAAAAAGACAAGGAGAAGGATTGACCTCTGGGGCGATGGAGTCAGAAAGGCCATGAGGATAGGTAAGCAAAGACAACAGAGAGAGGGCGGCTGGGGAGCTGAGAGAAGCGCCCGGAGAGAGACTGGCTGTCCTGGAGGCCTTGGGAAGCCGGTGTTTTGAGAAGCGGGTGGCCCATCGGTTACTGCAGTGTTGCTGATGCGCGGGACACAGTCTTAGGAGCAGAGGCAGAACAGCAGAGCCAGTGGCGGGAGCCCCTGGAACCTGCTCCCCATCACTTCCCTTTTCTCAGAGAAATAAGAGTCACAGCTGAGGGGGGAGGTGGGAGCGGGTGTTGTTGGAAGTTTGAAGAAAGGAGAGAAAGTGGACTCAGGAAAGGACATAGTATTTGTGCCAAGGATCACTTTGACGGTGGCAACTCCAGGATTTCTTTTTTTTTTTTAATTTATTTTTTAATTTGAGTAAAATTGCTTTATAATGTTTCTGCCATACAACAATGCAAATTACCCATAATTATATATGTGCACATATATATATATATATGTACACATATATATATCTCCCCTCCTTCTTGAGCCTCCCTCCCCTCTCCCTATCCCACCCCTCAAGATCATCACAGAACACCAGGCTTGACTGGCTGTGTTATATAGCAACTTCTCAGCAGCCATCTATTTTACACATGGTATTGTGTGTATGTTGAGGCCATAGTCTGCATTTATCCCACTCTCTCCTTCCCCCACTGTGTCCACAAGTCCGTTCTCTACATCTGTGTCTCCATTCCTTCCCTAAAAATAGTTTCCTCAATACCATTTTTCTAGATTCCATATATATATACATGGTAATATACGGTATTTGTTTTTCTCTTTCTAACTTACTTCAGTCTGTATAACAGGCTCCAGGTTCATCCACCTCACTAGACCTGATTCAGATTTGTTCTTTTACATGGCTGAGTATTATTCAATTGTGTATATGTACCACATCTCCTTTATCCATTCATCTGTAGATGGACATCTAGTTGTTTCCATGTCCTGGCTAGTGTAAATAGTGGTGTAATGAACATTGGGGTAGATGTGTCTTTTAGAACTGCGGTTTTCTTAGGGCATATGCCCAATACTGGGGTTTCTGGATCATATGGCAGATTTATTCCTAGTTTTTTTTCTTTTTAAGGAATTTCCATACTGTTCTCCATAATGGCTGTATTGGTTTACCATCCCGCCAACAATGTAGGAGGGTTCCCTTTTCTCCACATCCTCTCCAGCATTTATTGTTTGTAGATTTTATCATGATGGCCATTCTGACTGGTGTGAGGTGATTGTAGTTTTGATTTGCATTTCTCTAAAAATTAGTGATGTTGAGCAGCTTTTCCCATGTTTATAGGACATCTGTCGGTCTTATCTGGAGAAATGTCTGTTTCAAAGAAGGTAGGGGAAGAAGCATTGGTCAGAAGGGGAGCTTGGCAGTGAACCTGCAAAGCACCCACGTAAAGCTGAGAAACCTCAGTCATCCAGGTCAGAGGGAAGGGGAGCTGAAGAGGGAGAAAGATAAGGCCTACTTCTCAGAACCCCCAGGTAGGCCTTATATAAGTAGGGGAAGGGGAGGGAGAGACTTTCAGGCCAGCCAAACCATACACCTGAGAGCCAGCCATCCTCTCTGTCACTAGCTGTTTGCAGCCACCAGAAATGCAGCTTGTGGGGTGAGAAGGAAGGGGTCGGACTAGATACGAGGGCACCAGGCGAGCACCAGGTGACGTGGTGGCCATGCCCCCTCATCTGTCAGGTCAAGAAACTCCCGAGACCCCTTCTGCTTGCTCCCTCCCCTCTCAGAGTGCCAGGTCAGACATTTAGGCAGGTGTTTCTTAGAGCATAGTTTGCATCTTTATTTTTAATTTTAATTGTATTTTATTGACGTATAGTTGATTTACTATGTTGTGGACCTACAGCTCTAAAGTAATGCCTTGGCTAACCTAAATGTCTATCAACAGAGGAATGGATATAGAAGATGTGGTGCATGCATACAATGGAATATTACTCAGCCATTAAAAGGAATAAAATAATGCCATTTGCAGCAACATGGATGGACCTAGAGAGTATCATACTGAGTGAAGTAAGTCAGAGAAGGAGAAATATCATTTGCTATCACTTATCTGTGGACTCTAAAAAGAAATGAACTTATTCACAAAACAGAAACAGATTCACAGATTTACAGAATGAACTTTTGGTTGCCAGATAGGGATAGGTAGGGAGTTTGGGATTTGGGGGGAGGGAATAGTTACAGAGTTCTGGATCGATATGTACACACTGCTGTGTTCAAAATGGATAACAAACAAGGTCCTACCGTATAGCACATGGAACTCTGCTCACTGTTACATGGCAGCCTGGATGGGAAGGGAGTTTGGGGGAGAATGCATACATGTATATGAATACCTGAGACCCTTTGCTGTCCACCTGAATCTATCACAATGTTGTTCATCAGCTACATCCCAATAGAAAATAAAAGTACCTTGACTAATTAAACACACACACACACTAGTTCAGACATGAGGTCATCTTGGGCTGTGACCTTCTTGCAAAAATGTTGCCACGACACAGCATATTCCTGGAACTCCTTTTTGAGAAACCCAGCTGAGCCTGTGACACACTGTTCTCTGTGGGGGTCACTCTTTGCATTTCAAGGGTAGACTGGATTTCTGGAAACAGCCTGAAGTCATTTTTTGAACTTCCCTGGTGGTTCAGACAGTAAAGCGTCTGCCTGCAATGCGGGAGACCTGGGTTCAATCCCTGGGTCAGGAAGATCCCCTGGAGAAGGAAATGGCAACCCACTCCAGTACTCTTGACCTTGAAAATCCCATGAATGGAGGAGCCTGGTAGGCTACAGTCCATGGGGTCACAAAGAGTCGGACACAACTGAGCGACTTCACTTTCTTTAAAGTCATTTAGACCAAGTGTGGTGACTAAACTTGGGGATTAGAGTCTTTGTGGCCACTGATGAGGTTTGAAACAGAATAAAACTAGCTTTGTCTTGTTTAAAAGGGGACAATACTCCTTTTCCAGGATTTAATAAGTTACAGTGTGTAAAGTGCTGCTGTGGTTTTTGATCTATAACAGGCATTGCGTAATTGGTAATTATTAACAGTCCCAAAACAGAGATCCTGAAATGAATTGTTGAAATAAGCAATTCATTCCTAGTGTTATGGCTTTGAAGGGACAGACTTTATCAAGAATGATAAAATTTGCTGTTGGAAAAGCAGATTCATAACTCTGTAATCTCATCTGTTAATTTCTTTATTAACCTTGCAAGTTGGAGGATAGAGGGCTGCATATCATAGAGAAGAGCAACTGGAGGTGATCATGGGGAGAGGGATATTGCTGACCCCTGGGTCGGGAAGATCCCCTGGAGAAGGAAATGGCAATCCACTCCAGTAGTCTTGCCTGGAGAATCCCATGGACGGAGCAGCCTGGTGGGCTACAGTCCACGGGGTCGCAAAGAGTCGGACATGACTGAGCGACTTCACTTCACTTCATTTCACTGGGTCATCTCTTGTTCAGTCACTGAGTCATGTTGGACTCTTTGCGACCATGGACTGCAGCAAGCCAGGCTTCCCTGTCCATCACCATCTCCTGGAGTTTGCTCTTAGGCCCGCCCTTCTCTCACACAGTGGGGTCATCAGGTACCAAAGGGGTCAAGTGTGTTCTCCCCTCCCCCACTGGAGCCCTCAATGCTTCTGTACTGGCTTGCTGATGCCAGGAGAGAAGAGAAAAACTCCAGGATGAGAAATTCTTGTCTTTGCCTTAAACTTTCAGTCCTTTAGGACAAGAACAAGTAATCGGAAGAAGTTAGCATGGGAGTGACTTACAGCTTTGCATGAGGGAAGATACAAACTCTTTTCCTGAGACCAGGTGTTGATGGTGGGAGAGGCAGCAGAAGGGCCACAGGTATTTTTGCAAAATGGGTGGGGAGGGAGGAGGCATCACCCAGTGGTCAGAAGTGTGACTGCCTAACACCCCGTTTGGGGCAGAGCCAGACTTGCTCTGTGCTTCCCGCTCCGAGGGGTGCACGAACAAGCCTCCCAGCCCTCACACAAAGCTGTAAGTCACTCCCATGCTAACTTCTTCTGATTACTTGTTCTTGTCCTAAAGGACTGAAAGTTTAAGGCAAAGACAAGAATTTCTCATCCTGGAGTTTTTCTCTTCTCTCCTGGCATCAGCAAGCCAGTACAGAAGCATTGAGGGCTCCAGTGGGGGAGGGGAGAACACACTTGACCCCTTTGGTACCTGATGACCCCACTGTGTGAGAGAAGGGCGGGCCTAAGAGCAAACTCCAGGAGATGGTGATGGACAGGGAAGCCTGGCTTGCTGCAGTCCATGGTCGCAAAGAGTCCAACATGACTCAGTGACTGAACAAGAGATGACCCAGTGAAATGAAGTGAAGTGAAGTCGCTCAGTCATGTCCGACTCTTTGCGACCCCGTGGACTGTAGCCCACCAGGCTGCTCCGTCCATGGGATTCTCCAGGCAAGACTACTGGAGTGGATTGCATGCATGGTGAGGGCTCCCAGTGCTGCCTTGCTGCCGCTGGGGACAACAGGAAGTCTGAGCCCTTGTGTGGACTCTGCTCTAGCCAGACTGGCCACTGTGGTTGTTCCCTCTCTGGACTTCAGTTTCCCATGAAAGTAAATGGTGGCTTAGGACCATATCATCATTTCCTAGCTTTTTTGCTATTTCTTTATTTTTGTTTTGGCCATGCAGTATGGCTTGTGGGATCTTTGTTCCCTGACCAGGGACTGAACCTGCGCCTCCTGCACTGGGAGAGCTGAGTCCTAACCCCTGGACCTCCAGGGAATTCCCTCCTAGCCTTTTTGTTTTATAACCTTGATCTGTGGTTAAAAATAAATATGCTTTAAATTGAGACCCACCATATGTATTCATATTGTGTGTGTATATGAGGATAGAGATTTATTTATCTATTATCTATTTATCTGTCATCTCTCTTTCTCGCTCTCTGTCCATCTATTTCTATATAGTTCCTATTCTGTTTCTCAGGAACCTTGACTTATATAAACGTACACACACACAGACACACACAGACACACACACACACACATATGCATTTGTGTATATATGTGTTCACCTTTCTCTGTCATCTGTCTGTGCTTCTACCTTCCTATCATTTATCTATCTAACTGGACAAAAATGGCAAGACTTGCAGTCTGAAAAACATGAGAGGAGGTGGTCGGCAATGCTCTTTCCAGTTTTGCTATTTTAGGCTTGTTTCTAAGCCAGTCATTGGGTGATTGGCTGAATCTGTAGCCATGGGTTACACAGACATGTCCCTGTAGCACAGAGTACACCTCAGGGTAAGGATCTTTCGACTGTGCTGTGACTGTTCTCATCACCTGGATTGGCATCAGCACCTTGAAACCCAGTTCACTTCTCCCTCTTTGGCTTTTCCCTGTAGGTACTTCTTGGTTTCTGCTGTATCCTATAATTAAAAAAAATTTTATTTATTTATTTGGCAGCGTCGAGTCTTAGTTGCGACATAGGGGATCTTGGCTGTGGCAGCCGGACTTCTCTCTAGCTGTGGCGCGCAGGCTCCAGCGCGTGTGGGCTCAGTGGTTATGCTGTGCAGCCCTAGTTGCCCTGTGGCACGTAGGGTCTTAGTTCCCGTCCCCTTGCTTTAGAAGGTGTATTCTTGACTGTTGGACCACCAGGGATTTCCTTGTATTCTGTAATTTTTGATTCTGAGATAATTCATTTCTCCAAGCTTTATTGAGGTGTAATTTACAAGTAAAATTGTAATATATTTCAAGTGTACAGTGTGATGATCTGATGTATGTATACATTGTGAAATGAGTCCCACAGTCAAGCGAGTTAACACATCCAGCATCTCACAGTTACCTTTTTTTTGTTTGTTTTTGTGAAAATGCTTAAGATCAACTCCTTTAGCAAGTTTCAAGCACATAATACAGTATTATTAATTATAATCACCAGGCTGTACATTAGCTCCTCAGAACTTATTCATCTTGTTACTTAAAACTTTGATCCTTTCACCCTTCCCCAACTCCTGACTCCCCTGCCTCTGGCAACCACCATTTCTACTTGCTTCTATGAGTTCGATCTTTTTTTTTTTTTTTTTAAGATTTTTTGATGTGGACCATTTTTAAAGTCTTTATTGAATTTGTTAAAACATTGCTTCCATTTTGTGTTTTGATTTTTTGGCCCCAAAGCATATGTGATCTTAGTTCCCAGTGAAAGTGAAAGTCGCTCAGTGTGTCCGACTCTTTGACACCCCATGGACTTAGCCCATGGTATTCTCCAGGCCAGAATACTGGAATGGGTAGCCTTTGCCTTCTCCAAGGGATCTTCCCAACCCAGGGATTGAACCCAGGTCTCTCACATTGCAGGCGGATTCTTTACCAGCTGAGCCACAAGGGAAGTGCAAGAATACTGGAGTGGGTAGCCTATCCCTTCTCCAGAGGATCTTCCTGACCCAGGAATCAAACCAGCGTCTCTTGCATCGCAGGCAGTTTCTTTACCAACTGACTGAGCTATGAGGTTCCCAGACCAGGGATCAAACTTGTACCTCTCGCATTGGAAGGTGAAGTTTTAACCACTTCTTTTGTATCTCACATGTAAGTGATACCATACAGTACTTGTCTTTCTCTGTCTATTTTGCTTGGGATAAAGCCCTCCATGTTCATCTATATTATTGCAAAATGGCAGGGTCACCTTATTTCTTCATGCTGAGTGACATTCCACTTTGCATATCTACCGGTGTATGTACACACACTGCATCTTTATCCATTCATCTGGCAGTGGAGACTAAGGTTGTATCTGTATCTTGGCTACTGTAAATAATACTGCAATAAACTTAAGAGTGCAGATAATTTCTTTAGTGCTTATTTAAGAAATTCTTTGATGTCTAAACTTGAATGGTGTTCCTCTAGAGATAGTCTGTGTGATTGCTTTTTTCCAGCAAAACCACTTTAAAATAATTTTTTTGTTGTGATGCTCCATAGCTGCTATAAGTTTCACCCTAAAACCACATCAGGGCCATTTTTGGATCAGGAGTTACAACAGGAAACAGTGACAGACTTTATTTTCTTGGGCTCCAAAATCACTGTGGACAGTGACTACTGTCATGAAATTAAAAGATACTTGCTCCTTGGAAGAAAATCTATGACAAACCCAGACAGCATATTAAAAAGCAGACACATCACTTTGCCAACAAAAGTCCATCTAGGCAAAGCTATGGTTTTTCCAGTAGTCATATATGAATGTGAGAACTGGACCATAAAGAAGGCGGATGCTTTCGAATTGTGACCTGGAGAAGACTCTTGAGAGTTCCTTGGACTGCAAGGAGATCAAACCAGTCAATCCTAAAGGAAATCAACTCTGTATATTCATTGGAAGGATTGATGCTGAAACTCCAATTCTTTGGCCACCTGATACAAAGAGCCAACTCGTTGGAAAAGACCCTGATGCTGGGAAAGGTTGAGGGCAGGAGGAGAAGGGGATGACAGAGGCTGCGATGGTTGGATGGCATCACTGACTCGATGGACATGAGTTCGAGCAGGCTCTGGGAGACGGTGAAGGACAGGGAGGCCTGGCGTGCTGCCGTCCATGGAGTCACAAAGAGTCAGACACGACTGAGCGACTGAACAACTAGGGGAGACTGCTCAGAGCAGAGACAGCAGATACCCCGACCATTGTCAGGTGTGGGGTCGGTTTATTTAGAGTGAAAGGTGTGCTTCCCTCATAGCTCAGTTGGTAAAGAATCCGCCTGCAATGCAGGAGACCCCGGTTCGATTCCTGGGTCAGGAAGATCTGCTGGAGAGGAGATAGGCTACCCACTCCAGTATTCTTGGGCTTCCCTTGTGGCTCAGCTGGTAAAGAATCCACTCGCAATGCGGGAGACCTGGGTTCAATCCCTGGATTGGGAAGATCCCCTGGAGAAGGGAAAAGCTAACCACTCCAGTATTCTGGCCTGGAGAATTCCATGGACTGCATATTCCATGGGATCATAAAGAGTTGGACACAACTGAGCAACTTTCACTTCACTTCAAAGGTATGCTTGCTTTGTGGTGGCATCTCTCATCTGCCTCTCACCCTTCTTGAGCCCACATTTTGTCTCTTGAGCTACTCCCTTTCATGTTGACCCATTAAAACCCAAATGCTAGGTCAACAGGGATTATCTGAATCCCCCACCCCCAACCCATCCTGGATTTTAATCAGCACTTACCTCTTGAGATAGGGCTTTCTGATGATTTTTGACCTTTGGGGATTTTTCTTTTCCCTTAGTTCAGCTATGGATTTATGAAATTAATTGATTTTTCATTATCATATTTTTGGTGCTCTTTACTGGGAGACTTTTTTGGACATCTAGTCTGTCTATTACCTGAAATAAAAGGTCCTAATACTACTTCTCAACAGAGAAATCCTACACCTTTCTTACAAATGGAAAGGAGGATGCAGTTCTGGGGTTGTGAAGCCTTAAATATCCCAGACGGGGCTTCCCAGGCGGCTCAGTGGTAAAGAATCCATCTGCCAATGCAGGAGACCCAAGAGATGCAGTTTTGATCCCTGGCTTGGGAAGATCCCCTGGAGAAGGAGATGGCAACGCACTTCAGTGTTCTTGCTTGGAAAATCCCAAGGATGGAGGAGCCTGGCAGGCTACAGTCCATAGAGTTGCAGAGAGTCGGATGCGACTGAGCAACTAAACAACAACACAAATACATCAGATGGCTGGGATAGGGTGGAGCAGTGGATTAAACTGAGCAACTTGGAGGAGCACCTTGATTAAGAGCATCACTCACTCACTCACTTGAAGTCGACTCTTTGCGACCCCATGGACCGTAGCCTACCAGGCTCTTCAGTCCATGGAATTTTCCAGACCAGAGTACTGGAGTGGGTTGCCATTTCCTTCCCCAGGGGATCTTCCCAAACCAGGGATCGAACCCGGGTCTCCTGCACTGCAGGCAGACGCTTTACCGTCTGAGCCACCAAGGAAGCCCATAGCTTCTTGAATTCCTTCTTACTAACTGTGACAATCAACTTGGACACTTATGCACTGTCTGTCAGCTTAACCTCTAAAGTCCTGTCTGTGTACTGGAAGTAATATTTGGTACCGCCTGATAGGGCTTTTGGGAGATAAGTGCTCTTGAGCATCTATTATGGTGCCTGGCACGTACCAAGTATTCAACAAATGTGGGCCACTATTGTTTCATTTCCTTTCTTGCTTGGCTGCCTGGTGGCCATGGTATTTCCCATCATCTGAAGAGGCTATAGTGTCTGCACTTGGAGCCTGGGGACCCAGGTCAGTGTCTAGCTGTGCGAACTGGGGCATGTCACTCCGTCTTACTCTTCTTTCACATGTAAACATTTTTCTCGTCTGTGAGATGAGGGGGTGGACTAAGTGATTTCTAAGGATCTTCTCACCCTCACAGTCTGTGATTTGAGTAAGAATAGTGTGAAAAGCAAAATGTACCCCTCAAAACACAACATTTTTCCAGGCAGCCCTCAGCGTGTTAACAGACTGTACTTCCCAGAGCTGATGTGTAAAAGTTGGATCTTGGGAACTGGCACGTATTTTCCCATAGGAGTAGTTTTTAAGTGATGGTTGGCTTCCTGGACTAGTGCATAAAACCCAGCTTAATCCACAGTGAAGCAGAAACACTGTGCGTTTGCATTGGAAATGGTAAAAAACAATACTGCCACAATACTAGTAATTAAACAAAACAGAAAAACAATTTCATTGAATAAAAGCTCATGTTAAATTTATCTAGAATCCTGGCGTTTGAGGGAAGCCAGTTAATTTAGAAGAGGAGGAGACCTATGGCTATGCATTGGGAAGAATCTGCAAATGCTTCTTCTGGGCTCTCTTAAGGGACAGAGTCTGATGGCACAAGTTCCTTATTTATTATTTTTGGCTGTGCTGGGTCTTCACTGCTGAACGGGCTTTTCTCTAGTTTCAACAAGTTGGGGCTAGTCTTCACTGCGGTGTACGGGCTTCTCATTGGAGTGGCTTCTCTTGTCACGGAGCACAGGCTCAATAGTTGCATGGGCTTTGTTGCTCTGTGGCATGTGGAATCTTCCTGGACCAGGGATTGAACCCATGTCTCCTGCATTGGCAGGCAGATTCTTTACCACTGAGCCACCAGGGAAGCCCACTCAAGTTCTTTAAGTATCTGATTTCATTGAAGAATTCAAGGATTTCTCCTGCACCACTTTATCTTCTTGAGATTGCATTGGCCTAAATCCTTTCATGTCTAATAGTTATTGTAAACTTTAGGATTTGGCAAGTGGAGAGGGAGGGAAAAATGAGGAAAACAGGAGACAAGCATTATCCCAGTGTCACAAGTTGCTGATGCTCAGGCATGTTTTGTTGAGCCTGTGTCATGCTGTCCAACATAACAATTATTTTTCTATTTTTTAAAACTTCATTTTTCCATTTTTACTGAGACATAATTGACAGAGAAAAATTGTATACATTTAAGATGTATGGCTTGATGTTTTTGTATAGTGAAGTAGCTCAGTCGTGTCTGATTCTTTGTGACCCGGTGGATTGTAACCTACCAGGCTCCTCCCTCCATGGGATTCTCCAGGGAAGAATACTGGGGTGGGTTGCCATTTCCTTCTCCAGGGGATCTTCCCAACCCAGAGATTGAACCTGGGTCTCCCGCATTGCAGGCAGGCGCTTTAACATCTGAGCCATATTCATACAAATATAATCACCACAATCAAGATAATT
Organism: Moschus berezovskii; assembly: GCF_049115385.1. Taxonomy (NCBI): domain Eukaryota; kingdom Metazoa; phylum Chordata; class Mammalia; order Artiodactyla; family Moschidae; genus Moschus; species Moschus berezovskii. Next base: position 76,513,084 of record NC_142466.1, on the reverse strand, counting down.
AACATTATCATTACCTGTATAGTTCACCCTTTTTTTGTGTATGTGATGAGAACATGGAAGATATATCCTCTTAACAAATTTCAGGTACGCAGTACAGTATCCACATAGAATTTCAGAGGTTAAAAGAATTACCTGTCAGGATGTTAAAATGTCATTAAAAGATATCCAGATTTCTGGCAATGGGAAGCCCTAGCAACCTGGGCTTGTAGCATTGAGCTCCCACAGGGTGACAGTAGGCTGGTGCTTACCCACCAGGTCTTCACTTAATGAAGGTATTTTCTGGTTAGACCCTGTAGGCATTTGAGTTTGAAAACCCCCAAGTGATGTACTCGGAGAAGGCAATGGCAAGCCACTCCAGTACTCTTGCCTAGAAAATCCCATGGATGGAGGTTGCAGTCCGTGGGGTCGCTAAGGGTCGGACACGACTGAGCGACTTCACTTTCACTTTTCGCTTTCACACATTGGAGAAGGAAATGGCAACCCACTCCAGTGTTCTTGCCTGGAGAATCTCAGGGACGGGGGACCCTGGTGGGCTTCCGTCTATGGGGTCGCACAGAGTCGGACACGACTGAAGTTACTTAGCAGCAGCAGCAGCAGCAGCAAGTGATGCACTTTAGTAAGAGGAAGGGGATTAAAAAGAATGCGTGTGTATTTGCATGATCTGAGAGGGGGGTCAGCTGACAGAAGTAATTAAAAAGAAAAAAAGAGAAAAGGAAGGAGAGTCAGGGAGTCAGGAAAAGTCAGCCAGTTCCTCCTGTGACCACCAGGTGGCCTCGCAACCCCAGCACTGCTTGGTTGCTATTTGAAAGGACTTCTGATTGGCTGAAAGAAGCAGTATGCAAATACATAAGTATATTCTAACATTCCAGATTTTAATAAGAATTTGGGCAGTTCCCACGTGCAGGACACGATTGACAAGTGCACTCACACCACTCTGTCCCCTCCCTTGTCTGTGCTGTGATTTCTCCTTTCAGATTCAGACAGGAAATACTTCTATGTACATGAAGTTTCCAAGTTAAGAATCAAGATTTCCATGCTTGGCTGGTTATTACTATTCTCTGAGCCAAATCCTGAAATTCCCCAGAGAAAAGGATGTGCCTGTATTTCTGATTTAAGGGCAGTTTGGCTGTGGTACCCATACTCTTTTGATCACTAGGGTGGACTTGGCTGACCTTGATGAATGGGCGGGGTCCACCTCTACCCTCACTGTCCCGTGTGAAACTGTCTGTAAGCTCTGTGTTGGCCGCAGGTGGGGTCTGCCTCCCCTTCCCATGTCACCATTAGGTTCTGCCTCTCCCTGTCCCTGTGTCACCTGGGAGCTTCTGCATTACTACCACAGACCTCTGGAGCATCATTCTCGAGTTTTGAAAGGGACCAGTTCCACCTGGGGAGCTGATTTACAGGCTGGGCCCATTTCAGACATTTTGAAACAGACTCTCAGAGTGTGGGGTTTAGGAATCTGCCTTTATTATTATTTTTTTTTATTGGAGGCTAATTATTTTACAATATTATATTGGTTGGTTTTGCCATACATTGACATGAATCCGCAGGAATCTGCCTTTAAAACAAGCAGCCATGGGGGTCCTTAGCCTGTGCTATGAGAAATATCACTCTGAAACAGTTTGGGTTTGGGTTCATGAAAGCCATTAGCACATGATCTGGAGCCCAGTTATAGCTTGGGCAAATCCTTTTTCTGAGTTTTCCCATCTGTAAAATGAGAGCTTTGAGTAGGCTTGTCTCTAGGCTCCCTTCCAGCTGTGCAAGCTAGACTTTGATAGCTCAGCCTTGGTTCAGGTGATTCCCGGGTGTGGATATTCATTTCTCCTCCTTCTCAGACCCACTTCTCCGAAGGCTGTGTTACTTGCTGCTGCTCCTGGACTATGAGTACCCTCAGCGCCATCTACAGAACTGGGGAAAGGCTAAGGGGGAAGGCTCCTGAATATGAGGGAAGAGTCTGCATGTTAATCTTCCTGCTTTCTGCAGCTTTTCTGCCCCAGGAGCACATGCCCCAGGCCTGCAGAAGGAAGCTGTGTCCAAGACGAGCAACTACCAGGCCCTGCAGGGGTGCTCCTGGGGTAAAAGTGACGGGGAGCTCTTTCTGTGTTTCTGTGCTCTACCCCAGAGCTTGCTTCTGGCTCATTGTACAGAGGTGTTCTGGACCAACTATGTCTCCCCCAAATTTATATTGAAGCTCTAACCAACAATGTGATTTTATGCAGAGGTAAGGCTTTTAAGGAGGTACGTGAGTGCATGTGCATGCCCTGTGGTGTCCAACTCTTTGCAACCCCATGTAGCCCGCCAGGCTCCTCTGTCCATCAGATTCTCCAGGCAAGAATACTGAAGGTTGCCATTTCCTCCTCCAGGGGATCTTCTTGATTCAGGGATCGAACCCGCATCCCCTGAATTGGCAGGTGGATTCTTAACTGCTTTACCACCTGGGAATTATTAAATGAGAAGTTGAGAGTGGGGCCTTGATTAAACAGAACTGGTATCCTTATAAGAAGAGGAAGAAAAATTAAAAAATAGAAAAAGAAGAGGAAGAGACACCAGATTGCCCTGCCTATCTCTCCCTCTATTTCTCTTTCTCTCTTCATGCATGCTTTGTCAAGTCCGACTCTTTGACACACTTTGGATTTTAACCCACCAGGCTCCTCTGTCCCTGGGATTTTTCAGGCAAGAATACTGGAGTGGATTGCCATTTCCTCTTCCAAGGGATCTTCCCGACCCAGCAATTAAACCTGCGTCTCCTGTATTGCAGGCGGATTCTTTACCTGCTGAACCAGATGAGAACATAGGAGAGGCCAAACAAGGACACAGTCTGCAAGCCAGGAAGAAGACTTCACAGAAACCAGCTCTGCTGACACCTTAATCTGAAACTTCTAGCCTCCAGAACTATGGGACAATAAGTGTCCATTGCTCAAGCCGCCTAAGGTATTTTGTTATGTATGCACATCTTGTTTAATTGTACTTATTACAGATACTGCATTTTTTGACAAGTTGAAGGTTTGTGGCAACTCTGCATTAGTGCCATTTTTTCCACAGCGTTTGCTCACTTCATGTCTGGGTTACATTTTGGTAGTTCTCAAAATATTTCAAATATTTTCATTACTATTATTTTTTTATGGTGATCTGTGACCAGTGATCTTTGTTGTAACTATTGTAATCATTTTGGGGCATTAAACCACATGCATAAAAGATTGTGAACTTAGAGAATGTTGTGTGTGTTCTGGATGCTCCACTGACTGGCCCTTCCCCATTTCTCTCCTTTTCCTCAAGCCTCCCTTTTCCCTGAGACACAGAAATATTGAAAAATTAGGCCAATTAATAACCCTACAATGGCCTTTAAGTGTACAAGTGAAGTGTCAATCGATGTTGCAAAACTTTATTTTTGTCTTATTTAAAGAAATTGCCATGACCACCCCAGCCTTCAGCAACTACCGCTGTGATCAGTCAGCTGTCATCAATATCAAGGCAAGACCTTTCACCAGCAAAAAGATTATGACACACTGAAGACTCATGTGATGGCTTTGCGTTTTGTAGCAATAAAAAAAATTTTTTTTGGCTGAGTGTCATGTGGGATCTTAATTCCCTGACCAAGGATCAAACCCAGCCCCCATGCAGTGGAAGCTCAGAGTCTTAATCACTGGACTACCTGTGAAGTCCTTAAAATATTAAAAAAATTAAGATGTGTGTATATATATATATATATATATATATATATATATATTTAGAGAAAATGCCATTGCACACTTAATAGACTATAGTGTAGTGTAAACACAACTTTTCTATGCATTGGGAAATCTAAAAAAAATTCATGTAACTTCCTTCATTGTGATACTCACTTTATTGTCATTGTCTGGAACTAAACCTGCAATGTCTGAGGTCTGCTGTGGGAGTCTGAGCCGACTAAAGCTTGAGGCAACATTCGTTCCTTCATCCGTTCACCCATTCAAGCAGGTAGCACATTCATGCACGATGGATTATTTATGAGGAATCTTCAAATTTGTTTGAGCTTTGAGTGGTTATAACAAGGTCAGGTTTTCCCCATCTTGGTCTAGACTTCCCCAGAAGCCTCATATGTAGCCCAGCACTTCAGGACCCAGAGGATGTAGTTCCTGGACCCCTGTTTTGGCCCTTTAACCACTTCTCCCAAATTTCTACACTTTGACATCAGAAGGTCAGAGCCCAAGAGGTCAGGTCCATGCTGGGGGGTTGCTTGGTGCTCACATGCGCGTGGAGCTGTGTCCACGCCTGAGTTTGCGTTTGTGGACACCAAGCACTCATTTAAGTGTGAGTGATCACACACAGAGCTAGAAAGTGAGGCTCTGGGTGCGCCCCTGTGTTCAATGACTGCATACAGTTGTTCACATGGAAAAGATCAGATTTAGAGTCTGAAACCCTGGGTCAAAGCCAAGTTTTTGCTTTTTGGCTGTATCTTCAGGAAGTTGGCTTAATTTCTTTGGGCCTGTTTCTTCCTCTGTGAGACAGGGAGAAAGGAGTTGTTTGTTAGAAGTGAGTTGTGGGGCCTACAGTGGAGTGAGTGTGGAGACCTTGGTAAGTTTTCCAAGGGTTCTAGAGGGTTCTAGAAGTGCTTCTCCCCTGAGGCTATGTGGCTTAGTCCTGCTCCCTGACTGTCCCCTGCTGTGGTCCCTTGACTCTGGTATCCCTGAAAGGGGGTGTGACCACAGGCTGGATGTCCTCTGCCAGGCCTGGGCTCCCACAGCTACTGGTTTGCTCCATTTTCTTCTCTTCCTCCTGGTGCCTGGCCCCGGCCTGTATTGGATCCTCAATAATCATATATGAGTATATATAAATGAATGAGTGCCACATTGTAGTCTATGCCAGTTACTGAATGGAGTGAGGTGTCTCGTGGGGCCTATTGAAGCATCCTGCCTAGTTTCTTGTCAGCCAGGGTGGAGACGGGAGGATTAATTCGGAAGCTGTGTGTGCGTGCTCAGTTGCTCGGCTGTGTCCGACTTTTTGTGACTACAGGAGCAGCAGCCCGCCAGGTTCCTCTGTCCATGGGATTCTCCAGACAGGAATACTGGAGTGGGTAGCCACTTCCTCCTCCAGGGGATCTTCCCGACCAAGGGTGGAACCCACTGAGCCTGCGTCTCTTGTGTCTTCTGCACTGGCTGGCAGAGTCTTTACCACTACGCCACCTGGGAAACGCCAAGACAGAAACTAACATCTCTCAATTGGATATCTGCTGAAGACAGTGCTAATCTACCCCTCAATGTCTGGGGAGCAGAGAAAGGGAAAGAAAGCTCCCTGAGGATGTATGCGAGCCTAGAGTCCCCCAAACAAATAGGGAGAAAAGCAGATTGGAGAACTGTCACCTCTGTGCTCTGGGATCCTTAAGAGCTTCAGTTTATTTATTTTTTAAAGTAAATATTTATCTTTATTTATTTGGCTGCGTCGGGCCTTAGTTGCAGCACATGGGGTCTTCAGTCTTCCCTGTGGCATGTGAGACCTTTAGTTGTGGCATGTGGGATCTGATTCCCTGATTAGGGGTCAAACCCGGGCCCCCTGCATTGGGAGTGTGGAGTACTCGCCACTGGACCACCAGGGAAGTCCCTAGCTTCTGTTTATTGGACAACTGCTATGTGCCAGGCATCATGCTGGGTGCTGGCACGGTAAAGGCCATGACCCAAACAGACCATTAATGATCTCACAAGACACCATTACCTCATTTAATCTTGAGAACAGGTGTGTGAGGCCCAGGTGCAATACTGCACAGGATAAGGCTTTATAAACTGTAGAGTGCTAGAAAATGTCATGATGGTTTTGGGGCTGATTCATTTTCTCCCCTATCTCTGCAGCTTGCCCGGCAGCCTCCTTTCCAGTGCGGTGTCGGCACCCACCTTGCCTGTCTTCTTCCCGGCTAATTGGGGAGGCTCTCCAGGACTGATTTATGCGGACACTCACACATTCTCCCACTGAACATTATTCTAATCAGACACCTCATTATTGGAAGCCTGCCTCCTCGGGCTGCCTGGACAGGGTTATTACAGGATATTATACAGACCATTTGCATGGCCACCTTCAGGTCATTTCCATCACTTTAAGCTACTTACAGGCCCATTTTCTTCCCCATAATATTTGCCTAATTCGATTACTCCGCGGCCTCGGCTGGCTCAGAATGGAATCAGAAGTTACGTGTGAGAGTAAAGTCAACTGGATCTTGATGTTCCCTCTGAACTTTGGGACCTACCTGGTCCCAGGTGACTGTTGTCACAGCCAGGCTTCCGGTTCCCAGGGGACAACTTGGTGAGGAGGGGGCTGGGGTGGGGAAAGGGCAGCTTAATGGACAGGCCAGTACTTTATAGTTTGTTGCTGTTGTTGTTTAGTTGCTCAGTTGTGTCCCACTCTTTGTGACACCATGGAATATAGCCCACCAGGCTCCTCTGTCCATGGGATTCTCCAGGCAAGAGTACAGGAGTGGGTGCCATGCCCTCCTCCAGGGGATCCTTTCAACCCAGGAATCAAATCCAGTCTCTTACACTGGCCTACATTGGCAGGTGGGTTCTTGACCACTAGTACCACCTGGGAAACCCTATAAAGCAGCTATGTCCTAATTTAAAAAAAAAGAAAAAGTGCTTAATATTAATATGGCCAGACCAGGCCAAGCTCTGCAGTGACCACAGAGGCAGTCAGGGCACTGTTTGGGGGCTGCAGGTGGTGGGTGGCTAGCAGTCAGCAAAATCACGCACAGAAATAACTGCAGCCCAGACGGAGGAAGCAGCGAAGTCCGACTCCCACGGACTTTCAGGGCAGAAAAGGCTCATGCGTTCAGCTGTGGGGGTGCAGCACATGGAGCTTTTGGCTTTGGACGTGGGCCCGGAAGAATGGTAGACATTTTCAAAGTTCATAACTTACTATTTTCAATTATTGCTGAAGCAATTTGTGTTCACCTAGAAAATTGAGGAAACAAGGATACATCAAAGAAAATACAACCCCTTTATAATCCCATTGCCAGAAATAATCATCGGGGAACATTTCCCAGATGATTGGCTAAAAATATGGTCACACCAACCTTCCTCCTGCAGTATGGATGAAAAGCCCAGTGCTTCCATCCTGCCCCGCACCCTCTTCTAGTCCCTGAGGCATTTAACTCAGACTAAAGGTTCAACCTGATCGAAAGCCAGGCCACCACAGGACATGAAAGCCACCACCCAGGGTGAGGACTGTCCCCTGCCTGGACTCTAGGATTGCTGCTTTTATTTCACACACACACACACACACGCACACACACACACACACACACGCACAGGCTTAGCTGTTGTATTAGTCTGCTAGATTTGCCATAAATACTACAAACCGGGTAGCTTAGACAACAGAAGTCTATTTTTCACAATTCTGGAGGCTGGAAATCCCAGATCCAGGTGCTGGCAAGGTTGGCTTCTCCCGAGGCCCCTCTCCTCGGCTTGTAGGTGGCCGCCTTCTCACCATGTCCTCACACGGCCTTTTCTCTGTGGTGTACGTTCCTGGTGGCCCTTCCTCTTCTTGTAAGAACAGCAGTCCCATTGGATCAGGGCCTGACCCTTATATCCTCAGTTGCTAAGTCACATCCAACTCTTTGTGACCCTATGGATGTTAGCCCACCGGGCTCCTCTGTCCATGGGATTCTCCAGGCAAGAATACTGGACTGGGTTGCTATGCCCTCCTCCAGGGGATCTTCCTGACCAGGGATCGAACCCCCATCTCCTGTGTCTCCAGCATTGGTAGGCAGGTTCTTTACCACTGTACCACCTGGGTATCCTCATTTACCCTAATTACCTCTTCAAAAGCCCTCTTTTCACAAAAATCCCACTGGAGGATTAGGGCTTCAATATGTATTGTGGGGGAAGACAGTTCAGTCTATGGTAGCTGTTTTCCTCAAAATTCAACAGTATGTCAGGGTGGCCATCTAAAGGGGCTTATACCCCCCAGTCTCCTGCTGTTTTGGTATTGATAGGGTTTGGGGAGGTGACCTGGAGTGGGGTTGGGGTGGCAGGTCTCCATGCATCCCAGGAACCTGTTCTGGACTTACACAAGGACTTGGCAGGCTGCTAGATCTCTGATAGGGTAGATTCCGGATTCCAGGAGACAGAGCTAAGTGATGTGATCTTGGGAGCTCTGAGTCTGGCACAGAGGGCGTGGAACTGTTGCCTTTGAAGGAATATGTTGGCTGGGACAATGGATGTCTTAGTGGTGCCCATGACAGGCTGAAGTCCAGTACCTCTGGCCCCTCTTGTTTGAATGTATAGCCCCCATCCCCCAGGCCTTTAGTTAGTATGATCTTCACGAGGGAGAGGGGCCTCCAAATCATGACTAAGATTGAATTTTTTTTTTGCCAATCCTGGAGAGTGGGGGTTTGTCATCATGTTTAGCTGCATTTAGACAAATGAGTAATGTGACATTTCTGGCACCAGAGTGTTGCAGAACAAAGTCATACCTGTTATATTGGGTTGTATCAAACATTTTTAATCTTTGTCAATCTGGTGGATGAAAACTGTCTTCTCCTCTGCCACCATCAAAGGGAGAGGAAACTTGTCCAAGTAGGGCTTCCCTGGTAGCTCAGGTGGTAAAGAATCTGCTTGCAATGCAGGAGACATGGGTTCGGTTCATGATCAGGGAAGATTCCACATAGAGTGTGGAAACTGAGCCCATGTGCTACAACTTCTGAGCCTGTCCTCTGGAGCCTGGGGACAGCAACAAGAGAGCCCACGCACCGCAACTAGAGAGTAGCGCCCACTTGCCACAACTAGAGAAAAGCCTGCAAAGCAATGAAGACCCAATACAGCCAAAAATAAATAAATGAGTAAAATTTAAAAAAAATTTATTCAGCTGACCTGGGTTTAGTTGTGACATGTGGGATCTAGTTTCCTGACTAGGGATTGAACTTGGGCTCCTTATGTTGGGAGCATGGCATCTTAGACACTGGACCACTGGCAAAATCCCAGGGATATTTTTATATTTTGTGATTACAAATTCATTCTTTATTATTTTTATTATTGGCACTCTGCTTATTTTTTTCTTTTTTAAAAATTTATTTATTTTTAATGGAAGGATAATTACTGCACAATATTTCTTTGATTCTACCAAACATCAACACGAATGAGCCATGGGTTACAAATTCATTCTTGAATGCACACGTGGCGGCCATCTACTCCCAGTCTGTGGGGTATCTTTTCAGTTGCTCCTGGAGTCTCTTGTTCTGATCACATCTTTTTATCTTTTCAATTTAAATTAACCCTTTCCTTTGATGGGGGAAGCCAAGGATTTCTAGGGGACGGCGACTGGAGAAAGAAAGGGTCTGGGGTCTGCGGGATGGGGAGGCTTCTGGTGGGAATGAGGACGTGCATGTGTCTCGGCTGGAAAATCTCCCTCAGGGTGGGGTGGTAGCTGCATGATCTCAGAGTCCCTGTTCAGTTCAGTTCAGTTCAGTTCAGTCTCTCAGTCGTGTCCAACTCTTTGTGACCCCATGAATCACAGCACGCCAGGCCTCCCTGTCCATCACCAACTCCCGGAGTTCACTCAAACTCATGTCCATTGAGTCGGTGATGCCATCCAGCCATCTCATTCTCTGTCGTCCCTGTCTCCTCCCGCCCCCAATCCCTCCCAGCATCAGAGTCTTTTCCAGTGTGTCAGCTCTTCGCATGAGGTGGCCAAAGTATTGGAGTTTCAGCTTTAGCATCAGTCCTTCCAACCCAGGGTTGATCTCCTTTAGAATGGACTGGTTGGATCTCCTTGCAGTCCAAGGGACTCTCAAGAGTCTTCTCCAGCACCACAGTTCAAAAGCATCAATTCTTCGGCACTCAGCTTTCTTCACAGTCCAACTCTCACATCCATACATGACCACGGGAAAAACCACAGCCTTGACTAGACGGACCTTTGTTGGCAACGTAATGTCTCTGCTTTTTAATATGCTATCTAGGTTGGTCATAACTTTCCTTCCAAGGAGTAAGCGTCTTTTAATTTCATGGCTGCAATCAGCATCTGCAGTGATTTTGGAGCCCAAAAAGATAAAGTCTGACACTGTTTCCACTGTTTCCCCATCTATTTCCCATGAAGTGATGGGACCAGATGCCATGATCTTTGTTTTCTGAATGTTGAGCTTCAAGCCAACCTTTTCACTCTCCTCTTTCACTTTCATCAAGAGGCTTTTGAGTTCCTCTTCACTTTCTGCCATAAGGGTGGTGTCATCTGCGTATCTTATGTGATTGATATTTCTCCCAGCAATCTTGATTCCAGCTTGTGCTTCTTCCAGCCCAGCATTCCTCATGATGCACTCTGCATATAAGTTAAATAAGCAGCGTGACAATATACAACCTTGACGTACTCCTTTTCCTATTTGGAACCAGTCTGTTGTTCCATGTCCAGTTCGAACTGTTGCTTCCTGACCTGCATACAGGTTTCTCAAGAGGCAGGTCAGGTGGTCTGGTATTCCCATCTCTTTCAGAATTTTCCACAGTTTCTTGTGATCCACACAGTCAAAGGCTTTGGCATAGTCAATGAAGCAGAAATAGATGTTTTTCTGGAACTCTCTTGCTTTCTCCATGATCCAGCAGATGTTGGCAATTTGATCTCTGGTGCCTCTGCCTTTTCTAAAACCTGCTTGAACATCTGGAAGTTCACGGTTCACATATTTAGAGGGTGTGTTAGAGGCCTAGTGGAGGGGAGAAGTAGAGAAAAGCTACGCAGGCTTTCCTCTAGTTGCAGTGAGCGGGCTCTCCTCTGTAGTTGCGGTGCATGGGCTTCTCTTTGCAGTGGTTTGTCTTGTTGCTATTCCTAGGCTCCAGAGGACAGGCTCAGAAATGGTGGCGCACGGGCTTAGTTGCTCCACGCTATGTGAAATCTCCCCTGACCATGAACCGAACTTGTGTCTCTTGCATTGCTAGCAGATTCTTAACTGCCTGAGCCATCAGTAGTAGGTTACTGCCCAAAGATCCTTCCCCCTAGGTGACTGTATAATTTTTCATTTAAATTGGGAGACTTTTGAAGGTGTAAGGGAGCACCATTAATAATCATAGTGGGACAGTGGAAGTAAACTTGGACTGACCAGGCAAACCAGGTCGTAAAGTCACCCTGCCGGTAGAGTTTGCATTCATAGTCCTTCATTCAGTATGCCTCGCGGGTTTCTTCCAGTCTCTGCCCAGCCCCGTGCCTGTCCTTTCCCCATTGCCCTGGAGGGTCATTTTCCAGCCTCCTCTGAGCCTTAATATCACCCCACTTCACAGTCCATTGAAAAAATCCTTTAAGAGACACCAGTCGTCTGCTGTCCAAACTCCACTCTGTGTAAGGTTCCCTGCTGGCTACCAAAGCTTCTAGTCAACTCTCTTCTGAGTTCCTATAGCACATGATCTGCATGGCTTATTTGGATATTTAACTTGTAAATTTCTTGGACATTGCGTGCTAAGATGCTTCAGTTGTATTTGACTCTTTGTGACCCTATGGACTGTAGCCTGCCAGGCTCCTCTGTCCATGGGATTCTCCTGGCAAGAGTACTGGAGTGGGTTGCCATTTCCTTCTTCAGGGGATCTTCCTCACCCAGGGATCAAACTCTCATCTCTTCCATCTCTGGCACTGGCAAGTGGGTTCTTTACCACTCATGCCACCTTGGGCATTGCCCTTCCCCCATCAGCTTGTGAGTATCATAAAAACAGAAGTATGTATTACATTTCTCTGTCTCAGTTTTTCAAATCTGCTCCTGTACTAAACGTCCCCCTAGTCTGTTCTGCTGCTCAAACTGGGGGAGGGGGTCTTTCCTCCTTTAGGGGAATGGGTTCTTTTTCACCATTTCTCTCTGAAGCACTTGTGCCTTGACTACACTCCTCACCATGTCTCATCTACACCTCCATTTCTGCGGTCATCTCTCCCCTTTCTGGGGTGTTTTCAGGGGCAGTTTTCTGGAACATGGCGGAGTAGACAGTTCAGCACATCAGCATGTGAAAACGCATCTTCAGGCTGAAAGATAAGCATATAGTCATAAATGCTGAGTGGAGCCTCTCATTTCAGGGATGCATACATTGTAACATAATTAAGAAGGAAGGCGCATCCTTGGGAAAGATTTGCAGAAAAGGTTTATAATTGCAAGGACATAGATTTAGTTTTAAGGCTTCTTGACTTTTGTGATAATCTCTAGGGCTTCTTTATCAATTTGTGCCCAGATGATGTTGCTCTCCAGTCAAAAGCAATTGGCTTATCAGTTCCTGCTGGCATCTCATGGCTGAGCACAACCCCGGGTGGGGTTAGGTGGAGCACTGCTGGTCGGAAATGGTGAATTCTGTTTATTATAATATCCCGTGTGGACCTAGAGCTCCATAATTAATTGACATTCCTGGAAGCGTCCCCAAGATGGTGAGTCCAATACCATGGACATCTTCTTAGTTATAGGAGTTACACTGGTTTTGTGACTGTTGCTTTTTAAGGAAGGAAAACATCCTAGAGATGTGTTTGCCTCAGGAAGGCTGGAAGCTATTCTTTAGTTTTGAAAACAAGCAGGTTGTGGATAGTAAGGTCGCTACCTGGCGGTGGGAGAGGCAAGCAGTGGCTGCTGCAGACTGTGTGGTAGTCTAAGCAGGTGGCACTGAGGGCCAATGCCACATTCCTCTCCTCTTTGCCTAGGATGCCTGATGTGTGCACAAGGTGTGGGATCTTGTGAACACCTTTTGTGGGTTCATCTTTTATTGATTTCAAAATCAGGCCAGTATCAGAATATGGTTCTCCACCTGGAGTTCTTGTTGCCTGGGGAGTTCTAGGGGCAGTGCATGCCTTGCATTTTAGGGTTCTTAACTCCATCCAAATGTTCCTCAGTGAGTGATGAGGGAATCTGTGGGTCCCTGGCAGTATTTCTGTGGATTTCCTCTCCACAGGAGTTTGGACCAGGTCCTCAAGAGGGTGGAGCTGACTCACTGCTGGACTGGTGTGTGCAGGTCCTGCTGTGTCATAAGGCACCTCAGTCTTCACAGTCTCACCGAACCATTAGGTGTTAGCAGTGACAATAATAACCATTGAGTTCATGAAATGTTTCCAGATCACCCGATTTTTAAAATTGTTTATTTATCTTTGGCTGCGCTGGGTCTTTCTTGTGGCTCATGGCTTTCTCTGGTTGCGGTGAGGAGGGGCTACTCTCTAATAGCAATGTGTGGGCTTCTTACTGCAGTGTATTCTCTTGTTGCGCAGCACAGACTCTAGGTGCATGGGCTTCAGTAGTTGTGGCACACGGCATGTGGGATCTTTTCCGACCAAGGGTTGAATCCATGTCCCTTGCACCAGTAGACAGATTTTTAAACACTGGACCACCAAGGAAGTCCCAAATCACCCAATTTAATGACATCCCAAGCTTTGTCTTTTCAAAGACCCTTTCAGTTCAGTTCAGTCGCTCAGTCGTGTCCAACTCTCCGCAACCCCATGAATCACAGCACGCCAGGCCTCCCTGTCCATCACCAACTCCCGGAGTTCACTCAAACTCATGTCCACAGAGTCGGTGATGCCATCCAGCCATCTCATTCTCTGTCGTCCCCTTCTTCTCCCACCCCCAACCTTTCCCAGCATCAGAGTCTTTTCCAGTGAGTCAACTCGTCGCACGAGGTGGCCAAAGTATTGGAGTTTCAGCTTTAGCATCAGTCCTTCCAATGAACACCCAGGATCGATCTCCCTTAGAATGGACTCCTTGCAGTCCAAGGGACTCTCAAGAGTCTTCTCCAACACCACAGTTCAAAAGCATCAATTCTTCGGCGATCAGCTTTCTTCACAGTCCAACTCTCACATCCATACATGACCACTGGAAAAACCATAGCCTTGACTAGACGGACCTTCGTTGGCAAAATAATGTCTCTGCTTTTTAATATATTATCAAGGTTGGTCATAACTTTCCTTCCAAGAAGTAAGCGTCTTTTAATTTCATGGCTGCAATCAGCATCTGCAGTGATTTTGGAGCCCAAAAAAATAAAGTCTGACACTGTTTCCACTGTTTTTCCATCTATTTCCCATGAAGTGATGGGACCAGATGCCATGCAGTCTGTATTCTCAAGATCTTTAATTATTCATCCATCAGACAGGGAGTGGGTGCTGGGGACATGGCAGAGAACAAACTGGCCATGGCCTCTGCTCTCATGGAGCTTACAGTTGAATGGTGGACACAGATATTCAACAATAAAGTGTGATGTTGGCTAGAAGGAGGTGAGGAAAGAAAGCAGTGGATGCCTAGTACGAAGTAACTTGGCACTGATTTTCTTCAAAAAGACACATGTAAATGTAAATTGATACAGCCACAGTATGGAGATTCCTTAAAATAACTAGGAATAAAACTACCATATGCAACAATCCCACTCCTGGGCATATACCCTGAGAAAACCATAATCAAAAAAGACACGTGTATATTCACCCAATATTCATTGCAGCACCATTTACAATAGCTAGGACATGGAAGCAACCTAGATGTCCATCAGCAGATGAATGAATAAAGAAGCTATGGTACACACACACACACAATGGAATAGTACTCAGTCATAAATGCATTTGAGTCAGTTCTAATGAGGTGGATGAATCTAGAGCCTATTATACAGAGTGAAGTAAGTCAGAAAGAGAAAAACAACTATTATATATTAACACATATATACGGGCTCTAGAAAGATGGTACAGATGAACCTATTTGCAGGGTAGCAGTGGAGATGCAGACTTAGAGAACAGACTTGTGGACTCAGAGGGGGAAGGTGAGGGTGGGACGAATGGAGAAAGTAACATGGAAGTGTATACGTTCAGTTCAGTTCAGTTCAGTCGCTCAGTCGTGTCCGACTCTCCGCGACCCCATGAATCACAGCACGCCAGGCCTCCCTGTCCATCACCAACTCCCTGAGTACACTCAAACCCATGTCCACAGAGTCGGTGATGCCATCCAGCCATCTCATTCTCCGTCGTCCCCTTCTCCTCCTGCCCCCAACCTTTCCCAGCATCAGAGTCTTTTCCAGTGAGTCAACCCGTCGCATGAGGTGGCCAAAGTATTGGAGTTTCAGCTTTAGCATCAGTCCCTCCAATGAACATCCAGGATTGATCTCCTTTAGAATAGACTGGTTGGATCTCCTTGCAGTATAAGGGACTCTCACCATATGCAAAAGAGATAAACAGTGGGAGTTTGCTGTATGGCGCAGGGAGTTAACTGGTGCTCTGTGACAACCTAGAGGGGTGGGATGGGGTGGAAGGTGGGAGGGAGGTTCAGGATGGAAGGGACATATGTATACCTATGGCTGATTCATGTTGATGTATGGCAGAAGCCAACACAATATTGTGATGCAATTAAAAATAAATAACTAGGAAAACCCCCATCTCTCTGAGGCTATTTGAGGAAATCTGTTGGCACTGGCCTTTGGTTCAGTTCAGTTGCTCAGTCGTGTGCGACTCTTTGCAACCCCATGGACTGTAGCACGCCAGGCTTCCCTGTCCATCACCAACTCCCAGAGCTTACTCAAACTCATGTCCATTGAGTTGGTGATGCTATCCAACCATCTCATCCTCTGTCATCCCCTTCTCCTCCTGCCTTCAATCTTTCCCAGCATCAGGGTCTTTTCAAATGAGTCATTTCTCAGGGTATATTTTCAGTGGCCAAAATATTGGAGTTTCAGCTTCAGCATCAGTCCTTCCAATGAATATTCAGGGCTGATTTCCTTTAGGATTGACTGGTTTGACCTTCTTGCAGTTCAAGGGACTCTCAAGAGTCTTTTCCAACACCACAGTTCAAAAGCATTAATTCTTCAGGACTCAATTTTCTTTATAGTCCAACTCTCACATCCATACATGACAACTGGAAAAACCATAGCTTTGACTAGACAGACCTTCGTTGGCAAAGTAATGTCTCTGCTTTTTAATATGCTGTTTAGGTTAGTCATAGCTGTTCTTCCAAGGAGCAAGTGTCTTTTAATTTCATGGCTGCAGTCACCATCTGCAGTGATTTTGGAGCCCAAGAAAATAAAGTCTGTCACTATTTCCATTGTTTCCCCATCTATTTGCCATGAAGTGATGGCACTGGATGCCATGATCTTCATTTTTTGAGTGTCGAGTTTTAAGCTAGCTTTTTTATTCTCCTCTTTCACTTTCATCAAGAGGCTCTTTAGTTCCTCTTCACTCTCTGCCATAAGGGTGGTGTTGGGCTGTTCTAATGCAAAGCTAGACCCGTGTTTCCTTTCCAAGCTGTGCCCCATGGCTTCTTCCAGAGGGGCTAACACTGCAGGTCTCTGACTTTGCTGCTGGTAACAGGGGCACCAACCTGGGAGTCTGGATTAAGCACTCTGGCCCTCAATGGTTGTGCCCAATGGTGGTGTGCAGAGCTGGGGCGGGCAGGCTCACTGTTCCTTGTGGAGCCCTGAGCCTAGCTGATGCCACACCGCTTCTAGTTCGACTGGACATACTGCACAAGCTTTTCATGCGCACAGCTCGTGGCTCCCGACAAGTGAAACTGAAGGCCGTTGCGTACCAGGCGACGTGAAGGAACCAACGGTGGATGCTCTTACAGTGGTCCTTCCTCTGCTCTCTGAGTCCCTGAAGCTATAAAGTGAGTGCTGGGGGTGCTGTTTTGGAAGTTGATGCAGACACCTGGGGCGGGCACTCTCTTGAATCCTGCAGCTGGAGCCCCGTGCCCTGTGTCAGTGTGATGGCTTTTATAGTGGGGGCCACTCCTGGAATGTCATGGGGATGTCATAGAAGAAAGCACATTTTTTGAGGACTTTTCGTGTGTTGGGCACCGAGCCAAAGCCTTGTGTATGTCATTTCATTTAATCCTAAAGTCCTTTGATGTCGGCACCTCCTGTTCCTTCCATTTTAGACAGGAGAATCTTGAGTCTCAGAGAGAATAAGTTCCTTGCCTTCGGCAAAACAGCCTGTACACAGCTGAGCTGGGATGGATTGCAGGGTAGGCAGAGTCCAAAGTCCAGCTCTTTCTGCCACCCCTTCTCCCCGTCTACCCTGTGTCATGCTCATGCTGCAGACTTTCTGGCTGGAGGCTTTCCTTGGACCCCATAAATGTCAAGCTTGATGTAGTGACAGTGGAGGACTTTACTGTGATTTCTTCATTCAAGGGGAATGGGCAATTTATCAACCAGAAGATTCCTAAGACGGCAGTGTGGAGATGGATGGTGTGGCTCTGAGGTGTATAAGAGAAGCTTCCCTAACCCAGGCTCTTTCCCTTCCAGCAGGGTCTAACAGCTGAGTCAATGGCAATGGGGGGCTTCAGTGGCTCCTCCACTGCCACTGTGTGTGTCCTGGGGGAGTCCCTGGTGTCCCCAGGTGCCCATGAGCTCTGGCCTTGCTCTGAGCTCTGCTGATCATGACTGGTCAAGCAGTCTGCCCCTGGGATGGAGCCTGTCTGAGTTCCAGTCTTGTTGATTGGAGCACTGTCTCTCTGGCTAACTTTTGCCACCTTTTCTAGAAGCCAAGACTGTTTTCTGCACCTCCAAGCACTGCCTAGGGTTCTGCTTAAACCCAGATGGATCTCTGCAATCAGTGAGGACTCCTGCTGGGCGAGAGTATTCACTGGATCCATGGACATCAATAGGAGCTCGATTGGACTCAAATTGCATTCTGTGATTTGGGCCCGGGATGGTGGTGGGGCCCACTCTACCTCTGAGTCCCTTCCGTCAAGCCTTCAACTGCCCTCCTGCCTTTTCTGTCCCAGTGATAAGATTCTAACACATCTGGCATCTGAGGCTCATGGATTCTACCAGTTGATCCCATCACTAGTCCCAAACTTCTGTGCAGTGAGTGCTGGCACCAAGGATGAATATGCTTTTAATCAGACCTTGCTGTGCCGTGCTAAGTTGCATACTCATGTCCTATTTGTTGCAACCCCATGGACTGCAGCCCACCAGGCTCCTCTGTCCATGGGGATTCTCCAGGCTAGAATACTGGAGTGGGTTGCTGTGCCCTCCTCCAGGGAATCTTCCCGACCCAGGGATTGAACCTGCATCTCTTACATCTCCTGCATTGGCAGGTGGGTTCTTTACTACTAGGGCTACCCGGGAAGCCCCAAGAATCAATTGGGGGTTAATCCATTCAAAGTGTTAGTTGCTCAGTCGTGTCTGACTCTTTGTGACCCCTTGGTCTATAGCCCACCAAGCTCCTCTGTCCATGGGATTCTCTAAGCAAGAATACTGGAGCAGGTAGTCATTTCCTTCTCCAGGGGATCCTCCTGACCTAGGGATCGAACCTGGGTCTCCTGCATTGCAGGCAGATTCTTTACCTTCTGAAATTCATTATAGGAACTTCCCTGGTTGTCCAGTGGTTAAGAATTGACCTTGCAATGCAAGGGATTCAGATTTGGTTGCTGGTCGAGGAACTAAGATGCCACATGCCACGGGGAAACTAAGCCTGCGCACCGAAAGTAGAGAAGTCTGCATGCGTCGCAACAAAGTCCCAGCACAGCCAAAAGAAAAAAAAATTCATTGTATTTGTTGCTCTTAGCTAAGGTAGGGCTGGGGAGGTGATGGGAGAGAAAGCCTGGCCTTTCTCATGGTCAGAAGTATAGCCTGTATCTTTTCCGGACACTGTCTTCTCTAAACCTTTTAGGCAGTGGTTCTTAACGGGTTGAGATGTTGCCTCCTAGGGGAGATTTAGCAATGTTTGGAGATATTTTTGGTATCACAGCTAGAGACTTCTTATTGGCCTCTAGTGAGTGGAGAGGCCAGGGATGCTGCTAAAACCCTGCAATGCATGAGGCAGCTGCTGCGACAGAGACTTATCCTACACCAAATGTCCAAAATGCCGATGGTGCCAAGGTGGAAAAATGCTCTTAAAGTGATGGTGGAGCCTCTCTGCTTGAGGTCAGGGGCCAGTGTGGATCCTAGTCACTTGCATGCAGAGGCATCCCCTTTTGTTCTGGTTTGTGGTACTTTGATTCCTTTTTTAAAAAATTTTATTTTACTTATTTATTTTTGTTTTGGCTGCATGGTACTCAGGATCTTGGTTCCCCAACCAGGGATTGACTGTGCCCTCTGCTCACCACAACTAGAGAACCGCACCCCCCTCCCCCCCCACATGCAGCAACGAAGACCCATTGCAGGGACTTCCCTGCTGGTCCAGTGTCTAAGACTACACTTCCAGTGCTGGGGGTTTGATGCCTGGTCAGAGAACTAGATCCCATGTGTCAAAACTAAAGATCCTGAATGCTGCAACTAAGATCTGATGCAACCAAATAAATAAATAGTAAAAAAAAAAAAAGACCCATTGCAGCCAAAAATAAATAAAATCAATCAATCAAAGGATTGATTTCATTGAGCCCAGACTCTTGCATCTCCTCATACATAGAAAGGGTTTCCCTGATGGCTCAGATGGTAAAAAATCTGCCAGCAATGCAGAAGACCTTTGTTCAATCTCTGGGTTGGGAAGATGCCTTGGAGAATGGAATGACAACCCACTCCAGTATTCTTGCCTGGAGAATCCCAAGGACAGAGGAGTCTGGTGGGCTACAGTCCTATAGTCCATAGGGTCGAAGAGTCGGACATGACAGAGCGACTTTCACTTTTTTCATACATAGAAAAGTGCTAAATTCATTAACTTCAAATGTCTGATTTTTCTTTAATTAGCAGTAATTTTTTAATGTTCTGACTACCTGTTTTTTTTTTCCAAAAAGTCCTATATATCATGGCTCCTTCCTTCCTTCAGAGAAGTCCCTCAGAGCTATCTGAGAGGCTGCTTCCCAGGCTTACCTCCCTTCCATATCCATGAACATGTTAGTCCTCCCCCTAACCTCTTCCTGGTCCCTTTATCCTTCAGAAAGAGTTAGTTGCTCAGTCGTGTCAGACTCTTTGTGACCCCATGGACTGTAGCCCTCCAGGCTCTTTTGTCCATGGGATTCTCCAGGCAAGAATACTGGAGTGGGTTGCCATTTCCTCCTCCAGGGGATCTTCCCAACCCAGGGATTGAACCTAGGTCTCCAGCATGGCAGGTGGATTCTTTACTGTCTGAGCCACCAGGAAAGTCCTTTTCTTAAACACACTACACAGACAGAGTGGGGCCATCTCAGAAGGCGATAGTGACCTGATGCAGGCTTAGTCCCTAGGTGGGGACTGGGGTGGTTTGCACATAGGCATCTGTACCCTGGGGCTTAGGCTGCAAGAAGATTCTTGGGGGCTGGGAGGGGAGGGATTTTGGAATGGGGCTCAGGACTTCCTCTGAGTTTGGGTCGCCTGCCTGGTTCCCACTCAGACACTCTCTGTGAGTCTGAGTTTTTCCCTCTGCAGAATGGAGTGGGCTGCTCCTTGGCCCCCTTCCATTTGGGAGCTAATTCTGCCAAACTAGGGGTTAAAAATGTAACTGTGCTTAATGCAGATAGAGGCCTGGCCTGCTTATTGCATGTAAGCATCTCGTGACAATGTACAACCTTGATGTACTCCTTTCCCTATCTGGAACCAGTCCATGTCCAATTCTAACTTGCTTCTTGACCTGCATACGATTTCTCATGAGACAGGTAAGGTGGTCTGGTATTCCCATCTATTTAAGAATTTTCCACAGTTTGTTGTCATCTACACAGTGAAATGCTTTGGTGTAGTCAATAAAGCAGAAGTAGTTGTATTTTCTGGAACTCTCTTGCTTTTTCGGTGATCCAGCGGATGTTGGCAATTTGATCCTGGTCCCTGTCCTGGAAATTTGCATCTCATTATCCAGGTCCTTCCTTGGTGATTCCCACCTAGACAGGTGTAAGGAGTTCAGCTCCATCTCCTCTTTGGCCCTGAGAGCCTTACTTCTGTTCTCCTGGCCCCAGAGGGGATCTTAGCCCCAACCTGCCTCTGCTATCCTGGCTGCAGGCTGTCTCCCAGGCTCTCAACTTTCCTTCTGTAGAGTAGCCTCCAAGGCTCAGCCAGGGAGGTGCGGAGCCTGAACGGGGCTGGTGTGCATGTATTTAGTGGGACAGGGAGGAGGGATGGCTTTACTGCCCCTGTGAACATAAAAGACCCAGGGTGTATTTGTATGCACACCCACAGACACTCACATACACACTCATGCACACACATATACAAAAGCACACACATTCACCTTGAGCCCTCTGTTCCCTTGCCTCTATCCTAGATCATCCTTATGCAACTGCTATGCATCTGCTTGCAATGCTATGAAACAGCACTTGATATCGGAGAAGGCAATGGCACCCCACTCCAGTACTCTTGCCTGGAAGATCCCATGGACTGAGGAGCCTGGTGGGCTGCAGTCCATGGGATCTCGAAGAGTCGGACACGACTGAACGACTTCACTTTCACTTTCATGCACTGGAGAAGGAAATGGCAACCCACTCCAGTGTTCTTGCCTGGAGAATCCCAGGGACGGGGGAGTCTGGTGGGCTGCCGTCTGTGGGGTCGCACAGAGTCGGACATGACTGACGCGACTTAGCAGCAGCAGCAACAGCGCTTGATATGTGTTTTATGTGAGGTCACCCAGATATAAGGTTGCAGGGAGGATGGTAGGAGGGTCAGGACAGGTCTTGTGTTGTATGGCCCAGCCCTGCTCCCCAGGGGCAGACTGGACCCTCGGCTCCCCCAGCATAGTCCTGCCCTTTCTAGCACAGCAGTCTCCCCAGGAAGCCAGCCCTGTAGCCTCTCCTTCAGTCTTACCCATGAAAGACTGGGAAGTTGTGGTAGGGGCTGCCACATCCAGAGACAAAGGGAAGTCCCTGGGGTGTGAGAGATGGCTGGAGGGAGAAGAGCTTTCGTGGAAAGTGGTCAGGATCAGTCCAGGGCCACATGGTAGGCTGGACTCCCTCTGCTCAATGTTATTGCCAGATTAGCTGAATGAGGCTCTGCTTCCCTGATGGCTCAGTTGGTGAAGAATCCGCCTGCAATGCAGGAAACACAGGAAATGCGGGTTTGATCTCTAGGTTGAGAAGATCCTCTGGAGGAGTAAATGACAACCCACTCCAGTGTTCTTACCTGGAGAATCCCATGGACAGAGGATCCTGGCAGGCTACAGTCCAGAGTCAGACAAGACTGAGTGATCAAGCATGCACTATGGAGGGTGAGGGGAGGGAGTGGGGAGTTGCCGATGGGGGAGCAGGCCGTGGACGTTCACTAAACAGCACTGTGTGCTGGGGCAACAGAACTGGGAGGGACCTTCCCAACCCAGGGGTCAAATCCAGGTCTCCCACGTTGCAGGTAGATTCTTTACCAGCTGAGTCACCAGGGAAGCCCAAGAATACTGGAGTGGGTAGCCTATCCCTTCTCCAGCAGATCTTCCCAACCCAGGAATCATAACAGGGTCTTCTGCATTGCAGGTGGATTTTTTTTTTACCAGCTGAGCTATCAGGGAAGCCCATGTAGTGTGGTGGGCCACATCTAATCAGTTAAAGGCCACATGAGAAAACAAACTGAGGTCTCCTGAGGAAGAGAGAATTCTGCCAGGAGATGGCCTTCAGATTTCAAGCTGTAACATCAACTAACTCTTCTAAGAGTCTCTGCTGGCCAGCCACTCAGATTTTGAACTTGCAAGCCTCCACAACTGCATGAGCCAATTTCCTTTTCTCTGGAGGATTCTGATTAATATAGAGCCTTCTGGGAGTGCCTAGGAAGGTATTGGGGGTATGGAATGGTTCTTGAAGGAGGCAAGCTGGGCTGTGACAGGTCTGCAGCTAAGGAGGAGGAGGGAAGGGTGTCTGAGGTCAGGCACCAGGAGGGCTGCGGCTGGGTTAATGGAAGTGGGTCAGTCTACGGTTTGAGCAGCTGCAAACTAGCTCTGTGGTCTCAGACAATGCCCCTGACTTCTTTGAAGATCAGTGTTCTCCACCGTGAAATTCGAACTCAGTCCCAGTGTCTGATCAGGTCACACAAGATGGCTGTTCTGTTGCTCCCCTGCTTGACCAGGACCTGTGTCACCTACATCCTACTCACCTGGATGACCTTCCCTATTAATCAGTAAGTTCCTGTGTACTTGCCCGGGGCCCCAGCTAGTGATTGTTAAGGGGTGTTGAGGGGTGTTCCCCTCTGCTGGTTTCCCTGGCAACCACTGAGCCAATTCCCCTGTAACTAGTAATCTCCCTCTTTCTCTGCTGCCATGTCCTGCCCACCATCTGCCGCACTCGTGGCGTGTTGCTCCAGGACCTTGCTCCAGACATGTAAGTTCCCCTGCCCATTAAACCACTGATGTCTCTGTTGCTGACTGCAGGCTCTTTCTTAGGCTATGAGGTTGGGCAAGTGCCTGACTTCAGAAGGTAAAGAATTAGCTGGCAATGTGGGAGACCTGGGTTCGATCCCTGGATTGGGAAGATCCCCTGGAGGAGGGCATGGCAACCCACTCCAGTATTCTTGCCTGGAGAATCCCCATGGACAGAGGAGCCTGGCAGGCTAGTCCATGGGGTCGCAAAGAGTTGGACACCACTGAGCGACTCAGCACAGCCCAGCACAGGGGTGCAGCCCCACGCCCAACAACCACCTTCAAAGAGCTTCAGGGAAGATGCAGATAAGATGCTGGAGGTGGGTGACATGGTAGATGGTGAGGAGCTGAGGGAGCTGGGGGTCATGCGGCCCCTTTGACGCTCTTGCCAGCAGTGTGGTGGTGGCTGTGCTTGCCAGGGGCTTGATGTCACTTCCTTTAGTCCTGGAACATGTGGGGCAGCAGCAATGGTGCAAAGGGTCAGCCTGGCTGCCTTAAGGGGCAAGAGAAGGAATTTCTTCTCTGACTTGCCACAGGGACCCTTCTGGCCTCTGTGTTCCCAACTGTCAAATGGGGATGGAAGTTGTCTCAAGAATCAAATGAGCTCCTATGAAAATGAGTAATGTGACAGAATCCAGTGTGTTATTACTATAATATCAGTGGAAGGGGAGCAGTGAGTGGGCTGGGCCTGGACTGGCCAGAGCTGGTGTGACCCCACCTGCAGTCCCCTGTGCTGTCGCCCAACAGATTTTGGCCTTGAGAGAGAGTGCCTCCTTGGCTGTTACTCTTCTGGGCCTTACTCCCTTGCTCCCAGTCTGGGCCCCGGAAATGAGAGCTGCCATTAGTACATACAGGAGGTGGGGCCACTCTGGGTGGCCTGCTGGATTTTTAGGTTCTTTCAAAGGCTTGGTTGGGGCTCCCCAGGTGGCTCAGTGGGAAAGAATCTGCCTGTCTATGCAAACGATGTGGGTTCAATCTCTGGGTTGGGAAGATCCCCTGGAGAAGGAAGTGGCAACCCACTCGAGTATTCTTGCCTGGGAAATCCCATGGACAGAGGGCCCTGGCGGGTACAGTCCATGGGGTCTTGAAGAATCAGACTTGGTTGGTGTTTTTGCAGGCGGCACTCTGTCCAAGGTGACCACGCCACACTGCCTGGGGTGGCGAGCTGCTCTAGCGTCCTGGTTCTCAGAGTTGGGGCCAGACCTGCGGCAGCAGCATCTCCTGGGAACTCACTAGAGACGCAAATCCTCAGCCCACCCCAGACCCCCTGACTCAGAAACTGGCAATGAGGCCAGAAAGCTGCACTTTAACAAGCGCTCTGGGGGATGCTGAAGCCGCTGATGGCAAATGCCGCTGTGCTGTGGGGGACTGGCAGGGGCCAGAGGGACCTTGGTTGAAAGACTGACACCATTCACCTGCACAGAAAACAATGTGCTCTTTCTCTACTTCCTCTTCAGCCACCTTCCCCCGCTTTCGTCTTCTTACCTTTAAAAAGTATTTTAATTTTTTAAAATTTTATTTTTAAATTTCTTTTTATTTTTGGCTGTGCTGGGTCTTCGTTGCTGCTCTTGCACTTTTCTCTAGTTTCAGAGCACGGGGGCTACTCTCTAGTTGCCATGTGAGAGATTCTCATTGCAGTGGCTTCTCTTGTTGCTGAGCGCAGGTTCTAGGCAGGCAGGCTCCAGCAGTTGCCGCACATGGGCCCAGTGGTTGTGGCTCCCGGGCTCAGTAATTGTGGCCCACGGGCCTGATTGCTCTGCGGCATGTGGAATCTTCCCAGACCAGGGATCAAACCTGTGTCCCCTGCATTTGCAGGCAGATTCTTATCCACTGCACCAACAGGGAAGTCCTCCCCCTTCCTTCTTCATCTCTTTTTCTTTTTTTTCAAAAACATGAAATCAACCTTAACCACAGGAGATCCCAAAGATTCTCCGACTCCTTGGTTCATGTTGGATCCTGTCTCTAACCCTGCTTCCACCCTGAAAAGAGGCCAGATGATTCACAAGTATCTAAAGAGAGGTTCAAATGCAAGGAACCAGAGAAACATCAATTTAAACAATTTGAGGGGTAACCTTGAGCCCCACAATGGTACAGGTCAGAAAGCTGGACCAGGCGTGGCCTTGGTAAGGATGGGCAAAAGCAAGGTCTCTCCTGAAACGCAGATAGGAGTGTAGACTGGTACCCTTCTTTGGGAAGGCAATCTGGTAATTTAGTGCTATTTATTTTTCGTAATTATATTTTAAAAATATTTATTTATTTGGTTGTGCTGAGTCTTAGTTGTGAGATGTGAAATCTTGTTCCTTGACCAGGGATCAAACCCAGGCCCCCTGTACTGGGAGCACAGGGTCTTAGCCACTGGATCACCAGGGAAGTCCTTGTAATTGTTTTTATTGAATACACCTCACATAGTGTTACTGTGCTTTAGACACTGTTCTAGGCAATGTTGAGGACTTTCCTGGTGGCTAGTCAGTAAAGAATCTTTCAGGAATGCAGGAAACCCAGGCTTGATTCCTGGGTCAGGAAGATCCCCTAGAGAAGGGAATGGCATCTCACTCCAGTATTCTTGCCTGGGAAATCCCATGGACAGAGGAACCTGGTGGGCTCAGTTCATGGGATTGCAAGGAGTCAGACATGACTGAGTGACTAACACTTTCACCTCACTTTCTAGGCAGTTTACAAATTCTGACTCCAGTCATTACTAAGTTACTTAACTGACTATGCATATGCTTTCTGAGGGGTGTTCCTGGTGGCTCAGACAGTAAAGAATCTGCCTGCCAATGCAGGAGACTTGGGTTCAATCCCTGGATCAGGAAGATCCCCCCGGAGAAGGGAATGGCCACCCACTCGAGTATTCTTGTTTGGAGAATTCCATGGACAGAGGAGCCTGGAGGGCTACAGTCCATGGAATGGCAAAGAGTCCGACACAACTGAGCGACTAACATATACATGGCTTATTATTCAAGGATTCTATTCGTAGGAATGGGTTGTGGAGAAGGTCTCCATTGATGGATAAAGGGACATAAAAAAGTGATAAAGATATAGAAGGATAGATATTCTGTTTGTGGCAGAGGGGAGCTGGTGGCCTGCCTTGGCATCCATCAGTGTGGGATGGACAAGTGGACTGTGATGGGTGTGCCCTCCACAGTGTTGGCAATCCTCTAACAAGTCACCAACAGCAAAGATAGGTCTTAAAAAAGTGTTGACCAGAAAAAGTATAATGCAGACTAAAAATTCATAACACAGCACCATTTATGAAAATTCAAAGCACATACTGCTAACAATGTTCCATGATTTACAGGGACGTATATGCGACGAGTTGACTCACTGGAAAAGACTCTGATGCTGGGAAAGGTTGGGGGCGGGAGGAGAAGGGGACGACAGAGAATGAGATGGCTGGATGGCATCACTGACTCTGTGGACATGAGTTTGAGTGTACTCCGGGAGTTGGTGATGGACAGGGAGGCCTGGCGTGCTGTGATTCATGGGGTCGCGGAGAGTCGGACACGACTGAGCGACTGAACTGAACTGATACATCATTAAGGACATGCAGCAGACGAATCAGAGCAGGTGCCTATGTGGAGGAGACAGATTCAGGGTGGGGATGGGGATGAGGGGACAGAAGGAAGACAAGAGGGGACCTTGCTTTATCTGGACTCTGTCTTAATAATGTGCTAGGGAAGGACGAATGTGATGAACCTGACTATCTGTGCTTCTGCCCTAAAACAAAAAAAGAAAATGAAGCCACCTGTTGACTTAAAGCTGAAATAAAGCAGGTTGGAGGGCCAGGGGCTAAGCCTGAAGCTAGAATGTGGTGTGTGGCCAGAATTTGACTCAAACTAGTCGCTCAAAGAATAGAAATAATAATATTAATATTATCAATAATAGTAGCAATAATATTAATATAATGATAGTAACCATAAGAAAATGGTTAGGACAGTGGTGTCACAAGTTCTAAAGTGATTGACCTACAGAAGGCACTCAACAGAGACCTGTTTCTTGCTTTTCTCATAAGAGGCATTCTCAAAAGTTGGAGGTCAGAGGTCTGAGGTTGCTTATGCCTTGACAATCCTACAGAACCACAGTTTTGAGTACAGCGATCTCAGGGTCAGGGAAGGCTGTGCAGGTGGAAACTTAGAAACACAGTGTTTCTTCTGCACAAAGGGAGAGAGACTAGTATAAGGAGCCCTCCTGACCCCAGGTTCAGCAATTCTCAACATCTGGCCAGTCTGGGGGAGCTTTGACAGAAGGGACCATAGTTAAGAAGAAGAAGAATGCCTGACATTTGTATAGAATATTATTAAGTCCTATACACAAAAGTCTTTTGCATAAAGTATTTCGTTCAATTTTCATAGTAGCCCATAAAGTAGACATTGTTATTCCCATTTTAGAGATGGAAAAACTGAGGTCTGGAGCAGCGAGTTCACTTGTCTGGGATGGCTTTGCATTGGCCCTGGGAGTGCTGGCTTCCAACCCATCTCTCTTATGCTGTGATTGCTGTGAACAGCTGTTGTTAATGCTTCTCTACCACTCATTAGTGGGGTGGTCTTGGGCGAGCCCTCCTCCCCTTTTGGGCCTCACCTCTAGTTGACCCTGAGAGGCCTTTCCTTGGCCTGGGGAACGTCTGAACATCCTCCTGGGCCCTCTCAGAGCTCTGTGCCGTCACTCCCTGGTGTGTCCTACTTAATGGGAAGCGGAGCAGTTTAGAAACAGCCCAGAAAGCAGAGTGAGGCAGCCCACATAGCCTTGCAGCCCCCGCTCCAGGTGCCCAGCGCTGGCTCCGGCCCACCGGCTGGGGATAGGAGCCCCCGGGGAGGTGGCAGTGATGGTGAGTGGGCTGGGAGAGGCTTCCCTCATTTCTACCTGGAGCTCATTTTGGCTGCTGGGGCCCAAGGACTGGAGACCTGGTAGCTTAGGAGGTGCCGGGGAAGAAAACCGGGAGATTTCTGGAACTTCCTCCGGGGACACTCAGCTCTCAGCCAGCACTGAGACCAGCTTCCAGAAACAGATTTCTTCTTTTTTAAGCCACTTTTTCTCCCCACAGTGACCCACTTTTGTAGCTAAGGCCCCAAAGGCACTCCAGTCACCTCTCTGAGTCTTTTTCCTGAAGCATGGGCTCCCTAGCCCGTCCTTACTCCCTGCACCGTGGTTGGGAGGCAGGGACACCCAGCATCTTCTGGGGTGGGGGTGGGGGGCCCAGGGGCTTAGGGTGCCTGGAGCCACCCCTTACTTCCTTGGCCTGGAGCCCTGGCTGGGTTCCTGAGACGCTAAAGGGAACGTCTGCTCCTGAGTTCTCCATTACTGGCAGGTGCATTCGGGAGATGACCATGGGCGAGAGGGCCACGACGAAGGAAGTGAAGTGATGGTTCCTGCAGAGAAGCACCATCCAAGGCGTACTCGACATCTCCACATTGACCGCTCCCTCGCCATCCAGCCTTGGAGGACGCAGAGGGGCTCCTGCAGCTGCGGGTGTAGCTGGGGGCTTGGGGGCGGGTTGGGAGTTGATGATAATTTCTATGGCAGCAGATGGAGAGTTCCTGCTTCTAGCCTGGAATGGACTGGAGAACAGTGGTGGTGCTGGTAGTGAAAAAGAACCGGCCTCCAATGCAGGAGGCCCAGGAGACTGGGGTTCCACCCCTGGGCTGGGAGGAACCCCTGGAGGAGGGCATGGCAGCCCACTCCAATATTCTTGACTGGAGAACCCCACGGACAGAGGGCTATGGTCCATAGGGTTGCAAAAAGTCAGACACGACTGAAGCGACTTAGCACACACATGCAGGAAGAAAAGGGCCGCGTTACCGCCTGCAGGGAGGTGCAGCTTCGTTGTATACACACGTATATGCACAAGCACACACAGGCATGCCCGACTCTTCCACAGACGGGGAAGTCATTAAAGAACAATTAATCACATGAGCTCTTCTGTTGTGACTGAGGATTCCTGAGGAGTAACCAGTCCAGTTGGAACTAATGGAGAAGAGTTCTCAGTGGGCGCCGCATTGGCATCTTTGTGTGTGGGAATGTGTAGGAAGAGCATTCAGGCAGGGGAACACCATGAACAAAGGGGTGGGGACTCAAACAAGCCGCGTTTGCTCAGAGGACCCTGCAGGAGACCTGTCTGCCTTGGACGTAGTCCTCTTGGCGTGGCCTCGGAGAGCCCAGAGCGGGAGGTAAAGGGAGGCAGAATTGGGAGCCTGGGAGACCCTGCATTTCAAATGCTACCACACTTTGGTTAGTCTGGGCGCCAGAGGATGGTTCTGAATTATCTAGTCAAGCCCAGAGGTGGGAGCAGGTATGGGAGGGCACTGTGGATGCTTCGGCGGGACCAGCAGGGCCTGTTTGCCCTGGTTGCTGTGAACCTAAGGTGCCTCTTCCCAGGCTCTCTCCTGTTTCCTATGCTCACCTCCTTTTCCATGGAATAGGGATAATGAGGGTCATCATGGGTATTAAATGAGGAGACATCTAACCTCTTAGGATGAGGTCTGGCCCTCACAGGTGTCCTGTGACAAGAGCTCTTTTGTTTATGGGGTGCCTCTGTTCCTCACCTGGCTAATGCCTTAGCATCCCTTAAGCATTGTTGTTCAGTCATGTCTGACTCTTTGCAACCCCATGGACTGCAGCACGCCAGGCTTCCCTGTCCTTCACCATCTCCCGGAGTTTGCTCAATTTCATGTCCGTTGAGTCGGTGATGCCATCCAACTATCTCATCCTCTGTTGTACCATTCTCCTGCCTTCGATCTTTCCCAGCATCAGGGTCTTTTCCAATGAGTTGGCTCTTCACATCAGGTGGCCAAAGTATTGGAGCTTCAGCATCAGTCCTTCCAATGAATATTCAGGACTGATTTCCTTTAGGATTGACTGGCTTGATCTCCTTGCTGTCCAAGGAACTCTCAAGCATCTTCTCCAACACCACAGTTCGAAAGCATCAATTCTTTGGTGCTCAGCCTTTTTTACTCTCTAGCTCTCACATGCATAATTGACTACTGGAAAAACCATAGCTTTGACTATAAAGCTTAGCTAGAACTGGGGCCTCTGCACTCTGACCCACCTGAGCACACCTGTGACATAGCCCTGAGGGTGATGCACCCATACTGATTGAGGTCTACCAGGGATGTGGCTTATTTGGTCTCTGTGTCCCCAGTGCCTAGCCCCTAGTTCCTGCCTTCCAGGAGAGGCTCAGGAACATTTCTGAATGAATGAAAATGTGTAAGTGCTTTGTAAATTGGCAAGAATTTACAGAAATTAGTTAATATGCTTCTCCAGAGAGTGAGGCTTGGGCAAACACACAATGAAGTAAACAGAGCCTGATTTCAAGGTCAAGACCGGATTGTAACCCGGGACTGCGGGACACTTTGGGAGTTGGGGAGGGGTGGGGCCACACCCACCGATGCCCTCTTCTCTGCAGCCCCTCTGCCAGCCTAGGGCCCAGGTTCCCCTAGCACTGCAGAAGGCAGCCTGTAGCAGCAAGATCATCACCTTTTCATGGGAAATTTACGTCCCTCCTCCAATTTAATTTTTTTGTCCTGATTATAAAATCAATCATTGTAAGACACACAAGCTTCAAACAGGAAGGAATTATTGAACATATTTAACATGAAAAGTAAAAAATATCCCTTCTAATCCTCCCTGAGTCCTGTGAAATGGCATTTGTGTGTCCTTATAGATGTTTTTCTGGTTTATCCACTAACCTTGATTATTTATTTATTTATCTACTTATTTACTTATGTTACAAAGGTAGGACCCTGCTAAGAGTAGTTCTGCAATTTCCTTATATCACCTATGAATGTATCGTGGCCATTGTGGGTTTCTTAAAAAAAAAAAAATCCATACCGTTTTCTTTTTAATGGTTATATAATATTCTGTGCTATGCATGAGGCACCACTTATTTAAGCAATCCTTGACTGATGGACCTGTGGATTATTCTAAATGGAAATTGCATTCTGAAGGAGGCCTGAGTGGTGAGGGCTGATGCAGGCACAGTGCTCTCAGGATTTTAGGTGTGGTGGTTTCCTTCTTTCTCCCATCCCTCTCTCCTGATGATAACTTTGTGTGATGGCAAAAACCACCTATCCCTCCCCCATCCACATCCCTCCTCCTCTGACCCCCTGTGCCTCCCCCAGGGCTGGTGATGTCACAGGTCCCTCGTATGCCCCTACCCACATAGCTTCATCTTACAGCTTTGACAACCTAATCCTATCCCGTGGGATTGTTTGTCCTTCTTCCCAGGATCTGGCAGCCCACCTGCCTGGCTCAGATCTCCTTGTTTACTCAGCTTCGGGGGTGGAAGGTCTTTGGGAGCGGAGGGTCTTGGCACATGCCCAGGGCCTTGGGGAGGGCCTGAGTCAGGTCACACAGTGAAGGCCAGGACAGAGGAGGTGAGGGAGGGGGCCGGTTGCAGGAGTGATGGCGGTTAGATGGGCAGGCTATCCCCTCCCACAAGGAGGGCAGGCTATCCCCTTCCACAAGGAGGGCAGGCTATCCCCTTCCACAAGGAGGGCAGGCTATCCCCTTCCACAAGGAGGGCAGGCTATCCCCTTCCACAAGGAAGGCAGGCTATCCCCTTCCACAAGGAGGGCAGGCTATCCCCTTCCACAAGGAGGGCAGGCTATCCCCTTCCACAAGGAGGGCAGGCTATCCCCTTCCCAAGGAAGGCAGGCTATCCCCTTCCACAAGGAGGGCAGGCTATCCGCTCCCACAAGGAGGGCAGGCTATCCCCTTCCACAAGGAAGGCAGGCTATCCGCTCCCACAAGGAGGGCAGGCTATCCGCTCCCACAAGGAGGGCAGGCTATCCGCTCCCACAAGGAGGGCAGGCTATCCCCTCCCACAAGGAGGGCAGGCTATCCCCTTCCACAAGGAAGGCAGGCTATCCCCTTCCACAAGGAGGGCAGGCTATCTGCTCCCACAAGGAGGGCAGCCCGGGAGGACTGACTGCTGATCCTCGTAGCATTTGGGATTTGGCCGATGCAAATGAGGCCTCTTGTGACTATGAATATTCATGAGGCGATCTTCCTTCTGAGCAGTGGGGATTCCTCCAGGCTGGCTAATGAACCTGGAGAGGCAGAGGGCGGCATGTGGTCCCCTTCATCCTGTCTTTCCTCTCTCCCACCCTCCTCTTCCCCTCTTGACTTACAAGGTGGGGCAGAGGCAGAACCAGGGCAGCCAGGCCTAGGTTCTGTGTTTGGTCCCCAATTTGTAGGTTTCAGATTGACTTCGGATTCCTCCTTATCCTTCTCTTCTCCCACGAAAACCATGACTAAGGCCACCTCTAGGAAGGAGCCTGGGGCAGATGCAGGGGGGAATCACAGGGAGCTAGGTGGAATCCTAGGTGCTGTTTAAACTGATGGCGAAGTTGAGGCTAAGAATGCAAAGGGCTTGTCTTAGTCATAAGGCAAGTAGGTGACAGAGTCAGAGTTAAGCCCACGTACCTCAGCTCTTGATGGGGTTTACCAGGGGGCTCAGCAGTAAAGAATCCACCTGCCAGTTTAGGAGATGTGGGTTCGATCCGTGGGTGAGCCCCTGGAGAAGGAAATGGCAACCCACTCCAGTATTCTTCCCTGGACAATCCTACAGACAGAAGAGCCTGGTGGGCTACAGTCCATGGAGGTGCAAAGAGTGGGACACAACTGAGTGACTGAGCACACAGTTTCTGACTCTTGGCGTTGTACCTTCCAGCTCACCCCTGAAGCCTGATTGGCCCCTTAGCTGAGCCCCTTGTCATCCCCTCTTGGAACCCCCGGCCACCTCTGTATCCTGGGCGCCCTGCAAACCTTCTTAGCTAAAGCACTCACTCCACACTTGGTGTAGACGTCTTAGCAGGGTTGTTTATCTTTTTGGGGGGAGGGGCTCCTGTTTCCTGAACCTAAAGTTAGGGGTTCATGTATTATATATCCAGCCAGAGGTGCGGGGGTCCCTACATTCTGAATTCAAATCAAGGCATGTGGTCTGATGACTCTAACCGTCTGGTAGGGACCACAGGCAAGAATACGTGAAGCCCAGGTTGGAGAAGCGTGTAAAAAAATATACGAGAGTGGATAGAATCACAGAATACAGCAGAAGAAAGGCATCACAGAGGTCACCTCTAGGCCAATGGATTTAAGCTTTGTTTTTTTTTCGACCACCAGACCTTTTTTCAAGTGAAATCCTACCCGAAGCCTTCCAAATAAAAAAGACGAGAGCAGGGCTGCTCCTGGTGCAGGATGAGATGAGGGGCCTGCCGTCCCCTTGCTGACTCCTCCCTCGTCTCCTTAGCAACAATCCCTGAGCTCCCTCACTACATAGATCAAGAAACTGAGGCCCGGAGAGGGACAGGATCCGCCGGAAGTCACATAGTTAGTGGCAGAAGCAGAGTTAGAAATTGAGTCTCAGGGGTTTCCCTGGTGGTCCAGTGGTAAAGAATCCACCTTCCAATGCAGGGGACGTGGGTTCAACCCTGGTTGGGAAACTGAGGTCTCACAGCCTAGGATCAACTAAACCTGAGTGCTACAATGAGGAGCCCAAGTCAATGAAGACCCAGCACAGCCAAAAAGAAACAAAAAAGAGAAAAAAATCTTGTCGCACGTTCTCCTGAGGGACGCTGCTTACGAGATCCTCAGTTCTTGAGGGGACCCTTGGATCAGTACTGGGTCAGCCAGGCAAGTGGATCTCCTTTCCCATCCACCCTCCCCTGACGGCCAGGGCCTTTCAGATACGTGGGCTCTGTTGACATTTTCCTCAGTGGAGTGGGAGAGGCAGAGGGGCTAGAAGGCAGAGGGGCACAGTGGGTAAAGTGGAGGGAGGAAGAGAGAGAGTTTGTCCCAGGCGGTATTGGACCTGGGAACCAGTGCTCTGCCTCTGGGTCTCACTGGGTTCAGAATGAAGAGTGGGGGGAGGGGTGGGGAGAGGGCGACCGCTTCATCTCACTGAGAGAAGGAGAAGGATCAAGGATTTGCGCGGAGCTTAAAAACCAGCCCCCGTGTCTCTGAAGAATTTATTGCCACTTTGAGTGTGGGGGTGAGGCGGGTGGGGGTGTGTGACAGGGCTGGAGGGAATGACAGGGAGGATGGGGCTGGGCCTGTCTTGTGGCCCCTAACAGGCTCTTATTTAACATTTAACATTTGCAGTCCCTGATGGTTTATACTGAGCCCCGCTGCCTCCCTTCCTATGCCTCCTGTTGCCTCCCCCGATGTCTTCTTCCTGAGATTTTTGGGGAATTCCTTGAAACTCCTTCAAGAGGCCTGTGTGTGTCAGTCTCTCGGTCATGTCTGACTCTTTGGAACCTCATGGACTGTAGCCCACCAGGTTCCCCTGTCCATGGGATTCTCCAGGCAAGAATACTGGAGTGGGTTGCCATTCCTTTCTTCAGGGGATCTTCCCAACCCAGAGATCGAACCTGTGTCTCCTACATTGCAGGCAAGTCCTTTACCCTCTGAGCCACCAGGGAAGCCCGTGAGCAGACATGAAAATAAGAAGATAGGAGGATATGGATCTGGAATATGGGAGGAAAAGAATAGATATTATCTTTCCGGGAGAATTTTCTTTCAGCTTGACTGTGCCTCTGAGGTTGGCCGAGAACCAGAGGGTAGGCAGGGTTGGGTGGGCTGGGATTGAGGGGCCTGGAAGTCATGGTTGTGTCTCTGTTTCCTGGGTGAGCCTGAGCAAACGGCCCAGTGCCACTCGGTGCCCTGCTTCCCCACCTGGAGTAAGAATGGTATGCTCGCTCACCTTCCTTTCTGGCTTGCCAGGGCATAGGAGGGTGACTGGATATTTGTAATCAAGTTATGGAGGCCCAAACAAAGCACCACAGATGTGTCTAGACACACTGGCTGTGCCCCCTGGAGCAAAGGGCAGAGTATAACCATAACCCGAGAGAGGGTTCCTTGGCCCCCCCGGGGAAGTTGCCCAGAGACTGGAGTGAGGGCCACCTGAAGAAGCTACAGCCTGGGGCTGTAGTAGCCTCTGAGAATAGAAGCAGGTGAGACGGATCAAGATTTGGGGTCTCACGGTAGCCTAAGGGGGCCACTCTGCCACCCCCTCCTTTGGGCTGGGCAAGGATGCCAGCAGAGAGAGATGAGCCCCCTTCCAGTGCCCTGGGGCTTGGTGGTTAGCTGTCCTGGTCACCAGGGGCTTCCCTAGCATCACACCTTTCCATGGTCCCTTCACAGTCTGTAAGCAGGGGTTCTTGTGATCAGGACACGACACTGAATGTCATCTAATTCACCCAAATGCCTGTCCTCTTGTATAAAGTCTCTTTGTTTCTATAGAAACTGAGTGTCTGGAATCACCTGAGTTGTGTGATATTGCTTGTCGTTTCCTCTCTTTGAGTCTCAATTTATTCATCTGCAAAACAGGAGGGGAGGGTTGATGGGAAGTTGGATATCATTATCTGTAAGAATATTCCAGTTCAGTGCTGGTGTTTTCAGGTCTAAGAATCCTTGCTACCTCCTGAAGTGGTCCTCTCCTGCCCTGATGGTGTAGCAACCACCACTTCTTAAGACTCTTGAGATATTGCTTCTGGCTGGTTATGATCCCTGGGGCGGTGCCCAAACCCCACTCTGCAGATCAGCATGGACTTTCCAAGCCACTTCTGCTTTCTCAGGTGGAGATGGCATACTTTCCTGACACCCATCCATCCATCCACTCATCCATCCACTCGTCTGTCCTTCCATCCATCCATCCACTCATCCATCCACTCGTCTATCCTTCCATCCATCCATCCACTCATCCATCCATCCACTTCTCCCTCATCCATCCATCCATCCTTCCATTCGTACACACAGCTATTCACTCATCCATCTATCTACCCATTCATCTATCCATACTAAAAATGGTTATTTGGAGTGCCAATTACAAACCAAACGCTCTACTAGGTGTTAGATAAACAGAGATAAGAAGACATAGCTCCGACATGAAGGAACTTACTACCCAAGAGGCTGCAAATGGGCAATATACAGCTCTAATACAAAGCAAGCTTCCCAGGTGGCGTTAGTGGTAAAGAAACTGCCTGCCAATGCAGGAAACATAGGAGACATGGGTTTGATCCCTGGGTCAAGAAGATCCCCTGGAAGAGGGCGTGGCAACCCACTCCAGTATTCTTGCCTGGAAAATCCCATCAACAGAGGAGCCTGGCAGGCTACAGTCCATGGGGTGGCAGAGTCAGACATGACTGAAGTGACTTGGCATGCATGCATCCGTAATACAAAACGCAACAGGGTTTTAGAGGTAGCCCTAGATTTTATTTCTGCTTCTACCATTCACTTAAGAGTTGTGTGAGCTTGGGTGAGGTACCTAAGTTCTCTGAATCTGTTTCTTTGTTTGTAGAGATAAATCTCAATAAATGTTACTTTCCTTTCTCCGTAAGAGAGGAACTAGAATGTGTCATGGAAATACAGGACAGGGAGAGGTTTCCGAGTCCCAGAAGCCTCAAGGAAGTACTCCTAGTTGTTCAGTAGCTCAGTCGTGTCTGACTCTTTGCAACACCAGGGACTGCAGCATGCCAGGCTTCCCTGTCCTTTACTATCTCCCGGAGTTTGCTCAAACTCACGTCCGTTGAATTGGTGATGCCATCCAACCATCTTATTCTCTGTCATCCCCTTCTCCTCCTGCCCTCAATCTTTCCCAGCATCAGGGTCTTTTCCAATGAGTTGGATTTTCACATCAGGTGGCCAAAGTATTGGAGCTTCAGCTTCAGCATCAGTCCTTCCAATGAATATTCAGGGTTGGTTTCCTTTAGGAGTGAGTGGTTTCATCTCCTTTCAGTCCAAGGGACTCTTAAGAGTCTTCCCCAGCACCACAATTTAAAAGCATCAATTCTTCTGTGCTTAGCCTTCTTTATGGTCCAACTCTCACATCCAAACATGACTACTGGAAAATCCATAGCTTTGACTAGATAGACCTTTGTTGGTAAAGTGATGTCTCTGCTTTTTAATACGCTGTCTAGGTTTGTCCCAGAGTCGTTGACACCTGAGGGTAGTTGTGGAGTGAAGAGGATTCCAGTGTGAGCCTACATGGAAGAGTACAGGGTGTTACCACACAGCAAGTGGTAAGCGTGATCAAGGATACATGGGGAGTGCTCAGTTCAGTTCAGTTCAGTCGCTCAGTCGTGTCTGACTCTTTGCGACCCCATGAATCACAGCACGCCAGGCCTCCCTGTCCATTACCAACTCCCGGAGTTCACTCAAACTCATGTCCATCGAGTCGGTGGATGAGATGGCTGGATGGCCATCTCATCCTCTGTTGTCCCCTTTTCCTCCTGCCCCCAATCCCTCCTGGGGGGAAACAAAATGGAGAGTAGGTTGGACCAGATGGGGAGGCAGCCTCAGCTGGGGAGGTCACGGAGGTTTTTCCAGCAGGAAAGGGGACATTGCTTTGGTTCCTGGGGCAGAGTTAGACTCCCAGCTCCTCAGTAACTAAGCTTCCTCTTGGAGCCATACGTGCATCAGGATCTGACAATGAGCGTGCTATGGGATGACCCCATCCATTGTTGGCGTGGGCTGGGTGAACTGGGGTGAGTCCCTTCACCTACCTGGGCCCTTCTGGGTAGAAGCAGGGGCTTAGGCGTGAGTTCCATCATCAGTGTCTCTTCTCCATCTCTTTCTTGCCCACCTCTTCCCCTTTCCCTCCTCCCCCCGCTCCCCTCCCCCTGCCTCCTCTGCCAGCCCACACCCTGCAGGCCAGAGTCAGTGGGGAGGAGGGCTCAGCACCTCCTTCCTGGGAGCCTAGCATCCCAGCTTTGCTGTTAGGAACCTACTGCCCATGAAGGTGAGAGGCTTTCACCTCCCTCCAGGGCTCCTTGGCAGAGCTGTCTGTGAGCTGAAATGGGCACCCCCTCTGTTTTCCCCACAGGGGGCTAGGGAGGTGCTGGGTGCGGCAGGGGACCTCACCAGGCTCTCAGGCTGGGTCAAAGAGTACACAGCATCTAGGCAAGTGGGGGTTGCCTGAGACTGAGGCCTCTGAACCCTGACAGAGGGCAGCTAGTGAGGACAGCTGAGCTCCTTCCGGGAGGGGGAGCAGTCAGTGCTCCCTGACAGAAGTGATCAGTGCTCCCTGACAGAAGCAAGGCCGCCTCTGCTTCTGGGGAGAGGTTGGGCGTGTCTGCCTGGCAGAGATTTCCAAATTGGTGCCTGTGGCTGGGAATTTTTCATGGGGGTGGAGACGGGGATGGAACACAAAGGCAACAGGGAATAACAGGTCTCCAGACACATTTTCTTCCTACCTAGACAGAGGTCAGGGCTTCCCAGATGGCACTAGTGGTAAAGAACTCACCTGCCAGTGAAGGTTAGACAGAAGAGATGCAGGTTCAATCCTTGGGTCGGGAAAATCTGGAGGAGGGCATGGCAACCCACTCCAGTATTCTTGCCTGGAGAACCCCATGGGCAGAGGGGCCTGGTGGACTACTGTCTGTAGGCTCACAAAGAGTCGGAGATGACTGAAGCAACAGCATGCACTCATGGTCAGAGGTCACAGAGCCAGAACGCGCTTGATGAGTCCCTACAGGAGGAGTCAGTCCATGCTGGATTACAAACATTACAGGGGCTCTTTCTGGCCCCCCAGGTGTCTCTCCTATTACTCCCCAAGTCCCCTGCTAAAATTAACCATTCGTGGCAGAGACCATCCCTTAAAATGATATCAGTCCACACTCTGGGGAGACCTACTCCCCAGTGTTGAGAGTTGGCGAGGGATCTGTAGATGGCGTGGGGGAGCACCAGGGGTCTCAGGATAAGGGGACAGAGATCAGAAAAGGTGCAAGAGACGCAATCCCCTGGATCACACTCCACACCATGGCCACCAGAAAGTCCTCTGAATCTGGCCAGCCTGGGGAGCCCTAGCCTGGAACAGATTTACCCGGGGCTGAACCCCGGAGGGCCCCCATTGCTGCGGTGGTGAGGGGCAGGGGAAATGATATCAGGCTCGACCTAGCTTCACCTCTGGTTCCTTGGCTTCTAGCTGGGTCTCTTTGGGTGACTACCCTGTCTTCTCCAGCCCTGGGTTCTTTGGAAAATAGTGTATTGTGAGGATAGAAATGAGGTAGTGCAGAGCATTAAAAAATTTATTTATTTGGGTATGCTTAGTAAATGGCAACCCACTCCAGTGTTCTTGCCTGGAGAATCCCAGGGACGGGGGAGCCTGGTGGGCTGCCGTCTATGGGGTCGCACAGAGTCGGACACGACTGGAGCGACTTAGCAGCAGCAGCAGTCTCAGCTGTGGCACGTGGGATCTTCAGTCTTTGTTACGGCAGGCTGGATCTAATTCCCTGCCCAGGGATTGAACCTGGGGTCCTTGTGTTATGAGTGTGGAGTCTAAGGCACTGGACCACCAGGGAAGTCTCATGCAGAGCATTTAGAATTGCACTTAGCACCCAGAGAGCATACAGAGGGACAAGGAAGGCCGTCATTACTGCAAGAGAGGGCCTAGCCCCGTGTTCCACAGAGCTCCTGTCTTCCTGTCTGCTTATTCTTCCTGCTCCCCATCAGCTGGTCTTTCTCACAAAGTTTCTTTCTATCTAAGCCCTTTCTTCCTCTCCATCGCTCAGCATCTTTGCCTGTCTCCGGCCGCCGTCATGTTATTTCCCTGCCTGTCTGGCCCTCATCTCCCCATCTCTGCCTGTCTCCACCCATCTCCCGTCCCCCCATCCCCCTCCTCCCTCCTCGCTCTGGCTAGTGTCCTGCCATCTCTCTGGCAGTCTGGCAAACACCCTGTGCCTCCCTGCCCCTGCCCATCCCTCTCCCCACCGCCCCCTCTTCTGGGACATCCCTGACTGACCCCTCTCCCCTTGCCTGTCTCCCCAGCCCCTCCTGCCCCCTCACAGCCCTGGCTAGAGCCTTTTCCTGGCACCCACCCTGGGTAGGCGGCCACCGAGTGGAGAAATGCAGGCCGATGAAGCGGGTGGCGGTCTCCAGAGGCGAGGGTCGGACCGCTAATTCCCCTGCTCTGAGTGGAGGACGCGGAGGCCTCATTCAATTATGTCACATCCACTCAGCTGCTCTCCCCGGATGATGCAGAGCAGCAGCCCGCTTGCCCCTCCCGGCCAGGACCTAATGGTGAGCGGTCTCCTTTGGCCTGGCTGACCACACCAGTCCTGCTGGAATAGGATGGGCCCCGCCTGTCTGGCCTCGGGGTTCTCGGCCTGCCATGATTCACTCTTCACCCTAATTACACCAACAATGGGCCTCTGGAGTTTGTTCCTCTCACCTTAATCACTGCGGAATTTGATCTCAGGGCCTTTCATTCCATTACTGCCCCCCATCTGGCCGCTGCCTGCAGGAGCCAGGCCGGCCCTGCGTCTCCCGTGGGACGAGAGGCCTGGGGGTAATTAGACCAGGGAGGTGACCAGAGGATCTGGGATCTGCCTCTCCAGCCTGAAATACTGATGTGTGGGCATTTCCTTGGAGTTTATCCCAGGCATCAGATCTTTCTGACTAAAGTCTATCCAGGTGTTGCGAGAGACTCCGGAAAAGGCCTGCTTCCTGTCCCTTTCCTCGAGAAGCCTAACCTGGGGAGAAGAGGCCCAGAGAACAAGACCATTAAGAGCAGGGCTGACCGTAAATGGAGTTGGACTCAGAGAAGGGAATATCAAATAACTAGAGAACAGACATTTACTGGGAATTTACTGGCTGGCAGAATCTCTTGTATGTGTTGTGCCATTTAATCCCTACCAGTCTGTGAGGGACGGATCGTCTCCACTTTCAGTGGGGAAACTGAAGTCTGGAGACACTGAGGGGCCGGCCTGAGCTCAAGCAGCTGCTGACAGAGCCAGTGCTCAGGGTCTTGGGGTCAAGTCCTTCCTTCCCCACCATCCCTCGGGGCTGGGGTGGCAGGGAAAGGCTCTGAGGCAGGACCCGATGGGCAGAGGAGGGGGAACAGCTTGGGTAGGGGGACAGCTTGAGTGGGGTTTATTAATAAGAGTGAGGACACTCAGAGCAGGAAAGGGAGAGGATGCTGTGGGCACATGTTGTGGGGAGCACAGGAAATGAGCTGGGTAAGTTGGATGGGGAAACTTCTTTTTTTTTTTTAAGAAGATGGATCATTCTTTCTTTCTTTTGGGCTGCACTGGGGTTTTCGTTGCTTTGCGTGGGCTTTCTCTAGTTGTGGTGAGTGGGGGCTACTCTTACCTGCGGTGAGCAGAGCTTCTCATTGCCGTGGTTTCTCGTTGTGGAGTACTGTCTCTAGGTGCATGGGCTTTGGTAGTTGCAGCTCATGGGCTCTAGAGCGTGAGCTAAGTCGCTGTGGTGCACGGGCTTAGCTGCTCTGCAGCATGTGGAATCTTCCTGGACCAGGGATGAAACCCATGTCTCACGCATTGGCAGACAGATTCCCATCCACTGCGCCACCAGGGAAGTCTGATGGGAAGCCTTGGATAACTCATAGGAGACTCTGGACCTCAAAGGTGGGTAAAGGGGATCACCTTCAAGAGAAGCACTAGTGAACCAGTATGCATTTTTTTTTTTTGTACTTGTTCACTCACTAAGTTGTGTCCGACTCTTTACAACCCATGGACTGTAGACTGCCAGGCTCCATGAGATTTCTCAGTCCCTGAAATTCATGCCTATCTTATTAATTCTGCTCTTTCAGCACCATGGTATGGAGTCTAAGAGCCACTGGGGGATTCAAGTGGGAGAGACCAGCTTTCCTTCCTGTAGACATGCATGCTGTGTGTTAGTCACCCAGTTGTGTCCAACTGGGATTTCCCAGGCAAGAATACTGGAGTGGGTTGCCATTTCACCAGTATAGTGGGATGAATTGTGTCTTGCGAAAAGATAGGTCCAGGTCCTAACCCTCGATATCCAGGAATGTGCCCTTGTTTAGAAATAGAGTCTTTGCAGCTGCAATTAAGAATCTTGAGTTAAAGTCAACCTGGATTTAGGATGGGCTCTAAATCCAATGATGGTGTCCTTATAAGGGGCAGGACAGGGAGATTTGAGACAGGGACACAGAGAGGGCCATGTGAAGACAGAGGCATAGATGACAGAGATGCTACCACAAGCCAAGGAATGCCAGAAGCCACCAGAAACTGATGAGGTGAGGAAAGATTCTCTCCCAGAGCCTTCAGAGGGAGCACAGCCCTGCTGACACCTTGAATTTTGGGCTTCTGAGGAAATGTCTTTTGTTTTCTGCTACCTGTGTGTGTATGCTCATTCATGTCAGATATTTTGCAACCCCATGGACTATAGTCTGCCAGGTTCCTCTGTCCATGGAATTTTCCAGGCAAGAGTACTGGAGTGGGTTGCTATTTTCTACTCTGGGGTTTTTGCTACCTCAGTTCAGTTCAGTTCAGTCACTCAGTCGTGTCCGACTCTTTGCGACCCCATGAATCACAGCACGCCAGGCCTCCCTGTCCATCACCAACTCCCGGAGTTCACTCAAACTCATGTCCATCGAGTCGGTGATGTCATCCATCCATCTCATTCTCTGTCGTCCCCTTCTCCTCCTGCCCTCAATCCCTCCCAGCATCAGAGTCTTTTCCAGTGTTTGCCACCTAGTTTGGGGTAATTTATTACAGCAGCTACAGAATGCTCATACAGATAAGAGTTCATCTGTTTAGTGCAAGGAGCAGGACAGGCAGTTTAGGCTGGTGGGAGGTACTTCCCCAAAGGCAGTTTGGACCCATCACCCTCTGGGAGACTTCACACTGAACTCACATCAGCAGGGCTGGCCAGAGAATTCAGTCTCTCTCTTCTTGCCTTTGGCCAGGAGGACAGGCTGAATCCATGCATGAGGGCACCAGGGAGGCTGATGGGCTTTCCAGGTGGCACTAGTGGTAAAGGACCCGTCTGCTAATGCAGGAGACATAAGGGACGCAGGTTTGATCCCTAGGTGGGAAAGATGATCCCCTGGAGGAGGGCATGGCAACTCACTCCAGTATTCTTGTCTGGAGAATCCCATGGACAGAGGTGCCTGGTGGGCTACAGTCCAGGGGGTCGCAGAGAGTTGGACACAACTGGGTGACTTACATACAGCATGCATGTCTACAAGAAGGAAAGCTGGTCTCTCCCACTTGAACCCCCCAGTGGCTCTTAGACTCCATACCATGGTGCTGAAAGAGCAGAATTAACAAGATCGGCATGAGTCTCAGGGATTGAGAAATCTTTAGGAGGGAAATGTTGGTGAGTGAGGCCTAGGGTATGGCCGGGAGTCAAGGGAATAGTGTCCTCAAACAAAGAGTGGCAGTACAGAGATCAGGACTTGAGTCACCCTGGAAGGAGTGTCCTTCAGGAGGTTGGGCTCGT
This sequence comes from Moschus berezovskii, assembly GCF_049115385.1. Lineage (NCBI taxonomy): Eukaryota > Metazoa > Chordata > Mammalia > Artiodactyla > Moschidae > Moschus > Moschus berezovskii. The sequence goes on along the minus strand of NC_142466.1, from coordinate 76,469,782 downwards.
GGAAACAGATAAGAGGGAGTGAGGAGATGAGGCTGTGGATCCATATATTTGACCGCAGGCCTCAGTGCTGAGAACATGTTCCTCTTTCCTCCCTGCTGATGGGAGCTCTGTTTGCTTGTGGCTTTTTCTTCTAGAAAGAGTGAGGTGTTTTCCATCGCACTGTCCACCTGAGCCATCTTCGTTCACTACATTTTCCTCCCTGCCTCCCTCTTTCCCCGCTTGCTGGTCAGTCTAAGTGAGACACACCCAGACAACTGTCAGCGCCTGGGACTTCCATCCTCCGTCCGCTTCAGTTTCTCTCTCTATAAAATGGGAAAGCGACATGGCTTCGGGCAGGACTGAAACAAAGGGTCTCTTGATCACCCTCTGTCATTTCCTTCTCTGTAGCTCCTTCCTTAGCCCCTTCCTTCCTCCTCAACTTGAATGTGCGTTAAAGACAAGTGTGTACCAGCTAAGTGTGCGTCTGGGCACACAGCAGGCTGAGCACACCCTCTGTCTGCCAGTGACCCCGTTTGCAAGGTCAGTGTCCCCCCCGCCCCCCCCCCCCCATCATTCCCTTATCAAGCTTTCAAGGCAAATAAGCCACAGTGAAGGTTTCTGGGTTCCATCCAGCTGGTACTCTCTCTTGCCTGTCATCCTCCCAACTCTCCCCACACCTGGCAGGCCTCCACAGAGCACACATTACGCCCAATCTCTCTCAGCGTCCCCTCCCAGAATATTACTGCTGGAAGAGTCTGGAAGGACCTGACCCAGCCGTTTGTGTTTCTGATGAGGACGCTGAGGCTGAGGGAAAGATGCAGCCGTCTTAGCTCAGCAGAACTGGAGCCTGGGCCTGGACTACTTTGGTACATATCCAGGTAGCAGCTTATATTATGGTACCCTATAGACAGGCTTTGTAAAATACCCATCCCACTCTTTTCCAGTGGAGTTGGAGTTGGTGCCCGAGAGGAGTATCGGTGATCCCTACCCAAGCCTGTCCATTTTGGTGGAAGTGGGGACCTTTTTATTGAAGAAGCCATGTATAGAGACCCGAGTAATTTGGTACTAATTTACTTCTTTATCCCACTGATTTAAAACATTAAAAAAATTTATTTGACTGGTCTTAGTTGTAACATGTGGGATCTAGTTCCCTGACCAGGGATTGAACCTGGGCCCCCTGCAGTGGGAGCACAGTGTCTTAGCCACTGGGCCACCAGAGAAATCTCCCCACTGATATTTTTGTCTCCTTTATAGACTTGTGCTCAGGTGACCTAACCTGTCATGCAACCTGGTGACATGAGAAGCCCAGACCCACGACTCATTTCTCTGTGCCACTTCCCTTCAATGCCGGCATCTCGCTCGGGGCACTGGGACACTATGCTGCTGGGACCCTGCCTCCGAGATGCCACGATGCCCCCCTGCTCTATTCAAGCTCCCTTCCCAATCCCTGTCACTGACTTTCTTCCTCCTCTTTCAGCTGCCCCTCTTCTCTCCTCTGATACCTAAACTTTTAGAGTACGCTGACCTAGAATCTTCTGCCACTTTTTCTTCCTGCTTGTGTCTCTAAGGCTCATTCCTCAGACCCACTGTTTCCGCAGTGACGACGACTCCATCACATCTCAGTCCCAGCTGTGTCTCCCGCCCCTCCCAGAGACTCCCAGGTGCCAGTCCTCCAGCCCCAAACCCACCCTCGTGTGGAATGTGTGAAAGGTGGGAGGGGCTGCTGTTCTTCTCTTCACTGTGTCTGACTACCTGGAAGTGTCTTATGAGAAACTCATTTCTTTGGCTTGAATGCAAAGGCCCCTGGGAGTGGTCACACATAAAGCTATGGCCGGGGTCATGTCTTGAAAAATAGGAAGGGCTTTATCAGTGAAAATGAGAGATCGTGTACATTTCAGTGGAGCTCAGATCTGCAATAAGAAAGGGAGGAATGGTGTTGGAGGGATCTTTAGAAAGTACATTGTCTAGGGGAGGTTGGCAGACTTTTTTTACAAAAGGCCAAATTGTAAATGGTCCACAGATAATAAAAGTCTGTCTGGAATGGTCTTTGGGGACCACATGGTCTCCGTTGTGGATGCACTCATGTGTGATAAATTGCTTCAGTTCTGTCCAAGTCCGTGTGACTCTATGGACTGTAGCCCTCCAGGCTCCTCTGTCCATAGGATTCTCCAGGCAAGAATATTGGAGTGGGTTGCTGTGCCCTCCTCCAGGGGTTCTTCCTGATCCAGGGATTGAACCCATGTCTCTTATGTCTCCTGCATTGGCAGCCGAGTTCTTTACCACTAGCGCCACCTGGGAACCTTATGGTCTCTGTCACAACTATTCAGTTCTGTTGTAGGGCAAAAGCAGTCATAGGCAGAATTACTTGCTGCGTTTTATTCCCCAAGGTCTATATATTGAAGTCCTAACACCCAGTGTCTCAGAATGTGAATTTATTTGGAGACGGGGGTCTTTAAACAGGTGGCTTAGTTAAAATGAGGTCCCTAGGTGGACTTTGATCCAATATGACCGTGTGTCCTTATAAGAAGAGATTAGGACTCAGACATGTTCAGAGGGGAGGCAACGTGAGGACACAGGGAGAAGACAGCCATCTACAAGCCAAGAAGAGAGGTCTCAGGAGAAACCATCCTTGCCCACACCTTGGTTTGGCCCTCCAGCCTTCAGAACTCTGAGACAATAAACATCTTCTGTTAAGCCCCCAGTCTCTGGTAATGGTTATGGCAGCCCTAGCAAAGGAGGCAGTGTGTACCTGCATGGGTGTGACCATGTGTCAATAAATTCTATTTATGAACACTGAAATTTGAATTATGTATTACTTTCACATGTCATAAAGTAGAATTCTTTTTGTTTTAAATTGAAATATCATTGATTTACAATGTTGTGTTAGTTTCAGGTATATAGTAAAGTGATTCAATTATATATTACATATAATATATATTATATATACACACAAAATATCTTCTTTTTCAGATTCTTCTCCATTATAAGTTATTTTAGGATAATGAATACAGCTTCCTGTGCTATACAGTAGGTCCTTTTTGTTTATTTTATATATAGTAGTGTATATCTGTTAATTCCAAACTCCTAAATTTATCCCTCCTTCTCCCTTTCCCTCTGGTTATTGTAAGTAACTGGTTTCTTTATTTTCTATGTCTTTTATTTTCTATTTCTGTTTTGTTAATATGCTAACTTCTATCTTCTTTTTGATTCAACATATAAGTGATATCCAGATGATATTTATTTTTCTCTAATACTTCACTTGGTATGATAATCTCTAGGTCCATCCATGTAGATGCAGAAGGCATTATTTCATTCTATTTTAATGGTTGAGTAATATTCCATTGTAGGGATTCCCAGGTGACTCAGTGGGTAAATAATCTACCTGAAGATGCAGGAGACGTGGGTTCGATCACTGGGTCAGAAAGATCCCCGGGAGGAGGGCATGGTGACCCACTCCAGTATTCTTGCCTGGAGAATCCCATGGACATAGGAACCTGGTGGGCTACAGTCCATGGGATCACAAAGTCAGACATGACTGAAGTGACTGAGCACGCACACAATATTCCATGGTATCCACATACCGCATCTTCTTTATCCATTCATCTGATGACGGACACTAGGTTGCTTCCATGTATTGACTATTGTAAATAGTGCTGCTATGAACATTGGGATGCATGTGTCTTTTCGAATTATAATTTTCTCTGGATATGTGCCCAGGAATGGGATTTCTGGATCATATGGTAATTCAATTTTTAGTTCTTTAAGGAACTTCCATACTGTTCTCCACAGTGGCTACGACAATTTACATTCCCACCAACATGAAGTAAACATTTTTAATTTTTTTCCCCCATCATTAAAAAGATATGAAAAAGCATTCTTAGCTTGAGGGCTGTACAAAAACAGATGATGAACTTTGATTGGCTTATGGGCTGTATCTTGATGACTCCTGACTAGGGCATCGGATGTGGCAGTGGGAGTGGGGGCAGATGGGCAAGGCTTTCACAGTGAAGGAGGGAGCCGCGGCATTTTGTAGAGTTGGGAGTGATGTGGCTAAAACTGGACTTTCAGGGCAAAGATCACCCTCCTTGCTGTAGAAGAAGGGAGGGCTGAGTAATTCTACTTTCTTGCTGAAGCCAGAAAGCTGCTAGTGCGACTAAAATTCTAATTAGAATTCTAGTTCTTTAGATTTCTTTAGATTTCTCTCTCCTCTCTTCCCCACTGGAATATTCTTCAATCACATAGTGAGAATCTTGTCTCCAGAAATTTCTACCCATCTTACTTGAGCTGTCTCCCCCTTTAGAGTCTCTGGTCAAGAATTGCAGTCACCTTTCCTCTGAATGACTGGAAATTAGACTTCCAAAAGTCTTTGACACATGTCTCTCTCTCTGCACCACTGTTCTCTTTCTTGGCTGCTCTGAACAGTGAGAAGACACGTTTACTTTCCTCTAAGCTCCTGTATCTCTATCCATGGATTCTATCATTTCCACAACTCAGTAATTTCTTCTGGGTTGATCAGAATTAAGCCTGAGAGGGCTGCTGCCTCTGTTAGCTCCTAAACCTTCTGAGGATGAAATTGTGAATGAGGTGATTCAAGAGGTTATGAAATGCTCTGCTTTTAGCAGAGTGAGATTTCTGTGCATTTGAATCATTGCTAATGTGTCCTGATCCTCTGCTGGGTTTGTGAGCTGATTTGTGTGTGTGTGTCTGTACGTTCAGTCATATCTGATGCTTTGCGACCCCGTGGATTGTAGCCTCATCTGTCCATGGAGTGGGTTGCCATTTCCTACTCCAGGGGATCTTCCTGACCCAGGGATCGAATCTGCATCTTTTTTGTCTCCTGCATTGGCAGTCAGATTCTTTACACTGTGCCACCTGGGAAGCTGGGATATGATTTAGGGAAGCATCATGTGGTCTGATACCTCAAACCTGTGGAAGAAGAGTCCAGAGACATGGACCTGGTACCATGCGGTGCTGATCTGGTCCCCAAAGGCAGGTTGGAAGAAAGCAGGGATGAGGGTGATACTCACAGAGGGAAGAAAATCCCGGGAGGTAGCTTGCCCAAGGATACACAGCCAGTCCCTACCAAAGTTGGAAAGCAGCACACAGCCTCAGCCTGCTGTACTCTTCCAACGCCGAATCCCTGCAGGGACCCCATGCCAGCACTTCCTCTCTTCAACAGACTTCTCCCACCCCAGCTTCTCTGCTTGCCTTTACTGACCCCCTTCTTTAGGCAGAAAGGCCTTCTCACTATTTCTTGTTTCCAGATCTTTGCATGTGCTCTTCTCTCTGCTTGGAATGCCTCCCTTCTTCCTCCTGCCTTCCTAGATGGCATCCGTATCTGAGATGCAGAACAAGCCCTGGCTCCTTCATTAAGCCCTTCCTGCCAGCCTGAGGTGCCTTTTCCTCTGACTCCAAAGCCCCTGTGGCCTGGACTTGTGGTTAGGGAGGAAGGATGGGGGAAGGGATAGTCAGGGAGATTGGGATGGACACATGCACACTGCGATATTTAAAGTGGAAAACCAACAGGGACCTACTGTTGTTGTTGTTCAGTCACGAAGTCATGTCTGACTCTGCAATCCCATGGACTGCAGCATGCCCGTGTTCCTTGTCTTTCACTATCTCTTGGAGTTTGCTTAAACTCAGATCTATTCCGGAGAAGGCAATGGCAAGCCACTCCAGTACTCTTGCCTGGAAAATCCCATGGACGGAGGAGCCTGGAAAGCTGCGGTCCATGGGGTCGCTAAAGGTCGGACACGACTGAGCGACTTCATTTTTACTTTTCACTTTCATGCATTGGAGAAGGAAATGGCAACCCATTCCAGTGTTCTTGCCTGGAGAATCCCAGGGACGGGGGAGCCTGGTGGGCTGCCATTTATGGGGTTGCACAGAGTCTGACACGACTGAAGTGACTTAGCAGCAGCAGCAGCAGCAGCAGATCTATTCAGTTGATGATGCCATCCAACCATCTCATTCTCTGTTGTCCCCTTCTCCTCCTGCCCTCATTCTTCCCAGCATCAGGGTCTTTTCCAATGAGTTGGCTCTTCGTATCAGGTGACCAAAGTATTGGAGCTTCAGCTTCAACATCAATATTCAACATTCAATATTCCAATGAATATTCAAAGTTGATTTCCTTTAGGATTGACTGGTTTGATCTCCTTGCAGTCCAAGGGACTCTTAAAAATATTCTCCAGCACCACAGTTCGAAAGCATCAATTCTTTGGCACTCAGCTTTCTTTATGGTCCAACTCTCACATCTGTATTTGACTACTGGAAACACTATGGCTTTGACTAGATCTAGTCAAAGATGGACCTTTGTCGGCAAAGCACCTATTGCCTAATATGGGACACTTTACTCAATACTCTGTAACAGTCTAATTTGAATTTGGGAAATGAATTTGAAGAAGAATAGATACATGTATATGCATATAACTGAATCACCGTTGTACATCTGAAACCAACCCAACATTGATACTTCAAAATAAAAGGAAAAGTTAACAAACAAACAAACACCCCACATAGTCCTTGCTGTCTGGAGCCCCCTTGGCACAAATTACGCATTGTCTCATTCCGTCTAGGGCAGACACTGGGCTGCTTCTAACAAAAGATCAAGCGTTGAATCTTACGGGTCTATGTGCCCCCGTCACTTTAAGCAGAGCCCTAGGAGGCAGAGGTTCTCAGTGAGTTCTGTAGCCAGGAAAGAAGGATGGACAGAGAGAGAGGGGGAAGGGGAAAAGGAAAAATGCTCAATGCTGGACACCTTCATGTCCCTGGACAGGCAAAAATGCTGTCTCTAGGACAAGAAATGAGTGGGGAATTTGGGGTGGGGCATGGGTGGGCAGCCAGAAGGGATGTCGACTCTGGGTGACCTGACACCAGGGCAGGACCAGCTTTGTCCTGACATGTGCCGAGTCTGAGGGAGTTATGTGTGGGAGGAGAGGAGGGCAGAGGGGTGGTCCCCTTCCTCCCATCACTGTATTTCTTCCCTGTGGTGAGTTGGAGCTGGGCTGGGAGTGGTGGCTGGGGTGGGGAGGTGTTGATGCCTTTGGTGACAGGAGATAAATGAATCCATCCTAAAGAGTGGCTCCTTTTCTAGAAAGGTAGTAGTTCAGCTCTTGACTTCAATGCCTTGGGGTTTTTAATGAAATGTCAAATATAATTTAGGACTGGAGGGCTGAGAGGTGTGTGAGCATGAAGTCTAATGCCTCATCTTTGTGGGTCTCCCCGGCATGTGCCTAAATTAGGGTTCATTGATCACTATTTGAATGCCACATGAGAAAACATCTGGTTGCCCTGCTCCCCTCATCTTTGGTTTTGAAATAATAGTTGGAAAAATAACAACAAAGCCCCCCACCCACACTTGCATATATGTTACACAGAAAGAACCAGATTGGGATCTGAGACCTATAGAAATACATATATTCGCTCTGTAGTTTTTTTTTCCCCAAATCTGGTTTGGAACGGCTTAGCTATTGACCTATATTCTCTGTTCAGCACTTGGTGGCTAAGGGTCTTAGTAAAGCTGTTCCACCAACTTCCCCAGCCTGTTCTGTGGAAATCAGGTGGAACGAGCCTGGATACCTGTCCTGGTTGCCAGATGTAGTCCATCAAGGTACCCAGCATTATTGGAGAAAGTGACGAAGTTCTATACTTTTCTGTGTAGGTAAGGATGCTGAAGTCAAGTGGGCCTTAGAGAGCATCATTACGAACAAAGCTAGTGGAGGTGATGGAATTCCAGTTGAGCTATTTCAAATCCTGAAAGATGATGCTGTGAAAGTGCTACACTCAATATGCCAGCAAATTTGGAACTCAGCAATGGCCACAGGACTGAAAAAGGTCAGTCTTCATTCCAATCCCAAAGAAAGGGAATGCCAAAGAATACTCAAACTACCACACAATTGCACTCATCTCACATGCTAGTAAAGTCATGCTCAAAATTCTCCAAGCCAGGCTTCAGCAATATTTGAATCGTGAACTTCCAGATGTTCAAGCAGGTTTTAGAAAAGGCAGAGGCACGAGAGATCAAATTGCCAACATCCGCTGGATCATGGAGAAAGCAAGAGAGTTCCAGAAAAACATCTATTTCTGCTTCATTGACTATGCCAAAGCCTTTGACTGTGTGGATCACAATAAACTGTGGAAAATTCTGAAAGAGATGGGAACACCAGACCACCTGACCTGCCTCTTGAGAAACCTGTATGCAGGTCAGGAAGCAACAGTTAGAACTGGACATGGAACAACAGACTGGTTCCAAATAAGAAAAGGAGTAAGTCAAGGTTGTATATTGTCCCCCTGCTTATTTAACTTATATGCAGAGTACATCATGAGGAACGCTGGGCTGGAAGAAGCACAAGCTGGAATCAAGATTGCTGGGAGAAATATCAATAACCTCAGATATGCAGATGACACCACCCTTATGGCAGAAAGTGAAGAGGAACTCAAAGGCCTCTTGATGAAAGTGAAAGAGGAGAGTGAAATGTTTGGCTTGAAGCTCAACATTCAGAAAATGAAGATCATGGCATCTGGTCCCATCACTTCATGGGAAATAGATGGGGAAACAGTGGAAACTTTATTTTGGGGGGCTCCAAAATCACTTCAGATGCTGATTGTAGCCATGAAATTAAAAGACACTTACTCCTTGGAAGGAAAGTTATGACCAGACTAGATAGCATATTAAAAAGTAGAGAGATTACTTTGCCAACCAAGGTCTGTCTAGTCAAGGCAATGGTTTTTCCCGTGATCATGTATGGATGTGAGAGTTGGACTGTGAAGAAAGCTGATCGCCTAATAATTGGTTCTTTTGAACTGTGGTGCTGGAGAAGACTCTTGAGAGTCCCTTGGACTGCAAGGAGATCCAACCAGTCCATTCTAAAGGAGATCAATCCTGGGTGTTCATTGGAAGGACTGATGCTAAAGCTGAAACTCCAATACTTTGGCCACCTCATGCGACGAGTTGACTCACTGGAAAAGAGTCTGATGCTAGGAGGGGTTGGGGGTGGGAGGAGATGGGGACGACAGAGAATGAGATGGCTGGATGGCATCACCGACTCGATGGACATGAGTTTGAGTGAACTCTGGGAGTTGGTGATGGACAGGGAGGCCTGGTGTGCTGTGGTTCATGGGGTCGCAAAGAGTTGGACACGACTGAGCGACTGAACTGAACTGAACTGAAGGATGCTGAGGCCTGGAGAGAGAAGTGACACAGCCAGTGTCACAAACTGGGTTAGTGGCAGAGCCAGAAATATACCTGAAACCTACCCGAGTAGCTTTAGCAGTTGATTCAAGCAGTGTATGCCACAGGACAATGATTAAGGTAACTTTATTTCAATTCAATTCTGTATTAAGTGGCAGCTGTAACAGAGGCTGCAGAGAATGCAGAAGAGTGCTACCCACAGGAGATCATCTATATCTTTAAAGGGGTGATATCTTTCTTCCTTTGCATGATTTAAAATTTTGTAATTTAGTTTTATTTTGGAGTATAGTTGATTTACAGTATTGTGTTCATTTCAGATGTATAGCAAAGATGTATAGCAGAGTCATACATGCATCCATTCTTTTTCAGATTCTTTTCCCATATAGGCTACTGCAGAATATTGGGTAGAGTTCCCTGTGCTACACAGTAGGCCCTGTAGATTACTTATTTTGTTTTATAGATATTTATTTGGTTGTCTGCATTGGGCCTTAGTTACCACACTCAGATCTTCATTGTCGTGTGGGATCCTTCACTGTGGCATGCAGGCTTAGTTGTTCCACAGCATGTGGGATCTTAGTTCCCTGATCAGGGATTGAACCCATGTCCCCTGCATTGCAAGGCAGATTCTCAATCATGAGACCACCAGGGAAGTCCTTAGAATATCTGTTTAGTATATAATAGTGTGTGTATGTGAATTCCAAGCTATTAATATTCCTTCCCCCTTTGTATGATTGATTGCAGTTATTTTCTGAAACAGAAATGATTATCACATGTCTTTGTGTGGGGCTCTGCAAACCTCTCCTTTGAAATCCTTTAAATGGCAGCGCAGACATTTGATGTTCTGTGCTTAACCTTCTTCTGCAGCCTCTTCCCCTCCAATCTGTAATGCACACACCATCCTCCAGCCAAATCAGACCTCTCACCAACCCTGGGTGTGACTTAGACATGCACAAAGGATCCTTTCCCTGAAGTCATCCACTTGGGTGGTTAGGATTGCGTTGGGCTGAAGTAGAGGGTACTGGAGTAGATGGGGCTTAAGTCTAGAGGACCTTACACTTCTCACAAGATGAGAAAACAGGCTGTTGCCAGACATTGTTTGGCTGTTTGGTGATGCTGTCAGAGTTCCAAGTCCCTCCTCCCTTTCCACGCTGCCATGCTTAACTTGTCCTCCTGCTCAATACCTGATGGTCGAGAGACAACTTTAGTAACTTAAGGCATCACATTTGCATTCAGGGGAAGAGGAGAGGAAGGACCATCAGTAAATCCATCTGTTCTTGGGCTCAAGAGAGCAAAGGCTGCCCCAGAACCCTTGTCAGCAGATCTCCTTTTTCTTCACGCTGGCCAGAGTAGAGTTATGTGATAGCTAGGTTCAAGACAGCCTGAAAAACCAAGAATTCGGCAAGAGGATGAGAATTTCATTACTTATGGGAACGGGTTGAGAAATAGCTGAGCTCCCTAACCCTCCAATGGAAATCATTTTGAGGTGTGATTTTCACTATTTTCCAGAGCTTCTCCACGGGATTGCGCTTAGACACCGGATGAAGTAGGCAGGATAACAAAATGCATCTTTTGGGGCCCTTTCTTCTACCTGGCTGGTGTTTCCTGCACCCCCCAAGTTGGTCACATGTGCTTTAATCCCTGGCTCAGGGTCTGCTTCTGGGGTGATCCAAACTGGGGTACTGTCTTTGCCATCTGTATTTCCAGAAGTTCGCACAGTGTTTTCTTGAGAACAGACACCCTGAGCCCCATGGAATGGATACCTGGGCAGATGGAGAGGGTAGGTTTGTACACAGAGTGAAGTGTGGTTGGTAGCAAGGCGAAGGGCTCACCCAGAGTCCTGGCAGAGACATTTACTGCTCACCAGGTATCTATGTGCTTCTCTGTACTTCCCACCCTCCTGGCCGTTCAGCGGGAGCTATGTGACAAGGTTTGGCCAAAGGCTGGGTGGGGAAGGGATGTGTTATGGTGCGCAACCCTCCAGCTCTCTCTTTCCTGCCATGGTCATCTGGAACCCACGCCTCAGTGCGGCAGGCAGTGTGCTGTAATGCAAGCTGCTCAGATCTCTGAGCTCTTACTTGGAGGACAGTGACTCAGAGAGGGCTTTGCATGAGTGGGAGACAACCAACATTAAGCCACAGAGATTCATCTTTTGTTATCAGAATGATCTAACCTAAGCTGCACACCCATTCACCAACACTTACTTTTTAACTTAAAAATTGTATTTGCTTAATTTTGGCCACTCAGGGTCTTTGTCGCAGCACGTGGGCTCTTCATTGCTGTGTGTGGGCTTTTCTCTGGTTGTGGCGAGTGAGGGCTACTCTCTAGTTGTGGGGCGAGGGATTCTCATTGCAGTGGCTTCTTTTGTTGCAGAGCATGGGTTCTAGGGTGCATGGGCTCCGCAGTGTAGCTTGTGGGCTCCAGAGCACAGGCTCAGCAGTTGTCGTGCGTGGGCTCTCTAGTTGTGGTACATGGGCTTCGTTGCTCTGTGGCACGTGGGATCTTAGTTCCCAGACTAGAGATGGAACCCATTTACTCTGCACTGGCAGGTGGATTCTTAACCAGTAGATCACCAGGGAAGTCCAAACACTTATTTTTGAACTCCTGCTATTTGGTTCTAGGTGCTGAGGAGAGAGGTAAGTGGAGGGGACAAGGACCTGCTCTCGTGAGCATGTCATGGGGTCACTCGTGCCAGGTGGTGGACAGTTTGCCAGCTCATGCTTTCTCTCCCAGGTGGGAGGGGCTTCCAGGGGCTCCTCCTCTTCCCTTCTCAACCATCCCAGTCCTGTCATCTCTGATGGAGAAGTTGGACAGATTATATGTTCGTGGTTCTATTGAGGATGGAAAGCATTCATACCCAATATTTGTCAAAAAGTTTCAACTGCTACTCACAGTGAGGAATATTTTTTTTTCCCCAGCTGTTGTCTCTGCAGGGGTCCTGGAGTCTGTGAGCACAGGTAGGGGACAGACATCCCAGCCATCCAGAGTGCAGAGTCCTTATCTGCATCTTCCCCTGAGAAATAGATCTTACATTGCATCTGTATGCAACTCGTATATGTGTATACGTGCATGGGCATGCTAGGATCAATACCTATCACTGGCAATATATTCTGATATTTTATATTCTACTCAATTTTATTAAAGACTACTCATTGTGACCTATGGAATTGATTTCCATGACCCTTAAGTACATACAACTTGCAGTTTGGAAAAAAAAGCAGCCTAACGATTATGTCTTCGTGCTAAGTCATTTCACTCGTGTCCGACTCTTTGCGGCCCCATAGACGTACCCTGCCAGGCTCCTCTGTTCATGGGATTTTCCAGGCCAGAATTTGGAGTTTGTTGCCATTTCCTTCTCCAGAGGATCTTTCTGACCCAGGAATTGAACCTGCATCTCTTAAGTCTTCTGCATTGGCAGGTGGGTTCTTTACCACTGGCACCACCTGGGAAGCCCTAATGACTTTAGGGAGCTAGAAAATAGTGGTAAACACTGTGGACTGGGATAGTCTAAGAGGGCTTCCTATAGGAAAAGACTTTTGACCAGGATCCATGAGGATGGGCAGAAGCTGGATCAATAAGGAAAAGCCTTTCTAGGAGAGAAGGCTGAGCCAAACCTTGGAGGATGGCTCTAGATGTTTGGTGAGTGGTGGTCAGCCAACCTGTTGGAGAGTAAGCCTACAAGGGAGTGGTAATGGGAAACATTGATATTCAAGATAGCTAATACTTGGAAGAACTCTGATACCTGGAGGAATATGGGCTTTGACCAGTCAGAGCTTGTACCAGCTGTGACACCTGTCAAAGCAATAATACCAAGGTGAGACTGGCCGTCTTTTTGGAAGCAGGCTAGGCAAGGAAAGGGATTAGTTGTGAATAGGGGTAGGGGTGGTGGTAGAGCTGGTGATGGCAGGGTTGGGTACTGGAACCCCCTGTGGTTTGGAAAAGCATCTCTGTATTATGTGCTGTTTAAAAGAGCAGTCTTAGCATCTTTGCATACGATTCCAGACTCCTCAAGACTCTGAACATCTCATTCTCAGGCGAGGGTCCCATTGGGTTAGAAAGAAGCCTGGGAAAGCTGCAGTACTCAGCAAAGGGCAGAGGCAGGTCACAAATAGTGACTGCTGGGGAGGACAGGCAGGCGTTCTGCTGAGTTATCGTGTTCAATGTTTCTGGACTGCAGACTAAGCAGGGCACCAGGGACCAAGTTTTAGGTCCAGCAACAAACTTCCTTTACCATGAGTTTCAGCATCTAATAAAGGAAATGGAACAATGCCTGCCCCACTGACCTCAGAATTATACTGTGATGAGGAGCAGTTAGAAATCACCTTGAAATGAAAAAGTTGTATTTTATGAGCATAAGCACTGCCTTGGGTCGATAGAGGGAATGCTTTCCTCTGAACTTGCCCGAGAAGGCAAATTTTTGTTTAAATAACACAAATGTAATAGAACTGTCCAAAGTACATGATCTTGGCAATGAAATTTGTGGGACCTAACTCGTGGTTTTCTTAGTTTTATAACAGTGTAAAAATAATGCATTTTTCATCAAGCTAGAAATAAAAACAATAATAAAAATCTAACATTTATTGTGGGCTGATTATGTGCCAGCCACTCTAGCAGGTACTTTGTGTCTTATTTAACCCTCACAACCAACCTGTGTGGTGCATACCATTATCAGCCTCATTTTGCAAAAAAAATGGTAAGAAAGTTGTTATAACTCAACTGACAATGACACGGCAATTGTTTCATCTCATGGGGAGAGCTAAGAAAGCAGTGCCCCACCACCCACAAAAGCCTCAGGGGGCTATGCCCAAGTCCATGATGGGGCTGGTCTCTTTCCATTCCCTCCCCTCCACTGCCTCTCCTCTAACTTCTCTTTACAAAACCTCTTAACTTCCCAAGAGCTGGGTAGGCAAGTAGTGTATGGAGCCAGTGCCCCAGGAGCAAAATTATCCCATCACTTCCTCTGAGATCTGATCAATCCTCCTGTCAAATCCATGAGGTGGGGGATGGAATATGGGGAGGGAGTGGGCAGACATCTGGGCAGGCAGCTAGATTGGGAATGTGCATCCCTTGTTTCTTTTATGAATAAGCAATACCCAAGAGGGACTTGCCGACCAAGGTCCGTCTAGTCAAGGCAATGGTTTTTCCCGTGGTCATGTATGGATGTGAGAGTTGGACTGTGAAGAAAGCTGATCGCCGAAGAATCGATGCTTTTGAACTGTGGTGTTGGAGAAGACTCTTGAGAGTCCCTTATACTGCAAGGAGATCCAACCAGTCCATTCTAAAGGAGATCAATCCTGGATGTTCATTGGAGGGACTGATGCTAAAGCTGAAACTCCAATACTTTGGCCACCTCATGAGACGAGTTGACTCACTGGAAAAGACTCTGATGCTGGGAAAGGTTGGGGGCGGGAGGAGAAGGGGACGACGGAGAATGAGATGGCTGGATGGCATCACCGACTCTGTGGACATGAGTTTGAGTGTACTCCGGGAGTTGGTGATGGACAGGGAGGCCTGGCGTGCTGTGATTCATGGGGTCGCGGAGAGTCGGACACGACTGAGCGACTGAACTGAACTGAACTGAACTGAAGAGGGACTTAAGGTTTTATTAGGTCTGCCTTGTTGTGTTCAGTCCCTAAGTCGTGCCTGACTCTTTGTGACCCCGTGGACTGCAGCACACCAGGCTTCCCTGTCCTTCACTATCTACCAGAGTTTGCCCAAACTCATGTCTATCCAGTCAGTGATGCTATCCAACCATCTCATCCTCTTTCTTCCCCGTCTCCTCCTACCCTCAATCTTTCCCAGCATCAGAGTCTTTTCCAATGAATCGGCTTTTTCCATCAGGTGGCCAAAGTATTGGAGCTTCAGCTTCAACATCAGTCCTTTCAATGGATAGTCAGGGTTGATTTCCTTTGGGATTGACTGGTTTGATCTCCTTGCTGTCCAAGGGACTCTCAAGAGTCTTCTCCAGCATCACAGTTCAAAAGCATCAATTCGTTGGCACTCAGCCTTCTTTATGGTCCAACTCTCACATCTGTACATGACTACTGGAAAAACCGTAGCTTTGACTAGATGGAACTTTGTCGGCAAAGTCATGTCTCTGGTTTTTAATAGGTTGTCTAGGTTTGTCATAGCTTTTCTTCCAAGGAGCAAGTGTCTTTTAATTTCATGGCTGCAGCCACCATTTGCAGTGATTTTGAAGCTCAAGAAAATAAAATCTGCCACTGTTTCTGTTTTTTCCCTCTCTATGTGCCATGAAGTGATGGGACCAGATGCCATAATCTTGGTTTTTTGAATGCTGAATTTTAACCCTTGAGATTTCTCTAATTCCAAGGTTCTTCCTGTTTCTGTCTTACGTTCCAGATCCTACTCCTTGGTCAAACTCCAGGTATACTTTCTCCTCTGAATCCTTTCTTGTCTCTTGTATTCAGGTGTATCTGTCCTTCCTGACCTCACCTTTAATGACATTTGGCCACGGGAAGTCCTTACTGTGAAGGACATGGAATGTTATCAGTAGAACCCCATAGCTGGATCATAGATTTCAGGACTTCTCCCATTGGAGAGTGAGACACACTCTTATACGTTCACAAACCCACACAAACTGGCTTCTGGCTGCCCTTGATGGCTGTTTATGAGAAAGAATGGGATAATGACCTTGAATCCCTCATCTACTACTTTTGATATATGTAACCTTGGACAGATCACTCCATTTTCTCAAAATTAGAAATAATTTATGTAAAACACCCATCACAGTGCCTGCCTTCAGTCAATGGCTCTGAGTTAGTGGAATAAACCAGAAATCAGGAGAATTGAGCTCTCATTTTCACTCTGTGGCTATTCAACTGAACTTAAGCAAGTTATTTCTCTTTCTGGAACCTCAGTTTCCTCCTGTGAAGGAAGGAAGGTCTGGATGCTGCTGAGGTCATTTCCAACTCTGACACTGTCTCTGCCCCAGCCCCAGACGCCATGAGGCTTAGGTGACCAGTCTAAGAAGACTCAGCAACTCCCAAGAGCTGAGTTTTGAAGGCACTTGCTATTCTAAGGGAAGGCTTCCCTAGTGGATGAGACAGTGAAGAATCTGCCTGCAATACAGGAGACACAGGAGACTCAGATTGGAAAGGTCCCTTCGAGAAAGGCATGGCTACCCACTCCAGTATTCTTGCCTGGAGAATCCAATGGACAGAGGAACCTGGAGGGTTACAGTCCGTGGGGTCTCAAAGAGTCAGACACGACTGAGCGACTGACATTCAGACTTTCATTCTAGGGGACCTGGTTGGCCTCACTGATGATTGGGGAAAGCTGGGCCCTTGGCTGTCTGAGGCCTGGCTTGGAGAGGTGAGAGGAGCAGGAAGGAAAGAAGGGGTCATCTAGGAGGAGGACAGAGTGACCTTGAAGATGGATCCCCATCGTCAGCCCAGAAACGACAGGTTAAGGAGGGGCCCAGACGTGCTGCCCTTCTCCACTTTAATTACTGTCATTTTGAGAAGACTGGAGTCTAAGCCTCAGAATTCCTCTTTGGAAAACTGTCTTTGCAGCGTCTGCAGACAAGGACGTTAGTGAACTGGCAGTCAACGCTTCATCAACTCCCCATACAGGGAGGGCGGCTGCTGACAGATGGAGGTGTGTGTGCGGCATGGGTCAGAGCCCGTCTGAGCACCTTCCCACGTGCCTGGCTCCCTTTGCCCCGCCATCACGCGGCTCCTCAGCCATAGTTACAATTACACATATGAAGATGTCTATTACCTCCTGGGGAGGGTGGGGGTGATGGACAGAGGACGCAGCCATTCTGAATGAGATGAAAAGATGGGGAAGATTCAGGAATGCTGACTTGGAGTATCTTAGTGCTGGATGGCATGTCCTTGTTAGAGGGGCTGTGGGGTCCTCTGAGTACAGTTCAGTGGAGGGTGCCTCCTGGGTATGTGTGTGAACCTGTGGGTGTGAATGTGATCATGGTGGCGAGTGAGAGAGGAAGAACAGCTGACAGGGCTTGGAGAAACCTTGGTTTCCACTTAAGGATCTTACTCATTCATCAGGCCCAGTTAGCCTGAAACCTTCCCTGATTCTGGAAATGATTGTTCAGTCATTTCAAAGTTGATTCTTGGCAAAATTCTGAAACAGATGCCTGAAATTGATGATTTGTGAGTTCTTAGAAAAAAAAGGTGATTGCTAGAAGCCAGCATGAGTTCACTTAGAACAAAGCAGATCATCCCACCTCCTTTCTTCTTTTGACAGCTGTTAAGTTGATCATCAGGGTGGCACAGGGCACTTCTGCTCAGCCCAGAGTGGTGGATGAGGGGTTACCCTTCTCCCAATACTGTCTATGTGATATGGAACTTGGGTAGAGGGCAACCTTGTTGATTGTACCTCTTTCTTAAGTCTCAGTTTTTATCCTGAACATACACAGGAGCAGAGGGTCCTCACAGAGATGGGGAATGGGACCTCTTGCCCACATGAATGTATTTGATGGCTACAGGCAGGAAAGAACAGCCAGGCTCCATGGGTGGAAACTCACCAGTAGGAAAGGGGAAGTCAGGCCTGGGGTAGGACCATTAGTCAGGGGTATGGGGGAGACAGTTCTGGAGCCCTAATGTCCTGGGGCCCTGGTGAGTCTGGGGAAAAGCTGCAGGCTTCCATGTGGTACATATATCAGTTCAGTTCAGTCGCTCAGTCGTGTCCGACTCTCCGCGACCCCATGAATCACAGCATGCCAGGCCTCCCTGTCCATCACCAACTCCCGGAGTACACTCAAACTCATGTCCACAGAGTCGGTGATGCCATCCAGCCATCTCATTCTCCGTCGTCCCCTTCTCCTCCCGCCCCCAACCTTTCCCAGCATCAAAGTCTTTTCCAGTGAGTCAACTCGTCGCATGAGGTGGCCAAAGTATTGCAGTTTCAGCTTTAGCATCAGTCCCTCCAATGAACATCCAGGATTGATCTCCCTTAGAATGGACTGGTTGGATCTCCTTGCAGTATAAGGGACTCTCAAGAGTCTTCTCCAACACCACAGTTCAAAAGCATCAATTCTTCGGCGATCAGCCTTCTTCACAGTCCAACTCTCACATCCATACATGACAACGGGAAAAACCATAGCCTTGACTAGACGGACCTTGGTTGGCAAAGTAATGTCTCTGCTTTTTAATATACTATCAAGGTTGGTCATAACTTTCCTTCCAAGGAGCAAGCGTCTTTTAATTTCATGGCTGCAATCAGCATCTGCAGTGATTTTGGAGCCCAAAAAAACAAAGTCTGACACTGTTTCCACTGTTTTTCCATCTATTTCCCATGAAGTGATGGGACCAGATGCCATGATCTTCGTTTTCTGAATGTTGAGCTTCAAGCCAACCTTTTCACTCTCCTCTTTCACTTTCATCAAGAGGCTTTTGAGTTCCTCTTCACTTTCTGCCATAAGGGTGGTGTCATCTGCATATCTGAGGTTATTGATATTTCTCCCAGCAATCTTGATTCCAGCTTGTGCTTCTTCCAGCCCAGCGTTCCTCATGATGTACTCTGCATATAAGTTAAATAAGCAAGGTGACAATATACAACCTTGACGTACACCTTTTCCTATTTGGAACCAGTCTGTTGTTCCATGTACAGTTCTAACTGTTGCTTCCTGACCCGCATACAGGTTTCTCAAGAGGCAGGTCAGGTGGTCTGGGATTCCCATCTCTTTCAGAATGTTTCACAGTTTATTGTGATCCACACAGTCAAAGGCTTTGGCATAGTCAATGAAGCAGAAATAGATGTTTTTCTGAAACTCTCTTGCTTTCTCCATGATCCAGCGGATGTTGGCAATTTGATCTCTGGTGCCTCTGCCTTTTCTAAAACCTGCTTGAACATCTGGGAGTTCATGGTTCACATATTGCTGAAGCCTGGCTTGGAGAATTTTGAGCATGACTTTACTAGCGTGTGAGATGAGTGCAATTGTGTGGTAGTTTGAGCATTCTTTGGCATTGCCTTTCTTTGGGATTGGAATGAAGACTGGCCTCTTCCAGTCCTGTGGCCACTGCTGAGTTTTCCAAATCTGCTGGCATATTGAGTGCAGCACTTTCACAGCATATATACAATGGGATATTACTCAGCCATTAAAAGGAATGAAATAATGCCATTTGCAACAACATGAATGGACCTCGAGATGTCATCCTGAGTGAAGTAAGTCAGAAAAAGAAAGAGACATATTGTATGAAATCCCTTATATGTGGAATCTAAAAAGAAATGATACAAATGACCTTACTTACAAAAGAGAGAGAGACTCACAGACTTAGAGAATGAACTTATGGTTTGCACGGTGGGGTGGGGGAGGGAAGGGACAGCTAGGGAGTTTGGGATGGTCATGTACACACTGCTGTATTCAAAATGACTAACCAACAAGGACACACTGTTGGTTAGTTAGCACAGGGAACTCTGCTCAATGTTATGTGGCAGCCTGGGTGGGAGGGAAGCCTTGGTGGAGAATGGATACATGAATATGTACGCCTGAGTCCCTTTGCTATTCACCTGAAACTATCACAACATTGTTAATTGGCTACACTCCAATACAAAATAAAAAGCTTAAAGTTTGGGGTCGGGGGTGGAAACTGCAGGCTTCCAATTACAGATGCAAAACCTGGGTCCTGGGCAGATTTGATGTCCTCTATCTGACCTCAGATAGTCGGACACAACTGAGTGACTGAACTGAACTGACCTCAGAAAGCCATCTTTGCCTCCACAAATAAGGCCGAGGAGCAAAACTGGCCACTGAGTTTCTGGTTTGTTTGCAGGTAAAACAGCCAGGTAGCCTTTTGGAGGGCTCTGTTTTAGATAAATGTATGCAATCCTTAGTATTCTTGGGAATATTTGGGAATCAGGCTCCTGATGAGGTGAGTGGAGACTCAAAGGCGCTATAACTTGGGTACAAAAGGAAGTGTGAGCATGGTTTATACTGAGAGACTGGTGAGGCTTAGCTACCTCGGCTGGCCAACCCTTGAATGGACAGTGTAAAATCATTCGTGGCAACCTTGTGAATAAATGGAAAAAAAGAAGTCCAGCTGATAGGCACTTGGGGGGACCTATAGTTGCTGAAAAATTGTTCCCTAAAAGAGATTGATTAAATCTCAAATCGAAGTTTAGAAGGGGGGCTCCTAGTATTGTGCCACAGAGCTCGCTTCAAGTCAACCTTTCATCTGTGACGTGGGTGAAGACACAGAGGGCAGCATTATTAAATTTTTAGATGACAGTTAGAAGGGATAATTGAGGTCCAGAGAGATAGCTGAGGCTTTGAAAACATCCTGATAAGCTGAAATGATGCCTGAAACAAACAAGATGAAATTTAACAGGGAAAAATATTAAGCCCTATATTTAGGTAATAAAAATGAATTATGTCAGTACAGTATGGGGAAGCATGACTTGGGAGAATTTCAAATTAAAATCCTGGGGCCCAGACAGTTGGAGCAGCTGACTGCCTGATGAGGGCAGCAGAGAGCAGCTGCTTTCCAGTGCTTATTTGTGCGGGAGTGGGCCAGACAGATGAGGGACCCTGTCCAGGGCAGCAAGGGGCATGGAGGCAAAATGCGACAGGGGTGATAAGGCCCGACACGGGCAGGTGTGGGGCACACAGGCTCCAGGTATGTGAGATATCTGGATCCAAGAGAGGCTGGACTTCTGGGGCCACTTGTGTCCTGGGCCTGCCTGCCCTGGTCATTCTTCTCATCTGGGGTCTGCCCTGTCTCTGAGGTGGTTTCCAGTGGCCACTAGCTCAGTGGGGCAAAGACCAGAAGTGACATACTTAACAGAGATAGAAAACCGTTAGTGACAACCCGGGGTTGGGGAGGTGAGGATGGGGGCAGGGGCAATTGAGGGGGAGGAAGAAGAGGAGGGGCCTTGGTGGCAGCAGATGGTTCTGTGTCTTGGTTGCAGTGGTGGCTGCATGTGAGAAAATGGCAGGGGACTGTAGGCACACATGTGCTCTGTCAGTTTCCTGGTTTTGATACTGTAGGAGAGTTATGTACATTGTAAGTGTGAGGGGAAACTGCATTAAGGGTCTATGAGGCCCATCATACTATTTTTTTTAAATTATAACTTCCTGTGAATCTATAATTAATTTTTAAAAAATGATAATAAAAACAACACAAAGGAAGCTAAGGCAGATTCTGCAGTGAATGTCCTGGACTGGGGGTGGAGGGGAAGACCTCCTTTTCACTCCTGGAGTGGAGCTCTTTAGGACAGCTTTTGGAGGTGTGCATAGGGGAGGGCTTTGTACACAGGGGGACTCCAGGGTCTCTGGCATTTGAAGAACCTGTGGAGAGGGGCTGTGGACTTTGGGAATATAAAGGGCTGTTCCTCGAGCCCACCAAGCACCCCAGGTAGATGGAGGACAGGGGACACTCCACATTCTTGGGCCCTGCCCATGAGTTTGGTTAGAATTGGGTTAGTGGAGACATTCTTTGGGATTTAGTCCTGGGAGGGGCACTCAACTGCTTGGATGATCCAGCCTGGGGAAACCAGCCCCACATTCTCTAGAAGCTGTGGAAAAGTGGCGTGGGAATTTAGAAGGGGTTAGAGCTGCAGTCGGAGAAGGCAATGACAACCTACTCCAGTACTCTTGCCTGGAAAATCCCATGGACAGAGGAGCCTGGTAGGCTGCAGTCCATGGGGTCGCGAAGAGTCAGGCATGACTGAGCGACTTCACTTTCACTTTTCACTTTCATGCATTGAAGAAGGAAATGGCAACCCACTTCAGTGTTCTTGCCTGGAGAATCCCAGGGATGGCGGAGCCTGTTGGCTGCCATCTATGGGGTCGCACAGAGTCCAACATGACTGAAACGACTTAGCAGCAGCAGCAGCAGTAGCAGTAGCAGAGCTGCAGTGGTGCTAGTGGTAAAGAACCCGCCTGCCAATGCCGGAGACATGAGAGACGCGGGTTCCATCCTTCGGTTGGGAAGATCCCCTGGAAAGAGGCATGGCAACCCACTCCAGTATTCTTGCCTGGAGAATCCCATGGACAGAGGAGCCTGGTGGGCTACAGTCCATGGGGTCAAAAAGAGTCGGATATGACTGAGAGACTAACATTTTCAGTTTCAGAGCTGCAGAGAAGATCCAGCCCCCAGCCTCTGGTGGGACCTCTGGCAGCACTGGCTGAGGTGTGGACCACTTGTGAGCCTGCCTCAAGGGAGGCCAGCTCTGGCTTCTGTTCCAGGGCTGCAGGCAAGAGGCAGAGAGAACAGAGAGATGCCACCTGGAGGACACTCCACAGGGGCCCTGGTGGCTTCCAAAGAGGTGACTGCAAGTACATGTTTGGTCCTGGCCCAGCATGGGGGTTTAGGTCTGTCCTGCTCCGTGCACATGGCTCCCCCTCTCTCCTGGGGACCCAGAGAGGCTAGCCCAGCCACCATCCTGTTCTCAGGACAGTAGGGTTTGAAAATGGATTTTCTGGAAAGAGTGGAGGTGTCAAATATTTCTGCAAAGCCATCAAGAGGCAGCCCCCTGCCCCTGATGTCCTGGGAGAGTGAAGTTGCTTTCCAGGTTTCCCTTCTCCCCTAGTGAGATCGCCTGGTTGTTGGAAGACCCTCCCAGTCTCACCAAGACTGGTACTCAGGGCACAAGAAGTACTAGGCGTGTTTAAGTGTGTCTCTTACCTCCTTCCTGGGGCCCCTTTCTAGGAGCCAGGGCCTTCATCCTGCATTGCCTCCTTTTCGTGTAACAGAGTCCCAGAGAATTCAGCCTCCGTATCTGACATTTCCACCAACACCATCAGATCCATTGAGCCCGTGCAACCCACTCTTGCAGTAACACACTCCTGGATCCTCGGCACTGCCGCGGTCCCGCTGTGAGTGGGTCTCTGAGTGACAGCTCCTTTGATACCTCCTTCTCCCTCCATCCTACTGGGAGCTGCCATGCTCCCACCTCTCATCCTTTTACATCCTCAGCATGCCAAAAAGCTGGCACCACGTGGTCACAGATTTTGATCTATGCTGGCAGCAAAGGCCCAGGATGGACTCTGCTTGAAGAAGGGAAGGGCTTGAAGAGCTGGGGGACATCGGTATGAGACAAAAGAGCAACTCTAAAGCTCCAGACCAATGAGGGGAGGAGGAGAGAGGCAGGGAGGCCGAGCACACCCAGGCTAGAGAAAGACATGCCTGGTGAGGAGGGGTGGACAAGGACTGCATGTTTCAGGTCATTTACCCAGGAGTCCAGGCTTATACTTGGCAGCAGGGGACCTGTTTGGGTTTGGACCACCTGTGTTCATCAGAGAAAAAAGCCGGCAGGGAGCCAGCAGTGGGACTATTGTGTCAACGGCTGTGTGCCTCTTGTATGGGTTTTTTATGGAGATTGTAAGGCTCACACCTTCTCCTGGTTGGCTGAGCTGATGAGAGACCATGGCTGGTTTATTCTGCCTATTTCACACCATGTGTTGGAGGATGATCAAAGAGGGTAGAAAATGTGGTCCAGTTATGCCTAGGAATGTAGGGGGAGCAGCCTCTGGGGGCCTGAATCTCCAGACTCCATCACCTGGTGCAGGGTCTGCTGACCTTGGCAGAATTCTGTTGCTGGGTGAGGGGGACAGGGAGTGCAGTTTGCGTTGGCTGTTACCCCACAACCCCTTCCTGAGTCCTGTCTTGTACCATCCCATTTGGGATTTCTTCCATCCTAAATATCCATTGGGCTGCCCAAGTGGCTCAGCTGGCAAAGAATCCTCCTGCAATGTGGGAGACCTGGGTTCAATCCCTGGGTTGGGAAAATCCCCTGGAGAAGGGAATGGCTACCAACTCCAGTATTCTGGCCTGGAGAATTCCAGGGACTGTATAGTCCATGAGGTTGCAAAGAGTGGGACATGACTCAGCGACTTTCACTTTCACTTTCTTGCTTTCAGGGAAGGTCACTGCCAGGCTGCTATTCACAGACCAAAGAGGACTGCAGACTCAAAATCCATTAGCATCCGGATGGCAACATAACCATGCACAGTGGAGACTGATGCAGTAAGATGTGATGGGGCAGTGTGGGGCTGGAGAGTCTGCACCTCAGTTGAAATCATTCAGGTACACGTATTCAGAAACTCTGTGCCAAAGATGATACATCTGCAGATAGAATCTGGCATCTGCTGGTGCAGGGGTTTCTCTTTTCCTCCTGCCCTAAGAGGGCTTCCTAGGTGACTCAGCAGTAAAGAATCCACTTGCAGGGCCAGAGACTTGGGTTTGATCCCTGGGTTGGGAACATCCCATGGAGAAGGAAATGGTAACCCACTCCAGTATTCTAGCCTGGGAAATCTCATGGACAGAGGAGCCTGGCAGGCTACAGTCTGTGAAGTTGCAGAAAAGTCAGACACAACTTAGCTAAACAACAAACCTGTCCTAAGAAGGAGCCCCTCCTGGTTAGCTTCCTCAGACTTCCTTCCACACTGATATAGAGATGCTGAGGAAAAGACAGGCAGTGTGAGTCAGGCCCGCTGCTTCTTGTTCAACTTGGGCAAATACTTGACCACTCTGTTTTGCTTTACTTCTCTGCCAAATGGGTATAATATCCTTCTCATCCACATTTAAGCTTTGTTCTGGGGATGAAATGAGATAATGCATTTGGGAAAATGTATACCCTGCTTCACTCCACAATATATCAGAGGGAGATTCTAAAAATACTTGTGACATAAAAGGATAAAAATAAATAATATGTGAAATGATTTTGTGATTGTATCATAAGCACATTTTCATTATTGTCCCTGGGAGCAGGGTGAAAGTGATAATAGGTATATTATCTTCCAGAATCATGTTCAATTTAACCTTGGGCTTTGGGGTCTTGACTGAAAAGCAGGCTGGCATGGGAACCTCAGGCATTGAAGTTGGCTGACTCCTCGGCCCTCAAGAGTGTTTGGGAGGGGGTGGTTGGTGTTGGTCAATACTGATTGTCAGCCTCTTTCCACTCTGGGTCAGGGTTCTAATGGCAGCTCATTGTCATTAATGCCAAACATCCCTGAGTGTCCCCTTTCTGCCTGGTCCTCTGGGTCTTCCGACACAGAGCTGGAAATGACCGAGGTCTGTCCTACAGGGGTTCCTAGGAAGGGACCTGGGAGTGAAAGTCACGACTTGGGAAAGCTGATTAATTCCTTCTTACTTCAATTCTTTGTCTGTAAGATGGACATCGTAACCCTCCACTTCCTCCCTCACAGCCATGCTGGAGGGATAAAACGAGAACGTGCTCTGATAAGAAAAATTGCTATGCAAATGTGAAAAATCATCATCTCTATTCAGTACTGCTTGAAAGTGATTTCAAAAATAACAGGGATATAAGGATTTGGGAACCAACATGACCAAGAGGGTTTGCCTTAAATATTCCACCCTGGAGTATTTCTGGGATCTGAGCAGGACTGCGAACCAGGTCACAGAGATGAGCCCTTCCCCCAGAGAAATTGGAAAGCCTCTCCAGCTTTGGAGCCTTTGGTTTGATCCCTGGGTTGGGAAGATTCCCTGGAGGAGGGCATGGCAACCCACTCCAGTGTTCTTGCCTGGAGAAACCCCATGGACAGAGGAGCCTGGTGGGTTACAGTCCATAGGGTCGCAAAGAATCAGACATGACTGAAGTGACTCAGCAAGCATGACTCTTTAATACGGTGGTCCCCAACCTTTTGGGCACCAGGGACTGGTTTCATGGAAGACAGTTTTTCCATGAATGGTGGGGATGTGGGGCATGGTTCAGGCAGTAATGCAAGCCATGGGGAGTGGCTGTAAATACAGGTAAGGCTTTGCTGCTCACCTGCCCCTCATTGCTCATCTCCTGCAGGTGGGGGGCGGGTACTGGGGACCCATGCTTTAATACATGCAGAGCACTGAGATATGCATTGCAGGGAGGGAAATTGTTATATGGAGAATTGTGCCCATCCCCAATTTCTATGTTGAAATCCTGACCCTCTACTCTCTCCGAATGTGATTGTATCTGGAGTTAAGGTCTCCAAAGAGGTAATAAAGTTAAAATGAGGTTGTTAAAATGGGCCTTAATCAAATCCGGTAAGGATGTCCTACAGGAAGAAATTTGCACGCACAAAGACACCAGGGATGCTCACACAGGGAGGAAGGGCCACGCGAGGACACAGTGAGAATGTGGCTGTGTACAAGCCAAGGAGAACCCAAACCTGCTAACACCTTAATCGTGGACTTCCAGCCTCCAGAATTGTGAGAGAATGTATTTCTGTTGTTGAAGCCAGCCAGTCTGTGGCATTTTGTTATGGCAGCCTTAGCAAGCCAGTATAGACGTATCCAGCAAAGTATGAATTACTCATTCCTTTAATAAATACTTATGAATTTGGGCACTGTTGGTATGGGAGATGAACAAGAAAGATGTGGCTTATGTTCTCAGGAGGCTTGGAGTCCAATAGTGATCTGTGTCTGCCTTCAAGATGGGGAGACCAGACCGACACTCAGAGAAAACACAAGACGACATTTAAATTGAATAGTACTGACTTCAAGTGGTAGAAGTTCAGAGAAAACGAAAATATAAGAAAATCGTTAAGGGGACCTCTCTGGTGGTCCACTGACTAAGACTCTGTGCTACCCACGCAAGGGGCCCAGGTTCAATACCTGGTCAGGGAACTAGATTCCTCATGCTACAACTGAGAGTTCAAATGCTGCAACTAAGACCCGTGCAGCCAAATAAATAAATATTAAAAAAAAAGAAAATCATTAGGGGGAGTTTTGTGGAGGGAGGGCTTGGAAGATTGGAAGATGATCTGGGCAGCCCTAAACTTCTGTAAGGAGCTTATAGGTCCAACAAGAGTTGCCCATCCGTGCTGGCTTACCTGGAAGGTACAACTCCCTGGGAACTTCTCAGTATTCCAGGTGACTGGCCAACACAGTCTTCTTCCCTGGGAGCCACAGCCACCACCCTCTCAGGCTGAAAATTCCTGCTCTCCAGAGACCGGAGCTTGGCCAGCTCTTCTGTGGTTATTTGCTTCCATTTCTCCAGGCAGATGGGGACTGCTGGCTGTTCATCAAGTTAGCAATTAGCAAGTAATTCATTAGGCACCTAATGAACAAATTATTAACCTGGCAAGCCGTGTCCAGCCGCTGTCTGGGGGGAGAAATGGCTATTAATAAGGTCTTGGAGTGGCAGCTGTGGTTTAGTGGTTAAGGTGTGGGCTAGGTGACAGGAGATGTGGGTTCTGGACTTGTGGGCCAAATTGCTTTACCTCTCCAGGCCATAGTTTGGCTGCTCATGTAGTGGGAGTAAGAAAATCCTATTTCTGGGCAAATTCAATGTCAGAGAGTCTGTATAAATGCAAGCCATTGGGTTATATGAACTCTAAGACCCCTGCATTCTAACTTGCAGTGATTCCAACACCACCACCCCTGTACCTTCTGGCCCTCGAGCCAAAGAAGGCATATCACGGCCATCCCTGAAACTCTTGTAATTGCCAAGTCTCATTCACAATTCAGTATGTGCATGGAACCCTGCTATATGCAAAGGGCTATGCAGGGAAGGGCAGATGTGTGTGCAGGCAGTCCCTGCTTTCATGACATTTATGATTTGGTTGTGGGTATCAGACATTCTTAGGTGGAGCTAGTTGTAAAGAACCTACCTGCCAATGCAGGCAAGTGACACGGGTTTGATCCTTGGGTCAGGAGGATACCCTGAAGGAGAAAATGGCAACCCAATCCAGTCTTCTTGCCTGGGAAATCCCATGGAGAAAGGAGCCTAGTGGACTATAGTCCAAGGGGTTGCAAAGCGTTGGACATGACTGAGCATGCAAGGATGTGATCAGACACACAGTCAACTAACTCAAGTACAAAGACATTTGTGATAGGACTGAGAGCTGTAGGATTTCAGAGGAGACAGGTAACTAGGTGTTAGAGTAAAGGGGGGCTTTGCAGGAGGGCAGGGTCTTGAAGCATGACTTCTTTGTGCTTTTCTGACTATAAGAATAGCATGGGCTCATTGCTCCAAATCTTGGAAAGAAAAAGATAACCTGTAATCTCATCAGCCAGAGATAACTGCTATTGACAGTTTTGTACCCGGGAAGGATCTGACAGGCGGAGATGGTGGAAGGACTGTGTTGAGGTGGTGGAGGACTGAAAGTTCTGGGATGGGGAAGAATAGGATCTGTGGTCAGTGCTTTGGGAGATGGAAGTGAGGACCAAGCAGGCTAGTGCGGGGTCCCCGGGGCAGAATGGAAGTGTGGTGGTTGTTGTTTAGTTAGTCGTGTGTGACTCTCGTGACCCCATGGACTGTAGCCTACCAGGCTCCTCTGTTCATGGGATTTTCCAGGCAAGAAGGCTGGAGTGGGTTGCCATTTCCTTCCCCAGGGGATCTTTCCGACCCAGGGATAGAACCCATTTTACTTTTGCATTGGCAGGTGGATTCTTTACTACCGAGCTATCTTGGAAGCCCAGAATGGAATTAGAGGAGGGGCAAAGGGCTGGTGAGGGCATAAGGGGCCAGACTGTTGAGGGGTGGGGAGTCCGTGTGTGTGAGATGGTGCCTTGTGCACTGGACCGGAAGCCTCAGTCAACAAGCCAGACACTCTGTTCTTCATCACACTCGTGATGTAATGGAACTTATTGATGTAGTTGTCCCACTTGGGAGAAATACTGCAAAAACCTCTGCAGGAAAAATAAATATGAAGCTGTGGCCAAGTTGCCAAAGGGATCCTGGGGCCAGTGGAAGAGGCAAGGAAGGTCTCCACCTAGTTGTAGTTGGCCAGTTGGCTGGGGCTGTTTGCAGTGTGTCAGCAAGACTCCTTGGGGGAATAAGGGACCTGTCCTGCTTTGCCCTCATCCAACAGGTGTGATCTTTCTTCAGACTCTTGCCTGGTCCCTAGGGGATGTCTAATCCACAGTTATTTTGGGGGGCATGTACCAGCAGAGAAGTGTATAGTTGACAAAAACTCTTTTTTCTCTAAGATAAGAGGTAATCTTTTTTTTAAAGTTTTTTTTTTTTTATATGAACCATATAAAAAGGCTTTTTTGAATTTGTTACAATACTGCTTCTTTTTAATTTTTACTTTTTTTTAGCCATGAGGCATGTGGGATCTTAGCTCCCCAACCAGGGATCAAACTCCCACCCGCTTCTTTAGAACACACAGTCTTAACCACTGGACCGCCAAGGAGGCCCTGGAGATAATCCTCGGATTCTCTCAAAAATCCTATGAGAAGCGTGTGTGTGTGCTAAGTCGCTCAGTCATGTCCAACTTTGCGACCATTTGGACTGTAGCCTGCCAGGCTCCTCTGTCCATGAGATTCTCCAGGCAAGAATACTGGAGTGGGTTGCCCTTCTCTCCTCCAGAGGGTCTTCTTGACCTAAGGATCAAATTACCCATATCTCCTGGGTCTCCTGCATTGGCAGGCAGGTTCTTTACCACTTGCACCACCTCGGAAGTCCCTCTGTGAGACAGATATTGCTATTAATCTCATTTTACAGATGAGAAAGTTGAGGTTCAGAGAGGTGAACTGACTTACCCAAGATCATGCTGCTGCTGCTAAGTCCTTTCAGTCGTGTCCGACTCTGTGCGACCCCATAGACAGCAGCCCACTAGGCTCTTCTGTCCCTAGGATTCTCCAGGCAAGAATACTGGAGTGGGCTGCCATTTCTTTCTCCAATGCATGCATGCATTCTAAGTCGTTTCAGTCATGTCCGACTCTGTGCGACCCCATAGACAGCAGCCCACCAGGTTACCCTGTCCACGGGATTCTCTAGGCAAGAATACTGGAGTGGGCTGCCATTTCCTTCTCTAACCAAGATCATATACCCAGAGAAAATCTGGATCTTGGGACTGCAGTGGAATAACTTGGTGGTAAAGTGAATGGTTTTTGGAGATGAGCTAGTTCTGCATTCAACTTCCTACTCTGCTGTTTTACTCATTAGGAGTGTGAAGAACTTTATTATTTTGATAATAAAGAAGAACTTGATTATTTTCATATATCAACAGGGACTATTTACCTCCCTGGGTTATTGTGAGGCTTAAATGAATCAACACAGATGTTATGGACTTAGCACATAGTAAGTGCTCATGACAAGTTCAGTTCAGTTCAGTCGCTCAGTCGTCTCCGACTCTTTGTGACACCATGAATCACAACACACCAGGCCTCCCTGTCCATCACCAACTCCTGGAGTTCACTCAAGCTCATGTCCATTGAGTCGGTGATGCCATCCAGCCATCTCATTCTCTGTCGTCCCCTTCTCCTCCCACCCCCAATCCCTCCCAGCATCAGAGTCTTTTCCAGTGAGTCAACTCGTCGCATGAGGTGGCCAAAGTATTGGAGTTTCAGCTTTAGCATCAGTCCTTCCAATGAACACCCAGGATTGATCTCTTTTAGAATGGACTGGTTGGATCTCCTTGCAGCCCAAGGGACTCTCAAGAGTCTTCTCCAACACCACAGTTCAAAAGCATCAATTCTTCGGCGATTAGCCTTCTTCACAGTCCAACTCTCACATCCATACATGACCACTGGAAAAACCATAGCCTTGACTAGATGGACCTTTGTTGGCAAAGTAATGTCTCTGCTTTTGAATATGCTATCTAGGTTGGTCATAACTTTCCTTCCAAGGAGTAAGCGTTTTTTAATTTCATGGCTGCAATCGGCATCCACAGTGATTTTGGAGCCCAAAAATAAGACCAGGAGCTGACTGTGGCTCAGATCATGAACTCCTTATTGCCAAATTCAGACTTAAATTGAAGAAAGTAGGGAAAACCACTAGACCATTCAGATATGACCTAAATCATTACAAGTTAGCTGTCATTATTTTTAACTCTGGGTTTATTTGAGTCACAGACATAACTTAAATCTTGTGGCTGTCCCTTAGTTCTCTGCCATGGCTGGTCCTTCTGGAATTAGGAAGAATTCAGGTTCAGTACCATCTTCCTGAGACTGCTTGGCCCCCAGGGAATCAGACACAGAGTTCCTTAAAGGACTCTCTGATTAGCCAAACACCGAAGTTTTGCAGGATGCAGAGAGGTTTTCTGTGGCTCATGTGATAAAGACATTGATGCCCACCAGATATCCCCTCACTTCCCCACATCGATAAGTCCCTGTGCTGTTAGACAGGGCCCCATAATTGGTTCTGGCCTATGGGTTGTAGCTGAAAGTGACACCTATCACCCTGGCTGGCTCTCTGCACTCCAGCTATAGTGACTGAGGATGCTTTGTATTCCAGGAGATGGAAGATGACAGCCCATCAGCCGGCCTGGATCCTTGAGTGACTATGTGGAGCAAAGCCCCTGCCAACAGAGAATATTGTGTGAGGCAGAAATAAACTCTGGGGGTGTAAATGTTGGAGACTCTGCAGATTTTTTCTTTTTTTTTGCTTTAGCATAGCCTTGTGTGACCTGTCCTTTATCGAGCCCAGGTCACACAAGGCTATGCTAAAGCGAAAAAAAAGAAAAAATCTGCAGAGTCTCCAACATTTACACCCCCAGAGTTTATTTCTGCCTCACACAATATTCTCTGTTGGCAGGGGCTTTGCTCCACATAGTCACTCAAGGATCCAGGCCGGCTGATGGGCTGTCATCTTCCATCTCCTGGAATACAAAGCATCCTCAGTCACTATAGCTGGAGTGCAGAGAGCCAGCCAGGGTGATAGGTGTCACTTTCAGCTACAACCCATAGGCCAGAACCAATTATGGGGCCCTGTGGCAGGAATACACAGAAGAACTGTACAAAAAAGATCTTCACGACCAAGATAGTCACGATAATGTGATCACTGACCTAGAGCCAGACATCTTGGAATGTGAAGTCAAGTGGGCCTTAGAAAGCATCACTACTAACAAAGCTAGTGGAGGTGATGGAATTCCAGTTGAGCTATTTCAAGTCTTGAAAGATGATGCTGTGAAAGTGCTGCACTCAATATGCCAGCAGATTTGGAAAACTCAGCAGTGGCCACAGGACTGGAAGAGGTCAGTCTTCATTCCAATCCCAAAGAAAGGCAATGCTCAAACTACCGCACAATTGCACTCATCTCACACGCTAGTAAAGTCATGCTCAAAATTCTCCAAGCCAGGCTTCAGCAGTATGTAAACCGTGAACTCCCAGATGTTCAAGCAGGTTTTAGAAAAGGCAGAGGCTCCAGAGATCAAATTGCCAACATCCGCTGGATCATGGAGAAAGCAAGAGAGTTTCAGAAAAACATCTATTTCTGCTTCATTGACTATGCCAAAGCCTTTGACTGTGTCGATCACAATAAACTGTGGAACATTCTGAAAGAGATGGGAATCCCAGACCACCTGACCTGCCTCTTGAGAAACCTGTATGCAGGTCAGGAAGCAACAGTTAGAACTGTACATGGAACAACAGACTGGTTCCAAATAGGAAAAGGTGTACGTCAAGGTTGTATATTGTCACCTTGCTTATTTAACTTATATGCAGAGTACATCATGAGGAACGCTGGGCTGGAAGAAGCACAAGCTGGAATCAAGATTGCTGGGAGAAATATCAATAACCTCAGATATGCAGATGACACCACCCTTATGGCAGAAAGTGAAGAGGAACTCAAAAGCCTCTTGATGAAAGTGAAAGAGGAGAGTGAAAAGGTTGGCTTGAAGCTCAACATTCAGAAAACAAAGATCATGGCATCTGGTCCCATCACTTCATGGGAAATAGATGGAAAAACAGTGGAAACAGTGTCAGACTTTGTTTTTTTGGGCTCCAAAATCACTGCAGATGCTGATTGCAGCCATGAAATTAAAAGACGCTTGCTCCTTGGAAGGAAAGTTATGACCAACCTTGATAGTATATTAAAAAGCAGAGACATTACTTTGCCAACCAAGGTCCGTTTAGTCAAGGCAATGGTTTTTCCTGTGGTCATGTATGGACGTGAGAGTTGGACTGTGAAGAAAGCTGATCGCCGAAGAATCGGTGCTTTTGAACTGTGGTGTTGGAGAAGACTCTTGAGAGTCCCTTATACTGCAAGGAGATCCAACCAGTCCATTCTAAAGGAGATCAATCCTGGATGTTCATTGGAGGGACTGATGCTAAAGCTGAAACTGGAATACTTTGGCCACCTCATGCGACGAGTTGACTCACTGGAAAAGACTCTGATGCTGGGAAAGGTTGGGGGCGGGAGGAGAAGGGGACGACAGAGAATGAGATGGCTGGATGGCATCACCGACTCTCTGGACATGAGTTTGAGTGTACTCCAGGAGTTGGTGATGGACAGGGAGGCCTGGCGTGCTGTGATTCATGGGGTCGCGGAGAGTCGGACACGACTGAGCAACTGAACTGACTGACTGAACTGACTGTGTGACCTGGATTCCATCCCTGGGTCAGGAAGATCCCCTGGAGGAGGACATGACAACCCACTCTGTATTGGTTGCCCAGAGAATTCCATGGACAGAGAAGTTGGGCGGGCTACAGTCCATGGGTTTGCAGAGAGTCGGACACAACTGAAGTGGCTTAACACATACAAACACACACACACACACACACAACCTTGTGTAACCAATACAACCCATCTTGGCTGGCTGAGGTCTGACATTTTACGTTAATAGCATAACTAACACCTTGCATCGGACAGCTTTCTACAGTTTTTTACAGAGCAGGCTCACATCTATTACCTTTTTTGATCCTTGGCACAATTACATATATGGGAATGCTCCCTGGTAAGACCTTAGTGTTATTTCTTTAAGCAATGTCTGCTCTAATATCCCCATTTTTATACATATCCAGTTTTCAATCAACCCCTCTCCCCACTATACCCTGATTCTACAACGTAGTTTCCAAACTCTGTTGTACTTATCTGTTTGTCCATCTACTTCCCCCAACCATGTTGGAAGCTTTTAGATACCATCTTATCTAAGACAGAGGCAGCGCCTTGTCGATTTGGTGTCTGTATCTATTACAGTAGGTGCTTTCATGATGGCTGATGAACCACTGGTTGTGTGAGGGAGGCAGGGAAAACTACTGTCCCCATTGGGAGGCACAGTTAAAGGACTTTCCTAAGGACATGCAGCTGGTAAGAGGCGGAGCCAGGCAGCCTCCTTCTGAGTGCAGAGCTTTACCTGTCTGTTTGCACAGGCTGTTTTTTCTTTCTTTTTTTTGTTTAGGGTCAGATGAGACGGTATGGGCCATGGTGCCTTGTAAGGCATTCTGCTGCTTCTACATTTCCTATTTCCAAAGGCCAATCAGGAGGCCCACATGGTGGTGTCCTAACTGGAGAAGGGTAGACCAAGGAGTGTGTCCAGGAGAGGACTGGGAAGGGTTCCCTGGGGGAAAGGCCTTGTCTGAAGCACCCTCAACAGCAGGATGGTACCAGGAACTAGCTTGCTTGCATGCTTAGTCGCTCAGTTGTGTCCTATTCTGTACAACCCTTTGAACTGTAGCCTGCCCAGGCTCCTCAGTCCATGGGATTCTCCGGGCAAGCATACCAGAGTGGGTTGCCATGCCCTCCTTCAGGGGATCTTCCCAACCCAGGAATCGAACCCATGTCTCTTGCGTCTCTTGCATTGCAGGCAGATTCTTTACACGCTGAGCCACCCTGGAGAAGCAGGAAGACCCTGAAGCTTAGCAGGACTCAATTCCGTGTCTCCCTGAACAAATGGGAAGGAGGAACAGGGTGCAGGGAGGCAGCAAAGGAAACTCTCACTGCAACCCTGAAGGCAGGGGTCCGGGGTGGGGAATGTGGGCCCACTGGCTGCCTGCATCCCCGCAGGGCCCTCATGGCCTCCTGCCCTGTGGCTGGCGTGGCCAGCTTGGTATGCCATTTATGCAGCCTATTTTATCACCCTCAATCGCTCATCAACAGACACAACATCAGCCGTGCTTCATGGCCTCCCCGACTCCTGGCTCCTCCTGTGGGAGAGGCCGGAAAGGAGGCCCTTTCTCATCCTTTGGTGACCTGAGGCAGACTGCAGGAGCAAGGAGCGCGATGGATCCCACATAGGCTGTGAGCAGCACCTCGAGGAGAAATGCCCCTCCTGCAGGACTGATAGGAGTTGGAAGCGTTTCTGTATGGGGATTGGTTTGAATCAGTCATCAGATTCCAACTGGAGCTGATTGTTTTTCTTGGCACGATAGGTTTCCTCCAACACACCCGTTCCCTGTCCTCCTTAGTGGGGTGGGATAGTTTCTGTCTTTGGAAAAGCCTTTTGGACACCTTCTTGGGACACTGCTGGCATGTCTGGGTGTATATGGGGGGTAGACCAGAGTGTGATTTGAACAGCAGCTTCCCAGGTACCTCCCGGAACCCCGGATCTTAGACCAGAGGGTACTCAGAATTTACGGA
The DNA here is from genome assembly GCF_049115385.1 of Moschus berezovskii. Taxonomy (NCBI): domain Eukaryota; kingdom Metazoa; phylum Chordata; class Mammalia; order Artiodactyla; family Moschidae; genus Moschus; species Moschus berezovskii. The sequence continues at coordinate 76,434,447 of NC_142466.1, read as the reverse complement.
GCAGCACTTACAAGGGGATTAAAGGAACTCATGAGTCAACTCAAATGACTGGTTGTGGCTGCCTGGAGTGCTGCGTTGAAAAGTCTTCGCTTAGATCAATTAACAGCATGTGCTCTGGTGAGGACAGGGGAGCGGCTGAGATGCTGCAGAGGCAGGTTCGTCTTCTTGGATTCTCATTTGAATCTCCTTTCTTCTGGTGCCTTATTTCTACTATTAGAGAGCCATTACCTCGCATTAAGGCCTGTCTCTCTGTTCTTATTTCTTTAAAATGCATATGCGTCAGGGAGGAGAACCACGAAGGCATTGAAGAATTCAATGACTGATTGATTGGGATTGATTACCAAAAAACAGATCATTATCAGTTTTGCTAGTGCTGGAAACTGCAGTGACACAGTGGCAACTCTTCAAATAAATAGGTTTTCTCTTGGCTTAGGATGGGTTATCAGACTGCCTTGCAACGTGGCAGCCAGCTGAGAGGAAATGGAAAACCAGTTGGGTTTGGTGGAAGCAATAGATAATGGGGGTCCCTCATCAGGGGTCACCTTGCAATGGGGTCATCAGGGGGCCAGAGCTGACCAGGGGTGCTGACCATCTTTGGGAAGGCAGGAATTTCTGCTCAGAAACTTTCCTGGCAGTCCAGTGGTTAAGACCCTGAGCTTCCAATGCAAGGGGCGTGGATTTGATCCCTGGTTGGGGAACTAAGATCCCACATGCTGTGTGGTGGTTTGGCCAAAGGCAGGGGGGAAACCTCTTTTATCAGGAAGCCCTGTGTTCCCAGCACTGTGGTCTGTTCTCTGTGGGCTGTGCTTCTGTCACCCACTTCAGGGGAATGGGGCTGGGGGAGAAACAGGGTTCAGTCTTAAGACTGAACAATTACTAGGGTAACTGGGCCAAGAGTGGGAGTGAGGGGTGGTCCACACACTATCAAAAAAGACTAGACAGTTTTGCTGTGTAGACTGGAAATTCTAACCTGCCCCACTTCCATCAATGTACTAAGTCTTTGGAGATTTAGTCTTTAAAGCAAAGAGTGTAAGAGATGCAGTTTTGATCCCTGGGTTGGGAAGATCCCCAGGAAGAGGGCATTGGAATCGACTCCTGTATTCTTGCATGGAGAATCCCATGGACAGAGGAGTCTGGCAGGCTATAGTCCATAGGTTCATGAAGAGTCGGACGCTACTGAAGTGACTTAGCATGCATAAGCCAATCTAGTTTGATGAAAAGAACTTAAATGGAAAAAAAAAATCCTCCAGTCAGATTTATCAATTGTTCCTAAGAAGAACAGAATAGGAGGAAAGAGGAGCATTCATATATGAGTCATTTACCCCAATCAGTCCAGTGACAGGAGATAAGTATTTGGAACAGGTCAGTGGTCTTGGACTGCATCTTTGTGCTAAGGTTATGTCAGGTAAAAGGCATCATTGGCTGATTCATTCATTCATCCAACAAGCACTTACTGTTCCAGCCTCTGATGATCTGAGGTAAAGAAGACATAGGGCCTGTCTTCAGAGAGCTTTGATTCGATGAGTATACACAATGAAAATGGGCATTTAAAAAACCTTTTTACATTGTATTGGGGGTGTAGCCAATTAACAAGCTTTTGACATTTTCAGGCGGACAGCGAAGAGACTCAGCCATACATAAACATGTATCCATTCTTCCCCAAATTTCTCTCCCATCCACGTGGCCATATAACATTGGCCAGAGCTCCCTGTGCTATGCAATAGGTCCCTGTTGGTTTTCCATTTTAAACATGCCATTTAAAGAAGTACTGTTTTACAACTTTAATATATAGTGGAAGTATATGTAACTTTGTTCTGTGTTTTCTAATTTGCTAGTAAATGTGTTATCATACTTTAATAATTTAAAAAATTAAAAAATGAAATGTACCATTTTAAATGTACCTGTCCACCGAAAATGGGCATTTTTGACAGAATGTGGTAAGTGCTGAGCTCTGAAAGCCTCAGTATTCCCATTGTCAAAATTCCTCTTTATCTTGTCTTCAAGTCACTAGAGCAGCAAGAGCTGCCCCAGCAGTGCCTGAGGTGTGGGCTGCCCCTCCCTGAAGTGGGGGTGGGGAGAAGGAAGCGGGATGTCCCCCGAGGGATGGGTGGGCTGCCCCCAGACAGAGAGACTGGTGCCTGCATCTGCAAAACACCTCATGCCTTTCCAAGCACTGCCTTGTTCACATCTGGTTTGACCTTCTTTCTCCCCTGTGAGGCTGGTGGGGTGGGGGAGCATCACTCTAGACGACCTAAGGTCACTTGTATAGCTGGGGACAAAGCTGTTGGCCGGAGCCCGAGGATACTTCTCTCACTCTGTGGGGTGCCCTGGTGGAAGACTGGGGAGCTGGCATGGAGACGGAGGCGAGGACAGAGGTTCCAATAGCCTAGAGTTCAACCTTCCTTCCTTTTCTTTTTGTTCTTGCTTCCAGCTCTTCCCGAGTGCCAACTCACGGTGCTACAGCACTGGACTTCTTCCAAGGCTGCCAGCAAACCCAGGTCAAAACTGGAACTTAAGCCCTGGTCAGACCCTCATTCCGAAATGCTCCACGTGCCAGTTGGGTTGTTGCTCCAGGAGCCAGGTGGCAAGAACAGGAAGAAAGGGGAGCAAGCCAGGGCTGGGGAAATTCCAGAATCCCGGAGCTCTCCCCACTGTTAGCAGTGCAGTGCCTCTACTGTAGCCAGTTCCACACCCTCCAAGGGGCAGGGACTCACCCATCTTGGAACAGGGAGGCAGTGGGACACCAGACCTCTGGAAATGGCCCATTCTGGATGGAGCCAGTTTTGCTGGTGTGATGGCTTCACTGTGAAGTAGGAGGTGGGGACTGCACTTGATGGCTTTGATGGGAGTGGCCCTGCCCTCCTCTGCTGAGGGCAGACAGCATCCAGGCAGGCCAGCTGCCAGGGAGAATGCCAGCTGCCAGGGAGAATGATAGGCATCTGGCTGTCCGGGAGTGTGTGTAGCCTCAAGCACTTCTGGGAAACTCCCTCTTGCTTCCCATCCTTGTGGATGTGAAGTCATGGGGAGGCAAAGGAACAACTTAACTATCCAAGCTGTCTGGAATCAGGGAACAGGGGCCCTGAGAGCCACCTGTCCTGGCAAGTGTTTCTGTGACATTGTCTTAGTTTTTATTATTAAAAAATATTTTATTTTACTGAAGTGTTTTAAGCAAGTTGTTGTGTTCAGTCGCTAAGTCATGTCTAACTCTTTGGAACCCCATGGACTGCGGCAAGCCAGGCTTCCCTGTCCCGCAAGGAGGGACACTTCTCAAATACAGGGCTTTGAAATCTGTCAGGACTGGATTCAAGTTGTAGGTCAGCTCCTCGCTGACAAGTCACTCATGGAAAAGTCCCTGGGTGCTTTGACTTTAGGTTTTGTAGTCTGAAAAATGCCCATTTCAGAGACTGTGCAGGAGGCCTGAGATAAATTCATAGGGAAAAGCTCTGTGAGTTGCTGAGAGCAATGCACTTGTTGGCACTTGTTTATTATTGTCATGGAAGTTTCCTTCCAACCCTAAAAGTCTAATGATTGGAATTCATTATTTCTGGGTAAACAGTAACCCTCCCCCTGGGAGCAGTAGGAAGGAGAAGACAGCAAGAAAGCAGAGTATATATGTGGCTTCCCTGGTGGCTCAGAGGGTAAAGCATCTGCCTACAATGCGGGAGACCCAGGTTCGATCCCCGGGTTGGGAAGATCTCCTGGAGAAGGAAATGGCAACCCACTCCAGTACTCATGCCTGGAAAATCACATGGACGGGGGAGCCTGGTCCTGGTAGGCTACAGTCCATGGGGTTGCAAAGAGTTGGACACGACTGAGCGATTTCACTTTCAGTAGTATGTATGAGGACAGTGGGGGTAAGGAGAGAACCTTCTGGATAATGGGAAAAGAAGTTCTCAGGACAAGAGGTCAGGGTGAGGGAGGTGGGCACCCAGGACTCTAGACTGGGCCCAAAGACCGCTTGTCTGCTCAGAGAGGGACATCCTGGTCCCCCACTTTCTGTCCCTAGCCCCTGTGAGCCGCCTTTCAGTCCATGGAGACTGAGCTGGGCCCTCCAAGTGACAGTCCATCTCAGACCCAGACCCAGCTCTGAGGCTCCGCCCACCTTGCCAGGCTTAGCTAAATACACTGTCCCTGTGGGGGGCCGCTGGGGTTGAGAGCTCTCCTGGGGGGTGCCAGGCAGCAAGAGCTAGCTCCCCACAGCTTGGTAGAAGCAATCACTGCCCCTCTCCCTGCATTCTGCCTCTGACCTTGGGTAACCTGGCAGATTGCCAACCAGCGCCTGAAGCGGAGGGGTGGGGGTGGGCAGTGGGCATGCTCAGGAGAGAGGCTGTTCCAGGAGAGAGGTGGGGTTGTTCCAGGCAGTGGGGGTCTGCCAAGTGCAGTTTGGGCACCTGGACAACGCTGGGGCATGGCCGGGACGGAGCCAGCACAGGCTGGGTGCAGCGTAGCCTGGGCAGTGGGGAGGCTTCCACAGTCACTGGGATATTTTAAGCTGACAGTAGCATATCAGAAGGGACATTTATCAGCTCAGCTCCTGCTGCCACTGGGGAGTTGCAAAGGTGGCAGGGGGAGTGCTGGGTTTCAGGTTTTCCAGGATGCGTGTGACTTTGGGGGAAAGAAGGGTTTAGAGAAACAAACCTTCTTAGATTGTCCTGGATGAAATGAAGTGCCGAAAATTACTGAGTGCCTTCTCCCTTTAATCCTTCTCCTAATGTGGGAGAAAGCAGCAGAGCTCTGGCTTGCAGGCTGCTGGGTTTCTCTGTTTGAAGGTGAAAGCTCACTAGACCAGGGTGTGGACAGCCCCACTTTCCTTCCAGTCCTGGCTCCTCCACTTGTTGACTGCGTTGTAACCTGGGCCACGTCATGGGCCATCTTCAAGCCTGAATTTGTTCACTTGGAAAGGGAGCTGAGTCAGCCATGTCCTCTTCCCAAAGGGAGGGGGGGATGGTGTAAGGACTTCAGGATCAAGGAGAAAGAAGTTGTGAAATGGTGAGGCAGGCTATATCCACAGAAGGTGGTATTGCCAGCTTCCTGCCTGAGTAACTCTTCTGCATTCCTGCATCCCAGCTGTAGCAGCAGCTTCCTCCCCTTCTAACAGGCTACCCTGGGGCTGGCAGTGTGTGTGTGTGTGTGTGTGTGTGTGTGTGAGCAGAGAGTGTGTGTGTGTGTGTGTGTGTGTGTGTGTGTGTCAGCAGAGAGGTCTCCGAAGACCTTAGGGAGAGGCAAAGTAAAGCCCGATTCCACCTTTTGTTGGGTGCTTACCTCCAAAGAGAATGATGAAGTATGGGAACACTGACTGAAATCAATTAGAGAAATCAATGCCTCTGAGTGCACTATGTATTTCTTTCCTTCTAGCCCGGTCCCACCCAACCTGCCCCAGCAGCTCTATTCACTCTTCAGGAATTGGAAGCTTTAGTTAAATCCCTGCTGGTCTCCATCCCCAGACAATTTCACTCTGGCCAGGCTGGGCATCAGGGACCTGGAGTGACCCTGTGGGGAGGGAAGGTTGGTGAATGGGTCAGCCTGCCATTAGGAGGTGGATGGGTCTGGAATGGGGCTGAGAAAGCTCATGGATGTCCATGACCTAGGCCCAGGACACTGAGCTGGACACTGTAGCATGTACCATTCTAAGACAGCATCCTTTCTAGGCTTTAGACTTGAACTCCAAGGATGAGACCAGAAGAGACCACAAGAAAGATAAAAAAGAAATTGCAATTCTCACAATTTTTTCACTCTATTGCTGGACAGGGCAGGGAGAAAGGGAATATTTAAGATGTTCTGAAATGTGACATAAGCATTCATAGCCTGGAAAGCTTCCCCTTTGCTTATTTATTCAGGGCACAGAGATTACCAGGGTGGGGCCCTGGATCCCAATTGCCAAAGTTCAAATCCTGGTTCTGCCACTTAGAATATGACCTTAAGCAAGTTATATTACCTTTTTTTGTATTTTTTGTTTTTACTTTAGTTGTCTTATTTGTAAATTGGGGCTATTAAGAGTAACTACTCCATAGAGGTTTCTTATCCATTCATCTGCAGATAGAGTTTTATAAAAATTAAAGGGATATCAACATATATCTTGCCATAAAGTTGGTTCCCTTAATTATTACAACCAGTGACAAAGTCTGAGAAGTCAGGGCTAGTCACTATCCCCAGGCCTGTCCCCTGGCTGGTCACTGTCTGACTAGAAGAAAATTTCCTTCTTCCTTGTCCCCTCTGTTGGATCTACCACATCTTGCTGATTCATCTTTCTAGAGCCCCTGACAACACCTTCCTTCCATCCAGCCTCACCACCACTTCCTATTTTGAACCCCCATTATTTCAGGCAGAAACTGTTAAAATCGCTTCCTAACTGGTCTCTTGTCTCCATCCTTCATGGAGTTGTCAGATCAATCTTCTAAAACACCGTTCTAATGCCACTGGCCTGTTCAAAAATCGTCAGTGGCTCCTAAGGGAGCAAGAGGGAGGCCTTCAACACTTGTCCTCTACTGTGCCTCCCATCGGGCCCTCCAGACCTTCTCTGACAGGCCCCTCCCCACCTGTGCCCTCCGCTCCTCCCAACTCTCTGGAGGTTCCTCAGTCCTGTCTTTCTTGTTCGGCTGTGTTGGGTCTTAGTAGGAGTGCAAGTGCTCTTTGTTGCAGCTGGTGAGCTTCTCTTGCAGTGCAAGGGCTGATCTGGTGGTGGTGCACGGGCTTCGTTGCCCCTCAAAAAGTGGGATCTTAGTTCCCCAACCAGGGATTGAACCCTCATCCCGTGCATTGGAAGGCGGACTCTTAACCACTGAACCACCATGGAAGTCCCCTTGAACTGTTCTTACCACCTATGCTGTCCCCTCCCTAGAACACCGGCTCCTTCTGTGTTCCGCCAAATTCTACCATCCTTCCAGGCCCAGCTCCAATCCTATGTTTCCCTGCAAGTCCTCCCGAAACTCCCAGGTACTGACCCTTCCTTTCTCTCGTTCGGTCCCAGTGTGACTTTGGGTTGCTCAGTCTGCTCATGGATACCTGACCTAACTCTATTGTGAACGGCTTCCATGGCGGGAGCAGCCCTGCTCAGAGCCGTATTCCCACAGCCCTTGGCACTGTTGGAGGGAATCCAGTAAACTTGTGCTGCTTGATGGATTGTGGGAAGTCCTGGGTCAGCAGCTGTCCCATGGCTGAGGGCACCTCTGTTTGCCAAATCCCTGATTTCTGACACATCTTACCTGGCACCTTCTTCTTTTTATTCCTGGTTGGCTTTTCTCTCTGGGGCATGTGATCCTCAGCATGTTTCGCTCCACAGAAGGAAAAGAAGGGATAAGATTCTGCTGGCAGTAGCTCAGCTCTGGTAAGTTGAGCTGTGTGGTTAACGAGAGTGCGTGCGCGCATGCGTGTGTCCTAGGGTGGGCCGGCAACCCTCCTCGCTTCCACTCGTCTTTCTACATGCCTATTGCTCTTACCCTCCAGAGAATCCACGCCACCAGATGAGTAGGCCTAGAGAGATGAGGAAACAGAAAGACACGAACAGCCAAGTGTCCTTTCTCCCTCTCCCTGCACATTGTAGCTCCTGTTTCTGTGATGCTGGAGGGGCCGTCTTGGGTGGGCGGGAGACTCATCTACCGACGCGCTCACAAGCCACTTGGCTTGACCCTTAAAGGCTGATGAAAGGTACAGTCTTGAGGTATGTGAATGTGTATCCATGAACCTTAACAGTATCTGTTCATACTTTCTGAGAGTCTCTCCTTTCTCTGAGACTCTCTCTTACAAGGCCTCCTATTCTTGACCCTCTACAATTGTTTAGTTGCTGAGTTGTGTCTGACTCTTTTGCAACCCCATGGTCTGTAGCCCTCCTGGGTCCTCTGTCCATGGGATTTCCCAGGCAAGAATACTGGAGTGGGTTGCCATTTCCCTCTCTAGGGGATCTTCCTGACCCAGGGATTGAACCTGCATCTCCTGCATTGGCAGGTGGATTCTTTACTACTGAGTCACCACGGAAGACTGACCTTCTTGTTTCTATTTCCTTTGAATCCCCATAGTTTTATTTATCTCTGCTTCACATTTGCCACTTAGGTTTGTATGCCTTATACATAGATTCCTAATCCTTCTGGACCGCAGAGGAAAGGGGTGACATTTTATGAACAACTTTCTTAGAGCCAGACATTTGACTTGCTGCTCTGTGTACAACATCTCATCTTGTCTGTACAGTTTGAATTAAAAAACATTTTTATTTATTTGGCTGTGCAAAGTCCTAGTTGCAGCATGTAGATTGAACCAGGGCCCCCTGCATTGGGAGCATGGAGTCCTAGCCACTGGACCACCAGGGAAGACTCAAATTTTTTTTTTTTAAATCCCCATTTTATAGATGAAATAACTGAGGCTCAGAGAGATTAAATTGCCTATGGCTGGCACATGTCTATCTGTGTTTCCTCTGCAGATCTTGGCATGGGGTAGGCGTGCTTACACATGGGAGATGTGTGGGTTATTATCATGTGACACTTGGGCGCTGCCATATCTAAGGGCAGCTCAGGTTGAGGGTGGATCTGCAGAGAGTGAGGTGTAGTGAGTGGCTTATACAGAGAGGTGGGAAAAGAGGGCCTCGTGGCCACAAGGTGAATGCTGACTTGGTGGCATTTTCCACTGTCCTTTCAATGGCTGGGTGACCCGGAGTCCCTGAAGGACCCCAGTCATCACCTCCTACTACCAGATACCTCTCCCACCACCATGGGAATCAGTGGGCACTCCCTGGGTGTTCAACACTGCTTTCTCATTAAAGCTCCTAAATATGCTTCAGAGAATTTTCCTCCTAATGCCCAGCCAGGGTTCAAAGAAAGTTAAAGAAATTGTTTTTGAGATGGAGGAGGAACAATGTGCTGAATAGTAATTTCAGAGTCTAGAGTAGGGCTCTTGGGATAGGGAAAACCTCAGGTGGGGGTGCGGAAATGTGGGAGTGGTAAAGGGCATTTGGGCAGCCAGAAGATCCAGGAAGTAGGAGAGGGGAGGAGGGAAATTTACTTACACCAGACTCCAGCCACTGAGGGCTTCCCGGGGTGGCTCAGAGGGTAAAGAATCCACCCCGCAATGCGGGAGACCTGGGTTCGATCCCTGGGTTAGGAAGATCCCTGGAGGAGGGCATGGCAACCCACTCCAGTATTCTTGACTGGAGAATCCCCAGGGACAGGAGCCTGGAGGGCTGTGACTTTGTGATTCATGGGGTCACAAAGAGTCGGACACGACTGATTGACTAAGCACACAGCCAGCTTCTGATTCAAGAGTATAATTCCCATCAGGTTTTCATCCTTTAACCTAAACTTTTATGAAGCCGGTTCCCTACACCCCCCAGTTCTAGGAATGAAGGTGTTTAGTCTTTTCTTAGAAATGGAGAGGCCCGAAAGAATGGCAAGAAGGTCAGCCCACGGGTACTTTCCACAGCTCCAATCCCCAAGCCTTCCTGGCTCAGGTTCGCTCACCCGCTAGGGCCACGCCCCCAAGCGGGCACCACTCAATGGCCCTGGGACAGGATGGACCGAGGGCTCATGCCCCAGGATGGGGCAAATGTGAGGCGTTCGGAGAAGACCCTCAGCTCGGCGATTCCAAGGCTGGAGAAGCCGCGTTCCCGCCTAAATCCGCAAGATGGAAGTTGCTCCCTCTAGCTTTTCTACTTGCGAAGCCCACCGGTTTTCTAAGTGACCCCTCCCTTCGAGCCCAGGTCCATTTCTAGCATTCACGCCTCTCCAGAGTCTTGTTCATTTAAAAACGCATCTTAAAATGCACTAACACCTACATCTTAGGTCCAGCCCAGATCCGGTTTTGGGTAGCGCGGAAAGTTTACGAGGTACTGCGTGTACCCCACCCTGGCACACGGGGTGCGCGCGGAGCTGCGTGCAGGAATGTGTGCGAAGGCGCCGAGGGGTGCAGGGCAGCTTTATCGCAGCCGAGAATGTGTCAGATCGGCGCGTGAAACTGGGGTGTCGGGTGTGCGTGGGTCTGCCCGCGCGTGTCCGAAGCCCACCGCCTCTCGCCCACTTGCCAGAACGTGTCAGCTACCTTACTTCTTCAGCCCTTTCCCAGCCAGACGCCCCTCCTTTTTGGTGCTTCTGAGCGTTTACTGTAAATCCCGTGACTAAAACACGCCGGTGAGCCCGGCCCGTGGACAGATGGATCAATCGCCCCCTTCCCGGAAGGGGGAGGGGGCCCCACCTGGAGCCTCGGAAGCAGGGAGCTGCCGGCTGCCTCGGGAGAACTCCCCGGAGCCCAGCTCGCCGCCGAGCTTGGCGCGGGGACCTGCGTCGGTCCCGGGGCGCTCCCACCAGGGTGGGGTGCGAGCCCGCATCCCCGATCCTTCCCGCGCAGTTCGTGGGAGGTTCGTCGGCCTCGGATGCGGCGGTCAGGACGCCCTGGCTCGGCAGCTTTCTTCCCGCACTGGGGGAGGGAGACAAGTGGGGAAGGGGAATCTCGAAGGGCTACGACGCTGGGGCGTGTGGGGGGCGAGGACGCCGGGGGTGTGCGGGGAAAGTTATCGAGCCCTGCATGAAGAGCACATGTGTATGCGGGCGCGGGGCTCGACCCGGGCAGGAGGCTGTGCGGGGACGCTGGCGGTTGGCGACGGAGGGGGTCCTTCATCTCCCTTGAGTCTTCGGGGAGACGCTCTGCCTCGGCTCCTGGGTCGAAGGACGCCCATCGGATGGTGCAGCCCCCTTCCCAGACCCGGACTCCAGCGGGTTTTTTTTTTTTTCCAGCGCCCTTCCCCCTACGCCCCCGGGTTGGCTCAGGAGCCCCGGACTCCAAGCCCTCGGGCCTCCGCTGAACCTCCCCAGGGCCTCCCGGGGCGGGCTGCCCCGGCGCGGGGGCGGGGGAGGTGGGGGTTGGAGGGCGCAGCCCGCTCCGGGCGGGGAGAGGAGGGGGCGTGGGGGTTGCCGCGCAGCTGCAGGAGCCGCGGGAAGAGAAAGGTGCGGAGGCTTTGGTGGGTTTGGGTTGGAGCCCGAGCCTCGGCCAGGGTAGCTGGTCAGTTTCCGGCCAAGGCTGCAGGTCAATCCGCGGAAGGGCGGGCGGTCGAGCAGAGGGAGCCGGCGGCGGAGCTCTCCCCTCGGCCCGCGTTCCCCGGCGCCACCGCCACCGCCACCGCCTTGTCGTCGCCGCCGCTGCAGAGTGTCGCTGCTCCGCCGCGCGCCCGCGCCCCGCGCCGCCAGCGCTTGGGAGCCAGAGCGCCGAGCCCCGGGCGGAGGAGAGGGGCGCGGGCGCGAGAGCCGCGGCGAGGGAGCCGCGAAGGGGGAAGGGGGCGGGCGGAGGGAGGAGCAGGGAGCGGGAGAAGGGGGAGGGAGAGGAGAGCGAGGGAGAGCCGGAGAGAGCGGGAGCAAAGAGCGAGAGCCGGGGAGAGGAGAGGGAGGGCGAGGAGCGAGAAAGACACACGCACGCAGAGACACACGGTCACTGGAATTCCATTAGAAAAAAGTGACACGAGCAGGGGTGAGCGGGAGAAGATTTTTTTTGAATCTTTCCTCCGTCTTGTGCGAAAGAAGCGACTCGGGTCTCTCGTCCTCGAAGCTCCCACTGGATCGTTCCTAGGCGCTGGCACCCGTCGGTGGATTTTTCTTATTTGCGTTTTATTCTGACCCCCACTCTCGCCACTTCCTTCCAGCCCTTCACTCTCAGATCGCCTCTCCCCCCACCTTCTCAGTCCCCTCCCGGGAAGCGCAGGGGAATCGGACCCGCGGGGACTCGCGCCTTCCCGGACGAGCCGAGGGAAGGGCAGACCTGAGGACCGGCTGTCGGCTTGGAGAGCACACACACACACACACACATACGTGTGTATTTGATTTTAGTGGGCAAGGGGGGCGTCGAGACACAGCCCACCGCCCTCCATTCCCCCACCCGCTCCAGCCAGAGGCGAGAATCGCAGGACTCAGGATCTTCATCCGGCGGACTAGCTGGGATCTCCGCATTGGATTTGGGGCTGATTATCACTGCTTGGCTATTATTATTGTTGTTGTTATTATTTTTTATCCAAGGGAGAAAGACAAGAAAAACTGTGGGATTTATTTAACATGATCTTGGCAAACGCCTTCTGCCTCTTCTTCTTTTTAGGTGAGTACCTGCGGGAGGCGAGGACAGCGTGTCCGCGGGAGCCTGGGGGGCTGCGCGGCCGCGCGCGTTCAGGCGCCGGCGAGCAGCCTGGAACCTTAGGGGCGAGCGGGGCGCTGGCGGGGGACGACCGGTGGGAAGAGCGCGTGGCGGGGCGAGCCGGGCCCGGGCGCAGCGGAACCGAGCGGGGCCGGCGGCGAGGATGCGGGTGGAGGGACGCGAGCCGCTGCTGGCTGCGTACGCGCAGTGTTGGGAAGAAGACTTAGAACACCCAGACCATCCCCGAGCGCACGAACGCAGACATAGCCGCTCACTCACAGGGTTCAAATTGCGGCAACTTAAGAAAAAAAAAAAAAAATCCAACTCTTCATCTGGAAGAGAGAAGGGAGGGGAGAGGCTCAGGGTCGGGGAGAGGCAAATTCTGCCATCCTACCTTTCCCGGCGGCTCCTCGAGCCGATCGTGGTGGAGGGCACGGGCTTTTCCAGGAGCTCCGGGATGGACATCTGTGGGGGCAGTCCTGGCAGCCACCCACCCCCCACCTGCCAATCAACCCCTGGAAAAGACACCCCGCTTCCCACTCTCCGAATCCCTTCCCCGCGGCTCCACTCCCTGGAACACTTTTCAAGTTTCTCCCCACCCTGTACCCTCCCTCCCGCGCAGACCCGAGCCATCTAGGTGGGCGGGAGTGGAGGGTTTGAGCCGTAGTTCGCCCCCTTGTCTTTGCCACCTTTGGGGCGGGGGGGAGGCGGGGGACCCGGTAGCTGGTGGGAAGAGATGGGAGGGAGGCCAAAGTTTGCTTCCTTGGGTGAAGAAGGTGGGGGGCTGAGGGAAAACCTGGCCTGAACAAAGACCACTGCTCATTCTGTCAGCCCTCTCCCCCAAGGGCAGGGAGGGAGGGCTGCCTGGTGCTCCTGAACCCCGACTGTCTTTTTTCCACCCAGAATTCCCAATCCCTGGCCCCCTTTTTATGCTGCAAGAAATCTCAGCTTCTTGGGAAGCGGGTGTAGAGGGAGCATTCTTGGGGGTGGAGGTCAGTAAAAGTGGGTGTTGGGAAGGCTGTGTGCCGGCCAGGAGTCCCAGGCAAGGCTGCTGCCCCAGTAAGTGCTCCAGAGAGAGGGCAGGCTAATGGTATGTGTGTGTGTATGTGTGAGTGTGTGTGTGTGTGTGTAAGGACCACACATTTGCTTCATTGTGGATGCTGCTCCTACCTCCTTGGCCTGCTGTGAAGCCAGCCTGCCCAGATGGGTCAAGAGAGCACCCTTTCCCTCCTGGAGGAGGGGAGAGGGAAGGCCTAGAAGGTGGGTAGGTGCAGGTCACAGAAAGCCGTGAGGGGTGTCCTAAGAAGTGTCTTGACTAGGACCAGGGATTCAGGTCCAGTCCATGTTGATTGGGCCCTGGGCCTTTTGCCAAACCCACCTCCTCTCCCCCTCCTGGATTCTAGGGCCTTGGGGCTTGGCCTGGCTCTAGGGTGTGGCCTTCACAGTCCTGCCTCAGGGAGCCAGAGGTGGCTCATTTGGGATCTTGTTCTCAGGTGGGAGGGGCTGAGGGAGGAGGCTGGGATGGTTGCTCTGGGCCCCACTGTGCTCCTGCAAGCCTTTCCCGGCAACCCTCTCACTCCGAAGGGGCTATTATAAAAGCTGACCTTTTCTCCCACGGGTGGTTTGAAAACCCAGCTTTCTGGGGCCAAGAATGAGCAGGGCCAAGAAGAAAAGAAAATTGTATTTCAGGAAAAGCAGCCAGACTGCTTGCTCTTGAGCTGCACACACACCCCAGGCCAGCAGGGCTCCCAGGTGTGTATGGTGGCCCCTCAGTCATCTCCAGGTCCAGCCCCACAGGGTGCAGAGGTGGGGGGGATCCCAGCCAGGGGGCCTGAGGAGAGACTGTTCTCCTGAGCCAGTGTAGGTGTGCCTGGGGTCCTGTTCAGAGATGGCCTCCCTGGTGTCTGTGACTCTGGTGGGGGTGGAGATGACAGGAGGAAAAGTGGCAGGGGGTCAAATCCTTTCAGTTCTTTCTCTTGAGAAGCCCCTTCTCAAAGCTGGGGTGCATGTTGACTGAGTGACCACAGGACATTGAAAGGCTCTGGGTTAGGCCAGCCGAGAACTAAGGATATGTTGGTTGTTAAGGAAATTTCAGCCCCAGGGCCATTGCCTGGCGGAGCCCACAGTTGGGAGTTGGTTGGAAAGTTGGCTTTGGGGAGAGGCTTTTCTGGAGCTGGAGAAGCAGGGTGGGCATTTTCAGTCAGGGATAGAGCGAAGCACGTTCCTAGGAGCAGGGGCCTTTGGTGCACTCCTCCCAAAGTTCTGAGTGAGGTCGGCGTGGGCATGCCTTCCTGGCCCAGCCATCCTGACCTCCAGTGTTGACAAACTCAGAGAGAAAGTGAGATGGGGAAAGTGATGGGGGTGGGGACCGGGGTTGGTCAGAGGGCCCACCTCCCACTGGCACTCTCCCGCTCATTGGGGCATTTGATGTACCTGGGCGGTTGTAGGTCTGTGTGGTCTCACAGTCCGCGCTGTGTCTCTAAAAGCTGTTCCACATGTCTGTGCTTTCCTTGGGAGATCCGAGTTTTCTCCCGATCTAGAACTTGGAAACATCACCAGAATACCTTCCCTTTACTCATCTAGAATTCTTGGCGAGAGGCACCAGGTTGCCATGATTTCTTTCTTTGGCTGGACTTCTTGGTTCTGGGGGTCATGGCACCACCGAGAAGAATCAGGGGTAGGTGGTGGTCAGGGAGTTTGGTTGGAAAATGCACTGACCTTCCTATGGAGCATCTCTCTGCCCGGGAGCTGAAAGGAAGAGGGAAGCCCTTGCTTTAGGCACAGGAGCCCAGGACTCTAGAAGGATCATCTCTTGGGGCTGTAGACCCACCTGTAGGGCAGGAAGGAAGCATCCTTATTGCCCCAGTTTCCTAGGCTAGGGTACTAATGTTTAAACCTGGGGAGGAGGCCACTTTCTTGTTTTATCTCCCACCGTGCAGCCTCAGGTAATGCCAAGGTGGGAGAGGAGACGCCTGCTGGGATGCTGGGGTGAGGAGAGTCAGTGGAAGGCCCAGGGCTGGGCCAGTCCTCCAGCAGGCTGGCTACCTGGTTGGCTAGGTGGAATAGCAGGTACAGGTGAGGCCTGGTCAACAGAGCTGATCCTGGAGGGCCCTGTTGCAACCGAGTCCTGCTTAGAGAGCCAGGAATTTGCTGAAGCCTGGCAATAAAGCCCTCACCTGGGCTTGGGTGGGAGGGCGTCTCCATCCTACCCTGGGCAGATGCCTCACTGTCTATGCCCACATTTCATGCTGGTTTCTTTAGTGGTCTTACTCAAGCCTGGCCATAACTCAGCTCCTCCTGTCCTGAAGTAGAGGTCTGGTCAGCTGGAGAAAGAAAGTCTTTTATTGTGGACCCTGAGGTTTTCTCCACCCCAGGCCCACCCTCTTCTCTCTTGGTGGGATAGGCCTGGCCCACCAGGAGTTCATTTCTAGCTGCCTTTCCCCTCGCTGGCCCTGCGGGTAGTGACAGGGTTGCAGTGCAGCACTTTGCCTCTAGGTGTCGCTGTCTCCCTGTGCTAGCTGCTCCCTGAGCAGGGCCTCCTGGGAGAAAGGAGTGAGAAGTGGGAGTTCTGGGTCAAAATGGAGGAGATTCTTAGGGATTAGGGGATGGGGGAGACTTCTGCCTAGGCTCTTATTATGTTTCGGGGCAGAATGGAATGGGGAAGCCCCCTCATCACTCTTCTGGTCCTGGAAAATTCAATCTTGGCTCCGGGCCATGGGATGGCCTTTTTGTGGGGCAGGATCTGAGTGAGGGGCTTGGAGGGGACCAGGGGACTGGGATGATGTCTGTTTGGGGACCTTGCTTTTGGAAGCACCAAGCAGCCCTTTCTGTGCCTTTCCCCTCCGTATCTCCTTCCCCGACCCTTTCCCTTCTGAGGACTGTGGGTTTGGACACTGGAGACCATGCTGGGGAGGCGAGGGTCCATGTGTGAGGCCAGGGTTCACTTGCAGCTGACTTATTAGTTGGCTTCTGGAAGGAGAGGAAAGAAGGAGAGACAGAGGGGAGAGGGCGTCAAGGAAGGGTGGGGAGGAGAGGAGAGAAAGAGGAAAAGAAATGAGAGAGAGAAGGAGACACAGAGGTGTCTGTGGGAGTGGTGGGATGGAGTTGCTTGGCCCCCAGCATTTTTGGGGGGAGCTGGGGTGGGACTTGTCTCCATGGTGGATTTTGTCTCTGGCCACACTGTTGGACAGGATGGTGTGGAGGGCCGGGTCCCCCAGAGGAATGCTTCCCTCTGAACTCTCCTCAGACCACGGGGTCAGGCTTGTCTCTCACTGCCTCCTTATGAAGTCTGGGGACTCGAAATGGATAGACTGGCGGACGGAAGGGCTGTTTTAGCCTGTGTGTGACCTTGAGTTGTCACATCCCTTCTTTGGACCTCAGTTTTCTGAGGGTGGGATGCGGGGACTGATCTGGTCTTTGAGAGCCCAACAGGCTGTGAGAGTTAACCAGTCAGCCTACCTGGTTCCTTGGTCAGACCTCTGTTTGGACCTGAGGTTGCTGGCAGAAGGCCTGGCTACTCTGAAACTGAGATCTCCCCTTGGCCTGCCCTAGGAGGCCCATCAGCCGCCAGCTCTCTGCTGAGGTCGTGGGATCCTTTTCTGGACTCCTGGCATCTTAGACTGTCTGTGGTCTGGGTGGGGCCTCTGGCTCTTCTGGGCTGTGCTCCTGGGCCTAGGGCCGTGGAAGGAACCAGGAAAGGGTCATGTAGGGCCAGGGCCGAAGACAACTTTTCTCCTTTGGGGTCTGAGGAGAGATGGTATATCTTGGGCCCCTTTAACAGCCCTTGCTCTGACCTGCTGGGGCGGGAAGCCTTGAGTCGGCCTCGCTGTGCTGAATAGAACCGGTGTGACTCTCCCAGAAGGGCCCCCAGGCCTGCCTCTGGGGTCGGAGACTGCGGCCCTCATTCATGCTTGTCTTCCCTCCCCACCACCCAGACGAGACCCTCCGCTCTTTGGCCAGCCCTTCCTCCCCGCAGGGCCCCGAGCTCCACAGCTGGCGCCCCCCAGTGGACTGTGTCCGGGCCAATGAGCTGTGCGCGGCCGAATCCAACTGCAGCTCCCGCTACCGTACGCTGCGCCAGTGCCTGGCCGGCCGGGACCGCAACACTATGCTGGCCAACAAGGAGTGCCAGGCAGCCTTGGAGGTGCTGCAGGAGAGCCCGCTCTATGACTGCCGCTGCAAACGGGGCATGAAGAAGGAGCTGCAGTGCTTGCAGATCTACTGGAGCATTCACCTGGGGCTGACCGAGGGTAAGGCCGGCCAGGGTCCTGGGTTCAGTGGGAGGGCCTGGTAATGGGACGGGCTGGCCAGCTGTGTCTCTCTCCACCTCCTGGGCAACATAGCACCCAGAGGAGGTAACCAGCTGCCTTAGGGGGCGCAGATGTTGTTGGAGAGACAGACAAGGAGGAGGTAGGGAAGAGAAAAGGTCAGGGTGGTGGAATGAGAGGGGATGGGGGTCTGGATGGGTAGTGAACCAAGGATGGCTGGTGTGTCGTGGTAACAAGGGCAGGTGAGGCCACAGTGCCCAGGTGGGAGAAGAGAGGACAGAGGAGAGAGAAGGGACTGGCTGCATGTGGGCAGAGCTGTGAGGTTTGCATGTGAGCAGACCAGCCCCTGCCACTCTCTGCTGCCCCCCTCCTGCCTGCCTGCTTCCAGGAGGCCTGCCCTTCCTGTGGCTTCCTGACCCCTGGCCTGGCCTAGGCACCATCAGCAGGGATTGGAGGGCACGTGGGCAGCAGGTCCCAGAGCCCTGGGCAAGCCCTCCTGCAAGGTCCAAGGCCAAACCTGTAAACCTCTCACCCACCAAACACCTCCCCCATTTCCTCCCCTTCCAGACTAGGGTGTGGAGGATTTGCAGGCCTCCTGGATCAGACATTCACTTATTAATTCAACAGCTGTTTACTGAGAGTTTCCTGGCTGCTAGGCGTTAATAGTCGAGAGCAGCTGGAGCAGCATTTGCTTTTGTGGAGCTCCTAGTCTGGGGGGCAGGGACACAGATAAGTCAGGGACTTTCTGTTGTTTGGTGACGTAGTGAGTGCTGTTGGAAGGCACTGGGGGCTCTGGAAGAGCCAAAGAAAGGCGTCTAACCCCTTTTTGCAAAATCTAGAGAGCCTTCTTGAAAGAGACGGCCTTCAGGCTGAGAATAAAGAGTGAGGTGCAGTTACTTCGTGAAGGCATGTGGGGAGAGTGTGGGAGGTGGGGGGCAGAGCTTGGGCAAAGGGCGGCATGTAACGTAGGTTAGCTGACCTTCCTTATAGACATGCAGGTAACTCAGTGGTGCTAAATTGCTTTAGTCGTGTCTGACTCTAGCTGACCAGGCTCCTCTGTCCGTGGGATTCTCCAGGGGAAAATACTGGAGTGGGTTGCCATGCCCTCCAGGGGATCTTCCCGACCCAGGGATTGAACCCTCATCTCTTCTGTCCCCTGCGTGACAGATGTGTTCTTTACCACTACCGCCTCCTAGAGGCAGGTGGAAGTGGGGATGGGGGAGGAGAGATGGAAGGGGTTTGGATCTGGTGGGCAGCACCCCTAGGAGGTTTTATGTGATCATCTCTGCTTCAGGACAAAGTTCACGTGGTTCCAACAGGAGAGCAGATTGGAGAGACTGTTGGAGGGTGCTGCTGTGGGGCAGGCCAGGAATATGGTGGCTGAACGAGGACAGTGGAAGGAAAGAAGGATCTAAGAGCTCCTAGGAGGTGGAATCAGCAGGTCTTGGTGAAAGGCCAGAGGAGTCAGGGAGGGCCCCCGGTCTTCTGTCTGGAGCAGCTGAGTGGCTGAGAGGGCCCGTTATGGCAAAGGTGTTGAGTCGGGGGAGGCCTGAAGATATGCATTTGTTTTGGGATATGTATACCCCATCGGCCCTGCCCTGTAGACAGCTGGCTGTGCAAGGCTGGGGCTCAGGTGAGGAAGGGGAACTGGACATGAGGATTGAGAAGTCATGAGCAGGGACTTCTCTGGAAGTGACAAAGACTCCGCCTTTCAATGCAGGGGGTGTGGGTTCGATCCCTGGTTGGGGAACTGAGATCTCACATGCTGCAGGGTGTGGCCAAAAATAAATAAAAATGTGGTAAATCAAATACAATAAAAAATAAAAAGGAAGTCACCAGCAGCCTGCAGGTGGTAACTGGGGCCAAGGGATTGGGTACAGTCACATTGGGAAGAGGTTAGGAACTGAGCTACTGGGATCATTGGGCTGCAGGGGTGATGAGGAGGCCCTGGGGTGGGGGTGAGGTGGGAGGGAGCCCCGTGGAAGGAGCTCACTGTCAGCAAGGAGGTGGGTCAACAGCCTCCGAGACTTCAGGCCCAATAGGAGAGAGATGGAGAGTGTACCTGGTGCCCTTGGGGTGAGCTCCTTGGGTGGCCACTGGGAGTAGAAGCCTGCTTAGGGGGGTGCCTGGGAGCTGGGGAACAGGGAATGATGACTGTGGACAACTTCTTGAATTCTGGTGTGAATATAGAGGGCTTCCCAGGTGGCTCAGTGGTAAAGAACTCACCTGACAATGCAGGAGACAAAAGAGACGTGGGTTTCATCCCTGGGTGAGGAAGATCCCCTGGAGGAGGGCATGGGAACCCACTCCAGTATTCTTCCCTGGAGAATCCCATGGACAGAGGAGCCTGGCAGTCTATAGTCCACGCAGTCGCAAAGAATTGGACACGACTGAAGTCACTTAGCAAGCATGTGAAGATAGAGAAGAACAAAGGGTGACTTTTTTTAAAAAAGAGAGTCGAGTTGTTTAAATTCTAAAGTAAGACAGAAGCGATGGAGAGGCTGAGGTGAAGAGAGAGGGGTGTGATGTGGAACTGTGCCCTTGGGGGAGGGGCGGGGAGGTGTCAGCCTGGAATCTGAGGGTCATCACCCCGCCTCCCCTGCCCCAGCTGCTGGAGGGGCAGGAGGAAGCTGGGCCCAGGGTGGAGCCTGGATAGTGATGGGTTCCTGACCAGTGGCTCAGAGGTTTCAAATTTGCCCTGAAATTAGGAATAAACGGGCTTGGAATTATTAACAGTATTACCACCATTAGTAACATAGTAATTCCTCATGAACTGAGTGGTGACTTCTCTGTTGCTGGCAACCTGGAGTCCTAGAACTTGAAATTTGCCAAGAGAGGGGCCCTCTGTTCTCTGTGAGACAGGGAGCTGGCTTCCCCCTACCCTCCCAGGCTGACTCCATGCACAGAATATATATTTATCAAAATAAGACTTACTTGTTTAACTTCTTACAAAACCCACATAACAGAAACTGACAAGTCCATGTTGCTGTTTAGTTGCTCAGTCATGTCCGACTCTTTCGCGACCCCATGGATTGTAGCCCTGCAGGTTCCTCTGTCCCTGGGATTTCCCAGGCAAGAATACTGGAGTGGGTTGCCATTTCCTTCTCCCCATGCACAAAACAGTAAAGGCCCCGATTCAACAAGCTGGTTTGTTTAGGTTTTTGCTTTCTTTCCACGGCCTTTAGTTTCATCCTAAGGGAGACTGGGAAGAAGGGGGGTGGGCTTGCTGTAGGTGCAGAATGGGAAGGGAGGGATAGAAGAGTTCAGGGCTAGAGAGCTGGGTGGGCCACTGGAGACCCTTCCCATTGGACTGGCACCCTTGGCATCACAATATCAGCGCACTGGGGACCTTGCTTGGAGCTGGGCGCTGAGGTGTTTTGATGACAACAATAAGCATAATATGCATTTTATGATGCCCTCTGCCATGTCTTCAAGGCCCTTTCAACCCAGGAGGCTCTGACTGTAGAGTCTCTGGATCCCACTGCTTGAGATGGTTTGTTGGTTCATTTACTCAACAAGCATCTGTTAAACACCTCCTGTGTGCTTCAGAGGGCGAGAGCACTGAGGAAGCCATGGGCCCTGTGTGGGCATCTATAGTCTGGGAGGCCCTTCTTTGGGTCCACTCTAGAAAGGCAGGCCCCTGCTCTTCTCCTTCCTCAGAACCATGCTCCCTACCCCTTGCAGACTGCTCAGTCCCCTCCCCTGGGTCTTGGGGGCCACCGGTTTCTGTCCAGGGCTGACTGGGGAACCCAGAGGCCTTTTATTAATAACAGCAGGTGGTGTTCCTCTGAGGGACAGAGTCTTCCTGAGAGGGGACTCTTCCTGGAGTAGGAAGAGTGGTCTCCCAGGGAGAGGCAGGCATTTCCTTCTGATTCCTTGCGCATGTGTGTGTGCTAAGTCACTTCAGTTGTGTCCAACTCTTTGCAACCCCTTGGGCTGAGCCCACCAGGCACCTCCATCCATGTGATTCTCCAGGAAAGAATACTGGAGTGGGTTGCCATGTCCTCCTCCAGGGCATCTTCCTGACCCAGGGATCCTTAACATTCTTGATAACCTGACTTGGGCCTGGGCAGGTGAGAGGATCAAGGAGTGGAGAGACTCACGTGGGTTTGCACTTAGATTCTTGCTTCTCCAGGGTCCCTGCTGGTGGATGCAGTTCCTGGAGACTTGGTCCCACCTTTTGCCCCCAAGAGAGAGGCCTTACCTGTCACCTCCCCACCTGAGGCTGAGCTCACTGCATGGACTGAGGACCTCAGCGTGTGGGCAGAGCTGGGAGCCGAGCTCTCAGACAGTCCCAACTGCCAAGGGCCTCGAGATCATTCTAGCAGGAGGCTGAGATGCAGAGAGGTATGGTAGGCCTCACAGGGTACACAGCAAGCTGCTGGTGGGACCAGGCCCCTGACACCTCTAAGTAGACCCCTTTCCACTGTCCTGGAAAGCAGAGACATCACTTGGCCAACAAAGGTCCATATAGTCAAATCTATGGTTTTTCCAGTAGTCACATATGGATGTGGTCCTTCTCCAACCAGGAGAAGACGGCTCTGTGAAAAGTTATGCAAGAGTTGTTTAGTCGCTCAGTTGTGTCCGACTCTTTGTGATCCCATGGACTGCAGCACGCCAGGCTTCCCTGTCTGTCACTATTTCCCTGAGTTTGCTCAAACTCATGTCCATTGAGTTGGTGATGCCATCCAACCATCGCATCCTCTGCTGCCTCCTTCTTTTGCCTTCAGTCTTTCCAGCACCAGGGTCTTTTCCAATGAGTCGGCTCTTTGAATCAGGTGGCCAAAATTTTGGAGCTTTAGCCTCAGTCCTTCCAATGAATCTTCAGGGTTGGTAGTACTTGTTTAAGGATCTGGTTTCGATAACACTTTTTATTTTTGGAGGCAGTATTCATACTGGTTGAGTACTTGGACTCTGGAGCTAACAGCCTGGGTTTGAAACCTAGCTCTGCCACTCACCAGCTGTGTGACTTGGGCAAGTGCTGTAGCATCCCCATGCCCCAGTCCCTGATCAGAAAAATAGGGAGAATAGTAGCGCCTAGCCCCTGGGGAAATTAAGAGGATTAAATGAGTTAGTACATCTAAAGCACTTTAATAGTCCCGGTATGAAGAAAGCACAACATAACCTCATTGTTATTACAAAAGCACTTCCTAAGTTCTCTCGTTATTTGTTCGCACCGGCTAGCATGGCTGGTACGCCCACCCCAGGGAGTTTTTCCAGTGCTGGTGGGCAAAGGGGAGGATGCTGAGATCTTGCAAGCCCTTGATGGCCCTGCAGGTCCCGGGGGGAGGTGGGATTGGAGACAGGCCTGGACAAAAGAGTCACCTTTGGATTAGGCAGGTACCAGTGGGCACCCCCTGTGCATAAGGTGCCCTGTGTGCTGTGCTGGGCGGGGCCTAAGGGTGCTCTTGTGAGGTACAGTGAAGGGTGGGGGCACTTCTCGGGGGGCATGCTCTTTCTTCATGTCCTCTGGGGGGTCTGTACCCTTTTTTTGGGGGGTCATTCTAGTATAGTGTAGAGATGCCTTGTCCCTGGACCAGCAGAAAGCTGGTCAGGGGCTAGCCTGTGAGTGACTTTGGGGCCTGGCTGAACAAGTAGATTCCAAGACCCCCACCCCCGGAGGCCGGCCCCTTCCTGCAGGTGGCCCCCAGGGGTGCCACCCCCATGGACTCCTCTTTAGGTGGTGAGCTTGCCTGTGGCTCTGGGCCTCAGGTGGACAGGAAATCAATGTGTGAGGCTGTGGTCATCACCTGTCTCCGCCGCCCCCTCTGCATGCACACACAGTCTGAGTGATTATCCATTGATTTCTCCTCACCATCATGTCCGTCTTGAGGATCTTCCCTTTCCTGCTGAGGCACTGGCGGAGGGGCAGGAGTCCCGCTGAGGTGGTGGTGGGTCTCCAGGGCAGTCATCTGCCGTTTATCTGCTGTCACTCATTCACATCCTTGGGCCTCCGGTGCACCCCAGAGCCTGGGGGAGAGGCAGCAGGTGGAGGGGAAGACAGGTCGGGAGGCACACAGGAGTCACTGGTCAGGCCTCTGTCCAGTGGACCTCAGCCAGTCACTCCTGGTGACATGGTGGGAAGCAATGGGGAAATCCTGTCCCCTTAAGCCGGGGTATGGGCTTCCCAGGTGGCTCAGTGGTAAAGAATCTGCCCACCAATGCAGGAGAGGTGGGTTCAATCCCTGGGTTGGGAAGCTCCTCTGGGGAAGGAAACGGCACTGCACTCCAGTATTCTTGTCTGGAGAATCCCATGGTTAGAGGAACCTGGTGGGTTATAGTCCATGGAGTCGCATCAGACTTGACTGAGGATGCATGCACCCTAGTAAACCTGGGCAGAGCCAGCCTGGTGTGATGGGAGAGGATGTTAGTGTCAGGGCCAGTATGTTAGCTCTAGGTCTGCCACAAGGAGCTGTGTGATCGCAGGCAGGTTGCTTCACCTCTCTGGGCCATGTCAGAGCCCTCTCCTGTGAAATGAGGAAGTTGTACTAAATGACTGTTGGAGGGTCCTTCGGCTTCAAATCCTGGGATTTGTATAATACGTGACCTTCCATGGGTTATCAGGGTACCACCTTGCTTGTGCCTTCTTTCCAGAAGCATACGGAAGTCCTTAGAAGAGGCTGGGGCATGCAGGGAGTCACGAGAGAGCTGTATTGGGCAGTCTGATCTGCTCTGGTTGGAGAGAAATACCTTGCCCATGTGAAGTGTGCAGCGCTTTGGGCAGGATGTGAACCTGGCCTGATGTGGTTCTCTCTTCCAGGTGAGGAGTTTTATGAAGCCTCACCCTATGAGCCGGTGACCGCCCGCCTCTCGGACATCTTCAGGCTTGCTTCAATCTTCTCAGGTGAGTGGGCTTGCGCTGGGGCCTTGCCAGTCCTGCTCAGATCCCCTGGGGCTCGCAGATTGAACCGTGGGGCTTGGGTGAGATGTCTGCTCGCCAGTCAGCC
Source organism: Moschus berezovskii (assembly GCF_049115385.1). Lineage (NCBI taxonomy): Eukaryota > Metazoa > Chordata > Mammalia > Artiodactyla > Moschidae > Moschus > Moschus berezovskii. The sequence continues at coordinate 76,410,140 of NC_142466.1, read as the reverse complement.
CCTGAACACCTCCAAGCCTGGGGTCTTCATCTGTAAAGAGAAAACCATGACACCTTCCCCGCTTCTCACTACCACTGAGGTTGTGCGTGGCCTAAAGCATTTATGGGAATGACCTCGAATGACCTGCCGTGCAGGAGGTCTCGAATCTGACACCTGGTGTTGCTTTCCCATTTTGTCACTCATCTCGCTGGCTGGGTCCTTTCCAGCTGCTCTACTTTGGTAAATTTGCTCAGCCTCTCTGTGCCTCGGTTGGCTCTTTGGTGCAGAGGGGAGGGCACCTACCTTGTTGGATGGTTGTAGGGTCAGAATGAACCAGTGGTTGACCAGGGCTCAGCAGGCTGCTGGGCTTGTGGGAGCTGTTAGTTGAGGTGGCCTGTGTTCCTGTCACCATCGTCCATTCTGTTCGGAAATTCTCCCCTGGGCACTCTGCTTCTGAAATCCCTCTGAGGAGAGCCTCTGCTCCCTGGCCACTCCTGCCTCAGGCTGCCTAGGGAGTGAGAAGGCTCATTTGAGCTCCAGTTTGCTTGCCATGGTCTGTGTGTAGGAGCCCTGTGAGTTTTTTTGGTTCTTTCTTCTTGACCTTGTTCCCTCTGGCTTTTGGGTGACCAAAGGGCCTAGGGCAGCCTACCCCTACTTGGGCACTGGGGAGGGCCTTCTGGTCTTGGGAACTCTGTGGAGGCTGGGATGAGCTTTCTGGAGTCATCAGTCGTGCTTAGAGGGGACCAGGGTGGGCTTTCTCACCAAGACCTGTGAGTGTAGGGCCCCAAATCTCAGGCTTCTAGGCACTTTCTGACAGTATGTGAAACATTCTGAAGTTTCTTTTGCTCTAAACCAAGGTTTCTCAACAGCAGCACTGTTGACGTTGACCTGGGTAATCCTCTCTGTGGCAGAACTGTTCTGTGTACTGTATGGTATTTACCAACATCCCTGGCCCCTACTCACTGGATGCCAGGAGCAGCCCCCGAAACTGACAACCCGGTGCGTCTCCAGACACTGCCACTTATCCCCTGAGGGGCACAGCCACTGCCAGCTGAGAAGCACAACTCTAGACTGTGAAAGACTCTCTAGTGAGACCCTCGGCCCTTTCCAATGAAGAATTCTCCAGGACAGTATTTCCCAAATTTTTCTTTTTTTTCATCGTTGCCCCTTTAAGGAGAAAAGTTAATTCTAAAGAGAGAAATAGTCTCAGTCTGCTGGGGCTGCCATAAAAGAATATCCTAGACTGGATGGCTTAAATGATGGAAGTCTGTTATCTCACAGTTCTGGGGGCTGGAGGTCTATTGTCTCACAGTTCTGGAGGCCGGAAGTCCAGGGTCAAGGTCTGGCATGTTTGGTTTCTGGAGACGGGGAGAGAGAGAGAGAAAGAGAAAGAAAGACCTCTTCCTCTTCTTATGAGGATGGTAATCCTATTGGATCATGGCCCCACCCTTATGGCCTCATTTAACCTGAATTTCCTCCTAAGAGCCCTGTCTTCAAATACAGTCACACTGGGGGTTTAACACTTCACATCATGAATTTAGGGTGGGGACACAATTCAGTCCATAGCCAATGCCAAGTAATAAAATTTTGTCAGATAGGGTTGAGGTTTGGAGGGCCACATGCCGCTGTCATATCTCCTTTTTTTTGCTTATCCAGGAGCCCATTTTTGCTCCTTTAGGGCTGATACCCTCCTTTTCTGTTGAGAAGGCATGCTCTAAGAGATTAAGAGGTGGTGATACACATGTACCTGGTGGGAGAAATCCTGGGACCCATGAAAAGGGAGGCAGTGGCCAAAGACTGACCATTTGGACGTGCCCTTGGGCACTGGTAGTGGCGGGGATGGCAGTGGATGGAATGGTGACTTCACAGATGGTCCCTGCATGGAGTGGCCTGCCCTGGGCGCTCACTCTCACACCCTGCAACGGGGTGATGGCTGAGGTACCCATCTTGTCTCTGTTTATGGCTTTGTGATGACTCTGTGATGAGCCTCGCCTGTCTCTCAGGGGCTGAACTGGCTGATAGACTGACTGAGGCCCCTCCTAGCACAGACATTTGATTCTCACATCTCTTGATTAGTTTTGGATAGAAAACCACCTTGGGCCACTCTTTTGGAGGCAGTGCTCGAGGCCTCCAGCAGATTGAGGAGGTGGTTGGCATGTGGATGCTGTGATGGGGAAATCCTAGCAATCTGACCTACCAGTTTCCCACCCCACCCCAAGCTAAGGTGCCACTGTCTGGGCGGGAGCCATTGGATTTCAGTTCAGCTCAGTTTAGTTCAGTTCAGTCGCTCAGTCGTGTCCGACTCTTTGTGACCCCATGAACCACAGCACGCCAGGCCTCCCTGTCCATCACCAACTCCCAGAGTTCACTCAAACTCATGTCCATCGAGTCGGTGATGCCATCCAGCCATCTCATTCTCTGTCATCCCCGTCTCCTCCTACCCCCAATCCCTCCTAGCATCAGACTCTTTTCCAGTGAGTCAACTCGTCGCATGAGGTGGCCAAAGTATTGGAGTTTCAGCTATAGCATAAGTCCTTCCAATGAACACCCAGGATTGATCTCCTTTAGAATGGACTGGTTGGATCTCCTTGCGGTCCAAGGGACTCTCAAGAGTCTTCTCCAGCACCACAGTTCAAAAGCATTATTCTTCGGCGATCAGCTTTCTCCACAGTCCAACTCTCACATCCATACATGACCACGGGAAAAACCATAGCCTTGACCAGACGGACCTTGGTTGGCAAAGTAATGTCTCTGCTTTTTAATATGCTATCTAGGCTGGTCATAACTTTCCTTCCAAAGAGTAAGCGTCTTTTAATTTCCTGGCTGCAGTCAGCATCTGCAGTGATTTTGGAACCCAAAAAAATAAAGCCTGACACTGTTTCCACTGTTTCCCCATCTATTTCCCATGTTGTTCCATGTCCAGTTGGATTTACCGCCAGGGAATAAATGGCTTTGGCTTGCTCCCTGGAGGTTGAAGGTCAGAGGTCCTCACCTGAGCTGGGACCTCCACTGCTTCCTGGACTGACACTAAGTATCTTCCTGGCAGAAAATCTTTCTGTAATGGATTTGGCATTCTGTGGGACAAGGAGGTTGACAAGACAAATGAGGAGATCGCTGGTCTGCAGCTCACTCAATCAGCATCCTTTACCTGCTGCTCAGACATAACTGGGCCCCGCACGACCCTGGATCCCCGGGCTCTGGGGACCGCTCCCCACAGTGAGGGCAAGGCTCCCCCTCATTGCCCCTGCTGCCCCTGCTTCACCCAGAGCAGCCCTCGAGTTGGTGCATGGGTGGCTTTATCTGAGGGAAACTTGGCCACCAAGAAACCAAGCAGACCGTGGTAGGCGTCACGCAGCAGAAAGAAGGCTGAGTGGGGAGCTGGGAGCCTGATTCCAGCACAGTCTCTGCCACAGATCAGCTGATGGGCTTGGGCAGGTCACATGCCTGCTCCAAACCTTACGTCTCTTTTCTGAAAAAGGAAGGTGTGAGCTTAGAGCAGGCTTGACCTCATCAAGGCGCACCGACAATGGTGGTGTTTTACATCTATAGGATGGAGTAGAGCAGCTTGGAGCTCCGATGGTCATGGCCATTGTCTGGCTGCCCAGGAGGCTGAGGGCTCAAAATCTGGGCAGATGTATGACCCAGCTGTGGCTCGCTGGCTGGGGAGGCCCGGCCTGGGATACACCAGGTCCTGCACTGATGCTTCAGGATGATAAGGCTGCCACCCAATAGCATTGTATGGAGCACTGCCCCCTACCCTTCCACACATTTATATGTGGTCTTAGGCTGCCCCCTCCTCCATCTCGATGGGGAAAGGCTGTGGTGAGGGGCAGAACTGGGAATTCTCCAGACTGTAATGCTTCCATCTGGAGCCCAGGGACTTGGGGGAGGGTGCTCTTGCATCTTTGGGGCTGAGTTGCTACTGTCTCTTTATTTATTTATTTTTGGCTGTGCTGGTCCTTGTTCCCCTGTGCGCTCTAGCTGTTCCTCCCCCCTCTAGTCGCGGCAAGTGGGGGCTATTTTCTAGTTGTTGTGCACAGGCTTCTCAGAGGTTGCGAGGGGTGATGCGAACAGTGAGGGAAAGGAAATGCTTCATCTACATGGGGTGAGGCCATAAAAGTGAGGATGCAGGGCCTGGGCGGGCCAGGCAGTGGCTTCCCTCTTGACTGCTGGGCCATGCCTCAGGGCCAGGGAGAAGTGGCAGGCAGGGGCCTTGACTGGGCTGTCAGTGGGCACTCTGTCTGTGTTCTTGGTGAAGCTGGGGGCCTCTGGGGCCTTGGGCACCTGATGCAGGTGTTGCCAGATACATGGGTCAGTTCAGTTCAGTCGCTTAGTCGTGTCTGACTCCTTGCGATGCCATGAACCGCAGCCTGCCAGGCCTCCCTGTCCATCACCAACTCCCGGAGTCCACCCAGACCCATGTCCACTGAGTCGGTGATGCCATCCAGCCATCTTATCCGTGGGTACAGAGTAAATTTATGCAAATTTGTCTTTTCTATAGTTGGAAGGGAACTTAGAGATCATCTAAGCCCACTCCTTACTAGGCAAAAAGGGAAACTGCAGCCCCAAGTGAAGGGGCAGTCTACACCAGGACTCAGTCCTGCTTTTCCCCCTGCCCATCGTGTTCCTCAGACTTCGTTTGGTGCTTCAGCTCTAAGCCCTGGTTTCTTCTTACACAATGCTGGACTGATGGCAACACCTACCTGCTCAGGTTTTAAATCCCATGGACAGAGGACAACAACAGTAAATACAAATACCTGCTATTAAATTTGGGCTTCCCCAGTGGCTCAGTGGTAAAGAACCCACCTGCCAATGCAGGAAACATAAGAGACGTGGGTTTGATCCCTGGGTCAGGAAGATCCCTGAGGAAGGAAATGGCAAACTGCTCCAGTATTCTTGCCTAGTAAATCCCATGGACAGAGGAGCCTTACAGGTTACAGCCCATCAGATTGCAAAGAGCTGAACACAATTTAGTGGCCAAACAATAACAACAATGACAATAAAAAATTGAGAAATTGCATGTAGATTCCTGGCCTGGCACCTGGGATATTGGACTCAAACAAGTAGCTTCTTGGCCTGGAGAATTCCATGGGCTGTATAGTCCATGGGGTTGCAAAGAGTTGGACACGACTGAGCAACTTTCACTTTTTACAACTGACAGTGGAGTGATTTCTCCAAGGCCATCAGTGGCTCAGGCAGGGTTGGCCTGGAGCCTGTTTATGGGAGATGGTTGCATGGCTTTTGGGGACATGAGGCTCCCTCTCACCCATGTTCATGCTGGGTGGGGGCTGCAATGGGAGGTGGCTGGTCGATTTTTAGGGGACAGTGGGTCCCTGGGGCGCCTGCTGGGCCTCTGTGGCCTTAGCTCACTGTGATCAGGTGGGAACACAGGGTGGCTGGTGAGAGGCCTGGCTTGGGCCTTCTGTTAGTGGTTAGAGGAAGAAGTGACAGGTAGTGACAGTGTCAGTTGGCTGTGAGCCTCTGGGGTGGGCCATCTTGCTTGGATGGACCCAGAAGAGGCCTGAGGATTTTTTTTTTTTTTAGGAAATTTTTGTTTTATTTTGTTTATTCGTGTATAGTTGGTTTATCATGTTGTGTTAGTTTCTGCTGTACCACGAAGTGAGTCACCTATGTGTACACATATATCCCCTCCCTTTTGAATCTCCCCTCCCATCCTACCCGTCCATGTAGGTCATCACGGAGCACCAAACTGCACTCCTCAGATGTTCTTTTTTAAAAAAATTAATTAATTAAATTTTAACTGGGGGATACTTGCTTTACGATGCTTTGTTGATTTCTGCCATACATCAACATGGATCAGCCATGGGTGTATGTTTGTCCTCTCCCTTCTGAGCGTCGCTTCCCATCTCCCTCCCCATCCCACCGCCTCTGGATTGTCACGGAGGACTGGAGTTGAGCTCCCTGAGTCATACAGTAAGTCCCCACTGGCTGTCTGACCTTCCGACGGCCGTGTAAATGTTTCAGCGCTGCTCGCAATTTGTCGGCTCTCCTTCCCTCCCTGCGTCCACGAGTCTGTTATCTGTGTCTGTGTCTCCACTGCTGCCCTGCAGTGAGGTTCAGCCCTACCGTCTTTCTGGATTCCATATATATGCATTAATATACGATATTTGTCTTTCTCTTTCTGATACTTTATTCTGCATAATAGGCTATCAGTTCATCCACCTTGTTAGAACTGAGTCAAATGCATTCCTTTTAATGGCTGAGTAATGTTCCATTGAGTGTATGTACCACAACTTCTTTATCCATTCATCTGTCAATGGATATTTAGGTTGCTTAAATGTTCTAGCTATTGTAAACAGTGCTGCAATGATCATTGGGGTGCATGCATCTTTTTCAATTATGGTTTCCTTGGGGTATATGTGCAGTAGTGGGATTGTTGGGTTATATGGTAGATTTATTTCTAGTTTTTTAAGGAATCTCCATACTGATCTCTGTAGTGGCTGTATCAGTTTGCATTCCCACCAACAGTGCAGGAGGGTTCCCTTTTCTCTGCACCTCTGGGGTGTTCTAGTTGGAGGCTCCACTGGTCCTTTTTCAGGGGCCTCAGGAGAGGAGGGAACCCTACTCTTGCCAAGAAGCTTCGGGAATGGCCCCTGAGGGACACCACCCTCCCTCTCTGTGCCCCTATGCTTCGATCTTATTACAGTGCTTGCTCTTGCATGCTGGGGGCACGAATATGATTGCAGTATGGTTGTTGGCCTCTGTGTCACTGCGGCCATGCATCTCTGTGTTTCCCTGGGTGCCTAACACTGGCACTGACACCCATCCATGGAGGGTCCTGGACTAGAGCATGGTTGCGGACTGGAGACCTGCTGCTTCTAGTTTGAATCCTGGCTGGACTCTACTGACTGATTGACTACAGGGTGGATCAGTTGACTGAATCTCATTTTCCTCATCTGTAAAATGGAGCCCTGCAAGGATGGGTGATGACCTCCCCAGTAGGCGGTGGAGCCCAGGAGCACCCTAAGTGGTAGCCACGGGTGATGCTGTCAGGCGCTGGCGGGAGCTAGTGGTTTTGTGTGAGCTCTTAGAGCTGCACCAGGAAGGCTGGCTAAGGGGTCCAGGTGGGTCTGGGGTGTCCCATGTGGGCTGCCTGTTGGGTGGCCCTGAGGTTTAGAGAAGGACTGGGGACTCCTGAGGGCTTCATGGAAGAGGTGGATCTCTGTGTGATGCAAACACTACCTGCTTTGAAGGGAATCAGACCGTGTCCTCACTGGATCATTGGGGCAGGTGGACACGGCTTAGACAGCCATGGGGTGGTTTATCCATGGTGCTCGTGTAGCCCTAAGAGCCCAAGGGAGGCAGCAGTAGGTGGCGCCTGGGGAAATCAGCAAAGTCCTGGAGGAGGAGAGTGGGATCTGAGGGTGAGAGTCCCAGCAGCATCGTGGCTCGGAGGCTACCCCCACTTCTAGGTCTCGTGGGCTCAGAGGACAGTGACTGGAGGCCCTGTGGCAGATGGAAGATTGGCCTCTCTGGGGTCGCCTCCCTTGGGACTCTTGCTCAGGAATTCTCTGGGACGGAACTCAGCGTGACTGACTCGGGTTGAGTCCCTGGTGGGGTGAGGCTGAGCTGCCTTTGGGTGAGGGAGTGGCTTAGCCCTGGGCTCCAGAGTCAGTCCCCTGTGAAGGTCACTGGAGTGGCATGAGTGGGGACCTGGAGAGTTGGGCTTGGCTCATTTCTGTTGGATGCCCTGGGAGGCTCCTTCCCTTCCCTGGCTCCGCTGAGGGCCCCCCTGCCCCTCCTCCCCTGAAGTTGCTGAGCTGAAGATGGTGAGCAAGGCCCAGCAGGTCGGCTGGTGCCTCTCAGAGGGAACTCGATCCCAAGGCAGCCCCTCTGAGGAGGCTTTGGGGACCCAGGGCAGGAGATGGTGGGGGGAACTGCAACCCGTCTCCCCGCCCCCCCTGCACGGTGGCTCAGGCGATAAACTGCTTATCCTCAGGTTGTCTGCCTGAGCCGAATGCAGAAGCGTGTTATTTAAATTTCAAAATCGCATTCTTCTTCTAACAGCTGTCAGAGTCTCTGAGCATCAGCGAAAATTGTGCCTTAGCTGCGGCTCTGTCACCTCTTCCACCTCCCCTTCCAGGGACAATGTGTCTGGTGGCCCAGGAGAGGGTGTGGCGTGGGGAGGGGCTGTGGGGACAGGGAGAAGTGGGGTGGGGGGTGGTGACCCGTGACTCTGGCCATGCTGGTCAGCAGTGGGGACCGCTGGGAGGAGGCCAGCTTCCCCATCGGGGTGCCAAGCACTTCCTCTCTTCCGTTTCATTTCCTCTTCTCCCCCGGACTCCCCCAGCCAGGGGGATTTGCTGCAGAAGGTGTGAGCAGAGTGCCGGTGGCTTCATGTTTGCTTCTCTTTGTGTCCGTGAAAGAAAAAAAGGAGAGAACAATATTTAACCCAACGAGAGGTTTTTTAAGGGTAGAGGTTCAGGTACTATGGTTGGGGTGAGGTCTTGGTTGGGCAAAGTGTTTCTGGTTCCCTTCAAATAGCATTTTCTAGGGGCACCTACTTGCCTCCCCTTGGGTGGATGGACGGGCTCTGCCAGCGGCGGGGGTGAGTGTGGTTCTGGCTCACCCTGCACTCTTGGCATGCAGTGCTCTGTCTATTCCTTCCCGCAACACCCCCTCCACCCCCCACCCCACCCTGGTGCCCCACATGCTTCTCCTGGCTTAGCCAGGAACTGTGGTCCTCTTATTTATCTGAGTAGAAAGCAGGATTTGAGTAACTGTTCTGGGAATGCTCCTCCCAGCTATGTCTGTCAGCATGTTCTTTTAACCCCATGGATGTGTGGAGAAAGGAACAGATCTGACGGGGGTCACATGTGTACGTGTGTGTAGTGTGTAGGTGGGGAGTATAAGTGTGTGTGGTGAATGCCTGGGTTTGTGTGTATGTGGTGTGTGTGTGTGTGTGTGTGTGCGCGCGCGTAGTGTGTGTAGGGTGGTATGTGTGTGTGGGGTGATGTGTATATGTGGGGTGATGTGTATGTGTGGGGTGGGGTGTGTGTAGGGTGGTGTGTGTGTGTGGTGTGTGTGTGTGTAGTGTGTGTAGGGTGGTGTGTGTGTGTGGGGTGGTGTTTATGTGTGGAGTGGGGTGTGTGGGGGTGGTGCATGGGGTGGTATGTGTGTATGTAGAGTGATCAATGTGTGTGGGGTTGTGTTTGTGTGGGGCGTGTGTGTGTGGTGTTGATGGGGTGGGGGGTGTATGGGGTGGGGTGGTATGTGCGTGGAGCTGTGTGTGTGGTGTGTGTGTATGTAGAGTGATAGATGTGTGTGGGGTTGTGTGTGTGTGGGGCGTGTGTGTGTGTGGTGTTGGTGGGGTGGTGTGTGTGTGGGGGGGGGGCATGTGTGTGGTGTTGGTGGGGTGGGGGGTGTGTGTGTGGTGTTGGTGGGTGGGGGGTGTGTGTGTGTGGTGGTGTGTATGTGGAGCTGTGTGTGGGGTGTGTGTATGTTGGGTGATATATGTGTGTGTGGTGGTGTGTATGTGAGGGGTGGTGTGTGTGGGGTGGTGCATGGGGTGGTATGTGTGTATATAGAGTGATGGATGTGTGTGGGGCATGTGTGTATGTGTGGTGTTGGTGGGGTGGGGTGTGTGTGTGGTGTTGGTGGGGTGGGGTGTGTGTGTGGTGTTGGTGGGGTGGGGTGTGTGTGTGGTGTTGGTGGGGTGGGGGGTGTGTGTGTGGTGTTGGTGGGGTGGGGGGTGTGTGTGTGTGGTGGTGTGTATGTGGAGCTGTGTGTGGGGTGTGTGTATGTTGGGTGATATATGTGTGTGTGGTGGTGTGTATGTGAGGGGTGGTGTGTGTGGGGTGGTGCATGGGGTGGTATGTGTGTATGTAGAGTGATGGATGTGTGTGGGGCATGTGTGTATGTGTGGTGTTGGTGGGGTGTGTGTATGTGTGGTGTTGGTGGGGTGGGGTGTGTGTGTGGTGTTGGTGGGGTGGGGTGTGTGTGTGGTGTTGGTGGGGTGGGGTGTGTGTGTGGTGTTGGTGGGGTGGGGTGTGTGTGTGTGGTGTTGGTGGGGTGGGGTGTGTGTGTGTGGTGTTGGTGGGGTGGGGTGTGTGTGTGTGGTGTTGGTGGGGTGGGGTGTGTGTGTGGTGTTGGTGGGGTGGGGTGTGTGTGTGGTGTTGGTGGGGTGGGGTGTGTGTGTGGTTGTTGGTGGGGTGGGGTGTGTGTGTGTGGGGTGGGGGGAGTGTGTGTGGGGGTGCGTGTGTGTATGGTGGTGGTGTGGCGTGTGTGTGTGTGTGTGTGGGGCATGTGTGTGGTGTTGGTGGGGTGGGGGGTGTGTGTGTGTGGTGGTGTGTATGTGGAGCTGTGTGTGGGGTGTGTGTATGTTGGGTGATATATGTGTGTGTGGTGGTGTGTATGTGAGGGGTGGTGTGTGTGGGGTGGTGCATGGGGTGGTATGTGTGTATGTAGAGTGATGGATGTGTGTGGGGCATGTGTGTATGTGTGGTGTTGGTGGGGTGGGGCGTGTGTGTGGTGTTGGTGGGGTGGGGTGTGTGTGTGGTGTTGGTGGGGTGGGGTGTGTGTGTGGTGTTGGTGGGGTGGGGTGTGTGTGTGTGGTGTTGGTGGGGTGGGGTGTGTGTGTGTGGTGTTGGTGGGGTGGGGTGTGTGTGTGTGGTGTTGGTGGGGTGGGGTGTGTGTGTGGTGTTGGTGGGGTGGGGTGTGTGTGTGGTGTTGGTGGGGTGGGGTGTGTGTGTGGTGTTGGTGGGGTGGGGTGTGTGTGTGGTGTTGGTGGGGTGGGGTGTGTGTGTGTGGGGTGGGGTGTGTGTGTGTGGGGTGGGGGGTGTGTGTGTGTGGGGTGTGTGTGTGTATGGTGTTGGTGGGGTGGTGTGTGTGTGTGTGTGGTAGTGTGTATGTGGAGCTGTGTGTGTGGTGTGTGTATGTTGGGTGATATGTGTATGTGTGGGGTGTGTATGTGTTGGGTGATGTGTGTCTATGAGTTTTGGCAGTGGCCCCCTTCTGCACGTGGAGAGGGGAGGAGGGGAGGGAGGCAGGGATGGAGAGACTTGGGTGGGAATGTGGGCGATGGTGGTCCTTCCCTTGGGGAACAGACATTGCCCTCAGGCCCTTTCTGACCTCTTAGGGAGGCCCTGGGAATGGGGGTCAGGGGTGAATACTGAGGGATGTTAAGAGGATGGAAGGCCATTCTCCCGATCAACAAAAATGAACAGACTGAAACTTAGTGTGAGTTTCGCGGCTTCCTACAGTCAGGAGGTTATGTTGCTGGGCTCTGGACGCTTGGTACCCATACTGCAGAGGTGTGTGAGTGAGTCCATCTCTCACGGAGCATCCCTTGCATGCCATGCCCTGATCCAGTGGACACGACAGAGGAGTCTGTTGCTCTCATGGAGATTACATTTGATTAGCTTGAGACCAAGAAAAACCAAACAAGCCAACAAGCAAATTCTCAAAAATAAGTGAGATAGTGATGAATGCTGAGTAAGGATTAAAATAGAATGAGGAGCAAAGGTGTCTTGTGGCTACTGTGGATTGGAAATGCCCAAGTATGATTCCTGGGAAAGATGCTGCTGTGGGAAATTCTGGGAGTGGCAGAAGGAACAGCGGGTAAAGGCCCACAGGTGGGGACCGGTGTGGTGAAGGGTGAGACTTCTGGAAGGTGGGCTGGGACAGTGATGATTTGGGAGGTGGGCTCAGAGGTGGGCGGGGGCAAACTTCCCGAGATGCCACAGGCAAGTTAAGGAATTAAGATTTCCTTTTACGAGTAATGAGAAACCTTTGAGGATTTCAAATACCAGAGTGGCACAGTATGATTTATGTTTTTGAAAAGGTTCTTCTTGTGCTATGGGAGGGTGGATCAGAGGGCAGGGAGAGCCTGTGAGCTGTTGCAGTGGCTCACGTGCTATGACAGCAAAAGAGGAAAAGATTCACGGAGCTGGGATCTACTGGGATCTGATAATTTAGGCTTGAACAACACTGGTACCACCGTTTACTAGAATGGAGAAGGTGACGGAAGGAGCAGGTTGGGGCGGGAAGCAGAGATCCAGGGTTCTCTTTCAGCCACATGGACACTGAGATGCTAGTTAGACCTCCACCTGGAAATGCCAAGTAGGCAGTTGGATGTAAGCCCGGAGTTCTGGGAGAGGTCAGAGTTGATATACAGATTGTGAATTGTTAGCATATAGATTGTACTAACAGCCGTGGGGCCATGAGGTCACTTAGGGAGAGCGTAGACAGGGAGGGAGGCAGGGACTCTCCTCGCAGAGAAGGCTGAAACCAGAGCCAGTGATGAAAGGGGAGCTGAGTCAGGCAGGGAGGCTGAGTGTGGAGGGGGAGGTAGCGGGGACTGGGCAGAAGGGAGGACGGTGAGCTGGGTGCGAGGTCATTCATGAGAGGGGGCCGCAGGGAATGATCAGGTCCATAGATAACAGTGCCAAGGAGGAGTAGGGGGTGGACTGGTGTCAGGAGTCTCATAGGAGGAGAAATGGCCCAAAAATGGCCCTGAGGAGAAAGCAGGACCCCACACCACCTCTGGGCCCAGTGGTCAGCTGTCTGTAAGCTGCCCAATGGTCGCTTCTTCCAAAATCAGTATGCCAAATGACCACATCACTGATTTTACCAATTTATGGATCTGCCAAAGCCTGTTTCTTTTCATTATTATTATTTTACTTCTCTCCCCCCTTTAAATTTATTTTTTGGCCATGCCATTTGGCATGTGGGATCTTAGTTCCCCAACCAGGGATCGAACATGTGACCCTTGCTTTGGAAGCTCAGAGAATCTTACCACTGGACCACCAGGGAAGTCCCTCTTTTCATTATTTTTAAAGCGTTTAGAAATGGGCATTTGAATGATTTTCATGGCTTTTGAAGATTTTTTTTTTTTTCAAATGATCTTCACTGTTGTTTTTTAAGATATATTCAGCTTTTCAGAAATCTAAACATTGGGAGTTGATGTTGACTTCTTAGAGCAAGAAATGTGTATTTCATAATCAGTAAAAAAAATTTAGCTTATGATTGGCGCTTCTAATCCTACTTTCATTCACCGTAAATAAAAGAAACTGACAAAGAATTAAGGTGAACCACACCAATATGAAATGGCTCAATTTTGGCTTTTAACTGTTCTAAACAGAATTAAAACTGATAGGCCATTGTAGGAAAAGGTATGAGAATGGTAAAAATCCTAAATATTAAAAAAATCACACCCAAGACTATATTTGAAAGGACAAAGAGCATTCAAAAGTGGCTAAAAAGTCCCTTCAAATGTGAAATACTGTAATGAAGGTTTAATTTTTAATTATTAGAAGCATAAAATCAAGACTGATATGCCATTTACAGAAAGAATTCTGACAGCAGTTACAATTTGTCAAAATATAAAATGATATTCAAAAGCAGTTGATTTATTTTTTTGAATTGATTTGCCGTGAATTTGTCATTCATCAACTTGACTTTTGGTGAATTGGCCTGTTTCCAAAAATGCAGGTGCCTGGGAGAGTCTTGGGGTGGCCGTGTGCTATGAGGGGCTGAAGGTGAGGGTGAAGTCGAGGGTGATAGGGAGCCTGGACTACGACTGCTGGGGCCTATTTGAGGAGAGTGGGCACCAGAGCTGTGGGGGATGAAGCCTGGGGTCCCACTGGGTCTCTGGGCCTTGAATGACAGCCAAGCACTGGCAGGAGTGCGTGCTGGGATTGGCCGGTCATCTCCTGGGGAGTTGAGTTGTCTTTCCATGCTGCTTTGTGCTGGGTCATGTGGGGCTTCAGGCCACCAGTTCCGGTGGTGTGGGGGCCGGGGGTGAGAAAGATCGCCGAGGTCCTGCTGTCTTAGGCTTCTCAGATAAGCAGAGGGAGTCTGAAACCCTTCTCTTGCTCACGAATGGGGAGACTGGGGGCCCTTTTGGCTTTTTGTGTGTGATGTGTGAGGCTGGAGAGAGAGGCACATGGGACAGGCCACTTTTAGCAGGGCCGTGTGAAAACAGAGGGCTGGAGGGGAAGGTCTTTCTAGGGAAAATATTCCTTAAAAAAAAATTTGGGGGGAATTTCTTGGCAGCCCAGTGGTTAAGACTTTGCTTTTCAATGCAGGGGGTGAAAGTTCAATCCCTGGCTGGGGAGCTAAGATCCCAGATGCCTTGGGGCTGAAAAACATAGAGCAGAAGCATTAGTGTAACAAAGTTCAATAAAGACTAAAAATAGTCCACACAAAAAATCTTTAAAATTTTTTATACAGTTTTTAAAGGTTACTTTCCATTTATAGTTACTGCACAATATTGGCTGTGTTTCCCGTGTTGTTCAGTACATCCCTGAGCCGATGTTCTACCCAACAGCTTTACCTCCCTCTCCCCCACCCTGTGTGGCCCCTCCCCGTGCCACCACTGGTGACCACTGATTTGTTCTCTGTGTCTGAGTCTGCTTCTTTTTTGTTACATTCACTAACTCGTATTTTTTAGATTGCACATATAAGTGACATCATACAGTATTTATCTTTGTCTGACTTATTTCACTTGACAGAATGCCCTCCAAGCTCATCCATGTTGCTGCAAATGCAAAATTTCATTCTTTTTTATGACTGAGTACTAGTCCATTACACACACACACACACACACACACACACACACACGCTTGTGTACTCAGTTGTGTCTGACTCTTTGCCACCCCATGGACTGTAGTCTGCCAGGCTCCTTCGTATATGGGATTTTCCAGGCAAGAATATTGCATTGGGTTTCCATTTCCTTCTCCAATATATACAAATATATATATGTATATACAATGCAGACCTGGGTTCGATCCCTGGGTTGGGAAGATCCCCTGGAGAAAAGAATGGCTACCCACTCCATTATTCTTCCCTGGAGAATCCCGTGGGCCGAGGAGCCTGGTGGGCTACAGCCCATGGGGTCACAAAGAGTAGGACACGGATGAGTGACCAACACTGGAATATATATATATATACACACACATACCACATCATCTTTATGGCCACTTAGGTTGCTTCCATGTCTTGGCAATTGTAAATAATGCTGCCGTGAACATTGGGGTGCATGTATCTCTTCAAATTAGTGTTTTTGCTCTTTTCAAATGTGTACCAAGGAGTGGAGTTGCTGGGTCATTGGTAGTTCTGTTTTTAGGCTTTTGAGAAACCTCCATACTGTTTTCCACAGTGGCTGCACCAATTTACATTCCCGCCAACAGCAGGGATCACATTCTTAAACAAGCATTTATTGCACATGTTCTGTGGGCTGGAAACTGCTGGTGGTATTTGCATCTGCTTTATCCTATTGTTATCGTTCCCTAGGATGCTGTGAGTGAAGTCGTGTCCGCCTCTTTGCGACTCCATGGACTACACAGTCCATGGAATATTCTAGGCCAGAGTACTGGAGTGGGTAGCCTTTCCCTTCTCCCGTCTTCCCAACCCAGGAATCGAACCAGGGTCTCCTGCATTGCAGGTGGATTCTTTACCAACTGAGCTATCAGGGAAGACTTCCCTTGTGGCTCAGACGGTAAAGCATCTGCCTACAATGCGGGAGACCCGGGTTCGATCCCTGGGTTGGGAAGATCCTCTGGAGAAGGAAATGGCAACCCACTCCAGTACTCTTGCCTAGAAAATCCCATGGACGGAGGAGTGTGGTAGGCTACAGTCCATGAGGTTGCAGAGTCGGACATGACTGAGCCCTTCGCTTTCACTTCATCCTTTTGTAGTCTTTAGCGCAGTTCTGTGTGCAGACAAGGTGGGTTTGTATCCTCAGTTTGCAGATGAGCGAAAAGAGGCGGAAAGAGGTTGTATTACTTGTGCACACTAGTCAGCGGTCCACTGGATCCTGCAACTCCCCACACACACAGCTGGGAGTCCCTGGTCTTTATCACTAGTGCAGCCCCAAGCAGGATGGGCAGGGATGTTTGTGAAGCCCGCACGCAGAGTCAGCCTCAGGCCAAGGGGAAAATTTCCATTTGTTGCTTAATTATAATCTCTTGTTCACGCTGGAATGTAAGCTCTAGGAAGAGAGGAGTTTTGCCAGTTACTTCTCCAGCAGTGTTCTGCCTGTAGTGGATGCTCAGTACTTGACTGTTGTAAAAGTTAATGAGTCTTGAGGGAGAACTGGGCGGGGTGGCCCCACAGGGGAAGAAGCGTGGAGGTGATGGTCAGGGTGACTGCCACCCGCAGGGAAGGTGGCTTCCTCACTTAGAAATTCTTCTCCTTACCCCTTCCTCTTCCTCCTCACCCTTCCTGCCTTCCATCCAGCCCTGTTGAGTTTGTGTAGTCTACATCTCATTGTTGAGTGCCTCTCTGCCCGCCTTGCACACCTGATTATCTGGACTCCGTTGACTGTCCTCCTTTTTGAAACTCTTGTCTTGGTCTCCACGACACCAGCATCTCCTGATTGTCCATCACCTCATGGTCTGCTCCTCCTCATGGTCCAGTCTCTACTGAATGATGGCTTTCTTTATTGTCCTCTTTATTTTCATCCTCGTGTAGTTATATGGCTTTAAATAGCCTTCACTGTCAGTCATGCTCAGTGTTATCGCTAGCTCAGACCTCTCTCCGGAGCTCCAGCCTCCTTGATCCTCCTGCCTTTCAACCTCACAGTGTGGATATCTCATAGGCATCTCAGACATCAGTTGAAAACATTTTGTTTTGCCCCTTTTTATTTCCTCCAACTCTTCCCTGTTTCACAAAATGATTGCACCATCTACCTGGGGTTCAGGTCAAAACCTAGGAGTTTTCCTTGATTTCTCTCCTTCTTCCCATTCAGCATCCAACCCATCCTGTTGGCTTTATCTCTAAATTATTTGCAGATTGGGCTCATTTTTTGGACATCTTTGCAGTCATTACTCTTTCTAGGCTGCCACTGTCTTTAACCGGCTACTACAACAGCCTGAAACCGGCCTCCTCTTTAACCCTCACCCCTTCCATATGTCACTTGAGGTTGGGTGACTCCCATCCTTAAAAAACTCTAAGCACTTTTCATCTTAGAATAAAATCTGAAGTTCTTATGCTGCCCTACAAGTCACGTGTGCCCTCTGCTGACTGCCCCTCTGGCTTCTTCTCCTTCTTACATTTGTTTCATTTACAAAACTCAGGTCACTTTCCGTTCCTTTTGCCTGTAAACACACTGAGCTCAGTCTGCCTCAGGACCTTTGCACATGCTTTTCCTCTTGCTTGGGATTCCCTGACTTGGTATTTTTTGCATGTTTCATTCCTGCCCATCATTCTTTCTCAGCTTGGATGTCACCTCCTAGGACAGCCCTTCCCTCTTCCCTCATTCTCTTCTGAATTCTACTTATTTGATTTTCTTCATAGCGCTTATAGCACTTTAAATTGCCTTATTTATTTGTTCATGTGATTATTACCAATCTTCCTCCCACTAGAATAAAAGCCCCTGGAGAGCATGGACTCTCTCTCTCAACTCACAGCTGGATTTCTGAGGTGTGTCATCAGCACATGGAAACAGCTGTTGGCTGACAACTGCTTGACCCACTGAGATTTGGTGCTGTGTGTGGAGGAGGCAGGTGCAATTGTGAGACCTTGTGTGCGTGTGTGTTGTGGTGTGCATACATGCTGTTGCGTTTGCACAGCGCAAGCTGGACTCCTCTCAGCCAGCTTGGAGAGACAGGGTGGGACAGGGGAGCTTCCTCATTCCCTCCAGACCGCAGAGTCCTGCACAGGTCTGTGTGTGGGGGATGGGAGTAGACAGGAGAGTTCCAAAACACAGAAAACCGGATAGTTCAAAATCTGTCATTTTGCAGGTCAGGAAATGAAACCCAGAGAGGGTCAGGCTTCATTGGGGGCTTCCTACGCTTAGGAGGGGCATAGATGGAATTAGGGCCCAGGTTTCTGACTTCCACTTTACGGGCCGAGCTGCAGAGCATGACCCACAGGCCCAGGGTCGGCTGGAGGGTGGACGTGGCAGCTGGAAGCAGGATTAGGGGCAAGGGACAAGCATGGCCATTTCCTGGAAGGCCAGAAGGGAGAGCTGAAAACCATGGGTCCCGTAGCTTTGAAGCCTTGTGGAAAGAGGAGCATCTTATTTTTGCTTCCCCAGGGGCCTATTTGTGATTGGAAGGTTTACCTTCATGGGGTTTTTGGTTGGGGTGAGAATGAAGCCCCTGGGGACATGCCCTGGTAACAGCAGAAGCCCATAAGCTTCCTCTGTTGAGGATGGGTTTGGTCGACTGTGGGTGGGCTTGTGGGGTGTGTGCGTGCTTGGGGAGCAGGCCAGGGGCAGCTCTGCTTCTCCTGTTACTCTCTGCTTCTCCACCTTTGGAAGGCAGCCTCAGCATCACGCAGAGTCGTGAAATCCAGCTCTCTGGGTGCCAGCCACAGACATCTCCACTGCAAGGGTCTGGCATGGGGCTGGCTGAGCCTCTGTGAGTAACAGACAGATTAAGTGAGTCACAAATGCACCAGAGTTTGAGAACTTTGAATCAGTTACTTCCCTCCACGGGCAGGCACGTTGTTGCTGGAATGGGAGATGGGCATAGGGATACATATTTTAATTTCATTAGCTGTGCGTTTTAAGAGGTCTTGGAAAAATTCAGAATTAACGTAAAGGTTATCACAAAGCTAGGTAGGTATTCAAAAACTTAAAAAGTGAATATTTCATTTTGTTTAAGAATTAAGAGATTAAAAAATTAAACATTAGTGCAAGCATACTGGTGATGTCGTTCATTTGTTAAGTCTTGTCCGACTCTTTGTGACCCCACGGACTGTAGCCCACCAGGCTCCTGTGTCCATGGAATTCTCCAGGCAAGAATGCTGGAGTGGGTTGCCATTTCCTCCTCCAGGGTATCTTCCTGACCCAGGGCTTGAATCCAAGTCTCCTGCATTGGCAGACGGGTTCCTTACTACCATCTGAGCCACCAGGGACGCCCACTGGTAACATGGCCAAAACCATATAGGTGGTACCTGGTAACTGTGGTTTGGTAAACCTAGTTCTGTAAAAGCAAATATTCAAGGATATAGTTTTGAAGGTTTGAAGACAGATCATCATTGGCTCAGGGCAGAGTCCCAGGAGGGAAGGGGGTAGGTGGGTGAGGCTTGGCTAAGGTGAAGCTGCCCCTCCACAGTGGGGCCCCTCCTTGCCCCGCCCTCAGGGGAAAGCCAGATTGTGTCCCCAGGGACTGGAGCTGGGAGAATGTGTTTTGGGAAGTGCCAGGCGTGGTTAAATCCCACCTCCCTTTCCCAGGAGCAGCTGTTACCATTTACTCCTTGGCTTGTTGGGCTGGCGCAGGCCTGGGAGGAATTTCCTGCTCCTGAATCCCTGGTAGGTCCTGTGTGGTCTGTGCAGGGATGGGGTGGGGTAGGGGTGGGGTAATAGGGACCTCCCTCCCTGCTGTTTGGATATTTTGGTTCAGGGGCCACAGCCCCACACTGGGCTGGGGGAGGCTGGTATTTGCAATCCAGCATCTCATCCTTCTTCCCCAGTGGAGAGTTTTTTTTTTAATTTTAAAACTATCTATTATTTATTTATTTATTTTTGGCTGCGCTGAGTCTGTGATGCTGTGGGCTTCTCATTGCAGTGACTGCTGTTGCTGCTGGGAGCATGGGCTCTCGGGTGTATAGGCTTTAGTCGGTGCAGCGCGCAGGCTCAGTAGTTGCAGCTTGTGGGCTCCAAAGCATTCACACTTCAGTGTTTGTGGCGCGTGGGCTCCGTAGTTGTGGCACACGGGCTTAGTTACCCCCACGGCTTGTGAAATCTTCCCGGACCAGGGATCAAACCCGGGTCCCCTGCATGGGCAGGCAGATTCTTAACCATTGGACCACCAGGGAAGTCCCCCAGTGGGGACTCTTGAAAAGGATAGCATAACTTTTTGGACTCCCGAGGTTTGTCGTTGTTCAGTAGCTCAGTCATGTCTGACTCTTGGCCGCCCATGGGCTGCAGCAGGCCAGGCTTCCCTGTCCTTCACCATTTCCCAGAGTTTGCTCAAACTCATGTCCATTGAGTTGATGATGCCATCAAATCATCTCCTCCTGTGTCATCCTCTTCTCCTCCTGCCTTCAGGAGAACCCTAGGGAGAGGTGCCTTAGTACAGACGCAGGGGCAGTGCATGGGCTGGGGAGAGGCCGTGCCAGGCCTGTCTGCCTGGGCAGTTCGTTCCTCACTTACCAGATGAATCAGAGCAGCCCAGCCCCAGGGCCTCTCTCCAGGGTGGAGTGGGGCCCCGTCACCCACCCACTGGCCTCTGTCTCCTCTCCAGGAGGATCAGAAGGGGCATCTTCCTGGTAACTAGGTGATTGGTGTTACTATCGCCACCTTTGTGTGTGTTTCTAGGAAATTTACCAAGTTTTGGCCCAGGGTTTTACATTTCCCACCCTGTTAGCAAAAGCTTTCACTCTTCACGCTCCAAGTGGAAGCCGCAAGGCTATAATTACATTGCATTTACTCGGGAACTTGCTGAGGGGAGCGGGAGGGTGTTCCTGGGAACCTGAGAGTGGCCGAGGGCCTGATTTAGCTGCTTTTCATTCGCGGTTGTTGTCCCGCTCCCTCTGGGGGCCCTCACAGCCCCCTCTTCCTTCACCTCAGGCCCCGGGCTGCGTGGCTGTTCGCTTCCACCAGCCAGCATCCTGACAGGTGCACTGGAGGAAACAGCACCTGGCTGGTCCCGGAGGGCCCTCCCACGGAGGCGGCGCCCCTGGAACAGGCTTTGTGTAGACAGGCATCCTTGGGTCCTCGCCTGGCCTGGGCAGAGCGGCTTGGCAGCTGCTCAGGGAACTGCTTGGAAGGGCATGTGTCCCCCTCGCCCTCCGCCGCCCCGGTTCCATGACTGGAAACCCTTGCCTGGCTCCCCAGCATCATCTCTGGTGGTCCCTCTTCCAGGTTCCGTCTCCAGGCCTGCTGCATTGCTGTAGATTCTTGCCAGCCTCTGATCTTGCTGTTTGTTCCCTCTTCCTGGGACCTCTTTCCACTCTTTCTGCTTCCTCTGCCTCATCCCATAGGTTGCAGCAGAGAGATCCCTGCTTCTGCGACCTTCTGGTCTGGGCACGATGATTTCCTCTTGGCTCCTACAGGCAGTGCCATGAACTCCCTGACACATGAGCATCACCTTGACCCTGACCCCAGCCGTGGTTCTGGGGAGGTGTCTGGCACTTGGTGGACCCTCAGTGAAGATTTGTTAATTGCAACCTAGACGGGTGGGATGGGGTGGAGGTGGGAGGGAGGTTCGAGAGGGAGAGGACATAGGTATATCTGTGGCTGATTCATATTGACGTTTGGCAGAAACCAACACAATATTGTAAAGCAACTATCCTTCAATTAAAAAATAAATAAAAAAAAGATTTGTTAATTGAATGTGTAAGAAAATGAACCTTGATTCCCTCTCTGCCCTAATTCCCCTTTTACTTTTACAAGAAGAGGAGAGGCACTTTTTTTTTTTTTCTGCCTTCATCAGGCTGCTGTTGGTTAGGCAGGGTGTTGGGAGTGAGGTCTGTCTTTGAAGATTACCCCCTGGCTTTCACTTCTGAGCAGTACCGGGCTGGGCCCCACACTGATGCTTTTTTTAAAACGATTTTTTGATTGACCAATTTTAAAGTCATGGGGCAAGTTTTGGCCATGAAGCATGTGGGATCTTGGCTCCCTGACCGGGGATCAAACCTGTACCCTCTGCACTGGAAGGTGAAGTCTTGGACTGGACTTCCAGGGAAGTCCCTCCACACTGATGTTTGGATGTGGTCCTATACTGACTGATATCCTGGTCCTGTGTCACTTTTGGCTTCCTTAATATTATTAGCCAATGTGTTTTGAATACTTACTATGAATGAGTGAAAGGATAGAAAGTGTTAGCCACTCAATCATGTCCAACTCTGTGCGACCCCATGGCTCCTTTGTCCATGGAATTCTTCAGGCAAGAATACTGGAGTGAGTTACCATTCCCTTCTCTAGGGGATCTTCCCTACCCAAGGATCAAACTTGGGTCTCCTGCATTGCAGGCAGCTTCTTTACCTGAGCCATCATAATGAGGGAAGCTCATTATGATCTATAGATACTGTTCTAAATACATTTATTCTTTCACCCAGCACACAGGGATTCAGCCTTCACTATGTACCAGACACTGGCAACCATGGATACAACAGTGAGTGCAATTGACACATCCCCGGCTTTCATGGAGCTTGTATTTAGTTGAAAAATACAAATGATTGAACAAGTATATACTGTGCCAGATGGTGATGAGTGCTCTGCGGAGAAGAGATCAGAGTAGAAGGTGAAGGGAGGGACTTGTTATTATGTCAGCATGGTCAGGGGGACTCACAGATAAGGTTTTGAGCAGAGACCTGAAAGGAGTGAGGAAAGGGACTGTGTGGTCATGGGGTGGGGGAGAGCATTCTAGGCAGAAAGCAGCAAGTGTAAAGGCTCTGAGGTCAGGTCATGAGTGGCACGTCCCAGGAAGAGGAAGGAGGCGAGTATGGTTGGAGGGAGTAAGTGCAGGGGAAGTGAGTGGGAAGTGAGGTCATATATGGCAGCCCTGGCTAACAGAACTATGCGTGAGTCACATGTGCCATTCAAATTTCTTTCTTTAAAACATTTTTGTTGGAGTATAGTATAGTTAACAACTTGTAAGTTTGTTGGTTTCAAGAGTTCAGCGAAGTGAATGAATTATATACATACATGTAAAGGTCGGTCTAGTCAAGGCTATGGTTTTTCCCGTGGTCATGTATGGATGTGAAAGTTGGACTGTGAAGAAAGCTGAGCGCCGAAGAATTGATGCTTTTGAACTGTGGTGCTGGAGAAGACTCTTGAGAGTCCCTTGGGCTGCAAGGAGATCCAACCAGTGCATCCTAAAGGAGATCAGTCCTGGGTGTTCATTGGAAGGACTGATGCTAAAGCTGAAACTCCAATACTTTGGCCACCTCATGCGACGGGAGTTGACTCCCTGGAAAAGACTCTGATGCTGGGAAGGATTGGGGGTGGGAGGAGACGGGGACGACAGAGGATGAGATGGCTGGATGGCATCACCGACTCTGTGGACATGAGTTTGAGTGAACTCCGGGAGTTGGTGATGGACAGGGAGGCCTGGTGTGCTGTGATTCATGGGGTGGCAAAGAGTCGGACACGACTGAGCAACTGAACTGAACTGAACTGATCCACTCGTTTTTAGATTCTTTTCCCATACAAACTGTAACAGAATACTGAGAGTTCCCTGTGCTACACAGTAGGCCCTTATTAGTTATCTATTTTATATATGGTTACATGTAGGAGCGTGTATAAGGCAATCCCAGTCTCCCAATTTATCCCTCCCCCACCATTTCTGAAATTTCTCCCAGCTGCATTAAAAAAAAGAAGCAAGTGAAATTAATGATATTTTTATTTAACACACTGTATCCCAAATATTATTGCTTCAACATATAATCAAGGAAAATGTGATTTGAAATGAAATGCTTTATTATTTTTTCTTATTATGTTTTCAAAATCTGGTGTGCACATCTCATTTTGGGCTAGTTTCACTTCCTGTTCAGTGGCCATGTTCAGGAGTGCCTACCATATTGGACAGCATGGATGGAGAGGCCTGTGAATGAGATGGGGATGCCACTGGAAGCTTTGGGGCCCGGGAGCATTATCTCTGCCTTAGGTTCTAGAAGGTTTGCTCCAACTGTGATGAGAAAAGACTTCTGGGGGTGGTGAGGGGGTAGGGGAGAAAGGGCAGAGCAGGGAGACTGGAAAGGAGGCCCTGACCAGTATGCAGTGACAATGGTTAGGACCAAGGTGGTGGTGGTGAGGGTGACTGGATTCTGGGTGTAATCTACCAGGTCTTTCTGATGTGCTTGAGAGAGGAGTTTAGGAAGGGTAAAGATTTTTGGCCTGAGCTAGTGGAAGCCTGGGCTTGTTTTTTAGAGGGTTGAGGAGGACTCGGGGTGGGGACACCCCAGGAGGAGCATGTGGAGAGTGGCTTGAGATGCGGTGTCAGCCTTCCAGGTGGAGCTGATGGGCAGGCAGTTGGACATCTTGAGTCTGGGGTTCAGAGTGGAGGTCTCTGACCTGGCCGGAGGTATAAATTTGGGAGTTGACAGCGTACTGATGGTGTTTAGGGCTGAGCATGAGCGGAAGGCCCGAGGGAGTGGGTGCACATAGAGAAGAGGGGCCTGAGCCCTGGTGGAGAAGGTGGAAGCAGTGAAGCAGGCTTCGAAGGAGAGCTCACCAAGGCAGCACGAAGGCGGTGAGGAAGAGGGGCTGGAGGAGCCACCAGCTGTGCCCAGTGTGCGGCGGGCAGAGCGGGAGGAAACCCTCGGGTCTCTGATCACTGCCAAGTGAGAAGGGAAAGCCCAGGCTGCGGTGGGTCTAGGAGAGGACGGGAGGGGGGAAGGTGGCCACTGGAACAGATGACTTGTTTGAGGGCTTTTGTTTAAAGAGGAGGAAGATAGGTGAGGTGAGGTGAGGTGAAAGTTGTGTTCAACTCTTTGCCATCCTGTGGATAGTCTATGGAATTGTCCTGGCTAGAATACTGGAGTGGGTTGCCATGCCCTTCTCCAGGGGATTTTCCCGACCCAGGGATCAAACCCGGATCTCCTGCATTGCAGGCAGATTCTTTACCAACGGAGCCACCAGGGAAACCCCTTTAGTAGGGGGTATGTGGTCACAATTTCTTTTTTTCCTTTAAAGATGTTCAGTGTATTAGCTGATGGAGAAGATGCAGTAACAGGGCAAAATTATCATGAGAGAGAGAGAAATGAGCTGATTCATACAGCAGTGCCGATGAGGTAGGTGCTGTTTTCCAGACGAGGAGACCGAGTAAAGGAGGGCCTGGTCACTTGCTCAAGGCCACCCAGTGATAAGTATCAGGACCAGGGATCAATGCAGATGCCTTAGTTTTAGAATGTCCAGTTTTAACTACTCTGTTTGTTTCCCAGCTAGATTTGTGAGGTCTTTGAGAGGATCCTCATCTCACACTTCCATGTCCAGCCCAACACCTCGCAGGGAGAGGGCTGTGCAGAGGTGGGACTTGATAGATCTTTAATGACCAAGTGATCAGAACACTAGGACCTGGGCTGGAAGTGCCGTGGGAGGGTGGGCGTGGCGGCCCCGTAGTCCTTCCTACTCTTGTGGGGGCGGGACATCGAGCAGACAGAAATACTGATAAGAGTTTGTCCGGTGGATGAGGAATGAATGAAAAGCTGTGGCTTTTCTTCCTAAGCCGGTGGCTGTCTGTGGTGTACCGTGGTGCTGGCTGGATCTGGGCTCCTGCTCAGGTTTGGTGCTAGTGTGCTTGAAGATTCCATTCAGCTGTCACTAGCATGTTATGGAGGGTGAGGGGCACGTGCAGCCTGAACTCCTGCTTCTCTGCTCTGTCTGTCATCAGAGCAGATGAAGAGATACTCTGTTGGTGGTGGTGGTGGGTCCCTCTGCTGTGTGTTCCCCTCAGAACAACTGAGACTTGTGGGGTGGAGTGGACACCACAGAAGGAGCCTGACAATTTCTGGGATTACAGCTTTGTGCCCAAGATGTTTTGCTCTGCAGACGGGGCACAAAGCTCAAAGCCACGGCTCTAACGCCAGGGTCCCGGCAGCAAATCCGCACTTTGCCTGATGAGGGCTCAGCCCTGCCGGAGTCCATGGCTGGCCTTCAGCCTCCTCCTCACTCTGCTGAGCTCCCAGTCCAGTGCTTGGTTTCAGTGCTCTAGGCACAAACTGGGCACAGTGGCACCCCCACACCACGGGGCCTTTTGGAATGTGTGGAGACAGTTTCAGCGGTCACAGTGGTGGGGATGAGAGTGGTGATAATAGTTCTATTTGTACTCTGGCTACTGAAGATCCCAGAGTGGGAACTTCTTAAGGGCTGGCAGTGCCCCAGATCGGAAGCCCTGTTCACGCGTGTGGATGTTGAGTGCCTAGGGACCCAGGGACCCGTCTTGCATCAGCTGCCACCCTGTTATGTGCTCTTGAGCCAGTCCCTTTGTTTCCCCGTTTCCCACTTTTGTGAACAGAGCCATGAACACCTAGTTGCTTGCTTTTTCGTCTTGTGATAAGATTTTTTTTTTAATCAGAATATAGTTGATTCACAATATTGTGTTAGTTTCAGGTGTATAGCAAAGTGATTGTTATATACATATATATTTTTTGAATTATTTTCCACTATAGGTTATTACGAAGTGTTGAATATAGTTCCCTGTGCTATACAGTAAATTCTTGTTGCTTATCTGTTTTAAGTATAATAGTTTGTATCTGTTAATCCTATACTCCTAATTTATCTCCCTCTCCCCTTTCCCCTCTGGTAACCATAAATTTGTCTTCTGTGCGTCTGTTTCTGTCTTGCATATAGACTCATTTGCATTATTTTTTAGATTCCACATTTAAGTGATATCATATAATATTTGTCTTCGTCTGACTTACATCACTTAGTATGATAGTCTCTAGGTCCATCATGTTGCTGCAAATTGCACAATTTCTTTCTTTTTTATGACTGAGTAGTATTCCATTGTATGTGTACATCACATCTTATTTATCCATTCATTCTGCCTGTGGACACTTAGGTTGTTTCCATGCCTTGGTTATTGTAAATAGTGCTGCTTTGAACATTGGGGTGCATATATCTTTTTGAATTAGATATAATCTTTTCTGGTTATATGCCCAGGAGTGGGATTGCTGGATCATATGGTAGCTCTATTTTTAGTTTTTTTTTAAGGAAACTTCATACTGTTACTGAAATAAATGTTAAATAAGGCTTTGGATTAACAGTTGTCATCCTAAAAGCCATACGTACAGCTTGCTCTGTGGACCCACATGTTAACTCATTTGATCTTAACCAATCACAGCCTTAGGCAGGAGGCTGCTAAATAATCTCCTAACAGATGGGGAAGCCAAGGCAGAGAGCGCAGTGACGCTGGGGGCTGTCCCCACCGTGGGCTGACTGCCCCCTTCCTTCCCTTCAGGGACAGGGGCAGACCCGGCGGTCAGCACCAAGAGCAACCACTGCCTGGACGCCGCCAAGGCCTGCAACCTGAACGACAACTGCAAGAAGCTGCGCTCCTCCTACATCTCCATCTGCAACCGCGAGATCTCGCCCACCGAGCGCTGCAACCGCCGCAAGTGCCACAAGGCCCTGCGCCAGTTTTTTGACCGCGTACCCAGCGAGTACACCTACCGCATGCTCTTCTGCTCCTGTCAGGACCAGGCGTGCGCTGAGCGCCGCCGCCAGACCATCCTGCCCAGCTGCTCCTACGAGGACAAGGAGAAGCCCAACTGCCTGGACCTCCGCAGCCTGTGCCGGACAGACCACCTGTGCAGGTAGGGGCTGCTGCAGCTCCTCGGGGAGCTGTTAGGGGGCGCTCTGCCTGCTCTGTGTAAATGCATTGTCATCCATCCATCCATCCATCCTTCTCTGCATTCCTTTATTCAGTACAGATTTATTGAGCTGTGTGCCCAGCTTCATACTAAGCACTGTGGGGTAACCAAGATGAACCACTGTAGGAGCTCCTGATTTAAAATCAGAGACCCTAGAACCTGGAGTAAGAGAGGACCTTCAGTGAGGCAGGGAGGGCCCTGCCTCAGCCTGGGGGTACAGAGGACAGGACCTTATCCGCCTTTCCTCCTTTAAGGAAGCCCCAGTCATTACCCCATTACCTCAGTGAGGTCCTCTCACCATCAGGGAAGGGCTCTTGCACATTCCAGAGGCAGCTCCTTCACACTGAGAGCTGAGCTCAGCAACTGTTGGATGCAGTGTGGGGCATCTGATGGTCCTGGGTCTGAGTCCTGACTTTTCCACTCACTAGCTGTGTGACTTGGAGCCTGTTTTTCAAATGTCCTGAGTCTCCATTCCTTTACCCGTGAAATGGGAATAAAACACCCACATCACAGCATTACTGTGACGATTAGATGACATGTGTGTTAAAGCTTAGCACAGAGTTTGGCATAAAGTAATTGCTTAATGAGTATCTAATTATTTGGAAGGTTTGTTTTGTTAAAGCGAGTTGAAATGTGTGTCCATAATTCTCCTGTTTTTCCTGTTTGTTATTAACATATTTATTGAGCCTCTGTGGCATCCAGTGAGTGCTTCTAAAGCATGGGCAGCAGAGGTGAACACAATGCTCTCTGAGTAGCACCCAATCCAGAAGGGAGACAGAGGAGGGGAGCATGGATCCCAATGCAGTGGGCTGAGAGCTATGGGCTCCCGGAGGCAGGTGTGTAGGGGGAGGGCCCTGCCTCAGCCTGGGGGTACAGAGCACAGGACCTTGAACTGAACCTTGGAACGAGAATGAGAAAGCAAGGGAGTGAGTCTGGCAAATACAAGGAGCACACAATGCGTCCACTTCTTGTGGAGGGCAGCTGTTAAATGGACGTATTGATGAAACATCTTTTTCAGATTATATCTTGTGTTACTTGTATGTGGGAAAAGCATGTGTGAAGGCTGGAGGGTAGGAGAGAGCCTGGGGTTATGGGTCCCTGTAGGTGGTGGGCGCACGTGGAGCTGGTTCCTGGGGAGGGGAGGTCAGAAGGGTGGCTGCTGGGGAGGTAGCTGCTGTGATCGTGCAGATAAGCAAAGCCTGCTTATTGCATCCCAGACAGCAGTCTTTTATACAGTTTATCTCATTAGTTCTTACAACAAGGCTATGAGGAAGGTGCTGTTATCATCCTTATCTGCCAAATGATCAAATAGAGGAAGTAGCTTGCCCAAGGTCGCACAGCTCCCTTGTTTCAGAACTGAATCCTATCTCCAGTGTTTTCCTCCAAAGTAGTACCCTGGTCTGGACTAAGATAGGGGCTGTGGGTATGGATATCACTAACCTCAGATATGCAGATGACACCACCCTTATGACAGAAAGTGAAGAGGAACTAAAAAGCCTCTTGATGAAAGTGAAAGAGGAGAGTGAAAAAGTTGGCTTAAAGCTCAACATTCAGAAAACTAAGATCATGGCATCCGGTCCCATCACTTCGTGGGAAGTAGATCGGGAAACAGTGTCAGACTTTCTTTTTTTGGGCTCCAAAATCACTGCAGATGGTGATTTCAGCCATGAAATTAAAAGATGCTTACTCCTTGGAAGGAAAGTTATAACCAACCTAGACAGCATATTAAAAAGTAGAGACATTACTTTGCCAACCAAGGTCCGTCTAGTCAAGGCTATGGTTTTTCCCGTGGTCATGTATGGATGTGAGAGTTGGACTGTGAAGAAAGCTGAGCGCCGAAGAATTGATGCTTTTGAACTGTGGTTTTGGAGAAGACTCTTGAGAGTCCCTTGGACTGCAAGGAAATCCAACCAGTCCATTCTAAAGGAGATCAATCCTGGGTGTTCATTGGAAGGACTGATGCTAAAGCTGAAACTCCAATACTTTGGCCACCTCATGCGACGAGTTGACTCATTGGAAAAGACTGATGTTGGGAAGGATTGGGGGCGGGAGGAGAAGGGGATGACAGAGAATGAGATGGCTGGATGGCATCACTGACTCTGTGGACATGAGTTTGAGTGAACTCTGGGAGTTGGTGATGGACAGGGAGGCCTGGTGTCTGCGATTCATGGGGTCGCGAACAGTTGGACACGACTGAGTGACTGAACTGAACTGAACTGAACTGTGGGCATGGAGAGAAGTGTGTCAGTTCAGTATCCATGTGTCAATATCAGTGTGTAAGTGTATGAGTGTATCAGGATTAAAAGTGTATCAGTGTATGATTGATAAGTAGTCTTGACAAGCCTGGGGACTGGTGGAACGTTCCCTGGAGGCAGTGCCCTTTCTGTTTTGTTTACTCCACACTTGGGATGGCTCAGATGGTAAAGAATACCCTGCAATGCGGTAGACCTGGGCTCGATCCCTGTGTTGGGAAGATCCCCTGGAGAAGGGAAAGGCTACCCACTCCAGTATTCTGGCCTGGAGAATTCCGTGGGCAGAGGAACCTGGTGGGCCACAGTGCATGGAGTCTCAAAGAGTTGGATATGACTTAACGACTTTCAGTGTCACTTTCACCTTACTCCACACTTCGTCCTGCATGTTGAGCCTGGCTCATGGCAAACACTCTGTGAACATCAGTTGAATGAATACGTGAGTGGTGGCCACCATGTTTCCTCGTTTGATAATTATGGGGCAATGGAGCCATTCGACGCGCGTGTTGAACGTGCAGCACGGACTGTTGCCATCCCCATGATGTCTTGGGGGCATCTGAATCTATGGTCCTGGAGCTCAGTGAAGAAGCTGGAGTGGAGGAATGGGATTGGGGTTATTTCGGGGACCTGGGAGAACAGGGCTGCAGAGGGAAGGGAGCTTCTGGCCTGTGTGGCTGAAGGGGAAGCACTGCCTTGGTTTGGAAAATGAGCTGGAGTTTGGAGAAGGACTGATCCCTGTGGGGCTGGAAAAGCCTGAAGAAGGTGGGCTTTTCTCTTTTGCTTACTTAAAGAAACATACCTTATTGCCTACAAAAACGATTGGGGTGGGCTTCCCTGATAGCTCAGTTGGTAAAGAATCTGCCTGCAATTCAGGAGATCCCCGTTTGATTCCTGGGCTGGGAAGATCCGATGGAGAAGGGATAGGCTACCCACTCCAGTATTCTTGGGCTTCCCTTGTGGGTCAGCTGGTAAAGAATCCGCTTGCAATGTGGGAGACCTGGGTTTGATCCCTGGGTTGGGAAGATCCCCTGGAGAAGGGAAAGGTACCCACTCCAGTATTCTGGCCTGGAGAATTCCATGGACTATATATAGTCCATGGGGTTGTAAAGAGTCGGACACGACTGAGCGACTCTCACTTTCAAAATGAAACTATGAACACAGCAAGAAGATGATTAGAAGTAGAAAACTCGGGCCCAGAAAAGGAAGTTGGGCACCAAGGCAGCACGTGTGTGCTCTAGGATGGGGATGGTCCTGGGCTGGGACTCAGCTTCCTGAGAGCTGAGAGAAAGTCAAGACTTGATGGGGACATCACTCCCAAAATGTGATGGGAGGAACCTACTGATTATTGAGTGGAGACATGATTCTCCTTGTCCTAAATGCTACACTGACCTTGTCAGGCTGCATGACACAGTGTATGTGGGATGACAGGATGGATGAGGGACTGGAGGGGCTCGAGGCCAAGCCTGAGTCCAGGATCAGTGACCAGAAGCTGGGGCATTGGGACTAAGGCCAAGTACACCAGGGCCGTGGGCAGTGGGCCTGGCATCAACTCTCAGGTGGACATCTCTCTGGGGTCCTGAGCAGAGCAAGTTTGGGAACACTGGCAACCCCTCTTATTAGTGGCGTTTTAAGGGAGGAAATGGCAACCCACTCCAGTGTTCTTGCCTGGAGAATCCCAGGGACGGGGGAGCCTGGTGGGCTTCCGTCTATGGGGTCACACAGAGTCGGACACGACTGAAGTGACTTAGCAGCAGCAGCAGCAGCAAGGGAGGAAAAGACCCTGATGCTGGGAAAGATTGAAGGCAAAAGGGGAAGAGGGCAGCAGAGGATGAGATGATTGGACGACAGCATTGACTTAATGGAGATGAGTTTGAGCAAACTCTGGGAGATAGTGAAGGACAGGGAAGCCTGGTGTGCTGCAGTCCGTGGGATCACAGAGTTCAGACACGACTGAGCGACTGAACAAGGGAGGACGATACACACAGCTCCTAAAGAGATGGGAGAGCATGGAGCAGGGTGTTTAAACCAGACTATCGGGAGGATCAAGAGTGAGGCGTCCCAGGACCTGAGGGCTGACAGTTTCTGAGAGCACTGAGCCAAGCCTGTGAGTCCATGCATCCTGCTGTAAATTTAGACAACGGCAACCATGGGAGTCACAGCGAACATGCTGTGTCTGGATTACTGAGTTGGGTCCCGCGTAGGAAGTTCAGGTATTCCCAGATGTGGCTGGGTGGGCTTCTGGTCTAGGACCAGGGTGTTCCTCTAATGCATCTTCCACAACTCTGGCCCCACCCAGCTCCCACCCCCAGGCTTATTTAAAGTGTGGTCCTGCAAGTGGGACTCCAATGGCTCAGCGGGTAAAGAATCCGCCTGCAATGCAGGAGACACAGGAGATGCCCGTTCAATCCCTGGGTTGGGAAGAGCCCCTGGAGAACAGAATGGCAACCCAGTCCAGTATTCTTGCCTGGGGAATCCCATGGACGGATGAACCTGGTGGCCTACAGTTCATGAGGTTGCAAAGAGTTGGACATGACTGAGCGACTAAGCACGTGCCCGCAAGTGGGAGAATGAGGGATGAAGGCAGAACCCGTGTTTAGGGTGAGTCTGGCAGGATTTGGGGATCCATTTCAGTGTGGCCATGTATCCTGGGGGAGCTCTGCCTGTGACTTAGTGTGGGAGGTGGGTGGACGAGGTTGCCATGGTGACCCTGCAGGCGGGAAACCTACCTTCTGTGCTTGCCCTACCCCTGGTCTCCTGAGAAGTCCTGGATGACTGTTTCATTGCCTGTGCCCTGGGCTTCTTCACTGATCAAACAAAGATGCTCCCCATTCTCCCAGGACACTTCCTAGTTTTTGGGTCTAAGTCCATCACACGGCTTTCCTGTCTGCCTTCTTCCCCTGTGCTTCCACTTGAGGTCATGTTTCCAGAGAGGTGAGCTCTTGGTACAAGAGGAAATGACCAGAGATGCCTCATTAAGGTAGATGGGGTGGAAGGGCAGGTTTGAAGGAGAGGAGCTGACTTCTTTCCATGCTCTTGCAGGCTTGGCTTACTGACGCCTGGACCCTGCCTCTGTGGTCCGTGATGAGCCCAGGGAGTGAGGAGTGCCTGGGGAGGGACCCCTGGAGCCCAGGCAGTTCTCCACTGTGCCCTTCCTTCCCTCCTGGCCTTGGTGACCTCCAGGTTTCTGCCCACTGGTGGGCACCACAGTGGACATCTTGACTGTGAAAGAGGGAGAGCCCAGTGCCATTGTGTTTGGAACAAGAACTGGGGACCCTCAAGTCTTCCTTTCCTGGATACTTTAATGGATGGAACTGACCCTGATGGGGGTCATGGGAGAGCCTCTCTGGGCTGACTCTTTGGGAATGCGGCCGTTGCAGGCATCTCCTAGATCACGCCCCACACTCTAGGGCTCTAGTGCCCAGTTTGCATCCTTCAGCTCTGGTACTTAGCCCAGCTCTGCCCAGGCTTTTCTTTGAGTGAATCTTGGCCCAGGACTTCTATGGGGGCTTTTCCCTGAGTGAATCTTGGCCTAGGACTTCTATGGGGGGCAGCTCTACAAGACACCCTTCACCTGGCACGACATTAAAGCAAATGCATTGATGTGCTGTGCACTGCCCCTAGCAGCAGGCCTCGTACATCCCATGTGATATTTAACAGACTCCGCTGTGCTGTCTTATGAATGTCACTAAGAACTAAACAGAAGGGTTTGAAGAAGCTTTGGTTAAACAAGGGTTTTTTCCTGCTGGGGCCGCGGGGTGTTGGAGGCATTTCTGAATCCTCCCCCTGCTCTTTGGACCAGGATCAGCTTGGGGTCAGAGGGAGGGAGCCTCTGAGAGTGGAAGCTTCCTGCTTGAGCCATGGGTCCAACTCATCTTGAAGTTTCACCCCGGGAACCCTGCCTTCTGCCTTCATCTGATTCATGTCTCATGGGCCTTTAGTGCTGTGGACTTAGGATCAGGAGAGACTTTTCCTTTCAAAGGCTTCTGATGTGGAGTCTGAAAAGCCTGGAGAATCTCCTGGAATGATTCCACGGAATTTGGCTAATTCTCTTACCCCAGCTCTTCAGTGGGCTGTGACCTACTTCCTTTTTAGAATGTAAACTTTTGGTTTCTACTTTCTCAGTTTACAGTCATTGCAAGGATAGTCCGGACTGTGTGTGTGTGTGTGTGTGTGTGTGTGTGCGCGCGTGTGTGCGTGTGTGTGTAGGATGCGGTTGTGGGGCTATGGGAAGGATGATTGTGATTGTGTTGTCTTGTAAACTGTATGCCTGTAGGTCTTGCTTGGAGCGGCCCCCTAGAATGCCCTGTTCTTCTTGGTCTGCCAAGAGGATATGGATATAAATAACTCAGGGCTGGCCCTGTGCCACATCTCCGGCTGTAATTTAACCTTTGGGTGCTGAGGACGTGTATAAATAGTTTTCAGCCTGGGGCTACCCTAGCTGCCTGGGATCCTTTATGCAGTGGACATTGTCCTTGTCTGAGAGGGTTGCTGGGAAGGCAGAGGGTTTGGGGTCCCCTGTCTCAGCTGTCTGCAGGGAGTGGGGAGGTGCCCCTTCAGCAAGACCCTCGCCCCCTTGCCTAGCTTGAAGTGTGTCTGGTATCTGTAAGCAGTGTGGATGGACAGGTCTGGGTTTGATTCTTGGCTCTCTGAGGCTGTCCCTGAGCTCCTTTTGGACTCTACAGAATCTGCTGGCTGAAGTTTTCAGCAGGTTAACTCCAAATGGTTATTTTCGTAGGTGGTTGGGGGGCTTCCAAGCCTTTCCTTCTTTAAAAGGAGAGGATCTTGAATATCTTGAAATTATATGTAAAGTTTTATGTGTACTTTCTGGAGAGAAACTTTTTGCTTTCATTAGATTCTTAAAGGATTCCTTGACCTCCCCCAAGTTAAGAACCTCTTCCATCTCCAGATGGCCAACTTGGATTGGCTGCCTAGAGGATTATGAATTTAGCAGAGGGAACTGTGATTAATTAGTGGTGCCTGCCACTGACATGGAAGGGGCAGAATCGTGGACAGGGCAGATCTGCTAGAACCCAGCTAGTCATTCCTGGGACCACTGGTTCACCAGTAGCAGAAGGAATGGGGGTCTTGGAGTCATTCTTTTATTCATTTTCTAAACATTTAAAAAAATTTATTTATTTATTTTTGGCTGAGCTGGATCTTTTTGCTGCACATTAACTCTAATCGCAGTGAACGGGGCCTCCTCTTCATTGTGGTGCATGGGCTTCTCGTTGTGGTGGCTTCTCTTGTGGAGTACAGGCTCTAGGCGCATGGGCTTCAGCAGTTGTGGCACACAGACTCAGTTGCCCCGCGGCATGTGGGATCTTAGTTCCCTGACGTGTGTACCCTGCATTGGCTGGTTGATTCCTAACCACTGGACCAATAGGGAAGTCCCTCCTTTGTTCATTTGACAGCTGTTTGTTGATCATCCACTCTGGGCCAGTCTTCATGTTGGGATTGGGGAGTTAATGAAGTAGGTAGAGGTCCTTGATAGTCCAATGACAGGACACAGCTGATTGATTGCCTCTGCAATGGGAATAGAGCCACGCAGAGAACTAGATGGTAGCATTTCCATTCAGGTTCTCTTGAAATCCCAGTTCTGCTCTGCTCCCTACCAATCCATCCCTGGGTTACTCTGGTGGCTCAAAGAGCAGCTGTTTCTAGGGGAAGATGAGCCACAGATGGATGAACCTTGTTCAGAGGTCCGTCTGGCCTTGGAGCAGAGCTGTGCCCAGGAGTGCCATGGGATAAGGAGGTCACCATCCTCCTGAAGAAGACTCAACCAGCAAGGTTGCAGTGGCTGGGGAGGGGCTTGGGATCCTTTGTCCGGCCAGAGACTGTGAGATCCATCTTCTCCTTGGGGATTCCACGCTGGCTTCTGCTACTGGCCTCATTAGGGGTCCTGCTCACCCTTGATCTTTGGGCCAAGAGTGCCCAGAGTATGCCTGTTGGAATTTCCTGTGGCAAATTGACACAAGGCTGAAATGTGGAACATTGCTAAAGGCTCTGGGAAAACAGACAGAGAGAAGCTGCAGCCTAGATATTTAGTTTGCAAAATAGGGTTTCCATGACTTCTTGCTCTGGCCACTACAGGGACGTCAGAACGACTGGACAGTCAGCACCTGTACCTTTCACCATCCAGGCTGCTGTCTGGACACCTGGGCTCCCTAAAGCTCACACGCCAGAGAGACAAGGTGCACCCCTTGTCTAGCTGAGGCTACCACTGGTGGAGTTCTGAGTGAGTGAGAACCCACTCATCCCTGGGTGATTGGCACGAGGAATGACACATGACCCGCTCTGAGGGGATGCTGCTTATGCAGAGAGAATCAGAGTACAAGTCGGTCAGGATTGTTCACACTAGAGGCGTCACCTCTGACTGGCTGTTGTGGGTGGGGCGGGGCATGCTCTCAGCTACCCAGATGAGGCTTCGTTCACTGGGCTCCTTGATATTTCTGCTTCCACCCAGTGATGTGGGCTTTTTCCTCGTTACTGTCTCTATCCACTGGGGCTGCTATAACAAAATGCTATGGACCAGAGGGTTTACCCGACAAATATTTCTTTCTCCCAGTTCTGGAGGCTGGAGTCCAAGGTGAGGGTGTCAGCACAGTTGGGTTCTTGGTGAGGGTCCTCTTTGGAGTCGTGTCCTCGCGTGCTCTTCCTTGGTGCTCGCCGAGAGGGGTTGGGTGTCTCTTCCTCCTTTCATAAGGCTGCTGGTCCCATCACGGTGCTCTACCCTCATGATCTAATTGCTTCTCAAAGACTCCACCTCCAAACACCATCACGTGGGGAATTAGGGTTTAACAGATCAATTCTAGGGGGACACAAACATTTAGTTTGTAGCACCTAGTGTGTGTGTGTGTGTGTTAGTCATTCAGTCGTGTCCAACTCTTTGTAACCCCATAGGTCTGCAGTCCACCAGGCTCCTGTGTCCATGGTATTCTCCAGGCAAGAATACTGGAGTGGGTAGCCATTCCCTTCTCCAGGGGATCTTCCCGACCTGGGGATTGAACCTGGGTCTCCTGTGCTGCAGGCAGACTTTTTTTTTTTAACCATCTGAGCCACCAGGAAAGCCCTAGACTTATACTTATTCAGCGTCTGTTTGGTTCTCATCTCTTTGAGCCCTCTCATAGCCTCTCCTTCCATTGATGTGTTCTGTTTTTTTTATGTAGACATTGTTTGTTTTAATTCTGTTGAAGTTTAGTGGATTAACAATGTTGTGTTCACTTCTTCTGTACAGCAAAGAGATTCAGTTATACATACATATACATTCTTTTTCTTAGTCTTTTCCATTATGGTTTATCACAGGATGATGAATATTTTTCCCTCTGCTATGCAGTAGGACCTTGTTGTCACTGATGCTTCCTAGAACTTGTCTGCATCCTTCATGTGGCGCTGCTCATGTGGCTTTCTGTTGGTACTTTACCTTCCCAATTCCATTCCATCCATTCCGTCGCTCAGTCGTGTCCGACTCTTTGCGACCCCGTGGACTGTAGCCTACCAGGCTTCTCCGTCCATGGGATTCTCCAGGCAAGAATACTGGGGTGGGTTACCATTTCCTTCTCCAGGGGATCTTCCCGACCCAGGGATTGAACCCGGGTCTCCCGCATTGGAGGCAGACGCTTTAACCTCTGAGCCACCAGGGAAGCCCAATTAGGTCTCCTTTTAAAATATTCACATGTATAATATATGTATATGCATGTGTGCTCAGTCACTTCAGTTGTGTCCAACTCTTTGTGACCCCATGGACTGTGGCCCGCCAGGCTC
The DNA here is from genome assembly GCF_049115385.1 of Moschus berezovskii. Lineage (NCBI taxonomy): Eukaryota > Metazoa > Chordata > Mammalia > Artiodactyla > Moschidae > Moschus > Moschus berezovskii. Next base: position 76,372,923 of record NC_142466.1, on the reverse strand, counting down.
CAGTGTCCGTGGGATTTCCCAGGCAAGAATACTGGAATGGGTTGCCATTCCCTTCTCCAGGGGATCTTTCTGACTCAGGGATCAAACCCGTGTCTCTTACATCTCCCGCATTGGAAGGCAGGTTCTTTACCACCTGGGAAGCTCGAATATATATATGTACCACTATATATATGTATGCATATATAAAATTGATTTATTTATTTAACAGAAATTTATTATGTGCCAGGCACTGTGCTAGACACTGGATATAGATACTGGAGAGCACAACAGAGATGGTCCACACCCCCTTGGAGCTTATAGTCTGATGGAAGAGATAGACAATAATCAAGCAAACACTGTATATGATTAACAAGCAACACCGTATATGCTAATCAAGCAAAGTATATGATTAACATCTTTGAAATGAGCAGGATGTAGAAATAGAATGTAATGGGGGAGGAAGGGGGGACCTCCTTGGGCAGAGCAGTCAGGGAACATTTATCTGAGGGGATGACATTTAAGCTGAGACCTGAAGAGTGAGGAGCCAGAAGAAAGACAGGTGGGAGAAAGAACATCTCACACAGAGGCAATACCATGTGCAGGAGCTGGTTGAGGGGAGGAACTTCGCATTTCTGGGGCCGTGAGAGGAGGCTGGTGTGGCTGGAGCTGAGGGAACCAGGGAGAGACCTACAGGCAGGGCTAGGTCACACAGGGCCATACCAGGCTGGGGCAAGGAGTCTGGATTTCTTCTTTTTTTTAAAAAATGTTTATTTGGCTGCACTGGGTCTTACTTGCAGCACGTGGAATCTTCAGTTTTGGCATGTGAACTCTTCGTTGCAGCATGTGGGATCTAGTTCCCTGATGAGGGATTGAACCTGGGGCCCCTGCATTGGGGGCATGGAGTCTTAGCCACTGGACCCCCAGGGAGGTCCCCAGAAGCTTTTTTTCTTCTAAGTGTACTCAGAATAAATCTAGAGACTTCCTTGGTGGTCCAGTAGCTAAGATTCCACCCTCCCACTGCAGGGGGCCTGGGTTTGACCCCTGGTCAGAGAACTAGATCCTACATGCTGCAACTAAGAGTGTGCATGCTGCAACTAAAGATCCTGCATGCCACAACAAAGAGGATCCTGTGAACTGCAACCAAGACCTGGAACAGCCAAGTGAATAAATAAATATTAAAAATAACTAAATAAAAAGAAGGAAGCTTCTGAAGTCAACTAGTAATATTATTGAAAGTGTGATAATGGATGATGACTCTGGCTACTGGGTGGAGAATTAAGGGAGGCGGCAAGAATGACCTCAGAGAGACCTGAGAGGAGGTTATTTAAGTATCACTAGATTGGAGATGACAGCATCCCAGGCCAGGAGGGTGGCCGTGTGGAGTGAGATAAGTGGGCAAATCTGAGATATTTTGGAGATGGAAATGATGCACCTTAGGAGTGAGGGAGACAGAGGAGCTCAAGCAGAGCTCACGGGTTTCTGGCTCAAGCCACCTGGTGGGCGATGATGCCATTTTCTGGGATGGCGAAAGCTTGGAGGGGGGATAAATCAGGAGTTCCATTCTAGGCATGTGCATTTTGAGATGCCTTTAAGACAGTACTATCTGGAACTTGACCAGAGTTGTAAGTTCTGGGGGTCATTAACATATTTATGGTGTTTAAGGCCAGGGGGAGATCCAACCAGCCCATTCTAAAGGAGATCAGTCCTGGGTGTTCATTGGAAGGACTGATGCTAAAGCTGAAACTCCAATACTTTGGCCACCTCATGCGATGAGCTGACTCACTGGAAAAACTCTGATGCTGGGAGGGATTGGGGGCAGGAGGAGACGGGGATGACAGAGAATGAGATGGCTGGATGGCATCACCAACTCAATGGACATGAGTTTGGGTGAACTCTGGGAGTTGGTGATGGACAGGGAGGCCTGGCGTGCTGTGGTTCATGGGGTCGCAAAGAGTCGGACACGACTGAGCAACTGAACGGAATGGACGGAAGGCCAGGGGACTGTGTAGGTTTTCCTAGGGAGAGGCTAGCATGAGAGGAGGCCCTAAAAATGTGCCTGCCCCCCTGGAAGTGCATGGTAAGGGTTTGCAGGCGTTGACACCCCAGGAGTCAAAGGAGATTTTTGAGAAAGAAGATGTGGACAGGTGTGCCAGATGCTGCCAATAGCATCTGGTGAGGAGAGGCAGGTGACCACTGGATTTTGGAAAGTGATAGACGTTGGTGACCTCCTCAACAGCAATTCTGATGCAGTGATGATGACAGAAACCTGATTGGAGTGAATTCCCTGGCAGTCCAATGGTCAGGACTCCGTGCTTTCACTGTAAAGGCACTGGGTTCGATCGCTGGCCTGGGAACTAAAATCCCACAAGCTGCATAGCCAGAGAAAGAAGGAAAGAAATAAACCTGATCAGAATCGTGGCCATGGGCTCAGTTTCTCCAGCCACAGCTGAAAGACTCCTTACAATGTGGGAAGAGGCCTTTCTCTAAGTGCCAGGCTCTTCTGAACAACCTAGCTGGTCCACCCTCTCAGAGAGGACGACTCTGGCGCTGCCAAGAAGAACCTTGCTTCTTCAGCCTTCTTCATCGAAGGGTTCTTAGAACAGCGGGAGGAGTGTCTGAGAGGTGCCCCAGGCTGCCTGTGCTGGATCTCCTGTCTGTGCTGGTTGGGGCTGCAACTTCTCCTGTGGCCAGCCAGGATGTGGTCTTTGCCTTCTCAGGGTGGTATCCGCAGAGGTGAGAAATTCTGCCTTCCTGGTATTCTGGGGCCAGCTGTCCTCCTCAGGGCACTTTCAGGGGGTATCTTAGAAGACTCAGAGACCTACAAATGGCTCTGTTCTCCCAGGGTGTCTGAGGTGGGGAGGCATAGCAGACCACCATTAGCACGCTCCCACCTAGAGAAGAACTAGGACGTTGAATTAAGTGCCAAGAAACAGCACGATCCTCAAGTGGTTGTTCTTGTTCAGTCACTCAGTTGTGTCCAGCTCTTTGTGACCCCATGGACTGCAGCACGCCAGGCTTCTCTGTCCTTCACTATCTCCTGGAGTCTGCTCAAACTCATGTCCATTGAGTGGATGATGCCATCCAACCATCTCATCCTCTGTCGCCCCCTTCTCCTCCTGCTGTCAGTCTTTCCCAGCATCAGGGTCTTTTCTAATGAGTCAGTTCTTTGCATCAGGTGGCCAAAGGATTGGAGCTTCAGCTTCAGCATCAGTCCTTCCAATGAATATTCAGGTTGATTTCCTTTAGGATTGACTGGTTTGATCTCCTTGCTGCCCACGGGATTCTCAAGAGTCTTCTCCAGCACCACAGTTCAAAAGCATCAATTCTTTGGTGCTCGGCCTTCTTTATGGTCCAGCTCTCATATCCGTACACGACTACTGGAAAAACCATAGCTTTGACTGTATGGACCTTTGTCGGCAAAGTGACATCTCTGCTTTTTAATGTGCTGTCTAGGTTTGTCATAACTTTTCTTCGAAGGAGCAAGCGTCTTTAATTTCATTGCTGCAGTCACTATCTGCAGTGATTTTGGAGCCCAAGAAATAAAGGCTGACTCATATGGAGTGAGAGGGAAATTTGGGGAGAACTGCTTGCACCTGGCCCAGGATGCATTGTACTTGTCCAGCAGGATCCTTCAGAGCACGGGAGTTCTCCATCACTCGGCCTTTGGTGGGTTAGGGGTGCTCAAGAAAAGATATGTTCTTCAGAGGGGCTGGAGTTGCAGCTCTGGCTTCAGATCCTTACCTTGGCAATTGTGAGAGCTTGACTGGTTTTTTTTTTTTAACATCACACAACCTCTGTGCTTCTTGTCAAAATCAGGACAGTTACACCTACGAGGAAGCTTGGTCCCTTATTCCCCAGGACTTCCAGGGTGCTCCATTGCTAGGTACTCAGCACCCAGGATGCTGAGTTAAACCTTGGGCTGTGCGGGGTGTGAGGTGGAGGGCCAGCCCCCAAGGCTGGTAGGGGCCATCAGGGAAGGCAGCTTGGAGGAGGTGTCCGATCTGAGCTTGAAGGAGGAGCAAGCAGGCCTGTTCTAAAAGGCGGCCTTTCTTGTTCTCTCAGGGGGTATGTGTGTCTCAAAAAGGACGGGGCAGGCAAGCGAGAATCAGCTTCTAAAACCTTTGTGCATTTTGCCAAGAAGTCTGATTTTCTTGGAAGACACCAGGGAGCCATGATGTGTTTAAGGCAGGAGAGAGACCCAGTACAGTTAGTGCTTTAGAAGGAAGATCCCTTTGGCTGCTGTGCAAACAATGGGTCAGAGGAGAGAGGGGCTGGAGATGGGGGTGTCCTAGGGGCCCACATTGATGGGGCCTGAGATCAGCAGGGCCGAGCCAGAGGATGTGAGGGGCGAGGCCAGTTCCCAGAACTAGCTGGATGTGGACAGAGAGGGAGTGGGAGGAGGCGGGTGGACACCGCAGTCTCTGACCTGTTGACCGGCTGGCTGACAAAGTCATTACTACCTGAGAGATGGGAGCAGGAGGTCTGGGCACAATGTTAATGTTAGTCTCTTCAGTCGGGTCTGACTCTTTGTGACCCCCATGGACTGTAGCCCACCAGGCTCCTCTGTCCCTGGATTCTCCAAGCAAGAATACTGAAGTGGGTTGCTATGCTCTTCTCCAGGGGATCTTCCCGACTCAGGGATTGAACCCGGGTCCCCTGCATTGCAGACAGATTCTTTATTGCCTGAGTCACCAGAGAAGCCCTAGTCTGGGCATAGAGGGAAGGTGTTTGGGTTTTCAACTTGTTTGTTGGGAAACCTTTGGAACGGGCAAGTGGAAATAAATACCTGGGAGTTTGGGAGAGAGGTCGAGGCTTGAGATTGAGATTATGGGATTAAGTGAAATAAAGCAGGAAGAGCTGTGAGGAAGAGCCTCTGGGCACAGAGGCTCACAGTAAACATTAGTTCCTTCATAGAGCTTGTAAGCTCATTTGGGGAGACAAGGCTTACACGTGTGGAAACATTTAATATGAAGAGGAGGCCCTGCTTAATTAAGTGTTGTAAGGATTAAACTGCTTGCGGTGGGTGTTCAGAGGAAGGGAGCTGTGTGGCTGGAAGAGCCATGATAGGTGATGTGGAGTGGGGATCCTGCAGCTGGGAGGGGAAGGAAGCTTCCGGAACGGGGCAGGAGGGGAAACCAGACTGGACATGGATGTCCCAGGAGAGAGGGAGGTCCTGCTTGGGGCACAGGCTCCAGTGGAAGGAGGTGTGTGTGTGTGTGTGTGTGTGTGTAACTGGAGCTCTGAAATGTTCTGGGGAGACACTGGGAGGATAGGGACTCCTGCAGCCCCTCCCAGCCTCCTACCTGTCAGTTCATAATTCCAGCAGACTCCAAACTTGTTGCTCAATAAGAGGAAGAAACAGAGGCAGGTTAAATCCTAATTTTACCGCAGCTCTGCGACTACCTCGACCATAACTAACTCTTCGATCTTGTTGGAAACTGGAACGAGTTACCTTGTTAGTAGGAGTTCCCCATTCTAAGGGGCTTCCCTGGTGGCTCAGATGGTAAAGAATCCACCTGCAATGCAGGAGAGCCCTGTTTGATCCCTGAGTCGGGAAGATCCCCTGGAGGAGGGAATGGTAACCCACTCCAGTATTCTTGCCTGGGAAATCCCATGGACAGAGGAGCCTGGCAGGCCATAGTCCATAGCGTCACAGAGTCGGACATGACTGAGCGACAAAGCACGTATGCCCCATCCTAGGAGGTACAGAGCAGAGGCTGGGGGCCCCTTGCCAGGCCTCAGATGAGTGTCAGGTTTGGGACTTCTGTCCCTTCTGAGCTGGTGTGATTGTGAACCTCTTGTCTCTCAAGTTCAAATGAAGGGAATGGATCGCGTGAACCAGGAGGCCCCCTGTGCTCCCTTCTCCCTGCCCCTCCCCTTCCCTCTCTTCCTTCCCCTTTCTTTCTTTTTCTCCTGATTTTCAAAATGAACTTCACTTTCCTGCTTTTGCTAGTTACACAAGCTGTACGTGCTCGCCATAAAACATAATTCCGCCAAGACAGGAAGGTCGACTCGAGAAAGTAGATGTCATCCGCAAGCCCAGCACCCTGAAATCGCCCTGAAATAAGTGTACGTTTGGGAGAATGTGTACCTCCAGGCTTTGAAACTAGGCACTCACGTGTTTTGACAACAGTGATGTTGTGTAGTGTATGCTGTATTGTTAGTGCTTTTTTTTACCGCTGTATTAGTGTTTCAATCTTAATGTCTTGGCACGTCCAGGTTACTGGTTTTGGTGGCAGTCTCGTTTCCTCTGTGGGTGACACACAGAACTTGCTATGGTTACATGTGTACATTTGCTCTGTCATGTAAGAATCTCAAAATTGGATTGGAGCTTGGCACGTGGTAGGGGACAGACATTCTGGGCCGTGAGACAGAAGGGGACACTTAGGCAACCAGAGAGCTGTTGTCTTGTGGAGCTGGGCCTTCCTTGTGATGAAGGGGAAGACAGGTGACTGGGCTGGGCCGGGGTCTTCTCGGTGGGTGGGTGTGTTTCTGGGAAGTTTCTATTTGTGAGTTTGGGTTGTTCTCTGCTGACAGGCTGTTCAGGAGCCGGTAGTCAGTTTCCTGTAACTTCTCAGGGCAGTGCACAGGATGAGGACTGTTCTAGGCCATCAATTTTTAAAAAAATATATATTTATTTTAATTGGAGGCTAATTACTTTACAATATTGTATTGGTTTTGCCATACATTGACATGAATCCCCCCCGGGTGTACATGTGTTCCCCATCTTGAACCCCCTCCCACTACCCTCCCCATATCATCCCTCTGGGTCATCCCAGTGCACCAGCCCCGAGCATCCTGTATCATGCATCGCACCTGGACTGGCGATTCGTTTCACATATGATAATATACATGTTTCAATGCCATTCTCCCAAATCATCCCACCTTTGCCCTCTCCCACAGAGTCCAAAGGACTGTTCTATACATCTGTGTGTCTTTTGCTGTCTTGCATACAGGGTTATCATTACCATCTTTCTAAATTCCATATATATGTGTTATTATACTGTTATTATACTGTATCGGTGTCTTTCTTTCTGGAGGCCATCAATTTGAGAATGGAAAAGACAGAAGCCTCTTAAGCATCCAGCCAAAGACAGAAGGCGATGCCCGAAGTGGAAGGTTTTAGGAGTCAATATGTGTATTGACGTTGTTAAAAAAAGTCAGCTGGCTGATCAGGGCTACAGCCACAGTGGAGAGGGCTGGAGAGTGTTGGTGGGCTGAGCCTGGAAGGTCTGGGGCAGTGGCATATTTTCTCCATGCGCTTTTCTAAGTGTTTGTTTCTCAGGGGGAGTTTTAAGTAAACCGAGCAAGGATCATTGCCTGCGACTTGCTAATCCTCCCCTCGCTGCAGCAGAGACGATTGGAAATCCCTAAGAAATCAACAGATAGTAGCTCCCAAGTGGTGAGCAGTGAGCTCAGAAGACTCAGGGCTGCAGCGGCCAAGGTCATTAAGCGGCCAGCTCTCTCTGCTGCCATTGGTGTGGAACTGTGCTAGCAAGAGAGGTGGGCTTTAAGCTTCTGGAAGATGTGCAGGGCGGGAAGAAAGCTGGGCAGGTAGACAGGTCTGGGGGCCCCTGCCTCCTCCTTCCCCCTGCCGGAAACTCATGCACACATGCCCAGGGAGGAGGAACCACTTTGACCACCTCTTGGCGACCTCTTCTGTCTCCTTCTTTTTCAGGCTCATTGTGTTCTAGTTGTTTTAATTAGCACCTGTGTCTTTAAGGAAGTTGAGCCGGCATAGGGGGGGCCTCAGACAGAGCCCACCAGAGCACCTGCACTGGCCCAAGATGAGGAGAGAGAACTCTGGAGATTGCCACCCACTGGCCTGAGCACCCCATCTCCTGTACCGATTGAAGGAGGTGTGGCTTGCAGGGACCTTGTTGCGAGGCTGTGTGACAGGGGTGCTGGCTGTCATAGTGGGGCCCGGCCTGCTCTGTCTGCGTGAGCCTTGTCCTGATTTGTGATGGGAGGAAGGTGTGCTATCTCAGGAGGTGGCAGCTGTGGACAGAGCAAGATATCCTTGTATCTGAAGGTGGAGCCTGGGGGATCCATAATTCCACCTGGCAACAGGCTTGAAGCTCTTTCCCCGCCTCTCCCAAATTTCATTTTAGAGATGAAGAAGCTGAGGGCCAGAGAGGTAGAGTTAGTTGCCTGCAGTCACACAGCTAGGAAGGGACAGGACTCAAGCAAAAGGTCAGGTCTGGGCAGCACCCTGTCCTGCGAGGTGGCTTGGCACGGTGGAGGGCTGACTGGACAGGGATGTCAGACACTGGGGTCCCAGTCTTGGGACCTGGAACATCTCTGAGGTTCCTTATTTAAAGGAACTGTGCGTGCATGCTCAGTTGTATCCCATTCTATACAACCTTATGGACTGTAGTCCACCAGGCTCCTCTGTCCACGGGATTTCCCAAGCACGAATACTGGAGTGAGTCACCATTTCCTCCCACAGGGGATGTTCCCGACCCAGGGATGGAACCCCTGTCTCCTGTGTTGGCATGTGGGTTCTTTACCGCTGAGCCACCAGGGAAGTCCAGTTAAATAATTTGTTGTTGTTCAGTCACTCAGTTGTGTCTGACTCTTTGTGACCCCATAGACTGCAGCACCCCAGGCTTCCCTGTCCTTCACCGTCTCCTGGAGTTTGCTAAAGTTCATGTCCATTGAGTCTGTCTTTTAAAGAACAGACAGAATCAAATCTGTCTTGTCTACCTTATGGGGCTGTTGTAGAATAGGAAATGAGAGAAGATCCAGGAAGGTACTTGGAATGCTGAAAAGAATCTCCCCCCTCCCATTACCCCCCACCCCTCCAACCACCTCCCACCCTTCCCAGTCATGTTTAAACGCCTGTACCCTGGAGAGGAAAGTGGGTAGAGATGGGTAGGTCCCCCCCACAGAGGGAAGAGGCGGAATATCAGGGAAGACTCAATGCTTGAGTCCATGCAGAGCCCTGGAGATGGCTTTTGGCCTCTGGCTGTGGACAGAAGGTCTAAGACCAGTTGGATCATGGGCTAGACCAGACCTCTGCTTCCTTCCTTTTCCTTCCAGCTCTTTGCAGGAAGCTCATCAGACAGTCCTGAGTCCCTTTTGTCCTACCAGAGTCCCAGCTGTTTGTCCATGGCACAATGAAGGCTAATCTGGGAGGGGCGGGGTGTGGGGTGCCCATCCTGGGGGTCCTCAGTCAAGAGCCCCTTCCCCATTCTCCCTTTATCCATAAGGGCTCACACCTGCATTGCTCCTGTTCCCCCTTGCCCTCCCTCCCCTCTTGATCAACCTCCCAGAGGTCAATGGCAGAAAGGAGGGGGGAGAAACAGAAATGATGATGACTTTGATTTTCTTCTGTCGGAGCCTGGGGAGGGTGGTTGTTTTGCTTCCTGGACCTCAGTGGAGAATTCTCTGCCAGACAATCATCTCGGTGCTTTCATTGCTTTCTGATGCTCCTCTAACTGCACAGGGTCGGCTATTAAATGGTCATCAAACCTCAGCCTCTATCCCATCAATAGTCATAAAGTTGGGGAGATAAAAGCCATCAGTTTTCCATTATAGCTGAAAGCAACACTGTAGATAGCTATTTTCTGAATGCTGCAGATAGATGTATTTTAACTCGAGCAGGGTTTCCAGTGGCCCCAGCTCAGCTGTGGGTCCTGCTGGGCCCGCGATAACCTGTCAGGTGGTTAAAATGGGGATGGGGCCAAGGCTTTCTCTCTCTTTGTCTTCTTTCTCCTGGGAGGATTGAAACACATATCCTCAGGTATAGGGTGCTGGGTGGGGGCTGAGGGGGTAGGACTGGGGGTTTCTTCCCTTGGTTCTGACCAGATGCTGTGCATAAATGCCAGGGTTGTCATCTGCTCATTCTAATGAGAAATGACCCATCTTTGCCTGAACTTGGGCTGTGGGCAGCCTGGCGGGCTGGATCCAGAGTAGGTGCCTGGTAAGTTGATAGGGGGTCAGGGATTGCAGAAGGCTTCCGAGTTGGCTCAGCAGTGAAAAAAAAAAGCCTCCTGCCAACACAGGAGATACGGGTATGATCCCTGGGTCAGGAAGATCCCTGGAGAAGGAAATGGCAACCCACTCCAGTATTCTTGCCTGGAGAATCCCATGGACAGAGGAGCCTTGTGGGCTACAGTCCACCGGGTCACAAAAGAGTTGGACATGACTGAGCATGCGTGTGTGTGCGTGTACACACACACACACACACACGGGGCTGCGGCTGGGTCTGGGGAATGGGAACGGCTGCAGCCTGCGGAAGCTGGGAGACAGATGCGGACCATCAGGAGGATGGCTGCTCCTGATATACAGTCTCTGCAGCTCCTCCCAGATGAGCAGGCCATTTGGAAATGGATTTTGCAATCTAACAGCTTGGCAGTGAGCAGCCATCAGATAAGTCCTCCGAATGAACTTTTCAAAGCACTCCAACCCCAGGACCCTTCTGCCTCTGGTATCAGAAGAATCTAGGATCTGAGACCCCCCCCCCCATCTCAGACTCCTGCCTGCAGCCTCCTCTGCTGGCCTCCTACCAGGCGCCTGGACCCCAGTCTCCCTGGATGTGTAACTTGTCTCTGCTGTCCCTGCCTCTGGGGTCCAGCGGGAACTGGCTCCCCTGCCTGGGCCTGCCTGCTAATGAAATGGAAGGAGCCTGTTGATCTTAGCAGACCCTTTGAGGTCACTGGCTCTTTGAGGCTTCTCTGTCTTCCTGGAGGCTGTGTTCTCTGTTCCCAGCACCCGCTCGTCTCGACCGCCTTCAGAGCCCTTCTTAGGATGCACTGCAGTTGTAACGTGTGGATTTCACTGGACAACACTCTTGGGTCAGATCGCATTTTCTGATCTCTCTTAGTTGCTCCAGCTTCTCCCTGCCCCAGCCTGGCTGGCAGGAAATGCAGCGCCAGTGAATGTCGCTTCCTTGTCTGTGGCCACCAGCCCCTCCCCAGGATCTAGGCTCAGGCATGGGAAGCCTGCAGGGGTGAGGAGCTGATGGTCCACCCTGTGGTGGTGCCCTGCCCACCAGCCTTACCTTGTGGCCCAGGCCCTTGAGCATCTGCTGGGCGGCCCCCTAGCCCCCGTAGTTGTCATCTCCACTCACCCTCCACCAGGCATTACCCTCAAGGCCGTGGGGCTCCCAGTTCAACATCTCCTGGTGGTTCCTCACAAGGGCTCGAGGGGCCCAGGTTTCCTTTAACTTGGGGAATGGCCCTCTCTCCAGCTCCAGTGGGCTTCTCTGCCTTCCCTCTCCATCACCAAGCCCTGGCACCTCCTCTTCTTGGTTTGCCTTCCCAAGGCTTCTGAAAATAAGCCCTCTGCTGGGATTTCCCTGGTGGGTCCAGTGGTTAAGAATCTGCCTCGCAGTGCAGGGTTCGATCCCTGGTCAGGGAACTAAGATCCCACATGCCCTGTGGCAACTAAGCTGGCACGACATGACTAGACAATGGGAGAGTCCCAACAAAGAGCTCTCATGGCACGAGCAAGATCCTGCGTGCTGTACCTGAGGTGGCGCAGCCAAGTAGCAGCAGGGGCGTTCAGGCCTCCCGGCCTCAGATTCCTGCTCTCCTTCTCAAGGGAACGTGTGGATATCGGGGAGGAAGGTGAGAGTACCTGTCATCATTTCAGTTCGTCTTCTGTGCCTTCTGCATCAAGCTCTTCTGCCTGCAGCTGCCGTGTGGCCTGTACACTGTGTCAGCGCAAAGACTCCTGCCCCTAGCCCAGAGCTGGCATGATGCAGGGCGCCAGAAATGCTTGTTGAATCCTTAAATGCTCTCTGTGGCCTGCAGCAGAGATTACAGGAGGTAACTTAACCTTTTCTTAATGACACAGTGCTCTCCTTGACTACCGGTTAATTCACACAGATGGCACCCACTATGGCTTAGGTATTTCTTACGGGAAACTGTTGGCCTCTGTACTAATTAGCCTCAGACACCGTGAATCTTGAGTCACTGTGTTTTCCTTTTCTAGAATTTCTGTCTTATCCCCTGTGTCTGTCGTCACTCCTCGCTGAAGGTTCTCCCTGCCCCTGGGAGTTTTCCTCTGTCCCCCGTTTTCTTTCCCTGCTTTTCTCTGGAACAGAAAAACCAGATCACCTGTGTGTTCAGATTATCTATGCACTAGGCACCATTAGACCTGAAGCGAAGTGATAAAGGATCTTCTTAGGAGTAAAATATCTGTTTTAGTGTATAAACACTATACTCTCCACTGAGGCGGCTTCCTTGTTCTTGGCGGGCTGCCTGAGAAGTGACCTACAGAAGTGCTGTTACAGTAGAGCCTTTCAGATTAAAAAAATATATTTTAAGATGAAGGGACAAGAGAAAAGGGACACGAGAGCATATTAAGGACTTTTGGAATGAGAGCTGGCCACACAGATGGATAAGGAGAGGCGAACTCTGTTCTCTTTGCAAAGGATGTGGCCAGAGCTTCATCATTGGTGGTTTTCCCTGTTGACCTTGGGCAGCAGCACGGTTGCACCCTTTTTGTCACAGACAGTGGGCCTGGGGATTCGGATGAGGGGAGTTTGGGCCCAGGAGGGGCGAGGGCTGTCCCACCAGCAATGGATATCGTCTCATCCAGGGCTGTTGCTTCTGTATCGTGTGACGAGCGAGCATCTGAGTGGCGATGGTGGCAGTGAGGTTTGACCCAGGCAGCGTGCTGTAAGGACCAGGCAGAGAGAGTGCATGGCCAGGGGCCTCTTTTCAGAAAATGAAAAAAACAATTAATTGAAATATAGTTGATTAACAATGTGTTAGTTTCTGAGGTACACCTATACACACACACACACACACACATTCTTTTCTTTTCCATATTCTTTTCCATTATGATTTATCACAGGATATTGGCTGTAGTTCCCTCTGCTATACAGGAGGTCCTTGTTTATCTGTTTTACACCTGCGTGCATATGAGCTAAGTCGTTTTAGTCACATCCGACCCTATGGATTGTAGCCCGGCAGGTTCTTATGTCCATGAGATTTTTCAGGCAAGAATACTGGAGTGGGTTGCCATTTCCTTCTCTAGGACATCTTCCTGACCCAGTGATCCAAGTCACGTCTCTTACGTCTCCTGAACTGGCAGCCGGCTTCTTTACTAGTGCCATCTGGGAAGCCCATTTTACATGTAGAAGTGTGTATGTGTTAATCCCAAATTCCTATTTTATTTCTCCCCATTTTTTTCCTTTGGTAAACTTTGGCCACCTCATGCGACGAGTTGACTCACTGGAAAAGACTCTGATGCTGGGAAAGGTTGGGGGCGGGAGGAGAAGGGGACGACGGAGAATGAGATGGCTGGATGGCATCACCGACTCTGTGGACATGAGTTTGAGTGAACTCCGGGAGTTGGTGATGGACAGGGAGGCCTGGCGTGCTGTGATTCATGGGGTCGCGGAGAGTCGGACACGACTGAGCGACTGAACTGAACTGAACTGAACTGAATCATAAGTTTGTTTTCAGTGTCTGTGTATCTGTTTCTGTTTTGTAAAATAAGTTCATTTGTGTTATCTTTTAGATTCTACATTTAAGTGATATTGCATGATATTTGCCTTTGTCTGGCTTACTGCACTTAGTGTGAGAACCTCTAGGTCCACCCGCATTGCTGCAGATGGCACTGGTTCATTATGTTTTATGGCCTAGTAGCATTCTATCGGATGCATGCACCACACCTTCTTTATCCCTTCATCTGTCAGTGGACTTCTGGGTTGCTCTGTGTCTTGGCTACTGTAAACAGGGTAGCAATGAACACTAAGGTGTGTGTGTCTTTTTGAGTTATAGTTTTCTTCAGATGTATGCCCAGGAGTGGGATTGCAGGATCATATGGTGACTCTAGTTTTAGTTTTTTAGGGAACCTCCATACTGTTTTCCATAGTGACTGTACCAATTTATATTGACACGAGGGAAGTGTGAGCTGGGGTGCTGTCAGTAGCTTGATGGATGGGATGAGCCCTGGACCAGAAATCCTGGGTCCTGCTCCTAAACCAGCCCCTTCTCTCTGGAAAACCTCAGGGGTGCTCTGTATCCTCTCAGCATTGACTCCTTCGTCTGAAAGCCAAGGGGATGAAGAAAATGATGCTCATCCCAGCTTACATGCTGCATTGACTGTGGCTTGCCCTCTTACCAGGATTTGGGCAGGAGAGAGGGAAGTATGTGATGGAGAAGAACTGTGGGCTCAGGGCATCAGTAAGCTTCCTGCTTACCCAGAGAGGTCCAAAGTGTCTTTGTCTCGTGATTTGTAAGTTTGTTTGGGAAGATGCAGGCGGAGGGTGTGTGGCCTCAGGAGGGAGGTTCAGGGACAGAAATACCGGCTGAGGCGCCACTGGATCAGCTGAGCTGTTGGGAGAAGTGCTTTCTGCTTGGATGGCTGTGCCAGGCCAGACTCAACCTCTCTTGTGTGTGGACAGGAGCAGAAACAGGGGCTTTTGCGGAGCAGCTTCCTCGTTTCTGGAGTGAGGAGGTGTTGGGCTCACTGGTCTCCAAGGTCCCTCCTGACCCCAAACACTGAGAACCAGAGGAACACCTTTACAGTCCCCCTCTCTTGCCAGGAAGAGAGGATGTGGGGGTTCTGCCCACTGGCCCATCCCCTCTTTAGATTTCCTGGTTGGGGTCCAGATGATGGGTCATCCTTCCAGAGCATCCTGGGTGGTGCAGCTCCCATTCTAGGTTGTCCAACTCTGAGAGCAGGGCCCTGGGTCTGTGGGAGTAAACAGGAGGATAGAGCTATTCTCTGGTGACTCTGCCAAGGGGGTGCCCTTTGGGGATGGTGGTGGGAGGAAGAGAGATACAAGCACATGTATTCTCTTTGATGGTTGGATGGAATCACTGCCTCACTGGACATGCTGCTGCTGCTGCTAAGTCGCTTCAATTGTGTCCGACTCTGTGCGACCCCATAGACGGCAACCCACCAGGCTCCGCTGTCCCTGGGATTCTCCAGGCAAGAACACTGGAGTGGGTTGCCATATCCTTCTCCAATGCATGAAAGTGAAAAGTGAAAGTGAAGTCGCTCAGTCGTGTCCGACTCTTATGAGTTTGAGCAAACTCCGGGAGATAGTAAAGGACAGGGAAGGCTCGAGTGCTGCAGTCCATGGGGTCGCAAAGAGTCAGACACGATGTGACTGAACAACAACAACAGGATTTATTTGTTTATTTATTTTTGGCTGCGCTGGGTCTTCATTGCTGCACGCAGGCTTTCTCTAGTTGCAGCCAGCGGGGGCTACTCTCGGGCTTCTCATTCTGGCAGCTTCTCTTGCTGCAGAGCACGGCTTTAGGCCGAGTGGGCGGCAGTAGTTGCAGAATGGGGGCTCTGCAGCGCTGCCTCAGTAGTTGTGGTGCACGGGCTTAGTTGTGCAAGCGTGTGTATTCTCTGGGGGATGAGTGTGTGTTCAGAGGAGGGTGCGTGAGCGAAGGGAAGTGTGTGTCCCCATGGGAGAGGGAGCTTCTATGGGAGAGCAGGTCTGTGAATTGAATCAACCCACTCTCTCAGTGTCTCTGAACTGCAGATGCTACTTCTGTAAAGAAATTGCCATCCTTTTTAATGACAATGAAACCCAGGCTCTTCACAGTAAAAGACGGAGGTCTCCTGGCCCCCACCCTCCTCTTCTGGGCTCCCCTTCCACTGGGGCTCTCTCTGGGATGACCACCAACACTTCCTTCCTTTGATGGGAGGGGGCAGCCCTGCTTGCCTTTAATACTCAAACTCCAATGGTGATGCCTCTCCACTTTCTGAAACCTCACAGCACAACCAGGATCAGTTGTTAATGACACTTAAATAAAGAGAGACTTAGGGAAGGGAACACAGAGGTTAGCCTGAGCATGGGGTATCTCTTTTCCTGCGACCAAGTGTCTCTCTGCCTTATCTCCATCGTACTCTGGTCTTGGGCTACCCCACGTGGCAGGTGCCACTTGGCATCTGCTTCCCTGGGCACAGGCCTTAGACTCTGTTGGCCAGACCCCAGGGTGCCTGGCTGCCCAAGGGGACCAGTCCCTTCCCCTTATCGCTGCTGTTAGGAATGCCACTCCCTGGGGAGACCAGTTTTGCCCAGAAGGGTGTACCTTCCAGAAGGTGACATTGACGGTGCCTGTCACTGTGAGGACATGTCATACTCAGTTAGCCTCAAGTGCCCTTTATTTATTTTTATTTTTAAGATTTTTTTGGATGTAGACCATTTTTAAAGTCTTTATATTGAATTTGCTATATATAATTGGACTTCTCTGGTGGCTCAGATGGTAAAGAATCTGCCTGTAATGCAGGAGACCCAGCCTCAGTCCCTGGGTTGGGAAGATCCCCTGGAGAAGGGAATGGCTACCCACTCCAGTATTGTTGCCTGGAGAATCCCATGGACACAGGAGCCTGGTGGACTGCAGACCATGGGGTCGCAAAGAGTCGGACATGACTGAGCAACTAACACTTTCACTGCTTCTGTTTTATGTTTTGGTTTTTTTTAGCTGTAAGGGGTATGTGATCTTAGCTTTCTAACCAAGGAAGCTCCCCCTGCTTTGGAAGGTGAAGTCTTTTTTATTTAACTATTTATTTTGTGTTGAAATATAGCTGATTAACAAGCAATGTTGTGATAGTTTCAGGTGAACAGTGAAAGGACCTATACATAGACCTATATCCATTCTCCCTGAACCCCCCTCACATCCGGTCTGCCATAGAACATTGAGCAGACTTCTGTGTGCTATATAGTAAGTCCTTATTGGTTACCCATTTTAAATGTAACGGCATGTAGGTGTCCATGCCCACTCCCTAACTATCTGGAAGGTGAAGTTTTAACCACTAGACCACCAGGGAGGTCCCTCAAGTACTCTTTACAATGCTATTGTTATTTCTCTGTGCTCAGATAAGGACACTGTGGGCCAGAGACTTTTAAGTGACTTGCCCAAGATCACACAGGATATAGGGTGGAGCAGAAGTCTGAAGCAGGGCTGGCTCCAGAGGCTGTATTGTCACAGTTACCCTGCAGGATCTCCAGATGGGTCCCCATCTCCATTATTTGTAGCTCTTATTAAGAGGCTGATTCCCAGGTCCCTCCTAAAACCTTTTGAGACAGCTTCCTGGATTTGGGGCCCAGAAATCCAATTTCCACCTGACTCCCTGGGTGATTATCTTCACTGTGAAAGTGAAGATAATCTTTACTTCAACCCTTGCGGGAACCCTGGCACTGGGTCTGCTTTGGGGCCTCTGCCTGGCATCGGCAGGGTAAGGGAGCCAGTAGAGAAGATTCTGGATGTGCAGTAACAAACAAATCCACTTTGCAGGCAAATATATGGGGAAAAAGTGGAAACAGTGACAGACTTAATTTTCTTCTTGGGCTCAAAAATCACTGCAGCCATGAAATTAAAAGATGCTTGCTTCTTGAAAGAAAAGCTATGGCAAACCTAGACAGCATATTAAAAAGCACAGACAACACTTTGCCCAGAAAGGTCCGTATAGTCAGAGCTATGGTTTTTCCATTAGTCATGTATGGATGTGAGAGTTGGACTGTAAAGAAGGCTGAGTGCCGAAGAATTGATGCTTTTGAATTGTGGTGTTGGAGAAGACTCTTGAGAGTCCCTTGGACTGCAAGGAGATCAAACCAGTCCATCCTGAAGAAAATCAGTCCTGAATATTCATTGAAAGAACTGATGCTGAAGCTAAGGCTCTAGTACTTTGGGCTCCTGATGCGAAGAGCTGACTTATTAGAAAAAGCCCTGATCCTGGGAAAGATCGAAGGCAGGAGGAGAAGGGGACGACAGAGGACGAGGTGGTTGGATGGCATCACTGACTCAATGGATGTGAGTTTGAGCAGACTCTGGGATATGGTGAAGGACAGAGAGGCCTGGCCTGCTGCAGTCCATGGGGGTCACAAAGAATCAGACACAACTGAGCGACTAAACCACAACAACAAAGGTGCACCTGTTAGTAGGAATTTATTTGCTGATGTCGTCTCCTTCTTTGTGTTCTCTAGAATTCTTCCAATGGTGGAAGGAGGCTGCCTGGGCTGGAGAGTGGCCCAGATTTATCTGCAATTTGCTTGTGTGGAGCATCCAAAAACTTTTGTTTTAATATCCAGCTGACATTTTTACTATTAAAATGACCCCTGCCTGTTTATCCTTTGGAAAGCAATCAAAATATTTGCCGTGAATCCACACAGTCGGTGGAAATGGGATTCCAGTGCAGAGAGACCACTGTGGCGTGAACAGAACCCACGGACCTGAGCCTTGAAGACGGGGTTCTGTGCAGTGTGGAGGCTGCTGCTGGTGGCCAGACAAGACTGGGAAGCTTTCCTGCGTGGGTCTAGCTGGCTCCTGACTCAGCCAGTCTGCTGCCAATTGCAGCACCCCTCGCTCCCACGCTGGGGCACTCCTGGCCCTGGGGTGACACAGGATTGGAGTCTGGGAACCAGAGGAAGTGAAGCTTAGGGCCCACAGGTGTCCTTGCCCAGGGGGAGAGCAGAGTGGGAATCGCTTCCCCAGGGCATCAGGGCTGCAGGTCCTGGGGTCTGTGCTGGAGGGGTCCAGATCCTCTCCCAGCATGGGCAGGGTAGGCCTCAGGGCAGAGACTGAGACACTGGGGAGTAAAAGCCTATTCTCGGAGGAGTGGCTGCTCAGGCCAGACACAGAGGGTCTCAGCCTGCATCTGAATCACGCTGAAGTTGGGAGTGGGTGAGGTCAAGTGCTTGCTGTAAGGAGAAGGCAATGGCTGAATCCAAGTGTATTGAATAGCCCTTCCCCAAACTCCAGAAGGTTCACCTGGAACCCCACAATGTGGCTTTATTTGAATAGGGTCTTGGCAGATGTAATTAATAAGGATGAGGCCACACTGGGTTAGTGTGGACTCTAAATGCCAGTTGCAGCATGCCAGTTGACTGGTCGTCTAAAGAAGGACCGGGCAAACACAGACATACAGGGAGGAATGGAGGCAGAGAGATGGGAACAATGCAGTTTCAGGCCAGGAAACCTCAAGGATCCCTGGGAGCCACCAGCTGCTGCGAGAGGTGGGGAAGCCCCTTCCCCTACTGCCACCTTGATCTCAGGCTTCTAGTTTCCAGAACTGAGAGAGAATTAATTCCTGTTATTTCCCCTGGTGGCTCTGATGGTAAAGAATCTGCCTGCAATGCGGGAGACCTGGGTTCAATCCCTGGGTCACGAAGATCCCCTGAGAAGGGAATGGCAACCCACTCCAGTATTGTTGCCTGGGAAATCCCACAGAGAGAGGAGCCTGGTGGGCTACAGTCCATGGGGTCTCAAAGAGTTGGAAATGACTGAGCGACTAACACCTTCACTACACTGAGCCTCTCGGTTTGTGGTGACTTGCCATGAGAGCCCTGGAACGTGAACACACTAAAGCAGGGTCTCCCACACTTCCCCAGGGGAATCACCAGCCAGAGAAAGACCGTGACCCCCAAGGCTGGTGTGCCTTAGCAGAGTTCATGACCATCAATTTCCCATGAGAGAGAGGAGGGACCTCCAATGAGCAGGTGCTGCATGGGAGGGTGGAGAATGCTAAGGGGGGATTTCTAAGGAAGGGAAAGGGTGTGGGAGGGTGGGTTCCAGGGCACTTGATTGGGAGAGGTTGGGCTGGGGTCTGTTCTGCGGTGTGTGAGGGATCACTGTGGTTTCCTGGACAGAGAGAGGAGCCGGGGAAAGACCACCATTTTGAAGGCAAAGACCAAGAAAAGCAAATGTGCTGTAGGCCTATAAGGGACCAGTCTTCTCATGACAACAAAGCCCAGTGACTCTTGAGGGGGAAGGGAAACAGGAGGAATAGGTTCAAGGTTAGGCAGCTATTGCCTCTGCCCTCATGGCTGTGACCCCACCATGAGGCCTCTCTCTTGGCTTCTGCTGTCCCCATCATACCCAACCCCAGTGGGCGATGTCCTTCCCACACAGGAGCAGCAGTCCAGGCCTGTCTGCCCCTCTGAGAGGACCAGTGGCCTTGGGCTTGCACCCCAGACAGCCCAGGCTTCAAGTCCCAGCCCCCAGCACTTCCCAGTCGTGCCTCAGTCGTTTCTCCAGGTTTCTTTCTCTGTCTGGTGGGGGATTTTATGAGGATTAAATCCGTTAATACTTTTAGAGGTGCTTAGCGGACACACAGCAGATGCTCGGAATTGTTAGCTATTATTATTTACTATTAGTTCGGTAGGTCTCAGTAAGGACTGAGATGGAAATAATTATAGCAAACATCAACTGCATAAAAATATAGGAAACATAAACTGCATTTAAAAAAAAAAAGGTTTCCATAGTGCCGCTTTCAGGTTCCGAGTGTCTGGGCTGACTCAGCTCTTTGTGGCTCTCCCCGGGCTGGGCATCGGGATTCCGTGAAGGTTTCTACCTGGCTGCCTACCTCGGAGCCTCTCAGCCCCGAGTGTGTAGTTGTGGCGGGGGGCGGGAGGGGGCAACAGCCGGTTTCCTTGTGGTGGGAGCAGGGCTTGCATTTTGTTGGGAGCTGGATTGAAACAACCCAGCCCTAATGCCTCAGTTTGGGGCTCAGAAACCTCCTTTGGGATGAGCTAACTAGTATTAAGGGCTTCCCAGGTGGCTCACGGAGAAGTCAATGGCACCCCACTCCAGTACTCTTGCCTGGAAAATCCCATGGACGGAGGAGCCTGGTGGGCTGCAGTCCATGGGGTCGCTAAGAGTTGGACACGACTGAGCGACTTCACTTTCACTTTTCACTTTCATGCTTTGGAGAAGGAAATGGCAACCCACTCCAGTGTTCTTGCCTGGAGAATCCCAGGGACAGGGGAGCCTGGTGGGCTGCCGTCTATGGGGTCGCACAGAGTCGGACACGACTGAAGCGACTTAGCAGCAGCAGCAGCAGCAGCAGGTGGCTCAGTGGTAAAGGATCTGCCTGCCATTGTAGGAGACGCAGGTTTGATCCCTGGGTTGGGAAGATCCCCTGGAGGAGGAAATGGCAACCCACTCCAGTATTCTTGCTTGGGAAACCTCATGGACAGAGGAGCCTGGCAGGCTATAGTCCATGCAGTTGCAGAGTCAGACACAACTGAGCATGCACACACTACTACAGCTAGTATTAATTCAGATGATGTTAATCATTGACTCCCCAACTTCTCCCAGCTGGCAGGCTCTGCTCTGAAGTTGGAAGGTATCTTGGGTGGTATCTTGTTCTCATTTGTGGCGATTGCTGCTGCCTTCTGCTTCCTTTTAGAGCAGGAGGGGTCAAAAGCAATGGGTGTTGAGAAGGTCTGCTGTATGAGGGAGAGTGGGAGAAAGTCCTAGCCTGGAAGGCAGGTGTCCAGAGATTGTGTCTGGGCCATGGCACCGTTGCAGCAGGTTGTGGTAGCCTGGTCAACACTCTGAGTGTGGCCCACAGAGACTTCTACCAGGAATCACACTCTTTGTGATGCCATTACGTGTGCTCCCTGGATTTGAGCCTAGAAGGTGGGTCGGGGGATCCTCTGCCAACTCCTGAGTGTCCCCCGGAACATAATTATTTTTGATTTCATTTCTGTTCAGTTTTATGCACATGGACTTACCATTGTCTTGGAGTCCTGGACACCTTCATTAAAATGGCAGCCTTCACCCCTTACCGATCCTTTGCCAACAGATCACCAGCCACCTGATCTCTAATTGCCATTCCCAGTTTGCCTCCTGGTTTGAGAGGGTTCTGCCTAAGACCTTCTAACAGCCTGTCCACCTACTATTTGTAGACATCCTGCTGCAGAGGAATGAAGCTGGGTAATCAAGGGATAGCACCCCATCAGCTATACAACTGGTCTACCTTCCTCATTGCCACATTCATTCACATGTATTAAAACCCACTGTACCCCATTTCCAGTGCAGTGGTAGATTCTACTTTTTCTTTTGAACCCCAGTATCACTCCCAGCAATACCCAGATGAAATTCAGGTTACCTGTAAGGACATCTAGGCCAAGGGGCAGCAAGAAGGGCCACTGTGAAATGCCAGGCCCCATGAAGACCATCTATGGGAGGATGCTGTCAGGCTTTCCTGCCTGTGCAGGAATCTGGACTCTGCTTCCTGGGGGCCTGGGGCTCAGACATCATCACCTTGATGAACTCGTATCTTCAGCCTTTGTCCCTCTTGGGGTGTCCTCTGGTGGCTCTCTTTGAGCACACCCTGACGACTCATGGCACCTCTTGTGTCCTGGTGGGTCTGGATCGTGGTTTGCAGCTTTCTGCCCACCGTGCCCATCAGCATCCATTTCTCCTGCCCTGTTTGACTCCTGCACCGGGGCCATGTCTGTCAAGTCAGTCCTGCTATGTGCCAGCTGCCGTGGGGGGTCCACCTTCGTTGACACACTGAAATGCTGCCTCCTCCCTCAACCCCAGGAGCAAGGAGGATGATGTTTGAGCCCAGGCTCCAGGGAGCAGTCCTTCAGATTCTTGCACAGGAAGGTAATATGTCCCAGCAAGAGCCTGCCACAGGGGCAGCCTTCAGGAACTGGCGTTTGTTTTACAAGAAGTGCTGGATGTCCAGTGGTGTTATGGTCAAGCCACTTTCTAGCCTACTGGGAAGAGGACAGAATGAGCAGTTGGGGTTGATGGGGTGAGGACACTACCTTCACTTTATAAATCTCCTGGGGGCTTAGAACTTTCCAAGTGGACCTGGGAAACCCTGCCCCTAAACTCACTGGAGAGAATGAGGGCTTGATGGTGAACACTGTCTTAGCTCATTTGAATTGCTATAACAGAAATACCATATATTGGGGGGTGGTGGGTAGTGCTTATAAACAATAAAAATTGATTTCTCACAGTTCTAGAGGCTGGGAAGCCCAAGATCAAGGCACAGGCAGATTTGGTGTCTGGTTAGATCCACTTGCTAGTTCATATTTGGCTGTCTTCTCGCTGTGTCCTCACATGGTAGAAGGGACATGCTCTCTGGATCTCTTTTATAAGAACATGTATAATAATTATTTTGTTCCTGGTAATTGCCTGTGTTACCATTAACAGTGTTGTTGCTTAGTCACTAAGTCGTGTCCAACTCATTTGCAACCCCATGGACTGTAGCCCGCCAGCCTCCTCTGTCCATGGGATTTCCCAGGCAAGAATACTGGAGTGGGTTGCCATGCCCTCCTCCAGGGGATCTTCTCCACCCAGGGATTGAACCTGCATCTGCTGCAGTGCAAGTGGATTCTTTACCGCTGAGCCAACAAGGTGGACCCATTAACCAGTGTGCTGCTGCTGCTAAGTTGCTTTAGTCATGTCTGACTCTGTGCGACCCCATAGACAGCAGCCCACCAGGCTCTTCCGTCCCTGGGATTCTCCAGGTAAGAATACTGGAGTGGGTTGCCATTACCAGTGTACACTACTAATATTCTTATATGCTACTGCAAATGCACTGTCATGTTAAAAATTTAACTACTATTGTATGGAAGAAATTAACACAACATTGTGAATCAACTATATTTCAATATCTTTTTAAATTAAAAAAAAAAGAACACGTGTGCTCTTCATGAGCATGAATGACCCTCATGATCCAGTCACCTCCCGAAGTCCCCACCTCCTAAAACCATCATACTGAGGATTGTTTCAATATATAAATTTTGTGGGAACACAAACATTCAGTCTGCGGCTGGCTCCTTAGGGGCTTCCTTTTGTCTGAGTTTGCCCATGTGCCCTGGAAAGGCATCTTTCCAGGGTTCTTTGCATCCAGACTTGGGGATAACGTTACTCTAGTCTCTGCCTCAAGAACCCACTCATTCATATTTTTCCACTGCTGGGTCCACTTCTCTTTCTCTTGTACAGTTGCCATGGTGACTTTCTGTCTCTTCCTGGGTCTGCCCCTCCCTGTGTCTCAATTTCCATTCATTGTCTTTTCTTCCCTTTGTACGTTGTACTCCTGGGTCCTGTTCCCTACTTGAACCTTGGCCTTGGTAGAGCCCTGCAGGGTATGTGTGAGAGACTCAGCTGAAGCAGTGGGGAATTTTTCTGAGCCCCAGACTCTGCTTATTCTGAAATTGTTGTTCAGTTGCTAAGTTGTGTCTGACTCTTTGTGACCCCATGGACTGCAACATGCCAGGCTTCCTTGTCCTTCACCATCTCCCAGAGTTTGCTCCAACTCATCTCTATTGAGTCAGAGATGACGTCCAACTGTCTCATCATCTGTCATCCCCTTCTCATCCTGCCTTCCATCTTTCCCAACTGAAATGCATTCAAACCCTTGATGAGCTCACGAAGAGTCTTCTTGCTCCTTGCCTCCTGTTATCTTCACATAGAAGTCACCATCTCTTTTCTGCCACATAGGGATGAACTGCCTTCACACTTGGTCTTCTCAGATGAAGCCAGAGGCTCCGGTTCAAATCTCAGAAGCTCCAGGGTTCTAATGTTTCATTGATTTATAGTAGTTTTCAGAGGGCTGGTGGCTAATGCAGTGGGACTCTATGACTACCTGCCTTCCCTGAGTCATTTGCCGTGTTCCCTCTGATTTCCACCCAGCCCACTCCTCACGGGATGCCCGCAGCTCCCTGTAATCAACATTGGTACCCGTACCACCCATGCGGGAGGGTCATGGCTCCTGGTCCTGTGATGCCAGTCATGGAGTTGACATCTGTTGTGGCACTGGAGCTGGAAGCGGGAAGGACCTGCTCAAGATTCAGGGCTTACAAGTTGGAGGAATGAGAGCTTTCTGCCTGGGGGTGTTTGTGGCCTTGCGTGCGCGGCGTCTGTCAGGGTCTTCATGTGGGTGTGCATGTGAGGACAAGTGTAAGCGAGCATGCTGCTTGCAGGTGCGACAGAAGACCCGAATTCAGTTCTCTCCTCTCCGAATACTGCCTTCATTTTGTGTGCCTGACCTCAAGCTGACAGGTTGGAACCCCTCAGTTTATAGATTTTATTTTTTAAGGCCTTTTTTTTTTTTTTTAAACACTAACCTCAGCGAAGGAGAAAGAAGAGAAGGGGGGGAAAAAAGCTGAGTTCAGCAGCCGGAGTTTGCTGTATTTTTCATCTTGCATCAGCAAGCTGGGACCACAAATAATCTGGTCTTATATGCTTCAGTGATGCTGCTGCCTAAGGTTTGGCTCTCCTCCTCGGGCGGTGTATTCCTGGGAGCAGGCACCTCTCTCCTTCCCCTGCCTCCTGGCTCCAGTGGCGGGAGGTGGGTGGCTAGGGCTGGGAGTCCAAGTGGGAGGCGGAGCACAGAGGGGAGTGCTGGCCAGCGAGGGGGTGGGTCATTAATTTCTGAATGATTTCTGGAATCAGCTAAACATTGCCTTTTAACCAGTTTCCCTAGCCTCACATCCTTTGTTAGTTCAGGAAAAATGTCGTTTATAATAGATGTTGCCTTGATGAATTCCTCCCGGGAAGCACAGCGTTCTCATTAGTCTATATAATGAGAAAGACTTCTAGTGGTGGCATAGCTGCCCAGAGATTTGCCTGATCGGAAAAATACTTGTCTATGCAGTGGGCTCTAGAAGGTTTGGAAAGAGGATGCTGGTGGTGGTGGGGGAGTGACTGAGGGCCCACGGCCCCCTGCGGCTTCTGTGTGCCAAGGGGGATGGTGTGTTCTCCCAGTCCTGTGGGAGAGCAGACCCGAACTCCCGGTGCTTTCTGCGTCTTGCTCAGGCTGGGCTGCAGAGTGCAGGCTACTTTCCCTCTGTCACATCGGCCTTCTGTCCCTGTTCCGGCCCCTGCTCTTACTCTGTCTTCATCATTCCCAGAGAGAAAAAGAATAAACTTGTACGGAGTGAGTTCTGTCTTTCAGAAGTACTTTTGCTTTTATGATCTCACTGTTCGCTTTTGCGTGTGTGATTTCATCGCCACACTCTTCTGTATCATCGAGGCACTAACAGGTATACTGTGATGTTTCCAGGGTTTATAGCTTGTGGGCAGTGGGCGTTTTGATGCACATACTCTTCCCTGACACTGATTTCCTTTGCTCTTCTGCTTGTGTGAGAATGGACAGTTTACCCAGCCTTTCTCCACAGGGACTCATTGAGTTTTCCTCTGTCGGTCCCCAAGGCACTTGTTTGTGTTAAGAGCGATGCTTAAGGATATGTGTTAATTCCTGGAGACCACAGGGGCCTCCTTTAGTGAATGGCTGTTACCAGAGATGGCAAAGATACTTTTCCAAGCTCCTGACAACCAGTGAGCAGAATCTGAGGAGCGGAGGGAGACAGACCCACCCAAGGGCATTCTGGGGGGCTGACCTATCTTCGTGTGAAAGTTAATGTGAAACTGATGCATTTGCCCTGCTCCCAGCTGTTTGTAATTTTATTTTTCAAGGGGAGGTGTTTTCAGAGTTCTTGACTCTTCATGCTTAGACGAAAATCTGTGCCTTCAGATATAGTCCCCATTCATTCATCTGCTCATCCACCCATCCACTCAAATATCCATTCATCTGCCACCTCATCCATCCAACCATCCATCTGTCCTTCCATCCATTCACTTGCTCATCCATTCATCCACCCACCTACTCATCCATCCACCCACCCACCCATTCATTCATCCTTCCATCCCCCACCCACACACTCTCTCACTCATCCATCCATCCCCCACCCACTCATCCATCCATCCCCCACCCACTCATCCATCCATGCATCCACTCATCCATCATCCATCCGTTCTTTCCTCTCTTTCTCTTTTCTCCCTTCCATCCAATAGCTATTGAGTCTCTATTCAGTGTCAAGCATTACTCCAGGCACTGAGGATTCAAACATGAATAAAGTGTTTGCTGTTCTGAAAGAATTCATAGTTTAATGTGAGAAACAGATACAAAAATTACAAATTATGGTATGATTGGCGGTGCAAATGTAATAATTGGAGTTTGTGAAACAGGTTCAGAGTTGGGGCAAAGCCTTATGGAAGGTTTTCTGGAAGAGCCCACACCTCCTGAACTGGGTTTGGAAGGGTGAGCTGCTGCTGCTGCTGCTGCTGCTAAGTCACTTCAGTCGTGTTCGACTCTGTGTGACCCCATAGACGGAAGCCCCCCAGGCTCCCCCATCCATGGGATTTTCCAGGCAAGAGTACTGGAGTGGCTTGCCATTGCCTTCTCTGAAGGGTGAGCTAGAAGAGGAGTTAAGGAGCATGTGGTTGGAGGAAGGCATTCCAAACAGGAAGAGACCATGGGATAAGGATCTGTGAACCATCGTGGTTGGGGAATATGTGCCATTTGCTATCTCTGCGAGGGTTTGGGCAAGGGAGAGGAAGAGGAGGAGAGGTGAATTGGAGAGGTCATCAATTATGGGTGGGAGTTAGGGTGGAAAATGATGGGCTCTTGAACCCTAGGAAGTCCTCTCTCAGGGGTCATGAGTGGGGCCACAGTCATGAGTCAGAGTTAGTTCCACAAAAAGCTGAGACCAGCAGGCTGGGCACATTTCTTGGTGCTGTATGGGAACCTCAGTGACTCTTCCGAGAAATCACGAGACCTTTTTTTCTGGATGAGGATGCTCACTGTGGGGAAATTCGCCCAAGCTTGTACCCTTTGTGATTTGCAGAGCTGGGACTTGAACCCAGGTAATTTGGTGCCTGGCATTTTGCTTTCCATCACTGTGCCCCTCACACTGGTCTGCAGTTTAGGCTGGATTTTTGTCTGTATGTCACATTTCAGGAACTATGGTTTGATGTCAGAACCTATCGGAGTCTCTGTAACAAACATGCCCTGGAATCATAGGGTTTGGATGGATGGCGAAGGTCGAGAAACACTCTGTGGAGGTGGGAGGGAGGGGGAAATGTTGGAATTCATGAAGCTGGGGAGGGATCTGGGTCTTTTTAGTGGGAGGTCTTCAGCTTAAAATGGGAGGGTGAAGGCTGAAAGTGTTCAACTTAGCTCATACATGCCTGATAAGTTGCTTCAGTTGTGTCCGACTCTTTGTGACCCTATGGACTGTTGCCTGCCAGGCTCCTCGTCCATGGGATTCTCCAGGCAAGCATACTGGAGTGGATTGCCATGGCTTCTTCCAGGGGATCTTCCTGACCTGGGGATCAAACCCACATCTCCTCTGATTCCTGCATTGCTGGCAGATTCTTTACCCACTGAACCACCAGGGAAGCCTCAACTTAGCTCATGAACCCTAACGTGTCAGGGTCTTAGGAGTAATTCCCGGGGTTAGGAAGATTGCACGAGGGCCTGACCACTGGCCACTGGGACCTTGCCTGCTCCCTGGCCACTGCAGGATCACCTGCTACCCCCGACTTAATGGACTTGAGGGAGGCGAACCTGGAGCTTTCTGCTCTGGAGCAGGAGAGAGGGTGGCCATAGGGAGGGAAAGAGAGAAGAAGCCAACCTCCTACCACCAGCACGAACCATATCAGCATTCAGAGAAAGTCGAAAGAAACCTTTCAGCTGACTGGCTACCTAGCTCAAGGCTAACCACACTCTTAACACAATAATAAGTCAATCCTCACTGAATAATTAAATAGAGAGCCTTCATAAGTATTGACTTAATGTGACAGCAAGTCTATAGTGACTCGGGGTTTGCTTATGTAAACACAATCTCTTGTTCAGCTTACTTAGCAGTTCAATGAAATAGAACAGTCCTTCAATTAAAATCAAATGATGCATATGTTTAATTCTTTTCTCCTCTTACCAGGTAATAATAGGTTTGGAACACAGGTGAAGGGATTGTGGGGACGGGAACTGGATAAAAGGACATCTGCCCGTCTGTCTGTGTTTTTAGAGAACAGGAAGAACTGTATCCAATGATGGTGTCTAGAAGAAGGATGTGGCCTTGGCTCCCATCTCTGGGCCCCAGGTGGGAGATCCCTGTGGGCTCAGGTTAGCTTCTGCCCCATCCAGACTTTCTCTGTCCTCTCCTAAAGCAGGCTTCTGTTGGCCACTCTGGTTGGTGTGCCAGTCTTTTGATGGTGGCCTGGTTCTAACTGATCGCTTCTGATCACCTGGGGTCCAGTGGCTCCAACCACAGATATCTCCAGGTCATTTTCTTTTCTTTCTTTCTTTTTTTATATTTTATTTATTTGGCTCTGCTGGGTCTAAGTTGCAGCACGCAGGATCATTGCTATTCTGTGTGACATGCAAGATCTTTAGTTGTGGCAGGAGACCCCTTAGTTGTGGCATATGGGGTCAGGTTCCCAGAGCAGAGTTTGAACCTGGGCCGCCTGCATTGGGGGCATGGAGTCTGAGCCACTGGACCACAAGGGAAGTCCCCTCCAGGTTATTTTCCTTTTTATTATTATTTACTTTTTGGCTGCCTTGGGTCTTCATTAGTTTGCCTGGGACTTTCTCTAGTTGTTACAAGCAGGAGCTACAGTTTGTTACAATACACGGGCTTCTGATTGTGGTGGCTTCTCTTGTTGCAGAGCATGGGCTCTGGGCCTGAGGGCTCAGAAGTTGCGGTACACAAGCTTAGTTGCTTGGTGGAATCTTCTAACATATTCCCTGCATTGGCAGGCGGATTCTTATCCACTGCACCGCTAGGGAAGCCCCTTTAGGTCATTTGCTACTGATGCTCTCATGGCTCACCTGGAGGAGAGAGAGGATCCTGGGTGAGTTTCAGGATTGATGGGAAAGGGGGGTGGCTGATTCCCTGAGATGATACCAGAAGACAAATAAGCTGCCCTCTTTCTGTAGCTTCCGAATGAGGGGATGGAACTCTGGGTTGAGAAAAGAGAAGGTCAGGTTAGGGTGGGGGCAGCGAAGTGGAGGGGAAGACCCACTGGCTTTGGAACTAAGATTTGAAGCTAAGTGTTTTGGACTTCCCCAGTGGCTCAGTGGTAAAGAATCTGCCTGCAATGCAGGAGACCCAGGTTCGATCACTGAGTCAGGAAGATCCCCTGAAGGAGGAAATGGTAACCCACTGCAGTATTCTTGCCTGGAGAATCCCATGGACAGAGGAGCCTGGTGGGCTACAGTCTGTGGGGTCACAAAGAGTCAGACACGACTGAGCAACTAAACAACAACAGCAACTTCTGCCTTGCTGCTGTGATATTAAGTGAGCTAATTAATCTCTCTCTGACTTTATTTCCTTATCTGTAGAGCAGCGGTAATAATGCTAGCTTCAGGGTAAAGCCTCGTGATGTTAGTGGGAGCACTTTGTGTGACCGTATAAATGAAGGAGATGCTTGTTAATAGATCAGATATATTTTGTTCCTTTGGCTTGAAGGGAGAGGATGGAGAAGCATCATGGGTGTGTGTGTGTATGCATGCTAAGTCACTTCAGTTGTATCTGAGTCTTTTGCAACCCCATGGACTGTAGCCCACCAGGCTCCTCTGTCTGTGGGATTCTCCAGACAAGAATGCTGGGGTGGGTAGCCATTCTCTTCTGTAGGGGATATTCCCAACCCAGGGACTCAATCTGCATCTTTTGTGTCTCCTGCATTGGAAGATGTGTTCTTTACCATTAGTGCCACCTGGGAAGCCCATTCTGAGCATGAAAATAAATGAAAGTGAAAGTGTTAATTGCCCAGTCGTGTCCAACTCTTTGCAACCTCATGGACTACAGCCGAACAGGCTCCTCTATCCATGGAATTCTCCAGGCAAGAATACTGGAGTGGGTTGCCATGCCCTCCAAGGGATCTTCCCAAACTTGGAGGTAAGTACTGTGATCCCTTCCCTTCTGCAGATGAGGAAATGGAGGCCTAGAAGAGGTTTAATGACAGAGTCAAGGCCACACAGCTAGCGAGTAGCTGAACCAGGGTTCAGACCCAGCCAGTATGACATGATGCCATAAATTGGACCTCAGGGCTGGGCCTGCTTCTGTGTATAGGTGGGGTTCTCATAGAATTCAGGACTTCCTGGGGGAGGAGAGCAAATCCTGCTTTTGGCAGCAGCCTGCCCTGAGGTCTTAGTCACATCCAGAAGGGTTCAATCTGCATTTCCTGGCCTGGCATCAGGCTCATCTCCCACCTGCCAGCTCCTAGGACTCAGGGCTTCCCTGGAGTGAGGGGCCAGGACTCTGAGATGGCAACTTTGCTCTCTCAGCCTCTTTCTCTCGTGATCGAGAGTCAGTTTCTGGTGCTTCTGGGTCCAGTAACATTTTCTCTAATCAAAGACTTCAAGAAATCATTGTTTATAATAACCCAGGATTCCTGAGGCCTCATTCAATTAAATGTAAAGAAATAAGGACCATCTTAAACCAACTTTATTAAAAGAGCACATAATGAACAGTGGATTCTATTAGCATCTTTTGAAATTTATTTCTGGATTGTGTCAGTTCACACAGCATTTTCCTCTGTTCTACTTAGGGTGCATAAGTATATCATCTCCTGCTTTTTATCCCTTAACTTGATTTCATGTTTGAATTTTCATATATTGGTATAATCTACATGCTTGAGAGTCCCTTGGACAGCAGGGAGATGAAACCAGTCAATCCTAAAGGAAATCAACACTGAATATTCATTGGAAGGACTGATGCTGAAGCTCCAGTACTTTGACTACCTGATGCAAAGAGCCGACTCATTGGGAAAGACTGTGATTCTGGGAAAGATTGAAGGCAAAAGGAGAAAGGGGGCAGCAGAGGATGAGATGGTTAGACGGCATCACCAACTCAATGGACATGAATTTGAGCAAACTCCAGGGGATAGTGAAGTACAGAGGAGCCTGGTGTGCTGCAGTCCATGGGGTCACAAAGAGTCGGACATGACTTACCGACTGAACAGCAACAAAAGCATCCTTGTCATTTTCAGTAGCAATGTGGCTTTCTGTGGCTTACCCATTGGAGCCATTCCTCTGTAGTTAAGCTGAGTGAAGAATCCAAGACCAGGTCTGTCTTCCTTCATGAATAGTACCATCATCCGTTTTCCAAGTTACTTGCACTGAAGTGTTCTTGTGATCCTGGCTATCTCGCATGGGTTAGATAGACCCTTTGTGAGTTTGGTTTTTGATATGTGTCCCTTTCAGTGTGTGCCTTTTGTGGATGCTTTGAACTTGGGCAAAGAAGATCAGATAAAATCAGACAGTGAGGCTAAGTAATAGTCAAAAAATTTTCTGTTTTAAGCAACAGAAACCCAACTACCCTAAGAAAAATGGAAAAGTAATCTACTGACTTTCAGTAAAATGTGGAAGGGGCAAGGGTGTGTTCCAGGACTCAAGTACAAATAGGTCTCCCTCTGTTTCTCCTTGTCTCTAGCTTTTGCTTCTCTTGACAGGCTAGCTGCATATTATCTTTATTGTGACCGTGAGGCTAGATCTGTGGTCCCAGTTTTTATGGGCTCACATCCCTGGTGCCTTAATCACCAGGGAGAAAAGAAAGTTCTTCCTTGCTCTATAGGAAAACCTCAGGGCAGGGCTCTGCTTGGCCTAGCTTGTGTTGCTTCCTTATCCTCGATGGTCAGTGTGGCCAGGAAGAGAGACCTGTGCAGTAGGGGCAGCCTGGGTCACCTGTCCACCTGTAGCCCCATGGTGGAACACCATGGTTGACAGCCTGTAAGAACTACCTGGCCAGAGGAGGAATAGCTCTCCCTAAGGGGAGTGGCTATTCTAGGCAGAAAGAGTAAATATCCATGTATACTTAAAGAATAAGCAGGAGGGAAGGAAGCCAAGTGGATTCTTAATTTCATGAGACAAGTGGCAGCAGCCTTCGAGAGAAGGCAGGAAGGAACGGGGCTCAGGCTGTCCACAGTGAACCCCGGAGGTGTCAGAAAGCAGGCCCATGGGGGAAATCCATTTCTTTCTCTCTCAGTGTCACGTAACATTGAGCCTGCTTAACCATGCCCTGCATCGCTGGAGGGAACCTCGGAAAGCCATTCCAGAAGCACTTGGGTCTATTAAAGCCATTTCCTCTACGTTCCCCTAAATCAGCTCTGAAGCCCATCGTGAGTAATTTGCATTTCTTGGGAATCCTTTTTCCCCTCCATGAAATATTCAAGTGCCTTGCTCATTAGCACGCGGCAGCGCTGGTGGCTGCCCCCAGAAGCATCGTTAGCAGTGATGGGTCATGGCTGCGAAGCTGCAGAAAGACCTCGTTCTCATTGGTAGGCACCTGGCCGTGCTGTGCTGGCTATAGGGTGACCATGTGACCTACCTCTTGGAGTTGTTTTGTCTTTGCTGTGAAATATATCTACTTTGTGGGATTGTTCAGAAAGTCAAATGCGACACCCCTGACTGGCACAGAGTGGAGGCCCTCAGTAAATATTAGCTTCCTGTCCTCCTCCTGTGATTCTAAACTAGTAGAAACCCATTGGTTTCTGTGGCAGCAATGTAATAGGTCTAACCTGATAAATGGGACTTTGGCCAAGTTAACAAGATCTTCAGGTGGCTCAGAAGTTAAGAATCCACCTGCAATGCAGGAGACCCAGGTTTGATCCCTGGGTCAGGAGGATCCCCTGGAGAAGAGAATGGCTATCCACTCCATTATTCTTACCTGGAGAATTCCATGGACAGAGGAGCCTGGCAGGCTATGATCCGTGGGGTCGCAAAGAGTCAGACATGACTGAATGAGTAGCACTTTCACTTTCAGACGCTAAAGCTTTGTGTTGGCCAGCATTGGAATGCTTTGAGGTTCTGAGGTGCAATTTACCATAGTATTATTCTAGGCCAGACAGATTGGAGAAAGCCTTTGTGCAAGAGAAGGTGTTTGTAACCTGGACCAAGGGAGAGATTCATTCATAACAGGTACCTGTGCTTTCTTGACAAGGTCAAAGCAAAGAATTGAGATGTGTGTGTGTACTCAGTCATGTCCAACTCTTTTGCGACCCCTTAGCCCACCAGGCTTCTCTGTCCGTGGGGATTCTCCAGGCAAGAATACTGGACTTAGTTGCCATTTTCGCTTCCAGGGGATCTTCCTGACCCAGGGTTTGAACCCATGTCTTTTGCGTTACCTGCATTGGCAGGCAGGTTCTTTACCATTAGCACCTCTTGGGAAGTGTACCCAAGTGTGACTGTTCTGTAAGGGGATAGGTGTGTGTGTGTGTGTTTGTGTGTGTGTGCAAACGTGCATACTCCTAGCCATCTAACTGTGAACCTTCTTGGGCTACAGCCTGAAGCATTATTTTTTTCCATTGACTGGGTTATAACATGTGCATATTTAAAGCTGAGACCAGGGAGTGGGCCTGAAGGGTCCCCGCAAGCCCAGCTCTGAAGCCTGTATCATTTGTTGCATCCCTAAACTTTTCCTGCATTAGAGTCACCTGGAGGGCTGGGTAAAGTGCAGAATGTTGGCCCCTGCCTTTGGATTTCATATCTATTATATCTGGGGTGGGATCTGGAAAATTTGCATTTCTAACAAATTCCCTCTTTTACACTTGGTGCTGTGGGTCTGTGGACCACACTTTGAGAACCACTGAGCTATAGGGAGTCCACCCTCTCCCGCCGGCCAGGTCTGGATGGTTTGGCTTGTCTGGGTTGACCGTGGCACTTCCAGCTTTGCCTCTTTTTCCCTTTGCAGGAGCACATCAGTCCATCAGATAGGGTTGCTAAATCTAACAAAGATACAGGCTACCCAGTTAAACTTGAATGCTGGAGAAACTGAAAAAAAAAAAAAAAAGAAAGAAACTGGTATAAGTATATCCCAGATATTGCATGGAATGTACTTATACTAAAAAAAATTATTGTTGATCTGAAATTCAAATTAATTGGATGTCCTACATTTAATCTGGCGACTGTTTAATGAAATCGGGGGTCAAGTGTCTCTCTGGCTCTCCTGCTGCGTTCCTGTGATTGAATAGGCTACAGCAGCTGATGAAGCCAACCCAAAGAGGTCTGTGTGTTTCGGATAGATCCACCTGCTGCCCTGAACGCATTTGGCGGTCTTTACTCCATCTCACTGAGAGTGGACTTGGCTCGTGTTCATTGATGGTTCTTCTGCTGGCTCTCTGTTTTTTCCCTTTGTCTGTCTGTCTTCTCTTTCTCTTGTGCTTTCTCTTACACCATCTATCCTACGGGGCCTCTTCAAGGCAAACATCTGGGAAGCAATGGGGCTGGTCGAGGAACAGTTCATTCCTGGAAGTGAGAACAGAGTCCAAGAGATTGGGGAACTCACACCATCTGTAGGGACGAGTGGAAGCTGGCCCAAGATCCCCAGCTGGCTCGCTGCACGTGATGAAAGGATAACATTTGCCTTGGAGACTGTATTACTGGGACCGGGTTGACTCACTTGTGGTTGCAGCTGAGAGTGTAGCGGGCTTGGAGATTGATGCCGCTGGTCTCTGATGCTGATGGATGGAACCGGCTGCTTGGACACGGGAGTGGGCTATGTGGATTTGGCTGTGTCTTGAGGGACAGAGGGAAGCTGAACGATCAAAGGCCTCCTGGAGACTTGGACACGGCGTCCTCCTAAATGGTCACTTTGGTTTGCCAAGGATGCTGAGGCTGAAGAAACAGAGTGCCAGAAGGCCTGCTGCTGCTGCTGCTGCTGCTAAGTCGCTTCAGTCATGTCCACCTCTGTGCGACCCCAGAGGACCCCATAGACGGCAGCCCACCAGGCTCCCCCGTCCCTTGGGTTCTCCAGGCAAGAACACTGGAGTGGGTTGCCATTTCCTTCTCCAATGCATGAAAAGTGAAAAGTGAAAGTGAAGTCACTCAGTCGTGTCCAACTCTTCGCGACCCCATGGACTGCAGCCCACCAGGCTCCTCCATTCATGGGATTTTCCAGGCAAGAGTACTGGAGTGGGGTGCCATCGCCTTTGCCTAGCCGCTGCCTTTCCCTCCACCGTTCCCGTCTGCTCCTCGCTCTACCCTCCTCGTGCTCTGAAGACAGCCGTGGGGCTGCTGTGAAGGACAGGCCACAGCCTGGGAGGGGCGAGGTGGCCCTTCCTCGTTGGTCACCCTGGATCTGGCCAAGGGCCCCCTGCCGCCCCCGTGTCCTCCGTGCGGCATGGACAGCGAAGTGGGGCCGGGAGGCCAGCGCTCATCTGGGCCCAGCAGGCTGACTCCGGAGCCGGGTGGAGAGACGGTGGGAGCTGTCATCGCCCCCTGATCCGCTCACCTTGTGTGAGGCCCAGACCTGCCACAACAAGGCGAACAGGTATTTCTTCTACATCAGACACAGGAAAAGCTATTTCCTGTTTGCTAGTGGCAGGCACGGTGCTGGGGACAAGATGTCTGGACAAGAGAAAAAAGGTAAGGACGGTGCCTCCTCTGTGTGCCCAGCTCTCTAACAGACCAGACGAGGGAGCTAGGCCGGCACGGCCCACCCTGTTGAATAACTGGGGACACTGAGCACAGAGACACGACAGGCCTGCCCAAGGTCACATACAGGGCAAGCAGTGTGCTGTGCGCGGCCGTGTGACAGCTGTTCCCTCCGCTCTCAGCAGCTGGATCTGTCATCCCCTTCTCACTGAGCATTGGAACTCTTTCCTCTTCTGTGTCCCCTTCTGCTTCCTTCCTTCACCTACCCCCTCTCTCTGGATGACCTTGTCTGTCACTGTGAGCATCAATTTCTCATTTTCACATGTTCCCGCTGTCTCTAGCCTGGGGTCCAGTGATATTTTGAGGGCCATTGTGGACGTGAGGTTGTCAAGTACCTCAATGTTCCCGTGTCGGTGACTGGAGACCCGCCCTTGCAGAAGGGAGGGGAGGCCCACGTGTAGGATGGGGAGGTTGGAGCTAGGTTCTCAGGTCTGCTGCAGCAGGCATCATGCTCCTTCAGGACACTGGGTTTGCATTGACCTCTGTGGAGGCCTGGCCCCAGGCCTGGTGGGCACTCAGCCCTGACCCCATCGGCTGGGATGTCCTTTCTGACATTTCACTGACATGTGTGCCATTCCCATCATTGATCTGTCAGTCACATAGCAGGGCCTCAATACGTATTTGGAAAAAAGATGGATGGGTATCTCCCACTAGTCCAAAGGCATTTGGAGGATGTAGATGAAGAAGTTGTTAGAGTCTTCCACTCTGGTAATGTATGTTCCAGTTAGGGGAGCAAACAGGGCCATATCAGTAAGTCTGTATGCAATTAAGTATGAAATTGCCTCGTCTAGACTGGATATGTAGCTGGAGTACAGAGGTGGGAGAAGTCCATGTGGCTGGTGGGGCAGAAAGGGCTTCAGGGGCAGGACTGACAGTGAGCCCTTGAGGAGATGTAGGAGGGGGTTGGGCTCTCCATGTGATCAAATGGCATTAGCATGGACTTCTGTAGTTTGGTTAAGAGATCCTGTTTTAACTTCTCTTTGGTGGGGAGGAGATGGTAACTAGCATCTCTGCTTGTAATCTCACAGCCCCGCACACTGCAGGAGTTCAGCCGTGGCTTCCTGCTGCCCAGCCGCAGTGCTCCTTGTTGTTGGAGCCTGACCACATCCCCTTGGCTCCTTCTAGAGGGAGACCTTCGGCCACAGCAAACAATGAAGTCTTTGAAGGTGCTGTGTTAGTGTCCTGTGGCTGCCTTAACAGAGTGCCACAGACTGGGTGGCTTAAAACAGAAACTGAAAAGATGTGGGTCTGTCATACAGGGTGAAGTAAGTCAGAAAAACAAATATCGTGTATTAACAAATACATGTGGAATCTAGAAAAAATGGTACAGGGGAACCTGTTTGTATAGGTCAGGATAGAGCTGCAGAGGTAGAGGATGGACATGTGGATGAGAGAGGGGTGAGAGAGGGAGGCTAGGATGAATTGGGAGGTTGGAATTGGCACAGATACATCACCATGTGTAAAAGAGACAGCTGTGGGAAGCTGCTTGTAGAACACGATGCTCAGCTCGGTGCTCTGTGATGACCTAAGGGGGTGGGTGGGAGGAAGGTCCAAGAGGGAGGCGATATATGTATACATATGACTGATTCACGTTGTTGTACAGCAGAAACTAATAGAACACTGTAAAGCAATTATAATGCAATTAAAAAACCCCAGAAACTGATTTTTCACAGTTCTGGAGGCCAGAAGTCCAAAATCCAGGTGTTGGCAGGACCGTGCTCCCTGTGCAGGCTTGAAGGGAGAATCTGTTCGATGCCTTTCTCTTAGCTTCTGGTGTTGCCAGCACTCCTTGGCGTCCCTGGACTTGTACGAGCGTGTGGATGTTTAGTAGCTTAGTCGTGTTCGGCTCTTTGCGTCCCCATGGACCATAGCCCATCAAGCTCCTCTGTCCATGGGTTTTCCCAGGTGAGAATACTGGAGTGGGTTGTCCTTTCCTCCGCCAGGGGATCTTCCTGACCCAAGGATCAAACCCGGATCTCCAGCACTGACAGCCAGATTCTTTAGCCCTGGCACCACCTGGGAAGCCTGGACTTGTAGGTGCATCAGCCCAAATGCTGCCTGGATCTTCACATGCATTCTCACCGTGTGTCTCTGTCTCTTCTCTTCTGCTATAAGGACACCAGACATTGGATTGAGGGCTCACCCTAATCCACTGTGACCTCATCTTGCTATATCTGCAAAGAGCTTATGTCTGAATAAGCTCAGGTTTACAGGCACCAGGGATGAGCACCTGGCTCCTTGTGTGTGTGTGTTAGTCTCTCAGTCATGTCCGACTTGTTATGACCCCATGGACTGTAGCCTACCAGGCTTCTCTGTCCATGGGGATTCTACAGGCAAGAATATTAGAGTGGGTTGCCATGCCTTCCTCCAGGGGATCTTCCCGACCCAGGGATCAAACTCAGGTCTCCCACGTTGCAGGCAGATTCTTTGCCATCTGAGCCACCAGGGAAGCCACGTGGCTCATTGGCTGACACAATTCAACCTGTGATAGCTGCTTAGAGATTTTGGTTTGTTGGCTCCAGATCCTCCTTGCCTAAGTCTGTGTCCCTTCCTGGTTCCCTGGTGGGTCTCTGGAGGTTTGGGGTGTGGGCAGAGACCACCTCTCATTGACCTTCATTCATTTGCTGGGCTCACGCAGCAGGACAGACCGATCTGACTGATCTGGCCGATCTGACCATTCAAGACCAAGTCTTCTTCTGCAGTGGCTGGGAGCTTGGTTGGAAGTGCTGTTTTTCCCTGCTTGGGGGACTGGGTGAGCAGATAGAGGGTGTGATTTATGGGCAGGAGGTAGGGTGGAGACAATGCAAATTTCCTTCTCTTTTCCTGCGGAGGACAAGATACTTTCGTAGAGGAGCAGGATGGGGGTGGGGGGCCTGCCCGAAGGGGCTGCCCTTGTCGTTGGAGTTCTGGGCTGGAGTTCTAGCTCCACTTCTCAGAAGCTCTGGGGTCCTGGGCAAGTTACTCAGCTCCGCTGAGGCTCAGCTTCTTCCTCTGTAAAGGGGGATGGGTGCTAACAACTCCTTGGCATATCTCAGAATTTTTGTGAGGACTCGGTCATAAAAAGTGGATGTGAATGGACCTCTGCTTAAGTCCCATTTTGATTGTGGTCAGTTATACACAACATAAAATCGGCCATTTTCACCATATTTGAGTGCACAGCTCCGTGGCATTTGGTGCACTCCCATTGTGGTGCAACCACACCACCATCCATCTCCAGAACGCTGTCATCTTCCCCGGCTGTGAAAACAGTTTCTGTTTCTTGATAAATAAGGAGAATGAGTCCTCAAGAAGCAAGGACTCATCTGAGGTCTTGCAATGAGTTAGGGGCGGAGCTGAAGCGAGACCCCGCCCCCTGACTGTCAGCTTGGAGCTCACCTTCCAGCTCTGGCCCCTTGCTGTCTCTGCAGGCTGCAGGTGTCCAGGGACACATGAGGCTTCTTTGGGGTCAAATTGCTCTGGAGAGCTGCTTTTTCCTTCTCCTATACCCCTTTTCCTGGGACTGTGGTGCCTCCTGGCAAATCAGGATTTGTCCCGTGGGAGGACCTAAGTGGACTTTTCCATTGAGGGTGTTCCTTTTAGGTTGTCCTGTTCCTGGTCTCTCTCAACTTCTTATTTTTCTCTCTCTTTGCTCCTTCCTGATGTGGACAGAGTTCCAGTGGAGGAGCAGAGGAGTTGAATTGGGGGTGATCTTTGAGGTGGCTTTGTGAGAAACATTGCAGTGTGGACAGAGCATGGGCAGGGTGGCAGATGGTCCTTCCTGTGGCTACTGTAGCGTTCTCATACATTACAGCCTGAGTAGTAGGGAGGCAGGCAGTGGTCCCAGCCCAGGCTGATTGCAACAGCCCTGGGCCGGGGCACTAGGGCAGGAGGAAGAAGAAATAGAAATACCTGTGCAGGTTAGACTTGGGTGCCCTAGGCCTCCTGTGAACTCCACACAAGGTGCTAGGGGCTGGGGACAGACAGGCTCAGACAGCGGCTGCCTTCCGGCAGCTCACGGTTGTGCTGGGAACACAGAGCTGTGTGCAGGTGGGCACAAAGCAGCTTTATCCATGCTGACAGAGAGGAGCAGGTGATGACAGGTTACGTCACCAGGGGAAGAAAATGCTGGTTGTGTCTTTTGGGGTTGGGGAGCTAGTGGAGGGACAGCCCTGGAGACTCTGCTCTGATTTGATGTAGAAGAGAAGGGTCAGGAATGCCCGAGGGATGTCTCATCCTACGGGGACTCTTTTTTTTTAACCTCCCTGGGAGTTGGTCCCACTAACCCCTAGAAGGATCCTGTGAGGTGACTGAAAGTGTTAGTTGCTCAGTCGTGTCTGACTCTTAGAGATCCTGTGGACTATAGCCCACCAGGCCCCTCTGTCCATGGGATTCTCCAGGCATGAATACTGGAGTGGGTTGCTATTTCCTTCTCTAGGGGATCTTCCCGACCCAGGAATCAAACCTGGATCTCCTGCATTACAGGCAGATTCTTTACTATCTGAGCCTCCAGGGAAGCCCTATGAGTTAGCTGGGCAGGGGTTATTTATTTTTTTGTCTGCTTCGGATCTTTGTTGCATCATGGAGGTCCTGAGTTGTGGCTCTCTCTCCCTGTGGCTTGCGGGTGTGGTTGCTCCATGGCGTTGTAAGATCTTAGCTCCTGGACCAGGGGTCGAACCCACATCCTCTGTATTGCAAGGTGGACTCTTGACCACCGACCCCCCAGGGAAGTCCCCGGGTAGGGATTGCAGGGTGGCAATAGCAATGTGTTGAAGGACTTGGGAAAGGTCACCAGGAGTGTGACCAAGCAGGAAGCAGAGCCCGGCCTTCATGTCTGAGTTCCAGACATTGTCAGCAAACCCACCCGGGTTCTCTCTGTGTTCCTCCAAGTGAGATATCCGTTCAGAATGGGCTTTGCCTAAACTGGGTGACTGGCAGGAGGAGAAGGGGTGACAGAGGACGAGATGGTTGGATGGCATCACTGACTCCATCGAGATGAGTTTGAGCAACTTCTGGGAGATAGGGAAGGACTGGGAAGCCTCGAGTGCTGCAGTCCATGGGGTCACAAAGATTTGGACACAACTGAGTGATTGAACAGCAACAAAACTGGATGCCTCAATTTCCAGGAAGTCCTGTCCTCAAGGAGTTCCTAGCCTGAAACCCCCCAGAACTTGTTTCCCCCCCTCTTCCTCCTCTCTGTCCTTCCTGGCTTCCTACTGCCCTGGGAGGCTCTGAAGGAGCTGCTGTGCCCTGGAGGAGACGGGAGGTCAGCCAAGTTAACCTGCTTTCTTCTCCTGACCCCAGGTCCCGGCTGGCGGACTTCCATGCCAACTGCCGTGCCTCCTACCAGACGCTCACCAGCTGCCCCACCGACAATTACCAGGCATGTCTGGGCTCCTACGCTGGCATGATCGGTAAGCCACCCCAGCCCGGGATCCCAGTGGCTCCCGGCTTCCCCTGGCCCAGGTAGGGACTGAAGTCCAGTTCCTCCTCTGCCTGGTTTCAGATAAGAGCTGTGATGGGAGCTGGGGTTTTATCACAGGGGAGGAGCCCCAAGGATCTTAGGAAGCTTCTGATATAAGAAGGATGATATTCATTGTGTGACATTCTAGGCTCTGCACTGAGGAGTTTATGTGAACTGTCTTATATAAATCTCAAAACAGCGCTTTCTGAGTGGGGGTTGGGGCTCCACTTTACAGATGGGAAAACTGAGGCTTGGGGAAACTGTGTGACTTGCACATGTTCACCCCGCTGGTCAATGCTGGCACTGGGATATATATAAACCCAGGAGAGAGCCTTAGTCTCCCTAACTATTGGTGTAGGAGAAAGCCAGGGCCCGTGCTCTGGGTGGGGGCTCCTGGGTATCTCCTCTGCTGTCCTCTATGCCATGACCCCCCTGCCGACCCTCGTGGTTTGGATTGTGAGCTGTGATGTATATGTGTTTAGGGGTCAGGTGGTGGGGGTGGGGGATGGGTCCCAAGCCTCCTCTATGATGCGCCTGGGGTCTGGGGGCCAGGAGGGAAGCCTCACCGTTCCTCTCTCCTCGGCCTCCCTGTCTCCCTGCCCAGGGTTCGATGTAACACCCAACTATGTGGACTCCAACCCCACGGGCATCGTGGTGTCCCCCTGGTGCAGCTGTCGAGGGAGTGGAAACATGGAGGAAGAGTGTGAGAAGTTCCTGAAGGATTTCACAGAGAACCCATGCCTCCGTGAGTACGCCCGCATCTGCCCCGTCAGGAGCCCTCCCGCCCCTCCTGTCCCAGGGGCCCTGGAACTGTGCCGTGTCCTGCCCTCCTTCCCTCTGCAGTGGCTGGTGGCCCCTGTGGGGCTTCTCCAGTAGGGGGGTTGACTACGCAGACCATGGGTTTTGCACTCCTGGAGATGCTCCCTGGAGCTGTCTTGGGGCCCCTGGAGGCCTCAACCTTTGTCACATTAAGGCTGAAGGTTTCCGGTCTGTTATCCTAATGGTTTCGCCAGGTTTCTTTGGGGACTGCCCTGCGATGAGGGTCTCAGCTTCATTCACTTCTCCCTTTAAGGATTGATTTCCCCTGGGAATTGGAGTCTTAAGTCGTCAAACTGCTGCTTATCTGAAGGCCAGAGAGAGAAGTCAGCCACAAGCTACATCTGCCTGGTCTTTCTAGTCTGACACCCTTGACAACCCACCCACTGGAAGATCTCCTCCCCCTTTCCCTTCCTCTTTTCTTCCTTCTGTCCATCTGTCCATCCTGCCTTTCTGACAGCACCAGGAGTTTAGAGATGGAAGTCACAGGGCTTGTCATTAAGCAGCTGACCCTCTG
This sequence comes from Moschus berezovskii, assembly GCF_049115385.1. Taxonomy (NCBI): domain Eukaryota; kingdom Metazoa; phylum Chordata; class Mammalia; order Artiodactyla; family Moschidae; genus Moschus; species Moschus berezovskii. The sequence goes on along the minus strand of NC_142466.1, from coordinate 76,330,228 downwards.
AAGGGGGGGCACCATTAGAGCATCATGGCCATCACAGTACAGGGGGCGCTGTGCTAGGGTGAAGGTCTGCAGAGGGTTCTGCCGGAGCACAGGATGGGGATGCCCAAGACATCCTGGAGGTAAGGGTCCCTGAAGGCTTCTTGGAAGCTGACCCACAGCGGGGGTTGCTGGGCACTGGTCAGCTGAAGTGGCAGCAAGGGCCCGCTGGTCTGCTCTAGGCAGAGGTGGGTTTTGGGAACCTGTGGACCACTTAGCCTTGCCACAGAGCGTGAGGATGCCTGGGGTTACCTGGACAGGTGGAGAGAGTCCTCCTCATGGAGGAGGGCAGGCATACTTGAAGGCATTTGGATCTTAGGGTTCTGCAGGTGGCAGAGGTGGTATGTGTGTTGGTGAAGGGGTGTTGGCAGGTGGTGCCGTGGTCAGATCTGATTTCGGAAGGCTCACTCTCTGCTTCTCGTGTTGGGGGTGTGAGGGTAGGGGTATGGTTCTCACAGGTGACCCCAAACCGAGTCCACTAGAGGATGCAGCAGGTGCTCTGGGCGGAGGACGGTGCCCATTGATCCAGAGCAGTGTTGGGGGTGGGATGGGAAGGAGAGAGGGTGGAGTGACCTGTCAGAGGTCAGCCCGTGGCCAGCAAGAGGGTGGTTAGGGAAGTGTCCTGGGTGACCGAGATTTCGGCCCTGGGTGACTTAGTGGAGAAGAGACGGCAAACCTTCAGTACTGGAAATGGGGAGGGGGAGGCAGTGTTGCAGTGGAGGGAGTGGTGCCTGATGAACTTGCGGTGCCTCTGGGGCTTGGGGGTGGAGCGTCCTGTAGGTCTTGTGTATTTGGCTGGGTGCTGCGGACACAAGTCTGTCCTAGAGGCCTCATTCGCTAGTCCCGGGTGACCGGTGTAACCGACTGACTTGGGGTGCGTGAGGCCTCCTGGGGCGGGGCTGCGCTGGGCCATTGGCGTGCCGTGGGGGCGTGGCCCGCAGCACGGATGCTGCAGGGAAGACAGCTGATGCCCGGAAGACAGCTGGTGCCCGGAAGACAGCTGGTGCCCTGGGCAGGGCTGCTGCTCCCCTCCCGGCTCCCCGTGCCCCCACTTCTCCTCCTCTGTTCCTCTTCATTCCTCATCCAGCACATCTCCTTCTATTCCAGCTTCCCTCCTGCTCTTTTCTTCTCTGGGTGTGAGACCTTGCTAGGTATCTGAAAGGGAGCTTCAGCCAAGCTAGTTCAGACAAGTTCCACCCTGCCCCCAGCTCCGGGCCATCACAGGGAAGGTAGCTGTTGGGATACCTTCAGCTGAGGGGCAGAGTGACGGGGGGCCCCTGATTTCTCTGTGTCTTCCTGCTCTCTTTCCCCACAGGGAACGCCATCCAGGCCTTTGGCAATGGCACAGATGTGAACCTGTCCCCTAAAAACCCCCCGTTCCAGGCCACACAGGCCCCTCGGGTAGAGAAAACGCCTTCATTGCCAGATGACCTCAGTGACAGCACCAGCCTGGGGACCAGTGTCATCACCACCTGCACGTCTGTCCAGGTGAGGGGTTATAGCTGGGCACTGGGGATATGGAGCTGGGGAAGGTGGAGGGCTGAGAGAAGAATCTAATGTCAGGGCCAGGGTGGGAGGTTACAGACAGGGGACCAGGGGCGGGGCACACAATCTCCTCCCTTTGGGTCAGGACCCTAGAGGCAGAAAGAGCTGGTGGGAGTTAATTTTCCATGATTCATTCACTGGACATCACCTTGCAAGTATCAGACACCTGTTCTGTCACAGGATTGTACTACATACCACAGGGGTGCCAGAGAAATGAGATGGTTAACATTCACTTGCCATCTACTGATGACCAGGTACTGTAGACTAGCTAGCAGACTCTACCTATTTCATTGAATTCTCACACAATGAGATGCTGTGATCCTTGTTTTACATAGAAAGCTAGCCCAGAGGTGTTAGGCCACACAATCAGGGCCACACAGCTGGTTAGTGGTGGAATAAGATTTCAAACCTACCTCTGACTCCACAACCCATGATGTTCATTTGTTTATCCATCTGTCCATCCATCCAGTGCGTGGGATGCACACATTTTGGTCGAGATCTTATATGAGATGCTAAGGAGACATTGGTGAATGAGGCTGACAGAGTCCTGTGTTTTGTGGTCCTTGGTGGTATTGTTGAGGGTCAGACAGTTCAGCAAGCACCAGACATGGGGTGTGGTCAGTGCCACAGGAGGGGACCACGTGGATGGCACTGTGGAGACACATCACAGGGCTCACCACTCAGCCTTTGTCTCTGCTGAACTTCCCTCGTGCCATCATACCATCTGCTATAGTAGATTCTTTGCTTAGGAAAGAAACCCCCCCCCCCCCCGCACACACACTCACACACACACTCTCTCTCACACACACTTATATATACTTGTGCACACACTCACATCCTAGAAGAAAGAGTTTAAAAGAGGATCTGGGAAATATCTGCAGAATATCAGGGGAAGCAGAGGAGGGAGGGAATAGTGAGGGCATGGATGGTGGGGCATAAGGGATGTTTCAGGAAGGAGTTGGGGCTGGAATTCCCAAGGAGGGGTGGGGTCTGGAGTCCAGTCAATGGGGCTCAGTGTGGGCATGGCTGTGGGGGCAGCGAGAACAAGCCTGGCTGTGTAGGGCAATGAAGACGCAGTCTGAGTGGGGTGGGCTGGTGGGATCACCAGTAGGCACGCTCTGTGAAGTTTCATTCTTGCAAGATGAGTAATAAGTCCTGGAGAGCTGGCTACAGCCATGTGACTGTCGTTGACGTGTTGTACTGTGTGCTTGAAATTTGCTAAGACTTTAGATGTGCAGACCTTAGGTGTGCTCAGCACAAAAAAGAAATCAAACAAACAAACAAAAATGGGTAATGGTAGAGGTGTGACGTGATAGATGTGTTGACTGACTCATGGTGAATATTTCACGGAACTTATGCATATTGGATTGTGCACCTTAAATACATACAACATTTTTTGGCTATGCCTCAGGCATTGTGAGATCTTAATTCCCTGACTAGGGATCGAACCTGGGCCTCCTGCAGTGGAAGTGCAGAGTCCTAACCACTGGGAATTTCCAGATATATGCAATTGTTGATGGTCTATATAACCTCAGTAGGGCTTCCCTAGTGGCTCAGTGGTAAAGAATCTGCCTGCAATGCAGGAGCCTCAGGTCTGATCCCTGGGTTGGGAAGGTCCCCTGGAGGGAGAAATGGCAACCCACTCCAGCATTCTTGACTGGGAAATCCCATAGACAGAGTAGCCTGGTGGGCTGTAGTCCACAGGGTTGTAGAGTTGGTCACAACTGAGTGACTCACACTAACACGAACCTCAGAACCGCCAGAGAGAAAGAGCAGCAGGCCTTCAGAGTCCTGAGAAGAGACCTGAGCAGGGATGGGGCCCGGCAGAGGCATCCAGGCCCCTTGGGCATCCCTTGCTGGTACCCATCCTGGTTGGGAAGCCCACTCCCTCTTCCCTTCCTTGTGGACACCTGACCTCCAAGTGCCCTCAGGCCGGCCTAGCGTGGCCCCTCCATGCCCCACTCCCCTCCATTAAGCCGCCCCTCCTGATTGGGGCTGCGGTGTGCACGTCACCCTTGGGCAGCTCCTAATTACACTGAACATGCTTCAGCGGCTGCCGGCGGGGCCGAGGGGCCGCTCCACAGACGGTCACCAGCTCAATTTCATGCTAGAGCAACGGGCAACTCGGCCGGTGGGGCTGTGCCACCTGTCAGTTGACCAGGCTCTGGTCTGGTCCCCAGGTCCCTCTGGGCACTGCCAGCCTTCCTCCCCAGCCCCTGGGGGCTGGCTAACCCAGGAGATGCCCACTCAGGGGGCCGTGGACCCTCCTTAAGACTCTGAGAGAGTCACCGCGGGCATGGAAAAGTTCAAAGCCGGGGTCTCATGTCTGCCACAGTCCTCTAAATGCCTGGTGACTCTGACTCCATTTTCTACTCCTGCTTCCCTCCAGTGCTTTGCTGAACCATTGCCTCGTTTCTTTCAGTCCCAGCTTGGGGCTGCAGGCTCACTGTCTGGGGTCTCATCTTACACTCGGTTTGATTACAGGTGGGTTAATGCATGGTCTCTATGGAAGATGATGTGTATGAGGAACTTTACCTACATGTTAGGTGTTTTGAATCCTGGGGTGGGGGGAGCTGTCTGGCTGGGGGATCCTCCAGGCCTGTCCCCCATGACCATCCACTTAGGTCTACTGACTAAGTCACTCTGGGCAGGACAGCACAGAGGGCCTTCCCAGGAGAGGGACCCATCCATCACCATCCCTACACCCCTGTTTCTTCTCTCAGAAACTGAAAGGGAAGTGCTTTTGTTTTTGTTTTTTTGTTTTTAAATTTTTTGGCATGCGGGATCTTAGTTGCCCCACCAAGGATTGAACTCCCACCCACTGCAGTGGAAGTGTAGAGTCTTAAGCACTGGACTGCCAGGGAAGTCCCTCTGATTCTGCTTTAGTCTTTTAAAGACTACTGCTACTACTGGAAGTGCCGAGGGAATAAGGCTGCATCTCTGCCCTCAGCTTGGCTGGAGGCTGGTGTAGGTGGTCTGTCCTTCCTCGGCTCTGCTAGCTTGGAGGGGCTCTGTGGTGGCCCTTGGGAATGACAGCAACCCATGGGGATATAAGGGAGTCTCTGAGTGAGGGCAGAGACGGGGAGCTGAGCTGGGGAGGGGGGGAGAGGAAAGCTGTGCATCCCAGACACCCCTGGAGAGAGAGGCGAGGTTATTTAACTCTGTCCCCCTCCTCCTCCACAGGTGGATCCTGGGGGAAACCTTAGGGACTGTCTTCACTGACTCAGAGACTGCAGCCAGGTGGTGACCCTGCATGAGAGATTGGATGTTAGGAGTGAAGGGCTCTCAGAGCTGCTTCGCAAACCTCAAAGGGTGGAAGCCCAGCGAGGACAGTGACTTGCCCTGGCGTCTGCCTTCTGGAGTTTTCTTCTGGCTGCGCTGTGCTGTCACCTTCTCTGTATCTGCTCCCCCAGAGGACTTTCCCACAGTGGGGGTGGGATCTGGGGACAGAGGAACTCTTCTCCCCATGGAGGGCAGCTGAGCAGAAGTGTGGGGGGTTTTAGGTACCAGAGAGGAGCCGGCAGCCGGGCAGACCCCGAGCTGGCCCTCTGCCTGGGGTCCTTGATGCTCTCTAGTGTCTGGCTCTTACATGTTTCCACTCCTGGCTGTGGTCCTCTCTCCGGGTGGCCCTGCCAGCCTGGTGCTCTCTGGAGCTTGGAGAAAGTGCAGCAAGATCTGCAGAATGGTATCTCCTTCTGTCCCTGCTTGCTCTCTCTCACACACACACACATCCCCAGTGTGAATTCCGTCTCTTCTACCCAATGGTCCCTAGAGCGGAGAATCCATAGAAGGCTGTTCTATCTTGTACCCTCATCCAGGGCCCTTTGTTTCTGAAGCCCATAGTGCATCCCCCAGTGTAGGCCCAAGGTCCAGGCTGAGCAAGACGCTGGCCCTTGAACTTGTCAGTCCCTCTGAGTGGAGGGTGTCTCCCTCCCCTCTCTTCAGCTCACTGCCTTTGAATCCTCCTTGGATGCTGTCCCTCGGGTGGTCTCCTGACTCAGCTCTGGCCAAGCTGCCTTCTCCTTGCTTAGGGCTCCTGTTTGACACCTTCTGGCCCACATCAGGATGTGTTCTGCTCCCCCAACCAGACGAGCATCCCTGGAGGACAGGAGCTGCATTGCCCCTTTTGTTGTTGTTGTTGAGTCACTAAGTCGTGTCCAACTCTTTGTGAGCCCATGGACTGCAGCATGCCAGGCTTCCCTGTCCTTCACCATCTCCCGGACCTTACTCAAACTCATGTCCATTGAGTTGGTGATGCCACCCAACAATCTCATCCTCTGTCACCCTCCTTCTCCTCCTGCCCTCAATCTTTCCCAGCATCAGAGTCTTTTCCAATAAGTTAGTTCTTCGTACCAGGTAGCCAAAGTATTGGAGCTTCAGCTTCTGCATCAGTCCTTTGAATATTCAGGGTTGATTTCCTTTAGGATTGACTGGTTTCATCTCCTTGCTGTCCAAGGGACTCTCAAGAGTCTTCTCCAACACCACAGTTTGAACGCATCAATTCTGCGATGCTCAGTCTTCTTTATGATCCAACTCTCACATCCACAAATGACTCCTGGAAAAATCACCCCCCTTGGTAGCCCTTATAACGAAGTGCCTAGCACCTGGCATCAAGCGGATGCCCCACACAGGTTGACAAAAAGAGCCCAGGGTCCTGATCATTGGATTTATGGGGACTTCCTGCTCTCTGTTCTAGAAAATGGTTTGTTTTGTTGCAGGCAACTCTGTTCAGCTTCCCTCCCTCTCATTGATGCCCTCCGTGTTCTGTGAGGTGTGAAGGTAAAGAAGTCTTTCTGTCAAGGATGCAGGAGGATTGGGTAGAAGGCTGTCCTATCATGTGATGGAACCTGGACCAGGGTGGCACAGTGTGGGCGGGGCACACTGGCAGTGGGTTCACGCTTTCCCTGGACTTGATTTGTTTCTAGTGTCCTTGGCATTCCCTGTGGGTGACTCGGGGCCAGTTTGCAGGCCCCGTCGGGTCACCTGGAGTCTCATCTTCCCCAGGGCTGCAGGGCCTTAGTGACGCAATTTCTCCCTTGCATTCCTTGTCTCTCTCGGCCAGTTTCTGCTCTCAGTCTTGCTGCTGCCCATCAAATTTGGGGGAATTAAGAATGAGTTTGCTGGGCTTGCCAAGAGTCCCACCTCCATCTCCCCCTTCTCCTCCCTGTTCTCTGGATGGGTCTCTTACTGGGCACACAGGCCTATGGCCATCAGAGCATGGGCCCCAGAGGCCATCAGTGTTTCTATATGCCTATTATACATATATTTCTCCCATCTGAGTACTAACCAGGCCCAACCCTGCTTAGCCTCTGAGATCAGACAAGATCAGGCACATTCAGGGTGGTATGGCTGTAGACAATATATTTCTTATTTACAGACTCGGCCCAACTCAAAGCTTTGAGAGGCTCCCGTGCTTCTTCTTTTCTTCTCTTCCTTGTAGTCATTCATTTATCCATCCATCAACACCTTCACTCATTTACTGAACGTAAGTTCTTACCGCATGTCACTCTGTTGCAGACACTGAGGCTGACCAGCATGTGAGGCCTGTACCTTGGTCCTCATACTGGTGGGAGGGTCAGAGTACATGCTGGCTCAGAGAATTATGGAGCAGAAAGTGTTGGGTGCACCAAGGGACAGATAAGGCGTTATGGGATCCAGAGGAGGAAGCTGCTTTGGAAGCACAGGACTCATGGAGCAGGCAGACCTTGCTCCTGGGCCAGGAGGAATAGGGAGAATTGATGGATGATGTAGGGATGCAGACATATGGATGGAATGGGGAGGAGTGGGAGAGGAGGGAGCCAAGGCAGGGATTCAGGACAGCGCAGAGCAGCTGAGGAGGGGCTCTGCTGCCGAATCTGGCCTGCTGCCTGTTTGGATAAATCAGGTTTTACGGAACATGGCCCCACCCAGTTGTCACATACGGTCCATGTGCTGTAGGTAGAGTTGTGTTGGGATGGACGTGATGGCCAGTAGAACCTAAAATTGTAATTCTCTGACCCTTTGTAGAAACATCTCCCCCTGACCTTTGAAAGTGAAAGTGAAAGTCGCTCAGTCATGTCCAACTCTTTGCGACCCCATGGACTATATGGTCCATGGAATTCTCCAGGACAGAATACTAGAGTGGATAGCCTTTCGCTTCTCCAGGGGATCTTCCCAACCCATGGATCAAACCCAGGTCTCCCACATTGCAGGTGGATTCTTTACCAGCTGAGCCACAAGGGAAGCCCAAGAATACTGGAGTGGGTAGCCTATCCCTTTTCCAGTGGATCTTCCCAACCTAGGAATCGAACCAGGGTCTCCTGCATTGCAGGCGGATTCATTACCAACTGAGCTATCAGGGAAGCCCCCTGACCTAAAGGAACGCAGATCATGAGTTTGTGAGAACACAGAGTTCTGATATGGGAAGAAGGGGGTGGCGAGTCAAACCTGATTAGCAGGATGAAGTGGTGACTGTGAAGAGGCTGCTGAAAGCTTTTGAACTGGGATGTCATGATGCGAAGTGTGATTTGGGAAGATAATCTGACAGCAGGTGGAGATTGGTTGTCAAGCGAAGGAGGCCGGGGAACTGTTAGCAGATCTTTGCGACAGCCAGTGATAGTCGATAGTCATCAGTAAGAAAGGAGGGCTTGTATTAGGGAGGTGGCGGGCAGGGGAGGATGAGGAGTTACTGGGCATGTATAGGGGGAGGCACTGAGGCCAGGGGCACTGGGATTGGAGGCAGCGGGTGGGGTGGGGAGGGTGGAGGCAGGAACAGAGGTGGGAGACAGGATCGGCCAGTTCCAGCCAGAAGTTTTCCCATAGAGGTGGTGGTGGTGGTGTTAACTGCTCAGATCCCATGGACTGTAGCCTTCCAGGCTCCTCTGTCCATGGAATTCTCTAGGCAAGAATACTGGAGTGGGTAGCCATGCCCTCCTCCGGGGCATCTTCCTGACCCAGGGATTGAACCCAGGTCTCCTGCATTGCAGGTGGATTCTTTACCATCCGAGTCACCAAGGAAGCCCTTCCCATAGAGATAACACTATAGTTGGTCCCTGGCACCTGGGCCAGACCCACAAGGCCCTGGCACTGCCAGATGTGGCTTTGGGAGTGTGGACAAAGGTGGCCAGAAAGATGAAAAAGGTGATAATTTCCTTCCAACTTCCTGGGCAAAGGGCCTCTGTGGGAGAAATTTCTAGAAGGATGAACCTTATCTCTGCTGCCATCCTCCTCCCTCCCTGTTGCCAAGATAATCGGCTGAGATGGACATCAAAGGTGGCCTTGGTGGGGTGTGGCCTCAGAGCACAGCCTGCAGCGTGGTGGGGGTGCTTGGGGAGGACACAGCCTCTCCCCTTCCCCACCCCACCCCACCCCCACCGCCCGCCTTAGCTGAACTGGTATGGAGGTGACTGTGTGGGTGTTTATTTCTCTCATCAGGGTGTGAACAGGGCTGTGACTCATTCATCTTTGGAACTTCCTGCGGGGAGCAGTGGGAGAGTTAATGATGAGGGAGGTGGTGAATCTAGCCTAAGCCTTGGCCATTGGGTAGTGGAAACTCTTTAGCTCTTCATCTCCTCCATCCGCCACTGTCAGAAAAGGTCGGCTGACCAGCAACACCTGCACTGTTCTGTGTGCCTAGGACTGAGGATGGGGGATGTCTTGGGCTTGCCCTTGGGGGAGGCTCCTAAACCTTCACTCCTTCACTCTCTGCTCTGGGTTTTCTGGAAGTCAGGTGGCAGGGTGGGACCTCCATGGGGCTGGGGCTTCTCCCTGACTTTGCTTCCAGAATGGGGTAGCCACAGTCCGCCAGCTAAACCCCGTCTCACCATGCAGCCCCAGTCCTGGGAGTGTGCTGAATGCAGGCTCCGCTTGGCTCTGAGTCATGCTTGGGCGTTCAGGGGCCTTTGAACTTGTCTGTGCAGAGGAAGTGGCAGCCCACTCCAGTATCCTTGCTGGGAAAATCCTATGAAGAGAGGAGCCTGGCAGGGTACAGTCCATGAGGTCACAAAGAGGTCACACGACTGAGCGACTGAACTGAACTGAACTGATGCATGGTCTCATGTATCTTTATGGTGGGTCAGTGAGGTTTGCTTGACTGTAGATCACTATCTTATAGACGAGGAAGCTGAGGTGCCAGTAGATGAAGGGATTCACCTGGGGTCAGTGGCTGAACCGACTGGAGCCTTGGGCTGTGGTGTCTGGGGCCCTTCCTTCCTTGGATAACAGGGCTTATCCATAGGAGGGACACAAAGGTTTAGGACCCTGCAGTCTAAAAAGGAAAGGCTGGGATGGGTCTCTGAGGTTAGCATCTATCAGGTGGATTTTGCAGCACTTGAAGGCAGTTCTTGAGGACAGCCAGAGGAAGCCCAGTGTGTCACTGGGCCTCTCAGTACACGTTCACTGTGGGCCAAGTCAACCCTGAAGCCTGCCTGGCAGAAATGCCACTGGCTCAGAAGGGCTTGGGCAAGTTCTGTGGGTGATGGAGCCCAGGTGGGTCACTGATAGAGCCTGAGGAGGGTCCTGTCGTGATCTTTATGGAGCCAGTCCTTCCCCTACCAAGTCCCTGTGGCCCCACCAGAGACCACACACTGGGTCGGAGTCCTTTGGCCCTGGCCCTGGGAGATAGCACCACTTTCTCACAATAATATGGGTCTCAGGAGGGGGTGAAGGGCCCTCTCCTATTCCTTCCCCTTCACCTCTTTTTCCTCCCTCTCCCCTGTTCCCGCTCCTCCTCCTTTGCTCCCTTCCCCCCTCCCAACCCTCCCGCCCACCCCACCCCCCACACCGTGCCGTCAGCTCCCTCTCCCCTTCTACTTTCTCCCTCCCTCTCTGCTCCCTCATGTCCTCGGACTCACTGTGGTTGGAGCTGCACTTGGTCCTGGGCAGTGGAATCCAGTCCCTGGATCCTGTGGAGCCTTTGAGCAGACGCCCTTCTGCAGAGTCCCTGCAGGTTGGTGGCTTGGCTGGGCTAGACCTTGGCACTTGCTGCTCCTGGTGCTGTGGCCTTAAACAGGATCTTCTAGGTCTTGTCCCTGGTTCCACCTCGGCTGTGCCCACTGTCACCATGATCACATCTCCACTGTCACTAGTGACTCTGCTCTTGGCCGGGGCCTTTGTGTGACAGCTGGGGCCTTGTTTAGTTGACCAGATGCCCTGGGTGGTAGATCGCCTGTAACGTTTCAGGTATTATTAATACTTCTGGCCAGAAGCAGTGATTTAGGCATAATTTCTTGGGCTTTCCAGTTGCTTCTGGTGGCCAGAGCCAGTGGCCAGGATAGAAACATCACACCCCCCAGCTGGTTCCCGTGGATCACTATTATGATAATGGCAACAAAGGGCTGATTTCCATGCACACCCTCTGGCTCTCATTCCTCACCTGGACCACAGAGCTCCCAGGTGCCACACATCTGTTTTGGAGGAATGGCTGACACCTGATACCTTGGCCAGATGTCTGCCTAACCGGCCCCAGTGGCAGACATCACTAATCAATCACAGCTGTCTTCCCCATGAGCCCAGTGAGGACTCGTGATCTTTCTGGAGCTGGCACTCGGGTGTCTGTTCTGATCTGCAGCATTCATTCATTCATTCACAGACTTGTTAATGAATGACAGTTGTCAAATGTTAACTGAGTACAGTAAGTCCCCTACATATGAACCTTCAGGGATCAAACTTTCAAAAAGTGAATGTGTGTTCATATGTCCATTCATGTAAGGTGTAAGTGAAATTGCAGCTTGCTCTCCACCTCCTATTGCTGCTGATCCTTCATTTCTGCCATCTCCCCTCTCCTCACCGTTCTGCAGGCAGTAACTCTTCTTGCCTATCACTCAGCGCCTGCCCCGGTATGCCAGCTCTTGTACTATATTACTGTACTTTTCAAGGTGCTGAACTGTGAGATTAAAAATGTTTATTTTTTGTGTTTGCTTGTTTTTATGTATTATTTGTATGAAAAGTATAAACCTATTACAGTACAGTACTGTGTGGCCGACTCATTGGAAAAGACCCTAATGCTGGGAAAGATGGAAGGCAAGAGGAGAAGGGGAAGTCAGAGGATGAGATGGTTAGATAGTGTCACTGACTCAATGGACATGAATCTAAGAAAACTCTGGGAGACAGTGAAGGACAAAGGTCTGTGTGCTACAGTCCATGGGATCGCAAAGAGTCAGTCACAACTTCACGACTGAAGAATAGCAACAACCATATAGCCGAGTTAGTTGGGTACCTAGGCAAACATTGTTGGACTTAATGAACAAATTGGACTTAGAAACGTGTTCTCAGAATGGAACTTGTTTGTATGTAGGGTACTTGCTGTGTAATGTTTATTGAGCTGCTGTTACGCAAGGAAAAAAAGTCTGGTTCTTGCCTCGTCAAGTGGAGCTCTGAATGTGGTAGTCAAACCTGGAAACACCTTATCACTCTATGATGCTGTGTGTGTTTGGCCAGCAGAGTTAGAACTCTCTTCTTCAGGAGCCCAGAGGAGACAGGACTTAATCACTGCAGGTGTCAGAGGAGGCGCAGGCCCTTGTGTTGCCAGTGCTCTTTGTGTGTACCCTGCGATGCCAGCAGTGGATGGCACGGCTGCGGAATGTGGGATCCCATCTGAATCCGGGGACAAAGCCTGGCCAGAGACCCAGCCATGTCACCCACCCTTACTAGTGTCTTCTCTCCCACAGGAGCAGGGGCTGAAGGCCAATAACTCCAAAGAGTTAAGCATGTGCTTCACAGAGGTGCGTGAGGGGCAGAGTGGGGGTGGGTGCAGGTGCTGAGCGGGGAGGGGGCTTGTTTTCCAGGCGAGCCTTGGACTTGGAGCCCCCAGATTCCATGACACAGGCTGGGCTAGCTCAGCTTCCAGGCCGCCTGAACCAGGGTGGGCGCTCACTCTGTGGGGGGCGAGGATGGGTGAGTGTAGAAGTTACAGCCAGGGCCTTTCCTTTCCTCTTGGGGGAGATGCTCAGGCTGCTCTGATGCGAGATCCTGGCAAGCCCTCCTGACTCTATAGACATGTGCACCCATCAGCCTGCTCCGTGCTGGTTCTGGGACCCTCCACAGAGGTGGAGAGATGGAAAAGGACCTGGGCCCTTCCTTGAGGGAGACCCAGCACAGGACTATACCTATGTGCATGCTAAGTTGCTTCAGTCGTGTCCGACTTTTGGCGACCCCATGGACTGTAACCCGCATGGCTCCTCTGTCCATGGGATTTCCCATGCAAGAATACTGGAGTGGGTTGCCATTTCCTTCACATGCAGGGTCTCCTGTGGGGACCCTAACCCTTCTCCAGGGGATCTTCCCCATCCAGGGATTGAACCTGGGCCTCCCTCATTGAAGACAAGATTCTTTACTGTCTGAACCACCAGGGAAGCCCAGCCCTATTGACTCATTTGTCTTTTTCTCTGCTTCTCTCTCTCTTCCTTTTGGCCGCAGCTCACGACCAATATCATCCCAGGGAGTAAAAGGGTGATCAAACCTAACTCAGGCCCCCGCAGAGCCAGACCGTCGGCTGCCTTGACCGCTGCATCCTTCCTGATGCTGAAGCTGGCCTTGTAGGCTCTGGGGATCCCGTCGGGAGATTTCTGAAAGCTACATGGATGAGAACACCCGCCTGACAAAATGGAAACACACACACACACACACTTTGCAAAAAAAAAAAAAAAAAAAAGATGTTTTTTCCCACTTTGTCTCTGAACCTGTCTCCTCCCAGGTTTCTTCTTTGGAGAAGTTTTTCTAAACCAAACAGACAAGCAGGCGGGCAGCCTGAGAGCTGGCCCAGAGGGCCCCTGGCCGGGGGAGCCCCGTGCCGAGGAGGGCACACGGCAGGTCTAGAGATACCCTTCATTTTTCTCTGGGGGTTTTCCTCTCTGGACCCTGCTGACATGAGACCAGATGACACCCGTACTGCCCAGGGACATGGGCAGGGCCAGCATGGCTGCTGTTCTTCTCAAGCTCCCCAGTAAGGAGACCTGCTGGGGACTGGCAGGGGGCAGCAGGCAGCAGGGCAGCAAGGCTGGCCCCTGGGGGTCCAGCTGGGCACCGTCAGCACCTCCACTTGGCTTCCAGGATGGAGTTTATTTCGCCTCCCTTCTCTGAGGGCGGGATCCGACCTGTGGACCGGTGTGGTGCTCTCCCCTTGATCCCCACTGTAGCATGGGGGGGAGGGCAGCTCCGATGGGGTTTGGGGAGCCCAGCCTGTCTGGGAGGCCCCGCTGGGGGTTGGGAGCAAAACTTGGGAACCACCTCAAGGCGGCTTCTTCCTCCTTGGTGGCAAAGAACCTCCTTTGAGATCAAAGAGAAATGATTCCTTGTCCACTCCCTTGGTTTCTTGTGGGTCCCTTTGGTGGGTCTCCCTTTGGAGGGAGGGGCCAGGCGCCGGGAGAGATGGAGGAGGCACCGTGGGCCGTCTCCCGGCACCATGCTCTGGTCCCTGCACCTCCCTCCACCGCTCACCTCCCCGCCTTACTCGCCCACCTTCTCTCTTCGCATTTCTGAGACATGCGCCCACTGCCCACTGTATGTACATAATGCGGCTCCTTTCTCAACATATATGTATATACACATCCGTATACATATATCGTGTGGTTCCCTCTCCTTTCCTTTTTTTAAGGACCTATGGAAATAATACCTAACAGATGAGCGAAAATGTATTATTGTAAAATTTATTTTTTTTAATAATGTTGTCTATAACGGGGGAAGAGAAGGAGGTGGGCTCCCTGTGCTTCTGCCCCAGTCGGGCTGACGGGGTCGTGGAAGGGAGTTCCTGACTGGTATCACGCGTAGCCGAGGCTCCAATAAACGTACTAGGAAGCAATCTGCCTTCTGCTTCACTCTGGGTGTGCTGCCTCCCCTGGTTTGTTCTTGGCCCGGTGCCAGCGTCTCCGTTGCTTTCCTGGGGAGCTCTGGGAGAATGTGTGTCCATGTGCACACACGTGTGTCTGTCCACTGTGTGTCCTCGGGGCAGGTGTTGGAGCTCTGCATGGAGGCGATTTTACATCCCCTGGGTCTGAGTTCCTGGTTGTGCTGAGCCTACTCGTTTGTTCACCGGTCATCTCCTCCCTTCCGTCCCAAACAGGCCAGTGCCTGCTGGCCCCAAACCGAAAGGAACTGGAAGTAGCCGTGGGGATGGAGGATGGGAGACAGCCTGATGTCACTTCTCGTGGATGTTTTTGTTTTAAGGATGCCTGCTTGGCCCATTGAGGTGGCACAGTTGGTCATCCTGTGGGGACTCCTGTTTTTTTTACATGGTTGTGAAGGCAGGGACATGGCCTCCTGGGTCCCAGCCTCTGATGGAGGGGTGGTGAGCCAGCCTGCCCTCTTCCCCAGCCACTGCTAGCCTTCCTGTGGGTAGAGCAAGGTGGAATGCCCCTTCAGTTGGGAATCCATATCCTTTGCAAACAGCAAAAGACTTTATAAGCAAAGACTTATAAACCTTTGGGGCAGGTGGCCCACAGAGTGGGCAGGGGGGGCACCCAAGGAGGTTTGGGCCAAAAGACATTTGAAAGCAGAAAGGATAGAAAACAGAATCTACAAGGTCAGAGTGCTGCCCCCTTTGTGATGAATGACAACAACCATCATCCAGCTGGCTGAATTGGGGCCCTGTTCCTATCTCCTGCCCCCCTGGGGTGTCACGTTGTTCAGTCACTAAGTCAGATCCAACTCTTTGCAACCCCATAGACTGTAGTACCCCAGGCTTCCCTGTTCTTCACTGTGGCATCCTTAATGGGAGATAAGCCCTTGTCTTGCATCATGGGGAGAGATGATTTCCCCAAAGGAACAGAGCTGCCTTTATGAAGGAGGAATAGAGGCTGAAGAGCTTTACTGTGACTTAAAACATCTTCCCACTCAGGTATCCCATAGCTAAAATTTTACCATTAAACATTCATTCCTTTGGCTGAGACAATTCCTGTTCTCCGTGACCCTCTAAAATATGTAAATAAAACTGTGAAGAATAAAGTTTTACTCTCTTAATGCTAATTAGTTTAATGATTTAAATGGATCTTAGTAACATTAAGACATTGGGGCCTAGACATTGAGATTAGGCTTGTGGGGGCAGAGATGGGGAGAGAAGCAGGAAAGATCAAAACAAGAGTGGTAGGGGCCACCACCAGAGAGTCAGAATTACTCTTGGGTTCTTTTGGGGAGTCAAACACATGATGTATAGGCTCACTGTGCCTTTACTCCAGAGTCAGCAAGATCTATAAAATAAGGATTTTTTTTTTTTTGCCACTCATCTCACGGGGATTCCTGATCTAGGGCATTCATCCATTTAGAAGCCTGTTTTATTCTGTTTTCTAGGATCTAGTGTGTTGTACAGACTGAAACCCTATAAAGATGCTTCTTCCCCCTGGGGGAAGCTTCCAACCTGGGATGATTTTGGTTCTGCTAAGAACCCAGACCTCAGCTTCTGACCTGGCTCTTGCTCCCGCCGCCCTCCTCTCAATGCAGCTAGGACCACTCAACGAGGCTAAAGGCCCAGCAGAGACCCAAAGTGGTGGTGGGGAATCCAAGGAGGCTGGTTCAGAGGCTCAGAGAACTTGGCATCCAGGGGACCATGCTCTGGCCCTGCGTGGCCCTAGTGTGTGAGCCTCATGGCTGGGCCCTTGCTTGTTCAGAGATTAGAGACAAAACTGTTATCTTAGTTCTCTGCACCCCAGGCCCTGTTTGGAGCACAGGTTTCCCAGGAAACCCAACCTTGCTCTTGCGAGGCCTTCCGAGAACTTGATCCCCAGGCCCTAGCTTGGCCCGGCTGTCTCCACCAGACCTTCAAGGGGCCACGCAGCTCAAGGATCAGAAAGAGGATGTGTTGAGGCAGACCTGGAACTGAATTCCAAATGTGCTGTTCACCAACTCGGTGGCCACGTTCAATCTACGCCTCAGTTTCTCATCCGTGTAAGGTGGCCAGCAGCCCTGCCTCATAAGAGGTTGGGCTTGAATGGAATACCCTGCCAGGACCCTCGCATTCAGCTACTCCCCTCCCTTCAACCACGCCCTCCCTTCAGCCATGCCACTGCCTCCCGCTAGTGGCTCCCTGACTCTGCGCCTGGATTCTCAGCCCCTGCCTGGCAGGCAGGGCGCCTCCTCTTGGCAGCTGGAGGAACTGCTCTGGGGTCCATCCTTGGATCTTCTCTCTTCCTCTTCCTCCTCCTCCTCTGTGTCTTGAGAAACTTTCACAGATTCCCTGTGGCAGAAACAAGAAATGCCCACCATTAAGCCCTTGCACCGTGCTCTTGGAAGCATTGCCAAGTGGAGTTAAGTGGACAAGCAAGGTTGGGGAGAGAAAAAAAGGAAACTTTCTGTTGGTAGAACAGAGTTGATTTGATCTGTGAGTCGCTGGGGACACTGGCTACAGAACATCCAAATGTCATGCTTTCCCGAGTCCACTCTCAGAGTGTCTGCCCCTTCTCCATGCGGGAAGGCAGATGTGGCACTGCTGTGGGTGCACCAGCTCAAAACTGAGACCAGGATGCCGTGATTGGCCTTGGAAACTGAAGGAGGCAGGCTGGCATGGGGTCCCTGGTGGGGCCCAAGGCCAGACCAGAGAGGCTTTGCTCCCAGGGATTCTTGGAACTCTCTGCAGAGTGGGAACCCCAGGCTTTCAACTCTAGCTTTTGGGAATGGGTTCAGAGTCAAAGCACCTTGATGCTTTGTGAGCAGAACCATCTGCCCTGTGATTTCCCTGTAGGAAAAAAGGGCTGTCAATGTGGTGGGAGTCTGAGGACAAATTCAAGTCCATATTCTATCCTCCAGAAGTCTGGGTATTCCTGGAGAGGGTGTGCAGGGACCTGGATTCTAACTCTGGCTCACCTAGCTAAGTCATTGAGCTTCCCTGAGCCTCAGAAACGTTTCTCTAGATTGGGGATCAGCAAACTTTTTTTGTCAAGGGCCAAGTAATTAATGTAATAGACTTCTTGGGCTATGCCATTTCTGTTGCAACTACGAACTCAGCCATTGTATTGTAGCTTGAAAACAGCCAGTAGCAGTAAGTAAGTGATGGAGCTGACTGTGCTCCAATCAAACTGAATTCAGTGAAACAGGTCCAGGATGGAATTGACCCTTGGGTTGCTGTTTGCCCACTGTATTCTAGATGATCTCTGAGCCCAAGCTCTCAATCCTAGGCTCTCTGACCACAGGGCTTTGGTGGCAGAGAGTGACAATGGATGATGGGGCTTTAATCACCCCCAGGTGGATGGAAGACAGGGCAGGTTGCCATTGTGATGGGGAGGTGGAGGCAGGTGAGCTGTGGAAGAGGATGCTTAGGGGAGAGGCCCCACCTCGGGCAGGGGCTGTGAGGAATCATCCAGGTAGCCTGTGGGTCATATACCTGCAGGTGTGGTCCAGAGCGTGGCAGCTGCACGGACTATTCAACTCATGCATCCATGCACCCCCCTGGACCCTGAGGAGGGGGCATCACTCCCTGGTTTGCAGGAAGGCATCTGAGCTGGAGCAGGACCTGGGGTCCAGAGCGAGGGAAGCTAATGCTCCATGGATGGGAGGGAAGAAGGTCACTCGAGAATGCAGAGAAGGCCCAGCAGGGCAGTGGGGCCCCGAGAGCCCCTTCATGGCGATCAGCAAGTCCTTTAACTTGCTGGGCCCCACTTTCCTCATCTACAAAGGGAAGGGTCAGAGGCACTGCTCTCTGAGGTTCCTGTCCACAATAGGATTCTGTGATTCTATGACTGCCAGCTATTTCTGAACTCACCAGCCTGGCACTGAATAACTTGGAAGGAGATGGAATTCATCTCTCTTTCAATAAACACTGCCACTCTGCTAGGTTGCTCCAGTTTTTCACCAAGCATCTTATGCAGAGCTGCAGACTGCTGCCTGGGGCTCATTCTAGGGATGGCTGATGGTGGCGCCCCTCATGCTTTGCCTCATTTCCTCTTTTCCAATGGCAGTCCACACCCATGGGGGAGCACCCACGGAGCTGGCCCTGGCCTCCCTTCCTGGGGAGGGCGCTCTTGAGTCACCACTTTGACCTGGGTCCTGCTGGGCTGTCAGAGGTGACAGAACCTCCTCCACTGGGACCACCCACTGGGCGGAAGTGAGTAATCCTCATCTAACATCTCTGCAGGAGTTTGCGGAGTCACCAGGGCTGGCATGATTCAAGTGTTGAAGCTCTTGCAGCCGGAAGACAGGCTTTCAGGAAAACCTCCTCCTTAATTTTTTTCCAAGCCTGCTCAGTGGGCTGACCTCTCTCCCCTCTTCCCCTGCCCACCTATGCTCGGGAAGTTGACAATTTAAAATAAAGGCCGTAGCTCTCACTCTCCTTCATTTCAAACCAGAGTCCAGCCTTGTTGGCCAAACAAATCCTTGTAGGATGACACCGCTGGCCCAGTCCATCCTTCGTTTTTATCCTCAGTGCAAGATGAAAGGCCTTTTATTTTCCAGGGGCCCCAGAAACCTGAAATCACTCTTAATTCTCCCTGTGTTAGAAAGCTGGGTGAGCTCAAGGCCACAGTGACATGAAGGACAAAAAGGCCTGCCCCCCAAAAGTATATTTATAGCATTTCTACCTGGGGGGCTGCTGAAATCATGTTTTCTCCCAGAGCGTGGAGACCCGACTTTCTTGATGATTGGAAATGGTCCACAGATGCTGTCATCCCAGGGGACGGTGATGATCCCTCTAATAGCCCCTCAAACTCACCCAAACCCATGCATCTCTCTGTCCAGCCCTAGGGTATCTGTGAAAAAGATAGGGCAGTCTGGGGAGCAGACAGAGTTGCTGGGTCCCTCTCTGCTGCCAGGGAGGGTGGGACTGAGCTAATGCTGTGGGCCTCATCACTCTTTGGGCGTTGGCTGGCTGGTGGGACTTTGTCCCCTCCACCCCATCATCTGCCCTGAGTCTGCCTGGGGAAAGGAACCCCGCTCAGAGAGCAGGCCCTGCCTTCTACCCCAGGCATCGGGGGCACAGCTTAGTCTGGCCCTATCCTAGGCATCTCCATGTGGACTTGGGACTCTACATCTCAGAACAGTGGGAGGACTGTCCCCTCCCCCTGAATAAGTGTAATTGATCATGTGACTGATTTCCAGTGGGAGATGGGTGTTCCCAGGGATCCCCTCGGGTTCTGTTCATCGTCTGGAGGACCTCTAACTTCCATCCCTGGGGGCTGCTTCCCTAGAAAATCTGCCCCCTTCTCTCTCTACCCTCTGTCAGACTGGGGCTGTGGCCCTGAAACCCTTTCCTTACTGTTGAGGCAACTCCTCCACCTTTGATAGGCAGGTGAGGGCTCTGGGCTCTGACTGTGTCTGAGGTTAGCTGATTCCCCATGGCCATGTCCTGTTAGGAACTCCACTGGGCACATGCTTGGAATCACGCTCATTCTCTCCCAGGAACTCTGCTTTCGTCCTTCTTTTGAGACTTCTGCCTGGCTGGCTTTCTCCAGTGTCACCTTCTGGTGAGGGTGTTTTTGGTCAGCATTTGCAGACCCTGGAGAAGTGATGCCTTCTCTCCCAGAGTCCTCTGCTTCAGGTCAGGCTGCTCTTCCTCTCAGTGGCCGGATGCAATTGAGCAGGATCCTAGGGGACCATATCCACGCAAAGTCTCTGAACTGGCCACCCTATCGTTATCATCGCACCTGCATGGCTCAGACGGTAAAGCGTCTGCCTGCAATGCGGGAGACCTGGGTTTGATCCCCAGGTTGGGGAGATCCCCTGGGGAAGGAAATGGCAAAACACTCCATTGCTCTTACCTGGAAAATCCCATGGATGGAGGAGCCTGGTGAGCTACAGTTCATGGGGTCGCAAAGAGTCAGACATGACTGAACAACTTCACTTTCTTTTCACTGTCTGGTCCAGTCCCTTCTTAGGGTCCTCTCCCTTCCATGGGGAGTGGAGTTGAGAGCAGAAACTATGAGCCTGATCTCAGTATGTTCAGCAGCCTCCTCCGCTCCTGTGGTTTGTCCAGGTACTGCCATTCCCCCCTCCCAGTTTTGGCCTCTTCAGATTTCATTATGCATTTTCTTGCATCCCTCCATCAATCTGGGACCAAGTTCCTCTAATTTGAATTAATTAGGGGTTAGTGAAAGTCTTAGTCGCTCAGTCGTGTCTGACTCTTTACAACCCCATGGTCTGTCCATGGAATTCTCTAGGCAAGAATACCGGAGTGGGTAGCCATTCCCTTCTCCAGGAGGTGTTCCCGATTCAGGGATGGACTTGGGGTCTCTTGCATTGCAGGCAGATTTTTCACTGTCTGAATTGGGGAATTAAGGGAGACTCATCTAAATGAATAAAAAAAAAATCTAAACTATAGAGTCCTACTTAACAAATGCAGTAAAATGTGTAAAGTAGGTAAGGGCCCTTGTAATGGCCTGGGAGGCTGACGAAGTCTGTCCTGGCTGCCTTTCCCACCTCCCCTCCAATTGCTCTCCCCTGCCCACTCTGCTTCAGACACCTGGCCTCATGCTCTTCTTTGACCACACCTGGCTGGCTCCCACCTCAGGGTCCTTGCAGGGCTTGTTGTGTCTCTCTCCCCTGCTTCCTTCCTTCAGTTCTCCACTCAGATGTCAGCAAATTGAAGAGAGCCTCCCTGTCCAGGGTGCCTTCCTGCCCCCTACTTCAGGACTTCCCAACTTTTCCAAAGCACTTACCACCTTCAGACTAACTATACTACTGTTGTTATTGTTCAGTTGCTAAGTTGTGTCCAATGCTTTGTGACCCCATGACAGTAGCATGCCAGGTTTCCCTGTCCTTCCCTGTCTCCTGGAGTTAGCTCAAATTCATGACCATTGAGTCGGTGATGCTATCTAACCATCTCATCCTTTGTTGCCCGCTTTTCCTCCTGCCAGAATCAGGGTCTTTTCAGGTGAGCAGTACTCTTGCCTGGAAAATCCCATGGACAGAGGAGCCTGGTAGGCTGCAGTCATGGGGTCGCTAAGAGTCAAACACGACTGAGCGACTACACTTTCACTTTTCAATTTCATGCATTGGAGAAGGAAATGGCAACCCATTCCAGTGTTCTTGCCTGGAGAATCCCAGGGACGGGGAAGCCTGGTGGGCTGCTGTCTATGGGGTCGCACAGAGTTGGACACGACTGAAGCGACTTAGCAGCAGCAGGATCTTCACATCAGGTGGCCAAAGGATTGGAGCTTCAGCTTCAGCATCAGTCCTTCCAATGAATATTTAAGGTTTCTTTTCTTTAGGATTGACTGGTTTCATCTCCTTTCTGTCCAAGGGATTCTCAAGAGTCTTCTCCGGCACCACAATTTGAAAGCATTCTTAGGTGGTTACATACCCTAAGATCTCATTTAAGAGTTAATTTGCTTATTAAACTCTCTTCTGATGGGTCAAACAAAGAGAACTTTTGGCTTAGCCATCGGAGCCCTGTGGATTTCAGCCTGGTTGGAACTGATGACAGGGTTGAAGGGGACCCTGTGGGGAGAGCTTCTCGGTAGTGGATGGAGACTCGGACATCTGTTTAAACAAGTTCAGCTGAGTTCCTCTGCAGGAAGCTTATCTTATCATCAAGCTGACTCATCTGGATTTCTGCATCCTCTCTCTTTAAATAACCAAGTGTCCTGGTTTACACAGGGTCACGTTCCTAGTTTAAAAAAATGACAGTTCCAGTGCAAAAAAGCCAGACTTTCAGACGTCTCTTTCTGAATTTGCACCAGGAGTGTATGCTTGCTCTTCATCGTGGCCGGATGTTTTGGTAAATAAGCTGGGAAGTTAGTAAGTAGAAAACTACCCAGTGCACGTGCTTGCCTGTGCATGGAAGGGTTAAGGAGGAGCCTGGTTAGAGGGGGAGGAGGGGAACAGGGAGATTGTTTACTAAGTGGGAACGACCGAGAATAAGAGGGGAAAGCCCAGTCTTGCGTGTTCAGGTTTGTGATTGAGAAAGGCCATCAGCAGGTGGACAGGAGCTTGTTGAGAATCACCAGACCATTAGAACCGAGATCAACAGCTGCCTCTGGTAATGGGGAGGAAATAGAGGCAATCTCAGGAGGATGATGAAACGGGAAGATTCCAAAGTGCTCTGGTGGACAAACACAACTCGGTGGAAAGTTGCTTTTCACACAGTAACTTGCTCCCTCAAGCAAACATAGCTTGCTCACTCCTTTTGGGTGAGTGGTCTTCTTAGGATAATCATCCTCTCAGCCATCAGTGATGGAGCGTGAGGAGCAGCGGTTGGAGGTCAGGGTCAGGGGTCGGAGGCCAAAGTTCTTCCATGTCCTTCTGGTCACATGTCACCAAGATGCTGACTTTTGAAGACAAATGAGACAGACCAGGAATGGCCAGCTTTAAGCTTTTAATATTTGCTAATGATTTTATACTTAAAAGAAGGCTTAGTGGAGCCCCGTGGATCAGCTCTGCTGGTTTCAGGACTAAGGGATCATATAGGTTTTCTTTTTCTGATGCACCCTGTTCTGCAGTGAGGGGCCCCCTGGGTATGCATGCTGCTGCTGCTGCTGCTAAGTCGCTTCAGTTGTGTCTGACTCTGTGCGACCCCATAGATGGCAGCCCACCAGGCTCCGCCGTCCCTGGGATTCTCCAGGCAAGAACACTGGAGTGGGCTGCCATTTACTTCTCCATACATGAGTATATATATGTGTGTTAGTCTCTCAGTCATGTCCAGTTCTTTGCGGCCCTGTGAACTGTAGCCTGGGGTTCTCTGTCTGTGGAATTTTCCAGGCATGCTGGAAATGAGTAGCCATTCCTTTCTCCAGGGAATCTTCCTGACCCAGGAATTGAATCTGGGTCTCCTGCACTGCAGGCAGATTCTTTATTTTCTGAGTCACTAGGGAAGCCCTATATAAATAAATAAATAGGGCTTATATATATCCCTATCCCAGGGACGGGGGAGAGGAGGTAGGTGGAAGGGTTTTCCCCCTCTCACTGCTCTTGTCTTCCCTGCGATTGGTGGAGATTGTCTCTTGATAAAAGACGGATGGGGTTTTTGGACACCATCTCCCTTTAGATAAGGTCCTGGATGTCTTGGAGGGATTTTGTGTGTGGCCCTCTGGGTTACAAAAAGTGGCCATGTATTTGAGATGGAGGGCAGGCAAAGGGTGGCAAGGGAGGCTTCACTTCCCTGTACTCAAGTCTAAGTACAAGCGCCTTACCTCTGAGAAGTAGTAGGGGGCTCTTGGCTGGTGGCTCTGCCAGGATGAGCAAGGCTGGGAGAGAAAAGGTGTAAGGGAGAAGGTTATCTGCTGGGGAGTCAGGCAAGCAAGACCGTGGTCTCCTCCTGGTCTGGGTCACTTACATCTGTCAGCCCCAGTTTCTTCTTCCATCAGGTGAGTGGTTTGGATCAGGTGATCAGGCAGTCTAGAATGAATAGCGGCTGAGAGCTGTGGGTGATCAGCTCAAGAAAATGGGCTGTCTTAAGCAGGGCCAGCTCAATTTGTAGGCCTTCAGCAGTGAACTCCAGCAGTGTGACCTTGTTAGTCACTCAGTAGTGTCTGACTCTACAACCCGGCTGGGCTCCTCTGTCTATAGAATTCTCCAGGCAAGAATGCTGGAGTGGGTAGCCATTCTCTTCTTCAGGGGATCTTCCCGACTCAGGAATTAAACCCGCATCTCCAGCATTGCAGGCAGCTTCTTTACCA
The DNA here is from genome assembly GCF_049115385.1 of Moschus berezovskii. NCBI lineage: Eukaryota > Metazoa > Chordata > Mammalia > Artiodactyla > Moschidae > Moschus > Moschus berezovskii. Next base: position 76,306,139 of record NC_142466.1, on the reverse strand, counting down.
TCTGAGCCAACAGGAAAGCCACAATGTGACCTGGGGAAGCCACTAACCTCTGTGTGACCCAACTCATCACCTGTAAATGGGATTAAGTGACACTCACTTTGAAGAATTCACTTTGAAGTATTGGATGAAGCACCTAGTGCAGGGCCTGGTACATAACAGGCTCTCAAAGAAACAAAACATGTTCCCTTCTCACTTTCTGTTTTCCTTACTGCCCACTCCTACATTCTTCTGCTCAGTTACCACACCAAATTTGAGAACTGGAAAGCCACATAGGCCAACTGCGTTAGTCTGATTTCCTGTTTCAGTGTCTGCACTAGCGGGTGGTCCAGTGTCCTAGGCTCTCTTGGGGATTTACTATAAGTCACAGCCACTTTATGGAGGTTTGCACTGTCTGCACACCCATTCTGGAAGACACTGCCGTTTACAGCCCATGTCCCTAGAACATGGATATAGATGACCTCAGACTTGAGTGCAGGGAAGTGAAGTCTCCCTTGATGTTAGACTTCTGTGGAATAGATCATAGTTCCCCTTTCTGCCAGAAAACTCAATTAAATTGTGTGCTTAGGAGTTATGATGTCTGAAATGTTTGGACTTGCCAACATCTCCAACACATCCTTCAAGGAAACCTCTGACTCCTCAAATCTGGGAAAGAAGCTGACTCCCATGCTCCTGGTGTTCATGCTTTCCTTCCAGAGAACACTGTAAGACTGACTGTCTCATTTCCTTTCTCTCAACACACACACACACACACACACACACACACACACAGGGTTTTCAGTTTCTTGAGGTCAGGGGGGTCTCTTTCAGCTCAATACATCCCACACAGGATCTGTACCTTATGAGATAGTCGATAAATGCTTATTGAATGGATAGATGAATGACTGAATGAACCAATGATTAAACAGAACATTATAATTCAAACGTCAGGTATCATCACCTTTTCTTTCTACTCTCTGGGCTTTGATCTTTTACAATTATTGCACACCTTTTATTATAAACACAACTTTAAAGCTTTTTGGCATTATGTGGGGTGGGAAACATAAATCAATGAACATATAAATAACTATTCATTCCTCTTCGCAAAGCCTTCTTTGTCAACTAGAGCCAGCACGCACCTGGTTTTGTGCTCAGGACTATAGATTTTTGAGTGAAGCAGGACATGGGCTTTCTGGTTCTGTCCTTTCATAGCTGTGTGCACTTGGGCAAGTAGCTTTGCCTCTAATCTTTCATTGTCTTAATCATATAAATGGAGGTCATGGAATTTCACTTGTGAGGTCCTGGAAGATGCAAAAAGACCATGTAAGCAAAGTGTGTACAGAGTCTTTGACCCCATGGAAGTGCTCAGCAAACTTTTATAAGTGGAGCAGAGTCTCTGGTACCATGAATAGAGTGCTCCATGTGTCCTGTGTTCTAACTTGACTTTTAACCCCTCTTGGATCACCTTGACTCCCTGACCTAGTGCTGGGTTCGTTGGCTATGCAAATCCTGGAATAAACTGACACCATTGGAAACTCTGACAGATAGTGAAGGACAGGGAAGCCTGGTGTGCTGCAGTCCATGGGGTTGCAAAGAGTCAGACATGACTTTGCGATGAAATGACAACAACCACCGTTGGAAAAATTGTCCAGACAAATATCAGTCCCCAGCCTCCTCACCTCAAGCAAGGATACCTTCCCAGTCATTATGTTGTTCTACCTAGCCGTAGGCAGAGACCCTTGCAGGGAACAGATTGAGTCTGGCCCGGGGTTATGGGCCCTCCAAGCACGTGGCTTCAGGGCACCCTCCTGAAGCTACAGTAATTACCCAAGGTACAGGCGTGGAGTTCTGTGTTTCCAAAGTGCTATTTCACACCCTGATCTCATTTCCTCCTCGCAGGACTGTGTGAAGCAGGCTGGCAGTGGTTTTCATCCGGATTCCCTGAGAGAAGCTTGAGGGCCAGAGGGGTTAAGTGATGGAGTGGGGCTCCCTCAGCCAGTGAGTAGTGGGGCTGGGAGAGGCACTGTAGCCTGGGAGCCTGGTTCAGTGCTCTTTGCCCCGTGCCTGGAGGGAAGGTGCCAGAGGCTGTGTTGAGCAGCTGGCACCGTGTCTGAAGTTTGCTCTGAAGAAGATCAGAACCTGAGTCCCAACTATCCAGGCTGCAGAAGCTGACGGGAGCTGGCCTTTGGTGAGGCTACCTTCTCGTGGCTTATATAGGAGGATGGCATCAGGGGGAGACCTGGGGTCACTGTGAAGGCCTTGATTCTTCTCCGGGGCTGGGTTCAAAGTCAAAAGCTCAGACAGCCTGAGGTGTGTGGCTGGGTGGAGGCGGGGGATGGTGTGTGGCATGAAGGCTCTGAATTTTGCCCTGAAGGTGGATCTTGTCTACACAAGCCTCCATTCAGGGCAGCCACCAGGACACATACATGGACTGACATTTAGGAACTTTCCCAACTCAAAGAGCAGTATAAAATTAGATTCACATTTAAGGGCCTTTAAAGCAGCCTATTTATTCAGCGGTGTTTTATGAAGCCCTCACCGATTTATAATCTATGCGGGAACTAACTCTTCATGGCTGGGGGCTGGTGTTAACTCTTAACTGAAAGAAACATGTCTCTTGGACTCAGGCAGAGGAATTGACCAAGTCAAGGAGGAAGGTGGGTCTGCTTAGGGGGAGGTGACCTGCCGCTACCTTCTCCTCTGCCTTGGTGACCCACATCTCCTCTTGGTCCTCTGGAAATCCCTGAGGACCCAGAGCTTGAGATGCAGGAAAAATGTATTCTTTTAACATCATTTATCCAGGATTGGCTGTGTGGTGACCATGGGGAGCCCAAGGAGGAGTTGCCTAAAAAGGTGCCCCATGGACCCTCCAGTAGCACAGGCATCCCCTTTCTATGTGCGAGTGCCTGGTGCCCGTAAACTCCTGATGGCCCCTGGCCTCTCCCCGCACCTTCTCAGGGAGGAAAAAAGACTCTACAGCCCCGGCCCTGGGTAGCTCCCTTGGACTTGGCCTGGCTCCTTGAGTTTGGCGGGGTGTTCTCTGAAGGTTTTCAATGAAGTCTTTTCTGGGGAGGAAAATCCTTTCTCCTTACTTGGGCCAGGCAAGCAACTCTCTGTGTGATCTCCTTCTGGAGAATGACTTGGGCCTTAGGGGGTGTTTCTTTTGCTTCTGTTGCAGAGCATTTGTGTTAATGATTTGCCATCTCAGTTACATAACCAGGCCTTTGTCAGCGCTTTTCCAATGGGGCCGTATGTGAAGTTGGGATTTGCTGTTCAGCAATCATTTCTGACGAAGGCTTGGAAAACCCACGGAGCTGCAATTGTGCTTCTGCCCTGCTGGGCCCTGCCTGTCACCAGGATGCTAACCCAGACTTTGGAGACTTTGTGGTAGTTCAGGAGCTCTCTGTCACCACTCTGTCACTGCGGCAGCTGCTTCAAAGGACACTTAGTCTGGGAAACCCTGAGTCTGTCTGCATTGGTGGGGCCTGGCTTACTAAGCTCTCACCTCAGTTAGAGTAGGTACATTTTAAAAAATTTATTTTTAATTGGAGGATAATCGCTTTACAATATTGTATTGATTTCTGCTGTACAACAACATGAGTCAACCACAAGTATACAGAAATCTCTTCCTTCTTGAGCCTCCCTCCCACTCCCCATCCCGCCCCTTTAGGTCATCACAGCACTGAGCTGGGCTCTCTGTGCTACGCAGCAGGTTCCCACTAGTTACCTGTTTTACACGTGGTAGTGTACATATGTCAGTGCTATTCTATCAGTTTGTCCCACCCTCTCCTTTCCCGGCTCTGTCCATAAGTCTGTTCTCTATGTCTGGGCCTCTATTTGAGCAGGGACATTTACTGGAATGGGTGGAAGGAGCTACAGAAAATGCAACTCTGAGCCCAGCCCTGGATCCTCCCTCTTTTTAATATTAAATTCATGCTTCAAACCTCATTAATTTAAATCTCATTAATGGCAGTGATAGTGGCTAACATTAGTTACGTGCCTTTCAGGCATTCTACATGGGTTATCTTCCTTAATCCTAACAGCAATCCTATGATGTGTGTATGTGTGTGTTATTCACTCAGTAATGTCCAACTCTTTGTGACCGCATGGACTGAACCCCTCAGGCTCCTCTGAGATGTTATTATTTGCTCCATTTTATAGGCATGAAAACTGAGGCTAAGAGAGGCTTAATATCTTGTGCAAGGACTTAGGTATGGTAAGTGGTGGTGGTGGAGGGCTGGGATTTGAATCCCAGGCCTCCTGTTTATTGCTTTGTTCAGTTCAGTTCAATTGCTCATTCGTGTCTGACACTTTGTGACCCCATGGACTGCAGCATGCCAGGCTTCCCTGTCCATCACAACTCCCGGAGCCTACTCAAACTCGTGTCCATTGAGTCAGTGCTGCCATCAAACCATCTCATCCTCTATCATTCCCTTCTCCTCCCGCCTTCAATCTTTCCCAGCATCAGGGTCTTTTCCAGTGAGTCAGTTCTTCCCATTAGGTGGCCAAAGTATTGGAGTTTCAGCTTCAGCATCAGTCCTTCCAAAGAATATTCAGGACTGATTTCCTTTAGGATGGACTGGTTGGATCTCCTTGCAGTCCAAGGGACTCTCAAGAGTCTTCTCCAACACTACAGTTCAAAAACATCAATTCTTCAGCGCCCAACTTTCTTTATAGTCCAACTCTCACATCCATACATGACTACTGGAAAAACCACAGCTTTGACTAGACGGACCTTTGTTAGTAGAGTAATGTACGCTTTTTAATATGCTGTCTAGATTGGTCATAACTTTTCTTCCAAGGAGCAAACTTCTTTTAATTTCATGGCTGCAGTCACCATCTGCAGTGATTTTGGAGCCCCCCAAAATAAAATCCGTCACTGTTTCCATTGTTTCCCAGACATATGTTGTATGTTTTCTATGTGTCCAGTAATGAAATGTGGACTTCCCTGGTGGCTCAGTTGGTTAAGAATCTGCTTGCAATGCAGGAGACCTGGGTTCGATTCCTGGGTCAGGAAGATACCCTGGAGAAGGAAATAGCAACCCATTTCCCCTAGTGTGCTTGCCTGGGAGATCCCATGGACAGAAGAGCCTGGTGGGCTACAGTCCATGGGATCACAAAGAGTCAGGCATGACTGGGTGACTAAACTACCACCAGCATCAGCACTGAAATGCCAAGGAAGTCCTTGCTCTGGAGAAACTCAGGGTCTAATAGGGAGGACTTCTTGGAAGCATTTCATTGGGCATAGCAAGTAAAAGATATAGCAGGTAGAGATGCACTCCCGGGAGGGTGGTTGAACATCAGTGACTGTTGGTGTTCAGCAAAGGGTCAGGGTGGCTTCATGGAGGCAGTGGGATATTTGAGTTAAGTCTAAAAGAATGGACAAGAGATGACAGGTAGCCAAGGGGAAAGGGATAACCCAGGAGAAAAAAATAGCATGTGCAAAGGCACAGAGAGAGGAGAGTCATTGCTGCCTCTGAGCATCTTGAGCTGTTTGGTGGCTGCAATATGACCTGCCCAACTCCAGCAGGAGCTTCACATGTCTGCAGGAGGCTCAGATGAATGGAGTGATGGGCCTACATGAAAGACATGAAAGGGAAATTTCATCGATCTCAATGTCTTGCTGAGGCCCATCTCTGCTGTCCGTCAAAACCCTTCTCTCTAAATTTGAAAACTTAAAACCCATTTTGCACACCCACTTTGGTGTCAGTGTCCTAGGACCCCAGTCCTCATGTTAAACAGTTTCGAACTGCTGAACCCAGACACATGCTCCAGGGCATCTGGGGATCTGTCCCTCCTTGTAAGCCCCCTCCCCAGTCTCAGTAGGTAGGAAGCACCCACTACACATGAAACTTTTCTTCCTGTGTTTTTACTCCCCACATTGACACTCAGAAATTTTTTTTTTAATAAAAAAATTTTTTTTGGCTACCCAGCGTAGCATGCAGGATCCTATTTCCCTAACGAGGACTCCAACCCACACCCCTTGCACTAGAAGGGTGGAGTCTTAACTGCTAGACTGCCAGGGATGTCCCTGACACTGGACAATTATAATCCTTAATTCTACATGCAGGAGATGATTGAAATTAGATCACATGTTTGGTGTGTCCTGCTAGAATTCTTCAATGTCTCTTATAAAATTTCAAGTAACAAGAGTGAACTAGGAACAATGGGGACTTCCTTGGTGGCGCTAGTGGTAAAGAACTTGCTGCCAATGCAGGAGACATGAGATGCCAGTTTGATCCCTGGTTCGGGAAGTTCCCCTGGAGGAGGGCATGGCAACCCACTCCAGTATTCCTGCCTGGAGAATCCTATGGACAAAGGAGCCTGGTGGGCTAGAGTCCAGAGGGTTGCAAAGAGTCAGACGTCACTGAAGCTATGAAGAACACAGGAGTAACGGGGGTGCTCTGGCTCCAAACACTGTTACCCCAGGAATGCCTGGGGGAACATGATAAGATCAGACTTAACCCTCACCACACTTATCGCCCATCACACAACCCACAGCTGGAACTCATTCGCTTTCCCCATCCCAGCTCCCCTCCATGTTCTTGGATGGGGAGATTTGATATGGAAAGATCAATAGTTTCTAGATTCATTTATACACTTAATACAATCCCAATAATATGCCAACAAATTTTGTTTCCCCTGGAACTAAACAAAGTATTACGTTTATATGGAAAAATAAATAAGCAAAACACTCAAGAAGTAACTTAAAAAAAGAGCATTAAGAGGAGATCAGTCCTATCAGACAATCTGAAACTACTTTCAGCTTCAGTAATGAAATCTGTGTAGCATCAGAAGGGGTAAGTGGACCAATGAACAGAACAGTCCCAAGGTAGCCCAGGACACACATAAGACATTAGTAAATGATACAGGTGGCATCTCAGGTCAAGATGATAGAGATGAATTTTAAATAAAGGATACTGGGACAACAGACTAGCCATTTTGGGGAAAAGACAGATTTGGCTCTGTACTTCACACCATGCATTGGGAAAATCTCCAAGTGGAGCAGATTTAAATGTTAAATGCAGACATAAAAATGCTTTCAGGAAACATGGGATCACCTTGGAGAGGATGGCTTTTTCTAACTATGATTCAAAGTCTCAAACCCAAAGAAAAAATGACTATATTTGACTATATAAAAATAAAAAGTGTATGCATGCCCCAAACACCAGAATCAGAGTCAAAAGGCAAAAGACAAACTGAGAGAAAAGTGTTTGCAACACATGTTACAAAGAGCTAACCCCTGAGAAATCAGGACCATCCACAAGCCAATAGAAAATGTGCAAAGGCTCGCACATTGAGTTCACAAAAAAGAAATGCAAATGGTCCCTTAATCTTTGAATTGATGGACAACCTGTTCATAGGGAGAGAGGTGAAAATTAAAATTACACTAAGAGATACCATTTCTCATCTCTCAGATTTGGCAAAAATCCAAGATCTTTATTTATTACTTTTAATTGGATGATAATTGCTTTCAAATGTGCTGGTTTCTGCTGTTCGATGAAATAAATCAGCTATATGTATACATATATCCCCTCCCTCTTGGACCTCCCACGCTGCCCCCATGCCACCCATCTAGGTCATCACAGAGCACCAAGCTGAGCTCCCTGCTCTGTACAGCAGCTTCCCACTAGCTGTTTATTTTATACATGGAGGTGTATAAATGTTAATGCTACTCTCTCTATTCATCCACCCTCATCTTCCCCTGCTGTGTCCATAAGACTGTTCTGTATGTCTGCATCTCTATTTCTGCTCTCCAAATAGGTTCATCATTACCAAAAAATTCAAAATCTTGACAAAATACAGTGTTGGCAAAGTTATGGGGGATGTGCTTGATCACTGCCATTGTTCTGTGCAAGGAACATTGGGAATGTCTACCAACATCACAGCGATCCCACTCCTGGAAATCTCTCCTACAGATACACCTGCGCAAGTATGGAATCACCTGTGTACAAAATCACTCACTGCAGCATTTGTCTAGGACAGTAGTCTTTTGCACAAGGGACTGGATGAATACAATATGGTACATCCACCTAGTGGAAAGCTGAGGAGTGGTTAAAAAGAAAGAGGAAAATCTCCATGTATGGACATGTAGAGATCTCCAGGATATGTTCTGTTAACTGACCAAAACTAGGTACTGACCATGTAAATAGTATTATGTCTTGTGTGAAAGAACGGGAGGAAAGAAGAAAAAATATATATTCATTTGTGTAAAAAACATTGGAAAGATAAACAAGAAAGGAATCAAACGGTTCTCTGTGGTAGAAAATAGGGGAGGTACGGAGCCAGGGTTTTCTTTATTTAGCTTGGGTTTTTGATGAATATGGGCTTCCCTGGTGGCTCAGCTGGTAACGAGTCCGCCTGAAATGTGGGATACCTGGGATCGATCCCTGGATTGGGAAGACCCCCTGGAGAAGGGAACAGCTACCCACTCCAGTATTCTGGTCTGGAAAATTTCAGGGACTGTATAGTCCATAGGGTTGCAAAGATTTGGGCATGACTGAGTGAATTTCACTTTCACTTTGATGAATACAAATATATTTACCTGACTTGTCCTGGAAGCCTGAGTGTCCTGATCCTGCGTGATCATAAGAACCATATGGATTATTTGTTAAAATTAATCCAGATCCTAGGCCCCTGTTTATGGTAGGCTCTGGGAACATGTGTTTCCCCATCAACCTTGTGTTATCCTTTGAGGGGAGGTTTGGCAAAGTGCTGAGTCTCATCCTTGGCCACAGGAGCCAATCAGATGAAACTGTCCCCATGAAGGTCCTGACTGTGGCACCATCGTTCTCAAACTTGAAAACCGAAGTCCAAATCTGATGAGTGGGAAAATCTGCCTCCTTCCCCTGGGGATCCTTCTCTGTTCCCCACAAGACTGGTCCTTGCATGCTACAGAGGATCATGGGACACTTGGATGCCCAGGTCCAGCAATCAAAAGCATGTTGTTGGATTTTCTTTTCCACACTTTACATTATGAAAACGACAGACATTTCTTATTGTTTTTAAAATAGGAAGATTGGGGATTCCCTGACTGTTCAATGGTTAAGACCCCATGTTTCCAATGCAGGGCGGTGGGTTTGATCCCTGGTTGGGGAACTGAGATGCCATGAGCTGTACAGGAGTGTGACCAAAAAAATAAAAATTAAAAAAAGAATTTAAAATATGAAATTATTATGCTCTAGGCTTCCCAGGTGGTGCAGTGGTAAAGAATCCTCCTGCCAATGCAGGAGACATGGGTTTGATCCCTGGATCAGGAAGATCCCCTGGAAGAGGAAATGGCAACTCACTCCCATATTCTTGCCTGGGAAATCCCATGGACAGAGGAGCCTAGTGGGCTATAGTCCACGGGGTTGGAAAGAGTCAGACACGAATTAGCAACTGAGCACAGACACACATGCATGCACAATTATGTATACCTGGGATATACATTTTCAAAATGCACCCCGCTCTGCCCAGTGCTCCATGAAATTCTCAGAGGTCCAATGGATTCTCTGATCCACCCATCCAGAGAGGTCCCTTCTGTACCCACTAAGCCTTATTCAAGATAAGTTGATAGAAATGCTTTTAAAAAATGCCTCTGGTCCTTTCTCTCCCTCCAGGAAGCACTCCCTTCACTTTTGTAGAGGAGACAACGCAGAGGGGGACCCTAGTCCTGCGAGGTGACCCTGGGGAGATTTCTCGGCTCCAGGCCGACTCCCCTTCCTCTCTCCTCTGGGCTCTTCTCCCCGCCCCATGGGCTGTGTGTCCCATATGCGGGTCATCTTGGCTGCCTCACCTCCTTGCTGACTCTGGATCTAAGCACACAGGCCCTTTTCTTTATGGAGGCTGACTGCTAATCTTCATGGGGGAGCAGAAAGGAGGGGCCTCAATAATGACCCTGCAGGAGGCAGGAAGTTTGGGGAAACAGGACCGTGGCCTTGGTCCTCAGGTGACAGTTCTGAGGCTCTGAGATGCTCTCTGGAAGTCGGAGAGGTGTGTGTGGAGAACCTGTGCCCAGTGTGGGCCCCGTAAGTCCCCCAGCCTGCTGGCGATGCTGCTGGGAGGCCCCAGGAGGGCTCTGGCTGAGTAGCCTTTCTGCTCGGCTCTCTAATGTCCCACAGCCAAAAGGGCAAGATGTCGAGAGCCAGACTCTGATCCACGCTGGCCAGTTGTCCACAAGGATAGCCACGGTCCTCCAAGCCTGGCCCTTTTCCCACCCTCTGCTGACCACTGTTTTCCAGCTTGGATTTTTGGCATCAGAAGGAAAAAATCTGTTTCCTCCCTGTTTCTCCCTGGAGTCCCCAAAGACTAATGAAAGTGTGTCTTGGAAAAATGTGAGGTTTTTGATATGCTGCTGACAGCAAGGAATTGTGCACCAGAGATTAGATTGGGCTCCTGGTAGGTACCAGGTGGGAGGTGTTGGCAGGAGCAGTGGTCCCCCCTCCCTGTCTCCCCAGCACCCCACTCTGCTTGGATCTGCCTGTGACTCTCACACCCGCTTGGCTGCACATCTTTTCTGTGTAGGAGGGAAAGTGACTGTGAGAAGGGGCACCTTCTCTGTGAGCCTCAGTTTCCACCCCAGTGAAATGAGGTGGGGTGAGGGGGGCTGCCCCAGGTCATCCCCAGAGCACTTCCCAGCTGGGACTCAAATTCCTACCTGGCACCTGTCCTGTGCTGGCACTTCTTTGCAGGGAATTTGGGGTGAAGGGAAGCCCCTTTTGAGAGGCAGCATTTCTTGGCCCCTTGCCCTGGAGGAGAGAGCAGCCTTTGCAGGACTTGGTGGTGCCAGGAGGTTAAGTTCACATCCCCAGTGCAAAGATGGGCACCGGTAGGCTAAGAGGAAGCTCCATTGTCCCCAGGTAGACAGAGGAACACGTGTGGGGAGACCTCCCGCTACCACTGCCGTGGGTCCCTTCTCACTGAGACTGTGTACCCTCAGGTCAGATGGAGAATAAACAATCCCATCTGGAAACAGACTTCTTTCCTCCCTTATTTTTCTTTAAATTAGGGCAGGGGTTCAGGCCCCATTTCCTGACATCCCTTCACTCTCTCTTGGCCTGTTCTCCCAGACCTGGAGCCAAAGCACTAGAAGAGGAATCCAGGCTGATGAGCCCAGCAGTGGCTCTCCAGGGGCCCCACAGTGGAGAGGGTTCACCACGTCCATATCTTTTCCTTTCCCTTCCTTCAGCTTCCCCAACTCCTGGGGAGCGGGGAGAGAGGTCTGGAGAGCCTCCACAGAGATGGGAGCTGTTTGGAAAGTTCTCCTATTTTCTGGGGCTTACAGGGTTCTGAGAATGCAAATGGACTGGCACGTATGAGAGTTGTTTGGAGGGAATGGCTCACAGGGAGGATCTCATGGCAGCCGAAGAAAGATGCTTTTGGAACATTCCTACTTTCCTTGGAGTCCCTCTCACAAGCTCTTAGGGTCTCCTTTCTCTCTTTGACCCTCTCTTGATCTCTCATACCTGTTAACACAAGCTCTGATTTCCTGAGTACTGCCCCACCCCCACCCCCAAAGCCCTCCTCTCAAATGTCATGGGCTCATTTTCTCTCTCCAAGCATGTTGACGGAGTGCCTCTGTGTGCCGGGGGGATGTGACTGGGAAAGTGCAGGTGGCCCTACTTTTGAGGAGCCGATGGTCAAGTGGAGAAAAAGATATTACCATAAAAAAAGAAGAAAATAATGCCATTCCCAGCAACATGGGTGAACCTGGAGAATATCCTAAGTGAACTAAGTCAGACAGAGAAAGACAAATATCGTATCATATCACTTACATGTGGGTTCTAAAAGAATGATACAAATGAACTTACGTACAAAACAGAAATAGAACCACAGACATAGAAAGCAAATGCTTTCTTATGCTTACCAAAGGGGAAAGTGGGGAAGGGATAAATTAGGAGTTTGGGATTAACAGACACACACTACTGTGTATAAAATAGATAACCAGCAAGGACCTACTATGTAGCACAGGAACTATAGTCAATATCCTGTAATAACTTATAGTGGAAAAAATCTGAAAAAGAATACATATATTCTATTTCTGTCTGTCATCTATTTATATGAATCACTTTGCTGTACACCAGAAACTAACACAACATTGTAAACAAACTATACTTCAATAAAAGGTCATTAATGAAGTGATGAATGCCACAGGCTCTGTATACAGTCTACGTGTGTGTGTGTGTGTGTTTGTGTGTGTATGAGTTAGTCACTCAGCCACGTCCAACTCTTTGAGACCCCATGGACTGCAGTTCACCAGGATCCTCTGTCCATGGAATTATCCAGGCAAGAATACTGGAGTGGGTAACCATTCTCTTCTCCAGGAAATCTTCCCGACCCAGGAATCGATCCCAGGTCTCCCACATTGCAGGCAAATTCTTTACCACCTGAGCCACCAGAGAAGCCCGATGGCCTACATCAAAGGTTACACATTCTCTTCTTTACCACTAAAGCTCATCTTCCCATGGTGTCCTGATGTTGAGAAGAGAACAAACCAATGGATTCGTTCTCTCCAGGATTACTTCCACTCTACACAAATGAACTTGTGAACCTAACCAGAGAATTGTGTGTCCTGGAGGGAAGGACCCTTTCTTGTGGCCCCTAACTGCTCCAGTTTCTTTTTCTCCAAATCATTAATCTGCACCTTACTTCTGCAAAACAGACAAAAATCTCACACAGACGATCAACATATGGTGTGTGTGCGTGCATGCTCTTGAATACTATTTTTGGAAGGAGGCCGTCGCTGGGAGTGCAGAAGCCTGGATTTAGATCGCTATTAATTAGCTTTGTGACCTGGGCTGATTCATCACGCATCTCTGGACCTCGCTTTCTTTGTAAGAGAAGACAGTACTATGTGCCTTGTTTACTTCTCGGAAATGCTGCTGGGAGAGGATTAGAGTGTCTGTGTGGGTGTTGTACTGACGTTTGACAAGGTACTCTCTGAATAGTGGGGGTCATGCTTGGACATCCTGATAAGCTCTGTAACAAACGTCTCCAGCCATCTGGCAGGTTGGAACCAAGGATGGGCTGGGGCTGTCTCTGCCCACATCCTCTCATATCTTCCTCTATGAGTGTGTTCCTGGCTCCAGTGAGATTTACTTCCAACACTGGTCCCTGAGGAGGACACCCTAGGGTCCGGAAGCTGCCTGAGAACTGCCACCACCCCCTTGTTTCTGTCTGTAACCAGGGATACAGGAGTGTAAGTTTCAGGTCTGGTCTGCGCATCAAGACAGTTCAGGTGTGCCGCTGAGCCTGGGAGCATCTGCTGAGGTCACCTTCCTGGGATTTGGTGTGACACCCCACTGGTGCTTGCTCCTTCTTCTCAGGAAGTCACCCCATGTGAATCTTGCCTCTGAACATCAAGGTCTGTTTCTGGAGAACTGGACCTCAGGGTGGGGTGGGGGAAACCTTCTGGAGATAATGAGTTACTACGTTTTAGCTCAGGGATAAAGAACCCACCTGCCAATGCGGGAAATGCAGGAGACACAGGTTCAATCCTGGGTCGGGAAGATCCTCTGGAGAAGGAAATGGCTACCCACTCCAGTATTCTTGCCTGGAGAATCCCATGGACAGAGGAGCCTGGCAGGCTACAGTCCATGGGGTTGCAGAGTTGGACATGACTGAGCGACTGATCACACACACACGTTTTAGCAAAGAGAGGAAGAGTGAAGAGGCAAGAGAAGCAGTTGAACAGTTATTAAGCACCTACTGTATGCCAGGCACTGGGCCAAATGACTCACATTTTTCCCTAATCCTCAAAAAAAGTCTATGTGATTGTTAGACATTTCATTCTATCATTGAGGAAACTGAAGCTCAGAGGGTTTAGCCAACTCACCCAGCTAATGAAGTTAGCTGGAGATAGTTAGAGCCAGGAACAGACTCACAGAAGGAGATGTGAGAGGATGTGGGCAGAGTGAGACCCAGCTCCTTCTTGGTTCCAACCTGCTGGATGGCTGGAGGTGGGTGTTAGCATGTCAGGATGTCCAAGCATGACCCCCAGTATTCAGAGACTTTGAACTCTGGCCCCATACTCTCTCTGCTTCTTTCTGCTACCTCCCTGGTATGCTGCAGTTTGGGATGCCTGGGGTTGACTTTGGAGGGCACCCATGAAAGCACCTCCTTGGGCTAACCCAGGCCCCATAGTCACATCCCTGAATATGGCACAAACTTGGGAGCCTTTAGTTTCTCCTCTGAAGAGGTGTGTGTGTGTTTGTGTGTGTGTGTAGTGGGGTTGGGGCTGGGAGGAGGGTGTCCTTTTACCCTCATAATGAGTTTTAATTAGCAGCTGTTTTTCAAGGGCTTTGAAGGCCAAAAGCTGTGGAAAGAAGCTGATTTCTAATCTTATCTGTCATAACCCACTCAAAACAACAGTCATTTGTTTTTCATCTTCCCATCTTCACTGTTCATGGCCAGGTCTCTCTCTCTCTTGACCACAGACTCCCTGCTGCCTCTCCTGCCAGCTGGAGGGACTGGAAGGGGCCCACTGTCCCCTTCTTTTCTCCCTCCCTGATCAGGAGAAAGGAGGTATGACTGTTCTCCTGGGGGCATGGGACAGATGATAAGTGGAAAGCTATAGACCTTGAGCCACTATCGCTTTTTGCTTTCTGGCCCTCTGTTTCTCTGTCTGTAAAATGGCCATGATCACACCTGCCTGGCTTTCTTCATGGAGTTGGTAGAGGAAAGAAGGAGAGAACAGGCCCAGAAACATGAGCTGGGAGACAGGCCCATAGGCACGGTGGATATGCCCTCTGCTCCCATTTCCCTTTGCCACCAGGGAGTGGCGGGGGGCTGGGGAGTGGAGTCCCTGCTCCTGGGTGGATCCTCCACCCTGCAGGGCACCCCAGCTGCTGTGCTGTCTGGCCCACAGCTTAAGTGGCCCCTGCACGCCCCTCTCTGCCTAGCCTTGTAAATTGCCTGGGCTGAATTCTGCACACACCTCAGTGGAAGGGGAGTTATTTGCCAGATATACGGTGTCTGCGAGAAGGGCCTCTTATGAGTCAGTGTTCAAATATGTTACCAGCTCAATAAACAGAGGTTTGTTGTAAATTAAGAAAAGGAAGCGAGGTGCCTGCAACAGCCCTTGTTCATCTACTGTTTTCTATTAGCGACGCTTTCCCCTTAAGTAGCACATAATTCCCGGTAGCTGCTGGGCTGGCAGCTTGGAAGGGGGGATGTAATTACACTGCAGTTGTTAGGTAGTTAGAGCTACACAATAAGGTCCATAGAGAGAGGCAGGGACAGCCCTGGGGGGGAGGAGTCGGGGGTGGGGGGAGGGGGTTGGCTGGACTCCCCAATAGGATCAGATAGGATCACAGGTTGCCTGATAACCTCTGGGTGAAATTAGGGTTGGGGTGGTGAGGGGCAGTAGTGGTGACGGGAGGAGCAACCTGGGCATGGCAGAGGGCAGATCTAGAAAACAAGGCTCTGACCCTCATCACGGGAAGAGGTGGATGGTGAGTTCATGGCACCCGTGGGAACCTTGCACCGGCCAGGTGGCGGGCTGTTGGTAAGGTGTGGCTGTTGCTGGTAGACAAAGCAGGTTGGCATTGGGGCTGCCAAGACACAGGGCTCAGCTAGGATGAATGAGGCTTGGTGGGAGTGGGAAGGGGTCTAAGGTGAGGAATGCTGTGGGGGTGGGGGAAACTTGTACCTAGAACCCCAGTGAAAATCCAGCCAGGCTGTGCATGCCTGGAAGGGAGCTGGTTGGCTGGTGAGCCTCACCCTAGGATGCATTCTCTGGCATGTTCCCCTCCCCAACTCTGGAAGTGAGAACACACTGGAGTAAATGAGCGAGGCTACTGGCAGCCAGAGGCCAGTCTCCACCCTTCACTGTAACCCACTTGCCACGCTGCAGCAGCCTGGTTGGCAAGTGCTGGAGGCCACCATGCACCCTGGGACAGTGGAGCTGGCTGGAAACACATGCGAGCCTGAGGGGTCGGGGGTCTTGGCCTAGATGAACACGAGGAGGGCTTTTAGGTTCTACTCCAGCCCTCCAAGGAGAGTAGTGCCTTGTTCAGTTAGTGCCACAGACATTTGTTCCACTTCTGATCATGATCACAGCTCCTTCCTGGAGCAGTTCAGTGATTCAGTGCCTGGATGGTCACTTTTTGGGGCACTGAAGCTTCGGGGGGACCTCCTCATGCTTCCCCTCCTTCCTTCCTCCCCTGCCCCCTCCCCAGCTGTAAAGCACACATGGCTGAGTGTTTGTTGCTCCATTGCTCTGAGTATAAAAAAGCCCTTGGTATGGAATGCAAAGAACCAATCCATTGGAAAAGACCCTGATGCTGGGAAAGGTAGAGGGCAGGAGAAGGGGATGACAGAGGATGAGGTGGTTGGGTGGCATCATCGACTCAATGGACATGAGTTTGAGCAAGCTCTGGGAGATGGTGAAGGACGGGGATGCCTGCTGCAGTCCATGGGGTTGCAGAGAGCTGGACATGACTGAGTGATTGAACAACAGCAACAATGGTAGGCGGGAAAGGCACTCCTGGGTTTATGGGATTGGAAGAGAGCTCACTTCCATTCACTTGGGGTGAGGGGAGGAGGGTTTGTGGAGGAATTTTGATTCCAGAAATCTCTTTCCAGTGTCCAGTCTTATATTCCCACGCTTGATTGGAAGTCTGCATTCCTTGTCTGCTGTTTGAAAAAATTCTTTTTTCTTTTTTAAATTAATTTCTTAAAAATTTTTTGAACCCTGTATACGAGACTGCAAAAGAGACATAGGCATATAGAACAGTCTTTGGGACTCTGTGGGAGAGGGTGAAGGTGGGATGATTGGGGAGAACGGCATTGTAGCATGTATATTATCATAAGTGACCAGTCCAGGTTCGACGCATGATACAGGATGCCTGGGGCTGGTGCACGGGAATGACATGGAGGGAGGATATGGGGAGGAGGGAGGTGGGAGGGGGGTTCGGGAGGGAGAGCACATGTACACTCGGGGAGGATTCATGTCAATGTATGGCAAAACCAACCAATATATTAATGTAAGGTAATTTGCCTCCAATAAAATAAATTAAAAAAAAAATTATTTATTTATTTATTTTTGGCTGCATTGGGTCTTAGTTGTAGTGAAAAACTCCATCTCTCTCTCTTGTTGAGGTGAGCAGGCTCAGCAGTTGTGGCTCCTGGGCTTAGCTGCCCTGATGGCATGTGGAATCTTAGTTCCCTCACCAGAGATTGAACCCATGTCCCCTGCATTGGGACCCATCAGGAGACAAACACACATGAGTCTAGGTCCACTGAGAAGATGCCACAGTGGGGTTAGGTTTACTGGGAAGCAGCAAGGAAGGGCAAGGGGTTCATACCTTCATACTGGGATGCAGAACTGACCCCTGCAGAGGGAGATGAGGAAGGAAGGAGGCTTGGGGGAGGAAGAGCTGAGGATTGAAGCTCAGTTTCAGGAGTGGTATGGCCTGGCTAGTGGGGAGTTGAACCCAGTTTGGTTGCAGAGGAGTCCTGCCTGTTGGTGGGTTAGGGTTGCCTTAGTACCTGCTGTGCTTGGCTGCCAGCTGGGAGCAGCTCTGGGAAGTGTGGCCTCAATACCGATGTGGTGGTGGATTTCATGGGGTGGAGCTGAGACTGTGAGTCAGTTACACTTCTGGCAGCAGAGCTCTGAACAGCAGATTTTGTGGCCACAACAGACATTCTTATTCTCATGGAGCAAAGGAAGACAGAGAATATTCAATACACGTGGTAAACAAACAAATAAAATGGTCTGTTAGAAGCTTGTAAGTACTATGCTTGTAAGTTGGTGATGGACAGGGAGGGCAGCCTGCTGCTGTTCATGAGGTCACAAAGAGTCGGACACGACTGAGCGACTGAACTGAACTGAACTGAACTGAAGTACTATGCAAAAAATGGGTTAGTGTAAAAGAGATTGGGGACTTCCCAGATGGTGTTAATGGTAAAGAACCCACTTGCCAATGTAGATAGACATAAGAGACACGGGTGTGATCCCTGGGTCAGGAAGAGCCCTTGGAGGAGGGCATGGCAACCCACTCCAGTATTCTTGCCTGGAGAATCCCACGGACAGAGGAGCCTGGCAGGCTGCAGTCTATAGGGTCCAACAGTGTGGGACACAACTAAAGTGACTTAGCATACATGCCCAAAGGAGACTGGAAGTACCAAGGTGGGGAGGGTTACAATTTAAATAAGATGGGCAGAGCAGGTCTCCTTGAGAAGAAGTTACCCAGGCCAAACCCTGAAGGAGGTGAGGGAGTTAGCCATGTGGATAGGTGGAGAAGGGTGTTTTATAGGCAGGGAACAGCCAGTGCAAAGGCCCTGTGGTAGGCACATTCCTGGTGTATATGAAGAACAGCAAGATAACTGGTATATCTGGACAGAAGAGAGCCAAAGAGATATTGGTAGAGGGGAGTGCCTGAGAGGGGTGGACCTGTAGCTTTTACTTCGAGTGACAGAGAAGACTATGGAGGGTTTGAGGAGAGAAGCTACAGATGTTACATTTTATTTTACTTTTTAAAACTCCAACATTAAAAAAAAAACAAACCCAACTTTGTCCTATTTTTTCCCCCTTAGCCTATTTTATTTTATTTTGGTAGTGACATATGGCCTGTGGGATCTTAGTTCCCCGACCAGGGATTGAACCTGCACTTCTTTCAGTGAAAATGTGGAGTCTTATCAACTGGACCACTTGGGAAGTCCCAATTCTCTTAAATTTGAAAATGATCAGTCTGGCTCTGTGTTGAGAATAGAGTCTAGAGGCTAAGGTAGAAAACTGCAGAACTGTTGGAAGAGATGGCTTTGGTTCAGATGAGAGATGCTGGTGGCATGGAGCAGGGTGATGTCAGGGTGGAGGTGGTGAGAAAGAAGCGTTTGGATTCTGAATGCATTTTGAAGGTTGGACTAAAAAGATATTCTGATGGGTTGCTGAAGGAAAGAGGGGCCTCAAGGATGACATCAATATTTTTGGCCTGAATAACTAGAGAAAATTAGCATCAGAACAATAAAAATAGAGTGTAGAGCTTTCAAACCAGGAGAGGAAATTTTATCTATCCAGTGGGAAGAAGGAAAGAAGGAAGAAAGAGTACAGAAAATGTGAAATAAAATAGCAAACATAATTTTTAATATAACATCAACTTACAATGATATAAGTGGATTAAACTCATAATTCAAAATATAGAGACTCTTGAAGTAGATTAAAAACACAAGATTTAGGAATATGCTTTTCACAAGAGACACAAGAGAATGGAAATAAAGCAGTATAGGAAGATAGCACAAGCAAATAGGAACAAAAGAAAATTTATAAGGAAAAAAAGAAGAGGAACATTCCAGTAAGAGGAATAAAAGATCATAAAACTATAATCATGAAAAAATATGCACACATCTAACAATATACCATCAAATATATACATGTGTACTTATATATAAGCACACATATAACAAACAGGGATAGCTACACAGGGAGAAATAGATATCTCAACCATTTCACTTGAATATTTTAAACATGCTTCTTTTATAACTTGATAGAATAAACAGACAAGATTTATGAAGTATAAAGAAGATTTGAATGACTTATTTAACATGCTTAAATTTCTGTGTATAGTTATATACACATATATAACTTAAAACCTAACATAAAATGTACACTTTTTTGATTATGTGTAGAGCATTCATAAAAGGACCATAAATCAGGGAACAAAGGCAGCCTCAATAAATTCCAAAGGACTGACATCACTCAGATAATGTTCTCTGACTGTAATATAGTGGAACTTGAAATCGGTAAAAAACAACAACAAAAAATCAAAAACATGCATGCCTGGAAACTGAAAGAATGGCAGTAGTAGGAAGTCTTCAGATCATGGAAGGGAATAATACAGGCAATGCAAAATATTTAGAACTAAATGAATTAAGAAACCACATGGCAAAATTTGTAGGACACAGATAAAGCAGCACTTAGGCCAAAACACAGTTTAAATCTATTTATTAGAAGACAGAGAAGGCAGGCAACAAATGAGCTAAGTTCTTATCTCAAGAGGCTGAAAAAGTAATGATAGCATAAACCTTAAGAAAAAAAGGAAATAATAGATTGAGAGGCAGAAATAAATAAATAGCAAATTATGATTAAAAATCACAGAAGCTTAGGAAAGCTGATTGTAGGTCTTTTTTTTTTTTATGGCAGCACCACGAGGCATGTGGGATTTTATTTCCCCTATCAGGAATCAAACTTGCACCCGTTGCAGTGGAAGTGTGGCGTCTTAACCACTGGACTGCCATGAAGCCCCCTGATTGTGGGTCTTTTGAATAGATTAATAAAATAGGCAAACCTCTGACAAGACTGAGAAGGAAAGAAAAGAGATGTAATAAAACCGAAAGTGGAAATTAAGTGACAGACACAACAGACTTAAAAATAATAAAATAGTATTATGAACAAGTATTATAAAACACTAATAAATTTGAAAAATTGGACGAATTGTATAGCTTTCTGGGAAAACGAGAAATACAAAAATTGACAAAGAATAAAAAGAAAAGTCGAACAGACCAGTCATGAGTCAAAAAATAACAGCTAGCTTCTCCCCTCTCCCTCCAAAGCTATGGGCCCATATTGCTTTAGAGTTGAGCACCACAAAGTATTTACAGAGTTAAGAACCCCCCTTTTGCAGAACCTGTTCCAGAAAGTAGAAAAAAAAAAAAAGCTGTCTGATTCATTTAAACTAAGGAAGGGCAAGAAAAAAGATATAGATATATATCACTTGTAAAAATAGATGAAAACAATACTAAATAAAACATTAGCTAACAGAATCCAGTAGTGTATTAAAAACAATCACTGCAGTCATGTCGGGTTTATGTGAAAAATGCAGGGGTGTTTTAACAACAGAAGGTCTAGCAATTCACCGTCTTAATGGACCAAAGGAGGAAAAAAAATCATATCATTAGCTCAAGAGACACAAGAAACATTTGATAAGTTTAATACCTTTTTTTGTAAGGATAATGCCAATAAAAAGATAAAGTTCAGCACATATTTATAACAATAATCATCAGTATAATAAATTTCACAAGAAATTAGGAATCGAAGGGACTTCTTTGACTCCTAAAAGTCCCTGGGACAGCAAGAGATCAAACCAGTCAATCCTAAAGGAAATCAATCCTGAATATTCATTTCAAGGACTGATGCTGAAGCTGAAGCTCCAACACTTGGCCACCTGATCCGAAGAGACAACTCATTGGAAAAGACCCTGATGTTGGGAGAGACTGAGGGCAGGAGAAGAAGGGGACAACAGAGGATGAGATGGTTGGATGGCATCACCGACTCAATGGACATGAATTTGAGCAAGCTCTGGGAGAAGCTAAAAGACAGGGAAGCCTGGTGGGCTACAGTTCATGGGGTTGCAAAGAGCTGGACATCACTGAGTGACTGAACAACAGCTCTGACTCTGGAAAGACTGCTTACCCCAAACTTACAGCAACACCTGCAGCAACTGAAGGGAGAAACCTGATATTCCTTGTTTATTTTTAAAGAAGCTGACGTGTGCACCCAGGTCTGTCTGGCCTCAAATCTCATGCTGTTTCCTTCATGTCTAACAAAGGCAGAGGCATGGGCAGGCTTTAGGAATTTTCTCTGGAGCAAAGTCCTTTCGGTTGATTATAACAAAAACTGCAAGAAGTGGGGACTTGAAAGCTTTGACAGGAACAAAAGCATTAAGTAGCAAATCTTTTTAGCTCCGAACATGTCTTGTCCATAAGCAGGGCTCTGATGTCCTGCCAATGGCTCCAAGTGGCACTCTGTGTGAGGGATTAACGAAAGAGTCACTTTATTTGCACATGAGTGTTTGGTGGTGAGGGGAGAAGTGGTGTGGTATCCACAGGCGCCACAAGTCTGGAAGCATTTGGTGGAGGGCAGAAGAGAAAGGTGTGGAGATGTCTGAGCGGGAGTCTTGATGGGACACCCTGAGAAATCACTGAAAGCGTTTGTAGAAATTTTTGCTGGTTCTCTTGGGTGCAGCATCCCCTTTCACTTAAATCCTCAGGAAGTGCTCTGATCACGAACTATTTTTAACCTTTGGGTCTTTGGCTATTTTCATGAAACCCAGGGGCAGAATGTATGGCTTGGTTCTCAGAGAGCCCAGAACTTGAATCAGGTTTGTGGTAATGTGGGCTGTGTGTGTGGGAGGATGGGGGTGGGAAGGGCATGGTGGTGGGGGTGGGGTACCCTGGTGAGTGGTGGGGGTGTCCTACTCCACTTCCTGTCCCCCTTCCCCTCCAGGCCTCACTCTGAGTGTTCTCTTCACTCTCTTTCTCCCGCTTGCTCTTTTTTCCTCCAACCCCACCAGATCCATGACCATCTGGGAGTTGTGAAATAGCAATCCTGTGAAAAGTCCATTAAAAATTCAGATCCTTAATTTAAAGGGCCAACAGAGATGAACCGGTGCCTCTTTCACTCAAGTTCAAACTCCTAGAAGGAGGACTCTGATGGCCTCAGCCAGGGTCAGGTGTCCACTCTGCTATAATCTGTGTGGTCAGCAATGAGACATCGAGGAGGCTCGGGGTGGGGTCACTGGCACAAACTTGGCTCTGGGTGCCCATCCCTGTGGGTGGAAACTTGGACCTCAGAAGGGAGAGGAGTCAGTTGGCCGGATTTCCCAAGTTCACTCTATACCAGTCTTAAAAGACAGAGAGAGCAGAGTTTTCTGAAAAGCCAGAGTCTGGCTGGAGAGGGTGTCAAGTGGTGACCCACATGAGGTGGTCTCGGGATAGCTGCACCTGAGGAACTCACAGTCTAGAAGCCGTGTCCTGCTGTCTTCCTGCTGAGCGTTGAGGACACAGAGCTAGTTCTAACTAGGAAGGGGCAACACATGAAAGGAAAGAATTCATAACAGCTTGACACCCTCCGGGCTGAACCCAGCGCTTTTATTTTCACTTGTTCAGGAGGGGGAGAAAGTCATTGCTAATTTCACAATTACTTCATTCCGGAGTACTTGTGAAAAATGACTTCAAGTGTAAAATATTGTCTACTAAAGAATTAACTTAATAGATAATTTGGATTCAATTATTGGCTCAATACTAAAATTTGCTGGGAAAAGTGCAGGCAATATTTTATGACTGTCACATGATGCAGCGATTGTGAAATTAGTTATTAATGACTTATGAGAGAGACACTTAAAAAAAGTCAACTGGCGGAAGAAAATACATCACTTGGGCTTTTATAGGGCAGGCTCAGATGGGGGCTTCTAGCGCCTCCATTTCTCAAGTGATTCCAATTTTGCTGACTGAACCTCTCGCCTTGGCTTCTGTCCTTCCTCTCCCCCATGTGTGTGATTTTGGGCTTGACTCATACCTGAATTCTTTGGGAACAATTAGGAGCTGAAGGTTGCTGCCATCCATCACAGCAAAGGGGGATGCTGTCTCCATCTGCCCTGAGAGCCGGGATTGACCTCTCACCCCTGCTCCAAGCCATTGATTATCTCAGGCCAGCATGGTGTGAGTACCAGATGGACTTTTAAAACCAGAATGAACTTCAGCAGTTTATTACCATTACTTTCCACCTATCACCTGCTTGCTAGTTGAAGGGGAAATTTTTGTTGAAGTCCCCTGGGTTCTCTTTGGGGCTGAACACGATATACTTTCATTAGCCCTGTTAAAGTTATTGCAGGATCTGCCTTCTAAATTCACTTTAAATGACATTTGTTCTTTCTTTTTGAAATACTTATTGGGCACCTACTCCATGGCCGGCACTGTTTGGGCCTGTGGGGAGTATGAAAGCTGCCTAAAACATGCTCCAAGCTTAACTAGAGCCTTGAAAGTAAAGTGTTAGTTGGTCAGCCATGTCTCTTTGCAACCCCATGGATTGTAATCTGCCAGGCTCCTCTGTATATGAGATTTTCCAGGAAAGAACACTGGAGTGGGTTACCATTTCCTCCTCTAGGGGATATTCCAAACCCGGGGATCAAACCCGGGTTTCCCGCATTGTGGGGGCAGATTCTTTACCATCTGAACCAACGGGGAAGCCCATTCTTGAATGTAGGGATGGTCTATAAAGTAATGTGGGGAAAGCACTTTCCAGAACCAAAGAAGAAGTCAGACTGAATGACTGATCTATGGAACATCTGATAGGGCATGTGGGTGGGATGTGAGGACAGAGAGGGTCCCCAACAGAGCAGCAGTGTGGGAGGGCCGGACTCTGCACATCATCCCAAGAGCAGGGTACAGGGTAGGCTCACTCATTCCACAAATACTGCATCAGGTCCACCATGTGCCTGGGGAATTCCATGTGGATCCAGGTCCTAGGGGCACAATGCAGACCAATGCCTTATGCAATTCATGTGTGTGTGTGTTGGGGTGAGAGGAGATGTCAATAATCAATAAATGTTTAAAAAAATTTTGTGGGAGTGTAGTTGATTTACAGTGTTGTGGTAGTTTCAGGTGTACAGCAAAGTGACTCAGTTATGTGTGTGTGTGTGTGCTAAGTTGTGTCTAAGGGGTTGCACAGAGTCGGACACGACTGAAGTGACTTAGCAGCAGCAGCAGCTTTGTGATACATGGGATTTTTCAGGCAAGAATACTGGAGTGGGTAGCCATTCCCTTCTCCAGGGGATCTTCCCAACCCAGGGATTGAACCCAGGTCTCCCACATTGCAGGCAGATTCTTTACCATCTGAGCCATAAGGATCCACCTGCCAATTCAGGAGATGTGGCACAGGTTCAATCCCTGGGTCAGGAAGAATCTCTGGAGAAGGAGATTACAACCCACTCCAGTATTCTTGCTTGAGAAATCCCATGGACAGAGGAATTTGGCAGGCCATAGTCTGTAGGGTCGAAGAGTTGGACATGGTTTAGCAACTAAACAACAACAATATACACATATATGTATCCATTCTTTTTCAGATTCTTTTCCCATATAGGTTATTAAGAATATGAGTAGAGTTTCCTGAGCTATACAGTAGGCCCTTGTAAATTATTTATAGTACTGTGTATATATTAATCCCGATCTCCTAATTAATAACTATGTAATAAGTAAATTATGTAGTATATTAGAAGATAAGTGCTGTAGAAAAAAGAAATACAGTGAGGTGGGAGGGACTGGAGGTGTAAACAGGAGTGGGTAGCCAGGTTGGGGCTCCTGAGATGTGGTAGCTGAGTCAAGATTTCAGGCAGGAAGTGGGAAATTCCATTCCGCAAATCTCTGAGGAGAAGCCTTTGCAAGCCAAGGAACAGCCAGGCCCCAGGTCCTGAGGCAGGCATGGGCTTGGTTCCAGGAGTAGCAGAGAGGCCCTGTGGCTGCAGCAGAGGAACAGGGTGGGTGAGGGGAAGAAGGAGAGGATAGTGGCGACATAACAGGGCTGGATCACGTTGTATGGTCTTGTGAACCTTGTAGGGACTTGCCTATTTCCCTGAGTAAAATGCAGAGGTATTGGACAGCTTTGAGGAGAGGAGGGGTGTGGTCTGAACCATGTTTTAAAGGCATCTTTCTACCTGGTGTATTGTGACCTACTGTAGGTGGCAAGAATGGAAGCCAGGAGCTCTGTAATGAGGTAAAGGCAGTAATCTGGGTGGGGAGGCCCTTCCTGTAGCCATTGAGGTGGTGAGAAGTGGTCAGATTCCTGATCTGTCTTGAATCACAGAAGTGTGGATTGGATGCATGATGTGAACAAATGAGAATTTCGGGTTGGTTTCCAAGCTTTCCCCACCCACTGCTATAAACCATGGGGCTGAAAGATACCCTACCCTGAAAGATGCCCAAAGATAGCCCATAGCAGGTGCACAGACCATGAGTGCAAAGGCACACGGATGTGGTGGATTCTCTTGGTGATGCCCGGAGCCCCAAAGAAAGCCCATCTCAGGCTTTACTTTCAAGGAGAAAGAAAACAGTGAAGTCTGACAAACCTAGACAGTGTGTTGAAAAGCAGAGACATCACTTTGCTGACAAAGGTCCATCTAGTCAAAACTATGGGTTTTCCAGTAGTCATGTATGAATGTGAGATTTGGACCATGAAGATGGCTGAGGGCCAAAGAATTGATGCTTTTGAGTTGAGGTGCTGGAGAAGACTCACGAGAGTGCCTTGGACAGCAAGGAGATCAAACCAGTCAATCCTAAAGGAAATCAATCCTGAATATTCATTACAAGGACTGATGCTGAAGCTGAAGCTCCAATCCTCTGGCTACCTGATGTAAAGAGCTGACTTATTGGAAAAGGTCCTGATGCTGGGAAAGATTGAGGGCATGAGGAGAAGGGGACAACAGAGGATGAGATGGTTGGATGGCATCACTGACCCAATGGACAAGAGTCTGAACAAACTGCAGGAGACAGTGAAAGACAGGGATGCCTGCTGTGCTACAGTTCACTCGCAAAGAGTTGGACATGACTCAGAGACCGAACAGCAACAACAACAAAGTCTGACACAGTGAATACTTTCGATTAACCACCATCCAGATCCAGAAATTGACCACTGTGAGCAGGTACCCAGAAGTCACCTCGTGGATCTTCCCAAAAGTCGCCATGAAGTTGCATTGGAACACCAAGGATTAGTCTTCGTCTGCTTTAAAACTCTGTGTAACGCAATCATAAGGGATGTGGTCTTTTTGTCTGATGTCTGCTCTCGAAATGATGACATAAATTCATGATGCTGCACATTGTGACAATTCACTCTCTCTCGATGGATGTAAAGTGTGAAATTTCTAGGTCGTAGGATACACAAATACACTTCGTTTTAACAGATACTGCTATGCAGTTTTACACAGTGTTCATACCAATTTCCTCCAGTTCCACATCATTATTTACATTTGAAATTATCTGTTTTTTTCATTTTAGCCATTCTGCCTGGGGTACAGTAATGTGTCATTGTGGTTTTAATCTGCATTTCCTTGATGACTAATAAGATTGAACAGGGTTTTATGTGTTTATTCGCCATTTGGATGTGTTTATTTTTTGTAAAATGCCTGTTCAAGTCTTTTGCCCATTAAATAAAATGGGTGGCCTGTCTTTCTTTCTCTTCTTGGCTTTGGGAATTCTTTATGTATTCCTGGCACAATTCCTTCGTTGATTATATAAAATGCAAATATTGTTTTCCACTCTTAACTGCCTTTCACTTTCTTAATAATTTTTTATTTGAGAAGTACTTATTTGTAATATAATCAGTATTTCCTTTATGATTTGTACATTTTGTAAATCATTTAGGAAATCTTTGCCTAATTCACACTTGAAACTCTTCTACTATAATTTTGACTAGAATGTTTTTGATCCAGCTACTTCCCTGGTGGCTCAGACGGTAGAGTATCTGCCTGCAATGCAGGAGACCCAGGTTTGATCCCTGGGTTGGGAAGATCCCTTGGAGAATGAAATGGTAACCCATTCCAATATTCTTTCCTGGGAAGTCCCATGGACAGAGGAGCCTGGCAGGCTACAGTCCATGGGGTTGCAAAGGGTCAGACACAACTGAGTGACTGACACTCCACTCCGATGGGAAAAATGGATCTGCTAGCAGTTGAGTTATGGAAAGTTGGGGTAATGTGTTTCTGAGGGTGGGTGGGGGAGAGATGTGAGCACCTTTGGATGTATTAAGTTTGAGATGAGTATTATTTATCCAAGTGAAACAGTTGTATTGAGTTCTGGATGAGGAAGAGCCAGAAAAACAGATTAGGTGAGAGAATCCAGCAATGGTGGAAGGGAAGCTAGGAGGGTGGTGTCCTGGAGGGCTAATGAAGAAGTGGGTGGGGAGAAGGGCATGGCCGGCTAAGTTTCACTGATGAGGGTGGAGGGTGAGCCTTGGGTTTAGCAACGTGGAGCTCATTGGTGAAACTGACGAGCACAGTTTTGGAAGAGGGTGGGGACGAAAGTGTGTTTGGCGAGGGTTCAGAAGAGGAATGGTCTGGATCAAGCAGAGGGCCACCACTGGCAGCCCCTAGAGGCTGCTGGGGAAGCCAAGCCAGGCATCAGTAATCCAGAAGCAAGTGAGGTCCCTGGGAGTCACAAGTCAGGAACTGCTGACAGAGGGGGGAACCAGGGAATCCTGCCAGACCCCAGAGTTGTTTTCCTTGAGCAAGCTGGCTGAGGTGCATGCCTGATGCTTAGCTGCCTAAAGTCCAAGAACTGCTCTTGGGCAGACTAGTGAGGGCAGGCAAAAGGGAGACAGCTGTGTGGAGGTCCTAGACCATACTCAGCTCTTGGCAAGGAACATGATGCTTTTTATGACCTGGACTTTGTTTGATGTTCCCATCTCATTTTTCTTCTTCCTTCATTTCCTCCCTCTTTCAGTTCCTTGAATGCTGAACTTCCAGCTTGAGGTTTCCTATTGCTTTAACGGCTTTGCTTTTCTGGGCTTTCACTTACTCTCCTCGACTCTCTCCCACTATCTCTGCTTGATTTTTACACAGCCTGGGCTTCCCTGGTGGCTTGGATGGTAAAGAATCTGCCTGTAATGCAGGAGACCCGGGTTTGATCCATGGGTTGGGAAGATCCCCCGGAAAAGGAAATGGCAACCCACTCCAGTATTCTTGCCTAGAGAATCCCATGGACAGAGGAGTCTGGTGGGCTACAGTCCATGGGGTCACAAAGGGTGACTGAGTGACTAACACTTTAGACTCAGCTCAGGTGCCACCACTTCCAGGAAGTCCTCCAGGATCACTTAACATCCAGAATCTCTTTCCTTTATAGCACTCTGCTCATTAGCTTCAAATGATCTCGTTCTCTGTGTGTCTGCTACACTGGATGTCTACCTCTTCATGGGCAGTGACTCCCGCCTTCAATGTTTCTATCCCTGGTGCATAATGGTGAAACAGAGCAGGTCCTCACGTGGTT
Source organism: Moschus berezovskii (assembly GCF_049115385.1). Taxonomy (NCBI): domain Eukaryota; kingdom Metazoa; phylum Chordata; class Mammalia; order Artiodactyla; family Moschidae; genus Moschus; species Moschus berezovskii. The sequence continues at coordinate 76,277,432 of NC_142466.1, read as the reverse complement.
TTGGCTGGGAATTGTAGAGGCACTTACTTGCATTCAAAGTGAGATGTGGATTGGCAGATGGGCATGGGAGTGGGCAGTAATTCGGTAATGCTGTGAGGGAATGTGTGGGATAGCCTGAGTGGGGGCCTGGCTGAGGGCTTGAACTGGAAAAGCTGGGCATGGTGACAGCTCGGGGGGTGCCGGCCACTTGAGAGGAGGCAGCAGGCGTGTGTATGTGTCTCTCTGTGTGTGCATGCACACATGCATGTGGCAGCAGAGGAGAGCAACTATGAACGTCAAATCAAACTAATTTACATGGAGAAGCTCAGGCAGTGAGGCTTGGCTTGCAGGTCTGATTTATTTAGGGCAGGAGGGGATCAGCAGGGGCTCCTCTCAGGTGAGTGAGTGGCAGGCTGGCCATTCTTATAAATAATCCTGCTGTCAGTCCCAGTTAAAGCCTGGGTACTCCATTTAGTGCCGCAGGAGGAAGCATCAGTGATTTCAGAAGCATTTTCTGACCTCTTGCCTTTTTCTCTTTCTGGAACACTGGAGAACTAATCCTTTCTAAATAAGCTTGATTGCTTTAAATTTCTAATTATCAAGAGGAAATACATTCAGTATAGAACATTTGAAAAATACAGAATGATATAAAGATAAAAATTAAATAACCCCAATCCTACCATTCAGATGGCCATAAAGAACATGTTGAAGAATTCCTTTCGGTCTTTTTCTTCTATACAAAAATACATTAAAAAAAAGCAGAACTCCATACTTATATTTCCGGTCTGTGTTCTGATATTTAAAAATTTAAGATTCATTTTGAGACTTTTCCGATCTTGAATGGTTGCAATTGTCCACTTCGTGCACACACTGTATACACTATAGCTTTTAAAAAACCAGTGTCTAGTGGTCTTGAGGATTATTTTCAATTTTTGTTTCTTATAATACTGCCATGAAAATACACTGTTTGTAAGTCTTTGCCTATGTCTCTGATTATTTAGGACACATTCCTAGAAGTAAGACTCCTGCTATTAATACATACTGCCAAGTCCTTTCCAGAACATTTATGTGTGTGTTTTGTTTTATTTTGTGTTTTAATCAGTTTATACTCCCTATCATCACTAATTGAGCATGATCAATTTATGGCACTAGATATTACTTTTAAAAACGTTTCATGGCCATTTGTATTTTTATGGAGAAATCTAAATCCTTTGCCTATTTTTAACTGATGGGTTTTTATTTTTAAATATGAATGCTCTATATAATGTAGAAAGGATTGCTTAATTATTAATATATCCTTATTTTATTTCAATGTATCATTTGCCTGTTTGTTTATAACAGGGATTTTGACATGCACAAGCTTTAATTTTGTGCATAGAATATTTTCCCAATCCTATTTATGCTCAGACAGTCTTTTCTACCCTAAGATAAATTAATTTTACTTCTGTTTTCTATTTATTTATGATTTCACTCTGATTTATGAGTTATACAATCCATCCACCTGTAGTTAATTTTGATGGTAAATTAAAAAATAATTAAATAATTAACCAAATGTTAATGCTAAACTTTGCTGACAGATTAGTGATATCGTCTAATATTTAAAATAATTCATATATGTGTGTATATTTACTTACACTTGAACTTTCTGTAAATAGTGTGTTGATCCTTATATCAGTTCCATGCCATTTGATCCCTCTTTTAATACTTGCCACTGGGAGTTCCTCTTTTTCTGATGTTCTTGGGAAATTATTGCATGTTTATTTTTCCAGATGGCCACTGGAATCACTTAGTTAAGCTTAAAAGAATAAATCCCCTTGCAATTTTAATTATAGTCGTGTTAAGTTTATAAATTAACACATGAGGAACTGAATATCTTTTACAATATTCAATTTCCCCATTCATTGATCTTCTATCCCTATTCAAGTTTTATTCCAACAGAGAATTGCTTTGCTTGTACGGGATTAAGGTAGCCTTCCTGGTACCAGGGGACGATGGAAGCAAGGCACAGAGCTGAAAGAGAGGAGAGAGATGCTGGATGCAACTTGTCACCATCCACCCTCACCTTTGACCCCATCCCCTCTACTGGGGGTCCCACATGGGGCCCCTTTATTGAGGCACGCGGCCCAGAGGCCCAGGGTTGCTCACACAGGATACCTGAAGCAGGTCACCTCCATTTCTAGATCTTTTCATGCTGTTCATGTCTCACACCCACTGTCTTAATTTCTGATTATTTATCTGACTTTGGATTTACAGTTTTGCATAGCCCTGGGCAGCTGGGTGATGAGAAGATACTTGATTTGCTTTGATGCAGGAGGACGGTATTGTATATTTGAGGCTACACGCCTGGTGGGCTACAGTCTATAGGGCCACAAAGAGTTGGACACGACTGAGTGACTAACACTATGCTCTGGACAACCTCACTCTCCTGCTCTAGGCTCAGAGCGATTTCCAGGACTCAAAAGCTGCAACCCCGTCCCGCTACCAGCTCCATCCTCCAGTCTGCCTCACCCTGGATCTCAGCTCCTCACCATCACTCTAGGTCACCTGGAGATGGTGACTGGGAGCCTCTCACTGCTGGGCCTTTACTCTCTTCATGGGCTTCTGGTCTCGGTAAGAAGGTCCAAGGTAAGAGTTGGAGGAGGAGGAAAAGAACCAAAAGAAGTGCTCCGACTCAACCGCTGGAGAAATCTCATCACTCTTCTGATGCCAAAGGAAGCTTCCCCACAGGCTTTGTCCCTTTGAGAAGCAGAAGGAAAGGACTTTTATAGGTAAAGGGAGGAACAGGGAGGGGAGTGGAAGGAGTTCACTGCTGTGTACAAGGGCCCCTCAGTATCCCCGGGGGAACTGGCTGGGGTGGGGGGAGCTCCATGGATACCAAAATCCATGGATACTCAAGCCCCATAGTCGGGCCTCCAGTATCTGCAGATTCAACCAACCTTGGAGTGTAAACATAGTGAACGTGATCTGCTGTTGGTTCAACCCGCGGATGCGGAAGCACCCTGGGACAGGGAAGCGCTAGCGGCTGCAGAACCTAGGACGGACAATATATTTATTGAAAAAAAAATGGCTTGTAAAATGGACCTGTGAAGTTCAAACCCGCGTTGTACATGGTTTTGGTGTGAATTTCTTTTGTGGAGAGAGATACTTTATTCATAACTTCTGTCCACCCATCTCAACTCTTAGGTGTTCCTGGCTATGGTTGACAGCCTTCCTCTGCTCCTCAGACATCCCCTTTCCTCTTCTTGCTCTTCTCTTGCCTCCTGTCCCCCACACCTGAGGTTCACCCCTCCCCCTCTCCTTTCTCAGAAGAGTTGGGCTCCATGTCAAAGTCATACAGAATTGTCTAATTATAACAGATTAATCCATTAGGATTTATTCCTTTCTATTTACTGGCTGGAACTATCCATTTCACAGCTGTGGCTCCCACATCTAACCAGCTAGCAGGCAATTTAAATATAGAAAGCAATTTAACCTAGTTGGATACCAGGCATCTCACTTAATGTAGTGCATAAATTTTGGAGCTCTTTGCTCTCAGCCCTCAAAAGGGCAGCCAACAGTTTCATGTCCTGGAAAGATTTGGCTTTTCAGGGAATTTACACCCTGAGAAGGGTTCCTGGGTATTGGATTAAAAATAAAGGAACCTTCAAATGAGGTCAGGGGTTGTTTTCAGGTCAGTTTGAATTTCTCTTTCTTCCTCTTTTGGGGACAATCATCTCATGCTTAACTGAGCTTTCTGGGAGTCTGACATCAATATTGGAGGGTACTTTATTTTCTTCTTTCTTTAACTTGCACTTATTGCCTGTTTGAGTTAAGTGTTCTTTTTGTGTGGATATTCAGGGTCACCCTGCTTGCTAAGAGCTTGTAGTCTGGATGACACCATGTCTTAATCCTCTTGATACAGCCATCCCCTGGCCCAGCTTGTAGTAGCGTTTCATCAGAGGAGCATCTTGGCTGGAAAAAGAGATGGGGGAGGGTCATATGACCTGACAAGCCCAACTGTAAAGCCCCAAACTGAAAGAAACAGTGATCAGGGCACATGGACTCCCACATGGACTCCCACATGGACTCCATAGACACATGGATGTGTGAACACACAGCACCTGTCTTATAGGGAGGAGACGGTGAGCAGACAGAGATGTTTTGTGAAGAAAAGAGAGGGTGGGGGGCACATGGTCAAAGTCTTCGAGTGCCGAAAGAACTGCCAAGACAATGTGGGGTTGGGTTTTTCCTTTTCTTTTCCATATGACCCCAGAGGGCAGAGATATTAGGCTAAAGGATGGAAGTTATAGGAAGAAAGAGTTGGATTTAGCTTACTTATAGGAATAACTTTGCATTGATCAAAGCTTTTTTATTTTTTAAAGGAATCCTGAATTTAATACACTTCCCACACTTCTCTGTTCTTAAGCAGAGGCCGGAGAGCCATGGGAAGGGAGGCTGTAGCAGGATTTAGAACCATTCAGGACTAGATACCTTGAGGATGCTGTCTACCTGAGCCATTCTGTCTACCTGTTGCCATGGCTACCTTTACATCTGTCTTCAGGAATCATGGACCTGAAATGCAGGCTGTTTCCTACTCTCCTCCTGGCAGATGGGAAGAGAAGACCAGAGCTCTTGGAGGGCTGGGAGCTTTCTTAGTTTGTAGTCCTGAGCTGAGAGAGTAAGTAAGTTCCCTCAGGTTCCCTATTGGCTTGAGTTTAGTGCCCCTCATGGCTGGATGGCAATGGTAATGGTAGGCATGATCTGGGGATCGATTTCTTAGTGCTGTCATAACCAAGTATTAAAACCTGATTGGCTTAACCCAACAGAAATTAGCCTCACAGTTTTGGAGGCTGGGAGTCTGAGAACGAGGTGTTGGTAGGGCCATGCTCCCTCTGAAGGCCCTGCGGAGAGACCCGTTCCAAGCTTCCAATTCTCTCCCAGCTGCAGGCCCTTTCTCAGCCTGTGGCAGCGTAACTCTGACCTTCACAGGGCATTTTCCTTGTGTGAGCGTCTTTGTCCAATTCTTTGCCTTTTTAAAGGACACCGGTAATATAGGATTACTTCAGTATGACTTCATCTTAATTCTATATGGAAAGACTTTATTCCCTTATAAGATCCCATTCTGAGATATTGGGAGTTTAGAACTTCAGCATATGGATTTTGAGGGGTGCTATTCAACCTATAATAGGGTGAGAGGGAGTGAACTATGGAACAGTTTGTTTGATTGTAGGACCCAGGGGAGCTTTGGATGTTTTTTAATGGGTGTGAAATAACTCTGGAGGGGACCAGTATGAACTATTCTGTAAATCCATTATTTGCTCTAGATAAAGCCCCAAATGGGTGTTTCCTCTTTTTTGAACTTCTAACAGTACTTAGAGGGCACATCACAGTTTAGTCCTTAATTATGTCCTCATTCTTTTCTTTGGTTCATGTAAAGAAACTGTTATTGAGCACCTTCTATATATATGAGGCATGTGATACCTCAATTAACTATTAATTGATATCTCAATTAACATACAATATCTCAATTATCTATGGCTCTGGGAAATAGATATTATTCATTTCATTTTACGGGCAAAGAAACAGATGCTCCAAATTCAGTGAACTGTGCTCTCATGACATGTCCATTTTTCTGTTGTGTATTTTATCACAATGCAAAGTTAAAATTCATAAAGGCAAGAAACACCCTCCCCCCACCCCACCAATAAAGAAATAGATGCTTGGAGAATGTTCTTTAACTTGCTCAAGGCCATACAGCTAACTAGTAGGTGACAAAACTGGAATTTGAACCCCTGCCTATTTGGCTCTGTGATAACATGTAACTTTCACACTGCTCTATAAGCTCCTCAGATGAATAGACTTCTCGTATATTCTTTGTTTTCAGTTTCTTTTTAAAATTTATTTATTTATTTTAGTTGGAGGATAATTACTTTACCACATTGTGACGATTTTTGCTATATGTCCGTATGAGTTGGCCATAGGCAGACTTTTCTTATGTTCTTCTCACTTCCCATATGAATTGGGATTCATTGCAGACATCCCCTTAAAGTTCTTAGCGGTGAAATGCCAAGGTTTTGCTAGACGATCCCTAGGTCCTCTTTTATTTTTAACAGGTCATGATGAATGATCCTCTTTTTGACTGATGCATTGTCTGACTTTGAGTCAAGAGTTCTGAGATTATTCACAGAGTTGGTATACGATATGCGAATAGAAGTGGGAATTGGTCAGTGCTGGGCAGGCTGCCTTGAGGGTAACTGTGGGCAGCCCTGGTCCTCTGTTCTGAGGTTGGAAGCTCTGTGTCTTCCTTTCTCGGGGGGGCATCAGGCCCTGGCAAATTGATTTCCACTCACTCAACTCACAAAACTCTTACTGATAAGCCAGAGTGCTGATTGATTAATATACAATGAGACTCACTTGCATAGAGGGCTGAATGGTGTGGCAGCTGGGCAGCACATGTGCTTCTCGCTCCTTGGGAAGCAATTCAAGACTGAAAGTGAGTAAGCAAGGGAAGAGTCCGACAGAATAGAGGCCACGGTGAGAGTTTACCATCAAGCTGTGGTAACCTGACCCCACCCTGTTCTCTAAGCTCTGCCTACCAAGCAGTGTATTCAGGTCAGTAGGTCAGGATGCATTTGTTGGGGGTGCTCAAACTCTTGCTTTCACTCTCAACACAGAGGGGATGCTCCCCAGTGATATTCATTACAATCTGGCCTTCCATCTAGCAGATTTCATGCTGTGGAGGACATGGCGTGGAGGTCACCTTAGGCAGTCTGCCTCAGATGACAGATATTTATTAAGCCCTGATCATGAGCTGGGGATGGGCTACGTGTTGCTGGGGAGCCAGAGGGATCAAGTCCTCTAGGAGTATATAAATAGATGTTCATATAATATGGTGAGTAACAAGGAAGCATAGGCACTGCATTTGATTGGAGCATGTGGAGGGGCTGGGTCTTCAGGAAGCCCTGCCAGAAAAGATGGAAGAATAGACTGGGAGTTTGGGATTGACATGTACTTACTGCTGTATTTAAAATAGGTAACCAACAAGGACCTACTGTATAGCACAGGGAACTCTGTTCAATACTCTGTAACAACTTAAATGGGAAAAGAATCTGAAAAAGAATATATATTTATATATAAAATATTATATATATATATATATATATATATAACATATTCACTTTGCTGAACACCTGAAATGAAGCAACATTGTTAATAAACTCTGTGTGCGTGTGCTCAGTACTCAGTAGTGTCTGACCCTTTTGTGACCCCATGGACTGTAGCCTGCCTGGCTCCTCTGTCCATGGGATTCGTCAGGCAAGAATACTGGAGTGGGTTGCCATTTCCTCCTCCAGGGGATCTTCCCTACCCAGGGATTGAACCCATGTCTCTTGTGTCTCCGCGTTGGCAGGCTGATTCTTTGCCACTAGGCCACCCTACCCCAGTATAAAATGAAAATTAAAAAAAATAAAGTAATGCATGCCCCCAAAAAAGTTGTGGTGTTGGAGTTGGATCTCCAAGAGTGAGTAAGAGTTAGCCAGGACCAAATCAAAGATACAAAACAAAGGAACAAAGAACTACCTGGCATGGGGAATTGTATAACAGAATCATGGATCTGGTCAGGGTATGCGTGAAAAGTGAGAGTGAAAGTCGTTCAGTCCTGTCTGACTCTTTGTGATCCCACGGACTGTAGCCCACCAGGCTCCTCTGTCTATGGGATTCTCCAGGCAAGAATACTGGAGTGGGTGCCATTCCCTTTTCCAGGGGATCTTCCCAACCAGGGATCAAACCCAGGTCTTCTGCATTGCAGGCAGATTCTAAGTCTGAGCCCCCAGGGAAGCATATGTTTGTGTAAAAGTAGATTGAAATTAGAGTTCAAAATGCTGGGAGATGAGATGAATTAGCTGACAAATCGTGAAGCCCTGTTTGCACTAAGGGGTGAAGACTTCATCAGCCCTGCAGACGACAGAATCACTGCATGGATCTCGCAGAGGAGGGCCCTGGTCAGACTGGGGTTCTTTGGGGAGCTCGCTGTACGGAGGTGTTGGCTGGAACTCTTGGAGTTTCCCTGCTCTCCTCTGCACGTCTTCCAGAGGAGTCACTCCAGAGGGGAGAAGGGACTGCTTCTTGGCCTTGGGGACACAGCTCTGCCTGCCTCCCAGTAACTGCAGGCAGTGCCAGAGGGAGGCATTTCCAAACCCAGCTGTGGAGTTTTCATGTTCACCTAAAAATTTTTCTTTGGCCATGCTCTGTGGTTTATGGGATCTTAGTTCCCTCACCAGGGATTGAACTCAGGCCCTCACTAGTGAAAATCTTAACTGTTGGACCTAACTGCAGAATCCTAACTGCTGAGCCACCAGGTAATTCTCTCAAATTCACTTTCTTTCGGAGTATTAGACTTCCCTGCTCTTGAGCACATTGTAGGCTGTAGACAGCTGCTACAGGTTAGAGAAACAGTGTGTGTGTTTGTGTTCCTGAGTGCACACACATGACCGATCACAACTATGAGCTTAGCATTAACCAATCAATACCTGAGTTATTCTCTCCTCTCTGTTCACTTATCATCTGTTCCAGTCCTGATGACATTGTATTTATAAATTTCTTCTGTCTCCTCTACTTGACAGTGGGCAGAGACTGTCTTTATCATTTCACAGGTAAGCCCTGATTCTGGTAGCTTGTGGAACAACTGAGTAAATGGAAGAGCAGGTGTGTGTGCTTCTGTGCATGGGCCTGGCCTGGAGCCAGCAGGCAGAGTGGAAGGCAGCACAGTGTGCCCTCAGGGCTGCACCAGGCAGTATGCCAAGGGCATTCACTGATCTTAAGTGGGGGGTAAGGCCTTGGATTAGTGTATTAACTGTTTGAGAAGGAGGCTATGCTTTGAAAACTTGTGGCTCCTACAGGAAAGTAATGTGTCAAGAGGGCCCCAAGGTGGACCATTAGTTGTCACATTGGTTGGGCATCAGGGCGTGGTTACTGGGCTCCCTGACTGCTGGGCATTACAGATGTTGGAGATGGGGTGGTGGGATGAGCTTCCCTGGATCCATGTTTTCCCATGGGAGCCTGTCCTTCCAAGGACAGAGCATGCGCTCACGTGACAGGCACTGGCAGGTCAATCCAGAAAGACTGCTGAAGCAGAAACAGACTCAGGGACTTAGAGAGCAAGCTTATGATTGTTGGGGGGAAGGATTGGGGGAAGGGATAGAGAGTTTGGGATGGACATGTACACACTGCTATGTTTAAAATGGATAACCAACAAGGACCTACTATGTAGCATAGATAACTCTGCTCAATGTCATGTGGCAGTCTGGATGGGAGAGGAGTTTGGGGAAGAATGGATACATGTATATGTATGGCTAAGTCCCTTTTCAGTCCACGTGAAACTATCACAACATTGTTAATCAGTTATACTCTAATACAAAATAAAAAGTTTTTTACAAAAGCACCCTAAAAAACCCCCAAAAGATTGTTAAAACAGTGTAGAAAAAAAAGAAAGAAAAAATAAAGGAAAATAAAATAATATGAATGCGTCTTAGGCATTTTAATTTGAAGTATATAAATGTGCACTTATTTGCCAGTCCTTCGATGAAGGGTCAAAGGCCAGTCTTTGAATATGGGTCTGCTAACTGGAGTTCCCCTTCATCTTTCTTGCATTAACCACATCTATGATACATAACCTAAGAAGTCTAATTTGGGTTTTTGAAAAAATGGAGTAAAAACTCCAAGCCCCATGCAAAACAACTGGAGTGCAGAATTTTAGATTTTTGTGATTATTCTTCCTACCACTTCCCAGTCTGTTCCCCAACCCCAGTCCCTGTTAGGGGTCTTACTGTATCTTATTTAACAATACTTGCAGTGCTATGTCTCATCAAGTCACCCCAGAGTGTTCAATGTGCTCTTCTTAGAATCACCAAAGCCATTTTTATACTTACAGTTTATTACTTGGCATAATCTTTAATTTAGTTGCATTGTCAACAGTAGTAAGTGCAATTGGCAGTAGGTTCTAAATCAAGAGATGCTGGGACAGGGGGCCCAAGTATCCCCAGGAGCAGCCCAGTGTTCATTCACTGGTGCTCAGTAGGCTGTGGGTCCGCACTGGCAGAGGGGCTCTGTGGCAAAGTCTTTCCGCTCCCAGATCCCCAAACCCTCCCATGTGACCCCCCGCTCCCATCTCTCCCTTTCTCTCTTTGGCTACCTGAACAATCAGGATCCCACATTGAAGATGGAGGCCCCTGTTTTAGCCTGAGTCCCTAAATGACTGGGCAGTGCAGAGTTCCCATCCAACCTGCCAATTGGACTTTAAGAGAAAACGAGTGAAGCCCCTAAGATGCTTGGGTCTGTCTGTTTTAGCAGCTAGCGCTGTCTTAACCCAAACACATACTGGGGTGCTGTTTGAACTTGTTGAAAAGAGGCCACCTGCAAACACCTTTTTAATGTTCTCCAGGGCTTGTATGTTTTGGGTGTAGTAATATCTGTTGCTGATGTGGCTGTCATCAGCCACCATATCCCTAGTCTATGGAAGCTGAAATGGCCAGTTCAACTATCTTTGCCACAACAGGATACAGTGAAAAAAGATGCTAGGAGAATGGGAAGAGCCCAGCTCAAATTCCCGCCTTGCTATTTTCCAGCTGTATTACCTTAAACAAATTAATTCCTCTGCTTCATGGTTCCTTGTGTGTGTGTGTCTGTGTGTGTTAGTCACTCAGTTGTGTCTGACTCTTTGTGAACCCATGGACTGTAGCCTGCCAGGATTCTCTGTCCATGGGACTTCCCAGGGAAGGACACCGGAGTGGGTTGCCAGTTCTTTCTCCAGGGATCCTCCTGACCCAGGGATCAAATCCAGGTTTCCTACTAATTAGTTTCTCTGCTTTGTGGTTCCTTAGATAAGGCCTAATAATAAATTCCTGAAGAGGCATAATGATACATACCTTGGAGGGTTGTTGCAAGGATTAAATGAAAGTGACCAAGTTTGGTATGTAGTCGGGGATCCAGGAAGGTAATTTTGTAAATCACTCACTCATTTGATAAAGTTTTAATGAAAACCTACGGGAAAAGGAGTACATCAAGGTTGTATGTTGTCACCCTGCTTATTTAACTTATATGCAGAGTACATCATGAGGAACGCTGGGCTGGAAGAAGCACAAGCTGGGATCAAGATTGCTGGGAGAAATATCAATAACCTCAGATATGCAGATGACACCACCCTTATGGCAGAAAGTGAAGAGGAACTAAAAAGCCTCTTGAGGAAAGTGAAAGAGGAGAGTGAAAAGTTTGGCTTGAAGCTCAACATTCAGAAAACGAAGATCATGGCATCTGGTCCCATCACTTCATGGGAAATAGACGGGAAGACAGTGGAAACAGTGTCAGGCTTTATTTTTTTGGGTTCCAAAATCACTGCGGATGCTGATTGAAGCCATGAAATTAAAAGATGCTTACTCCTTGGAAGGAAAGTTATGACCAACCTAGATAGTATATTAAAAAGCAGAGACATTACTTTGCCAACCAAGGTCCGTCTAGTCAAGGCTATGGTTTTTCCCGTGGTCATGTATGGATGTGAGAGTTGGACTATGAAGAAAGCTGATCGCCGAAGAATTGATGCTTTTGAACTGTGGTGTTGGAGAAGACTCTTGAGAGTCCCTTGTACTGCAAGGAGATCCAACCAGTCCATTCTAAAGGAGATCAGTCCTGGGTGTTCATTGGAAGGACTGATGCTAAAGCTGAAACTCCAGTACTCTGGCCACCTCATGAGACGAGTTGACTCACTGGAAGACTCTGATGCTGGGAGGGATTGGGGGTGGGAGGAGAAGGGGATGACAGAGAATGAGATGGCTGGATGGCATCACCGACTCTATGGACATGAGTTTGAGTGAACTCCGGGAGTTGGTGATGGACAGGGAGACCTGGCGTGCTGTGGTTCATGGGATCACAAAGAGTCGGACACGACTGAGCGACTGAACTGAACTGAACTGATGCTGTTCCCCAAACTCTTTGAGAAACAGAAGATGCAGGAGATGCCTCTACACTTAGGGCGTGGCCTCTAGCAGGGAAATGTGGCTGACAGACCGGAAATGGCCTGGGACATGTGCTGGGGCAGCGGGCTGTACTCAGAGCAGCTGCGATAAATCTGCCCTTTGGCCAGCGGGAGGCTTCCTGCGGAGGGTGCCGAGGAGGACTAGCGGGAGGGTCCCCAAAGGAGAGGAAGCCAGGTGGTTACTCATCATGGGGCCCCTCTGGACTTCTGGTTCCTTCTGCTGCCTGTTGCTGGGGAGACTAGAGGGATGAAGACACTGGAAAAGAGTGGAGGTACCGGATGGCCACACCGAAAGCTGTGCACTTGAAAGGGCCCCATATGACCAGCCAGGAGCAAGTCGTGGCAGCAGGTGCCATGACAGTACCTGCCACCCAGCTGGGGCCAGGGAGAGCGCTTGCCATGAGGGGATGGGGAGAGCTTCATTCTGGAGCCCACGCAGAGATTTAACTGTATTCACCCGGCAGCTGGCTCTTTCATCACCAAGATATGGAGCACCACCCCAGGTCTCTGGCCTTGGTGGTACGTGTGTGCTAAGTCATTTCAGTCGTGTCCAACTCTTTGTGACCCTAAGGACTGCAGCCTGCCAGGCTTTTCTATCCATGGGATTCTCCAGGTGAGAATACTGGAGTGGACTGTCATGCCCTCCTCCAGAGGATCTGCTGAACCCAGGGATTGAATCTGTGTCTCTTACATCTTCTGCATTGGCAGGCAGGTTCTTTACCACTAGAGCCACTTGGGAATCCCTGGCCTTGGTGGAGGCATTAAGAAAGATGTCGGTGACACAAGGGATGCTCATGTATCAGCAGGTCTCCAGTTCTGCTGCCACTTCCAATGGGATCCTTTACAAGACAGCCTTCACCTCAGGGACACCTGAGCAGCTGGCATTTTCAGCCAGGACCAGAACAGCTTTTCCATGGACCTACTGTGAACAAAGTGTTATCTGTGTATGAGAGCCACGGCAACCCACTGCCAAGAGGCTCCCTGTTGGTGACTTGGGCCAGCAGTGCCCCTCTCCACACATCCCCTTTGTGTTCAGTGTTTTCCAGGTTAATTACTCCTATTATTATCCTCACTGTAGTCTATAATTAGGCACACCGTGAAATTATATCATCCATTCTGCATTACTGATGTATGACCTGCCAGCCAAAGACGATGATTAATTATTACCCCATTGGATTGTGATGCACACACACACGTTGCACTTATGGTCTGGATGCCAGCATGGCTAGCTAATGTCTCAGGCTCCCTCTGGGGTCTGGGCCAGCTGCATTGTTGGAGGGCCAACCTATGCATGTGCCAGCCTGCTGGGGGCAGGTCTCCTTGGTTGAGATCAGAAGTGGGAACATCTTCAGCCAAACTGGGGAGGGGAATATAGCCCCCAGCCTTCCCATCCAGGCCTTTTGCCCCTGAGCAGTCCTTTCTTTCCTCAGAAATCTGGCCACACTCTCCCCCAACTCTGAAGGCCCTCAGAACCTGTGCTTCAACTGGCTTAGGAACATAAAGGATGTCGTCACCTTCTTTTGAGGTATCTGCTCTGTGGTCAGCTGTTGCATGCGGTCTCATTTGATTGCCAACAATCAAATCAAAGAAAGATCTTCTGATTCCCATTTTACAGATGAGGAAGTTGAGGCTCAGAGACATGTACTAACCTGCTAAGGTACTGTGGAGATGAGATTTGCACCCTAGTTTCTTTACTTTGAAGTTTACACCTTCTCATGGGCTTCCCAGATGACATTAGTGGTAAAGAAATCTCCTGCCAATGCAAGAGATGTAAGAGATGCAGCTTCAGCCCTTGGATTGGGAAGATCCCCTGGAGGAGGGCATGGCAACCCACTCCAGTATTCTTGCCTGAAAAATTCCATGGACAGAGGAGCCTGGTGGGCTATGGTCCATGGAGTCGCAAAGAGTCAGACACAACTGAGCAACTTAGTATGCACACACACATTACACCTTCTCAGCATAAAGAAAGGAACCTCTTTTTATCAGGAATACAGTGAGGTGGGTGTTTGAACAAAACCTGAGGCTAAAGGAAAGAGTTAAGGGAGGATTGTGTGCATTAGGTGCCTGGGAGTGCAGCAGGGCCTCTGGGACCCCTGGAGCCACAGAGTGTGTGAGTGGCTGCAGCTTTTAGGGAAGGTGGGTTGGCTGTCTCCTGGCATGTGTGTGGCTGTTCCCACCCTGCCCACCCAGGCGGCTGAGCAGGAGGCGCCAGATGGAGTGAGGCAGACCCAGGAGCTGGCTCACCACTCTGTCTGCTAGACATCATGGGGCTTCTGTGGGGGAGATGTTGACAGGCTCTGGCCCCCCCACTCAGACTGTGTGTGTCCTCCAATACACGTGGTGTCTCGGAGTGGATAGGATGGGGTGACCTGTTACTGGGGACTTCTGGCTTTTGAAAGGTCCATGGGGAAGGCAGGACCATTGCACACATCTCCCCATATCTTGCTCTGCGTGTCCCCTTTGCCTCTTCCACACAAATCTGGGTAAAAGCAAGGTAATAACAGCTTCCATGGTGGCTCAGACGATAAAAGAATCTGCCTGCAATGCAGGATACCTGGGTTTGATTCCTGGGTGGGGAAGATTCCCTGGAGGAAGAAATGGCAACCCACTCCAGTATTCCTGCCTGGAAAATTCCATGGACAGAGGAGCTTGGCTGGCAATAGTCCATGGGTTTGCACAGAGTTGGACAGAACTGAAGTGACTTAACATACAAGGGAAGCAAAATGACATGGAAAGGGCAGCTTCCTGCTTGGGGAGAGGGTAAAAGATGGAGTGCCCCTAGCCTGACAGCTGGAGCCCAGTGTGGTGGTTTATTTTGTATATTTGTGGAGGTTGTGGGCATATGAGTGTTGGGACTTTCTTTCCTGTATCCTATCCTCCCTCTACTACTTTATGAATCATGTTTTTTATTTTCTGTATTTTATGATGCTTTGACATCTTGGGAGCCCCCTGCCTGGGGGGAGACCGCTCCTCCCAAGGCTGGCTGATTCCTAGAGATAATAGAACAATGTGCCTCTGAATGCACCTTTCATGTACAAACCAACCAAGCCCAGGTTCATACCACAAGCACCTCTTTTATCTAGCTTTCACCCACTGAGCCAATATTCCTGTCCTCAGCCCAGGGCCAGCTACCAGACAACAGGAGACCACACTATAGCTCAGCACATGCTGACATTATGCAAGCTAGCCAGTTGTCAGCAGTCACTCCTGGCCTGCCTGGCCTCCTCCATGAAATACACAGTTGGGACTGTGTACTGGGTTTTCCCTCCTGAACAGCCCTGGTGCTTCCCTGAGTGGTCCTGCATGTGTGCCATGCCTCTCATTTCTGGGGAAACTGTGAGTAACAGTGACATCTTTCCACGGTATTAGGCTGTCTGTGTCATCAATCTCGAGAAGTTAAAATCCCACAGGTAGACTTCCCTAGTGGTCCAGTGGTTAAGAACCTGCCTATCAATGCAGGGGATATGGGTTCCATACCTAGTCCGGGAATATTTCACATGCCTTGGAGCATCTAAGCCCGAGCACCACAACTACTTAGCCCCGGCACCTAAAACCTATGCTTCGCAACAAGAGGCCACTGCAGGGAGAAGCCTGTGACCGCAAGTAAAGAGTAGCACCTGCATGCTGCAACTCGAGAAAGCCTGCATGCAGCAATGAAGACCCAGCTTAGCCAAAAATAAAAATAAAAAAATTTAAAAAATCCCACAGGTACATTTTATTTTATTTATTTTATTTTTTTATTTTTTGGTAATTAATTTATTTTTTATTGGAGGCAAATTATTTTACAATATTATATTGGTTGGTTTTGCCATACATTGACATGAATTCGCCCCGGGTTTACATAAGTTCCCCCTCCTGAACCCCTCTCCCACCTCCCTCCTCCCTTTATCCTCCCTCTGGGTCATCCCCGCATGCCAGCCCCGAGCATCCTGTAACATGCATTGACCCTGAACTAGTGATTCGTTTCACATATGACAACATACGTGTTTCAATGCCATTCTCCCAAATCATCCCACCCTCACCCTCTCCCACAGAGTCCCAAAGACTGTTCTATACATCTGTGTCTCTTTTGCTGTCTCGTATACAGGGTTATCATTTGCATCTTTCTAAATTCCATATATATGCGTTAGTATACTGTATTGGTGTTTTTCTTTCTGGCTTACTTCACTCTGTATAATAGGTTCCAGTTTCATCCACCTCATTAGAACTGATTCAAATGTATTCTTTTTAATGGCTGAATAATACTCCATTGTGTATATGTACCAAAGCTTTCTTATCCATTCGTCTGCAGATGGACATCTAGGTTGCTTCCATGTCCTGGCTATTATAAACAGTGCTGCAATGAACGTTGGAGTACATGTGTCTCTTTCAATTCTGGTTTCCTCGGTGTGTATGCTGAGGAGTGCGATTGCTGGATCATATGGCAGTTCTATTTCCAGTTTTTTGAGGAATCTCCACACTGTTCTCCATAGTGGCTGTACTAGTGTGCATTCCCACCAACAGTGTAAGAGGGTTCCTTTCTCTCCACATCCTCTCCAGCATTTATTGCATGTAGACTTTTGGATAGCAGCCATTCTGACTGGTGTGAAATGGTATCTCATTGTTGTTTTGATTTGCATCTCTCTGATTATGAGGGATGTTGAGCATTTTTTCATGTGTTTGTTAGCCATCTTTATGTCTTCTTTGGAGAAATGTCTGTTTAGTTCTTTGGCCCATTTTTTGATTGGGTCATTTATTTTTCTGGAATTGAGCTGCAGGAGCTGCTTGTATATTTTGGAGATTAATCCTTTATCCGTTGCTTCATTTGCTATTATTTTCTCCCATTCTGAGGGCTGTCTTTTCACCTTACTTATAGTTTCCTTTGCTGTGCAGAAGCTTTTGATTTTAATTAGGTCCCATTTGTTTATTTTTGCTTTTATTTCCAATATTCTGGGAGGTGGGTCATGGAGGATCCTGCTGTGATTTATGTCAGAGAGTGTTTTGCCTACGTTCTCCTCTAGGAGTTTTATAGTTTCTGGTCTTACATTTAGCTCTCTAATCCATTTTGAATTTATTTTTGTGTATGGTGTTAGGAAGTGTTCTAGTTTCATTCTTTTACAGGTGGCTGACCAGTTTTCCCAGCACCACTTGTTAAAGAGACTGTCTTTTCTCCATTTTATATTCTTGCCTCCTTTGTCAAAGATGAGGTGTCCATAGGTGCGTGGGTTTATCTCTGGGCTTTCTATTTTGTTCCATTGATCTATATTTCTGTCTTTATGCCAGTACCATACTGTCTTGATGACTGTGGCTTTGTAGTAGAGCCTGAAGTCCGGCAGGTTAATTCCCCCAGTTCTATTTTTCTTCCTCAAGATTGCTTTGGCTATTCGAGGTTTTTTGTATTTCCATATAAATTGTGAGATTATTTGTTCTAGTTCTGTGAAAAATATCGTAGGTAGCTTGATAGGGATTGCATTGAATGTATAAATTACTTTGGGTAGTATACTCATTTTTACAATATTTATTCTTCCAATCCATGAACATGGTATATTTCTCCATCTATTAGTGTCCTCTTTGATTGCTTTCAGTAGTGTTTTATAGTTTTCTATGTACAAGTCTTTTGTTTCCTTAGGTAGATATATTCCTAAGTATTTAATTCTTTTCGTTGCAACAGTGAATGGAATAGTTTCCTTAATTTCTCTTTCTATTTTCTCATTATTAGTGTATAGGAATGCAAGGGATTTCTGTGTGTTGATTTTATATCCTGCAACGTTACTGTAATCATTGATTAACTCTAGTAGTTTTCTGGTAGAGTCTCTAGGGTTTTCTGTGCAGAGGATCATGTCATCAGCGAACAGTGAAAGTTTTACTTCTTCTTTTCCAATTTGTATTCCTTTTATGTCTTTTTCTGCTCTGATTGCTGTAGCCAAAACTTCCAGAACTATGTTGAATAGTAGTGGTGAGAGTGGGCACCCTTGTCTTGTTCCTGACTTTAGGGGAAATGCTTTCAGTTTTTCACCATTGAGGATAATGTTTGCTGTGGGTTTGTCATATATAGCTTTTATTATGTTGAGGTATGTCCCTTCTATTCCCACTTTCTAGAGGGTTTTTATCATAAATGGATGTTGAATTTTGTCGAAGGCTTTCTCTGCATCTATTGAGATAATCATATGATTTTTATTTTTCAGTTTGTTAATGTGGTGTATTACGTTGATTGATTTGCGGATATTGAAGAATCCTTGCATTCCTGGGATAAAGCCCACTTGGTCATGATGTATGATCTTCTTAATATGTTGTTGGATTCTGATTGCTAGAATTTTGTTAAGGATTTTTGCATCTATGTTCATCAGTGATAATGGCCTGTAGTTTTCTTTTTTTGTGGGTTCTTTACCAGGTTTTGGGATTAGGGTGATGGTGGCCTCATAGAATGAGTTTGGAAGTTTCCCTTCCTCAGCAATTTTCTGGAAGAGTTTGAGTAGAATAGGTGTTAGCTCTTCTCTAAATTTTTGGTAGAATTCAGCTGTGAAGCCATCTGGACCTGGGCTTTTGTTTGCTGGAAGATTCTTGATTACAGCCTCTAGTTCCGTGCTTGTGATGGGTCTGTTCAGATTTTCTATTTCTTCCTGGTTCAGTTTTGGAAAGTTGTACTTTTCTAGGAATTTGTCCATTTCTTCCAGGTTATTAATTTTATTGCCATATAATTGCTGATAGTATTCTCTAATAATCCTTTGTATTTCTGTGTTGTCAGTTGTGATCTCTCCATTTTCATTTCTAATTTTATTGATTTGGTTCTTCTCCCTTTGTTTCTTGATAAGTCTGGCTAGTGGTTTGTCAATTTCATTTACCTTCTCAAAGAACCAGCTTTTGGCTTTGTTGATTTTTGCTATGGTCTCTTTTGTTTCTTTTGCATTTATCTCTGCCCTAATTTTTACGATTTCTTTCCTTCTACTGACCCTGGGGTTCTTCATTTCTTCCTTTTCTAGTTGCTTTAGATGTAGAGTTAGGTTATTTAGTTGACTTTTTTCTTGTTTCTTGAGGTGTGCCTGTATTGCTATGAACTTCCCCCTTAGCACTGCTTTTACAGTGTCCCAGAGGTTTTGGGTTGTTGTGTTTTCATTTTCATTCATTTCTATGCATATTTTGATGTCTCTTTTGATTTCTTCTATGATTTGTTCATTATTCAGCAGCGTGTTGTTCAGCCTCCATATGTTGGCATTTTTAATAGTTTTTCTCCCATAATTGAGATCTAATCTTACTGCATTGTGGTCAGAAAAGATGCATGGAATGATTTCAACTTTTTTGAATTTACCAAGGCTAGATTTGTGGCCCAGGATGTGATCTATCCTGGAAAAGGTTCCGTGTGCACTTGAGAAAAAGGTGAAATTCATTGTTTTGGGGTGAAATGTCCTATAGATATCTATTAGGTCTAACTGGTCTATTGTATCATTTAAAGTTTGTGCTTCCTTGTTAATTTTCTGTTTAGTTGATCTATCCATAGATGTAAGTGGGGTATTAAAATTTCCCACTATTATTACATTATTGTTAATTTCCCCTTTCATACTTGTTAGTAATTGTCTTACATATTGCGGTGCTCCTATGTTGGGTGCATAAATATTTATAATTGTTATATCTTCATCTTGGATTGATCCTTTGATCATTATGTAGTTTCCTTCTTTGTCTCTTTTCACAGCCTTTGTTTTAAAGTCTATTTTATCTGATATGAGTATTGCTACTCCTGCTTTCTTTTGGTCTCTATTTGCATGGAATATCTTTTTCCAGCCCTTCACTTTCAGTCTGTATGTGTCCCTCGTTTTGAGGTGGGTCTCTTGCAGACAACATATATGGGGGTCTTGTTTTTGTATCCATTCAGCCAGCCTTTGTCTTTTGGTTGGGGCATTCAACCCATTTACGTTTATGGTAATTATTGATAAGTACGATCCCGTAGCCATTTTCTTTATTGCCTTGGGTTCGAGTTTATACACCCTTTCTGTGTTTCCTGTCTAGAAAAGATCCTTTAGCATTTGTTGGAGAGCTGGTTTGGTGATGCTGAATTCCCTCAGCTTTTGCTTGTCTGTAAAGCTTTTGATTTCTCCTTCATATTTGAATGAGATCCTTGCTTGGTACAGTAGTCTGGGCTGTAGGTTATTTTCTTTCATCAGTTTAAGTATGTCTTGCCATTCCCTCCTGGCCTGAAGAGTTTCTGTTGAAAGATCGGCTGTTATCCTTATGGGAATCCCCTTGTGTGTTATTTGCTGTTTTTCCCTTGCTGCTTTTAATATTTGTTCTTTGTGTTTGATCTTTGTTAATTTGATTAGTATGTGTCTTGGAGTATTTCGCCTTGGGTTTATCCTGTTGGGGACTGTCTGGGTTTCTTGGACTTGGGTGATTATTTCTTTTCCTATTTTAGGGAAGTTTTCAACTATTATCTCCTCAAGTATTCTTTCATGGTCTTTCTTTTTGTCTTCTTCTTCTGGGACTCCTATGATTCGAATGTTGGAGCGTTTAACATTGTCCCAGAGGTCTCTAATATTGTTCTCATTTCTTTTAATTTGTTTTTCTTTTTTCCTCTCTGTTTCACTTATTTCTACAATTCTATCTTCTAGCTCGCTTATCCTGTCTTCTGCCTCTGTTATTCTACTGTTTGTTCCCTCCAGAGTGTTTCTGATCTCATCAATTGCATTATTCATTGTATATTGACTCTTTTTTATTTCCTCTAAGTCCTTCTTAAACCTTTCTTCCATCTTCTCAATCCTTTTCTCCAGGTTATTTATCTGTAACTCCATTTTGCTTTCAAGATTTTGAATCATTTTCACCACCAAGATTCAAAATTCTTTATCAGGTAGATTCCCTATATCTTCCTCTTTTGTTTGTGTTGGTGGGCATTTATCTTGTTCCTTTACTTGCTGGGTATTTCTCTGCCTCTTCATCTTGCTTATAATGCTTTGCTTGGGGTGGTCTTTCCCTCTTCTGGCCGTTTGTGGAGATCTCTTTATTATGTAGTTTCCTCTCTGTGTGTGGGGTTGGACAGGTGACTTGTCAAAGTTCCCTGGTTATGGAAGCTTGTGTCGGTGTTCTGGTGGGTGCAGCTGGATTTGTTCTCTCTGGAGTGCAATGAAGTGTCCAGTAATGAGTTATGAGATGTCAGTGGGTTTGGAGTGACTTTGGGCAGCCTGTATATTGAAGCTCAGGGCTAGTTTCCTGTGTTACTGGAGAATTTGCGTGGTATGTCTTGCTCTGGAACTTGTTGACCCTTGGGTGGTGCTTGGTTTCAGTGTAGGTATGGAGACGTTTGATGAGCTCCTATCGATTAATGTTCCCTGGAGTCAGGAGTTCTCTGGTGTTCTCAGGATTCAGCCTTAAGCCTCTTGCCTCTGGTTTTTGGTCTTATTCTTGGAGTAGTCTCTAGACGTCTCTATCTGTCATTTCCAAGGTGGTTCCCTCTGTTTTAGCTTCTGTTTGCTGGTCTCTTCAGTGTCTAATTTCCACCCTGATACTAGGGTGGACACTTTTTAAGGCTCAGTTGTTCAGTCCTGTTCTGGGAAGGGAGGAACGCTGCAGTCGAATATCTCTGGCGTCTGTGGGGAGTGGTCGCAGCATCTCGGCCACACTGGGTTTGCCCCTGCTCACACCACATATGCTGTCCCAGTCTATACTGCACAGGCTCTAGATTGCTCTGCCGGGAACTGTCTGAGGCCGGTGCTGGGTTGTATGCACTTCCCAGGTCTGAGCGGCTCAAGTTCAGGTTCTCAGGTACTCCACAAAGGCGCAGACTTGGTTGGGTCTGCGTTTTGTGCCTTCCCCGGTCCGAGCAGCTCAGGGGACCAGGTGTTTGGCGAGCGCGGTCTCTGCGACTTATCGCCTCCCCAGTCCCCGCCAGTCAGTTTTCTGGGTGTACAACCGGCGCACCTTCTCAGGGGGATATCGACCGGCCCGAGCCCAAGAAGTTCTGAATAGCAACAAGCCTGTCTGCAGTTTGTATCAGATGCCTTTCTGGGGCCGCGGTTGCCGGCTCTGGCTCTGGCTGCGCTCCCTGCCTGTCTCGGCGGGGGATGGGGGATGGGCCGACCACAGCCGGCTCGCTCTGCTCAGTCCTTTATTCTGTGAGCAGGGCTGGCCGAGTAGTAGGTTAGAGCTTTCCGCCTTTTCGTGGGGAAGCTATCCCACAGTCTGCTTTGCTCTCCCCAGTTCTCTCAAATTGTTCTCGCGGCATTCAAGCCCAGTCCTCTCTCTAAGCAGTTCAGCCGGCTCCTCCCTGCCCAGCCCCCGCTGCTAATGGCGTATGCAGGCGTCTGCGCTGCTTCTCCGCTGGGAGTTACCGTTTGGCGGGTAATCTGTGGGTTTTTAAAAAATCTTAAAAAAAAAAAGAGGGTTATGTGGCCCTCTGAGCTTCCAAGGCTTGCCACAGATTCGCCAGTGAGAGTGTTTCCTGGTGTTTGGAAAGTTCTCTCTTTTTAAAGCCTCCCTTCCCGGGACGGAGCTCCGTCCTTACTTCTTTTGTCTCGCTTTTTATCTTTTATGTTTTTTCCTACCTCCTTTCGAAGACAATGGGCTGCTTTTCTGGGTGCCTGACGTCCTCTGCCAGCATTCAGAAGTTGTTTTGTGGACTTTACTCCGCATTCAAATGTTCTTTTGATGAATTTGTGGGGGAGAGAGTGGTCTCGCCGTCCTATTCCTCCGCCATCTTGTTCCTTCTCCCCACAGGTACATTTTAATACAGCTACCACTGGGGCAGGTCCTGCTTCGTGACCCCCAGAGGAGCCCTGCCTGGAGTCTTGATAACTGATGGGGATTGTCCCCTTGGGCTGATGTCACAACTTCTAAGTAGGAAATGGAATGACGGTTCTTAGCCCTTTTCAGTCTCTTTGGAGAGTCCTCTTTACACACCTGGTTCTGTGTATATATTTCAAGAGGTTTGGGGTCACCAGATTAGGACCTTCCAGAGTTGGAATGGAGGTTCCTGGGAGCCTCTTTGGGTGGGGAGACAAGAAAGGAGGAGAAGCCAGAGTGAGTGAAAGTGCAGGAGGAGAGACAAGCATGAATCTGGGAAACAGAGCCCTCTTTGATGCCTCAGTTTGCTCATCTGTTAAATGGGGCTCAGAGCATTGGCTTCCTTTCTATCGCGATTTGAGCAAGGAGGGCTCTGAAAATGGACATGGAGGCTCTTTAGAAAAGCCTGAAATGTAGTCCTGCTCATGACCAGCTATCTTGTGATAGGACGCCTGGGGAAAGCCATGGACAGCCTCCCCCATGGCTCAGTGGTAAAAAGTCTGCCTGCGATGCAGGAGACGTTGGTTCGATTCCCTGGGTGGGGAAGGTCCCCTGGAGGAGGGCATGGCAACCCACTCCAGTATTCTTGCCTGGGAAATCCCATGGACAGTGGAGCCTAGCGGGCTACAGTCTATGGGGTCGCAGAGAGTTGGACACGACTGAGCACACACAGGGACAGCCTCAGGGGTACGGGAGGAGGCGGACTCTTCAGTCAGGCTGAGGGATGAGCTGCCTTTTCAGGGTTCAGTGATTTGTTCTGGTTCTCCGCAGACCCAGCCATCTGATTAAAGTCAAACTATTTCCCCGTGGCATCATTTCCAAAGAGAGGATGAGGAAATTAAAAATTGCCGTAATGATAGTAACGATAAGCCAAATATAAATACACAAAGAGAATAAACCGTGGTGGATCGCGGAAGCTCCAGCCTCCTTCCAGGGCCCAGAGGGAAGAGCCATGGCTGCTGGTTGACCTTGGGGGATGGTGCTGATGCAAGTGGGGAAGCGGAGAGGAATTTCCTGTGGCTTCTGTGGGGGTCCTGGTCTCTGAGAGCCTGGAGTTTGGAATAGGTACAAGGCTGGCCTGATAACCTGGTGGGGGACTTAGATCTTGGCTCCCCCTCTGATGAAAATAACTGGAGGGACCGGGCACTCAGCAGGGGACGTGAAATACTTCCTTCAGGACTGAAAAACCCAGACAGTCTCTCCCCTCATTCGTTCATTCTCTTCCCCTCTCCTTCCCTCTCTCCCTTCCTTCCCGCCTTTCTCCCTCCTCCTCCCCACTTCTCTCTTCCCTGCCTCTCCCCTTCTCTCCCTGCCTCTCCCTCCCTCTCCCTCCCTTCCTTTGAACTAATAACACAACCCAGCCTCAGGTTCTTGGTACACAGAGATGAATGAGGCCCCATGTTTGCCCTTGAAGAGTTTTCTTGGGTGTCTCAGGTCTGTAGAGAATTATTAAAAAACCACTGACCCGCAGAAAAAACACGAAGCTTCTTCTATCTGATTGGAAGGATCTCACTATCTTATGAAACCCTAAGGCTGCTGCAAATTCCTGTCCCTCTTACAGGTTCTGGGGAAATCAGATCAGCAGACAGGTCAGCGCTTTGAATTGTCCTGAAGGCGCATGTCTCCTGGCAGTGCAGACACCAAGAAGGGGCATTTATGTACCTGGCTTCCTGGAAGTGGCGGCCCCTGAGCTGAGGCCTCTGGAAGTTTCCTGATGGCCCTGGCTCTGCCCACTCTGATGACCCTCCTGGTCCCCATGGAGAGCACCTTGTGCTTCCCCAAGTTCCCTGTCTCTAGTTGCGCCCCTTTCCTGTGCTCTGCAATGAGTGGCTATCTAACAGCTTCCTGGATAACACTGCACATGATGGATGCTGATCAGTGTATGAGGCACTGTGCTCTGATGACCAGGGTCACTGCATTTAATCTTCATCATCCTATAAGGCTATCTCTCCAACAGTGAGGGAGCACAGCTTGGAGCAACCCACCCAAAACGACCCGACAGCTCTGGCTGCCCGATAGCCCCAGATAACCCAGACCCAACTGGTGGGAAATTCCACTTACGCTTTGCCTGGGAAATCCCACGGACAGAGGAGCCTGGCAGGCTACAGTCCATGGGGTGGCAAAGAGTCGGGCATGACTGAACTACTAAATAACAACAATATAGGCTAGAGTCATAGTTTTAGGGAGGAAGACCACAGGGGTCAAGTGCCCTTCCCATCACCCCACATCAAAGGTACATGTTAGCAATGCAATGTGTCACTATTGACGCTGACCCTGGTCACCTGAGGCAGTGTTTGCCAGGTTTGTCCACTGTACTCTTGCTTTTTCTCCTCACTTTCTGAATTCTACTCTTTGGAAAGGAGTCACTAAGAACAGCTCACATTCAAGGGGCAGGGGAGGAGGGAACTGAACTGCATCTCTTGGGGCGAGATAATCTACATAATTATGTGGGGTTTTGTATGGGAGACTTGTCTTTTCTCATTCATTCATTCCCTTATTAATTCATCATTTATATATGTCAGTATGGTGTCATGGGAGTTTGTTTCATACTTTGCTTTATAATCCAACACAATGTTGTTCGTTTGGGTCTCATGTTGTTCTAGCTTTGGACTTCGGGAGCTCCTTCAGGGCGACTCCTTTGCCCATTTGACACACTCTCATCTCTTTGTTTTTTGAGCAGTTTTTACTTCCTGTATCTACAAGATGCTATTGGCTCCTCTGTATGCTCCCTGACCCTGCCCAAGAATCAGCAATTTCTCCAGGAGTCCTGGAGTGCTTTGATTGGAGGATTGTATCAGAAAGAAAGGTCTGGGTGCTCAGGGTTCTCACTGACACTGGGTGAAGGATCTTTGAAAAATGCAAAATGAGACACCTCCCTTTTTACTTGAAATAAAGTATGCACACTTTACCAAAGTTACCTGGCTCTTGGTCACCTCTTCAGTCTTGTTTTGAGCCACCGTGCTGCTATGATGAGCCCATTTCTGCTCATCAGGTGGACTTTTAGACTCACTGTAATCTTCTCTGGTCTTTGCCTGGTTGACTCCAGGTCCCAGGGAAATGCCCCTTTACTCTCGCCCTTACCTGCCTTGCTCGCCATGGTCTTCTAGCCTTAGTAAAGCCTCTGGTTCCTGGCAGAGCTGAACAGCGAGGTAGGGAGAGAGGGATGACCTCCAAGCCTTTGTACAGTCATCTCCATGAGGCAGTCTCTGATGGAAAGCCTGTCCATCCATAGAAAGCTTTATTTTTCTAGTTCAAAAGTGTATGAAACCCTTCTGATTTCTTATGACCCACGAAACTGTCATTCCCACTTTAGCTGCTTGGAGCTTCTTTTTTTTTTAAATTCTATTGGAGTACACTTGATTTACAATGTTGTGTTACTTTCTGCTGTATAGCTAGGTGAATCAGTCACACACACATATCTAGCCTTTTTTTTAAAATTCTTTTCCCATGTAGATCATTATAGAGCATAGAGCAGAGTTTGGTCCTAGTTTTTATTATTTTGTGATAGGTCCTAGCTTTTATTTATTCACTTTGGCCCTACCATGGGCCAAAGTAGGGGATCTTATTTCCTCAACCAGGAATTGAACCCATGCCCCCTGCAGTGGAAGCACTGAGCCTTAACCACTGGACCACCAGGGAAGGCCCACTCCTGGAGATTTTCTCAAATGTCTGCATGAAAGCACAGACATATGGAGCTGTATATAGCTGACTAACACCCCTTTCTTGCTCCCAGGTGAGCTCCCGGAAGCTGCCTACCATGACTTGTGCATCTCAGCTCCTCAGTTAAAGGCTCTCAGTAGGTAATTTATCAAGTGGATCTGGGATGGCCATTTGAGCTTCCCCCACCATCTTCAGCATAAGCCTCCCTAGAAAAGGATGAGCAGGTCACCAGGAGAGCCATTTGCAGCCCTCAGATAGGGCTTGGAAAGCTATGGCAAAGGTGATTTCCCACCTGCTTTCTCCTTTCCCTTCTTTGGTAGAGAAAGCCAGAAGGTGGAAAGATCACTTCTAGTAAAGCTTTCTGATATTTCAGAGGCTATAAAGGAGGGTCCCGTCATCCCCAGTCTTATATTAAAATCTCCTTGATGTCTGTGTCTTCTGTGTTTTCTTTTTTTTCCATCTCTGAAAATCAATAATATTGAAGATGTGAGAGATCAAAGTATTTCAAGTGGTGGGTGAGCAGTGTCTGGGACTGGGAATGGGGGTGGAAGGAAAGTTCCCATTAAATTCATCCTTGGATGATGCTTCCAGAGGCACCAAGTTACCTGGGCTCCTCTCTCCATCCCCCTTTCCCACATCCCTCCCTCTCTCTTCCATAAACAAAGCCACAGCCTCCAACAACATCTTGTAAAGCACATTATAAAATGCTTCTAATAAATCCCTAACAGCCTTGGCCATAACCAGCTGAAAGAAAGGTGATTATGACACGAAAGTGTCAGGTTAGAACAACAAATTGGGCCACACGAGCAGGGATTTATTCATCTTTGTAAGTGTGCTATAAAAGTCCATATAATTTCACAAATAAATATGAACATTGCTTAGTAAATGGCTCCTGGATTTAGAGCCCCAGGACCGCAGGCAGGAACACATTAGCACCAGTGGTGCAGTTTCAGATATGGGGCAAATCAACCCAGGGGCCACCAAGCAGACGGCCTCAACCTACCCCGGTCCCTTCTCAAATGTGTGGGACATCTGAGGCTGGGGTAGCAGGAGAGCTGGGTGGCTCTGGGGATCCAGGACTAGATGTGGAGGCCAAATGGGGACTGGTGGGCCCTAGGGTCCTCAAGATGGTCTGTGAGGCCTTGGATGAGCAGGAAGATCGAGGAGGAAGGCAGTTTCCTAATCTGGGTAGGTGAGTTGGGAGATGTTAGGGTCAGGGAGACTAGCAACCCTGGAAGTAGGGTGACCAGCCTCCAAGTTTGCTGGCACTGAGGGGTTTCCCAGGATGATGGACTTTCAGTTTTAAAATGGGACAGTTGGTCACCCTACTGCTCAGAAAGCAGCGATCCTGAGGGCTGCTTTATCACATACTGCCTCCTGCTGATGCCCCAGAAACTGGGGAGTAAGGAAAAAGGAGATGGGGCTTCAGAGAGGATGGAGTTAGATTTATATCAGTGTTTTTCAACTCTGGCTGCACTTGAAGTGCCTTTAAGAAGCATTAATTTCCAGGCACAGAAAAAGATGTTCAACATCACTAACCATCAGGAAATGCAAATCGAAACCATGTGAGATATCATCTCCCACCTGTCAAAATGGTTATTATCAAAAAGAACACAAATAGCAAAATTTGGTGAGGATGTGGAGAAAAGGAAACCCTCATACACTGTTCCCTGGAGAAGGAAATGGCAACCCACTCCAGTATTCTTACCTGGAGAATCCCATGGACAGAGGAGCCTGGCGGGCTACAATCCATGGAGTCTCACAGAGTCAGATGCAACTGAGTGACTGAGCACATACACTGTTGGTGGGAATGTAAACTGGTGCAGCCACTGTGGAAAACAGTATGGAGGTTTCTCAAAAAACTAAAAACAGAGCTACTTTATGACACAGCAGTTCCACTGCTGGAAATACACTGGAAAAACCCAAAAACACTAATTCAGAAAAATATGTGCACTCTAATGTTCAAAGCAGCATTATGTACAATTGCCAAGATATGGAAGCAACCTAAGTGTCCATCAACAGATGAATGGAAAAAGCAACTGTGGTATACATACATATATATATATATATGTATTTCTTTGGTATATATATATATATGTATAAGAAACTGTGAAATATATATATATATACACACACAAAATAGAATGCCACTCACTATAAAAATGAAATTGTGCTATTTGCAACAACGTGGATGGATTTGGAGGGTATTATGCTAAGTCAGAGGAAGACAAATATTGTATGATATCACTTATATGTGGAATCTAAAAATCTAAAAAATACAACAAACTAATGAGTATAACAAAAAAGAAACAGACTCGCAGATACAGAGAACAAGTTAGAAGCTACCTAAGGGGAGAGGGAAGTAGGGAGGGGGAATATAAGGTTAAAGGATTAAGAGGTACAGACAATTAGGTATAAAATAAGCTACAAGAATATATTATATAGTACAGGGAATATAGCCAATATTTTATAATAACTGTAAGTGGAGTATAACCTTTAAAAATTATGAATCACTATATTGTACAACCATAACTTATATAATATTGTACACCAACTATACTTTGATTTCTTTAAAAAAAGGAGAAAAAAACCCTATTAATTTCTAGCCCCATCTCAGATCACAAAACTGAAATCTCTGTGGATAGGGTCCAGGCACTGGTACTGTTTCAGGGCTCTCCAGGTGATTCAGAGGCAAGGAAGATGTCTTTTTCAGCCCATCCAAAGCCACGAGTTGACTGCACCTTCTTAGTGCCTTATAGGAGCTGTCCTTTGATCCATTTATTCTCTTTTCCCTTGCTGTCATCATCAATCCCCAAATCCACTTAAATACCAAGTCAGATGGGCTCAGACCAACCATATTTGGTAATTCAGTCGTGAATCCGCCAGGAACACTAGCTCACTCTTTCCCATCTGGTTCTTTTCTCTTGTAGACGCAGCCCAGAAAGGAAATGATGACCTGCATTTTCAAACCAGAAGGGTTACAAATAGGAAAGCTCAACCTAAAAAGCATTCTCTTTTATAACTCAGGTAAAAATGTTGTCATGAACTTTGTTAGAACACAGATGTCCCGGCCTCGCTCCACGCTCGGTGACCGGGGTAGTAGCTTGTAGCTCACTCATCGTTTCACTCGGCTGACTGGCAGGGCTCACAGGCTTTAAATTTAAACCCAGTATGTCTTCCTGTACACTTGAAAGTTTGCTTTTGGGCTGTCTGACTGCATGGTATGGAAATTTGGATTGTGAGCTCTAAGAAGAGGGTGGGTCACAGCTCCCAGCAGAGGGAGTTTGGTCTCCATGGAAACCTGACTTGGGTGCACAAAGATCTCAGCTCATGTCCTGCATCCACCCTGCAGAATCCTCTCATCTGCTCTTTCAGGCTACCATTCTCTGAGCTCCAGCACTTACTGTCTGCAGCCCAAATTCTGTCCTGACCCTTGTAACAATGGTGTCTTAATCACTCAGTGCTCTGACCTCTTATAAAGCGATTAGTGTCCAGAGCCTATTTGATGCTGACTTGTATGGCCCTCTCTTTATTTTATGAGTGTGGTAAGTACACAGAGATGTAGAATCAGAGTTTGGGTCTTGGTCCCATTCCACTTCATGACTTTCCAATCTTGGACAAATTGCTTAACCCCTTTGATCCTTAGCATCCTTCTCTGTATAATGGGAAGAATGGAACTGTGAACACATAGTGTATGATGCCATGTATACAATGTCTAGCACACATTTGATATTCATTGTGTTTGTTACTTGTCTCTACAACTTCCTTCTGTTCCCTCTTATCACTGTTAAGACAATCTACGTGAAGACCTCATGTAAGGTACCATACTCATACTCAGGACTATTCTAGTTGTTACTCTGATTCCTATTAGACCTTTACTCTCTCAGGTTTCATCTAGAGACTAGAACCATGTACCTTCTGTGTTAGACTATGAAGCACATCTCCTGCTTTGCCTCAGACCTCACCACGGGACTATCGACCATCAACCGTTATCCATTTTCTCCACCCTACTAAGGCCTTGCCCTCTTTGTGGGGCCTTGTTCAAGTTTGCTCTTCCAGGAAAGAAGCCTGGGATTTTGTGATCTTGGAGCTGGTGAGGGTCCCTTTTAGGTCCCTGTAGAAGTTTATCCTGACCCTGGGGGACAACTCACTTCCAGCTGTTTGAGTTTGCTCAGTGCATCTGCCCTTGACTCTGCTGTCTAAGCCAAAGGGTTCTCTTCCCTTCGAACCCATTCTTCTGCTAGGACCCAGGCTTATCCCTGTCTCCCTCAGAACTAGCCCCTAACCCCGCAACTTCCCTGATGTCCCTTGCTCTTACCATCTGTGATGCTTGCATCCTGGTCCCCTGGCTGGAAATCCTTTACTGGTCTTTCCATCTCTACCCTACCCTGCTCTGTGCTGGGAGGGTGACCTTCCTGGATCCCTTCCCTTTGGCTTCCGGTTGGGTTTAACCAATGGGATGAACCGAAAGAAGATGCGTGAGTGGGAGGAGAGTGAGCTAGGAGTGTGCATTCCCTGTGGGGTTGCCTCCAGTTGTTGCAGACTTTGTTTAGAGGACCTTCGCGCAGAGTGGTCCTCTCTGCTTTCTCAGTGTCTCCTTCCCCAACCTCTTTAGGTCTAGGGAGGTGATACATGTTATCCCTGTGGCTTTTCCTAATCCCTTCCCACATATTTTTAAACAGTACTCTCATTAAACTCTCCTCAATTATCCAGCTTGAGTGTGCCATCTGTTTCCTGCTGAGACCCCCAACTAATATGACTTCTGATGGTACGGATCCAATTTAACACTTGAGTATATATCGTTTTATGTCATCCTTCAGCTGTTTACTGCATGCACATCAGGGTCAGGGTTTAAAGGGAAGACTTGACTATCATCTAGCTTTTTTGGTGTTCCCAGACTTGTCATAGAACTGGCCTCATGATGGGCATGATGCGAATGCTCACAGATGCTCGAGAGAAAGACTGCCATGTATGGGGGCTTCCAATTCTCTTCAGTCTTTTCCCTAGGTTTGTGAGCCAAGTGGCTACCTCAAAATTTCCTGGATTTGGAAATCAAAACTCACACACTGGACAGAAGTAGGCACTGGATC
Source organism: Moschus berezovskii (assembly GCF_049115385.1). Classification (NCBI taxonomy): domain Eukaryota; kingdom Metazoa; phylum Chordata; class Mammalia; order Artiodactyla; family Moschidae; genus Moschus; species Moschus berezovskii. Next base: position 76,245,956 of record NC_142466.1, on the reverse strand, counting down.
AAGATCCTCTGTGGTTTGGAAGTGCAGGCAGGCCAAATGTCATATCCAGGGAGCACCAGGGTCAGCCCTGGGTGATGAAGCATTGTCTGGGGAGCTTGGCAGGGCAGGAAGTGGCATTGCAACTCCTGGTGAACAGGTAGCTGGTGATGGAGGGTCTGGTGGCAGGTACACACAGAGGAGTTATCATGAGGTTAGAAGTCACCTGAATGATAAAGGATGTTAGGATCTTCTCGTCCTGTGTTGTCCAATATGGTGGCCACTTGACACATATGTACATAGAGATACAGAATCAGAGGTTGGGTCCCCGTCCCATTCCACATTCCACATACATTGAGCATGTGAGTGTGGCTGACATGTGCTGTGGGTATAAAATACATTCCAGGTTTTAAACTTTGTAAAAAAAATGTAAAATGTTCTCATTAAAATATTTTATATTTACTACACGTCTAAATTGCATTCAATGATATAACTTCTTAGAGTTAATTTCATACATTTCTTTTTAATATTTCAACGTAGCTACTAGAAGGCAATGGCACCCCACTCCAGTACTCTTGCCTGGAAAATCCCATGGACGGAGTAGCCTGGTAGGCCTCAGTCCATGGGGTAGCAAAGAGTCGGGCACGACTGAACGACTTCACTTTCCCTTTCCACTTTCATGCATTGGAGAAGGAAATGGCGACCCACTCCAGTGTTCTTGCCTGGAGAATCCCGGGGACGGGGAAGCCTGGTGGGCTGATGTCTATGGGGTTGCACAGAGTCAGACATGACTGAAGCAACTTAGCAGCAGCAGCTACTAGAAAATTTAAAATTACATGTGCATCTCACATTATATTTCTATTGGGCAGCACTGACTTGGTCCACTCTTCTTATTTTACAGATGAGGAGACAGAAGCTCAGAGAAGGGAAGAGGGTTTCCGAGGCCACATACCCAATGGGGAATCAAACAGGGAGAGCTTGGAGTACAGGATGGATAGTGACCTGACTTTGAAAGTTGAAAGCAGTAGTCCATTTGTGGCCTGGGTTTGGGACTGTGGAATGGAGGCTGGGAGTACAGGATGGAGAGTGACTTGACTTTGAAAGTTGAAAGCAGTGGTCCAGTTGTGGCCTGGGTTTGAGACCATGAAATGGAGGCTTCCCCAGTGGTGCTAGTGGTAAAGAATCCGCTGGTCAATTCAGGAGACGTGGATTTGTTCCCTGGGTCTGGAAGATACCTTGGAGGAGGAAATGGCAACCCACTCCAATATTTTTGCCTGGTTAATCCCACGGACAGAGAAGCCTGGTGGGCTACAGTCTATAGCATCGCAAAGAGTTGGACATGACTGAGTGCCTTAGCATGTACACATACACACAGAATGGAGGCCTAGCACTTTTCGCTGAGGCAGCTGTGTGCCCTGGCCAGGGAAGTCCATCTCCCTGGAGGAGTGTCTCTGTGGTGGGCTGTCAGTTCTGTAGAGCAGTGAGGAGTCCTCTCCACCCATGGCCTTGGCCCTGGGCAGCCTAGACAGGATCTGACAAAAGAACTGCAAGGCAGTTTAGAAAGAATGTTCCCCCAAGTAGTCACCACTGAGTCACCTGTGTTGAACAAGGCTGCCCAATCACCAGGGGGATGCCTGAAAGCTACAGGACTTAGCAACATTCGAGCTGATTCTTGAGTGTGTCCTTTGTCCCCAGACCAAGAAAAGGAAAAGACACAGTTCCTGGGCTCTGTGACTTACAGTCTGGCACAAGATAGCCCATTATCCATGAAGCAACTCCAGAACAATGCCAGACAGCAAAGGCGAAATCCTGAGTGGGTAGCTCAGACTGCAACTGAGATGTGGCAGGAGTTTTGGAGAAGGAAATGACACCCCACTCCAGTATTCTTGCCTGGAGAATCCCGTGGACCAGGGAGCCTGGTGGGCTGCTGTCCATGGGGTCACACAGAGTCGGACACGACTGAAGTGACTTAGCATGCATGCATGCATACATTGGAGAAGGAAATAGCAATCCACTCCAGTATTCTTGCCTGGAGAATCCCAGGGACGGGGGAGCCTGGTGGGCTGCTGTCTATGGAGTTGCACAGAGTCGGACATGACTGATGCGACTTAGCAGCAGCACAGCAGCAGCAGTAGCAGGGGCTGTGGTCACGAAGATGGCTTGCTATTTAGTGGGAAACCTGGCCTGGAGCCCTCGTGTAGCCTGAGATCTGCTGCTAACCATCCAGTGATTTGGGTAGATTACTCTCTCTCTCCCATCTCATTGTCCTTATTTGCACAATGGGATAACACTGGCCATCCTGCTGATGCGGAAGGTGGGACGGGAATGCCACACATGTGACCAGGAATGGGTGTCACCTAGGCCTGAAGTTTCAGGATTGCTCTGGGTGGGGGGTGGGGGGGATAGTGGGAGCAGTTGAAGGATGCCTGAGAGGGAGGCTGGCTGTATCATTTATCTTCTAAAATGGAGCACTTCTAAGGGTGAAAGGGGATGCTATTAATATTAAAATTAGGACAAGAGATGGAGAGAAAGGTTACTCTATATAAATACGATGGATGGCACTCTACTAGGAAGAGGCTAAAAAGCACAGATAAGACAAAGTCCAGTCTGGCTTAGGAGGCCAGCAGCTGGGGATCAGCTTTGAACTAGAGGATGGACAGCTGAGGGCAGAAGGTCAGGGTGAATTAGGGGTCAAAGCAGGAAGGAATTTTGGGACAGCAGTGACTCAGACAGAAGTGTGTAAATGTGTGCTCAGTTGTGTCTGACTCTTTGCGACCCCATGGTCTGTAGCCCTCCAGACTCCTCCATCCATGGGATTCTCAGGCAAGAATATTGGAGTGGGTCGCCATTTCTTCTTACAGGGGATCTTCCTGGCCCAGGGATGAAAACTGTATCTCTTGAGTCTCTGGCACTGGCAGGTGAATTCTTTACCAACTGCGCCACCTGGGTGTCCTCACTCAGACAGACGCAGGATGCAAAGAGTGGGAGCACCTGCTGTGGGACAACCCTGCAGCTCTGCACATGTACCTCCTGGGGTTATGGAGGGCCTGAAATGAGGAGGTGGGAGGAGACATGAAGTCAGGGACCCAGCGAGGCAGGGCTGGTTTTACTGCTGACCACAGGTGAACATTTTTGTGGGTGTCCTCTGGCTGATGATAGAGGAGAACCGGCTGCTTGGAACCCCATGAGGGAGTCTGAGAATACTGCCTGAGTTAGGCTGTGGTTGCTGGATGCAGGGTGCACGCCATCAAACTGCCAGGGTCTGGAGAGCCACCCTCCACCCACCAGGCCTCCAGCCCTGCCCACCCCCCCGACTTCAACAATGGGCCCCGTTGAGCCAGTGGGGTTCTGGGCAGCAGGAAGTCTTTGGTCCAAGCCCCACATATGAAGAGCGCCTTGGAAGAGGTGCCCCTGTGACCTTCAGTGGGGTGCTCAAAGGGGCCCATTCTTCCTGGCTGTGGGGCTCGGGTGGGAGGGAACGGCACTGCGGCTTTGACCCCAGAGAGACATGACTGGCCCAGTGTTCCCCCTTTGCCCTGCGGCTCTCTTGGTTCTATCTACTGACCTCATGGGATTGTCCTTTGAGTCTGTCTTGGCTGCGGTGCACGGCCAGAGAGATGGGGCCTTTCTTCCTTCCCTGCAGCCCTGGCTGGTGGAATCTGGCTCTGGTAGGTGCTGAATCCTGCCCCTGCCCCCACCTCGCCCTGGCTGCCTCCCTGCATGTACCCAGCATCCTCTTCTTCTGCTCATCATCCCGACAGCCTCTCACAGGGCCCTGCAGAGCTTTCAGGAAAAACACACCCTGGCCTCCTGCCAGGGAAAGTGGTAAAACCCTCTCTTCTTCCCAGGCCCTGGGGACTGGGTTGGTGTGCTCTTCTATTCTCTGGTGGCCAACTGCCCCCCACTCCCCAACTCGGTTCTCTGGGATTCACCCTCACAGGCTCCATTAGCAACAGATGCCATCACATACATCGAGGGACCCGTTTACGCGTGGAGGGAGCGATGGGTGTCCTCCTAGGAAGATTCCCAAGTAGAATCTTTTAGTCCTTCTCAGCTGTCTTTAAATACACCCAGAGGGCTTGTTGTTTAGAGCTTTTTCTGAAATGAAGGATCATAAACTCAGTGAAGTCACACAGCTTCCAGAGATTTTTGGTAGATCTTCGGGGCGCTGGTCTGCTCTGACACGAAAGGTAGGCAGGTCCAGGCTTATTTTTCTTACAGTGTCCTCTTCCTTCACTTCGTTGGTCCCATGAGAAAAATCTTTGCATCACTCCATTATTTACTGATTCCTGGGGGTCAAGCTCAGTCAGCCTGCCCTCCCCCTAGGGGAAGCAACCTTGTGTGATAAGGATGCCCAGGATTTGTTTGAAGCAGGTGGGGTAAGACACGCAGACATAGAAAGGGTTGTAGTGAGGAAATATGTTTTCATCCTCACAGATTGCTAGAAACAGGAGAAGGCCATGCTGGGAGAACACATGGGGAGTCACCAGGGTTGATCAGGAGGCAGAGGGAGGCGGGGGAGGGTGGAATACCAGGGCAAGAGTATTCAAGCGGTTTCTGCATTAGGCTTCCCAGGTGGTGCTGGTGGTAAAGAACCTGCCTGCCAATGCAGGAGATGTAAGAGACGTGGGTTCAACCGTGGGCTGGGAAGATCCCCTGGAGGAAGGCATGGCAATCCACTCCTGTATTCTTGCCTGGAGAATCCCATAGACAGAGGAGCCTGGTGAGCTATAGTCCATGGAATTGCAAAGAGTCAGGCATGGCTGAAGCGACGTAGCATGCACACATGCAGGAAGTAATAGGCAAAGCAGGGTAATCAGGTTTAAGATTAGATAATTGAATAATGTCTGCAGGCTCTGGAGCATAGGGACTCTCCCATGTTATCTGGTAATCTGGTACCTACCTGGCTCTGCGGTGATTAGGGCAGGGGGATTGGTATCCTAGCAGTGTAAGAACTTAATATAAGGAGGAGTTTGGAGGTGTGAGCCCTGAACTACGTGGTTTCCTATCCCCAGGAATTGGCTAGAACAGAGGGACAGTCCCTCCAGTGTCAGTTCAGTTCAGTTCAGTTCAGTCGCTCAGTCGTGTCCGACTCTCCGCGACCCCATGAATCACAGCACGCCAGGCCTCCCTGTCCATCACCAACTCCCGGAGTTCACTCAAACTCATGTCCACAGAATCGGTGATGCCATCCAGCCATCTCATTCTCCGTCGTCCCCTTCTCCTCCCGCCCCCAACCTTTCCCAGCATCAGAGTCTTTTCCAGTGAGTCAACCCGTCTCATGAGGTGGCCAAAGTATTGGAGCTTCAGCTTCAGCATCAGTCCCTCCAATGAACATCCAGGATTGATCTCCTTTAGAATGGACTGGTTGGATCTCCTTGCAGTATAAGGGACTCTCAAGAGTCTTCTCCAACACCACAGCTCAAAAGCATCGATTCTTCGGCGATCAGCTTTCTTCACAGTCCAACTCTCACATCCATACATGACCACAGGAAAAACCATTGCCTTGACTAGACGGACCTTGGTCGGCAAAGTAATGTCTCTGCTTTTTAATATACTATCAAGGTTGGTCATAACTTTCCTTCCAAGGAGCAAGCGTCTTTTAATTTCATGGCTGCAATCAGCATCTGCAGTGATTTTGGAGCCCAAAAAAACAAAGTCTGACACTGTTTCCACTGTTTCCCCATCTATTTCCCATGAAGTGATGGGACCAGATGCCATGATCTTTGTTTTCTGAATGTTGAGCTTCAAGCCAACCTTTTCACTCTCCTCTTTCACTTTCACCAAGAGGCTTTTGAGTTCCTCTTCACTTTCTGCCATAAGGGTAGTGTCATCTGCATATCTGAGGTTATTGATATTTCTCCCAGCAATCTTGATTCCAGCTTGTGCTTCTTCCAGCCCAGCGTTCCTCATGATGTACTCTGCATATAAGTTAAATAAGCAAGGTGACAATATACAACCTTGACGTACACCTTTTCCTATTTGGAACCAGTCTGTTGTTCCATGACTGGTTCTAACTGTTGCTTCCTGACCTGCATACAGGTTTCTCAAGAGGCAGGTCAGGTGGTCTGGGATTCCCATCTCTTTCAGAATGTTCCACAGTTTATTGTGATCCACACAGTCAAAGGCTTTGGCATAGTCAATGAAGCAGAAATAGATGTTTTTCTGGAACTCTCTTGCTTTCTCCATGATCCAGCGGATGTTGGCAATTTGATCTCTGGTGCCTCTACCTTTTCTAAAACCTGCTTGAACATCTGGGAGTTCACGGTTTACATACTGCTGAAGCCTGGCTTGGAGAATTTTGAGCATGACTTTACTAGCGTGTGAGATGAGTGCAATTGTGCGGTAGTTTGAGCATTCTTTGGCATTCCCTTTCTTTGTCAGCAAGATTCAATTCAGTTCAGTCGCTCAGTCATGTCCGACTCTGCGACCCCATGAATCACAGCATGCCAGGCCTCCCTGTCCATTACCAACTCCCGGAGTTCACTCAAACTCATGTCCACAGAGTCGGTGATGCCATCCAGCCATCTCATTCTCTGTCGTCCCCTTCTCCTCCCGCCCCCACCTTTCCTAGCATCAGAGTCTTTTCCAGTGAGTCAACTTGTCGCATGAGGTGGCCAAAGTATTGGAGTTTCAGCTTTAGCATCAGTCCTTCCAATGAACACCCAGGATTGATCTCCTTTAGAATGGACTGGTTGGATCTCCTTGCAGTATAAGGGACTCTCAAGAGTCTTCTCCAACACCACAGTTCAAAAGCATCAATTCTTCAGCGATTAGCTTTCTTCACAATCCAACTCTCACATCCATACATGTGACTACTGGAAAAACCATAGCCTTGACTAGACGGACCTTTGTTGGCAAAGTAATGTCTCTGCTTTTTAATATAATATCTAGGTTGGTCATAACTTTCCTTCCAAGGAGTAAGCGTCTTTTAATTTCATGGCTGCAATCAGCATCTGCAGTGATTTTGGAGCCTAAAAAAATAAAGTCTGACACTGTTTCCACTGTTTTTCCGTCAGCAAGATTACATGATATTAAAACATTCAGTTGAGAAGTTATAAACTGTGGTTATTATCCCCCATCTCTTTGCAAAATGCTATAGGAATTCTAGCCATTCTGCTATATCTTCAACGATACATTTTCTCTGCCTCTGCCCTGAAGTCTTCTCTCACCCCACCCCTGGGGGCCTCAGAAGCAATGATTCCCTTCTCCCAGGGACTCTGCCTGTCCCTCTACAGTCCCCGCTATTCTGTGCCCAGACTTGGGGTTAGCTGTGTTCATGCTGACCTCCTCCCCAGGTTCATGAGCTCCCTGAGGATTAGTCTGATCCTGTATCCCCTGCAGTGCCTTTCCCTCGCCTGACACACAGGAAATGGTAGTGGAACAGCAAATGAACTTGGGCTTTGGGTCATGTGGGTTCCAGATGGGAGCCATCTGTATCTCAGGGAACTCTGGACAATGTCTGCTGTCTAGGTGTCCCTCTTGAAAAAACAGCAGGGGATATGGCAAGGTGGGGACCTAGTGAGGCACTTACATTCTCATTACTGACAACACAGGTGGGCATTTTTGTGGGTATCCCCTGGCCACCTCTGGACTATACCTGGAGCAATTCTTATTCTAGTGTTTATGACCTCATGGGAGTCCTTTGATCCCTGAACTTTCCTATAGAAGCACATGTGCATTCTCCTGGGAGAGGAGATCCAGGGCATTCATCAGACTTTGGAATTGCTCCAAACAGGGACCAGATTAAGAGCCTTACAATGGATGGTCCCTGTCAATACAGTGGTCCAGAGCTAGTGTCTAGAAGCTCCCACTACCTCTGTCCAGGTCAGTCCTGCTGGACTCCTGTTCCTCACAGGCCCTATCTCTGTGCCCTTCCTTCTCCCACGGTTAGGTCTCTGGACCCCTTGTAGGGCAGTGTCTCTTAGACTGATCCTGATCAAGGGGTGGGGGTGATTTAATTCATTCTGGACTACCACCCTGGGGCTGATGGGACTCTGATCTGGAGAAAATGCAGAAGCAAAGGAATGCAGTCAAAGAAGAAAAAATAATAATAGTTTAGCCACTAAAAAAGTCAAGGACTTTTAATTCCTCCTCATAGGCTATAGATATCCTTCTATACCCTTCCATCTGAGCCATATCCTTGGAGGTGTCTTGTAGGTAATGAAACCCCCACCAGGTGAAAAAAGTTAACAACATGTTGACCAGACTATAACCATGGCACAAGTTGCTCCATCTTATACAATTCTGAGAATTGGCCCCAAGGGAATGAGGCCACCCTGGAACCGGAGATTAACTCTACTTGATTAAGATGATGCTGATCAACCATTGTGTCTGACTTCACAGTGTCCTGTCCAGGTAACTTCTCAGCTTCTCCAAGAGCTCTGCAGTGGGGTTACTTACTTAAGCTCTCACCTACCTCCTCCTACTCTGTCCGGGCTGCTCTGGCTGGCAGCAGCCAGGTAGCTGCTGGGAGACTTTGCAGATGCCAACAGTAACAGCAACAACAGCAATAGCTGCCATTGCTGTCGATATTATTCTTATTACCAACAGTAATGGCAACTGTATATCAATAAGAGCAAAGGTGAAAGCTGACATCATCGACAGCTGACTCTGCCAAGGGCTTCCCTGTATTCATTTTCTCATTTGATTCTCACAACAGCCCTGTGAGACAGGAACTTTGATCTTTCCCATCTCCATTTTATGGAAGGAAACTGAGAAAGAGAAGTCAAGTTACTCACCTGCGGTCACACAGCTAGTAAATGTAGAGCCACTTTGGATTCAGGCGTGTCCCACTCCCAAGCTCACACCTGTGGCGCCCGTGACACATTGCTGTGTGCCTAAGTGCTGCCTCCATCTGGGAACATCACTGTCCTAGGAGCTTTTCCTCTCCCCTCTCCCCATGGCTCTCACAGCACCCCATCATCCTTCTACAGCAAAGCACTCATCACGCAGAATTGACAATGCCTGTTTCTAGAGCATGAACTCCTTGAGGGTGGGGCCTGAGGGCTGGGCTCCCTGAGGGCGTGGCCTGGGTCACTCTTGTTCTCCACTGACCCAGGCCTGGTGCAGTGCCTGGCACACTGCACCTGTGTCTCTTCTGGTTCTGTTGTGAGGTGGAGCCTTGGGAACGACCCATGGCTCATCACCAGTGTGCAGCTGACTGGCCACTCTGCCCTGCCAGCTTCATGCACTCCCCTGCCTGCTGCCTCAGATAAGGCTTGAAGGGAACGGAGGCGAGGATGCCGGAGTTCAGAGTGTGTACCAGGCCACCCCTCTCCATGCTCACAGTGCTAGACTTCGGTGGGAACTGACATCTTCTCTTGTGCCTTGACTGCTCCCTCCCCTCTCCTTGGGGACTCACGGCCCAGAAGCTGATTGGGAAAGACAGGGCCTAGTTTTACTGGAACAAACTGCCAGCGAAAGGGCACACGCAGCCCCTCCTTCCTAAGATGCTGTGCCGCTCAGCCCTGTTCTGACAAAGAAGGCCAAGGCCAACAGGCCTTGAGGGCCTGCAGGGGCCTCTCAGTTTGTGACTGGGCTCCAAAGGTTTGGCTGTATCTCCAGTTTCCTGATTCTGAGGAATCTATGTCCTGGTGGTATTCTTTCTGACCCCAAGACCATGGCAAATGGGGGCTCTGGGGTCCCAGCCTACCTGAATCCAGATTCCAGGATAAGGGTCAACTGATGCTTTTTCCTCAATGTCAGTATCTGGAGCCATGGGAGCATCCACAGGAGGCTTCACCCCAGGAGATTCCCAGGTCTAAGCGAGGCTCACCCTCTGAAGCTAGAGAGCTTTGTGAGAAGAGGTGCTGGGAGATACGGCTGGAAAGAGAGGTGTTGTAGAGTGCAGATATATACAGGGTATCTCTGAGCTTAAGCAGAAATGAGTATTGGGTCTTTAAAACCATGCTACTCCTCTGGATGGGCCAAGGGTTGTTTAAAGCATCACTTGGAGCCTGCATCCATTGCGGGAACAGAATCCCAGAATTTGTGTCCGCACCAGCTTGTCCTGGGGTCTGACTCCTGTGTTCTAGGAAATCCCATTGCCTCTGTTAGTTCACCTATAGGCCCATCCATCAACCTATCAAGAATTCATCAATGACCCACGCACATAGCACCACCCCCAGCAAGCGCTTACCCTCTTGCTGGAGAGACAGGGTGGATGGCTGTGTATGCACACCCACAAATGGTGAACCAGGGTGTAACTTGTATGGGATACAGTGAGGTGACATGCACCTTGTCACCTCACTTGACAGGGCAGGCAGATGAATTTGGGAGGAGTCAGAGAGGGGTGGGGTCCACATGGATTGGGGTGCTGGGAGAGGGGCGTGCAGAGGGGTCTGAAAGGATGCAGTTCTGTGAACAGGAGAGCACAGGCCATGTGGCTCTGGTGCCACCCACATCACCCTTCCAGCTCCACTCTGAGCCTGACCTGTTGTTGCCACACACCTGGCTCAGTGCTGCCACACCCTGGTGCCCATGCCCTTGAAGGCAGATGGTCAGTTGAGAGAAGAGTGGACAGAGGAACAGAACACCTAGTGGTTCCCTCCCTCCCTCCTTTCCTCCTTTCCATATGAACCAAGCACTGTTCATAACAGTGAACATAGGCAAAATCACTGCCCTCATGGAGCTTGCATTTTCCTTTGTCACCAGTTCCTGCTTTGGTTTTTTCTCTGTAAAATGAGACTACTTCTGTTACCAAACTCAGGTTCAGATGCTCATCACTCAACAGTCCAATACTGAGAGAAGTGTTGGGTGAAAGGAAAGAGCTTTATTGAGGAAGCCAGCAATCGCAGGGAGAAGGTGGACTCATGTCCCAAAGGGCCAACTCCCCCTTGTCGATGAGGGAGCAAGAGTTTTAAAAGGAGAATTTCAGGGATGCATGGGGTGGGATGACAGGGTCTATGCACAGAACAGCACAGTCAGCTCTGACAATCATCTTGAAATTGGTCATGCAGTGGTCTGACCAGTGTCAACTTGATTGTTTTAAGCGCAGCTAATGTCCAGTTCATTTCCTTGAAGCCAGTTCTTGGAATTGTGTATGATGGGGCAGTTTGTGTTATGGTTATAATCTGGTCATCATGTAGTTAACTTTTTTCACCTGATGAGAGTTTCAGTATCTGCAAGACAATTCAAAGAATATGGCTCAGAATATTATCTGTAGTCTGTGAGGAGGAATTAAAAGTTCTTAACTTTGTTTAGTGGCTAAACTATTATTGTGTTCTTTGACTGGGTTCCTTTACTTCTGCATTTTCTCACTTTTCTGATTAAATTAGTTCTTTGGCTAAAGTTGCATAGACAAGATGCAGGCAGAGGACACGGGGTGGGATCTGTTCTGGGAATGCCTCAGAGAGTCCTGCTGTCTTATACTTCTGCCTCCAAATCTTTCAAATTCATTGGAACTTACACTCAGTTGTAAGCTGGGCTGGTCACAGCTGGGGAAGGTCCTTTCCTGGGGATATGCGCCAGCATGACCACTACCATCACTGACACAGGAAAGCATCAGTGCAGCCCCAGACGACTGAGGGATAACCCACCCAGCCCCCGGTGCTGGCTGGGTTTTCTGCATCAGGTAGGGCCTCCTCGGATGCTCACGTCACACACATCTCTGCATACTGATGTCCCACACCTTCTCTTACATGGCCCGAGAGCAGAACAAGAAGGTCTGCCCTGCCTGTGTGTTTAGGTTAGCTGCTTCATGGTTGATTTCCAATTCATCCACTCTGTTCCCTTGCTGGAGACTAAACACCAAAACAATTATTGTTTAATTTCAAGTGAAGAGAACACTAAAGGAGACATGGTGTGACCTTTTCTGTGTATGGATCTATAGATAGAGATATATAGACATTGGAATTTATTTCCCCAGGGAGAGCAGTGGTACTGTGCTGCCAGCTGGGTCTGCGTTTGGAGCTGTGTTTGTGTATAGTGCTATGTGTAATTTATTTCCCCAGGGAAGAGCTGCTAAGATGGCACATCTGATTCCTGTAGAGATTTCTTTTCCTTTTTTAAAAAAATAAACCAATCCAGCCCTTACCCCCAAAGGAAAAATGCCTCCTCCATCTAGTGGCCTTATGTGACTGGTGTCTTTGAGTTTCACAATGCCTTGGCAGAGGGCTCGGACTCTGGTCCCTGCAGATTCTCTGGGATCCCAAGTCACCCAGCTTTTTCTGTTGTCATCTTGGACAGGGGTTGGGGGAAGGGACTACAGAATGACTGAGATCAAGGCCACACAGTGCCAGACTTGTCCTGCTTTTTCTCATCTTTCTTCTGTGGGGCTCTAAGTGACAGTTTCATTCATGTGTTGGCTTACTCTTCCCTGGTCCTAGCTTTGGCCTGGAGTTAGGAAGCGGTGTCCTTATGCTTTGGGTACCTCTCCCCAATCCACTCCCCACATCCCTCCCCTTCCTCAGCCAGAGCCACCTCATGAGGCAGTTCCCAGACCCTCCGTAAGTTACTAAGAATTCTGGCGCTCTGTGTTCCCGCTCCTCCTCTGTGCCCAACTGTGGGGAGATTAGAAATGTTTAGAAGGCATTATTTAATTAGTTAGCAAATGCAATGCTTACTTTAATTTTGTAAATTCAGTAGGCACAAGTGCCCACACACTTGTTCCAGTTGCCATAACAACTTCAAATTTCATTTGTGATCTCTGGTGCTGTTTCCTCTTTGATTGTGTGTATATGAGTTTTGTGTGTCTGAGGGAGTGTCGTTTTTTTTCCCCCATCCTCCTTTTCTCCTGAGCCCCTACCTTGATGCCTGCTATGTCATCTTATCCTCTTTGATGCCTTCTTTTGTCCTCCATTTCCTTCAGGGTCTCCCTCCCTCCCCTTCCCTGGCTGTTGGGGTTTAGGGTGGAATTATCTTCACCCATTGCTGGAACTCAGGAGGCAAGTGTTCTCAGAAGCTCTTTCTCTCTCGAGGGCTTTAGAGGAGTGAGGGGCTGTCTCTGTGCTGTGATTTCAGGGACACTGGGAAGACCGGAGAGCCTGGAATATCAACCTGAGCCAGTGTTGCAATGCCTGAAATGTCCCCATTGAAAATTTGTTACTCTGGTCCCCTCCCCAAGGGAACAGTGAGTGCTTTTGAGGGGATTAAACTATCAGGAGGTTTTTGCGAGGAAATAGTGACTGATCTTATGGGTGCTGTTGGTTTGAGGGGGGCAACAGGACAGCACCCCACTCCTGGAAGGGCATAGAGATGCAGGGTGTGAGCATGGATGAGAGGAATTTCTGAAGTCACACACTCCACCATGCATGCCCTTTTCCAGGGAAAGTCTAGCTCTTTGGCAGATTGCACCATTTTCCCTCAAATGCAAGAGAATTCCCAGACCTGGGACTCAAGCAACTTCTGAGTCTGGGTATAGGATGTTGGCTACCCCAGGCTTCCTGTAACTCCTGGGTAATGTTGAGCGGACATGGCAGTGATGCAGGAGGCTTTCTTGTCAAGAAGCAGGAAGACTTGACTGCAGTGGGGCCTGGAAAGCAACCTAAAAGGAGAGGTTGCCTCTATCAGGGGCAGAAGTTGTCATCTATGAGGGAGCCTGGAACTTGAGCTAAACATGCAGAGTCTCAAGAGGATGAATCCAGGGGGGAAACTAAAATTGGAGCTGCTTGGGGGAATGTGTTAGGTTGGGTTTCCTCAAAAGCAAGCTCTAAGCCAAGAAATTGTGTGCAAGTAATTTATTTAGGAGTTTGGTCCTGGGAACTGATAACGGAATGGGAGTGAAGATAGCCAATAAAGGGTATGCTGTTAAGCAGGTGACATCCTTGGGAAACTGTGACTCAGTCCCTGGGGAACTCTAGAAGACAGTATAAAACACAGAGTTATCCCACCAGAGGGGTAGAGAAACCGAGAATGAATCCTTCAACACTTCCAGCCCTGTGGCATTGGCAGATGCTGCTTCTGGTTGTGTTGATTGCCCAGCACTTCTGACGGGTTTGAGAGGAGAGCTGCCAGTGCAGTGAGATGCTGTTGGCATGGACTGGAATGGTAATGCTTAGGGGATGCAGGCAGGGAATGGATAGCATCTTCTCTGGCCCATGGCTTGTTTATTGTTGCTCAGTCATGTCTGACCCTTTGCAACCCCATGGACTGTAACCTACCAGGCTCCTCTGTCCATGGGATTTCCCAGGCAAGAATACTGGAGTGGGTTGCCATTTCCTTCTTCAGGCAATCTTCCTGACCCAGGGATTGAACCCATGTCTCCTGAATTGCAGATGGATTCTTTACCACTGAGCCACCAGGGCCAGACCAACTCCTGCCCCAGTGAAGTTTACTGTGTCTCCACTGCTGCTTCCAAATGGTGACTGATAACACATTCTTAAAAAGAAACGAGAGAGAGAGAGAGAGAGAGAGAGAGAGAAAGGTTAGTGAAACAAACTGAAGTTTTACTGCTGCAGTTGGTTCTGAGGCAGTACTTGATTTTCATCGTATTGCTATTTCTACCACCAGTTCTAAATTCTCGCGCTCATCAGCATTTTTGCTGTTCTGGGACCAAGCCATTATTCCTGAGAAACTGGGCCCCTGGGGCACTGGGACTTTGTCAGGCCATTGGTGGCCACAATTGCCCATTCATGGTTATCAAGGTGCACACCCCCAGTGAATTAGCTGAGTTCCACACATCACCCTTTCTGCCTCTCTTGTGTAGCAGAAACCTTAACTCCTCATGATAATCAGTGTCAATTTCCCCTGCCACTTCCTTAACTTCTTTCTTTGCCTGCTGGTTCGCTGGCATAAGGAACCCCAGAGAAAGCGTGTGGGCATTCCCCCTAGACAGCAGAAGCACAGTACAGAGGTGGTTAAGTCATTAATGTAGGTCAGTTCTTCAGGGTCCTTGTCTTCCTTCATGCCAATTATCTGGTTTCTTTTTCCACACCTGACCTACCTGGAACCTTCTCCTGGGTTGTGCGCACACTGCTCAGCCAAGATGGATCTCAAAATGAAGGCTTCTAGGAGCAAGACTTATTATGGCCTGGAGTTATCCCTTTACTTTTGACTCCAAGGAACCTTTCTGGGCATGTGTACAGTTCAGTTCAGTACAGTTCAGTCGCTCGGTCATGTCCGACACCTTGCTACCCCATGGACTGCAGCACGCCAGGCCTCCCTGTCCATCACCCACTCCCGAAGCTTGCTCAAACTCATCTCCACTGAGTCAGTGATGCCATCCAACCATCTCAAACACTGTCGTCCCCTTCTCCTCCTGCCTTCAATAGAATCAGGGTCTATTCCAATGAATCAGTTCCTTGCATCAGGTGGCCAAAGTATTGGAGTTTCATCTTCAGCATCAGTCCTTCCAATGAATATTCAGGACAGATTTCCTTTAGGATGGACTGGTTGGATCTCCTTGCAGTCCAAGGGACTCTCAAGAGTCTTCTCCAACACCACAGTTCAAAAGCATTAATTCTTCGGTGTTCAGCTTTCTTTATAGTCCAACTCTCACATCCATCCATGACCACTGGAAAAACCATATCTTTGACTAGATGGACCTTTGTTGGCAAAGTAATGTCTCTGCTTTTTAATAAACTGTCTAGGTTGCTCATAACTTTTCTTCTAAGGAGCAAGTGTCTTTTAATTTCATGACTGTAGTCATCATTTGCAGTGATTTTGGAGCCCCCAAAAATAAAGTATGCCACTGTTTCCACTGTTTTTCCATCTATTTGCCATGAAGTGATGGGACCGGATGCCATGATCTTAGTTTTCTGAATGTTGAGTTTTAAGCCAACTTTTTCACTCTCCTCTTTCACTTTCATCAAGAGGCTCTTTAGTTATTCTTTGCTTTCTGCCATAAGGGTGGTGTCATCTGCAAATCTGAGGTTATTGCTATTTCTCCCGGCAATCTTGATTCCACCTTGTGCTTAATCCAGCCCAGTGTTTCTCATGATGTACTCTGCGTGTAAGTTAAATAAGCAGGGTGACAATATCTAGCCTTGACATACTCCATTCCTGATTTGGAACCAGTCTGTTGTTCCATGCCCAGTTCTAACTGTTGCTTCCTGACCTGCATACAGGTTTCTTAAGAGGCAGGTCAGGTGGTCTGGTATTCCCATCTCTTGAAGAATTTTCCAGTTTGTTGTAATCCACACAGTCAAAGGCTTTGGCATAGTCAGTAAAGCAGAAGTAGATGATCTTCTGGAACTCTCCTGCTTTTTCAATGATCCAACGGATGTTGGCAATTTGATCTCTGGTTCCGCTGCCTTTTCTAAATCCAGCTTGAACATCTGGAAGTTCATGGTTCACATATTGTTGAAGCCTGGCTTGAAGAATTTTGAACATTACTTTGTTAGTGTGTGAGATGAGTGCAATTGTGGGGTAGTTTGAGCATTCTTTGGCATTGCTTTTCTTAGGGACTGGAATGAAAACTGATGTTTTCCAGTCCTGTGGCCACTGCTGAGTTTTCAAATTTGCTGGCATACTGAGTGCAGCATTTTCACAGCATCATCTTTCAGGATTTGAAATAGCTCAACTGTAATTCCATCACCTCCACTAACTTTGTTCCTAGTGATGCTTCCTAAGGCCCACTTGACCTCACGTTCCAGGATGTCTGGCTCTAGGTGAGTGATCACACCATCATGATTATCTGGGTCATGAAGATCTATTTTTGTATAGTTCTGTGTATTCTTGCCACCTTCTTAATATCTTCTGCTTCTGTTAGGTTCATACCATTTCTGTCCTTTACTGTGCCCATCTTTGCATGAAATGTTCCCTTGGTATCTCTAATTTTCTTGACGAGATCTCTAGTCTTTCCCTTTCTATTGCTTTCCTCTATTTCTTTGCATTGATCATTGAGGAAGGCTTTCTTATCTCTCATTGCTATTCTTTGGAACTCTGCATTCAAATGGGTATATCTTTCCTTTTCTCCGTTGCCTTTCACTTCTCTTCTTTTCACAGCTGTTTGTAAGCTATCTTCATAGTGCATGTTTGGTGTCTGCCTTTTCTTTACTCAGACAAGTCTTTTACCTCTTTTTGTCCTTGCCACGATTATTCCCTTGAGACATTTACAGGAGACAAAGACTGGCTATTTACCCTGTTTCCTAGAGCAAACAGTGGACTGGTTGTAAATTCCTCAACTGGAGCTCACCTATCTCTTGCCTCAGGAAATGCAAAGAGGAGGCTGGCTGATTGTAAATGTCCAACCTGAAGCCAGTAGTCATGTATGAATGTGAGAGTTGGACCATAAAGAAAGCTGAACAACGAAGAATTAATGTTTTTGAACTGTGGTGTTGGAGAAGACTCTTGAGAATCCCTTGAACTGCAAGCAGATCCAACCAGTCCATCCTAAAGGAAGTCAGTTCTGAATATTCATTGGAAGGACTGATGCTGAAGCTGAAACTCCAGTACTTTGGCCACCTGATACAAAGAACTGACTCATCAGAAAAGGCCCTGAATGCTGGGAAAGATTGAAGGTGGGAAGAGAAGGGGACAAAAGAGGATGAGATGGTTGGATGGCATCACTGACTCAATGGACACGAGTTTCAGCAAGCTCCGGGAGTTGGTGATGTACAGGGAAGCCTGGCGTGCTGCAGTCAATGGGATCTCAAAGAGTCGGACATGACTGAGCAATTGAACTAACCTGGAGCATGTCTATTTCCTACCTCAGTCCCACGGTCAGGTTTTCAATCCCTGCCAGAGCCCAATGGTATGCTCAAAACTGTTAATGCAAGTTCGTAGGCCTAATGTACAGTGAGGCCAAATAAACTGAAATGTCAGAGTTTGGAGCAGAGAAAAGTTCATTGCAATGCAATGCAAGGAGACCAGTGGCTTAGGCCCTAAGAAGCCTCAAGTTCCCCAAACGTTTCCGCAAAGCAGTTTTAAAAGGCAGGTGAGGGAAGGGAGTCACAGCGTCTGTGATCAGCTTGTGCCAGGTGGTGTCACAGGGGTTAGCATTATCCTTCCTTGGGAATACCAGACCACCTGACCTGCCTCTTGAGAAACCTGTATGCAGGTCAGGAAGCAACAGTTAGAACTGGGCATGGAACAACAGACTGGTTCCAAATAGGAAAAGGAGTACGTCAAGGTTGTATATTGTCACCCCGCTTATTTAACTTATATGCAGAGTATATCATGAGGAACGCTGGGTTGGAAGAAGCACAAGCTGGTATCAAGATTGCCGGGAGAAATATCAATAACCTCAGATATGCAGATGACACCACCCTTATGGCAGAAAGTGAAGAGGAACTCAAAAGCCTCTTGACGAAAGTGAAAGAGGAGAGTGAAAAAGTTGGCTTGAAGCTCAACATTCAGAAAACTAAGATCATGGCATCTGGTCCCATCACTTCATGGGAGATAGACGGAGAAACAGTGGAAACAGCGTCAGACTTTATTTTTTTGGTCTCCAAAATCACTGCAGATGCTGATTGCAGCCATGAAATTAAAAGACGCTTACTCCTTGGAAGGAAAGTTATGACCAACCTGGATAGCATATTAAAAAGGCAGAGACATTACTTTGCCAACCAAGGTTCGTCTAGTCAAGGCTATGGTTTTTCCAGTAGTCATGTATGGATGTGAGAGTTGGACTGTGAAGAAAGCTGATAGCTGAAGGATTGATGCTTTTGAACTGTGGTGCTGGAGAAGACTCTTGAGAGTCCCTTGGACTGCAAGGAGATCCAACCAGTCCATTCTAAAGGAGATCAGTCCTGGGTGTTCATTGGAAGGACTGATGCTGAAGCTGAAACTCCAATACTTTGGCCACCTCATGCAAAGAGTTGACTCACTGGAAAAGACTCTGATGCTGGGAGGGATTGCGGGCAGGAGGAGAAGGGGATGACAGAGAATGAGATGGCTGGATGGCATCAGCGACTCGATGGACGTGAGTTTGAGTGAACTCTGGGAGTTGGTGATGGACAGGGAGGCCTGGAGTGCTGTGATTCATGGGGTCGCAGAGTTGGACACGACTGAGCGACTGAACTGAACTTCCTTAGGCGCCAGGAGGCCTGGCCTGGGGCTATGTGCTAGTCTGCAAGCAGTTCCTCCATTTGGTGTGGGGGGGTGGGGCAGGGTGGTTCAGATCTCTAAAACAACTCAGGAAATTTGCATCAAGTGCTATTATCTATGTACTTCCTGGAGAGGAGCTAAAGCAGAGGATATGGGGGAAGGTCCTCCTGTTCGGACCCCTTAGGATCCTGCTTGGTTACAAAGCTGCATTTTGGATGATGAGAAGAGCATTTCCCTGCACATAGCACAGCCTTGCTTGAATCCTAGATTTCTGTCCTGTGACTTCCTTGTTTAAGCTTGCCAGAGACTCCAAACAACATTATCCATCCCAGATACTGTCTCATGGAATCTGCCAGGTCTTTTGGTAAGATTCTCTTAAAAGTGGATGATCAAGATCCATTGATTTTGTTGTAGCCACGCGTTCTGGGAAACAAACTCACTCAGAAGGACAATGCAGATGGTGGAGTGCAGTTTATTACACCGGCAAGCCTAAGGCAGAGTCTCCTCTTAGCCAAGGACCCCGACCAGTTTTTGTGAAAACCTTGTATACCCTAAGTGTATGAGGTTCCTTGTAACTAGTCTGAACAAAGGAAAAAGAAAGATACAATCAAAGTTAACCCATGGTTCATATGCCTTCAGCCTAGGTAGTTAACAGTGGAATATTATCAATAGGCTTGTGTTCATACCCCAATCAGCACAATAGAATGTATGATTCTATTCGGTTACACAGATAATTAGGGTGTTCTTTTAGGCAACGGAGAGCCCTGAGGCTCTTCCTTCCAGGGGCCTGGTTTTCCAGTTGGTATGTTGTTTCCATAGATACTGGGCATATAGCTCAAAGTCCACAGTCCGGCCCAAGATGGAGTCCTGCTTTCAAGATGGAGCTTGTTCTGTCTGTTTCCTCCTTTGGTTTCTCCTTTTCTTGTGCTGTTGTGCTAAGTCGCTTCAGTTGTGTCTGACTCTTTGCAACTCCATGGACTGTAGCCCACCAGGCTCCTCTGCCCATGGGATTCTCCAGGCAAGAATACTGGAGTGGGTTGCCATTTGTTCTCCGGGAGCTCTTCCCAACCCAGGAATCTGATTGGCTTCTCTTATGTCTCCTCCATTGGCAGGCGGGTTCTTTATCACATGTGCCACCTGGGAAGGCCCTCCTTTTCTTAGGAGGAACTACCTCAATACATCCCAGATTCAGTTCAGTTCAGTTGCTCAGTCGTGTCCGACTCTCCGCGACCCCATGAATCACAGCACGCCAGGCCTCCCTGTCCATCACCAACTCCCGGAGTTCACTCAAACTCATGTCCACAGAGTCGGTGATGCCATCCAGCCATCTCATTCTCCGTCGTCCCCTTCTCCTCCCGCCCCCAACCTTTCCCAACATCAGAGTCTTTTCCAGTGAGTCAACTCGTCACATGAGGTGGCCAAAGTATTGCAGTTTCAGCTTTAGCATCAGTCCCTCCAATGAACATCCAGGATTGATCTCCCTTAGAATGGACTGGTTGGATCTCCTTGCAGTATAAGGGACTCTCAAGAGTCTTCTCCAACACCACAGTTCAAAAGCATCGATTCTTCGGCGATCAGCCTTCTTCACAGTCCAACTCTCACATGCATACATGACCACGGGAAAAACCATTGCCTTGACTAGACGGACCTTGGTTGGCAAAGTAATGTCTCTGCTTTTTAATATACTATCAAGGTTGGTCATAACTTTCCTTCCAAGGAGCAAGCGTCTTTTAATTTCATGGCTGCAATCAGCATCTGCAGTGATTTTGGAGCCCCCCAAAATAAAGTCTGACACTGTTTCCACTGTTTTTCCATCTATTTCCCATGAAGTGATGGGACCAGATGCCATGATCTTTGTTTTCTGAATGTTGAGCTTCAAGCCAACCTTTTCACTCTCCTCTTTCACTTTCATCAAGAGGCTTTTGAGTTCCTCTTCACTTTCTGCCATAAGGGTGGTGTCATCTGCATATCTGAGGTTATTGATATTTCTCCCAGCAATCTTGATTCCAGCTTGTGCTTCTTCCAGCCCAGCGTTCCTCATGATGTACTCTGCATATAAGTTAAATAAGCAAGGTGACAATATACAACCTTGACGTACACCTTTTCCTATTTGGAACCAGTCTGTTGTTCCATGTCCAGTTCCAACTGTTGCTTCCTGACCTGCATACAGGTTTCTCAAGAGGCAGGTCAGGTGGTCTGGGATTCCCATCTCTTTCAGAATGTACCACAGTTTATTGTGATCCACACAGTCAAAGGCTTTGGCATAGTCAATGAAGCAGAAATAGATGTTTTTCTGAAACTCTCTTGCTTTCTCCATGATCCAGCGGATGTTGGCAATTTGATCTCTGGAAGATTTCATGCAAAGATGGGCTCGATAAAGGACAGAAATGGTATGGACCTAACAGAAGCAGAAGATATTAAGAAGAGGTGGTAAGAATACACAGAAGAACTGTACAAAAAAGATCTTCACGACCAAGATAGTCACGATAACATGATCACTGACCTAGAGCCAGACATCTTGGAATGTGAAGTCAAGTGGGCCTTAGAAAGCATCACTACGAACAAAGCTAGTGGAGGTGATGGAATTCCAGTTGAGCTATTTCAAGTCTTGAAAGATGATGCTGTGAAAGTGCTGCACTCAATATGCCAGCAGATTTGGAAAACTCAGCAGTGACCACAGGACTGGAAGAGGTCAGTCTTCATTCCAATCCCAAAGAAAGGCAATGCCAAAGAATGCTCAAACTACCGCACAATTGCACTCATCTCACACGCTAGTAAAGTCATGCTCAAAATTCTCCAAGCCAGGCTTCAGCAGTATGTAAACCGTGAACTCCCAGATGTTCAAGCAGGTTTTAGAAAAGGCAGAGGCACCAGAGATCAAATTGCCAACATCCGCTGGATCATGGAGAAAGCATCCCAGATTACTGGACCTTTAAAAACTTCATGGATGTGGCAGGTCTCTGGGTCTTTGTAGGGCTTGTATCCCATCCCTGGTACACACATCTTAGCAGGGCTTCTGGGTAGTTGCCGCTTCCTGCTCACCAGACCTGTTATGATGCTGTATCAGTGTAATGGGTCAGTTTGATGTTTTGTGGCATGTTTAGAAAGCCAAATTTCCTCTGAGTTAGATGGTGACAGAGAGCAGAAGAGCTAAATGGATCTGGGGCAAGACCATTAAAATATAAGCTATGCATTCCAAGTGAATGCAAACTTGTTTTGATTCTTTTAGAAAGGGATTGAAAAGAATGCATTCTCCTGATCGAGAATCACATACAAGGATTGACGGCTGTGTGGACCCGTTCTGCCAAAGGCACCTGGCAAAAAAATTGCAATGAGGCTACCACTTTTATTTTTATGATGGTCCATTGTCATATTCACGACCCATCAGATTTTGCTGGTGAATTTAAGGGGCTAGGATTGGGACCACTGCCTTATATCGTTTAAGTCTTTGAGGGTGATGTTCGTCTCTGTCGTTTCATCTAAGATGTTGGTATCACTGCAGTTTTACTCTCTTGGCACTGTGTGTGTGTGTGTGTGTGTGCACGTGCACGTGTGTGTGTGTGCACGTGTGTGTGTGCATGTGTGCCTGCACATGTGTAGCAAAGGCTTCCACTTGACTATCAAAATGACTCTACTTTGTTGTTGTTGTTTAGTTGCTAAGTCGTGTCCAACTCTTTGTGACCCCGTGGACTGTAGCCCGCCAGGCTCCTCTATCCATGGTATTTCCTGGGCAACAGTACTGGAAATGTCTTCCTCCAGGGAATCTTCTTGACCCAGGAATTGAACCCATGACTCCTACATTGCAGGTGGATTCTTTATTGCTTAGCCACTGGGGAAATCATGCCTGCATGTAGTTTCTTTGAGAGCCGATCTTAGGAACACTGCAAGGGGAGAGGGGAAGTGGTACAAGGAAGGGAAGAAAGCTGAAAAGGGTATATTATAGTTCAGGTTACTATTGTGGGAAAGCAAAAGCGAAAGTGTTAGTCAATCAGTCGTGTCTGACTCTTTGTGACTTTGGAAAAGAAAAATTCTCTTCTCTCTGTTTTACATGTAGTTGATTCTTTCCACTCTATAGAGGTTATTAAGAAGCAGCAAGTGGGCTGCAAGAAAGAGCACACTGTGATCAGAAAACTTGGCACAGTCCAGGTCTGTCAGTGACTAAAGGTTTTTGCAACTGGGTCAGAGGGCTTGGTACCAAGGGTTGGGGGTGGTGATGGTGGGGCATATGATGTGTGATTCATTAGGGACCGAGACTGAGGAGGGCTATTGTTCTGCTCAAGAGTGAGGTGGAGCAGAATTCTTCAGACCTTTAGGGAGTTCACCTAATCCAGTGATTTTTAACTCTTTCTCTGAAAACCCTACATGCAATAGAGGTGCCTCCAGGCTCTGGAATCCACCAAAGGGTGGGCTGCTACGCCTCCACTCCCATCTCAAGCATGGGCACTTTTGTTTGCTGTCTTCTGGATCAGCTTGTGTTTGAAACAATATTTCTGCTTCTAAAAGAGGGCTGGAAAACCACTGATCTAATCAATCTGTGAGGCTCTGATTGATGTACGTTTGTGTGAATCCATTTACCAAGTCAGAGGGTCAGGTCTTGGGGCAACTGGTTTCCTGTGCTGGAGGCCTTGACACTCAGGGAATGTCCCTGGGTCACAGTGCCATTTAAAAATTGCACTTCTTCCATCTTCTCTCTAAAACCAGAGGAAGTGGGGAAGTTCAGGCATCTCCTGCATAACATAGGTTAACCTTAGAATAGTACTTCACTGGGAGTCCCAGGTGAAGGTGTCAATTCATTCCCAAGTCAGAAGGATTTCACAAGGTCTTTTTATCTGTGCTTCAAACCCCAGGTACGACACAGTCTCCTTCCTCATGGCCTCTGCTGGCCCAGCACCTTGGACAGGGACACAGGAGGCTGTTTCGAAGACTATTTCTCTCAGGAGGACAATTTACTCTTTGCTCTGTGCATGTCAGCAGAGCTCTTAAATTTTGAAGACAGTAGAATGAAATTGAATGTAGCCAATTTGCATCTTCAAATCGATTTTGTATACATGGGCGTGTGCACTCACCTCTCTGGGGACAAGGGAGGAATAATGTTTGATGGCTCATGGGCAAAAAGTTGACAATTTGCTCTGTTTGTCTTTGACCTGGGCTCTGTGACCTGGTGCCTCAGTTTCCGTAAAATGGGAATGGAGTGGGCTGGGTGTTTTCTGAGATCTAGTTTGGCTTTAGTATTCATATTTTGTACCTCTGGGGAAAAATAGGGATAAAAGAAGCCGAAGGTCCACGTTGCCCTGTGTAGCCGAACTGCAGCTCAGTTCAGGGAGAGTAAAAGTGTGCTTTGCACAGTCTTGGCCTCAGACCCAGGCTCAGTGTTTGGATGTTGTCATGATGAGCAGGTTAGGAGGTGTGGCGGGAGAGGAAGCAGCCTTCTTACGCTCATCCTGCTGCAGGCTCCCTGTAACTGTGATTGGCTGTGGGTGATGCAGAGGTTTATCACATCTCTCCGAGCCTCAATTGCCATGACCATAATGAGGCTAAACATAACTGCCTCCTAGGATGGCTGAGAAGAATAACCAGGAATGCCTAAGATATAGGCACTCATTGGTTTTAGGTCCTGGTCTTGGATCTGGAATGGTAGATTTGGGCACAAACCTGGCACAGCTCATTTCTTCTCATCTCGTCATCTTTATCTTGTACTGTTCCCACAGCTCAAGGACTTTTTCCTGCAATTGTCCTCTCTCTCTCCTGCATCATTAATTTTTACCTCTCTGCCCTGTACTGGAGTGTTCCCATCAGAATACAAACATGCTATAATATCTTCAATTTAAAAAAAATCTCCTTTGACCCCCACATCCCTCTTCAGCTGCTGTTCAACTTCTCTGCTGGCTTTGACAGTGAAACTTATCAGTAACTTGCTTTTTTTCCACTTTCTTACTTCTCATTCTCCCGTGAGCCCATTCCAATCAAGCCTTCATTCCTACCACCTAGCTTAAATAGCTTTTGCCAAGGTTGAAAATGAGTGAAAGTGTTAGTCGCTCAGTTGTGTCTTACTCTTTGTGACCCCATGAACTGTAGCTTCTATCCATGGACTCCTCCAAGCAAGAGTATTGGAGGGGGCAGCGATTCCCTTTTCTAGGGAATCTTTCCAACCCAGGGATCTTCCCAAACATGGGTCTTCTGCATTGCAGGCAGATTCTTTATCATCTGAGCCACCAGGGAAGCTCTCGCCAGGGTTGCCTATTGCTAAATTCAAAGGTCAATGCAGAGTCCTCATGTTGACCTGTCATCAGCATTTGTCACAGCTGACCACTGTACTTCTTGCAACACTTTTTCCTCTTGGCTCACACTCACTGTTTTCTTTACCAGTCATCTGTGCTGGATTTTCCTCTTCCTAAGCTTTTACTATTAAAGTTCCCCAGTGCTTAGTTCTTCTCTATGTTTCTACTTACATTTATATCTCCAATCCTAGCTCCAACCTCATTCCCCTAATTACAGACAGATATATCCAGCTTGTTCAATACTGCTGCTTGGTTGTCTCATAGGCATCCTGAATTAACATATCCTAAGCTGAACACATCTTTGAAACTGGTAATCACATCCTCATTTTAGTAATGGGAGAGTGACCTTTACCAGATATTCAGACCAAACACCTTAGACTCAGCTTTGATGTCTCTCCTCCTCTGATTCTCTATATCTAATCCATCAGTAGAACAAGGCAGCTCTCTCTATGTTTGAAATAATCCCACCCCAATTCCTTCTTCCCTCCTCCCCCACAGCCATCCTGGAGCAAGTAACCATGACCTCTTCCTAACTCTTGGAAGAGTCCATGAACTTATCTCTTTGCTTCTATTCTTCTTATAGTTTGTTATGGTTCAGTAGCTACTTCATGTCTGACTCTTTGCGACCTCATGGACTGCAGTACGCCAGGCTTTTCTGTCCTTCACTGTTTCCTAAAATTTGCTCAAACTCATGTCCATTGAGTTGGGGATGCCATCCAACCATCTCATCCTCTATCTTAGGATAATTATGGTTTAGAATGATAATTTTATTTTTAATTTTTTGACGTACAGTTGATTTACAATGTTGTGTTAATTTCTGCTGTACAGCCAAGTGAGTCATACATGTATGTATTTATGTGTAAAATCTTTTTCTGTATTCTTTTCCATTATGGTTTATCACTAGATATTGAATATAATCCCTGTGCTATACCGTAAGACCTTGTTGTTTATTCATTCTCTGTACAGTAGTTTGCATCTGCAAGTCCCAAACTCCCCCAGACCCGTCCTCCATTCCCCTCCCTCTTGGCAACCACAAGCCCGTTCTCTGTGTAGAATGACAATTTAAAGACATTGTCAGATCACGTTACAAGTCAGTGCGAAACAATCCAATCCATTCTCATTTTACTCAGATAAGTGCTACATGATCTGCGCCTTTTCTACCCTGTGATCTCACTGTTGTCCTTGGCTCACTTGGTCCTAACCACGTTCTTCTCTAATGTGCTGAGATGATCTCACCCCAGGGCCTTTGCACCTGCTGTTCTGTCTGCCTGGGATGCTCTTCTGCCCACTGTCATTCTGTTCACTTCTTTACTTCATTCAAGCCTCTACACAAATGACACTTCCTCAGAGAGCCTTCTGTGAAAATCCTACCTAAAACACACCTTTGTCATTCTCTATCCACCAATTCTTCTTTTTATTTTTGAACTTTAACAGCTTTATTGAGGTATAATTGGCACACATGCATATTTAAAGTACGCCATTTTTATAAGTTTTGACATATCCATCAGTGAAACCATCAGCACAATCAGGATAATGAGCCATCCATTACTCCCAAGTGTCTACTTACATTGCTTTGTAATCTCTTCCTGCCTCTCCTCACACATAAGCAATTGCTGATCTGCCTTCTGTTGCTACAGATTAGTTTGCATTTTCTAGAACTCACATAAATGGAGTCATATGGTATGTATTCTTTTGTAATCTGGCTTCTTTCACTCAACACAATTATTTTGAGATTCATCCATGTCATAGCGAGTATCGTTTCTTTTCATTGCTGAGTATTATTTCATTGTGTGTTGATCCATTTACCTATTGGCACATGGAATATTTCTAACTGTTGGTTATTACAAATAAAGATATGGTGGCTGCTGCTGTTTAGTCGCTATGTTGTATCTGACTTTGCCACACCATGGATTGTAGCCTGCCAGAATCCTCTGTCCATGGGATTTCCCAGGCAAGAATACTGGAGTGGATTGCCATTTCCTTCTCCAGGGGATCTTCCCCAACAAGAGATCAAACCCATGTCTCCTGCTTGGCAGGTGGATTCTTTAAAAGATATGGTGGACATTCATGTAAAAGGCTTTGGGTGAACACATTTTTTTCCTTTCTTTTGGGTAAATACCTCAAAACATAATGATTAAGTTATATGGTAGGCATATGTTTAATTTTCAAGAAACTGTCAAATTATTTTCTGAAGTATCTGTATCATTTTACAGATAAACCAGTATTGTATGTGAATTCCAGTTCCTCTTCATTCTTGCCAACACTCAGTAATTCTAAAAGCTGTGTTGTGGTAGCTCATTGAGGTTTTAATTTGAATTTCCTTAATTACTAATTGTGTCTAACATTTTTTTCACGTGCTTATTTGCCACCCATATGTCTTAGCTGGCAAAGTGTCTGTTCAAAACTTTTCTTCATTGTATAAGTTTTCTGGTTCTGCATAATAAACTGTCACAAGCTTAGTGACTTAAAAGAGCATTCATTTATTATCTTATTCAATAACATGTAGATTGGAATTTTTTGTTATTATTTTTGCATATGGACATCTGCTGTTTTGGATATTGGTCTGTAGTTTTATTGTGATGTATTGGTATTGTAATGGTTTGGTATCAGAGTAATAAAGACTGCAGAGAATGAGTTGGGAAGTATGTCTCTTCTTCAGTTTTCTAAGAGTTTGTATAGAAATGATATGACTTTTTCCTTAAAATCTGGATAAAATTTGTCTGTGAAACCATCTGGGTTTGGAATTTTCTTTGTGGGAAGAACTTTTTTTTAATAGATACAAGGTTATTCAAGTTTTCAATTTCTTTGTAATTGAGTTTTGGTATTAATAGTTTCTATATTTCAAGAAATATACCCATTTCATTTAAGTTGTCTTGTTTATTGACATAAAGTTTTTAAAATAGTATTTTCTTATCATCATCTTGATATCTGTAAAATCTGTGTTGATGTTAGCTTTCTCATTCCTGATATCAGTAATTTATCTCTTCTTTTTTTCTTCCTGATTAGCCTGCTGGAAAATCATCCATTTTACTAATCTTGTCAAGGAGCCCTCTCTTGGTTTCATTGATTTTTTAATAATTGCTGTACTGTTTTTTTATTTCATTGACTTTTGGTCTGATCTTTATCAATTATTTCCTTCTACTTATTTTGGGTTTAGTTTGTTTTTCTTTTTCTAGTTTCTTACTGTGGAAACTGAGGTTTTGAGGCCTTTTTTTTCCTGCCGAAATTGTGTTTAGTGCTACACATTTCCCTATAGTATTGTTTTAATTCCATACTACAAATTTTACTATGTTGTGTTTTCATTTTCATTCAGTTCAAAATGCTTTCTGTTTTCCATTTTGATTTATTCCTTGGAGTATGAGTTTAGAAGTGTGTTAGCAAATGTCTCAGGGCTTTCCAAAGATCTTTGTTGTTGATTTCTAACTTAATTCCATTGTAGTCAGAAAATATACTTTGTATTACTTGAATCCTTTTAAATTTATTAAAACTTTAAATTTGTGGTCTAGAATATGGTCTATTTTAGGAAATATTCTGTGAACACTTGAAGGGAACATGTAGTCTATATTTGTTGTGTGGCATTTTCTATAAATATTAATTGGGTCAAGTTCATTTATACTGTTGCTTAAATTTTCTATGTCCTTATTGCTTTCCTATCTACTTGTTCTATCAATTATTGAGAGAGAAGTATTGAAATTCTTGACTAAAATTGTCTGCTTATAGTTTTATCTGTTTTTGCTTCAAGTAATTTGAAGAATTTATTGTTGGGTGTCCTGGTGGCTCAGACAGTAAAGAATCTGCCTGCAGTGCAGGAGACCCAGGTTTGACTCCTGGGTCAGGAAGATCCCCTGGAGAGGGAATGGCTACCCACTCCAGTCCAGTATTCTTGCCTGGAGACTTCTATGGACAGAGGAGCTTGGCAGGCTATAGTCCATGGGGTCGCAAAGAGTCAGATATGACTGAGCTACTAACACTTTCACTTGGGCTTCCCTGGTAGCTTAGATGGTAAGGAATCCACCTGCAATGTGGGAGACCTGGGTTCGATCCCTGGGTTGGGAAGATCCCTTGGAGAAGGGCATGGCAACCCACTCCAGTATTCTTGCCTGGAGAATGCCCATAGACAGAAGAGCCTGGTGGGCTACAGTACGTGGGATCATAGAGTTGGACATGACTGAGTGACAAAGCACACACAGCACACACATCTTTTGATGACTGTTTTGTCCTGTTGATAAACTGATGATTTTGTCATCATGTTACCTCTGATTATACTCTTTACTCTGTAATCTACTCTGTCTGCTGTTATTATAACCACTCCAGCTTTCCTTTGGTTAGTGTTTGCAAGGTATATCTTTTTCCATCTTTTGCTTTTATCATATTGTGCTTCTTATAGGTAGGTAGCATACAGTTGCATTTTGTTTTCTTCCCTATCTGACAATCCATGTCTTCTATTTGGAGTATTTAGACCATTTACATTTTATATGCTTATTAGTAGAATTACCTATCTGGGAATATTGTAGGGTTCACTTTATTTACTTTTTGTCTCTCAAGAATCACAGTCCATTGTTGTCTGAGGTTCAGTATCTTAAAGATAATTGCAAAAATAAAAATCATTGCATAGTATACATATATGTAATCTAGAAAAATGGTACTGATGAGCCTATTTGCAGGGTAGGAACAGAGATGCAGACATAGAAAATGGAACTTGTGGACACAGCAGGGGAAAGAGAGGGTGGGAAGAATTGAGAGAGTAGCATTGAAACATACACATTACCACAAGTAGAATAGGTACCTCTTTGGGAAGTTGCTACATAACACAGGGAGCTCAGTCTGGTGCTCTATGATGACCTAGAAGGGTGGAGGGGTATGTGGGAGGGAGGTTCAAGGGGGAGGGGACATATGTATACATGTGGTTGATTCACGTTGTTGTACAGCAGAAACCAATACAACATTGGAAAGCAATTAACTTCCAATTAAAAATTTAAAAGTGGAAAAAAACATTGTACATTTTGTTAATATTTTGAATGTTTTAAGCAGAATGTTAATGATTCCTTTTATTTGACTGGAAACTTTAATATTCCTTTATTTTTCCATAGTTTTTATCACCACCTGTAATATATATTTATTTGTTTTTCTTTTCTATAAAAGCTGCATGAGTGAAGGAAATTTTGTTGTTGTTCACTATTTAGTTCTCTTTAACAAGAATATTTCCTATGACATAACAGGTGATTGGGCTTCCCAGGTGGTGCTAGTGGTAAAGAACCCCTAAAGAACCTGCCAATGCAGGAGACATAAGAAGCTGGTTTGATTCCAGGGTTGGTAAGATCCGCTGGAGAAGGAAATGGCAACCCACTCAGTTTTCTTGCCCAGGGAAGTCTCATGAATAGAGGAGCCTGGTGGGCTATAGCCCATAGGGTCACAGAGTTGGACATGACTGAAGTGACTATATACAACAGATGATCAATAAATGTTTATTAACGAAAGAAAGGATGAGTCAATGAATAAATGCATCCTATCACCTAGCCACCATTCCAGCCACAGAGATCTGCTCATGTTCCCTACTCCTGTCAGGTCTGTGCCTATGTGCTTCTGCATGCTGGTTTCTGTCTGACAAAACTCTTCTCTCTCCTTTCTGAAATATTTACTTGTCTTTCAAGCTCCAACTCCCATATGACCTTCTCCATAAATTCTTCTCTGATTATTCTGGCTAACCCAGATCTCTCCCTCCTCCAAGCCATTTTAGCACTTACAATCAGAACCACGTAAGTTATAATTTTAATGTTCCCTATTAAGGTAATGTGAACTCTTTGAGGACCTTCCTCATTCTATTCTTTTGCATCTGGCACGGTGTTGTTTTCAGGAAATATATACTGGGCTGCTATATTTAAAATGGATAACCTACAGGGTCCTGCTATATAGCACATGGAACTCTGCTTAATGTTATGTGGCAACCTGGATGGGAGGGGAGTTTGGGGGAGAATGGATACACATATTAATATATGGTCAAGTCCCTTTGCTATTTATCTGAAACTATCACAACATTGTTAATCAGTCATACTCCAATGTATGGCAAAACCAATACAATATTGTAAAGTAATTAGCCTCCAATTAAAAAAAGTTTAATGAAAAAAACTAAAAGAAATACATGTTGGTAATGATTGGGGTCTCTGCTCTTTGTATATCTTGTGGGTGGAGGGTATCTCTCGTTCTTTCTCAGTTTCAATTCTTTCCATGGTGCCAGAAAAATATTTCATGAGCTAGTGACCTGTCCTCTTTGAAGTTTCCAGAAGCCAGAGTGTTTTAATTGGTTTAGAGCAGAGGAAATGAAAGACATTTGAGGTTTACAATCAGAGGAGAGGGTCTAGAAATTCTTTTCTGGAAGAAAAGGGAAAAGGAGTTGGAGTGAGGGACTAATATTTCATAAGCATTTATTGTATCCAATCATTTTGTTTATTATGTCTTTCAATGGCCTCCACCAAACCATACCCTCACTATGCTAATATCAAGGCTGACATGTTAAAACAGTATTGCTTGCTAATGTGGATTCATAAAACAGAGTGATTGGGTTTATGGCAAAATATACTACTCTGGACTGAAATGTGTTCCCTGGTAGTGTGATGGTATTTG
Source organism: Moschus berezovskii (assembly GCF_049115385.1). NCBI lineage: Eukaryota > Metazoa > Chordata > Mammalia > Artiodactyla > Moschidae > Moschus > Moschus berezovskii. Next base: position 76,214,151 of record NC_142466.1, on the reverse strand, counting down.
GAGCCTGGACCTTTGGGAGGTAATTAGAGTTATATGAGGTCATAAAAGTGGGGCCCTCATGATGGAATTAGTATCCTTTTAAGAAGAGATAACAGAGTTCTGTTTCTCTTTCTTCAATACAAGCATGTGGCGAGATCAACACCACCTGCAAGCCAGAAAGAGGGCTCTCTCGGGGACTCAACCATGCTGGCACCCTGATCTCCGATTTTCAGCCTTCAGGACTATGAGAAAATAAATTTCTCCTGTTTAACCTCCTCTGTCTATGATTGTTTTGGCAGCCCAAGTTGACCAAGACACATACCCATCAGTATGTCATGTCTCAGGAGGATTGGCAAGAAGTCATGTCTCAGGAGACACAGGCCTGTTGCTTTCCTTGCTTGGCCTTGATGAAGAATCATATAATGTTGATATTTCCAGTGGCTACCCCTGAGAGTCACTCCAATATATTGCCCAGTTTTTCTACTTCTTTTTTTGGCATGCAGTGGGAAGGCCATCCTGTTGTGTGATTCTTCCTGATGCTTTCGCCGTGTCTCTGGGTCCAAAGTCACACTGATTGTGGCTATAAAAAGGAGAGGCCCCCTAGTTTTGTGGCTCCATGCAGCCCTTAGGAGGATGTATTCTTCCTCTGTTAGATCATGGGCACAATGCTCCGTGCCCTTGAACCATGAGGTTAGCTCCGAGGATGAACTGTAGGACTCTTTGGTCCCACTCAACAGTATATGCCAGTCACTAGAAAGTAGCTCCATCTATCATGAACTTCTAATCCGTATTGATCATGCTCCAAATCCCCCTCAGGCCTCCATGAGATTCCCTGCTGGGCATCTCTCCTCTTGTGGTTTGTGTCCTTACCTCAACTGGTGGGGTCATTGCCCCTCTGCTGCCATCAGACACTGTTATGTAACCCTTCCCTATATGGTTTAGTTACTAAGTCATGTCTGACTGTTATGACCCCGTGGACTGCAGCCCACCAGGCTCCTCTGTCCATGGGCTTTCCCAGGCAAGAATACTGGAGTGAGTTCCCATTTCCTTCTCCAGTGGATCTTCCTGACCCAGGGATCAAATGTGGGTCTCCTGTACTGCACGCATTCTCTTGTATTGCAGGTGGATTCTTTACCAATTGTGCCTCCAAGGAAGATATCAAACACTATTAGGTAACCCTTCTTTAGCTCATCTGTGATTGAGGGATGGTCTCACTATCACCCCTCAGCTCTCCTGGAAAAGTACTTGGTTCTTCTCCTGGTAGCAGCCTATGAGCATCAGCCTATGAGCATCAGCCTCTGCTCACTTACCCAGTAAATGCTTCCAGGGGGATCTCAGCATCTCAGAAGCCCCTCTCTCCTTCAGCTGGGGTTGGTCTTTGCCTGCAAATAGGAAGCTTGTTATTACATAGAAAGAAGATACCTTGGAAGGTTCCCAGCGAATCAAAAATACCCATGCCAGCATTTTTTAGACCCGGAACCCATCCTGGGGAAAGCTCTACAGTGACTTCAGTTCCATTCTAGGAACATGGCCATGTGGGAGACCAAAGATAACAGCTTGGAGGTTTTTCCTGTTTTGAAGTTTTTTTTTTTTTTTTTGTAATAATGTTTTCTATTTCAAGAGAAACTCAGTTTTACAAACTCACCTATTAATGTTTATGGCTTTAGGTCTTTTATCTCTCCAGCCATCAGGGAAAAAAATAACTTTGGCAGAAGTAAAGTTGGACTGGCCACTCTTATCTCTGTCAAGCTCAGGGGATTGGCTGTCAGATCTCCCAGCTAAATGACAGGGACATTTTTCTTCTAGAGTTGATCTTGTTCCCTGGCAAGCTGGATGTGATTTGTCTTAACACTCAGATTCCCTTGTCAGGTATGTTTAGACATATGGCTTTGTAAAAATGGTGTTTTGAACTCTATTTGTTTGCACTCCTGCTAGAGCTGGTTGTTGGTAGAAGGGGAGTCTTGAGTAACTGAATTGGCAGCAGTTTTGCTTGGGCTCCACTGGGAGCCACTGGGGGATGGGCAGATTACATCTCCATGTGACCAATTTTACAGACAGTTATCCTTCTCTACAAACTCATTTATGAGTAGAACCCATGGTGTGGAATGGTAGCTTGTGGAATACATCTGGGTGAAGTTTTAATGGCATCTCTTTTCTACCTGGCCACCTCTGGCAATATTGATTCTTTGTGAAGTCAGCCCAGCTTGTGTTAACAAAGATTAACCAAAGGATGGATAATCTAGATTGGGTAGAAAGGGAATAAATCCCTCTTATTTAAATAGTAGGTATGACTGTCCCAACCCATGGGTCAACAACTTTGTCCTGGAAAAGTTAGGGGGCTGAAATGGGTGGGCAAAAGAGCTTTTGGGGATCTCAACATATTTTCTCTCCAAGTTTTTTAAGGTAGCTGCTGCTGCTGCTGCTAAGTCACTTCAGTTGTGAAGGTAGAGATCTCATTTATTGGTGGAGTGTAGAAAACTTAAAATTGAGTTTAGTTGCTAAGTATTCCAGCAAATTGGGCCTTACCCTCCTGGCTCGTAGTATGACAAGAACAACTTAATGATCAAGACCAAGACAAAACAACCCCCCTCCCAGAACCAAAAACAAACACACACAAAATTAACTGGATCAGTGAAGACTGGTGCGAACAAAAAATCAAGTGTTCGACTGGGACTTTCAAGTCTCCTTTAAATTTTACATTACCTGGAAAATACTCAGGTGTGATAAAACTTAGTGAGATGACCCGAATATTATTGATAGATCTGGTAATGAAAACAGGATGATTACATGAGGCGCACCATGGAGATTAAGACTGTGGGGCTCGGATTCCAACTGAATCTTGGAGGCTTGTTCTCCCAGCTCTAAAAGCCATCTACCTCAATGGTAACAGATCCCAAGTTACTCTTGGTGAAGCCCCTCACATTGTGTAGAATTGTAGCTCAATGTATTAAAAACTGTAGTTGAATACCATGCCAGAGAAAGATCCTCTGTGCTAAGAGCTATTAATGACTCTGAATGGTGGGTTCCCTGCCCTAATAACTTGCTCAGCTTTATTGAGTCTATGATCAGTGATTGACTGGCTGGACAAAGATGATAAGTTTATCCCACCTTAAAAAAGGAGATCTCTCTCTGCTTCTCCCGAACACACACTTACAAGTTTGGGAACATTCCATAGAAAGTGTTTCTTTGATGAACTCACCGAAGCCTGGGTTTTTCAGATCAATGCTTTATGTGAGAAACAAATAGATATTTGGATAAGGCTTTTAACCATAGACAATGTATTTAACCAATTACGAACTGGTGGTAGAGTCCACTAGGAACAATATTAGATCATGTGTGGTTTTGGTTGACTCTTTTCTAGCCTTTATATTGATTATGAACTAATACACAAGCCCATCAAAAACCCACAGTTATTGATACCTATGTGTACTCAGTGGGCTTCCCAGGTGGCTCTAGTGGTCAAGAACCCACCTGCCAATGCAGGGAGACATAAAGGATGTGGGTTTGATCCCTGGGTCAGGAAAATCCTCTGGAAGAGGGCATGGTAACCCATTCCAGTATTCTGGTCTGGAGAATCCCATGGACAGAGGAGCCTGGTGGGCTACAGTCCATAAAGTCACAAAGAGTCAGACATGACTGAATTGACTTAGCATGCATGCATGGAGTCGGTACTACAATTTCATAATAGCAGTCAGGGTTAGTCGATGGAGCAGAAAAATCAGAAAGTGTTTTGAAGGCCATCTTTTCAATTTGTTTCTTATACTTTTGAACTGTGATGCGGGAGAAGACTCTTAAGAGTTCCTTGGACAGCAAGGAGATCAAACCAGCCAATCCTAAAGGAAATCAACCCTGGATATTCATTGGAAGGACTGGTGCTGAAGCTGAAGCTCCAGTATGTGGTCCTGTGCCTACTTTTGACACCTGTGACTAGCAGTAGGGCCTTTCCCTAGTACCCATACAGTTCCCAGAGTAGCCTAGCATGGGTAAAGATTTGCTATGAAAGCCCACACATGGTGTTCCTGTGCATATCAACTTAAAAAATTCCAGGCTAAAATTCTTATGTCCATTCTCCATGGCGTGGACCTGCCCACTCATTCATCTGTGTGTTGGGACTGGCCCGAGACTCTTTATCAAGAAAGATCTCAGTTTTGCCTGCCTGTTGGCTCCTCCAGTTGGAGAAAGAATGGCTTCTCCTCAGTCATTCTTCTTGAGGGGCTCTTCAGCCCTACAAGAAGATAGCACTCCCACTTTTGGCTCTTTTGTTGATTAAGGTGAATGGGTTTGAAATGGTAGCCGGGACTAGCCACACTCTGGGTGCTTTTCAGGGTGGACAGTCCTGAGTTCATTGTCTCTCAATATTGACTTTAAAAAATTCTGCTAAGAAAAGCAATACATAAGGAGATTGTTCAAGTGAAAACCTAGAGTCTGGAGTCTAAAGTCTAAAGGGTCTGACATCTATCCTAGGTCAAGTCCTATCACTAGAGTCTGGGAATGAGATCTCATTACCCTATCCTTCCTATATTCTCTCCCCTGAATCCTATTGTTTTCACTAGATGGGCCTTTGAGGGGTGCTCTGCTCCTAATCCATATTGGGAGTGGTTAGAAAATCTCAGTGGTGTTTAATGCAAAGGCATCGCTCATTGCATCTTGTAGGATCCTCCTTTAGAGGTTTCGACAGATCTTCTCTATCCTAGTTCAAGTGTGGCTATGCATGAATGCAAGCATGTTAAGTCTCTTTAGTCATGTAGCCCACCAGGCTCCTCTATCCATGAGATTCTCCAGGCAAAAATACTGGAGTGGGTTGCCATTTCCTCCTTCAGGGGATCTTCCAACCTAGGGATCAAATCCACTTCTCTTATGTCTCCCACATTGTCAGGTGGGCTCTTTACCACTGGCACCACCTGGGAAGCCCCAAGTATGGCTATAACTCTGGTCACCTGGTGTTTCTTTTAGAAACACTGTGAACCACGTAAATGACCAACATTCCCTTTCCATATTAGCTTCTATAACACTTGAGGTTATATGTGTGGTCAGCTCTTAGATCTTTACCCTCTTCATTTTTCCAGCCTCATTTATGGCTTCTGCTTCATTTCTACCTTAATTCCTTTCCTTTTTTGCATGAGTTTCAACCTTTATCTTTTTGTCTTAATGTGATCTCATAAGCCCTCTTCAAACTTACCTGGAGCAAAGTGAGGTTCAGTTCAGTTCAGTTGCTCAGTTGTGTCTGACTCTCTGTGACTTCATGGACTGCAGCACGCCAGGCCTCCCTGTCCATCACCAAATCCCAGAGTTTACACAAAATAATACCCATTGAGTTGGTGATGTCATCCAACCATCTCATCCTCTGTTGTCCCCTTCTCCTCCCACCTTCAAACTTTCCCAGCATCAGGGTCTTTTCCAATGAGTCAGCTCTTCGCATCAGGCGGCCAAAGTATTGGAGTTTCGGCTTCAGCATCAGTCCTTCCAATGAATATTCAGAACTGATTTCCTTTAGGATGGACTGGCTGGATCTCCTTGCAGTCCAAGGGACTCTCAAGAGTCTTCTCCAATACCACTGTTCAAAAGCATCAATTCTTCAGCTCTCGGCTTTCTTTATAGTCCAACTCTCACATCCATATATGACTACTGAAAAAACCATAGCCTTGACTAGACAGACCTTTGTTGGCAAAGTAATGTCTCTGCTTTTTAATAAGCTGTCTAGGATGGTCATAACTTTCCTTCCAAGGAGTAAGTGTCTTTTAATTTTATGGCTGCAGTCACCATATGCAGTGATTTTGGAGCCCCCCAAAATAAAGTCTGCCACTGTTTCCACTGTTTCCCCATTTATCTCCCATGAAGTGATGGGACCGGATGCCATGATCTTTGTTTCCTGAATGTTGAGCTTTAAGCCAAATTTTTAACTCTCCTCTTTCACTTTCATCAAGAGGCTCTTTAGTTCTTCTTTACTTTCTGCCATAAGGGTGGTGTCCTCTGCATATCTGAGGTTATTGATATTTCTCCCAGCAATCTTGATTCCAGCTTGTGCTTCATCTGGCCCAGCATTTCTCATGATGTACTCTGCGTATAAGTTAAATAAGCAGGGTGACAATATCCAGCCTTGACATACTCCTTTTCCTATTTGGAATCAATCTGTTGTTCCATGTCCAGTTCTAACTGTTGCTTCCTGACTTGCATACAGATTTCTCATGAGGCAGGTCAAGTGGGCCTTATCACATGGACCACATCTTTGTCTAACTCAATGAAACTATGAGCCATGCCATGTAGGGCCACCCAAGATGGACGGGTCATGGTGGAGAGTTCTGACAAAATGTGGCCCACTAGAGAAGGGAACGGAGAAGGCAATGGCAAGCCACTCCAGTACTCTTGCCTAGAAAATCCCTTGGATGGAGCAGCCTGGTAGGCTGCAGTCTGTGGGGTCGCTAAGGGTTGGACACGATTGAGCGATTTCACTTTCACACATTGGAGAAGGAAATGGCAACCCACTCCAGTGTTCTTGCCTGGAGAATCCCAGGGATGGGGGAGCCTGGTGGGCTTCTGTCTATGGGGTCACACAGACTCGGACACGACTGAAGTGACTTAGCAGCAACAGCAGCAGCAGAGAAGGGAATGGCAAACCACTTCAGTATTCTTGCCTTGAGAACCCCATGAACAGTATGAAAAGGCAAAAAGATAGGACACTGAAAGACGAACTCCCCAGGTCAATAGGTGCCCAATATGCTACTGGAGATCAGTGGAGAAATAACTCCAGATGAAAAGACAAAGCCAAAGCAAAAACACCACCCAATTGTGGATGTGACTGGTGATGGAAGCAAGCTCCAATGCTGTAAGAGCAATATTGCATAGGAACCTGGAAAGTTAGGTCCATGAATTAAGGCAAATTGGAAGTGGTCAAACAGGAGATGGCAAGAGTGGACATTGACATTTTAGGAATCAGCTAAATAAAATGGACTGGAATGGGTGAATTTAACTCAGATGACCATTATATCTACCACTGTGGGCAGGAATCCCTTAGAAGAAATGGAGTAGCCATCATAGTCAGCAAGAGAATCTGAAATGCAGTACTTGGTTGCAATCTCAAAAATGACAGAATGATCGCTGTTCATTTCCAAGGCAAACCATTCAACAACATGGTAATCCAAGTCTATGCCCTGATGAGTAATGCTGACGAAGCTGAAGTTGAACGATTCTATGAAGACCTACAAGACCTTCTAGAACTAACACCCCCAAAAGATGTCCTTTTCACTATAGGGGACTGGAAAGCAAAAGTAGGAAGTCAAGAAACACTTGGAGAAACAGGCAAATTTGGCCTTCGAGTACAGAATGAAGCAGGACAAAGGCTAAAAGAGTTCTGGCAAGAGAACGCACTGGTCATAGCAAACACCCTCTTCCAACAGCACAAGAGAAGACTCTTCACGTGGACATCACCAGATGGTCAACACCAAAATCAGATTGATTATATTCTTTGCAGCCAAAGATGGAGAAGCTCCATACAATCAGCAAAAGCAAGACTGGGAGTTGACTGTGACTCAGATCATGAACTCCTTATTGCCAAATTCAGACTGAAATTGAAGAAAGTAGGGAAAACCACTAGACCATTCAGGTATGACCTAAATCAAATCCCTAATGATTACACAGTGGAAGTGACAAATAGATTCAATGGACTAGATCTGATAGAGTGCCTGATGAACTATGGACAGAGGTTCATGACATTGTATAGGAGACCGAGATCAAGACCATCCCCAAGAAAAAGAAATGCAAAAAAAGCAAAATGGCTGTCTGAGGAGGCCTTACAAATAGCTGTGAAAAGAAGAGAAGCAAAAAGCAAAGGAGAAAAGGAAAGATATACCACCTGGAATGCAGAGATCCAAAGAATAGCAAGGAGAGATAAGAAAGCTTTCCTCAGTAATCAGTACAAAGAAATAGAGGGAAACAATAGAATGGCAAAGACTAGAGATATCCAAGAAAATTAGAGATACCAAGGGAACATTTCATGGAAAGATGGGCTCAATAAAGGACAGAAATGGTATGGACCTAACAGAAGCAGAAGATATTAAGAAGCGGTGGCAAGACTATATAGAAGAACTGTGCAAAAAAGATCTTCATGACCCAGATAATTACGGTGGTGTGATCACTCACCTAGAGCCAGACATCCTGGAATGCGAAGTCAAGTGGGCCTTAGGAAACATCACTACAGACAAAGCTACTGGAGGTGATGGAATTCCAGTTGAGCTATTTCAAATCCTAAAAGATGATGCTGTGAAAGTGCTGCACTCAATATGCCAGCAAATTTGGAAAACTCAGCAGTGGCTACAGGACTGGAAAAGGTCAGTTTTCATTCCAATCCCAAAGAAAGTCACTGCCAAAGAATGCTCAAACTACCACACAATTGCACTCATCTCACAAGCTAGTAAAGTAATGCTTAAAATTCTCCAAGCCAGGCTTCGGCAATACGTGAACTGTGAACTTCCAGATGTTCAAGCTGGTTTTAGAAAAGGCAGAGAAACCAGAGATCAAATTGCCAACATCTGCTGGATGACTGAAAAAGCAAGAGAGTTCCAGAAAACATCTATTTCTGCTCTATTGACTATGCCAAAGCCTTTGACTGTGTGGATCACAGTTCAGTTCAGTTCAGTTCAGTCACTCAGTCGTGTCTGACTCTCCGCAACCCCATGAATCACAGCACGCCAGGCCTCCCTGTCCATCACCAACTCCCGGAGCTCACTCAAACTCATGGCCACAGAGTCGGTGATGCCATCCAGCCATCTCATTCTCGGTCGTCCCCTTCTTCTCCCGCCCCAACCTTTCCCAGCATCAGAGTCTTTTCCAGTGAGTCAACTCGTCGCATGAGGTGGCCAAAGTATTGCAGTTTCAGCTTCAACATCAGTCCTTCCAATGAACACCCAGGATCGATCTCCCTTAGAATGGACTGGTTGGATCTCCTTGCAGTACAAGGGACTCTCAAGAGTCTTCTCCAACACCACTGTGGAAAATTCTGAAAGAGATGGGAAAGTGAGGATATATATGAATACATGATAAACTCCAGGGCGTAGATGTTGTTATATCTTCTTTAAAGATGAGGAAACTGAGGCCCTAAGAGCAAATCAACTTGCCCAGTGTTGTAAAACTGGTAGTAAGCAGATGGCTGAGGTTGAGCTCAGTCAGGCCTGGCTGACTCTCTAACCTTCTTTCTTCTCACTGCCCCCGACTCTTCATGCTCAGAAATACACTCAGGAAGAGGTGTACTGGGCAATGAGAGGAGCTGCTAATACAAGGAGCTGGTGGCATGAAGTTGATGAGAACTGAAAGCTGCACATCTATTTTACATCTGGGAAGGACATGTTTATGGGACATTTCAGTCATCAGGGTATAAGTAATCTGCAGAGTCAATCCCAATTGTGTTGTAACCTTGATTAACTGAGACTGGTTAGCTTGAGTAATTGAATTGTCAAGTTAGCTGAGAGTTAACTCAGCAGACTGTACTTTTCCATGCTGACTATTGACAGTTTTTTTGTAGTCTCTGTTTTCTTGCCTTGGTTCCTGTACTGTGATGTACGTGTTGGGACTCTTAGTATAATTATAGATTTCATTCAATACCTAATGTGGTACTCTTAAAGAAAGACCACATCATGCCTCTAGATTCCATCAAATGTTAGGAGTTTTCTTGGGCCTTGGGGTCAATCTTGTGTTTATCAGTTCTCTCTGAGCACGATAGTTGATGGACACACGGAGTGTGGACAGGACACTACTGAGCCCACTGCAAGCTTGTATTTATATTATACTTCAACCCATGCCATTGGCTGTCCAGTCCTCTGACCTAAAATGAGGAGGGCTCTTCATAAAACTACAGAGGCAATCTATTTGGCTGTAATTTGCCTATTTCACATGAAATCAAAGACCCCAAATTATGTTTCAGTTCTGCAAGCATTCCCTTTGGCAGGATTCTGGTTAGTCAGGATTTTGTTTGCCTCTGTGGCTTCCTCATTATCCAAAACCATTTATTGAATTCCTTTTGTGCCTGAAAAATGTGCTGGGCTTTGAGAATAGAAAGATGTACGCAGCCTGAAAAGTGAAAGAAAGTGAAAGTTGCTCAGTCATGTCTAACTCTTTATGACCCTATGGACTGTAGCCCACCAGGCTCCTCTGTCCATGGAATTTTTCAGGCAAGAGTGCTGGAGTGGGTTGCCATGCCCTCCTCTAGGAGATCTTCCTGACTCAGGGATTGAACTCAAGTCTCCTGCATTGCAGGCAGATTCTTTACCATCTGAGCTACCTGGGAGGCATGTATGGAGGCTAGATAAGTTTAATTTCATGGCAGTGAACAGACCAAGCTAGCTGTGGCTGGGAGGTACGCTGAAGGTGATATGAATCCTACTCTGTGGTGTATCAGAAAGAGAGCCGGCCTTGACTTCAGACCCACCCCCGACCTTCTGTAGAACTGGTGGATACTTCCCCTAGAAGTTCTCCTTGCTGAACTTCAGTTTCCTTATCTGTAAAATAGGGATACAAATGGCTATCCAGAGCTTTGTCAGAAAGATCGGAGATAATGTATATGAATCTTCAGCACATAATAGATGCTCAATAAATGGTAGCTGGTAATAGTGTGCCTCTGAGTGTTTTCTGCTCAGAAAAACGAGAAAACTTTCAGAATTGTTTGGAGAACTGTTGGTATCATTTCTGTGAGGTCCCCATAGATGGCCGGTTGAAAGGCCAAGGCTGCTATGAGTTACAGTCTGTGGATACACACGTCTATAAGTTGCCCCAGCCTGTGTAAATGCACGACTGAGTGCAACCATCTGCATTGTAGTGAAGATACGCGTGTGCTGCTGTCAACTCTTCTACAGCCTCCAGCATTCGCTTGGCCCATTCATCAAGCCCCGTGGCTGCCCAACAGAAAGAACATTGTGTGCCTTGCTTGTTCTGCACACTTTATACTGAGAGAGAGCAAATCGATAGGAGAAAATGTGAGTTTGTTCTGCTGAGGAGAAGCGTGGGGGCTGCAGGGAGTGTTGGGGAAGGGGAGCATGAAAACGAGTGAGGTGCAGTAAGGAAACAGATGGAAGGGAAGGGATACTAAGAGAAGGGAAGGTGAGGGCTGACCGAGTGGTCCCCCGTCTGGTGGTTTGCAACTTCCTGTGAGTCCAGAAAGGTGTTTTGCATTCACAGATTGAAATGATAGCCACAAAACTAGATAAAGGAGCCAAGGATTTTGCTTGCTCTGGCTGGGTCCATGGTCCACACGAGGGACTACCCAACCTTTTCTGTTTCCCTTCATGCCTTCCTCTTCTCTCCTTCCATCTCCTCTTTTCTTTCCTTTTTGGTTTGAATTTCTCCCCCGTTCCATCTCTCTTCCTGCTTCTCCCTCTTCCCGCTCTCCTTTTCCAACCCCCAGGGCTGGTGCCAGGTATTCATTTCACTAACTGAACTTTTCCACCACCCTCATCCCCTAACCAAGCCATTAACACCCCGCAGCTCAGTGGGATGCACGCTCAGCCTGTTATTAACCTCAGTTCAGCTGCCAACCAAGCCGTGTGCAGACTGATCCTGCAGGGAGAGGTGGACCTGGACGTCCTGTGAAATGATGGCGTCTGAATGCTGCCTGGTCCAGGCAGCCCAGAGTCGTTGGGCAGGATGGGGGCAGGAGGCCTGCGGGGATGCTGGAGAGCGGGGGAGGGTGGAACATAAAGGGAGTGAGACAGTCTGGAGCCACCTCCCAAGGCCTGGCTAAGGCTAGAGAGGCAGCCTGAGCCCTTGTGTTGCCCAGGTGAGCAGACAGAAGCACGGTGAAGCCAGAAGGGCCCTGGATCCTGATTATGGAGGGTCCAGTATACTCCAAGGCACTTACCTGCTTTGAGCCTCCACTTTCTCAACTTTCAGATGGGAACAATGATTCCTTGTCCTCCCCCTCATGGAGCTCTAATGAGGCTTGAATGAGGGAGAGGGAGGTAAAGCACTGTGAGGCATGGTGGGTTAGTTTGGCTGTCATGACAAAGCATCCCCAGACTCGGGGTTTAAACATAGTCCTGGAGGCTGATAGTCCAAGATCAAGACGTCAGCAGGATTAGTTTCTTTTCAGACCTCTGTCTTCAGCTTGTAGACAGCCATTTCTTCTTCCACTGTCTTCATGTCATCTTCCTCTGTGTATGTTTGTGTCCTAATCTCTTTTACTTACCAGGCCACCAGCCATACGGGATATGGGTTCATCTTACTGAACTCATTTTAACTTAAGTATCTCTTTAAATACTGACACACAAATTTGTGAAGAGTTTCCTTTTTTTTTTTTTTTTTGGAGGGGGTGCTTCTCTGGTGGCTCAAATGGTAAAGAATCCGCCTGCAAAGCAGGAGACCTGTATTCGATTGCTGGGTTCGATCCCTGGATTGGGAAGATTCCCTGGAGAAGGGCATGGCAACCCCCTCCAGTATTCTTGCCTGGAGAATCCCCATGGACAGAGGAGCCTGGTGTGCTACAGTCTGTGGGGTCGCAAAGAGTCGGCCATGACTGAGAGACTAAGCATACACATGACACATCTCTTTAAAGGAGCTTCCCAGGTGCCTCCGTAGTAAAGAATCTGCCTGTCAATGCAGGAGACGTGGGTTTGATTCCTAGATCTGGAAGATCCCCTGGAGAAGGCAGTGGCAACCCACTCCAGTATTCTTGTCTGGAAAACCCCATGGACAGAGGAGCCTGGTGGGCTACAGTCCATGAGGTTGCAAGAGTCGGACATGACTAAGTGCACACACACACACATGCAAGAAAGGACATGAAGGAAAACACCTTGCCATCTGTCATCACAACCTTTTCCTAAAACAGAGGCTATTTTAACATCCGGTGACACAAAGAAGAGAGAAGGGACATACTCAGAATGATGCATAGTCCTTTAAATTGAATAAACAGAGCATTGGGAAAAAATTCTCTCCATTGCCTTTTTAAAACTAATTTTGCTGGGGTGGATGAAAACTTCAGTAATCTGACCTGACATTTAGCTCATTATGCTTGCGTGTGAGCGTGTAACCTGAGTATGAGTCAGTGTGAGAGGAGGGGAGTGTGTGACTGTCTCCGCAAGTGTGAGTGTGTGAGTTTGTGAGTGCACTAGTGAGTGTGTTTGCAGGTATGTGTTGCGGATGGGGGAGGGGTGAGGTGTGTGAGTGTGATGGGAGGAAGGGAAGGGACACGGTGGCAGGAGCTGGCGTTTGCACTTTATCCCAGAACCTTGACTTGCTAACAGCCTGCTCAGTTATGAGGGACATTTCTCCTTTCTGTCCTGCCCCTCCTCCACTTTCCTCTCTTCTCCCCTACTCTAATTGCCCATCCCCTGGTTGGTAGGCAACCCCGCCAGACTTCTCACGTCCTGCCAAGAAGAATTGCTGTTGTGTAAAGGAACCTTTACATCCTCCTGACACACAGTCACTTCGGGAAGCGAAACTGGGCCAAGTCCTTATTCAGTAAAGGACTCAGCTCCCTTGGGGCTTGGCCCTGCCCGAGTCTCTCACGTGGTTTGCGACCTTGAGTCAGTGCTGCTGCCCTTCAGCTCCCCCACCCCAGCTGGGACAGAGCCATAGGTGACCCTGAAGCTTCCTGCAGGGACCCTTTGGTCCTCTCTCCTTGTTTCAGGGGCAGAGTCACTCGATCTTGGTCCACACTACTGGACTGAGGCTTCAGGTTCTCCCTGGCTGGCCCCAAACCAACTTTTGGCTCCTTTGCACTACCTCTTTCTTAGGGCAAGAGCTTGCACCAGTCAGCCAGACTGCCACCCCATTCCTCCATAATTAATTCTGGACCCTATTGTCTCTATACTGGAGAAGGCAATGGCAAGCCACTCCAGTACTCTTGCCTAGAGAATCCCATGGCTGGAGGAGCCTGGTGGGCTGCAGTCCATGGGGTCACTAAGTCGGACACGACTGAGTGACCTCACTTTCACTTTTCACTTTCACGCATTGGAGAAGGAAATGGCAACCCACTCCAGTGTTCTTGCCTGGAGAATCCTAGGGATGGGGGAGCTGGTGGGCTACCGTCTATGGAGTCACACAGACTCGGACACGACTGAAGTGACTTAGCAGTAGCAGCATTGTCTCTATGATTTTTGTAAAAAATTAATTTTATTTTTTAATTGAAGTATAATTGGTTTACAATGTTGTACCAGTCTGCTGTACAGCAAAGTGACTCAGTTATACACATACAGTTCAGTTCAGTCGCTCAGTCGTGTCCGACTCTCTGCGACCCCATGGACTGCAGCACACCAGGCCTCCCTGTCCTTCACCAACTCCTGGAGTTCACTCAAACTCATGCCCGTTGAGTCGGTAATGCCGTCCAACCATCTCATCCTCTGTTGTCCTCTTCCCCTCCCGCCTTCAAGCTTTCCCAGCATCATGGTCTTTTCCAATGAGTCAGCTCTTTGCATCAGGTGGCCAGAGTATTGGAGTTTCAGCTTCAACATCAGTCCTTCCAATGAATATTCAGGACTGATTTCCTTTAGGATGGACTGGTTGGATCTCCTTTCAGTCCAAGGGACTCTCAAGAGTATTCTCCAACACCACAGTTCAAAAGCATCAATTCTTCAGCACTCAGCTTTCTTTATAGTCCAGCTCTCATAAGACTACTGGTAAAACCATAGCCTCGACTAGATGGACCTTTGTTGGCAAAGTAATGTCTCTGCTTTTTAATATGCTGTCTAGGTTGGTCATAACTTTTCTTCCAAGGAGTAAGCGTCTTTTAACTTCATGGCTGCAGTCACCATCTGCACTGATTTTGGAGCCCCCCAAAATAAAGTCTGCCACTGTTTCCACTGTTTCCCCATCTATTTGCTATAAAGTAATGGGATCTTTGTTTTCTCAGTGTTGAGTTTTAAGACAACTTTTCCACTCTCCTCTTTCACTTTCATCAAGAGGCTCTTTAGTTCTTCTTCACTTTCTGCCATAAGGGTGGTGTCATCTGCATGTCTGAGGTTATTGATATTTCTCCTGGCAATCTTGATTCCAGCTTGTGCTTCATCCAGCCCAGCGTTCCTCATGATGTACTCTGCATAGAAGTTAAATAAGCAGGCTGACAATATCCAGCCTTAACGTACTCCTTTTCCTATTTGGAACCAGTCTGTTGTTCCATGCCCAGTTCTAACTGTTGCTTCCTGACCTGCATACAGATTTCTCAAGAGGCAGGTCAAGTGGTCTGGTATTCCCATCTCTTTCATACACATACAAACATTCTTTTTTATTTTTATTTTTTATTGGAGGCTAATTAATTTACAATATTATATTGGTTGGTTTTGCCATACATTGACATGAATCCACCCCGGGTGTACATGAGTTCCCCCTCTTGAACCTCCCTCCCACCTCCCTCCTCCCTTTATCCTCCTTCTGGGTCATTCCGAATTTTTTCTGACCCCCTGGACTGTAGCTCACCAGGCTGCTTTGTCTGTGGGATTTTCCAGGCAAGAATACTGAAGTGGGTGGCCATTTCCTTCTCCAGAAACCTTCCTGACCCAGGAATCGAACCTGCTTCTCTTCCACTGGCAGGTGGATTCTTTACCATTGAGCCACCTGAGAAACTCCATTATAGTTTATCACAGGATATACTGAATATAGTTCCCTGTGCTGTACAGTAGGACCTTGTTGTTTATCCATTTTATATATAATAGTTTGCATCTGCTCTTATGACTTTGTTTTGAAAGTTCTCCTCTCCTGGGAGGAGAGCCCTCTCAAATGTCCAATTTCTAAGGTCCGCTAAATGCCACCTCCTCCAGGAAGTCATTCGACATCACTGCAATGAATGCTGACTTTGACAACCAAGATGAGAGGAGTGTAGGGACTGGAGTCCAACCTCCAAATCCTCCCCCATCTTTTAAAACTTGTGCTCCCTGCAGTGGGCCTCTGGTTTGCCTCTAAGGCACAGTTTTGTTTGAGATGATAATATTGAGATTAATCTCCTTGGTTGGTCCCCTGTGCTGATTTCGCCCACTGTTTTTTTTAAAGCCATACTTTTGATTTTACTGTTCTTAAGTCTTTTTATGTTTTTACTATTTTTGTCTTTTTATGGAGTCGTTTTTTTAATGCTTATTATTTCTCATTGATTTTACTTTCTCGTTTAGTGTTTACTATAAAAGAGGAAATAGGAAATGGCAGCTTGAGGGGAGGGCTGGGCATCCTGGGCTCAGTGGGCTGGGTGGAGGAGACAGCAGCTGGGCTTTGAGTCAGACAGGGACAAGTGAGTCCAACGGCACCCCTCAGCCACTCATTACTCGGGGATCAAATCTACCTCTTGCTTGGAGCCCCAGGTTTCATCTGTAGACAGATCTGAGTACACCAGGTTGGGAGAATGAAATAAGACAATGCCTGTACAACTCGAAGCACAGTGTGTGGGCCCCTCTAGGCACTCACACAATGAAATTTCTGCTCTTTCATTTCACTCCCCAGGCTGAGCCCAGAGCTGGTCTTTAAGGAAGCCCCGGCTTGGATGTGAACGGCGCGCCATTAGCCTGCATGACACCTTTCTGCAAGTTGGAGAAGGGCGCCCCTGTTGGCAGACAGGGCACTGTACTGGGGACACCAGAGCTTGGCTGGGACCCACACCCAGGGCATATCTGAGCCTCAGAATGATGTCTGAAGGCAACCAACCTCATGTTTACCATCCCCCCAGCCCCCCATCCCCAAGGCTGAGTTGATCGCTGTGAGGCCAGCCCCAAAGGAGGCTAAGGGGAACTGTGAGGCAAAGGTGTTCATGCTGAGACTCTTCTGGGAGTGCGGGGTTGGGACCCACATGCCTCTCTTTTTCCACGTCTATGCCACCAGGTGCTGGCCTCCCACTTCCTTTTATATTTCCTGTTGCTCTGTATTTTCTAGAGTATGGCAGGTGCTTAATAAATGCTTCTCTTGTGTGTACAAATGTGAGGGGACTCGGGGAACAAGCTGTGGAATGAAAGGAAAATGGCCTATGACCCTTGTGGCCCACCCCCAGGTGCAGCCTCTGAGGGCCCAGGGGCGACACCAGGTCCTGACTCTCCTTCATTCCCAAGTTCACAGACACTGTTAACTGGCCAAATGCATTGCCACAAGTTTCTGTTGCATTTTCTAGGCACTCCTAAGTTCAGACAGACCTGCAGGAGCCGGACAAGGTCCCTTTCACCATGCACTTTTAATATCCCCTAGGTCTGTGGAAGATGAAGTACTCCTGGGGTAAAAACCCTGACTTAATCTCATTATGATGCTTTCCTTCAATAAATCCTCACTGAGCACCAACTCAGGGCCAGGTCCTCTTCTAGAATTGGGGACTGGTGGTCAAGGAGACAGTTGCAGGCCTATTCTCGGGGAGCTGGCATCTAACCGTATTGTTCAGTGATGTTCTTTGTCACCTGTTTGGTCCCAGTTCAGAGGGACTCAAGCCACAGATATTTGGGAGCAGCAGCAGGGCATGGTGTGGATAGGTTTGGTGTGAGAGGGCAGCGAACCAGTTCTGGAGGAGCAATGAGAGGGTGGGAGGGGCGATTCCTCCAAGTAGCACCTTGAGGGTTGGCTGTGCTCAGTCTCCATTCTGTCACCTGAGTGATTTTCTAAAATACACATCTGACTACCTTATGCTCCTTGATAAGTGGCCACTCCCCTCTCTGCATACATTCCAAACAATATGGGCTTCCCAGGTGGTGCTAGTGGTAACAAACATGACTGATAGTGCAGGAGACATAAGAAACGTGGGTTCGATCCCTGGGTCAGGAAGATCCCCTGGAGGAGGGCATGGAAACACATTCCAGTATTCTTGCCTGGAGAATCCCCAGGGACAGAGGAGCTGGGCGGGCTACAGGCCAAGAGTTAGACATGACTTAAGTGACTGAGCCTGCAGCCTGCACAAACCTTCCTATCTAACTTGTGCCCCTGGAGCCCCAGGCCTCACACTACACTCACCAGCCATTTAACCTGCTGTGGCCCACTGGCCCATCCTCTGAGCTTGCAGCCCTCATCCTTCATATGTTCGTCTGGGCATATCCTTCTGTTTGAAATGTCTTTATCCACCTCCATTGTCCCCTGGCTGATGATTAGTCATCATTTGGAGCTTTTTTTTTTTTTTTTTAATGGAACTTGAAATAAATACTTTCATTGCTGGGTTTTCTTTGCTGTTTGGACTTCTCTCTCGTTATAATGAGAGGTCGCTACTCTCTAGTTGCGGTGCACAAGCTTCTCTGATTGCGGAGCAAGGGCTCTAGGGCACGCGGGCTTCCGTAGTTGTGGCACACGGGCTCGGTAGTTGCGGATCCAGGGCTCTAGAGCACAGGCTCAATAGTGGTGTTACGTGGGCTTAGTTGCTCTATGGCATGTGGGATTTTCCCAGAGTAGGGACTGAATCCAAGGCTCTTGCACTGGCATGTGGGTTCTTTACCACTGAGCCACTAGGGAGGCCCTTATGTGGGGCTTATTTCGTGCATTGCCTCATCCAGGAAGACCGTCCTTGCTCTCACAGGCTGTTTTGGGAACACAGAAATCTCCTGGGGATCTTGCTAAGAGCCAGATTCTGATTTAGTATGTCTGGAGCAGGGCGCACAATTTCCATTTTCTTGCAAGCTACCAGGTGATGCTGTTGCTACTTCTTCCGGGACCACACTTCAGATAGCAAAACAGTCTAGGCTATTGAGTTTGGCTCAGGGTAAAATGTTTAACGTTAGTCTTTTGCAGGTAAGGGCCTCCTTTGAGAACTAAGTGAAAGTTTTGGAAACTTTCATGAAATGCGTTCACATATACAACTATTTCTGAAATATTTTCAGAAATTATATTTCCTCCTGAAGCTCACCCATGCACCTCCCTGGGAATCCCATCCCAGGGGCCACCATATAATGCAACAGTTAAAGACACAGGCCCCTGAGTTCAGAAACTAACTTTGCGTCATAGTTGATTGCTCACCCCAAGATTTAGTTTCCTCATTAGAAAAGTTGTTTAAACTTTTAGAAAAAGATGATACTTTCTCCTGAGATAACCTTCTCACAGGGTCATTGTTATGATTAAAACTGCTAATGCAAGAAAAATGCTTAGCATAGGGTCTGATAAATTCTTGATAAATATTCTTCTTCTGGTTATTATTACCATTAATAATTGATGTGTATGGAGAAGAGTTGCAGTCAGAGGAATTGAGACCCACAGAGAAGAGAGACTAGCTGAGCACTCAGGTTCCCCCCTTTAAGTGCTCTGGGTGCAAAGCTGGTGGGCCCTATTTTTCCATGAGGACACTGAGGCTTCAGGAGAATGTATCCTGTGTCCAGATTCACTGTGCTTCGAAGCAGCAGAGAGAGTTTTGCAGAGCGCAGCTCTGTTCCAGTGCTGGAATAATTTTCTGCATTTCCCTGGATGAAAGGAAGTACATGTAGCCATGGAGAGGTCTTTACTCCCCTCCTTATACACATGGTTAAGTTATTTCCCCACATTTTAATAAATGATATTAACTCTAATTTTCATAATTTTCAGCAACATTACAAAGCTGCCAGTGAACTTTTCTAAACACATTAGTTGCTTGGGTGGTTAATTATTATCCATTAATTTTGGCGAGGCTTTCTGCAAAGTGACAGCTCCAAAGAGTCATTTACCTGTTTATTCATACTTTCCACCAAAGACCTATTTTTCTTTACAACAAACCCAATATTAAATGTGCAGCCTGTTTTATTTATTTATTTTTACAAAGAAACCCTGACCTGTAAAAGCCCCCTTCTTTTCATTCCAGTTTCAAAACAATTCATTCAAATATTTTAGAATTTATGCAAATGAGCTTCCCTGGATTTTTAAAAGTATTTCTCTAGAATCGATTTTGGGATTCTGTATTAATTACAAGTACCCAGGCATAGGGATTGTCACATAATGGATATATTTAGCAAGAATGACAAGGCTGATAATTATGCAAAAGGAGCCTTAGAAAAGGGATTGTTTACTTTGATGTTTAATTTCATCAGACTTCTTTAGTTTGTTAAACTTAATCAAAAGCAATCAAAATACACTGGTGTGAATTACAGCAAATTAATTCCAAACCAGTGGAAAACATCATGTCTTTCAAATACGAATGTTGAACTGGAACTTTTGAATGAACCACTCAGAGCCAGAAAGGGGTACGTTTTTAAGTGTGGAACATTTCTCTAGGGCTTGAATTAGGATCTGAGGGAGGATGAGGCAAGATTCCAAAAGGAACTATGATTTTAGGAAAGACTGAGGGCTTAGAAATGAGCTTAATTTGGGGGGCTTCCCTGGTGGCTCAGTGGTAAAGAATCTGCCTGCCAATGCAGGAGACACAGGTTCCATCCCTGATCCAGGAAGACCCCACATGTCATGGAGCAACTGAGCCTGTGCGAGCTCAGTAGTGTCTCTTTGCTACGCTATGGACTGTTGCCTGCCAGGTTCCTCTGTCCATGGGATTTTCCCAGCAAGTATACTGGAGTGGGTTGTCATTTCCTCCTTCAGATGATCTTCCCGGCCCAGGTATCCGACTCATGTCTCTGGGGTCTCCTGCATTGGCCAGCAGATTCTTTACAGCTGAGCCACCTGACTAATTCTTATCTTGCTACTATTATTAGTAAAGAACACTTTGCCTTTATCATATTTGTGGAGACTTTTCTCTGTACTAAGTTCTGTGTGTTTTGTAACCTTATTTCCCTTAAACCTGACCACGGACCCCTTTGTCGATGCCGCCATTGAAAAGATAAGCATTCATTCCCAAGTCTCTATAAGCCCAGGACTTCTCCCTTCAGATATTTACTCTAGGGACATTGCATTTAATTCTAGAGTCTTCTTTAGTTTGACAGCTTCATTAGGAGCAATCAAAATATGCTTATGAACATATAGAAAATTAATTTCAAGCCAATGCAAAAGATTATCTTTCCCTGCCATGGAGAATCAAGTGAGAAAATGGATGTGAAAATATTTTGCAAAATGTTGACTGCTGTGCCAATGAACAGCAATAACAGTAAGAGAGTCAGTCAAGCAGATCATACAGAGGCCAGTCCTATAGATGAAGACACTCAACTCTGCCAGCTCATGACTCATTATGGGAGGCTACATTCTACATTATCAGACTTGTAATTTCAGTGGGGCCTATTGAGTCATCCAAACATTGATTCATCAAATACATTTTCTAAGTTTATTTACCATGATCAAGTTACATGGAAGGGGCACAGAGTCTGATAAAGTATCATCTTGACTTCTGGGTACCCACCATGTAGCAATAGAGACAAACAGATATATTGTTCATGATAATCCAAGGATCTGTTGAAGAGGATTAAATGATGATATGTGTTTGCCACTGTTTTAACAATGGAACCCGAGTCTGTTCCATGTATCAAGGTATCCCCAATACCTGGCACAGAGATTGGCCAAAGTGTTTGATCCATTTGGTTGAATGAATGAATTATAAGTAGGTCCTGGATATCATGGTCCAGAGTTGATGATGGTCAGTTGAATTTTGTAAAGATTAACCTTGTATTTATGGGTAGAGAGGTTCTGAAGGACACCCTAGGATTAAGGGTTAATATGAAGTGTTTGTGAGGAAGGAAATGGCAGCTCACTCCAGTATTCTTGCCTGGAGAGTCCCGTGGACAAGGGAGCCTGGTGGGCTGCTGTCCACGGGGTCGCACAGAGTTGGACACGACTGAAGCGATGTAGCATGCATGCCTGCCTTGGAGAAGGAAATGGCAACCCACTCCAGTATTCTTGCCTGGAGAATCCCAGGGAAGGGGGAGCCTGGTGGGCTGCCGTCTACGGGGTTGCACAGAGTCGGACACGACTGAAGTGACTTAGCAGCAGCAGCAGCATGAAGTGTTTGAGGGGCATGACTAGTTGGGTATGGCTGCCACAGAGTGTGTTGATCACAGGCAGGGTGTCTGGATCCTAGACTGTGGTCAGTGGGGGCTGGGCTTTGGTTCTCATGTTACAGAGGGTGAGTTTATTCTGTGTGGTTTGCAGGAGGAGCGTGGTCTAACCCTGTCGGAGCTGCCTGTGGTAGGTGCTTTGAGGAACCAGACTGCAGGGGACTTGAATCTCTGTCCCATTCTTTGCTAGCTGGGTTAATTTGGGTAAGTTACATAACTCTTTCTACCTTGAATTTTCACCTATAAAATGGAGATGATAATCATGTTTTTTTTTTTTTTTTCATGGAATTATGAGCATTATATGAACTGTTAGGTACAAAGCATTTCAGTTTAGTTCAGTTCAGTCGCTCATTCGTGACCTACTCTTTGCAACCCCATGAATCACAGCACGCCAGGCCTCCCTGTCCATCACCAACTCCTGGAGTTCACTCAAACTCATGTCCATCGAGTTGGTGATGCCATCCAGCCATCTCATTCTCTGTCGTCCCCTTCTCCTCCCTCCCCAACCCTTCCCAGCATCAGAGTCTTTTCTAGTGAGTCAACTCGTCTCATGAGGTGGCCAAAGTATTGGAGTTTCAGCTTTAGCATCAGTCCTTCCAATGAACAACACCCAGGATCGATCTCCTTCAGAATGGACTGGTTGGATCTCCTTGCAGTCCAAGGGACTCTCAAGAGTCTTCTCCAGCACCACAGTTCAAAAGCATCAATTCTTTGGCGTTTAGAACCATTCTTAACCATAGTTAGCCCTGAGTTGGTGCCGGCTCTTATTATTAACTGGTGTTTGATTGCCCATGTGGGACTCCTGGCTTTGCCAATTATTGACTGCATAACCTTGACATAATGGCTGAAGCTCTCCAGTCCTCACTTTCCTCTTTTGTAAATGGGGCAATGAAAGTGCCTCTGTCTAGGATAAGGCATCCATGAGATAATGCTTACAGTTTGCCAGTGCCTGCCTACCTGTGAACAAGTCCAACTGGACCTGGGTAAGGAAGACCACTTTGATGAGAGGAAGGTTGCATGAGACCGGAATGGTGCAGAACTTGCTTAGAGGCTGACGAAACTGTCAATATAAGAGGCTACCCTTTGTGAAGCAGAAATGAAGCAGTGTCTGGGACAATGGAGAGAAAGATTAGTATTATTTAGTTAGCTGCTCAGTCGTGTCCGACTCTTTGAGACTCTATAGACTGTAGCCTTCCAGTCTCCTCTGTCTGTGGGATTCTCCAGGCAAGAATACTGGAGTGGGTTGCTATACCCTCTTCCAGGGAATCGTCTCAACCCAGGGATCCAACCTAGGTGTCTTAGGTCTCCCCCATTGCAGGCAGATTCTTTTTTAAAAAAATTAATTTATTTATTTTAATTGAAGAATAATTATTTTACAATATTGTGATAACTTTTGACAGGCATTGACATGAATCAGCCACGGGTGCACATGTGTCCCCCCCATCCTGAACCCCCCTCCAAACACCCTCTCCACCCCATCCCTCTGGGTTGTCCCAGAGCACCAGCTTTGGGTGCCCTGCTTCGTGCATTGAACTTGCACTGGTCATCTATTTTACATATGGTAATATACATGTTTCATTGCTATTCTCTCAAATCATCCCACTCTTGACTTTTCCCACAAAGTCTGAAAGTCTGTTTTTTACATCTGTGTCTCTTTTGCTGCCTTGCATATAGGATTGTTGTTACTGTCTTTCTAAATTCCATATATATGCATTAATATACTGTATTGGTGTTTCTCTGACTTCACTCTGTATAATAGGTTCTAGGTTCATCCACCTCATTAGAACTGATTCAAATGCATTCCTTTTTATAGCTGAGTAAGATTCCCTTGTGTATATATACCACAACTTCCATATCCATTCATTTGCTGATGGACATCTCAGTTGCTTCCATGTCATAGCTATTGTAAATAGTGCTGCAATGAACATTGAGATACATGTGTCTTTCAGTTCTGGTTTCCTCAAGGTATATATCCAGCAGTGGGATTGCTGGGTTGTATGGCAGTTCTGTTCCCAGTTTTTTAAGGAATCTCCATACTGTTCTCCATAGTGACCATACCAGTTTGCATTCCCACCAACAACGTGAGAGCACTTCCTTTTCTCCATATCCTCTCCAGCATTTATGTTTGTAGACTTTTTGATGACGGTCATTCTACTGGTGTGAGATGATACCTCATTGTGGTTTTGAGCCTGGCATGCTGTGATTCATGGGGTCGCAGAGAGTCGGACATGACTGAGTGACTGAAATGAGCTGAATTGAACTGAATAATGAGTGATGTTGAGCATCTTTTCATGTGTTTATTAGCCATTTGTATGTCTTCTTTGGGGCTTCCCTGGTGGCTCAGATGGGAAAGCATCTGACCACAACATGGGAGACCCAGGTTCAATCCCTGGGTAGGGAAGATCCCCTGGAGAAGGAAATGGCAACCCACTCCAGTACTCTTGCCTGGAAAATTCCATGCACTGAGGAGCCTCCTAGGCTACAGTCCATGGGGTCGCAGAGTTGGACACGGCTAAATGACTTCACTTTCACTTTCTTATCTTTGGAGAATTGTCTGTTTAGTTCTTTTGCCCAATTTTTGATTGGATTGCTTGTTTTCCTGGTATTAAGATGCATGAGCTGCTTGTATATTTTGGAGATTAATTCTTTGTCAGTTTGCAGGCAGATTCTTTACCATCTGAACCACCAGGGAAGCCCAAGGGGAAGGTGAATTTGAGACACTTGGGATCTGGAAGTTTGTGGGAGGGAAGGGAAGAGGAAGACAGTAAGGTTTCTAAGCTGGTTTGGGGGCATATATGTGCATGTGGACTGAGGTGAGGCACTCAGGAGAAGCTGGTTTTGGGGTGAAGAGTAATGATGTACTCACAGGGGAGGCAGAAGTGGGACTGAGAGGGCTTTAGAGAGTGTCTCTTGTAAGCTGATCATGTTTTAACAGAGCCTGCATTTTTAGGAAGATGAACTTACCCACATTATTTTATTTTATTATGGTATCATCTATGTAACAAATTTACTATTTTAATCATTTTTTAAAAAATTTTTATTTTTTCAAAAACAATTTTAGGATTCTTTACTTAAAAACAACCTTATCTTAAAATGGAGTAACTTTGGTTTTATGAGCAGCAAGCAAAGTACAGAAGCAAAAATGCATTACAGGAGCATTAAGTTCTACATTAGGTCACAGCGTCTAATCTGAAATCACACCCATAATATCGTTTTTCAGGATATCTGGGAAATAGTTATTTCCCAGGATGTCTGAACCATAGCTACTCTATTTTGACTTTTAATAGTAAAAAAAAAAAATTTTTTTTTTTTTGTAGCCAAAGCAGATTTCACCATTAATGATGTCAGTGTTTTTCTAGGTATGAGAAGATGCAAGAATTGGAACTCATAAAACCTTTTTCTGAAAAGATCTAACTATCTGAAGGCCTGTTCTGCCAGTTGTTTTTTTTTTTTTTTCAGAGCACTGAGTGCCTCATATTTTAATCATTTTTAAATACTGTTTAGTGGCATTAAATACATTCACACTGGTGTGCAATCTTTGCCACCACCCCTCTGAAACTCTTTCATGTTCAACTGAAAATCTGTACTGTGAAATACTGGCTCTAGATGTATGTTGCTCTTTGAAAATAAGGTTCCGTGCTTCAGGTCTTCAGCTAGACCAGATTCTTAACATTGGATTCATCTGTGGGATAGTGAGGGCCCTGAACTTGTGTGCCAAATTCTGTGTGTGTGTGTGTGTATTTTGTTTTGTTTTGTTTTTCTGAGGAGCAGCTGGGCTCTACAGACTCACCGGTCCCTTCCTGTGTTGCAAATCCATCATACTAGATAGCCATTATCCCCAGAAAACAATTCATGAGAGCAGGAAAAGATATAATACCCCAGAGGTAAGAAAGGCTTGGGATGAAGGCAAACTCAGCTCACAGAGGAAACCCTTTGTGCTTTTCCAGCTCTAACAGCTTCCCTGGTGGCTCAGATGGTAAAGAATCCGCCTGCAATGCAGGAGAACTGGGTTTGATCCCTGGGTTGGAAGATCCCTTGGAGAAGGGAATGGTGACCCATTCCAGGATTTTTGCCTGGAGAATTCCATGGACAGAGGAGCCTCGTGGGCTACACAGCCCATGGGTTCACAAAGAGTCAGACGCGACTTCATTCACCTCATTCAGCTCTAATAGGAGTCGCTCCAGGGCTCCTAGGAAGTCAAGAATTCTGCAGTGGGGTGTTTCACCATCCCTGGCACTGCATTCTATTGGCTCACATTCCTTTGGTTCATGCAAGGCAGGTGTTTTGTGGAGTTGACCAGAATGAGCCGGGACTCATTCAGCTTACTCTGCTCTTACCCCTGTCACAGCAGCCCCAGGTGGGAGGCAGCTCCTGCCAAATGCTGGGACGTGAGAATAGCTCCCCTATTCCTGTTGTTCTCCCTAAAGAATTCCACACGTCCTTGCTCAATCACTACGTTGTGTCTGACTCTTTGTGACCCCATGGACTGAAGCCTGCCAGGCTCCTCTGTCCATGGGATTCTCCAGGCAAGAATACTGGAGTGGGTTTTCGCTTCTTCCTGCAGGGGATCTTCCTGACCCAGGGACTGAACCCGCGTCTCCTGCATTGGCAGGCAGATTCTTCACCACTGAGCCACCAGGGTTTCCCAAAGAATTCCACACAGGCCAGCATCTCCATATTCCACTATTTCATCTCTATTTTCATAAGATCCATCTTCTCTCTAAGATGCCTGCTGGCCTCTGATGCTATCCTTTCCCAAGAGTGCCCTGGCACAGCCCTCTGGACCCTTTGGCTCTTACTGTTTGCTTAGCACCTGGTCCTGGCAGCCAGCAGAGCGCCTTGCTAGCTTTTTTCCTCTGCAGCTTTTTGCATGTTTAATAAATTCTTAATTAAAAGCTGGGCGCCTCATCTATTTCTGTCAATTGCTTCTCTGTTGTGAAGAAGAGAGGCCTACTGGAGGCAAATGTCAGCTCTGCACCCCGCCCTCCGTTTTGCCCACAAGTACACACATGCAAACACACACATGCACACACACACACGCACACACACAGAGCAGCAGAACTCAGTGCTGTATTTACATAATTCTATTGACATTTTGAGGCTAAAATTATGTATGCTACTTTAATTTGCTGTTAAATTAAATTATGAATGTTTGGAACGTAGTAATTTCTTTTGTTCTATGAACAGATTGTTTTATATATCTGCCTATATTACCAAGTTATTAATTTAATGATTTCATAATAGCAGCTCATTCCTCTGGGTAATATAAAGGCTGAAGTGCACGCTCTGTACAGCACAGGCAGACGCTGCTTGCCCTACGTGAATTGAAGGTTTTAGGAATAAAGATATTAGTTTTGGCAGAATGTTTAAGTGTGCATGGGGAAACGGGAGGGATGTGTCAGGTCAGCTCCACCTAGCCCATCGCATTTTAAAAAGGCAGGACATAGTCCATTGCCCATGAGACTGAATGAAAAATAATTTTCTTAAAGTCAAGCACCTGGCAAGTTTGAGAGCTGCTTGCTGCCTGCCCATTTACTCTGGCAGTGCTGGACACAGGGTGGTTTATCTGGGGTCTTGCCTCCTGGGGGTCTGTGGGCTATCAGCATTCTGGATATGTGCTGCTATGGCAACAGGGAGTCGGTTGCATCATCCCAGTCCTTCCTGGCATCCAACCCTATTGTGGGGAAAGGGCAAAGGGCCAGATGCTGTGTGATGAGAGGTGATGGAGTCTGGATACAGAGGAGCCTTCCTCCATCCCTGGGACGTGAAGCTTGGACTCTTAGAACCTCATATCCTAATCAATAAAATGGGGCACTGGGGTCATCTGCCCAACCAATTTTTTGTAGGAGTCAACAAGAAATGTGATGAGGGTGAGCAAATGCTTTGTTATTGGTAACAGGGCTCTTTGAGGGGCTGCTTTGTGTGGGATGTGGGCTGGCACCACTAATGACCACATACAATATAGAGTAACCATCTTGGTAATTCTCCTTCTAGCCTCAGGGGACCCCTTGCTCTCTGGGTCTCAATTCCTTCAGTTGACCCCTGAGATTTGAACTTACTGACCTCCAAGGCCCTCTCCACCTCTGGTAGTTTGGGACTTTATTATTTTTCAGGAGAAACCACTGAAATGCTTCATTTCAGTTGGAAAGTCAGTGCTGGAGGTGGAGCCTTACTAAGGAGTCCTGGCATATTCAGCTGTTCAATAAATATTGAACACCTCTAACTCAACAAGTACTGATTTAGAGCCACAGATACAACAGGCTACAACACAACACTGTTTCTGCCTTCCCTGAGCTGAGAGTCCCATGGGAATCAGGTGCACAGATGGATAGTCATGTTACCCTGTGATAATGAGGGTGGGTACCTACCCCAGCCTGGGGCCAGGAAAGGGGACTGGAAGCTTAGGCTGACCTCAAGGTTTACTATGCTATGGATCAGCCGTGCAAAGAGGAGATGGTGGGTGGGAAGGACCAAGGCATTTCAGGAAGTTGTAAGGGCACGTGAGAGATGGAGGTAGGAAAGAACAATGCAGCCTGGCTAGAGCATCGAACCTGGGTTTATGGGGACAGTGGTGAGATATCAAGTTGGAGAGATCAGCAGCAGCCATACCTGGGGGACGTGAAATGCCTCCTTAGGCAAAGGGCAGGGGGGAGCCACTGAAGAAAAGGGACACGATCAGTGTGTCAGAAAGGTCATCATGGCTTCAAAGGGAGCATTGTTTGGAAGATGGTCTGAATGGAGGCAGGGAGACCAGTTAGGAGACTGCTGTAGTAACTGGGGTGAGAGGCAATGAGGGTCTGATTTAGGAAGTTACAGTGGAGTGGGGGAAATACACAGATGCAAGAGGTGCTTGGAAAGTAGGGTTGACAAGGTTCCCATTAGATGGCTGGGTAGACGGGATCAACTAGAGAAGAACTGTGAAGGTGGAGCCACCAGAGGGCTTTGAGGTTGCCCTTTGCCCTTTGAGGGCTTCCCTGATAGCTCAGTTGGTAAAGAATCCACCTGCAATGCAGGAGATCCTGGTTCAATTCCTGGGTCGGGAAGATCTGCTGGAGAAGGGACAGGCTACCCACTCCAGTATTCTTGGGCTTCCCTTGTGGCTCAGCTCGTAAAGAATCCTCCCACAATGCGGAAGATCTGGCTTCGATCCCTGGGTTGGGAAGATCCTCTGGAGAAGGGAAAGACTACCCACTCCAGTATTCTGGCCTGGAGAATTCCATAGACTCTATAGTCCAGGGGGTCGTAAAGAGTTGGACATGACTGAGTGACTTTCACTTTGCCCTTTGAGTTCCTTCCTCTGTATAGCACAGAGAGCTCTGCTTAATGCTCTAGGGTGACCTAACAAGGAAGGAAATCCAAAAAAAGAGAGAATATATGTGTATGTATTGTCAATTCACTTTGCTGTATACCTGAAACTAACACAACATTGTGAAACAACTGTACTCCAATAAAAATTACTTTTAAAAAATCTAGAAAAAGAGGAAACATATCACTACCCCCTCCTTCCAGGGCTGACAACACTGACACATGTGTAAACACGAGTGGCTGGATGCATGTAGACACACATGAGTTTCAGCTCTTCTGTGTGCTCACTGCTCCTTGCTGCTGCTGAGTCGCTTCAGTCGTGTCCGACTCTGTGTGACCCCATAGACGGCAGCCCACCAGGCTCCCCCATCCCTGGGATTCTCCAGGCAAGAACACTGGAGTGGGTTGCCATTTCCTTCTCCAATGCATGAAAGTGAAAACTGAAAGTGAAGCCGCTCAGTCGTGTCCGACTCCTAGCGACCCCATGGACTGCAGCCCACCAGGCTCCTCCGTCCATAGTATTTTCCAGGAAAGAGTACTGGATTAGGGTGCCATTGCCTTCTCTGGTGTGCTCACTAGGGTAGGCAAAAATATTTCTTTGCAGAGCTGACAGATTTCCAAGTTAAAGACATTGTCATTGCTTATACTTTCCTTACTCGCTTTTTCTTTGACCCAGCATGTCACCTCTATGAAATATTCCTGATCTCCTCAAGAAAAGAAAATAATTTCTTTTCCTCTGTGCTTTGCCTATGGCCTTTGTTCTCACTGTCTCTGTTTCCATGTTAGTTTCATGCACTGATGTGCATCTTAATCGCTTCTGGATTTCTGGTGAATAGCACAAAGTCAGGTATGCCCACCATCATCATTGTTCAAGGACTGATGTGCCAGTGGACCTCACGGGCACTGGGTCTGATCCCTTACAAAGGAATCTTTCCCAACTTCCCCCGGGAAAACCCTGAGATATGAGACACTTGCTGCTGCTGCTGTTGCTGCTAAGTCACTTCAGTCATGTCTGACTCTGTACGACCCCATAGATGGCAGCCCACCAGGCTCCCCCGTCCCTGGGATTCTCCAGGCAAGAACACTGGAGTGGGTTGCCATTTCCTTCTCCAATGCATGAAAGTGAAAAGTGAAAGTGAAGGCGCTCAGTCATGTCCGACTCTTCGTGACCCCATGGACTGTAGCCTACCAGGCTCCTCCGTCCATGGGATTTTCCAGGCAAGAGTACTGGAGTGGGGTGCCATTGCCTTCTCCGATGAGACACTTCAGTTCAGTTCAGTCGCTCAGTCGTGTCCGGCTCTTTGTGACCCCATGAATCACAGCACGCCAGGCCTCCCTGTCCATCACCAACTCCCGGAGTTCACTCAAACTCAGTCCATCGAGTCGGTGATGCCATCCAGCCATCTCATTCTCTGTCGTCCTCTTCTCCTCCTACCCCCAATCCTTCCCAGCATCAGAGTCTTTTCCAGTGAGTCAACTCGTCGCATGAGGTGGCCAAAGTATTGCAGTTTCAGCTTTAGCATCAGTCCTTCCAATGAACACCCAGGATTGATCTCCTTTAGAATGGACTGGTTGGATCTCCTTGCAGTCCAAGGGACTCTCAAGAGTCTTCTTCAACACCACTTAGGTGCCAGAATTTGATGTAGAGCACTGTTCCCATTAAAGAAGCTCCAAAGCCAGATCCCTTTGGGGGCCAGAGAGTAGAGTTACAAAGGAGTTGCTTTGTAGATATAAATTCTTGTTGGCTGACTCATTAGCTGGAAGTGTAGCCAAAGCTATGAGTAGTCATGTATGGATGTGAGTGTTGAACCATAAAGAAGGCTGAGGGTCAAAGAATTGATGTTTTCAAACTGTGAAGCTGGAAAAGACTCTTGAGAGTTCTTTGGACAGCAAAGAGATCAAGCCAATCAATCCTAAAGGAAATCAACCCTGAATATTCATTGGAAGGATTGATGTTGAAGCTCTAATACTTTGGCCACCTGATACAAAGTGTCGACTCACTAGAAAAGACCCGGATACTGGGAAAGATTGAGGGCAGGAGGAGAAGGCCGTGATCAAGGATGAGATGGTTAGATGGTATCAATGGGCATGAGTTTGAGCGAGCTCCAGGAGATGGTGAAGGACAGGGAAGCCTGGAATGCTGCAGTCCATGGGGTTGCAAAGAATTGGACATGGCTTAGTGACTGAACAACAGCAAGAAAGGCAAGACAGAGACATAAAGGGAAAGAGAGAGGGAGGGCTGGTCACGGCTCAGGTGAAAAGAGGATGGGAGCTTTGACAGAGAGGAACAATGCCTGCTTAGACACAAGATACAGAGATGGTGAAAAATAGAAAAGGGCAGGGGAGGTGACAAAGATGATGTGGAAGACCTCGGGGTGAGCCAGGAGCTGGAACTGAAGCTGAAGATCTCAGTGAAAGGGGATTTTCCTAATAATGTAGGGCAAGAAGTCAGCAGAGGATTCGCCAGCTAGGATCTGGGTGGTATGTGGAGACCAGCTCTTTTGGGAGATCAGAGGGAGATAGGGAATAGAAGAGAGCTTGGACCGAAGCATACATAGCACAAGATGTGTTTGTTTCGTTCATGGCTGTGTGCCAAAGCCCGAGGCTGGCACTGCATTGGTAGTGAATACAATTGAATGAATGCTGGGTGCTGTCTCTGAGAACCAGGCAGACACGAAGGGAAGAGGCATGACAGCAGGTGGGAGAAGCACGCAGCCTCCAGCCTCCAGGGTCTGGAGGCTTCCTTGGTGGCTTAGACAGTAGAGAATTGGCCTGCTATGCAGGGGACCCTGGTTCTATCCCTGGTTCAGGAAGATCCCCTAGAGAAGGAAATGGCTACCCACTCCAGTACTCTTGCCTGGAGAATTCCATGGCCAGAGGAGCTTGGCAGGCTACAGTCTGTGGGGTCACAAATAGTAGGACACGACTGAGAGACTTAACACTGTCACTTTCCAGGGTCTGTATCTCAGGACTGACTTGTGAGAAAGCAGGGTGGAGGCAAATATATGGTACTGGGTTGCACTTCAAGATATTTCCAGCTGGTGCCTGAAGAATCCTCTATCAGGAGTAAATTATTGCTTCTGTGCTAAACATTATGAGTGGAGAGAATCATGGCTCAGAGGTCCCTGGAAGAAGAGCACTGGATAGGAGTTACGGTCAAGGCTGTGGTTCCAGGGTCCCCTAAAGAAAGTCTCAGGGCATAGAGGCGGAGGGCTCCCCGGGGAAGTGCAGGGGGCATTTAGTTTTATTACAAAATATCTGGTGTCCTTTTTGTGCCTTGATTCTTACCTCTCTGGATGAGAATGCAGGTTGGACTGGGAGTGATGGTTAAAATCTAGGAGGAAGAGAGTCTGCCTTCCCGCTGTCTGTCTTGAAACACACACACGAAACCTCGGAGAGTGCGAGAGGCCATTTGGAGCGATTTGAAATCTGGAGCCCTTGGCTATTTAATGTTTCCAGCAATGAACTACATGATGAAACAGAGAGCACGCTCATTAATTTCATAGATGACACCCAGCTGAGGCTGGAGGGGCACCTTGGAGGATCCGATTAGAATTCAAATTGACTCCAGTGGGTCTTAGAGAATGGTCAGGAATCAGCCAAATGAGATTCTGGGAGGACAAGGGCAAAGCGAGGAAAAAGCAGCCACACCGATGATGGGGAGGAATGACTTGCTGAGCCCAATCCTGCCTGAAACCGGAAGACTTCCGTGACCTCTGCCTGATTCATCAAGGCTGACATCTGCACACAGCTTACAGTGATACAATGAACTCGCACCATTCTTTCCTCTGAGCCTTGTGACACCCTCCCCGCCCCCCAGGAGAGAGGAATTGTTATGAATAAGTTCACGGGGCTCTTGAGATGTTAAAAAATCTGCCTAAGGCCACACAGCTGATAGGTGTCAAAGTCAGATGCAAACCCTGTGAGCACTTTCTGGGGCTCCTTTGACAAGTACAGAAGGTATTGACTATGTCATCTGACCTAAGGTACAGTCCCTTGATCCTTCCCCCTGCCCCCAGGCTACCTCCCATCCCCTTTCTTGTGTCATATTCTCCTCTGGGTGGCCAAGATCCTAGGGGTGTATCTGTGTAACCCAGTTCTAATCAGCACCAATTCTGATCAACAGCCTGAATGTTGGATGACTTTGGAAACTTGGATGAATCCAACCTCCCTCACCTGGCTGGCTGAGAGCTCTTGGAGTGAATTACATAATTAGGAAGAGGATGGAGCCACTACAGATCCACTGCACAGGCCCTCCATTCTGCTTGTCAGTAGCTTTTATGAGTCTCTGGTCAATTCACTCTCCTCAAGGTCCTCACCTCGTTACTGGCCTCATTGTTATTATTATTCTGTAGAAAAGAAGATGAGGGTTATGGGACAAAACCGCCCTCAGCAACTTTTAACTTGTCTAAGTTGACATCAGCTCTCACCTCCTCTCCTCCAGGCTCAGGGCAAGGAATGATGATGCTGTCCACTCACCTTTCTTGTGCTTGTAGCCTTCCTGGTCCACTTTTTCCAACATGCATTCCCCTGAGGCCCTCTGCACTTTATTAGTTCCTTCCTCATAGGCCTTCAACATGTTCCAGCCTATCCCAGCTCATGAAACTCTCCCTAGTTGGGGAGGCAGTGGGGAGTGGAGGAGCAGAGGGGTCTGCTACTGTGGTCCTGATGATGTTCTGGTTCTTAGGGTTTTTTCATAAAGTCTCTCACAAGTATCCACTATTGCATAATTAAAAAAATAAAATTTAATGAAAATAACTCCTTCCACCATGCTACTGCCGCCTTGCTGCTGGAAACGGTTGGAAGATCAATATAAGAGTCTGTGCTCAGTGCTGTTTGACTCTTTGTGACCCTATGGACTGTAGCCCGCCAGGGTCCTCTGTCCATGGGATTCTCTAGGCAAGGATACTGGAGTGAGTGCCATTTTCTCTTCCAGGGGATCTTTCCGACCCAGGGATCAAGCCTGAGTCTCCTGCATCTCCTGTATCTCCTGCATTGGCATGTGGATTCTTTACCACTGAGCCACCTGGGAAGCCCCCTTAGAGTTCCTATGTGAACCCAAATCCCTAAAATGATCAAGATGGAATAGCTAGAAATTAAGACTCATCAGCAGGATGTACGTTGCCTGTTGGGTGCTGTGGCCATGGAGTAGATTGGGGAGCTGTGTTACCCAGTGTGATTACGGGCATCTCTAGGCACCCCGACTGTGCAGTGTGCGGTGGATTTATGGAAAGTTGCCTCACACTCTCTGCCCAAAGCAGCTGTTTGTGGGCAGCTGCCACTGACCTGGCCAGCCTCCTAACAATGCTCCCAAGGGCAGACCTCATGTTACCCCAGCCAAGACAAAATCCTGCGGCCCACTCCCAGCCCTGGGCGGGGAGGAAGCTTGCCCAGAGGGACAGGCAGCCTTTGGGCATCCCAAACCCAAGGGCTTGCGTGTTGCCTGGAGGGTGGCCAGCACATTCCTGGGCTTGGGCTGTGCTGGGGAGCAGCTGCGCCAGCCCTGGGCAGAGGCTGATCGAGGCTCCCGGGCTAGGTGGGCAGGCTGCTGTCTGACTGTCTGTGCTCCCTGGGCTGGGGGCACGGGGGTGGAGAGCACTGGATCTTGCCCACAGCCAGGCCCAGTCTGTCTGGTTGGCCACTTTCTGGGCTCCTCTGTGTCCTCTCCAACGTCCTTTAAAGGTTCAGAGTGTGCCTCTCTCGGGGCCACAGAATCAGCTGGGGAAGCGGTCCTTCATCTGCTCTTCGGCTCTGTGAGCCTGGTTTCGGGGGCCTTACTCCAAACTGCCTCTTGCAGCAACTGTCTTCAGTCCCTGTGGGCTTGGCCTGGCCCCATTGGAACTTGTGACCTGCCTGTGGACAGCTCCTTTGGGACCACCGACCTGCAGCACGTCTCACACCTCTTTCCTCCATCTGCCACTGAAGGTGCCACCCAGACCCTCATCCCCCAGAGAAGGCTGGGGCTGGCACTCTTCCCCTCTTTGGGGCATGGCCGGTTTAGACACTCGAGCCTTGCCTGGAACTCATCTGACATCGTCTGCTGTCACTCCAGCACAGAAATGGCTCCTCACTCCCTTTGCTTCAGGCACAGCCCATCTCCCCATCTGTAAGTGACCCCCATCCCCCAACCTGGCTTGTGCAGTGTAGTCAGGACAGGCTCTGTGCAGGAGATGGACTCCAGAAGTGGCTCCATGAGACCCGGCAGGACAGGACTGAGGTGACAGGGCGATTGGGGCTGCTGGATAACGGGACCTGTCCTGGGAAATGGCATCTCAGCTGGCTTCCCATAGCTGCCAATTAGCTGTGCCAGCTGGTGAGGGCTGCAAGGGGCGAGGAGGAGCGTGCCCTTAGGCCACTGAGATGCTGCCACTGTATTCGAAGCTGTGTCATGCTCAGTCCTGGCCGACTTGTCATCCTCCATGTGTCCCTGTGGGATGAAGACACTGAAGCTGGCCTCCTCCTAATGATCAGCAGAGAACCCAGGCAGCATGTGAGGCAGGCACGTCCCTGCATCGGCCCTGCCACCACCCTGGCAATTAGCTGCTGCTGTGACTCTGGGTCTCTGTCCCCACCGGCCCCTGCTCCCCAACACCCATGCTGAACAAGAGTCTTCACAGAAGGACAGAAAGTCATGTTCTGGTCTGGCAGCAGAGGTGGCCGGGCTGAGAGATGACAGGGGTCTGAACAGAGGGGCTGTGTGATTGTAATTGTGACAGATCCTGTCTTGGGAGGGGGTGTGAGACAGCTCCCTGAGAGACTTTGGGGGACCACAGCACCCTGAGGATAAGTGAGGGTGACATCCAGAAGACAGGATATTCTCCCAGATCACTGTCTCCCCCGGGGCTGGCCCCAGGCCCTGCCAATTACTGCCACCTTGGCTGGGCTCCGCTGTCTGTGAAGGGGCTTGAACTAACCTTGTCGTGGGGGTTAGTAGCAATGAGTACGAGGTGCCCCTGTGCTCGGGGGGCTGGGAGGCTGGGGAGTGACCTCCAGGAGCACAGATCCCTGGGGTCCATGTCGGGCCCTCCCATCTCTCCCATCCATCTCTCACGTCGCAGCCCAGTGGCAGCCTCAGCTAATCGGAAGCTGCGGCTGACCTGGGGACAATGGTCTCTGAGGAGAGAACCTATTTTGAGCTGGTGAAATGAATAGCGGTGCTAATCACACATTCTCAGCCCAGACCCTATGGCCTACTTACGGCAGCTCCCAAGCCTCCGGGGCCTGCGCACTCTCTTCCCTCCCATCCCTCCTCCTCTCCTCTGAGCCCACGCCCTCACTCCCCTTTCTCTCTTCCTGCTCTTTCCTCCCATCTCCTTGGGAAAGGAGACCCTGGGAGCCTCTGAGGGCTCTAGACTGCACCTCTAGGAATCCCCAGAACTTTAACATGACCCCAGGAACTTATCAAGCTAAGTGATCCTGACCCCTGACATGAAGTCAAAGTGTTAGTCGCTAAGTCATGTCTGACTCTTCGTGACTCCATGGACTATTGCCCACCAGGCTCCTCTGTTCATGGGATTTCCCAGGCAAGAATACTGGAGTGGGTTGCCATTTCTTCCTCCAGGGTGTCTTTCAGACCCAGAGATTGAACATGTGTCTCCTGCATCACAGGCATTTTTCTTTACCACTTGAGTCACCTGGGAAGTCCTAATTGGAGGATAATTGCTTTAAAGTGTGATTTCTTCCATACAACAGTGTCAATCGGCCACAAGGATACTATGTCCCTTCACTCTTGAACATCTGTCTCACCACTCCACCCCATCCCACCCCTTTAGTTGTTACAGAGCACTGGCTGAGCTCCCTGTGTTATACAGCAGCTTCCCACTAGCTAGCTATTTACCCACTGTAATGTATATGTTAGTCTGATTTCTTTAATGCCCCTCTGCCTTTGCCCCACCAGCCCAGGAGGCTAGTGGCTTCTTGTGGTTGCTAATATCTGGATGGTCCCATTATTCCTGTTTGGCTTCTCAGCCTCTTTAAATCCCTCTATTTCAAATACTTACCTTTGAATATTTACATGTGCCAGGACCTTGGATGACTTTACCTACATGACTTCATATAAACAGCTCTGAAGTGGAGTGTACCCATTTTATAAACAGAAAAACTGAGCTTTTATTCCTGCTCTTAATTTGACACTCCTGCCCTGGTTCCCAGGAGTCCAGCAGATGAGACTGGGCAACCTGGATCGCAGATCGGGTGGGGATGAGGCACAGTTTGAACCAGGGGTAGGCATGTTGGGTTCAAGGTGCCTGGTTCTAAAGATGTCCTTGGGTTTCTAGTTACCCTGTTCTTGGTTGTAGTGCTTTTTGTATTTTGGGAAGAATTTCCCAGCAGTCTCATACTGAGAACCTCTCCGTCCACACCCTTCTGTCCGGTAGGGATCTCTTTGTGGCCCTGGGCGGACTTTGCAAGACTGAATGAAACTGGAAGCCCCCAGATCCAGATCTTTGGTGCAATGTCAGCTTGCTGAGAACTTGAGGTGGCCTCTGTTTTTCTTTTCTGTTTGAGCCTCAACCACATATGGAGCACACACATGGATACTCACACACATGCACACTCATGCCTCCACACACTCATGTTTGCTTATACACACACACACACTCACCGCTAAAATCAATGATCTGGTAGCAAACCTCAATGAATTGCTGAGCATTGAACAATTTCAGCCAACTGATGAAGATCCCAAATGATTTCCATTCTAACCTATGTTGCTTGACTTCCAAGGAGGTAATGATCCCTTTGGTGACATGCCATCTTTTCTGTACTCAGTTGATAGCTGTGACTTTCTGAGCTGCTACAAATTGTGGAGGAAAAGCAACCCTTGAATTACTGCTAACCACTCTTTGCTGGGATGTTGGGGGCTTATGTAGCCATGCTGGTGGCTGGGTCAGGGGTGGGTGAGGAGAGTTGGCAGGGAGGAGAGGGAAGGAGGTGTGAATTTGAGACCAAAAGATGATAATGATTCTAACAGTCATATAAGATAATACTTATACACTTTCCAATTACAGAGCATCTTCACAAGCATAATCTGCCATGTGTGGCTCAGATGGTAAAGAATCTGCCTGCAATGCAGGAGACTCGAGTTTGATCCCTAGGTTGGGAAGATCCCCTGGAGAAGCAAATGGCAACCCACTTCAGTATTCTTGCATGGAGGATTCCATGGACAGAGGAGTCTGGCGGGCTATGGTCCATGGGGGTCGCAAAAAGTAAGGCACAACTAAATGACTAACACTTTCACTTTTCTTTCACTTTCACAAGCATAATTTTCATTTAATCTTATTATGACTTGTCATTCTATAGGGGATGAGATTTCTGTTAGGATCTAGCGATACCCATTTAGTTAGCAGAGGTATAGTCACAACAATCTAATACCAGGTCTTCTGACTACCATATGGTATTTCTGATGGGTGTGAAAGGAAAGGAGGTTTGTAAGTCTTAACCAGATAAGGAGTAGTTGGCTCAGGTAGTTGGAGTCTTTCTGGCTGCACAGAACATGACTCGAGGTCCTATGATTAGTTCCTGAGTTGAATGATTGTCTGGTCTTAAGCTGAGACCTGATCGGTTCTGCTCAATCAACTTCCAGGTTGTGGTGTCTGGGGATAGGCTCAGAGTGAATTGACTCATGTAAGACTGTCTCCTCTGGAAAAGGAAATAGCTCAGAGCAGGTACTTTGAGGAGTTTGGGAAGTCTTTTAACTTCTCTCTAAACCTCAGTTCCTTCATCATCTGTAAATGAGATTACAGCAATCCAGTCCTGGTGAGAGTTACATGAAATAACTATGAAAGTGAAAGAGCTTTATGAATAGTAAAGCACCAAAACAAGGTAAAGGAATCTTATTGTATCTTCCATCACCACCGTCCTTCCACCACCACTGTCATCATTACCATTGTTTTCACCACCACCATCGCCATCATTATCAACATCATCATTATTATCATCATGATCTGGTAAGGAGAACATAAATTAAAAAATTACTAAAAATGTGGAGTAATAGAAATATCAAGGGGCTCATTTAAAATCTGTCTTCCTGGCCACGCTTCTAGGACCCTGAATCAGAAGTTCTCAGTGGAAACCAGAAATCTTCCTTTTAACAGGCACCCTGGGGTGATTTTGTTGCAGGCTGTCTGTGGATCATACTTTGAGAGACATTGCCTCAGAGCTGTAAGACCAAAAAAAGAGATTATATATCACACAGGGTTCAGTGACACTTATGAAACGTATAAGCTGATGATATTAATGTGTAAGTAGCCTAGAACCTTTGAGAGGGATCCATCAATGTTAGTGGTGAGGTCCCTGACAGTGTGGTTTACCCACCACCATTCAAGGACAGCAGCAGCCTCCCCAGATTTCTTGGTCTTGCTCTATCTAATTTTAGCCACCTGAGATGAGCTGATTAGAACACATATGTCTAGCACACTCCTGAAGTTGGGGTTGAAACAACAGTGTTAAGACCTAAAGGAAAGAGGTATTTACTTCTATTCATAGAGTACAAAGCAGTTAATCCACTTAATTAACTATAATTAAATCACTCAAAATGAAGTTGATGACTCTAGACTTGTGAGCTGGAGCAAATCTCCACTATGGCTCTTGAGGAGGGCACTCCTCACCCCGTAGCTCTCTGCCTGCTAACCTGGGCCAGTGCTACTCTGTTCTCTGGGCTAAGTTGCTTCAGTCGTGTCTGACTCTGCGGCCCTAAGGACTGTAGACTGCCAGGCTCCTCTGTCCATGGGATTCTCTAGGCAAGAATACTGGAATGGATAGCCTATCCTTTCTCCAGGGGAACTACCTGACCCAGGAATCGAACTGGGGTCTTCTGCATTGAAGGTGGATTCTTTATCAGCTGAGCTACAAGTGAAGCCTGAGACATGCCTGCTAAATTGAAAATGGGTTCTTGGAAGAGGAGAAATTAATAGGGTAAACTGATGCCTCGTGAAAGAACTTGGTTTTTAGGACCATGGTAAAGGACTCAGGCAGATTTAAGGCTTGGGGCCCCTGAGTGTTTAGAGAATGTGAAAAGTGAAAAAGTGAAAGTGAAAGTCGCTCACTTGTGTCTGACTCTTTGCTACCCCCTAGTCTGTAGCTTGCCACACTCCTCTGTCCATGGAATTCTGCAGGCAAGAATACTGGAGTGGGTAGCCATTCCCTTCTCCAAGGGATCTTCCTGACCCAGGGATCGAACCCAGGTCCCCTACATTGCAAGCGGATTTTTTACTGTCTGAGCTACCAGGAAAGTCCTTTGAGAGTGTAGGGGCTGTTATCAAGAACCTCTGGCCCTGCTGTTGCCAGGGGCATATACTTATTCTGGGGAGGAAGAGACTCTGGAATATTCCATTAAATTCTGCAGCTCAGGGATCCTTGCAAGAGAGTGTAACCTGGAAATAAAAAAATGTTGAAGGGTGGGTCGCACGTACAGTGTGGGTGTCCCTAAGGACTCCGCGTGGTAGCTGGAACAGGTGGGGGCCTGGTGAGCAGGTGTGATGGGGGCAGACAGCCTGGGTGCTGATCTGAGAGGAGTGCGAGGTGTGGGGTTCCCAGAGGCAGCTCCCAGAGGTGGAGGGTGGGGCTGCCAGGGGATGGACCCCAGTGTTCCCATGAGATGGGAAGGTGGGTGTGGTGGGACAAGAGGACACTTATCCAGTTTGCCTCATGAAGTGGGAATGGGTTGGCCTGCCCAGGTGGTGTTGCTGTGGGCAGACTGGGCCACTGGGTAAGGATTTCCCTGCCAAGACCTTGCTGGTCTTCTCCCTTCCCACCTCCTTTGCCAGAGAGGGCAGGCTTCCTTTTTTTTCTCTTGAATTCTCTGTCTGTACCTAGTGGTTCTGGGCTGTGGACTCTTCTGTGCCCAGTCTGGC
The DNA here is from genome assembly GCF_049115385.1 of Moschus berezovskii. Lineage (NCBI taxonomy): Eukaryota > Metazoa > Chordata > Mammalia > Artiodactyla > Moschidae > Moschus > Moschus berezovskii. Next base: position 76,173,200 of record NC_142466.1, on the reverse strand, counting down.
ACATATGAGAGGGACAAATAAAACCTAGAGACCTTGCTGCTGTGTCCTGTTTCAAGTCTCGTAGTCCCAATCTCCGACCCTTTTCTACCCTGGAGAGTAGTTTTATATTGTCTGTTGAATCACCTCTAGAGCATCTTACCTTGAGGGGAGGAGCAGGGGAAAGGGGTCTGGCCGCATTCTGTCTGGGACTTGCCTCTCTGTCCTGGTGTAGCCAGATGGGGCATTGGCTTGGAGCTGCTCTGCAGTCTGAAGCAGGAGTTTGGGCTGCTGGTTTCATCACTTGCAGAGGCCAGGTGGTCTGGAAGGATGCTCAGAATTGTTCTGAGTGCTTCTCTCTCTACACTAGCCCCTGAGGTCATTGTTGCAGAGGATAATAGCTGGACATGTCAGGTCTGAACCGACATAGCTAGGCTCAGGGTCTCACCGCTGCTGAAGGAAGGTGGGACTGTGTGAGGCGGTTCAGCAAAGCAACCCATCCACCACCAGCAAGTACAGTCTTCAGGAGTCATGTCCTCTAGCAGAGCCATCAACCCGAGTGGTTACTGGTATCACCAGGCATGAGGGCAGCTGGGAAGCTGGCCTTATAATCCAGCAACTCTTTCATCAGCCAGAAAGGAACTTGCTTCCCCTCTTCTTTATTGGAATTTTAATTGTTCTACAATGTTGTTAGTTTCTGCTGTACAACAGCGTGAATCAGCTATGTGCTTGTGTGAGTGCTCAGTTCTGTCCAACTTTTTGCAAGCCCATGGACTGTAGTCTGCCGGGTTCCTCTGTCCATGGGATTTTCCAGGCAAAATTACTGGAGTGGTTTGCCATTTCCTAATCCAGGGGATCTTCCTGAAACAGGGATCAACCTCGTGTTTCTTGGGTCGCCTGCATCGGCAGGCGGCTTCTTTACCACTGAGCCACCTGGGAATCCCTGAATCTGCTATGTGTACACGTATATCCCCTCCCTCTTGAGCCTCCCCCCACCCCTCCCTCCCACCCCTCTAGGTCATCACAGAGCCCTGAACTGAGCTCCCTGTGTTATAAAGCAGCTTCCCACTAGCTATTAATATCTATTTTATGCAAAGAACAAACCCCCTCAGTTTCTCTGATTTATTCATCTCAACCAAGCTTTTACCATGTGCTCCTTATACTGCAAGGAGATCCAACCAGTCCATTCTAAAGGAGATCAATCCTGGGTGTTCATTGGAGGGACTGATGCTAAAGCTGAAACTGCAATACTTTGGCCACCTCATGCGACGAGTTGACTCACTGGAAAAGACTCTGATGCTGGGAAGGGTTGGGGGCGGGAGGAGAAGGGGACGACGGAGAATGAGATGGCTGGATGGCATCACCGACTCTGTGGACATGAGTTTGAGTGTACTCCGGGAGTTGGTGATGGACAGGGAGGCCTGGCGTGCTGTGATTCATGGGGTCGCGGAGAGTCGGACACGACTGAGCGACTGAACTGAACTGAACTGAACTGCCTGAAGTTTAATATTGTGGGGAGAGAGATGAACGGTCCCTGTCTTTGGGGAGGTCACCGTCTAGTAGGGATGGCATCCGCCCCTCCAGATGACCAGATGTGCTGTGGCACCACTGAGGAGACCAAGGAGGTCTTCCCAGTGGTGGTGACCATGCGTTAGATGTTGAGGATGTCAGCAGGAGGTCTCCAGGAAGACACACGAGAAAGGCAGCAGGGACATACCTACACAAAGTCTTGAAAGTCCAAAACACCCAGGTGAATGTCTCCAAGTGGGATTCAGGACAAAGAGGCTTTGCTTCCTAGGAGCTCCAGCTGGTTGGAGAGCTGGACCTAGACTTAACCAAAAGGGATCCCTTGCTCATGGGCATCACCATGTCTGAGACTTTTAGGCAAGATGCTAACTCTCCCACGTGGGTTTGTTTGAACCTCCCCTTTCACGTCATCATGGAAACTTCTTCTCTGGTCAGTAGACTCCCAGGAATTTTCAAGGAGGTACTGGAGTGAGTGCGAGATTCAGAGGAGGGACGGTGCTCAGCAGGGTGCTGCCAGTTGGTCTTGGACTAAAGGGTGAGGGATGACTCTCCTGGTGTGAGTGTGTGTGAATGAGGGTGAGAACACCAGTGTGTGTATAAAAATTGAATGACCTGGGATAATCTTCTTTGCATCTTCTCCACTCCTGGTGTCATGCCTGCATGTTGTGGGTCTCCAGTGAATGGGTGTTGAATATTGACAGCCTTTAGACTCTGAGTCACCAAGGAGTATCTGCTCCACAGGAAGGAGATGAAAGAAACTGAGTAAGTCTGTAGAATTTTTAAAAATTCTTTTATTTAAAATTAATTATTTTTGGCTGTGCTGGGTCTTTTTCTCTCTGGTTGCAGTCAGCAGGGGCTACTATTTTCTTGCAGTGCTCAGGCTTTTCATTGCAGGGGCTTCTCTTGTTTTGACACAAGGAGTTAGTAGCCCCCTGGCACGTGGGATATTTCCTGACTAAGGAAAGACTTCATGTCTCCTGCATTGGCGGTCAGATTCTTTAACCACTGGACCACCCGGGAAGTCCTGAGTCTGCAGTATTGATGGCAGCAGCTCCATTTGGAGTTTCCACGCTCTTATGGGGCTGTTTCCTGTTCCTATTTGGACATGTTCTGGTGCTGGGCTCTGGGGAGGTTCTGAAAAGACTTGGCTACTTGAGATCCTTCATTGCATGTCTCCTAGATTGTCATCTGCTATCACCCTGTTTCCGGTTACCCACAGAGCCCTCTCATTCCTCAATGACTCCACTCATGTGGTTTGTTCTGCCTGGAAAGGGTTACCCTTCCACCACCGGACAGTTCTTCCTCATCCTTCCAAGCTCATGTTAAATGAAACCTCCTCCAGGAAGCCTTTCTTGATACCCATCACGTGACCCTCCTCTGTGTTCCCTAACTCTGCTGTGTCCCTGCCGTAGCACAGATGCAGTTGCTGTTTGTGGTTGTTACTCACTGCTTTACTTTTCTGTCTTTCCCAGGAGGTTGAGATTCCCTTGAGATAAGGCAGCATTTTGTTCATCTCTGAATTTCCAGAGCCTAGAAGGTGCTTAAGCTGTGAGTCATCATCACTCAACAAATACATATGGAGTGCTTCCCCCATAACAGGCACAGTGTCTCTTCTGTTAAATGGGGAGCATGTATAAGAACTTGGAGGTTCAAAGAACCTTGATGCATTTGAAAGAAACCAGAGTGTCCAGAGCTCTGGGTGCAAGAAGTAGAGTGAGATGAGATGAGGCTGGATAGGAAGGCAGTGGTTGGATTGTGCAGGGCCCCATAGACCTGTAAGCCTACGAAGAGGGTGTGAATTTTATTTTTTTATAATTAAAAAATATTATTGGTGTATAGTTGCTTTATAATGTTGTGTTAGATTCAGTTGTACAGCAGAGTGAATCAGCTGTAGGCACACATATGCATGTGTGTGTGCTAAGTTGCTCAGTCGGGTCCTACTCTTTGCAACCCCATGGACTGTAGCCCACCATGCTCCTTTGTCCCTGGGATTCTCCAGGCAAGAATACTGGAGAGGGGGTTGCCATGCCCTCCTTCAGGGGATCTTCCCGACCCAGGAATTGAACCCACATGTCTTATGTCTCCTGCATTGACAGGCAGGTTCTTTACCACTAGTGCCACCTGGGAAGCCCCATGTGTATATGATATATCCCCTCTTTGAATTTCCTTCCCATTTAGGTCATCACAGATCACTGAGTAGAGCTCCTTGTGCTATATGGTAGAGGCTCATTAGTTATTTATTTTGTACATAGTTGCACAGAGTCGGACACAACTGAAGCGACTTAGCAGCAGCAGCAGCAGCAGTGTATATGTGGGCTTCCCTGGTAGCTCAGCTGGTAAAGAGTCAGTCTGCAATGCAGGAGACCCCAGTTTGATTCCTGGGTCAGGAAGATCCCCTGGAGAAGGGGTAGGTTACCCACTCCAGTATTCTTGGGCTTCCCTGGTGGTTCAGACAGTAAAGAATCCACCTCCATGCAGGAGACCTGGGTTTGATCCCTGAGTTGGGACGATCCCCTGGAGGAGGGAATGGAAACCCACTCCAATATTCTTGCTGGGAGAATCCCCATGGACAGAGGAGCCTGGCGGGCTATGATCCATGGGATCACAAAGGGTCAGACATAACTGAGCAACTAAGCACAGCACAGCACAGTGTACAGATGTCAATTCCAATCTCCCAGTTCATCCCAGCCCTTTTTCCCCTTGGTATCCATACATTTGTTCTTTAAGTTTGTGTCTCTGTTTCTGCTTTGTAAATGAGATTGTCTATACCAATTTTTTTTCAGATTTCACATATGTGGGTTAATATACAGTATTTGTTTTTCTCTTTCTGACTTCCTTCACTTTTAAATGCACGGATGCATCTGATGACCTGGCATTTAGCAGATTCAGTAATGGTAGATGCTGCTGCTTCAATGTCTCTTAATACTTCAGGAGATTCTCATCACTCCCTTTTGAGAGAGAGAAAGGAAAGACAAATAGGTAAAAGCTATAGAAAAGGCAACTAAAATGATCAAGAGAGATGGGGGAGCAATTAGAGTTTTTAAGTCTGGAAAGATCAAGTCTGAGAAAGGATGAGATGAAAGGTAAGCTGATCATAAAAGAGAGAGTATGTGTTGGAATCCTGACATCTTAGACCTAAATTCTTCCTTCTCCTCCATCCCCATAAAACTTGACAGGAGATAATTTTAGGAGAACTAAAGGGAATTCTGCTTTGCCCAGTGAGTAGTATAAATTTATGCAACTCTTTATCCCCAAGAGATACTGCACTAGCTGAGCATATAAATAACTTCAAGAAAGGTTTACAAATTTCAAAGATTGAAGTTCTCTAACGAGCTGAGGAATGGAGTTTAGGACTTTAGGATGCTACCCTTTATATCACATTCATGCCCTGACTGGGCTCTGTGCTCTCTTGTCGGACAGAAGGCATCAAATCTTCCAGACTTGACAGTGGGTAATTCCCAGTTTCTTTGACGGGTTGCTCTGCTGTTGTTGATCGAGTGTGCCTATCTGTGGGTGTGGCAGGGTGTTCAAGGTTTCCCTGATTTTGCCTGTCTCTGAAGATGTGCTTGGGTTTCCCAGGTGGCACTAGTGGTAAAGAACCCACTTGCCAATGCAGGAGACACAAGAGAGGTGGGTTCCATCCCTGGGTTGGGAAGACCTGCTGGAGGAGGACATCACAACCCACTCCAGTATTCTTTCCTGGAGAATCCCGTGGACAGAGGAGCCTCATGGGCTACAGTCAATAGGGTCTCATAGAGTCAGACACTACTGAAGTAACTTAGCACGCAAGCACAAAGATGTCCTTGAGCCTCAGAAAAAGTCTCTACTGGGCTGTGTAGGCTTAGTTGACGGGGAAGGAGAGCTCGTCTTGGTGACAAGCTTTGAATTTGAGTTCTAACACTAATTCTTTTTTCATTGTTGAGGTGTACAATTCAGTGGCACTTAGTACATTCACAATATTGTGTGACTGTCACCACACCTAGTTCCAAGACTTTTTCATCACTCAAAAAGAAAGCCTCACACCTTTTAACCAATCCCTCCCCATTCTTCCTCTCCCTAACCTGCCCTCGGACAACCACTCATCTGCTTTCTGTCTCTATAGAAATTCAAGAGTTAATTTCACTTTCCAGGCCAATATGTCTGACTGGGTCCTGTCTCTCTCTTTAATCCCATCTGGTTCCACATTCCCCTCTGATTGTAATAATCCGGCCACCTTGGCCTCCTGATTCTTTACAAATATGACTTTTGGGTCTCATGGCCTGTTTGTGTGTACATTCACTCAATGGCCCTTGCCTGTGCTCTGGGGAAAACATCTTGCCTGAGTCCACACTGGGCTCTGAGACGCTCATCCTGGGATGGTCCTTCCAGGCTGAGGCCTGGCTGGGCTGGGTCGGCCCTGAAAAGAGAGAGATTAGAGATTGTGTGAGAGTTCTCGGTGAACTGTATAGTACGGTCTATAGTACGAGGCTGGGCTTTATTATCTGCTCCAGGAGGGCAGTTCCTCCAGGGAACGTCCTTGGCTCTGGCTGCCTTTGGAGTAAAACGTGGCAGGTACCACTCTCCAAGTGAGGAACAAGACACGGCGGCAGCATAAAGGCAGTTGGTGGAGGTAAGTGACTCCTGCCAAGGAGACGTGAGAAGAGTGAGCTTCCTCAGCGCAGGATTTCTCATGGTGGCGGTTCTGGGGCATTGCCTGTCTGTCTACAGCTGAGAGGGTGGCAGGGTGGGAGTGGGGCCGTCCATCAGGCCTGGGATCCTGTCATTCCTACAGGTTCCTACCACCTTCCCAGGGCTGTTGGGAGGACCAAAGCGTGCATGGGAGAAAAGTCTGCAAAGAGTGACCTGGTGCATAAGCACAAGGCAGGAATATTCACTCTGGTGATAACGACGAGGTGCTGAATTCTTGCCCACTCTTCTCCAACCGGCATATGTGATGGGCATGAGGGGCCAGTCGGTGGTCAGTTTTGCATTCACTCCCGCACTGGATTCTTTCACTCACCCACTCATTTCTTTATGCGCTCATGGTTTAGGTCTGTACTACCCAATGTGGTGGGCCATCCCAGGTGGTAAAGAACCTGCCTGCCCATGCACGAGACGTAAGAGACGCAAGTTTGAGTCTTGGATCAGGAAGATCCCCTGGAGGAGGGCAGGGCAACCCATTCCAATATTCTTGCCTGGGAAATCCCATGGACAGAGGAGCCTGCTGGGCTACAGTCCATAGGGTTTTGGACATAACTGAAGCAACTTAGCATGTATGCATGCATACATCCAATATGGTAGCCACTAGCCAGCTTTAGCTGTTGACACTTGAACTTTGCTGGTCCAAATTGAGATGCCCCATAAATATAAAAAACATACTATACCTCAAAGATTTAACCTAAAAGTTGTAAACATCTCAGTAATAATTTTTAAAAATATTGTTTGCATATTGAAATAATAGTATTTTTGTTATGAGTATAATATGTATTATGAAAAATAATTTCATCTATTTCTTTTTACTTTTTGTAATGTGACTACTAGAAAATTTCTTATTTCCTGCGTGGTTTAAATTTTGTTTCTATTGTTTAGGGCTGATTTAATCATATCTGTTCCTCTGAAGGATGGGAGTGTGTGAGACTGGCCCAGACTGGGATTTGTCCCTTCCAGGAACATCATAGAGGGGGAGATGCTGGCCCACAAGTCTCCCAGATGAGAAAGGGGCACCCCAAACCACGAATGTAGGATTTCATTACAAGTCTCTCCTGAGGGGCTTAACACAGTGTTTATGATTGATTAAGGCACGAAAGCTGTTCATTATTTATGTTTGCTGGTTTGTACTTCAGTGTGTCTCAATAGCGTGGGAATAGGAACTGAATAAATTACCCAGCGGTGTGGGAATTCTTGTAACCCAGAACTCGCATACTCGATGGGTTTGTGAGTGTGTGTGCACATTTTAATGAGATGCAATTTTCCTTCAATTTGAGAAATCCCCCAAGCGCGCCTGCTTTGTTTGCTCTGACTCTAACCCAGCAGCTTCGGAGGCAGCAGCAAATGGAGAGATGAGATGAAAACATCTGGGCACAATCCCTCCCAAGGCTTTCTGGTGTTTTCTTCTCTGGGAACTTTCTGCTGAAGGGCATGTCCTCCTGACACTTTAGAACTCTGGCCTTTGTTCTTTCCTCCTCTCTGGTCTGTTTTCCCCGCGGTGGGCCATTAAGACAGCACACAGTCAAAGCAGAGAGTAAGCCCTTGACACAGAATGTGGAATTTCAGGGTCCCAGCCATATGCTCAGAGGGAAGAAACACCCACAGTCTCAGCAAGTGAAACGCTGGAAAGCAGAGTGGGAAGAGCTGGCTCCGACAGAGGGTTCTTTATGGGCCCGTAGGCACTACATTCATTCAGATATTCATTCTTGAGCACAATCATGGCCGGGTGCTGAAAAAAGCAAAATGAAGGAAGTTCGCATCTTGTCCTCAAAGTATTCCACTGGAAGAGAAAACAGTGTAAATGAGAAAAGCAATTCAGCACTGCCACCTTGGGAAGATGGAGTAGATGCAGTTTTCCCTATTCCTCCTGCTAAGTACAATGAAAAGATCCTGGACCTTATATATAAAACCAGCAGAAGGAGACTTTGAAAGGCTGAGGAAAGAAGGCACGCTCTAAGGGCTTTTGGGACCCAAGAAAAGATCCAATGGTGAGTTCCCTCGGTCTTCTTATCTTTTATATCCAGATTTGGAGCTAAAGAAACAAGCAACCCAGGCATGTTAACAGACGCAGAGAGAGAAAAAGAAAACACCCACCCGCGCTTCAAGCCTACTCTCTAGCCAGAGGACCAGGAAAAGGGTGCCAAGCAAGACAGAAAACATTAACTACTGTGCTCCAAACAAGCACCAGGGAAGAGACTATAGCCCTGTCCCACCAGCTAAGGCCAAGTGGGGATCCAGGATTCTGACTCTCACAAGGCTGTAATGAGGTGCCCATGCCATGGTGGGGGCTGGAGGTAAGGGCCAATGAACAGTGAGGACTCCAGGCACCATGCTGTCACCCCTCAGGAAAGATCACCCAGAGAGAATTAAGGAGGCTTCGCCTCCCATCCAGGGCTTCCCATCTGGGGCTTCCCTGGTGGCTCAGATGGTAAAGAATCCATTTGTAATGTAGGAGACCCAGGTTCAATTCCTGGGTGGGGAAGATCCCCTGGAGAAGGGAATGGCTACCCACTCCAGTTTTCTTGCCTGGGAAATCCCATGGACAGACAAGCCTGACCAGCTACATAGAGTCCATAGTGTTCCAAAGAGCTGCATGGGAAACTGGGTAGGCTGGATTAAGAACTGCATGTGACTTCGGATGAAGACCCCCCCATCCTCCCAGCCAGGTGGTTTCACTGGGGGGCCTGGTGGGGACCCAGAACTCCCAGCCCTGCGCAGTGGTGACGACAAGACCCTTCCCACCTGAGGGTCCAATTAGGGAACCTGAACTTCTATGCCCACCTATCAGTAAGGGTCAGTGCCTCCCTGTCTCCTAGAATAGTGTGTCAGAGGAAGGCAGAAACACAACATTTATCAGATCTGAACAGGAGAGAGAATAGAGTGAAAAAAATGAAGAATCTCAAGGATTATGGGACTGTTTTCATCTATCTTTATTTGCTTTATAGCTAATACGTCTTTGTATTTTTTAAAAAAGTCTTTTGCTAGGGATTGTAATATTGATCCTTAATTTAATCACATACACCTGAAATTAATATTATACCATGCTTCGTTTAATGTAAGAATCTACAGAAAATGTAATTACATGTATCCCTAATGTCTTTTGTTCTAATGTTTCATATACATAATTCTACATATTTTATAAGCCTTACGTTGCATTATTACTACTTTGCTGTAGTCAGTTTTCTTTGAAAAACTCTAAGAAAAAAATATAGAAATTTACTGATGTATTTACCATTTTCAGTGCTTTTCTTCCTTCCTATAGATCTACAGTTCCATTTGGTGTCATTTCTTTCAGACTGAACAACCTTCTTTAGCAATTATTCTTTTTTGTTTTTAGGTGGCATGGGTCTGCTAGCAATGAATACTCTGTGCTTTCAATGATCTAAAATACCTTGATTTTGCCTTCAGTCTTTCAAAGCTTTCATGGATATGAAAACATATCTATGTTTTCACTGGATATAACATAAGATATTTTTATTTTTAAATTTTTATTTTCTTAGCACTTTAAAGATACCCTTATGTTACTTTCCATTTTCCCTTGTTTTCTGATGTCAGCCACTATTCTAGTTATTGATGCCTTGTTGCTGTGTGTATTTTTCAGATTGCTTTTGTGATTTCTTTCTTTCTTTTTCAGCAATTTGATGATGATACCCCTCAGAGAGGTTTTCTTTGTGTCTGTCCTATGGGTACTTTTCTGGGCTTCATGTCTTTTTGGTGTCATTTTATCTAGCTTGGGAAAAACTTAGCCTGATATTTTATCACTTTTTTTTCCTGACAAAAAATTAAAAATACAGACAGGATCAATATTTTTGATTTTTCCTTTTCCCCCATGTTTCAATAAAGCTTAGTTTGGCATTGCTATTGATTCTATCTTTATTTAAATTTTTGATGTTTCTTAACATCTGCATTGATATTGATTTTTTAAAATACTGCAGTATATTATTTCGACAATTTAACTTTTTGGGGACGTTCCCTAAATTTTACACCCGAAGAAAATGCCTCATTTAAACCCTTTCTTTTTCCCCCAGTTACTTAAGAGATCTTTCCAATATCTGTGTTTTCTGTGGGTCTATTTCTATTGATTATTTTATGTATTGATTATTCATCACATTTTTCTACTTTTTTGCATGCCCAACAACATTTGATTATCTTTTGGACATTATGGATGATATTCTCTAGAGATTCTGGTTTCTGTTTTCCTACACTGAAGAGTGTTTTATTCTATAAAGCAGTTAATCACTGACAGGGCAGCTCAATTTGTGGAGACTTGATTTTAGGCTCTTCTAGGATGGCTCTCGGAGAAAGCAATGGCAAGCCACTCCAGTACTCTTGCCTAGAAAATCCCATGGATGGGGGAGCCTGGTAGGCTGCAGTCCGTGGGGTCGCTAAGGGTCGGACACGACTGAGTGACTTCACTTTCACTTTTCACTTTCACACATTGGAGAAGGAAATGGCAACCCACTCCAGTGTTCTTGCCTGGAGAATCCCAGGGATGGGGGAGCCTGGTGGGCTGCCGTCTATGGGGTCACACAGAGTCGGACACGACTGAAGTGACTTAGCAGCAGCAGCAGGATGGCTCTATTTCAGTTTTTCCCTAAGTTTGGGCTCAGATATAGTCTCTGCTTTAAAAGTATCACCCTTGTTGTTGTTGTTCAGTTGCCAAATTTTGTCTGATTCTTTGTGACCCCAAAACTGCAGCATGACAGGCTCCCCTATTGCTCAATATGTCCTGGAATTTGCTCGAATTCATGTCCACTGAGTTGGTGATGCTATCTAACTATCTCAACCTCTGATGCCCTCTTCTCCTTTTGCCTTCAATCTTTCCCAGCATCAAAGTCTTTTCCAATGAGTCGGTTCTTGGCATTAGGTGGCTTGTCATAGGAAGGCTTTTGGGGTTTGCCAAAGACCTCTATACTAGGTTAGTTTGAACCCCAAACTCTCTCTTCAACTTGAGGTAGCTGTTGCAATATCTCTCCTATGAACTGAATGCTTATACCTCCTCCAAAATCATATGTCGAAGTCCTAAGGCTTGATGTCATGTTATTTGGAGATGGAACCTTTGGGAGATAATTGGATTTAAATGAGATCACGAGGGTGTCAGTAGCTCAGTCGTGTCTGACTCTTTGTGATCTCATGGAAGCCTGCCAGGCTTCTCTGTCCATGGTATTCTCCAGGCAAGAATACTGGAGTGGGTTGCCATTTCCTTCTCCAGGGGATCTTCCTGACACAGGGATCGAACCTGCGTCTCTTACATGTCCTGCATTGGCAGGCAGATTCTTTAACGTGTGTGCCGGTGAGGTACTCACAAATGGGATTAGTGTCCTTATAAGAAGAGGAAAAGCCAGAGCTCTTTCTCTCTCTTCCATGGAGGACAACAAGAAGATAGCCATCTGCAAACCAGGAAGTAGGCTCTCACCAGAAAATCTGCCAGCACCTCGATCTTAGACTTCCCAGCTGTCAGAACTGTAAGCAACACATGTCTCTTGTTTAAGCCACCTACACCATTGTACTTTTTTTTTTATAGCAGCCTGAACTAACTCTTCTTACCTCTTTTACCCTACAAGTAATAGCTTTCACTGGATTTATTAGAGCCTAACTGAATACGTGAGCAATTTAGAATTCAGCTAAGATTTTGAAGGCAGATTTTATGCATATTCTGTGCCTTACCCTTTGGTGGCCCACTCTTTTCTGGAATTTACCTCCTCAATTTCTAGCCATTATGACAACCCTACACTCCAATCTCTGACTTTGAAGCCCCGTAAGATGACTGCTTTGTGCTCAAAATCTATTTTCCGTGTGCCATGTGGACTCAGGCGTACCTGGAGATGAAAAGTCAGGTAAATGCCGTTATCATCCAATTTTCTTACTGCTGTGGGTTGAATTGTCTCCTGTCCAATTCGTATGCTGAAGTCCTAACCCCCAGGACTTCAGAATGTGACCTCATTTGGATATAAGGTCTTTGCAGAGATAATCAAGTTGAAATGGGGTCATTAGGGTGAGTCCTAACCAAAGGGACATTTGGACACAGGCCCACACACATAGGGAGAGCTCCATGTGAAAACGAAGGCAGAGATTGGGATGATGTTTCTACATGCCATGGGATGTCAGTGATGGCCAACAAACCTCAGATGCTAGGAGAGAGGCATTGAATAGATTCTTTTCTCACAGTTCTTAGAGGTACCCAATCTTGCCCCACACTAAGACTTCCAACCTTCAGAATTGTGAGTCAATAACTTTCTGTTGTTTAAACCACTGAGTTTGTTACAGAAGCCTTAGTAATATGAGAGACCTCCCCTTCATTAAGTCTTACCCCTCTAGATTCTCCCTATAGGTCACTCTGTAGCCCTTCAAATAGTTGTGTGTAATTTTTAATATATTGTCTAGAGTTTGTGATTGTCATTGGCATGGATGTTAGTTCAATATTAGCCATGCCACTATTGCCAAAAGTTGAAAGTCCATGAGTCAGCTTTCTAATCTTCCTTGAGTCTGTGCTTGGCAGCCTGTAAGCCAATTTTGTTTATCCCCGAATCCAGTCCAGGGTCCCTGATCCCATGTTAGGGTCTGATATCTTGCCCTCTGATGGTCTACAAGAAGAATTAGAACAATATTTAGGGTCTTTAATAGTCAAGTAGATTTGTTATGACTGATCTTAAAATTGTGAAGGCAACCCCCACCCAACTTTTCCCTTTCCTGGGATGGCTGCGTAGGACTTCAGTTGAGCCACTATTCAAGTATTTATGCAGATGGCAAGCTCTTCTCTGTGGAAATTTGACCCTACCTATAAGTGATTCTAGGGTTTCCCGGGTGGCTCAGTGGGTAAAGAATCTGCCTGCAATGCAGGAGATGTGGATTCGAATCCCTGGGTCAGGAAGATCCCCTGGAGGAGGTCATGGCAACCGACTCCACTATTCTTGCCTGGAGAATCCCATGGAAGAGCCTGGTGGGCTACAGCCCATAGTGTTGCAAAGAGCTGAACATGACTGAAGCGACTGAGCACACATGCCTAAGTGATTCTGCAACCCACTTCCACTCAAGTGTGTGTGTATTCTTTTGTATACGCCCATGCACATTGACACAATGGAGAGGAGCTAGGGGACTTTCTATTTGGAGAAGAATACAAATTGGGCTCTTTGTGTTTAATAACACTTCAATTTTTCTTAAAATCAATGGCCCCCTTTCACTCAATAATTGAACATATCTGTTAACTTGGAGTACTTAACCTGTTAAATCTCCTGAGAGCAGCCTGACAGGGACCTTGGAGAGTTAGCCCAAAGGACAGTAACCATCAGTTCTTCTGGATTCTCTAAGCTCATTCTTGCTTTTGTGATTTCTGTTACCAGAAAGACACGCACCCATAATACATTACTTTAGCTTCCCATAGAAATGTCTTTTCAGAGAATGGTGATCTAACATTATACCTTCAGTTTTCATCTAGTGTTGATAAAAGAAACAGTGATATGAAGACTACTCTGCAACTTCTGTATAACCACTGTTGAGGCTACTCTCACTGTATTGTTCAATATCTTATATAAAGTTCTAGGAGAGTGGCTTTGACTTTTTTCTTTTTAATCACAAAATCCTTTCTTCAAAGACAAGCTTATGTGGAAACTTCATGCTTATGATAGGTGAATATGGTTGAAGTGGAAGCTAGAGGCTGGAGAGCTGTGTCTTCCCTCTTACCCTGCTTTTCCTTCTCTAGACTTTTTCTTACCCTCACATTCCCCTGCATGATCTCTTGTTAAAGGGCTTCACTGAATACAGTGTAAAAATCTTCAGTGCTAATTCTAAGGTAGGTTTTAAGTTGGGAGTTTAGTGCTAGGACAAAGTTAAGCTGAACGCTGAAGAATTGATGCTTTTGAATTGTGGTGTTGGAGAAGACTCTTGAGAGCCCCTTGGACTGCAAGGAGATCCAACCAGTCCATCCTAAAGGAGATCAGTCCTGGGTGTTCATTGGAGGGACTGATTTGAAGCTGAAACTCCAATCCTTTGGCCACCTGATGCGAAGAGTTGATTCATTGGAAAAGACCCTGATGCTGGGAAAGATTGAGGGCAGGAGGAGAAGGGGACCACAGAGGATGAGATGGTTGGATGGTATCATCGACTCAATGGACATGGGTTTGGGTGGACTCTGGGAGTTGGTGATGGACAGGGAGGCCTGGCATGCTGCATTTCATGGGATCGCAAAGAGTCGGACATGACTGAGCAACTGAACTGAACTGAAAAGTTTGTCTCATCTCACAAATAGTGGTGTTTCTGTTGACATAACCCAGATTTGTAATTTTGTGTGTTTCCTTCTTGTCTTGGATGACAGGAAACTCAGAAATATTAGGTGGTCAAATTTAGTACCTGTTCTGGGATAGATGCAACAATTTGCACCATTTTTTGCAATCAAAGTTGAAGAATGTATCCCTGGTTCAAGGTTTATCATCACAGAAGCTCTCTGCTGTATGTATGCCAACTTGCACTTATTTATTATCATTACCCCTTAATTCTCTTCTCATGACCCACTTCCCAGACCCTACACTCCAGAGACAACTCTATTCTAATGGGTTAAATGTATAACTCTATGGAAGGCTATGTTACTACAAAATTGGTATTGTGTTGAGACTTTCCAGGTAGTCTACTGGTTAAGCCTCTGTGTTTCCATTGCAGGGACATGGGTTTGATCACTGGTCAGAGAACTAAGAACTTGCATGCAGTGTGGTGTGGTCAGAAAAGGAGGAGGGCATTGTTTTATATGTATGTGTATTTGTGTGTATCATATATGTAGTATCATACATATCAGTTCAATTCAGTTGCTCAGTCATATCCGACTGTTTGTGACCCCATGTACTGGAGCATGCCAGGCCTGTCCATCACCAACTCCCAGAGTTTACTCAAACTCATGTCCATCGAGTTGGTGATGCCATCCAAACATCATCCTCTGTCGTCCCCTTCTCTTCCTGCCTTCAATCTTTCCCAGCATCAGGGTCTTTTCCAATGAATCAGTTCTTCACATCAGGTGGCCGAAGTATTGGAGTTTCAGCTTCAGCATCAGTCCTTCCAATGAATATTCATGACTGATATCCTTTAGGATGGACTGGTTGGACCTCCTTGCAGTCCTAGGGACTCTCAAGAGTCTTATCCAACACCACAGTTCAGTTCAGTTCAGTCGCTCAGTCGTGTCCGACTCTCCGCGACCCCATGAATCACAGCACGCCAGGCCTCCCTGTCCATCACCAACTCCCGGAGTTCACTCAAACTCATGTCCACAGAGTCGGTGATGCCATCCAGCCATCTCATTCTCTGTCGTCCCCTTCTCTTCCCGCCCCCAACCTTTCCCAGCATCAGAGTCTTTTCCAGTGAGTCAACTCATCGCATGAGGTGGCCAAAGTATTGGAGTTTCAGCTTTAGCATCAGTTCTTCCAATGAACACCCAGGATCGATCTCCCTTAGAATGGACTGGTTGGATCTCCTTGCGGTACAAGGGACTCTCAAGAGTCTTCTCCAACATCACAGTTCAAAAGCATCAATTCTTCGCTGATCAGCTTTCTTCACAGTCCAACTCTCACATCCATACATGACCATGGGAAAAACCTTAGCCTTGACTACATGGACCTTTGTTGGCAAAGTAATGTCTCTGCTTTTTAATATATTATCAAGGTTGGTCATAACTTTCCTTCCAAGGAGTAAGCGTCTTTTAATTTCATGGCTGCAATCAGCATCTGCAGTGATTTTGGAGCCCCCCAAAATAAAAGCATCAATTCTGCACTCAGCTTTCTTCATAGTCCAACTCTCACATCCATACATGATTACTGGAAAAACCATAGCTTTGTCTAAATGGGCCTTTGTTGGTAAAGTCAAGTCTCTCTTTTTTAATATGCTGTATAGGTTGGTCATAGGTTTTCTTCCAAGGAGCAAGCATCTTTTAATTTCATGGCTGCAGTTACCATCTGCAGTGATTTTGGAGCCCAAGGAAATAAAGTCTGTCACTGTTTCCATTGTTTCCCCATCTATCTGCCATGAAGTGACTGGACTGGATGCCATGATCTTAGTTTTCTGAACGTTGAGTTTTAAGCCAACATTTTCATTCTCCTCTTTCACTTTCACCAAGAGGCTCTTTAGTTCTTCTTCACTTTCTGCCATAATGGTGGTGTCATCTGCATATCTGAGGTTATTGATATTTCTCCCAGCAATCTTGATTCCAGCTTGTGCTTCCTCCAGCCCAGCATTTCTCGTGATGTACTCTGCATATAAGTTAAATAAGCAGGGTGACAATAACCAGCCTTGACGTACTCCTTTCCTGATTTGGAACCAGTCTGTTGTTCATTTCCAGCTCTAACTGTTGCTTCCTGACCTGCACACAAATTTCTCAAGAGGCAGGTCAGCTGGTCTAATATTCCCATCTCTTTAAGAATTTTCCAGAGTTTGTTGTGGTCCACACAGTCAAAAGCTTTGGCATAGCCAATAAAGCAGAAGTAGATGTTTTTCTGGAACTTTCTTGTTTTTGCGATGATCCAATGGATGTTGGCAATTTGATCTCTGGTTCCTCTGCCTTTTCTAAATCCAACTTGAACATCTGGAAGTTCACGGTTCACAGACTGGCTTGGTTGAAGCCTGGCTTGGAGAATTTCGAGCATGACTTTACTAGCGTGTGAGATGAGTGCAATTGTGTGGTAGTTTGAGCGTTCTTTACCATTGCCTTTCTTAGGGATTGGAATGAAAACTGACCTTTTGCAGCCCTGTGACCACTGCTGAGTTTTCCAAATTTGCTGGCATATTGAGTGCAGCATCATCTTTTAGGTTTTGAAATAGCTCAACTGGAATTCCATCACTTCTAGTGGCTTTGTTTGTAGTGATGCTTCCTAAGGACCACTTGACTTCACATTCCAGGATATCTGGCTCTAGCTGAGTGATGTATCTCATATATACATATATATGATATATACTGCAATTTATTTCATATATTCTTCACCACCCATTATATTTTTATGATCCATTCAATTGCTCTGTTTAAATATAATCTACTGCTTTCAAGTACTACATAGTATATTTTGCATTCTCTTTCCCAATGATATATACCCAAGTTGCCTTCAACTCTAGGCCACCACAGATACTTCAATGGGCATCCTTGTCCGTATACCCCTTTGTAGCTGTCTGAGAATTACATTGGGATATAGACTTTAGAGTTGAATTTCTGCATCATAGTGTATGTATCTACTTAGTTTGACCAGATAGTGGCAGATTGTTCCCCAGAATGGCAGCACCCATTCACATCCTCACAGCTGTGCAAAGAGTTCCTGTAACTCCAAATCCTTAACAACTCTTGACATTATTCATTTTTACATTTTTGTGAATACGTATTTTTCAATGCTGCTTTGATTTGGATTTCTCTTATTCTTATTATTTTTTCTGGATGATAAAGCATCAAATACATTTATTAAAAAGATGTTCCATGGAAGCAACCTAACTATTGACAGAGGAAAGAATTAAGAAGATGTGGTATATGTACACAAAGGAATGTTATCCAGTCACTAAAAAGAATAAAATAATGCCATTTGCAACAACATGGATGGACCTAGAGATTGTGATACTGAATGAAGTAACTTAGGAAAGAGGAAATATTGTATGACATCCTTGTATGTGGAATCTAAAAAGAATGATACAGATGAAGTAACAAACAGACTTAAAGAATGAATTTATGATTGCAAGTGGGAAGGATGGGGGGAAGGGATAGTTAGGGAGTTTGGGATGGACATACACACACTGCTGTATTTAAAATGGGTAATCAACAAGGACCTACTGTACAGCACATGGAACTCTGTTCAAAATATGTGGCAGCTTGGGTGGGAGGGGAGTTTGGGGGAAAATGGATACATGGATATGTATGGCTGAGTCCCTTTACTGTTCACTTGAAATCACAACATTGTTAATCAATTATACCTTAATACAAAATAAAAAGTTTAAAATAAAAAAATAAATGCTGTATTAAAGATGTTTAACATAGTAAAGTCACTTAAGAAACTGTTTGGCAAACATATATATGTATGTATTCCATGTATTCCAACAACCTCATCAAAAATCATTTTGTCATGTAGTTGAGTAGGTGTTTAAAAATATACGAAGGACACCTTTGAACAAATCATAAGTTTATTGTTCAATAAATCTTCACAAACATACCAGAATCAAACTATGGGACAATATATTAAGAACTTCAAAATACCTTATTGTGTTCTCTTCCAATTGCGACACTCCTAACGACAATCTTAATTATTTTGAGCAGATCTTCATATGGATTATTTTGGATTTCTCCTCTTTAAATAACTTGTTTGTATCTCTTGCCCAATTTTCTGTTGAGGTTACTGTTGCTCTTTGTTCCTTGTTGATTTTCATGAGTTCCTTGTATATTCTGGGTCAATATTGTTTAATTGAAATATAGAATGAGCCACACAACTTTCCAGTAGCCCCATTAAAAGAATAAAAATAACCCAGTGAAATTATTTATTTTAATTAATTTGTTGGTTAATTATTGGACAGTGAAACCGTAGTTATAGATTATTCCTTCAGTTCTATAGACAGCAAATATTTCCTCCCATTTTAACATCTGGCTATTTACTTTTCGTAGGAGTGATGAGATATCTTTTCTGGTTTAATGTATGGTCATTTTGTTTTAAATCTTTATACATACTTGAAAAATAGCTACTGTGTTGGGTATAAGATTCTTTCTTCATGTTTTAAGAATCTGCTGCTACTGCTGCTAAGTCACTTCAGTCGCGTCCGACTCTGTGCGACCCCATAGACGGCAGCCCACCAGGCTCCGCCATCCCTGGGATTCTCCAGGCAGGAACACTGGAGTGGGTTGCCATTTCCTTCTCCAATGTGTGAAAGTGAAAAGTGAAAGTGAAGTTGCTCAGTCATGTCTGACTCTTTGCGACCCCATGGGTTGCAGCCCACCAGGCTCCTCCGTCTATGGGATTCTCCAGGCAAGAGTACTGGAGTGGGTTGCCATTAATAATTGATTATCCTGTCAATTTCTGAGAGGAAGAGATGTAAAATCTCTGATTGTAATCATGAATTTGTCAATTTACCCTTGTAATTCTGTTTCCTTTATGTATTCCAGGCTATTTTGTTTATGATCTTCTTGGAAATTGCTCATTTAAAAAATATCAAATGATATCTCTCTTTGCCTCTTTAAATGGTTGATACTTAAAAATACAGTTTCATCGACTTCATTTATTATGTTTTCTGTGTATCTTTTTCCAAGCCTTTGTTTTAAGCTTTTGTGTTTCATTTTATGTTTCTTCATGCCTTCATTTGTTCATTCTTCCCTCCCTCTTTTTCTTTCTTTCTCTCTTTCTTCTTTTTTGTAACATCAAAGAGCTCTTTAACTGAAGATAGTAAAACTACTATTGATCTCTGGTGCCTCTGTCTTTTCTAAAACCTGCTTGAACATCTGGGAGTTCATGGTTCACATATTGCTGAAGCCTGGCTTGGAGAATTTTGAGCATGACTCTACTAGCGTGTGAGATGAGTGCAATTGTGCAGTAGTTTGAGCATTCTTTGGCATTACCTTTCTTTGGGATTGGAATGAAGACTGACCTTTTCCAGTCCTGTGGCCACTGCTGAGTTTTCCAAATTTGCTGGCATATTGAGTGCAGCACTTTCACAGCATCATCTTTCAAAATTTGAAATAGCTCAACTGGAATTCCATCACCACCACTATCTTTGTTCGTAGTGATGCTTTGTAAGGCCCACTTGACTTCACATTCCAAGATGTCTGGCTCTAGGTCAGTGATCACATTATCATGACTATCTTGGTCGTGAAGATCTTTTTTGTACAGTTCTTCTGTGTATTCCTGCCACCTCTTCTTAATATCTTCTGCTTCTGTTAGGTCCATACCATTTCTGTCCTTTATCGAGCCCATCTTTGCATGAAATGTTCCCTTGGAATCTCTAATTTTCTTGAAGAGATCTCTTGTTTTTCCTTTTCTGTTGTTTTCCTCTATTTCTTTGCATTGATCACTGAGGAAGGCTTTCTTACTCTCCTTGCTATTCTTTGGAACTCTGCATTCAGATGCTTATATCTTTCCTTTTCTCCTTTGATTTTCGCTTCTCTTCTTTTCACAGCTATTTGTAAGGCCTCCTCAGACAGCCATTTTGCTTTTTTGCATTTCTTTTCCATGGGGATGATCTTAGTCCCTGTCTCCTGTACAATGTCACGAACCTCCGTCCAGAGTTCATCAGGCACTCTATCTATCAGATCTAGTACCTTAAATCTATTTCTCACTTCCACTGTATAATCATAAAGGATTTGATTTAGGTCATATCTGAATGGTCTAGTGGTTTTCCCTACTTTCTTCAATTTAAGTCTGAATTTGGCAATAAGGAGTTCATGATCTGAGCCACAGTCAGCTCCTGGTCTTGTTTTCGCTAACTGTATAGAGCTTCTCCATCTTTGGCTGCAAAGAATATAATCAATCTGATTTCAGTGTTGACCATCTGGTGATGTCCATGTGTAGAGTCTTCTCTTGTGTTGTTGGAAGAGGGTGTTTGCTATGACCAGTGCGTTCTCTTGACAAAAGTCTATTAGCCTTTGCCCTGCTTCATTCCATGCTCCAAGGCCAAATTTGCCTGTTACTCCAGGTGTTTCTTGACTTCCTACTTTTGCATTCCAGTCCCCTATAATGAAAAGGACATCTTTTTTGGGTGTTAGTTCTAAAAGATCTTGTAGGTCTTCATAGAACCGTTCAACTTCGGCTTCTTCAACATTACTGGTTGGGGCATAGGCCTGGATTACTGTAATATTGAATGGTTTGCCTTGGAAATGAACAGAAATCATTCTGTCGTTTTTAAGATTGCATCCAAGTACTGCATTTCAGACTCTTTTGTTGACCATGATGGCTACTCCATTTTTCTAAGGGATTCCTGCCCACAGTAGTAGACATAATGGTCATCTGAGTTAAATTCACCCATTCCAGTCCATTTTAATTCACTGATTCCTAGAATGTCTATGTTCACTCTTGCCATCTCCTGTTTGACCACTTCCAATTTGCCTTGATTCATGGACCTAACATTCCAGGTTCCTATGCAATATTGCTCTTTACAGCACTGGACCTTGCTTCTATCATCGGTCACATCCACAACTGGATATTGGTTTTGCTTTTGCTCCATCCCTTCATTCCTTCTAGAGTTGTTTCTCCACTGATCTCCAGTAGCATACTGGGCACCTACCGACCTGGGGAATTCCTCATTCAGTATCCTATCATTTTGCCCTTCGATACTGTTCATGGGGTTCTCAAGGCAAGTATACTGAAGTGGTTTGCCATTCCCTTCTCCAGTGGAGCACATTCGGCTGTGGTCCATGTGATCAGATCAACTAGTTTCCTGTGATTATGATTTCAGTGTGTCTGCCCTCTGATGCCCCCTCGCAATACCTACTGTCTTATTTGGGTTTCTCTTACCTTGGTCGTGGAAAATATCTTCACAGCCACTCCAGCAAAGTGCAGCCGCTGTACCTTACCTTGGATGAGGTATATCTCCTCAAGGCCGCCCCTCCTGACCTTGAACGTGGAGTAGCTCCTCTTGGCCCTCCTCCGCCCGCGCAGCCACCGCCTGTTGGACATGGGGCAGCTCCTCTCAGCCGCTGGCCCTGGCCTCAGGCGTTGGGTAGCTCCTCTCGGCCGTGCCTCTTTGCCTGGTCGGTTGCGCCGCTGGGGCCGGCGTCAACATCCCCTGGATCATGGAGAAAGCAAGAGAGTTCCAGAAGAGCATCTATTTCTGCTTCATTGACTATGCCAAAGCCTTTGACTGTGGATCACAATAAACTGTGGAAAATTCTGAAAGAGATGGGAATACCAGACCACCTGACCTGCCTCTTGAGAAACCTGTATGCAGGTCAGGAAGCAACAGTCAGAACAGGACATGGAACAACAGACTGGTTCCAAATAGGAAAAGGAGTGCGTCAGGGCTGTATATTGTCACCTTGCTTATTTAACTTATATGCAGAATACATCATGAGGAACGCTGGGCTGGAAGAAGCACAAGCTGGAATCAAGATTGCCTGGAGAAATATCAATAATCTCAGATATGCTGATGACACTACCCTTATGGCAGAAAGTGAAGAGGAACTCAAAAGCCTCTTGATGAAAGTGAAAGAGGAGAGTGAAAAGGTTGGCTTGAAGCTCAACGTTCAGAAAACAAAGATCATGGCATCTGGTCCCATCACTTCATGGGAAATAGATGGAAAAACAGTGGAAACAGTGTCAGACTTTATTTTTTTGGGCTCCAAAATCACTGCAGATGCTGATTGCAGTCAGGAAATTAAAAGACGCTTACTCCTTGGAAGGAAAGTTATGACCAACCTAGATAGTATATTAAAAAGCAGAGACATTACTTTGCCAACCAAGGTCCGTCTAGTCAAGGCTATGGTTTTTCCCGTGGTCATGTATGGATGTGAGAGTTGGACTGTGAAGAAAGCTGATCGCCGAAGAATCAATGCTTTTGAACTGTGGTGTTGGAGAAGACTCTTGAGAGTCCCTTGGACTGCAAGGAGATCCAACCAGTCCATTCTAAGGGAGATCGATCCTGGGTGTTCATTGGAAGGACTGATGCTAAGGCTGAAACTGCAATACTTTGGCCACCTCATGTGACGAGTTGACTCACTGGAAAAGACTCTGATGCTGGGAGAGGTTGGGGGCGGGAGGAGAAGGGGACGACAGAGAATGAGATGGCTGGATGGCATCACCGACTCTGTGGACATGAGTTTGAGTGAACTCTGGGAGTTGGTGATGGACAGGGAGGCCTGGCGTGCTGTGATTCATGGGGTCACGGAGAGTCGGACACGACTGAGCCACTGAACTGAACTGAAAACTACTATTGCAGATCTTTCTCTTTTTCTTGGAGGTAATTTCCTCTCAGGTTTTTTTAATATTATATTTTATAACTTCTCACTCTTTTCTCTGTGCTCTTGTGTAATATTCTTGGACTTCATATCTTGTGCATTCTTTTTTTTTTTTTTTGACTGCACTGCACAGGATGTGGATCTTAGTTTCCTGACCAAGAATTGAACCTGCACCCCTTGCATTGGAAGCTCAGAGTCTTAACCACTGGACTTCCAGGGAAGCCCCTCCCCCTAGTTTTATTAAGAAACGATTGGCACACGGCATTGTATTGCACTAAGGTGTACCACACAATGATTTGATATATGTATATGCTGCGAAATGAGCCACAGTAAGTTTAGTAAGCCTCTGTCACCTCATACTGTTAACAGATTTTTCTCTTGTGATGAGAACTTTTAAGATCTATTCTCTTGTCAGCTCTCAAATATAAATACAGTATTGTTAACTATAGTCACCATGTGGTACATTACATCCCCCGAGCTTTTTAATATTATAGCCAGAACTTTGTACCTTTTGATCCCCTTCACCCGTTCACCTCCTCACCCCAATGCTGGGATTCAGTAGTCTGTTCTCTGTATCTATGAGTTCATTTTTTTAAGGTTTCCATATCAGTGAGATCATACACTATTTGTCTTTCTCTGTCTGACTTATTTCTCCTGACTATTAGCTTTTTTGGATGATGTCCTTTCTAGACAGACTTTGTTAATTTTTATATTTAATTTGTCCTCTTTTGTTTCAAGTAGTTGTAATTAACATACTAGAAAACATGCCTTTTTATTCCAAATAGCTCTTGTCTGTGTCTTTCTCAGAGACATAAAATTCTCAGACGTAAAATTGATTTGGCAAAAATTCTTTAGAACTGGCTTCTAAAGAGCTTATATCTCTTGAAGAATAAAATAAATGATATCAATTAGTTTCTCTTCTCCTGACAAGATAGAGAAACAGGGTAAGCTCTGACTTATCCTCCTATGTGAAACAAATGCAGTATGTATATCTATCTATCCATATATAAACACACACACACATGCACACACATACACATGTACGTATACACACACGTCCATATATATGTGTACGTGTGTATGAAACCACAGTTTCAAGTCTTTGGACTTCAGGCAACAAAGGACAGTGATGCCTGAGAGATGAAAAACAATGTGATTTCCAGTATTTCCCCAGCTTACCACTTGGAGGGAGAATAGTACATTATGGCGAAGTAGGGTTTATTCCAAGAACACAGGTTGGTTTCACTTAAAAAATAATCAGTGTAATTCATAATACTAACAGACTAAAAGGCAAAACCACATGATCATCTCAATACATGCGGAAAAAAATTTGATAAAATCTAGTACTATTTCTTAAAAAAAAAAAACAACAAACAAACTAGGATTAGAAAGGAACTTTTTCCTTATTCCACCCAGTAAAGGTCATTTCCAAAATTTCTATAGCTAATTCATACTAGTGGTGAAATACTAGATGCTCTCCTCCTAAGGTTGAGCACAAGGCAAGGATGTTACCTTTCAGTAGTTCTATTCAACCTTGTACAGAGGGCCTACGTGCAATAAGGTCAGAAAAAGAAAAACATTCAGATTATAAATGCTATTCTTATCTCAGAGGGTATAATTGGCTACTAGAAAGTTGTATAGGGTCTATATAAAAGCAACAATGCAATATAGCTTTCTCCAGATTGTAGATATTTTCTCAGGTTATTAAATATTTATAATGTTTTTATTGACTGCATCTATAGTACTCAGTTAAATAGTTCCTTTATATTGCACAATTTAAAATTTTCTGATAGGGATTTCCCTGGTGGTTCAATGGCTAAGACTCCATACTCCCAACACAGGTGCCCTGAGTTCTATCCCTGGTCAGGGAACTAGATCCCACATACTGCAACTAAGACTTGGCACAGCTAAATAAATGAATAATTTTTTTTTTCTGATAATGCTATTAAGATTCTAGTAAACATATTTACCAGTTTAATTTTATTCATATCTCTGTTATTTTCCATTGTGAAAATTCTCAATAATTAAAGTTGAATTTCTGAGGAAAAGGTGATGCATATTTTAAAACTTGTGATATGTATTATCAAATTGTCCCCAAAGCAGGTTGCCCTAATTATTAAATAGTACCTTATTTTTTCAATTTGCATGCTTTCGTCACCAAGGTATAATATTTTGATGGGATGTGAGTTTCTTATTCTTGTCCCTGTTAATCAATTTTTCTAGCACCATTTGTTAATAATATTTCTCATTCCCCATTGATTTGAAGCATTATGTAAATATATTTTACATATTCTTAGGCCTTTATATAAAATTTTCTCTTGTATAAGTACCTTCTTTAAATGTTGTTTTTAGTTTTATCACTTATTTTTAATAATTTATAGAGCTGGTTCCCTCCCATTTTTATTTTTCAAAATCATTTTTTATAAAAATGAAGCTCTCAATTAATCCATTATATACTTTCTAGGATTGTTTCCCCAGATTAAAAAGAAAAAAATCACTGGAATTTTGGTTGGAAAGACATTGAATTTATGAATTAAATTTTATAGAGAATTGTGCTCTTTATCATGTTAAACCTTTTTACAAGGTTGTCTCTTCTTTTATCCAAGCTTTCTCCAAGTGTATCTTTGATATCATCCTTACCTACATAACTGTCTGGGAGAGCATTTTACAATTTCCAGTTGATTCGTTACACGCATCTGCATTGACTTTTTGTCTTACCATTGTGTAAATTTGAGAATGAGGATGATAGTTTTTGCTTTTGAATAAATTTTTTAGGTATTTTTTTAAGGGTCTATTATATCATTATCATTTTAGGGGACTGGAATGCAAAAGTAGGAAGTCAAGAAACACCTGGAGAAACAGGCAAATTTGGCCTTGGAGTACAGAATGAAACAGGGCAAAGGCTAATAGAGTTTCGCCAAGAGAACACACTGGTCATAGCAAACACCCTCTTCCAACAACACAAGAGAAGACTCTACACATGGACATCACCCAATGATCAATACTGAAATCAGATTGATTATATTCTTTGCAGCCAAAGATAGAGAAGCTCTATACAGTCAGCAAAAACAAGACCGGGAGCTGACTATGGCACAGACCATGAACTCCTCATTGCCAAATTCAGACTTAAATTGAAGAAAGTAGGGAAAACTACTAGATCATTCAGGTATGACCTAAATCAAATCCCTTACAATTATACAGTGGAAGTGAGAAATAGATTCAAGGGACTAGAACTGATAGAGTGCCTGAAGAACTATGGATGAAGTTTCATGATATTGTACAGGAGACCGGAATCGAGACCATTCCCAAGGAAAAGAAATGCGAAAAGGCAAAATGGTTGTCTGAGGAGGACTTACAAATAGCTGTGAATAGAAGAGAAGTGAAAGGCAAAGGAGAAAAGGGAAGATATACCCATTTGAATGCAGAGTTTCAAAGAAGAGTAAGGAGAGATAAAAAAGCCTTCCTCAGTGATCAATGCGAAGAAATAGAAGAAAACAATAGAATGGGAAAGTCTAGAGTTCTCTTCAAGAAAATTAGAGATTCCAAGGGAACATTTCATGCAAAGATGAGCTCAATAAATGACAGAATGGTATGGACCTAACAGAAGCAGAAGATATTAAGAAAAGGTGGCAATAATACACAGAAGAACTATACAAAAAAGATCTTCACCACCCAGATAGTCACAATTGTGTGATCACTCACCTACAGGAGCCAAACATCCTGGAATGCAAAGTCAAGTAGGTCTTAGGAAGCATCATTACAAACAAAGGTAGTGGAGGTGATGGAAATATAGTTGAGCTATTTTAAATCCTGAAAGATGATGCTGTGAAAGTGCTGAACTCAATATAACGGCAAATTTGGAAAACTCAACAGTGGCCACGGGACTGGAAAAGGTCAGTTTTCATTCCAATCCCAATGAAAGGCAATGCCAAAGAAAGCTCAAACTACCACACAATTGTACTCATCTCACACACTAATAAAGTAATGCTCAAAATTCTCCAAGTCAGGCTTCAATAGTCTGTGAACCGTGAACTTCCAGATGTTCAAGCTGGTTTTAGAAAGGCAGAGGAACCAGGGATCAAATTGCCAACATCCACTGGATCATTGAAAAAGCAAGAGAGTTCCAGAAAAACATAAATACTTTAAAAAACATAAATACATAAAAATAAATACATTAAAAACATAAATACATTAAAAAATTATTTCTGCTTTATTGACTATGCCATAGCCTTTGACTGTGTGGACCACAACAAACTCTGGAAAATTCTTAAAGAGATGGGAATACCAGACCACCTGACCTGCCTCTTGAGAAATCTGTGTGCAGGTCAGGAAGCAACAGTTAGAACTGGACGTGGAACAACAGACTGGTTCCAAATCGGGAAAGGAGCACATCACAGCTGTATGTTGTCACTCTTCTTATTTAATTTATATGCAGAGTACATCATGCAAAATGCCGGGCTGGGTGAAGCACAAGCTGGAATCGTGATTTCAGGGAGAAATATCAATAAGTTTAGATATGCAGATGACACCACCTTTATGGCAGAAAGCGAAGAAGAACTGAAGATGATGAAAGTGAAAGAGGAGAGTGAAAACGCTGGCTTAAAACTCAACCTTCAGAAAACAAAGATCATGGCATATGGTCCCATCACTTACTTCATAGCAAACATATGGGGAAATAGTGGCAGTCTTTATTTTCTTGGGCTCCAAAATCACTGCAGATGGTGACTGCAGCCGTGAAATTAAAAGATGCTTACTCCTTGGAAGAAAACCTATGACCAACCTACACAGCATATTAAAAAGCAGAGACATTACTTTGCCAACTAAGGTCCGTCTAGTCAAAGCTATGGTTTTTCCACAAATGGATGTGAGAGTTGGACTATAAAGAAAGCTGAGAGCCGAAGAATTGATGCTTTTGAACTGTGGTGTTGGAAAAGACTCCTGAGAGTCCCTTGGACTGCAGGGAGATCCAACCAGTCCATCCTAAAGGAAATCAGTCCTGAATATTCATTGGAAGGACTGATACTTTGGCCACCTGATGCAAGGAACTGATTCATTGGGAAAGACCCTGATGCTAGGAAAGATTGAAGGCAGGAGGAGAAGGGGATGACAGAGGATGAGATGGTTGGATGACAGCACCGACTCAATGGATAACAGTTTGAGTAAACTCTGGGAGTTGGTGATGGACAGCGAAGCCTGGTGTGCTGCGGTCCATGGGGTTGCAAAGAGTCTGACATGACTGAGCCACTGAAGTGAACTGAACTGATATCATCAGCTTTTGTAAGTGTTCATGGACACCACAAAAGAAGGTATATCCTCCATAAAGTGCCAGGTTTAATGAAGAATTTAAATATTTTTTTATTACAGTCTTTAGATTCTTATGTTTCATGTTTGTTCTATCAAGGCCCAGAAATATCTATCAAGGTGGATATTAAGAAATATCACGCTGCTAATGTATTTCTGCCAACTTCATCTTGTAATTTAAATAGTTTTAATTTTGATTTTATGTTATTCAAAACAGCCACTTTATATTATTTCATCTGCCTCGTGGATTTTGTTTTTTTATCATTAAATGTGATCCTCTTTATCTTGTTAATTGCATATTGCTTTGAGTTCTATTTTAATATTAATCTTATGGCCTCTGCTTTCTTTTTATTTGCATTAGCCAGGTACATCTCTGTTCATCTTTTTATTTTTAACCTTTTTGTGTCATTGTAAATGTATATCCTGGAGATAATTTATAATTGGATTCTTTTAAAAATAAGATTTGAATGTCTTTTGCCTTCAGTAAATGAGTTTATCCTGTTGCTATTTATCACTATCCCAGATAAGTTTTGTTCTACTTTTGCCATTTTGTTTTTATTGGCCACTTTTGTATTTAAAATATATATATTCTTTGCTTTATTTTTAATAGCTGATTTAGCCCTTCTTTTATTTTCTTCTCTAATGATTAATTTTGACTAAGAATACATACTTGTCCCCTCTAATAATCAATGTCAGTCAAGTATCAATTATCTAATATTATCTAAATATATAACATTATCAATATTATCTAGTATCTTCTGAGATATTATTAAGAAACTAGCATATTTTGCTTTTTCCATCAATTATTCTCTTATCAAGAGAATGCATCAATTTAATCTGCAATGTTTGGATTAATTACTGTGATTTACTATCATCTTACATTATGTATCTTCTTTGGATAATTATTTTTGACATTTCCTTTTGTTTTATAATTACACTGGGAGCAGATGTTTTCCTTTGAATCTGTGTCTTAATGATTTCAATATTTACCACTCATTTAAAGCATGCCTTCTTCACTGTTGATTCCTTTGTTTTCTTGTGTATTTAAGAATGTATTCTGTTGCCATCACAGGTAAGTAACAACTTAATTATCATGGAATTTTCAGGTACTAACTCTTTGCTCTCAAAACTCTGTCACTATGATTTCATTTTCTTTGACATTTAAATTTAGGAGGCACATTCTCAGGTTAATTTGCTATCTTTTTTAAGAGAGCTCTTTTATTTTCCTTGATTAAGTTTTTATGAGGCTTTGTTTTATTTTATTAAACATTTTCACTGAAGCATTTCTCTCCCTCTCTCTTTACTTCATTGTAAGTTGACTCCTTTTGGTCTGGCAAATCCAGTTGTTTTCATTTCAGGAAAGTTTTCTTTAATTTTGTCTTTGAGTTACTACTTTTTCATTTGCTTATCTTTGTTTATTTGTTTTTCCTTCAGCAACTCCAGTTATGTTTATTTCCATTCACTGTCTTTCATATCCACATTGTGTTCTTTCTTGTATTTTTTTCTTTGAGCTTTTCCATTTATTTGAAAAGGCTTCTGAAATGTATGTTTCATAGCATTGATTTTGTTTTAGCATAGTCAGGACTGCTCTTTATTGCTTTCTGTCTTTGTTTAGCTCTGATGTTGTATTTGAAAATTTCTTGCAATTTCTTTTTCATTTTAGATATGTAAGAACTAGCGTGTAAGTTCTGTAAGTCATGAATTATGATATTAATATGATAACTCACAACTGACTATCATCCACTTTAGAACTAGAATATTAACCAAGACATTAAAGGTATTCCTCTGCTTGCTTCAACCCCATTGATAACCCCCATCTTTAACTTGTATTTGTTATTTCTTCATTTTTAAGAAATAGTTTATCAGAAGTGGAAGTCGCTCAGTTGTGTCCGACTCTTTGGGACCCCATGAACTATAGAGACCATGGAATTCTCCAGGCCAGTGTACTGGAGTGGATAGCCTTTCCCTTTTCCAGGGGAACTTCCCAACCCAGGGATCAAACTCAGGTCTCCCGCATTGCAGGCGGATTCTTGACCAGCTGAGCCACAGGGAAGCCCAAGAATACTGGGGTAGATAGCCTATCCCTCCTCCAGCGGATCTTCCGATCCAGGTATTGAACTGGGGTCTCCTGCATTGCAGGTAGATTCTTTACCAACTGAGCTATGAGGGAAGCCCTTACCAGAAGTATGTATCTTAAAATAATATAGTGTTTAATGGCTTTATAAAATAGTATTTTACAGTGTGATTTACATTTTTCATTCAAGTTGTTTGTTTTCTTGTTGAGTTTTAAGAATTATTTATATGGTTTAGATAATAGTCTTTTCTCAACGTATCTTTTGCAGGTATTATCTCTCAATCTGTGACTTGTCTGCTCATTCTGTTGCTTTTTGTGAAGCATAATTTTTTCATCTTAATGAAGTTAAGCTTATAGATTCTTACTTTCATGGATCTTGCCTTTGGTGATACATCTAAAAAGGCATTGCTATATTCAAAGTTATCTAATTTTTCTCATATGTTATCTTCTAGGAGTTTTATAGTTTTGCATTTTACATGCAAGGTTATGATCTATTTTAAGTCAATTTCTGTGAATGGTATAAGGTCTGTGTTTAGATTCTTCTTTTTTTCTCATGAATGTCCAGTTATTCTAGCAATGTATTGCTTTTACTCTTTTGTTAAAGATCAGTTGACTATGTTTGTGTGTGTCTATTTTTGGACTCTCTATTTTGTTGCATAGGTTTATTTGTCTATTCTCCACTAATAACACACTTTCTTGATGTAGTTTTATGTTGTTTTATAGTCAAGTGTATCAGTCTTCTTAGAATTAATTCATTGACATATACAAAACCACTTGCTGAAATCTTGATTGGAATTGTTCTGAATCTATAGATCAAGTTGGAAGGAAGTGACATTTTGACAATGTTAAGTCTTCCTATCCATGAACATGGAATATCTCTCTATTCAGTTATTTCTTTTATTTCTTTCTTTCATTAGAGTTTTGTTTTTTTTTTTTTTAGTTTTCTTCAAGTAGATTTTGCAATATGTTGTATTTCATTCCTACTTATTCTTAATCATGGTAGCTTATTTCCTTGTGGAATTGGATAACATTTTTTATTTTGAGCTTAATCTTTGGCCACCTCATGTGATGAGTTGACTCACTGGAAAAGACTCTGATGCTAGGAGGGATTGGGGGCAGGAGGAGAAGGGGACGACAGAGAATGAGGTGGCTGGATGGCATCACCAACTCGATGGACATGAGTTTGAGTGAACTCCGGGAGTTGCTGATGGACAGGGAGGCCTGGCGTGCTGTGATTCATGGGGTCGCAAAGAGTCGGACACGACTGAGTGACTGAACTGAACTGAACTGAACTGAATCTTCGGTTGATCCTAATATGTGGGAATACTGAGAATCTCTCAGTTCAGTTAAGTGGCTCAGTCACAGCACGCCAGGCCTCCCTGTCCATCAGCAACTCCCGGAGTTCACTCAAACTCATGTCCATCGAGTTGGTGATGCCATCCAGCCACCTCATTCTCTGTCGTCCCCTTCTCCTCCTGCCCCCAATCCCTCCCAGCATCAGAGTCTTTTCCAGTGAGTCAACTCTTCGCATGAGGTGGCCAAAGTATTGGAGCTTCAGCTTTAGCATCAGTCCTTCCAATGAACACCCAGGATTGATCTCCTTTAGAATGGACTGGTTGGATCTCCTTGCAGTACAAGGGACTCTCAAGAGTTTTCTCCAACATCACAGTTCAAAAGCATCAATTCTTTGGTGATCAGCTTTCTTCACAGTTCAACTCTCACATCCATACATGACCACTGGAAAAACCATAGCCTTGACTAGATGGACCTTGGTTGGCAAAGTAATGTCTCTGCTTTTTAATATGCTATCTAGATTGGTCATAACTTTCCTTCCAAGGAGTAAGCGTCTTTTAATTTCATGGCTGCAATCAGCATCTGCAGTGATTTTGGAGCTCCCCAAAATAAAGTCTGACACTGGTTTCACTGTTTCCCCATCTATTTCCCATGAAGTGATGGGACCAGATGCCATAATCTTAGTTTTCTGAATGCTGAGCTTCAAGCCAAGCTTTTCACTCTCCTCTTCCACTTTCATCAAGAGGCTTTTTAGTTCCTCTTCACTTTCTGCCATAAGGGTGATGTCATCTGCATATCTGAGGTTATTGATATTTCTCCCGGCAGTCTTGATTCCAGACTGTGCTTCTTCCAGCCCGGGTTCCTCATGATGTATTCTGCATATAAGTTAAATAAGCAGAGTGACAATATACAACCTTGACGTACTCCTTTTCCTATTTGGAACCAGTCTGTTGTTCCATGTCCAGTTCTAACGGTTGCTTCCTGACCTGCATACAGGTTTCTCAAGAGGCAGGTCATGTAGTCTGGGATTCCCATCTCTTTCTGAATTTTCCACAGTTTATTGTGATCCACACGGTCAAAGGCTTTGGCATAGTCAATGAAGCAGAAATAGATGTTTTTCTGGAACTCTCTTGCTTTCTCCATGATCCAGAGGATGTTGGCAATTTGATCTCTGGTTCCTCTGCCTTTTCTAAAACCAGCTTGAACATCTGTAAGTTCACAGTTCACATATTGCTGAAGCCTGGCTTGGATAATTTTGAGCATGACTTTACTAGCGTGTGAGATGAGTGCAATTGTGCAGTAGTTTGAACATTCTTTGGCATTGCCTTTCTTTGGGATTGGAATGAAGACTGACCTTTTCCAGTCCTGTGGCCACTGCTGAGTTTTCCAAATTTGCTGGCATATTGAGTGCAACACTTTCACAGCATCATTTTTCAGGATATGAAATAGCTCAGCTGGAATTCCATCAGGCTATTTTCATTCAGAGAGGATTTGTGTTTACTTCTATTCGGAAGCAAGCAGCATTACTGACCTAGGATCACTTCAGCATCTTTGAAGAACCTCAGTTTAATAAAAGATGTTCACGTTCATTTCTCTCAACTGGCATAGGCTCACAAGTTTAGTCTCTTGATTTTAATGCAGATGCAAGAATTTAGATATGCAACAATCCTGGCTTTATGTTCCTTGCCTCAAGCTGTTTTCTCTTTCTCCATCTCTCTTTTGTAGGTTTCCTTTCTTGAAAACTCAAAAATGCTTTAAAGGATGACTTTTATAATCCATTCAGCTCTAGTTTATTAGAATGCTAGAAGATTTGTAATTATTTCCATATTTTATCTATTTCCCCTTTCCAGTCCGTTATCTTCTAAATCTCAGCTCTTTTCATTCTGTTCCATAAGAGGCAATGACTTGTTGCATTCTATTGAGGATACAAATTTACAGAATTTTTTTTCTGGTGCCTAGAGATGATCATCCCTTTAGAGGTATGTTCTTTCGCTGGGTCTTAGATGATGTCCCATTTCTCTTGTTAAGTAATTATCTTGCACTGAAAATTTTATTCGTATTCAAAAATTAAAACCTGTATTCTTTTGTTGGACATTTGTGCGTATCAATTTCCATGTTCTTTCTTCATTTGAGGCAAAATCTCTAATACTGACTTTCCCAAACCTAAAGTTGTTGACTGGTTTTTGCATTCAACTTCTAGTCTGAGTGCCAAACTCTAGTAATAATTTACCTAGAAGGCATCTTCTTCTGCTTCTACTGTCTTGTTCTCTGATAAGCTGAGTGGATGGAATACCTGAAGAAATACATTTCCTAGCTGCCCTCTACTTTTGACAACTGCTTTCTAAGGGTTGTTGCTGAAGAGATGTAAAAAGAGGCAGAAATTAAGATTGGGGGCCAGTAGAAGGGAGCAAGAGATTGAGCAACTGTTCTCCAGATAAAACTCATCAGCACCAAGGGATGGTTCCTCATATTTATGCTTGGCATAGACATGGGTTTCTGAGTTTTGGAGTCAGAGGTTAGAGAGTGGGGAAAGCATGAAATGTCATCCTAAATTTTTAAAAAAGAGTCTTTGCTTCATATGACAAAGAACTTTGATATTTCGTAGGGCAACACTTGGCTAGGTTTTTTTCCCCCTAATATACATCTACTTACTTTCCTGTAAAGTTCTTTTAGTTTCCTTTGTTATAGATTTTCATTTTATCAGGATCTTTGTAGGTGTTTTAAAATGGAAAGATCTTGTCTTGAGTACTATGTTAGTGGTAAGTTCAACAGGTGGTTTTTAAAGGGCACAAAATCAGAAGTATTTGTTGCTTCAACTTGATCAATATGGTGAGTGCTGTTTTTATTGTTAAGTCTCTTTGCAAAGATGAGTTCCTGTGGGGTTTTCCAAGCCTTTTCTTTGCACTGGGGACATGAAGGAGACTCAGCAGACAGGTTGGGTGGATGTTGAAAATGGGACCTTTTATTCCTTTATCATATCTAATCTATATACTCTCAGTGGAAAATAGTAGAATCTCCATGTCAAATTGATATTAACAATATTTTCCTTTCTTTCAAAACTGCCTGAAGATAGTCATAAACACATAACCTAATAACGGACACTTCCTTACTTGATTCATTCATTCATCTACCCATCAGTTTACTGAGCTCTTGTCTAAGGATTGACATGAATTAAAGGAGTGATAGCTTCTCATGCCTCCCACAGTCAACTGGGAGAGAAAGGTATTTAAGCACCCAGAGATAATTTGATGTGATGAGCATTACAATAGAAATGGGCACAAGAACAGACAACAGAGTGATTGATTCAGCCTCACAGAGAAATTATATTTGCATTGATTCTTGAAGTCTAAGTCATTTGCCAACAGATTCACAATGGAAAGAGTTATTTAGAATATGACTTGTTGAGGAAACTGGAATTAGGCATGTGTTTGTGGGGATTGGTGGTAAGCCTGCAAAGACACACTGGGAACAGCTGACAAAGGGCATTGTATGCTAGGCTAGAGTGTGGTTTCTAACCCATGGGCATGGGTAGTCAGAGAAGATGCCTTAATTAGCTCCTGCTGCTGTTACAAATCCCATGGACTGGGTGGTTTGAATAACAAACATTTATTTCCAACGGTGCTGGAGGCTGAAGTCTAAGATCAGGGTGCCTGTACAGCTGGACTCTTTGTGAGGGCCCTCTCCCTGGTTCTGGCCTCATATGGCCTTTTTTGGTGTGTGCACTGGGAGCAGAGAGAGAGAGAGTAAAAGAAAGAGAGAGAGAAAGAGAGAGAGAGATCAAGTCTCTTCTTTTTTCTATAAAGGCACTAATCCCATCATGGGGACCCCACCCTTATGACTTCATTTAACTCTGATTTCTGCCCCCACTCCCAAAAGTCACCACCTCCAAATACCATCACATTGGGATTTAGGGCTTCATATGAATTCTGTAGAGGCACACATGTTCAGTGTCTAGCAGAAGGATTTTAAGTAGAGTAGTGACAGAATCAGGTTTGTGCAATTCTGGTACACAACAACAGCAGCCTAAAAACACAAACAGAAACCCACCAACAAGCAAAGCAAAAATACCTCTTTAGAGTGCTTTTTAAAATTCAAAATACCTTTCTCTATATCATTTTATTGGGTTTTCTTTGAAACCAACCTTTGATGGATTTTTGGCCCTGTTTTAGAGATAAGGAAACCTGAGTACAAAGTGACTCATTTGCTCAAGTTGGCTCAGCTAGTAGGAGGAGTGTAAAATACACATAGGAACTTGGAAGAACAATAGAGCTGAGGCATTTTCTCAGCTCTTGGCTCTGAGGGATACCTCATGGTGCTGCTGCTGCTGCTGCTAAGTCACTTCAGTCGTGTCCGACTCTGTGCGACCCCATAGACGGCAGCCCACCAGGCTCCCCCTTCCCTGGGATTCTGCAGGCAAGAACACTGGAGTGGGTTGCCATTTCCTTCTCCAATGTGTGAAAGTGAAAAGTGAAAGTGAAGTCGCTCAGTCATGTCTGACTCTTCGTGACCCCATAGACTGCAGCCTACCAGGCTCCTCCATCCATGGGATTTTCTAGGCAAGAGTACTGGAGTGGCTTGCCATTGCCTTCTCGTACTGATTTTTTATCTCCAGTGAGGCCTGCAGAGAAGTTTAGGAAACTGTTAAGTGACTGGAAAAGTAGTAAGTGGTACACCCAGCAGCTGTCAATCTCAGACCAGTGCGCCTTCACTCCACCAGGACAGCAAGTACTGTGGATTTACATCTCATGTGAGTAAGGGGTTCCTTATGAAACTGTATAGGAACAAAACCAGCCTGGAAAATCCCTGAGAAAGTTTCTGTGTTAGTAACATCAAGCCTTTTAAGAATTTCCTCGTGTTTGAACAGGACAGTGTGAATTTGGTTTGCACTTGTGAGTCTACTGTATGCATGTACTTGGCGTTTCACCAGAATCCCATGAGTGTTGTGAGATACTCACACCAGGAGATGCAGGGGCCTGAGAACCAATAACCCCCTCACTGTGGGCGTGTGTTCATTGAATGTAAAGATGGGTAGAGTCACACACATTTTTAAAAATTCCTCTTTCTTTTTCTTTTGCATTTGTGTAGAGCCTAACTGGTTGCATTTGAATGAATTAAATGTGCTTAAGATGTGACTCAGTTGTATGCATGGTAGTTACTGTGTATTGACCTCTGGACTCTTTCCCACTGAACCTGTACTTGACCTGAGAACCCATCTCAGCTCAGAGTTTAACTCAGGCAGCTGCAACCAGTCCATGGGAATTGCATTCCTGAATTATATTAATGCTAGTAGTAGTAGTGTTAGTCACTCAGTCATATCAGACTCTGCGACCCCATGGACTGTATCCCACCAGGCTCCTCTGTCCATAGAATTCTCCAGGCAAGAATACTGGAGTAGGTAGCCGTTCCCTTCTCTAGGGGATCTCCCACACCCAGGGTTCAAACCCGTGTTTCCTGCATTGCAGACAGGTTCTTTACTGTCTGAGACAGCAGGGAAGCCCTATAGTAATGCTATTTTCAAAAATATATTTGAAACTGATGTATTTTAAAACTATCAGTTGCTAAGGAAAGGTAAATAAGCACTGATTTCAAGAGGCAGGGTCAGTCTCATCCCCGTGTTCCTGAATTTGGACTCTGCCTGTAAGAAAGCTGTGCTGTGCTTACCTTCTCAATCGGGTCTGACTCTTTGTGACCCCATAGACTGTGATCTGCCTGGCTCCTCTGTCCATGGGGGCTTCCTCGGTAGCTCGGTTAGTAAGAAAGCTGGTCAAGGGTAAAGTATGTCTGCAGAGGAGTTCTGCAGCCCCACGTGTAGTGAGAGGTTGGCTCAGGTCACCAGTATGAACAGGTTTTGATTTCCTTTGTCAAGGAACTGAACACAGTGAAAGTCAAGCAGTGAAGGGTGCATGGACTTTCAGACAAAATGCTACCTCTACCACTCAATGGCTGCATCAGCGTCTGTTTCTGTAGAGTGGGGGTAATTCTTTCGATCTCCCTGTGTCATTGGGAAGATTAAATGATTTTGCAGGGGCAGGTCAGAATGGGTCACTGCCCCCAGATGGCACGAGGGCCTGGAGCTGGGCACGATCACCACCAGCCACTTCATCCTCCTTTCCTTCAGCCTCTCCATCCTTGCAGGATCCTTGCTGCCAGCTGCTTCTCCACCCCAATCTGCCTTCAAATAAATCAATAAGTGGACAGATGAGCCAACTTGGGAATTAGAATATCTGCAAAGTGTGGCCCTCAAGAAAACGGACACGTGAAATAATCTGTTCCGGCACTGGGCGAATTTGTTCCAACAAAAGGGCCATCACCAGTGTCAAAGGCAGTTAGTGTCACAGTGCTTCTGTATCTTTTTCTTGTTAGCTTTCCAACATTGAACAGTAAACACATTTCACTGTTTTGTAAACCTCTCCCAAACCAGTGTTCTGACAGCAGTGTTAACCATTTTCCTCCTCTCGCATCAGCCCTTCCCAATAGCTCTCTCTCATTCAGAAATTTTGCAAATTCAAGACCCAGGGAACCTGCTGAGTTCAGGAGAGAGAACTGAGAAAGTTCCCACAGAAAATCTCCTCTCTTGATCTCCTTTCTCTTCACCACTGCTAAAAATACACATTTCTCCAACCCATCCTGTCAATTCCCCGTAATTAGAAGGGCTGCCAGAGGCTCACCTGACAAGTCTCTACTCCAGAGCAGACGTTGGAGAACAGGTGGTAAAGGTGGGTGATGGGGGTGGGAGGAGCTGGGAGACTGGGTGAGCCTGGGGTTTGGAGCTAAATCCGCTGGTCAGTGATGGGCGAGGTTCATGCAGGAGGGGTGGACTCCTGTTCCCAGAGGACATGAGCCGGGGAGCTCCTTCCTTCCCCATCATGGCCAGGTTCTGGGACCCTGGAGAAACTCTGATGGTGTGCCAGAGAGACACATATAAGCCACCACAAAGTTCCATGCATACAAAGATGTCTGAAGTGAGGTTTACATGTTAACATTGGCTATTTCTAGGTAGTGGTGGGAGTTTGAGAAGCATTGCATTCTTTATATTTAAAAAATTTTTTATTGGAGTATATTTAATTTACATTGTTGGTTAGTTTACAGCAAAGTGAATCCATCTAGGTTATTATAGAATATGAAGTAAAGTTCTCTGTGCTATACACTAGTTCTTATTAGTTATCTATTGCTTGTTTTTAAAATAATGTACATGTTTACTATATAAAGTGTTAGTCGTTCAGTTGTGTCTGACTCTTTGTGACCTCATGGACTGTACCCACCTAGGCGCTTCAGTGGGATTTCCCAGACAAGAATACTGGAATGGGTTGCTATTTCCTTCTCCTGGGGATCTTCCCAAAGCAGGGATCA
Organism: Moschus berezovskii; assembly: GCF_049115385.1. Lineage (NCBI taxonomy): Eukaryota > Metazoa > Chordata > Mammalia > Artiodactyla > Moschidae > Moschus > Moschus berezovskii. The sequence continues at coordinate 76,134,114 of NC_142466.1, read as the reverse complement.
AACTCTTAAGCCTCCTGTGTTGGCAAGCGGGTTCTTTATCACTAGCACCACCTGGAAGCCATAAGTAATACACATGTGTATTATATTCAATTTTTTAATTAAAATAGCAATACAACATGATGAGTTTTCTAGAAGTCCACTGCAGTGTAGACACCCTGAAGTATTAAAGTAAGAGGAGCCCTCTGGTTGAAGACAGTTTTTGGACCTGAGTGTAATGAGCTAAATATTTTTCTACACACACCCTGTGTGGTATTTGAGGAAACACAGAGGTTACAGCTGGGAAAGAATGTGAGTTGTGGAGAGGTGAAAGTTAATCCTGGAAGGTCAGGCAGGGGCCAGACCACGACATGTTTATGTGCCAAGCTAGGGGGCTCCTCAGTCAGGGAAGGGATAGAGATGGTGGCTCAAGGCAGTACAGTTAAGGGCAACTAAAGCCCCAAGGGAAATAAAGTGCAGTCTTTCTGAGGCATTGATTTTACTTGAACACCTTGGGGAAGAAGTTGAGTAGTTCAGTAGCTAGGTTATTAGAAGAAACATTGTGCCGTGCTTAGTCACTCAGTTGTGTCCGACTCTGTGACACCACGGACCGTAGCCTGCCAGACTCCTCTGTCCGTGGAATTCTCCAGGCAAGAATACTGTAGTGGATGGCCATGCCCTCCTCCAGCGATCTTCCTGACCCAGGGATCGAACCTAGGTCTCCCTCATTGCAGGCGAATTATTTATTGTCTGAGCCACCAGGGAAGTCCAAGAATACTGGAGTGGGTAGCCTATCCTTTCTCCAGGGGATCTTCCTGACCCAGGAATCAAACCCTGGTGTCCTGGATTGCAGGTAGATTCTTTATCAGCTGAGCTGCCAGGGAAGCCCTTCAAGTATCATTAGAGCATTGAAACAAGTCTTTGGACTGGGGTCCTGGCCGGCTCCCTAAGAGGGAGTGTGTTTGGTCTACTATTGTTGGGGGGGTCTCTGGAAGTGGGGGGATGGGTCACCACCCTGTCTGCTTTAGAAAGATCATCTAGTGACCCACATGAAGAGGGAGGATGAGATTTGAGGCAGGGTGACCAATTAGGAGGCTTCAGAATAGCTCTTTGGAGGAACTGAGAGTTTGGCCATGGCAGTGGCCATGGGGAATAGAAGGCAGAGGGATGTGGGGGTGGTATCGATGGGACCCTGGTATTTATGGTGGAGGGAAGGACAGGTGGGAGTCAAGAATGACCCCCAGAGTTCCATCTTTGATCCCTGAGGAATGAGTATACTATCAACCACAACAGGATATAAGAGGATGAGGTTTTATTTTGTGCATATAGATGGGGGTGGACTTGAGACCACTCAAGAAAAGGTTCAGAGATGGAAAGAAGACAGAGATGAGGGGGCGACCATGGTGATGGAGACTTTAGGGAACAAGCAGAGGCAGAAGGCCTAGTGATGCACGGCCCCTATTCCCATGCCCCAACCACTCCACACAACTAGGGGTGGGGAAGGGAGGGCAGGGGTGCATCCAGGCCATTGCAGGCCTCCAGCCTGTGCTTCTTCAGCTCCCCTGCTAGGATGTCACTCTCTCTCCTGTCTTTTTGGCAAATGCTTATCTTTCAAGGCCTCTCTGAAGTCTTCCCTTCTAAGTGTCATGACAGTTTCTTCTTTTTTGCCTTCTCTGACACCTAAACTTCTGTCCCTGTCCCTGTAGCACTTTTCCGAGCACTCTGGTCTTCCTGACTGCCTTTGTCTACCAGATCATGAGCTCCTATGTCCAGTCATGCGTGGAAGAGGTGCTCAAGAAATATTTTCTGGGTGAGTGAATGAGTTATCAATGAGGAAGGAGTAATAACCAGGGAAGGGTGTGGCCATAGAAAAAAAGGAATTCTTGGTCAAGAATACCAAATACACCAAAGAATAGAGTTATTTAAGAGGCTTGCTAGTGGTAAAGAACTCTCCTGCCCACTCAGGAGATAGGAGACCTGGGTTCGATCCCTGGGTTGGGAAGATCCTCTGGAGAAAAGCATGGCAACCCACTCCAGTATTCTTGCCTGGAGAATCCCATGGACAGAGGAGCCTGGTGGGCTACAGCCCATGGGGTTGCAAAGAGTCAGACTTAGAACGCAAGAGCTAAGAAGCATCCATTTCACTTGGGGGTTGGGAGGTGTCCTTGGTAAGAATAGTTTCTCTGGCGTGAAGAAGGCAGAAAACTGCTGCAGCATTTTACATTAAAAAGTGAATACAAGACAGGAAAGTGGGGACATAGTGCAGACTTTTTCCCCTTAAAAGCTCAGAATAAAATGGGAGCAAGATAAGGTAATAATTACAAGTGACATAGATTTGTAAGGCTGGAGGTGAAGGGGCAAGTGGAGGGGAGCAGCTCAGGATGTAAATAAATGAGTGCCATCGATTGAAGTAGGAATAGATGGGACCAAGGGCACAGGTGAGGGACTGGCTGGGAACCTAAAGGCAGATACCGCTTCCACTGTGAAGCAGGAGGAGGGGTGAAGAGGAAGAAAGAGGCTACAGGTTTAAGGAGATCAGGAAGACTGTGAATGGGAAAGGATGCTGACACAGACAGACAAAGAGGCTCCTGTGTGTGCTTAGGACCACTTGAGACTGGAAAATATCACCAGGTGTCCAACCCCTATGGTTTTAACATTGTCTAGCACTGCTCAGATGTGCAGGTACAGTTGCAGTGAAAAGAATGTGTAGGGCAGGTGTGACAGAAAGATGAGAGTGTGAGAAAGAAACAAGGAGCCTGCTGGAAGGAGAGCTGGAACGCTTGACCTAAGCTGAGCGTGGGAAAGACAAGAGAAGATACTGGGAGAAGACGTAGTTCTGAAGAACCAGGTATCACTGAGGTCGAAAAGCAGTCATGATGGAACTCAGAGAGAGAGCAGGAAAGTTACTTTTAAAAATACTCCTTCATATATTTTTAAATTGACATGTACATTTTCATCATTAGTTTATCATCTGCAAAGAATATAATCATTTGCATTTTGTAATGACAAACTTATAAATCTATCTTAAAAATAAATAAACTGCCACATCATTTTAAAAGCACGTTCAATGGACACTGATTACAATAGCAGTGTTACAGTACCAATATACACTTTAAAAAGAAACCAACAAGCTTAGCTTTAACAATAGAACAAGTGTTAAGTGAACAATACAAATCATGGAATTACTTGGCCAGATGGGAAGTGTGGTCTGAGAGAGCAATGTTGAGGTTTCAGAGGTAGAGTTAAGTTGTGCCGTGCCCAAGTTCTGTGACACTAGGGTTCTGGGTCCCCTTACCACATTGCAAGCTCCTGAGTTGGGGGAATCAGAGATGGTGGACAAAATCCTTCACTGATATTACATGGAACACCAGCCTCACAGGATTCCTGACTACAAAAGTTTTCTGTGATTAGACATATTTTGAGGGGAAATGCCTACTTTGCTCCTCTCTTGGAGGTTAGAAGTGCACATTCTTATTGTGGGGAATGACACTTCAGTTCTCTGAGCGCCATTTCTGCTATCCTAACTGTGTAGTTAGATCACAAATTTTGTTTGAGCCAATATTCAGTATTTACATGGTTACAGTACATGAATCAGTGTACTGCTGAACCAAGTAGTGAACTATAATTACATTTTCTTTCTTGTGTGCTCAAATCAGGTTTTGCAACAGCTTGATGATTCTTTAAAAAATTTCATTCTTCCTTGATGCTAGCACTCTGTCTGTCCCCATCTGGATCAGCTGCTCTCTGGGACTGCTACAAAGTTGTTGTCTGGGACTCACCTTCTCTGTCTTCCTAGGATTTACTTTCCCATTCTCTTGTCTGGAGCCCTGTTTCCTGGCATCCATGTTCTTCTCTCTTTGGCTTTCTTCCTTATACTTTCTACTACCTAATAATCGCTTCCTGAAATGCCTGAATGTGTCTTGTAGGTCTAAAAATATCTTTATTCTATCCTCATATTTGAATCATAGTTCAGTTGATTCTAGGCTGAAAATAAATTTCCCTCATAATTTTGTCTTCTAGTGTCCCATGTAGTTATTGAGGAGTCAGTTGTTATTCAGATTTCATGTCTCTAGATTTGACAGTTTTCTTCTTTGGAAGCATTTAAGACATGATCTTTACCTGTGATGTTCTAAAATCTCATGATGAACAGCCTAGATATGAGGTCTTTACTCGTTTGCTTTGTTGGGCAATCAGAGAACCATTTCAATCAGGGGACTCATGTATTTCAGTTCATGGGAAACATTTTTGTATCACATATTTGATGATTTTCTTCTTTATGTTTTTACCTGCTTTTGTTTGGAATATCTGTTAGATAATTATTGAACTTCAATTATCTTCTAACTTTATTTCCTATTTTTCATCTTTGTTTTTTATTTTCTTCAGTGTGGGCCTGAGAATCCTACCCTTCCCCTTTTATTGGTCTCTACTTCTTAAGTTACATCTCAGTTGGGATCCAGGTACTTGGTATTGAAATGTTGTTGCTGAACCACGAAAGATGCCAGGATTCTTGGCCTCCAGAGGAGAAGAATTCAATCCGGGGCCAGAGATGAGGCTTGATCACTCAGAGCTTTTGTGTAATAAAATTTTATTAAAGTATAAAAGAAATAAAGCTTCTGACATAGTCATCAGAAGGGGGCAGGAAGAGTGTACCCTCGCTAGTGTTAGCAATGGAGTTATATACTTTTTAATTACTTATTACAGTGAATCAAAAGAATGTCTGGAGGTTGTAAAGACCTTACTAGACCCACTCACATAATTTACATTTTAAGAAAACAGGATTAGTTAAAAGGTTTTTCCAGAAACTGTCCTCAAGCAGGATACATTATTGTTATATAATCCTAAGGAATGTAGAGGGGAAAAAAAGTTTGTCCTTTCCTCCTCCTTGAGAATTCCAGACCCCTCTTTCCTCAGGGACCCAGGACTTCTTATCAACCTGCCTAGGAATTGACTCTCTCAGTATCAGCATCCATTATTTTGGCTCTGAGATATAACCTGCTGTTAATCCCACTGTGAGGAACTGGAGATCAGACTCAGAATAAGGTTAGCCAACTTCATGGGGCAGGCAGGCACACCAATCCTTTTGAGTCTTCTACGAAATGAGAATGAAAAGTACACTGATATCTTAGTACATTGTATGGTTATCATCTGCAGTTGGAAATCCTGGTTACATTTTTTTTCTTTTTAATTTATTTTTTTATTGAAGGATGATTACTTTACAGACTTTTGTTGTCTTCTGTCAAACCTCAACACGAATCAGCCATCAGTGCAGTTCAGTTCAGTCGCTCAGTCGTGTCTGACTCTTTGCCACCCCATGAATCACAGCACGCCAGGCCTCCCTGTCCTGTGAGAGTTGGACTGTGAAGAAAGCTGATCACTGAAGAATTGATGCTTTTGAACTGTGGTGCTGGAGAATACTCTTGAGAGTCCCTTGGACTGTAAGGAGATCCAACCAGTCCATTCTAAAGGAGATCAGTCCTGGGTGTTCATTGGAAGGACTGATGCTAAAGCTGAAGCTCCAATACTTTGGCCACCTCATGTGACGAGTTGACTCACTGGAAAAGAGTCTGATGCTGGGAAGGATTGGGGGTGGGAGGAGACGGGGATGACATAGGTATACATATATCCCTTCCCTTTGGACCTCCCTCCCATCTCCCTCCTCATCCCACCCCTCTAGGTTGATACACAGCCCCTGTTTGAGTTTCCTGAGCCATATAGCAAATTCCTGTTGGCCGTCTATTTTACACATGTTAATGTAAGTTTCCATGTTACTTTTTCCATACGTCTCACCCTCTCCTCCCCTCTCCCCATGTCCAGAAGTCTATTCTCTATGTCTGTTTCTCCATTGCTGCCCTGTAAATAAATTCTTCAGTACCATTTTTCTAGATTCAGTATATGTGTGTTAGAATGCAATATTTATCTTTCTCTTTCTGACTCGCTTCACTCAGTATAATAGGGTCTAGGTTCATCCACCTCATCAGAACTGACTCAAATGTGTTCCCTTTTATGGCTGAGTAATATTCCACCATATATATGTACCACAAAAGATTGAGGGCAGGAGGAGAAGGGGATGACAGAGGATGAGATGGTTGGATGGAATCACCGACTCAATGGACATGGGTTTGGGTGGAATCTGGGAGCTGGTGATGGACAGGGAGGCCTGGCGTGCTGTGGTTCATGGGGTCACAAAGAGTCAGACACGACTGAGTGACTGAACTGAACTGATATGTAACACAACTTCTTTATCCATTCATCTGTCAGTGGACATCTAGTTTGCTTCCATGTTCTAGCTATTGTAAATAGTGCTGCAATGAACAATGGGATACATGTGTCTCTTTCAATTTTGGTTTCCAAAGGGTATATGCCTAGAAGTGGGATTGCTGGGTCATTCCCATCCGTTCCGTCGCTCAGTCGTGTCTGACTCTACGCGACCCCATGGACGGTAGCCTACCAGGCTTCTCCGTCCATGGGATTTCCCAGGCAAGAATACTGGAGTGGGTTACTGTTTCCTTCTCCAGGGAATCTTCCTGACCCAGGGATCGAACCTGGGTCTCCCGCATTGGAGGCAGACGCTTTAACCTCTGAGCCACCAGGGAAGCCCCTATGGTGGTTTTATTCCTAGTTTTTTAAGGAATCTCCACACCATCTTCCATAGTGGTTGTATCAATTTACATTCCCACCAACAGTGCAAGAGGGTTCCATTTTCTCCTCACCCTTTCCAGCATTTATTTTCTGTAAACTTTCTGCTGATGGCCATTCTGACCAGTGTGAGGTGATATATCATTTTAGTTTTGATTTGCATTTCTCTAATAATGAGTGATGTTGAGCTTCTTTTCATGTTTGTTAGCCATCAGTATATCTTCTTTGGAGAAGTGTCTGTTTAGGTCTTTTTCCCACTTTTTGATTGGGTTGTTTGCTTTTCTGGCATTGAGTTTCACCAGCTGCTTGTATATTTTGGAAATTAATCCTTTGTAAGTTGTTTCATTTGCTATTATTTTCTCCCATCCTAAGGGTTGTCTTTTCACCTTGCTTATAGTTTCCTCTGCTGTGCAAAAGATATTAAGTTTAATCAGGTCCCACTTGATTATTTTTGTTTTTATTTCCATTATTCTCAATTCAGTTCAGTTCAGTTCAGCACTCAGTCGTGTCTGACTCTTTGCGACCCCATGAAATCACAGCATGCCAGGCCTCCCTGTCCATCACCAACTTCCAGAGTTCACTCAAACTCATGTCCATCGAGTCGGTGATGCCATCCAGCCATCTCATTCTCTGTCGTCCCCTTCTCCTCCTGCCCCCAATCCCTCCCAGCATCAGAGTCTTTTCCAGGGAGTCAAATCTTCCCATGAGGTGGCCAAAGTATTGGAGCTTCAGCTTTAGCATCAGTCCTTCCAATGAACACCCAGGATTGATCTTCTTTAGAATGGACTGGTTAGATCTCCTTGCAGTCCAGGGGACTCTCAAGAGTCTTTTCCAGCACCACAGTTGAAAAGCATCAATTCTTCAGTGATCAGCTTTCTTCACAGTCCAAATCTCACATCCATACATGACCACTGGAAAACCATATCTTTGACTAGACGGACCTTGGTTGGCAAAGTAATGTCTCTGCTTTTTAATATGCTGTCTAGGTTGGTCATAATTTCCTTGCAAGGTGTAAGCATCTTTTAATTTAATGGCTGCAATCAGCATCCGCAGTGATTTTGGAGCCCCCCAAAATAAAGTCTGACACTGTTTCCACTGTTTCCCCATCTATTTCCCATGAAGCGATGGGACCAGATGCCATGATCTTTGTTTTCTGAATGTTGAGCTTCAAGCCAACCTTTTCACTCTCCTCTTTCACTTTCATCAAGAGGCTCTTTAGTTCCTCTTCACTTTCTGCCATAATGCTGGTGTCATATGCATATCTGAGGTTATTGATATTTCTACCGGCAATCTTGATTCCAGCTTGTGCTTCTTGCAGCCCAGCGTTCCTCATATAAGTTAAACAAGCAGGGTGACAATATACAGCCTTGATGTACTCCTTTTCTTATTTGGAACCAGTCTGTTGTTCCATGTCCAGTTCTAACTGTTGCTTCCTGACCTGCATACAGGTTTCTCAAGAGGCAGGTCAGGTGGTCTGGTATTCCCATCTCTTGAAGAATTTTCCACAGTTTGTTGTGATCCACACAGTCAAAGGCTTTGGCATAGTCAATGAAGCAGAAATAGATGTTTTTCTGGAACTCTTTTGCTTTTTCCATGATCCAGCGGATGTTGGCAATTTGATCTCTGGTTCCTCTGCCTTTTCTAAAACCAGCTTGAACATCTGGAATTACACGGTTCACGTATTGCTGAAGCCTGGCTTGGAGAAAATTGAGCATGACTTTACTAGCATGTGAGATGAGTGCAATTGTGCGGTAGTTTGAGCATTCTTTGGCATTGCCTTTCTTTGGGATTGGGATGAAGACTGACCTTTTCCAGTCCTGTGGCCACTGCTGAGTTTTCCAAATTTGTTGGTATATTGAGTGCAGCACCTTCACAGCATCATCTTTCAGGATCTGAAATAGCTCAACTGGAATTCCATCACCTCCACTAGCTTTGTTCGTCATGATGCTTTCTAAGGCCCACTTGACTTCACATACTCTACTCTGGGTCATAGAGGATCTTGCTTTGATTTATGTCACTGAGTGTTCTGCCTATGTTTTCCTCTAAGAGTTTTATAGTTTCTGGTCTTTAATCCATTTTTAGTTCATCTTTGTGTATGGTGTTAGGAAGTGTTCTATTTTCATTCTTTTTTATATGTAGTTGTCCAGTTTTCTTTTTTTTTGGTGGGGGGTGTTAGTTCTAAAAGGTCTTGGAGGTATTCATAGAACCATTCAACTTCAGCTTCTTCAGTGTTACTGGTTGGGGCATAGGCTTGGATTATTGTAATATTGAATGGTTTGCCTTGGAAACGAACAGAGATCATTCTGTCGTTTTTGAGATTGCATCCAAGTACTGCATTTCAGACTTTTGTTGACTATGATGGCTACTCCATTTCCTCTAAGGGATTCCTGCCCACAGTAGTAGATATAATGGTCATCTGAGTTAAATTCACCCATTCCAGTCCATTTTAGTTCACTGATTCCTAGAATGTCTACATTCACTCTTGCCATCTCCTGTTTGACCACTTCCGATTTGCCTTGATTCATGGATCTAACATTCCAGGTTCCTATGCAATATTGCTCTTTATAGCATCAGACCTTGCTTCTGTCAGCAGTCACATCCGCAACTGGGTATTGGTTTTGGTTTGGCTCCATCCCTTCATTCTTTCTGGAGTTATTTCTCCACTGATCTCCAGTAGCATACTGGGCACCTACCGACCTGTGGAATTTCTCATTCAGTATCCTATCATTTTGCTCTTGACACTGTTCATGGGGTTCTCAAGGCAAGTATACTGAAGTGGTTTGCCATTCCCTTCTCCAGTGGACCACATTCTGTCAGACCTCTCCACCATGACCCACCCGTCTTGCGTTGCCCCACATGGCATGGCTTAGTTTCATTGAGTTAGACAGGGCTGTGGTCCAGGTGATCAGATCGACTAGTTTTCTGTGATTATGATTTCAGTGTGTCTGCCCTCTGATGCCCCCTTGCAATACCTACTATCTTATTTGGGTTTCTCTTACCTTGGTCATGGGATATCTCTTCTCAGCTGCTCCAGTAAAGTGCAGCCGCTGCACCTTACCTTGGACAAGGGGTATATCCTCAAGGCTGCCCCTCCTGACCTTGAACGTGGAGTAGCTCCTCTCGGCCCTCCTGCACCCGGGTAGCCACCACCTCTTAGACATGGGGTAGCTCCTCTCAGCTGTGGGCCCTGACCTCAGGCGTCGGGTAGCTCCTCTCGGCCACCTCCCCTGACCTCGGGCGTGGGGTAACTCCACTCAGCCGCCGCCCCGACCTGAGGCAAGGGGTAGCTCTTCTCGGCCATGCTTCTGAGCGTGTTCAGTTATTCCAAGATATCTAATTCTTTTTATTGCAGTGGTGAATGGGATTGACTCTTTAATTTCTGTTTCTGATTTTTCATTGTTAGTATATAGAAATGCAAGTGATTTCTGTGTATTGATTTTTTATCCTGCAACTTTGCTAAATTCACTGATTAGCTCTCAGTAATTTTCTGATACTATCTTTAGGGTTTTCTGTGTACAACATCATGTCATCTGCAAACAGTAAGAGCTTTACTTCCTCTTTTCCGATCTGGATTCCTTTTATTTCTTTTTTTTCTCTGATTTCTGTTGCTAAGACTTTCAGAACTATGTTGAATAATAGTGGTGAAAGTGGACACCCTTATCTTGGTTCATGATCTCAGGGGGAATTCTTTCAGTTTTTCACCATTGAGAATAATTGCTGTAGGCTTATCATACATGGCCTTTATTATGTTGAGATAGGTTCCTTCTATGCCCATTTTTTGAAGAGTTTTAATCATAAGTGGGTGCTAAATTTTTTCAAAGTCTTTTTCTGCATCTATTGAGATTATCTTATGGTTTTTATCTTTCAATTTGTTACATAGTGTCCTTCCTTATCTATTGTAATCTTATTTTATTTTAAGGTCTATTTTGTCTGATATGAGGATTGTTACTCCAGCTTTCTTTTGCTTCCCATTTGCATGGAATATATTTTTCCATCCTTCCACTTTCAGTCTATATGTATCTTCAGGTCTGAAATGGGTTTCCTGTAGACAGCACATATATGTATCTTATTTTTGTATCCATTCAACCAGTCTGTGTCTTCTTATTGGAGCATTTAATCCATTTATATTTAAAGTAATTATTGATATATATGATCCTATTGTCATTTTTGTAATTGCTTGGGGTTGATGTTGTAGATCTTTTTCTTCTCTTGTATTTCTTGACCATCAGTTCAGTTCAGTTCAGTCGCTCAGTCGTGACTGACTCTTTGCGACCCCATGAATCACAGCACGCCAGGCCTCGCTGTCCACACCAACTCCCAGAGTTCACTCAAACTCATGTCCATTGAGTCGGTGATGCCATTCAGCCATCTCATTCTCTGTCGTCCCCTTCTCCTCCTGCCCCCAATCCCTCCCAGCATCAGAGTCTTTTCCAGGGAGTCAAATCTTCCCATGAGGTGGCCAAAGTATTGGAGTTTCAGCTTTAGCATCAGTCCTTCCAATGAACACCCAGGATTGATCTCCTTTAGAATGGACTGGTTGGATCTCCTTGCAGTCCAAGGGACTCTCAAGAGTCTTCTCCAACACCACAGTTCAAAAGCATCAATTCTTCAGCGATCAGCTTTCTTCACAGTCCAACTCTCACATCCATACATGATCACTGGAAAAACCATAGCCTTGACCATATAAGTCCCTTTAACATTTGTTGTAAAGCTGGTTTGGTGGTACTGAGTTCTCTTAACTTTTGCTTGTCTGAAAAGCTTTTGATTTCTCCTTCAATTTTGACTGAGCTCCTTTCCAGGCACAGTAATCTTGGTGGTAGATTGTTCCCTTTAAGTATTTTAAATGTATCCTGCCATTCCCTTCTGGCCTGCAGAGTCTCTGCTGAAAGATCAGCTGTTAAGTGTGTGGGGTTTCCCTTGTATGTTACTTGTTGCTTCTCACTTGCTGCTTTTGGTATTCTCTGTTTGTGTTTCAGTCAGTTCAGTTCAGTCGCTCAGTCGTGTCTGACTCTCCACGACCCCATGAACTGCAGCACACCAGGCCTCCCTGTCCATCACCAACTCCCGGAGTTCACTCAAACTCATGTCCACAGAGTCGGTGATGCTATCCAGCCATCTCATTCTCTGTCATCCCCTTCTCCTCCTGCCCCCAATCCTTCCCAGCATCAGGGTCTTTTCCAATGAGTCAGCTCTTCCCATCAGGTGGCCAAAGTATTGGAGTTTCAGCTTCAACATCAGTCTTTCCAATGAACACCCAGGACTGATCTCCTTTAGGATGGACTGGTTGGATCTCCTTGCAGTCCAAGGGACTCTCAAGAGTCTTCTCCAGCACCACAGTTCTTTGTGTTTAGTCTTAGTTTGATTAGTATGTGTCTTGGTGTATTTCTCCTTGGGTTTATCCTGTATGGGACTCTTTGTGCCTCTTGGACTTGGCTGACTATTTCCTTTTCCATGTTGGGGAAATTTTTAACTATAATCGCTTCAAAAAAATTTTCATATCCTTTCTTTTTCTCTTCGTCTTCTGGGACCCCTATAATTCTAATGTTGGTGCATTTTGTATTGTCCGAGAGATCTCTGAGACTATCCTCAGTTCTTTTCATCCTTTTTACTTTATTCTGCTCTTTAGAAGTTATTTCCACCATTTTATTTTCCAGCTCACTGGTTTGTTCTTCTGCTTCAGATATTCTGCTATTGATTCCTTCTGGAGTATTTTTTATTTCAGTAATTGTGTTGTTTGTCTCTGTATGGTTATTCTTTAATTATTCTAGGTCTTTGTTAATTGATTCTTGATTTTCTCCATTTTGTTTTCAAGGATTTTGATCATCTTTACTATCATTATTCTAAATTCTTTTTCAGGTAGTTTGCTTAGTTCCTCTTCATTTATTTGGACTTTTGTGTTTGTAGTTTGTTCCTTCATTTGCATAGTAATTCTCTGCCTTTTCATAATTTTTTAAAAACTTATTGTGTTTGAGGTCACCTTTTCCAAGGTTTCAAGGTTGAATTCTTTCTTTCTTTTGGTTTCTTCCCTCCTAAGGTTGGTCCAGTGGTTTGTGTAAGATTCGTATAGGGTGAGATTTGTGCTGAGTTTTGTTTTGTTTATTTTTCCTCTGATGGGCAAGGCTGAGTGAGGTGGTAATTCTGCCTGCTGGTGACTGGGTTTTTCTTTTTGCTTTGCTTGCTGTTTAGATGAGGCAACCTGCACTGGGTGCTACTGGTGGTTGGGTGATGCCAGGTCCTGCATTCAAGTGGTTTCCTTTGTGTGAGTTCTCACTATTTGATGCTCCCTAGGGTTAGTTGTCTGGTAATGTAAGATCTTGGAGTCAGTGCTCCCACTCCAAAGGCTCAGGGCTTGATTTCTTGTCAGGAACAAAGATTCCACAAGTGGTTTGTTATGGTTTTAAGTAAGATTAAAACAAATATCAAAAATGAGAAACCAAAGATGAACCCCAGACATATGGCAGTTATAAAATCAGGCTAATAGAAATCAAAATAATGGAATAGACACATAGACATATACACACATGAGCAAAGTCAAAACAGTCTAACGAAAATAAAGTACAATAGATTGACCCAGTGAACAAAGGAAATAAAAAATTACATTTACCAGTTAAGAACAAAACTAACTAAAGCACAACTGGAAAACAAAACTAAAGCAAGGTGCCAAGTGGGGAAAAGAGCCACGAAAACAAAACTGACAAATATGTTGAGAGGAAAGGAAAGAAAGAATAGATATGCAAAGTTAAATAGAGGTAGATGATGAAGATTTATATACGATAAAGATTACAAAGGGAAAAGAATAGTAGGAAAGGCAAACAAAGCAATAAGTGTAGAAAAAATGCAATAGGTTTAAAAAAATTAAAATTATAAAAAAGGGAAAAGACAAAAAATGGAAGAAGAAAGAAAAAAGGAAAACTCGACAGAACTGCAAAAGCCCAACATTGAGGCAGAGGTTTATAACAACAATAAAAAGTGTGACTGAATATACACATATACATATACACCCATAAGCAAAATAAAAAATGTCCAACAAATATATAGTACAATAGTTTGACCCGGTGAACACAGGAAACCAAAAATTATATCTACCAGAACAAAATTAACTAGAGCACAAACTAGAAAACAAAGCTAAAGCAAGGTGTCAATTGGGGAATAAAGCAATGAAAATAAAACTGGCAAATATGCTGAGCACAAAGAAAAGAAAGAAAAGAAAGAAAGAATAGATATGCAATGTTAAATAGAGGTAGATAAAGATTTATACATGTTAAAGATTAACTGCAAGGGGAAAAGAACAGTTGGAGAAGCAAAGAAAAGAATAAATGTAGAAAAATTATAATAGGTTTAAAAAATTAAAAATTAAATTTAAAAAAAGAGAAAAAAGTGAAACTGCACAGAACTGCAAAAGCCCAACGTAGAGGCAGAGGTTTATGACAACAAGAAACTATGACTGAGAAGAAAAAGAAAAAAAGCGCAAGAGCTTAATTGGATTTCATAGTGCCAATAAAATTGACAACTACAACAGAGGGAGAAAAATGAAAAAAAGGATAAGAAATCCAAAGGACTCTACAGAACAAGTCAAAGCATAGGAATAATAAGTGTTTTCCTTGAGCCACTGCTGTCAGAGTTCTTTCCCTCACTGGGCGCCACTGTCCACCTCAGCTCTCTAGGACGCCCTCCAACACTGCTGATCTCTGGACCTGCTGTGGAGGCAGCTCAGATTCTAATCTAGTCCTACTCCCGTGTGTTCTTTTCTTCAATGTCCACAGCTATCAGAACTAGCTGATAGCTAGTATTCTCTTGTGGGGGCTCTCAATGACCTTTTATATATTCCATAGACACAGAGTTGGGCTAGTTGATCACGTGGATTTCATCTGCAGCTTGTACAGCTGGTGGGAAGGTTTTTGTTCTTCTTTCTTAGTCACAGTGCCCCTGGGTTTCAATTGTTTTATTTCCACCTCTGCATGTGGGTCGTCCACCAGAGTTTGCTCCTGAGGCTGCCCTGGAGGACTTGGGTTTGCCTCTCTGAGGGCCAGGTGTGGAGGTGGTGCAGCTGCTTGGGTTGCAGGGGTTCTGGAAGTACGAGGTACTCAGGGGAGTTGGCGGCTAGGGCAACAGGAAATGTAGTGCTCTAGAAGGGTATGGCAACCAGTGTAGGCCAATATGCTCCAGTATTCTTGCCTGGAGAACCCCCTTCCCTGACAGAGAAGCCTGGCAGGGCATAGTCTACAGGGTTGCAAAGAGTCGGACACTACCGAAGTGACCCTGTGCACATAGATGCAAGACTTTTATTGGCCTGTGGCAGCTCTGCCCCAGTGAGAGTTGAGCATGAAGGTGGCACAGCTGCTTGGCTTGTGGGGACCTTGGTGACACCAAGTGTGTAGGGACATGGACTGCCTCTGCCACAGAGTTATGGCCCTATCAGAGTCTTTTTTTCGAGGCTCTTGTAGCTGGCAATCAGAAGGCCTCTTTTGGCCAGTCTTTCTCTGTAGCTCTGCCCATTCAGGCACTTAGTGGGCTCCCTTGCCGGGGGTCCTTCTCTGTCGTTCAGTGTGTCAGTCACATAGAGGGGCCCCCCTGGGTGGGGTCCTACTCTGTAGTTCAGTGCGTCAGGTGTTTAATGGGCCAGTCTTTCTATCGTTCAGCTGATGATGCTGATGTGTGGGGAAAGAGAGGCTATGGTGATGGCTCCAACCCTACATGTGACTCAGCAGGATCACCTTGCTTCCATGGCTGCCCGGCTTTCAACCACAGGCATTTCCTATCACAGTCTCCTCCCTCACATCTCCTCGATACATCTCTCCACAGTCAACAGCAGCCCTCGCCCTGGGATTGCTCCAGCTTCCAGCCGTTGCGCCTTCCAGGGGACCTGCACCCTGTCCGGGGTATGTATGGCTGCTGCAAGGACTGTCTGATTCTCAGTCCATTTAGGTTGCCACAGTTCAGCTGTTTCACTCTCAGCCTCAGATGTTTCTTTTCTGATGTAGACAATTGCCCCAATGTGGGGATCGGACCCCTGCTTCAGTTTCCTCACCTGCTGAGGGCAGGCTCAGTCATACTAACACTCCTGTTTTTCCTCCTAGTTCCTTCATCCTACTGAGTTTTGCATGGGTCTGTACATTTTTCCCACTGGTCAGGTACTCCTGTCCGCTCTCAGCTGGTGTTCTGCATGCACTTCTGTGTCTGAAGGTGTTTGCCTGACCTATCTGTGGAGAGAGATGTACTCCGGGTCCACCTACTCCTCTGCCGTCTTGTTCTCTCCCTGGTTACATTTAACCAGACTTTTCCAGCCTTATTTGGCCACAGAACTCCTTTCCCCTCTTAACACTTACTAACACTGTATTATTTGGGCTGAGAGGAAACAGCTGATGCACTCAGATGGGAATTATTAGGTTACCTTAGAGAAGGACTGGGTACAAAGGCATGGGCAAGGTGTAAGGGATATACAGGAACTTGGGGCCAGAGCAATGGTGTTGTTTCTAACCCATCTTGAAGAGCCAGGATGGTGCGGGGGCATTGAGGTGGGACGGAATCAAGTTTGTCAGTCTTATCAGCATCTGTTTAAAGTTCCCTGTTCTGTATTTTGGATTACTGCTTCTTTCCCACCTCTTAGCTTACATCTGAGGTCTGGAGGGTTTGAGAACTACTTGGTGCTGGGACTCTGCAGCCCCACCTGTCAGACTCTGGGCTTGTTTCTCATCATACTTGCCACATGAAATCTGCAGGAGATGAGAAACTTTAATGCTGTCACAGAATCTCTGGTTCTCCAAGTTTGTTCCTGATGGCACACTCATACTCTCTAGGAATGGCAGAAGTGGGGGTGAGAGGGCTCTGATGTCTGATGCTCCCTGCCAGACAAGGAGCATCCCAGGACAGGGCTCAGCCTGCGGCATTCATAAAGAAATCTGGCCTGGGCACCAGAGTGGGAGTCACTCCTCTAAAAGTTCTCCCTGGAGCCAAGGGTGGTGCCTAGGAAGCAGCATGCTAGTCAGTAAACACATTGTCAGCCTGGAGGATAAGACAGTGAGATGGCCCTGGGTTTAGGCAATGGGGCAGAACCTGGGCAGCCACATTGGAAGCGGACCAAGAGAAATATTTTGATGGGTTCTCTGGCAAGCATATGGGCAGAAGGAGAAGCAGTCAGGCTGCTGGGATGGAGGGGTGCTGACACTCATTTTCACCAGCTTTACCACTTTTCCTGCCAGTACCTCCCTCTCTCTCCTTACCTCTTCCTGGTCCTCTCTCTGCCCTTCTCCTTTCTGTTCATTTCCCCTTTCTCCTGCGATGCTCCTTTTACTTTCCCTCCTGTCTTCTCCCTCATCTTGTCATTTCCCTTTTTTTTTTTTTTTTCTGTGTTTCAGTCTCTTCTCCCTTCTGTGATACACTTTTTGTATTAGGCTGTGCTATCTATATATTTTAAGTCCCAGAGGTATATCTGCTAATTGTCTTTTTAGGGAAATAATTATGCAAGTTAAGATGATTAGATAATGAAAGTGTTCTCTGGGGCTGGCCTCTTTACAAAATGATGATGGGGTGGTAGTGGGAAGGGGGATCATTTCTACTTAAAATAGCAGGACAGCTCAGTCAGTAAAGCGTCTGCCTGCAGTGCAGGAGACCTGGGTTTGATCCCTTGTTTGGGAAGATCCCCTGGAGAAGGACATGGCAACCCACTCCAGTATTCTTGCCTGGAAAATCCCATGGACAGAGGAACCTGGCAGGCTACAGTTCATGGGGTTTCAAGAGTTGGACATGACTTAGGGACTGCAAGGAGATCCAACCAGTCCATTCTAAAGGAGATCAATCCTGGGTGTTCATTGGAAGGACTGATGCTAAAGCTGAAACTCCAATACCTTGGCCACCTCATGTGACGAGTTGACTCACTGGAAGACTCTGATGCTGGGAGGGATTGGGGGCAGGAGGAGAAGGGGACGACAGAGAATGAGATGGCTGGATGGCATCACCGACTCGATGGACGTGAGTTTGAGTGAACTCCGGGAGTTGGTGATGGACAGGGAGGCCTGGCGTGGTGTGATTCACAGGGTCGCAAAGAGTCGGACACGACTGAGTGACTGAACTGAACTGAACTAGGGACTAAACCACCAGCAAGATGGTACAGCTCTTACCAGAATGCTTTGAACACTGGGGATGCAACACATCCGTCCCAGAGCTTAGCTAGAGGGAGTAGCGTCCTGGGAAAAAGATTGGATATTCTGTGGCCTTCTGGGAAGGCAATGATCAAGGAACTCTGTGATACGACTTGGAGCTCAGGATCCTGTGCAATTACTAGATCTGAGTGAAGATCCTGAAGACACTTGGAGTCTCTGAAACAAGTAAACCTGCACACGCATGTGCAGTCACACACACACACACACACACGTAGGGCAAGATTATGGTTTCCCTCAGGCAGAGTGGTTTTGCAGATATAAATTGCTGAAACACATCAGCTTTGCACTTAGAGTGCAACAAACTTAGAGTGCTTCATTGCACTCTAATGGTGGCCATAAGCGTCCTGCTCACTCACTCATGTCATATAAAAAGTGTCCATGAGATACATTCTTTCTTTTTCTGGGTTTTGCTCTTGATCTAGCACTGGGTGCATTGCAAGACCCTCCTGGCATCCCTAATTGCAGGTACCCGCCACTCCCTGCATCCAGCAGTGAGCTGATGTCCCTAGGCAGGAAGAGTTGGAATGTTCTCAGCCAAAGACCAGTGGACACAGGGAGAGGTGGCAGTGAGAGGAGGGCATGAGTGGAGAAGCTACAGAGAAAGGGTTCAGAAAGTATCGAGTGGTGGGGGAGCAGGCAAATGGGATTGAGAAAATGTGCTTCCTGTGGGGGAAGGGAGGATCTGGAAGGAGTAATGACTGGGAAGAATGAAAAGGGCTAAATGAGAGACTGCTGTGTTTTGCAAAGAGAGAATATGGTGCCCAGAGAGGTTAAATTACATGTCCAAGTCATGGTCAGAATATGGAGTGCAGGGATGCAAATCCAGCAGTGTCCTCGTACCAGCACACCCTGCCCAGAAAATAGGATTGCAACTGATGTCAGAGTTAAATTATTCCCTTCAAAACCTCAAGAAAGAGGACTCTTCAAAGACCCCTCAGGCAAGACGTGCCCATAGAAATATGTGCTGTCACTAAGAATCTGTGATCCACCCAGGTTTAACCATAAAAGAGGAAGAACAGTCCTCCTCAGATTTAACTAGAAGTTACCCTAGCGGCTCAGAAGGTAAAGAATCTGCAATGCAGGAAACCTGGGTTCGATTCCTGGATTGGGAAGATCCCTTGGAGAAGGGAGTGGCAATTCACTCCAGTATTCTTGCCTGGAGAATTCCATAGACAGAGGAGCCTGGCAGGCTACAGTCCATGGGATTGCAAAGAGTTGTATAGGACTGAGTGACTAACACGGTTTATCTCAGTAAACCGTAAGCCCTTTTCATTGTCCACCTCCCCATAGTCCAGGGCACCGTCCTTTTCTTCATCTTTCCTCATGGGGAGCAAAGGAAGTGGTTTTACACTTTAGGGTGACAGCAAAGAAATGTAGCCTAAGGACACAGTAGAAGGAGGGAAGGCAGTTCAAATAAAAGGTTCCCACTCTTCCTGCTTATTTTGTTCTCTGACTTATTTTTAAATTGTCAGGCACAAGCACAGAACAGCCTCAATCGGGGCTGCTCCTAATTTCAGAACTTCCCTTCAGTCTCCATTAGGGAAACCATGGAGCTGAGTTTTTTCATGAAGTCCTGTCTCAGGGTCATGTTGGCTCACCCATCCTTGCAGGCTTCCTGGTGGGCTCAGAGCCCCTCACCACATTCACAGCAGGCAGCGTTGCCACGTTTAGCAAATAAAGACACACAATGCTCTGTTAAATATGAGTTTCAGATAAAACTCAAATGCATGTTTAGTTTAAATGTATTCCATGCAATACTGAGGACACATTTGTACAATGGAAGTGTTTGCTGTTTATCTGAAAAGATTTTATTTGAAGATCTGAAGCTGGGAATGCCACCAGCATGATTTTACTGGAGTGAGTCCAGCTACATCAGTTAGAAGATGTCAGGCACTCTGAGTCTCTGAGAGAGGCTGGGACCTGGGAGCCTTTGCTACAGTGCTGCAATGCTTACCCAGGGACAAACCTCTCCTCCAGCAACAAAATACAAAGAAACTATATGGGACTAAAAATAACTGCAGTTGGGACAAACTCTGGACAAAAGATTGTTGTAAAGATAGTTGCTGTTGTTTAGCCAGCTCAGTCCTGTCTGACTCTTGTGTGACCCCATGGACTGTAGCCTGCCAGGCTCCTTTGTCCATGGGATTTCCCAGGCAAGAATAATGGAGTGGGTTGCCGTACCCTCCTCCAGGGCATCTTCCCCACTCAGAGATCGAACCCGCATCTTCTGTGTCTCCTGCATTGGCAGGCAGATTCTTCAGCACTGCTGCTGCTGCTGCTGCTAAGTCACTTAAATCGTGTCCGACTCTGTGTGACCCCATAGACGGAAGCCCACCAGGCTCCCCCTTCCCTGGGATTCTCCAGGCAAGAACACTGGAGTGGGTTGCCATTTCCTTCTCCAGTGCATGAAAGTGAAAAGTGAAAGTGAAGTCGCTCAGTCGTGTCTGACCCTTAGCGACCCCAGGGACTGCAACCTACCAGGCTCCTCCATCCATGGGATTTTCTAGGCAAGAGTACTGGAGTGGCTTGCCATTGAGCCATCAGCAAAGTCTGGACAGATGATAAAGAGATGAAAAAAACCCAATTGCCAGTTTTGAAGAGCCCAGAGCAAAAGTAGGTTTTGGAAGCAAAACCAGGGTTCTGAGAATGTCACAGAACACAACACCACCTAAGGGGTGGGTAAAACACCTTAAGCCACCCCTCCCACCCAACCCTTGGACACACTGTATCCTCACCCCATGTAAGTAACGAGCTTAGCCCCTCACTGCCCCCGCATCAAGCAATAAAGCAAGGGAACCCTTTGTTCTCACTTGCCCCTGCTGTAGCAGGGGCTCCCATTAAGGCCTTGCCTGGATTTCTTTCCAGGCCTCTAGTCAATTTGTATTCATTGGGGAAGGTCAAGAACCCTGCTAGGTATCACTAGGGCAGGAATTTCACCTCACTGTTTCCTTCAGAAGCTACCTGTGCTTTCCCATTCCCCCTTCACTCTAGACTGAGCCGCTGTCTCTGATATCCTGTTCATGACCGAACAATGCACAGATGACTGTGCAGAGCCATTCGCCTGGACTTCTCTCAGTATCAGTGCGCATCCGTTTTCCTGACTTGTAAAATAATACACATTCATTGATAAAAATTGGAAAGTACAATAAAATTGTAGAAAAATCAGAGGGCTCGGTAAACATTCACCATCATTGCAATATATAGATTCGATTCAGACCGCCTGAGTTCAGATCCCAGCTCTAGTGCTTAACGAGCTGTATGACTGTAGGCTGTCTCCGTGCCCTCTCTGTGCTGCAGTCTTCAATCTGTAAAACGGTGGTAATAGAGTGGCTTGAATGAGCTTGTGAGGATTAAAGGAGTTTACGTGTGTTCGGGTGTTTTAAAAAGTACCTGGTATATATATGAAACACTGCATAAGTGCTTTTCAAAAAAATTAAAGTTCTTTTACCCCAAGATAAGTGTTCCTGGTGTCTTTTTTATGCATGTCTATGCATTCCATCATGTAGGCATATATGATAGATTTCCATACTGTGGTAAATTGCATTTTTCAAAGTTGGATGTGATGGTTCTTTCTCCTGACGTGCTCTTCTGTGACCTGGTCTGGACATTTCTCTATCAAGAGGTGAGATCAGTTCCTCTCCCCTTAAATGTGGGCTTTTTGTAGTTTCTGGTCAACAGAATGTGGTAGAAGTGGTGTTCTGGGACTTCCAGGGCCAGGTCAGAGGAGGCGTGTGGTTTCTGCTTCCCCTTCTGGAACTCTCATCCTTGGGTACTTCCTCTTGGAACCCACCCCACCTCCCCCGCCCCCAAACCAATGTGCATGGCGAGACCTCAGGTAGGTGCTCTGCTTCATTCCCCAGCTGAGTGGCCTGCTGGCAGCCAGCCTCACCTGCCAGCTTGCATCAGTGGTTCAGCCCAGCTACCTGCAACTTCCTGAGAGACCCCAAACCACACAACTGAGCCCGCCTGAACCACAGAGCTTTGAGGGATTTACATCAGTTATTGTTTGGAGCCACTAAGTTATGAGATGATTTATTATGCAGTGACAGAGAACTGGAAAACTATTTAAGGAAATACACATACTCAAGATCCTGAATTTTAAATATGAACCAAAGTGTCTTCTGTTCTAAGTTTCACTATTACTTACAGATAAAAGGTACATTTCTGTTCTTAAAATTTTTTAAAATTAAAAGAGTTTTAAAATGTATTGCTATGGCTGATTAAAAAGCAGAGACATTACTTTGCCAACCAAGGTCCATCTAGTCAAGGCTATAGTTTTTCCCGTGGTCATGTATGGATGTGAGAGTTGGACTGTGAAGAAAGCTGATCACCGAAGAATTGATGCTTTTGAACTGTGGTGCTGGAGAAGACTCTTGAGAGTCCCTTGGACTGCAAGGAGATCCAACCAGTCCATTCTAAAGGAGATCAATCCTGGGTGTTCATTGGAAGGACTGATGCTAAAGCTGAAACTGCAATACTTTGGCCACATCATGCAACGAGTTGACTCACTGTAAAAGACTCTGATGCTGGGAGGGATTGGGGGTGGGAGGAGACGGGGACGACCGAGAATGAGATGGCTGGATGGCATCACCGACTAGATGGACATGAGTTTGAATGAACTCCGGGAGTTGGTGATGGACAGGGAGGCCTGGCGTGCTGTGATTCATGGGATCACAAAGAGTCGGACACGACTGAGCAACTGAACTGAACTGATGGCTGATTCACATTGTATGGCAGAAACCAACACAATATTGTAAAGCAAGTATCTTTCAATCAAAAATAAATTACTTAAAAACCAAAAATATTTGATCCTTTTAATAAGAATAATATTAATTGTCAAGTTTAATACACACTAAAAAAATTTATTGTAGTATAGTTGACTTACTATATTGCACATTGTAACTAAAATATTGTTAGTTTCAGATATACAGTAAAGTGAATCAGTTATACATTTATCCACTGTTTTTTAGATTTTTAAAAAATTTGTTTATTTTAATTGGAGGCTAATTACTTTATAATATTGTATTAGTTTTGCCATACATTGACATGACTCTGCCCCGGGTGTACATGTGTTCCACATCTTGAACCCCTCTCCCACCTCCCTCCCTATATCATCCCTCTGGGTCATCCCAGTGCACCAGTCCCGAGCATCCTGTATCATGCATTGAACCTGGACTGGCGATTCGTTTCACATCTGATAATATACATGTTTCAATGCCATTCTCCCATATCATCCCACCCTCGCCCTCTCCCACAGAGTCCAAAAGACTGTTCTATACATCTGTGTCTCTTTTGCTGTCTTGTATACAGGGTTATTGTTACCATCTTTCTAAATTCCACATATATGTGGAATATATATACTGTATATAGTATATAGTTAGTATAATACAGTTAGTATACTGTATTGGTATTTTTCTTTCTGGCTTACTTCACTCTGTTTAATAGGCTCCAGTTTCATCCACCTCATTAGAACTGATTCATATGTATTCTTTTTAATGGGTGAGTAATACTCCATTGTCTATATGTACCACAGCTCTCTTATCCACTCGTCTGCAGATGGACATCTAGGTTGCTTCCATGTCCTGGCTATTATAAACAGTGCTGCGATGAACATTGGAGTACATGTGTCTCTTTCAATTCTGGTTTCCTCAGTGTGTATGCCCAGGAGTGGGATTGCTGGGTCGTATGGCAGTTCTATTTCCAGTTTTTTAAGGAATCTCCACACCGTTCTCCATAATGGCTGTACTAGTTTGCGTTCCCACCAACAGTGTAAGAGGGTTCCCTTTTCTCCACACCCTCTCCAGCATTTATTGCTTGTAGACTTTTGGATAGCAGCCATTCTGACTGGCGTGAAATGGTATCTCATTGTGGTTTTGATTTGCATTTCTCTGATTATGAGTGATGTTGAGCATCTTTTCTTGTGCTTGTTAGCCATCTGTATGTCTTCTTTGGAGAAATGTCTGTTTAGTTCTTTGGCCCATTTTTTGACTGGGTTGTTTACTTTTCTGGAATTGAGGTGCAGGAGTTGCTTCTATATTTTTGAGATTAATTATTTGTCAGTTGCTTCATTTGCTATTATTTTCTCCCATTCTGAAGGCTGTCTTTTTACCTTGCTTATAGTTTCCTCTGCTGTGCAGAAACTTTTAATTTTAATTAGGTCCCATTTGTTTATTTTTGCTTTTATTTCCAATATTCTGGGAGGTGGGTCATGGAGGATCTTGCTGTGATTTATGTCAGAGAGTGTTTTGCCTATGTTCTCCTCTAGGAGTTTTATAGTTTCCGGTCTTACCTTTAGATCTTTTTCCATGTAGGTCATCACAGAGTATTGAGTAGAGTTCCCGTTTTTACAGTAGGTCCTTATTAGTTATCTATTTTATAACCAGAGATCAAATTTCCAACATCCCCTGGATCATCGAAAAAGCAAGAGAGTTCCAGAAAAACATCTATTTCTGCTTTATTGACTATGCCAAAGCGTTTGACTTTGTGGATCACAACAAACTGTGGAAAATTCTGAAAGAGATGGGAATACCAGACCACCTGACGTGCCTCTTGAGAAACCTGTATGCAGGTCAGGAAGCAACAGTTAGAACTGGACATGGAACAACAGACTGGTTCCAAATAGGAAAGGGAGTACGTCAATGCTGTATATTGTCACCCTGCTTATTTAACTTATATTCAGAGTACGTCATGAGGAACGCTGGGCTGGAGGAAGCACAAGCTGGAATCAAGATTGCTGGGAGAAATATCAATAATCTCAGATATGCAGATGACACCACCCTTATGGCAGAAAGTGAGAAAGAACTAAAGAGCCTCTTGATGAAAGTGAAAGAGGAGAGTGAAAAGGTTGGCTTAAAGCTCAACATTCAGAAAACTAAGATCATGGCATCAGTTCCCATCACTTCATGGCAAATAGATGGGGAAACAGTGGCTGACTTTATTTTTCTGGGCTCCAAAATCATTGCAGATGGTGATTGCAGCCATGAAATTAAAAGACGCTTACTCCTTGGAAGGAAAGTTATGACCAACCTAGAGAGCATATTGAAAAACAGAGACATTACTTTGTCAACAAAGGTCCGTCTAGTCAAGGCTATGGTTTTTCCAGTGGTCATGTATGGATGTGAGAGTTGGACTGTGAAGAAAGCTGATCCCCGAAGAATTGATGCTTTTGAACTGTGGTGCTGGAGAAGACTCTTGAGAGTCCCTTGGACTGCAAGGAGATTCAACCAGTCCATCCTAAAGGAGATCAGTCCTGGGTGTTCACTGGAAGGACTGATGTTGAAGCTGAAACTCCAATACTTTGGCCACCTCATGCGAAGAGCTGACTCATTTGAAAAGACCCTGATGCTGGGAAATATTGAGGGCAGGAAGAGAAGGGGATGACAGAGGATGAGATGGTTGGATGGCATCACCTACTCAATGGACATGGGTTTGGGTGAATTCTGGGAGTTGGTGATGGACAGGGAGACCTGGCGTGCTGCTGTTCATTGGGTCACAAAGAGTCGGACACGACTGAGCGACTGAACTGAACTGAACTGAACTGATATATGGTAGTATGTTTATGCCAATACAAATCTCCCAATTTACCCCTGCCCACTTTTACCCCTGGTAACCATAAATTTTTTTAATATACTATATAGGTTGGTCATAACTTTCCTTCCAAGGAGTAAGCGTCTTTTAATTTCATGGCTGCAATCAGCATCCGCAGTGATTTTGGAGCCCAAAAAAATAAAGTCTGACACTGTTTACACTGTTACCCCATCTACTTCCCATGAAGTGATGGAACCAGATGCCATGATCTTTGTTTTCTGAATGTTGAGCTTCAAGCCAACCTTTTCACTCTCCTCTTTCACTTTCATCAAGAGGCTCTTTAGTTCCTCTTCACTTTCTGCCATAAGGGTGGTGTCATCTGCATATCTGAGGTTATTGATATTTCTCCCAGCAATCTTGATTCCAGCTTGTGCTTCTTCCAGCCCAGCGTTCCTCATGATGTACTCTGCATATAAGTTAAATAAGCAGGGTGACAATATACAGCATTGGCGTACTCCTTTTCCTATTTGGAACCAGTCTGTTGTTTCATGTACAGTTCTAACTGTTGCTTCCTGACCTGCATACAGGTGAACTGTGGTGCTGGAGAAGACTCTTGAGAGTCCCTTGGACTGCAAGGAGATCCAACCAGTCCATTCTAAAGGAGATCAATCCTGGGTGTTCATTGGAAGGACTGATGCTAAAGCTGAAATTCCAATACTTTGGCCACCTCATGCAACGAGTTGACTCACTGGAAAAGACTCTGATGCGGGAGGGATTGGGGGCAGGAGGAGAAGGGGACGACAGAGGATGAGATTGCTTGATGGAATCACCGACTCGATGGACATGAGTTTGAGTTGGTAATGGACAGTGAGGCCTGGCGTGCTGTGATTCATGGGGTCGCAAAGAGTCGGACACGACTGTGCGACTGAACTGAACTGAACTGAACTAAAAGGCATGATGAGAGTGATTAAAGTCATCTGGGCTCTTTCTCAGCTATGTCCAGTCCATGCTTTCAGGGGAGGACACGGCTTCTTTCAACAGTGCCTTTTCATGCTCTGTCTGGTGAGAAAAATGTGAAATGTGATGTGTCATGGTCAAGTCTGGAGAGAGGGCTTCAGTGTAGAAATGGATGTCCTGAAGTCAGGAAGGGTGACAGGCTTCGGGACACCCTGTTGTTCTGGGATCCAGAAGATCTGGCAAGGACGGGGCCTGTGGTGAGTATTCGAGCATCAGTGGGAGGGCTGCTTCTGGGGCCACATGCTCACTAGCATCCCCACTGAGTGGTCCACATTCAAAGAGCTGTGGTGTCTGAATGATGTAGGAGGCAGTTATCATCCCAGGAAGAAGGAAGCATCAAAGAGAGGTGTTACAGCAAGGAGAGAACATCAAGATATTTGTTACGGGTTGAACTGTGTCCCACACAAGTCATATATGGAAATCCTAAGTCTTAATGCTTTTTAATGTTATTCATATTTGGAAATAAGACTGTTGCAGGTGTAATTAGTTAAGATGAGATCATACTGGAGTTGTGCGTGCGTGCTCAGTTGCATCTGACTCTTTTGTGATCCTGCGGATGATAGCCTGCCAGACTCCTCTGTCTATGGAATTTCCCAGGGGAGAATACTGGAGTGGGTTGCTATTTCCTCCTCTAGGGGATCTTCCTGACCAAGGGATTGAACCTGAGTCTCTTGTGTCTTCTGCAATGGTAGGTGGAATCTTAACCACTGGCATCACCTGGGAAGCCCCATAAAGGTTTAGGGTAGACCTCTAATCCAATGACTGGCATCCCTATAGAGAGGAGAAATTTGGATAGACACATGCATGGGAGGAATGCCATGTGAAGATTTTTAAAAGAGATTGGAAACCAGGGGAGAGGCATGGGATAGATTGTCCTTACAGCCTACAGAAGGAACCAACCCTGCCCACACCTTGATCTGGGACCTCTAAGCTCCAGAACTGTGAGACGTAAGTTTCCATTGTTTAAGATAGCCCGTCTATGGTACTTGACTATGGCAGCCCCAGCAAACTAACAGAATGTTATGTAAGTCAATGCACAGAGTCTTGAGATAAATAAGATGAAAGGGGCCAGAGAGTTGATTGGAGGGAAGGATAGGTAGGGTGACCTTGGCTTATGGTAAAACTCTAGCAGGAGAATCACAATGCGGGTCCCTGGGATTCTGGAGCAAAGTCATGCCATCTGCAGTGGAGAATTATGTACCCTTTGAGAAATAGCTCTTGGCACGTTACTGTATCCTGGTGGAAACAGAATACTTGGCCATAGTCATCAAGTGACAATGCATCCGGAACTGCCCATTATGAGCTGGGTTCTGTCAGACCTCCAAGTCATGAAGTCAGACAGGTCCAGCAGGCATCCATCATGGTGTGGAAATAGTACATCTGAGGTTGAGGCTGGGTAGGACTAGAGGGCATGACTAATGTGCAAGATTAGCTAGTCCAGACCTGCTTGTAGCCCACCACAGTTGGACCAATGCCCTTCTCTGTCTTCTTTCTATCCCCACAGAGGAGAATCACAAAAGACCAGCTGGAAGAAGAGGAAAAAGCCTCAGCTTGGTTTACATTTGAATTAACTCAGTACATGGGTGCATGTCAAAATGGACAGCAACCACTTTTCTCCCGTATTTAAGGGTGGCCCTAAAAGTTAGTAAAGAATTCACCTGCAATGCAGGAGACCTTGGTTTGACTCCTGAGTCAGGGAAGATCACCTGGAAGAGGACATGGCTACCCACTCCAATATTCTTGCCTGGGAAATCCCATGGATAGAAGAGCCTGGTGGGCTACAGTACATGGGATTGCAAAGAGTTGGATACAACTGAGCAACTAACACTTTCACTTTCTAAAAGACAGTAGAAAAGGGAAGGTCTTCCCAGTGGGTAGAACCATAAGCAGTGTACCTGATAGTATTTGTAGGAAAGGGAAAGTGGCCCAAAGTGGATGGCCATTGGCCTGGTCTTGGGTCAGAAAAGGAAAGGAATAGAGGTACACAGGCAGTGAGGTCTGGGGTGCAAGTGTGTGGTGGACACACTTTTTTATATCGTATTCACCACTAAGTTGGTTTGTATTAACGCTCATCATAAGCATCCACCATCAACTGTACAACCAAGTAGTCTGAATGACTAGTTCCATGAACCTTAGCCAGACTTCATCATCAGCCGCCGAAGGCTAGCATGATGGGCTCCTGAGTGGAGAGGCCGCAGTATCAGAGAAGAAGGTATGTGTGGACCCAATAGCATGGACTCCCACTTTCCAAGACTGATCTAGCTGCTGCTGCTTTGAATGTCCAAACTGTTAGCAGAAGAAACCAATTCGTCCTGGCTCTCTTCCTGGAGGAAACCAACTGGCCAGACTACACTGGCTCACATCCACCCTTAGAGGGGCAATGATTCCTTCTCACAAGGATAAATATCTTTGCTGGGTATGGGTTTGCCTTTCCCACCTGCCAAACCTCAGCTAGCATTATTATCTAGGGGTTTATAGGATGACTGATCTAGAGTTATGGAATCCCACACAGTGCAGCATCTAATCAGAAGATCCACTTCATATTGAAGAAAGTGTGAGATTGGGACTGTGACCAGGGGATAATTTTGTCTTATTACATACTACATCCTCAGAGGCAGCCATTCTCTTGAAACATGGAAGTAGTCTTCTATTGATACAATGGAAGTCCTAGCTTAAAGGAAACATTCTGAAGGGATTAGATGCCATCATTCAGGGTTGTAGGGTATTTATTAAATCAGTGCCTCATGTGTTGTTCAGTCTCCAGTAAGAATGCAAGTGTCCAGGAACCAAGGAGTAGCAGCAGGAGTGGCCTTATTTACCATCACATCAATGACCCATGGGGGGGTGTTATTAATATATTCTCTGTCCCTACAACTTTGGGTTCTGCAGGGTTGGAGGTTCTGATTGCTGAAGAGGTGCACACTCGTCACAGGTCACAGCCAGTATACCACTGAATACAACTTGCAGGTGCTTGTCAGGGCACATTAGACTCATTGTTCCCAGAGATAACAGGCAAGGAAAGGAGTCACTGCAGTAACAGGGGCAAGTGACCTGGAGCAGCAGGAAGATATGGATCTGCTTTTACACAATAGCAGCAGGAGAAAAACATACATGGAGTCGGGATGTTATAAACTGAATGTGTCCCTTAAATATTCATATGATAAAACCCTAGCCTCTTGCGTGGCTGTATCTGGAAGCACGGGTCTCTAAAGAAGGGCTTCCCTGGTGGCTCAGTGGTAAAAAATCCACCTGCCAATGCAGGAGACATGGGTTCGATCCCTGATTGGGGACGATCGCACATGCTTTGGAGCAACTAAGCATGGGCACCACACCTATTGAGCCTGTGCTTTAGAACCTGAAGCCACAACTACTGAGCCTGTGTGCTACAACTACTGAAACCCAAATGTCCTAGACCCATGCTTCACAACGAGAGGCCACTACAATTAGAAGCCCACGCACTGCAACTAGAGAGTAGCCTCTGCTCTCTTCAATTAGAGAAAAACCTCACAGCAACGAAGGCCCAGTACAGCCAAAAATAAATAAAAATAAAATAATAAAAAAAGAAGCGATTGAGGTTAAATTAGTTCATAAGGATGGGACCCTGATCTGTTAGGATTAGTGTCCTTACAAGAAGAGACAACCAGAGAGCTCTCTCCTTATGTGCAGGCACCGAGGAAAAGTCATGGGAGTAAATAGCAAGAAGGTGGTTGTCTACAACCAAAGGGAGACCCCGTCATCAGACACCAACCCTGCTGACACCTTGATATTGAACTTCTATTCTTCAGATCTGTGAGAGAATAAGCCCTCCCTCTCCAAGTCTGTGATTTCTTGTTAAAAGCAGCCTGAACAGACTAACATGCCTGGTGATCCACTTGTTCTGTCCTTGTGCCCCTTAGCCACATTGTAAATGTGAGTGGACACAGGCAAGCACCCCGGCCTGAGATGAGTGATCATTATGAGTCCATAACCCTGAGGAATGAAAGTTTGGGTCACACCACCAGGGAAGCCACCAAAACCTGCCAAAGTTTTGGTGAGCCATAGCTGAGGTTGAGGAAAATTGAGAAGGCATAGTGGAGAAG
Organism: Moschus berezovskii; assembly: GCF_049115385.1. Taxonomy (NCBI): domain Eukaryota; kingdom Metazoa; phylum Chordata; class Mammalia; order Artiodactyla; family Moschidae; genus Moschus; species Moschus berezovskii. The sequence goes on along the minus strand of NC_142466.1, from coordinate 76,103,720 downwards.
GGATAGGTTGGTATTTGTTATGGCCCCATAGTCAATTGCAAAGGTGGGGGCAATAGTTCATCCCACTAATCTCCCTCTTCTAATTTCCCCTCAGTGAAAAATAAAACAAAACAAAACCTGGAACCATGTTGGAGTTGCTGCCCAAATCTCATAGAGAAGTAGATTCGCTTGGTGGAAGGGATTTAGACTGCGGTGACTACAAGAATATGCCTTGCGGACTTCTGAGTACAGGGAACACAAGTGACTAAGTGAGCTGGATGTCAAGTCCATCATCACATTAGCATGAGGCCCCACTTCCCAAGGGCTGCTCCCAGCCAATGACAGACATGGCAGGTCACACCTGTCCTTTCTTAAGGGAAACAGAGTCTTCTGATGAGTGTCATTGGCTGGAGGCATCTTGAGCTTTCCTCAGACTGTATCACCCTTTAGGATGCTTCTAACTTAACCTTCTATTCCTCTGGCCTTCTTTTAGGGTCAGACTCACCTTATAGTCTGACTGTTCTTCCAGCTTTATCTGGACCCTTACCCATTTTTTTCCCCTCATAAATATTTCCCCTAAAAAATTATTTGGAAATTTACTCTTGTCTTTGTGTCTTCTTCCCAAAGGACTCAGAATATCACAGTTCTTTAACCCTTGCTCACACCTCTGTAAATAGATCTATAAAACATCTCTTTAGACATCCCAGCTGACTGTGACATCTGTTTCCTGCTGGGACCTTGATGGATATAAATTGCTGTGGACCATAAATGTTGCTGTAGCATTCCAAAGGAGAAAAAGCAATGTTAGTGTGGTGAGAACAAATAGCAAGGAATAAATGTGTTCTGAATTATGGGGTTGATCTGGGGTTAGAGTTTGGTATTTCAGATAGGGGTGTATGTGTGTGTGTGTGCCTGTGCATGTGTGTATGCATGTGTGTGTGTGTGTGTGTGTGTGCAGGTGTCTGCAGCATTAGCAAAAGTACTGGGGTAGAAACAAGCAGTTATGGCATCGTCTGTCCAAGAGCCCACGCTGTTTTTCTAAGGATCTCCACCTGTACTATGGGAGGAAAACACTAGGAAGGTTCATTTCTCCACCTTCATTGCTTGGAATCTGTTAGGAAGCCTCTATCATTTCCCCTTTCATCATCTCATTTTTTTTTTTAATGTGGGCCATTTTAAAAGTTTTTATTGAATTTTTTTGCAGTACTGCTTGTGTTTTATGTTTTATGTTCTGTGTTTTTTTTTTTTTTTGGCCTTGAGCCATGTGGGATCTTAGCTCCTTGAGCAGTGATTGAACCTGCACCCCATACATTAGAAGATAAAGTTGTAACCACTGCACCACCAGGCAATCCCTATCACCTTGTTTTGTATATCTTTCTATGCGCATCTGTGAGCTCTTGTTAGAGAAGAGCTGAGGCAGTGGCCATGGGACTCCATGGAAGGCTCATGGAAAAGGGGGAAAGGAAGACAGGGAAGAATGAGTGCCTTGAAATTCTGGGGTCCAAGGTTCAGGATATCGGGGGCATTGGGACTCAATAGCCCCATTTCTGAGGATTCCAAGAGGGCCAGCAGTTTCTTTCAGAGACCGAGGGAACCTTGATTTCACAAGAGGTACAGAAAACAAAATTCACAGAGAGCCAGGGAGTTCGATCCTTGGGTTGGGAAGATCCCTTGGAGGAGGAAATGGCAACGCATTCCAGTATTCTTGCCTGGAAAATCCCATGGACAGAGCAGCCTAGTGGGCTACAGTCCATGGGGTCGCAAAGAGTTAGACATGACTGAGTGACTGAAACAACACTTATTCACTCAACATGCATTTACAGAACACCTACTACGTTCTAGGAACTCTTCTAGGCCCTGGGGATGCCTATTAAAATGAAAATCCCTGATCTCGTGGAGCTAACATCCTCATGGGGAAGGGCAGACAGTAAATAAATAAACAAGCAAACCAGTAAAACAAAAGGCATGTCAAAGGGTGGTAAGTGCTGTGGAGCAAAGCAAACTAGAAAGAGGAATAGATTGTGTATGTGTCCAGCTGTGGCAGCCATGGGCTTCCCTGGTAGCTTAGTTGGTAAAGCATCTGTCTGCAGTGCAGGAGACCTTGGTTTGAATCTTGTGTTGGGATAGGCTACCTATGCCAGTATTCTTGGTCTTCCCTGATGGCTTAGCTGTTAAAGAATCCGCCTGCAATGTGGGAAACCTGTGTTCAAAGGCTGGGTTGTGAAGATCCCCTGGAGAAGGGAATGGTTACCCACTCCAGCATTCTGGCCTGGAGAATTCCATGGAATGTATAGTCCATGGGGTCGCAAAGCATCAGAGAAGCCTGAGTGGCTTTCACTTTCACTTTCCAGTTGGGGTAGCTAGGGAAGACCCTACAGACAAGGCAACATAGAACAGAAACTTAAAAGAATGGAAAAGTGCAAGCCCCATGGGCTCCTTGGGGAGTGGTTTATGCAGTGCAAAGAACAAGTGCAAAGTTCTGGAAGTAGGGATGTGCTTGGTGTCGTTAACATCTGTCTACTTCATACATCTCCATGCTCTTCCACCTGCCCATAGATAAGCTGTTGATTCACAGTCGTCAAGTTCTAGTGGTTTGAATTCCCAGACTATGTTAATATTATGTAACTGAAGCATCTAAGAGGCACCAGTGGTATAATAAAAAATTATTTCTCAACATGGCATCAGACATGACATCCATTATCTCATGATCTGCATCAGTTTCAGAAGCAGATAAGGCTCCTCAAGCGTGTGTCCTCAGGTGCACGTTCTCTCGATCCAGGACTTTGAACTACTGAAGCTAGTCCCTTGACTTTTAGAACTGGAGAATTTGAGTCCTGGTTGACTTATAGGCTGCACAGCCCTGACTAGTTACTTAAATTCTCTGAGCTTCTGTATTTTTTTTTATCTGCGGGCAGCCAGCAGAAGTAATAACAACAACTATGATATAAACCAGGGATGAAATCAAATAAAGACTGTGTATTATAAAGTATTTACCAATGGTTGGCTTTTATATAGCAAAGATACATTAACCCAATTGTCAGTCTTATTTGTATACAGGGTTTCCCTGGTGGCTCAGATGGTAAAGAATCTGCCTGAAGTGCAGGAGACCCAGGTTTGATCCCTGGGTCAGGAAGATCCCTTGGAGAAGGGAATGGCTACCCAGTCCAGTATTCTTGCCTGGAGAATCCTGTGGACAGAGGAGCCTTGTGGGCTATAGTCCACGGGGTCACAAAAGAGTTGGACATGACTGGGCGATTAATCACATTATTTGTACACATGAGTGTCACTTCAGTTGTGTCCAACTCTTTTTGACCCTATAAACTATAGCTATCCAGGCTCCTCTGTCCTTGGGATTCTCCATTCAACAATGATGGAGTGGGTTACCATTCCCTTCTCCAGGGCATATTCCTGACCCAGGGATTGAATCTGGGTCACCTGCATTGCAGGGGAATTCTTTATAGACCCTGCTGCCAGGGAAGCCCTATTTGTACAAAAACCACGTCAAAGATATTGACTTAAAACAACAATTGTTTACTCGCTCATGGTTTTGAAATTAAATATGGACTTGGCTTAGCTGGGTGATTCTTCTACTGGTCTTGATAGGAGTTAATTTTGTGGTTGCATTCATCTGGTATCTCAATAGAAGCTGGATGTCCCAAGATGGATTTATTCACATTTTTGTCTGGTCTGATTCACGTGTCCCCAGGTAGGGCTTTTGGTTGGGGTGTCTGGTTCTCTGCTACATGGTTTCTCCCTTCTTGGCAAGATGACATCAGCTTTTCTTTTGTGTGGTGACAGCCACTTTGCAAGAGAATGAGGGCAGAAGCTTGTAGACCTTTGGGGGTTGGGGCTCTGAAGTCCCACAATATCACTTTTGCCACATTTGATTGGCTAAAGCAAGTCATGGAGTCAGCTAAGATTCAAGGGGCGGAGAAATAGGCTTCATCTTGTAATGGAAGGAGCTGCAGATTCACATTGCATGGATGGAAGAAATAGGTTGTCTGTAGAAAACCATATGTGACAGTCTATCCTCTGGCTTCAGCAAATCACTCTCTGGCATGTGCAAAATATACTCACCATTCCCCAAACCCCCGAAGTTTTATCTCATGATGATATCAAGCTGGAAGTTCTTTATCTGATGATCTGTTCCAGATTATCATATAGATAAGACCTCTTGAGCATGGCTTTTCAGCTGCAGCTTCTCTTGATACAGCTACCTTGAACTTAAAAGACAAATATTCTATTCTCACACCTCTAAAACACAGTTGTGAGAAAGTAACTAGATAGACCCTGTTGATAGATACTCTTATTTAAAATGGAGAGGATGAGAACCACAAAGCAGTCATTCAGTTCAGTTCAGTTCAGTTCAGTCGCACAGTCACGTCCGACTCTCTGCGACCCCATGAATCACAGCACGCCAAGCCTCCCTGTCCATCACCAACTCCCGGAGTACACTCAAATTCATGTCCACAGAGTCGGTGATGCCATCCAGCCATCTCATTCTCCGTCGTCCCCTTCTCCTCCCGCCCCCAACCTTTGCCAGCATCAGAGTCTTTTCCAGTGAGTCAACTCGTCGCATGAGGTGGCCAAAGTATTGCAGTTTCAGCTTTAGCATCAGTCCTTCCAATGAACATCCAGGACTGATCTCCTTTAGAATGGACTGGTTGGATCTCCTTGCAGTATAAGGGACTCTCAAGAGTCTTCTCCAACACCACAGTTCAAAAGCATCAATTCTTCGGCGATCAGCTTTCTTCACAGTCCAACTCTCACATCCATACATGACCACGGGAAAAACCATTGCCTTGACTAGACGGACCTTTGTTGGCAAAGTAATGTCTCTGCTTTTTAATATACTATCAAGGTTGGTCATAACTTTCCTTCCAAGGAGCAAGCGTCTTTTAACTTCATGGCTGCAATCAGCATCCGCAGTGATTTTGGAGCCCAAAAAAATAAAGTCTGACACTGTTTCCACTGTTTTTCCATCTATTTCCCATGAAGTGATGGGACCAGATGCCATGATCTTTGTTTTCTGAATGTTGAGCTTCAAGCCAACCTTTTCACTCTCCTCTTTCACTTTCATCAAGAGGCTTTTGAGTTCCTCTTCACTTTCTGCCATAAGGGTAGTGTCATCTGCATATCTGAGGTTATTGATATTTCTCCCAGCAATCTTGATTCCAGCTTGTGCTTCTTCCAGCCCAGCGTTCCTCATGATGTACTCTGCATATAAGTTAAATAAGCAAGGTGACAATATACAACCTTGACGTACACCTTTTCCTATCTGGAACCAGTCTGTTGTTCCATGTCCAGTTCTGACTGTTGCTTCCTGACCTGCATACAGGTTTCTCAAGAGGCAGGTCAGGTGGTCTGGGATTCCCATCTCTTTCAGAATGTTCCACATTCATTAGGCTACAGCAATTATGAAGTCCAACTGGTCACATTGGCTTCCCCTTGTTGATGTTATTGGTCGCTAAGTCATGTCTAACTCTTTGCAACCCCATGAACTGAAGCATGCCAGGCCTCCCTGTCCCTCATTATCTCCTGGACTTTGCCCAAGTTCATGTCCATTGAGTCAGTGATGCCATCCAACTATCTCATCCTCTATGGCTTCCCCTATATGGGTCAGAAAATATTTCTTGATTGGGATCTGATTTTACTTCCTGAGAAGGTTACCTAGCCAACTGTTCTCTGTGGCTTTTAGGTCTTCCTGCTGAGCTCTTAACTCCATCCTCTGAGATGCATTTTCTTACCCATAGGAAATTATGTGTGTCTGTAGCTAATTAGCTTTGTCAGTCTGATTCCTGCTTGTAGAAAGTGGAGGTCCAGTGGCCTCTTTCATTGTGAATTATCTCTTTCACTTTTAGTCCAACCTTGTAGTGCTTTCATTGATAAAATTCTCCTAAAAATTTTATGCATTTCATAGGAATTTTAGTGGGATTCACCATATGCTTTCAGAATTTTGTCCATATATTTTTTTGAGCATGTCAGTCACTATGGGCCAATACCCTCAAGATTCTCAGAAGACCTTTTATCTCATTGGAAGGGTCTCCTAGGCACTTCCTTTCAGAGGGCTTACAAGCATAGATCTGATTTGATTGTTATGCTGTGGCCATTTGTTACTGGAGAATCTTTTCCTGCCTGGAGATACTAGAGATGAAAAGCAGTTTAATTTTTTCTAAACTGGAAAATTCTGGACTCTCTCCTCTTCTCCTAAAGTAAGCCTGAATACTGAACAGTGTCTCCTTTGGCTTATCACTCTTCGGTGGTATGTTAACATACACAGGGCCTCCCCAGGTAGCTCAGTGGTAAAGAATCTGCCTGCCAATGCAGGGGATACAGGTTCGATCCCTGGATTGGGAAGATCCCCTGGAGAAGGAAATGGCAACCCACTCCAGTATTCTTGCCTGGGAAATCCCATAGAAAGAGGAGCCTGTTGGGCTGCAGTCCATGTGATCACAAAGAGCTGGATACAGTCTTAGCGACTAAACAGTAGCAGTATCATACACAACAGACAGTATCCAACTGATGCCTTCAGCATGGTGTCTAGAAATTTCCTTCCCTAAATTCATAAGTTCAGTCAGGTCCTTTATATCATTTAAATTACTGTAGACAACATTTTGGCCAATAATTCTGCTACCATGTAACATAGATTGTCCTTTTCCCAGCTCCTAGTGACAATTTCCTCACTACTTTTTTAGCATACAGTAAAAGATTGTTCACCATTTCTCCAGCTTCTGTTAACAGTCTATTCACTGCTTTCCTTGCTCCTATCCACTGGCTTGTCCCAAAGCCAACACCACATGGTTTACATTTTTATTATGGCAGTACCCGTCTTCTCGATAGGAATTGCTTTAGCAGTTACCTAATGCTGTGCAATAAATCACTCCACGTTTTTGTGGTTTCAAACAAGAACCATTTATTTGCTCACTCTTCTGTGGTTCAGTGATTTGGGCAAGCTTATCTTGGATGGTTTATCTCCATCCCACATGGTGTTGGCTGGGTTCAGTCATATGCTTACACTTGGTTGTCAGTTCATCTGGGAGCTGGCTGATGGAGATGGCCTTGTGCGCATCTTCCAGTTGGCTGGGGTTATCAAGGGAGGGACCTCTCTTCTTTTCTGTGTGGCTCCTACAGCAGATATCTTGGACTTTCCACAAGGTAGTGGCAGTATTCCAAGAGAGCTGGCCTCAATGTGCAAACGCTTATAAATCCCTGGCTTGCACTATATTTGCTGATGTCCCATTGCCCAAAGAGAGCAACTTGGCCACGTTCATAGTCACTGTGAGTGAATGAAGCAAAGGAACAGCTTCTGGGAGGCAGGATCCACTGAGCGGCCATGAATGTAACTAGATACCATGCTTGATGAGTGCATTAATCTGCTGTTGCTGATGTCCAGACCTGGTCTGTGGTAGAGAATTCAAATGCTTACCCATATCCTGCGCCGGTATTCCTCTTCTTCCAGGCACATAGGAGAATGACAGTTATTTCCCTGTCCCTCCTTACAGTGGGGTCTTGAGACCAGTGGGCCATATGGGCTGTGGGTGAAATTATGTTGTTTCCAGGTTGTTCTTGCTGCTGTTCTGTCATTAAGTTCTGTCCCACTCTGATCCCATGGACTGCAGCACACCAGGCTCCTCTGTCCTTCACTATCTCTCTGAGTTTGCTCAAACTTATGTCCACTGATTTGGTGATGCCATCCAACCATCTCATCCTCTGTCTCCCTCTTCTCCTCCTGTCTTCAATCTTTCCCAGCATCAGGATCTTTCCAATCAGTTGGCTCTTCTTATCAAGTGGCCAAAGTACTGGAGCTTCAGCTTCAGCATCAGTCCGTTCAATGAATATTCAGCATTGATTTCCTTTAGGATTGACTGGTTTACTTCCTTGCAGTCCAAGGCACTCTCAAGAGTCTTGCCAGCATCACAGTTTGAAAGCATCAGTTCTTCAGTGCTCAGCCTTGTTTTTGGTGCAACTCTCACATCCGTACATACACGACTACCAGAAAAACCATTGCTTTGGCTGTACAGATCTTTGTTGGCAAAGTGATGGCTCTGCTTTATAATACACTCTCTAGATTGATCATAGCTTCCCTTCCAAGGGGCAAGTGTCTTTTAATTTCACAGCTGCAGTCACTGTCTGCAGTGATTTTGGAGCCCAAGAAAGTAAACTCTGTCACTGTTTCCACTTTTTCCCCATCTATTTGCCACAAAGTGATTTCTGGTGTGGCAAATCCAGCCTCGCCATCCCTCCTGTACTGTACGTGTCCTGAAGTGTCTGCTGAGAGTATGGTGGCTTCTGTTGGCCTAGGTTGACGACTGACTACATGAAGCAGAGCCCCCCACCGCACACCTTTACCTCCACACTTAGTACCAGGAAAACGAACTAGCAATGACCTTTCACCATTTTAAAATGTTGAGATTCGGGGTTTGTTGGTTACCATGACATAGCCTAGCCTTGCCTATCCTCACGGATACAGAAGCCTCAGTCCCTCTATGCTCTGTGGTCAATTCTAGCTCCCTCCTTGAGTATTTTTTTGTTGTGACTTCTGCAGCCAGAAAAGAGGATATGGATAAATAATGAGTATTTAATGGAGAAGACAGGCTTCACAGGTGGCTCAGTGGTAAAGAATCCACCCGCCAAAGCAGGAGACACGTGTTCAATCCCCGGGTCTGGAAGAGTCCCATGGAGAAAGAAGTGGCAATCCACTCCAGTATTCTTGCCTGGAGAATCCTGTGGACAGAGGAGCCGGGTGGGCTATAGTGCATGGGGTCGCAAAGAGTCAGACAGGACTTATCGCCTGAACCACAGCAACAACAGTAGAGAAGGTAGAACAAAAGAGGGGGAAGGAAAACAAAATCCCTGGGCCAGTAAGGAGCCCGCTGTTTATTTCCCAAGCGTTCATGAAGTGCTTCCTGCACACTGGTTCTGTGCACTGCCTGGGCTATGTAGTGACGTATAAGACACACGTCCTGGAAGAGGGCATGGGCTGGGGAGGCTTGACACGTGAACAGTGAGCCACACTGAGAGCCAGTAGTGCCACCGAGTGGTGGGACTGATTTTCTGTTTTCCTCCGTAATTGTCTGATTGTCCCTGCAGGCAATTTCCACAGAGAAATTCAGTTGTAGTGCCTGGAGTGACAGCCTCACTGTAGTACGTGTGTGGCCAGCCTCCCACGGAGAAATCACTGAAAGCCAGCACTCATCTGGATTCATAGGATCTATGATGTGTTTAAAAGTCAGCCTTATTACTTTGTAATCTCATATCAGAATCAGTCCTTACAGATGACAAGTACAGGGACAAAACAAAACTGTTCGAGGGCTGCAGTTTGCAATTCTGAGGCAGGAATGGTGGCTGAAATAGGGAGGTACTTTTGAGCATTCAGTGCCAGCTCAGAGCTGAGGGCCTTGGTGGATAGCATTCATGACAAAGCTTTGAGACTCTGACCTTATAAAGTCACAATATAGTAAGGGATTAACCCATGAAATGCTAACTTCTAACTAGGGATGGTTCAGGCTTCCCCAGTGGCTCAGCAGTAAAGCCTGCAATGCAGGAGACTTGGGTTTGATCCCCAGGTTGAACATATCCCCTGGAGAAGGAAATGGCAACTGTCTCCAGTATTATTCTTGCCTGGGAAATCCCACAGACAGAGGAGCCTGGTGGGCTACAGTCCATGGGGTCGCAAAGAGTTGGACACCACTGAGCACATATGCACGCATTTTAAAGGTAGATCTGCCTTGGAATGTCTAGGACCAGCCAGGCTGGGCTGTTCAGGGCTGTTTGGGAGCTCAGCACAGGATCTGAACCAACTGGGATGCTGCCAGCTGTCATGCAGGGACTTAACCAAAAAGTATAATCCGAGTGCGGTTGGGTTGTGTGTGGGGCAGAGCTCAATTCTATTTAGTGGAGATGAATTTTACTCTACATATAACATGAGATATAAAGAAAGTTTTCTTCCCTCTAACTCTTTAATTTATTCAGAGCCCACATCCCGCCAAGCCAATGGAAAATTCAATCTTAGCCACAACTGGGGCTCCATTCCCCTCTGCTCTATGCCTGCTTTGAGTTGTGAGTCATAAAATCTTAAAAAGTGCAGACTGTTTGCTGGGCACCCTCTGGTCTTTAGTTCAGATGACACTGTCCAGTTTTCAAGCCCACACAGTCCCTTGAAGTTTGGCTGCCTCTGTACTAGCTGGCATACACCGCCTTTGCTGAGACCCATACTTAGTTCTAATCACCTCGATGCAGCCGACAGAGGCATTGCCCTCTGAGGTCCTGACACCTCCTGTGTGCGTGCAAGTGAACAGGAAATAGAGCTTGCTGCTCCCAGAAACTATAAGTCTCTGTGCCCTTCCAGTCTTGAATCTTTCAAACCTTCTCTAAGGTCTGCCTGTGTCATGTTACTCTCTCTCTGCTGACCCAATCCCAAGCCCTAGTACTCTTTTCAGACATCTCTTTTTTTGGTTTTCTGGTCTCCAAGATCACATGAATTTTAAAAATGAAGGTCTTTTAACCCTGTTTTGTGGACAAGAGAAGCACAGTTTCTAGGATTCAGAGCCTTACATAGTCTCTTGAGAGGAAGAAGAGGAGGTGAGTAGTACCTCTTATTCTTTCTGATTTTTCTACAGTAATGAGACCAAAGTTCATTCTACCTATCTGTCTGTCTACCTCTGTATCACCTGTCTAATGTTTTCCCCTCCATATAGGTATTGAATCTAGAATGGTGGTAGTGGGGAGTCAGACATATGGGCAGTGCTGTGTTTAAAATAGGTAACTAATGAGAATCTACTGTAAAGCTCAGAGAACTCTACTCAGTGCTCTGTGTTGACCTAAATGGGAAGGAAATCCAAGAAAGAAGGGATATACGTAAACACATAGCCGATTCAATTTGCCATACTGCAGAAACTAACACAACATTGTAAAGCAACAATGTTGTTGTTTAGTCGCTATGTCGTGTCCAACTCTTTGCAACCCCATGGACTGCAGCCCGCCAGGCTTCTCTGTCCATGAGATTTCACAGGCAAGAATGCTGGAGTTGGTTGCCATTTCCTATTCCAGGGGATCTTCCCGACCCAGGGATCAAACTGCATCTCTTACAGTCTCCTGCATTGCAGGTAGGTTCTTTACCAGCTGTACCACCTGGAAAGCCCCAGGTCTGAGTGTTGGTTTGGTCTTTTTCACAAGGCATTTATCTTTAGACTGGATTTCATGGCTTCTTTTCCCACCTACTTCTGAGGCACCAGTCTCTGGATAACTTAACAGGGATCCCTTTCACCAGGAATAGTTTTTCTTCTTTTTCTTCTCTTCCTTCTCCTCTTCATCTTCCCTTTCCAGGGAAAGTCTCCAGTTTCATAATACTCTTGACCATTGAGGAACTCAGCTCCAGAGCTAGCCCAGAGTGGAGAAGTAAGGATTTATTAACACCATAGATTGCTACAAAAGGCTCTATTTAATCCCATTTCGTGTTACCACAGGCTTCCCAGGTGGCTCAGTGGTAAAGAATCCGCCCGCCACTCCAGGAGCCGCAGGAGACTCTGGTTCAGTCCCTGGGTTGGGAAGATCCCTAGGAGTAGGAAATGGCAACCCACTCCAGTATTCTTGCCTGAAGAGTCCCATGGACAGAGGAGCCTGGTGGACTAAGTCCATGGGGTCACAAAGAGTCAGACACGACTGAGTGACTGAGCACACAGGCATGCATGTTACTGTGATAAGTTAACTGGTTTACATGACTTTAGAAAAGGCATAAAGTAGAGATACTCATAAATAGTCAAACTGCATACCACTGACACTCTCTGAAAGTCAGATTCAGACTTCATCCATTTGACTTTTTTTTGAGTTTAAAGAACTGGAGGATCATGATCACATTTGGATAAACTTCTGCTTGTTAACTTCTCTCAGTGCCTGACTACTCCAAGGCACTTGGGGAGTTATTGAGGCAGTCTCTGGTTTTTTGAGTCTGAATTCCAAATAAGGGACCACTTCGTGCTCAGTCGTGTCTGACTCTTTGCGACCCCATGGACTGTACCCGCCAGGCTCCTTTGTCCATGGGATTTCCCCACAAGAATACTGGAATGGGTTGCCATTTCCTATTCTAGGGAGTCTTCCTGACACAGGGATCGAAACTGCATCTCCTGTCTCCTGCTTCGGCAGGCAGATTCTTTACCGCTTAAGCCACCAGGGAAGTCCAAGGTTTTGACCCATGACAGTAAATGGCGGAGAGTGCAAAATACTTCCTGCTTTGTTGGGTTGATAGAGATACCTCCTCTTCCATTTCAGAGACTTGGTCCACATGGGAGACTTTATGACAACAGTGGGTTGATGATGATGATGGTGATAATCACCATTATCAGTGTCCATAAGCAGGGACAGAGCTTTAGGGCTTTTTCTTGGGTAAAGAGGATGATGGGCTACTTTCTAGAATAATTTCCAGTTTCCAGAATAATTTCTAGACTCTACTTTCTCCTAGAAAAAGCTCGCCAGAAGTGGGACCTGTGCTACTGGAATCGAGATTCTAGTCACAGAGTTAGGTCATATCTCTGTCTTCGCTTCCTCTTGCAGGGAAATTTTCTATTCTCATTTGATAGAGATTTGCAAATGATTGTGTTTCAGGGGAAGCCTTGCAATTACCTGCCTCTCTCAATGTTCTATTTATATGTCATTTTTCGGGGTTAATTTATTTCAGAGAAATAAAACCCAAGCATCCTAGTGCCAGCCTCAGAGCTGGTTCCCAGTCATGAGGGTGGCCAGGATGAAGCAGGAAAGAGGCCTTTCTGGGTCCAGCTAAGACTGCAGAGATGGTAAATAAAAAACACTTATCTCAGGCAGATCTAAAAAGAAATTGGGACACCTTTCGAAGCCTTCAAAATTTCAGAGGCGGTCAGTGAGGAGCAGCTAAAAGGTGAGACTCGTTTTGGGGTGTGGTAGGCCTGGAGAACACACAGATCACCTGGCTACATCCAGTGTTTCCCTGGACATTTTCTTTTTGTCATTTCTACACCCATGTCAATGCCTAGAAATCATAATTGGCTCAGATATGTCTTTGTTCAACTCAGTCTCATGAGCTGGAATTGGCTGGTTACATTGGAAAACTGTCATAGAAACATGGGGTTGTACTTAGTTCTCATGTGTTTGACTTTGTGTAGAGGTAGACACCCACGTTAGAGATCAGGGGAGCAGACATATGGTTCTTGCGCTGGCCTAACCTCTGACTTGTTGCTAATTTCTCCATGGCACCCACTGGATAAGCTTCCCCTTATTTTTTTCCTTGTTGGATGACTTTGACTCCTCTGTAAGCCCTGATGCTAAAAGGCTAGAGGGTGCATGACAGCTCGTCACTTGCAATAATCAATGCGTTTCATTACCTAGTACGTGTAGGTATTTGATATCTGCGGTAGTGTATTTATGTTAAATCTACCTTCCCAGTTCATCCCACCTTTCGTTCCCCTCCACCTCCACATGTCTGTTCTCTATATATGTGTTTCTATTCCTGCCCCACAAATAAGTTCATTTGTATCATCTTTCTAGTTTCCACATATATGCATTAATATATGATATTTGTTTTTCTATTTCTAATTTACTTTGCTCTGTATGACAGACTCTAGGTCCATCCACATCTCTACAAATGACCCAATTTAACTTTTTTTATAGTACTACTATGGCTGAGTAGTACACCAATATGGACTTCCCTGGTGACTCAGTGGTAAAGAATCCACCTGCCAATGCAGGAGACACAGGTTTGATCCCTGGGTTGGGAAGATCCCCCTGGAGGAAGGCATGACAGCCCACTCCAGTATTCTTGCCTGGGAAATCCCATGGACAGAGGAGCCTGGAGGGCTACAGTCCATGGGATCTCAAAAGAGTCGGATATGACTTAGTGACTAAACAACAGCAACAACAAATATTCCATTGAATATGTGTACCACATCTTTGAAAGGTAATTATACTCCAATAAAAAAAAATACCTGGATGACAACAAAAATTAATGTTTGCAGCTCAGGGAACATCAGTTCTACAACAAAGCCGCAAGTTTCTGTCTCCCTCTGTCATTCCCACTTTGCTTGGGGACCTAGGTTCAAAAATGGAGACTGGCCCAATAACTCACTAAATAGAAGTAAAAAGTTTAAGAGAAAGGTTTGATAAAGTCTTCAGATCACGATCTCTTTGCAGATTGTCACCAATGAGGGTGAATGCTGATTCAGAAAAACAGTGAGTGTGGTAACGCTGAGTATGACCAGACCCCTTACATTGGTTTCAGTACTTATTTTTGGTTAAGAAACTGTCTTGAAATTTACTTCCTTGGATCACTCCATTTCTTCCTTAAGTTGCCTGTGTTCCTTTGTTCTTCTGGATTACTCTTTCCATGCCATAATTTTTTGTTTGTTAATATGATATTTATTTTTATTGGAGTATAATTTCTTTACAATGTTAGTTTCTGCTGTACAATGAAGTGAATCAGCCATCTGCATACACATACCCCCTCCCTCTTGGACCTTGCTCCCACCCCTTCATCCCACCTATCTGGGTTATCACAGAACACCGAGCTGAGCTCCCTGTGCAATATAGCAGCTTCCCAGGAGTGGTGTTTTGATTGTTTGGTTTTTGGTTTTCTTGCTGAGCTCTGTGGCTTGTGGGATCTTAGTTCCCTGACTAGGGATTGAACCATGGCAGTGAAAGCCACTGGGCCTCCAGGGGGTTCCTGGGAGTAATATATTTATGAGAAGAAGAGAGATCAAAACTCCTTCTCTTCCTGTTCACACAGAGAGGTCACTTGATGACACTGAAAGATGGTTCTATCTAGAAGCCAGGAAGAGGGTCCTCGCTGGAAATGTAATGTGCTAGCACCTCACTCTTGGATTTCACAGCTCTGGAACTCTGAGAAAGAAATGTCTGTGGTTTCAAGCCTCCAGCCTATGATGTTTTGTTGTAGCAGCCTGAGGTGACCAAGGCACCATGCCCAGCACCCCAGAACAGCGACTCCTCAGTGAAACAAGAAGTGGAGGGAAAATATACCCCATGGGTTGGAAGACCCTGAATTGACTAGAAGCAAATTTTCACTGGGTTTCCCTGGTGGCTCAGCGGTAAAGAATCCACCTACCATGGCAGAAGACACTGGTTTGATCCCTGGGTTGGGAAGACCCCCTGGAGAAGGAAATGACAACCCACTCCATATTCTTGCCTGGGAAATCCCATGGAAGAGGAGCCTGGTGGGCTATAGTCCATGGGGTCACATAGAGTCAGACATGACTTGGCGGCTCACCAGCAACAAAATTTTCACTAGTTGGCAGTACAGAGACTTGGGTTAGAAAATACGATGAGTTATGGGAATTTAAGAACCTTCCGTATTTGCATACCTGCTTTTGTGGCCTGAGAAAGTCATCCTTGCTTTTCAGGAGGTGTTGCCACCTGGTTTCTGATAGCAGTCTGCTGGAATTAGCTCAGGCATCTGTTTTCTGAGACACTGTGCCTCTCTGGGGCTTCTGCCCTCCATCAACTATGGTTAAGAATAGAGTTCATATGTGTGCATTGAAATACAATATTTGTCTTTCTCTTCCTGACTTACTTTGCTCTGTACAATAGGCTCTAGGTCGATGGTACTGACGATTTTAGTGCAGGGCAGCAAAGAAGACGCAGACATGGAGAACGGCCTTTGGACTCAGTGGGAGGAGGAGAGGATGGGACGAATTGAGAGAGTGGCATTGAAACATATGTGTTGCCATATGTAAAATAGATAGCCAGTGGGAGTTTGATGTATGACGAAGGGCACCCAAAGCCGGTGTTCAGTGACGATCTGGAGGGATGGGGTGGGGAGGGAGGTAGGAGGGGGCTTCATAAGGGAAGAGACACATGTATGCCTATGGCTAATTCATGTTGATGTATGGCAAAAACCATCACAATATTGTAAAGTAATTATCTGCCAATTAAAATAAAAGAAAGAAAGAAAGGAAATAAGAGAACAGGAGTACTTAGGACCTCATCCTCCATCACTCTAGACAGCAAGACCTCAGGGGACTGACTGTCCCAGGCCCTTTCTGCTGTGGGGTTGCTCTGGCATGCAGGCAGGAGAGGTGGGGGACCACCCTGAATAGCTCCTGCTGGGCTGCACCCAGGTTTCTGCTTCTCCTGGATCTATGGTCCTGTTGGCTTCGGGCTGGGGGAGGGGGAGGGCAGGCTGCAGACTAGGCTAAGCTATGCTCAGTCATTTCAGTTTCAGTCTGACTCCTTCGTGACCCTATGGATTGTAGCCTGCTAGGCTTCTCTGTCCATGAGATTCTCCAGGCAAGAGTACTGGAGTGGGTTGCCATACCCTCCTCCAGGGATCTTCCTGACCCAGGGATCCAACCCATGTCTCTTATGTCCCCGGAACCTTGCGGGTTCTTTACCATTAGCGCTGGGAAGCTGCAGAATGGAGTCTGTATATTCAGCAGCTTGTCCCCTCTCCTCCCCCACGCACTCCCATCCTCCAGCCAGTGGAAGCATCAGCTGGTCAGAGCAGGGTAGTCTGGCACTTTATCAGTAGCTTCCAAATTTATAATTTATAGCATAAACTTTATGCCATGATCCCTTAAGGGCTGTGGCATTTGATACGGACACGCTAGTTGAGACTTAAAAATGTATCTTCTCCTCTGTTCTCCCTTCTGTGAGACTCAGGAATTGCCTCTGAAGCTCAGAAGCTGAGTCTTGGCACTTTTTGTTCCTTTTTTATTTTTTCCTGCTGTAAAAATGCTTCCCAGAAATAGCAAAGGAATGCTTGTTGTATGAGTTGAATGACGAATAGCTGAAGTCATCCAAAATAGTATTTGGACACACAGATGCATGTCTTATGTTATCAGTGATTTCTAGAGATAAGATGCTAAGTTGAGTTTAAGAGTCTCATGGCCAGTGTGAAAAGCAAAATCATCTCAGGATCAATAATGTTCAAAGATGAAAAAAAATTGCTTAGTAGTAGTACAAGTTTTTCTGATTTGAGAGCCATAAAAGTTTACAAAACAGAAATGGACTCACAGACATAGAAAATAAACTTATGGTTACCAAAGCGGAAAGAGGGATGAGAGATAAATTAGGAGTTTGGGATGAGCTGATACACACTACTATATATAAAAGATATATATAAAAAAACAAGATCCTACTGCATAGCACAGGAAACTGTATTCAATATCTTGTAATAACCTATAATGGGAAAAAAATCTGAAAAAGACTTTATACACATATATTTTATATATTTGTTGTTTGTTGTTTAGTCACTAAGTCATGTCTGACTCTGTGATCCCATGGACTGCAGCACACTAGGCTTCCCTGTCCCGCACTATACATATATGTATTTTATATATGTATATACCTATATATATAGAGAGAGAGATAGATAGATAAGATAGATAGATAGATGTCCCGGTGGCTCAGAGGTAAAGAATCTGCCTGCAATGCAGGAGATCCAGGTTCGATTCTAGGGTTGGGAAGATCCCTTGGAGGAGGGCATGGTAGTTCACTCCAGTATTCTTACCTGGAGTATCCCATGGACAGAGGAGCCTGGCAGGCTACAGTCCATAAGGTTGCAGAGTCAGACATGACTGAAGCGACTGAGCACAGCACACACACAAACACACACACACACACACACACACACACATACACACATGAACCACTTTGTTGAACACCTGAAACTAACATAACATTGTGAATCAACTCTACTTCAATTAAAAAAGAATACCTGTTTAATGAGATAATGGAATGCGTGAGCTTTGGGACATCTTGCATAAACAAATATATGTGTGTTCACACACACACACACACACACAATACTTTTGCAACTATGTCTGACACAGACTGAACACAGCCTATTTGAAATCATATCTTGATGAGAATGAGCACAGTTAGCCAGCGTTAGCATTTAAAGACAGTGCCGTATGCTTTGGCAATCAACTAGACAGAGGACAGTTTCAAGGATTATTAAATGAAAATAATACAAGAGTCTCCTCAAGAAATGTGACTGGATAAATGGACCCAGTATTTGCACACTTCCTCTGTAAGAAGACCTGATCTATTCTAGAACATGAACACATAGGTGAAAGAAGGAAACATTCCGTAATATAGAGCATCACAGCAGTAATTTTGACCTGGGAAGGTTTCAAAGCAGGTGTTACCCACTGAGACTATAAAAAACCCAATAAAAGATAGTTGTGTTTTCCAATCTGTTCCACGTGTGTCTTGAAGAAGATGTTAAAAAAAAAAAAAGTTTCTGTGGTCCAAAAACCTTGAGAAATTCTGCATCCTAAATATCCTCTTAGTAAAGTAATCCACAGCATATAAGCAGTGCTGGGAAATTTATAGGTAAGGAAATTTTTCAGTTTTGTTTTGTGCATCAGAATCTCCTGGGTGCTCTAAAGAAATACTTAAAAAATACCCATCCCTCAGAGATTATGATTTAACTGGTTTATGGTGGGATATTTAACAAAAATTTCCCTGGGTTGAAAGGTACTGGTGAACTCTTCATTTTTAAAAGCTTATGTAGACCTTGCATCTGTTTCCTGGGATGGCTGCAACTTAATACCATAAACTGAGTGGCTTAAAACAGCAGTTCTCCTACAGTTCTCCCACAGTCCGAAATGAAGGTGTCAGCAGGGCCATGCTCTCTTCGAGGCTTTTAGAGAGAGCCTGTTCTATGCTATTCTCTTAGCATCTGTTGGTGCCTGCAGCCCTTGTTATCCCTTGGCTGTCATACCAAGTGCCTCCCTTTGTGTCTCTCTCCTCTTCTAAGGATACCAGTGATATTGAACGAGGGCCCACCCTACTCCATCCACTGTGACCTCATCTTAACTTGCTTGCATCTACAAAGACCCTGTTTCCTAATAAGGTCATGTTCACAGGTAGGTAAAAGGATTAACACTTGTTCTGTTTAGTCACTCAGTTGTGTCCAACTCCTTGAGATCTCATGGATTGTAGCCCGCCTGGCTCCTCTGTTCATGGAATTTCCCAGCCAGTAATACTGAGAGTGGGTTGCCATTTCCTTCTCCAGGGGATCTTCCTGACCCAGGGATTGAATCCACCCTGAGCCACCAGGGAAGCTTAGGGTTAACACTATGATTTATCATTTAAGGGGGGCACAAATCAACCCATTTCAGATTTCCTTTGGGGAGAATCCTTGAAACACACTTTGAGAAATACTGCCCACTAGAATTTTAAATTCTGTGCAATGTAACTTCCTGGTTAAAACCACCAAGATGCATTATTGACACATTCTATTCTCCACTAACAATTTGAACTGTGGTACAGAATTGTTGGGACAATCGGATGCTGCTGGATGTTTTCCTGTGAAGACGATTTTAGTTTTAGAGTGATTGCTCTAAAGCCATTCTTTCTGACCTGAATGAGCTTGCCAGACCAATGGTCTGTTGTGGCCACGCCCACAGTGGACAGCAAGCAGCCACTAGCAGCAGAGAGCTGGAGAAGGCGATGACAACCCACTCCGATAATCTTGCCTGGAAAATCCCATGGATGGAGGAGCCTGGTGTGTGGCAGTCCATGGGGTTGGACAGAGTTGGACACGACTGAGTGACTTCACTTTCACTTTTCACTTTCCTGCATTGAAGAAGGGAATGGCAACCCACTCCGGTACTCTTGCTTGGAAAATCCCATGGATGGAGGAGCCTGGTGGGCTGCCATCTATGGGGTCGCACAGAGTTGGACACGACTGAAGCGACTTAGCAGTAGCAGCAGCAGAGAGAAGGATACTTACCTGCTGCTGCTGCTAAGTCACTTCAGTCGTGTCCAACTCTGTGTGACTCTATAGACGGAAGCCCACCAGGCTCCCCCATCCCTGGGTTTCTCCAGGCAAGAACACTGGAGTGGGTTGCCATTTCCTTCTCCTGGGCATCCTTAATAGTAGGCAGGCCTACTGACAGGTGCACATTTAAAAGAACAAAGATCCAGTACACCTCCTTGTCACAGTCCTAGGAACTTGGACTGTCACAAGTCCTATTCTTGCCTGGGAAATCCCATGGACAGAGGAGCCTGGAGGTCTACAATCCATGGGGTCTCAAAAGAGTCAGACACAACTTAGCAATTAAACAAGAAGTGTTAAGACTCTCCTAGGCTGAGAGGTGCCAAGCACCTGATTGTCCTGAAGTTCTAGGAAGCATTCAAGTGGAGTTTTTTATTACCTGAGGAGCAGAATTGCCCAGAAGAAAGACAGGACTAGGATTGAAGCTCAGGCTCTGCCTCTAAGGCCTGTGCTCTTCCCAGTGTTGCACTGTCTTTCTGGAATATGACAGCACTCACCTTATAGGATTGCTGTGAGGGTTAAATGAGATGCTGCGGGTGAGAGTGCTTGTAAATGATAAATTTAGAAAAGAACATCTTCATTATGGAGGATGATAGAAGCAACTTAAATGTTGGTATTATTATCAAGGAGCATAAAACTGATCATCAGCGCTGGTTTTGGACAACATTATGAAGTCAAGTTCATGGCTGAACGCCTTCCCGCTCACCATTCTAAGTCATTTCTCTTCTTAAATCTCACCTGCCTTTGCTAAATGTAGCTCTGTGGTTGACCTGCTGATTTTAGTGTGTGTGGTTCTGGCTGTGTAAATGGAATTGCTGATTTCACCAGCCCTGTTATTAGGGTCAGAGGAGGGCTTTGGTTAGGAAGCAGGAGGAAGCAATTTCTTCCTGTAATCAGAGGACTGAGCAGTTGGCAGGGGCTGCTTTGAGGGCGAGGTACCTGGTGGATGTCCTGCTTGCCCTTGGAGAGAGCTTTTTTGGGAGCCCAGCCCCTGAGGATCATTCTTGACTAGCGTCTTAGGGAATAAAGGAATAACAAATGCTAGGTGCAGCCATTGCATGGAGCAGGGTCTTCTCTCTTGGGTGTGTGCTTGCAGGTCAGAGTGGCCGACATCCAGGGAACAGTGATATATAAGATAGTAAAGTGGTACCTTAAAAAAACTTGAAGGAACCAAGCAGCAGCTCTTGTCCCAAATGCGTCATCGATTGGCCTACTCCAGAAGCTGAATAGCCAGCACTGGGTGTCTTTTCTTTTGGGCTGAGAGTCACTGGTACTAGGATTTTTCCACCAAAATGAAAATATCCCTGTGGGTGGGTGCATCTTTCATCCATGATGTGCTGCTGTGCTCTCATGTCCAACTCTTCATGACCTCATGGACTGTAGCTCACCAGGTTCCTCTGTCCATGGGATTCTCCAGCCATGAATGTTGAGTAAGTTGCCATTTCCTCCTCCAGGGATGTTCCTGACCCAGGGATCAAATCCACATCTCTTGCATCTCCTGCAATGGCCAGGCGGGTTCGTTACCACTGTGCCACCTGGGAAGCCCATTTGGAGATAAATTTATTTATTGTCTGAAAAGTCTTGGGAACCTTAAAACCAAGTTCTAAGCCCTTTTATTGCTTACCCCAGTGCAGTCCCTATAACATGTCCTTGGTCAATTTTTCTGGAATTGCATTTGGATTAAAAGAGATAGAAGCATGTGATGCTGTGCTATGAGGGACAGAAGAGGGGAGCTGTTTCTGAGCAGCTTATGTTCATGAGCATGGTATAACTTCAGAGTTTGCATGAGTTCATTTTTGACCAATCCGTTTGCTGTTTCCAAAATTTATGATTGCCGGGAGGAAGGAAAGGGGAAAGGGATAGTTAGGAAGTTTGGGATGGACACATACAAATTGCCATATTTAAACTGGATTACCAATAAGACACTTCCCTGGTGGCTCAGATGGTAAGGAATCCACCTGCAATTCAGGAGACTCAGGTTCGATCCCTGGGTCAGGAAGATCCCTGGAGGAGGGCATGGCAACCCACTCAAGTATTCTTGCCTGGAGAATCCCCTGGACAGAGGAGCCTGGCGGACTACAGTCTACGGGGTTGCAAAGAGTCAGACGTGACTGAGTCACTAACACACACACAGCCAACAAGGAACTACTGTATAGCACAGGGAACTCTGCTTAATGTTGTTTGGCAGCCTCGATGGGAGGGGCATTTGGGGGAGAACAGACACATGTGTATCTGTGTCTGAGTCCCTTTGCTGTCCGCCTGAAACTATCACAGCATTGTTAATCGGCTATACTCCAATACAAAATAAAAAACTAAAAACATCCTAAGTGAAAGAAATGTATGTAGTTCTAGGCAACCCAACTGAATGCTACTGACTATCAGACTTAACATTCTAGAGCCTCTGTAGATGGTTAAGTCACATTAGGAGCTTCCCTTCAAGAATGCTATTCTGGGCTGAACCACTTATCCCATGATGACGGGCATACAAAGGGTTAAAAACACAGGGAGAAGGGAAAATACATGCTTTAGTGGAGGGACTAAGTTAGACTTCAGGGAGGATGTAGGACTTGAGAAACACAGTGGGATTTTTGACACATGAGATGGGCTCAGGTGCAGAGAATGGGGTGAGGGTGATTTTGGATCAGAGATCCTGAGCAGCAGAGAGGCAGAGACTCATGCAACATTTGAGGCAGAAGTGGAGTGGTGACCAAATGGTGGGAAGAAGAAATGAGAGGGCCTGGGGACACGTGCCTTGTTGATGATTCTGTCCACTAGAGGAAGAGCAGAGGTTGCCACCTTGCTTCAGAGTGTTAAGAGCCATTCTCAGATGCAGGGTGGACTGGTGGAGCCAGATCTCCAAGGAGAGGCATCCACAGACTTCCTGCCTTGGTCAGTGATCTTGTGCATGACATAGACATGTCCCTTACCTTATACATATCCCCTGGGACTCATCTTCACATAATTTACCTGCTCCCTGCTTTGCTAGTAAAACAGGGTTTGGCATTTTTCTGGATTTGCTGGAGGGAGCACCTTACACTTTGCAAATGCTGTAGTATTAGCATACCTGCTAAGCAGAGGGAGGAGAGCTTCAAGAATCTAGAGCAGTATGAGAGGAAGCACTCCTGGCTGGTGATCTTGAGAGCCCAGAGCACTCATCCTTCATCCGCCACTCACTTTGTGTGACTATTTCATCTTTCTGTGTGCCTAACTGTCAGGAGAGAAGACTGAACAGGACGGTCAATAAGAGATCTCCAAATTCTGGAAGACAAAGTTTCTATGTCCTGTCTACCTACTGTTGAGGACAAATTTGACTGTCCAAAGGCTGATGCTTGCCCCATGCTCACTTAGACAAGGAGGGCTTCTAGAGCCAGATCATTCTGAAAAACACACCAACAAGCAGCTTTCTTGAAACAACCCAGATTGCTTGGTTAAACCTGTGTGCTGTGTGCACTCAGTTGCTTTAGTCATATCTGACTCTTTGATCTTATGGATTGAAGGCCACCAGGCTCCTCTGTCCATGGGATTCTTCAGGCAAGAATACTGGAGTGGGTTGCCAAGCCCTCCTCCAGGGGATCTTCCCGACCCAGGGATCGAAACTATGTCTCCTGCATTGCAAGTGGATTCTTTACCGCTGAACCACTGGGGAAGCCCCTGGTTAAACCTGACCTGTCTCTATTCAAGGTTGAATCTAACAACCCCTCCTTACAAATAGATTCATCTGTCCCATTCTTTAGAATTCACATATTCTTGTTAATATACAATATTTGTTTTTCTCTTTCTGACTTACTTCACTATGTATGACAGTCTCTGGATCCCTCCACATCTTTACAAATGACCCAGTTCTGTTCCTTTTTATGGCTGAGTAGTATTCCATTGTACATATGTACCATGTCTTCTTTATCTGTTCACCTGTTGATGGACATTAAGGTTGCTTCTATGTCCTGGCTATTGTAAATAGTGCTGCAATGAACATTGGGGTGCATGTGTCTTTTTGATGTGTGGAGATGATTGGGGGGAGGGGGTGGGGTTAATTGGGAGACTGGGATTGACAAATATATACTACCATGTGTAAAATGGATAGCTAGTGGGAAGCTGCTGTAAAGAACAGGAAGCTCAGTTCAGTGCTCTGTGATGACCTAGAGGGTTGAGATCAGGGTGCCAGGAGGGAGCTTCAAGAGGGAGGGGATTATATGTATACATATATATACTTTATATATACATATACATACTTTCTGTTGTACAGCAGAAAGTAACACAATATTGTTAAGCAATTATATCCCCCCCCAAAAAACCCCAAAATGAAAACAGCAACAACAGCAACAACAACCCATCCCCCAAAACCTGGCCCTGTGTCTGCAGTTAAAGTTGTAGGGCAGAATACCTTTGCAAACTCCAGGCAGATGAAGGAGCCAGCACAAGGAAGGAAAATGCTAGGCAGGGAGAGAAGGAAGAGGTTTTGGTGGCTACCTTTGGACTTTGAGACCTGGAGGTTGTGCAGCCATGTCAGTCTGACCTCTGGACACACACATTCAGGGGCAAGTTGCGTTTCAATAGAGTGTGAGTCATCCTCTCTTCTTTGCATTTTCCTGATGAAAATTTCCCTCCAAGACATTCAAGTAGCGGAAATAATCGCATAATTGCTCCCCTGTTCTGTTGTTGCCAGGCTCTCACCATTTCCTCCTCCTCAGTACTTGTTCACTTTCCAGGGAGAAAGGCTGCCCACAAAATATATTTCTGAAGAAAGGTCATGTCCAGGGAGCAGAGCAACACAGTCTACATTGAGATAGCACCTGGGAGTCCCCTCCCCTGCAGGATGTTGGCTGGCCCAGCAAGGGATGACTCCACTAATTAGTTCACCCCTCGGCTCCTGGGGCAGACTAGCCTTGACCTTTGATCCTTGCCCTCCTCTTTTCCCCACAGGCCACGATTGCTAACTGTGGATGGTCAAGCCAAATGTCTATGAGAAAGCCCCCTTCTTGGCATTCCCTGGAGGCTGTGTGACAAATCAAGGTTACCTTGAAAGGAGTACAGGGTGGAGGAGGGCTAGATCTATCCATCTATCAAGATGTGAGTCACCAGCGTGATGTCATCTGAATCTCAACTTGATTACTTTAATTTTGACTGTGTAAGCACGTAAACTACCAGAAGCAAATGGATCATGTCCAGATGCAGAGGCACCCGCAGTTGGGCACAGACACCCACCTGGATGTCCTCATGCACTGACACACACACACGCACACGCGCGCGCACACACACACACACACACACACGCACGCACGAATTTATTCACTGGTCTAATATCCCTGGGAACAGGTCCTGTGATTGCAACAGCTGGATGTGGAGAGGGATGGCTCTTCTGGGCAGTGTTAATGAGGGCGACTTTCAGGTGGAAATCTCTGGGCTGCCTGGAGTGGAAGGGAACATGAGACCTTGGCACCCCTCTCTCTAGAAAGCATGGCAGTGCTTACACAATTAGGCTTAATTATGTCCCGCTCTGCCTTCTCTGAATGTTATTCCGTGTGGTCTGGCTTTCTCTCCCCATGTTTTTCACAGATGCTTTTCCTGATGCTCTAAACTCAACTGGACTCCTGCTATGGTGTTTGGAAGCCAGCTGTGAAGTCCACCATAATTGCCAAAGCTCTGCTTCCTGGCATTGTCTGAGTTCTCCCTGTTCCTAGAGAAGGTTAGTCTCTGTTCACTGCCCAGTGGGTCTTTACAGGACATTTTTATGGCTTTAAGGCCAGGTCTGTTGACAGAGGCCATCAGGGCAGCTGGTGTTGTGGCTGTAACAGCACATAGCTGGGCCAGGAGATGCAGCCTAGAGACCCAGCGCTTCTCTTGGCCTTAGTTTCTTCCTCTAAAAATGGGAATAAGAAAACCTGCCCATGATGGATGGCAGAAATAAACACACTATTGTAAAGCAATTATCCTGTTTATAAATAAATAATATACCATTAAAAAAAAACCCCAAAACAAAAAACCCACCCTGCATATGCAGCTGCCTATTGGCTACATGACAGAAGACTCTAGGAGGCATGTGACTACGGTGTCCGTGGAGGCTTTGGCTTTGGGCAGAATGATGATCCCACCTACTTGCCTCAGAGTTGATTTGAAGGTCCCAGGAGAGACATGATTATTTATTTACTGCCTGCTGCTCCTTGCTCTTGTTGACTTTCCTAGAATGAGCCCCCTGAGGTATCTGGCTAGGGTATAATCCATCACCTGCTTCTCAGAGGAATCCCTTATCTTGCCCCTCCTGCTCAACCCTGCCTTCCTGATACCTGTAGCTTCCAAGAGGAAAGGCCAGGTGGAGAGGCCCCCAGCGTTGGTGGCTTTGCTGGGACTGATCTGGGAAAAGTTCACCCAATGGAAGGGCTTGAAGGAAGCAGCTAACTGAATGCCAGAGAAACTTCATTTCAGGGTAGATGGGAGCAAGCAGGCCACAGGAAAAATGAGCACTTCTCATGCACTGGGCCACCCAGTGGATTCACGCAGACTTACAACCTGACGTGACCATAGTCTGGTGGTTAACTGACGCTTGGGACAGCAGGAACAGATGAAACATTTTTTCCAAAGTTAAATACTGCCTTGCTTGTGTGCTGCTGTGTACACACCTGATGCCTAAGCTTTTGGAGTAACAGGCAGTGGACCTCATCACAGCAGTTAATGGCGCGATGGCAAATGCAATGACTATTTAGGTGGCACGGCACACTTGCTAGGAGGAAAGCCTCTGTACTCTTAGTGTCTGAATGACATTCTCTATATCAACTAGCATTTTTTGAATCACGGTTTCCTCATATGTGAAAGTAACAAATCATAGTACCTGTTCCACTAGGTTCCTATGGGAATTAAATGAAATAATGCCTGCAAAGTAGTCAAAAGTCCCTAGAACATCCTGGATAATCAATGAATATTAGTTTTTATTAATTACATATTTGAAGTTTTAAGTATTCTCAATAATAATTTGTTGTTGTTCAGTTGCTAAGTTGCGCCCGACTCTCTGCGACCCCATGGACTGCAGCACACTAGGCTCCTCTGTCCTCCATTGTCTCCTGGGATGTATTCTAATTCATTTCCATTGAGTCGCAGATGCTATCTAAACATCTCATCCTCTGCCGCGTGTACCCTTCTTCTTTTGCCTTCAATCTTTCCCAGCATCAGGGTCTTTTTCAATGAGTTGGCTCTTTGCATCAGTTGGCCAAAGTAATGGAGTTTTGGCTTCAACATCAGTCCTTCCAATGATATTCAAGGTTGATTTCCTTTAGGATTGACTGGTTTGATCTTGCTGTTCAAGGGACTCTGAAAGAGTCTTCTCTATCACTACAATTGAAAACATCAATTCTTTGGTGCTCAGCCTTCTTAATGGCCCAAATCTAATAATTTCTAAAAAGGTAGGTACTAATTTATACTTCACAAATGCTATCACAAGTATTATATAATTTTATACCAAACAATAATCTTGTATGTAGGTCCCCAAATCTGTATTTTAAAAGGAGAGAGGGAAGGAGGGAAGGAAGGAAAAAAAAAAAAAGAAAGAATTAAATTGCTATTCTGTGCCAAGTATTAGGCTAAGATCTTTTCTATAAGGCAAATACTATTATTAATGTTATTTTACATGTGAGAAAACTGTGGATCAGAGGGAATAAGAAATTTGCTCAAAGACTCAAGAAAGGATAAAGAAAAAGGGATGAAGAATTTACAGTTTGCATTTTAGCTATTTCTTGTGATAGGTTATTTTATAGTATGTACATTGATCATCAGGATTGTGTCTACTAATTCATGCACTGGTTTTATAGAAAGATCAAAATATATATCTTTGACGTTAATGAAAGCACAAGCAATGTAGTGCTTAAAGTGAAAAGTACAATTTTTTTGTTATGGTTTTAACAATGTTATATGCAATAAGTTTTCTGATCAAACAGAATTTCTGAATTATAATGAAGTCCCATGAAAATAATTTCAAATATATTTTTCACTTTAGAAATCATTTTAGGCACCATGTATTAGAGGAAGAGATCCTGTTATTATGTCTGATTTTAAAAAATTTTATAAAAAATCAAATCACTAACTTCTTGCCTGTTGCCTCTTCTCCTAATGTATAATAATAGATTTATAATGGTAATCAGCCTTGTTTCCTCTCTGGGTAAAGAAGTGGCATAATAATATGAGTAGTGGGACGCTGCTGTGGTGCACCGGGAGCTCAGCTTGGTGCTCTGGGATGAACTAGAGGAGTGGGATGGGGGTGGAGGGTCAACAGAGAGGGATATATGTACGTATATAGCTGATCCAGTCTGTGGTACAGCAGAAACGAACCCAACATTGTAAAATAATTATACTCCAATAATAAAGTAAAAAGGAAATACATATGAGAAGAGTATTATTGCCACAATCATGTTTAGAAACTTGTTGAAGATGAGGTAGCTGCGTGATAATGCTGTCACTTGGATAGCTCAGTCTTTCTTTTGGTAATTTCTGGGATCTTCTCTAAAAAGAACCAATAGTTGTTAAAGAAGATTGGATCCTGAGGGTTCTCACACAAGGAGGATATTTTTTCTTTTCTTTTTATTGTATCCATATGAGATGATGGACGGGAACTAAATCTACTGTGGTAGTAATTTCTCAATATATGTAAATAAAGCCATTGTTCAGTATATCTTCAACTTATGTGGTTATGTATGTTAACTATTTCTTGATAGAACTGGAAGCAAAGGTATAACCCTGTCTTACATCATTCATGAGATTTAACTTGAAATGGATGAAAAGTCTTAAATGCAAGACCTGAAACCATGAAACTCTTAGAAGGAAATATAGGAATAGAACTCCATGACGTGAGTCTTAGTAATAATTTTTTTGATATGATACCTAAAGCGCAAGGAATAAAATAAAAAACAAAAAAGCTGGCTGACATCAAATTAAAGATTCTTCACAGCAAAGGAAATGATCCAAGTGAAAAGACAATCTACAGAGTGGGAAAAATATTTGCAAATCATGTTTGATAAGGGATTGATATCCAAAACATATAAATAACTCATATAATTCAATAGCAAGAATCCCAAATAGCCCAATTAAAAATGAATCAAAAGCCTGAACAGACGTGTCTCTGAAGAAGATATACAGAAGCCCAACAGATATTTGAAAAGATGCTCAACACCAATAGTCATTCAGTTCAGTTCAGTTGCTCAGTCATGTCTGACTCTCTGCGACCCCATGAATCACAGCACGCCAGGCCTCTCTGTTCATCATCAACTCCTGGAGTTCACTCAAACTCATGTCCACAGAGTCGGTGATGCCATCCAGCCATCTCATTCTCTGTCATCCCCTTCTCCTCCTGCCCCCAATCCCTCCCAGCATCAGAGTCTTTTCCAGTGAGTCAACTCGTCACATGAGGTAGCCAAAGTATTGGAGTTTCAGCTTTAGCATCAGTCCTTCCAATGAACATTCAAGACTGATCTCCTTTAGAATGGACTGGTTAGATCTCCTTGCAGTCCAAGGGATTCTCAAGAGTCTTCTCCAACACCACAGTTCAAAAGCATCAATTCTTTGGCGATCAGCTTTCTTCACAATCCAACTCTCACATCCATACATGACCACTGGAAAAACCATTGCCTTGACTAGACGGACCTTGGTTGGCAAAGTAATGTCTCTGCTTTTTAATATGCTATCTAGGTAGGTCATAACTTTCCTTCTAAGGAGTAAGCGTCTTTTAATTTCATGGCTGCAATCAGCATCTGCAGTGATTTTGGAGCCCCCAAAAATAAAGTCTGACACTGTTTCCGTTTCCCCATCTATTTCCCTTGAAGTGATGGGACCAGATGCCATGATCTTAGGGAAATGCAAATTAAAACCACAACGAGATATCACCTCAAAACTGTTAGAATGGCCATCATGAAAAGATGAGACAACAAATGTTAGTGTGCATGTAGAGAAAGGGACTCTTTTACACTGTTGGTGGATATATAAATCAGTGCAGTCACTATGGAAAACAGTATAGAGGATCCTCAAAAAATTAAAAGTAGCACTATATCATGATCCAGCAGTTCCACTTATGGGAATATATTCAAAGGAAACAAAAATACTAATTTGAAAAGATAGTTGTACCCCCATATTCATAGCAGAATTATAATAGCCAAGACATGGAAACAACCTAACTGTCCATCACTGGATGAATGGATAAAATGAGTGTTTATATATGTGTATGTATATATATATGTACACACACAATGGAATATTATTTAGCCATAAAAATGAGGAAATCCAACCATTTTTGGCGCATGGATAAACCTTGAAGGCATTGTGCTAGTGAGATAAATCAGACAGAGAAAATCAAATATTGTCCAATCTCACTTGCATGTGGAATTAAAAAAAAAGCAAACCAGAGTTATAGAGATCAGATTTGTGGTTACCAGAGGCAGAAGGTGTGGGGAGCAGGGAGGGAAGAAAGTAGTCAAAGGTACAAACTTTCAGTTGCAAGATAAATAAGTCCCATGGATGTAGTGTATAGCATGGTGACTATAGCTAACGCTGCTGTTCAATGTATAGGAGAGGAGTCAGAAGAGTGGATTCTGGGGATTGTCATCACAAGGAGAGCATTTTTCCTTTTTCCTTTCCTTGTTTCTTTTCTTTCCATTCTATCTATGTGAGAGATGGATGTTGGGCTGAACCTATTAGGGTTTCTTAATGTGTGTACAATTGCACTCATTTTACATGCTAGCGAGGTAATGACAGAATGCTTCAAGCTAGGCTTCAACAGCACATGAACTGAGATCATCCAGATGTACAAACTGGATTTAGAAAAGGCAGATAAACCAGAGATTCAAATTGCCGACATTCATTGGATCATAGAAAAAGCAAGAGAATTCCAGAAAAACATCTACTTCTGCTTCATTGGTGACGCGAAAGCCTTTGACTGTGTGGATCACAACACACTGGAAAATTCTTCAAGAGATGGGAATATCAGACTACCTTACTAGCCTCCTGAGAAATTTGTATGCAAGTCAAGATTCAACAGTTAGAACCAGACATAGAACAATGGACTGGTTCCAAATTGGGAAAGGAGTACGTCAAGGCTATATACTATCACCCTGCTTATTTAACTTATATGCAGAGTACGCCATGCACAATGCTGAGCTAGATGAAGCACAAGATGGAATCAAGACTGCTGGGAGAAATATCAATAATCTCAGATATGCAGATGACACCACTTTAATGGCAAAAAGCAAAGAGGAACTAAAGAGCCTCTTGATGAGGGTGAAAGAGGAGAGTGAAAAAGCTGGCTTAAAACTCAACATTCAAAAAGCAAAAATCATGGCATCAGGTCCCATCACTTCATGGCAAATAGCTGGGGAAAAAGTGGGAATAGTGACAGATTTTATAGTCTTGGTTTCCAGAATCACTGCCGCCATGAAATTAAGACACTTGCTCCTTGGAAGAAAAGCTATGGCAAACTTGGAAGCATATTAAAACGTAAAGACATTACCTTGCCAACAAAGGCTATAATCAAAGCTATGATTTTTCCAGTAGTCATGTATGGATGTGAGAGTTGGACCATGAATAAGGCTGTGCACCAAAGAACTGATGTTTTCAAATTGAGCTGGAGAAGACTCTTGAGAGTCCCTTGGACTGCAAGGAGATCAAACCAATCAATCCTAAAAAAAAATCAACCCTAAAGATTCACTGGAAGGACTGATGCTGAAGCTAAAGCTCCAAAACTTTGACCACCTGATGCAAATGCTAGGAAAAATTGAGGGCAGGAGGAGAAGCGGGCAACAGAGGATGAGATGGTGGGATGGCATCACCGACTCAGTGGACACGAGTTTGAGCACACTCCAGGAGATAGTGAAGGACAGGCAAGTCTGGCGTGCTGCAGTCTGTGGGGTTGCACAAAGTCAGACACGACTGAGAGACTGAACAACAGCAACGTATGTAAATCAAACCATCATGCTATGTGCCTTAGACTTATACAGTGATGCATGACAGTGATTTCTCAATGAAACCAGAAAAAAAAAGCCTCGTGATGTCCAATGCAACTTAACCCAATAAAGAACAGAAGTGGGGGTAAGATATTTGAAAAGATTTTCCTTCTCTGAAGAAAACATGCGTTAAAAAAAGGAGCATTTCAGTTATATACCTCAGCATCCAGTTAAAGAACAAACTGGCTAATTTAAGTTTCTGTTGTTCAGTTCAGTCGCTCAGTCGTGTCCAACTCTCCGCGACCCCATGAATCACAGCATGACAGGCCTCCCTGTCCATCACCAACTCCTGGAGTTCACTCAAACCCATGTCCATCGAGTCGGTGATGCCATCCAGCCATCTCATTCTCTGTCGTCCCCGTCTCCTGCTACCCCCAATCCCTCCTAGCATCAGACTCTTTTCCAGTGAGTCAACTTGTCACATGAGGTGGCCATTGGAGTTTCAGCTTTAGCATCCGTCCTTCCAATGAACACCCAGGATTGATCTCCTTTAGAATGGACTGGTTGGATCTCCTTGCAGTACAAGGGACTCTCAAGAGTCTTCTCCAGCACCACAGTTCAAAAGCATCAATTCTTCCAACTCTCACATTTATACATGACCATGGGAAAAACCATAAATTGAGATAAAATTTATATTTAATATTACATATGCACAGTGGAATATTATAGTGATTTTAAAAGCAAAATGCCATACATAAAACTTTTGCTGTATGTTTTTAAATGGTTTTAAAATAAAATTGTGAGATGTAGAATTTTTAAGTAGCTTTAAAATGAGATGTTAGCAATTGATTCTATAGCTTTGTATTGGGGTTAGCAATTGATTTGTGCTAGTGAAAATTGATCTACATGATGTAAAGACACATAAATGTGGGCAGAGGGCAAAAATCGACATAGGAGAATCTAGTGGGAGTTTAAGAGGCTATACTATGTGTCCTTTGCTGTGTCCTTAGTCGCTAAGTCATGTCCGACTCTTTGTGATTCCATGGACTGTAGCCTTCCAGGCTCCTCTGTCCATGGGGATTCACCAGGCAAGACTTCTGGAGTGGGTTGCCATGCCCTCCTTCAGGGGATCTTACCAACCAGGGATTGAACCCAGGTCTCCTGAATTTTCCCCCAGTTGTATTGAGATTCTTAAGACTCATTTTAGCCATCAGAGTTCACCTTACCTGTTAGTGATCCTTAAGACTTCTCCCCTTCCATCCTTCTCCAGCTATTCACACAGCTGTAAACAGCTGAAATGGCTGCTGGCTTGTGTGAAGAATACAGCTACAGTTCCATGCTCTGGCCAGGTAGTTTGGTAGGTCATTCTCCACAGTGATTCCCTAGGGGACGTTGGGTGTTCAGGGAGTGAGAACTGAAACATTCTAGGAATGGAAGAAGATTCTGGGGCCCTTTAGCTTTGGAGAAGAGTCTCTCATAGAGGAGAAAGCAATGCTTCTCTATCTGGTCATGCAAGAGAATTTCCCTAGGGCTTTTTTTTTTTTTTCTTATTTGAAGGATAGTTAATTTACATTGCTGTGTTTGTTACAAGTGTACAGCAGAGTAATTCACACACACACACATATATGGGGCTTCTCAGGTGGCCAACTGGTAAAGAATCAGTCTGCCAATGCAGGGCATGCAGGAGATGTGGGTTTGACCTCGGGGTCAGGAAGATCCCCTAGAGAAGGAAATGGCAACCCACTCCAGTATTCTTGCGTGGAGAATCCCATGGACAAGGCAGCCTGGCATGCTACAGTCCATGGGGGTCGTAAAGAGTTAGACATGACTTAGCGGTTAAACAACAACAATAACAACAGACACACATGTATTTTTTCTTTTTCAGATTCTTTCCTAATATAAGCTATTACAACATATTGGGTATAGTTCCAACCTCCAGGGTTTTTAAAAATATGAATGCCTGGACCCATTTCTAGAAAATCTAATTCTACAAATCTGGAGTAAGGCATTGAAAATCTCTATTTTAAAAAGATAAATGTTTAATTTGGGGATAATTTTTGATTTACAGAAAAGTTGCAAAGGTAATTTATATTTTAATCATTTTTTAAAATTATGAAATATAAACTGCAAGTAGGTAAGTGCTCCAAACAAAAAAAATACCTTGGTGATTTATCACAAAGTGAACACTGATGTCATCACTAAATAATAGGACCTGGCCTGTCTCCAAAAGCTTACCCTGTGATTCTACTCTTTGCTCCCCATCCAAAGTTTTACCACTTAAGCCTGAACCCCTAAATTTGTGGTTTAATTTTTCATCTTGAAACACTTAGCCCAATTTTACCTATTTTGAGCTTTTTATAAATGTAATCACATTGAATCCACCTGCCAGTGAAAAAGACGTGGGTTCGATCCCTGAGTTGGGAAGATCCCCTGGAGAAGGAAATGGCAACCCACTTCAGTATTCTTGCCTGGAAAACTCCATGGACAGAGGAGACTTGAAGCCTACAGTTCATGAGATTACAGAGTCAGACATGACTTAGTGACTGAACAACAGCAATCACACTGTATTCGTTCTTTAGGGTCTGGTTTCTTTTACTGGACGAGATTCATTCATGTTATTATACATAGTTAGGATGTGCTCTTTTCCTCCGTTCTGTTCACTACACCATGCTATCCAATGCAGTAGTCATTAGGAGCATGTGTCTATTTCAATTTAAATTGATTAAAGTGAAATAAAATAAAAAACCCAGTTCCTCTTTGGCATGAGCCACATTTTCATAGCCACATGTAAGAAGCTACCATATTGGACACAGTAGAACATAATATTTTCATCATCACAGAAAATGGTTTAGGACAGCTGTGCTCCAGAATATTCAATTTTCTGAATACATCCAAATTTACCCATTCTACTGCTGATGGCCTTTTTTTAGTTGTTTGCAGTTTTTGACTATTGTGAATAATGCTGAGAATATTTTGGTCTCTGGTGTGTGTGTGTGCAAATATTTATGTTAGGTGTGCACCCAAGAGGAGGATTGTAAAGTCATGTGCTCAGCTTTAGCAGATAATGTTACACTGTTTCCTTAATATTTATAGTATTGATAATTTCTTAAAATTAATACTCCTTCCAGAATCTCTTTTCAAAAGCATCCCAGGTAATTTTGAAGTTCAATCAGGTATGGACGTGTCTGGTAGTTTTTTCCAAAGGGGTGAGTTTTGTTTTTATCTAAGAAAGAGACTTCTAACTAATGATGCAACTTGTGTAGGTGTAGAATGGACTCTCAGGAGAAATACCTTATCAGATAATGAGTGCCCTGTCTTTAGAGGTATTCAAGTAATGCTGTACAACTCTGATACAGCTGCTCTGAAAAGAACTCCTGGACTTAGTAGAAAGCTTTCCTCAGTGATGTAAAAAGTCCTTTCTGGCTCTCAAAGCCTCTGATTTCATACTTTTTCATAGCCATGGTTGGTGAGATACTTGCTGGACAGTAAAACTCTTCATAGTTAGGCAGCAGAAGAGAGAAAGGTCTGGTTCCAAAGACTTAAAGATTAAATGCAGATTGGATTGTTAACCCCTAATAGTTGAGTTAGTTGTCTTGTGATCAATGAAACACCTCGTTGTCACTTAGACCCACTGTCCCTTCCTTGGCTCTTGGGATAACGGGAAACTTGGCTGCTCAGTGTCAACCTCTTTTGTATTATTTCTATGTTAATGGCTTTATTGGATATGAGCCTAACTGTAACTGTCTCAGATCACTTGGGAAAGCAGGTGGGCATCAGTCATTACACAGCAAACATGCTGTCACTCTGACGTTGCTAGCAGTCTGCTTTCATCCATCCCCGCGTGCTCTCTCTCCACTAGTCTTCCTGCTGCCCCTGGAATTCTCTTCTACCCTTGAGGGCTTTGGAGATGAAGGGATGCATTTTAAGTCACCAGAGGGATAATCCTCCCACCTTGGCACTCAAGAGCCTGTCCTTTGGGATAGAATGACTTCCTAGTAACTCTCTCGAAGACTGAGTATTTCTTGGAAGAGTGCTGTTAGGGGATTTGGGAAAAAGAAGTCTTAAATCTCCCTGGGTATATGTGAGTGGTGAGGTTTTAAAGGGAAAATGAGAGTGAACAGAGCTGATGACCTGGGCCTCTGCTGGTCCTGTGAGTGGCCATGACTTCTGTTCTATTATACTGATTGTTGGTGTTGTTCAGGGGCTCAGTCGTGTCCGACTCTTTGCGACCCAATGGACTGCTGCATGCCAGACCTCTCTGTCCTTCACTATCTCCCAGAATTTGCTCAAACTCACGTCCATTGAGTTGGCAACGTCATCCAACCACATCATATCCTCTGTCATCCCCTTCTCCTCCTGCCCTCTTTCTGGCTGCAAAGAATATAATCAATCTGATTTTGGTATTGACCATCTGCTGATGTCCATGTGTAGAGTTGTGCCTTGTGTTGTTGGAAGAGGGTGTTTGCTATGATCAGTGTGCTATCTTGGCAAAATTCTGGTAGCCTTTGCCCTGCTTCATTTTGTTTTCCAAGTTCAAACATGCCTATTACTCCTTAACTAGTAGCAATGCTTTGCTCTGGATCTCCACCCAGCTCATGGATCAACTTATTGGTAATTTCTTGGTAAAATCCACCCAGTTAGGATCCCAACCTGTGGGTATAGCTACAACTAGGACAACATGGAGACAAGAACATGGTACTACTGGGTGTTGGCACCTAAGATGGAGAAGCTCTATACAGTCAGCAAAAACAAGACTGGGAGCTGACTGTGGCTCAGATCAGGAACTCCTTATTGCCAAATTCAGACTGAAATAGAAGAAAGTGGAGAAAACCACTAGATCATTTAGGTATGACCTAAATAAAATCCCTTATGACTATACAGTGGAAGTGAGAAATAGATTTAAGGGACTAGATCTGATCGACAGAGTGCCTGATGAACTAAGGAAGGAGGTTCGTGACATTGTACAGGAGGCAATAGACAAGACCATCCCTAAGAAGAAGAAATGCAAAAAAGCCAAAGGGCTGTCTGAGGAGGCCTTACAAATAGCTGTGAAAATAAGGGAAGTGAAAAGCAAAGGAGAAAAAGAAAGATATACCCATTTGAATGCAGAGTTCCAAAGAATAGCAAGGAGAGATAAGAAAGCCTTCCTTGGCAATCAGTGCAAAAGATAGAGGAAAACAATAGAATGGGAAAGA
Source organism: Moschus berezovskii (assembly GCF_049115385.1). Taxonomy (NCBI): domain Eukaryota; kingdom Metazoa; phylum Chordata; class Mammalia; order Artiodactyla; family Moschidae; genus Moschus; species Moschus berezovskii. The sequence continues at coordinate 76,066,872 of NC_142466.1, read as the reverse complement.
CTAGAGATCTCTTCAAGAAAATTAGAGATTCCAAGGGAGCATTTCATGCAAAGATGGGCTCGATAAAGGACAGAAATGGTATGGACCTAACAGAAGCAGAAAACATTAAGAAGAGGTGGCAAGAATACACAGAAGAACTGTACAAAAAAGATCTTCATGACCCAGATAATCATGATGGTGTGATCACTCACCTAGGGCCAGACATCCTGGAATGTGAAGTCAAGTGGGCCTTAGGAAGCATCACTATGAACAAAGCTAGTGGAGGTGATGGAATTCCAGTTGAGCTATTTCAAATCCTGAAAGATGATGCTGTGAAAGTGCTGCACTCAATATGTCAGCAAATTTGGAAAACTCAGCAGTGGCCACAGGACTGGAAAACTTCAGTATTCATTCCAATTCCAAAGAAAGGCAATGCCAAAGAATGCTCAAACTACTGCACAATTGTACTCATCTCACACGCTAGTAAAGTCATACTTAAAGTTCTCCAAGCCAGGTTTCAGCAGTATGTGAACCGTGAACTTCCAGATGTTCAAGCTGGTTTTAGAAAAAGCAGAGGCACCAGAGATCAAATTGCCAACATCTGCTTGATCATGGAAAAAGCAAGAGAGTTCCAGAAAACCATCTATTTCTGCTTGATTGAGTATGCCAAAGTCTTTGACTGTGTGGATCACAATAAACTGTGGAACATTCTGAAAGAGATGGGAATACCAGACCACCTGACCTGCCTCTTGAGAAACCTGTATGCAGGTCAGGAAGAAACAGTCAGAACGGTACATGGAACAACAGACTGGTTCCAAACAGGAAAAGGAGTACGTCAAGGCTGCATATTATTACCCTACTTATTTAACTTATATTCAGAGTACATCATGAGAAACACTGGGCTGGACGAAGCACAAGCTGGAATCCAGATTGCTGGGAGAAATATCAATGACCTCAGATATGCAGATGACACCACCCTTATGGCAGAAAGTGAAGAAGAACTAAAGAGCCTCTTTATGAAAGTGAAAGAGGAGAGTGAAAAAGTTGGCTTAAAGCTCAACATTCAGAAAACGAAGATTATGGCATCTGGTCCCTTCACTTCATGGGAAATAGATGGGGAAACAGTGGAAACAGTGGCTGACTTAATTTTTCCAGGCTCCAAAAATCACTGCAGATGGTGATTGCAGCCATGAAATTAAAAGATGCTTACTCTCTGGAAGGAAAGTTATGACCAACCTAGATAGCATATTAAAAAGCAGAGACATCACTTTGCTAACCAAGGTCCATCTAGTCAAGGCTATGGTTTTTGCCATACTTTGGCAAAAATACTTTGCCACCTGATGTGAAGAGCTGACTCATTGGAAAAGACCCTGATGCTGGGAAAGATTGAGGGCAGGAAGAGAAGGGGACAACAGAGGAAGAGATGCTTGGATGGCATCATCAAATCAATGGACATGGGTTTGGGTGGTTTCCGGGAGTTGGTACTGAACAGGGAGGCCTGGCGTGCTGCGGTTCATGGGGTTGCGAAGAGTTGGACACGACTGAGCGACTGAATTGAACTTAATTCTAGCTGCTAAAGTTTTGAACCAAGGGATGAATCAGACTTTGTCCACCTAATTTTTTGGATGGAAGGGACCAGTCAAGCCAAGAGAGAAAATCCTGTGGGGAGGCTTGGTGTGTGTGCTAAGTCACTTCAGTCATTTCCAACTCTTTGAGATCCAATGGACTGTAGCCCACCAGGCTCCTCTGTCCATGGGATCCTTCAGGCAAGAAAATTGGAGTGTGTTTCCATGCCCTCATCCAGGGGATCTTCCCAACTCAGGGATCAAACCTGCATCTCTTCTGTCTCCTGTATTGGTAGGCAGGTTCTTGACCACTAGTGCCTCCTTCTTATTGCCATTGGTTAAAAACATTTTTTTTCTTAGGAGGCTGCAAAAGAGAAGCTGTGGTAAGATGGAACTTGAAAGATGGGCAAGGTCAGATGGGGAGCCTCTTTTTGCTCCCTGTGGTTTTTAGCCTGCTCCCCACTTTCTGAGCCCTCAGATTTCCTGAAACTTCAGGAACAAAGACAATCAAAGAGGTATGTCAAAAGAACGCCCTTGTCCCAGGAGACACACTGGCCTTAATTAGCTGGTACCCACAGGATGTTCTGAAAATGAGAAATGCCTAGGATTATGATCTATTGAATGTCACATACAAATATGCTCATGTTCCCATTATGGATGTGTGTGTTGCAAAGTTGCTCAACCGAGTGTGACCCGTTTGGTGGTTTTAATTACAAATATCAATAAAATTGGTTGATATTTATGGGCACAGACCCTTCAGATCAGGAATAAGGAAGCTAATTGTGTAAGACAGTGTTGTGATTGAACTCCGAGGGAGGCACGGGCTCCTGCTAGCTGGGTGCGATGCTGAGACAGCTCCAGTCTCCCTGTGTTAATTAAATGTGATGAAATGAATATTAACTTGTAAAAAGAGTCAGGCATGGGCTGGGTTTGCTTGGTAGGTGAGGCTGAGGCGGGGGATGGCATTGCGGTGGACGGACTCAAGGCTGTTGACTTTGAGAAAAGCAACTTTTGCTCAGTGGTTGTCAATCTTGGCTGCACATCAACTTGCCTGAGGGGCTTCTAAAATCTGCCAAGGCCTGGACTGCACTGCCAGAGACTTGCCTGGGGTGGGGTCTCTGGGTTATTCTAATGACTGGCCAGAACTGAGAACAACTGATGTAGTGAAAAAAGTTCATGCTGACAAATGAGACTTTGAACGAGCTGTGTGTCCTTGAGTCTCTTGCTCTCTGAGCCTTAGTTGTGCTTTGTTTTGTTGTCTGGAAAAGTGAGATTAACCAAAGTTACATTGTATATCTGTGATGAAAAAATGAGATTCAAGGAGTGAAAGAACTCGTTACCTAGTGGAGCCTCAGAAGAAGGTAGTTTGTTATGAACTCTCAGTGCTCTTTCTACTACTGGAAATAGAGTCTTTAGTCTCTTTAAATCTAATGAGATAAGAGGGTCTGTTCAAGAAACCGCAGAACCAATTCAGGAAACTCATCCTTAGAATTGTATCCATTTAGAACCAATCCTAATACCAAAATCTGCATTTGGATTCTCTTAAGAAACAGAACTGATAGGATCTCTGCCTATCCCATCTCTGCATCCACATCTGCATCTCTATCTCCATCTTCATCTCCACAACCATCTCCCTCTTCCCACCCACATCTCCATCTTCATCTATCTGTGTGTGCATTCGTACACAAACAAACACAAACATATCTAGAGAGACATTTATTATAAGGAACTGGCTAATATTATAAGTGATTATGGAGACTGAGAATTTCCACAATCTACCTGTACGGACTGGAGACCCTGGGAGGCTGATGGATTAGTTCAAAGGCCTGGGCGCTGAGGGCAACTGGAGATCAGTGTTCTAGCTCATGCAGTCAGGCCGGGGTGTGTGTATTGGGGGGAAGGATGTGGGGAGAGAGGATCTTTTCTTCCTCTACCTTTTTGTTCAATTCAGTCTACAAATTCAAATGCTCATTTCTTCTGGATTAGCAACCTCACAGGCACACACAGAAATGACATCTTACCAGAGATCTGGGCATCCCCTGATCCAGTCAAGTCGGCACATAAAATTAACTATCACGCCATTCCTCTCTAAGATTCAAGTGCACGTGGTCTAGGAGGATTCAGAATACTGCAGAGGCCTGGTGGTTTAAGCCAATGTGAATTCTTCACTAAGTGCTGATGGAATTACCCAGGAGAAGAACTCATTCCTTCAACTCTTTTGTTCTCCTTAGGAACAAAGGGACACGTGAAAGGAGGTGGGGACTGGGAGTGGCTGAACCCCACCCTGTCTTCTGACTTCCAGCTCCTCTTACTCCACCCTGGAAACTTGCCTTTTCTGTCAACTGTGAGAAAAGCTGTCATACTTGTTTGTTTTTTAGGTGGCCTATGATGTGGTCCTGTGCTGGCAGTCCATGGGGTCACAAAGAGTTGGACATGGCTTAGTGATTGAATAACAACAGCAAATGATGTGGTCCCTTGAGAAGGAAGGAAAGACGGTGTGATAGGCTGCTTTTAAATTGCCTTCTTACTACTTCTCCAGGAGCACACAGGTGCTCCTGACTTCACCCAACATTCACTAAACGTCATGTCTTCTCTTCTTGAAATCTACAGAGTGCAACCAAACTGGGGTCCTCCAACCCCCCCAAGGCTCCACTGTTTCCTCTCTTACATTTGCTCACACTGTTCTTTCACCTGGAGCATCCCTTTCTGCAACATTCACAACTCAGCACCTCTGAAAGCCCAGAAAAGAAATGCTGTGCTTTCCATGAATCCATTCTTGAAATGCCCTCTGGGGAAACTACCATGACAGTGTGTCTATCTCATATAGTCATGGGTCTCATTCTTACCCACTAGACTGGATACTAATCAGGGCCGGATGGAGCAGAGGGAGGAGTCAGACTCAAGCGTCAAGTCCATGTGGGTCTGAATTTCATCCGTGTCACTATTAGCTTTATGATCCCAGGAGAATCATTCAGATTCTCTAGGCCTCTGTGTACTCATTAATTAAAATGAGAAAATAATTCCTACTTCTCAGGGCTGATGTGAGGATTAGTTTGATACATATTTATGAAAGAGTCTGGCAAAGAAAGATTTTCATAGATGCCTGTGGAATGATTAAATAAATTGATATAAACTGTCTGGCATGGATATTAACAAATTTTCACTTACCCTGTAGTTAAAAATTGCATTTTGGAATGGTGGTGGTGAGGAATATATGGATTCTTTTGAGATGTTAAAATCCCAAGGCATGAGTCCTAAGGTGAGGAAAGAAGTTACCTGGGGGTGGTGACAACGAACCCAGAACCATCATCAACACAACCACATGAAGTGGGATTATTTTCTTAGAAAGACAAGGTTGTAATATCGACTCAGCCACTAACTGTGGGACTGTGGGAAATTGTTTGCTGCTGAACCTTAGTTTTCCAGTGTGTAAAGTGAGGTAGCACTCCTTTCACACTCATACGTGACTTGCATTCATATGATGATATCTGGCATGTGGTTGGTGCTCTACAAGGGGCTGCTGTATGGCGGTTGTTATGATAGTATTTGTATTAGGGATGGCAAGTTAACATGACCCTCGTTCCACTGTGTCCCACAGTGAGTGACAGCAAATTGGTATTTCAGACCAGGTTGTCTGTGCCAAGTCCAACCCACTTCCTTCTGTATCACATAGTCCTGGGCAGCCTGTCTTAGCCCAGGATCACAGCATCACTGAGCAGGACTTTGCCAAGGGCATCCATGTTGTTTTTCAGAGCTCTTTGAATTTGCCACCGTGAAAGCCTGGGTTTTTTAGAATCAAGCCTGGCTCCTTCTGGCCAATCCCCACTGGACTCCATTTCCCTTATCAACCTGCAGATCACCTCTCATTTGTCATCTTTATTAGCTTTTAATCTCCCATCAGTTTAGTGCTGAGGTTTAAGAGTAGGATTAGTGGGGGGAGTTTAATTGGATGATCTTCCATGGCCCCTTGAACATCAGATTCAATAAAAGTTTATGAAAAGATAAAATCGCAAAGGGTTTTATAGCCCCAGACAGAGCAAGAGACTGGGGCAAGAACAAGGTGACTGTTTTTCAACCTCATATAATCCGTGTTTCAACTTGATTAAATGAGGAAGTGAGTTTTCCATCTCTCTCCCTTCCTCCCTCTTTTTCCTTGGGTACCATGAGCCTTTTCTGCCTGCTGTAAGTAAGAAGCCCCTTTCTGCCAGGCTCTCATCGCCTCTTCGTTGATTCTTTCTGACAGGAAGACTAATGAAACCTAGGTGCACCAGAAAATAACATTTATTTCATGCAGAAATATGCTGATCCACCACTGAAGGTGGCAGAAATGATGCATCTGATGGGAAAGAGGCCAGTCTTCAGGAGGGGAATGTGAGGTCCAGGAGGAAGCAGGAAGGACATTTGAACCATCTTGAGCCCACCTTCTCCAGCCTTCCATCCTCCATTCATGTTTATCACTTCTTCCGAGGGTCAGGCAAGCAGTCAGTGAGGGTGGGGTGGGCTGCAGAGTCATCTGTGAATGTGTTCATTTACTAACTCAACAAACATTTGTTGCAGGCATGCTATGTGTCAGATGCTGTGCTAAACCCAGGGGATATCAAGGTGAATAAAGCTTGTTCTGCTGGCAGGAGGGCATAGTCTGTGGAGGAGATGGACAGTTTGAAAGGGAATTAATTTTGCTTTTTACAGCCTTAGAGATGGGTCTTGTGGGCTTCGTGGCATGACTGTGATCTTGCAGCAGAGTTTGCCTGTCAGACCTAGACTGTCAGACCATGATGCAGGATTTTGCACAATAAAGGAGGAAAAAATTGGGGGTTCCTAAAAGGAATCTGATGGGAGAAGCTAGGGGAGGGGGCAGGAAGAGGAGCCAAGGAGTGGCTGTTAATCGGTGGACTCCCTGGGGGTGAAGATGTAATGGAAATTTCCTGGTGTGGATGGCCTAAGGACATTCAGAGTAGTCAATACTCATTAATGCCTTGTGGAGATATTTATTTTTTTCTTCTGTTCATTCAATAAAGGTACAAGCCCATAACCATGGGTGACCATGAAGATGTAGCTTCCCAGGAATTCACAGAAATCTAAAGTTGGTTTTAGGATTTCCACTGGCCAGAAATTGGGGTTTAAGCCAATGGTAAGTACCAGGAGACCCCCAGCGATGTGTGATTTACACAGCTATTATTGACTACTAGGTGTAAGAAAGGAAATGGTACAAATGAAAGCCAGTGCTTGAGGGAGTGAATGAACAGTCCACCTGGGAAGGGGGTGAGCCAGGCATCAGAAAAGTCTTGATAAATAGAATGGGGATAGAGGAAGGGCACAAAGCACCTTACGATAAATAAATAGCCAGGAGACAGGAAATGACAACAGTCATGGAAGTTGGGATACCAGAGGGAGTTATGAGGGCTGAAGGGAGAGTCGAGGCTGCTGGATGGGGTGATGGTGGTGGTGGTGGTAGGGGGGAATCTTGGAAGACCTCTGATGCCTAATAAGGGAGCTCAGATGGTGATGGTTGGTGCTGGACCACTGAAGAGGGTATGCGGGAATCAGAGTTACATGTTCATCTTAGAGCTATCACCCTGGCTCAGGGCGGAGGATGAACTGGAGGGGAGTGGTGCTGGAGCCAGGGTGGCCAGGCCGGGGACAATAGTCCAGGCCTAAGCATAGGTGGTCACAGTACAAACTGGGAGTGGATAGGATGGAGGTAGGTTTACAATGGAAAATGGAGAAGCCTTTGTAATTGGTTGAATGTGGGGGTGAACACAGCAGAAGAAGTTTGTATTTCCATGGTCTCCAGACTGAATGCCAAGGTGGTGAGCTGTGTTACTCTTTTGCAGGGGGTAAGCAGGAGGATGTTCAGATCTGTTTGGACTGATGACTTTTTGTTGTGTTGAGACGTAGGTATCTGTTAAGCAGGCAGATGTGCTTAAAGCTATGTAGAGGGAGGAGATGGCCCTGGAGGATGTAGGGTGGTTAAAACGAAAGAGGGAAGAAGACATAATGATGGCAGGAAGGGTAGGAGAAAAAGAAAGTGACCACAGATTTCTGACTTTGTCTCTGACGATGTTCTAGGACCTGTCTTTTTCTACTACCTGTGGATGGGGATTTTTTTGAAGTCTTAACCATGACAACAAAGGAGGATGACTCCATGTTGTCAGCAGACATACGGGGCAGGGGTGGGGGTCCAGGTGCGTGCGGGTGTGCTAAGTCCCTCAGTCGTGTCTGATTCTGTGTGACCTCAATGGACTGTAGCCCACAGGGATCCTCTGTCCATGGGATTCTCCAGGCAAGTATACTGGAGTGGGTTGATGTGCCCTCCTCCAGGGGATCTTCCCTAGCCAGGGAAGATCTCTTACATCTCCTTCATTGGCAGGCAGGCTCTTTTCCCACTAACGCCATCTGGAAAGCCCAGGTACCTTGCTCTTAATGGTGGGGTCTGGTGAGGTACACACCCACCTGCTTATTCCTGAGTAGAACCCCATGGTCACAGAGTCTGTGTGTAGCTCAAAATGAGAATAGCCTGGTGTGAGAGCTAGATGTCTGATTGAAGCTGTTAGAGTAGAGGTGGATTCAAGCTTTGTGGTGCTTCAGGCTATTGTGATCTTTTAAGAAAAAGAATACAGAATTTTGTGAATAAATTTGGATATTGAACTTTGGAACGGATCATGGACGTGAGAAGCTTTGAAGCTTAGCTCTGTTAGCTTCATGGTGAGTTCCCCTTGACTTGGGAGACTTCCAAGAAGCCCAGGAGAGGCTCATGGGTAGTGAATCTGTGTGTTGTGCTATGCTCTGTGTGTGTGTGTGCATGTACTGCATTGATGTATGAGGATGAGCAAGGAAAGTGGGAACTCAGGACTGAGTATTTTTAAAATTGTGTTCCATCTAGCAGGGAGCTCACATGAAGAAGGGTCCTAAGAACATGTGTCAGGTCCTTACCCTGGAAGTCAGCTGACGTGCCTATCTGAGATAAGATTGACATAAACTCTTGTTCCATGTTTAGAAGGAGCCCAATGCTTTCCCCAAGACTTCCGCAAATCCCTGAAGGACGTACATTCCCACAGTCCCTGAGCCTGTGCTGTCACCAAATGAGTGTGGATCATCGCAGTGTTTTTCCTCCATCTCGTATTGACTCAGACATGGAACTCATCTTTCTATGAGTTACACAGATGTGTAACACTCATTCACTCACATCCACGCGTCTTTATGTAGGAGGCAGATTTTACTGAATAAAAGATGGATATATTGGAGCGAAAGTGAAAGTCACTCATTCATGTCTGACTCTTTGTGACCCCATACACTGTAGTATGCCAGGCTCCTCTGTCCATGGGATTTTCCAGGCAAGAATCCTGGAGTGGGTAGCCATTCCCTTCTTCAGGAGATCTTCCTGACCCAGGGATCAAACCCATGTCTTCTGCATTGGCAAGTGGATCTGAATTACAGGCAGATTCTTTACTGTCTGAGCCACCACGGAAGCCTATATTGGAATAACAAACAATTTAGAATTGAACGTTAGCGATCTCGAATTACCATTTCACTTGGCCTTCCCCTCTTCCTTCCTGCCTTTCTTTCTCTACTCTGCTCTTCCCTTATTCCCAACTCTTGTTCCTTGCAGTTTAATGGTACCTTTTGATCCTTGTAATCCAGTGCCTTCTGGGACTTACTTTCCAAGCCAAGTGTATTAGCTAGTACTGTGTAACAAACCACCCCCCAAATTCTATGTCTTTGACAACAATCATTTATCATTTCTGATGAGTCTATGGATCAGCTGGGTGATCCGGCTGACTCTGGCTGGGAATGTTCATGTATAGATTGTCAGCTCGTGGGTCCTCTTGGTTGGTCAAGGATGCCTTTGACTTTCTTCCATGTGTCTCTCATCCACTCTCAGGCCAGTCCTTGACATGTTCTCATGGTGGTGGATAGGCAGGATAGAAAAGAGAGTGAAGATGTGCAGGGATTTTTCCCAGCCTCTGCTTCCATCTCTTTGCTATCTTCTCATTCACATGGCCCTGCCTGGAGTCAGTGTGGGAAGCACTGCAGAAGGACATGGCTACACACAGCATGGGAAGCTGGGGATGTTAGTGCAATCCATCATTCACACCATGTCTTCCAAGAAGTATTTTCCTAAGCAAAGACTGTTCCCTCTTTAGGAGGCATGCTGGTTCCAGCTGTTAAGACAATAGTTTGTTTCACTCTGCTACATCTGGTTCCTGCTTTGCATCTTATTACACCACAAAACAGCCCAGGGTATTATGCCTTATGGGGGCTTAAGTGTTTCCGCATGAAAGGCAAATATTTGTAGGTCATTGATTTATTTCTCTAAATCTTACAGGCTGATCTAACCTCTTTTTATTTTTAAGAGTCCTGCCTAAGTTCCAACAACTGTTGTTGTTTTTTAAATTTTTATTGGAGTATAGTTGCTTTTTGGGCTTCCCTCGTGGCTCAGATGGTAAATAATCTGCTTGAAATGCAGGAGACCCGGGTTTAATCCCTGGGTCGAGAAGATCCCCTGGAGGAGGGCATGGCAACCCACTTCAGTATTCTTGCTTGGAGAATTTGATGGACAGAGGAGCTTGGTGGGCTACAGTCTATGGGGTCACAAGGAGTCAGACACGACTGAGCGGCTAACTCTATAGTTGTTTTACGGTATTGTCTTAATTCCTACTGTACAGCAAAGTGAATCAGCTATATGTATACATATATCCCTTCTTTGTGGGATTTAGGTCACCCAAGAGCATTGAATCGGAGAGGGCAATGGCAAGCCACTCCAGTACTCTTGCCTGGAAAATCCCATGGATGGAGGAGCCTGGTAGGCTGCAGTCCATGGGGTCGCTACAAGTCAGACATGACTGAGCAACTTCACTTCCACTTTTCACTTTCATGCATTGGAGAAGGAAATGGCAACCCACTCCAGTGTTTTTGCCTGGAGAATCCCAGGGATGGGGGAGCCTGGTGGGCTGCCGTCTATGGGGTCGCACAGAGTCAGACACGACTGAAGTGACTTAGCAGCAGCAGCAGCAGCAGCAGAGCATTGAATAGAATTCCCTGTGCTATACTGCATTATACTGCTATCATTAATTACCTATTTTATACATAGTATCAATAGTATATATATGTCAGTCCCCATCTCTGGAGGACAGAGGAAGGAGATAAAGCTGAGGTTACTTTGCCAGCACTTCATGTCCCTTGGCCAAAAGGAGACACTGAGGCAATACAAAAAAAAATCCTGGTGATTCTGAATTCTAAGAGTGCTTCGACTATACATGCTCCACAAATTAGCACAAGGGCACACTGGACATCCATTGTCAATGCAAGTCTTGGGAAAGTCTCACTAAAGAGGACATTTGGGAGTTGGGAAGATGAAAATCAGGATTTCTTCCTCGCTGTTCTCATTTTATAGGAGAAGGTATAAGCTTGAGTGTGGGGATTCTGTTCTCTATGCTTCCCTTCACCACAACCTTCTTAATCGATGTGTGTGTGTGTGTGTGTGTGTATTAGAGAGAGAGATGGCATGCATATATTCATATGTCTATACACATATATCAACATACCTTGGGGCTTTCTGCTGAGAGACATTCAGCTTTGACACTGCTTTGCTCCGCTTTGTGTTAAGCCAGACAATAAAAGAAATGATTAGGGGCTTTCAGAGCAAGCACCTGACAATAGGGAAAGGTGAATGTGGGCTGATTGAAGCTCCATTTCCCCACTTCCTGCTGAGTGGGGAAGGGCAGCCCAGGCTGATGCAGCACCTGCATTTTGCAGGACTAGTCCCAGGCTGAAATCTTCTCCTCACTTCTCCTCCCCCACTTCCCCCTGCCCACCCCAGGGCCCTCAGGGTTGGTTAAATTTAGTGTTCTGGTGAATCCAAATCCATGCGATTTCTTCCAGGACTGTGAATCTAAATGTCACCCTCACTGAACAATTACTAACACATTGTGCTGATGGGGGTTGTTCAAAAGCTGTGTGACTGGGAGGAGAAGGAAGAGGAGGTGAGTCTGGGGAAGGTGCACACGGGAGGAAAGAAAAGAGATTTGGGGAGACAATGAGTGGGATTCCTTCTCCCATGGTCTCCCCCAAAACCAGCCCAAATGAGGTCAACTAGGATATAGCTCCTGGAGCAAACCTTGTTGAGTTGCAGCGCCTATATAGGAAACTTGAGAAACAACCAGGCACTCAGAGATGGGAGTGGCTGTTTGTTATAAAGCTCTCCTCCCCTTCTCTCAAAACTTAGACAGGGCGTTCCACTTGGAGTTGAGTGGGACTGCAATTAGACTCTCTTAAGGGATGTCCTGGGTTCAGGGGAGTTGGGGACAGGGTGGGGCACGGTGAGCAGCGGTGAAGGGAAGCCAGCTAGGCCTTCATCTGTGCACAGCCACCTGCCAATTGGGTGACTGCGGATTTACTACTTCGTTTTTCTTATTTTGTTAAATGGGGACAAGTATCTGTTCTGCCCACTTTGCAGGATATTGTGATAATCAAATGAGATGATGTGGGAGGAGCTCTTAAAAAGAGCTCATCTTTGCTCCATTTGTGGAAGAAACTCACGCCACGCCTGGCTCGAGGTGAGTGGACATTTCAAAAGCTAAGGAGGCATGCAGGCCCTCAGCTCTGGGACAAGACTTCTGGGATAAAACCCAGCCCCACCCATGGCTGACTAGCTTTGTGACCTCAAGGAAGTCCCCATGTCCTTTGGGTGCCTCAGTTATGTGATCTGGAAAGAAAGAGAATAACCATCCTTACCTCTTAAGGTCATTGTGAGATCTATTTTTTTAAAGAATTTTTTTTTTTTGATTTGGACCATTTTTAAAGTCTTTATTGAATTTGTTACAATATTGCTTCTGTTTTATGCTTTGTTTTTTTGGCCAAAAGGCATGTGAGATCTTAGCTCCCCTATCAGTGATTGAACTCGCACCCTTTGCACTGGAAGGCAAAGTCTTAACCACTGGATCACCAGGGAAGTTCCCTCTTGTGAAATTTAAATGAGTTAAAGCATTTAAGTGCTTGTGTATCTGATGTACTTGGTCGCTTAGTTGTGTCTGACTCTTTGTGACCCCAATGGACTGTAACTCTCCAGGCTCCTCTGTCCATGGAATTCTCCAGGCAAGAATATTGGAGTGGGTTGCCATTTCCTCTTCCAGCGAATCTTCCCAACCCAGGGATCAAACCTTCATCTCCTGCATTGGCAGGCAGAGTCTTTAACACTGGGCCACCATTTAAGTGCTTAACATGTAGCAAATAATAAGCCTTCAGTCAAGACTGGCTCTTATGATATATCTTTCCTGGGGTATCCTGCTTTGGGACCACAGAGTCTGTTCTAGAAAGATTTTCAGGGGATGATCTTGGGAACTGGAATTAACACGTGCAACATTCCCAGCCACACGCTGGACCTGCCATAATGGTGCCCCGAGGGTGCTGTTTCTGTCCTCCTTTTCCACATTTGACCTCTCATTCTACTGACCTGTGGGCCTTCTACTGTGTGAATGAGAAAGAAATGACTCAGAAAGACCCTGATGAGAAACGGTGTCACTGACCTGTTGTTACAACCGCATGATAGGCACTCCCATATTCTCCGGCCCTGCTCAGAATACTTCCTCATGCTTTTGGCCTTGATAAGAAAGGAACCCGTAATTGACAAGTACACATTGCTATATTTAAAACAGGTATGCAACAGGACCTACTGTATAGCCCCAGGAACTCTGATTAATACTCTGTAGTGACCTAAATGGAGGGCTTCTTGGTGACACTAGCAATGTCTGGTGCCTGCCAGTGCAGGAGAAGTAAAGGACGTGGGTTCGGTCCCTGGGTTGGGAAGATACGCTGGAGGAAGGCATGGCAACTCACTTTAGTATTCTTGCTTGGAGAATCCCATGGACAGAGGAGCCTGGGGGCTATGGTCCATAGGGTCGGACACTACTGAAGTGACTTAGCATGTGATCTAAATGGGAAAAGAGTTTGAAAAAGAATAGATACATATGTGTGTATAACTGAATCATTCTGTTGCACACCTGAAACTAATACAATAATTGTTAATCAGCTGTGCCTGTGTGCTCATGCGTGCTCAGTTGCTCAGTAGCGTCTGACTCTTTGTGACCCCGTGGACTGTAGCCCACTAAGTCCCTCTGTCTATGGGATTCTCCAGGCAAGAATATTGGAGTGGGTCGCTATTTACTACTCCAGGGAATCTTCCTGACCAAGCTGTATGCCAATATAAAACAAAAATTAAAATAAATATATTATTTTCTAATTGTTTCTGGTTAAAAAAGAAAAAAATCAATAAAGAGCCAACAGCAGTCATCCTCCTCCACACAGAGAGCTTGGGAGAACTCACCTCTCTGGGCCTCAGTTTCCTCATCTGTTAAATGAGGTCTTCGCCAGGGACCCTTCTACTGACCCATGACAGCTTTGAATTCACTGTTCCTAGCAAATGACAGGCCTGGGCCCCTTTCCCTGTCTGTGTCACTGGTTATTTTACTTCCCTTTCTGTTTATTTCTCCCTCATGAACACACCAAGTGTTTCTGTCATTTCTGAGAATCCAATAAACTGCATTATTGGGAGGAGACAGGGAGTAACACACACAGGCAAAAATCTGCTGTTTTCACATGAATGCTCAAGGCAGTCAGCCATGATGGGAAATGAAATGTGTGGAAAAGTACAGGGTGAATAAAGAGGGCTTTAGCGAAATGATGAGTCTTTTATCGCTTGTGCCTGCACGTGATGCTGTGTCAATCTGTTAGCCCAAAGGCTGCTGTGTGTCCCTGAGTGGCTTCTGCCATGGAGGTCTTACTTTTGATACCCCCAACAGGTTGCATTCTGATGCTGAAGGACTCTTGACATTTACCAAGGATCCCTAAGGATAGAGCAAGGAGAGGAGGGGGCGAGCCTGGCAGTGGGATTCAGATCAGGCATCCGGAGTCATTTCCATGATACAGAGGATGCTGAGACAAGGTCCACACACTCTCCTCTGTCAACTGATGGAGTGGAAAGGACTCTTAAAACACAGCTCTGATGACCCCAGATCCCAGCCTCTCTGTTCAGTGTCAGCCTGGCTTAGTACCAGGTCCAGGGTACTTAGAATCAAGAACTGCGTTCAAGTGAACACTCATATCCTGACACTCACTGTGGCTGGACCAGATGACAGAGATCAGTCAGCCCATCTCCTGCTCCCAGTGAGTGTCACTGGCCTAGGGACTAAAGCTCATGATTTTACCAAGAAGACAGTGCCTATATATTTTCACTCTAGGCATAGTTTTTTTTTTTTTTTAAGTTAAAAGACTTTATTTTCTAGAGCACTTTTAAGTTTAAAAAAATTGAATAGAAAGTACAGTGAGCTGCTATATATCATTCCCTCTTTCTCTTCTTGGTTTTTCCCATCAACATTTTGCGTTAGGGTGGTACATATGTTACAATTAATGAGACAATATTGAACCATTATTTTTAACTACAGCCCGTACTTGACATTGGCTTCACTCTTGATATTGTACATTCCATGGGTTTGGAAAAATAGGTAATGACATGTATCTACCATTAGAGTATCAAACAGAATAATAGTTTCATTGCCCCAAAGATCCCCTGTGCTGTGTTAATTTATCTATCTTTTCTCTCCTTTGCAACCTCCTGGCAGCTACCAATCTTTTTATGTCTCTGGTAGTTTTACCTTTTCCATAATGTCTTAAGGCTGAAATCATACAGCATGTCACCTTTTCAGTTTGACTTTTTTCACATACTCATAAGCATGTAAGTTTCCTCCATGTCTTTTCATGACTGGATAGCACATTTCTTTTTATTGCTGAATAATATTCCATTGTCTGTATGTATCACAGTTTGTTTATCCATTCCCCTGTTGAATATCATATTTGCTTCCAAGTTTTGGCAGTTATAGGTAAAGTTTCTATAAACTTATTTGTGGGTCTTTGTGTGGGCATGATTTTCCAGCTCATTTGGGTAAATAGAAAGCAGTGCAATTGCTGGATGGTGTGGTAAGAGTATGTTTAGTTTTTTAAGAAACTGCCAAACTTTCTTTCAAAGTGGCTGTACCCTTTTGCATTACCATTAGCAACAAATGAGAGTTCCTGTTGCTCCATGTTCTTGCCAACATTCGATGCTGTCAGTGTTTTGGACTTGGGTCATCCAACCAGTCCATTCTAGAGGAGATCAATCCTGGGTATTCATTGGAAGGACTGATGCTGAGGCTGAAACTCCAATACTTTGGCCACCTCATGTGACGAGTTGACTCACTGGAAAAGACTCTGATGCTGGGAGGGATTGGGGGCAGGAGGAGACGGGGACGACAGAAGATGAGATGGCTGGATGGCATCACTGACTCGATGGACATGAGTTTGAGTGAACTCCGGGAGTTGGTGATGGACAGGGAGACCTGGCGTGCTGTGATTCATGGGGTTGCAAAGAGTCAGACATGACTGAGTGACTGAACTGAACTGAGCTGAACTGAATAGGTGTGTAGTGGTGGCTCATTAACTTAATTTTCATTTTCCTGATGACATATGATGTTAAGCAAGTAGGAAGAATGTCTATATATTTTCCACTCTAGGAATAGTTTTAATAAGCTCATTTATCTTCCCTATCCCATCCCCAGCCAATAGAAAATTAGGATGAGTCTGTGGCCAGGATGAGAGAAGCAGACTCACAGCTGCTCGGAGCCTTGAGTCCTGGGTTAGGACTCAGAAGACCTGAACGCTGGTCTTATCTCTGCTTCCCTGTGCTGCTTGACCTGAGGTGTCTCTTCAATTTTGGAGCTCAGCCTCCTCACCTGCAAAACATGATTCTTGTATTGGATTGAGGGTTTGAAGGGCTTCTTTTCAGCCAGCACCACCAGCTGGAATGAATGGGGAGAGGGATGCAAGGCTCTGTGTTGTGATGGAGAGGTGCTGTGTAGCCACACACCTGCCCTTCTTGAGAATGATCTCAACTTCACACTCTGTTTACAATTCCATGCAGTTTAAGTGATAACTGACAGTCTAGCAAAGAGCAAGGGAAGACAGATGTTAAAACACAGATGCCGTGGCTCAAAGTTCCCTAGTGGACAGCCTGTGTTGTGGAGTCATTCTAATCAAGTGTAAACATCACAGGCTGGACTGTGAGCTCTGCCAAGAGGAGAGAAATCTACCCATCTGTCCTCTGGTGCCCAGAGCCCTGCATGGGAAGGTGCCCTGCTTATGTTTTCTGAGCATCTTGCAGATGCCAGGCATGGTTCTAGGCACAGAGGACACGGCAGGGAGCAGAGACACAAAGGTCCCCATCTTCATGGCGCTTCCATCACAATCATGTGGGTGAATAACTAAAAAGACTAATTTGTGCTCTGTGTATTCTGTTTCTGAAAGCAGGGAGTTTCATCCTATTTAGGAAAATGACCACTCTCTACATTGAAAATTAAAATGAATTTGGGGCCCCAGAGCACCTCATAGCATAAAGGTGCTGACACAGTGGCTGGGAAGGCTTTGATATGTTTTTCTGGCCAAACAGATAGATGGCTGTTGCCTATTGTATCAGCCTGACCTCAGCCCAGGCCAGGTCCCCAGCAGGGCTCCAGGAGCCTTTGCAGTCCCAGGGGCTTCAGACCCCCAATCCTCTGAAAGTGTAGGGGAGTCTGGGCAGGACTCTTCCCAGTATGATCCTGGTTTCCAAGAGAGGAGGCCTAGGTTCCTCTGAGGACTGATGTCCCATAGCAAGCGAGCTACAAACACAGCCTATGGCAGATGTGGATGGTGAGGCTGCTGTGAGCTCTGGCCTGAGGCCTTTTCTCCCTACAATGTCCCAGGGAGATTATTAAACCTACTTGAAGACCCAGTCACTTTCCTAGTTTCAGAATTGTGTGTAAGGGGTGGAAAAAGTCTAAGAAAGCAAGGAGATGCTTATTGGGGTTTGTGTGCTTGGTGAACTCTTCCTTCTTAGCTGAGTGGTTTTGTAGTGGCTTACTTTGTGGCAGAAAGAGATAAATTCCCCTGTTTTTTTCATCCTGAACACTTGCTATGAGTAGTGGCCTTGACCCTGTTGGGAGGGACGGGAGGAGGGCTTCAGATAACAGACGATGGCCCCTCGAGGTCTGGACTGTGTAGGTAGCTCCTGAGTTGCTGGACGGTCTCTGGGCGCTCCTGTGGCCATCCCTGAGGACAGGACGAGTGGCTGGAAAGTGACGGGTAGGTTAGGATTGTGTGGTTGATAGGAAGTGGTGGTTGCAGGGTGAGGAGAGCTGTAAGAGAAGCAGAGTTGGAAGGCATGGGGGGAACTCCAAGTAGAAAAGCTAACAGAAGTGGAAGAGTTGGAAGAATTACAGCTCAGCATGGTGGGGCGGGGCTATTTAGTGGAGGGTAAATGGCTCCAAGCCTCCAGAATTCTCCAGGGCCCCTCTGTGAATACTCAACAATTAGCGCTTTCACAGACATGATACCTTTTATTTGTGACATTGGCTGGGTGATGGGACCAGAGAGGACCAAACTGCAGAGCATTTTGATTTGGGGTCCAGTGTCGTTTCCACTACACCTGAGCTGCTGCCAGTCGCTGAACAATGATGGAGTCATAATGGAGTCAGCATGTATGTGGAATTGCTTTCACTCAGATATCAGAAGGAAAGAAAGGAAGGAAGGAAGAAGAAGAAAAAGAGAGAGAAAGGAAGGAAAGAACAAAGAAAGAAAAAAGTGATAGGATGAGAAAGAAAGAAATAATGATAGAAAGGTAGAAGGAAGGAAAGAAGGAAAAAAGAAAAAACAAAAGAAAGCAAGTTTATGCTTAAGAACATCCGTTTCAGTTATCTGGAAACTTTGCTCACCTGTTCTTTGATTGCCAACAAAGAGGCATCAGTGAAGCATGCTTGTGGTTCAGTGTTTGCTGTCAGTTCCCGGCAAAGTCATTACACCAGCAGGCACAAAGCACACAGCCAGCTAGCCCCCATAGATCACATTCAAGTGCACACAGCAGGAGACAGCTGAGCACCTGGTGAAGATGCCCCTGTCGGTCTGTACCTTCACCTGGAGTAGGGCTCTGCTAACAAGATGAGGCTGCCCCTTGCAACCAGGTGTGGGCCTGTGTGGCCCGCACAGTCCATTCCCATGATGATGAGACTGATAAAGACAGTGGCTAATGCATGATGGTTTACTGTGTGGCAGGTGCTGCTCCCAGAACTGTGTGTGCAGTAAGTTATTTAAGCTTTACCAGGGCCCTCTGCGGAGAAGGCAATGGCACCCCACTCCAGTACTCTTGCCTGGAAAATCCCATGGGTGGAGGAGCCTGGTAGGCTGCAGTCCATGGGGTCGTGAAGAGTTGGACACAACTGAGCGACTTCACTTTCACTTTTCACTTTCATGCATTGGAGAAGGAAATGGCAACCCACTCCAGTGTTCTTGCCTGGAGAATCCCAGGGACGGGGGAGCCTGGTGGGCTGCCGTCTATGGGGTTGCACAGAGTCGGACACGACTGAAGCGACTTAGCAGAAGCAGCAGCAGCAGCAGGGCCCTTTGAGGCAGGTCCTGTTTTATCAGCATCAGTCAAGATGAGGACACTGAGGAACAGAGCGACGCGCTGAAAGGATCTGATGCCGTTGTTCACATGACATCTGTCCTGGGCCAGGTAGAGAGATGGACTTCTACTGGGAGTTCAGCCAAAACTTGATTCCTTGGTCCATCGCTTCCCTCCCTCCTTCCTTTCTTCTCTTCCTCCCCATTCCCTTGCTTCCATCCTTTTCTTTCATCCTGCCACATTTCTTGCTTGTCGACTAATTTCAATAACTATGCATGGTTCTAGGAATACAGGAATGAAAAAGCAGTGGCTCTTACCTTTAAGGAATTCAATATCTGGGCAGAATTCAGGGCTTGGCAAGGAGGTGCAGATGTGGGTGTGAGGGGAAATGAGTTAATCAGCCCATTTCCTACCAAGAAGGAATGAATGATGGTTACAGTGGAAGGGGAGTGTGGGCTACCTGTAGCTGGTAGGGAAAAACAGAATATGGATGGTGATGGGAAAATATCAAAGGATTTTTTTTGGATGGGGACACACACCTTCATTTATTTTTATCTTTTGGCCACTCTTCACAGCATGTGAGATCTTAGTTCCTCGACGAGGGGTTGAACACATACCCCCTGCACTGGCTGCACAAAGTCTTAACTATTGGACCACCAGGGAAGTCCCTCAAAGTGTATTAAGAGTTTTGCAGTTTAGTGCATGCTGGGCCTGCCATGGACTTCTTTGTGACACTGTTGGAGTTGTTTTCTTCCAGAGACACCAGGGACCTGATGGTGAGGTGTGCAGGGCATGGACTGGTAACAACGCTGCTCTGATGCTTGAGGCAGGCAGTGGGTGGAAGAACTGTGCTCATAAAGCAGCTAGACTGAAACGGTAAACTTTTCACGTGAGAGAAGATGATGAGGGAAGAGAAATTCCCTCATGAGCCCACAGGGCTTTGGATAAAAGGCAATGTTTTGGGGAAATATCTGCTCGTTTCATCAATCGGTTCATTCAGAGATGCTTGTTAAAATTGGAGCAGAAGCAAGGCAGTTCCTAAAGGCTGGGTAGGGGGGATAGGCACAGAGAGGCAGAGCTGAGGGTCCTATCTATAGCAGTCCTATGGTCTGAGGCCGGGTCGGGGGATGAAGCAGGGTGCTACCAGGTGTGAGCTCTCCAATGCACCCAGTGCCCACTGTGCCATGCCGGGGCAGGAGAGGGAGGCTGGACTGGGCTGGGCTAGCAGGTGAGCAAGTGGGGGTGGTGGTCCTTTTAATTTTTATTTTATATTTTGGCCATGCCACATGACATATGGGATCTTAATTTCTTGACAAGGGATAGAACCCAGGCCTCTTGCATTGGAAGCGGGAAGTCTTAACCACTGGACCACCAGGGAAATCCCAGGGAAGGATTCTTGAAGGAGGTGGACCTTCAGGGAAGAGGAGGATTGAGTTGGTGGTGGGGTGGATATTTTGGGCTGAATTGCTGAGAAAACAGTTTCTTCAGCATCCCACAGAGTGGAAGTGAAGAGAGCCTGAGGGAAACAGCAGATGGGCAGGGGGTGCCTGGGGGGAGGGACGTTGGGGACTGCCTATCCCTCCTGGAACAGGTAGGAGGACCCAGGACTCACTGACCTCCAGCACTGGTGAAAAGGGTGTGAGGTGTGAGGTGGAGGCTGGGAAGTATATTCAGGAGGGAAGTCTAGTCTGGTGGTGAAATAGTTACTATTTTGCAAAGACTGGCAGGAAAGAGTCCCTTGCTTTGGGTCATTCTTGGAGACCAGAGCAGGACTGCAGGTCTGAATGAAGGTCTGCGCAAACTCATGGCTCTGGTAGGAAAGCAGCACCTGCTCTGTCAATTACTGCTCTGGCCCTCGCTTTCATTCGTCTGTGTGTGTGTTGCTCTCTGCTGGTTAGTCTGTCTTTCCAGGCCTGGCTCTCTTCGCATCACCCATCACTTCCTGTTTTGGACCATCTGTCTGTCCTTCCACTCTCCTCCAGGCTCTTCGCCATGTTTGTCACATCACACAGGCATGTGTGTGCATGCACATGCACGTAGCAGGGTTGGGGGAGGATTCTTGGTGATGTCAGTTTGACCTGTATTTTGAGGACACGAGACTATTAAAGATGTAATGCTTGGACAATGGTTAGTGCACAGACCTCATTTTAGAAACATGCAGAATGCTCCCACTTCTGTATTTATGTGTGGGGGCACTGCATGTGTGTGCGCATGTGTGTGGCATGTTCAGGGGTGCACACATGTATGTGTTTGTGTGTGTGTGTGTGCGTGCTCAGTGTCATCCGGAATGAAGCCATTCCAGCCAAGACAAAGAAAGAAGAGATAGCAGGGCCCTGTTCAAAAGGAAATTGGGCAATTTTCCCCTCTCTTCCTCCTAAGAACTGTGGGATAAGGGGCAACGGAGCAGCGTGCTGCTCCTAAAGGAAGCAGTTTTCTATTCTCTTGGAAGCTCAGCCAGTCACGGGCCTGGGAGCAGATGCCATTCCCAGCTCCCTGCTGGGTCTCGGTCTAGGGTCTAAACCAGCATGAGACGTGGTCTCTTGGAGAAAGTACCGTCTCTCTCTTTGTAGGAGACCGTGCTCAAGGAGGGAAAAACAGTCCTGCTTCCTAACGTGTGGGTGAGGGGCCACCACGGCCACAGGTGACAAGTTGACCAGACAACTTTGCTAGAATCTTCTGGCTCTGAGCCTCTATGATATGGTGATTCAGGCCCTTCAGTGGGCATTTATACCCCCACACGCCTTGACCCCCACATTCCTTGCTGGCCATACCCTCCATGCTGCCCCCAATCGTTTCCTTCTTGGAAACCCAACCTCTTGCCATTCCCCTCCCTTTTTACCCAACTTCCTGACTTCCATACTCCCACCCCGCCAGGACCACTGACACCATCTCTCCTCCCTGTGGGCGCCCTGGCCTTGATCCTCCTGTCAACTGTATCAGTCTAGACCAGTCATCAATCACCCGAATAAGGCTTCCCTGCCCCCCAGCAGCTCCCCAGTGGACAGCAAGCTGGGCAAGACCTGAGCCACGGGTGCCTCTCCGGCTCTATAGTGCCTGCCTAGCACGGCCCTGCTCACCCAGAAGATGTTCCACAAACATCTGTTGGATGAGCCTGTAAATTCAAAGTCAAGTCAAGGGATTCAGAGTGAGCACGATGTGTGTGGGGAGAAGGGAAAGGCACCCTACTCCAGTATTCTTGCCTGGCAAATCCCATGGACAGAGGAGCCAGGGGGCTACAGTCCATGGGGTCACAAAGAGTGGGACATGACTGATTAACACACACACACAGTGTGTGTGGATGGGAGAGTGAGAAATCTCCTGTTTTCAAAACAGACGTGATGTAGCAACTGAGTTTCATGCATAGTCCCATATGACTTTCCTCTCACGGATAATTTCAACCGGTAGTTTTAGCCCCCAGGACCCTCCAGCCTCATTCTTGTGCCCTTTTTGACCATAACTTGGTAGACTTCTGAATCCCAGTGTTGAGCTGTGTGATTTCCTGTCCTCACTCTTATCTGGCATCTCTGGAGAGGAGCTGGTGATGGATCTGAGAGAACCCCCTGAGACTCCTGGCACTCCCAGGCCAGCAGTAGGGTGCCATCCTTTTTGTTCAGAGCCCACAGCATGGATGCACGGCGTGTCCAGGATCCCAGCCTGCTGGGGCGAGCACTGCCTTGGCCCTTATAACATCGAGGCAAGAGCCTGGACCTTTCTGATGTCCTGTCTTGCTTATTTTTATAGCGATGTTCAGTGTGAACTAAAAATGCTGCTGAGGTCACCTCTTTTGGCCTGAAAGCAAACTTGGAACTCTGCATGGCCTGCCATGAGCTGCTCTGGCCTTCAGGGTTCTGAGTGTCAAGAAGGGAACTGGGTGGGGATGGGAATAGCTGGTGACTTACACCAGCAGGTGGGTACCACTTCCATGGCGACGTCAGGCAGATGCTGATTCCTGATTCCCTCTGCCGGGTGTGGGGACTGAGGGATACACACTTGGGCTGGAAGGGAGGAAGGGAATGGGAGGCTGTCTCGCTCCTCCTCTGTATAATAGCCTCCTTCTGACAAGGAGATTCTGTTCTCTTCCACTGGAAAGCTTTTAAGAACGCTGAAAAGGACAGGCAATTACAGGAAGGTTAGGTGCGCCTGATTGGATGTTGTTACAAATCACTCATTGTCATACACGGGCGTTTGGAAAGGAGGCCATCGGGGACTGATTGCCGTTTAGGGTAAGTGATTTCTGTTTAGAGTGAGCGAGCAGATGAAGGCTTGGCTGGCTTTCGCTGTCCTCTTTCCTTGTTTGCTGTTGTGTTGACGGTTTTTCTTGGCAAGGAGGGGATGTTGGAGATGGGTGTACAAATGAGAAGGGGCTACAGATCAGCCTTGCAATCCCACCTCTGCCTCATCCCAGTCCCTATCCTACCGATGGGGAAAGTGAGTCTATGGAATCAGGAAGAGATTGTCCAGTTTCACACGGCGGGTTAGTGGAGGTGCTGGACTAGAGCCTGTGTGCAGACCTCAGGCCATGTTCTTGCTGACAGCAATACCCCAAGCCGATGGCCCACGCTGGGACCGCGTGTTTCTCTGCACCCACTGTGTATGTAGTTGTGTGGTTTGAACATATCTCACGTGGCAGCCCTTGCGACTCCAGCCACCACATCTAGCCGCACCCACAATCTGTTCCTCTGGATCCTCTCCTATACTGTCGCTTGGGATGTCCCTTGACCTCATGATGTCCCCAGGAGGCAGGAGGCAGGGAACACAGCTGACTGTCCTGATGTTCCTAATTCTAGCGCTCTGTCTCTCTCACGCAGCTCTTCTAGTACTGTGTCTGGAACACCACCATCACGGGGGGACATCCTTGGATCTTGAAATCTATTCCATCTTCTGTTGTTCAGTTGTGAAGTCACATCCGACTCTTTTGCAGCCCCATGGACTGTAGCCCGACAGGCTCCTCTGTCCATGGGATTTCCCAGGCAAGAATACTAGATTGGGTTCCCATCCCCATTCTCCAGGGGATCTTCTTGGACCAGGGGTTGAATCTCCTACATTGGCAGGTGGACTCTTTACCACTGAGCCACCAGGGAAGCCCATCCCACCTTTAAAAATCTAAATGAACATGCAAGTATTCTGGGAAGGATTGCTCTGTAGCAGCCAGGTTACAGTGAACTAATAGTAGAGGATTCCGCAGAGTGGGGCGAGTGGGTGGGGGAAGGAAGAAATCATAAAAAAAACAAAAACAAAAATAAACCACTTTGTCCAATCCACAACAGTACCAGCACAAATTCTTCAACAGTTTTACCAGAGGAAAATGAGACAGAATGGTCAAAGAACTAACATTGTATGCCTCTGGTCTGCCAGTTTTGAGTATGGACTCATGGGTTGAATTGTGTCCCCTCCAAGATATGCTGAAGCCCTGACCCTCTGTATCTCAGAATGTCATCTTATTAGGAAATGGGCTCTTTACTGAAATAATCAAGCTAACATGAAGTCACTGCTGCTGCTACTGCTGCTAAGTCGCTTCAGTCGTGTCCGACTCTGTGCGACTCCATAGATGGTAGCCCATCAGGCTCCCCCGTCCCTGGGATTCTCCAGGCAAGAACACTGGAGTGGGTCGCCATTTCCTTCTCCAATGCATGAAAATGAAAAGTGAAAGTTAAGTTGCTTAGTTGTGTCTAACTCTTAGTGACCCCACGGACTGCAGCCTACCAGGCTCCTCCGCCCATGGGATTTTCAAAGCGAGAGTACTGGAGTAGGTTGCCATTGCCTTCTCTGAGAATATGACTGGTATCCTTACATAAAGAGGAAGGGGAAGGATAAATTAGGAGTGTGGAATTAACAGATACATACTACTGTATATAGGATAGATAAACTATAAGGTCCTACTGCATAGGACAGGGAATTCAACTCTTATAGTAACCTAATAATGTAAAGAAGCTGAAAGAGTGTATGTGTGTGTGTCTATACATATGAAAGTGAAAGCGTTAGTTGCTCAGTCATGTCGGACTCTTTGCAACTCCATGGACTGTAGCCCGCCAGGTTCCTCTATCCATGGAATTCTCCAGGCAAGAATACTGGAGTGGGTAGCCTTTTCCAGGGGATCTTCCTGACCCATGGATCAAATCTGGGTCTCCTCCACTGTAGGCAGATTCTTTACCCTATGAGCCACCTGGGAATCCTATATGTATATATATATGTAAAACTGAATCACTTTGCTGTACACCTAAAACTGACTACATTGTAAATCAACTATACAATTTAAAAAAGGGAAGAAATTAGGAGACAGAGGCAGATATACACAGAGACAGACTGTGAGGTGACACAGACAGTGGCGTATGAAAGCAGAGATCTGGGCAAGGAGGGCAAATGATGGCCAGCCAAGCACCAGACCTGGAGCAGCTTCTCCCTGACAGCCCTCAAGAGGAACCAACCCTTCTCACACCTTGACCATGAACTTCCAGTTTCCAGAACTATGAGAAAAGAAATTTCTATTGGTTAAGTCCCCAGTTTGTACTGGTTAAGGTGGCCCTAAGACATGAATATAGTGTCCTTCCTTCCCTATTATCTTTCTGTTTTACCTCCAACTATTTAACTGGACTCCACAGCCGTATTTAATTGGGGTGAAAATCCCCTGGTTGTATGACAGGTGTTATTGTTATCAGGATTTCTGATAAAACATGTCATGTTATGTAGTAGAGTCTGGGAGACGATCCTAGCATCTCCACTCCCAAGCAAGGAAATCCATCCATTTAACCATTTGACAACCATGTGCAGGGGACTCAGCACCATGCCCTGTGATGGAGACACAAGGACACACAAGACACTGCCCTGATTCTCAAGGAGCTCACAGTCTGGTGGGGAAGCCACTTGTGCAGGTGGGTAATGGTGGCATGATGCTGGGCTGTCATGGGAGTGAGCTTAGAGTGTTGTTTTGGGAACTCAGAACATGGGAGGGGTCCCAGGAAGAGATGGAAGGTACCAGGGAAGGTGCCTGGAGAAGAGGCCGTGGAAGCTGAGTCTTCAAGAGGCTCTCCAGAGCACCAAGTGGAAGAGGCTGTTCCGAGCAGAGGGAGTATCATGAGCAAGAGAACAGGACGTGTGACTGTGAGTGTGCACATGTGTGTACGTGTGTACACCTATGAGGGTATGTGCATGCATGTGTGCGAGATGGCCTGCATAGCCATGGACTGTCTATGTACACCATGCCAACCCCTGTAGCGCATGGCCAGCAGACTTGTGCATGAGCTGAGTGATGCTTGTGTCTAGAATGGGTCTGAAATCTGATTCCGAGCCCCTCTCTGGTGTGTGGGTTAAGTCTGGTCCTCTGTCTCCAGCCACCAGAGACAGTCTCTATTTTGGTAGTGTTCTTTGCTTATACTTTTGGAGGAAAGTCTCTGGAATTCTTTTTCTGATAATCTTCCTCTTTTAGGGAACTTTCCTTTTAATTTCCAATTCTTTAATCTAGGATACCCAAGTTTGTGCAAAAACTTCTTTTGCATCTCTAGACCAGTGTCTTCCCAGCATACACATCATCTTTTTAGCGTTTGAAAGAAAGATTTATTTGTTCACTTATTTTATTTTTGGTTTCCCTGGGTCTTTGCTGCTGCGCAGTCAGGCTGTCTCTGGTTGTGGTGAGCAGGGGCTACTCTCTAGTTGCAGTGTGTGGGCTTCTTACTGCATGCAAGTGGCTTCTCTGATTGTAGAGCATGGCCTCTAGGGTGTGAGGGTTTCAGAAATTGTGGTGCATGGGCTTAGTTGCCTTGTGGCATGTGGGATCTTCCCAGAGCAGGGATTGAACCAGCGTCCCTTATACTTGCAGGTAGATTCTTAACCACTGGACCACCAGGGAAGCTGTTAACATTTTTATTGGAGAAAGAACACTGATGAGTTGGGAGGCTGGGCACATCTCTTAACAATATTTAGGAGCAATGCTTGCTATTTACTGCATTAATGTGAGAGGCTGAGTTGGAAGAATAAGAAAAAGTTTCAGGCTTGAAGCAATAGCCTAACACAAATACTTAGCAACTTGCAAAAAACACTTGAAGCCCAACTTTCACATATGAAAAATTCTCACAAAATCAGAGCAGGCTTTCCTGTACACATTGTTCTGCGATCAAGCTTTGAAAAGCCAGATGAAGAAAGCTATCAGCATTGATGATCAATGATTCAGTTCAGTTCAGTTCAGTCGCTCAGTCGTGTCTGACTCTCCGCCACCCCATGAATCACAGCATGCCAGGCCTCCCTGTCCATCACCAACTCCTGGAGTTCACTCAGACTCATGTGCATCGTGTTCGTGATGCCATCCAGTCATCTCATCTTCTGTCATCCCCTCCTCCTCCTGTCCCCAGTTCCTCCCAGCATCAGGGTCTTTTCCAGTGAGTCAACTCGTCACATGAGGTGGCCAAAGTATTGGAGTTTCAGCCTCAGCATCAACCCTTCCAATGAACACCCAGGACTGGTCTCCAGATACAATTTATTGTGTGTTCATTGTTATTGATTTTATG
Source organism: Moschus berezovskii (assembly GCF_049115385.1). NCBI lineage: Eukaryota > Metazoa > Chordata > Mammalia > Artiodactyla > Moschidae > Moschus > Moschus berezovskii. The sequence continues at coordinate 76,039,366 of NC_142466.1, read as the reverse complement.
GAAATGGCTACTGGACCAAGAATGAGGAGACCCAATGTTGGTTCTATAATGACCTTGGGCAAATCACTCCCATTCAGTGGAGCCTCAGTTTCCCTATATGCAAAATGTCCCTTCTAATTATAACATTCTGTCATCTTTCCTTTGTGTGTTCCCATCGTCAAGGCCCTGGAAATGCTAATTGTTCTCATATGGTCATTTATAAGTCAGACAATGTGAGTATGGCACATATGATAGAGTGAAATTCACCACCTGGTCCTTTGTGGCTAATAAGCTAGGGTTTAGGTCAGAGGCCTGTGTGTGTGTGTGTGTGTGCGCGTGTGTGTGTGTATCAAAATCTCCCTCCTTTTCCTGAGGCTGGGAGCTATAGTGGAGTTCAGAGGTCAAGTCATATCACAGGGAATGACTATCTGAAAGAACGTGATAGAGGGCATAGAATGAGATTGGAATCCTGGCTCCGCCACTTACTAGCTATTAGCAACTTGAGAGTCACCTAACCTCTAGGAATCTCAGTTTCTTTATTTTCAAAATGGCTATAACTGCAGAGTTGTGAAAATCAAGTTGATTTATTCAACACATATTTGAGTGCTGACTGTATGCTAGGCATTGTTGGGGGCTGGTAATCCAAGATGAACAAAACAGACTGGATTCTTTTCTTTTAAGAAGTTTATCATTCAGTGGGAAAGACAGGTAGTCAAGAGGTAAATAAATATACAAAAATTAATTAGGTGCAATAAAAACAAATAGAGTGTTAAGATGGAGAATAATGGTGGGAGAGGTTCCTAATTTATTTATTTCCTTGTTTATAAAGTTTTCACTTTTTAGTCATGTTGAGACATGTGGCACCATAGTTCCTGGATCAGGGGTTGAACTGGTACTCCCTGTATCAGAAGCATGGATATTAACCACTGGACCACCAGGGAAGTCCTAAGAGGTTCCTAACGTAGATGGGGTTGTCAGAGATTTCTCTGGGGAGGAGAAGAAGTTGGCCACGTTGGCATAAGGTGTTGGCAGGCGCACAGATGGGGACAGTCTAAGGAGAAGAAACAGTGTGTGCCCTTGAGACGTGAGAGACTGAAAGATACGGTGTGCCCATAAATGCCTTGTCAATGATGTGACGCTGCAAGGATATAGCAGATTCATGTTAAGTTACCTGGTGCCATGTCTCTGGCTGCCCTTCAGTCTTCCCCATGTTTCTGCTCTCTGTCCCTTACATAAAGTGCCCCACCATAGTGTTTTCTCGGGACTACTACCCAGATGCGCTTCCCAGGGTTCCCAGTGAGGTGAAGCAGGAGATTTGGGCTGGACGCTGGGTCAGGAAGATCCCCTAGAGGAGGAAATGGCAACCCACTCAAGTATTCTAGCTTGGGAAATCCTGTGGACAGAGGAGTCTGGTGGGTTATAGTCCATGGGACTGAAAAGAGTGAGACACGACTGAGCACAAATGCCCACATTGCACAGATGGCATTTTCTCATTTGTGGGTAGATGTGCGTGGAGGAAGGACAGCGTGCATGAGTTTAGCTTGTTCCCACATGTGCCTGGGGGAGCAAGGAGGAAGGCTGGCCTGTCACCAGCTTGCATGAGAACATCACCTGGATCACTCGCCCCAGTGATTAAATTAAGCCAGTTTCACAAATAAAATCAGTTTGCAGCTCCGAGTGGGGGACCAAGTGATCTGGCTTGCTTTCCTTGCTCTGCTTTTTCCAAAGATAAAAAGGCTTGCAAATTGTGACATCCATATCAAATGCTAATGGCACGGTGGGGACTCTCCAAGAGAACTGATAAACTTCTCAGACGGAGGGCAGACTATTAAGAGAGAACAGCTCTAGATGTAATTGTCGGTGCTCGCATCCAAGGAACGCTAACATTTTCGAGTGCTCAGAAGTGAAACTCCAGGAAATAAAAAGCCAGGGAGGCATTTGATCCAAAAGAAGAAAACAAAAGCCTGTCACCTTCAGTTTTCTCCAAGGACCTGAGCTCCAATGTGACAATGCTAGTAACAAAACAATACTATCTGAAACTCAGGTCATAACAAAAACAACAGAGATACCTAATGTATAAAAGCAGTACATTCAGCCCTCCTGAGGCCTAGTGTGTATGTGTGCTCAGTTGCTCAGTTGTGTCCCACTCTTTGTGACCCCACGGACTGTAGCCTGCCAGGGTCCTCTGTCCATGGAATTTCCCAAGCAAGAATGCTGGAGTGGGTTGCCGTTTCCTCCTCCAGGGGAACTTCCCACCCGGGGATTGAAGCCCTGTCTCCTGCATCTCCTGCATTGGCAGGCGGTTCCTCTACCACTGTGCCACCTGGATATTGGCAGCACTGGAGAAGGGAAGTCAAGTCCTAGAATGGGGACGTGGTGTGAAATATCACATGGCTGTTCAGCCACAGCAGGACCCGGGATGGCAGCACCCAGGCCTTGGGTCCCCTTGTCCTTCCCTCCTTTCTACTATATTCCCCACCACACATCCAGGGGAGGGGGTGCTTGTGTGTCCCTCCATTTCATGGTGTGGGGCCAATACTATCCAGCATTATAGAGTCTGAGAATCAGGATATGAAAGCTCAGGTGTGGAATCCATCCAGTTCTCCTTCCGATTTGTGCCTGTGCTCTCAAACGTGAACAGCTGTTGGCATGTGACCCTGGGATAGGACCCGGGCACTGGTGTGGCTCAGCGGGCAGCTGCGTCCCCAAGCAGGTGGGCTCTCGACTCTGTCTGACAGCCACAAATAACTGCATTAAAGTACCCACCTTAATGGGAATAAATTGGAGGGTCAGGTTAAAGGAGTCCATGAGAGCAATTTGCCGTGTGTTCCTTCGAAGAAGACTTGGTGGAAGGAGCTGAAGTCCTCATTTCCATTTAAGGTCATTTCCCACCAGGGCTCTTAGAGGAGTTGAAGTGATGAGGCGAAGGCGTGCTAAATAGGATGGAGATGCAGACAGAAGAACTGTCTACTCGGAGGGCCTGGAAAGAGAGATGAAGGCTAGACATCAGCCCTCCTGGAGCCTTTGCTCCTCGCCCAGGACCAGCGCTGCCCAGCTCAGGGGCTGCATAGTCTCCCTTGGGCTGCGTTCTGCTACACGTGTTCCTTGATTGTGCTCTGGCTGCACCAAACAGACTCTTTTCTGCCAGAATGAAGAAAGCTGAAGTCCAGTCAGTTGGTGGTCCCCTGCCCCCTACTCCCCACCTATGTTCTGGGGAAGTAACACAGAGCCAAGGCTTATGGCCCTTTAGGCATCTATTCCCACAGGTGTCCACTCAGGCGTGGCTACTCCCTTGCCCTGGTGCTGGGCCCTGGGAAGATAGGCTTCTGATGAGACATGATTGCTTTCTGTCCCTGGTCCCATCAGGCCAGGGGCTCCTCTGCTATTTCTGTGCTATTTTTTCGAGGAATGGGGGTTATCCAGCTGCTTCATTGTCCTGCTAGCGCGTGGAAGTTGCTGCAACAATGAATGTCACTCATTCATTGACAGGATATACTATTTCCTATCTGTGTGCTCAGTCATGCCCGACTCTTTGCCACCCTGTGGGCTGTAGCCTGCCAGGTTCCTCTGTCCATGGAATTTTCCCAGGCAAGAAAACTGGAGTGGGTTTCCGTTTCCTACTCCAGGGGATCTTCCTGACCTAAGGATTGAACCAGTGTCTCTTTCATCTCCTGGATTGGCAGGCAGATTCTATACCACTGTACCACCTGGGAAGCCCTCATTTTCCCTCTGAGTTTATTCATTTCTGTAGAACCCATGCATAAGAAACTGAATTGTGTGCACCATCAACTTTAGATATTGACACCTTAAGTTCCAATGAGACTATGTATATGGAGATGAGGCTTTAAAGGAAGTCAGTCAGTTCAGTCACTCAGTCATGTCTGACTCCTTGAGACCCCTTGAACCACAGCACACCAGGCCTCCCTGTCCATCACCAGCTCCCAGAGCTCACCCAAACCCATGTCCATTGAGTTGGTGATGCCATCCAACCATCTCATCCTCTGTCGTCCCCTTCTCCTCCTGCCCTCAATCTTTCCCAGCATCAGGGTCTTTTCCAATGAGTCAGCTCTTCGCATCAGGTGGCCAAAGTATTGGAGTTTCAGCTTTAGCATCAGTCCTTCCAGTGAACACCCAGGACTGATCTCCTTTAGGATGGACTGGTTGGATCTCCTTGCAGTCCAAGGGACTCTCAAGAGTCTTCTCCAACACCACAGTTCAAAAGCATCAATTCTCCGGCGCTCAGCTTTCTTTATAGTCCAACTCTCACATCCGTACATGACCACTGGAAAAACCATAGCTTTGATTAGATGGACCTTTGGTAACAAAGTAATGTCTCTGCTTTTTAATATGCCATCTAGGTTGGTCACAACTATCCTTCCAAGGAGTAAGCATCTTTTGATTTCATGGTTACAATCACCATCTGCAGTGATTTTGGAGGCCAGAAAAATAAAGTCAGCCACTGTTTCCCCATCTATTTGCCATGAAGTGATGGGACTGGGTGCCATGATCTTAGTTTTCTGAATGTTGAGTTTTAAGCCAACTTTTTCACTCTCCTCTTTCACTTTCATCAAGAGGCTCTTTAGTTCTTCTTCACCTTCTGCCATAAGGGTGGTGTCATCTGCATATCTGAGGTTTAGTTCAGTTTAGTTCAGTTCAGTCGCTCAGTCGTGTCCGACTCTTTGTGACCCCATGAATCACAGCACGCCAGGCCTCCCTGTCCATCACCAACTCCCGGAGTTCACTCAAACCCATGTCCATCGAGCTGGTGATGCCATCCAGCCATCTCATTCTCTGTCGTCCCCTTCTCCTCCCGCCCCCAATCCCTCCCAGCATCAGAGTCTTTTCCAGTGAGTCAACTCGTCGCATGAGGTGGCCAAAGTATTGGAGTTTCAGCTTTAGCATCAGTCCTTCCAACGAACACCCAGGACTGATCTCCTTTAGAATGGACTGGTTGGATCTCCTTGCAGTCCAAGGGACTCGCAACAGTCTTCTCCAACACCACAGTTCAAAAACATCAATTCTTCGGCGATCAGCTTTCTTCACAGTCCAACTCTCACATCCATACATGACCACAGGAAAAACCATAGCCTTGACTAGACGGACCTTGGTTGACAAAGTAATGTCTCTGCTTTTTAATATGTTATCTAGGTTGGTCGTAACTTTCGGTTAAGGAAGTAATTAAGGTTAAGTGATTTTCTAAGGGTGGGGCCCTGATCCAATGGGACTTCTGTCCTTAGGAGAAAAGAGGCACCAGAGATTGCTCTTTTTCTCACAAGCACAGAAGAGTGGTTTTGTGAGGACGCACCAAGAAGGTGGCCATCTGCAAGCTGGGAAGAGAGGCTTCACCAGAAACCTACCCTCTGGCACCTCGGCCTTGGATTTCCAGGCTCTAGAACCATGAGAAAGTAAGTTTCTGTTGTGTAAGCCTCCAGTCTGTGGTTCTTTGTTCTGTCATCCTGAGCCAACCAATCCACCATCCTCAGAGGGGATCTGGAGCATGATGTTGTCTGTTCTATGTACGCTTAAAATCTCTGATTCTTTTTAAAATTTTAATTAATTGATTTTTTTTGACTGTCCGGGGTCTTAGTTACTGCATGTGGGATCTTTAATTGTGGCATGTAAACTCTTTAGTTTCAGCATGTGGGAGGGATCTAGTTCCTTGACCAACAATTGAACCCTGGTCCCTTGCATTGGGAGTTTGTAGTCTTAGCCACTGGATCACCAAGGAAGGTCCCGAATCTCTGATTCTTGTCCTATCCCCTGGGTCAAACAGCGTGCTGCAATTTAGTTGTAAAAATAAGAATGGAGTCAAATGATAAATTTAGGGAAAAATCACATTGATAAAGGATTCATAGCTGTAATATACAAAAAACTCTTAAAAACCAACAAAAAGGTAACCAAACAGAGAAACATGTAAAGGATTTGTATAGGCAACTCACAGACGAGCAAATCTAAAGGCCAATAAACACATTTAAAAAATGCTCAAACTTTACTGCAAGTCAGAAAAATGCAAATGAAAGTAGAATTTTGAATTATCACATTACACTCAAACTGGCAAACAGGAAGACCAATAATATTTACCAGTGGAGGAGATGCAGGGCAGAGGGAATTTACACACACATTGCTGAAGGAAATGTAAACTGTTTCAGTCTTTTTAGAAAACAATCTGGCAGTAGCTAGTAAAATTAAAAAATGCATATCCCCTTTTACCCAGCACTCCCACTTGTGGGAATTTATCTCATGAAATAAAAGTGGTGGTGAGTAAGAGTATATATGCAAAGTTGTTTCAAAGGGAGTGCCCATCAGTGGGGATAATTGATTAAATTACAGTACACCCATACTATAAATATTATGCAGACATTAAAAATGAATGAACTCTCAATCCAATAATTTGGAGAAATTTATACAAAGTGTGAAACAAGCAGAATGCAGAAAAGTGTGTAAAAATGATCTTTTTTGTAAAATAATGATAACCTTTCTTATATAAATATATAGGTTGGGAAGAGAAAGGAAAGGAGTAAGCCTTCCCAAGTCTCCCCCCACCAAGATACTAATCTAAAACAAACACACACACACAAATACACACACAGAGTTGATGTCTATGAGAAAATGAGCTTGTAGGATATGATTCTATTCAGTAATGCAGGATACATCAAGACAGGAATGAAGAATGGTCTCCAAATCATTATTTCTGGGTTGAGAAACTGTAGATAGCTTCTGTTTTTACTATACTTCTGTGTGCAGTTTGGTTTTTCCAGTAGTCATGTACTGATGTGAGAGTTGGACCGTAAAGAAGGCCGAGTGCCAAAGAATTGATGCTTTCGAATTGTGGTGCTGAAGAAGACTCTTGAGATTCCCTTAAACAGCAAGGAGATGAAACCAGTCCAATATTCAATGAATATTCCAATGAATATTCATTGGAAGGACTGATGCTGAAGCTGAATCTCCAATACTTTGGCCACCTGATGTGAAGAGCCAACTCATTGGAAAAGACCCTGATGCTGGGAAAGACGGAGGGAAGGAGAAAGGAGTGACAGAGGATGAGATGGTTGGAGGGCATCACTGACTCAATAGACATGATTTTGAGCAAACTCCAGGAAACGGTGAAGGGCAGGGAAGCCTGGTGTGCTGCCGTCCATGGGGTCGCAGAGTCGGACACAACTGAGTTACTGAGGAACAACAGCAATGTACAGTTTGAACAAATTATAATGGGTGTTTGTTTTTATGATAATAATGTATGTTACTTTTTGAGATATGCTTGATTAGCCCACCCCTGGTAATCCCCTCTTTTCCTAGCCCAGCCCACTGCAGTGTTGCACAGAGGTCATTTCCTCACTCCTCCACGGTTGGGGACATGGAAAAAATTTAGATGCACTTTCTGGAGAAACTCAGGTTTGAAGCATCAAATCCCATCTCTCCCTTTCAACCCCATCTCCTGCTTTGGATCCTGATGACTAAGGAGGGTTTCAGGCTTTGGTGATGTGTCACACGGGGTCCCACCTCCCACACAGGACTGTTGTGCCAGCTCTGCAGGAGCCAGAGCCCAGTCTTCCTGGGGTCCCAGCCTGCTTTTCTGGATTTCAATTTCCAACTCTCTCCCTCAACTCATGACCAGTGGTCCTCCTTGGTTAGGAATCCCAGGAATTCTGCTATCTCTTTCTCAAAACTGTGTTCTCAAAAGCTTTCCTTAATGCTAAAATTCCTTAATTTCCTCAGTTCCCTAATTCCAAATTTTCTGAATCATCTTTCAGAGTATTTTTTTTTCTTAATCCCTTGGTCCACTTAGGTTTTATCTTCATGTGTGTGCATGCTATGTCACTTCAGTCGTGTCCGACTCTTTATGATCCTATAGACTATAGCCTGCCAGGCTCCCCTGTCTATGCTATTCTCCAGGCAAGAATACTGGAGTGGGTTGCCATGCCCTCCTCCAGGGGATCTTCTCGACCCAGTGATTGAACCTGCATCTCTTTTGTCTCCTGCATTGGCAGGTGGGTTCTTTGCCCACTTGCCACCTTGGAAGCCCTTTATCCTCACGTTCCTATGCTGCTCCTGATGTGCCTCCTCTACTAAGAAGTCCTGGCTGTTTGGACAGGGCTGGGAGGAGGCTTCCAGAAGGCCTCATAAGGTCTCCCCTGGGTAGAGGAGGTGGAGAAAACCCAAGCCAAGACCCCCAGGAGGAGCACACAGAGGTGCCATAAAGAGTGTAGACACACAGCAAAGTGAGAGGCAGGAGCAAAGGAGCCTGGAGTGAGCAAGGGGCAGCAGCTACTTGGAAACAGCCCTGTTATTCCTGTGGGTTCAGGCCTCTGAAGGTTCAAGGTTGGAGGGTAGTCTCCATTGGTAAAGTGATGTTGCCTTGAGTTGAGGGCTGCATGTATTGAAGGAATCAGGAAGGGTTTTAAGGAGTGTAACTCTACTTGGAACCTGGAGAATGGAGATATTTCTTGTGTTTTTGTTTTGTTTTTTGTGTGTGTTAGTCACTCAGTCATGTCCGACTCTTTGCAACCCTATAGACTACTGTAACCTGCCAGGCTCCTATGTCCATGGGATTCTCCAGGCAAGAATGCTGGAGTGGGTAGCTATTCCCTTCTCCAGGGGATCTTCCAGACTCAGGGATCCAACCTGGGTTTCCTGCATTTCAGGCAGATTCTTTACCGTCTGAACCACCAGGGAAATTCTGTTTTTTAAGCCGATACATATTTTAGATCTCATTATGTTAAAGCTGAAAAGGACCTCAGAGGTAATCTGACTCTGTGCTGTCTGGTATAGTAGCCTTTGACCTCATGAGGCCATTGAGCACTTGGAATGTAGCTGGCCAAATTGAGATGCACTGGAAGTATGAAATGCACATCCAGTTTTGGAGACTTAGCAGGAAAACAATAATGTAAAATATCTCACCCCAAATTCTTTATATTGATTAAACATTGCATTTGGGGGATAGATTGGGTTAAATCAGATGTATCATTACAATTGATTTCAGCTCTTTTTCTTTTTTTCTTTAATATGGCAACTGTAAACTTTCACATTTCATATCTGGCTAGCATTGTATTATTTTTTGGACATTGCTACTGTAGACTAGGGATTGACAAATCTTTTTTTGTAGAGTATGACAGTAAATATAGAGACTACAGTCTCTATCCCATCCACTCAATTCTGCCACTAAGGTGCAGAAGCAGCCAAGCACAATACAAATTAAGGGTCACCAAGGGGGAGAGGGAGGGATACACTGGGAAATTGGGATTGACACATACACACTGCTGTATATAAAATAGATAACTAATAAGGGCTTACTGTATAGCACAGGGAACTCTACTCAATACTCTGTAATATAGGAAAAGGATATAAAAAAAGAGTATATATATATATATATACACACACATATATATGAAAGAAGGATGGGATGGAGCCAAAGCAAAAAAAGCACCCATTTGTGAATGTGACTGGTGATAGAAGCAAGGTTCGATGCTGTAAAGAGCAATATTGCATAGGAACCTGAAATGTTAGGTCCATGAATCAAGGCAAATTGGAAGTGGTTGAACAGGAGATGACAGGAGTAAACATCGACATTCTAGGAATCAGCAAACTAAGACGGACTGGAATGGGTGAATTTAACTCAGATGACCATTATATCTACTACTGTGGGCAGGAATCCCTTAGAAGAAATGGAGTAGCCGTCATAGTCAACAAGAGTCCAAAATGCAGTACTTGGATGCAATCTCAAAAATGACAGAATGATCCTTGTTCGTTTCCAAGGCAAACTATTCAATATCATGGTGATCCAAGTCTATGTCCCGACCAGTAATGCTGAAGAAGCTGAAGTTGAACAGTTCTAGGAAGACCTACAACACCTCCTAGAACTAACACCCCAAAAAAGATGTCCTTTTCATTATAGGGGACTGGAATGAAAAAGTAGGAAGTCAAGAAACACCTGGAGAAACAGGCAAATTTGGCCTTGGAGTACAGAATGAAACAGGGCAAAGGCTAATAGAGTTTCGCCAAGAGAACGCACTGGTCATAGCAAACACCCTCTTCCAACAACACAAGAGAAGACTCTACACATGGACATCACCAGATGGTCAACACTGAAATCAGATTGATTATATTCTTTGCAGCCAAAGATGGAGAAGCTCTATACAGTCAGCAAAAACAAGACTGGGAGCTGACTGTGGCTTAGATCATGAACTCCTTATCGCCAAATTCAGACTGAAATCCAAGAAAGTGGAGAAAACCACTAGATCATTCAGGTATGATGTAAATCAGATCCCTTACGACTACACAGTGGAAGTGAGAAATAGATTTAAGGGACTAGATGTGATAGAGTACCCAATGAACTATAAATGGAGGTTCGTGACACTGTATAGGAGACAGGAATCAAGACCATCCCCAAGAAAAAGAAATGCAAAAAAGCAAAACGGCTCTCTGAGGAGGCCTTACAAATATCTGTGAAAAGAAGGGAAGCAAAAAGCAAAGGGAAAAAGGAAAGATATATCCATTTGAATGCAGAGTTCCAAAGAATAGCAAGGAGAGATAAGAAAGCCTTTCTCAGTGATCAGTGCAAAGAAGTAGAGGAAAACAATAGAATGGGAAAAACCAGAGATCTCGTCAAGAAAATTAGAGATACAAGGGAGCATTTCATGCAAAGATGGGCTCGATAAAGGACAGAAATGCCAGGGACCTAACAGAAGCAGAAGATATTAAGAAGAGGTGGCAAGAATACACAGAAGAACTGTACAAAAAAGATCTTCATGACCAAGATAATCACGATGGTGTGATCACTCACCTAGAGCCAGACATCCTGGAATGTGAAGTCAAGTGGGCCTTAGGAAGCATCACTCGAACAAAGCTAGTGGAGGTGATGGAATTCCAGTGGAGCTATTTCAAATCCTGAAAGGTGATGCTGTGAAAGTGCTGCACTTAATATGCCAGCAATTTTGGAAAACTCAGCAGTGGCCACAGGACTGGAAAAGGTCAGTATTCATTCCAATCCCAAAGAAAGGCAATGCCAAAGAATGCTCAAACTACTGCACAGTTACACTCATCTCACACGCTAGTAAAGTCATGCTCAATATTCTCCAAGCCAGGCCTCAGCAATATGTGAACCGTGAACTTCCAGATGTTCAAGCTGGTTTTAGAAAAGGCAGAGGAACCAAAGATCAAATTGCCAACATCCGCTGGATCATGGAAAAGGCAAGAGAGTTCCAGAAAACCATCTATTTATGCTTTGCTGACTATGCCAAAGCCTTTGACTGTGTGGATCACAATAAACTGTGGAAAATTCTGAAAAAGATGGGAATACTAGACCACCTGACCTGCCTCCTGAGAAACATGTATGCAGGTCAGGAAGCAACAGTTAGAACTGGACATGGAACAACAGACTGTTTCCAAATAGGAAAAGGAGAATGTCAAGGCTGTATATTGTCACCCTGCTTATTTAACTTATATGCAGAGTACATCATGAGAAACGCTGGGCTGGAAGAAGCACAAGCTGGAATCAAGATTGCCGGGAGAAATATCAATAACCTCAGATATGCAGATGACACCACCCTTATGGCAGAAAGTGAAGAGGAACTAAAGAGCCTCTTGATGAGGGTGAAGGAGGAGAGTGAAAAAGTTGGCTTAAAACTCAACATTCAGAAAACTAAGATCATGGCATCCGGTCCCATCACTTCATGGCAAATAGATGGGGAAACAGTGGCTGACTTTATTTTTCTGGGCTCCAAAATCATTGCAGATGGTGACTGCAGCCATGAAATAAAAGACGCTTACTCCTTGGAAGGAAAGTTATGACCAACCTACACAGCATATTAAAAAGCAGAGACATTGTCAACATAGGTCCATCTAGTCAAGGCTATGGTTTTTCCAGTGGTCGTGTACGGATGTGAGAGTTGGACTGTGAAGAAAGCTGATCACTGAAGAATTGATGCTTTTGAACTGTGGTGTTGGAGAAGACTCTTGAGAGTCCCTTGGACTGCAAGGAGATCCAACCAGTCCATCCTAAAGGAGATCTGTCCTGGGTGCTGGAAGGACTGGAAGGACTGATGCTGAAGCTGAAGCTCCAATCCTTTGGCTACCTGATGTGAAGAGCTGACTTATTGGAAAAGACACTGATGCTGGGAAAGATTGAGGGCTGGAGAGGAAGGGGACGACAGAGGATGAGATGGTTGGATGGCATCACTGACTCGAAGGACATAGGTTTGGGTGGACTCCGGGATTTGGTGATGGACAGGGAGGCCTGGTGTGCTGCAGTTCATGGGTATGCAAAGAGTAAGAGTCGACTGAGTGACTGAACTGAACTGATATATATGTATGATTTACTTTGCTGTACAGCAGAAACTAATACATTGTAAATCAACTATACTTGAATAAAAATTACTTAAAATTGTGTTTATTAGGAAACAACCACCGCAAACTCTATTATGGACACTAACATTTATGTATACTTTTCATGTGTCACAAAATAATCTTCTTTTGATTTTTAAAAATTATTTATAAATACAAAAAGGCATTCTTCACTTGCAAGTCATACATAAATAGGCGACGGATCAAATTTGACTGACCTCTGGTCTAGACCAGTTCCCTAATTATAGAACTGGAATTGTTCATGCTTGGGGAGAGAGAGGGCTACCCAAAGTCAAGGTCAGCTAATACTATAGTTTGCTAGGTTGTCTGCCTGCTTTCTTTACTTCTTTTTTTCTGTAAATAATTAAGATAGTAGGTGTTCCCTCTGTGGATAAAAATACCACCCTCTGAATGTTTAAAGTCCAGCTAAAGATGTATTTATCATGGCTATCCTTTATAAAAAATATAAATTTATTGCAGTTCCTCCCAAAGACTTCTTCCAGTTAAATCCAACTAAAAGAGGTTCAAATATTTCTGTTGGCAGTTTTTGTGTCAGCAACATCTCTTCTGGCCAATGTTAAGAATCTCCAAGACTAATGTTTGCTAGGAATTCTCAAGCTCTAACAAGAAAGTGAGGCTTCTGTAGGCTCTCAGAAAATACCGCCATACTCGCGGCAGCTGAATCTGGATGTATCTGTTAAATACTGAACGTAGAGAAAAGTTAGAGTTTAGCCTCCATTCAGTTGGCAAGAAAAACCTAATTGATCCTTCTTGGGCAGTGGATTCCATCTCTCACCCTCAAGTCCTCTTACCAAACAGGGCTGAGTTGGGCACCATACTGGCTTTCCTGGTCCGATTTATGCCAGGATCAAATGGCTTTCAGTCCACTTGAACTTCAAGTGCCTTCTGGGTAGAGATTTCAGCAAGAACAACACTTCATGGCCCTCAGTTCCCTCATCTGGATTGTCTTGCATTTTACCCCTTGATCATACCTGGTCTTCCATTCTTGGGTGAATTTTCAAGTCTCTTCTTCCAGGAGCATAGGATCTTGTTGAGGTCTGTTTAAAAATATGATCATTACCAATTAAAAATATAATGAAATCCTGAAGGCATAGGAATGTATTGCTGTTGTTGTTCAGTTGCCCAGTCATGTCCTACTTTTTGCCACCTCATGGACTGCAACACTCCAGGCCTCCCTGTCCCTCACCATCTCCCAAAGTTTGCCCAAGTTCATGTTCATTGGTGACACCATCCAGCCATCTCATCTTCTGATGCCCTCTTCTCCTTCTGCCCTCAATCTTTCCCAGCATACGGGGCTTTTCCAATGAGTTGTCTGTTCATATCAGATGACCAAAATACTGGAGCTTCAGCTTCAGCATCAGTCCTTGCAGTGAATATTCATGGTTGATCTCCTTTGAGATTGACTAGTTTGATCTTTTTGCTGTCCAAGGGACTTTCAAGTCTTCTCCAGCACCACAGTTAAAAGGCATCAATTCTTCAGAATGTGTGTATTTGTGTCTCTAAATATTATGGTCTGTAGATTTTAAATTTTACATGAATTATATCATGATGTATTATATTCTTTTGCCACTTTAAAAAAACTTTGTTTAGCTTTTGAGTTTTACTTAAAATTATGTGTAAGAGATTTATTCATATCATATATTAATTTTCTTTTACTCCTAAATAGTTTTTCATTATATGCTGCTAAGTCATTTCAGTCGTGTCCGACTGTGTGACCCCACTGACGGCAGCCCACGAGGCTCCCCCATCCCTGGGATCCTCCAGGCAAGAACACTGGAGTGGGTTGCCATTTCCTTCTCCAATGTGTGAAAGTGAAAAGTGAAAGTGAAGTCGCTCAGTCGTGTCCGACCCTTAGCGACCCCACGGACTGCAGCCTACCAGGCGCCTCCATCCATGGGATTTTCCAGGCAAGAGTACGGGAGTGGGTTGCCATTGCCTTCTCTGTTTCATTATATGAAGATTCCTCAATTTATATGCCCATTATCTTGTTTATGGGCGTGAGTTTGTTTCCAGTTTCTGCTGTATAAATAATGCTGCATTGAATATTTTTGTATACCTCTCTAAGAATCTTGTATACACTTTTAATTGATTTCCTGCGTTTTAAATACATATCTTAAACTTTGCTGTGCATGTGTGCAAAGTCACTTCAGTTGTGTCCAGTTCTTTGCGACCCTATAGATCATAGCCTACTGGCAAGCTTTGCTGTATGGTACCAAATTGCTCTCTAGTGTGACTATGCCAGTGTGTGTTAATTAAACATTCCTATCTCTCCGTATCGTCACCAACACTTAGCATTATGAGACAATAATTCTCTGTTGTTGCCATTAAACTGATGGATATGATGTGGTAGCATCTCAGATTGTGCATTTTTCTGATGTCAAGTGAGTTTGACTTTTTTTTTGTATTTTAACTAAATCTTTTTCTTTTGTGAATCGCCTGTTCATATCCTTTGCCGTATTTCTGTTGGGTAAGTAGACCACTATATATTTTGAAAAATGTAACTTGAATTTGGTGATGTGGCTTGCAAAATCCTCTCAAGTTTTGGCTTGTCCTTTTCACTTTTGATCCAATCTTTTGACAAATAGAAGTTTTCAACTCTAACATGGTGATAAGCTGCAGGGCCACGTGATGGTATGGAAACTGTGTACGGGCAAAAGCAGGGGACTGGGGACATGTGTTTCTGTGACTTCCTTTAGCCTTCAGTTCATGGAACTTCTGTGCAGATTAAGCAGAGCCGTAGACTGGAGGCAAAGAAGGCAGCCTATGTTCTCTGTTTAGTGATTTTTCTAGGCACTTAATGTACTCCTTTGAATCCCATGGTAATATTTGCAAAAAGCCTCAATCATAGACTAACTTAATTAAACATTACTTACAAGAGTTTAATATTCATTCTTTGGCTTCAGTGACTGTCTTTGCCCCTCCCCTCTGTCCCCCCATTGGAGTGCTCCCTCCGTTTTCTCATTCCCAGGGTCTAATTAGGCTAATGGCTGCTGCTTGCAGTGACCTTGGGTCTGTTGAAAAATGACACAACAGAAAAATCAAGGCTCCCTTTGGTTTGCCTTCCCCGATGGTCTTTGTGTGTGGCAGCCTCAGCTCCTGAATTCCATGTTTCTTTTCTTTTCCAAATGCCTGATCCCACTTGTGCTGCAAACGGAATTAATGCTGTGTCTTTGAAAGAGGTTTGGCAGCCAAATTGCAACAAACACAAGAGGGCTGGGGCTTTGGAGAGAGGGAGGAGTTGGAGGAAAACTCTGGACCTTCCAACACCTACTCGGCAGCAAAGCCTCCCACTCCCTGGGCTGGCTGCTGGCAGGGAAAAGCCTTCAAAGGAGTGTGGCACAGAGCAAGGCGAGTCTTTCTTGTTCCTCCTTTCCCTGTCTCGGGGTTGACTAGCATCCAGGGCTCCCCTCTAAGCAGGATAAAATTCTTTTTATTTATTTATTATTTTTGGCTTCACTGGGTCTTTGTTGCTGTGAGTGGGCTTTCTCTAGTTGCAGTGAGTGGGGGCTACTCTCTAGTTGCGGTGCATGGGCTATTCATTGAGGTGGCTTCTCTTGTGGAGCACTGGCTCTAGGGCATGTGAGCTTCAGTAGTTGTGGCACACAGGTTTAGTTGCCCCGCAGCATGTGGAATCTTCCCGGATCAGGAATTGAACTGGTGTCCTCTGCATTGGCAGGTGGATTCTTAACCACTGGAGCACCCGGGAAATCTCTAAGCAGGCTTTTTCAATAGATTCGATGAGTCCTCCCAGCGGTCTGCTGCTGGCTGCGTCTGCTGCCTCTGGTTCCAATCCCACAGATGGACAATGTTGCTACCAGGGCTTAGGGCTCATCAGGAGGGGAGGAGGCCAGGTACAAACATGGTTTTGGCTTAAAGGTCAAACCTATGCACGCATACAGAGCCCCTTTAAGGGGGTGTACATGGGGCTGGGTGTTGTAGGAGATGCAAATGTGCTCTCTGGGGAGACAGATAAGCACTGTCAGAATTGCACTCTCAGCCAATTTGCCAGAGCAGTGAAATAAGCTTTATCAGAGAGTACTGGGATCCTTTGGCAATGAGGGACAGGCTCTAACGGAGGCTGGGTGTGAGAAGGATTGTTTATCTGCTCTATCTGAGGCATGCCCAAGGGGCGAGAAGGATTCTGAGTTTATCTCAGGGAGGGTTGACATTCTCAGCCCTGAAAAAGGAGAGGTATTTGAGGCATGCTGTGTTTGGGGGTGCAGGGCTTAATGCTACACATACCTGGAACACCAGGGGGTACTTTGAGAAAGCAGGAGGGAGGAGTGCATGGCAATATGTGAGAGGATTCAAAAGTGTGAGAAGGTTCTAAAGCAGGTTGGCCCTTGGTCAGTGCAAGCCTTGAAACGGTGTTAGGGCATTTGGTCTTTATGCTGGGAATATAATGAAGGTTCACACATAGGGGATGACGGAATCATACATAGATTTAGAATCATACTCTTGACATGGTGAGTCAGGGGAATTCATGAAGGGAAAGAGAGAGTCAAAGCACAGAAGAGATTTGAGCTAGAAGACAAACTGAGAAGTATAGCTCACGTAAGTGGAAGACGAGAGGTGTGGGATCTAGGTTACTTGGGAAATAAATTCAGCAGGACGTGGTAACTCAGGGGATGTGGGGGTGGTTGGAGCTGGTCAGCCCTGACCATGAACCACACTGAAAACTCCCATGGGTAGGAAGGACCCACTGAGGGCACCTGTAGGTCAAAGTTTGACAGAGCTACCCAGACAGAGGGACAAAGTCAGGGTAAGGATGTGAGAGCTGGACTGTGAAGAAAGCTGATCGCCAAAGAATTGATGCTTCTGAACTGTGGTGCTGGAGAAGACTCTTGAGAGTCCCTTGGACTGCAAGGAGATCCAACCAGTGCATCCTAAAGGAGACCAGTCCTGGGTGTTCATTGGAAGGACAGATGCTGAAGCTGTAACTCCAATACTTTGGCCACCTCATACAAAGAGTTGACTCATTGGAAAAGACCCTGATGCTGGGAGGGATTGGGGGCAGGAGGAGAAGGGGACTACAGAGGATGAGATGGCTGGATGGCATCACCGACTCGATGCACATGAGTTTGAGTGAACTCCGGGAGTTGGTGATGGACAGGGAGGCCTGGCGTGCTGCGATTCATGGGGTCGCAAGGATACGACTGAGTGACTGAACTGAACTGAACTGAACTGAAGGGTGTGATAAAGCCAGAGGTCCAGGAACCAGATCTAAGGAGACTGAGGCAACTCAATCTTGGTGCAGCCTATCCAGAGTCAGACCTGAGGGGGCAGGGTAGGGTATAAGGAGAAGGCCTGTAGATGGTCCTAGGGAGGGGATGAGGGCACTAGGACCTCGGTCTAATTAGGGGTTCAGGACCTGGTTTCAGAACTAGTGAAGAGCCCAGAATGTAGCTGTGGCTCAGATTTCCCCCACTCTCTGTTGGATAGATTGCCCACCTATGGTTTCTTAGATACTTATAGGCCAGGATCACCACAGGTCACCCAAACCACCTCAATCAGGAGTCACAGAAGAACTCTAGAGCCCATCCATAGGCAGCAGAGGATCCCACTCCCATCACTTTTTTTTTTTTTTGCAGTTATCCGTTAATGTGTGAGATCCTGAGCAGGTGAGGCTTTGGATATATAGTTACTGCTGGGGTCACGTGGGTGGTGCTGCAGGTGGGCTGGCTTAACTGCAGACTGGAAAGGTCAAGGGTAAAGTGAGGGGAAGTGACTTGTCCTCAGGACACAGTAACTGAACGGCAGATTGGGACTACAATCTAGATCTTTGAACTTCTCCTATGGCTCTGTGTAACAGGACCAGAGAGCATCCTCTTGATCCCTCTTAGGTCTGGGACGCCTGGACCTGCCTGTACTGATGGCACATCTGTGGCTGAAGCACACATTCAGGTGGCTCTTTGTTCCTGTGATTCAGTCCCAGAAGACTGGACAAATTCAGTATGATGGAGAGGTGGGTGTAGGCAAATACAGTGAGTTTACAACTTGCCTGCCATCTGCTAGCTGTTATGTCTTTGTGTAAGCGGCTTAACTTTTTTGTACGTCAGTTTCCTCATCTGAAATACAAATAGCATGACCATACACCCCCACTAGTCTTGGCTAATATTTGCTGTCCTAGTATTATTAATGGTGCTCCTTTTCACTAGTTATTATTGATTATTAATGGTGCCCCCTTTTACTGTCAAAGTGTCTTTGACAGCATCTTTAGATGGTAAATCATGGTTACACCAAAAATGGGAGGTAAGATTATAAAAAAAAAGTATATGAAAGCTCTTAGATTAGTGAATGATTATATATTATATATCCGTATATATATTGGGTTTCCCTGCTGTCTCAGATGGTAAAGAGTCTGCCTGCAATGCAGGAGACATGGATTTGATCCCTAGGTCAGGAAGATCCCCTGGAGAATGGAATGGCAATCCACGACAGTATTCTTGAGAATACTGAGAATCCTGAGAAATTTTAGGTACACATATGTATGTACCTAAAATTTCTCAATTACACTTTAAGTGACTTGACTAGCAAAATGCTTGGTATACTAACAAGTAAATAGTAAGCAGTTGATTATTGATAGATACAAAGTTCCTAAAATGTAGCCTTTGTTGGTTTATTGTGGAGGCAATGCTGGGACAATTGGAATTAGTGAAAACAGGGAGAATTAAAAAAATATTTCTTTTTGTCACCCATTCCTAGACTCAAATGGAGAATTCTAATTGTAGGAGCTGTCAATCTCATTGCTTGTTCATCCGTTGGCTAGTCTTAAAAAAAAAAAAAGAACAAAAGTCTTAAAATCATTCTTAAAAAAAAATTCGGCAACTCAAATCAACAACCACACACACAAAACCCAACAAAAAGACCCCTCGGCATATCAAGAAGATGCTGATACCAAAAGCTGAAATAGCTTTTCCATAATGCAATGAAATATATTAAATTCAATAGACATCAAAGGAACTTCGGGAGCAATTGCTGAATTTCCGAAGTAAACAGGGCTTTCAAAAGAAACAAAAACAGCGCTGGGATCTTGGGGGTGGGAACACATTTTGAGGGGGCAAAGCATGGAATCCCCAGGCTCTTGATCAAAGGGTGAGTTCTTTAAAGAGTGGTAATAAATGAAGCCTTGAAAACTGTTTTTGATCCCAAACTGCCCCAGGTACAGGGACTGACTGCAAATGACAAATCCATTTCCAAATAAGGGAAGCCGACAATTCTCTGTTTGCAGCCTTACATTTTGCAGGTTATTCAAAATGAGGAAATAATTCCAGACAAAAGGGATCCAGATAAGTAAAATACAGTCTCACGTGGGCTGCAAAGCAGCAGAGGGCCTTTGTGTCTGCAAGAGTTTAATGACAATTCTGGCTCCCTCAATCTTGGAGACATTAACTTTTAAAATTTAAAATGTGTGTGTATGTGTGTGAGTGTGTGTGTGTGTGTGTGTGTGTGTGTGTGTGTGTACCAGTCACTGTTGTGCCTGGGTACCTGCTGAGAAGAAGAATGGATGCTCCTCACAGGGGAAAACTATGACACATAAATTGCTCTGTGGAGTTAATTCGATATTTTCAAGGAGGGTGGGTATGCTCCTTGTAGAGTTCTTTGAGATCATAGACATAGATTCCTGGAAGCTGGGAGTCATCAAAACTACCTCTTGTGGATCATAGGAGTAAAATGGAGAGGTAAACAAGTTTAGCTAAACAGTTAAACTGGGGGCTTCCCTGCTGGCTCAGATGGTAAAAGAATCTGCCTCTAATGCAAGTTTGATCCCTGGGTTGGGAAAAATCCCTGGAGAAGGGAATGTCAGCCTAGTCCAGTGTTCTTGCCTGGAGAATTCCACGGACAGAGAAGCCTGCTGGGCTACAGTCCATGGGGCCACAAAGAGCCACGCAGGACTGAGTGACAGGGCACTCACAGAGCTGCCGCGTATGAGGGTTCCAGTTGCTCCTTATCCTCACCAACACTCATAATTATGGCCTCTATTTTTTATTAAAGTACAATTGGTTTATAATTTGTGTTACTTTCAGGTATAGATCTGTTGGTCATCTATTTTATGTATAGTGGTGTATATTTGTTAATCCTATCCTCCTAATTTATCCCCTCCTTCTTTGGCAACCATAAGTTTGTTTTCTATGTCTGTGGGTCTATTTGTTTTGTAAATAAATTCATTTGTATCTTTTGATTTAGATTCCACATATAAGTAATATCATGATATTTGACTTTCTTTGTCTGGTTTACCTCACTTACCATACTGATAATGACAGATAAACAGATAAAGGAGATGTGGTACATATATATGATGGAATACTACTCAGCTATAAAAAATGCAATAATTCCATTTGTAGCAATATGAATGGACCTAGAGATTATCATACTAAGTGATTGTTTTTTTCTAGTCATTCCAATAGTAGTGTAGTAATACGTCCTGTGGTTTTAATTTGAATTTCACTAGTGACTAATGAAGGGCTTCCCTGGTGGCTCAGATGGTAAAGAATCTGCCTGCAATACGGGAGACCTGCATTTGATGCCTGGGTCAGGAAGATCCCCTAGAGAAGGAAATGACAACCCGCTCCAGTAATCCTGCCTGGAAAATTCCATGGACTGAGGAGCCTGGCAAGCTATGGGTTCACGGGGTTGCAAGGAGTCTGACACTACTGAGTGACTAATACTTTCCTTTTCAGTGACTAATGGTGTTGAGCATCTTTTCATTTGATTATTTGCCATCTGTATATCTTTTTGGTGAAGTGTCAATTTGATTTTTTCCCAGTTTTTAAATTGAATTGTTCACTGTCTTATTAAGAAAGTTTAAAGCTAGTGCTCATGGAAGGTATCTTTGTAAAAACATCAAACTAGAAACAACCTTAATATTCACTAACAGGTGAATGGACCAACAAATTGTGCCATAGCCTTAGGACACAATTTACTCGACAATAAAAGGATGCATTGATACACATGGATGTATTTCGAGATAGTCATACTGAGTGACAAAAGCCAGATAAAAAAAGAAGTACATTCCATATGATTCCAAAAATATAAAAATCCAGAAAATGCAGATTAATTCACAGTGACAGAAAGTATGTCTGTGGTGGCCTGGAGATGGGATGAGATGGGTTGGTGAAAGATTACAAAGGGGCATGAGGAAACCTTTGGGGGCTAAATACATTACTACGTTGATTGTGGTGGTGGTTTCAGGGGTGTCTATAAATGTTTGTGTGTGTACTCATCCACTGCAACCCCGTGGACTTTAGCCTGCCATGCTCCTCTGTCCCTGGAATTTCCCAGGCAAGGATAGTGGGGTGGGGTGCCATTTTCTCCTCCAGGGGATCTTCCCAGGCCAGGGATCGCAACCCAGGGACTGATCCTTCTGCGTTAACAGGTGGATTCTTTATCACTGTGCCACCTGGGAAGCCTGTATACAAATGCTGCTGCTGCTGCTGCTGCTAAGTCGCTTCAGTCGTGTCCGACTCTGTGCGACCCCATAGATGGCAGCCCACGAGGCTCCGCCATCCCTGGGATTCTCCAGGCAAGAACACTGGAGTGGGTTGCCATTTCCTTCTCCAATGTGTGAAAGTGAAAAGTGAAAGTGAAGTCGCTCAGTCGTGTCCGACCCTTAGCGACCCCACGGACTGCAGCCTACCAGGCTCCTCCATCCATGGGATTTTCTAGGCAAGAGTACTAAAACTTGTCAAATGTAAATTGTAAACATATGCAATTTATTGTAGTTCAATTACACCTCAATGAAGCTATCATAGTAAAATAAAGGCAAAAAGAATTTTGTGATAAAATGCAGATTCCTAGACCCCACCCAGAACTCTTGTATCAGGTAGGATCCAGGAATCTATGGCAGAAAGTGAATGCCAGTTGTGCCTTAAAAGGAAAACACGCACTTTGGGCATGATAAAAGAAAAAAACCCACCTAGATTTGAATTCTCCATTCACACTTACCAGCGAGTGTGCCTGGAAACCAAAACCACATCCCTTCTCTGCATCTTAGTTTTCAGCATCTCTACACATGGATTAATAACCAGAAAAATATTTTCCCAGTGCTCTTGTGCGGCTTACACTAAGTAACCCAATGGAAGTGCCTGACACCAAGTGGATCTCCATAAATGTGGATTCATTTATTTCCCACTTTCCCAAGAACTCTGCCAAAAAGTGAGTGGTTAGCTCTGGGGGAGAAGCCGAAGTGGGGGCTGGAGAGTGTGTGCCTGTGTGTGTGCACTTGCACGGGTGCCTGGTGAGGCTGACTCTCACTCGCCAGGGCTGGCCTGAGGGTCCCGGAGGATTCTGGGAAGGGATATTAGCATCCTGGCTGCCTCCGCGGACTTCATGACTTCATGCATCCCCCACTAAAGAGCATCAGGGCACAGCCCCTGCTCCCACAGGGACTGCTGTGATTAATGTTTGTTTCCTCCTGCATCAGGGCTACAGGCTGGAAGCTTCTCTCCTTTCCTGCTGTCCATTATCATATCGTTAACTGGTTAACGGGCTCAGCTGCAGCAGCCAGAATCAAACGGAGGCAGCCAAAGTGGGCACTTTTCTTCACTTCCCTTCCTTTCCCTCTCCCTTTGTGAGCTCTGTGCTTTCACTCCATTGTGTCAGAGGAGGGGCTACAAAGGCCCTTGGGAGCGCGTGGGTGCGAGAGTGTGACACACGTGCATACACACACGCTCACACACACACACACACACTCTCTCTCTCTCCTTCCATCCGGGGCCAAGGTGATGAATTGCGCGTTTGAAAGCCTCCTTATCGCGGTGGCGCACATGTGCTGGGATGTGTGTGCCTGCGTTGAGTGTGGGAGGAATGCAGTGGGAAGCTCGGAATGGGAAAAATAGAGCTCCTTGTCCCTGCCCTCTTTGTCTAGATGAAATTTCAGATGCTGCTGGGTGTCTTGTCAGCAAGTCTTTTGCAAAATAAATGGAGGTAGTATTTATTTTAAAAAGCTGATTTGCTCAGTATTTAGCCCACAGAGAGGATGTGTACAAACATTGATGAAATGCCTGCTACTTCGTGCAGCTGGGGACTCTCGGTCCAATAAAGAAAAGACAGGCAAGAAGGAACTAAACAAGCCTTTATTGAGTGTCTACTGTATACTGCATCCTTTCATGCACACGATCTTTCATTAATCTTTAGAACCTCCCATTTATTTTACCTGGTGGCATGCAACTGAGTTAAAAGGCCTGAACTGAGTTAAAAGTCCCCCGTCCTCCTGTAAATCACTGATGATCTGATGTGCAGAAATGGTCCTCTACCAAGGAAGCGTGGACCACGGTGGGCAAGCAGTTGTAAAGCAGTATCTTGAATTTATAGAGTGCTGTATTTTCCCAGTAAATCAGACACTTCTTCTTTAAAAAAATTATTTACTGGCTTCGTTAAAGATACACTGTACTTACTATTAGGCTGCAGGCTACACTACAGAATTAAAAGAAAAAAAAAAAGGGCAAGCAATTAAATAAGTTCTTCTGTTCTGGAAACAGCTCTGTAAAACAAGATGCATCAATTCTCCTAAGACAAGAGCAGGCATGTGACAGAATTCTCCTGCCCATCTCTTTTTTTCTGGAGAGTCGTGAATGTGGGACATGGGCTCTTCTGGAACTTTCCATCCTTGTTTAACATATTGCCATGCTCTCTTCCTAGCTCACTGCAGTGATAATTGTATTGGAAGGGTTCAATGCATGTACTTGTCAAAAAGGTTATTATGAGAGGGAGAGATTGAATAGGAAGCATGAATGGTTGGAGATGAACAATCTCTGGGTGAGTTAATAATATGTATACGATGCTTTAGTGCGTGTCTCTTTACCCTTGTTCATTCTGACAGACCTCCTGTAACACAGGTAGGTGGTGGCAGTCCCATTTTACACAGGGGGGAACTGACGTTCAGTTCAGAAACAATTTAAAATGTGCTGAAGGTCAGACAGTAGTAAAACCAGAATGCTGGTATCAGGTGTTCTGACTCCCTATATTCTTTCCTCAGCGCCTGGGGCAGCATATTTTCTTTAAAAAAAAAAATTAGAGTATAGCCAGTTAACAAGATTGTGACAGTTTCAGATGGACCGCAAACGGACTCAGTCATACGTATACATGTATCCATTCTCCCCCAAAAGAGGCTTTCTATTTTCCGAGACAGAACTCCAGGCCCATGGTTTGAGAAGACTGAGCATTACAGTATTTGCATCAGAATGATCCTGGCAAATTAAAGTGTTCCATCTTTACAAGGATGCCACACTTCTGGGCTCAAACCCACCAAATGTGAGCCATGGAAACCTCACAGCTGGGAGGTAGAGAGGCTATGGATTGATGTGTAGAGAGATCAAAGTGAGCCAGAGTCTTGGCATCTCCTTCATCCCTGGAACCATCCAAGCAAACGCCACTTCTTTTTGGTCACCAGATGGTCTCCCAGTGTAGACAGAACCTTAAAATACAACAGCCTTGAATCTGGTTGCTGATTTGTGTGTATCATGGGCTTTTATTTACCTATTTGAAAATTGGCATTTTGTCTTGGGCAACCCTGCCCTGAACGCCTGGCCATGCTCTGTGTGACCTGGCAACCAAAGCGAAAGAAGGAGAAAAAGATTAAAAGTTAAACCCTCACTTGCTTGTCTGTTGGCAAAAACAAAGTTCTATTCCCACTTCATTGGAGTGATTCTGTCTTTGGAAGCCAATTTCGTTTCTATTTAATAATAGTGATAGCATCAATAATATTAATAGAATCTTTTCCCCAAATGCATAGAACTTGGGAGTTTGCAGAATGCCTACTGAACGGCTGCAGGCATCGCACATTCAATTTGTCCAAATTGAGCTGTTTGCTTTGCTCCTGCCTTCTTTTGGTGTTCTCTGACTCAGTAATTGCCCCTACCCTGATGATCCTGATGATCCTACTGCTGATGATCTCTACTGTTCTCTACATCCAAGCAATTTCCCAGTGATGCCAGTTCTTTCTCTGATTTTTCTCAAGTTATCCATCTTATCCTCACTGGCAACTCTAAATCAATGTGGTGGCAGGACAGGCCCAGCCTTCTCCGATGGAAGTTGGAGAATGTTTTCATTTTTTACTTTTTAAAAAAATTAAGAAGAAAACTTCTTATTTGCATTGGGGTATAACTGATGAACAACGTGGTAATAGTTTCAGGTGGAAATGAAGGGACTCAGCCAAACATACACGTGTCCATTTTCTCCCAAACTTCCATGAGAGGGGAATTTGAAGAACAATTTTACAAGAGGTACACGTGTTGAACCCTCTCAGTACCAAGTCTAGACTTGGACATCCAGGCCTGGGCAACTGGGCTGCAGACACTGGCCTCTGGGCAATTGGATGCTGCTGTTTGGGACTTGAGATGCAGGAGACAGGAGGTGCAGTTTCGATCCCTAGATTGGGAAGATCCCTTGGAGGAGGAAATGGCAACCCACTCCAGTATTCTTGACTGGAAAATCCCATGGACAGAGGAACCTGTTGGGCTTCAGACCATGGGGTCACCAAGAGTCAGACATGACTTAGCAACTGAGCACACATTTTGGGGCTTGAAATTTGAGGAAAGAGCTGCAAATAATCAGGGAAAGTTTGAAGTTGATTGCAGTCAGCACAGGCGCTTAAGCAGCATTCATATAAAGGCAGCAGAGGCAGGGGTACCCATGGCCTTTGCAATGTTCTAACCTGCAGCCCTGGGGGGAGCATCCTAGCTGCTTGGTCCCTTGAGTAGTTGCTTCTGATTCTCACTAATTTTCTTCTGTTAATTCTGTGAGCTACCTGGTAGCATTACAATAATTGTTTAATTTAACTGGGTTAGTTTCTGTTGCTTGCAACCAAGGCCCCTGACTCTGACATGCTTCTGCATAGAAAGCTCCTACTCTGTGTAAGACATTGCCCAGAGTGTGATGAGGAAAAATAGGAAGAACATGGCAGCATTGCAGGCCCTGTGAGCACACAAGTGCCTGAGGACTGCTGTCTGGGACATAGTTGGGCAACATTGGTATGAACTTTTAACTAATTTGACCTCACCCTCTCCAAACTAGTAAGAATAGAAGGAAGACTCAGAGACATAGCACTGAAAGCATTTGGATAAGAAAGGAAGTTTGCTTGCAGAGGAGGTTTTACAAGGACCAGCTTGTCAAATACAAATTATGACATATATTTAGAGGGGGAGAAAAAGCACAAGATTTGCAAAGTTACTAAGTTTATAGTTAGTCTGTTCTTGGTGAACAAGCAACAGTTTTCCTATATGATTATCCTGTGTTCCAAGAACATGATAAATCTTCAGTTATCAGCTTTGAAAAATCAGGTATGAAACTGTTCTTTTAGTTATTTATAGGAGGGTTCAAGCCTTCCTTTCTTTTTGAAACTAGAACTGGACAGGGTAACCCTGTTTTTGTTTTGTTATGTATAGATGTACAGTTGGTTCCTGCTAAGAAGGTAGGCAGTGTCTATCATGTCGCTGTGAACATTGAATTAGTGAGTATAGAACTGCTGTTCCCAGAGCAAATACAAGGCTAGTTTCCTGTCAGATTCTGGTCACAATATTTTCATCAACAGATCACTATGTAGGCTTAATTTAGGTGTGTTTCTGTTCAAGGACACCTTAAAAATACATTTTTGATTCATTAACATTGAATTCACAGCCAACACACTAAATCTCATGTCTGAATGAAGCCTATCAGACACAGTTAATTTCTCTATGGGGTGCATCACAGCCTTCTTTGCACTAGGCAACACTCTAGCACTATGCTTGGGGCCATTTTAGACAGCAAAATCACCACCCAAAAGCACAAAAATGCAAAACATGTGGCATTAGTTACATTTTATTTAAATTTTAAAAAATATGTATTTATTTTGCTGCATTGGGTCTTAGTTTCAGCATGTGGGATTTTTGCTGCCACACATAAACACTTAGTTGCAGCATGTGGGATCTAGTTCACTGACCAAGGATTGAACCCAGGGCTCCTGCATTGGGAGCATGCAGTCTTAGGCACTGGGCCACCAGGGAAGTCTCCTAGATAAACTTTAAATAGAACTCTTGTTTATGGTTTTGGAGGTGAAACAAAAAGTGCATGTTCCACCTTCACTGGGGACAGATGTGTTGGATGACCTCTGACCCTCTGCATCATGGCTCCTTCATGCCTCCTTGACCCCAGTTTGGACACACCTCCAGCTGATTTGCTGTCTTTGGTTTTCTTTCCTGCCAGGCCTGCCGGGCTGTGGGGCAGGGGTGACCGTCCTTCCTAACCTTCCTCTCCAGAGGGTCCTCTGAAACATGGTTCTGTTTCTTCTTCTCCCCATCCCTCCTCCTCCTCTCACCCTCTCCCGTTTTCCTCCCCCATCTCTTGTTCTCACTTGGCTTTATCCAAGTAGGCAGTCCAGTGGATTTGTATCAATAAGAAGCAATCAGGAGCAGCCATAATACTTGCAATCAATATATAATTGCATCAGGGTTATTCCATTACCTCGGGCTGTGCGCGCTGATTACCACCGAGGCCTCATGATTCCAGCAGTCATTTCTCTCAGCTTTGAGCTTTGGTGGAGGAGCAGGTGGGAGGGCTGTGAGGCTGAGCCCAGGGCACCCTCCTCAGGTCCTGGAGATTGCAGGGCCTGTCAGGGTCCAGGTCAGGAGAGACACCAGGAAACCAGACCCAGGCTGAGAGTCTGCTGGGCTCCAGGAGGGCAGCCCCGGGGTGGCCTGTGGTCAGACAGCAGCATCAGTGAGATTAGAGAAGAAGGTGGCAGTCTGGTGGCAGTTTGGAGTGATTTTCTTGCATAGAGCGTTGTGCCCCACCATGGACCCCTGTACCACACTAACTGATGTTTAAACTGTATCCCACGTTTCAGTGCATATGTGCTAAGTGGTGTCCAACTCTTCTGAGACCCTATGGACAGTAGCCCGCCAGGCTCCTCTGTCCCATGGGATTCTCCAGGCAAGAATACTGGAGTGGGTTGCCATGCCCTCTTCCAAGGGACCTTCCCAACCCGTGTCTCTTGCAGCTTCTGCATTGGAGGCAGATTCTTCACCGGTGAGCCACCGGGGAAGCCCGTCCCATGTTTCAGTACTGATAGTGTTTCCCCACACACAACTTAACAGCAACTCTGTGGGCTGATCACGGTAATTCCTATTTTACAGATGAGGAAGCTGAGTCCCAGAGAAGGGGCAGGGCTCAGTGCCACTCAGCTTGGAAGCAGAGAAGCTGTGACAAATTCAAGATGGACTTTAAGGTTTGAATTCAAAATTAAATTCAAGGTTTAGGGTGATTTCTAGTATCCAGAAACAAACAGTCAATCCAACAAGCAGAAAGCCCCATTGCTTTTTTAGAGCATTTCCAAAGACATTGCATTTGGCTTTTTCAGAAATTGTATGAAAAAGGTAGCACAGTATATGATGTCCATTTCACAGATAAGAACGAGGTTCAGTTAGGATGATTAACTGTCCTGGTTTGCCTGAGATTAAGGAAATGTTCCTGGGATTTTCAGGGCTAACCAGGTAAGTCCCAGGGCAAGTTGGTCACCTTTGTTCAGGACGAGCTCTGTTGATTTAGTACAGTGGCTGAGGGATTGGTGTCATTCCCATAGCACTAAATTAAATGCTAATGTGAGCATTCCTGGTAGCTCAGTTGGTAAAGAATCTGCCTGCAATGCAGACCCCAGTTCGATTCCTGGGTCAGGAAGATCCCCTGGAGAAGGGCATGGCAACCCACTCTAGTATTCTTGCCTGGAGAAGCCCATGGGCAGCAGAGCTTGACGGACTTCAGTCCACAAAGTCACACAGAGTCGGATATGACTGAAGTGACTTAGCACACTGTGCTCTGTGGCCTGCTATGCACTTGGTAATAATAGCAGACTCTTACAAAATGGTGCACTTACGGCATACTCGGCACTGTTCTAAGAACTTTATGAATATTAACTCTGTGTTTGGGAATCCTCAGATGATCCTTTTACACAGAAGAGAACTGAAGCACAGAGAGGTTAAACACTTTGTCCAGTGAGTGCAGGCTAAAACCAGGATTGGAATGTATAATAAGTCATTTGTCTCCTATGTCATAGGTTTCTCAAGGCTCTTTAATTTTGGTTAAATGCTGAGACAACAGCAAGTATTATCAGTATGAAATTAAAGAAAGTAAAACTGGGGCAGAGGGTAAATTCTTGTTAAAAGAGTGGATCAGTGAATGAATGAATAGGAAGATTCCTATAACTGCTGAGATTCCAAAATAAATGATACCAGATCCCCCATATACGATGGCATACTAGTCAGCAATCAAAAAGAAACAAAAAAGATGAAAATTAAAAACAACAACAACAATACGTTGAGGGAAAGAAGCCGGGTGCAAAAGCCAAGTTCCTAGTCAAGGCTATGGTTTTTCCCGTGGTCATGTATGGATGTGAGAGTTGGACTGTGAAGAAAGCTGATCGCCCAAGAATTGATGCTTTTGAACTGTGGTGCTGGAGAAGACTCTTGAGAGTCCCTTGGACCGCAAGGAGATCCAACCAGTCCATTCTAAAGGAGATCAGTCCTGGGTGTTCATTGGAAGGACTGATGCTAAAGCTGAAACTCCAATACTTTGGCCACCTCATGTGACAAGTTGACTCACTGGAAAAGACTCTGATGCTGGGAGGGATTGGGGGTGGGAGGAGACGGGGACGACAGAGAATGAGATGGCTTGATGGCATCACTGACTTGATGGACATGAGTTTGAGTGAACTCCGGGAGTTGGTGACGGACAGGGAGGCCTGGCGTGCTGTGATTCATGGGGTCGCAAAGAGTCGGACACGACTGAGCGACTGAACTGATCTGAACTGATGGGAGGTGGGTATGACTGGAAGAGGACAGGAGGGAAATTTCCGGGGTGATGGAGATGTTCCATACCTTGATAGGGACACTCGTCACATGGCTGTGTATATTTGGTGATACTCACTGAATTTATGCACTCAAGATCTATGCATCTCATATGTAAATTTTACCTCCAAAAGAGAAATAAAAACCTCAAAAGAACAGATGAAATGGAAGAGACAGGATATAAAACTAGAGGTGTCTGATCCTAAGGACATGGTCTATCTGCTGTTTGGATGTAAAGGACTTCCATGTACAGGCCATTGTAAATTGGGGTCCAGGTAGGCCACCAACATCAGCACAGTGATCACAGGTGGAGGACCCATGAGCGTCTGAAGCCAGTTGAGTTGCCTTAACTAAGTGCCTTCTCTGGGCCATGCTGAAACAGCCCCTGCATGTGGAGATGGATTAGGTCCAGGCCCTGCCTGGAGCAGCTTCCAGCTGGGGAGGGGGCAGTACAGGAAGACTGACTACAGGTAACAGCCTCATAATAGTCCTGGGCAGGACTCCCAGGAACAGGCATGCTGGGCATGTTACAGAGTGATAACTGTAAGGGAATAAGGATGCAGTTCATCTACTCCATGTGGAATATGAGGTAGGAGCATGTTGTGTGAAAGAAGACTTCCCTGGTGGCTCAGATGGTAAAGAACCTCCCTGAAATGTGGGAGACCCGGGTTTGATTCCTGGGTTGGGAAGATCCCCTGGAGAAGGAAATGACAACCCTTTAGTATTTCTTGCCTGGCAAATCCCATGGATAGAGGAGCCTGGTAGACTACAGTCCATGACTCGCAAAGAGTCAGACATGATTGAATGACTAACACTTGTGGAAGAAGCAGAAACTCAGGAACTGCAGTTGGGACACCACTTGGGAGCCAGGTCATCAGAAAATCTGATATCCATTGAGCCTCAGGCACCAAGCCAGTGTGGTCTAGCTCAGTTTTTACTCCTTACCAGTGTGAGACCTTGGGCAGTTGCTACATCCTCTGTTCCTTGGTTTCCTCATCCAAAATAAGGATGGTGGGAATAATGACAGTACTTATCTCTGAGAGCTAAATTATTCAGTATATGTATACAGTTAGATATCAGGGTTACTGTAATCACAAGTATTATCAGCTTAGAGCTCTTAGGAACTTCTGTGGCAGTCCAGTAGTTAGGAATCTGTGCTTTCAATGCAGAGGATGCAGTTTCGATCCCTGGTCAGGGAACAAAGATCCTACACGCCACATAGCATGGCCAAAAAAAAAAAAAAAATTAGAGTTCCTCTAATGGTGCTCACTGAAGGCACACTTGGCTGCCAGCCCTGGGCAGGGCTCCACCTGGAGATTGTAGTTAATTAGCTCCAGGGGTGGGTGGAGGGGCACGCATGACAGGCACTAAGTGGGTCCTAATGAAAGAAATTCCATGGATGGAGGAGCCTGGTGGGTTACAGTCGTGGGGTCACAAAGAGTTGGACACAACTTAGAAAGCACCACCAGTGAAAGAAAGAGACCAAATTACTATTATCCCATTTCACAGGACAACATATGAAGGCCCAGGGAAGCAAACACTTGCCTGAGATTGCACAGCCAGTTAGTGACAGACCTGGGGCTACATGTCAGTCTCCCTGCTCCCTTGTCAGTACTGCACACACCTGCTCAGAGACCTGCCACCCTCTGCAGCTCTCAGGACTCATTACCTGGCCCTGTGCAGGGGTGACCTTGATCAGGAACCAGGGCTGCCTGTCTGATCTTCGGTTTGTATCCTGTAGGGCATGCTGCCTGGGACTTCGCTGGTGGTTAGGCAACATCCTCATTACATTCTGGCTGGTATTTATGTCAGAGACACCTGTCATCATGTCACCTTGTCACCTTGATCACATATTTAGCTGTCAGATGCAGAAGCTCAGTAGCTTAGAATCTGCCATTTTTACAGACTTCACTGGGAGTCTCTGATCTTGACCCCAATCTTTGCTCTGGTTTTCATGTCTCCACACCTGGGGGTGTCTATATCTGCAGCAAGTCTCCCCTCTCCCATTCCCCAAAAGACAGAGGGAGAAAAGAGCAGGAGGAAGGTCTTTAGCTAATAACCAGTGTGGGGAGGGACAAGGAGCCTCCCCCCACCAGGAGACTGACAGGACAGAACTATGAGGAGTGGGTGAGCCAGCAGCAGGGTGGATGGCAGTGAAGATTCAGGGAGGCAGCAGCCGTGCTGGCAATAGCTAGAAGCAGGGTTGGGGCAGCAGGCTGGCAGTAGCTGACCCAACTTCCTGCATGGTCTAGTGTGATGGGACTCAGGGATGTCCCCCATGAATAGCCTTCCTAACATTTGCAACAAGAGAAATTTCTGAGTATTGGACTCTTCTCAAAACAGAGAGAAAAATAAGGGGAGTCAGTTATCATTGTACTCAGGCAGAACTGTTTGAGTTGTTGGTTTGTTTCCAAACTCATTCATTCATTCACCCATCCAATATGCATCCATCCATTCAACAGTGACTGACAAGTGATAAATATAGCACCTGTTTTGCATCCAGAAATCAGAAAAAAAGATTTTGGCTAAAATGGAGATTAGAAAATCTTATTTGGGGATGGTAACACAGATTTTATAACATTAGTTTCCTCCCTGTGAGATTAAGAAATACCATAATACATTGTAATCAATAAGATACATGAAAATGGTGTGTGGTACTACAGGAGCAGCACATCTAAGACCTACTCAAGCATGGCATTGGTAACAGATGTCCATTTACAGCCAGAGGAACCAATTCACTCTTCTCTGTTGAATTTGCCGGAGAAGGCAATGGCAAGCCACTCCAGTACTATTGCCTAGAAAATCCCATGGATGGAGGAGCCTGGTAGGCTGTAGTCCATGGGGTCGCTAAGGGTCAGACACGACTGAGCGACTTCACTTTCACTTTTCACTTTCACACATTGGAGAAGGAAATGGCAACCCACTCCAGTGTTCTGGAGAATCCCAGGGATGGGGGAGCCTGGTGGGCTTCCGTCTATGGGGTCACACAGAGTCGGACACGATTGAAGTGACTTAGCAGCAGCAGCAGCTGTTGAATTTGCAGGACTTGCTGATGGGGGAAGTCCTCTTGGACCCTGAGAAAGTGCCTTGGTTTTCTGTGAAGACTCAATGAAGCCTCTGCCTCACTGACCTTGGGGCCCTGGAATTGGGACTAGTTGCTGTCACATGTCTCGTAGCTCCGTATCTAAGAAGAGGTTTTCACAAGTGTCCAGGTGCTGATTGGCTGGTGGATAGTCTTTCATCCATTTAGAGTTTGTGTTTCTGTCAAGGTTGCCAGTGTGTGCCGTGATGTGATTAGCGTTAGAGGTTTTTGGTCTCTCTAAGATTGAGCAATGTGATATTCTGTTGAGTATCGCTAGGACATGATAGCGTGAGCCTTACAATTTGCTGTTTGTGTAGAAACTCTATACAACCCTACTATCTGAGAAGTGTGCAAGGCCCAGGGCAAACTGCATGTCCTCCTTGATGACAACCATTGGTCTGGGGGTGAAAGAGTCAATTCCTAGGCAGGTTGATATGAAGTCTGGGGTCCCCAAGGAGAAGAGATGGGTCTGGGGTTCTTGAGGAGGAGAGAGGGGTCTGGAATTCTCGAGGAGGAGGAAAGGACAAACTTTTTTTTTTTTCTCTACATTCCTTAGACTTAGTCACATAAAACAGTTTTTTCTTTAAGCCTGGAACTGATGATTACACAGCAAACAACGTTTAAACTCTGTACTAGGGATTATATAACAACAATGTATCCTACTTGAGGACAGTTTCTCTTTCCTGAAAACCTTCTGACTAACCCTGATATCTTAAAATATAAATTATCGGAGTGGATCTGGTTCAGTTCAGTCACTCAGTCGTGTCTGACTCTTTGTGACCCCATGAACCGCAGCATGCCAGGCCTCCCTGTCCATCACCAACTGCCAGAGTCTACCCAAACCCATGTCCATTGAGTTGGTGATGCCATCCAACCATCTCATCCTCTGTCATCCCCTTTTCCTCCCACCTTCAATCTTTGCCATCATCAGGGTCTTTTCAAATGAGTCAGCTCTTCGCAAAGTATTGGAGTTTCAGCTTCAACATCAGTCCTTCCAATGAATATTCAGGACTGATCTCCTTTAGGATGGACTGGTCCAAAGTGCTCCTTGCAGTCAAAGGGGCTCTCAAGAGTCTTCTCCAACACCACAGTTCAAAAGCATTGATTCTTTGGTGCTCAGCTTTCTTTAAAGTCCAACTCTCACATCCATACATGACTACTGGAAAAACCATAGCCTTGACTAGACAGACCTTTGTTGACAAAGTAATGTCTCTGCTTTTTAATATGCTGTCTAGGTTGGTCATAACTTTCCCTCCAAGGAGTAAGCATCTTTTAATTTCATGGCTGAAATCACCATCTGCAGTGATATTGGAGCCCAGAAAAATAAAGTCAGCCACTGTTTCCAGTTTTTCCCCATCTATTTGCCTTGAAGTGATGGGACTGGATACCATGATCTTAGTTTTCTGAATGTTGAGTTTTAAGCCAAGTTTTTACTCTCCTATCCCTGGTGGCTCAGAGGTTAAAGCGTCTGCCTCCAACGTGGGAGACCCGGGTTCGATCCCTGGGTCGGGAAGATCCCCTGGAGAAGGAAACGGTAACCCACTCCAGTATTCTTGCCTGGAGAATCCCATGGACAGAGAAGCCTGGTAGGCTACCGTCCACGGGGTCGCATAGGGTCAGACACGACTGAGCGACGGAATGGAACGGATTTCACTTTCATCAAGAAGCTCTTTAGTTCTTCTTCACTTTCTGCCATAAGGGTAGTGTCATCTGCATATCTGAGGTTATTGATATTTCTCCCAGCAATCTTGATTCCAGCTTGTGCTTCTTCCAGCCCAGCGTTCCTCATGATGTACTCTGCATATAAGTTAAATAAGCAGGGTGACAATATACAACCTTGACGTACTCCTTTTCTATTTGGAACCAGTTTGTTGTTCCATGTCCAGTTCTAACTGTTGCTTCCTGACCTGTATACAGGTTTCTCAAGAGGCAGGTCGGGTTGTCTGGCATTCCCATCTCCTTCAGAATTTTCCACAGTTTATTGTGATCCACACAGTCAAAGGCTTCATGGATCTGGTAGGATCTTTCTATTGTTAAGTTCCAATCCTGTTATCCTAAAATATAAATTATGGGTGTGGGTCTGGTAAAATTTTCATGAACTTGAGACATTCTTTTGATTTATTGTAATAACTAATTAAAAAAGTGTATCATTCCCTTGCTAACACTAGTAAGGGGGGCACTTACCATCTCCCTTCTGATATCTATATCAGAAGCTTTCTCTGTCCCTTTTCTTATTTTAATAAAACTCTTCTACACAAAAGCTCTTGAGTGATCAAGCCTGGTCCCTGGTCTCGAAGCTAAATCTTCAGAGATCAGAAATCTGACTTCGTTCACCATAAGCTATCATCTTGGGGGTTCGTCTGGGATCTTCAGGACAAAGTAAGAACACTGAACACAGTGTTCATTGAACACTGAAGAGCTGTAGCCTCTCTGCTTTCTTAGTATACACGTATTCTGCTTTACTTTGCTAACTCTTTGGTGTGCTTGTGTGAATGAATGACATGCCCTGTGTGAAGCAAGTGATGAGCCCTGCTCTGTGTTTTCTTGGTGCCGCGAAATGACTGAACCAATGAACCAGTGAAGTTGCTCAGTCGTTTCTCAACTTTGCGATTCCATGGACTGTAGCCTACCAGGGTCCTCTATCCATGGAATTTTCTAGGCAAGAGTACTGGAGTGGGTTGCCATTTCCTTCTTCAGGGGATCTTCCCTACCCAGGGATCGAACCCAGGTCTCCCTCATTGCAGGCAGACACTTTACCTTCTGAGCCATCAGGGAAGCCCTGCCTTCAGTAGAAGAGCCTTGTTGGGGGTAATGGCAACCCACTCCAGTGTTCTTGCCTGGAGAATCCCAGGGACGGGGGAGCCTGGTGGGCTTCTGTCTATGGGGTCACACAGAGTCGGACACGACTGAAGTGACTTAGCAGCAGCAGCAGCCAGTGCCAAGAGACACCCAAAGTCCCTGCGAGGGGAGTGACCAGAAATGGGCTAAGCGTGTGGACCGAATTTTCCTTTCTCAGTCAGCTTTTCCTGACTCTTTGACCACTTCATAGTTGCATAGGCAGTCATGAAATTAAAAGACGCTTACTCCTTGGAAGGGAAGTTATGACCAACCTTGATAGTATATTAAAAAGCAGAGACATTACTTTGCCAACCAAGGTCCATCTAGTCAAGGCTATGGTTTTTCCCGTGGTCATGTATGGATGTGAGAGTTGGACTGTGAAGAAAGCTCATCGCCGAAGAATTGATGCTTTTGAACTGTGGTGCTGGAGAAGACTCTTGAGAGTCCCTTGGACTGCAGGGAGATCCAACCAGTTCATTCTAAAGGAGATCTATCCTGGGTGTTCATTGGAAGGATTGATGCTAAAGCTGAAACTCCAATACTTTGACCACCTCATGTGACGAGTTGACTCACTGGAAAAGACTCTGATGCTGGGAAAGGTTGGGGGGCAGGAGGAGAAGGGAACGATGGAGAATGGGATGGCTGGATGGCATCACCGACTCTGTGGACATGAGTTTGAGTGAACTCCAGGTGTTGGTGATGGACAGGGAGGCCTGGCGTGCTATGATTCATGGGGTCGCGGAGAGTCGGACACGACTGAGCGACTGAACTGAACTGAACTTAACTGAACCTAATCTGTCAGATCATAGACTTTCAAGGGACTTGTGATCCTTGCTGTTATTATGTACTTTTACTTAGACCCCATGTATGGAAGTGCTTAGACTTGCTAGACTAGGCAAGCCTTGCTAGAAAGTTACTAAGAGCACATTTGGGAGCAGGGTGGAACTCTAGCTCCAGAAACATCTCTCAGGCTAGAGGTCACTTTCTTGGCTGCCTGCCTCAGGGGCCAGCAATCTGAAAGTGAGTCTCTGTCATGGCTGTGTCTCCTATCTATGTGAATAGAAGCACTGCTGGTGACCATGAGGTTTTTGAGGACACAGATCGGGAATTGCAGCATCTGGTCAGATTGGAAATGCAATGAGCTTCTTTCTTTGGTAGCGCTAGCTCTTAGCAGAACAGAAGACTCTCTGATGGCTTCTGTCTCAACTCCTTAGGTATTTCTTTTGTGGAAGCTGTGGAAATGACCTGGAAGGATTGGCTCCAGTAGCTTAAGGACAAAAATCACTCTTTCCTTGCTGGCCAACCTGCCACAATCTCTTTTGCTATCACATATACTGGTGTGGTGACACTCTGAAGGGACATCTTGGTTGTTGTTTGCCCCTTAATGACTCACCACTTCTATTGCAGTCAGGACTGTACTCAGGAATATGCATGGGCACATGAAAGATGTATACTTCCCCTAGTAGTACTAGTTTGGGAGGCATTCCAAAAAGCTACTCTGCTCCACCCTGAGTGGCATCAGAGGAAAGGGACAAATCAAACAAAGGTCTTGGTGGTATGGAACTAAACCAATCTGGGATGCCATCAGGTCTACCCCAATTCATCTCCACCCCACCTCAGTGGTAGAACTGGGAGGGACAAGTAAGACGCCTGCATTGGTAAGGGACAGACTAAGTCCGACTAGGGAAGGAAAGCTTTGGTGGAGAGCTTGTCTACACCCCCATCTAGAGCAGGGAAGGATGCTTCCGGTGGAAAAAAGCCACACCTGTGGATGTGATTTTTTTCTCTCTTACAGATGGGAGGTAGCAGTTCGAGAACCACCCCTCTAAAATGTATTAAAAAAAAAATCTGGGACAAGTTTGCTCCCCAGAGTTTAAAAAGACATGCCTGATCTTCTTTTGTGATACTGAATGGCCGCAGTATCCTTTGGAAGATGGGGAATGTTGACCTGTTGAAGGATCTCAATTATTACTGTTTTACAACTAGACTGGCTCTATAGAAAATAAGGGAAATGGGTAGAAGTACTTTATGTGTTGTTCTTTGTCTCTCTGTGAGACAAGCCAGACTCATGTCCTAAGGGTGTGGATTTGGGTGTGAAACCTTCAGCTGCCTCCTGTTCTCTTACTTTGTCCCTGTATCTGGGTTCCCAACTAAATAGACTGAGTCACAGCACCCTTCCAGAAGGGGTTGCTTCAGTCTTGGTAGAAATTCAGACAGTCCCAATTCATAGAAGCCTTCATAAGACTAATTTTATGACTTACTTGGAGAGATGTAATTATGTCTTGGGACAGATGCTGACTCCTGACTCGAGAGCTCAAGTTTTGGGAGAAGCTACTACTTTTGGAGACGCCGGCCCCGGCGGCGCAGACGCGACGCGAGAGAAGCTGGCCCCGGCGCAACGAACCACGCAAAGAGGTGCGGCCGTGAGGAGCTACCCCACGCCTGAGGCCAAGGCCGGCGGCCGAGAGGAGCTACCCCACGTCCAACAGGCGGTGGCTGCGCGGGCGCAGGAGGGCCGAGAGGAGCT
Source organism: Moschus berezovskii (assembly GCF_049115385.1). Lineage (NCBI taxonomy): Eukaryota > Metazoa > Chordata > Mammalia > Artiodactyla > Moschidae > Moschus > Moschus berezovskii. Next base: position 76,000,764 of record NC_142466.1, on the reverse strand, counting down.
ACTCTGCGTTCAAGGTCAGGAGGGGCGGCCTTGAGGAGATACCCCTCACCCAAGGTAAGGTACAGCGGCTGCACTTTGCTGGAGCGGCTGTGAAGAGATTTTCCAGGACCAAGGTAAGAGAAACCCAAATAAGACGGTAGGTATTGCTAGGGGGCACCAGAGGGCGGACAGACTGATATCATAATCACAGGAAACTAGCCGATCTGATCACATGGACCACAGCCGAATGTGGTCCACTGGAGAAGGGAATGGCAAACCACTTCAGTATACTTGCCTTGAGAACCCCATGAACAGTAACAAAGGGCAAAATGATAGGATACTGAATGAGGAATTCCCCAGGTCGGTGGGTGCCCAGTATACTACTGGAGCTCAGTGGAGAAATAACTATAGAAGGAATAAAGGGATGGAGCAAAAGCAAAACCAATACCCAGTTGTGGATGTGACCAATGATAGAAGCAAGGTCCGGTGCTGTAAAGAGCAATATTGCATAGGAACCTGGAATGTTAGGTCCATGAATCAAGGCAAATTGGAAGTGGTCAAACAGGAGATGGCAAGAGTGAACGTCGACATTCTAGGAATCAGTGAATTAAAATGGACTGGAATGGGTGAATTTAACTCGGATGACCATTATATCTACTACTGTGGGCAGGAATCCCTTAGAAGAAATGGAGTAGCCATCATGGTCAACAAAAGAGTCCGAAATGCAGTACTTGGATGCAATCTTAAAAATGACAGGATGATTTCTGTTCGTTTCCAAGGCAAACCATTCAATATTACAGTAATCCAGGCCCATGCCCCAACCAGTAATGCTGAAGAAGCCGAAGTTAATCGGTTCTATGAAGACCTACAAGACCTTTTAGAACTAACACCCAAAAAAGATGTCCTTTTCATTCTAGGGGACTGGAATGCAAATGTAGGAAGTCAAGAAACACCTGGAGTAACTGGCAAATTTGGCCTTGGAGCACGGAATGAAGCAGGGCAAAGGCTAATAGAGTTTTGTCAAGAGAATGCACTGGTCATAGCAAACACCCTCTTCCAACAACACAAGAGAAGACTCTACACATGGACATCACCAGATGGTCAACACCGAAATCAGATGGATTATATTTTTTGCAGCCAAAGATGGAGAAGCTGTATACAGTTAGTGAAAACAAGACCAGGAGCTGACTGTGGCTCAGATCATGAACTTCTTATTGCGAAGTTCAGACTTAAATTGAAGAAAGTAGGGAAAACCACTAGACCATTCAGATATGACCTCAATCAAATCCCTTATGATTATACAGTGGAAGTGAGAAATAGATTTAAGGGACTAGATCTGATTGATAGAGTGCCTGATGAACTCTGGACGGAGGTTCGTGACATTGTACAGGAGACAGGGACCAAGACCATCCCCATGGAAAAGAAATGCAAAAGAGCGAAATGGCTGTCTGAGGAGGCCTTACAAATAGCTGTAAAAAAGAAGAGAGGCGAAAAGCAAAGGAGAAAAGGAAAGATATAAGCATCTGAATACAGAGTTCCAAAGAATAGCAAGGAGAGATAAGAAAGACTTCCTCAGTGATCAGTGCAAAGAAATAGAGGAAAACAACAGAATAGGAAAAACAAGAGACCTCTTCAAGAAAATTATAGATTCCAAGGGAACATTTCATGCAAAGATGGGCTCGATAAAGGACAGAAATGGTATGGACCTAACAGAAGCAGAAGATATTAAGAAGAGGTGGCAGGAATACACAGAAGAACTGTACAAAAAAGATCTTCACGACCAAGATAGTCACGATAATGTGATCACTGACCTAGAGCCAGACATCTTGGAATGTGAAGTCAAGTGGGCCTTAGAAAGCATCACTACAAACAAAGCTAGTGGAGGTGATGGAATTCCAGTTGAGCTATTTCAAGTCTTGAAAGATGATGCTGTGAAAGTGCTGCACTCAATATGCCAGCAGATTTGGAAAACTCAGCAGTGGCCACAGGACTGGAAGAGGTCAGTCTTCATTCCAATCCCAAAGAAAGGCAATGCCAAAGAATGCTCAAACTACCACACAATTGCACTCATCTCACACGCTAGTAAAGTCATGCTCAAAATTCTCCAAGCCAGGCTTCAGCAGTATGTAAACCGTGAACTCCCAGATGTTCAAGCAGGTTTTAGAAAAGGCAGAGGCACCAGAGATCAAATTGCCAACATCCGCTGGATCATGGAGAAAGCAAGAGAGTTTCAGAAAAACATCTATTTCTGCTTCATTGACTATGCCAAAGCCTTTGACTGTGTCGATCACAATAAACTGTGGAACATTCTGAAAGAGATGGGAATCCCAGACCACCTGATCTGCCTCTTGAGAAACCTGTATGCAGGTCAGGAAGCAACTGTTAGAACTGGACATGGAACAACAGACTGGTTCCAAATAGGAAAAGGTGTACGTCAAGGTTGTATATTGTCACCTTGCTTATTTAACTTATATGCAGAGTACATCATGAGGAACGCTGGGCTGGAGGAAGCACAAGCTGGAATCAAGATTGCTGGGAGAAATATCAATAACCTCAGATATGCAGATGACACTACCCTTATGGCAGAAAGTGAAGAGGAACTCAAAAGCCTCTTAATGAAAGTGAAAGAGGAGAGTGAAAAGGTTGGCTTGAAGCTCAACATTCAGAAAACAAAGATCATGGCATCAAGTCCCATCACTTCATGGGAAATAGATGGAAAAACAGTGGAAACAGTGTCAGACTTTGTTTTTTTGGGCTCCAAAATTACTGCAGATGCTGATTGCAGCCATGAAATTAAAAGACGCTTGCTCCTTGGAAGGAAAGTTATGACCACCCTTGATAGTATATTAAAAAGCAGAGACATTACTTTGCCAACCAAGGTCCGTCTAGTCAAGGCAATGGTTTTTCCCGTGATCATGTATGGATGTGAGAGTTGGACTGTGAAGAAAGCTGATCGCCAAAGAATTGATGCTTTTGAACTGTGGTGTTGGATAAGACTCTTGAGAGTCCCTTATACTGCAAGGAGATCCAACCAGTCCATTCTAAAGGAGATCAATCCTGGATGTTCATTGGAGGGACTGATGCTAAAGCTGAAACTGCAATACTTTGGGCACCTCATGCGACGAGTTGACTCACTGGAAAAGACTCTGATGCTGGGAAAGGTTGGGGGCGGGAGGAGAAGGGGACGACGGAGAATGAGATGGCTGGATGGCATCACCGACTCTGTGGACATGAGTTTGAGTGTACTCCGGGAGATGGTGATGGACAGGGAGGCCTGGCGTGCTGTGATTCATGGGCTCGCGGAGAGTCGGATACGACTGAGCGACTGAACGGAACTGAACTACTTTTGGAGATGAATGGCTTGAACATGAGACAAAGGGAAAGAGGGAACCCGAAATAGCCCTCCTCCTTGTTGGGAGCCAAGCAGTTCCCATGACAGAGCCAGACTGGGGCTATAACATGTCTAAAAAAAGGTGGGATAAGAACCACTTGCCAGATGTATTCTTGAAGGACTCAAGCAAGTGCCCACTAAGACTTTAAACTATACTAAGTTGACTGACAAAGAACAGAGAGAGAAGAAAACTCCTGATAAATTCCTAGCTAGACTACAAAAGGCTCTCTGCAAGTTTACTGATGTTGATCCCAAAAGTACAGAGGAAGGAATGATCTTAAAGATAGATTTCTCACTCAGTCAGCTCCAGATATCTGCCGTAAGTTATGAAAACAGGCATTTGGGCCAAATCAGTCTTTAAAAAACTATACAGCTGGCTCAGATGGTATAACATGGTAAAGAATACAGGAGGAAAATAGGAGGGAAAAAAAAAAAAATCTGGCAAAAGACCAAAGCCCCAACAATGGCTGTTAGATACACTCTGAAACAGCCTGAGGAAAAGTGCCCAGAGGAACCCAGGTGAAAAGGGGTGGGCTTGTTCTTACTGAGGAAAGGAGAGGCATCTCAAGTGGGATTGCCCTCAGGCATCAAAGCTGCCCTTGGCTCCATGTCCAGTCTGTAAAACGACCACACCTAAGGAGAGACTGCCTTCCAAGGCATCGGCCCCAGGGGTCAGACTCTAAAGGCAATCAGGACTGAAAGTACCCAGGGGTCCCCACACAAGCTTCCATCCTAATTACAACTGTGGAGCCCTGGGTATTAATAACTGTGTGGGGTGGGGGGGCAATCAGTTGGTTTTTCTTTTTGGGACACTGGGGCAACTTTCTCTGTGCTCATTGAAGCCCCTAGTCTGCTTTCCTCCCAATCCACCACTGCAATGGGAGTGTAAGGATGAGTCAAACGCTATGATTTCAGTCATCCTTTAAGCTGCAACTGGGAATCTGTGCTGTTTTCTCACAAGTTTCTGATCATGCCAGAGTCTCCCCCACCTCTTCTGGGGAGGGGTATACTGAGCAAGGTCCAGGCCTCTGTTTTCATGAATATGGAGCCTGCCTTTTCTCTCCCATTAATTGAATAAAATGTAAATCCTGAAGTGTGGGCAGATGGAAAAACTGTGGATTGAGCACAAAATGCTGTTATTGTCTTTATCAAGCGCAAAGACCCTCACCTATTTTCACATCAAAAGCAGTATCCGTTAAAGCCTAAGGTGTTAAGGAAGGGCTAAAACCCATCATTGAGAATTCAAAGGGGTTCAGTTCAGTTCAGTTCAGTTCAGTCACTTAGTCATGACCGACTCTTTGCGACCCCATGAACCACAGCACGCCAGGCCTCCCTGTTCATCACCAACTCCCGGAGTTCACTCAAACTCATGCCCATCGAGTTGGTGATGCCATCCAGCCATCTCATTCTCTGCTGTCCCCGTCTTCTCCTGCCCCCAATCCCTCCCAGCATCAGACTCTTTTCCAGTGAGTCAACTCGTCACATGAGGTGGCCAAAGTATTGGAGTTTCAGCTTTAGCATAAGTCCTTCCAATGAACACCCAGGATTGATCTCTTTTAGAACTGACTGGTTGGATTTCCTTGCAGTCCAAGGGACTCTCAAGAGTCTTCTCCAGCACCACAGTTCAAAAGCATCAATTCTTTGGCACTCAGCTTTCTTCACAGTCCAACTCTCACATCCATACATGACCACGGGAAAAACCATAGCCTTGAATAGATGGACCTTGGTTGGCAAAGTCATGTCTCTGCTTTTTAATATGGCATCTAGGCTGGTCATAACTTTCCTTCCAAGGAGCAAGTGTCTTTTAATTTCATGGCTGCAATCAGCATCCGAAGTGATTTTGGAGCCCCAAAAAATGAAGTCTGACACTGTTTCCACTGTTTCCCCATCTATTTCCCATGAAGTGATGGGACCAGATGCCATGATCTTCGTTTTCTTAATATCTTCTGCTTCTGTTAGGTCTATACCATTTCTGTCCTTTATTGAGCCCATCTTTGCATGAAATGTTCCCTTGATATCTTTAATTTTCTTGAAAAGATCTCTTGTTTTTCCTATTCTGTTGTTTTCCTGTATTTCTTTGCATTGATCTCTGAGGAAGGCTTTCTTATCTCTTCTTGCTATTCTTTGGAACTCTGCATTCAGATGCTTATATCTTTCCTTTCCTCCTTTGCTTTTCGCTTCTCTTCTTTTCACAGCTGTTTGTAAGGCCTCCTCAGACAGTTTTGCATTTCTTTTCCGTGGAGATGGTCTTGGTCCCTGTCTCCTGTACAATGTCACGAACCTCCATCCAAAGTTCATCAGGCACTCTATCAGATCTAGACCCTTAAATCTATTCCTCACTTCCACTGTATAATCATAAGGGATTTGATTTAGGTCATATCTGAATGGTCTAATGGTTTTCCCTACTTTCTCCAATTTAAGTCTGAATTTGGCAATAAGCAGTTTATGATCTGAGCCACAGTCAGCTCCTCGTCTTGTTTTTGCTAACTGTATAGAGCTTCTCCATCTTTGGCTGCAAAGAATATAATCAATCTGATTTCGGTGTTGACCATCTGGTGGGCCTATTAATTCCCTGTAACAGTCCATACAACACTTCTTTTTTGGGTGTAAAAAAGTCAAATGATAAATGGAGACTTGGTCAAGATATACAAATAATAAGTGTCTAATCCTTATATTATATTGTCTTAAATTCCTAAATGAGCCAAATATGACTTCAAAACAATGGAGAGGATTCTTGGGCATTACAGGCTATTTCTTCATTTGGATTCTGGGTTATGGGGAACTTGCCCAGCCTTTATATAAACTTATAACTGAGACTCAGTAGGCCCAAACCAACAAGCTGGTTTGATCCCCAGAGAATCAAAAGGCTTTTTAAGGCTCTTCAAACTGCTCTCTTCCAGGCTTCAACTTTGAGCTTGCCTACAGGATTAGAGTTTAACTTGCTACTGAAAAAAGACTATGGCCACATGGCTTAAGGGTAATTGTTACTGTTGTTTTGCTAATGCCTAAAGTTCATAAGTTTATTAATGGGCAAAATCTTACTGTGTTGACTTCTCATGATGTAAGTGGGATCTTAAACTCTAAAGTTCAGAGTGACAATGGCTCCCTCTTTAAAGCTGCTGTAACTCAAGGGATGTCAAAAGCTCTAGGCATAGAATATCACTTATCACTGTTCCTGGAGGCCCCAATCTTCAGGAAAGGTTGAATAGGCTAATGACATTATTAAAAGACATCTGTGTAAGCTAACTCAGGAAACACAAGACAGTTGGTTTGAAGCTCTACCTGTAGCTTTAGTGAGGGCTCAAACTGCCCCTACTAAGAAGGGACTGTCTCTTTGACAGACTGTTTTTGTGCACAGATGTTGTCATAGATCCTGAAGCCTTAAAATTAACCATGTGCCTCAGCTTTTAGCTTTTCAACAGACATTATCAGCAGATTAACTCCTGACCCAGCTTTTGAGTCAAACAAGCCACTGTTGGACCCAGGAACCATGATGGGTCTGAGAATCTATGTGGGTTTGCTTCTGCTGACTCCAAAACTCTGGAGTCTGCTGTTTGACCTTTGAAACAGTGCCTTCCTGTCCTGTGTTCCTTCCTATGCCTCATTCCACAATCGACATCATTGCTGGGCCTGTGGAGCACTCCCTTCCTCATTAACTGAATGTTTCCTGAGGTGGGTTTCTCCACTTCAAGGAAAGGACTTTTTTCAACTCTGTGATGACATCTAACAGTGCTCAGGTGGACTGATGTAACTATGGACGTAATGTAACTCTTAATTTTGATTAGGTTTTAACTTGGTTTAATGACTATTTTGCCTTACATCAGTAACTGTAGAATGGTGTTTGTTTCTAACTGTTTGAAAGTTTTGAAGTTACAAATGGTTGTCCAGGCTCCTATGAGTGCCAGAGCCTCCTCCAATTGGAGGCCCCTGGATCATCACTTTCATCTCCTGGGGCCCCTGAATCAGAGACCCTCGGAATGAGAATATGTTCACTCAACAATTTAGGGAAGACGCCCCTCAACAGCAGTAAGTAGTTATGGAATGAAAATGACGTCCCTTTCCCTTGGCAACATAATTCTCCTAAAAGAAAAGAGGGGAATGAGAGAGTCAGTTCCTAGGTAGGCTGATAAGAAGTCCAGGGTTCCCGAGGAGAAGAAAGGGGTCCACAGCCCTAGAGAAGGAGAAAGGGGTCTGGGGCTCTCAAGGAGAAAAGGACAAACATTCTTTTCTATTTTCCTTTGTCTGAATTAATATAACAATGTATCTTGTTGTATCATGTTTCTCCTTAACAAGAACCTTCTGACTAATCCTGTCATCTTGAAATGTATATTATGGGAGTGGGTCTGGTAAGATCTTTCTATTGTTTTCTCTAATCTTGTTAATTTAAGATGTATGTTGTGTGAGTGGGTCTGAAAAAAGTATGTAAGGCCTTGATGAGAGATGCTTTTGAATTGTGGTGCTGGAGAAGACTCTTGGGAGTCCCTTGGACTGCAAGGAGATCCAACCAGTCCATTCTAAAGGAGATCAATCCTGGGTGTTCATTGGAAGGACTGATGCTAAAGCTGAAACTGCAATACTTTGGCCACCTCATGCGAAGAGTTGACTCACTGGAAAAGAGTCTGATGCTGGGAGGGATTGGGGGCAGGAGGAGACGGGGATGACAGAGAATGAGATGGCTGGATGGCATCACCGACTCGATGGACGTGAGTTTGAGTGAACTCCGGGAGTTGGTGATGGACAGGGAGGCCTGGCGTGCTGTGATTCATGGGGTCGCAGAGAGTCAGACACGACTGAGCGACTGAACTGAACTGAAGACTACCTAAGGGGACATTCTCTGTCCCCGTTCTGATGTTTATGTCAGAAGCATTCTCTGTTCCTTTTCTTACTTTGCTCTGCTACACAAAAGCTCTTGAGTGATCAAGCCTGGTCCCTGGTCCCAGAGCTAAATCTTCTCCTTTGGAGATCATGAATCTGACATCATTCACTGTGTGCTATCAAGGGCTTTATGCCACTTTTAGAAATTAATAAATTGAAGGAAAAGTGTTATGAAGAATCCAAGATAAAAAAGACCATAGAAATAAAAACAATAAGAATAAAAACATGTTGAGATGAAGGCAGATTGCAAATAAGATGACTAAATAAAAATAAAATTGAAGGATTCCTAAATCCAATAGAATAAATACAATTTATATAAAGGTAGTAAAGGCAGGAGTTAACATAGCTAAGACTCAAAGCACTGATGAGAAGAACAAATTCTCCTTGTTTTCAGAGGGGGAAAAATAAGGAGATGAAAGTGATGAGGAGATAATAGGTATGGAGAAGAGAGAAGGAGATGCAATCTAGGAATTATAGGTATTGCTGAGGAATAAACCAGAACGATTTTATTCAGAAGCAACAATCAAAGTCATAATTGAAGAAAATGTGTTTTGCAGAATGGCCTAAATATGCAGGCAAAATAAATTTAAAGGGAAAACTGCTTCTACACACAGCCTGGCTAAATTTTTCAGTTAAAAGATAAAGTGTTACAAGCACTCTAGAAGGAAAAATAATCAAACAGACAAAAAGAACTAGGTGAATATATGTAGTTACAAAAATTAAAATAAATTTTAAGGTCTCTGCACACGCCCAAGAGCAATGGGCAAGTATGTGGCACAGAGTCTGTACATCAAATCATTTCACTTTCCTCCTGGAAACACCAGAAGACAAAGGTACGCAGTTTGCTCCAATTTAGTGGGCCATGGACCAGTTCTGGCTGATGGACTGTGGGTGGAAGTAACATGCTATTTCTTTTCTGGCTCCCAAAGACAGCTACAAGATTTGTTATTTTCTTCTCTTTCTTCCTTTCTCTGCCAGATGCAGAAGGTATTGCCTAGGATCCCAGGTGACAGTAGGAAGGGTCTGGGTTCCTGAATCATCTCCTAAAAGGCTGACCCTGACTCCTAAAATGGCCTAAGTGTTAACCTTGGAATTTCAGTGGCTTGTTATAGCATTTAGATTTCTCTAATATTATATAAAGGGCTATAGAATTTTGAGGAAGACAGTCATGATTCATGTAATTTTTAAAATTTAGATAAGCTGTCATTTAGGTGTGAACGTAAGAGAAACACAATTTTAGAAAAGTCCAGAATATGCAGAGGTCTATTTCCTTCCTGAAAAAGGTACTGAAGAATGTATTACAGTCAATAGAGAGACATATCTAAATAAAGATATAAACATAAGGAGGTTATCAAGTAAAAGCCAGGTGGTAAGCACTGAAACAGGTAACCATGGAATAAAAGCTAAATAATTCTTGTTAACATGGCTATAAAGAAGAATGAAAAGTAGAAAGTCATTTTGAAAAGTGAAAAAAAAAAAAAACCTCAACAGAATTTGGTTTAATACCCCATTTTGTTCCAGGGAAAATGAAGATATTGGGTGGTAGAAGAGGAGAAAGTAGTAAAAAGCATCCTGGTTTCCTCATCTTAAAAGAAGAAGTAGATAGATTTATTTTTTATATTGATTATTAGGAAAATGAAATTAAAAAGTTATTTTCTAAAACCTAAAATTCCACTAATTTTTTTAAAATATATGCTTTCTCAGGCTACTTGAGGAGAAAAACTCAAAGAAAATAATTCACAGACTCTTTAATGAACAAAAACTTAAATAAGAAAATTTCAAGGCAAAAAAACAAACAAAATAAGAAAAAATAAGGAAGTCCCTTAGGAAGAAATAGTACAATGAATGACAGTAAAAAACCCAGTTATATAATTTATGGCAATAAATAAAAGGTCAAACCTCCTATGAAAATACAGACTCTCAGACTAGGTGAAATGTCTATTATATGCTGTTTACAAGATGTAAATCTAATACAAAATGATTGACAGGGGAAGATAAAAATACAAGGCTTGGTAAAAGATATTAGGAGGACACATACAAAATGCAAGAATGACAGTGTTAACAACAGTTGAACTGGAAGCACAAAGAGAATTATGTAACACGGATGGGACATAAAATCAGAATAAAAATGTAGCAGTCGTAAGCCACATAGAAGATAATGCCAAATAATTTAATATCAAGATATTTTTTGCAAAAACATTAAAACTATGAGGAAAAAATAATAAAATATTTGTGGAGGAATGACAATGTATTTTTCTTAGAATAAGGCAGGTGAGGCAAACAAAAAATAAACGAGGATGTGTTTTCATTGTCATTTGTTTCTAAAAATTTTCTGATTTTCCTTTTGATTTCTTCAGTAACCTGTTGGTTATTTAGAAATGTATTGCTTAATCTCCATGTGTTTGTATTTTTTACAGTTTTTTCCCTGTAATTGATACCTAGTTTCATAGCATTGTGGTCGGAGAAGATGCTTGATATGATTTCAATTTTCTTAAATTTACTGAGGTTTGATTTGTGACCTAAGATGTGGTCTCTCCTGGAAAATGTTCCATGTGCACCTGAGAAGAAGGTTTATTCTTCAGCATTTGGATGGAAAGTCCTGAAGATGCGGGGGCTCTGTATCAACCTAGAGGGGTGGGATGGGGAGGGAGATGAGAAGGAGGTCCAAAAAGGAGGGGATATATGTATACCTATGGCTGATTCATGTTGAGGTTTGACAGAAAAGAACACAATTCTGTAAAACAATTATCCTTCAATTAAATAATAAAGTTGGGAAGGTTTCCCTGGTTTAAAGAAAAATAAATGAGGATGTACAGTACATGAAAAATAAAACCAGTAACTTTTACTTAATAAAAATGCTTAGCAAACCTTTAACCCTGTGAACAGGTAGTAGAGCTTTCCTTCAACCATTCTTAGAAGAGAGACAAAAATGAAAAGAAAATCTCCTTAAATACTGAAAATTGTTATTTATGTAGAACTGGTTACTCACCTGCAAGCAATAATGAATAGATAAAATAAAGATTTGTAGAAGGCACATTTAAAACTAGAAACTGTTCAGTGTAATAATTGTTGGGTCGTAAGAATTATAAACTATTTATAAAGAAATAAAAATTGGAACATTTTATGTAAAAGCTTATGGGGAAAAGTCAAAGCAGTACAAAAGGGAAAAATCATAGGCTAAATACTTTTAGAATACATTAGAAGTAAAATGAAGTGCTTAGTTAAATATTTGAATAAGCAGCACAAAGAACATAAAATAGAAGGAAAAAACCATAAGAATTGTCTTCAATTAGAATAATAGTATGTAGATCTAGAAGTGTAATAGGAAAAAAGAAAAGAAATGCACAAAATTAGATAGTATTATAAAGTGGGTAGAACTACATTACAGATATTGAAAATATAACATGTTGCATAAGATTAATATATTGTCTTCTATACTGTTTACAAAAATTTTTGATTAAAAGCAATGATTTTAACATGATATTTATCACAAAATTGGCTCAAAGTTGAGAATTTAAAGAAATTACTAAAAAAATTGCTGTAGCATTGCTTTGTTCTGAATGCTCTTGACTTTGTTGTTGATCAGTTTAGTTGATTAAATTTCAAGAAATATGTAACTTTTAGGGGAAATTTAACCATTTCCAATCATATAAAAAGATATTAATAGAAAATTTTCAAAATTATTTTTGTAAAACCAACCTAACCCTAATAATGAAGCAAAGGTAAAAAAAACACAATTCAATTTCTTTTATGTGTTTGAAATAACATTCCTTAAATAAAATGTCATCACATCACACTCATTGTTGTATTAAAAAATGAATGCTATAATGTGTCCACTTAGGCATTATCTCAAGAATACAAGAATGATTTAATGTTACAAATTTTATTAATATAATCCAGGAATCAATGAGGCAGAGAAAATTTCAGTTGATGCCCTAAAGAAATTTGATGAAATAACAGCCCTTAAAAAATCTCTTGGAAAATTTAATAAAAATTAATGTAATATCACTTATCTCAAACTAATAGTTCAATATTTTATGTGATGTTAAAATACCAAAGGGATTCTTATTAAAATTGTAACAGTATAAGAATACTTCAGTACTACCATCATTTAACTATGGTCTTTACATTTGAGTTATGAAACGATAACAGACAGTAGAGCTGTGTGATTAAATGCCATGTCATGGTGATGCTCAGCTGGGAGTGTCGTCTGCCTGGAGACAATTTGGTTATAAAGGCTGGTAGGTTGGTGAGTGCTACTGGCAGCTACTATATAGGAGCCAGAGATGCAGCTAAGCACCCTCTAAAGCACAGGACAGATGCCCACAAAGAATGTGCACTATTAACTTTCTTGAATAGCCATAGTATCCCAAACCCAGTTTGTAAAAAATTGAGCTGTTACTACATGACTATATGCAGATATCACACAAAATGTTGTTCAAACACTAAGTCATGTCTGACTCTTTGAGACCCCATGGACTGCAGCACCCCAGGCTTCCTTGTCTTTCACGATCTCCCAGAGTTTGCTCAAACTCATGTCCATTGAGTCATGATGCCATCCAACCATCTCCTTTATTGCTCCCTTCTCCTTTAGCCTTCAATCTTTCCTAGCATCAAGATCTTTTCCAACGAATCGGCTCTTTGCATCAGGGTGGCCAATGTATTGGAGCTTCAGCATCAGTCCTTCCAGTGAATATTCAGGGTTGATTTCCTTTAGGATTGACTGGTTTGATCTCCTTCCAGTCCAAGGTACTCTCAAGAGCCTTCTCCAACACCACAATTCAAAAGCCACACAAAATATTTTAATTCTCATGAAATTCCTATAAATAAAGTGCTAGCATTACTGCCTTTTCACATATGAGGTCTTTGAGACATGACAGGATTTGTAGCAATTGTTCAAGGTCACATACATATTAATGGTAGAGATGGGGTTTTAACCCAGGCAGTCTGACTACTATGCTGTTGTTGTTTAGTCACTAAGTTATGCCTCTCTCTTTTGTCACCCCCATAGACTGTAGCCCTCCAGGCTCCTCTGTCCATTGGATTTCCCAGGCAAGAATACTGGAGTGGGTTTCTGTGTCCTTCTCCAGGGGATCTTCCCGACCCAGGGATCAAACCCACTTCTCCTGCATTGTCGGGTGGATTCTCTACCGCTGAGCCCTCAGGGAACCCCAATACGGCTACTTATTTCCCCCTCAACTGAAGTAATCTACTGTCATTAAGTGACTGATGTAGGAATTTTGAATCCACACACACAGTAAGATGATTCATCCCAATTTTATAAAAAGTACTTTTAAAAATAAAATTAAGTACATTTTTGTTGTTAGTAGTTGTGGGATTTCTTGAGTGTCTCTAATGAATGTTTTTGTATTCAGAAAAAACAAAAATCCTATAAGTCACAAAAGGATGAATGGAGCTAAAAATTTTGGTTTTAATATATTCTTTTAAAACAAAGAAGTCTGACAGAGAGTTGTGCTGCCTCTAGGTTGATAGGAACTGTTGTAGAACCAATATCGCTATTCAAATATATATATTAGAACCCTTTGGGGTTAGAAAGCCTGGCTAAAACTGGTTTAAACAAAGAGACATGAGTTGAGTCCTGTCATTGAAAAGACTGGAGAAAGGGCTTTGTTAGCTTCAGGCAAGGTCTGATCTTACAGCTTGAAGTGTTTGACCTAATTGCTCTTTTTCTCTCTCTCTCCTCTCTGACCAGTTCTTGACTGCTTCCTCCGTCTTGGCTCTATTGTTGGCAGTCTCTCACCTCTCTTTCACATCCATCAGGAAGAGCCAATATCTCTACAGTCTAGATATTTCCTCTGATTGGACTGCTCAGGTCACGTAGATGTACTGATTGGCCAGACATTGGTCTTGGGTCCCACTCCTGGAACCAGGGCTGAACTCAACTTCCCTGGTGTCCTATGGCTCCTCAGAGTAGGATGGTGGTCTTTGAGAAATTGGAACGTTGACATCATTTGGGAATGGGTGATGGAATTCAACCAATCCAGATATACTACATTCAGGGAGTTCCAAGACTAGAACAACTTTATTAAATGTCTACTTATGTGCAGTTATTATGTAATAGACAAGTCCAGTATGTTCCAGAATAGAGAGTGTCACAGAAAGATGGATTTAAAAGGGAAAGTTTCCTGGTAGAGGTAGGAGTAGAGGAGGGCTCCATCATGCCTTCAAGGGCACATGTGACCTGGATAGGCAGAAAGGGGAGGACCATCCTGGGTGTGTAAGAATAGCCTGGCCAAGACCATGAAGGGGAACTGTGTGTATGGGCCTGAGAACAGAAAGGAAGCAGCCATGTAGAGGGAAGAGCTTGGCATAAGAAGTCTAATTGTTTAAGTCTTGGCTTTGCAACTTTGTGTCTCCAAATGGTGAAGAAATGCCCATGTGAAGTCTTTTTATGAAGGATGTTCATAAGCTCTCTGTTACTATTTTGAATTATCAAGCTGCTTTACTTTTCCAGCCTCATTTTCCACATCTGTAAAATGGACATAATAGCACGACCCCAGAATTTGTATACAGATTAGATAAGATCATGTCTCTTGAAAGACTTCATACCATTAATAAGCAGATGCATGTAGGCAAGGGAAATTTCAGTGGGTCCAGAAATGTATTCAGAGTGTAATAGCAGACCCAGGCTTTAAAAATCAGAGGAATACCAACATTTATACAATGGATTATGACTCAGCCATTAAAAAGAATGAAATAATGCCAATTGCATCAACATGAATTGACCTAGAGATTATCATACTGAGTGAAGTAAGTCAGACAGAGAAGGAAAAATATTGAATGCCATCCCTTTTATGTGGGGGTCTAAAAAGAACTCTTTGCAAAGCCACGGACTGTCCATGGGATTCTCCAGGCCAGAATACTGAAGTGGGTAGCTGTTTCCTTCTCCAGGGGATCTTCCTAACCCAGGGATCGAACCCAGGACTCCAGCATTGCAGGTGGATTCTTTACCAGCTGAGCCACCAGGAAAGCCCAGTCAAAAGAAATGATACAAATGAACTTATTTACAAAACAGAAGCAGACTCACAGACTTAGAAAATGAGCTTATGGTTTCCAGAGGGGAGGAACAGGGGAAGGGATAGTTAGGGAATTTGGGATGGATGTGTACACACTGCTATATTTAAAATAGATAACCAACAAGGTCCTACTGTATAGCACAGGGAACTCTGCTCAAAGTTATGTGGCAGCCTGGATATGGGCAGAGATTGGCAGAGAATGGATACATGTACATGGATGGCTGAATCCCTTTGCTGTCTACCTGAAACTATCACTACATTGTTGATCAGCTTCCCCATGGCTCAGATGGTAAAGCATCTGCCTGCAATGTGGGAGACCCAGGTTCGATCCCTGGGTTGGGAAGATCCCCTGGAGAAGGAAATGGCAACCCACACCAGTATTCTTGCCTGGAAAATTCCATGGACAGAGGAACCTGGTAGGTTACACCCCATGGGGTTGCAAAGAGTCAGACATGACTGAGCACCTTCACTTGCACTTACTTGCTGTATTTCAATAGGAAATTAAAAATTTTTTTTATTTAATTAAAGGAATAATTGGGTTCTATCATCCACTCCCCCATCACCCAGATGCACTGCCATGACTTCTTGGGACCTCAAAGACCTTGCTGTTTTCTCAAGACATGACCGGTCAACTCACAAGGCCATCAAAGTGGGGCCTCAAGGAAAAGACAGAGACCGTGGATTGCAAGCAGCTCAGCTGGGCTTCAGGGAAGGAGGGACCAAGAGAAGCAATGTTCTGAGAAGGGGCGGGAGTGCCCAAGGAGGAGACGAAATGACTTCTTAGGTTGAGTCTGCCAGAGCCCATAAAAACCTCAATGTATGAAATTAGCTTGATTCTGTAAAATAGTTACATCAAGGCGCCTGTCAGGAAATCAATAGCATGCTGTAATTATGTCCATAAACATGCTGAAGAAGCAGAAGAGGTCAGAGGCAAGGGAAGGGGGTGGCTGCTGCAAGGCCTTTGAAGACATGACTCATTAAGTTTGTGGACACTGGGGCCATGCTGGAGGCTAGCTCCTTGCTTCGGCCAGTGATTAATCCCGGGAGAAAATTCAATTTGGCAAACGTTTATTGAGCATCTACTTCAGGCTAGGCTGAGGGCAGCGCCAGTGGGTAAAGGCATTGAGTTGGTGGACTCAGTCTCTCCATGCTGATCCTACTTTAGAAGTATGCAGAGTGAGAAGTTAGTGGAATTGACACAGGGGTAGGGGATAGTATGGATCTTTTAGGGAGCCAGAAGAGAGGCATTTGCTGACACTTGCTCACGTTTGGATTTGCAAACACAGTGGATTCTGCTTCTGGGGGTCAGGTCTGCAATCTCAGTAGCTGCTAGAGGATGATTATTTGCTCTCAAAATCTCCTTCCTTTAAAATAAAATCTAATTCTCTTTGGAGAAAGAAGAGGAAACCTCACAGTTCCCTAGCATTCAACAGCTCTATGCTTTATACCTATATTGTTTCATCTTCTCAAAAATATCATAATCTGGTTTTGATTTGCATTTCTCTAATAATGAGTAATGTTGTTGTTCAGTCCCTAAGTTATCCTATGGACTGTAGCATGCCAGGCTTCCCTGTCCATCACTAATCTCCTGGAGTTTGCTCAAACTCATGTCTATTGAGTCAGTGATGCCATCCAACTATCTCATCCTCTGTCACCTACTTCTCCTCCTGCCCTCAATCTTTCCCAGCATCAAAGTCTTCCAATGAGGCGGCTTTTTGCATCAGGTGGCCAAAGTATTGGAGCTTCAACTTCAGCATTAGTCCTCCCAATGAAATTTCAGGGTTGATTTCCTTTAGGATTGACTGGTTTGATCTCCTTGCTGTCCAAGAAGCTCTCAAGAGTCTTCTCCAGCACCACAGTTCAGAAGCACCAATTCTTTGATGCTCAGCCTTCTTTATGGTCCAACTCTTGCATTTGTATATGACTCCTGGAAAACCAAAGGTTTGACTATATGGACCTTTGTCAGCAAAGGGATGTCTCTGCTTTTCAACATGCTGTTTAGGTTTGTTGTATCTTTCCTTCCAAGGAGTAAGTATCTTTTAATTTCATGGCTGCAATCATTGTCCTCAATGATTTCATCTTTTCATATGCTGTTTGGCCATCTGTATGTCTTATTTGGAGAAATATCTACTTAGATCTCCTGCCCACCTTTTGATTGAGGTTTTTTTCTTTTTTTTGATAGTGAGCTAAATGAACTGTTTGTATATTATGACCTATATGAAGGAAGAAGCTAAAAAACGAGCTGATATATATAAATGCATAACTGATTCATTTTGCTGTACAGCAGAAACTAACAATATTGTAAATCAACTATACTCCAATACAATTTTTAAAAAATAAATAAAAATTATGAGCTGGAATTTTTATCTTAATTTTATAGATGAAAAAATTGAGGTTCTGTATGATGAAGTGATTTAGTCAGCATCACGCTAAAAGTCAGTGGACATTGATGTATGAATCACACCTTAGTCTGCATTACTTTAATTAAATTGTCATAGTGGCAACTAGACCACACTCATGGCTGATACTTTTGTTGACTGAAAAAAACGCACAGCCTAAAAGTTGAGAGTTATGTATTATTTGAGGACTTAAACCCAGGACACAGTATCTCTGATGGTTCTGAGAGACTGCTTGGAAGAGTCAAGGGAGGAGTCAAAGATATATAAGAATTTTTGCAACAAAGACCAGGTAATTGGAACTTTGGGCTTTCCAGGTGGTGCTAGTGGTGAAGAACCTGCCAGTGCAGGGGATGTAAGAGAGGAGGATTCGAGCCCCGGGTCAGGAAGATCCCCTGGAGAAGGAAATGGCAATCTACTCCAGTATTATTGCCTGGAGAATCTCATGGACAGAAAAGCCTGGAGGGCTATAGTCCATGGGGTTGCAAAGAGTCAGACACAACTGAATCAACTTAGCACAGCTGGAACTTCAGAAGATTATTGAAAATTAAAGAAGTCAGACATCTCAAGTTAAGGAATTTAGCACTTTTCTATGTATGGGAAGATGCCCATTGAAACTGTGCCTTCGATATGAACCTCAGCTGTCTGATCAGTATCCTGTGCTTTCTCCTTCTAAATCTCAGGATATGCTGTCCAGAGTGGCTGCAGCAGTTGACTGCTAGATGGTGGGCATCCTGTTTCTGTCCTGAGTTCCCTCAGGGCTCAGCCTCAGGGATGCTGTAATATGATGACTTCGTGGCTGCCACATCTTTTGTTTACTGATACAGCAGACAATATTTTTTTAAAATAATTTTTTATTAGAAAACTGAAATTTACAATGTGTTTATATCACTCACTGAGTACATGGCATTTGAAAACAACATTATTACAGAAAGATAACAAAAAGATAACAAATTATCTTTCTGTAATTTTTTTTAATGGATATTTTTCTCAAAACATTAGAATGTGAGAAAGGAGGTGCTTGAAATAGGGGATAAGGTAGGTAGGTCTGGGTGAGCTTTGGGGCTAACAGGCTAGGCAAAGAGGGGCCAGAATTCATGAGGGGGGATGAACTGTGAGTGAGAATAGGGTGCCCTCGGTCCTCTGGCCCTCCTGCCTGGGCTGTGGGAGAGAGTCTCGAAACATCCTCTTTCAGCAACTGCCTTGGATCCACCAGCTTTTGCCTGATGAGTGTATTCGAAGTAGAAATTATTTTTTCAGTATTTCAAAGGAAATGTGCATGTTTTTCCAAATGCTGAGAAAAGTCAGTTGAGAAACTGGGAAAATGGTAGAAATTATTATAAGTTTCTTGTGAGAATCGAAGCTCAACGATCAATGAAGAGATGCTACTGCTTTGAAAGAATCTGTTGACATAAAGTTGTAAAGAAGAGCAGGAGATGCTGACCCAAGGAGCTGAAGGTGAAGGTCAGAGTTTTGAGTGGTCAGGACAGGAGCAGGTAGGGAGTAACATCAAAGTCCCATCAGTCAGCCTTGCTTCCAATTTTTGCCGGAGAGAAGAGTTATTTGCCACTCTGGCTGCTGCTAATGCTAAGTCATTGCTGCAAATAAAATAAATATTAGTCAGCTTATACTCGTGGACTACTTTATGGATGGTGTTCTAAGAAATAATAAGTTTTGGAAGTGAAATACGACTCTAAGTTGGCAATTTCAGCGTGTGATTCTGTGCGGTGCTGTTAGGAGTCCTTGCTAGGAAATCCGGATGTTATTTTGTTTCATTACTACCCCAAAATTTTTATGGCTCAAATATTTACTGTAGTTTAACCGTTCTTTTGCAAATATTTGAACAGAGAAATGCAAAGAGAAGATGTTGTTGAGGAAATACAGCAACATTAAATTGGAAACGAATTTAAGAATCTGAATTAGCAGCAGCAGTAATGAATTCGAAGACCCACCCAAAATCAAATCACACAGACAAAATGCTTTTGTCATTAAAAATGGAAAGGAGCATATATAAAACAACCCTACCCCTCAACTTGAATTTGCTACTCCTGGACATACTCTAACCAATTTGACCGAGGTCAATGCAAGATGGGAGAAATTGTCTATGTCTGGAATGTGTGTGTTAGTTGCTTACTCGTGTCTAACTCTTTGGGACTCCATGGACTGTAGCCCGACAGGCTCTCTGTCAATAGGATTTTCCAGGCAAGAATACTGGAATGGGTTGCCATTTCTTCTCCAGGATATCTTCTTGACCCAGGGATCAAACCTGGGTGTCTTGCATTGCAGGGAGATTCTTTGTCATATGAGCTATAGGAAGTTCCATGTCCGGAATATTTGTCACCAAAAGAGAGACTGAGACTGTTGTATAGGGCAATGAATGCTTGGAGTGTTTTAAAATGTAAAATATTGAAAATTATATATTGTGGTTCAGTTCAGTCACTCAGTCGTGTCCAACTCTTTGTGAACCCATGGACTGCATCACACCAGGCTTCCCTGTCCTTCACCAACTCCTGTAGCTTGTTCAAACTCATGTCCATTGACTTGGTGATGCCATCCAACCATCTCATCCTCTGTCTCCCCCTTCTCCACCTGCCTTCAATCTTTCCCAGCATCAGGATCTTTTCCAATGAGTCAGTCCTTCACATCGGTGGCCAAAATATTGGAGTTTCAGCTTCAGCATCAGTCCTTCCAATGAATATTCAGGACTGATTTCCTTTAGGATTCACTGCTTTGATCTCCTTGTAATCCAAGAGACTCTCAAGAGTCTTCTCCAACACCACAGTTAAAAATCAAAAATTCTTCAGTGCTCAGCTTTCTTTATAGTCCAACTCTCACATCCATAAATGACTACTGGAAAAACCATAACTTTGACTAGATGGACCTAGGTCGACAAAGTATTCTGCTTTTTAATAAACTGTCTAGGTTGGTCATAATTTTTCTTCCAAGGACCAAGCGTCTTTAATTTCATGGCTGCAGTCACCATCTGCAGTGATTTTGGAGCCCGAGAAAATAAAGTCTGCCACTGTTTCCATTGTTTCTCCCTCTGTTTGCCATGGAGTGTAGAATCCAATGCCATGATCTTCGTTTTTTGAATATTGAGTTTTAAGCCAGGTTTTTCACTCTCCTCTTTCACTTTCATCAATAGGCTTTTCAGCTCCTCTTTGCTTTCTATGGTATGGTTGTTGTCATCTGCATATCTGAGGTTATTGCTGTTTCTTCCAGCATTCTTTATTCTAGCTTGTGCTTCATCCAGCCTGGGATTTAGCATGATGTACTCTGTATATAAGTTGAATAAGCAGGGTGACAATATGCAGCTTTTATGTACTCCTTTCCCGATTTGGAACCAGTCTGTTGTTCCATGTCTTGTTCTAACTGTTGCTTCTTGACCTGCACACAGATTTCTCAGGAGGCAGGTAACGTGTTCTGGTTTTCCCAACTCTTTCAGAATTTTCCACGGTTTATTGTGATCGACACAGTCCAAGCCTTCAGCATAGTCAATAAAGCAGAAGTAGATGTTTCTCTGGAACTCTCTTGCTTTCTTGATGATCCAGTGGGTGTCAGCAGTTTGATCTCTGGTTCCTCTGCCTTTTCCAAATCCAGATTAACATACTGTTGAAGCCTGACTTGGAAAATTTTGAGTTTTACTTTACTAGCATGTGAGATGAGTGCAATTGTGCAGAAGGTTGAACATTTTTGGCATTGCCTTTCTTTGGGATTGGAATGAAAACTGACCTTTTCCAGTCCTGTGGCCACTGCTGAGTTTTCCAAATTTGCTGGCATATTGAGTGTAGCACTTTCACAACATCATATTTTAGGACTTGAAATAACTCAGCTGGGATCCCATCACCTCTACTAGCTTTGTTTGTAGTGATGCTTCCTAAGGACAACTTGACTTTGCATTCCAGGATGCCTGACTCTAGGTGAGTGATCACACCATCAAGGCTATCTGGGTCATGAAGATCTTTTTTGTATAGTTCTTCTGTGTATTTGTGCCACCTCTTCTTAATATCTTCTACTTCTGTTAGGTCCATACCATTTCTGTCCTTTATTGTGCCCACTTTTGCATGAAATGTTCCCTTGGTATCTCTAATTTTCTTGAAGAGATCTCTAGTCTTTCCCATTCTATTATTTTTCTCTTTTCTTTGCACTGATCACTGAGGAAGGCTTTTTATCTCTCCTTGCTCTTCTTTGGAATTCTGCATTCAGATGCATATATCTTTCCTTTTCTCCTTTGCCTTTAGCCTCTCTTCTTTTCTCAGCTATTTGTAAGGCCTCCTCAGACAACCATTTTGCCTTTTTGCATGTCTTTTCTTGGGGATGGTCTTGATCACTGCTTCCTATGCAATGTCATGAACCTCCATCCATAGTTCTTCAGGCACTCTGTCTATCAGATCTAATCCTGTGAATCTATTTGTCACTTCCACTGTATAATCAAAGGGACTTAATTTACGTCATACCTGAATGGTCTAGTGGTTTTTCCTACTTTTTTGATTTAAGTCTGAATTTGGGAGTAACGAGTTCATGATCTGAGCCACAGTCAGTTCCTGGTCTAGTTTTTGCTGACTGTATAGAGCTTCTCCACTTTGGCTGCAAAGAAGATAATCAATCTGGTTTTGGTATTGACCATCTGGTGATGTTCATGTGTAGAGTTATCTCTTGTGTTGTTGAAAGAGGTTATTTGCTATGACCAGTGCATTCTTTTGGCAAAACTCTGTTAGCCTTTGCCCTGCTTCATTTTGTACTCAGGCTAAACTTGTCTGTTACTTCAGGTATCTTGACTTCCTACTTTTGCATTCCAGTCCCCTATGATGAAAAGGACATCTTTTTTTTTGGGTTAGTTCTAGAAGATCTTGTAGGTCATCATAGAACTCTTCAACTTGAGCTTCTTTGGCATTAGTAGTTGGGGCATCGACTTGGATTACTGTGATATTGAATGGTTTGCCTTGGAAATGAACAGAGATCATTCATTTTTGAGACTGCACCCAAGTACTGCATTTTGGACTCTTTTGTTGGCTATGAGGGCTACTACATTTCTTCTATGGAATTCTTGCCCACAGTAGTAGACAAAATGGTCATCTGAATTAAATTCACCCATTCCAGTCCATTTTAGTTCAGCCATAGGTACACATGTGTCACCTCCCCCTTGAACCTCCCCCCCACCTCCCACCACATTCCATCCCTGTAGGTTGTCGCAGAGCATCCTGCATCATACAGTAAGTTTCCACTGGCTGTCTAATTTCATACCTGTTAATGTGTCTGTTTCAGTGTTCCTGTCTCAGTTCTCCCACTCTCTCTCCTGCCCTCTATATCCACAAGTCTGTTCTCCACTGCTGCTCTGCAGGTAGGTTCATCAGCACCATCTTTTTAGATTCCATATTTATGCATTAATACATGACATTTGTTCTTCTTTTTCTGACTTACATCACTCTGTATAATAGGCTCTAGGTTCATCCACCTTATTAGAACTGAGTCGACTGTGTTCCTTTCAATAGCTGAATAATATTATATTGTGTATATCTACTTAAGTGATTTTTATTTGGCACTTATTTGTTTCTTTTAATATTTTTGACTATCAAATATGTATAAGAGATCTATAAGAGAGATCATTTTATGTCTTCAGTTCAGTTCAGTTCAGTTCAGTCACTCAGTCGTGTCCGAATCTCCGCGACCCCATGAATCACAGCACGCCAGGCCTCCCTATGCATCACCAACTCCCTGAGTTCACCCAAACTCATGTCCACAGAGTCGGTGATACCATCCAGCCATCTCATTCTCGGTCGTCCCCTTCTCCTCCTGCCCCTAACCTTTCCTAGCATCAGAGTCTTTTCCAGTGAGTCAACTCGTCGCATGAGGTGGCCAAAGTATTGCAGTTTCAGTTTTAGCATCAGTCCTTCCAATGAACACCCAGGATTGATCTCCCTTAGAATGGACTGGTTGGATCTCCTTGCAGTCCAAGGGACTCTCAAGAGTCTTCTCCAGCACCACAGTTCAAAAGCATCAATTCTTCGGTGATCAGCTTTCTTCACAGTCCAACTCTCACATCCATACATGACCACTGGAAAAACCATAGCCTTGACTAGACGGACCTTTGTTGGCAAAGTAATGTCTCCGCTTTTTAATATATTATCAAGGTTGGTCATAACTTTCCTTCCAAGGAGTAAGCGTCTTTTAATTTCCTGCCTGCAATCAGCATCCACAGTGATTTTGGAGCCCCAAAAAAATAAAGTCTGACACTGTTTCCACTGTTTTTCCATCTATTTCCCATGAAGTGATGGGACCAGATGCCATGATCTTTGTTTTCTGAATGTTGAGCTTCAAGCCAGCCTTTTCACTCTCCTCTTTCACTTTCATCAAGAGGCTTTTGAGTTACTCTTCATTTTCTGCCATAAGGGTAGTGTCATCTGCACATCTGAGATTATTGATATTTCTCCCAGCAATCTTGATTCCAGCCTGTGCTTCTTCCAGCCCAGCATTCCTCATGATGTACTCTGCATATAAGTTAAATAAGCAAGGTGACAATATACAGCCTTGATGCACTCCTTTTCCTATTTGGAACCAGTCTGTTGTTCCATGGCCAGTTCTAACTGTTGCTTCCTGACCTGCATACAGGTTTCTCAAGAGGCAGGTCAGGTGGTCTGGTATTCCCATCTCTTTCAGAATGTTCCACAGTTTATTGTGATCGACACAGTCAAAGGCTTTGGCATAGTCAATGAAGCAGAAATAGATGTTTTTCTGGAACTATCTTCCTTTCTCCATGATCCAGCGGATGTTGGCTATTTGATCTCTGGTGCCTCTGCCTTTTCTAAAACCTGCTTGAACATCTGGAAGTTCACGGTTCACATACTGCTGAAGCCTGGCTTGGAGAATTTTGAGCTGACTTTACTAGCGTGTGAGATGAGTGCAATTGTGCGGTAGTTTGAGCATTCTTTGGCCTTGCCTTTCTTTGGGATTGGAATGAAGACTGACCTTTTCCAGTCCTGTGGCCACTGCTGAGTTTTCCAAATTTGCTGGCATACTGAGTGCAGCACTTTCACAGCATCATCTTTCAAGATTTGAAATAGCTCAACTGGAATTCCATCACCACCACTAGCTTTGTTCATCGTGATGCTTTCTAAGGCCCACTTGACCTCACATTCCAAGATGTCTGGCTCTAGGTCAGTGATCACGTTATCGTGACTATCTTGCTCATGAAGATCTTTTTTGTACATTTCTTCTGTGTATTCTTGCCACCTCTTCTTAATATCTTCTGCTTCTGTTAGGTCCATACCATTTCTGTCCTTTATCGAGCCCATCTTTGCATGAAATGTTCCCTTGGAATCTCTAATTTTCTTGAAGAGATCTCTTGTTTTTCCTATTCTGTTGTTTTCCTCTATTTCTTTGCATTGATCACTGAGGAAGGTTTTCTTATCTCTCCTTGCTATTCTTTGGAACTCTGCATTCAGATGCTTATATCTCTCCTTTTCTCCTTTGCTTTTCGCTTCTCTTCTTTTCACAGCTATTTGTAAGGCCTCCTCAGACAGCCATTTTGCTATTTTGCATTTCTTTTCCATGGGGATGATCTTGGTCCCTGTCTCCTGTACAATGTCACGAACCTCCGTCCAGAGTTCATCAGGCACTCTATCTATCAGATATAGTCCCTTAAATCTATTCCTCACTTCCACTGTATAATCATAAGGGATTTGATTTAGGTCATACCTGAATGGTCTAGTGGTTTTCCCTACTTTCTTCAATTTAAGTCTGAATTTGGCAATAAGGAGTTCATGATCTGAGCCACAGTCAGCTCCTGGTCTTGTTTTTGCTAACTGTATAGAGCTTCTCCATCTTTGGCTGCAAAGAATATAATCCATCTGATTTCGGTGTTGACCATCTGGTGATGTCCACGTGTAGAGTCTTCTCTTGTGTTGTTGGAAGAGAGTGTTTGCTATGACCAGTGCGTTCTCTTGACAAAACTCTATTAGCCTTTGCCCTGCTTCATTCCGTGCTCCAAGGCCAAATTTGCCTGTTACTGGCGGCGCAGACGCGAGAGACGCCGGCCCTGGAGGCGCAGAGGCGAGAGACGCCGCCCTGGTGCAACCGACCAGGCAAAGACGCGCAGCCGAGTGGAGCTACCCCACGCCTGAGGCCAGGCCCAGCGGCCGAGAGGAGCTGCCCCATGTCCAACAGGAGGTAGCTGTGCGGGCGCAGGAGGGCTGAGAGGATCTACTCCACGTTCAAGGTCAGGAGGGGTGGCCTTGAGGAGATACCCGTCATCCAAGGTAAGGTACAGCGGCTGCACTTTGCTGGAGCGGCTGTGAAGAGATTTTCCACGACCATGGTAAGAGAAATCCAAATAAGACGGTAGGTATTGCGAGGGGGCATCAGAGGGCAGACACACTGAAATCATAATCACAGGAAACTAGTTGATCTGATCACATGGACCACAGCCAAACGTGGTCCACTGGAGAAGGGAATGGCAAACCACTTCAGTATACTTGCCTTGAGAACCCCATGAACAGTATCGAAGGGCAAAATGATAGGATACTGAATGAGGAATTCCCCAGGTCAGTAGGTGCCCAGTATGCTACAGGAGATCAGTGGAGAAGTAACTCTAGAAGGAATAAAGGAACGGAGCAAAAGCAAAACCAATACCCAGTTGTGGATGTGACCGATGATAGAAGCAAGGTCCGGTGCTGTAAAGAGCAGTATTGCATAGGATCCTGGAATGTTAGGTCCATGAATCAAGGCAAATTGGAAGTGGTCAAACAGGAGATGGCAAGAGTGAACGTAGACATTCTAGGAATCAGTGAATTAAAATGGACTGGAATGGGTGAATTTAACTCAGATGACCATTATATCTACTACTGTGGGCAGGAATCCCTTAGAAGAAATGGAATAGCCATCATGGTCAACAAAAGAGTCCGAAATGCAGTACTTGGATGCAATCTTAAAAACGACAGAATGATTTCTTCGTTTCCAAGGCAAACCATTCAATATTACAGTAATCCAGGCCTATGCCCCAACCAGTAACGCTGAAGAAGCCGAAGTTGAACGGTTCTATGAAGACCTACAAGACCTTTTAGAACTAACACCCAAAAAAGATGTCCTTTTCATTATAGGGGACTGGAATGCAAAAGTAGGAAGTCAAGAAACACCTGGAGTAACAGGCAAATTTGGCCTTGGAGCACGGAATTTTATGTCTTATGGAAGTATATAATCTTGTCATAATATATTGGCTTATAACAAAATTTAACCCTACATTTATTATATATTTTAACACAAAACTCTGTGATAATCCTATAACCCACAAACAACTCACTTATTATTATAGTGACTCATAATTATTTTAAAATATACAAAGTGTTATGAAAAATGCAGAATTATATGGTATGCATGGTTTCCAAGAATTATCAGGAAGTCTAATTTCTTGTTCTCAAATCTTGAAGGTTACTATTAATTGGGAATTAGGAAACAGAGGCGTTACAAATAGCTGTGAAAAGAATAGAGGCGAAAAGCGAAGGAGAAAAGGAAAGATATAAGCATCTGAATGCAGAGTTCCAAAGAATATCAAGGAGAGATAAGAAAGCCTTCCTCAGTTGTCAATGCAAAGAAATAGAGGAAAACAACAGAATAGGAAAAACAAGAGATCTCTTCAAGAAAATTAGAGATTCCAAGGGAACATTTCATGCAAAGATGGGCTCGATAAAGGACAGAAATGGTATGGACCTAACAGAAGCAGAAGATATTAAGAAGAGGTGGCAAGAATACACAGAAGAAATGTACAAAAAAGATCTTCATGAGCAAGATAGTCACGATAACGTGATCACTGACCTAGAGCCAGACATCTTGGAATGTGAGGTCAAGTGGGCCTTAGAAAGCATCACGATGAACAAAGCTAGTGGTGGTGATGGAATTCCAGTTGAGCTATTTCAAATCTTGAAAGATGATGCTGTGAAAGTGCTGCACTCAGTATGCCAGCAAATTTGGAAAACTCAGCAGTGGCCACAGGACTGGAAAAGGTCAGTCTTCATTCCAATCCCAAAGAAAGGCAAGGCCAAAGAATGCTCAAACTACCGCACAATTGCACTCATCTCACACGCTAGTAAAGTCAGCTCAAAATTCTCCAAGCCAGGCTTCAGCAGTATGTGAACCGTGAACTTCCAGATGTTCAAGCAGGTTTTAGAAAAGGCAGAGGCACCAGAGATCAAATAGCCAACATCCGCTGGATCATGGAGAAAGGAAGATAGTTCCAGAAAAACATCTATTTCTGCTTCATTGACTATGCCAAAGCCTTTGACTGTGTCGATCACAATAAACTGTGGAACATTCTGAAAGAGATGGGAATACCAGACCACCTGACCTGCCTCTTGAGAAACCTGTATGCAGGTCAGGAAGCAACAGTTAGAACTGGCCATGGAACAGACTGGTTCCAAATAGGAAAAGGAGTACGTCAAGGTTGTATATTGTCACCCTGCTTATTTAACTTATATGCAGAGTACATCATGAGGAACGCTGGGCTGGAAGAAGCACAGGCTGGAATCAAGATTGCTGGGAGAAATATCAATAACCTCAGATATGCAGATGACACCACCCTTATGGCAGAAAGTGAAGAGTAACTCAAAAGCCTCTTGATGAAAGTGAAAGAGGAGAGTGAAAAAGTTGGCTTGAAGCTCAACACTGAGAAAACTATGATCATGGCATCTGGTCCCATCACTTCATGGGAAATTGATGGAAAAACAGTGGAAACAGTGTCAGGCTTTATTTTTTTGGGCTCCAAAATCACTGTGGATGCTGATTGCAACCAGGAAATTAAAAGACGCTTACTCCTTGGAAGGAAAGTTATGACCAACCTAGATAGTATATTAAAAAGCGGAGACATTACTTTACCAACCAAGGTCTGTCTAGTCAAAGCTATGGTTTTTCCCGTGGTCATGTATGGATGTGAGAGTTGGACTGTGAAGAAAGCTGATCACCGAAGAATTGATGCTTTTGAACTGTGGTGCTGGAGAAGACTCTTGAGAGTCCCTTGGACTGCAAGGAGATCCAACCAGTCCATTCTATAGGAGGTTGGTCCTGAGTGTTCATTGGAAGGACTGATGCTAAAGCTGAAACTGCAATACTTTGGCCACCTCATGCGACGAGTTGACTCACTGGAAAAGACTCTGATGCTGGGAGGGATTGGGGGCAGGAGGAGAAGGGGACGACAGAGAATGGGATGGCTGGATGGCATCACGGACTCGATGGAGGTGAGTTTGAGTGAACTCTGGAAGTTGGTGATGGATAGGGAGGCCTGGCATGCTGTGATTCACGGGGTCGCAAAGAGTCAGACATGACTGAGCGACTGAACTGAACTGAACTGATCCCGTAAGGATGGGAGCTGGTACACCTTGTGTTCCCCTTTTTGCTACTGATCCTGACTCAAACCAGCAATCACAAATGCAAGAGCAGACAGATGAAGGGGTGGATAAAAGCAAGACTTGCAATTTGGTGCTGTCGGTGGAAATGTTTTGGGCTTCCCTTGTGGCTCAGTGGTAAAAAACCTGCCTGCCAATGCAGAAGACACAGGTTCAGCCTGTGAGTAAGGAAGAGCCCCTAGAGAAGGAAATGACAATCTACTCCTGTATTCTTGCCTGGAGAATTCTATGGACAGAGCAGCCTGGTGGACTAAAGTCCGTGGGGTTACAAAGAGTCAGACATGACTTAGAGACTAAACAATAATAACAAGTGGAAATGTTTGCCATTAAAAAGAACTGCCCTGCCAGAGGATTTAGTGCTGGTTAAGCCCCTGAAAGGAGATCCAACCAGTCCATTCTAAAGGAGATCAGTCCTGGGTGTTCATTGGAAGGACTAAAGCTGAAACTCCAATACTTTAGGCACCTCATGCAAAGAGTTGACTCACTGGAAAAGACTCTGATGCTGGGAGGGATTGGGGGCAGGAGGAGAAGGGGATGGCAGAGGATGAGATGGCTGGATGGCATCACTGACTCAATGGACATGAGTTTGAGTGAACTGCGGGAGTTGGTGATGGACAGAGAGGCCTGGCGTGCTGTGATTCATGGGGTTGCAAAGAGTCAGACATGACTGAGTGACTGAACTGAACTGAAGCCCCTGACTTCTGACTTCATCTGGTCTGAGAGTTGCTTATTGTCTGTCGTCATCATGACCCATTTCACTTTCTCAGGCTCCCAGCTTCACTTGGGCCACTGAAATCAACACTGGGCGCTGGATGAGGAGCTCCTGTCTGCAGCCCCTTCCTCCCTCTACTTCTGTACCACTTTTACCACTGCAACCTCATCAGGCCCCTTTTAGGTCTGAGTTCCTGTTCTGTGGTAGCCCATCCTACTTTGCACTTTACTTGTGCTGTGATCATTTAGAAACATAATTCAGAATTTTTTGAGATTAAGTACAACAGTCCTTTTCATAACCAGACACCTGATAGGATTAATAATGGGTGATATAGGAATAAAAGTGTTAATAGCTAATAGCATTATAAAACTTAATTGTTATACTTCTATAAGCTGATAATAACTTCATATGGTGCTACTGGGAGAGATGTCTACTCTTCCGGGGGTGGAGGGGTGCTCTGGAAGACTCTAAATCTTTGTTTGCCTTCTGAAAATTTGGGATATGTGGCAGACATTGTGAGTCCCTTGGACTGCAAGAAGATAAAATCAATCAATCCTAAAGGAAATCAACTGGAAGGACTAATGCTGAAGCTGAAAGTCCAAAACTTTGGCCTCTTGATGTGTAGAGCCAACTCACTTGAAGACACCCTGATTCTGGGAAAGATTGAGGGTAGGAGGAGAAGGGGGAGACAGAGGATGAGGTGGTTGTGTAGCATCACTGACTCACTGGACATGAATTTGAGCAGACTCCAGGAGATATTGAAGGACTGGGAAGCCTGGTGTGCTGCAATCCATGGGGTCACAAAGAGTTGGACACAACTTAGTGACTGAACAACAGCCATAAATTGTGAGTTTTCTATTTAGGCATCATTCCACCTTCTTCCTGTTAACAAAACCCAGATTTTATTCAAGTGCTGGGGTAGAGCATGCTTTATTGACCCTGCTCCTTCTCTAGGGGAAGAATGCTATGCAGATAAAACCGATCAAAAAAAATTCCAATTTTTCAGCCAGATCTGATTAGGGCTTGTGAGCTTGTGACTATACTGTGGTTAATGAGATGTAAGGGGATGTTTACTTGGAGGTGTCTGAAACCATTTTCTACAATTTCTTAAAGAAATTGATACACATAAAGAGAGACACTTTTTTTCTCCCATCTCTGACTGCAGAGGTGCAAGGAGCTGCCGGCTGCAGCCATTTTATGCCCAAGAGGACATTTGCCAGCTGGCTGAGGATGCAGAAGCCTGGTGGTATCTTTGTGTGTCTTTATTATTTCTAGCCCTGGAAATTCTGTCTTGAGACTTTGTGAGGAAGTGTTGATTACTTCTACCTGTGTCAGTTGCACTTGGCAGTGAGAAGAATCTCAAACTCAGATAGCCCTTGCCCTCTGGCAAGATGAATTTTGTGGTAAAACATGTAGAAGGACTTTAGAAAAGTTACAAACTCTATAAATTGAAGTCATTTATCTTTAGCACACATGCCCACAAAGTATCAAATGGTGCAATTTCATGCCTTGTGACTGGTTAGCCAGGGAAAAATTGAAAAGTGGGAGGTCTTCCTAAGGTCTCTCAATTCACACCTGATAGCTAGCCCACTGCTTTGCACATATATAAGGCTGAGTCCATCTTCTCTGGAGGCAGTGTGGTGTAGGTGGGGGTACCTTGCATGGGTTGCCGGGAGAACTGGTTTTAGGTTTATCTCTGCAAGTAGTTAGCTGTTTGACCCCTGGACAAGTTAAATAACCTCTTTTAGCCACTGATGTCTCTTTTAGAACTTGGGGATAATAGCCTGCATTGCTCTCAGGGTTTTGGCTGGCATCAAATGAGAGAGGGTATAGTTTTCAAACTATATGCCAAAAAAGTGATGATAATTTCTATAGACTGAATATTTATGTCCTGACCAAACTTTTTTAAATATATTTTTTAATTGGGGTAGAGTTGCTTTACAATGTTGCATTATTTTCTGCTGTACAACAAAGTGAATCATTTATATACATACAAATTTCCCCTCCCTCTTAGACCTCCCTCCCCACCCCCATTCCATCCATCTAGGTCACCACTGAGCACCCAGCTGAGCTCTAAATTCATATCTGGAAACCCTAACCTTCAACATGATGGTATTAGAAGCTGGAGCCTTTGGGAGAATTTCAGGTTATAATGGTGAAGCCCTCATGAATTGGATTAGCGCTTTTATAAAGGCCCTAATGAATTCTTTGTCCCTTCCCCAACAGAGGACACAGGGAAAAGAGAGTGGTCTGTGAACCAGGAAACTTGATCTTGAACTTCCTTGCCTCCAGAACTGTGAAAAATACGTTTCTGTTGTTGGTGAGTTCTCCAGTCCATAATAATTCTGTTACAACAGTCCAAATGGAATAAAACAGTGATGATGATGATGATGATAAAGAAGAGTTTGTGCCATCTGGTCATCAGTCAGATTCTAAAAATAACAAAACTTGAAGAAGGTGGAAGATGGACAAAAGAGGGTCACAGAACAAGTGAGAAATGTGAACTGTGAAATCTGAAACCTACAAGGGGAGCGGTCAACACAGCTGAGAGGAGCATTCAGAGAAATGTAGTAGCCTCTCCTCAATGCAGCACTGTGAGCCTCCTGGGTTGGATCCAGGGCTTCCTTCATGTATTTTACTCTGACACATTCAGATGAGTTTCAGTTCAAGTGGACATTTTAGTCTTAACCCATATCCAGTCTAAGTGGCTGTAGTCTTTCAATCCCAAGCCTCCCTTTCCTGGAGTTGTCTGTGTGAACCAGTATAGCAGAACACTGGATTCCAGCAAGCATCTTCCTTTTCTTTATTCTTTTTGAACATTCGGATGTAACAATTCTTTCCTTATAAATGTACCTGTCTCCACAAAATCAATGAATTCCTCTAAGTACATAAATCAATTTTTGTAAATTGAGTCATCTGTCAACGTGGTAGGAGGGCTTGCTAGCTACCAGAATTCTGTGGCGATCTCCTAGGTACAACAGCTAAATCAGAGAGGAATAAAAATTTGAGTCTGACTGAGTCAGATCCTTCAGTGTAGAGCATGCTATCTGTCTAGGATATTTCTCTGCATTTCTCCTTCCTGATCCTTCCCTCACCACCCTGTGTGTTCTAGATGTAGGCACATTGATTACTTATCATGATGGTCATGGCTGCATTCCAGCCTGGAGGACTCCTACTCAAACTTCAAAGCCCATCCCATTTATTCCCTCCTATCTGCAACTTTCCTTGCTTATTCCATTATTAATGAATTGTTTGATTTGTCTTGATCCCCAGAGAATTTTTTAATACATCTTCACTATAGCAATACCATATTGGTAGACGTTTTAGTTATATGTCTGCCTCCTTCTGTT
This sequence comes from Moschus berezovskii, assembly GCF_049115385.1. NCBI lineage: Eukaryota > Metazoa > Chordata > Mammalia > Artiodactyla > Moschidae > Moschus > Moschus berezovskii. The sequence continues at coordinate 75,967,634 of NC_142466.1, read as the reverse complement.
AGAATATGAGTTTCTTAAGGGTCCTCATGTGATGAGTTGACTCACTGGAAAAGAGTCTGATGCTAGGAAGGATTGGGGGTGGGAGGAGACGGGGACGACAGAGAATGAGATGGCTGGATGGCATCAGCGACTCGATGGACATGAGTTTGAGTGAACTCTGGGAGTTGGTGATGGACAGGGAGGCCTGGCGTGCTGTGATTCATGGGGTCGCAAAGAGTCGGACACGACTGAGCGACTGAACTGAAGGGTAGGGATGACATCTTAAATACATTTTTTATCACTCGTACTGGCACAATGCCCTGCATACAGAAAAAGTAATCAATAAACATTTGTTGAATTAAATTGAATTTGTAAATTAGATTTACTTAAGGGAGAACACACCTGTATTCATTTCCCAAAAGGATTCTAGGTTATATAAATAATTTTGCCGAAGGATCTCTTCAGAGGGTAAATCCCCTGGGCATTTGCAGCAGGATGCAATTTCAAATAACCTAGATCCTCGTCACTTTTTGCAGGTGAACATTTCCAGCTTAAAGTGGGAGGAGGCAGTGTATCCATCAAGATGCAGTCAACACCTCGCTCACATGCAGGGATAACCTTTAAGACACATAGTTCATAAGTTGAATAGTTTTATCCTTCTCCCTTTAGAGTCTGAAGAGAACTGCTGGGCCTGCAACCCTGGTATGTGGGGGTGTTCAGGGCACAACGTGCGCGGCTGGGGGTGAGGGCGATGGAAGACCGAGGCTGTTAAGGAGAAGCACACATGCTTTGCTTCACCTTTCTCAACTCTCATAACAGTCCATTTCAATTCCACCATGAAACTGCACATCTGTCATCACCCATTAAAGGTGTTTGTAAGCAACTGCAAAATATTGAGGCCGATGCATTTCAGCACTAATATTGCTATTAATATTGATATCTCTTGTGATGCCAGCATCATATTAATAATGCTCCTTGCAGACTCCTTAGATGTCTTCCTCTTCTCCACTCTTCTGAGCCTTAGCCTTGCCCTGTAGCTTATTTTTAAGGATTTTCAGAAGTTATTGATTACACAATAAAAGGGAGCAAGAAATCAAACCTGGCCTTTACTCACGTGTTATATCATATGTGTTGGAACCATCCTTCTCTAAACTAAACTCGAGGATAGCTTTTGTCTTTAACCAAGACAAAGCACGGCGCATCTTTGATCACTCATTTATTCCCTGGACATTTATTGAGCACTGCTGTTTCCCAGGTTGGTGCTAGTGGTAAAAAACCTGCTTCCCAATGCAGGAGACGAAAGAGATGAGGGTTCGGTCCCTGGGTCAGGAAGATCCCCTGGAGGAGGGCATGGCAACCCACTCCAGTCTTCTGGCCTAGGAAACCCCACGGATAGAGGAGCCTGGTGGGCTATAGTCCATAGGGTCGCAAAGAGTCGGACACAACTGAAATGATCTAGCATGCACGCACGCTTCTTAGGGACTGTGGGAGGTCCTGGGGACCCAGAGATGAAGTTTGAGGGTATTGCCCTTCTGATGGCCAAGTCTGGGTGGGACCAGGGGTGAGGGCAGTGCTGTGGTGAAATACAGAGCAGCACAGAGTTCCCTCCCCTTCTTTTGGCTTAATGCAGAGGCTGTATTCAGAAAAGGCTTCCTGGAGTTCTTAAACAGGGACCAGCATTGTTATGGGCTGAATGTGTGCCCTCCCCCGACCCCAGTTAGCACCTCAGAATGTGACTGTATTTGGAGACAGTCTTCAGAGAAGTGATCAAGGTACAATGAATCACTAGGTTGGGCTCTAATCCAAATGGCTGGTATAGCAGAGGAGATTTGGACAGATAGGCACAGAAGACTGTGAAGACATGGGTGGAAGGTGGCCTACCACAAGCCAAGGAGAGAGGTCTCAGGAAACAGCCCTGTAGAATCCTGATCTTGGACTTCCAGCCTCTTTGTCACAGTTATTTTTCAGTAGCTAAGTTGTGTCTGACTCTTTGTGACCCCATGGACAGCAGCAGAATAGTGAAGCCTCCCCTGTCCTTCACTGTCTCCCAGAGCTTGCTCAAATTCATGTCCACTGAGGTGGTGATGCTATCTAAACATCTCATGCTTTGCCACCCCCTTTTCCCCCTGCCCTCAAACTTTCCCAGCATCAGGGTCTTTTCTAATGAGTCAACTTTTTGCATCAGGTGGCCAAAGTATTGGAGCTTCAGCTTCAGCATCGGTCCTTCCAATGAATATTCAGGGTTGATTTCTTTTAGGATTGACTGGCTTGATCTCCTTGCAGTCCAAGGGACTCTCAAGAGTCTTCTCCAACACCACAGTTCAAAAGTATCAATTCTTTGGTGTTCAGCCTTCTTTATGGTCCTACTATCACATCTGCACGCAACTACTGGAAAAACCATAGCTTTGACTATACAGACCTTTGTCAGCAAAATGATGTCTCTGCTTTTTAATATGCTATCTAGGTTTGTCATAGCTTTCCTTCCAAGAAGTAAATGTCTTTTAATTTCATGGCTGCAGTTACTGTCCACGGTGATTTTGAAGCCCAAGAAAATAAAAATCTGTCACTGCTTCCACTTTTTCCCCTTCTGTTTACCATGAAGTGATGGGATCAGAGGCCATGATCTTAGTTGTTTTTTTTTTTTTTTTGCTTTTTTTTTTTTTTTAGGTAATTAATTTATTTTTTATTGGAGGCAAATTATTTTACAATATTATATTGGTTGGTTTTGCCATACATTGATATGAATTTGCCCCGGGTTTACATAAGTTCCCCCTCCTGAACCGCCCTCCCACCTCCCTCCTCCCTTTATCCTCCCTCTGGGTCATCCCCACATGCCAGCCCCGAGCATCCTATAACATGCATTGACCCTGAACTTAGTTTTTTGAATGTTGTTTCAAGCCAGCTTTTTCACTCTCCTCTTTAATCCTCATCAAGAGGCTCTTTAGTTAAAGTGGTGGACAAGATGCCTCAGAGAGAATATGTTAATGGAGAGAGGTGACAGACATCGACATTGTCCAGAAAGGAGTCTTCTCCATAAAACTGTGAAGGATGAAGAAAGTGAAAGTGTTAGTCACTCAGTTGTGTCTGACTCTGCGATCAAATGGACTGTAGCTTGCCAGGCTTTTCTATCCATGGAATTCTCCAGGCAAGAATACTGGAGTGGATTGACATTCCCTTCTCTAGGGGATCTTCCCTACCCAGGGATTGAACCATGGTCTCCTGCATTGCAGGTGGATTGTTTACTGTCTGAGCCACACACAGCAAATGAAGGATGCAGGGGTGACGTCAAAAGCTGCCTGGAGAAAAGGTTTTTGATGACCTGTGCCAAGTTGGGGCTAAGGTCATAGTGGAGAGAGCCAGAAAACAGATGATGGAGGTATGCTGTGGTCTTCCCCATTATTGGTTAGTGGCTTTCTCTTCACAGAGTTCTTCCTGCCACCTTATCACGTGCACTTGGTGTGTGTGGAGATGTGGTATCAATCATCCACAATTTATGAACAAGGAAGCATAAGTCAAGAGAAGGCCCTCTTACCTGGGGGTCTGTAGGATCGCCTTCTGGTAATCAACAATAAGGCGGACTCTGTCAGTTGAATGACCTCAGAACAGGCTCCTCCTGTCCCAATTCTGCCTCACCTGACCTCCCTGGGCAGCATGCGTCTTGGTCTCCCACGGACACTAAAGCACTTATTTGACTCTAGAAGGGTCAACAAAGGTCTGTCCAGTCAAAGCTATGGTTTTTTAGTCATGTATGGATGTTAGAGTTGGACTATAAAGAAAGCTGAGCGCCAAAGAATTGATGCTTTTGAACTGTGGTGTTGGAGAAGACTTTTGAGAGTTCCTTAGATTGCAAGGAGATCAAACCAGTTAGTCCTAAAGGAAATAAGTCCTGAATATTCATTGGAAGGACTGATGCTGAAGCTGAAACTCCAATACTTCGGCCACCTGATGCAAAGAACCAACTCATTGGAAAAGGCCCTGATGCTGGGAAAGACTGAAGGCAGGAGGCGAAGGGGACAACAGAGGATGAGACAGTTGGATGGCATCACCGACTTGATGGACATGAGCTTGAGCAACTCTGGGAATTGATGATGGACAGGGAAGCCTGGCATGCTGCAGTCCAGCATGGGGTTGTAAAGATTTGGGCACGATTGAGTGACTGAATTGAAGTGAGAGGGTTTACGAGTGAGCTTGATCCCTTATTTCACACAGGGGTAGGATTTTCTTACAAAAATGTCCTTGTTCCAGCAGACTCCACTTTTCCCCAGCCACCCCTATTTTAAGTTCTTAGTTCTGCAAATGCCCTCCATTTCTTTTTAAAAATTTATATAGAGTTGATTTACAATATTGTGTTAGTTTCAGGTGTACAGCAAAATGAGTCAGTCATATATATACACACACACACACACACACACACACACACATATATATAATTTTTTTCAGATTATTTTCCATCATAGATTATTATAAGATATTAAATAGTATTCCCTGTGCTATACAGTAAATCCTTGTTGCTTATCTATTTTATACATATATAAGATAGACCTGAACCTGGGTCTCCTGCACGGCAGGCAGATTCTTTACCGTCTGAGCCAAACCTTATATATAGTAGTGCATGTCTGTTAATCCCATATTCTTCATTTATTGTCCTCACCCTTCCCCTTTGGTAACCACACGTTTGTTCCTCTGTCTATGAGTCTTTTTAAGCCTTCCTGTCCAAGTCTGGGCCTTCTGCCCTTGGATCACCCCATCTTCACCGACTACCACCAAAGTAGGTCCCAGCCCCAACCCCCAAGTCTTACACGTTCTGCTAGCCCAGGCTCCAAACAAATGCCAGTGGGTCTTCTGGGCTCAGCCTTGCTGCTTCAGAAGGGGGAGGGGTGGTAGAGGCCAGAGAGAAGCCTGGGCAGCTGCAGCTTCAGACCTGCGTCCCAGCCTGTCCCCTCCGCCAAACCTGACCAGTACCCCTCTCGAGACTCCTGAAGGCAGATGGAACTTACCTGCTTGAAAATAAATTTTCCTGATAGGCTCTCCAGTCAAGGTTATGTGTGGAATCCTCCCACCACTCTGGGGAAAACCAGCTCATGCATCCTTACTCCTTGAGAAATCATAACCTTGACCTTGTTTTGTTAAAGGCACATTCTCCTTTTATCCTGGCCTGATTTTCATTACAAGATGTTTTTGCATTAACCCTGGGCCTTCTGTGGATGAATGACACTATGTAAAGTCTTTTTCTCTGCTCCCCAGATTTCTCTCTTAATAGAAGAGATTTCAATGCAACTCCCCTGCAGCACCCCCCCACCCCCGCACCCCATATTTGTCTTTTCTGAAATAAAATTGTTGGGACTTCCCTGGTGGTCCAGTAGCTGAGAATCCACCTGCTAAAGCCGGGGACATGGGTTTAATCTCTGGTCTGGAAAGATCCCACAGGCCATGGGGCAACTAAGCCCACGGGGTAACTAAACCTATGCACCACAACTACCGAAGCCAGTGTACCTAGAGTCACTGCAACGAGAAACCCGCACACTGCTGAGAAGAGTAGCCCCTGCTTGCTGCAACTAGAGAAAGCACATCAACAAAGGCCCAGCACAGCCAAAAGTAAACAAATAAAAATTTAAAAGTAAATAAAACTGTTACTATACTAGGGCTTGTAACCAGGTTTTAGGGTTCAAATCTCATACTTTCTGGCCCATGTGTTTTGAAGGGATAGCTAGCCATTAGCTGTGAATGTGGGTGAGTTTAGATTTGCTGACTGGCTTACTAAAGCCTGGCATCCGGGGGGCACTTGTTCATAAAATCAGACTGTGGCATTTTTGTATTATAGATGTCAGACAGTGATCTAAGAGTTGGCAGCACAGAGACAATTGAAACAACATTCCTTTTTTTTTTTTTTTTTAGTTTTAGTAATATATTTTATTTAACCCAAAATATTAATCTCCAGAGTATTACGTAAACATGTAATCAACACAATTATTAATGAGATTACATTTTTATAGTAAATCCACTGTGACTGTAACCTTACAACACATCTCAATTTGGACTAGCATTCATTCTTATCAACATTCCTGCCTTCAGAGAAGTTATATTGGGGCTGGGAAACATGTCAATTAATAAATGCAATAAAAAGTCGCAACAACTCCCTGAAAGTCCCGCTCTAATTTCTGCCCTTCAAGAAACCACCTTTCTCAATGACCCTCAGAATAGACATTCTGAGGGGCTCAGACAGTGGCGGATACAGTCCCTTCATTACACATGTGGGGTCAGAGAACCAGAGAGGGGAGGATAGAAAGAAACACACATCTGACAGCGAGCGTGGCTGGTACCATCCGGGCATGATGACTTGCAGTGAGGGGAGTCGTGGCTTGTGTTGAGGGCAAAGCAGGGACCCACGGTGCAGCCCCAATTCTCCCTCTGAGGCTTAGAGCACCCCTGGGTTCTTCAGTTGGGACTCCTTCCCTGCTGGATCTCCATCTGTCTCCTGCACCTCCACGGTCCAGTGCAGTGCTTCTGGGGCCAAACAAGCTGTTCCCATTTAAAAGAAGCTCTATCCTCCTGGCTCCTCCTCTGGTCCCTCTGGGAGCAGCCCTGCCTGGCCAGCCCGGTTGGAGTCTCTTCTCAGGATGAATACTTTGTCTCTGCCTTCTAATCCCTCACATGTCCAGAAGGAGAGGCTGGAATTGTTCCCTCCATCAGGCAGGCAGGAAAACAGATCCAACCTGAGGTGTTGGCCAGCAGGGTAGAACTGGCACTGTCCTTTATTTTGGCTCCTTTCCTAAGCTCCCTCCCTCACATCCCCAGGTCCCTTTGTTAAGAAGCAAATGGTGTGTGGGATTTCCGTGGTGGTCCAGTGGTTAAGAATCTGTCTGCCAGTGCAGAGGACATGGGTTCGATCGCTAGTTCAGGAAGATTCCACATGCTGCAGAGCAACTGAAGCCCATGAATCACCACTACTGAGCCCGAGGGCTGCAACTACTGAAGCCCGCACACCGAGAGCCAGTGCTCCGTAGCGAGAGGATCCTGCGCGCTGCACGAAGAGTCGCCGCCGCTCACTGCAACTGGTAAAAGCCCTCGCACAGCAATGAAGGCCCATGAAACCAAAAATAAATTGAAAAAAGAAAAAAGAATCCACTGGTGTGGCCACACCGAGCTCTACTCCCCAGCACCTATTAGCCTTATGTGTTCCCTTGCTGCATGATGGCCAGGGGCAGTTGTGAGCAGATGGCCGTCAGCAACTCTGGTCTCCACTTTTGCCCTTCTCAGGAGACATGTCTGCCATTCCCCCTCCAGCTAGCATGCTCAGCTCTCTCCCTTCCATGGGCCAGCAGGAAGACCTTTCCCTGTTGGTACAATCGGTGCTGATGCTGAGCAGACAGCTGCAGGCTTGATCCGAGTGACCCTCTGCACAGGCTGGGTGACAGGGCCTCTCGCCTCTCCCACCCCTAGGCGAGGCTTGAGTCTGCGTGTCACAGCATCTCTGGGCCTGTGGACATGGCCGGACTCTTTGCTTTGGTCTCACGTCAGGCCCCGACTTGATTATTTTTCCAAGCACAGTGATTATCCCCCTAATCATACCAGGAAATGAAAAGCTGCAGACATTTTCCACGCGGCGTCCCTGTCGATCTCTGCTGTATTATAAATGTGAAAGTTGATTGAACCAGGGAAACGATTTAAAGGAAGAATTTCCAGAGCGACCTAGATAAGAGGTAGTCTCTCCCAAGGCCTAGGGCAGCTCTGGCTGGCTGTGAACGCAGAACCATGGTGGGGCCTAGAGTGTCTCTCCCTGGCCCCCTCCCCACAGGTCTGAGTGGCACAGAAAGCCATAGCTTGGAGCCTCAGGACTCACTCCAGGTAATCCCAGCCCCGAGTGGCACAGAGAAGACGCGGGCTGATCCCCCCAAGATCAGCCCACATGTTCTGACCTTGTAGTTACGGGGTCCCTGGTGATGTCTGCTTCCCTCCTCACCTGCCTGGGAATTGACCTGTCTCTGTAGCCATCCTCCTCTCTCATCAGGACAGAGGCTTTCTCTATTGACCTGTGAATCCTCTACCCCTGATCTCCAGGGTGATCGGATGTCCAAACTCTGAGTGCAGTGATAATGATGACCATGAGACTACATAGCTGATATCGACTCTGCTGTGGGTGTATGAGAATATATAGCTGATAACGACTATGCTCTGGGTGTTCTAAATATTGCAACTAGTTTCAGTTCATAACCAGTCTCAGAGGACTGCGTCCCAGTTTGTAATCTTTCCACCATCTCCTTTCCCCACACTCAGGTGACATTGTGACTGTCTTGTGTGTGTGCTCAGTCACTCAGTTGTGTTCGACTTTTTGTGACCCTGTGGACTGTAGCCCTTCAGGCTCCTCTGTCCTGGATTCTCCAGGCAAGAATACTAGAGTGGGTTGCTATGCCCTCCTGCAGGGGATCTTCACATCCAGGAATTGAACCCTTCTCTTATGTCTCCTGCATCATCAGGCAGGTTCTTTACCACTAGTGCCACCTGGGAAGCCCTTTGACTGTCTTATCAAGATCCAACTGCAGGGGAAGCAAAGGAGGAAGAAAGTTCTTCCTCTTCTGCCCTTTGTGTACGTGTTTAGTTGCTAAGTATATCCAACTCTTTGCAACCCCATAGACTATAGCCCGCCAGGCTTCTCTGTCCATGGGTTTCTCCAGACAAGAATATTGGAGTGGGTTGCCATTTCCTTCTTCAAGGGATCTTCCTGACCCAGGGATTGAACCCGCGTCTCTCCTGCATTGCAGGTGGATTCTTTACTACTGAGCCACACGGGAAGCCTTTAATCTGAAACAGAAATCTCTGCTAAGAGTGATTATGTATTCCCTTCTGTTTTCCTGTCTCGCCTTTCTTTCCCTCTTCCCTCACCTCGTGTCTCTGGGCATCTGCTGGTCTCCCTGGTTTGCCTAAGCTTTCATCCCCTACCTTGCGAACCTGCTCCAGATTCCCTTCAGATCCTGCTCCCTCAGACACAGCAGCCCTGCCAGTCCTGCCGGCCTGCGCCGCTCCTTGCTTCCTCTGCTCTTCGGGTCCCGTCATGAATATCTTTAATTTCATCGCTTACCTCCTGCCTTTCTTTTTGAATGTTGTGGATATTGTTTCCGTTGATAGCCTGCTCTTTTATAAAAGTGTATTTGCTATTCTGTGGGCTTGGGGTGGGACAGCCCAGGTATATATAAAGAAAGCAGCTTATAAAATAAACATCAGGAGGACTAGCCTTTCTCCCAGAAGCAATGGGGCTTGCAAGAGGGAAAGGAAGGTACACACATCCTCAAGGGGGAAGGGAAGCAGGCTGGTCCACCTGAGTCTAGAGGGGCCCCCTGCACCATGGCCACCCCCACATCTCCTACTTCCTTGAGCCGTTTTCCCATGTATACAGCCGGTTCTCGTTCAACACACTCTATTGCGCATGAGCTGTGTACCAGCCTCTATGGCGCAGGCAGAAAGGACAGCTCTACCCCTTATCGAGCTGGGAGAGAAAGGGGGTCATGCTAACAGCTTTTATGTGCCATGTGCTGTTCTGAGTGTCTGACGGGCAGTCACTCTCTGAACTCTTAAACCACCCTGTGCAGCGGGTAATGGTAGTATCATCTTCAGCGTTTTACAGAAGAGGAAACTGAGGCACAGTGAGGTTAAGTACATGGCCTGTGGGTGAAAGCTATGACATGGCACAGGCTTGAGAGCCAGGATTCCATCTGAGCCAGTGGGGACGCTGAGTGCATGCTGCCTTCCTAGGCTCTCCTGCCTCTTACGTGTCATGATAATGACGTGAAACAGCCAACCCCGTGAGGCGCATCTGAGGGGTACACACGATTTTCCAGGCAAGAGTACTGGAGCGGGCTGCCATTTCCTGCCCAGGGGCTCTTCCTGACCCAGGGATCGAACCCACATCTCTCCTGCAATGCAGCTGGATTCTTTACTTGTACTGCCACCTAGGAAGCCCCTTGAGTCTCATGAAAGGGTGCAATTTAAAGAAGTGAAGGGAAAGAGGTATTTTAGGCAGGAAGAAGGAAACTGCCAGAGACACGGTTTTAGAGTAAGATAGAGATGAGAGAGAGTGCGCATGCGCCATGCGTGCGTGCGTGCATGCGTGCGTGTGTAACTGCAGCGGGTATGAAGAAAGGACAAGCTTGCAGGCCATCCAATATATCCTCTGCCGGGAGGAGGTCTGGCATGTCCATGTCCAGATTCTTACTCAGAGGACCAGCACTGCAGTAGGGAGGGCCTGTGGGCGACGGGGGCAAAAAAGCTGGATGACAGTGACTCCTCTCTGATCCCACCGTAGACTTGCTGCGTGTGATTTCTGCTCCTTTTCCTCGCCTCTCTAAATGTAAACTGCCTGCCTGGTGCAGACTGTGCTCCCTAGCTTTCTTCAGCTGTCACGGTATTAAGTGTAAAACAACAACAACATATATTTAGTTTATGTTATTTACAAACTGTAACATTCAGCCTGAAAACAAATTGAGATTTCTGGGCAAAGAGGCAGCGTCTGATGTTGGAGTGAGGTTTCTTGTCGTTCTGAGTCAGTCTGTTCCTGCAGATGCCTCGGAGAAGGCGGAGCCACCTGCCGGGTGGTGGGAGGGAAGGCTGTGTGGGACAGGGGACGGGGGAACGGGGGACCCAGAAGGCAAGATTGGACAGTAAAGCCTGGAGTGTGGTGTTTCCAGGATCGGCTTACCCAGGTCAGGAGAGCACCATCTGGTTGCAATTAATGAACAGCATGAGCAGTGGTGATGCTCCTATCAGAGGGCCTGGGATGGGATGCAGCCTGCACCCAATAAAGTGTGCTGTGTTCTTTGGTGGTGCGCCATGTGTCTCCGCCCATCTTTCCTTCCTAAGAGATTCTGACCCACTGTCTCTGGCACGAGTCAAGTAACCTCCCATTTCTCATTTGGTGACTATAACCCTTTTCCCTGGTGGGAAGCCAAGAGGGGAGAGGAAGAGCAGATAGGAGGATTCCTGTTGCTACAAAATTCTGTGACTAAAATCCCAGAGCAAATGGGGTCCATCACTCCTTTTAGGTGTTACCCATCTTGAGTTCCAAGCTTTCCTGTGTTACCATGAACTGTGACATCCGCCTCTACTCAAACTCTGCCCCACCCCCAGTCCTCCCCACTCATAGAGGTGGGCTCCTGAGCTTGGCTCATCTGCTCAGTGCAAATCTAGGAGGTCTGTGGGCGCTATTGAAAGAGAAGGTTTTCCCTGATGCCTCAGTGATAGAGTATCCAACTACCAATGCAGGAGATGCGGGTTCAATTGCTGGGTTGTGAAGATCCCCTGGAGAAGAAAATGGCAACCCACTCCAGTATTTTTGCCTGAAAAATTCCATAGACAGAGGAGCCTGGTGGGCTACAGTCCATGGGCTCGCAAAGACTTGACAAGACTTAGTGACTGAACGAAAGACTGGAAGAAAATGTCTTATGTCCTCCCGGAGTGGAACCGGTAAGAATGGAGGGACTGGAGCAGCCACAGACCACCCTGAAGGAAGACCCTGCCTGAGATGCCCCAAACAAATGGAGTTAACAGATGACCATTAGGGACCTGGTGACATCTTTGAGCCCCTTGGTAAATCTGGGCATGAAGCTAGTGAATCCTCAGATTTCCCAGTTGGAGAGAGTCATAGATTCTATTTTCTCCTTTCAGTCAAAGTTCATGTCACTTGCATCTGTGAAACAGCCCTAAACAACAGGGTGCTGACCATGTTTGGTGAATTGAACAGCTAATGGGGGGAGGGTGGAGAAAGTGGGAGATCCAAACCCAAGGCTGCCTGTGACTAAGTTTTCAGAAAACTGTCCATCTGCTTCAACGGGTGGGGACGGACCATGGACTTGGCCCTTCTGTGTGCATTCCTCAACTTTACTATTTATGATCAACAGAAAGAAAGCTGCAGAAACTGGAAGGATCTTTGGAGACTGTCCCACACCTCATTTTATGGCTGTGAAACTAGAGACCCAGGTAAAAAGCATGACTGCAAGACTATGCAGTGTGTTAGTGACTAATTCTTTATGTTAGCTTAAAGTTTTGCCAGGGCACAAAGTTGTTGGGGTGTTGGGGCTGGACAGGAATGAATAGTTATGTACCCATGTTTGTGCCCGGGCTGGGAAACCCACTAATGTGGGTGCATTTGCTATGGAGGGGCGGCCTGCAAGGAGATGGCACTGGGTGGGGTGGGGGTGCAACAGTTCCAGGACTCAGGGTTTTCGGGGTCCAACTCGATGAGAACTGTGCATAAAGATTCACCTTTAATGCAAGCCACTGCTGGCTCTATTTTTGTTCCACTGTATTACTGCTGGGCTCCATCTGGTATGCATCCCCTCCTCCTGGCCTCTCAGCCCTTCCTGAGAGCAGAGTGGAGCTTCGTTAATGACTGTAAGGACAGCTCAGGCTGTGGATCTGAGGGGAATTGTCTGTGGGCTGGGGGCCAGGGAGGGCAGGGCCAGGCAAAAGGGGTCATCAGAGAGGGCTCAGCTTGGAGCTACTTTCAACTCTCAAATGGTAACTCCAGGCATTCAATTCTCTCAATGCCGCTGTCCCTCTCTTACACTCACTCTCCAGGGGAAAGCAGCTCCTCCCGCTGTGGCCTAAGTTAGTTGTCTCTGATCTTCTGGAAGAAATGACCATAGATACAAACATACACACAGATGCACAAACATGCACATGCACATGAAACGAGTATACACACATGTACATACAAACACAAACATATACACACATAATACACACACACATATGCACACGCACATCCATACAAACATATATACACACACACATGTAACACAGATAAATGCATGCACCCACATACATATCCACACCCACATGCATATACATCCATACACAAATACACACTTGCATACACATATACATGTGTGTGTGAACATATAGCCACACACATTTACACATATACATGCACACACTTGTACACACATGTGCACTTATACACCCACATACACGGATGTGGAAGGTGGAGATTTCCACTCAAGGCTGCCATTCCTTTCCCTTCTCCCTCTGGAGCCAAACTCCAGGTACAAGGCCTCCCTTCAGGAAGCAGTTGCTGGAAGATCCCAGGGCCTATCCCCTGGGTCCGTGATACATTCAAGAGGCCAGTAATTGCACTCCTCACTGTGCTTCCAAGTGTCTCCCTCCGGTGGGTCTGGCAGAGCACCTCCTGCCTTGCAGGGGCTGGGGGCTGTGGGTCCATTTGTCTGAAGACATTAGTGTCAAAGGGCAGTGTGACACTCTCACTGTACCTTGGCTAAGCCACTGTCCTCCTCCCTCTCTGGTTTCCTACCAAGAGAGGCTGACTCCTGTTTGTGTTCATGGCTGTCTTAGTTTCTCCTAGTCTCTTCTTTCATCACTGCCTGACTCCTCCCTGCTGCCCAAGTTCTGGTGAGAGAGTGTCCCCCTCTGAGGTGCAGGGGGGCTGGTGGCCCAGAGCTGAATGCACACTTGCCATAGGAAGTGCTTTTGATGGTCTGAGCAGTGACCTTTAAGGCTGGCAGCCCCTGGGGTGACTGGGGTGGTAGCAGAAAGGGTTCAAGTGAGTTGCATCAGATTCTGAATCCTGCATAACTAAAACTCAGATAATTTCTAATGGTCACATTCAAGAGCCGTTGGATTCTGAACCTTCTTCTGCAGCAAGAGTAGTGTGTGTGTCTCTGTGTGTGTGTACACGTGTGTAATATCTTCACTCAAAAAGTTATTCACTCCTTCTAAAAGTGGAGGCCGAGTCAGTGATAAATTGCTGACTCCTTCGACATGAATATTGTTCAATTATTCACAGATGTGTTTGGTCTGACAAAAGCCTTTGCTTCAGCACATTTCTCCTGTTAACCAAAGGCATTCATGTTAATGTAGAATCAGCTATCATTAGCGCAGACTTTCAACAGCTTTCAACTATTCAGTGTCTTCTTTCTTCACTCTATCATTTTCTCTTATGATTTAATTAGTGTGAGGCTGGAATCATGGGCTCTTAATTTATCCAGGAAGTTGAACAAACTGGATTTTGACACCTGCTGAATTCCCCAAGTGGGGTTGTCTGTTCTGTTCTTCACCCACTAAACTAGACTGAAGGAGGTTGGTTTTGCATCTTTCCGATACCCGCCTTGGGGAGACCTGTTGACCCGACCAGAATTCAAGATTAAGTACAAAGTATGATTCCACCCCTTCCACTTCAGATTAGATTGAGCCAAAGGGGTCTTCTTCCTGCTGGGTGGCTTTCATCCACTTGGGTGGTCCATGTGATGTAACGTTCAAGGAGGGTCAGGTGCCTTAGAGACCACCAAAGGCAATGGTTTTCAAGCTTTCATTTTTAACAGTGTAAGGCTTCAAAGGAAATGTTATGCAGAATGCTAAATGTCCACAAGAGAAGAGCAAAGCTATTCTGGAGGAAACAGGTGGTGTCACATGCTCTTTTTTCTTCCCAGACCCAGAAACTCATCCTAGCCTAAAGTTCATGATCAAAGCCCAACCATGAGATACAAGTGGGGAAAGGGAAGAGGGGAGGAGAAATACGGGGGTAGGGGATTAAGAGGCACAAACTATTATGTATAAATAAGTGACAAGGATACATGAGGAATATCACCAATATTTTATAATAACTGTAAATAGAGTACTGCCTTTAAAAATTGTGAATCACTGTATTTTGTACTTGTACTTTATATAATAGTATTATCAACTATACCATATATATATATATATATATATATATATATATATACCTTACATAATATTATATATAACAATACTTTGGCCACCTGATTTGAAGAGCCCACTCATTGGAAAAGACGTTGATGCTGGGAAAGATTGAAGGCAGAAGGAGAAGAGGGCGACAGAGGATGAGATGGTTGGATGGTATCACCGATTCAATGGACATGAACCTGGGCAAACTCTGGGAGATGGTGAGGGACAGGGAAGCCTGGAGTGCTGCAGTCCATGGGGTCACGAAGAGTCGGACATGACTTCAGTCAGTGACTGAACAACAAAAAGTCAACTATACTTAAATTTAAGAAAGAATGCTTAAGAGAAAACTAACAACTTCATTATTACTAACATTTGCAACAGATCATATATTTTTTTGCAACTTTCCATTCAAAATTTGACTAAATTGTTTCTGTTAAGTCAGAAATATAGCCCAATTATTCTAAAAGTGCTTATTTGGATATCATCTTTTTTCCAAGATTTTAAAAAGTAGAGTCATTAAATTCAGAGAAGAAAAAATTTTTAAAAGGCCAACTCCAACCAAGAGAAGCTATGGCTGGACCAGGGTCAGATCCTAGTCATTGGTAGAAATGGACCTAGGTGTGGTTGCTCTTAGGGCTCCTGTCAGTATTCTATTAACTCAGCCACTTCTTCCAAGGCTCTTCCCAAATGCCACCTTCTTCATTAAGGCTCTCTCAACATTTACAATACACTTGTTCATTTTCCACTCAACAAATATTTGTTGAGCTCCTCCTATGTGTGAAGCACTACTTTAAGTTCTGGGGAAGCAGCAGGAGACAGAAGATATGAAAATCTTTGCTCCTGTGGAGCTTATATTCTAGTGGAGAGAGAAATAATAAGCAAACAAATAGTTACATAAGTGTTTCAGTTCAGTTCAGTTGCTCAGTCGTGTCCGACTCTTTGTGACCCCATGAATCACAGCACACGAGGCCTCCCTGTCCATCACCAACTCCCAGAGTCCACTCAAACTCATGTCCATCGAGTCGGTGATGCCATCCAGGCATCTCATTCTCTGTTGTCCCCTTCTCCTCCTGCCCCCAATCCCTCCCAGCATCAGAGTCTTTTCCAGTGATATGAGTCTTAGGATGCTTTATTTCCCCTATCAAGACATCTTATGAGTAACCAGGAAATGCAGGGTAGAAAATTTTAACAACCAAAATTTTCATTTCTAAAATCTCTAATTTATTCTTGCATTCTGTTTTCTGTTCTCTCATTTGCTTGAAGTCTTTCGGAGATTTCTATTCTCTAGCACTGATGTGTGTTAATCATTTTAGAGAACAATAAAGCAAGGGAAGGAAAGCTAAGGGTGGGATGGGATTACAACAGGTGCTCTCTGATTTGAAAATGACACTGAAACACTGATGTGAGGGAAGTACAAAGAGAACACATGAGTGTCTGGTCCAGGAAAATGAAATAGGAAACGTGAGGATGTGAAGGTAGGAAGGTACCAAGAGAGTTGAAAGAAGACTGAAAATGCCAGTGTAGGTAGAGTAAGGGGAGCCAAACGGACAATGAGGTCAAATCATTTAGTACCTTCCAGGACATTGTAGTGGAGAAGGAAATGGCAACCCACTCCAGTGTTCTTGCCTGGAGAATCCCAGGGACGGGGGAGCCTGGTGGGCCTCCATCTATGGGGTCACACAGAGTCGGGCACGACTGAAGTGACTTAGCAGCAGCAGCAGCAGCAGGACATTGTAGAGCTTGTGTTTGTTCTTGGTCAAATGAAGAGCACTACATGAGTCTGAGATGCGGGACCTTGTGAGATGACTTGGATTTTGAAATGATTATGCCTAACACAGTGATAAGAAAAGACAAAGGGACACCCAAACTGGTGGCTCAGTTGGTAAAGGATCCACCTTCAGTGCAGGAGACTGCCTGAAGCACAGGAGACCTGGGTTTGATCCCTGGGTCAGGGAGATTCTCTGGAGAAGGACATGGCAACCCACTCCAGTATTCTTGCCTGGAGAATCTCATGGACAGAGGAGCCTGGTGGGTCCATGGGATCACAAACAGTTGGACATGACTTAGTGACTAAATCACAAGGCAGAGAGATTAGTACACTGGGAGACCACACTATTGAAGTCATCTAGGGTAGAGTTGATGATAATTTGAAGCCATGTGGCAGGGAGGATGGAGACCAGTGTTTGCATTTTGGATGTATTTTGGAGGCAGAGTCAAAAACTTTGCTGAAAGATTAGTTGTGAGTTGTGATAAAGAGTTGTGGATGATTATGCAAATTTTAGCCTGAAAGGAAATCAGTCCTGAATGTTCATTGGAAGGACTGATGTTGAAGCTTAAACTCCAATACTTTGGCCACCTGACGCAAAGAGCTAACTCATTTGAAAAGACCCTGATGCTGGGAAAGATTGAAGGAGGGAGGAGAAGGGGATGACAGAGGATGAGATGGTTGGATGGCATCACTGACTCAATGGACATGAGTTTGGGTAAACTCCGGGAGTTGTTGATGGACAGGAA
Organism: Moschus berezovskii; assembly: GCF_049115385.1. Classification (NCBI taxonomy): domain Eukaryota; kingdom Metazoa; phylum Chordata; class Mammalia; order Artiodactyla; family Moschidae; genus Moschus; species Moschus berezovskii. The sequence continues at coordinate 75,950,450 of NC_142466.1, read as the reverse complement.
GGCCTGGCATGCTGCAGTCCATGGGGTTGCAAAGAGTCAGACACGGCTGAGCAACTGAACTGACCAGAAAGATGTCATTAATCAAGAAAGACTGGAAGAAATGCGTGTTTGGTTTGCAGGGGTGGATGGATATCAGAGGTTCAGTTTTGAAAAAGTCAACTTTAGGTATCTGTCAGTGATGAAGTGATGTGAAGATTCTGTTCAGCTGTGAAATCTCCAACCTTTCAATCAAAAAAGCATGGTTGTAATTTTCAAAAGCTACATGATGATAGTCTGTGAAGGGTTACAATGGATGCACATGTCTGAATGTTGTTAGGACAATATAAGCATCTTGGTTATATTGCTGGGAACCTTATTCATTCTGGTGTCCTCCACTGCTTCAGCACTGTGCAGGGCAGATGGCCTGAGCTCAAGAAATCCTTGTTGTCATGAAGTCAACAAGCATTTGAGAAGAGTTAGAGAATTAGAAGAGCAGTATGACATAGCTTAGCATCTTCCAAATTGTTTTCTGCTGAACATTAATCCCTTGAGATATTCAATTAAAAAAGAGATTCCATAGTCAAATAAGTTTGGGAAGCTGTTTATTCTGCAACCCTCCCTTTGAGCATCACAAAGCACAGTTGAATATTAAAAGGGGTTTAAAAAATTCTCCCAAGTATATCTAAATGTCCACCTCAAAGTCTCTCAGTCACATCTGGCTACTCATCTCTTTCTTCCTATAATCCTTACAATAAGTGTGGTAAGGATCTACAGTCGTGTCTGACTCTTTGAAATCCCATGGACTGTAGTCCACCAGGCTCCTTGTCCATGGAATTCTCCAGGTGAGAATACTGGATGGGTTGCCACGTCCTCTTCCAGGGGATCTTCCTGACGCAATGATCCAATACACATCTCTTGAGTCTTCTGCATTGGCAGGTGGATTCTTTAGCACTGTGCTACCTGGGAAGCCCCTAGTAGTAAATTCAGTTCAGTTCAGTTGCTCAGTCGTGTCCGACTCTTTGCGGCCCCATGAATCGCAGCACGCCAGGTCTCCCTGTCTATCACCAACTCCCGGAGTTTACCCAAACTCATGTCCATCAAGTAGGTGATGCCATCCAGCTATCTCATTCTCTGTTGTCCCCTTCTCCTCCTGCCCCCAATCTTTCCCAGCATCAGGGTCTTTTCCAATAAGTCAACTCTTCGCATGAGATGGTCAAAGTATTGGAGTTTCAGCCTCAGCATCAGTTCTTCCAATGAACACCCAGGATTGATCTCCTTTAGAATGGACTGGTTGGATCTCCTTGCAGTCCAAGGGACTCTCAAGAGTCTTCAACACCACAGTTCAAAAGCATAAATTCTTCGGCGATCAGCTTTCTTCACAGTCCAACTCTCACATCCATACATGACCACTGGAAAAACCATAGCCTTGACTAGATGGACCTTTGTTGGCAAAGTAATATCTCTGCTTTTTAATATGCTATCTAAGTTGGTTATAACTTTCCTTCCAAGGAGTAAGTGTCTTTTAACTTCATGGCTGCAATCAGCATCTTCAGTGAATTTGGAGCCCCCTCAAATAAAGTCTGACAATGTTTCCACTGTTTCCCCATCTATTTCCCATGAAGTGATGGGACCAGATGCCATGGTCTTTGTTTTCTAAATGTTGAGCTTCAAGCCAACCTTTTCACTCTCCTCTTTCACTTTCATCGAGAGGCTTTTTAGTTCCTCTTCACTTTCTGCCATAAGGGTGGTGTCATCTGCATATCTGAAGTTGTTGATATTTCTCTTGGCAATCTTGATTCCAGCTTGTGCTTCTTCCAGCCCAGTGTTTCTCATACATACAGGTAGGGCACCTAAGAAGCAGGAAATAGTCAGGAAGAAGACAAATTGCTGCAGGACAATGAAAATTACAATGAACAGATAGCTTCTCAACATTAACAATCAAATTCAGAGACTGGGAGATGAGATCTTCAAATTTTGGAAAGAACATACAATCTACATAAGATTCTATATCTAATGAGACTTAATTTTTAAGAATGACAAAAATAAATTTTCAAACAACCAAAAACTGGGCATATGTACTGACAGTGGGTTTCACTAAGGGACTTTCCAAGCATTCTGAACTTAGGAAGGTAGAAAATGATTTCAAAAGAAGAGTGCAAGTACTAGAAGGGTTGGTGAGCAAAGGAAATAATAGATGGGTAAATCTAAATCAGCATTAACGGATAAAACAATATCCACCTGGTTGTAAGTTTAATACCCAAACAAGACAAAGATAGTATAACAACAAAAAATTACAGGCTGGTCTCTTTGAATATATGTAAAAATCCTTGATAGATTGTTGCTGAAGCCCTCTGTTGAAATTTTCAGTGTTGATATTGTATTCTTTACCTCTGTAATTTCTCTGTTTGGTGCATTTTGGTGTTTTCTATCTCTGTTTTGATGTTCTCACAGTGTTCATGCATTGCTTTCCTTTGAACTCAGTGAGGTAAATCACTCATCTCTGGTTTATTAAGATCTGTGTCTTGAATTTTACCTTGTTCTTTTGTTTGGAACATATTCCTCTGTTTCTTAATTTTCTTGACTCTCTGTGTTGATTTCTGCACATTAAATAAAACAATCATCTCTCCTCCCTACCTCCATCTAGAAAACCCAATATTAACGATGCCTAATTTGTGGAGCTAAAAAATCAGTAGAGATCCAAAATTCTGGACAATTATATATAAGTCAGATGGGAGTGATCACATTTCAAGTGTCCTAATATCCTCACATTTTGAGAGAATAGTAAAGATAATTATTTGTGTGCAGGCACTGTGTTGCAGTGCACAGTGATCGGTGACCTCACACATGCTGACAGCATCCGACCTCTGATGCACCCTACTCCTTGCTTCACTATGCTTCGAGGACTTCTCCAAAGCCATGGGATACCCACAGGCTCAAGTGCCAGTATAGTACAGAGTTTGGGGTGAGTTATTGCCCCTGGAGGCAACTCCTAATTGATGGGGAATGCCCACACTTCCCATTTTCCAGATGAATAATTCTTGAAGACATTGCTCTTGCTCCTCAGAAAATGTGGCGGAATCAATCCCCTCCCTCCTTGGTCATGGCAGTGACTTTAGTAAAGACCCTTAGAAGGGCCTTTTCTTTTCCCTATCTGCACATTCTCTTACTCCTGCTCCTTTGGGTTGCCTGTCAAATATGCTATCTGCCTCAAAGACTTTGTGTTCAGCTCAGCTCAGCTCAGCTCAGTCGCTCAGTCGTGTCCGACTCTCCGCGACCCCATGAATTACAGCACGCCAGGCCTCCCTGTCCATCACCAACTCCCGGAGTTCACTCAAACTCATGTCCACAGAGTGACGCCATCCAGCCATCTCATTCTCTGTCGTCCCCTTCTCCTCCCGCCCCCAACCTTTCCCAGCATCAGAGTCTTTTCCAGTGAGTCAACTCGTCACATGAGGTGGCCAAAGTATTGCAGTTTCAGCTTTAGCATCAGTCCCTCCAATGAACATCCAGGATTGATCTCCTTTAGAATGGACTGGTTGGATCTCCTTGCAGTATAAGGGACTCTTGTGTTAGTTTCTGTTAATTGGAGAGCTCAGACTAAGATAAGTAACTTTTAATTTAATAAATGTAGCAACTGTTGAATTTAACTGTTTCAGTTCAGTTAATAGAGGGAATAATTTCTAAAATCAATATAAGAAGAACAAGAATGGACGGAAAACTCAGTTTATCTAGAAGAAGGAAAAAATAAATTTTTAAAAATGTTAAAATAAGATGGTAGAGATGAACCCCAATAAATGAGAAATCACAATCAGTGTAAATGGGCTAAATGCTTCAGTTAAAAGATAAAGACTGCCAAACTGGATTAAAAAGTATAATAAAGCAAAGCATATAGGCCAAATATATGTCAGCTACAAAACAAATATCAAAATTCAAGGATATAGAAAGGCTGCAAGTGAGGATGGAAGAAATCAAACACCAGGAAAATTCTAAAGGACACTTGGTATCGTGTATATATTTCAGATATCATAGCCTTTAAGGCCAAAAAAATTTTTAGAAAAATTTAAAAAAGAGTTCATTGCACATTGATAAAATATTCAATTCACTATGCTACAATTCTAAATCTGAATGTATCTAATAGTGTGACTTCAAAATACATAAAACAAAAATTGATCCATCTATAAGGACAAATTGACAAATTTACTGTCTAAGTGGGAGATTTTAACATCCTGCTCTCAGACTGATGGGTCAAGCAGATAAAAATCAATAATGACAGAGAAGATCTGAACTACCCATTTAACAAGCATGATTGAAGAGATGTACATAGAACGCTATACCAATAATCTGAGAATACACATTCTTTTCAAGCACACATAGAACATTTATAAAAATTGATTAAGTACTAGGCATTTCAAAGAATCTAGTCTAACAGGCTACATTCTTAGGCAACAATGAAATTACACTAGAAATGAATAAAAAAAAGAAATTATAATAGAAATTAAAGAAACTCTATAACAAATATATGGTAAAAAACCAGTAATGAAACTACTCAAAATCAGAACTTGTGGGATTCATCTAAATTGATGCCTCAGATAAAATTAGGGCCTCAAGTGTTTTTATTATAAAGGAAGTAAGGATAGAAAGAAACAAGCAGCTAAACATTGAACTTTAAAGTGTAGAATATAAAGATAGAAAAAAAGCTCAAAGAAGTAAGGAAGTAAAACAAAGGTCAGAAAATTGAGGAAATGGAAAGCAAAGACTAAATAGAAAGAAGGAACAGGGTATATATTGCTTCTTTGAAAATCTTAATAAAATTAACACACCTCTGCAAGACCTAAAAGTGAGAGGAATAAGCAAACAACTTTGGGAATGAAAGGGGGCACAGCTATGTAATGAAGCAGTGGAGATTGAAAAGAAATGAGATTATCATTTAAAAAATCATGCTAATAATTTCAAAACTCATAGAAATACATAAATTCCTTGGAAAATAAGAATCATGAAAATTGACTCAAAATTAAATGATTCTATAGCCATGAAGGACATGGATTCAAATCTACAAACATCTCTTCAAAGAAGACACCAGTCACAGACAGTTCTATAAATTATGAGCTCTACAAACTTTCACAGGACAAATAACTATAAACTTACATGATATTTCAGAGAGTCAAAAAGAGGCAGGATATCTTGAATATTGACAAAGCCAGTATGAGAAAAGAAAGTTACAGGCCAATTTAACTCAAGGCTATTGTGTGATACATTCTAAGCAATATATTAGAAAATTGAATAAAAAACCAAAAATAATACTTTATGACCAAATTTATATTATTCCAGGAATGTAAGGGTAGTTAAACACTAGAAAAATATATGATTTTAAATTCCCACATTAGCAAATTATAACAAACAAATCTGATATTCAATTATCAATTGCCATCAATTATTAATGACAAAATGCATTAGCAAATTCAGAAACTTTCCTTAGCCTGATAAATTATATCTTCCTGAAATCTATAGCTAACTTTTTATTCTGTGACAAACTATTAAAAGTGTTCTCTTTAACATTTGGAAAAAGAATTCTTGCCACTACTACTTCAAGAAACATGCTAGAAATTTTAGACAATGTAATAAGTCAAGAAAAACTGTGTAAGGACTAGAATAAGCAGCATTATTAGCAAATAATATGATAAGAAGCTCAAATAATCTACAAAAAAATGATGATAATGCATAAGAGAATTTAGCAAGTTGACTAGTTTTGATTAATAAAAGTGTCAATTGTATCTGCATAATTGGGAAAAATATAAATTCAATTAAAAGTCTATTTGTGATAGAAAAAATTATAATGTACCTAAGGATATTAAAACAAAGATATATACAGCATGTATCATGGGCCATGAAGTATTCTAAGTACTCTTTTATATTAACCCATATAATTCTTACAAAACCTCTATGAGGTAGATACTATAAATTCATCTCATTTTGTAGTCATGGATATCAAAAAAGATCTAAATAAATAGATGCTTATGAATAGAATGACTTAATGTCTTAAAGATACCAATTATATCCAAGTTGCTCCCTATAATTCAATATAATTCCAGTCAAAATCCCAAAGGGGTTTTCATGGAACTTGCCAGTTAGTTATAGAATTTATATGGATGAACAAAGAGTTGAAAGGAGTCAGTGTATTCCTGAAAATAAGAACAAGAGAAGAGAGAAATACCTGCCCCGTTAACTAACAACATAAAATATTAATACTATAAAAGTAAAGAATGTGGTTTTGGCACAAGGATAGACAAATAAACTGATGTAACATAAAAAAGAGCTTATAAACTAATCATGCATGTGTTGGGAACAGATGGGTGACAGTGAATCAATGGGGATGAGCTTTTCATTATGTGGTTCTAGTTATCCAGATGGAAAATAACAAAAAGTATGACTGGTTCACACCATACACAAAATTTAATTTCAGATGGATTAAAGGCTTAAATGTGAAAGGCAAAATTCTAAGACTTTTAGAAGAAAATGTGAAAAAAATATCTTTATGACTTCTGGAAAGTAATTTCTTAAACACAACACTGAAGATCCTATGGTAAACTGACTGCCAAAGCAGGGTAAATTAAAATGAATAATGTCTAGTTTTTCAATGACAACAGAAACTAAAACACACAAGACGAACTAAGAGAAGAGGTTTGTTTGCCACACTCATCACTGACACTGGCTCAGTGTCCAGAACATAATAAAGAACTTCTGTGAATGAATAAGGAAAAGACTAACGGCTCAAAAGAAAGAGAAGCAGAATGTATGAGCAGAAATTTCACACTAGAGAGTGAATGGCCAATAAGCATATGAAAGAATGCTTAGCCTCTATGGGAATCATGGAATACCCATTAAAATCGTCTTGTGATATGCTTTCTTACTGTCTAGCTGAGCAATCATCAGAAAGTCTAAAAATACCAAGTGACATTGGCAAGGATGTGGAGCTAAGGAAACTTTCCTATACTGCTGGTGGGAGTTTAACTGATAGAGCCACTTTGGAAAACAACTTGGTATTACCTACTGAAGTTGAAAATTTGAATTTCCTATGATCTGGTGATTCCACTTACACATATAAGTCCTAAAGAAATTACTGCACATGTGCATTAGGACAAAAGTATAAGAATATTACCAGCAGTACTACCTTTAATAATAGAAAACTGAAAACAACCCAAATGTGTCTCTCAACAATAGGATGAATAAGTAAATTTTTGGTATAGTCATGCAAAGGAATACTATATAGTGATAGAAATGCATGAATTGTGACTCAGTGATTCCCATGCAAGAATCTCAAAACAATAATATTGAGCCTAAAGAGCATTTGCAGAAGAACAAACAGGTTATATTCTATTCAAAGAGAGTGAAATCATGGAAAACTAATCATTCTTTTGCTTAGGAATTATAGGTACATCTGGTTAAAAACTGTAAAGCAAAGCAAGACAAGGATAAACATGAATTAAAACAGTAGTTTCTTCTGGGGAGGAGCAGAAGAATATAAATTCAGAGGGGCACACATGGGGTTTAATGATGTCCTTGACTTTGTGAAATGCCTGAACTACTGTTATTTTGTCTTGCTTGCCTGTTTTCCTTTTTTCTGCATTTTCTCACTTCTCTGATTAAATTTTCTCTTTGCAACTTGGAGGCCTAGGAGGTGAAAGCTTTTCTACAAAGAGTCAGGTACTGCAGCACTATTTACAATAGCTAGAACATGGAAGCAACCTAGATGTCCATCAACAGGTGAATGAATAAAGAAGTGTGTTACATATACACAATGGACTATTACTCAGCCATGAAAAGGAATGTATTTGATGCCAGTTCTACAGCCTATTATACAGAGTGAAGTAAGTCAGAAAGAGAAAGGTAAGTATCATATACCAATGCATTTATGTGGAATCTAGAAAGATGGTACCAAAGAATGTATTTTCAAGGCAGCAGTGGAGAAACAGACATAGAAAACAGACTTATGGACATGGGGAGAGGGGAGGAGAGGGTAAGATGTATAGACACAGTAACATGGAAACTTACATTACCATATGTAAAATATATAGCCAATGGGAATTTGCTGTATGGCTCAGGGAACTCAAAACAGGGACTCTGTACCAACCTAGACGGGGGATGGGAGGGAGGTTCAAGAGGGAGGGGACGTATGTATACCTATGGCTGATTCATATTGAAGTTTGACAGAAAACAGCAAAATTCTGTGAAGCAATTATCCTTCAATTAAAAAACAAATTAATTTTAAAAAAAGATATAGGCAGAGGACATGGAAGTGGGGGAGTTGTTCCAGGAGGGTTCCATGGGTCCTGCTTGGTTACACAAGTATCCTGAAAGCTGATACTTGCCACCTTGAGCTTGATGCAGCCTTCCTCATAGTCAAGTGTCTCCATCTTGAAAGATAATAGTCTTTGTCTAAAACAAGGAGACCCAGGGGTATGACCTGGCCCCAGGAGAGGAGTCCGTGTGGACCAGCTGTATGACTTGGCAGAAATGGAAGGCAAGAGGAGCTTAAGATGGAGACGGCAGGTTGGTTCTATGACCAAATTATTGATAACCTGGCTGCCTGTCCCAAGTGACTGCTTAAGACCCAGTGGGCTGGAAGAAAGAAAAAGAGGCAATACAGAGAGCCCAGATTCCTGTTCCTAGGCCAGCACTTCCATTCTGGAGTTGCTGGCAGTGTTGGGTGCTATAGTCCACAGCTGCCCTTCTCCAGAGAATTTCTCACAATATAAGAGGTGCTGCCTCATCCTGAGATGCTTGGTAGATTATACTCTATCTCTGGGGTGAGGTCAGGCTTCAGCTTCTGACTGAATGATAAGAGGAAAACCTCATGCTGGACTGTTCTGTGATACATTTCATCCTCCAGAACTCCCCAAAGGTTCAGACTGATATTTGACTTCAGCTGAAACGTCTTTGCTGAGCTTATTCTTCTGCTCTATCCAACTTCCTTCACCCCTTTCAGGTTCCTTGCACAAGAATTTCCTTCCCAGGCTCTGCTGTGAGTGAATCTGATGCCTGTGAGACACACTGACCCACAAAGCACCTAAAGTGAAAAGAAAGTGAACGTGTTGCTCAGTCGTGTCAGACTCTTTGTGACCCTGTGGACTGTAGCCCACTAGGTTCCTCTGTTCATGGACTTCTCCAGGCAAGAATACTGGAGTGGGTTACCATTCCTTTCTTCCAGGGGATTGTCCTTACTCAGTGATCAAACCTGGGTCTCCCGCATTGCAGGCAGATTCTATATTGTCTGAGCCACCAGGGAAGCCCATGAAGCACCTAAAAGTGAGAGTGAACCTGCTTTGAGGGAAGAAGAGATGCCAGATGTGTGAGAAGAAATTGTTCACGATATGCTCAAAGGCATGTTGAGAGGGTCCAACCCCTTTCCCCCTTTTATTACTCTTATACCTCCCCTTATATTACTCTTTAGTAGGTAATTAACCTCATTCATGGGCATTTATTATTTTCTAAAAGGAAACAAATAGAAGATCTTTGCGTAGGAATGGTAGATAAAGAGGGATAGGGTAGAGAGGGATAAAAACACATAAAAGTAGATAAAAAACATACAAGTCAGGAAGAATGAACCAAAAACAACAGGAAACCTTTCAGTAAACATTAGGTTGAACCATATGAAATTGTCAGTGTTTAAGCTTTGAGTCACAAAAATACAATTTCATATGGCTTGATTTGAACATTTCCCCCAATTCTTGCCAAAGTTACAGACAATATAATATCTCTTAGAGCTCAAAAAGAAAAGAATGGTGGAAAGAAAATAAGACAATGAAAAGACATGGCATATAAGTTAGGAGATCTTCTGAAGAAAAATGAAAGATAAAAACATTACAGAGATAAAACTCCCATTTAAAGCAAGAAAAATACAATGAAACTGAGAACAACGGCATGATGGCTTGAAGAAATTGTATTAAACCAAATGGAAAAGTGCAAAGATATAATCATGCGGTGATAGTTACTTTTGTCTTTGATAATTTGCTAAGTTACTTCAGTCGTGTCCAACTCTTTGTGACCCCATGGACTGTAGTCTACCAGTCTCCTATGTCCATGGGATTCTCCAGGCAAGAGTACTGAAACGGGTTACCAAACCCTCCTCTGGGGGATATTTCTGACCCAGTAATTGAACCCACGTCTCCTGTGGCTCCTGCATTGCAAGAGGATACTTTTACCTCTGAGTAATAGGGTTCTCCATAAATAAGTTCTGAGGTAGACAGTTACATACAGAAGATCTATTGGAATGTGTTCTCAGGGCAATATCTCTAAGGAAAAGAATGAAAAAGAATTGGGCAAAGGAAGTTGACTTGTGATGTGATTGCAACTGAGGTCTAAGCAAATTCTGCACAGAGCTCTGAAGTCAGATGGCCTTCAAAGTTGTCCTGAATCAGGAAAATAAAAAAGGATAAGCTCTGTTTTTCCTCATTATTCCAATCCGTCATTGGCCATAGGCCAGGTGAATCATTTTCTGTGGCTGAGGGTTTGTCTCAGCGAGGGATGTAGCTGTGAGCCCTCAGCAACTGTTCCATTCAGCAACTGAGAAGTAGATGCCTTACCTAAAGAAGGAACCTGGTGGAGCAAAACAATATCCACTGGAATTTTCCTCTTGTACGGCTCAGATCCGCTTACTTCTCATCAGTTTGCCCTTTCTGGGCTTCTGGGAATAGTTTCTTCAGGATCCTCATTGGTCTTGCTTCTAATGGGTGATACAACTAGGCTTGAACCACTGTAGAGTCCTTTCGTGCCCTAGACACCACTCAGAGTTGGCAGCCTCTGAGTCACCTGGTAAATGAACATGCAGTTTCCTAAATTAAAGATCTCTGTGTGTTATAGTCTTCCTAGGTGGCTCAGTGGTGAAGAATCTGCCTGCCACTGCAGGAGATGCAAGAGGTGTGGGTTCGATCCCTGGGTCAAGAAGATCCCCTGGAGTAGGAGTTGGCAACTGACAGCGGTATTCTTGTCTGGAAAATTCCATGGAGAGAGGAGGCTGTGGGCTACAGTCCACAGGGTTACAAAGAGTCGGACATGACTGAGCACATGCATGATGCAAATGTTGTACTCCTTTCTCACTTAGGGACATTTTGTAATGTCATTTGTCCTGTGTTTTTGAGACAGTCAGACATGCCCCCAAACCCTGGACCCTGAAAACGTCACTGAATCTTAGGTGGGTTTATCTTTCTGTGGAAGGCATGCATCTTCCTAAGGCCTCCAATGTACTTGCCACTTCCTCTCATGCCAGTTGATAGAATGAATGTCTTTGGTGTCCTGCCAGTTATCCGATCTCATCTCTTACTGGTCTGCATGGTAGGAGGGGAGGTGGGGCAGATCCATAGAGGGGTAAGTGTTATCCTGTGAGGCACCAAACTATGGAAGCTCCTGCATGATCTTCAGGCAAGGGAGATTCACCATCTCTTAACAGAGTGGGCCACTTGTGCATGCCTAGAAAGTTCTGGAGAATCTGGGAGTTCAGGATTCTCAAAGGTAAAGATTCACATACTCTCAACCCAAGTCTCAGGTCCCATGCTTTCCTTAGTAGGACCCTGACTATTTTGTGGAAGACTTTCTGGGTTTGGGAATCCAACTTTCTCAGAGTCTCTATTGAGCTCAGTGCTACAGTCTTTTCTCAGCAGCTGCAGGAGATCAGCATTTTCTTAAATGCTGCCAAGGAAACTCTCTGGATTTCACATCTTTTCTTGAATTAGCAGTGAGTCACTCTGAGCCCATCACTGCTCTTCAACACGTCAGTGGTACTCACAGCAGCTACTCCACTCCATCGTCCTTATATTTACCACTTCCCTTGTACCTGTAAGCATCTCCTACCGGTATTGTTTTCCCATGTCACGTATTAAACCATGTCCTTGTCATGGTGAGTTGTATAACTTATCTTCTAAACTTAAAGAAAGGCTGTTCATTTCATCCTCTTGTTTTTGGCTCATTCTTCCAACCTGACAAGATCTTGAATCTTGGTTTCTTATTCACTGTGCTATCTTCTCAGATTTATATCATCTTTATTCAATTTATTGATAAAAATATTGAACAGGACTGGGTTGATGTTGATAAAATTGTTGAACAGGACAAGGGTAACGACAAGTTCCTGAAGCAGGTCATGAGGAGGCATGCATCATTAATCTCTCTAATTCGACAAATATTTATTAAATAACTGATATCTGCTGGCAGTGTCTTACACTGGGGCTGTAATGATGAATAGGAAATGTCTCCTGACCTTAAACTTCTTATGCCTCTTTAAACAGGTTTACATCAGTCCATTTTTTTCCTGTTTGGGGCTAAAGTATTTAGCTTGATTATAAATACACTAAAATATACTAATTGTCTAGCCTCGTGGTTTTCAGAAATTTTAATTTAATTTAAATTTAAATTTAATGGATCAGTAAAAATATTAATACAAATAATAAGACTAAGGAGGTGATACAACAGCATTTTTCAATGGGTAATTTTGCAAAATGAACTATTGAAATAATTGTAATACCATTTCATTTCAGACTATAAGGGGCACAGTCCCTTCCCTCACGGGATTTTCAATCCAGTGAAGGTCTGACTTGAAACAAAGAAACAAAGGAATAAATATAAAATGCAAATCGTGAAACTTGGTATAAACTGTTAGTTGCTAAGTTGTGTCCAACTCTTCGAGATCCCATGGACTGTAGCCCACCAGGCTCCTCTGTCCATGGGATTCTCCAGGCAAGAATACTGGAGTGGGTAGCCATTTCCTTCTCCAGAGGATCTTCCTGACCCAGAGATCGAACCTGGGTCTCCTGCATTGAAGGTGGATTATTTACCATCTGAGCCACCAGGGAATCCCTAACTTGATTTGAAGGAAACTAATTGGGGACAGAGTAGAGAATATGGAAGTAGCTAGGTAATGCTTTTCAATGAAATGGCATTTTAGGGACTTCCCTGGCCATCTAATGGTTAAGACTCCACACTTCCAAAGCAAGAGGTGTGGATTTGATCCCTGGTTGGGGAACTAAGATCCCACAAACTGAACGGTGAGGCCAAAACACAAAATAATGGGCAAACAGACAAAAACCCAAAGAAGTAGAATTTCAGCTTAAAGATGGAGGAACATCAGAAAATTCCAAGAGAGTGCAATTTGGGTGAAACTTGTGATGGGTGACTGTGCTCTGTGGAAAGCTGAGAGGAGTCTGGCTGAGCTGGACTCCCAAGACTGAGGAGGAGCGGCTGATGCCCAAGGTTGAAGTGTATGGAGCAGCAAGCAGGATGAACTCTGAGCAACCTCCAGGACACTCCTCATATTGCCTGCAACATCTGATGGTGACTGGTGACTCTATTGCCCTCCATGGCAAGGATGTGCATAGCTTCTGCTTTCCATGAGACCTCCAGGTGTAATCAACACTGGGCTTCTGGCTTTCTTAGCAGTTGTTTGCAACTTCCCTGAGCATCTAGCATCCATGCATTCTTGAGGCCACTTTCACAAGAGTCTAAATAAAGGGAGTGCGTTTGGAATGTATATAGATGCTCACCTTAGGATGTATATAGACAGGACTGACCACTCCAAGCATGTTGCAGAAGCTGTGCTTGTGTTCCCTGCCTTGCACCGTGTGGTTAGCCCAAGCCCTTCCTTTGACTAAGAGGTTGACTGATGTCAGAATGTGTAGGGCTTGCTAAGCCACAATAAAGAGTCTGGATTTTATTCAAGGTGCAAAAGGAAACCATTGAAAGCTTTTAGGCAGGGAAGTAAAGCCATCTGCTTTATTGTGTAAAAATCTCCCTCTGCTTGCTGTGTGGCGGAATGGATTACATCAGGACAGGAGTGAGAGCAGGGAACCAGTTGGAAGGCTGTTGAATTAACTGAGATGAAAGAAGGTGGCTTGGCAATGAAATTCATATTGGGAATGGAGAAGTAGATGGACTCAAAATATATTTAGGAAGTAGAGGGTAAGACTTTCTACTAGATTAGGTATTAGGTATTATGTGTCTGAAGAACTCAAACACAATGCCTAGATATTGTGCCTGAGCCTCTGGGTATGGGAGGCTCCATTCACATAGATGAGGAGAAGAAGAAATAATTTTAAGAGAGAAGAAGGGGATTCCCCTTCAGAAATATGGAATTTGAGGTATCTGGGAGACATTCCAATGGAGGGGTCAACTGGGCCCTGGATGTTTTAATCTGGAGTACCAAAAAGGAGGTTGGGGCTGGAGACATAAATTTTAAAATACTTATTGTGTACATGGATTGAGTCATGGGATTAAAGAGGATGTAGAGAGATAAAAGTAGAGATCAATGTGACTTCTCTGATGGTCCAGTGATTAAGACTTTGCCGTTCAATGCTGTGGGTGTGGGTTCAATCCCTGGTCAGGGGGCTAAGATCTCATATGCCTCACAGCCCAAAATCCAAAACATAAAACAGGAGCAATGTTCTAACAAATTCAATTAAGTTTTAAAAAATGGTCCACGTCACATTCCTTCCTGGAGAAGGAAATGGCAACCCACTCCAGTATTCTTGCCTGGAAAATCTCATGGACAGAGGAGCCTGGTGGGCTGCAGTCCATGGGGTTGCAAAGAGTCGGGCACGACTGAGCGACTAACGCACACCACATCAGAAAAATATTAACAGAAAGTAGTGAGCAGTACAAAATCATAGAGAATGTCAGTGTAGGCTGTCACATACAAGAGGGGTAGAGAGGGAAAGAGAGAGGACAGAAGAGAATACAGAAGACTGACCCTATGGAGTAAGAGCAAATCCCCCAAACGGAGATTTGCAGAAGTCAAGAAGGAACCCTGGTCAACCACATGTAACACCAGGTAAAGTCAAAGTGTCAGTCGCTCAGTTTGTGTCCGACTCTGCGACCTCATGGACTGTATCCCACCAGGCTCCTCTGTCCATGGGATTTTCCTGGCAAGAATACTGGAGCTGATTGCATTTTCCTCCTCCAGGGGATCTTCCCAACCCATGGATCGAATCTGCGTTTCTTACACCACCTGGGAAGCCCCAGAGAATGGGCGACACAAAGGAGCATTTGTGTAAGCTGTTGGAGAGATGCAGGAGTGTTGGATGAGGGAGTGTTGGATGGCAAAGGACAGAATTAACTGAGAGAGTGACGTTGCTGGTCCGTGTCCAGAGGTTTGATCTTTGCTGAAATATTTTAGAAAATTAGGTCACTGTCTCTCTATTCTTTGAATCTTTAAGTATACAGTCAGAAGCCCTACACTTCCAATTGCAAATTCTTTCAGTGCTCTGTGATGAAATTGGCTTGAATCTTCAACCCAGACTTCACCAAGAGTGTCTGGGGATGCCCTTTTCATCTCAAACTACTTCTCCTGACCAGTGTCTTCTGACTGAGGGTTGTTCCACCTTTCGGATGAAAACAGGAGCTCAGCAGTGACTGAGAGGCAGTGCCTGTCTCGGCTCTTTGCCTGACACTGCACTGTTTGCCCCGGCAGGCTGCTTCCATGTCCTATTAATACAAATGTATCTGGAAGAGCACTTGTGCTGTCCTTTCCAGTGTCACCCAGCTCATTATTAGCTGTGACCTCTAGATACTACTCTTATCGGTATATACCACTCTGGCATTTCTCCTTGGCCTTGTGCCCATGTGCAGTGATTATTCTAGCTGATTCCTCAACATCCATTATATCCTAAGTAATTATGTGCCTATGATTTTATGAAACAGTTAATGCCTGGAATTAGTTTAGGGATCATCATATTATCCAATTTCATCCAGCCTGAGGGTGAAGATAACCCACCGGGGAAGTTAAGATCAAGGAAATCAGAGGATCTTCCCTCTTACACCATCCAGGGGCTCACTCACCTTTGAACTTCTGTGCAATGTTTTCTTCCTTTAGGTGAATTTGAGTTGGTGTTTTCTCAGTTTTTCATTCAAAGGCATCCTTTCTTTTACACCTTCCTTCTATGTTCTACCCCCTACATCCTTTTGAAATCTATATTCATCAAAGAGCTCTCTGTGCAGATACATTGATTTTTTTGAATGTCTTTTTAATCGGGATCAACTATAATTGCATCCTGAGAATTTCTTGATTTAGGGCTTCCTGACTTCTCTTCCAGGCTTCCCAGATGGCTCAGATAGTAAAGAATCTGCCTGCAATGCAGGAGACCTGGGTTTGATCTGTGGGTCAGGAAGATCCCCTGGAGAAGGGAATGGCTCCCCATTTCACTATTCTGGCCTGGAGAATTCCAAGGACAGAGAAGACTGGTGGGCTACAGTCCATGGGGTCACAAAGAGTTGGACACAACTTAATGACTAACACCACTACTACTAGCTTCTCTTTCAGTATTCCGATGTTGTAAAATTTGAGACATCCAGTATTTCAGGTAATTGGTCCTGTTATTCACATAGACCAACTATTGAAATGTGTGTTAAAATCATTACTTCTGCATCTAAACTTCTTTTCCTCAGAGTGTCCCTTGTACCAACTACAATATAATCTATTGGCCTGTGACATGTTCTGATTTTTGGTTTGGAAATATGATCACCATTCTTTTAGAGTCTGTCCATGGCAGCAGCCCAATCTGAATATTTTGAAACATGCTTTTCTAAAGCGGTGTCTGACTGTACCCAATGTTTCTTTCATTCGCAATAACAACCTCCAACATGACATGTTCCCTTTCTCCCAAGGTTCCCATCACTTCTACGTCACCAATTTGTTCTTCCTTGTTGGCCAGAATTAAGTCCAGAGCAGCACCTCAGTTCTCATGTCCTTTTCTTTATGCGAGGCAAAATTGTCAGCACTGTGAGTCAGGTAGCTCAGTTGGGATAAACCCAAGGGACATATTTGCAGTAATTCACATGCCTGGAAGAAAGGAATCTGATGTGAGCCTCAGATCAGCAGAGAAATTGGATTTATTCTGGTCACCCTATGAGGAGGAAAAGGACAAAAGATGCTGGGAGAAATTGAGGTGATTGAGTAGATCAGACTAAAGCTAAAGGTTGTGTTCATTCTCTTCAAGAAATGAAACACTGGCTGTGGGGGACACTGTGTCTGCATTAGAAAGACACTGTAAAGTGTTGACAAATCCAAGAAAGTATACAGAGCACTTGGGGTTTGGATGGGTCAAATGTCAGTGTGAGATGGAGCTGTGGCAGGAGTGGGGAATTTGCTAGCAACTCACCTGATGTTTTCATGGCCAGCCAGGCAGATCTTGTTGGCAGAGGGGATAGCAGTGTAGGGCCAGCCAGAAGCAGAGGGCAGGTACACTGGGGACACAGCAAGTTTTTTGTACAAATGAAAGTGAAAGTGTTAGTTGCTTAGTCATGTCTGACTCTTTGAGACCCCATGGACTGTAGCCCACCAGGCTCCCTTGTCCATGGGATTTCCTAGGCAAGAATACTGGAGTGGGTTGCCATTCTGTTCTCCAGGGGATCTTCCCAACCCAAAGGATTGCACCCGGGTCTCCTGCATTACAGGCAGATTCTTTACTGTCTGCGGTATGGTGAGAAGCAAAATAATGAGATGGTTTTTCAAGTCAGTCAGTCTTAGGTTGGCTATGCTCTAGATTGGTAAATTACATAACCCATTTGCACGTCAATATCCTCCTCTGTAAAATGAGGATAATAACACCTGCTCTGCAGGTTGATGAGGATTTAATTTTAAGGTGTACAGAAAGCACTTGATACAAAGCTGGTGTAGAGAAGGGCTCAAGAAATGAAAGGATCACAGGGCAAAGGGAGGGAGACCTCCATTCAAGGGTAAGAAGATTCCTACAAGTGGAAAAATGGAACTAGGAGACAGCAAGGGAGGGAAAAGATAGGCAGGGGTGACAGGAAGGCATTCAAAGGGAACTGAGGACAAATGATGGTGTCCAGAAATAGGGCCTGAGGGACAGCTCAACATAGAGAGACAGACATGGAAGAGTACCACAGTGCAGAACTAATGTCTGTGTGCAGGTATGAGATTGGGGACTTTGGGTACAAATGTAAAGAAGAGAGTGCCTGATCCCAAAGGACCTACTCTCCAAGGAACTGTTCTGGCTGACTGTGGGTATCTGATTGCAAAGAGAAAACATAGAAACAGGAGCAAGGGGAGTAAAGAAAATTTGAGTTTATTATGCATACAGGGATGAGTGGCTTAAGTCCCTTCCATTAGAGGGAAGAGGTCACTGAGACATCTTGAGTTGGTGACCAGCCAGTAACACATGGGGACCTCTGGAACCTGGGCAAGTAAACAACTGTCTGAGCAGCTGTGAGGACCAAGATTCCCATCACTATGAGGTTTTCTTCCTTCTTTTCTTTTGTTTTCAAGCACCTTTTTTAAAAATGAATTTTTATGGGAGTATAGTTGCTTTACACTTCCCAGGTAGCACAGTGGCAAAACATCCACCTGCCATTGTAGGAGATGCAGATCCATCCCTGCGTTGGGAAGATCCCCTGGAGAAGGGAAGGCAACCCACTCCAATGTTGTTGCCTGGAGAATTCCATGGACAGAGGAGCCTGGCGGGCT
The DNA here is from genome assembly GCF_049115385.1 of Moschus berezovskii. NCBI lineage: Eukaryota > Metazoa > Chordata > Mammalia > Artiodactyla > Moschidae > Moschus > Moschus berezovskii. Next base: position 75,932,008 of record NC_142466.1, on the reverse strand, counting down.
ACAGTTCATGGGGTCACGAAGAGCTGGGCACAACTTAGCGACTGCAGAAGAACAACAAAATGTGTCAAAGAATACAAAAGTTACACTCCATCCTACACTATAATATAGAAGTTACCCCCAGCACACTCAATTTAAAGAAGAAAATTGAACTCTGAGGCTTCCACCCTGGCTAGGAAATAGCTCAGAGCCTGTGACTTATAGCCTCCTGTTGTTATTGTTCGGTTGCTCAGTCATGCCCACCTCTGCAGCCCCACAGACTGCAGCACACCAGGCTTCCCTGTCCTTCAGTATTTCCTGAGTTTGCTCAAACTCATCTCCATCAAGCTGGTGATGCCATCCAACCAGCTCATCCTCTGTCATCCCCTCTCCTCCTGCCTTCAATCTTGGCCAGCATCAGAGTCTTCTCCAGTGAGTTGGCTCTTCACATCAGGTAGCCAAAGCCTCTGTATCCCCTCCCTTTTTATCCACAGGCAAACACCACCTGAATTTTGTGGTACCATTCCCTTGCTTTTCTTTGTCGTTTTCCCACCTATTCACATCTCTTTAAATACTATATTGTGGGTTTTCAGGTGCTTGAACTTTGTAAAACTAGAATCATTCTGTGCATATTTTTGGGCTTTCCAGGTGGTGTTAGTGGTAAAGAACTCACCTGCCAAGGCAGGAGACATAACAGGTTCAGTTCCTGGGTTGGGAAGATCCCATGAAGGAGGGCATGGCAACCCACTCCAGTACTCTTGCCTGGAGAATCCCATGGACGGAAGAGCCTGGTAGGCTACAGTCCATGGGGTTGCAAAGAGTCAGACACGACTGAAGTGACGGAGCACACATGTACGTGCATATTTTTGTGACTTTCCTTTTTGGCTTCCCGTTGGCTTGTGAACTTTAGTGAGTTCACTTCATTGCTACACAGTATTCTCTTCCTTTACTTACAGACTCTGTCAACAGACATTTGTGTGGTTTGCAATTTTTTACCACCATGAACAATGTTTTTCCTTAGATCTTGATATCCAAATACAAGTCTTTATCTAGGGTTTGAACTAAAGAGTGCTATTTCTGGGCCATGTGCCTTTTCAACTTTACTAGGTGATGCCAAACTATTGGGTGGTTATAACAGTTTTTAGTCTCATCAAAAGGCTATGAGAATTTTCATTGCTCTGCATTGTTCTCACCATCACTTTGGATTGAATGTATATATATACACACATGTACCTAAATAATGAAATAAACATATGTAAACAATTATAAATATGTATATTATATATAATACCTGCATAGATAATGTGTATATATTAAGTGTATATATTCAGTAAACTAAGATCATGGCATCCGGTCCTATCACTTCATGGCAAATAGATGGGGAAACAGTGGCTGACTTTATTTTTGGGGGCTCCAAAATCACTGCAGATGGTGATTGCAGCCATGAAATTAAAAAACACTTACTCCTTGGAAGGAAAGTTGTGATCAACCTAGACAGCATATTAAAAAGCAGAGACATTACTTTGTCAACAAAGGTCCGTCTAGTCAAGGCTATGGTTTTTCCAGTAGTCATGTATGGATGTGAGAGTTGGGCTATAAAGAAAGCTGAGCACTGAAGAATTGATGTTTTTGAACTGTGGTGTTGGAGAAGACTCTTGAGAGTCCCTTGGACTGCAAGGAGATCCAACCAGTCCAACCTAAGGGAGATCAGTCGTGGGTGCTCATTGGAAGGACTGATGCTGAAGCTGAAACGCCAATACTTTGGCCACCTCATGCGAAGAGCTGACTCATTTGAAAATACCCTGATTCTGGGAAAGATTGAGGGCAGGGGGAGAAGGGGATGACAGAGGATGGCATCACCAACTCAATGGACATGAGTTTGAGTAAACTCTGGGAGTTGGTGATGGACAGGGAGGCCTGGCGGGCTGCGGTTCATGGGGTCGTAAAGAGTCAGACATGACTGAGTGACTGAACTGAACTGAACTGATGTATAGATATACACACATAATGTATATATATGTTATATAGTATCTATAATGATATACAGAGCTGTATTCTCCAAACATAATGAAATTTATAGAAAACTTAAGGAATTTGCAAGACTAATGTCATGCATATTCAATTTTCTATTTCTCCTTTGATTTTAGAACATACCTCTGACATAAAAATGCAGCTCCTCAGGGAAATTTAATTTTTAGTGAGTCACAGGAGAATTGGTGAGAGAGGAGACCCCAATAGCTTAGTGGAGGTATGCTTCTATCTCTCCTCCTTTGATCCACGCTCAATGCATCCCAATTGCACTGAACTAATAATGCTGACAGGGGTTTTCTGATCCAGCAGAGCTCAGTATGTCCTGGTGAGAAGTTCTGGAAACTTGGGACCTGATGGGTGGTTGCCCTCATTGAGGCAAGAATGGACTCCTAGGTTGTGAATGACTGGTATTGAATGACTTAATAAAGGACCCAAGGCCACAAGAAACGTACAAACTGATTGGGATTTCAGGGGACCCTGGGTGAATTTGCCATTTCCTGTTCTGTAATTGAATTACATGTTGAGGCAGTGTGCATACATATAGAAGTGTTTTTATTTGCTTGATGGTTGATCAGAGCATTACAAGCATGAGGAGAAGGGATACAGTTCTCATCGTAAACCAGAGTGGACTAAATGACTTAGTAGCCTGTGAATACCTATATATTTTGCATTTCTTAAAAGTTTTCTTTGTTTTAATAGCAGAAGCTTTCACATAAATGAAGTATAATAGGAAGTTATGATATACAGAAAGTTAAAGGTGTTATTTTATTGGAAAAGTGTTTAACATTTACTTATTATAAAGTCAGTAAATGAGAATAGTTTTAAAATCTATATTTACATGAATCTGTGGTTGTAAATGGTAATAGTTTCCTTTATTTTATATTTTTTACATAGACTTTAATTTTTAAAGCAGTCCTAGGTTCACAGCAAAACTGAGCTGAAAGTACAGACATTTCCCATATACCCCTTAGCCCCCTCCCGGTTCCTCCCCAACTGCCAACATCCCCCATCAGAGTGGTACATTTGTTACAATCCATGAACCTACACTGACACCTCATTATGATCCAGAGTGCATAGTTTAAAGTAGGATTCACTGCTGGTGTTGTACATCCTATGGGTTTTGACAAATGCATAATGACATGTATCCACTATTATCATATCATATAGAGTAGTTTTATTGTCTTAAAGATCCTCTATGTTCAGCCTATTCAATTCTTCCTTCCCATCAGTCCCTGTCTTTATTTAAAAATGAAGTTCCAGAGATTTAGAAGGTGGAGAGTAGGAAGTTGCTATATCAAAGTAAAATGCTAACAATATATAACATCATTTTCAGTTAAAAAAAAATCAAACAACTAAAAATTCAATTAAAAAATTAAAAAGCAAGCCACAGACTGGGAAATAACATTTATAACAGATGTATCAGACAAAAGACTTGTGTTCAGAATGTAAAAAAATAAAAAAATCACTTCAATTTATCAAGAATAAAGAAACAAGCCTCCAAGAAGTGAGGAAAAGACTTGAACAGACACCTCACAAAAGAAGATATAAAATGACCAATAAGCATAGGAAGAGATGCTTGACAAACAAACCCCACAGGCACCTAGTAGTCACTGTATATCCAGTAAAACAGATAAAAGAAGCAAGCTTGGTAGCACCAAATTTTAGCATGGATGCAGACTGACTCGAATTTTCATACTTTGTTGATTGGAGTATCCCAACTACTTTGGATAACTGTTTAGAAGTTTGTTATAAGCTTAAAATTCGCCTCACCTATGACACAGAAATTCCATTCCTAGGTATTAACCCAAAATAAATAAAAACCTATGTTTTAAACAATTGTGTGTAATTAGTAAGTTTATTTAGAATTATATGAATAGCCAGGGGAGACTCATGTTTATCAACACCGGAAGGAATAGGCAAGATGTGACATATTCCTAGAATGGAATACTCAGCGATGAAAAAGAAATGACTATGGACCTACGTAACAACATAGGTGGATCTCAAAAGCATACTGTGTGAAAGAAGGCCGACCCAAATGAATACACCATTTCTGTTCTAGACTGAGAAAAATAATTTATGGGCATCGAAAATTGGCATACAGAGGTGGGTTCTGACGGGAAGAAGGCATGAGGGAATCTGCTAGGGTGACAGAAATGTTCTCTACTTACACTGGGTGTTGTTTCCACAGCTGTGTAAACAGTTGTCAGAACTATCAATTAAAACTGTTACGATCTGTACATTTCATTGTGTGCAAATTTCACCTCAGTAAAAGCGATCTGAAATGCCAATTAAGAAGCACCCATAAATTATCATAAGCACTTACTGTCACTGTATGATGTTCTGTGATGCTGTGAGTCACTCCTCACTCGTGACTGCATGAAGGTGACGCCTTGAAAGAAAAGGATGCTCCCAGCAGTGGGCCCTGAGGCTCTCCCTGGGTTGAACTGGTCACCACACACGTGGAACAATGCACATTTTCTCAAACAACCTCTCACAAAGAGACACGGGAAGATCTAAATTAAAAACCAAAAAACAACATGGAAAATGGCTGAAAAACAAAGCCATGTTCCTGGTCAGTGACACATTTGCCAGAAGTTTAAATATTTGTCACAGATGGCGAACAGTATTCTGAGCTGATTGAACCTGGCTTCCCAAATTCACAGGGTAGAGGTCATCTGTCTGCTCGAACGTATTATGTTGCACATTTTAATGCTTTTGCTATTTTGAATTATGCTTTTAAAGCATTGATATGTATGTTTATAATAAGAATCACATGCTTGCAAAGCCTCTGAGGTTGGAAACCACTGATCTAGCTACACTAACACTGTGTTGGAGGCCAGGATGCTGCCTTCTGTTTATGCTAAAGAGCTTCTTTAATGGCCAGAGTGAAGTGTTAACAGTTTAGTGGTAATGAGTGAGCAAGCAGGCAGTCTGGGAGACTAAATGACTCCTGTTAAAAAATTGATAACGGCTCCTCCTGGGCAAACACAAAGGACAGATAGATAAAGGGAGGTTGTAAGCTGTCCAGTGAATCTAACTCAGATGATGTAGGTGAAACCACTATTTCAACCCATTTTCGCTGTATCAACATTTTCTGGCCTCAGTTTCTTCCTGTGTCTGCCTAACTCACTCGGTGTAGAATGATGCTTCTCAAACTTTAATATGCATTGAAATCACTTGGGGTTCCTGTACAGATGATAATCCAGTAGGTCTGGGATGGAGTTTGAGATTCAACAAGATTCTGGGGGATGTTGATGTTACTGGTCCAATACCTGGAGAAGCCAGGGGCTAGGGACTCCGTCTGCCTCGAAAGTAAAGAATGGGGGACACACTCAAACTATTGCTTTCTCAGTGGGTCCCTCTAAGATCATTTAACTTAGATAAAGGGAGGAGATAAGGTGGGATTGAAAAGAAAATTCAGATCCTTCAGGGCTATGCTGTTCAATATGGTAGCTGCTAGTACCATATGGGGGGTTTCCCAGGTGGCCCAGTGGTAAAGAATCTACCTGCCAGTGCAGAAGACGCAAGTTCGATCTCTGGGTTGGGACAAACCCCCTGAGAAGGAAATGGCTACCCACTCCAGTATTCCTGCCTGTGAAATCTCATGGACAGAGGAGTCTGGCGGGCTACATAGTCCATGGGATTGCAAAGATTCGGACATGACTCAGCGATTAAACAGCGACAACAGCTCCATATGGCTGTTTACTTTTGTATTAAATGAAATAAAATATTCAGTTCCTTTGTTGAAATAGAAACATTTCAAGTGCTCAGTGGGCACTTAAGGTGAATGATGGCTAAAGTACTGTATTACTTGGCACAGAATCAGAACATTTTTTTCCTCACAGGAAATCTTACTGTGTGTCACTGCTTTGGGGAACTCAGAGAGAACTTGACCCAGGAGCAGGCTGCGGCCTGGGAGACAGACTATTTTCCAGAACAAGGAATCTTTCACACGCAGATTTATCATGGAGCTGAGTGAAGCTGAATGCTGCCTCTACTGGTATTAATAGTTAATTAGTGTCGTTTTACATCTTTGGACCTGGAGGAGAATACTGTTCTGCTCAGCTTGTCTGCTGGTTGGGTTTCTGAGCTCATGCAGTGTCAGGCATCTAGTCCATTCACTTCACTCATACGTTTTGAGATAGAGCAAGCTTGATGGACCTCCTGACCCTTCAGAGCTCACAGGATCCCTATTTCAGTGTTTTCTAAACTGTGTCTGGGAAGGCTGCAACATTCAGGCTCTGGACTCCTTCTGTTACTTCCAACAGATTAGCTTCAATTTTATCTGTTTTATATATTAGTTTCCTTGCAAATATCCACCTGGGGAGAAAACAACAACTTGTCCCTTTTTAAAGTAAGCTTTCAAACCCCTGATTCTAGTTCAGCCATCTCACTTTATAAATGATGTAAGTGAGGCCCAAGGAGGTGGAAGGTGTGACCTTTCCAAGTTCATATGGCCAATTAGTGAGAGTGCTGAGATGGGAAATCATGTCTCCTGACCTGGGCAGCTCTGCTTCCCCTGGATCCCTGTTAATTATCTTTGAGTACTGTGTGGCTGGCCACCCCAGCTGGACTGCGGACTTCCAAAGGGAAGGATGGGGCTGGATACACTTCTGGTACTGCTGCTGGCCCATTGCCTGGTAGCTCCCTGCTGGAGAATTAGTACCATCTAGCTGATTACAGGTTGTGGTAGCTTCCTGGGAGTGAAGAGCTGGGAGGATTTCAAGGCAAAACACCTGCATCCCTCTAGACCTCCAAGTTTTTACAGTTGGGAGTGATGCTCTCCTCACAACTGGGCTTTCCTGGTGACTATGACTTGACAATTTTCTGGGGACCAGGAAAGGATCTTAAGAAGGTATTCATGATTTTTTTCCTTCCACTGGGCTTGAGCCTATGCTCCAGAACTGACCTCCAAGTCAAGCCCGAGCTCCCTGGGCTGGAACTCGGCTAATTTCTAGCCCTCATCTGGAGTTCCGTGCTTTTCCATTGTTGGCCTCATTAACTATACAATGATGATTGCTGACTCCCCAGCTGGCTGTCTTCTTCCCTTTTTGTTTTTATAGTAGATCTTTCTTGAGCTTCTATCTGTCCCTCTGGTAACACTTTGTCTCTATATTCACACATGTTAACCATATGCCAAGGAACAGAAGTTTCTGAATTTCTCCTAAACGATCCTGATGAGGGATTAGATCCAGTTAGGCCACTGGATGCTGAATGGAGATTGTTAAAAGTCTGATATGAGGAACAAAGCTCTGACAATGGAGTGTTCCTCTTAAATTGTATTCTGCCCCAGAGACCCAGGGCTGAACGTTCCAGATAGACAGAGTTTCTTGCTTCACAAAAGGGTCCCATTTACCAGGCATGTATAATTTAGGTTAATTTGAAATTTGTTCTAAATTGAGCAGTCTCTTTGCTTACTCCCAACATAATGATGATTTATTGGCATATGCATAATGCATGGGATTCCACGAATCCACAAGGGCATTGATATTGTATATCTTAGAGACTTTTCTCAGAAGACCTCTGTGCCTCTGGATGCATCTATGCATCTGCCTGCCCCTTATCACACACACACACACACACACACAGGGACACAGACTTACATTCCATTTTGGCTGCCTCCAGCCACAGGAGGATTCATGAATTAGAAATGATGATGATTTAGGGGGTTACGGGGCAGTGTCAGACTTTCTTTTCTCCCTGGTTTGTTTGTTTTCCCTCTTTTGAAAAATGAATTACCAACTCCTGGCTTTCCCAGTGGCTCAGTGGTAAAGAATCCATCAGCCAATGGATGACATACAGGTTCAATCCCTGGGTCAGGAAGACTCTTTGGAGGAAGGAATGGCCACCCACTCCAGTATTCTTGCCTGGAGAATCCCATGGACAGAGGAACCTGGTGGGTTAGAGTCCAAGGGGTCACAAAAGTGTTGGACATGACTGAGTGACTAAAACAACAATTACCAGCTCCTCAGTGGTGGACTAAAACCCACTTCACAACCTTTCACCTTGTTCTTCTGTCTGATACATTCTAGAAGTCAAAATGCCTAAGTTTTCAGACTTACTTGTCACAAGTCTGGGGCTTCCCCAGTGGTGCAGTGATTAAGAATCCCCCTGCCAATGCAGGAGATGCAGGATACATGGGTTAGATTCCTGCTTCAGGAAGATCCCCAGGAGAAGGAAGTGGCAACCCATTTTAGTATTTTTGCCTGGGAAATCCCATGGACAGAGGAGCCTGGTGGGCTACTGTCTATAGGGTTGCACAGAATTGGAGGCGACTGAAGTGACTGAGCATGGTCACACCCCTAACAAGTCTAGGGTGGCCATGTGGCATCCTTCTGGACAACTGGAAACTGACAGAAGTCCCTGGGACAGCTTCAATTCTTAGATAAAAACACCTTTCCTTGTTAGAAGAAAGACTTCATCTTATATTTAACCTATTTCTTGTCTTCCTGCTTGTGATATATATAGAAACAAGGCCAGAAGGTGAAGAGTCTCTGCAACTATGAGGATGAGACTAGAAGTTCCGCATTAAAGATGGCAGAGCATAGAGATAGGAGGAGCCTGGTTCCCTGATGACAGTTTCTAGCAGATGAAGTGCTACCTCTGAACATCTCATTACCTAAAAAAATACACTGTACTTTTGAAAACTACTGTTGGTTGGCTTTTAGATGATTGTCAAATGTTTTCAAATATGATTATCCAGTATAAGCATTTTACTTGGGTGCCAGATCTATGGAAAACTTTTTCAACACCTCACCTTTCCCTCAAGGGAAATTCTTGGCTCAGAAACCATGGGGCCACCAAGAAGAGGCCTCATGAGCAGTCAGAATCTGAGGTTCTAGTGCTGGGTTTGCCATAAACTTGGACCCACAAGGTAGTTGTAACTATGCATCTTGCAAGCCTTTCTTGGACAAATCACTTTTTGTTTCCTTTCCTTTCTTAGTAAGTAAAGTGACAGTGTTGGAGCAGTTCTAAATTCTGTAAGATTACATGCCGCTTCCCCTGTCCACTGGGAAGGGACAAGTTGTGAAATCTTTTCATTCAGTACCACTGAAGACATTTCTATTAATGGCATTCTCTATCTACCATTTCTCCATCTAATCTGGCAGAAAGTTGAATACACAATGGGCAAATGACATGGCAATAATATAATCCTGTGTGGTATTCTACTCCCCCAAACCTAGTGACTTAAGTTGAAACAAAAATTATTTATTATTTCTTATGATTCTGTAGACTGGCTGGCAGGTCTGCTGGTCTTGGCTGCACTCACTCATGTGGGTGCATTCATCTCCAAGAGGAGGTCTTGAGGAATGAAGGTATATTGGAACTGGTTGTTGGGTGGAGTGTCTTGACTCTATACTTCTGTTCTCCATCCATCAGGATAAACTGGAGTTCTTTACATGATGAGTCTGATTTCTAAGAGAGTAAATTAGAAGCTGCAAGATATTTGAAGGTCTTGGCTCAGAAGTTCCAAAATATCACTTCCATTACATGACATTCACAAGACCCTGAAGCCTCACCTAATCGTAGTGTTAGGGTTGATGTCCCTGATCTTATGTTCTGCATCAGGTCCTCATGTAGATGGGGTCCCTTGTGTGTTGCTGCTCCCAAGGGGCTACTGCTGCTGCTGCTGCTAAGTCACTTCAGTTGTGTCCGACTCTGTGCGACCCCACAGATGGCAGCCCACCAGGCTCCCCCATCCCTGGGATTCTCCAGGCAAGAACACTGGAGTGGGTTGCCATTTCCTTCTCCAATGCATGAAAGTGAAAAGTGAAAGTGAAGTCGCTCAGTCGTGTCTGACTCTTAGTGACCCCATGGACTGCAGCCTACCAGGCTCCTCCATCCATGGGATTTTCCAGGCAAGGGTACTGGACTGGGGTGCCATCGCCTTCTCTGAGGTGAGGGGGGCTACTAGTGATTAAGAAAACTGTGAATTAAAAAGACAAGTTATCTCTTCTATCCACATACTCCATTCATGATGTACCAGTATACAGTGGAGGGGAAGTGCAAGGACAGTCATAGTAGATAGATATTTCCAGAGAAAAGGTGGGGGAACAAGAAACTCCGAAATCCAGCCAAGCATATGTTGCCAATTCCCCCAACTCCGGGGGCACAAGGCATCTCTTAACTAGAGCCCATTCTGCTTCCTTGAGGAATTCCTAAATCCCTTGATCGCCTTAGTTCTTGTCTCTGTCCTCTGCACTTTCAGCTCTGTCCTTTGGAGTCTTGGCTCTACGCTTTGAAGTATCTTTCCTTTCCTGTCTTTTTAAAATCAGAGTGTGATTGCTTTGCAGTGCTGTGTTAGGTCTGCTGAATAGCAACGTCAGTTAGCTACGTGATTGTGCTTGGTCTCACTCTTTGTGACCCCACGGACTGCAGCCTGTCAGGCTCCTCTGTCCATTGTATTTTCCAGGCAAGAATATTATATTGGGTTGCCATTTCCTACTCCAGAATCAACTATATGAATACATATATCCCCTCCCCCCGAACCTCCCTTCCACACCCCCATACCATCCTTCTAGGCCATCACAGAGCACTGAGCTGAGCTCTCTGTGCTATCAGCAGCTTCCCACCAGCCATCTATTTTACACATGGTAGTGATCAGTTTAGTTCAATTCAGTCGCTCAGTCATGTCTGACTCTTTGCGACACCATGAACCGCAGCAAGCAAGGCCTCCCTGTCCATCACCAACTGCCGGAGTCTGCCCAAACCTATGTCCATTGAGTCGGTGATGCCATCCAGCCATCTCATCCTCTGTTGTCCCCTTCTCCTCCTGCCCGCTATCTTTCCCAACATCTGGGTCTTTTCCAATGAGTCAACTCTTCAAATGAGGTGACCAAAGTATTGGAGTTTCAGCCTCAGCATCAGTCCTTCCAATGAACACCCAGGATTGATCTCCCTTAGGATGGGCTGGTTGGATCTCCTTGCAGTCCAAGGGATTCTCAAGAGTCTTCTCCAACACCACAGTTCAAAAGTATCAATTTTTCTGCGATCAGCTTTCTTTATAGTCCAACTCTCACATCCATACATGACCACTGGAAAAACCATAGCCTTGACTAGATAGACCTTTGTTGACAAAGTAATGTCTCTGCTTTTTAATATGCTGTCTAGATTGGTCATAACTTTCCTTCCAAGGAGTAAGCGTCTTTTAATTTCATGGCTGCAATCACCATCTGCAGTGATTTTGGAGCCCAGAAAAATAAAGTCAGCCACTGTTTTCACTGTTTCTCCATCTATTTGTCATGAAGTGATGGGACTGGATGCCATGATCTTAGTTTTCTGAATGTTGAGTTTTAAGCCAACTTTTTCACTCTCCTCTTTCACGTTCATCAAGAGGCTCTTTAGTTCTTCTTCACCTTCTGCCATAAGGGTGGTGTCATCTGCATATCTGAGGTTATTGATATTTCTCCCGGCAATCTTGATTCCAGCTTGTGCTTCCTCCAGTGCAGAGTTTCTCATGATGTACTTTGCATATAAGTTAAATAAGCAGGGTGACAATATACAGCCTCAATGTACTCCTTTTCTTATTTGGAACCAGTTTGTTGTTCCATGTCCAGTTCCAACTGTTGCTTCCTGACCTGCATACAGGTTTCTCAAGAGGCAGGTCAGGTGGTCTGGTATTCCGATCTCTTTCAGAATGTTCCACTGTTTATTGTGATCCACACAGTCAAAGGTTTTGGCATAGTCAATAAAGCAGAAACAGATATTTTTCTGGAACTCTCTTTCTTTTTCAATGATCCACCAGATGTTGGCAATTTGATCTCTGGTTCCTCTGCCTTTTCTAAAACCAGCTTGAACATCTGGAAGGTCACGGTTCATGTATTGCTGAAGCCTGGTTTGGAGAATTTTGAGTATTACTTTAATGGCGTGTGAGATGAGTGCAGTGTGGTAGTTTGAGCATTCTTTGGCATTGCCTTTCTTTGGGATTGGAATGAAAACTGACCTTTTCCAGTCCTGTGGCCACTGCTGAGTTTTCCAAATTTGCTGGTATATTGAGTGCAGCACTTTCACAGCATCATCTTTCAGGATTTGAAATAGCTCAATTGGAAATCCATCGCCTCCAGTAGCTTTGTTCCTAGTGATGCTTCCTAAGGCCCACTTGACTTCACATTCCAGAATGTCTGGCTCTAGGTGAGTGTGAGTGATCACACTATCATGATTATCTGGGTTGTGAAGATCTTTTTTGTAGTGTATATATGTGCAATGAATTGACAGAGTAACATTGTCTTTCTTTTTCTACAAGTGGTCTATATTTAAGTTGAGGAAACTTATCAATTTGCTTCCTGCCTATAGAAAGTTGGGATAGGGCAGAAGCCTTTTTTCATTGTGAAGCATCACTGTCTCTTCATGGTAAAAACTGATACAGCTCCTTTAAAAATTTTGTGAGTTTTCTATGTATGAGATGATGTCCAATCCATGATAAATACCACACCCAACATTTCTTCTGAGGTAGAACTCTATCTTTGGCTATAAGTCACAGACTATGGGATTCTTAGATGCCCTTTTGTCACACTGAAAGGGTCTTTGATGCATTGTCTACGATTTTCCTGGGTTCTCACCCAAGGGTCTTATGTCCGGTTCTTGATCTGATCTTCACTCTGAGAGGTGTTTTGCATGTTCAAGAGATATGACTCACGTGGTCAAAGAGTAGATAGTGGTAGATTGTTTACAAAGATGCTTGTGGAAGCCCTTCCACTTTGATGTTTTCTTGCCTTCTTGCAATGTGACAGTGTTGTTTCTTCCATGAAGAGATAGAATTTATCTCTGCTCCCCTTGAATCTAAGCTGGCCTTGTATCTTGCTTTGACCAAGACAGTTAGACAGAAGGGCATTTTTTTCCCCCTGTCTTGGAGCTTTAAGCCATCTTACAAATAAACACAGTTATCCTTCTAGAGATACACTGTGGAAAGGAAGGCTGTACGTGGCAACAGTGATACCCAGGTAGGTGTATGAAGCCACCTTGGACCATCCAGCCTTTGTTGAGCTTTTCTCTGTCTGTAGCTGCATGAATAACTCTAGCCAGCAACACAGGGATGCCCAGTTGAGCCTGGTCAGCTCCCAAAACCATGAGAGATGAAAAGCTGTTGTTTTTAATTCATTGGGTTTTGGAATAGTTTGTTATGCAGCAGTAGGTCACTGATAGAGGATGATGGTCTTGTTTTCTGCATCTCAAACTCTTGGTCCTTTAAGTGCTTTTGAAAGTAGCAGTTTTCTTTGCAAGGCCCAAGGCCCAGACATTATCTTCCTAAACCTTTTCACTGGGGCTCAGCAGGTGTTTAATGGCCTTCCTTAGAGTCTGTCACCTCTTCCTACCTAGCAACCTGTTCCCCATGGACTTGACAGGTTGTGGTGAGAACAGTCGCAACAGCTGATGGAACAGCTGTAAGACAGAAAGGCACTGGGAGAGTAATTGCTTAGAAATGAGCAGGGGGTGCTGGGGATGAGGCTGCACTTTTAGGCTGGGGCTGGGAGGGACCAGATTGCCCTGGGAAGGCCCTTCTCCCCTCAGGGAATTCACCAGCATTTCTCAATCCTGGGGCTGCCCCTTCCTTGAATAAACCATGCCATGCCTTGCCATGCTTGATGCTGTCCCCCTACCAGGAACACTCCATCCCTCTTGTACAGAAAAGGAAATCCTACTTCATTTTAAAGACTCATTCACACATCTTCTCTGTGATTTTGTTTTAACCTGCCTGTGTAGAGTTGATCGATCCTATTCTACTCCCACTGTGCACTCCTTAGAATGCTATTAGCTCTCACTCCCATCTGACTTGTCTGTTACATGCTTTGCTAGTTAGGACTATATCTAGCTGAGCAAGAAGCCTTGGCGGAGTGAATCCTGTGCTGGTAGGTATCCTACAGAGTCAACAGAACTCTTTCTGTTCTGTGTTCTGTGCCTAGGTTCCATTATGAAAGTCACCTTAAGGTCAAAGGTGGCTGCTGGAGGTCCAGCCTTCATGTCCATATTCCAGCCAGCTGGAAGAACAAAAAAGGCACATTCTTTAAAGAGGTACATTTTTTCCCCATTATTCACAGTCTTTAGAAATTGCACATATCTCCTCTGTTTATGCCTTCAATCTGAGCTTCAGATGAAACTGAGAAATATGTTTAATATCTTTAATCCCAGCTAAAACTGAGAATTATGTTTCTAAGAAAGAGGGAGATGATTAATATAAGGGGATAAATTATTAGGTTTTATCAAAGTATTATATGTCCTCCTCATTAGAATGAATTTCTTGAGACCAGAAAACCTATCACCTCAACCATATTTTCCACACAGTAACCAACATTGTGCCTGATACACTGTAAATACTTAGTGAACAATGAGCAAATCTGCTTGCTGATTTGAGGCCAATGTCTCTGGGAGGGGGTAGCACAATTTATTACTAATAGCTTGGTAAAAATTTGTCTCCGGTCTTCAAGTCCTGGCTTCCTACTTTTCTCTCTGTATTTCTATACTTTCTGACGTTTCCATACTTCTTATTCTCTCTTACCCCTAGGCTCCCAGGCCCTGAATCTCTTATCAAACCATCTCACAAACTGCTGGGTTGTCCCAGATCTGGATCTGACAAGTGAAAGATTGGGAGATTCTCTGTTGCTGTCATAGGATAGGAGTTGGTGTAGGTGTGGTGTATTTGAATTAGAAGCCAGGGAACCTTGGGTAACAGGTTCAGTTTGAGAAAAGTAGTGTTAATCGCTCAGTCGTGTCTGACTCTTTGCGACCTCGTGGACTGTAGCCAGCCAGGCTCCTCTGTCCATGGAATTCTCCAGGCAAGAATACTGGAGTGGTTATCCATTCTCTTCTCCAGTCCCAACCCAGGGATTGATAGAACCTAGGTCTCCTGTGCTGCAGGCATCTGAGCCATCAGGGAAGCCCCAGTAGGTTCAGTCTGGCCACAGGTAAATCTGCGACTTTAGTTACCCAGGTTTGTTATCTTCACCTTGATTTCTTCTGCTGCAAAATAATAGAGGTATACACTATCTTTATCCTAAAGATACACAATGTACAATGGGCTGTTAGAAGTGTTAGTCGCTTAGTCGTGTCCAACTCTTTGCTACCCCGTGGCCTATGGCCCAACATGCTCCTCTGTCCATAGAATTCTCTAGGGAAGAATACTAGCATACGTAGCCCTTCCCTTCTCTGGGGGATCTTCCCAACCTAGGGATTGAACCCAGGTTTCCTGCATTGCAGGTGGATTCTTTACCATCAGAGCTACCAGGGAAACTTTTCATATATGTATATATACATGTAAAATGCAATTGCAGGATATTCTTATTAGATGCATACATAATAAGCAAACAATGAATAAAAGTGTATCCTCTCCCACTGTAAATGGTTTCCAAAGTGTGTGTCAGTGGATAGGGGTGGGTTGATCCTGGCACTCCACCTTCTTCCTCTTCCCTCAGTGTTCTTTGTTGAGCTGCTTGTGTTGCAGCCCAGAACCCAGAAACCCTTCTTGGTCCCAAGGAAGCAAAGCATTACTCCCGGTCATTTCCACTGATGGGCCTGGAATGACAGGGTGATGGATGTTGCTGTCACTGTGTGAGATTGGGGAAATGTTTTCTCTGGCTGGCCCTGGAAACCTCCCTGCCATAGATTTTCTTGGGGCTCAGAAGCTTGACAGACATGAACCAAAGGTGGCTGCAGGGCTCTGAGGGTGGATTGGCCCCTTATCCACCGCTTGGATGTTTTAGGCACTGCATGGCCTTTGAAGGTTTTACTGTGTCATTGGAGAAAGGAAGAGAAAAATCAATAGATGAAGGAGGTTTAAAGTCCATTCAGGCAGATAGGCTGGGCAGGCTCTTGGTAACCTCTTTGCTCTCTGCCCAGAGGATACATCTGGGGATACTTCCAGAAAGCCAGTGAGTATCAGGAATGGTCTCCTGTGAGCTGCCATTCCAGGCTTTCCTGCAGGCACACTCCCCCTGACTGCCATGCTCTCCATCACTGTGATCATAGAGAAGCGAGTGGGAGCCAGGGGGAGACTAGGATCTGGTGGTGAGATGGAGGCAGGGATCCTGGATGTTGCTGAGATGAGTGGTAGGCTTGACTAAGAACATGCAGGCAGATTCTTTACTGTCTGAGCCACCAGGTCATGGGCCACAAGGGCATGGTGCCAACGTCCAATTCTAATAAAAAGCGGAGCAGAGAACCAAGCCACGTGATGTTAACCTGGAACAATTACAGCCCTCTGTGACTCTTTCTTTCCCCCTAACCTTTTGCTTGGCTACTCAACCCCATTATTATCCAGAAGTCCACACTGAGTTCTTAAAGCTAAACAGAACCAAGAAATATTCCTGATATAAAAAGTGAGACTGAAAGGAGAGATTTAGTTTTCTGGGAGCTCTGCAAGAGAGAAAATACAGAACTTCAAAGTTCCCCATTTCTGTGATATGAAGGAGTTACGCTGGGAAGGGAGGGAGCTCCTCTGGGTCTTGACCTAGGATAAGAGCTGGGTAGAGGCCCTGGATGTTGGCTGGGGAGAAGTTTCCCTGCTGAGGCAGAGTAACCCCTGAAGCAGGAAAATTCAGGACTGCAAAGAAACAGATGCTATTTCCAAACCCTATTTCTGCTGAGAGGTGGCAGGACTGTAGCCTGAAAAATGCTGCTGGAGCAGATGTGGGCTCTGGAACGTCCTTGAAATGTAAAATGGTGAACATAAAGGGAGCTCGGGGACCAGCAGTCTCTGCGGAGACGAGTTAATTACCTGGTCAGTTCCAGCAGATGAAACAAAGAGATCAAGGCTCTTGACCCACTCCCCGCAAGGCTGCCTGCTAACCACGCCCTCCCTCTCTGACCCTGCTGGATTCTGGGCTGGCGGGGGTGGCTATGGGGATAGTGAGGGCATAGCCAGGGTTCTGAAGAAACCAGGGTATGGCGCACAGCTTCTCGAAAAGTCAAAGTGTTGCTCATTCGTGTCTGACTCTTTGCAACCCTGTGGATTACAGCCCACCAGGATCCTCTGTCCATGGGATTCTCCAGGCAAGAATACTGGAGTGGGTTGCCATTCCCTTCTTCAGGGGATCTTCCCAACCCAGAGACTGAGCTTGAGTCTCCTGCATTGCAGGCAGATTCTTTATCAACTGAGCCACTAGGGAAGCGCAGGGGCAGGCAAATACTGAGGCAAAGCCAGGAGATTTGGGGATGTGAGTTTAGCAGGATAGGTACCTGCACTCTGGAGGACAGAGAGAGAAAGCAAGAGGGAGAAGAGGACAAAAAGGAAGGAGAAAGAGAAGCAGAAAGATCAAGGGACACAGGCAGGTGCAGGTGATGGAGAAGGAAAAAGCAACCTGGGAAGAAGAAAGAGGACTAGGGGTCAACTTGGGCCCAAATCTACCTGTTTTGGAAAGGGAACCCAAATGTGTGATTGTGAAAGATTCTGGAAAAGCAGATAATGCTTTTAGAATCTTTGTGTTTCTGCCAGTTAATCCCTAAAAAAGAGGGGAACCCAGAGGCCCTCTTTTTCCTAAAATAATTTGATCACTGTGGATCCTGCAACTTTAGTGGCAGAATCTGGTTGGTGATGAGCTTTGGACTGGCAGACAGTCCCTCTGAGTCTTTCCTGCAGAGGGGAAGCATGCCTTCGTAGGAGGATCCTGGGCAAGGAGTCAGGATAGAAGCACAGTCAGGAGACCAGGCAAATCACTGAACTCCCTGTGTCTTGGTCTCCCTACAAGTAACATGGGAACTCTAATGACTCTCTTATTTCTCTCTTTATATTTCTGCAGAGACCAAATGAAATAGTTTTCTTTGTCCATCCATCCATCCATTTATTGCAAAAAACATTATAGAAGACTCATTTGTACTAGGCACTGAATTGAGTGGTAATGCTACAGGGTGATTAAGACAGAGTTCTTATTCTCAAGGGGCTTCCTTGGTAGCTTAGTTGGTAAAGAATCTACCTGCAATTCAGGAGACCCCAGTTCAATTCCTGGGTTGAAAGGATCCCTGGAGAAGGGATATGCTATCCACTCCAGTATTCTTGGGCTTTCCTGGTGGCTCAGATGGTAAAGAACTCGCCTGCAATGCTGGCGACCTGGATTCGATCCCTGGGTTGGGAAGATCCCCTTGAAGAGGACATGGCAACCCACTCCAGTATTTTTGCCTGCAGGATCCCCATGGACAGAGGAGCCTGGTGGGCTACAGTCCATGGGGTTGCAGAGTCAGGCATGACTGAGCCACAAAGCACAGCACAATACTTATTAGCTCAGTCTCGTGGGAGAGACACATATATGGACAGATCTTGAAGTTAAAACAGCAACATGAGTAAAGCCTTGCTCTTATCTGTGCTGGGATAAAGGCCAGCCTCCTCTGCATGGCTTATAAGTGTCTCTATAACCTGAATCTGGCATCTACATCTTCCCCAAGAACTACTTTTGCTTGGCCTCATATTTAGGCTACACCAGACGACTTGGGCTTCTCTGTAGACAGGTGGGCTCACATCTTTGCACCTTGGTTATATTGCTTTCCAAGCTTGAAATGGCACCTTCTTCTGAATCATGGTCCTGACTCCCACTTCCCGACTCCACTCATTAATCTGCGTCTGTTCTTCCAGAGAGACCCCATTTACCCTTTCCCCACCTCCCATCCCAGGCTAGATTAGATGTCTCTCATCTTGTTCAGAATTTTTTTTTCTGAACAAAAAATTGTATGTTTCTCCTATTGCTATAGATGCAGAGGAAGCAGGAGCCCCATCTTAATTTATGCTTATTTCTCAGTGGACAATGCATGATGTAGGATGTATTTAATGAAAGCTCAGGGAACTGCACTGAGCTGTTCTGACATCACAGGAGAAAGAAAGACTGAGGAGTCAGGAAAGCCACTTGTAAACTGGTTCTTGATGTTTGAATAGGAGTTCAAAAAGGAGAGAAGGAGGGAAACATATATGGCAAGGCCAGAGTTCTGAGACCAGGTGTCTTGGTCAGGTGACTTGAGCTGTGCAAGCTGGAAGAAGGGCAGCTGCCAAGCTGAAGAAGGTGATGGTTAATTTTATGTGTTAATTTGACTGGGCCACGGGGTGCCCACATATTTGGTCAAACATTATTCTGGCTGAATCTGTGAGGGTGTTTCACAATGAGGTTAACATCTGAATCGGGACACTGAGTAAAACTGATTGTGCTCCTTAATGTGGGTGGGCCTTGTCTACTCAGCTGAAAGTCTGAACAGAATAAAAAGGCTGGCCTCCTGTGAATATGGGGCAAGGGGCTCCTCCTGCCTGACTGCTTTGAGCTGGGACAGCTGTCTTTTTCTACCTTTACACTCGAACTAAAACACTGGCTCTTCTTGAGTCTTAGGCCTCCTGGATTTTAGAAGTTTGCACTTCAGTTCTGGTTCTCAGGTTTTGAACTTGAACTGGAGGATACCCTTGATTCTTCTGTGTTTCTAGCTGGATGACTGCAGATCCAGTGACTTTTTAGCCTCTATAATTGCACGAGCCAATTCCTTGTAATGAATCAATCTCCTTCTCTCTTTCTCTACACACACACACACACACACACACACACACACACACACACTGTGTTCTGTTAGTTCTGTTTCTCTGGAGAACCCTGACAAATACAAAAGGAGAGATCTTGGAAGGCTTGTGGACTTGCTATGGTGATGAGGCAGTAGAGAGGGTATTGAGTCAGGTTGTGATGAGGTCTGTCTTCTACATCATTGTTACCAGTGGCAGGCCATTCCTTTTTTACTGGGGTATCGTGGCCTTTGCTTAGCTGCAGAGATTGGCTAAAGGTGGACCTTGGAAACTCCTTAGAGGGATGGAACCTGTAAGCCAGAGAAGGCTTAGAATAGCTAGATTAACAGCCTATTCCTAGGACTTCAATGTTTTTATGTTTCCTCTGTTCTCCTCAGCTATATTTCTGTAATATATGGTAAAACCTTCTTGAATATTCCAACTGCCTCAGCTGTTTGAAGAGGAACCAAAAACATAATTTGGTACATCATGAGGAACGCTGGGCTGGAAGAAGCACAAGCTGGAATCAAGATTGCCGGGAGAAATATCAATAACCTCAGATATGCAGATGACACTACCCTTATGGCAGAAAGTGAAGAGGAACTCAAAAGCCTCTTGATGAAAGTGAAAGAGGAGAGTGAAAAGGTTGGCTTGAAGCTCAACATTCAGAAAACAAAGATCATGGCATCTGGTCCCGTCACTTCATGGGAAATAGATGGAAAAACAGTGGAAACAGTGTCAGACTTTATTTTTTTGGGCTCCAAAATCACTGCGGATGCTGATTGCAGCCATGAAATTAAAAGACGCTTGCTCCTTGGAAGGAAAGTTATGACCAACCTTGATAGTATATTAAAAAGCAGAGACATTACTTTGCCAACCAAGGTCCGTCTAGTCAAGGCAATGGTTTTTCCCGTGGTCATGTATGGATGTGAGAGTTGGACTGTGAAGAAGGCTGATCGCCGAAGAATCGATGCTTTTGAACTGTGGTGTTGGAGAAGACTCTTGAGAGTCCCTTATACTGCAAGGAGATCCAACCAGTCCATTCTAGAGGAGATCAATCCTGGATGTTCATTGGAGGGACTGATGCTAAAGCTGAAACTGCAATACTTTGGCCACCTCATGTGACGAGTTGACTCACTGGAAAAGACTCTGATGCTGGGAAAGGTTGGGGGCGGGAGGAGAAGGGGACGACAGAGAATGAGATGGCTGGATGGCATCACCGACTCGATGGACATGAGTTTGAGTGAACTCCGGGAGTTGGTGATGGACAGGGAGGCCTGGCGTGCTGTGATTCATGGGGTCGCGGAGAGTCGGACACGACTGAGCGACTGAACTGAACTGAACTGAACTGAACTGACTGATATATATTTGAACTAGTTCTTTAAAGGAACCAGTTTCCCTAAATTCATCCAAAACCTCCATGTGTGCATTTTTCCTGCTTTTCCCAGAATCTGTTCTGCTCCCACCACACCTCTGCCTCTGCTCCAGTGCTTTGTCTGGCTCTCTTCTGCCCTGGCTTCCAATCTCCCCTCTTGCAGTGCTTCTTGAATGGGGGCAGGACCCCGGGCTAAGGGCTTCCTCCTAGCTTCCGCAGCAGCCCAGGGTTTGCCTGTTCTGCGTCTGAGTCTCCTTTAGAGCACACACACACTCACGTCTCATGGTTCGTGGTTGCCCCTTTTGTGCCCCAAGCAAGCTGTGTGCTATGTGGGGGTTGAGAGGAAGTGATGGGAAAGTGGTTTATCTTCTGATGGTTGAAGATATAGCAGCTGCTTTGGGTCCCTTCCTTTGTGAAGAGACAGAATGCAATCCACCTAAAGCAAGATTGTGCGATGCATAGCTTGTCTTCATCAATAGCCCCAAACCCCCTATGCTTTACCTTCCCTTCAACCATACCTTCCAGGTATGGTTTGTAGGTCTGATCTGCCTACCAGTCAAGGTATTCTACCAAACATTGTAATTTACAAGCACACAGGCAATGGGGTGAATTCTGAGTCATGGATCTTTGGGATTTATGAGATCAGCTCCTCTGTCTGGGGGCAGGCTGGTCAGGGCAGAGAGTGGACACAGCCTGTGAGCTATGTTATTGCCAGCACTGCTGCTATATCCCAGTGCCTGCCTCAGGGATAAGCAGAGGCTGGACCTGAGCAAGGTAGTTATAAAAGTTTTTGAATGAATGAATGAATGGAGATTTCATTTTTTAATTGAACAAATGAATAGTCCTCTATTCTCTCTGTGTTTTAACTGCAGTCAAAATGGGGATTTTATTTTTTTCTCTCAAAAATTTAACCCCCTGAGATTCTCAGCAAGTGAATGACACTTTCCTTCCCTTGGTGTTGGGAAAAAGATGATCCATCCAGGTACTTACAGAGGTACTTGCAGTTCTTGGAAACCCCGTATGGGATAAATGATGCTAATTTATGCATATTTACAGGCAACTAACTCCATACCCTAGTGAGCGACATAGCCTTGTGAGTTCAAAGTTAACCTTCCAACAATAGGAGCAGAATTTTAATTGAAAAAGGTAAGGCAGGCATCTGGCAGCTGTGCTGTGTTTAGGGGGGCATTCTATTAAGGAGTCACTGAAATGGCTCTATAGCTATTGTAACAGATTCTTATTTAAATGAGATTTCACTTTTTTTTTTTAATAAAGAAAAAGTCGCCCGTGTTTGCAATGTTTTTCAATGAACTGAGGTTTCTTTATCTTTTTTAAAAAATCATAATTGATTTATTTTGTGTAAAAATATTGTCTAACATACACAGGTTCATTTGAATAAATTATTCATCAGCATCTTTTTAGTGATGCACCAGCTTCTGACTGTTGGAACTCCATTGCTCCTTTCTTGCCACCAAGGTGCAGGAAATGTTCACAGCCACAGCAAACACCATGAATCAAAAGCCAGAGCAAGTTGCTCTTAAATAAAGCTACAAAGGAGTGGGTTATTTATAAGGACTCTTGATGGATTCCGTTTATAATGAGGGCGTGAGAAAGGCGGAGTCAGGAGGCGGTACCCACTAACATGCCTATCTCGTGTTATTATCCTAAGGCCATCAGGTGCACCGTGAAGCAGTCTTGTCAAGTACATACACAAAGGACAGCATATTTCTTGATTTCTTTAGGTGGATGAACTAATTTCTGGTATAACAAGATACCATATACAGGGGAACTTAAATGGCAGAAATTCATTGTTTGAAGTTCTGGAGGCTGCAAATCAAACATCAAGACTGGCAGATGCAGTAGCTGGTGGGGACCAGTTTACTGGTTCACAGATGGCTGTCTTCTTGCTGTGTCTTCACATGTCGGAGAGAGAGAGCCCTCTGTGGTCTCTCTTTTATAAGGGTACTAATCCCATTCTTCAGTATTAAAAAGCAGAGACATCACTTTGCTGATAAAGGTCCATATAGTCAAAGCTCTGGTTTTTCCAGTAGTCATGAATGGATGTGAGAATTGGACCATAAAGAAGGCTGAAAACCAAAGAATCGGTGCTATTGAACTATGGTGCTACAGAAGACTCTTGAGAGTCCCTTGGACTGCAAGGAGATGGAACCAGTCAATCCTAAAGGAAATCAGCTCTGAATATTCATTAGAAGGACTGACCCTGAAGTTGAAGCTCCAGTTTTTGGCCACCTGATGCAAAAAGCAGACTGATTGGAAAAGACCCTGGTGCTGGGAAAGATTGAGGGCAGGAGGAGAAGGGGGCAATAGAGCATATGTATAGCATCACCAACCCAATGAACAAACTGGGAGACAGTAGAGGACAGGGAAGCCTGGCATGCTGCAGTCCATGAGATCGCAAAGAGTCGAACACGACTGAACAACTGAACACCAACAAATCCCATTTCTGAGGATGCCAGACATCTCCCAAAGGCCCCACCTCCTCATATTGGACCAGCACACTGAGGATCAGGGCTTCATCATGTAGATTCCGGGGGAGGAAGGACATGGGCACTCACAGCACTGGGCCCGACTTTTATGATTTACAATGTAGATTCAAAGCTGATCCCAGATTTGGGAGGCCTGTGAAAAGTTCAAAGGTGTGACAAATAATAGTCTTAGAGTGAAAATTGCTGTAAATACCACCCCTCCCCCATACCCCAAGACTGAGGTCAGAAAGATTGGGGTCATTATGGCTCCCCCCTTCCTCTAGTTCTTTCATCAATGTCAGCAGGTAAATATGAGGCAAAGAAGCCTCTGGTCTGGGGACTGAGCTGCCTGCCCTGGTTGGCTTGGCATTTCTAGGACCGATGTTTTCTGATGGGTCATGGTGGGCAGACACCTTCTGCTAGGACCAGGAGCTCTGAGAAGGGAAGAGGCTCGTGTGACTGTGAGTCTTGCCCTCACACCAACAGGTGCTTCAGGGAGGCTGTGACTCCTCTCCTTCATACCAAGGCAAATATTTCAAGGTGCTGAAAGACTCTAATAGAGTCTCTGCTCCGGAAGAGCTGTCAGTTGCTAGAATAACCTCAAGATCAGGATATTCCCCACAGGGTTCTTTATTATTTTTAAAAAAATATTAATAGAACTAATTAAATATAGAGGTGTGCTCCAGCCCTAATCTGTGACTTCTCATCTTTCCTTGCCTCCCTCCTTCTCCCCGCTGGGCCCCAGCGTGTATTGTCAAAGTGTCAAGTGAGGAGGGAAGGAGAAAACCAGGGGAGATAATGCAGAATTGGTATGCCGGGCCAAGGCTGTGGACACAAGGGACTTCTTTTAATCCAGTCCATTAATCAATTTCTCTGTAGAAATTGAATTAACTGTCTTTCATCAACATCACATCCCAGGACTTGAAAACATGGGTACACACAGGAATGTAAATGCAGCTGAGAGTGTGTCTCCCTTCCGTGTAGGTGAACCTGTGGGGCTCCTGATCTGTGGTCCAGTGCATGGAAGGTGAAGGCCTGAGAGTCAGAGGGGCTGGCTTTTGTTGGGTGGCCTTGAACTCGGGTGACCAAAGCCATCTGCTGTTTTGGGTTTGCTTGCTCACAGCCACTGGGTAAACTTCCTATCCTCATCTCTCCTTTAAGCTAAACACATGGAGTATTGAATATCATTCTCATTGTAGTATTCTTTTTTCTTTAGACTTGAGTTACACAAAAAACAACTGGTCTGTTCCTTGCTGCATCCCCAACTGCATCCTTCATCGCTGTTAAGATAAAGTTCTTTTTTCTGGGTCATTGGGCTCTGGATTGCATTGAGAATCTTTCAGAGCAAGTTTGAAAGGATCTCTCTCTGTCTTTGAGAGGGAAATTCAGACATCACTGTATGTGTATGGGGATGCAGCTCCAGAGAGAGGTCAACCACAGGAGGTGTTCCATAGGGATTCGGGGATTTCATTTATTTAATCAGTTAATTAATAGGTATTTATTGGCTGTCTGTGGGTTCCAGGATATGTTAGATCTCAAGGGCACAAAGATTAAAAAAAAGACAATGACAATGAAAAACAATCAGAAAAATCCTATAGTGCAATCCCTGCTCTAATAATCTATTGGCAGTAGACTGGTAGAATAAGAATCCACAGTACAGTGTTATACATATTAAAATAGAGTATTGCAGTCTATGGGATGAGGATGGGGAACAAACAAGCGAGTGATTACTTGGTCTGCTGGGGCTAGGAGTGTTCTCGTAAAAGACATCATGTTCTGGAAAAGCAAATCAAACCTTTGCTATAGTGAGAGAGAGATTGGAAGCAGATGTTAAACAAGAGAATTTTGTTGCCCCTCACATTCCATCCTCCATAAAATCATTCAATAAAAATATGGTCATGTCATCCCCATGCTTACCACTCCAAGGCATTTCATAGTCCTCAGACCTCTACATTCATACCAAAGGGTGTGGCCCTTGATATTTACCCCAGGTAGGATGGTGTGGCTTCACTGAGCCTGGTCCAGCCTCAAGGCTTCTCATCTACTGTTCCCTCTGACTGTTCACACCCTGCATTGTCTGGCTGAGTCCTGTGCATCCTTTAGGCACCTACAAGGAAGCTTTCCCCTGCCTCAATGGGTTAACCTCTCCAGTCACACCTCAGAGCCCACAGTAGCCTGTGTTGCTCCTCCTGGAATGATCACAGTTGTAATGATTATTTAAAAACCATTTTCCCATCTCCAGATGGCATACTATGAAACACTATGAAAAGAGAGACCATATCTATCCTGATCACTTTGTTCATGTCAGGGCCTGACCCAGAGTAGATGCTTAATCAGTCAGTTCAGTTCAGTCACTCAGTTGTGTCCGACTCTTTGTGACCCCATGGACTGCAGCATTCCAGGACTCCCTGTCCATCACCAACTCCTGGAGTTTACTCAAACTCATGTCCATTGAGTTGGTGATGCCATCCAGCCATCTCATCTTCTGTCTTCCCCTTCTTCTCCTGCCTTCAATCTTCCCCAGCATCAGGGTTTTTTCCAATGAGTCAGCTCTTCGCATCAGATGGTCAAAGTTTCGGGTTTCAGCTCCAGCATCAGTCCTTCCAATGAACACTCAGGACTGATCTCCTTTGGGATGGACTGGTTGGATCTCTTTGCAGTCCAAGGGACTCTCAAGAGTCTTCTCCAACACCACAGTTCAAAAGAATCAATTCTTCAGTGCTCAGCTTTCTTCACAGTCCAACTCTCACATCCACACATGACTACTGGGAAAACCATAGCCTTGACTAGATGGATCTTTGTTGACAAAGTAATATCACTGCTTTTTAATATGCTGTCTAGGTTGGTCATAACTTTCCTTCCAAGGAGTAAGTGTCTTTTAGTTTCATGGCTGCAATCACCATCTGCAGTGATTTTGGAGCCCCCCAAAATAAAGTCTTTCACTGTTTCCCCATCAATTTCCCATGAAGTGATGGGACCAGATGCCATGATCTTAGTTTTCTGAATGTTAAGCTTTAAGCCAACTTTTTCACTCTCCTCTTTCACTTTCATCAAGAGGCTCTTTAGTTCTTCTTCACTTTCTTTCATAAGGGTGGTGTCATCTGCATATCTGAGGTTATTGATATTTCTCCCGGCAATCTTGATTCCAGCTTGTGCTTCATCCAGCCTAGTGTTTCTCGTGATGTACTCTGCTTATATGCAGATGCTTAGTAAGTGCTGAATAACATGCTTTCGAACTGCGGTGCTAGAGAAGACTTGAAAATTCCTTGGATTTTGAGGAGACCAAACCAGTCAATCTTAAAAGAAATCAACTCTGAATATTCATTGGAAAGGTTAATGCTGAAGCTCCAATACTTTGGCCACCTGATGCGAAGAGCTGACTCATTGGAAAAGACCCTGATGCTGGGAAAGATTGAGGGCAGGAGGAGAAGGGGGCAACAGAGGATGAGATGGTTGGATGGCATCACTGACTCAACGGACATGAGTTTGAGCAAACTCCAGAAGATAGTGAAGAACAGGGAAGTCTGGCATGCTGCAGTCCATGGGGTCACAAAGAGTCAGACACAACTGAGTGACTGAACAGCAATAAAGACAAATTTTTGCATAAATCATGCTTCAAGAAGCTTGTTTCAAGAACTTGGTGAATGTGGCCAGCAGCAAGTAACTTGCTCAGTGTAAGGATTGGCACGTAGGATTGGGTGAGATTGCACGTCAAGCTAAGGAGTTCCGACTTTGTCCCGTAGGCAAAAGCAACCGTGTAAGGCTTATGAGAGAGACAGTGACTTAATCTGATTTGTGTTTTAGAAATATAACTCTAGGGCATTTGATTTCTGAGTTAACTCTCTGGCATTGGCTCTTATTTGATTTCCCAAGTTCTCACTCTCCCAGTTAAACAAAGTGAAGGAAAACAAGGTTTGGGCTCCAGTGGCAAGTAGGTTCACAACTCAGTGAGGGCACAGCATCTTCTCTTTGTCACTTCCCTGTGCCCCTGCTCCACCTAGCAGGCTCCCCATCAGCAGGTTTGATTTCAAGAGGCATTGGAGCAGAGCTCCTGCTGTTCTACTTGGTGGTTGGTTCCCTCCTGCCTCCCTGCTGTTGCTTCTGCTGTTCTCTCTGCCCAGAGAGACCCCTCCACCCCATCGCCACCATCTCAGCCTTTCTCAGTATTGCCCATCCTTCTAGGCCCAGTCTAATGGCCACCCTCTCTGTGGAGCTACCTTGACCACTGCAAGCCACCTCGCTCTGTGGGACCCACCAAACACTCATGTTCTCTGCCCTTCAGAGACACTGAGCCAGGCCATGGAGGTCCTATGTGCCCCTCTTATAACAGGAGGGGAAACCCAGGCGGAATGAATTTTTAAGGTTACAGAGATGGGGGCAGCAAAGCAGACCACACTCCCAATGGCCTGGGCAAAGACCATGGCTCTTCAATTCATGGCACTGCCTACCCAGGCTCTTGAGCACAGCGTCTCTTATACTACTTAACTTTTCAGCACACAACCAGTTCCTCCAATAAAATCATAAGCTCCTGGGAGACCTAGATCACAGAGCATCTCATTTATCTGAGTATAAATGTCTGGTCTATAGTAGTTATTCAATAATGAACCATTGACATAAGACGTTTCATATGGAAAATAGTTCTTTGCTCTCCATCAGCTTCTTCCCTGTCCATTAGGGCAATGATTGCCAGGGTGAAAGATCTCTTATTTAGAGCCATGGGGCGAGAGCCAGAGCAGGGGGCTGGCTCTTGCGGGTGTGCCTTTCGGTCTCCCAGAGGCAGATCTGGAATCTCCTTTGGGAATGTCTCAGTGTCCTCAGAAGGAGGCCATCTGGGCTGCTTTCTCTTCACTTGCCACCTGCCTCCTCCTCTCTGATCCATTCTGTCTTCCTCTGCCTCCTCTGGGTCCTAGAGGCTGATTTTACCTGAAGGGCATCACCTAGACTCCCTTGCCTACTGCCTTCTGGAGGAATCAGCCAGTGGAGAATGGAGTGGACGGTCAAGGTATTCATGACCCTGACTCCAGCCCTACATGCTTGCCTCCACTTCCTGTGGTGCCTGCTTCCTCAGGCTCTAACTCTTACATGGTTCACTTACACAGGTTCTTCCCAGGTGCTCTGATAGGTGGGCTTCCCTGGTGGCTCAGACAGTAGAGAATCTGCCTGCAATGTGGGAGACCTGAGTTTGATCCCTGGGTTGGGAAGATCACCTGGAGGAGGGCATGGCAACCCACTGCAGTAACCTAGCATGGAGAATCCCCATGGACAGAGGAGCCTGGAGGACTATAGTCCATGGGGTAGCAAAGAGTTGGACATGACTGAGCAACTAAGATATGAATACATAACTGAGCATTCAGGCATGACCTAAATCAAATCCCTTATGATTATATAGTGGAAGTGAGAAATAGATTTAAGGGACTAGATCTGATAGATAGAGTGCCTGATGAACTATGAATGGAGGTTCGTGACATTGTACAAGAGACAGGGACCAAGATCATCCCCATGGAAAAGAAATGCAAAAAAGCAAAATGGCTGTCTGAGGAGGCCTTACAAATAGCTGTGAAAAGAAGAGAAGCGAAAAGCAAAGGCGAAAAGGAAAGATATAAGCATCTGAATGCAGAGTTCCAAAGAATAGCAAGGAGAGATAAGAAAGCCTTCCTCAGCGATCAATGCAAAGAAATAGAGGAAAACAACAAAATAGGAAAAACAAGAGATCTCTTCAAGAAAATTAGAGATTCCAAGGGAACATTTCATGCAAAGAGTGGCTCGATAAAGGACAGAAATGGTATGGACCTAACAGAAGCAGAAGATATTAAGAAGAGGTGGCAAGAATACACAGAAGAACTGTACAAAAAAGATCTTCACGACCAAGATAATCATGATGGCGTGATCACTGACCTAGAGCCAGACATCTTGGTATGTGAAGTCAGGTGGGCCTTAGAAAGCATCACTATGAACAAAGCTAGTGGAGGTGATGGAATTCCAGTTGAGCTATTTCAAATCCTGAAAGATGATGCTGTGATAGTACTGCCCTCAATATGCCAGCAAATTTGGAAAACTCAGTAGTGGCCACAGGACTGGAAAAGGTCAGTCTTCATTCCAATCCCAAAGAAAGGCAATGCCAAAGAATGCTCAAACTACCGTACAATTGCACTCATCTCACACGCTAGTAAAGTCATGCTCAAAATTCTCCAAGCCAGGCTTCAGCAATATGTGAACTGTGAACTTCCAGATGTTCCAGCTGGTTTTAGAAAAGGCAGAGGCACCAGAGATCAAATTGCCAACATCCGCTGGATCATGGAGAAAGCAAGAGAGTTCCAGAAAAACATCTATTTCTGCTTGATTGACTATGCCAAAGCCTTTGACTGTGTGGATCACAATAAACTGTGGAAAATTCTGAAAGAGATGGGAATCCCAGACCACCTGACCTGCCTCTTGAGAAACCTGTATGCAGGTCAGGAAGCAACAGTTAGAACTGGACATGGAACAACTGACCGGTTCCAAATAGGAAAAGGAGTGAGTCAAGGCTGTATATTGTCACCTTGCTTATTTAACTTATATGCAGAGTACATCATGAGGAACGCTCGGCTGGAAGAAGCACAAGCTGTAATCAAGATTGCTGGGAGAAATATCAATAACCTCAGATATGCAGATGACACCACCCTTACGGCAGAAAGTGAAGAGGAACTCAAAAGCCTCTTGAGGAAAGTGAAAGAGGAGAGTGAAAAGGCTGGCTTGAAGCTCAACATTCAGAAAACAAAGATCATGGTATCTGGTCCCATCACTTCATGGGAAATAGATGGGGAAACAGTGGAAACAGTGTCAGACTTTATTTTTTTGGGCTCCAAAATCACTGCAGATGCTGATTGCAGCCATGAAATTAAAAGACGCTTACTCCTTGAAAGGAAAGTTATAACCAACCTAGATAGTATATTAAAAAGCAGAGACATTACTTTGCCAACAAAGGTCCGTCTAGTCAAGGCTATGGTTTTTCCAGTGGTCATGTATGGATGTGAGAGTTGGACTGTGAAGAAAGCTGATCACCGAAGAATTGATGCTTTTGAACTGTGGTGTTAGAGAAGACTCTTGAGAGTCCCTTGGACTGCAAGGAGATCCAACCAGTCCATTCTAAAGGAGATCAGTCCTTGGTGTTCATTGGAAGGACTGATACTAAAGCTTAAACTCCAATACTTTGGGCACCTCATGCGATGAGTTGACTCACTGGAAAAGAGTCTGATGCTGGGAGGGATTGGAGGTGGGAGGAGAAGGGGATGACATAGAATGAGATGGCTGGATGGCATCACTGACTCAATGGAGGTGAGTTTGAGTGAACTCCGGGAGTTGGTGATGGACAGGGAGGCCAGGAGTGCTGTGATTCATGGGGTCGTAAAGAGTTGGACACGACTGAGTGACTGAGTTGAACTGAACTGAGCGACTAAGAACACAACCCATAGGCACCATGGCCATGCTGGCTTCCTGCTGTTGTAGTCATTGGTGCCCTTCATTGCTTGTGAATTCCCCACTCCCTCTAATAGATCCTGTATCAACTTCTTAGATTGTAACATCCGCCTTGCTGGGATTTGGTCTGGTCTAAAGTCTTAAGGAAATTCACAGGAGCAAACTGGCACGGAGGAAGGGAATGTGGGACCAAGTATCATTGGCAATGATGCCAGAGGTTGAGGAACACCTGGGGGTCTTACTGAGTTTGCCCCTGGGGATGGACATGGGGGACAGTGTGGGCCAGAAGATTATCTCCCCATCCTCCCTATTCTTAGTTGGCTTCCTGTCTTTTGGAGGCATTAATTTCATTAAAGACACATTCATTCAAAAAGCAAGTAAGATATCTCTACTCTCCAAACAGTTCACAGTGTAGAGGGAATGAAAGAGTGAATGAGCTCCACTGGCAGGTAGATGAAAGGGACAAGGCCGGTGTGCGAGGTGTGGCTGGAAGTGGAAGTCAGCAGCCACATGAATGGACCCTGATGAGGAGAGAAATCTGGCTTCGGAGAAGGAAGATGTGCTTGGGTCTTTGAGGTCCTTAATTATCCTCTGAGCCTTGTTGACAAACTGGGAATAATAATACCTTGCTGGCTGGCAGGCTTGCTTTAAGATCTAAGTGACTTGCCATGTGCAAAGGAGTAGGGCTGGGTCTCCTAGAAAATCCCAGGGTGATTGGGATAGAAGGACCTGGCACAAGTTAATGTATAAACATTTGATGAACGAATGGGTGAAGGGATGAATGAGGGAATTAAGAGAGAGAAGAGAGGCTCAAGCAGATGCCCCCATGGGTGGGAGCAATCTCCACGGCAAGCGGCTCTGAGCTCTGACTCTAGCAGGTGAGGGATCAATTCCCCCATCCACCGTGGTATTCTCGATACTGATGGCTCCCAGGCAAGGACTAAAGGAACAGGAGGGTAGACCAAAGCAGAAGTGACTTAAAAGTGAATTAGCTGCTGATTCTTGGGTACTTGGACTGATACCTTTGATAAAACTCAAAACTTGCTAGTTTATTTATTTCGTTTGGTTAGGAACCAAGACAATGGAGGATGGAAGACACCAATTTCATTAAAAATATAACTTTTTCCCCCTTCCTTTTTTCTTCTTTAAAAACCCTGGGCAACTGACCTAGTTTTTCATTCTCTTTGAACTCAATGAAGGCAACTCTTCTTCAAAGCCGGGTTGTAACACTCAGGTTCTCTGCTTTATGTGGGTCAGGGTGACTCTTCTGGTTACTGAAAAAGATGAGCTTCCAGCACCATCTTTTTAAGCAGCGCCGGTGCCCAGAATTCTTTTGGAATTTTCTTTTTTAGCATCCTTGCTACCCTAAGTGGTTAAGTCATGGTAGTTAGCAGGAAAAGTGTGGCAGAGGAAATGTTTATGAGTTGATTTTCTGCTAAATAACTTTTCGAAGGGGACAGGCAGAACAGAGGAAGTATGCACAACATCTTTTTATGCTTTCTGTGGTCCCTGGTGGAGGGGTTATCTGTCTTTCACACAGAGTGGAAGGAACACCCGATCCGGAGTCAGGAAAGCATTCCATGAGCAGTGTGATCTTGGATAAGTCATAAAATCACTTGTGATGCTTCATCTGAAAAGGTTCTTTACAGCTCTATGGCTCTCTGATGGTTCTGAGATTTTGATGTGGGTTGAGGTGGAAGGACATCTTGCAAGAAACTCTCAAAATAGAAACATCCTCTCTTCTCCCAAATAGCACTGCTGGTTCCTGGCTGCACCAGCAGGAAGCAGGTCTGGGTGAAGAGACTGCGGGGATGAGAGGTCTTCTCCCAGTATGATCTGAGCTATTCTTAACGGCTAAGCGGCTCCCAAATATCTCCTGGACTGGCATGCTTCTAGCTGAAAATTTCATTATAGAAAATCATGCCTTTGAGAGGGACGTGAATTCAGGAGTTTCTAGTTAAAATGAATTATTTTGACACTAGTTCTTTTAGTTTAGTTTAGCAGACAACTTTTCCAGAGAGGCAGCTGGCTAAGGACTTCGCATATCTGGTAGATACTTTCTGAAGGAGCTGAGGAATGGGAAAGTCTGGGATACTAGTGGGGCAGGTGGGCCCAGGTGACGTTCAGGGCAAGACCCCTGTTCCTACAAATGAGCAAGTTGGACCAACATCACAATTCTGCTGAGGACTGGGTGGGGGGCTGCTTGACTCCTTCCTGCTTGCATCACTCAATATTCAGCATCATTTCCTCCTCCCCAGGTCCCCACTTTCCACCTTCCATTTCCAGGCTAAATTTATGAATGTGCTTTCTATGTAGTACAGTGATAAAGAACCTACCCACCAATGGAGGAGATGCAAGAGTTGTGGGTTTGATCCCTGGGTTGGGAAGATCCCCTGGAGGAGGGAACGGCAACCCATTCTAGTGTTCTTGCCTGAGAAGTTCCATGGACAGAGAAGCCTGGTGGGCTCAGTCTGTGGGGTCGCAGAATTGGACACGGCTGAGCAAATGAGCACGCTCATACGCAAACTCATGAACAGAACCTTGGAGAGCCCAGGTCAGTCTTGCTGTGTGTCTCACTCCTCCCCCATATGCCCATATGCAGGCCTGTTCCCAGCTCTATCTGCGATCTCAGAGATGCTTCAATTACAACTAGCAACCAGGGGCTCAGTTGTGTTGCCTCCATCCTCTAATGCAAGGTTTTTAGAGCCTCTGTTACACATTTTCACAAATAACACTGAGGCAAGGACTTTTATTGCCAGGTCTACCTTTTAGGGCAACAAATCTATGGGATCAAATTCAGCAGAGGTGTTGCTGGGTGGGGCTGCAGTTGTTAGCTGCTGCTGCATGGGCAGAGGAATGTTTTGTAAAGGCTTGACCTGAAAATTTGAACAGGACGCTCCCAGAGCTCAGAGCTGTTAGGAACACAGAACAGGCAGCAGTTCCACACATGAAGATCATTGCAAAGTATTGATGGCCTTGCAAAGTATTGGGGAAACTTCTGCTCCCATTGACACTAGTACTGTCTCTGGGACTATTGCTTGCTGGCTAATATTTAGTGTGTGTACAAGGTCCTATGCCAAGTGCTTTACACAGATTGTTACAATGAAGGCTCAGAACAACTCTATGATGTAGATGCTCTCATTAATCCATTTTTACATATATAATTATATATATATCTGACTCGATGGACATGAGTTTGAGTGAACTCCGGGAGTTGGTGATGGACAGGGAGGCCTGGCGTGCTGTGATTCATGGGGTAGCAAAGAGTCGGACACGACTGAGCTACTGAACTGAACTGAACTGATATATATATATATAATATAATATATGTGTGAGCATGCGTGCTCAGTTGCTTCTTCGTGTCTGACTCTTTGTGACCCTATGGACTGTAGCCCGTGAGGCTCCTCTGGCCATGAAATTCTCTAGGCAAGAATACTAGAGTGGGTTGCCATTTCCTTCCCCAGGGGGTCTTCCTGACCCAGGGATCAAACCCGTGTCTCCTGAATATACATGTTTCTCAGTAGCCCATGCCCCGCCTTTTCTAATTCATTCATTCCTTTGCTCATCCATTCCTTCACCAAACACCCTGACACCCACAGGCCCCCTGTGCGCTGGAATACGGGCTGACCTGGAGAAGGGGATTTCTGAGTGACTGGGGTGGGTCCCATGCCGGGGGGAAAGTGTTCTGGTTATGTTCCAGGCTTATATTTCCCATTGAGGGGGGCTTCTATACTGGTGTCTGGCCAGCACCTCAAAACTCAGCATTCCCAAATCGAACTCATCATCTTGACCCTCAGGCTTAGTCAGTGACCTCACTGTCTGTTCCTGTGAAAGCAAACCCCATCTTTTCAGTTTCCCAGTCTAATACCTCAAGAGATAGTGTATGTAACACGACACCAGACGCTCACTTATGGATGGATACAGAAGATGTGACAGACACACACACAGTCACACACAACGGAATGCTACTCAACCACAACAATGACATCCGGCCATTTGCAACAGCACGGATGGCCTTGGAGTGTATTATGCTAAGTGAAATAAGTCAGATGAGAAAGAAAAATACTACATGATATTACTTGCACGTGGAATCTAAAAAAAATACAACAAGCTAGTAAATATAACAAAAACGCAAGAAGACTCACAGACACAGAGAACAAATTAGTGGTCACCAGTGTGGGGAGGGAAGTAGTGAGGGGCAACACAAAGGTCAGGGATTAAGAGGTTAAAGACTATTAGGTATAAAATAAGCTACAAGGACATATTGTACTGCATGGGGAATATAGCCAACATTTTATAATAGATATACATGGAGTATAACCTTTAACAATTGTAAATCACTATATTGCACATCTGTAACTTATATAATATTGTCATCAACCATCCTTCAATAAAAAATAAAATAATAAAAAATAGATGGCTGTTCTAAGGATGTATACCTAGGATATAGTATGGTAACAACTGTGCGGCCGCAGGAGGAAATGAGAACTAGGCTTGGAAGGATGAGTCTATTACTCTCATAAGACCTGGAGGGGTCATCACATGCCACTCAGGGTCACTGGGGAAGTTCCCAGTTTTGATAAGGGTATGGAAGACAGGAAAGAGGGGAAAGCCTGAGCCAGATACTTACTGGGGTTTCCATGGAAGAGGCAAGGGAGGGCAGAGAAGAGTTGGGGATTGCCTGGTTTGAATAATTGCAGTTGGGTCTAGGCCAGGCTATAGGGGTGGTCTTTTGTTGCCTATACTTGGCCTTGGTGTGTGTTGCTGCTGCTGCTAAGGTGCTTCAGTCGTGTCCAACTCTGTGCAACCCCATAGACGGCAGCCCACCAGGCTCCGCCATCCCTGGGATTCTCCAGGCAAGAACACTGGAGTGGGTTGCCTCTTCCTTCTCCAATGCATGAAAGTGAAAAGTGAAAGTGAAGTCACTCAGCCGTATCCGACTTTTCGTGACCCCATGGACTGCAGCCCACCAGGCTCCTCCGCCCATGGGATTTTCCAGGCAAGAGTACTGGAGTGGGTTGCCTTCCCCTTCTCCGTGGTGTGTGTTAGGGCCCAGAAAATATTGGTTTGATGTGTCAGATAAGGAAGAGTTGAGGAGTTTAGACTCATGCAAAAGACATGCTCCCAACAAGTTCTTCACAATCTCTAAGAATTGGCTGCCTCAGGGAGAGCCAGTCTCTCCCCTGCCAGCAAGCATTTGAAGATGTCAAAACACTGTAAAACACAGGAAAAAATAGATCAATGATTAATGCAGTGGTTCTTCCTTTTCCCTTTTTGCTTACACTCAATGTCTGGTCAATTATTATCCTCCACTCTCACAGTATTGGCTATTGAAGGTCCTCTTAGAATTCACCTCTTTCCAAGCAGAGTGAATGATGCGTGTCCAAAAGAGACCTGGCTGGGTGGGGAAGGCTTAGGTTGCATTTGCCGCACACTGACTCTTTAAGATGCTAGTTCTATTTTTCCTTCCAGCCCTCCTGCCTTTAGATTATGTTCCTCTTTCAGTGTTTCTCAGCCATCTTCAGAATCCAGTGCCAAGACTTTCCTGGAATTTCCTGGTATTTGGAATTCTCTACATTCTGGCCCTCGCTGCCCATCCAGGCTCATCTTCCAGACTCCCTTTCCTCAAATAGCGCTTATGCCATGCCCTCCACCTAAAAGATCTTCTGCTGACCATATCCAGCTGTCCACATGCTGTCCTGACAGTTGCTCTGTTTATATTCACACTGCTTATCCCAGTCCCCTGAGGAGAAATTAATAGCCCCATTCCCTGTGCTCTTACAATGCTGTTGATTTGTCTGTTGTGATCAGTTTGTTTCATGTTTTGTGTCAGTTTACTTGGGATGAGAGAATGCAAGCTGGGGAAACTTCCTCATTCATTACTTCTTCTGGTACCCTAAGACCCTTTTCATACTGAGGAGCAACTGGGGTCGGTAGTATGTCTAGACAGGGTTCCTCAAGCCTGGACCAGGACTCACATGAATCTCAGTCCTTTGGGAGCACTCTCTGACACTCTGTCTCCTGCATAAGTGGAAGAAATATCCTGAGTGCTCTAAGACTCACATACCTAATGGGCTATCCACGGCCCTCTGGCTGGGCTCCAGGAGGACAACCTGATGATTGGCTCTCCCACTGGCCAGCAGGGTGTTTCTATCTTGAAATGGCATGATTTGGGCCATGGATTTTGTGTGATTCTCACTCATGTCAGAGCATACATTTTGGGCTCTGGGTTTCCTGTGATCTACCTCCAACATGTGGGCATAAGCTATATATATGCACTGATTCTTTTGTGCACTGATTCTTTTTTTTAATTATTGGAGTTTAATTGCTTTACAATGTTGTGTTTGTTTCTGCTATACAGTGAAGTAAATCAGCTATATGTATGCGAACCTCCCCTCCCTCTTAGATCTTCCTCCCACACACCCCACCATCCCACCCTCCTAGCACTGAGCTAGCTCCCTGTGCTATAGAGCAGCTGCCCTCTAGCTATTTCATACATGGTAGTGTACTTATGTCAAATCTTATCTCCCAATTCATCCCACCCTCCCCTTCCCACCCTGAGTCCACACATTCATTCTCTACATCTGCATCTCTATTTCTGCTTTTAAACTTTTTGTCATATTTCCAAAAGACACATGTACCCCAATGTTCACCACAGCGCTATTTACAATAGCTAAGACAGGGAAGTAACCTAAATGTCCATTGACAGATCAATGTGCACTGATTCTTGCCCAAATATATTCTGCCTGCAGGGCTATGTCTGGTCTATAGCACCCAAGGGTGATGGGGGTGGTGACAGATGCCTTTCATGCTCTGCACCCCTGCTGCTGGCACACAAAGTGTTTTCCATGCTCTCTGTGTCATGTGACTGGCGAGCAAGGGACATTCCTTATATGAAGGAGACCT
Organism: Moschus berezovskii; assembly: GCF_049115385.1. NCBI lineage: Eukaryota > Metazoa > Chordata > Mammalia > Artiodactyla > Moschidae > Moschus > Moschus berezovskii. Next base: position 75,894,324 of record NC_142466.1, on the reverse strand, counting down.
CTTTTCTCACTTCTCTCAGGGCCCCTTGCCTGTCCTTACCCCAGATGGTAATATAGGAGGGCAGGTATGCCATAAACACTCAAAGAGATCAAGAAATCACAAAAGAGCAGTAATTATGGCTTCAAAAATTCAGGAGAAGATAGAATTGAAAGATGTGTTGTTTTGCATTGATACTCTAAAACTCAAAATGGTGACTCACGTGACAACACAGATGAACTAATGTTTACATTTTCCTGTATGCTTACGGTAGACTTGACTTTGTGATTGTCACCAATGAATCCCTGCAGCGGCTTTGAGGGTTCTTGAAAGCCAGTGTTCAGGGCAGTTTGTGGATGATGCAGAGGCATATGCAATGATGTAACCTGCATTACATGGGCTTCCCAGGTGGTGCTAGTGGTAAAGAACCTGCTTGACAATGCAGGAGACATAGGGACCCGGATTTGATCCCTGGGTTGGGAAGATCCCCCGGGGAAGGAAATGACAACCCACTCCAGTATTCTTGCCTGGGAAATTGCATGGACAGAGGAGCCTCGCTGGCTACAGTCCATGAGGTCACAAAAGAGTCGGACACCACTGAATGACTAACACACACATATAATGATGTGTATTCACCATTATAATATCAAATAGAGTAATTTTTATGAAGAATCTTTATGCTCATGAATTGGGCAATAAAGATACACCTGTTCTTCAAAAATAGAAGCTGACAAACTGCAGCCTAAGCCCACCACAGGGCAAACCTGGTCACCCCTCCTTGCTTGAATATTTTCTCAGACTGTTTCATATACTATAACAACAGAATTGAGTGGTTGCAGTGGGGACAATATGGTCCACAAAGCTGAATAAAAATGTTTATTATCTGGCCTCTGTTCTGAATCTTCATGATAAATCACTCTAACTCACATGGATCCATGGATTGTTTTTTAACTCTCTATTTTGGAACATCCTCAAACTTATAGGGAAAAGGCACATGTATAGTACTGACAACTCTCATATTGATCACACGGAAGCCCCTTTTAAGTTTTTCTCCAGTCCTCCCAGTGATATCCTTTACAGCAAAAAGATTCAGTTCAGGGTCACAAGTTGTACCCAGCTGCCACGTCTTGCTTATTTCCTTCCACCTGAAACAGTTTCTCATTTTGTCCTTTACTTTCATGACTTATCTTTTTTCATTTCTATTTTTAACTTTTATTCTGAAATGATTATCGTACCAGGGAGTTTAAAAAATAATACAGAAAGGGCCGATGTAACCTTTACTCAGTTTCCCCCTCTATCCATCAAGAGTCCTACAGAAAACCAGAACCAACAGTGTGGGTGTGTATATAAAGAGGTTTATTGAAAGGAATTGGCTTATGTGGTTATGGAGGCTGGTGAGTCCACAGTCTGCCCTGTGGGCTGGCAGGCTTGAGGCCCAGAAGAGCTGAAGGTATAGATAAGATCTAAAGGGAGTCTGCTGGAGAATTCCCTCTTGCTCCAAGGGGGCTGACCCTTGTATTCTATTCTATTTTATTCATCCAATCAACTGATTGGATGAGGCCTACCCAGCTTACTCAAAGTTTACCCATTTAAATGTTAACCTGATACAAAAGTACTCTCCAATTTGACACATAAAATTAACCATCATAACTTCCATGGTAATCACTTATTTAGCTGTACTAAAATATCAAACAGGAAATTGACATTGGATCCATGGATTTATGTTATAAATATTAAAATCAAAAAATTTTATGTAGACAAACCATGCCATGCCAAGTTGCTTCAGTCACGTCCAACTCTTTGTGACCCTGTGGACTGTAGCCGGGCCAGACCCCTCTGTCCATAGGATTCTCCAGGCAAGAATACTGGAGTGACCTGTCATTTCCTCCTTCAAGGGATCTTCCTGACCCAGGGATCAAATCCACATCTCTTAGGTCTCCTGCATTGGCAGGTTTGGCAGGTTCTTTACCACTAGCACCAGCTGGAAAGCTCTATGTAGATAAGACTCCACCGCAAAATGCAAGGTAATCTTGTTTACAGTTTCCAAAGTTGACTCCAGGAACAGTTTGGGTTCAATGACAGTAACTTTGAGGCTGTCCCTGGATGGGGGAGATGCTACTCACTACCGGGTGAGTTTCATGGCCCCCATTCTTTTTTCTTTGCTCTTTTTTCTGTGTTACTCTCAACTTTCACTTGAGGAAAGACTTCATTGTTAAAATTGTTTGGATTTCATTGCTGAAGACCATTTTAAGGATACCCTGCTTATACATCTTTTGCCCAAATTTGCTCCTGACCTGCTTCTTATTCTCACTTCTTGCTCCAAGTACTTGCTTCAGCCTCTTGACTTTGACACTTGTTTATCCCACCAGTTTTGATCTTTCTCATAAGCTTTTAGCATCTCACACCTTGGCCACCTGGACTTTTGCCCTCATTCCATATTCCTCTGACCTCCAGGTGTCCTGTTATCTTAGATGATAAATTTCTGTCCTATTCCTTAGTGAGAGAGAGCCCCCTAACCTACTCTGGCTATTGACTCCTTTCTTGAGAAACAGGGTGTGCATGCATGCTAAGTTGCTTCAGTCATGTCTTACTCTTTGTGATCCTATAGACTGTAGCCCACCAGGCTCCTTTATCCAGGCAAGAATACTGGAGTAAGTTGCCATGCCCTCCTCCAGGGAATCTTCCCAAGTCAGGAAATCAAATCTGCATCACTTACATCCCCAGCATTGGCAGGCAGTTTCTTTATCAATAGTGCCACTTGGAAACCCCTTGAAAAATAGGTGGTAGGTCAAAAGCCCTCTCTTCTTTATGGAATAATACTTCATAAAAAACTATCTCCAAGAGACATCAGATATGCCTACATGTGATATGACCACAACCATTGTGGGACAGTTTAATAAACCATGTTCATTCTTTGATCAAGTAGATCAAATAAAAGCATTTAGTAGGTTTGAAAAATATATAAATAACTTTGTTTTAAAAAGTGTTATATAACTTTTTAATCAAAGGATTTTTAAAAAAATCATGCCTTTGTTAAATACAGATTATGTATTATTTGCTTTTAGCATCTACAGTGATTTGATAGAGTTATCCAGTTTTTAATTAAAGTATTGGATACTTTAAAGCTTAAAAACTTTCATTTTTCTAATTGTTTAAAGTCAAAGCCAAAATAAAAACTCTGAGCTCCCTGAACAACATGAGGATTTTGTTTCCCTGACCTCTCCTCACGTTTTCCTCTTTGTTACTTTAATCTTCATTTATCTTTTTTCATCAATTTTATAACCACACTGAAAGCAAATCATTTACACTTATTTCTCCTTAGTTTTGATGTTCATCACCAGGCTTTTTGAGTACACTCCACCGTCTACAACTTCCCTATTATTGATTCCACTCATCTGGAGAATGTTTTAAATAAATATTTTTGAGAAGAACTCAAGTATATTTTCTCAGCTTACAGTATTTAAAGTATTTATGTATGAAATAATTAGGTCACGCCATTTTCACGCTACAGATTTTGTTATTTCTGGTTAGAAATTTTTTATCAATTCTATCTTTTAATCACTATAGGAATGAATTCAATGTGAAATATAATTTAGTTATGTTTCTTCATCAGTGTCCAATTTTTGTCTAAAATTGGCAAAGTCCTCCCCAATTTTTATTTCAAATGTTAAAAAGTTATTTTCTTTAATTTTCTTCTGATTACTCTAGTTCATTTGCTTCATAAAAAAGGATTCTTCTGTGACAACTGAACCTTTTGCTCTTCTGTGCTTCAGAATATTTTTGAAGGTTTCATATTCACTCCGTGACTATTACATGCCAGACACTGTTCTAGGCCCAGGGGCACATTAGGTCACAAAACAGACAAAATTATTTGCTCTCATGAAGCTATGTCCCAGTATCAGAGATTGAGATCAAACAAAATCAAAGCATGGAGAATGTTAAATAGTGATAAATTGTTAAGGAGAAAATTAAAGCAAAGAAGGGCAATAGGAAGTGTTGGAGGATGTTAAAATTTTAGACAAAATGACTGGAGAAGCTGGAGAGACTTGAGTAAAAATGTGAAGGAACTGAGGGAGAGACTCATTAGCTATCTAGGGAGCAAGGTCTGAAAGACAGGCAACAATATCTAGTGCAAAAACCCTGAGGCAGGAACTTGCCTGGCAAGTACTAAGAACAGAAAGAATGCCAGTGAGACTGGAGCAGGGACAGTTAAGGGCAGTGTGTAGGAACTGAGGTTGGTGGTGCATCAGGAATTGTAGGGCTTGAATTTCATGCAAGGTCACAATAATATGATGTCATCTCTCTGCTCCAAGTCTGAGAGAGAAGGATCACTAGTGGAGGAGCTGAGTGGCGACATGACATCATATTTTGATAGTGCATTGTTGCGAATAGATTACAGTGGGAAAGGGCAGAAGCCAAAGACTCACACAGGAATCTATCGAAATAATCTTGGGAACATTACATTGGCTTAGGCAGAAGGGATAGAAATAGAAAGTGTGAAAAATGGTCAGCTTTTAGACATTGACTTGAGGATGGGGCATTTCAGTGCTTACAGGACAGGTCAGAAGTAAATGAGACTGAGAAGGAGCTGCAGAAAGACAGGGGGAAAACCAGGCAACTGTGGGGCCACAGACAGGAAGTAACACAGAACTGACGCCAGAAGAGAGTGATCAGCTGTACTGAGGGCCACTGACAGGCCAAGGGATGGAGAACTGAGAGTTAATCATTCAGTTTGGAAACTGAGCGTTCATTGGTGTCTTAGATTAAGAGCAGATTTCTAAGAGGGATGGGAGCAAAATCCTGACTGGAATAGGTTCCAGAGAGAATGGGAGAAAATTTGAGAAGTCAGCCCACTGTCTTAAGGACTTTTTGCTGTCAGAGGAAAGAGAGAAAAGAGGTGGCATCTCCAGTAGAAGTAAGGTAAGAGAAGGGTTTTCTCAAGGGGAGAAATGCCATGTTGTATGCTACATTGGTCTTCTGTTGCTGTGTCACAAATTATATGCACTTAGCAACACATGTGCGATATTTCACAGTTTCTGCAAGTCAGCAGTGCAGACTGAGCTTGTACCTCTGGCTCAGGGTTTCTCATGGGGCTGCTATCAAAGCATCCTTGGGATCCTTCCTTTCTGGAGCTCAAGATCCCCTTCCAAGTTCATGTGGAAGTGAGCTGAATCCGGTTCCTTGCAGTTACAGAACTAAAAGTCCTAGTTTACTTGTCACCTGAGCCCACTGTGAGCAACCAAGTGCCACCTGTGGTTCTTTGCCTGTGGCCCCACAAAGTTCCCTCTCCCAGCATGACAGCTCACTTCAAGGCCAGCAGGAGAATCTCTCAGCTCAATGAATACTTAAGTCCTTTTTAAAAAAATTATAATGTAGTATAGTTGATTTAGAATGTTGTATTATTTTCAAGTGTACAACAAAGTGAGTAAGTTATACACAGATATATGAAAGTCAAAGTGTTAGTTGCTCAATTGTGTCCGACTCTTTGTGACCCCATGGACTGTAGCCCACCAGGTTCCTCCGTCCATGGAATTCTCCAGCAAGAATAACTGGAGTTGGGTTGCCCTGCCCTCCTCCACAGGATCTTCCTGACCCAAGGATCGAACCGGAGTCTCCTGCACTGGCAGGGAAGTTCTTTACCAAGCGTGCCACCTGGGAAGCCCTAGATCATTTACTCAGCCATAAAAAAAAAAGAAAAAAAATTCACTTGCAGCAACATGGACAGACCTAGAGATCGTCATACTGAGCGAAGTGAGTCAGATGGAGAAAGACAAATATGACATAACATTACTTATATATGGAATCTAAAAATAATGGTACAAATGAACTTGTTTACAAAACAGAAACAGAGTCACAGATGTAGAAAACAAACTTATGGTTACAGGGGAGGCAGAGTAAATTGAGAGATTGGGGCTGACACATGCACATTACTATATATAAAATAGAGAACTAATAAAGACCTACTGTAGCACACCTAAGTCATTTTCAAAGGGCTTTGCTCTGATTAGGTCAGGTCACTTGGGATAGCCTTTCTTTGGAGCAGGGAGTTTAATTATAATATATCTGCTAGATCCTTTCACCTTTGCCAAATAGCGTGATATAATCCAGGGAGTTGCAACCCCACTACCTTTGTCCTATTCTATGGGCTATAATCAAGTTAAAGTTTCTGCCTGCAGTCACCTATGGGGTAGGGGTTACCCAAGAAAGTGACTCATTGGAGATGAGTCACCCTAGGGTGTGTCTAACATACATCTCTGGGAATAATGTGGTAGACTGGAAAAAATTTGATGATGTAAGAGAAAAAGGGGGAGAATGCTGGAGTAAGGCCAAGTTGGTGAGAAGGGATGGGCTTCAGTGCACAAGTAGAAACATTAGGCTGAGCTCAGCCTATACTCTATCAGCTACGGATAGAGTATAGGAAGGAAAGCCAAATAATTGAATGCCAGTAGTTGGATATGGTAATGGTGGAGCTTGGAAAAGTTCTCTCTTCTTTCTATTTCAATGTTCTCTGTGAGATACGGAACAAGGGCATTGGGTGAGGGTGAGGATGCTGGAGGAGGTGGCGGAGGTTAATTTCAATATGTGCTCACATGTCATATCATATGGCTAATACATACTTACATGTTTAGTGTAATGCATTTATACCATTAGGGCTTTCCAGGTGGCCCAGTGGTAAAGAATCCTTCTGCCAATGCAGGAGATGCAAGAGACGTAGGTTCAAACCCTGAGTCAGGAAGATCCCCTGAAGGAGGAAGTGGCAACCTGTTCCAGTATTCTTGCCTGAAAAATCCCATGGACAGAGGAGCCCCTATAGTCCATGGGATCACAGAGTTGGACACACCTGAGCATGCATGCAATGTGACTACTTATACAATCACTTTAATTGTTTCTGTACTCCCACTATGGAGATGGGAGAGAGAATCTGTAGAGTCAGTGTTGGAGGACATGGGGAGGAATGGGTAGCCTAGAGCTCTAGCAAAGAGTGGCCAGAGGCAAGAAGAGAACATTTCAGGTGAGGTCAAGATGACTCATGCAGCTGTGGGCCAAAGGGAAAAGCAAAACCCAAACCAAAATGAACACTGAAAGGAGACTAGCACTTCAGCACTGAGAAGAGGTGGACTGATGGCACTCACATATCGAGGGCACATTTAACAAGTGATTCGGACTCAGCGGCTGCAGCCTAATAGACATTGCATATTCAATATTTTCATTTCTGGCTCATCAGCGCAGGGCTTGTCCTGACTTATAAACTCCATGGAACACCTGTATCACAAAGCATTTTCCCCAGAAAATTTCCCAGGTAATTAGTTTTATGGACTTTTGCCATTTGGCACATTTTCTCCCCTTTCCAGGCACTCCTGGGAATATCTGAAAGACCAAAAAGAAATCTCACCACATAGTCTATTTAGAGGTAACATTCACAGAAAAACACTCCATAGTGGAAATATCAAGCATGACATGTAGAATCCGTATAAAGAAACCAATTCCTGGCCAGAAATCCAGGAATTTTAGAATTCCATTCGTCTCATCCATAGCCATTGGTATTTTCTTTATTCCATTCCCAGGATGGCACGTGAGACCTTGGGAGAGGCTTGCTTCTCTAGCCAGGTTGTTCATCTTCCCAGTTATTCTACATTTCCATTTACCTACTGATTCTCATCCCTCTTGCCTCTAAACCCATTCTGGACACATCCCCATCAGACCTGCTCTGATCTCAATCTCTGAAATAGCAGAAACTCAGAACTGCCATCTCTTCTCTCTGCCTGGCATCTCCTGGTTTTCACTTTCCACTTTGGTACTTCCTTGAATGGTGCAGCCCATGGATCTGCAGCCCAGTCTTCTCTGGGCTTGAACGTGGTGTATCAGTGTATTTAATTCATGATGGGAGAATAGTATATAGCGCTTTCCTGGTGGTTGTAGCGTTCTTTCTTTATCTGTACTTTTCTGTTGCTTTCAAAAACCACTTTTGGATCCTCTAGGGATCTTCATTGTTAAGAAGGCCTTGTGCCCGCCCCCCCCCACCCCCCCGCCGTGAGGAAAGGTGAGTCTGTGGACTTGCTAAGCTGAGCACCCTGCAGGACGTGTGTCTGCATGTGGCTAGGTGGTTGCACAGGTCTGACAACAGTCTCATCCCAAACCCCTGACAACAGTCTCATCCCAAACCCCTGGAGCTGAGGTCAGCTCTAAAGGTATCAGGATAGAGTTTTCTCCAAGGAAATCTGAGGTTTAGACAGCTGAGGGTTACTTAAGTGTCTATGTTGGTTTTGCAAAGGCTGGCAGACTTCCATTACCCTGAAGTTTTGACCTTTGGTAATGTGATCAGTTTTTTGTTTGTCAAAGGAAATGGTGGTTTGATTTACATACAGAGCTCCAGGGTCCAGAGGGAGGGAAGAGATGGATGTTCCTAATCCCTTCTCCCTGGGAGTTGGATCTAGAAAACACTGTAGTATTCTAGAGGGCACAGGATGGGCCACTTGTGCCCTGCAATGAACAGAGTTGGAAGAAAGGTGTCAAGGCTGGGGCCCCAGACCCACGGTAGGAGGAAGGATGTTTTGACACAGAAGTTGACTGATGGTCTCAGCTTCACCTAAAAGTGATTGATTTTTTAAAAAATATTGATGGAACATGCACTGAATATTCCAGGCACTGTACTGGGCTTTGAGAGTGTGTTGATGGATAATGCTTATATGGTCTCTATCCGTGGAGTGTTTATAACATGGCTCTGTTCAGAGTACCATTACTAAGCATGAGACAGAGGCTGGGACCCCATCGCAGGCTCTCCCATCACTGTGTGGGATGCTGGGGTTCAGAACCTCAGTGCACCATGAGTCACACATTTTGCATTCCCAGGTGGTCCTAGTGCTAAAGAACCCACCTGCCAATGCAGAGACACAAGTCCAATTCCTGGGTCAGGAAGATCCCCTGAAGGAAATGGCAACCCACTCCGGTATTCTTGCTTGGAGAATGCCATGGACAGAGAAGCTTGGCAGGCTATAGTCGATGAGGTCACAGAGTTGGTTACAACTGAAGTGGCTTAGCATGCAACACATACACATATGACTACAATGGGGGCACCGTGCGGAAGCTGGGAGTGGACAGCAATGAACTGAGTCTCTTTCCCAGATCTCCTTCATTAGAGAGGAAAGGGAGGAGAATTCCAGGCAGAGGGAATAGCTTGTGCCAAGGCCTTGCCTTAAGGGAATTAGAGGGAGGTGACCTCAGACAATGAGTGAAAACAAGCTATTAGATGTGAGTCTTTGTCCTGAGGGCCATCATAAGAGCCAAGTCAAGCTGAAGAATGGAGAGTAGGCTGAAATGGTGAAAGGGAAAGTGGGGGAGATTCTGGGGGGTATGTAGCAGCTCAGATCACAATGTCACCCCCACACTGTTGAATTATGGGCTCTAGCTATAAGAAAAATGAACAGATGTCCCCACAATATGTGTATGTTTCTTTATTCCTAAAACGTATACTGACATAGCGTTAGTCATTCAGTTGTGTCCAACTCTTTGCAACCCTATGCACTGCAGCCTGCCAGGTTCCTCTGTCCATGGAATTCTCCAGGCAGGAATACTGGAGAGGGTAGCCATTCCCTCCTTCAGGGGATCTTCCTGGCCCAGGAATCAAACCCAGGTCTCCTGCATTGCAGGCAGATTCTTTACCACCTGAGCCAGCAGGGAAGCTCATCCTGACTTACAATGTGCCTTATAAAAACATATATGCACATACACAATAGAAACTAACGATGTAATGATGAAATAATACTTCAAGTATTCTTGTTTATTTTGTTAATGGTTCAAAAATATGCTTGAATATGCTTCATAGTGTTTATTGAATAGTAGTCTAACATTTTACAATATAGAAATTCAATTTTTTTATTTCAATCTTTAGATTTATTGTCTGTTTATTGCTGGAAGAAACATCGTGTGAACACATGTAGGTCAGAATGCAGGAAGTACATCATTGGCTGCTTTTACTAAAATATGATATCCACCCACAAAATATATGAAGGTCTTTGTTGAGAGTTGGCTAATGCATTTTTATTTTCCTTAACCTCAAGTTAATTTTTCTTTAAAACAAATCTGAGAGTGTTTCATTTTTAAAATTTTAACAAATGAATTCAAAAGTTAAATACTTAATTTTAAAGATTTTAGACACACTAGTACATTTTCAATTTTGTAAAGTGTGTCAATATGATAAATTTTAAAAGTGAATCATTTATGTAATTTTTGGCAACAAAATCTTCCAATAATCTTAGCATTTCAAATACTCATTTCAAGATGCTCACTCTTTTACATAAGTTTCTTATAAAGAATCCTTCTTACTCATTCCTTAAACATTAAATATTGAAGAAAATTGATTCAGCGTGTTTATATTTTGAAACTGTCTACCAGGAGGCATATTATTAATAGCCACACACCATCATTAAAGATCAGTAACTGGGAGCACATGCCTTTTTGTAAAGGAAAAATGAGCAATTACTAAGTTAGATGACCCTATGTATGTGAGCAGGTGCTAATCTCTGGATGGTAAAAAGAAAAAATCACAAAAGATGTTGGTGGTCACTTCCCATCTTGTTAAGAAGAACTGGGAAGATTCTAGCACCAAATAATAAAGTACCATCAGAAACCAAACATACCAAGAGCAGAGCATGCCAGGAAAGTGAGGGGGGAAGGTATTGCTCTTTCTCCCAAGTGGTGTCCCCCTACTTCCTATGGGACACTTTAGATTCCAAAGTGATACATAGTGGTGGTTTTGCAGATTTCACCCCACGTGGCTCAGATAGTAAAGAATCTGCCTGCAGTGTGGGAGACCTGGGTTTGACCCCTGGGTCAGTAAGATCTGTTGGAGAAGGAAATGGCTACCTGCTCCAGCATTCTTGCCTTGAGAATCCCATGGGCAGAGGAGTCTGGCAGGCTCTAGTCCATTGGGTCACAAAGAGTCTGACATAACAGAGTGACTAACACTTTCACTTTCGTTTAGCAAATGTGGTAAGATGGAACAATAACTCAGAGGATCGCAATGAAAAGGGCCAAGTGAATAAACTCAAGTGCTGTTTAGGGATAACAGTGATACCACGAGCTGATGGGAAGACTGTTGGGTGTGGGGGAAATGTAAGTGTCAAGGATGATTCCCACATTTCTGGTTTGCACAGTTCACGGGGCAGTGGTGCCGTTCCCTGAAAGAGGGAGTCTGGGAGATCCAGTTTGCCGATGATGTCCTACATTTGAACAGAGTCTTGTCTAGTGTGAGCTGCCCCTGCACTGCTCAGACAGAAGTGCACACAGAGGTCTGCTTTGGAGCAGAGGCCTTAGCACCCAGCCCCCACACCCAAGGTCTGGAGACTGGACCTTAGCAAGGGGGCAAGCGTTCTCTAGCTCTTACTTCTTCCTGGATGGCTTACCCTTCCTAGATATTTTTCAGTCTTGGAAAGACAAAATACAGAAGAGAGGGTTGAAGGAATGCTTGTGGTCTAGGAAGAAGGAGTTCATCACATGGTCTAGCTCAAGTCACCAGGGGTTACACTGGACCTCAGTCCTCAAAGTTATAGAGTTGAGCTTGGCTTACCTTATCTTCTGTGCATAGATTTCCCTTGTGAAATTCGCAGTGATGGGTGCCCTGGATGGAGCATGAATGGTAGTTCAGGCCCTGGGATCCTGACATCTGTCTGTGTAAGACGATCGCAGCATGAGTGCTCAGTTGCTAAGTCATCTCTGACTCTTTGCGACTCCATGGACTGTAGCCTACCAGACTTCTCTGTTCATGGGATTCTCCAGGCAAGAATGCTAGAGTGGGTTGCCATTTCCTCCTCCAGGGATCTTCCTGACCTAGGGATCCAACCCACCTCTCCTGCAATGGCAGGTGGATTCTTTACCGCTGAGCCACCTGGGGAGATGGAAGATGATCACTATGTCCCTTTATACATCTCCATAAATCCATGTGCCCCTGTGTCTGTGCTTGGCCTCTGCCTATGTCTGTCACCCTACTGGGATGACTCACATTTGGGGCCGGTCAAGCCATTTCTCAATTGTGTGTGTGCGTGTGCATGTGTGTTCAGCACAGCAGTATAGCCACAGACCAGGGTGGCAGGAGCTGGAGTCTAATAGCTGGTGTGCTAACCCCGCTCTTCTTCTTTCTACCTGTATTTTCTTGTTTAATTTAACTTCACTTCTCTGTGACCTGGTTTCCTTACAGGCAAACTGGTGAAAATACCAGATCTGCTGCAGGACTCTTTGTCCTGCATAGGAAATGCTTTCCATCATGCTCGGCAGAAAATAACCACTTACCAAGTGTGTATGTGTCTGTCCACTCCCAGGATACCCGATGTAAATAAGCAATCTTTTTTCTTTAGAGTCTGCTTGTCAAGGTGCTCTGTTTTCCATAGGCTCTCACGACTTGCCTCTCATATGGTCTTTCTCCATAATAGAGTTTTATCTACTTACTTAGTTTTGGCTGCACTGGGTCTTCATTGCTGCAGGGTTTTCTCTAGTTGTGGCGACTGGGGGCTACTCTCCAGCTGTGACGCTAGGGCTTCTCACTGTTGTGGCTTCTTTTGTTACGGCACAAGGGCTAGAGGCTTGTGGGCTTCGATAGTTGCAGCTCCCGGACTCTAGAGCATAGGCTCGGTAGTCATCACTACTGAGCTAAGACAACAGGCTTTGTTGCCCTGTGGCATGGGGGATCTTCTCAGACCAGGGATCGAACCCATGTACCTTGCATTGGCAGGTGGATTCTTAACCGCTGGACCACCAGGGAAGTCCAGTAGTAGAGTATTTTTATACCCTTATAAACAAGAATAGTTTTTCATCCAATGACATGCAGGGTAAAGTTTACATCACTATTCTCTCACATTGTAGGAGAAAGATTTCCTTCATTGCTGTGTTCTTTCATCAGTTCGTTTTTTCCCATAGTTATTCATCTGACCCCTACTACAGGCCAGAATTTATGCCTGGTAGAGGCTGTCAAGGAGTTCATAGTCTAATGGGATGAGTAGACTAGTTCAAACTAATCCCAGTCCAAGAGGCCGGGAAGAGGATGTTCTAGGGACTAACAGCTACCGGGAGTTGATACTGGCCCTGCCCCTGGACTATTGCTTACACCGAACCTGAAATACTCTTTATAACAGGAAGGCATAATGAGCCTAAAGGCTGGTTGGGAAATCAAAAGTTGATTAGAAATATAGCATCTTCCTATGGGAACTAGAGCAGGGACAGAGGTGAATGAGTAGCACAGATGTATCCTGAATCCTGGACACAGCCCTTATTTGATGCTCTTTTTGTGCTTGAAATTGAATTAACATTCACTGGTCACTGCCTGCCCCTCCAGTCTTATTTTTCATCTGGCTGACACAGTTTTGATACTGGCATGGAGATTCACTTACAGTTTGCAAATGTCTCCACTTTGCTTTCATTGTTCTCTTTTCCACACTGCTCAGCAGCCCCTCCTTCAACCACGCAGCTCACGCCAGCATTTCCTGCTTGGCTTGTCCATCCTTCTCTGGACAGGGACTTCTCCAGGCTCCCACAGCACCAGGAACAGATCTCTGTCACAACGTATCAGCCTGAGTTGAAATGTTGATCTTCCCATCTGTCTGCTTGAAGAGCCAATGAGCTTCTTGAAGGAAAGGAAGCTATCTTATTTTTGAAACCCCTGAATAAATGTTAGGATGAATGAAGGCCCTATCCTGGGTACCAGGCGGGCTTCTGTTCTTGTTGATCTGGGGAACACAACAAGTTTGGTCAGGGCTGTGTGGTCATCAGAGGAAGTGTAAGGGTACCACTGCCCAGGCAGGCCCAGAGCTCATCAACCAAACCCTTTTAAGGCAGACGCTCCCTGGAAACAGTCTTAAGGAAAGCAAATATTCTGTCTACTCTCCAACCCTCTCTCGTCTTCTGATGGCGAACACAGATGGGTACTGCTCTTCAGACAGTCACTGTCCACTTTACCTTTCCCTGGGCCTCTTCCTAACTCTCTCACCCAGCTGCATTAAGTCATCTCACTGCGTTCAGCTCCACTTGGTTGACTGAAGCATTCAAAGAGCAATTGCTTTTATCTAAAATTTGAAGAACCCATTTGATAACAATTTTTATCCCAGTTGTGTGTTTCCAAAGCTATTAATAGTACATTGTCCTCAAAGTGGAGCCAAGCTGTTACTGGGGGTCAAATGTTTCTTGGGGTTGGGTCCAGCTCTGGCAGGGCAGTATGTCCCTCTTGTTCCTGCCTGATATTGGAGTGCAATGGGCACATGCTCCCAGCCCCTCTGCTGGCCCACCCAAACTTTCATCCTGGCATGGAGACTCACCTACAGTTTGCAAATGTCTCCTCCGGGTAGATGTTGGCTCATCAGGGAACACTCTGCAGGTGGCTGGGCCCTTCATGGTCTGGACTTTCGTCAAGTGCCAAAGTAAGGTTCTGATCCTTGGAGGTTCTCACATTTCAAAGAAAATAATGGCCTGTAAATCAGCTGTGTCTGTAGGTGGCTGTTGTGCCTGGGGAGGGTGGAAGCTCTGAGGTTGGTAGAAAAAGTACAGGTACTGGGAGGAGCACAGAGAGAATGACACAGGTAGAAACATTGGTAGTGGACGAAATTATCAGTCCTGCTTCTTCCCCATCCCATTCACATCCTTTGCCATGTAACTGAAGCCTGCCCACTCCCATTATATGTGCAGTGAATTTCCCACCACTTGACACTGGGAAAGGCTCATGATTTTCTTTGGCCAGAGGCATACATCTAGAAGTGCCAGTGTGCCAGTTCCGAGTTGAGTTCTTAAGAGAATTGTGTGTTTCTGCTTCCTTCAGGCAGTTGCACTGTCTCAGCTGGAGTCCTAGGAGGCACCCAAATGGAACAGATCTGAGTCTAAACCACAGCAAGGAGCCCAGCCCAGCCAGATGCACAGTTTAAAGCAGAAACAATCTGAGAAAAGAAACTCATTGTACTAAATTTTCAGGTGGTTTGTTACACAGCAGTAACTAGCTGATAAGACATCCCAATGTAATATATTGAAATGGGTAAAGTATAGCCTTATTGGGATTCCCTGGTGGGTCAGATGGTAAAAAGTCTGCCTGTAATGCAGGGGAGCTGGGTTCAATCCCTGAGTCAGGAAGATCCCCTGGAGAAGTGAATGGCTACCCACTCCAATATTCTTGCCTGGAGAATTCCATGGACAGAGGATCCTTACTGTTCAAGGTGCTTTTTTCAAATTCCCTTCTTTCCTTAGGTGATAATATGCTCTTTTTCTTTCAGTTCAGTTCAGTTCAGTCGCTCAGTCGTGTCCGACTCTCCGCGACCCCATGAATCACAGCACGCCAGGCCTCCCTGTCCATCACCAACTCCCGGAGTACACTCAAACTCATGTCCACAGAGTCGGTGATGCCATCCAGCCATCTCATTCTCCGTCGTCCCCTTCTCCTCCCGCCCCCAACCCTTCCCAGCATCAGAGACTTTTCCAGTGAGTCAACTCGTTGCATGAGGTGGCCAAAGTATTGGAGTTTCAGCTTTAGCATCAGTCCCTCCAATGAACATCCAGGATTGATCTCCTTTAGAATGGACTGGTTGTAAAAATCAGACTGAAACACTTATGAAACACTTGCAAATACACGTATTATTCCATTTCATCCTCACCACAAACCATATGAGTAAGGCATTATTGTCAACCCCAAAATACAGATGAAGAAACTGAGGCCCAGAGGTTAATTGGCCTGAATATACACAGCTAGGAGGGGCTTCCCAGGTGGCTCAGTGGCAAAGTATTCGCCTGCAATGCAAGAGACGCAGGCAGATGCGGGTTTGATTCCTGGGTTGGGAAATTACCCTGGAGGAGGACTTTGTGACCCACTCCAGTATTCTTGCCTGGAGAATCCCATGGGCAGAGGAGCCTGGTGGGCTGCAGTCCACAGGGTCACAAACAGTTGGACACAACTGAAGCGACTGATCACGCACACACGCACACAACTAGGAAGTGGTGGGAAAAGGTTCAAACCTAGGCAGTCTGGTTCCAGAGCCCATATTCTTGGCTGCCACTCACAGTAACTTTAGCACTCTTTTCTTTCTCTTATCAGGGATCAAAAAGGAATGCAAGCTCAATCCTGTTGCGTAGTGTGACTCTACAGTAGCATCTGTGACACATTGAGAAGAGCTTACTTTTTAACTTGCATAGCTTATTTTATACCCAGGGAGCCATAGGAGTGGATTAGGAGGGCTTTCTCTTGGAAGAGCACCTGATGCATTCCTGAGCAAGGCAAAGGATGTGGGTGGCTTCTCTCTGCTCCTGAAATCATGTGGCTAAAGCCAACACTGACACAGCATTCCAATGTATCATGAAGTCCTGATCACGTCTGTATTCTGGCTGGTGGGCTCTTTGGACCACCCTGAAAGCACAGAACATAGGTGTGCCACTTTGTGTCTGAGGCTGTGTGGCGCAGGGGAATAGGTGTCTGAGTCCCAAAGAGCCAGGTTCTAGCTCTGGGCAACCACAGCTCTTTAGGATTGAAAGGATCAGTTGAGTCTTAACTAGTCCTCATTTAAATACTGGAGAAAGTGGATTGGAAACTGTGAAAACATATAGATGCTAATGATAAAAAATAATTACAATGCTAAGACTAATAACATGAAGATTAGGGATGTAGTTCTTTAACTCAGGCTAGACTTTTCTTGGCTGATTCCCTGGGTGGCTAAAGAAGTGCCGGAGGCTTATTCTTAACGTCTCATAAAGCTTACTTTTATCCTTTTCTCCCTTCTCTTCCATTCGTCCCCACTTATTTCATTTATTCATCAGCATTTATGAAACTGCAAGTACCCGTTCATAAGACAGACGTTGTGTGTTAGTCACTCAGTAGTGTCCGACTCTTTGTGACCCCATGGACTGTATTCCACAAGGCTCCCCTGTCCACGAAATTCTCCAGGCAGGAGTACTGGAGTGGGTTGCAATGGCCTTCTCCAAGGGATCTTACTGACCCAGGGATCGAACTCTGGGTCTCTGGCATCACAGGAAGATTCTTTACCATATGAGCCACCAGGGAAGACAGACATTATGAAGATGCAAAACCCAGTGCATTGCAGCTAAGTCCACCTCATGATTATTCTCCATCCTCTCCCCTCACCCCATGGTTATCTGGTGCCCATGGCTTGTGTTCTTTTCCTCTGTGGAGAGCCAAATTCAATAATGTACCCAGTTTCCATAGTAGAAACATGGAGACCCCTCTCTCTCATTCCACCCAAACTAAGTTATAGAGTTTGACTGCTGGCAATATTCATATCAGACTCAAATCCCAGCCTGGGAAAAAGCCAGCATGCCAGCGAAGGACAAAACACATGTGACACGCCAAAGAAGACGAAGAATAAATTGCCTGAGACATGAAAGGAAGGGAATTGCATATATCATAACCTAATCTTCTATAAATAAGGCAGACATGGCTGGTTTAATAGGCTCTGGAAAGCTGAAGGGACCCAAAGGGAGAAAAGTACTGGTAACAAATGAGATGCAGATTTTGGAAGAGAAGCAGAGTTCCTTGTTCCTAGTGAAAGCTAGGAGCTAGGGAGTTTTTTTAATTAGGCTGAAATTGAAGAGACTTCATCCAGGCTGAGCAGACAGGGGCAACAGAGGGGCCATTCCAGCCCTTGGCACCTGAGTGAGAGTCAGGAGGCTGCACATGTGACTGGGGTCAAAGTCAGACCGTGGCAGGATCCAACTAAGTCCCCTAGACCTAACATGTAGGGAAAGAGCCAAGGTCAGCTACAGATACTGTCGGCCTCTAGCTGCCAAGTCAGAGGAGCTGCTGGAAGCAGAGATGGCTGGGGGTGGAGATGGTAGAGTTGGAGTCTGGGATGGAGGACATTCCGAGAATGCAAGCTGAGTGAATGCAGAAGCAGCATGCACTTGTTGGGTTCCGACAGACTCCCAGGGGCAGACTGTGCTGGGGCCTGGATCCGAGGAGAGTTTTCAGAGGTCCTCAAGGTTAAATGCAAGACAGGGATAATAAGGTCCTAGCAGGCCCGAAGGTCTTGCCCTTGAGCACATTCAGGTGTAACTGTCTCAATTTGCCACCTGGGGCAGGGGATGAGCTTTTATACAATTGAAACAAAACTGGAGAGCAATGCCAAGGCGAGGCTGAGATGAGTGCAAGCTAGTGGTTTACACTGTTCATTTCAGAGACAGGAGGGGAACTTTCAAGATGGTGGAAGAGTAAGACATGGAGATCACCTGCTTCCCACAAATACATCCAAAATATATTTGCATGTGGAGCAACTCCTACAGAACACCTTCTGAATGCTGGCATTTCAGAGACAGGAAATGCAGGCACAAACAGCAGGGGGAAGAAACTGAGTTTGAGACAGAGCATTATGGCAGCAAATATACTGTGAATTGGGGGTGGGGAGAGACGAGAGAGGGAGGCTGGTGAGAAGACACTTGAGTCCCGGATGTAGAAGGCTCTGTCCTAGCAGGGGAGAAGCATCATAGCCTCACAGTTGAGGGCATGGGCTTGGGAGAGAGCTTGGCCTGAGAATCCTGGCTCTGCTGATTGTGGCTTGGTGATCTCAGGTGAGTTCCTTAAACTACTTCTGCCTCAATTTCCCTTTCTTGTTTGAGGGTTGGATTGAGAACTAAATTAGCCAGTCTTTACAAAATGCTAGGGATACTACTCAGTTCAATCAGTTCAATCGCTCAGTCATGTCCGACTCTCTGTGACCCCACGGACTGCAGCATGCCAGGCTTCCCTGAACTCACCGCCTGGAAGATGGTGCAGAGGAAATGGAGATGAGGTGTGAGGTATGGGGCTGGATGGACTGGCAGAGGTAGGGGCTCTCCCCAAGGAGCTGTGACACAAGCTCCCCCTTCCCAGACAGGGCCAAGGAAAATCACCAGATGTCACAATAAAGTCCGTGATGTAGTGAGTGAGCTATAATGTTTTAAAGTGTTTTCTTTCTTTTGTGCCCAATTTTGAGCAGAAAGCAGAGAACGGGAGAGCAGAGGTCATGGAGGAGAGATATGAGGTGACCTCTCTGTGGCCTTATAGATTTCCAGAAAAGTTGTGGTTTGAAACCAACCAAATCCATTCATTCACAACTAACCCACCAACCAACCAATCAACCAGCCAACTAACCAACTAGTCAACCAACCAGCTAACCAACCAACCAACCAACTCACCAACCAACCAAGTTTATATTTTAACCCCAGGCCACTGGAGATGTGAGCTAGGATTAAGAGAGGGGGTCCAGCATGGATGAGCATGCTTTCCCAGTGGCCACAGCTGTTTCTCTAGAGGCTGGAATCCAGACTTTGGGGCTCCTGCTCCCTGGGGCGTACACCATTCCCCAGGCCAAAGTCTCTCCCTCCCTTCTCCCATCTCTCCAGCCTCTCTACCTGTGCCTCCCCCTGCTCCAAGCCACTCTGCAACAGGAGCAGAGAACAGAAGCCCACAGCTCCCAGGGAGCTGGGGAGCCTGCCTGTGCTTCCTAATGACTTTCTCTTGCTGTGTGGCTGTTAGGAGTAGTCATGAGGCTGCAGAGAATTGGTCTTGGAGAGCAAAAGCTCCCAACAGTGGATTTTGTTTTCTGGAAGTGAATTAATTGAGCAGCCATGTGAAAGGGTAAGGAGGAGAGAGAGAGTAAGCGGGAGAGAGAGGAAAGAGCCAGGCAATCATGGGGAAGAAGCCATGGCAGGTGTTGGACCCGTGTGAAGGGAAGCATATGAAACTTTCCAACG
Source organism: Moschus berezovskii (assembly GCF_049115385.1). Lineage (NCBI taxonomy): Eukaryota > Metazoa > Chordata > Mammalia > Artiodactyla > Moschidae > Moschus > Moschus berezovskii. The sequence goes on along the minus strand of NC_142466.1, from coordinate 75,874,647 downwards.
ATTATGACCAAGATTAACAGTGATAATAAAATTAACCATCACCCCAAGACCTGGGCTATATCCAAATGAATTGTCATGTGGATATCAGCCAGGTTTTGAGGGGTTTGTGGAAACTCCCACTAAGCCAGGGCACCTGACTTGAAGATGGGGAATTTCCCTCTGGACCTCGCCCCTCTGGGTCCCCATGTGGCTGTGGACTCCCTCAGGGTGACACCACCTGGCATTCCCCACCACTGGTCACTGCCCCTCCCCTACTGCTCAGCAACTCATATTCCTACTCTCTGTGCCATGGTCTGAACAAGTTGAAGGGGATGGGGCTCTTAGGCATCCTCTGGGCAAAGGGCCAGCTGCTCCCTTCCTCCCTGCTAGGCTCCAGGAATTTGAAAAACATCTGTGCTTGGAGTCAAGACAAAGGATAGAAAAGTGGGTTTCAAATCAAGCCCACTGACACTTTGTTTTGGCCATTTGTTTCTACCTTTTCTGTCTTGTCCAAGAGCTCAGGAAATCCCTATTAGCTTCAGGGAGGCAGCTTAGTTTCCCAGAATCCTGTTACTAAATACCTTTATGGTGATGAATCACACAAGAAATGCACACACAGGGGCTTCCCTGGTGATCCAGTGGTTAAGAATTCTCCTGCCAATGTGCGGGACATGGGTTCTATCCCTGGTCTGGGACGATTTCACATGCTGAGAGGCAACTAAGCCCATATGCCACAACTGCTGAGCCTGTGCTCTACAACAAGAGAAGCTACCACAATGAGACACCCACGCACTGCAACTGGAGAGGAGCCCTTGCTTGCCGCAAGCAAAGAAAGCCCATACGCAGCAATGAAGACTCAATGCAGCCAAAAATAAATAGAGTAATTAATTAATTATAAAAAGAAATGCACACTTAGGTTGTTGGGTACATCAGGGGCAGCGGTGGACCTTCCAATATGGACGGTGAGGTTGAGAACAGTTCAGAGATGTCTACAGGGAATACATAGGTGCAGACTTTGACCTTAAAGACAGGGATTCCTTCCAGCTTCCTCCATAGGGGTGGATCTGGTCTAGAGACAGGAAAGCAAGGAGACCCTCTGAAGTCTATCCACGACCTTCCTGACCTTGGAGAAGTCAGCATACCTCTGTGAGTCTTAAGTTTCTTTCTTTTGAAAATGGAATTTGCTGGTGTTTAGAGGTCCTGAGGACCGGTTATGGGTCCGTGAACTCCCTGTGCTGTAGGGAATATTCTCTGTGTGCAATTTTACATTTGTGTATTTTTTTTTCTTTTTTCTGGAGCAAATGTCTATAACTTTTCTCAGGCCCTCCAGTGGAGGTGTTTGAAGTAGGCATTTCTCTGCTGCTCTTAACAGCTAAACATCCTCTCAGAGTCCACAGACCATCTATCTATGAGTTTATCCCAGACCATCCTTAGTCCTCTCTTTTGGGATTTTCAGCCACATTTTCTAGTCCTATTATTACCTTGATTTTTGTTGTATTTGGGTTTCATTATCTTTTTCTTGCCATCTGGACCAAATCTTATCTAACCTTTCGATGGTTAGAGTCCAATCTCCATATTCAATTATGATCTGACATAAATTTTTATACCATTTAGATGTGCGAACAGCCCAGGTAACACAGATGAAATATCCAAATCTTTACATTTCTGGTAAATTCTCTTGCTGATGGGAGTAGAGTCTTGAAAATTGGTGGTTGGCCCCTCTGACTCTGGCTTTCTCTCTTATTCCCATGTCTTTTTTTTTTTTCTCCTTCTAGATGAACTTCCAATCTGTTTAGGCACATGGAGTATCAAATTCGGAAAGCATATTTCAAAGAGGAAGCATTTGTTCAGACCTGCCATAGCCTACTTGTCCAAATCTTGTGACTGTGCTTTGGTTTTCTTCAGGCATTATTCATAACAATCCCTTTTGTTTAGAGAATGTTTTTAATTTTTCAAGACTCTTACTTGATCACATGACAGCCCTGTCAGGTAGTTATCAGATGAAATGATACATATGAAATCACCTTGTTTTGGGACAAGTGTAAGCAGGGAAGTGAAAGAGCATCATTTTACAAGCAATGACACTAAAGCACAGAGCAATTAGATGTGAGTTGGTAGAAAAGCCAAGGGCTTTAGAAATGGGCAGATTGGGGCTGAATGCTAGTCTTTTATTGACTAGCTGTGCTGTATTGGTCCTGGTGCTCAAATTCTCTGAGCTTCTATTTAGCCATCCATGAAGGAAATGATGACTGAAATGCTTAGATCCCAGGGATTTCTTGAGGATTAAAGGAAATTGTGAACACAGAACACGTAACAGTGCTTGGCACACTGTGACTCTCAGTACTTGGTACATGATTATTAGGTAAAGGTTAACACAGACATGGGCATACACCCACCTCCCTCATCGAATTTTTGCATCTATTTCTTGACTATAAGAAGGCTTCCCTGGTGGCTCAGTGGTAAAGAATCTGCCTGCCAATGCAGGAGACATGGGTTCAATCACTGGGTCGAGAAGGTCCCCTGGAGAAGGAAATGGCAACCCACTCCAGTATTCTTGCCTGGGAAAGCCTATGGACAGAGGAGCTTGATGGGGCTACAATCCATGGAGTCACAGAAGAAACAGACATGACTTAGGAACTGAGCACACTTGACTGTAAATTACTAAAAGATTCTGGAACAATAACATAGTCAGGTATGAAAGGAAAAGTAGAGATTTTCTATCCTACTCCCAACTCAATTTATAGATGGTAGCTTTATAAACTAGAGTAGGAATGTAGATTTCCCCATGAAACACAGCTATTCAGAGGCAGCTAAAGGGTGAACAATCTTACTAAGGGGTTTCCTAGCGTGCAGGACTTAAAGAGCTAAACCCAGGACCATTGAGGTGAACCAAAATAAACTGGTCACCCAAAGCAGGGACGGAGCAAGGTTTTGGCATCCTGACCTCCAGCCAGACCCAAAGCCTTTTTACTTATGAAACAAATGTTCTATACAAGTGGATCTGTTCTCCAGAGTTTACTGTTCTACGTCTGGTCCTCCATGCTGTACTTATGCTTCAGAGGATATGTGAACACTCTACTACTTGTCCACGGAGCTCACCTCCGCAACTACCCTGATCCTTCTGAGCTCATAGTCACATGTGAACCTTGGTGTGCTAGGGCTGGCATGTGACCAGGATGGAACACAAGTGCTGAGTGAGTGTGCATCTATCTGCTGGAAACCACAGTGTCTCTGTGTGTGATGCTAGGGGTACATGCACCCAGGCCGCAGGGAAGGGAGATAGAATAAGAAAGGTTTGTAGGAGCTTGGGCTGATGGTAGGGAGAAGGGGGTGTCAGTTAAAAGTTGTTACTTGCCATCTGGCTCTACAAGGATGAAGTCACTAGCCGCTGCAGTCACTGATCTTCAACACATCCTGAAAGAAGTTCAGGGCGGAGATCAGAAATGAGGCACTCTGTGTTCTGGCAAAAACTGGCTGAACAAGCCTTTCAGATCGGGAGATACTTTCAGGAGAAGATTTTATGAGCCAATTTCTTGCACCTCCTCTTATTTAAATAACACTAAAGTCATTAATGGAGACATCTGCGCCTCATGACTAGCAGCAACTCCTACCAAAATGTGTGCTTAATGGCGTGTGTCCCCTTTTGCCAAAATCACATATATGCTGACTTTCACCAAAATCACATATATGCTGACCTTCCTGTCCTGCATCCTCAGATCAGTCCTTCTGAGGTATCTGAGAGTCTGTTTCCCAGGCTCTTGTCCTCATTTTGCCCTGAATAAAATTTAACTCACAGCTCTCACATTGTACTTTTTTTTTTCATCCAAAGTGACATCAAGCCTAAAATAAAGCTGGGAGTTGGAGGAGGAAGATGGTGGGGAGTGGAGATTGTTGGCATGAAGCTCTCTCTGTAAGTTACATGTCACACTTTCTGTCTGGATACGTATAACCAACAAGGAACTTGTCTCCAGAATGTATACAGAATTCCTATAAATCAATGAGAAAAGGACATATAATCATTAGAAACAATAGACAGAAGTTTTAACAGAAGATATCCAGTCAGCAGCATAGGAAAAGGTGCAAACCTTTAAGAATCAGAGAAATGCAAATTAAAACTATGAACACTCACTTAAGTGGCTAAAATGAAACACCAAGTGCTGGTCAGACTGTAGAGCAACTGAAATACTCATACTTTGCTGGTAAGAGGATAAAAGTGCTACAGACCCTTTGAAAACTGCTTGGCATCATTTACTAAAGCTGACTATACACATAGCCTGTGAAACAGCAATTCTACTCCCAGGTGTTCACCAAAACAAAATAAATACCTTTGTGCCAAGATGTAAAGAATGTTCATGGTAACATTATCTACAGCAGCCCCAAACTGGAAATAACTCAAATGTCAATCAAAAGTATGATGAATAAATAAACTGTGACATCACAATTGACTATGCTATTAACATGAAGATGACTTGTTGCCATGTCTATCAACAGGGATCAGACAAAGAAAAGTATATATTATGCATATGATTCATTTACATAAAGTACAAAAATAGGCAAATTTAATCCATGGTTTTAGAGATCAGGATGATGATATTTTTCAAAGATTTTAGTGCTTTTTAGTGACTGAGAGGGAGTGTGAAAAGAGTTTCTTGAGTTTTTTTTCACTATACTTGAATTGTCTTTGCATGAGCAAGTTCAAGTTGCAATAATTTATTGAGATGAGAAAGTATAATTTGAATATTTTTCTGTATGCATATAATTTTTTCAGTAAATGCATTTATTTTTAAAAAGGGATGCAATGTTCCCTCTAACATTCTTCCTCCATATTCTGAATCACTGTGCAGCTGTGGGCAAAACATGTGGGTCTTGGTTTCCCTAGGACACTAATCCTTCTATCTAGTATGCAAGTGTGCTCACGTTCAGTCATGTCTGACTCTTTGTGACCTCTTAGACTGTAGCCTGCCAGGATCCTCTGTCCATAGGATTTCTCAGGCAGCAATTCTAAAGTGGGTTGCCATTTCCTCCTCCGGGGGATCTTCCTGATCCCGTGCCTTCTGTGTCTCCTGCATTGGCAGGTGGATTCTTTACTACTGAGCTGCTTGGGAAGCCTTTTATCCAGAGTTATGAAGGCAAGGTACTCATGCCTTCCACTAGGAGTTCTATCCTATAGACTGGTGAACCACCAGGGCCAGCTGCCTTCCTTCTCTGGAGTGAAGGCTCCCCTATATGGTGGACTGACCCCAGCACCCTGTTACCTCCTCTCTAAAGAAATAAACACATTTTCTGTTTGTTCTCAGCCCCGAACAGTGTTGAGCCACCTGTTCTAGAACTTTAAAAAACTGACTCATGCCAATCTCCTCTCTTCCTCCAGCCATTCCCCCTTCATTTTCAGGTCACTTAGTCTGTTTTTTTTCCCCCTTTTGTCCTTGGTTTTCAAGACATCCGATTTGGGCTGAGCCTTATTTGGTGACAAGTTGTCAGAACAGCTCAGGCCTTAGTTTTGTTGTGTGATTTAAGCCAAAAAAAATTTGACTGGGGAAATTAGATGGAGGTGATTGCAGCTAAAGTGCTTCTTATTGAAGCTTTTGGAAAACGTAAATGTCATCAGTCTTGTCAAAGCCAGACACAGGAGAAAATAACAGGACGAAAGGCGGACCAGGATACACGCTGGGACTGCACAAACTTAGAATTAGCCTTCCTGTTTGTTATTATTATTTTTTCCTTGTGAGTAGTGGAATGGAAGGGGGAGGAGAAGAGAGGGAAAATAGGAGGAGAGAGCAGGGTGTGGTGGCAACAGGTGTAAAATGCAGAACCTGAGCAGTGTTTTTATTTTCTCTTCCTCTGGAGCATGGGCAGCATCCCAGTGACTCCAAAGCAACTGTGATGAGGGCACCTGGGCGCTGACAGCATCACACTTATCTGGGAACTGGAGTTGAGGACAGTGGACCAGGCTGGGCTGGCACAGAAAATGTGGATGCTCTTCCCTTCAACCCTGGCTGTCATCACAGCAGTTGGATAGTTGGAGGTTGACCGGGTCATTTAATGTTTCCTTGCTTCAGTGATCCCCGGGAAGTGTACCCACGTGAGAAGGACAAGCTGAACATTCAAAGAGTCCCTGTCATGCTATGCCATGCTAAGTACTTTTAGTCGTGTCCAACTCCTTGCGACTCCATGGACTGTAGCCTGCCAGGGTCCTCTGCCCATGGGATTCTCCAGGCAAGAATACTGGAGTGGGTTGCCATGCCCTCCTCCAGGGGATCTTCTTAACCCAGGGATCAAGCCTACGTCTCTGACATCTTCGGTATTGGCAAGTGGGTTTGTTACCACTAGCACCGCCTGAGAAGCCTGGAAGAGCTTAAGACTCAGACCCAAAAGTTTCCATCTCCTCTAATTCTCAAGGATAGGGACCAGCAGATGATGTCTAGTAGCTTTATTATTTCCCATCAGCATTAAATAATATTAATTAAATTTCTCTTTTGAGGATTTGTCTTCCTTATTATAGACATCTGAGTTGGAACTAAATAAATTGTATGATCACTCTCCAGTCCTGCTTCTTACGATGGCGTCATTGTGCTTGAACACCTTACTCATAGTGTTCCGTAATTCCTGGTTTAATATCTGCTTCCCCAGATCTCTGAGTGCAGGAAATTTGTCTCTTCTTCATAGCATTTATATGTCATGAAGGAGTCACTCAATACGTATTTATTGAATGAATGTGGGAAGGGCAGCCAATATTCTTTGACATCTACCCATAGACTTGACACATGGGCCATCAAGTATCAGCTTCCTCCCCTCCCCCACCATGAAGCTCCCTCTTCTTCTGATGCTCATGGTACCTGAACTGTGTTTCTTGGGACAAATGATTTTTAAATAAATTGATTCCCCACTTCAAGCATGGTAAATCCAGTAGCAGATAACCTAAGTTTGAGTTAGAGGTCCACAGAGGGCAATCCGACAACAGTAAGATGGTCTGTGTGACTTACATCCTCTTTCAGTGGCAGCGTGTACAGCTGAAATGTGCTAGATGATGTTTCTTATCCCAGCATCAGGCTTAGTGTCTCTGGCAGCATCATTCTGATCCATGGCATTCTCCAAGGCAGCATCCCACACGGGACACCCTCCCTGACTCCCGCCCCTGGACCGATTCCATTGTTGTCTTGTGGAACTGGACATGCTCCTTAGAACTCCGTAGAACTGAGGTCAGATAAAATTCCCAGAACCTGCCCTTTCATGGCTGATGTTTCTGACTGGTGGAAATGACTCTGAGCTCAGGGGCCTGATTTTGTTGCTCAGTAGCTAAGTCATGTCCAACTCTTTGTGACCCCATGGACTGAAGCACACTGGGCTTCCCTGTCCTTCACTCTCTCCTGGAGTTGGCTCTATTCATATCCATTGAGTCGGTGATGCTGTCTAACCATCTCATCCTCTGCTGCCTTCTTCTCCTTTGCCTTCAATCTTGCCAAGCATCAGGGTCTTTTCTAATGAGTCAGCTCTTTGCATCAGGTAGCCAAAGTATTGGAGCTTCAGCTTCAGCATCAGTCCTTCCAATGAATATTCAGGACTGATTTTCTTGAAGATTTACGGGTTTGATCTTCTTGCAATCCAAGGGACTCTCAAGAGTCTTCTCCAGCACCACGATTCAGAAGCATAAGTTCTTCAACACTCAGCTTTCTTTATGGTCCAGCTCTCACATCCTTACATGACTACTGGATAAGCTATAGCTTTGACTATATGGACATTTGCTGGCAAAGCGATGCTTCTGATTTTTGATATGCTGTCTAGATTTGTCATAGCTTTCCTTTCAAGGAGCAAACATCTTTTAATTTCGTGTTCCCTCTCTACTTTGGCAGGTGTTCTAGGCCTCTGCCCTCCCCTGGGGAAATGCATCCAAGTCCCTTTTCTTTCTTTTATCAACCACAGCCCCAAGGGCAGTGCAGTAATAAATGGCTGGTCTGGGCTGCAGGTGTCCAGAGCTGGCCCCCTGACCGAGGCTTTCGGCTACTTCATAAAGCTGGCTGATGATATTTCCCCTGACAAATGGAGACAAAGGATGGTTGGCCAGGGGAACTGATCTTCTCAGGACATTTATACCAGAAAAGAAAAGAAGAGAAAAGTAGAGAAAAAGCTCTTGAGGCTCTAAATTGTCTTTAGAGAGCTGAGTAGCTCATCTTCTTATGCAGCACCCGTGGTCACTGTACTTTGTGAATTTGTCATCTGCAGATGGCTGCAAGGCTGGGGGCAGAAGGACACTGGGGCACCCTGACGTTGCTTCTGTCCCCTCACTATTCAGCTGTCCTAACGTCTCATTCTCCAGCCCCACCTGTGCATTTTCTTCAAGGAGGATCTCAACTCTATCATCAGACCTGCCCTCCATCTGCACTTTCCACTGATTTCCTGCCAGTTGACTACTTCCTCCCTAGCTCACTCCCCACCCTGTTCATCATACTTTGTCCATTTATCACTGTGCTCCCTGGGGTCAGCATCCCCCAGGGCCTGGCTGACCATCCCTTGGCATCGAAAAAAACAGTGTGATGACTTCCTCTCGCCTTCATTCATCCTTCACTCTGACCCTGAGGTCAATTCTATTCATTTAATTTTCTAGATGAGCAAACTGAGAGAGAGGTACTGACTTTTCAAAGTCAACCTGCTTCAAAACAACAGTCTGGGTGCTCTTGGTCAAGAAATTCCAAGCTCATGTTGAATGACCTTGTGTTATATAACAGCTGCTATGGGCCAGGGAGATAATACGGCTGGGACATGTCATGAGCTTACACTTGGAAGTGAAAATCAAAGGTTGTGCCTCAAGAGCAATTTCTATCTCTGGCTTAGTATTTTGAAGCATCCTCTCAAGAATCTCCTTTTCCCATCCACTGGGCAATCCTCTTAGCCAGGGATAGCAGTAGGGTGGTGGGTGGAGGGGACAGAGGACCCACCATCCTATTTGACCTTGGCTGAGCTGGGGGAGTTTGCTATCAGATAGAGAAAGAGAGGTGACCTGGCTGGCAGGTCATCTGGGATAGCAAATGGGCTTTAGCTGTTAAATTCATCACTGTAGATTAATTGAAAACTGAGAGTGAGGTTGGATAGCATAGCTTAATTGTACTACTGAAAAAGGCAACCTCCTGGCCTGAGGGATGCAGGAAGCTCCTGAGGCTGTGGTTGAAACCCTGTTTTCTCCTGTTTAATCTTCTCTCAAATTCATGAACCTGGAGTTTTGCAAGCCCAGCTGAAAGGCTCTTCCTTTAATGTCTTTTTTCTCTATCAGTTGGCCATTTAAATCAGGGCCCCTTGAAAGTGAGCTCTGTTTGAGCATAGCTTGCATTTCAGAGGGCCCATTTTCAATGGCCTCAGTGTTGGCATTGCACTGAACCCTGTCACTAACGGCTTGTTTTGTCACAGATACCCTGTTCCCCAAGTAGAATGGTTGGCCGGTCTATAGCATAGAATCAGAAGCATTGAAAGTTTAAGTGCTTACATCAGAAAGAGCAAGGATATTAAAAACAGACAGACTTAGGTTTGAATCCAGCTCTCTATAAACTTGAGATCTTCTTTCTCGCAGCATCCATTCTTTTTTCAAAATTTTTTAATTGGAGGTCAATTGCTTTACAATGTTGTGTTGATTTATGCCTTACAACAATAGGAGTCAGCCATAATTACACACATATGTGTGTGTGTATGTGCTAAGTCACTTTAGTTGTGTCTGACTCTTTGCAACCCCATGGATGATAGCCTGCAAGACTCCTTTGTTCATGGGATTCTCCAGGCAAGAATACTGGAGTGGGTTGCCATGACCTCCTCCAGGGGACCTTCCCTATCCAGGGACCAAACCTGTATCTCCTGTGTCTCCTGCATTGCAGGTGGATTCTTTACTGCTGAGCCTCTGGGGAAACCCGATTTTATATGTGTGTGTGTGTGTGTGTGTGTGTGTGTGTGTTCAGTAACTTCATTCATATCTGACTCTTTGTGACCCTATGGACTGTAGCCCATCAGGTTCCTCTGTCCATGGGATTTTCCTGGCAAGAATATTGGAGTGGGTTGCCATACCCTTTTCTAGGGGATCTTCCCAACCCAGGGATCGAACCCGAGTCTCCTGTGTCTCCTGCACTGAAGGCAGACCCTTTCGCACTGAGCCACCAGGGAATATATCATCTCACTCTCGAGCCTTCCTCCTCACTCCCATCCCACTCCTCTAGGTTGTCACAGAGCACCAGGCTGGAATCCCTGTGTTATACAGCAGCTTCCCACTACTTATCTATTTTACACGTGATAGTGTATGTATGTCAATGCTAGTTTCTCAATTCATCCTTCCCTCTCCTTCCCCCACTGTGTCCAGGTGTTGTGAGGTGGATGAATGTAGAGCCTGTAATAGAGTGAAGTAAATCAGAAAGAGAAAAACAGCATCAGTTCTTAATTGGAAATGGAGAGAAGAATATGTACCTTTAGGATTATTCCAAAGAAGAAATGAAACAACCTATGTGAATTGCTTATTCTTCCAACTGGCAACTAATGGATCTCAGCAAATGCCCCTTCTCTCTCTCCTGCACTTTGGGGCCCCAACTAGGTTTGCAAATGCATTTGAATATTATTTTCCAGCTCCAGTTACATTCTCTACCTCTTCTGAGTTCTTCCTACTTTTTTCCTGTCAATACACACACTTCAAATCCCTTAGGAATGTAGAGGCCAATTTGTGACAGCTTGATTCCGTGACTTTGTTATTTGTGGTTAACTTTACCCTGCAATTTAAGAAATAGATTGATAGGAGGTGACAGCCTAGTTCCAGGGTCCCACGGCCTCAAATTTACAGGAGTGCACATTCCCTGATACTCAGGTGTTAATTACCTCATGTTGAGTTATCTCACTCCTTACCTCATTTGCAGAGGTATGCATTAGCTTAAGAAATGCTTAATCCTCTGTAACAGATAAACTCCAATATCTCTATGGCTTAATACATCTTTATTTCTTGCCAAGGAAAATCCCAGTGTGTGGAGCCCAGGGTTGGGTGAGAGGTTATTCTCTCTGCCCACAGGGACTGAGGCTAATGAGGATTTTGGGTCTTCTCACAAGGCTTTTAGGTGGCCCTCGGAGGGGGAAAGAGCCTGTGGAAAAGGGAAAGGAGAGAAGGAGGGGAAGATTTTTTTGCCCTTGTTTTCTGGCCAGATGGGGAGAGGCATCACTTCCCACAATCCTGTTTCTTTGGCCAGAACTCAGTCATGTGACCACACCTACTGGTCAGGGGAGCTGGGAGAGAATTTCTAGTTATGTTCCCAGAAAGAAAGGGGACATCTCTGCCACAGGTAGGTGTGAATGTCCCCATTTTACAAGTGAGGGGATGAATGGGCACATAAAGTAAACAGGAGAGATGATGTCTCAATTTGGACATTAATTTCATTACTCTTCAACCTTCCGAGAATTATGTTTTTGAATTTCCAAGTATATGCAAGAAATACATACTTTTACTGAATAAAAATCAATCTTGGGCAACACTTGAACCTCAAAAGGATAATTATAGTGATATCTCTCCAGTCAGAGCATATGTTAAAGAGACAGGAGATGTAAGAACTTAGAATAAGCTTGGCATATCTGAAACATTAATTTTTGGTTTTCTTTATTTATGTCTCCTTTCATTAGGCTGAAAGTTCCTTGAATATTGTATCTAGCAATTTGTTGTTAATATGAGTGACCTAATGAAGATTTGTTCAATTGAAATGATTTTAGCCTTTTGGTTATAATACATGAATGACCACTAAGAGGGTTAGGTAGTGCTACCAAGTTCTTTTAGCTTTAAAGTCTTCAGATAGATCTCTGCTCATAAATAATACCTATGATACCTACTGCTATACCCTGCTCAACAGCAAAATGGTGGGGCAGAATCTGGATGATGTAAGAATATGAATAAGTGGCATAGTCTTTTACAAATTGTGTTATATATTGGATCTATTACCACCATTTAGAGTGAGTCAGCGTTATTTTCAGGGTTTGCATTAATTTTTGTTACTTTCTGATATTTTGGGAGGGTTTTTTAAAATTTTATTTTACATTGGAGTATAGTTGATTAACAATGTTGTCTCAGATTCAGGTGTAAAGCTCGTGATTCAATTCTATTCTTTTCAAATTTTTTTCGCATTGAAGTTATTACAGAGTGTTGAGACAAGCTCCAGGTGCTATATAGTAGGTCCTTGGTTATATATTTTAAATATAGCAGTGTGTACATGTTAATCCCAAACTCCCAATCTATCCCTTGGGTGGGGCTTTTGATTCTTGAATTGTTAATGCTGAAATTTTCACTCTTCTCTGTAATTCAGTGCTATAACAAATGTTAGAAAATAGATATATGAAATAAAAGTGGACATCTATTAATAAGAGGACTCTTTTTACTCAAAATTAATACCTGTTTAACATTTTTCTTTATTTTTTTGGAAGGTTCCCTAACATTTAGTTGTCTATAGGACTTCCTTTGTAGTAAAATATCTAGGTCCTTCTGGCCTTTGATATTAATATAAACCTAAATAGCAAAATCAAGTCTGAAGATATGATTACATTTTCCAACAATGAGAGAAAAGTGTAATCATTTAAATTTTTTTCATTGAAGCAAATTCGGATATATATAATGCAAAATGTATATGAATTTTTAAGTTTAAAAATGAACTTCAAATAAACTTTCCTGTGGTGGGCCACTGCTGTGTCCTTGGACACCTAGGAGTTCAAGGTTACTCCTTTTAGTTTTAATGGTGGAAAAGTTTAAGATGATTTAGAATTTCTTTTTAATGAGAACAATTAGGTGGCATATTTAAATGTAATTTTCTGCTAACTGTTACTGTAACTCTCCTAAGTAATCAGTATTATATTTTGGAACATGCCTCAGATTTTATTTTGGCTATTAATGTTCTACAGATTTCTGGAGCCCAGCTTTATTAGTTTGGGTCTCCATAGTTATATTATTGAGGGTTTCCCAGGTGGCACTAGGAATTAAGAACCCTCTTGCCAATGCAGGAGATGTATGAGATTCGGTTTTGATCCCTGGGTTGGGAAAATCCCCTGGAGGAGGGCATGGCAACCCCCTCCAGTATTCTTGCCTGGTGAATCACCTGGACAGAGGAGCCTGGCGGGCTGCAGTCCATAGGCTCTCAAAAGGTCGGGCGTGACTGAAGTGACTTAGTAGCAGCAGCAGCACAATCTTTTTATTTATTTATTAATGGCTGTGCTGGGTCTTTGTGGTTGCATGCTGCTGCTGCTGCTAAGTCGCTTCAGTCGTGTCCGACTCTGTGCGACCCCATAGACGGCAGCCCACCAGGCTCCGCCGTCCCTGGGATTCTCCAGGCAGGACACTGGAGTGGGTTGCCTCTTCCTTCTCCAATGCATGAAAGTGAAAAGTGAAAGTGAAGTCACTCAGTCGTGTCCGACTCTTCGTGACCCCATGGACTGCAGCCTGCCAGGCTCCTCCATCCATGGGATTTTCCAGGCAAGAATACTGGAGTGGGGTGCCATTGCCTTCTCCTTATTGTTGCATGGGCTTATCTCTATTTGTATCAACTGAGGGCTACTTTCTAGTTGCAGTGCGTGAGCTTCTCTTTACAATGACTTCTCTTGTGGAGCATGGGCTCTAGGGCTCGAAACTCAGTAATTTCTCCTGGGCTCTAGAGCATGGGCTCAATAGTTGTGGCGTATGGGCTTAGCTGCTCCAAGGCATGTGGGATCTTCCCAGAACAGGGATTGAACCCTTGTCTCCTGCATTGGCAGGGGATTCTTTACCACTGAGTCACCAGAGAAGTCCGTCCATAGTCTTTTATCTCCCGGTTGATAATTTGCCTTTTTATTCAAGGGTGATCTCACCTGACCTGCCTCCTGAGCAATCTGTGTGCAGGTCAAGAAGCAACAGTTAGAACTGGACTTGGAACAACAGATTGGTTCCAAATCAGGAAAGGAGTATGTCAAGGCTGTATATTGTCACCCTGCTTATTTAACTTATATGCAGAGTACATCATATAAAATGCCGGGCTGGATGAAGAACAAGCTGGAATCAAGATTCCTGGGAGAAATATTGAAACCTCAGATATGCAGATGACACTACGCTTATGGCAGAAACTGAAGAAGAACTAAAAAACCTCTTGATGAAAGTGAAAGAGGAGAGTGAAAAAGTTGGCTTAAAACTCAACATTCAGAAAACTAAAATCATGGCATCTGGTCCCATCACTTCATGGCAAACAATATGGGGAAACAATAGAAACAGTGAGAGACTTTATTTCCTTGGGCTTGAAAATCATTGCAGATGGTGATTGCAGCCATGAAATTAAAAGACACTTGCTCCTTGGAAGAAAAGCTATGAACAACCTAGACAACATACATATTAAAAAGCAAAAGCAGAGACATTACTTTTGCCAACAAAGGTCCATCTAGTCAGAGCTATGGTTTTTCCAGTAGTTATGTATGGATGTGAGAGTTGGACTATAAAGCTGAGCACTGAAGAATTGATGCTTTTGAACTGTGGTGTTGGAGAAGACCCTTGAGAGTCCCTTGGACTGCAAGGAGATCCAACCAGTCCATCCTAAAGGAAATCAGTCCTGGGTTTTCATTGGAAGGACTGATACTGAAGCCGAAACTTCAATACTTTGGCCACCTGATGTGAAGAACTGACTCATTTGAAAAGACCCTGATGCTGGGAAAGATTGAAGGCCAGAGGAGAAGGGGACGACACCGAATGAGGTGGTTGCATGGTATCACTTACTCAGTGGAGATGAGTTTGAGTAAGCTCCGGGAGTTGGTGATGGACATGGAAGCCTGGCGTGCTACAGTCCATGGGATCGAAAAGAGTTGGACATGACTGAGCCACTGAACTGAACTGAACTGAACCACATGGTTGATCCATTCTGTTGCAACTCTGGCTCCTCCCATCTGAGACAAACTTTATCTTGATTCCTATATTCATCATTGTATTGCTGTGCTTTTAAATCACTGTGTTTCACCTATATGTAGTCTTTAAAATTCTATTTTGATTTTTGTTATTTTTGACTCCCCCAAAATAAAAGAACTGTAATTTGGGGTTTACTCTTCCACTTACTATTAAGATTTATGTTTATCATTGCAAGTTTATTCACTTCTACTGCTTATCAGTTATCTTGTGACCAGTTTACACTTGGTTCATTTATTCTCCCATTGATGAGTATTTGGTTAGTTTCAAGTTTTTTTGTTTTTTTTTTTGCTATGATGGATTGTGATAATTATAATGTTCTTGTTTACGTCTCCTTTTATACATGTTCAAAAGTTTCTTTTGAGTATACATTAAGAGTGAAATTGCTGAGTTATATGATATATAATTACAGTGTGTATGTGTTAGTTGCTCAGTCATGTCCGATCCTTTGAGACCCTATGGACTATAGCCCACCAGGCTCACCTGTCCATGGAATTCTCCTGGCAAGAATATTGCAGTGGGTTGACATTTCCTACTCCATAGGATCTTCCCGACTCAGGAACTGAATCTGGGTCTACTGCATTAGAGGCAATTCTTTGCCATCTGAGCCACCAGGAAGCTGTTCACTTGAAACTAATAGAATTTTGTAAGTCAATTATACTTCAATAAAAGAAGAATGGTTGTTTGATTTTTATAAAAAAAATGTTTCCTACATTTATTGAAAAAAATCATATGGTTTTTCCTATTCATTTCTTAATGTGGTGAATTATATTTCTTGATTTTCGAAGTTAGTGAATCATCCTTCCATACCTGAGATAAAACTTGTTTTGGACAAGGTGTGTTATCTTTTTAATGTCTTTAGGTCAGATTTGCTAATATATTAAAGAATATTTGCATGCGTTTTCAAAATAATTTTCCTCCTTTCCTAGAACATCTTTGTGTGATTTTAGTATTTGGTGCCTTATCGATAAGCTAGAGAATGTGTCCTCCTTTTCTATTTTCTAGAAGTGTTTGCATAGAATTGGGATAGTCTATTACTTAAAGGTTTGGAAGAATACTACCTGCAAAACCAGATATTTTATTTGTGGTAAGATTTTAAAGCACAGATGCAATTTCTTTACTTGCTTTATTGAAGTTTTCAAAATTAGTGGGAACTATTTCTGATACTCTTATGTGTTGTCATATATTTTGTCCGAATTTATTTTGCATGTTGTCCCTTTTTGTATTTACAATATTTTTCATTTATGTTCTCTCTTCTCTTAGTGTTCAGATGCTTCTCAAGTCTTCTGTTTCTGTTTTGTAAAGAATCAATTTTGATTTGTTGATATATACTATGATATCTTTATTTCCTTGTTTGTTAATTTCCTCTCCTATTTTTATTCTTTTTCTTTTATTTATTACTTTTGATTTATTCTTTCATTCAGTTCAGTTCAGTCGCTCAGTCATGTCCGACTCTTTGTGACCCTATGAATCATAGCACGCCAGGCCTCCCTATCCATCACCAACTCCCGGAGTTCACTCAAACTCATGTCCATCCAGGTAAGATGAAAGAAAATTAATTAGCAATTTTGGACTTTATTATAGAAGTGTTTACAGCAATAAATTTCTCTTGAAGCATTACTTTTACTCATTATCATATGTTTTCAGTATCATTCAGTTCTGAGTATTTTAACACTTTATTATGATTTCTTTTTTTAACTCACCAGCAAGTTTAACTTTAGATTTTTAGATTGTGGGAACTAATATTTATTTTTTATTATAAAAATTTAATTTAAAAGAGCTATGGCTAAAAATCATGGTCTCCATGATATACAGTTTGAAATTTGTTGTTTTCTTGTGTGCCTAGTACATGATTGAATTTTGTAAGTATTTCATGTAAGCTAGAAAAGATGGATATTATATAGCTGTTGGATACAGAAATCTATATATATCCATGAAGTCAAGTTGATTAATTGTGTTGTTCATATTATCTTTATCCTTGATAGTTTTTCTCTATTTGACATATCAGTAACATAGGGGGGATGTTGAAATTTTCTATTATAATAGTGATTTATCAAATTTTCTCAGCAGTTCTATCAGTTTTCCTTCATGCATGTTAAGGTTATTTTACTAGATGAATATATTTTTAAAAATTGCTGTATATTTTTGGTGAATCAAAACTGTTACCATTATGAAGCGGCTCTCTTTAGCACTAATAACATTTTCCTGTTAGTCTAGCTTAAGTAATTTTAAAATGTCTGTATCATCTTTCTTTGCTTAGAATTTGCCTGATATACTTGTACCCATCTTCTTATTTTCAAAATCTTTTAATGTAATATTTAGTTTTTTAGTTTTTCTCTTTTAGGACACTACATACCAGAATTTTAAAAGTTCAAAGCATCAATTTTTGTCAAATAATTGCCTACAATGTATTCTAATTGCTCATAAGTTTGGGCCAATTTATAATTTTTAATATATTATTTCAAAATTTCCAGTATTTTCTGCTTATGAAAGTTTTGATCCCCTTCATGAATCTCTTCCAACATCTCCTGGATATATTTCTCATTTATTTGAATACTTAAAAAAAAAGTGTTTTCAATGTGGTTATTTCTGTGGCAACTTATCTGAGACTTTGTATACCTAGAGCATTTTTTATGTCCTCATATTTGAAAGACAGTTTGGCTCAATGTACGATTCTAAATTTTATGCCCACCTGCTTAATACTATGAAATCACTATTCCATTATCATCTCGCAAGCAGTATTATTTTTAAAAATCTGATATTTATCTCATTCTTATTTCTTGCATGTTACCTTCTAGTTCCTCTTATTTAAGTTTTTATGACTTTATCTTTTTAATATGTATCCTTAAATTTCTCTATTGTGTGTTCAGATGTAGTTTTTTTTTTTTACCTTCTTTCTTTGGTACTTTACCAGAGCTTTTTTTTTTATATCTGAGATATCATCCTTTTTCAATCCAGAAGATATATCCCTACTCTTCAAATGTTTTCTTCTCTTTATTTATGTTTATCACAATTTGGGGGATTTCTTTTTCATCTAAATTAAATAGTTTAACTTATATCCCCCATTTCTTTGAGCTTTTCTCTTATATTTTCTAAGTTCTTCTTTTTTTTTTTTTTTGAGAGTTTTCCTCAATTTAGTCTTCCAAATTACAAATTGCTCTCTTAGCTGAATTACTTCTGGTATTGTCTTTTGTGTTATTTAACATCGATGTATTTTATGCTAAGTATTTCCATTTTTC
Organism: Moschus berezovskii; assembly: GCF_049115385.1. Taxonomy (NCBI): domain Eukaryota; kingdom Metazoa; phylum Chordata; class Mammalia; order Artiodactyla; family Moschidae; genus Moschus; species Moschus berezovskii. The sequence goes on along the minus strand of NC_142466.1, from coordinate 75,856,524 downwards.
TATTTTCATATTTTCTTATTTCTGTTTCCTATGACCAACATCTTCTCTTATTTTTTTCAGAAAAGTTGTATGAAACTTGGAACTAAGATAAGGGATAATTGAAAGCATTTTCAATGTCATACAGGAGTAAAGCATAGTCGAATTCAAGGATTATCTAATTCTACAGAATATACTTTTGACTTACTATTTACAACTGATTAGGGCTCATAGTGTGTGAAGCTTCAGGTTAAAATGAGAAAATTGATAAATACAAGCCAATTTCTGTCTGGTAGAAAAAGATAACTTGAAAGGTTAAAGTTCTCTTTTCTTTTGCTCTGTGAAACATTAACCAGCTTTGTGTCTGATTTAGCAATCATGCTTCCATCATCTTTCTTCCATCACTACACATAGCCAGTCTTTCCAATTCTCATTTGAACCAGCTTTACTTCTCTGCTGGTTTTACTGAGCTAAAAAAAAAAAAAAATTGAGTTAAAATATGTGTTCACTGTAATTTGTGTGAGAGTCATAGTTTCAGTTTCTTGAAAATTATTCTTCACGATCTCTTTGAATGTTTTTAAAAATTGATTTTGAAAAATTGATCCTTTTCTCCTAATTATTCCACTTTTAGGGCATACAATAATTCAACATATTTCTTTTTATGTGAAGTGGTGGGGGTGCCTCTCAAATGTCCTCTTACTTTGGGAGTGTGCCTCCCCTGCCCCAATATACTGATGACTTCGTCAGGCAGTGAGTACAGAGGAGGCTAGATCAGAGTAACTTTGTGATCTCTTGGGAGAGACTCAGCCTTCCTACTGGTTTACCATCTTGGAAGGAATCAAAATCAGCGCTAGAATATCAAGGTGGTTTCTTCTGCCCCACTGCCTTCATAGGCAGAAATTCTTGAGAAATCACCAGCCACCACCATGTCCTGGGAGCTGGTCTCTTCGTCCTGGTTCTGTGTTGCTTCTGCTGATAACTTAATCTTTGTATCTTTGTGAGAACTCCACTGTGCCCAGCTGTCCCCTCCTGGGGCTGCTGTCCCATAACTCTGGCTGTGAGAGTGGGACACTGTTCTCCACATCCCTCTGTCCCAAAGTGGTATAATTGCTGGCTGTAACTCCCTGTACCACAGCTTTAGCAGGTTGAATAGTCACCACCAACCCCCGCCAAAAGAATTAACTGGAACCTATGAATGTGACCTTATGTGGAAAAAAGGTCTTTGAAAATGTAATTAAGGATCTGGAGATAAGCTCATCCTAGATTATCCAATGACAAATGTTCTTATTTTTGTGTTCTTATAAGTAGTAGAGGAGTATAGACACAGAGGAGGTGTTTATTGAAGATGGAAACAGGGAGAGGAGAGATGGAGCCACAATTCAAGTAATGCCTGAAGGTACAAGGAAGGATTCTTCCTGAGCCTTTGAAAAAAGCACAGTCCTGCCAACACCTTGATCTCAAACTTCTCACTCCCTGAAGAGTAATATATTGCTGTGGTTTTAAGCCACCAAGTTGCAGTGGTTTATTCCAGCAGCCCTGGGAAACTGATTCAGATATCCGAGATAAGGCTGTAACCTTTAAATGTCTTTACTAAAAGTTTGGGAATAATAGAAGGGGAGGCTAACACAGAGAGTGATTACAACTACCCTTAGGTTCAGAGACAACCCAGGGACTCCGGGGACTGTATCCTCACCAGGGACTCTTCCTGCCTCCTTGTGGCCAGGAGCAGTATTTTGAAGTTGTCAAGCTGTTCAGGACTGCTGGGGCTTGCTCCATCCACGTCCCATTCCCCACTGGAGAGAAGAGGAAGTTCTTTCCCTCACAATTGTCTAAGGTCAGCTACTTACATCCTTATTCCCAGCTCCAGGATTAACTTCGCTTTCTCCATAAAGAAGCTACTCCCATCTGCAGGTTCTGTGCTCCAATACCATCAATCATCAAGTTCTCTAAAAATACATTTCCCAAAAGCTGAGATTTTCAGGCTGTGTTTTTTGTGTGTACGCATGTGTGTATTTCGAGGAATGAAACAAACAAGCAATCTCAGAATCCATGTCACTCAGGGTCATATTGTTACATTAAATGTATTTTAGTTGCCTTAAGCATGGATTGCTTGTGGGAATAGAAGCTCTTCATGAAATTAGTTTTATTTTTTTATTTTATTTTTTTAAATTAATTTATTTTAATTGGAGGCTAAAGGAGATCCAACCAGTCCATTCTAAAGGAGATCAGTCCTGAGTGTTCATTGGAAGGACTGATGCTGAAGCTGAAACTCCAATACTTTGGCCACCTCATGCGACAAGTTGACTCACTGGAAAAGTCTCTGATGCTGGGAGGGATTGGGGGCAGGAGGAAACGGGGACGACAGAGAATGAGATGGCTGGATGGCATCACCGACTCGATGGACATGAGTTTGAGTGAACTCTGGGAGTTGGTGATGGACAGGGAGGCCTGGTGTACTGTGATTCATGGGGTCGCAAAGAATCGGACACCACTGAGCGACTGAACTGAACTGAAATTACTTTATAATATAGAAATGATCACAAGGATGTGAAATCTGTGCATATGGATGGAGACTGGGAGGGGACCCAAAAGTATCTAACAGTTTTGTTAGGCTGGAGAGGATATTAAAGTTAAAGGTGGGGTTATGGGTGAGATTTTTGCTCTTTAAAATATGTCTTTGAACGTTTCTTTCAGAGTACATGATGCTATTTTTGCAGTAAATAAGGATACTCATAAAGCTTTGATGCTACAAAAGAAATGCATTCCTTTGTCTACATCCTCATCACTTTGAGGGAAAAATGATACAGTTGGCTAGGGACCAATTTCTCTGCTGAGAGAAACTCCTACAGCTTATGCTCATTTTAAATAGACGTAGATCTACTGGGGAGGAGGAATGCTTCTTTTTCTTATTAGTAAGGAGGAGACATTTTTCCTTGTCTTGTTAAGGAATATCAATCATGAGATATCACCCAGAAAGCACAAGGTGAGAGAGGGAATGGGAGTGAAGCAGAGAGAAAGAGAGAACCAGATGAAGGATGGAAGGATAGAGACTTAGAACAACGAGCCGAGGAACAAGGAGCAACATCCAGGTGACACCAGCTGGGCCAAGGCAAAGGACAGATGCTGGCAGGAATCTGCAAAGAGGAGTTAGCAGGTTCTGAATGAGTCAAAAACGTTTCCCAGGCTGCTTTCTCCATCTGAAGTGTGCTTCCCAACCTGTGGGCATCCAGAGGGTCTTTTAAAGCTCATCCCAGTGTCAATTTTTCTATAAAATCTGTACTGATCCCTCCATCCCCCCACCAGGCACTTAGTTTGCAAGTTTCATAAACATTTCTTATATTCAACGTTACTCTTGTCTTCTCACTTTCCTTAGCCTCTCTCCTTTCCAACCTTCCTCTTGTCCCCCCTCCCCACCTACTTTACATCATAGGATTCTCATCGTGAGCCAGTGTGTAGATTTTTGGTGTCTACATTGTGTCTTCCACAGTGTCCAGAAAAACATGTTTATACAAACTAATTTGAAGTCCAGTGACACAAGGGAGTTTAGATTGCGTTGTTCAGAAACAGAAATCAGTGAAAATAATATCATATGATAATTCTCTGCTCAGTTTTGAAACATTAATTTTTATGTATGTCTTTTAATAGTTACAATTTACACAAAGCTGTGTGGGCTTCAGTCCTGTCTGACTCTTTGTGACCCCATGGATTGTAGCCCCCTAGGCTCCTCTGTCCATGGGATTTTCCAGGCAAGAATCCAGAAGTGGGTTGTCATTTCCTTCTCTAAGGGATCTTGTAATTGTAACGACAGGCAAAACAGAGGCAGGTTGAATGATTACCAAAAGTTTAAATACCCTTGAGTTGTCTTGGCCATCCATATTGCCTGAAGTTCTTTTGAACTGAAAGGGCTCATGAGTCTATGAAGATTATTATTTAGATAACAGTAATAACTAACATATATTGTTGCTTCCTCAGTGCCAGACTCTCTTTTATTTTTTTTTTAAGTAATTAATTTATTTTTTATTGGAGGCAAATTATTTTACAATATTATATTGGTTGGTTTTGCCATATATTAACATGAATTCGCCCCGGGTTTATGTAAGTTCCCCCTCCTGAACCCCCTCCCACCTCCCTCCTCCCTTTATCCTCCCTGTGGGTCATCCCTGCACGCCAGCCCTGAGCATCCTATAACATGCATCGACCCTGAACTAGTGATTCATTTCACATATGACAACATACGTGTTTCAATGCCATTCTCCCAAATCATCCCACCCTCACCCTCTCCCACAGAGTCCCAAAGACTGTTCTATACATCTGTGTCTCTTTTGCTGTCTCGTATACAGGGCTATCATTTGCATCTTTCTAAATTCCATATATATGTGTTAGAATACTGTATTGGTGTTTTTCTTTCTGGCTTACTTCACTCTGTATAATAGGCTCCAGTTTCATCCACCTCATTAGAACTGATTCAAATGTATTCTTTTTAATGGCTGAATAATACTCCATTGTGTATATGTACCAAAGCTTTCTTATCCATTCGTCTGCAGATGGACATCTAGGTTGCTTCCATGTCCTGGCTATTATAAACAGTGCTGCAATGAACACTGGAGTACATGTGTCTCTTTCAATTCTGGTTTAAATGCAGTGTGTCTTTTCACTGCTGCTGCTGCTGCTGCTAAGTCGCTTCAGTTGTGTCCAACTCTGTGCGACCCCATAGACGGCAGCCCACCAGGCTTCCCCATCCCTGGGATTCTCCAGGCAAGAACACTGGAGTGGGTTGCCATTTCCTTCTCCAGTGCATGAAAGTGAAAAGTGAAAGTGAAGTCGCTCAGCCGTGTCCGACTCTTTGCGACCCCATAGACAGCAGCCTACCAGGCTCCTCCATCCATGGGATTTTCCAGGCAAAAGTACTGGAGTGGGGTGTCATTGCCTTACTAATTTACCTTTAATAACCCTATGAGGAAATTCAGGCATTTAAAGACGTTACATACATAGTAACTGTGAGAACCCAGATCCCAATCTGTGAAATTCTCTCCAGAATCCACACTCTTCCACACGATGTCCTACATATTTTGTGACTTGCCTCTTTCCAAAAATGTTTTGAAGAACACGACGTTTCCTTATAAAATGCAATGATGAAAATGGGAAAACAAGGGGTTATATTATTAATAAAACCTGGAAATATGGTCTATTCTCCTTAAGGGCCTATCTTTGTGAGAAGCTCAGGGCTGTCCAAGGATAGCACAGAAGTGGAAGTGATGAAATTCCAGTTGAGCTATTTCAAATCCTGAAAGATGATGCTGTGAAAGTGCTGCACTCAATATGCCAGCAAATTTGGAAAACTCAGCAGTGGCCACAGGACTGGAAAAGGTCAGTCTTCATTCCAATCCCAAAGATAGGCAATGCCAAAGAATGCTCAAACTACCACACAATTGCAGTCATCTCACATGATAGTAAAGTCATGCTCAAAATTCTCCAAGCCAGGCTTCAGCAATATGTGAACCATGAACTTCCGGATGTTCAAGCAGGTTTTAGAAAAGGCAGAGGCACCAGAGATCAAATTGCCAACATCCGCTGGATCATGGAGAAAGCAAGAGAGTTTCAGAAAAACATCTATTTCTGCTTCATTGACTATGCCAAAGCCTTTGACTGTGTGGATCACAATAAACTGTGGAACATTCTGAAAAATATGAGAATCCCAGACTACCTGACCTGCCTCTTGAGAAACCTGTATGCAGGTCAGGAAGCAACAGTTAGAACTGGACATGGAACAACAGACTGGTTCCAAATAGGAAAAGGAGTGCATCAAGGTTGTATATTGTCACCCTGCTTATTTAACTTCTATGCAGAGTACATCATGAGGAACACTGGGCTGGAAGAAGCACAAGCTGGAATCAAGATTGCCAGGAGAAATATCAATAACCTCAGATATGCAGATGACACCACCCTTATGGCCGAAAGTGAAGAGGAACTCAAAAGCCTCTTGATGAAAGTGAAAGAGGAGAGTGAAAAGGTTGGCTTGAAGCTCAACATTCAGAAAACAAAGATCATGGCATCTGGTCCCATCACTTCATGGGAAATAGATGGGGAAACAGTGGAAACAGTGTCAGGCTTTATTTTTTTGGGCTCCAAAATCACTGCGGATGCTGATGGCAGTCATGAAATTAAAAGATGCTTACTCCTTGGAAGGAAAGTTATGACCAACCTAGATAGCATATTAAAAAGCAGAGACATTACTTTGCCAACAGAGGTCTTTCTAGTCAAGGCTATGGTTTTTCCCGTGGTCATGTATGGATGTGAGAGTTGGACTGTGAAGAAAACTGATCGCTGAAGAATTGCTTTTGAACTGTGGTGTTGGAAAAGACTCTTGAGAGTCCCTTGGACTGCAAGGAGATCCAACCAGTCCATTCTAAAGGAGATCAATCCTGGGTGTTCACTGGAAAGACTGATGGTAAAGCTCAAACTCCAATACTTTGGCCACCTCATGTGACGAGTTGACTCACTGGAAAAGACTCTGATGCTGGGAGGGATTGGGGGCGGGAGGAGACGGGGACGACAGAGAGTGAGATGGCTGGATGGCATCACTGACTTGATGGACATGAGTTTGAGTGAACTCCGGGAGTTGGTGATGGACAGGGAAGCCTGGCGTGCTGTGATTCATGGGGTCGCAAAGAGTCAGACACGACTGAGCGACTGAACTGAACTGAACTGAATGGAGTGAGGAATGTGGACTCTGTACCCACTGTGTGACCTTGAGCAAGACACCTAACCTCTCTGAGCTCTATTTTTGCTGTCTGTAAATGGGACATTTGTAAAGACTGTGCTCTGTTGTGTTCGTCTCTGCAGTCTCATGACTGTAAACTCCAGGCTTCTCTGCTCATGGGATTTTCCAGGCAAGAATACTGGAGTGGAGTGCCATTTCCTACTCCAGGGGATCTTCTCAACCCAGGGATCAAACCTGAGTCTCTTCTGTCTCCTGAATTGGCAGATGGATTATTTACCACTAGCGCCACCAGGGAAAACCTTGTAAGGATTAAATGAGTTTATAGGTGGAAAGCACCCAGAAAAGTGCTGAGCATAGAGTGCTGTGGCAGTATTTGTTGATGTTCCTGTAGCTCCTTGAACTCCACTTCTGTGTCCCAGACATTTTGCTGGACTCTGGGGATAAAGAGATGGACAAGTCAGTCTTTGCCCTTTAGGGAGCACTTGACTTAGTGAAGGAGAAAGGCATGTGATCCAATCATTCTAACAATGTAATAGAGAGCAGCTTGGAAGAACTGAAGAAAGGGTCCCGAACTTAGTCTGGGTGGAGATAACAATACTTGGCTGCCCTTATACTCACACGGAGGTAGATTTTCTCTGCAGGGTGTAATGATATTTTTCGTGTCTGGTTTTCTCCATTCCTAAGCCACAGTGCCTGAGTTTTCAAAATCAGAGATTTATTTATTTGGGTCAAGCACTGCCCTGTCCCCACGGGCTTCTATAAAACTGCAAATTCACTTAGGGTTTGTATCAGGGTCCTAATGACATTTCGGTGGTGTCTTGCATGACAAATTGTAGGAACTCATACCTGAGATTAGATTCAGGAAGTCTGGGTGGGGCCTTAAGACACCTCGGCTGGTTGTGAGCCTGGTGCACCCAAGCACTTCGACCTGGGAGGCTCAAGGCTGAAGACCTGTAACGAAGATAGCGCATTTCACCTGAAGGGCAAACATCACATGGCAGGGGCAGGGGAAGGGGGAGTAGGGTTACAAGCAAGTGAGTGGCCAAGGGGAAACCTTGGTCCTTTGTGCAGCCCCACTGTCTGTTGCATTCCTTCAGTCTGCCTCTCTCTCCTTGATGGGGTGATGCTCACTTGGATGACCCAGGGCCAGGGCAGCCGCGTCCCCATCTGTCTGCCGGCTTGTTCATTCCCTCTGGGTTTTCCCTGAGCTCCAGCACCTCCTGTCAGTCCCCAGCCATGTGGCTAATGAGAGGCCCATTCAGACCTCATTAGGAGATCAACTTGGTTTCTTCCGCTCTCTGAAGCTAATTATGTCTCTTTCATTAGTTCAATTTTGCCAATTAATGTATCTCCGTATACATAAATGGCTGTTTGTTTTTAATCTAAGTGACATGTGTGTGATTGTCCTTTCCTCTCCTGGCACATGTTCCTCTCTTTGTCTTGTCTCGTGATAAACAGTGCTTCGCCCAGGGCTCCGATTTTAAGCAGGAACCATCCACAGGGCAAATTTGAAAGCTGGAAGGAATTCATGGTGGAGAAACTGGGCAGCATGGAATAAAAGAAAGTATCAAGTAGTTGATCCCCAGAACCAAGGGGAGCCAGAGGGATCCTGGGGGCCCAAAGTCCTCTTAAACCAAAAGGACATTTTAATCTCATATTTAAAAGACTGGCCTGGCAGAGTGGCTCCAGAGTTGCTGAGCTCAGTAGCTCATTGACGTCCTTAGAGACTCGTGCTGCCATCTCAGTATTTTGACTGGTCCTCTGAGTTGTTCTTCTCCCTCCACTCAGTTCTGAGATGGCTAAGGCAGGCCCATAGACGATGTACAGACAACCACCCTCCAAAGCTACAAAGGTAGGACTTCTCTCGCATCTTTCTTCCTAAAAAAAAAAAAAAAATCACCTGGGGGAATTCTTCCCAGGAGTCCCAGAGTAGGCATCCTTTCATGTTCTGTTGGTTTAGGATGACACCAGGGGCCTGTGGCTCACCAACGATTGCCTTGGATGCCAGCTAGGCTTAGGACCTAACTTTGTACTTCATTGTGAAGGATGGATGGATGGCTCTTTGGATGGATATCATTACTGCATGGGACCCTTGCTTGTGAATGGGATACCCATAAGCCCTTGGGTAGTGATGCTGGCTGTAGCTGTGTGAACAGCAAAGGCAAACACACACCTAGAATAGGTGTTTATCCTAATGAGGATAAACTGCTGGCCTTTTCAGGGTGAATGGAACCCAAAGTCATCAACTTGCCACCCAGTAGCCCACTGGTCTCCTTGAGCAGTACATCATACTATAAAAGGAGCTTGGCATTGATCTCTGTTCAGAGGCTGCAATAGACAGATCAACTTTAATAGGTGGGAATACATAAAGTCAAACCCTTATGTAACCTCACTTTGTAAGGCTCATCAGGCCAATTTCAAGATGACCAATGATGAAGGTTGGCTAATGTAAAACGACTATATTGTTTACTTTGTTTATTTGATTTGTACATCTTCTGTGGTGAGGATTTTTTTCCTGAATATTAATTTAAGAATTTTTGTTTTATATTGGAGTATCATTGATTAACAATGTTGTGTTAGTTTCAGGTATACAGCAAAGTGATTCAGTTATACATGTACACATTCTTTTTCTAACAGGTCTTTGTCGGTTACCTATTAATATTTTAAATATAGCAGTGCATTTGAAGCAACATGAATGGACCTAGAGATCATCATAATAAAGGAAGTAAGTCAGACAGAGAAAGACAAATACCATATGGTATTGTTTATATGTGGAATCTAAAAAATGATACAAATGGACTTGTTTACAAAACAGAAACAGAGCTCACACACTTAGAGAACAAACTTATGGTTACCAGGAAGGAAGGGTGGGAGAGGGATAGATTGGGAGTTTGGGATTGACACGAAGACACTGGGTATTAATTTGTGATAAAAATATTCATACTGTATGTCTACTCCTCATCCATGTGCTCCAGCCTCACATTTCCTTGTCACTGATCTTCCAGTTTTCTCTCTTCCAGGCTCCATTGGCCACTGTCCAGTAATCTGTAAATATTTTCACTTTGGGTTGATTCTCCTTCTATATAACATAGATAACAGGTATACTGCTCACATATCCACACACTGGTAAAATTTTCTCTGGTGGCTCAGGTGGTAAAGAATCTGCCTGCAATGTGGGAGACCTGGGTTCAATCCCTGGGTCAGGAAGATCTCCTGGAGAAGAGAATGGCTACCCACTACTATATTCATACCTGGAGAATCCCATGGACAGAGGAGCCTGGCAAGTTATAGTCCATGGGGTCACAAAGAGTCAGACACGACTGAGCGGCTAAGACTTCTAACTACTCTTCAGATCCTCCATAAATGAGGCTATAGTGTAGCCATTGCCCATTTTGGCTTGCACACATGTGCCAAGGCAACCCAAGCTCTGACTTTTCCCTCTTCCTTCAGGTGGTCATATTGTATTATCATGAGGCTATAGGTATGACCTTGGGGACAGGCTGGTGCAGTTGTGATCACTGACTCAGGGTTCTAGGCCATCTGCTCACACAGCTTACTTGGACCCTCTGATCCTGCTCCCCTTGATCTGGATGTTTCATTTCCAACATGTGATGACTGCTGCTTTTATGCCTTGGCAGGTCTAACAGAACCCAGGTCACAATGGGAAGTTCTGGAATATACATGGTCACTTTGTGCACCATGGTCAAATGTTCTGTCTTGGCCAAGGCCTGGTAGAAACTCCTTCTCAAAAAGTGTTTAATTTTCTCTTGTGGCTGCCATGGCCTTGTTCTAGAATCTCAGGATCCAGGAATGTAGTCTCTCCCTGGGGCTTCTCAAAAGCTCCATTCTAGGTCTTCTCCCACCATTGACACTGCCACCACTGTTAAGACCTGCCAGACTGGATGGCCCAAGTGGCAAGGATGCTTGACTGTAGCCTACAACTGCCACAGGGCACTTTTCTACTCCTGGTCCCATTCAAAGCTGGTAGCCATTCATATTTCCCAGTATATAGGTTTGACCAATATCTCTAGGTGCTAAATGAGTTTCCCTCAGAACCCAAGAAGGTCTACCAGGCACCTTTCTTCCTTGTGATTGAGATGTAAAAATTCAATAATATATTTATTACTTTGGTGGGATATCCTGGCACACCTTTGACCACCGGATACCTTAAGAAACATTACTGAAATGTCAGATACTTGATACCAGCTTAATCTAGTCCCCTCTGGAGCACATTTGTCTCACCAAACAGACTAGCTCTTGTCATTCATTCCAACCACTCATCATGATGTCACCAATGTAATGGGTAAGGGGATATTCTGTGGAGTGTCCAGGTAGTCCAGATATCTTTGGGTGATAATACTATGGCAGAGAGTGGGAGAACTAACATAACCTCAAGGCCAATCTGTAAATAAATATTGTTGTCCATTTGCTATAAATGCAAACTTTCTTTCAGCGTGGAAAAGCACACAACTGTAAAATCAATGACCACATACCATGCACCCAAAGCCTTATTAATCTACTCTAACAAAAATACTATGCCCAGCAGAGCAGCTATGATTAAGTCTATAATTGAGTTAAGCCTACATTCATTTGCAGTAATTTTCCAGTATCCGTTCAGTTTCTGCAGAGGCCAGATTGGTGTATTCAGTGGAGGTGTGTTAGATAGAGGCTACTATCCTTACATTCTTTATGTCTTTATGGATGGCACCAACCTCTGTCATTGGATCTGAAATGCTATACTATTTTTTAAATCAATCAGTTACTTATTTTGATAAAGAGCATTTGACATGAGATCTACTCTCTGGGAGATTTTTAAGTGTACGATACTATGTTGTCACTATGTGTAATATTGCAAATCCGACATCTAGAACTTTATTCACCTTGCCGTACTGAAATTTTATACACATTTATTAGCAATCCCCTTTCCACACCCTGACCCCTAGTCCCTAGAAATGACCATTCCATTCCTTGTTTCTATGATTTTGACTATTTTAGATCTCATATAAATGGAATAATACAGTATTTGTCCTGTGACTGGCTCATTTCACTTAGGTGATGGATGTCCTTAAGGTTCATACATGTTGTTGTGTATTGCAGAATCTCCTCCTTATTTAAGGTTGAATAACATACTACATTTGCTTTACTTATCTTTTGGTGGACATTTAGGTTATATCCACATCTTCAGTCTTATGTATAGCACTGCAATGAACATGGCAGTGCTTATATCTCTTTGAGTTCCTTATTTCAATTGTTTTAGATAAATACTTAGAAGTAGGATTGCTGAGTTGTATGGTAGATTCTATTTTTAACTTTTTGCGGAATCTCTATACTGTTTTCTACAGTGGCTGTATGATTTTATATTTCCACCAACAGTGTATAAGGGCTCCAATTTCTCCCCCACCCCAACCAGGAAACCTTGGCAAGCCACTGGGCCAACCCCACCCATCGGGAGCAGACTCCACAATTAAGAGTAACCGCTACCTTCTAGCTTGCAGAAAGGGCACCCCAACCTAACCAACACTTGTCTTTTAAAAAAAATTATTTTAATAATTGTCATCCTTGTAGATGTAAAGTGATAATCTCATTGTGGTCTGGGTTTGTATTTCCCCTTGATTAGTGAAGCTGAGTGCCTTTTCATACATTGTTGGCGATTCGTATCTCTTCGTTTGAAAAATGTTTATTTGGGTCCTTTGCCCATTTTTAATTGGCTTCTTTCTTTGCTATTGAGTTGTCGGACTTCCTTATATATTTTGGAAATTAACCCCTTGTGAGATATATGGTTTACAAGTACTTTCTCCCATGCTGCAGACTGCCTTTTCACTTTATTGATTACTTCCTTCTCTGTGTAGAAGCTTCTAGTTTGATATAGTCCCACTTGTCTAATTTTGCTTTTGTTACCCGTGCTTTTGTTGTCATATCCATTAAATCATTGCAAAGGCCAGTGTCATGGGGCTTTTTTTCTATTTCCCTCTAGAAGTTTCACATTACATTTAACTGTATATTCCATGTGAGTTTCTTTTTTGTGTATGGCATAAGGATCCAACTTCACTCTTTTGCATGTGGACACCAATTTTTCCAATATCTTTTGTGGAAGAGACTATCCTTTCCCTCTTTTTGCTATTCTTGACATGTTTGTTGAATATCAGTTCACCATACATGTGTAGATTTATTTCTGGGCTCTCTATTCTATTCCATTGGTCAATATGTCTTTCTTTGTGTCAGTATCATATTGTTTTTAATTATTGTAGCTTTGTAATATATCTTGAAAAGAAGATGTGAAGCATCTCATTTTTTTTTGTTTTTTTTTAAATGCAATATTGCTTTGAATTTATTATACAGTCAGTGATGGAACAGTTTCAGAGGTTTCCTCTTAGCTTTTCCCACTGTGACAATGATCCAGTAAGGAGATTGCTCCAAGTGCTAAGTATATTAGTTCTAATTACATACTCATGGGCAGAGGATGATTACTGGGTAGGTCCAGAACTCAAGGACCCTCTTAGAGTCAGACTTCAACTAGGACGTTAACGCCTGGCCTTTCTAAGCACTTAGTCTAACAAAAGGAATGGGTTAATGTTCTGAGTCTTTGAATATCAATGTTAACTCAGACTCTATGTCTAATAATCTTCAAAATATCTTGATTTTCCCTTTTCCCCAGTGTAAGTGAAGTCGCTCAGTCATGTCCAACTCTTTGCGACCCAATGGGACTGTAGCCTACCAGGCTCCTCCGTTCGTGGGATTCTCCAGGCAAGAGTACTGGAGTGGGTTGCCATTTCCTTCTTCAGGGGATCTTCCCAACCCAGGGATCAAACCCGGGTCTCCTGCATTGGAGGCAGACGCTTTAACCTCTGAGCCACCAGGGAAGCCCAAAGTTACCCAGATAAATGGCTGTATGTTCTTTTGAGAGAGAACTGGGAGAATCATCACAATATGTTCTTGCCAGAATACTGCAAGAGTTCTTCCTCCTCCTTTGCTCCTTCCAAACTGGGTTTTGGATTTGAATATTGACTCAGGTTTGGGAACTGTAAGGCACTGGGTCTTCTTCTTAGGATGAGCACCCTCAGCTTCTTTTTCCATTTTGTGGTTATTAGTGCTAAGCAGCATCCTTGTTGGATGCCCATTTCTTTTGATCCTACGGACACCATGCTCTATTAACCACCTCCACAGGTCACTGTGGGTCAAGCTTCATCTGATGCTGCTTAGGCCCTTCCATGAACTACAGTCCTCTAGGTTTTCTGGCCTCGTACTGTATCTATTTCTGCAGGTCCACTTCCCTCAGCTGTTTTCTTTCTTCCTCTGTCTCCTGTGAGGACAACTCAGAACATTTTTACTTTACCAGTACTGACTCTCTCTTTCTACAGAGTTCTAAGAGCCCCTTCTTATACAGCAGAAAATTTGCCTTATCTCACAGGGTCCTTGCCAGGGTGTGAAATATTGTCTCCCAAGAAAACACCCTGAATCAACGAATTCTTCCTTATGTTATTAAAGTCTGGCCCCGTTGATAAAGCACCCTCAAAATCCAATCCCGGTTGTACTCCCTTAGTCTCTGCTGGTACCTGTCAGCTAATTCCCCAGACACCTCTGTTGTATAGTTTTTCCCTCCATTATTAGGTTCAGCCTGTTGGTAGCCAGATTAGTATGCTGAGATTAATCTTATTTATCAATTTAGTAGTCAGGAGGGGATGTAGGTGTGGGTTCTGCTGGAGGCACCTGCTGCCTTATGGGAGGGAGATTGCTAAATCATCTTTCATCACAGTGAAAATGCTACCTCTTGCTAGGGAAGACTGGGTCACTCTACAAGCTCTGAAGGTTCAGGAGAGCCCACAGAACTAAAAACCTTAGAGATATCTATATATATTCAAGGTCACAGGTTTTCTTAGTACCTGGGTCTAAGAGCTTCCCTGGTGGCTCAGTGGTAAAGAATCTGCCTGCAATGCAAGAGCTACAGGAGCTGCAGGTTCAATCCCTGGGTCGGGAAGATCCCCTGGAGGAGGGCATGGCAACCCACTCCAATTTTCTTGCCTTAAGAATCCCATGGACAGAGGAGCCTGGTGGGCTACAGCCCATAGGGTCACGAAGAGTCAGACATGACTGAAGCAACTTAGTGTGTACATACAAATACTGATTTTGATGTAACAGACCTGTCTTGTCTGAGATTTAAATGTTTCTGGAGCCCACTGCTCAGCCTTTGGTTTGTCTGCTCTTCTACTGTAGAACGGTATTTCAGTAAACTTGCAAACATAGCCTTGACTACTTGTTTCTAATTAACCCTTTGCAGGATGTCAACACAATTCATCAGTAGCCAGCCAACTTAGTTTCCTCTGTAGGTACAGTTTCCCCATGTATTCAAATACTTGAATCACTGAACAGTGGTACTCCCCTTTACCACCCGCAACTGTTCCTCTGCATCAAGATGTCTTCCCAGCTTAGCACCAATGGAATTTTTGCAACTGGGATGCCCCCTTTTACCATAGCCTATCTCTGAACCATGCACTACTCAAGATGAAGTAGCGAGTAGTCCAAATTACCCACTTACTGCCTGTTGTCTTGACCCTCACTGTCAGGACGGCTTGTGTTAGTTTCCGTTCCGTTCCATCGCTCAGTCATGTCTGACTCTTTGCGACCCCGTGGACTATAGCCTACCAGGCTCCTCCATCCATGGGATTCTCCAGGCAAGAATACTGGAGTGGGTTACTGTTTCCTTCTCCAGGATCCTCCTAAAAGCAGATGCCAAGGCACAACTAGATGTGCGAGAGATTTACTGAGGGGAAACACCTAACAAGGAAGAAAGA
Organism: Moschus berezovskii; assembly: GCF_049115385.1. Taxonomy (NCBI): domain Eukaryota; kingdom Metazoa; phylum Chordata; class Mammalia; order Artiodactyla; family Moschidae; genus Moschus; species Moschus berezovskii. The sequence continues at coordinate 75,841,038 of NC_142466.1, read as the reverse complement.
AGTTGGAAGAGGCAGGAAGAGTCATCAGACTATGATATACATCTATGTCATTCCCTATTGCTGCCGTAACAAATTATCCCAAACTTAGTGACTTAAAACAGCACAAGTCGATTATTACAGTTCTGGAGGTCAGACCTCTGAACTGGCTAAAATCAAACTGTTGACAGAACTGTGCTCCTTCTGGAAACTCCAGGGGGAGAATCTGTCCCTCGCCTTTCCCAGCTTCCAGAGATAGCCTGCATCCCTCAGTTTATGACCCTTTTCCATCTTCAAAGCCACAGTTGCATCACTCTGGCTTCTACTCCCATTGTCACCTCACCTTCTCTGATCCTCCTGACTCTCAAGAGAGAGGGTGATTACATAGGACCATTGGGATGATCCAGGATAACTCTCATCTCAAAATCCTTAACTTACGTATAAAAGCAAAGGTCCTTTTGCATATAAGCTAGCATATTTAATGATTCTGAGATTGGGAAGTGGGTATTCTCAGGGGGCATTATTTAGCTTACAACAAGATCTTTCCCCTGTAAAGGAGAAAGGGAAGGAAGGAGAAAGGGACAGTAAGAGGCTCAGACTTCTAAGAAAGATTTACTTGGGCAAGCAGAGGTCTTTCAGCTAAAGTTGCCCATTGAAAGAGTCTGTGTCTCCCGAGAAAGGATCTAGCTTAGGGTCTCTGTCTCTCATGGTAACTGTCTGGGTAGTGGGCACTGGGGTCATCCATTAGTTATATTTCACGCCTCAGGAGACCTGCAGTATACCAGCACTGCCCAGATCACCATCTCCTGAATCAGCCTGCATTTGCATTCTCATTCCACTGCCGCGCCAACTCCAAGAACTTGGGCAAATCACTTTCCCTTTTTGTGCTGCACTTCCCTCATCTGCAAAGTGTGTATGATAACAGTACCGAATTCATTATTAGTAATGACATCACTGTAGGAATAGATTAGGACCGTAATCTTATTAATGTCATTTTTACTTATCCATGGCTAATGGCAGAATTGTGACTCAAACTCTGTACCTTTGGTGACATCTCTGCCCTTTTTGTTCCATCACATACTATGTGGGGGGCTCCCCAGGTGGCAATAGTGGTAAAGAACCCGCCTACCAATGCAGGAGAAATGAGAGACTCGGGTTCAAATCCTGAGTTGGGAAGATCCCCTGGAAGAGGACATGGCAACCCACTTCAGTATTCTTACCTGGAGAATCCCATGGACAGAGAAGCCATGCGGGTTATAGCTGTAGGGTCATGAAGATTCAGACACAACTGAAGCGACTTAGCATTCATTTATACTATGTAGAGAAGGCTTCATGGTGGGCTGGTTAGGTCCTTGTCTCTGGTGCAGACCACCTGGCAGACATATTATAGGGGATAGTCCAACTTTAGGTAAAGGCAAAAAGTTTCTCTCATTCTCAGATTCTATGATCCCATGATAACCTGCCCAGAGAGAGGCATGCGTGATACATGTGGGTGAGGTGGCCTGGAAATGCAATCCCTAATCAATAATTCTGCTCTTGTGTTATTTAGGACTTGTCATTCAGCTTTTCTGAACATCATTTTCAGTAAACGAAAATAACCATATCTTACTTGTTTATTTTCCTTGTTGGTCTATGGTGATGATCAAGGAGATAATATACACCCCGTCTCCAAATTTTACTAATAAATAAGCCTTTTAAAAGAAAAAAAAAATTACCTTATACTCCCTCTCTTCTACATTGTTGACTTGACTTTTTGTTATAGTACATAAATGTTTACAAACAAAATATTAGGCATAAACTCCTTATGTTTATACATTTCACATCACTATAATAGCAAAATAAATTTATAAATCAAATACAAACAGAACCACAAAACTAATAAAGTTCATATAAACAAAATCAACTAAAGGGCTTGGATTCTTTAATGAAAAGTAATTGTGGCTTACAATGGTACTGGCTGCCTTAATGTCAGTCCTTCGGAGTGAATGTTTGGCCTCTGTTCCGTAACTAAGCATTCTTTTCCCAGTAATTCAAAACAACTAGCATAATATTTCTTATTCGTAATTATTAACACAAATTTAAGCTTGAACATCAGAACAATGTGTCAGGCTCATTTATATGTAGTTATCCAGTTATATGAACTATACTTTTATATCATTTATTTTAGTGTATATAGATAAAAACTCAAATATTCAAAATGAAATTATTGGAGAAAACTTAACGGATCTCTGGAAATGCTATCTATGATCAATCACTGCCATAATGAATGCAAATGTGCTGTCTGAAAGCTAAAAAGAGTTAATAGCTGCTGGGAGCCATTACTGAGATAAGACTGCAAAATAAAAACTGCTACCTTAAATCTCATGGAGCATCTCTTTCTTACCTGGCTTCCACTGCCTGACAGTGACCCTACATCTTCCAGCATATTTCTCTTTCATCTTGGGTCACCTTTGATCCCTGGTCAGACTACTGTTACCTGTAGCTCCATGAAAGGCTGCCAGGGTCTGGCAGGGATGAAGCAAAGTAAGGATGCAGCATCTCTAGAAGACAGCAAGAGCTGTGTGGGAACGGGAATGACATGTACTAAACAAACTGATTTTTTGGGCATGACTTCACCTTTCCTGCTACCTAATAGGTAGGGCAACTGGCCTCTCAAGGAGGTCTAATTTATAGAACTGGAATAAATAGATTACAGGGCTTTGTGGGATCTTTACAACTTTTACTGCAAGATTAACAACACTAATAATTACTTTGGGGCTATGTTTCTAGAAAGATAAAGAAAAGAAGCAAGAAGGGTATCTTCTCTTTTTACTCTTTCCTTTTAGTTTCCTTCTATCCTTCTGTTTTTTTTTTTTTTTGTTGTTGTTGTTCTCTTTTTATCTCTTTGTGTGATTTTCTCCTTGTCAAATACATAGTTCTTACAGGTGTTTGCTCCTGATTTTTTTCTTATCCCTGACTTTTTTCTCAGACATCACATTTGAAGTTAATTATCTGGGTACAGAAGAAAGAAAGCAATGATAAGACAATGGTGACATCAATATTATTCTCTTATATTTGTATAATGTTTTAAAATTCTTAAAATGTTGTCATATATAATATTTGTTTGATCCTCACAACATGACAGTTATTCTTTTTCTGTTTTATAAATAGGAAACTGAAGCTCAAAGAGGTAAAGGGGTTCTTTCCCTTTCTTCTTCCTTACTGTTCCTTCTCTGTTCATCCCTTCTTGGAAAACTTTAGTCCTATAGGCAGGGCTGAGTCAGGTAAAGACATGGACCAGGCTTATAGGAAAGCTGCAGTGTCCCCATGAAAAAGTGAACGTGTTAGTCACTCTGTCATGTCCAACTCTTTATGACCTCATGGCCTATAGCCCTCCAGGCTCCTCTGTCCATGGGATTCTCCAGGCAAGAATACTGGAATGGGTTGCTATTCCCTTCTTCAGGTGATCTTCCCAACCCAGGGATCAAACCCAGGCCTCCTGCATTAAGGTCAGACTCTGCCATGTGAGCCACCAGGGAAGTCAAAGTCTGATCAGAGTTGCTGTCAATACAATATATTCACTACATATAACCAGTATTTGACAGAATGTGTGACTCACCCTATGGAAAACAGAACAAAACAATGCACAGAGTAAAACAAACTCTAAGTAAGCCCAGATATTTAATAGACTTCAAAGCAGCTTTTATAAATGTTTTAAAAATGAAGGGAAAAAATGTCAACAATGATTCAACAAACCGCGAACCTCCAAAAAGAAGTAATTAGATTAGATTGCATGGACTCTGCAGGTCACTAATAGGGCAAAAATTGTCAGAATACATAAAAAATAAAAATTCAGCTATATGAATATCCTTGAGAGTTACATCACAGGTATAAAAACAGAACTACTTTGAAATTAATAGGATGGAAGTGATGGAACATGAAAATAGTAGCCACATGAGAATGGGAGTGGTTATATTATTATCAGACAAAATAGACTTTTAATATTATTAGAAAACAAAATGGAAATTTCATAATAATAAAAGACTGATGTATCAGGAAGCGATCATATTTAAAATGTATGAACACCTAAGATAAAACTCAAAAAATTAATAAAAGACTGACAGAATTGATAGAAGACAATTCAAAAGCTATGGCTGAAGATTTCAATACCACACTTAGAATATTTGGAAAAAGCATGGAGACAAAAAATCAGCCAGGTTGTAGAATACTTGAACAACCCCATCAACCACCATGACCTAATTGACATTTATAGATACATCACCCCAGAAAAGAATAAGATGCAAACTTTTTAAGAGCCCATGGAATATTTTCTAGAAAAGGCTCTATGTTAGGCCTTAAAATAAGTTTCAATCAATATTAAAAAATTCAAATTATTTAAAGTATGTTCTCTATCTACAACAGAATTAAATTAAAAATTTAAAAACTCAAAAGAAATTTGGTAAATCAGCTAATAATTTGAAATTAAACAAAATAACTCCTTAATAGCTTATGAATCAAAAAGAATCAATGAGGAAAATTAGAAATATTTTGAACTGATGGAAAAGAGAACATGATATATTGAAACTTATGAGATACAGCTAAAACAATGCTCAACATCATTAGTCACTGCTGCTGCCAAGTCACTTCAGTCGTGTCCGACTCTGTGTGACCCCATAGACGGAAGCCCACCAGGCTCCCCCGTCCCTGGGATTCTCCAGGCAAGAACACCGGAGTGGGTTGCCATTTCCTTCTCCAATGTGTGAAAGTGAAAAGTGAAAGTGAAGTCGCTCAGTCGTGTCCGACCCTTAGCGACCCCACGGACTGCAGCCTACCAGACTCCTCCATCCATGGGATTTTCCAGGCAAGAGTACTGGAGTGGCTTGCCATTGCCTTCTCCGCATTAGTCACTAGGGAAATGCAAATCAAAAACACAATGAGAGAGCTATCACTTCACACCTGTCAGATGGCTATCAAAAGGACCACAAATAAAAAATGTTGGTGAGAATGTGGAGAGAAGGGAACTCTCATGCACTGTTGTTGGGAATGAAAATTGATGCAGCCACTATGGAGAATAGCATGGAGGTTCCTTAAAAAAACAAAAGTTGAGTTATCATATGATCCTGCAATCCCACTTCAGGGAATATATCCAGAGAAACTCTAATTTGTAAAGATTCATGCAGCCCAGTGTTCATAACAGCACTATTTATAATAGCCAAGATATGGAAGAAACCTAAGTGCCCATCAACAGACCAATAGCTAGAGAGGGTATGGTAAGTGTGTGTCTGTGTGTATAAAATTATAATGGAATTTATTATATATATCTATTTAATATATAAATATATATTATTTATTTATTATATATATAATGGAATACTGTGATATTACTTATATGTGGAATCTAAAAAATACAACAAACTAATAGATATAATACAAAAGAAACAGATTCATGGACATGGAGAACAAACTAGCGGTTATCAGTGAGGAGAGGGGAGGAGAGAGGAGTAAGATGGTGTAGGGGATTAAGAAGTACAAACTACCATGTATACAAAACAAGTTGCAAAGGTATATTTTACAGCACAGGGAATATAGCCAATATTTTATAATAACTATAAATTGACCATAACCTTTAAATTGTGATGTATGTTGTACACCTGAAAAATAATATTGTAAAACAACTAAACCTCACTTTTAAAAGAATATTCCTTCTTTGTATGTAGTTTTGGGAGCTTCCATCAGAATGTGTGGCAGAGAATCTGTGCCTTGTATTACAACCTTGTGAGGATTTGTTTGTTTGTTTTTACCTATAAAAATGTTGTATTACTTATGTATGGATTTATTATGGTTTAACTAGATTTCATCTGTATAAGAGAAATAAGAACAAATGCATCATAGCGAATATAATTTTAAACTACAAGAAGAAATTAGGAAAAATGTGTCCACATAACACTTGTTGATCATTTCCCCTAGATGAACTTCTGAAGTTTTCTGAGAGCTTGAGAGCTAATGTCTCACTGGGATGTTGTGAGAAATAAGCCATAGCAGGAGAGGAAGGTCAAGGATGGGCATTTGGCTGGATGAGAGAGTGACTGATCGCTTCCAGAAATCAGAAAGTCTCGCAGTCAAATCCAGAAAAGGAGGGAAGTAATAGTCCTTCATCTAGCCTGCCAACAAACAAGGGATAGGGGTATTCTAGGAAGAGGTCCTGAGACATGAAATATTACCTAGTGTGTTTTGGGAATTTAAAGTCATTCAGCAAGTGATGGGGCCAGAGAAATGGGGGAGGATGGCTCAGATTATGAAAAGCATGATATGCCAGGACAGATCATTTGCATTTATCTTGCAGTCAGCAAAGCTGGTGAAGGACTTGCAGCATGGAAAAAGGGATGATGAGATACACAGATCAATCACTTTAGCGGTGGGGAAGCAGACGGATTGGAGGTCTCCAGAGACAGTAAGGCCAGTTAGGAGACAACTGACACATCCAGGTGAGAGATTTCCTTGAACTAAAGCAGTGACAGTGAGTATGGATTTGAGAGAAGACCGACAAATGAGATATTTTGAAGGTAAAACTGGCAGCACTTGGAGCCAGTTGGGGATAAGTTAGATGGAGGGGTTGTGAGTGATGTAGGGTTCTCGGGCTTGGGGAATGAAATAGGTGTTGAGGGTAGTCCATCAAATACCAGGAACACAGGCGAAGGAGAAAGCTGAGTTTAAGGCTGAGGTGTTAATGGTGAGGTGGTTTTCTGGATATACTGAGTTTGAGCTATCTATGAGAAATTCATAGGAAAGCATAGAGTAGGCAGGATTATAATTTATTTTTGTCCTTTGGGGGTTTTATATCTAAGATGGTAGTCTTGATTAGAAATAAAGATTTGGAAACTGTCAATAGCTAGGTACCAGTTAAAACCATGGGGATTAATGATATCTGTAAGAAAAGGATTTAAAACAAGAGGAGAGAGAGGATGAGTGCCCCATTATAGACAGAAGAGCAGCTGAGGGGTGGGTGCAGGAGAAGATTCCAACAATCACAGAGCAGTGGAAGAGCCAGGAATGACTCATACCACGCAAACCAAAAAAGGTAAGTTGTGAAAATGGTGGGAGTGGCCAACGTTTTAAATCCGGCTGAGTGTTAAGATAGGTAATGGAAAAGGCTCCTTGGAGGTAGGAATGTTGATGATGGATGTGGTCAGAGTGGTTTCCATGGAACGGAGGTGTTTGAAGCCGGAGTGATGACTCTAACAGTGATTGGGGAATGAGGAGTGGAGACAGCTAGTGCCAATTATTTTTCAAGATGCTTGCCTGCCAGGGAAAGAGAGAGATCCCATAGAAGCCAGGGGTCGAGAAGCAAAACCAAGGAATGTTTCCCTGTTTATTCGTTTTGGGATATGACGACTTGAGCGTGCTGATAAGCTGAAGGGAAGGAGCCAGTGAGAGCATCTGATGATACAGAAGAGAGAAAATCAAATTAATGGAGAGAAAGTCCAAATTAATGTCGTTTGGGATCACATGGGCCCCTGGATGGAGGGAGCTCAGGAAAGACAGGACTTGGGAATGTGGCTTCTCTTCTAGGACTTTCTGGGAGGGTAGGTCAGCATCAGGGTGGAGGCACAGTCCATATCCAGAAAATGAGGCCGTATCTGGACTGCCAGAGTGAGCATCTGTGCCCCAGATCCGGGAGTTTGCCTGTGTGGACATAGGAATTTGTTTTTATTGAAGGATAATTGCTTCACAATGTTGTGTTAGTTTCTGCTGTACGATGAAGTGAAACAGCCATATGCACACATATATCCCGTACCTCTTGAGCCTCTCTCCTACCCCACCTCCCCATCCCACCCCTCTAGATCATCACAGAGCACAGAGCTGGAACCTTCCTCTGCTTCACAGCAGCTTCCCACTCACTATTTTACACGTGGTAGTGTGTATAGGTCAGTGCTACTCTCCCAGTCTGTTCCCCCCGCCCCTTCGCACCCTGTGGCCACAAGTGCATTCTCTGTGCTTGCGTCTCTATTGCTGCCTTGGAAATAGGTTTATCTGTACCATTTTTCTTGATTTCACATAGATGTGCGTTAATATATGATATTTGTTTTTCTCTTTCTGAATTGTTGCTGTTCTATCTCTGCTTGTCCTCTAGCCCAAGGTCACCCAGCTGGTAAAGGAGGATCAGGACTCTCAGCCAGGCTGCCTGGCTCCCTGTCCTGTGCTCTTCAGTGTCAAGCCTCAGACTGCTTCCTGGGCACTGGCCTAGGACATCAATAGCTGTTTTCCTGATCATTATTTTTGTCATTGAACCACACTTGTGTGCTAAGTGGGACAGAGACCCTTTCTGCTTTGCTTTTTCCTCTATTGTCACAAGACGCCTTGTCTATACACCTGGCCAGGCAGACAGCCTAGCAAAGGGTTCCACAGAAATCCACATTGGACCATATGCTGCTGCCATCACTCCTGTTCACACACAGATGAAACCTGCCAATGATAATAAAAACAGTGGTACAGAGGAACCTGTTTGCAGGAATAGAGACACAGGCAGAGAATGGACATGTGGACACAGCAGGGGAAGGGAGGGCGAGACGAATTGGGAGAGTAGCGTTGACATGTATAGGCTACCGTGTATAAAATAGATGGCTAGTGGGAAACTGCTGTACAACACAGGGAGCTCATCTAAGTGCTCTGTGGTGACCTAAAGGGGTGGGATGGCTGAGGGCGGGGGGCACAAGGGAGGCTCAGGAGGGAGGGGATATATGTATATATGTGGCTGATTCACTTTGTTGTACAGCAGAAACTAACACAACATTGTGAAGCAATTATACACCAACAACAAAATTTTAAAAGAATTAAAAACAATTAAATGAATAAATTTTAATGACAGAAAAAAACATCTTTAGCACTGAAAGCTTGCCAGTCAGCACGTGTTAAGTCACTTCAGTCGTGTCCAACTCTTTGTGACCCTAGGGACTCTAGCCCACCAGGCTTCTCTGTCTATGGGATTCTCCAGGCAAGAATACTGGAGTCGGTTGCCATACTCTCTTCCAGGGGATCTTCCCGACCCAGGGATTGAATCCGCATCTCTTAGGTTTCCTGCATTGACTGGTGAGTTCTTTACCACTAGCGCCACCTGTGCCAGACACTGTGCTAAAGCACTTTATTTAATGTTACCAGTAGGTATAATTATTATGCTCTGATTGGCAGATGAGCAAGCCAGGGTACAGAGAGAGACATCCAAGAACTTGGCCAAGGTCACCCAGCAAAGTGGAGGGGCCTAGATATGAACAAGGCCGTCTGACTTCAGAGCCTACACATGCATCTCTGTGATTATAGTGCTGAGGTGGGGCTCTATGGCCTGGAAGAAGGCGGTTACCTTCCCCTCAGTGTCCCAGGCGTCCATGTGGCTTTCCCAGCTCAGCCTCTGGCCTCTCCTAGCACCCTCTCCCTTGGGAACCCATCATCACAACTTCTACTTCCTGCTCTCCCTGAACCTTCCTCCAGCTGAACAACCATTCTGGCAATTCAAGCCTGACGCTAGTGAATTATGTTTCTCCAAATTGCTACATTAATAAGGGCCGTGTGTTCCTAGAGGATCATTAATTACAGACACATTTTTATTTCCCACTGAAATATGGCCTGTGTTTCTGCTCCATGCAGCTCAGGCGCAATCTTGCCAACATGCCTGTGTGTTGCTTTTGACATCTGTCTCTGACTTTCCCGACAGGCAGTCCTTGCAGTTCCCTGCTCTCCTTATCTTTCTCCTCTTGCCATGTGTCTCTTTCTCCAAGTGCTGAGAGGACCTCCCCCCCATTCAAGTCTGGAAGGGTGTGAAGGTCCCTGTTCCTCAACCTTTTCCAATCAAAACCAGTTGTGGTTGCTGCTGGGGGAAGTATAGAAAAACAGGGGTAAAAGGGCCAATCAGATGATGACCTGATGATGTCCCTTGCTGAGCTCCAAGACTTGCTGGGCAATATATTTTATGGGATTTAAGGTTACTCCAATAATTGGGACATTCTGAGTAAGGTAGGAAGCACAAACTTCCTCAAACTGGATCTACTGAGGGACCTCACTTTTAGGCTCGTCCTGGAAGCCTTGTAGGACTGAGGCACTAAATGGGTGGGAGCACTCTTATTCCCCATCTGCTGGGCTTGAAGATAGTCTGGCACTGTATTCAATCTCTTATGCTCCAGGGGTGAGACGCAGGATCTCTTGCGTATGTAACCCAGAAACTGAGGCAGTTTTTCCTCCCTTCCCCCCCATCATTCTTTAAAAAATAATTTTGTTTGTTTATTTTTTACTGTACTGGGTCTTCAGTGCTGTGCGTGGGTTTCTCTAGTTGCAGCAATGGGGCTTCTCTCTAGTTGTGGGCTTCTCATTGTGTTGGCTTCTCTTGTTTCAGGGCATGGGTTCTAGGTGTGCAGGCTATAGTAGTTGTGGCAAATGGGCTTAGCTACTCCACAGCATGTGGGATCTTTCCGGATCAGGGATGGAACCCGCGTCCCCTGTATTAGCAGGCAGATTCTTAACCCCTGGACCACCAGAGCATCCCTGCCCGTGCATTGTTCTCATCCATAGAAACTATCTGGATTTCCACTCCTTAGTCTACCTGGACACCTGCTTAGAACCCCAGTCTCCCTCTGCATCAGAGATTTGCAACCATGGCTATAGATTAGGTTGCATATGGGGGAAAGTTGTAAAAAAAAAGATTCAGCCACTCCACAGACCAATTCTTTGGCCACTATATGAGAAGAGTTGACTCATTAGAAAGGACCCTGATGCTGGGAAAGATTGAAGGCAGGAGGAAAAGCGGGCAACAGAGGATGAGACGGTTGGATGGCATCACTGACTCAGTGGACATGAGTTTGAGCAGGCTCTGGGAAATGGTGAAGGACAAGGCAGCCCGGTGTACTGCAGTCCGTGGGGTCGCAAAGAGTTGGACACAAGCGAGTGAGAGAACAACAGCAACATAGCAATTCAGAATCTTAGATGATGAGACCCAGTCCTTGGGTTTTTTTAAAGCCTCTCTAGTGATTGTAAGACACAGTTGACTTTTAGAAACTCTGAATCCTTGCTACTCAAAGCGGAATCCATGGACCAGCCCCTCGAACACCGCCTGAGAGCTTATTAGAAATGCAGAATCTCAGGCCCCACCCCAGACAGAATCAGAATCCTCTACATTTTAATAAGATCTCCAGGCGATTGGTAGACCCTTAAGAGTCTGAAAAGTACTCTGGCTCAAAATACTTTTCAAACTCGAGCATGCAAAAGAATTACCCAGAGAGCTTGTTAAAGATAAAAATCCAATTCGGTCAGTCTGGGATGGGGCTCTGGGTCTGCTTTTTTAACAAGGCCCCCAGTTGGTTCTGAGGCAGGTGGTCCTGGGATCACCCCTGGGGAAGCACAGCTTCTTGCACTTGGGCTTTGGCCTCTTGGGCTATGGACTTGATAACCCTGAGCAGCATCTCTGTCCGGGTGGGGGCCTTGATCAGAGAGGAGAGACCTCCAGGGTGAGCTAGCCTGTGAGTCTGCCTTCTCCTGCAGTGGGTGGATTGGAGCCCTCACCCTTACCTAAGCTGGCTGAGCTCTTGGCTCCCCTGAAATAGGGTTCTGCCTGCTGTGCTCTGCTGATTCCTTCGCCTTTCCAAAGTCTACTGTTTTTTAAGAGCGACATATTTTTAATTGAGGTAGAATGTATATCACATAAAATTCATCATTTTAAAGTCTACTGTTCGTTGATTTTTTGACACATTCACTCTGTTTTGCAAACATCGTGAAAGTGTTAGTTACTCAGTCATGTCTGAATTTTTGTGACCCTATGGACGGCAGCCCACTAGGCTCCTCTCCATGGAATGCTCCAGGCAAGAATGCTGGAGTGGGCTGGTATTCCCTTCTCCAGGGAATCTTCTGACCCAGGGATGGAACCCCGGTCTCCTTTATTGCAGGCAGATTCTTTACTGTCTGAGCTACCAGGAAAGCTCCCTCCCCAAAATATGGAACACTTCACGTATTTGTGTGTCATCCTTGTGCAGGGCAACCATTCTGCAGTGGCAATCATTATCACTGTCTAATTTCAAAACATTTCCATCATTCCAAAGAGAAACTCTGTTCTAATTAGTGGTCAGCCCCCGTTTCCCCTCCCCCATGACCTGACAACCATTCAGCTACTTCTGTCTCTATGGGTTTGCCTCTTTGGGCATTTCATGTAAATGGAATCATACCATGTGTGGCCTTCTTTCATTCAGTGTAAGGTTTTAAGTTCATTCGTGTTGTCACATGTAACAAGTCTGCATTTTTGTGTTCCCTGTCTACCTCTTGAGGGCACGCTTGGCCTCGTGTGGTCCTCAGAAAAGCTGACATGTCTTATCTGGTCTTCCCTCACTCCTTAGCCTCCACCCAAGAAATCTCTAAAGACAGCAGCGGTGGCTACAGGCTGGGCACCCACCAGAGGTTATTAGAACAAGAAGACCACTTCTGACTCATGTGACCCAGCTTCCTTTATTCCCAGATGAGGCAACTGAGGCCCATAGCGGCTTTCCAGTATGTCTGCAGCTTATTCAGAACACTCTGGGGCTCTCCAAGGTGAAGAGAAGCAGCAGCTATACGGGAGTGGGGAGGACAAAGAACATAGAGGGGCCCCAGGATCCATGCATGCCCGAGTCTGGGACATCAGTCCCCCGAGGAAAGAAACATGAAGCCTGACACCAAGATTTATATCTGGGATTTCAAGTTTTCAGAAGATAGTGCAGAAGAGACACATTTATTGAGAGATGATAAATTCCCTCTTTGCAGATTTATTAGAACTGGTATAGAGCTGGTTCATAGATTTTTTTGGCAAAAGCCCTTAAACTTTTATATCCCATCATAATGGTAAATGAAGTCCTGCAAACAGTTTAAATAATTCTTGATTACACGATCTTCCCCTGCTGCCTGTTCCAAGCCTCTACTCCTCTGGCTGGGCTAGGCCCATAGGGGGAGGCATCTCCAGGCCCTGAGGCAGGCACAGCATGAGGGAATAAAATCTCTAAAATGGTCGAGTCATTTCAATCCAGAATTCAGGAGCTCAGCTTAAAAACGATCTAGTGTGAACATTGTCTAATGATTAAATACTCAGGTTAAACTGATTTTTTTAAATTGAATGTCTGCTATATCAAAGATCCTTTAAGATTTGGTATCTCATTTTAGGGCTCTCGTTTTAATGCTGTGAAATAGATTATCTTACAGGAATGTTCCCCAACTCTCTCTCTCTGTTTATTCTGTTCTAGCCTCATTGGCCTCCTTGCTAGTCCTGAGACACACTAAGAACCCTGGTGCCTCAGGGCCTTTGTACCTACCATGTCCCTAATGGGAAACTCTTCATTCAGATACACTTAAATGGCTTACTTCTTCACTTCCTTTAGTAGTCTGCTTAAATATCACCTAGAGAGAACTTCTCCATCACAAAACAGTCCTCTTTGTTACTTTTTTCTCCATTATCCTGCTTTGCAACTCAGTAACAACACAAAGTGTTAAAAAATGGCAATTAAACTGAAAAGCACTCCACAGAAGAAAATAGTATATGGAAAATAAGCACATGAAAATGTGCTCAGCATCATTTGTGATTAAAGAAATGCCCACTCAAAGCACAGTGAGATGTTGCTACACACCCACTAGAATGGCTCACAAACAAACTGTCCATGACCAGGTGTTGGTGAAGATGTGACTAAATCAGAACTCTCATACACTGCTAGTAGAAATGGAATTGGTATAACCAGTTTCTGAAAAGTTTAAGAAGTTAAAGAGACATCTAAGATAAGGCCCAACCCTTCTACCCCTTAGCATATACTCAAGAGAAATAGAGCTGAAGAACTGATGCTTTCGAACTGTGCTGCTGGTAAAGACTCTTGAGAATCTCTTGGATAGCAAGGAGATCAAACCAGTCAATCCTGAAGGAAATCAACTCTGAATATTCATTGGAAAGGCTGATGCTGAAGCTGAAGCTCCAGTACTTTGACCACCTGATAAGAAAAGCTGACTCATTGGAAAAGACCCTGATGCTGGGAAAGATTGAGAGCAGGGGGAGAAGGGGGAGACAGGATAAGATGGTTGGATGGTATCATTGACTCAATGGACATGAGTTTGAGCAAACTCCAGGGGATGGTGAAGGATAGGGAAGCCTGGCTTGCTGCAGTCTGTGGGGTTGCCAAGAGTCAGATAAGACTTAGTGATTGAACAACAACAAGAAAAATAGAAGCATTTGTTCTTAAAAACTTGCACTCAAGTGTGCACAGCTTAGCTGGGTGGTTCTGACTCAGGGTCTCTCACAAGGTTGCAGTCGATTTGTTGACCTGGGCTATGATCATCTGAAGGTGCTGAAAAATCTCCCAAGAAGCCTCCATTTACTCTGTTGGGTGCTCACATATCATGGCATCTCAGGGATGCTCACATATCATGGCATCTAACTTCCCCCAGAGCAATTGATGAGAGATAGACAGACAGATAGATAGCACCAGCCTACAAGATGAAAGCCTATAACCTGCCATCCTGATGCACCATCACTTGATCCACATGCTACTGATCACACAGATTAACCTTGGAACATTGTGGAAGGGACTACATAGGCATATGAATGTGTGCCTGCGTGCTCAGTTGCTCTAGTTGTGTCCAACTCTTTGCGACCCCACGGACTGTCGCTTGCCAAGCTCCTCTGTCCATGGGATTTCCCAGGCAAGAATACTGAAGTGGGTTGCCATTCCCTCCTACAGGGTATCTTCCTGACCCGGGGACTGAACCTGTCTCCTGCAATGCAGGAGGATTCTTTACCGCTGAACCACCAGTGAAGCTCTGGCCTCAGAGGTGAAGGTCACTGAGAGTCATCCTTAGTCTTTTAAGGCTGACCTTGATCTCCTTGAACTCCTAGGTTTTTCTCTCTGATTCAGATGTTGGTCTCCTCCTATATTCCCCATTCCTGCTCTGCTGCCTGGAAGTTTCTCCTGGGCAGTAAGGTGGAGCAATCACAGTACTCAGCTCATCTCTGTCTCTTCACTCATGTGTCATTGTCCTGTGCCACCAGACCTCCAGTTGTCTGTTTTATATATTTTATATATATATAAAACCACTGTTTTATATATTTCATCCGTTTTATGTTTGCTTCAGGAGGGAACATAAATCTTGTTCCTTTTACTTTATTTTGGCTGGCAGTAGAAGTCTTGATTCTTTAATATAAATTCCAGTTGTTGGCAAAGTCTTGAATCTGAAAACAGATGTTTTGTGGGAGAGAGATGAAATGGATGGAGGGCATCTTGGGAGGCGCCCTGGGAAGTGGTGGTAAAGCTGTGGTTAGCTGAGGTTGTGGAAGGCCAAGAGCAGGCTGAGGTGCACAGTGAGGAATCAGAATATGGGATGAAAATCATCCTTATTTTATCAAAGGCCCATCTTGATGATTTTCACCTCCACGCTTTTTTATGTTATTCCCTCTCCCATGGTGTCCCTTTGAGAAAGTTTTGTCCCAGACTTGACATCTCTGATGTATGATCTTGTGGATTTCTCATTTTGCATCATAATGCAAGACTCTGAATGAGGCAAGGAGACTCCGGTGAGCCTTGCATTGAAGGAGGGGTGGAGGTGGAAAGAATGGAGAATGGTTCAGGACCAGAATCAGGCATCTGAGCTATTTATGGATGATGGCAGGAACCTGACCTACTGAGGATGCTGATCACTGTTTTCAGCACCAGGCTGCCTTCATGACTCCCAACACTACTGATTTATTTGTCCATTCTACGTTTCTACCTTTACTGAACATCTACTATATGCTTCCCAGATTGCTCAATAGTAAGGAATCCTCCTGCCAATGCAAAAGACACAGGTTCAATCCCTGGGTCAGAAAGATCCCCTAGAGAAGGAAATGACAACCCGCTTCAGTATTCTTGCCTGGAAAACTCCATGGACAGTGGAGCCTGGTGGGCTGCAGTTCATGGGACTGCAAAGTGTCAGACATAACTGAGCACCTAAGCAACAGCGATATGCTAGGCACTTGGAACACAGCAATGAGCAAAACCTGCATACTCCATGTCCTCCTGGAGTCTGCATTGTGGCAGGGAGAGAGAGAGACTAAAGCAGTAACCATCCTTTTTTATTTCATTACAGATTTGGTCACTGCTAGTGAAAGGTGCCTGGCAAGTACCTGTCAGAGGGACATGAGGGGAAGAGGAAGCGCTGGGAAGAAGTGAGTGTCCAGCTTGTTGCCCAGTCCACCTTCCTCTGGGAAAGTGGCAGTGGTGTGGGCCTTCCTGAAGGGGCTTTTACATCAATGCATTAACATATGTCAACACTGCCCTGGCTCCCAGATGCTGCCAAGGTGGATCTGGTTACTCTTCAGAGTCAGTTTTCTAGGTAGAGTCAATATGCATAGGATTAAAGCACATATGAATTTTTGTCTTATAGTCTTCTGGGAACCTCAGAGTCCCCTGATTTACTGTGTAAGCTTAAAGTTGGTTGATTTTTCCTGATCCCTGATTTTATCAACAGAACTTAGACTTCTTACCCCACTTCCTTATGTTCAGATAGCCCTGCCATGGAAAGCACGTGGGTCAGACAGGCCTAGCGATGTAGTGCTTGAACATGTGTGTATGTATCTGTGTGTGCCTTTGTGTGTGTCTGTGTGTGTTTTCATGAGTGTCTGTGTAGCACATCTATGCCTCTGTGTCCCCCTGCAATCATGTCTGTGTGTGTCTGTGTGTGTCTGTGTGTGTATTTCTGTGTGTGTCTGTGTGTGTATTTCTGTTTGTCTGTGTGTGTCTGTGCTTGCATTTGTGTAGAATGCTCTGTTGTGGCCATTTGGATGCATTTGTTTAGGTGCAGTTGGGATGTGCTTGGGGGGCTTATTTTCAGTCCTCCCTTGATCCTTGATTCTCCGCACCCCTGACAATGTGTGTCCCCAGATGTGTCCCTCATTTGCGTGCTACTTGCCATGCCGTTCTGATACCTGTTCCCAGCCACCTGCCTTTTCCTGGTCAGCTCTGTCTTCTGTGTGCTCATTGTCTGCTGACCCATCAATTCTGTGGCTCTTCTTCTTCTCATTCCTTGCGGGGTGCAGACTGCACACTTCTTCCGGGTATCAGACCCTCTCTGGCCACACCCACACCTTCTGATCTTAGCAGCTCAAATTTGCTGACCAGATTTCTGATGACCCAAAAAGATACGTGTGTGCACACACGATGCCTGTGAGTATATAGTGTGTTTCCCCTCTTGGGATTAGCGACTAAAACTATCCAAGTGTTCCCAGGGTCCAGTCCCATCTCCCAGATTAGATGAGTCTTTCCCATTACCACCCTGCACACATTCAGACAGCATATGACTGCCAGATGATGTTCAGGAGGACAGAGAAAATAAGGAACATTTTTAGTGTACTAATTATGAACTTTACCTACATTTATTCATGTAAACTAAACAGATATCCTGTCGGGGGTGGGGTGTAAGAATTTGCAAGAGAAGACAAAAACAGAGAGGTGGGTCAGTAAATTGCCCAAAGTCACACAGCTAGAAAGTAGCAGAGCTGAACTTTGAACCTAAGTGGTCTGGCTCCTGAGACCAAGATAGCCAAGTGCTTCGTTGTTCAAAGGATAAAGTGGCTTCCTGAGTAGAAAGTCATCAGTAAAGAGAGTAAAGGAAAAGGAAAGCAGTGCTTCTGAAAATACACTTCAAGGACAGTTGGGACAGTTTGTGCCTGGCACAGGGACATAGCACGTGGTTCTAGGTGGTTCTGGAAAGAGCATATAGGATTCGCAGATGGTATAATCTGGCCCACCTGTTGACATTATCCAGAATGGAACCCTGCTACAAGACCATTAGCTCAGATAACCAAGATAACACCTGCCAGGCTTCCAGCAAGTTCTAGGCACTTGATGAGGACAGTTCTGATTATGTTTATGGATCTGAGAAGAAATATACAATGTGATTGGGTAGGTGGGCACAACTCCTACATTTGCGTGTGCATGCTCAGTTGTGTCTGACTCTGGGTGACCCCATGGACTGTAGCCTGCCAAGCTCCTCTGTCCATGGGATTCTCCAGGCAAGAATACTAGAGTGGATAGCCATTTCCTTCTCCAGAGGATCTTCCTGACCCAGGGATCGAACCTGGGTCTCGTGCGTGAGCAGGCAGATGCTTTACCACTAGTGTCACCTGGGAAGCTGCACCAGTAACATTTAAATTGGGTAGTTTTAAATTCTTCTCTGGTTTTCATGTCTTTCACTGTGCCTTGGCTGAAGAAACACCATGCTGCTCAGATACAGGAAAGCCTGATTCCTCTAAGCAGTGACAAATTGAGGGGGGTGGTCAGGGCGTTTGAGTCAATTTGTGGAGAGCTCTTCTACAAAATGCAGAGTCCTGGGCCCCACCCAGACCTACTGGATCACTAGATGGGGTTGAGTGATGCCTGAGAATCTGTATTTCACATGGACAGCCAGTAGTTATTAACACACTGAGGACTGAGGACCATGCCTCTCTCTCTCTACCTTTTGCCTTGTGGAGGGGTTGAGGCTGCCTTTCCCCTTAGGGAGTCTCTTTACAATGCAGGTACACTGAGCCAAGTCTGGGAGCTATGCCCTGTTTCAGGGTGGTAGAGCAAGAAAGGGTGGATTTGACAGCATCATTTCTTGACCTGGGACCTGTTGGAGTGGATAGACCACCGTCACTGTCCAAACTGCTTAGGACAGAGATCTTGACTTATCCATGGTGGAAGCCATGCACAGTGGAGGGAACATCATTGTCACCCTTAGGCCCTGTGGTCGTCTGAAGCCCACCGGCCCACCAGGGCAATGTGCCGTGACCTGTAGCCTGTTCTTCTTTAGCCCCATAGTGCTCTTATTTCCCCCGCATTCGGGGCAGCGAGAGTCAAAAGTCTCGTTCCCAAGGCTCCCGCTCCCCTCCTGGAGTGCTCTGTGTTCTGAGAGCGGAAGGCTTTTCAGTATTCTAAATGTTATTTTTTTTTCCTATGTTGGGGTGAAACCAGCCCACTCCGCAAGCAAAATCTATAGCTCTGAGAAGCGGCAGAAAATTGGCAAGGCTTAATAAACCTCATGCCTGACGTGCTCCTGTGGCTATATATCAAAGGGAAAACAAATATATTGACTAATTCCTCTTGGAAGAACATCCATAAATTACAGCTGTTTGAAACCAGCCCGTTGTGAAAAAAAGGTTACGGATGATGTAACTTGTACCATTATAGGTGTTACTACGCTGTGCCCAGGTTTAACTTCTGCTGAGCCTTTTAGCTTTGAGTGTGGGAAGGACCCAGTATCCCAGTATCCTGGAAGTCATGTGGTTTGGGGGAGGGAGGCTAATGATACCTCACTTTTGTCTTCTCAGAGGTCCCTCCCTCTAAGGGCTCCCTGCAATGCTCCTGCCAGCCCCGATGTGAAGGGTTGGCTTCCCAGCATCAGGATGAAGGTTGGGAAAGAGAGTGAGCTGTCACAAGTTAAGGGACCCTTGCCATGGCCACATGCTCTGGACATGCTTAGACATGGCTGAGTCCAGGTCTGTTCCAAGCTAACGCCTATCCTCACATCCTCACATCAGAGTTTGCACTGCCAGACCCTGGTCCACCTTCACAAGATTGTGAAATTCTTCTGATGGGACCACTGTCTCCTAAGCTTATTTTAGGTGTCAAGGATGAAAACCCTCCATCCAGGTGTGTTTCCTTTGCTTGACTGCTCGAAAGTGCCCACCACCAGAGCGAGCCAGTGGAATATTTCAACAATGCTCTGTACCAGCCAAGTGTAAACCTTCACTAAGAGCCAGAGGATACCTTCAAAACCAGCCCCAGACTCCTGAGGTTATGTTAGACTGGTGTTATTATCCCCATATAGAGTAGGAAATGGCAACCCACTCCAGTATTCTTGCCTGGAGTATCCCATGGATGAAGGAACCTGGCGGGCTGTGGTCCATGGGGTCGCAGAGTCAGACGTGACTGAAATGACTTAACATGGCAAGCACATTATCCCCATGGACCAGATAAGAGTACTGAGTCTCAGCAGATTAGAGCTGCCCATACAGCCAATGGCATGTGTGGACCCAGTACTCCCATCTCCTGGCTCCTTGGTCTGCTTCGCTTCCTAACAGGTTGTTGGCTTCCAAGCTTAGGTGCATGTCAAAACCACTTGGGGTGCTTGAAATGCAGATTCCAGGTCTCCAGCCTCAGATACTGAGAATTTGTTTTTAACAGGACTCAAGTAGTACTCAACAGTAGTCATGATATACCCATATCCAGAACTCCTGGAATTGGCCAAAAGGTCTTTTGGTGGAAGCTGGATAGCTGGGTCTTCCCCTGGTATCCCTCACTGATCACAGGAGACAGTGGTTCTGTTACACCCTGACTGTGCTGAATGAACCCTTTCTTCCAGAGCTCTCACTACTGACTGAGGAGCAGGGGAGAGCCAGGGGCTCTTTCGCTGGCCAGATGCTTCGAAAAATCCCCGGGGTCAGCAGGAGGGTATGAAGAGGAGAGCCAGTGGGCAGAAGAACAGGATCTGCATCAGAAAGGTGGGGCTTGAATCAAGCTTCCCTATGTGGCTCACATTGCTATGGGGCTAATGCAGGCATGTATAGTCAGTGTTTTTTGGGTGTTGCAATCCCACTGTGGCAGGAGGGCTCTCACCACCCACCCACCCCCTCGCAAGGAGCCTCTTTCAAGAGCACCCTCCTGGCCCAGTCTGAGCCACTCCTTTGCAGACCCTGAGCACAGCTCCTTAGCAGCAGGCATGGGGGAGCAGAGACAGCTCTGCTGACGCAGGAAGCTACCCCCTGCGCCTGATTGCAGTAATTGCTTGATGTTTTGTGTTTGTCTACATATACCCCGTCAGTGGCAGCCACCCACTCAGTTTCTCTTGGAAAGCCTCTCGCTCTCTCTCATACCCACATGTTCACACATACACACAAATACACATGGCTGTGTGCCCAGCTTGGCCCACTCCCTGCCTTCTATTCACAAAGCAAAAATAGCCACAGACACGCTCACGGAGGAAGCTGATTGGACTGCCAGGTGCTCTCCCCCTCCTCTGAAGACAACGCCGAAAGCCACCCAACCTTGTCCTCATTTCCTTAGAAGGTCCAGCTGAGAGCCTGCGTGCGGTAGGAGGGAGATGTCTGAATGGGCTCCTGCTCATCCTCTCTACCTGTCTTGATTAAAAGAGCTGGCTTCCTGGAAACTTCAGGGCACATAGCATGAGGGTCAGGAAGAGGACTTTATGAATGCCTTGTTGAGGAGGCCAGATTTGTTTGGTGGGCGATTATAAACTAGATCTGTGGGTGCAGGAGATGGAGAGTCTAAAGGCCACTCATATGGCATGATATGATTCTATATTGAACTCAGATTCAGAAAAGCAAGAGCTGGTTTAGCTGCATCCCTGTCTGCCCAAGAGGATTTAGCAATGACTTCCTCCCTAGTGCTTCTTGCTTAATTTTAATTTTATTTAAAAAATTATCATAAGCAACTTTGAGGGTTTTGAGAGCATACTGTTCTATGAATTTTATCACATGTATGTATTTGTGTGGGTTTCCTAGATGGTGCAATGGTAAAGAATCTACCTGCCAATGCAGGAGACACAAGAGATGCAGGGTATATCTCTAGATTGGAAAGATTCCCTGGAGTAGGAAATGGCAACCCACTCCAGTATTCTTGCCTGAAAAATTCTATGGACAGAGGAGCCTGGCAGGCTGCAGTCTATGGGATCACAAAGAGTTGGACACAACTGAGTGACTGAGCACACACACACACTTATATTTGTGTAGCCATTACCACTATCAAAATACAGAACATCTCCGTTACCGCCACCCCCACACTTTCCCACTCCTGATTTATTCTCCATCACTATAGTTTTGTCTTTTCCATCATGTCATAAGAATGGAACCATACAGTATGTAACACTGTGAGACAACATGTCTTTGAGATTCACCCAAGGTGTCCCATGGATCAATACTTTGCTCTTTTTTATTGTTGAGTATTACTCTGCTGTGTAGATGCGCCATAATTTATCCATTCACCCATTGAAGGGCATTGGGCTGGTTCCACTTTTAGATGAATATGATTTTGTTTGAGCCTAAATTTTCATTTCCCTGGGATAAATGCCCAGGAGTGGGATTCTGGGTACTATGGAGATCTATGTTTGTAAGAAACTACCAAAGGATTTTCTAGAAAGACTCTATCATTTTGCTTTCCCAGTAGAAGCATATGAGAATTCCAGTTAGTCTGGACTCACCCTAGCACTTGATACTGTTAGTATTTCTTATTTTAGATGTTTGTCTAAGTGTATAGTGCTATCTCGTCATGTCTTTAATTTGCATTTCTCTAATGGCTAATGATGTTGTGCAATTTTTTGTGTGCTTATTTGCCATCTGTTTTGTTAAGTATCTGTTAAGTCTTTTTGCCCATTTTTTAAATTGGGGTTTTTGTTTTCTTACTCTTGTGTTTTGAGAGTTCTGTCTGTATTTTGGAACAAATACTTTGCTGGATATGTGATTTGCAAATATTTTCTCCTAGTCGTAGCTTGTCTTTTCATTCTTTTAACAGTGTTTTTTAAGAACTTTAATTTTGATGTGGTATAACTTAAAATTTTTTCTTTTATAAGCCATGTTCCTGGTGTAGTGTCTAGGAATTCTTTGGTAACTCTCAGGTCATGAAGCTTTTTCTCTTATGTTTTTATTCTAAAATCTTTATAATTTCACTTTTTACATTTATGTTTATGATATATTTTGAGTTAGTTTTTTATATATGAAATGGTGTGATATTTATGTTGAGGTTTTATTCTTATTATTATTTTGTAGAAGGATGTCTAATTGCTTCAACAGCATTTGAAAAGACTATCCTTTCTTCTTTTGCATTTTAGTCCCCTATAATGAAAAGGACATCTTTTTTGGGTATTAGTTCTAGAAGGTTTTGCAGCTCTTCATAGAATCGTTCAACTTCAGCTTCTTTAGCATTAGTGGTCGGGGCATAGACTAGGATTATTGTGATAGAGAATGGTTTGCCTTGAAAACGGACAGAGATCATTCTGTTGTTTTTTGAGACTGAATCCAAGTACTGCAATTAGGACCCTTCTGTTGACTGTGATGGCTATTCCATTTCTTCTAAGGGATTCTTCACCACAGTAGTAGATATAAAGGTCATCTGAGTTAAATTCACCCATTCCAGTCCATTTAGTTTGCTGATTCCTAAAATGTTGAACTAATTCCTAAATTCCTAAAATGTTCATTCTTGCCATCTCTTGTTTGACCACTTCCAATCTGCCTTGATTCATGGACCTAACATTCCAGGTTCCTGTGCAATATTGATCTTTACAGCACTGGACTTTACGTCCGTCACCAGTCACATCCACAGCTGGGGATTGTTTTTGCTTTGGCTCCGTCTCTTCATTTTTCTGGAGTTATTTCTCCACTGATCTCCAGTAGCGTATTGGGCACCTACCAACCTGGGGAGTTCATCTTTCAGTGTCCCATCTTTTTGCCTTTTCATACTGTTCATGGGATTCTCAAGGCAAGAATACTGAAGTGGTTTGCCATTCTCTTCTCCTGTGGACCACGTTTTGTCAGTAGGAAGTCAAGAAATACCTGGCGTAACAGGCAAATTTGGCCTTGGAGTACAGAATGAAGCACGGCAAGTCTAATAGAGTTTTGCCAAGAGAACGCACTGGTGATAGCAAACACCCTCTTCCAACAACACAAGAGAAGACTGTACACATGGACATCACCAGATGGTAAATACTGAAATCAGATTGATTATATTTGCAGCCAAAGATGGAGAAGCTCTATACAGTCAGCAAAAACAAGACTGGGAGCTGACTGTGGCTCTGATCATGAACTCCTTATTGCCAAATTCAGACTTAAATTGAAGAAAGTAGGGAAAACCACTGGAGAAGGAAATGGCAACCCACTCCGGTGTTCTTGCCTGGAGAATCCCAGAGATGGGGGAGCCTGGTGGGCTTCCGTCTATGGGGTCACACAGAGTCGGACACGACTGAAGTGACTTAGCAGTAGCAGTAGCAGGGAAAACCATTACTTTAAAATTATACAGTGGAAGTAAGAAATAGATTTAAGGGACTAGATCTGATAGACAGAGTGCCTGAAGAACTATGGACAGAGATTCATGACATTATATAGGAGGCAGGGAAAAAGATCATCCCTAAGAAAAAGAAATGCAAAAATACAAAATAGTTCTAAAGAAGGCCTTACAAATAGCTGAGAAAAGAAGAGAAGCAAAAGGCAAAGGAGAAAAGGAAAGATACACCAATTTGAATGCAGAGTTCCAAAGAATAGCAAGGGGAGATAAACAAACAAACAAACAAACAAACCCTCCTTAGTGACCAGTACAAAGAAATAGAGGAAAACAATAGAATGGCAAAGACTAGAGATCTCTTCAAGAAGATTAGAGATACCAAGGGAACATTTCATGCAAGTTCAGTTCAGTTTAGTCGCTCAGTCGTGTCCGACTCTCCACGACCCCATGAATCACAGCACGCCAGGCCTCCCTGTCCATCACCAACTCCCGGAGTTCACTCAAACTCATGTCCACAGAGTCGGTGATGCCATCCAGCCATCTCATTCTCCGTCGTCCCCTTCTCCTCCCGCCCCCAACCTTTCCCAGCATCAGAGTCTTTTCCAGTGAGTCAACTCGTTGCATGAGGTGGCCAAAGTATTGCAGCTTCAGCTTTAGCATCAGTCCCTCCAATGAACATCCAGGATTGATCTCCTCTAGAATGGACTGGTTGGATCTCCTTGCAGTATAAGGGACTCTCAAGAGTCTTTTCCAACACCACAGTTCAAAAGCATCGATTCTTCGGCGATCAGCTTTCTTCACAGTCCAACTCTCACATCCATACATGACCACGGGAAAAACCATTGCCTTGACTAGACGGACCTTGGTTGGCAAAGTAATGTCTCTGCTTTTTAATATGCTATCAAGGTTGGTCATAACTTTCCTTCCAAGGAGCAAGCGTCTTTTCATTTCATGGCTGCAATCACCATCTGTAGTGATTTTGGAGCCCCAAAAAATAAAGTCTGACACTGGTTCCACTGTTTTTCCATCTATTTCCCATGAAGTGATGGGACCAGATGCCATGATCTTTGTTTTCTGAATGCTGAGCTTCAAGCCAACCTTTTCACTCTCCTCTTTCACTTTCATCAAGAGGCTTTTGAGTTCCTCTTCACTTTCTGCCATAAGGGTAATGTCATCTTCATATCTGAGGTTATTGATATTTCTCCAGGCAATCTTGATTGCAACTTGTGCTTCTTGCAGCCCAGCGTTCCTCATGATGTACTCTGCATATAAGTTAAATAAGCAAGGTGACAATATACAACCTTGACGTACACCTTTTCCTATTTGGAACCAGTCTGTTGTTCCATGTCCAGTTCTAACTGTTGCTTCCTGACCTGCAAACAGGTTTCTCAAGAGGCAGGTCAGGTGGTCTGGGATTCCCATCTCTTTCAGAATGTTCCACAGTTTATTGTGATCGACACAGTCAAAGGCTTTGGCATAGTCAATGAAGCAGAAATAGATGTTTTCCTGAAACTCTCTTGCTTTTTCCATGATCCAACGGATGTTGGCAATTTGATCTCTGGTGCCTCTGCCTTTTCTAAAACCTGCTTGAACATCTGGGAGTTCACGGTTTACATACTGCTGAAGCCTGGCTTGGAGAATTTTGAGCATGACTTTACTAGCGTGTGAGATAAGTGCAATTGTGTGGTAGTTTGAGCATTCTTTGGTATTGCCTTTCTTTGGGATTGGAATGAAGACTGACCTCTTCCAGTCCTGTGGCCACTGCTGAGTTTTCCAAATCTGCTGGCATATTGAGTGCAGCACTTTCACAGCATCATCTTTCAAGACTTGAAATAGCTCAACTGGAATTCCATCACCACCACTAGCTTTGTTAGTAGTGATGCTTTCTAAGGCCCACTTGACTTCACATTCCAAGATGTCTGGCTCTAGGTCAGTGATCACGTTATCGTGACTATCTTGGTCATGAAGATCTTTTTTGTATAGTTCTTCTGTGTATTCCTGCCACCTCTTCTTAATATCTTCTGCTTCTGTTAGGTCCATACCATTTCTGTCCTTTATCGAGCCCATCTTTGCATGAAATGTTCCCTTGGAATCTCTAATTTTCTTGAAGAGATCTCTTGTTTTTCCTATTCTGTTGTTTTCCTCTATTTCTTTGCATTGATCACTGAGGAAGTCTCTCTTATCTCTCCTTGCTATTCTTTGGAACTCTGCATTCAGATGCTTATATCTTTCCTTTTCTCCTTTGCTTTTCACCTCTCTTCTTTTCACAGCTATTTGTAAGGCCTCCTCAGACAGCCATTTTGCTCTTCTGCATTTCTTTTCCATGGGGATGGTCTTGGTCCCTTTCTCCTGTACAATGTCACGAACCTCCGTCCAGAGTTCATCAGGCACTCTATCAATCAGATCTAGTCCCTTAAATCTATTTCTCACTTCCACTGTATAATCATAAGGGATTTGATTGAGGTCATATCTGAATGGTCTAGTGGATTTCCCTACTTTCTTCAATTTAAGTCTGAATTTCGCAATAAGGAGTTCATGATCTGAGCCACAGTCAGCTCCTGGTCTTGTTTTCGCTAACTGTATACAGCTTCTCCATCTTTGGTTGCAAAGAATATAATCAATCTGATTTCGGTGTTGATCATCTGGTGATGTTCATGTGTAGAGTCTTCTCTTGTGTTGTTGGAAGAGGGTGTTTGCTATGACCAGTGCATTCTCTTGACAAAACTCTATTAGCCTTTGCCCTGCTTCATTCCGTGCTCCAAGGCCAAATTTGCCTGTTACTCCAGGTGTTTCTTGACTTCCTACTTTTGCATTCCAGTCCCCTATAATGAAAAGGACATCTTTTTTGGGTGTTAGTTCTAAAAGGTCTTGTAGGTCTTCATAGAACCGATTAACTTCGGCTTCTTCAGCATTACTGGTTGGGGCATAGGCCTGGATTACTGTAATATTGAATGGTTTGCCTTGGAAATGAACAGAAATCATTCTGTTTTTAAGATTGCATCCAAGTACTGCATTTCGGACCCTTTTGTTGACCATGATGGCTACTCCATTTCTTCTAAGGGATTCCTGCCCACAGTAGTAGATATAATGGTCATCCGAGTTAAATTCACCCATTCCAGTCCATTTTAATTCACTGATTCCTAGAATGTCGATGTTCACTCTTGCCATCTCCTGTTTGACCACTTCCAATTTGCCTTGATTCATGGACCTAACATTCCAGGTTCCTATGCAATATTGCTCTTTACAGCACCGGACCTTGCTTCTATCACTGGTCACATCCACAACTGGGTATTGGTTTTGCTTTTGCTCCATCCCTTTATTCCTTCTATAGTTATTTCTCCACTGAGCTCCAGTAGCATACTGGGCACCTACCGACCTGGGGAATTCCTCATTCAGTATCCTATCATTTTGCCCTTTGTTACTGTTCATGGGGTTCTCAAGGCAAGTATACTGAAGTGGTTTGCCATTCCCTTCTCCAGTGGACCACATTCGGCTGTGCTCCATGTGATCAGATCGGCTAGTTTCCTGTGATTATGATTTCAGTGTGTCTGCCCTCTGATGCCCCCTCACAATACCTACCGTCTTATTTGGGTTTCTCTTACCTTAGTCGTGGAAAATCTCTTCACAGCCGCTCCAGCAAAGTGCAGCCGCTGTGCCTTACCTTGGGTGAGGGGTATCTCCTCAAGGCCGCCCCTCCTGACCTTGAACGCAGAGTAGCTCCTCTCGGCCCTCCTGCGCCTGCGCAGCCACCGCCTGTTGGACGTGGGGTAGCTCCTCTCGGCCGCCGGCCCTGGCCTCAGGCGTCCGGTAGCTCCTCACAGCCGCACCTCTTTGCCTGGTTCGTTGCGCCGCTGGGGCCGGCGTCTCTCGCGTCGCGTCTGCGCTGCCAGGGCCGGCGTCTCTCTCGTCGCAAAGATGGGCACAATAAAGGGCAGAAATGGTAGGAACCTAACAGAAGTAGAAGATAATTAAGAAGAGGTGGCAAGAATACACAGAAGAACTGTACAAAAAAGATCTTCACAAAGAACTAAAAAACCTCTTGATGAAAGTGAAAGAGGAGAGTGGAAAAGTTGGCTTAAAACTCAACATTAAGAAAACTAAGGTCATGGCATCTGGTCCCATCCCTTCATGGCAAATAGATGGAGAAATAGCGGAAACAGTGACAGACTTTATTCTCCTGAATATTCGTTGGAAGGACTGAAGCTGAAGCTGAAACCCCAATACTTTGGCCACCTGATGTGAAGAACTGACTCATTTGAAAAGACCCTGATGCTGGGAAAGATTGAAGGCAGGAGAAGGGAACGAGAGAGGATGAGATGACTGGATGGCATCATCGACTCACTGGACAGGAGTTTGAGTAAACTCTGGGAGTTGGTGTTGGACAGGGAAGCCTAGTGTACTGCAGTCCATGGGGTTGCAAAGAGTCAGACACGACAGTGAATGAACTGACTGCCTGACTGACTGATCCTTTCGTCATTGAATGGCTTTTGCATGCTTATAAAGAAAATCAGTTATCTTCATGGGCTCTTTCTTGACTCTTTCTTTCTTTTTCACTAACCTATGTACCTGACTTCCCTGGTGACTCAGGTGGTAAAGCGTCTGTCTACAATGCAGGAGACCCGGGTTCTATCCCTGGGTGGGGAAGATCTCCTGGAGAAGGAAATGGCAACCCACTCGAGTATTCTTGCCTGGAAAATCCCATGGATGAAGGAGCCTGATAGGCTACAGTCCATGGGGTCTCAAAGAGTCGGACGTGACTGAGCGACTTCACTCATTCCTTCTTCAATACTAGGTTTTCTTTATTACTGTGGCTGTATGAAAGTGAAAGTCACTCAGTCGTGTCCGACTCTTTGTGACCCCAGGGACTATACAGTCCGTGGAATTCTCCAGGCTAGGATACTGGAGTGGGTAGCCTTTCCCTTCTCCAGGGGATTGTCCCAACCCAGGAATCGAACCCAGGTCTCCTGCATTGCAGGCAGGTTTTTTTTACCAGCTGAGCCACAAGGGAAGCCCAATCGCTGAGGGGGCACCCGGATAATAAGTCATAAAATTGCATAGTTTGATTCTTCCAAGTTTATTCTTCTCTTTCAAGACTGTTTTAGCTACTCTAGTTCTGTATAAGTTTGAGAATAAGCTTGTCCATTCTACAAAGTATCTATAAAAATCATTGTGGGGATTTTAGTAGATTTACATTAATCTAAAGATCATTTTGGGGAGAATCAGCATCTTTACTATGCTGAGTCTTCTAGTCCGTGGACAGAATATGTTTAACTATTTATTTCAGTCATCTTAGATTTCATTCATTCAGTTCAGTTCAGTTCAGTCACTCAGTCGTGTCCGACTCTTTGCGACCCCATGAATCACAGCATGCCAGGCCTCTCTGTCCATCAACAACTCCCGGAGTTCACTCAAACTCATGTCCATCGAGTCAGTGATGCCATCTAGCCATCTCATTCTCTATCGTCCCCTTCTCCTTCTGCCCCCAATCCCTCCCAGCATCAGAGTCTTTTCCAGTGAGTCAATTCGTCGCATGAGGTGGCCAAAGTATTGGAGTTTCAGCTTTAGTATCATTGATTAGCATTTTGCAAGGAGATCCAACCAGTCCATTCTAGAGGAGATCAATCCTGGATGTTCATTGGAGGGACTGATGCTAAAGCTGAAGCTGCAATACTTTGGCCACCTCATGCGACGAGTTGACTCACTGGAAAAGACTCTGATGCTCGGAAAGGTTGGGGGCGGGAGGAGAAGGGGATGACAGAGAATGAGATGGCTGGATGGCATCACCGACTCTGTGGACATGAGTTTGAGTGAACTCCGGGAGTTGGTGATGGACAGGGAGGCCTGGCGTGCTGTGATTCATGGGGTTGCAGAGAGTCGGACACGACTGAGCGACTGAACTGAACTGAACTGAACTGAATTTTTATCATACAGATTCTATGTATGGTATATTGGATTTATACCAAATTATTTCATTCCTTTGGAACTACTTTAACTGGATTTGTGTTAGTTTCAAATTGTATATTGTAAGTATATAGAAATATAATAAATTTTGTGTGTTGACTTTGTATTCTTTAATCTTGCTTAATTCTAATTTTTATTCTAGAAGGGTTACTATTATTATTTATTCTTTGGAATTTAATACATAAACAGTCATGCTATCTGCAAATAGGGATAATTTTATTTTTTCATTCCAATCTTTATGCCTCATATTTATCTTTCTTCCCTTATTACACTTGCTAGGATTTCTAGTACAATATTGAATAGGATTGGTTTTAGTGTGCATCATTGCATGTTCCTGATCTTAGGAAAAGCATTTAATCTTTTACCAGTAACCATTACGTTATTTGCAGAGTTTTCATACATGCCCTTTATCAGATAGATGAAATTTTCTTCTGTTCTTGGTTTGTTGAAAATTTTTATCATGAACTCATGCTAAAATTTTCAAATTCTTTTATTGCATCAATTGATATGATCATATGGTTTTTCTTAATTAGGTGGTTCATATGATGAATTAGAATGATTGATTTTTCAAATACAGGTTTTCCCTACTATCTGAATGTATCAGTCAGTTCAGTTCAGTTGCTCAGTCATCTCCAACTCTTTGTGACCCCATGAACTGCAGCACGCCAGGCTTCCCTGTCCATCACCAACTGTCGGAGCTTACTCAAACTCATCTCCACTGAGTCAGTGATACCATGCAACCATCTCATCTGGTGTCGTCCCCTTCTCCTCTGGCCCTCAATTTTTCCCAGCATCAGGGTCTTTTCAAATGAGTCAGCTCTTCCCATCAGGTGGCCAAAGTATTTGAGTTTCAGCTTCAGTATCAGTCCTTCCAATGAACACCCAGGACTGTCCTTTAGTATGGACTGGTTGGATCACCTTGAAGTCCAAGGGACTCTCAAGAGTCTTCTCCAACACCACAGTTCAAAAACATCAATTCTTTGGCACTCAGCTTTCTTTATAGTCCAACCCTCACATCGAAACATGACTACTGGAAAAACCACAGCCTTGACTAGACGGACATTTGTGGACAAACTAATGTCTCTGCTTTTTAATATGCTGTCTAGGTTGGTCATAGCTTTCCTTCCAAGGAGGAAGAGTCTTTTAATTTCATGGCTTGAAGTCTCCATCTGCAGCAATTTTGGAGCCCCCAAAAATAAAGTCAGCCACTGTTTCCACTGTTTCCACATCTATTTCCCATGAAGTGATGGGACCAGATGCAATGATCTTAGTTTTCTGAATGTTGAGCTTTAAACCAACTTTTTCACTCTCCTCTTTCACTTTCATCAAGAGGCTCTTTAGTTCTTCACTTTCTGCCATAAGGGTAGTGTCATCTGCATATCTGAGGTTATTGATATTTCTCCTGGCAATCTTGAATCCAGTTTGTGCTTCATCCAGTCCAGTGTTTCTCATGATGTACTCTGCATATAAGTTAAACAAGCAGGGTGACAACATACAGCCTTGACTTACTCCTTTTCCTATTTGAAGCCAGTCTATTGTTCCATGTCCAATTCTAACGGTTATTTCCTGATCTGCATACAGATTTCTCAAGAGGCAGGTCAGGTGGTCTGGTATTCCCATCTCTTTCAGAATTTTCCACAGTTTATTGTGAGCCACATAGTCAAAGGCTTTGGCATAGTCAATAAAGCAGAAATAGATGTTTTTCTGGAACTCTCTTGCTTTTTCCATGATCCAGTGGATGTTGGCAATTTGATCTCTGGTTCCTCTGCCTTTTCTAAATCCAGCTTGAAAATCTGGAAGTTCACGGTTCACATATTGCTGAAGCCTGGCTTGGAGAATTTTGAGCATTACTTTGCTAGCGTATGAGATGAGTGAAATTGTGAGGTAGTTTGAGCATTCTTTGGCATTACCTTTGTTTGGGACTGGAATGAAAACTGACCTTTTCCAGTCCTGTGGCCACTGCTGAGTTTTCCAAATTTGCTGGCCTATTGAGTGCAGCACTTTCAGAGCATCGCTCTAGGTGAGTGATCACACCATCGTGGTTATCTGGGTCGTGACACTCTTTTTTGTATAGTTCTGTGTATTCTTGCCACCTCTTCTTAATATCTTCTGCTTCTGTTAGGTCCCTACCATTTCTATCCTTTATTGAGCCCATCTTTGCAGAAAATGTTCCCTTGGTATCTCTAATTTTCTTGAAGAGATCTCTAGTCTTTCCCATTCTATTGTTTTCCTCTTTTTCTTTGCATTGATCACAGAGGAAGACTTTCTTGTCTCTCCTTGCTGTTCTTTGGAACTCTGCATTCAAGTGGGTATATCTTTTCTTTTCTCCTTTGCTTTTCACTTGTCTTCTTTTCACAGCTATTTGTAAGGCCTCCTCAGACAACCATTTTGCTTTTTTTTTGCATTTCTTTTTCTTAGAGATGGTCTTGATCCCTGTCTCCTGTACAGTGTCACGAACCTCCGTCCATAGTTCTGCAGGCACTCTATCTATCAGATCTAGTCCCTTAAATTTATTTGTCATTTCCACTATATAATCTTAAGGGATTTGATTTAGGTCATACCTGAATCGTGTAGTGGTTTTCCCCGTTTTCCTCAGTATAAGTCTGAATTTGGCAATAAGGTGTTCATGATCAGAGCCACAGTCAGCTCCCAGTCTTGTTTTTGCTGATCGTATAGAGCTTCTCCATCTTTGACTGCAAATAATATAATCAATCTGATTTTGGTGTTGGCCACCTGGTGATGTCCATTTGTACAGTCTTCTCTTGTGTTGTTGGAGGAGGATGTTTGCTATGACTAGTGCAATCTCTTGACAAAACTATTAGCCTTTGCCCTGCTTCATTCTGTACTCCAAGGCCACATTTGCCTGTTACTCCAGGTGTCTCTTGACTGCCTACTTTTTCATTCCAGTCCCCTATAATGAAAATGACATCTTTTTTGGGTGTTTGTTTAAAAGTTCTTGTAGGTCTTCATAGAACCATTCAACTTCAGCTTCTTTAGCCTTACTGGTCAGGGCATAGAGTTGGATTACCATGATATTGAATAGTTTGCCTTGGAAATGAACAGAGATCATTCTGTCATTATTGAGATTGCATCCAAGTACTGCATTTCAGACTCTTTTGTTGACTGTGATGGCTACTCCATTTCTTCTAAGGGATTCTTCACCACAGTAGTAGATATAATGGTCATCTGAGTTAAATTCATCATTCCAGTCCATTTTAGTTCACTGATTTCTAAAATGTCAATGTTCACCCTTGCCATCTCCTGTTTGACCACTTCCAAATTGCCTTGATTCATGGACCTAACATTCCAGGTTCCTATGCAATATTGCTCTTTATAGCATCAGACCTTGCTTCTGTCACCAGTCACTTCTGCAACTGGGTGTTTTTTTAGCTTTGGCTCCATCTCTTCATTTTTCTGGAGTTATTTCTCCACTGTTCTCCATATTGGGCACCTAGCAGCCTTGGGGAGTTCATCTTTCAGTGTCCTATCTTTTTGCCTTTTCATATTGTTCATGGGGTTCTCAAGGCAAGAATACTGAAGTGGTTTGCCATTCCCTTCTTCAGTGGGCCACATTTTGTCAGAACTCTCCACCAAGACCCGTGCGTCCTGGGTGGCCCCACACGGCATGGCTTAGTTTCACTGAGTTAGACAAGGCTGTTGTCAATGTGACTAGATTGGCTAGCTTTCTGTGATTTTGTTTTTAGTCTGTCTTCTCTCTGATGCCCTCTCTCAGCACCTACTGTCTTACTGAGGTTTCTGTTACCCTGGACGTGGGATATCTCTTCACGGCTGCTCCATCAAAGTGCAGCCACTGCTGCTTACCTTGGACATGGGATATCTCCTCATGGCCACTGCTACTTACCTTGGATGTGGGGTATCTCCTCTTGGCCACTCGCCACTCCAGCACAGCACTTCCGATGAAAACCTTCATAAGCTGAAATGGTAAAAAGTGATGAAGCAATTACCTTAGGACACGTCTTACTAACAGATGAAGAAAATAAAGTATAGATGCTCACAGACACAGTTCAAAGCTGTGGTGGCTTGATGAGATGCTGAGTGTAGTTCCTGGGGAAGTAACTAGGGCAATGTCACTCTTGCTGCTCATAGTGTATGCTGTCATTCTAAAAGCTTGGTGCAAACTCAACAATGAACACTATTTTCGCTCTTTGCCTTTTTCTTTGTAAAACTGAAAACCTCCTTCAAGTTTCTTTTGCTTAGCCAAAACAGGTACTAAATGTAGGTCCTTTGTAAAAGCAAAGTGCTGTAAAATGAAATTTTGAAAAGTGAGAGATACCTGTATTGAGCTAACCTTGTGTTCCTGGGACAGATTCCACTCGGTCATAGAGTATTATTCTTTTGATCTATTGATGAATTTTATTTGTTAATCTTTTTGGTAGTTTTTGTGTCTACATTTAAGAAGTATGCATGTGTGCTCAGTCACTCAGTTGTGTCCAACTCTTTGTGACCATGTACTGTAGCTCACCAGGCCCCTCTGTCCATGGGATTCTCCAGGCAAAAATACTGGAGTGGGTTGCCATTTCCTTCTCCATTTAGGAAGGATACTGATCTATAATTTTCTTTTTTGTACTATGTTTATCTGATTTGAGAATTGGGATAATGGTGACCTCATAAAATGAGTTTAGATGCTGTCTCTTCCTCTTATAGTTTTTAGAAGAAATAGTGAATCCTTAAATGTTTGGTAAGATTTGCCAGTGAAACCCACTCGAGTGTTCCTCTCTGGAGAATCCCACAAACAGAGAAGCCTGGTGGGCTACCGTCCATAGGGTCACAGTCAGACATGACTGAAGTGACCTAGCATGCACGCAAGCTAGTGAAACCATCCAGGACCAGGGTTTTCTATTTCAGAAAGTTTTTAAATTATAGGTTAAATTTCTCTAATAGTTATAAAACTATTCAGGTAGTTTACTTCATGTTGGGAGAGTTTGGGTAGTTTGTTTGAGAAATTAGCCCATTGTGTTCAATTTTTCAATTCAATGTCCATAGAATTCTGCATCGTATTTACTTACTATTCTTTTAATGTCTGTAGAGTCTAATGTTAGGAAGATACGTCTTGTCTTTTTTTTTTTTTCAGTTTTGCTAGAGGTTTAGCAGGAAATTTTCTTTATTTCATTCATTTTTCTCTGTTGTTTTTGTTATCATTTGGATTGTTTTCTGATCTTATGTTCACTATTTCTTCCTCTTGCATACTTAGGGAGTGTTTTGTTCTTTCTCATAAAATAGAAGCTTAGATTATTAACTTGACACTTTTCTTCTTTTCTAATATAAGTACTTAATGCCATAGATTTGTCTGAGCACTGCTTCAGCTGCATCCCACACATTTGATAGATCATTTCTTTTTTTTTTTTGCATCCATACAATTCTTTATTTTTAAAATTAATTAATTAATTATTTTTTTTTACTTTACATTATTGTATTGGTTTTGCCATGCATTGACATGAATCTGCCCCGGGTACACATAATTAGTTTTTTTTTTTTTTATTTTCTGGGGCAAATTCATGTCAATGTATGGCAAAACCAACCAATATAATATTGTAAAATAATTAGCTTCCGATAGATCATTTCTTTATGGTTAAAGGGCTAAATTTGTTTGATTTCAATTATTTTAATTTGTTAAGTTTGTTTTGTGATCCAGAATATGGTCTACCTTGATTAATTTTTCATGCGCCTTAAAAAAGAATGTGTATTCCGCTATTGTTGAATTGAATGCTCTATGAATGTCAAGATTCAGTTGGTTTGTGGTCTGTTTAGTTCTCCTAATCCTTCCTGATTTTCTGTCTGTTGGTTCTATTATTAATGAGAAAGGATTATTAAAGTCTCCTCCTACAACTGTGAATTTCTATATTTTTTCTTTTAGTTCTACCAGTTTTTGAAATATTTTAAAGCTCTGTTGGTGAGAGCATGCACCTTTAGAATTATTATATCTTCTTTGTGAGTTAGTCATTTTATCAATATGTAACATCTTTCTTAATCCCTTGTAATTATCTTTGCTCTGAATCTACTTTGTTTGATGTTCAAATAGCCATTCCAGCTTTCTTATTAGTATTTTAATCATATATCCTTTCCCATTATTTTACTTTGTTTTTCTTATATAAAATATTTGAAGCTTTTGATTTTAATTAGGTCCCATTTGTTTATTTTTGCTTTTATTTCCAATATTCTGGGAGGTGGGTTTTGGAGGATCCTGCTGTGATTTATGTCGGAGAGTGTTTTGCCTACGTTCTCCTCTAGGAGTTTTATAGTTTCTGGTCTTACATTTAGATCTTTAATCCATTTTGAGTTTATTTTGGTGTATGGTGTTAGGAAGTGTTCTAGTTTCATTCTTTTACAAGTGGCTGACCAGTTTTCCCAGCACCACTTGTTAAAGAGACTGTCTTTTCTCCATTTTATATTCTTGCCTCCTTTGTCGAAGACAAGGTGTCCATAGGAGCGTGGGTTTATCTCTGGGTTTTCTATTTTGTTCCATTGATCTATATTTCTGTCTTTATGCCAGTACCATACTGTCTTGATGACTGTGTCTTTGTAATAGAGCCTGAAACAAGTTTCTTTTAGACAGCACACAGTTAAGTTATATTTTAAATCTATTCTGGCAAGTCCCATCTTTTAATTTACGAGTTTAGGCCATTTATGCTCAATACAATTATTTTTGTATTTGGACCTAGGTATTTCATTTTTTTACCACTTTTTTTTTTCCTGCTCTCTCTACTTTTACTTCCTCTAGTTCCACTTTCTTATTTTCTTTTGGCTTATTTGAACTAGGTGTGTTCACATTGGCTTACATTTTCTATTTCAGTATTGTTTTTATTTCAATCACTATATTATAATGTTGTGAGGTCAGGGATGTATTCTACTGTCCATGTTTGCTCTTTACCCTCTGTCACTGTCAGACCAAGACAGTGGTCTTTTCACATAGTGGCTTCACCACAGCTTTTCATTAAGTGAGTCAGTATGGAATGATTTAAATTTATATTTGATATTTGTGATATTTTATGCTCAGGGCACTTTTCCTTCTTTTAAATGGGCTGGGACTATTTCCTTTTCCTTCGGGTAGATGGTTTAGCTATAAAATATTCTGTACCGGAATTTTGGACTCTCAGTTCAGATCAGTTCAGTCACTCAGTCATGTCCGACTCTTTGCGATCCCATGAATCACAGCAAACCAGGCCTCGCTGTCCATCACCAACTCCTGGAGTTCACTCAAACTCATGTCCATCGAGTCGGTGATGCCATCCAGCCATCTCATCCTCTGTCGTCCCCTTCTCCTCCTGCCCCCAATCCCTCCCAGCATCAGAGTCTTTTCCAGTGAGTCATCTCATCACATGAGGTGGCCAAAGTATTGGAGTTTCAGCTTTAGCATCAGTCCTTCCAATGAACACCCAGGATTGATCTCCTTTAGAATGGACCTGTTGGATCTCCTTGCAGTCCAAGGGACTCTAAAGAGTCTTCTCCAGCACCACAGTTCAAAAGCATCAATTCTTCGGCGCTCAGTTTTCTTTGTAGTCAGACTCTCACATCCATGCATGACCACTGGAAAAATCATAGCCTTGACTAGATGGACCTTTGTTGGCAAAGTAATGTCTCCGCTTTTTAATATGCTATCTAGGTTGGTCATAACTTTCCTTCCAAGGAGTAAGCATCTTTTAATTTCATGGCTGCACTTTTGGACTTTATGTTTACCCAAATCTGTGGATGTATAGAGTTGCGTAAGATGGTGTTTCAATTGTTTCCAAAGTGAAGTGTCTTCATGAAAAACCTTAGAAGTTAGTTTGCCCTCTGTGTGTAGTACATAGCATCAACCCATGAAGGGTTTTAGTAAGTTTATGCAAAAAAGCCTCCCAGGTCAGTTAAACTTGTCTATTACTTTGCTGAAAATATAAACATGTTGAAAAAAAGATGTTACTAAAAGAAAATGATGAAAAAAGAAAAAGAAAAAAATGAAAGTGTAGGAACAGGAGACTCACAGAGAATGATGCTGACAGCGCCCATGTAAGTAATGTCCAGGGCAAGCATGGACTTCAAATATCAGCATGCCATTGGCTGGATCACCGATCCCCAAGTGATAGATAGATGGCTGAGGCTATTTGATTCCACTAAGCACTCACTTGTCTCTCTTCTCTGTGTTCTGGTTTGGGGATCATAAAGGAAACTTCCTGATAGGCAGTTTTCTTTAATTATGAAAACAAAAACAAGAGGAAAGGAGTAGAAAATTAAACATATGCATCCACTTTTGCCTCTTTCTAAAACTTCATTTCATTCATAGTAAAAGGAGTTTTTGAAAAGATAAAACCCAAAAGGAAAATGAGATAAAATGAGAAAAGTATTAGTTGCTCAGTTGTGTCTGACCCTTTGTAACCCTGTAGACTGTAGCTTGCCAGACTCCTCTGTCCATGGGATTCTCCAGGCAAGTATACTGGAGTGGGTTGCCATTCCCTCCTCCAGGGGATATTCCTGACCTAGATTGAACTAAGGGCTCCTGTACTGCAGGCAGATTATTTACCATCTGAGCCACCAGGGAATCCCTAAAATGAGGAGATAACAGCAAAAAAACTTTAAAGGGAGAAAGTATTTGGCTGAGCAGTAAGTTAGCAGGTGCCAGAAAACAAAACCCTATGGAGCTTTGAGCAAAATGAAGGTGCAACCAGATTTATGTTTCTGATTAACTGCAGCAGGTTTGCCTGGAACAAAGGGTGAAAAGAGGGCCTAATATTAGGAGGATTGATTTAAGGTCTCTTTATAATAATTTAGATCTTCAGACTCTCTTTCCTACTCTGTTCAGATGAGTGACTCTTCCACCTCTGTACAAGACCAGAGGATTTTTCTAGAAGGATGAAACAGCAGATCTTTGGATTTGGGAATCCCAAGCTTAGTTGATAATATGGGCCCCACTAAAAGCAAGAGGATGAAATGGGGCTCCTACCCCCAGCCTGCTTCCCCACTTGGCTCCTTTTACCCTGGCAGTTATAACTTTATGTTTCAAGCAAGATGTTTGACAAGACTTCTCCAAAGATCCCAATCAGCCTGAGAAGAATGATTTAAAGTTACTGAATTAGGAATTTCCCAAAGAATTAGGTTAGCTGCATTATCCTAGTGTGACAGGGCCAATGAGTCTCAGTGATACATACCACATTCTTAGACTCCTGGTATTAAAGACAGCCAGACATTTAAAGGGAATCAGAAATCTAAGGAAAATCTTCAAAGGAAAAATAGACACCAGAATAAAGAAATACAAGAAAGTGACTTGATGGAACCAAGATGGCACAAACAGCACACAAATATAATTAAAACCATCAGTAATATCTTTAGAGAAATAGAATACATTGCAATCCTGAAATAAGAACATGATATTTTGAAAAGAAATATTCTGAGAACAAGATCATTCAGAAGTTAAAACAATGATGGCAGAAAATAGAAACTTTTCAGAAGGGTTGGAGATAAAGTTGAGGAGTTCTCCTGTGCTGGAAAAATAATATTTGAATAATAGTTCCAGAAGAAGGAGAAGGAAATGGCAACCCACTCCAGTGTTCTTGCTTGGAGAATCCCAGGGATGGGGGAGCCTTGTGGGCTGCCGTCTATGGGGTCACACAGAGTCGGACACGACTGAAGTGACTTAAGAAGAATAAGAAGAAGAATAGTTCCAGAAAGAGTAAAGAGAGGAAATAGTAGAGATAAAATCATCAAAGAAATATTGGGTTGGACGAGAAGTATATTCAGGTTTTTGTGTAAGATCTTATGGTAGAGCCTGAATGAACTTTTTGGCCAGCCCAATAGTTTAAGGAAATGTTCCATATTTGAAAGAGATGAGTTTCTAGATGGAGAAAACTATGAATGCTGTAGCAGTGAATGATAGCAGACCCACTCCATGGCACATCTTTGAGAAATTTTGGAACAATGGAACTAAAAGAAGAGTTTCCAGGGAGGAAAAAGGTAGATCACACACAAAGGGTAAGCAATCAGAATGACTTTGGCTTCTCAATAGTGGCACCAAAAGTTAGAAGTGATCAAATCTGATGCAAAATGATTTGCAATCTGGAATGTTACATCTGCTCACAAGATCAGTTATGCGTATGGATAGAATAAAGACATTTCCAGATAGGAAATGTCTCAAGACATTTTTCTCCAAGGCATTCTTTCTTGGGAAACTGTTGGAATCTATGCTCCACCAAAATGAGGTGGTAAACTGAGGGAGAGAAAGAGGTAAGTTATAGAAAACACGAGTTTTTACACAGGAGACAAGCAGAGGGAATTCTAGCTGACAGTGAAATTAGACCCCACATCAAGGGTAAAATATCCAGATTAGAGTAGCTCAGAAGGCTCTGAGAGACATTTCTCTTAAAAAAAATCAAGAT
The DNA here is from genome assembly GCF_049115385.1 of Moschus berezovskii. Taxonomy (NCBI): domain Eukaryota; kingdom Metazoa; phylum Chordata; class Mammalia; order Artiodactyla; family Moschidae; genus Moschus; species Moschus berezovskii. Next base: position 75,800,753 of record NC_142466.1, on the reverse strand, counting down.
AATAGAATATTATATGGGCCCAAATATATTGAGAAATTTAGACAATGAGCAGAAAGTTTGGGTTTGGGATGTGATAAACATATGAAGATGAACGAATCAAAAAGCAAAGTCAAACCAAGCAAAAACAAAAGTTCAGACAAAACAGAGAACTCTGCTGGGAATCATAAGGAGTCATGTTGTGATCTGAGACTCATCCACCCATAGAGTCTATACAGCATGATAATAATGGACCTTTGGTGGATACAGCAACCCCAAGCACAATGCATGCCGGTGGGGAGGATGTGGGAAAGTGTGTAGGCGGTGGGTGAAAGGATGCAATCAAGTTCCTGCCTTGTCTTTCATGTCAGAAGTCAGGGCTAAAATTGGTAAAATTCAAGAGGGAGCTAAATGTGCACAAAACTTGGAGAAGCAGAGATAAATATTGAACAAACCAGCCACATATACTGAAAGTGTTTGGTTCTGGAATTCAGCAACAGAGGAAATGGAATGAAGGCAAGAGTCACTGCATGTCCTTTAAAGCATATGTGAGATAATGGTCGAATGCATGTCTTATAAAAAGAAAAAACTTCAAAAAAAGATAAGAAAAAGTAATAAAAGTAAATTTTCTGTCCATATTCAACTTATTTAATGATAAATGATTAAATAAGTATTAAATAGCAAGGAGAGGTAAGAAAGCCTTCCTCAGCGATCAGTACAAAGAAATAGAGGAAAACAATAGAATGGGAAAGTCTAGAGATCTCTTCAAGAAAATTGGAGATACCAAGGGAAATTTTCATGCAAAGATGGGCTCAATAAAGGACAGAAATGGTATGGACCTAACAGAAGCAGAGATATTAAGAAGAGGTATCAAGAATACACAAGAGAACTGTACAAAAAAGATCTTCACCACCCAGATAATCATGATAGTGTGATCACTCACCTACAGCCAGACATCCTGGAACGTGAAGTCAAGTGGGCCGTAGGAAGCATCTCTATGAACAAAGCTAGTGGAGATGATGGAATTCCAGTTGAGCTATTTCAAATACTAAAAGATGATGCTATGGAAGTGCTGCACTCAATATGCCAGCAAATTTGGAAAACTCAGCAGTGGCCACAGGACTGGAAAAGATCAGTCTTCATTCCAATCCCAAAGAAAAGCAATGTCAAAGAATGCTCAAACTACTGCACAATTGAACTCATCTCACACGCTAGTAAAGTCATGCTCAAAATTCTCCAAGCCAGGCTTCAACAGTACGTGCACCATGAACTTCCAGATGTTCAAGCTGGATTTAGAAAAAGGTAGAGGAAGCAGAGATCAAATTGCCAACATCTGCTAGATCATGGAAAAAGCAAGAGAGTTCTAGAAAAATATCTACTTCTGCTTTATTAACTATGCCAAAGCCTTTGATTGTGTGGATCACAACAAACTGGGTAAAATTCTTAAAGAGATGGGAATATCAGACCACCTCACCTGCCTCTTGAGAAATCTGCATGCAGGTCAGGAAGCAACAGTTAGAACGGACATGGAACAATAGACTGGTTCCAAATCAGGAAAGCGGTACGTCAAGGCTGTATATTGTCACCCTGCTTATTTAACTTATATGCAGAGTACATCATGAGGAATGCTGGGCTGGAGGAAGCACAAGCTGGAATCAAGATTGCCGGGAGAAATATCAATAACCTCAGATATGCAGATGACACCACCCTTATGGCAGAAAGTGAAGAAGAACTAAAGAGCCTCATGATGAAAGTGAAAGAGGAGAGTGAAAAAGTTGGCTTGAAGCTCAACATTCAGAAAACTAAGGTCATGGCACCTGGTCCCATCACTTCATGGGAAATAGATGGGGAAACGGTGACAGACTTTATCTTTGGGGGCTCCAAAATCACTGCAGATGGTTACTGCAGCCATGAAAGATGCTTGCTCCTTAAAAGAAAAGTTATGACCAACCTAGACAGCATATTAAAAAGCAGAGACATTACTTTGCCAACAATGGTCCGTCTAGTCAAGGCTATGGTTTTTCCAGTAGTCATGTATGGATGTGAGAGTTGGACTATAAAGAAAACTGAGCACTGAAGAATTGATGCTTTTGAATTTTGGTGTTGGAAAAGACCCTTGAGAGTCCCTTGGATTGCAAGGAGATCCAACTAGTTCATCGTAAAGGAAATCAGTCCTGAATATTCATTGGAAGGATTGAAGCTGAAACTCCAATACTTTGGCCCTGATTTGAAGAACTGACTCATTTGAAAAGACCCTGATGCTGGGAAAGGTTGAAGGTGGGAGGAGAAGGGGATGACAGAGGATGAGATGGTTGGATGGCATCACCGATTCAATGAACAAAAGTTTGAGTAAACTCTGGGCGTTGACGATGGACAGGGAGGCCTGTTGTTCTGCAGTCGGATCACAAAGAGTTGGACACGACTGAGCGACTGAACTGAATTGAAATGTAGCGTGCCAGGCTCCTCTGTCCATGAGATTTTTCCAGGCAAGAATACTCAAGTGGGTAGCCATTGCCTTCTCCAGGGGATCTTCCCAACCCACTGACTGAACCCGGTCTCCTGCATTGCAGGCAAATGATTAACCATCTGAGCTACCAGGGAAGCAAATAAAGGCATATCATGGCCATTATGGAAAGCTAGAAATGCTAATAAATATGGTAGATTGCACTCCTGTTTTCACTGTTCACCACCTTCATCCATGTCCACTGCCATGTGAATTGCAGTCCCTTTTTATTTTTTGGGGGAGCAAAGGATCCCCTCCCCACTTGAGGACACTGGGCTTGGCTCTATGAGTTTTTTGACCAATGAAATGTGACCAGAAGTGGCATGCAATTTTGTCGCAGAGACTTTAAGAACCATTTCAATCTCTCTCATTGTTCTTTCTTCCCACTGTCCTTCTCAGATAAGTGATGTTTCTTTACTGAGCTTAAAAGATGTGTAAAACACAACTGCTGTTGATCCCCAGCAGTACGTAATATGACAAGGAAATAAACCTAGAAAAAGTTGAATAATACACTGTAGGTAACTAACCCTAACACAAACAAAACCCACAGTTCTACCACTCTGAGATAATGACATTTAAACTTCTGAGACCGTGTAGAATGCTTTATCATTTCCACTTCCTCCCCTCCCCACCATGACGTCTAGCATCTCTTCTTATAGGCAGAGAGTACCTCTCTGCCCCTGGACCGAGTTTGGTTCTGTGACTGGCTTTCTGGCCAGTGGAACGTAAGTGTAAGAGATGAAAGCAGAGACTCGAGATGCGCCTCTGCAGTTGGGCTGTCCTTTTGTGCTTCAGTCAAGAAGAAATATCCCAGATAGCACAGGAATTTGAGAGAAATATGGATGAGAGCCTGGCAGTCCCATTGCCTTGCCTCCTGAGGGACAGACACCTCAGCAGTGCACAAAAATGAGGGCTTACTGTTTTATGCTTTAGGGTAGTTTGTTATACAGCATTTTATGGAAATAGATGTATGATACAGATGTCTGTCCTTTAAGCCTTTTTCAACGTAAACATATTATTTCCCCCAAATTGGACTATGCTAATCAGTTTTATAATTTTTAACTTAATTTATCTCCACTTCATGTAATTATGCATTCTTTCACAGCATAATCACAGTTAGATAGAATTGTATCTTGCATATTTAAGCAACTGTCTGCCGTGCAACCTTGAATTTTTCATCTTTATAATAATGATTTTGTGATAAAAATCTCATTCATAAGCCTTTTTTCTACACTCATATTATTCTTTCTCTATATTAAATTCCAAGGTATGTGACAAACTAACAAGGCTTGACACTGCCAAATTTATCAGAATTTTACAAATGCCCATTTCCGAACATTTCACCAGAACTGAGTGTTGTTATTCCTTAAATTACTTGCAAATTTGAAAGGTAAAAAATGACATTGTATTAATTTACATTTGCTTGGTTACTAGAGAGGTTGAATACTTGAAAATTAGTTTTATTGAGGTATAATTTGTATTCCATAAAATGCACACATTTAATGTACAATTCAATGATATTTCTAAATTTTTCTAAGTTTATAAAATTGTACAACCATCACAGCAATCCAATTTTATAATTTATTTTTATCACCCTCAAAACATCACTTGTGCCCGTATGCACTTACTGCTCCCTAGTCAACCGCTGATGTAGCATCTTTTTCTATAGATTTGTTTTTATTTCCTTTTCGGTGACCTGCCTACTTTGCTCATTTGCCTATTAGAGTGCTTGTCTCCCTTATTGATAAGAACCATTAAAAGACTAACTCTGTAACTGCAATTATACAGATTTCTTAAGTCAACCTGCATATCTTACCTGTTCAATTACTCCTTTTATAATTTCCCAACTCAACTGTGTGCTCCAGACATTTTGTCATTCTTGCTGCTTCTACACCTGACTCAGAGGTCTCCCCTTTGCCTGAATTCTTCATTTCCTGACCGTCTATCTCACTCACTCCTACCTGCCTCATAGCTCTTGGCAAAAATAACACTTTTCAAAGAGACCTTCCTTGACTGTCCCATCTGACTTGAGTCCCCATTCTTTGACTTCAGAAGGAATTGCTACTATTTCTAATGATTCCTTAGAGGATGGTCCTGACTTCAATGTCTGTGTTGCCCACTGGGTTGAAAGCTCTGTGGCCATAGCAACCACATGTGATTTGCGCATGATGGTATCCATAGCCCTGGGTGCCTTTGTTTTTTTCTTTTTTTGGTTTGTTGTTTGCTCTTAATTTTGTTTGCAGTATCTTTACATCTTTAGAAATATTTACATGTGTATGTAGTCAGGCTTACGATTTTTTCCTTACACTTTCTTCCTTTACTTATATGCTTAGAAGTACCTTTTCTTCATGACAGCAGCTAAATATCCACTTATATTTTCTTCTAGTTCTTTTATTTTTTTAATAAAGATTTTTATCTGTTTGAAGTTTATCTTGGTTTATAGTGTGGGGAGTACAATGTAGACAACTCATTTTTATAAATAGTTAACAAATTATTCTAACTTCATTTATGGAATAATCTATCATTTCCTCCCTGGTTGGAGATGGCCACCTTTATTGGACACTAAATGCCTATGTATGTTAAGTTCTATTTTGGGAATTTCTAGCATGTACCACTGATATTCTATTTTAGTGCCAGTATACCATGTAGACCACCTCCCAGGTGGCTCAGTGGTAAAGAATCACCTGCCAAGGAGAAGACGTGGGTTTGATCCTTGGGTCAGGAAGATTCCCCTGGAGAAGGAAATGGCAACCCACTCCAGTATTCTTGCTTGGGAAATCCCATGGATAGAGAAGCCTAGCAGGCTATAGTCCATGGGGTGGTAAAGAGTTGGACACGACTTAAACTACCACAACTACTGCCACCATATAGACCAAGGAGCCTCTAATTGTAGTGATGTTTTGTATGTAGTAAATTGTCATTGTTGAGATACTGACAAGAGTGTTTTGGCCTTCAGGATCATTTTCTTTGTCATTGCAAACTCATAACTGGTCACTCTGACTTTCTACATTGCTGTCATCAGTCTAGTGAGCCTGAGGTTGCACTAAGGGCCTCTTTCTTGACATCTTGCAAAGTTATATTTCTGGATCTACCGGGCTGTGGGTCAGCATGGATACCTGTTCCGCATTTTCCATGAGGCTTCCCTGTAAAATCCCATGTAAGGGATTTAAAACTTAAACTTTCTAGCAAAAGCAGGTGAAGCAGGCCAGGCGTGAGATAAATGTATGGAGAAATGGCATCTGTAGGCACCTATTTAAAGACATTCAAATGGTTTAGAAGCAAGGAATGGAGCAGACCAGATTTGGCATGAAGACTACACATTTTGACCTCTGACCCCTATAGTGACTTTTGGCAATGTATATTGTATTTGTGGTTCGCTTCATTTGATTCCTGCAATAACATTTTGAGGCAGATATTACCAGCGTGCCCATTTTGCAGCACACTCACTGTGTCTTCAAGAAGCTGAATTACTTGCACAGGGCCTTGTAGCCACCACATCCTTTAATGGACCGTGGCCTCTTACCTGATCCCGACTCTATCTTCTCCTGCACACCCCATGATGGTGCCATGCACGGTGAGTGCCGGGAGAACAAGGTGAGAAGGGAAGGATAAGCTACTTTTGTTGCTGAATCTAAGAATACCAGAATCTAAGTGACCTACAAAATACCAATAAGCCTGATGGTGGCTAAGTTCCAAATGTCAGGACACAAAACAGGAAGAAGTGACACAAGGCAGCAGCGAGGGCTCCTGCTGTCAGGGCGGCCCTGGTGCGCATCTGTCTGAAACATCTGGAGTTAGCCTGGCCCGAGAAGCTGCAGACTGAGCAGCCCCAGTGCTTTTCAGCCTCTCATTGTCACAGCCACTTAGGGGACTCCCAGAGAGAGACTGATGGAGATGACGCAGTTTTAAATCGTCAGGTCATTTCCAAAGCTCTCTGTCTGTCTCTCTCCTTCCCCTTCTTCCCTCCCTCCTTCTTTGCCTATCCATCCTCCCCTCACCCTGTCCTGCCCGTATCATTTCTGTCCTCAAGCACTCTAAGGGTGGACCACTCCTGGATGTCACTGTTCCAAGCAGAAAAAAAGACCCTTTCTGTTAGAAACTCCAAGATTCGGCAGCTCCAAGTCTTTCTAAGCAACTTGCTCAGGTAGGTGTAGAGACTTACATAAAGAAGACTGTTCTTTCCTAGCCTGCTCCCCACCCTTCTCACCACCATGAAGACTCAGGCAGGATTCTTTAATTCCATTTGAAAGGAAAGGTTAAGAGTGACTGGAGAATGGAAAATTCTCTTGTATAGACACCCTGCCTTTAGCTGAACTGAAGAGCCAGGAGGAGAACCCTTATGAGCTTGACTCTGGAGTAAGACTGTACCATTTGGCAGGGCACTAATTGCCAGTGTGTTTGGCTGAGCTAATGACCCTGTGGGTATGGTGCAGGACCTTGTAATCAAAGGTCCCTTCCAGATAACAACAAAAAAGGGGAGTAATGCTTTCATTGGAAGGACTGATGCTAAAGCTGAAACTGCAATACTTTGGCCACCTCATGTGATGAGTTGACTCACTGGAAAAGACTCTGATGCTGGGAAGGGTTGGGGGCGGGAGGAGAAGGGGACGACCGAGAATGAGATGGCTGGATGGCATCACTGACTCTCTGGATATGAGTTTGAATGAACTCCGGGAGTTGGTGATGGACAGGGAGGCCTGGCGTGCTGTGATTCATGGGGTTGTGGAGAGTTGGACACGACTGAGCGACTGAACTGAACTGAACTGAATGCTTTCCAATAAACCAGAGGGAGGCACTGGGCCTTCTTGGGCTCTGTAGTACCTTTCTGACACTGAACAAGTCCTCTTCACTGAGCTTTTGATTTCTGACCTGTGGGCTTCCCTGGTGGCTCAGATGGTAAAGAATATGTCTGTAGTGCAGAAGACCCAGGTTCAGTCCCTGGGTTGGGAGGATCTCCTGGAGAAGGGAATGGCTACCCATTCCAGTATTCCTGCCTGGAGAGTTCCATGGACAGAGGAGCCTGGCAGGCTATAATCCATGGGGTCACAAACAGTTGGACACAGCTGAGCAACTAATGCTTTTGCTTTTTCAGACCTATAAATTAAAGAAGCTTCAAATCATCACATTGACAGAAAAAACAGGAAAGCTGATTCCACACGGAAGACATCCACCTATATGGGGATGTATTATCTAAACTGACTAGAGATGAAAGGATTTAGACTGAGGAGTGTTAAATCATCTTAGTGGGACAAAAATGTAAACAGCCTGAAGACAGAGAACAGATATTTTTTTTTAAAAGCTGTGTAAAATTTATATAACGTTGACTTTACCCTCTTAACCGTTTTAAAGTCTACAATTCAGTAATGTTAAGTAGATTCACATGCTGTGCAACCAATCTGCAAAACTTTTCATGCTTCAGAACTGAAACTCTGCACCCATTAAACAAAAACTCCCCATTCCCTCCTCCCCCAGCCCCTGGCAACCACCTCTATTCCCTATCTCTATGACTTTGACTCCTCTAGGAACCTCAGAAAAGTGGAATCGTATAGGATTGATCCTTTTGTGACTTGCTCTTCACTTAGCCTGATGTCTTCAAAGGTTCATCCATGTTGTAACGTGTCAGAATTTCATTCCTTTTTAAGGTAAATATTTCATTGTGTGGATATATCACATTTGGTTGTATATTCATTTGCTGATGGACACGGGTTGCTTCCACCTTTTGGCTGTTGTAAATAACCCTGCTATCAATGTGGGAGTGCAAATATCTCTTCAAGACCTTGCTTTCAGTTATTTTGGGAGTAAACCCAGAAGTGTAATTGCCAGTAAGTCTATTTTTCATTTTTTGAGGAACCATCAAGCTATAATGGTTGCAGCACCTTACATTCTCACCAAGAGCGCATAAGGATTCCGGTTTCTCCACATTCGTGCCAAAGTTTGTTATTTTCTTTCTTTCTGATAGTTGCCATCCTAATGGGTGTGAGGTAATATTGCACAGAAGTTTTGATTTGCATTTCCCTGGTGAATAGTGACATTGAGCATCTTTTCATGTGTCTGATGGCCATGTGCTTTCATGTGCTTGTCTATCTTCTTTGGAGACATGTCTATTCAAGTGCTTTGCCTATTTTTTAATCCACTGTTTTTTTTTGTTGTTGTTCTTGAGTTGTAGGAGGAGAAGGAGTCTTTTCATTCTCATATCTCTAAGACTTCAAAGAACACCTGCCATGAAAAAATATTTGTGGAATAAATATGTCCTGGGTCTCTATTCAATAATGTTATTCCAAGATTTGGTATAAATTATAACCAATAGCTGGAGTTGGAAATTCACAACAATGGATACAATATCATAATTTATTAGGAATAACATTTTTTAAACACAAAGAAATAAATTTTGGCCTCTGCCACTTAGATGAATGTGCCATGGACCAATCCACATTACTTAGCTCTCCTGATACTTAAGCCAGGTTTTGTGTCCTTCATTCTTGGGGATGGGAGAGAAGAGTAGAGAGGCATTCAGTTACAAACACCAGCACTTCTTAGAAAAGTACATAGGTAATAACGGTGGTATCTTAACCTAGGAGCTTAAACAAACATCAGCCCATTCCTCCTGGCCACCATCTTTGATTTACTTTGAGTCATTTCCTCTCCATGCTGCTGCTGCTGCTGCTGAGTCACTTCAGTCGTGTCCGACTCTGTGTGACCCCATAGACGGAAGCCCACCAGGCTCCCCTGTCCCTGGGATTCTCCAGGCAAGAACACTGGAGTGGGTTGCCATTTCCTTCTCCAACAGATATGAAAGGTCCTCAAATCTTCTCAACAATGGTTTGGAAGGAGGAAATGAAAAACAATTGGGTTGCAGTTCCCGTCTTGCCACTGGATGGCAGTACACCTCTGTATGCCTTCCCTGAAGAAGCCTCTCCATTCTCCAGAATCTTGATTTTGCCCTCTTTGGTAGGAAGTCCCTAGACTAGAGATTTTAGCGGAATCCCTTATTTTTAAAATCTCTCCATGAGTTTCTGTAGGGGATGGTTAACATCCTTCTTCATGTTAAGTCCAGAATCCAAGAAACCTTGATTCCACCATCTTCTGATGTTTCTTCCCTTCTACCGAGTATGTCTTTGTCCTCTAAGCATCTTGTGCTAGTAACTGCTCAGTGATACCACCCTGTAACCAGCGAATTACAGGATCAGTTCTGCCACATATAGAGGAGGAAGGAGAGGTTCTTATTTGACTTTGCATTCTGGGCACTTACCACTGAACATGTCCATAGTGGGCAGTCGATCAAGGCTTGTTAGGTGAACCCATCAAGTAGAAGAACACAGAAATGATAAATGACCACTCCTTTATCAATATGCCCAGACAACATGGGCTTCCCAGGTGGTAAAGAACCTGCCTGCCAATGCAGGAGACACGAGACGTGGGTTTGATCTGGGTTGTGAAGATCTCCTGGAGGAGGGTGTGGCAACCCACCTCAACATTCTTGCCTGGACAATTCCATGGACAGAGGAGCCTGGCGGGCCACAGTCCTTGGGATTGCAAAGAGTCGGACACGACTGAAGTGACTTAGCACGCAAACATGCCAGATAACATACACACTAAACATGTGCCTTAAAATAACTTTTTCTGAATACAAACTTCATATAAATAATTTGATAGGTGATAAATCATATTTCTTTAAAATTTGCATTTCTCTCTATATAGCTAATACCGAATATTTCTCATGCATCTCCTTTCATGCTCTCATTTGTATTTCTTTCTGAGTTGTCTCTTTCTGAACTTTGCCGTTTTGATAATTGCTATACTCGTGTTCTGAAGGCTTTTTTCTGAGTGTCATCCTTGACAAATCCCTGCCACTCATCTTCTACATTCAATCAGTCACATCTGTTTATTCTGCTTCTTAAATTTCCCTCCAGTCTATCCACATCACTTTATCCTCACTGCCTCTGTGCTGCCTCAGACTAATGGTCTTTCTCCAGCCATCTGTTCTCCAAACTGGACCCTCCCCCTCTGATCTTGACTGTTTCCAACACATTATGCACACCGCAACTAGTGTGAACGTTTCAGAGTATAAATCTATGCACACCACATTCCTAATTAAAACTCTTTCAGGACTTCTTGTCATCCTCAGTGTGAAAAGTTCCAACTCCCTAATACAGCCCCTGAAGCCTTGCTAATTTCACCAGTTTCCTCTTTTTCCACATTCAACTTAAGCTTTGCCCTCCTTCAGTGGTGGCCACTTTCATGATTGAAGAATCATTTCTACACTGTTTCACCCACTTTCCAGCATTCACTCATGCTGTTCTCTCTCCCTCAATTGATCTTTCATTCCCTTTGCTTGCCTAACATTTGTTAGAACTCTGCTTAAAACCATCACCTCTAGGAGGCCTCCATGCCTCCTGTAGACTAGGAGGAACCAACTTCCTTATCCCATGTCAGTCTGTCTCCATCCCATTGTAACATATTGCATTCTGTGGTCCTTGTCAGTTTGTATCTGTTTGTGGATGGCATCATTGACTCAATCAACATGAGTCTGCACAAACTCCTGGAGACAGTGAAGGATAGGGAGGTCTGGCATGCTGTAGTCCATGGGGTCTCAAAGAGTTGGACGTGCCTGAGTGACCAAATAACAACAAATGTGTGTACAATCCTTTGTCTTGTGCACCTTTTTATCCCTAGTGCCTGGCACAGCATCCGACCCATAGTAGATACCAGAGAAATGTTTATTGAATGAATAAAAGTGCTTCTAGTTGACATTTATTGAGCACTCAAAGCAATTTATATCCTTTTTCTCATTTAATCCTCAAAACGGCTCTCTTGGATGGTTATGCTCAGTTTGACAAGTGAGAAAACTGAGGGTTGTAGAGATTACACAGCAGGGAAGTGGCAGGTTCACCCACATCTGCCTCCTTGCAGAGTCAGCTGTGTATTTCCTATCTATGGGGCATCAGTAGATGTCCTTCATATGTAAAAGGATTAAATCTTTGTCGGTTCTATTTGTTGCAAACAGTTTCCTCCAGTGTTGATGCTTTCTAATTTTCTATTTGATCGTCTTGAAGTTAAGAAACTTTTAGTCATTAAATAGCAAAATCAGTCACTGTTTTCTTTGATAATTTATTTCATGGATTATGCTTTAAAACTTTTATCATTCCTCAATTCAATTTGTTGCCTAAATTGTTATTATATATTTTAATAGTCTCAAGATATTATATTTATTTTTCTAATTTTTTATGTCATTTTGGGATAGAGACGACTAGCAATGTTGTGATAGATTCAGGTGAACGGCGAAGGGACTCAGCCATACACATACATGTATCCATTCTCCCCCAAACTCTCCTCCCATCCATCCAGGCTGTTGTTTGCCATTGAGCAGAATTCCATGTGCTATATAGATGGTTCTTTTTGGTTATCCATTTTAAATACAGCAGTGTTTTAAATTTAACTCTTTAAGTCTTTAAAACTGTATTTTATCTATATATGGTGTTTTCTCCTCCAAATGGTAAAGTTTCATAAGTCCATTTATTGAATAGCACATCCGTGTATTGAATAGCACATCTTATGGGCTTCCTTCATAGCTCAGTTGGTAAGGAATCTGCCTGCAATGCAGGAGACCCAGGTTCAATTCCTGGGTCAGGAACATCCCCTGGAGAAGGAAATGGCAACCCACTCCAGTATTCTTGCTTGGAGAGTCCCATGGACATAGCAGCCTCATGGACTACAGTCCATGGCATCACAAGAGTTGGACGCAACTTGGTTACTAAACCACCACCACATCTTATTTAATTATGATACTATTATCACTTAGCTTCTTATATATTTATAACCTATTTTCGGGACTTTCATTCATTGGTATGTCAACTCTTGAACTATTACCACAGTGTTTTATAATTTGATTTTTATTTAGTGGAACAAATCCTTCCAGTTGTGCACAGCCCATCCCCAATCCCCAAAACACCAATAATTTTCGTTTTGCAACATTATCTTGGCTGATCTCATTTATTGTTTCTAGTGATCTTTAAAATTTTTCTCATTCTTAAAACGTTTATTGAGATAATTTTGAAAAATATAAATATACTATGGTTGTTTTATAAAAATTAGGAAACAGAAAATGAATAGCATTTTATTTTATTGCCTAATGGTTTCATTCTATGTGAATATGAGGAATCCAGTTGGACTCATATTGTAGCACATCTTGGTATCCTGCTTCCCTGCCACCCATCAAGTTGCTTTGTAAACATTTTCATATCCAATTCGACTTTGAAATCATAGGTTTTGCTGCTGTTCAGTCACTCAGTCATGTCCAACTCTTTGCAACACCATGGACTGCAGCACGTCAGGCTTCCCTGTAAATATTTTCATATCCAATTCAATTTTGAAATCATAGGTTTTAATCATATGTAATTTTCACTAACATAAAAGCCTGAACCTCTATTTAGGAATTCCCCTATTGTTGGATATCTAGGTTATTGACAATTTTTTTTGTTGTTTTCTTTAAGTAGTATCACAATAAAAATTTATACAAACACATTTTTGATCACATTTGATCATTTCCTTAAGGTATCTTTCTGGATCTGGGTCAATAGTTACGAGCATTTTTAAGGCTCTAAATTGCTTTTTAAAAATATTTTGCAAATTTAAATTCCCAACAGCTTATGAAATGTATATTTCCACAGTATTCTTGCCAACACTTGAGTATTACTATCTCATTGATGTTTTCATTGGGGTTATGTTAAATCTATACATCAATTTAGGAAGAACTGTTTTCTTTACAGTATTTATTCTTTTCCTTCAGGAAGATAGAGTGCCTTCATTTAATTAAATCTTTATATCTCTCAGAAAAGTTTTGCTGTTTTCTTAATGTAAATCCTACAGATTTATTATTGGAATTATTTTATTATTGCTGTTTTATAATTTTTATTTTGTTATGTGAGTGCCACTTAAAAGTTTATATACACTTTTTAAATTGAAGTATAGTTGATTTACAACTTTTCAGGTGTAAATCAAAGTGGGTCAGTTACATATATAATATATTATATACATAATATGCATATATATGCATATACACACTCATTAATTCTCATATATATTCTTTTCCATTATAGGTTATTGCAAGATACTGAGTAGAGTGCCCTGTGCTGTATGGTAGGTCCTTGTTGGTTATCTATTTTGTATGTAGTAGTGTATATCTGCTGATACCAAATTTCTAATATATCCCTCCCCGCTTCCCCTTTGGTAACCATGAGTTTGTTTTCTATGTCTCTGAGCCTATCGTTTTGTAAAAAGTTCACTTGTATCATTTTCTTTAGATTCCATATATAAATGGTATCATATGGTATTTGTATTTCTCTTTCTGACATTTCACTTAGTATGATAACCTACAGGTCCATCCTTGTTGTGGAAAATGGCATTATTTCATTATTTTTATGGTTGAGTAATATTTCATTGTATGTGTGTACCAGATCTTCATCATCTATTCATCTGTTGATAGATATTTAGGGTGTTTCCAGGTCCTGGCCGTTGAAAATAGTGTTTCTATGCATCTTTCTGAATTAGAGTTTTGTCCAGATATATGCCCAGGAGGGGGATTGCTGGATCATATGGTAGCTCTATTTTTAGTTTTTTAAGGAACATTCATAACGTTCTCCATAGTGGCTATACCAGTCTACATTCCCACCAACAGTGTAGGAGGGTTTCCTTTTCTCCACACTCTCTCCAACATTTATTATTTGCAGCCATTCAGACTAATATGAGGTGATACCTCATTGTTACACTTCTTTTTTTTCCCAAAGTGTGTCCTATAAGTATTTGATCCTCCAGATGCTCTGTGAAAAACAAAAGATTCTATATTCAAATTGGTGTGGGAAGGGCTATGAACTTGAAAATTTTCATGACACATTCAGGAAAGCTTGACACATCCTGTTGTAAAGAACATTATTTATTACACCACCCAGAACATCTCAGAATTTATTTGATCTTATTTATATCTTTTTATGTAATTTATTTATATCTTTTTATGTAAAAATAAAAATTTTAACACTGATTATATATTATCACTCAATAGAGTGATCTTCTGAGAACCCTAATGTTGTGGAATGACAAATGTCCTCAGTTCTTCATTCCTCCCTGTAGCTATGCCTTTTGCCATTAACTCTGGGGTGTACTTCTACTCTGACTCTGAACTTGGCTGTGTGACTTGGCCCGTGGGATGTGAGCTAACATAGAGCACATCAGTTCAGTTCAGTTCAGTTCAGTCGCTCAGTTGTGTCCGACTCTCCGCGACCCCATGAATTACAGCACGCCAGGCCTCCCTGTCCATCACCAACTCCCGGAGTACACTCAAACTCATGTCCACAGAGTCGGTGATGCCATCCAGCCATCTCATTCTCCGTCGTCCCCTTCTCCTCCCGCCCCCAACCTTTCCCAGCATCAGAGTCTTTTCCAGTGAGTCAACTCGTCGCATGAGGTGGCCAAAGTATTGCAGTTTCAGCTTTAGCATCAGTCCCTCCAATGAACATCCAGGATTGATCTCCTTTAGAATAGACTGGTTGGATCTCCTTGCAGTATAAGGGACTCTCAGGAGTCTTCTCCAACACCACAGTTCAAAAGCATCGATTCTTCGGCGATCAGCTTTCTTCACAGTCCAACTCTCACATCCATACATGACCACGGGAAAAACCATAGCCTTGACTAGACGGACCTTGGTTGGCAAAGTAATGTCTCTGCTTTTTAATATACTATCAAGGTTGGTCATAACTTTCCTTCCACGGAGCAAGCGTCTTTTAATTTCATGGCTGCAATTAGCATCTGCAGTGATTTTGGAGCCCCCAAAAATAAAGTCTGACACTGTTTCCACTGTTTTTCCATCTATTTCCCATGAAGTGATGGGACCAGATGCCATGATCTTTGTTTTCTGAATGTTGAGCTTCAAGCCAACCTTTTCACTCTCCTCTTTTACTTTCATCAAGAGGCTTTTGAGTTCCTCTTCACTTTCTGCCATAAGGGTAGTGTCATCTGCACATCTGAGATTATTGATATTTCTCCCAGCAATCTTGATTCCAGCTTGTGCTTCTTCC
This sequence comes from Moschus berezovskii, assembly GCF_049115385.1. Lineage (NCBI taxonomy): Eukaryota > Metazoa > Chordata > Mammalia > Artiodactyla > Moschidae > Moschus > Moschus berezovskii. The sequence continues at coordinate 75,785,207 of NC_142466.1, read as the reverse complement.
AGCCCAGCGTTCCTCATGATGTACTCTGCATATAAGTTAAATAAGCAAGGTGACAATATACAACCTTGACGTACACCTTTTCCTATTTGGAACCAGTCTGTTGTTCCATGTCCAGTTCTAACAGTTGCTTCCTGACCTGCATACAGGTTTCTCAAGAGGCAGGTCAGGTGGTCTGGGATTCCCATCTCTTTCAGAATGTTCCACAGTTTATTGTGATCGACACAGTCAAAGGCTTTGGCATAGTCAATGAAGCAGAAATAGATGTTTTTCTGAAACTCTCTTGCTTTCTCCATGATCCAGTGGATGTTGGCAATTAGATCTCTGGTGCCTCTGCCTTTTCTAAAACCTGCTTGAACATCTGGGAGTTCACGGTTTACATACTGCTGAAGCCTGGCTTGGAGAATTTTGAGCATGACTTTACTAGCGTGTGAGATGAGTGCAATTGTACGGTAGTTTGAGCATTCTTTGGCATTGCCTTTCTTTGTGACTGGAATGAAGACTGACCTCTTCCAGTCCTGTGGCCAGTGCTGAGTTTTCCAAATCTGCTGGCATATTGAGTGCAGCACTTTCACAGCATCATCTTTCAAGACTTGAAATAGCTCAACTGGAATTCCATCACCACCACTAGCTTTATTAGTAGTGATGCTTTCTAAGGCCCACTTGACTTCACATTCCAAGATGTCTGGCTCTAGGTCAGTGATCACGTTATCGTGACTATCTTGGTTGTGAAGATCTTTTTTGTACAGTTCTTCTGTGTATTCCTGCCACCTCTTCTTAATATCTTCTGCTTCTGTTAGGTCCATACCATTTCTGTCCTTTATCGAGCCCATCTTTGCATGAAATGTTCCCTTGGAATCTCTAATTTTCTTGAAGAGATCTCTTGTTTTTCCTTTTCTGTTGTTTTCCTCTATTTCTTTGCATTGATCACTGAGGAAGTCTTTCTTATCTCTCCTTGCTATTCTTTGGAACTCTGCATTCAGATGCTTATATCTTTCCTTTTCTCCTTTGCTTTTCGCCTCTCTTCTTTTCACAGCTATTTGTAAGGCCTCCTTGGAAAGCCATTTCGCTCTTCTGCATTTCTTTTTTTTTTTACCAGAAATATATTTACTTATCAACAAATAATGTAATCAGAAACAAACATATGAAAATGTTCATAGCAACACTATCCATAACAGTCACCATCTGTGTAATTCATAAAAAAGTTCAGGTATATTCACAAATGGACAGACTACTATGCAGGAATGAGAATAACCAATTATACACACAAATGTATCTGTTGTTTTTCAAATTCTTTTCCCTTTACATTGTTATATAATGTTAAGCATAATTCCCTGTGCTATATAGTAGGTCTTTGCTGGTTTTCCAGTTTAATTGCATAGACAGCTTTAGTTTTTGGAAATTCATTGACATTTTTCATTACAATATATGCACTTTTCCTGTTATATTTTAAATTAAAAAAATTGCCAATTATTTTTTTTATTGTGTTTCCTTGTTAATTTTCTGTTTAGTTGATCTATCCATAGATGTAAGTGGGGTGCTAAAATCTCCCACTATTATTGTGTTATTGTTAATTTCCCCTTTCATACTTGTTAGTAATTGTCTTACATATTGTGGTGCTCCTATGTTGGGTGCATAAATATTTATAATTGTTATATCTTCTTCTTGGATTGATCCTTTGATCATTATGTAGTTTCCTTCTTTGTCTCTTTTCACAGCTTTTGTTTTAAAGTCTATTTTATCTGATATGAGTATTGCTACTCCTGCTTTCTTTTGGTCTCTATTTGCATGGAATATCTTTTTCCAGCCCTTCACTTTCAGTCTGTATGCGTCCCTCGTTTTGAGGTGGGTCTCTTGTGGACAACATATATGGGGCTTTTGTTTTTGTATCCATTCAGCCAGCCTTTGTCTTTTGGTTGGGGCATTCAACCCATTTACGTTTAAGGTAATTATTGATAAGTACGATCCCATAGCCATTTTCTTTATTGCTTTGGGTTTAAGTTTATACACTCTTTCTGTGTTTCCTGTCTATAGAAGATCCTTTAGCATTTGTTGGAGAGCTGGTTTGGTGATGCTGAATTCCCTCAGCTTTTGCTTGTCTGTAAAGCTTTTGATTTCTCCTTCATATTTTAATGAGATCTTTGCGGGGTATAGTAATCTGGGCTGTAGGGTATTTTCTTTCATCACTTTAAGTATGTCTTGCCACTCCCTTCTGGCCTGAAGAGTTTCTGTTGAAAGATCAGCTGTTATCCTTATGGGAATCCCCTTATGTGTTATTTGCTGCTTTTCCCTTGCTGCTTTAAATATTTGTTCTTTGTGTTTGTTCTTTGTTAATTTGATTAATATGTGTCTTGGAGTATTTCGCCTTGTGTTTATCCTGTTTGGGACTCTCTGGGTTTCTTGGACTTGGGTGATTATGTCTTTCCCTATTTTAGGGAAGTTTTTAACTATTATCTCCTCAAGTATTCTCTCATGGTCTTTCTTTTTGTCTTCTTCTTCTGGGACTCCTATGATTCGAATGTTGGAGCGTTTAACATTGTCCCAGAGGTCTCTAATATTGTCCTCATTTCTTTTAATTCGTTTTTCTTTTTTCCTCTCTGTTTCATTTATTTCTACAATTCTATCTTCTAGTTCGCTTATCCTGTCTTCTGCCTCTGTTATTCTACTGTTTGTTCCCTCCAGAGTGTTTCTGATCTCATCTATTGCATTATTCATTGTATATTGAGTCTTTTTTATTTCTTCTAAGTCCTTATTAAATCTTTCTTCCATCTTCTCAATCCTTTTCTCCAGGTTATTTATCTGTAACTCCATTTTGCTTTCAAGATTTTGAATCATTTTCACCATCAAAATTTGAAATTCTTTATCAGGTAAATTCCCTATATCTTCTTCTTTTGTTTGTGTTGGTGGGCAATTATCTTGTTCCTTTACTTGCTGGGTATTTCTCTGCCTCTTCATCTTGCTTATATTGCTTTGCTTGGGGTGGCCTTTCCCTCTTCTTGCAGTTTGTGGAGTTCTCTTTATTATGTAGTTTCTTTGCTGTGTGTGGGGTTGGACGGGTGACTTGTCCGGGTTCCCTGGTTAGGGAAGCATGTTTCGGTGTTCTGGTGGGTGGAGCTGGATTTCTTCTCTCTCCTTTCAAAGACAACGGGCTGCTTTTCTGGGTGCCTGATGTCCTCTGCCAGTATTCAGAAGTTGTTTTGTGGACTTTACTCCACGTTCAAATGTTCTTTTGATGAATTTGTGGGGGAGAGAGTGGTCTCGCCGTCTTATCCCTCCGCTATCTTGTTCCTTCCTCCCCAGAACACTGGATTCTTATATTCCACTTGATCGTGGAGTATCTCTTCACAGCTGCTCCAGCAAGGTGCAGCCGCTGTACCTTACCTTGGATGAGGGGTATCTCCTCAAGGCCGCCCCTCCTGCTTTGAATGTGGATCAGCTCCTCTCGGCCCTCCGGTGCCCAAGCAGCCACCGCCTCCTGGACGTGGTACAGCTCCTCTCAGCCACCGCCCTAACCCTGGGCGCGGGGTAGCTCCTCTCAGCCACAATTCTGCACGTGGTCGGTTGCGCCGGAGCCAGGCGTCTCTCGCATCTGCGTCTGCGCCGCCGGACTCTTCTGCATTTCTTTTCCATGGGGATGGTCTTGGTCCCTGTCTCCTGTACAATGTCATGAACCTCCGTCCAGAGTTCATCAGGCACTCTATCTATCAGATCTAGTCCCTTAAATCTATTTCTCACTTCCACTGTATAATCATAAGGGATTTGATTGAGGTCATATCTGAATGGTCTAGTGGTTTTCCCTACTTTCTTCAATTTAAGTCTGAATTTGGCAATAAGAAGTTCATGATCTGAGCCACAGTCAGCTCCTGGTCTTGTTTTCGCTAACTGTATACAGCTTCTCCATCTTTGGTTGCAAAGAATACAATCAATCTGATTTCGGTGTTGACCATCTGGTGATGTCCATGGGTAGAGTCTTCTCTTGTGTTGTTGGAAGAGGGTGTTTGCTATGACCAGTGCATTCTCTTGACAAAACTCTATTAGCCTTTGCCCTGCTTCATTCCGTGCTCCAAGGCCAAATTTGCCAGTTACTCCAGGTGTTTCTTGAATTCCTACTTTTGCATTCCAGTCCCCTATAATGAAAAGGACATCTTTTTTGGGTGTTAGTTCTAAAAGGTCTTGTAGGTCTTCATAGAACCGTTCAACTTCAGCTTCTTCAGCATTACTGGTTAGGGCATAGGCCTGGATTACTGTAATATTGAATGGTTTGCCTTGGAAACGAACAGAAATCATTCTGTCATTTTTAAGATTGCATCCAAGTACTGCATTTCAGACTCTTTTGTTGACCATGATGGCTACTCCATTTCTTCTAAGGGTTTCCTGCCCACAGTAGTAGATATAATGGTCATCTGAGTTAACCTCACCTATTCCAGTCCATTTTAATTCACTGATTCCTAGAATGTCGATGTTCACTCTTGCCATCTCTCGTTTGACCACTTCCAATTTGCCTTGATTCATGGACCTAACATTCCAGGTTCCTATGCAATATTGCTCTTTACAGCACCGGACCTTGCTTCTATCACTGGTCACATCCACAGCTGGGTATTGGTTTTGCTTTTGCTCCATCCCTTTATTCCTTCTATAGTTATTTCTCCACTGATCTCCAGTAGCATACTGGGCACCTACCGACCTGGGGAACCTCATTCAGTATCCTATCATTTTGCCCTTTGATACTGTTCATGGGGTTCTCAAGGCAAGTATACTGAAGTGGTTTGCCATTCCCTTCTCCAGTGGACCACATTCGGCTGTGGTCCATGTGATCAGATCGGCTAGTTTCCTGTGATTATGATTTCAGTGTGTCTGCCCTCTGGTGCCCCCTAGCAATACCTACCGTCTTATTTGGGTTTCTCTTACCTTGGTCCTGGAAAATCTCTTCACAGCCGCTCCAGCAAAGTGCAGCCGCTGTACCTTACCTTGGACGAGGGGTATCTCCTCAAGGCCGCCCCTCCTGACCTTGAACGCGGAGTAGCTCCTCTCGGCCCTCCTGCGCCAGCGCAGCCACCGCCTGTTGGACGTGGGGTAGCTCCTCTCGCCCGCCTGCCCTAGCTCCTCAGGGCCGCACCTCTTTGCGTGGTTAGTTGCTCCGGGGCCGGCGGCTCTCACGTCGCGTTTGCGCCGCCGGGGCCGGCGGCTCTTGCGTCGCGCTTTAAAAGGGTGGCTGGTAACTGTTTCATCTTCCATATTTGTGATAAAGATACACCAAGTGTACCCAGATAGGAAATGATATACCTGTAGCACAGCTGAGTTACACTGTTAATCCCAGTTGAAACCATACAAAATCACTCAAAAAACAGCCAGTGCTCTTTATAAAAGTAAGCCCAGGCAGGACCGGAAAAACCATTCAGTAGGACTTCAGGCTTAACAGTTAAGCATAGCAAACACTCTCTTCCAACAACACAAGAGAAGACTCTACACATGGACATCACCAAATTGTCGACACTGAAATCAGATTGATTATATTCTTTGCAGCCAAAGAAGGAGAATCTCTATACAGTCAGCCAAAACAAGACCAGGAACGGAGTGTGGCTCAGGTCATGAATTTCTTATTGCCAAATTCAGACTGAAATTGAAGAAAGTGGAGAAAACCACTAGAACATTCAGGTATAACCTAAATCAAATCCCTTATGAATATACAGTGGAAGTGAGAAATAGATTTAAGGGACTAGATCTGATAGACAGAGTGCCTGATGAACTATGAATGGAGGTTCGTGACATTGTACAGGAGACAGGAATTAAGACCATCCCCAAGAAAAAGAAATGCAAAGAAGCAAAATGGCTGTCTGAGGAGGCCTTAGAAATAGCTGTGAAAAGAAGGGAAGTGAAAAGCAAAGGAGATAAGGAAAGATATACCCATTTGAATGCAGAGTTCCAAAGAATAGCAAGGAGAGATAAGAAAGCCTTCCTCAGTGATCAGTGCAAAGAAATAGAGGAAAACAATGGGAAAGTCTAGAGATCTCTTCAAGAAAATTAGAGATACTAAGGGAATATTTCATGCAAAGATGGGCTCAATAAAGGACAGAAATGGCGTGGACCTAACAGAAACAGAAGATATTAAGATGAGGTGGCAAGAATACACAGAAGAACTGTACAAAAAAGATCTTCCTGACCCAGATAATCATGATGGTGTGATCACTCACCTAGAGTCAGACATCCTGGAATGTGAAGTCAAGTGGGCCTTAAGAAGCATCACTACGAAGAAAGCTAGTGGAGTTTTTGGAATTCCAGTTGAGCTATTTCAAATCCTGAAAGATGATGCTGTGAAAGTGCTACACTCAATATGCCAGCAAATTTGGAAAACTCAGCAGTGGCCACAGGACTGGAAAAAGTCAGTCTTCATTCCAATCCCAAAGAAAGGCAATGCCAAAGAATGCTCAAACTACCGCACAATTGCACTCATCTCACACACTTGTAAAGTGATGATTAAAATTCTCCAAGTCAGGCTTCAGCAATACGTGAACAGTGACTTCCAGATGTTCAAGCCGGTTTTAGAAAAGGCAGAGGCACCAGAGATCAAATTGCCAACATCTGCTGGATCATCAAAAAAGCAAGAGAGTTCCAGAAAAGCATCTATTTCTGTTTTATTGACTATGCCAAAGCCTTTGACTATGTGGATCACAATAAACTGTGGAAAATTCTGAAAGAGATGGGAATACCAGACCACCTGACCTGCCTCTTGAGAAACCTTTATGCAGTTCAGGAAGCAACAGTTAGAACTGGACATGGAACAACAGATTGGTTCCAAATAGGAAAAGGAGTATGTCAAGGCTGTATATTGTCACCCTGCTTATTTAACTTATATGCAGAGTACATCATGAGAAAAGCTGGGCTGGAGGAAGCACAAGCTGGAATGAAGGTTGCCGGGAGAAATATCAACAACCTCAGATATGCAGATGATACCACACTTACGGCAGAAAGTGAAGAGGAGCTAAAAAGCCTCTTGATGAAAGTGAAAGAGGAGAGTGAAAAAGTTGGTGTAAAGCTCAACATTCAGAAAACTAAGATCATGGCATCTGGTCCCATCACTTTATGGCAAATAGATGGGGAAACAGTGGACACAGTGGCTGACTTTATCTTTGGGGGCTCCAAGATCACTGCAGATGGTGATTGCAGCTATGAAATTAGAAGACACTTACTCCTTGGAAGGAAAGTTATGACCAACCTAGACAGCATATTAAAAAGCAGAGACATTACTTTGTCAACAAACGTCTGTCTAGTCAAGACTATGGTTTTTCCAGTAATCATGTATGGATGTGAGAATTGGATTATAAAGAAAGCTGAGCTCCGAAGAATTGATGCTTTTGAACTGTAGTGTCAGAGAAGACTCTTGAGAGTCCCTTGGACTGCAAGGAGATCCAACCAGTCCATCCTAAAGGAGATCAGTCCTGGGTGTTCTTGGAAAGACTGATGCTAAAGCTGAAACTCCAATATTTTGGCCCCCTGATGTGAAGAGCTGACTCATCTGAAAAGACCCTGATGCTGGGAAAGATTGAGGGCAGGAGGAGAAGGGGACGACAGAGGATTAGATGGTTGGATGGCATCACTGATTCAATGGACATGGGTTTGGGTGAACTGTGGGAGTTGGTGATGGACAGGGAGGCCTGGTGTGCTGCTGTTCATGGTGTCTCAAAGAGTTGGACATGACAGAGCGACTGAACTGAACTGAACTGAAAGCGTTGAGATTTGGGGTTGCTTGTTACATAGCATTATTATGGCAATAGATAACTGATCCATCGATCTTAAAGCAGGTATGATGAAGGCAGTTAGTTTAAGGTTGATAGTCTTTATTAAGAAATTCCCTTTCATTTCTATTTTTCTAAACACTTCTAGCCACAACTGATATTGAATAACTTTTAGGCAGTCATTGAGATTATTTTAAGCTTTTCTAATTGAGCCTACTGATGTACTTTTTATATGAATAGGTTTCCTATTAATAGGCTGTCCTGGCCTTCCTAGGATGAGTCATTCTTAGTAGCAGTTGATCATTCCTTAAATGTACTATTGAATTCCATATGCTAATATTCTCCTCAGGGATTTAGCATCTCTATTCATAAATGAAATTAGTTTGTAGCTTCCTATTTTGGCCCATCCTTTTCAATTTTGGTATAAAGCATAAGTCAACTTTATAAAGTGACTCAGTTAGTTTTTAGTCTTTGCCTATGTTCTGAATCAATTTGTATAATAATCTGACTAATAGAATTCACCATTAAAGCCATCTGGTCATTGAATCTTTTTGATAATTTGTAATTTCTGTGATAACTTTTAATTTTAACTTTTCCCTCTTATTATTGGTCTTAAGTTTTCTTACTTATTTTTAATTACACTTTGGGAAATTCAAATTACTTTAATGATAGCCAGTAATATACTGCCCACCTACAAATGTAGGAGGCATAAGAGATGTGGGTTTGATCCCTGGGTCAAGAAAATCCCTTGGAGGAGAGCATGGCAACACACTCCAGTATTCTTGCCTGGAGAATCCCATGGACAAAGGAGCCTGGCAGGCTATAGTCCATTGGATTGCAGAGAAGCTACTTAAGCATGTATGCAATATATATCCTGTACTTTGTTTTTGGAAGCTGCCTTTCAATCATCTGGGAACACAGTTTGATATAATTAACTAAATAAATAAACACAGCTCAGGCCATTTGTTTCAGTAGCTACAACTTAATATCAAACTTAAAGTGAGTTTGTATCTTTATGCAACCTAATATTTCTGCATGCAATGGTATGGTTATGTACATGTGTGGCCACCATATTTTCTTAATTTTTTCGGTGGGTGGGTCTTTGGGAGAACCTTTTGTCTACTTTTTCTGGCCAGGAAAGTGGGGTTAGAAAAAGTAATCTGGATTTATCAATGTTAAAATTTTGAATGATTGTACATGATTTGTGTTCATCATGTAAGAAAATGCCTGAAAGTAGAACTCTTTCGAAAATCCTAGAATTTCACCATCATGTAGATTGGCCTAAGTTATACATGGTTATTTGAGATTTAATAGACACTGTGTAGAAATATCTCTTGCTGACTTGGCCTATGTCCTCCATGGCCTCATGAGAAGATGAGGCAGGGCCGGCACTTACTAGCCACAGAGCATGATTGGCTCTGTGTTCTCGTTTCTCTGGACTCTGTTGTCTCTGTGACATGCTCAGTTCTCAGGTTTCAGGCACCTTATTTTATTAGCATCAAGAATAAATATTTATACAGCACTTACTATGCGTCAGTGATAACATTTACCATCCCCATTTTGCAGTTTAGGAAAGGAAGGCACAGAAAGATTGCAGAGTTTGCCCCTGCTTGCCAGCATGTGAGTATTCATGCTAAGATTCACATCCAGGTGGTAAGTCCCCCTGGGCTGCACTGTCAGCCCCTGTGCAATTCCCCCCATCCCGCCACCATTCTTCCTCATTTCGTCTTATTTTTCTACCTGTTCACCAGAGTGTTTGGCTCCATTGGACTTAGTGTTGGTCCTATACATTTATTTCTAGATGAGGATAGAAGAGACAAAGAGAAAAAAAAAGTCAAAGTGGAAAGAGTAAAGGGCTGACAGGGAAACAATTCATGGATTCTGATTTGAGACTATGACTGACCCCAGCTCTAAAAACTAGACATAACAAAGTATCTGTCACATGGTGTGATTGTGAAGATTTTCTGAGCAAAGGGTCTGATATATCACTAACATTCAATGGAGACTAGTTAATCATCGAAAAGGATGATGATGATGGTGATGAATGATGAAATAAAATAAAATCAAGCTTCTGGCACCAACTGGCTCTGTGACCTTGCTTCTCTGGGTCTCTGTTCCCTCATTTGTTCTTTGGAAGATGGGACTTAGCGGTGGAGAAGGTGAGTGAGATTAAGAGTGGGAATGGTGTCCATAGTGACTTATACATACGGCTAAGTATAATCAGGGCCCATCAGGGCTATGGTTGGCAGATGGAACAATGAGAAAGCAAAGCAAAATAAAATAGAATGTCTAGTCAAATCTGAATTTCAGATAAGTTATGAATGCTTACTTAACATAAGTATGTCCCAAACATTGAATGGAATATACTTACACTAAACAATTAATTGTTATTAGAACTCAGTTCTCCTGGTTTCCCTGCCTGGTCTAGTGTCCAGATTTCCCAGATTAGAAAGCTGCAGTAAATTGGTGCCAGGCCAAGTTGTTCCCTTAAGTCAAGGATCTGAGTTTGAGAATCTCCTTCTTCCCTACCCTATCTTCTTTCTTCTTTGGGCAAAAAGGATAGAGTAACTAAATGGGGAAATTTGTTTGTCATAAATTACCAAGAGAAGAGCTTCTCCAGATTCAATAAGGCAATTATTATATCTTGAGGAAAGAACAATTGATTGTTCCAAACAAATGCTCCAGCTTGTGATTTCACGGAAATCTGTGTCTCTAACCTGCTGTAGTTGTTAAGTCAGAAGTAAATATGTTCTTAATAGCTAACTGGTATTTATTGAATGTACAATAACTTGCCTGCTAAGCTTAAATGAAATGCACTGTTAATTAAAACTATCTCTGTACCAAGTCCTCTAGGGAAAACACATTACAAACACTCTGACTTGAGAGTTTTTTTTCACTCTCACTTCCCAACTGAGCCCCTCTTGGTAAATTTTAATATGATCTGTTTGGAGACCTGCAGATGTTTTTACTGGGCAGTTTTCATCCTGCTTAGGGATATGAAAACTTCACTTACTGATTCAGACTTGAGAACTCTTCAGAGAGACCCTAAGCTGAAGCTATGTGCTTGGTGCTCCAAAGCTTGCTCTGGCCACTTGGAATAGTTGGGGTTGCATCTGAATTTGCCAACTGATTGGCTGTTCAGACCAAACCTTTCACTTTGCCTCTTGGAGCTTGGAGAATTTTCCAACCTGTGACATAAATGTAACCAATTAGATCTTTGGTGATAGGTCAGAAAAGAGGCTGGGCAGGATTCAGAAGCACAGGCTGACCTTGACTTGTTCAATGGGCCTCAGTACGTTCCAGTCCTCCTGCTGTGTGAACCCCCGATTTGGTTCTGTTTAGAGACAGCTTTTGTTTATTTATCTGCTTATTTGTTTTCTCGTTATTCCACAAGTATTTGATGTCTGTGTGTCTAGTGGACCTGAAATCTCACGAATACTGTGACTGGGGAGATAAAGTCCCAGTCCCAGCTGTGTCACTTGCAGACATACAAATTCACATTTATGCAATTCGAGCAGTCATTTCACTCCCCTGAGTTTGTTCCCTTTTCTGCAAAGTGAGGATAGTGTCTTCCCTACAAATCACTGAATGGTTGTGAAGTTCAAATGAGACAATGCATGCACATACCCTTTCAAAGTCAAAAGAATCATCATAGAGATGTGTATTTTCCCCCATAGCTGATAGCCATGGTTCCTGTGAGTTCCCCAGCACCCATTGGATTTGCAGAGCTGCAGTGCACTGAGGACCAGTGAATGACAGCCTGTGAGGCCCTGGGCAAGGTGGGCAGGCCTCAAGGATGGACAGCTCAACCTCCCATAGTCCCCTAAGCGTGAGAGCCAGCTGAATAATTAATAAAGCATGATTGTCTTTCGGGATGTAGAGACTAGGAAACACTCGCAAAGACCGGAGCTCATTTGATTTGTGCAGCATTCCTAGGAGGATGGAAGGCAGGTTTTCTTTCTCCTGTTATGGCTAAGGAACTGAACTGCAGAAGAGGAACATGACCAGTCCAAGGTCACTGTGTGCACAAGTACCCCGACCAGGGCGAACTGCAGGTCTTTCCTGTACATTCAAGATAGCAGTCTGTTCTCCATCAGGCTGAGAACCCTAGCATCTGTCTCACCCAGACTCTGGGGAATGTGTTTACTGGGGGTCAGGAGCCTCTGAACCAATCAGTCAGACCTGTTTTGTGGTGTAGAGCTTAGTGAGTGAGCCTGGCTGCATTTCAGCACCCGCAGGCCTTGGTGGGATGCTCTTGTGCAGGACACAAAGAGAATAAGAGTAAGTGGTGGTCTTAGGTGGGTGGGGACTGGCTAGGCTTTGTTGTCCCTGAGGCAGATCACTGGGGCCGCTGACCTCCTTAGGACAATCTGAGATTTCCCTGATGGCGTGTTTGTCTCCACAGTGCTCTCAGAGGGTGCAATAAAAAGTCAATATCTGATTGCAGTGGGAAACCTTAAGTAAGCTCTAATGACTTGGGTGTGTGGATATTAAGGGTCAATGTAATTATAATTCCAAGATAATGGGGGGGGCACACTCAACAAGGTTTTGTGCTAATGTTGCTGATTTCCCCTTTGTCTCTCAAGTGGATGTTCCGAGGTAGGGCTGGAGGGTGGGGGTGGGGGCATCTAAGGCTGCCCTGCATGTTACCAGGACTGCTGAGTTTTGCCTTTCCTGTCCCTGCCTTTCCTGTCCAGTGCTAGCTTTGTCACTAGCAACACCAGATCTCTGGCTGCCCTGCACTCTCTGGCCCTCAAATTCTCCATTTTGGAAATGAAATGGATAAGAGTGATTTCCAAGGGTCCCTGTAACTCTGAGCTTCTTAGAACCACTGATGCATCCAAGAAATGCCAGATCCAGGCCTCCAGGGCAGCCTAAGAGACAGAGATGAGGTGCAAATTGAATGAAGAGTGTGGTTTTCAGTCTCACCAGTTGCCTTCGCTTCAAGAGCTCGGTGGCAGTGTTGGGCTCCTGGCTTCTATATGTGGGAGCACAGATATGGCGCATTTCTGTCACTGCATGAAGTCCTATTGAGCAGCACTCAGAATAGTCCTGGGAGGAAGCTAGCAGGTGACAGGGTGCCTAAGCACGGGACGGAGGAGAGCAGGAAGGTCTGATTGGTGAAGACTGGTTTATCATCCTGGAGTTGCCTTTTAAAATTTGATGTTAGTTGTTCAGTTGTGTTCAACTCTCTGCGACCCCATGAACTTTAGCCCACCAGACTCCTCTGTCCATGGGATTCTCCAGGCAAGAACATGGGAGTGGGTTGCTGTTTCCTTCTCCAGGGGATCTTCCCGACCCAGGGATCAAACCCAGGACTCCTGCATTGCGGCAGATTCTTATCCGCTGAGAGGCCAGGGAAAATGTTACATGTTAGCAACAAACCAAAGTATTGTCTAAGTTCCTCTTTTTTCTCAAAGGGAGTTATGGATGGCCTATTTCTTCCTGACTTCCCCTCCCCTTCCCACTCCCAAGCCTCTTACTCTACCTAGGGGTTGCCCAATTCAGCAAATAAAAATACAGGATTCCCATTTAAGTTGGAATTTTAGATAAGCAATAAATCCTTTTCCTTATTACTATTAACTTTTATCAGAGTATAGTTGCTTGTTAGTATCTGCTGTACTGCAAAGTGAATCAGCCACATATGTACATATATCCCCTCTTTTTTGAATTTCCTTCATATTTAGGTCACCACAGGGCATTGAGTAGCATTCCGTGTACTGTACAGTCAGTTCTCATTAGTTATCTATTTAATACATAGCAGGGAGAAGGCAATGGCAACCCACTCCAGTACTCTTGCCTGGAAAATCCCATGGGTGGAGGAGCCTGGTAGGCTGTAGTCCATGGGGTCGCGAAGAGTCGGATATGACTGAGCGACTTCACTATCACTTTTCACTTTCATGCATTGGAGAAGGAAATGGCAGCCCACTCCAGTGTTCTTGCCTGGAGAATCCCAGAGACGGCAGAGCCTGGTGGGTTACCGTCTATGGGGTCGCACAGAGTTGGAACGACTGAAGTGACTTAGCAGCAGCAGCAGCAGCAGTGTGTATATATCAATCCCAGTCTCCCAGTTCATCCCACCCCTTTTCTCCCTTGGTTTCCATGTGTTTGTTCTCTACATCTGTTTCTCTGTTTCTGTTTTGCAAATAAGTTCATCTGTACCATTTTTTCTAGATTCCAATAGAAGTTACATTATATGATTGAATCCTTTTACTTTTTTAGTATAAGTATGTTCCATGCAATATTTAGGGCATACTTATACTAAAAATTTATTTGTTGTCTGTCTGAAATTCTACTTTAACTGGTTGTCCTCCTGTGTTTATCTGGCCACCCAGCCCTCATCACTTCCCATGTGGGGCCTCAGAGGATCTCAGGCCTAGGGTCACAGGCCTGGGGACAGGTGTGGATGTCCTTCCACATTTTGCATATGTATTGTTGGGTGTCTGATCATGTGACAAGGGTGGGGTGTGAGCAGAGGAAACACAGACATCTGCCCAAGCCTAAGGGCTCTACGTCTGTGTATGCTGGGTGGGCAGGGGATAAGGGGCCATCGTTGTGGGTTCCTTCCTGTGCTTCTTCCAGGGACCATATGTCTTGATTCCCCCAAAGTGAGCAGAGGAGATTTACTGCTTGATTTGTCAGTTATAGAAGGTTTGACTGGATTGTTTTCCCCATGAGTGTGCATAGCTGGCTTATACATATATCTCACCATCTCTGAGGGCACAAGGGAGGCTGTTGGAGGACGCTTACCACTCAGGAAGAGCCACCCTCTTCCTCCTTGAGTCCCCTGGGGGTCATGCCACTTGAATCATCCAGCCCTGCTCCATTTGTTCTACACTGATCTCCATTCAGTCTCCTGGTTTTGCCTCGGGCTGGGTGTATGGGTCAAATTCCCAAGTGGCTCAGTGGTAAAGAATCTGCCTACCAATGCAGAAGACACCAGAGATGTGGATTCAATCCCTGTGTGGGAAAGATCCCCTGGGGAAGGGCATGGCAACCCACTGCAGTATTCTTGCCTGGAGAATCCCATGGGCAGAGGAACCTGGCAGGCTATCAGTCCACAGTGTCCTAAAGAGTTGACATGACTGAGCATCTGAGCACTCACACACACACATGTGTATAGGGCCTGGGGGCTGCAGGTTGGAAAGCAGTAGACCAGGCTGTGATAGAACTGAGCTGCCAGTAGCCACTCCTGGTCCTGAGTTTTCCCTTCTCCCTCTCTCTGACTCCCTTCTTGTCTCTCTACCCCAGTCTGATGTTCGTGAGGAGGTTGGAACAGTTCAGTCTGACCTCGGTCACTCTTTCAGGTCCATCTGTCCTGCTTTCAGGTTCCCTTTGGCCCCATGGATGCTGAACTGACTCTGAGAATGATTCTCCCCCTGGTGCCCTACCACCACCTTACTCCATTACAGGAACCTCTGCTTCCGCTTTCTGTACGCACTGCAACACCCAGATACTCGATAACCATCTTAGCCTTGCCTCCTTTCCTAGACACTGTCCCTTCCTGCCGTCAGTTTCTCACTTGACTTTCCACTCCCTGATTACTTCCTATTTGGTAGTTTCTGCTGCAGCCCCACAGTCTTTAGGAAGCCTTTGCTGGCCGTGTGGCTGTCACATCCCTCCCGCCTCTGGACGCCTGGAGCCCCTAAGACCTGAACCGTGTCGACACAGCCAGCATTGGCTGCTGCAGCCTCGGCTCCCAGTGTCAGTCTGCCCCCTCTTCAGCAACCTCAAGGACTTTAAAAAGACTGGTCTAATACCTTCCATATTTCTGGTACCAGGTCTAGTGTGCTTGCTGCCCAAAATAGGGTGATGAAATAATCAAAGGCTGGGAAGACCCACGCGGGGTGTTCTAGTCATGCCAGGAAGATGGCACTGCCCTTCCCTCCTGGGCCAGAGTGGGCAGAATGTTGCCATGCTGGATTGTCTCCGAAGGTCACAATTTTATTTATGTTTGTTTAGTTGCTAAGTCGTGTCCGACTCTTTTGCAACCCCGTGGACTGTAGCCTGCCAGGCTCCTCTGTTCATGGGATTCTCTAGACAAGAATATTGGAGTGGGTGGCTGTTTCCTTCTCCAGGGGATCTTTCTGATCCAGTGATTGAACCCACATATCCTGCATTGCAGGCTGGCTCTTTAACACTGAGCCACCAGTTTTGATTATCAATGTATATACTTGTAGCTGACGAGCATCATTTCCAAGCGAAACAATGGGCAGAACCTTAAGTCACTGACCAGACATCACTGCATGGAGATGAGGGAGCAGGACTGAAAGTCAGTCCACCTCATCCCCTGACTCCAAAGGGGGCCTGCTGAGTGGAGTTAGAGCCACCTGCTGAGACAGCCTGTGCCCTTCCGCCTTGTAATAACTGGGGATTCAGTTCCTCTGTGGAAGTTTCTCCGTGCATGCTTGACAGATTGCTTAAAATTTGACGTTGCCTGTTTGTGCCCTATTTCCCTTTCGGTGTCTTTTCCTAAAGGATAATATGGGGGATACTTATGACAACACGCGCAGGGCCCACCTTTCCTCTTCTCGCTTTCTCAGAGCCCTAGCTGGTGCCTCAGTGGAAGCTCCGGCTGTGACTGTGGCTGTCTTGTTTCATGTCGGCCCTGGGCCTCATCCTGGACTGTAAACATCAAACTCACCCTTGACAGGTTGTGACATCCTCCAAGGCTGGAGACATTTTTTAGCTGTCAGGGAGGACCAGCTGACAGGTCTGCATCTCAGAATGTTTGCTGGGCTCTGGCACATCTTCCTAGGGGCAGAAGCGACACCCCACCCACTTCAGGCTGTTGGTACCTGTGAGTCTCTGCTTCACTGTCCTTTACTGGAGGCTGGGCTGTTCCTTGAAAGAGCTGGATAAAGCATAGCTAACAGCTCCCTTTCTCTCGGTGGCCCAATATATGCTTGTCCTCTGCAGAAAGTCTGAGAGAGGAATCTGGTCAGCAGCATGACCACATCAGATCCATCCCACCTGGGAACCAGTTCACAGTGCTTGACAGCATGCAGAGTCTTTCCTGACGCATCAGCCTCTCTGTGTCTGCTGGAAGGTCTGGTGCCCTGCTTGACCTACTGCTGCTGCTGCTAAGTCGCTCCAGTTGTGTCCGACTCTGTGCGACCCCATAGACAGCAGCCCACCAGGCTCCGCTGTCCCTGGGATTCTCCAGGCAAGAACACTGGAGTGGGTTGCCATTTCCTTCTCCAATGCATGAAAGTGAAAAGTGAAAGCGAAGTCGCTCAGTTGTGGCCGACTCTTTGCGACCCCATGGACTGCAGCCCACCAGGCTCCTCCGTCCATGGGATTTTCCAGGCAAGAGTACTGGAGTGGGGTGCCATCACCTTCTCCACCCTTCTAGACCTAGGCTGTATATAAAAGTTAGAACCAGGGACTTCCCTGATGGTTCAGTGGTTAAGAATCCACCTGTCAATGCAGGGGACAGGTTTGATCCCTGGTCCAGGAAGATCCTACGTGCTACAGAGTGACTAAACCTGGTGCCATAACTACTGAAGCTAATATGCTATAGAGCCCTTGCTCCTCAACAGGAGAAGCCACTGCAGTGAGAAGCCCCTGCGCCGCAACTAGAGAGTAACCCCTGCTCTCTGCAACCAGAGAAAGTCCAGAGCAGCAACAAAGACTCTGTGCAGTCAAAAATAAATAGATAACTGTTTACAAAACAGGGCTTCCCCGGTAACTCAGACAGTAAAGAATCTGCCTGCGATGCAGGACACCTGGGTTCAATCCCTGGTGTGGGAAGATCCCTTGGAGATCTTGGAGAAGGAAATGGCAACCCACTCCAGTATTCTTTCCTAGAGAATTCCATGGGCAGAGGAGCCTGGTGGGCTACAATCCATGGGGTTGCAAAAAGTCAGACACAGCTGAATGACTAATACTTTCAACTTTCGAGGACCAATAATACTGAAAACTAATATTTTTTCAGTTCTTACAATCCAACAGGCTTGTAACCGTTTCCCACATGTCAACTCATTTATTCCTAACAATAAACCAATAGTGTGGGCACTATATTGTGCCCATTTTACAGAGGAGGATTTGAGGGCACAGAGAAGTCAACCTCTTGCCCAAGATCACCAGCTCGGGAGAGGCAGGACTGGGCTTTGAACTCAGGCAGCTTGGCTCCAGTATATTCTATGGCCAGCCCAGCAATTCTTGCCCAGTTATTTTGCCGAGTTGTCATGAAGTTCAAATGAGCCAATGGATGATAAAGCACTTGGAAAAGCATAAAATTATTATGCAAGCACAAGGTGTTTTATGAACAGCTGGCTCCTTCAACAGATACTGGGATGACAGTTGGATTTGACTTTTTAATTAATTTAAAAGCAAGCTTGTTGGGTAGAGGCAGAGAATACAGGTCCAATCAGACTTTAAGAACATCCTCGTCTTTCCCTATGCCTTCCGACTGCTTTGATTTCCTCACTGCTAAATTCCTGAGCCCTGATCTATTAAGAATTTCCATTAGGTATAGAGTTAAACAGTGATGTGGCGTCATAGAATCATAGAGAGAAACAGCCTTTCAGACCACTGATCCATTCAGTCTAGGAAATAGCTAACCTGGATCTTTCCTATCTTTGCCTTAAGAACACTCTGTGGATCTGTCCTTCACGACTTTTTCTAAACTCTTGCAAAGTCTATTTTAGATGTGTTATTTATATATTATATAGCCTGTTTCCAGCAAAGACTGTCTACCCACAAGCTCTCAGGGAGAACCAACAAGCAAATTCAGCATGAAAGCAGGTGCATCAGGGGGTAGACCTGGTCTTCTAACTTTTTCAACAGTCCCATACTTTTCTTGAGTGCCTCCTGGATTCTGCTCCGAGGATGAAAGATGAATATCCTGCAGGGTACACAAACCTTATCTTAGAACCATACCTCTCTTTTGCGGAGGGAAAGAGGGTGTGGTTGGCAGAATAAGAGATTGGCTTTCCAAAGGCAATGCCAAAGAATGCTCAAACTACCACACAGTTGCATTCATTTCACATGTTAGTAAAATAATGCTTAAAATTCTCCAAGCCAGGCTTCAGCAATACATGAACCGTGAACTTCCAGATGTTCAAGCTGGTTTTAGAAAAGGCAGAGGAACCAGAGATCAAATTGCCAACATACGCTGGATCATGGAGAAAGCAAGAGAGTTCCAGAAAAACATCTATTTTTTGCTTTATTGACTATGCAAAAGCCTTTGACTGTGGATCACAATAAGCTGTGGAAAATTCTGAAAGAGATGGGAATACCAGACCACCTGACCTGCCTCTTGAGAAACCTGTATGCAGGTCAGGAAGCAACAGTCAGAACTGGACATGGAACAACAGACTGGTTCCAAATTGGGAAAACAGTACGTCAAGGCTGTATATTGTCACCCTGCTTATTTAACTTATATGCAGAGTACATTATGAGAAACACTGGGCTGGATGAAGCACAAGCTGGAATCAAGATTGCTGGGAGAAATATCAATAACCTCAGATACGCAGATGACACCACTCTTATGGCAGAAAGTGAAGAAAAACTAAAGAGCCTCTTGATGAAAGTGAAAGAGGAGAGTGAAAAAATTGGCTTAAAGCTCAACATTCAGAAAACTAAGATCATGGCATCTGCTTCCATCACTTTAAGGCAAATAGATGGGGAAACAGTGGACACAGTGGCTGACTTTATCTTTGGGGGCTCCAAGATCACTGCAGATGGTGATTGCAGCTATGAAATTAGAAGACACTTACTCCTTGGAAGGAAAGTTGTGACCAACCTAGACAGCATATTGAAAAGCAGAGACATTACTTTGTCAACAAGGGTCCGTCTAGTCAAGGTTATGGTTTTTCCAGTGGTCATGTATAGATGTGAGAGTCTGACTATAAAGAAAACTGAGCACCGAAGAATTGATGCTTTTGAACTCTGGTGTTGGAGAAGACTCTTGAGAGTCCCTTGAACTTCAAGGAGATCCAACCAGTCCATCCTAAAGGAGACCAGTCCTGGGTGTTCATTGGTGGGACTGATGTTGAAGCTGAAACTCCAAAACTTTGGCCACTTTATGCGAAGAGCTGACTCATATGAGAAGACCCTGATGCTGAGAAAGATTGAGGGCAGGAGGAGAAGGGGATGATAGAGGATGAGATGGTTGGATGGCATCACCGACTCAGTGGGCATGTGTTTGGGTGAATTCCGGGAGTTGGTGATGGACAGGGAGGCCTGGCGTGCTGTGGTTCATGGGGTCGCAAGAGTCGGATATGACTGAGTAACTGAACTGAACTGACCCCCTGGTTACCTTGACTTGTCCCATTACTTGACTTCAGTACCTTACCTGAACTGACCCCCTGGTTACCTTGACAGGGAAGGCTGGTATGCTGGTCCCTGGTCTGTTCTCACTGACTTTTGGATTTCTACACCCTTGTCTGTTTCACTTTTCAAGAGCATCCATTAAGTTTCACCTTAAGGTTGTTGCTCCGGTATCCTATTCCTGCTTGCCTTTCTTCAGATTTATCATGTCTAATTGTAAAGTTTTCTTTGAGGTCCAAAAGTTGGTATCATGATGCTTCGCATAAGACTGCAACAACAGCATGTGTGAGTCAGCCAGAATGACCTTAAAGACAATATATTTGGCTCTATCTGTGATCTGTGATCATTCTTATCACCCACATGTTCTAAAATCTAAATACTTTGCTGGAAATCTGTGAGGTCATAGCCATCTATTTTGCAAAAAGCATCTGTTCTTTTCCTTTTCAGCTCTGGAAACTTATGCTTAAAGGCCACAAGGGAATATAAATCTTAAAGTTTTTTAATGTTTATAATAAATATATAAATATAATTTTGAAATGGAGACTACAAGTTGAGTTTCTACCATGTGCCAGACAGTGCTGGACATGTTATAGATTTCATCTTGTTTCATAACATAGAATTGATCAGCACGTAAGGGTTACACAGATGTGTAGTTTAACAGTCAAGAGTCAGTACTTTGAGTAAAATGAGCATTCAGGGTTTGACTGAGGACCACTGGCTTTGTCTTTTCTAGGAGTCATGTGTGGATGTGAGAGTTGGACCATAGAGAAGACTGAATGCTGAAGAAATGATGCTTTCAAATCAGTTCTGGAGAAGACTCTTGAGAGTCCCTTGGACATCAAGGAGATCAAACCTGTCAATCCCAAAGGATATCAGACTTGAATATTCATTAGAAGGACTGATGTTGAAGCTGAAGCTCCTATACTTTGGCCACCTGATGTGAAGAGCTGACTCATTAGAAAAGAGCATGATTCTGGGAAAGATTGAGGGCAGGAGGAGAAAGGAGTGACAGAGGATGAGATGGTTGGATGGCTTCACCGCCTCAGTGGACATGAGCTTGAGCAAACTCTGGGAAATAGTGAAGGACAGGGAAGGCTGGTATGCTGTAATTCATGGGTTGCAAGGAGTTGGACATGACTGAGTGACTAAACATTGGCTCCTCCTGATCAAACAGGGAACACAAAGACACATCATCACACTGAAGGGGGATGGAGTCAGTGGGGGTGTTGGCATGCCTTACACAGTACCTGCCATTGATATGAAATAGAACAAGCGATAAGAGGAGACCTAGGGCCTTGGAGAATCACATGTGTAATCCGCACTTTCATTCAGCCTTAAACATTGCTTCAGGTCAGCAAGCATGATTGGAGAACCAGTGATTTGCTTGATTCTGTTTCAGCTACTAGGGAGACAGAGAAGGATCTAGAGTAAAGCAGAAATCTTCATATCCCCACTAAAGGGTTCTATAAGTATAAGAGAAACAACAGAAATATACATAAATTTTAAAATGTAGACGAGGAGAAGGGACAGATAAATAAGGCATAGACAAATGCTTTAGAATATGGACCATTCAAGAATATAAATAAAATTCAATGGATCAAGCTGGCCACATTTCAATGAATCATTCATCAATGTTTCTAGCACTGTACTAAGTGCTATCAGAATTGCCAAAACTGTAACAGGAGGCCTTTTTCCTAAAAAGAATTTGTATCTGGGGAGAGAGACAAAATGCACAGCGGACATCAAGTCGCAATCACCTATGCAAGTGCTGGACTTGAAGACACAGGCTGTAAAAGGCAAAAGGGAATTGTTCCAGGGTTGATGTCCCTTTAAGTTCCTCCTCTGCTCCGTTTCTGTGCACAGCTCCTTGGCTGGCATGATATGCTCCTCCAGAGCACAACCAGGAAGTCATGGTAGGGGGGGTGCTCTCAGAGCCACCTGCCACATCCTAGGGGGACTCGGGGTGGCTGATGAGCTCCACAGCTCATCCTTAATTAGAAAAGCCACTAAAAACTCCACCAGAGAGCCCTGCCCCAGAGCTGCGCTGCGCCTGTTTGCTAATGCGACTTGCTTGGGTTGATTGATACTTGTTTCGCAATTCCTTCCGTCAGCTTTCTCTGGTTCGGCCATCTGTTTTCCAGCCAATGAGAGGCACACTGGCTCCAATCCTGGCCTGATGTGCAGTGAAGATGACTTAACGGGGGGTTGGGGGTTTGAACTGGGGCTTGGAAGTGATGTACTTTTGGCATTGAGTCGTCCCCAGGGAGAAAGTAGCCGTCATGGGCTGGCAAGACTTCTTGGATTTTGGGTTATATTACCTGAGATTCAGGGCCAAGGTTAGCAGAAGCTGATCCAGAACCTCCCATGATGCTCCTAGAGCTTCTGGGATGCTCATCTTCTTTTTCTAGATATATTCATCTGGCCTTTTCACCCCACAGCCCATCTACCTGGGTGTTTTGATGTCTGTCCACTGGAAAAATTCAGCCCTTTCTTCTTTAGCAATAATTGTGTAAAGAACATTATCCTGGGAAGAGGAAACAAGACAGTAAGGCATAACTCTGCATTCAAAGAGCTTATAGTCTTGATTGGAAACATACATACACATACTTTGTGTGTGTATATGTATAAAAGATCTGAGGAAAATGCAGGGAAGTTTATGGTGAAATTAAGGTTTAAATTGTGTTACCAATAGTAGCCCCAGGAAAGAAAGCATTTAAAATGGTCAATAGAGTTTGAAATCATCAGGAAAGTCTTTAAAAGGGAAGCAACTCATGATGTGAGTTTTCAGGCATGGATCGTATTTGGATAAACGAAGCCACAAGGGATGAGTGGAGAAGAAATCAATTTAACACATACGTTATTGTTGTTCAGTTGGTAAGTCATGCCTGACTCTTCTGTGAACCCATGGACTATAGCCCGCCAGGCTTCTCCTCTGTTCATGGGATTTCCCAGGCAAGAATACTGGAGTAGGTTGTCATTTCCTTTTTCAGGGATTCTTCCTGACTCAGGGATCGAACCCGTGTCTCCTGCTTCGCTGGCAGATTCTTTACCACTGAGCCACCAGGAAAATTCATTTAACACTTGTATATATAGGTGAACTACACATATGGGCAAAACTCTGCTTTGGAGTAATAGTCCAGGTATAAAAGAAAGTCAGGCCAGAAAAACACTAAGTTTCTAAAGTGTTTTTGCTAAATTGTCTCCCCAGCATCAGTCTGAGGATGTTGCTAAAGTCCACAGAGGAGGAGGACTCTCAGTCTCAGAGGGAAAATGCAGAGCAGGGTGGGCAGAGTCAGCTGCTGCAGAGGAGCTGGGCTGGCTGAGCCTGGAGCCCTGAGTGGAGGGCAGCTGGACAGGGGGAGGTACAGTGGCTGCCATGACCAGCATACTGAGCTCTGGCTCCATTCAACAGGATCTGATGTCCACGGGGGAGAGTCCAGCTCAGTGAATGTCTGGGATGCCCTACAGTGGCCCAAATCCAGCCATTGGCAGGGAACGTAGGAAGTTATAGACTCTCAAGAATTGAGGTCCCTGAGATCCCAAGTAAGCCAGCTGGGGATCTTGCATATCACTGGTGGTGGTAGGAAATAAGATTGATAAGTAGGGAGAGAGAGGGGCAGAAGTGCAGCCATACACAGTGGGTGGTTTGCGAGTGATGTGCATTGAGGAATCTATACCTTTGAGGAGCATGGTTCTCCCCTGGTGCTTGGCGCATGCTCTCATGGCTGGGGACAGGTTTCAGGGCACACACACACACACACACACACACACACACCAGTACTTCCTGATTTCGGTAGGACTGGGCAGAAAAAGAGATGCAGGCAGAGACAGCAATCAATTTCTCCTGTGGGGTTGGGATAGGTAAAGCAAGAAGAAGAGAGGTGGCTGAACAGCGTATTTCTTTATGTTTTTTTAGAAAGAAAGCATACACGTACATAATTTATTCCATAGGCCAAGTGAGGTATACATGAAAACTTGTGACTTTGCGAGACTGAAATGTAGGGGGCATTGACAGGAATTATCACTTGGAATTTATCTGCTTAAAAATGCTGACAATAGTAAAAAAAGAAAAATATTCTAAGTGAGTAGTAAGTTCAGTACTTAAAAGTCAAGAAAGAAAATAGCACTTTTTGAGTCCCCTTTACTATTCATCTAAAACTATCACAACATTGATACACCCCAATACAAAATAAAAAGTTAAAAAAAAAGACAGAAAACAGCACTTTAAAAAGCATTTTGTTAACTTGTTTATTTCTGGCTGCAGTGGGTTTTCATTTCTCTGCGGGCTTTCTGCAGGCGTGGCAAGGGGGCGCTGCTCTCTAGGTGCGGTGCTCAGTCTTCTCCTCATGGTGGCTTCTCTTGTCGTGGAGCACGGGCTCTAGTGTGCTCAGGCTTTGGTACTTGTGGCGCGTGGGCTCAGTTTGTGGTCCTCAGGCTCTAGAGAACAGGCTCAATAGTTGTGGCACTCAGGCTTAGGTGCTCCGAGGAATGTAGGATCTTCCTCAACTAGGAATCGAACCCGTGTCTCCTGCACTGGCAGACAGATTCTTTACCACTGAGCCACCAGGGAATCCAGAAACACACCACTTTTCTTTTGTTTTTATTGATTTGTCTTTTTCTTTTGCCAAAGATTTAGTATTTCACTCATGAGCAAAAAACTATATTAATTACTTTTAAAAATTTAATACTAGTTAAATGATAGCTAACAAATTAACTACTAATTTATTTTAAAATAAAAGGTACAATCTATGTATGTATATATGCATGTATACATATATGCACATTTATGTTACACACATATCATTGGTGTATTTAAATATGCAGGCCATGTTTTTCCAGATCCTCTAGGCTTGGATCACCCTTTCTTTTGTTTTGTAAATTAAATGATTTGAAGCTCCCATCCCTTGAACTGTTGAATATTTTGCATCAAACCTGTTATTTCACGTGGGGATGAGTATGTGTATTAAAGGGAAGGAGATTAAGTTTCTTTGGTCAGCTTACACTCCAAGGTTCTGCTCCTGCTGTGTTCTCAGTCTCTTATCTGTACCCTGCCCAGTGATGCTGCTCTTTAATTCACGCAGTCGTGTTGGTGGGAGGGGTTGCCAACTCCCTTCATGGCCCCAGGGAGCAGCATTGGTGCGAACACCTTAAGGCTCTTGCTAAAGCCTTGCAGTTGACTCCAAGAGACTGACTGTAGACAAGCCCAACATAGGAAACACCCCCGAGCTGAATATTATAATTCCTTCCCCAAAGTTCTTTTTGACTATTCCTGCCACTTTTCTATAACCTACTACCACCCCCACTCTCCACACTCTCCCCCAGAGTGTGTATACCCCTGGCAGTGTTACTAGCGATAAACACAAACTCCTCCCATTTTATCTATCAGAACAAATTAGGTTGCCTTTTAAAAAATTTTTCAAATTTATTTTTGGCTTCATCGAGTCTTAGTTGCGGTGCATGAGATCTTTGTTGTGGCATGTGGGCTTCTGTCTAGTTGCTTCACTTGGATTCCAGAGAGTGTGGACAGGTTAGTTGCTTCACAGCATGTGGGGTTTTAGTTCCTTGCTGCTGCTGCTGCTAAGTCGCTGCAGTCGTGTCCGACTCTGTGCGACCCCATAGATGGCAGCCAACCAGGCTCCGCTGTCCCTGGGATTCTCCAGGCAAGAACACTGGAGTGGGTTGCCATTTCCTTCTCCCTGACCAGGGGTCAAACCTGAGTCTCCTGCAATGGGAGGTGGATTCCTAGACACTGAACTACTAGGAAAGTCCCTAAATTAGGTTTCTTTATTTCAACATTTTTCTGCCCATTCTGGCCTGATCCTTATTAGCAAAGACATTGATTTAAAAAAAAAATAGTCATAGAACCATTTACTCTATGTCCAATTTTGTATCATAAAGACTAGTATAAGCTTTGAGATGCACTTTTCTTTAACTTGTCCTATTTCAAATTCTTAGGCCTGGTTCTCTTGCCAATAATTTTTCTGTGTCCAAATGGGGGTAGTGAAGGAATTATTTAGACATTCCTTTGGAGGCATGTTTTATTTCCTCATGGTAAGTATTTGAGTGTGCTTGTCAGCTATGAAATTCATATTTCAGATCAATCTCTATTTGTTGAGGATCTACTATGTTCCAGATAGTGTGTCAGGTTCCAGGTATGTAGAAATGAGTAAGTAACATTTCTTGCCCCATTTAAGGAGCTTAGCATCTGGTGGGGGATACTGACTCAAACAGAAATGTTTAATATTATGTGGTCAATGTCATGCTCTAGTTATGCACAGGGTACAGTGGAAGCCTAGAATGGATTTAGAATATCTTGGACATTCAGGAAAATCTTTTAGGAGGAAATGAGGCTGAACTGAATCTGGAAGAGGCATTAGTATCAGCCAGATGCGGCAAGAAGAAACAGCCTTCTAGGCAAAGGAAGCTGTGTAGGAAAGAGTGTGGAGACCTGGGACAACCAAGGGGCTGCGGTCAAATATGCTATCTTTAGAGCATAAAAGGCAAAGCAGAATCTTGTGGGAGATGAGACTGGAAATGAGGCCCGGAACTAGTTCTTGTGATGTTCTTTATCCTGCAAAGGAGCTTGAACTATATCCTGTCTACAGTTGGGGAGCTATTAGGCAGGTGATGGGCTATGGTGAGCTGGGGACCTTGGTTCACTCTCATGGCAGTGAAATCAACAAAGCTAAGCTGGGGCAAGACTTGTAGGAGGATAATTAGCTAGCAATACAGAAGGCAATGGCACCCCACTCCAGTACTCTTGCCTGGAAAATCCCATGGATGGAGGAGCCTGGTAGGCTGCAGTCCGTGGGGTCGCTAAGGGTCGGATATGACTGAGCAACTTCACTTTCACTTTTCACTTTCACACATTGGAGAAGGAAATGGCAACCCACTCCAGTGTTCCTGCCTGGAGAATCCCAGGGATGGGGGAGCCTGGTGGGCTGCCGTCTATGGGGTCACACAGAGTTGGACACGACTGAAGTGACTTAGCAGCAGCAGCACAGTCAACGTAATCCAAGCAAGAACAGTGTGACTCGTATGGGAAGATACTGAAAACAATTGAAGAGACTACTAGGGTTTGGAAATCCATGGGATGCTGGGTCTCCCATGAAAGGCAGTGCCCCCTCCTCCCCCAAGAAGCACCGGCACATCTATGGCAGCCCATCTGATGTGGTGTCAGCAAGTCTTCCCCCAGGTTGATGAGACTACCACCAGGGACTGAGGACACTCCACGGAAAATGGTGGAAGTCGGTGCATCTGGTTGAGCACTTCAGGCTGCAGGTAAGAGGATATCCCAACTCCAAGGGATGTAAACACTGATGCCATTATATCCCCATCGCCCTGGTGGCTCAGACAGTAAAGAATCTGCCTGCAGTGCAGGAGACCCAGGTTCAGTCTCTGGGTCAGGAAGATCCCCTGGAGAAGGAAATGGCAACCCACTTCAGTATTCATGCCTGAAGAATTCCATGAGGGAGGAGCTTGGCAAGCTACAGACCATAGGAGCTGCAAAGAGTCAAAGGTGACTGAGCATGCACGTATACAGATGTCCTTATGGCTGGGCACTATGTTCAAAGTTGAAGACTTCCAAGGGCAGTAGGTCTCCTTATGTCTCTTTTCCAAAATAAGAAAACATTTCCCAGAGTCCTTCAACAAATATCCCTCCATCTCTTGCCGGCCAGAATTGATATGTCTATGGTTCAACACTTGGAAAGGGGAATGGGACCACCATGATTGGCTTAAACCCATCAAGACAAACCCTTTGTACCTGAAGAAGGTAACAGGTTTTTTATTTTCCTCCTGAAGACCTGAGTGAATGAAGGTGAGTGGAAAAGCTAACCACATCCTGACTTCTGTTAGGAAGGAGAAGGCAGACATCAAGTGTTGAGTAGACATCTAATTTGGTGGGGAAAGTAATGAAAGTGAGTGTTAGTCCCTAAGTTGTGTCTGACTCTTTGTGACCCCATGGACTGTAGCCTGCTGGGCTCCTCTGTCCATGGGATTTCCCAGGCAAGAATACTGGAGTAGGTGTCGTTCCCTTCTTCAGGGAATCTTCTATACCCAGGGATCAAACCCTGGTCTCCTGTATTGCAGGCAGATTCTTTACCATCTGAGCCACCAGTGAAGCCTGGGGAAGGTAAGTAGGGGATTAATGCATGAAGAAACAGATCCCTCAGTTTCAGAAGTTTGAGTTCAAAGCCTCATAATGCTTGAGGTTTGGAGGTACACAGTCAGTGGAGTGTGGAGATGGGAGATGGGAGAAGTGTACTTTTAGGAACCCACGGCACTTCTTCCTGAGATCTAGGGGAGCTTGGAGACAAGCAGCTGGTGAGTGGGCTCAGGAGAAGATCCCAAGCTTGCCAAAGTGAGAGTAAAAGGAAGTTGGATGTGCTTTGTGGATTTGTATCACAGTGACAACAAAGGACAAGGAAAATGCATTTCCTTACTATTCTAAAAACAGAACCTCAGCAGGAAGGATGAAAGGATGTTAGTTACCAGTCCAGAGTTTTCCAAAGTCCTTGGGTTCCATCACCACCAGGGCTTCACCAGCCTAAAGTCATTTGAGTAAAGGGAACTGTGGAAAAGTTTTTAGGGCTTCTGGAACTCTATGGAAATCCTTTATGTGTTATCTGAATTACTTCCAATGTCTCACTTGTAATTCTTGAAGAGGGAATGCCTCAGACTCCCTCTTCCTCCTCCCGGTAAGGATTTGAGTTTTAGGAAGCAGCAGGTGACTTTGCTAAAATCACACCACTGATAAATGTGTGGACAAGAGCTGGACTCAGGAGCCCTGGTGCATTTCTCTGCTGCTTCTGCTCATAGTATGACCATCTGTCCAAGAGCTCAAAAAAGTGCCTGAAATGGGTTTATTCACAAGGGAGAAAAAGAGAAGGAAGTGCTCAACCAGATGCATCAACTTCCATCATGTTCCATGAAGAGTGTCCTCAGCCCCTGATGGTAGGCTCTCTCTCCTTCTCCCTCTCCCTTTTCTAGAGAAAAAGGGCTAGCTGATCCAGCTGTCTTCCAGAGATCCTCCTCCGTGCCCCGCCATTCACACCACCTGCCTTGCTTCAGGTGTTCTGGGTGTTGAGCCCCTGTTCACCA
The DNA here is from genome assembly GCF_049115385.1 of Moschus berezovskii. Classification (NCBI taxonomy): domain Eukaryota; kingdom Metazoa; phylum Chordata; class Mammalia; order Artiodactyla; family Moschidae; genus Moschus; species Moschus berezovskii. The sequence goes on along the minus strand of NC_142466.1, from coordinate 75,756,099 downwards.
GGGAATAAAGAGCTGGTCTGCACAGGAAAGAGGGGTGAATGCACAGCTGTCCCTGTCTTGGCTGTCCTTCCTAGAAACACTTTTACATCACCGTTTGTCCTCCTATTTCTCTGAAGAGGAATAAAGTAAACACACAGCCCTAGTGTCTCTCTCTCCCAGCATCCCACCCCTGGGCTGCTTTCCCCCATTGCCTAGTCTCTTTCTTTATCCCTTCACACCAAACACTTTCAAAGTTAATTTCAAAAAGCTGGGAACACTTGATAGTTTTAATTAATCCTATGCCTGGGGAAATATGATTTTGTGCATGTGAGGCCTCTTAGCTTCTCTGGATAGATAGGTTGTTCTGGGGAATGCCAGCATTTCCAATTTAGTTGTGATTATACCAAAGACTGTGTTTGTTTGTTACCTAACAGAGAAGCTAATGTGGGTGCATGTGTCCTCAGGAAGAAATTTCTAGCTTCCTTAATAATGCTACCTAGTAAAGCAGCACTTCAGGGCTTGCCCTGTTTAGCATGAAGAACCATCATCCCCCAGGTGGAGAGGCAGGAGTAGAGGCCCAGAGGGATCTGTCGGTTTGTACACAGGGGAGTGAGATCTGAACCAAAGCTAACTTATAGATGAGAGTCTTTTCCATGACAACTCGTTTTCCTTTCTGTGAGAACTCCTGTGAGACAATACGCTGCCCGTTGCTAGGAGGACCAGTTGGAAAGGTGGCTTGTGGTCACCATGGTGCTAAAGGGTCTTTTACTATTGGGGAAACATCCACTGCTGCCATGCTGAGCTGTGAGGCTCAAACTGACAAGGCGCTAGACCTTTGTCACAACTTCCATGCCCTCACCCCACCCTCTCCAACCCTGGACACAGCAGGAACGCATATGGCATTTTATTCAAGTATAAGAGATTCTTGGAGTGTCATAAACACCAGTAAGTAAGTCTTAGATAGATAGTTCTATGCTCTTGGGAAGGTTATTGGTTTTAGTTACCTTTTGTGATGTGTGTGTGTGTGTGTGTGTGTGTGTGTATGCGTGCACGCTCAGTCATGTCTGACTCTTTACGACCCCATGAACTGTAGCCCACCAGGTTCCTCTGTCCGTGGAATTTTCTAGACAAGAATACTGGAGTGAGTTGCCATTTCCTACTCCAGGGGATCTTCCAACAGGGTATTCAATTATTGTATGTGAGCTAGGTCTCATTTAGTTTAAAGTGGTGGAAATCCAACTCAGACTGGTTTCACTATAACCAAAAAGTCCATTTCTAAGTCTGGCGTCAGATATGGCTAGATGCAAGAGATCAGTGTCACCTTGATTCAGTTTTTCTCCATCTCAGCTTTTTTTGATGCTGACTCACTTCTCAGGTAAGGTCACCCTGTGGATTAAAGATGACTGCAGTGGCTTCCATCAACTTCCAACTTTTGAGAATGAAGAAAGGCTATTCCTAGTGTTTCCTATAGAAGCCCTGAAAATATTGCTGATGGACTTGGTTGGGTCATATACCCATTCTGTACCAGTCTGTGATGAGCTGACTGGTCAGGTTATGGCCACAAGCTTCACATCTAGTGCTGAGGATGAACTTAACCGCAACCAATAGCTCATGGACTGAGAATGGAAAAGGGATGCCCCAGAAAAAAAATCAGAATAAAGTCATCAGTGGAGGAGGAATGGACACTGAGGAAAACCACCACCTCTCCCCAAAATAGTGCCTCCCACTTTCTGTTGTCATTTTTACATTTAAGCTAATGTGACTAGACTGTTTATACTCACCTCCTTTAATAACAGACGGAGAAAAGTATTTTCTGATTCAGTCCTCAGTCCACAGCTGGCTTTAGATTACCATTGTTAGTCTTCTTCCTGGATTCTTGCCACAGAATTTTTGTAAACTAAACATCTATTTTCTACAGGTCTAGGATTAGAAATCTAAATTCTTCAGTTTAAAAAAAAATTCTCATTCTCTAAAAACCTGTTCACCTATGATTTAGACTCTTCCTCCTCCACCGTTTCCGCTACTCCAAGCATCACAGGCTGCAGTGTTGAGTCTTCCAACCTGCCTCAATTTGCTCTTGATTTCTTGGAAAGACTGTTACATTAAAGTGAACATCTTTTGGCCTTTTCTTCCCCACAGGGTCAATTTTTCCCTTCTTTCTCCATTGTTCCATACATGCATGCTGTCTTTGAAATAGAGACACATCCTAGGACAATTAGAACGGGTCATTTTCAGCTTCTGCTTGAATGGAAAATAAACACAGAATGTCACCCACTCAGCCAGTATGAATAGTGCATGCAATTATTATTGGGACTATGCCAACTACTTCGAATAAAATGAGTCTCAATCTTCCCTGTTTATGAAATCAGAAAATCAAAAGCATGTTTAAGACTTCTTGGGAGATATGCCACTTTACTTGCCTGTCCATTTTGTTTGACCAGTGGCAGGATTATTAGGGTGCCATAATCCTAAGTGACATACTCTATAATGAGGACAGGCTTGTGAAACTCATCCTGTAGGTCCTTTTTTTAAAAAATTAACTTTTATTGGAGTGTAATTGTTTTACAATGTTGTGTTAGTTTCTGCCGTGCTGCAAAGTGAATCAGCTCTACATACATCCCCCCTTTTTCGGATTTCCTTCCCATTTAGGTCACCACAGAGAACTGATTAGAGTTTCCTGAGCTACACAGTAGGTTCTTATTAGTTATCTATTTTATGGAGTGAAAAAGTGAAAGTATTACTTGCTCAGTTATGTCTGACTCTTTGTGATCCCATGAACTGTAGCCCACCAGGCTCCTCTGTCCATGGGATTTTTAGGCAAGAATTCTGGAGGGAGTTGACATTTCCTTCTCCAGGGAATTTCTCTGACCCAGGGATTGAACCCGGATCTCCTGCATTGGCAGGCTGGTTCTTTACCGTCTGAGCCACCAGGGAAGCGTATCTATTTTACACATAGCATTAATAGTGTATATGTGTAATTTCTTAACAAGTAGAGAAATGAGTCCTCTCACTTATTTACCCACACATTCGTATATCTAAAATGTATTCACTGACAGTGCTCTTTCTCATTGTTTGGATTATTTTCTCCGTGACTGAGGAGACCCTCTGATAGTAGGGAGGGTGTAGGTATGCATGGATTTGGCAAACAATTTTAATAAAGCCTCTTAATATAATATTATTAAATGAAAAGTGAAAGTTTGTGGGCAAAGGCCAAGAGTAAAGGCAAGACAGTGGCGAACCTACATCCAATTGAAACAGGGGCCAGAACGTAGATTGACTGGAACAGAAGGGCTCTGGCTTTTGCATTATTGTCCTTGGTAAATGGACTGTAAATTTCAGGATGGCAGCAACACCATCTTCTCCATCTTTGTATTTTCCCAAAGGACCACATACACGTTGAGAGTTCAGCCAGTATTGATTCATGAATGAATGCTTTTACTGAATGCAGGGAAGAACAAATAAACAAGTGAATGAATAAACAAGTTACTGGAAAAATCTGGTTAGTGAGATAATTCACTGAGTCCAGCCTGACTCCTGTTTTATTGATTACTTATAAGTTAGGGACCTATGGACACTAGGAACCTTAATAGTTTCATGACACTTGAGTGTGTCCATGCTCAATCACTTCAGTCATGTCCAGCTCTTTGCGACCTCATGGACTGTAGCCCACCAGGCACCTCTGTCTGTTCTCCAGGCAAGAATACTGGAGTGGGGTTTCCATGCCCTCCTCCAGTCATGACATTTACAAGCAGTCAAATGTTACTTCCCAGAGTCTAAGAAAAGTGGGACCAGGTGCTATGACTTTTTGTAGAATGATTCTGCCTTGATTCAGAGACAAAAGTGGCCATGACTGTGTTGTCAGCCAGTGGCTACTTTTCAGGAATTCTCTTATACACATTTATGAGATGTCTGGTGGAAAACTGAGGATATGGTTCTGCCTGATGGCATATTCTGGAGCCCACTGTGTTACTCACTGAGTTAACAAGAAATTGAATTGTTTTTAGCTTGAGCCACACTAGAATCTGGCCCAGGGGCCCTAACTTCTCAGACCCAGAGCCATCCCCCAGCCCTTGCTGGGTCTTGTGCTGGGCCCTGTGCTGGGTCTTGAGCCTCCCCTTTATAAGAAAACCAGGGGGAAAGTGAGATATCTGTACGTCTCTGGAGAGAGAGTCTCCCCTGACTCATTCCTCCTACTCTTCCTGTAGGCAGTTCACTCTGACAAACACGTGGAGGCAGGGTAATGGGAAATGAAAGCTTCAGGCAGTAGAACAGGAGGATGCTAATTGATAAATAAGTAATTGTTGAATGAAACCAGTGACTCGGGAAAACCATCAGGGGGCATGGAGCAATCATAAGTTCCAGACCTTTCTTTGCCTGCAAATAGGTTCAAGGCCTGGTGCTCCGTGATGATCTAGCAGAGCCGGATCGGGGGAAGCGAGGGAACCTCTAGGGGTAGGAGATTTACATATAATTATGGCTGATTGTCACTGTTTTACGGCAGAAACCAATGCAACATTATAAAACATAAATAAAAATAAATAAATAAAAGAACTTAAAAAACACAAGTTCCAGACCTGTTCCTGCTGATGGAAGAGAGAAGGAGTGAGGCATGGGGACAGAGCAGGCTGGAGCACTGGAAACTGTTCTAGAATCAGGAAAACCTAGGTTTGAATTTTGGCTTTGCTTCTTATTAGCTTTGTGACCCTAGACCACTCAGTCGACTTAACGGAGCGTGTGTTTCTTTATCTTAATATGAGGATGATGCCTACCTTGCAGAGCCCTTACAAGAAGTAAGTGAAACAACCCATCATTTGTTCATTTAGTAAAAAGTACGTATAGCGATACAAGATAATGAGAACAGACGAATTCACAGAGCCAGAAAGTACATTGGTAGATGTCTGGGGATGAGGGGGGTTGGGAGGGGAGGTGGAGAGTTACTGTTTAGTGGGGGACAGAGTTTCAGCTTAGGAAGGCGAATAATTCAGGAGAACGATGATGACGAGGGTTGTATAATAATGTGAATTTACTTAGTGCCACTGAACTATACGGTTGAATATGGTTGAAACAGCATGTTTTATATTGTGACTTTACCACAATAAAACATTTAAAAAAACAAATATAGGGTGAGCCGAGTACCTAGCAGATTTCCTGGCAGATTATTAGGCTCTCAAAATTATATATTTGACCTCTTTCTTGAGACTTCGGCTTTGTCCCAGAAACCACAAAGGATGACGGTTTCTAAGGACCCTTCCAGCTCTAACATTTAATAGTACAGACATCCCCTTCCCAGTACAGTGACAGCCTGGCCATGGGAACGCGGGGTTTTAGGCTGAGTGCAAGCCATGTGCCTACTGCACGCACAGACTTGTCCCCAGAAGCCAGCTATCCCTCCTTTGGGCCTGAGTGCTGCCATCAGCTGGCTTTTGAGAAAACCATGCCTGTGCAGCCATTTGGAGCCAGTTAGCATCCGCTGGCATTTACCAGCGACATTTAAAGGTCACCTCCATCCTCCTGCCGGGCAATCGGGGAGGGAAGGTGCAGCAGAGAGTGTGGACTGGGGTTCAATCTAATGAGCTTGGACAAGAAGCTAGAAGGCTGCAAGCAGAGGAGCAGGATGTAGGGAGGGCTTCCTTTGCAGGAGTCATGGGAGAAGTTCAGGGGGTGAGAGATGCCCAGTAGGGGAGGGGAAGATCTATTCAGCTCAGAAAAGAGAGGAGTCCTTGAACTTGTTGACTTCATCAGCTGGGGCACATTCAGTGACCTCTGAGAAGTTTGGTTGGAGAGGAAAATGTTGGTGGAAAATGCGTGGACAAAATACCTCTAGGTCATTCCTTAGTAATCCTGTATTCTGCCCAGAGGACAAATCCACCATATGGCTGGAGAGGTTCATTAAGCATATTCTCTGAACCAACAATTAGGACATATTAGCATACAATCTGACTGGCTATACTCTATCACCTAATGGAGAGGTAATGGGCTTCCTCTAGGAAATTAGGCTGCCTTGGAAAATAGGAGAAATTGGGAACCGGTGTAAACAGGTTATAGAATAAGAGTGTTACTGTTCTGAGTCAGAGGGGACAATGCTAGAATGGTGGAAGCCGGAAGGACAACGCCCTGAGAGAGCTCTTTGCTGTCCAGTGTGATGCAGGATGCATGCCCTATTGTCATTCTGCCAGCTGCTAACTGTCCACGAGCTTCTCTTCTCCTCCCTGTACATGCTCAGTTGGGTCCACCTCTTTGTGACCCCGTGGACTGTAGCCCGCCAGGCTCCTCTGTCCATGGGATTTTTTTCAATCAAGAATACTGGAGTGGGTTGCCATTTTTTCCTCCAAGGGATCTTCCCAGCCCAAGGATCGAACTCTCATATCCCGCATTGGCAGGTGGATTCTTTACCACTGAGTCATCAGGGAAGCCCCCTTGTACTGTCCACTTACTGTCGATCTCTGGTCTACCACATAAACCTAGAAGGATGTTGAATATTAAATCAAAGACCACTGATCTTTCCTAGTTTTCCCTCTTCCCCAATCTTCCAGCGCTTAGCAGATTGCCCAGTGGAGAGTGATGTCTTACTATATGTTTGAGGAGTGCTCAGAAATGGGTAGGTACCCAGCTGGGTGGTAGGATCCACGGAAGCCATACTTCCCTCAAGCTTTTCCCTTGCTGTCCTTGTAAGGCATAGTTCAGGCAAGGCAGAAAAAGGAAAGACAACCTCAACAGAAGTAGGTTACCTTTATTCAGGCAAGGAGGGGGCGACAGTCAGCCTAACGACCAGGCTGAGCGCCAAGAGGGATCAGAGAGGCTCCATATTTATAGGGAGGTTTGTGGAAGCAATAAGGAAAATGTTAATCAGGCGGGATGGTTTGGGTATTCTTTAGTTGAGATGGCATTTGTAGTTGGGCAGGGGGTGATAAGTCTTCAGGGCAGGTGTAGGGGGTGGAAGGTTTCTGGACAGGGGGTGATAAGTCCCAGATAGATGCAACCAGCCTGGAGCATCAGGGTGGGACCTAAAGTTCTGTTTTGTTTTCTCCGAAGTTAGGTGATTCAGCAAAGGCCTTTGAGACTGTTGTTTTCTTTTCTAGGCCCAAAAGACTCCTTCAGTCCCCACTGCACACAAAGCTGCATCATTTCCATCTTTGAGGAACATTCTGCTGTGTCTGAAGGAATCCCCTGATAAAAGGCTAGCACCCCGGGGAGGGTCTCAAACGCATTAAGCTAAAAGCACATTAAGCCGCTGTCAGTTTTAGCTGGGACATTTTAGCGGGGATTAATTTATCAGGCCTCTTTCAGATGTGACACCTAGTTGAGAGGGATTTGGATTTAGGAGAGAAGGACTTTGACGGCAGGAAACACAAGGAAAGACAGACAGAAAAGTCCTAAGAGGAGAAGCAAGCTGTTTTGGGAAGCCAGCCTGCATGGGGAGCTGACGAGATGATGGTGATGTGGCTGTGGGGCTGGATCTGACCACTTAGGAGGGAGCTGTGTGTGTTTAGTTGCTCAGTTGTGTCCAACTCCCTGCGACCCCATGGACTGTAGCCTGCCAGGCTCCCCTGTTAATGGAATTCTTCAGGCTAGAATACTGGAGTAAGTTGCCATTTCCTTCTCCAGGGTCTCTTCCTGACCCAGTGATCAAACCTGCATCTCTTATATCTCCTGCACTGGCAGGCAGGTCCTTTACTGCTAGTGCCACCTGGGAAGCCCCCACCTAGGCGGGAAGATAAGTGAAATACACACCTGGCAGGCCTTCTCTGGTGGCTCAGATGGTAAAGAATCTTCCTGCAATGTGGAAGACCTGGGTTTGATCCCTGGGTCAGGAAGATCCCCTGGAGGAGATATGGAAACCCACTCCAGTATTCTTACCTGGAGAATTCCATGGACAGAGGAGCCTGGTGGGCTATAGTCCGTGAGATTGCCAATAATTGGACATGAGTGAGTGGCAAACATACACAGGGGAGAGGAGGGAGGAAGGAGCGTAGAAGTGCAGAGGCTGGGCTGACCCACAATTGTGTGGAAGGCAGCCCTCCCACCCATGTTAGTGGCCATGACACCTCCTACCCAATGTCTTAGGGCCCAGAAGCCGGGGCAGCTCCAGGACTCTAAGGAGCCACACCAACAGGCATTGATGGCAGCGGCAGGGAGTCCCCAGAGGCAGCTAGCTGCTTCGTGCACCATTATTTTTACGGGCTGCTCTCTAGAGGAACCTCAGCATCGCTTCCTTTTCACTTCCCTAATGCATGTCCCAATCCTCAGGTGGTAACCTCGGGGGGAGAGATTTTTCAAAAACAGAAAGAGGCTAGAGCCTGTTTCTAGGTTCGGCCTCCTTGGGGCATTAACAAGGCATCTGCAGCATTGGCTCTGTGCTACACAGAGCGTCTGAGGCTGGAAACAGGCAGGTCTGTGGTTCAAAGAAAAGCTCTGTGTTTTTGTTTTTTTAAAAATGTAGGTGAGGGAGACCAGAGACTGAGGTTGAAGGAAAGGAAGGGAGAAGAGGAAAGTGGATTTATGGACCATCTGCAAGACGCCACCCTTCACACACGTCTCGTTCTCCCTGCCACACATATGACGTAACATGAGTGTTCTAACTCACCAGCGCAGGTGACATTCAGAGAGGTGGCGTGATGGGTCCACCTGGGGAATGAGGGGCACCTGACTCAAAACCACACCTGTCTGACTCCAGAGGGAAGGGAATGCAGGGAAGAGCAAAGAGGAAGGAGAAGAGAAAGAAAGGATTCTCTTCCAGAGTTTAGTCCCTTGGTCACAGTCGTGACTCTGCTGTGTTTGCATGACAGTGTAGACAGGATGGTGGGGAGAGGATGGGGAGCCTCCAGATGAATGAATGGATCACTCCAGCCTGCAGTCATGAGTCTGGGCCTGGGCTTCGGTGAACAATCAGTGGCCCTGACATAGATCAGAACTCATATCACAAGACCTGGACCATGTCTTCACATAGGAAGCCTGAAAGTCTACCTGCAACATGGAAAGGGGAGGCTGGAGATAATGGGGCATGGGTCTCTCAGAGAGGTTCAGAGAGGGGTCTGGATTTGCTGATTGGTTGGACCATGGCACCAGCTTCATCCTTGGGCCCCTCCCAACTCTGATCCATGGCTTTGTCAAATTTCTTCCTGAAAGGCAAGATGAAGGCCTGCTAGGATGTCTGCTTAGAGAAATCTTTCTCTCTGTCTGGGTGGAGAAGCAGGGAACCCATTGCATTGGTTGGCAAGTGCTACAGAGTGGTCATACTGGAACCTGGAAGCAGAAATACATCTTGCTGGCCTCAGATGTGACCTACCTCCAGGATTTTATAGTCCACCACACATGCCCATCTCTTCTCCTTCTTATTTCTGGAAAGAAAAAACATTTTAAAAAGGCAATTTGCTGGGTCAAATTTAGCAATGACTTGTTAAATTCAATTGATGCTCTCAAGCATCTATACCACTGGAAGCCTTGAGTAACATGTAAATATTCCCAGTAGAGGAAATAAAGGTGTGAGGAAGATAAAGCTATGCTAGAGAAACACATCAGTGGAGTCATAGGAACAGGGATCACCTTGCCTCCACCAGGTTGATTATTAACACTCAGATCCTTATCCATTCATTAGGTTGACAAGCACTGTCTAGTGACAGGTTAATTACCCAGTCCTGGGTAATTAGAAAGTAAATACATGTTAAGAGGACACCATTGTCAAGATAAAAACTGCCTACTAGAAAGCCCTCTTGCATGGCAAACTCCACCTCCATCTCTTCAACCTGAAGAGACTTTTTCCCCCTTGTTGTTGCTTTGAGAAAAATCTCTGCTCTTCCCTCTAGCTAAGATGTATTTAGTTCTGGCTCTTAGCCTCCTCCTCTGCCCCACCCCGGGTAATGCACCTTGCTGGCCCAATTTGGAGCTCTGCTTCTATTCTTGGTAAATGTCTCTAGCGTCAAACCTCTTGCATGTGAGGTTTCTATGGAATGGCTTGGAGAGATTCCTGATTTTCTGGGGCTGCTTGAGGCAGAGGGTAAAAATTTCACTTTTTCTGTAGCTGAGGAGCTGGGTAGAAATGGAGGGCTCTCCCACACTGCTTTACTGGAAAGTGTGAAAGCTACTGAACCAGAGTGACCCCCTGGAGGGCCAGGAGCTATGCAGTCCTACCCCTTAAGTCAGTTGATCTCTGCAGGGTTTTTCTCCCACTTTCTCTCTGGAGGGTGGAGGAGAAGTCCCCTTCCAGCCTCACAGGGAAAGACCCACGATGCAATCACAGGCTGTGGTTCTGTCCTCTTGCATCACCCCAGTCCCATCAATCCTGCCTGAGTATTTTGAGCAACAACAACAAAAATGTAAATTAGATTTATTCTCTGTGGGGTGTAATGAATGACCATCCAAGAGAAAACGGCATGTTATTTTTGCCCAGACATCCCTTAGCAGAAAATTTCTCCCAGTAGTGAAAATTTCTGTGTGGTTTTAAGTGATTTGGTTTGAGTTGTTTTAGAATCAAGGTCTAGACTGACTAAAGTACCTTTCCTAGTGTGCTGTAGTATAGGGAACACTTAGTAAGTTCTGCTAAGCTCTCAAATCTCCTCTATGAACTATAAATTGGAAACATGGACCCTTAGCTCAAAACCTAAGTTTTCAGCAATTTCTGTGTCAACCTCCAACTTAACCTAGCAAGCACAGAAGTAGCTGAAAACTCAGGTGATGATAATCTTTATCTCCTTTTTTCTTGAACTCATTCATGTTTCAACCCATGCCTATTGAGCCAAGTGCTGAGCTAGGCACTGGGGCTCCCCCGATGATTTGGTTGGTAAAGAATCTGCTTGCACTGCAGGAGACCCAGGTTTGATCCCTGGGATTGATCCCAGGTTCAACTGGGTTGGGAAGATTTAAAAAAAAAAAGCAGCTAGGCACCTAGGTACACAACACTAAACTGACCAATACCTTTGCTCAGAAGACTCATAAATGGGATAGAGAGAAAGAGGTATAGGAGGCACTGCAGACTTATAGAAATAATGAGTGTTGAAGGGGCAGAGATGAAGGAGCACCTAATATCTCAAGGTCTGTGAGAGAGATAGGGGTTGGGGTCTGAGAAGGCTTAAATGAGGAGATGATATTTGTCTTGAGCCAATATCTGATCTGCTTAAGGTCACAATGACCAGTGGAACCAGGCTTTGAACCCAGGTCTTCTGGTTGATTGGTACATGACACATGGCACCTGGAGCAATGCTGGACCCCAGCAGGTGCTGTATAGCTGCGAGTTAAATTCAAGTCTGAATTATGCATCATGACCATCAGAGTGGTTAGCAAGTGACCAGACCTCTACTGGGAGTCAGAAGCCAGTTAGCAGTGAGAAATGAGGGACAAGCAGGGAGAAGAAAAGCTCGGGTACACTGGGAGATCTGGGTGGTTAAGGAGTGTGCAATGAATCTAGGTCAGTGTACCGGCATGAAACAGAAAAACCAGACAGACTGAAGGTTAGTCCTATGGCTGCTGTTTGAAGCCATCTGGTCAACTTCACTCAGTAAAAGCTTGTGTTATTTTTTTTGTCCCTAAGATTTACCTACTTCTCAAAACAAACTTGGACAGGATGAGGGACGGGGTGGATCTGTGTTAGCTAACCCCTGGCACAGACGTGGCCCCTACTTGGGGAGCCCACTACCCACTCTCACCATGGAAGAGCACAGCCCCCTGCCTCCTTTCCTTTGAGCCTGGTTCTTCTGTCAGCAAAAGTGACAGAGCTTAGCAGGCCCACTGTCTAACCCCAATAGCATCCTCCCGGTGGAACACTCTTCTCCAGTCTCACCTGCCTGAGGACTGTCACGGGCCTTTCCAAATGGGAAGTGATGCTCTGTTCAGCAGCCTGGCTTCCTGATGACATCTCCTGACATGACATTAACAGAGAAAGCAGCAAAATGGGTCCCCTGGGCCATGGGACATTGATTTCTAGTTTAGACCCCTCAGCTGGACCGTAGCAACAGGTTTGATTAACTTCCTCCATGGGGGGGTTGGGCAAGGGGGAAAGGAGTGCTCAGACTCAAGGGAACTAGGGAATCAGGGTAGAGTGGTTTTAATTCCCCAAATTGTTGCCGGAAAGGGGACCCCTTCCAGGGTCCGAAACTGGGCTCTTGCCTAACACTCGGAAAATAATTGTCCGAGGAGACACATGTGCTGACAAAGCAAGAGATTGTATTGGGAAGGGCACCTGGGTGGACAGCAGTAGGGTAAGGGAACCCAGGAGAACCGCTCTGCCACGTGGCTCGCAGTCTCGGGTTTTATGGTGATGGGATTAGTTTCCGGGTGGTCTTTGGCCAATCTTTCTAATTCAGAGTCTTTCCTGGTGGTGCACACATCGCTCAGCCCAGATGGGTGCTAGTGAGAGGGATTCTGGGAAGTGGACGGACACCCGGTGTCTCTTTTCGACCTTCCCCAAACTCTTCCGGTTGGTGGTGGCTTATTAGTTCCGTATTCTTTATCAGGATCTCCTGTCATAAAACAACTCACACAAATGGTTGTTACTACGGTGCCTGGCCAGGGTGGGCGGTTTCAGTCAGTGTGCTTCCCCTAACAAAATCATAGTTTTGAAATGGAAATGGGGGGTGAATGAATAGAGGCAATCAAGGGCTGTAAAGATTTGATGAGAAGCCACTTCTTTTCTCGATTTCCCCTTGGGGAAAAGTAAGGATTGAGGGCTCCTTCTGAAACACAAATACCTGTCAAAGCTTCAGTGAAGCCCAAGACTTAGAAGATAGGTCCCCAAAAGAGTTACATAAACTTTTTTTTGAGAAACTGATAAAACATATCTCTCTGGAGCTGCTCTCCCAAACTCTGTTGGTCTCATAATCTGCAGTGGGTGGAGGAGGTCAGGATGCTGATCCCCAGTCTTCAGAGTCAATCCTTTATAAATAGCCAGGGCTAAGTCCTCCTTTAACAAAAATTTTCCCTTTAAAAAAGAAAAGAAGATGACTAGGAAATACCCATTGGAGCCTTCCACCCAATTAAAACTTTTTCTGCAGTTGGGCAGAGCTCAACTTGCCCTCTATCAAAAAACATCAATTACCATGAAATGCATTCCTTGCTCTGGCACCATAAATAAAGCATTTTCACAAAAGAATAATATTTATGTTATCACCAGGAATAAAAAGAGAAACACACCAAATGAAAGATGCTGGTAGTAATCAGCAATGCCATTTTCATTGTAGTTCTCAGACCTTTTAATGCTGCAGCACACCAGCCCCAGCCCCTAAGCTTGACTCTATTTAAATATATATATCTCGATGTGTGCATATATCTCACTCTCTGAATATATAGAGATAGATAGATATATATTATCTCTTTAAAATATTAAAATAAATTACATCTTTGCGCAGAATACAGACATTAATTCTGTTTCCAGGAGATTTGTCAAATCAGTGGCCTGTGTTTGCATAACAAGCTCTTTGGTTACGCTGTGCGGAATATAAATTACCATGTTGTCAGCTCCAGATGAAAATCACCAGATTTTCAGCAATGTCGCTTCCATTGATTAAGATGAGCTTTATGTTATGTGTTCAGGTAATGTCTGTAGGTAGCTGATTCTTCCTGGAAGTGGTTGCAAAGTGTCCCTCCACCCCCGCCCTCCTATTTTTAGAGAACACAGGATTCTTTTATCTCTTTGATTGCATTTCACACACACACACACACACACACACACACACACACTCTCTCTCTCTCTCTCTCTCCCTCTCTCTCTCTCACCCCTTCTGATATGGATTTTGAATTATTTGATGAACTGTGGACTATTTCCTGCCAGACGGGACAAACTGTGGAGCTGCAGATAAAACATTTTAATTCATCTGGATTATTCTGAGGTTTAAGGCATAGTAAACTCACAGGCAGGCTCACAAACTTTAGATTCCCAGGGAGCAGGATTTGTTCTGTCTCTAAGTGTTGTAAGTAAAGTTTCTATAATAATAATAGTTAATATTAGATGAATGCTTAGTAAGTGCCAGACACTGGGCTAGGAGCCAGAAGTGCATCATGTCATTCATTTTAACAGCAACCCTATGCTAGGTGGCATTATGATCCCCACTTTAGAGATCAGGAAATTAAAAGAAAGGTTAGAAACTTTTCTGAGACTTCCCTAGTGGCTCAGGAGATAAATAGTCTGCCTCCAAGGCAGGAGATCGTGTTCAATCTCTGGGTTGGGAAGATCCCCTGGAGAAGGGAATGGCTCCAGTATTCTCCAGTATTCTCTCCTGGAGAATTCCATGGACAGAGAAGCTTGGTGGGCTACAGTCCATAGGGTAGCAAAGAATCAACACGACTGAGCACACAAGGGACCACAGACAGGAAGCTGCTGATCTGGAATTTGAACTTAGGTCTGAGTCAAGAGTACAAGCTTTTAGCAGGCTCAGAGCCCTGTGCTACCTTGATCCCCCAGGTATCACTGTAGACAGCAAAAGGCTCCTTATCTGGGTCCCAGGGCAGAGGACTCAAACAATAGCTGTGCTTGTTTTTTCTTGTGAGATTGAATGAAGCTCTGGAGGACAGTTCTCAAACAGATTCACCCTTGTAGTGTGCAAATTTTTAGAAGAACTAGAATGGTTCCCAGGTGGCAGTAGTGGTAAAGAACTCTCCTGCCGATGCAAGAGATGTAAGAGATGTAGGTTTGATCCCTGGGTCATGAAGATCCCCTGGAGGAGGGCATGGCAACCCACTCCAGTATTTTTGCCTGGAAAAGCCCATGGGCAGAGGAGCCTAGCAGGCCCCAGTCCATAGGGTTGCAAAGAGTCAGACGTGGAGTGAAGCAACTTAGCACAGAATGGTTGTCACTTCTTGGTTCCCCTCACCAAAGCTTATGCTATGACATAATTCAGTGTTCATGAAATCTGATGCTAATGGAACCTCTGGTTAACCGGTCTACTTGTCCATTTTATACATGAGGACATCTAGGTCCAGGCAGGAGAGAGAACCTGTCCAGGGTGAGATGACTTGATCTGAGATAGTTGGAAATATCCCTAGCTTTCTGCCTCCTCATCTAACATCCAGAAAGAGCTCATCTAGACTGGCTTTGGAATGAAGGTAAATGGGCCAGAAGAAGCTTCTAGAGCCATGTGGAGGGATGCTGTGGGATCTGAGCTGGACAAAACACCACTGTCCCAGACCCAACTGGACGCTGCAGCTCTGGAAATGATGCAGTGAGTGAACACAATGGGCATTGTTATATTTTTTTGGTCTGGTTTCCAGAATGCTGGCCCCAAATGTGATTGTAAGGTGCTTTGTTGCAATTGTGGTATTTCTTCATGATCATTTATATCTGCAAAATACACCTAGACCTGTTTTTGCAAAATGATAAAATTTGTCCGCTCTGTTTCCTTTTTGAAATGTTCACTTCAGCAAGCTTGGAAGCCAACAGACAGAACAAAATTTAACTTAGATTTTAGCCATTCTCTTTCCAGTCTTGGTATTTCTCTCTCCAAATTACATTTATATCGGAAGCATTTCCGACCATAATTTTCATGACCATACGTAAAAATTGTATCTTGGTTGAACAGGCACAAGATAACTTCCTGGATTTCTCTTCAGTGTTCACTGTACCCTTTGTTCCATTGAGGCCAATTGTCCCTAAAATAATAGCAATAGTAACAGCTATCAAGATATGCTGCTTTTATTTTCCCATCTAGCAGCAGGACTAGATTGAGCTGACACCACTTGTGTTCACATGGGTCTGGGAATTCCTCAAATAGATGCATTTTAGGGGTTTCCAAGGAGCACACAGAGAAGGAAATGGCTACACATTCCAGTGTTCTTGCCTGAGAAATCCCATGGACAGAGAAGACTGGCAGGCTACAGTCCACGAGGTTGCAAAAGATCTGGACATTACATAGTGACTAAACAACAACAGAGAACCCAGGCTTTGGAATTAGGAAACTGTATGGCAAGCCACTCCAGTACTCTTGCCTAGAAAATCCCTTGGACGGAGGAGCCTGGTAGGCTGAGTCCATGGGATAGCTTTGAGTCGGACATGACTGAGCGACTTCACTTTCACTTTTCACTTTCACACATTGGAGAAGGAAATGGCAACCCACTCCAGTGTTCTTGCCTGGAGAATCCCAGGGACAGGGGAGCCTGGTGGGCTGCCGCCTATGGGGTCACACAGAGTCGGACACGACTGAAGTGACTTAGCAGCAGCAGCAGCAGCAGTATGGCAGATATTTCTAGTTGCATCCTGATATTCATAATCCGCTTTTTCTGGTAGAAGAACTAATTTTTAATTGGACATATTGCTTCCCACATAAAAGACTATGTTTCCCAGAATCCCTTGTGACTTAGAAGGCTATGTAGCTAAGTTCTAGCCAATGAAATGCAAGAGGACATTTAGTGTGGGACTTTCAAGAAGTCACTTAGAAAAGGGAGGAGAGTGTCTTTTTTCTTCATTTTGTTCCTTGGATCATGGAGGTGATAGCTGAAGCTCTGGTAATCTTTTAGGACCATGAAGGTGAGGACTATACTTTAGAAATAATGAAGTGGAGACAGTAAGAGCCTGGTCCTTGATGAATGGATCTGCCCTGACACTTCCTGATCGCTATCTCTGGGTTTCTTTTACGTAAGAAAGAAATAAACCTTTATCATGAAACATCACTATTTTTCAAGTCTTTTTATTCTAGGGAAGGGAAGTATCAGCAGGCCCTTGTTACAGGCTATATTGGCTGTGCATGTGTGCTAAGTTGCTTCAGTCAAGTCTGACTCTGTGGGACCCTATGGACTGTAGCCCACCAGGCTCACTCATGGGATTCTACATGGAGTAGGTTGCCATGCTCTCCTCCAGGGGATCCTCCCTACCCTGGGATTGAACTGGCATCTCTTATGTCTCTTTCATTGGCAGGCAGGTTCTTTACCACTAGTGCCACCTGTTAAGTTGGGCCTGATTCTGGACTTAATTATCACCTTTTATTGAGATATTACCCTCTGAGCTTTAGTTTCCTTAATTGTCAGACTCACATGTTTCCAGTTTTATAATTTTCTAAGTTATTCTGAGAATTGAATGTTTAATAGATGTCTAGTGAGAATCCCAGGGACGGGGGAGCCTGGTTGGCTTCCGTCTATGGGATCGCACAGAGTCGGACACGACTGAAGTGACTTAGCAGCAGCAGTGATATAAAGCACACAGGACAATTCTTGCTACTTTCTCCCCCTTAATAATTTCAAGGTGTTATATATACAAATAGTTGGGAATAAAAACCATGTAACAAGAATATTTAGAGCAACCAAGGGATGACTATATGGATAGGTGACCAAATTTCAAATACAATTTCATTGCTCAGTTCAGTTTGACAAAGGTAAAACAATTAATTAGATTTTTAGGTTCTGTCTCACTCCAAGGTTTTTAGCTTCTATCCAGCGTGTGAATATTTTTCTCCGTTGCCCTGTTTACTGAGGAAATATGGGTCTGAATGTTTTATTCAGGTATTATACCTGAAAAAAGGCTTAGCTTTGCTCCAGTCGAGTTCCCAATATTGTAATTCTGAAAGTCATACGGTCTTTACCTGTTGATGTCTGGCTGAATTTACATTTTCTCTCTTGGTAGGTCTGCTTCTGCTTATCCAGGTAATTCTCTACTTCCAAGCCCTTTCTAAGACTCTATAACTGACTTTCTCATCAGAGTACCTTGTGGGCAAACATGTAGTGTCTCCAACTAGAATCTTCCTAATTCAATTTCTCCCCTAACACTCAGCTCCTGTCCCACTCAGTCTATTTAACATATTATTCTTTTAAATCCAGGCACATGCATGTGTGTACACATGTGCGTGTGTATGCGTGCAATCTTATTTGATTTTTATAGTAACTTCGTTTGGAAGACAAGGTGATTATTATCCTCATGTTTGACATGAGAAACATAGCCTCAGAGGAATTAGTGGCTTATATGAGATCACACACATTGTTCCTGGTGGGGCTAGCATTTCTAGTCTCAATTTTTTTCATTACACACCACAGTTCCCTTTTCAAATTTGAAAGCCGTTCATGTAGACTGGCCATCAATCAGGCCTCACATTTCTATTATGACTGCTGCTGCCTCCTCCAGACAGAGATTCATTCTGATCCACATATATTCCTGAGGATGAAGGATTTGTCACATTTCATATTTGAATAACATTTTTATACTTTGCCGAGTGCTTTCCTGTACATTATCTTATTTGATATTCGCTGTATGTCTGTAAGGTAGGTGAGGCAGGCTTTTCTTTTTCCCTCATTCTCCACATGAAAAAATGAACGCATGAATAATCTAAGTGATGGATTCCAGATCACAGAGAAAATTAGTGACAGAATTGGGACTGTGTCCTCTGATTGAGGAATTGCGTTTTCAAAGGATGATACAGAGAGTGGCCCCTTTTGAATACTTAGACCCAATTCTATGGTGAACACCAGGTCAGAACCTGTTAGTGATTCAGTATCTCTGGTTCTTCCTTTGAGGTCTTGTGAGTCTTGTGATCCTCCATCTCTTTTTCTGTGTGCCCCTCTTCCCATGTCCAGGTTAACCAATCAGTTACCTATTGAAACACAAGCGCTCCTCTGAGTAATATAGGAACATGAGTCAGTAGGGAAGGGTAGATGAGTGTTACCCCAAGTTGCCCCTGTTCAGTGCTGAGCAGAGGCTTCAGTTAATCAGTATTACGTAGTCTCAGAGGACTGAGGTACCAGGATGACTTCAGCAGTCCTAAGGGAGAGTACTCTTCATGGAGAGTTGAGGCTGGTCTTGCTTTCTGGTCCCTAAACACAACATAGGATCTTAGAATGAGCCCTGGGATACACATCGGTACACAGAAGTTTGAGCCTTAACTAACTTTTAACTGGCCTTGGGTAAGTCAATTGACTTTCTTAGACCTCAGTTTCTGTATCTGTATCAGAAGGCTAAACTATCTTTGAAATGCTTGTATTGGTTTATCAGAGCTGCCTTAAACACGTGTAACAGACTGGTGGCTTAAACAACAGAAATTTATTTCCTCCCAGTTCTGGAAGCTGGAAGTCCAAGATCCAGGGTCAACAGGTTGGTTTCTTCTGAGGCTTCTCTCCTTAGCTTGTTGACAGCCATTTCTTCTTCCACTGTTCTTACATGGTCTTCCCTCTGTATGTGTGTGTTCTAATCTCTTCTTCTACTAAAAACATCGATTGTATTGGCTCAGCAGGTAAAGGATCCACCTGTAATGCAGGAGACACTGGAGACTCAGGTTTGATCCTTGGGTTGGGAAGATCTCCTGGAGAAGGAAATGGCATGCATGCATGCATGCTAAGTTGCTTCAGTCATGTCCATCTCTACGCGACCCTATGGACAGCAGCCCACCAGGCTCCTCTGTTCACAGGATTCTCTAAGCAACCCACTCCAGTATTCTTGCCTGAAAAATTCCATGGGCAGAAGAGCTTGGCAGACTACAGCCCAATGGGTCTCAAAGAGTTGGACATGACTACAAATGACCTCATTGTAACTCAGTTATCTTTTTAAAGACATCATCTCTCAATATAGTGACATCTTTAGGTACTGGGGTTAAGACTTAAACATATGAATCTAGCAGGGACACAGTGCAGCCTATAACTACTGAATCTGCATAACCACCCAGCTTGTCTATTGTTCTCCCTAATATATTAAAGAGGAAATAAAGCCTCTGAAATACTAAGTGCCCCACCCTGTATCCTACAGTTGGTGAGTGGTAGAAAACAGGTCTGAATCAACTCAGCTTGCCTGAGAAGTCCAAGCTTTTTTTAACATACAATGTTAGGTATGTTACATACCTAGCAGCTCAGTGGTAAAGAATCTGCCTGCCAATGCCAGAGACCTGGGTTCAGTCCCTGGGTCAGGAAGATCCCCTGGAGGAGGAAATGGCAACCTACTCCAATATTCTTGCCTGGGAAATCCCATGGACAGAGGAGCCTGGTGGGCTACCGTCCATGGGGTCACGAAGAGTCGGACATAACTGAGACAACAGCGATAAACCCTTTGCTCTCAGGGCTCTTGCTTCGTCAGAAGTCTGAACTCTTAGTAAGAATCTCTGTCTGTTGAACTCTGGAGTCTCTTCTCATCACTTCTGGGAATTTTCCCTGTGTTCAGTCGTGTCCACCTCTTCACGACTCCATGGACTGTAGCCCACCAGTCTCCTCTGTCAATGGCATTCTCCAGGCAAGAATACTGTAGGAATGGGTTGCCATTGCCCCCTCCAGGGAATCTTCCTGACTCAGGGATCGAACCCCATCTCCTTCTTTGCAGCAGATTCTTTATCACTAGCACCACCTGGGAGGCCAAGCTAAGAATTTTTCACTCAAATATTACTCAGGAGTGTCAGTCACTCCATGCAGGGTGGTTATGCAAACTCAGATCATGGTTATAAAATGCTTCATTCAATGTCCGGTTGTTAGGAGGCCTGATAATCAACCATGATTTGCTGTCCTAATACCGGGCTTCCTCCTCTTTTTACTAGTTTGTATGTCCAGCTAATCACACAGTTAGACAGAAACAGAGAGACACACACAGAGAATTACAGAGAGGCAAAGACAGAAAGAGACATACAGAGAAGACCAGACAGACACACACACACAGACACAGACAGACAGAGACAGAGGGAGATGGACAGGGGGCAGATACACGAAGAAACAAAGAAGGAGACACCCAGCGAGAGACAGGGAAAGAAGGGGTGGAGAGAGACGGAAAGGCTGAGGAAAGAGGAGGGGCAAAGGAAGCCCCTGGCCTGCACTGCCTGCCGGGTCTGTAACAGCCAATCCGATTGAGGAGAGAGGGATAAAGCTGAGCTGCTAGGGGCTCAGAGTCATTTGCTGGTTGTTAAGCCAAAGGTTTCTCCCTCAAAGAGGACATTTCACTTGGTATTAAGCACAAATATCAGGAATGGCCCAGTAGTCCAATTTCTGCTCCACTTTCGATGTCACCTCTGACCCACCAATGCTAACAGCTAATATTTGCATTTCCGAAATCACTTTTAAAAGCCAATGAGTGATTTATTTGCAGAGTTAACTTGCAACGTGAAGAGCTGGGTTTCATGGGCATCTCCACTTTTTACATCAATCCTATTTTCCAGCTGGGAAACCCAGAGCCCTGAGGTTGCCACATGCCTTGCAAATATGGGCATCTCACTGAGGCTCCCTGAAATCAGGAGGAGATGGGGAAGGGAGTGAAGTGGGTTGTCGGGCGCAGGGAGAGTGCACTGAATGGTTCTAAAAGTGGTTCTTGGGTAGTTTCCCGCATCAGTCTTTTTGCTGCAACTGGGTCACAGGTTCCTTGAGGGCAGGCACCCTGCTAGGGACATCTGCACACCCGGTGGCACTTTTGTGTCATCACACAGAGCACATGACTGCATGTGCGAATTCTTACTTGCCAGGCTGATCAGAAAGGAGGCAGCCACGGGAGGGAGGAACCGAGAGACACCCTCAGCTTGGTGGCTGTGCCTGGGGTCCAGGTGGGCGGTTTGTCAGAGCCCTGTTTCTGGTGGGTGCTGATCCTTGCTGACCCTGTAACTTGGTCGTCATTGCTACATAGAGCAGGGAACAATGTGATGGAGGAACCTAACATGCTTCCTTCCCCCAGTCCTCTCCCTGCCACGTGAGCACTTCCAAGGAGCCCCAGGGAGCTGGTTACAGTTGAATTTTATTTCTTTTAATTTTATGAGCGAGAACCCCTGGGTTGATCAACATGAGAGAAAATGATCATTTGCAAAGCTTCTCTCCCTCCCTGCGCTTTCTTGCCAGTTGTTTACCCGAGGAGACAGTGTCTTCCTGGCAAGGTGCATTTTCCATGCAGCATGTCTTCTTCTGTTATTAATTTTGCTTTATTTATTTATTAACCTCTCTCCTTTAGGGTTTTGTGCTTGGCTCTGAGAATGTGCTCTTCCTTGTATCTCTATGGATTTAATCTCACTATGAGTCATTGATTTTAGGGTGGACTCATATCTGCTGGTAAATGGTGTCTTGCATTTATTTGTTCAGGCTCTGGCTGGAGTCACAAGCCTGACTCTCAAGCCCTTGTTTGTCACAGATGGTGGTTTGTGTGTTTCTCTTTCCCACCCCAAGCCTGAAGCCTCCTCAGAGCCTTGTTCTGTTGACAGTCATGTCTTCTGGAAGGGTGATGGCCTGGTGCCTTGCAGGAGGCCTCCACCTCCTCAGCATCTCCTTAGGAACAGTGCTTCCCTTTCCCTTCTGAACTCCTCATCCACCAAGGAAGAGAGACCAAGGGAAACGGGCTTTAGAATCAAGCAAACTTGAGACCCAACTCTGGCTCCAAGGCACCTTCCTGGCCAGACTCTGTGCATTCCTTTGCAAAATAGGACATGCTTTCTGTGTGTTGTCATGGAGAAAGAGCCAGGGAACATGGCAGACTTTCCTAGAACATTGCGTAACAAGTCTCAGAAATGTCACTATTTTTGCTCCCAGGCTTAGCATCCCATCCTTGCATCCTCTTTCTTCTCTTTCAGCATTCAGCTGGATGATCTCTTTTTTCTTTGCTCGCTTCCACTTATGACCCAAAAGATGGACCAGCTCACAGCAAAGGCACACACCTCGGATACAGTGCTAAGAACGGCACAACTCAACATGTAGGGGGTACACAGCGTCACCAACTCAATATTGGAGCATCTGAATCCGAAAGATGCCCCTGAAGCACCACAGAACCTTATTCCCATCCTCCTCCTCTCTAATTAAATCCATTTTTGTTAAGCACTAGCATTTGAGATGAATCAGAAACACCACTCCTTATTCCATGGTATTGTTTTTGTTTTAATTACTGGTACTGCAACAGTATTTTTCCTGCCTTTTTTCTTTGCGTGCTTGTGTTATTTCAGTTACATTGTGGTGTAAATGAGTTTTTGAGTGGGAGCCAGGGAACCTAACCATCATTTTCAATATGGTTTCTCTGGGAAAATGTAATACCCACTTCCAAACACCCTCTGAAACATGACACAGGCTGCTTTTGAGTTGAAGGGGGTCTATTTGGCTTTTGTTTTCACAAAACAATTTCATATTATTTGCTATGTTCCCTTGAACTGATGTATTAGGCTGGCACGGCATTCTTCTGTCCCCCAGAGAAGTTAGGTCAGCTGAAATAGGTCACACAGACCCAGAGCAGGGCCTGGGTCTTCAGTCTCTTGACTCTTAAGCTATTTGACCAGGCTAGATTAGGCCCATTGGAAAGGACTGTGCCCTGTGCGTATGAGTACATGCCTAGACTCAAGAGAAGATGACCACCTGTGTCTGATTCTAAGCGTATCTCCTCCCCCAGGTTATCACCACTTCTCTGTTCCATCCACATTTCCCCTTTGGGGGATGTATGCCTGTTGATCATGCCAAGGGGACCACAGGGGCTGAAGCCTGTATCTGGTGGAGAGAGGTGACTAATCCCACCTCTCCTGTCAGGTCACATTAATGCACACGCCAATGGTCTAGGTTCATTTCTTCCACAAATATTTGCCAAGGGCCTATCACATTATTATGCTAGGTGCTGAACAGATGCAACAGGGAGTAAACACAGGAGAGATCCCTCTGCTTCTCAGTTTTAAGTCTGATGAGGAAGACACTTATACAAAGCAGCCACAGAAAATGTGATATGTGCTTTCACAGGGGCAGAACCTGGCTGGTAGTGCAGGAGACCTGGGTTCTACCCTTGGGTGGGGAAGATGCCCTGGAGGAGGGCATGGAAACCCACTCCAGTATTCTTGCCTGGAGAATCTCATGGACAGAGGAGCCTGGCAGGCTCCATGGAGTCGCAAAGAGCTGGACATGACTGAACGACTAAACACAAGCATACAGTAAATTTGGCCACCTGATACACAGATTTCACTCATTGTAAAGGACCCTGATGCTGGGAAAGATTGAGAGCAGGAAGAGAAGGGGGTGACAGTGAGTGAAATGGTTGGATAGCATTACTGAATCAATGCACATGAGTTTGAGTAAACTGGGAGATAGTGAAGGACAGGGAAGCCTGGTGTGTTGCAGTCCATGAGGTTGCAAAGAGTTAGACATGACTTAGCAAGAACAGTAACAGCAAGATTAAAGTTGGAATCACTCCTTTTGATTCCGTCATAGTTTTCATCTTAAAAATACTAATCAGGAAGACTTTATGTGTCCAGAATGGTGCTAGGCCCTATATTCAATGAATAAGACATTGAAGTGGTCACAATTGAGTAAGAAGGACAGTTAACTTTTACTGTGTAGCAAACTACTCCAGAACTTTATGGCTTCAAACAATGAGCATTTGTTATTTTTCATAGTTCTGTGAATTGACTAGGTGGTTCTTCTGCTCTGGGTTGGCTTGGCTCAGCTCTGTGGTCAGCTGGGAGTTTGGGTGGGACTGCATGATGGAGAATGAGCTCATTCATGTATCAGGCAGGCTGGCTGGTGTAGGGAACTCAGCCAGGCGGCTTGTTGCTGATCCTCATAGACTTCTCAACCCCTAGTATGATAGACTCTTCCCAGGGTCATCTCAGCGTCCTAAACAGGAGACACTGTAAATTCCAATATACAAGTACTTTTTAAAACCTCTGCTTACAAAACATCATGATTGGCACATTTGCCAAATCATGTTAAACGTCCAAGCCCAGAGTCAGGAAGAGTTTGGACCACACTAGGGTGGGTGTGGATGGAGAATGTGAACATTTTGGGGGCAATCCTTCTGTGATCCAATACTTCTGTAATCTACCTCAAACATATAAATAAGAGCATTAGTATGCTGTGATAAGTGTAAGGGAAATAAACAGAGCCCATTGATATCAGAGGTAGGAGCAACGAGCACAGGGGGATTTCTAAGCAGAGGCAGATTTCTGTCTAGTGGATAAGAGCTTGGAAAAGAGATAAGAGGAAACATTGCTGTTGTTGTTCAGTTGCTCAATCCTGCCAAACTCTTTGTGAACCCAAGAACTGCAGCATGCCAGGCTTCCCTGTCCTTCACAACTGAGCAACTACGCATACACACAAACATCCTTGAGAAAAAAGCACCTAATATTCCAAGTCAAACATGAGAAAAGAATATGAAGCATTCATAAATGGTGTTTTTTGTCCCCTTTCTAACTTATTTCAGTCTATATGACAGACTCTAGGTCCATCCACGTCTCTACAAACGACCCCATTTCATCCCTTTTAGTGGCTGAGTAATATTGTACCACATCTTCTTTGCCAGTTATCTGTTGCTGAACATTTAGGTTGTTTCTATGACCTGGCTATTGTTAATAGTGCTGCAATGAAGACTGGGGTACATGTGTCCTCTTTCGGTTTCCTCAGGGTATATGCCCAGTAGTGGGATTAATACATAAATGTGGAATCTAGAAAAATGGTACAGATGAACCTATTTCCAAGGCAAGAAAGGAGATGCAGACATAGAGAACGGACACGTGGACTGTGGGAGAAGAAGAGGGACAAGCTGGGAGGCTACACACATTACCCTACGTGCACTGCCATGCGGACAATATATAGCTAGTACAGCTGCTATGGAGAAGCTGCTGCATAGCACAGGGAGCTCAGCTCAGTGTTCTGTGGTGACCTAGAGGTGGGGGAACGAGGGTGTGCAGGCGGTCCAGGAGGGAAAGGCTATATGTATGCATATAGCTGATTTACTTCATTGTTCAGGAGAAACTAACACAACATTGTAAACCAATTTTACTCCAAAAAAAAAAGAACATGAAGTGTTCACATAAAAGGAAATGCAAATATCTCTAAGTATGAAAATATGTCAAATCCTTCATATGAAGAGAGAAAACCAAATGAGTTATAAGATGCCTATCAGACTGACAAAAGATCAGAAATATTGATGACACATATATTGGGTAGGTTTGGAGTAAAGGGAATTCATAATCATTACAGGTGGGAACTTAATTCAAACACTCTCTACCAAAATTCCCTGTGTATACCCTATGATTCTTCAGTTCCACTTCTAGGAATTTATCCTGCAACTGCATGTATTCCTGCATTTGCACGTGCACTTTGGCCTGCATTTGCATATGTTTTTAAAATGTACTTTGCATGTATTAAGGAAAAATACTCCAATCAGTTGAATGTCCATTGATAGGGGTCTAGTTAATAATGGTGATCATCATATAATGGAATGAGCTGGGTACGTTCAGAGGGATGTGGAAATGCTCAGGGAATGACAAGAGCTGAAATACTGAAATACTTCATGAAATACGGAAATATAGTGGGTGTAGTATGCCCACCATATATATGAGGGAATACTGTAGCTAATACCATAGGTATTACACAGTTTAAAATATGTTGAGAAGATGGAACTCATGTGAATTGTTCTTACCAAAAATTACACAGAAGAATACAAGGAAATTTTTGGAGGTAAAAGATAACTTTAGTGCCTTGGTTATGGTGATGGTATCGTGGGTGTAGGTATATGTTCAAACTCATCAAGTGATGTATATAAAATGTATCTAATTTTGCATATCAATTATATTTCAATACAGCAAAAAATAGAAAAATTTCCTAATGACATAAGTTGAAGAAAATTAACAGATGACCTTAAGTAAAACAGAAATAACCATCTAAGTTCAGTTCAGTTCAGTCGTTCAGTCGTGTCCGACTTTTGCGACACCATGAATCACAGCACGCCAGGCCTCCCTGTCCATCACCCACTCCAGGAGTTCACTCAAACTCATGTCCATCGAGTCGGTGATGCCATCCAGCCATCTCATTCTCTGTTGTCCCCGTCTCCTCCTGTCCCCAATCCTTCCTAGCATCAGACTCTTTTCCAGTGAGTCAACTCATCGCATGAGGTGGCCAAAGTATTGGAGTTTCAGCTTTAGCATCAGTCCTTCCAATGAACACCCAGGACTGATCTCCTTTAGAATGGACTGGTTGGATCTCCTTGCAGTACAAGGGACTCTCAAGAGTCTTCTCCAGCACCACAGTTCAGAAGCATCAATTCTTCGGCGATCAGCTTTCTTCACAGTCCAACTCTCACATCCTTAATAACCATGGGAAAAACCATAGCCTTGACTAGACAGACCTTGGTTGGCAAAGTAATGTCTCTGCTTTTTAATATGCTATCTAGGTTTGTCATAACTTTCCATTCAAGGAGTGAGCGTCTTTTAATTTCCTGGCTGCAATCAGCATCTGAAGTGATTTTGGAGCCTAAAAAAATAAAGTCTGACACTGTTTCCACTGTTTCCCCATCTATTTCCCATGAAGTGATGGGACCAGATGCCATGATCTTTGTTTTCTGAATGTTGAGCTTCAAGCCAACCTTTTCACTCTCCTCTTTCACTTTCATCAAGAGGCCTTTGAGTTCCTCTTCACTTTCTGCCATAAGGGTGGTGTCATCTGCTTATCTGAGGTTATTGATATTTCTCCCAGCAATCTTGATTCCAGCTTGTGCTTCTTCCAGCCCAGCGTTCCTCATGATGTACTCTGCATATAAATTAAATAAGCAGGGTGACAATATACAACCTGGATGTACTCCTTTTCCTATTTGGAACCAGTCTGTTGTTCCATGTCCAGTTCTAACTGTTGCATCTTGACCTGCATACAGGTTTCTCAAGAGGCAGGTCAGGTGGTCTGGTATTCCCATCACTTTCAGAATGTTCCACAGTTTATTGTGATTCACACAGTCAAAGGCTTTGGCATAGTCAATGAAGCAGAAATAGATGTTTTTCTGGAACTCTCTTGCTTTCTCCATGCTCCAGCAGATGTTGGCAATTTGATCTCTTGTGCCTCTGCCTTTTCTAAAACCAGCTTGAACATCTGGAAGTTCACGGTTCACATATTGCTGAAGCCTGGCTTGGAGAATTTTGAGCATGACTTTACTAGCGTGTGAGATGAGTGCAATTGTGCGGTAGTTTGAGCAGTCTTTGGCATTACCTTTCTTTGGGATTGGAATGAAAACTGACCTTTTCCAGTCCTGTGGCCACTGCTGAGTTTTCCAAATTTGCTGGCATATTGAGTGTAGCACTTTCACAGCATCATCTTTCAGGATTTGAAATAGCTCAATTGGAATTCCATCACCTCTACTAGCTTTGTTTGTAGTGATGCTCTCTAAGGCCCACTTGACTTCACATTCCAAGATGTCTGGTTCCAGGTGAGTGATCACGCCATTGTGATTATCTTCATCGTGAAGATCTTTTTTGTACAGTTCTTCTGTGTATTCTTGCCACCTCTTCTTAATATCTTCTGCTTCTGTTAGGTCTATACCATTTCTGTCCTTTATCGAGCCCATCTTTGCATGAAATGTTCCCTTGATATCTCTAACTTTGCTGGAGCAGCTGTGAAGAGATTTTCCAAGACCAAGGTAAGAGAAACCCAAATAAGATGGTAGGTATTGGGAGGGGGCATTAAAGGGCAGACACACTGAAATCATAATCGCAAAAACTAGTTGATCTGATCATATGGACCACAGCCCTGTGTAACTCAATGAAACTAAGCCATGCCATGTGGGGCAACCCAAGATGGACGGGTCATGGTGGAGAGGTCTGACAGAATGTGGTCTACTGCAGAAGGGGATGGCAAACCACTTCAGTATACTTGCCTTGAGAACCCCATGAACAGTATCAAAAGGCAAAATGATTGGATACTGAATGAGGAAATCCCCAGGTCGGTAGGTGCCCAGTATGCTGCTGGAGATCAGTGGAGAAATAACTCCAGAAAGAATGACGGGATGGAGCCAAAGCGAAACAAATACCCAGTTGTGGATGTGCCTGGTGACAGAAGCAAGCTCCGATGCTGTAAAGAGCAATATTGCATAGGAACCTGGAATGTTAGGTCCATGAATCGAGGCAAATTGGAAATGGTCAAACAGGAGATGACAAGAGTGAACGTCAACATTCTAGGAATCAGTGAACTAAAATGAACTGGAATGGGTGAATTTAACTCAGATGACCATTATATCTACTACTGTGGGCAGGAATCCCTTAGAAGACATGGAGTAGCCATCATGGTCAACAAAAGAGTCCGAAATGCAGTACTTGGATGCAATCTTAAAAACGACAGAATGATTTCTGTTCGTTTCCAAGGCAAACCATTCAATATTACAGTAATCCAAGTCTATGCCCCAACCAGTAATGCTGAAGAAGCTGAAGTTGAATGATTCTATGAAGACCTACAAGACCTTTTAGAACTAACACCCAAAAAAGATGTCCTTTTCATTCTAGGGGACTGGAATGCAAAAGTAGGAATTCAAGAAACACCTGGAGTAACAGGCAAATTTGGCCTTGGAGCACGAAATGAAGCAGGGCAAAGGCTAATAGAGTTTTGTCAAGAGAACACACTGGTCATAGCAAACACCCTCTTCCAACAACACAAGAGAAGACTCTACACATGGACATCACCAGATGGTCAACACCGAAATCAGATTGATTATATTCTTTGCAGCCAAAGATGGCGAAACTCTATACAGTTAGCAAAAACAAGACCAGGAGCTGACTGTGGCTCAGATCATGAACTCCTTATTGCCAAATTCAGACTTAAATTGAAGAAAGTAGGGCAAACCACTAGACCATTCAGATACGACCTAAATCAAATTCCCTATGATTCTACAGTGGAAGTAAGAAATAGATTTAAGGGACTAGATCTGATAGATAGAGTGCCTGATGAACTCTGGACAGAGGTTCGGGACATTGTACAGGAGACAGGGACCAAGACCATCCCTGTGGAAAAGAAATGCAAAAAAGCAAAATGGCTGTCTGAGGAGGCCTTACAAATAGCTGTGAAAAGAAGAGAAACGAAAAGCAAAGGAGAAAAGGAAAGATATAAGCATCTGAATGCAGAGTTCCAAAGAATAGCAAGGAGAGATAAGAAAGCCTTCCTCAGTGATCAATGCAAAGAAATAGAGGAAAAAAACAGAATAGGAAAGACTAGAGATCTCTTCAAGAAAACCATCTAAGATAAAATGTAAATCATACCAGTGGAAAAAATGAGAAAGTATATGTACACACTGAAAGAGAGAGAACCTTATTCCTCTTCCTGTGCATGTGTGCATGCTAAGTCCCTTAGTCATGTCCAACTCTTTGTGACCCTATGGACCACAGCCCGCCAGTCTCCTCTGTCCAAGAGATTCTCCATGCAAGAATACTTGGGTTACCATGCCCTCTTCCAGGGCATCTCCCCTACCCAGGTATCGAACCTATGTCTCTTATGTCTCCTGCATTGACAGGCAGGTTCTTTATCACCAGCAACAACTGGGAAGCCCATTCCTCTTCCTACAAGCTCTGATCTCATCAAAGGGGCCTTATCCTCATAACTTCATCTAACTCTAATCACCTCCCAAATACCCCATCTCCAAATGCCATCACACTGGGGGCTTAGGCTTCAGTGCATAAATTTTGGAGGAACACAGACACTCAGTCCATAGAAACATATAATGCTCATAATTACTATATGAAGCAGCTGCTATTACCAGAATATTTTAGATGAGGAAAATGAGGCACAGAAAGGCTAATTAAGTTGGTCAAGGTCATAGAGCTGGTGTATCAGCAGAACTGGGATTTGAGTATAAGTGAGTTAGCCCCCAGGGTTTTGCTAAAGCACAGGTGCTCTGCACCACAGCAGGTCCCTGCCAGCGTTCTCCCTGACTCACTGTACCCCACTGAACCGATAACTCAGACCCTTCTGGATCACCTGGCAATAGGTCTGGCTAGAGGCAGGGTCTGATTTCAATGGATGGAAACACTTAGAACATGGCGTTTTTTGGATTCATTTTTATTGCCAACTTGGGGGTCTTGTTAATTCCTGAGAACCAGGAAAATACCTTTTCAAATCTACGATACATCTGTGTGATGGAAAGGGCATGGCTGGATGTTAAAGAACTGGCTCTCTCTGCTTGAGGCAATGGACACAGAAGAGTAAGTCAGCTAAACAAGATTTAGCAAATTCAATTATGCCTCCTTCTCTGCTCAGAGATCCTAACTATTCCTTTGCTGGTATTATGAAGTCCACACTCTTCATCTGGCTTCCCCCTACTTTTCCCAGGTACTTCCTGCTTCAGTCCAGTGAGAAGCTCTCAGCCCAGCCCAGCAACTCCACTCAACTACTTCAAAATCACCATTTTCCTTCTCCTACTTTAAGAATGTAAATTTCCAATGAGATAATGGATGTGAAACACTTCATGTGGCACCCATTTACTACACTGAAAACGGAAACCACTAACCCAAGTAGAGTGCAGATTCAGTTTACAAAGAATTTTAAATTCCCCCTCATAGGATCCCTCTGAATTAGGAATTACCTCTTCCGGTTCACCATCGAGAATATTGAGACTGGTGTTGCGTGGCCTAAGCTGCTTAGCACATTGCTGGGCTGTTATTAGACCCAGGGCTTGAACAACTCCACATCCTGTGCTCTCTCTCTTTTTTTAACACATAAGGAAGCATTTATCTGAGGTTTAACATGAAATCACACAAATAAACTTTATATAAACACAAAAATGCATTGAGTCATGGCACAGCTAGCAAAAGGCAAAGTAAAAATAAAGAAAATTTATTGGTGGCTATATATAACTGGGCATAATTGTGTCTTGTACACTGGAAAGTCTTTTTCAAAGTTGATCTTGGATCAACAGAAGACCAGTCTCCAAAGGTGTTGTGCAAGATAGGCTGGGGATGGGTGGGCAGTAGTGGATCATGTTCAAATCTGTGAATGTCCCGTTGAATACTCCTGGCTCCTTGGATCTCTAGGTTAGGGAACTTTTGGTGGTGGTGGTTTAGTTGCTAAGTTATGTCTGACTCTTCCAACCCCATGAACTGTCAGGGGGCCTACCAGCCTCCTTTGTCCATGGGATTTCCCAGGTAGAATACTGGAGTGCATTGATTTACTTCTCCAGGGGGTCTTCCTGACCCAGGGTTCAAACTCAGGTCTCCTACATTGCAGGTGGATTCTTTACCAACTGAGCCACCAGGGAAGCCCCTGGGGAATTTTATTTCTACTAATTAACACAGTGAGGAAAAAGCAGGAGGAAGTTGAGGAGGGGGGTTGGGATCTCTCAAGTTCACAATACAAAGAGGATAAAAGCTTGTCAGACACTTAATCACTGTATCTAAACAGTTGCCAAACACCTATACCATTAGACTAGGTTTCCTCAGGTCTGACAAGCACAATAAGTGCCACGGCAAACATTCCTTGGACTAATCACTTTACATGGATTAGTTCAATTCATCCTCACGACAATCCTATGAAGCAGGTGTTCATATTAGCTACACTTCACCCAGGGAGAAAAGCTCCCTGCTTTTATCCTTGTCACTGTCCTTTAATCACTCAGGGTCTACCTTGGTGAAAAGAAAGCTGGTTGTGCACATCTGCTCACATTCAACTCGAGAACCGTGAATTGGATAATGAGGAGTAATGCCGAGATCACTTCTATTCAGCTTTGGGATGTGGTCCTTCAGTTCAGTTCAGTTCAGTCGCTCAGTCGTGTCTGACTCTTTGCGACCCCATGGACTGCAGCACACTAGGTCTCCCTGTCCATCACCAACTCCCACAGCTTGCTCAAACTTAGGTCCATCAAGCCGGTGAGACCATCCAACCATCTCATCCTCTGTCTTCCCCTTCTCCTGCCTTCAATTTTTCGCAGCATCAGGGTCTTTTCTAATGAGTCAGTTCTTTGCATCAAGTAGTCCTTGGCCTTGCTGTATGTGACATCGGGGGAATTTCCAGAGCAGTTCCTAGAAGCTGAATGAGGAAGCCACCTTGTGATGTTCTGATATTGAAGGGTAAGAGGTCACTAGCCTTCTTCCATGGAAGCTTCCGTGCTGAAGATGGTCCCAGTTACCTCCAAGTGCCAACTTCTTCGGGTTTCTCTGGTGACTCAGCTGGTAAAGAACTTGTCTGAGGATCCCCTGGAGATGGGAATGGCAACTCACTCCAGTACTCTTCCCTGGGAAGTCCCATGGACAGAGGAGCCTGGTGGGCTGTAGTCCGTGGGGTTGCAAAGAGTCAGACACAACTGAGCAGCTAACACTTTCACTTTCACCAACTTCTTTTTCCTCCTCCCTCCCACTTCCCCTTATTCTTATTAGTGTGGATAACTATCTGGAAAGCAGAGGTTCCTCTGTGTCAGGCTTTGGTTGCACATGAGTCGTGACTTAATCTTCAAGGCCACACTCTGAGACTTGCAGGGGTCCCAGAGTCGCCTCCCTCCTGCCAGTGCCTGAAAGCTAAATTGTTCCATTTTCAGAAATCCAGGGAGACTGTTGTTAAACAGAGCTGTTCCCCAAAATAAAATGATATAAACTTACAATTAAATAAATTATATTAAAAACAAAGGTAATAAACGCACTAAAGTAATTAAATATTTATCAGCACATCCCTGGAAGTACCGTTCTCCCCAACAATAGTGCTGAAGATGACTGAGGTTTTGAAGGAAGCAGCAAAGTTGAGAGACAGACCTGAGGGGTGGGACACTTCAGAGATGTTAGCTCAAGCTGGGTTGCTTTTTTCCCAGAATGAAGCTACATTTTGGCTCCATACAGCTTATGCATTGGAGATGGGGGCATTAAGGGGGGTTCCTTGGTGGCCCAGATTGTAAACCGGGGTTCGATCCCTGGGTTGGGAGAAGGGGATAGCAATCCACTCCAGTATTCCTGCCTGGAGAATTCCATAGACAGAGGAACCTGGGTGGGCTAAAATCCATGGGGTCGCAAAGTGTTGGACATGACTGAGTGACTAACACTTATACTTTCACTGAGAAAGTTTGTAGAAGCTACTGCCTGATGGGAGAAAAACCACAACAGTGAAAGGGGATCATGGCCACAGAGGGTCTACTTTCTGTACCTGATGCTATAAAAAATGTGGCTAGATTTAAAAATGTACCTGATGCTATCAACTGCCATGCCAAGAGAGAGAACAATGGTCTGGTTCTCCTGTTTAGCATAAGCATCCACTCATTTCCTCAGCTGCCTTTTCCTCCCACTGGGTAGTAAAATCCCAGAAAGGTTTGGGACCACAAAGCCTCATTCCCAGAGAGGAAACTCACCCATGAGGATGAAGGAGCCACACCCCAACTCTCCTATAAAGAACATGAACAAGTGATGACTGTTTCCAGAGGCCGTGGACAACAAAGAGTTGGTACTTGGTGCTTCTTCACAGAAAGGCTCACGATCCATAAATATATCCACTGGAATGCAGGACAAAACATAATGTATAAAAGATTGAATAGAAGATATATTATGCTAGTGCGTGGCAATCCTGTCGGCAGGAATTTATAGCTTCGATATATTCCCCATTAAAAGTGGTTCAGCTAGCTGGTAGAGAAGCTCAATTCATCTTGCATCTGTTGCGAACCATCAATATTATGGTTTACTCATTTAAACTGGAAATGGAACCAAATATTTGGGCTATTTATAATAAAAAAATATGAAAATATTTGTATTGGTGTTCATCACCTAACTCCTTCACTTTAATCAGAAGTCTGTTTACATAGGGTTCAGAGAACATTCCTCACCTGTGATGATGCTAGGCTGTGAGAGGCAGGAATGAGGAGGAAAATGACCGAATGGCCCTTTTCTCAAAGAGACAGGTGCATGCCCCTCCCTTGCTGAGGCCATCTGCCCAGCAAGGGAAGGCAAAGTGGCACATGCAAAAGTCTGTTCATTGTATGTAATAAAGGAAGGGGATGGCTGGAAAGTTGGAAACAGGTAAGTGTATGAAGGTTGCTTGGGGCTTCCCCGGTGGTACTAATGGTAAAGAACCCACTTACCAATCAGGAGACGTAAGAGACAGAGGTTCAGTCCCTGGGTCAGAAAGATACCCTAGAGGATGGCATGGCAACCCATTCTGGTATTCTTGACTGGAGAATCCCATGGACAGAGAAGCATGGCAGGCCACCGTCTGCGGGGTTGCAAAGAGTCAGACATAACTGAAGTGACTTAGCACAGAAAACACAGGATAAGAGTCTGAAAATCCATGGACTTCCTGGTAGTCCAGTGGTTGAGAGTTCGCCTTCCAGTGCTAGGGGAGCAGGTTCGATCCCTGGTTGGGGAGTTAAGATCCCGTAGTGCCTTGCAGCCAAAGAACCAAAACATAAAACAGAAACAATATTGTAAAAAATTCAATAAAAACTTTTAAAATGATCCACATTAAAAAAAAAATCTTAGAAAAAAAAGAGTATGGAAATCCAGCAAGCATCCAAGTGCAACCAGTGATGCTCATGGATGCATCACGTGCTGGCTTGTGTTCCCGGGAAAATGCCAGCCCAGGCTCTCTGTCAGTGGAGCTGACCTCATGTCGTGAGGTGTGGTCATTGTATTGCCAGAATGCCCATGGTTTACACTGTGGATCCTCAGAGGAGGCCCTACTCTCCCCTAGGAATAATTTCTAAATGCATTTGAATCAGTTCTAATGAGGTGGATGAAACTGGAGCCTATTACACAGAGTGAAGTAACCCAGAAAGGAAAAACACCAATACAGTATACTAATACACATATATGGAATTTAGAAAGATGGTAACGATAACCCTGTATGTGAGACAGCAAAAGAGACACAGATGTATAGAACAGTCTTTTGGATTCTGTGGGAGAGGGCGAGGGTGGGATGATTTGGGAGAATGGCATTGAAACATGTATATTATCAGATGTGGAACGAATCACCAGTCTAGGTTCGATGCATGATACAGGATGCTCGGGGCTGGTGCACTGGGATGACCCAGAGTGATGATATGGGGAGGGAGGCGGGAGGGGGGTTCAAGACGGGGAACACATGTACACCCGGGGCGGAGTCATGTCAATGTATGGGAAAACCAATACAATAATGTAAAGTAAAAAAAAAAAAATGTTTCTGATGGATTTGCTTATGACAAGGCACCCGAAGCTGCAAGGCCAGAGACAGCCCACACAAACAGCAGGGATCACCCCTCGCAATTTCCTCACAATATCTCTCCTCCTTGCTCACATCACCTGCAGCTCTCCACTCCCTCCTCCCCTGCTCTCCCACCTCCAGCCTTAGCCTCAGTCTCTAGTGCCTGTCTTAGCCTCACCTCCTTGATTTTGAGTCCCTTTGATGTATCCCATTTGACTGTTCTCAGCTTGAGGGTCCTGACTCTGGGCACCTGGATTCCTGTACACCTACAGCTCTCAGAGAGAATCTGGCTCAGCTTGTCTGGGCTTCACGATGGCCCTGAGAGTCCCAGGCCCTGGGAGGGTATTAAAATAAAGGCTAATCTCTTTCCGTTCCGTTCCGTTCGGTCGCTCAGTCGTGTCCAACTCTTTGCGACCCCGTGGACTGTAGCCTACCAGGCTTCTCCGTCTCTTGGCTTTAATTCCTCAGTGGAAACTCTGCCCTCCCTTGCTCTTTCATCATTCTCCGTGTTCTCATGTGTCAAATCAGTGGGCCTTCTTTCACTGGCGGTGCCCAGGCCCCTCAGTGTCTGTTCATCCAGGGAGACCCCATACAGGCACTACACCAAGGACCTCTTGTCAGACAAATGTTGGTAGAAGACCACTTTGAGACCTCGAGCTCCACACTGTGGCCTTGGGGCTCCTGCAGCACAAAGGAGGTGGGGGAGGGTCACCCTGGCTCAGCCATCTCCCTCTCCCAGACACTCAGAGTGTCATTCTGCCCTTTCCATGTGTGCCCGGGGCTTTCTGGGCTATTTTTAAAAACCTATAGCACTTCCTGTCTCTACCACTCATTTGGGCGGTTAATCATGACAGTCTAGAAATGTCACCTCTGGACAGTATGGTGTGTGTGTGTGGAGAAGCGTTGCAGTCAAGTGAAGGGACAGGACCGTCCAAGGGCTGGGGCAGAGAGAGTTAGGCCATGGGACCAGCACCTAGGACAGTGGAAGGAGCCCAGACTCACCTGTTCACACAGCGCCGTGACCCAGGATGCACAGTGCAGCATGGCTGGGAGCCGGGTGTTGTGGCCGGGCAGCTGCGTTTTAGCACTGACTTGGCTAGCATCAGCGTTGGACAAGTGCCAGGACTCCTCTGAATATCCCTCTCCACACCTTCAACACAGAGTAGCTGTGCTTTCAGAGCAGAAGCCGTTTATCAGCTCTCATGTTCCCTGGGAGGGAGAAGGATTGAAAGCACACCTTTGATTTTTTTTCTGTTTACACTGTCTGTTCCTTGGCTGGTGAGATGAGGATAAAGATTGCTGATTCCTGCTCCTGTGTGACCGACATTCCTCTTCTGAGTTTAGTTTTCTCAGAAGAGGAGCCCACTTTCATTAAAAAAAAAAAAAAATTATATATATATATATATATATGTTTATTTATTTTTGTCTGTGCTGGATCTGTTGCTGCATGGGCATTTCTCGAGTTGCGGTGAAGGGGAGGCTGCTCTCAGTTGTGGTATTCAGGCACTCATTGCAGTGGCTTCTTTTGTTGCCGAGCATGAATTCTAGGGCATGCAGGCTTCTGTAGTTTTGGCTCCTCGGCTCTACAGTTCAATGGTTGTGATGCATGGACTTAGTTGCTCTGAGACATCTGGGATCTTGCTGAGTCATGGATAGAACCTGTGTCCTTGCTTTGGCAGGCAGATTCTTTACCACTGAGCCAACAGGGAAGTCCCACTTTCATTTTTTTTTAACTAATTTATTTTTTATTAAAGGATAATTGCTTTTACAAAATTTTGCTGTTTTCTGTCAAACCTCAACATGAATCAACCATAGGTATACATATATCCCCTCCCTTTTGAACCTACCTCCCATCTCCCTTCCCATCCCACCCCTCTAGATTGATACAGAGCCCCTGTTTGAGTTTCCTGAGCCATACAGCAAATTCCCGTTGGCTATCTATTTTACATATGGTAGTGCAAGTTTCCATGTTACTCTTTCCATGCATCTCACCCTCTCCTCCCCTCTCCCAATGTCCCTAAGTCTATTCTCTACGTCTGTTTCTCCGTTCAGTTCAGTTCAGTCGCTCAGTCGTGTCCGACTCTCCGCGACCCCATGAATCACATCACGCCAGGCCTCCCTGTCCATCACCAACTCCCGGCGTTCACTCAAACTCACGTCCACAGAGTCGGTGATGCCATCCAGCCATCTCATTCTCTGTCATCCCCTTCTCCCGCCCCCAACCTTTCCCAGCATCAGAGTCTTTTCCAGTGAGTCAACTCGTCGCATGAGGTGGCCAAAGTATTGGAGTTTCAGCTTTAGCATCAGTCCTTCCAATGAACACTCAGGATTGATCTCCTTTAGAATGGACTGGTTGGATTTCCCTGTAAATAAGTTCTTCAGTACCATTATTCTAGATTCTGTATATGTGTTAGAATACGGTATTTATCTTTCAATTTCTGACTCACTTAACTCTGAATAATAGGTTCTAGGTTCATCCACCTCATTAGAACTGACTCAAATGTGTTCCTTTTTATGACTAAGTTATATTCCACTGTGTATATTTACCACAACTTCTTTATCCATTTATCTGTTGATGAATATCTAAGTTGCTTCCATGTTCTGCTGCTGCTGCTGCTGCTAAGTCACTTCAGTCGTGTCCGACTCTGTGTGACCCCATAGACGGAAGCCCACCAGGCTCCCCCGTCCCTGGGATTCTCCAGGCAAGAACACTGGAGTGGGTTGCCATTTCCTTCTCCAATGTGTGAAAGTGAAAAGTGAAAGTGAAGTCGCTCAGTCGTGTCCGACCCTTAGCGACCCCACGGACTGTAGCCCACCAGGCTCCTCCAGCCATGGGGTTTTCTTACAGCTATTGTAAATAGTGCTGCGATGAACAATGGGATATATGTGTCTCTTTCAATTTTGGTTTCCTCAGGGTATATGCCTAGGAGTGGGATTGCTGGGTCATATGGTGGTTTTATTCCTAGTTTTTTAAGGAATCTCCATACCGTCTTCCATAGTGGCTGTATCAATCTACATTCCCACCATCAGTGCAAGAGCGTTCCCTTTTCTCCATATCCTCTTCAGCATTTATTGTTTGTAGGCTTTTTGATGAGGGCCATTCTGATCAGTGTGAGGTGATATCTCATTGAAGTTTTGATTTGCATTTCTCTAATAATGAGTGATGTTGAGCATCTTTTCATGTGTTTGTTAGTCATCAGTATGTCATCTTTGGAGAAATGTCTGACTAGATCTTTTTCCCACTTTTTGATTGGGTTGTTTGTTTTTCTGGCATTGAGTTGTATGAACTGCTTGTATATTTTGGAAATTAATCCTTTGTCAGTTGTTTCATTTGCTATTATTTTCTCCCATTCTGAGGGTTATCTTTTCACCTTGCTTATAGTTTCCTTTGCTTTACAAAAGCTTTTAAGTTTAATCAGGTCCCACTTGTTTACTTTTGTTTTTATTTCCATTACTCTAGGAGGTGGGTCATAGAGGATCTTGCTTTGATTTATGTCATTGAGTGTTCTGCTTATGTTTTCCTCTAAGAGTTTTATAGTTTCTGGTCTTACATTTAGGCTTTAATCCACTTTGAGTTTATCTTTGTGTATGGTGTTAGGAAGTGTTCTAATTTAGTTCTTTTACATGTAGCTGTCCAGTTTTCCCAGCACCATTTATTGAAGAGGCTGTCTTTGCCCCATTATATATTCTTGCCTCCTTTGTCAAAAATAAGGTACTCATAGGTGCATGGGTTTATTTCAGGGCTTTCTATCTTGTCCCATTGGTCTATATTTCTGTTTTTGTGCCAGTACCATACTGTCTTGATGACTGCAGCTTTGTGGTATAACCTGAAGTCAGGAAGGTTGATTCCTCCTGTTCCATTCTTATTTCTCAAGACTGCTTTGGCTATTTGGGGTCTTTGTGTATCC
This sequence comes from Moschus berezovskii, assembly GCF_049115385.1. NCBI lineage: Eukaryota > Metazoa > Chordata > Mammalia > Artiodactyla > Moschidae > Moschus > Moschus berezovskii. Next base: position 75,716,503 of record NC_142466.1, on the reverse strand, counting down.
ATATGAATTGTGAAATTTTTTGTTCTAGTTCTGTGAAGATGCCATTGGTAATTTGATAGGCATTGCATTTGGTAGTATAGTCATTTTCAGAATATTGATTCTTCCTACTCAGGAACATGGAATATCTCTTTGTTTATGTTATCTTTGATTTCTTTCATTAGTGTCTTATAATTTTCTTTGTGCAGTACTTTTGTCTCCTCAGGTAAGTTTATTCCAAGATATTTAATTCTTTTTGTTGCAATGGTGAATGGGATTGATTCCTTAATTTCTCTTTCTGATTTTTCATTATTAGTATATAAAATGCAAGTGATTTCTGTGTATTGATTTTGTATCCTGCAACTTTGCTTAATTCACTGATTAGTTCTAGTAATTTTCTGATACTATCTTTAGGGTTTTCTATGTACAGTATCATGTCATCTGCAAATGTGAGAGCTTTACTTCTTCTTTTCTGATCTGGATTCCTTTCTTTTTCTTCTCTGATTGCTATAGCTAGGACTTCCAGAACTATCTTGAATAATAATGGCATAAGTGGACACCTTTGTCTTGTTCCTGATCTTAGGGGGAATGCTTTCAGTTTTACACCATTGAGCGTAATGTTTACTGTAGGCTTATCATATATGGCCTTTATTATGTTGAGGTAGGTTCCTTCTATGCCCATTTTTTGAAGAGTTTTAATTATAAATAGGTGCTGAATTTTGTCGAAGACTTTTTCTGCATCTATTGAAATGATCACATGGTTTTTATCTTTCAATTTGTTAATATGGTGTATCACATTGATTGATTTCCATGTATTGAAGAATCCTCACATCCCTGGAATAGATCCACCTTGATCATAGTTTATGAGCTTTTTGATGTGTTGCTGAATTCTGTTTGCTAAAATTTTGTTGAGGATTTTTGCCTCTATGTTCATGAGTGATATTGGCCTATAGTTTTCTTTTTTTGTGTTGTCTTTGTCTGGTTTTGGTATTAGGGTGATGGTGGCCTCGTCAAATGAGTTTGGAAGTGTTCCTTCCTCTGCAATTTTTTGAAAGAGTTTTGGAAGGATAAGCATTAGCTCTTCTCTAAATGTTTGATAGGACTCTCCTGTGAAGCCATCTGGTCCTGGGCTTTTGTTTTTTGGGAGATTTTTGACCACAGCTTCAATTTCAGTGCTTGTAATTGGGTTGGTCATAATTTCTATTTCTTCCTGGTTCAGTCTTGGGATACTGAACTTTTCTAAGAATCTGACCATTCCTTCCAGGTTATCTATTTTATTGCCCTATAGTTATTCATGATAGTATCTTATAATCCTTTTTATTTCTGCATTATCTATTGTAATCTCGCCTTTTTCATTTCTAATTTTATTGATTTGATTCTTCTTTTTTTCTTGATGAGTCTGGCTAAAGGTTTGTCAATTATTTTTATCTTCTTAAAGAACCAGCTTTTAGTTTTATTAATCTTTACTATTGTTTCTTTCATTTCTTTTTCATTTATCTCTGCTCGAATCTTTATGATTTCTTTCCTTCTACTAATTTTGCATTTTTTTTCCTTCTTCTTTTTCCAGTGGCTTTAGGTGTAAAGTTCAGTTCAGTTGCTCAGTCGTGTCTGACTCTTTGCGACACCATGAGTCACAGCTCACCAGGCCTCCCTGTCCATCACCCACTCCCGGAGTTCACTCAAACTCATGTGCATCGAGTCGGTGATGCCATCCAGCCATCTCATTCTCTGTCGTCCCCTTCTCCTGCCCCCAATCCCTCCCAGCATCAGAGTCTTTTCCAGTGAGTCAACTCTTCGCATGAGGTGGCCAAAGTATTGGGGTTTCTGCTTTACCATCAGTCCTTCCAATGAACACCCAGGATTAATCTCCTTTAGAATGGACTGATTGGATCTCCTTGCAGTCCAAGGGACTCTCAAGAGTCTTCTCCAACACCACAGTTCAAAAGCATCAATTCTTCGGTGATCAGCTGTCTTCACAGTCCAGCTCTCACATCCATACATGACCACTGGAAAAACCATAGCCTTGACTAGACAGACCTTGGTTGGCAAAGTAATGTCTCTGCTTTTTAATAGGCTATCTAGGTTGGTCATAACTTTCCTTCCAAGGAGCAAGCATCTTTTAATTTCATGGCTGTAATCAGCATCCACAGTGATTTTGGAGCCCCCCCACCAAAAAAAAAAAAAGTCTGACACTGTTTCCACTGTTTCTTCATCTATTTCCCTTGAAGTGATGGGACCAGATGCCATGATCTTAGTTTTCTGAATGTAAAGTTATTTGATGTTTTACTTGTTTCTTGAGGTAGTATTGTATTGCTGTAAACTCCCCTCTTGGAACTGCTTTTGCTGCATCCCATAGGTTTTGAGTTGTGTTTTCATTGTCATTTGTTTCTAGAAACTTTTTGATTTCCTTTTTGATTTCTTCAGTAACTTGTTGGCTATTTAGAAACGTTTAATCTCCATGTGTTTGTGTTTCTTACAGTTTTTTTTTTCTTGTAATTAATATCTATTCTCATAGCATTGTGGTCGGAGAAGATGCTTGATACAATTTCAGTTTTCTTAAATTTACTGAGTTTTGATTTGTGACCCAAGACATGGCCTATCCTGGAGAATGTTCCATGTGCACTTGAGAAGAAGGTGTATTCTTCTGTATTTGGATGCAATGTCCTGAAGATATCAATGAGATCCATCTCATCTAATGTATCATTTAAGACTTGTGTTTCCTTATTAATTTTCTGTTTTGATGATTTGTCCATTGGTGTGAGTGGGGTGTTAAAGTCTCCTACTATAATTGTGTTACTGTCAATTTCTCCTTTTATGTTTGTTAGTGCTTGTCTTATGTATTGAGGTGCTCCTATGTTGGGTGCATGGATATTACAATTGTTATGTCTTCTCCTTGGATTGATCCCTTGATCACTATGTAGTGTCCTTCCTTATCTCTTGTAATATTCTTTATTTTAAAGTCTATTTTGTCTGATATGAGGGTTGCTACTCCAGCTGTCTTTTGTTTCCCATTTACATGGAATATATTTTCCATCCTTTCACTTTCAGTCTATATATGTCTTGAGGTCTGAAGTGGATTTCTTGTAGACAGCATATATATGGGTCTTATTTTTGTATCCATTCAGCCAGTCTGTGTCTTTTGGTTGGAGCATTTAATCCATTTGCATTTAAAGTAATTATTGATATATATGTTCTTATTGCCATTTTCTAATTGCTTGGGGTTGATTTTGTAGATTTTTTTTCTGTTGTATTTCTTGACTATATAAGTCCGTTTAACATTTGTTGTAAAGCTGCTTTGGTGGTATTGAATTCTCTTAACTTTTACTTGTCTGAAAAGCTTTTGATTTCTCCAACAATTTTGAATGAGATCTTTTCTGGGTACAGTAATCTTGGTTGTAGATTTTCCCCTTTCAATACTTTAACTATATCCTGCCATTCCCTTCTGGCCTGCAGTTTCTGCTGAAAGATCAGCTGGTAAGTGTATGGGGTTTCCCTTGTATGTTACTTGTTGCTCTTCCCTTGCTGCTTTTGATATTCTTTCCTTGTGTTTAGTCTTTGTTAGTTTGATTAGTATGTGTCTTCATATATTTCTCCTTGGGTTTATCCTGTATGGGACTCTTTGTGCCTCTTAGACTTAACTGGCTAGTTCCTTTTCCATGCCATTTCAACTAAGTTCCTTTTAAACTATAATCTCTTCAAAAATTTTCTCATACCCTTTCTTTTTCTCTTTTTCTTCTGGGACCCCTATAATTCAAATGTTGATGCATTTGATATGGTCCCAGAGGTCTCTGAGACTGTCCTCAGCTCTTTTCATTCTTTTTGTTTTGTCTGCTCTTCAGAAGTTATTTCCACCATTTTATTTTCCAGCTCACTGATTCCTTCTTCTGCTCCAGATATTCTGCTATTGATTCCATCTAGAGTATTTTTAATTTCAGTAATTGTGTTGTTTGTCTCTGTATGCTTATTCTTTAATTCTTCTAGGTCTTTGTTAACTGATTCTTGCATTTTCTCCATTTTGTTTTCAAAGTTTTTGATCATCTTTACTATAATTATTCTGAATTCTTTTTCAGGTAACTTTCCTATTTCCTCTTCATTTATTTGAACTTCTGTGTTTCCAGTTTGCTCCTTCATTTGTACAATATTTCTCTGCCTTTTCATTTTTTTTTTTAATAAGTTATTGTGTTTGAGGTCTTCTTTTCCCAGGCTTAAAGGAAAGTTGAATTATTTCCTTGAAGAAGGCTGAATTCTTTCTTCCTTTTGGTTTATGCCCTTCTAAGGTTGGTCCAGTGGTTTGTGTGAGTTTTGTATAGGGTGAGATTTGTGCTGAGTTTTTGTTTGTTGGTTTGTTTTTCCTCTGATGGGCACGGCTGAATGAGGTGGTTCTCCTGTCTCCTGATGATTGGGTTTGTATTTTTGTTTTGTTTGTTGTTTTGATGAGGAGTCCTGCACAGGGTTCTACTGGTGGTTGGGTGATGCTGGGTCTTGTATTCAAGCAGTTTCCTTTATGTGTATTCTCACTATTTGATACTCCGTATGGTTAGTTCTCTGGTAGTCTATGGTTTAGGAGTCAGTGCTCCCACTCCAAAGGCTCAGGGTTTGATCTCTGGTCAGGAACAAAGATTCCACAAGTGGTTTGTTATGGCATTAAGGGAGAGTAAAACAAATATCCCAAAATAAGAAACCAAAGATGAACCACAGACAAATGGCAATTACAAAGTCGGGCAAATAATAATAAAAATAATGGAATATGCACATATACATATACAGCCATGAGCAAAGTGAAAACAGTCCAACAAAAATAAAGTACAGTAGATTGATCCAGCGAACAAGGAAATAAAAAATTATATTTACCAGTTAAGAACAAAACTAACTTAAGCACAAACTGGAAAACAAAACTAAATCAAGGTGACAAGTGGGGGATAAAGCAATGAAAACAAAACTAGCAAATATGTTGAGAGGAAAGCAAAGAAGAAAAGAAAAAAAGAATAGATATGCAAAGTTAACTAGAGGTAGATAAAGAATATTTATATACATTAAAGATTAACTGTAAGGGAAAAAGAAAAGTAGGAAAGGCAAGCAAAGGAATAAATATAGAAAAATATAATAGGTTTTAAAAATTAATAATTAAAATTACAAAAAAGAGAAAAGAAAAAAGAAAAATGGAAGAGAAAGAAAAAAGAAAAATGGAAGAGAAAGAAAAAAGAAAAAAAAAAAAAAAAAAGGAAAGCTTCCAGAACTGCAAAGCCCGACACAGAGGCAGAGGTTTATAGCAACAATAAAAAGTGTGACTGAATATACACATATACGTATACACCCATAAGCAAAATCAAAACAAAAATAAAGTACAACAGATTGACCCAGTGAACAAAGGAAACCAAAAATTATATCTACCAGAACAAAACTAACTAAAGGACAAACTGGAAAACAAAACTAAAGCAAAGTGTCAATTGAGCAATAAATCAATGAAAATAAAACTAACAAATATGTTGAGAGGAAAGGAGAGAAAGAAAAAAGAAAAAATAGATATGTGAAGTTAAGTAGAGATAGATAAAGAAGATTTATACATGTTAAAGGTTAACTGCAAGGGAAAAAGAACAGTAGGAAAAACAAAGGAATAAATGTAGAAAAAATAATGATATGTTTAAACAATTAAAATTAAAAAGAGAAATTTTTTTAAAAAAGGAAAACGCCACAGAACTGCAAAAGCCCAACATAGAGGCAGAGGTTTATAACAACAATAAAAATGTGACTGAGAAAAAGACTAAAAAAAATAAGCTCAAAAGCTTAATTGGATTTCATAGTGCCAATAAAATCGACACTACAACAGAGGGGGAAAAAGGGGGAAAAAAAAGTCTAAAAGAATCTACAGAACAAGTCAAAACACAAGAAAAATAAATGTCAGAGTCCTTTCCCACAGTCCACCTCACCTCCCTAGGATGCCCTCCAACACTGTGCTGATCTATGCTCCAGTAATCTTGCCTGGAGACTACCCCTCCCTGACAGACAAGCCTGGCAGGCCATAGTCTACAGGGTCGCAAAGAGTTGGACAGGACTGAAGTGACCCTGTACGCACAGATGCAAGAGTTTTTTTGCCTGTGACAGCTCTACCCCAGTGAGAGTTAAGTATGAAGGTGGCGCAGCTTCTTGCCTGGAGGGTACCCTGGCAGTGCCAAGTGTGCAGGGACAGGGAGTGCCTCTGCTGCAGGAGTTATGGCCCTATTTTGAGTCTTTTTTCGAGCCTCTTGCTGGTGATCAGACGGCCTCTTTGGCCAATGTTTCTCCGTAGCTCTGCCCGTTCAGGCACTTAGCGGGCTCCCTTGCCAGGGGTCCTTCTCTGTTTTTCGGTGTGTCAGTCACATAGAGGGACCCTCTTGGCTGGGATCCTACTCTGTAGATTGGCACGTCAAACACTTAAAGGTGTACTCTGGGTGGGGTCCTGCTCTATAGTTCAGCATATCAGTCACTTAAAGGAGCACCCTGGGTGGGGTCCTATTCTGTAGTTCAGTGCATCAGGCATTTGATGGGCCAGCCTCCCTATTGTTCAGCTGATGATGCTGGCATGTGGGGAGAGAGAGGCTATGGTGATGGCTCCACCCACTACACATGACTCAGCAGTGTCTCTTTGCTTCCGGGGTGGCCTGGCTTTCCTCCACCATCATTTCCTACCACAATCTCCTCCCTCACATCCCCTCAATCAGTTTCTCTGCAGTCAACAGCAGCGCTTGCTCCACAATCCCTAAACTCCAGCTCCTAGCTGCTGCGCCTTCCAGGGTACCAGCGTTCCTGTCTGGGGTATGTATGGCTGTGGCAAGAACTGATTCTCATTCCATTTAGGCTGCCACAGATCAGCTCTTTCACTACCAGCCTTAAATATTTCTCCTCTGACTCAGACAATTGCCCCAATGTGGGGATCGGACCCCTTCTTCAGTTCCCCCACCCGCTGAGGGCAGGTCCAGTCCTACTAACACTCCTGCTTTCCCCCACTCATTCCTTCATCCTACTGAGTTTTGCATGGTTCTATATATTCTTTCAGAGAAGGCAATGGCACCCCACTCCAGTACTGTTGCCTGGAAAATCCCATGGACAGAGGAGCCTGGTAGGCTGAGTCCATGGGGTCGCTAGGAGGCGAACATGACTGAGTGACTTCACTTTCACACATTGGAGAAGGAAATGGCAACCCACTCCAGTATTCTTGCCTGGAGAATCCCAGGGACGGTGGAGCCTGGTGGGCTGCTGTCTATGGGGTCGCACAGAGTCGGACACGACTGAAGTGACTTAGCAGCAGCAGCAGCAGCCACAGCATATATTCCTTTCCACTGGTCAGGTACTCCTGTCTGCTTTCAGCTGGTGTTCTGCGTGCATTTCTGTGTCTGAAGGTGTATTTCTGATGTATCCCTGGAGAGAGATGTACTCCACATCCACTTACCCTTCTGCCATCTTGTTCTCCCTATTCTGCACCTTTTATCTCTTTGTAAATGGAAAAGTGTCATACCCTTAAAGAGAGCCTTGAGAATGTGCTGTCCTGTATATTTCAGGCTATAGGCAACATTCTTAACTGAAAGCAATAGAATACAAACTTTAAACAAAAGACACAGATCTAATATGGAGTCAGATTTGTTTTTCCCTATTACAATAAGGCTGACATTCTGATCTGTCACGACTCCTCTTCAGCGTGTTTGGAGCCTAGGTCAGTATGAAGCTCAGTACATACCAACCTGGCAAGTGAATGGAACAATTTCTTCATAAGTAGTGTTTATTATTCAAGCATACAGACTTCAGCATCCTGTGGTAGTCCCCACTTCCAAAAGGCAAGGTGATCTCTGGAGTACCCGTGATCTGAGTTTAAGTAGATACCATTCTTTATTTGTTTTTGGCCTAAATCTTCTCTCCTTACAGGACACACAATTTATTTATTTAGGTTGTGCTGACCTTCACTGTGGGGCACAGGCTTAGCTGCCCCGCAGCATGTTCCCTAACCAGGGATCGAACCCACAGCCCCTGCATTGGAAAGTGAATTCTTAACCACTGGACCACCAAAGTCCCTACAATTTATTATTTTATACATAATAAATAGATAACCTTTATTGAGTGATTATTTCATGTCAGACATTTTCCAGATGATAAAACTGAAACCCAGAGAGGGTGTGCCGCCAACCTAGAAAGAGGAGGACTTTTCTCAAATCCAGACGAGTAGACCTCAATGTTAACAATCCTGCTGTCCCACCTACTAAGTCCTGAAGATTCTGAGGTTCAGAGAGATTATTCAAGATGCCCAAAATCTACAAAGGGGCTCCCCCGGTGGCTCAGTGGTAAAGAATCCACTTGCAATGCAGGAGATGCAGGAGACTCAGGTTCAATCCATGGGTTGGGAAGATTCCTTGGAGGAGGGAATGGCAATCCACTCCAGTATTCTTGTATTCTTGCCTGAAAAATCCCATGGACAGAGGAGCCTGGCAGGCTACAGTCCCCAGGGTCGCAAAGAGTTGGACACGACAGAACACGCGTGCAGCATGTGTGCAAGATCTACAAAGCGATGAATGGTATAGACAGGCTTTGAACTCCAAAGCTTGCCAGTGCCTGGATACAGCCGGCTCCTTCCATCTCAGGCTGTGTCCATCTTGGACCACAGTGCTGGTCTCTCACTTCCGCCTGCCCTGGCATATACCCTGAGGCCTGCTGGGGCTCCTGTCCCCTCTCCTTGGGGACTGTAAGACTCTGCTTTCTGTACACCAGGACAGAGGAAAGAGAAATGGGTTTTCATTTTTTTAAAACCAACATCTCCCACCCTCCAGCAGTCCCCATGCCCTCCTCCTCCATGGATGGAAATGAACTAGAAACTCAGTTTCTGGAGACTGCAAGCTGCACATTTCTCCCCATAAACTGGTTATCAGCACTTTGAGCCAGTCAGAGATTAAGTATTTACTGGCTTTCTCTTCTGCACCTTGCCTCAAGAAAACCTGCACTGTAGTCCAATCCCCAGGCCTGGCCCATCGAGGGGCAGTCAAGCAGCTGATGGAGCTGGAGATGCAGGAAACGAAGATTAATAGACTCGTCTACCCTAGCCATGGGGGCTGAGCTGGCAAGGAGGGGTGGGTGCCAAGTCTCCTCACAGTGGCTGGCAGGGGTCTTCAGGGTTGGGTTATCAGCTTTAATAGTCTGCAGCTTGTGCAACGAGCCTCGATCAGTGTGCATGCGTGCATGTGCATCCGAGTACCGACAGTAGAGGTCAGCTCTCACCTCCGAGCGAACGTGTCTGTAAACCCAGGGACGTATTAAGGGTGGCCGGATCTGTGTACCTGCAAATGTGCAAATAGGAGGCACGTGGTTGGATGCACGTGGACTTTACCTCTTCACCTGTCACTGCTGCTATAAGATCCTTGCACGATGAGCCTCCTGCTGCCTTGAGGAAGCTGGGGTGTGGGCTGAGGTCTGGGGTAGAATCTCTTGGGGGTGGGGGCACAGTGTGTAGAGAGGGGCTCAGGCCTGGAGCTCCTTATGTTCTCCTGTTTATTCATCTGTTTTCAGCTCTGCTCCCTTGCAAATCACAAAATGAAAGTGTTAATCATTCAGTCATATCTGACTCTTTGTGACCCCATGCCCATCAGGCTCCTCTGTCCATGGAATTCTGCAGCAAGAATACTGGAGTGGGTAGCCATGTCCTTCTCCAGGGGATCTTCCTCACCCAGGGATCAAACCTGGGTCTCCTGCATTGCAAGCAGATTCTTTAACATCTGAGCCACCAGGGAAGCCCAAGGCTCAAAGAATATTTCAGAGGGAATACCATTCTTCAGAGCATGCAGCACATCTACCCTGATCAGGCCATTCCCTGACTGTCCACTACAGTTCTGACTGTTCACAGGATGCCACTGGGTTCTGACTCTAGATATGTAAGCTCAGTCATGCTCCCTGCCTTGCTCCAGCCATTTCCCACCCCTGGAAACTTTTCCCTGTTCCTATCTTCAAAGCCATCTTGCAAAAGGAGAAGGGGGCAACAGAGGATGAGATGGTTAGATAGCATCACTGACTCAATGGATGAGTTTGAACAAACTGCAGGAGATAGCAAAGGACAGGGAAGCCTGATGTGCTTCAGTTCATGGAGTCACAAAGAGTCAGACATGACTTAGCAACTAAACAATAGCAACAACAGCATGGATGTCAGCCAATCAGAACACTGGTCTAAACAACAGATGAAGAAGTTTCAGAGGCTGCTAGCTGAGTGCCAGCCCCAGGTTAGCTGAGGTTATCTGGGTGCCCAGCAGCTGGGACTGGAAGGGGTCTGGGTGCCTGGGAGAGCCATGCCCACCTTCACCTTGTAGGACAGGAAAGCAATGGCAAGGCACCATGGAGGGGTGGTGGGGTGGGGGGAGGAAAACAGCTTCATCTTTAAAGTCAGGCAGATGCTGCTGGAGCTCCTTTTGTGAAATACTGGATGGCTCCCAAAGATCACAATGCTAACTGGTCATCAGCTGTAACACAGACCAGTGATTTAATAAGAGTTTCTTCACAACATGGTCGAGTGGAGAGAAAAAAAGATTACAAAGTGGAAAAGCATCCCGTCGAACCATGATGACATGTATTCTCTGTGAATTCCACACATCTCAGTTTCCTTGCCTGTGAAAGGGGGCAATGATTTCTCAAACGGGTGTGATGAGAGTTAGCCAAGAGATTGCAAAAAAATTGCCTATACATAAAATGGAAAAGCTCAACATGGTGTGCTGTGATGGTGTGGGGTCCACCACAGCCACCTCACCACTTCACGGCACCAGAAGCCCTTCCCGGGGGGAGCCCTCTACTCTCCATGGAGCTGATGCCCCCTTCCCCACTTTCCTAATGCATAAGAGTTTAGAGAAGGAAATTTGAGGAAGGACAATAATGGTCTCTTAGCAGAGAAGGGTGGGTGCTGGAAAGTGAAGACACCACTTCTAACTCTTAAAACTCCACATGCTGGATTCCCAGGTGCCCTCGGCTATCTTCCCTTCCCCCGTCCCAGAGGGAGTGTGCAATGACAGTAACACCACAAGTTCCTCAAGAGACCTGAGCCAGCACCTCATCTAACAGAAGGTGACCCTGGGACCAGGAATGAGAGCATCTTGATCATGGTCAGACAGGGATGGTCAGGGCAAAGACCCTCTGACCTTTCAGGCAAAGACCTGACCTCCCATCCAGCACCTTCTCCACTGAGCTGGACCTCTGTCCTCTCCCAGCATGAGACTTGGGTTGAACTGATTGTAATGAGATGTCAAGTGAGTTCTCCCATTATCCGAAAACCATGGCTCAAACCCAGAGCTGAGTGTAAAAGGCACTGAGTCCCCATTTCTGAGTACAGAGAACCCCTAATGGGCCAACAGAATCCCCAAAGTTGAGGATGCCATCACCCCCACTTTCCCTGTGAATTTAAGGGGAGGATCAGCCTAAAGGAAGCTGGTTTAGGGTGGAGAGGAGAACCCTTTCTCTCCTCAAAACCAAGAGAGGAAGCTCCAAGAGAATCAGTCTTAAGACTGGGGTCTCTGCAAGAGGGGAAGATGGGCACTTTGTTTCTGGTTGGTGCTCTGCCTGCCCAATAGGCTGGCTGATTGCCCCCATGTGATTGTCCTGAATAGGCAGAAATAGCATGAGAGAGGGACAGTGAAGAGACAGCATTCTTCCTTTTGATAAGGACAGAGGATTCTCTGTGATTACCCACCTCAATGCACGTGGTTGGGGATGGGAACCCTGCGGCAGGAAGAAAAAGTCTGATGCTCACCACACAGAGGGCAGCAAAGCCAGGCAGTGATTGCCAGGGAAGCAACGGCAACTGCGGAAAGAGGCCTGGTCCCTACGTAGGTCACCAGGCGAAGGTGTGTCTCCCGTGCAGCTCCCCTTTCTCCTGTCTCACTTTGAAGGAGAGGACAGGTGTCCAAGCTACACCATGTACTCCAGGGCTGCCAGGCAAAATATAGGACTCCTAGTTCTTCTAGCATTTCAGAAGAACAACAAATATTTTTCAGGATAAGTATCTCCCAAATATTGCATGGGAAATACTTAGACAATAGAACAGGAAAGACTAGAGATCTCTTCAAGAATATTAGAGATACCAAAGGAACATTTCATGCAAAGATGGGCTCAATAAATGACAGAAATGGTATGGACCTAACAAAAGCAGAAGACATTAAGAAGAGGTGGCAAGAATACACAGAAGAACTGTACAAAAAATTCTTCACAACCCAGATAATCATGATTGTGTGAACACTTACCTAGAGCCAGACATCCTGGAATGTGAAGACAAGTGGGTCTTAGGAAGTATCACTATGAACAAAGCTAGTAGAGGTGATGGAATTCTAGTTGAGCTATTTCAAATCCTGAAAGATGATGCTGTGAAAGTGCTGCACTCAATATGCCAGCAAATTTGGAAAACTCAGCTGTGGCCACAGGACTGGAAAAGGTCAATTTTCATTCCAATCCCAAAGAAAGGTAATGCCAAAGAATGCTCAAACTACCACACAATTGCACTCATCTCACACGCTAGTAAAGTCATGCTCAAAATTCTCCAAGCAAGGCTTCAGCAACATGTGAACCGTGAACTTCCAGATGTTCAAGCTGGTTTTAGAAAAGGCAGAGGCACCAGAGATCAAATTGCCAACATCCACTGGATCATGGAAAAAGCAAGAGAGTTCCAGAAAAACTTCTATTTCTGCTTTATTGACTATGCCAAAGCCTTTGATTTTGTGGATCACAATAAACTGTGGAAAATTCTGAAAGAGATGGGAATACCAGACCACCTGACCTGCCTCCTGAAATCTGTATGCAGGTCAGGAAGCAACAGTTAGAACTGGACATGGAACAACAGACTGGTTCCAAATAGGAAAAGGAGTACGTCAAGGCTGTATATTGTCACCCTCCTTATTTAACTTATGTGCAGAGTACATCATGAGAAATGCTGGGCTGGATGAAGCACAAGCTGGAATCAAGATTGCCAGGAGAAATATCAATAACCTCAGATATGCAGATGACACCACCCTTATGGCAGAAAGTGAAGAATTAAAGAGCCTCTTGATGAAAGTGAAAGAGGAGAGTGAAAAAGTTGGCTTAAAGCTCAACATTCAGAAAACTAAGATCATGACATCTGGTCCCATTACTTCATGCAAATAGATGGGGAAACCGTGGAAACAGTGGCTGACTTTATCTTTGGGGGCTCCAAAATCACTGCAGATGGTGATTGCAGCCATGAAATTAAAAGACACTTACTCTTTGGAAGATAAATTATGACCAATCTAGACAACATATTAAAAAGCAGAGACATTACTTTGTCAACAAAGGTCCATCTAGTCAGGCTATGGTTTTTCCAGTAGTCATGTATGGATGTGAGAGTTGGACTATAAAGAAAGCTGAGCGCCAAAGAATTGATGCTTTGAACTGTGGTATTGGAGAAGACTCTTGAGAGTCCCTTTGACTGCAAGGAGATCCAACCAATCCATCCTTAAGGAGATCAGTCCTGGGTGCTCATTCAGTTCAGTTCAGTCGCTCAGTCGTGTCTGACTCTTTGCGACCCCGTGAACTGCAGCACGCCAGGCCTCCCTGTCCATCAACAACTCCCGGAGTTCACCCAAACCCATGTCCATCAAGTCGTTGATGCCATCCAACCATCTCATCCTCTGTCATCCCCTTCTCTTCCTGCCCTCAATCTTCACTAGCATCAGGGTCTTTTCAAATGAGTCAGCTCTTTCGATCAGGTGGCCAAAGTATTGGAGTTTCAGCTTCAACAGCAGTCGTTCCAATGAACACCCAGGACTGATCTCCTTTAGAATGGACTGGTTGGATCTCCTTGCAGTCCAAGGGACTCTCAAGAGTCTTCTCCAACACCACAGTTCAAAAGCATCAATTCTTCGGCGATCAGCTTTCTTCACAGTCCAACTCTCACATCCATACATGACCACGGGAAAAACCATAGCCTTGACTAGATGGACCTTTGTTGGCAAAGTAATGTCTCTGCTTTTCAATATACTGTCTAGGTTGGTCATAACTTATTTTCCAAGGAGTAAGTGTCTTAATTTCATGGCTGTAATCACTATCGGCAGTGATTTTGGTGCCCAGAAAAATAAAGTCAGCCACTGTGTCCACTGTTTCCCCATCTATTTGCCATGAAGTGATGGAAACAGATGCCATGATCTTAGTTTTCTGAATGTTGAGCTTTAAGCCAACTTTTTCACCCTCCTCTTTCATTTTCATCAAGAAGCTCTTTAGTTCTTCTTCACTTTCTGCCATAAGTTCATTGGAAGGACTGACGTTGAAGCTGAAACTCCAATGCTTTGGCCACCTGATGTGAAGAGATGACTCATTTGAAAAAACCCTGATGTTGGAAAATATTGAAGGCAGGAGGAGAAGGGAACATCAGAGGATGAGATGGTTAGATGGCATCACCGACTCAATGCAGGTGAGTTTGAGTAAACTCCAGGAGTTGGTGATGGACAGGGAAGCCTGGTATTCTGCGGTCATGGGGTTGCAAAGAGTCGGACATGAATGAGCGACTGAACTGAACTGAATACTTAGACTTAAAAATGTATTTACATATTTTCATTCAAATTCAAGATGAATATTCATCTGAAATTCAAATTGAACCCTGCATTTTTCATTTTTTAAATCTGGTGACATAACCCTTTCTATCCCCCACATGCTTGCACAGGTACACACACACACACACACACACACACACACACACACACCTGGCTTTTATAGCCACAGGAGGGAAGCTTTGATCTGAGTTGGAGTCTAGGTTTTAAAATGAGCAGGACTGATACTGAAGGACCAGGATGAAACTGTTGTAATAAATGACAGTGACTGGCAAGTGATAGAACTGGGTCAAGATGCCATTCAGGAAGCAGCTGCCCAGTGAGAATGTTGGGGCTCTGAGTGAGCCTAGCCGGGTGGCCTTTATTAGAAAGAGCTGCTTCCCTAGTTACACCCCAGAGTGGGGACTGGGGTCGATGCTGCTCCTCTCCATACTCACGGCTTCCCTCTGCAGTGCTCTTTCCTCTTTGGATCTAGGGTCTCTCTGTTGTCCTGCCTTTCCCGGTTCTCAGAGTCGATGTCCCCTTGAAGGACTGGGGTCTCTAATGGTGCAGCTGGAGGGAGCAGGAAGGCTCACCCTAGGCCAACCAAGGAAAAGGCAAAGTTGCCAGTGGCAGAATATTCTTCCCTGGGAACAGCCACAGACTTGGTGGTTTGAACTTAGGATGGTGGCAGGAGAAGTAACAGGTAGCGTCTTGGAGCTCTGATTCAGTCTGGGAGCCACAGTGGGGTTCCAGCTGCATGGGAATGCCCAGTGCCCAGGATTGGATCAGATCCTCAAGTTCCCCTGCTCCCCCTGCACAGCTGACATGACCCACGCTTACCTTAGAACAGGGGCTGATGCTGCAGAAGAGGGACTGGAGGCTGCTAAAGGCACAGGTGCCTGTCTTGACCATCGTGCTCATGATAAACCTTACTCAAGGCTTCAGTTCAGTTCAGTTCAGTCGCTCAGTCGTGTCCGACTCTTTGCGACCCCATGAATCACAGCACGCCAGGCCTCCCTGTCCATCACCAACTCCCGGAGTTCACTCAAACTCATGTCCATCGAGTCAGTGATGCCATCCAGTCATCTCATTCTCTGTCGTCCCCGTCTCCTCCCACGGAAAAATATGAAACTCACATGTGTCTCCTGATCCTAGACCAGAGAATTCAGCTGAGCCTCTTCTTTCTCTTCTCCTCACTCTCCCCTTTGACTGTTGGTGTCAACCTCTATTTAACACCCGGGCCAGCTCTTCAGCTGGCCCTGCACTCTCTCCACACCCCCCGTGACACCACCCCACAGTGTCCTGGTCCCGTTATCATCCATGTCCTCTTTGTTCTGCTGGGCTGGCTCTGTCTTACCGCCGCTGATCCTCTGTTCACCGGCGCCTGAGGAACTGCCCTCTCTACTGGAGCTCCTGTTGGTGCCTCTCCCCATTTCTTCTCATCTTTTTGCCCCAACACAGAGGTGCACATTCGTATCTCTGCTTGGCCCCTGGACTTGGAACCGCTTCTCAGCCATTCCTTTTGCTGTGCCCTCGGTCACATCAGTGGGACACCGGATGCTGGTGGAATTGGCATATAGAAGGCAACCCCCTGGGAGGGCAGTAGCCCAGAGGTGGACAGGGAGGTGCTGAGGGGACTGAGGGTTGGCTCCTCCTGGGCTGGAATGGGTGTGAGCCCCGGGACAAGGGCTGACAAGGATCTCAGCAGTAAGAGGGATTCCCACAGAGAGAGAAGAAGGTGTCTAGGAAGGGCTGTGGGTAGCGGTGCATAGCCAGGAAGAATGCAACAGAGAGGAAGAACTGGGTATATATGCAGGATGGAGGGAGCCTGAGAAAGAGGAATAAGCAGAGGGAGGGGCGGGAGAAAACCCAGCTAGAAGAACTTCATTTTCAGAAAGCAGACGCAATTTAGTCTGGGGCATTTTGAAGGGAGAACATTCTGGAAATGACTCCAGACTGGGCTTGAATGCACGCAGCGCTGCTATCAAGCCTGCATGCCTGACTGACTTCCACATCCGAAACCATCTCAGGGGGCAAGCGCTGTTCGCCTGGCTCTCCACGCCCCAAACCCATCCAGACGGCAGCATATGGACTTCCTGGTGTTCCCCGCCTGATGTTCCGGATGAGGAAGCGCAGAGAATCTGCTCAGTCCAGCTCTTCCTCATTACTTGTTTTCTCTGGGCCAGTTCTGGGGCTTGAGGCAGATCACCTGCAGGTGCCTTCCCTTCCCCTAGTGTGGATTTTGGGCGGGACCAGCAGCACAGTCTGGCAGCCTTCGTGGGTGGAGCAATGGAGGGGCGGGGAAGGCAGAGGCCAGATCATGGAGTAACTCTCTGTGTCTGGTGGGGGGCGGGGCATTTGTGGGTGCCGCGGGGTGGTGGATTGGCATGATTAATGTGGTGATGCTAATTATCCACCTGCCGACTGCATCCTCTTCCCAAGGCGACTGCGGAGCCAACAAAGTGCAACATTCCAAGGAATTACTGAGTTGTTCCTGCTCTGGGGCTGTTTCTCCCCGTCATGGAGTGTCTACAAAAAGTGTGTCCATCTCCTCCATTCCCAGCAGTTCAGCTGTCTCCCAGTGCTGGGAGACTGAATCCTACTGCGATTCCTTCTAGACTCTTGTGTGGATGCACATTTTTGGATCAGGAGTCTGTTTTGATGGTATAATTATATATGATCATATATATATATATATATATATATATATATAATCACAGGCTTCTTCCATGGCTCAGATGTTAAAGAATCTGCCTGCCAATGCAGGAGATGCAGGAGACAGGTTTGATCCCTGGGTTGGGAAGATCCCCTGGAGAAGGCAATGGCAACCCAACTAGTATTCTTGCCTGGAGAAACCTATGGCCAGAGGAGCCTGGTGGGCTACAGTACATGGGGTCACAAAGGGTTGGACACGACTGTGTGACTAAGACTTCATATATATACTCATACAATGATGATGATGGTGGTGGTGGTGGTGGGATTGAAGATGAGATCCCATTTGATGAGAACTACTGGGTACTAAGTCTTCCCTGGTGGCTCAGACGGTAAAGCATCTGTCTGCAATGCAGGAGACCCAGGTTCAATCCCTGGGTTGGGAAGATCCCCTGGAGAAGGAAATGGCAGCCCACTCCAGTACTCTTGCCTGGAAAATCCCATGGACAGAGGAGCCTGGTAGGCTACAGTCCATGGGGTCACAAAAAGTCAGACACGACTGAGCGACTTCACTTTCACTGGGTACTAACTGCTTTACGTGCTACCTGCTGGGCCTCACGTACTCCTATAAGGTTAGTATTATTATGTGTGTGTGTGTTAGTTGCTCAGTCATGTCTGACTCTTTGTGACCCCATAGACTGTAGCCTGCCAGGCTCCTCTGTCCATGGGACTTCCCTGGCAAGAATACTGGAGTGGATTGCCATTTCCTTCTCTAGGGCATCTTCCCAACCCAGGGTTCGAACCCAAGTCTCCAGTGTTTCCTGCATTGGCAGGTAGGTTCTTTACCACTAGGCTACCTGGGATGCCTATGAGGGGAGGCAGCTAAATAAAATATCTACATCTTGAACATCCTGGATGTGGCAGAGCATCAGAGACAAACATAAGACACCCTGGTCCTTGTGAGGTTGTACAGCTGTAGGATTTCTTGCTAACCAAGGTTGTAACATTTCCTCTTGTTTAAATCAGTTGAGGGGTATGACTGTGTTTTGTTGATAGTGGATTGATCTATAACTAGCTGCTCGATCTCTTTCAAAGAGTCGTCACCCAAGTCCTGGGGAATCCTCAGTGCTCTCTCAGGGCACTCCTGAGAGAGCACTGACTTGGGAGGAAGCGGATGGGGGAGGACTGAGCCCCTTGCCTGGGGTCCCAGTATACAGTGTTCACACATGGAAGCCCCCACCCCATGTCAGAGTTTAAAGTGTTCTGCTGCTCAAACAAAGAAACAACTTGAAAACCAGTGCAGTGGTTCATCCTGGCTTCTCTTGGGAGACTGAAAAAACAACACAATCTGTGATTTCCTGAATACAGGTGTCTGTGCCTTCTTGAAAGAGAAATGGCAGACAGGTTTTCTCATGGGAAGATGCACAGAAGGACTGCACTCCCAGACTGCAGGGAACCACCCCCAGAGGAAATACTCTCCATCTTTCACCAGGATTTGACTCTTTACCATCTTCCTAAGGCCACTCTCAGTTTTTCCTTCTATC
Source organism: Moschus berezovskii (assembly GCF_049115385.1). Classification (NCBI taxonomy): domain Eukaryota; kingdom Metazoa; phylum Chordata; class Mammalia; order Artiodactyla; family Moschidae; genus Moschus; species Moschus berezovskii. The sequence goes on along the minus strand of NC_142466.1, from coordinate 75,697,803 downwards.
TCACCTCCATTCCCACATCTTAAGCAGGCAGCCCAAGCAAGTCCCTAGGAGTGTGCAGGAGGTGTGTGCAGATGCGGCCTCTCACCTGCTACTCAGCAATGATGTTGGAAGTTCTCTAGGACCCTGTCTTAAAAACGCCATGCATCTACGTCTCTACAAATGACCCATTTTGTTCTCTTTTATGGCTGACTAATACTCCATTATATATGTACCACATCTTCTTTATCCATTCCTCTGTCAATGGACATTTAGGTTGCTTCCATGTCTTTGCTATTGTAAACAGTGCTGCAATGAACATTGGGGTGCACTTCCATGTGTAAAACAGATAGCTAGTGGGAACCTGCTGTGTAACACAGAGAGCTCAACTCAGTGCTCTGTGATGACCTGGAGGGCTGGGTTGGGGAGGTGGAAGGGAGGTCCAAGAGAGAGGAGGTATATGTATACATATAGCTGACTCACCTCACTGTACAGCAGAAACTGGCACAACATTGTAAAGCAGCTATACCCCAATTGAAAATGAGAAAATCCCTGTGCATTATAGTACTTGGTGGGTGAGATGACTGGGCAGCTGGGGAGAGTACAATCGGGTTGCTTCTCCATGGGGAGACCTGTGGTCTGTTAGCAATGTGTCAGGCATTCTCCTACAGCTGAGGTGGCTTCCCAGAGTCTCCTGCTTTATGCGGGAGAGAAAAGGAACTGGAATGTTCTCTGGGGCCTTTTAGTCCAACTTTCCAAAACTTGAATGAGAAAACAGAGGATCAAAGGGGAAACGTTTTTCCAACCACTAGTATAGCCACCCTACACCCTTGCTGGGCAGAACTCACTCTTCCAGACTCAAACCCCGACTGTTGGCTTCCTCATCTCTTCTCTGCTCTTTCCAAATCTGTGAAATGGGTGCTTTGATGCTTCCTTAGACTTGCTGTGAAAATGAATCGAGATACATTGCCAGTTCAAAATCCTGCGCTTTGCTGGGTTGGCGAGATTCCTCGAAGAGGGCATGGCAACCCACTCCAGTATTCTCACTTGGAGAATCCCATGGACAGAGGAACCTGGTGGGCTACAGTTCATCAGGTCGCACAGAGCCAGACACAACTGAAGCGATTTAACACACACATATACGCTGCATATTTGACAGTTGCAAAGAGTAAATCTTAAAACTTCTCATCATAAAAAATAAAATTTTAGGACTGTGTGATGACGGATAGCAACCTAGCTTATTGTGGTAATCATTTCATAATATATTCATATTTCATTATGTTGTACACCTAAAACTAATACAGTGTTATCTGTCAATTAAATCACTTTAAATAAATAATAAAAAGAATTCCCTTTTTAAAGGAAAAAAGCTTGGGACAGGGAAGTTCTGTCTCCAACTTGTCTTGTCCCTCATCTAGACCACTGAGCAACCACTGTGTCATTATTAAATGACTGCTATGTACTCAGGCAGTACTATGGGAACTGTCTAGCAACAGATAAAAAGAAGCAAAGGCTTGATGAGAGGAAGATGGGTGTATACTCTCATTTTCGGGGTCTGGGGGCATGTGCTTGAGTAGACACAGGTCAACTGCAGTAGAGGCAGGCAGAAAGAAGCCTGACATCTGCCCCCTAGATTTTTCTCTTGGGAAGAACAGGGTGAGGGAATTCAACCTCACTGCTAAGCCTAGCATTCACTGACAAGTTTCCATCTAGTTATTGGACAAGCAAGCAAACTTCTCTGGAGCATCTTTCCCAAAGGAGGAACCTTAGAAATATTTTTCCGGGAAGGATGAAGCCTAGATAACCAACCTGTAGGCAGATAGGCTCCGATACCCTCCTGAGTTGCCGGCAGGGTATAGGGCTCTAGTCACCAGATGGAGGCTCAGACCTGGACCTCAGAGCCAGGATTAGATGAGACACAATGTACTTGGGGTCTTAAGAATCTGCAGAGACAAGGCAGTGTATCAGAACAGGAACTGGGTGCAAGATTGATGCAGGCATTGATGGTCAGGTCGAGGGCGTGGTGGGGATGCTGTCAGGTACCAGGAAGGACTTGTCTTTCAGCACTGGGACCTGGCTTCCTCCCAGTAGTGAGAGTGCATGGATGTTCTGTGTAAGGTGGAAGAAAGGTGAAACTCTTAGTCACTCAATCGTGTCTGACTCTTTGTGACCCCATGGATTATAGCCCGCCAGGCTCCTCTGTCCATGGAATTTCCCAGATGAGAATACTGGAGTGGGTTGTCATTCCTCCTCCAGGGGATCTTCCCAACCCAGGGATGCAACCTGCATCTCCTACATCTACTGCATTGGCAGGTGGATTCTTTGCTGCTGCACAGCCTGGGAATCCCAAGGCAGGAGGAGGGAGAGAGAAATTAAGAGTTTGGGATTAGCGGACATATACTACTTAGTTACTGTAAAATTGTTTTCTATGTCTGTGTGTCTGTTTGCCTTGTGATGTGAAGTCTCCTAACCACTGACTTGTGTATGTTTTGTTCCTTTTTTTTCTGACATCCCATAAATTTTTTTAACTTTCAAAAGTCCATTTAGGCATCACTTCCAGTGGTGAGCCTTCCTCGTCTTTCTCAGCAGAGAGTGACACCCCTGAAAAGTGTTAGTCACTCAGTAGCCCATGGGCATGACATAAACTGTGTCCTCTCTCTCTCATGCTCAAGCTGAGGCATGTCTAACTCTGTGTGACCCCATGGCTGTAGCCCATCTCTGCCCATGGAATTCTCTAGGCGAAGCTCTCCACTATCAGAGACACTTACAGCATGGATTTCACTCTTTTGTCCTTTGTCTGTTTTCCTGCCAGGCCGTGCTATTTATCTCTGCACCCGGGGCCTCACACAGTGCCTGGAACTGGGAGGCCCTTAGCCAAAAACAGATGAGTGAATACATGAGTTCCCTGGACACGGTTCCATTGTGATGGCTCTGTTTGTCCTTGGAGGGCAAGTAGGGAGGAGGACTCCCTGGTGTCTCCCTCACGGAGAGGCCTAAGTATCAGGCATGCCCTCCTTCCCCTGTGTTCCATGTACCACTACCCTTGGAAAGAAGGCAGGGGGAACCTCACACTGACTCCTCAGCCAGATCACTCAGAGCACACGCCTCCATCCAGGCTCTGCTTGGGGAAGAGAATGGCTTCTGGTCCCCACCACTGCAGCAGAGGAGTGGGGAGTGTGGTCATACCACTCCACAAAGAAAAAATGTCAGCTTGTTGCTTCCAGATAAGAATTAGTAGGTACAACCCATAATCCTGTCTTGAAGGAGATGAAGGGGGAAAGAAGCGAGGGAGACTTTAATGGTCAGTACCCTCATTTGCTGCCTGAGTGCCTCTTCGGTGTTTGAAGTTCAATGCATAGAGAATGAGCAGGACTGGAGTCTCAGGAGTCAGTGCTCTGGGGGGCTCCAGTTCTAGACTGGCCTACCTGCATATGGATGACCTCCCGGGAAGCATCAACTCACCCCTGCCAGCCAGTGCAGGCCCAGCAGATGTTCTCAGCCTCTCTCTCATCTCACCCACTAGGCAGGCTGCCACTCAGAACATTTTGCATGTTCTGGTACCTCTAACCAGAGGAAGCAGAAAGACAGCATTTCAGATCTGGAGGAAAAATCTCCAGATTGCTGAAGTGCAATCTCCATTTTCATAGATGAAGAACCAGAGGCCAAGAGAGGTGATGTGCTTGTCCTCTGGGGGTCACACAAGGGATTGTTGGGTGGTGGGAGTGGGGTGAGGGAGGTGAGCCAGGCATACAGCTGACACAGTCTCCTCCCTATGTTTCCACAGCCTGAAAGGGACCCCTCCCTGCTCATGACATCCCTGCCAGTGGGTTTGCCCCTCTCTAGGAATGTAGCCAAGACTCTCACCCAGCTCAGCGAAGAGCACTGAGGCAGGTGGGCTGTGCTTCTCACTTAACTGGAGGCTGATTCTGTGTCCCTTTTCCATGAAGGCTTTCCCTCCAGCCTATCAATCAGCCCTCTCGTACCCAGCATAGGGCTGGCCACAGGGGAAGTGCTCAGTAGGTGAGCATAGATTATGTAGTTTCTGTTGATAATGATAGCTATTGTCACCATTTTTTGGTTATTTACTATGAGCCTTTCCTTTGCATGGGCTTCCCTGGTAGCTCAGATGGTAAAGAATCTGCCTGCAATGCAGGATATTCCAGTTTGATTCCTGGGTCAGGAAGATCCCCTGGAGAAGGGAGTGGCTACCCACTCCAGTATTCTGACCTGGAGAATTCCATGGACAGAGGGGCCTGGCAAGCTACAGTCCATGGGTTCACAGAGTCGGACATAACTGGGAGATTTTCACTTCACTTTCTTTTGCATAGATTGTCTCATTTATTCTTCCCAGCAAATCACAACAGACTCCCACTCTTATATCATGGAGATTACAAAAGTACTTACTTCAGCCAACGTGAAGACCAGAGGAGTTAATTCATGCTGAGTGCTTACACAGTGCCTGACACCTCTCAGATGCTTAGTAAATACCTCTCATCTATTCATCCATTCAACAAAGGCTTAATGTGTACTACCATATGCAAGACACTATCCTAATCTTTGGGGATACATTAGTAAACACCACAAACTAAAATTGATACCCTCATTGAGATTAATTCAAACAGAGAGAGACAGACAATGAACAAATAAGTTTAAACACATTAAATGGCAATAAGGGCCATGGACAGAGACAAAGTCAAGAAGGCAGAGAGGAGTCCCAGTGCCTGGGGTTTAGGAAGGGTCTGGATAAGAAGTCAACACAGATTGGGGCTATATTTTCCATATGTCTACCTGGGGGAAAGTATTTCCAGGGAGAAGGTACAACAAATGCAAAAGCCTTGAGCCTGGGGTTGTTGTTCTGTCACCCAGTCATGTCCAACTCTTTGCAACCCCATGGACTGCAGCACACCAGGCTTCCCTGTCTTTCACCATCTCCTGGAGTTTGTTCAGATTCATGTCCATTGAGTCAACGATGCCATCCAACCATCTCATCCTCTGTCGCCCCTTCTCCTTCTTCCCTCAATCTTGCCCAGCACCAATGTCTTTTCCAATGAGATGGCTCTTTGTTTCAGGTGGCCACAGTACTGGAGCTTCAGCTTCAGCATCAGTCCTTCCAATGAACATTCAGAGTTGACTTTCTTTAGGATTGATTGGTTTGATCTCCTTGCTGTCCAAGGGACTCTCAAGAGTCTTTTCTAGAACCACAGTTCGAAAGCATCAAGAGTGCCTGGTAATTTCCAGGAGCAGCAAGGAAGGTGGTAGATCCCCTCCTCCAGGGGATCTTCCTGACCCAGGGACTGAACTTGAGTCTCTTATGTCTTCTGCATTGGCAAATAGGTTCTTTACCACTAGCACCACCTGGGAAGACCATTGACCTGGGAGAAGATCCCAATTAGTCCATGTGCCTGACTTTGCCCTGAAACACCATAATCTTAAGACACACTTATTCCATGGAATGTCAGGAGGTGGAGGGAATGCCTTTCTGGTGCCTGGAATCTCTCGCCTTTTGAGGCCATCAGAGATGCCCCCTGGTGGACCCAGCATAGATGGGTCCACCCTTGTACGACTGATGGTTTCTTCTTCCAGGAGTCTGAACACTGTAAAGGAATGTCCAGTGGAGTCACCTCCTCAAAGGCCAAACTCATGTTCCATGGATTCTTGGTATGATTTGAAAGGGAGAGATTCACTCACATCCACTTTTCCTAGGAACCTCTCACCAGCCTGCTGCTGAGGCCTGTTAGTCCCCCATCACTGCTGAGACCTGGGCCTTGAGCCTGGACCACACCAAAGTTCAGATCTCACCAACGTGCACTGCATAAGATGTTGCTATTACTCTTTACTGCCTTGGCTTAGGGGATTAGTTTAGGCAGCTGAGGGCAGGTACTGTGAGGACGGAAGTGGAAAAGTGCTGGAGCAAGGCTAGTGGGGAGAAACTTGACTAAATCCAAGGCTTAGGGCTTTCAGGAAACAGGAGCAGCCTGGCCCAGTGCTGGGGAGTCTTTGGAGGAAGGACGTGTCTTAGGCTCCAGAGAAGGAATATCACAGAAGCTGCCAACGATCACATTTGCACAAACAAACTTGTCAGGTCTGACTCCGTGTGTGTGTGTGTGTGTGGAGAGTGGGTGCATGGGTGGGAATGTGTGTGAGTATATGGCTGTGTGTGCATGAATGTGAATATGGGTGTGAATGAGTGAGTGTGCACGTGTTTGGAGAATGTGGATGGGAAAAGAGGCCTGTCTCCTTACCAGTGCCTTACCAGTGGATCTAGACAATGCTCTTTAGGGATGGGTGGGAGGGATAACTGTTATCTCTTCAATCATTTTATAGACTTGCAGGGGCTTCTCTGGTGGCTCAGTGGTAAAGAACCCACCTGCCAAAGCAGGAGACCTAAGAGATGTAAGAGTTTGATCCCTGGGTTGGGAAGATCCCCTGGAGAAAGAAATGGCAACCTACTCCAGTATTCATGCCTGGGAGAGTCCATGGACAGAGAAGCCTGGTGGACTACTGTCCATGGGGACACAAACAGTTGGATATAACTTAGTTACTGAACAGCAACAACAAAATGCTTGCAGTCTCACCTCCTTTCCTCAGTCACTTCACTTCACACCCTGGCGGAGGACTCCTCTGGCCCCAACAATGAAATAAAGACACCACAGATGGTAAAAGCCTGTGCAGGGAGATCAAAGCTGCCCTCCTAGCCCAGACCACCCCTCCCTCCACCTCACCTCCTGCCAGCCCCTCCCTCCAGGGTCCCTGTCTTTATTCTGATCACTCGCCTTTTCTTCAAAGGCCTCCTTTCTGGAAGAGGAATTGCACACACTTTGTCTCAAACATGCTATATTTTTTGTTAACAGCAGCACTGCACCAAAAGAGATCAAAAGAGAAGCAAGAAGAAAAGTGAAAAGAAGTCACCTCCCAAATGAATAATGGAGCCCTTGGAAGAGGAGAGGGCATGGATCTCCTGTTCAGACTCCCCTGGTGTCTCTGGACACTGGCTGGATGAACCAGTGAGATTCTCTCTCCATCAGGAACCCAACCTTGTCCCCCTGTTATTTCACTGATGTTTTCTCATCTTCTCGGTCATCTAATTGTCAGGTTTTGTAAGGCTGTTTTGGGATTGCAGACGGGACAGTGATTAAGAACGGAAAAGGCACCGCAGCCAACCAGACTGCCAGGCCTGGGTCCCTAGCCTTCAAACCCTGCTGTCTTCACACTCTTGATCCAGTAGAAATTGCATTTTGTTGTTTAAACTAACCTGTCAGATCTGGTTATACTGCTGGGCATGCATTGTTTTCTCCCATCTCTCCTCTGAATTCCCTTAAGTCCTAGAGACCGAAAGTGGTGTATCTGGGATGCAGAGTAAAGGCACCAGAAGGGGTGATTTCCAGTTCTTATGGGATGCAGAGAGTGAGTGACTGGGGTTCGGGGGATTCCTGGATGAAGGAGGACAGGTGACATGGGCCCTAGAATGGGTCTTTGGAGCCATACGAGGGGGCGGGCTGGAAGGCACAGTTGACTTGCCAGTCAGCCCACTGGTCAAGTATGTCAAGGTGAGTCTTATCGTACCAGATCCCCAGAACTGTTGCTGAGTGAGATGATCAGTGAGGGAAGCAGGAGCAAGCATCAGTCTCCTCTCTTTGGTTGAGCACCTACTGCCTCTAAGGCACTGTGGAGCTACAGGGACAGGTCTGTGCTCTCAGGGCACCATGTTGAAGTCGGGCAGGTGTAATTGGCAGCAGGAAATATGACAAGAAGGGGTTATGGATTCAGTAGAGGGATGGATCCTGGAGTGGGAAGAGGGAGAGCCCCAGGGAGGTTGTGTGACTGATGCTGAAGCTTGTGGAATTTGAAGGTGTGTGGGTAGGAGGGGAGATTTTTGAGGCCAAGGATGAAAACTCCAGAGAAGGAACAGGAAGAGGAAGAGACAAGGTGTGGAAGAAGCAGTGAATAGAGAGCTCTGTTTAGAGTAAGGTCCATGAAGAGGAGCCATGGAACCACCAGGTTGATTACTAGCACAGATGACTCAGATGAATGTTACCCAGATGAATGCCCATCTGGGCACAGGGAATCTATGGGCATTTAGTACTCTGAATCAAGGACACTTGATTTGTTTGTATTCAATATATACATTGTGTGCATTCAATACATTGTATGTTTTCAGGACATCAACTGTTTGTATTCAAGACTAGGGTGTTCAAAACATAGAAGATGGTAGGAGGGAGATACTGAATCCCATGTGAACCCTGTCTCCCCATGACCCTCGCCCTCTCTCTAATGGGAATCTTTTTCACATTTCTTATATGCCTTAGAGAAATTTTGTGCATCTACAAAAACTTATAGACATCTGACCTTTTTTCATTTTTTGTAAATAAGTGGATGGAGCAGGTAGGTTGCTGTGCCCTCCTCCAGGGGTTCTTCTCAACTCAAGGATCAAAACCAAGTCTCTCACATTGCAGGCAGATTCTTTACCATCTGAGCCACAAGGGAAGACCACGAACACTGGAGTGGGTAGCCTATCTCTTTTCCAGTGGATCTTCCTGACCCAGGAATTGAACTGGGGTCTCCTGCATTTCAGGCAGATTCTTTACCAACTAAGCTATCAGGGAAGCCCTGATAGTATGCTAATCAACTTGCTCTGTACCTTGGTTTTTAAAATGTCTTTAAATTAATTTTTATTGAAGTAGTGTGTTTTACAATGTTGTATTGGTTTATACTGGACTGAAAATGAATCAGCCATACATGTACATATATCCCCTCCCTTTTTGGACTTCCTTCCCATTCACGTCACCACAGTGCATTAAGTAGAGTTCCCTGTGCTATCCAGTAGGTTCTCATTAGTTATCTATTTTATACATAGTAGTATAAATATGTGCTGACTTCCCTGGTGGCTCAGACAGTAAAAGCGTCTGCCTACAATGCAGGAGACCCGGGTTCAATCCCTGGGTCAGGAAAATCTCCTGGAGAAGGAAATGGCAACCCACTCCAGTATTCTTGCCTGGAAAATCCCATGGACAGAGGAGCCTGGTAGGCAACAGTCCATGGGGTTGCAAAGAGTTTGACAGACTGAGCGACTTCACTTCACTTCACTTCACTTCAGTGTATATATGCTAATCCCAATCTCTCAATTCCTCCTACCCTTGCTTCTCCTCCTGGCATCCATATTTTGTTTTCTATGTCTGTGTCTCTATTTCTGCTTTGCAAGTAGGATCATCTATACCATTTTTCTAGATTCCACATATATACTTGTTGATGAACAGCATCTTTGAGTTTATTTTTCATATTAGTGTCTAGAAAACTGCCTTATTCTTTTTAATGGTTGCATATCTTCCACTGTAAATATATGCTATTATTTAATTAACCAGTGCCCCTCTGATTAACATTTAGATTTCTTTCCCTATTGAAAAATATGCTGTAATGAATACCTTCTACATACATGTTGATATTACATGAGCATGTTTATCTGCAGAAAGGTCTTAGTAAATGTATCATTGGTTCAAAGGGTATATACATTTTGACTTCAACAGATATATAAAATTGCCCTTCAAAATGTTGTACCAAGTTATACAATGGCTCACAATGAGTGGAAATAGCTGGTTTCTTATAGTCTTGGCAAATAGTATTGCTCAATGTTTTATTTATTGGCAGTATGATATGTGAAACAGGATACGTTACTGAGATTCATTCCATCATATTGACATGGAGGCTTACATCTTTTTAAATGTCTAGAAGCCATTTGTACTTTTTTTCTGTGAATTGATTGTCCTTGACCTTTGTTCATTTTTAAATTGACTTTTTGGTCTTTTTCTTACAGCCCTGTAAGAATTCTTTAGATATTTGTTAGGATAAATATTGAAAATATTTTGTAGTTCTTCTTTAATTTTTATTTGAATTTTTATGACAGTTTTATTGTTGAGAAAAAAATGGAAATTTATGTAGCAAACTTTATCTCGATAAATTATAAAAGTAATGATGTCTCAAAAATAGACTCTCAAAGCTAAAATTATTAAAACAAAAAAAACTCATGTTTTCTTCTAGTACACTAGTGTTTCCATGTTATATATTTAAGGAGTCAATTAATCTATACAGTAGAAGGTCAGTCAATCAGTCAGTCAGTTCAGTCGCTCAGTCGTGTCCGACTCTCCGCGACCCCATGAATCACAGCACGCCAGGCCTTCCTGTCCATCACCAACTCCCGGAGTTCACTCAAACTCATGTCTACAGAGTCGGTGATGCCATCCAGCCATCTCATTCTTGGTCGTCCCCTTCTCCTCCCGCCCCCAACCCTTCCCAGCATCAGAGTCTTTTCCAGTGAGTCAACTCGTCGCATGAGGTGGCCAAAGTATTGCAGTTTCAGCTTTAGCATCAGTGCTTCCAATGAACACCCAGGATCGATCTCCCTTAGAATGGACTGGTTGGATCTCCTTGCGGTACAAGGGACTCTCTACACATTCTAATTTCAAATTTCTCTTGATAGCTATCCTATCAGCACAATTTATTGAATATCATGTTTTTCCCACTGACACACAAAACCATATTTATCACACACTAAATTTTATGTAGTAAATTTTTATATACTACATTTTTCTATAGTATTTGGTTGTATTTCTGGATAATCCACTCCATTTGATTGACATACTTAACTTTTGATTCAGTATCATACTCTATTAATTACTATATCCTTGTAATATATTCTAGTATCTGACAAAGTTCAGTTCAGTTCAGTTCAGTCGCTCAGTCATGTCCGACTCTTTGCAACCCCGTGAACCGCAGCATGTCAGGCCTCCCTGTCCATCACCCACTCCTGGAGTTCACCCAAACCCATGTCCATTGAGTTGGTGATGCCATCCAACCATCTCATCCTCTATTGTCCCCTTCTCTTCCTGCCCTCAATCTTTCCCAGCATCAGGGTCTTTTCCAATGAGTCAGCTCTTCGCATCAGGTGGCCAAAGTATTGGAGTTTCAGCTTCAACATCAGTCCTTCCAGTGAACACCCAGGACTGATCTTCTTTAAGATGGACTGGTTGGATCTCCTTGCAATTATGTATATATAATTTGATTAAAAGATACATAGCATGCCTGCTGCTGCTGCTGCTAAGTCGCTTCAGTTGTGTCCGGCTCTGCGCAAGCCCATAGACGGACGCCCACCAGGCTCCCCCGTCCCTGGGATTCTCCAGGCAATAACACTGGAGTGGGTTGCCATTTCCTTCTCCAATGCATGAAAGAGAAAAGTGAAAGTGAAGGCGATCAGTCATGTCCGACTCTTCGCGACCCCATGGACTGCAGCCTACCAGGCTCCTCTGTCCATGGAATTTTCCAGGCAAGAGTACTGGAGTGGGGTGCCATTGCCTTCTCCAATAGAATGCATATATATATAGCATGTATAGCATGCATATATATATAAACAAACTTTTTTCTTTGATAATTGATCTATTCAAGTTGTCAGTCTTTACTATGGTCAATTTTGGTAATTTATATTTTCCTAGAAAATTAGGTATTTTTTCCAGATTTTCAATATATATGATTGAGCAAAATTATATAATTTTTTTCATTTCTTGTGCATGAGTTTTTCATAAAAATAACTTTATGGAATATTTTAAATGATTAATTAGGGACACGTTTTGTGCAAAAAGAAGAAAAGCTAGACTATGGGGTATTTGGGGATCAAAAAGTATGTGATTACAAAATGAAAGACATTGGATGGATCAGTGATAACACTTTGGGCAGGTTTGTGGGAGTCCATCAGGTTGAAGACTGAAAGTAAGGGGCAATGGTCTGTTTTGCTATTTTAGGAAAATTCCCATCACCTTTGGGTTACCTCATTTCCCTTCTGTAGATGATCAGGGAGTTAAATAAGGAAGTGTTATTCCTTATTTTGAGAGTTACTTATCCCTATGCCCAGTCGAGATTCTAGCCAGTCCTTTATGGCTTTGGCCTAGTTATCCAGTCCTTCAAGTTCACTCCCAGGTGTGAATATGAGGAATCCTATTCATAGGCCCTTTTTTCCTCCCCACTGTTGCCCAGTGCCTCCAAGATGACTAGGTATATCTGCATCAAAGAGCTTCCATTCTGCTTCCACCGAGGGAAGAGAAATGTGAAATGGTAGATAATTCTCTAGTTCTTAGAATATACTGGGGCCTTCTGGAAAACACAGCTGGACTCACTGTGAATTTTCTGAGTGGGGAGGCATTTCCTTCCCTGGCAGATTCATCTTCTTACATCATCAGGGAAAATGCACAGAATGCTGTCCTGAATTCAAGTAGCATTTTGCCTGTGAGCTCCCAGGCAGACAGGACCAGGCTTTCTACCTCTATGGCTTGGCATAGTGAATTGAATATAATTGTGTATGTTCTAATGTTTGGGCAGCCCTATGTGTAAATATTGGAGAAGGCAATGGCAAGCCACTCCAGTGCTCTTGCCTAGAAAATCCCATGAATGAAGGAGCCTGGTAGGCTGAGGTCCGTGGGGTCACTAAGGGTCGGACACGACTGAGCGACTTCACTTTCACTTTTCACTTTCACACATTGGAGAAGGAAATGGCAACCCACTCCAGTGTTCTTGCCTGGAGAATCCCGGGGACGGGGGAGCCTGGTGGGCTTCCGTTTATGGGGTCACACAGAGTCGGACACGACTGAAGTGACTTAGCAGTAGCAGCATGTGTAAATATAATTTTTGTGCGGTGAGGAATACATGCCAAAGACAGAAGGTGACAGTTTCCAGGGAAATGAAACTGTCTTACCTATACATGGTGAGTACATGATTATAATAGATAGTCTTAATAATAGCAATTGAGCCCCTATTACATGATAGACATTATACAAGGTGCTTTACCACTTATTGTTAGGTGTCCCTGACGTGAAAACATACGAAGAATTTGAAGAGACCATTCATCTAGGAAGAGATGACAATTAGAAATCAGAAGACTTTTAGGAAACCGGGGGTGGTTCCCAGACTGAAGCACTCTGGAGAAGGGCATGGGAGTCTGAAAAGGCATCATCCCCAAGACTAGGTACTGTATCTGTTCAGGGTCCTTAGTTTCCTTCATCCTTAGTGACTAAAACAAGCAATGTTTCTAAAGCACTCAATGGGCTTGGGTAGGCACTGGGTTAAAGTCCAAACATTACAACTAACGCAATGGGTATAAGATTTCTCCAGATTCAGTTGGTGGCTAGAAAATAAGAGTCATCACCACTCCTACCATATAGCTATATACTAGAAATATTCAGGAGAAGGTATAATGTATCTCAAGCCAGGGTTTCCCCTCAGATTTCATAATGCCCCCCACCCCCAGTTCTATCCTTTGAGATTGCTATATGATGGAAAATTTTTTGATTCCTTATCCTTTCTCTCCTCATTGAGGTGGTCATGCCCTCACTCAATTCTTACAAGCAATTGGCAAATGACCTCTGTTCTAGTGCCTACCCCAAGCTAGGCACAGAGTAGAGAGTAAAAGTTTGCTCAAGAAATGAATTAAACGATTTCACAATTAATTCTACATCTGAACACAGCTCTACCTGCAGAACTATCTCAGCGGTTTGGGCCACATCTTCAGCACGGAGCCCATTTGCAGAAATGTGATAAGTTCATAAAGGGTTAGCATTGCCTCTGTCTGGCCTACTTTCCTAGGATATGTCGGAGATCTCTGATAAAAACAGATGTGCCTGGCAGCTTCACCTCATGCTTTATTAGGGAAGCTGCTGTGTGAATCAGCTTGCAGATCAGGGAGTTTATTTTATGCATGTCCAGGAGCTCTAGTCCGTTGCCTGGAATCCTTAATCAGGCTACAGGGAGAGAGATGGAGTGAGCTAGGCAGACCCTGAGCAGGTGATTCCAATTTGTAAATTAGATGAGCAACGTGAATTTAATTATTTCAACATTCTCCATCAGATATTTCCTTTTCCTCTAAGCTCTGGACACACCTCCTTGGCTTTTGTTTTACAGCTGATGAAAACTGCTCTTTTAAATATGTTACGCCCAAAAGACAAGAGCTGAGATGCTACAGACCTCAGAATTTATGACCTTCCTACAAGCCACTGGACTCATGGAGATCACCAAGTAGATTTAAAGAGTTTCTATTAGGTTATTATGCCGAGGTTGTGTATGTACGTGTGGCGTGTCATCATGTTTTCTCTGTGGCTCCTCACACGGCTCACAGAGATCTCTGACCTTCTGTACTCAATGACTCAGCTTTCCCTTCACTGGAGGAGTGGAGGAAGGCATCTCAATCATGACTTTCTCTAGCACACAGTGACCAGTGACAAACAGCCACTGGGAAGATGGATGGAGCCAAAGTAACTGGGCTTGGGCATACATTGATTATGAGAGCTTTTCCTATAGGCATTCAATGGGGCAAGGTGCTTGTCAAAATCGCTGAGTAGAGCTAGAGTGATGGGGACATTTGAAGAGCAGTGTGTGCATTGGGATGATCATGAAAACAACATACTGAGCAGCGGTACACTTGCATATGTTTTGGGGGTATAGTTCAGTTCATTTCAGTCCCTCAGTCGTGTCTCTTTTCCACCCCATGGGCTGCAGCACGCCAGGCCTCCCTGTCCATCTCCAACTCCTGGAGCCTACTCAAACTCATCTCCATGAGTTGGTGATGCCATCCAAACATCTCATCATCTGTCATCCTCTTCTCCTCCTGCCTTCAATCTTTCCCAGAATCAGGATCTTTTCAAATGAGTCAGTTCTTCACATCAGGTGGTCAAAGTATTGGAGTTTCAGATTCAACATCAGTCCTTTTAATGAATACTCTGTACTGATCTCCTTTAGAATGGACTGGTTGGATCTCCTTGTAGTCCAAGGGGCTCTCAAGAGTCTTCTCCAACACCACAGTTCAAAAACATCAATCCTTCGGTGCTCAGCTTTCTTTACAGTCCAACTCTCACATCCATACATGACCACTGGAAAAACCATAGCCTTGACTAGATGGACCTTTGCTGGCAAAGTAACGTCTCTGCTTTTTAATACGCTGTTTAGGTTGGCCATAGCTTTTCTTCCAAAGAGCAAGCATCTTTTAATTTCATCACAGCAGTCACCATCTGCAGTGATTTTGGAGCCCCCCAAAATAAATTCAGCCACTGTTTCCATTGTTTCCCCGTCTATTTGCCATGAAATGATGGGACCAGATGCCATGATCTTAGTTTTCTGAATGCTGAGCTTCAAGCCAACTTTTTCACTCTCCTCTTTCACTTTCATCAAGAGGCTTTTTAATTCTTCTTCACTTTCTGCCATAAGGGTGGTGTCATCTGCATATCTGGGGTTATTGATATTTCTCCAGGCAATCTTGATTCCAGCTTGTGCTTCATCCAGCCCAGCGTTTCTCATGATGTACTCTGAATATATGTTAAATAAGCAGGGAGACAATATACAGCCTTGACGTGCTCCTTTTCCTATTTGGAACCAGTCTGTTGTTCCATGTCCAGTTTGAACTGTTGCTTCCTGACCTCCATACACATTTCTCAGGAGGCAGGTCAGGTGGTCTGGTATTCCCAACTCTTTCGTAATTTTCCACAGTTTGTTGTGATGCACACAGTCAAAGGCTTTGGCATAGTCAATGAAGCAGAAATAGATGTTTTTCGGGAACTCTCTCTCTTTTTCCATGATCCAGCAGATGTTGGCAATTTGATCTCTGGTTCCTCTGCCTTTTCTAAAACCAACTTGAACATCAGGAAGTTTATGGTTCACGTATTGCTGAAGCCTGGCTTGGAGAATTTTGAGCATTACTTTACTAGTGGGTGAGATGAGTGCAACTGTGTGGTAGTTTGAGCATTTTTTGGCATTGCCTTTCTTTAGGATTAGAATGAAAACTGACCTTTTCCAGTCCTGTGGCCAATGCTGCGTTTTCCAAATTTGCTGGATATTGAGTGCAGCACATTCACAGCATCATCTTTTAGGATTTGAAATAGCTCAACTGAAATTCCATCACCTCCACTAGCATTGTTCATAGTGATGCTTCCTAAGGACAACTTGACTTCACATTCCAGGATGTCTGGCTCTAGGTGAGTGATCACAGCATCATGATTATTTGGGTCATGAAGATCTTTTTTGTACTGTTCTTCTGTGTATTCTTGCCACCTCTTCTTAATATCTTCTGCTTCTGTTAGGTCCACACCATTTCTGCCCTTTATTGAGCCCATCTGTGCATGAAATGTTCCCTTGGTATCTTTAATTTTCTTGAAGAGATCTCTAGTCTTTCCCATTCTATTGTTTTCCTCTATTTCTTTGCACTGATCACTGAGAAAGGCTTTCTTATCTCTCCTTGCTATTCTTTGGAACTCTGCATTCAAATGGGAATATCTTTCCTTTTCTCCTTGCTTTTCGCTTCTCTTCTTTTCACAGCTATTTGTAAGGTCTCCTCAGAGAGCCATTTAGCTTTTTTTGCATTTCTTTTTCTTGGGGATGGTCTTGATTCCTGTCTCCTGTACAATGTCACGAATCTCCATCCATGGTTCATTGGGCACTCTATCAGATCTAGTCCTTTAAATCTATTTTTCACCTCCACTGTATAGTCATAAGGGATTTGATTTAGGTCATACCTGAATGGTCTAGTGGTTTTCTCCACTTTCTTCAATTTCAGTCTGAATTTGGCAATAAGGAGCTCATGATCAGAGCCACAGTCAGCTTCTGGTCTTGTTTTTTTTTGACTGTTTTTTTCTCCATCTTTGGCTGCAAAGAATATAATCAATCTGATTTCGGTGTTGGCCATCTGGTCATGTCCATGTGTATTCTCTTGTGTTGTTGAAAGAGGGTGTTTGCTATGACTAGTGCGTTCTCTTGGCAAAACTCTATTAGCCTTTGCCTTGCTTCATTCTATACTCCAAGGCCAAATTTTCCTGTTACTCCAGCTGTTTCTTAACTTCCTACTTTTGCATTCTAGTCCCCTATAATGAAAAGGACATCTTTTTTGGGTGTTAGTTCTAAAAAGTCTTGTAGGTATTCATAGAGACATTCAACTTCAGCATTACTGGTCGGGGCATAGACTTGGATTGCCGTGATATTGAATGGCTTGCCTTGGAAATGTACAGAGATCATTCTGTCATTTTTAAGATTGCATCCAAATACTGCATTCTGGACTCTTTTGTTGACTATGATGGCTACTCCAATTCTTCTAAGGGATTCTTGCCCACAGTAGTAGATATAATGGTCATCTGAGTTAAATTCACCTATTCCAGTCCATGTTAGTTCTCTGATTCCTAAAGTGTCAACATTCACTCTTGCCATCTCCTTTTTGACAACTTCCAATTTCCCTTGATTCATGGACCTAACATTCCAGGTTCCTATTCAATACTGATCTTTACAGTATCGGACCTTGCTTCTATCACCAGTCCCATCCACAACTGGGTGTTGTTTTTGCTTTAGCTCCATCTTTTCATTCTTTCTGGAGTTATTTCTCCACTGATCTCCAGTAGCATATTGGGCACCTACCGACCTGGGGAGTTCATCTTTTAGTGTCCTATCTTTTTGCCTTTTCATACTGTTCATGGGGTTCTCAAGGCAAGAATACTGAAGTGGTTTTCCATTCCCCTCTCCAGTGGACCACATTTTTTCATAAATCTCCACCATGACCCATCCATCTTGGGTGGCCCTACATGGCATGGCTTAGTTTCACTGAGTTAGACAAGGCTGTGGTCCATGTGATTAGATTGGTTAGTTTTCTGTGATTGTGGCTTCAGTCTGTCTGCCCTCTGATGCTAGTAACTTAGTTGTAGGCAAAAATTTCAAAGATGGGAATGCAAGTATACGTTATCCTTAATATGTATGGAGGCTAGGAGGAAGCAGGAGGCTTGAAAAACAAAGACCCATCTCTGCCTAAATAAACAAGAGGTCACTCTGAAAGGACTCTCAGAATCTTATTAATAGAAATCTGAAAAGGGATGTGAAGAGGTGTCTTTGTCCAGTCTTCTTGCTCTAAGGAGATGATTGGCCAAAGGGCTGAAGACCAACAGAAATCAATAAAGAAAAGCTTCAAACATGGACAATAATGACCCAACAGCCAAGATCCTTGCTCATACTGGTAGAAGGAGTGAGTAACACTTTCTGAGAAACTGTGCCCAATGGACAGAGACCCCTGGTTTTACTCTCTTTATGTTTTTCTTTCTCTCAAAGTTAGAAGACCTCCAGGAAACCACCTTGTTAGATCCTCGCAACGTCAGGCCACAAACCAAAGGTCTAGATGTGGAAAGCACAGATGTCAGCCTCTCCCAAGCTTTGAAACTCTCTGCGGCGAAAATTCTATCACTCATTATTAGGTAAATGACTTGTTCTCTGGGGATAGTTCCCTTGATTATTTTGAGAAAATTTTATATTTAGTAGGCACATTGCTCCATCTAACATCCATGTTTTCTTTCATGTGCTGTGCTGTGCTTAGTCACTCAGTCATGTCAAACTCTTTGTGACCCCATGGACTGTAGCCTTCCAGGCTCCTCTGTCCATGGGGATTCTCCAGGCAAGAATGCTGGAGAGGGTTGCCAGCCCTCCTCCAGGGGATCTTCCCAACCCAGGGATCGAACCCAGGTCTCCCGCAGTTCAGGTAGATTCTTTACCATCTGAACCACCAACAGAAACCCAAGAATACTGGAGTGGGTAGCCTATCCCTTCTCCAGAAGAACTCCCTGACCCAGGAATCAAACTGGAGTCTCCAGTATTGCAGGCAGATTCTTTACCTGCTGAGCTACCAGGGAAACCTATTCATATATATATATACACACACATATATATATACCCCGATTTTTCAGTGGTAAAGAATCCGCCTGCCAATGCAAGAAACAGAGGAGATGTGGGCTCTATCCTTGGGTTTGAAAGATCCCCTTGAGGAGGGCATGACAACCCACTCCAGTATTCTTGCCTAGAGAATCCCATGGACAGAGGTGCCTGGTGGGCTACAGTTCATAGGGTTGCAAAGAGTCAGATACAACGTAGTGATTGGGCACACACGCATTTCTGACTTGACAAGATGGTGCCCCCAATTTTATGCATGTCAGCTTGGAATCCTTTCCAAGGTAGCACTTCCTTTCACTCTTAAAATTATTTCCATTTAGATGATAATTATATGTTCCCCCCACCTACAGAGAGATGAAGGGGAAAGGAGGGTGAGTGATGTAGTTCTTTGACAAAACCCTCCTGGAGAAAGATTCAGCCTTGGGGTCTAGCAGTGATGATCAGTATCACCTTGGGCTAAAGATGTAGTAACAACTTTCTTTTAAAAATAAAGATGACTGAATTACAACTCATTTGACTGCCTGAGGCCCTCAAACCCTTCTTCCTTTCCCTGGGCCAGGTGTACCCACCCCAGAGGTGGCCAATTTGGGTCTGTAGAGCACTGGCTGAGGACCCACTGGGCATGTGATGTACCAACAGTACTCACCAGCACGCTCTGCCCAGGCCAAGGCAGACCCTACCAGGTGGCCAGGCATAGCAGCCATGGCTATTACAACCATGCACCTCTGTTGCCCTCCATCTCCTTCTAGGACACATTGGGAGCCAAAGGAAAGGCAGGTGAAATGAGACCAACAGTTAGATGATTTATATTTGTGCTCTGAAGCTTTGTGACCCTATGGACTATAGCATGCCAGGCTCCTCTGTCCATGGGATTCTCCAGGCAAGAGTACTGGAGTGGGTTGCCATTTCTCTTCCAGGGGACCTTTATGACCCAGGGATTGAACTCAAATCTCCTGCATCTTCTGTATTGGAGGTGCTGAGCCATCTGGGAAGCCCTCTAGATGATTTGGTCGCCTGCTATTAGGGAAAGTCACTTACCTCCTAAAGACCTCAGCTTCCTTCTCATCAATTAAATGGGATGTTACTAGTCCAGGTACTTTTGACAGTTGTTTGTAATGTTTGTGAAATTTTCTTTTTCAGTAGTCGTGTACCTTTAAGAGTTAAGGGCTTGTTGTGGTTGGGTTTCTACTAGGAGGCCTAGCATATCCTGCCGTGGCCTTGGGCAGGTTGCTAATCACCTCCCTCTGTGCTTCAGGTCAGCGTGGGAAAATTCTTCTATCAACAACCTCCCATGGACTGGGGTGGTTCTCTGCTTAGAAGTTGGGCTGACACCAGGCAGATCAGGGAAAGCCTGAAGTTCAAGCTTCTAGCCTCAGTCTCAAAGCAGACCTGAGCAACATCAATGTTTACTTTACTTGCTTTTATTTTTTGTTGTTTTATGTTTTAGGCTAGTATTTATTGTCCATGTCCACATGCCAGACTGTGCTAAGAACTTGGCATGGCTTAGTGCATGGCATCCTCCTGTTTTTATCCCTAATTTACAGATGAAGGGCCACACCTCTAATGAATGAAGCCAGGGTTCCAGCCCAGGTCCATCTGCTTAGCAAACTGGCCTGCTTTTGAGGCCAGATAGTATTTTAAGGGGCATTTCTGGAGCATGGGGCTCCCCTCCTGGTTCTTTTATGAACTTGCTGCCCTTTCAAGCCCTGTGTCTCATCATTATGGGTAATTTTCCCCTGAGCACCTCATGCGTGGGGCACATGGTCTGGGGGTCAACAGGGACACACACAAAAATGGAAGATTCGGTTGCTGGTCCCAGGATCTAAATTCAGCTTGGAAAACCAGAAATGTACCCTAAGGCAGTGCTAAACTGAAGCAGTTTAGCACGCACGAGGAAGATGCTGAAGGTCCTAGGGATGGTGATGGGTCCTCACTCTCCTGCCTAGAACACTGAAGGCTGACCTTTCATCTGTGTGAGCTTAACTGTATACTGTAGTAAACTTCAGTTTAGCCTAGCACCATGTGTAGTCGTGACTGTTCCATGAGTACCTTACTCCACCGCCTGTCTGTCAAATCTTTCTCATCCTTCAGATGTGAATGACCCAAAGGCCACCTTTCTGGGAGGCCAGTCCAAAGTGTGCTTGTCACCTGTATCAGCACGGTGACTTGTCTTTTGTGTCACAGTCATTTGTGTCACCATGTAGAAGGAAAGCCCTTATTAGAAGGAATCTGTGTCTTTTATATATGTATTGTTGTAGATACATACATCTCAACATTTTAGCTGTTTTGAGTGTTTATTCTTTGCCAAGCACTGGGATGAAAGTTTCACATGCATATCTCACCTCATCCAACACAGCAACATTCAAATCCAGGTTGTTAGACTTTCCTTTCCAGCAATGAAGAAACTGAGGATCAATGGTTGAAATAAGCCAGGGGTCACAGAGCTGGGGCCATCTGTGCAACTCCACAGTTTACTACAGCATACAGTTAAGCTCACACAGATGAAAGTCAACCTTCAGCGTCCCAGGCAGGAGAGTAAGGAGCCATCACCGTCACTATGCTGCGATCTAGTGCATGCTGGATCAGCATCTTCCTGATGCGTGCTAAATTGCTTCAGTTGTGTCCGACTGTTTGAGACCCTATGGGCCGTGCCCCCCAGGTTCCTCTCTCCGTCCATGAGATGCTTCTGAAAAGACTACTGGAGTTTGTTGCCATGCCCTCTTCCAGGTAATCTTCCCAACCCAGGGATCGAACCCGCATCTCTTGTGTCTCCTGCACTGGCAGGCAGGGTCTTTACTACTAGCACCATCTGGGAAGCCCACATCTTCTCCAGAATATCTAGGGAGTCACTAACCACCTTTGGGTGAATCACCTAGACGTGATCCCCGTAATTATTTCAACCCTGGGAGAAAACCTGTTCAAAAGAGCAAGACTCTGATCATTCAGTTTGAGACAGAAAAGTAGGGGCTATTTTGTAATTCAAAGAAATTCTAGGGAAAGAGGAACCTGCGAACTATCCTATTGCAGGAGATCTTTTCTCAAACCCTGAAAATTCAGTTATTAAGTCAGACTGAGTCCTGATTAGTCTTAACCTCTCCCACCATATTCTTTTACTTTTTAAAATTTGTATGGGACTATAGTTGCTTTACAATGTTGGGTTAGTTTCTGCTGCATAGCAAAGTGAATCAATTATATATATATCCCCTCTTTTTCGGATTTCCTTTCCATTTGGGTCACCATAGATCATGAATCTAGTTCCTATACTGTACAGTCAGTTCTCATTAGTTATATGATTTATACATAGTAGTGCATATATATCAATCCCAGTCTCCCAATTTATCCCATTGCCTTTGCCCCTTGGTATCCATAAGTTTGTTATCTACATCTGTGTCTCTATTTCTGTTTTGCAAATAAGTTCATCTGTACCATAATTCTCGCTCCTTCTCTACATACTGATTCCAGTCTCACCACTCACAGCTCCAGGTTCGGCTTCCAGCAGGTCTGTGTCTGGCAGCCTCCTTGATTTTGGAGATGCTCTTCTTCTTCCCTCCCACTCTTCAACAAATCTTACCTTTCCTTCAGGCCTCACTGCCAAGCTCCATTTCCTTTAAGTAGTGAGACTGACTCTGCTCCCCATGATTACCCGCACCTCATCACTCCTCCCTTGGTGCCTGGCACCTGGAACTGTAACTTTCTCCTTTGTTAACCTGGGGGTTCTACAAGGTTGCCTTGTGCCCACGTGTTTTGCTCAGGGTCTGGCAGCTGCTGGGTGCTGAGTCCACATCTGAAAGTGCATGGTTTCCTCCAGGGCCCCCACCTCACTGATTCCCCCAGGAGTACCCGCACTGCTATGGTATGAAATACCTTGGAAATATCTGCTTTTTCAAGAAGAGAACAAGGAAGAGAGCCCAATGTGACACAGAAGTTGTATTGCAAAGACTAATGGCGACATTTTGGAAAATAATAGAGTAGGGGAATGGGTTGGGAGTTTGAAGGGCTCTGGAGGGACTGAGGCGGCCCACTGGATGAAGGATCCCTGCTCTGAACCTCTGACCCTTCATAGACCAGGCCCATGGCGAACCCACCTCCGTCCTGTGTGCCCATCTCCCGTTCTGCAGATGAGGACATGGAGCTTCACTGTGCAGAGAGCTGAGGCTCGTCCTGCAGGCACGGCTTGGGTCTCAGACTCCTCCTCCCACACTCCCTCCCAGGGAGCCCATTTTTGCCCAGCTGGGACTCCCACCTGGAGTCTGCGTCCAGCCCTCCAGCCTCCTGCCTTCTTGCTTCGTTGTTGTTGTTTAGTTACTCACTTGTGTCCTACTATTTGGTGATCTCATGGATTGTATCCCTCAAGTCTCCTCTGTCCATGGTATTTCCCAGCAAGAATACTTGAGTGGGTTGCCATTTCCTTCTCCAGAGGATCTTCCTGACCAAGGGATCAAATCCACATCTCCTGCACTGGCACGCGGATTCTTTACCATCGAGCCACCTGGGAAGCCTGCCTGCTTGCACCCTCTTTATTTATCCTTCTTTCCTCTTGCTCTCCCCCTGTCCTCTGAGGTGTAATTTCCATTTTGGGGGTATGGATGGGGAAGAGTTTAGTGAAGAAAGTGGGCCTGAATAAGGGGTATCCCCTTACTGATGAACCCAGCTTCTCCCCCTGAAACTCCAGCTGCCACTGTCTTGCTGCTGTACCTCCAGGGCTGCCTGCTCGCCTGGGAGCCAGTGTATCTCCTGCTGGCCCCTGATTAGGTGGCGTGAGCCAACCCTGCACCGCTGAGCCGCTCCTTAAATCAGATGCTCACTTAGCACAATCACCTTATTATGAGATGTTTGACGCTATTGTAGTTTTACATACACTTTTACAATTGATTTTAGGCAGAGAATAATTCAATTGTTGTGGGGTTGAGTTTGCATGCATATTCCATTTTTAGAAAATCAATTGCCAGCCATGGAGGCATTTTGAAGCTGAAGCTCTAATAAAAAACCCACAGTTGGTTCAGCAAGGTGGGAGGTTATGGGGGAGGGGCAGAAGAGAGAGATTGGAGAAAGAGTTAGAAAAGGAGTCCCCCTATTCCCCTTCTGTTCTTATCCCTGGGGTCTGATGCAAGGTTCCTAAGTATGGAAAAGAATATTAGAGTTTTCATATGTCCCCATTTTACAGATGAGGCCAGGGAGGCTAAGCAAGTGGTGCTCAACCCTGCCAGGAAATACATGGCCCTGCCTCAAAATACATGGAGGCTGACCCTTCCTGGATGAATTTCTTGGTTTCTATTACTAGTATTTCCCTGGCAGGGATCTGCCTGGTGACAAGACCATGTCGACTTGCTACAGTAATGGATTTTAGAGATGAGGACTAAGCCACACTCATCATGATCTTTCCTTTCCTGTCAGCACTTGCTCAGGTTTTTGATGGGAGCTAAGTTGTGTCCCACCTGGCTAGGCTCCATCACCACCACACCAGTCCATGCCCTATTTAGGCAGCTGCCATTGACTCTCTTGGCCCATTTTTCCAATATCAGCCCCTGAGAAAAGTTCCCCCTGATTTTTACCTAGCACTACTATTTCTTTGCAGGGCTCATCCCCCACTCTGTCCCAGCCTGACTTTCTGACACTTCCTCCAGTTCCTCCCCTTCTCCTACTATCCCCACCATTTACCTTTCACCCACTTCAGGGCACTAAGAAGTTTTACATACTATCCTAACTTTCACATGCATGGTAACTGGGGCAACCTCCTAATTTAAGTGGCTGTGAGGTTTCTGGAAGGCTTACCAAGTGGCGCTAGTAGTAAAGAATCAGCCTGCCAGTGCAGGAGAAACAAGAGATGTGGTTTCGATCCCTGAGTTGAGAAGATCCCCTGGAGAAGGGAATGGCAACCCACTGCAGTATTCTTGTCTGGACAATTCCATGGAGCCTGGTGGGCTGCAGTCCATGGAGTCACAAAGAGTTGGAGACAACCGAAGCGACTTAGCACACATGTGCATGAGGTTTCTGGAAGGTCAAAGACATGATAACAACAGCACATTGTGATATCAGAAGAAAGGGTACATTTTCTTTTAGGATCTTATCATCCAACCAAACGAAACCTCTTTCATGACCTCAGATGGAACCTACTGTTCTTGTCATGAGTTTACAAATGCAGATCGTGGGTGCTTGCAAGGGGTTTTGGGGAGGAGGGATGAATGGGGTGGTGGAAAACACCCCTGATACTGTAGGAAAACAACTTCAAAGCTATGGCAGGGTAGCAGCAAAATCCTGTGGTTACAATTGGCTGCAAGGGATGGTAGACTCTATGGGGTTCTAGGATTATGGAAGACTGATCACTTTTAGTCCCATTCCTCCAGGGATCAAGTACATAAAGAGGATAGATTGGATGGAATGGCGTATGTTAAGTGCTCAGTTGTGGCCAACTCTTTGTGACCCCATGGACTGTAGCCTGCCAGGCTCCTCTGTCCCTGGAATTCTCCAGGCAAGAATACTGGAGTAGACATTGATGGAGTATATGTCATCCTAAAGTGGGTCTCACATGATAGGTTATTGCTATGGATTGAACTGTATTTCCCCAAAAGATATATTGAAGTCTTAATCTCTAGTGCTTTAGAAAGTAAACTTATTTGGAAATAGGGCCATTGCAGAAATAATTTATTAAGATGAAATTATAGTGGAGTACTGTGCTGTGCTTAGTTGCTCAGTCATGTATGACTCTTTGCAACCCCATGGACTTTAACCCTCCAGGCTCCTCTGTCCATGGAGATTCTTTATTCAAGAATACTGGAGTGGGTTGCCATGCCCTTCTGCAGGGGATCTTCCCAACCCAGGGACTGACCAAGGTCTCCCACATTTCAGGTGGATTCTTTGCCATCTGAGCCACTAGGGAATCCCAAGAATACTGGACTGGTTAGCCTATCGCTTCTCCAGGGGATCTTCCTGACCCAGGAATTGAACCAGGATCTCCCACATTGCAGGCAAATTCTTTACCAGATGAGCTACTGGGGAAGTCCTAGAGTGGAGCAGGATGGGCTTGCTTTTAATCCAATGTGACTACGATGTGTCCTTCTATGAGGAGAGAAACAACAGTGAAAACACGAAGCTGAGACAGAGATTGAAGTGATGTACCTAAAAGCCAAGTGACAACGCCAAGGATCTGCCCGCCAATCACTAAAGCTAAGAGGGAGGCTTAGGGCAGATTTTTCTTCAGGGTGCTCAGGAAAAAGTAACCTGCTGACTCCTTGATTTCAGGCTTCCAGCTTCCAGAATACGTTCCTATGTGAGAGAATATGTTCCTATTGTCTGAAACCATTCAGTTTGCGGTATTTTGTCATGGCAGACCTAGAAAACTAATACAGTTATCAAAGGGAATTTAGATCTTGTAAATCAGCACATCTTTTTTTTCCCCCCACAGTAAGGGAAGCCAGAAATCTGAGGCAGTGAATGAGACTGAACACTGTATCCAAACAAGGCAGCTGTCAACCAAATGCCAGTTCTCATTCTGATGCCAAACCGTATCGCCAGCATCACTGTCTCTGCTAAAACCAAAATAATAACCATAATAACCACCATGTGGGGAGTATGTTGCAAAGATAAAGGAAAATACCAGAATAAATTGGTCTTCCCTGCCTCATTTCCTCTTGTACTGGTAAATAGAGATGTACAGTTGATGCCACTTTATGAAGTAAACACACACAGTATAGTTTACATCCAATCAGATTCTGTAAATTTCCTATTTTAAATTTTCAAACGTATTCTTTAGAATATTAGTTTAAAACTGCCAGTAATGCTTTCTTAGAAAGGACTGTTTTTATTCTCTGAAACAGTGTTTCTTAATGTTTAATTTTTATGTGTTTATTGATCCTTGAAATTCACACCTGGGGATTGCTATGTATATACTTATCTGGACATTTTGAAGTCTACCTTCTATTTGCAACCTGAGATTCCCAAACAGTGGTTCTCAGTGTGGGGTGGCTGTGCCCTTCAGGGAGTATTTGGCAATGTTGTAGTCACTTGGGGAGGAGGCTGTACTGGCATCTAGTCAGGGATGCTTGTAACATCATCCCACAACAAACAGGACAGACCATCCCAAACAAAGAAGTCAGGGATGCTTGTAACATCATCCCGCAACATACAGGACAGACCATCCCAAACAAAGAAGTCAGGGAAGCTTGTAACATCATCCCGCAACATACAGGACAGACCATCCCAAACAAAGAAGTCAGGGATGCTTGTAACATCATCCCGCAACATACAGGACAGACCATCCCAAACAAAGAAGTCAGGGATGCTTGTAACATCATCCCTCAACATACAGGACAGATTATCCCAAACAAAGAATTGTTGATGTTGTTGTTTAGTCCCTATGTTGTGTCTGACTTTGTGACCCCATGGACTGTAGCCCACCAGGATCCTCTTTCCATGTGATTCTCCAGGCATGAATATTGGAGTGGGTAGCCATTTCCTTCTCCAGGGTATTTCCCAGCTCAGGGGTTGAACCCGTGCCTCCTGCATTGGCAGGTGGATTCTTTACTACCAAGCCACCTGGGAGTTATCCAGCCTCAAATGTCAGTGGTGCCAAGTTTGAGAAACCCTGCTCCAGACCAATCTGAGTTTTCTCCCTTACGGTATTTCCAGCATTTTCTGTGTGTTCTAATTCTGGACATGTACTTACCTTGCATCTGGTTTTGTATTGTTCTCTTGATTGTTTCCATCGCTGAGCAAATGTGAATTTTGATCCCAGGTCTTTCATTTATCCAGTTGTATAATTTTGGTTAAGTCACTAAACTATTCTATGCTTCAACATCCCTATCTGTAACATGAGATAATATTTAATTTAGGGGTGGCTTTAATGATCAAAGTCAATGCACATAGATAATGCTAGTTGACATTTACTCAGTGTTTGCTGCGGGCCAAGAACTGTTCTAAATACTTTAGGTTTCTTATTTTTCACTTCTTCTTCAAAGCAACTCTGTAAGGTTAGCATAACTATTACCCTTTTTCATTTCATATACATTTGGTAAACTCTAGCCATCTCTGTAATTACTGTTTCTTCCAGGTGGGGTGCTCTGTGCTGGTGTGAGGGTAGAAGGAAGATAGTCCTCTAGACCAGGGGGTCCACTGACTAGTACAGTCAATAGCCTGTTAGGAACCAAGTCACACAACAGAAGGTGAGCAATGAGCAAGCGAAGCTTCATTTGTATTTAAAGCTGCCCCACATTGTTCTCATTACCTCTTGTCAGAGCAGCAGAGGCATTAGATTCTCATAGGAGCATGGACCTGAACCCTAAAGGAAGGCAGAATATCCTGAGATTGTCACAAAATAGAAAAAAGTATAAAATAAGGGTAATGCACTTGAGTTATCTCAAAATCATAACCCATCCTGCAACCCCGTCCCCACAACCCCATCCAAGGAAAAACTGTCTTCCATGAAACTGGTCCCTGGTGCCAAAAAGTCGGTGACTGCTTCTCTAGACTCTTGACCATGGGCATGTCAAGAGTCAGGGCATGTCAAGAGTCAAGAGTCTTGCATGTCAAGATTTGCCTGTCTTGGCCTATGTCCCTGTCTATTTAGGGAACTGGCTCTGCTCCATGTGTCTCTTTTACCTCCTAGAACCATCATACTTTCCCAGGCATGTCCTTCTCATGAAGCAAGAGAACCAGCTTCGCTGGGCAAGTGCATTTAAAGCCTTTGCTTGCCTCCAGTCTGCTAACATCTCTTTGGCCAAAGCAAGTCATGTGGGCAAGTACTGAGTCAAGGCGTGGCAAAAGAGATGCCATCTGAGGTGGGAGCCCACTGCAGAGAGAGAAGGCAAAGTGAACGGTAAAACCTCCAGGTCATCCTTGCAGTCTATTGCAGCTTTGCAATTATAAACCATTCTAGTAGTCTCACTTGGAAGGAGCCCTGGGGCTCTCACCCCACAAGAAAAATTGGTGTCAGCTTTGCAAGAAGTTCTCTTTTGCTCCTTCCTTCCATGGACTATGCCACACACACTCCAGTATGCCGGATGGCAAAGGTTCCCCACAAGGGCCTGGTGGTGCTGTCCTGCTCATGGGTTCCTGGCTGTGGGAGACAGGCCTTCTGAGTGTTTTCTGGGGAGCCAGAGAAAGAAGGACAGTGCAGGTTTCCCCCTCATCCCCAACTATTAAAGCATTTGTAGACATAGCAAGAGATGTTAAACCAGGAGTGGGGGAAAAGAGGCCACTTTGAAAAGCCTTCAGAAAGCCTTCTCTCCCATCTGTTCAGCTCGTGGGAAGGCTCTGTTTCCCGTACTTAAAGGATTTGTAAATTCATTACCAACAAGTAAAATGTACAAAGCACACACAGAGACATTGAGGTCTGATTCACCATCTGCTGGGGAGTCGCATCCATGCAAACAGAGCAGGGCTGTTCCCAGCCGAGCCCCAGAGACTCCATCAGGAAGGACGGGGCCCTTCCATGTAAATCATTACACCTGGGGAAGGGGTGCACTCCTGTAGGCCCTGGAGCAACCCTCTCTTCCCCCAATTTAACCCTCTGGAGCTGGAGAAAACCAAAGGTTTGCCATAAAATGTAGAAAAACCTCATCATGGCTTTCCCAGACTCTTAGGAGAGATGGAGCAGAAAGTGAAAGTGTTAGTCACTCAGTTGTGTCCGACTCTTTGCAGTCTCAAGGACTGTAACCCTCCAGGCTCCTCTGTCCATGGGATTCTCTAGGGATAATACTGGAGTGGGTAGCCATTCCATTCTCCAGGGGATCTTCCCGACCCAAGAATTGAACCCAGGTCTCCCACATTGCAGGTGGATTCTTTACTATCTGAGCCACCAGGGAAGCCCAAGAGATGGAGCAGAGTTCAGGTGAAAACCGCTGCATTTCCCTGGCTTCAATGGGGCCAGCTTGGCTGGATGTCAGTGGGAAAAGCCATTGGCATAGCTCTCTTTCTTGCTGAAGAGATCTTCCAAAGCTCTATCCCACCCTCTGTTCTTGCTAGTTCCAGTAAAGTCCATTCAGGGCTGGCCTTGGCAACAATGTGAAGGAGCGGAGTCTGTGCTTGGCTGTCTCCCAGCTCCCTGTGCCCTGATGCTGCCTCCTAGCATCCACAGCTGTGACCTCATGATTACTCCATACAGGCTCCTACTTCCTTTCCCTCTGAGCACAACAGGGGGTTCATGCTAAGCCTTCTCTGCTCTTTATCTCCTCCCACCCGCCACCATCATGCCCCAGCTCGAACGCCCCAACTGCCCCATCCATGTGATGATAGCAACTGCACCCTGTGCAGATGGAGGTTTCTGTACTGCTGCTCTGCTGGGCACACCTGTTTCTTCAGGGTCAACCCTACTCTCATATGTCCTCCCAGGGAGGGGAGTGCTGACCCTAAGTCCACGCTAGCCTCTCGTGCACAGCTACCACCCCTGACATGGCCTGTCGACCTCAGTCTTCCTCCTTGCCGCCTTCCTCCCCTGTCAATAAGAAAGTCCTGTTAACCAGGATACGCCTTCTGACCACCTGTCTGAACTCCACAATGATCCTGTCTTCTTCACTGTAAGGCTCTTTGCTGAGCTTGCCCTCTTGGGCTCCCGCACACTGCCTGCAGGTGAACTATCCTCAGACACCTTTTCTGCTCCCTCAGGTGTGCCACAGGTCTCAGGGCCCACCATCCTGCTGTCCACTGGCTGCCTAGGTTTCCTCTCTGTGGTGCATTTCCCAGGCATCCCCCTGTGGAAGTGCTCTGCATGTTCTGTGCCTGAGCAAAGATGGAAGGCAGGGCTTCAGTTCAGTTCAGTTCAGTTCAGTCGCTCAGTAGTGTCTGACTCTTCAGTTCAGTTCAGTTCAGTTCAGTCGCTCAGTCGTGTCCGACTCTCCGCGACCCCATGAATCACAGCACGCCAGGCCTCCCTGTCCATCACCAACTCCCGGAGTTCACTCAAACTCATGTCCACAGAGTCGGTGATGCCATCCAGCCATCTCATTCTCCGTCGTCCCCTTCTCCTCCCGCCCCCAACCTTTCCCAGCATCAGAGTCTTTTCCAGTGAGTCAACTATCTGACTCTTAGTACCCCATAAATGCCCCAGCCCAGTCCCTTACTAGCTGAGTCACCATTCACTCATTCCACAAATATTTGCTGAGCACAGCTCCAGGCATATTTTAAACTGCTGGCTAAGTGAGCTAGGCAGGGTTTCTGCCATCTGGGAATTTATAATGAAATTGAAGGGAGACAGATGATAAAATCCAAATAAGAAAAAAATCCAAGTTGCAGTAAGTAGTTATATAAAGAGAAGGATGCAATAACCACATAGCAAGTCATTGAAATGGGGTGGTGTTGACAAGGGAACATAGAGAATCTTGGTGAGTTCTATCTAAACAGGTGCTTCTCACCAGGGAAGGAGCCAAGAACCTAGTAAGCAGGGAAAAGAGAGTTCCAGGCAGAGGGAATGGCATGTGCAAATGTCCTGAGGCAAGAATGAGCCTGATGTGTCCCAGGCACAAGAAAGAAGACCAAGGTGAGTGTAGCCTAGTGAATAGCATGGGGAGTGATGCCTGGAGGGTGGAGAGGTAGGCAAGGGTCCCGACCACTGGGACATGAGGCCGTGGTGGATTTTATACCAAATGCAATGATAAATGTGTGTGAGGTTTTAGGCAGGAGAGAACTACAGCCTGATTTATATTTTAGAGAAATGTTCTGGCTGCTGCAGGGAAAGTAGGAGAGAAATGCTGGCGACTTGGTCTCCAGCAATAGCTGTGCAGATGGTGAGAGATGGTCTGCTTGGGAATGCACTTGGAAGTGGAGACAAGAGGATTCACTGACATGTTAGATGTGAGTTAATGGAAGGAAGCATCAAAGCTAAACATGAGAAAGTCTCCTCCCTGTGATGAACTCTGGTGTCCTCCCTACAAAAAGGCTACATATTTCAATGGGCATTAAACAGCAGAAGGACTGTACGATTAAACGTGAACCTGACTCTAACTGAGATCTTATTTTGGCAACAAAACGAATAAGCAGAAGCATACCACAGTGCCCCAGCTGCCAAGGACAGTGCTCTGGTGGAGATTGTTGGACTCGCCATGTTCCTCTTCTTTTCTCCTCTGCATGTGCAACCCTGGGACATCATTGTCCTTCTCATCCTCCTTGAGCTGGCTCACCCCTTACTGGTCCTTCAGGTCCCAGCTAGTTCTGGATGATCAGGACTTCTCAGACAAGACTGAGTTTTCCTCTCATCTGGCTACTGATACTGCTGGGCTGTTCGTCTATTTCTCTTTTTAGTTTATCGCTCTTTCACGACGGATCTAAATCCCCACTGTCTAGCAGAGTTTACAGCTCCTGGAGGTTACCCCAGTTTGTCGACTTAGTCAAGAAGTCTCTTCCCTCCATTCCGCGTCCTCCTAGCCACCTTGCTGTTGTCTCTTGGGATTGAGCTGTTGAAGTTTCTATCTCAGTCCTCTCTGCCTGCTCAAATCCCAATCAGCCTTCATGATCCAATGCAACTGCCTTCTGCTCCATCGAGATGCCCAGCTCATGTTCATGTCTCTCTCCCTGGAACTGCTCACTTTTCCTTACTGCTCTGTACAGATTAGTTGACAGAGTAGATCTGATGCTGCTATCCTTAGAAAAGCCTGCTTGCAAGGTTGGCCCTTGGCTAGTAAGCAGGTCTTCTGTAGTCATAGGACCTTCCCCAAATGGTAAGAGTGGCTTGCTGTGTCTAGACTGCTTGAGCTGAGTATGTGCTTTCCTTCCAGAAGACTGGAGTTTTGGTCTAGGCACACACATAGACATGTGCCTATGTGACCAGCTCCCATAATAATTTCAGGCACTGTGTTTCTGATGGGTTTCTCCAGGCAGAAACGTCACACATGTGTTGTTGCAATTTTATTTCTGAGGGAAAAGTGTGTGCTGTGTGTTCAGTCTTGGGAAGGAGAGAACAAGAGGAAGCCTGCACATGGGTTCCCCTAGAAGCCCACTGAGCCCCTTTGCCTTAAGATCCAGCTGCATGTCATTACTGTATATGCGTGCTAACTTGCTTCAGTTGTCTCTGACCTTTTGTGACCCTATGGGCTAGCCCACCAAGTTCCTCTGTCCATGGGATTCTCCAAAGAAGAATACTTCAGTGGGTTCCTGTGCCCTCCTCCAGGGGATCTTCCAGACCCAGGATTTGAACCTGCATCTCTTGTTTCTCCTGCATTGGCAGGTGGGTTCTTTACCAGTAGCATCACCATCACTGTAATAAACATTAGCCATGAGTACAATTATATGCTGTGTCCTGTAACTCCCTCTAGTGAACATCCAAACATAGTCCTGTGGGCCCTTGGCACCTTCTCATTTGGAATCTCAGCATTCAGTTCAGTTCAGTTCAGTTCAGTCGCTCAGTCGTGTCCGACTCTCCGCGACCCCATGAATCACAGCACGCCAGGCCTCCCTGTCCATCACCAACTCCCGGAGTTCACTCAAACTCATGTCCACAGAGTCGGTGATGCCATCCAGCCATCTCATTCTCCGTCGTCCCCTTCTCCTCCCGCCCCCAACCTTTCCCAGCATCAGAGTCTTTTCCAGTGAGTCAACTCGTCACATGAGGTGGCCAAAGTATTGCAGTTTCAGCTTTAGCATCAGTCCCTCCAATGAACATCCAGGATTGATCTCCCTTAGAATGGACTGGTTGGATCTCCTTGCAGTATAAGGGACTCTCAAGAGTCTTCTCCAACACCACAGTTCAAAAGCATCGATTCTTCGGCGATCAGCCTTCTTCACAGTCCAACTCTTACATCCATACATGACCACGGGAAAAACCATAGCCTTGACTAGACGGACCTTGGTTGGCAAAGTAATCTCAGCATTACTGTACCATTATATGACTGCTTTTTGTTGTGACATAATGAATTCTTTGTATGTAGGCCTTGTATTCCCTCCCACAAGATCCTGAAAGACAGAAATATGCCTTATGTGTACTTCTATCTTATACAAATCATTGCACAAAACACCCAGCAGAAGCCCAAGAAATCTCTGCTGAGACAAGGAATGAATAAATGAAAGAAACATCAAGGCCCCCAGTGGTTGGGGTTGTGGCTTCGTGGCAGACTGTGGGCAGGTGGCAGAGACGCTTTAATGCGGGTAGCGCTCAGTGTCCTAACTCCTGGGGCCGAAGAAAACTGAATTGATTTGACTCCAGTAGAGTTTCCAAGTAATTCCTGGAATCATAAGGCAGCCAAGGAAGGCTCTGCTACAATTCCGGGGAGATAGAGACTGCTCGGCACAGATGCAAGAAGAAATATCGATGCAGACCCAGAGCTGTTTGCAAACGGTACATCTAGAGCCCAGAGACACGTCCTCAGCATTGTCCCTTGTACCAGATGGTTTCAGAGCAGCTGTTTGTTTGCATATATGTAGCCCCAGAAGTCTAGGGAGGTGGTCATGTTTGCATGTACACATAGATGTGTGTTCAGGCATGCGTGCTAAGTCTGCAACCCTATGGGCTATGGCACACCAGGCTCCTCTATCCAAGGATTCTCCAGGCAAGAATACTGGAGCGGGTTACCATGCCTTCCTCCACGGGACCTTCCCAATCCAGGGCTCAAACCCAGGTCTCTTATGCCTCCTGCACTGGCAGGTGTTTTTTTTTTTTTTTTCTTCTTCTTTTTTTTTAACTACTAGTGTCACCTGGGAAGCCCTGTAAACATAGACACTTCACCACATTTACTTGCAAAATTACGTGAGTGGGCATATATGCTTCTATATGCATAAACAGACATGTTTCACATATGCCTGTGTGTGTGTGAGCTCAAATGAGTTTGCAGAGGCTTGTAAGCATAATGACATGGGTTCATGCACTTGGAGTATGTGGGCATGTGTTTTTGCATGCACCCAGGCACGCTGCAGTGAGTCTGTGCACATGTGTGCACATGCATACTGATCTTTTCTTATCTTTAATAACAGCTGCTTTAATAACATCTGCAGCTGAGCGGCCGCACTAACTGCTGCGGCCCCACCATGCTATCAGGATTGCTTCAGCCCTTTCAGGATTACCAGCGCTCAGTGCAGTTTAAATATATCTCCAGGCTTAATCCCTAAACAAAGATGCAGTGATTTCTGCTAAATGTGTTGGATTACTTATTAAGATAAAGTCAAGGATACAAGAAGCCACATCTAGTGGGCTGGTGATTACCATTCAAAATGGGAGGTCATCAAACAAGATGTACCCCCATCCTTCCCCATCCCCCCACCCAGGGAGGGAAAGAGAGAGGGTGGGAGGAGGCGAAAAGAAAGGCAAAGTCAGTGAGTGATTAAAATAACCTGATTGCTAGAGGCCCCCATCCTCCAGGGGCACACAGTCATGGCCCGGGAAGCATAGCTGGGTGGGTGATCTGGGGGGATTTCAGCTCATCAGGTACCCTTGTATACTGAGCCTGAATGATTCAGATATAGCACCTTGAGCCCATTGAGAGAAGGCCAGAGGGATGAATGTGGATGAAGCCTGGCCTGCTCCAGGGAGCAGGTGAGCCAAAGGAAGGATGATCAAAGAAACTGCTTCTCACCTTGATTCTGCCACATCTGGAGTCAGGGTGTTCCCTTCTTCTCTGACCCATATCCCCAGTCTTCCTGCTGCTTTCCACAGGGAGTTCTTGGTGTATAGAAACAGCTCAGACTTGGAATCTGGAAATGGAGTTAAAATCAGAAATAGCCACAGCTTTCTGTTTGAGCTTGGGTGAGTAACTGAACTTCACACTTCAATATCTTTAGTAAAATGGGATGACAGTTTTTGTTTTTTTTTTAATGTGTTGAGGTTCAACTGAGACAGAAATTATTCCACAAGCCAGTGTGTGTAACCCATGTTAGATGCCATAGGGTGAAATGAAAAGTCACAGTCCTAACCTGAATGAAAAGGCAATTCATGTGTTTATTGATATGGTTGGATTAAGTCTGTCATTCTATTTTTTTCTACTTGCCTTCTCTGTTCTTTTTATAATTTCTTTTGTATTGACTAATTAAAAAAAAATTGTATCCCCCCTTTCTCTTTTGGTAACCATAAGTTTGTTTTCTGTCAGGGGGTCCATTTCTGCTTTGTTAAAAAGTTCATTTGCATCATTTTTTTAGATTCCACATATAAGTGATATCATATGATATTTATCTCTAACTTACTTCACTTAGTATGATAATCTCTGGGTCTATCTATTTTACTGCAAATGGCATTATTTCATTCTTTTTAATGGCTTAGTAGTATTCCATCGTATATATGTACTATTTCTTCTTTATCCATCTGTTGATGGACACTTACATTGTTTCCATATCTTGGCTATTGTAAATAGTGTTGCAATGAACATTGGGGTGCATGTAGTTTTTCAAATTATAATTTTCATCTTTACCAGATGTATGTTCAGGAGTGGAATTGCTAGGTTGTATGGTAACTCTAATGTTAATTTTGTAAGGAACCTCTATGCTGTTCTCCATAGTGGCTGCACTAATTTACATTCCTACCAACAGTGTAGAAGGATTCCCTTTTTCTTCACACCCTCTCCAACATTCATTATTTGTAGACTTTTCAGTGATGGCCATTCTGACTGGTGTGAGCTGATCCTTTATTGTAGTCGTACTGATGAATTTTTATTGTACTATTTTATCCCTTTTGTTGACTGATTAGCTATAATTCTTTGTTGTATTATTTTGGTAATTGTTTTCAAGATTATAGGACACATTTTAACTTATCAGTCTACCTTCAAAGAATATTATGCCACTTCATGTATAGTATAAGAAGCTTACAATGGCATATGTCCACTTGTTCTTTGTTCAATTGTTGTCAGATAATTTCCTTCTATACATATGATAGAAACAACACTACATTTTTCTTTAAACAATGAATTATCTTTTAAAGTGATTTAAATAAAAAATAAAAAAATATATGTATATATACTTACATAGTTATCATTTTCTGTACTGTTCACTCCGGGATATTGACATGTATTTCTACTTAGTTTCACTTTCCTTTTATGTTTCTTGTAGGGCCAGCTTGCTGGTGCCTAATTCTTTCAGATTTTGCATGTCTTTATTTTGCCTTCATTTTAAAAGATATTTTTACTTGGTATAGAATGGGAGGTTGGAAGTGTTAATCTTTCAGTAATTAAAAGATGTTTTCCTACTATCTTCTTGCTTACATTGTTTCTGTTATCTTTTTTTCAGAACTATGCTGTTATCTTTATTCCTCTGTACCTAATGTGTCTTTTCCCTGGCTATCTTAAAGATAGGATTTTAACATTTATCACTCATTTTAAACAATTATGATAATGTTTTATTTGGCAAAATTCAATATTTATTACTGAGAAAATCTTTTAACAAGTTAAGAATAACAGAAAACTTTTTAAACCTGATAACGGTAATCCACAATATCCTACTGCTAACATTGTACTGAATGATTTTCCCTAAGATCAGGAATGTCCACGCAACTACTTCTATTCAGTATTGTGCTGGAGATGATAGCCAGTTCTATAACATATGATAAAGAAAAAAATAAGTGAAATGTCTTTATATGCAAACAATGTAAGTGTCTATATCAACATGAATATCTTTGAAGAAAATTCTATGAGGTATTATATAAATAAAATATATAATATATGGTTTGGTTTAGTGGTGGCTTAGTCGCTAAGTCATGCCCGACTCTTTGTGACCCCATGGACTGTAGTCTGCCAGGCTCCTCAGTCCATGGGATTCTTCAGGCAAGAATACTAGAGTGACTTGCCATTTCCTTCTCCATATTATTTCTACCAGAACTAGTGAGTTTGACAAATTGCAAGATGAGATCTATGTACAAAAGTCAATTTCATTTCTATATATTACCAAGTAAGAATCAAAAATTGAAATTTTAAAAATAGCACTTATAATATCTTTAAAGATAGAAAATACTTGACAAAAGATTTCCTATTCACCGAAAACTAAAAAAACATTGCTGAAAAACTACATAAGTCATAAATAAATGAGAGTTAAACACCATGTTAGTAAATTGACAGATTAATGTTGTTAGGATGACAAGTCTTCCCAAATGGATCTGTAGATTAAATGCAATCCCAGTAAAAATCTTAATAAGATTTTAGGTAGAAATTGAAAAGTCAATTCTAAGATTCACATGGACATACAGAGAATTTAGACTCCACAAAATAACTTTTAAAAAGGTGAAGAACTAACACTGCCTAACTCAAAAACTTACTATAAAGCTGCAATAGTCAACACAGTATGATTTTGGCACAAAGTTAGACAAAGAATTCAGTTGCATAGAATTGAAAGTACAGAAATAAACCCACACAAATATGGACTACTGATTTTTTACAAAATTGCAGAGGACATTCTGTGTAAAAAGAATCAAAAGAAAAAAATTTCTGGAACAGTTGAATATCCATATGCAAGAAAATAAACTTTGATCTATACTCCTCATCATATTCCGTTCCGTTCCATCGCTCAGTCGTGTCCAGCTCTTTGCGACCCCGTGGACTGTAGCCTACCAGGCTTCTCCGTCCATGGGATTCTCCAGGCAAGAATACTGGAGTGGGTTACCGTTTCCTTCTCCAGGGGATCTTCCCGACCCAGGGATCGAACCCAGGTCTCCCGCATTGGAGGCAGACGCTTTAACCTCTGAGCCACCACTCCTCATCATATTAATAAAGTAATTCAAATTGGATAATATACCTAAGTGTAAAGCTCTAATAACCTTCTAGGGAAAATCCTTGTGACTTAGGGTTGAGCAAAGATTTTTTTAGGTATGACCACAAAAAACTTGTTCCATTAAAAAACAAACAAACAAAATAAATGATCAATTGGACTTCATAAAAATGAAAACTTCTGTTCTTTTCAAGTCTCTATTCAAATAATGAAACGGCAAACTATACCCTGGGAGAAAATATTTGCAAAATATATATCTCACAAAGGATTTGTATTCAGATTATATTAAGTAATTCTCCAAACTCAATAGTAAGAAAACAAATAGCCAAATTTTAAAAACTGGGCAAGAGATTTGAACAGACACCTTACCAAAGAGATATAACAGATGGAAAAAAAAAGGCAACTAAAAAGTTGTTGAGCAATATTAGCTTTTATGGAAATACAAATTAAAGCAATAAGAAGCCACTGCATATCTACTGAAATGGCTAAAATTAAAAAGATTGACATTATTATGTATCGGAGGGGGTTATGGCAAAGTTGGAACTCATAACTTTTGTTGGGATTGAAAGTGTTACAACCAGTTGGGAAAACATTTGAAAATTTTTTAAATTAAAAATAGAGGTTTCCCTTGTGGGCCAGTGGTTGACAATCCACCTTCCAATACAAGGGCCATGGGTTCAGTCCCTGATCAGGGAACTAAGATCCCACATGCCATGAAGCAACTAAGCCTGAACACCATCAGCACTGAGTCCATGTGCTCTCGAGCCCATGTGTCACAGCAAGACAAGGCTGTACCACAACTAAAGAAAGCCCGCGTACTGCCACGAAAAGAGCCTGCATGCCATAGCAAAGACCCAATGCAGCCAAAAATAAAATAAAATAGAATACATTAAAAAAAAATATAAAAACAGAAAAAAGAAAATTAAAAAAAAATTAAAAAATAAAAATGCACATGTCATATGATCTAGTCATTTTATTCTTAGGTATGTAATCTATGAGAAAGGAAAGCTTAAGTCCATACAGAGGTTGTACTTCAGTGTTCTTAGCAGCAGCAGCAGCAGCAATTGTATAAATGTCCATCAACAGGTGAAGGTATAATTCAACTGTGGCATATCCATACAGTGGGGTATGTTCAGTTCAGTTCAGTCGTTCAGTTGTGTCCGACTCTTTGTGACCCCATGAATCACAACATGCCAGGCCTCCCTGTCCATCACCAACTCCCGGAGTTCACTCAAACTCATGTCCATCAAGTCGGTGATGCCATCCAGCCATCTCATTCTCTGTTGTCCCCTTCTCCTCCTGCCCCCAATCCCTCCCAGCATCAGAGTCTTTTCCAGTGAGTCAACTCGTCGCATGAGGTGGCCAAAGTATTGCAGTTTCAGCTTTAGCATCAGTCCTTCCAATGAACACCCAGGATTGATCTTCTTTAGAATGGACTGGTTGGATCTCCTTGCAGTCCAAGGGACTCTCAAGAGTCTTCTCCAGCACCACAGTTCAAAAGCATCAATTCTTCGGTGATCAGCCTTCTTCACAGTCCAACTCTCACATCCATACATGACCACTGGAAAAACCATAGCCTTATACCACGATATAAAAAGGAATAATTTCTTGACATTTTGCCATCTATGTTGACATTTATCAACACGGATGAGTCTGAAAATAATTATGTTGAATGAAACTTTAAAAAACAGACCAAAAAAGAATACATTCTGTCCAGTCCCATCTATACAAGTTCATAGATTACACAATCACAATCTAGTGTATAATGACAGATCATGAATTTCTTGGCAAGAGTAGGGTGGAGTGAGGAGAGCAGGAAGGAGGCAAAGTGGCAGGAGGAAAATTTGGGTGATGGAACTTTATATTCATTATCTTGATTATGACAATAATTTCATGGGTATACCAGATGTCAAAACTTACCAACTGGTTCCCTTAAATATGTTCAGTTTACTTTTCAACTGTCTTTATCCAATTCACCCTTTTAAGATAAAGAAATACTAAAGATGTCATATACAGCATGGTAAATATAATTAACACTGCTGTATATTATAGATGCAAGTTAGAGTAAATCATGAGTTCCCATCACAAGGATATTTTTTGTTCCATTTCTTTAATTATTTCTTTAAATATCTATATGAGATGATGGATATTCACTAAATTTATTGTGATAATCACTTCAAGATGTATGTAAGTCAAATCATTCTGCTATATCCATTAAACTTACACAATGCTGCATGTTAATTATATCTCAAAAGAAAAAAACTGGAAGAAAAATTATGGGTGGTTAATGATATGTTGAAGAAACAAACTGTTGAAGAAATTCAAAATAAAATAATAGATAGGTTTTGATTAATTGATGACAAAGATGGGGGCTTTATAATGGATATCTGGAGGGAGATGCTATTCAGGTAAATCCATATTTGTTGACTCACTCCGTATGATATTTATATAATTTTCATTAAGCATGTAACAATAGCCTGATGCCAAAAAAAATTCATTGATCTGAACCATAGAGTGGGTGTATTTATTGCCCATAATTTAAACATCTTGTGGGGGCAAAAAGCCAACCAGAAAGCTTTTAAGGTGAGATACAAGGATAACTGGAGCCATGGATGCTCATTGTAAGTCTAAGTAGATTTGACACATTGAAGACTTGCAAAAAATGATAAATTTACTCTTTGAAGAGACATCAAATACCTGTTCCAGATACTCCTCTACATTAAGCAAGGGCTGAGCCCTGCCTTGTTCTATCTGAATGGTCCATTATTCACAAGATAGACACAGGGAAACATGCATAATGAAAGAGCTATGCAGATCCACCTTTGTTGACAAAGGTCCATATAGTCAAAGTTATGGTTGTTCCAGTAGTTACGTATGGATGTGAGAGTTGGACCATAAAGAAGTCTGAGGAGGGAGAATCGATCCTTTCAAAGTGTGGTACTGGAGAAGACTCTTGAGAGTCCCCTGGACACCAAGGAGATCAAACCAGTCCATCCTAAAGGAAATCAGTCCTGAATATTCGTTGGAAGGACTGATGCTGAAGCTGAAGCTCCAATACTTTGGCCACCTCATGCGACGAGTTGACTCACTGGAAAAGACTCTGATGCTGGGAGGGATTGGGGGCGGGAGGAGAAGGGGACGACAGAGAGTGAGATGGCTGGATGGCATCACCGACTCGATGCACATGAGGTTGAGCAAATTCTGGGAGATAGTGAAGGACAGGGAAGCCTGTTGTGTTGCAGTCCATGGGATCACAAAGAGTTGGGCATGACTTAGCAACTGAACAGCAACAACAATCACACCATTTGCCCACTCCACTGGTTTTCCCAGGATCTCCAAGGTTTGGCTCTGGTCACCACTGCACTCACTT
Source organism: Moschus berezovskii (assembly GCF_049115385.1). Classification (NCBI taxonomy): domain Eukaryota; kingdom Metazoa; phylum Chordata; class Mammalia; order Artiodactyla; family Moschidae; genus Moschus; species Moschus berezovskii. Next base: position 75,656,141 of record NC_142466.1, on the reverse strand, counting down.
CCTGGTCCTTCCCTAGCAATTCTAACCTGAGCATGAATAATTCCCCTTTATTTTGGTTTATTGTATACAATTTTGGGGGCTTTGAGATGGAACTTTACTAAAGGATAAGGAGAAAAATAGAATAAGCCAGACAGGAAAAATGTGAATAAAAAGAAATGATGAAATAACAGAACAAAGATCTTTTCCTTATTTTAGTCAGACTGGCTCCTGTACTTTAGTGGGCACTCGGGGCTCAACTCCTTCATTCAATTTCACTGAACCCCCAAGGCCAGATCCAGCTTCTTAAACTCCAGACACAAGGTCCGTTTCTATTGGTAGTGACCCTGAGTTTGGAGTGACCTCTTGAGATGTGAGCCCAGTGGCATCTCTATGAGCCCAAGCCTGAGGATGCTTCTTTTTTGAGCTTCATTCCTCTCCAAAGGGCCTCCTAGAATTTTAGTGCATGTGTGCTAAGTCACTTCAGTTGTGTCCGACTCTTTGCAACCCCATGGCCTATAGCCTCTCAGGCTCCTCTGTCCATTGGATTCTCTAGGCAAGAATACTGGAGTGGGTTGCTGTGCCCTCCCCCAGGGGATCTTCCTGACCCAGAGACTGAAGCCAAGTCTCTTTTGTCTCCTGCCTTGGGCAGGTGGGCTCTTTACCACTAGCTCCATCTGGGAAGCCCCCTAGAATTCTAGACACTTCTCTATTCCACCCTAGCTCTCCAATGCAGAAATCACATCTGTCTTGTCTGCAGCTCTGTTCCCAGAGCACAGCACAGCATTCATCATCAGTAGGTTTAAGTATCTGTTAAATGAAAGCGTATTCTCTGGCCTTCAGCTACCTTCACTGACCCAGTCAGTCTGCCTGTGCACTTCTCTTGTAGTTATTAACTATTTTGGGGGCAAGACTGTCTGGCCTGACCTGTTTGTTACATTATTTTGAAACCAGCTTTCAAAAATTGGTCAGAAATCTATTTTGGATTCCAGTTCTATCATGTTGTGACCTGGTGACTGAGGTCAATTTACCTGCTATATGTTGTTGCTGTTCAGTTGCTCAGTCATGTCCAACTCTTGGTAACCCATGGACTGGAGCCCTCCAGGCCTCCCTGTCCTTCACCATCTCCTGGAGCTTGCTCAAAATCATCTCTATTGAGTTGGCAATGCCATCCAATCATCTCATCCTCTGTCATCCCCTTCTCCTCCTGCCTTCAATCTTTCCCAGCATCAGGGTCTTTTCTAATGAGTCAGTTGTTCACATCAGGTGGACAAAGTATTGGCGCTTCAGCTTCAGCATCAGTCCTTCCAATGAATATTCAGGACTGATTTCCTTTAGGATGGACTGGTTTGATCTCCTTGTTGTCCAATGGACTTTCAAGAGTCTTCTTCAACACCGCAGTTCAAAAGCATCAGTTCTTAGGCACTCAGCTTTCTTTATGGTCTAACTCTCACATCCACACATAACTACTGGAAAAACCATAGCTTTGACTATATGGACCTGCTATTTAGAACCCCATTTTTCTCATTGATAAAGCAGGTATGAAAATCATCACCTGGACCATGTGGAGGATTGCTATAATTAACTGTCTTCAGAATGGGCTGCAATATTTTAATCTGTAAAGGACACATGCATGTTGGGTGTTGGGGGACTGGATGCCTACTCCCTACATGTCCCTATCGTCTGTTCCAGGTACAGACTCCTCTTCTGGGAGAGCACTCTGGGCCTCTGTCCCTATGCTCTGACTGCTCTGATTAGTGAGCTTGAGAGAAAGAGTAGAGAACATGCGTATCCTTACTTTCCTCTTGTTTCCCTCTGTATCTAGCCAGCCTGCCTGTAGAGAGGACATATTTTCAGCTCCTCCTCTCAGTGTGTCTACAGGGGCAGGTCTGATTTCCAGAGCTCTCTGAGGCTGGGACGATAATCAGTATCAAGTGTGTGCAAGTCTCTCAGTTGTGTCCAACTCTGTAACCCCATGGACTGTAGCTCACCAGACTTCTTCGTCCATGGGATTCTCCAGGCAAGAATACTGGAGTGGGTTGCCATTCCCTTCTCCAGGGAATCTTCCTGACTCAGGAAATGGACTGTACCTCCTGCATTGAAGACAGATTCTTTACCATCTGAGCCACCAGGGAAGCCACAATCAACATTAAGGGTAGTGTTATATCAAGCCAACTGGTCTGACCCAATTAAGATACAGTCTCCATCTTGATCTTTATTGGTAATAATATCACTGCTCTGATATATCTGTCTGATAGGGCTTCCCTAGTGTCTCAGCTGTAAAGAATCTGCCTTCTATGCCTGAGACACAGGAGACATAGGTTTGATCTCAGGGTGTCCCATTTCAGGGTTCAACCACTGTCATCTCTCTCAATTCAAAATTACCCCTCCTTTCTCCTGCTCTCACCACATTGCAGACCTTGAGTTTAAGCTTCTCTTTAAATCTCCCCCAAGGAACCTTCCCTTTCTCTTGGCAACTGGTGATTGACTCTCTGGGTTAAGTGCGCAGTGTTGATGTGTATGAAGGACATTCTGGAGAAATAAATTTTGCAGAAGATGAGTGAAGGCTTGGAGAAGAAACGCTGGCTCTGGCAAAAGACAGGAACCCTGGAGGCTGTACCACCCCCTCTGTGAGTGATGGACCTGTTCAGTCTGAGTTACTGCCACATGCCAGATTATCATTTTGAATTGTTCAATATGGCTGCAGGAGAAGCAGGCAGGAACTCACCACAGCCATTTTAATCATCATCGGGGTTCGATTTTGACATGGGGTGCTTGCTGGCATATAGATACCAGGAGACAGTATTTTTGCACCTGGGTGTCAGAAGTCCACAAAGTTTAGTAAAATTAATCATGTCTTAAGTCTGTTTGAGACTTTGTCAATTGAGAGACCAAGGAGAAGCAGAGGAAGAAGGTCTCCAGGTCTGAAAGAGTCCCCTTTTAGGTCCCCAGACCTGGTAACCAGTTAATGGAAAGCTGATTAGATGCTAGATTTACAAGTCTAGATTTATGCTATACTCACTTTGCCAGTGGAAAAACACATTCAGAGGCAGGATGTTGTGGAAATAAGACCATTAAAGGGTCAGAAGACTGGTTTGAAATCCTGGATTAGCTCCTAAATAGCCGATTGACCCAAAGTAAGTTACCAGACCTCCCTGAATCTAGATTTCCATATCTATGAAATGAAAGAAAATTGTACCTGCTTTCTCTTAACCCATAGTGGCATTATGAGAATCAAAAGGAAGAGTGCACTTCAGATGACTTTATAAGCTATAATACCATTTAACAAACACGAGACACTATTGGCCTCTGTGGCAGTTACTTACTTTCCTTCCCTCATCCTCCTGCCTCTTCAGCCTTTACTTCCTAAATCCTTCCTGCAGCTACTTAAGTTCTCCCAGCACGCCTTATAGAGGAGTCCTCTATACTCTGCCCATATCCTCGGTGCCCAAATTCAAATATTTTTATTCTGTTAATTTCCCCAGGGGCTGAAGTGTCTTCAGTCATCCAAAGTAGAGATTGTCTCAGGGTATAGCAGTAATAACATAATAGTCATCGTTGGAGGAAATGGATCTTTAGCATGGGCATTGCAGGCAGGCAGCCAAAGGTCATTACTCCTCAAGCCCTCTAAGCCTGCAGTTCAGGTTAGCTGAAAGGGAACAAATGGATGAAGAGTCCACAAAGCTCACCTGTGCTGAAGCCTGTCTCCCAGCACTGGCTCACTGTGGAGATCCAGGGGAGCTGCCATGTGCATTATGCATTTTGATCCAGGAGCATAGTCTTAGAGCAGTCTTCTAAATATTGCATTCAGGTTTGGTCTGCTTTTGAACTTGCTAGTATTTCTTCGTACCTAGAATGTCAAACTTAAGGCTCAGAGCACAGTGCTAAAGCCCAAACTGCAGCTTCTTTTACATGCCCTGAGCGGAAGTGCCTACAACAAAAACTAGTCAAATCCTATAGTTAACTGGTGCATCATTCATACTTTAGTAGGTGTTGTGGATCGATGAGAACAGACAGGCTCTGGGGAAGCTCAGCCTGGACAGGAAAAAATGGCTTGGAATGCAAGAGAATCCCTCAAAGACAAGCAAGAATTCCATCTTTTATTAATCTCTTTATTCATTGATTGATTGAATCATTCATCCCTCACCAAAATACAATATGGTTTTCAGTGTTCTAGGCACATCCTAGCTGGGGGGAATCCAGCATGTTTTCAAAGAAGAGGATGAAATACTTGAATGAGCCTGAAAGGAACAAAAATATCTCAGTAGGGAGAGATGGGGAAGATAACACACACAATGCAGCTACAAGATCACCACTAGTAAAGGCTAAGGAAATTGATGGAGTGGTAAGTTAGTTGTAGGGAAGAAGTGAGGGATGAGACCAGAACTGTGGATAGAGTCAGAATTCAATGGACCAGATATAGTGCATCAAGGAATCTAGACATCATGCTGAAGGCAGTGAGGATCCACATGGATCTTTTAACAAAAGACGTGTACTGGAGAAGGGCTTCCCAGGTGGTGCTAGTCAAGAACTCATCTGTCAGTGCAGGTAGACTTAAGAGATGTGGGTTCCATCTCTAGGTCGGGAAGATCCCCTGGAGGAGGGCACAACAACCCACTCCAATATTCTTGCCTGGGAAATTCCATGGATGGAGGAGCCTGGTGGGCTACAGTGCATGTAGAGTCAGACATGACTTAGCAACTAAACCATACCCTGGAGAAGGAAACGGTAACCCACTCCAGTGTTCTTAGCTGGAAAATCCCATGGACAGATGAGCCTGGCAGGCTATAGTCCATGGGGTCGCAAAGAGTTGGACTCAACTTAGTGACTAAACAACAACAAAATGACTTGACAGTACTTCTGACATGAGGAAGCCTACCGTAGCCATAGCATCAAAGAAGTGGTGAAAGGGGTAGAGATGAAGATGAGGATGAATGTCATAGACATAACAAGGGGCCAAAATGGGCAATGACAGTGGGAGTGAAAACAGTGGAATAAAACCAAGAGAAGCTCTGGAGGTAAGGCTACTGCCAGATTAACCTGGCAGCAACTTGGATTTGGGACTTGAGGTAGAGAGGGGGGACCAGCTTGAGTAACTAGAAGGACGAAAGTGAGAAAAAGCACACAGGAGCAGGAGCAGATGATGGGAAAGAAGATGGGCTCCATTATGGCAGTGGTGAGCTTGATGCTTAATCCTATGAGATATTCAAGGGAAGCTACCAGAGTAGGCAGTTGGATCGGTAAGCTCAGATCCCAGAAGGGCAGCAAGGCTTCAGGATATATGTGTGCATCAAACATACAGTTGGATGATGCTCAAGTTTTCCGTCAACAACTGAAAACTCCAAGGTGTGGGGAAAAGAGAAGGACCAATTTCTTCCTTCTCTCTTTTCCTTTTCCTATTTGGCTTTTTCCTTCTGCATGCCAGTGTCTCCTTACTCTGATCAACCATGCCCATGCTGCTCGCCCAACTCCATCTATCTCCCTATCTTGGTGGAGTAAAAGATGAGAGGGATTGAGTTGGTTCAGTGGTCACAAGATAGGAAGAAACCCTAAAGTAGGGGAGAAGAGAGAAAGATGATTCCTTACAGAAAACTGGCTGTGACTGAATACAGATAGAATCCTATCAATTAGTACTTATTTCAGATTACTTATATCATGGTTCCATGCAGGTTTATGGACTGTAGATCTCTTGAGTTTTTATTGTTGTTCCCAGTTCAACAACATTCTGCTCCCCCTAAAAATCACGTGTTTCGCACCCCTGGGTCCAGAGACTGACATGCCCTGCCCACCTCTGCACTTTGCTAATGGCATCTGTCTCATGGCACTTCCTCTTTCTCCCTGTCACTTACATAAGTTTTATCTTCTTTGGGAGTTCAGCCAAAGCCCTGACTTCTCCATGCCACCATACCCAGTTATTCCAACCCACTCATTTGCTCACCCTTCTTTATTGGATGAACAGCACACACATTTGAGGACTTAATTATATATCTCCTGTATCATTTCTTAATGATTTCAATAAATTGCCGTCTCCTTGCTGGAGAGCATGGGCTTCCCTGGTGGCTCAAATGATAAAGAATCTACCCTAAATGCAGGAGACCTGGGTTTGATCCCTGGGTCTGGAAGATCCTCTGGAGAAGGGACTGGCTACCCACTCCAGTATTCTTGCCTGGAGAATCCTACGGAGAGAGGAGTCTGGAGGGCTACAGTCCATGGGGTTGCAAAGAGTCAGATACGACTGAGTGACTGACACTTTTACTTTCTGGAGAGCATAGTCCTGTCCTAACCAGAGTTAAGAGCTGTAAAATCTCTGAGAGACCATTGGCCATTGTTTCTGAGTGTCCACAGTTCTCTCCTTGCCTCTGCACCACCAGGTCTGTCCTTCTAGGGGTTAATCTAGGTAACTGGTAGAAAGAAGGATGACAAATCTTAGGAAGCTCAATATTTTTTCATTAGAAAAGACAAAGTGCCATTCGAGACAGAAAGAAGAAAAAAGATCTCCAGAAATGTGGAGAAAGGGATGAGAGAACCAAAGCAGCCTGGGTTCACTTTGGTCAGAGGTTTAGGAAATTTGGGAAAACACTTTTGGAGAGTGACTGCTGTCCTGTGATGAGAAGGACTGGGGTAAAGAATGGGTTGAGACGACTTGGATACTTTTGTTTGTCATAAAATGCAAAGTGTTGGGGGATCTTAAACTATATAAACTGTTTTCTTTCTTTCCTTGTTATTACAAAGGAAATCAGTTTTAATTTTACTGCAATTAATAAAATATGAAAGAAGTTGCAAGTATCTGTGTGTCAAGAATATCTTAAAATCTTATTGCCTTTGAGAACAGTGAATATCCCCTGGGAAATTTTAGGAAAAATGTATCAATAAAACTTTTGATGAATATGGATTGTGTGCCTGCCTTGCTTATATGCTATGTATTATGGGCAATTTCAAAAAACAAATCGACTAAAGTATTATTTAAATTATTGGTTAAAAATTAAGAGCATTTAAAAATATACAAAAGTACCAGGAAAAAGGTGACAGTCCTCCATATGCCAACCCCTAAAGGTAATGCCTTAACATTTTCATAAATTAAAATACATGCATACAGATGGTCAGCTGGCACACGACAAGATGATCAGTATTACTAATCATCAGGGAAATGAAAATCAAAACCACGATGAGCTATCACCTCACACCTATGGGAATGGCTATTATCAAAAATAACAACAAGAGTTGATGAGGATGTGGGGGAGAAAAGGACTCTCCTGCACTGTTGGTGGGAAGGTAAATTGGGACAGCCACTATGGAAAACAGTATAGAGATTCTTCAAAAAATTTAAAATAGAACTACCATATGACCCAGCTCTTCTACTCCTATTTAACCAAATAAAACAAAAAGACTAATTAAAAAAGATATGTGCACCCCTATATTCAATGTGGGGCATGCCTGGTAGCTCAGTCAGTAAAGAATCTGCCTGCAGTGCAGGAGACCCAGATTCAAACCCTGGGTCGGGAAAGACCCTCTGAAAAAAGGAAATGGCAAACCACTCCAGCATCTTTGCCTGGAACGTCCCACGGACAGAGGAGGCTGGTGGGCTGCAGTCCATGGAGTCACAAAGAGTCAGGCACGATTGAGAGACTAACATACACATGTTCTCTGCAGCATTATTTACAAAAGCTAAGGAAATACCCTAAGTGCTCATCAATAGATGAACAGATATAGTATATACACAATGGAATATTAGCCATAAAAATTGAATAAAATCCTGTCATTTGCAACAACATAGGTGGACCTAGAGCTTATTATGCTTAGTGAAATATGACAGAGAAAGACAAATGCTATATGATTTCATTTAAATGTGGAATCTAAAAAACAGAGCACACGAGCAGACATAAAACAGAAACAGAGTCATAGATACAGAGGACAAAGAGGTGATTGCTAGAGGGGTAGCGGGTGGGAGGGTTAGAGAAACAGGGGAGGGAGATTAAGAGATACAAACTTCTGATTGCAAAATAAATGTCACCAGTATGAAATGTACAGTGTGGAGAATATTGTCAATACTTATGTAATATGTTTGTATGGTGACAGATGGTAACTAGACTCACCATGGTAATCAGTTTGTGATGTATAGAAATATCCGATCACTATGTTGTATAACAGGAATTAACATAGTGTTGCAGTCAATTATACTTCAAAAAACAAGCAAGCAAGCAAGCCAACCAGCAAACTCATAGAAAAAGAGATTAGATTTGTAGTTACTGAAGGCAGAGAGGGGAGGTGGGGTGGAGATAGGGACAGCTGAATGTAGTCAGTCAAAAGGTACAAAGTCCCAGTTATAAGACACGTAAGAACTAGGGATGTAGTGTGCAACGTGAGCAAAGTAATTAACGTTGCTCTCTACATCTGCAGGCTTCCCTCGTGGCTGAGCTGGTAAAGAATCCGCCTGCAGTGCGGGAGACCTGGGTTCGACTCCTGGGTTGGGAAGATTCCCTGGAGAAGGAAAAGGCTACCCACTCCAGTATTCTGGCCTGGAGAATTCCATGGACTGTATAGTCCATGGGGTCGCAAAGAGTAGGACACGACTGAACGACTTTCAGCTCACCTCACCTCTATGTTCTGTATGGAGATTGTTAACATAGCAAATCTAAAGGGTTCTCTTCATGAAAAAAGAAAGTATTTCTTTTCTATCTCTTCAAGTTTGTACCCACATGAGATGATGACTTATTAAACTTATTGTGGTAATAATTTCATGATGTATGTAAGTCAAATCATTGTGCTTCACATCTTAAACATATGCAGTGCACTATGTAAATTATATCTCACTAAAACTGAGGGAAAAGAACATAACGGTTTAGCTATTGGCCTTGATTTTCTTTTTTTTAAGGAAAAACTTCTTTTTGTAAAAAAGAATGAATTATTTAACTTTTTAAAACAAATTGAAGAAAAACAATGATGATAGTCAAACATCACTACAAATCATACCATCCAGAAATGATCATTATAATAACTAGGTGAACAGCATTCTGAACATGTTTTTCTGCAAATATACAGTTGAAAGGGGGGATATTAAGGATATTTGGGAAACAAAATTACATAATAGATCTTGTTTTTAAATGAATGTAATTAATTTAATATTGCTTGAAGAAAACGAACCTGATGTTAAATTGTAAGACTCTCTGAACTTCAAATAATACCTCTGTCACCACAGGTGAGAGCTTTTCCTAAGATTCCTTTTTACTTTAAGAAAGGAGATTTAAAAACATAAAGAGGTGAGGGTTACGATTTTTAGGTGACATTTGCCCTCTGTCTCTCTTTTTAAAATTTAATTAAAATTTTTGTCCTTAATATTCACAATGATTAGGCTACATTTTTACAGCAGTAATTTGGTTCCCTACTTTTCAATGGATTTATTGGTTACAAGTCATGTTTCTGCACCAGCTTATTTCTTTTCATTAGGGCGTCAGTCTCACTTTCCATGCCATTTTGTGCTTTTATTGTCTCATTCACAAGTTCTTGTTTTGTTGACAATATCTTATTAGGTTATTTTATAACAGAGACTGGTAAATTTGTTACGGATGTAGCAAGACAGTAAATATATTAGGTTTTGCAGGCCGTAGTTTAACTGCCCAACTTTGCATTTAGCATGAAGGCAGCCTCAGAGAAGGCATCATTGAAAGGGTATGACTGTGTGCTAATAAAACTTTATTTACAAAAGCAGGTGATGGGCCAGTTATGTGTCTGGTGTCTGCTAGCAAGGGCTTCCCTGGAGAAGGGATAGTCTACCCACTCCAGTATTCTTGGGCTTCCCTGGTGGCTCAGCTGGTAAAGAATCTGCCTGTTACGTGGGAGACTGGGGTTTGAATTCCATGGACTTCAATGTGAGAAACCTGGAGAAGTCCATGTATAGTCCATGGGGTCGCAAAGAGTCAGAGATGACTGAGTGACTTTCACTTTCATTTTTCAATGTGGGCAAAAGGAAGACAAGTTAATATTAGTTGTTCAGTCATGTCTAATTCTTTGCAACCCCATGGGCTGTAGCCCACCATGCTCCTTTGTCCATGGGATTCTCCAGGCAAGAATACTGGAGTAGGTAGTCATTCCTTTCTCCAGGGGATCTTCAAACACAGGGATCAAACCTGGGCCTCCTGCATTGCAGTTAGATTCTCTACTGTCTGACCCAAGGGGAGGTAGGTCTATTTTAAAAAGTAATTTTGTTGCATAGTAGGTGAGAGAAATTCTTGCAGTTTCCAGTGGTGATCTTAAAAATCTTCTTCGAAATAAATCACAACAGGATCCTCCATGACCCACCTCCCAGAATATTGGAAATAAAAGCATAAATAAACAAATGGGACCTAATTAAAATTAAAAGCTTCTGCACAGCAAAGGAAACTATAAGCAAGGTGAAAAGACAGCCTTCAGAATGGGAGAAAATAATAGAAAATGAAGCAACTGACAAAGGATTAATCTCAAAAATATACAAGCAACTCCTGCAGCTCAATTCCAGAAAAATAAACGACCCAATCAAAAAATGGGCCAAAGAACTAATCAGACAGTTCTCCAAAGAAGACATACAGATGGCTAACAAACACATGAAAAGATGCTCAAAATCACTCATTATGAGAGAAATGCAAATCAAAACCACAATGAGGTACCATTTCACACCAGTCAGAATGGCAGCTATCCAAAAGTCTACAAGCAATAAATGCTGGAGAGGGTGTGGAGAAAAGGGAACCCTCTTATACTTGATGGGAATGCAAACTAGTACAGCCACTATGGAGAACAGTGTGGAGATTCCTTAAAAACTGGAAATAGAACTGCCATCAGTTCAGTTCAGTTCAGTTCAGTTCATTTGCTCAGTAGTGACCGACTCTTTGCGACCCCATGCATCACAGCACGCCAGGCCTCCCTGTCCATCATCAACTCCCGGAGTTCACTCAAACTCATGTCCATCAAGTCGGTGATGCCATCCAGCCATCTCATTCTCTGGCGTCCCCTTCTCCTCCCACCCCCAATCCTTTCCAGTATCAGAGTCTTTTCCAGTGAGTCAACTCTTCGCATGAGGTGGCCAAAATATTGGAGTTTCAGCTTTAGCATCAGTCCTTCCAATGAACACCCAGGATCGATCTCCTTCAGAATGGACTGGTTGGATCTCCCTGTAGTCCAAAGGACTCTGAAGAGTCTTCTCCAGCACCACAGTTCAAAAGCATCAATTCTTCAGCGATCAGCTTTCTTCACAGTCCAACTCTCACATCCATACATGACCACGGGAAAAACCATAGCCTTGACTAGACGGACCTCGGTTGGCAAAGTAATGTCTCTGCTTTTTAATATACTATCTCTGTTGGTCATAATTTTCCTTCCAAGAAGTAAGCGTCTTTTAATTTCATGGCTGAAATCAGCATCCACAGTGATTTTGGAGCCCAACAAAATAAAGTATGACACTGTTTCCACTGTTTTCCCATCTGTTTCCCATGAAGTGATGGGACCAGATGCCATGATCTTTGTTTTCTGAATGTTGAGCTTCAAGCCAACCTTTTCACTCTCCTCTTTCACTTTCTGACCCAGCAATTGCACTCCTGGGCATACACACCGAGGAAACCAGAATTGAAAGAGACACATGTACTCCAATGTTCATCGCAACATTGTTTATAATAGCCAGGACATGGAAGCAACCTAGATGTCCATCTGCAGAGGAATGGATAAGAAAGCTGTGGTACATATACACAAATACACTCAGGCATTAAAAAGAATACATTTGAATCAGTTCTAATGAGGTGGATGAAACTGGAGCCTATTATACAGAGTGAAGTAAGTCAGAAAGAAAAACACCAATACAGTATACTAACGCATATATATGGAATTTAGAAAAATGGCAACAATAACCCTGTATACGAGACAGCAAAAGAGACACAGATATATAGAACAGTCTTTTGGACTCTGTAGGAGAGGGCAAGGATGGGATGATTTGGGAGAATGGCATTGAAACATGTATATTATCATATATGAAATGAATCACCAGTCCAGGTTCGATGCATGATACAGGATGCTCAGGGCTGGTGCACCGGATGACCCAGAGGGATCATGGGGAGGGAGGTGGGAGGGGGGTTCAAGACAGGGAACACATGTACACCTGGGGCAGATTCATGTCAATGTATGGCAAAACCAATACAATAATGTAAAGTAATTTGGCATCACCAACTCGATGGACATAAGTTTGAGTGAACTCCGGGAGTTGGTGATGGACAGGGAGGCCTGGTGCGCTGTGATTCATGGGGTCGTGAAGAGTTGGACACGACTGAGCGACTGAACTGAACTGAACTGAAAATAAATAAATTTTAAAAAATTGTATCATCCCCCCCAAAAAATAAAAATAAACGGATTAAAACAAAAAACACAGGAATATACTCAATACATGGGTGCATATTTTGCTTTTCTGAAGCTCCAGTGTGACTCAGCATGGGACTGCCGAACACTGCTCCTAACACATAGCTGATAATTGATGCTTATTTAATGAAGCAATGATTAGATGAAAAAAAATATTTTAAATATTTTTCTGTTCTCTTGGGACATTAGTCTTGTGCTTCTAGATATGTTATGGTGCTGAGACTGGCCACAAGGCAGACCAACTTTACCTGGGTTACATGTAGATGGGGTGACTTTGGCTCAGAGAAGTGAATCATCTTGCCCAAGGACACATGAACTTCTAGTCTTAGAAATAAAACTCAGAATAGGGGAAATCCTGGATATCTAGTGGTTAGGGTTCTGGACTTTGACTGCCATGCCTGGGTTCAATCACTAACCAGGGAACTGAGATCCTCCGAGCCTCACAGTGCAGCTGACAGCAACAAAGAGAGACTTGAACAGAAATCTTTGCATTTTTTTTCTTAAAGTTTTTATTGAGGTAAAGTTCATAAAATAAAACATTCTGCATTTTGAAGTGAAAGCTTCAGCAGCATTTAGTGCATTCATAATGTTGTACAATCACCACCTCTATCTACCTCTACAGCAATTTTATCACCCCAAAAGGAAGCTATGTATTCACTGAGCAGCCACTCCTCAGTCTCCTCTGACTCCAGCCTTGGCAACCAGCAATCTGCTTTCAGTTTCTGTGGATTTACCTGGTCTAGATATTTCATATAAATGGAATCACACTCTATATAATCTTTAGTGTCTGATTTCTTTTATTAAGTATCCCGTTTTGACATTCATCCACATTGTAGCATGTATCAATGCTTCATTCCTCTGTATAGCTGAAAAATATTTCACTCTTTGAATGTAACAATTTATCCATTCAACGACTAATGGGCTTTAGAGATGTTTCCACTTTTTAGCTATTATTGCTGCTATGAATATGCATGTAGATGTATTTATTTGAGTCCCTATTTTTAGTTCTTTCAGGTATATCCTAGGTGTGGATTTGTTGAATTACATAATTATAATTCTGTTTTTAACTTGAAGAATTGCCTAACTTTCCCCTAGAAGCTGCCATTTTATATTCCTACCAACAAAATATCTTCACAACCAAGATAATCACAATGGCGTTATCACTCATCTAGAGCCAGGCATCTTGGAATGTGAAGTCAAGTGGGCCTTAGAAATCATCACTATGGACAAAGCTAGTGGAGGTGATGGAATTCCAGTTGAGCTATTTCAGATCTTGAAAGATGATGCTGTGAAAGTGCTACACTCAATATGCCAGCAAATTTGGAAAACTCAGCAGTGGCCACAGGACTGGAAATGGTCAGTTTTCATTCCAATCCCAAAGAAAGGCAATGCCAAAGACTGCTCAAACTACTGCACAATTGCACTCATCTCACACGCTAGTAAAGTCATGCTCAAATTTCTCCAAGCCAGGCTTCAGCAATATGTGAACTGTGAACTTCCAGATGTTCAAGCAGGTTTTAGAAAAGGCAGAGGCACCAGAGATCAAATTGCCAACATCTGCTGGATCATGGAGAAAGCAAGAGAGTTCCAGAAAAACATCTATTTCTGCTTCATTGACTATGCCAAAGCCTTTGACTGTGTGGATCACAACAAACTGTGGAAAATTCTGAAAGAGATGGGAATATCAGACCACCTGACCTGCCTCTTGCAGGAAGCAACAGTTAGAACTGGACATGGAACAACAGACTGGTTCCAAATAGGAAAAGGAGTATGTCAAAGCTGTATATTGTCACCCTGCTTATTTAGCTTATATGCAGAGTACATCATGAGGAACGCTGGGCTGGAAGAAGCACATGCTGGAATCAAGATTGCTGGGAGAAATATCAATAATCTCAGATATGCAGATGACACCACCCTTATGGCAGAAAGTGAAGAGGAACTCAAAAGCCTCTTGATGAAAGTGAAAGAGGAGAGTGAAAAGGTTGGCTTGAAGCTCACCATTCAGAAAACAAAGATCATGGCATCTGGTCCCATCACTTCATGGGAAGTGGATGGGGAAACAGTGGAAACAGTGTCAGACTTTATTTTTGGGGGCTCCAAAATCACTGCGGATGCTGACTGCAGCCATGAAATTAAAAGACTCTTACTCCTTGGGAGGAAAGTTATGACCAATCTAGATAGTATATTAAAAAGCAGAGACATTACTTTGCCAACCAAGGTCCATCTAGTCAAGGCTATGGTTTTTCCAGTGGTCATGTATGGATGTGAGAGTTGGACTGTGAAGAAAGCTGATCGCTGAAGAATTGATGCTTTTGAACTGTGGTGCTGGAGAAGACTCTTGAGAGTCCCTTGGACTGCAAGGAGATCCAACCAGTCCATTCTAAAGGAGATCGATCCTGGGTGTTCATTGGAAGGACTGATGCTAAAGCTTACTTTGGCCTCCTCATGGGACGAGTTGACTCACTGTAAAAGAGTCTGATGCTGGGAGGGATTGGGGGCGGGAGGAGAAGGGGATGCCAGAGAATGAGATGACTGGATGGCATCACCAACTTGATGGACATGAGTTTGAGTGTAGTCCGGGAGTTGGTGATGGACAGGGAGGCCTGGCGTGCTGTGATTCATGGGGTCGCAGAGTCGGACACGACTGAGCGACTGAACTGAACTGAACTGAACCAACAAAGTATATGGGTTCCAATGTCTCCTCATCCTTGTCAACACTTACTATTTTCCACTTTCTTGTGAATACTAAATTTTGACTTTCAGTGTTCTCATCCTAGGTCGTCACCGAATTTCTCTTGCATTTTAATTTTATTGGGACTTCTCTGGTAACTCAGTGGTAAAGAATCTGCCTGTCAATGCAGAGACGTAAGAGAGATGGGTTCAATCCCTGGGTTGGGAAGGTCCCCTGGAGAAGGAAATGGCAACCCATTCTGGGAAATCCTATGGAAGGAGGAGCCTGGTGGGCTATAGTCCATGCGATCACAAAGAGTCGGACACAACTTAGTGAATGAATAACAATGGTACCTAAGGATGATACATAACTTCTATCATTAAATCCTTTATTGATATATTTTCTCCTGAAAGTCTGAATTCCCATGTAATGGTCATTGATCCTAATGACAGCATTTTGAAATATTGTTTAAGCAAAGTGAACTGTGATTTATTTTAATGCTTGAGAAGTGCAGAAGAGATAACAGCTGAACCTCTTTGTGGCTCTTCTGCTAGGAACATGAGGAAGGCTTGAGTGCTCATCTGCTAGGGTTGCTGTTGAGGTATTCACTTCCTTGGATAAGATTTTGGAAGCAAATACTTGCTAACAACCTTTAGCAAGAATGCTCACTAACATCCTTTCCAACTACATTTTTAAAATTAGAATCTGAATATTTATGGAGGTCTTTCTGAGAATGTACAAAACCCTGAAAGTATTATAATCCATACTTTAAAAAATGCACTTTGTTATCTTGCCACATTAGAGTACCATGGGAACTGGTGTCCAAATATCCAACCTAGTTGGGATGTTGCAAGTCAAAATGCCAAGGATCACTACTCTGTACAGAGTTAGCAGAATGGAGAGGGTAAGTGACTCTCCCAGCTTGACTCCCCAGATCTGTAGCAGCCTTCCAGAGGATCTCTGGACTCTGGCTGCTGTTAGTTGGCCCATCTTCTTAAAATCTGCAACCTCGTAAATTTGCCAGCAAAACTGAACAGGCACATGTTGCCCAATCCTGACTTTACCACCGGCAAGGAGAGGCATAAATCCCTTTACATCTGTGCCTGCAGCTCTTTTGCACTTGGATCCTTTCTGAAAGTCACTGTTGGATCTTTGAAAGAAAATATCTTTTCTCCATGGTCTTCTCCATCTTTAATAGACATGTCATCCCATGCACCTAGTGAAGATATTTTAGAAAAGAACTGTCTTCTTTGAGGTTTGCATTACCCCAGGGAAAAGGGTAGACTCTTAGAGGGTGTGACTATAGAAAAACTCCTATGTAAAATGGGGCTGGCACCTACCTCTCCTGATGAACAATGCTGCAAATCAGGCAGGGCTTTTGCAATATATACATATGGAATGAGGTTTATTTATGAGTGGGAAAAAACCTATAAAGAAGAGTTATTAAGTCCAGGAAGAACTGATTTATGTCATAGTAAAATTCAGACTATAGTTCAGCCTGAGGAATGACAGACTCTGACAGGTGTCCATGAATAAATTCACCTTCTTCTAAAGCATTCTCTTCTCTTTGCTAGCCACTGGCCAAATTCTTTAGTTGACTTGAGGACTTTTCCCTTCCTTCCCTGCTCCCCTCCTTCTCCTTCACCATTTTCCTCTTCTTCATGATCTTTACAGCTCCAGGAGGCAAGAGGAAGAGGGTCACCTGACCAGCACCCTTAAGAAAGCCTTGGGTTTTTCATCACTTCATGCAGATTTTCAGAGCCTGAAAACCAAGCTGTTTTCTCTTCAGGAATAGTGGAGTCTAGCTAGGAGATCTCAGGAAGCCCAGGGCAGGTGTCAGCATGGACACCTGGCTTCTGTCAATAAACACATGGGATCAGAGCATCCTCTGGGGCTGCCGGGGATAGAGTTCTGCCTTTTTAAGACTCTGTAGGTAAGAACTGTTTAATGAGATCCTGGCCTTCAGTGGCCGTTGCCTCTAAAAAAGCTCAGCATACTCAGATCTTTGGCCAAGGGTTCTCTGTACCTGAGGGTGTAACAGTGGTGTCTGTCCTTTGTGGATGCAGGTGACTGGGGCTCCTTTGGACACCAGACCTCATCTGCATTCAGGTGGGACATAATGTCCTTCCGGCATCCACTGCGGAGGTTTGTGTCTGAATGTGTAATTGTTCAGAAAGCACAGGCTGGCTTCTGTTAAATGGAGTTGGGATGCTGAATGCATAAATATAGCAAGGAGTCATCTGTAGACCATCTCTATCTATCTGTCTATCTATCTCTATCCATAAGGCACTTATCTACCTTTATACCAGTACCCATTTGTCTAACTTTCTATTTGTCTATTAACTTGCATAGAAATACAGAGTCCATGCCCAAAATCTCATTACAAAATCTGATCAAATGGAAACATGATGAACTACTTTTTCTCTTTTCTTAAAATAACTTCATGTAGAAATATTCAGGAATAAAAGCAGGGATGAATATCATACCTATAGACACCCCTTGAGGGGTTTCAGCTTAATGTGATATCAGCCACCTAATGCCACCCATCAGCAATCCCAAAGTAAGAGGTTAAAAACACTTTCTTCTCATTATACATTTGTGTCTCCAAGGATTTTGAGGGCAAGGATAAGAAGTGGCCTCCAGGACTCTGAGTTTCTCATCTCAATACTTTCAGTCATCTGTCAAACAAAGCCCATACTTTCCACCCTGCTTTCTGATGTCTGGAGAGAGGAGTATGGATCCCAGGAGCCTGTCTTGGCCATGGTAGGGCACTTTTAAGATTCAACCATCCTACAGTCTCTTTTCCTCAATTCCAGGAATCTAGAAAAAAAAGCACTATGAACACTGTTACTGGTACCACCCAAAAGTGGAGAAAGAGGAGACTTACTGTGTTCTCAGCTATAAGCTTGACACTGGAGCAGAAAATGTTTGTGGTTTTCATGTGAGACATTCTTGCCTGAGGAGAGAGCAAGAAAGGGCCAGATCCCCTGCATAAAATACAATGGATGGAACCTCAGAATTCCACCCAATTTCAAGTGTTACCTAGCTACTTGGTGTCCTCTTTCCCATACATGAAGTGGAGTTATATCAAGCAAAATACACCTGATCTCATGAGAACATTATAGATAACTCTTTGCCTCTCTAAATCTGAGCCATATTTGGATCAACTTGAGTTATCATTCTCCCACAAATCCCTTGCTGATCTCCAGGGCAAAACCGAACTCTTCTATTCTTCAGTGTCTATATCACTCATTATCTATTCTAGAACATATCATATCTATTTTGTGTTTTTCTATTGAAATTTCATATGTTTAAGTCTTAATACTCCAGCAAAGTTGAAAGCAGACCCTTCATTGTATATATGCTTGTCTTAGAGCTTCCCTGGTGGCGCAGATGGTAAAGAAACTCCCTGCAATTCAGGAGACACAGGTTGAATTCTTGGGTCAGGAAGATACCCTGGAGAAGACACTCCAGTATTCTTGCCTGGAGAATCCCATGGACAGAGGAGGCTGGTGGGGAACAGTCCAAGGGGTCACAAAGAGTCAGCCATGACTGAGTGACTAACACACACACATGCTTACCTTAGAGTCCCCCAGGGATCCTAACTCAGTGCTGAGTCTGGACTTAATGAGAACTCCAGAAACACATTCTGGCCATCATGGATCTTATTCCTATTTCAGATTGTTAAGATGTCTGAAATTTATCAACTTGGACCTGTCATTCTCATGAAGGCCCTGACTTTGTGGTGTCAAGTCTCCCCACAAAGATGGGATTAGCACAGATGTGCTTGCCCTGACACAAACTCAGCACAGCAAAGGTCTGTGCAAGTGGAGTGCTCCCTTTCTCATGTCTCTTGCAAGGAGTGACTGGGAATCTAATCCTGTCATTTGTGACCTGTTGCCTCTAAAGATACCATAGGATGGGGATGAAGAACAGGAGTATCGTGTGGGAATTTTAAAGGGTTGAGACTACTCAGGACTTATAAATTCTGCTTATGTTCCTTCTTCAGAACAGTTTCACAGCTATCCATATACATAAGGTTGGGAAAGGTCATTTTCCTATGTACCCAAGAGACGGGAACCACATGAAAAGCCTGTAGCATCAGTTTTGCCATGGCCCCTGAGACAGGCTCTTGTTCTAGTGATATCAAAGAGGCCAGTGGGGCTGGAGAGCCAAGAATGAGGGAGTTTTCAGACCTGGTTGGAAGGCTTGGGATTGGATTCTAAGTGGCTGAAAGCCCCTGGAAGCTTTTGAGCAGAGAAGTGACCTGATCACACTTAGATTTTGAAAAAGACCCAGATGCTGTTCCCTTTGGTCCTTCCCAGCCTCTCTGGCCTCACTGGTTCATGAAGGGCAGCTGCCCCTTCACCCTACAGTCCTTGTCCTCTCATTCTTCTGACATTGCAGTGAGTGGTCCACCAGCTACCAAAATGATGCTCAGTCCCTAGGCCAATCTCTGCAAGACCAGTGACTCTGTATTTTTTCTACTTCATTTTCTGTTTGTTTCTTTATTTATTTATTTTTGATCAGGGCTCACCCATCCCTTCAAAGATTCAGTGTCCTTGAACAGTTTTGGATGACTTCCTTTAGGAAGGTAAGATGTGATAAATTCATCCACACTCTATTACCAGAGACAACACATTTCACCTGCTAGATAGATGGAGGGTGGGATGGTGTGTGTGTATGTGTGTGTGTGTGTTTGCGTGCACAGGCTAAGTTGCTTCAGTCACATCCAACTCTTTGTGATCCTATGGACTATAGCCTGCCAGGCTACTCTGCCCATGAGATTCTCCAGGCAAGAATACTGGAGTGGGTTGCCATTTTCAGGTTTTACCAGTGGATGTTTAGTGAGGGCAGAAAAGAGTATAGGGAAATTTATCTTATAAGGAGCTCCAAGCAGCATCAATGGTATTGCAGTTACACCTTCTGGTCCAGCGACACTAAGGGGAGCTGAGAATGCTTGACATAAGCTTTTCAGCTCCAGGAAGGTGGACCACAAACAGACCTCCCCACCAGCCCCAACAAAAGTGCTTCTGCGCCTGAAGTCACTGCTTTCCACTCACATCACTTGATAACCTGGTGGCCTGGCAACCTCTCCCCTTCAGCACTGGCAGGAACAACATTCTTCAGAGATGAAAGTACAGTTTAATTTCTAGGTTCACCCAGGCATGGACTGGGCTGCATAGGAGGCCGATAATGAAATATTGGTGGCGCATATTTGATAATGTGCCAGGTGTACCTGGCACACAGCTAAGGATGAATGAACACCTTCCTCGGGAGGGTCTGTACCCTTTCTGCCCAGAGCGGGCGGTGCTCAGAAAAGCAAGGACTTTGTTTCCTTGTGTTCTTCATATCCACTTCACAGTCCCTCCTCTAAGCAGGAGACCTATGCTCTTTCCCCGGCCCCCTCCCCTGAACAAAGGTGGAGGGAGGGGAAGAAGAGAAAGAAAGAAAAGCACTACTTCTCCCCTGACTCGCTCGGCTCTACACAGAGAATGGTATTTCTCTCACTGCGGTTTCCCAGTGACAATGGGGTCAAAGAAAGCATTTTTCAAAAAGAGCTTCTTTTCTCAATTTATGGCAGAGCATCCAGTAGTAAGCAGCAAAATGAAATAGGTCTCTGTTATCTCTCCCCCAAAAAGAGACAACCCTTACAAGGGAAGGAGATAATTCCCGTCTGGCTTTTATATTCTTCATAAAACGCATTGTGCAGGCATGTAAAATATATGGAACTGGGCAGACCTATGAGGCGGGGAAAGGTACAGCCTCTGACTTCTCATGCTTTTGGAGGCTGGAGGACAGCAAGGCAGAAAGCTTTCTTTCTCCTCCTGTTTCTTTTTTTTCCTGAGAATAAGGACAGCAATAACTGAGAAGTCCCCCCAATGTAGCCTCTTTATTGACCGTTCCCATAGCAGATGACAGCATAGAGGTTAAAATTATAATAATAACAATAGTAGAAATGATATTTTAAAGCCTGCTTTTTTCACTTTGCCCATCTGTGACTCAGCTTTCAACTTGCTGGAATACAGGTTACAACTTCTTGAGTTCTTAGGGGATGGGGTAACTTCAGAGTTTTATGGTGTTTGGTCAGTCCAGCCATGTATCTGCTCACAATATTTAGCTCAAGTCATATATGCCAATCTGTACATACATGTGCACATATATAATGTCCTTCTAGTCTGAGTCCTCCAGGAACTGACAGATGCCTTGGCTGGAAGGTGACCTCATGAACATTTATTCCGTGTTTCAGGAGGGAGAATGCAGTGGCATGTTGCAGGTACCTGGCTCCATGTTCTTTGCCCTTTCTTTAGAGTTTCTTCCTCCATGTCTCTCCTCAACTTTTCGGTCAAAAGTCGTTAAGGCAACTTAAATGGAGACACATGCCAAATTGTCCCTGAGCTTTAGCTGAGAAGCAGCTTGTGTCCTAAGCATTGGAGGAACAAGATAATCTGTTCTCAGAAGACAAGATAATTTGGAATTTGGGACTGAAATATGGTCGATTGCAAAATTAGAGTCTGGCTATGAGGATGTATGGGTTTGTGAGTCAATGGAATAGTGAGTGGAGGAGATAAAGAAAAGATAATCCTGCCTTCTTTTCTCTGTCTTTCTTTTGTACTTCCTTCTATCCTTCCACAAAGACTATGAGAAATTCATATCCACAGAAAACCATGCTAAGGTTTCAAGGCAGCATAGTCCAAGCCTCCTAGGATTCAATGTTCATTAATTCTCTAGACCAGTGGCTCCCAAAGGTAGGGGACTTTTAACATCACAGATGTACA
Source organism: Moschus berezovskii (assembly GCF_049115385.1). Taxonomy (NCBI): domain Eukaryota; kingdom Metazoa; phylum Chordata; class Mammalia; order Artiodactyla; family Moschidae; genus Moschus; species Moschus berezovskii. The sequence goes on along the minus strand of NC_142466.1, from coordinate 75,634,343 downwards.
TACCCTACCCCAGACCAACAGAATCAGAACATAAAAGGGGCACAGTCAAGAACTCTGTGTCTTAAAGTTGCAAAGACACTCTCATGAGCAGCCAGAGAGGACCCCTGCTTTCCTCCCAGGAAGGAATCAAGTGGCCGGATCCAATATTACAAAAGGGTGCAGAGCTTGGTTCCACTCTGTCACTATAATTTGCTCCTTGTGGGTTTTCTCAGACCTTAGGCTTTTTACCTCTAAAGTGAAAGTTATGGGGAATTCCCCAGTGGTTCAGTGGTTAGAACTCCATGCCAAAGGCCTGGGTTTCAATTCCTGGTAGAGGAATTAAAATCTTAAAAGCTGCACAGCACAGTCAAAATAATAATAATAATAAAATAAAAAGTGTCCATTGTAGTTTTTTTTTTTAAAGTAAAATGTAGGTTTTGGTAGCACAATGTACAGGGTTTTGGTGGGACTAAATATGGTGATGTAGGTGAACGTGCTTTCCAATCCATAAAGGACTGTGCACTATGACCCCCTCTCTTTGCTTTCTAAGAGTCTTTCTTCATCTTGTTTCCCTCAGCCCTGGGGAGGAGCTGTCCTACCCCTTGTACTTCATCTGTTCTAATCCTGCCACTGCTCCATCTCTCCCCTCTCCTTCACTCTCGGTGTCCCCACCCATCCCTTCCCTTGCTATACACACGCTTCCATCATTTCATCTTTAAACTCTCTTTTTTTCTCTCCTTCCTTTCATTCTTCAACAGACTTGAAAATACAGGATACTCTCTGTCCCATTTTCTCGCTACACTTCTACACCACTCAATAATGGTTAAAACATCATGTCTACACCCCTGCTGCTCAATGAAAACTGTGCCTCCAAAGCTAACAAATGGCTGCCAGTCCTTTTTTACCACCTAGTTTCAGTTATCACTTATATACAGATGTCCTCAGCTCTGTTATATCTTGAGCTCCAGTTCATCATTAATATTAATAACTGCTCATTGCGTATACCTGTCCTCTAGCTATGGAAGAACCTCAAATCAGCATGCCGAGTTGGGAATATCATGTCCCTTTCATATCAGTTAGGATGGCCTTGGCTGTAGAAAGTGGAAGCCTGAGCTAAAAACAGGTTAAAAGATAATTAAATTTTATTGTCTTACATGTTGATAAGTATGAGAACATGATAGTTCTAGGACTGTTTGATTCTGTGGCATCAACAGGTCAGGTTCTTTTCATTTGTTCATTTTTCCATCCTAGTGTATCAGCTTGGTTTTTTGAACTGGTTCCCCTTTGGGTCTCCAGATAACCACAGCAGTTTCAGATGATGTATGAGTATGCAAAATCAAAAGGCAGGAAAAGAGACTGTTTCTAATAGATCATCTCTTTTAAAGAGCCATAAAAATCCATTCTAGTGGACCTCCAGAATAACTCGTGTCTCATTGAGTAGGATCACATTATATGTTCTGTCTAAGCCACTATGTGGGAAAGAGAGATGAGAAGACTGTGGTTCCCTGAGCTTTGCCTAAATCACATGGAAGCTCTATAACATTAGTGAGAATGAAACAGAAGAGAGGGATGGCTGTTGGATGGTCAAGCAATAGTGCTGCTCATTATTACCACATCCTTAAGCAATAGCCCCTAATTTACTCATATGAATTATTGGTACCCATACAACCCCATTCCAACCATGTCTGCTTACCATCTTTCTCCCTCTCTTTCAACCATGCCAAACTATTACCCCATTCCCTAATCTTAACACACATTATTATTCCTTTGGGCTCCTTTTCTTAAGTTGTTCTATAAACCTAGAATCTGGTTACTGGTTATCTGCTGACATTTTATCAGAGAACTGAGCTGGGTGCTGGGGAGGAGAACATACCGGTTTTTTCAATCTGATTTGTATCTAGTCATCCTTCTAGCATGGCTCCATTGCAGTTCTTACTGTGCTCTATGTTTCTTTGTTTTCTTTCTTTTTGTGTGTGTTTTCACTACCCTTTATATGGCCAGGACTTAGCACAGAGTCAGTACATCATAGGTTTCAATAAGCCTAGATCAAGAATTAAGTAAGCAGGTTGAGTTATAAGTTGTTGTCGTTTAGTTACCAAGTCATGTCCAACTTTTTTGTGACCCCAGGGACTTTAGCCCACCAGGGTCCTCTGTCCATGTGATTTCCAAGGTGAAAATACAGGAGTGGTTTGCCATTTCCTCCTCCAGGGGATCTTCCTGACCCAGGGATCAAACCTGTGTCTCCTTCATTGGCAGGTGGATTCTTTACCGCCGAGTCACCTGGGAAGCCCTTGAATTATAGGTAGCTGTACTTGACTAGCAGAGAAGGCAATGGCAACCCACTCCAGCACTCTTGCCTGAAAAATCCCATGGGCAGAGGAACCTGGTAGTCTGCAGTCCATGGGGTCGCGAAGAGTCAGACACAACTGAGCGACTTCACTTTCACTTTTCACTTTCATGCATTGGAGAAGGAAATGGCAACCCACTCCAATGTTCTTGCCTGGAGAATCTCAGGGATGGGGCAGCCTGGTGGGCTGCCATCTATGCGGTCGCACAGAGTCGGACACGACTGAAGTGACTTATCAGAAGCAGCAGCAGTACCTGACTAGGTAATGCCTCCTCTGTTGCAATTAGTCTTCTCCATCTTTCAATACATGCAAAAAACTCTTCACTGATGCTTCAAATATTGTTCAGACCACATGGGCCCAGGGAAGATGCCCAGGTAGTCCAATGACTGTCTCAGGAACAAGAGAGTATTTGGACCAGATAGTGTTTGGAAGGAAGCTTATAAAAGAAAGATAAGGCAGAAAATGACTTTGCTGTTATTCAGTCGCTAAGTCAGGTCTGACTCTTGGCAACCCCATGGACGCCAGGCTTCTCTGTCCTTCACCATCTCCTGGAGCTTGCTCAAACTCACGTCCATTGAGTCGGTGATGCCATCCAACCATCTCATCCTGTCATCCCCTTCTCCTCCTGTCTTCAGTCTTTCCAAGCATCAGGGTCTTTTCCAATGAGTCTGCTCTTCCAATCAGGTGGCCAAAGTACCCCATGGAATATTTAACCAATAAGGGAACTTATGAGAATAAATGAGTTTTCTTTTCCTAAGCAGCATTTATAATACAAGAATGAGGGGAGGTGGTGCCTTGATGTGGGGCTGGATGTTGTCCAAGTTCCTGGGAAAGGCGGCCTTCTGTGTACACACATATCTATGTGGTTCATTGCCACCTGGAAGCTGAGCCCCTAACTGGAGTATGAGCATTGTGTTCCAGACAGGGATGCACCAGAATGTAAAGCAGCAAAGGAAGTTACTCAGTAAGCCCAGCAGAAACCCTGGTATTTATTCACCCAGAGTGACCAGAGTTCCTGCAGGTCAGGCTAAAGGTACTGGGAGGACCCCTTCTACCCTTATGGCCTCCTGTTCCCTGGCCAGCCAGCCAAAGTTATTGTGACAGGACAGTTTGTACTAATAAAGCACACCGCAAAAGCCATCGCAGCTTATAGAGAGGGGACAACTGTTGAGACCCTGTTTCCTTTAAAGTTAGTTGTGCCCTTGGCGGGGCACTTGAGGGTTTCCAGCACACCCTTCTTCCCTCAGCTTTCCCGGTGCCCGTGCCTGGCTAAGGGCTTCGCTGATGGCTCAGATGGTAAAGAATCTGCCTGAAATGTGGGAAACCCAGGTTACATCCCTTGGTTGGAAAGATCCCCTGGAGAAGGGAATGGTTACCCACTCCAGTGTTTTTGTCTGGAGAATCCCACGGACAGAGGAGCCTGGTGGGCTACAGTCCATGGGGATCACAAAAGAGTCTGACACAACTGTGCGACTAACACTGCCTGACTAATGTGGTTTGGAAAATCTGAGAACCAGTCAGGCAGGAACAAAACAAATCTATAGACAGGGAATTATGTCCTCAAATGCCCTATGCACACCTGCCACTTCGGTACTCTTTCCATCTCCTGAAACTCTATCTCTTCTCTCCCTCCCTAGGCACCCAGCTTTCTTTCCCTACACAGGGCTTTCAGGAAAACATCTGGTCTTTGCCATTTACAACAGAACACAAATTTAAGCCCCTCTACTACATCTCCCAGGCTTCCCAGGTAGCACTAGTGGTAAAGAATATACCTCCCAATGCAGGAGAAGACGGAGATGTGGGATTGATCCCTGGGTAGGGAAAATCCCCTGGAGAGGGCATGGCAACCCACTCCAGTATTCTTGCCTGGAAAATCCTATGGACAGAGGAGCCTCATGGATACAGTCCATGGGGTCGCGTGGAGTTGGACACAACTGAAGCGACTTAGCGGGCATGCACATACTACATCTCCCAGGAATACTTGCCAGTGAAATCAGCTACTACCTGTAGAATGAAAGAAGTTGTTCTCTGTTCATTTCAAGCCTCCCTGATTAGATGTGCTGTGTGAGCACACACAGAGGCACATGTCTGCGGCATTTAAATGCCAATGTTTCACAGCCTGTGATCCCTACAACAGGCATATGAGATAGAAGAGATATTCTTGGCATCTTCATTGACTAGAAAAAGAAACTGTAGTTGTGACTGAGCAGATAAGATCCCATTGGCAAAAGAGTTCCGTGGCTGTTGGATAGCAAATGGTCCCAGAGCTCCATCCTGAAGCCAAGATCCTCTAAGTCAGGAGTCCCCAACCTCTGATATCTAATGCCTGATGATCTGAGGTGAAGCTGATGCAATAGAAATAAAGTGCGCAATAAAAATAATGTGCTTGAATCATCTCGAAACCATCCTCCACCCGGGTCCATGGAAAAATGGTCTTCCAGGAAACTGATCCCTGATGCCACAAAGGTTGGGGACTGTGGCTGTAAGTGACAAAACCTCATGTGACCTTACCCTCCTCTGTGCCAGGTCCCGGTAGCTAGGTGCCCAGGCCACCATATCATACCATATTCTGTGTACCAGGACACCTGACTAGCTTGGATATCACAGAGGATACTAGCAATACTGTGAGTTGCAGTTCAGTTCATTTTAAATGATTGTTTCCCCTAAAGTCATCGATCTCTTACCAATGCTTTTGGGCTCATGGCTTTCCCTTGCTCCTCTGTATCCTTGAGTTCTTCCACATCAGATTTGATGTTCCCACTTGTTCCCAGCTTAAAAGACCCTCTTCCCTATCTTTGTTTTCTTTGTGTGGTCTTCCCAGACACTAGGTGAGAGGGTTTTGGACCAGGGCGTCTCTCATCATCACTGGGCATGAGTAATTTGTGTCTGCAAATTGCTGGAGATGAACGGGGGAAGGCAAAGAAAAAAGTCCTTTTGGAGGCAGGGACGACCGCAAAATACTGTGCTCCGTGAAATAGATAAGCAGAAGAGCTGTTTATTCCCTTGGTGGCGTGAGGCCCGGCTTTGAGGCAGATAAATCTTTGCTGGTAATACAGTACTTAAACCAGAACTGACACCTTTTTATATCAACTGCAGAGAATTGCTTTTGTGAGGCTCAGATACAAAGGCTGCTGCTGCTCTTTCTTGCATATCAATTCCAAGGCAGCCTGTTGCTTATCTCATGCCTGCCCTTTGGGTAGCTGCCCCTGGTCTCAATGTAGCATCAAGGTCTGAGAAGGTCAGAGGAGAGGAGAGATGACCCTGAAATGTAAGGGACAATGAGACAAAGCAGGGAGACACTGGATGGAGTTAGGGGATGTCCTCTCTGCCCCTCCCGCCTCCTGATTCCTAAGCGGGAGCCACTGGAACCAGCTGGCCGGGGGCACAGCAGATGGGCATTCACTGTGCACACAGCCTTGGCCAGGCACTGCGGCTGCAGGGCAAATGGGCTCAAATTATTTTTAACTCTGTTCTTTAACAGACAATGAAAACATATTTGCTAAATACAAACTGGAAAATACTGATAAGCAAAGAGAAGAAATGTATTATACATATATATTTTGTTATGTATGCTTCCAAGGGTAAATATACATATATATAGTGATGTATTTATGTATGTGTGTGTGTGTGTGTGTGTAAAGATGTGTATATACGTATATATTTATGCATGCTCAGTCACTTCAGTAGTGTCTGACTCTCTGTGACTCCATGGACCATAGCCTGCCAGGTTTCTCTGTCCATGAGATTCTCCAGGCAAGAGTATTAGAGTGAATTGCCATGCCCTCCTCCAGGAGATGTTCCCAACCCAGGGATCAAACCTGTGTCTCCTGGGTCTCCTGTACTGCAGGCCTATTCTTTACCCACTGAGCCACCTGAGAAGCCACCTGGGGCCGCAGTGCCTGGCCAACAAACATGTAATGGGCTAAATGTCTGTGCCCCCTTCCATTCATATTGGAGACGGTTCTTTAAGGAGGTCATTAAAGTTAAATGAGGTCACAAGGGTGGGTTCTCATCCAGTAGGATTGGTGACCTTGTAAGAAGGCGTATCAGAGAACTTCCTCTTTCTTTGTCAAATGAGGACATAGCAAGCTGTTGTGAGGCATATGCAAGCCAGGAAAAGAATCTCACCAGAAACTGAAAAGGCTGACACTGTGATCTGGGACCTCCAGCCTCCAGAAAAGTGAGAAATAATTTTCTGTTGCTCAAGCCACTAAGTCTATGGTCTCTTGTTATGGCAGCACTAGCAGACCACGACACATGCTCTACATAGAATTTTGCCTCCATGTTCATATTGAACGCATCATGCACATCTCTCTAGCACACATACTCCCATGACCTCATGAAAGGAGCTAAGTTTGTCACTCTCTTCTCACACTCAGGAACCTCTGTGGCTCTTAATCACCTTTTCATTTCTCTGTTCGGCTGCGGGACTTCCTTCATCTTGCCCTTTCCACCCAACTCAACTCTTTCCGATGGAGACAAGGTGGAATCTGTAGACATGATTTTGGCATAATCAATTATAGTTATGTGACTTTTCCCCAGTGAATCTCTAACCCCCATATCAGTGTGTTTTCTTATAAAGCAAGCTAATAATTTTGACATCTTATGAATAAGGTGAGAACTAAGTTGGAAAATACTTCTCAGCATGGTGGCTGGTAAATAGTAGATGCTCAACTTAAGCAAAAGTAGGTGTTTATCCACACTAGTGTCTTCAGTCTCCCGTGGCTTCCATGCTCAGAGAGCATCTCCTGGGGCCTTGACTGGTTAGGTGTCCAGCCCAGCTCATTTCTCCTTCTCAGCTGGAGGTGGGTTTGGGTGCACCATTCTTTGTTCTACCTACCTTGATTCTTCTCAGCTGTCCCTGTCCTCTCCAATCTCAAAGGTTCTTCAACTTCCAACTGTCCAACAGGAAGGAGCTCTGGTCCTATGAATAGTTTACAGTTCCCTAAACAAATTTGAGGGCTGCCCAGGTGGTTCAGTAGTAAAGAATATTCCTGCCAATGTGGAAGACTTGGGTTCAGTCCCTGGGTGGGGAAGATCCCCTGGAGAAGGAAATGGCAACCTACACCAGTATTCTTGCCTGGGAAATCCCATGTATAGGGGACCTTGCGGGGGCTACAGTCCATGGGGTCACAAAAGAGTCAGACATGACTTGGCAACTGAACAACAGTGAAACAAATTCACAGGCTCCTTTTGATGTGGAGGGTTCCATAGTTTGCCTTGAGATACTGGAAGTGGATAATAGATAACACACTAAGGAAGTCACTTTGCACTCTAAGTCATGGGTCTAGGATGGACCAGACCAGGGTCCTTACCTGGCCCTGTTTTGTGATGGTCCTTAGAAAAGATCACTTTGGTGATTGTCCCAGGAATTGATATTACTCTTTCCCAGCCCAGTCATGGAGCATGAATTACACACTTTCCAAAGCACTAGCTCCCTGCAGGGCCAGCACATCACTTGTGGCATAGAACCTGTAGCTGTGGGCTCTTGGCAGAGCTGGAAGCTCAGGTCCCCTGCCAATCCGTAGCTTCCTTCCCAAGCAGCTGCCACCACACAATGGAATTAACATAAAACACAACTCGGCAGAGGCACATTTAATTTACAGTGATTATACTATCTATTATACAACACAGTTTTAAGTACTACAAGCTCCCTGGAGAACAGGGGGAAAAAAACGCGTGTGAAAAGAACCCAACCCTCTCCAAAATCACATAATAACAGAAGAATCTCTGTAACAAAATACAATTCATGGCACAATAAATAGTGCATTTTAAAGTACTTAACATTTCTCAAGTCTCTATTTCATTCCCATCAGGATCTCAGTTTATTTCTAGCGGAGAAAAAACAAGTATATCAACAATTTAGAATTCTGAGAGACAATTAGAACTGAATGTGGGTTTGTTTTTTTTTTTAAACAGGAGAATGAGTGTTCCAGGGTGGATGTTGGGTAGGTTTCCAACTGGATGGAACAACTGGGCTCTGTTGGTGCACCCCAGCCAGCCCTGGGATCCCACACCATGTCCTTGCCATAGGAAAGCTCTAAGCCTTCCATGCGGATGGTCTACAGGGATGGCACAAGGATAAGAACTCTGATGTCTCTAGTCTTGATTCCACCACTCTCTAGTCATGTGACCACTCTGGTCCTCAGTTATCTCATCTGTAAAATGGGGATAGTACTAGCCCAATCAGTTATATCATGAGAATTGGATAAGATTTCATAGTTAGCCAAGTGCCTGACTTATAGCAGGAGCTCAGTAATCCTTTATTACTTTCTTGCTATATTTCCATCTCCTACTCCCTTTCCCCCTGGAGTAACTGGAGAGTCCATGCTTTTCTTAAAGGAATGAGTCATTAAAAGTGAGCTTTGAGGTGACTCTGGGGAGATCTTAGTTGACAAGAGGGTGTTCAACAGCTTTCAAGCAGCCTCTGTGTCTTGCCGGTGTGCATCAGCCTGGAGGGATGTGCAGGTATGAACCTCATCTGAAGCAGAGGGCTGGACTGGGTGGGCTGTGATCCGAAACAGTCCTATCCTGGCTCCTCAAACCACTAGAGTCTAAGGAGTGCTCTGTGTGTGTAAGCAGTGCAGGACAGCCCTAAGTTGGATGGGAGGACAGAATGTGGGGTGAGGGCGTCGAGAAAGGAGTCAAACGCCCTCCCTGTCTGCCCAGTGGAAAGGAGTTACTGACAGCCACACCTGAATTCACTGACCCTGACTCACATCTGCACTGAATAACAACTGCTTCCATTCTTCAGGGAAAGGGGAGGAATCTCAACCTCTCTTCATAACTTGGTTAGCAAACTTTATTTTGCTCAGTCAAGATGGTTTTTACATCACTCAATGCAACGTTTGTGCCCTGGATCCCTGTGCTGTGTTGGATGCCAGGCCAGACACAGTCAATACAGAGATGAACAAGATTGTCGCCTTTATTTTGGGGAGTAACATATACACACTACTATATATAAAATATCTTCCCTGGTGGCTCAGACAGTAAAGAATCTGCCTGCAATGTGGGAGACCTGAGTTCGATACCTGGGTTGGGAAGATCCCCTGGAGAAAGGAATGGCAACCCACTCCAGTAGTCTTGCCTGGAGATTCCCCTGAAGAGAGGAGCCTGGTAGGTTATAGTCCGTGGGGTCACAAAAAGCTGGACACAACTGAGCAACTGACATATATAAAATAAACAAGAGGGACCTACTGTATAACATAGGGAAGTATATTAAAGATTTTTAAATAACCTATATTGGAAAAGAACCTGAAAAAAATATTTTATGTATATAAAGAATTAATATGCTATATGTAGAATTAAGACTATTATATATTATATATAATAATTCTATATATATATGCATATATATTCTGAATCACTTTGCTGTAAACACCTGAAACTAACACAACATTGTAAATCAATTATACTTCAGTAAAAAAGGACCATTATCCTGCTTTGTGGAGGACACGTTTCAGACAGTATGCTGTGCTGTGCTGTGCTTAGTTGCTCAGTTGTTTCCAACTCTTTGCGACCCCGTGGACTGCAGCCTGCCAGGCTCTGTCCATGGAGATTCTCCAGGCAAGAATACTGGAGTGGGTTGCCATGCCTTCCTTCAGGGGATCTTCTCAATCCAGGGATCAAACCTAGGTCTCTTGCATTGCATGTGGATTCTTTACTATCTGAGCCACCAGGAAAGCCCAAGAATACTGGAGTGGGTAGCCTATCCCTTCTCCAGGGGAACTTCCCAACCCAGAAATCTAACTGGGGTCTCCTGCATTGCAGGTGGATCCTTTACCAGCTGAGCCACCTGGGAAGCCTTTCAGACAATATACAGAAGACTGAAACACTGCAGGGTAAGGTGTGTACCCTCAAGGAGCTAAAACAAACTGAGATACAAGCATTCAAAAGTTAAGGTAGGGTGCCTCTTCGGATGCGGAGGAAGACAATCTCAGCTAAATGGGACAGGTCATGTTTGGGACTGCTGAAGACAGTGGTACACCCAGCCATAATCCTCATGCTGTTCTTTACACTGGTTTTCTTAGATCCACATTCCTGGGGGGAATGTGATATGACCTTCATAAACTAGAAACAGTTACTTAATCCATAATCATTCTTTTCTGTATTAAGTGAGAGAAGTAGATATCAGTCAGTCCACACATACTTACTTTGCAACTTAATACATGCCCAGCACCTGGAGAGTTGAGCTCTGTGGGGGATATAAAGCAATAACCAATGTGAATAATATTTAACAGTTCACAGAGCAATTTATCATATATTCTGTGGCTCTCACAACAAACCTGTACCATCAAGAAAAATACAGATATAAATATGGAAATAAAAAAGTGAAAGTATTAGTCACTCAGTTGTGTCCAACTCTTTGTGACATTATTATATATAGCTTGCAACATTATTATATATAGCTTGCCTGGCTCCTCTGTCCATGGAATTCTCCAGGCAAGAATACTGGAGTGGATTCCCATTCCCTTCTCCAGGGAATCTTCCTGACCTAAGGATCGAACTCGCATCTCCTGGGTCTCCCTCATGGCAGGAAGATTCTTTACCATCTGAGTCACCTGGGAAGCCCAGATATGAATATTTTGTTATTTTAATCTTCATTATTATGATCTTTATCTTACAGAGAGAACCCCGAGGCACAGAAACATTGTGTTCTGCTACAGTTTGCACAGCTAATACGTACTGATGTCTGGAAGCCAGGTCTCTGGATTCTAAATCCTCTGTGCTCTTTACACAGTTCCCTGCTGCCTCTTACAAATACATGCTAGCAGAAGTATGGTGTTTGAAGATTATTGCTGAAATATCCAGAACTGTATGCAATATGAATTCCAAAAATCTTGCTGACCCTCGGGTTGCATATATACATGAAAGGAGAAATAAATCATCCATTCTGCTCGGAAAGCTCCCAAGTCCAAATGTTTCCTCATCCTAATGGAGTGCCAACCTGGTCTCATAGATTAGCTCTTGCCTTGGCCAAACTTCACCCGTCTTTCTGGCTCTTCTGTTCCTCTGTTGCTTCATTGAGTTAATAGGCTTTACATAAAAGTGAAAGCTGGCCTCGTCTTTAAGATTTCTCTTAGTCCTATTTGACCTCTTTCTAAGCCACCGAATGCTGCCCTCGTCCTCCTTATGAAGTTCCCATCAGGTCTCTAGGGTATGTCTGGGGACAGGTCCAAAGATGGTTATATTATAACTTACATTGTCTCTGTTGTTGCTATAGACTGGAATAGATTGCATTTAAGATTATACCATTCAGCTTTGCATAATTATTAATACAACTACTTTTTATGGATTTTTCTTCAAAATAAAAAATACAAATAACCACGTACCATTTAGTTCATGTTCATTGGGCACAAAGAAGTCTTCCCTTGTTAGAGTCTAGAACTCAGCCACTGGCTTTGACCATCAGGGCAATGCTGGGATTTGGGGCCCAGCAGAAATCTGTTCATGGATTAGAGGTAAGTTTGTTTGGTGGAAGTGAGGCTGGAGAAGTTCAGAACATTAGGAGGATTTCAAATGGAAAAAATATATATATATTGTAGTCTAGCTTGTTGACTCAGAGAAGGCAATGGCAAGCCACTCCAGTACTCTTGCCTAGAAAATCCCATGGATGGAGGAGCCTGGTGGGCTGCAGTCCGTGGGGTCGCTATGGGTCGGACACGACTGAGCGACTTCACTTTCACTTTTCACTTTCACACATTGGAGAAGGAAATGGCAACCCACTCCGGTGTTCTTGCCTGGAGAATCCCAGGGACGGGGAAGCCTGGTGGGCTTCCGTCTATGGGGTCACACAGAGTCGGACACGACTGAAGTGACTTAGCAGCACTTAGCAGCAGCTTGTTGACTATTTCCATCTAGGAAGAAAGGAAAAAAAGACTTGAACAAGTAAAGCCAACCCACAATGTCAGAATCACTTACGGAATAATCTATCTGAAAAAGAAGCCAATTTAGCAAAAAGATAGGAAGTTCAGAGGTGAAGTAGATCTGCCTTCATTTCATCGTTTTCTATTTCGTACCTGTATGTGCACGGTATAGTTTAGGGATTTATTGAAAGGGCAAAGGGAGGGAAGAATGAAGGAAGGAGGGATTATCATGAAGACTTGGAGATCTCATGTTAGAGTAAAATCAGGAAGACATCGGCTAAAGTGGTATCAAAGAGAAAGAAAGCCCCACAGATAAGGATGCCTTCACCCCATTTTTCTTCTGCACAAGTGCATAAAGGGATATAAGAGTAAAAGACCGGATGTCTGTGGCTTTCTTGAAGCCAGGTCTTTACAGAAGAATTGTAAAAGCAGAGAAGAGAATGGAGAGGGAGGAGAGGGATACTAAAAGAAGGAAAGAGAGAAAGGGAGTGAAAAGAAAAGATAGAAGAAAGGAGAGGAGGGAGGGTGTTGTTAGGAAAGAGAAAGAAATAGAGAAATTAGGAACAATAAAGAGAAGTTTTTAAAAGAATGTGATTTAGGGAAGAAGGGGAAAAAAAGAAGCACAAAGAGAAAATGTAGTTCCATTCTAAGGATGTCACTGTAGGTACGGGGTTTTTGAGGGGAAGAGGAGGGAGCCCAGGCCATTGTGCAACTATTATTATATAATTAAATCTAATAACAGTAATTCACTGGGAGAGGTCACTGCCTGCATTCTGGACAGACTCTGATTTGATGAGACTGACGTTTCTTGTATTCATGCTGCCTGGTGGGGGGCCAGGATGGTGGGAGGGCTCAGTTAGGACGAATGAAAGGAACAGAGGATGAGTTGACTTGTTCCCCCTCCAGCTTTCCTGAACAGAGGCTGCTCCAGACTCAATCACATTTGATTATTCTCATTTATAATTCTCCCAGTCACAGCCTTGTCTCTCCATTAATTATGGCTATTAGCTTGAACTATTGTTGACACTAATTAGACTGTGAGAAACATATTTGGGCTGCCCATTGGTTGGCATTCAGAAAGGAGAGAGACGGTGGGTAAAAAGTGGAGAAAGTGCCAGGGCTTAATCTGTCCAGACTTGGACAGGCACAGAGAAACGAGTGGTGTTAGCTCAACCACAGCAAGAAGAAGGGTCACTGGATTTGACCTCACCTTCCTCAGACTACACTTCTGCACATATCCAGCCTTTGCTTGCTACTTGCTTTCATGCCCTAGTGTTTCCACACAGACATTGTGCACATCCCTGTCTGTACATATGTCCATGCTGTCTCCTCCCCCTGAAATCCCTGGTGGCTCAGACAGTAAAGCATCTGCCTACAATGTGGGAGACCCGGGTTCAGTCCCTGGATAGGGAGGATCCCCTGGAGAAGGAAATGGCAACCCACTCCAGTACTCTTGCCTGGAAAATCCCATGGCTGGAGGATCCTGGTAGGCTACAGTCCATGGGACCACAAAGAATCGGACGTGACTGAGTGACTTCACTTTCACTATCTTTCTATCAAATCAAAACCCAAAGATCTTCAGGATCCAGCTGATGACCCCATATTCCCCACAAAATCTTCCCTGACTATTATAATTCCAATTACTTTCATTCTGTTTTGAATTCTGTTGCTATTACCATAGGGTAACTTCATTAAGAGCATAAGATTTGGAGTTAGCAAAACCTGCCTTTGAGCCCCAATTCTAATATTATTAAGACATATACAAGTTACTTAGCTTTAGTTACTTAACCAAAAATAATTTTGGAGGTGGGAGGAAATTGGAATACAAAAAAAAAGTAAGCAATGCAAGAGGGGAATTGCTATTTAGAAATCCAAGAGTTGTTCCTCCATTACGATTATTGTCAACATCTACCCAAGAGAAAAGAGTGATCCAGTTGTTAGAATAAGTTGTGTTGGAACCAGAAAGTGTTACTCAAGGTTGACCTTGGGTAGCCCCAAAGTTGTTAGATTCTTGCTGCTTTTTGGACTCTGAGTTTATTGTTGGGAAGAAATAAAGGGATTATAAGAGAAAGAGAAGCTTACCTACAGGTATGATGGGGAAAGGAAGATAAGCACTAAAATGCGTATATTTAGGAGTTATGGTTCATAGAACATCTACGTATCTATTAACAGCGCTGTGATAGACTCTATGGAGGCAGCTTGAGAAAGACAGGTTGGCTTGATCTCTGTCCTGGGTTTACTTTTGTTGTTCTCATTCAGTCCATTTTACAGACTCTTAGTGGGTGTTGACTATGCACTATTTGCTGGACTTGCAAGGTTCAAAGTCACACAAGAACTCCTCCCTGTCCTCATGGGCTCAAAATCTACAGAGAGATTGGGTTCCCCTCACTGAGGTCTGCATGGGCAGGGAGCAGACTCTCTGGTGACTAAGAAGGAGATCCATTTGCAAGGCAGTAATAGAGATGCAGATGTAGGGAAGAGGAGGAGATGGTGGGAGAAATTGAGAGAATAACATTGGCATATAGACACTATCATGTGTAAAATAGAGAGATAGTGGGAAGCTGCTGTGTAGCTCAAGGAGCTCAACTCAGTGCTCTGTGATGACCTGGAAGGGTGAGATGTGGGGGTGGGAGGGAGGGAGGACCATGAGGGAGGGAGTATATGTATACATATAGCTGATTCACATTGTTGTACAGCAGAAACTAACACAACATCGTAAAGCAAGTATACTGCAATAAAAAATATTTATAAATGTAATTAAAAAGAAGACTGGGAAAGTTGTTCCCTGGCTGGACTTGGTCCCAGGCTGATGAGAGATTTGTAGACAATTCTGAAGGATTTCACTCAACTATAGAGTCAGGTCATTACAAGACAACAGCAGAGACAGCTCTGCTGCTTGACAAGCAAACTGGGGAGCACAGAAGTCACAGTTTTCCTTGGTTCTTGCCCTTCTTTCTCAAGGAACACTGTTCATTCTCTGCCTCTGAGGTTTTTCTCTACTTTCTCTGGAAAGTGCTAGAGGAAAAGAAAAAGCAAAGTCTTGCCTTGAGTTGGATAGAACACTAGAGTAATTAGCATATTAAGACAACTTATGTGTGAGAGAAGTATAAATATTAAGCTGCAGCTGTTGGTACTGGACAATAATGGATTTGGAAGAGGACATCCTGGCCTTCAATGTATAGGGAAAAAAAGGGCTTTGTGAATGGAAAAGCATTCACCTAGCTTTATTGTTCTTGTTGATGGTGTTGATGTTGACTGAGCCAAGACAGCCTGCACCACAACAGGAATCCAGGGCAGCAAAGAAACCTTAGACATCTTTGCTTCTCAAGACCTCTTCCAGTAATTAGATTTCTTCCCTTCTTTGATGTCTGGCTGCACCAAAGCAGGTGTGAAATGACATGCCAGTACCAGAGACCACACTCCCAGAAGTATGAATAGTACACAGGGACTGGAGGAAGGAATAGACAGAGTGAAATGCAAGCAGGGTGTCTTACCTGTCTGAAATGAGTCCAGCGGCTGAGCAAATCCAATACACCAGTCTGTCTTCATACAACATCTTTCTTATTAATAATGTAAGCGTGATGGAGGCTGTTATTGATCTTCGATACCTAAATCTTACTTCTCTATGAATAAAAAATGCAATAAGATCTCAGAAATAACCTAAAGACCATAGCCTGGGTCTAAATGACAGGGATAAATTACAGTACGCTGCACAAAACTGAGAAATGTTAATGGCTAGCAGTCCCAGTTTGCTTACTAACTGGCTTAGAGTAGCTCAAAACTGGAGCTGTTGGGGATCCAGCCAAGAAGATCTCTGACCCCAGCCCCTCTGTGGCCTGCAGGACAGCACCAGATCCATCACTGTCAAAGGCCCTGCACTGATAAGAGCCACGCTTCTTTGATCTGACATACTTTCATGCTTCCACTTTTATTGATGTGTACGGCGGGGGTGGGGGGTAGGGGATTTAGCTTTTCTACCTTCAGTGGGATTTAAGATGTTATATAAAATTAAGCATGATATAAAATGGAAAAATTAAACTGCAAAATATCAGTGGATTTGGAGAAGGGAATGGCAATCCACTGGAGTATTCTTGCCTGGGAAATCCCATGGACAGAGAGGCCTGGTGGGCTACAGTCTATGGGGTTGCAAAGAGTTGGACATCGCTTCTCGGCCTTTTGGCTAAGATCAAGTGCAAAGAGTTGGACATGACACCGACTGAAAAAAAACAACAACAAATACCTAAGATAAGTTATCTACTCTAGCTGGAGTGAGTTTAGTTCTGTGTTTCATTGCATCTATCTATATATATATATATGTGCTTCCCAGGCGGCTCAGTGGTAAAGAATTTGCTTGCCAATGCTGGAGACTTGGGTCCAATCCCTGGGTTGGGAAAATCTGCTGGAGAAGGAAATGTCAGCCCATTCCAGTATTCTTGCCTGAGAGATCCCATGGACAGAGGAGCCTGGTGGGTTATAGACTATGGGGTTGCAAAAGAGTCAGACATGACTTAGCTACTACACAACAACAAACAACTACATATATATATATATGAAAGTGAAAGTTGCTCAGTCATGACTGACTCTTTGCGACCCCATGGACTATACAGTTCATGGAATTCTCCAGGCCAGAATACTGGAGTGGGTAACCTTTCCCTTCTCTAGGGGATCTTCCCAACCCAGGGATCAAACCCAGGTCTCCTGTATTGCAGGTGGATTCTTTACCAGCTGAGCTACAAGGGACGCCCATAAATATATATTCTACTGAAGGCGCTTTCTCTATTTTGGCCCTATTTTCACTCTGATCACTTAGGTAGAACTTGCCTTCTTCCAATGTCCCACTGTGGTGCAGTCCACAGGGTTTAGGTGTATTGCTTGACTTTGATGCCAGAAGGATTTTTAGGATATTTGCTACATGCAATGGAGAAATGAAATGAACGTAATGAAGCATCTCTATCAACTCAACTCTGTTTGCGACCTCTCAGTGGTACCTCTGCTTCCACAAGAAGTGGCCTTTTCTAGATACAGTCTGTTTTCATGTTCCTTTCCTGGTCTTCCAATTCTAGCAAAGCAACTGTTTAGCCTCCATTTTCATCTTGGATAAATGAGTTCTTTGGAGCCTTTTGATTTTTTTGTCTCTGATCTGAAGTCTAGCAGGCATGAACATCCCACATATTCATTCTCTCTCTCTCTTTCTCATATTGCTTTACCCAACTCCTTCAGAGATCCATGTCTATTGGATACCCCTTTGAGTAGCTGTTTGTTTCTGCTGCTTTCTTCCACTGGATGATTCCATCTGCTTCTTTTCTGTAGGCTTCGTTCCTTCACTTCAGGTCTTGTTATAGATACAAACATGACTGAAGCAGGAGGCAGGCTCTGTGGTCTATTAACAACCTTGATGAGTCATTTCCCTGACCTCCTGGACATTAACAGAAGACTTTGAACTAGATGATCTCTAAAGCTCTTCCCAGAGCTCAGAAATAGGCTTCCCCTTTCAGCATTTCCATGAAATTGTTCTTTTAAAGGTTAAAATTATTTTCTAATTGCAAATCCTATAACTTTTCTCAGTGATCAACCTACTTGACCTTTGGGGCAACATTTAATTATTGATTTAGTTTTCCTTCCTGGAACTTTCTGCTTCCTTTCCTTTCAGTGCGCTCAGCTCTCGTTTACTTAAGATTTCTCATCTGACACTCTTCACATATCCTTAGTTTTCTCTTCCACATCACCAAATATCAAAAAATCATAGAACATCTCCAGAATATTAAAACCAAGAACAAAACATAAGAAAAAATGGAGCCCTAAGAATCTCATATCCTCAGGAATTAGCATTCACATATGAGAGTCAGAAAAGTTTATTTTTGGATGTGGTTCAGAAATTTAACCACCAATTTATCTCTTATGAATTAAAACTACTCAGAGAATTGAAGATATAATGAATAATGATGATGGAAATGAATGAAACAATTAAAATGATAGTTGTTTAAAATAGAATTACTAATGATCAATAAAACTAAGTAAATATAGAATTATCAAATTAATTGTTATAGTTGTAAAATGTAATGCAAATGTCAAAAAGTATATTTTTACAAGAGAAGACACATAATATGAATAATAATTTTGTGAGGAAAGAAAAAATTAGGAGCAGGCTAAATTTTAAAGGTAAGTGAAAGTGTTATTCACTCAGTCATGTCCACTCTTAGGGACCTCATGGACTGTAGTCTACCAGACTCCTCTGTCCATGGAATTCTCTAGACAAGAATACTGGAGTGAGTTGCCATGCCCTTATCTAGGGGATCTTTTCCACCCCAGGATCGAACCTGGGTTTCACTCATTGCAGGCAGATTCTTTACCATCTGAGCCACCAGGTCTAAATTTTAAATAATCAAAGTTATTAGGTTTAGTTTCTTCATTAGCATGGATAATTAGGAAGATAAAGTCAATTATTTTACAGACTGAAATTGTATAGCCTAAACGTAATGTGTATATAGCCAAATCATAGGAGGAGAAAAAAAGGAGGAAAAACTATCAAAAAAAAAAAAAAAAAGGAAAAGAGCACAAAATAAGATGACAGTAGATAGTATCAGTCTTCAAAATAAATACCCAAAATCACAAATTTACATGTAAGGCACAAAATCTTAAAACTGCTAGAGTAAAACATAGGAGACAATCTTCAAGACTTAGGCCTAGGTAAATTCTTTAACAGTACACCAAAAATTTCCATTAAAAATGGACAAATTAGACCTCTTCAAATAAAAAGCTTTTGCTCCATGAAATGCCTTGTTAAAAGGATAAAAATAGCAAACTACAGTTGGGAGAAAATATTACCAAATTAGTCATCTGACAACGGAGTTCTATCTAGAATATATGTAAAGAACTCTCAAAAGTCAATAGTAAAAAACCAACAACTGAAAAAACACCAAATAAGAGGTGAATGGCAAATGAGGACTTGGAAATATGTTCAATATTATAAGCCATTAGAGAAATACAGATGAAAACCACAATGATATATCACTATGTACCCAGCAGAATGGCTAAAAATTTTTTAAAGATAAGATAAAATGCTGAAAAGGATGTGGAAAAGGTAGATCTGGTGTGAATTGCTGATGGAAATGTAACAGGATACAACTACTGTGGACTATAGTTGGGCAGTTGCTTATAAAACCAAACATGCACTTATAATGACTCCAGTAATTAAATTCTTGGACATTTATCCCAGAGAAATGAAGACTTGTGCTCACAAAAACCTGTATGTGAATATACATAGCAGCTTTATTCCAAACTGGAAACAATCCAATATCCTTTGGTGGGTGAATGGTTAAACAAACCCTGGTATATCTTTGCCATGGAATACTATACAGCAACAAACAGGAAATAAGTAGATCATGAACACAGCTTGGAAAGATCTTACAGGTATCATGCTTAGTGAAAAAGCCAATCTGAAAAGGTTAACGGTGCATGATTCTAAACATAACATCCTCACAATGACAAGCTATGTAAATAGAGGACAGGTCAGTGGCTGCACTGAAACAAGGACGAGGTTGGGGGCATGGTGGTGGCTACGACTATAACTGGATACTACAAGGGAGCTGCTTTGGGTGAGAAAACAGGTCTGTATCTTGATTGTGGTGGGGTTCTACAAGCCTACATATGGGATCAAATTGCACAGAACTTTATATACATGCACATGAGTCCTTGTAATATACTGGTAAAATCTGAATGCAGTCTGTAGTCTACTTAGTCACAGATTAGCTTGTATTATAGTTACAGATGTTGACAGTTATAGAAGTTGAAGCAATCTGGGCAAAGAATTCAAGGGACTCTAGATGCTGTTTTTGCAACTTCCTGTGAATCTATAATTATTTCAGAATTTAAGTTAAAAATAAATAAATTATATATATTTCCTTTCCTGTCTGATTAGAGGGTCTAGAATCCAGTTCTTGGATTTTAATAGCATGCTACAGTAAAAAGAAGCAGGGCTCCTTAAGAAACGGTTGATTTCAGGACTAGGGCATGAAAAATATAAGATGAGTCTGGAGTATCTTTTTTGTAAAGCAAGACCTAGAAATTCAACTTTACTTAAAAAGATTAAACATCGACTGGAAAACTAATTAAATTCACTTTAATACTGTAAATGGTATTTATATATTTATTACTGACAGATAAACACTTCACATGTATAAAAAACATAAACAGAGTAAATATATATTAAATACTTATATGACTGTTTGAAATAGCACCAGTTCAATGGTTTATTTTATTTCTTTATTTGTTCTAGATTTGTTTTAAACTCTCTTAAAACTATCATTAGGGCTTCCTAGGTGGCTCAGTGGTAAAGAATCCAACTGCCAATGAAGGAGATGCAGGAGACTCATGTTCAATCCCTGGGTCAGGAAGATCTCCTGGAGAAGGAAATGGCTACCCACTCCAGTATTCTTACCTGGAGAATTCTGTGGACAGAGGAGCCTGGAGGGTTACAGTCCATGGGGTTGCAAAGAGCACATACACACACAGAAATATGGGAATTCTTATTCTAACCAACAAGTACTCTTATCAAACTGAAAAAAAAAAATACTGTTATGATCAAGTAGTTTAAAAAGTTCAAATTTACGATCAATTACTTTTTGGTCAGAGCATTTTAATTAGTTACATTTTATGAAATGATTCAAATTTGAGCTGTTGGTCATCAGGGTAATCTCATTTTTGTTGAAAAATGTAGCTGTCGTATCTATGGGCTTTTAGATCATGGTTTTTACATAGGAGCCACATGAATGAGAAGAATTTCAGAAGTTAGGGGAGCAAAACTAGATGAAGGATTTATAAAAAAATAAATTAGAGGATCTGATTTATGTCAAAAGCATCTTAGTATATCTGAAAGTGAGAAAGTGCTAAAGTAACAAACAAAATAGTAATAGCAGTTTGTCAAAGGGACACATGAACCATCTGAAAGAACTCTAAATAGACAAAACTGAAGAGATTACGGTAACAAAATAAACATGATACCACTGAATTTAACGTGAATTATCAAATAATCTGAGTCCATACCAATGTGAAAAAAAGCTGAATAAATAAGGGCGTGAGAAGAGGCAAGTCACCTGTTCTGAATTCCAAATAATTTAGGTAGATATTCCACCCTTAAGAAAGGGTGGGATACCCCCTTAAGAGTAGGCTGCACATAGAGACTAACTTCCAAAGACTACAATACTGAGGGGATTCCCTAGTGGCCCAGTGGCTAAGGCTCTGGGCTTCCAATGCAGAGGGCCCAGTTTCAATCCGTGGTAAGACAGCTAGATCCCATTTGCTGCAACTGAGAGTTTTCATGCCTCAACTGAAGATCTCACATACTGCAACTAAGACTTGACAGCAAATTAAATATATATATATATACATATATATTAACAAGACAAAGAGTACAGTACTGAAAAGGAAGTCGAAGAGTAACTTTAAGCTGGAGAAAGCTGACAAATCAGATAATCAAAGTTAACATCAACAGTGATAAGCCAAGTTAATACTATGAAACCTTGACATAATGTGATGAGAATGGGGTTTTAATTTTGTGCCCTTTCTCCCTAAAGCTCATACTTTCAGGGAAAAAAACAACATCAAACAAGTCCCAACTGAGGAACACTCTGCCATATATTTGACCAGTAGTCCTCAAAATGATCAGTGCCAACAAAAACAAGGAAAGTCTGAGACACGGTCATGACCAAGAAGAGCTTAAGGAGACATGACAATTTAATATAATGTGATGTCCTAGATGAGATCTAGAACAGAAAAAAAGTCAGGACATAAAACTAAGGAAATCTGAGAAAAGTTCGACTTAACAATGATGTACCAATATTGGTTAATTAGTTATGTGTTTTTTTTTTTAACTTTTAAAATATACATATTTAATGTACATGATTTTATTCCAGGTAAACACAGGCTTCTTATACTGATGAATATTTAATTGCAAATATGAATACCCTAAGTTACACTTCTATATGTAGGAGAAACTTCAAATTCTGTTCTTTAGGAAGACACGGAAGGCAAGTAATACCTTAAGAGCAGCTATTGCCATTTCTCCCCTTTCCATGGGTGATCTAACATTTTACATGGATTAGTTACAAAAGGAAATATTAGGTTCCATCGAATTTAAGCACAAGATACAGCTAAAATTTATCACAGAGTTTCTATGAGTGTGAATAAATAAGTTAATTAAATATTAGGTTAAGGCAGATTCCAAAACTAACTGAAGTATGATGGAAAAAAAATGGTATATATACCTGCTGCTGCTGCTAAGTCACTTCAGTCGTGTCCGACTCTGTGTGACCCCACAGACGGAAGCCCACCAGGCTCCCCCTTCCCTGGGATTCTCCAGGCAAGAACACTGGAGTGGGTTGCCATTTCCTTCTCCAATGTGTGAAAGTGAAAAGTGAAAGTGAAGTCGCTCAGTCGTGTCCGACCCATAGCAACCCCACGGACTGCAGCCCACCAGGCTCCTCCATCCATGGGATTTTCTAGGCAAGAGTACTGGAGTGGCTTGCCATTGCCTTCTCCTGGTATATATATACCTAATAGTCAGTTAATATAATCTTTGCAATTCAGTATGTTCCAGGCTTCCTTTTCTATGCCAGTAAGATGCTTCTTTTTTTGTCCAATGTCGTCCATTGCTGGGCTCCAAGACATTAAACTCTTTAACATCATCAAGGATTTATCTTAGAAACAAACAACTTCTTTCTTCTTTCTAAAGGTCATGGTTGTTTTTCTGCTACTTGCTTCTTTCAGCTAGTTATTAACTTCCTTGTGTGAGAAAAGTTACTGGGCAAGAAACAACCAGTCTGTGTTGGCTGTCCCACAATGTGGTGGCTGGTTAATAAAGAAGACACCCACTTAACGTTTGTGTCATTTCGTTTCATCCAAAGAGTAAGTCAAAAACATCAAGGTTACAAAGGACTTATGACCAAGGTACAACTTTTACAAATATCATTCAATGGCCAGGAAAAGCTTTACTTCTTCAGTCATGCCCCCAAATGAGTTCTTAATGAACCAAGAATTCCTTCCCACCCATTACGGACCTCTAAGCACAGATGCTTCCAAAATTAGTTCAACATAAAACACAAATGCTTCAGGAGAGTGGACTAAAAAAGAGGAGGATGTGGAATATAAGAAAGCGTGAACAAAGAAACCCTCCCAAAAATATATGCTTCACTAGGATTAAGAATATCACCAAACAAAAAAAAAAGAATATCATCGCTATAAATCCTATACCAGTCCACCTTCTGAGAAACTCCTTTTTTATTGAGAAATCAAGATATTTTCAATCGTTTGCCTTCCTTTTCCACATTCTCTATGATATTATGGAGTTTTCTGGAGTTCTGGATGAGGAACACCAAGCCCTCCCTAAAATCACTAGCCCCATGGTCTCTGCCAACATTTTCAAGTTCATCAAACAAAGACAATGTCTGTTTGAGTTTGGTCTGAACGGTTTTTTGCTCTTCTAATTCTGCAAGAAGGGCCTGCTTAGTGCACAGTTCAGTCTTATACTTCTCCTGTAACTGTTCAATTTCTTTTTGGAGAAGGTGGAATTCTTCCTCACTGTAAGAATGTGTCTCCTGAGATTTATCTTCTGGAAGCAAGACGTTTGGGGGAATCCGCAAAATCAACTGTAAGAAGAGCTGCTCCATTTTGGCAAAAAGGTTATCAAAACGTCCTTTCATGAAGCAAAGAAACTTTTCTGTGCACTTGCGAATCTGGACCGGGCTAATTGCACAGTCTCGGATGCCATCCAGCTTCTTTAGAAAAACCTGTTCAAGAGCCTGCATCACCTCAAACAGGTAGTCTTGAAAGGCAATGTAGATCCTAAGCATGCAAGTCTGCGGTGTGAAGCCGAAGAACTGGGCCTCATAGGTCATTGGATCAACAGACATCTTGGTGTGGTTTTGCTTTTTTTTTTTTTGCTTTGTTAATTTTGATTGTAAACAACCCAAGCGACTATGAGAGTGATGAATTCGACCAAACACCAGCTTCCCGCCACCTCCTTTAAACCACCGCAGGCTGCCCCAGAGATAGGCGGCGCGACTCTAGTTATGTGTTATACTAATGAAAGGGCTTCCCTGGTGGCTCAGATGGTAAAGAATCCACCTGCAATGCAGGAGACCTGGGTTTGATCCCTGGGTGGGGAAGAGCCCTTGGAGAAGGGAAAGGAAATCCACTCCAGTGTTCTTGCCTGGGAAATCCCATGGACAGAGGAGCCTGGTGGGCTACAGTTCATGGCGTCACAGTCAGACATGACTGAGCAAGTAACACTTTATACTAATGTAAGATGTAAATAATAGGGAAACTGAGTTGGAAAAGTGAAAATTTGTACTGTCTTCACAATGTCCCTATAAGTCTGAAATTGTCTCAAAATGAAAATATTACTTAAAGACTTCAATAATGTTAAACATCCACATTAAAATGCCAGGGTTTATAGACTGTGTTAAAACACCACAAAAAGCAAAACTGTATTGCCCAATGAGATAGTCTTAGTTACATAAAAGTACAGCAAAATTACATAAAACTTTGAAAACAAAAGAATGCATAATGATTTATCATGTAAATACAAATGAGGAAGAGATGGTCCTATGAATTCAAGACAAAAAGCTGTTCAAAGGAGAATTTGGCCATTCTTCATAACAAAGATATAATAATCATTAATATTTATGTTTAAATATCATACTAATTGAAATAAAGTGGACAGAGAAAGACAAGTAACACATGATATTACTTGTGTGTGGACTCTAATAAAGAATGATACAAATGAGCTTATTTATAAAATAGAAAGAGACTCACAGATCTCAAAATAAATTTATGGTTATTAAAGAGGAAATGTGATAAATTATGAAGGAAGGGAAGTGATAAATTAGGAGATTGAAATTAGCATATACAGCTATTTATAAAATAGATAACTAACAAGGACTTACTATATAGCACAGGTAACTGTAGTCAATATTTTTAAATAACCTATATGGGAAATAATATGAAAAAGAATGGATATATATATATATGTACAAACATACACACAAAATTGATTCATTTTGCTGTTTACCTGAAAATAACACAACATTGTAAATCAACTATATGCCAATAAAAACTTTTTTTTTTAAACGACTTTGACATTCATGAATAATTGCATCACACAAAAAGGGAGACTTTACATAGCTCTCTCAGTCTTTACTGGATTAAATTGACTAGAACAAATGGAGGTAGAGAGGATTGAATAATGTAACAAGTAAGGTTAATTTTATAGATGAATATCAAAATGTGTAACTTGAGAGAATATATTTTTCCCAAGTAACCATGACATGTTTATAAAAAATTCATTATATCCTAGATCACAAAGAAAACTAACAGTTCTTGAAAGAAGCATTTTTTGTTCATATTTTCTAATTGCCAATTAATAAAGGTAAATTAAAATCTCATGGCTTTTAATAAATAAAATAATCATTTTTTAAAATTAAGTATTCAAGAAATTAGAAAAAATAACCAAAACAATAGGAAAAAATCAGAAATTATAAAAAATTACAGAACAGGAATTCTGTTGTTATTGTTTAGTCTCTAAGTAATGAATTAGAAATTGAGAAAGCAATAGAAATTTGAAATAAAAATCCAAGAGTCTTTTAAAACTTATCTGATAAATAGTTGGCAAGTATAATAAACAAGAATAAGTGAGATTAAATACAAAAGGCTTAAGATACAGCATGAAATCCTAAGACTATTTCTTGAAACTCAAAAAGATACACTTTCCAACTCTGTGTTATCTAGTTAGAAAATCTTACTAAAATGGATGATTTTCTAATAAAATGCAATGACCTAACTGAACTCAGATAAAACAACTCAACCTTCTATTTTGATTAAAACAAATGAAAGAAATTTAAATTGCTTTTCAAAATTATCTTACAGTCTCACCATAAATGGACCAAATTCTTTTTGTTTCCTTTTCTTTTCCTTTATCTCTTTCTGAACCTCCAGGAATCCCATCTGGATGGATACATTCTCCAGCAGCTGAAGCTTGGGCAATCTTCCAGAACTAACATGTCTCTTTCAGCACTTCCACAGCTGTGTTATTCTAAAAGTCTTTGGTGTGCCCAAAGTTTTAAAGTCATTACAACCTAAAATTATAACTCTAGAACACTTAAAAAAAACAAGTGGAAAGGAATCTTGAACTCTACCAGACTCCAAAGCTATATTTTTATCCAATGAGTGAGTCTCATCCCCTATCTGGAATTTATCCTTTCAAAGTCACTGCTGACTGTGATTGCAGGCATGAAATTCGCTGGTATGCGGGGATGACCCAGAGGGAGGATAAGGGGAGTAGGGAGGTGGGGGGGGGGTGTTCAGGAGGGGAACTCATGTACACCCGGGGCGGATTCATGTCAATGTATGGCAAAAGCAACCAATATAATATTGTAAAATAAAAAAAAAAGAGAGACCCTTACTCCTTGAAAGGAAAGCTATGACAAACCTAGACAATATATTAAAAAGCAGAGATATCACTTTCCTGACAAAGATCCATCTAGTCAAAGCTATGGTTTTTCCAGTAGTCATGTATGGATGTAAGAGCTGGACCATAAAGAAGGTTGAGTGCTGAAGAATCGAGGCTTCTGAACTGTGGTGCTGGAGAAGACTCTTGAGAGTCCCTTGGACATCAAGGAGATCAAACCAGTCAATCTTAAAAGAAATCAACTCTGAATATTGATTGGAAGGACCAATGCTGAAACTGAAGCTCCAATACTTTGGCCACCTGATATGAAGAACCAACTCATTGGAAAGACTTTGATGCTGGGAAATACTGAAGGCAAAAGGAGAAGGGGGTAGCAAAGGGCAAGATGATCAGATAGCATCACCGACTCAATGGACATGAATTTGAGCAAACTCCACAATATAACGGAGGACAGAGAAGCCTGGCCTACTGCAGTCCATGGGGTAGCAAAGATTCGGACATGACTTAGCAACTGAACAACAACAACAAGCTTGTTAGACTCTATCTATCCCTGATCCGTAAGGTTGAGTGCATTTTGCAGCGTTAGAGACCAGAAGAAACAGGCAGAGGCTATATAAATATGGAAATACATAAAACCATACAAACAGAAAATGAAGCAAAACAAAACAGGCCGTCATCTTTGTATAACTTATTCCAAACACATTATTTCTTTCTATCATTTACTATTGAAGCCTAACTAGTCAAGAGAAGACTCTTGAGAGTCGCTTGAACTCCAAGGAGATCCAACCAGTCCATCCTAAAGGAGATCAGTCCTGGGTGTTCATTGGAAGGACTGATGTTGAAGCTGAAACCCCAGTACTTTGGCCACCTGATGAGAAGAACTGAATCACTTGAAAAGACCCTGATGCTGGGAAAGATTAAAGGTGGGAAGAGAAGGGGATGACAGAGGATAAGATGGTTGGATGGCATCACCGACTCAATGGACATGAGTTTTAGTAAACTCCTGGAGTTGGTGACGGACAGGGAGGCCTGGCGTGCTGCAGTCCATGGGGTTGCAAAGAGTCGGACATAACTGAATGACTGAACTGAACTGTACTGATTCAAGCCTTGAACAACTATGGACAGATGTTAAAAGATATCCAAATTTAGCCTAAAGAAATCTGATTTAAAAACTAAACATAGGGATTAGGGCCAATACAAGTCAAAACAAATAGGTCACAGAAATATCAGAAGGAAATGCAAGGAGAAGAAGTTTCATGGGGTAGAGATTTTCTCTCAGGTATATATTGATAAAATTCTCCATGAATCCTTAGTGATAAAAAAATTAGTCTGTATCAGACCATCTCTAACATACAAACATACAGAAGTTCCCTGTAGAATATATGTAGTTAGCTTTATGTGATTTTATTGAATAAACTGGGTAATGGGCTTCCCAGGTGGCTCTAGTGGCACTAGTGCCAATGCAGGAGACCCAGCCAGGTTCAGTCCCTGGTTTGGGAAGATCCCCTGGAGTAGGAAATGGCAACCCACTCCAGTATTCTTGCCTGGGAAACCCCATGGACAGAGGAGCCTGGTGGGCTAAAGTCCATGGGGTGGCAGAGAGTTGGACATGACTGAGTGACTGAGTGACTGAGCACACGCGCACACACACTGCACATATAGTTTTTATTGAAGAGTACGGGTTTAATCATTTTTTAACAAACACTTTATTAACTCCTTAAGATTCAGGGAGGGCCTAAAGCAAACTTTCCAGATATTGTTACTGATTATGATCTTGGCAAGGTTTATCCCCTATAAGAACAGCTGTCATAATATAGACTCAGAATGGGACCTAAATCATTTTGCACTAAGCCAGTGAGATTTCAGAGTTTGTTACTACAGGAAGCTTACCTAGCCTATTTTGACTAAGGCATTTTCCTTCCAATCTGGCCATCACAATAGTATCATCTGTCATTGAAAATACAAACTTCTGCTTTTTAGACAACACATTGTTATCCCAGAAAATGTAAGAACTTCTATTCCATATTTGTCTTTCTATGTGCCTTATATCTCTATATATACTGTTATCCTGAACAATAATTCCAATAAATCATGATTATTTGGCAGTTGTGCTTAGTCACTCGGTCATGACTGACTCTTGCGACTCCATGGACTGTAGCCTGCCAGGCTCCCCTGTCCATGAGATTTCTCAGGCAAGAATACTGGAGTGGGTTGCCATTTCCTTCTCCAGGGGATCTTCCATCAAACCCAGGTCTCCTGCATTGCAGACAGACTCTTTACCGACTGAGCTATGAGGGAAGCCCACCTAAGATATTATTCCCGCAGATATCTGCAAACCCCTCTTGTCCTACTCCATTATTTATTCTTTTCAGAACAAGTTGTACTTTCTTATATACTATGTAATTTACTAATGTATATCTGTTCTTGTCTGTCTCATCTCCATTGCTTCCTTCATTGTAAATCCCACTGAGGGTAAGACATTTTCAATTTTGTTCATTGCTAAAACGGTATCTAAGACATAGCAGAAAATTTATAAGTATCTATTGAGTGAAAAATATATTCATTTAGAGCAAGACAAGATGCCAATTGCTGTGAGGGACATAAAGATAACACAAGATGCCATTTCACATTTGGACTTGATGAACTTAAAACCTAGAAGAAGAAATCTAGGAAGTACAGACAACATTAAACATAAAAAGTAGTGTGTGCAAGACATGATAAGACTATTTCTAGTTTGGTTGAAGACTGTGTGTGTGTGTGTGTGTGTGTACTGAGTGGTTATAGACTATAAAGTTTTTAAAGCAATCTCTTTCTTAAATTTGCCCCAACTTCCTTTTACCTTGTTAAATTTATGGACATAGGCCATAATTAAATGTACGGATTGT
Source organism: Moschus berezovskii (assembly GCF_049115385.1). Classification (NCBI taxonomy): domain Eukaryota; kingdom Metazoa; phylum Chordata; class Mammalia; order Artiodactyla; family Moschidae; genus Moschus; species Moschus berezovskii. The sequence continues at coordinate 75,604,804 of NC_142466.1, read as the reverse complement.
CTATTACCTTAAGTTTAACAAAATAAGAATACTCCCAAACAATTGAAAATATGTGTATAATACACAGCACTGTGACACTCATGGTTGAGTCTACACAAAGAAGGTCCTCGAGGATACTGTTTATTACATTATAACATGTCTGTTCCCTGAGGACTCTAGGGAGAAATACACAGTATTTCTTAGGGATCTGGAATAGTTTAGTATCTGCTGAACAATTCATCTGTTTTTGTCATAAGGATACTGCAAATTGTGCAATTAATCAGATTGTCCTTTTCAAATAGTTTGTGTGAAAGCTTGCGGCCAAATTAGTGGCTCATCTATTGCAAAGGCAAGGTCTTTTATGACTTGTATTTTAAGAGTATTATCCTCTTTTCTTGGTCTGGCTTTATGACTCTCGCCTTGTTTGGCTTTTTCTTTGTTGCCTTCTTTTTAAGCTTGTTTATTTATTTAGTTTATATCCTTATAAACCATTTTAAATCCTTTCATAGAGAAGTTAGGTAAAATACAAAGAAAACAGTTGTTATGTACCTATTAGAGGCACATCACTGTGCTAGGTCTATGGAAAGGAAGATAAGGAAGGAAGGAGGCAGACAGGTAGACAAGAAAGGAAAAAAAAAAAGTGAAACAGAAGGAAAATAAAAAGATGACATAGCCCCTGTCCTCAAGGACCATGAGTAGTGATGACCCAGAGATCTGGGCATAGCTTCAGAGGACATTGATTTCTCCCCTTTCTGAACTCTAACAACACTTAGATTCAATAACACCCAATTTAGCACTTGATGATATACTGCCTGGTATTGTCTGCTTATTGTTTTATGTGGCTAAGTGTTGCCTTTTGAGCAGGGACCTTGCATTAACTCCTCATGTCTTCTCACAGTGAGCATTGCGGTTGCTACACAGATTGATTGACTGAGAAGCCATCCTTACCGGGAGGATGGTGCAGACTCTTTCCAATATACAGGCTGGTATAGCTGACCCCCTTAGACCTGCTAGTCACACAGCAGTATTGACAATCTGATTTCGCCTTGCCGCCTGCAAGGATCTCTGAGGAAATGGACCCTTGCGTATAGTTCTCTGAGTTTGGTTTGTGTCTAAATGTGTTATTGTGAGGAGAAAATGAAATGGTTTAATAATAATTAATTCTTGCATTCAGCAGAGATTTGCTGAGTGCTTACTCTGTGCCAGGCACTGTTTCATGCTTTGATAAAATCAGTAAAGAAACCAAAGCCCCAGGGACTTCCTTGGTGGTACAGTGGCTAAGACTCCATGCTCCCAATGCAGAGGGCCTGGGTTCAAATCCTGATCAAGAAATTAGATCACACATGCCACAACTAAGAGTTTGCATGCTGTGACTGAAAATCCATCATGCTGCAAGGAAGATCAAAGAACCCTCATGCCTCAACTAAGACCCAGCACAGCCATGTAAATAGCTAAATAAATAAAAAACAAACAAAAAACAAAGACCCATCTCCTGACAGTGTTTATAGGCAAGCAGGCTGTGGAGAGAGGGGAGGAAGGCAAATATTAAACACTAGATACAGATCTTTCTGACCCCATGAACTGTAGCCCACAGGCTCCTCTGTCCATGGAATTCTTCAGGCAAGAATAATTACAGGCAGATTCTTTTCTCTCCAAGCCACCAGGGAAGCCCCATTAAAATATAGGTAAATTATATGGCATATTAAAAGAGAGAAGTGGTATAGAAAATTTTTAAAAGATAAACATGAGTCAGGGCCACTGGAAGTCTTGCATGAGGGTGGAGAGTTGTGCTTGGAATTAAGGTGGTTGAGGAGTATCTCAGGAGAAGGAATATTTGAGCAAAGACCAAAAGGAACTGAGGGAGTTAGATATGCTCACATCTGTTCTAAGTGGAGCCAGTGCAAAGGTCCTGAAGCAGAAATGCACTGGGAGAACTCAAATAGGAGCAGGAAGTTGAGGTGATTGGCATGGAGAGAGGCGGAAGAGGATGGGAAGAAATGAGGTAAGAGTGGAACAAGAATCCAGATCACATAGGACTCTAGAGAATATTATAAGACTTTTTACTCCTGATAAGATGGGAAGCCAGAGGAAACTGAGCAGAAGACTGACATGGACTAATTAATTTTTAAGAGTTTTACCCTGTCGCTTTGTTGAGATTAGATAGAAGAGGGGGTGAAAGCTACAAGACAAACTAGGAGCCAACGGCAATAATCTGAGTGAGAGGTGGTGGTGACTTAGGGCTGCAGCTTTATTTGTAAATGGTGACAAGTGGCCAGATTCGAGAAATATTTTTAAAAGTGGGCCGTATAGTTTTTCCTGATGATTTGGATATATGATGTAAATGAATGAGTGAAATCAAGGATTTTGACAAAAGTTCTGACCTGAATAAATTAAAGGATGGAGTTGCCATTTACTGAGCTGAAGAAGACTCCAGAAGTACAGGGGTCTGGAGTTGGAAGTGATACTTTTTATGTTTCTATTAGATTTTCAAGTGGAACTTGTCGATGCTAGCCTGTTAGTGGGATGGTAATTTACAAGAGAGATCTGGAATAGAAATATAAACTTGAGGGCTAATGGGATACAGATGTTATTTAAGGCTGTAAGACTGAAGGCCATAAGAGATGAGAGTAGATAGAGGTGAGAGGGCTCAAGGAATGAGCCCTGTGATCCCCCATTAAGTAGAAGCAAGGAGAAAGGGCCAGCAAAGGAGCCTGAGGTGTGGCCAGTGAGGCAGACAGAAAATCAGGAGACAGTGGTGGTCTGAAAGCCACACTCAGAAAATGTATCAACGAGGAGAGTGTGGTCAACCGGGTCAGAGCTACTAAAGGGTCAGCTGAATGAAGATGAGTCCAGCAATGCAGAGGTCGTCAATGACCGTGATAAGGTCAGTTTTACTGGTCTGGTGTGGCCAAAGGATTCACTGAATTGCGTTTAGGAGAGAATGGTAAAAGGGAACTTGAAGACAGTGAATAGAGATAATTCTTTCAAGGATTTTGTTGCAAGGGGAGCCACCAGGTTAGTGGCTGGTAGGGAAGTGAGGATCACAAGAAGGGTCTTTTTAAGATGAGAGAAGTAGCAATAAAGCAATATTTTGTATGCTGATGGAGCTATTTCAGCAGAAAATGAAAAAATTCAGTAATGCAAGGGAGAGAATGGGGAAGCATTGCTGAAATAATGTCTTTGAATATGCAAGACAGGAGTGAAGGAAATGATGGAGAGCAGAATCTGGCTGAAGATGGGGCACAGACTTGGGGACAGAACAACAGAACATGTGGAAATAGAAGCTGCTAGGGATTAGAGTGCACGTATGTGGGCTCAGTTGCTCAGTTGCGTCTGACTCTTTGTCACCCTGTGGACTGGAGTCCACCAGGCTCCTCTGTCCATGGGATTTCCCAGGCAAGAAAACTGAGGCAGGTTGCCATTTCCTACTCCAGGGGGTCTTCCTGGTCCAGGGATCGAATCCCTGTCCCCTGCATCTCCTGCATTGGCAGGCAGGTTCTCTACTAGTGAGCTACCTGGGGAGCCCAAGTGAGTAGAATGTAATGCTATAATAACAACCAGTTTTTACTATACACCTAGGATGCGCTAGGCACTGAATATAGACAAGGGATTCACAAAAGTCCCAGTGAGGTGGGTACTAGCTTCCATCGTTAACAGGTGATGAAACAGGTTTAGAGAGTGGAACAGCTTCAGAGAGTGGAATAACTTGACCAAGGTCATACTAAGACTGATAACTGGTAACGTGGTTATGGTAGCCTTCAAAACCATGCCTTCCTTATGCCAAAAGTCGTAGTGATAACCACTGTTCTCTGCTATTTCTCCAGAGGATGTCTGTGGTCTATTGGGGATGGATCTCTGGAAGAATCATTGGACACCTCCGCAGAGGGCATCAGATTCCAGCAGAAGCCATGAATAAAACAGGAGTCAAGAGGCTGCAGTCAGCACAGTTTGTCACTTCTCCTTTCTTTTTGTCTAAATGTGGTTTCAAGTAACCACAAAATGGTGGTCCAAGGGAAAACTCTCCCCCAAGAATGCCACTGACATTTAATATTCCTCTCCACAAAAGGAGGAAATAAGAACTTGTCTAGAACCCACTGAGTAGATCAGAGAAGGTGATAGACAGACGTAGAGGGAGCTTTAGCACAGTCTCCAACACTAAGCCCTGTACATCTGTATGCCAGACCTGAGTATAGTACTGGAGTTGAGTACACTGCTTTCTGTCCCCTGTATCACCTTTTAAGGGTAGTTTGTCTTTCCTGTAGAAGATCTGAAGATGCCTAAAACTGGAGACCATCTAGTCCAGCCTCCCACCCAGTGGGGAATGCTCTCATAAATGACCCTGCCAGATCCCTTTTGGACAGCTTCATTGATGGGGATCTCACTATGTTATTGCTTCTCTGGTGACTCAGATGGTAAAGAATCTGCCTGCAATATGAGAGACCCAGCTTCAATCTCTGGGTCAGGAAGATCCCCTGGAGAAGGGATCTACTTCAGTCTTTTTGTATGAAGAATCCCATGGACAGAGCAGCCTGACAGGCTATAGTCCATGGATTCACAAAGAATCAGACATGACTGAGAGACTGACATTTTTGCTTTCACTTTTCTGTGTTACTGGACAGGTGGCTCCACTGTAGTGGACAGCTACAATTGCTCGAGTTTTGCCTTAAATTTTGCTAGAATCCGCTTTCTTTCATCCCTCTGCCCCAACTACAGCAATGAAGTTATACCTGCTTGCTTTCCTGGTTAGACCATTTATCCTAAGCAGCTTCGGTGGAGGCAGAGAAGGTTTACTTCTATAAACTTATGGAAATAAACTTGGTGGTTGCAAGAGTGGAAGCAGCAGGAGCCGAGGGAGCCTGCTGTACAGAATACCAGGTGTTGATCCTTTTTGTTCCAGTGAGGCAGAGAAAGACCAGATTTGGTGTATCCCTGACACTACTCTGTGCTCTGTCATTTGGACCCCTTGGCTTCCTTCTTCCACTGGGATCTGCTCTGCTATGATTCTCCTAGCAATGCTTGTCTGGTAGAGAGTAAGTGAAAGAGTCTCCCCAGCCCCACTCCTCTCCCTTAGATCACCCTGATTTATCTGAGCAGTTTTGCTCATAATGAGCCATCCTTGAGGGAGCCCTAGTGATATCACTCATCACAGCAAGCTAGCTTGAGAGAGAAGCTGTCACATCTGAAATGCCATATTTCTCCCAGAAAGGAGGAAATCTGTGAGACGCCATGGGCAATGACGGTGAATGGTGCAGATCTGGGTCCTAAGATGCTTCAGTCGTGTCTCACTCTTTGTGATCCCATGGACTGTAGCCCGCTAGGCTCCTCTGTCTATGGGGATTCTCCAGGCAAGAATATTGGAGAGGGGTGCCATGCCCTCCTCCAGGGGATCTTCCCAACCCAGGGATTGAACCCGCATCTCTTTTGTCTCCTGCCTTGGCAAGCAGGTTCTTCATCACTAGCACCACCATTCTTACCTGTTGCAGAGCAAAGAAGGGAAAGCCATTTGCTAAAGTTCTACAGAAGTGGGTGCCACACCCAGGTCCAGGTGTCCTGGGAGGACAGTTTGTTACACTGAGGTGAAAAAGTAACACGCTTCCCCCCCCCTTTTTTTTTTACAATAATTTCTAAACTGCTTCTATACACTATATTTTATTCTTTCTAGGGACAGCTTTGTGAATTAACAGAACATTCTCTTTAAGTTCCATTCAGGGTGAACATCGAGTCCTGCCTTCAGAGAGGTACAGGATGGTGAGTGAAATGCAAGTTCTGCCCAGCTCCCTGCCCATTTGCCTGTTTCTGCAGCTTTAGCCCACTCTGCAGCAGAGAAGCATCAAGATAGAGGGAGGTCCTGAGAAGGTGCATGGAGTTGGACTGCCAGCATCTGAAGCATGGTCAACCTGATTCCAGAACTTAGAGAAAAGGGTCAGATGGGTGCACATGGAGTTGGGGAAGAATTATTTTCTTTAGGGTCCATGGTTCTATCATGAATTAAAACATTTTGAGGTTGGTGAATCCTTTTGTACTTCTGAAAAGACGCAAGTAATTATTCATCACCTTTGACTCCTCTGCGCAACATGGGACAGCCACCAGTGATGTGTGGAGTTCTTCCCTTGGTGACCCAGTCACAAGCAAGAAAACACAAGATGCAACAAGCACCTACCACATCCAGAGATAGTGCTAAGAGCTTTTATATATGCTACCGCATTTAATCCTCCACTTGGTTAGAAGCAAGACGTTATGAAATCTTACACAAAAGGAAACCAAGGCTTGGAAAAGTTATATAAACAGACAGTTCTCCAAAGAAGACATACAGATGGCTAACAAACACATGAAAAGATGCTCAACATCACTCATTATCAGAGAAATGCAGATCAAAACTACCATTAGGTACCATCTCACGCCGGTCAGAATGGCTGCTATCCAAAAATCTATAAACAATAAATGCTGGAGAGGGTGTGGAGAAAAGGGAACCCTCTTACACTGTTGGTGAGAATGCAAACTAGTACAGCCACTATGGAGAACAGTGTGGAGATTCCTTTAAAAACTGGAAATAGAACTGCCATATGACTCAGCAATCACACTCCTGGGCATATACACCTAGGAAACCAGAATTGAAAGAGACACATGTACCCTAATGTTCATCACAGCACTGTTTATAATAGCTAGGACATGGAAGCAACCTAGATGTCCATCAGCAGACGAATGGATAAGAAAGCTGTGGTACATATACACAATGGAATATTACTCAGCTATTAAAAAGAATACATTTGAATCAGTTCTAATGAGGTGGATGAAACTGGAGCCTATTATACAGAATGAAGTAAGCCAGAAAGAAAAACACCAATACAGTATACTATAACATATATATGGAATTTAGAAAGATGGCAACAATAACCCTGTATACGAGACAGCAAAAGAGACACAGATGTATAGAACAGTCTTTTGGACTCTGTGAGAGAAGACGTGGGTGGGATGATCTGAGAGGATAGCACTGAAACGTGCATATTATCATATGTGAAACAGATTGCCAGTCCAGGTTCAATGCATTGAGACAGGGTGCTCAGGGCTGGTGCACTAGAATGACCCAGAGGGACAGGATGGGGAGGGATGTGGGAGGGGGGTTCAGGATGGGAACACATGTAAACCCATGGCTGATTCATATCAATGTATGCCAAAAACCACTACAATATTGTAAAGTAATTAGTCTCCAACTGAAATAAATAAAATTTTTAAAAAAGTGCAGGTCTGAGCTCTGGTTAATTTCAAGTTTATTGCACATTATCCTAGATTAAACCATGAAGTGTTTCACCATGTACACCAATCCCATCATGATAAATTTTGGAAAATTGTCTTGATTCTTCTCTGGATTTTGATCGAGTCTCGAACTGTTTGAAATAAGTGGAAATTGAATTGCTTTATGGTTCATTGGAAGGACTTATGCTAAATCTGAAACTCTAATACTTTGGCCACCTCATGTGACGAGTTGACTCACTGGAAAAGAGTCTGATGCTGGGAGGGATTGGGTGTGGGAGGAGACGGGGACGGCAGAGAATGAGATGGCTGGATGGCATCACCGACTCGATGGACATGAGTTTGAGTGAACTCCGGGAGTTGGTGATGGACAGGGAGGCCTGGCATGCTGTGGTTCATGGGGTCGCAAAGAGTCGGACATGACTAAGCGACTGAACTGAACTGAACTGAACTGAACTGAACTGAATGGTTAACAGGGACTTGGTACCTATAATTGGTTTTAGGAGTTACAGGATAGCATCAGTGCCAACTTTTGGAGGGCTCATATAGAAGGTGCCAATAAATGCTGGTTTGAGAGAAAAAGTACATCCAAACTTTGCTTACAGTTCAGTATAGTGAGGGCATATTAGGAACCTGTTGTGATAGAGTCCTCTACCAGACATTGTGGGAGACCAAGTGGAAATATTTGTAAATTGCTTGAAAAGACACAGGACACAGCTGTACAACTACACCTAAAGTGCAGGTAAATTATAACAAATATGCTCAAATATGCAATGAAGACAGTAAAAGCTCCAGGAGGTCATAGGCCAGAGGAGTGAGAGATGGAGCAGTTACAGTACTCAGTGCAGGACGGAAGCTTGGTCTGGGGTTGAAAGAGTATAGAATTTGCCTGAGAAGAAAGACATGGAGACCTTCTAAATGGGAGGAGGAGGGACTACTTAGGTGTGGAGTTGAGAATGCCTACAGTTTCAGGGGGAAGGATGAGGTCCTCATGTTGGTAGGAAATGCACAGGAAACAGTTGAAGATTTGATAAGAAAGGTCATTGGTCTGAATGCTGACCTCACATGTGAACCTTACTGCAGTGACCATGAAAAGCCATAGCAATTTCTTGAGCAGAGGAAAGCTCTAAGAAAAGGAGTTTTCAAGTTTGAGATTGTAGGAAGTGAGCTCACAATGCTTTTGAAAGTTGAATCTGCGGCAAATCATTTCCATATATTATAAAAAGAATTACTTTAGACCTGTTGTTCGGTCGCTAAGTCATGTCTGACTCTGCAACCCCCTGAAACTGCAGCACTCCAGGCTTCCCTGTCCTTCACTATCTCCTGGGGTTTGGTCAAATCCATGTCCACTGAGTCGGTGATGCCATCCAACCATCTCATCCTCTGTCTCCCCCTTCTCCTCTTGCTCTCAATCTTTCCCAGCATCAGGGTCTTTTCTAATGAATCAGCTTTTCACATCAGGTGGCCAAAGTATCAGAGTTTCAGTTTCAGCATCAGTCCTTCCAATGAATATTCAGGGTTGATTTCCTTTAAGAAGTACTTCAGACTATATGTATATAAAACCTATTAACTTGTTGACATTGACTGGACTGCAGCTATCTTTACACTGTTCATGTAGAAAACTATGCATATAGGGGTCTTGTTAAGCTGACTTTTCTTGAAGTTTGGGCAAATTACTTATTGATGAATGGATATGTCTAGTTAAAAATGAGTTTTCCTTATTAACTTTTGAGTCCTTTTACCAACAGTTTGTGAAGTTTCAATATTAGTATGTTACTATGTTCAGGATTAGTATTTGGTTTCAAAGTAAATTAATGCATTTCCTTTAAAAAATGGAAAAGGAATTTTCAGAAACTGGATGTAGGTGTGGCATGCAGGTAAAGTGGTGGGGCAAATTCTGAGGGGAAGGGAGACCATTTGGAAAGCTGTTGTTATGGTCAAAGAGTGAGGTCACGGGCAGTTAACCAAGGTGAAGGTGGAAAAGCAAAGAAGGGCTGAATGGGGCTCAATTCAGGAAATGGTGCCTGAGTGTGCACAGAGGGTAAGGGGAAGTGGGAGGAAGAATTAAGGATGACTTTATGGTTTATGGGGCCTCCCAGCTGGCTCAGTGGTAACTAATCCACCTGCCAAGCAGGAGACTCTGGTTGGATCCCTGGGTCGGGAAGATCCTCTGGAGGAGGAAATAGCAACCCAATCCAGTCTTCTTGCCTGGGAAATCCCATGGACAGAGGAGCCTGGTGAGCTAGAGTCCATGGGGTCGCAAAAAGTTGGACATGATCAAGCAACTGAAAAATAACTATGGTTTAAGCCTAAGTAAAATGAGGGCATCATCCTCTTTTGGAAGAGACTCTAGGTGAAGGACTTTGCTATGGGGATGAGGCAGTGACCTAGGGGTCCAGAAGCCTTGCTCTGAAGTTTTATGTCCTTATTTATTTTAGCTAAGTCACCCCTGCTCCACCTCCAGGTTTGAGGGCTGATAAAATGTGCTTGGAGGTCCATTCTAAGAACTTTATGCAAAACCGTCTATGAAGAAGGTCTGGAAAATGCTCATCTGTCTGCTTCCCCTGCCCTGTTCCCCCATACCTAGCTTGAACATCTCTCCAAAAGGTTGGAGCCTCCAGGGGCCCCACTTCCACATGCAAGAGTCACTGTACACCATTCCACACAATTGTGGGCCTCCTGAGCCTTTGTGCTCAGGGACATTGAAGTTAGCTAACATTCAGAGGGTAGACTGAGCTGGGCGAGCCAAGCCTCATTAGCTGTGTGGTTGGATCATGGTGCCCGCCCCGCGGATTTAAATAGCAGCATTGTCAAGATGAGACAAAGCAACTGTCCCCCTGCATTAAGAGCCCATCAATCCCTATAGCCGTATGCACAGTCCCCTCGGCCAGCTGAAGGCTTCTTGGTGAGATGGTGTGCGGAGGAGGCAGCTGTCTGTGGAAAAGGGACCATAACCTGTGCTGTTCCAGGCTTCTACTGATCAAAAGAGCAGAACAGACTGAAGAATGGGCTCTGCCCCCTGTCAGGATGGGGCACTGCCCATGTTGTGAGCATAAATAAACAAGCAACAAAAGGGACTCCAGATGGAACCTCATTTCTGCAGCCCTGAGCAGCCTCTTTTGTCATCTTAAGGGGCAGAGTGACTGCGGGGAAGCAACAGGCAGGTGGGTCCCGATACATATGGAGATGATTGGCTAATATCACCTTGGTAAGATTTCAAAGCAACAGTAAGTGTGTGACCTGCTAAAATATAAATCCTCTCTGTTCTGAAGTGGGGCTTAAAATTCCCACCACCACACATCCACTGTGCTGAGAAATTGCAGTTTTGGTCACCAGTGGTGACCTCTTTTCAAGTTCCTCCAGGTGGGATAACACATTAAAGCATTTAAAGGATCCTGCCTATATTTTTTGTTTGTTTGTTATTAGTTTAAAATATCATTTAATACTCACACCATCCTTCACATACACATGATAATTTTAATTAAAATATCCCAATTATATCAATAATTGTCTCGTTATAAAAAACAAAGTAATAAAATATTAAATATCATATTTTATTTCCTCAAGTGGAAAAATACTTGCTTGCACACATTAAAATTCATAAATCAAATGTGTTTTATAATTGTTGTTTATGTTACCTGTAAAATAGTTTCTCTCTTGTCTTAAAGGAAAATGGTTATTGAATGGTTAATAACATTTTACAGTCTGAACAAGCTAGTTCACCTGCAATGCCTGGAAAGTGCACTTTGACTAACCCTTGTCGATGAAATGGGGAAAAAAAGAAAGTTTCAGAGTGTGGAGTGCTATGGAGTGGAGGAAATAACAGGCCAGGAACAAGAGTCAGTGACCCAAGCTAGCAGTTTGAAGACTCTTGGCCCATTGAGAGGATTCTTGGCCCCTTGAGAGTGGGGATAGAAAACACAAAAAGATATATGAGTTTGCCAACAGTAAGACCATGCATGTTTTTGTGATTAGGCCTTTATATGCATTACTTTATATGTATTTTGTGAAACATTTTATCCATCTTTTTTTTTTATTTTTAAAAATTATTTATAGCTTCTTCTTTGGCTATACCTCATGGCATAGAGAACTTCTCCAACCAGGCATCAAACCTATGCCCCCCTGCAGTGGAAGCATAGAGTATTAACTATTGGATAGCCAAGGAAGCCCCTTTTTCCATCTTCTGTTTGATGTCAAGACCTCCATCATCTACCTAGTAGTATCTTTGACTGATTCTATTTTACAATAGCTTATATTGACATTTCTCAAAGGTATTTGACCACCAAGCACTTATTAACTGATGCAACATCAACAGGAGCACAAGATATAATTTGCACATTTTCTTTGTATTTCCCTTCTGTGAAAACTCACTGTGAGGCATGTTGGAGTTGGATCCTAATTCAATCACTTGCATTATGTGTGACTCTAGATAAATAATGTTGACCTCCTTGGTTCCTCTCTTGTCTCCTGTTCTAACTAAAACTTGGCTGACTTTTATCAAATTGAGATCTTTTGTTTTCAAATTCACTGGAATCCTGTGTTGGGTTATTTGGTAACTGTTCTCTTTGCCTCCCACAGCCACTTCCAGACAGTTCTTTCATCCCTTTTGTAAAAGCCCTTAGCCTTAAGGCTCAAATCCCATGACCATAGCACTTTCTCCCTTTTCCCTAATAATCATTTGAGGAGTTCTTCATCATGCTTATATATTTGTTAAGATTTAACACTTGATTCACCATCTACTTTTCAATACTTGCCCATCTTTGTCTTAGGCAAAGTCAACAACCCATGGACCACAAGTTAGACATCAGGTTTCTTGATTTCTTTGTTTGGTGACCTTCTTACTGAGCCATTCGCTCCAGTACCAGATGGTAGGACACATCAACACCTCAAACTTTGCCTCCAAAATACATGAACTTGAACATTCACTTTTATATTAAAATCTGCTATCCTTCTACCCCAGACCTTCTCAGGCGGCTCAGTGGTAAAGAATGTGCCTACCAATGCAGGAGACCCAGGGATTAAACCTGGAAGATCCCGCGGAGAAGGAAATGGCAACCCCCTCCAGTATTCTTGCTTGAGAAATCCTATGGACAGAGGAGCCTGGCGGACTACAGTCCATGGGGTCACAAAGAGTCAGATACAACTTAGCAACTAAACAACAACATCCTTCTACCCTAGTTACTCAAATACTTCCATGTGTGGGTACTCTGATCTCAAACTTTCATGTCTCTGAACCCCATTTTTATCCATCAGCCCCCCTTCATCTGAAAAGAAGCAACCCACCTTCTCTGTGCTCACATATGAGTGACTGAGCATAGTAGGAGAAAATTATAGAAGTGGGTCAATTGATAATCATGAAATGATGAACACTATCTTAGGTCAAGTTCCCTGGAAATTGATTCTGAGATGGAGATTCATGTTCGCCAAGTTTCTGACTGTTCTTATTTCCTCAGGAAACCTATTTTCTCCCTACTTTATATCTACTTTAGATTTCTCTAATCCTGAGCCAGCACCTTTGCTGGTCTGTGAGACTTACAGACTGGAGTAACCCATTCATTTATCCTTGAAGGATTTAAACTTATGGTCATCAAACCTTTCTTGGGCTGTAACTGGAGCACATATCCATTTATAGTCAAATGAGTAGAAAAGTGTCAAGAGAAATGCCTGTGGATCACTGAAGTGACAAATATATTTCTCTCTGCTTACATTGTATCGCAAGTGACCCTGTCTCCTCTTGGTGATCAGTGTTAATTAACTTCCTGAGATGATGACCGCTTTCTCTGACTGCTGCTTTCATGGTTACAAGCCCAAAGAGGTCACAAAACAGCAATAGAATAAGTTTTAATGAAAGCTTGCTCAAAGTGTCACTTCCAGTGATGTTAAGCAGGGCTGTTCCAACTACCATTCTTCAGTTTCTGTACCCATTTCTACAATATTTTTATATAGAGAGATTATATATAAATATATAATGGATATTGATTTAGGCAATAGAAAAGTATATTGTGCCATGGAAAATAGTCCCCATAAGTTCAGATTATCATAATAAAGCTGGAACCTCACCTGTGTCCTCAAAATACTATATTTTTGCTCTATCAAATTGGCAGTTCTGAAGTATAATAATAGGCCGAGTAAGTCTCATAGTCATGTGTCCCTGCCTTCCCTCGTTGGCCGTAAAGTGGATGTGCTGTTCTGATAAGATATTTTGCAGGATCCCATGTCAATGGATTAAGCACTAATCCACTGTGCTGGCTAAGTGCCTCTGGTCAGGGAAGGCACACTCATAACTGGAATATTTGTTAATACCATCAAGATAAATCTGCTCCTTCCAGGGTAGAAGACCTCAGTGTAACCCAAGTACCACCAAGTGTCAAGTTGGGCTCCTCTAGGACTGATGCCATATTGCAGGCCCAGCATCTGTCTCTGTTGTAAACAGAGTGGACATTTGGCAGCTTCACAAATTAATTTAGCCTTGGTAAGTGGGAGCCCACGCTTCTGAGACCATGTATGGTATCCATTGCTGTCATGGTTGCTGTGTTTATGAACCCAGTGTGCAAGTTAGGGTGTCATGAATAAAGTCTGAGTGAAGTTATTGCTGGCTTTATTATTTTGGTTCTCTCTGAAGAGAATTGCCATATAACATAATAATCTTCACATTTCAGGCCACTCATTTAGGTCAGTCTACAAGATTCTTCTCCATTTTTTCTTGTTTCAGTCTTCCAATCTGTGTGTGTGTCTGTGTGTGTGTGTGTGTGTTTACAATCCCTTGACCAACTGGCCAAGCCTTTTATTATTGCTCATGAGATCATATGTAGTCTTATTTCAGGCTACTTTTCTTTCCACTCAAGGTAAATATTCAGGTGGATTACTCAAAGATCTTTCCTGCTGGTAGTATTTCTCCTCAAGGCCATCTTTCAGGAGTACCTCTGAATGGGGCTATACTCCAGCAAAAGTTTGTTTTCAGTTTCCAGTCACACACCCAACCAATCTATCCACGATCAAGTTCAATCTTCTTTCTCCTTTGTGAGCTGACCATTATGCCAGTGTGAGCTGAAAGGGAGGCATCATAAGTGTGAACTTACAGAGAGATACTAGTATAACAATGGTGAAAAACAGGGCTATGCTTGATCTGTTCTGCCTTCTGGCTCTGCTTGTGCCTGACTTGGAGCTATTTCAATCTTGTAATGGATTGGGACCTGGTAGAATTCAGCTTATGAAGGGTAGTTCTCCTGCAGAGCCACTTGGTGCCCCACAGACAGATGTTCAGTTTCTATCAGTGTCCTTTGGCAAGCTAGTAGCTGATTTTTGAATAGTCATTGCTGTTCAGTTGCTCAATGTGTCTGACTCTTTGCAACCCCATGGAATGGGGCACGCCAGGCTTCCCTGTTCTTCACCACTTCCTGGGTTTGCTCAAACTCATGTCCACTGAGTTGGTGATGCCATCCAATCATCTCATCCTCTCTTGTCCCCTTCTCCTCCTGCCCTCAACCTTTCCCAGCATCAAGGTCTTTTCAAATGAGTCAGTTCTTCTCATAAGGTGGCCAAAGTATTAGAGTTTCAGCTTCAGTATCAGTCCTTCCAATGAAGATTCAGGGTTGATTTTCTTTAGAATTGACTGGTTTGATCTCCTTGCTGTCCAAGGAACTCTCAAGAATCTTCTCTAACATCACAGTTTGAAGGCATCAATTCTTTGACAATCAGCCTTTTTTATTGTTCAGCTCTCACATCTGTACATGACTACTGGAAAAATCATAGCTTTGACTACATGGACCTTTTTAGGCAAAGTAATGTCTCTGCTTTTCAACACACTGTCTAGGTTTGTCATACCTTTTCTTCTGAGGAGTAAATTTAATTTCATGGCTACAGTCACCATCCATAGAAATTTTGGAGTCCAGGAAAATAAAGTTGATTACTGTTTCCATTGTTTCTCCTTTTATTTGCCATGAAGTGATGGGACTGGACGCCATAATCTTTGTTTTTTGAATATTGAGTTTTAAGCCATCTTTTACACTCTCCTCTTTCACCTTCATCAAGAGGCTCTTCAATTCCTCCTCACTTTCTGCCATTAGGGTGGTTTTTGAACAGTAGTATTAACTTTCCTGGTGTTTCAGACAGTAAAGAATCTGCCTGCAATGCAGGAGACCGTAGTTTGACCCCTGAGTTGGGAAGATTCCCTGGAGAAGGGAATGGCTACCCACTCCAGTATTCTTGCCTGGAGAATTCCATGGACTGAGGAGCCTGGAGGGCTACAGTGCAGGGGGTTGCAAAGAGTCGGACATGAGTGAATAACTTTCACTACTACTACTACTACTATTAGTTTCTGCTGCAGGTGCCCTTGCCTTGATACATTTTGATTCTTCCACGAGGACTTACTGTACGTGCCACCTGGTGTCATTTCTCTCTGCAGATACCTATAGTATCGCAGGGTCTGCGAGGTCTGTGGCACACGGTTTAAGGCTGCTTGCACAACAGTCTGACCTGCTACAGAGCCTTTTTCTGCTCTATGCCCCAGTCAAAGCTGGAAGTCTTCCATTTCAGCCATGACATGGATTGGCACCGTATTCACCAGTGTAGCATGTGCTTCCTCTAGCACTGCTGCTGCTGCTGCTAAGTCACTTCAGTCATGTCCGACTCTGTGTGACCCCATAGATGGAAGCCCACCAGGCTCCCCCGTCCCTGGGATTCTCCAGGCAAGAACACTGGAGTGGGTTGCCATTTCCTTCTCCAATGTGTGAAAGTGAAGTTGCTCAGTCGTGTCTGACTTGTAGCGATCCCATGGACTGCAGCCTACCAGGCTCCTCTGTCCATGGGATTTTCTAGGCAAGAGTACTGGAGTGGCTTGCCATTGCCTTCTCCGTCCTCTAGCACAGAAGAGGCCAATTAAGCATTGTGCTTCCTTCTTATTGTTGCAATATGGGCAACACAATCATTTGCTCTTTACTTTGAAGGGAATATCCTGGCATGCCCCAGACACTGGCCCCAAAAAATTTTTACTAATATGACAAGTCCCTTAATCTTCACAGCATTCTGCAGGTCAGACCTCTACCTGGCTGCCACACTGACCTTGTCAATCATTATGACATTGTACTCACCTTACTTTGGATGGTTAAATGCCACTCTTTGGCCTCTATTATTTCATGACTCTATCATCTCTGTTCCTACTAGG
Organism: Moschus berezovskii; assembly: GCF_049115385.1. Lineage (NCBI taxonomy): Eukaryota > Metazoa > Chordata > Mammalia > Artiodactyla > Moschidae > Moschus > Moschus berezovskii. Next base: position 75,588,411 of record NC_142466.1, on the reverse strand, counting down.
GAGTTCAGTTCCATAACATACTCTTCTTTTAGAAGCTCCAGTCTGCAAAGATCAGCCAAACCTTGAACTTTTCAAGAATTTTAGTATCTTTCTCTGTTAGTAACCTCCAGGAGGCCGTAACAAAATAGCATTGACTGGTGCTTAAAAAGAAATTTATTTTTCTTAGTTCTCAAGGTTAGAAATCCAAGATCAAGGTTCTAGCCAATTCAGCTTCTGGTGAGAGCTTTCTGTCTGGCTTGCAGATGGCCACTTTTTAATATGTCCCACATTTTCATGTGCCTTTTGACAGCCCCATGGGGATAGGGAGAGAGAGAGAGAATTTGCTTTCTAATCTTATAACCTTAGAGTCCCAACCTTATGACTTCAGTTAGCCTAAATTACTTCCGAAGACCTGACCTCCAAAATACAGACTCAGTGGACGTGAGTTTGAGTTTGAGCAAACTCCAGGAGACAGTGAAGGACAGGGAAGCCTGGCATGCTACAGTCCATGGGGTTGCAAAGAGTCAGACATGACTGAGTGACTGAACAGCAAGGGTTTAGGGCATCAATATACAAATTTTAGAGGGACACCTATGTTCTCACCTGCATATTCCTTACTGCTTTGATGAATGAAGTGTCCTTTAGGCTTTCACATGGAACCCTGTCAGCTGAGAGTATCAAGCTTTTCATAGTGTATTCATTCTAGCATGACCACTTCTCAGAATTTATTCCATCGTCTGCCACTACAGTTTTGGCATTTCTATTTCATTTAGCATGGGTCACTCCAGCATGTGTCCTGGAAGGGTCTACCCATATGACTAGCTCCCTTTTATCAAACTTTATGATCCACTATACTTGACCTAAAACTCTCAGGAGCCAGTTCCATCTCCTGCTGCTACACGTAGGTAGATCTTACAGCCCCTTTGACATGTGACACCCTTTCTCCCTTGCTGGGCCCAGAACTTCCCAATTATCTTATACTGAGACATGACCTTAACTATGGGTCTTGCACCAAGAAAGCCAGGTGGGGTTGTATCCTCAAGGAGGAGTGTGTTTGACAAATAAGAGGCCTTTGCAACACTTTCAAGCAAGAGGAGGGAGAGAGTCATCTTCTAAGAGATAAGAGTGGACCATTTCTAGAATTCTGGAGAATATGGGGTTTCAAGGTTGAGATTGTGAACACCAATGTTCCCATCCTAACACTCAGGTTTCCACTGTTTCTCAGTCATATTTCTGACCTTGGTGTAGCAGACTTATTGAGACTCAGAATTCAGACTTCTCTAATGTCTTGCTATCCTTATAATTTTTCCAGTGTCAGGTGTGGATGTGAGAGTTGGATCATAAAGAAGGCTGAGCACCAAAGAATTGGTGCTTTCTAATTGTGGTGCTGGAAAAGACTCTTGAGAGTCCCTTGGACCACAAGATCAAACCAGTCAATCCTAAAGGAAGTCAACCCTGACTAGTCACTGGAAGGACTGATGCTGAAACTGAAGTTCCAGTATTTGGCCCATGAGATGTGAAGACCTGTCTCATTGGAAAAGACCTTGTTGCTAGGAAAGATTGAAGGCAAAAGGAGAAGGGTGTGGCAGAAGATGAGATTATTATATAGCATCACTGACTCAATGGACAGGAATTTGAGCAAACTCCGGGAGATAGTGGAGGACAGGGAAAACTGTCATGCTGTAGTCCATGGGGTTGCAAAAAGTTGGAGATGACTTCGCAGTTAAACAACAAGTCTTTATAATTAAGCTTGTGGCCTGATCCTTGACTTTTTCTGCCTCCTTCTGCAGGAAAGGGCCCTCTTTATATACTGCTAAGGAGGCCCTCTGACTTTTACACTTTGCCTTAAATTGGTGAATAATCACCCTCAGTCTTCACTGTCTCTCTCCAAGACGTTAATAGCACTCAGCAGCCGCCGTTCAATCCCATAGGCTTGAAAGTGACTGCTTTCTGATACTTCTCAAATCCTTGAGATATTTCAGCCTCCGATGCTTCCCCTCCCACTGGTACCTCATCCCAGTTTACCACCTGGTAAAAACTGTAATAACTCTTGCTACAGCACATTAGGGGCCCTCTGGACTCCAGCTACCTTCAGTGGCAGGCCTCATTTACAGCTGGATCTACCCAGATATACTAAGCCAAAATCCCATTTTAGAGTCTGCTTCTTGGCTTCTCTGGTGGTCCAGTAGCTAAGAATCCATCTCGCAATGTAGGGGTGTGTACTGAGATTAAGTCCCTCAGTCATGCCCAACTCTTTGTGACCCCACGGACTGTACCTGCCAGGTGTGAAAAGTCACAACAATGAGGAGCCAGTGCACAGCCACTAGAAGATAGCTCCTGCTCAATGCAACTAGAGAAAGTCCATGCACAGCAATGAAGATCCAACACAACCAAAGATTAAATAAGTAAATAATCTTAACAAACTAAATAAAGTCTGCTTCTTGATACCAACTCTCTTAGTTCAGGCTCCTTGAAAGCAGACTTTGAGATGGAGATTTGTGTTCAGGAGATTTATGGGGAGTGCTCTCAGGAATCATTCCTAGAAAGGAGTAAAGGATGCAAGACTGGGCAGAGGGGGGAGGCAAATCATTACTTGGCAGTATCAGAAGTCTCAGCCACCCCACAGGAAGCTTGGAGCTGGGAGGGACCTTCAGAGTTGTCCCAAATTAATTTTGTAGTCATATCCATCAGTTTTTCACCTTCTGGTTTTAGTGCCTTTGGGATTAGTTAAGTAATCATCCCAAACCTAAAGCAACAAATTTATTTTCCAACTTTTTTTCCTATTTGTTTATATGTTTGCTTTTCTCGGCTCCTAATGGGTAAACTTATTATAAATAAATAAATTATGACCAAAGTCTGAGTGATTTAAACATATGTAAACTTCCTGGACTCAGCACCTTAAACTTAACTCACATTTCTGAAGTTGCTGGAATCTTTGAGGAATCTTCAAGAACAGAATTGTCAGGAGACCAGAGAACCAGTGTCAGGACGATTTTCAAAAAGGGAATGAGAAAACAAAACAAAATTGCAAAATGGGTTATAGAAAAGCAAAGTTTAAGAATATCCAGAAAAGGAAAGAGAGAATTCTACATTCCAGAGTGAGTTCTCCCAGAGTATGTCATGTCAGACTTTTTTTATTTTTGGTCTAAGTAAAGATTTTAGATTAGTAGATCTGGAAAATGCCTTTCTGGATTTCATTAAGACATTTTGAAAAAGAAAATTACATTGCATTACATTCTATCTATCCTATCCTGCCTTAGTATAGTCTAGCCTAAGAAATACAAAGAAAGGATAAAAGGATTTTAGACATAATAACTTAGTGAAGAATGCAAAAATTCACATTGGTGATAAACTAGAGAGAGGTTTTCAGTGACCTTTCTCAGGGCTCTGACTTACCTCAATGCTGGTCAAAATATTAGTCTGTGACTTCTATGAAGACAGAAGCAATAGTCATCAAATTTGTGGATGACACAAACTTGGTATGGTTAGTGAATATGCTGGATGACAGAATGACGTTCCCAAAGTTCTTGACAAACTGAAAGAATGAAATGAGTCTAAACTGATGAAATTTAACCAAGGAGAATGTAATATCCTATATTGAGCTTAGGATTGGAGTTTAACAACTCCACAATCATAGGATGGGATGATTATAACACTGTTGTTGTTGTTCAGTGGCTAAGTCTTACGTGACTTTTTGCAACTCCACGGACTGTAGCATGCCAGGCTCCTCTGTCTTCCTCTATCTCCTGGAGTTTGCTCCAATTCATGTTCTCTGAGTCAGTGGTGCTATCTAACCATCTCATCTTCTGCTGCCCCTACTCCTCTTGCCTTCAATCTTTCCCAGCATCAGGGTCTTTTCCAATGAGTAGTCAGCTCTTCATATCAAGTGGCCAAAGTATTGGAGCTTCAGCTTCAGCAATGTAATAGTTGTAAAGGAAAACAAACAATGCCTGGGATTTAGTTGAGAGTAAATTCATTGACACCACCTAAAAACAAATGCACTCTTGACTACCGGAACAAAACTGCACTGCTTAAAGTAAGAGGTAACCGTTTTGTTACATCCTGTGTAAGTGAAGTCACAGATGGAGGAATGTATTCTAGGTGCCATACTTTGCTAGACCAAGTCTGGAGGAGAGGACCCAGAAAGATGGAAATCCACAAAGACTTACATGCAGCCAGTTATCTTGGAAACTGGTGCTGTCTAGTCTGAAAAGATAAAGCTGAGAGAAATACACTGGCCCTGGCTGCAAATATTTGAAAGAATCTCACAGAGGGGAAAGGATTAGCATTTTCTTTTCCTTCCAAGTGTTAGAAATGTAGCTTTCAACAAGTTGAAAGCTACAAAACACAGATTTAATACAAGGAAGAACTTCAGTTCAGAGTTACCTTTATGCGTGTACTGTCATGACATGACTTGTAAAGCACACATTTGATGATGACACAGAGTGTATGTTTTAGGAAAGATTCAGGCATCCATTGAGTTGAAGGTTTGACTGGAAGATGATTAAGCTTCCTTTCAACCCTCAGGTTCCTTTCCCCTAAGCCAAAGGCCAGAATTTCTGTTGACTTTGAGTAGATCATTATTGGAATGTGGTCTCTTGCTCAGGGCCCAGAAAATTTAGACAGGTCAAGAGTGATCTTTTTAAAGAAGGCCTCTTTTGAAGAAATTTAAACTATTTATGTTCTGGGGCTCTGTGTCCGTAAATATTTCTGAAATAGAAGCAAGAGAGTAGCGCCATCCACTTTAAGTAGCGCCATCCACTTTAAGCCATCCCTTCTTTGTCCTCTCTAAGCTGTCAAAATCTGCTCTTATGTCTTTTCTTCAAGTTCAATCATACAAGACTAAAAACAATTCAAAGACTTCTCTTTCTAAGGAATAAGTTTCTTCAGGGGTTAATAATGAGTCTATTTGTTAAATATTTACTATATTCCAAGCACCGCACTAAGCACTTGATTATATTTATTCAGTTTTCAAAGCAACCTTGTAAGTGGGTGTTGTCATTATTATCAATTTGCAGATGGAGAAACCAACGTTCAGAAAGTCAATAGTCAGTCAGTCAGTAAGTGGCAGAGCTGAAATGCAAATCCAAGTTGTCAATCTAGGAATTAAAAAAATAACAAAACCGGTAACCCCTATACAACACTGCCTCTCCGAGGCAAACAGAGGATTCTAGTATATGTAAGAATTCAGATAGCAACATCCCCCATTGTGCCTTCATGAACAGCCGAGCAGACCCAAGTATAGAACAAGCCAGACTGGAGAAGACAGTGTCTTTCCAACAACCCGAGAGATCATTGCTTGGTGATGACACCTTTCGTGTGTGTGTATGTGCTACCAACAACCACAGTCTGCTCACATAAATTGAGTCTTATTTCAATTGGCTCATTTGCTGAGAGAAACAAGTCCACCTGCCAATGTGAATAAAGCCAGAAAGGCCACAGAGGAGACAGGAGATGGAGAGATGTTTTCTGATATTTCAAGGAAAAAAAAAAAAACCCACACATTTATTGTGCTTTTTTCTCATTACAAAAGCATTCTTTCCTAGTTGTGAAACCAATTAGAAAATACAGAAAAATATACGGAAGCTAACATTTGCAATCCTGACACAGTCCAGATACTTAGATGACCACATGACCATTTAGGGACAGATGCTTTCAGTCATGTAGGCATAAATTTACACTTTTAAAAAAAATGCAAACTCTGTACACAATGTTTTGTAGACTCTTTTTTTTCAGTGAATGTATTGTTGTGAACATTTTTCCACCTCATTACATTTTCTTCTTACCCCATCATTTGGAATGGCTACATAGCATTCTGCTGCACGAATGTGCCATAATTAGAACCTCATTTCTCTGAAATAAATCAAGCACAAGAAGCACTCTTGCAGGTCAAGCACAAATGTTTTAAGAGGTGGTACAGTGAGTGCTAAAATCAGGAGGTGAGGAAAAAAGGAGCAAATGGAGCAAGGACACTGGTTGGCTGGGGTTTGGATTGGAGATCTGCCCTGGGGCTTTAAGAAATGGAAGCAGAAAAGACATTGAATAATGGTAATAGAAATTTAAAATGGGAAAAATTTCCCCAGAGAGAATGAGAAGAAGGGAGCTGATAGACTGGAAAGGGTTGCTGAGATGGGGGAAGAGGAGGACTTCTAAGACTCTTCTGGGGAGAGAAATGCTTTGTGAGGAGGCAAGCAAGAGTCCTGGTCTGAGTAAATGGAGGAATTAGGATTTGGTGGGGAATCCAGACCAAGGAGGAGAAGCTCCAAGGGACAACTCGGAGTCTAATCTGCCTGTAAAATGCCCAGGCTCTGCTGTCACCACCAGCTTGTTAAGATGGCCCGTGACCCTGAGAAAGCTTGGATGTTGGAGGTGATCCTGAAGGGCTAATTATCCAAGAGCACAGCTATAGAGATTGTGGAGAGAGGTGCCCCTGTGGTTATATCTCCCCAGGAGACTGACCAGTGGGTGTCTGGTAGCCATGACAGAGGATGGCCAATGGAGGAAGGAGGAGGAGGGCAGGTCTGCTCCTCTGACCACCCAGAATTGCCTGACCCTGCTGCATACTGTTGTTCACTCATGGGCTCCAGGTCCATAGGTGACAGTGAGGGAATGCTGAAGGGACCACCTCAGAGGGAGCTGGCAGGTGCCTCCTGGCCATGCCTCCTGGTCCTCAGCAAGAGGACCCCAATTGCTCAAGGTCTTGGGAATGAACCTGAGGACCCAGAAAGGAGACGGAGATTGAAACAGCCAGGACATGGAACAGCAGGCAGAAGGGGTATTTTCAGAGTACCTCCTTTTGACCTCTGTCTTTACAAAGAAAATCTGATTGAGGGATTGACCTCCACTGGTCAGCCCTTTTAACTAGGATTGTGGGGAGCCTTTATCTGGGCTTTTCAAAAAGACTGGTGGGGATTTTGGAAATCATTTGTGACTCTTTCTATGATGTGAAGACCTCTGTATCAAGGGAGTCTCGTGGTGGTGTAAAGTCAAAACCCCACGTGCTTCATGACCTTGAGCCAGAACTCAGTGACTGAGGTTAGTTCCTCAATGATACACAGGACAGGTAATAATAAGATCTCTGCCATACATGCAGGGATTAGAGAACCAATTGCTGCTTTTCTGAGAGAAGAGGCTGATTCAACACCTATCTTTCCTTAAGAGCATGGTCTGGGGAAATTACCATTTTTCTTAGAAAATTGTCCTCTTCCTGGATCCCAGATATCATCACCTCTACCCTATGGACAGATTCACAGTAACACATCTTCAGAGGCATCAATAGAAATGGCTCTGGAACAGAGGGGTTGAAGTTGTCCTGGCCTCTTCAGCCCATTCTTTCTCTTCCAGAAAGTTCAATGGGCAAAAGAAAATTATCAGAAGCTTGTTTGAGGCTCACAGAATCAGAAGCAGAAAAAATAATCCTATGACTCAAATGTTTGCTGGCTGGAACAGACTGACACATCTGCCTCCACAGTCAGTATTTGTCAGATGGATGGACACTTGTACTAGCCTGACAGGCCAGCCTTTGAAATGGCCCTTCTCCTAGGAGGCCACAATAAAACTGATTAGGTTTCTTCTTACCAAATTGCAGTCTCACTCCCATTTTATCTCCCTGAGATTGCTCCGAGAACCCAAAACCACCTTGACTGGAGTGCTGGGTATTCTCAAACACTTGAGTCCTACAATTACAGATAATCTCTTGACTTTCACAGTTGCCTAATCACTTCCATTGTGTGTGAATTTTACTAGGTTTAACTCTCAGAGGACTATATTCCCTCCTCATCAAGTTCTTGGGGCTCTCAGCTTCTTACAGTCACTCCTCTGTAGACTGTTAAATGCAGATGTAAAAGTTTTCAGAACCATCAGGGATTATTCAATTTTAGGGTTATTCAATTTTGGGCTAAGACAACACTCTTGTGTTGTTAAGAGAACTACACCTCAGAGTTCAGCTTCCCGACTGGGGCCTTTCTCACTACAAATTTTGCAGGAAAAGGGACCCTTCCAGGGATTGAGTGTGGGTTTTTGTCTACTGCTCAGAAATAAATTGTCCAAGGGGACACACATGATGATAAAGCCAGAGATTTTATTGAGAAGAGGTGCCTGGGCAGAGGGCAGCAGAGAAAAAGAACGCAGGAGAACTACTCTGCCACAACGGCTTGCAGTCTCAGGTTTTATGGTGATGGGACTAGTTTCTGGGTTGTCTCCAGACAATCATTCTGACTCAGGGTCCTTACTGGTGGTGCACTCGTCACTCAGGCAAGATGGATGCCAGCAAGTTGGATTCTAGAAGTTGGTAGGACATATAGACTGGTGTCTCCTCTCTGCTTTCAACCTCTCCTGATTTCTTCAGGTTGTTGTTAGCTTGTCAGTTCTGCATTCCTTACCAAGAACTCGTTATGTAAGATAATTCATGCAAGAGGTTACTATGGTGCCTGGCCAGGGTGAGCAGTTTTGGTCAGTGTATCCCCTAACACAAAGACGGATCTTCCCTCTCCTGAGTACAAGGCCAGCAAACTAGTTAGGAAAGTGCAGAGAACACTTACTTCATCATGTGTCCAATATTCTCTGTCTCATCTTTATTGGGCTTATGCAAGCTCCTTCTGTAACCAATTTCTGAAAATTGGTTAACTGTAGTTTCTTCTCGTATCAGTGCAGTGTGTTTATTGCAGCTGTCTTCTCCCCAGCTGATGCAGAGCATTTATCAGTGAGTGCTATGAATATTTATTGATGTCTACTAATTAACCAAGTAAACAGAGAAGGCCGCAGACCTCAGGTCGTGGTCTTTGAAGAGAAAATCCATGCCTGTTGGATCAGCAGAAATGACTGGTAATGCCCTGGAATCTCTTTGGGGGATTTGAAGGGAGGCTCTTTTGTTGTTGGGAATTGCCTCTATCTCTCTGCCTGATGGCTTCTAATTTCTGATAACTAGTTATCACTGGTAAACCCCTCAACCAATACAAACTCTTCATTCATTATTGTGGATGGAGGCATTGAGGCTGGGGATGGATTATAAGGCCCCTGAAGCAAGTCCTACCAATGCTGCTGGCCTTACTTATCATCCCCTAATCAACCCTGGCCAGTGTGGACCTCCAGCTGGTGGTTGTCCCAGATTTCCAGGAGATGGTGCATTAGTTCTTCCTTTCCACATCCTCACAGGAAAGTGTGACTCCTTCCCTAGTCCTTCCCACACTTGGACCTCCATTCCAACAACCCACATTCCCTGATGCAGCATTTACCCTGTACTTGGAAACTCCTGGGCATGGTCTGATGGCAAACCCTTCCATCCAGCGGACACGGTGGTCCTCCTTGGACAATTAATGCTTTCCTCAAAGCCTTGAAACCAAGCAGGACCTTGTGGGGCTCCTAGGCACCTGTGTTTCCTTTCCTGAGTTCCAAAGGGAAGGTTCAAACAAGTTGCTTATCAGAGAAGGGAGGGGATTCAGAGACAAGGAAGGAACAGCCAAGAAACGATAGCACAGCCTTCAGGGCAGAGTCCTGGCTCTCCCTGAAGGGATGCATATAAAAATGTATTTGAGCTCTTCTGCTGAACTGAAAGCCCCACCAAATGTAAGATGTTAGCTACTTGGTGAGCACTCTTTATTCCAGTAAAGTTCACAGTTCTGCCCATCATCACCTGGTGCCAGATGCTCTCTGGATCAAAGCAATGCTGGCCCTGCCTGCACCCCTATCCTTATCTATAACTGTGTCCCCTTGACTATAAAACTCTTCATGACTCCCCTACCCTACCCTTAGGTTGGGACACCCAGTTTTGAGGGTATTAGTCTGCAGGGGCCCCCTTGCTGCCAAAGCAATACAACTATACTACTTCTCCCAGAATCGTGTCCTCGAGGGTTAATTTGGTGTTGGAGTACAGAGGCTGTATTCCACTTCAGCCTTAACCAAACGAGGTGTCATTTTCCGCTGAGTAGAGTCAGTGGAACAAGGCAGGTGGAGGGAGGGCTGGGCCCTTTTTCCCTCACACACATTAAAATCAATGGTGTTTGCTCCTCTGGTGGAGTGACAACTCATTGCTCTGGACAGGCTGACTTCACAATTGCTCATTCAAGGGGAAATCTGATAAGAAACAATAGTCTGGTCTTCGGGAGCATTAAACCATTGTATTCTAATTTAAACTTCAAGCCCGCTGACTGTCAGGTTTCTCTTCTCCTCCTGTTTCCTGGTTTGTTTGTTTGCATTATTGATTTTTGATTGTTCCCTTTTATAAGACTGCTATAAAAAGAAAGAGATCCTCAAAACCAACTGGCCAAAGGAAAAATCAGTGAGATCTTCCCTGACTATCTGAAAGGGCAAGGACTAATCCATTTAGTTTGGGCAGGGTTGTGTTTTTGTTGTTATTGTTGGTTGTTGGTTTAGCCATTTGAAATGTTTTATTCCAGTTTCTTAGTATGATCTGGTAAACCAAGGTCTCAAAGATAATAAAAATGCTAGTCATGTGTGTATCTGTGCTCAGTTGTGTCCAATTCCTTGTGACGCCATGGACTGTAGCTCATCAGGCTCCTCTGTCCATGGGATTTCCCAGGCAAGAATACTGGAGTGAGTTGCCATTTCTTTCTCCAGAGGGTCTTCCCAACCCAGGGATCAAATCCCAGTCTTTTGCATCTCCTGAATTGGCAGGCACAATTTTTACCTCTGCTGCTGCTGCTAAGTCACTTCAGTCGTGTCCGACTCTGTGTGACCCCATAGACGGAAGCCCACCAGGCTCCCCTGTCCCTGGGATTCTCCAGAGTCACCTCAAAAGCCCTAAAAATGCTAGTTACAAGTCCACACAATAGAATAAACAGAACTGAATCTGTTTGGTCCCTGTAGTCTTAGCTAGTTATCTAACTATTTATGTTTGACAACAACTGTCTTGATATGCAGATGTCAGCAGATAAAGGAGTTGTCACAAATTTTCCAAAACCCTTCTGAGGAGGGAGGAAGGAAGCTTGACCCATAGGTGCCCATTGCAGTGCTGCTGCTGAATTCTGGGTGTGTGTGTGGGTGCTAAGTTGCTTCAGTCGTGTCCGGCTTTTGCAACCCTATGGACTGAAGCCCTCCAGGTTCCTCAGTCCATGGGATTATCCAGGCGTGAATACTGGAGTGGGTTACTGTGCCCTCTTCCAGGGGATATTCCCAATCCAGGATCAAACCCATGTTGCTTATGTTTCTTGCATTGTGTAGGTGAGTTCTTTACCATTAGCACCATCTGGGAAGCCCTTTTGGGCAGTTGTGGGCAAGGCCAGTCTTTGGTCTCTTGGAAGAAGGCTGTATCTCTTCTCTGTGTGAGTTGCCAGGATGCACAGCTCAGAAAACCATACAGAATAGTAATAGTAAAGTTAAACAACCCTTCTGTTGGTTGAAGTGTGATAGTTTCCCATGTTTTTTCAGTGAATTACCTTATTTAAAATCACAGAATTACAGATTATTGTGCAGGAAAGAATAGTTCTCTCTCTATTAGAGAACATCTAATTCAAGCTATGCTTTTCACAGATGAGGACTTTGAAGCCAGGAAACATAAAATGGCTGGAAGATTGCCTCTTACTGGTCTTTTCAGCCTGGGGAAGATGGCAAGACTTATTTTGTGTATTTTCTACAGGTACTAGGTGCCGACCACTCTGTATGTTCTAAGAACACAGTAGTGAACAAAGCAGATGTATTCTTAACTCTCAAAGAGCTTAGGGTTTGGCAAATGAGACTGAAGGATGCACAGCTGCATCCCAGTTTGAGGACTCTAATGGGATGCTTGGTGATCTCTGTGGGAGAAGAACTAACCCAGACTGGGTGTGACCAGGGAAAATTAAAGTGATCTACTGAGTTTCCTCTCCAAAACTTAGCATTTGAGGGTAGAAAAGAGTCTGGTCTCTGGCGAGTGGCTCTCTCAGCACCGTGATCACACGAAGCAAGGATGCTGTGGCTCACGGTGTGGCATTTTTCATTTCAGTGTCACAGTAGCTGTAGGGAGGGCTTGTGGCAGTTATCACCAAGAGGAACCTGAGGCACAGAGAGAGCTCAGCTACATGTTCAAAGTCATGGTGGACTGATTAAAAAAGAGAACTTTCTCTCCCTTTAGGAAGCCCTGGACAGACAAACAGGTACAGATGAGCTCTGAAATCTGGTTTGGGAGGAAAATGCCAGGCAAGTGAAGGTTAAATTCTGATGTTTTAATCTGAGTATTAAGTAGATGTGGTTTGGGTCTCTGTGCCGTTTCCAGAGAGAGTAAGGAGAGTTGGGAATTGACAGGATTTAGAATTTTAAAGTTGGAAAGATAAAGATTTGTGATGACCTACAAGGAGTTGTACATGTGTTCAGTCCAGGATTCCAAGCATTTTTGAACACATAGGTTACAGTTATCCTAAGAGGCCTTGTGAAATCTTTAAAACAAAATGCAAATAAAATCAATTTCAATCCATTTTACTTTAAAAAATTCATAGGTAGAACTTTTAAGAAATGGGAAGATTGCAGAAATGAGCCCTCTGTAGACTCCCAAAGAAGCCATAAATCTTAGTTACTTCCCACAGTCCAGGGTCCAAAGCGAGTAGCAGACTGGGAAGGTGAAAGAGGGCTTCCCCTGGTCTGGGAGCGGGGGTGTTGTGAGGAGCCCATCCTATCACCCTCATCCACAGAAGCACAGGATGAGGTGGGTGCTTCTCCCTCTGTGCCTCCAGGTTGAGGTCTTTGCCTTGGGGAGCTGAAGGAGGAGGGCTAAGAGGAATTGCACGGATTACTGGGTCTAATTCCGGATGCTGGGTTCCTTCCAATGATGAGATCCTTTGTTTTTACATTAACTCATTTTTCTTAAAGGATGTTTAAACGAATGCTTAAAGCGTGTTAGGATATATTCTCTTCCTTGACATCACAGTATAGTGAAACAGCTGAGGTTTGCATCCTTGCCCTGAGCTGATTTACTGCCTGGGGAGCAGCTCCCTTAACCACTCTAGATGTCTGTAGTGACCAAGTAGGGAAAATACCTGGTTCATGGGAGTGCTGCAAATCTAAACAGGCTAAAGGATGCACGATGCCTGATATAGTGTGTAGCACATACGAGGTACACAGCACATGGCAAGTATTATTCTCTTTCATCCATCCACTCACTCATCTTGGGATTTACCAAGGAAAGTAGGATGACTAACAATCCATAGATGAAAAAACTGTGACTCAAAGAGGCAGAGTGCCTTATGTGCCATCACACAGATAATAGGGACCAGAAAACAGATCTTGCGTAGCTCAGGCCAGTGGCCTTTCAACTCCACGTGTTAACAGTAATGTGCGGCACTGGCATCTCTAGAAAGCCTTTCTGGCCTCCCCTGGAAGCAGCCATGTAGGCTTCTATTGACTCTCGGCTATCTACACTGTTGTTCCAAAATTGCTTTTAAGGTGGCATCAAGGCTTCCCAGCTGGCACTAGTGGTAAAGAACCAACCCGCCAATGCAGGAGACATAAGAGACACAGGTTTGATCCCTGAGTCAAGAAAATCCCCTGGAGGAGGGCATGGCAAGCCACTTCAGTATTTTTGCCTGGAGAATCCTATGGACGGAGGAGCCTGGCAGACTACAGCTCATAGGGTCACACGACTGAAGTGCCTTAGCACGCGTGCACGAGCACTATTTCGAGGGGACCTTCCTGGGGGTCCAGTGGTTAAGAATATGCTTTGCAATGCAGGGAACGTGGGTTCAATCCCTGGTTGGGGGCACTAAGATGCCACACAGCACAGGGAAGCTAAGCCCTCTCCGAAACTACTGAGCTGACATGCTCCAGAGCCCACACACCACAGCTAGAGAGCCCGTGCTCTGCAGCAAAAGATCCTCCACAACAAAATGAAGATCCTGCATGCTGCAACTGAAACCTGATGCAACCAAATAAATTAATTAATTCAATAAAATCTTTTTTGAAAATGGAACTATTTCTAGGTGCCTGGGAGAGAGGTCATTTTCCAGATAATTTCTCAAAGCAAACACAAGTGCAGCACTTTCAGGAAGCCTATAGTATGTGTGTGTAGACTTACAGGCTCCAGCATCTTTAGCTGGTGATGATGAGGAACCGGAACATAAGTCACAACGCAGGCTCTGGGCTCTGTCTTTCCATGGTTGGGCTTCCAGGCCTGGGAAGGAGACGATGACCCAGCAGGGGACCCTTGTAATCGTGTATGATCATCTCCACCTTTATCTAGGAGGTGGGGGGCTGGGCTCCTTCAGAGGTTGTTAGGGAGAAGCTGCAGAGGTACCTGCAGCCTCCAGCTCCCCTATTTCAGACAGGATGGTGTGACAGACATTGAACTGGGCTCCTGGTCAGAGAAACTGATATTCTATTATTTACCCCCTGGGACAAGCAACTTAACTTGTTTATGCTTCCACTCAGTTATACAGAAAATACTAATTTTCCGTATCAATGTCTACTAATCATACCTTCTCTTCCAACCTCAGAAGCTCATTGTAGGATTAGCCAGCAGTGAGAATGGAGAGGGAGGCCCATTTGAGAACCATCTGCTGCAGAAACAACAGGATTTAGGGGTGCTAGAAATAACTGAGTTTGATTCCTCTCCTTCTACAAATGGAGACTTTGAGGCAGAGGGATTCATTCAAAGTTAATGCAGCTTTTCACTAAATTGTTAGATTGCCAATTGCAGGGAATAGGAACGCATTCACGAAACAAGTGTATGTGTTAAGACTTAGAGAAGGAACGAGTCTTTGGAAGGTAGTGAATTCCCCTTAACCTGAGGTCATCAATTACTAAAGGATTGTAGAGACTGTTCGCTGGTGCCCTCGGTTGAGCTAAGGTCCTCTTCTGGTGGCCCCTTTAGTGAAAATGTTAGTTGCTCAGTTGTGTCCAGCTCTTTGCAACCCTATGGACTATAGCCCACCAGGCTCCCCTGTCCCTGAAATTCTCCAGGCAAGAATACTGGAGTGGGTTGCCATTCCCTTCTTCAGGGGATCATCCTCACCCAGGGACTGACACCAGATCTCCTGCTCTGGAATCAGATTCTTTAGCATCTGAGCCACCAGGGAAGCCTCTTACGCCTGTGTTAAACCTGACACATTGCACTACAGTTAGGATGTTTCTCCCTCCTACATTAGACATCAGCTCTTTCCAGGCAAGTCCTAGTCCCCTGTCATCCTGCATCCTCAATACCTGGCCCAGGGCCTGGCACACAGGAGGAGCTCAGGGATGCAACACTGAAGGAGCAGTCAAGCCCAGCTCAGTGAATGGACTAGATGACCTCCAAGGTTCACTTCAGAGAGCCGATAATTCTGAACTCCTGTGAGAAGGCTTTGTGGTGTGGGGAGGATAAAAAGAATTGAGCAGAAGACGATGGCTGTGGTAAGGGAAAGGACACTCAGAGTTGGGCCTCAGGGTCCATTTTTAGACCTTTTAATTGTATTCTTACCCTGTCTTCTCATTTAGGGAAAAATGTTAGTTCTAGAATATCAATCGATATTATGTTGCCTGAAGAAAGAAAGGACAGCTTGGGGCTGGGGAGAAGCCCAGGGAAGAGCTCTGAGGCCTTGCTGGCCAGACTCGGGTCCCCTGTGTCCTGGGGTGAGGACAGGAGTGAGGAGTGGGCACAAGTCAGCTGGCTCCGGGAAATAGCCCCCCAATACTCTCTCAGGAAAGGTGGGGGCGGGAGGAGAAGGGGACGACAGAGAATAAGATGGCTGGATGGCATCACTGACTCTGTGGACATGAGTTTGAGTGAACTCTGGGAGTTGGTGATGGACAGGGAGGCCTGGTGTGCTGTGATTCATGGGGTCACGGAGAGTCGGACACGACTGAGCAACTGAACTGAACTGAACTGAACTCTCTTGGCAGGGTGGGAGCGAAGCGGCAGAAACTGGGGTGCCCAGTGGTCCTGAGACCCAGTCTGAGGCTGAAAGAGCCAGTGACAGCTCTGGAACAAGGCAGGAGGCAGTTAATATGTATGTTAAACATATGGAAATGAGAGCAAATAGCGGAGCTAGGGAGACAAATATTGAACAGGGTCTGGGCCTGAGACTAAACCAACACAGGGAAATGAGAGGCTGCTGAAAGTAAATGAGCTGCCAGGGGAAGACGGGGAAGACTGCAGGAGAGAGGCTGAGATCGGAGCCACCAGGAGCACCCTTCTACCTCTGGCCACCAGCTGCCATGCTTGAGCAGTGATGTCACAGACAGGCACGCGTGCCAAGGCGGGGTCCAGGCAAGCTTTGGCTGAGTTTGTCATGGGTCCAAAGTTACGTTTCTTTGTACATTTCAACCCTCCTCAGCGCCTTCTTCCCAATTTCTGGCAATGCTCTCTGTCCTTCACTCCAATCTCCACTCCCATCAACAAGTCTGTCTCAGATAGGAAATCTCCACCAGACTCACTCTCTTTGGTCAGAACTCTGGAGATGGCCGGCTCCAGAATGTTGACTATAGAGATGACAGAGGGTCAGAGCAACAGGAAGATTGGACAGATTGGGAGGAGGTGAACAAGGGACTTGTCTTACTTGTCTTGAAGCTCAGCAAACATACATATTTTTAGTTGGAGGGTATTATTTAGGTTAGGTTGTTAGTTGCCGTTATTTGGGCTGCCTTTGCCGAGGAAAAGGCAGTGGGATTCATAACCAAATATCTTCTCTTCTAGAAGTCAGAAAAGTGATGGCAATTGCAATGGCAGATCTGTCCAAACCATGGGAGATGAGTTGGAGCAGTATATCCACAAGTTTTGCTCCTATCTGGGAGCACTAGGAGGCTTCAGCTCTTTGCTGGGACACTGTCAGGAAGGGCAAAATCCTCAAGTGGACAAGTGGGGGAAGTGGTAGAGAGGG
The DNA here is from genome assembly GCF_049115385.1 of Moschus berezovskii. Taxonomy (NCBI): domain Eukaryota; kingdom Metazoa; phylum Chordata; class Mammalia; order Artiodactyla; family Moschidae; genus Moschus; species Moschus berezovskii. The sequence continues at coordinate 75,571,654 of NC_142466.1, read as the reverse complement.
GAGCTCTGCCATTCAAATGCAGGGATTGTTCCCTCTTATGCTTGTAATCCAGCAGTTACTATGACCCATTGGAGAGATCTTGGAGGTGAGGGAAATTGTGGGAGGAGGCTAGATTCCCTCCAGGGCTCTTTTTGCCCGCTCCCAGGATCAGGGGTATTATGTAAAGACAGAAGGTGCCTCTTGACTGGCTTCATTTGTCAGATCTAGTTCCATATAAAACAAAACTCTCAGGAGATGCAAACCAGGTAATTACGTTTTCAGTAGGTTATTTAAGATCAGAGCAGATGGCAAGTTCCAGAGGTTGGGGCACTGGTAGGAAAACTTTCGAAGCGGGCACTAAAAGAGCAGGGGGTAGCATGGGATCCTAGAGGCAGGAAAATGGTTGAAGGCTCCTGATGATAATAAGTCCATTTCGTTGTTTGTCCAAGCCAACCTGGGATAGAGCATCCTTGGTTTTTGTTTTCTAGAAGGGCTAGTGGACTTTCCAAGACTCTCATCTTATTTAGAAATCTCAGGCCATCCTGGCCCTGCTCCCGCAGCCCCAGCACTTTCCAAAATGTTCTTTTCCTTCACTTCCAAGTCTATGTTACATGTCCAGAGACTCAGTGACTGATCACAATTAACTTCAGTTTCACAAACCTTTATTATGTCTTCTGCAAGTTCTATGCTAAGAGAAGTGTGTGTGCTCATCCGTGTCTGAATCTTTGCAATCCCATGGATTGTAGCCTGCCAGGCTCCTCTGTCCATGGGATTCTCCAGGCAAGAATATTGATGTGGGTAGCCATTCCTTTCTCCAGGGAAACTTTCCAACCCAGGAGTCAAATACATATCTACCTGCATCTCCTGCATTAGCAGGTGGATTCTTTATCACTGAGTCACCTGGGAATCCCATGCTAAGAGGAAAGAACAGCACAAAAGGATAAATAAGGTGTGATTTGCTCTATCTAGACAATGATGGTTGGGTATGAGGGGCAGAGTCACCCACAAATGGCTGAGCTAAGAAAAATGTGATAAGGACTAACACGGAAGTTTCAAATAGATGAGTGTAGCAGAAGAGGGGAGAAGGCAATGGCGAGCCACTCCAGTACTCTTGCCTAGAAAATCCCATGGATGGAGGAGCCTTGTTGGCTGCAGTCCATGGGGTCGCTAGGGGTCGGACACGACTGAGCGACTTCACTTTCTCTTTTCACTTTCACACATTGGAGAAGGAAATGGCAACCCACTCCAGTGTTCTTGCCTGGAGAATCCCGGGGACGGGGGACCCTGGTGGGCTTCTGTCTATGGGGTCACACAGAGTCGGACACGACTGAAGTGACACAGCAGCAGCAGCAGCAGCAGCAGCAGAAGAGGAAAAGGTTCACTGGGTTCTGGTCAAGAGCATCTGTAATGGCCCCTTGGAAAATACATCATTTAAGCAAGGCCTTGACTATGGAGAGAGATATTCAGGTAGAGAAAGAGAAGGGTCAATATGAGCAGAGTGGTGGAGGGCAAGGCAGTTTATACTCACTCCTGGAGCTCCGAGGGAGCTAAGAATGACCAGACAATCCAAACTAGATCAGGATGGTCTTTGTGAGACAGAATGAGAGACTCAGGTACATGCTTAAGGCTATCTTTTATCATGCAAGAAGGAGGGTTCTCACCAGGAACTAAATCAACCAGCACCATGGTATTGGACCTCCAGCCTCAGAATTCAGCATCAAGATTACCTTGACTTTTTGCTATTGTTCAGAACCATTTTCAGATTGGTTTCCAAGGCCAGCCCTTTCCTGGGATACATGAGGTTGCCAGTGATTTCCCAAAGTCACAATGAGAACAGTCCCCTACTTGACCCTCACATCAAGCCTCATGGAATAGAATCAGATTTTCCAGGCCAACCCCTAAGGGACTGATTATTGCCTTGAGAACAAAAGACCTGCAATTGTGCAACTATTGCCTGATGGCCTCAGGTGCCAATGTCCAGTCCTTCCCAGGCAAAGAAAACTAAGGAAATGAAGCCCACAGTCTATTTGGACAAGATAATGGACCTAAGTGACTTAGTGCTTGGAACACAGTAGGTGCTCAGTGGCTTTTGTTATTATTATTAGTGAATCTTTATTAAAACACTATGAGACATGTTTTGTTAGTTTTTATTATTCCCATTACATATATGAATACATTGAAGATCAGAGAGATCAGATAATTGTTCCAAGGTTTTATGGCTAATTGGTGGAGAGCCAGCATTGGAATCCCAGTTTGATTCTAAAATCTATGTTCTTCCCACCATCTCTACTGCCAGAAACAGTTCAGCTGTCAGGTGAAGACGAGGGTTCTTGGATCTCAGCCAAGGGACATTGAACCATCAAGGTGCCAGGGCTGGAGAGGGTGGCAAAGACCTTATCCACTGATAGCTCACTCCTATAATTAGAACCTAATTGTCTCTGTAACACCTTTATTGGAAAGTCATAAGTGTGTTGGCCAGGCAGTCTGCTGTGGGTTGGGAAGCTCCCTGAGAAGCCCAAGAAGAATCAAGCTGATATGAGCATCTCCCTGCCTCCAGCCCACACTCTCTGACCCTCTACAGTAGAAATCTTCTGGGGTATCTTGGCCTGGCTCCCCATTCTTACTCCAGAAATGGTATCTGCCACCTCTCTGCTGTTTTTACAAATGTATGTCTCTTTGGGGAATAGAAGACCCAGAAGGCAATGGCAAGCCACTCCAGTACTCTTGCCTAGAAAATCCCATGGATGGAGGAGCCTGGTAGGCTGCAGTCTGTGGGGTCGCTAAGGGTCAGACGTGACTGACTGACCTCACTTTCACTTTTCACTTTCACACATTGGAGAAGGAAATGGCAACCCACTCCAGTGTTCTTGCCTGGAGAATCCCAAGGACGGGGGAACCTGGTGGGCTTCCGTCTACGGGGTCACACAGAGTCGGACACGACTGAAGTGACTTAGCAGCAGCAGTCCTGGAAATATCTTACATGGTAGAGTATCACTTGGATTGGCACCTTAGCCAAGCTTTCTTGACTGCCTAGTTCTAGACATGGGGGACTCAGAATGGCTTACCAAAAACTATACTTAATTCTATCTCCATATGGGAAGACATTTTTTCCTTTTCTTTCTTCCTGAGATAATGGTCTTGCCTCTACTTGTCTCCCCTCCCTGGAGCTGGGGCCACAAGTCTAACACCAGGCACTCTTGGAGCCTGACTTACAGTGTAATGCCTGCAATGGAGTCAGTTATGTCCCCCACAAATTCATATACTGAAGTCTTAACCCCGAGGATGATGGCATATGGAAATGGGGGCTTGGGGGAGGTAATTAGGGTTAGATGACAACGTAGTGAGGGTTAGGGTTCCCATGATGGATTAATGGTTTGATAAGATTGAAGACAAAAGGAGAAGAAGGTGGCAGAGGATGAGATGGTTAGATAGCATGACTAACTCAGTGGACATGAATTTGGGCACCCTCTGGAAGACAGAGGAGGACAGAGGAGTCTGGTGTGCTGCAGTCCATGGGGTCACAAAGAGTCAGACACAACTTAGCAAGTGAACAGCAACGACAAAGAAGAGGCCGAGGCTATGTCTTCCTCATGCAAGAAGGACGTTGTCACCAAGCCAGAGAGAGGGCTCTCACCATGGTGCTGAATGGACCAGCACCACCACACTGGACTTTCAGCCTCAGAATTCAGCATCAAGGTAACCTTGTTCTTTTGCTATGGTTGAAACCATTTTTAGCATGCTTTCCAAGGCTATGACTTTCCTGGTATACAGGAGCATTAGCTCTTGGACTGGAGCCTTTACCTAGATTTCTCATCCAGTATTCTATTGTTCTCAAGGTTGAGAACCCTACCTTGCTTTCTTTACCAAACTTTTGCGTTTTTGAACCTAAACCCCAGGGACCCTCTGTCTCCAGCCAGACTTCTCTGATCATGAGCATGCATTTGCGTCTTCATCCTCACATTTGGCAGCCTCTGATCCCCATAACAGACTGCCCCACCTCTTCTCCAGGTCACCACCCATTGACCCTGGCAGGTCTTTCTCGGTACTGAACACTGCCCATCTCCTTTTACCATACTCTTCAGAATCAGACCCTTCCCTCCTTGCCTGCCTAATGCTGGAGTTTGAAATATGTCTGAGTATGCGTGCGTGTGAGTGCTAAGTCACTTCAGTTGTGTCCAACTCTTTGCAGTCCCATGGATTGTTGCATACCAGCCTCCTCTGTCCATGATGATTCTCCAGGCAAGAATATTGGAGTGGGTTTCCATGTCCTCCTCCAGTGGATCTTCCCAACCCAGAGATCAAACCCTCATCTATTACATCTCCCGCAATGGCAGGTGGGTTATTTACTACTAATGCCACCTGGGAAGCCCTCACAGTATGTCTACAGGTCCCCAGTTCTCCCATTCTCAACTTCAACTGACGGCAGAGGTCTTTATGCCAGTGTTGGGTGGGGCTTCCTGGACAGGTGGGCACTGGCTGATTTGAAGCTCTAATAAGAATTTCCATTTCAAATCCCATGTGATCTAAACATACATTTTAGTGAAACTTGAGCAAACTTCATATTCCACCAATATTTGCAAAGTAAGAGAGAAAGTCAAGTCATTATGGAATGATATGCTATTAGCATACATTAATGAAAGCAGACTAACACAAAGCCATTCCTCACGGCCCTGACTCTGCCCCAGCCTCTCTGGCAGAGCTGCCTGGTACACGAGGGCATCTTCAGTTCCTATTCTGTGTTTGGATGCCATGAAGACAGGGAGAGAGGGTCTTCTGAGAGATGCAGAGAATAACTCTCACAGGTTAAAGGCAGAATCAGTCAATGAGCTTGACCAGGCTGGAGGCTGGAAGAGGTGAGATGGCAGAGAAGGGCTATCTGGTTGTGGCTCTCAGCCTCTGAGCTTCTGACAATGACCGGGAATGGTGACTGAAGGTGAAGAAGGTGATGCCAAATACGTTTGAGACCTTTGGGTTCATAACTATCCCCCGTCACAATGCAAAGCAGACAAAACCATGCTCTCCTTCCATACCCACTTCCTATACTCTTTAACAATGTTGTCAATTTATAACAAACCCTCTCTTCTTTCTCATCAAGGATAAAGATGATGTCTGTTTTAACCTGATCTGATCTTAGAACGCATATGTTAGCAATAAGTAAATAAAGCTAACTGGGATAAGGGAAAATAGAATTCACTACCCTCTCATCCAACATGGTATAGGATTCTGTTTTCCTAAGAGGATGTGGGTATTTTCTAGCACTTTTAGAAACTTCTGCAGAGGACCCTGAAGGAATCTTTGGTGATCTAGCTAGAGAAAGTCTTGGTCCAGGTGAGACTGACAGGCAGCTGAGATTGGATTCAGTTGACACAACCAGTGGGATGCTGCCCCCAGGGGGCTGAGTCTGGGGTACTCCCTTCACCAGAGTCCCCTGTGACCAACCCTTTGCCCTATTATTTTAGCGACAAAAACCCATGTAAGAATAGCTCAGGGAGGCTCACAGATGCTGCTGCTGCTGCTGCTGCTGCTAAGTTGCTTCAGTCGTGTCCGACTCTGTGCGACCCCATAGATGGCAGCCCACCAGGCTTCTCCGTCCCTGGGTTTCTCCAGGCAAGAACACTGGAGTGGGTTGCCATTTCCTTCTCCAATGCATGAAAGTGAAAAGTGAAAGTGAGGTCGCTCAGTCATGTCCGACTCTGCGACCCCATGGACTACAGCCTACCAGGCTCCTCCATCCATGGGATTTTCCAGACAAGAGCACTGGAGTGGGTGCCAGTGCCTTCTCTGTCACAGATGCTAGTGATTACCTGAGGCCACAGCTCTATTCAGCTTTCCAGGTGGCTCAGTGGTAAAGAAACTGCCTGCCAATGCAGGAGATGCAGGAGACTCAGGTCCAATCCCTGAGTCAGGAAGAACCTTTGGAGGAGGAAATGGCAACCCACTCCAGTATTCTTGCCTAAAAAATTCCATGGACAGAGGAGCCTGGAAGGCCACAGTCCATGGGGTCAGAAACAGTCAGATATGACTGAAGCGACTTAGCGCACACACACACACACACACACACACACGCACACACACACACACAGCTCTGTTCACTGCTGGACTTAAATGTTATGATTTGCACCTCCTGGAAAGCCCTTCTCTGGTCCTCATTTCCTCATCTGCCATGCCCTGAAATTCCTTCATTAGATGGCCACCCATCTGACTCAGAATGTCAGATCTGGAAATGACTTGAAGGTCATCTAGTACATTAATTTTCAAACTTTCTCTATTCAGAGACCCCTTGGAAAATCTGATGGAAATTACCGACTATTTCCCAGGCATATGTACAAAATAACTGTACATGTGAATCTTCTCATACAATTTGTAGAAAATTCCTGGATTCTCCAGACCCATTCATGGGCCCCAGGTTAAGACCTCTTGGTCTAAGTCCTATCTCTACACTTCTTAAATTAACCATAGAGGCAGAGATGATAGTAAGCAACTTGCCCAGGGTCACTTCTCCAAAGATCATTAAATCTTTGGACTGGACCTTTTCTAGGCTTCCTGAGTTTTCTCTGAAAGTGAGAATACTCTTAGGGGGTTACCCCTTTAAGACGGTAAAGAATATGCATGCAATGCAGGAGACCCAGGTTCTATCCCTGGATCCAGCAGATCCCCCTGGAGGAGGGTATGGCAACTTACTCCAGCATTTTTGCCTGGGAAATCTCAAGGGACAGAGGAGCCTGGTGGGCTACAGTCCACAGGGTCTCAAAGAGTCAGACACAGCTGAGTGACTAAACAACAACAAGCTGTTCTTTGAAGTTCAGTGTTATTCTGGGGAGACTGGTGGCCCAGGCCCCATACCTGTAACCTGACACTGCGTGCCAGAGGCAGGTTGTGCTAATTTTGTGCTTCCCTTTTACTGTTTCTCAACCAGGCTTCTTCCTGGCTGGCCCTGAGTCTTAGGGCTCGTGTCAGGAAACAGGATGCTGGCAGCAGAGAAGTTTGGGCCTTAAATAACTGCCTCCCCAGCACAAGGTGAGCCACGGCCATTCCCCGGGCCTCCCTGCTGCGTGTCTCCTGTGCCAGTGGCTGTGAGAGCAGCTTGCCCCCTGCTGGCAGCCCAGCCTGGGAAAGCCAGCCTCTGGATGTGGGACTGCAGAGTCAGGGGTCAGCCTTCAGCCAGGCCTGAAAAGAGGCCAGCCTAAGGCTTGATGACTGTGGCAGGGCCATAGCCACTTTCTCCAGGCAAGAGGCATTAGGGTGAATCAGAACTCAGTGGTGAAGCGGCAACCTCCTGTCCACACAGAAACATACACACTGTTCTGCTGAACATGAACCTGGAGGACAGCTTGATAAACTGGGAAATCAGAAAGGGAAGGGAGTGGATGAAACGGGTGAAGGAGGAGAGGCTGGTGAAGGCAAAGCATGCATCAAGGCATCTACACAAGGCTTGGATTTGTGTGTGTGAGAGAGAAACAGAGATAAAGAGATGGAGACACATAGGAAAGAGAGAAAGACAGACAAGAGATGAAGAGAGAGGAATGCATTGGGAGAATATAGATATATTTGCTTAGTGCCATTCAGCCTCCTCCCTTTGGGGTCCGAGTCCACTGGGATCTGAGACACAGGGCCTGAGACCTTCAAAATCTCTCCTGTGCCCAAGGCAGAACACAAAGCCCAGACCAGATCAGCGGGAAGCTGAAGGAGGTAAACTGTAGAGACCGCCAGGCCTGCTGCAGGCCTTGGAGTCAGAGCTCCCCAGTGAAGGATGTGGAGCAGGCAAATCTCTTATCTTACCAGAACAGTTGAACTCTCCCCGCCCCTACACCCCGCCACCGATATCCAGCACACACAGAATCCAGCCCTTCCAGGCGGGGCTGCCCTGTTCCCATTTATAGCGGCTGCTCGCCTTTCAATTGGGTCTTAAGATGTGATTGCCTCAAATTGCAAAGGTCTGGTCAGCTTTTGAGTGGAAGCAAATTTTGCAGCAGGGGGAGGGAATGTGGGAGACAGGGGAGGGGGAAAGGAGACAGAGGGGAAAAGCTGAAATAGAAAAATTGCTGAAAGGCCTCCTGCAGCCTGTCAGGAGTATTAACTTAGGATGATGGAGGAGAAACGGCTAAGTGGTTTCTGTGTCAGCTACACTGAATCAAACTTGTTCAAATATATGCATGGGAGTGTGCATGGCAGCAAGCCGAGCCCACCTCAGGAATGGAAAACAGCCTCTTAGTTTTAAGGGTTTTCTTTTTTTTTTTATGTTTTGCAAATATGAGAAATGCTATGCATAAATTAGATTAGAAAGAGGGAGAGCTGTGGAGGAAGGGGTTGTCTGGCCCTCTGCTGGAGGGATAGGGAGGGAAGGGGCTGGGAAGCCAGGCCCTGGCTATCTCAGAAAGAAAAGGGAGGTAGGGAGGTGGAGGGCTGAGGCTGCAAGGTCTGGGGGAGGCTGGGGGAGGGATGTGCTGAGTTCCCCACCCAGAGTGGGAGAGAGAATGCCAGGATCCCAAAAGGAAGCAATATACTCTAACAACTGACCAAAAGGAGAAATACCCCTGCACTTGCTTCCCTCCAGATCCCCAGATTCCTCTACCCTCTGCTCCCCAAGACAGATGGCAGCCCAGAGAGATAGAGCACCTGTCCAGGGGATGCTGGGCCCACCTTTAGCGTAGCCCGCTGACCTCAGACATAACTCCTTTATTCTGAGTCCTTGCTGCATGACAGATACTTTGGAGATTAATTTATTTTTCAAACATTTAATAAGTACGTGTATTACAAACAATGGACCAGGCACTGTCTTAGTGCTTAACGTATATTAATTCATTGAACTATAATGACTGCCTTATGGTTCATTTTACAAAGATGAAAAATGAGGCCAAAGAAGGTAGACTTACCCAGAGACACACCCTGTAGTGACAGCGAAGAGTCACATCTTTGTGTATAATCTGCCCTCCTGGAATCAGGGAGACATGCAGCTTGTTTCTTTTTGTTCTTGTTTTTTAATTGATTTTCATTGGAGTATAGTTGGTTTACAATGTTGCATTAGTTTCAGGTGTTCAGTTCAGTTCAGTTCAGTCGCTCAGTCGTGGCTGACTCTTTGAGACCCCATGAATCACAGCACGCCAGGCCTCCCTGTCCATCACCAACTCCTGGAGTTCACTCAAACTCATGTCCATCGAGTCGGTGATGCCATCCAGCCATCTCATTCTCTGTCATCCCCTTCTCCTCTCACCCCCAATCCTTCCCAGCATCAGAGTCTTTTCCAGTGAGTCAACTCGTCACATGAGGTGGCCAAAGTATTGGAGTTTCAGCTTTAGCATCAGTCCTTCCAATGAACACCCAGGATTGATCTCCTTTAGAATGGACTGGTTGAATCTCCTTGCAGTCCAAGAGTCTTCTCCAGCACCACAGTTCAAAAGCATCAATTCTTCGGTGATCAGCTTTCTTCACAGTCCAACTCTCACATCCATACATGTTTCAGGTGTACAGCAAAGTAAATCAGTGACACATATACATACATTCACACTTTTAGATTCTTTCCCCATATAGATCATTACAGAGTATTGAGTAGAGTTCCCTGTGCTATCCAGTAGGTCCTTAGTAGTTATTTATTGTATATATAGTAATGTGTTTATGACAATCCCAATCTCCCAATGTATCCTGCCCACCCCCACCCCCCCCACCACCACCACATTCCCTGCTGGCAACCAGAAGTTTCTTTTCTACATCTGTGACTCTATTTCTGTTTTGTAAATAAGTTCATGTGTTATTATTTTAGATTCCATTTATAAGTGATACCCTATGATATTTGTCTTTCTCTGTTTGACGTCACTCAATACAACAGTCTCTAGGTTGTGAACTGTAGTGTTGGAGAAGACTCTTGAGAGTCCCTTGGACTGCAAGGAGATCAAACCAGTCAATCCTAAAGGAGGCAGTCCCGAATATTTATTGGAAGGACTGACGCTGAAGCTGAAGCTCCAATACTTTGACCACCTGATGCAAAGAACTGACTTAAAGGAAAAGACCCTGATGCTGGTAATGATAAGGCAGGAAAAGGGGACAACAGAGGACGAGATGGTTGGATGGAATCACCAACTTGATGGACATGAGTTTGAGCAAGCTCAGGGAGTTGGTGATGGACAGGGAAGCCTGGCGTGCTACAGTCCGTGAGGTCACAAAGAGTGGGACACGACTGAGCGATTGAACTGAGGTTCATCCATGTCATTGTAAATAGCATTATTTTGTCCTCTGATGACTGAGTAACATTCCATTGTATATAAGTGTGTGTGCTTAGTCACTCAGTCATGTTCAACCCTTTGTGACCCCATGGACTGTGGCCCACCAGGCTCCTCTATCTATGTGGATTTTCCAGGCAAGAACACTGGAGTGGGTTGCTATGCCCTCTTTCAGGGTTTCTTCCCAACCCAGGGGTTGAACCTCCCATACTGGAGGCAGATTCTTTACTATCTGAGCCACCAGGGAAGCCCGATGCATATAAGTACACCTTGTTTATCTCTCAGTGGACATTTAGGTTGCTTCTGTAATGAGGAACATGCCAAGACTTGCTTCTAACCAATAAAATATGGCAAAGGTGATGGGATGTCATTCCGTGATTATGCTGTGGAGATGGAAAACTCTGTCTTAGGAGTCCTTCATGGCCCTATTGTGGGTGGGGAGGGCCACATGGCTGGGAACTGAGGGTGGCTTCAAGAAACTGAGGACCTCAGTCCTACAACCAGAAGGAACTGAATTCTGCCAACGTTCAGCAAGCCTGGAAGAGGGCCCCAGGCTCTGATAAGATTATAGCCTCAACTGACATCATGACTGCTGCCTGGAAGGATTCTGAACAGAGGACTCAGTTAAGTGGTACCAGGGGCTCAGGCCCATGGAAACTGAGCTAATAAACATATGTGGTTTTAACACACTAGTTATGTGGCATTGGAAACATAACACCATGCCTGAGCTGACCTTGGAACTCCTTGCCTTAGGGTTGTTCTGTGCTATTACTTACATAGCCATAATTTCTCATAATTTGCACAGTAACGCTTAAGATAAGGTTCTTCTACTTTCATCTTATGGCTAAAGAAACTGAGGCTCAGGGAGGCTAGTGAATCAGGGCCCCACAGCTGTTAAGGATCTCTGGGAATCCCAGCAACCGTGGTCTATCCATCACAGAGCGTTCTTCACCTGCTCACCACTGCAGGTTGTGGTTCCTTCCTTCATCAGGTAAAGACTACATCAGCTCACCTCTAAAGGCCTGCCCAATGTACATCTTCTCTGACGTTTTTTAAACTTCCTTCACAATTCCCTCTTACTTTTCTTGCAATTTTTTCAACATGTCTTTTCTTTGTCTTTCTCCCTCTCCTCCACTTTGGATCCAGAATTCAACCTCCTACGGTCTCCCTGATGTCCCAATTCACTGTTTTTTATCCTGACCCTCATAAAGAGTTTAATAACTGCCAGGAAAAGTGATGGGCATGGGAAGAACAAGGTTTTTCCTTACCTTCCATCTCTATTTCCTTGCTTCTCTCTTTATTCTTTTTTTTTTTTTTTTTATGTATTTGGCTGTACCAGGTATTAGTTGTTAGTTGTGACATGCAGGTTTCTAGGTGAAGCATCGGGATCTAGTTCCTTGACCAGGGATTGAACACACACCCCCTGCAAAGGGAATGCAGAGTCTTATCCACTGGACTTTAGGGCAAGTCTCTTCTTTGCTTGTTCTGTAATTTGTTCTAGAACTTAATTTTTATATGCTCATTGCTGGTCTTGATGGTCAGCGGTCTGGCATCAGAAGTTTCCACCCCATCCTAGCAATGATGTGGGAGAAGATATCTGATTCCAGGGTCTCAGGAGCAGGTGGACACTTGACTGGTGAGCACGTGTCCTGCTCTCTGCTGGCTTCCCCCTTCAAGCCCTTCCTTCCCACCTTCGTGGGGCAGCTGACACCTGCTCCACAGCAAGGGATGGGCCCCTCCTCCCCTTCCCCGCTTCACCATCTCGCCCAGCATCTGACATCACCTCGGCTAAAGCATTCCTCCTTCCTCTGTGCTGATGGTTTAGGGCTGACAGCCGGGAGACCAGCGAAGGGAATGGCTGCCCCTCCACTGACCTCCTCCATCTGGCCTCTCTCTCAGACAGAAACTGGGAAAACAGTCAGTGAAGAAAGAGTTCCTGGCACATTCACCAGAAGATGGGTAAACTGTGCCAGGATTGCTTGTTCCCTGGCCAGAGGAAGGGTGGCATGGCGCCCGGGAGCTTTCGAGGACCCTTGTTATGATAGCAAACAATGAAACCACTCTCAGCCCAGGATTCTTTACAATTTACCTTCTCTATTCCCAGCCTAGACCTCTGAGACAGCATTTCAGGCAAACCTCAGACCTTTGCTTGTGCACACAGACATGCATGTATACACACATATACAAGTACCCACTGCACACGTGCACACACACACATTCACATGCACACACATGCATGTGAACACATGTCTACATATGTGTGCACACACATGCACATGAAACATACACTCATGCATGTACATACAATGCACTCACACACACTCATGCACTTGCAAACACACACACATACACACACATACATGTGCACACAAGCATACACACACTCATACACATGTATACACAAACACACCCACACATACACATGACGACACAAACACACATGCACAACTACACATACACACATGCTTGTACACACACAATCATACATACCCACATACATGCACAGACACAAATATACATATAGACACACATGCACACACAAACATTGTTACATATACACATAAACATGCATGCACACTTACACACATGTACACACACATTGGCCCAGGAGCCAAACCCTTTATTCCCTTGATATTTCTGGCTAAGCTTTAGACACTTCCAGCTCTCATCTGGGAACTGTCCTTCCCACCTGAAGATTAAACCTCCTTAATTTGATATGCTTTCCTATGCTTTGAGCAGTGTACATAGGATCAAAACACCGATCTCTACATGAAGTTATTCTCAGAATCAATTGAGATAATGTATGTGTGCGTGTTTTCTGGGGTGGAAAGGGATAAACAAATCAACTGCAGCCGAATGTCCCGGCAGAGCCCTGGTTCATTTCGTCTTTGTGCAAGCAGAAGGCATGAGGGCCCAGGGAGCCTACCTTTTGCATACTTGTTCTGTATTAGGTCTTTTTATAAAATACTGAGAAAATAATTTTCTCCTCTATATAGACACCAGGCTTGCTTTTCCTGCATCGCTTATTGCTATTGTGATGGACCAGGACATCAGAAGAGATGCAGACTCCCTGTGGTGAGACTACAGTGGGGACAGGTCCATTTTTCTCCTGTTTATGCCAGTGACTGACTTTCAGTAAGGGAGGAGGGGCCAGTTAGAGCCAGAGACTGAAGAAGCTGGACTTTTCTATCTGGATCCGATAGTTCTGCTGAGTCGGGCTTCAAGTATGAGGCATTCTTTCTCATACATCCAGGTGGCCCCCCAGGCCACACACAGCCCTAGAAGCGTGCAGGCTCAGACAGAGACGGTATCGGCCATCAGCTGCACAGGGGCAGTGAGCACATCCCCCAGGCGAAACAGCTCCGGACCATGGTTCTCAGGTGCAAGGAGAAGACTTTCCAGAACATGCCCATGGGGAGTACCCTGCAGTCAGGGCCCAATTACCATTGCCTCTTGGGGATTATTGCTGACAGGACCTGCCCACCTATACCCACAGGTGGTGAAGCTCCAGGTATTCAGTTGTAGACTGTTGTTTCTTTCATAGTGATCATCCCCAAAGGAAGGTGTACAACTTCCCGGTCTGAAGATATGGATTCTATTCCCTCCCTAACATCTTATGAGTTTCTTGCCTGTTATCCCTTTCATTTCTTATGATGCTAAAGGAACCCAAAAACCCAAACTCAGAACTGATGGGCTTCATCTTCAAATATGTATGAAGTACCAAAAGTGTTCCTAAAATAGTCCACCCTCATCACTGTTCTCATGTAGGATGTTGGGTATACATTAGAAGGAAGTGCCCCCTTGGGCCAGGAAAGTGATAAAATTACCAAAAAATGACCACTTCTTTGGGCTGATAAATTAGAAAAAGAGCTTATGGTTTGGGAATTCCCATCCCTACTTTGCATACCATAGGTTAAAATCATACTGCTTCTACAGAGAACTCAGAGTCAAACTAAAGAGACAAGACAGACAAAAAATGCATCTGATTACATATGGCTTTAAAAGGTTTTGTATGTGATAAGGGGTGGGGTCATACTTTAAGTCTTCTTGGAGGAGGTTGGAGGCTGAGAAAGTCCTGGAAGATAGGGAAAGATAAAACTAAAGGCTTGTCTTCCTGATAGTTCTCCTTTGCATCAGAGAGAAAACAGCACTACTTATAACAATTTCAGACATGCCAAAGTAGTTCAAATCTGTGACTGGAAAATCCCAAGATTCTATCATCTATAGAAACCAGTTTAGAAAATATGTGAAATATTAAGCAATTTGAAATCCATGAAACTGACATCAACAGATTGAGGTTGTATCTTGAACTCCTCTAGGAACGATGGTCCAGTGCCATCAAAACAGTGCTAATTTGATGTTATTCTTGTTTAGTCTCTAAATTGTATCCAACTCTTTTGTGACCCCAAAGATTATAGTCCTCCAGGCTCCTCTGTCCATGGGATTTCCCAGGCAAGAATACAGGAGTAGGTTGCTATTTCCATTTCCAGGTATCTTCCTGACCCAGGGATTGAACCTGCCACTCCTGCATTGCAAGCATTTTTTTTTTTTAACCACTGAGCCACCAGGGAAGACCACTATTGTGATAGCAATCTGAATAATTGCCATTTGTGAAATACTTGCTATCTGCTAAGCAGAGGATGAGATGGTTAGATAGTATCACCAATTATATGAACCTGAATCTGAACAAACTCCAGGAGACAGTGAAGAACAGGGAAGCCTGGCACGCTGCACTCCATGGGGTACAAAGAGTTGGACATGACAGAGTGACTGAACAGTAACAGCAAAGCACTGCTGTGTACTTTAAATGTAATATCCCATCTAATGCTCGTGACACTCTAACAAGCTATACGTTAGATTTACAATTTTATAAATAAGTAAACAGGCTCAGAATAAATAATGATAAGAAGAACTCTTATGTTGTATTTACTATATTCCAGGCACCTTTCCATCCATATATATATATATAAAATCTCCTCATGGTATATACTGGAAAAGACCTTGATGCCAGGAAAGATTGAAGGTAGGAGGAGAAGGGGGTGACAGAGGATGAGATGGTTGAATGGCATCACTGACTCAATGGATATGAGTTTGAGCAAACTCTGGGAGATAATGAAGGATAGTGAAGGATAGAGAAGTCTGGCATCCTGCAGTCCACGGGGTGGCAAAGAGTCAGACACAGTGACTTACTTAATCTTTACTTGATCCTCAGAGCAACTGTTTGAAGTAGTTGTACTATTTTTGCCAGGTCTTATTGATGAGGAAAATGAAACCCAAAGAGGTTAAGTTGCCTAAGAATTTTTTTAAACGTTCAAGAACCAACGGTTGTCAAATGAGAATCAGCATTCAAGCCCAGGCTGATGGGTCTGCTAAGCCCCAGCTTTGCCTACCCTAATGTAGAGCAGCCCAGCTCCAAGTTTTCCACAGAAGGAGTCCTAACAGCAGAAGCATGAACACACCCCACCCTCAGGGTCCTGGGAATATTGCCTAAGGTAGCTAGCTGTCAGTGTGAAATTTTCTTTGAAGACATGTGTTTTTTTCTTGGAAATTTTGGGTGAATTTTGCTTTCTACTCCATAATGAATATTTTAACATAAAAAAAAGGTAATGTTTTGATTTTTGCTGTTCTCAAAACTTTGAGGAAAGAGAATGCTCCAGGAAGCTGTATTGTGCTGACCCCATGGTTTTTCTAAGGTTTCCCAGGTAGTATTAGTGGTAAAGAACCCTCCTACCAATGCAGGAGACATTAGAGACATCAGTTTGATCCCCAGGTCTGGAAGATCCCCTGGAGGAGGGCATGGCAATTCACTCCAGTATTCTTGCCTGGGGAATTTCCTGGACAGAGGAACCTGGTGGGCTACAGTCCATGGGGTTGCAAAGAGTCACAAAGGATTGGACACACACACATGCTTTTGCTGACCTCCTGGTCTACGTTTTTGTGCTCCTGGGTTTATACCTGTCCCATTGCAAGAGGAGTAGTTGAAATGGAAGGAATGTGGCTTTCAAAACCAGAGTGATCAGAACTCAGATCCTGGCTCCATCTTGCCCCCAAGTGCTATTACCTATTGCTCCTTGGCTCTGAGCAAATCTCTGTGTAAATCAGAGATAATATAACAGCTGCCTGTTTGAATGCCATTATAGGATTGAGGTGAAGCATCAGCCACTTAGTAAGAGCTCCATAAGTGGCACCATCTCACTTGACTACTTAGGGTTTGCCATGCCTTTATCACCCAGCATGGGGGAAGGGTACCACTTTGTTAAGCAGGTCGCCTCTATGCTCCTTCACTGCTTGTTTCTGGGTTTGGTGGTGGGAGAGATGCTATTTTTGTTTTTCTTTTTTTCTCCTGGACAGGAGCTCTGTATGTAATGTCTGTTCCCCACAAGCCTACCCCATCCATGGGGCTTATGTGGGAATGGTACACTTTCTGTCTCTCTTTCATGTACATTTAAATCATCTGCTGGCTTAGAAAAGGAGTTGTTTTCTATTGACTGGTGGTTCTGCTCAGAAGAAAGGCAACCTTGAAATGTAAGGGTAATATACATACTGCCTGCGTGTGTGCATGCTAAGTCGCTTCAGTCCTGTCTTGTCATTTGCGACCCCAAAGGCTGCTCTGTCCATGGGATTCTCCAGGCAATAATACTGGAGTGGGTTGCCATTTCCTTCTCCAGGGGATCGTCCCAACCCAAAGATTGAACCCTTGTCTTTTAAATCTCCTGCATTGACAGGCAGATTCTTTACCACTAGCACCACCTGGGAAGCAATATACATACTGCGTTTATACTATTGGGTTGGCTGAAGAAAGTTTTTAGCCAACCCAATATATTCAGACTTCTCCTTTGAACACTTTCTAAGACATTCTAAATCTCTAACCAAGGATTAAGCAGAGAAGAGTCTTACCAGGTTGGTTGGGCCCCTGGAGGGTCATAAAGAGCTCTTTTATCCTTTGGACAACTTGATGTTTTCAGGAAAGTCAATTAATTTGCTGAACCATAATCTTCTCTTTTGTAAAATAAAGCTAGCATGTTAGATATGATTATTAAAAAATGCTTTATCACACTGATTAGAAAGACTTTTTTAAAAATTAAAAAACAATGTGCTGGCAAGGATGCGGAAAAATTGGAAAGCTTCTATACCATTGGTGGGAATGTAAATGGTGCAGCTGCTGTGAAAAGCAGTATGGCAGTTCCTTGAAAAGTTAAACACACATTTACTGTGTGACACCACAATTCCCTGTCTAGGTATATGCCAAAAGATTGAGGCAGGGACTCGAACAGATGTTCATACACCATTGTTTATAGCAGCATTATTCACAATCAAAGGGTAGACTCTGCAAAGTGCCTTCTGAGATCTTCAGACTGTGTTAATATCAATAGCAATGTGACTATGGAAATCCAAAGACTAGGGACATGTACCTCTCTTACAATGAATGTCACTGCCATACATGATCCCTGAGAAAGCCCTCCATGTGTAATACGTAGACCTTCAAGTATTCTTGCCTCCTTTCAATGCCTTTGCTTTCACCACTACCATTGAGCCAGGCCAGTAAAGGTTCATGGAGTAGGGAATAGCAGGGTTTTGTGGAGATGACAGGGATGGGATTGGAGGGGTACAGAACAATGTCCTACAAAAGAGGTGGAGACAGTAGGCCTTCCTGCAGGACTTTTCCAGGCTTCTGGGAGGAAGGGAGAAGAAAAGGAACATGGCAAGACTGCAAGTAGATCAAACCAGTCAATCCTAAAAGACATCAGTTCAGTTCAGTTCAGTTGCTCAGTCGTGTCCGACTCTCTGTGACCCCATGAATCACAGCACGCCAGGCCTCCCTGTCCATCACCAACTCCCGCAGTTCACCCAAACTCACCTCCATCGAGTCAATGATGCCATCCAGCCATCTCATTCTCTGTCGTCCCTGTCTCCTCCTGCCCCCAATCCCTCCCAGCATCAGTCTTTTCGAGTGAGTCAACTCTTCGCATGAGGTGGCCAAAGTATTGGAGCTTTAGTCCTGAATATTTACTAGAAGGACTGTTGCTGAAGCTGTAGATCCAATACTTTGGCCAGCTGGTACAAAGAACCGACTCATTGAAAAAGACCTTGATGCTGGGAAAGATTGAAGGCAAAAGGAGAAGGGGGCCACAGAGGATGAGATGGTTAGATAGTATCACTGACTCAATGGACATGAATTTGAGCAAACTCTGAGAGGTAGTGGAATTCAGGGAAGCCTGGTGTGCTGCAGTCCATGGGATCACAAAGAGTCAGACAGGACTTAGTGACTGTACAACAGCAAGAAGACTGTAAGGGTTGTGAGGCCATCATGAGGCAGTGGAGGGACCTGGAAGTCTGTCCTTCCCAGGTCCCCAGCAAAATCTGGAGGCAGCAGGGTCCCATGAGGCTCCCATAAGCCATCCAGAGACTGTCAGCCAGACTGCCCTCAGGGACCAGCTGTCCTCTCCCCAGGAGTCCCGCATGGACAACCATCCTGAGCAGCAGGAGCTTCCTCTAATGGCCACTCAGGGGAGTGACCACGGTCTCAGTTCAGCTTCAGACTCTGCTCATTTCCTGAATGAGTCATTCTGTGTGGGTATCTTCCCCCTGCTTCATAATACTGCAGGACACACTGTCAACCCCAGTCAATGGTCAGAGGGACATGGACTTCAAAGTGAGTGAGGTGGTGCCTGAATCAAGCCTGCTGGAGACCCTTTGAGGGAGAAAATGGTCGAGGACGTCCCAGGATAATCATAATGATAACAACGGCATTATTAATAATAACAATGGCATTAGTAATAATAACAAAAGCCAGCTAAGAGTAGTTGAAAGAATTAAAAACTTGTATGCAGAAGGTCTTGGCACAGAACAGTTTTCCAGCGCATGTTAATTTCCTTTGCCTTCTCTCGCTCTGGGAGGGCACATGCAAGATCAAAAGTCCCCCTTCCTAGTCACCCAGATTGCTCCCTTCTCTCCCCTCCTCCTTCCTTGCTTTCCTCTCTGTCGCTCTTGTCTGTTATCCTTTTCTGCTTTCCCTCCCATCCCCCGCATGCAGCTTGCAGAGCTCGGCTGTACCTGTCGGCTCTTCCTCACTAGATTCCAAGTGCTGTGGGCACAACCCTGACTCCCACCCAAGCGCTCACATTCAAGTGTACCCACTCCTGTTCCTACAGGTGGGGGAGTGGAGTTCTTCATTAGCCCCTTCGTCTTCACGATTTTTCTCTTTGTTATTAGAGAGAGACTTCTATGTGGCGGAAGAAAAATCATAAGAAAAAAAATCCCGACCCTCAGAAACATGTTTTCCTTGCTCTGCCAGCCCTCACACATTTCCATTTGGATTGATTGCCTACTACAGCCTGTGAGCTTTTGAACGTCAAATTTCAAAACGGCAACTTGAAAGAGTGAACATGAAATGAGCGGCTCGATTCTGCCCTCCATGCTGGGGGACATGTGTTCTTGAAGTGCAGGAGCAGCGGGGGGAGTCTTGTCTCTCCCGCCTACCTTATCTCCTGAGGCTTTTTGACGCTAGCCCTTCCTGGGGCGCTGACAAGGCGGGGATTTAGAAAGCATTTGCTACAGGCTGAACTGAACCTTGTATGAGGCATCACGCGGTACTTGGAAGTAACGGATTTGGATTTGGGCTGAAACAGACGGTGCGTCCTCCCCAAGATTCAGGAAGGATGTACATATGGGACCAAAACGAAATGCAATTTAAAAACAAAGAACAGAATGAATCATATCCAGGTGCTAACAGAATAGAGATAATGATGGTTACCAGAGTGTGGCCTTCAGGTGACAGGGACGATGCAGTAACAAGTAGGAAGGCTTCCAGGCAGGAAAATGTAACTAATTTTTTTTTAACTTTTTTTTTTAATTAAAAAATTTTTTTACAGTAGGTACTTTTTGGTTATCTATTTAAAATGTAGCAGTGTGTACGTGTCAATGTTAAGCTCCCATTCTATCCCTTCCCCTTCCCATCCCCCGGGTAACATAAGTTCGCCAGTCAGAATCGCCATCATCCAAAAAAATACCTGAAATTTAATACAGACACATTTGAACTCAATCTCTTCCACTGAAACTTGCTCTCTATTCTGTAAAAATCCCTGTCTTTTAAAGGCGATCAAAGTGAAAAAGTGAAAGTGAAGTCGCTCAGTCCTGTCCGACTCTTTGCGACCCCATGTAGAGTGTAGCCTACCAGGCTCCTCTGTCCATGGGATTTTCCAGGCAAGAATACTGGAGTGGGTTGCCATTTCCTTCTCCAGGAGATCCAACCCAGGGACTGAACCCGGGTCTCCCACATTGTAGGCAGACAGTTTACCATCTGAGCCACCAGGGAAGTCCTAACTATGTATTTAGTCACTTAGCTAGAAAGCTGACTTCTCTTCTATCTCTTGCTGCAAGACTATTGGTTGTCACCATATTCTATTGACTCTCTCTCTTAAAAAACTCTAAATGTAGATCCCTCTGTCTCAGTCTTTTACAAGAAGTACTGTATCACATTCATCTTCATCTATTTAGGACCTGACTCAGTGCTTAGTGGAAAACAGAGGCTTCATGAAGAAGGAGGAGTGAATGACAGAAAGCAGAGTGAGAAAAAAGTGAATGTGAGATTTTGACCTGAAATCTGAGAGCGCCAGGATGAGAGAAGATCTTGGACATTTTCAAGTCCAACACTCTCATTCTGCTGGATACCGCATCTGGAGGTAAAAAATGAGGAACTGCCTTCCCAAATTTACACAGGTAGAATTAACTCTAACAGGTAGCTTCTAATAGTACAGTCTTGAAATCAAGAGGAACCAAAGTGGGTCATGGAAATGAAAATGAAAACCGCAATGTTGAACTGGTTAAGTGAGTAGGGATTTGAAAGGATATGTAAGAAAATGAAGCTAAGGATGGGGAGAAAATTCAGAACCAGATCTAGTCCTAGTGGAGGAGCCAAAGTGCTAAAGCTCGAAGATGCTATAGAACCAGGCAGTAAGTCCTACCTAGACCCAGGAGGCAAGAGGCAGCAGGACATGCAGGGAATGGGGTTGGGGAGAGAGATTCAGTGAGAGAAAAACTAGATTCCGCATCAGTTTTTGAGATGAGTCCTCCTGTAGGAATCTTTTTTGATGGCCCAGTCTTTTCCTTTTACATCCGAGTCCAGTTCAATCTTCAGATGGTTATGCTACATGATTGGCCTTGGAATGACCCTGATAGCAACCTAGAGATGGGATGAGCTTAGTGTCAGAAATAGGGAGTCTTGTCCAGTAGGGTCTGAAGAACTATAACGGGGAGTTGAGAAAGGGAGACGATTGTTCTGGGAGACATGTTGGGTGGAATAATTTAGATCTGTTGCTATGAAGAACAGAGTATTGTGATAGTCTCTCAACTTGGAGAATGGCAGTTTTCAACTCAGATCCTTTTTCTGTAGCATCATGCCTGGGCACTCTATTTAAATTGCTATTCCCTTCGCTGGAATGCTCTTCCCCTAGATGTTCTGTGGTTTGCTCTCTTACCTTCTCATATCTTTGCTCAAAAGTCATGTTATGAGCAAAGCCTGGCCTTACTGTTCTTTTTAAATTTGCCACACTCTCCATGCCTTTTCTATCTGCCCCAAGGTGTGCATCTAGGTTGCTCTCATCACCTCTCATCCATTTTAAAGCTAAGTATCCAAACAGGTCATGGAAATGGAGACATCAGTATTGAATTGGTTAAGCAAGTCAAGATTAAAAAGGATACATGAGAAATGATGTGATCATTGAGGATGGGAAGGAAATGCAGAACCAGATCTAGTCCTAATTGAGGAGCCAGAAAGGTAATGCTAGTGTTTTATTTGTTCATTTTTACCACCACCCGTTAGAGTGGAAGCTCTGTGAGGGTGGATGTTGGTGTCTGTTTTGCTCACACGTGTATTACCAGTGTCCACAATTTACTTGGCACATGTGGGATGCTCAAGAACCTCGTGTAGAATAAAAATAGGGCCACACACATGGGAATTGTTGGGATGGTGAGACCGCTTACAACGTTCTCCTGACCTGCTCTATAACGGGAGTGTCAGAGGAGAACCTAGGATGCAATTGTGAGATTGCCACTATGCTCAATTAGACAATACCTACTTCACCTTGATTTCACCATCTCCCATCCTGGCTCTACCCCAACATTGAGAGCTGGCTCCTTCCCTATCTAATGTCCTATGTTGGTTCCAACTAGGCAGAAATTGCCCCTAGGGTGTTCTCCACCACAAATTATACCTCCTCAGACCCTCAGCCTCTGTTAAACTGGTGGGTAAGGCTTCCCTGGTGGCTCAGATGGTAAAGAATCTGTCTGCAATGAAGGAGCCCAGGTTCAGTCCCTGGCTTGGGAAGGTCACCTGGAGAAAGGAATGGCAACTCTCTCCAGTATCCTTGCCTGGTGAAGTTCATGGACAGAGGAGACTGGCAGGCTACAGTCCATGGGGTCACAAAGAGTTGGACACAACTGGGCAACTAACACTTTTACCTTTCAAGGCACCAATGAGAAGAGAGATTCTACCCTTTCCCTGCCTTTTCTGTAAATGATCTTCTTTTGGTAAATTATCCTCGTTTTCCTGATGTAGAGGGGTTCTTTTGGCTTCCCCAGTGGCTCAGTGGTAAAGAATCCACCTGCCAAAGCAGGAGACTTGGCTTCGATCCCTGGGTCAGTAAGATCCCCTGGACGAGGAAATGGCAACCCACTCTAGTATTCTTGCTGAAATAATCCCGTGGATAGAGGAGCCTGGTGGCCTATAGCCAACGGGGTTACAAAGAGTCAGAAATGACTGAGAACACACGCACTAAGAGATTCTGGCCAGGTAAGGGTTTGTTGTAAACAGCTGAAAAGCAGAGAACATCCCCCCACCACCTTGTATCCTGCTGTGTCTTACAGAACTGGGTCCCCCACGTGCTCACTTAATAAATACCTATGTGGCCACATAAAGAAAAAGAGGTAGATACGACTTGAGCAAAAGAGATGTTTGAGAGGAAGTTTGCCTCAGATGATACTTGGTACATGGTACTGTCTACATGGTACTTGCTTCCTCACCCGAACCCTGAAAAAACGAATCAGACTCTCCCTTTCTAGAAAATTTTTGTCAAGCTTTGGGTGATATGTATCCAACACATCACTGGTGATCAAAGACTGGTGCTGTGCCAACCTTTCAGGTAGAAATTAGGATAGAGATTTCCTGGCTCTGGTCTTTTCTCTATTTTCTTTAGACCACTGTATTTTTTTCTTCCCTGTAGATGCTGTTATGCTCCTGGAGATGTCTGATTATTCCTGAGAGTGCCAGCTGTGAAACCAAGCCCACAGAAGTTCCCTTCACACAAAGCCTCTGTCCAAACACACACAGCAGTCCTGAAGCTGTCTTTCCTCTCCCTGCCTCACCTGTTTGTGAGGACCTCTGCTCCTTCTCTGGCTACATTATCATTGGTTATTCACTGAAGGTCACTCCCTGAATTCCCCTATCAATTTAACAAGCACTCATTGAATACTTCCAGTGTGCTGAGCATTGGAGATATAAAGATCAATTAGCCTTGACCTCTACCCTCTGATGATCTGGTGGGCAAGTAGACGTGGGGTCAGACATTCATAAACGAGTGTGCTGAGTGCTCTGCACAGGCAGGGAGAAGCACCTTGAAAGCATACGACGGTGGGATGACCGTCTGCCTGGTGGTCCAGAAGCTGTCACAAAGCAAGTGACTTTTAAGAAGGGTCTCCAATAATCAAAGTTTCCTTTCTGTTTGACTACTGAGCCTGCTTCAGTCCTGGAATCTCTAAATGTATTTCACAACTGGAAAAGAGTCTGATGCTAGGAGGGATTGGGGGCGGGAGGAGACGGGGAGGATAGAGAATGAGATGGCTGGATGGCATCACCGACTCTGTGGACATGAGTTTGAGTGAACTCCGGGAGTTGGTGATGGACAGGGAGGCCTGGCGTGCTGTGATTCATGGGGTCACAAAGAGTCGGACACGACTGAGCGACTGAACTGAACTGAACTGAACTGAGAAGGGATTCCAGCAGGCTTTCCCATGATTCTGTCTCTTTCCGTCAATTTCAGAGACTTAACAAATCTCAGCTCTTCTTTTACATCATTCCCTCCTGTGATACTTTACTCCTCTCTGGGTACACTCAGCCAAGCATTCAGAAGCCTATTCATTTTCTCCTGAATCTCTGGAGAATTCAGGCTTCTCACTGGTTTGGTATGTGGCCATCCTCTCTACACTTCACCTTTGTTGGTTACCTTCTCTATGAAGGGGTGAGCTGCAGAGTAGACATGGAGGTATTTCACCATTTATGGATGGACTAGATATTCCTTTCAAGTGTTTAATAGCCCCTCCCCTAGTCTTCTGACACATTCATGAATTCGGGACTCTGATTGCTGTTCCTCCTCAATGGACACACTGCTCCCTGTTCCCTGATGGGAGTGTTAGGGTAGACACAATTCCTGCCTCTTACTTATCTCAACTTACTTATCCTCTTACTTATCCCTGTACAGCAGTCTTTGGTAGTTAGGGAGAATGGGATAACTTCCTCAGTCTACTCTAGAATGATCATTTTTTAAAACTTTTTATATTTGTATTGGGGTATAGAATCCCAGGGACAGCAGAGCCTGGTGGGCTGCCATCTATGGGGTCACACAGAGTCGGACACGACTGAAGCAACTTAGCAGCAGCAGCATAGCCAATTAACAATTTTGCTATAGTTTCAGGTGAACAGCAAAGGGACTCAGCCATGTAAATGCATGTAATCCATTCCCTGCCAAGCTCCCCTTCCATCCAGGCTGGCCACATAATGTTGAGGAAATATTGTATATTCCCTATACAATAAGTCCTTATTGGTTACCCACTTTAAATACAGCAGTGTGTGCATGTCCATCCCAAACCCCGCAACTATCCCTTTCCCCTAGCCATCCCTCTGGCAGCCATAAGTTCATTCTTTAAATCTGTGAGTCTGTTTCTGTTTTGTAAGTAAGTTCATGTGTATGGAATGATCATTTTTGATGGAGGAAGCAGAGTGTTATGAGAATCATCTAGGTTAGGCTCCTGCAGGAGGCCTTCTTGTCGAAGAATGGACTCTCCAATGCATTCTTCTGAGACTTCAGGAACCTCCCCTGGAAGAACAGTAGTCAGAGAGTAGCCTCCTCTCCCAGCCAGTGGGGAAGGGCACATCCTAGAGGAGAGAGCTGATAAAGTAAGTCTTGGCAACATTAAACAAGGTTACTAGGGAATTGAAATAGGACCCACTAGAATAGAGCCTGACTAGAATTTATATAGTTGAGTGTGAGGGTCTAGTTCATGAAGAACTCCTTGGAGCTTGATGAGAAGTCTTTAAGTACAAGTTGCTCCTTGCCTTGGGCAGGTGAAGCCACCAAAGGCATTGCCTGTACTCTTTCCAGAATATCCAGATGTTCAAGGATCCAGGCAAAGATTCAGGTGCCTGATGGAAGGGTGCTGGATCCTGGTTACCTATTCCTCTAGCAGAACTCCCCCTGGTCAGCAGTGTGGTGACCCACAGACCACAGCGACACACAGCTCAGAGTCTCAGCTTATACATGAAGGGGGTCTAGTTCAGCTCTGTGCTTGTGCTGCTGCTGCTTAGTTGCTTCAGTCATATCCAACTTTTTTTGACCCCATGGACTATAGCCCACCAGGCTCCTCTGTCCATGGGATTCCCCAGGAAAGAATACTGAAGTGGGTTGCCATTTCCTCCTCTAGGGGATCACCCCCACCCAGGGATCAAAACCATGTCTCTTACATCTCTTGCATAGGCAGGTGGGTTCTTTACCACTAGTGCCACCTGGGAAACCCCAGTGTATCTCTCTTCATAACGCTAAGTCAGGGAGTTTGGGAGTAAGACTGGATTATGCTGGTGGAAGGAGAAAGGAAGTGCTGTAATTCTATGAGGATTCATGGACCCTGATGCATGAGGTCGGCCTGCTCTAAAGTCCCAGGGCAATGGGAGATGTTTGATCCTTGTAGAGAACAGCTCAGGGCTGTACCCTGCTATGAAATTACTGCAGAGAGGAAGTTAAGAGCTGGACTTTTAAAAGCAAAGGGAATCCTACATCTGGTGGGACAAAAACAGGTCTGGAAGTCAGGAGATGTGAAACCCAGCCCTGGTCTGACCCTAGGGGCTCTGTGTCTTTGAGCATGCTCCTTTGTGCTTCTGAGTCTGGTTTTTTCTTTCACTGAGGATGAAGACTACTGTTCTATCCAAGTCACGGAAGGTCACCTAGATGAAATGGAATGAGCCAGACAAATGAGCTCCCTTTGTGGAGATCTAATTGCTGATTTCTCAGGAATTGGCAGAAGCACCTAGACTCACACCACTCAAAGAGAATAGATATAGTATACGTGCAATAGTATATATTCAACATACAGTATACGTACAACAGACTATGACAAAAGCCCATATAGTCAAAGCTATGGTTTTAACAGTAGTCATGTATGGGTGTGAGAGTTGAACCATAAAGAAGGCTGAGTGCTGAAGAATTGATGCTTTTGAACTGTGGTGTTGGAGAAGACTCTTGAGAGTCCCTTGAACAGCAAAGATCCAACCAGTCAATCCAAAAGGAAACAAACCCTGAATATTCATTGGAAGGACTGATGCGGAAGCTGAAGTTCCAATACTTTGGCCACCTGATGTGAAGAGCCAGCTCATTGGAAAAGACCCTTATACTGGGAAAGATTGAGGGCAGGAGGTGAAGGGGGTGACAGAGGATGAGATGGTTGGATGGCATCACCGACTCGATGGACATGAGTTTGAGCAAACTCCAAGAGATAGTGAAGGACAGGGAAGCCTAGAATGCTGCAGTCCATGTGGTCACAAAGAGTTGGATCTAATTTTGAAACTGAACAACGAAGTCATTCTGCTATACACCTGAAACTAATACAGCATTGTAAATCTACTCTACTCCAATGTAAAATATAATTTAAAAACAGAAATATAACAAAACCTACAAATGTAGCCACCACCTATGTCCCTTTAAATTTTCAAGTAGCTACATTCTTAAAAAGTCAAAAGATACAAGTGAAATTAATTTTAATAATACATATTATTCGATACAAAATATCTAAAATATCAGTTCAATGTATAATCAATACAGACATGATTGATATATTTCACATCCTTTTTTTCCCATGTGACTACTGTGTTGGATGGGCTTCCCAGGTGGCTCTAGTGATAAAGAACTCACCTGCCAATGCAGGAGACATAAGAGATGCAGATTCAATCCCTGAGTCAGGAAGATCCTCTGGAGGAGGGCACAGCAACCCACTCTAGTATTCTTGCCTGGAGAATCCCATGGACAGGGGAGCCTGGTGGGCTGCAGTCCATAGGGTCACACAGAGTTGGACTGAAGTGACTAAGCAGCAGCAGCAACAGCACATAGGTTTGGTTACTATACAGCATGTGGAATCCTCCTGGACCAGAGATCGAACCCGTGTCCGCTGCATTGGCAGGAAGATTCTTAACCACTGGACCACCAGGAAAGTCCTGTGTGATGTTTTTTGTGTTTTGTTTGTAGGTTTGTTTTTCTCTCCTTAGCCAAATGTATATAGATCTACTCTGGCCCTGCTTTCTGATTAAGGCCTGGACTGTACAGTCTTGTATGGTTGGTCACAGTGGGCCTCCCTGCCTCTCCCACTTTGTGCCTCCTTCTTCCCCTGTGCAGGATGGAGCTAAGCCAGTTCATTCTTGACCCACACTGGCTCTAAGGAAGAGTGCAGAAATGAATGGAAATTAACATGTGTGAAAAAGTCTTTAAGCTCCAATGCCAAGTGTTTAATTATTCGTGTGGTTTCTCATATCCACACACTACCTGGAAGAGGTCTCTGACACAGGACTTCCGAGGGCCCTGTTGAACTGACCTGACAAATAATTTGCTGTGCTCTCATTTCATATGCACCTGCTCTGTGGAGAAAGACATCCAAGGTGTAAACAGGGCAGGGCTGAATCTGCACGAGGTTGCACTGATTCCACCCCCAACATCTCAGGACCCTCGAGGGCCTGTACCATCCAAGTGCTTTCTGCTCCCAGAATCAGAACGGCCTAATGACCTTTAAGATTTCAGCCTCCTGGAAGAACTGTGCCTGTTCCCCTTAAAAGCCTTGGTGTGCTGAGCCTCCGCGTGAAAACCTGGAGCCATCACCTTTTCAAAAATCATCATTTCATAGAGTTAACATGCTTGGTTCACAACAATTTCATTTCTCACCCAGCAGCTTAATTGTATTTTTGTTTAGTAACTAGCATGAGTCTTTTCACTTGCAGACACCACCAGCTTCTGGGAAAGGGCAGACAGGACTTCAAATGATGAAAACAGAGATGTACAAGGGATACGGATCTCATTGGGGGCTTCCCTGGTAGCTTAGTGGTAAAGAATCTGCCTGCCGATGCAGGAGACACAGGGGATGCAGCTTCAAATCCTGGGTCAGAAAGATCCTCTGGAGGAGGGCATGGCAACCCACTCCAGTATTCTTGCTTGCAGAATCCCATGGACAGAGGAGCCTGGCGGGCTCCAGTCCAAGGGGTCACAAAGAGTCGGACATGACTGAGCACCTAAGCGCACAGAGTGATCTCATCATGCAGAAGAATGGGTTTGGATCCTCAGAAATGAGGAAGTATCTCTCCTTTAGCCCACACAAATACCTTTTCCTCCCTCATTCATTTCCTGGTTGGGAGGAATAATCCTTTTGGGTGCAGATGAGGGAGAAGGGCCTTCTTGCCCAGTCTTTGCTGTTGTTCAGTCATGTCTGACTCTTTGTGACCCCACGGACTGCAGCACGCCAGGCTCCCCTGTCCTTCACCATCTCCCAGAGTTTGCTCAAACTCAAGTCCATTGAGTCGGTGATGCCATCCAACCATCTCATCCTCTGTCGGCCCCTTCTCCTCCTGCTTTCAATCTTTCCCACATCTTTTCCAATGAGTTGGCTCTTCACATCAGGTGGCCAAAGTATTGGAGCTTTAGCTTCAGCATCAGTCCTTCCAATGAATATTCAGGGCTGATTTCATTTAGGATTGACTGGTTTGATCTCCTTGCAGTCCAAGGGACTCTCAAGAGTCTCGTCCAGCACCATGATTTGAAGGCATCAATTCTTCAGTGATCAGCCTTTTTTTATTGTCCAGCTCTCACATCTGTACATGACTACTGGAAAAATCATAGCCTTGACTGTGCGGACCTTTGTATGCAAAGTAATGTCTCTGCTTTTTAATATGCTGTCTAGGTTTGTCATAGCTTTTCTTCCAAGGAGCAAACATCTTTTAATTTCATGCCTGCAGTCACTGTTCACAGTGATTTAGGATTTTTGGCTGCCTAGTCTTAGGAAGCTGAATCCCGAGTCGCTGCTAGGAGGTCAGTAGATTCAGATTTCAACTCTCTAATCTAGAGACATGTAGAGACTGAGAGAGCTGAGGATTGGTGCTCTGGAGTGCCTAACACCGCAACTGATACTTGCAGACATGACTGAGAAATTGTTGAGGCTCCGAGAAAGATCTATGAGACACACACGCAGGCACCCAGGCCGCACCTTCCTTGTGACTTACAGCTAAACAAGCACATTCTTGTGCATTTAGTCATCACTACAGTTCTGCATGGTAAATACTCTCAGCCCCATATCACAGATCAGAACACAGAAGCTAGAAAAAATTAGGGAAATGTCCCAAGTGATGTGGTTACCTGGTGGTTTCACTAGAATGAAAGATACTCCCTGAAAACTTAAAGGAGCTGTTTGGGAAATTCATAAAAGGACTGCTAATTTTACAAGGTGGAGAGTGGGCATAGGAATCATTTGAACAATACATATTTAGAATCCAGGCCTTCCCATGCAGAACTCAGTTTTTCACTGTTATACACATCTGTGTTCTCACACATGCTCATAGACACACACACACTCACACTCACACACATGCAGAAACACAGAGTCTATCCCTTTAGCCTGAATCTAAGTGCTTTTGCAATATCTTGGCTCTATTGTCACTCAAGATGTCCTTACCCAAAGCTAGACTGCTGCTGCTGCTAAGTCACTTCAGTCATGTCCGACTCTGTGTTACCCCATAGACGGAAGCCCACCAGCCTACCCAGTCCCTGGGATTCTCCAGGCAAGAATACTGGAGTGGGTTGCCATTTCCTTCTCCAATGTGTGAAAGTGAAAAGTGAAAGTGAAGTCGCTCAGTAAAATAAATCAAGACAGCTGTTAAGCATTTTAGGTTGTGTTTGCACATCTTCCCTCAGGTATCTCAGAAACTGTCCCAAGACCTCCAGATGAGCCTTAATGAGCCCTTGTCAGTTAAGATTCAGGCTGAAGGCAAACACACTCTGAACTTGCCAAAGGGATATTGCAAAAGCACTTCCTTATGCCCATTAACTTGTATAGTTAATGCTTCTTTCACTAATCCTAGTTACTCACTTCAAGTGCCCAAGAGATGACTTTCCTGCTAGTGAGGATCCCAGGCAGAAACCAAGCACAACCAGTCATGTTGGAAGTAGTTGCCCAGCATGCATGCTCAGTTGCTAAGTCTTGTCCGACTCTTTTGCAAACCCATGGACTATAGACCACTAGGCTCCTCTGTCCACAGGATTTCCCAGCAAGAAGACAGAAGTGGGTTGTTATTTCCTTCTCCAGGGGATCGTCTCAACCTATGTATCTGCCATCTCCTGCATTGGCAGGTGGGTTCTTTATCACTGAGCCGTCTGGAGTCCCCTACATACTTACCCTATGGAGGACCATATGCAGGGGTGGGTGAGGGGTCTGAGCAGAGACCAGGTGAGTGATTGGAAGGCAAATTTTGGAAGGGGGCTGAGAGTGCATTCCCAGCCTTCTCATCATGGTACCGAAGTTAAAGCCACAGCAGCCCGTTTGTCTGAAGCAGATCCTGTGGCTGGCAGTCTAGGGACCGTGAGACTGTCATGCCT
Organism: Moschus berezovskii; assembly: GCF_049115385.1. Classification (NCBI taxonomy): domain Eukaryota; kingdom Metazoa; phylum Chordata; class Mammalia; order Artiodactyla; family Moschidae; genus Moschus; species Moschus berezovskii. The sequence continues at coordinate 75,540,573 of NC_142466.1, read as the reverse complement.
CTTACATTTGGCTTTGAGGCTATGGTATTACAAGTTGCTTCCAGTTTTTCTTCTGTTTATCTCTTGAACCTGACAGTGAATCTGGGGATCCCAGAGAGCCCATTTGCTGGACTTGTGCTACCGAGCTGAAACATGGCCTTAGTGCTTCAGTCTGCTGAGAACAAACTGACTGGTGGAAAGCGGGATACAGGAGTAGAAGTTAACCCGTGCCACCCAGTTACTGCATTCATCCTGGCAAAATCCTAGAAGGTATCCCCAAAGCAGGGGTAAGCAGCATTACTTTATTTACACTATTGGAAATGAAAACTTGAGAGGCCAAGGGACTTTTCTCTAGACACATCATTCAGTAAATGGGTAAGTAACCTTGGCCCCATCCAGACACAGCCGAGGGAGGAGGGGAAACTCTGACTGCCACAGGACAAGGCTCTCTGGCCTCCTGCACTGCCTGCCTCCTCTGACCTCAGCACACAATAGTGACCCTGGGATACTCTTGCCTTAGTGACCGCCTTGCCTAGCAGGGCCTGTGCTGAAGGAGTGACCCAAGAGGAATATGCAAGTGAGGTTCCGGGAACCCAGAAGACAAGGGCTATCCTGCTATCCACCCTACTCAGTCCCAACACCACATTACCCAGCTTGCAATTCACTGTCTTCAGGACAAAATTTTCTCTTCTTTTCAACCAAGGCAGAAATGGCATCAAAATTCAAACCAGAGCCCTTACTCTCTTTTCCTACAAGTGTTCTTAAGTGAGGAAAGGTGCAATTGAGGATCTGTTTAACAGACACCGCTTACACCTGCCACATAATTCTAAATGGTGGAAAGAACTGCTGAAAGGTGTAGACCAGTTTGAGATACATCTATCAGACACAATTTTGCTGGTCTGTCATGCACTTCCTCTACTCCTCCTTCCATCATGCTTGTTACTGGCATGAGGAGGGAGAAGTGGAGAGAGAGGTTACTTCTGCCAGTCAAGCTGAGTGACTGTCTCATACTGACCCCCACCGGTGTGTCGAGGCTGTTGTCTACAGGAGATATGTCTTTCAGTTCCCCCACTTGCCCTTGGGAGTATCACATATGGTCCTCTTGATTTCCAGACTCTGGAGCCAGGTTGCTGAGTGTCTTTCCTGGCAGGACCACTGGCTCCCTATGTGTCCTTAGGCAAGCTACTTAAATTCGGTGTGTTTTTGGCTTCATCACGTGTAAACCAGAGACAGAAATTGAACACATGTGGCAGGACGGCGTGCTGACCGAGCTGTATCTGTAGCGTCCTCGGTGCCATGCCTGGTACCCAGAACCGGCTATTTTTTTAAAAATTATATTTATTTATTTGACTGTGCTGGCTCTTAGTTGGGGCATGTGGGGTCTAGTTCCCTGACCAGGGAATGAACCCAGGGCCCCTGTATTGGGAGAGCAAAGTCTTAGCCACCAGGGAAGTCCCCAGAAGTCCCCATAATTGGCTATTGAAGTGAGACCTGAATAAATGATGCTTTGACTTAGTGTGCCCTATTTTCACTGCTTCCTTCTCCGGACACTTGCTCTCATTTCCCAGGGAAATGTTCCTTCTGGTCTCAGGCCTTTTCAAAGCCACATAACTGGCTCCCTAGGGCTTCAGTGGGGGAGTGTGGGTTGAACCCCTTGGAAGGCAAAACTGGCTCAGGCTTGAGCGCCCTGGCTTCCCTCTCATCTTTCATCCACCTTGCCTTCCCCTGCTGATCAAAGTTCACCCCCCTGCCCTCTCTGTGCTTTAGACTGGGGATGTTTTCTTTGTGCCTGTGTGATTCTCGGTAAATTTCTTCTCTAGACCGCATGCATCCACAGGCACAATCATTTCTATTTCCTTGCCTTCTGATCTCTGGATGTGTTCTGTCCTGGAGATGAAGGTCGCTGACACCTGATGACCCACTGGATTACTGGTTCAGCATCTCCCGGGTCACATTGTCTCAACCCTTGTCCACTAGCGTGGCCCTGCCTCCACCCCACTGCTTGCTAACCGAGCACAAGATCAGAGACGCCCATAGGCAAGGTGGATGAAAGACAGTCAGTAGAATCTGATTATTCAGGAGGCATCGCCTTCCCTGTAAGGATACTTTGAGAAGGCTGGTCAGCAGAGGTTTGTTTTCTGTCTGCTCTTAATAAAACTTCCTATTAATTAAGCAGAGTGGTATGGGCTGCAGCCCCACTCACATTATCTGTCCTTTTATTTTGTGGTTACACGGCAGTTGGAGCCCTGAAATTATACACTGGGCTCTAATATTTCAAGACCCAACAGGAACAAATATGCAATTACATAGTTCAGTGGTGCAGGGCCATAGCAGTGGGGAATGGGGACATCTTTTCCTGTGAAAGGAAACTTTAGGTCCTGGACTTGAGTGAGCTCCGAGCCAGGGAACCCTCCCTCTGCAGCCAGCATGTGGCTCCACCTGCCTCTGGCTGGAGCATCAGGTACGCTTCCAGATCCTTCAGGACACGACGGGCATGGGGAGAGGAGGGGGACCCCACACTGTATGCTGGGGCCATGTCCTAGAGTCCTTACAGTGACCTGTAGGTAGAGAGCAGGTGGTGCAGAGATGTGGCCTCTGACAGTGAACCGCTTATGTCATGTGTGCCACTTTGTCACGTGTTCATTTTGTGTTCACCTTTCTGAACTAGGTCTGCCCTCATCACCTAACCTGCTTCAATGCTTGTAGGAGATCGTCCAAATTATTTTTTCTGTTATTTGACAGAAGAGGCAATGATGGCTCAGAGAGGTTAAGGAACTTGACCAAAGTCACACAGCCACTAAGGGGAGGTGGTAAGGATTCTAGTCCTTAGCATGTCCAGTCCCTTGTTTCCATATCCCTAAGTTCTCTGACAGAAGGCTAGCAGAGTCAGTTGTGCTACGTGTCTATACGAGGGTCCAACTGTAGTATTCTGTGCCTGACTGTATTCGCAAAGGACCACCTGCTTGAAATCGAAGGGACATACCCAGGGTATCTTGCAAAAGTCACGAGATTCTTCCAGTCCTTGTAGCTTCTCTGAGCCCCACATTCAAAGTGAGAGCAGGAAGGCACAGCATCTCAGACCATCCTTTCCTGAAGGGTCTGACAGAGCCATCTGTGTGGGTATGTGTGAACGTGTGTGCGAGCAAGTGACTGTTTCTGTGTGAGTGATTGTGTGTCTATGACAACGTGTGTGTGTGTAAGAGTGTGCACATGTAGATGTGTATATATGTGTGAGTGTGTTCACGTGTGCTGTTGCAGGCAGGTGTCTGATGCGTCCAGGAAGGAATCACCCAGCCGGAGGTTTCCATGGTAGCTGAGATACCCACTGGTCCTTAAATAATTAACCAGCCAGAGCTTTTAAATACATTTCAAAACAAATACTCATTTCCCTTTAATGCGATGCTGATTTCCCCTTTTACACACCGCCTGAGGCTATGTCAGCTGACTGTAATTCTTGCTCTGATGTGGTGGCAGCGTCTTGGGTTGTCGTGGAAGCCACGCCTGCTGTCAGAGGCCAGCCTCTGACTTCACCCTGTCCAGAGGAAGGAAAAAGTGTGAGAAGGAGGAATTTCTGATTTTGCTCCTCTTCCCAAGGTGCCACTGGGACATCTCAGGCTCAGGGGCAGCTTTGCCCCTGTACTCACCTTAGTTGCTAGCTGTCCAACAGGCAGGTTTCTCGGAGTGATTTTCTCCTGCCAATAGCTTCAAAAGATAAGCATGTCTTGGTACACAGCCTTTGGGATCACTTCTTTTTCTAGTGACAGGTTCTCCTGAACAACGGGAATGGACACAATCTGCCCCTCCCTTTGCGTCTCATGTATTTATGTCCATCCTCACGTCTGCAGGCGTAGGTACCACCCTGAGGCAGCCTCTGCCTAAAATCCACATTCCCTAAGCCTCCTTAGGAGCCTAGAGCCCCACGCAGCTGGGTTCTGTGTGTATGGAGGTGGAATAAGGAGAGGGATTTCAAAATCCTTTATGTTTTGCCTGGTATGGGCCTGATGCCTGATCTTTTTTGGCCTCATTGTAATTTGGGTCAGTGAGTGACATTTGGGAATCTCAAAACCAGCATCAGTGGCAAGACCCGTGGACCAGGGCTCTCACCTCTGGGAGGTGGACCAGGCTGTGATGGCCTCCTTCGGCGGGCCATCTGGGTCACCAGTCACCATCCCCAATAGGATGTCCAATCAAGGGAGACCGTGGTGATGCTTCTGGGCCGTACATAAATGATAACAATACAAATGATGCAGTCAGTATCTTGTTTCTTCCCTGTCCTTTAATTCCTTTCACACAATCATTCAATAGACGTTTGTTGGACACCTACTATATTCCAGGCAAAAGAAATGCAGATATGAAAGTCACAGCCTCTGCCTTCAAGGGACACAAAGAGCCAGGCACCAAAGAGCATGAACCATACTGTGTGGTCAGTCTTATGACCTGGCAGAGAGGAAGCTGGGAGGAGGAGAAGCTGGGGCAAGCCTGGGAGGGAGCACAGGACTTGGTGTATCCTTGGTGAAGGAGGGGCAGGGATGGGCACCTGATACACCTCTCCTGACCATCCTTCACCTTCAATCCCACAGGGCACAGCTAGGCTTTCCACTGAGGATCAATTCCCTTAAGTATCTCTCCAAACTCACCACTTCTCTCCTGAAGGCATCTCTTTCTTCCCAGTCTATCCACCGTCTGAGCATCTCAGATCTAGCATTTTGGTTCCCTTGGCAATGCCCTGAGGTCAAGGAGATCAGCAGCCACTTCACACAAGCTGACCTGGCCTGGAGTCTAATCACCGTTTTGAGAAGGATGTACTTTGCCACAAGTGCTCCAAAGCAGAAGCCCTAGCTTTATCCCTCTGGAACACACTTTGCAGCTGGGGAAACAAGCATGCAGTGATCAGCAATATTTCCAAGTTACACACATAGAGTCCAGGTTACCTGTGCACTCTAAAGGAAACAGAGCTAAAGAGCTTTTAAAAGAGTTGTGAGAAGGATCTAAACATAAATGATCACAATCTGCATTTTCACAGCACGCTGCAGTTTGTGAAGTCCTTTTTCTTTTAAAGAATTTTTTTGACATGAACCATTTTTAAAGTCTTTATTGGTTTTGTTACACCATTGCTTCTGTTTTGCATTTTGTCTTTTACGCTATGAGGCTTGTGGGATTTTAGCTCCCTGACCAGGGATCAAACCCATATCCCCTGCATTGGAAGGTGAAGTCTTAATTGCTGGACTGCCAGGAAAGTCCCAGTTTGTGAGGTTCTTTAACATTCCTCCTTACTGATTTCTCAAGCCTACCGGTTGTACTGTGGTTGTACAAGCACATTTATTAAACAGTCAAGGTAACAGTGCCTCTCAGAGGGCCAGTGACTTGCTTAATCTGGACTCAGCGATGAAGCTCGGTCCAGAGTCCACAGTATAGGGTCAGAATCCTGCAGTACTTTTCTGCATATTTGCATGGGTTGATGAAAAGGGAAGGAAGTCAAACAAGGAAAGAAGTAAGTATGAGGACAACACCAGATGGGGTTTGACCATCACTATGAGACGTCCTCAGGCAAGTCTCCCTCCAAGCCAAGCCTGGTTAGATGGTGAGGCCCCTGCCCCAGCCAAGGGCTCCTTGAGGTTTAGCATATGGTTACACAGGATTTTAGATGGGAATGTTAAAAAGGCAGGGGAGACAGGGGTAAATGCACAACGTCCCGGGCTAACTGTCTTCCTGTAGTGTCTGCTGAATGAAGCGAATGTGGAAAACACAAGCAAGGAGTGGAATTTACAAATTTATAAAACATAAGGAGTTCATACAACATAAGGAGTAGAATTTACGTTAATTTCCCATCAATTTCTCAAAAATATTTTACTATGGAACATTTCAAAGGTATATGAAAGCAGGGAGAGCCCCATTCATTTTCTTTTTTAAAATTTTATTTATTTAGCTTTGGCTGTGCTGGGTCTTCACTGCTGTGCCCAGGTTTTCTCTAGTTTCAGTGAGTGCTGGCTACTGTTCATTGTGGTGCTTGGGTTTCTCACTTCTCTTATTGTGGAGCACAGGCTCTAGGGCGCTTGGATTTCAGCAGTTGCAGCTTGAGGACTCTAGAGCACTGCCTCAGTAGTTGTGATGCTCGGGTTTGGTTGCCCCATGCCATGTGGAATCTTCTTAGACCAAGGATTGAACCTGTGTCCTCTGCATTGGCAGCTGAATTCTTAATCACTGGACCACCAGGGAAGCCTGGCCCACTCATTTTCTTAACTTTTCATTTTGAGACACACATGCCATGGTAAGAAATAAGACAGAGATCCAGTTTATCCTTCATCTGGTTTCTCTTAATGGTTCAGTTCAGTTCAGTTCAGTCGCTCAGTCATGTCCGACTCTCCGCGACCCCATGAATCACAGCACGCCAGGCCTCCCTGTCCATCACCAACTCCCGGAGTACACTCAAACTCATGTCCACAGAGTCGGTGATGCCATCCAGCCATCTCATTCTCCGTCGTCCCCTTCTCCTCCCGCCCCCAACCTTTCCCAGCATCAGAGTCTTTTCCAGTGAGTCAACTCGTCTCATGAGGTGGCCAAAGTATTGGAGTTTCAGCTTTAGCATCAGTCCCTCCAATGAACATCCAGGATTGATCTCCTTTAGAATGGACTGGTTGGATCTCCTTGCAGTATAAGGGACTCTCAAGAGTCTTCTCCAACACCACAGTTCAAAAGCGATCTCTTAATGGTAATATCTTGCAAAACAATGAAACGATATGATGGCTAAGAAATTAATGCTGATACAACCAGTCAAATTTACTCAGATTTCACAGTTTCAAGTACACTCATTTGTATGTATGGGTGTGTGTTAGTTCTATGTCACTTGTAGTGTGTGTGAATTCTGTATGTATCAACTTGTGTGGATCCCTCCTCATCTTTCTATAGCCACAGCCACCTCCCATCACATCTTCCTCCCTAACCCCTGGCAACCATAATCTGCTGTCTCTGTGATCACATCATTTCAATAATTTTATATATGTTAATATTCTATACAAATATACATGTTATGTACATTTATTAGTATGTTATCTAAAATAATATATTGATATCAGGTAAACTAAAGCTGAAACTGCAATGCTTTGGCCACCTCATGTGACGAGTTGACTCACTGGAAAAGACTCTGATGCTGGGAAAGGTTGGGGGTGGGAGGAGAAGGGGACGACAGAGAATGAGATGGCTGGATGGCATCACCAACTCTGTGGACATGAGTTTGAGTGACCTCCGGGAGTTGGTGATGGACAGGGAGGCCTGGCGTGCTGTGATTCATGGGGTCGCAGAGAGTCGGACACGACTGAGTGACTGAACTGAACTGAACTGAAGGTAGGCTTCAGAGCAAAGAAAATTACTGGACAAAAGGTGCATTTTGTTGTTGTTTAGTCACTAAGTCATGTCCGATGTTGCAACCCTGCCCTATAGCGTGCCAGATTCCTCTGTCTATGGGATTTCCCAGGAAAGAATACTGGTGTGGGTTGCCATTTCCTTCTCCAGGGGATCTATAAAATGTACATTATATAAGGATAAAAGGATCAATCCACCAGAAAGACAAAAATTCTAAATGGATATGCACCAGGCAGCAGAGTTTCATAATACATGAAGCAAATACTCAATAGATAAGAAAGGAGATAAACACAATCTGCAATTACAGTTGGAGTCTTTACCATCCCCACTTTTAACAACTAATAAAACTACTAGTCAGTATATCAGCAAGGATATAGAATAAATTATCAACATAGCATATAGAATAGGCTAAGAATGCTATATGATATAGAATGGTATAGAATAAATTGGCATATATAGAACACCATCTGTCAGCAGCAGAATACAGTTTTTGTTGAGGAGCCATGAAACATTCAACATGATAATTGTATCTTACAAAACCTCAACATTTCAAAGAATTAAAATCACAAAATGTGCTTAACATTATCAGTCATTGGTAAAATAAAAATTGATACTACAGAAGATATTACTGCATAACTAACAGAATGACTAAAATAAAAAATAATGACAACACCAAATGCTGGTGATGACACAAAGAAACAATTACTCACATATTAACGGTGAGAATGCAAAATTGTATAGCAACGAAAGCTAACCATGCTCTTATCATACAACTCAGAAATTATACTCCAGGACATTTATCCCCCAAAATGCAAAACTTAACGTTCACATAAACACCTATCAGAAATGTTCATAGCAACTTTATTCATAGTTGCTATGAATATTCAGAGGGTCCTAAACCCTCTGAAATATGCATATTCAGAGAGTCCCAAACTGGAGCCTCTCCAAATATTCTTCAGTGGGTGAATGTTTAGATGTATATATTCCTTCCGTGGAATACTACTCAGCAACAAAAAGAAATTAACATTAATATAGGTAGGGCTTCCCTGCTGGCTCAGTGGTAAAAGAATCTGCCTGCAATGCAGGAGAAACAGGTTTGATCCCTGGATTGGGATGATCCCCTGGAGAAGGAAATGGCAACCCACTCCAGTATTCTTGCCTGCAGAATCCCATGGACAGAGGAGCCTGGCGGGCTACAGTGTCACAGAGTATCAGACATGACTGAAGCGACTTAGCACTCATACATCCAATGTCAAGAAACAACACCGAAAAATATTGCTCTAATGCCAAAATTCCTGCCCAACTGTTTATATGGACTATAGTGCTGAAAAAGATGACATCCACCATTCTACCATATGACTTCATGGCTCACCCTTCTGCCACCTTCTATTAGTGAGACATTTTTCCTTAAGGTAGAAATGGCTCTGGATCAAGGCCGATATATCTCAAGCAATTATAAAACAAATTAGAAAGTCATGAACTATTAGAGGGATAAGTTCAGCAGTTCACAACTGTGGTTGAACAGCAGAAGAATCTGGGAGCTCTAAAGTAGATTGATGTTTGAGACTCACCCCTAGGGGTGATTCTACTTTGTTTGGCTTGAGAAGGGACCCAGGCATTGCTATTTTTTAAAATTTCCCCTGGATGCTGAAGTGCAGCCAGGTTTGAGAAGCACTGATGAGTCTGAGATCATTTAACAGATGAAACTTTGAGCCCCCAGAAGTGAAATAAATAGCCCAAGCTAAGTTACATGGCTGTATTTCTTAGAGTTGTCTCCCAAGTCCTAGGACCTTTCCCCCTAATTATGTTTCATCCTCCTCCCCAACCTTTAAGGTATGAAGCACCGTTTAATTTTTCCCATTGTAGGGATAACAAAACTGGGCTACCTGAAGACATAGTGATGTTCTTAATTTAGACATTGCAGATTGTGGCAAAGGAAAACCACAGAGGTGGCCTCTTAAGTTTTAAGCCAATAAGAATTCTTAAAAGGAAAGTTAGGCGTTCGTTGACCAACCCACATTATTGAGAGACACACTGCAGTCAAGCACAGGAAGGGCTACTGAGCTCTCTGAGATCTCCTTCCAGGCCAATTTCTCTAGCATCCGTTTAGCATGACTCATTAAAGTATCCCCTAATTTCCATAGATTTTAATCTGCTACTTCCAGCACCTATTGGATCCAATTGGACCCAGTTTGTCTTTGTCTCTTACTAGGAATGAGAACAAACAGCCCCTGCCCTTCGCACTCTTAGAGTGGCTTATTTACAACTGCATTTTAGTGCAAATTGGTCCATTTATTCATTAGTTTCGATGTGTCCCTTTCAATGCCTGGTTACGATCAGAGATGTTATCATCATTCACCAAGGCATTCTGGGTGTCTACATTTTATTAAAAATGGTTTGTAACAGAGTGAGGATGTGAAAATTGCAGATGTGAACGAAAGGAGTGGTCATGAGAACAGCCAGAAACAGAAGTTAAACCAGCACCAGAGCTCTCGGTCCCTGGAGGCTCTCAGCATTAAGGAGGATCCTGAGTAGACACTGGCAGAGGGCAGATGAGTAAGCAGTTAGGCCTTCTCTAAGCAGTTCTTAGAAGGGCAGCATGAAAAGCCCAAATGTCCAAACAGAGTGAAAAATAAAACTCTTCTTCAGGCTTGTAGACTCTGGCATCTGTCTTGGTGTCACCTCTGCTTGGAAAGTAAATGCCTTCATTTTCGTTTCTCAGCCACATCATTTAATAACAAGGATCTGTGAATTTTAACAGAGCCACATCAGAAAATATTAGTGGTGCAATTTTTGGTGTCTGTGTTGTCATTGCTTTGCTTTTATTTTTTTCTTTTTCAAGTTGAAATCTGTCCTTGTCTTTAAGCCAAGTGAAATGATGTATAGAATCAAGAGGAGAAAACTTTAGGAAGATGTGTCTCCCCAAAGGCAGTTTACAGTGATGGAAAGGCTCGGATTTGAGCAAGAATCCCTGGACTTGGATCTGACACTTACTAGCCTGAGGGCTAATTCGCTTCGTTTGAGTTACTGATATACACAGAACTAGGCTGTGTGCATGCTAAGTCATTTCAGCCATGTCCGACTCTGTGCAACCTTATGGACTGCAGCCTGCCAGGCTCCTCTGTCCATGGGATTCTCCAGGCAAGAATACTGGAGTGGGTTACTATGCCCTCCTCCAGAGGGTCTTCCCAACCCAGGGATTGAACCCACATCTACATCTAATGAGTTCTTTACCACTAGAGCCACTTGGGAAGCCCAAATATATATTCAAGTGCATATTAAATATATATTTAAATAAATATTAAATATATTTTATATACAATTATATTTTACCACTATGTTGATATAAAGACAAACATCATCCATTCTGGATTATATTCATTTTGTTCTTCCTATTTAAAAAGAAATTAAAGTATTTTTGTGGGCCCTTAAACACAGAGTGGGCCCCAGGCACCATACCTACAATAATGGTTGAAAGAACAGACCTAAAGTTGATCTCTGCTCCAAGAACCAATCAGTGCTCTCCCTGTGGCGGTCTTCCAGAATTACCACCTCTGTCTTGCTAGAGACACTGAACACAGGGGATTTCAGCTTGAAAACCAGAAACTGATGTATTCTGGGTGAACGCAAGAATGTCTAGCCTAGGAAAATCCCCTTGGGAGCAGAAAGCCCAGTAAAACCCTCATAGAGTAAATGAATGAATAGATGCCTGCTTTAAATAGGAGGGTACATTTCACCCGTGCTTTAAGAGAAGATAATCTGGAAATTAGAATCAAAGGCTGTGTTTACTTGAAAAAATGCCAACTGATAGCTGCCTAATCAAACAAGGGCAGAAAATACCAGGACATTCAAATCCAAAGAAAGGATGAATGAGAACCAAAGGGCGAATGTCAGATGCTTTTATAGATACACATAGCAATTGAGTTAGGTTTAAAAACAATAATGAGCTAGTGCCACCATTTAATGGATCACCTGCAAAATGTAAGGCATTTAAGCGTATTATCTCTGACTCTAACCAAAGTAGGTATTTTAGCTCCTTTTTGAGGAAATGGAGGGAGAGCACCAGAGCGCCTGTGATCTGGCCACTACGTGGCCTCAGCTTACTTTCCAACCTTGCCAGGAGCTGGTTTCCCAAATGTTAAGTGTAGCTGGTGGTATACATGTAGGCAAATACATGGGGTCTTAATTTTGTTTCAAATTACATTGGGTTGGCCAAATGTTGTTTGGGTTTTCCATAAGATACAATGGAAAGACCCAAGCAAACTTTTTAGCCAACCCGATATTTTGGAAAGAAATTGATGAAAATAATTTTATTCTTAAAATTCCACTACTCAAATCTTCATGGAATTTGCAAACAAGTCATGGCAAGTAAGAGAATAGAATTTGGAACTGGGGTGCTACTTCATCAGCTTGCCAGTAGAGTGCCCAAAGAAGACACACCTAGGGTGATCAACTCCTTCCAGTTTGCCCAGGACGTTCCAGATTTTAGCACTGAATATCCTGAGTCCCTGGAAACCCCTTGGCTCTGGGCAAACTGGGACAGTTGATCATCCTGGACATACTTTCCTAACCAGCCTCTGGTTCCCACTGAAACCAGAAGGGGACTTCTTAAGAGTCAGGTGATTAACCCTCATAATATCCTTCAGAGTGTGTCTGCAATTTTCTTGTTATGGATAAAGAAAGTGAGCCCAGAGAGGCACAGACAACTTCTCAAGGTGGCCCAACGATGAAGTGAGACCTGAAGCCGCGTCTTGGTCTCAGGTGCGTGAACTTCCCTTTACACCACGCTTCAGGAAACACCTCCTGGCCTGAGAAGACTGTAGTTAAGTAGCATCTGTTGTGCCAGACCCCGGTTTGGGCCCCAAGCTGTGAATTTCCCCATCTGAGGAGATCCCCAGCTGCCCCTGCGGTGGCCACAGGATAAGGTTAATTTGGTGCAGGCAGGACACGGTTAATGGGGAAGGGTCTCCAGTCGCAGGAAGACACCATCATGGTCTTTCATATCAAGGGAGGCGGGTGGGAAGCTTGCCTGGAAGTGGGTGGGAGGAGAAGGTTCTTCGGGAGTCTGCCAGTCCTGCTTTATTATTAGGTTAATTGAAACCATAAAAGCAAACTCAGATTTGCATTATAGCCCTGCATAGCAGATGGCGACAAGTTCCGAGCATCATAAAAAGAGGATTGAAAGTTATAAAACGACTTGGGCTCCTCTGTGCCGGAGTGCTGAAAGAAAGGCATTGTGGGAGGCGGTGGCCTGCACCCCTCACAGCCCTGTGAACCAGCTTCTGGGCCTGCATGACCTAGGGCCTGCACGTCGCCAACATCTCCTCCGAGCACCACACAACTTCTCCAACCAGAGTGGGTTATTGCCACCCGGGGTTTCAAGGCCTAGAAACAGTCTCAGCACCTTTCCCTGTGCTCTTTCTTAGAGTATTTTCACATCAACTTTCTGTGGGGTCGATGGGAGTTGCCCGTAGCCTGTCTCCATTTTATGTGTCACCTTTCTCTTTTCAACTGGAACTACCCTTGCGCCCATCACAGTGCCCACTTTGTCTCTCTCCCATAATTGCCATTCTGGGAGGTCCTAGACTTCAAATGTACCTCTTCCTTCTTCCTGGTCCATGAAATCTGCCACTCCTCATTGTTCACAGGCAAGCTGACCCACCAGGATGGGACACGACGAACTGATTCCCATTCTGTTTGTGGTGAATAGTTTTTCCTCAGTACCCCTTCTCATCCTCACATACAGCAGATCACCCTGCCTCCTCTGTACTTGGAAAAATAGAATCCCTTATATATCAAGCTCCAAGAACATCAGTGATCTCAGGGGAAAGGACACCCAACTTGTTACACTACCTTCTGGACTTTGCCCCATCAGTTATCTCCTTTCTCCTGCATTTTGAGTTTCCCCCTTTCCTCTGGCACTTTTTCCCTGCTTCCATCCTGCTTCCTCCCCGACCCCATTCTATCTTCAGCCCCTCCTCAAGCCTCTCCGTGGGGTCATAGTTTCCTGCAGCCTCTGCTTGTTCCTTGTCAGCGCTACTTCACTGCAATGCCATCCACGTCACCCACTCTCGAGTCCCAGGGGCTATTGGAATGTCTCCTCTCTTCTGTTCCTTCAACACCTTCCCTGTAGGTCTGAATGACACCTTTTCCCTTCTGCAATTCCAAGGGCACCGATAGAATGTGTGCATGCTCAGGCACTCAGTCATGTTCGACACTTTGGGACCCCATGGACTGTAACCTCACCAGGCTACTCTGTCCATGGGATTTCCCAGGCAAGAATACTAGAGTGAGTTGCCATGTCCTCCTGCAGGGGGATCTTCCTGACCCAGGAGTAGAGCCTACATTTCCTGAATTGGCAGATGGATTCTTTACCGGGAGCCACCTTGGAAACTCCAATAGAGTACTTCACCTCCTGTGTGTGACTGACCATCTCCTAGAACTTGGTGCTATAATGGTTACTAAAGTGTGCATCAACCCTCTCGTGTTCTCTGAAGGCAAGAGGTCATTTCCTGGTCATCCAGTATTCAGTTCCAGCAGGATAATAATTCTGAAATTGTGTTGTGACTTCTTGGATAGAATAAGAGAATGATATTTTCATGATAATTTCCATGAGGAGGCATCCATTAAGAACATGAACAAAACCTTTGTGCCAGGTCTTACCCTCATGTTATGCTGAGGTCACCTCCAGTAACCTGTCATCTAGGATGCCTGAATGGATTGCTCTTTTAGACTAAGTCACCCAAGGCCCGAGTACACACTGGTTTATCTAAGATGTGAAAGGAAGAAAGGGCAGAAATAGACATTCACTGGTCTCATATATGTCTGAGTCACCATACTAGTCAGACCAACTGCATTAGCTCAGGTCATAGCTGAGGAGAAAGGTTTTAAAACTTTTAACTGTAAAGAAAAAAAAATTATAAAATAAATAAATAAATAAGAAAAAAAAAATAAAACACACCCTTTTAGAGAAGAATAAATTAAGGCCAAGAAAGGTTAGACAATGTGCCCACTGGGAAGGGAGATAAAACAAGATTGCCTATGTGTGAATAGTCATTGAAACAGTACCCCTACTCATCTTCACATCCAGCAGATCACTTTACCTCCTATGTACCTAGAAAAATAGAATCCTTTATACACCAAGCTCTAAGTGGGGCATGGGGCTTTCTTATACCATTCTATATTTTTAATATATTTTAAGTTTTTCTATAATAAAATGAGAAACCAAAAATATTGCCCAATGTCACTCAGCTAGTGTATTAGTTATCTACTGGCACATAACAAACTATCCCGAAACTCAGTAGCTTAAAATAATACACATTTATTTATAAATAATACACTGGTGGCTCAGAGGTTAAAGCGTCTGCCTCCAATGCGGGAGACCCGGGTTCAATCCCTGGGTCGGGAAGATCCCCTGGAGAAGGAAATGGTAACCCACTCCAGTATTCTTGCCTGGAGAATCCCATGGACGGAAAAGCCTGGTAGGCTACAGTCCATGGGGTCGCAAAGAGTCGGACACGACTGAGCGACTGAACGGAAAGGAACGGACGGACACTAAGCACACCTTAGTTTGGGGGCTTCCCTGATGGCTCAGGTGGTAAAGAATCTGCCTGCAAAGCAAGAGACACGGGTTTGATCCCTGGGTTGGGAAGACCCCTGGAGTAGGAAATGGCAGCGTACTCCAGTATTCTTTCCTGGAGAATCCCATGGATAGAGGAGCCTGATGGGCTACAGTCCATGGGGTTGAAAAGAATCAGACACGACTGAAGCAACTAAGCACCTCAGTTTCGGGGGTCGGGATCTGGGCACAGCTGAGCTGGGTATCCCTGGTTCAAGGTCTCCCACAGGTTACAGTGTTGCTCTTGGCTGGTCATCTCAAGGCTCAGCTGGGGTGGTGGTGATCCCTCTCTAAGCTGGTGTATGTCAGGGTCTCTGAATGTGGGCAGAAATGCCAGATCTCTGACACACGGGAGTGCTACTCAACAGCACAGCAGCTGCTTCCTCTAAATGGAAGAAAAGTGAGTGCCTGAGATGGAAGGTGCAGCCTTATCCTCACCTAATCTCGGAAGTGGCACCCCTTTACTTCTGCTCTACTCTGTTGAAACATATACATGACCATGTGTAAAATAGTTAGCTAACGGGAAGCTGCTGTATGCCACAGGGAGTACAACCTGGTGCTCTGTGACAACTGAGAGGAGTGAGATGGGGTGGGGGTCGGAGGGAGGTTCAAGAGGAAGGGAACATAGGTACACCTATGGCTGATTCATGTTGATGAGTGACAGAAAACAACACAGCATTGTAAAACAATTACCCTCCAATTAAAAATAAAACAATTCAACGAGTTGGTAAGTCTAGTCCACTCTCCAGAGCAAGTTGTACAATGGCATGAATCCCAGGAAGTGGGGAACAGGAGGGCCCTCTTTGAGGCTGCCTATCTCAGCTGATAAGGAGCCTTGCCTACTTGCGTGCTAAGTCACTTCAGTCGTGCCTGACTCTTTGTGACTCCATAGCCCGCCAGGCTCCTGTCCATGGGATTTTCCAGGTAAGCATACTGGAGTGGGTTGCCATACCCTCCTCCAGGGGAGTGAACCCACATCTCTTATGTCTCCTGCACTGGCAGGCAGGTTCTTTACCACTAGCGCCACCTGAGAAGCCCCAATAAGGACAGTGCTCAGCTCCAAATCTGTTTCTGTCAGGCTGGCCAAAAAGTAAGGCTTGGGTTTTTCTGTAACATCTTAGGGAAAACCTGAATGAACTTTTTGGCCAACCAATATCTGATGCCAAATTTTGTGTTTTCCCACTGCTTCCAGCATCCACAGTTAATACCTTAGCTTCTTTAGGTGACCACACTGACAAACCAAAAGTGAGTGTGACTCAGACTTATTACCATTTGATGCTGCTGGGGGACAGGGCCCCAGAACTGCGTGATTACAGAGAGATGCCATCCCACTGGGAAAACGGAAGCTACAAGAAGAGAAGCAGGAAGACCCGTGGTGAGAAGTGGGCCAGTGAGAGCCCTGAGAGCCTCAGCAGGGAGGCTGCAGAGACACAGCATATGAACAATCAGAGCTTTCATCAAAAAAGTGAGTTGAGGGCAGAGAAGTGGGTTATTTTTTTACCACCAGCTCCTCGCAGAGGGTCGAGCAAATAGAAGACGGTCCTTTTATGTTTGCAGGAGAAATGCATGAGGATGGACAGAGCGGTGGATGAGGCTGAGTCCATTAAGAGCAAGCCAGAGTCAGAGCAGTGTGGAGGGTGTGGCCTATGGGAGGTGGTAGGAGACACCCCTAGGAAGAGTCTCTGGGGTGGTGTGTGGCTCCCTGACCACCCGCTCAGGGTTTTTGGTGGTTAGCAGACTTTCCACGTGTCTATTCTGCTGACTCTCAGCAGAACAGTGACTGATCCTGGGACACAGCTGGAGACACTGCTGACACGACTAGCAGAGCTCTTTTTATAGGAATTACAAGGTAATTTTGTTCTGAGATCCAGGATCTGTAGATGTGCCTCAGGCGGTTTGGGAAGGTGATGGGATGGCTGAAAGACAGGTCTCTGGGCCCCTTACTTTTCCTTCCACAGTGGTGTCATACATCAGGTGAAGGCGTGGGTGTGCTCAGTCACTCAGTCCTGTCTGACTCTTTGTGATCCCATGAACTGTAGCCCACCAGGCTCTCTGTTCATGGGATTTCCCAGGCAAGAAAACTGGAGTGTGTGGCATTTCCTCCTCTAGGGGATATTCCTGACCCAGGGATTCAAACCACGTCTCTTGCATCTCTGGCATTAGCAGGTGAATTTTTTTTACCACTAGTGTCAACTTGGAGCAAGGGTGAAAGTGAAAGTGGCTCAGTCGAGTCTGACTCTTTGTGACCCCATGGACTACACAATCCATGAAATTCTCCAGGCCAGAATACTGGAGTGGGTAGCCTCTCCATTCTCCAGGGGATCTTCCCAATCCAGAGATCGAACCCAGGTCTCCTGCACTGCAGGCAGATTCTTTACCAACTGAACTAACAGGAAAGCCCAGGAGCAAGGATACCTGGGTTCAAATCTCACTTCCATCACTAACCATCTTGATCAAGTGGCTCAGTTCCTCTGTGCCTTAGTTCCTGGTATGTATAAAAGAGATGATAATTATATGTGTCACTTAGGCTTTTGTGCATGTGAAATAATTGATTCATGTCAAACAGAGTTACCCTTGGCACATAGTATGCATTCAGCAAATGGTAGCTGTTTAACAATGACATTATTATTTTATTATTATTATTAGCATTATTAAAATGATATAGGTGATTCGTTCTCTCAGGGTGTGTCTTACCCAAGTCCTCACATGGTTGCTACCCCATGCCCTCTCAGAGAATCTTCCAGAAACCCTCTCCACCAAGCAGCCCCGGGGGAGGGGTCCTTCTGCTTTCATCTCAGAGGAGAGGCAGGCACAATTCCAATCCCAGGAGGCTCTGGGGGAGGGGGGAGGATGGATTTCTTCTTGTTTTTGTTGTTTTAATTTCTAAATGCATTTCTCCAAGGGCTGGGGGAGGCTGCGGAGCACAGGGAATGCTGAACACCCAGGAGCCTGCGCGCCTCTGATTAGATGGCTTAGGCCCAGCAGCGGCAGCTGTTAATCCTGACTATTAATTAGAAGATATGGGAGTGAATACCAGCCTGTGAGCTCAGTTAAGCCTGAGTAGCAGCGCTCTGCCTTCTCTGGGAGTGTAATCCCCTTTGAGACCGGAGCCAGCATGCACCCCAGGAGAAGCGCCAAGAGGGCCAGCTCCAGCTGACACCTGCCATCTGTCCGTGGCCCAGGTGTCTTTGCTCCTCAAAGCCACCATCCCTTCCATGGGGACAGCGCTTTATAGTTTCCCAAGCACATTCAAACGCACTGTGGAGAGGCCCGAGTGTTTATTCCTATTTGGAGACTAACAGGGGAGCCTGGGAGAGCCCGGGGGTATTGTGACAATGAGTGTAGGGCCAGGGGTCCTCCCAGGCTTTGACATCCAATGCGAGTCTGTCTTTTGTGTCATGATGATCTGTACTACTATCTGACCTTGTGGGTCATGGTGGGGACCTGATACCGTCATCCCTGCTGGCAGAATTTGAACTGGCTACACCTAGAAGAAACCTTTGCCGCTCCAGGTTCCTAGAGGTTCTTGTCCAGACTCCACAGCCTGATTGTCAAGAATCCCACACTCATCTTCTGCTAACAGCAATCCCATGTGTGGACCCATCTCTTCCCAGTTTGTAAGGAGAGCTCCAATTCTTATCTCATTCTTTCATTGCCACTGACCCAAGAGAAACAGAGCAAGTATCTCATTTTGAAAATGGGAAAGCTTACAGAGGTGAGGTCTGTTAGGAATCAGAGTGAGCAGGGGTTCTAGGATCACGCCTGCTCATTTTTCATCCACACATATTTCTCTCCACCTCCATTCTATTTTTTAACTTGCTCTGTGGTCTGTGCTGTCTTTCCCACTCGCCTCCACTTAGGGACGTATTCTGTTCATTCAGGACCCAAGGCAAGTCTTTCCCCATTGTGATGATGTCCATCTACCTCCTCTTCCCTAAACTGCCTGGCACATCATTGATACCAGCAGGTGCACTGCTCACCAGGAAAGGGTCACCATGAAACTATTTCCTAGTGGAGGCAATGGACAGATTGAAAGGCCTGGGTTTGGTTTCTAATCGGCTGTGTAATCTTCACCTCCTTTCCTCTGCTGCTGCTAAGTCGCTTCAGTCGTGTCCGACTCTGTGCAACCCCATAGATGGCAGCCCACCGAGCTCCCCTGTCCCTCAGATTCTCCAGGCAAGAACACTGGAGTGGGTCACCATTTCCTTCTCCAATGCATGAAAGTGAAAAGTGAAAGTGAAGTCGCTCAGTCGTGTCCGACTCT
Organism: Moschus berezovskii; assembly: GCF_049115385.1. Lineage (NCBI taxonomy): Eukaryota > Metazoa > Chordata > Mammalia > Artiodactyla > Moschidae > Moschus > Moschus berezovskii. The sequence continues at coordinate 75,521,353 of NC_142466.1, read as the reverse complement.
CAGCGACCCCGTGGACTTCAGCCTACCAGGCTCCTCCGCCCATGGGATTTTCCAGGCAAGAGGACTGGATTTCCTTTCCTCTAGTCTTTCTCTTTTTTCCACTATGAAATGAGGGTATGCAACTGTGGTAGGGATGCGGGTCAGAGATGTAGGGGAGAGAGGTATGGGAAGAGCTATGTGAAACTGCTGATTTCTAGGGTCTCACCATTTGTAGGGTGAGTCGGAACAGCTGGTAGGAGCTGAGATGTGCAGAGCTAGGGTACTCATTTCTCCCTTCTCCCTTTCCCATCTATCAGGAAGAGCTTTGTGGTGTTGCTGTGGGAGAACTCAACTGTCAGGAATGAATATCAGAATGTGAACATTGCAACAGAATGTCCCAGGCTGGAACTCTTGGGTCAATGGCTCTGCCACTTGCTAGCCGAGATGATAATGATGGTAATCTTGATACATTTTAGAATGTTCATCATCTATTAGATTTTATACTAAGGTTTCACATGCATGCGTGTGTGTATGTGTGTGTGTGTACTCAGTCATATCCGACTCTTTGTGAACCCCTTGGACTGTAACCCACCAGGCTCCTCTGTCCATGGGATTCCCAGTTTCTATTACGAATAAAACTGCTATAAATATTCATCTACAGATATTAGTGTCTGCATAAGTTTTAATTTCTCTGGGTAACGTAGCACGTTTGGTTTTATTTGAAGAAACTGACAAACTGTTTTCTAGAGTGACTGTACCATTCATTTAACATTCTCATCACCAGTGTATGAGTGATTCAGATTCTTTGCATAGTCACTAACACTTGGTCCTGTCACTATTTTTCAATTTTACCACTCTGATAGGAGTATATAATATCTCATTGTGGTTTTTAATTTCTATTTCCTAATGGCCAATATGATGAGTATCTTTACTTGTGCTTCTTTGCCATCTGTATATATCTTCAGTGAAATGTCTCTGCATATGTGTTGACCATTTTCTAATTAGACTGTTTATTTTTCTTTACCACTGAGGGATTTTTGGGCGGGGGATAAACCACAGCTGTGGTTTAAAATTATTTATTTATCTGGCTACACTGGGTCTTAGTTGTGGCACACGGGATCTTTGAACTTGGTTTTGGCAGGCAGGATCTTTAGTTGAGGCATGTGAGATCTCATTCCCTGATCAGAGATCAAACTTAGGCCCCCTGCTGTGGGGCCTTGAAGTCTTAGCCACTGAACCACCAGGTCCATACCACTGAGTTTTGATAGTTCTTTATATAATCTAGATACTAATCCTCATTGTTGGATATGCAGTTTGCAAATACGTTCACCTGAAAGTGAAAGAGTTAGTCGCTCAGTCGTGTCCGAATCTTTGCAATTCCATGAACTGTCGCCTGCCAGGCTCCTCTGTCCATGACATTCTCCAGGCAAGAATACTGGAGTGGGTAGCTGTTCCCTTCTCCAGGGGATCTTCCAGACCCAGGGATCGAACCTGGGTCTCCCATATTGCAGGCGGATTCTTTACCATGTGAGCCACCAGGGAAGCCCATGTTCACCTGTTTTACAGCTTATCTTTTCCTTTTCCTAGTAGGATATGTCGAAGAAGAAAAGGTTTCCATATTGATGAGATAAAATTTATTAATTTTCCTTTTCACATTTTGTCCATTTGGTGTCATGCATAAGAAAGTTTGCTTAGCCTTAGGTACAAAATTTTTTATGTTTTCTAAAAATTTTATAGTTTTAGTTTTACTTTTATGTCTATGACCTTTTTTGAGTTAATTTTCTCTAACTTTTGTGGTAAAATACACAAAATATAAATTTTACCATTTTAATCATTTTTAAGTGTATCTTTCAGTGGTTTTGGGTGTTTTCACATTGTGCAACCATCATCATGATCTATCTCCAAATTCTTTTCATCTTGCAAAACTGAAACTCTATACCCATTAAATAATAACACACCATTCCACATCCCCACAGCAATCAAGGTTTGACTTTGTGCTTCTTTGGTTTGACTGTCTAAACATCTCACATAAGTGGAATTATACAATATTTGTTTTGCGGGTTTTGTGTGTGTGTGTGTGATTTAAGCATTTCACTTAGCATAATGTCCTCAAGGCTTAACCATTTTGTAACACGTGTCAAAATTTCTTTCCTTTGTAAAGAAAAAGTGCAAGTGTTAGTCGCTCAGTTGTGTCTGACTCTTGGTGACCCCATGCAGTGCAGCTGGCCAGGCTCCTCTGTCCATGGGATTTTCTAGGCAAGAATACCGGAGTGGGTAGACATTCCCTTCTCCAGGGAATCTTCCCAACTCGGGTCTCCTGCATTGCAGGTGGCTTCCTTACCATCTGAGCCTCCAGGGAAGCCTATCCTGAGTAACATTCCATTTTATGTACTTTGTTTATCTCTTTACCTATGAATGGACACTTGGGTTGCTTCTACATCTTAGCTATTGTGAATAATGTGGCTATAAACATGGGTGTACAATTATCTCCCTGAATCCCTGCTTTTCATTTTGGGGGGTGGGGAATATTCTCAACAGCAGAATTCCTGGGTCATATAGCAATTCTATTTTTAATTTTTTGAGGAAATTTTCCCCCACAAGTTGTAGCATTTTATTTTTCTACTGGTAGTGCACAAGGGTTTTGATTCCACCATGTTCTTGCCAACATTTCTGTTCTTTTTTTTTTTTTAATAATAATAATCCTGATAGGTGTGAGGTGTTATTGCAATTTTGACTTGCATTTCCCTAATGATTACTAATATTGAGCATCTCTTTATTTGCTTGTTGACCATTAGTATGTTTCTTTCTTTCTTTATCGTCTGTTCAAGCTATTTGCTCAATTTTGAATTGGTTAGTTGTTTTTGTTGTTGAGTTTGAAGAGTTCTCTGCATATTCTGGATATTAACCCCTTATCAGATATATGATTTTCAAATATTTTCTCTCATTCTGTAGGTTATCTTTTTACCCCTCTTAATAGTGTCTTTTGAGACACAAAATTTTAAAATTTTTGTGAACCCTAATTTCACTATTCTTATTCTTTTCTCCTTTTTCTTACTCAGTTTTTCTTATCCTTTCTATGCCTCTAGAGGCATATGTGAGGAATTATTAACAAGTTCAAAGTTGTGGCATTTTGTCCAATGTTTCCTTCCATGAGTGCTATAGTTTTAAGTCTTATATTTAGGTGTGGATCTTATTGAGTTAATTTTTGTATAAAGGTTGGGTTCATTCTTTTGCATGGATACCAAGATTTCCCTTCGCCATTTGTGAAAAACTATCTTTTCCAACTTGAATGGGCTTGGCACTCTATTGACAATCATTTGACCATATATATAATGATTTACTTCCGTACTCTCTATTCTATCATGTTAGTCTGTGTGTGGAATGTAGTTCCACACTGTTTTGTTTACCTTAGCTTTGTAGTAAGTTTTGAAATCAGAAAGCTTGTGACCTCCAACTTTGTTCTTTTTCAAGATTGTTGAGATTATTCAGGGTCCTTTGAAATTCCATACGGATTTTAAGATGAGTTTTTCCTATTTTTGCTAGAAAATAGCACTGGAATTTTGATGGAGATTGGACTAAATCTGCAGATAACATTGGGTAGTGCTGATATTTGACATAACTTATATTTTTCATTCTTTTAACAGAGTCTTGTTGTTGTTGTTGTTTAGTCACTTGGTTGTATCCAACTCTTCTGTAACTCCATGGAATGTAGCCTGCCAGGCTCCTTTGTCCATAGGATTTCCTAAGCAAGAATATGGGAGTAGGTTGCCATTTCCTTCTCTAGGAAATCTTCCTGACCCAAGTATCAAATTCACATCTCCTGCATTGACAGGCAGATTCTTTACCACTGAGCCATCAGGAAGCCCAACAGGATCTGCTGCTGAGCAAAAGTCTTTCATTTTAATGATATCTAGTTTACTAATTTTTCTTTTTATGCAGTGTGCATTTGGTGTCAAAAGTGCCTAAGAACTTTTGCTAGATTTAGATCTCAAAGATTTTAAAAATGTTATTTCTAAAGGTTTTATAGTTTTAGTTTCATATTTAGTTTATGACACATTAAATTATTTTTGTGTAAGATTTGAAACTTTGGTAAAAGTTTATTTATTTGCTCATGGAAATCCAATTGCTTCAGCACCATTTGTTGAAAAGGTGATCATTCCTCCACTGAATTTCTTTTATGACTTTGTTAAAAATCAGTTGGCTATGTTTATGTAGGTCTCTTTCTGCATTACCTATTCTGTTTCATTTATTTATGTGTCTCTATCCAACCACACAATCTTGATTTACTATAGCTATATAATTAAGTCTTCGAATTGAGTAGACTGATTCCTCTCAATGTACTGTTCTTTATCAAATTGTTTTAGCAAATGTGGCTCTTTTGCCTTCCCATATACATTTTAGAATAATCTTACCTATATATAGTAAAAAAAAACTTCCTAGGGTTTCTATGCACATTGTGTTAAATCTGTATATCAATTCAGGGAAAATTTTTTCTGTGTAGAGTCTTCCAACCCCTAAGCACTATGTCTCTCCATTTATTTGAGACTTTAAAAATGTATTTCATTGGCATTTCATAGTTTTCTGCATACAAGTTCGACACATAATTTTCTAGATTTACATTCATTTCATGTTTTCTGAGTGACTTTAAATTATACTGTACTTTTAATTCTGGAATTCATATTTTTATTGCTAGTATATTGAAGTACAATTATTTTTTGTTTGTTCACTTTGCATCATGAAGCTTTTCTGAATTCAGTTCTGTGAGGTATTCTTATATATTCATTTGTTTATTTGATTTAGTCTGGTAGTTTACTATATAGATAATCATGCCACATGAAGATAGTGCCAGTTTCATTTCTTCTCTTCTGATCTGTGCATCTTGCTTTCCTTTTTTGTCTTATTGCATGACTAGAATATCCAGTGCGATGTTGAGTAAGAGTGATAAGCATAAATATCCTTGCCTTGTTCCCAGTCTTAGGGAGACAACATTCAGTCTTTCACCATCAGATATAATATCACCTCTAGGTTTTTATAGAGACTCTTTATGAAAGTTGAGAAAGTTTCCTTCTATTCCTATTTTCCTGATTTTGTTACAAATGCATGCTTAATTTTGTTAAATGCTTTCCCTACATCTATTTACATGATTTTTCTTCTTTAGATAATTAATAAGGTATGATTGGGGCTTCCCAGTTGGCTCAGTGATAATGGATCTGTCTGCCAATGAAGGAATCACAGGAGACACAGTTTCGATCCCTGGGTCTGAAAGATCCCCTGGAGAAGGAAGAGGAAGCCCACTCCAGTATTCTTGCCTAAAGAATCCCATGGACAGAGAAGCGTGGCGGCTACAGTCCACGTGGTCACAAAGAGTCAGACAAAACTGTGCACACACACACACACACAAGGTATGTTACATTAATTTGTAATCATGAACCAGTCTTACATCCTTGGAATAAACCCTACTTGGCCATGGTGTAGAATTCTTTTCTATGTATTCCTGAATTATATATGCTAATATTTTAAAATAATTTTAGCACCTATATAACGAGAAATATACATCTGTAGTTTTTTAATTTTCCTCTTTCATTTGTCTTTTCTTTCTTTTCATATTTCTTTGCCTGGTTTAGATATCAGTGCAATATAATATTAGCTTAATAAGATAAAATCAGACACTTTCCCTCCTTCCCTTTATTTCTGGAATAAGTTAATGTTAATTCTTCTTTAAACATTTGGTAGAAATTGCCAGTAAAACCACCAGTGTCTGGAGATCTCTTTTTCAAAAGTTTTAAAATTATTATTATAATTTCTCTAATAGCTACGGACTATTCAAGTTTTCTATTTTCTGTTCTGTGGTAAGTCTGTGTTTCTTGAGTAAATCAGTCCATTTTATCTAAATTATTATATTGATGTGTACAGAGTTGTTAATAGAACCCCTTATTATTATTTTGTATGTGTGTGTTTACAGGGCCTGTAATAATATTTCTATATTTAATTCCCAATATTAGTACTCTTTTTTACTTTGCTTGTGTTGCTAGAGATTTGTGAATTTATTAATGCAAAGAATCAGCTCTTTGTTTCATTGATTTTCTTTAATTTTTTCCTGGTTTTAATTTCATTGATTTCTGCTCTTTGTTATTTTCTTCCTTCTGTTTGCTTTGAGTTTATTTTGCTTTCTATCTTCTATTAATTTCAACATGGGAGCTTCGATTATTGATATTTTTTCTTTTTTCTAATACATGTATTTAGTGACATAATTTTTTTGTTTGTTTTTATTTAGCTCATTGTATTTTTTAAAATGTCCTTTGACTCATCACTATTCGGAAGTGCATTGGATATTTTCCATGTGTTTGGAGACTTTCTGTTCATCTTTTGGCTACTTACTTCTAGTTAGTTATATTATGGTAGGAGAACACACTCTCTATGATTCCAGTTCTTTAAAATTTGAAGTTAGACATCCAGTTGTGTCTGACTCTTTACTACCCCATGGACTATAGCCTGCCAGGATTCTCTGTCCCTAGAATTCTCCAGGCAAGCACATTGGAGTGGGTTGCCATTTTCTTCTCCAGGGGATTTTTTCAGCTCATCAGTTGAACTCAAGTCTCCTGTGTTGCAGGTGGATTCTTTACCATCTGAACCACCAGAGAAGTCCACATTTATCTATAGAGGGAATAAATTTTTGATGTATTCTCAAAGGGTACATGAGAAGTGTGTGCACCCTCACATTTAAGACCCTGTTCTATGAAGTCTAAATGTTAGCTTTTGCTCAGAACACCATCAAAATGCTTCATATTAAGACCGCTTTGCTTTTCCTTTACTCTTTGGCACTATGCCATTGAGAGGCTCAGATTAATAGTCCAAAAAAATGCCATTTGGGGGATATTGCCGAGAATGTTTCCCTCTACAGCACAATGTCTTCTTCATGAACACCCGTGGGAGAAATTCCTCTTGGGTCTCCTCATCAGGAAAACCTGTTCTGCTTTTCTGCTTACAACTGGCATTCTTCTGTTTATTTATTTCTTTTTACCATTAAGGGCAGTTTGCTTCTTATAACTTTTGGTGGCCAGGAAGCCCAGTCATACTCTGGAACTGTCTATTCCAACAAATCTTATGGTCTGCACCTGATGGTCTGTATACTTACTTTTATTTTTCCACCCATATTTTCCTTTCATAGGCTCCTCAGCCCAGTAACGCCCTTTACTATTTCTTTATATCATGAGCATTTTATAAGTAGCCTCAAATATGTATCGCAAGAAGCATAGACATATAGGTGGATGACAGATAGAAAGACTGCTAGATGGATAGACAGGTAGGAACACAGATACTTAACCTCCATCAGTGCTAGGGTCCACTCTGTCTAAGAGCCGTGGCTTCAGCAGTGTTCCGGCTGGTCACGTTCTCCATCTCTCTCCAGCTGCCTTTTCACTGCTGCATATGAATGTAAAGGAAGGATTTTCATCTCGAGGCTGAAGTCCTGGCCTGCACAAAAAATCCCAAGTGGGCTGGTGTGAGGCTGGCAGGGAAGAGGGAGGCTCCTTAGTGGACAGAATCAGTGATAACTCCTGGAGTCTTTTCCCATCAGCACTACCTGATTGTTGGTTGCTACTTTGTATCCTTTGGAAATGGGTCCTAAGTATACAGATGGAAGGGAGAAAGCCTTCCAGGTTCTATGTTCCCTCCATCCCAGGGCTGTCTCTTGGAACCATTTCTGATGACTCCTTCACTCTTCTCCCTTCTCCTATGTCAGCCCAGAGACAAGCGGGCAGGGAGCTGTGGGGAGACAGCTTCCTTCACTGTGACATGAGACAAGGTGGTTCTCACAACTGGGCTTTCTGGTTGCCCCCAAAACCGTGGAGACCTTGACAACTTGCACATGCTCTTTCTAATATCTAGACTTTGTGTCTTACCCTGTGTTAAGAGAATAAAATAGTAACTTCCACACAGGGTCACAGGTAACCTGTAACCTCCCCTGTAATCCTGACAGGTGATGATCTAATGGGAGACAGTGGAAGTAAAATTGCAGCGTAAGCCACAAAGTGTTACACGATGCTGATTGGGGTTCTTCTTATTACTATCATAACCCCCAAACACACCTATTGCTTTCCTACTTTAGAGTCTTGGCTTGTAGTCTCCCCCTGAAAAACCTCACTCTCCTGGTCTCACTTCAGTCTACCCTTGCCCCCAGTACCCGCTCCCCACTAACCTGTCAGTAGAGTGTTTATTTCAATACTATTTTATTTTTGTTCTATAAGACTTTAAATAGTGGTTCTCAAACTATAGTGCCCATAATAATTACAGAGGAATTTATATATATATATAAAATGTAGATGTGAGTAGTCCAACTGTTAAGCCCCTGACTGAGAGAGGATAAGATGCCATGGGAAGGGAATACAGACGTGTGTTAGTCAGCTAGAGCTTCCGTAACAATGGACCACAGACTGAGTGACTTCAAAAGCAGAAATGTATTTCTCGTAACTCTGGAGGCTGGGAGTCTGAGATCAAAGGGTCTGCAGGTTTGCTTCTCCTGAGGGCTGCCAGGGAAGAATCTGTCCCAAAGGTCTGTCCTCGGCTTGTCGATGGCCTTCTCCTCCCCATGCCGTCGCATTCACCTTCCCTCTGTGGACACGGCTGTGTTCAGATTCCCCCCCTTTTCGTAAGGACACCGAGAACACTGGGTTAGGGTCCACTCTAAGACCTCATTTTAACTTAATTACCTCTTGAAAGACCTTAGGTCCAAATATGGTCACATTCTGAGTTAATGGGGCTAGGACTTCAGCATATGAATTTGGCTGGGGGTGGGAGGGGTTGGCAGGGGCGGGGCGTGTTATAATTCAGCCAGTAGTATTGGACACCTGAGGCAAGGTTTCTGACAAATCCTGGGAGCAAAGAGATAGGGCTTCAGTAGATGGCTGGATGGCATCACCGACTCTGTGGACATGAGTTTGAGTGTACTCTGGGAGTTGGTGATGGACAGGGAGGCCTGGCGTGCTGTGATTCATGGGGTCGCGGAGAGTCGGACACGACTGAGCGACTGAACTGAACTGAACTGTACTGATCCACTAGAAATGAGTTTGGCTGAAAAGTAGCAGAAAACCAACAGCTGTAGCTTAACAAAATAGAGACTACTTTTCACCTGACAAGAAATCAAGGAATGGTAATCTAGTTCAGGTTTGGTAGCTCCACAGTGCCACGTAAGAGCCTAGTTTCTTCTATCATTCTTCCCTGCCATCCTTCTCATGTGACTTTCTTCAAATACCATACCATGAATATTAATTACATCCCTAGGCATCTCTTGTCCATTCTGGTCAGGAAGAAGGGTAAGAGTGATGCCAGAATTATTTGTCAGACTGTTACCGAGTCCAAGCCCATACTATGTGCAAGCTAAGGCACTTCAGTCATGTCCGACTCTTCGTGACCCCATGGACTGTAGCCTGCCAGGTTCCTATAGGGATTCTCCAGGCAAGAATACTGGAGTATGTTGCCGTGCCCTCCTCCCGAGGATATTCCTGACCCAGGGGTCGAACCCGTGTCTCTGGTGTCTCCTGCATTGGCAGGTGGGTTCTTTACCATTAGTGACACCTAGGAAGCCCCTTTAATCAACTACATGCTGTGCTTAGTCGCTCAGTCGTGTCCGACTCTTTGTGACGCCATGGACTGTAGACTGCCCAGCTCCTCTGTCCTTGGGGCTTCTCTGGGCAAGAATATTGGAGTGGCTTTCCATGCCCTCCTCCAGGGGATCTTCGTCATCCAGGGATCAAACCCAAGTCTACTGCATTGCAGGCTATACTCCAATATAAATTTTTTTAAAAAAGAAACATGTCAGGGGAATCTATAAGGGAAGGAGAAGCAGGTGATAACAAAGTTAAAGTCAAATATTAGAAATCAAAATAAGGGAGAAACAAACAAACAAGTCAACTAGGAGATGCAAGAGGTTGAGGCCCCAGATAAGAGGTGTGGGCAACCAGGAGTAAGAATGCCTTTTTTTAATTGTGGGGCAGCCATTCTAGAGACTGTAACCTGGAACCGGGGTTCACCTTAGTATGGATCTGGATTTGTGTTTCCAGGTATAAGATATTAGCTGTCCTTGGCCAGGATGTAGTTGTCAATACTAACTCCATCTACTTCTTGAATTGTCCTATGGCTTACACTCACCTGGGCCTCCAGATGGATGCCACACCTGCTGGGTGGGAGACGTATCTGCAGTAGTGTGTCTGGATTAGTCTCTGGAAATGCTGCTCCTAATGAAATGGTGCCAGACAGGAAGAGGCAGGGACGCCCACTCACCACACAGATTCCTTCCCACAGTGCTCCAGGCTGAGACAAGTGAGAAGTTGTGTCCTGACAGGTTTCTTTCTCAAAATATCCCATGATGGCTCCGTGTGGTGCACAGCCTCCACTTGGGAGTCGTGGCAGCTGCCACTGGTGTCTGCCATGATGTTTGGGTGGGAACAGAAAGACAGCCCAGTAAGGAGGTGACTCAGCCTAGCGGTGCCTCTCTGTGGCATCCCCAGGAGCTGAGCATACCTGTCCTTCCAGATCACATCTCTTTGGGCTTCAGGTTCAGAATCTTTACCGCCCAGAGGAAGACTGTCTTTTGGTATCTAAACATGAGGCTTCCCTGGTGGCTCAAATGGTTAAAAAAAAAAAATCTGCCTGCAAGGAGGGAGACCCATTTTCAGACCCTGGATCAAGAAGATCCCCTGGAGGAGGGCATGGCAACCCACTCCAGTATTCTTGCTGGGAGAATCCCATGAACAGAGGAGCATGGCAGGCTATGGTCCATGGAGTTGCAGAGTCGGACGTGACTGAGCAACTTTCACTTTCAAGCATGTTTTAGTTCATCCATCTGCTCCTTGAAAGATGCAACAAGTGGGAGCATGCAGATCAACATGCTGGCTCCTCATGAGCACTCTGAGTCTGGTGAAATGTGGCCCTGCCCTGGATTCCATCCATCCTTTCTAGCACAAGAGCCTTATCAACCAGGTGGGCCCTGTAATGTAAGTTTCAAAGGCAGCATATGGCCTTTTTGGAAATGCTTATTCATGTTGTTTATATGAACAAAAAGAGATTCCAGGTGGTGGACAGAATCAGAACTCCTCAGCCCACCTGTGAAAGGCCCCCACCAGTTACTTCTCTTGTCTGGGTTGATTATGACATTTATTTAAAGCTTTAGGACATAGCCCTTCATTTCCCCTGGATTTCAGTCCCTCATCTTTTTTTTAGGGTAATGCCCAGCAGAAGTAATGGGTGGAGGGTATACAATGAGCTAAGACAAGCTAAGAGGTTGGAGAGACTATGGAACTCAGGAACAATCCAGGTTATAGACACACCTGCTTGTGTGCTCCGTTGTGTTGGACTCTTTGCAACCCCATAGACTGTAGCCCCCCAGGTTCCTCTGTCTATGGGATTTCCCAGACAAGAATTCTTGAGTGGGTTGCCATTTCCTCCTCCAGGGGATCTTCCCAACCTGGTGATCAAACCCACATCTCTCATGTGTCCTTCACTGCTTGTAAATTCTTTATCACTTGAGCCATCTGAGAAGTTTCTTATAGGTGCACAGGAGTCTCTAATAGGAAGTGATAGGTGCCAATCAGCTGGCATCACCAAGACACTTGGGAGTGAACCCCGGAAGCTGTTACCTCTGAAGGGTCCCTCTGTAGAGAGTGGGGTCCCAGCTCTTAAACTGATAGCTAGCCTTGAATTTCAGGACTCATGGAAGTGAGAGGTGCTGGGCAGACTGTGAGCAACAGAAGACAGGGTCCCAGCTCCTGGGTTTGGAAGGACGTCTGACACTGAGCACCCCTAGGTGAGGGAGCTATGTCAGTGTGAGGGGACCTGCTTCATGTCAGTGTTTTCCTAAAAATCTCTAATGCTGAGATGTGAGTCAAGGGTCTCAAGTTCAAATGCCTCCAGGGTCCAAGGCAAGTATCAAAATCAAATAAGGCAGGCCAGGCTTAAGAAAAATCTGTTAAAGCACTCCCTTTGGAAAATAAGCAGAAATATAGTTTTACCTGCTCTAAGAAATATGTTCTTAGCCTTTATTGAAATATTAGGTCTCCAGGTCTATTTTTATTCTTCTCCTTTTAATAGATTTTGTGGTAGAGAGATATATTTCTCTCCCACAAGAAAAACAAGAAGCATATGTGTGATTTTTTTTTTTAAATGGCAAATGGTGTTGGGCCTCCATCCAGATGTCGCCAGTACTGAGGATGGTAGAAAATTGCTGAGTGTACCCCTGACCTGTTTCAAGGGAGCTACTTCCCAACACCCCTAAATTGCTATCAGGTTGAATGTCAACTCAGTGTTGTCAGACCTTCAGATGTTTTGAAGGAAGTCGAAATCTGGATTTTGTTTGTGACATCTCCAAATAATGAAATGTTTGCTATATGTATATATGAAACCCAAACAAAACAGATCGGGAAACTGTCAGTCTATGACTTCTGTTCCTGGGGGAGGCAGTGATACCAGCTTTAAGGAACTGGGTAATGGCCAGACTGGAGGCTGACATTGATTTCTGATTTTCCCTAAAATAACAGATTACATAAAATATCTAGATCCAAAGGTATCCATCACTTAATGTATTCAAAAGGCATAGCTTTCTGCAGGCACCCCTCTACTTCACTAAGCTGTCTAGACAGGTGCCTGCAGAGATCAGTTGCCTGGAGTCCACAAGACTTTCCCAAGTGTGTGTGTAAGGCTTGGGTGGGAGAAGGTAAAACATTTTGACATTATGCTGCGCTTCTCTATTTTCCAATATACTTTGCATGCTATTCCCCCTAGGAATCAATGCTCATGAATTCATTAAGTCCCAGAGACTGATATTTGCCAGAATAAAAAAAAAAAAAAATCAGCTCCAACCAGAACATAAATTGCAACATAGAAAAACTTTTGTAATTTAATTTTCCAGTGAATATAAAGAGGATCTACGTGACTGTAGCTTCAATGCTCTAATAATTGAATGCAAATGAAACAGAAACATATTCATCCTTAGGAGTTGGGTGGGTGGGAGACAGTTTGTTGGCTGGAAGAAAGGACACCATTTCCCAATGTGTACCTATGGCAAAACCAATAAGAGCAAAGTGAACTAAGTGCCTTGGCTATTAATTGCTAATTTAATATTAAAATACAGATTTCCCATAGCTGAGATACAACTTGATTAACTCAATAGTGAGAGACTATGTGGGTGTGTATGTGTGTGTGTGTGCATGAGTGCACACATGCTCTTGTGCCCACGCACTTGTACACTGTGCTTTGTGAAGGCCTCCAGGCCCCTTTGCAGGCTGCTGACAAACAAACTATCCTTTGCTGGCTAAGCCTGTGTCTATATGGTCAACCAGCTTCTCGATAGCTGGTTTTAGTCTTCGATACAAATGACTCAGAATATATTTTTCCCCTGAGCAACTGGACTGCATTGGTAAATCAAATCTGTATTTGGACTCAATCTAAGATTAGCCATCCCTTCTCTTAAGGACTATCTCTGAATTTGCCCCCAGGAGGACGTGATACTGTGGTCCTTTGAAGAACTACTTGGTGTCCCACCAGTCTGGCAGGTTGTTTTGAAGAGTGGATGCCCCAGGACATGGCTTCCAATCCTGCCCTCCTGGGACAGCTCCACATCTCAGGCACCAGGCTTCTGGTGGCAGTGGGAGCAGGGAGAGGGGCAGGAAGCTGTGTCATAGGAACACAAGCCAGGCAGAGGCCTCGAGGGCATGCTCTCATTTTATGATGCAAAAAACTGAGGTCTGGTGAGAAAGCTTGTCCAACATTATCTACTTGACCCCAAGACTTCTGATTTTCACTGTTTTTCATGAAGTCTCTCATTAAAGATTCTGTCTTTGCCATACTCCATCTAGGTTCCCAGGTGGCAGGTCCTCTCCAGGTTGAAGTTTGTAGATTTTTGGTCCTTTCTGGGCTCCCTTTGTCTTATCCATGAGGATAACTGTCTGTCCAGCAGCTGGATTCAGAATGCAGAGCCACTTGGGGTGTGTGAGGGGCAGGCTGCATCCCAACACAGGACTCAGTGACACAGCAGGGGCAGTGCTCCCAGAGTCTTTTAGAAGAGACAGAACTGGCTGGCTATTGTTAGAGAAAGGGACCATTTTCTCCACCTCTGTCCAGCAACTCCTTCTGGACCACCTCAGAGCTCCACCACTCACCTCCTGGCCACATCAGCTCCCTTTCTTTCTGAAAAAGTTCAGTGCTTTCTTCTTTGCAGAGAAACACATGCAATTAAGACACCAGGAATCTACCAAGAGTATATGTGTATATGGGTGTGTGTGTTATATATGGAGAGAGAGAATAAGAAATAGGTTATTAGAATCATATCTGGTTTGAGTCCTAGATCCAGTGAGTGCTCAGTCACTCAGTCATGTCCTACTCTTTGCAACTCTTTGGATTGTAGTCTGCCAGACTCCTCTGCCCGTGGGATTTTTCAGGCAAGAATACTGGAGTGGGCTGCCATTTCCTCCTCCAGGGAATCTTCCTGAGTCAGAGATCAAACCTGTGTCTCCAGCTCTGGAACTGGATTCTTTACCACTATTGAGGAAGCCCCTCCAGCTCCAGTTCTTACTAGCTATGTGACCCCAAGCAAGTACTTAGTATCTCCGTGTCTCTGTTTCCTTATACATATATTTGAGAATAATAATAATCTCAGTGACTGTGAGGATTAAACGAGCTAATGCATATAAAATATTTAGAATAGTTCCTGACACACTGTAAGTATTCTGTAAATGCTATTTACCAATACTATTAGAGTATTTTTCCTTCTGGAGACTCCTGCCTTTTAAAAGTGCACCGGCAGTGAAAGCGCCACACTTAATCCAGAAGAATGCTTAACGTGATCGTGAACCCTTGGAGACCAGGGACCATCAAGAGGCATTTATTTTTAGGACAGACCTTCTAGAGCACCCCCAAAGTCCTCCCATACTGGGTCCTGGCCACTTCATCTGCACATAAAGCCAGCCAATGCCCAGGCAGAAGATATCTAGAATGCACCAGCTTTGACCATCTTTGTGAACCACAAACCAAAGGGCCCAAGAGACAGCAGCCACAGCAAGAGTGAACTTGGCTGGGAGTTGGGATGGAGTTAGAAGCAGCCAAGGTCTTCAAGCTCCTGGAGCTTCTCCCCGCTCCCCAGACTTTTTCCAGCCCTAAGCATTTCTATTTTTCAGCTTTGGCTCTAGCCTGACATTTGAAGGATGAGCTATTAACGATACTAAATTAATAACGGTTATAGAGTGTATTTGAGAAGATCATAAAAAAATCAGTAATGTCATCATGTCAAGCAAAGTTTCTGATAGTTTTTTTAAATTATGCATGTCTTTTTTTTTTTCCCCCTTCCAACATTGATCTGGAGCTTTCAGAGGGACATTAATCTACCTGACCACATCAGACTCCTTAATTATTCACGTCCAGCAATATATCTAATTCCACAGAAATTCCCTGTGGATTTCCCATTGTTGAAGTAGACTTTGGCAGCTCAGCTCAGTTCTGCTCTCGCTGTCAGCCCAGCCCAGTCCTGCACACTCCTCAGTGATGCAAAGCCACCTCTCTGACCTCTACTTCACTCTAATGCACAGACGCCCAGGCTTATCATTCAGAGAAGTGTAATTTCTCCCAGTGTGACACATGAGTGAAAACTCGTAGGTGATAACTACTGAGGAGGTTCCTCTTTGGGGAAGGACAAGAGGGACTAAAGAAATTACAGTAACGTTGGTGGGTGTGTGATCTCCTATGCAGGACCTTGGAGCTGGATGACACTGAACAAGTCATTTAAACTTGGTTTCCCCTGTGCCCTGATAATGTGACCTCTACAATGCTTTCACTGAGCTATAGACTGAAGATGAGCAATTAAAGTCGTGAAAAACCCCTTATAGGCCAGCTGCTGCTGCTGCTGCTGTGTCACTTCAGTCGTGTCCGACTCTGTGTGACCCCATAGACAGAAGCCCACCAGGGTCCCCCGTCCCTGGGATTCTCCAGGCAAGAACACTGGAGTGGGTTGCCATTTCCTTCTCCAATGTGTGAAAGTGAAAAGTGAAAGTGAAGTCACTCAGTCATGTCTGACCCCCAGCGACCCCACGGATTGCAGCCCACCAGGCTCCTCCATCCATGGGATTTTCTAGGAGCCCCCAAAATGCAAAGTGACAAAGAAAAGATGAATGCCGGCCAAGTCAGTCATGATGAGGCTGACTCACTAGGCGCTGGTAGGCACTCTGGTGAGAGACCAGCCCTGAACCCTTCCAACTGCTGAAAGGAGCTGACTAGGTTTTTTAATGGAGAAAGGAGCTGCAATGTGTGTGCTTTAAATAAAGCCTTGAGAGGGATGGCTGGGGTTGAGACAGAGAAGGGGTAACTTCTGAGTGTTCTCAAGGGGACAGGGAGGGAGGCTGGGACAGCAGAGTTCGATTCTGCAATGGCGTAGGCTCCAATGTCCTCGCCCTGACTTCCTTGCCTTTCCACAGGCAGGAAAGCAAGATCTCAAAGTTTACTCCACTCAGTGTCTCTTTGGCTCTCTTTGGGGACTATCCTGGAGTGTCTCAGTTTCAAATAGGTACTTTTTTCCTCCTCACTAAGCATGTTCCTCTTTACTGGGGCCTGCAGCCAGACCATGTTTCCCAGCAGCCCTTGCAGGGGATGTGGTCATGTGATTGATGTTCAGCTGATGGCATGTGGGTGGAAGAGCTGCCCATCACTGTGGCCTCGCTGTGAAAACTCCCATGTGCAACCCTCCCTCCTTCATCCTCATCTGTCACCTGAATGTTAACAGCCGTTGTACCTTGGAAGTCATGTGCAGAAGATGGAAGAGCCCTGCTGTGTCTGGGAAAGGAATCTTGGCTTTGTTAAGATTGTGAAACTTTAGGGTTTGCTTGTTACAATCATTAACAGAACCACATTATGACTTTCTTGGGTTGTGTAGTCACTTTTGCTTTCGTAAGTTCCTTGCTCTATAAAATAATATTAAGAACCATATTTTGCAACTGTGATGGTATGTGAATATGATTTATGCTTTTGTTCTGATTTTAAAAGGAATGAAAACATTTCCATAGGCCCTTAAAAGTACCACAATACTAGGCCCCAAACAGTGTGTGTGTAGTGTCCAATAGCTAAATTGCCCAGGTTATTAGCTAGAGTTGACTGCTGACACTTCTGATCCATAAATGCACACCAATGTCAAACTACATATCCTCGTGTTAGGTTTCGAGAAAATGACCATGTCTGGAGGAAATACCTAATCTATGGGATGGGAATCAATGAATTCCCACAGATTCTTGGCCCCTCAGTTTCCCGGGGGGTAAAGGGGGTCCTGCAGGTTTAAGCCCCATGATGGTGATTTGCACAGTATTTGACCCTCTACTGGCCTTGCTCCCTTCTCTGTTTTCCAATCCCACTCCTTTCTTTCTGGGAGTATTGCAGGAAGGTGGCGGTGGGGAAGGTGGGGAGGTGGCTTCCAGGACCTGAGAGTGGGCTTTGACTAATGCTCAAAAATGAATTGTCTGAAGAGACACACATTCTGATGAACAAAGAGACTTTATTGGGAAGGGGCCCATCAGAGAGCAGGAAGGTAAGGGAATCCAGGAGGGCTGCTCTGCCACATGGCTCCCAGTCTTGGGATTTATGGTGATGGGATTAGTTTCCAGGTTATCTCTGGCCAAGCACTCTGACCCAGGATCCTTTCTGGCGGCCCAAACATTGCTCAGCCAAGATGGGTTCTGGCGATGAGGATTCTGAGAGATTGGTAGAACAAGTGGCGTCTCCTTCTGACCTTTCCCAAATTCTTCTGGTTGATGGTGGCTTGCAAGTTTCTTGTTCTTTACCAGGACTACCTGTCATAAAACAACTCATGCAAATGGTCACTATGGTGCCTGACCAGGCTGGGCAGTTTCAGTTAGCGTTTCCCCTAACAGGAGCACCTCTCTAACAAACTGCATTTCCCAGTCCTTGTCGGCCTTTGGAGGCATTCAGGCCAGGGTCCACACCGCCGTCACAGTGTTGGCTCCACCAGGAATCCACTTGACTGGTCTCATTCAGGATTCCTTTCCTACATCTCACACCATCTCTCACCTCAATCTGACACTGAAAGGAGGGCAGTTTAGTTCCCCCACATCCCGCTTGCCTGTTTTCTTGGGGGCTGTTCTCCAGTTGGGAGGGGCCTACATCTTCTGCTCCTTTGTAGGCCCCAGGAAGGGCACCGGTAGGATGTGGTGGAGGCTAGAAGCACCTGGATGATAGGTATTCATGCTACACAATGTCCCATTTAGAAGAGAGTCAACGATGTATCTTTCCATTTGAATAGGACGTCATGGTTTAGTAGCATGTTTCTTTTACTTGTTAATTTCTTTGATTCAAACAAGGCATCTGTTTGCTACTTTTCCTTTCCATAAAAGAGGATGCTGGGCTCTGGAGAAGTTCCATCTTTCAGATGATCACATATCTGAGTGTTTAGAGGCTTGGAAATAGGGGTCTTCATCCCAAATCCTACCTTACTCCACGAGGCAGACTTCTCTCATGTCACACGGGTGGTAGGTTTCCCTCTCACATAGACTCTGTAAGTCTGATATCATTACACTCATTTGACAGATGAGGAAAGTATTGCTAGAGAATAATTTTCCCCAAAACACACAATCAAGAAGCAGCAGATTAAACTGAAACTGTGTTCCTATGTGGGAGACAGGGTCAGAAGCACCTTCCCTCTGATCCTGTTAGGGGAAGCGCACTGGCTGAAACCGTCCACTCTGGTCAGGCCCTTTAGTAACCATTCTCATGAGTTGTTTTATGACAGGAGATCCTGGTAAGGAATACGGAACTAATAAGCCACCACCAACCGGAAGAGTTCAGGAAAGGTCCAAAGGAGACACCGGGTGTCCGTCCACTTCTCAGAATCCCTCTCGCTAGCATCCATCTGGGCTGAGTGATACGTGCGCCACCAGGAAAGACTGAATTAGAATGATTGGCCAGAGACAACCTGGAAACTAATCCCATCACCATAAAACCCGAGACTGCGAGCCACGTAGCAGAGCAGTTCTCCTGGGTTCCCTTACCCTGCTGCTCTCCACCCGGGTGCCCTTTCCCAATAAAATCTCTTGATTTGTCAGCACATGCGTCTCCTTGGACAATTCATTTCCAAGTGTTAGACAAGAGCCCAGTTTCAGGCCCTGGAAGGGGTCACCCTTCCTGCAACAATCCCATCAGAATTCTGCTTGCTGCTGCCTGCTGTTGACTAAATGATGCACAACATGACAGTTGCATGTTAAGCTTTATTGGGGGCAAAACGAGGACTGCAGCCCAGAAGACAGCACCTTTGCTCCAAAGGGACAGTGGGGGAAGGTCAATATATAAGATTTTGGTGAAGGGGGTGTTCAATGCAATCAAGTGCTTACTTTACAAAAGGTTTTCTGCTAGTCACAAGGAGCTGATGCCACCATGAAGGTATCTAGTGCTTTTCTAGATATAAGGAAATGCAAGGGTTGAGATCATGAAATCAGTTCCTGAGAATATCTGTCTAAAGACCTGTTCCACCAGTTTCCCTGGAGCACAGAGTGCCTTACTCTCCACTCTGAATTCCATTCAGGGGGTGTCAAAGGTCAACAGCTGCAGCACCACAGGCAGATGGCAAATAACCTTGCTGCTGTTCAGTTGCTGGCAAATGCTCTTGTCAAGTGCCAATTTGTAGTTGACACTGCTTTCCTAGCAATTTCCTCATCCATGCTCCTGGGAGGAGTGATGGAGAAGGAAGGAGCTAATGTGACAGCATCTTCACCATTAATCCCTAATTTCTGATTTCTCTATCTGGCTTTGTGATGTCACTGCACTCAAAATCTTTTACCTTTTGCTTCCAACACACCAAGGGGTATGGGTTTTGCATTACTCCCCTCCCCTCAAATTTCCACCATGCTTAAGACTGAGCTGGTCCTTTCCATTTGAGCTGATTGCATAGACAGACCTTCACTGTGAGTCCAGCAACAGGTATGATTTCAGCCTTACCCCTGCTTACCATTCCCATCCATGGGTGAGGTAGCATTTGAAGTTACTTTTATTTTTTTTCCTTTTATACTTCTGTGTAAGTATTAGAGCCTTGCTTGGAAAGGGAGATAGGAGTAGGCATTGTAAAAAAGACAGAGGGCTTGAATTCATGTCCTTCTTTGGTTTTTGGTTTCAAACAGGCTAGATATTCAAGGAATGGAATTTGCCAATGAATTCTTTGATTTAACTGCTTAGCCATTATGTGCTTTGCATGCCCAAGGTTTATTCCATCTTTATTTGTACTCCCAAATGAATTAACCCAAACCGCTGAATTCTGGTGTTTTCCGGTCTGGTCTAAAGTCAGGTCGACTGACTTGAGCCCTACCACTTATTCATTTACTCTGTCACTGTCTCCGTATGTCACCCAAGGTAGGTAACTTAGTCTTTCTGAGGCTCAGTTTCCTCATTCAAAGAATGAAAGTAGCTGCCTTGCTTAGTTGCTCAGTCGTGTGCAAATCTTGGTAGCCCCATGGACTAGCCCATCAGGCTCTTCTGTCCATGGAATTTTCCAGGCATGAATACTAGAGTGGGTTGCCATTTCCTCTTCCAGGGGATCTTCCTAATCCAGAGGTAGAACCTGAGTCTCTTGAATCTGGAGCATTGTCAGGCGTATTCTTGACCACTGGCTCCACTTGGTTACTCCTGTTATATATTTAGTTCTTGGGATACATGATTTTTGGGTGAATAAATGAATGACCCATACGTTTGTTGAGAGAATTGAATGAGACAAACCTAGACAAAATGTTGTAGACAAGTGATTTGCCAATGTTTCTCATTCAGATCTGGAAAGATAAGTGAATACCACTGAGGGAGGTGTTTATGTGAAAAGAGGGTGGATGTGGATTGACAGGGGAGACTACTGAAAGGGCTAAATTGTGGAAGAAGTGGCCAGATGTGAAAACACCTCTCATGGCCTTTCATGGCCTCTCCAGCCAATGTCCCCAGCTCTGGCTGTCAATTCCTGCCTGCCCAAGCAATCCTAGGGGAATGGTTGTTTTCATGGCAACACTCCATCTCAAGTAAGAGATCCAGAAGTCACCTTCTCTCCTTTTCTCCCCCATGAAACAGAGAGTGGGGAGACCATGGCTTCTTGTTCTCTTCCTCCCAAGAGGCAGTGAGGTGATATGGGAGAGAGAGTGAGAAGGAACTCAGACACCCCAAGTGAAGGTGTTGCTTTGTGCTACTCACATCCTGATTCTGCCTAACAGGAGGCATAGCCAGGATGTCCATGCCTTCTGCTTAGTCCCACTGAGCCTGGGTCTGCAGGCAGCCATGGAGACTCTGTCTTCTCCATCTTCCACTCAAATGCCAGCTGCCATGGGGGATAAAACTGCCACCTTCAACTCCATTTGGTCTCACACCAAATGTCACTTCCTTGGAGAAGTTTTCCTGGAAGCCCCTGCCTACAGACTAAGTGAGGGGCTCTGGCTATGAAATTCTTAGCTCCTGGAGATGCACCTTCAGTGGTATGTAAGACCTGTTACACTCTTTGGCTGTCCTTTTAGACCCTATGGGCTTCCCTGATAGCTCAGTAGATAAAGAATCTGCCTACAATGCAGGAGATCCAGGTTCAATTCCTGGCCTGGGAAGATCCCTGGAGAAGGGATAGACTACCCACTCCAGTATTCTGGCCTAGAGGATTCCATGGATGGAATCTCAGAGTCGGACATAACTGAGTGACTTTCACTTTCACTTTAGACCCTTCACAGAAAGCTCACATGCCTACTTCACACCTGTAATCCTCCTGCCTAGCATAGCTCCTGGTATGCAGTAGGTTCTCAACATATATTTGTGGAATGGTGAGATGCATAAGAGAAACCCACCATTTCTTCCCTGGGCCAATCCCACTATACAAATGTGGATGGAGGAAGGGACCCATATTAGGAGCTGACGGTCTCCGAATGACTCTGCCACTCACTTACTTACATAAGCTCCTTTAATTCTTAACTCCCTCTTAAGAACATTAGATTAAAATCGTGCGGTGCTGTAAAACATGAAAGTGGAAGGTATTACCAGTACAGAATAAAAGTTTCCTCATTGTGTCTCTTTCCATCCACTCTTCAGAATCAATCTGCAGCTAAAATCAATGAGCATGTATTGCACGTTTATAATGGCCCAGGCACTGTGCTAAATGTTTTATGTGCATCAAACTCACAGCAACCGTGAGAGGTAGGTCTTCCAGGTTAAAGATGAAGCAGCCAGAGCTTGGAGAGGTTAAGCAGGTTCAGTTCAGTTCAGTTCAGTTCAGTCACTCAGTTGTATCCGACTCTCCGCGACCCCATGAATCACAGCACGCCAGGCCTCCCTGTCCATCACCAAATCCCGGAGTTCACTCAGACTTATGTCCATCGAGTCGGTGGTGCCATCCAGCCATCTCATTCTCTGTCGTCCCTGTCTCCTCCCACCCCCAATCCCTCCCAGCATCAGACTCTTTTCCAGTCAGTCAACTCGTCGCATGAAGTGGGTTACTCAAGTTTAAATACTTGGGAAGCATTGAATCACACACCTGTGCTCTTATCTTCCCTGGTGGCTCAGTTGGTAAAGAATCTGACTTTAATGCAAGAGACTGCCTACAACACGGGAGACCAAAGCTCAACCCTTGGGTCAGGAAGATCCCCCGGAGAAGAAAATGGCAACCCAGTCCAGTATTCTTGCTTGGAGAATTCCATGGACATAGGAGCCTGGCAGGCTACAGTCCATGGAGTCACAAAGAGTTGGATACAACTGAGCACACCCACTTGTGCTCTCAGGGTCTCAGAGACCCTGCAGGAGTCAAGACATGGCATTTCTCCAGCCCTCTCCCACCAGATCTTAACTTTCATGGAGATTTTCACTCTCCAGGGTAACAATGATCCAAGCTGCCTTCTGAGTATCTTCACTGGCTCTGCTTCTGTTCAAAGCAAGATTTATTGGTGGAGCTAATCAATTAAGCAATCGTTGTTTATCGAGTTCCTCTTCAATTATTCAATACTTATTGAGCACTTTCCATGTAGCCAGTATTTGTGCAGTGAGCTGTAGAGATACAAGCGAGGTATACGATTCAGCCTTCATCTTCAGGGAGCTTGAAATCTAACAGTGGATTGGAGATGGGGTGGTTGGCAATATTAAACCACATAAGGAAACAAGTACTCAAATGTTAAATTGATCAGTACAAGCAGTACACTGAAAGGCAGAGGAAAAACAGAGCTTCTATATTATTCAGTATCGATAAGATTCATGAAGAGCGTGAGGTTTAATACCTTTCAAAAGCAGGTAGGTATAGGCTAGGAAAAGGGTGGAGAAGAAGGCATCCCAAGTAGAGAAAAGCAGCAATTGGCAAAAACACAAAACAAGCATTTGATGTTTCAGCTCTAGTAAAGACTGATCTAACTAGAATGGAGGCACTGGCTGGAGAATCATTCTTATCATCCAAACATGAAATACAAGAATCCCAGGATTGCTCCCTAGTACCCAGCACAGTGCTGAGCTTGAACTAAGCCTTCATTGTGTGTTTGTTAAACTGAATACATACAAAGATAAATATGACAGCCCGTGATTTGCAAGGAGATTAGCATCCAGTAGAATGGAAAGCATCTTTATCTATCTATCTGTGGCACAAAAATCAAACTTACCAAGTGCTGTCAGTACTATGATAGAGAATTTTATTTCTTTCAATAAAGCAAACCAGATTTTATAACTCCCCTTTTATAAATTGTCTGGAAATCCTGAAATAATTAAGAAAATAAACCATATATTTAAATACATCCACTGAGCGCAGTGACATCACAAAGCCAGATAGAGAAAGAGGAAAGTGAAAAGGTTGGCTTGAAGCTCAACATTCAGAAAACAAAGATCATGGCATCTGGTCCCATCACTTCATGACAAATAGATGGGGAACAGTGGAAACAGTGTCAGACTTTATTTTTTGGGCTCCAAAATCACTGCAGATGCTGATTGCAGCCATGAAATTAAAAGATGCTGACTCCTTGGAAGGAAAGTCATGACCAACCTAGATAGCATATTAAAAAGCAGAGACATGACTTTGCCAACCAAGGTCCATCTAGTCAAGGCTATGGTTTTTCCCGTGGTCATGTATGGATGTGAGAGTTGGACTGTGAAGAAAGTTGATCACCAAAGAATTGATGCTTTTGAACTGTGGTGTTGGAGAAGACTCTTGAGAGTCCCTGGACTGCAAGGAGATCCAACCAGTCCATTCTAAAGGAGATCAGTCCTGGGTATTCATTGGAAGGACTGATGCTAAAGCTGAAACTGCAATACTTTGGCCACCTCATGCGATGAGTTGACTCACTGGAAAAGACTCTGATGCTGGGAGGGATTGAGGGCAGGAGGAGAAGGGGGCGACAGAGAATGAGATGGTTGGATGGCATCACCGACTCGATGGAGGTGGGTTTGAGTGAACTCCGGGAGTTGGTGATGGACAGGGAGGCCTGGCGTACTGTGATTCATGGGGTCGCAAAGAGTCAGACATGACTGAGTGACTGAACTGAACTGAACTGAACTATCAAAGAATTAAGTGAAGTTCTCAGAAGGAAAAACAAACAAACAAACAAAAAGACGTGAAAACGCAAATTTGGAAACGTGAGTTGGCTGAAGCTAGCAACTATTCTTTGGCTTCTGCCAACCCTCATTGATTTGGGGCCTGTATTTCCACAGTTGTATAGGAGCAAGAGATACAATCTGGACCCATAAAAGGGACCACAGGGAGTTGAATTAGAAATTCCCATATAAGCCAAGTTCTTATTTGATCTCACCCTCAATTAAAGATGGTTTAGACTCACTGCGTTGGGGCCCATGGGGAGTTCACATAAGCCCTTACTCTTATTGGTGGGTTATAATGTTGTTTCCTGTTGCTTGGAAAGATTGAGGGCAGGAGGAGAAGAGGAAGATAGAGATGAGATGGTTGTATGGCATCACTGACTCAATGGATATGAGTAACAGCAAGCTCCAGGAGATGGTGAAGAACAGGGAAGCCTGATGTGCTCCAGTCCATGGGGTCGCAAAGAGTCAGACATGGCTTAGTGACTAAACAACAACATAGTGATGTTTAGGCTTTATAGTGATGTCCCTACTCTTGAATATCTAGTAATCCCCCAAAGTCTGGAGTCTAGTTCCTCTTCCCCTGAGCAGAGACACCATGATAAATAGCTATATGTCTCCATGTGAAGTTTGGGTAAAAAGATTTGCAGTGTATACTTGTAGAAAGGATGCAGAGTCTTTCCTTAAGGACAACTGGTCTTGCTTTTAATCAAAAGGCTCTGAGTGATCTCACACCTTGGAATTGGGTAAAAAATTATGATTTTTGGTTCACAGATTTGGTGCACCAAGCTTGAATTTTTTTCAATTACCCATATCAAGAAAGGCATCTCTTTCAATTCTTGAGAAATTATAATGAATTAGCTTTCACCAAAGACCCCTATGTGTCTAGGATATGACCGTCATTCTGACTGTTTTGCGTTTTTTGAGTAAACATGCCCATGTGCATACTGCTCGCTCTGGTTTTCTTGCCTGGAGAATCCCCAGGGACAGAGTGGTGACTAAGCACAGCACTGATTTCAGGTTGCAGTCAATCTACCAAGCATGGTGTTAGAGCAATTCCCAGCTGTTCGAGCTAACACATTGAATCTGGAATATCTATTGAATGGGCTCATATCAATACATTTGACACCATCTTATTTTGTGTTGCTTTTGTCCTGATATACTACTTATAGAATTTATTTTCACACATACTCATCTGGTTTCCTTTGATGAAAATTAGCCCAATCCTGCAATTCTTTTAGCATGTGAAACAGTAATATGCATGCATTCCTTGAATCCTGTAGGTAATGAGGAGTGATAAAAGTGAGTCTTAAAGAAAATCAATATTCCCAGGCAAGGTAGAGTCTTCAGGTGAGAACTTGGTTTTTGAGCAAGAATAAACTTACGTTTTTGAAAAGAAGTGACAGATTCTGAAGACAAGGCAATTTTGGGGAGGCAATCATCTTTGTGATTACATATAACCAAATTGTCCAAAATGCCCCATTCCAATTGTCAGACCTCAGCTTTTCTCCATCAGCACCTTCACTTTTATGTATGAGCTCTCAGAAAGCCATGATTTCAATTTGTGTTGTATTTCTGCATACATTTCTCACCTACAAGATAAGATTTGCAGCCGATTTTTAGGTACATTGGTTATACAGCTATGGTAGATATTATTTTAGTGCAACTGTAGGTATATCAAGTTTTATAACATTAGCTTGAGTGAGAATTAAAAGGACTAAGCCTCTCATTTTCTTTCTCTACATGTTCCAGGGCAGTCATATGTAT
The DNA here is from genome assembly GCF_049115385.1 of Moschus berezovskii. NCBI lineage: Eukaryota > Metazoa > Chordata > Mammalia > Artiodactyla > Moschidae > Moschus > Moschus berezovskii. The sequence continues at coordinate 75,495,058 of NC_142466.1, read as the reverse complement.
TCAGTCTGCCTTGCTGTTCTTGATATTCTCACTTATGCAGCCAGCTACTTGGCAGTTTATATCCTTGCTTTAATAGTAATTCATTGTAAGAGTTTTAGGTGAAATATTTCATAAACCCTTTGCCACTTTGGGCTGTGAACTAGCAACAATTTCTACCTTTTCTATCAATAGAGAAGCTAACACTGTCCTTGCATGAAACCAGATCATAAAATAAGTCCAGTTATCATCATTCAAGATCTGTTTCTTGGAAATACTTTTGATACAAAATAATGTCATCAGTCAGAGTTTGACCAATAAGAACAGCTTTAGGTATTTCAAGTAGGAAGTCATTTCAGTTCATTCAATTTCAGTTCAATTGTTCAGTTATGTCTGACTCTTTGGGACCCCATGGGCTGCAGCACACTAGGCTTTCCCGTCCATCACCAACTCCCAGAGCTTACTCATGTTCATTGAGTTGGTGATGCCATCCAACCATCTCATCCTCTGTCATCTCCTTCTCCTCCCACCTTCAATCTTTCCCAGTATCAGCGTCTTTTCAAATGAGTCAGTTCTTCATATCAGGTGGCCAAAGTATTGGAGTTGCAGCTTCAGCATCAATCCTTCCAATGAATATTCAGGACTGATTTCCTCTGGGATGGGGCAAAAGAGAATCCCCAAAAAGATGGTAGGAGGGGCAAAATCACATTTAGAATCAAATTCTATACCTGCCAGAGATTCTCAGAGGTCTCAAACAAACCTTATGTGCGCCAAGACCCAGAGACCCCACAGAGACAGAGACAGAACTGTGTTTGAGTGTCTCCTGTGGAGATATGGGTCAGCAGTGGATGGCTTCAGGGACAGGGGCTCTGGATGCAGTAGACCTGGGTATGGCATAAGCCCTCTTGGAGGAGGTCACCGTTAACCCCACCATAGAGCCACCAGAACTTAAACAGAACTGGGGAAACAGACTCTTGGAGGGCACAAACAGAACCTTGTGTGCACCAGAACCCAGGAAAAAAGAGCAGTGCCCCCACAATAGACCCCTCAGGTCAAATAACAGGGAGGGAACACAGCCCTGTCCATCAGCAGAAAGTTGAATTAAAGATTTACTGAGCATGGCCCCAACCATCAGAACAAGACCCAGTTTCCCCCTCAGTCAGTCTCTCCCATCAGGAAGCTTCCATAAGCCTCTTATCCTTCTCCATCAGAGGGCAGGCGGAATGAAAGCCACAGTCACAGAAAACTAATCTGATCACATGGACCACAGCCTTGTCTAACTCAGGGAAACTATGAACCATGCCATGTAGGGCCACTCAAGACGGACAGGTCATGGTGGAGAGTTCTGATAAAACGTGGTTCACTGGAGAAGGGAATGGCAAACCACTTCAGTATTCTTGCCTTGAGAACCCCATGAACAGTATGAAATGGAAGTCATTTAAGTACTTTAAAATATAGGAAGGGCTTAGAGAAGGTTAAGGAAGGCACTAGAATTCAGTGGTAGGCAGATAGCTGCCAGGGAGTTGCAAAAAATCCAAGAAGTTATTTACTGATCACACTCATCCAGCCCTAAAGTGAATGATTTGTAGGAAGCTCATATGAAATCTCTGCTGGCTTAGGCAGTAAAGAATCTGCCTGCAATGCCGGAGACCGAGGTTCGATCCCTAGGCCATAAAGATCCCCTGGAGAAGGAAATGGCTATCCACTCCAGTATTCTTGCCTGGAGAATTCCTTGGACAGAGGAGCCTGGTGGGCTACACAGTCTTGGGGTTGCAGAGTTGGACATGTCTGAGTAACTAACACTTTCACTTTTTTTTTTTCATATGAAATCTCACCCTGGCAAAGTTCATAACTGTGCCTGCTGTGATTGGAAGAATATTGATTTAGCTCTTGCCTCTCTTACAGCTTCTAAACTTTATACAAGTGCTTCTCAATGGTGGAACCTAGTTGAAAACTCTTGATGGTAGAGATTCTGATAAACATAATTTTCAGGTTTCTAACTCTAGTGATAGAGAGTAGAGTGCAGAAAAAGGTAAATGATCTGTATTGTTGAAAAACAGTCCAAAACATGAAAGAAAAGCCATCATTGTTTAAGGACTACATTATCTTCATAGAAAATGTAAAATAAACTATAAATAAATTGTTTCAAGAATATTCAATTTAGCAAGGTGGCTGGATAAAATATTAATATGCAAATTAAAATGTATTTCTATATACTACCAAAAAAGAGGAGAAAAACCATTTACATTACCATATTATTATTATTTATCTAGCCAAGAATCTGCCAAAAATGTTCCAAATCTTTATGGAGAAAATTTTAAAACATTTTAAAAATACATTCAATTAGACCTAAATAAACAGATATGTTCATTAGTGGGAGACTGAACTTCAAAATAATTTCAATTGTCTTCAAATTGATCTATCCTTTTGATTCAATTTCTATATAAATACTGAGATGTTTCTAATAGGTACATGACAATAAACAGGGAAGAACAAAGGGTCAAGATAGATAAGAACTAAGAAAAATAAAAAAGAACAAATATTTTCTCTACTATATACTAACTGCTGCTATTAAATGTATAGAAATTAGTACAGTGTGTTATTAATTCTGGTACAGATTAACATACCTGTGGAGCACAGTAAAGAGTATAAAAACAGATTGGTGCACTTCAAAAGTTGATATTTTACAGAGATAACTTTGCAAATCAATGGAGGAAAAATAAAAATTTTGAATAATGTGCTCTGAGATATTTTTCACCAATACAAAATTTTTAAATTGAAATCTTAAACCATAATAAACAAAAACAAATAAAAGATCAAGTCCAGATGGACAAAATTTCTAAATGTAAAAGATAAAACTACTCATTTTCAAGAAATTGTCAGAGACTATTTTGAGCTGAGGGTGGGGAGGATTTTCTTAAAGTGTGGAAGCATATATTACCTAAATTTGATATATTTATTAGCATTATAATTAAGGTATTCTGCTCATCAAAAAGAGTATGAAGGAATGAGAAAAAAAAACCCACAAAATTTTGAGAAGATATTTGCTGCCCTTACTGACAAAGGATTAGTATTCATAATGCAAAAAGAATTTTTATGAGTCAATAAGAATAGGATCCAAAAAAGTAGACATAAGGAACGTGGACAAAGACATGACAATGCATACCAGTTAAGAAATAAAACAAAACTGTTGCAGTTATGAAAAGTTATTTAATTATATTAATCATTCAGTTCAGTTCAGTTCAGTCGCTCAATCGTGTCCGACTCTTTGCGACCCCATGAATCAGCACGCCAGGCCTCCCTGTCCATCACCAAATCCCGGAGTTCACTTATTAGAAAAACACAAATCAAACTTATCCATCCTTTTATACCATTTGGACACAAAGACATTTTTGATTCTGACAAGGTCAAGCGTTAGAAAGGCAATGAGATTTTCATAGTTTGTTTATGAGAGTGTAAATTATTACAAATACTTGGTAAACAAGTTGGCTTTCTCCCTGCAAGCCAGCCATTCCACTTCTGGAGAAACACCTACATATCAAAGTGTGTTTATAACACAAACATTTATAGTAGCAAATATTTTGGAAGAAGATACATGCGATCTACTAATAGAAGACAATATAAATTAAGTGTGGTAAAGTCACTGAGGAAAAAACCATTGTTAACCAGAGCCCCATCTATCAAGATAAATGACCAGCTCTATATATTCTATATATTTGAGTGATAAAGAATACACAAGGTCTGATTCAATTTATAAAATGTTTGTAGACATACAAAACTGAACAATATAGACTTTTAGAATAAATGACTTAGATTTTGATGATTATGGGTCACATTCAGAGCATCAGTCCTGAGCTATACACATCAGTTTATATAATCCCCCATTGTAATGATGATAGCACCCACCAAAGTAGTGTTAGTGTCTCTCATACAAGTAAGAAACAGTAATAACTCACCAAGACTGTGCAGTAGGTGGTAGTTAGGACTGAGACCCAGAATACCTGTCTCCAAAGGCATGGTTCTTTCTTCCTCACCACACGTTCTGCTGTCTCATAACTCAACACCTCACTCAACTGTCCTCTTCTGACAACTTGTCTGGATCTCACCAACTGACTTTAATGCTGGCTTTTACTCTTGGGCCCTCATTGCGTGTCTTGTCCTTAAGCCCAGATCTTAAGGTCTATGAGGGCAACATTATGCTTTAAGTATATTCTATAATGGTATCTAGGACTGGTTTAGATACCAAAGAGATTTTTTTTTCTATTAATCAATCAATTAATCTATTCATGAGCTGGAGAGTGGCTCATAGAGAACACTCCAGGACTGGAAGGGATAGGGTGGGACATTAAATTTCAGAGTTGAGGGGACCACAGAAGGGGGCCAAATCACACAGGGAAGGCAGTTCTACTGCTTAGATGGAAGGCAACAAAGTTCCCTTTAAGAATCTGATAAAATCTATGAAACATCTGCCTTAAAGAACACACATCTGCAAAGACACAGAAACAAAGTTTTCTATATACATGAACCTCAGGACAGGAATCTTGAGATTAAAAAAGTGGCCCAGATTTAGAGTCACAGTGTCTAGTGACATCATATGGCTTTATGAATCAGCTCTATCCCAAGAAAAGAGCATCATTAAATTCCCCACTGGCCTCTGATAGTCTTTACTCTTTGCTTGTCTCATTTTCTTTTTGCTTTAGCTTCTCTTCCAATCATGCCTTCTTGTGTGCCATTCCAACTTTGATTTGTCCTTCTGACTCTGCTTTCCGATCACAGATTTTGGACTTATCTCCCTGTAGTGTGCACTTGAACAGGCCCAGTTGGTGCTGCAGGTTCTCAGTTTCTTTCCCTGATCTCAGCCTGATCCTGCTCCCATGGAAACTCAGTGAGTGCTCCAGAATCAGAACTTTCTCATTCTCTGATCAATTTTCCTACATGAGAATGGGGAAAATGACAGCTCACAGCATTGTTGAGATTAAATGTAGAAATTGTGTTTTGTAAACTTTCATTTCAGGCAAATGTTAGCTGTTATCAAGAAGCAAGAGCACTGTGTGTGTGTGTGTGTGTGTGTGTGTGTGTGTGTGTGTGTGTGTATTGGAGGTGGAGATTTACATACTGTGCTATCTATGTAGTGGGGAGGGAGGCGGGGCTCCAAGATAAAAAACAGACAGCAGAACACATGTGCTGATTGGATCAATTACTTTTGTTTGCAATATATACTGGACGAAAGTGCTATAAAATTACTATTATTACCATCATCATCAATAATGAAAATCTCTGTGGGTGCCAGGATTTTTCTCAGCACACGGCAATGGATAAGCTTTTTTTTTTTTTTTTTACTGCAACTCATGCTAAGGAGATGCAAAGTTTCTGAAGACTACAGACCCAGAGCTCCCTCCCACTCTAGCTGGCCCAAGCAAGAGCAAACAGCCGTCTCCTAAGCACATCCTATCTTGGATGAGCCAAAAAGAAAGCCTGAGTCTCATGAGGATTGTCTACAGGTAACCTTTGAACAGCTCAGCATCCCATCTGACAAGTGTCACAACTCCAAAGCCTAGAAGGACAAGTGCTGGCAATCCCCCAAAAGTCCTGCCTTTGCTCCATCTCACTCTATGAGATTTTAACAAAGGCAAGTATTGTGCACTGGCTTTGGATGGCCTATTTTAGGATAATTGCAATGCAATGCTGCTTTTCTTGGAGTTCTTGGATCAAAGATATGGGAGTGAAGGTGAAGAAAAATGGGAAGGATATCTCACAACTTGCCAGTCAGAACTAATCCTGTGTCCCACTCAACAGAGAGATGCTAACGTTTCATGCCACTATGTGTCCTGGAAGAAGGAAATGGATATCTGTGGGCAGCCCTAATGATCACTGGAAAATCAAAATGAATTTGCAGATCAAATACATAGAAAATTACAGAACCCAAACAATCCAAATTTGCAAAATTAATCCAATGTTACAGTTGATATTGCTTGCTCAAATTGAGTCACCCCCCACAAAGGATAGGAATATATTCAATAGATCCTTTGAGTTTGGCTTGCCTGTGCCATGTGATGATTCAAACCTCCCACTAACACACCAACATCCATGAAGTCATTTGGCTTTCACCTGGCAGAAGTGCACCATTTACATTGTAATTTCCCCTCAGTTCTTTTCTCACTGCTGCTGCTGCTGCTGCTGCTGAGTCGCTTCAGTCGTGTCCGACTCTGTGCGACCCCATAGACGGCAGCCTACCAGCTCCCCTAGACCATATCAATTATTGCAGTGCTAAGTTTTCCTAACACAATCACAGTGCAAAGGCAAATGTGGACAATGAAATTGGCATTTTTGTTATAAGGTAATAATCTATATGATCTGGAAAATACTTATATTAATTTTTTTCGTATTATAATTGAATTGAAAACTAAGTTAAACAATTGTCACAGAGAAATAAAAGACCCCTTGGCAAGGCAGCTTCTGCTTGCCCTTTTTATTTCCAGCTTTGCACTCCCTGGAGGGTGACGGGACAGGCAGAGGAGGTAATGGCCCACTCCATCTGGAAGGCGTGCCTCTCCTTCTAGTTCTTGCTCTCCTACTCTCATTTTCTCCACTTTTCAGTGCTGTCATGCGTCTTCCTCCATTCAAGATTTCTCGCTGTTCTGTATTTCCCTCAAGCTGTTTCTTGATTTAGGCTAATCCAGAAAGCCTGTCTCTATCCTTTCCCATGAGCCCTGCAGCTTTTGGATGCTCTATTCTTTCCTGCCCCAACTCTTTTAGGTGACACCTGAGTCACATGCTGAAAAATATCCCTGCCACACAAAGCTGAGGTTTTCAAGAACATTTTTTTCTGACTGTACAGCTGTCATCTGCTATAATTCTCTCATATCCAGGTGACCCAAAAGTTCAGGTCACTCAACCCCATAGTGTGTGACCAACCTGGGGACCTCTGGACAGGCCTCAAGGGGTCTCAATCTCCTAAAAATTGTAGGCAAAACTTTATGTTGCATAGGTATTCAAGTACAACTTTTTCTGACAAGATGGTGTCCAGAATTTCATCAGATTCTCAAGGAGGCCTGGGACCTAACAGATGCTGCTGTCTTAGTAGTTTTACTTGATCCAGTTAAAACTTCAGAATATTCATTTTCATTTAATATACAACTTGTCTTTACTTGTGTTAAAATTAAGTATGTTGTATCTAAGAGCCTACATTGATGTGTTTGTTCCAGAGAATACTGCAGCATGGGGCTTTGCTACCTGTTTTTATAGAATATTTTCTATCATAAAGACTGTCCATGGTGTACTGATAGCTAGGCATCACATAGTCCTTCCTGGAAGAGCCTGAATTTGATTGGTTCTTCAGTCTCAGCCACCTGAGATTGAAGATAAATTGGATTAGTAAACCACCAGAAGTCAGATAAGTTGGCTTCCTTCTACTTCCAATGGGTAACCATGATGGATTTAAGCTCTATTAGTATTCTGTTGCTGCACAAGTGACTGCAAACTTAGAGGCTTCAAATAACACGTGTTTAACTGTGTCATAGTTTCTGCGGTTCAGGAGTCCAGGAATGTGTGCCTTAGCTGAGTCTTCTGCTCTGGGTCTCACAAGGCTGCAATTAAAATGTCAGCCAGGCTCCATTCTTATCTGGAGGCTTGACTGGAGAAGACTCTGCCTCCCAACTTAATCAGGTTTTTGGCAGAATTCATTTCCTTGCAGTTGTAGAATATAGCACTTCCATTCCTTGTTGGCTGTTGACCCAAGGCTGATCATGGATTCTTGCCATGTGGCTTCCTTAGCTGGTAGGCTTTCTTCATCAAATCAGCAAGGAGAATCTCCAGACAGTTGTTCAGTCACTAAATTGTGTCTGACTCTTTATGACACCTAGACAGCAGCACACCAGGGTCCTCTGTCCTCTACTATCTCCCAGAGTTTGCTGAAATTCATGTCCATTGAGTCTGAGATGCTATCTAACCATTCTCATCCTCTGCTTCTTTCTTCTCCTTTTGCCTTCAATCTTTCCCAGCATCAGGGTCTTTTCCAATGAGTCAGCTCTTCGTATCAGGTGGCCAAAGTATTGGAGCTTCAACTTCAGCATCAGTCCTTCCAATGAATATTCAGGTTTGACTTCCTTTAGGTTTGACTGGTTTGATCTCCCTGTTGTCCAAGGGACTCTCAAGACTCTTCTCCAGCATCTTATATTAATATAATGTGATCTAATGTAATTATAACAGTGACAATATGTGACCTTTTCTATATAAAAGTGACATCACATTCTTTGGTCATATTCTGTTGGTAGAAGAAGGTCACATATCCCACCCACACTCAAAGGGAGGGGATTATACAGCGGTAAGAATACAAGAAGGTGGGGAGCACTGGGGATCCTCTGACCATTTGGGCATCATACAAGCCAAGTGGATCATCCTCATTCCCTATGACAGTGAATAGTTTAGTCATGAGCATGTGACCTACTCCTGGCTGATGGGCAGTGAGAGGATATCTGATAGGGTATGTGGCAGGGATTGATGGTATTGCAGTATGCACATTCCCTCTTCTTCCTGGGCACAGAATTAGACTGCATTTCCTAGCCCTTTTACATCTTAGCAGGGTTGTATAACTAATGGAATTTCACTAATGGAATATGAATAGAAGTGAGGTATATCACTTTCTGCACCTTCTCCTTACCATCTGTTCTTTCACTCACAGATGCTGAAGATCCAGAGGATATTCTGAGGCCTTGAAGGATGCTGGAGCCATTAGCTGGAATGACTCTGAGTCCTTGAGTGTCTGCATAGAGCAGAGCATTCTCCCCACCCCAATTGACTTGAATCAGATTATGGATATGAGCAATAAATAATCCTTTGCTGTCTACGGCCATCGGAATTTTGGTGGTACGTGTTATGGCACTAAGGCCATGTTGATGAATAAAGGGATAAAGATTTTTAATCTCTACTGACAAAAGATGCATGGTGAATGAAAGTAGAGATCCTTCTTACAGTTTCTTTAGTGAATGTCATATTTGCACAATACATAGAGTAGTTTTAACCACCTTGCAATCAAATGGAGTACAAAAGAAAGAGGGGATTATTACAGCTGCTGAATTAGCAAACTCTGGAATTCGTGTGATACAGTGTAATAAAATGTCCTCATCTTTCAGTCACATTTCATTGTATACTTTATTATTTTTAGTTAAAACATCCCATACAATTCAGAATCCGGGTTGAATTCTTAATAGCCTATACCCATTCTATACTTACTGCATCCCATATCATCTAATACTTAACCACCTGGTTTCTACGATCCACTTATATCAAACATATTCATGTTCATAAAGTTGAACCTGAGTCCACTGCCTTATTAGCTGATGTTTAACAACTTACTTTGTCTGTGCTCTATAATAACGCAAATCTGCTAGGAAAGATAACACATTAAGGTGTTATCAGATCCTACAACCTTGATATGGGTTGGGTTTATTAGACCTCACATTAACCCCCCTTTTGAATCCCTGTTCAATTCACTAAATTTCATGAGAAATTAGTGTAGCCATTTCAGGAGATGGTTATCTTCAGGGGATGGTCAGGTATGAAGAAGATACATCTGGGCACCTAAGACTGAGCACCTCTTTGGGGGAAAAATACACATGAAAAGTGGGCTTCCCAGGTGGTATTAGTGGTAAAGAACCTGCCTACCAATGCAGGAGACTTCAGAGACTCTGGTTCAATCCTTGGGTCAGGAAGATCCCCCTGGAGGAGGGCATGGCAACCCACTCCAGTATTCCTGCCTGGAGAATGCCATGGACAGAGGAGCCTGACAGGCTACAATCCATGGGGTTGCAAAGAGTCAGACACGACTGAAGCGACTTAGCACACATGCACCAAAACATGGAAAAGGAGATGGAGACTATAAACAGTAAAATGACTGTTTCATTAACATATTTATAATCAGTTTGTTTTGGGTATACTCAACCAATTGATTGGGCAACCAATCTCCTTCAGAGAATTGAGCCAAGAAAGGACCATGTGACTCTGTCTCGTCCTATTGAGAGCTTGACTGACAGGACCAGTCTGAGGGTGATGTTGCTGCTATTGGGGCTCTCTGTAGTGTTCATTCAGAATCAGAAATCTTTTCTTTTATAGAGCCTGAACCACAAGGGAGGGAGCAGCTGGTGCCTTTTCTGCCACACCCAATACATCTCCACTTCCACTCTGGGAGGGAAAAGAGATAATGGAGAGAGAGGGGAAGAGAATGAGAAGGGGATCCAGTTCTCCCTCCCTCTTTTCTTCCCTCACTTCCCTTCTGTCCTCATGTCTTCTTTTTTGAACTACTCTTAGAAACTTAGGGGAAAAACTGCGTCTGGATTTTACCCCTGACTCTGCAACTGATAAGCTATGAAACCAAGTCACTTCTTATTCGCTTTCTCTCTCATCCTCCCTCTCTCTCTCACGCTCATATCCCCACCCTCTTAATCATCAAATGCTCTCTGGGTTCTTACTCTGACAGGCCAAGCATTGTGCTAGTCACTGGAGATAATCTGCAAAGAAAATAATTCCTTCTCAGAAAATTAAACCAGACCATATGATCTCACCCGTCTGTTTCACCTACTAATTCAGCCCCACTAGCTTTGCCCTCACACCCCTCTCCATCATGTCTGGAGTCCTCACCTGCCTTCTCGATGCTCTCCTGCTGCTCCCTGTCCCTTTAAAGTCCCTTTAGACCTAGCATCAAAGGGCATTCCAGCCTTTTTCCTTTCCTTCTTCCCCCTCACATCAAAACCAGGTTGCTATGATGAACACTTCTCCTTTATCCCTTCAGTCAGCATGCACTTACTAATCCGGTAATATAACTTGAATAGAAATATAAATAACTGCTTGATAATCTCTTAGTATTTGATCACCCCAAACAACATTTGCATTTTCATTAGGGTCTTAAATGATCTGGTGGCTTTCTTTTTTAAAAAAAATTCCTAAATAATTTAATTTTTATATGAATAATTTCAAGTATATGCATATATCTTTAAGTTGAACAGGACAGCGAGATTTATACTTTCACAGAACTGCATAAAAGTTATCATGTTTTACATAGCTTTTGTATGAATTGTGATTTTACCCCCCTTTTTTCTTTAGTTCCTTTTGGTCTCTGCAACCTATTCCATATTAATAATCCTCAGCCAAAAGCCCTTCTCCACAAAACCTCATAACCCATTTTCAACCTAAAATGTGTCTTTCACATTTTTCTCCATTTGTGCATGTTCATACCAGTGTATGAGAATATACATAAAAAGATGTTTATTGGCATATTGTGGTTAGTGGCAAAAACACTAGAAACAGACATCGATCAGTAGAGAATGGTGGAATAAATTCTGGTACAGCAATATGTTTCCCTTAAGCTAGGCTGGGTGTTGATGTGGAATAAGCAATTCCAAAATCACAGTGGCTTAAAACAATATAAAGGATTTGCTCGCTCTTCGTCTATGTCCATTTCAAGCCAAAAAGGTACTCTGCTCCTCATGGTCTTTCAGAGACCCCGGTTGATGCAGCAACCACTACCTTGAATGTCATCAACTGCTTTGACGGAGGGAAAAAGAGATCTGGAGAGTCTTGCACCAGATGAGTAAATGTTTCAGCCATTCAGCCATTCAAAGGTGAGCCAGAAAGTACAATCCTACCATGTGCTACAAAGGGAAGGCTACTTAAAGTGTTGGTGAATAGCACTAAGAACTACCAAACTGCCCGTGTTCTATTATGTATGTTATTAACAATAAACAAAAAAAGATGTATACCTATGGCTAATCATGGTGATGTATGGCAGAAACCATCAAAGCACTGTAATTATCCTCCAATTAAAATTTTTTTAAAAAGTACACATTCAAATAAGTACAGTATGTACTTCTACAGTTCTTTTTATTAAAAAAAGTAATATTTCTCTTATAGCAAGTGACTTGGAGGGGCTTCCACAAGGGATTGCTGAGTGAAAAAAAACACAATGCAGATAAGTGAGGAAAATATGACCCCATTTTTTGAAACCAACAATGGTCAAATATTTCTACATATGGGTTTACTTGTGTTTATGGGACTACGTGTACATGTGCTCACCTAGCTATTTCCGTAAACCTTAAGCATCAGAATTACCCTGGGGCCCTTGTTAAATGTTAGGATTCCTGGACCTCAACCCAGCCCTCAGTTCAGTTCAGTTCATTCGCTCAGTCGTGTCTGACTCTTTGTGACCCCAGGAATCACAGCACGCCAGGCCTCCCTGTCCATCACCAACTCCTGGAGTTCACTCAAACTCACCACCATTGAGTCGGTGATGCCATCCAGCCATCTCATTCTCTGTCGTCCCAGTCCCCTTCTCCTCCTGCCCCCAATCCCTCCCAGGATCAGAGTTTTTTCCAGTGAGTCAACTCGACGCATAAGGTAGCCAAAGTATTGGAGTTTCAGCCTCAGCATCAGTCCTTCGAATGAACACCCAGGATCGATCTCCTTTAGAATGGACTGGTTGGATCTCCTTGCAGTACAAGGGACTCTTAAGAGTCTTCTCCAACACCACAGTTCAAAAGCATCAATTCTTCGGTGATCAGCTTTCTTCACAGTCCAACTCTCACATCCATACATGACCACGGGAAAAACCATAACCTTGACTAGACGGACCTTGGTTGGCAAAGTAATGTCTCTGCTTTTTAATATACTATCAAGGTTGGTCATAACTTTCCTTTCAAGGAGTAAGCGTCTTTTAATTTCATGGCTGCAATCAGCATCTGCAGTGATTTTGGAGCCCAAAAAAATAAAGTCTGACACTGTTTCCACTGTTTCCCCATCTATTTCCCATGAAGTGATGGGACCAGATGCCATGATCTTAGTTTTCTGAATGTTGAGCTTCAAGACAACTTTTTCACTCTCCTCTTTCACTTTCATCAAGAGGCTTTTGAGTTCCTCTTCACTTTCTGCCAAAAGGGTGGTGTCATCTGCATATCTGAGGTTATTGATATTTCTCCCAGCAATCTTGATTCCAGCCTGTGCTTCTTCCAGCCCAGCGTTCCTCATGATGTACTCTGTATGCAAGTTAAATAAGCAGGGTGACAATATACAGCCTTGACGTACTCCTTTTCCTATTGGAACCAGTCCGTTGTTCCATGTACAGTTCTGACTGTTGCTTCCTGACCTGCATAAAGGTTTCTCAAGAGGCAGGTCAGGTGGTCTGGTATTCCCATCTCTTTCAGAATTTTCCACAGTTTGTTGTGATCCACACAGTCAAAGGCTTTGGCATAGTCAATGAAGCAGAAATAGATGTTTTTCTGGATCTCTCTTGCTTTCTCCATGATCCAGCAGATGTTGGCAATTTGATCTCTGGTGCCTCTGCCTTTTCTAAAACCAGCCTGAACATCTGTGAGTTCACGGTTCACATATTGCTGAAGCCTGGCTTGGAGAATTTTGAGCATGACTTTACTAGTGTGTGAGATGAGTGCAATTGTGTGGTAGTTTGAGCATTCTTTGGCATTGCCTTTCTTTGGGATTGGAATGAAGACTGACCTTTTCCAGTCCTGTGGCAACTGCTGAGTTTTCCACATTTGCTGGCATATTGAGGGCACCACTTTCACAGCATCATCTTTCAGGATATGAAATAGCTCAACTGGAATTCCATCATCTCCACTATCTTTGTTTGTAGTGATGCTTTCTAAGGCCCACTTGACTTCACATTCCAAGATGTCTGGCTCTAGGTCAGTGATCACACCCTTGTGATTATCTTGGTCATGAAGATCTTTTTTGTACAGTTCTTCTGTGTATTCTTGCCACCTCTTCTTAATATCTTCTGCTTCTTTTAGGTCCACACCATTTCTGTCCTTTATCGAGCCCATCTTTGCATGAAAGCTTCCCTTGATGTCTCTAATTTTCTTGAAGAGATCTCTTGTCTTTCCTATTCTGTTGTTTTCCTCTATTTCTTTGCATTGATCGCTGAGGAAGGTTTTCTTATCTCTCCTTGCTATTCTTTGGAACTCTGCATTCAGATGCTTATATCTTCCCTTTTCTCTTTACTTTTCGCTTCTCTTCTTTTCACAGCTATTTGTAAGGCCTCCTCAGACAGCCATTTTTCTTTTTTGCATTTCTTTTCCATGGGGATGGTCCTCGTCCCTGTCTCCTGTACAGTGTCACGAACCTCCGCCCAGAGTTCATCAGGCACTCTATCTATCAGATCTAGTCCCTTAAATCTATTTCTCACTTCCACTGTATAATCATAAGGGATTTAATTTCGGTCATACCTGAATGGCCTAGTGGTTTTCCCTACTTTCTCTGATTTCAGTCTGAATTTGGCAATAAGGTGTTCATGATCTGAGCCACAGTCAGCTCCTGGTCTTGTTTTTGCTAACTGTATAGATCTTCTCCATCTTTGGCTGCAAAGAATATAATCAATCTGATTTCGTTGTTGACCATCTAGTGATGTCCATGTGTAGAGTCTTCTCCTGTGTTGTTGAAAGAGGGTGTTTGCTATGACCAGTGCGTTCTCTTGGCAAAACTCTGTTAGCCTTTGTCCTACCCAACCCTACTGAATCAGAACTGGTTTGTGCACTAGTGAAGGAGCCAGGACGTGAGATCCAAAGCCGGGCCTTTATCTACCATGTGCTGCCCCCACTGTAGTGCTGCATTCATTCCCAATGACTTCCTCCCTGAGAAAAAAGCACTGATTCAGTGATTTATCCACCAAATACTTATGAACATCTGTTAGGTGACACCAAATACTTATGAACATCTGTTACGTGCCAGGGACTTTGCTAGATCTAGAGATTCAGTAGTGAACAGAGCATACTAGGCTTTATTTTGCTTTTACAGTCAGGACTGATTTTACAGTCTCCTAAAGAAGAAACACCATATTAACTCACAGAAACAAGTTATGATAAGGACTAAGTGGGAAAAGAATATCATGAGCAAAGGTAATCAGGGGACCACATTTAAGTGGGAGAGTAAAGGAAGTCTTCTCATGAGAAAGTAAATGCTTACAGCAGACTGCTGGGGGTGGGGCCAGATGGTAGGGGATACATAGCTGCTCAGAGAGCATTTCAGGCAGAAGTGATCACCCTTGCGAAGGTCCCTGGTGGGAAATGACAGCAGGCCAGTGAGCCTGGAGGACAGTGAGCTTGGGGACAGTGGTGAGAGACGGCATCAGCCCATGCAGGGCCTTGTAGAACTTGATAGGGAGTTTGGACTGTTAAAAGCACATTGGGAGACATTATGGTTTATGGTTGTTAGCAAGCAGGTGAGAGAAGATTGGATATATGCTGTCTTTTAGCAAATGTATTCAGGTATGAGTTATATACTATAAAAATGCACTCATTTCAGATTTCAGTTTGATAAGTAAAACATAAATATTCACAGATACACAGGAATATATCTGCATAATCATCAAGACTTAGACTGCTTCTATCATCCCAAAAGGTCGTTCCTTTGTGTCTAGTTATAGTCAATCCCCACCATGAACCATCAGTTCAGTTCAGTCGCTCAGTCGTGTCCGACTCTCCGCGACCCCATGAATCACAGCATGCCAGGCCTCCCTGTCCATCACCAGCTCCCGGAGTTCACTCAAACTCATGTCCACAGAGTCGGTGATGCCATCCAGCCATCTCATTCTCCGTCGTCCCCTTCTCCTCCCGCCCCCAACCTTTCCCAGCATCAGAGTCTTTTCCAGTGAGTCAACTCGTCGCATGAGGTGGCCAAAGTATTGCAGTTTCAGCTTTAGCATCAGTCCTTCCAATGAACACCCAGGATTGATCTCCTTTAGAATGGCCACCCAAATCTGCTGTCACTATTGATGGGTGGTTTTCCAGAGTTTGATATAGATGGAATTTTACCATATATACAATTTCATGTCTGGCTTATTTCACACAGCAGAATACGGTGAGATCCACTCATATTGTCATTATCTAATTTCTTTTATTGCTGAATATATCATACAGCACAGGGATACAGCAATTTGCTTAATGTTCATCCATTGATTGACACTTGTGTTTTTTCCTGTTTGGATCTAATATCAATAAATCTACTATGAACATCCTCATGTCCTCATGTGGACGTATGTCTTCATTCAACTTGGGTAAATACCCAAGTGTGAAGTTGGTGTCTTGGATGGTTAGTATACATTTAACTTTATAAGAAACTGTCAAACTATTTGCCAAAGTAGTTGTATCATTTTGTGTTCCTACCAACATTATACAAGAGATTGTTGATCCAGATCCTTGTCAACACTTGGTATTATCACTCTTTATTTTTTAAATTTATTTTTATCACTTTAATTTTAGCCATTAGAATGAGTTGTGGTGGTTGTTGATGAATGAGTTGTAGTTTTAATTTACACTCTCCTGTTGGGTATCAGTCTTCCCAAGTGCTTACTGCACTTTCATGTGTTCATTTTAGAGCAGTTTCTGTGTAATCTTTTGCTGTTTTTAATTTAGTTATTTTATTATTAAGTTGCTAGAGTTCTTTATATATTTATGATACAATTTCTTTGTCAGATATGTGTATTGTGAACATTTTCTTTCTTACCTATGACTTATCTCTATTTCAAAGAATTTTGAAATTCAATTTAATTTTTAAAATTTTTATGTTTTAAATGTATTTATTTTAATTGGAGGCTAATTACTTTACAATATTGTATTGGTTTTGCCATACATTGACATGAATCTGCCCCGGGTGTACATGTGTTCCTCTGGCCATGCAATGTGGCATGAGGGATCTTAGTTTCTTGACCAGGGATTGAACTTTCATCACTGACCTGAAAGCTCAAAGTCTTAATTAACCACAACCATCAGAGAAGTCTCACTTAATAAAGTATTTTTCAAAGAGCAAAAACTGGTAAAATTTAATTTACTGTATTTGTCTCACCTGCTGTATGCTTTTTGTGTCCTAAGAAACACTTGCCTAATCCAAGGTTTTGAAGCCCTTCTTCAATGAATCTTTGTAAAATTGTGTAGTTTTAGCTCTTACATTTAGGTTCATAATCCATTTCAGGTTAATTTTCTGTATAGTATGAGGTAAGGATGAAGGATCATTTCTTTTCCCTCTTCAGTAGTTCTAGTTATTCTAACATAATTTGTTGAAAGATTTTTCTTTCATTCATCAAGTTGCCTTGCCACCTCTGTGGAAAATAAATTGGACATATAAGTATGAATATATTTCTTGACTCTCTATTCTGTTTCATTGCTATATAGCTATCCTTACTCAGTACTGTGTAGTATTGAGTAGCACAGTTGTGTAGTAAGTCTTGAGATCAGGTAAGTAAATCCTCCAACTTGCTTCTTTTTCAAAACTGTACTGGCTGTGTTAGATCCTTTGAAATTCTATATCAATTTAGAACAAGTTTGTCAAATTCTGATGTGCTTTTTTTTAAAAAACCTGCTTGGATTTTATTGTAAACATATTGAATCTATAAATCAGTTGGAAAAAATTTACGTCTTAACAATACTGATCATTCAATCTTGGATTTGCTTAATAGCTTTAACAAGACTGCTCCTCTACTGACCTGCACGGCCCACAACACCTTCAAGAACTGAAAGGGTTCTTGTCTCCAAGGTTGAAAGGAGTCTTTGGTTAATTTTTTCCCTTCATAACTCACTTTATTTAACTGAATAAATTAACCATCAGTGGGAGAAGGAGAGGGTGGGATGATTTGAGAGAATAACATTGAAATATATACATTACCATATGTAAAACGCAAGGCACGCAAAACTGGTGCTCTGTGACAACCTGGAGGGATGGGGTGGGGAGGGTGCTGGGAGGGGTGTTCAGGGTGAAGGGGACATGTGGGTGTCTATGGCCAATTCATGTTGATGTATGGCAAAAACCATCACATTATTGTAAAGTAATTATTCTCTAATTAAAATTTTAAAATAAGGAATATATGAAAAAATAATACTTGATACTGAAATGGAAATCTCCACTTTGACTTAAACGCACCAAATAGAGAAAAATCAGTTATGAATATTTTCATTCTCTCGGGTTTCTCTTACCATCCCTGGTCGGAAATGCCACCCTTCATAGTAGTGCTTGCTGCTTGCATCTACAGCTAGTGGGTATCCAGGGTAGGTCCTTATCTTGACAGCACTATGCACTTCTTCCTTTCTAACCTCTCCTTCCTGCACTACCATCATCCCTCAACTGCTCCTGAACCTCTGGCCCCCAGATGAGTCTATCACCTGTGGAGGCTGTGTGACCCAGTTTTGTGTGTTTCACTTCCTGGGAGCCACTGAATACATCCTCTTAGCCGTGATGTCCTTGCAAAGCCATCTGCAAGCCTTTCAGGTACCCAGCTATCATGCATCAGCAACTCTGTATCTTCCTAGTGGTCATAGTGTGGCTAAGTGTTTTGGCTAACTCCTAGCTCCAGTCATCCCTTACTGTCCAGCTGCCACTTTGTGGCAACAACAAGGTAGATGATTTCCTGTGTCAGATCCTAGTGATGATCAAGATGTCATGTGCTGACACTACAATCAGCGTAGCTATGCTGTCCATTGTGGGGACTTTCTATTCCTTGTTTCCTTTGTCACTTATCCTTGTCTCCTACAGGTTTGTTGAAGCTACAATGCTCAGAATCCAGTCTTTAGAGGGAAAGAAAACAGCCTTTAACACATATAGTTCTTGGGTTATTGTTGTATTTCTCTTCTATGGGCCAGTAATTAGCATGTATGTGCAATCTTCTGCTACTAACTCCCAGGATAAGAACAAACTCATGTCTCTTTGCAACAGCTTGGTGAAGGAGTCCATGGTTATTGATTTCCCAGTTCCTGGAAATCCACACACAGAAATGGTTCTTCCTCTCTTGATTCATGTAGTCTCCTGAGACTTGGGCAACAGAGAGAAGTGGAGGCAAGCTGGGGGCTTCCCACGCTGCAGATCTCCCACA
The DNA here is from genome assembly GCF_049115385.1 of Moschus berezovskii. NCBI lineage: Eukaryota > Metazoa > Chordata > Mammalia > Artiodactyla > Moschidae > Moschus > Moschus berezovskii. The sequence continues at coordinate 75,476,223 of NC_142466.1, read as the reverse complement.
AACAGTGGTTGCTGAGTGTCACTTACAGATCTGAACATCTTCACTTCTTACTCTGGTAGATGCAAAGGCCTGCTGGTGAGAGCAGGGCCAGCTTCACCTGTAAACGATACATTATCAAAGCAAAGTGAGTGACTGGGCAGCGATCTGGAAGGATAAATTTAGATGAATTTAGATGAGGCCCCATAGGAGGACCTCCCGGAGTGTATACTGTAGGTGCAGTGTGTGTACTGGAGGACCACTGGGCTAGTCTTCTTGTCAAGAAATAGGTGTTCACCATCCTGACTCTGATCTTTCCAGGTAGTGTGCTTTTTGACAAGTTATCTAAGTTCCCTAAGGTGGTTTCCTTATTTTCCCAGGGAAATGAACATCTTAACATCATGCAATCATTGTGAGGAATAAAATGATGGCAGAGTGAAGGCTGAGTCTGCTTGCTGAGGCTGGGGAAGTTAGATGTAAGGAGAAAAAGTGGGAACAGAAGAAAATCCCTCTGCTTCTCAGCTGGAAACACCAGGACAGTGGTGGATAGCCTGGACTGGGGCTACACAAAAAGGAGAAGAGGAGATGGTAGAACATTGCTAGCCTCAGCCCCGTGCTTACTTTTTCCTTCTCCCTTCCATTTCCCCTGCCCACTTTTTCTCAGGGAGCTCCATCATGGTGCTCACTGAAGGAATGGAGCCCAGAGAGGATGGCTAGATCCCACTCTGTGGACACTGCCTGCAGCCAACACAGATTTCAGCAAAAGTTTCCCAGCTGCCATCCTCCTCTCAGACTGATCAATCCCCTCTGTCTCAAGGACTCTGCATAACACTGCTGGATGTTAGTGAATCTAATTTGGAAGGTAAATATGTTTTTTCCTGGGAGCTGCCTCCGCGCCATATCCTTGCACCTGTGTCTTCCATGTTGGGGAGAGGAGAGCTTCTCTTTGTCTTTAAACACATCCAGCTTTGCACAACTTGGAGCTATGGAATGTGGTGTTGGGTACAGGACACTAGGGGTAGCTCTGTCATCTGAATTGGAGATGCTGGTTTCTACTTGATGGAGAAGGGGCATTTCCTGGAAGCCTAGAGCCATAGTGAGCTATACTTCTTGTCTGGGGATAACACTGAGCCTTCTCTTTAGGGAAGGGCTGTGAGCCTTAGACTTGGGTAATGGGTGGGAGGTGGGCTGGATACACTCTGTTCACAGAAAGGATTCTCTCTTCTACAAGGATCTTCCTAGGATTCCTTCCCCTACATAACTCCTCCAGATGATTCCATTTACCAAACATTTATTTTCATAGCTCTTTGTGGGATGGGGAGTGGAACACATGGTGCTGTCACCTAGTGGTGGTGAGAAGTAGGAAGAGAAGGAATTGTTCATCCTGGTTTGCTCACCAGAAACAGGACAGCAACTCAAATTGGACTGGCTCTGAAAACTGCTTTACATGAGCTCATGGAAATTCTCATCTATGTCCCCTTTTTTCCTTCTTTCTCCTTCTCTCTTGGGCTTCTCCTTCTGGGGCATTACTCAGGCACCTGGGCAGGATGACAGGGAGCCTGAGGGTAGTCCTGGCATACTCCTCCATCTTCCCAATTCTCTTGGGCTGGGTGGCGTGGTAACTTGCAGCCCTCCACCTTCCTTGGCCCCTGATCACTCACTCCTCTGAGCACCCATTTCTTCAATCAAGGAACTTCCCAGGTGGCACCAGTGGTAAGGAATGCGCCTGCCAATGCAGGAAACATAAGAGACATGAATTCCATCCTGAGTCAGGAAGATTCCCTGGAGGAGGGCATGGCAATCCACTCCAGTATTCTTGCCTGGAGAGTCCCATGGACACAGGACCATGGCAGGCTATAATCCATGGGATCACAAAGAGTCAGACACAACTGAAGCGACTCAGCACACAGCACCCCTGCTCTGAGCAACTTTCTTTACAGAAGACATAGTGAGTTAATACATTACTTTTCTCAGGAGTATGCACACTTTGAAAGAGAAGCTCAGAGGTGTCCTATGCTTAATCAAAGCCATGATGCACTCCTGCAGAAGTTCCAGGAATCCGTGAGGACAATCCTTGCCAAGGTCTTCTCAGGTGACACCTGAGTGACTTTTTCCCTAGACAGGTCAAATATTGCTAGTTCTGCATGCCACAGAGCTCATGGACATCAAGAGGAAAGTAGCATACCATGCCTGTACTAAATGCTCAGCTCAGCCTCTCCCCTGTCCTTCGCCATATGTGGTACAACCATGAGCACAAACTCTTATATTGACAGCAGCCAGGGTCCTCACACTGAGGCTGGGAGAAACCTTGTGCCACTGGCCCTGAGATGCACTGCCTTCTCTCCGAAAGTTGGAAGACTCTCCGAAGTCAGATTCTATAGTTGTCTGCCTTCCTCCCCAGACTCTGTTCCAAGTGCTTAATTAACAAATCTCCAGTATCAGGAAGTTGTTTACTTGGCTTCCTCAGGAATCATTCTCTAAGGAACTCAAAGCACTACTAATAGATTTTTTTCTCATTGCCTCCATCCATCAGACAACTTCCCCTCATTCCAAACTTTGCTTCATCCCTCACCCCTGGGGATCTGACTCTCATGTAATGAACCAGAGAGAGCCTTTCCAACTTCTCCAAGCATCTCTGCTCGCCTCCTCCACAAGGCTGTGCTCCATTCTAATTAAAGAGTGGATGGGGAGAGGCTTTTGAGAATATAGATTTGCAGGCAGAATCAGGCCCTCTCTGCTCTTGGAGCATGCTCAGTCACCACATTGTCTTGCATTGCATTTTCTTCTGCAGCTCCTTCCCTGAAGAGAAATAATCACAGCATCTGGGAACATGTGGCAATCAGGAGCAGAGTTCACCTGCTGGTCTCCTATTCATCTCCCCTTGGCCACAATCAACACTCGAGGACCAACTGCGGGGCGCATTAATTTGTACTACTCTCTCAACTACTGCAGGATCCTGGACCCTGCCTGCCCCTGCACCCTCTGAACCACTTGTCTGATGTCCCTGCAGGGCCCTCCTCTGGGCCTCTAGTTGGTTGGCTGGATGCCTGAATCCTGTTCCATCTTCTTCAGGTCCATCTGCTCCCATCAAGGCCTCAAATGTAAGGACTCCTCCTGACACATAGCATCACAGGGAAACTTGGGGAGGTGCCTATAGTCAGAGATATCATCTGAGGACAGGAGCAAAATCTTTGCGCAGGATGCAAACCATGGCACAGACATAAACATTGTAATTATCATGATTGGTAACATTTATTGGCACTTGCACCATGCCAAGCAGTTTACATTTATCATTACACACAATCTTCAAGACAACTCTCTGATGTAGATGCTACTCTAGAGTGGCTGTAAAGTCTAAACATACTGCTAATGTTATTTTATCAAAGATCTTAGTGTACTATCCATAAACGACATATTACATATTTGCCTATTTTTACAGGCTTGGAGTCACCTCGTTTCATGCCAGTTTTACAGATGAGGAAACTGAGACTCAGATATCACTGTAATAGGAAAGCTGAAATTCAAACTCAACCCTGTGCAGCTCTAAAAGCCATGTCTACAATTTTGTACCATGTAAACCCATCATCGGAGAAGGCAATGGAAAGCCACTCCAGTACTCTTGCCTAGAAAATCCCATGGATGGAGGAGCCTGGTAGGCTGCAGTCCGTGGGGTCGCTAAGGGTCAGACATGACTGAAGTGACTTAGCAGCAGCAGCAGCAAAACTATCATGTCTTGAGTGAGTCCCTGTAACTCTATCCCAGATGTGTCCCCACCTTGCACTCGAGACCTCAGGGCAGTCCCATCTAGAGCTTATACTCAGGGAGAGAATCTGAGTATTCTCTCAGATTCCTGGTCCAGGAAGCAAAGAAGTCTTAGAACTCAAGAAACTTAGAAACTGAAAGAACCTTAATTAGATCTAAACACCGTGGTTCTTGGAGAAGGAAATGGCAACCCCTACTCCAGTATTGTTTCCTGGAGAATATTATGGGCAGAGGAGTTTGGTGGCTGTAGTTCATCGGGTCGCAAAGAGTTGGACATGACTTCTCAACTAAACCATCACCACTGTTGTTCTTAACTGGTCATGAGCTCTTTAAGAATCTGATGAAAGCTACTGACCCTCTTTGCCAAGAAATATATATATATCCATACACTATTGCCTTTACTCTGGTGGTTCTTGGAGCCCCAGAAGCCCAGCCTGGGGCCTTGGATTGCACCTTTCCTTGGCGCTTTTTCCCCATGTATACACACGTCCTATGTCTGGCATTATAATCAGTCAGGCTCCATTAGGCCAAGTTAGAGCTTCTTGTCTGGCGAAATTTCTCCTTGTGCAAACATGGAAGTAGGCCCAGAGAAGAACTCTGCCCAACATCACAGTCAATGGAACTGGCAGGGCAGGCCTAGAGCCAGGGTGAACTATTCCTTTTGGACCACTTAGGCCTTAAGTGTCCTGGGTCCAGTCAGGGCACCAGGTTTCAGTGCTAAAGAGTCCTTCCCTGATGGCTGTCAGTCAGCCACTCATGAAGAATCCCATCATCCTATATTGGTCTTCTGAATAGATTGGAAGATCCCTGCATTCTCTGAAGGTCTCCTCACTGCCCCATACTACCTCTTCAACACCAGCTCAGTCTAATGACCTTTAAGGGTTTCAATATATGGAATTGCCAGTTCAAAAGATTGCAGGAAAAGAGTTCAGAGTATGAAGCTTCCTCTCAGGAAAGAAGCTGAGGGGTTTCTTGCACCCTGGGGGTGATGGGCACCCACTCCTTTTTTAAAGAAGAATCACATCAGTTTTCCCCAAACTGAGACTCTTCAGTTGGAAACCATATACTTCTGCTCTGGCTCATTCTCCCTGATCCAGAGAATAGGGGCCTATTGAGCCCAAACCTGGAGCACCCCTGTCCTAGAACTCATTCGCTTGGATCCTTGGCAGTTTTGTAATAGGGAAGAACAAATCTGACTCCTTGTTAGATCTGTTCTATTGCTTGGGCTTAGTCAGTCTGGCTCTGCACCTGTTGCAAAAGAACACTGCCCATAGCTTGAAATATAGAGAATAGCTTATTCCCAAGGCTCTGACCTTTAATGAGTCCAATCATACAGAGAAAAAGTTGCAGAACAGAGAATAACATTTGTTTTACTGAGATTTACAGTTGACCTGAGATATATGAACAGCTACAAGAACAAAGGATTCTGACACCAAGTAGTTTGCAACAACTAACCACATCACTTCCTCACCTTGCCTTTAAAAGCACTTTGCTGAAACCCTTAGAGGAGTTTGATGATTTGAGGCATGAGCCACCCTTTTCCTTGCAGGGCCCTGCAATAAACATTTTTCTGCTCCAAATTCTGATGTTTCAGTTTGTTTGGCCTCACTGAGCATTTGGGACAGGAACTGTGTTCTGTAAGAGTTTTCCTTCTCCACCTCCATACCCTAGCACGTGGCTCAGTATCTCGTACACAGCAGGTGATCAGCAGAAACTCCTACCACTGGAAGGAGTCCTGCAGTGCAGATCAGGAAGGCAAGCACCATCCGTTCTCCTCTTTTCTTCCTTCTCCTCCTCTTTGCCTCTGCTGGAAGGTTGCAGCTACTCAGGCTGCAATGGGCTCATTATAGTGACTCGAGGAACCGGCGATGTCAGCCATAAATATTAACAGCCCTTGTTATGAACCCCCTTTTGCGTGGCTGCTTCGGTCCAAGTTTGCACAATAAACAGTGTGGTTAGTTTATGTGAAAAAGGGAGTTCTCTTCAGAGGAGCTAATAGCCTGCTCCGGTCCTGGATCTTCTCTTGCTGTTTGGTCAGCCCAGACACAGGGCCAGGGAGACCCCACTGCTGGGTGGGGCCAGGCCACCTCCTGCTGGCCAGAGGCCATGCCTATGGGGATAGGGGACAGGGAAACTCAGGGACAGGATGGAGTCACCTGCCCCAGAGAACAGGAAACAGGGGATGGCTTTCCTGGGAAATGGTCCCCTCAACAGCTCCTTTGGGGTAGCCAGTTACCAACACTCATCTGCTCTTGGCTGCTGAACTCAGTTTTTAAAAGTAGGAATTGAAAAAAAAAAGAAAAAAAAAAATTGGAATTGACACAGTACACTGGTTTCTCTCTTTGATTTAATGGGGAAACGAGAGAGAAACACTAATGGGGATGTTTGAGCTTCTTGTTTTTTTTTATTTTTATTTTTCAAAGCTGGCCTCAGAGACTCTATAGCTCTGTGTAACCCAGACCTCTTTTCTGCAAAGAGCCAGGGGCACCATCCTCACTGGAGTGTGGACCATCAGGAAGGCTCATCACCACCAGCAGCCCAGCTGGACTCGGTCAAAGGTGCCACATCAGGGCTGAGGGGTTAGGATTGCACAGCCTGATACTGGGACCCAACTGGGTCTTGAGAGAAGGGGATTTAACATACAGTTTCTGGTTGACTGCCATCTTTGATTTTGGAAAATGGAAGGAAGTGGGGATGGATGGTCTCAGGCTTTAGCACGGAGCAAGAGGAAAATAATGTATGGTGGGGATTCTTAAGTGGCCTGACTAGAGGAAGAGAGGAGATGAAGAAGTTTCTAGAACTGCCCCACTAGATTAAAGGGACAACTTCTCTTACTCCTTGTGACTCAGATTTAATTCTCTGATGCTTTCTTCTGCCAACCTCTTCCTTTCCAAGCCTTCCCAGCAAGCATTGCTGTGAGTGAAGGGTCTTTGATGAGTCTGGTTGTTACTTTCCCACTCTGGGAATCTTGGGGTGAGTTCTGGGCACCCTCTGGCAGCCAATCCGTGGCTTTCCCCTACCACCCAGACACTGCCTCGGGTCTCTGCTCAGCATGGCAGCTCCTTGCTGGAGTTGGCTGGTCTTCTGTGGATCCCAGCTGGTTTGTCTGGGCCTGGTCACCGTGCCTGGGTCCATTCCTGTGCCTTACATCCTGCTCTGAAATAACACCTTTACTCAAATTACATGCCTCCGTGTGCATGCTAAGTCACTTCAGTTGTGTCCAAATCCTTGTGACCTCATGGACTGTAGCCCACCAGGCTCCTCTGTCTGTGGAATTCTCCGGGCAAGAACACTAGAGTGGATTGTCATTTCTTCCTCCAGTGGATCTTCCTGAACCAGGGATCAAACTCAGATCTCTTAAGTCTCCTTCATTGGCAGGCAAGTTCTTTACCACAAGTGCCTCCTGGGAAGCTTCTATCAGCCTGATTTTCAGTGTCACCAGCTGGCCCACCTTTTTCCAAGCCTCACTTGAATACTGACAGTTACCTAGGCTGCTTCTGAATCCAAAAAGCATATTAGATGCCATTTCCTGGCCTGCCTGGCTTTAGCTCAGGCCATCAATCTTCAAAGCAGGGAGGGTCCCCCAGCAATATTTTGAAGTTCTTTCCTATCTTCCATCTGTTGCTTCACATCTGAGCTGGTCCAGCTGCGGTATCTCTCTCCTCTGCCTCCTTGGAGAGAAGGACGGACCCTGCTGAGCAGGCCTTGTGTGGAGTCCTGCCCTGCTAGGAAAGTGCAAATCTGTCACTATCAGGGCTGGTTGCCATTGGACAGTAGGAGGCAAGGAAATGAGGCCGAAGGTGGTTGGACAGACATGAGGCTCAATCCCTCTTCTTACACTGGTTATTCCCCCAGCCCAAGCCTCCTTCAGTGGGCTTCATGAGAACATGTACCTCACTTTTACTCAACAAACATTTGAATACATGCTATGAACCAGGCCCTATTCCAGCTAGGGGAGATCCATGTAAGCCATGCCTCCCCGAGCTTACAAAATCCTAGTGCTGACCTGAGGAGTACATGAGTACATCCTCCATATCTATATAGCTATCATTTATATCTAACTATCTGTTTATCTGGGCTTCCCTGGTGGCCCAGACAGTAAAGAATCCATCTGCAATGCAGGAGACCCAGGTTCAACCCTTGGGTCAGGAAAATCCCATGGAGAAGGGAATGACAACTGACTCCATCATTCTTGCCTGGAGAATCCTATGAACAGAGGAGCCTGGCAGGCTGCAGACCATGGGGTTGCAAACAGTTGCACCTGACTGAGTGACTAACACATCTATTTATCTATTTATTTTATACCTATCATGTAGTTATCATTTATCAGATATTCTCTTGGGAGTCTCATTCATCTCAACAGGACTGTGAGGGAAGGAGTTTTATAATCCTTCAAGATTTCTCAAAAGACTGAGGGCACGGGCATCGATCTGACTCTTGGAATTTGCTAATAGTGACACCAGTGGGCCATCTGCAGGAATGGGGAGGCAGGGGTGCTGGGGCCCAGGGAAAGTCCACAGAGTAGCTGAAAAAAATCACATGTTCCATCATAGAATTTCTCTTCCTTCCCTTTTTCCTTTCTCATTTGCTTTCTCTCTAATCTCACTTGCGTCCTTTTGCTCTCTTTCTTCCCTGTTTTTCTTTTTCCTTTCTCGCGTCCTTTTCTCCCTCTCTGCTCCCCTGACCCTGAGGCTGTGCAGAGGCACCTGTCAGACTCACTCACCATCATTCTGAACAAACACCTGTTCTTATGACTTAATGCATCGCCCCTTCTGCCTGCACGGATCATTTCCATTGCAGGGAATTTTAACACCAGCTTTCAGCCCCAGGGTGGCAGGTAAATCAGTTGGAGAGGCTCAGAATGTCAGGGAACAGTAGCAGAAGAGTGGAGAAGCACCTGCCCTTTGTCGGGAGCCTCCCACTCACATCTCCCGTGATCTACCGCCCAGCCCATGCGAGGAAAACAGAACTCCCACTAGAGGTGGAGAGCAGGCTTTCTCCCAGCCCTGGGCAACCTTTATTCTGCCTCTCAAGTCCACAGACTGTTGGCCAGGGCAAGAATGGATAGTGATGAGAGAAGAATTAGCCTACAGCTCATAGTTCGTGGGGTTGCAAAGAGTCCAACACGACTGAGGAACTGAACACACACACATATGCGGCCATGGCCAGCGAAGAAAGAAAACATAAAGGATGAAGTAGCGTGATCCATAATTACATGGGCTTTACAGAAACAGCTTTTCATCAGCTACACTGGGAGAGGGGGAAGGGAGGCATGTCACCAAGGGTCACGTCACTTGGTCCCTGAGTTTCAGTTCTTTGTCTGAAAACCGCAGAGAATAATATCCACTGCAAAGAATTAGAATTAAATAAAATAACCACTTTGAAAGCACTTAATGCAGTGCATACAAAGAATATAAATTCAGTCTGGATATGTTGCTACTGACTTAACACCACACACACACACACACGTGCGTGAACACACATGATTTGCAGCCGTGTTACGGATTCAGTTCATATCTACTCCAGTCTCCTTTCTCAAAACCTGGAGAAACAGGCAGCCCTGAGATAATTATCTGAGTCACCCTTGCCTGAGCAGCAGAGGTCAGAGAAAGGCTCGGGTCTACCCACAGTAGGCCAGGCCTTCAGGGCAGTGGATCATCTACCACATCATCTGAATTTTCTCCATGAGAGTGAAAACCACATGGAGGCTCCTGGCCACTCAGAGCTGACTCACGAGTCCAAACACAGCATCTTGTCTTGTTTCTGAGCATTTCATTTAAGGGAAGGTGTTCCCAACACAGGTTAAACAGGAAAAGCTATTGCTGTCGTTCAGTCCCTTAGTCGTGTCTGACTCTGCAGTACCATGAATTGCAGCATGCCAGCCTTCCCTGTCCTTCACTATCTCCTGGAGTTTGCTCAGACTCATGTCCACTGAGTCAGTGATGCCATCAAACCATCTCATCCTCTGTGGCCCCCTTCTTCTCCTCTCCTCAATCTTTCCCAGCATCAGGGTCTTTTCCAATGAGTCAGCCATTTGCATCAGGTGGCCAAAGTATTGGAGCTTTAGCCTCGGGTTCAGTCCTTCCAATTAATATTCAGGGTTAATTTCCTTCAGGATTGACGGTTTGATCTCCTTGCAATCTAAGGGACTCTCAAGAGTCTTCTGCAACACCACAGTTCAAAGGCATCAATTCTTCAGTGCCTAGCCTTCTTTATGGGAACATCTTTATTCAAAATGCAGCTGCACTACATCCAGAAAAGAAACAAAGTTGGTGAGGATGGAAGGCATGGTGATGTATTGTTTAAAACGCACAGAATCTAAAGCCAGATCTGAGCTCAGATGCTGTAAGGAATGCCTTCCAAGTGACTATGGATGTGCTTCAGTTTCCTACTCTGAGAAATGGGCACGATAATCACCTCTGTCTTACAAGACTGAGGTGAGGACCGAATGAAACAACTGAAATCACTTTGCAAACTATTATAGGGAAATTTCCTGGGGGTCCAGTGGCTAAGACTCCATGCTTCCAATGCAGGGGGCCCCAGGCTTGATCCCTGGTCAGGGAACTAGGTCTTACATGCCACAGCTAAGATTTTGCTTGCCCCAACTAAAGACCCACATGCAGCCACCAAGATTGAAGATCCTGCGTGCTGCAACTAAGAACCAGTTCTGGCAAGTAAATAAATATTTTAAAAATATATACCTGGCAGCAGCAGCAGTAATAGTAGTAAATGCAGAATGTGGACCAGACAGCTAAAAGCCTCACAGAAGCCAGTTACCAACCAAACCATTTTCTCATGAATATCTCAGACATGAAAGGGTTGAGCTTAAAACCTCAGATGCCTTGCCCACAGGAAACCATTCTCATGAGAGGATTTCCTCTTACCCACCCCTATTGTGCAAATGGAGATGGAAAGCCAGGCCAGGCCATCTTGCTGGCTCCCTGGAGGGAGCTTGCTGGGATGGGAAGATGGCAACACCTTTGTGAGAGTCAGGAGCCTCTGGTGATACCTGTATATTTCACCTGAAGTGACAGGGACCTTGTTAGCCGTCCTTGCATTGAAGAGTTTGATGGATTGAACTCCTGGGGAGAATGTGGCGGCCGTGATATGCCATAAAGATGATGAATAACAATATTTTTTCTTAAATGATTACCTAAAACTTTATAGCTAGCCAAAGCTGGCTTTCTCAGAGCCCCTGGAGGAGTACTTTTATAAAGTGCCATTTAATTAATAAGGAGATTATTGACTGCTGTCATATATGGAGTACTGCACAAGGGCGAGGTGGGAAAAAGTAACTGAGGGCCACAGAGGAGGGCGAGCGTGGGGCGAGGCACCTCAGAACCTTCTAGTATGACACTTAAGGCAACAAAGGATCTTTCCAACCCAGGGATTGAACCTGCGTCTCCTAAGTGTCTCCTGCATTGTAGTATTGCTGAGTCACCAGGGAAGCCAAAATATTTATGCGTGTGTTAGTTGCTCAATCGTGTCTGCCTCTTTGTACCCTATGGACTGTAGCCTACCAAGCTTCACTGACCATGGAATTCTCCAGGCAAGAATGCTGGAGTTGGTAGCCATTCCCTTCTCCAGGGAATCTTCCTGACCCAGGTATTGAACCCGGGTCAATTGCATTGTAGGCAGATTCTTTACCATCTGAGCCACCAGGGAAGCCTACTTATGGCAAACCAGTAATCATTTTCCAGGAAACTTCAGAAGTTAAACCAGTCTAGAAAATTCACTTCATCATTCCGAAATAAAAACAGAGGCATTGTAGAGTGATGGAATATTGTTTTGGGGTTAAAAGTTAAGTAGCAAGACTCTCCTGTTAACCTATGGTGCAGTCAAGGGATTTGTATAACCTCTCGGGGTTAACTAAAATAATAGAATTGAACTAAGTCATCTTTGGGATTCCAACTCAAATATTCTGTTTTATTCTGAATGTCTCAGAAGGCAGTGGTATAACGCAAATGAATCCCAATTTGTCCATAGATTTTTTTTTTTTTTTCTTTTCTGACTGAGTCCCTCAGAGGGAGAACACAGATAAATATTTGTGTGAGTTCAACCGAACCAATTAGAGAGAAAAGAAAATTTGAGTTGAGCTCAAAATAAGCATAAGGAGAATATACTGGTATTGACAGACTCTAGGGTATATGCCGGAGAAGGCAATGGCAAGCCAATCCAGTACTCTTGCCTGGAAAATCCCATGGATGGAGGAGCCTGGTAGGCTGCAGTCCGTAGGGTCGCTAAGGGTCGGACACGACTAAGTGACTTCACTTTCACTTTTCACTTTCACGCATTGGAGAAGGAAATGGCAACCCACTCCAGTGTTCTTGCCTGGAGAATCCCAGGGATGGGGGAGCCTGGTGGGCTGCCATCTATAGGGTCACACAGAGTCGGACATGACTGAAGTGACTTAGCAGCAGCAGCAGCAGGGTATATGCTCTGAAGTTTGGGAGATCATCAATTCCTCGAGCAAATCTGAGAATCCAACCTGGGTCTCCCAATAGGAGACCTGCAGTTTTCCAAATTTCAGAAATCATTCCTTGACCAAAGACTCTTAAGTTTATGCCCGAGAGCTGTCCTCTTGGCCCAACCAGTTAGCCATTCTACAGAATGACTTCAGGGGCCTCATATGTTACAGGACTTTCTCATACTTAGGGATATTGTCAAGTTGTTGGAAGAACTTGGCTTAAATGAAATGAGATTGGGTTTGAATCCTCTCTTTGCAAATTATTAGCTGTATAACCTTGGGCAAGTTAGTTAGCTGTGAACATAGAAGTAATATAACTGCACATCTGCATGGATTGTTGTAAAGATTAAGGAAGATGACCTGGTAAGAGTCATGTGCCTGCTTGGCACATGGACTCTTTACCACTGAGCCACCTGGGAAGCCCCTGGAATACAGTAGGCACACCAAAATATTTGTTGCTCTTCTTTCTTCCTCCCTTTCTTTCTTTCTTTAAAACTGTAAAAAGCAGGTTATCAATCTGGTGAATGACACAAAGGCTGGAGAGATAGAATCGCACTACTCATAAATACTTCAGTAAGCAACATTGATGACAAAACTCAACATGCTGAGTTTTAAGAGAAATTAATTTATCATTCACACTTTGCACTGGATTTTGAAGACCTGATGTGACCAGCACTTCACAAGGGAAAAACAACCTGAGGTTCTTTTTGGACTTTAAGCTCAGCATGAGCCAACAGTGTGATGAGGCTGCTAGAAATGACTAGTGTAACTCTTAGCCATGTGAATAGTAACGTATGGATCAAGGGAATGTAGTCATCTCACTGTTTTTGGTGAATTTTAGCCAATTTTGGATGTCACTTTTAGATAGGACATTGATAAGTTTGAATGTATTTTAAGAGGGTGACATTATACAGATTTCATAATGTTGCAAGCTTTAAGAAATAGTTGCTGGGCCCCAAAATATTGAGATGAGAGTACCATAAAACCATGCCCATTGCTAATTCATATGGAGCCTTGGCAAAGGAGAGAGAAGTACCTCTCTACAAAGAGGGGCATCCTTGCACCAGTCTTATCACCCACATTCCTCTTCACAGCCTTATTCCCCTGTTAGGTTCACAACTTGTACAATGGTATATGGCAACCTTGATAATACAATTTCTCAAATTTTTGAAGAGCTGTCACATGGAATAAGGCATAGAGTTTCTCTGTGTTTAAGACTGAGCTAGGACCTGGACCACTAATGGGAAAGAGATACAGAGAGATAGCTGCAGGCTCAAGCTCAGAGAGAAGTTCCTAATCATGATACTTTAATGATGGTCTATAGGAAGCTTGAACAAATCTAAAGAAATAGTTTATTGATTGGAAATAGATTTAGGGCTTCCCTTGTAGCTCAGTTGGAAGTTCCTGAGATCTCCACAACTCAGGAATCAAACCCACATCTCTTGTAACTCCTGCTTTGCAGGTGGATTCTTTATATTTGAGCCACCAGGGAAGCCCAATGGAGCAGAACTCCCATTCCAAAGGTAGGGCCATCCTAATTGGGCATAGATGCCAGGGGCTGAAGTCAGGAGACTTTCTGTATTCCTGACATGTTTGTCAGATTGACCCTACTGGGAGATAGTGAATCAGATGTGGTCACCAGCTGCCACTGCCATGTGTTGTCACTCTGACTTCCTTTGCTCTGATTCCAAGCTCTCAAGAGAACCTTTTCACTGTGACCTGACTCCACACAGGTCAACTTTTAAGGACAGTTTCTGGAACAATTGTATTTCTGATTGTAAATTTGTAAATTTTCAGCCTAAACTTTAGATCCCCTGAAGCTTGACTGCTCATGCTATGTTAATAATTTGGGATTCTGGTTACATAACTCAGTAGATTGAATCAAATTTCTTTTCAAATGAAGGTGGAATGAAACCTATGTAATATTAAAAATGAACCACTTTCCACTGCTCAGACCTGACTCACCACATCTCAAGTGGGAAACATTCTACATCTTTTTTTTTTTTTTTTCAGGAGAATGAAGACACGAATAATGAAGTGCATGCTGGGAAACCTGTATTTCACCTGAAATGCTTGTCTTCCTAAGCAGGCTGCTTCTTCGTCTTCTCACGCTTCTATGTCAACCTGAAAATCCCCAATAAGTCAGCAGTATGGCTAAAGCTGAGGTGTCCCCCTTGACTTAAAGTTTCATTTCTTTCCTCCTTTCCTATTTGTCTTGGGTTTCAGTTCTGTCTTAGGCACATGCTTATGTACTTCGTCCTTCAATCAGTGTTTATTACCATAAACTGAAGGTGAAGAAGGTTTTGAGCCTTGCAGGTCTCTTGATTTCTGGCTTGAATGTGGCTCTTATCATCTATTCTCCAAGAGACAACTAAGCCTGTATGGCACCCATAGGAAGATGTTCATTTCAACCCCTTGGGTAAAAGCTCCAGCCAACAGTGAGTCCCAGGGGCAAATTCTATGGGTGATGGATTCCTAGATATACGTGCTTCCAGAATTAACAGTATGTTTACTTCCCAGAAGCCTACTGCCCCCAGGTGGAGGAGGAGATAGGATCCATACTGAAGGAAAATGCAGGAGGCTGTCTTGAACTGGAAGCGGGGCTTATCACCCCCTGTAGTGTCAGACTGAGCAGAACCCAGTCAGTGGGTACTTACAAAAGATATACTATGAAAGAAAACAAACAAACAAATATAGGCACCAGTGCCTATGTTCCAAAAATGCTAAACCTTTACAAGAAAGAAAAATTTTGCCATGTGAGCTGAAATAGAGAAATATCCTATCTGAACTGGTAGCAGGTTCATGGTTATGAACTTGGCTGTTGGACAATGACTTGTAAATCCCTGATTCTGGAGAATCACAAGTGACCCTTGGGCTGTGCCCTAATGGCCTGAGAGTCCAGGTCAATTTCTGACTATTGAATTGGTAAAAGAGGTCCCGGAAGAGGAGTCTTCCTGTATATTCACAAAAGCAGGTGAAACTTCTAGCATGTGTCAGAGAGGTTCTCTTTGACTATTCCTACAGAAGGACCCCAAAGAGAGTTCTGGGAGGAGCAATGACTGTCTGCTCCTGCTGCTGCTAAGTCACTTCAGTCGTGTCCGACTCTGTGTGACCCCATAGACGGAAGCCCACCAGGCTCCCCCGTCCCTGGGATTCTCCAGGCAAGAACACCGGAGCGGGCTGCCATTTCCTTCTCCAATGTGTGAAAGGGAAAAGTGAAAGTGAAGTCCCTCAGTTCTATCCGACCCTTAGGGTCCCCACGGACTGCAGCCTACCAGGCTCCTCCATCTAGGTAAGAGTTAATGACCTGTTCTGGAGGAGTACTCATAGAGAAAGACACTTTGAGCAAGGCACTCTATGATGTATCCCCAAGTTGGAAGACTGCAGTTTGGTGAGGAGGTAGACATAATTAGATAACTGATGATAAGAATTTCATGCCTTACCATCCCTCTTACCACTGTATATATGAAAATTCTAGATCAAAATTGTTTTACAATTGTTTGTTGTCAGGAAAGTAAGGGAGTTCTTTGGCAGTCAGAGGTTGACAAGAAGTGTGACTCCACGAAGGTAAATATGCCCTGGAGCTGGCCTCCCCTGGGGTGAGGTGGTGGGGTCATTTTGGGATCCTTGCTTTCCTGGAGAATCTACTTTAATGGGGCCCTAGAGTACTGGGGGACAAGAGACAAAGTCTAGGGCCTGGCTATAGTGAGAGGTCAGATAGAAGATACTGTCACAACACCTAGACCCTAGAAGGGAGACCCACTTGGAAAGAATATGACTTGTCTATTGTATATTAACAATTTTTCAGTGGCCCCCACTTAATAACTATTTCTTATCCTCACATCTGGCCTGCCAGTCAGGCAGTTCTGTTATTCCTGGCTGGGCCCACTCACATGTAAACAAATAATTTGACTGTCTACTAGGATCCCATTACATGGGCAGCTCCCCGTTTCTTTAAGTCTCTGCTTACTCAGGCACAAGGCCTCCATAGCAATGGTAGAGGGTAACAACAAGAGGAAATAGCCTTGCACTTCTGCAAGTCTCTGCTTGTGCCACAGTGAGTGACATCCCTTTGCTGAAAAGAAAGTCATACAATAGGGTGAGAGTCAAAAGGGAGGTCACTGCAAAGGGACTTGGAATAGGGTATGGATCTAGAGAGGTGCGGTGGGTTGAAAAGTATCCTTTCTAAAATTCATGTCCATGTGGATCCTCAGAATACAAACTTACTTGAAAAGAGGATGCTTGCTGATGCCATTAGTCAAAGATCTCATGGTGAAATTATCCAGGATTTGGGGCTGCTGCTGCTGCTGCTGCTAAGTCACTTCAGTCGTGTCCGACTCTGTGTGACCCCATAGACGGAAGCCCACCAGGCTCCCCCATCCCTGGGATTCTCCAGGCAAGAACACTGGAGCGGGCTGCCATTTCCCTCTCCAATATGTGAAAGTGAAAGAGAAGTCGCTGAGTTGTGTCCGACCCTTAGCAACCCCACAGACTGCAGCCTACCAGGCTCCTCCATCCATGGGATTTTCTAGGCAAGAGTACTGGAGTGGCTTGCCATTGCCTTCTCCAAGGATTTGGGGCAAGAGGGACTAAATCCAATGACAGGTATTCTTATGAGAGGAGGGGACACAGAGAGGTACATGAGAAGAAGGTCAGGTACCGTATGAAAATGGAGGTGGAGATTGCAGTGATGCTGCCACAAGCTGAAGAATGTTAGGAGCCACCAGAAGCTGGAAGAGGGAGAAAGAATTAACCCTCAGAGACTTGGAAGGGAACTTGGCCCTGCCAAGGCCTTGATTGCATACTCTTGGCTTCCAGAACTGTGAGAGAATACATTTCTATTGTGTCAGCCACCACATTTGTGGTAGTTGGCTGCTGTGGTCCTAGGAGAATAAGACAGGAAGAGGGAAGAACTGGGGTTGTGACTATATCAATCACAGAGAGTAAAGCTCAAAAATGAAATCAGCTAGGCAGAAACAGTGGTAAAGGTTTGGGGCTCTCTTGGTCTTCTATCTGGGTGTAAGAAAAAGTAAACTTTCCTCAAATAAGGGCCAGCTCCAAACCCATCCTCCTAGGAGTTAGGGACTGAAACTGATACTATGTCTGTATACTACATTCTTCTGCCTCCCTTTCCCTCAAAAAAACTTCCACAAAATCCAAACTCAAAGTTGAGTTGTAAATGGCCGTAGTTAGAAGCACCTTCAGGTGTCTGCTGGAAGCAAGAGGGTATCCTCTGTAATGAGCATACTTTAAACACGGTGCCGAAAGAATTTCTACATATGAATTCCAAAGAGTGTATCGTCCTGAAAGAAAACCACTCATTTTTACAGCAAGCAAGAGCTAGTAGAAACATTTAAAACACAGAAATCAGGCCAGCAAAAATAATAGTTACAGGAAACAAAGATGCAAAATTATTAAACACATTTTATGTGTTGAATTGTGCCCCCTAATACATATGCTGAAACCTAACCCTCAATGTGACCATATTTTAAAATAGGACCTTTGGAGAGGAATTAAGTTTAAATGAGTCATATGGGTGGGTCCTAAGTCACTATCACTGGTGTCCTTATAAGAAGAATAATTGGACACACAAAAAGACATCGAGGAAGCTCAATGCAGAGGAAAAGCCATCTGAGAACACAGTGAAGAGGTGACTGTCTGCAGTCAGAACAGAGAGGCCCCAGAAGGATCAAACCTGCCAATACCTTGATCTCAGACTTACAGCCTCTAAAGCTGTGAGCAAACAAATTACTGCTTTTTAAGGCAGCAGTCTGTGATATTCTTTTAAACATGTTTAAAGAATTAAAAGATAGGGTTTGTAAGCGTGGCTTTTAAACAAGAGTATACACTGAAGTCAATCCACTAGGTTTGACAAAAGAAACCAAAAAAAAGAAAAAAATCTAGAAATTTAAAATATAATAATTAGCAGCAAAATAAATAGCATCATATCCGATCATAAACTTGGAGATAGATGCAAAGAATACCAGAATACATCACAGAAAGATAAAGGGCTGGAAATAGGAGAGATTCAGTGACTTGAAGGATAAATGAGGAAGTTCAACAAACACTGAATCAGAATTCTAAAAGGAGAGCTATTAAAGAATAAGGAGTAATTCATTATCTCTGGGAGAGGTGGCTATCTCTGCTGGTGGCTGTGAGGGCAGGCATGACACAAGTGATCATGTTTGAAATGGTTCCGTCTAGTGACAAAAAAGGAACAGGAATTAAAGCAGAGGAAAAGCATGTCCAAAAATACAGAGGCGTGAGGAAGCATGATTTCTTCCAGGAGTAACAAGTAGTCTTGTATAACACTGTGTGATGGCATGTGGCTTGTGTGCTTGTTTGGGGACCAGGATTTGAAGGTGGGCCAGTGGTCAGATGAAGGCATTTGTCAACCGCAATAAGGAATCTCAGTTTGTGTCCTGTAGGTGATGGAGAGTCAGTGGAAATCTATAAGCAAGGAAGTGACATCATCAGCTTTGCACGTAGAAGAAAAAGCACCCAGAGAAACCCAAAAACCACTCACGGTTTGATCAATGTAGGCAGCTGATACAGATCCCTTTGTTATTGGCAGGTGGTGGCTGGGAAAAGCTTAAGGCATTCTAGATTCATCTTCTTCTGCACAGAGGATTCCAGAGCCACTCTCTGCTTCAGAGGAGAGTGCTGTCTGCAAGTGGCAAATTAAATGTGATGACTTTGGGTGCTCTGGAGCTGTGAGGAGTCTCCCAAGACATCATTCATATTCTTCCCAAACTTCCCTTCCACAAGAGACTCACCTCCACAGCCTTGAGAAGGCAAGTGTTTCCTCTACGTGGAGGCAGACTCTGCCAGACTTGACTCTGAGGTTACTCTCAGAATCCACCCCCCTTATTCTTAGTCTCCCCAGCAAATATAACCATTCAACCACCTGCTTCTGGGCTCCTCTGGCTGGGTGCAGTCCCCTCTTATTCCTCAGTGTCTCACTAGTGAAGTGAAGGTTGGTGGAGGACAGAATAAAATTCATGTGCTGTTTGCCAGAGCCATAATAAGCCTTCCATGTTGATTACCCAACTGGCCACCTAGCAGTCTTAAAGGGTAGACTAATATTATCCTCAGCTTTTGAAAGAATGTAAGCAACTTGCCTGAGTTCCCAGGCCCTGAAGTGAAAGTGAAAGTCACTCAGTTGTGTTTGACTCTTTGTGACCCCATGGACTATATAGTCCTTGGAATTCTCCAGGCCAGAATACTGGAGTGGGCAGCCTTTCCCTTTTCCAGGGGATCTTCCAAACCCAGGGATCAAACCCAGGTCTCCCGCATTGCAGGTGGATTCTCTACCAGCTGAGCCACAAGGGAAGCCCCACACTTCCTAGTAAAGGGCAAAACTACGATTCAAACCCGGGTAAGCCAGACTCAAACACGGTTTTTACTGCTTCAACCTCGTTTCTTCACCCAGTTTCCACCTTCAGAGCTGGGCAGTCAGTCAGTTCAGTCGCTCAGTCGTGTCCAACTCTCTGCGACCCCGTGAATCACAGCACGCCAGGCCTCCCTGTCCATCACTGACAAAATCACAAGGTGAACTGCACCTCTCCCAAGTTGCCTCTTTCTCTTTCTCCCTGTTTGAAGATGGGTTCGTGTCTCTTCTACTCATGGACTTCTTTGAGTTGGGTGCATCTTATTTTTTTTAACGAATAATCAATTGTTAAGTAGCTAAGTTGTGTGTGACTCTCTGCAACTCCATGGACTGTAGCATGCCAGGCTTCCCTGTCCTTCACTATCTCCCAGAGTTTGCTCAGATTCATGTCCATTGAGACGGTAATGCCATCCAACCATCTCATCCTCTGCCACCCTCTTCTTTTGCCTTCAATCTTTCCCAGCATCAGGGTCTTTTCCAATGAGTTGACTCTCTGCATCAGGTGGCCAAAGTACTGGAGCTTCAGCTTCAGCATTAATCTATAGTGTGTGCAATTCACATCTGTAACCGACCTTTGTTGCTCAGTAAATGCCACGTAACTATTGGGAGAGCGCCAGTAAGCTGATACCAGCAAACAGCCCTGTGTGTGAGATCAAGGCTGACATGTGTGGGCCAGTTACATGTGTGTGAGACCTACACTGATTACACATCTGGCCCAGATGTCTGATCCTGGAGAGGTGACATATAAGTGCTCTTGTGCTGAAGAATGAATCTGATATCTTTTCAGGTGAACAATTTGCACATTTTTTTAGGGGAGAGATATCTAGTTGAAATGATTCTCCATGTACAAGGATCCAAGAGTCTTCCTTTAGAAATGAACTGACAGTGGGTGACCACTTATATCCTGCCATGACCTGTCTGGGAGAAGCTTTTGTGTGAGACCTAGAACTTCTGAACTGGAAGCTCTGTGGGCAAGTGGTCCCAGGAAGCCAAAGGTGTACCTAACCTCTGGCCATTCTTACCCATCAACCTGATGCTGCTCCTTAGACTGGAGTTTAGAAGGCATGTGGCAGAGGAAGGGACGGGAAAATGAAGAAAAAGGAGGGAAAGGAAGCCAACAGGGGAAAATGTGAAAAGACGAAAGTGCAGAAAGAAGTGAGGACAGAGGAGGGAGGGAGGAAGAAGGGAGAAGGAAAGAAGGGTGGGGGAGGGGAGCAAGGGAGGAAGGAAGAGAGGAAACGGGAGCTGGTCCCAGTGTCCAGAGCATTCCAAGCCCTTCTTGGGCACACTCATATCTTACCTTTTCTCTAGCTTCAGCACAACTCAAAGACTGCAAATTCAGCACATCTTAGTTGATTGACACCTTAAGCACTGATACCATACACAATGGTCCAGAGAATGTGGGTTCACGTGCAGTTCAGCACAGGGCTGGGTGAGGCTTTAGAGAAATGATTCCTCTGGTTCTCAAGGGGGTTGGTGCCCTCTTTGGTGGGTAAACTGGGAAATCTGAGGAGGTGTTTTTCACTTATCCTGGTGACTGGGGGAGGTGTTGACAGTCATGTTGGGAAACAAGGACTCTGGATTCACTGCATTGTATGGGAAGCCTTGCCAAGGTGGAATTGTCCTGCCCCCCAACACCCCAGCTTGACTTCTGAATGTCCTATAGGACACACATGTAGGTGCAAAGATATCCAGGCCCAGAACTTAACTCTATTGCATGTCATAAAACCATATTATGTTTTAAAATATGGTTTTAATATATCCTGTATTTTCCAGAAATGAAACTTCCTTGTAAATCAAGCAAAGACTGTTCAAAAAAAAAAAAAAAGAGTTGTTTATTCCAGAAAAGCATGTCAGTGATGGCAACGCTCTTCGTGCTATTGGAGTTATCAGTACAGTTCACTTGGGTCAGTTCACCATTTTTCCTCCTGCATCAGTGACCCATGTATACTGCAAACCTCTATGTAGTCCCTTATAATATTTCCTAGTCTTGACAAGCCAACCACTTACATACTGAAGACAACATTTTAATATAAATTACTTTTTCTTTATTAGTCCTTCATGTAGCTATTAGCACATTAATCTTAATTTTGAAATTATATTTGGTTATATCATCAAGATGACACTGTTTTTAAATTTCACTCTAGGCTAACTGTGGGACATCACTGTGCTCCTGTTTCTATAGCTGGAACCCTCTTTGTTACATCCTTCTGAGAGACCTCTGCCAAGGTGGGCAACTGGGCAGGGTGATGCCTCTTGTCTTTCTTCTTCTCCAGGTCTTCTTTCTTTTCTTTTTTCTTGATATGCTCATGTGGACAGATTTTCATCTTCTAAAATACGATAGACAGGGGAAAGCCCCGGCTGAGAGGGTAGGTCCTCATTTCAGGCTTATGGAGGGTGTATTTATTTCCTGAAGCTTCTGTCTAAAGTAGCACAAACTGGATGGCTTGTAACAGCAGAAATATAGTCTCACATAGCTCTAGAGGCTGGGACTCTGAAATCAAAGTGTTAGCAGGGCCGAGCTCCCTCAAACATTCTAGGAGAGAATCCCTCTTCACCTCTCCCTGCTTTTGGTGGCTCCTGGCATTCCTTGGCTTGTGGCAGCATCTCTCCAACATCTGCCTCTGTCTTCAAATGGCCATCTCATTGAGTCTGTTTCCCCTTCTCTTCTCTTACAAAAACTTGTCATTGCATTTATGGTTCACCTTAATATCTCTTAGTTTGAAATTCTTTTTATGTATCCAAAATTTTTGTTGGAGCATAGTTGCTTTATGGGGTTGTATTAGTTTCTGCTGTATATCAAAGTGAATCACCTATACATGTACATATATCCCCTTTTCTGAATTTCCTTCCCATTTAGGTCACTTATTTTGAAATTCTTAACCATGGTATCTGCAAAGACCTTTTCTCCAAATAAGGTCAAATTCACAGGAGGTTCTGGGTAGACATATCTTTGGGAGTACTAATGATTATTCCACTTGCTGCAGATGGTATTACCAAATGACAGGTAAAGATTCAGATTTGGAATTTGGATTCCACATCTTCTGCTCCTTAGTTGTGAATTCCAAAGTCTATTCAGTCATGAAAATATTTGGTAGAAATCACATAGAGTTGGAGGAGCGTAAGCTCTTCTAGTTTACTGTTCATGTTAGAAATGAGTACGTGGAGATTTAGGGAGGAGAAACGACTTGCTCAAGGTCAGTTGGAGGATGGGCATCACAGCTGGGACCCTGATGAGGCTTTCTGTGTTTTTCAAACAGTGCTGTGTTCTCCTCTGCCTGATTCACACACAGTATAAATTAAATCCTGATTCTCAACCACCTGGCCAAGGTAAGGCTTCCTCACTGAGCCTTGGGTAGCAGCCCTTCCCTCGGGAGTCGCAGACCCACTGAGGGGAGGATGAAGGAGATTTCTTGGCTCCATGGGGATTTACCAGATGCAGGAGACCAAGCAGGCTCTTTCTCCCTGGGCTGCCTTTTTCCTTCACAGACACTTGTTCCATATTTACATTCCATTTATGTTGCCTCTTGTTTATCTTGTTACCTAAGTACTTGGCACAAAAGTAATTATTTTGTTGCAAAAGCTGCAGCAGCCGGCAAAGTTAAAAAAAATAAAATAAAAGACTTTGACTCCAGCACAGAATTGTATAAATAACTACCTCAGTGGAGATATGGGAAATTATGCTCACTGCCTGCCACCATCATCACTGACAGGAGACGATTCCGAGGGTAACATCTTACATTGTTCAGAGGGAAAAGATCATTTCTGAACAAAGTGGGTTTTTTGCAGATGCTCACAATGCCGGGTCCTCCAGCGCATGCCCCGCCCTCCCTGGAATTAACAGCACGGGTATCAATTCATGGTGCGCAGCATGCAAAGCAAATAGAAGGCAACTCCCCACCGAGCCTCCATCCAGATAAAGCTCTCTCTCTTTCATGCCAAAGCAAACAGTGCAGAGAAGAGGGGGCATTTTTTCCTCAGGGAAACAAAAGCGACCTTTCTACACAAGAAAGCAATGGTGGCTTCGGAACCTGTCCCCCAGCTCCACGCAAGCAGACAGTTATCTTCCCCCACCCCTCTTGATGTTTACCTACAAAGCTGTTTTTAATTAGATATATCCCATTTGACTGACAGCAAAATAGCAATTGCACATATTTTGGAGAATAGAAGCAAGGAAATGAAGCGCAATCAGTTGGGAGTTAAGGAAAAATAAAGGTATTTTTCTCTCCCAGGCTCTGTCCCTTTCCTAAGAGCCAGATGCAAAAGGGAAATTGTCCCTCTTTTCTCTTTTTTTTCTGGAGATTGTGCTGTGATGAGTCCAATTCCCTGCTCCTCCCGTTCCATGAAACACACTATATAAATAGCGAACTAACGCCCTCTGTTCCCTCCATGGCCTCTTTCTCCTCTCCTGTTTCTGCCCTCCTTATCCATTCCCTTGTGTGCCTCTTCCCACCTGTTCTTTCCCCCACTTACTGCCTTTTCCTGCTTCCGTTCTCCTCTCCCTCACTTCCTCTCAGTCATCCATTTTCTGAACAACCATATTCTCCCCCTGCCTCCCTGCTGCACCCAGTCACACGTATGTGACTTCCAACCTCCATTCCCCAAGGATAAGAAGAGCCAGTGCTGATGAGGGTCCTTCTGATACTGACCGGAGTTCTCGATCTTCCCTGATCAATAGAAATTGACTAGAGGCCAGACAAGAACTTCAGGGAAAGCTTTACTTGTGTCCCTGGCTTTCTTGGTATCTCAGGTGGTAAAGAATCTGCCTGCAACATGGGAGACCTGGGTTCGATCCCTGGGTTGGGAAGATCCCCTGGAGGAGGGCATGGCAAACCCCTCCAGTATTCTTGCCTGGAGAATCCCCACGGACAGAGGAGGCTGGCAGGCTATAGTCCATGGGGTTGGAGAGAGTCTGACACAACTGAGCGACTAAGCACAGCGCCGCACACAGATCTTGTAGAGGGAGCAAAAGCAAGCTAACAGGTTCCCTTGCTCACTATCCTAGATGCAGGTGAACTGGCTCCTTATATGGGAGGAGGTAGGAGTTGGGCCAGAAACGTGGCATAGGTGGTTTGCCGACCTCTTTGTGGGGTTGAGTGCAGGGGGCTTGCGCAGTACCCTGCTTTTGCTCCCCATTCTGTAAAAGTAGCAGGTGAATTTTTTGGTCTTTTTGTACCTTTTGGTCCAGAGTTTGCCCCAACTGCACACACACAGTTATTTTTAGTTTCATCTAGTTTCTTTGTGCTTCCCAGTTGGCACGAGTGGTAAAAAATCCATCTGCCAGTGCAGTAGACATAAGAGATGTGGGTTTGATCCCTGGATTGGGAAGATCCCCCAGAAGAGGATATGGCAGCCCACTCCAGTATTCTTTGCCTGGAGAATCCTGTGGTCAGAGGAACCTCGTGGGCTACCATCCCTGGGGTTGCAAAGAGTCAGACATGACTAAAGGGACTTAGCACAACAGCACAGCTTCTGTGTATTTTGTTGCTCAAGGAGAGATTTGTCCAGGTGCAAGCCCTGTAGGACTACAGAAAAGGGTCCTGGGTCCCAGCCCATCTCACTTCTCTGAGCAACAGATAGAATGGAGGTGGTGCTGGGGAGGGATCAGTAATTCAGGTGGAAAGTGGGAGACAGCTTCTGGGGCCACTTCTCAAGTCCCAGCCTGACTGGGTCTACCCTCCCTGTTCTCATGAAATGCCGAAAGTCTTGAGCAGGAGCTCCAGTGACTCATTTGTCGCTGTGGTTGGGCTGGTAGGGTGGGTGGTGGAGAGGGTGCTTGCCAAAGAAGAGGTATGCTCTGTCTTTGAGAGAGATGGAGGTAAAGAGAGAAAGAAAGCACAGGGAGAAGAACACACACAGCACGAAATATGGGCAAGAGGATCTCCCCTACGCCCCCCCCCCTTGCCTCTCTTTCCTTCTGGAGCACATCCCGGGGTGGAGCAGAGGAAGAGGAAGGCAGAGGAGGGCCATTGCCATGCTTCTATCCAACCTCACATTCCCACAATGTCGTCAGAGCCTCTTTGTGGAACAACAGGTGTGGTCTACAGCCATGCCATCCCTGAACATTTCCTTCCCTGCAAGACTGCCCTTCTGGATTCGGTCTCCATCCACACCAGGGCCATGCAAAGATGAGGGGATGGAGGAGGAGGAGGTGGGTGCCTTTTGTTCTCTGTCATTTCATTCCCTGAACTGTGGTCCCCAACTGTTACCTGCTTGGGTCGTTTACTGGGACCATTTCCAAACTCTCAGGTAACGTTGCCCTGGTCCCTTAACTACTCGCTCACTCTCTGGGATGACACACATCCCTTATATCCCTGTAAGAGCCCTGGTGGCTCTCCCTGGCAGTTCTGGAATCTAACATGTTGGGTTCCCCACATGACCGAATGAGAACACGTGTGTGCAGACCTCTGGGCTTAGACCTGGGCTTGTCACCTTAAAAGAGCACCAGTCTTAGTAAGATGCAATGTCCTCTTGGTGAAGAACAGACAAGAGTTTTCTCCCTCCCCACCCCCACCAGCTTTCATGGACACCAGTGGATTTGGTGACTTCACCTCTGAGAAAGAATAGCGTGGACGGATAGAAGAGACTGGGACAGAGAAGCTGAGGATTGCATTTGTGCAGGAGGTGAGGGCAGCAAACACGAGGTCTTATGAAAAGAACTAAGAGCCCGTGAGAAGGGAAGAAACAAGACAGAAGAAGAAAACAAAACCTAGACATACCTACTTGAAAGTGAGAAAATGAAAAAAAAAAAAAAAAAAAACTCGAAAAGCATGATTTGATGTATTAACTTCAGGAGAATCCCAGGAAAGAAACACATTGGCCCCCGAGGAACATGTGGAGATAAAGCTCCCGAGCTATACCACGCACGCTGTTCTGCTATGTTACTCTGAAAAATGATTCAGGATATACTGGAATAAAAATATCTATAAAATCTTCATCGCCCTGCCCCTTCCCACAGAAAGCAACTTCGCTCCCAAGAAGTTGGTACATATGAAGCAATGTTGACTACATGTATCTTTAAGCACGTATGTAAGATTAATTGAAAGCATGAAAATGGTTTGATTATTTAGATAAATGAAAATGGGTGAAATTTGTAGAGTACTACAGATTTTTCTGGGGTGGGGGAGAGTAATTATTTTTATGTATACAATGCCTTTTGAGAAAATGTTAAAATCTCAACAAGCTTTCCTTACCTGTTCCAATCAGGTTACGGCCCCTGCCCCCTTGCCCTCCTTTCCTGCAGAAGAAAGGCCGGAATGGACACTGCCCGAGACAGAAGAATAGACCTGTCGGGAAAGGGGCAGGGGAAACGACAAGAACAAAACCCACTATCAAAATGAATGTCTAGTGAGGATGGGGAGAAAAGAAAAACTCCAGCTTCCCACGACGAAATGTGCTTTCCAGCCTGGCTAAATGAAGCTCGCAGTATTAAAGGCGTAAATCAACCTCGCCGATGTCTAGGTTCTACGTGGGCAGGTCTGCTTATGAGGCAGAAACCGTCCAAGAGAGCTGGCTTTCTGAGGGAGGGCCATAAATGTCCCATCCTGAGGCGGCTCCCTGGAGGCCAACTGATTTGTGGCCCCGCCGGGCGGAGTTAAAGAGACCAGGGCGATGTGATTTTTGCTGTGCACACTACTTCACTGCTCCCCTTTTGAAGGCAAGGCAGCCTTTGGAAAATGGGGACAGAGTCCCTTTTGGAAGTATCGACGTAACCAATATGGGTGCTGGTGGGACCCCGAGATCTCTTCAGCTTGCCCCACATCTGTTTCCAGCAAGTGGCACCTGTCACTGCCCCTTGGCACATGCCCGCCCCTCCTCCTCCAACCGCCTACTCCCCTGTTTGCTGCCCCTGGTTTCCTGTGATCAGCTCACCTCTGACATGCTGGGCATCCCTATCAGTGCAGGATACAGCCCTTTCGGTGCATCCTCCGCCTGACTTGGAGAGGGGGCACAGGGAGGAACTGGCAGCTGAAGTCCCTTTGCTGTGCTGCAGCTGTAAAAACCAGACCTGATGGGATCCTCACACAAGGTAGAAAATTGAAGATTGAGGGTCTGAGTGCCTTTCAATTCATCATTTGTGAGAATAAATGCATCCATTTTCTTCTCAGCCTCAGTTTCTTCATATATGCAATGGGTGGGTAGAGCCTTATGTGATCACTCAAACCCTTTTTTGCTCCACGATTCCTGAGAGTCCCTTTCATGTCATTTTAGCCAGATGGACAGCTCCAAAGTAATGGAACTTCCAGGTGTTGACACCGAAAGTCACACTCAAGACAGACACCAAAATAAATACCAGTAGTGGCCTTTCCTACTCCTCAGGATGCTTCGTGTCAGCAAGACTCTTGAAAATGACTGGCCTTCTGAGTCAAAGAGATCTGGACTCGAAGCTCTGCTCCTTACTAGCTGTGTGACCTTGAGCAACATATCTGATTTGCTTCGTTTATCTGATCTTAAAAATAAGGTTACAATTTCGACCCCTACAAAATGTGGGAAAATAGTAATATAAAGGCCATTGAACTATCTAGCTCTAATCAACATTAGTTTCTGGCCTCCTGCTCATCATAGCATCCTTTTTCCCAAGCAGGTTATACAAGTAAGTCAGCCAGGAGAAGCTGAGTGCTGGGGCAGGGAGGAGTGCTGGACAAGGTGTGTGTGAGGACGGCACCATTTCTAGATGCCATCACCTGGTTTGTGTTGTTGGATGAGGATGATGAGATGCTCAGGATTGAGTGAGACCCCAGAAGCAGATGGTGGGCTGCATGTCCATGGTGCTATCATAGAACAGCTGAAGAATTAGCACCTGGGGTCTGGGGGGAGGCAGAATCAAAACAAGGATAGTTCAACGGTCATGCTTGTGCTTAATTGCTCAGTCTTAAGTGTCTGACTCTTTGCAACCCCATGGACTGTAGCCCACCAGGCTCCTTTGTCCATGGGATTTCCCAGGGGAGAATATTGGAGTGGGTTGTCATTTCTTCCTCCAGAGGATCTTCCCAACTCAGGGATGGAGCCCACATCTCTTGCATCTCCTGCATTGGCAGGCAAACTCTTTACTGCTGAGCTACCAGAGTTAGATGCCATCCTCACCCCCAAATAAATAATATTTGCTCTGAGTCATTTCTTCCAAGTCTCATGTTCCCATGGGACATGAAGATGTAGCTATAGGTTAGATCTAGAACAGGGGTCCCCAACTCCTGGGCTGCAGACAAGTACCATTTGATGGACTGTTAGGAACCAACTGAACAGTTAGAAGGTGAGCGGTCACCTAGCCAGCGACGTTTCATCTGTATTTACAGCCACTCCCCATCGCTCACATTACTGCCTTAACCATTTCCCCTCACAGGTCCATGGAAAAATTGCCTTCCAAAAAACTGATCCCTGCTGCCAGAAAAGGTTGGGGACTGCTGACCTAGAAGGGATGAGTGACCTTGATGGCAATGCTATCCACTCTGAGAACCACCTGCCTTCACTCATTCATTTGCCAACACTTACCAGGTTGCTCTTTTATATGAGGATAAGGCAGTAGACAACATGACAAACTGTGCTGCCTTCAAGGAGCTAAACTGCAATAAAGAGGAGATAGAT
This sequence comes from Moschus berezovskii, assembly GCF_049115385.1. Taxonomy (NCBI): domain Eukaryota; kingdom Metazoa; phylum Chordata; class Mammalia; order Artiodactyla; family Moschidae; genus Moschus; species Moschus berezovskii. The sequence goes on along the minus strand of NC_142466.1, from coordinate 75,447,046 downwards.
CTAGACTTAAAATGCACAGTCCCTAGGTAGTGGTCAGTAGTATGAAGCAGGGAAGTAAACAGGGAGGATCTGGGAGGAGAGGTGGGAGGGGAGAGGGGTTGTCCCTCAACCTTCAGAACTATCTGAAGATTATTACGATCCAAGAGGGAGAAAGGGGGTCACCTGACAGACCCAGCCTCCTTATAGTAGCTGATGTTAGGTGCAAAGTAATCAAGGACCCCTGGCCTCAGTCTTAACCCTCCCTTTGCAGAGAGTGGTGATGAGCAGTGAGCGCCCAAGGAAGGCTGGGGTGGTCAGTCTATTCTCAGCTCCTCCGTGCGCTGGGACCTTTCCTTCTTCCCTGCCGGTGCTGAGAGGCAGTTCTCTTGATACCAGTCCTTTCTTTCACTATCACTGGTCAATCTCTTCTCATACTCCAGGCACACTTGTAAACACCAGAGATTCAGAGATAAACCTGACAGTCTTGGCACTCAGGCACCTGCCAGTTTAAGGGGAAGATGCAGGACTTGCAGCAAAGTCAGGAGCGGAACAGCAGAAGGGGAGAGATTCAGAGAAGCAAAAAGAGAAACCAGAGCACTCCTATCTGAGCGTGGGACTGAGTCTAGGCTGCGCAGGGGAGGCGGAAGGGAGGAGAATAGGGCATTTCCAGAGGGAAAAGCAGCTTTGAAGTCCTGGATGATGTTCAGGGAGGTGGGGGAGGTCTGTAGTAGGACTGAGGGCACTTTGCCTCCAAAGGAGACTGAGGCCAGTCCTCAGGAAGAGGTTTGTGGATCACAAGTTTGGTGCTTATTCTGAGGACAGTGGAAGACAGAAGAACTGAGGTGTGATGGTCCGCTTCTGCTCCAACTCTCAACTTCCAGAAGCACTAACAAAACCCAGCAGCTTTTGGCCTCAGTTTTCTGGTGGCTTCCACAGAGCAAGCCCAGGAACTTGGTGGACGAGCCAGCCCAGAATTGCGCAGCAGGCCCAAGGGTCGGGGAGGAGGTGGGTTCTGCAGTCTGGACCCTGGGCTCCTAATGGAATCTTTCTGCCCTCCATCTGATGGCCTGGGGACTTTCAGGAGAAGTCTCTGAAGTTTTGGCCATGTGCCCCCACAATTTAATTACCTGGAACACAAATGAGGAAAGACCCTACAAACACTAGAATTTATAGGCCTTTTGTGGCTATCAGCCACCTCGGATGCAATAACGAGTATCATGCCTGTAGGAGTGTGGCTTCATTTTATTGGACCCACATGAAGTTTATGCTCCTCTGTAGCTGTAGTGAGACAGGTTTATTTCTATGTGTTTCTTGTTATTGTAACATATTTGCTCCGTTTTGAAGCTGGTGTGGTTGTGTGTTTGGGGAGCTAGATTGAACATGGAAGGCTATTCTGAGATCCATTTACTATAACTATTTTCCACCCAGTGGCTTGAGACCTACCTCACTTTTGATGGTGTCTGTTCTTTGCAGTCAGAGCTGGCTAAGGGGAATTGGAAATTGTAGATTGAAGAAAAGTGGGCAAAATTCCTTTCCAGTTTTGTCCTGTTCTTAGCTCTTTTTCCTCTGGAATTTCCCCAGTGAAGCACAACTTACCTGGCTATGTTATTTTAACTCCCTGTGATGTTCTGGAAACAAGCCTCTTCCCTCCCTCTCCTCGCCGGCTCCTTTTTCTGCTTCCGGTTGGCTCTTCGCTTCAAGTGTGACTGGCTCCATCCATCAGCCTGGCGCTGTGTCTCCCTATATCTATAGCAACAAAATGCATCTCAGCGGTTTCCTCCTTTCGTTCCCTTTGTTTTAGAGCTGCTGCTTGTCGTGGAGCTCCCTTTCCCCTTCATTTAACAGGAAGGCTTTCACATTAAAGGAACATTTTAACACTACAAACAAGAAGTAGAAATCCAGTTTACTTCTCTCCAAACTTCCCTTAAATCTCCCAGCTGTTTCGGTTTGGCATCTGCCCTGCCTACCTGGCTTGGTTCCATGCCCAGCCCTCTCCCCTCTGCTCAGTTTTGAGAAGCAGAAAGCAGAGGGAGGCAAGAGAGGGAAAGGGTGGGGTGAGGACAGGGCATCTACCATCTATGCACTCCTCTGCCCTGCCCTGGCCACCTTCCCCACCAGCCACCCTGGCTTGCAGGCTGGCACCGACACCTGCTCCCCAGTTCTTACCCTTGCCCTGACATCATCCACAACCTCAGTGGAGGACGTTGTCCACTGGCTGCTCCTGGCAAAGAAAATACACAAGACACCCCAATGAGTTGTCAGTGGAGAAGAGCTAGATTTTGCTTCTCTTGAAGATGCTATTTTTCTTTCTTTTTCTTTCTATCAGACAAAACTTGGGCAAATCCACCCCATTTCTCTTTCAGCTGAAAGGAAGCATCTAGACACATACAATTATTCCTCTACCTATGTTAGCCACTGGGGTTATTTGCCCTGCCTCCCCATCCATTTCCCCTTCTTTTAATTGCTTTGCTTCTTCTGATACTAGTGTAGTAATAGTTTATCAGACAATTAGAGACAAACAGGGATCCCTGGGAGAGAGGCAGGTGGTGGCGATTTTTCTGCTGCTGCCTCCAACCATGGCTCTGCTTCTTCTTTCAGTGTCCCAGCTCCTGTCTGTGTGGCATCCTTGGGGTTATGTGGGGTGAGTGAGATTTGCTCCCTCTTTCTTCAGTACCAGCTTCTCTCAGGCCAGGCTTCTTGTTGAGCTGGGCCCCGATTAACTGGTGAACACAGTTGCTGTTGTCTGGTGACGCCATATAGCCCTGTTCCTTGGCTGTGTTCTTGTGGAACAACCCAAACAACAGACACTTTCTGACAGAGCAGAGTCCCGCCCAGCACACTGTGGGGAAACACAGGCGAGACAGACGGTGCAGCAACTCAAAATAAAGACAGCTGTCTTCCACGAGTCAAGCACAGATCAGCAGGCACTCTGGCTCCTGGGCCTGGAGTCATCCCAGGAAGAGCTGTCATCCTGTCATGGCGTCAGTGGAAGGAAAAGTTATCTCGTTCCTTAAGAAGCTTTGACTAGCAGGACCACTGTTTTTACAAGAAAAGGAAGAAGTTTGAGCTTCCAGGATTATTGGTACTTGGTTTAGTGGCTCTTCAGTTCCAATTCTGAAACTTTAAAAAAAAAAAAAAAGGAGTAATGTTATGGAATCATTAACTGTCAGGGTGAAAAGTTGCTTCTGAGAATCTGTAGTTCAAGCTCTTTCAAGCCGACTCATTGGAAAAGACCCTGATGCTTGGGAAGATCGGGGGCAGGAGAAGAAGGGGTCGAGGATGAGGTGGTTGGATGGCAACACCGACTCGATGGACATGAGTTTTGGCAGACTCTGGGAGATGGTGAAGGACAGGGAAGCCTGGAGTGCTGCAGTCCATGGGGTCTCAAAGAGTGACATGGCTGAGTGACTAAACAGCAAAAAGGGACAGGAAATTGACTTTCCCTGGGTCACTCACAGAATGAACATGTGACCAGGTGTTATACAAATAGAGTGCTGTGTTTGGGAGACTGCAAGAGGAGGTGGCAAAAAAGCAATGAGTGAGACAGACTCGAACAAGATGGACCAGTGGTGTTGATCACCAGTAGCACACTCTTTGATGTCTTGAATCAGTAGCATCTTAGCCAAACACCTGTGCCCCCATGCTATCCTGCTGCCCAGGTGCAAGGCTCCCACAACCTAAATCCTTGGGTCAGGGACCCTAAGCCAAACCTACCTACCTCCCCAGACCCAACCTGTCAGCTTTCAGACAGGAAGTTTCCAATGCCTGAGAGGCAAAAAGAGATGATATATTTGCCAAAGAAGTACAAGAAAGCTCACTGTGTGAGCCTGTGGTCCGATGCTAAGTACAGCAGCAGCAGCTATGCTGAGAGGTATAGCAATAGTCCTTCAGTGACAGAATCACTAGAGGACTGGAAGAAGAGGATGGGCTACACAGTAGCTTCAAGAAGGGGAAATAGTGATGCTAGAGTCTCACAATAATACTTGGTCAGGTCTGAGATCCACGGCTTGTTACTGGCTCGCTTGGCCTTGAATGTCCTCAAAGGCAGCTGAGCCAGGGGTCCCAGCATGACAAGCTCGTGCCTCTCTGGGAGAGATGGAGAGAGTCAGCCTGCTGTGTGTGTCTGCCCTCTCAACTACAAGAGAGATTAAAAGGTCATCTTTCTTAACAACTTTGAATGCACTCAGTTTGTCGAGAGGCGGTCATGAGTACTGTGTCTGAAATGAACTCTCTCAGATGGAAAACAATTTGACCACCTGACAGTAACAGGCAGGGCCGAATTCACAGGTCCTAATGGTTCCTCTGGGACCCTTGCTTAGGGCTGCAGTCCCCGCTTTCCCTGCCTGGAGCCTACCACTGTGTCTGACGCTGAGCAGGCTCCAATGAGATGCTGGTCCAGTTGACTTCAGGGCAGAGCACGGACTGTGCCGTGGGACAGTGACCGTGACAGCCTGACTTTTGTGAGCTTCCGGAGTAATCAGCCATGCTTCCACAGGTGGGCTGATGAACATCTCAGGGTATTTTATATTTTTCCATGACTTGGACAGAGGGCACTAATTTGGAAGAGCAAGTGGAAATGAAAGTATTAGTCACTCATTTGTGCCTGATTCTTTGTGACCGCATGTAGCCCACCAGGTTTCTCTGTCCTTGGGATTCTCCAGGCAAGAATACTGGAGTGGGTTGCCATTCACTTCTCTAGGGGGAGAAAATATCTTTGGAAGAACAAAGATACTCCTGTTTCCTAATGAACCCTAATCCCTAGGGACTTAACTGACTCCTGCCCATGGAGGGGTGGGGGCCACTGGTACCCTTGAGAAAGCAAAACTGTGAAGCAGTGGCATCTCCAGGGAAAGTATTACCTTCTACCAGGTTTCTTGGCCTGTTCTGACAATTGACAGTTTCCTTCCACTGGGCAGTGCAGGGTAAGAGACCTGGATGCCCAGGTATGGCTGCTCAGACTCCTGCACTGAGCGGATCCTTCTCTGCTGCTTCCAAGCACCAGATGTTCTCACAGTATTACAGTATCCAGAATCAGAGCCAACATCCAAGGGACAGCATCAGAGGAAGAGGGGTGATGGGAAGGTTGGTCAAACCCTGAAATATTGACACAATATCAATAATGAGGAGACCTGGCACTTTCCTGGTGCTTAAGCCCTAATTTTCGAGTGCATTTTTAAAAAATCTTTAAAAGCAATGCCTTTGAGGTAGGCAGAGCCATGAGCCCCATTTTGATGTGAAGTAAGCTGAGGCTCCAGAAAAGATTAAGCATTGTTCAAAGTCATGCAACAAGGAGAAGATGGGACTGATGGCTAATGAAGCCCTCTCTAAAGGGATTCCAGGACCCCCTTGTGCATCTCAGAGATGAGTGAAGTATATCCCTCCACTTGGAAAGGCCATCAAGACCACCAGCAGGGAAGGAGAAGGCTCAGAGTTCCCTAGAATTTCTAGGGAGGTGGTCCTCCATGACTCAGCAATGCAATAAACAGACACTCCTTCCACGTGGGACCCTCTAGCCTAGAGCCTGACTCCATGTGGATGTCGGGCTTGCTGATGCTTCTCCTAAGTGTGGCAAGCTTTAGCAGTGGAACTAGGGGCAGATATAGAGGGGAATTGATAGAGAGATTGCCTTTTCAGTAGAGAGCTGTGACGGCATTCCTGCCTGCCCTCCAGTGTTATGCCTAATAACTGAGTTAGGGTGTTTTATTTTGATGAGTTTGTCTGTCCCCAGGATTTGGTTTTGTTTGGCCTTTGAGGAATCAGACAGTTGTCAAGCCAGAAGGACCCCAAGAGATGATCTAATCGACCCCTGATATGGCAGGTAGAGAAACTGAGACTCAGAGAAGCAAGGGGGCCCTAGCCCTCTGTGACAGGGTTCCCTGGGGGTGGGGCTGGGGCTTAGAACCCCAGTCTTCTGAGGCCATGCTTTACTTGGTGCCAGTTGCTTCCTGATGTGGGGAGGCAGGGCTCTCAGAAGAGGTGCCCCCTAAATCACAGGCTCATGACAGTCATGATAGACCAGAAGTAGAGTTCAGGCAGTGGCGTTGGGAGGGGACTTTCTTTCTTGGGCCAGGAGCTTGCTAGGCATGGGTCACAGAGCAAGATTCAGGCAGCCAGGGCTCTGGATCTTCCAAGATAGGGTCATTGTTCTAATTTCCTGCATCTGCCTTCCAGTGAAGTGGTGGTCTGCACATTGGAGGAGGAACCAAAGGGTTTTTATATCTTTTCCCACTTAATTCCCTACAACAGTCAGGTGGGTTGGTGTTACCCCATTTTATAGATGAAAACCCAGTTGGGGATTCGTGATGCAATTTGTGACCAGTGACGTGGCCATGCATCTTACGAGTATCACAGTTGGGAAGTGGTCTCTCTGAGGTGATCTCTGCTTTGAGATCCTTCAACTAGACCAATTTTTTTTAAGTCATTATTGAATTTTGTTGCAATATGGCTTCTGCTTTATGTTTTGGTTTTTTGACCATGAGGCAAGTGGGATATTAGTTCACAGACCTGAGATCGACCCGGCAACCCTTGCGTTGGAAGGCAAAGACTTAACCACTAGATCACCACAGAAGTCCCTGGACAGGTAGTTTGAATTGAGTCCTTCAGCCCCCAAGCCCACCTTGTGCAAACACTGGATATCTTTGTTTTCTTGTCCTTTTCATCGAAATTGACCCAGAACAGACCTCATAAAGCTTTACTGATTTCACTTCCAAGGGAAGATTTTGCCTCTCACCAAAATATGCATGCCTACTAAGCTGCTTCAGTCATGTCCAACTCTTTATGGCCCTATGGACTATAGCCCATCAGGCTCCTCAGTCCATGTGATTCTCCAGGCAAGAATACTGGAGTGTGTTGCCATGCCCTCCTCCAGGGGATCTTACTGATCTAGGGATCAAAACTGCATCTCTTATGTCTCTTACTTGGCAGCCAAGTTCTTTAACACTAGTGCCACCTGGGAAGCCCCCCTACCAGGATACTCAGCAATAATAACCCAAGAACTGGAATTCTTAATGGAATGTCTGTTTCCACCTATAAAAATGAGAATCACCACCATGTACAGCCTCCTCAAGAGGCTACCCCATAGCTAGCTCATCATCTTAAATCTGTCTGAGGTGCAGGTGCCCTTGACCAGCACTAGAGTCTGAGTCAGCTCCTTAGACTCATCTTTGCAAATGTCATCTTGTGTAAGAACAATAATTATCTTGTCTGTGGCCAGAGAGCTTTTAGTGTCTATAGAGTGCTTAATACACTGAGACTTGGAAGTGATGATTCCCATGATAATGGATGAAGAGACTGAGATGTACTGAGACACATACCTTGCTGAAAGTCACAGGATGTGACAAGGCTGGGATGCAAATGTTTTCCTGCCTAACTCATCAGCCCCATGTAGCCTCCACTGTACCCCAGTCACCTTACATGTAGCCACTGATCAGCAAAGTCTTGATACCAATTAATATATCAGCTTGGTCCAACAGATGTAAGGCTGTAAGACAATGGAAGAGGGCTTTCCAGATGGCTCTAGTGCTAAAGAACCCGCCTTCCAATGAAAGAGATGTAAGATGCGTGGGTTTGATCCCTGGGTCGGGAAGATCCCCTGGAGGAGGACATGGAAACCCACTCCAGTATTCTTGCTTGGAGAGTCCCACTGGACAGACAAGCCTGGTGGGCTATAGTCCATAAGGTCACAAAGAGTTGGACATGACTGAAGTGACAGTACACACACACACACACACAAGAGTTGGAAGAAGAGGGAATCAAAGGGGAAAGTGAAACATGGTCCATGAGGAGTACATAGGGGTGAGCATGTGGGGAGCAGAGCTTGGCAAGATGTTGATCTCAGCAGACTACAGAGAAGAGCTCTATCTCCTCCAGGGCACAGATGCTGCTTTGTCCATCTCTGTACGCAGCAGTGGCTAACACACAAGAGATAAGGTTTCTCCTTCATTTTTTCAACTCCAACTCCTTTAGAAAATGAACCGCTTTATGCGATATACTAGGGAAGAGCATCTCAGAGAGATAAAGTGACAGACAGGTCTAGTCTAAATCTTAACAATCCAAGGACTGAAATTTTTAATGGAATGTCTGTTTCCATTAAGACCTACAGCTGACATAACTATTCTCTCCTCTCTACTCAGGAACATCTTCCTATTCTTTGTCTGAACATCTGTAATGAGTCTACACAGCTCCAATTCTATATCACCCCCTCCTGTATGAAACAGTATACACAACTGGATCACAAGTAGAAAAATTATAGGCCCTGGAAAAAATATGGATGAAAGATATGAAAATGATGATGATGATCTTGACAGGCTGCCTGGGAGTTAGGGACCAGTTTAGACCAAGCTTTGCCATCAGTTTTCTCTTGTAGATCCTTAAGTTTTTTGTGCCTCAGTTTCCATACCTGTGATCTAGAAATAGCAATACCTATTTGTCAAGTCAACTATGAGATTTAAATGAAGTCAACTATGAAAAATCTATGCGTGTGCTATGTCGCTTCAGTTGAGCCTGACTCTTTGCGACTCTATGGACTCTAGCCTGCCAGACTGCTTTGTTCATGTGATTCTCCAGGCAGGAATACTGGAGTAGGTTGTCATGCCCTCCTTCAGGGGATCTTCCTGACCCAGGGATCAAACCCACATTTCTTGCATCTCTTGCACTGCCAAATGGGTTCTTTACCACTAGCACCACCTGGGAAGCCCCAACACATTAATGTCAGTGGATTTGGGAATCCACAGGGCATACGCAGAACTATTCCTCAAAGAAAACTGAAGAATAACTAAAATCTCAAAGAAAACATAAGTATATGTATTCATAATCCTGGTGAAAAATCTAACTTGTTAATATTTAAATGTAGACTACTTGCCTCAAAATTCCATGCTTTTTATATATGAAAATCTTTGCCTCTGTTTTCTTATCTGTTATATGAAAACACTGTTTTGCCTAAGTCATAGGGTGCTCGTGGGATGAGAAGTGAAAAGCTCATGAAGATACTTTGTTATTAGAAAATGTCTAAAACTCTGCCCTGAACAGAATTTGCTCCTTAAGTAGCACCTATTATTATGATCATTAATAAAAACAAGCTGGTGTACAACTATCCATTTTTATTGCTTCTTCTTCAGAAGCTGTATTTGCTTCTCTGCAAAGCTGCTAGCTTTGTGGAACCTATGCATTGAGTGCTGATCTGTGGCATTGATTCTCCTGGAAAACGACCTATCTCAGCAGAACCTAGTCTCCTGCAAGTTCTAGGATGGAGTCTCCTGGACTAACAGCCCTTGAGAATAAACTCAAAGCCTAGTGCACTTTCTTTCCAACCACTGTTCTCAACAAGCTCAATCCATCCATCAATGGAAAAGTGTTTATCGAGCAACTACTTCTGTTGAAGTGCCTGCAAACCCTCATCCAGGGCAGGCCTTCAAGAGCTTGACTAACCAACAGGTAAATACATATGGCTTTCCTGATGACACTGATTGTAAAAAGTCTGACTGCAATGCAGGAGACCCAGCTTCAATCTCTGAGTCAGGAAGATCCCCTGGAGAAGGGAATGGCTGCCCACTCCAGTATTCTTGCCTGTAGAATTCCATAGAGAAGCCTGGTAGGCTACAGTTTGTAGGGTTGCAAAGAGTCTGACACAACTGAAGTGACTAACACATGCGAATACATAGATCTCTGGAAAGAAGTACTATTGTTGACTCAGAAGACCTTTTTCTAGGCAGAGACCCTGGTGAAAAAGTTCTACCGTGACTTGCCCAGGGCCATTAAAGCTAGTCATGGTCAGAGCTCTCTGCTCTCAATTTAAATTCTGTCCTTCCACTTGACCTTAGACCCCATTCCTTTGTTCTTAAGCCTTCTGGGGGACGTGTCTCCTTCTGGTCCAATTGCAAGTTCCTTGAGGTGTGTGTGTTCTCAATCATTAAGTCATATCTAACTGTTTGCTAACCCATGGACTGCAGCTCACCAGGCTCCGCTATCCATAGGATTCTCCAGGCAAGAATACTGAAGTGAGTTGCCATTTCCTTCTCCAGCGGATCTTCCTGACCCAGGGATTAAACCTGCGCCTCCTGCATTGACGGGCAGATTCTTTACCACTGTACCACCTGGACAAGACTGCATATGCGGTAATATGCTGTCTCTGATAAACGCCATAAAATGTCCATCAAGATGCTAAGTCCAAGTATTTTCCCATTTTTAAGACCCATATTAGACTACTTAAGTCTTTAGCATATAGACCATGCTGTGACATTGGGCAACTGATTTTGCTGTAGATTTTAAATTTGTCATTTGAAAAATGAGAGGAATAGGCAATCTCAAGTTTTCTTAGAATTCTGAAATTCTAAGTTCTGTTTCTGATTTGGCAAGTGATGCATACTTCACCACTACAAGGCCAGTGGTGATTTTCTTATTAGTCCTAACACTGATTCCCATTAAATTAAGTTTCAACCATAATCCTCCTCAGCATGGGCAACCACCACTAGTTGTGTATGTGTGGAAGCATTTTGTCATGCCAGCTCCCAAAGCTTTCTCCACTGCAACATCACGTTTCCTCCTTTTCTCCACCCAAAACCTATCCCTCTGACCTTTCTGCTATTCCTTTCTCTTACCTTCTTCATAGCTCAATAAACGCTACAGTTCAATTCCTCCATGCAAAACAGAATTGATTTTAAACATTAATTTACTTGGAAGTGACTCAATTTGTCCAATAGAATTTGTCTTGTAAAAAAAATCCTATAGAAAATATTTATAACATATAACTAACAGACAAACATCTAAGATGTATAAGTAAGTCTTAAAATTCAACAAATAAAAAGATAGACAACCCAAAATTCAAAAATGGGAAATGACATAGGCACATATGAAACAAAATATCCAAATGTATAATAAACATTATTAAAAAGATAGCTCACCTATTAAACAATCCGTCTGCAATGCAGGAGACCCGGTTTGGTTCCTGGATGGGGAAGATCCCCTGGATCAGGGATAGGCTACCCACTCCACTATTCTTGGGCTTCTCCGGTGACTCAGACAATAAAGAATCTGCCTGCAATGCAGGAGACCTGGGTTCGATCCCTGGGTTGGGAAGATTCCCTGGAGGAGGGCATGGCAACCCACTTCAGTATTCTTGCCTGTAGAATTCCCATGGACAGAGGAGCCTGGTGGGCTACAGTCAAAAAGAGTTGGACACAACTGAGTGACTAAGCACAGCATAGCACACAAAGATACTCAGGGACTTCCCCGGTGGTTAAGTGGTTAAGAATACACCTTGCAATATGGGGACATCAGTTTGACCCCTGGTGCAGGAAGATCCCACATGTCACAAGGCAATTAAACCTGTGAGCCACTACTACTGAAGGCTATATGCCATAGGGTCGATGCTCTGCAACTAAAGAAACCAGTGCATTGAGAAGTCCTTGCACCATAATTACAGAGTAGCCTCAAACTCTCTGAAACTAGAAAAAACAATGAAGACACAGCACAGCCAAAAATTAAATAAATAAATATTTTGAAAAAGATCCTCAGTCTAATGTTGCTCAGTCATGTCTGACTTTGCGACCTCATGGACTATACAGTCCATGGAATTCTCCAGGCCAGAATACTGGAGTGGGTAGCCTTTCCCTTCTTCAGGGGATCGTCCAAACCCAGGGATTGAACCCATGTCTCCGACTTTGCAGGTGGATTCTTTACCAGCTGAGCCACAAGGGAAGCCCAAGAATACTGGAGTGGGTAGCCTACGCCTTCTCCAGTGGATCTTCCCAATCCAGGAATTGAATCAGGGTCTCCTGCATTGCAAGTGGATTCTTTACCAACTGAGCTATCAGGGAAGCCCCAATTAAGCATCAGGAAAATGCAAATTTAAAAGATAAGGAGATAGTTCTTATTCACTAGAATATCTAAGATTTTAATACCAAATGTTTGTGAGGATGTGAAGCAACTGGGACTCCCAGTTAAAGTGCAAAATAGCACAAACATTTTGGGAAATAGTTCTGAGTTTTTTATAAAGTTAATTATACACCTCATCTATAACTCAGAAATTCCATTGTTAGGTATTTATCTAAGTGAAAATATATGTTTACAAAAAGACTTGAATACAAATGTTTATAGCATCCTAATTCACACAGCTCCAAATGAGAAACAACTCAAATGTCTGTCAACGGGTGAATGGATAAACAAATTTTCAGCTGTAGACAATGGATTACTCCTGAGCCATAAAAAGGAGCAAACTACACAATATGCAGTGACAATGTGGATGAATCTCAAAATGTGACGCTGAGCTGAATAAGCCAGACACAAAAGCACACATACTATAAATGGTCTCATTTATATGAAGTTCTAAACTAGTAAAGCTAACAACCTGCAGTTCTAGAAATAGATCAGTGCTTATCTTGAATTAGTAGGGGGCAAAGTTAACTGTAAATGAGTATAGCTTTCTAGGATGATATAATGTTTTATACCTTCACTGGGACAATAGCTATTCAGAAGTATACATTTGTCAAAGGTCATCAAATTGCATATTTTAAATGGTACACAGTTTATGTAAATTATCTCAGTGGAATTGATATAAAAAACAACAATAATAACCACAAGGAAATAACAATACATATCCACCATAATGGCTAAAATAAAAAAGATTGATAATTTCAAATTTTGATACAATTGAGAAACAGCAAGAACTCTCATCCAGTGCTGGGGGAAATGTAAGTTGGAGTGTCCACTTTGGAAAACATATTGTTTTCCAGTATGTGAACATATATATACCCTATGACTCAGCAATCCCATTTGTAGGTATATATCCATCAGAAATGTATACATGTTCACCAAAAGATATATTTGTACAAGAATATTTATACCATCACTGCTTTTCATAAGTACAAACTGGAAATAATCCTAAAGTCCATTAACAATAGAATGGGTAAATAAATGGTGATATGAACTTACAGTGGAATAGTATACAGCAGTGGAAACAAATGAACTACTGTTATAAGGAACAAGGATATATTTTTAAACATAATGTTGAAACAGTCAATGAAGCCAAACAAAGGGGGATGTACTGCACTGATACTCTAGTAGTGATGATCTCTGGAAAGATGGCAGAGTAATTATCAGGAGGGAACACAAAGGGGTTTCTAGGGTGATGATACTGTTCCACTTGATGTGCATGGTGCTTAATGGGTTACTAACTTTGTGATAGTTCATCAAGCTAAATACTTCCATGATACCACTTTGTGGGATACATAATTAAAAATATATATATTTATTTTAAAAAAACAAGTGAACAAACAGGAGGCCCAGTAAGGAGGAGCTGAAATTAACCTTCAGAGATAATGAAGATTTCTCAGTTCAGTTCAGTTCAGTCGCTCAGTTGTGTCCGACTCTTTGCGACCCCATGCAACTCTTTGCGACAGCACGCCAGGCCTCCCTGTCCATCATCAACTCCCGGAGTTCACTCAAACTCATGTCCATTGAGTCGGTGATGCCATCCAGCCATCTCATTCTCTGTTGTCCCCTTCTCCTCCCGCCCCCAATCCTTCCCAGCATCAGACTCTTTTCTAGTGAGTCAACTCTTCGCATGAGGTGGCCAAAGTATTGGAGTTTCAGCTTTAGCATCAGTCCTTCCAATGAACACCCAGGACAGATCTCCCTTAGAATGGACTGGTTGGATCTCCTTGCAGTCCAAGGGACTCTCAAGAGTCTTCTCCAGCACCGCAGTTCAAAAGCATCAATTCTTCGGTGATCATCTTTCTTCACAGTCCAACTCTCACATCCATACATGACCGCTGGGAAAACCATGGCCTTGACTAGATGGACCTTGGTTGGCAAAGTAATATCTCTGCTTTTTAATAGGCTATCTAGATTGGTCATAACTTTCCTTCCAAGGAGTAAGTGTCTTTTAATTTCATGGCTGTTTAGGTACTATGAAGTTGAAAGCCTTTTTTGTGCAGCAGAAGAGGGGAAGTTTTGGAGGAAGAGAGTTGTCTTTCTCGTCATCCACTAAATCATACCTAGTAGACAAGAGTCCTAACAGCCTCATAATACCAAGCTTCCCGTCTTTTTTATTACCCTTATATTTTAGTAACTAACAAAATCTCTGTATCTCCACCACTTCAGAGATCCAGTGAGAGTTTTACTACTGAGAAATGGTCCCTAGGGTCCTTGTGCCTGGTTCACGTGGTGGTAATGGACCTGAAACTCATTAGTCTCTTTGTGGCTAGTTAAGGTTGATAAATAACCACAAGGCAGTTTTCCTTTCAACAGAGCATTTCATAAATAGATGTAGCAAAAATTCTACTTCCTTTTCATGGCTGAAGCAAAGGCAGGGGCAGCTGTCTGTGAAGTGAGCTCTACTCACTAGCTGTAAGCCACACCAACATCTTTAGAAAGCAGGCCACCCTGCTATGGTCTAGAAGAAGCATTCTTCTATTTCCCACTACATGATCATATTCTCACTGGCTGCATCATTAAACTAATTGTTCTAAGCTCAGAATGGAACCTGTTGGATTATCAGCCTGATAGTGAACGTATCTCCATAGTTCTAAATATGGCCTATGCAGATTTTAAATTCTGTGAGGGCTACAGCTCTCTTGCTCACCATGCATTTCTAACAAGTGATTCATAGTTAGTTTTCAACATTTGCTGATTAATAATAATAATAATAGAATGGATAAGAAAAAGTTGTTTACCAAGTCATGGTCTTACAAAGGACCAAAGTCCTATCTCTGCTTGGGGAGACTCTTGCCCGTCTCCGGGTAGACACCTCTCAGACCTTAGTCTCTCACTAACCTGACAACTCAAGTCACTTAGTTGGCTTTCTGAAAATAACAAATAAGACTCAGACCCATCACTCTGTAGTTCTCTTCCTCCTGCCTTTGCCATCATCAGGATTTAATAGAAGGAACAGAACAGTCATGGATGACTTGATATCCACTGCATCTGACTGCTTTTGCATCCTTGTGCTACAAAATAATCCATCTAAGTTCATGAGTGCTGTAACAAGGAGTCGTGTTCTATCTATCCCCAACCCTCCCTCAAAGCAATTAAATTAATACTTGCCAGTTGCTCCTGAGCTCATAAATCTCTGCAAGATGAACGTAAGAGACTGGATGATGGGGTAGAGGCTATATTTTTAGCTGGTTTTTCCCCTTTTCCATTTTCTAAGAGCAGTACAAGCACCACAGTAATGCACCATTTGATATTTTAGCATTTCAGATATTTTACAGTAAATTACTTCAGTTTATGGCATTTTGCTTCCTTATATAATTGTTATAAATAACCTTCAAATGACATAAAAGCCATAAACATTGCAAAACTGAAAAGTAAATTATAGACATTTCAGTGCATACAAGTAGGAACTCAAACACGTTAAGGCAAGCGAGGAAGGTAGGTTTGTTTGTTCTCTCCTTCCTTAACCATCCATCTCATATTTCTACAATAAATAATCCGCAGTAAATAAATGCCAAAGAGCAGGAGGGATCCTTTGCCTGCTTTCATAAAGACTCAAGTGGGCCTCCTGGTGCTGTCTGGCTCCTCAGTCAAGGAGGTGGAGGTCCAGGTTGGACGGTTCTCCTTTAAGGACATTTATGACTGCTAAGAGGATTAGCTGGGGCTTCCCTGGTGGCTCAGAGGTTAAAGCGTCTGCCCCCAATGCGGGAGACCCAGGTTCGATCCCTGGGTCGGGAAGATCCCCTGGAGAAGGAAACGGTAACCCACTCCAGTATTCTTGCCTGGAGAATCCCATGGACGGAGAAGCCTGGTAGGCTACAGTCCATGGGGTCGCAAAGAGTTGGACACGACTGAGCGACGGAACGGAACGGAAGAGGATTAGCTGGAGACAAGGTTGGAGACCAGGGAGAGGGCTGTACCTACCTGGCAAACCCTCAGTCTACACTGTGCTCTGCAGGATGACACAGAGGTGTTTACAAGGCTTTAAAGTGAAAGTGAAGTCGCTCAGTTGTGTCTGACTCTTTGTGACTCCATGGACTGTAGCCTATCAGGCTCCTCTGTCCATGGGATTTTCCAGGCAAGAGTACTGTAACGGGTTACCATTTGCTTCTCCAGGGAATCTTCTTGACCCAGGGATCAAGTCCGGGTCTCCAACATTGTAGGCAGATCCTTTACTCTCTAAGCCACCAGGGAAGTCCTTGCAAGGCTTTGCTGTTGCTGTTGCTAAGTTGCTTCAGTCGTGTATGACTCTGTGCAACCCCATAGACAGCAACCCCCCAGGCTCCCTCGTCCCTGGGATTCTCCAGGCAAGAACACTGGAGTGGGTTACCATTTCCTTCTCCAGGGGATCTTCTTGACCCAGGGATCAAACCTGGGTCTCCAGCATTGTAGGCAGACGCTTTACTGTCTGAGCCACCAGGGAAGTCCTTGCAAGGCTTTACTGAACTTCAAATTCATCCCCAGATCATCCTCATTATAATAGCTTCCATTCATTGTGTGCCTACTGTTTGTGTGATGTCAGGCACTTTATAAACTTTTTTTTTTTCGTTCAATCCATCACTAAAATCCATCACAATTGAATCCACCACATTGAATCCATCGCAAGAAAGCTATGTGATGGAGTGAAGGAGGAGTAGGTGAGTCAGGTTTTAAGGAGGGGTTTAGGGATGTTTTATCTGGCCCTTACTTTCAAAGAGAGTCATTAGCATTGCCAAATGTTACCTTGAATGTCTGTATGTATTTAAAATAATACTTTATTAAATGTGAACGTTTAAAATATGTTCTGATGGTTGTGAGGCTTGTTTTGGCATTCCTTCACTTGTTTAATGAACCAGGAGACTCAAAGAATGGTAGTGATTTGTGCTGGTCTCAAATTCTGGGAAAGTGAAAGTGTGAGTTGCTCAGTCATGTCCGACTCTTTGCAACCCCATGTAATGTAGCCCACCAAGCTCTTCTGTCCACGGAATTCTCCTTTCAAGAAAACTGGAGTGGATGCCATTCCCTTTTCCAGGGATCTTCCTGACCCAGGAATCAAACCAGAGTCTCCTACATTGTAGGCTGAATCTTTACCCAAGCCCCAAATTCTGGGAGATCTTGATTATTACCATTTTATAGATGAGAGAGTACTAGGGCTCAGGGAAGTTGAATCCCTTGTCAATGATTCAAAGAGCTGAGGAGGGAAGGGTACCAACAGTGCTTTCTGTTTACCCGAAAGGCCTGTGATCTTTTTCTCTGCCATGTGAGCTTCAGTAGAAATTTTCAGAGTTAGCTCCTGAACAGGTTCCCTTTGTGTGGTGGGCAGGGTGTCTGAGTTGTCTTCACCCCTGGAGTCAGGGTACTATCTAGTGAATAACAGTCTGTGACCAGACTCAACCAAAACTTATAGTCAGACTCCAGTCTTCCATACCAAGGCAGACACATTTTCGTTCTTCTCTGTCTCACTCCCTGCTCCACACACACACTTATGAAAGGTTATATCTTAGACTTGGAGAACTTTATAGTTGTAAATGACTTGATTTTCAGGGAATCAGATTTAATTTCCTTATTTTCAGGTGAGAAAACTAAAACAAAGATGGCTGATTTGCCCAAGGTTCTATACCACTATAGTCAAATTAGCGTTCAAAACCAGAGCTCCTAACTCTTTGGGAGCAATGTGCTTTGAAGTATACATTCTAGAATTCTTAAAATATCTTTTCTCAAATACATTTTTCCTATTTGACACATTATTCAAGGGACAATGTATTTCTCTGGCTGAAACTCAGAACTAAGTCTGTATTCACCAATTAAGCTTTGAAATGTATGTTTATTTTAAAAAATTCTATTGCAAATAAGTTTTGAAGAATGATTGAAATTTAACTAGGGTTATTTCTTGATTGCCTTGTGAAGCAGTCTTCCTTGAAGCCATCATATTCTCTGGCCCTGGACACACTCAGCACTAGAAACCCCTAGCACATCTGTGCCTCTAATGGTTCAGCCTTGAACCGTTTATCTCAACTAACCCCTGGCAGCAAGTCACTGTTCTGATGACATTCCCAACTAGGATTACTTAGCTCTCCATGCTGATTTTGATGGGCCATCAGACTTGATACATTGTTGTCTTCATGACTGTGGCCTTGGACATACTATGGACCTATTTCTCTGATTTTTATAACCTTGCTAGCCCTGCCACTGGACATGAACTTGGGCTAACTCCGAAAGATGGAGGGGGACAGGGAGGACTGGCTTGCTGCAGTCCATGGGTTTGCAAAGAGTTGGAGACGACTTGGTGACTGAACAACATCAGCAACAAACCTGGCAAACGTTGCCTGATCAAAGCCTTTCTGGATCAGCCAGGACTGGAAAACCTTCCTTGCTGGTTATCTCATGTACACTAAGTGTGCATGCACACTAACTCATTTTAGTCATGTCTGACACTTTGTGACCCTATGGACTGCAGCTTGCCAGGCACCTCTGTCTACAGGATTCTCCAGGCAAGAATACTGGAGTGGGTTACCATGCCCTTCTCTGAGGGATCTTCCTAACCCAGGGATCAAACCAACATCTCTTGTAGCTCCTGCATTGCAGGCGGATTCTTTATCTCTGAGCCACCAGGAAAGCCCATTAGAATATGACCTTTAGTCAACTTAACTGACCATATAGCATAGGACTGGAAAATTATTCTTCTCCATCCCATTTCCAATATATTATAGCAAAATGATATTTCATAGCCATGGGTCCTCTGTTTTTAGAATTTTGTGCAAACTGCAGTCTTTATAGATATAAAGATGGTAACTTAAGTGAAGATATGTATTAGTCAGGATAGACTAACTGCTATAACAAGTCCACAGTTCAGTGATCTAACATTATGAAATTTTAGTTCCGTTTTATGAGATAGTTCATTGCTGGTGTTCCTGGTCAGGTAGCTTTCCCAAGTGGTTTGACTCAGAATCCTTGCAAATCATGACTTTTCCATCCCATGGGGTCTTCGAGTCCTCTACTGGATGCCCATATCCAGCCAGCAGATGTGGTAAGGAGGGTGTGTTGTGAAAGGTGCACAGGTTTTTACGGTCCAGGCTTAGAATTTACATACATCACATCTGTCCATGTTCCATAGACCAGAACTCAGTCGCTAGAGAGACTGGGAAATGAGATCAAGCTATGTGCCCAGCAGGAAGAGAAAAGGGATCTTGTTGAGCTCAGAGTCCTTTATCTCTCTCTTGATCAAGCAGAAACTGAAGAAAAAAGACATTCTCTTAAATACATAGCACAGAATGCAATGGAATTGTCCATTTACTGAAAAACACAGCCAAGAGGATCAAGATACTCTTCAAAATTGCTCTTCAGGTTGTGAGTGTAGCTTCAGCCCAGGGGTTTCAAATTCTGTTCTAGAAGAGTTTTTGAGTTTCAGATTTCTAACTCTACTGTGTAGAGACAGGTAGGTACAGACTGACCTCTTTGTTGATCTGGAGAATAATACAATGAACTTCCACTAGGTTTTGTTACATGGTGGGATATTCTTACACTTCAGTTAGTTTAGTCTGCATACAATTTGGTTTAGGTATTGATACACTGTAGTATCAGGGAAATCTCATTATCTCTGCCCAAAACCTACAAAAGAATGAACTTTTCTTGCAATCTCCAACAATGGGTCAATGTGCTAATTGACTTTGTAAGACTAGAGCCAGAAGCAACCCATAAAAATAGTCATTCTACTCCCTGGCTATTGGTTGATATTTAAGAGAATATCATGAATGATTGGGGCTTCCCTGGTGGCTCAGATGGTAAAAAATCTGTCTGAAATGCGGGAGACCTGGGTTGACCCTGTTCCTGGAAAGACTGAGGGCAGGAGAAGGAGCCAACAGAGGATGAGATGGTTGGATAGCATCACTGACTCAATGATCATGAGTTTGAATAAATTCCGGGAGATAGTGAAGGACAGGAAAGCCTGGTGTCCTGTAGTCCATGTGGTTGCAAAGAGTTAGACACAACTTAGTGACTGAAAAACAGCAACATGAATGGTCATGATTCTAACGTGGGTGGAATTTAAAGATTTTTAAACACCTTATTCTGCTCAAAAATATTCTCTCTTTCATTTCTTTGGGTGACTTTGTGGTTTTCCAGGGTTCTTATTCATTGAAAGGAGAAAGAATACTTTAAAACTGTTATCAGCTAACAATTCCTGGGCAGCTGTGACAACTGGCTTGTAAGTGGGTGCTGGTTGCAAGCAATTCTGTGTGACATGACAAAGATCTGAGGATCTTTACAAGGGCAAAGATTCTGTGAGGCAAAGTAGCCCTATGAGTGTAATGTGAAGCCTAAAACCCAACAGGAGAAGACCTGAAGACCCTAGCAAAGAAGTGGGTGAGGGGGAACAGGAGACAAAAGTTACCACCAGACCAAACCACACCACAACACATAATACTATGCCACAACACAATGCCCAATACCACACCACACCATAACATAACTCACAGTACTATGCCACACTACAACATAACACAACGTCACACCCCAGCACACCACATCACACCTTACTGCACCATACCACTGGGTGCTGTTGGATAACTACCCTCTTTCTGTGTAACCAGATTAAACTTTCACATTAATTTCCTATGCCTACAATCATTTGTGAGACTTTTCAGAAAGAAAGATTATTGGTTCAAGACTCTTCTGCATGCTGTGTATTGGAAGGAAGCATATATTGCTTCCTTGAAGCCTTCCAGCCTCATAAAAAGGCTCTGGTACAAGGTGGGAGGTACGATCATAGACCTTCTTACTGACTTCCTTTCCCCTCAGTGGCTCCATGAAACACTATTTGAAACATGTTCCAAGGCAACATGTTGAACTTTGATAATGATGATAATGGTGATGATGACCTGTGTGTTGTCAGTAATGCAAGGTTTGGTTCTATATAAATGGCTGTGCCGACAGAATTCTTAGAGGTGGGCTGGGGGCCTGAGGCAGAGAGATGCTCCTGAAGGTAAGAAATGTTCATCACAAGTTTCTGTTGAGGTGAGGATGAACAGGGAAGGAAGCCAGTCTGCTGAGGCAGCAACTTTGAGATACTGAATCAGTCCCATCTTTCTTGATTTCCTTGACTTCTGCTAAAGATTTAGCAAAAATTTAGAAATCGAACTCAAACCTCTATACCACTTCCACCACTTATTTATCTCAGATTGTGTCTGGAGACAAACTGTCGCTTCCAGATTAAAAGGGAAGCTTGGCAGCAGCACAACAAAGCTACTGTGCACTATTAGCTTGTAAATATCCCTCATCTGAGTTGCTACTTCTAGAGCCTGTCTCCTCTAGGATCTGCTGTTTTTGAAGTTCCCTCAGGGCTTCCCTGGTGGCTCAGATGGTAAAGAAACTGCCTGCAATGTGGGAGACCCAGGGTTCGATCCCTGGTTCAGGAAGATACCCTGGAGAAGGAAATGGCAATTTCCCAGTATTTGTGCCTATAAAATTTCCCATGGATGGAGGAACCTGGCAGGCTATACAATCCATGGGGACACAAGAGTCAGACATGACTGAGCAACTAACACTTTCACTTTTCATCCTATGCTGCCTCCAGTATGAACCTGTGGGACCAGACTCTGTTCTTGGGATGTGCCTAAGTCAATTTAACCCCCAAATGCCATTGTCATCAGGGTAAGGTCCCCTCTCCACAGAGACTTGCAAGCCCAGCCAAGGGGCCCTGTCTTGGCTCCATTTGTCTGAGGCCATATGGACCCTTTTTTAACGGCCTGCCAGCTTTTAAATTGTGTTGCCATTTCTTTCTTTATAGGGAAAAAAAGGAAATTGTTACCGTTTAATTTATTTGCACAAATGCCAGGGGAAAAAAAGCAGCCATGCCACTCCCAGGCACGGAGGACAGACGTGGAAAGGGACGGGGACTCTGGGCAGTGAGTGGGCTGGGTGAGGATTTGCCTGCAGTGTGTTCACCTTGGCCTCAACTCACCCAATCTTGCCCTGAAAGGCAGCACAACCGTAACTCCTTTGTTTCTTCTCTGAAATCTCCTCACATCTCTAAATTCCTTAGGAAAGATGAAAAATGGAAACAAACAATAGCACAACCTATCCTGATTAATGCGAAAAGAATAACCTAAGCCTTGTCCATTTCATACTGTAGACCTTTTCACAATATCTTTATCAAATGCCATCTTATTTCTGACAGCAGCCTCCCTTTAACACGGAGTTCCCAGTGAACTTTTTAAGTGCTATTTTAAAGAAAATGAGATTTTAATATGAAGCAATAATAACAATGATAGAAATAAGCCAAATAGGCAAACTTGTAACAAATATAATTTTTTCTACTCAACAACTCTTCAAATATTTAGAAGTGAGCGTCTATGTGTGGGTGTATGTATGTATATATATGTATATACATATATATATTCCATCTGAGTCTTCTTTTCTGTAAGTTAAACATTCCCAATCTCTCATATCAGGCTTCACTATATACTTTGTAATATACATTTGTTTATCTCTAGTCCTCCTAAAATGAAGCCTCACAGAACAACACAGATATAGTCTGACCATTATTGCAAATCTGGGTTTTTACCTCCCTTTTTTAAATACCACTTTTTTATTAAATTAATAGCAATACAATGTTTATTAGCTATTGTCAGTACTGTCAAAGTCTGATAACCTCCACCAAACAAGTTAAGGATATTTCTAGTATATGAAACAAAGATTTATTTGTTTATTTGGGAGGAAGAGGGGCAAGCTTCTATAAACTTTCTCTTTATTTTGCAGAAATGATGTGGAAAGGCAGCTTATGAAGGGGGGATGGCATGAAGTGTGTCCATATTCACCCCCTGACACACGTCCTCATCTATTCGCCTTCAATCTTTGTTATGGACAGCCAGCATTTTCTCAGTCTTATCTAAACTAATATGAAAACGCAACATCAAAAACCTCATTCCAATCAGGTTGTTTTCTTGAGACCACTCCTTGTAGAAACTTGAGAGGCCTCCACTTCTGGGGACTATCAGATGGGAAACAATCATTATATTTTATTGCCAAAGACTTGATATTTGATATAAAAATAAGTAGAGTCTATCTTGTCATTGAGTGCAGGATTGCAACAAGGTGCTGCCCTCCCCTTCTCCAGGCCCTAGTCTTCCCATCTGTAAAATGAGAGAACCAATCCCCAGGCCCCGCCAGTGTTGTACAACTGAACATTCTTCAGTGGCGGAAATATTCTGTATATATTGTCCAATATGGTAGCCATCGGCCCTATGTGGCTATTAAGCATTTCTGTGATTCATGGGGTCGTGAAGAGTCGGACACGACTGAGCGACTGAACTGAACTGAACTGAACCGAATGTTATTAGTATGACTGAAATTTTAATTTTAATTTAATTCATTTTGATTGAATAACCACATGTAACCAGTGGCTACCATATGGATTGGCACAAATCTAGATCTACTTGTATAACACAATAAGTAGATTGAATGTGTAAGGGTTAGAGTTAGAATATTTCATGACATAGGATTGGTTCAGAGATTCAGCTGGATAAAGAGGTAGTATGACCTCATTTCCATCCATCACTTGATTCCATATGAGGAGCTCTTGACTTTGAAGGAGTGAGGTTCTACTCTGGCATCCATCCCTAATTGGCTCTGAATGCAACGTCTTCCCTCTGGACTATATTTCCTTCTTCTGTAAAGCTGGAGGATCCAACGCTTCCCAACCCCCACTAGCTCTGGACCCTCAGGATACATGGATAAGAGAGGGATAGGCCTTTAGTAAAGACATGCTGTCTTTTCTATGTGACAGCTGCCACCTGTGACTCTATTACCATGGGAGGGGCAACTCCAGAGAAAAAGAGGGGAAGTGATAGATCATCGGGGCAGGAATGGCCCATGAGACCCCTGGACAGAACACTAGTGACCTCTCTCCAGCCTTGACTCTCAGTGGCTAGGGACCATGCTGTGTCTGAACTAGCAGGACCCCAAGAGAAAACTGTCAGGTGTTTATCCGATAGTGTCTTAGGATACCAGCCGGCAGTGCTTCCTTTGAGGGTAGGGGAAGGAAGTCCTCTCGTCTATACAAGAACAATATTTTGCCTCTAGAATTCTTTATCCTTTTATAGCCTCCCTTGTCGCCTCTCTTCTCAAATGAAATCAAGGCCCGACAGCCACCTGGTGAGCAGCTATTGATACCCCATCTTCAGATAAAACAGTTACACGCAAAGGGGCAGAGCCTTAGCCAGTGTCACAAAACTGGCTAATGCAGAGATAGGTTTAGCCCCCAAGCACCCAGTACTCACAGGGCAGCCTTCCTGCTCTATGTCAGCAGTGGCTCCTAGAGGCAAGGTTGTTGGTGGCTCTGCAAGGTTGAGGGACCAACCCATCCACTTTGAACTTAAGAGGAAGCCAGAAATGAACTAGAAAGACACACATTCACGATGCCCTGGGTAAGACCTGGGCATAGTTATGCTTAGGATAGTTGGGAGAGGAATGAAATGCTTGGCTGCACTTTAGAGAACTAGCAGAGCTTTTATGCCAAGACCTCATGGAACTAGAGCAGAGACGGTCCTCTATTCCCTTTCCACAGCCCATACTTGTGGGCAGCCTGGATGAGTCTAACTAAGCATCCCGTCTCCAGAGCTGCTTCTCCAGTTCCCAGCCTGGCCCCACTAATGGCTGGGGTCTACACTGTCTGAATCAGCAGCACATGCCAGATGCACTCCCTGGGGTTTCTGATACTAATGGCTTCAGATTCAGTTCCAGAAGCTGGCCCCAGGGGGAATTTCATTCTTGCTGTGCTGGGCCTGGGTATCTCTTGGGCAGATTAGTTTTTGATGGGGCAGGTACAGCACCATTTCCATTAAGTACCATAATGCACACATCATTATCGTCAAGTGCCCTGACCTCTCCCTCGCTAATGAGGAGCTATTGATATGAAAGTCATGTAAGCATTTTCCCCTTCTGGACCTTCTTTCTCCCGCATCTTCCCCCACAGTCCATCTCCCACACCCTTCCTTCTCCTTCCTGTCTAACCTGAGCCAGGACACAAGAGAGTTTGAAAAGAGAATGTCCAAGTAACTTAAGATTCCTGGAATGATTAAAAAAAAGAAAGCCACTGACTCAGGAGTCAGGAAACAAGGATCTCTTCTCAGGGGATGTGGAGCAAGACACTTCATTTTCTTGGGCTCTTTTTGCTCATTATTCAAATGGGTTTCATAAGGCCTACTCTACTTACCTCACAGGGACATTGTAAGGATGAAATGAGATTAAAGATATAGAAACTTTGGAGAGTTAAAAGCTCTATAGCATTGAAAAGATTACTTTTAAGCCAAGTGTAAAGGAGCTCAGGGTTTAAAGGGAACACTGGAGGTAAATAGAAGAGTGAGAGTTTTGTATATTTCTGGAAACACGTGGATCTTCCAAATGATAGCAATAGAATGAACCTCTGTGTACCAGCATTTCACTTCTTGGTGCCTCCATGTAGAGACAGGATGATCAGGTGAAAACATGGCTTGGTTTTTCTTACTCAGATGGGTCACTTAAAGAAAATCCTGCTTCTGTGCTCCCTCTTTGACAGGCATGGTGTCTGACAAACAGGATTTGGCACAAGGGCCAGGCTCACTTGCTCTCGAAATGCAGTCAAAGAGCCAAAGGGGCTGACCCAAGTAAGAAGTGGCGTCCGAAGGACCTAGAGCCAGGCAGGGCTTCCAATTGGTCATTTGGTACTTTGAAAGAATCATGTAAAGAAGATTCAAGAACATAGCTCGGAAATAAGGAAACCAGAAAACAGAGTCTGACCCAGAGAAAGCTGGTGCAGTGGTTTTTATGGAATGTTGAGAACTTTGGTTGGGTGAGAAGAGAATCCCCAGGCTCCCAAAGACAAACTTTGTGGCTGGGAGTATGCTTGTTTGAAGATTATTGTGGAGAAGTGGGAAGGTCCCTTGCCACTCTTTCTAGGGCTGGAACTTGGAAATCAAGGAGAGGAAGAGGAGAATTCTGGAGAGAAGACACCACGGCAGAGAAGAAACTAAGAGAGGAATGTAGGTCAGAATCAGCCATCCTAGGTGTTTGTCAAGAACACCAGAGAGCTTCAGCCTTGGAGGGTGTGGGAAGACTGTTAACTTTCATGAGACTTCAACTTTCACATTAAGTATAGCTCATAACCATCAACTTTGCACCTTCCATGTTCCAACATGGTACCAGGAGCTGCGGGGACTGTAGAGATAAGTAAATGACAAAATCTGCCTGGAAGGAGCCTATGAAATATTTGCAAAAATTAAATAACATTTACTACAAGAACAAAATACTGTTACAATGACCCATGAAATATCATCCAAGGAAATAGTCAACATGAGAAATCCTTGCGAGTTGCAATGGTCCAGTAAAGATTTCTTGAATGACTTGAGTAAGGTTTAGAGGCAAATCCTTTGGCAAAAGTGATATGAACAAGGAAGGACAGGTCAGGGTGAATTTCAAATAATTTCCTATTTCTTCTTCTTCTCTTCCTCTCTCTTTCTCACTCTCTTCTTCTCTCGATACCACCTAACATCATCTAAGTCTCCCCTAAGTCCATTAGGATTTGATTTCCCCTTTCCATCACTTTTAGCATCAAGCCCCATTCAGTGCCGAACTCATTCATCAACTCTTGTTTCAGCCCCATCGCAGCTCCCCAGCACAAGGTCATCCCCCTGTTACCTGCTCAGCAGCTGATAGCCGTCACACTGCCATTCATATCTCCCGCCTGACTGCACTCTGCATTCTGTGCGCAGCAACACTGGCACTCAACAAAGGTTCAATATGATGCGTCACCCTCTTCCCCCCAGAGGATCTCAGAGCAAAGAGCCTAATGCAAGAACTGCCCCGAGAGACACATATTTGCAACCCACTGCTTATGGATTCAGACCCATTAAAATGCAATCTCCACATTAATTTTTTTTTTAAACAGGACTCTTAAAGCCACATGACGTTAAAACTGTCTCGCCAATAAGCCACATTAACCAGCTCATCAATTTTTTTTTCCACTAGTCCATCTTCCCCATAGGCAGTTGATACTGGTAGTTAAATGAACATAATCAATGTGTATTTATTCATTGGTTCACTATCCAATTTGTGGATTATCTATCCTCCTCAGGGCAATGGCTGCTTCCGTCTGCAGCTGCTATTGGGGCATTTCTTCATTCCTTTAGCACCTCAGCCAGACAGTGGGCAGGAGCTCAGAGGATACTCAAAATACAATGTAGGTGGCTTTGATTAACAAAACATGTCATGGAGGAAGGCGAGAGTACTTGTTAGGGCATGGGGAACAAAGAGACTTCCATTACCATGAGCAACCAAGACTAAACTGGAAAATACATATTTCTTTCAGCTTTAACCCCTTATCTCAAATGAATGAAGCCCTGAGCATGCTGGTCCTGGCCTAAGATGGGTTTTGTTGAAGCCTAGCCAGAGTGGAATGGGGAAACCAGGTGAAAGTCTGGTGTTTTAAAGTAGAGGTTGGGGGAATTTCCCTGGTGTTACAGTGGATAAGAATCTGCTTGCCAATGCAGAGGACACGGGTTCAATCATGGTCTGGGAAGATTCCACATGCCGCAGAGCAACTAAGACTGTGGGCCACAGTTGAGCCCATGAGCTGCAACTACTGAAGCCTGCATGCCCTACAGCCCACGCTCCACAACAAGAGAAGCCACTGCAATGAAATACTGGAGCACCACAATGAAGACTAGCCCCAACTTGCTGCAAATAGAGAAAGCCCATGTGCAGCAATGAAGACCCAATGCCACCAAAAATAAAATAATAAGTAAACAAATAATTTAAAAAATAATAATAAAGGTTGGAATGTGAATTCTGGAGAAACTTCCTGGATGGTGTGAACATAGCTGCAATTGATTATGATGAGAAACCTGTGGTGTCTCTGACACCATTTTCTCCCACACCTCACAGTTTCCTAGGTTTACTTAATGGAAAATGCTAACATGCTCTGGCACATTGTGGGTGCGTGAGATAGATTTCCAAAACATTGGTTCTGGCTTGTCTGGTTTCCAGGAAAGCCAGTTGATAGATCTGGCTTTCTGCTGCTGGGGAATCCATCATCTCTTCCACCTTTTATTCAAATTACCCAGGTGTTGGCCAGAAAGCAGCACCCTGTGAACTGGGCTGTGTGGATTGGAGATGATCCCAAGGGAGACCAGAGCCAGGTGCCATCATTTCAGAGGGTCTTGAATATCAGCATCCTGTAGAAGAGATCTGTTAGTATGTGTCTGAAGGTCTGACCTGTCTGGTTGGCAGGAATGGCACAGCACTTCTCCATGGATGGTGCCAAGCTGATAGGGCTTGTCCATCAGCCCCTACCCACTGTCTGACGGAAGGTCTGAGGGTGTCCTCCAGATGTTCTTCCATAGTGACTGCAAACAACCATCCGTGGAGAAGTGCTGTGCCATTCCTGCTCTTGGCATCAGAAATCCTGGACATTCTCACTTTGTAACAAATTCATAAAGATATTTTTGCACCCTGGTGCCACTCAGCCCACGTAGGACTTCCTCTGCTAGGGTTTGCTGGCAGTGTCTAGATCTCTCTAAGAAGAGGAACCCCGTGGAAATGGATATTTGTCCCATCTTCTTATTCTGGCTCCTGGATCTGGATATTATCCAGTTGATTTTGGTTGTCTGGTTAAGAGGAATTGTGGAAGTGAAGGTAGCCACTGAGTCCAGCAGCAACTTAGGCCCCAGGTCTCTCTTGGTTGACCCTACTACAGAGATAGGAGAGCCGATGTAGTCCCCACCAAGCCTTAATGACAACCTAGAAAGTACAGTAAGTCCCCTGCATTCAGACCTACAAGTGAACTTTCAGAGATGCGAACGTGCATTCCCATGTTCAATCATGTAAGTTAGTTCACATGTCTGGCATTATCTGAAAAAGCTAGGTACCTGGGCTAACTCTGTTGGACTTATGAACAAATTGTACTTATGAATGGGTCTTTGGAATAGAACCCGTTTACATGTAGGGGTGTGTGTAGGTGCTAAGTTGCTTCAGCTGTGTCTGCGATCTCATGGACTGTAGCACACCAGGCTCCTCTGTCTGTAGGATTTCCCAGGCAAGAATACTGGAGTGGGTTGCCATTTCCTTCTCCAGGGGATCTTCTCAACCAGGATCAAACCTGCATCTCTTATATCTCCTGCATTGGCAGGTGAGGTCTTTACCACTAGCACAAGCTGGGAAGCTCCCATATGTAGGGAATTTACTGCAAATAACTCCTACATCTGGGAACAGCTGCCCTTCTGTGACAGAGCTGGATGTGATGACAGAAGCCTCTGGAGCTGACGCTCTCCTCAAACAGGGTGACCCCACTCTAGCCACACCATCACACCAATCAGGTCCACGGGCCATGCACGTATGTACATGTCTACATGGGAGGTACTAACATGTGGAGAGTACTAAAGATTGGAAAGGGCTGGGCTTTAGCATCTGCAGATAACTGATAACTGGGAACAGTGGGGAATAGGGTACACTGGAAATGATATCCAAGGGAACTACCGAGAGGGTATTCTACATAGCACTGTAGGCCCTAGGAGACCTAATCTTATGATTTCTTTTAGTAGAAAAATTTATTATTATTTTTTAAATTGAAATATTCGCTGCTATGGGGCTTCCTAGGTGGTGCAGTGGTAAAGAATCCACTTGTCAATGCAGGAGACACAAGAGATGTGGGTTCGATCCCTGGGTCTGGAAGATTCCCTGGAGGAGGGCGCGGCAACCCACTCCAGTATTCTTGCCTGGAGAATTCCAAGGACAGAGGATCCTGGTGGGCTATAGTCCATGGAATTGCAAAGAGTTGGACACAACTGAGCCTGCATGCATGCACTGGCTTCTATTAAAAAAAGATATGCAGAATAAACAAAATGTATCTTCCTGATGCATGTAGTCCTGGGTGCTCAGCTGGTCATATCTATTTAAGGAGCACAAAGTCTTATTAAATAGACAAAACAAGCTAGGATTAAGATAGAGAAAGTGATGGTCTTAATAACAGCAATGATAATTGTTTTCTTTGTTGTGTACACAGGAAGCATCCACTGTACCCTTGTTTGTGCTTCAAAGCCATCACAGACAAGCTCCTCAAAACCTAAATGTGTCAGCAGAATTTTCCAAGGAGCGTTTGCTTGCTTTTGCAAACAAAAGCATTTGGGTTGAATCAGCATCTCGACACGTATGGATCTCTATCATACTTTTATTATCCGGGAGGTGTGATTGAACTTGTGGGGTTGTGGCAGATGAGCAAGCCGGGTGGTCATTTGGAAAGAGCCTAAGCTCCCCGCAGGAGGGTGGCTTTCCTCCGGTGGACCATAATAGAGATATTTATACTTACACTTCACCAAGTATACACACATACATATATCAGTTCAGTTCAGTTCAGTTCAGTCGCTCAGTCATGTCCGACTCTCCGCGACCCCATGAATCACAGCACGCCAGGCCTCCCTGTCCATCACCAACTCCCGGAGTTCACTCAAACTCATGCCACAATAGTTATTGTGAAATCACAAAAACTTAGCCACAGGCAGAGTTATGAACTTTGCCTTATGAATTCAAAGAAAACATTAAAAAAAATTTTTTTTTCTAAGGAGTAATCCATAACTGCTGCAAAGTTCCCATGGTGATACCAGCTTGCATTTCAGCTCCCAAAGGGAATGGAAATTAGAAAAAGGCAGCAGCTTTGGGCAGCGGGTGGGGACCAGAGTAGAGCCTCTCTTCCTTGGGTGATGAGGAGGAGTCCTGGGTTGAGCAGCTAATCAGGAGGTGGTTGTAGTAAGCAGAGGATGGAACGTCTGTCCTCCTGTCCCCCGTAGCCACCTTCTGAAGTCACCCTTCGGAGTGTTTCCAGGTCCCAAGCCTAATGAATTCCTCCTGGAGGGAATCCAGAAAACTACTGGGGAACCCAGACAGACATTTACATCCCCCGAATGGTGCATCCTGAGGCTGATTTATGTCAAGCTCTGCAGAAATAATTCACTGGTAAGGCAACCTACTAAATCCTGTAGATTATGCATTTGGTGTGCGTCCCCCAAATTGACTCCTCCGTGTAGAGTGGTGCGAGGGGGATGGCTATTTGTGCGTATTCCAATCAGGGAGAAGATTAATAAGCCACTGTTGGGGAAGAATGGATCACTTGCTTTTGACTTTAATGCGGAGTGACTGGCTCCTGGGATTTTGGAATAAATATTTGATCTTTAAAGATCATTTTGTAGCTTGTAGCCGTCAACCCAGCCAGGTTTTTAGTGTTTGTTTATGGTTCACACCATATGATTCAATAAACTCTTGCTGGAGAAACATGTGCATAATTAAGTTTAAAAGCCAGCCCCAGCTTCACTGCAGGACCTGCTCCTCAAATCACAGTGTATGCACCAAATTCTGTTTATTGCTGTCAAGATTTCTTTCCCCACAATCAGTGACTCAGAATCTGAGGTCATCACTCTGTTTCCTTCCTGATGGCAATGAAGTTGTTCCTGGCAAATTCTCTCCCATTATACTAATTTCCACTGCTAGACTTAAAAATATGAATGGTATCATCTCCCCAAGCCACTATATGGAGCCCCTGTTTCAGATACAGCCTTTGTTATGAAATACTAAATATCATACAAACGGGAAATGGGAAGGTTGTTTACTTTTTCCATTTCACAATTATACAGAATGAGATCTAAGGAAAATAATAGCTGATTCTTACACAGTAGCTACCGTTTTCCAGGTGCTGTTCACCTGGAAAATGGTAACTACATTTAATAGCTCAGTTGATTCTCAGCAACAACCATATAAGTACTATCATCCCCATTTACAGATTGGAAAACTGAGGCACAGAGAGGTTAGGCGACTTAATGTGGCCTTGCTGATAGAGTGAACAGATAGTGGAACAGCTGGAACAGTATGTCATGTCTCCCAGGCATATTTGTATCACAGGACTAAGCAGTGAAAATAAACAACACACAGTGAAGCGAAAGTTCTAATCACCTTAGTTTAGACGTAGCCTGATACTGCAGATCAACCTCAAGAATGACCTCAAGAAGGTGCTTCACTAAAACTTCTCATCCTGCTCTTAGAAAACAGAGGTTCTGAGCCAAGCTGCCCTCTTCCTGTTTTCTTTAAAAATACATCTGTCTCTGGCAGGGAAGGCATAAACCTCTCTAAGAACTTATTTATGAGATCCTAGTGAATCTAGTGAATCTTCCCTCACCTTAGATGAGATGAGGAAAGTCAAAAGAATTCAATGATTCAACAAATACTCTTGAGAAGTTGTCACGTGCCAAGTCATGAACTAGCCACTGGTGACCTGGGAATCTATAATAAATAACCTGTGTCTTTAAGAAACTCACAGCCAAATGCATGAGGAAGGGACAAGTACAGGGGGGATGTGACCCATCAGGAGATCATTTCTCCCAGTGCTGCTTCTTTTCAGGACCTACAGTCTAATGTCCAGAGGATGAGAGATGCTGGAGAAGAAGAAGACATGGGAGACAGGAAAATCTGAGACTAGCAGGGTAATTTCTAGTGCTGTGTGCAGTTTTTTCATGGAGGACAGAGCAAGCTTCTAAACTAACTATACTTGCTATTGGCTTTGTCTCTTTGGGGAGGTTGCCTGGCTCCCTGTCAGATGACTGCAGGGGAAATGAAGCGAGGCAGTGAGGGCATCAAAACAAGGGGCTGTCATTCCATCTGCATTACCAATATGTACTGAGCAAAGGACAGGCAAAGAATAAACAGTGCTGCAATGAACATTGGAGCACATGTGTCTCTTTCAATTCTGGTTTCCTCGGTGTGTATGCCCAGGAGTGTGATTGCTGGATCATAATGGCAGTTCTATTTCCAGTTTTTTGAGGACTCTCCACACGTTCTCCATAGTGGCTGTACTAGTTTGCATTCCCACCAACAGTGTAAGAGGGTTCCTTTCTCTCCACACCCTCTCCAGCATTTATTGCATGTAGACTTTTGGATAGCAGCCATTCTGACTGGTGTGTAATGGTATCTCATTGTGGTTTTCATTTGCATTTCTCTGATTATGAGGGATGTTGAGCATTTTTTCATGTGTTTGTTAGCCATCTGTATGTCTTCTTTGGAGAAATGTCTGTTTGGTTCTTTGGCCCATTTTTTGATTGGGTCACTTATTTTTCTGGAATTGAGCTGCAGGAGCTGCTTGTATATTTTGGAGATTAATCCTTTATCAGTTGCTTCATTTGCTATTATTTTCTCCCATTCTGAAGGCTGTCTTTTCACCTTGCTTATAGTTTCCTTTGCTGTGCAGAAGCTTTTGATTTTAATCAGGTCCCATTTGTTTATTTTTGCTTTTATTTTCAATATATTGGGAGGTGGGTCTTATAATAGCCAGGACATAGAAGCAACCTAGATGTCCATCTGCAGACGAATGGATAAGAAAGCTTTGGTACATACACACAATGGAGTATTACTCAGCCATTATAAAGAATGCATTTGAACCAGTTCTAATGAGGTGAATGAAACTAGAGCCTATTATACAGAGTGAAGTAAGCCAGAAAGAAAAATACCAATACAATATACTAACACATATATATGGAATTTAGAAAGATGCAAATGATAACCCTGTATATGAGACAGCAAAAGAGACACAGATGTATAAAACGGTCTTTGGGACTTTGTGGGAGAGGGTGAGGGTGGGATGGTTTGGGAGAATGGCATTGAAACGTGTATATTATCATATGTGAAACGAATTGCCAGTTCACGGTCGATGCATGTTACAGGATGCTCAGGGCTGGTAAGCAGGGATGACCCAGAGGGAGGATAAGGGGAGGAGGGAAGTGGGAGGGGGATTCGGGAGGGGGAACTCATGTACACCCGGGGCGGATTCATGTCAATGTATGGCAAAACCAACCAATATAATATTGTGAAATAATTAGCCTCCAATTAAAAAAAAAAAAAAAAAGAATAGCACTCCTACTGTACACACAAGGAAGAATAACTTCAGTGTGACCTTAGGGCAAGTGGAATTTCCTTCTCTTTTGTTAATACTTCTATCTCACCTCTTCCTCCCTCTTCCCCATCCTCTTCCTCTTTCTTTCTTTGTTTTCTCTCTCTCTTTCCTTCCTCCACCTTTCTTTTTTCTCTTTCTAAACAAGTAGCTTGCCTACATTCTGTGTACTCTACCAAATTTATGAAATTCAGCTGAAGATTATTTTTATGTCTGTAATATTTCCACATGACTAATTGCATTTAGTGAAAAGCTGACACCAGACAATTTCTTGGGCTCATTCAATGTTGGATTTATTAAAGCCCCAAATCATCCATCATCTCAACATTTGGCAGGTTATGTTTATAAATAAATTAAATTAACAAGTGTGTGCTGTGCTGGGTATTCATGTGTGGGAGGCAATGCAAACACAGATGTGTATTTGCCCATGTATAGTTGTGAATGTATTCCACAGTGAGCTTCCTGACCCACACAGTCTGAAAATTTTGTCGACACACAGTGACTTTAAATTCAGTTTGTAATTGAGAACAAGATCTGATTTAATGAGAACATCTTCCTGTTCAACCCACACATAGATTGCATCTAACTGGCTAGCTAGATGATATGAAGCACAAAGATTTGGTCTCAAGTTAAACTGAGTGGCAGCTTGGAGAGCTGGGTTGTAGTCGTGCCCTGATGCCAGCTGCTTTGCAGACCTGGGCAATCACTGTCTCAGCCTGGGTTTTAGTTTGTCATCAGTAAAATAAAATGTTTATTTGTTTCTAAATCCCAGAATGACCATGAGCCAAAGTGAAAAGTCCCTCAGAGCAAAGGAATTATCTAACTAAGATGGGTCAGTGCAAATGTAGGGAATTGCTGGAACTTGTTTTTAAAATCAATTTATTTTAATTGGAGGCTAATTACTTTACAATATTGTGGTGGTTTTTGCCATACATCGACATGAATCAGCCATGGGTGGACCATCCTGAACCCTCCTCCCACCTCCCTCCCCACTCTATCCCTCTGGGTTGTCCCAGAGCACCAGCTTTGAACCCTGCTTCATGCACTGGTTATCTATTTAACATATGGTAATATATGTGTTTCAGTGCTATTCTCTCATATCTTCCCACCCTTGCCTTCTCCCACAGAGTCCAAAAGTCTGTTCTTCACATTTTCTTATGTGCATTCACCTGCTAGTAACAAGGACCAATGTTTTATTCTCAGAGCTGAATTGACAGACCTCAGCTCAAGAATTGACACTTATCCACCATGATTAACACATTTAAACTGAAATACCAATTGAAAATGCAAATGAAGACTAGGAGGGAAAAGGGGTAGAGAAGATATTCACACACCAGCGAAGGACTGGGTGCTTTCTGTAGGTCAGGAAGAGGGAGGTCAGAGAGGCATGTTGTATAATACTTTACCAAGCTGCATCATTATCTTTTATTTTTATTAGGAAATATAGGAAATCCTATCATTATTAATAATAGTAGTGACGATTGCCATCAATATCACTATCAACAATATTTGATCAGCAGAAAATATGTGACCAATGATGAATCCGTGAGAGAGAAAACCAAAAACTCTACTGGGCAAGGCAGACTAGCTTTAGTAGACATTGCAAGGGAGTGTATTTCATAAATTAACTGTGATATTTATTACAGATCTGGCAACAGTAGCTTGAGGATTCAATTCTATGTTGGTGTTTTCTTTGAATGTTATGGAATTCAAGAATTAGAAAGAACCTTAGCATTTTGTCCATCCCCTCACTTCCTCTAAACACGGGATGGCAATTATATTTTAATATCAGGTGCCACTCTGATTGATTGATGATGAATGCCTAGAGTACTGCATTGGGAGGCATTATGAAGCCTCAGACTTACAAGCTCAGAGAAAAAGAAGGTTGTGATCAATTATGTGTCTACCATGGGTACCCATGGGAAGATTAAGCACTCATGCCATATATTCACTATCCCCCAACATCACTATCCTGAAAAGCAAGAATTTGTTTCTGACTTTAAAGTTACCCTTGAGAAGAATGATCTACTTCCCTTAAGAATTCCCATTTTACACCTTTCATTAGGAGAAGATGCCCCTTCCTATAGAACTTAGGGCAATTAAGATCAATTTAAACTTGTTTAATTCTTGTTTAATTCTCGGGAGGATGAAGCACTCCTGGATGCCACTTGGTAACAGAGATCTTTTTATTGATTTACAGGCTTGGGTTCCCAGAACTGGTGTCAGGATCTCCAAGTGTGACACTTCATGAGTCAGTCTGATCAGATGTCTATTTTCTTGAAGGACTGGAGAGGCTTTAGGGAAAGAACTTATCCTAAGGGGAAAGGAAGTAAAACAGATAAGCCTAGTCTATAAGAAAGACTTAGAAGTTGGAGAAAAAGGGTGATTCTGAAAATAACATGATCGATCCCTCTTAAGATTACCTCCCAATCCAGCTCACAAGACTGTGATTTGTATTCTGTCATCTGAGTAAGAAAGAAACACAGAATAGAGAGATTGAGGCTTCACTGAATACGTTGAAAACTACTGGCACACAAGACTTTTGCGTCAATCCCTCCCTACCTATATGCAAAATACAAAAGTAGAGAGGCATTTTCTCTTATTCATTCAGAATGGTTTTGGTAAAACTCCTAAGCAGTGACACTGATAATAACAGAACAATAATAACAAATTTATTGAGAGATTACCATGTGCCAGGTTGGGCTTCCCCAGTGGCTCTGCGGTAAAGAACCTGCCTGCAATGCAAGAGACACAGAAGACCTGGATTTGATCCCTGGGTCAGGAAAATCCCCTGGAGGAGAAAATGGCAACCCACTCAAGTATTCTTGCCTGGAAAATTCCATGGACAGAGGAGCCTGGCAGGCTATGGTCCATGGAGTTGCAAATAGTTGGATATGACTGAAGCGACTGAGCACGCAAGCACATGTACCAAGTTAGGAGCGAAGTATTTATTTGCATTGTCTCCTTTGATTTTAATAGCAACCTTGTTAAAGATGAAGGGCTATTACATGAAGTCCAAGGTGGCACAGGTTGTTGAAAATGCTAAATCTAGATTTGAAAGCTGGACAATATTCTTTCCAGCTTGTGCTCTTACCACTGCTGTTCTGCTTCTTAGTATTGGAAGCAAGAAAAGGAGCAGTGCCATCCACCTGTTCAGTTCAGTTCAGTTCAGTCGCTCAGTCGTGTCCGACTCTTTGCGACCCCATGAATCACAGCACGCCAGGCCTCCCTGTCCATCACCAACTCCCGGAGTTCACGGTGGGTACCAGTAAATTAACCCTGATGGTGAAAAGCAGATTCTCTGATTTGTAGAGTTTGCCAATTTCTGTGGTGTAAATACTGCCACAGTGGCAGAATGGAGCTACCAGTATGAACCCACATGGAGTTGGAAGAGAACTCTCTGAGCCAGCACAAGAGAGCTCTTGTCAATCACCATATCACAGTGGCTCTACTGACACTTGAGAAATCCCAGCACATGCAGGGGCACCAACAGAAGTGAAGCTGATAGAGCAGGAAAAGACAATTTCTGGTACTAAGATGAGAAGAACACAAATTGGTTGAACATGCTTTATGCCAAGAATTCTGCAATCACAGAACTGCAGAGTGAAAAAAGGAACACAGAATAGACCTTCATTCTTTAAATAAGAGATTAAGGTCCAGAGAAAGGAACTAACTCATCCAGGTGACTTTTGATAAAGCTTGACCTTAAGACATAATTTTGTTACACATGTTTTATTTCCCTTTATACTGTGCAATCTCAAATTTTGAAAAAGCTTTTTTTTTTTTTTAACAGTTTCTATATATTTTGGGAATTCCCTCATCCCTCATCTATCTTCCATACTTCTTAGGTCCCTAAGTTGCACTGCCCTAACATGGGCTCAAGAAAGAATCTTACAAAGCAAAGGCTGATGAGAAAGGAGAAATCCCTGCCAGTTCTTGGCCAGAGGCTATTGATTCTTCCCATTGATCTGGGCTCCAACACATGGCTTGCCAGCTCTAATATTACAACTATATAAAAGAGTTTGAATTTCTTAACTCTCCTCTTAAATTCACATTGTCAGGGCTTTCTGCCTCCAAAGCATGACTGCATGCCTCAGTGCACCCAGCTACTATGACCCAGACTTCCAATATCCTGCTCAATGAAATGAGTTAGCCAGCCTGACTTCACTTAGGGACTGGTGATTTCTGAAATGGAGTCAAGTCCTTAATGTATCCTGCTTCTGCTTCCCCAGTCTATTAATTCCTCTTTCCTTCCCTCCAATGCCGCACCCTTGATGCAGCTGGTTCCAAAAAACTGGAACAGAGGAGAGGGAAGAGGGAAGAGTTTATATGAATGAGCTGATCAGATGAGTCCCTACTGGAGTGTGGTGGGCAGAATAATAGCCCCAAAGATGCTTATGTCTAATCCCTCAAATCTGTGAACATGTTACCTTAATGACAACAGGGACTTTGCAGGGTGACTCAGTTAAGGCTCTTGAGATGGGAAGACTGTTCTGAATTATGGGTGGATCAATGTCACAGGGGTCTTTAGGAGTGGAAGACCAGGGCAGAAGAGAAGATCAATGGGATGTGATGTGAGGAAAGCTCAAACTGCTGTGCTGATTTTAAAGACAAGGGAAGGCTATTGTAATTATTGCTTTGATGAACATTGGGGTATGTGTGTCTTTTTCAATTATGGTTTTCTCAGGGTGTGGGATTGCTGGGTCATATGGTAGTTTTATCCCTATTTTTTTTTTTTTTTAAGAAATCTCCAAACTATTCTCCATAGTGGCTGTATCAGCTTATAGTCCCCAACAGTGCAAGAGGTCTCCCTTTTCTCCACACCCTCTCCAATGTTTATTTGTTGAAGAGTTTTTGAGGATGGCCATTCTGAGTGGTGTGAGGGGATACTTCACTGTAGTTTTGATTTGCATTCCTCTGACAAGTGGTGTTGAGCATTTTTTCATGTGTTTGTTGGCCATCTGCAAAATGTCTATTTAGGTAGTATGATGTAATGTGGCCATTTTCTTTTAGATTTTGTGCAGTTAATATTTAACATTGATTTATTTTTTGATCATTTAAATATTAATAGACATTACTTAAAGTAGATTCTTAGGTTAAATATCGGAGAAGGCAATGGCAAGCCACTCCAGTACTCTTGCCTAGAAAATCCCATGGATGGAGGAGCCTGGTAAGCTGCAGTCCGTGGGGTCACTAAGGGTCGGACACGACTAAGCGACTTCACTTTCACTTTTCACTTTCTACTTTCACACATTGGAGAAGGAAATGGCAACCCACTCCAGTGTTCTTGCCTGGAGAATCCAAGGGACAGGGGAGCCTGGTGGGCTTCCGTCTATGGGGTCACACAGAGTCGGACACGACTGAAGTGACTCAGCAGCAGCAGCAGAAAAATGATATTGATGAACCTATTTGCAGGACAGGACTAGAGATGTGTGCACAGAGAAGATACTTGAGGACATAGCAGCGGAAGGAGAGGGTGGAATGAATTGGGAGAGTGGCACTGAAACATACACATTACCGTATGTTAAACAGATAGCTCGCTGGAGGCTGCGTGTAACACAAGGAGCCCAACCCAGTGCTCTGTGATGACCTAGATGGGTAGGATAGGGTGGGTAGTGAGGGAAGCTCAAAAGGGAGGGGACATAATGTATACTTATGCCAGATTCACCTTGTTGTATGGCAGGAACCAGCACAACATTATAAAGCAATTTTCCTCCAGTTAAAAATAAATGTAGAAAAAGATGAAGGAATATGGGCAACCCCTTGAAACTGGAAAAGACAAAGAAATGAAGTCTCCCCTCGAGCCTCCAGCCAACCAGCTGTTGTGTCTTTTCCTGCTTCTGACAACTAGAGAGCTCCCAGTTTTGCTGTGAAACAAAACATCACTTTCCTTCTTACACTGGAAAGGACACAGTTAGACATATTACTTGTGTCTTAGGAGAGAGGCCCAGGAGAATGAAATAGATGAGGTAGGCAGGTGTGAGAAAGAACACAAGGTAAGAGACCAGAGGTCTGAGTTTTGTTCCTTCTGTAGTTATTTAGTGGCTGCTTCTGGGCTGCTAATGCTATCCAGTAGCTGGCTAGATACAGTGGTGAACAAAAAGGTATAATCTGCCATCAAATGTCCTTAAGTAAGTCACTTCCCCTCCCTGGCCCTGGTTGGGTGGGTGAGATCTCTCGTATTTCCAGGCTCCCTGGCTCCAGGTATCAGATCCCTCAGGAAGCTTATAAAGAGCCGAAGAATCCATATTTATTGAATACCTGCTACATGTCAGTCATGCTAGAACACTTGACGTGGCTTCCACGAGACAGACTGTTTTTCTCAAGGAGGGGAAACGGGAACTTGCAGAAGCTAAATATCAAGATGCCTGGTTAGTAAATGGTAAGTCAACATGCCAACTAAGTCCGTCTGACTCCAAAACCATGAGAGTATTTTAGCCAATCCTGAGCAATGTTAGTTTCAAGTGCACAGAATAGTAATTCAGTATTTTTGTAGATTATACTCAATTATAGGTTATTAACAACATCAGTTCAGTTCAGTTGCTCAGTCGCGTCCGACTCTTTGACCCCATGAATCACAGCGCGCCAGGCATCCCTTTCCATCACCAACTCCTGGAGTTCACTCAAACTCATGTCCATCGAGGTGGTGATGCCATCCAGCCATCTCATTTTCTGTCGTCCCCGTCTCCTCCCACCCCCAATAATGGCTATAATTTCCTGTGAAAAGTGAAAGTGAAGTCACTCAGTCTGACTCTGCGACCCCATGGACTGTAGCCTACCAGGCTCTGTCCATGGGATTTTCGAGGCAAGAGTACTAGAGTGGGTTGCCATTTCCTTCTCCAGGAGATCTTCCGGACCCAGGGATTGAACCCGGGTCTCCCACATTGTAGGCAGAAGCTTTACTGTCTGAGCCACCAGGAAATTCCCTATAATTTTAATTTCCTGTACTGTACAGTATATCCTTCTTGCTTATCTATTTTATCTATAGCAGTTTGTATATGTTAATCCCACCCCTCTAATTTGTCCCTCCTCTCATGAATGTGGTTCTTACCTATTCTTGCTTTAATTTCCTCATTAGGCTCCATTCTCTTCCTCTCTCCCAGTACCTTGCAATTCATGAAACTTTTTTTAAGGTGGATTAAGTCCTCTATGGATTGTCAATTTATTGTTTCATTTGATAATGCTAACTGTCCTAGGAGGTTTCAAGGTATATCAAACTCTCATTACAGAAGACCAAGCTGAAACAGAAGGCTAAGGGACCTGCCAGGCTCACTCCGCTGGTTTGCAACAGACATGGAGCATTGCTAATAGATAATTAATAAGAAGAGGTTCAAAAACTAGCTTTTTCCGTGATTCTGCCACTATGTGGGACCACCTTAGAAGAAGGGGAAAAATACCCATACCATGAAACACATAACTCTAGGGTTTCCGGTTTGATGGTAAAAAGAGCAGGCATACAATGCAGGCAGAATTAGGACCTGTCATTTCCCAGTCAATTACTACCTTGATTCTGTTAGCTTTTGTCTGCAAAGGCAGCAGAACACTGTTTATAGTAAGAATGACTAATTTCATACACAGTTTAACTAGGTGGTTCAATCAAACTGTTCTTTCCTATGAAATTTGATGGTGGGAAATGATTACCATATAAAAAAGGTTTCACTCTGTTTGATTGAGTGATTTCTATAAAGCGTCTATATCATAATTTCATGGCTATGAACATTAATTTTGCAACACCAACTGTAATTGGGTTCTGATAAAAAGACAACAGGTCCAAAATGGAGTCACTTATGCTAATATCCACGTCACCAAACCAAGACTTAATATTTAATTACAGTTGTGGCTTCTCCCAAGAATGGAATCTTAAACCAGACATCAGGAATGACCTGGTCAGCAGTAACGGGGTCATCTGCCTGAGAGGCCCCTGTCATCCCCTAAAGGAAGGTAAAGTGAAAGTGAAAGTGTTAGTCGTTCAATCGTGTCCAACTCCTCGAGACCTCATGGACTAGAGCCCGCCAGGCTCTTCTGTCCATGGGATTCTCCAGGCAAGAATACTGGAGTAGGTAGCCATTCCTTTGTCCAGGGGATCTTCCCAACCCAGAGTTTGAACCCAGGTCTCCCACATTGCAGGCAGATTCTTTACTGTCTGAGCCACCAGGGAAAGCACAAAGGAAGGTAGTCTTGCCACAATCAATGCACTTTTTGCTAGCATAACTTTCTCAGTCTTCTTTCTTCTGCCTACGAAAGTCTTTCATTTTGCACAGTAACTCAGAGTTCCTCTCTCTCAGTTCGTTAAGATACTGCTTGACTTAACGAATCACTGAGTAAAGCCAATAAGATATTTAAATTTTAGTTGAATATTATTTTTTAACAGTATTGGTGGCAGTGACAGGATCCAAAAGAAACTTTTGATGACTCTGGGGACAACAAGAAACAAAGGCATTGGTATCCATGAACCCTTTGAGTTCTCTTTTTCATCATTTTTGAAGGCCACAAATAAGGTCTTGTTTCTGAGACAGTGGTCCCCAGCCTTGTTGGCACCAGGGACCTGTTTCATGGAAGACAGTTTTTCCATAGCCCAGGGAAGGGGAAAATGGTTTGGGGGATGATTCGCATAAGGAGAGCACCACCTAGATCCCTCGCATTAACAGTTCACAGTAGAATTCATGCTCCTATGAGAATCTAATGCTGTCACTGATCTGACAGGAGGTGAAACTCAGGTGGTAGAGTGATGGGGAGTAGCTGTAAATACAGATGAAACTTCACCCTCCTGCCCCCCATTTACTGCCCACTGTGCAGCCCTGTTCCCAACAAGCCAACCAGTCTGTGGCCCAGGGACTGGGGACTCCTGTTTTCAGATTCACTCTCTTTGCATTGAGCTCCCAGTTTAATTTGCTTTCCTCTCCAGGGCAGGTCAGCTTGACTAACACATCATTCCATCTGGAACCCAAGCCCCGGCCCTAAGCTCAGTCCAGAGCTGCCCGTGTGATTGAAATCTGAGTTCCCAGTTCTCCTTTGTTGGGGATCTGCTGGTTCAGTTCTTTCCCCAGTCCCCACCTCACACTGGGAATCTCTGGTGGTTCGCACAAGGTCTTCTATTGGTCATTCGACAGTAACACCTTTTGGTTACTGATGATTAATGTGCACAGGAAATAAAGGCTATTGCTAATGGGAATTTCAAAAGCCACAAAACTAATGGACCAGATGGAGCACTTAAAAGCTGTTAGAGGACTCGCCATCTAACTCGAAGACTCCTGTGTTAGGAGAAATTGGTCACAAAGTAGGTTAGATTGACACTAGGTCAACCATCAACCTTGAGAAAACCTCCAAGAAATGAGGCACACTGTAAAACACCACAGAGTCGTCAATCAAGCAGAATATCATTTTTAGGTATTAATTTGGC
Source organism: Moschus berezovskii (assembly GCF_049115385.1). Taxonomy (NCBI): domain Eukaryota; kingdom Metazoa; phylum Chordata; class Mammalia; order Artiodactyla; family Moschidae; genus Moschus; species Moschus berezovskii. Next base: position 75,403,805 of record NC_142466.1, on the reverse strand, counting down.
TCCAGGAGACCTAAATTTAGCTCAAGAAATTAAATCCTTAACTTCTAAAGAAGTTGGCATGCCTTCTTATTTTGTGTCCAAGAACCGTGGTTACAGAAACCACAGATGTCTACAAAAATGACAAAATCTTATTAAGGACAACTGGAATTCCCAGGTGGCACTAGTGGTAAAGAATCCACTTGCCAATGCAGGAGAAGTAAGAGAAGCAGGTTTGATCCCTTGGTTGAGAAGATCCCCTGGGGAAGGGCATGGCAACCCATTCCAGTATTCTTGCCTGGCAATTCCCAGGGACAGAGAAGCCTGGTGGGCTACAGTCCATAGGGTCACAAACAGTCAGACACAAATGAAGCGACTTAGAACACAGCACAGATGTCTACAAAAATCACAAAATCTTACTAAGGAGAGCTAGAGTTACAGTGACCATTATGAGGAATATTCCAAATAGATAAGATCATTTAAGAAATGCTCTTGAAAGCAAGGGCTCCCTAATCAAATAGAATTGGATTCCTCTCAATTGGTATGCAGAGGCCTCCAGAAGGCTTCGAAATTTCAAATTAGCTTCATTGAAAGATTTGTTACAAAAATAAATCTTTAATTAAAAATTAGAGACACGAGAGGTAACTAAAACAAAAGACCATATGATGAATGCAGCTCCTACCACTCCTCCCCTATCTTTCCTTACTAAATTACTCATTCTGCTAATACACTCTCTGAATTGTCTTCCAGTCTGAAGAGACTACATGATCATACCCAATGTCCATCAAGCTGGAGGCCTTACAGACACTCCCATATCTACCTTCAAATGAGGGTTCACGTGTGAGTCCCTCCCAGGTTTGATGGAACCCTGAGGAATTTTATAGTAAATTGTTACCTTATTTCCTTAAACAGCCAAGGGAAACTAAAATTAGAATTAATGGAAAACCTTGCCAATTTCTTGTAGATGCCCAGGCTGAACTTTCTGCTTTAAACCCCACTTAGGCTTCCCAGAGAGCACAGTGGTAAAGAATCTGCCTGCCAGTGCAGGAGATGTAGGTTTGATCTCTGGGTCTGGAAGATCCCCTGGAGTAGGAAATGGCAACCCACACCAATATTCTTGCCTGGAAAATTCCATGGACAGAGGAGCCTTGTGGGCTGCAATCCATGGGCCCGCAAAGAGCTGGATGCGACTGAGCACGTATAGAATGCAGAGCCTGCAGATGGGGTCCTGGGATAACTGGCAGAAGCCATTGAAGGGTGAAGATTCTTGCCAGCAACAGATCACTTGAATATCAGTCCACAGAGTCCAATTGAGAGAGAAAAATAAAATTTCATATGGTCCCCTCCCTTCTAAATTCAGATCCATTTGTTATTGAACATTTCTCTTCCAGCAACAGCTGTTACCTTTTTGTTTGTCTTGCTTTGTGTCCTGAGAATTTGGCTTGGTAACTGGCAGGTCGGGGACCCCATATTATGGCCAGGGAGAAGTGTGAGTTGCAGAATCCTTCCAAATTGTTGCCAGACTTCAAGGGAATTGCCTGTCCTTCTTCCTTTAGGCTTCCCAGATGGTGCTAGTGGTGAAGAATCTGCCTGCAATGCAGGAGACCCAGCTTCAAGTCCTGAATCAGGAAGATCCCCCAGGAAATGGCAATCCACTCCAGTTCTCTTGCCTAGAGAATTCCATGGACAGAGGAGCCTGGAGGGCTACAGTCCATGGGGTCACAAAGAGTCAGACAAAACTGAGCAACTACACTTTCACTTCACTTTCACCCCTAACTTAAATGTACCCAGAGGGAAAGAAAAAACCTTATGTAGCTGTTGTGGAAGGACTTACTAAAACATACCAAAGACAGACAGCTTTAATTCCAGAACATAGAATTTTTTTGATTTGCCTCTTAGTTAGAGATCTTCCTAATAGGAAAAAAAAGAACACTGAAGTTAATGTGGCTGAATGCATATATCAGCCCCTTGATGTCATTTAGGCTGTAGACCAATTCTTTGAGGAATTAAAAACAATTGTCCTTATTTTACAATTTTTGCAAAACCAGAAATGCAGATCTAGAAACTATTAAACATCCACATTTTCTCTTTTCTTTTTTTAAAAACCAATCCCCAAAGCTTTCCTATTCATCTCAAAGAGCCTGTGAATATTGTAAACATTCTGACCTTTAGGAAACAAGAATCCTTCTTGGAGGTACTTGCCTTCTTTCCCTGTGCCTTTGAGATGTAAATATTCTATCAGATCTTCAAAAAAAGACTGGGGGAATGCTATTTGGAATGTAGGCAAATGAGCAATCATGTGTCTTCTCTACAAACACTAATAAAAACTTAAAGTCACCTGATCAGGTAATCTAAACTTATTGTATCTGCCAGAAACACAATTTGGATCGAACATTTCTTTCATAAACTAATGAGTTTTTCATTATCATATCTGCCTCACCGCTAAAATTTTAATACAAATGTTATAAAGTTTCTGTTTGTAGCTGTCTGTATGTCTATATATATCTGTATATGTTGCTCATGTGTGATTTTGTTTACCTCCTGATGATATTGTTAATATTAATTTATAAAAAATCTTTATTTAATTGGCTTTTAAAAAAGAGTGTTGATATGAAATAAGTATTTCTCAACTTCTCAGAAATGTGGAAAATAATCCAGAAATTTTTCAAGTTCAAATGACCTGAAGTTATCTTTAGTAAATAAAAGCTAATTTAATTTTGTTTATATAATTGAAAGAGGTATGTCTTCATAGTTATTGGCATTAAAAATAATGAAGACATGTAGCTTTATTTCCACCTGGATTTACCAGTTAAAGAAATTCATGTTATTTCTATTATAAAATTTGTCAGCAAGAAAAGTAACTTGGTATGATGAAATTTTATGAGAAATCTAAACATAATTGTTGAGAACAAGTGAATTAAATCTATGTAAGTGGGATGAGAGCTTTTAGGTAAACTTTTCAACAATTATTTTGTGTGTCTACTTTAAAATAGAGTCCAAAATCTCTTTAATAATTTAAAACAGTAAAATGTTGATGTTAAATTAAATGATGGAAATTTATTGAATATCTAGATTATTTCCAAATAAGAATAACTACCAAAATACCAAAGAATGTGCTAACCATCAGACAATTGCACTCATCTCCCATGCTAGTAAGGTCATGGTTAAAATCTTTAATTCTAGGCTTCAGCATTATGCAAACCAAAGACTTCCAGATGTCCTAGCTGGATTTAGAAAAGAAAAAGGAACTAGAAATCAAATTGCTAACATTTGCTGGATTATAAAGAAAGAAAGAAAGAGAATTTCAGAAAAACACCTATCTCTGTTTTGTTGATTACGCTAAAGCCTTTGATTTTGTGGATCATGACAAACCTTTGATTTTGTTGGTCATGACAAACCGTGGAAAGTTCTTAGAGAGATGGGAATACTATACCATCTTACCTGTCTCCTGAGACACCTGTATGGAATAATTGATTGGTTCAAGATTGAGAAAGGAGTATGAAAGGACTGTCTGCTGTCACTCTATTTGTTTAACCTATACTCTAAGCACATCATGAGAAATGCTGGGGTGGATGAGTTACAAGCTGAAATCAAGATAGGCAAGAGAAACATCAACAACCTCAGATATGCGTATGACAACCATTCTAATGGCAAAAAGCGAAGATGAACTAAAGAGCCTCTTGATGAGGGTGAAGGAGGAGAGTGAAAGAGCCGGGTTAAGACTAAATATTAAAAAAAAAAACTTAAGATCATGGCATCTGGCCCCATCACTGCATGGCAAATAGAAGGGGAAAAGGTGGAAGGAGTGACAGATTTCCTCTTCTTGGGCTCCAAAATCACTGTGGATGGTGACTGCAGCCATGAAATCAAAAGACAACTGCTTCTTGGCAGGAAAGCAATGACAAACCTAGACAGTGTGTTGAAAAGCAGAGACATTACTCTGCTGACAAAGGTCTGTATCATCAAGGCTACGGTGTTTCCAGTAGTCACATACGGTTGTGAGAGCTGGACTGTAAAGAAACCAGAATGCCAAAGAATTGATGTCTTTGAACTGTGGTGCTGGAGAAGACTCCTGGAAGGCCCTTGGACTGCAAGATCAAGCCAGTCAATCTTAAGAGAGATCAGTCCTGAATATTCACTGGAAGAACTGATGCGGAAGCTGAAGCTCCAGTATTGTGGTCATCTGATGCACACAGATGACTCACTGGAAAAGTCCCTGATGCTAGGAAAGATTGAGGGCAGAGGAGAAGAGGGTGTCAGAGGATGAGATGGTTGGGTGGCATCACCAATGCAATGAACATGAACTTGGGCAAACTTCAGAGATGGTGAGGGACAGGGAGGCCTCGCATGCTGCAATCCATGGGGTCTCAAGAGTCGGACATGACTGGGCAACTGAACAACAACAACCAAAATATTAATTACTGAACATAGGTTTATCTACTTTTGGCTAATCACTGGGACAGTAAATATATTTGGATCTGTTAGTAAATTTTTTCTGAGCTCTATTGAACGATTGTACTATGAAAGAAGTATATGTTCCTAAAAATTATGAAATGCACTTATGTATTTTCAATCTCAAGGATTCTGGTGTAACAGCTCACAATTGCCTACAACTTAGTTTTCACTAGAAATTGAGGTTTCTAAGGGTTAAAAGGGTTTATTTGGTGGCTCGGATGGTAAAGAAACTGCCTTCAATGCAGGAGACCCAAGTTCAATCCCTGGGTCCGGGAAGATCCCTTGGAATAGAAAGTGGCAACCCACTCCAGTGTTCTTGCTGGGAGAATTCCATGGATAGAGCAGCCTGACAGGCTACAGTTCATAGAGTCACTAAGAGTCTGACACAACTAAATGACTTTCACTTCGCTTCAACGGTTAAAACTCTAATTGGTGTGAGCTAATAAAACTACTAAAAATAATTAGGGAAACAACTCTACTGCAAGGATAATGGTGGTGTTTTTGGCTGAGGTATCAGTTCAGTCGCTCAGTCATGTCCGACTTTGTGACCCCATGAACCACAGCACACCAGGCCTCCCTGTCCATCGCCAGCTCCCGGAGTTTACCCAAACCCATGTCCATTGTGTCAGTGACACCATCCAACCATCTCATCTTCTGTCATCCCCTTCTCCTCCTGCCCTCAATGTTTCCCAGCATCAGGGTCTTTTCAAATGAGTCAGCTTTCTATCAGGCGGCCAAAGTATTGGAATTTCAGCTACAACATCAATCCCTCCAATGAACACCCAGGACTAATCGCTTTTAGGATGGACTGGTTGGGTCTCTTTGCAATCCAAGGGACTCTCAAGAGTCTTCTCCAACACCACAGTTCAAAAGCATCAATTCTGCACTCAGCTTTCTTTGTAGTCCAACTCTCACATCCATACATGACTACTGGAAAAACCATAGCCTTGACTAGATGAACCTTTGTTGGCAAAGTAATGTCTCTGCTTTTTAATATGCTGTCTAGGTTAGGCTGAGATATGGAGATACATGTTTTTAAGAAAATAAAATAAATTTATCCTAAAGTAAAAATGGCTATTTCAAGATCGAAAAGGGGAGAATAAAGGACAAAATGCTATAAAATGTTGGGAAGTGGTGGTCCAGTGGTTAAGAATCCACCTGCCAATGTAGAGAACACAGTTTCCTTCCCTGGTGCAGAAACTAAGATTCCACACGCCATAGCATAACTAAGCCTGTGAGCTACAACTGTTGAAGCCCACGGGCCTGAGAGACTATGCTCTGCAATATAAGAAGCCACTGCCATAAGTGCACATGATGCCCAAAGCTCAGCTTTCCCATACACTGGTGTCAAATTAAATCTCAGAGACAGAGTTCTGGGTGAAGTAGAGAAGAATAGCTTTAGTGCTTTGCCAGTCAAAGGGGGCCACAGTGGGCTCATACCCTCAAAAAACCATGTGTCCCAACTTGAGGAAGATAATGAGAAATTTTATAGCAGTTGTTCAAAGAGAATATGATGTGCTCACAGACATTCTTCTGATGGGTTGGTGGTGAGGCAAGTAGGAGTCAGCCTCATCAACCTGCAGATCCAACTGGTCTGGGGTCTCCATGTTTGTGGGCAACACGACATTGTTAATCGTTAACTTCTCCTACCTGGAGGGGGTTTCAGTATTTGCAAAATAGATAAAAAATATTGTGTGTATACTTTGATGGGGAGATAGGACCTTGCCCCAAGGCTGCTCTTGACTGTTTTACTTTGGCATACCATTCCCTCCCCTTCCTAATTAACAACTGCTTGCGTCTGACCATTGGAATTCTGGGATGGTCATGGAGGCTGAATGAAGCCTGTCTCCTATAATCAAGGAAATAAGGAACACAGACTTTGTGCCTAGGAGCCCTGCACGGTATCACCCACATCACAACTAGAGAGCAGCACTCATTCACTGCAACTAGAGAAAGCCTATATGCTGCAACAAAGACACAGTGAAGCCGTGAATTAATTAATTAAAAATTTAAAAATATTAAAAAAAAGTTGAGAAGAGAGTATGGCCAAGGTAGCTAAAATTGAGATGCTATTTTAAGCCTTTTTAATAATAAGCTTATATTAATACCAATAGAGTACCTATGTAAAAACTGGACTTAATTTTATTTTATTTAATCTGCTAAAAGAACAAAGCTTTCTGGGAGTTGCCCGGTGTCCTAGTTGTTAGCATTTAGGGCCTCCACTGCTATTGCCTGGATTCAACTGTTGGTTGGGGAACTCTGCCTGGTGAGGCCTAAAATGTATATATATATATGGATTTCAATGATAGTCCAGTGGATAAGACTCTGCACTTCCAATGCAGAGAGTATGGGCTCAATCCCTGGTCAGGGAACTAAGATCCCACATGCTGTGATGTACAGCCCCTCGCGGCCCCCCCCACCCAAAAAAGAAAAACTTTTCTTTGACTACTGATCTGCTCATGATAAAGAATTATGAAAGGTTTGTCTTTACCAGTTAGTAATTTCCCTAGGAGACAAAGGTTCCATGTTTTTTCAAAATAATTTCCCATGTTTCAAGTGGTCTTTATCAAGTCTTTTTCCTTTACTGTTCCTAGCATCTGGTGGCTCCAGGCAATTTTGGCATTCCTTAGACTGTAGACGTATCACTAATTTCTGCCTGTCTTCACACAGCATCCTCCCCATGTGTCTCCATGTGGCCTTCTTATAAGGACATTCGTCACTGAATTTGGGCTTGACCTAATGCAGGATGACTTCATCTTATCTTAATTACATCTTCAAAGACTCTGTCTCAAAAAAAAATGTGACATTTCTAGGTGTCAGAAGAACATGACTTCTGGGACATCGCTATTCGACCCAGTACATATTCTTAGCACTTAAATACATGCATTCCAAAGTACTCTAGCTTCATTTTCCCTGATTTTGAACTTTATTAAATGGTATAACATATAGACACTATTATATATCAAATAGATAACCAACAAGGACCTACTGGATAGCACAGAGAACTACACTCAAATTTTTGTAGCAACCTAGAAAGGAAAAGAATCTGAAAAATAATATATATAACTGAATTACAGTGCTGCACACCTGAAACTAATACAATATTGTAGATCAAATATATTTCAATTTTAAAAAGCACAAATTAGAAAGAAACATAAGAAGACCTCAATAAAAGGACCTCATTCAATCTATCAGTATTTTTGTTAATTATATATATATATATAGTGGTATTGCTGAATCTTTACAGTCGTCGTCCAACTCTTTGCAACTCCATGAACTGTACAGTCCATGGAATTCTCCAGATCAGAATACTGGAGTGGGCAGCCTTTCCCTTCTTCAGGGGATCTTTCAAACCCAGGGATTGAACCCAGTTCTCCCACAAGCAGGTGGATCCTTTACCAGCTGAACCACCAGGGAAGCCCTAATAAGAGATAGGTAAGCCTTTATAAACTTAAATTTTCACATTTGTAAATGGGAAAATATATTTATTATGCTACCTAGTTTTTGAGACTCTAATGAAGCAATGTATATGTAAGTACATTATAAATTATTGTGGAGTTTACAAGTTAAATTAGAAAAATGGGAGTGGGGTTTCCTAGCAGTTCAGTGGTAAAGAATTCACCTGCCACTGCAAGAGACACAAATTTGATCCCTGGTCAAAGAAGATCCCACATGTCTAGGAGCAACTAAGCCCATATGCCACAACTATTGAGTCTGTGCTCTAGAGTCCAGAATCCCAATCACTGAGACCAGGTACTGCAACTACTGAGGCCCCTGTGCTCCAGAGCCTGTACTCGACAACAAGAGAAGCCACTGCAATTCACCACAACTAGAGAGTAACTCCCACTCCCCTGCAACTAGAGAAAGGCCCATATAGCAGTGAAGGTCAGGCATAGACCTAAATACATACATAAATAAAATTGTTTTTAAAACACAGTTATAAAAAATAATAAAATGAAAATTAAAGACTGTGTGGAGCAGTCTTTTGAACTCTGTGGGAGAGGGCAAGGGTGGGATAATTTGGGAGAATGGATTGAAACATGTATATTATCATATGTGAAACGAATCTGACGTGGTTGGGAGTCCCCACCTCAACACCCTGTGGATTTAAGAGGCCGTTCCTTCCGGAAGTGTATAAATTAGACTGGGATAGAACCTGCACGCTGAATTTACTAATAAAGAAATGAGAAACCAGAACTATAAAAGTGGCATAGAAATACAAGAAATTATTCTTAAGTAATTTTTAAAACTTTGAACAGAGTTACAGATTTTGCCATTTTTTATAAACTGGTATATGTAATTTAACCAGAACCATGAGAAAGTTGGTATTGTGTGAATTCTGAGGCACTTTTGACATGTTGTAGGAGTGATGTGGATTTTCTTGAGTTTTACACATTCATAAGTGAATGGTCTGCATCTCGTGCCTTTGTTGGCTTTCTGTGAGCTGTGGTTTCTGGGACGTGAGCAGCTCTCATTCCTGTAACTCTTGTAACCCAGTCATTCGTGTGCCCCCTTCATGAGGATCCAGTGCAGCTGTGGTGCTGTTATCCCTCTGATAGGAACTCTAACTCTGTGTAAAGCCCCAAAGATCTGTTACTTATTTTTATTTTATATTGTACTATATTTTATTTACAGTGTTGTGTTTGTTTCAGGTGTATAGCAAAGTGATACAGTCATATATATATCTATATATATATATATATATATGAATTAACAAAAGCAGTTCCCGCCTTTTAATGGGGAGTTCGTGGTTTATAATATAAATGGCAAAAAAAAAATTTTTTTTAATAAAAAAAAAATATTTCACAGAGCCCTAAGATCCTATTTGACCAAGTGTTTTAAAACCTTTAGATATTTTTGACAAATGTGTTCCAATTCAAATTCTAAATAAAATCTTTTTTTGGATTTTACAGAGGATGCTTGGAAAATTGCAAAAGGTTTCTTATCTCTCCTTATAAAAGGGAGTTGCTACGCTAATTAGACTTATGTTAAATCACATGAAACATTGTCAAATAAGTGGTGTTAAACCTTTTTCAGTTCTGATATATCCCAGTTTAGTGTTATACATCATAATTTTAGTTATTATCTTAAAATGTTGTATGCCATATAAATAAGAAAATTCCCTTGTCAATTGCATTGCAATGAAATTTTATCAGACCTTCACCCACTTTCAAACCTTTGTCATGTATGGTTAGTTTTCCTTTGATGTTTTTGGAAAAGTGAGACTCATGGAAGGCATCTTACCAAGTGCTCCTGAATACTGACACTGCTGTGAAATTAAACAGCATTAGGCCTTGGGTACACATATCCCAGCTGAAGAAGTGTCCACCACGCACATCTGATCTGTGTAAATGCTGTAAACCCCCAAATCAAATCAACTAGGAAGAGGCATTTACTTTAAGGTAGACTGCTTCTACTCAAGGCACTGGATCAAGGCTTCATACTTTAACTAAACATGAAAACCTTTTTCTCCTCTTCCTTTCTACTTTGGCATTACTCTGAAAGATAACACCATAATCCATATCTCACAGGCTACTGCTAACTGGGGTAAAGTTTCAGATTGCTGGATCTGTCCTCAAAAATTCCAATCTGTCCATGAGTCTAAAGACCCCATGGTTCTCCCTGTGACCAATTTTTATTTTATTCCCACTGTCACCATAAACTATAATTGACCCCCCTCAGAAGTCATACAGAGCCTGGCTTTTATGGCCAGAACATCCAGTGCCTTGTTTCCAGTCTTCTCTTTTTATAACTGGACATGACCAACTAGATTCAGATGCCTACGCAAATTGTGGTAGATTCGCACTACTAATGCTCTAAAACAATAAAATGGGAAAGACTAGAGATCTCCTCAAGAAAATTAGAGATAGCAAGGGAACATTTCATGCAAAGAGGGCCACAAGAAAGGACAGAAATGGTATGGACCTAATAGAAGCAGAAGACATTAAGAAGAGGTGGTAAGAATACAAAAAAGAACTATACAAAAAAGATCTTCATGACCCAGATAATCACAAAGGTATGATCACTCACCTAGAGTCAGACATCCTGGAATGTGAAGTCAAGTGGGTTAGGAAACATCACTACAAACAAAACTAATGGGGGTGATGGAATTTTAGTTGAACTATTTCAAATCCTAAAAGATGATGCTGTGAAAGTGCTGCACTCAATATGCCAGCAAACTTGAAAAACTCAGTAGTGACCATAGGACTGGAAAAGGTCAGTTTTCATTCCAGTCCCAAAGAACGGCAATGCCAAAGAATGCTCAAACTACCGCACAACTGCTCTCATCTCACACGCTAGTTAGTAAAGTAATGCTAAAAATTCTCCAAGACAGTCTTCAACAGTACGTGAACCATGAACTTCCAGATGTTCAAGCTGGTTTTAGAAAAGGCAGAGGAACCAGAGATCAAATTGCCAATATCTGTTGGGTCATCAAAAAAGCAAGAGAGTTCCAGAAAAACATCTACTTCTGCTTCATTGACTATGCCAAAGCCTTTGATTGTGTGGATCACAACAAACTGTGGAAAATTCTTCAAGAGATGGGAATACCAGACCACCTGATCTGCCTCTTGAGAAACCTATATGCAGGTCAGGAAGCAACAATTAGAACTGGACATGAAACAACAGACTAGTTCCAAATCAGGAAAGGAGCTCATCAAGGCTGTATATTGTCACCCTGCTTATTTAACTTATATGCAGAGTACATCATGAGAAACGCTGGGCTGGATAAAGCACAAGCTGGAATCAAGATTGCTGGGAGAAATATCAATAACCTCAGATATGCAGATGACACCACCCTTATGGCAGAAAGTGAAGAAAAACTTAAAAAAAAAAAAAAAGGCCTGTTGATGAACGTGAAAGGGGAGAGTGAAAAAGTTAACTTAAAATTCAGCTTTCAGAAAACTGAGATCATGGCATCTGGTCCCATCACTTCATGGCAAATAGATGGAGAAACAATGGAAACAGTGACAGACTTTATTTTGTTTGTGTGTTGGCGTAGGGGGGGAACAGGGGGCTCCAAGATCTCTGCAGATGGTGACTGCAGCCATGAAATTAAAAGACACTTGCTCCTTAGAAGAAAAATTATGACCAACCTAGACAGCATATTAAAAAGCAGAGATATTATTTTGCCAACAAAGGTCCATCTAGTCAAGGCTATAGTTTTTCCAGTACTCATGTATGGATGTGAGAGCTGGACTATAAAGAATGCTGAGTGCTGAAAAATGATTGTTTTTAAACTGTGGTGTTGGAGAAGACTCTTGAGAGTCCCTTGGACTGCAAGGAGAGCCAACCAGTCCATCCTAAAGGAAATCAGTCCTGAATATTAATTGGAAGGACTGATGCTGAAGCTGAAACTCCAGTACTTTGGCCACCTGATGCAAAGAACTGACCCATTTGAAAAGACCCTGATGCAGGGAAAGATTGAAGGCAGGAGGAGAAGGGGACGACAGAGGATGAAATGGCAGTATGGCATCACCAACTCAACAGACATGAGTTTGAGTAAACTCCGGGAATTGGTGGTGGACAGGGAGGCCTGGTGTGCTGTGGTCCATAGGGTTGCAAAGAGTTGGACATGACTGAGCAACTGAACTGAACTGAAAATAAATCAGACAGGGAAAGAAAAGTACTTCATGATTTCACTTATATGTAAGATCTAAAACCACAAACAAACATAATAAAACAGAAACAGACTCACAGACACAGAAAACAGACTGGTGGTTAGAGAGTGAGCAAAATGGATGAAAGGGATTAAGAGGTGCAAACTTCCAGTTATAAAATAACTGCATGGAGATGTGATGTACAGCACGAGGAATATGGGGAATAACATTGTATTAGCTTTGTATGGTGACAGATTGTAACTAGACTTATCATGCTGATCATTTCATAATGTATATAAATGTCAGATCATTATTTTGTACCCCTGAAACTAATATTATACTGTATGTCAGTCATACTTCAATTACAAAGTTAAAGTCAGTTACTTTTTTTAAACAGTTCTAAAAGAAAGAAAAGCAAAGTGCCCCCTCCCATAGACTTAGACTCTCTGGTGTTGGGGAGGGTGAAAGAAAGGATGAAGGGGGAGGGACCGGAAAAAGGTGGAAAGAGAATGGATTGGATCTCACTAGAATGTGAATGTGCAGATAAAAGCTCAACTTTCTGCTCTAAAAAGTCTTGCAATATGAAACAATAAATTGCAATGCAGATTTGCTTCTCTTAAGTAGCAAGGGACTGAAACCCACCCAGGCTCAGCTGGGTTCCCTGGATTTATTTATAAGTGTGTGGGGGGGGGGCGGGTGGGTGGGGGGATGTGCTTTGGATCATCTAGGAAACCTGACTGCATTTAAGATGACAATGTTTGCTGCAGATTCTCCTGGCTACCATTTCCTTGGAGCCTGTGATCCTGGCTTGTGTTGAGAGATACCCTTGAGGTTATACCTACCATGAGGCTGAAGTAGGCTCCTGCCACCTGGCTTTGAGGGAACTAGAAAGTGATTTTGAGTAACTATTCACCCTAAAGTCTTGCCTGGAAAATTTCATGGACAGAGAAGCTTGGCAGGCTACAGTCCATGAGGCCACAGAGAGTCGGACATGACTAAGCCACTGAGCAAGCACACACACACATTCATCCTAAATACCTAATCTCCCTACCCAGCCTACACTGCCTACCAATTTCTTGCCTGTTCTTCGAATATGAAGGTAACTCATAAGAGAGATTTTCGGGGAAATCCTGACTTAAGTGGATAGTTTTTCCCTAAAAGAGTTGACTGATTTATAAGGGTACATAATCTTGGATGTTGAGTGGTAGAGGCTGGGCTGAGATTCAAAAACTTGTCTCTCTGTTGCAGGAAGGGGAACCCCTTCCAGGGCCCGAAACTGGGCTCCTCAGAAATGAATTTTTTTAGAGACACATGTACTAACAAAGCAAGAGATTTTTGGGGGGGAAAGGGCACCTGGGTGGAGAGCAGTAGGGTAAGGGAACCCAGGAGAACAGCTCTGGTACTTGGCTTGCAGTCTTGAGTTTTATGGTGATAGTATCAGGCGAGTGTATGCTCCTCGGTTCTGTCTCTTCACAACAAAGATTTGGAGTGATGGACATTAAAGCCCTTGGCATGTCACAGCTCTTGGGTCTTGGACAGACCGTGTTATAGCTCTCAGACAAATCAGTGTTACAGCTCTATTTTATTTAGATAATAGCAGGAAAATCCATCCTCGAGGCATGAGGGCCTGTCTACCCCAAAGACAAGAAGAGAAGAGTGCCCCAGCACGCAGGAGAGAGAGAGAGAGAGCACTTTGGCTCCTCTTTTTATATGTTTTTCTCTCCCTGGGCCTGTCCTGTGTAAATTGGACCAGCCAGGAGTGCTGTTTGTTTTACCTGAGGTCCTCACTCTGGTCCTCGGACCTTCCTTTATTCTATTTTCGCGGGCTTTTCCCTTCCTTGTCTTTTAGCCACCGCCATTTTGGACTTCTTTTCCCTATTCTAACTACCTAACATCCCCCTCCCCCCAAGAGATGGGAGGCCCAATTCTTTGGGAATATGGGCATCGAGGTCTTTCTGGATACTTCCTGCTGAACTGGGACAGTGAGGGGTATTAGGCCTCCCCCTGTTGCTAGTTTCAGGCCTCAGAGTCCTCATAGCAATGTCCATCTAAGGGTGAGTGATATTTTCCATGGTTGGCTGTAGTTTTGTATCTTTGTTGAATTGGCACCACATGTTGTAACTTGTTGACCTTAGCAGAGACAAAACAGTTTAGACAATTGATAATGCATGGAACAATCATAAGCAGTATCAGTATGGTGTAACAAGGACTAGTAGGGCATTAGCCAATTCTAAATTCCCATCACCAGGATGGCTCAAGTCCCTCCTTGTTCAGGGATCAGAATATTTATCTCCTGCCTGTTTTGGAGTACAGTCCCTACCAAGCTGTGTTGGCTCTTTAGAGCTATCCTGAGAAATCTTATCCCCAGAAACCAGATTTTGGGGGTGTTCATTAGAATGGCACTCATTTGTAGTTCTGAATAGGTTTCTGAGATATCCCAGGGGCTCACAGGTGTTTTGAATGTCCTCTTCTGTTTTCTTCCACAGCTTGACTCGTGAGTAGTGAATCCAGGAGTCATGTTCTGGTACCTTGACTGCTGTGGGGTAGAATATTACAGGGTAGGGGCCCTTCCATGTGGGCTGGAGTTGAGCCTTTGGGGACCCATCTTTCCAGACTTTAATTAGGATTTGAGTCCCTGGAGCATATAGTGGTGACTTCTTAGAATCTTTTGGGTCCTGGTTTATACCCCACAAGCGTGTATCCTGTTGGAATTGCCCAATGGCCATGGTATAAGACTGAAGGGTCTGAATCTGGATCTAGGAAGAGGTCACTGACATAAAAAAAAAAAAAAGATCTCCCATATAGCATCTCATAAGGACTAAGGCCAACCTGTTCCTTAGGGGCAATGCGGGTACGGAGGAAAGCTATTGGTAAAGCCTCCTTCCATCCCAGGGAGGTCTCCTGGGTTATCTTTTTTATCGCTGATTTTAAGAATTGGTTGGCTCTTTCTACTTTTTCTGAAGACTGAGGCCTTCAGGCACAATGGAGATAATAAGTAATTCCCAATGCTTTCAGTTCAGTTCAGTTCAGTCACTCAGTCATGTCTGACTCTTTGCGACCCCATGAATAACAGCACGCCAGGCCTCCCTGTCCATCACCAACTCTCGGAGTTCACTCAAACTCATGTCCATCGAGTCGGTGATGCCATCCAGCCATCTCATTCTCTGTCGTCCCTTTCTCCTCTTGCCCCCAATCCCTCCCAGCATCAGAATCTTTTCCAGTGAATCAACTCGTCGCATGAGGTGGCCAGAGTATTGCAGTTTCAGCTTTAGCATCAGTCCTTCCAATGAACACCCAGGATTGATCTCCTTTAGAATGGACTGGTTGGATCTCCTTGCAGTCCAAGGGACTCTCAAGAGTCTTCTCTAGCACCACAGTTCAAAAGCATCAATTCTTCGGCGATCAGAGACCCCTTTTTCCAGTGGTCATGTATGGATGTGAGAGTTGGACTGTGAAGAAAGCTGATCGCCGAAGAATTGATGCTTTTGAACTGTGGTGCTGGAGAAGACTCTTGAGAGTCCCTTGGACTGCAAGGAGATCCAACCAGTCCATTCTAAAGTGTTCCATTCCTGGATGTTCATTGGAAGGACTGATACTAAAGCTGAAACTGCAATACTTTGGCCACCTCATGCGAAGAATTGATTCACTGGAAAAGACTCTGATGCTGGGAGGGATTGGGGGCAGAAGGAGAAGGGGCCGACAGAGAATGAGATGGCTGAATGGCATCACCGACTCGATGGACATGAGTTTGAGTGAACTCCGGGAGTTGGTGATGGACAGGGAGGCCTGGTGTGCTGTGATTCACGGGGTCGCAAAGAGTCGGACACGACTGAGCTACTGAACTGAACTGGGTGACCTTAGAAGTAAATGATGTCCCATTGTCACTTTGTAATGACCTGGGCAGACCAAATCTTGACATGATTTCATGGAGCAGTTTTTTTTTAACCACCTCCTCAGCCTTTTCAGTCCAGTGGAAAAGCCTTCAATCTATCCTGTGAATGTATCCATCATGACTAATAGGTATTTCTACCCTTGAGAAACTGGCATCTGGGTGAAGTCCATCTGCCAGTCCTCTCCTGGGTAGGTCCCACGTCGTTGGATGGGCTGGGCCAACTGGGGTCTTCGAGCTCCTTGAGGGTTGTTTAA
The DNA here is from genome assembly GCF_049115385.1 of Moschus berezovskii. Lineage (NCBI taxonomy): Eukaryota > Metazoa > Chordata > Mammalia > Artiodactyla > Moschidae > Moschus > Moschus berezovskii. The sequence goes on along the minus strand of NC_142466.1, from coordinate 75,387,630 downwards.
TTGGCAAGTGGGACAAGAGGAGACCACTTGTCTTATAGCTGTTTGGAAGCCTGTTCCTCTGAAGGACCTTTCTAGTAATTTTTGGAGGGTCTTTTCCCCTAAATGAGTAGTGGCACGTAAGGAGTTAACCAATTTCTATTGGCGGTTTCCAGGCAGAAAAAGGAGTCCCTTATTTTGGAACCACCCCATATGATCTTCTTGAAAGCCCTCACTCTTAGATTTAAGAGTCTCACCTTCAGTATATGAAGGAGTTTCTGGCAAGTTAGTCTGTGGAACTAAGGTGGCCACCCCATTAGATCATTGTTCTGTAATGCTGCTCTCTTAGCTGCCTGATCAGCTGCTTGGTTCCCTCATGCCACTTCAGTGTTCCCTTTTTGGTGTCCTTTACAGTGGGAGACTGAAACCTCAGTGGGCAGATGGACTGCCTCCAAGAGTCTAAGAATTTGATCACCATATTTGACTGGGGACCCTGGGGTGGTCAGGTGGCCCCTTTCTTTCCAAATAGCAGCATGTGCATGTAGCACCAGAAAGGCATACTTGGAGTCAGTGTAAATGGCTACTCTTTTTCCTTTTCCCAGCTCTAAAGCTTGGGTCAGGGCTATGAGCTCAGCTAATTGCGCTGAAGTACCTGGTGGCAGAGGCTTAGCCTCTATGATCTCAAAATTGTAGACTACTGCATAGCTAGCTCTTCCATCCAAGATAAAGCTATTTCCATCAGTGTACCAGATTTCCTCAGGATTGGTCAGAGGATCTTCTGACAATCCCTCTAGGGGTTTTGTCCTGTGGTCCAAGGTTTATAGACAAGAGTGAAAGGGAAGAGAGCCCTCGGGGGTAGGCAGGAGGGTGGCTGTGTTAAGAACCTCACAAGGAGATATAGTGAGGTCTGGATTTTCCATCAGCATTACTTGATATCTGAGGATTCTTTGATCAGACATCCATAAATGGCCTCTCCCATTTAGGAGTTGTTTTACTTGATGGCTGGTAAAAATAGTTGGTTTGCCCCCAAAGGAGAGTATCTTCTATCATGATTGCAATAGCTGCAAGATTTCAAAGGCAAGGGGGCCAGCCTCAGGCGGTTGGATAGAACCTCTTGGATAAGTAAGCTACAGGCTGGGGCTCAGATCCCAGTCTTTGAGTTAACACTCCCAAGGCTATTCCCTCTCTTTCACGGACATAAAGTTGGAATGCTTTTTCTGGGTCTGGCAACCTCAAGGCAGGTGCCTGAGTTAAGGCCTGTTTTAGTGTAGCCTCTGCCTTCTTTTGAGGAGTTGCCCACATCAGTGGGATTGAATCATCTCATCCCTTTAAGCTTTCATATAAGGGCTGGGCAATTAGGCCATAGTTGGGTATCCAGATTCTACAATACCAAGTTAGCCCCAGGAAATCTCACAATTGTTTTCGAGTCATAGGGGAGGGCAACTGGAGGATTCCTTGTACCCGATCAGAGGACAGCCTCCTGGACCCATGTGTAATCTGAACTCCCAGGTACGTGACCTTTGTCTCGACCATTTGTGCCTTAGCATGGGAGACTTTACATCCCCTTTCTGCCAAAACATTTAGAACCTGAATTTCATGTTGTTGGGCATTTTTCTCATCTGGAGAGCAGATTAGTAGGTCATCTACATATTGTAATATTTTCCCATTGGGTCCCAGGTCCAGATCTAGGAGGTCCCGGCTAAGGGCCTATCCAAACAGGTGGAGGCTATCTCTGAGCCCCTGAGGTAATACTGTCCAAGTCATCTGTTGGTGATTTTTTTCCTGGGGCCTCCCACTCAAAGGCAAAAAGATATTGGGATTCTTTAGCAAGTGGTATGTAAAAAACTGCATCTTTGAGATCCAAGACTGTAAACCACATGGCATTGGGTGGGATTTCTCCCAATATTACATAGGGATTGGGTACTGTGGGATGGAGGGGGACTAGAGCTTCATTGATGATCCGGAGACCTTGAACCATTTGCCAGGTTCCATCCTTTTTCTTTACTGAGAGGATTGGGGTGTTAACATGGCAAACTGGTAGGGACCAATAGGCCACAAGCAAGGAATTTATTTATTAAAGGCTGTAGTCCCTCCCGAGCCTCTTTTTTGAGGGGATATTGTTTCCAGTTCAGAAACCAAGTGGGATCTTGGAGGACAATGATGACTGGTTCAGTCTGGTGGGCTCATCTGGGAATCCCCTGGCCCCACACCTGGGGGTTAATTTTGTCTTCCCATAGTTTCTGGTCCCTCTCTATTGAAGAAGGCATAATGGGTTCTTCAGTAGTTACCAGGAGCTGTAGAGCTCTAGGGGCGGAAAAGCTTCCCATCACAAGGGTGGTCCCCAGTTTAATGAGTATGTCTCTTCCCATTAAGGGAGTGGGACACTCAGGGACCACCAGAAACTGGTGGAAAATATTTGTCCATCCCAGCAACAAAGAAGTGCTCAGGTGAATCTTTGAGTAGTTGCTTTTCCTGTAGCACCCAAAATGGTACAGGTTTGGGAGGAGAAGTCTCCAGAGTAGGAGATCAAGACAGAGTAGGTAGCCCCCATGGCAACCAATAAATTCTTGGACCTACCTGCCACATCCAGTTGCACCCTTGGCTCCAGCCCCGTGATGGTTATCTGTGACAGGCGGGCTGGCTGGAGCGGGCCACTTCAGTCCTCTTGAACCATCGTAAGGGTAGGCTTGGCACTTGACCTTGAGGCTCTTGGGTCCCGAGGGCAGAGTGCCGCCCAGTGTCCCAGTTGATGGCATTTGTAGCAAGCCGTTTTAGGAGAGTTGCCAGTTTGGACACTCTTTGGCCCAATGCCCCGCCTGTCTACAGATTCGGCATTTGCCTCATGCCTTGTCCTTCAAGGACTCGGGGTTTGTCATAGGGCTTTTCTGGAGGGCAGCCAGAATCTGGGTATGCCTTGTCTCTTTCCTTCTCTCCCTCTCCTGGGCTTTGGCCTCCTTCTCCTGTTCTCTTTTATAAAAGGTATTGGTGGCTGTCTGGATCATCTCATCTAAAGAGGATGCAGGGTCGTTCTGCTGTAGCTGTTGTAACTTAATTCTGATATCTGATGCACATTGGGACAGGAATTTGTCCTTTAAAATCACTTGTCCCTCGTAAGAATCTAAGTCCAGATTGGTAAACTTTTGGAGGGCCTCTTTTAGCCTTTCCAGAAAGGCAATAGGCTTCTTATTGGGCTCCTGAGTTATTGCTGAGACCCAGGCATAGCTAATTACTTGTTGGGCTGCTATCAGTCTTGCCTTCACACAGATTAGAAAATGATCCCTTTCCCAGATGTGCTCAGGGTCATTATAATTCCAATTAGGATAGGAGGAGGGGACTGCAGTTTCCCCTACTGGGTATTTATCACTTGACATGTGAATCCCTGTTGCATACCTCTGGGCTTCCTTTAAGATCCTAGCATGTTCAGGGTCAGATAAAGTTTTCCTAAATGTGACCATGATGTCCTTCCACATCAAGTCAAAGGCCAAGGTAATATGCTGGAATGTATCTATATATTTGCCTGGGTCATCTGTATAGCTTCCCAGGTCTTGTTTAATCTGTCTTAGTTCTAAGAGGGAGAAGGGCTTATGGACCCGGTTTGGTCCGAATTCTCCTCCAGTTTCAACTAAGGGACATACTCGAGCTGGCTTTTGTGGAGGGGGTGCTCCTGGATATGGGGGCACTTTTGGATACAAGGAAGGAACACCAGGCAACTTGGGAGCTGTGGGAGGTGAGCCTTCATGGAGGGGTTCTTCTCTTGGTTGCCTGTGCCTAACAGCATTTGCCTAGTGGGCTCACTTTTAGGGCATAAAACAATCCCATACTTAAGACAGAGTTCCTTTATATCTCTTAGTCCGAAGAAAATTTGAGCATAGGGGATCTCTGTCCATTTCCCTTGTCTTTAGCAGAATAATTCTAATTTCAGGATGCTATTGTAATTTAAAGTCCCAGCCTCAGTCCAGCGTTCCTTGTCCCCCAGTGGATACTGTGGCCACGCAGTGGCACAAAAGAATTCTAAGCAACTTCTCCTTACAGTTAGAGGGTAGAACGGCTTCCAGTTATCAAGGATGCATCTCAAGGGCATCTGCTGGAAAGTGGATTGGTTATTTCCCGTATGGAAGACAGTCATTACAGGGAGGAAAAGAAAAAAACTAATAGGCCTCCTTCTATTTCCATGGGTGGACTACCTTAGGGGTGAGTCTTTCTGAAGCTTATCCTATCCAGTACTGTTATAACCTGAGAGCCAGGCGTCCCTGGATCAGGGTGCAGATACCCAGGCAAGCTGAGGCATGACAGCCTCCTAGAGATCGAATTCCCAGGCAGTCAAGGCATAATGGCCTCCTGAGAATTGGGTCCCTGGGCAGGTCGAGGCATGACGACCTCCTGGGACCCCTGGACTGGCAGATCCCCAAGCAGGTTGAAGCATGACAACCTTTCGAGGACCAGATCCCTAGGCAGGTCAAGGCAGGTTGACCTCCTGGGACCCCCGGACTGGAGTTGGGGGTCCCCAAGATCTCCAGCGTGACCAGTGCTGGGTAGGATTAAGGGGTTGTAAAAGATGCTTACTCCTTGGAAGGAAAGTTATGACCAACCTAGATAGCATATTAAAAAACAGAGACATTACTTTGCCAACAAAGGTCCGTCTAGTCAAGGCTATGGTTTTTCCCGTGGTCATATATGGATGTGAGAGTTGGACTGTGAAGATAGCTGATCACCGAAGAATTGATGCTTTTGAACTGTGGTGCTGGAGAAGACTCTTGAGAGTCCCTTGGACTGCAAGGAGATCCAACCAGTCCATTCTAAAGGAGATCAATCCTGGGTATTCATTGGAAGGACTGATGCTAAAGCTGAAACTGCAACACTTTGGCCACCTCATGCGATGAGTTGACTCACTGGAAAAGAGTCTGATGCTAGGAGGGATTGGGGGTGGGAGGAGACGGGGACAACAGAGAATGAGATGGCTGGATGGCATCACTGACTCAATGGACATAAGTTTGAGTGAACTCCGGGAGTTGGTGATGGACAGGGAGGCCTGGCGTGCTGTGATTCATGGGGTCGCGTGGAGTCGGACACAACTGAGCGACTGAACTGAACTGAACTGAACTGAATGCAATCCAAGCCTGTGCCCTGAGGCTGGGAAACAGTGTAACAGTCATAAGCCTTATCCTCTTACTGTTCTAAGGGATTGTAAATCACTGATTTCTTCCCCTAGTCCTCCATAAGTGCAGGTTAGGGTGTCTCCAATGGTAAACATTTCGTTGTCATCGACCCACTTTAGGTAATAACAGAAGTAGTGACAAAGGAGTGGGTTATCTGGCCCTGTTAGGGACATTAAGGTATTTTAATAGTAGGCTGGATGGAGCAATGTTGTCTACAAGGGGATGGGTCCTGATTATAGGAGTTAGTAATTGGCTTAAGAACAAATTTGTTAAGAGGCAACAGACCAGATGTTTCATAAAAGTGGAGTGGAGATTTGATCCAGGGGTATGTTTGTAACTTTAGGAGAAGGGTGGTAAGGGTTTGGGCCCAAACGGCCTGCAGGGCTAACTCCCAAAGTGGCAAACATTATCCCTGAAAGCCCAACTGCCTTTGAAGGGATGCCAACTGATGGATTTCTAGCAGGCATTGTGTGCCTGTTGCCCACTCTAGCGGGTTCACTGAGAGATGCTGATGTTGCACATGTTGTAGGAAACATGGAAGATGAAAGGCTGAATGTCTAGAAGGGTTGGGTATTATATAGTATTTTCCTCCCAAGGGCCAGCTATTTTCTGGTTGTCCCTCCAGAAGACTGTAGAGGCAACATTATGGGCCTGGATGGGGCTGAGGAAAAGAGCATGAAACAGGAGGGAAGGGGGCAGAGCACAACCTTTGAAAGAATGACATGGCACAAGGGCATAATGTAAACCAATTAAAATCAGTTGGGTCCAAGATGACAAGTCAAATTCAAGTAAATCATAATCCCAATCTATAAGACAAAAGACACACCCAGAGGTGGCAAGACAGCTCTAAGGCACGATCAAAAGGTGGAGGAATGGGTGGTTCCCCAATAGCTGGGATGATCCTTCCACTCATTAGTATATGAATTCACCCCGCTCACAAAACCTAGCCAGGCCGCATCCCTTGGCCTGTACCCTGTAGAGTGAAGCCAGGCATCCTGGGTTTTGGGAGAGAGTCCCAAAGAGAGAGTCCTTGAGTCCCGAGAGAGAGAAAGCTGAAGGATAGGAGGAAAAAGCAGTGGGCAAAACGTGTCAAGGAATCTCCTTCATAGCCTGCCAGAAAATTTGATGAATATCTGACCAGTGCTCACAGTTTTTATTGGCTTGATTCTTGGCACAAAGAGTAAGGACAGAAGAACCCCCACCATGTTGTGTAACAGCTACTGGGGCTCAGCAGATAGCGCCTTTGGGACATGCTAAGGAGTAGCCCCGGCACAACGAACTACGCAAAGAGGTGCGGCCGTGAGGAGCTACCCCACGCCTGAGGCCAGGGCCGGCGGCCGAGAGGAGCTACCCCACGTCCAACAGGCGGTGGCTGCGCGGGCGCAGGAGGGCCGAGAGGAGCTACTCCGCGTTCAAGGTCAGGAGGGGCGGCCTCGAGGAGATACCCCTCACCCAAGGTAAGGTACAGCGGCTGCACTTTGCTGGAGCGGCTGTGAAGAGATTTTCCACGACCAAGGTAAGAGAAACCCAAATAAGACGGTAGGTATTGCTAGGGGGCACCAGAGGGCGGACAGACTGATATCATAATCACAGGAAACTAGCCAATCTGATCACATGGACCACAGCCGAATGTGGTCCACTGGAGAAGGGAATGGCAAACCACTTCAGTATACTTGCCTTGAGAACCCCATGAACAGTAACAAAGGGCAAAATGATAGGATACTGAATGAGGAATTCCCCAGGTCGGTAGGTGCCCAGTATGCTACTGGAGCTCAGTGGAGAAATAACTCTAGAAGGAATAAAGGGATGGAGCAAAAGCAAAACCAATACCCAGTTGTGGATGTGACCGGTGATAGAAGCAAGGTCCGGTGCTGTAAAGAGCAATATTGCATAGGAACCTGGAATGTTAGGTCCATGAATCAAGGCAAATTGGAAGTGGTCAGACAGGAGATGGCAAGAGTGAACGTTGACATTCTAGGAATCAGTGAACTAAAATGGACTGGAATGGGTGAATTTAACTCAGACGACCATTATATCTACTACTGTGGGCAGGAATCCCTCAGAAGAAATGGAGTAGCCATCATGGTCAACAAAAGAGTCCGAAATGCAGTACTTGGATGCAATCTTAAAAATGACAGGATGATTTCTGCTCGTTTCCAAGGCAAACCATTCAATATTACAGTAATCCAGGCCTATGCCCCAACCAGTAATGCTGAAGAAGCCGAAGTTAATCGGTTCTATGAAGACCTACAAGACCTTTTAGAACTAACACCCAAAAAAGATGTCCTTTTCATTATAGGGGACTGGAATGCAAAAGTAGGAAGTCAAGAAACATCTGGAGTAACTGGCAAATTTGGCCTTGGAGCACGGAATGAAGCAGGGCAAAGGCTAATAGAGTTTTGTCAAGAGAATGCACTGGTCATAGCAAACACCCTCTTCCAACAGCACAAGAGAAGACTCTACACATGGACATCACCAGATGGTCAACACCGAAATCAGATTGATTATATTCTTTGCAACCAAAGATGGAGAAGCTGTATACAGTTAGCGAAAACAAGACCAGGAGCTGACTGTGGCTCAGATCATGAACTCCTTATTGCGAAGTTCAGACTGAAATTGAAGAAAGTAGGGAAAACCACTAGACCATTCAGATATGACCTCAATCAAATCCCTTATGATTATACAGTGGAAGTGAGAAATAGATTTAAGGGACTAGATCTGATGGATAGAGTGCCTGATGAACTCTGGACGGAGGTTCGTGACATTGTACAGGAGACAGGGACCAAGACCATCCCCATGGAAAAGAAATGCAAAAGAGCGAAATGGCTGTCTGAGGAGGCCTTACAAATACCTGTGAAAAGAAGAGAGGCGAAAAGCAAAGGAGAAAAGGAAAGATATAAGCATCTGAATGCAGAGTTCCAAAGAATAGCAAGGAGAGATAAGAAAGACTTCCTCAGTGATCAATGCAAAGAAATAGAGGAAAACAACAGAATAGGAAAAACAAGAGAGCTCTTCAAGAAAATTAGAGATTCCAAGGGAACATTTCATGCAAAGATGGGCTCGATAAAGGACAGAAATGGTATGGACCTAACAGAAGCAGAAGATATTAAGAAGAGGTGGCAGGAATACACAGAAGAACTGTACAAAAAAGATCTTCACGACCAAGATAGTCACGATAACGTGATCACTGACCTAGAGCCAGACATCTTGGAATGTGAAGTCAAGTGGGCCTTAGAAAGCATCACTACGAACAAAGCTAGTGGAGGTGATGGAATTCCAGTTGAGCTATTTCAAGTCTTAAAAGATGATGCTGTGAAAGTGCTGCACTCAATATGCCAGCAGATTTGGAAAACTCAGCAGTGGCCACAGGACTGGAAGAGGTCAGTCTTCATTCCAATCCCAAAGAAAGGCAAGGCCAAAGAATGCTCAAACTACCGCACAATTGCACTCATCTCACACGCTAGTAAAGTCATGCTCAAAATTCTCCAAGCCAGGCTTCAAGAGTATGTAAACCGTGAACTCCCAGATGTTCAAGCAGGTTTTAGAAAAGGCAGAGGCACCAGAGATCAAATTGCCAACATCCGCTGGATCATGGAGAAAGCAAGAGAGTTTCAGAAAAACATCTATTTCTGCTTTATTGACTATGCCAAAGCCTTTGACTGTGTCGATCACAATAAACTGTGGAACATTCTGAAAGAGATGGGAATCCCAGACCACCTGACCTGCCTCTTGAGAAACCTGTATGCAGGTCAGGAAGCAACAGTTAGAACTGGACATGGAACAACAGACTGGTTCCAAATAGGAAAAGGTGTACGTCAAGGTTGTATATTGTCACCTTGCTTATTTAACTTATATGCAGAGTACATCATGAGGAACGCTGGGCTGGAAGAAGCACAAGCTGGAATCAAGATTGCCGGGAGAAATATCAATAACCTCAGATATGCAGATGACACCACCCTTATGGCAGAAAGTGAAGAGGAACTCAAAAGCCTCTTGATGAAAGTGAAACAGGAGAGGGAAAAGGTTGGCTTGAAGCTCAACATTCAGAAAACAAAGATCATGGTATCTGGTCCCATCACTTCATGGGAAATAGATGGAAAAACAGTGGAAACAGTGTCAGACTTTGTTTTTTTGGGCTCCAAAATCACTGCAGATGCTGATTGCAGCCATGAAATTAAAAGACGCTTGCTCCTTGGAAGGAAAGTTATGACCAACCTTGATAGTATATTAAAAAGCAGAGACATTACTTTGCCAACCAAGGTCCGTCTAGTCAAGGCAATGGTTTTTCCCGTGGTCATGTATGGATGTGAGAGTTGGACTGTGAAGAAGGCTGACCGCCGAAGAATCGATGCTTTTGAACTGTGGTGTTGGAGAAGACTCTTGAGAGTCCCTTATACTGCAAGGAGATCCAACCAGTCCATTCTAGAGGAGATCAATCCTGGATGTTCATTGGAGGGACTGATGCTAAAGCTGAAACTGCAATACTTTGGCCACCTCATGCGACGAGTTGACTCACTGGAAAAGACTCTGATGCTGGGAAAGGTTGGGGGCGGGAGGAGAAGGGGACGACGGAGAATGAGATGGCTGGATGGCATCACCGACTCTGTGGACATGAGTTTGAGTGAACTCCGGGAGTTGGTGATGGACAGGGAGGCCTGGCGTGCTGTGATTCATGGGGTCGCGGAGAGTCGGACACGACTGAGCGACTGAACTGAACTGAACTGAACTGAAGGAGTAGCCTCTCCAGAGTCCCTCATTTGTGCCCACTGCTGTCTGCCTGTTCATGGGGGGTTCGAGGAAACAAGAAATGAGAGATTGTAAAGGATTAAGATTTCATGAGGCATATGTCCCTCCAGCCGTAGGGGCGAGGATCTCCTACCTTAACTGGAGGTGTTCCGGAATGTGAGACTGAGCCGCATGAGCTTTCTGCTGAGATTGTTTTTCGCTTTCCCGGTTTCCAACACGATGGGCCTCTAGTCCCTTCCCTTGTGCTGGGTTTTCTTTGTGTTCCACTTCCAACAACACAAGAGAAGACTCTACACATGGACATCACCAGATGGTCAACACCGAAATCAGATTGATTATATTCTTTGCAGCCAAAGATGGAGAAGCTCTATACAGTTAGCAAAAACAAGACCAGGAGCTGACTGTGGCTCAGATCATGAACTCCTTATTGCCAAATTCAGACTTAAATTGAAGAAAGTAGGGAAAACCACTAGACCATTCAGATATGACCTCAATCAAATCCCTTATGATTATACAGTGGAAGTAAGAAATAGATTTAAGGGTCTAGATTTGATAGATAGAGTGCCTGATGAACTCTGGACGGAGGTTCATGACATTGTAGAGGAGACAGGGACCAAGACCATCCCCATGGAAAGGAAATGCCAAAAAGCAAAACGGCTGTCTGAGGAGGCCTTACAAATAGCTGTGAAAAGAAGAGAAGCGAAAACCAAAGGAGAAAAAGAAAGATATAAGCATCTGAATGTAGAGTTCCAAAGAATAGCAAGGAGAGATAAGAAAGCCTTCCTCAGCAATCAATGCAAAGAAATAGAGGAAAACAACAGAGTAGGAAAAACAAGAGATCTTTTCAAGAAAATTAGAGATATCAAGGGAATATTTCATGCAAAGATGGGCTCGATAAAGGACAGAAATGGTATGGACCTAACAGAAGCAGAAGATATTAAAAAGAGGTGGCAGGAATACACAGAAGAACTGTACAAAAAAGAGCTTAATGACGAAGATAATCACAATGGCATGATGACTCACCTGGAGCCAGACATCTTGGAATGTGAAGTCAAGTGGGCCTTAGAGAGCATCACTATGAACAAAGCTAGTGGAGGTGATGGAATTCCAATTGAGCTATTTCAAATCCTGATAGATGATGCTGTGAAAGTGCTGCACTCAATATGCCAGCAAATATGGAAACCTAGCAGTGGCCACAGGACTGGAAAAGGTCAGTCTTCATTTCAATACCAAAGAAAGGCAATGCCAAAGAATGCTCAAACTACTGCACAATTGCACTCATCTCACACGCTAGTAAAGTCATACTCAAAATTCTCCAAGCCAGGCTTCAGCAGTATGTGAACCGTGAACTTCCAGATGTTCAAGCAGGTTTTAGAAAAGGCAGAGGCACCAGAGATCAAATTGCCAACATCCGCTGGATCATGGAGAAAGCAAGAGAGTTCCAGAAAAACATCTATTTCTGCTTCATTGATTATGCCAAAGCCTTTGACTGTGTGGATCACAATAAACTGTGGGACATTCTGAAAGAGATGGGAATCCCAGACCACCTGACCTGCCTCTTGAGAAACTTGTTTGCAGGTCAGGAAGCAACAGTTAGAACTAGACATGGACCAACAGACTGGTTTCAAATAGGAAAAGGAGTATGTCAAGGCTGTATATTGTCACCCTGCTTATTTAACTTATATGCAGAGTACATCATGAGAAATGCTAGGCTGGAAGAAGCACAAGCTGGAATCAAGTTTGCTGGGATAAATATCAATAACCTCAGATATGCAGATGACACCACCCTTTTGGCAGAAAGTGAAGAGGAACTCAAAGGCCTCTTGATGAAAGTGAAAGAGGAGAGTGAAAAGGCTGGCTTGAAGCTCAACATTCAGAAAACAAAGATCATGGCATCTGGTCTCATCACTTCATGGGAAATAGATGGGGAAACAGTGGAAACAGTGTCAGACTTTATTTTTTTGGGCTCCAAAATCACTGCGGATGCTGATTGCAGCCAGGATGTTAAAAGACGCTTACTCCTTGGAAGGAAAGTAATGACCAACCTAGATAGCATATTAAAAAGCAGAGACATTACTTTGCCAACCAAGGTCCATCTAGTCAAGGCTATGGTTTTTCCCGTGGTCATGTATGGATGTGAGAGTTGGACTGTGAAGAAAGCTGATCGCCAAAGAATTGATGCTTTTGAACTGTGGTGCTGGAGAAGACTCTTGAGAGTCCCTTGGACTGCAAGGGATCCAACCAGTCCATTCTAAAGGAGATCAGTCCTGGGTATTCATTGGAAGGACTGATGCTAAAGCTGAAACTCCAATACTTTGGCCACCTCATGCGTCGAGTTGACTCACTGGAAAAGAGTCTAATGCTAGGAGGGATTGGGGGTGGAAGGAGAAGGGGACGACAGAGAATGAGATGGCTGGATGGCATCACCGACTCGATGGACATGAGTTTGAGTGAACTCTGGGAGTTGGTGATGGACAGGGAGGCCTGGTGTGCTGTGATTCATGGGGTCGCAAAGAGTTGGACACGACTGAGCTACTGAACTGAACTGAACTGTACCGCGGGAGCTTTCGCTGAGTTGGGCTCCCTCTGTGCTTGGCCTCTTCCACGTGGAGGTTGTTTCAGTCAGGTTAAACCCAACGGCACTATAGATGGCAGGCAAATGTATTCCCCTTGGTTCTGTCCCATCACAACAAATATTTGGAGTGACAGACATTAAAGCCCTTGACGTGTCATAGCTCTCGGGTCTTGGACAGACTGTGTTATAGCTCTCAGATCTCGAATACACCATGTTATAGCTCTTAGACAAATCAGTGTTACAGCTTTATTTTATTTAGATAATAACAGAAAAATCCATCCTTGAGGCATGAGGGCATGTCGACCCAAAGACGCAAAGAGAAGCGGGCCCCAGTGCACAGGAGAAGAGAGAGAGAGCGCGCTTTGGCTCCTTTTTTTATATGTTTTTCTCTCCCTGGGCCTGTCCTATGTAAACTGGGCCAACCAGGAGTACTATTTGTTTTACCTGAGGTCCTCACTCTGGTCCTTGGACCTTTCTTTGTTCTATTTTTGCGGGCTTTTCCCTTCCTTGTCTTTTAGCCACTGCCATTTTGGACTCCTCTTCCCTATTCTAACTACCTAACAATAGGATTAGTTTCCAGGTTGTCTTTAGCCAATCATTCTGACTCAGAATTCTTTCTGGTGGTGCATGCCTTGTTCAGCCAAGATGGATGCCAGTGAGGAGGATTCTGGGAGGTGGTCAGACATGTGGTGTCTCCTTTTGACCTTTCCCGAAGTCTTCAGGTTGGTGGTGGATTATTAATTCCTTGTTCCTTACCAGGACCTCCTGTCATAAAATAACTCATGCAAATGGTTACTATGGTGCCTGACCAGGGTGGGCGGTTTCAGTCAGTCTGCTTTCCCTAACACCTCTGGCCCTAAAGCCCTTACATTTCTACACTGGCAACTTAGATGAAAAATGTTCAGGGGAAGTCGAGGACAGAGCAGCCCCACGTCTGGTGAATAGGCTTCTAATCCTTATCAAGAGTTTCTGACTGAGTTAGGTGCTGTCCTGAAAGTTCCTGAACTCAGCCACACATACTAGATCTTCCTGAATCTTTGCCACAGTTACTCCCATTTTATAGATGTGAAAACTGGAGGCACTAAGAGGCTGATTGTCGTACTCAAAACACACAGTCAGTAAGTGGTAGGGTCTGGATCTGGTTTCAAGTCTACTCTAAGCCACACTGAGAGTCCGTCTCAGAGATGTTGAGCAGACTTAGACATGTGTGTTTTGCAGTGTTTTCTAGAATTCTTCCTGAGCCCCTGATTCATTGTTCTTCAACTCAGTGAGACAGAAAAGCTAGTGACCCAGGATGCACCTTTAAAGGGAGACCTGCAGGACTCCTTATGCTAAATGAACTCCCCAGCACTATTAGTAATCCCATCATATGAGGCTCATTCCTTTCAGCTTTAAAGTGTTTCTGGTTCTTAAGAACCTTTTTTTCAAATTGCAAATATCCTTGGATGTAACAAAAATCACAGTTAGGTCTAGGACCCTGAGAATGAAACCCAGGACCAAGATTTGGTTCTGGGGAGCAGGGAACTCAAATCTGGGAAAGATGCAGTATTAGAGGGGCTGGGGCAAATGTTGAAGAAGATTCAGGCCCAGATGACTCTTGGTGACCCAGTGCCCATGGACATTTCCCATCAGCTCCGAGCCACTCATCTACAGCAACTTGGGAGGAGTGGGATGGGATGGGGTCAGGTGACTCCTCTCGTTGGTTTCCAACTGATATTCACTTACTCTCATCAAGCTGTCTGATCAGAGGTCACCTCCAGACTCATCTCTCCTCTACCTTTTCCAAGATGCACGGGGAAGGTCCATTCCCATGTCCATTCAAGCCTGAATGGAGAGACCTGACCAATGCCTTAGTTTTGTCCCTCCCCCTGCCTCAGTAGACATTTGCAAGCTGGGAGGATTTTAAACCCTTCCAGCCCCCCTCCTTTCCCCAATCCTCCTATCTCTCCCATCTACTGTCATTGTTGGAAATGAATCATGTAAACAAACATTAAAAAATAAATCTACAGAAGCCCTAATTGAATCTTCCTGCTGCATTGTTATAGAGAAACAAGGGTAATTTCCTGTCAGTTATTGAGCTATTTAGCAATTATTTCTTATCATTAGTTTGCAAATTCAAACAGCATCAAATTCTGTTTGCCAAATTACAAAGGCATGGCATCATGGAAGGGCCCTCTTTGCAGGAGCCAGGCCTTCCTCAGCTCTCCCCACCTCTTTCCAGGCCTGCCAGCCTGCAGCAGCTTCTGCAAGAAAGGTCAGTGCCCTGGGAGAGCCCGCCTAATGGGTGTTTTGCTTCCTTTGGCACTCTCATTAGCTAATGGAGCGAGCTGCTTCCCAGGGGACTGACAGCCCCACAGGGGAGCTTGCAGTTGGCATGTGCATCTGCCACCCCTGGGATTGGGTCACCTGGCAGGCCAGGCTCTACTAAATAGCTAAGCCAGATGAAGACGTGAGCATTCTACATTATCAACCTTCACCGTCTGTTTTCTTTGCCTACAGTCAGGTCTATTTTTCTTATGTATTTCTCAGGCACTCAATTCACAACACGCATGCCCAGGAAGGCCACAGACACTGTCCCTGTCATTATAGATGCAGACACGGGCTGAAGAAGAGCATCAGTACAAGGAGAGAACAGCCAGCAGGCCATCATTCAAGGTGGGAGTGGCTTTAAACAATTCTCACAAATGACACTTGCTTCCAAGTAATATTGGGTGAGATATTTCTTGAGAACAGCCCGAGAGAGGGCGGAAGTCACAAAGGACACAACACCAGTGCATCTACAAAATTCCCAACTGTCACACTGTCTGGGTGATGGAGCTGCAGGGAGCTTGTGGTCTGATTGAGCTACTGTTAACTTATGCTATCAGCTGCTGACACCCACTTTCCACCCCCACCCCCCACCCCACCCCCCCCCCCCACCATTGGGAAGCTGCTCGATTGCACCACAAAAGCCTCTTGTTACCAAGCCAAACTTGTGTCTGCTTGTCCCACACAGTAAAACCAGTCTACTGGGTTATGGTGAAGGTTAAGTGCAGTATTTATTATAGGGAGCCAAGCAAGGAATCCAATAGCTAGTTCTCAAAACTCCTGAACTTCCTGATGGGTTTCAGCAAGACATTTTTAAAGGCAAGGTGATGGAGGGGTGTCCCAGGGTATGTGATCAGCTTGTGTACAATTCTCTGTTTGGTTGATGTTGAGGTAAAAGGGTGGTGTCAAAGAGGGTAATATTATCAATCCTTAGGCTCCAGAAGGTCTGGGAGCTATGTGTTCGTGATCATTAAGTAGTTAATTTCTTCCATTTGGTGGTGGTTTTATTATCTGAAAAACAACTCAGGAAATGTTCATCAGATATACTATTACCTAGGTAGTTCAGAGACGAGCTAAAGTAGAAGACCTGGAGGCTTGGTCTGTCCTGGGAAAGCCCCATATGGTCCTGCTTGGTTACAACTCTTCTCTCTACCTCTCCCACAACCCTCATGCCCAAAGGCCCAGTAAAATACTTAGAACATGTACAGGCAGATAGTAAGAGAACTTGCAGTGGGAACAAGGATGAGTGGCTGTGTAACAAACTACCCCTAAATTTAACAGCTTAAACCAGCAAACATTTGTCATCTCATAGGTTCCATGGGTCAGGAATCTGGTGTGTTTTGTTGAGTGCCTCTAACCCACTATCTCTTAAGAGACTGAGGTTGCAATGAAGCTCTTGGCAAATGCCTTGGACTCATCCAAGGCTAACAGGGTGTAGGGAATCTGCTTCCAAAGTTACTTATGAGGTCATGGGTATGTGGATTGACCTTGGTACCTCTCTTAAAGGGTTCTTCCTTGAGTTGTGCAATCTAGAAGAGAGGAAGAGAGCTTCCTCAAAAAGAAGCTGTGATTATTTTGTCACCTATATCAGATATGATGTCCCATCACTTTTTCTGTATTCTCTTTGGTAGAAGTGAGTCACCAGGTCCTCACTTACGTAAGCCATGAATATTAGGAGGTGAGGCTCACTGGTGTCACTCAAAGGTCACCCACCACACAGACCATCAAAAATCCAGTGTCTCTGGATTTTCCCCTCATCTTTTTGTCTTCTCTTAATTTAGCAGTAATTAGTGGAGCGTCTATAATGCACAATGCCTTGTGATAAATACCATGAGTAACGCAACAACACTTAATAACAGAGTGCCTTTCTTTCTTGGGGGCCCCAAGTCCATGGATGAGATGAGACAAGACTATCTTGTCTTATCCTGGAAGCAGCTTGAGGCTCAGGCTGAGGAACCAGTAGCACGATGGTGACTCTGATGAGGAAGCTAATTCTTTGGGGGAGATCAATCAAGGAAAGCGTCCTTTGCTCTTTCTAATCCACAAATAGGAAGGAAGAAGGGAAAAAGAAAAAGAAGAAAGGAGGAAGAAAAGGAAGGTAGGTAAGACGGAAGCATGGAGGAAGAAGAAAGAAAAGATGAAAAGAAGGAAGGGAGGGAGGGAAAAAATGTGCCAGAGATAGCTTTCTAAATTCACTTCTTTTCTTAAAGATATTTTAATGATTCTCTTGTTTTCCAGTCCCTAAGTCCTATCCAATTCTTTGCAAATTCATGGGCTGCAGCAGGCCAGGCTTCCCTAATACATAAATAAAGTATCACTTAGACTGGGATTCAAAGCTTTTCCAAAGGTCTGTTCTCTAACAGTCCCCACCCTAGTCTTACCTTCCACACTTAAACGGTGAAGTAAATCATTGGTGGATTCAGGATTTTAATCCAATCTCCCCAATTTCTAAAGCTCATATAATTTCTACCATACTACTCTGCTCCTCAAATCAGTGTAGTATGGTACAATACAATTTGACAACCAGTTAAATATCGGTAGCAGAGGAAAGGAACAGTTTGACCATCACTTTAGACTCCAGCTGGAATGGATCTGGAAATGGTAATGTTGCTGCTTAAAGACAGAAGGGTTGAAAACTCCTATTTTAGCTTGCCACTTTGAAGTTCTGACAGGACCTTTGAAAGGTAAGGTCCTAGGTGAAAAGCGAGCTTGGAGATATAGTGGAAGATTTTCAGAGTTGTCCTCTGAAAGGTTCAGTTCAGTTCAGTTCAGTTCAGTCCAGTTCAGTTCAGTTCAGTCGCTCAATCGTGTCTGACTCTGAAAGGTTAAGAAGTAGTAAATGAAGTGTTAGTAGTGGTTGAAATTTCCAATATTGACAAAAACCAACATTGATAGTTGTGGTTTTCTCACATAGGAATATGAAAAGGTTAAACAACAGAACCTCAGGTGTTGCAGTCTATAGGTGGTTGAAAAACAATTTTGCATTGTTTCATGCAAAATAGAAGGTATTCATGGAGAAATTGTTTTTCAATAGTTAGGGGATTCTTTCCAGTGGAACTCAATTTGGAAGGGGCCCTTTTCCCACCAAAAGCCATGAAAGCCTATATAAAACTTTATGCCACTTGTGGTTGTTGTTCAGGTGCTAAGTCATGCAGCATGCCAGGCTTCCCTGTCCTTCATTATCTCCTGGAGTTTGCCCGAGTTCATGTCCATTGAGGCAGTGATACCATCCAGCCATCTCATCTTCTGTTGCCCCCTTCATCTCCTGCCCTCAATCTTTTTCAGAAAAGGTTAGTTTTCATTTCAACTCTGCCACTTGTGGCGGGCAACCTCTAAAAGGGTCTCCAGTGACCCTAACCTCCTGGTATTCACACTCTTTAGTAAAGCCTCTTCCTGAGTGTGGGCTGGAGCTAGAAGGTCTCTTCAAGTAAGTAGAATGCAGCAGAGGAGATGGGTTCATTTCTGAGATAGGTTACAAAAAAGACTATATTTTCTATCTTGGGTGCCCCCCTCTGGCTCATACACTCATTTGCTCTGAGTGAAGACAGACACTATGTTGTGAGCAAGGAACTGATATCTTTGGCCAACAAACCTGAGCCTACCAACAGCCACAAGAGTGAGGTTGAAAGAGCATTTTCCTCCAGTCGAGCCTTCATAAGCCAGTACTTTGATCATCTGAAAGAGACACAGAGCAGAGGTGTCCAGTTAAGTCATGCCTGGATTTCTGACCTTCGGGAGCCATAACATAATACATACATATTGCTTTAAGCCACTGCATTTTGAGGAAATTTGTTACAGAGCAACAGATAACCAATGCATCATTCTAAGTACCTCAAGGTGAGAGAAATAGACTAATCTGCTAACTGGAAGCTGGAGAAGAATGTCTCAGAGACTCAAAACACACCAGTTTTGCACAGATCAGTATAGAAGTTGTCTGGAATTGGAAGATAGAGATCTTTGGAATTAGCCTCCAATTCAAGGAAGTCATGAATTAACCCAGGACATGAACTGAGACTGAACAATAAAGCAAAGGAGAGGATTCAAACAAAGTCAGATCAGAGACAGTTCTCTTGTTCAGTCACTAAGTCTTTTCTGACTCTTTGTGACCCCATGGATGCATGCCAGGCTCCTCTAACCTTCACTATCTCCCAGAGTTTGCTCAAACTCGTGCCCATTGAGTCAGTGATACCATCCAACCGTCTTGTACTCTTTCTCCACTTCTTCTCTTGCCTTCAATCTTTCCCAGCATCAGGGTCTTTTCCAATGAGTCGGCTCTTCACATCAGGTAGCTAAAGTATTGGATCTTCAGTTTCAGTATCAGTCCTTGCAACAAATATTCAGGATTGATTTCCTTTAGGATTGACTGGTTTGATCTCCTTGTAGTCCAAAGAGACAGTTCCCTTAGTTTCTCCAGAAAGAGATTTCACAAAAGTCTCAGGTCAGAAAGTATTAGGAATGAAACCAGAATATCACAGTGTTGATATCTACGTGTTAATTGTAGTATGTAGTACATAGAACAAGGCTCTCAAAGCTCAACCCAAGGCTTGTCACTATGATGTTGTGAATGTCTAAACAACAATCTGTACTATCAGCCAGGGTCTGTTTAAAAAGTAGCTAATCTGCATCTGGAGAAGGCAATGGCAACCCACTCCAGTACTCTTGCCTGGAAAATCGCATGGACAGAGGAGCCTGGTGGGCTGCAGGCCATGGGGTCGCTAAGAGTCAGGCACAACTGAGCGACTTCACTTTCACTTTTCACTGTCATACATTGGAGAAGGAAATGGCAACCCATTCCAGTGTTCTTGCCTGGAGAATCCCAGGGACGGGGGAGCCTGGTGGGCTGCCGTCTATGGGGTCACACAGAGTTGGACACGACTGATGCGACTTAGCAGCAGCAATCTGCATCTACGGGTTTCCCAGGAGGCTCAGCACTAGAGAAACCTTCGCTGATGCAGGAGACATGAGTTTGATACCTGTGTTGGGAAGATCCCTGGAGAAGGAAATGGCAACCCGCTCCAGTATTCTTCCTAGGAAAATCCCATGGACAGAGGAGCATGGCGGGCTACAGCCCATAGGGAGCAAAAGGGATGGACATGACTTAGAGACTAAACAACAACAATAGCAACAGCCTGAATCTATAAGCACCTATTATGGCCGGGCACCTTTCCTAGTACTTTACATGTCACCAGTGACCTCGTGATGTAGGTACTATTATCACCGTCACTTTGTAAATAAGAAAACTGAGGCAGAGAAACTTTAAATAACTTGCTTAAGCACCTAGCCAGGAAGTGGTAGAATCAGGATTTGAGAATCCATTACAGTGTGGGAGACCCAGGTTCGATCCCTGGGTTGGGAAGATTCTCTGGAGAAGGAAATGGCAACCCAATCCAGTACTCTTGCCTGGAAAATCCCATGGCAGAGGATCGTGGTAGGCTACAGTCCATGGGGTCGCAAAGAGTCAGACACGACTGAAAGACTTCACTTTAGTGCTACTACTCTGAAATACATTTCTGATGAGCCTTTTCCTGGAAAGGTAAAGAAAGGGGGCAGTGTTTAGTCCCGAAAGCAGAAAACAAGGTTAAGAAATTTCTTAACCTTCCAGATGGTATAAAAGACCAGAAAATAAGTCACTCTATGGGAAAAGTGAGAGAGGGTGAGCTGGACCTTTCTGATTGACCCTCCAGATCTATGCTGTGCCTTGATCTACACAGCTCTGTGTTCTAGGAGGCTGATGTATAGAAACCACAACAACTTTCTCACTTGTTGTCTGGCTTCCACTTGGATTTGGGCCAAAAAGAGGCACTTGCAGAGGTTTAGGATAGAGGGGGCTCCAGTTTCCTCCTTGTTGAGTTGTCATGAGCTGGTCGCATCCTCTTTGTAGGATCAGTGCTCTTGCCTGGCAGCCCTATCTGTAGAACCACCCTCTCCAGGCCTCAGTAAGTACTCTGTCCCTGTCCTTTAAACCCACAGTGTGGTGGCCAGTCCTGGAGATATTGTAATATTCTTTGTGGGTTCCTGAACCCTGCCACATCTTTGTACATAGTCCCCTTATTAAACTCTCTCTTGTCTGAATACATCATTTGCCTTTGGCTGTGACCCTGGTCAGACCTTAGGGTTTACCTACCACATCCAGGAAACTTGCCTAGAAGTTTGAGGGAAGGAAGAAAAAAGTAGCACTGCCTGGTGTCACTCATATTATCTTTCCTTTCTGCTCCTTGTGGTCTTGAGCCAAGGGTTCACAGAGAGAGAAAGAGGTAAGGGCTCCAGTAAAATGAAAGGTCGTATCACCAAACGTGAGTGAGAAATCAAAACAGGAGGTGACCCTGCAGCCAAATGGAAAATTACAATAGTTACTCAGAGGCCACTTTTAGACAATCTCAGCATCCCCTAAACATAAAAGGCAACATTTGTAGGGCTGCTTCTCCAGCATTCTTGCCATAAAAGTCTGTAAACCGGAGAAGACCATCACTGTGACCAATTTCCCGTGATTGTGCTCTCAGTTGATGTAGCCCCAGGGAAACTAAAATGATATATATTTATGCTGCTGAAAGTAGTTGTTAATTTGTATAACGTTCAGGAGTAAAATGTGTACCGATAAGAACAGGTTATACATAGCTGACAGTTTAGTCAAAATTCTGGTGAACCAGACTAAACTATTTGAAAAGGAAGAAAAATAGATAGTTGGTGTTGTGGCAGTCAAGGAAATTAGGTGCCTCTCATTGGTAATGAATCACCACATAGTTTATGTGTAGAGGTTCCAGAGCTTGGACCACAAGGAAGATGAGAATAGATTCAAGTTCACTGAGAAATCCTCCACTCTTGTCTTTCAGGTCTCCCTCTAGAATCTATTTTCACGGGGCTAGGCTTTCACAGCTGACAGGTCAAATCTGCTGAATACAAGGTTTCACATTTCAAAAATTTTATACAAATATTATCATAATCCAGGGCTGTTCCTGAAACTTGCTTTTCTCTGCTGATTTCTATCCATATGATATCTATAGTTCCCCGGGCAAGAGAAAGTGTTTAAAAGCTTTGGGTAAGAGGCTTCAGGTATATGCCTAAAATATGAGTTTTGGAACATCAGGCTGGAAAAGGGCTGGCACATCTCCTCAAGTACCTGAATCCATCCACAACATACTCACAGCATTGACTCTGCCCTGAAGAGCTAAAGGCAGGTCTACACAGGCTGAGGCAGAGGACATGCCATGGTAAATGGATTGATTTTTGTGACAAAAATCAACTTTTGACAATCAATTTTGTCACAAAAAAAATCAATCTTGTTTAGAATGGAAAGCTTATCTCATTCCTGGGAAATTCAGAAGATAGAGAAACTGGAAGATCAGCTGAAAACTAGCATGTTATAAAAGCTATTAGAAATTGTCTTTTGAATCTGCCAAAACCTCTTGCCTCAGCACTGTGTTGGCATAACTTAGATACTCAGAAAGTATGTGTTGAATAAAGACACGCCCTTTACGCTAAAATCTTAAAATAGAGCGCTGTTCACCTATGTCCATATAGATGGTATGTGATCTGATCAGGTGTGTGTAACTGTGCTCTCTTGGTGTCTCTCTCTCTCTCTCTCTCTCTCTTTATATACAGCTTGAGTAATTTCCAATGTGGGTAATTATCTTCATCACTTAGAATTCTTCACAGATATGACATTAGGGTGAACCCCTCTAGATGATGCTGAAATTGATTGGATAGGCTCAGTAATAACTGGACTTTGGTTTTTATCTCACTGTAATATCAGTAATCATTTGTCAATGGCTACTGTCATTGATTCATTATGAAATTCTTTCATACACTTGAATTTTAATAATTTTGTTTTAAACCAAAGTATTAATTTGTGCTCATGATTGTATACAGTAAAAACAAATATAGTAATGATACAATAATAATAATTATTAAAGCCCTGAAATAGAGGAGAGGGGAGGGAGAAAACTTCTGTAATGAATACATGTATTTCTAATTTACTCAGAGCTGATGTCCATTTCAGCTGTGAGAAGAAATGCAACTTTTTATCTTCTCAACATCATCGTTATTTATATCTCACCTACAATCTATGCTATAAAACTTTAAAGAGTGAAAAGTTTTAAACGACATTCAGGATTCAGGAAGATCCTGTATAAAGAGAAGGAACAGGTTGGTTCACATAAACAGGCACATATATTGGCAGGCTGACATGTACAAATATAGACACCATCTAAAGAGGGCTATGAGGAAGGAGCCATGTCAAAGCTGATAAATTATTCATCACCTGTTCTGCAGAGTGAACACTATCAGGTAATGATCTGTAATTATTAATAAATAATTTAAGCTTTAATAGCTCTGAAATGAAATGCTTAATTGCATCACAACATAATTAATGGAATTAGCTGCAGTGTTTAAAATGAGACTTTTTTTCCTTCATTCTTTCTTTTTCACATTTTCTTCACCCCCAGTGCCGGTAACCCAGAGGATAAATAGGATGATTAAACTGTAAATGAGTGTGTGTGTGTGTTTCAGCATGGGAATATGCAAGTGGGTTTGTTCTGTGACTCTTGATATCCAAGGTATGCCAGGAAGGAGAGAAATGAGCTTTGGCAATTCATCACTGACAATAAACCTAGTGGGGAATTTTCCTCAGGTTGACACAATATTTAATTCAGCAAATACAAAGGACCTACTATACACATGGACATGAATTTGAGCAAACCCTGGGAGATAGATAGTGGAGGACAGAGGAGCCTGGTGGGCTCATGGAGTCACAAAGAATCAGACAGGAATCAGCAACTGCACAGCAAACAACAATTATGTCCGAAGATTTGTGGCTGGTGTGACAGGGTCAGTGAGGAGAGAGGAAGGAAGGGAGTGGTGGTTTCAAACACAAATAAGAGGAATTCCTGGCCCTTTGGAGTTCATGGTCTAGTTTACAAACTTGTAGGTAAAACTGGGAAAGACAGAAGAAAGATCAGCAGATGCAAAGGGAAGCTTGGTGGACCCCAGCGGCTCACAGGGCCGCAGATCCCATCCAGCACGGAAGCTCAATCAGCTTTGTCACTGTAGGGTCCATGGTGGTTCACAGAGCTCTGAATATCCCCGCATTACTCCTGGGCTCCCAGACTTTCTCTACTTTTGCCTCCGTTTTGGAAATCCAGGCTCCAGCCTCTTGCTTGCTATTGTTATTGCTGTTCAGTTGCTAAGTTGTGTCTGACCCTTTTGCAAGCCCATGGACTACAGCCCCCCAAGCTCCTCTGTTCATGGAATTCTCCAGGCTAGAATACTGAATGGGATGCCATTTCCTTTTTCAAGTGATCTTCCTGACCCAGGGATCGAATTCGGTTGTCCTGCATTGCAGGCAGTTTCCTTACCGTCTGAGCCACCAGATTAGAGCAGTTTAAATTTACAGACAAGAAAATGGAAGCTTCAGTTAGAAACTTCCAGAGACTTGCACTTTGCAACCCTATCAAAAGGTGGTTTGGCCTCTGCTCCACCTCTTGTGTTTTACACCCACACACTTTCTCTGCACAGGAGTAAAAGGTACTCACTTTCCTGTCATTTGGCTTCCGGCTTGGCCCTGAGGCTTGCTTTGACCATTGGGCCAGTGGATGTGACTTGAGTAAAGGCTTGAAATGTACTTGTGTGTTTGGGTTTACTCTCCTGGGCCCTTGCCTTCCTCCAGAAATAGAAAATGTCTCAGAGAGCCACTAGTTCAAGGAAGTTGTAAAACAGGCAGAGGAAACCTGAAAGTGTCCTCTCCTTGAAGCCAGACTCAGCCACCTATAACGTAGAGGAGCTGAGCTCCAGTGACCAACAGATCAGTAGCCTGAAGCAGAACTTCCCCAGCTGACCTGTGCACTAGTGAGAGCGGAAATAACAGCTTATTGTTATATGCCATTGAGATTTTGTGGTTATTTGTTATGTAGCATTATTGTGACAATAGCTGACTAATACCACTCCTCCATTACACCCTCAGGCATTCTTAGACATGGACACTTAATTCTTTTCAACATTACTTATTACACTAAGCCAAGACATTTTGAAGACAAGTTCCCAAGCCCTTATTCCAACCAGATGGCTCCCCTCGAGCACTCACTGTAGAAATTCTGGAACGATCACAAGGCAGCTAGCAGTTAGTAGAGCTGGGATTCAAATCCATCTTTTTGACTCAGAAGCCTAGATTTCAGCACTGAATTAAAGGGTCCATCAAATATAAATGAACCCATATTGAAGTCCCCAACTGAAAGTGCCTGACAAGGCCTGCAGGAGAGGGTTCTCTGCCTCCAGATTATCCACGTTACCTCCAAGTGACCCATTGTTCCTTTTTTCATCTCTTGCTTCTTGAATAGTCATTGTGTGGCGCTGTGCCTTCACTCCCACTCTTAATCTAGCCTAAAGATGTTATTGGAACAGTGTGTGTGTGGGTAGGGCTGCTCACTGCTCAGAAGCCAATAAACAGGCCAGGTTGGTGGGAAGGAAAGTTTGCTTTCTTTCAGTTCAGTTCAGCTGCTCAGTCCTGTCCAACTCTTTGTGACCCCCATGGCCAGCAGCACGCCAGGCTTCGCTGTCTATCGCCAAATCCTGGAGTTTACTCAAACTCATGTCCGTTGCGTCAGTGATGCCATCCAACCATCTCATCCTCTGTCGTCCCCTTCTCCTCCTGCCTTCAATCTTTCCCAGCATCAAGGTCTTCTCTAGTGAGTCAGTTCTTCACATCAGGTGGCCAAAGTATTGGAGTTTCAGCTTCAGCATGAGTCCTTCCAATGAATATTCAGGACTAATTTCCTTTAAGATGGACTGGTTGGATCTCCTTGCAGTCCAAGGGACTCTCAAGAGTCTTCTCCAACACCACAGTTTGAAAGCATCAATTCTTTGGCACTCAACTTTCTTTATAGTCTAACTAGTCATGTATGTATGTGAATCCATACATGACTACTGGAAAAATCATACCTTTGACTAAACGGATGCTTGTTGGCAAAGTAACG
Organism: Moschus berezovskii; assembly: GCF_049115385.1. Taxonomy (NCBI): domain Eukaryota; kingdom Metazoa; phylum Chordata; class Mammalia; order Artiodactyla; family Moschidae; genus Moschus; species Moschus berezovskii. The sequence goes on along the minus strand of NC_142466.1, from coordinate 75,361,906 downwards.
TCTCTGATTTTTAATATGCTGTCTAGGTTTGGAGAAGGAAATGGCAACCCACTCCAGTGTTCTTGCCTGGAGAATCCCAGGGACGGGGGAGCCTGGTGGGCTGCCGTCTATGGGGTCGCACAGAGTCGGACACGACTGAAGTGACTTAGCAGCAGCAGCAGGTTCATCATAGCTTTTCTTCCAAGGAGCAAGTGTCTTTTAATTTCATGGCTGCAGTCACCATCTGCAGTGATCTTGGAGCCCAGAAAAATAAAGTCTCTCCCTGTTTCCATTGTTTCTCTATTTGCCATGAAGTGATGGGACCGGATGCCATGATCTTAGTTTTTTGAATGTTGAGTTTTAAGTCAACTTTTTTACTCTCCTCTTCACTTTCATCAAGAGGCTCTTTAGTTCATCTCTGCTTTCTGCCGTAAGGGTGGTGTCATCTGCATATCTGAGGTTATTGATATTTCTCCTGGCAATCTTTATTCCAGCTTGTGCTTCATCCAGCCCAGCATTTCTCATGATGTTCTCTGCATATCAGTTAAATAAGCAGGGTAACAATATGCAGCCTTGACATACTCCTTTCCCAATTTGGAAGAAGTCCATTGTTCCAAGTCCGGTTCTAACCTTTGCTTCTTGACCTTCATACAGATTTCTCAGAAGGCAGGTCAGGTGGTATTGTATTCCCATCTCTTGAAAAATTTTTCCGTTTGTGTGATCCACACAGTCCAAAGCTTTGACATAGTCAATAAAGCAGAAGTAGATTTTTTTCTGGAATTCTCTTGCTTTTTTGATGATGATCTAGTGGATGTTGGCAATTTGATCTCTGATTCCTCTGCCTTTTCTAAAAGCAACTTGAACATCTGGAATTTCATGGTTCACATACTGCTTAAGCCTGGCTTGGGGAATTTTGAGCATTACTTCACTAGTGTGTGAGATGAGTGCAATTGTGCAGTAGTTTGAGCACCTTTGACATTGCCTTTCTTTGGGATTGGAATGAAGACTGACCTTTTCCAGTCCTGTGGCCACTGCTGAGTTTTCCAAATTTGCTGGCATATTGGGGGCAGCACTTTCACAGCATCATCTTTCAGAATTTGAAGTAGCGCAACTGGAATTCCATCACCTCCACTAGCTTTGTTCGAAGTGATGTCTCCTCAGGCCCTCTTGACTTCACATTCCAGGATGTCTGGCTTTAGGTGAGTGATCACACCATTGTAGTTATCTGGGTCATAAAGATCTTTTTGTACAGTACTTCTGTATATTCTTGCCATCTCTTCTTAATATCTTCTGCTTCTGTTAGGTCCATTCCGTTTCTATTCTTTATTGTACCCATCTTTGCATGAAATGTTCCCTTGCTATCTCTAATTTCCTTGAAGAGATCTCTAGTCTTTGCCATTTTATTGTTTTCCTCTATTTCTTTGCATTGGTCGCTAAGGAAGGTTTTCTGATCTCTCTGTGCTATTCTTTGGAACTCTGCATTCAAATGGGTAAATCTTTCCTTTTTTCCTTTGCCTTTTGCTTCTCTTCTTTTCTCAGCTATTTGTAAGGCCTCCTCAGACAGCCATTTTGCTTTTTTGCATTTCTTTTACGTGGGGATGGTCTTGATCACTGCCTCCTGTACAATGTCATGAACTCCCATTCATGGTTCTTCAGACACTTTATTAGATCTAGTCCCTTGAATCTATTTGTCACTTTCACTGTATAATTGTAAGGGATTTGATTTAGGTCATACCTGAATGGTTTAGTGGTTTTCCCTACTTTCTTCAATTTAAGTCTGAATTTGGCAATAAGGAGTTCATGATCTGAGCCAGTCAGCTCCCAGTCTTGTTTTTGCTGACTGTATAGAGCTTCTCCATCTTTGGCTGCAAAGAATATAATCAATCTGATTTCAGTATTGACCATCTGGTGATGTCCATGTGTGGAGTCTTCTCTTATGTTGTTGGAAGAGGGTGTTTGCTATGACCAGCGCATTGTCTTGGCAAAACTCTGTTAGCCTTTCCCCTGCTTCATTTTGTACTCCAAGGCCAAATTTGCCTGTTACTCCAGGTGTTTCTTGACTTCTTACTTTTGCATTCCAATGCCCTATAATGAAAAGGACATCTTTTTTGGATGTTGGTTCTAGAAGGTCTTGAAGGTCTTCGTAGAACCATTAAATTTCAGCTTCTTCAGCATTACTGGTTGGGGCATAGACTTACGTTACTGTGATACTGAATGGTTTGCCTTGGAAATGAACAGAGATTCATTTTTGAGATTGCATCCAAGTACTGCATTTCTGACTCTTTTGTTGACTATGATGGCTAGTCCATTTCTTCAAAGGGATTCTTGCCCACAGTAGTAGATATAATGGTCATCTGAGTTAAATTCACCCATTCCAGTCCATTTAGTTCACTGATTCCTAAAATGTAGATGTCCATTCTTGCCATCTCCTGTTTGACCACTTCCAATTTGCCTTGATTCATGAACCTAACTTTCAAGGTTCCTATGCAATATTTCTCTTTACAGCATCAGACTTTACTTCCATCGCCAGTCACATCCACAAATGGGTGTTGTTTTTGCTTTGGCTCCATCTCTTCATTCTTTCTGGAAATATTTCTCCACTGATCTTTAGTAGGATAAGCATATTGGGCACCTACTGAACTGGGGAGTTCATCTTTCAGTGTCCTATCTTTTTACCTTTTCATACTGTTCATGGGGTTCTCAAGAAGAATACTGAAGTGGTTTGCCTTTTCCAGTGGACCACATTTTGTCAGATGCCAGTAACTCGGGGGGAGGGTGGCAAACATCTGTCCAAAGGCCACTCCTTCTCCACTGGCAACCAAGGGGACAAGAGCTTTTATAGACAGAAGCAGGGGTTGGGGGTTGCAGCTAGCAGCACAGTCAGCTGTGACAGTCTTCTTTAGATTGGTCATCGGTGGTCTGACCAGTGTCATCTTGGTTGTTTTAGGTACAGCTAATCTTCCATTCTAGACTCCGTTTGCTCCCATTTCTCTGTGGCCAGTTCTCAGAATTGTGGCAGGTCATATCCTGGGTATAGTCTGGTCATCTTGTAGATAACTTCTCTATCTGGGGTTTTATTATCTATATGATAACTCAAAGGATATGGCTCAGAATATTATCTATGACCCCTGAGAAAGAACTAAAGTTCCTTGACTATGCTTAATGACTGCATTATTAGTATTTAGTCTCCTATGACTGTTTTCCTTTGTTTCCACATTTCTCACTTCTCTGATTAAACTTATTCTTAGACTAAGGTTTTCCACAGGCAAAAGGCAGACAGAGGACATGGTGGTGGTGAGACAAGGACCATAGGGTCCTGCTCTGACGGATGGCTCACTCTGATAGTTTCCCATCCCAGCTTCAGCACCATCTGCAGGGCACAAGTCCCCGCATTCCTGCTCTGATCCAAACACAAGTCATTCTCAGATAAGACCCTTTTTTGCTTATGAAATTTTTCCCATCTAAGGAGGAATATCAGAACTCTAGAGCACAGAGACAAGCCCAGTTCATACCCAGATTCAATGAGGAAGGTATAGCACATAGACACCTGAGCTGACAAGCTACATGATGAAGATGATTGTGTGTTAGTTAGGCTACAATGGGGTGAGACTATTGGGGAGGAATCAGGACAGTTAATCCAACTCAGCAGGTGTTCAGTCCAGTTCAGTTCAGTTCAGTCGCTCAGTCGTGTCCCACTCTCCGCGACCCCATGAATCACAGCACGCCAGGCCTCCCTGTCCATCACCAACTCCCAAAGTTCACCCAAACTCATGTCCATCGAGTCGGTGATGCCATCCAGCCATCTCATTCGATGTTACAGGAGCCCAAATACCTATTTGGTTAAGTGCAGGCAAGATACAAGAGCCAAAAGGCTGGATCCAGAAGACTAGGATGAGGGGAATTATGGCACTTACTACATAGGACCAAGGTCTTTGCTATATTGCCCAGTGGGTCACAGGATGGTCTGTCTAGAGGGAAACAGGCCAGGGCAGAGACAACAGTGAAGATTATGAGAAATCATATTCCTGCAAGGCTCTTTCTGTCCTACCTCACCTTCTCAAACTGGCCATCTCAGCTTGGCTGATGATGGCAGTCAATCTGAGTGAGCCTGACCTTCTCTAGAGATGCCTGCCTGTCCCATATGGTCACATCCAGTCTGAATACCCCATTGCTTTCAGCATGGCTGGTATTGTTTTCTCATATTTCCATACCCTTTTATATTTATATTTATAATTTGATGTTCAATCATTTTAACTCAAGCTTTTAGTGTTGAAAGGTAAAAGAGGTTATTGGGTTCCTCTTCCTTGTACCAGTCAAAAGCATATTCCTTCCCCATCTTCCCAGTCATCAGTAAGCTAATTTTTTTTAACACTATCTTGAACTTCCCTGGTGGCCCAGAGATAGGGAGTCCCCTTTGCAATTCAAGGGACACAGGTTTGTTCCCTGGTCTGGGAAGATTCCACATGCTTCGGAGTAATTAAGACCAAGCACCACAACTAAGACTCGATGCAGCCAAATCAATCAATCAATAAATATTCTTTTTAAAATGCTATGTGGACCTAAGATTATATCTAATTTGAAGTGTACTTTAAATATGCATCAAATTACCTGAAGGAGGGCTTCCTGGGTACCTCAGCTGATAAAGAATCCACCTGCAATGCGGGAGACCTGGGTTCGATCCCTGGGTTGAGAAGATCCCCTGGAGAGGGACATGGCAACCCACTCCACTCTCCTTGCCTGGAGAATCCCCATGGACAGAGGAGCCTGGTGGGCCACAGTCCATGGGGTCACAAAGAGTCAGACACAACTGATCAACTAAGCACCCCAAAGGATCTATTTACTATCTCTGGTTTATGTAAAATAAGGTGTTGAAGGGTAGATGAAGTCTTTCCAGGGTGTCCAAAGAATGAGTAGTATTTAGAATTCACCCCTCTGCCTTTCTTCCACAGTATTAGTTCAGTGAATGCAATCACTTCTACCATGACCCTGTTAGACCCAAATTACCTGAATGAATAAAACATCATATCAGAACAGAACCTCAAAAAACTTCCAATCCAAACCCTTTATTTGATCATAAGGAAAGTGAGGTCCAGCAAAGGAATTGATGTTGGTGCTCTGGAATCTAGAATAAAATTCCAAAGAGTCTCCTGTTTATTGGGAAAGGATTGTTGTGAGGTTAGGGTGGGGGTGGGGGAGGTGGGTGGGGAAGGTATAGGGTTTAGGGCTTGGGCTCTCCAGGTAGAAAGTCTAGACCTGAATTCTACCTCTGACAATCACTAGCCTTATTCAATCTCTCTAAACTTTAAGTTTCCCATCTGTAAAATAGGGATAAAATCATACCTTTCTTATAAGGCCATTGTCATGTTTACATACGATCATCCATTGAAAATCATCATTTATAGTGCCTGGCATATTATAAGATTTTAATAAATATTAGTCACTTATGAATAGTCTGTGGAGTATCTGGGGGAGAGTGATCAGAGTCGGTCCATAGGGTCTCAGAGTTAGACATGACTGAAGTGACCTAGCATGCACACACATGTGAGATCTATGTTCCCTGACCAGGGATTGAACTCTTGCTCCCTGTTACCCTGCATTGGGATCATGAAGTCTTAACCACTGGACCACCAGGGAAGTCCCTGTCTGACCACTTTTTACCACCTTCATTATCACTTCTTGTTCATCCCACTACCATAGTCTTTTCCCTGGATTGCTGCAACACTTCCAACAGGTCCCCAAGCTTCATTTCTGGTTCCCTGGGGTCTATTTTCCACACAACAGTCAGAAGAATGCTTTTAGAACTTAACTAAGTTTGAGTCATCTTTCTGCTTAGAACCCTGAAATGGTTTCCCATTTCACACAGAACAAAGCCAAAGTCATTGTAGGTGCCCACAGGGCTCTGTATGATCTGCCTTCCAGTCTCATTGGATTTTTTCTACTATTTTTCTTCCCTTGCTCGAGTCTCACCAGCCTCCTTGCAGCTGCTGCTGCTGCTGCTAAGTCACTTCACTCGTGTCCAACTCTGTATGACCCATAGACAGAAGCCCACCAGGCTCCCCCGTCCCTGGGATTCTCCAGGCAAGAACACTGGAGTGGGTTGCCATTTCCTTCTCCAATGTGTGAAAGTGAAAAGTGAAAGTGAAGTCGCTCAGTCGTGTCCGACCCTTAGCGACCCCATGGACTGCAGCCTACCAGACTCCTCCATCCATGGGATTTTCTAGGCAAGAGTACAGGAGTGGCTTGCCATTGCCTTCTCTGGCCTCCTTGCAGAGCCTTTCCTAAATCCTTCACTGGCTGGCTTTTCTACTGGGGTCCTCACATCCTCACCCCCACTTCTTTTGAGTCCAGGTTCAGTTGTCACCTTCTAAATAAGGTCCACCCTGACCACTCTCCCCATCAAAATTTAAAATGTCAAGTCCCATCCGACACTTTTTCTATAGCATTTTCTTCTCCAGGGGATTTTCCTGACCCAGGGACTGAACACGGGTCTCTTGTGTCTCCTGTATTAGCAGGAGGATTCTTTACCACTGAGCCACCAGGGAAGCTCTAGCATTTACTACCTTATAATATATTACATGTCTTTACTAGCGTGTGAGATGAGTGCAATTGTGCGGTAGTTTGAGCATTCTTTGGCATTGCCTTTCTTTGGGATTGGAATGAAGACTGACCTTTTCCAGTCCTGTGGCCACTGCTGAGTTTTCCAAATCTGCTGGCATATTGAGTGCAGCACTTTCACAGCATCATCTTTCAAGACTTGAAATAGCTCAACTGGAATTCCATCACCTCCACTAGCTTTGTTCGTAGTGATGCTTTCTAAGGCCCACTTGACTTCACATTCCAAGATGTCTGGCTCTAGGTCAGTGATCACGTTATCGTGACTATCTTGGTCGTGAAGATCTTTTTTGTACAGTTCTTCTGTGTATTCCTGCCACCTCTTCTGCTTCTGTTAGGTCCATACCATTTTTGTCCTTTATCGAGCCCATCTTTGCATGAAATGTTCCCTTGGAATCTCTAATTTTCTTGAAGAGCTCTCTTGTTTTTCCTATTCTGTTGTTTTCCTCTATTTCTTTGCATTGATCACTGAGGAAGTCTTTCTTATCTCTCCTTGCTATTCTTTGGAACTCTGCATTCAGATGCTTATATCTTTCCTTTTCTCCTTTGCTTTTCGCTTCTCTTCTTTTCACAGCTATTTGTAAGGCCTCCTCAGACAGCCATTTCGCTCTTTTGCATTTCTTTTCCATGGGGATGGTCTTGGTCCCTGTCTCCTGTACAATGTCACGAACCTCCGTCCAGAGTTCATCAGGCACTCTATCAATCAGATCTAGTCCCTTAAATCTATTTCTCACTTCCACTGTATAATCATAAGGGATTTGATTGAGGTCATATCTGAATGGTCTAGTGGTTTTCCCTACTTTCTTCAATTTCAGTCTGAATTTGGCAATAAGGAGTTCATGATCTGAGCCACAGCCAGCTCCTGGTCTTGTTTTCGCTAACTGTATAAAGCTTCTCATGCTCAAAATTCTCCAAGCCAGGCTTCAGCAGTATGTAAACCACGAACTCCCAGATGTTCAAGCAGGTTTTAGAAAAGGCAGAGGCACCAGAGATCAAATTGCCAACATCCGCTGGATCATGGAGAAAGCAAGAGAGTTTCAGAAGAACATCTATTTCTGCTTCATTGACTATGCCAAAGCCTTTGACTGTGTCGATCACAATAAACTGTGGAACATTCTGAAAGAGATGGGAATCCCAGACCACCTGACCTGCCTCTTGAGAAACCTGTATGCAGGTCAGGAAGCAACTGTTAGAACTGGACATGGAACAACAGACTGGTTCCAAATAGGAAAAGGTGTACGTCAAGGTTGTATATTGTCACCTTGCTTATTTAACTTATATGCAGAGTACATCATGAGGAACGCTGGGCTGGAAGAAGCACAAGCTGGAATCAAGATTGCCGGGAGAAATATCAATAACCTCAGATATGCAGATGACACTACCCTTATGGCAGAATGTGAAGAGGAACTCAAAAGCCTCTTGATGAAAGTGAAAGAGGAGAGTGAAAATGTTGGCTTGAAGCTCAACATTCAGAAAACAAAGATCATGGCATCTGGTCCCATCACTTCATGGGAAATAGATGGAAAAACAGTGGAAACAGTGTCAGACTTTGTTTTTTTGGGCTCCAAAATCACTGCAGATGCTGATTGCAGCCATGAAATTAAAAGACGCTTGCTCCTTGGAAGGAAAGTTATGACCAACCTTGATAGTATATTAAAAAGCAGAGACATTACTTTGCCAACCAAGGTCCGTCTAGTCAAGGCAATGGTTTTTCCCGTGGTCATGTATGGATGTGAGAGTTGGACTGTGAAGAAGGCTGATCGCCAAAGAATCGATGCTTTTGAACTGTGGTGTTGGAGAAGACTCTTGAGAGTCCCTTATACTGCAGGAAGATCCAACCAGTCCATTCTAAAGGAGATCAATCCTGGATGTTCATTGGAGGGACTGATGCTAAAGCTGAAACTGCAATACTTTGGCCACCTCATGCGACGAGTTGACCTACTGGAAAAGACTCTGATGCTGGGAAAGGTTGGGGGCGGGAGGAGAAGGGGACAACGGAGAATGAGATGGCTGGATGGCATCACCGACTCTGTGGACATGAGTTTGAGTGTACTCCGGGAGTTGGTGATGGACAGGGAGGCCTGGCGTGCTGTGATTCATGGGGTCGCGGGGAGTCGGACATGACTGAGCGACTGAGCTGAACTGAACTGAATATATTACATTTCTAATTTTAAAATTGTTTATCAACTTACCATATTTCTTAGTTTTATTATGTAGTTTATAAGCTCCTGAGAAGTAGGAACTCCTATTAATGTTTTATCATATATCACAGTTTCTTAAACTTAGTAGGTCAATGAGATTTATTGCTAAAATGGTCCCATGTGAATATAAGCACTTTCTCTTTTGAGCAAAAAAGACTGATTCTTTCAAACATTGGTAGTAAAGTAGTGCCCTCCTAGTGAGTCAGCATTTATGAAATACCAACTGTTAGCAGAATTTTCTGCCAGGCTCTGAGACAGAATTTTACGGATGGTCTTATTTTCCTGTGGAAAAGGCAAGTTAGGCCAATCTTTGGACCAGTCAGGGTTCTGTATTTTCCTTTGCCAGAATTAACCAGAACAGGACAGATGCATTACCAGACAATTTAAGAAAAGGTATCTGTGGGGGAAAGGTTGCAAATTTCCCAAATGTTAGCTCTGCATAATTGCATTTTCATTGTGATTGAAATCTCAGGTCAAATTCATTTGCCTGGAGTGTATGACTGAAGTCTCACTTAATAAGTGTTGGTTACATAGAGGCTGTCTGAGAAATGAGAGCCAGAAATTCTTCTTCCTCTGGAAATATATTCTTATTTCCTAGGAGGGAAAGGCACCTGCCCCGCCCACTGGTCCAATTCTAAAACTGAGAGAGAAAAAGAAAAAAGCAGTGGATCTTTTTGGACCAAGTTTTGTATGGACTTCATCTGCTTTGCCAGGAATGTCTGATAATACTTCTCATCCTGCTCTGTCCTCTGCCTCCATGACTCCCCTCCACACAAGGGCACAGAACCCCTCCCACCTCCCCAGATTTTCATATTTTAACTGACCTCCTGGTTGCCACAGGATGGGTTGAAGTTTACATAAAAGGGAGAATATAACTGGTGGAGAAGCAACTTGCACTGTCCAGGAATTTCATTGAGATGCTATTTTTAGTAACCACAGTAAACATTTATCAGTTCAAGCACAATACTTGAAACAGGCAAACCTATTACAGAAATAAGGGCTGATGAGTTCACAACCCATGTTGTTATGCCTTTGAGAGGCTGCCATTTGCTGCAGAAAGCCCTGAGAAGCACTGATGGCTGTGGTTTGGGTTCTGGCAGTTTATGGCTAAATGACTCTAAGTTGCTTTATCTTTCTGGGCGTTGTGATTTGTAAACATTATGTTTAAATGGCTGACCTTCACTCTGTAGAGCAAAATAAAACACCCCAAATCTATACAAAAGCCTGGTGCTTTGCTCATTAATCCCAGAACCCCCATCTCCCAGCTGGCATTCCCTCTCCCCTCCTAGCCAGGGTGAAGGTCTCCCTCCATCTTGTACTTTGTTCTCTGGTCTGGCTCTCAGTTGCAAAGCACCAGACAGAGTCCTCCCTAAGCAGTCAGGATTTTTCTGAGAGCCCATTCCCGACCACTCTATTTCAACATGTATCACCCTGTGTTAGTCTTATTTCCTTTATGTTTGTCTTATCCACTGGACTGTGAGATCCTCAAGGGCAGCGACTATGTTTTATTCATCTTTGTTTTTCTAACAGTGCTTATCATGATGCCTGGCCAGAAAAGGTCTCAATAAATGTGGGTTGAATGAATGTCTCAGAAAATTCCCTGCATGTAAGCAGTCAGTCTTTCTGTGGACTTTCCATATCTTCCTTTTTTTTCCCCCCCTGAAGCCCCTACATTTTTGTTCTGGGTGGAGACAGAAAGGAGAAGGCTTGCACAAAAGCAATAAAGCGTACATCAATGACTTACAGAGCAGGTACCGCATAAATGTTTGTTGGTGAATAAATGACTAAAATGAGTTTTTGCAGCCTGTCTGTCTAGAGTAGCCACTTTTGACCATTCTCTCTGAGCTTACTGCTGCTCCCCATCCTTGCCTGCTCATTACCTAAAAGGCACCATTTCCTTGCCAAGATTGATTCACAAGAGGACAGAGTGGTTGCTCTGTGTCCTGGGACAGCTAGAATCTTAAGGTTAATTGTAAACCATCAGTAGAACCAGAACAGAGTCTGGATCCTGACAGCTGGGTTTTGGATTCTCCTGGAGTCGGACCCCAGACCTAGACACAAAGAACTGATGGACCCCGAGCCTCCCCTTAGGCCACGCCACTCCTCTAAGACATGTTTCCTGCAAGTTTGTGTCTCTTAACTATTTAAGCATGAACCATTCATTACTCAGGCTTCCTACGTGGTGCTAGCGGTAAAGAACCCACCTGCCAGTACAGGAGATGTAAGAGACACATATTTGATCCCTGGGTTGGGAAATTCCCCTGGAGGAGGCCATGGCTACCCACTCCAGGACTCTTGCCTGGAGAATCCCCATGGACAGAGGAGCCTGGTCCATAAGGTCACAAAGTGTCAGACATGACTGAAGCGACTTAGCACACTCATTCACTACACAGTAACAGAGGTTTTCATCACAACACTTTCCATTTATTCCCTCCCCTAACTTACCCCCAAGTAAAAGAGTGAGTTACAGAATGGAGATAGCTACAGAAAAAAAGGCGGGGCGGAAGCCCTATATATTCTATAAATTCTATAATAGGACCTTGATTTTTGTTTTAAAAAGAAAACCCTGTCTAGTGATGTTAAATAGTTATTATGTACTAATTATGAGCTGCGCATAGTGTCTTAAATGTAGTGTTTTATTTAGTACTTTTAATTAATCACTTGAAGCGACAGGCTTCTCACTTTGCAGCTGAGGAAACTGATCCTTAGAGAGTTTGTCATTTGCTTAAAGTTAAGCAGCTGGTGAAAAAGCAATGTGGAGGTCAAATAGTGGGTCCAGGATCATGCACTGTGTAGAGGCTTCTTCTGCAAGCTCTGCCCTCCACTCTGTCTTGGGTCCTGATGCCTGATGTTCTGGTTGCAGACAGCAGCCCGTCGTTGATCGGGTTGAAAGTGAAAGAGTTAGTTTCTCGTTTGGGTCTGACTGTTTGCGACATTTTGGTTTGTAGCTCGCTAGGCTCCTCTGTCCATGGAATTCTCCAGGCAAGAATACTGAAGTGAATTGCCAATTCCTTCTCCAGGGTTTTGGTTGGGTTAGATCTATACCAAAGGGAGAAAGGGAAAACTATTCTTTTGAAATTGTGTGTCTTTTCTGCTATCATTCATCTTAGCCTTTGTGCTCCATATTCTCCAGAATTCTTCCAGTCCTCTCCCCAAAATGCTTCTCTTTTTCGAAGCCCCAGCTCTTACTTCCTGCCAGCCTGGTCTCTTCTTCTGGCTTTATGTTCAAAGGCCATTTCCTCTCAGTGACTCGTGCCTTTGATTTTAAAGACTCTGTTAGGAGACTGGAGAATTAATTGGGTGCAAAAATTTCTAGTAAGTTGCTGAAAAGTTTATAGTCACTCTATTCTTTGCAGCCGTGTGGACTATAGCCCACCAGCTCCTCTGTCCATGGGATTCTCCAGACAAGAATACTGAAGTGGGTAGCCATTCCCTTCTCCAGGGGATCTTCCCAACCAAGGGATTAAACCCGTATCTCTTATGTCACCTGGAAAGCCCCTAGTTATTTCATATCTAAACCCTATAAAATGAGACTTTAGAGCACCACTAACAATTCTTTCAATATTTATACACCTCCCTATCAGGTTTGTAAAACTGTGCCTTCCAATGATATATACTTTAAAAAGATAAAGAAGAGTGGGCAGTGGGAAAGGCAGGATGGAGGGAGGGAAGACAGGAGGAAAATTCATGTTGGTAAGTTTTTCTTCTCTCCCTTGGAGGAAAGCAATAATCTGGATTTCTCATTATATGAGTCTTTTATTTTCATCCATAAAGCAGTTCTAGCCTATTCTTTCTGGAGTGGAAAAAAGATGCTGCAAAGCCACATACCCTGCCAGTTTGGGATACAGAAATGATAGGGGACTATCTCAGCAACACAGCAGGAGGAGTGCATGTCAGCAAAATGCAATCAGCCAACATCAAGTCCAGCGAGGAAAACTCGAGTTAACAACGCCCCTCTGCTTGTGAAAATTGTAGTGGCTGGAAAGGAGAAATGTATTTGGGGATATAGCCAGTAATAAAGCGCCTTCACTGGGAGGCACGTTATGAGAAGAGAGCCATAGTAAGGTAGATAATAGGGTTTAAGGTCCAAGGGTCTTTCTGCTAGAGACAAGGAAATTCAAGATGCGGCTGTCACTGGGAGTTTGTGTGGTGTAATAGGAAGATTCCAGGCAAAAAGTCAACCTCACTCTGTGTCCTAAGCAAATGTCTTAACTCAAATCAGACTTCAATTCCAGGTGTAGAAAATAGTGATCAGAATAATTTACCTGAATAGGTTGTTTGAAGACTAAGTGACATGACATATGAACAGTTTCTGGTAAGTATTGTTTAATGATATGGAATTTTTTTTCTTTTCAACTAAACCTAAATGATTTTTTCTGTTTTTTTCCCCCCTGTTAGTACCACCAAGCCTTTCTATCATCATAAACTAGAGATATGAAGAGTTGGAGTGAAGAAAAACCTGAAAAGTATCTAATCCTATCCTCTTGTATCAGAAAGGTCAAAAGGAAAGCTGAATTTGGTAATTGGTAACATAGTCAAAAACTTTCCAAAATCCAAAGTGCTATCTATTTATACATGAGACGTGGGAGAACCAAAGGGCTTTTCTGGAAGAGGTGGTCTTACTCATATTGTTCAGCTCCTTCCTCTTTCTCTATATGGAGGCTCTAGGCACCCTTAGAACCCTCATCACTATCACACTAAGTCTATTATTTCTTCAATAATATTTGAGCATGGATGTGGCAGCCATTCTTTTGGCATAGGTGACCTTGGGGCATGGTAAGCTCTTTTCAGTTTTTCATGGTGCCAGGGCACCAAATTAAAAGAAGCTGAGACCACTATTTGGGACTGAGCTCTGACACTAAAAGCTATGAGACCATCAGTAATTTAACTGACCACCCTAAATCTCTTCATTAAACTTTGGAATATTTAGTCTGCCAACTCACAAGTTTTATTTTAGGATCAAATGAGATCATGCAAGTACTGAAGGTGACAAGTGATTTTTATCAAGTTTCAGAAGTATTGTAAATGATAAAATACTGTGTAAATGCAATTAGTATATATATTTTAATGTGAGGCTTGATTCTGAATGTCAGGCAGCAAATTTCATGTATTAGGTGATCTTGGGGACTCTGATTTGATTGTGCTCAATCACTCAGTCATGTCCGACTCTTCGCGACCCCATGGACTCTAGCCCGTCGGGCTTCTCTGCCATGGAATTTTCCAGGCAAGAATACTAGAGTGGGTTGCCATTTCCTACTCCAGGGGATCTTCCTGACCTAGGAATTGAATCCACCTCTCTTGTGTCTCCTGCAATAGCAAGCAGATTCTTTACACTAGCGCCACCTGGGAAGCCCCTCTGTTTTGAACAATGGGTGAAATTTTCATCAAAAGGGAAAAGCTAAGGAGAGGCAAAACAATTATTTCTTTCATGTCCAGGAAGAAGCCTGTTTCGCTTCCTGAAGTGTATTTCAACGCTTTTGTTTTGCAGAACCTGCAGGTTTTGTTCCTTGGGTTCATAACCTAGCTGGCATGTCCCCAATCAGCAAGATGCATTTAAGACAGATTGCATCCCAGGTTTTCTTGCTCTGGCTGACTCACCAGCCACTGTCCTTGTCTCTTTGTTACCCTAGAAAGCACAAGGAGAAGCTAGGCAGCTGCTGTTGGACCCCTAAGTTCTCCTGTGGGACCCACTGGCCAAAAACACCTCCACACTGATTTCCCCAGGCCACAGGCCATCTGGGGTACAAGGTCGCCCTTCCCAGGAAGGAGACTGAACGAGTAACAGGTGTTAATAAATGCAGATCCATGGCCAGAGGCTGGCATGGAACATTTTATTAGGCAATCATATATTTTCATTAGTAATGGTGATGAAGCAGTTAGGTTTTTATTGGGTATTTTAATGTTTCATTTTGCCACCACACTTTATTATCACGTCAGCCTATTGCCTGCTGAGGCAGCCTTCCCTAGCTCTTTTCTTCTGTGCAGAAGGCCTTCCAGACAATTCCTTTCCCCAAGCTTCAGCCATAAGATTGCTTCCCATCTGCTTACAGAGACAGCAGGGTCGTTAAAGGCCATGAAGTCAATGACAAATCCAGTTCATAATTTTTATATCCTTGTTATAAACTGACACCCCCCAGAACGTTATTATGAGGTGAATGGTTTAAGTGAAACAGGAACAATCAGACCGTTTCACACACGAGGCACCAGGCCTTTGATTTGCAGAGCTGTCTGACAATGTCTGGGGAATATGAGTAGGCAGCCTCTCTCTGCTCCCTGTGGGGAGGGAAGGTGAGGCTTTTGGTGTTAGAAGGCCCTGTGAGTCATCTAATTACCATGACTCTGCTCGCTTGAACTATGGGGGAGCTAAGGGTGACTTGAGCAAGGTCACACAGCCAGGTGGGTAACCCAGACTTCTGATTCCCAGGCCAGGGTCTCCCACAAGATGCTGTGATTTTCTTGATTGGAAGAGGGTCAAGCCCTGGGCTTGAGAGGATTCATAGGAAGCAGCCTTCATCAGAGAATCACCAGAGATTTCTGGGATCAACTAGCTCATCCCATGTCTCATTTTCACAGGTCAGAAAACTGAGGTGAGGAGAAATGATGTACCCACAGTAACATGGCATTCAATGCCAGCCAAACCAGTTCCCAGACCAGAAAAAAAGCCATTATCTGCTCATAGGGTTACATAGAGTCCAGAATGACTTAGGCCCCAAAAGGAAAACTATCACTTGAAAAATTGCATAGAGTCTAGTTGATTCACGGCTTTGTGCTAGTTTCGGGTGCACAGCAAAGCGACTCAGTTATGCACAAACACAGAAGTGATTCCCATCGGCCGTAACGGAGTATTGGGTAGACTTCTCTTGTGCTATAAAATAAGATCTTGTTAGTTATCTATTTTATGTATGGGCTTCACAGGTGGATCAGTGGTAACGAATCCACCTGCCAATACAGGAGTTACAGGAGACACAGGTTCAATCCCTGGGTTGGGAAGATCCGCTGGAGGAAGAAAGGGCAACCCACTCCAGTATTCTTGCCTGGAAAATTCCTTGGACTGTAACCTGGCAGGCTACAGTCCATGGGGTCACAAAGAGTCAGATACAACTTAGCGACTGAGCATGCATGAATATATTTTACATATAGTAGTGTAATATGTCGGAGAAGGCAATGGCACCCCACTCCAATACTCTTGCCTGGAAAATCCCATGGACGAAGGAGCCTGGTAGGCTGCAGTCCATGGGGTCGCTAAGAGTCGGACATGACTGAGCTACTTCACTTTCACTTTTCACTTTCATGCCGTTGGAGAAGGAAATGGCAACCCACTCCAGTGTTCTTGTCTGGAGAATCCCAGGGACGGGGGAGCCTGGTGGGCTGCCACCTATGGGGTCGCACAGAGTCGGACACGACTGAAGCGACTTAGCAGCAGCAGCAGCAGTGTAATATGTTACCTACAGTTACTAGAACCATGTTATCTAAAAATATTCACAAGGATCTATTTCTGTGACATGATGTCTTATACATGATGTAAACACAGAAATTATTGCAATAACTATGCTGCATCTTCTGAGCAGTGTAATAAATTTAAAGTGTCAATATTTTATAGTTAGAAAAGCAAGAGTGCAAATCCTGAATCTACCCTGTCCCAGGAAAATGATCTTTTTTAAAACTTTTTTTTTGTATTGGAGGGTAGCCAATAAACAATGTTGTGATGTTTCAAGTGAACAGCGAAAGGACTCACCATACATATACATGTATCCATTCTCCCCCAAACTCCCCTCCCATCCAGGCTGCCTCATGACATTGAGCAGAGTTCTATCTGCTATACGGTGGGTCCTTGTTAGCTACCCATTTTAAGTATGGCAGTGTGTACATGTCCATCCCAAACTTCCTAACTGTCCCTTCCCCCCCTCCTTCCCCGCTCTGGCTATCAGAATGATCTTGATACTTAATTTCTTAACTTATAAAATGGAGATTAAAAATCCCCCATCTCCAAGTGCTGAGAGAACTCAACCAGGCAACATATATATAAAATGCTTTGTCCCGGCATAACGGCCATGAAATATATGGCTGCTATTATAATTATATAATTATAAAGAGTGAAGAAATGTGTTAGGATTGTGGCACTGATGAGAGTATGTCTGCCTCCTAAATCCCCTTTATGATCAATGGTTTCCTTGCTTTTTGAATGCCCAACAAGAACAAAATAGAAAGCCCAGAGATAAATCCACGCACCTATGGACACCTTATCTTTTACAAAGGAAGCAAGAATATAAAATGGAGAAAAGACAGTCTCTTTAACAAGTGGTGCTGGGAAAACTGGTCAGCCACTTGTAAAAGAATGAAACTAGAACACTTCCTAACACCATACACAAAAATAAACTCAAAATGGATTAGAGAGCTAAATGTAACAGCAGAAACTATAAAACTCCTAGAGGAGAACGTAGGCAAAACACTCTCCGACATAAATCACAGCAGGATCCTCTAAGACCCACCTCCCAGAATATTGGAAATAAAAGCAAAAATAAACAAATGGGACCTAATTAAAATCAAAAGCTTCTGCACAGCAAAGGAAACTATAAGTAAGGTGAAAAGACAGCCTTCAGCATGGGAGAAAATAATAGGAAATGAAGCAACTGATAAAGGATTAATCTCCAAAATATACAAGCAGCTCCTGCAGCTCAATTCCAGAAAAATAAGTGACCCAATCAAAAAATGGGCCAAAGAACTAAACAGAAATTTCTCCAAAGAAGACATACAGATGGCTAACAAACACATGAAAAAATGCTCAACATCCCTCATAATCAGAGAAATGCAAATCAAAACCACACTGAGATACCATTTCACACCAGTCAGAATGGCTGCTATCCAAAAGTCTACATGCAATAAATGCTGGAGAGGGTGTGGAAAGAAGGGAACCCTCTTACACTGTTGGTGAGAATGCAAACTAGTACAGCCACTATGGAGAACAGTGTGGAGAGTCCTCAAAAAACTGGAAATAGAACTGCCATATGATCCAGCAATCGCACTCCGGGGCATACACACCGAGGAAACCAGAATTGAAAGAGACACATGTACTCCAGTGTTCATCGCAGCCCTGTTTATAATAGCCAGGACATGGAAGCAACCTAGATGTCCATCTGCAGACGAATGGATAAGAAAGCTTTGGTACATATACACAATGGAGTATTATTCAGCCATTAAAAAGAATACATTTGAATCAGTTCTAATGAGGTGGATGAAACTGGAGCCTATTATATAGAGTGAAGTAAGAGAAAAACACCAATACAGTATACTAACACATATATATGGAATTTAGAAAGATGCAAATGATAACCCTGTATACAAGACAGCAAAAGAGACGCAGATGTATAGAACAGTCTTTGGGACTCTGTGGGAGAGGGTGAGGGTGGGATGATTTGGGAGAATGGCATTGAAACACGTATGTTGTCATATGTGAAACGAATTACCAGTTCAGGGTCGATGCATGTTACAGGATGCTCGGGGCTGGCATGCGGGGATGACCCAGAGGGAGGATAAAGGGAGGAGGGAGTTGGGAGGGGGGTTCAGGAGGGGGAACTTATGTAAACCCGGGGCGAATTCATGTCAATATATGGCAAAACCAACCAATATAATATTGTAAAATAATTTGCCTCCAATAAAAAATAAATTAATTAATTAAAAAATAAAGAACTATACTGGAGATTGAACAGGCTATAAGAGCCTATTTACTTTGCTTCTCTGTAGCTCTGGATGCACAAATTCTCACAACGATAGAAGGGTTAAATATAAGTTAGAGAAGGTGCTTTATCAGAGAGGAAAACAAGGTAAACTGGAAGGTTGACTTTCAGAAAGGGATTCAGGTGTATGCTGAAGAAGAAATCAGGTAACTTCTGAGACACTCTGTTCTCTTAAGTGCTTCGCACAGCACTCAGCATATGGTTGGTGTCCTACAAGTAGTTGTGAAATACTGAATGAAGCAGGTTGGGGGACCAGGGAAGATGTCCCCAGGTTTTCTTAAGAAGGGGAGGGTGAGAGATGAGGGTTGGGAGGATACAAAGAGACAGCCTGCATTTCCTTCTATACCCAGGAGCCCCAGCTGTGGAAGGGATCCACGAAAGAATGAACACAGCTTCCATCTGTATCACTTGTAGCTATAAATCTTCCTAGAATATTTTAAGAGAGTTGGTTGCATAGAATATCACCTGGGATTCTTTCATAGAGACTTCTGAGAAATGGGACAAGACATCTTGAGACAAATTTATAAGGATGAACAGATAACATCATCTTACATCCACCCCCGCAAGGATGATAGAAATAATGTAAATGGGTGAAGTAGGCCAGATGTAAGATACCGGCTCATGGAAATCTAGAAAGTATATGTCCCTGGAAAAGTCATGCCCCTTCTAAAGACAGCTGAAATATTTATTTTTTTAACATTATGTAGGCCAAGAAAAACACTTGCTTGGACTCTATGCAGAATATAAATTTGCGATACAAGAGATAGAGGATTTGATGCCATTCACGGCAAAGGGAAATGATAAACTAGCATTCCCATTTGTTACCAGGATCTGGGTTTCTTAGGGTTTCTTCCCAAGTGGCGCAGTGGTAAAGAATCTGCCTGCTAATGCAAGGAGACACAGAGGACCAGGAGATGTGGGTTCAACCCCTGAGATAGGAATAGCCTTTGGAGAAGTAAATGGCAACCCACTCCAGTATTCTTATCTAGGAAATCCTATGGACAGAGGAACATGGCGGGCCACAGTCCATGGGGTTACAATGAGTCAGACACACGGAGTAACTGAACATGCATGGGTTTCTTAAGTGTTTTTTTTTTACTTGTAAACTTCAATTTTTATTATTGATAACAATAGCTAACATTAATGGAATTCTTTTCTCCTATGCAAGACACTGGGCTAGAGATTTTTACATATGGCTTCATTGAATTCTTATAAAAACCCCTGAGGGGGTGCTATTATTATCCCCATTTTAAAAAATTTATTTATTTTTAAATTTATTTAAAGGCTAATTACTTTATAATATTATAGCGACTTTTGTCATACGTTGACATGAATCAGCCATGGGTGTACATGTGTTCCTCATCCTGAACCCTCTCCCACCTCCCTCCCCATCCCATACCTCAGGATCATCCCAGTGCACCAGCCCTGAGCACCCGGCCTCATGCATCAAACCTGGACTGGTGATCTGTCTCACATATGATTATATATATGTGTCAATGTTATTCTCTCAAATTATCCCATCCTAGCCTTCTCCCACAGAGTCCAAAAGTCTGTTCTTTACACCTGTGTCCCTTTTGCTGTCTCACATATAGGGTCATCATTACCATCTTTCTAAATTCCATATATATGTGTTATTACAGGGGACTGGAATGCAAAAGTGGGAAGTCAAGAAACACCTGGAGTAACAGGCAAATTTGGCCTTGGAGCACGGAATTAAGCAGGACAAAGGCTAATAGAGTTCTGCCAAGAGAATGCACTGGTCATAGCAAACACCCTCTGCCAACAACACGAGAGAAGACTCTACACATGGACATCACCAGATGGTTGATACTGAAATCAGATTGATTATATTCTTCACAGCCAAAGATGGCGAAGATCTATACAGTCAACAAAAACAAGACTGGGCACTGCCTGTGGCTCAGATCATGAACTGCTTATTGCCAAATTCAGACTGAAATTGAAGAAAGTGAAGAAAACCACTAGACCATTTATGTATGACTGAAATCAAATCCCCTATGACTATACAGTGGAAGTGAGAAATAAATTTAAGGGACTAGATCTGATAGACAGAGTGTCTGATGAACTATGGATGGAAGTTCGTGACATTGTACAGGACACAGGAATCAAAACCATCCCCAAGAAAAAGAAATGCAAAAAAGGAAAATGGCTGTCTGAGGAGGCCTTACAAATAGCTGTGAAAAGAAGGGAAGTGAAAAGCAAAGGAGAAAAGGAAAGATATACCCATTTGAATGCAGAGTTCCAAAGAATAGCAAGGAGAGATAAGAAAGCCTTCCTCAGTGATCAATGCAAAGAAATAGAGGAAAACAATAGAATGACAAAGACTAGATATCTCTTCAAGAAAATTAGAGATACCAAGGGAATATTTAATGCAAAGATGGGCTCGATAAAGGACAGAAATGGTAGGGACCTAACAGAAACAGAAGATATTAAGAAGAGGTGGCAAGAATACACAGAAGAACTGTACAAAAAAAAATCTTCACAACCCAGATAATCACGATGGTGTGATCACTCACCTAGAGCCAGACATCCTGGAATGTGAAGTCAAGTGGGCCTTAGAAAGCATCACTACGAACAAAGCTAGTGGAGGTGATGGAATTCCAGTTGAGCTATTTCAAATCCTGAAAGATGATGCTGTGAAAGTGCTTCACTCAATATGCCAGCAAATTTGGAAAACTCAGCAGTGGCCATGGGACTGGAAAAGTTCAGTTTTCATTCCAATCCCAAAGAAAGGGAATGCCAAAGAATGCTGAAACTACCACACAATTGCACTCATCTCACACATTAGCAAAGTCATGCTTAAAATTCTCCAACCCAGGCTTCAGTAATGTGTCAACCATGAACTTCCCAATGTTCAAGCTGGTTTAGAAAATGCAGAGGAACCAGAGATCAAATTGCCAACATCCACTGGATCATGGAAAAAACAAGAGAGTTCCAGAATAACATCTATTTCTGCATTATTGACTATGCCAAAACCTTGGACTCTGTGGATCATAATAAACTGTGGAAAATTCTGAAAGAGAGGGGAATACCAGACCACCTGACCTGTCTCTTGAGAAACCTGTATGCAGGTCAGGAAGCAACAGTTAGAACTGGACATGGAACAACAGACTGGTTCCATGTAGGAAAAGGAGTAAGTACTTCAAGGCTGTATATTATCACCCTGCTTATTTATGCAGAGTACATCATGAGAAACACTGGGCTGGAGTAAGCACAAGCTGGAAAAAACATTGTTGGGAGAAATATCAATAACCTCAGATATGCAGATGACACCACCCTTATGGAAGAAAGTGAAAAAGCACTAAAGAGCCTCTTGATGAAAGTGAAAGAGGAGAGTGAAAAAGTTGGCTTGAAGCTCAACATTCAGAAAACGAAGATCATGGCATCCAGTCCCATCACTTCATGGCAAATAGATGGGGAAACAGTGGAAACAGTGGCTGACTTTATTTTGGGGGGGCTCCAAAATCACTGCAGATGGTGATTGCAGCCAGGAAATTAAAAGACGCTTACTCCTTGGAAGGAAATTTATGACCAACCTAGATAGCATATTAAATAGCAGAGACTTTACTTTGCCAACAGAGGTCCTTCTACCCAAGGCTATGGTTTTTCCCATGGTCATGTATGAATGTGAGAGTTGGACTATAAAGAAAGCTGAGCGTCAAAGAATTGATGTTTTTGAACTGTGGTGTTGGAGAAGACTCTTGAGAGTCCCTTGGACTGCAAGGAGATCCAACAAGCCCATCTTAAAGGAAATCAGTCCTGAGTGTTCATTGGAAGGATTGATGCTGAAATTGAAACTCCAATATTTTGGCCACCTGATGTGAAGAGCAGACTCATTTAAAAAGACCCTGATGCTGGGAAAGATTGAGGGCAGGAGGAGAAGGGGACGACAGAGGATGAGATGGTTGGATGGCTTCACTGACTCAATGGATGTGAGTTTGAGTAAACTCTGGGAGTTGGTGCTGGACAAGGAGGCCTGGAGTGCTGCTGCAGTCCATGTGGTCGCATAGTCGGACATGACTGAGTGACTGAACTGAACTGAACTGACTGTATTGGTGTTTTTCTTTCTGATTTACTTCGCTCTCTATAATAGGCTCCAGTTTCATCCACTTCATTAGAACTGATTCAAATGCATTCTTTTTAATGGCTGAGTAATATCCCATTGTGTATATGTACCACAGGTTTCTTATCCATTCGTCTGCTGATAGATTTCTAGGTTGCTTTCATGTATTGGCTATTGTAAACAGTGCTGCAATGAACATCGGAGTACACGTGTCTCTTTCAATTCTGGTTTCCTCAGTGTGCATGCCCAGCAGTGGGATTGCTGGGTTGTATGGCAGTTCTATTTCCAGTTTTTTAAGGAATCTCCACACTGTTCTCCATAGTGGCTATACTAGTTTGCATTCCCATCAACAGTGTAAGAGGGTTCCCTTTTCTCCACACCCTCTCCAGCATTTTTTTTTGTAAACTTTTTGATATCAGCCATTCTGACTGGCATGAGATGGTACCTCATTGTGGTTTTGATTTGCATTTCTCTGATAATGAGTGATGTTGAGCATTTTTTCATGTATTTGTTAGCCATTTGTATATCTTCTTTGGAGAAATGTCTATCCCACAAACAAACTGTTCAGTTCAGTTCAGTTCAGTCACTCAGTTGTGTCCGACTCTCTGCGACCCCATGAATCACAGCACCCTAGGCCTCCCTGTCCATCACCAACTCCCAGAGTTCACTCAAACTCATGTCCACAGAGTCGGTGATGCCATCCAGCCATCTCATTCTCTGTCGTCCTCTTCTCCTCCCGCCCCCAACCTTTCCCAGCATCAAAGTCTTTTCCAGTGAGTCAACTCGTCACATGAGGTAGCCAAAGTATTGCAGTTTCAGCTTTAGCATCAGTCCTTCCAATGAATACCCAGGATTGATCTCCTTTAGAATGGACTGGTTGGATCTCCTTGCAGTCCAAGGGACTCTCAAGAGTCTTCTCCAGCACCACAGTTCAAAAGCATCAATTCTTTGGCGATCAGCTTTCTTCACAGTCCAACTCTCACATCCATATATGACCACTGGAAAAACCATAGCCTTGACTAGACAGACCTTGGTTGGCAAAGTAATGTCTCTGCTTTTTAATATATTATCTAGGTTGGTCATAACTTTCCTTCCAAGGAGTAAGCGTCTTTTACTTTCCTGGCTGCAATCAGTCAGCATCTGCAGTGATTTTGGAGCCCCCAAAAATACAGTCTGACGCTGTTTCCGCTGTTTTTCCATCTATTTCCACTGTTTTTCCATCTATTTCCCATGAAGTGATGGGACCAGATGCCATGATCTTTGTTTTCTGAATGTTGAGCTTCAAGCCAACATTTTCACTCTCCTCTTTCACTTTCATCAAAAGGCCTTTGTTTTGAGTTCCTCTTCACTTTCTGCCATAAGGGTGGTGTCATCTGCATATCTGAGGTTATTGATATTTCTCCCAGCAATCTTGATTCCAGCTTGTGTTTCTTCCAGCCCAGCGTTCCTCATGATGTACACTGCATATAAGTTAAAATAGCAAGGTGACAATATACAGCCTTGACGTACTCCTTTTCCTATTTGGAACCAGTCTGTTGTTCCATGTCCAGTTCTGACTGTTGCTTCCTGACCTGCATACAGGTTTTTCAAGAGGCAGGTCAGGTGGTCTGGGATTCCCATCTCTTTCAAATTTTCCACAGTTTATTGTCATCCACACTGTCAAAGGCTTTGGCCTAGTCAATGAAACAGAAATAGATGTTTTTCTGGAACTCTCTTGCTTTCTCCATGATCCAGCGGATGTTGGCAATTTGATCTCTGGTCTCTCTGCCTTTTCTAAAACCTGCTTGAACATCTGGGAGTTCACAGTTCACATAGTGCTGAAGCCTGGCTTGGAGAATTTTGAGCATGACTTTACTAAGGTGTGAGATGAGTGCAATTGTGCGGTAGTTTGAGCATTCTTTGGCATTGCCTTTCTTTGGGATTGGAATGAAGACTGACATTTTCCAGTCCTGTAGCCACTGCTGAGTTTTCCAAATTTCCTGGCATATTGAGTGCAGCACTTTCACAGCATCATCTTTCAGGATATGAAATAGCTCAACTGGAATTCCATCACCTCCATTAGCTTTGTTTGTAGTGATGCTTCCTAAGGCCCACTTGACTTCACATTCCAAGATGTCTGGCTCTAGGTCAGTGATCACTCTATACAGTTGGCAAAAACAAGACCAGGAGCTGACTGTGTCTCAGATCATGAACTCCTTATTGCCAAATTCAGACTGAAATTGAAGAAAGTAGGGAAAACCACTAGACCATTCAGATATGACCTCAATCAAATCCCTTATGATTATACAGTGGAAGTGAGAAATAGATTTAAGGGACTAGATCTGATAGATAGAGTGCCTGATGAACTCTGGACGGAGGTTCGTGACATTGTACAGGAGACAGGGACCAAGACCATCCCCATGGAAAAGAAATGCAGAAAAGCAAAATGGCTGTCTGAGGAGGCCTTACAAATAGCTGTGAAACGAAGAGAAGTGAAAAGCAAAGGAGAAAAGGAAAGATATAAGCATCTGAATGCAGAGTTCCAAAGAATAGCAAGGGGAGATAAGAAAGCCTTCCTCAGTGATCAATGTAAAGAAATAGAGGAAAACAATAGAATAGGAAAAACAAGAGGTCTCTTCAAGTAACAAACTGTTACCAATCTCCAAAAATAAATAAATAAGTTGACAGAACAAGTTGAGAACTAAGTGTTTAAAACTTATATAGCAAAGGATATCCTGAAACAGCCCATGGAATGATTACTGAATAAAAAGAATTCAGTTCAGTTCAGTCACTCAGTCGTGTCCAACTCTTTGTGACCCCATGGACTGCAGCATACCAGGCCTTCCTGTCCATCACCAACTCCCGGAGTTCACGCGAACTCATGTCCATTGAGTTGGTGATGCCATCCAACCATCTCATCCTCTGTAGCCCCCTTCTCTTCCTGCCCTCAATCTTCGCTAGCATTAGGGTCTTTTCCAATGAATGATAAAACCGTAAAAATGACTATTCTTTATAATAGGATAAAACACATGCTTAAAAGTAGAATAAGAACCTGTGTTCTAGGTACTCAGAAAAAGGAGCCATTAATTTTAATTAAGAGAGCAGGAAAGACTTGTCACTAGAGCATAACTTGAGAAAAGAAAATTCTACAGTGTTCCATCAACTTCTGAAGATGTTCAGTGATCAAAATATATCATGGTTTTATGTTCATTTTCTTTCTACCCATCTTCTTGGTAACTGCAAATCTAGATTGTGTTTCCTTTTACTTCTCCCATAGTTTAGAGATGCTTACATAACCTGTTGTTACATTTTAAGTCTCTGTCTCAAATGCTCTTGCATTTCAGTAACTTTGTTCCCCCAATAATGTATTGAAATTCATATTCATTGATCATGTGTCAGCCACTGTTATTTCACCAGTGTTAACACCTTTCTGAGCTTCCCAGGTGGTGCTATTGGTGAAGGACCTGCCTGCCAGTGCAGGAGACAAAAGAGACAAAGGTTTGATCCCTGGAATGGGAAGATCCCCTGGAGGAGGGTATGGCAACTTACTCCAGTATTCTTGCCTGGAGAATCCAATGGACAGAGGAGCTTGGTGATGATAATCCATGGGGTTGCAAAGAGTTGGATATGACTGAAGTGACTTAGCCCATCTGGAAACCTCTTTATCCAGGCAGCCATTAGGACAGTCACAAATGGGTCACAGAGGCAACTAGTGGCCCACAGTCACCTAAGGCTAGGTATGTCCACAGATTTTTACTTTCTTGCATAATTTTGTATGTGTTAAGTCACTTTAATCATGTCCAACTCCTTGCGATCCTATAGACTGTAGCCCATCAGGTCCTCTGTCCATGGGATTCTCCAGGAAGAACCCACTGGAGTGGGTTGCCATGCCCTCTTCTAGGGTATCTTCCCAATCCAGGGAATGAACCCACATGTCCTATGTCTCCTGCATTGGCAGGCAGGTTCATTACTAGCAGCACCACCTGGGAAGCTCAGCATAATTGTCTACTAACCTTCAAAACATGACTACATTTTACTGAATTACTTTGCAGTACAGTCCAAATTTTCCAGTGCTCCTATGGCAAGTTTCTCAATACCAATTCTGGTTAAAATGAGCCACTCTTTAAGTGTCTCTGTTCCCTGTGCAAATTCCCAGCCTATTCCACTACAAGCAAGCAGACAAGAGACAAGTGGGGCACAGCCACCAAGTCTGGTAGAGGCAGTGGCATGCTTTCTAACCTGGGATCTGCTCAGTCGTGCCCAACTCTTTGTGACCCCATGGAAGCAACTGGGCTCCTCTATCCATGAAATTATCCCAGGAGGAATACTGGAATGGGTTGCCATTTCCTGCTCCAGGGGATCTTCCCGACCCAGGGATCAAACCTATGTCTCCTGCATTGGCAGGTGGGTCCTGTACCACTAGTGCCGCTGCAAAGCCCCAACCTGGGGTACACCCACCTCTATATCCCAGAATCCTAAATAATCTGGCAACCTACATTATCCAGTGTCTCCGGCCTAGAATTTCTCCCTTTGAGTAACTCAGCATGTTCAGAATGCTCTCCCTCTTCCCCTCCCCAGAGGATCCTGACACTGTTTACAGAGCTTGATTAACCTTTCATTCAGTCAAAGTGCCTTTGACTCACACTTCTGGTTTAGGCCAGAAACAAAGATGGGTCTTGGAGGGAAGAGTGTGACATGCTCACACTCCTTTATAGTAAGTAAATAGTCCTGGATGTATGTCAGTCCTGAGAGTTTATTCCCCCAAAGAAACAGTTAGAAATACTGACTGCTATGATTCTTGCAGTGTTTAATACCTGGTGTATGCTGTACAAATCACTTTAGATACATGATCTCATTTAATTCCCATAATAATCCTATGAGATAACAATCATTATCTCAATTTCAAAGATTCAAATTGAGGCTTAACAGAGTTAAGCAACTTGCTCAAGTTTGTGCAGCTCAGAGGTGGAGAGGCAGGATTAAATCAAAGTCATTCCTGCCCCAGAGTCTGAATCTTAACCACTGTTTTATGCCTCTCCTGGTCCCAGAATCCTAGAAGAAATCACCATATATACATTAAGTCTAGAGGGTTTAGGGCTGCTGAGCCGATCCTGAGACTCTTTGATTTTTGAAAGTATCTACAGGATGTTGTGGCCTTTAACTAATGGATTGAAATAAATATCTGGTGAGACTTCAAAAGTCCATGCAGGAACACAATCCTTTTAATAACTATTGTTTAATATTAAGGGAAAGGCAAACCACTTCAGTATACTTGCCTTGAGAACCCCATGAACAGTATCAAAAGGCAAAATGATAGGATACTGAATGAGGAATTCCCCAGGTCGGTAGCTGCCCAGTATGCTACTGGAGATCAGTGGAAAAATAACTCCAGAAAGAATGAAGGGATGGAGCCAAAGCGAAACAAATACCCAGTTGTGGATGTGACTGGTGATAGAAGCAGGTTCTGATGCTGTAAAGAGCAATATTGCATAGGAACCTGGAATATTAGGTCCATGAATCAAAGCAAATTGGAAGTGGTCAAACAGGTGATGACAAGAGTGAACGTCGACATTCTAGGAATCAGTGAACTATAATGGACTGGAATGGGTGAATTTAACTCAGATGACCATTATATCTACTACTGTGGGCAGGAATCCCTTAGAAGAAATGGAGTGGCCATCATGGTCAACAAAAGAGTCAGAAATGCAGTACTTGGATGCAACCTTAAAAACAACAGAATGATTTCTGTTCATTTCCGAGGCAAACCATTCAATATTACAGTAATCCAAGTCTATGCCCCAACCAGTAACGCTGAAGAAGCCGAGGTTGAACAGTTCTATGAAGACCTACAAGACCTTTTAGAACTAGCACCCAAAAAAGATGTCCTTTTCATTATAGGGGACTGGAATGCAAAAGTAGGAAGTCAAGAAACACCTGGAGTAACAGGCAAATTTGGCCTTGGAGCACGAAATGAAGCAGGGCAAAGGCTAATAGAGTTTTACCAAGAGAACACTCTG
This sequence comes from Moschus berezovskii, assembly GCF_049115385.1. NCBI lineage: Eukaryota > Metazoa > Chordata > Mammalia > Artiodactyla > Moschidae > Moschus > Moschus berezovskii. Next base: position 75,333,303 of record NC_142466.1, on the reverse strand, counting down.
GTCATAGCAAACACCCTCTTCCAACAACACAAGAGAAGACTCTACACATGGACGTCACCAGATGGTCAACACCGAAATCAGATTGATTATATTCTTTGCAGCCAAAGATGGAGAAGCTCTATACAGTTAGCAAAAACAAGACCAGGAGCTGACTGTGGCTCAGATCATGAACTCCTTATTGCCAAAATCAGACTGAAATTGAAGAAAGTAGGGAAAACCACTAGACCATTCAGATATGACCTAAATCAAATCCCTTATGATTATACAGTGGAAGTAAGAAATAGATTAAGGGACTAGATCTGATAGATAGAGTGCCTGATGAACTCTGGATGGCGGTTCGTGACATTGTACAGGAGACAGGGACCAAGACCATCTCCATGAAAAGAAATGCCAAAAAGCAAAATGGATGTCTGAGGAGGCCTTACAAATAGCTGTGAAAAGAAGAGAAGCAAAAAGCAAAGGAGAAAAGGAAAGATATAAGCATCTGAATGCAGAGTTCCAAAGAATAGCAAGGAGAGATAAGAAAGCCTTCCTCAGCAATCAATGCAAAGAAATAGAGAAAAACAACAGAATAGGAAAAACAAGAGATCTCTTCAAGAAAATTAGAGATATCAAGGGAACATTTCATGCAAAGATGGGCTCGATAAAGGACAGAAATGGTATGGACCTAACAGAAGCAGAAGGTATTAAGAAGAGGTGGCAAGAATACACAGAAGAACCATACAAAAAATATCTTCACGACCAAGATAATCACGATGGCATCATCACTCACCTGGAGCCAGAGATCTTGGAATGTGAAGTCAAGTGGGCCTTAGAGAGCATCACTATGAACAAAGCTAGTGGAGGTGATGGAATTCCAATTGAGCTATTTCAAATCCTGAAAAATGATGCTGTGAAAGTGCCGCACTCAATATGCCAGCAAATTTGGAAAACTCAGCAGTGGCCACAGGACTGGAAAAGGTCAGTCTTCATTCCAATACCAAAGAAAGGCAATGCCAAAGAATGCTCAAACTACCGCACAATTGCACTCATCTCACACTCTAGTAAAATCATGCTCAAAAATCTCCAAGACAGGCTTCAGCACTATGTGAACCGTGAACTCCCTGATGTTCAAGCAGGTTTTAGAAAAGGCAGAGGCACCAGAGATCAAATTGCCAACATCCTCTGGATCATGGAGAAAGCAAGAGAGTTCCAGAAAAACATCTATTTCTGCTTCATTGACTATGCTAAAGCCTTTGACTGTGTGGATGACAATAAACTGTGGAAAATTTGAAAGAGATGGGAATCCCATACCACCTGACCTGCCTCTTGAGAAACCTGTATGCAGGTCAGGAAGCAACAGTTAGAACTGGACATGGAACAACAGACTGGTTCCAAATAGGAAAAGGAGTATGTCAAGGCTGTATACTGTCACCATGCTTATTTAACTTATATGCAGAGTACATCATGAGGAATGCTGGGCTGGAAGAAGCACAAGCTGGAATCAAGATTGCTGGAGAAATATCAATAACCTCAGATATGCAGATGACACCACCATTATGACAGAAAGTGAAGAGGAACTCAAAGGCCTCTTGATGAAAGTGAAAGAGGAGAGTGAAAATGTTGGCTTGAAGCTCAACATTCAGAAAACAAAGATCATGGCATCTGGTCCCATCACTTCATGGGAAATAGATGGGGAAACAGTGGAAACTGTGTCAGACTTTATTTTTTTGTGCTCCCAAATCACTGCAGATGCTGATTGCAGCCAGGAAATTAAAAGACGCTTACTCCTTGGAAGGAAACTGATGACCAAACTAGATAGCATATTAAAAAGCAGAGACATTACTTTGCCAACCAAGGTCCGTCTAGTCAAGGCTATGGTTTTTCCAGTGGTCATGTATGGATGTGAGAGTTGGACTGTGAAGAAAGCTGATCGCTGAAGAATTAATGCTTTTGAACTATGTTGCTGGAGAAGACTCTTGAGAGTCCCTTGGACTGCAAGGAGATCCAACCAGTCCATTCTAAAGGAGATCAATCCTGGGTGTTCATTGGAAGGACTGATGCTAAAGCTGAAACTCCAATACTTTGGCCACCTCATGCGATGAGTTGACTCACTGGAAAAGACTCTGATGCTAGGAGGGATTGGGGGTGGGAGGAGAAGGGAACGACAGAGAATGAGATGGCTGGATGGCATCACCGACTCGATGGACATGAGTTTGAGTGAACTCCAGGGGTTGGTGATGGACAGGGAGGCCTCGCATGCTGTGATTCATGGGGTCGCAAAGAGTCGGACACGACTACGTGACTCAACCGAACTGAACTGAACTGATAAATTTACTAAAGTCAAAGTCACTTAGTCATGTCTGATTCTTTGTAATCCCATGGACTGTAGCCTACCAGGCTCCTCTGTCCATGGGATTTCCTAGGCAAGCATACCACAGTGGGCTGCCATCTCCTTCTCCAGAGGATTTTCCCAACCCAGGGATCAGACCCAGGTATTCTGCATTTTAGGGTGATTCTTTACTGCCTGAGCCACCAAGGAAGCTTAAACACTTAAAAATAAGTATTGTGTATGTCAAGGTTGTATATTGTCACCCTGTTTATTTAACTTCTATGCAGAGTACATCATGAGGAATGCTGGGCTGGAAGAAGCACAAGCTGGAATCAAGATTGCCAGGAGAAATATCAATAACCTCAGATATGCTGATGACACCACCCTTATGGCAGAAAGTGAAGAGGAACCTAAAAGCCTCTTGATGAAAGTGAAAGAGGAGAGTGAAAATGTTGGCTTGAAGCTCAACATTCAGAAAACAAAGATCATGGCATCTGGTCCCATCACTTCATGGGAAATAGATGGAAAAACAGTGGAAACAGTGTCAGACTTTATTTTTTGGGGGCTCCAAAATCACTGCGGATGCTGATTGCAGCCATGAAATTAAAAGACGCTTACTCCTTGGAAGGAAAGTTATGACCAACCTAGATAATATATTAAAAAGCAGAGGCATTACTTTGCCAATCAAGGTCCGTCTAGTCAAGGCTATGGTTTTTCCCGTGGTCATGTATGAATGTGAGAGTTGGACTGTGAAGAAAGCTGATCGCTGAAGAATTGATGCTTTTGAACTGTGGAGTTCTAGAAGACTGTTGAGAGTCCCTTGGACTGCAAGGAGATCCAACCAGTTCATTCTAACGGAGATCAATCCTGGGTGTTCATTGGAGGGACTGATGCTAAAGCTGAAACTCCAATACTTTGGCCACCTCATGCGACAAGTTGACTCACTGGAAAAGACTCTGATACTGGGAGGGATTGGGGGCAGGAGGAGAAGGGGACGACAGAGAGTGAGATGGCTGGATGGCATCACCGACTCGATGGACATGAGTTTGAGTGAACTCTGGGAGTTGGTGATGGACAGGGAGGCCTGGCGTGCTGTTATTCATGGGGTCGCAAAGAGTCAGACACGACTGACCGACTGAACTGAAGTGAACTGAATACTGCTGCTGCTACTGCTGCTAAGTCACTTCAGTCGTGTCCGACTCTGTGTGACCCCATAGACGGAAGCCCACCAGGCTCCCCCGTCCCTGGGATTCTCCAGGCAAGAACACTGGAGTGGGTTGCCATTTCCTTCTCCAACGTGTGAAAGTGAAGTCGCTCAGTCGTGTCCGACCTTTAGCGACCCCACGGCCTGCAGCCTACCAGGCTCCTCCATCCATGGGATTTTCTAGGCAAGAGTACTGGAGTGGCTTGCCATTGCCTTCTCCGAATTGAATACTATGACATATAAATTAAGAAATTATTTTCAATTGATACTATGATTAATTTAATAACTATTATTTGCATGGATTATGATTCAGTTATTATGTGATGACCATATTTCCCAAATACAGTTTTTGAATGGATGACTGAAGAGATAATATCTTCATGGGGATAAGAAAACATGGTATTGTAAGAAAATCAGAAAAGCTACATGAAGTAAGAAATAAAGATGATTTAAGACATGGTCTTTACTCTCAATGAGTTCAGAGTCTACATGGAAAAGCAAAGTGAACCCATAACAGTACTGGGATCTTGCATTAGTAATTTAGAGTTCACAATCCAAATATATATATAAAGAGAGAGAGGAATAGTGGACCTCTATTAAATATCAGGAATCAAGACCATTTATACCTCTTTAGTTTCTTTTTAAACTTTGTACAATCAACTATTTTAGTGACACACAGTAGAAATGCAGTAAAATAAAAATATAAGTATAAATTGATAAATTTTGACATGAGCACACTTATAAAGCCATCACCTATATCAAGAAATAGATAATTTCTGACACCCCAAAACCTACTTCTCACCCCTTCTTAGGCACTAACACCTTTTCCCAAAAGTAATCACTATCCTGAAGGTGTATCACAATAGATAAGTTTTACCTTTTGTCTTTTTTTAAAACTTTATGTACATAAAAACCTGGAGTATTTATTCTTTTGTGTCTGATATTCTCCCCCTCAATATTTTGTTTGTAAATTTATCCATATCATTGCCATAGTGATATTTGTTCATGTTCATTGCTCTATCTATGGCACTCCATCATATGACTCACTGAAATTGGCTCATTTTACTGTCAACATTTGGGTTATTTGCAGTATTATGTTGCTGTGCATCTTAATAATTCTCTTTTCTATTACTTAGTAGTATTCCATTGTATGGATATACTATGATTTGTTCATCCATTTACCTGTTGATGGACATTTGAGCTGTTTCCATTGTGGGGCCATTATAAATAAACACAAGTACATGTATTTGTTGAACACATGCTTTCATTTCTCTTGGCTAAATTCCTGGGAGTACAATTGGTGGGTATTCCGATAGGTATCTATGGACTTTTCAAAAATCTTCCAAACTATTTTCCACATTGTAGCATTTTAAATTCCTGCTAGCAGCATATAAGAGGCTTCCCCAGTGACACTAGTGGTAAAGAACCCACCTGCCAATGCAGATAAGATTCCCTGGGATAATGCTGAAAAGGTGATATTTGGTGTCATTTGCTCATATTTTCATATTTCACCACTAAATATGTTTTACTGTAAAGTAAAAAAAAAAAAGATTTAAAAAAATAAAAATTTTTTAAAAAAAGTACATTTTACCTATTTTTTGGTATCATGCTGTTTCTGTATCATATGGCATCTTCCTAAGAAAGATTCCTTCCATATATACCTAAATAAGAGATTCATGATCTATGTATGTTAAATTTTGTCAAATGCTTTGTCTGAATATATTAAGATAATAATATTGACTACAAGAGGGCACAGCAGAATTGTGGTGATGATGGAATGTCCCATATCCTGATTGTATGACTGCATTTATCTAAACTAGGCCTGGCGTGCTGTGATTCATGGGGTCGCGGAGAGTCGGACACGACTGAGCGACTGAACTGAACTGAACTGAACTGATATACTATAAAGAATTTTACTGTATATAATTATACCTTAATAAAAAAATCAGTGCGAGAGCTGTCTTAAAGGTCAATTATGAATATTTTTCAAGTTTTTTGTAAAACTGTATCAACATAGAACCTAAGTTTTCCCAAATTTCACAAGCCTGAGGGACTAACAGTATCACCCTGTCAGTAAAAGTCAATTCAATGACATTAAACTGCTTCTCAACCCAGACTATACAACCCAGCCACCAGCAAAGCCCCCAAGGGCTGCTTGAAGACACTGCTTCAATGAGGCAGTTTTATGTCCCCCAAACAGTAGAAATTTCATTGTACAGTTACTAGATTTAGCAATAAACAACAGCAATAACAAAAAACAGGATTGCAAGTTAAATTTTAACTTCAGATTTTTTTAGAGACTTACTTGGTCTTGCAGTCCTACCTCATGAGAGGATAGTTGTGGTGGTCAGTGATGAGTTTGGGAGTGAGCTCTCTTCTGTATACCCTTGGATATAAGGAACCCTCATATATCAAGGGTACAGAATCTTGTGCCTCAGTGTTGTACAGGGTTTTCAGTAAGTCCGATCACTCCAAACCATTTTATCATCCTGTATCTGTGCATGGGGGTCCTGTGGGCCCCACTGGAGGGACAATGTCCACACTTTCTTCTGTTACCCACCCACCTTCACCCCTACCCAGGAGAAGGTTTTGCTGCCGGTCGCATTGGCCCTCTTTCTCCCCTTTGGGTGGGCTAATCAAACATACCCATGCACCTCTGAATATAGGTAAGGCTCCCACTGGAAACTCCACATATCTAGATATACACAGACAGGGTTTACAAGACATCCGGCCTGCCCCTCAATTATATTAGTTTTTATGATTGGCCCCTCTGTGAAGTCTGAAGAATAGATTGCAACAGATGCAAATGATGGAAGAGGGTTAACTCTGGAAAGAAAATCTCAGCCAAAACCATTCAACATCGGCTCTGTCTTTTTGTAGGATAATTTCCGGTGGCTCAGCCAGTCAACCATGGTGAAAGCCGAGGACAAGAAAAAGGGCTTTCAGTGAGAGCTTATCAAACTGAGACCAAATGCAAGCTGGGCTTTAAAGATAGGACAGATGTCAAGCCTCTCCAGAGGTGGGAGACCAGGATCTGCCTGTGTTTATCATCTTTGCCTCTTGATTTTGCTGTTGTTTTCTACTGGTTCAACTTGACACATGGAACACTCCTCATTCCCAGGGCTCTGTACGTAACACACGTCTGAGAGGAGCTGTGCTCATCTAAACATCGTAGACACTTCACTCGCAGAGGTACCCTTTCTTTGCATGGACCACTGATTACAGCTGGCAGTGTCTTAGAGAACAGTGACCAAAGGTGCTTTCCCTGCCTCGGTTTCAGATGCTTTCTGTGGCCAATAAATTTCTTGGGGCACTGTCACCGAGGCACCAGCCTCACAACTGCCCCAAGTTGAACCCACATATCTTTTGGCCTAACCTATCCCCTCCCACACAGTCAAAGGCTGTTGATGCTGGGAGGGATCGGGGGCAGGAGGAGAAGGGGACAACAGAGAATGAGATGACTGGATGGCATCACCAACTCTATGGACGTGAGTTTGGGTGAGCTCCGGGAGTTGGTAATGGACAGGGAGGCCTGGCATGCTGCGATTCATGGAGTCGCAAAGAGTCGGCCATGACTGAGTGACTGAACTGACCTGATCCCCTCCCAAGGAATTGCACTCTTGTATCCTGGCACTCCAGATTTCAAGATTTAAAGTGGTTTTTTGTTTTTGTTTTTCAATAACACTTAGAGTTTACTTATCATCTCATTTAATTCTCACCTCCCTGAAAGGGAGTCACCTCTCTTAAAACTGGCTTAAAACTTATCATTCAAAAAACGAAGATCATGGCATCCAGTCCCATTATTTCATGTCACATAGATGGGGAAAGAGTGGAAACAGTGATAGAGTTTATTGTCTTGGGCTCCAAAATTACTGTGGTTGGTGAGTGTACCCAGAAAATTAAAAGACGTTTGGTCCTTGGAAGAAAAGCTGTGACAAACCTAGATAATGTATGATAAATCAGAGACATCATTTTGCTGACAAAGGTCCACCTAGTCAAATCTATGGTTTTTCCATTAGTCAGTTAAGGACTTGGGAGTTGAACCATTAAGAAGGCTGAGCACTGAAGAATTTATACTTTTGAATTGTAGTGCTAGAGAAGACTCTTGAGAGTTCTTTGGACAGAAAGTATATCAAACCAGTCAATCCTAAAGGAAATCAACCCTGAATACTCATTGGAAGTACTGATGCTGAAGTGGAAGCTCCAATACTTTGGCCACCTGATGCAAAAAGCCAACACATTGGAAAAGACACATGCTGGATGCTGGGAAAGATTGAGGGCAGGAAGAGAAGGGGACGACAGAGAATGAGATGGTTGGATGGCATCACCAACTCAATGGACATGAGTTTGAGCAAACTCTGAGAGATAGTGAAGGACAGGGAAGCCTTGCGTGCTGCAGTCCATGGGGTTGCAAAGAGTCAGACATCACTTAGTGACTGAACACGAACACATCCCTGCAAGGAGAGAAGTATTATCTGCATTTTTTATATTAAGTTTTGGGGGCTCAAAGAGGCTAAGGAACTTGCTCAAGGTCAGTGATTATTAGCTGGGATTCTAATCTAGGTTTTTGGCTTCAGAGTCATTCTTTTTATACTAAGAAACCAAAAAATGTGAGACTCTGCAGCTCTATTTTGCTGGGCACCTATTGTGTTTTAAATACATTTGTGTCAATATTTTAAGATCCAGAGAATTTTTAAGTCCTGAGAATTCTGGATTTCCACTTTTCCTTCAAAAGTAAGATCTGATGATCAGCATATTTCTACTTATTAATCACCAGCTACAGCTAAATAACAGCTACCCCTTTAGTCTGGAGTGTAGGCACCAGTCTGTCCCAGTGCCCCCAACTCTTCATAGTATTCCTGACATTGAGGTCCACTGTTAGCTACCATTTATGTTAAGCTCGGACTGCTGTTTCTCTTGTAGGAAAGAATCATCCCTCTGCATCTCTGACTATTGAAATCAGGAGAATGACAAGATAGGTTGAGAAGACCTCAAGTGTCCAGAAAACTGGACAGAGCTATTTCTTTTAGTAGGTAAAGTCTTGTTTAATGCATTTAACATTAAAACAAAGTGGGACTGCCAAAAGAACATGCCTAATTACCTTCTCTTGTCTCAGGAATCTTCCTGGTTTCTGTGAGGATTTGAGCTCATAGTCCTCACATCATCTGAGGCTGGCCCCTGGGTAATTTCAAGGCATTCATAAGGGTCTCTAGGTCCCTTGACTCTCCCTGCTTCAGCCAGTTGCTTATTGACTTTTACACATATTATTCCTTTGCCCAAAATCATCAAGGTCCCCCGCTTGGCTTCAGGATAAAGACCAGACTCCTTAGCTTGTGTTAAAGATTACAGGCCAACACTTCCCCTTAGTAGACTTCTGCTGGCCATAAGACTCTCAAATTTAGCTGTAGTCCAATTCAATTCAATTCATTTCAACTCAATGCATATATATACATATATACACTGAGTGCTTTCTAAATATGACACAATATGCTAGAACCAATGGGAGGGAAGGAGAAGAACAAAATTATTTTCAGAGTGTTCGTGCTCTGCAAATGTGAATATGTCTCAAACTCACAGATCTCAAATGAAGAGGAAAGTCATGATCATTAAAGAGAGGTCGCTTTAGGGTTCTAAAGAGGAAGGTGTTACTTTTAATTGGCTTGGAAATTTCTCCCTACAATCTTCCGTTATCCCCTTAACTGATCAATTATTTCACAGTCACCCAACTCTGTATAATTTCACTACCCTACAGTAGCTACACTGTTCCTTCTGTCCTTTTACACAACCTTCGACCTTTCTGTTATCACTCTGATCTGCCCACTTTATTAACCTTCCCTGATGCCCTCTGTGTCCACTGTGTCCCCTCTGAGCTCCTCAGATGATAGTAAGGAGTACATCTTGGCTTGAAATTTGAACTGCTCTCAGCATCTTATACTGGCTCTCTCCTTCAGTCCACATGGAAGCTGCTGGAGGGCAAAGAACACATCATACGTGCTTCTGCCTCTCTAATGTTGGCAACAGACTATGATTCCGATAAAAATAGCTTGGCTTATTAATTATACTCACAACAAACCCCTATAGATACCAACTGCTTCAATGCTGATTGAGACAGCATTTTTTCCCAGGGTTCTCTCTTGGGTCAAACAGATATAACAGCTTACCGTGCTGTTCTTCTAAAAATAAACCTCTAAACCTTGGTAACCACATATGGCATGCAACCTTCCTGGGCCTCCTAGATCTTAGCCCTTTGCTCTGCTTGGATAATCAGATTGCTATAGATGCAGAATTACAGCTATTTCTGTGACTTATTCTGTCTAAGTGCCACATTTTATTCTGCTGAGGACAAAACACTAGATACACTCGTTTCCTTCTGTTTTTTTTTTTTTTTTTCATTCCTTGGCCAAGGCTGCAATTGAACTTTAAAATCCTAAACTATCCTGAATGGGAATGTTATATGGTCTATGTATGACAGGCATGAGATGGCAGTATCTATGCAAAGCAACATGAAGCCTTAGGTCAACACAGTCTACAATCTTACAAATGCTCTTTGCATCACAGCATCATAACTGTCATCATAGAATTTTCTCCCATGAGTGTTGATAAATGCTAATAAGTAGAAGGATTTCAAGGAAGATGGTCATACAGCTTTTTAAAGGGAAGAATGTGAGGGGATAAAGATGTAGAGGGATAAAGAACTGTCCTGCCCTGAAGCCATGTAAAGGCTTGAAGGTGAACTAACCCCACAGAGGAGAAGGCAGATGAAATAAGCTGTGGTTGGAGGTCTAGGAGATGGATTCAGGCCCCTAGCAGAGCCATTAAACCAAATCAACAAGGTCCAGAAAGATCCAGACACGAAGCAAGTTTTAGAATAATTACTCCATGGATGTCAGAGATGGGGGAAGTATGTTTCCCGATTTATGTAATGATAAAGTTGGACACAATGTTCTTTTTTTAAACTTTTTATTTTATGTTGGAGTGTAGCCAATTAATCACACGATAGTTTCAGATGCACGGCAAAGTGACTCAACCATACATGTTGTTGTTATTGTTGTTTAGTCCTTATGTCATGTCCAACTCTTTGTGACACAATGGACTGTAGCCCTCCAGGCTCCTCTGTCCATGGGATTTCCCAGGCAAGAATATTGGAGTGGATGGCCATTTCCTTCTCCAGGGCATCTTCCTGACCAGGGATTGAGCCCCCCATCTCCTGCATTAGCAGGCAGACTCTTTACTGCTGAGTCACCTGAGAGGCCCCAATCATGCTTATAAATGTATCCATTCTCCCTCAAACTCCCTTCCCAACCAGGCTGCCACATAAGGTGAACACAATGTTCTTTGAACCCAGGAATGGAAAAAGGACTTAATTAAGGTCAGTATGGCAGAGATGGTAAGGTTCATGAAAAGGGTTTTTGGCTCCCCAGCATGTTGTGGACCCCTTGCAGTTAGATGTGCTTTGTGACTACCTCTGGCCAATGAAATGATAGTCTTCATCATTTCTAGGTTGAGGTAGCAAAAGGCCTTGTACAGTTCTTTAGACTTTCTCATCATTCCACAAGATGGTGGAGCCCCTATCAGTCTATGTATCTGGTTAATTATGGGACATAAAGCTGCCCAGGGGGCTTCCCAAGTGACTCTAGTGGTAAAGAACCTCCCTGCCAAAGCAGGAGACATAAGAGATGCAGGTTTGATCTCTGGGTCAGGAAGATCCCCTGGAGAAGGCCATGGCAACCCACTCCAGTATTTTTGTATGGAGAATCCCATGGACGAGGAGCCTGGCAGACTACAGTCCATAGGGTCACAAAGAGTAGGACGTGACTGACGTGACTTAGCATGCATGCACACAGAGCTACCCAGACAACCACAACTGACATGTGGCAAGAGTGACATTATTGTGTTAAGTCAATGAAAATTTGGGAATGCTTGTTACTGCAGCAGAATCTAATGGACCTTGAGAGACATGTAGCAAGCTAGAGAGTAGGGGAGAAAAATAGAATTCAGGTTTTCAATATAACATCCCCCAGGGTGGCCTGGGGGAGAAAAGCTCAAGGAATGTTAATTCTCTTCACTTCCAATCAACATAGTTTCTTCTTTAACTTATCTGTTCAATCGTTCATTCTCTGTGCTATGCTTAGTCCCTCAGTCGTGTCCGACTCTTTGCAACCCCAGGGACTGTAGCCCTCCAGGCTCCTCTGTCCATGGGATTCTCCAGGCAAGAATATTGGAGTGGGCTGCCATTTCCCTCCTCCAGGGGATCTTCCCAACTCATGAAATGAACCGAGGCCTCCTGCTTTGCAGGTGGCGTCTTTATTGACTGAGCCACTAGGGAAGCCATTTATTCTCTAATTCAGTGAAAATCAACATTTGCTGATAATCTGCTGTATATCTGTACCAAATTGAGTACACAAAGGTGAATAAGTAAGGCTGTGTGATGTTTTCAAGCTGATCAGAACAGCAGGCATGTAGGAAAGAGAATACTTTACAGGGATCTACTTCATATTCTGACTTGCATGCCCAGTGATCTGGAATGACTGCTGAGACTCCTGAGTTGCCTCAAAAGGTCAGGCAAAGCTTCCCCTCTAATTTGTCCAGAGGGGTCAAGAAGATGAAGATGAAAAAGGCTTTACAGTCAGAGGAACACCCCACTTAAATGCTCGGAACACAGAAGAACAAGGTTGTGTAGTTTCTCAGGAAAAGGAGGCAAAGCTCTGATCATAATGTACCAAAGGGTTTGGATTTTATGTTTCGAGACAATGACAGCCATTGAAGGATTTTAAGGGAAGTTACACTAGGAATTCCCTGATGGCTCAGCAGCTAAAAATCAGCCTGCAATGCAGGAAACACAGGAGATCCAGGTTCAATCCCTGGGTGGGGAAGACCCCCTGGAGGAGGAAAAATGCAACCCACTCCAGTGTTCTTGCCTGGAGAATCCCATGGACAGAGGAGCCTGGCGGACTACAGATCATGGGGTCACAAAGAGTTGAACACGACTGAGCAACTAAACACAACACAACACACAATATACTGGAGTATCCATCAGGAACTTGTTGCAAGAATCCAATGTGTGATGATAGAATCCAAACAAAAAGTGGAAACAGAGGGCACAGAGAAGCAGGAATGTTCTTTCTTGTCCCATGGTAATTATTAAGGTTATTTCGGTTACTAGGTTACATCAGAGAATTTTCTCCCTTGGAGAACTGCCAGGAGGATTCCCAGCAGTGTTGGGCTTTCCTTTCATGAAGGGACAGAGTGTTTCTTTCACACAGCAGGGTCTCAGGTATCACACATAGAACATCCCAGAAATCCTTGGCATCTCTCCCGTGTTCTTCACCCAGACCATGGGGACTGTGCAGGGATAGCCTGGAAATAATGAAGCTTAAGAAAGTCTTTGAAAGTAATCAAATGCACTGTCTCTCAGTGCCATGTCCTGCTCATTAACTTATTGTGGAGGTTCATTAATCCAGTGTAAAACTGTAATTAAAAATAATCTCCTTTTCTTGGAGAAGTGGGGAAGGAAGGGGGTTCAGAATGGAGCAGCAAATAATCAGGCTGATGACTACAGTCAGGAAACAATGAGAGCTATTCACCTCTGTCTGCCTGTCTTTGTTGTCCTCCTTATTGGGGAAGCTGCGGGCCTTCGTATTGAACATTTTGCATTCGGAGGTGGATATCACGCTATGGCTTTTCAACTCCCATTCCTTCCCAGGGTCTCATTTGCTTCTCACACTCTCTCTCTAAGGCAGCTGGTAAATCTTTCACAAATGATGACCCTATGGACCCAGCACATATGGAGCCATACCCAAGCTTTGCACTGGACACTGGGGCGCTGCTCCCATTTGTCTCAGCCTGCAGTCCACTCCGCTTGTCCAACTGGTACCCAAAGCTCAACTGCAACATCACCAGGTGGGAATCGGGAGACTGGGGCCCTGCTCCCAGGTGCGTATGTGTAAGGACAGAATCACAATCAAATGCACGTGGAAAGACATGAGCTGTGGGGTTAGGGGGACCTAGTTTGAATCCATCCTCTTCTGTCAACCAGCTATGCAGACCAGGACAGTCCGTCAAAATGTCTTGGACTCAGTTTCTCATCAATAAAATAGGTTATAATAATTCTTACTCATTCAACAAAATTTCTAAAAACAGTTGTTTGTTTGACTGCACCGAGTCTTAGCTGCAGTATGTGGCCTCTTTGTAGGTTGTGGGAAGGGCTCTCTAGTTGTGGCATGCAGACTTAGTTGCCCCGCAGCATATGGAATCTTCAGTTCCCCGAGCAGGGCTTGACCCTGAGTCCCTGACATTGGAAAGCAGATTCTTAACAACTGGACCAGCAGGGAAATCTCTCAACGAATGTTTATTGCTGAAAGAGTGTTATGTTGTAAACACAGTAGAGAATAAAACACATTCTGTCCCCTCGTGGAACTGAGATTCTAGAGTATTAGAAGTGCTTGTGTGTGCATGCTCAGTCACTTCGGTCTTGTCCAAGTCTTTGTGACCTCCATGGACTGTAGGCTCCTCTGTCTATGGGATTCTCCAGGCAAGAATACTGGAGTGAGCTGCCATTTCCCTCCTCTGGGGGATCTTCGTGACCCAGGGATCGAACCCACATACCTTATGTCTCCTGAACTGTAAGCAGATTCTTTACATCTTTGCCACCTGGGAAGCCTGAGTATTAGGAGGGGAAGCAGGAAAGATGTGTCTCACAACTTTGTCTGTTTATCTGACCGGTACCAAATGAGATCATTTTGTTTCTCAGGCTACACGTCAGGCCTGAAAGTTTGGATCTTCCTGTCTCACCTAAAAATCATAAGAGTTGGGCATCTGGTGCTCAAAGGCAAGTCCTCTGTCATAATCCTACAAGACCTCACTGAGACTTCAGGAGAGTCAGTGATTCTCTAGCTGAGATTCTGGCTGTCTTGAAGACTTCCTAGGAGTCCTTGTGGCTCAGTGGTAAAGAATCTGCCTGCCAAAGCAGGAGGTGCTGGTTTGATCCCTGGGTTGGGAAGATCCCTTGGAGAAGGAAATGGCAACCCACTATAGAATTTTTGCTTGGGAAATCAAATGAACAGAGGAGCCTGGCGGGCTACAGTCCACAGAGTCACAAAGAGTCGGGCACAACTTAACGACTGAGCAACGGCTAAAATGGCATCCTCTGCAGAGAAACCAAACTTACAGAACAGATGTAAAGAGTGGGGATGGGGATAATATCCCAGGGAAGTGAAGAGAATAAAGGGAGACTAGAAAGAATTCATTCCATTGTCCTAAGAGTTGGAGGGACATCAACTTTCAGGAGGTGATCTGGCTGCGGCTGATAGAGTGGGCAGTTCTCAGATAAGGATGGCTGTCCAGTTTCTCAGACCAAACTTCCCTCAGCAGGAAGCTTGGCCTTAAACCACGTGCCTGTAGGCAAGGCGCTGCTAGCAAACAGTTTAATTGCATTAGGCAATCCCTTCCATCCCCTCAATAGATAAATAGCTGCCACAGAAGGCATTAATTGGAATGGCTTAAATAGCTGCTGTTTATTTACTGACACAGGGCAGTGACTGTCTGAGCCTCCAATAGGGATGCCTGGCTGGCTTGAAGCCCCCGCCTCCACCCTCCCCTTCCTACCCAGCCCTCAAGCCCCTCCTCCCATCCTTTTGGGAGTGGTGCCAGATCAGCGTTTTTATTTTATGCTGGCTGATTTATCTGTTCTGCGAAGCTTTCATTTCAACTTGGAGAATGTTCAAAGTAAAGCTCACCCTGTTACAGACTTAATTGGACCATATTTCAGTCCCAGTGCATCTGTTCAATGTGGCTCCCTTATCCTGGGTCCATAAACTTTTATTAAGTTATATATCAGAAAATATACATATATATTCCACTAACATGTTTGAGATCTTTTTTTCCTCCTCTTTCTTTTTTCTCCCCCTCCTTTTCTTTTGTTGTTTTTATTTTCACCGCTGGGGATAAATGCCAATGGACCCAGAGGGCGATGGAATAGAACTTGCTCTATTTCCCCAGCTTTGTTTAAAACAGAAAGGACAGGGTCACATTAACCTCAATTTAGTACAGCAACTCCATGTCAGAGTAGGGATTCTGCTAATTTCTATTCGGTTTATTGGGTTTGTTTGATATGCTAATTCTTGACACCCGCCTCCCTAACCCTCCAGGAAATTTGCCTTTCAATAGCACAGCTCACAAGGGAAGGGGAGAGAGATAAGGGAAATGGGATAATTTTGAAAAAGAAAACAGACTTAAAGCCTTAAAGCCCAACAGTGAAAAACATTCCCTGGATCCTGTTTAGTAATTTGAAATATCATTTTTAAATAGATGCAAAAGTACCATGCCATGTGGAGGGAATACACACCTCTTCCCTTGGGCCCCTGGTTCCTGCATTTGACAGCCTTGGTAGAAGGCTCTGATTGGTTAACCTGTTACTAAAGTTACAATTGTTTCAGACTCACAGACATAGAGAGAATTTATGGTTACCGGGGGAAGGGTGTGAGGAGGGCTAATTAGGGTGTTTGGGATTCACATGTACACACACTGCTTTATTAAAAATGGACAACCAACAAGGACCTACTATATAGCACAGAGAACTCTGCTCAATATTCTGTAATAACCTAAATGGGAAAAAATTTTGAAAAGGAATAGATACACACAGATGTATAACTGAATCACTTTGCTGTGCTCCTGAAACCAACACAACATTTGTTGCTGTTGAACTGCTCAGTCTTACCTGGCTCTTTGTTAACCCATGGACTGTAGCCCACCAGGGTTCTCTGTCCATGGGATTTCCCAGGCAAGAAGACTGGAATGGGTTGTCATGCCCTTCTCCCAGGGATCTTCCCAACCTAGGGATGAAACCTAGGTCTCCTGCATTGGCAGTCAAATTCTTTACCACTGAGCCACCAGGGAAGCCCACACAACAACACTGTCAATCAACTATACTGCAATACAAGTATTTTAAATTCAAAAAAATAATAATTAAAAATAAATAAAGTCACAGTTGTACAAATGGGCTACACCAAATGTTCAATCTGTTGAAATTTTTCCTACTCCAGTCCCCTTGGTCAAGACCTTGCCGAATCAAGGTCTTGGAGGATCATGGAAGAAAGTGAAAGTGTTAGTCACTCAGTCGAGTCAGATTCTTTATGAGCCCATGGGCTGTGGCCTGCCAGGCTTCTCTGTCCATGGGATTCTCCAGGCAAGAAAAGCAACTCTGGGAAACCACGGACTATCAGAAAGTACATGGTGTGGCAGCATCCTAGCAGTAATGGTGTCGTCCACCAGCCCCATGTGAAGAGGAGTGCTTCGTGATTTCTAATGTGTGCAGCTGAACTCAGATCTAGCTTGCATTCACAATTTCAGTGTTGGTATCCACTGAATTTTAAAAGCTCATCAAAATTCCCCAGGCCAAGTGCAACCCTTTCCAACATCACTCCATCCTGAATATATCCATATATCAGTCAGCTAATTGGATCCGCTACTCAGCTTCAGGCCCTCAGAGAGCCTGTGTCTTCCTGTGTCTCCCCTCCGATGCTCCCTTCTCTCTACCACCAGGGTTATTGATCTTTTTCTCCAGTCATTCTTCACTGGTTTGCTTGGGGGAAGGAGCATGTTTGCTTTTGTCTGCTTTCCCATGCATCTCCTTGAGGATCTTTACATACCTGTCTCAGAACCTGCAGGAATCTGCCATTCCCATTCCAAAGGGCTACCCACATTGTCCTCAACAATTTATTCTTGGAAACCCTTTAAATAAGGACTGTAGTATGGCAAGTCACTCCAGTACTCTTGCCTAGAAAATCCCATGGATGGAGGAGCCTGGTAGGCTGCAGTCCATGGGGTCACTAAGGGTCGGACACGACTGAGCGACTTCACTTTCACTTTTCACTTTCACACATTGGAGAAGGAAATGGCAACCCACTCCAGTGTTCTTGCCTGGAGAATCCCAGGGACGGGGGAGCCTGGTGGGCTTCCGTCTAAGGGGTCACACAGAGTCGGACACGACTGAAGTGACTCAGGAGGAGGAGGAGTAGTAGAAAAAGAACCAGTTAGGCAATCAGACAGATCTAGGATTGAACTCCAGCTCCTCCATTAGTTCCGAGACTCTAGACAAGTTATTTAACCTTCCTGAGTCAATGTGAAATGGATATAATTTAATAACTTGTACAGTATCTTGGGGGCTTCCCAGATGGCACAGTAGTAAAGAACCTGCCTGCCAATGCAGTCGATGCAAAAGATGCAGCTTCTATTCCTAGGTTGGGAAGATTTCCTGGAGCAGGAAATGGCAACTCACTCCATTATTTTTGCCTGGAGAATTCCATGGACAGGGGAGCCTGGAGGGCTACAATCCATGGGATTGCAAAGAGTCGGGCACAACTGAACACTCACACAGAATATCTTGAGTTGTAGGTAGTGGATGCAAAATAGTTTAGTGTAGAGCCTGACTCATTAATTTATCACTATCGTAAATTTACCATTGTCATTATCATCATCACTATTATTATTTTAGTAGTAGCAGTATATATGATTACTATTGGTGTACTATTACTATTGTAGTACCTTGAACGAACTGTAATAACAAAATAATATAGTAATAATATATTGCTATATTATTATTGTATATGTATATATATTATATATATATGTATTATTATTATATATGTTAATGGACATGGGTTTGGGTAGACTCTGGCAGTTGGTGATGGACAGAGAGGCCTGACTGTGGTTTATGGGTTCACAAAGAGTCAGACACGACTGAGTGACTGAACTGAACTGAATGTATTATTATCATATTATTTTGTTATTACAGTTATTATTATTTCACATATGAAATAATAAAGCCAAGAGTTTCACTCATTGAGCATGAATTGTTAAGTTCTGGCACATGTGTACATGGCCCTGTGCTAAGTGTTGGAGATAAAGGAGGTGAAGGCAAAGTTGCTTCCCTTTGGATTCTAGATCCAAAGGAGGGAGGAGTCTGTGTGAGGCGAGCAGGGTGGGGAAGGTAGAGACAAAGGAGCACCTTCACTGGCACGCCCTTCACTAGCACATGTGGAAGTCTTGGGAGCAGAGAGGAGGTGTAGCTGGCTGGGAAACTGGAAAGGCAGAAGAACAGCTGTGCTATTACAGATGGGTTTTGATGAAGGACCACATGTTTGCTAGGCAGAAAAGAAAGAGATGGCATTAAGAGCAGGGGGGAAAAATGATATATACAAAAGCCTGGGGACGAAGAGTGCAGGCTGTACTGGAGACTAATTACAAGTTCACTGTGACAGGAATATTGAAAGTGTAAGTAGAAGTTGCTAAAAGATGAGGCCAAACACCTAGTATATTAGTTACATATTGCCTCTTGGTAAGTCATTCTTACGGGCTTTCCTGGTTGCTCAGTTGGTAAAGGATCTGCTGCTATGCAGGAGAACGCCTGCAATACAGGAGATCTGGGTTGGATCCCTGGGTTGGGAAGATCCCCTGGAGGAGGAAATGGACTCCATTATTCTTGGCTGGAGAATCCCATGGACAGAGGAACCTGGTGGGCTTACAGTCCATGGGGTTGCAAGAGTCAGATATGACTTAGCGACTAAAGAATCACCAAACAATCCTAAAACTTTTAAAGCAGCAAACCTGTATTATCTCACAGCTTCTGTAGGTCAAAAATCCAAGTGCAACTTGACTGGTGCCTCTGGTTCTGGGTTATGTCTCCAACAAGGCTGCAATCAAGATGTCAGCCAGGATGGCAGTTATCTTGAGAATCTGCTGGAAGTTGATAGGCTTCCAAGCTCACTCACGTGGATACTGGCAGGATCCAGGTCCTCACTGGCCTGAGACCCACTTCAGTTCCTCTCCACTGGGCAGCTAACAACGTGGCAGCTGGCTTCATCCAAATGAGCAAAGCTTAAGGAGTGTCAGAATGCCAGAAAAGGTGAAACTGAAAATCTTTTTCTAATCTCAGATGTAACATTCCATGACTTTTTGTCATATTCTCTTAGTGAGAAACGTGTCAGGAGAGGGGGTTACACAGAGAATGAATACCAGGGGAAGGGATCCCTGAGGCTGCCATTGGAGACTGCCTAGCACACATAGGCTGGGGGAAATTCTGAAGGTGTTTATATATATGCTCAGTCAAGCAACATGTACCTTATTCTATGAGCCATGGGAAGCTACTAAATACGTTGAAGGGGTGGGGAATGAAGATACTTGATGCAGTTAGATATCCGTGTTAAACTGGATCACTCTGGCAGCAGCTGGAGGAATGATTTCAGTGGGAGAGATTAGAGATGAGCCAGTAAGGAGCCCATGGGATTACTTCAGGTGGGCAGTGATGGAGTTCGATCCACAGCAGTAGGAGAAGAGGTGGCGAGGAGGGGGCAGATTGCAGAGCACTTTGTAAATAGAAACAATTCATCTGACATGGTGACTGTAGAGATTAGGAGGGGAAAGAAGTTAAACCTATATCCAGAGTGATGAACTGGGTAATCCCTATCCAGGGACTCTATGAGCAGGAAACACGGAAGGATAAGCAGTTCTGGTGTTTGAACTGAGGAGGAGAAATTGGGGTCTTGACTAATCTAAAATTGACCAGTTAATGACAAAGCAAGAATTGGCACTCAGGCAGGTACTCTGATCCATTCCCCACAGTATCACGGCATTCAAGAGCTCAGTCAAGTGTGGACCCTAATCCTGGTTGTATCACTCACTGAGGACATGACCTGAGATGAA
Source organism: Moschus berezovskii (assembly GCF_049115385.1). NCBI lineage: Eukaryota > Metazoa > Chordata > Mammalia > Artiodactyla > Moschidae > Moschus > Moschus berezovskii. The sequence continues at coordinate 75,313,090 of NC_142466.1, read as the reverse complement.
TTACTGCCTCATCAGAGTTTCTTCAGTGTGAAGTGGAAATAGTGCTGGAGCTTACTTTAACGGGTGATGATGAGAATTAAATAAAATATCCTATCCCATATGCTTAGCAGAGTCTCTGATACCTGGTAAGTGTTGGCTGCTGTAACTATCTCAGTCGCTGTGGCGCTGTGTGGTTGTCTGCACTATACTAGGGCTCAGTTCTCACACACTTTAGATCTTATCTAGAGTTATGCAGAGTATTTTAACTACAGGTAAGCTTACCCTTTGGCTTCCTTGATAGCTCAGTTAGTAAGGAATCTGCCTGCAATGCAGGAGACCCCGGTTCAATTCCTGGGTTGGGAAGATCCACTGGAGAAGGGATAGGCTATCCTCTCCAGTATTCTCGGGCTTCCCTCGTGTCTCAACTGGTAAAGAATCCACCTGCAATGTGGGAGACCTGGGTTCGATCCCTGGGTTGGGAAGATCCCCTGGAGAAGGGAAAGGCTACCCACTCCAGTATTCTGGCCTGGAGAATCCCATGGACTGCAAAGAGTCAGACACATTTGAGTGACTTTCACTTTCACTTTCAAGTTTACCCTTATCTCCAGTCCTGGGCCTCTAGTGCAGCTGTTGCATACATAGGGAGTCACTTTTAGTTAGATCCCAATTTCTGTGTATTTCACTTCAGTGTTTTTTGCTTCTTGGTGTTTAGAGTAAACTTCATGTCCAGCCCTGTCTTCAGTGGAGCAGAATTCTAAAATGTACCTCCACCTCCCCGCCCCTCACCTTCTCCATGTTTATGCCCTCTACAGCACTCAGAGAACCTTACATATAGCAAGGAATGTCTTCTTTAAGAAGTAATGTCTTTGTTGCTTCATTTACTTCATAGATGTGTATTGAAGATGGACCCTTGTTAGGTGCTGGGAATACAACAGTGAAGAAGACAAAAGGTTCCTGATTTATGGGGCTTGATTTCTAGTGGGAGAAGTGGAGAAGAAGGCAACAGTTAGTTAAGAAGGGCATAGGTGAATAGTCAGAAGTGCCAAATAGTCTTTGAAGAGGTGACATCGAGGCTGAAGGCTGAAAGATGACAAAAACTAGCCACTTGAAGAGCAGGGTAAGGACATTCCAGGCAGGTAAAACCTCAAGTGCAAAGACTGAGGTTAGAGATGACTTGGAGTGCTCCAGAAATTGGAAGAAGGCCAAAAAGCAGACTTGTTCAACAGGAATGGAATAAGTCACATACCTAATTCTAAAATGCCTTATGCTGCTGCTGCTGCTAAGTCGCTTCAGTCGTGTCTGACTCTGTTCGACCGCACAGACTGCAGACCACCAGGCTTCTCTGTCCCTGGGATTCCCCAGGCAAGAATACTGGAGTGGGTTGCCATTTCCTCCTCCCAATAAAATGCCTTATAGCCACTTAAAAAAAAAAAGTCAATATTAACATAGTTTATTTAACCCAACATATTCAGAATATTGTCGTTTCAACCTGTAATCAATATTTTTAAAAAAAATAGTGATTTATTTTTGGAGAAGACACTGGTGACCCACTCCAGTACTCTTGCCTGGAAAATCCCATGGACGGAGGAGTCTAGTAGGCTGCAGTCCATGGGGTCACTAAGAGTCGGACACAACTGAGCGAGTTCACTTTCACTTTTCACTTTCATGCATTGGAGAAGGAAATGGCAAGCCACTCCAGTGTTCTTGCCTGGAGAATCCCAGGGATGGGGGAGCCTGGTGGGCTGCTGTCTATGGGATCACACAGAGTCGGACATGACTGAAGTGACTTAGCAGCAGCAGCAACAGCAGCAGCAGTGATCTATTTTATATAATTTCATTCATGCTAAGTCTGCCTATCACATTGTGCATCTTACACTTAAAGCACTTCTTAGTTGGAACTAGACATATTTCAGTGGCCACACATGACCAGTGGCTTCTATACTGGACAATGTAGCCTTCAAACAAGTGAGGAAAGTGTTACCCGAGAAGAGATTGAAGATGTGAAGCCTGTAGAATATGGAGAGGAGGTTGGGTGTGACTCTAAACATGGTGAGAAATAAGAAAGATTCTGTGTGAAGAATGGTTCTTAGAGAGAGGAGTGAAGAGGAAATCCAAGAGTCCAGGGAGGAGCTTAGTCATCAAGTAAGTGGGATACGGTAGGGACTTTAAACAAAAACATTGGCAGTCATCAGAATAATGGCTAACACTTACTGCTGGGGTCCTAAACCCTTCACAGGAAATAATTTATTTAATCCTCATGATGATGACCTTAGAAAGAAAGGACTACTTTATTCCATCTTCCTGGTAAGAAATTGAAACAAAGATAGGGATGGATCAGGGCTTTGAAATGAGGCAGTTCTAAAGCCCAGCTCTCAGGTGCTCTGTTGTACTGTCCTTCTAACAGAGATGAGGGGATTGATGTGATATGTATCTTGGAGAAAGAACTGGTGAGAAGTTGATGGATGGGAGGTGGAAACTGAGGAAATGAGAGGGGTCCATGAGAACTCCAAAGTTTCTTGCTGAGCAATCTGTTAGCTTGAGATGCTTATTGGTGGTATAAAGAAGGAGAGATTTGAGCAGGAACAGTGTTAGCTGAGGATTAAAAGTTGACATTATAGGACCTTCCTAGTGGTCCGGTGGGCTTCCCTGGTGGCTCAGAGGTTAAAGCGTCTGCCTCCAATGCGGGAGACCCGGGTTCGATCCCTGGGTCGGGAAGATCCCCTGGAGAAGGAAACGGTAACCCACTCCAGTATTCTTGCCTGGAGAATCCCATGGACGGAGAAGCCTGGTAGGCTACAGTCCACGGGGTCGCAAAGAGTCGGACACGACTGAGTGACTGAACGGAACGGAGTGGTCCGGTGGTTAAGAATCCACCTGCCAATGTAGGGGACACAGGTTTGATATCTGGTCCAGGAAGATTTCACATGCAGCCCAGCTGCAAAGCCCGAGTGCTTCAACTACTGAGCCCATGTGTTGCAAGCACTGGAGCCCTTACACCTAGATCCCAAGCTAGAGAAGCCACTGCGCTGAGAAACCCATACACTGTAACCAGAAAGTAGCCCCCACTCACTGCAACTAGAGAAAGCCTGCACAACAGCGAAGACCCAGGGCAGCCAAAAATAAATAAATAAAATAAAAATTCTCATCAGGACAGAAAGAAAATATTATTAAAAAAAAGATTGGACATTGTAAACAACTATGGAGATACCCGGGAGAGAAGCCAATGTGGGCGTCAGGTGGCAGTTTGATGCGAGTCTCTGACTCTATTGTTGAGGATGCATTGGGTCTGAAGATAAACATTTGGGAGTCATCAACATGCGGATGGTCTGGGAAAAGGATGTGCTCACTTGGTTGGGAGGGTGGGGCAGATAGAATAAACAGAGGCTAAAAAGGGCCTAGCACCAAACTCAGCGGGTTTTCCTGTCTAGGTGAGGGAGAACTCAGGCAGTAAGTGAGCTTGAGTAACACAGTTGCACTTACCTGTTTCCATGTGCTGTTCTTTCTGCTAGATACTCTTCTTTTCTACCTGCCAATCTCGTCCTTGTCTAGATCCAGCTAAAAGTCATGTCCCCCAGAGATGTCCTCAGGCTCTCTGAGCCAAAGTTGGCCATACTCTCCTATATTAGTTCTCTAGGATTACTGTTAACAAATTACCACCAACTGGATGGTTTAAACAACAGAAATGTACTCTCTCTTAGTCCTGGAGGTTAGAAGTCTGAAATCAAGGTATCAGCAGAACAAGTCTCCCTCCAAAAGCTCTAGGGGGAAAGATATCCAGTAGCCTGAAGCATTCCTTCTGGTGGCCACCAACATCCGTTGGCTTGTGGCAGCATCAATCTAACCTCTGCCTCCATCTTCACAGGGCCTTTCTCCTCTATGTCTGATTTTCTCCTCTATGTGTCTCTTTTTAGGACATTTTCTTTGGATTTAGGGCCAACTCTGAAAGCTGCAGTCTATGGGTTCGCTACGAGTCAGACATGACTGAGCGACTTCACTTTCCCTTTTCACTTTCACACATTGGAGAGGGAAATGGCAACCCACTCCAGTGTTCTTGCCTGGAGAATCCCAGGGACGAGGGAGCCTGATGGGCTGCCGTCTGTGGGGTCGCACAGAGTCGGACACGACTGAAGTGACTTAGCAGCAGCAGCAGCTGAAAGCTGAAACTGCAATACTTTGGCCACCTCATGTGACGAGTTGACTCACTGGAAAAGAGTCTGATGCTAGGAAAGGTTGGGGGCGGGAGGAGAAGGGGACGACAGAGAATGAGATGGCTGGATGGCATCACCGACTCTGTGGACATGAGTTTGAGTGAACTCCGGGAGTTGGTGATGGACAGGGAGGCCTTGCGTGCTGTGATTCATGGGGTCACGGAGAGTCGGACTCGACTGAGCGATTGAACTGAACTGAACTGATAGGAATCTGCCTGCAATGCAGTGGGTTTGATCCCTGAGTTGGGAATTTCCTCTGGAAGAGGAAATGGTAACCCATTCCAGTATTCTTGCCAGGAAAATTTCATGGACAGAGGAGTCTGGCGGGCTACAATGCATGGGAGTCATAAAGAGTCAAACACAACTATGCTCACGTGCTTCTTCTGATAAATCAGGATAATCTTATCTCTACACCCTTACTGTAATTATATCTGCAAATGTAATTAGATTTACAAAATGGTATTTTGTAAAAAGAACATATGTTAGTTAATAAGATAACATCCACAGGTTCTGATGTGAGGATGGAGGCATATCTTTCTGGGGCCACTATCCAATCCACTCCCCCTCCTTTGAGTTTATTCATTTCTTTGTAGTTCCCTCCAATACAGGATGTAATGGAGACACATAACTGTTTTCACTCCTGTTGGAACATACAGGAACAATATCTCCCTCAAGGGAGAGAAAACTGGTTGGGAAAGAGGAAGAGATTACTTTTTATGGAGAAAGTACAGATATACATTAAGTACATAAACTAATATATAGCATGTCTGTAGCATTACAATTTAATGGTGAAGAGAAACTAGAAAAAAATTGTCTAAGAGAACTCAGAGGACAGAAGATGGGGGATTGATAATTTTTTTTAAAGTTTGAGAAATACTGAACTAGAACATTCTTCCCCAATTGTTGCCCTGCCCCTGTATGTCCCATACACATGCCCATCCTCCCCCCCAACACACACACACTTACTGCTTCAGTAGCACCAACACACAACTGAAAACAGAAAAGGTGGCTTGGATAAATAAGTGACAAATGAATTTGCCTTCCTTAATTTATTGAATGCTCATTTAACTGGAGCAAGCAGGGCAGTCTCTATGTAGAACCCAAAGCAAACACTCCTCACCCTCCACAGAATATGCCCTCTGTCTGTATCTGCCCCACACCCTCACGAAGAAAGCATTTTGAATTATAAACTCTAATAGGCATCTATTTTACAGCCAAAAGTCTCAAAGTCTAACGATTTGAAATATCACTACTGCAGCCGTCTCTCCCTTCAGAACTCTACTTATTTAAACAGAATTTCAGTTACTAGAAAAGCTCATCTTTAGAGAGGAAAAGGGGAGGGATGGGGGTGGGAAATGCGCTGATTTAATGTTTTATCAAGAGGAAAAGAGTGTGGAGAGAGGCTTTGCAGAACATCAAACGGTCTCCAGTGTGGTGAATTTAGCAAGGCAGAGAGCAGTGCAAATTGGAAGATTTAAAAGTCTGAAGTTTAAACATAGCTTTTGTTTTCCCAAGCTCTAGATATTAATAACACTATTGTGCAAATTATAAGTCTTCCCTTTGGGGAAGACAGAGAGGAAGTGAAATATTTGCATAAAACAATTGATCTGGATTCTGATGGCGTTTTCAATTCCCTTTCCTCTGTGCCATCTCTCCTGGTCCAGTGATGACATTACTTCATTACACGGGACCTCCCCCTGCTTCATGGTTTGAAACTCTCACTCTCCCCCTGCCTCCCCCAGCATCTTCTTCTCTTTTCCCTCTTACAGTAACTGCTGATGCCCTGGTCCATGCCCTCATCTCTATTTTCCTGAAATGCAATGACTCATTAACTAGCCTTCCTGGCTTCAATCTCTTTACTTTCCTAAGTGAAAGTGAAAAGTGAAAGTTGCTAAGTTGTATGGACTCTTTGTGACCCGATGGATTGTAGTCCAACAGGCTCCTCTCTCTGGGATTCTCCTGACAAGAATACTGGGGTGGGTAGCCATTCCCTTTTCCAGGGGATCTTCCCAACTTGGGATCGAACCCAGGTCTCCCGCATTGCAGGTGGACTCTACCATCTGAGATACCAGGGGAGCCTCCCAGCCATCTAGAATTCTGCCCTTCCATTGTCTGCCAAACTCTCCTTTCGGTCATGACACATCTCTGTTCAGGAATCTTCAGTGGGTCCATGCTGCCTTTTAAAATAAAGCCCAAATCCTCAGTTGCAGTCTCAGGGCCCTCCAGAGATGCTGGGATATGCCCTCTGTCCTCTGCTCCTGGATACTTGCCCTATTCTTCAGCCATGCCGGAATCTTCCTATGTTTCCTCACAGAGCCGCATCTTTCTAATCTAGGTCTCTACCCCTGCTGGGTCCTCTCCCTGAAATGCCTTCTTTCTTTCTGTTCATCCTACTCTTTCTTCTCCCTTAAAGGACAGCTCAGACCTCACTTTCTTCACATGCATTGGACACTCCAGCCCAATCTAAGAAGGAGGTTTGACACTGAACCATGTTCTGCCCAAATACTCCACACCTACCATCAGGCAAGGAGCTTCCTAACTGGTGAACAAATAAGATATTTTCTATTATGATGGTATCCTTCACAGTTCTGTAAAGATGGTAAGAGATGGTGTTGAATTTGTTTCTCATTTAGTATTACTTTTAGCAGAATGCCATGAGCCACCATTTATTAAGTATCATAGGCTTCCTTGGGCTTCCCTGGTAACTCAGACAGTAAAGAACCTACCTGCAATGTGGGAGACCTGAATTCAGTCCCTGTGTTGGGAAAATCCCCTGGAGGAGGGCATGGCAACCCACTCCAGTATTCTTGCCTGGAGAATCACCATGGAGAGAGGAGTCTAGCAGGCTACAGTCCATGGGGTCACAAAGAGTAAGACATGACTGACTGACTAAGCACACACACACACACGGGCTTCCCTGGTGGCTCAGTGGTAAAGCATCTGCCTGCCAATGTAAGAGACACAGGTTTGAGCCCCAGGTCAGGAAGATTCCTTGGAGAAAGAAATGGCAACCAGCTCCAGTATTCTTGCCTGGGAAATCACATAGACAGAGAAGCCTGGTGGGCTACAGTCCAGGGGGTCACAAAAGAGTTGGACATGACTTAGCGACAAAACAATGAAGTACCTACCACAGGTCAGCTTATATTTGAATGTATATATTTTAATCATCACAAGCAACTCCACACACTAGTGATAGTCAATCTATAAACATGAGAAAGGGGAGGCTGCCAGAGGGGAAGTGTATGTTTTACTAATTCCACTTCTGTCTATGGCTCGAAGAGCTTAATGTTTGTTATCTCATTTGATGTCTTTCCAGGTGATCATCAATCACCATGTATTTTAATCCCATTTTTCAGATAAAGAAATTGTCTCAGTGGGGTTAATAACTCATTCAGATCCAATGACCAGTGAATGCAGAACTGAAAACTGAATTCCTACCTGACTTTCCAGTCCCCATACCACTGCTGACAAGCAGTCATCACCAATACAGGGAGCAGCTTCTCTTCTGCTTCTGTGTAATGGGAAGAATAACTCTGTTTTGTTTTCAACTTCACTCAAAAATGTGAAGTTTTCTTTTCCCATTTTCACATGGAGATGTGTTTGAAAAATCTCTCAAGTATCCTGTGTTAGCTCTGTTCTGTATACCATTCATCTGGAGACCTGGAAATCCAGCCTCCATTCATTCAAGCTGCATAAAGCACTGTGAGGCCAGGAAGAAATCTTCACCTACTGAGATCTGCAAATATCACTTTCCTGGAGTAAACAACTTGCTGCAATAGTATTTATTTCTAAAGTGCATTGTACATGAGCTAAGACAACTGTGCCTGCCTCAGTAGGGTACTCCCAGCCTATCTGTGGATTGACTACAGAAAAGCATATTTAGTCTGCCTTTGATCTGCGTTTCTGTGTGTGTGTGTGTGTGTGTGTGTGTGCATGAGTGAGTTAAATAAACAACTAGACAGATTTTCCTCTTCTCTTGATTAGCGTCACTGGTAAAATATGGAGTCATAAGGTTTAAGGCAGCAACAACAGGAGAAATCAAATTCTACCTTCGATACACGGAGAACAAACCAACCATTGTAAGGACGTTTAGGGATGCGAGGGGGAAGAAATCTGCCCTTTTACCTTCTCCTCCTCTGTTTGTGGAAACTGTGCTGTTATTATAAGCTTTGCCATCACCACCTCTCCCTCCCTGCTTTTCCATAAGGGAAAACTTTCAGTCACTGATACCAGAATAGAAGTGTGGTCTAGAACAATGATTTTCTTTACTTTTATTTTTCAGCCAGAAATATCCTCTCTTCCCTAATCGCACTTAATGTGGAATCTTAACACATAAAACAGAGAAAATAGCATTTTGCTACAGAGACTTAAATGTGAATTTAAATTTTTATTCTTCACTTAGTATAAACTCAACCCAGTGTGAAAGTTTTGATGAACACAGAAATTTTAAATTGCTATGGATAACAGGTGTAGCCTTATGTATCTCAGGGTTAAATTTCTATATTTTATGTTATTGTTGTGTAGTAATTCAGTTGTGTCTGACTCTTTGTGACCCCATGGACTGTAGCCTGCGAGGCCTCTTTGTCCATGGAGTTTTCCAGGCAAGAATAATGGAGTGAGTATCCATTCCTTCCCCAGGGAATCTTCCCAACTCAGGGATTTAACCTGCGTCTCCTACACTGCAGGCAGATTCTTTACCACTGAGTGACCAGGAAACCCATGTTTTGTGTTGGCTGTACATTATTCAGTTCAGTTCAGTCACTCAGTCGTGTCCGACTCTTTGCGACCCCATGAATCACAGCACGCCAGGCCTCCCTGTCCATCACCAACTCCCGGAGTTCACTCAAACTCATGTCCATCGAGTCGGTGATGCCATCCAGCCATCTCATTCTCTGTCGTCCCCTTCTCCTCTTGTCTCCAATTCCTCCCAGCGTCAGAGTCTTTTCCAGTGAGTCAACTCTTTGCATCAGGTGGCCAAAGTATTGGAGTTTCAGGCTTAGCATCAGTCCCTCCAATGAACACCCAGGATTGATGACCTTTAATCCAAGTGGCTAAGGAGTAGGGTACTTTCCAAAACAATTTTACTTGAGCAAATATGTGAAGGTCTGAATTAAAATAAAATAAAATGAGATAAAATTTTTAAAAAATGGTGTTGGCCTACAACTGTACTAATCACTGATTTAGCTGTAAGAATTTCAAAAACTTGCAAGAGACCATGTGAGAAGCTTTATTCTGATATCTGAATAAAAGCATGTTAGACTAACAGCCCAGCTTAACATGCTGGTCAGTCCTTGGCATATAAAATATCCGAATAGTGTTTGTATGTGTATATGTGTGCTTGTGCATGTGTGTGTTTGTGTATTGCAACTTGATGAGAATAAAATATTTTAAAATAAGAAATGAGAATCAAATTGATTTGGAAACTTGAATTAATAATCTCCACTGAACTTTAAAATTCTTAACAACACAGTATGAAAACACTTATTCTATGGTATGGGGTATACTCATCTCACACTAGCTAGCAAAGTAATGCTCAAAATTCTCCAAGCCAGTCTTCAACAGTACGTGAACTGTGAACTTCAGACATTCAAGCTGGATTTAGAAAAGGCGAAGGAACCAGAGATCAAATTGCCAACATCACTGGATCATCGAAAAAGCAAGAGAGTTCCAGAAAAACATCTACTTCTGCTTTATTGACTATGCCAAAGCCTTTTACTATGTGGATCACAACAAACTGTGGAAAATTCTTCAAGAGATGGGAATACCAGACCACCTGACCTGTCTCCTGAGAAATCTGTATGCAGGTCAAGAAGCAACAGTTAGAACTGGACATGGAACAATAGACTGGTTCCAAATTGGGAAAGAAGTACATCAAGGCTGTATATTGTCACCCTGCATATTTAACTTATATGCAGAGTACATCATGAGAAACGCTGGCCTGGAAGAAGCACAAGCTGGAATCAAGATTGCCTGGAGAAATATCAATAATCTCAGATATGCAGATTACACCACCCTTATGGCAGAAAGCAGAGAAGAACTAAAGAGCCGCTTGATGAAAGTGAAAGAGGAGAGTGAAAAAGTTGGCTTAAAGCTCAGCTTTCAGAAAACTAATATCATGGCATCTGGTCCCATAGTGATGGACCATATCGTGGCAAATAGATGGAGAAACAATGGAAACAGTGACAGACTTTATTTTGTGTGTTGGGGGGGTGCTCCAAGATCACTGCAGATGGTGACTGCAGCCATGAAATTAAAAGACGCTTGCTCCTTGGGAGAAAAGTTATGACCAACCTAGACAGCATATTAAAAAGCAGAGACATTATTTTGCCAACAAAGGTCCATCTAGGTAAAACTATGGATTTTCCGGTAGTCATGTATGGATGTGAAAGTTGGACTATAAAGAAAGCTGAGCGCCAAAGAATTGATGCTTTTGAACTGCACTGTTGGAAAAGACTCTTGAGGGTCCCTTGGACAACAAGGAGATCCAACCAGTCCACCCTAAAGGAAATCAGTCCTGGATATTCATTAGAAGGACTGATGCTGAAGCTGAAACTCCAATACTTTGGCAACCTGATTTGAAGAAACTGACTCATTTGAAAAGACCCTGATGCAGGGAAAGGTTGAAGGAGGGAGGAGAAGGGGATGACAGAGGATGAGATGGTTGGATGGCATCACTGACTCAATGGACGTGAGTTTGAGTAAACACCAGGATCTGGTGACGGACAAGGGAGGCCTGGCGTGCTGCAGTCCATGGTGTCACAGAGAGTCGGACAGGACTGAGGGTCTGAACTGAACTGATAGGTCAGCTTGCATATGAATCTATGACCTTTAACCTTCCCAAGCAACCCTGAAATGTGCATTTCAGGCTTTGAGTAGTTACACAATCCATCTAGATGGCATACATCTACGAGGGCAAGGTAGAATTAAAACCCATATATGCTAGCTCCGAGATCTGCCATATTTCCATCTTTGATATTGTCTTTCTCTGAATTTTGTCTTTGTACGTATGTCAGGGATAGCATTTATCAAAAGTTATGGCAAAGAAGTACTCCCATATTGTTTGTCTCTTGCATAGAATTCTGAGAACTTCTTAGGGTATAAATGGTATTTAAACCAGGCCTCTAGGTCTGGCATGTAGCTGAGCTCAAAAATTAGTTGAATTTAATTTAAATGGAAAGAACCATTAAATTGATGTCTAAAAATAATATAAATAGTATCTCATCTATTCATCTACGCTCCAGGCAAGAACAGCAAACAATCCATCCTACATAGAAAATGATCCTGCTTTTAAGGATAATTACTACACTGTGGTCCTATAACTGTTCCTGGGCTCTGGATCAGCGTTTCTCAAGGTGAGGCATTACTCAAGGGGATGAATAGGGTTCCATGCCCCTAAATATTTAGCAAGCTCTGCATATTAAGCTAATCCTATTGGAAATATTAGCATCAGCATATCAAAGACTCTCAGAAGTACAGAAAACTAGTTCATCTTGTTCAGTCCATTATTTCTCAAATTTTCATGCATACCCTACACTTTTCTCAGAGAACACCTACCAGTACCTTGAACCCACTGTTCTGTAGAACCCTCTTTATAAAAATTCAGTGCAGTTCAGTTCAGTCACTCAGTCGTGTCTGACTCTTTGCGACCCCATGAATTACAGTATGCCAGGCCTCCCTGTCTATCACCAACTCCCGGAGTTCACTCAAACTCATGTCCGTCGAGTTGGTGATGCCATCCAGCCATCTCATCCTCTGTCGTCCCCGTCTCCTCCTGCCCCCAATCCCTCCCAGGATCAGAGTCTTTTCCAGTGAGTCAACTCTTCACATGAGGTGGCCAAAGTTTTGGAGTTTCAGCTTTAGCATCAGTCCTTCCAATGAACACCCAGGACTGATCTCCTTTAGGATGGACTGGTTGGATCTCCTTGCAGTCCAAGGGACTCTCAAGAGTCTTCTCCAACACCACAGTTCAAAAGCATCAATTCTTCGGTGATTAGCTTTCTTCACAGTCCAACTCTCACATCCAAACATGACCACTGGAAAAACCATAGCCTTGACTAGACGGACCTTGGTTGGCAAAGTAATGTCTCTGCTTTTTAATATGCTGTCTAGGTTGGTCATAACTTTTCTTCCAAGGAGTAATCTTGGATTACTTTTAATTAGAAGTCGGACACGACTGAAGTGACTTAGCAGCAGCAGCAGCAATCTTCTATTGACTGACATCCTGCCCTGATCCAAAAAGTCTTCATGGTGGCTGAGTCATACTTTAGCTTCTGTCTGTTTCTTCCCTGTGTTCAACAGGGAGCTGAGAACCATTTCTTTCTTTCTCTTTTAAACAAGGGGACTAGTCTTCCTAAAACTTGTTTCATCAGAAGAAGGCGCTCAGGGTCATTTCACTTTCCACACACATTCAGGATTTATGACAGCAAAGAGATTCCAAGGGAAATTAAAGCCTGGAAAGCCCCCTCCAATTTAAACAAAGTCAGTCAGTTTAGAGATGGAGGGCTGAACCCTGACTTATGTGCCTCACTTGAGTTCTGTCACTATCCATTCCCACCACTTTTTGCAAAGTTATGTATAACCTAGTTTATCATTCTTCCATGGAATTCACATGACCTCGTATATTCTCAAATTATTTTATCTTAGTGGTTTCCCTTGAGGTCAAGAGAAATTTACCCAAAATCATAAATCATGTGACCTTCTATGAAACCCCACTTTTATGTTTATAAAACATTGGTATGTATATGAATGCAAACAAAGTACAGAGTACAAAGTATATATCATGAATTCCCAAATCTTGACTTCTACTCTCCTCCCAGACCCCGCATCAAGTCCATTGGTGAGTCCTGTGGCCTCAATCATCAGAAAATGACTCCTCTTGTCACCTGGAGATGGACATGGCAACCCACTCCAGTGATCTTGCCTGAAGAATCCCACAGATAGAGGAGCCTGGCAGGTTACAGCCCGTGGTATCACAGGAGTCAGACACCTCTTAGTGACTGAGCAGCAATAACTACCACCTCTACCATTGTCTCCTATGTTCAAGACACTCTCATCTCTGGTATGACCACAGCAATAGCCTCCTAACTGGCCTTCCTGCTTTCACATTTGTTTTCCTACAGTCTCTTGTTAATTCACTGCAAACAGATGATCTCTTCAGAACTGAAGTCAGACCATGACACTCCATTGCCCCCAAGTCCCAGGGTGCCATCCTTCCATGGCATCTGCATCACTCAGAGCAGAAGACACATTCTTACAATGGTCTATATTCCTATGAGAGGGACTCCTGTGACTTTTCTGAGCTTATCTCTGACTGCCCATAAGTTTCACTCTGCTCCAGGCTCTCTGGCCTTCTTACTGGTGTCTGAGCATAACAGGCATGTGTCTACCCCAGGGCCTTTGCATTTACTGCTGCCTCAGCCTGAAATGCTGTTTCCCCTCTAAGCACACTTGCCTTGCTTTCTCACCCACTTCAAGTTTTTGCTGTAATGTTACCCTGATCACAGGGGTTTCCCTGGAGGTTCAGAAGGTAAAGAATCTGCCAGCAATGCAAGATTTGATCCCTAGTTCAGGAAGATCCCCTAGAGAAAGAAATGGCTACCCACTCCAGTATTCTTGCCTGTGAAATTCCATAGATAGAGGAGCCTGACAGGCTACAGTCCATGGGATTGCAAGGAGTTGGACACAACTGAGCAACTAACACTTTACATACTACTCTATCAACTACAGTCTTAGCCCAACAATCCTCACTCCCACAATCTGCTTTGTTTCATTCTGAAGCCCTTTGTTGTTATTTTCTAAGTTGTGTCTGACTCTTTGCGACCCCATAGACTATAGCCCACCAGGCTCCTCTTTCCATGGGATTCCCCAGGCAAGAATATTGGAGTGGGTTGCCATTTCCTTCTCAAGGGGGTCTTCCCAACCCAGGGATCAAACCTGCATCTCTTGTCTCTCCTGCATTGCAGGTGGGTTCTTTACCACTGAACCACCAGGGAAGTCCACTGAAACCCTTATCACTTTCTAATATACCTTGTAACTTATCTATTATTATTATTTTTGGGTTTTTTGGATCTGTCTCAAAGAATTGATACTTTTGAACAATGTTGCTGGAGAAGACTTTTGAGAGTCTCTTGGACAGCAAAGAGATATAATCAGTCAATCCTAAAGGAAATCAACCCTAAATATTCATTGGAAGGACTGATGCTGAAGCTGAAGCTCCAGCATTTTGGCTACCTGATGCGAAGTGCTGACTCATTAGAAAAGACCCTGATGCTGCAAAAGATTGAAGGCAGGAGGAGAAGGGGACAATAGAGGATGAGATGGTTGAATGACATCACTGACCCAATGGACATGAGTTTGAGAGAACTCTGGGATTTGTGAAGGACAAGGAAGCCTGGCATGGCACAGTCCATAGGGCTTCAAAGAGTCAGACATTACTTAATGACTGAAAAACAACAATGCCTTTCCCTAGAATGTAAGCTTTCTGAGGTCAGGGATATCTGTAGGTGGTACACCTTCCTAAATCCCCAGAATAAATGCATGTTCAATTCCCAGAGTCAGACAGGAACTCAGAATGAGTGGACACTTGTGTGATTTTCTACCTGTTTTTACAGATTTGGGGGTTGGCACAGGTGGTGAAAGAACTTGGTGAGTTATAGTTAATATTTTAAAATACCTAATATATTCCCCTCACCTACCAGTCATGAGGCTACATGACAAACTCAAATGTCACACTTCTTTGCTTTCCATTGGAATTATCTCAGTTTAGTGTGTTAACTCTGATTATATAAGTCTGATCAGAATCTCTGACTTCCAGTTACAAATGCCTTTGATATTTAGACTTGGGGAAATGAATTAATTATCATGCAATAAATGCAGATTAGTAGATGTTTTTGAAAACACAGGCCTCACGGTTGGGGAAGGGGCCATCAATGAGCACAAACCCTTGATCTCCCTGATACAAGACAAGGACTTTGAGGCTCCGGAAGACTAAGTGACTTTCTCAAGGTCACACAGTGAGTCCCTGGCAGAGTGTCTAGAACCCAAGTGTTTGATTCCCAGGCCTGTGTTGGTGTAATTAAATACACAGTTTGCTGCAGGCAGGAGACATATACATGCTCTATATAGCTTTTGCATAACATATTACAGTAAAGACTGAGCCCCGACTGAGATTCTCAGCAGGAAAATAACAATTATTTAATCAGGGTTCTATTTATACTTTTATTGTGAAGGTTAGGTTAAGATTCACTGGCTTGATTAAGGGGGCTGCCTACACATGAAAGTGTTTACTAAGCTTGGCTCCCTGGAGTGAAATTCAAACAAAGTTGTGACATCTAAAGCCCATTTTCATGTCCTGAAAGTCCTGAATGTCTTTTTGGAGAGCTGGATCTTTTCCTTAAAACAAACAAATAATTATCCTTAAGGATACACTGTAAACAGAGTTGATTAAGACATAAAGAGTCCTTCATCTATGGCTTTCATGGCCGTGCATCATTCATTTCAGTCTAGAAACCTAATGCAGATAAATATACCTAGAAATACTAAATGAAAAGCTTCTGTGTACTAGAGAGCTTTACCATGTACATTACACTATTTGATCCTTAGAATAGTCCTGCAGAGTTGGAAAAGCAGATATGATTATTTCTGTTTTCCACGCAAGGAAGCTGAAAGCACCCAGGAATTCAAAGACATTTCCAAGTCTCCCGACTTATTGGTGAAGGAAAGCACTAGAATGGAAGGAAGGAGTCCTTTTTCCTTATTCCTTAGGCTTAGCACACGCACCACAATGCCACCAATCATGCACTTCACTACTAGGGAGAAGGGGACAGGAAGTAGGAGGACCCCCCCACACCCCCACCAAATGAACTTTATGCTTTCTTCCACCTATAGTACTGATGGTCTGAGACCCAAGCCAGAAGCAGGAAACGGTTTCAGATTTTACAGATCAGGGAGGAAATCGAAACGACCTGGCCAGGTCACCCAGTAACCTAGAACTGTTACTAACCAGGGTTCTTGACTTCCTTAATCAATGGAAAATGATCAGAGGTCAGACAAGAAATTCAGGTAAGGTTTCTTGGGGGTTCCTGCTGAAGCAGAGTGGAGCAAGGACAAACAACAAATTCCCTTGCTTGCTTGCTTCTGGAGGAGGCGGGTGTGAGCTGGGTCTTTATATGGAGGGAAGGTAGGGAGGCGGGGCCAGTGGGGTGGCTTAGGAGTTTTGCCTTTAGGTGATTTTGAGTGCATGCACAGAACCCTACTCTTGCTTCTGATACCCTGTTTTTGCTCCAGGCTCTTCGAAAGTAGTAGCTGGGTTTTTGATCTCAGTGTATTTTTCGGGTCCAGAGTTTGCCCCAACTGCACGTGCAAGTAGTTATTTTTAGTCTCACACAGTTTCTTTGTATTTTGTTGCTCAAGGAGAGGTGTGTCTAGGTGCAAGCATTGCAGCACTGCTGCAAAGGGTCCCAGGCCCCAGGCCTGTCTTAGAAATGAATGAGAAGCAGAAACTGGGGGCTGAGCTCTCTCTTCTAGCTCAGCTGCCTGGAAGATGTGGATGGGGCATCATGCCCAATGGCTGTGCTCTGCTGGGAGCTAAGTGGCAATTCCATCCCTTACTGGATCTGTGTCCTTAGGCAAGCCACCTTTACACTCTGAACCTTGGCTACTGTATGCCATTTTTATGGTGATCCAGTGAAATGAAAGACTTTGCATGCATGCTAAAATGCTTCAGTCGTGTCCCACTCTGCGACCTCACGGGCTGTAGCCCACCACATTCCTCTGTCCATGGGATTCTCCAGGGTTGCTGGGCCCTCCTCCAGGGGATCTTCCTGACCCAGGGATTCAACCCATGTCTCTTACTTCTCCTGCACTGACAGGCGAGTTCTTTACTAGTGCCACCTGGGAAATCCTGCACTGATCCAATGAGATAAAAGACTTTGCTAGGCTTTAGAAGCTGAGACTCATTTAACCTGTGTGGATGCCTCATTCCATTCATCCAATTGGACTAAGGATTTACTTTCAGCTCTGGGAGAGGCTATATAGGAAGAAAGCAGAGATGGAAGGGAAAAGATCAGATACACACATTGATATTTCAAGACTCAAACAGCCCTGGCAAGGGTGCCATTATTTTTTAAATGATTGTAAGAAAAAGGTCATTGGATGACAGAAATGTAAGTAATGTTGACATTCCCAGCAGGACAAGTGGGAGATTTGGGGGAGTCAGTAGGCCCTGACATCCTAATCCCTACCAACCAAGCACCTTATCTGACCCTGTAATTGTGTTCAAACAAGTTCCCCTCTACAATTCTTCAAAGTCGGCCTTCTCTTCCCAATTCTTGGTAATGCCCAGAAAGGACCCTTCCAGCAGGCAGTGCCTCATTGCCTCCAGTCCTGATCTAGTCTTCAGAGCCCAATCTCTCTATGAACGTGCCCTCCCTAGCAGAGCTGGCTTGCAGATTAGGGCACAGCTCAGGGCACAGGCTCTGTCTCATTGGCTTTGGCTTTTCCTCGCCCTTCTCTGGGAACTGAAGTTTCTTTAAGCAGCCACACAATTACGAGTATGTTATCCACACTCGACTATGTATTGGTACAACACCCGCTGATATACAGTAGTAGGCAGATTGATAATGGGACACATTTAAGCTGATTGCCACTGGAGATAAGTGATGTCTCTGAATGAAGGCATTTTTGTTTAACCTCTGAAGGCAGAGGGGATGGAGAAAGTTTTATTTATTTTTTTCTTTATAAAAAAGAAAGCCTTTTTGAGGATGGCTACGCCTCCCTGAGATTCTCATTTCAGATTAGGCTATCAGGTATACAGTACAATCAGAAACTTCCACTCCAGTCAGAGCCTCTGTTTGATAGTCAAGCCTTCATGGATCTTTCCTGAACGGCTGACGCTGGCTGGCTCACAGACATGCTTTGTGTCCTTGAGGACAGCTCTATTAAACGAGGGTGTCTTCTCCTTCCCCTTCTCTCTTTCTCTCTCCTTTGCTTCTTTTGTTGCATCCCTCTCTTTTCTCTCTGCCTTCCCTTTTCTCCAATTGATTTCATTCTTCTCCCCACATTCCCCACCGCTCCCCTCCTCTCTTGCCACAATGCTGTTTCCCATTGTCTTTCTGGCCATTTCACCCTGAGTCTCCATGTCTCTCTTCTGCATCTCCATCACCATGGAGACTCTCCCCTCCCAGCCCCTTTCTCCTCTGTTGTTGTCATTACTGTTCAGTCTCCAAGTCGTGTCAGACACTTTGCAACCTCATGAACTGTAGCACGCCAGGCTTCCCCGTCCTTCACTATCTCCCAGAGCTTGCTCAAACTGAGGTCCATTGAATTGGTGATGCCATCAAACCATCTCATGCTCTGTTGTCCCCTTCTCCTCCTGCCCTCAATCTTTCCCAACATCAGGGTATTTTCCAGTGAGTCAGCTCTTCACATGAGGTGGTCAAAATACTGGAGTTTCAGCTTCAGCACCAGTGCTTCCAGTGAATATTCAGGGTGAATTTCCTTTAGAATTGGCTGGTTTGATCTCCTTGCAGTCTGACTCTCAAGAGTCTTCTCGAGCACTAGGAGAAAGCCAAGCCTGGGGAAGGTTGTTTGGGTTCTAAGATTGTGAGCCTTGTCTTTGTAGAGAGAGCATGGAAGCAGTCACTTGTGCTTTTGGCTCTCCCAGGGCTGAATTTAAGAAGGAAAGTGGGTGCAGAGGCACTCAGCTGGGTGCTGGAGGTAGCACTCCAGGGGACAAGGAGGAAATTGAAGAAGAATGCATTAAAATCAGGCAGAGTGAAAGAAGAACTAAAAGACCAAAATGGAGATGTTGGCAACAACTGCCTGACTTTGACTCAATAAGGAGGGAAAATTCATTAGTCACAGATTAAGCTGCTCTCCAGCCAGTTACCACTGTTCAGATACAAAGATAAAGAGGAAAAAGCAAAGCACCAATCAATCTCTTAAAGGGGACACTTGCTGGCATCTAATATCTGGGTAAGTGGTTGAGGGATCTGGGTGATGACCACTCTGTTGTGGGTTCTCCAGGCAGTGAATGAAGAAAAGCATCTTTATAAACACATTACACCTCATGGGGAGTAGGGAGAAATTCAATTAGGTTTGAATGAGAAAGGTAACTTGAATATCAATTAATTGTCTAATTGAAGATAATGGAGACCTGGGGGCACCCTGCCAGGTTGATTCCCACACCCCAATGCGGAGACTTTCCCAGGGATTAAAGATGCAATTTAATTACACGTTTCTATTAGATTAGGTGCTGATTGCATTCAGCGCTCTGAGTTAATTACATAGTTAATTACACAGCCAATAACTTCCCTTGCCTAATAACCCTATTGGACGCAGCCTGGTGCTGCAGAGGGGAATCCGGTTCCTGTAATGGGAGTCCTGGGAGCCCGGAGGTGGTGGGAGTATCTTCCACAAGGGGACATGTGAATACTAATAGGGAATTATTCTAATTGTCCCTTGTTCTTGATGAACAGTAAATTATTCTAATAACATTCACCATTGTATTCATTTGTTATCTAAGGGTAATTAGGAATGAAGGACTTCCAGGGGCCTCCCCTGGGGCACAAACAAGGCAGCACTAACTGGTATTGCCTTCATTTTGGATGCCAGGCATCTCCAGGGCAACTCATCCCTTCTTCTTGATCTCCCTGATACACTCCAGGACCAGGCAAGTGGTGGTGATGCTACTGGTGTCTGGGTTGGGTTCCAGATCTCATCCTTGCTCCTACACAACACAGGGTCTCTACTCAGAATAATTCTTTCTGGGTTTTTATCTGAGAAAGAATATGGCTTGTGTTTTGGGTGCAGGCTAATGAAGTCCAGCACAGCCAGTTGGCTCACTAGTGGAACAGCTATCGGGAGTGAAAGATTAATTTATTCTCAAGACTTCCAGAAACCATTATTAGGGGCTGCCTGCAAGCCCGGAAGGGAGGCTTCACCAGAAACTAGCTTCCGGCTTTCATCGATGTGAAAAAGAAAGCTCTGTTGTTTTAACCATGTAGGAGTAGTAGTGTAGTTAGTCACTCAGTCATGTCTGACTCTTTGCAACCCCATGGGCTTAACCATCCAGATTTCTCTGTCCATGACATTCTCCAGGAAAGAATAATGGAGTGGATAGACATTCCCTTCTCGAAGGGATCTTCTCTACCCAGGGATTGAAACCAGATGTCCTGCATTGCAGCCAAATTCTTTACCTTCTGCGCCACCAGGGAAGCCCTGTTTAGCCATGAAGTTGTTTTTTTCAGTCAGAGCTAATACAATGATTAAAAAATGACAAGAACAACTGTGGTTTCCAAACATCTTTCTCCCCTGCATTAACACCCCCTCCCCCAACACACACACTCTTTTTTTTTTTTTTAATGCATTGTACTTTTGTTCATGCCATTCTCTTTGCCTGCATTATCCAGCCCTGCTTAACTGTCAAATGTCAAAAAATATCTCTCATTCTAAACTCTTCTAGAAGTGTTGTCCTGATATTATCTCCTTCCTTTATTCTACCTCTCTAGTTCACACATAACCCTACATTTATGAGGTAGCTTAATGCATTGTTGACATGCTTGCTACCCCTGTTTGAGAGTTACATACATGAGGACATAAGCCTTGTTTTCTCCATCTGTGTATACTGAGGGTCCAGGGTGGCCCTGGCACATGAAAGGCACTTGTCTCAGTCAGTTCAGCTGCTGTAACAGAATTCCATAGACAGGGTGGCTTATAAGCAATAGAAATTTACTCCTCAAAGTTATAGAGGCTGAAAGTCCCAAGAAACTGGGAGATTCAGTGTAGGGTGAGAGACCATTTCTTGGTTCATGGAGACATCAATTTGCTGTGTCCTTACACAGTAAAGGTGGGCAGAGGGCTCTCTGGGGCCTCATCCATAAAGGTACTAATCCCATTCATTAGGGTTCCACCCTTATGACACAGTCACTTCCTGCATTAATCATTTTTTTAAATTTTCTGTATATGATATGATATTTTGATATCTTTAAGAACCTTCCTGATTCATCTTCCCTTCCTCGGGGTAGCTAATTCTTAGAGATAGCCAAGGGCTCAACAGGAGCTTGTCTTTGATATGAAAACAAACAATCCAGAACCATACTGCCTTTGTCTGACCTGTGCATCCAAGGAGGCATATTCCTCTGCCTGAATCATCCCAGGGCCAGGTGCCATGCAGCAAGACACCACACCTACATCTTCCTTATCCTTTCATCTGTTGATGGACATTTAGGTTGCTTCCAAGTCCAGTATTGTTGCCTGAGGAATCCCATGACAGAGGAGCATGGTGGGCTATAGTCAATGGGGTCGCAAAGAGTTAGATACAACTGAGGCAACAGCACACATGTGCAAGTCTTGGCTATTGGGAATATGCAACATTAAACGTTGTGGTACATGTGTCTTTTTATACAGTTTTAGTCCAAGAGGGAGGGAATATATGTATATGTATAGCTGATTCACTTCATTGTACAGCAGAAATTAACACATTATAAAGCAGTTACACTCCATTACTTTTTTTTTTAAGAGCATACTTATAGTGCAAACCTATCAAAATTATTCAAACTAGCCAATCCTAGATTGGTTACTCTGCCCTGCCTTGCCATGCCCATGGAAACTCCAATAAAGACCATGTTCTAAACCTTCCCCTTCTGCTTCCAGTTCCTGACCAAATGGCACTCCCTTGTCCCCACGTGACAAATCTGCCTCTTGTTTCTGTGGGAACTGTAGCATTAAACATTTCTTTCAATAGCATTGACTTCTCCATGTCATCACTCTGTCACCTTTATAAACTAAGACCTGGACCCAAAACACCTCCCAAAGGCATCACCTCAAACAGCAATCATGTTGGGGATTAGGATTCAACATATGAATTTATAGAAGCAAACACTGAATCTATAGCTGTATTCAATAAATATTTGTCAATCAAATTTTCTGTTTTGATGCAGGTATTTGGAGAATTGGACATTCAATCACACATCAGGCTTGACCATTCTGGATTTTTCTCATTGGGCTTTTGACTATACTGTTCTGGTCATGATGGCAGTTCCTGAATATGTCTCTAGGTACAGCTCTGATGTCTAATCAACTTGTGTACTCTGTAATCTTTGGTCATCAGCCATCAAACAAGTCTTGGTTGGGAGTTGGCTGGAAAAGCAGGAGGTGCTATCTTATAAGAGGTCATCTTTCCCCAGTAGTCCCCACATCTGCCCACCTAGGCTCTCTGCCTCACTATATGAAAAGTGAAAAAAGTGAAAGTGTTAATCATTCAGTTATGTCCAACTCTGTGACCCCATGGACTGCAGCCTGCTAGGCTTCTCTGTCCATGGAATTCTCCAGGCAAGAATACTGGAGTGGGTCTCCATTCCCTGCTCCAGGGGATCTTCCTGACCTAGGGATCAAACTCAAGTCTCCTGTATTGCAGGCAGATTTTCTACCACTGAGCCACCAGGGAAGCCCACCTCACTCTATGGCCCTGGATAATTAAACTTTCACTTTTCACTTTCACACATTGGAGAAGGAAATGGCAACCCACTCCAGTGTTCTTGCCTGGAGAATCCCAGGGACGGGGGAGCCTGGTGGGCTTCCATCTATGGGGTCACACAGAGTCGGACACGACTGAAGTGACTTAGCAGCAGCAGCAGCAACCAGGACTTTCATCTGGATCCTTTTACCTTCTATTCCCACTGAAGACTGTTCACTGAATAGGTCCTTATCTGAGAATTGTATCCTCAAGGTTTTCTATCAAAACTAACCTCTTCAATGTCATAACAAGTGATCCTATGTTCCATTGTAGAGAGTCTAGCAGTCTGAAATTGACTTAGTGTTAATAGTAAACAAAATTTCAGAATGTTCAGTGCACTCTTTGCATTGAACCAAAAGTCTCCTTTAATTACTAAACTCACCTGCTCTCAACTGGAGGTGGTATCACCCTTGAGGGGCATATAGAAATGGTACAGATGTTTCTGGCTGGCACAATAACCAGAAGAGTTACTATCATTTAATGAGCTGAGAGCAAGGGTTTTAGATGATTTACACTGCAGGGAACAGTCCTGTACAATGAATTGCCCCACCCTTATTGCCAATCACACTGTTTAAAGACACTGCACAGGGACTTCCCTGGTGGTCCGGTGACTAAGACTCTGCACCCACAATGCAGGGGGCCTGGATTCAATCCTTGACCAGGGAACTAGATCCCACATGTCTCAACTAAGGGTTCTCATGCCGCAACTTAAGATCCTACATGCTATAATGAAAATTGAAGATCTCACGTGCTAAAACTAAGACTCAGCATGGCCAAAAAAATAAATACTAAAGCAACAACAACAAAAATCCTAGCTTAAAAAAATATAAGAAAGACACAGCCCCAGACATTGGATTGTCAAATGCCATGTGCAGCAGAATCCCAAGATGGAGAGGGGAAGTTCTCATTCTGGGAACAGGAAGCCTTTTGATAATTGGCTGCTTGTCCTGTGTGTACCCCAACCTGCCTGAGTAGTAAACCCATAGTCCTTCCAAATTTTCCCCAAGCCCTGCGTTTCTCCCTCACCAGGATCTTGAGGATCACCAGGATTCATCTCTCCACTAGCCTGTGGTCCCTTTGAGTGGGTATAGGATGCGGATGATGAACTCAATGAGCTCACATGCCCAGAGTACCATGCTATTGTTGGAAATCTCTTTCCCACATCACACTGTTGGCTGAGCAGAGCCGCCATGAGGATGGCAGTCTCCAGTCATGGTAACAGTGGGTGGGGAATCTCTGTTGCTAGATGAAGCTCAAGGGTCCTCTTCAGATAAGTCATAGAGGTTTTCAGAGCTTGCTTGACCAAACCGGGGATGGAGCAGTTGTAAGCTGACTCTTCCTTGGGGAGTCATTGTGTAGTGTAATGTTAATCACTCAGTTGTGTCTGACTTTTTGCAACACCGTGGACTGTAGCCCGCCAGGCTCCTCTGCCGCTGGAATTCTCCAGATAGAATACTAGAGTGGGTTGCCATTCCATTTTCCAGGGGATCTTCCTGACTTAGGGATTGAACCTGGGTCTCCTGCATTGCAGGAAGATTCTCTACCATCTGAGCCACTAGGGAAGCCAGGGTGTCCTTAGTCATATAGAAAAAAATCCATCTGGAGAGACTTACTTTCCACAGGAAAGTCAGAGAGAGTTACTTCCAACCAGCATTTCAAGTATGCATGCTCAAGTAATCGGGTATGATTGAGAGAGCTGGTCTCATCTCTGTCCCTGGGACAGTTCCAGAGGGGGGTGTGTGGGCCTCAAACTCTCTCCTCTGCAGTCTAACATTCTTAAGGGGCTGACAGGACAGCAGAAGAGAAGACATATTACTCAGGGTCCTTGGTTTCAAGCAACTGAAGTTGACACTTGCCAGGAAGGGAATTTACTTATGAATATCACTTCCCAGGTGGTGATAAAGAATGTTCCTGCCAATGCAGGAGACATAAGAGACTCAGGTTTGATCCCTGGGTCTGGAAGATTCCCTGGCATAGGGCATGGCAACCCACTCCAGTAATCTTGCCTGGAGAATCCCATGGACAGAGGAGCCTGTGGGCCACAGTCTATGGGGTCACAAAGAGTTGGACATGACTAAGCAACTAACACACACAAAAGAGGGTAGCTCCTACTTCCTTCATTGTGAAATACATGTGGTAGGAGATATCCCAATTAGTATGCTAGACAGCCTAAAATGGGCAACTATCTATGGCCTAAAGAAACCCCATAATATAAGAGGACAACAGAGATTTCTAGCACAAGAATAGTGTAGTGATGTTGACAATCAAGACCAGAAGTGATAGGGAAGATGTGACATACTAAATTCTCAGCCCTACTGCTGTCCAGTCACTAAGTCACGTCTGACTCTTTGTGATCCCATGGACTGCAGCACGCCAGGCTTCCCTGTCCTTCACTATCTCCCAGAGTTTGCTCAAACTCATGTTCATTGAGCTTGTGATGCCATCCAACCATCTCATTCTCTGTCACCCAATTCTCCTGCCCTTAATCTTTCCTAGTATCAGAGTCTTTTCCAATGAGTCAGCTGTTTGCATCGGGTGACCAAAGTACTGGAGCTTCAGCTTCAACATCAGTGCTTCCAATGAATAGTCAGGGTTGATTTCCTTTAGGATAGTAGACTGGCTTGCTCTCCTTGCTGCCCAAGGGACTCTCAAGTGTCTTCTCTAGAACCACAGTTCAAAAGCATCAATTCTTTGGTGGTCAGCCTTTTTTATGGTCCAGTTCTTACAACCATACACAACTACTGAAAAAACCACAACTTTGACTATATAGACTTCTGTCGCAAAATGATGTCTCTGCTTTCTAATATGCTGTTTAGATTAGTCATAGCTTTTCTTCCAAGGAGCAAGCATCTTTTAATTTCTTTTAGCAGTCACCATCCACAGAGATTTTGTAGCCCAAGAAAATAGAATCTGTCACTATTTTCATTTTTTCCCCATCTATTTGTTATGAAGTGATGGGGCTGGATGCCATGATCTTAGTTTTTAGAATGTTGGCTGAGACAGTTGAGAAAACTGAGATCTTCTTATCCTCTACTCACAGAATCAGAGAAAATTGAAATGAACAAAAGCACCTGCCTGCAGTGACAGTGCTAGTTAGGGTCAAGCATGGACTAGGATCTAGCACACATCACCTCTCCCATTACTCGGCTGTCCAGGTGTCCTGGAAGCCCCTGCTCAGTCTTGTGAGCCCCAGGCCCTGAACAGCCTTGATCAAAGGGCACAGATGTCTCCCCTGAGATGTGAAATGTGTTGTTTTAATTCAAGCTTCCTGAAGTCCACTCCCATATGTTGAAAACAAAAGGGGGCAGCCTAGAGAGCGGGCTAAAATCTGGGAAGAAGGGTAGGCAATTTCATCTCTGTTGGTTTTGATGTAGGTGACATGAGCAAAAGTAATGAAGATTGAATTCAGTGGACTGAATTGTTGTCCTCAGTTCTCACCCCTTCAGCTTCCACACTATTGTCATGGCCTCACTGTGGGCCTTGCCTGTTTCACTTCTTGTCTTCTGACTCTTCTGTCCCCATGAGAATGTATTGGCTCCAGGAGAATGACAGACATCTGGAGAAGAACCTTACCTGCAAAATCCAGTGTAGTGATGTCAGCCTCCCCCCACTGCCCTGACCCCCACCCCCCAGCAAACTACAGAGGTAGGTGCAAAGATGAACCATTGTTGTGATAAGCCACTGAGTTTTAGGACTGGTCTGTAATGCATTCACAATATCTGACCAAGAAAACCAGCTTTAGGTTTTGTTTTGTTTTTTTTTTTTTGCACCTGTCTTATAGTTCAGGATCCAGAAACATGGACATCAACCCCCTCTCAATACACACATCTGCATGCAAGGAAAAATTACTTGAACTTGCAGTTCCTACTCTATACTTAGAGCTAGTGCAGCTAATGACGTGCCAGATAACTCTCCATGGCTAGCTTTGTGACCTTCTCCTCCTACCCACAACCTTCTCAGCACCTCAGTTTCCCACTTGGTTGACCATTGTCCAGGGGCTGTAAGCACTCAGCCATGGGAAGAAGGTGAGAAATAAGGGAGATGTCCGAAATGATAATGTGACCAATGGTCTCCACTCACCTAGAAGTCAATAGCCAAGCTTTTGAGCACTGAGACTGGTGGGGAGGGGTCAGTAGCAAACTACAGGTATGGCTCCCATTCTTGGACTTCTCAGCACCCTTAGAAGGTTGCCACACAAAAGGGCCCCCAGGGGTCAGGGCAGACATCAACATGGTCATTTTTGTCACAAGAGTGGGATCAAGTGGTGGGGATGCCAGAGAGGAAGGAGGAGGATTAGGTGGCAGAATGGACCCCCAGACAGAAGACAGCCCGCACCCAAGATTACAAGGAAACAAATGAGCAGAGTGGTATGACATCTCAGCAGTGTGTGTCCTCCAGAGCATGAGTGGAGAGGAGATGCTGGCTGGGGAATTTTAACGTCAAGGGGGCTGACCTATACTGCTGCTGCTGCTGCTGCTAAGTCACTTCAGTCGTGTCCGACTCTGTGTGACCCCATAGGCGGAAGCCCACCAGGCTCCCCTGTCCCTGGGATTCTCCTGGCAAGAACACTGGAGTGGGTTGCCATTTCCTTCTCCTATGTGTGAAAGTGAAAAGTGAAAGTGAAGTCGCTCAGTCGTGTCCGACCCTTAGCGACCCCACGGACTGCAGCCTACCAGGTTCCTCCATCCATGGGATTTTCTAGGCAAGAGTACTGGAGTGGCTTGCCATTGCCTTCTCTGGGACCTATACTAGTATCTTCATTTGACATGGGCTTGGAATGAACAAAGACAAACAATAGGGTATCCCCCTCATCCCAAGTATGGGCTTCCTTGGTGGCTCACATGGTGAAGAATCCACCTGCAATGCAGGAGACCCGGGTTTTATCCCTGGATCTGGAAGATCCCCTGGAGAAGGAAATGGCTACCCACACCAATATTCTTGCCTGGAGAGTTCCATTGACAGAATCTGGCGAGTGTTACAGTCAATGGGGTTGCAAAGAGTTGGACACGACTGAGTGACTAAGCATACACGCTCCAAGTGCATCATTTGCTTGGTCTCCCCTACGAACAGCTGGAGACACTGGTGGGGAGAGGCCATATCAGAGCCTGTGCTGGGCACTGCATATCCTGGAGGGCTCCGAGGCTGAAAGGATGAAGAGTCTGTGGCAGCCAGAGCCCCAATGGCTGAATCTAGCGCAGATCTCAGGCGCTCTGAACCATGAAGGGAACATGAGGGACGCATTCCAAGGAAACACTTCATCACCTAGAGACAACATATTGATCACGGATTCTGGGCAGCTGATTTCTCAATTCAGGATGCAGTGAACATTTTAATAAACTCTTTTTCTGCAGTGAAGATAGAGATCCCAGGTTTCTGAAAGCTGGCTTCAGAGGGAGGGTGGCACACAGATTCCTGTCTGAGGAGCAGAGGCAAGGGGCAGGGCACAGGTTGCCCCTGGGACTGGGTTCTGGGGTTTGAAAGCAAACCTCCCAACTTTATTCTAAGTTGCTGCTGACTATGTAGACATACTGTACTTTATCTTTGTTTCCCATGTAATATTCGCTATAACCAAGTCTCCTAAACTTTAGTGGAGTCCCTCTACACTTGCTAAATATTCTAAACTCTGGGGTTGATGTGGCTGGAGAACTAGAATGGGAAATTAAGGAACCAAGGAGCAACCTCTCAGAGCTGCTGTGTCTTTTTTTTCTCGAGGAGGAAGAGCTTTCCATGTAACTCATGTATTCTGGGCAGAAGCAAAGAAGATCCAAGAAGTATATAGACCATATGTTGGCAGCTGATTGGAGGAGGTGCAGTGCTGGAGAGGCTCTGCAGGGTGATGGGAAGACCAGGGCTTTTCTACATCCAGGCTATTCTGGAACCTTCTCTTTTCATGGCCAAGGTGAAGGGAAAAGGCCAAGACTGAATAGCTAGTGGGATTGCATCTCAGTTCTCCCTTTCAGTTTTGTTTAATGTTTATGAGGCAACTTCCTCTGAATCAGGAGAAATGTTCGAGGTGCTTCCTCTAGGATAAATCATTGATAATCTTTGAATCCTGGCTCTGTCTTTTTCTGTCTGGGTCACCCAGAACTATATCCTTCACCCCTCTGCCTCACCTTTCCCGTGAGGACACCAGGACTCTCACAACTCATCTCAAAGAGTCAGATTATATGAGATATGTAGTAAAGTCCTTAGCACACTATCTTACAACTACCGAATGAATTATTGAATCAATTAAATGGACATGAGCTTGGGCAAATGCCGGGAGATGCTGAGGGACAGAGAGACCTGGCGTGCTGCAGTTCACAGGGTCGCAAAGAGTCGGACATGACGTGACAACTGAACAGCAAATTTATACTCCAACACATATTCTGAGTATTTTACACAAAGTTTCCTTTGACCCACCTTTGCAATAGGAACTCTTACCATGCTCATTTTTATAGATGAGTCACCTGAGGCATGGAGAAGTTAAGTAGGTTTCCTAAGGTCACAGAGCTGGCACTTGGAAATGACGAAATCCACACATAGGCTGTCTGAGGGAGCCCCTGTGCTCTGGTGAGTTTTCTTGCTCTTTCTATATCCAGGTAATCATCAGTTTCCTAGGAAGAGGCTAACCTAGGAGGGAGAGTCCTAAATAATTTTTCATGTAGCTTTTTGAGTCTTCTCTTTTCCTTCTTCTTCTTTTAAAAGGAAAAAAGAATCTCTTATCTTCAGTTTCAATCCTTATCACCAGTGTGAAGATTCATAGAGTTAAAGAGAGCACAAGGACAATACCCAAGGTCATCAAACACTCTAATTAAGTTATCAAAGGCCTTGTGTTTGCTCATAACTCAATGGACTTCAACTCTCAGTAGACTTCCTTTGTACGAGAGTAATTTGCACCATCGAAGAGCAAAAACTGGCTGCAAATGGCAACTTGAAAAATTAACCCAGCATCTGGGACTGCACCCTATGGGTTGTGGGGCAGCTGACTAGTTCAGTGAATTGTGTTCAAAGGGCAGCAAACTCCAGCAGGCAGTCTGGCAATGCAATTTCAGAACCCCAGCAGGTGATGGCATCCTTGTTCTAGACCTGAGGTAGCAATAAGTAACTCATACTGTCTCTCTAACTCCTGTGCTCTTGGCAGATTTTGCTAGCTGATCACAGAACTATTTTTTTCTAGATCCATGTATTGCTTCAGATTTGTCTCATCTACTTGGAGTTAACCCTGGAGAAGAATTACATCTTGTGAGTAGGGGAAGCAGAATTCCCAATAGCAGAGCACCACTGGATTTATAGGCCTCCAGTTCTTATTGTTGTTACCATTCAATTGCTAAGTCATGTCCGACCCTTTGCAACCCTGTGGACTGCAGCTCGCCAGGCATCCCTGTCCTCCAGTATCTCCTTGAGTTTGCTCAGGTTCATGTCCATTGACATTCCATTCACATTCAGTTCTTATAAGGAACTAGAAATAAAGCCAGAGGATATTTTGGATCAACATTGTAGTGAGAAGAAAAGTTATGAATGAGACAAGTTAGGCTCAGACTTATGTAACCCACACTGATATGCTTAAATAGCAAGATTTGTACTCAAACACCAGGTCCGTCTAGTCAAGGCTATGGTTTTTCCAGTGGTCATGTATGGATGTGAGAGTTGGACTGTGAAGAAAGCTGATCGCCGAAGAACTGATGCTTTTGAACTGTGGTGTTGGAGAAGACTCTCAAGAGTCCCTTGGACTGCAAGGAGATCCAACCAGTCCATTCTAAAGATCAATCCTGGGTGTTCATTGGAAGGACTGATGCTAAAGCTGAAACTCCAATACTTTGGCCACCTCATGTGAAGAGTTGACTCACTGGAAAAGACTTCGATGCTGGGAGGGATTGGGGGCGGGAGGAGAAGGAGACGACAGAGAATGAGATGGTTGGAAGGCATCACCGACTCGATGGACAGGAGTTTGAGTGAACTCCGGGAGTTGGTGATGGACAGGGAGGCCTGGCGTGCTGTGATTCATGGGGTCGCAAAGAGTTGGACACGACTGAGCGACTGAACTGAACTGAACCTTTCAGAGGGTTGTATACCTACCCCTATCTTAGAACAAGTTCATCCTAGAGCTGGAGGCACCAGCCAGTCTTGCTATGAGCAGCTGGGGCAGGCAAGGAAGGTGAAGTGAGGCATGAGCTAACACTGATACCAGAGAGAGATTAGCATATGCAGAGCTCTAAGCCCATGCTTAGCCCAGCCATGGACTCCTGGCTCTCAAAAAAGAGTTTGAAAGCTTAGTTTTCAATTGTTGAAATATCCTGTTGTGGGGAAGAAGAGTAGGTTGATGTTCACCTTAACCCTGGAAACAACTTTATCTAGCAATCTTTTGGGGGTGTTGAGAAGCAATAAAGTGGGAGTAGCACCTGGTACTTGCTACTGGTCACCCAGCCTCATTTCCCAAATGTTCGGTTGTTGACAAAGACAAGGGGTCTTTGGTCATGTTGTCACTCTGGACACTTGTCCTATTTCTCACTGCTTTTCATACCTGAGTGCTTAGAATCCCTACAGCCATGGTCAACCAAATGGGCAAAAGAGAAAAGTAGATTTCTCTGAAATTTGGGTAGCCCTTTTCTTGCATGTGTGCTCATTTCCTTCAGTCATGTATAACCCTTTGCACTCCTATGGACAGTAAACCACCAGGCTCCCCTGTCCATGGGATTCCCCAGGCAAGAACACTGGAGTGGGTTGCCACACTCTCCTCCAGGGATTCTTCCTGAGCCAGGGATCTAACTCATGTCTCTTGTGTTTCCTGCATTGCAGGCAGATTCTTTACCACTGAGACACTGGGGAAGCCCAGCCCTTCTCTTACACAGGTAAGAAGTGAAGTTCTTTCTAAGCCTATGGAGGTTATTTATTTAGTAACTAAGAGCATGGTTTCAGTTTGATCCTGTTTCTGCCACTGACAAGCTTGTAGCTTAGGCAAACTCTCTAAGCCTTAGCTTTATCATTTATAAAACAAAGAATTCTAAAATCTAGTCTTAGGATGGTTGTGAACCCTAAATTAAAAAATGATGAAAAATGGTTAATAATCTTGTTTAGTAATGCACATATGGTAAGTGTTCAACTGTTTTTTATCAGTGAAGAGTTTATAAGGGAAAAAGGTAGTAAGATAACAAGTGTGCATGTATGTTGGGCATTTACAATTAATATACAGTGCATCTCAAACATTATTCTAAGTATGTTACATCCATTGAAATATTTAATTCTCACAATAACTAAGGAGACTGACTGCATTGATGGCACCTATTAACAGAGTCCTCATATCCTCTCCCTTTGCAATAAGACTTTCCTCCCTCTCCCTCAAAATAGATTGAGTCTATTTGCCCTTCTCTTGAATCTTATAAGTTTCTTTGACCAGAATAGTCTGGTAGAAATGATGTTGTGCTAATTTTGAGCTTTCCACACATCTGTCTCTTGGAATCTTGCCATGTCAACAAGCCTAGACCATCTAGAATAAGCTTCTAGCCCAGTTGTTCTGGCTGAGACCACTAGACAAGCCTTAACCCAGGACATGTGTGAGAGGCTCCTCTAAGATCAGCAGAGTTGATTCCCTGCCCACAGATACAGGAATGAGACCATATCTACCTAGCTGGGCCCAGATTTGTGAGCAATAATAAATACTTACTCATCTTAAGCTGTGGAGTTCTGAGGCAGTCTGTTACACAAAAATCTAACTGATACAATAACTTTATGAAGAAAAGGTGAGAAAAATGAGAAACAGGAAGGTTAAGCAGCTTGCCTCAGGTTACACAGCAAGTAAGGGTTGGAAATAGGATGCAACCATTGACAACACCAGGACATCTCACCCTGGCTGGATATTATCTACTCTATATTTAACAGTAGCATTTAAAAATAGTTTCACTGTGTTTCATCTGAGGGTTGAAGAGTTACACTACTCAGAGACATCTAGGCCTGTCAATGGCAATATTCAAACTTCAGTGGCTTAGCACAACAAAAGCTTATTTCTACTTGATATCACATACAACTATGCCTTAAGGTCACCAAGAAATTAAGAGGTTATGTGTAAGGGTCAGACTTAGCAAAGCCTTGAATTAATGCCTTGCCCACCTCCTCTTGGCCAGAAAGTAGACCCAATCTAACTTCAAGGGAGCCTGGGAAATGAAGTTTTCTTGCGTGTACAGGAACAGGAAGCAGTATATAAACCTACAACATTGTCTCTACCAAAGTGTTAAGGAGAAACTAGATATTAATACTGCTGATTCCCATCAGAGGGACTTCCCCTGTCTGCCTGGGTGCTGCCCTGTGTCCCAGCTGCATCCTTTGCTCAACTTCTGTTGGTTCACCCTTGAAACAGACCCAGAATCTCCTTTTGCTGAACTTCGAGGGTGCAAGTCAGAGTTAATTGCTGACTGTCCCCCACCCCTCCACCCCTCATCCCATTGATCTATATGGATCTTCTTCCAGTGCTGAGACTTCTGGGTCAAATGACTTGGTGAGGCCATGGACCTTCCCCTCCCTCCACTTTGTATGACTAAACAAACACCAAAAAATGATGCACAGGATTCCAAGGGGCTCCCTATTCTTCTGACAGCCATCAGGTAATAATGTCCTACATGAGAAGACCCCTAGCCCATCTTTGTCATCTTCAGAGTGCAGAATCTGAAGCTTGGGCTAGTTCCTGAACTCACCCAAAGGCAGACCACTAGTGGCAGGAGTGACATGCAGGTCTATCCTAGAACTGTGGGGTTTTTGTTGTTGTTTATTTTTATTGTTTGCATTTTTTGTTTCAGCCATGCAGCGTGGCATATGGGATCTTAGTTTCCTGACCAGGGATTAAACCTGTGCTTTCCAAATTGGGAGTCCAGTGTCTTAACCACAGGACTGCCAGGGAGGTCCTGGTCTGTCCTAGAGTTGAAGGACAGGTTATTGTAGATGTGCTTCCCTGGGTTGGGAAGATCCCCTGGTTCTCCAAGGGCATGGCCACCCACTCCAGTATTCTTGCCTGGAGAATCCCCATGGACAGAGAAGCCTGGCGGGCTACAATCCATGGGGTTGCAAAGAGTCACACATGACTGAAGCAATTTAGCACACAGCATGCCCGTGCCCTCCTCCAGGGGATCTTCCCTACCCAGGGATTGAACCCGGGTCTCTTACATCTCTTGCATTGACAGGCAGGTTCTTCACCACTAGTGCCACCTGGGAAACTCTTGTGGACAGGGAGGTCCAAAACATTGGGCCTCTGCATCACTCCCACTGATGCTGAGGGCCATTAAGTGCCCCCAGTGAGGACAGTAAGAGGGGGCCTGGGAAGGTGGGGCTCTGTATGTGCAGGCACATACTTCCTGGTGTAAACTGACATGAGAGCCCCTGACACCCTTTCCTTCCAAGTTTTGAGGTCTGTAAACAACATTTCCTTCTAGAATTTGTCATGAGAATGTGATCTTATTGCTGCTGCCTAGAGGTAAGCATGGGGAGCTGTGCAGAGCGCTGGGTGGAGCCCAGTGGAGGTAGGGGAGGGGCTGTGATAGTACCGGGCCCCTCAATCAAGAAAATGAAGCATTCAGCGGTGAACAATGGACAGTAACTAGGAGGAGGTAACAGGCTTGTTTCCCAGGAAACGGTCTCACTGCTCTCTTCCCTAAACCCCGTCTGTCCATCATTCACCCTCCCTCTGCAGGCACTGGACATTCCATCCCCAGTACCACTGGGATGCTATTCAAAGCCAGGAATGAGAGTTTCACTTCCATCTCCCTCTTAGCACTTCACTGGTCGCCTTCTCTGCCTCATTGAGGACTCAGTCAAGGACAACGGGGGGACTCCAAGCTTGATGGGGGAGGGGAGGCCCAGGGCACAGCTCAGAATCTCTTCTGTAGGGGAGAGAATCAGGCTAAAACAAACTCTGGGATGATAAAAAAAAAAATTTTTTTTTACTTAGCAGCAATGGTGATATCCATAAGGATTAAAAGGCAATGTTGAGTGTGGTGTGAGCTTATATAGGTGCGGTGGAAATGTGTGTGTGAGTAATAGTGTGTGTATGAGTGTGGGGCAGGGGGAGCTTCCCTGATGGCTTAGTGGTAAAGAATCTGCCTGTAGGAGACTCAGGTTCGATCCCTCGGTCAGGAAGATCCCTTGGAGGAGGGCATGGCAACCCACTCCAGTATTCTTGTCTAGAAAATCCCATAGACAGAGGAGCCTGGTGGGCTACAGTCCATGGGGTTGCAGAGTCGGACATGTCTGAAGTGACTGAGCATGCATGCATGTGTGTGTGGTGTGTGAGTGTGAGTGTATGTGGCAGCTGGGATGACAGTGGCAGCTGGCTCAAAGCCGTATCAAAGATGGCCAGAAGTTTAGCAAAGCAAAAGATACAGGGGGATGAAGCTGTTGCTGCATCTCCTATCCTAACTCAGATGACAGGACTGTCCTTTCATTCCTGAGGGGCTGAAGAAACAAGGTGGGTCCTGTAAGGGCTTAATTACAGTTGCTCTCATCACAGCAGGATGAAAGACCTAACAGTTTCCTCTGGAGTCTGGGTTTTTCACTGAATGGTGGAGGAAGGCTGGAAGGAGGGCTTGGCAATGACTTTCCGTGTGTATTCTTGCCAGGGCCAGGAGCCCATGCCAGCCCACTCTGTTATTTAGCATCTGGAGAGCTCTTTGCCAGCGTCAAGCGCTTTGTCGTCTTCTGATTAGCCTCCAGCTCTTGCAGTTCCAGGAGTGAGGTCAGTTCCATCTCAGAGATGGGATAAAGTACAGAGTGAAAGATGTGAAAAGCATCTGCTGTAAGGGTGTCATATTTTAAAATATTTCTTGAGCATCAACTGTATACCATGAACCAAACAACAGACTCAGAGTCTTTGGTGACATGTGTTGATTGTACATGCCTGACAGTGTGCTGACCAACAGCCCTAAATCTCAGTGGCTTCAAACAATAAAGATGTACTTGTTCATTTAGTTGATTAGTTCATCACTTTCCTTGTCCATTGCAGGTTGTTTGAAAGTTGTCCTCCCCATTATCCTCATTTCCGGACCCAATATTCCATTTTTGAAATATTGGTCACAATGGCCAGCTTGGAGCTGGGAAATCACATGTTGACTCTTAAAGTTTCCATCTAGAATTTTCTCAGGTTACTTTTGTTTGCATGCCATTGGCCACACCTAACTCCAAGGCCCTAGGGAAGCGCAGTCCTACAACATGCCCAGAGAAAGGATCAGAAG
The DNA here is from genome assembly GCF_049115385.1 of Moschus berezovskii. Taxonomy (NCBI): domain Eukaryota; kingdom Metazoa; phylum Chordata; class Mammalia; order Artiodactyla; family Moschidae; genus Moschus; species Moschus berezovskii. Next base: position 75,277,196 of record NC_142466.1, on the reverse strand, counting down.
TGTTTGTGACTGAACTGATAACTATCACCAAAGAATGGATGTGGTATCTGTGGGCTACAGAATCATGAAACGAAAGATGGAAGAAATTAAAAGATCATCCAATAGATCTTTCTTAATTTACAGAAGATTAAGGCTCAAAGGGGGCTCACCAGGTGGCTCAGTGGGTAAAGAATCCGCCTGCAATGCAAGAGACACAGAAGACCCAGTTTCAATCCGAGTCAGGAAAGATGCCCTGCGGGAGGGCACAGCAACCCACTCCAGTATTCTTGCCTGGAGAATCCCATGGACAGAGTAGCCTGCTGGGCTATAGTCCACGGGGTCACAAAGAGTCAGACAGGACTGAGCAGCTGAGCACACAGGCAAGACTCAAAAAGGAAACAATTTATTCACATTTACAGTGTTCTACCTTGTTTCCCCTTTTCTTAAAGTCCTTTGGTTGTTCTCTTTTAATGTTAGGATAGAGAGTTAATCCTTAATGTGGTCCACCAGACTTGGATCCTGCCTGCCTCTCCAGACTTACCCTTGACAACATGTCCTCTCACTGTCTACTCTGGGCACACAGACCTTCCTTGATTCTCCACACGTGCTGAGGTCCCTCTCCTCAGGACCCTGGTTCTTTCCATTCCCTTCACCTAGATTGACCTTATCCTCTGGTCGTTCCCCTCATTGGCTCTGACCTCTTCTTTCTCATCTCAGCCCAAATATCACTGCCTCAAGGAAACCTCTCCAACCCCACTTAAGCAAGCTGATAATGGATGATAAAAAATTAATGACAATTCAAAGTACTAATGGTTGTTTAAATCAACTAACTACCAGCAACACACTAGCTAATTCACTTGCAATCCATCAGAATTTTAGCCCAAAGGAATAGAACGGTGAACATTTCAGGGTGGCCAATATTTCAGTTCCATTGACCAAGCATCAGGTACATGCCTGCTTCATACAAGATCATTGCCTCAGGGTGTGTACAAGGATGACACCTAATATACCTCTTCCGTTCCGTCGCTCAGTCGTGTCCGACTCTTTGTGACCCCGTGGACTGTAGCCTATCAGGCTTCTCCGTCCATGGGATTTTCCAGGCAAGAATACTGGAGTGGGTTACCGTTTCCTTCTCCAGGGGATCTTCCCGACCCAGGGATCGAACCCAGGTCTCCCGCATTGGAGGCAGACGCTTTAACCTCTGAGCCACCAGGGAAGCCCAATATACCTCTTAGACTTTTGCATTTTTCCTTCTCTTATCAGAGCTCACATTTTTGTATTTGGATTGGAATCCGCTTGCAGTACAGGAGACACAGGAGATGGGCATTTAATCCCTGGGTAGGGAAGATCCCCTGGAGAAGGAAATGCCAACTCACTCAGGTATTCTTGACTAGAGAATCCCATGGACAGAGAAGCCTTGTGGGCTACAGTCCATGGGGTCACAAAAGATTCAGACATGACTGAGCAACTAAGCATAGCACATGATGGTAATAATTTTCTTCTCCACTAGTAAGTATGCAACCCCATGTGAGGACAGATGTGGGGTCATATCTCTTTGCTCACTTTATGTAACAAGATCATTTATTCTGATCCTGTATCTCAAGCACGCATGATGCATTCAAGTACCATGGATTAGGTACATGCCACACTTCAATTAAGAGTGGATACACACAGCAGGGAGAAGTAAAGATAACACAGCGCCAGCTGAAAAGAGGCAGGACGAATGCCTTGTTCACCTCAGCATCCCCAACACTTACCTGTGCCTGGAGCCCAGTAGGAGCTCATTAAATGTACATTTGCTGTTATCATTGAAATCCAGGAAAATAAAAGTCCCAAGCCAGGCTTTCACTGAGAGTGTACTGAGGTGTGTAAGGTATTATCCTAGTACACACCAGGAGGCAATGATCTGGTATGAGGCAGGCAAATGCCCGGTGCTTGGTCAATGGAACTGAGCTATTGGCCAGCCTGGAATGCCCACCACTCTCTTCTTTTGGGCTAAAAGTCTGATGGATTGCAACTGAATTAGCTTGTATATTGCTGGTGGTTAGTTGATTTGAATAACCATTAACACTTTGAATTGTCATTAATTTTTTATCACTCATTATCACCTTGGTGTGAATGACTAATCAGAAACCAGGACCCTAAAGTACAGGGAATAGGAAAGACAGATACGGAGCTGGAAGGATGCAAGCAGGCAGCGGGAGGAAGGCTGAATGTACTTGATTTGAGTGGTACTGGGTTGAGGGGTGGGTATGGCACTTCGAATTGCCTCCTTTCTTCTTCACAATTTCAGTCCTAGTTGGGAATTAGTGATTTCCTGCAATGTTGGTTGCACAAAATGTGATCAACAGGATTTTAAATCATAGCCCTGTGGTAAGAATAGTGCATTTCTCTACTTGAATCTCCTCCCTGGGGAGGTGAGCAAGCTTGTTCCTTATATGGGGTAATGGCAGGAGTATGTCCAGGGGTCGGCTGAAGGGGTGTCTTAGGTGTTTTGCTCACTCCTTAAGTGGTGTTGACTGCATGTATAGAACCCAGCTTTTGCTCCTGACCCTCTGACTTTGCTTCAGGCATTTCAAAAGTAGCAGTTGGGTTTTTTGGTCTCTTTGTATCTTTTGTCCAGAATTCATCCTACCTAAGGCAGACACCTGACCTGCCTCTTGAGAAACCTGTATGCAGCTCAGGAAGCAACAGTCAGAACTGGACATGGAACAACGGACTGGTTCCAAATAGGAAAAGGAGTACGTCAAGGCTGTATATTGTCACCTTGCTTATTTAACTTCTCTGCAGAGTACATCATGAGGAACGCTGGGCTGGAAGAAGCACAAGCTGGAATCAAGATTGCTGGGAGAAATATCAATAACCTCAGATATGCAGATGACACCACCCTTATGGCAGAAAGTGAAGAGGAACTCAAAAGCCTCTTGATGAAAGTGAAAGAGGAGAGTGAAAAGTTTGGATTGCAGCTCAACATTCAGAAAACGAAGATCATGGCATCTGGTCCCATCACTTCATGGGAAATAGACCGGGAAACAGTGGAAACAGTGTCAGACTTTATTTTTTTGGGCTCCAGAATCACTGCAGATACTGATTGCAGCCAGGAAATTAAGACGCTTACTCCTTGGAAGGAAAGTTATGACCAACCTAGATAGCATATTAAAAAGCAGAGACATTACTTAGCCAACCAAGGTCCGTCTAGTCAAGGCTATGGTTTTTCCTGTGGTCATGTATGGATGTGAGAGTTGGACTGTGAAGAAAGCTGATCGCTGAAGAATTGATGCTTTTGAACTGTGGTGTTGGAGAAGACTCTTGAGAGTCCCTTGGACTGCAAGGAGATCCAACCAGTCCATTCTAAAGGAGATCAATCCTGGGTGTTCATTGGAAGGACTGATGCTAAAGCTGAAACTCCAATACTTTGGCCACCTCATGCGATGAGTTGACTCACTGGAAAAGAGTCTGATGCTAGGAAGGATTGGGGGTGGGAGGAGACGGGGACGACAGAGAATGAGATGGCTGCATGGCATCACCGACTCGATGGACATGAGTTTGAGTGAACTCCGGGAGTTGGTGATGGACAGGGAGGCCTGGCATGCTGTGATTCATGGGCTCGCAAAGAGTTGGACATGACTGAGCGACTGAACTGAACTGAACTGAAGGCAGGCACACAGTTATTTTTAGTACCATACAGCTTCTTTGTATTTTGTTGCTTGAGGAAGGGTGTGTTCAGGTGCAAGCATCACAGCACAATTCAAGCCCGGGCTCATACTCACCCTATCTCCTTGGAGATATAGTCTAGATGAGACTTTTCTATGTGAATCTTCTGCTAACTTCCCCCCTGAGTCTGTTTCTTGGACAGATAACTGCCTACAACTCTATCTTTAGATGCAACTCTGTTTGCAAATCTAGGATAATCAATCACTGGACATTTCTACTCCTGATTTAACATCACAGTCCTTATAGCTCTGTCTGTCTTCTTATTCTAGGATGGTCAAAGTGAAAGTGAAGTCACTCAGTCATGTCCGACTCTTTGCAACCCCGTGGACTGTAGCCTACCAAGTTCCACCATCCATGGGATTTTCCAGGCAAGAATACTGGAGCGGGATGCCATTTCCTTCCCCAAGGATGGTCAAAACCCTGGCTTTATTAGTGTGCTGTTTAATTGGGATTGGCATTGGGGAGTTCTAGTGTACAAACTCAAAAGAAGAGGCAAATGTAGTTCAGAGGGGTTTTAACTTTGAGAGAAAGTGCAGGGATGAGATTGGTATGATTTTGTTTGGTTTGGTTGACACGGGTTATTAAAGTGTAACTGCATACAGTAAAATACACAGATCTTAAGTATGCAGTTCAATAAATTTTAAACTAGCACTTCAATCAAAATATAGAGCATTGTTATCACCCTAAAAATTCCCATGTTTTTCTTTCCTATTTCCCCCCTCCCCAAGCCCATCATTATTCTAATGTCTGTTTACAGAAACTAGTTTTGTTTGTTCTTGAACGTCTTGTGAATCATGTCACACATATGTACTGTTTTATGATTGACTTCTTTCATTCAGTAGGATGCTTTTAAGATTTATATATGTTAGTGTGTGTTATAGGTTTATTTCTAATTGCTGAGTCATATTCCACTATGTGCATATATTACACTTTAATTATACATTCATTGGGTAATTTTTGCTCTTTTATTATAAATAACATTTATTATAAATGTTCTTATACAAGTCTTTCTGTGTGGGTTTTAAACATTTATTTTTGGTAAATACCTAAGAGTAGAATTACTGAATTATAGCAAATTCCTAGTTTTCCACCATGGTTGTATCATTTTACACATATGTCTGAGATGTTACATCTTTTTCAACATTTAAAGTATTAATTTTAGCCATATTAGCAAGTGTACAGAGGAATCATGTTACATTTAGTTTTATTTCACTGATTATTAAAAATGTTGAGCATCTCTTCATGTATTTATTGACTAACATATTTTTGTGAATATTTTTCTATATCTTTTATCTATTTCATTAGTTTTTTTAATCTTTTTATCATGAATTGGTAGGAATCTTTGATATATTATGGATTAAATGCCTTTATGTTGCTTTTTTTCCTCCTAGTCTGTGGCTTTGTATATCATTTTTAAATTTCTTTCTGATGAGAAAAAATTTTGATGAAATTTCATGTATTGCTTTATTTTTTTATGTTTAGAATATTTTCATTATCTCTAAGAAATCTTTACTTACCACCAGCTTACAAACATATCCTGTTCTTATCTAGCAGCTTTATAGTTTTATTTTTACATCTAGATCTATAATCCAGCTAAGACAGTTTTTATATAATGTGAAGTATAGACCAAATTCTATATTTTTGATGCCTTATGGTATTGATTTTTGAATTAATTTTTTCTATTGCTGTTTGTTAGCATATAAAAACACGATTGAGATTTGTATATTTATCTTATATTCTCAGATCTTGCTGAATTCAATTATTAAACCTGTTAGTTTTTATTTTTGTCTTGTTTTGTTTGGAGATTCTTTTGGATTTTCTATGTACACAATTATTATCAGTTGCAAATAGGCAGTTTTATTTCTTTAACAATCCTCATGCCCTCTTTTCCCGTTTTTCTAATTCCATTGGCTAGAACCATCAGTATGAACTGAATAGAAGTGGTAAGAGTGAGTATCCATGCCTTGTTCCTGATCCTGATCCTGAACATTTTTAATATTTCATCATAAAAATGATAATAACTATAGCTTAGTCATACATTACTTTTATCAGATTGAAGAAGTTCCTTTCTACTTTTATTTATAATGAATTAATGCTGACATTTTTATATGCCTTTTGCATCTACTGAAAAGTCTTTATGAGTGTTCTTCTCTTTTTATATATGATCAGTTTCGTGGATTGATTTTCAAATCTTAAACTAACCTGCATTCCTGGGATAAACCTCAATTTATCATGAAATATTGCACATTTTATGCATTGCTCAATTCGATTTATTAACAGTTATTAGTAATTTTGCTTTTGAAGAAAACCAGAATATGTCATCCCCAAATATGTCTTTTTGACATAAAAATCATTTTGAGCTTAAGGCAATTAAAAAGCAGAAAATGCAAAAAATAGCCCCCATCCCCTTTTCTGCTTAAACACAAAATATAAATTTTCCTGTTACTGGAGACAGATTCTTATCAGCTCACAGAGGGCAACAGAAGAATCTGCGAATAAACCTTATTCCATTAGCCTCCTCCCGTATATTTACCTTTCCACAGTTTGCTACCTAAAACTTCTTATACTTTTGGAAGCCTAAAATTGCTTTCCTATGTCCTGCCATTTCCCTACAATTTATTGTTCTTTCTTGAAGATTCTGTATAACCCAGAGTTCAAAGCTGCTGCTTTGAGTTATTTTTTGCTTAGATATTTTTTCCTGCATAATGTGTGCTGCACTCATTAATAAACTGTCTTCCTCTTGTTGATCTGTCTTTTTCCACAGAGTCCCTGCTGAAAATGTAAGGTGGGTAGAGGTGAAGTTTTGCCTCTTCTACACTTTCATTTATGTTAATGAGTGATGGAAAAAGTGAAAGTGCTAGTCGCTCAGTCGTGTCCAGCACTTTGTGACTGCCCCCATAGACAGCCAGGCTCCTCTGTCCATGGACTTCTCCAGGCAAGAATACTGGAGTGGTTGCCATTCCCTTCTCCAGGGGACAGAGTGATGTTGGTCTTTAATTTTATTTTCTTGTAAGGTCCTTTTCAGTTTTGATATTAAGGTTATGCTGGCCTCATAAAACAAATTGAGAAATGTTTTCTTCTCTTCCTATTGTGAAAGTGTTCGTGTAATATAAGTATTTCTTTGTGAACATTTAATAGAATTTCACAGAAGAACCAGCTGGGCTTGAAGCTTTCATAGTGGGGCAGTTTTAAATTATGAATTCAATTTTTCTAATAAATGTAAGACTACCCAGGTCAACTTTTTTTTTTTTTTCCTGTCAGTTTTGGTAGATTGTGTTTTTGAAAGAGATTTTAGAGATTTCATCATTGTTGTCAAGCTTTTTAGTATATGCATGTGTGTGTGCGTGCTAAATCACTTCAGTCGTGTCCGACTCTGTGCAACCCTATGAACTGCAGCCTGCCAGGCTCATCTGTCCATGAGATTGACTCTCTGGGCAAGAATACTGGAGTGGGTTGCTGTACCCTCCTCCAGGGCATCTTCCAGAATGAGGGATTGAACCTGTGTCTCTTATGTCCGGTTTATTGGCAGGCGGGGTTCTTTACCACTAGTGCCACCTGGGAAGCCCTTTTTAGTATATCAGTTCAGTCCCTCAGTCGTGTCTGACTCTTTGCCACCCCATGGACTTCAGCATGCCGGGTTTCCCTGTCCATCTGATCCTCTATCATCCTCTTCTCCTCCAGCCTTCAATCTTTTCCAGCATCAGGGTCTTTTTAAATGAGTCAGTTCTTTGCATCAGGTAGCCAAAGTATTGGAGTTTCAGCTTCAGCATCAGTCCTTCCAATGAATATTCAGGACTGATTTCCTTTAGGATGAACTGGTTGGGTCTCCTTGCTGTCCAAGAGACTCTCAAGAGTTTTTGCCAACACCACAGTTCAAAAGCATCAATTCTTTGGTTCCCAGCTTTCTTTATAGTCCAACTCTCACATCCATACATGGCTACTGGAAAAACCATAGTTTTGGCTAGATGGACCTTTGTTGGTAAAGTAATGTCTCTGCTTTTTAATATGCTATCTAGGTTGGTCATAACTTTTCTTCCAAGGAGCAAGCGTCTTTTCATTTCATGTCTGCAGTCACCATCTGCAGTGATTTTGGAGCCCAAACAAATAAAGTCTCTCACTGTTTCCATTGTTTCCCCATCTATTTGCCATGAAGTGATGAGACCGGATGCCATGATCTTAGTTTTCTAAATGTTGAGTTTTAAGCCAACTCTTTCACTCTCCTCTTTCACTTTCATCAAGAGGCTCTTTAGTTTCTCTCCACTTTCTACCGTAAGGGTAGTGTCATCTGTGTATCTGAGGTTATTGATATTTCTCCTGGCAATATTGATTCCAGCTTGGGCTTCATCCAGCCTGGCATTTAGCATATATATTATATATATTTTAATATATACTTATACGTAATTTCCTCTTATTATCTTTTTTAATATCTGTAAACTTTCTGTTGATATTCTCTTTTCGTGTGTTAGTCGCTCAGCCGTGTCTGACTCTTTGAGATCCCATGGACTGTAGCCCACCAAGTTCCTCTGTCCATGGGATTCTCCAGGCAAGAATACTGGAGTGGGTTGCCATTTCCTTCTCCAATTCTTTTTTTAAAGCTCTGATTTTGTAATTTTTGGTTTTCCTTTTTTTCCTTGATCTGTCTTCTTAGAGATTTAAAATTTTCTTAATCTTATTCAAATAAACGATTTTAAGTTTCTTGATTTTTCTTTGTATAATTATTTCATTTCAAATAACTCTAATTTTTTGTGTATTGGTTTCTTATTGCTGCTGTAACAAATTATTATAAATTTAGTGGATTAAGACAAAGAAAGTTCATTATCATACAGTTCTGGAGGTCAGAAGTTCAAAATCAGTATCACTGGGCTAACATCAAGGTGTTGGCAGGCCAGCACTTATTCTGGAAGCTCTAGGAAATAATTGCTTTTCTTACCTTTTCCAGTTCTGAGAAGCTGCCTACACTCCTTCGTTTGTGGCCTCTTCGTATATCTTCAAAGCCAATAGTACACCATCTTCTCTCCACTCGGATCTTAGTTTTTCATCTCTGATTCTGATCCTCCTATTTCCCTCTTATAAGGACCCTTGTAGTTACCCTGTACACACTTAGATAATTTAAAATATTCTCTTTACTGCAAGATACTTAATCACATTTGCAAAATTCTTTTGCCGTGTCAAGTGAAACCAAAGATGTTCAGTTGTGTCCAACTCTTTGAGACCCCATGGTTTGTAGCCTGCCAGGCTCCTCTATCTGTGGAATTCTCCTAGCAAGAATACTGGAGTGGGTTGCCATTCCCTTCTCCAGGGGATCTTCCCCACCCAGGGATTGAACCCGGGTCTCTTGCACTGCAGGCAGATTCGCTACTGTCTGAGTCACCACTTTTTCTTTTTAGTGTGTAAGGGAACAAATTTACAGATTTTAGGAGTTAGGATATGCACATCTTTAAGAGGTCATTATTAACCTATTATACTATATGATTTCTTACTCTGGTGAGTTCAACATATATTCTAATATCCCTTATGGTTTTATTAAGTTATATTGCTAAACTTTCAAATATCTGTGGATTTTCTAGATATTTTTTGTTGATTTTTAATTTCATTTTGTCTTGATCATAAAATAATCTTGTTATAATAGCAGATAAAAATGTATTGAGACTTGTTTTATGACCTAGTATATGATATATTTTGGTGAATATATCACGTAGATTTGAAAATAATATGTTATGCTATCATCAAATTAATATTTTATAAATTATGTAAAGTTGGCTGACAGTATTATTCAAATATTCTCTAGCCTTACTTATATATATATATATTTTCCCCCTGGTCACACAATTTCTAAAGGAGTGTTAAAATTCTTCAACTAAGATTATGGACTATTTCTCCATTCAGTTCTACTGATTTTTGCTTCATGTTTTTGAAGCTCTGTTATTAGGTATACAAACATTTAGGGTCACTGGGTCTTCTTGATTAATTGACAGCTTTACTTATGAAACATTTCTCTTTACCTTTGGTGATGCTTTTTGTTTTAAAGGCAAATTTGACAATATTATATCAACTTTCTTATTTGGTGTCTTCACAGTGTGTCTTTTTTTCTCTATCACTTTGTTTTTGGTCTATCTGTATCTTTATATTTAATTTAGTTTTTGTTAACAGTGTATAGTGAAAGTGAAAGTGTTAGTCACTCACAACACTGCAGACTGCAGCCCTCTAGGCCTCTCTGTCCATGGAATTCTCCAGGCAAGGATACTGGAGTGGATTGCCATTTCTTTCTCCAAGGGATCTTCCCAACCCAAGGATCAAACCCAGGTCTCCTGCGTAGTAGGCTGATTCTTTACTGTCTGAGCTACCAGGGAAGCCTAACAGTATACATTAAAAAAAGTTCCTTCTGATAACTTCAAAAGTTTCAATAAGAGTACCTGGCCCATTTACATTTAGTTTACTTGATTAGGAAATGAAATATTCACCTTTGTTTCTTATAGTTTACAATTAATTAATATTACACTGACACATGTATAATAGTGTGAAAATTTACAGCAGTATACCTTAACTTTGTGATTTTGTTATAGATTTTATTACTGCTTGTCATGTATAATGTATAACATAATACATAACATATATTCAAATATAATGTTGTTTTTGCTTTAAAAGTTTCATATCTTTAAAGGCATCAGGAAAAGTTAGAAATAAAAAAAAGTTCTTATTTTCTCAAATATTGACCATTCCTGATAAATATTTCTATAAATTTCTATAAATACTCAACTAGTATCAGTACTTTTCTTATGTAAGAACTAGAGACAAACAGGTGGACAGAATGGATGAAAATATAAAATTACTTGAACGATGAATAGAATCTAGAAGATAAATCAAATGGACATTCTAGTCCAAGTTTGGGTTCAGCAACTAGTTGAGGAGAAGGAAATGCGAGGAGTGACCTTTTATTAAAGGGCTGTTAGGGTCTAGGATAGCATCTGGTCCAGGTAAGGGAGCTTAACTTACATGTCTGACTCCCTTTAAATGATGGGATGAGGACTGCATTAGTAAAGAGTGAATCAGTCAACTTTCACCGCATTCAAAACACCGTAAAACTTCATCTTAAAATAACCAACTTTTATTTAGCTCATGATTTTGCAAACAACTAATTTCGGCTGAATAGTTATTTTTGTCTCAGTTGGGCTCACTTATGAGTCCACAGTCCTCTTCTGACTTGAATGGAAACTCTTAGTCACTCAGTCATGTACAACTCTTTGAGACCCCATGGACTGTAGCCCACCAGGCTCCTCTGTCCACGGAATTCTCCAGGCAAGAATACTGGAGTTGGTAGCCATTCCCTTCTCCAGGGAATCTTCCCAATGCAGGGATGGAACCCGGATCTCTTGCATTGCAGGCAGATTCTTTACTGTCTGAGCCATCCAGGAAGACCTGAGTGGGTGGAGGTTGGACGATATAAGACGGCCTCAGGTGGAATGGTTTGGCTGTGCTCTCTGTGGTCTTCCCAGCAGGCTAGCTTGAGGTCCTTCCTGTGGGTGGTGAGAAGGGTTCTAGGAGAGTGGACTTGTCCTTGGTCTCTTGAGACTTAAGCTTATAAAACTGGCATATTTCACTTCCACTGTACTGTGTTAACCAAAACAAATCACAAGAAAAGCTCAGATTCAAGGGGAAGCAAAATAGACTTCAATTATTTATGGAAGGAACTGCAAAGTCATATTGAGAAAAACTGTAAATACAGGAAAGAGTGAGCAATCATGGTTTTTTCTTCCTTTTGCAATCTGATACATGGAAAGGAGGGTTCTGAAGGTTTGTGGTTAAGAAAAGTTTAAGACTTTGATTATTTTCTTTCCTCTACAATAATTAAAACCACTCCCTCTTTTAAATCTTCTTGGTATAGTTAAAAGGGCATGCATGGACGTTGGAGTAGGACGGACAGAGTTACTGGCTGTGTCATCATGGGAAAAGTACACAAGCTCTCTAAAGTTCATTACATGTACAATTTAGGTAATCAATATCCACTTCAAATGATTATTGTGAGAATTAGTGAATCATGGTAACATATTGTAATCACTGAGTCATGGTAACAGGAGCATTACTCATTCCTAGTGTAGTTTCTGCCTCTGCTGTTAAACTGCACTGACTCCTTCAAACCACATAGACGTGCTCATGCAATTGTGGAACCAGAGGGACCCAAGACACTTTTACCCAAGATTTTCATATAGAAGTGAGGAAACGGCAGCCAAATTAAAAGAACTTCTCCAATGTTTCATCACATAAAACTATTGATTCCTATTTGTCACCTATAAAATTTGATGTTGTTAACTCTTAGTTAACATAACCTGTTTCCTCCCTCGTGGCTCAGTGGTAAAGAATCTGCCTGCAGTGCAGGAGATGGAGGTTCGATCCCTGGGTCAGGAGGATCCCCTGAAGAAGGAAATGGCAACCTACTCCAGTATTCTTGCCTGGAGAATTTGATGGACTGAGGAACCTGGTGGGCTACAGTCCATGGGATCGCAAAAGTTGGATGTGACTGAGTAACTAACACTTTCACTTCACTTTCACCTTTGTCTTCTCTTGCAGCCTGGTAGCTTCTTGAGAGTAGTTGTCCTACACTATTTTCCAGGTGGGTGCTCTACATCTAGCACGATGGCTGGCACATTGCAGGCAGGCACTTGGGGGAAACACAGTTGTCTGACTGGGTATGAAGAATAAAAGACAATCTATCTGGAATGGTCAGCATAGTGGAAGCTATCCATCCACAAGCCTGGTGGAAATGAGCTGAAACTAGTGAAATTAATGTATCAGGAAGTCTTATTGTTCTCCCCTATTCTCTTGACCTGACCATGAGGTCACAAATCAGGAAGAAAAACATACAGACTCAGAAATATCTATAGTCATCATTCTTTATTCAAATTTATAAATGTTTACTGTGGTCCCATGGTATATATCTGCTTCTCTGGTGGCTCAGATGGTAAATAATCCACCTGCAATGCAGGAGACTTGGGTTCCATCCCTGGGACAGGCAGGAAGACCCCTGGAGAAGGGAATGGCTACCCACTCCAGTATTCTTGTCAAGAAGATTCCATGGACAGAGGAGCCTGGCTGGCTACAGGCCATGGGATTGCAAAGAGTCGGACACAACTGAGAAAACAACGTTTTATATATCTCCTGATTTCTCATGTAAATTCATTCTCCACATTTTGCATCATGCCCAGGAGGCCAGTCTCTGTTAGCTGCTCTCTTGCTAGGAGGACCAACTCTTAGTTTGATCAAGACACTTCAGGTTTAACAGTGAATGTCCTGCATCCCAGGAAACTTCTTAGTTCTTGGTGAACTGGGAAGGTAATTCACGTTAGCCCTTCTCCTCTGGCTTTCCACTGGGTTTGGCCCATGGGAGGCACCAGTTGAAGATCAGACGGTAGAAGCAGATTAATGTCAGGATATTTGGGTCTAGGCTCCTTCCAGCTGGGACTCTGCTGATTAGAAGATATTTCCCTTCCCTTTACCAAAGTCTAAATTTTCATTAGATTGTTGTTGTTCAGTTGCTAAGTCGGTCCAACTCTTTACAGCCCTATGGATTGTAGCCTATCAGGCTCTTCTGTCCTCCACTAACTCCTGGAGTTTGCTTAAATTCATGTCCATTGCGTCGGTAATGCTATCTAAGCATCTCATCTTGTGCTGCCCCCTTCTCCTTTTGCCTTCAATCCTTCTCAGCATCAGGGTATTTATTAGATCTCCTTCTAACAGCTACCTTTCCAAGGTTCTTCTCCTTCATGCTCAGGGGCAGTAATGTCCCCTTTGAGTTGTTAAACCTGGGAACTATGATTTCCTTAAGCCACACCTACATCTTTGTAAAGGTCCCTTTGTTGGATTCTCCTTAGATTTGTAATGACTGCCACTCTTTTGCTGATGACCCCTGACTGATGCTGGCCCTGGCTCCTGAGAACTATGTTTGGATACTGTGACAGACACAAAAAAAAAAAAAAAAAAAAAGGATAAAACAGAATCTCTGCTTACAACCCAGTGGGAAGAAATGGTTTTTAATAAAGTCATTGAGAAACAGTGGAGCAACATCTGAGCGTTTTTCAGCTGTGAAATGAAGGGAATGAACTCAAAATATGCTTTCAGGGATTCCACAAAACAAGAACATATTTTCTGCCAATTTTTGTTTTTGTTTTTATCTCACTAACTATCTTTATCACTGTCTAACTGATACTTTATTAAAAGTAAACAAGATTTTCAAGGTAGTTTCTGGATCCAACACAGTAAGACTGCTGACATCTTAATAAAGTGCTAGATTAAATGCAATGTTCAGGAATAACCAGGGAGAGGAGTGAGCAGGGCTGGCTTGATATTGTCAAGGGAGGTGTCAATGAGAAGATACACAAACAAGCTGAGCTTTAAGGATGAGCAGTTGGGATACAAGGGAGTCAGAGGGGTGAATGGGCTTCCCAGGTAGCGCTAGTGGCAAAGAATCTGTCTGCCAATCAAGAGATGCAAGAGACATGGATTCAATCCCTGGGTTGGTAAGATTCCCCTGGAGGAGGAAAATGGTAACCCACTTCAGTATTCTTGTCTGAAAAACCCTATGAACAACAGGAGTGTGTCAGGCTACCTTCCATAGGGTTGCAAAGAGACAAGACTGAATGACTGAGCATACACATAGAGAGATGAAGGCATTCCAGGTTAAGGCAAACTATGAATTTAAACAAGACCTGCAGGGAAGCCTAGTGGGTGATGAAGAGGCAATGGAGAAGATAAAATGATTTGTTAGGGATGGAATCCAATGAAACTAGATTTCAGAAGCCTCTAATGCCAGGGCAATCTGATTGGCACAGGTGTCCTGTTGTCCTGGGTCAGGAAGAACAAGCTATTCTAAGACTCTAAGATGTGGACATAATTTCCTACAATGTTAGATGGAATTTTATTTTTGTGTGTAGCAGTTCAAATAGGAATAATGCTTAAGATCATACCACACATATTCTCTATTAATAGAGATGATATGGATGCATCTGGCTCCCCATTGGATGCACTGTTTTGTATTAGACTCAGTAATCATGTACGGATGTGAGAGTTGGACCATAAAGAAGGTTGAGCACCAGAGAATTGATGCTTTTGAACTGTGGTGCTAGGGAAGACTCTTGAGAATCCCTTGGATAGCAAGGAGATCAAGCCAGTCAATTCTAAAAGAAACCAACCCTGAATATTCATTAGAAGGATTGATGCTGAAGCTGAAGCTCTAATACTTGGCCACCTGATGTGAAGAGCCAACTCATTAGAAAAGATGATGCTGGGAAAGATTGAAGACAAAAGGGGAAGGGGGCAACAGAGGATGAGATGGTTGGGTGGCTTTCACTGACATGAGTTTGAGAAAACTCCAGAAGATAGTGATGGACAGGGAAGCCTGGTGTGCTTCAGTCCATGGGTTTGCAAAGAGTTGGACACAACTTAGCAGCTGAACAATAGCAGCAATGGTTTTGGAAGCCACCCCTTGGAGGAGGACCTCAGCATGGGCTTGGTGTTTCAGATCAGTAGCATTCAAAGGGCCCAGATTCAAGACTTAGAAAGACTTCATACGTCTCTGTGTTTCCTAGAAGATGATTCCCAAAGCAAGGGAATTCCCTCCGTGGAGTTATTTGGTGACTGTTTACAAATTTGCACAATTAACTTGCATTTTAGATGTAAATATAAATCAGCCCAGGAAAACACATGATTAAGTAGCAGGCAACGTGCAGAGGGTTTTAAAAGGGCTGCCAGTGAGGGGTTAACCCCAGTCCTCCTACCACACCAAATGCATTCACAGCAGTGCAAGATGCAAGTGAAGCCTGCTGAGTAACCCAGCTCCCAGAATGCAGCGGGAGGCCGGCACTGTGGAGTTATTCCCAGGTGACATCGTTTGAATGTCATTTAAAGTTCACTTTCATTATTTTAATTGTCACTGTAAAAATTTCCCATTCAGGACTGATTATGTTCTAAGAGAAATCAGAACTTAAATTCCAATCAATCATAATTGAACATGTTGTTGCAAGTGGCATATAAAGCGGTGCCTCGGATGTGATTAAGACAAGTATTAGTTACTTGTGAAAAGCTGCAGGGGGATTTAGGAGCAAGTAGGATTAATTCTGAATAATTTACCTGGCCAAAGCTATCAGACAAGTGAGGGATGGAAATACTTTATGGGTGCCCCTGCATGCCTATGGAAGGGTGGGGCTGCTGCTTCAGTTCAGATATGAATCAGCAGGAACCTGCTGAGGTTTGCGAGACATGTGTTTCATTGAACTCAGAGCTTCTTCAGGAGATACTGGATTTGGTCCTGGGTCTTCCTGCCAATGGTTCCGTCAGTTTAGGGAAGACAGTTACCTTCCTTGAATCTCAGTTTTTCCTTCTGTAAACCTTGTGCCTTAGAAAGTGAAGAATAAAATGATGGTTGAAATAACATAACAGCTGGGTGTTCCCTGGTGGTCCAGTGGTTAAATCTTTGCACTTCCACTGCAGGGGGTGCAGGATTGAGTTCTAGTTGGGGAAAGAAACCAAGATCTCAACATGTTGCATGGAGCAGCCAAATATATACATACATATATATATGCAGTGTGTGTGCTCAGTTGCTTTTGTGTCTGACACTTGGCAGCCCCGTGGACTGTAGCCCACCAGGTTCCTCTGTCCATGGGATTCTCCAGGCAAGAATATTGGAGTGGGTTGCTATGCCCTCTTCCAGGGGATCTTTCCAACCCAGGCATCAAACCCATGTCTCTTATGTCTCCTGCATTGGCAGGCAGGTTCTTAACCACTAGTGCCACGTGGAAAGCCATTTATATATATATATATATATATATATATATATATATATATATATATATATATAAAATACTGCACCTTGTAAACCCCAAAGTGCTGCTAAGTATTACCAAATTGTTATCAAATGTTGGCTTCACACAAGGATGAACCCAAAGTCCAAGGATGGCTGGGCTATGCACTATTGGGGTAGGAAGAGGATGACATGCGTATGGCCATCAGTTGACCCAGCCTAACATACTGGCCTCATTGAGATGGTTCCTCAGGGAGCAGGGCCAGGGTGCAGCAGTGGGATCTCCATCCTTCCTGCCTGTGTCCCTCCTTCCCTGCCTCTCCTCAGATCCAGCTGTGCCCACGGACACCAGACTCAAGGGGCCATCCTTGCTGGGATTTGGAGATCTTGGTTTCTTTCACTGCACAGAACTAGGAACTGATGCCTTGTTAAAAGAACTGGCACAAAACTGAGAACTTAAAGCAGAGGGAAAGTTAAGCTCACAGCCTGTGGAACGCTGCTGCTGCTGCTGAGTCACTTCAGTCGTGTCCGACTCTGTGTGACCCCTTAGACGGAAGCCCAACAGGCTCCCCCGTCCGTGGGATTCTCCAGGCAAGAACACTGGAGTGGGTTGCCATTTCCCTCTCCAATAAGTGAAAAGTGAAAGTGAAGTCGCTCAGTCGTGTCTGACCGTTAGCGATCCACGGACTGCAGCCTACCAGGCTCCTCCATCCATGGGATTTTCTAGGCAAGAGTACTGGAGTGGCTTGCCATTGCCTTCTCCGACAGCCTGTGGAACTAAACAGATCAATTTGTCAAGTTTCTTAATCTCAGAGGCCCAATATTCACACCTGAAAAATAGAGATTATAGCTACCTCATAGAGCCATGGAAAGGATGAACATAGTGCCTGACAAATTGTAGGCCCTCAGAAATGGTAGTTATCATTAACACTGCAAACCCACCCTGGCAGCAATGCAATTTTGAGATTAGTGCAGGATTTTCAAAGGAACACCAGAAGCCAGAACCACCAATTTCTGTTTCCCAAAGGTTTCTGACTGATGACGTGACCATATGCAGGGTTGATTTCCTTTAGGATTGATCGGTTTGACCTCCTTGCTGTCTAAGGGACTCTCAAAAGTCTTCTCCAGCATCACAATTCAAAAGCATCAGTTCTTCGGTGCTCAGCCTTCTTTACCATCCAGCTCTCACGTCTGTACATGACTACGGGAATATAGCTTTGACCTTTGTCGGCAAAGTGATGTCTCTGCTTTTTAATATGCTTTCTAGGTTTGTCATAGCTTTTCTTCCAAGAAGCAAGTGTCTTGAGGAGGATGATGATATAATCATGGTCCTGACTTCTCTCTGCACCCTGATGCCAGTGGCTCCCCTCCCGGTGGGAGTCAGGACACAGAACAGGAAGTGACTACCTGTGATTCTACCCTACTTGGGAAGGACTAACAGCTTGCATTTCTGGAACCTCCCAGAAACAGGAGGACCCTCATGTCTTTCCTCCCCCAACTCACCTACAAACCAATTTTCTTGGAAAGAGAAGTCAGGGAAACCAGCAGGAACCTAATAAAGGTCTCTGAAAACAATGTTTCTCCATTTGAAAAATAAACCATGTCTTTAAATGCATTAACTCTGTGGGGAAATAAATGTAATAAACCAAATTCAATCCCTGCCAACATTTGTTTTCTTATCTATGTAAAATCAATATACTTGTTGCAATTATGTCTTTCAATAAATCCTCCCAAAGTCTTATTTTCTCATAAGATTTCCTGCCGCACTCAGATTCATTGCATTCATTTTCCATCTAGAGAAATTGTTTCTTGTATTTTTGAGCCATCGGTTTCCTTGAAGGATGCTGCTCCCCTCCCTCTGCCCTCCTTGTCTGCCGCCTGTCTTCTGCTAGGGCCGTTTAGGCGACAATTACTTTAATTGGATTGTAGTTCTGGGCTGGGATTGGTACTGGTGGGGACAGCCCTCTTTGGTGTAGGAGTGAATTTCCTTGCCCAGAGCTGGTCTCTGCCTGCACCCTCCTTGGCATGGTCCTGGAGGGCAACTGATGGGGACAGTAGCCATCTGTGGTCTCAGAAGCGAGCACATGGTTATTCTATGAAAGGATGGATGGCCCAGCTCTGACAACTCTTCAAACAGGATCATTAATTTTTAATGGATGTGCATATACTCTTGGGCTTCCTATCTCTGCCAAGCTTAGGGGAGATGGGTCACAGTGCATTAGAGCCAAAAGAAGCTCAAAGAACATCAGTGCACCCATCTACCTGCCTCCCACTCCTTGTGTTATTATGGGTATCCAATGAGTCCTGCGTGCCAGAGACTCCCCACTGCCTGCACTAGTAGTGATCTCAGCGACGCAACAGTGAGCAGTGGTTTGAGGAGAGATCTTAATTTCCTGCCCAGAAGTTGAACTTGGGTAGCCTGGATGAAACCAGGAATCCTAACCATCAGACCAGCAAGGGTTCGAGGCTAGAAGCTATTTTTCCCTGAATTTTTGCCCCCACTGAAAAATGCATTTATCACGGAGGCAAAAATGATAAATGAATGTATGAAGTTTATTATTTGAGACACAACAAGTGGAGAACACACAGAGAATCTGTTCAAATAAAATAGAAACAAGGCAGAGATGCACACCTGAGAGAAAGGGTAGGGATGACCCCTCTAGTGAGGAGGAGCACTAAAAAGAGTTCAGTCATTTGTATAAGGCAGTTCTTCCAGGTCTTTGTGTACTTTAAGGCAATGACCTGGTTTCTATTAATATTTTCACACCTGACCTGCCCTAAGACCCTCCCCAACATATGTGTGCAAATTTTTCCAAGATGGATTCCAGCCTAGAGTCCTATGGGACACACTTAGCCTCACATATTATGGGTTGGTGCCCCCTCCTTGTAACCCGCAAGGGGTCTTTGAATGTGAAATGTCTCCCTTGTTCCAAAGAGGATAAATATATGATCTCCTGATCCTTTATTCAAACAGGGCTTACCCGCTCTCTGTTTCTGCCATGACTGTTATCTTAAGGTGTCCATAGGAGGCAAAACCTAGCTATTTACCCTGTTTCAGTTGTTTACTTCCATTTCAGAGAGCAAACAGGAGGCTGCTTGTAAATATCTAACCTGGAGCCCACCCACTTCCTGTTTCAGGAAATCCAAACAGGAGGCTAGCTTGAAGTCCATCTTTTTCTTGCTCCTAGAAATGGAACAGGAGACCAGTTGTAGATGCCTAGCCTGTGAAAAGTGGTAGTTACTCAGTCATCTCCGACTCTTTGCGACCCTATGGACTGTAGTCTGCCAGGTTCCTCTGTCCATGGTATTCTCCAGTCAAGAATACTGGAGTAGGTTGCCATTACCTTCTCCAGAGGATCTTGCAGACCCAGAGACAGAACCCAGGTCTCCTGCATCACAGGGAGATTCTTTACTGTCTGAGCCACAAGGGAAGCCCAATGCCTAGCCTGGTGACCATCTATCTCCTGCCTCAGTGGAACATCATGTAGGTGGCTTCCCCCACCTCCTTACAGGAGGCAGGATACTGTGTTTGGGAAGGGGAATGACTTGTCCAGGTGGTGAGCTCTGAACCTGGGTGCATGACTCCCAACACAAGGTTAGGTGCTGTCTTGATGCCAGTCTCCACTAAGCTGAATGGCATTCTTGCCTCTCTCCTTCTCCAGGTGGTATTTAGTGCCTACCCACTGTTTCCTCCTGTCCCAGTGTTAGTCATCCTCTCAGATCTCTTCCCAAGCTTCCCCAGGTTTCTTTGCAGCTTCCCCTGGATTCCCCCTCCCTTGTCTTCCACCCGGTCTTCTCCCCGAGGATCTGCTCCAGTCAGGAGAGGCCCAGCCCCTGACCTGGCCCCCGCACACAGGGCCCTGCTGCAAACTGGCTGCTTGTTTCAATGACTCTTCTGGGTGACAGTGAAGACAAGGAGGAAACACTTGAAAGGGCTTTCTCTTCCAAAATGCTGTTTGTTGTGACAGGACAGGAAAAGGCCATCAGCCTCGGAGAAGACCTGGCAGCAGGGCACAGCTTGACGAGCTGAGGAGACAGGAGATGAATGAGCTGCCAGGGCCACCAAACAGACAGTAGACTTTCACTTATTTATTAAGCTAAATTATTTACATGAAGGAGTTGGCTGCTCTGAGTAATTTATCTCACGCTCTGAGTCCAAACACTGTTTTCAGCAGGAGTGGTTGACCCTAGCCAAAAAAAAAAAAAAAAAAGCCATAAAAATCAGAGAGAGCTTGTTCGACTCTTCCCCATGGACCACTGTATCATGGAGAGAAAGGAAGGATTTGCAGAGAGAAAGGTCCTTGGTGTGTAACGTGCCATCCGCCACAAACAAGACATCTCCTACAGCCACAGCTCTCCCATCTTCTCTGCTGATTGGTCCACTACCCTGGACTATGAAAGTACCAGATTAAAGGAGACCTGAGATGTGGCCAGAGGCTGCCAAAGCATCAAACCACATCCTGCAAAGATGCAGGAGCTCCATTTGATATTTGTGAAGCCCTTGTGGAATCTCTCCCCTCCCCATATGGAAATTTGGTAATTATCATGGGAGATAATTGCTAGTCATCTCTTTCCATGATTAATTAGTAGAAAAGGCCAGACATGTGTGGAAACCCAAGCCTGAGCAGTTAGCCTGGTCCTCCCCAGTGTGGGAGGGGGACCAGAATGTGCCAAAGAGTATGAAGTCCAGACATCATTATTCTTTCAAAACTCAGCAAGGGAGAGTTTTCACCTCCAGGGGAAGTCGGCTCAGTTTAGATGAAAAGGACACCATCAGCTTCCACTTGTGATGTAGAAATGGTCACTTCCTAATGCTAGTGTATCTTTGGAAGACTTAATGCACTTCAAAAAGAACAAGGAAATAGTTCCCTGAAGCATGTCTTTTGTGACTCCTATCTTTTCTGGAAAAGAAGATGGAGCAGAAATAAAATATAAATATGGCAGGGAAGGCTCCAGGCCCCAGGTTTTGGAACTGAACAGAACTGGGTTGCATTTTTTTGACTCTGTTTAGTGACTGCATGATGACTGATTTCCACTTCTATATTTCTGCAGAGTGGATAATGATATCAACCTCACAGAGCTGGTTTTAGGAATAGTTTTCTCATTAAAAGAGTAATAAACGCTTGATAAAAGAGTTCTCTTATGATCAGCAATCAGTACAATGGTAAAGATTACTATTGTTGTTTTACTCTCTGGGTTCCTTATAATCTTCCATTTGTAGGTGCAATGGTTTATGAATACGTGACTGTCCTTATCATCCAGTGGAAGAAACAAAAAGTACTTTAAAACTCCAAAAGGGCAGGAAGCCCTTCTGTTTCTTTCATACCCTCCCAAGGACCTACAGGTTAGCATATGCTGTCTCCCTGATGTTCAATCAAAACTATGCTTGTCAGCAGTATAAAGGTGATATGCTGTTCAGAGGCACATGGTTTGGTGGAAAGGGCTTTGGGTTTCCAGCTAGAGGTCATAGTTTTAAATTCTGTTTCTACCACTTACTTGTTGGTGACCTCAGGCTGTTCCTACTCAGTTATCCTCTTTAGAACCCTGTGAGACAGATGCTGGCATCTAGAGTTTATAGTTGGGGAAATTCAGGCTCCATAAGCATTTGAGTGCAAAACACTAAACAGGCATAGCTATAACTTTCGCTATCAAATGGTGAAGATTACACGCTTGGGTACAGAAGGGTGTGTATTAAGGTGGTTTTCAGGCTGTGTGAATGGATTTCCACTAAGCCCTTCCCGGTCTCATTCTTTCTGAGAGGTGGGGCTCATCAGGCAGGACAGGCCCACGTGTGGACAGGAAAACACAGTGAACTGGCCCACAAGGTGATCCTGCCTATGCTTCAGACTACCAGGCAGAGTCTGACGTGAAGATGAATGGTCCACTAAAATGGTTGGAAAAAAAGCTTAATGTAAAGACAATCTACACAAGAGTAGGTAGGGTTCAGGGAAAATTCTATGGATAATACTTAGGTGAGACAAACTTTGAAATTCCACTAGGCCTGAAAAAGGTACAGGGAGTGGGGGTAAGCAGTTTCTGGAAAACTGTGTGTCAGACAGCACTTGAGAACTTTGGGCAAGTGAGCCACGCACCACCAGCCCAAAAGGGTGGAGGGAGCTGAGGGAACAAACACCTCTTCCTCTTGTCATCCAGTGAAGCTGAATTCATCCTGTAGGGGACCTGTTAATGGAAGTCAATGTCCTGTTCCCAGGCACAGAGCAAGTGAAAAAGGGAGGGGAGTCAGCAGAATGGATCAGGAGGGGTCTGCGGAAGGCACTCTGCATATTGACTGTGTTACCACGATAGGCACAAAAAGGTAAGCAGGCTTCTTTATTTGTCCAACAAAGCAGGGCAAGTAATGGAGAGTTTCCAGGAAACTATGTGTCTCTGTGACTGGAGCAGTAACTTCTCTGGCCACTTCTAAAACTCAGATATTAGAAAACAAGCTAACAAATTGGACCCTTAGCAGCGAGATCTCAGTGGCCTCTTCTTTGGTGCTCTGTCTTTTGAAATCATCAGTGCTTTAAACAACCAATCTTTGAATTTGGATTTTTCTACTGAGGACTTGGGCTGTACTGATATGATCTCAGGACAGTTGGTCAATTCAGTGGGAGGAGAAACCTCAGTAGCCATGTGTTAATCTTCAAAAAGCCAATTGATCCCATTTTCACTCTTTAATCATTTGCTTCAGGCATTGTGCCCTGTTGGTTCCTGTCTCATTCTTGGCTACTCACACCTGAGTACCCACATGTGGTCATCTTCCCAGTCTGATTTGGGTCAGTCCGAGTCTAACGGTGACTGAGGCTGCAGTGCAATGAGAACCTTGTGTGCACCAGTTGGTGGGGGTTAGGATTAAGTTACTCACTTAATACAAGAATGGGGGGAATGGACTTTACTCCTTTAGTTATTTTGCTTGACAGCCAGACCCATATCTTTAGGATCAACCTTGATGACAAATTTGTCCAAGATACACAACTTTTGTTCCATCCCCTTCTTCATATGCTGAGTTATCTCAGGCTATGGCACAAGTCTTCTGCCTTCATCTTTACTCTTAACTGTACACATTCATTCATTCAGTATTTATGAGAGCCTGTTCTATCAGTCATGCAGTCCTTTGTCCTCCTGTTTGGTGGTCTTGATTATCCTCCTAGAAGTAGGATATAGAATTCAGCATAAACTCCACCCAACGCAAAACCCAAGGTCTTGTTGCCCTTGATCAAACACTTCCTGAGGATTGACAGTCCATCAATTGACAGTCTATCATTCTTCAAGACTTCCAGGTATAAGGAGTCCCTGGACCACTTGAAACTACACTTTCCCAGCTAATTGGAAGTCTAACTACTACTTTCTGCTTGGCTCACAGCTGCCTTAATCACTTCTTCCCGATTTCCCTGGCCCTCTGGATCAGCATTTACAGAGGGTCACACCCGGCTCTCAGGCCCCATTTCTCCCGGTCTGCTGTTTAGAGCCAATCATCATCTCTCACAAGAGAGTCCTCATGATTGCCAGGGAGCTCTAGAGCAGTTTCTATTTCATAGTCAAGAACTTTCAGAAAATCCTGTGAAGGCTTTCCCAATAGCCCTAGACAGAAAAAAAAAAAAAGAGTTGGTGGGAGAGACATTGCCTGTTATTTTGCTTTACCAACCTCTAGATATTTACCATCTTCATTTTAAATGAATCTTTCTCTTCTGGAAGTTCTGTGAGATTAGGATCAAATTGTGTTTTTAGGGATTTGCTTAGGATGGATGATTGTATTAGACTAAATGATCATCTTCCCTGATGACTCCACGACAGAGTAACAGAGTGAATGAGTGTTAATCAATCAGAAGACACAGAGATGACAAAGGTGAGGTTCCTGTCCACAGAAAAGCCTTTACAGTCTTTGATAATCATGGTCTAGCAGGAAAATGGTCATGAACATGCTCCACTTGCGTACATGCTCAGGAGAAGAAAGTATCAACTGAAGGAATAAGCAAAGAACTGCAGAAGCCCCAAGGAAGGAGACATTCTTTGTCCAGAAGGCCCATGGAAGTACTCCAGAGAAGAGGGTTCCTGGGGGCGGGGGGTGGAGGGAAGAAAACAGCTTCCATTCTTCCTTGTCTTTCAGAAGTAAGATTTACCAAGCATCCCCTTAGAAGGTCCTATTGGACTGCATTGGTATTGAATTCTATTTTCAGGCCGACTTGGTATGATGCTTCTCAAAGAGGTATGTTCTAAGTGAATTGCTGTTTTTCTCAGACTGTAACATGTTGCCTTCACTGTACCTCCTATGCTTTTCTCCCCAAGACAACTAGTGCAAGCAGGTCTAACTTCTCCCTAGCAGTTCAGAAGGGATTATTTGCTTGTCCATAGAAAACAAAAGAGGTTGATAGTGTTGGAGTTTCAGGCACTGTGGAACATGACTGCTATGGAAGGTGAGTATTTCAGAATAGAGGTATCTCTCTCATCCATTCAGATAAAATTAGGTGATAAGTATGTGTAATTGTTGGAGAGGAAATGGCAACCCACTCCAGTATTCTTGCCTGGGAAAATCCCATGGACAGAGGAGCCACGGGGTCCCAAAAGAGTCAGACAAGACAAAGCGACTAAACAACAAAATGTGTAATTGTACCTTTGGAGGGGGGTTCCACTTAATATCACTAGTCAGACAGCTTTGATTCTTGTCTACTTCCAAACATCCTTGAAATAAATTATCCAGATACTTTTCCAGTTCATGGACAAGAGATCACTTTCCTCTCTTTGCTCACAACACAGATGGGAGTCGGGGAGGGTGGACAGCATAATAAGAGTAATGTTACATTTGCTACATATTGGAGAGGAGTGTGCACTTGGAACTCTAGGCTCAGCACTCGGGCCTGCCATGCTCACAGAATGACTCAGAGATTACATTTTTATAGAACAGCCACTTCCACTCACCCAAAGTGATCTTTACTTAATAATAACAGAGCTGGTTAAGTTGCTATTCACATCACCCACAGACCATCTTGGAAAAATCTTATTTTAAACTCTTTGGCTTGTCCTACCCAAACATGAGGGTAAATGCTATGCTTTCCTCCAAGAGCTCATTATCTGAAGAATCAGATGTTCCCACCAAAGATTCAGGAACTCTTGAAATTATGGCTCTTCAGGCTCTTCCTGAAGAAGGGAGGGGACAACATTCTGAGATTTTTCATATGCTAGAGTCTCGTCTCCTCTACTGAGCTTTCCCTGACTATTCTAGTTTCATTGATAGTCTCCTCAAATTCATTTTCTGTAGAATCTTGTGTCTGACAACCATGAGTAAATGACTTTGGGACTGCCCAAAAAGGTGTAGTCATTTAATTTTTATAATAAAATGTATGTATATTGATGTATTAGTCTTACCTCTAGTTTTATCAAAATCCTCGATGGCAGGGGCCATGCCCCAATGTGTAATTCTTTATATAACACATAGTTACCTATGTAATATACACCTCACTTAGGAAATATCTAGGGAAAAAAGAGAATATAGGCAGTTCATTGGGTTGGAGGTACCTCTCTATTTTTATTACACTTGACATCTACTTTTGCCTTTTATCAGTGTATTACAGTATCTTAACAGTGCCTGGCACTAAATGGGTGCCCAATAAATGTTTACAGAGTCATTAAATAATATGAGGACTCAGAATTCAATGGTTATTTTTTTCCTAACTTCTCCCTCACAGAAAACAAACTCAATAACCTGTTTATATCTAGAAATGTTAGAATGTGAAAAGATGTTGAAGGTGCTTCCTTTTCATATTCTTTATGAACACTAATTCCATTCACAATACACTTAGTGAAAAATCAAGAAACTACTTTTCAGGGCAGTTCAGTCTATCTAGGGACACCTCTAACTATTGTAAAACCTTCCGATATGTGTCCTATTCCTAAGCAATAGGTTGCTTCCATAGAGTTGATGACAAAGTCCAAAACTAAAGAAAGAAACGAGGAGACTGCCCTTGGTATTCTGGAAGAAGCCTCCCACATTTGGGGTCTGAGCTAATAAAGAGATGATGAGGCAGCCTCCCAACACCTACCACAGTCTCTAATTCCACATTACTCCTCACAACCCATGCAGGCATGCATTGTGCTCAGTGTTGTTCGACTCTGTGACCCCATAGACTGTAGCCTCCCAGGTTCCTCTGTCCATGGAACTTTCCAGGCAAGAATAATGGAGTATGTTGCCAATTCCTACTCCACCCAATTTATATCAGAAGAGGCTAAAAACGGAAGCTGAATGTGAAATTATTTAAGTTGTGTGCCCTTGAACTCAGTTTTAGCCACACACCAGGCTATGTAAGGAAGTTTCAGGAGAACCGGTGTAGCTATTGAAATATACCTGCAGGAATGGACACCAAGCTTTCACTGCCAGGCTAGATGCTTATCGAGCTATACAGTACATCAGGTCCACAGTGGTGCTGCCCAGGAGTGATGAAGGGAAACTGACATGAGTATTTTGAAGTTTAGGATATACATAAAGATAGAGATGGTGCCAGAGTCCTTCCTGGACATTTCGTACAGAAAGTGGCTTGCTAGAATAGGTCTAAATCAGGAAATTTAATATGGATTATGTGTAGGAGTGGTGGTTCTCCTGGGAAAAAGATGGGACAGTTTCCACTCCAAGAAAAACTCAGAAGTTTCAGGAGTCCATCTGAACATTCAGATGAGAAGAATGACACTGTCAGCCCTATGAAGAGGGCTTGGGAGCATGACAGCTCCCTGCGTCTTCTTTCTCCCAGGAAACATGAGAGCTCCCCTCTGAGGCATCCATAATTACTGAGGAAACCAAGTACTACTCCAAGAAATCTAGGCTTACAATTTCCACAGCCATCACTGGATCAGGGATGCCACAAATAGCAGAAGAACCAGACCAACCTAGGGACCAGCTAGTCAAGACCACCTCTTCCAATATATTTTGTCCTCTTATATCAGTCTCTGACAGCAGCAATAGCAGCAACAAGAACAACCTAGAGAGGGAGCAAAGAGGAACAAAAACATGAACTATAGGCTCATCGCACTCAAGACCCTGAGCTAGGCCAAACCTGAGCTGAGGGGAAGGAGAGAGATGATAACATTTAAATTTAAAATGGGCTTTATTGAATTAACAACAACAAAAAAAATACTATGGCATATGTCATTGAATTTTGACAAAATATTGGATTTATCAAACCATGGTTGAAGACATTCATTTAAAAAAACAAACGGGTGTTTAAAAATGTTTATATACCACTAATTTTGACCATTCAAGAAACTAGCTCTATTACCACTGAGCCAAAATAAGATTCCCTGTAATGTCCACCCATTGATCCTAGTCCTTCCATCTAAAGTCACACTCAACTTCCTCTTTCATATAAGGACCCTTGAGCGACCAAAAGATGGTTGCTTTTTCTTCTCTAGACTGAACTTGTGCTGTTTTATTAACTGTTTTCCTAGGCTTTTGCTTCCAGATTCCTTACTTTTCTGTGGCTCTCCTTTGAATAGTCTCCTATTTGTCAGGATCTGTTTAAGAATGTGGTAACAGAAAGTATATCTAGCATTCCTGCTAGCCAGAATAGAATAGAATGGGAAAGCATTCTTTCTCTTGATCTGGAAGTCATGCCCAATCACGTCTGACTCTTTGTGACCCTATGGACTGTACCCCACCACGTTTCCCTGTTGATAGAATTTTTCAGATAAAAATGCTGGAATGGGCTGCCATTTCCTCCTCGAGGGGATCTTCCCAATCCAGGGAATGAACCCAGGTCTCCTGCATTGCAAACAGATTCAACAAATAGCAAACAAATAGCAAAAAACAAAACAACAACAACAAAAAAAATTCTAGAGTAGCTACATTACTCTCAGACACACAGATTTCAAAGAAAAGAATGTCAGCAGGAATGAAGAGAGTTAACATACTAAAGCAGTTAATTCATCAAGAGGACATGACAATTCTATATGCTTACGCACCTAATAACAGAGCTCCAAAATACATGCAGGAAAAACTGACAAATAAATCCACTTTATGTTTGGTGATTTCAATATCCCTCTCTCAATAATTGACCAAACAAGTAAAAAGAAAATCACTAAGAATATGAAACTTGAACAATCCTATTAGCCAACTTGACCTAATTTACATTTATAGAATATTTTATCCAACAATATCCAACAGCAGAGTGCCATTCTTCTCAAGTGCACACAGAATACTTACCAAATTAGACTGTATTCTGGGTTATTAAAAGCATCCCACTAAATCTAAAAGAATTTAAGGCATACCAAGTAGAATCTCTGGCCATTGTGAAATTAGATAAAAAATCAATTAACAGAAAGATATTTGGAGAAGGCAAGGGCAACCCACTCCAATACTCTTGCCTGGAAAATCCCATGGATGGAGGAGCCTAGTAGGCTGCAGTCCATGGGGTCGCTGAGAGTCGGAGACGACTGAGCGACTTCACTTTCACTTTTCACTTTCATGAAAGTGGGAAATAGCAACCCACTCCAGTGTTCTTGCCTGGAAAATCCCATGGACGGAGGAGCTTGGTAGGCTGCAGTCCATGGGGTCGCACAGAGTTGGACATGACTGAAGCGACTTAGCAGCAGCATCAGCAGCATTGCTTACTAAATTGTTTCTTTGAACCATGCTTAGATCAGAAAATAAATTGAAAAGCAAATTAGAAATTATTTGAATTTAATGAAAAATTTGGGGACAAGATCTAAATGTTAAATCTAAACTTAAAATTTCTAGAAGAAAAGAGAAAATAGTCATGATTTTGGATTTAAGTCAAATATTTCTTAGATAGATATGATACCAAAAAATTATTTATAAAAGAAAAAAGGGAAATTAACTGGACTTCAGTGACAAAAATGAATGAACTATTGATATATACAGTAATATAAATGAATCTCAGAATAATTATATTGACTGAAAGAAGTCAAAAAGTGCATATTGCATGATTCCACTTATATAAAGTTGCAAAAAATGCAAATGAATCTACAGTGACACATCAGTGTTTGCCTGGGGAAAGGGTGGGGGTGGAGTTTGACAGAGGCATTGCAAAGGAGGAGATAATGACTATGTTCATTATCTTGATAATGATGATACTTTGATAAGTGCATACACATGTCAAAACATATCAGTTACACACTTTGAACATGAGCCATTTATTGAATATCAATTCTGTATCAGCAAAACTCTTAAAAAATCCTTTGTAGTGAGCCTTCTCATAAACCCATCTCACAGATGCAAAAGCTTAGCTACAGAGATGTAAGTGACGTCTTTCAGGTTTTATACCTAGATGTGACCAAGCCAGTATTTGAACCCAACTCTGACTTTAGAATTCATTGCCACACTAGAATAATTCTTTCCACTTAAAATGTTACCTCAGCATTCAGGAGGCTCATATTAAGCTAGTATTTCATTAGATAAGTGAGGACTTTCTCATGTAAGCTGTGAACACATGGTGTAACCTGATACTCAGTGCTGAGCTTTTGTCAATTCTCTGACTGTATTTACTCCCTAAGTGATATCAATCAGCCCTGTATGGTCAAACACCATCTCTATGTTTGATAACTTTCAAATTTTCACCTTCATCCCTAAGTTCCAGACTTCTGTATCCTATGCCTTAGACACAGAAAAGAATTACCCCTAATGCTATGGACTGAATATCTGTGTCCCCTCCCCCAATAAAAACCTAACCCAGCAATGTGATAGTATTAAAAGGTGGATCCTTTAGTGGGGAAGTCATGAGGTCATGGGGCTGGGGTCTCATCCCTTTCTCCTTCCGACACCTGAGGACATAGCTAGAAGATAGTCTTCTATGAACCACGAAGTAGATTATCACCAGACCTGGAATCTGCCAGGATCTTGATCTTGGCCATCCTGCTTCCATAACATGAGAAATGAATTTCTGTTTATAAGCCAGCCAGTCCATGGTAGTTTGTTATAGTGGCCTGAATGGACTAAGACATCCAACAACAATGAAATATATGCTGAGAGACACTTCATTGACAAAAGGGACCCATTGAAGGAACCATCTCTAAAAATAAAGCAGATGAATTTATAACAAGGTTTATAAACCCTGCCAGGCTTCATTTCACAAACACCTGGAAAGTGAAAGTCACTCAGTCATGCCTGACTCTTTGTGATCCCATGGACTATACAGTCCATGGAATTCTTCAGGCCAGAATATTGGAGTGGGTAGCCTTTCCCTTTTCTAGGGGATCTTCCCAACCCAGTGATTGAACCCAGGTCTCCCACCTTGCAGGTGGATTCTTTACCAACTGAGCTATCTGGGAAAACACCTGGAAGTGGACAGGAAAAACTTTTCTTCATTCTTTGTCATCTTACTCAAGTCTCAAAGAACCACGTCTTCATGTTCTTCATCAGAGAAAGTGATTCTTCCATTAGCAGGAGTATAACCCACATATCCTACATGTTGGCCAATGTTAGAATCTTTTAGGCTTATTGAGAGCTATAGTAAGAACAAAGTCAAAGAAGCATGTCCTGATGACTCAGAGGAGGAGCACTACTCCAAAAACATCTACTGCAGGATGAAAAAAGAAAATTCAAGAAGCTGTTTGACATTTTCAATAAAATGCAAAATAATTGGTTTTCAAAAAAAAAGCAAATGATAAAGAAAATAAGTAAAATAAATAGAGGCAGAAAATTATAAGGTAAGGACCAAATGGGACAATATATAACCGATGAATTTAAAAGGAAAAGAAATAACGTTGGAAAGAATTACAAGAAAACTGAAAAATGAAGAAGCAAAATTAAAATCCTTTTTTTGAGAAACTGGCAGAGACCAGAGACTCTGGAGAGACATGGTGACTAAATGCATTTTAATATCTTGGATTGGATCTTTGATCAGAAAAGGAACATGAGTAAAAATTTAATGAAATTTAAATAACTGGAGTTTCGTTAATAATAATGTTATGTTCTGTGACTTCCCTAGTGACTCAGATGCTAAAGAATCTGCCTGCAATACAGGAGATCTGGGTTCAGTCCCTGGGTTGGGAAGATCCTCTGAAGATGGGAATAGCAATCCACTCCAGTATTCTTGCCTGGAGAATTCCATGGACAGAGGAGCCTGGTGGGCTGTATATAGTCGATGGAGTTGCAAAGAGTCAGACACAACTGAAGCAACTAACACTATGTTCTAAGGTAGGTTGCATAATGCCTGCCCCCTCCTCCCACCTCAAGATGTCCACCTCCTAATCCCTGAAATCTGAAAACGTTACCTTACATAGCAAAAGGAATTTTGCAGGTGTGATTAAATTAAGAATTTTGTGATGAAGAACTATTCTGGATTATCTGGGTGAGTCCAATGGAATCACAAACGTCCTTCTAAGAGGAAAGGAGAAGGTCAGAAGTGCAAGATGAGACCACAGAAGTAAAGGTTGGGGTGATTTGCTTTGAAGGTGGAAGAAGGGACAGTAAGACAAAGTTGACAGCCTCTAGAAATTGGAAAAAACTAGGAAGTACATTTGGCCTTAGACCTTCGGAAAGAATGCAGACCTGCCATTACCTTGAATTTAAACATCTGAACTCAGAGGAAAGGGTTCCTGACAGTCTGTTACCACAGAAGTAAGAAACTGATATAGTTACTAGTGTCAGCTTCCCAGTATGACAAATGTTCCATCATAATATATGATGTTAACCTTTGGAGGAACTGGGTGAAAGCATATAGGAATTGTTTGTACTATCTTTGCAATTTTTCTAAAATTTAAAATTATTCCAAAAGGAAAGCTCATTTAAAAAACTTCAGCCTGGTGTGCTGTGATTCATGGGGTCGCAAAGAGTTGGACACGACTGAACGACTAAACTGAACTGAACTGAAAAAAAAAGAAATCAACACTGAAAAAAAATCACTTAATTAGTGTAGAGATCAACGGCGAGTCCCTCTTGGACTACAAAAGAAAAACACATAAAAATGGTCACCAATAAATTCCAGATGTGGAGATTGCATTTGGACAACTGGTGTTTTGGAAGAAGATATCAGAATGACAAAAAATAAAGCAACAGACTTACTGGGCTAGAAGAAGATATTCCAGACTAAAGAAAAATCCGAGATTCTAAACCTATCTGGCTTTCTTTCTCCTTAAGTAACAGAAAGAAAGAAAAAAAATCCTGTAAAATGTCATGCAGAAAAGCTAATTACTATGGTGGGCACCAGTCAAATTGACTTCTAGATCTAAATGATTTGTTCTTGCTGAGCATGTCCTTAGGGTACAATGCTAGGTCCCCCGTCAATTGGCATTCCATGTCATTCCAAGGCTGTTTGATATTATGATATAGCTGGCTTAAGCTGGACCAGTCTGATTTTTTTCTCTCAGAAATGGGAAACTTTGAATCAATGAATTATTGAAAGTATTCAAGTTAAATTACCTTAATAGCATGACCCTACAAAGATCTATGAATGTGTGTGTGTGTGTGCACTCAGTGGCTCAATCATGTCGACTCTTTGCAACCCTATGGATTGTAGCTTGTCAAGCTCCTCCATCCATGAGATTTTCCAGGCAGGAATACTAGATCAGATTGCCATTTCCTACTCCAGGGGATCTTCCCAATGCAGGGATCGAACCTGAGTCTTTTGGGTCTCCTTCATCGGCAGGCAGATTCTTTACCACCAGTACCACCCATGAAGAACTTGTAATTACCTTCTTTCCTAACTTTCCCAAATTTAGGATTTCAGCTCTTCCTTCAATTTTGTAAAATAATCCTTTCAATAAATACCTTGTTTTCTTAAGTTAAAGTCTTAGTCCACTTGGGCTATTATAACTAAATACTTATGAAAACAGAAATTTATTTCTCACAGTTGTAGGCTGGGAAGTTCACGATCAAGGTGCCAGAATAATCACCCCCTGTTGACGGTCCACATTCTGGTTCATTGCTGGTGACTTCTCTGGCTTCACATGGAAGAAGGGTAGACAAATCACTCTGGGCTCTCTTTTTTAAAAAAATTATATCATTTGTGAGGGCTCCATTTTCTTGACCCTATTGACATCTCCTAATACCGTCACAATGGACATGAATTTGAGCAGACTTGGGGAAAAAGTGAAAGACAGGAAAGTCTGGGATGGTGTAGTTCATGGTTCGCAAAGTTGACTTAGCGACTGAACAACAAACAAATACCAACACATGGGGCATTAAGATGCTAACACACATTTTTTTGCAGGGTGTGGGGTACAAGCATTTAGACCATAGTAGTTAATCAGTCTTTTACCTTTTCTTACAACCAAAAATAACTAATTATACAATTATAAAAGAGTGAGATCACACTGGCCTCAGAATTCTCCTCTGTAACATTGAAAATCAGAAAGTAATGGAGCAACCTAACATGAAATTTAATTATAAAGAGAGGGAGCCTATTTTGCAATAATTTTATACTTATTAAAATTTTCTGGGCAGAGAAAGACATATATCATATGATATCAGTTATATGTGGGATCTAAAAATGTGATACACTTGAACTTATTTATAAAACAGAAATAGATTCACACACATCTTAAACAAACTTATGGTTACCAGTCAGTCCTAGAGGACATCAGTCCTGAATGTTCATTGGAAGGACAGATGCTGAAGCTGAATCTCCAATACTTCACCTGATGCGAAAAACTGACTCATTAGAAAAGACCCTGATGCTGGGCAAGATCGAAGGCAGGAGAAGGAGACAGCAGAGAATGAGATGGTCGGATGGCATCACCGAATCAATGGACATGAGTTTGAGTAAGCTCTGAGAGTTGGTGATGGACAGAGAAGCCTAGCATGCTGCAGTCCATGGGGTCGCAAAGAGTTGGACATGACTAAGCAACTGAACAGAACTGATGGTTACCAAAGGGGAAAGGTGGGAGAGGGGATAAATTTGGAATTGGTATTAACAGACATACACTACTATATATAAAATAGATAACCAACTAGGTCCTACTGTATAGCACAGGGAACTATATTCAATGTCTTGCAATAACCTGTAATGGAAATGAATCTGAAAAAGAATATATATTCACATATATATATATGTGTGTATGACTGAATCACTTTGCTATACACTTGAAATATAGTGAGTCAACTATGCTTCAATAATTTCATTTTTCTTGGCAGATACGCAGCTGCCCAGATAATATAGCACCCAGATATACATCTAGCAAAATATTACTTGAAAATACATTACTATCCTGGACAAAATAAGAGAGAAAGAATGGGAAAACTACTCTAATATTCTTGACTGGAAAATTCAATGGACAGAGGAGCCTAGTGAGCTATAGTTTATGGGGCTGCAGAGAGTTGGACATGGCTGAATGACTGACTACACACACATACACAGTATGGAAGAAATAGTGATGTCATGCAACCAATAACACATAGAATTAAGTTTTAAAATTTCAAATCTGGTTCAAAAGGAATGCATGCATTAAAGTGTCTCTTGAAAGGGAGAATTTATATTGTAAGGTTTAATAATTTGAAACTGATAAAGTAGCTTCAGTCTTATTAACAGATTATATTACATTATACTAATAAAATTATATTAACAAAAATGTGCAAAGGTGAAAGGGAAAGAATAGAATAAATAAAAAATGTTCCCAAACTCTTGCCTGAGGGATATACAGATATAATGCTGATTCATTTTTCACTTTGATAATTAAAGATAAATAGATTTAGAAAATGCTTTTGAGAAACATCACAAACAAGTCATCAATGTAATAAGTTATATAATTTAAGAATAAAAGGCATGATAAAAACCAAGCTAAATATAAATCACACACACACAAAAATATAAATATAAATCACATAATCAAAGACATTAAGTTAAATAAAAAGGAAAAGAAACAACATAGAAAACTCCAAATGATAAAATTTTAAAAGTAAGACTGAACTTTTAATTATGGCAGTGGCTAGAACTGTAAATAATAGTTTAAATGTATTTGTTGCTGCTGTTCAGTTGCTAAGTTGTGTCCAACTCTTTGAGACCTCATAGATTGCAGCACGTGAGGCTCCTCTGTCTTTCACTATCTCCTGGGGTTTCCTCACATTCATGCCCATTGAGTTAGTGATGCTATCTAACCATCTCACCCTCTGTGGCCCCTTTCTTCTTTTGCCTTCAATCTTTCCCAGCATCAGGGTGGCCAAAGTATTTGAACTTCAGCTTCAGCACCAGTCCTTCCAA
The DNA here is from genome assembly GCF_049115385.1 of Moschus berezovskii. Taxonomy (NCBI): domain Eukaryota; kingdom Metazoa; phylum Chordata; class Mammalia; order Artiodactyla; family Moschidae; genus Moschus; species Moschus berezovskii. The sequence goes on along the minus strand of NC_142466.1, from coordinate 75,241,574 downwards.
TGAATGTTCGGGGTTGATTTCCTTTAAGATTGACTAGTTTGATGACCTTGCAGTCCAGGGGACTCTCAAGAGTCTTCTCCAGCACCACAATTTGAAAGCATCAATTTTTCAGTGCTCAGCCTTCTTTATGGTCCAACTTTCATATCTATACATGTGTATTAAATATATTAAACTCTTCAATTAAGTCAAAGAGTTGGAGATTGGCCCAAACAGTAAAGTAAATTGTTTCACTAAGAGAAGACTAAACAAAACTATGACAAAACTAAGTGTGAATAATGAAAAGAAATGAATAAACATATACCAAAGGAATTTTTTTCAAAAGATAGCTTTAATATTAGACAAATGAAAATTCAAGGCAAAAAAGCACATTATATAGAAATGGAATTCTGCACATAAATTTTAAGCTGTTCAGCATGTTAGTGTAAAACACATCTTTTATTTTTAGTGCTTATGAAACTTTATAAACTTTTATCATTTAATAGGCAAAAAAATTCAATAAATTTCAACAATTCCTATAGGTGATATTCTTTATTAATAATAATATATAGTAATTCTAGAAAATAATAACAAGTTTATATTTTAAAATCCATGCTGCTGCTGCTAAGTCACTTCAGCCGTGTCCGATTTTGTGCAATCCCATAGACGGCAGCCCACCAGGCTCCTCTGTCCCTGGGATTCTCCAGGCAAGAATACTGGAGTGGGTTGCCATTTCCTTCTCCAATGCATGCATGCATGCTAAGTCACTTCAGTCAATCTATGCGACCCTGTGGACAGCAGCCCACCAGGCTCCTCTGTCCACAGGTTTCTCTAGGCAAGAATCCTGGAGTGGGTTGCAGAATCCATAGTCACTCATAATTAAAAGTCATGAAAAATTCCTAATTACCTCTGTGTTCAAAGAGAAAGAAAACCATGTGATTAGAAACTATGTACAAAAGAATAGCAAAGTAAATGTTTCATGTCAAACTATGGGACATAGCCCAACCTGTATTCAAAATGAAATTGTTAATCTTAAATGTTTATTTTTTTTTTAGTTTAAAATGATGAAAATGAATTGAGTATTCAACTAAAGAAGTTAGAGGAGGAACATTTCACAAGAAAATTAAGGAGAAGGAATTAATAAAGTTTTATTTTATTTATTTTTAAATTTTTATTGAAGTATAGTTGACTTACAATGTGTCAATTTCTTCTGTAGAGCAAAGTGACTAAGTCTGAATTTATATATGAGTGTGAAGTCACTCAGTCGTGTCCGACTCTTTGTGACCCCATGGACTGTAACCCACCAGGCTCCTCTGTCCATGGAATTTTTCAGGCAAGAATATTGGAGTGGGTTGCCATTTCCTTCTCCAGGGGATTTTCCCAACCCAGGGATCAAACCTGGGTCTCCCACACTGCAGGCAGACACTTTACTATCTGAGCCACCCTGGAAGCCTCTCTCTCTCTATATATATATATTCTTTTCATATTCTTTTTCATTGTCACGGGATATTGAATATAGTTAGTTCCCTGTGCTATACAGTAAGACCTTGTTGTTTATCTAAACACTATTTAAAATAGCCAAGATATGGAAACAATCTACATGCCCATCAACAGATAATTGTGTAAGACGATACCCAAAGGAATAAAGATTTTTTAAACTACTGAATTCAAAAAAACAGAGGAATTCAATATAATAGGGTATCTTCTTTTCTTTACATCATATTGCTTCTATACAAATAAATAATGCAAACATTTATTAGAGAATTACCTAGCTTATTTTCAGTGTGCTAACATTAAAATAAAAGAGAAATAGAAAGAGCAGAGGATACATCATTAAATTGGGTTTCGACCAACATCCAGACTCAAACAATGCTGGGAAGTCCCATGTCACAGCACAGCTGGAGTCCCAACTGGGAGAAGGTCCCTGGCAGCATGTCTGTTCCATGGGTGAGACTCCGAAGATTACAGTTTGGGGTCCCACTTATAATCCCAGGACACAAACTGGAATCATCATAAATCTGTGAGAGTTGCAGCTCTTGTTTCATGTTAATGCTGTTGGTTTTATTGTGTGAAACTTGGAATGTTGTTAAACCTGGGTCTTTGCTGGCCAGGCCCCTTCCACGGGCTCAACAATCTTAACACTTGTCCCCCATCTAATCTAAGATTCCAGTGTCATAAGGCTTGCATTCAGCAGGTTGTCACAATCAGGGCAGTGTCCAGGCAGGTTAAAAGCAAGGTCAGAGGCCTGCTCTGCTTTGTCTCTGGAGCCTGAATAAGACTATTTAATTTCCCTATCAGAAGGGTGAGCTTCCACTAGGAATTTAAGAAACACAGTTTGGCTGAAAGTAAATCAGAATCCACTGTACTATTTGTAGTACAACAGAACACTGGTCGGGGAAGGCAATGGCAAGCCACTCCAGTACTCTTGCCTGGAAAATCCCATGGATGGAGAAGCCTGGTAGGCTGCAGTCCGTCGGACATGACTGAGCGACTTCACTTTCACTTTTCACTTTCACACATTGGAGAAGGAAATGGCAACCCACTCCGGTGTTCTTGCCTGGAGAATCCCAGGGACAGGGGAGCCTGGTGGGCTTCCGTCTATGGGGTCACACAGAGTCAGACACGACTGAGGTGACTTAGCAGCAGCAGAACACTGGTCTAGGATCCCCAAATGAATGTACATGCTGTCACCTCCCAGCCTTACCTCTCTGCTACTTGGTCTTAACAAGTAACCTTGTCAAATAAAAATAATACTACAGCAAGCAATTATACACAGTATAATCATGGTGATAAAACAGTTATTGTGCCTTCTTTTTGCCAATTTATCTTTTACCTTACTTGCTGCCGTGTACAATACTGGGTCACCTGAAAAGCAGACTGAGAACATTCATAGAACAAGAGCAAAGGAAGGGCACCCCAAATCATTGGTTGGTGAAGATTTAGACATATGATATTTCAGAAGAGTTATCAGAGTAGTCATCAGATTTGTGTTGGGCTTCCTTGGACTTGTATTAGTTTAGTATTGGCTTTACTGAGTTCAGTTCAGTTCAGTTCAGTTTAGTCGCTCAGTCGTGTCCGACTCTCCGCGAACCCATGAATCACAGCACGCGAGGCCTCCCTGTCCATCATGGTTTTAGTTCCTAAGACACCTAAAGATTTTCACTGGGCTCTCTCCACAAGCTTTATCTCACATCGCTCCATGTAGCAAAGATGATAGGTTCTCTGGAGGCACAGAACTCTTGCCTTACATCCTAGCTCCACCAGTTTCAAGTTGTATGACTTTGACAATGTTTCCTCTTGATTAAATGGAGTCTCTGGCTGATATTCTCAACAGCAAATAGGCGTAGGTTTCCTCTGAGAGTTTCAGTCGGTTCAGTTTAGTCGCTCAGTCGTGTCCAACTCTTTGCGACCCCATGAATCACAGCACGCCAGGCCTCCCTGTCCATCGCCAACTCCCGGAGTTCACTCAAACTCATGTCCATCGAGTCGGTGATGCCATCCAGCCATCTCATTCTCTGTCATCCCCTTCTCCTCCCGCCCCCAATTTTTCCCAGCATCAGAGTCTTTTTCAGTGAGTCAACTCTTCGTATGAGGTGGCCGAAGTATTGGAGTTTCAGCTTTAGCATCAGTCCTTCCAATGAACACCCAGGACTGATCTCCTTTAGAATGGACTGGTTGGATCTCCTTGCAGTCCAAGGGACTCTCAAGAATCTTCTCCAGAACAATTAATGTGAAGTGCTTGGTAGAGAGCAGGAATCTGGTACATGTTCATTTCTTTTCCATTGATGGGTGCAACCTTCTGTGTGCTAGGCATGCCCCTCATTTTGTGGGAAAGATAAGGACCATGCTCCCAAGGATAAGGAGTTCTTAACCAGCCTCGATACTCCCCACAAAACTAAGAACACTGTCTTCTTACCATGCTTCACTCACCTTTGTCCTCATCTTTCTGGTTTTGTTAGCTCTAATGACCCAGCAGAGGACTGACTCCTGTAAAGTTCTAGTGAGAACAAAGATTTAGTAGTAGCAGTGTTAGTAGCTCAGTCATGTCCAACTCTTTGTGACACCATGGACTGTAGCACACCAGGCTCCCCTGTCCTTGGAATTCCCCAGGCAAGAATACTGGAGTGGGTTGCCATTCCCTTCTCCAGGGATATTCCCAACCCAGGGATCAAACCCAGGTCTCCTGCTTTGCAGGCAGATTCTTTACCACCTTAGACACCAAGGAAGCCCCTGAGAATAAAAATTTGGAATCCTGACAAACCTCAATTAACAAGGGTAATTTCTGGCATATCCCTTGTCTTCTGCCCCTTACAACAGCACAGAAATATGGAACTTTCACCTCCTGCTTCTTCCCTCTACCACCTTCCAAGTGTTCCTGGACCACAGGTCCCTCAGCCTCACAAACAGTTTAGGTCAATCACCACATCCACCATCCAGAGGACATTCCAGCCTCTCCCGGGGCGTGAGACCCTTAAATCATTAAAACCGTTCAATGTTTTTCAAAATGAAAACACGTCCTCCCTTTTGAACGTTTCTAGCTATCAAAAATATCTGAAAGATGCTCTTATGATCCCCCTCCAAAAATTCTTAGATGACATTTTTGTAAAAAAATTTGTTTTCTACTTTCAACTCTCTCAATTCTTAATATCCACAGATTCGGACAAGTATATATGGTGGATATAAGAGAGGGAACAGGACTGATTGACAAATCCCAGCATTTGCCTAGAATTTTCCTTTCTGGAGCAAGCAGGCTTGGGCCTTTTCTATTATGATGAGTTTTCTCCAAGATTAGAAATAGATTTCTAATAGGCCCTTGTGTATCTGAATCTCCTTGATGGATACAGCCGAACTCCATTGTTCTGTTCACTGATGCCACAAACCTGTTCTCTTGAGGCCTTCTTGGCAAACTCAACCTCAATGGGCAAGTTTTCCTATATGGAGCCTTAGGAATCTCTTAGAAAACTGTGAATATTTTATATTGAAAAATAGAAGACAGAAAGACAAAAGGGAACACAAAGTGTGGAATTTAGTAAATCATTATCAGCACCTATTATTAACAGTAGCCATGTCGATAAATAGAATATTATCAGGCCCATGCCTCATAAAATAACCCATCCACCCTGCTAAAGGCAGCCATTATCCCAACTTTTATGATAATCACTTCTTTACTTTACTTTATATTCTATATTAGTTTCCTAGAGCTGTCATAACAAATTACTGCAAACTAGATGGCTTAAAACAAGAGAAATTTATTTTCTCACAGATCTGAGGACTAGAAATTTGAAGTCAAGGTGTTGGCACGGTCATACTCTTTCTGAAAGCTCCAGGGAAATTTTTTTCCTTTACTGTTCCTAGCATCTGGTGGCTCCAGGCAATTTTGGCATTCCTTAGATTGTAGACGTATCACTTTAATTTCTTCCTGTCTTCACACAGCATCCTCCCTATGTGTCTCCATGTGGCCTTCTTATAAGGACATTCATCACTGAATTTTGGCTTGCCCTAATGCAGGATGACCTCATCTTATCTTAATTACATCTTCAAAGACTCTGTTTCAAAAAAAATGTGACATTTCTAGGTGTCAGGAGAACATGACTTCTGGGACATCACTATTTGACCCAGTACATATTCTTAGCACTTAAATACATGCATTCCAAAGTACTCTAGCTTCATTTTCCCTGATTTTGAACTTTATTAAATGGTATAACATATACACACTATTATATATCAATTAGATAACCAACAAGGACCTACTGGATAGCACAGAGAACTACACTCAAATTTTTGTAACAACCTAGAAAGGAAAAGAATCTGAGAAATAATATACATAACTGAATCACAGTGCCACACACCTGAAACTAATACAATATTGTAGATCAAATATATTTCAATTTTAAAAAGCACAAATTAGAAAGAAACATAAGAAGACCTCAATAAAAGGACCTCATTCAATCTATCAGTATTTTTGTTAATTATATATATATATATATATATATAGTGGTATTGCTGAATCTTTACAGTCGTCGTTGCAACCCCATGAACTGTACAGTCCATGGAATTCTCCAGACCAGAATACTGGAGTGGGCAGCCTTTCCCTTCTCCAAGGGATCTTTCAAACCCAGGGATTGAACCCAGTTCTCCCACAAGCAGGTGGATTCTTTACCAGCTGAACCACCAGGGAAGCCCTAATAAGAGATAGGTAAGCCTTTAAAGGATTTCCCTGGTGGCTCAGAGGTTAAAGCGTCTGCCTCCAATGTGGGAGACCCGGGTTCGATCCCAGGGTCGGGAAGATCCCCGGGAGAAGGAAACGGTAACCCACTCCAGTATTCTTGCCTGGAGAATCCCATGGACAGAGAAGCCTGGTAGGCTACAGTCCACGGGGTCGCATAGAGTCGGACACGACTGAGCAACGGAACGGAAGCCTTATAAAAACTTAAATTTTCACATTTGTAAATGGGAAAATATATTTATTATGCTACCTAGTTTTTGAGACTCTAATGAAGCAATGTACATGTAAGTACATTATAAATTATTGTGGACTTTACAAGTTAAATTAGAAAAATGGGGGTGGGGTTTCCTAGCAGTTCAGTGGTAAAGAATTCACCTGCCACTGCAAGAGACACAAATTTGATCCCTGGTCAAAGAAGATCCCACATGTCTAGGAGCAACTAAGCCCATATGCCACAACTATTGAGCCTGTGCTCTAGAGTCCAGAATCCCAATTACTGAGACCAGGTACTGCAACTACTGAGGCCCCTGTGCTCCAGAGCCTGTACTCCACAACAAGAGAAGCCACTGCAATTAAAAGCCCATTCACCACAACTAGAGAGTAACTCCCACTCCCCTGCAACTAGAGAAAAGCCCATATAGCAGTGAAGGTCAGGCATAGACCTAAATACATACATAAATAAAATTGTTTTTAAAACACATTTATAAAAAAATAATAAAATGAAAATTAAAAAAATAATATCATACAGTATGTATTCTTTTGCACCTGGTTTCTTTGAATCAACATTAAGTTTATGTTATTTAACTATCAGTATCAGTTCAGCTGTTCAGTCATGTCTGGCTCTTTGCAACCCCACGCACTGCAGCACACCAGGTCTCACTGTCCTTCACCATCTCCCAGAGCTTGCTCAAACTTATGTCCATTGAGTCGGTTATGCCATCCAATCATCTTGTCCTCTGTCATCCCCTCCTCCTCCTGCCTTCAATCTTTCCCAGCATCAGGGTCTTTCCTGATAAGTTGGCTCTTCACATCTGGTGCCCAATGTTTTGGAGCTTCAGCTTCAGCATCAGTCCTTCCAATGAATATTCAGGATGATTTCCTTTAGGATGAACTGGTTGGGTTTCCTTGCTGTCCAAGAGACTCTCAAGAGTCTTCTCCAACACCACAGTTTGAAAGCATCAATTCTTTGGCATTTCGCCTTCTTTATGGTCCAACTTTCACATCCATACATGACTACCGGAAAAACCACAGCTCTGACTATACAGGCCTTTGTGGGCAAAGTGATGTCTCTGCTTTTTAATATGCTATCTAGGTTTGTCATAGCTTTTCTTTCAAGGAGCAAGTGTCTTTTAATTTTGTGACTGCAGTTACCATCTGCAGTGATTGTGGAGCCCAAACAAATAAAGTCTCTCACTGTTTCCATTGTTTCCCCATCTATTTGCCGATGCCGTGATCTTACCTTTTGAATACTGAGTCTTAAGCCAGCTTTTTCACTCTCCTCACATTCATCACGAGGCTTTTTAGTTCCTCTTCACTTTCTTCCATAATGATGGTGTCATCTGCATGTCTGAGGTTATTGATATTTCTCCTGGCAATCTTGATTCCAGCTGTGCTTCATCCAGCCTGGCATTTCACATGATGTTCTCTGCATATAAGTTAAATAAGCAGGGTAACAATATACAGCCTTGACATACTCCTTTCCCAATTTGGAAGCAGTCTATTGTTCCAAGTTCGGTTCTAACTGTGGCTTCTTGACCTGCATACAGATTTCTCAGGGGCAGGTCAGGTGGTCTGGTATGCCGATCTCTTGAAGAATTTTCCATTTTGTTGTGATCCACACAGTCAAAGGTTTTAACATAGTCAATAAAGCAGCTGTAAATATTTTTTCTGGAATTCTTTTGCTTTTTCTATGATCCAATGGATATTGGCAATTTGATCTCTGGTTTCTCTGCCTTTTCTAAATCCAGGTTGTACATCTGGAAGTTCTTGTTTCACATACTGTTGAAGCCTAGCTGGAGGATTTTGAGCGTTACCTTGCTGGCATGTGAAATGAGTGAATTGTGCTATAGTTTGAACATTCTTTGGCATTGCCCTTCTTTGGAATTGGAATGAAAACCAACATTTTTCAGTCCTGTGGCCACTTCTGATCTTTCCAAATTTTCTGGCATATTGAGTGTAGCACTTTAACAGCATCATCCTTGAGGATTTGAAGTAGCTCAGCTGGAATTCCATCACCTTCACTATCTTTGTTCAGAGTGATGTCTCCTCAGGCCCGCTTGACTTTGCAGTCCAGGATGTCTGGCTCTAGGTGAGTGATCACATCATTGTGGTTATCCAGGTCATTAAGATCTTTTTTTGTATAGTTCTTCTGTGTACTCTTATAGGGTATTCTTACAGGGATTCTCTGGTGACTCAGATAGTAAAGAATATGCATGCAATGTGGGAGACCCGGGTTCAATCCCTGGGTCAGGAAGATCCCCTGGAGAAGAAAATGGCAAAGGCTACAGTCCATGGGGTCACAAAGAGTAGGACATGTCTGAGTGGCTCACACTTTTCTCTGTATTCTTGCCATCTCTTCTTAATATCTTCTGCTTCTATTAGGTCCATACCATTTCTGTCCTTTATTGTGCCCATCTTTGCATGAAATGTTCCCTTTGGTATCTCTAGTTTTCTTGAAGAGTTCTCTAGTCTTTCCTATTCTATTGTTTTCCTCTATTTCTTTGCATTTTTCACTTTGTTAGGCTTTCTTACCTGTCCTTGCTGTTCTTTAGAGCTCTGCATTCAGATGGATACATCTTTCCTTTTCTCCTTTATCTTTCACTTCTCTTCTCAGCTATTTGTAAGGTCTCAGATAACCACTTTGCCTTTTTGGATTTTTTTACTTGGGGATGGTTTTGATCAGTGCCTCCTATATAATATTGCAAAACTCCGTTCGAAGCTCTTTAGGCACTCTGTCTATCAGGTCTAATTCCTTGAATCTATTTGTCACTTCCACTATATAATCATAAGGGATTTGATTTAGGTCATGCCTGAATGGCCTAGTGGCTTTCTCTACTTTCTTCAATTTTAGTCTGAATTTTGCAATAAAGAGTTCATGGTCTATGCCACAATCAGCTCCCAGTCTTGCTTTTGCTGTCTGTATAGAGCTTCTCCATCTTTTGCTAAAACTATGATCAACCTGATTTCAGTTGACCACCTGGTGATGGTCATTATATATGCTATTATATTTATCTCTAATAGAACATATGAACAAAATATACTCATTTTCATTGCTGCATGATATTCCATTATATGACTATCCCTTATTTATCAATTTTACTCCTAATAGCCATTTATGTTTTTTAGGTTTGGGTTTATTATCAATATGTGCTACATACATTCTTGTCCATGCCTCCAAGTAAATATGTCTATGCATATATGTTGAATACATACTTGTAGTGGGATTCCTCAGCAGCTCAGCAACACAGAATCCATGTGCAATGCAGGAGATGCTGGTTCAATCTCTGGGTCAGGAAGATCCACTGGAGGAGGGCAGCAGTTCAGTTCAGTTCAGTCACTCAGTCGTATCCGACTCTCTGCGACCCCATGGATCACAGCATGCCAGGCCTCCCTGTCCATCACCAACTCCCGGAGTACACTCAAACTCATGTCCACAGAGTCGGTGATGCCATCCAGCCATCTCATTCTCCGTCGTCCCCTTCTCCTCCCGCCCCCAACCTTTCCCAGCATCAGAGTCTTTTCCAGTGAGTCAACTCGTCGCATGAGGTGGCCAAAGTATTGCAGTTTCAGCTTTAGCATCAGTCCTTCCAATGAACACCCAGGATTGATCTCCTTTAGAATGGACTGGTTGGATCTCCTTGCAGTCCAAGGGACTCTAAAGAGTCTTCTCCAACACCACAGTTCAAAAGCATCAATTCTTCGGTGATCAGCTTTCTTCACAGTCCAACTCTCACATCCATACATGACCACTGGAAAAACCATAGCCTTGACTAGATGGACCTTTGTTGGCAAAGTAATGTCTCTGCTTTTTAATATGCTATCTAGGTTGGTCATAACTTTCCTTCCAAGGAGTAAGCGTCTTTTAATTTCATGGCTGCAGTCAGCATCTGCAGTGATTTTGGAGCCCAGAAAAATAAAGTCTGACACTGTTTCCACTGTTTTTCCATCTATTTCCCATGAAGTGATGGGACCAGATGCCATGATCTTTGTTTTCTGAATGTCGAGATTCAAGCCAACCTTTTCACTCTCCTCTTTCACTTTCATCAAGAGGCTTTTGAGTTCCTCTTCACTTTCTGCCATAAGGGTAGTGTCATCTGCATATCTGAGTTTATTGATATTTCTCCCAGCAATCTTGATTCCAGCTTGTGCTTCTTCCAGCCCAGCATTCCTCATGATGTACTCTGCATATAAGTTAAATAAGCAAGGTGACAATATATAGCCTTGACGTACTCCTTTTCCTATTTGGAACCAGTCTGTTATTCCATGTCCAGTTCTGACTGTTGCTTCCTGATCTGCATACTGGTTTCTCAAGAGGCAGGTCAGGTGGTCTGGTATTCCCATCTCTTTCAGAATTTTCCACAGTTTATTGTGATCTACACAGTCAAAGGTTTTGGCATAGTCAATGAAACAGAATTAGATGTTTTTCTGAAACTCTCTTGCTTTCTCCATGATCCAGTGGATGTTGGCAATTTGATCTCTGGTGCCTCTGCCTTTTCTGAAACCTGCTTGAACATCTGGGAGTTCACGGTTCACATAGTGCTGAAGCCTGGCTTGGAGAATTTTGAGCATGACTTTACTAGCGTGTGAGATGAGTGCAATTGTGCGGTAGTTTGAGCATTCTTTGGCATTGCCTTTATTTGGGATTAGAATGAAAACTGACCTTTTCCAGTCCTGTGGCCACTGCTGAGTTTTCCAAATCTGCTGGCATATTGAGTGCAGCACTTTCACAGCATCCTCTTTCAGGATTTGAAATAGCTCAATTGGAATTCCATCACCTCTACTAGCTTTGTTCGTAGTGATGCTTTCTAAGGCCAACTTGACTTCACATTCCAAGATGTCCAGCTCTAGGTGAGTGATCACACCATCGTGATTATCTTGGTCATGAAGATCTTTTTTGTACAGTTCTTCTGTGTATTCTTGCCACTTCTTCTTAATATCTTCTGCTTCTGTTAGGTCCATACCATTTCTGTCCTTTTTTGGAGCCCAGAAAAATAAAGTCTGTTCATCTTTGCATGAAATGTCCCCTTGGTATCTCTAATTTTCTTGAAGAGATCTCTTGTCTTTCCTATCCTGTCGATTTCCTCTATTTCTTTGCATTGATCGCTGAGGAAGGCTTTCTTATCTCTCCTTGCTATTCTTTGGAACTCTGCATTCAGATGCTTATATCTTTCCTTTTATCCTTTGCTTTTCACTTCTCTTCTTTTCACAGCTATTTGTTCAGCCTTCTCAGACAGCCATTTTGCTTTTATGCCTTTCTTTTCCATGGGAATGGTCTTGATCCCTATCTTCTGTACAGTGTCATGAACCTCCGTCCATAGTTCATTGGGCACTTTATCTATCAGATCTAGTCCCTTAAATCTATTTCTCACTTCCACTGTATAATCATAAGGGATTTGATTTAGGTCATATCTGAATGGGACTGTGAAGAAAGCTGATCGCCGAAGAATCGATGCTTTTGAACTGTGGTGTTGGAGAAGACTCTTGAGAGTCCCTTATACTGCAAGGAGATCCAACCAGTCCATTCTAAAGGAGATCAATCCTGGGTGTTCATTGGAGGGACTGATGCTAAAGCTGAAACTGCAATACTTTGGCCACCTCATGCGACGAGTTGACTCACTGGAAAAGACTCTGATGCTGGGAAAGGTTGGGGGCGGGAGGAGAAGGGGACGATGGAGAATGAGATGGCTGGATGGCATCACTGACTCTGTGGACATGAGTTTGAGTGTACTCCGGGAGTTGGTGATGGACAGGGAGGCCTGGCGTGCTGTGATTCATGGGGTCGCGGAGAGTCGGACACGACTGAGCGACTGAACTGAACTGAACTGAACTGAATGGTCTAGGGGACCTACTTTCTTCATTTAAGTCTGAATTTGGCAATAAGGAGTTCATGATCTGAGTCACAGTCAGCCCCTGGTCTTGTTTTTGCTAACTGTATAGAGCTTCGCCATCTTTGGCTGCAAAGAATATAATCAATCTGATTTTGGTGTTGACCATCTTTTGATGTCCATGTGTAGAGTCTTCTCTTGTGTTGTTGGAAGAGGGTGTTTTCTATGACCAGTGCGCTCTCTTGGCAAAACTCTATTAGCCCTTGCCCTGCTTCATTCCATGCTCCAAGGCCATATTTGCCTGTTACTCCAGGTGTTTCTTGAATTCCTACTTTCGCATTCCAGTCCCCTATAATGAAAAGGATATCTTTTGTGGGTGTTAGTTCTAAAAGGTCTTGTAGGTCTTCATAGAACCATTCAACTTCAGCTTCTTCAGCGTTACTTGTTGGGGCATAGGATTGGATTACTGTAATATTGAATGGTTTGCCTTGGAAACGAACAGAGATCATTCTATCGTTTTTGAGATTGCATCCAAGTACTGCATTTCAGACTCTTTTGTTGACCATGATGGCTATTCCATTTCTTCTAAGGGATTCCTGCCCACAGTAGTAGATATAATGGTCATCTGAGTTAAATTCTCCCATTCCAGTCCATTTTAGTTCACTGATTCCTAGAATGTCTACGTTCACTCTTGTCATCTCGTGTTTGACCACTTGCAATTTGCTTTGATTCATGGACCTAACGTTCCAGGTTCCTATGCAATATTGCTCTTTACAGCATCGGACCTTGCTTCTATCACCAGTCACAGCCACAACTGGGTATTGTTTTTGCTTTGGCTCCATCCCTTCATTCTTTCTGGAGTTATTTCTCCACTGATCTCCAGTAGCATATTGGGCACCTAACGACCTGGGGAGTTCCTCATTCAGCAGTATCCTATCATTTTACCTTTTCATACTGTTCATAGGGTTCTCAAGGCAAGTATACTGAAGTGGTTTGCCATTCCCTTTTCCAGTGGACCACATTCTGTCAGAGCTCTCCACCATGACCCGCCCGTCTTGGGTGGCCCCACAGGGCATGGCTTAGTTTCACTGAGTTAGAGAAGGCTGTGGTCCGTGTGATCAGATCGACTAGTTTTCTGTGATTATGATTTCAGTGTGTCTGCCCTCTGATGCCCTCTTGGAATACCTACCGTCTTATTTGGGTTTCTCTTACCTTGGTCATGGGGTATCTCTTCACGGCTGTTCCAGCAAGGCACAACCACTACTCCTTCCCTTGGACGAGGGGTATCTCCTCACGGCCGCCCCTCATTAGGATTAGCATTCCCAAATACACGTTATTTTGTTTGGGTAAAGGTCTTTATGTTAAAGGTCTTGAGATGAGGAAGTCATTCTGAAATCTCTACATAGACCTTGAAAGCAATCTACCACAAGCATCCTTAGAAAGGAGGGATGAAGGGAGGTTGACACAGACAGAAGAGGAAGAGGCAATATGATCGTGTTGGTGGAAATTGGAGTGATGTAGCTGGAAGTAAAGGAATGCCAACAGCACCAGAAGCTGACAAAGTCAAGGGACCAATTATCTCCTAGAGCTTCCAGAGGGAATGCGTCCTGTTGTCCTTGATTTTGGCTGTGTAATACTGATTTCTGACCTTTTGAAATATGAGAGAATAAATTTATTTTGTATTAATCCACAAAACTTGCCAATAAAGGTCCTTATAGTCAAGGCTATGGTCTTTCCAGTAGTCACGTACAGTTGTGAGAGTTGGACCATAAAGAAGGTAGAGTGCTGAAGAATTGATGATTGTGAATTGTGGTGCTGGAGAAGACTCTTGAGAGTGCCTTGGACTGCAAGGAGATCAGAACAGTCAATTTAAAAGGAAATCAACCCTGAATATTCAATGGGAGAATTGATGCTGAAGCTGAAGCTCCAACACTTTGGCCACCTGATTAAAAACAGTCAACTTATTGGAAAAGACCCTGATGCTGGGAAAGAATGAAGGCAGAAGGAGAAGAGGGTGACAGAGGATGACATGGTTGGATGGCATCACTGATGCAATGGACATGAACTTGGGCAAACTCCGGGAAATGGTGAGGGACAGGGGAGTCTGGCATGGTGCCGCAGTCCATGGGGTGGAGAGGAGTTGGACATGACTTGGTGACTGAACAATCAAGTTTGTGATAATTTTGTGGTTACAGCAGAAGAGGACATAATATAATACCCAAAATAGAATTGTTTAGGCACAGGTATGCCTATTTTCAAAGTTGGCATATTAACACTAACAGTTTTCTTAAATGGTTGTAGTACTTTGTACCATCAATATAGAGAAATCTCTGCTACCCCATGTCCTGGAATTGGAACAAAGGCCCTAAGATGCAATTAAATTATTCTGTGCAAGCTGCAAAGATTTCAAGCCAAAGGCACCTGCTCAGCATTTCATCTACATCTTTCAGGATGATTACCTGTTGTGGGAATGAGAGTTCTAGTTGGATTAGTGAGCTTTCTAGTATTAGACTTCTGAGACTAGATAATCTATCTTGTCTGGAGTTTGGAATTGAATAGGCCCAGGAGAGACAGGGCTGGCATCTAGAGTGCAAATCCAGTTCACAACTTTAGACAAAGATGGAATTCAAGAATTATTCTTTATTAATTTAGGAGGTAAACTATGTTTTCTCAGCACAAAAGGAAAGATAGGATCTCTTAATTACTGGGGCTCAGGTAGCCAGTAGCTTCCTCTTTTTGGGGTACATTGAAATGACTAGATATATATTTATCAAGGAGAACCAGAGGGCCTAGGAATAAAATACCCAGTCAGGAAAAGGCCAACTTACAAAATCGATGCCACACATTTCGTTTGTTCTGTATTTTAGAAGATGCAAGTAACAGGATGGGAAAAGCTCAGGGACACAATTCCTTCTCCCAGAGAAAATATCATACATTAGAAGGAAGCAACTGTTACAGGTGGTTTGGTCAGGATATGGCAGGGAAAGGAAACAGACATGGGAAAAGGCATTAAGATAGAAGGTAATGAGGACTTTGAGAGAGAGATTCCATAGGAGAGCTTTTGGGTGGCAGGGCTTTAGCTTCAGAAACAGCAGAGGAACTGGGCATACATGTAAGGAGGGATAATAGATCAAGGTAGAAATGAGCCAGAATGAAACTTTCCAAAAGCAAGGGTTCAAATTCTAGATAAGCAGATGCTGCCCCCAAAATGATGATACATCAGGAAGATGGTCAAAGGAGAAAAGATCAAGCATGAGGTTTGCAGGGACTCAGAGGTCCAAGACACTAATAGAACTTGGCCAGGCAATTCTTGAGCCTCTCTGGGATCTGCAACGTAGCTTGCCAGAGAAGTTATTGAGGTGATAGAACGGTGGTATAAGAAAAGTGTAGATTTTAGAAATAGACAGACCTGAGCACAGATCTCAGTTCTATTGTGTATGACCATGTGCAACTATGTGTGACCATGTGCAAGTGAGTCAGCCTTTCTAAGCTTCAGTTCCTCATTTGTAATTCAGGAACAATGATATCATAGGTTTGTTATTATGATTAAATGAGACAAGGAATGCGGAGAGAGTCTCATGGTGGCTTAATAAATGCTAAAAATCCTCCTCTGCACCACCTCTTTCTCTGCCCAGCTTCCTCCTTGGTCATAATGAAACAAACTCCTGGGACCTGTGAAGGTTAAGGCTTGGTGGGCAGGAAAATACCCACTATTTGACCTGGAAACACCAGTTTTCAAATCCGTACCAGCCAGATTAATTTCAAACCTCATGCCCAAAAGACTGAGAATTCTGGTTTATTTTTTCTCTTGTGCTAATCAGAATAAATTTATAAATTTGCTGACAATGAATGAAATCAAAAGATGGAGGGCTATATTGAACCATGCAACACAGGCAGTGAGGACAAGAAAGGCAGGATCTGACACTGGATAAATCAGGAGGAGCTTTAAAAGTCTTCTTTGAAAACACCAAGTCGTGCCTAGAGAGATGTGATGAACATTAAAGTAGAATGGTACAGAACTGAGGACCTCACTGGGTGACCCAGGGACCACAATTAATGAGAAGACCATGAAGACAGGATGCCTCCAACTGTCCAACTGGGAAAGGTTTTTCCAGACGAAGGGCAATTGCTTTCTTCTTAGTCATATATGCCTCCAACAGGACCTGGTTATTCTACAACTTTTGAGAGTAAATCCCTTACATATGAACCTTCAAGCTGTGAACTCTCAAACATGCAAAAGTGAGTTTGCATGCCCAGTCGTGTAAGTTAGTCCATGCGTCCGCCATACATTGTCATGTGTGTGCATCCTCCACAAGTTGTTGTCTTTTGTGCGCTTTACTGCTAGGTACTGCACAGATTACAGTCATACTGTATCTTTACTTCAAGCCCGGAATACATCTGGAAGCAAGCATAAAAGCAGCAGCGATGTAGTTGGTATTGCTAAGAAGCACCAGTTGTTATACTGTCCTATTGTACTTTTCAAGGCACTGTACTGTAAGATGAATTATTTTTGTGCTTTTTCTATGTATTCACATTTGTGCTTGTTTTTTATGTATTCACACTTTTGTGTGAAAAGTATTATAAACCTATTACAGTACAGTGTTATACAGTATTATGTAGTCAATTGTATTTTCTGAGTACCTAGGCTGGGAATGGCAGCCCACTCCAATATTCTTGCCTGGAGAATTCCATGGACAGAGGAGGCTGGCAGGCTATAGTTCATGGGGTCACAAAGCATCAGATGCGACTGAGTTACACAATAGGCTAACTTTATTGGACTTAAGAACAAATTGGCCTTACAAATGCATTCTTGGAACAGAACTCATTCATATGGAGAGGACTTACTGCACAGCAAAATATTTCTGAGTACCCCAATTTCTATTAGCAATTTTATCTTTCCTGTGTAGGCCTTCCTGCCATAGATAGGCATCCATAAGAGTTTAAGTTCTATACAAAATAAACAGGACCAGTCAACATAATTCTCTATCTCCTGTTGCAACCTGCAATTTCATGCTTCTTATCTCCAAAGTCTGAGTAAACAAATAGTTCAGCGACTCAAAACTGATTGTTTAACCTCCCAGCTGCCAAGCCCATGTCCCACCCACTGAAAGGACCTCAGAATTCCACCTAAACTCACCAAATTCCCATGATAGTAGTAGTATAAAGGTCAAAACCCTGAAAAGAGAAATGTTGAATGAAAAATAAAGCAGAAAGTTAATCTGCTTGGCATCTTGTTACCTCTCTTCTGAGTATAATATGGGAAACTGCTAATTGCTTGATTTACTGCAATAGTCATTCTGCCAACAGCAATAAATAAAGGTAATTAATAGAAGGTAACTCACTGCCAGGAAAGCTAGTAATTACCAGGAAATTGGAGACAAGTTTTCTTCATGATACCTTTATTTTTTTTAACTTTTTATTTTCTATAGGAGTATAGCCACTTAACAGTTTTGTGATAGTTTCAGGTGGACAGCAAAGAATCTCAGCCATAAATATATATGTATCCATTCTCTCTCTCCCAAATTCCCCTCCCATCTAGGCTGCCAGAGAACATTGAGCTGAGTTCCCAGTGCTATACAGGAGGTCCTTCTATTTTAAATGTAGCAGTATGTGCATGTCAATCCCAAATTCCCTAACTATCCCTTCCCCTCATCTTTCCCCCTGGCAACCATAAGTTAATTCTCTTAAGTCTGTGAGTCTGTTTCTGTTTTGTCAGTAAGTTGACATGTATCATTTCTTTTTAGATTCCACATATAAGGGAATACGATATTTTTCCTTCTTGGTCAGACTTACTTCACTCAGCATGACAATCTCTAGGTCTATCCATGTTGCTGCAAATGTTATCCTTTCATTTTTAATGGCTGAGTAGTATTTCACTATATATATAAATATATGTCTTCATGATATCTTTAGAAGAGAAAAATAAAATTCACTGTCCTCTTTCCTGAGTATCTATCATGTTTGTATTTGCTTGCCTTAAACTGTCTAAAGAAATACTCCTGAGTTCTTTCATGTATTTTCTTTCCTTCCCTCCATCATGATGACTGCCTATTTGTGGAGCAAGAGTAAAGTGAAGTGAAAGTCAGTCATGTCTGGCGCTTTGCGAGCCCATGAACTCTATAGTCCATGGGATCCTCCAGGCCAGAATACTGGAGTGGGTAACCTTTCCCTTCTCCAGGGGATCTTCCCAACCCAGGGATCGAACCTGGGTCTCCGCATTGCAGGCAGACTCTTAACCAGATGAGGTATGAGGGAAGCCCCTAGAGCAAGAGTAACTGGGGCATATCTATCTATACCTCCTACTAGCACGGGAAGCTGAAACAGCTTTAGATCGTGTGGTCAACACAGTGGGGTTTATGAATATATCCAGTCTCTTCTATTGGAAGGGATCCACTAAGAGAAATAGGAATATCTTGCTCTGACCTCCCAACATGTTTTACTTATTATTAATTTTTTAATCCAGGGCTCTTAAATAAGACTTACAAGTGGCGTGTTGTAACGGAAATAGAATGGCTTTGGAGTTGGAGACCTAGGTTTATACTTAACAGCTGAGAATATTTTAAATATTTTTAAAACATCTTGGACCTTCAGTTTCCTATTCTCTAAAATAAAAGACAATGTATTTGGCATAGCACTTATTTTGGAAATAAATGGGATAGTTGCTGAATAAATATTAGCTTCTCTTCCCTCAGCCTATTATTAGAACTTTCCTTAAAAATTATAGCAATCTTTCTTTGTTTTCCATCTTGAGTTAGGTGTTGGAGAGTTCAGAGTACTAAATAAATGTACAATATCTATCATGTGTACTAATTACTTGTGACATCTTATCTTTGCTATTCTGATTTTCCTTTTCCCCACTTTTTTCATTTGAATATTCTGAACTTTCTTTCAACTTTTTGTATATATTTATGGAGTCACCTTGAATCCTTTCTAGATAAAGTGCTTATGAATACACACATGTATATGCATATACAGATTTAATATATGTATGTATGCTTATGAATATATGGTATATAAGCTATATTCTGCATTATTCTCTTTTTCTCGTAGTCATATACAACACTATTTTGTTCACTAGTTGGTTTTTAATTAATCCATTTTATTGAAGTATAGTTTATTTACAATGTTGTGTTAGTTTCAGGTGTATAGCAAAGTGATTCAGTCATCTTCAACCATGTCTGACTCTTTGTGACCCTCTGGCCTGTAGCTCATGAGGCTCCTCTGTCCATGGGGTTTTCCAGGCAAGAATGCTGGAGTAGGTTGCCATGCCCTCCTCCAGGGGACCTTCCCAACTCAGGGATTGAACCTGCATCTCTTAAATGTAAGGGTGCACACATTTCTTGTGTACCTTTGAGAATACATTGAAAATTTATTCCCTGTATAGATAAATGCAGGCTTCTCTGGTGGTTCAGATGGTAAAGAATCTGCTTGTAATGCAGGAAACCCAAGTTCAATTGTTGGATTGGGAAAATTCCCTGGAGAAGAGAATGGCAGTACACTCCAGTATTCTTACATGGAAAATCCCATGGATTTTAATCTTCTTGGATATGCAGTATCTTAACACTCAAGCAACAGTGCTACTTAAACTATAACTCAAAATTGATAACCTTGGGATTGTTATCTAATATATGAATGAGAGCAATATCTGTATCCAAATAATGTATATGTTATCTCTAAAATCCACAGAGACCCTCCAAGCATTTAGCATCTCTCTGAAAGATAGGGGAAGCAAAGACAGAAAATTTTCTTCACTTTGGAGAGACATTTCACACGTACCTGGATGAGATGAAAGATGCCTGCATCATCATGGAAATTGTTTGAGTTCAGTTCAGTTCAGTTGCTCAGTCGTATCCGACTCTTTGCAACCCCATGAATCACAGCACACTAGGCTTCCCTGTCCGTCATCAACTCCCGGAGTTCACTCAAACTCATGTCCATCGAGTCAGTGATGCCATGCAGCCATCTCATCCTCTGTCATCCCCTTCTCCTCCTGCCCCCAATCCCTCCCAGAATCAGGGTCTTTTCCAATGAGTCAACTCTTCACATGAGGTGGCCAAAGTATTGGAGTTTCAGCTTTAGCATCAGTTCTTCCAATGAACACCCAGGACTGATCTCCTTTAGGATGGACTGGTTAGACCTCCTTGCAGTCCAAGGGACTCTCAGGAGTCTTCTACAACACCACAGTTCAAAAGCATCAATTCCTTGATGCTCAGCTTTCTTCACAATCCAAATCTCACATCCATACATGACTACTGGAAAAACCATAGCCTTGACTAGATGGACCTTTGTTGGCAAAGTAATATCTCTGCTTTATATATGTGCTATCTAGGTTGGTCATAACTTTCCTTCCAAGGAGTAAGCATCTTTTAATTTCATGTGTGCAATCACCATCTGCAGTGATTTTGGAGCCCCCAAAAATAAAGTCTAACACTGTTTCCACTGTTTCCCCATCTATTTCCCATGAAGTGATGAGACCAGATGCCATGATCTTCGTTTTCTGAATGTTGAGCTTTAACCCAAATTTTTCACTCTCTTCTTTCACTTTCATCAAGAGGCTTTTTAGTTCCTCTTCACTTTCTGCCATAAGGGTGTTGTTATCTGCATATCTGAGGTTATTGATATTTCTCCTGGCAATCTTGATTCCAGCTTGTGCTTCTTCCAGCCCAGCGTTTCTCATGATGTACTGTGCATATAAGTTAAATAAGCAGGGTGATAATATGCAGGCTTGACGTACTCCTTTTCCTATTTGGAACCAGTCTGTTGTTCCATGTCCAGTTCTAACTGTTGCTTCCTGACCTGCATACAGGTTTCTCAAGAGGCAGGTCAGGTGGTCTGGTATTCCCATCTCTTTCAGAATGTTCCACAGTTTATTGTGATCCACACAGTCAAAGGCTTTGGCATAGTGATTAAAGCAGAAATAGATGTTTTTCTGGAACTCTCTTGCTTTTTCCATGATCCAGCAGATGTTGGCAATTTGACCTCTGGCTCCTCTGCCTTTTCTAAAACCAGCTTGAACATCTGGAAGTTCACGGTTCATGTATTGCTTAAGCCTGGCTTGGAGAATTTTGAGCATGACTTTACTAGCATGTGAGATGAGTGCAATTGTGCAGTAGTTTGAGCATTCTTTGGCATTGCCTTTATTTGGGATTGGAATGAAGACTGACCTTTTCCAGTCCTGTGGCCACTGCTGAGTTTTCCATGTTTGCTGGCATATTGAGTGCAGCACTTTGACAGTATCATCTTTCAGGATTTGAAATAGCTCAACTGGAATTCCATCACCTCCACTAGCTTTGTTCATAGTGATGCTTTCTAAGGCCCAGTTGACTTCACATTCTAGGATATCTCGCTCTAGGTGAGTGATCACACCATCGTGATTATCTGGGTCATGAAACTCTTTTTTGTACAGTTCTTCTGTGTATTCTTGCCACTTCTTCTTAATATCTTCTGCTTCTGTTAGGTCTGTACCATTTCTGTCCTTTATCAAGCCCATCTTTGAATGAAATATTGCCTTGGTATCCCTAATGTTCTTGAAGAGATCTCTAGTCTTTCCCATTCTGTTGTTTTCTCTATTTCTTTGCACTGATCGCTGAGGAAGGCTTTCTTATCTCTCCTTGCTATTCTTTGTAACTCTGCATTCAGATGCTTATATCTTTCCTTTTCTCCTTGCTTCGCTTCTCTTTTCACAGCTATTTCTAAGGCCTTCTCAGACAGCCATTTTGCTTTTTTGCATTTCTTTTCCATGGGGATGGTCTTGGTCCCTGTCTCCTGTACATTGCCACGAACCTCCATCCATAGTTCATCAGGCACTCTGTCTATCAGATCTAGTCCCTTAAAACTATTTCACTTCCACTGTATAATCAAAAGGGATTTGATTTAGGTCATATAGGAGATTGTTTACATCTATCTAAAATGCATATGTTCTTATAGATGTCCAACAAACACATAAAAAGATTCTCAACATCACTAATTATTCAGTTCAGTTCAGTTCAGTCGCTCAGTCGTGTCCGACTGTCCGCGACCCCATGAATTACAGCACGCCAGGCCTCCCTGTCCATCACCAACTCCCGGAGTTCACTCAAACTCATGTCCACAGAGTCGGTGATGCCATCCAGCCATCTCATTCTCCGTCGTCCCCTTCTCCTCCCGCCCCCAACCTTTCCCAGCATCAGAGTCTTTTCCAGTGAGTCAACTCGTCGCATGAGGTGGCCAAAGTATTGCAGTTTCAGCTTTAGCATCAGTCCCTCCAATGAACATCCACTAATTATTAGAGAAATGCAAATCAAAACTACAATGTAATATTACCTCACACTGGTAAGAATGGCCATCATCATAAAATCTACAAACAATGGAAGCTGAAGTGGGTGTGAAGCAAAGGGAACACTTATGCACTCTTGGTGGGAGTGTAAATTGATACAACCATATGGAGAATATTATGGAGGTTCCATAAAAAGTAAAAGAAGAGCTGCCGTATGACCTAGCAATCCCACCACTGGGCATATACCCAAAGAAAACCATAATCCAAAAAGATACATGTGCCCTAGTGTTCATAGTGGCACTATTTACAATAGCCAGAACATGGAAGCAAACTAAATGTCCATCAACAGAGGAATGGATAAAGAAGATGTAGTATACTATCTTATAAAGAAGATGTGAGATATATATACAGTGGAATATTACTCAGCCATAAAAAGGAACAAAATTGGGTCATTTGTAGAGCCATGGACAAACCTAGAGAGCATCATACAGAGTGAGGTCAGAAAGAGAACAGCAAATATAGCAATACATTTATGTAGCATCTAGAAAAATGATATAAATCTTAATGTAAAGCAGAAGTAGAGCCAGATGTTGAGAACAAATATATGGGTACCAAGGGGACATGGGGGAAGGAAGTGGGAGACTGGGATTGACAATTATATGCTATTGATACTGTATAAAATAGATACTAATGAGAACATACTGTAGAGCACAGGAAACTCTACTTAATGCACTGTGGTGACCTGAATGGGAAGGAAGTTCAAAAGGGAAGGGATATAGGTATATGTATTGAGAGTCCCTTATACTGCAAGGAGATCCAACCAGTCCATTCTAAAGGAGATCAATCCTGGGTGTTCATTGGAAGGACTGATGCTAAAGCTGAAACTGCAATACTTTGGCCACCTCATGCGACGAGTTGACTCACTGGAAAAGACTCTGATGCTGGGAAAGGTTGGGGGCGGGAGGAGAAGGGGATGACGGTGAATGAGATGGCTGGATGGCATCACCGAATTGTGGACGTGAGTTTGAGTGAACTCCGGGAGTTGGTGATGGACAGGGAGGCCTGGCGTGCTGTGATTCATGGGGTCGCGGAGAGTCGGACACGACTGAGCGACTGAACTGAACTGAACTGAACTGATGGCTCATTCATTTTTCTGTACAGTAGAAACTAATACAACTTTGTACAGCAACTATACTCCAATAAAAATTAATTTAAAAATTTGACGCAGTGAAATGGTAAAAAAAAATTAAATACATATGTCCTTTTTGGTTACATACTCTTTTTAATTCTGTAAGTTCTATCAAACCTAAATATAGTAATTCAGAGACTTATTCTCCTTCCGAAGGGGAAAAGTAGTATAGGGAATATTTGCTGAACAATTATCAAGTCTTATTACATCACCCCTGCATATTATAAACTGTGATGGTGCTACTACTTTTTGTAATTTCTGCAGGATTGCGGCCTTATTTATTGTTTGCTTATTTGGAAAACTAACAAGCTTTTTCTATAATCACCCTTACTTCATGACTTCCCAGGACATACTGCAAAGTAACTTAAGTTAGAGGTATTGAGATTAGGAGAAAAAGTGGGGATAGGCTATTAGAAAATTAGCTTCTTCTTGCAAGGATCTCACTTGCATTTAAGTGAGATCCTTACAGGATCTTCAGTCAAGACAGGAACATCCTAATTAGACAATACAAAAAGGATGCTGTTTTGACTATTAAATGATGCTTCAGATGTGCTTAGAGAGCATCACATTTTGAATTTTCTGATTTATGCTAAATATCTCATTGCAAGTTTTGGAGTGCCACTCTTCCCCCATAAATATATTAGCTTTAACCTGAGAAACATAGTGAAGTTATGAATACAATGGTTATTATACCTGATACTTACAAGATCAAATTTTAAGCCTGGTGTTGATGGCCTCACGATTATTTATTTATTTATTTTTAATGTGGGCAATTTTTTTAAAGTCTTTATTGAATTTGTTGCAATATCACTTCTATGTTTTTGTTTTCATTTTTTGGCTGTAAGGCATGTGAGATCTTAGGTCCCCAACCAGGGATCGATTGCCAGGGAAGTACCTCTCAATCTTTAATATGGAAGAAATTGGTGTCTCTTAGTATACTCATAGAAAGTGCCTGCCTTTCCCGTAGAATTTAGAAGCTTGATCCATTCACTTTCTTCTATTTTGAAGCACTGTTTGAAAAATCCTTCCCACCCAACAGTGATAGATTTCTTCTTGCCATTCACACTGTTTAATGTAACTTATCACTTGATTTCACAAAATTTTTCCTTCAATAGCCATGTTGCAGAAGACCACAGGTGATCATTTGCTAAGCAGTTTTACCACTGCAGGCCATTGTCAGAATTCTATCCTATAATGGTATCTGGATATTGACTTCCTCCCAAATTAATAAGACCTGATTGTCAATTCCAGACTTGAGGGTCTGTTGTCTTTGATTATACCTCATGCCAATTTCTGCAGCAGTTAGTTGTTAATTGCAAGCAACAGTAATCAACTTTAGTAGGGTTAACAGAAGAATAATTTTTTTCCAAAGGAAATTGGGTGGCTCACAAAATCTTCAGGAAGATCAGAGAATGAGAGCTGATGGCTAGAAAGCCAGGAACACCGCCCCAGATCACATCACAAAACTAATGAGAGGAAAACATCAGTGATCCACAGGTTGTCTTGAGGTTTACCACAAAAATTGGACGCAAGTCACTAATGCCACTATTGCCCTTGGGTGCAGATGTGGCTGCTGTTGATCTGCTATTGTCACCACTCTCTAACAAAAATAGATTTTGTATGGCTCTTTTTTTCTTTGTTGCTAATTTATGAGTTTGTGTGTCTAGTTGATTGAGCCAGATCGTGTATCTTTACTGAACTCGAAAGGTAATCTAGGATTATATAATGATTATATAGTGATTAGTGATTATATAATGGCTTTTGATAATGTATAACAGGATATTCATTATATAATGGCAGTCAGTTTCTGACTCAGAAGATGGGGAATTCCTCCAATGTATAAGGGGATCAGTTATTATATGGCTAAAAACATGCCCGTGACATGAAGACGTAAGTGTTCTATGAAAGAAAAATATTTTATCTGGTTGTTTGCATGAGTTTTGGATGTTTTTCTTTCCCCCCCAAAATTCTGTTCCTTCACCAGTATATTTGTGTATTTATGTGTGATGTGTGTGTGCACGTGAGTGAGATGTAAAACCCCTGGAAACCTACCTCTCAATAGTTTCTATCACTTATACATACACACACACATACATGCACTGTTTCAGAATACTTTCATCTGGCACTACAATAAGCTTGATATTTCCAATGTTCTTCTTGTCTGGCTTTTAAAAGCCAAACAAAAAGAGACATCTCATCAACCCCAGACCAAATGCACCTGGTACTTTCCAGGCAAAGCTGGGCCTAGGAATCACCCTGGGGAGGAGGCAAACCACAAAAGCCTGGAATTTATAAATAGCTGAGTTCGGAGGCTTGGCTGGTGATGATAGATCTCAATCAGGGACGAGACACAGCTCATAAGCACATGCTATGCTTGCCATATGCCAAGCGTTTGCAGGGTTCAGACGTCTCTCCATGAGTCTGAAAGATTCTGACGGCCTACAACAGCTGATACAGACAAATTGGCTTAGAGAAAAGGAATGACATGTAATGACCCCATTCCAGAGCCTTGATAAAATGGCACCTCATCATCCTGCTAGTCTGCATGAGGAGGCTTTACTAAGTGGCCCGTGTGGTCTGGGCCATACTGCAACTGCTCTCAACCAATGAAGGGAGGCAGAGAGTATGGGAGAGGCTTGTTCAGAACAGACGGTACATGAGAAGCATGTGGAGAAGTGGGTGGGGTGGGTTGAAAGTAGAAGAGACACCGGGATTGAGGTTTAAATACCAGGTGCTGCCTGGCATCCTATTACCTCCAGCTATTCTACCCTCTGGGAAGATTTCCCAGTCTAATTATAATGTGGTTGTCAAGCTGTTTTTCCCGATCTGTGTGACCCAAGACGGGCTTGGCAGGATCATTTGAGCACTACAATGTCTCACCATATAGAGGGAATTTACAGACAGTTCTTGGCCTCTTTCCTAAGAACACTTGCAGAACAGTAGAAAGCAAGGAGGGAGTTCATATTGACCCAACGGCTGTGCTCAATCCTACCCTATCAGAGTGAGATTGTTAATCT
Organism: Moschus berezovskii; assembly: GCF_049115385.1. Classification (NCBI taxonomy): domain Eukaryota; kingdom Metazoa; phylum Chordata; class Mammalia; order Artiodactyla; family Moschidae; genus Moschus; species Moschus berezovskii. The sequence continues at coordinate 75,214,867 of NC_142466.1, read as the reverse complement.
GACCTCTCTCTTTAACCTGAACCCTCCCCCTCTCTTTCTTTCTTTCTTTTTTTTTCAGTGATTCCATTCGCATTGTCATGCCTGACACCTCCCATCAGAAATTAACCCCCTGGTACATGCCTGTATTTTAGTTCTATAGGAGGAAGCCAGGAAGTGAGGCAACACTAATTTCTGGACAATGGATGATCCAGGTCACAAAGGTACTTGAGAGGGAATATTTTGACACCCTGGGAGATACTGTCACCAACCACATAGCACGTGCCAAAAAAAAAAAAAAAAACAGTTTCAAAAATCTTAACTGTGGCCATCTACTCTGCAAAAACCATAGGCCATTCCTTAAATATCAGTCTTAATGACTGTCAGAAATGGAATTGAACCCAAGCATCTTATTCTGGCTAGCTCTAGGACAGTGATCACGTTATCGTGATTATCTTGGTCCTGAAGATTTTTTTGTACAGTTCTTCTGTGTATCCTTGCCACCTCTTCTCAATATCTTCTGCTTCTGTTAGGTCCATACCATTTCTGTCCTTTATCGAGCCCATCTTTGCATGAAATGTTCCCTTGAATCTCTAATTTCCTTGAAGAGATTTCTTGTTTTTCCTATTCTGTTGTTTTCCTCTATTTCTTTGCATTGATCACTGAGGAAGGCTTTCTTATCTCTCCTTGCTATTCTTTGGAACTCTGTTATCAGATGTTTATATCTTTCCTTTTCTCCTTTGCTTTTCACTTCTCTTCTTTTCACAGCTATTTGTAAGGCCTCCTCAGACAGCCATTTTGCTTTTTAGCATTTCTTTTCCATGGGGATGGTCTTGGTTCCTGTCTCCTGTACAATGTCATGAACCTCTGTGCAGAGTTCATCAGTCACTTTGTCTATCAGATCTAGTTCCTTAAATCTATTTCTCACTTCCACTGTATAATCATAAGGGATTTGATTTAGGTCATATCTGAATGGTCTAGTGGTTTTCCCTACTTTCTTCAATTTCAGTCTGAATTTGGCAATAAGGAGTTCATGATCTGAGCCACAGTCAGCTCCTGGTCTTGTTTTTGCTAACTGTATAGAGTGATCACTGACCTAGAGCCAGACATTTTGGAATGTGCATTCAAGTGGGCCTTAGAAAGCATCACTAGGAACAAAGCTAGTGGAGGTGATGGAATTCCAGTTGAGCTACTTCAAATCTTGAAAGATGATGCTGTGAAAGTGCTGACTCAATATACCAGCAAATTTGGAAAACTCAGCAGTGGCCACAGGACTGGAAAAGGTCAGTCTTCATTCCAATCCCAAAGAAAGGCAATGTCAAAGAATGGACAAACTACCATACAATTGCACTCATCTCACACGCTAGTAAAGTCATACTCAAAATTCTCCAAGCCAGGCTTCAGCACTATGTGAACAGTGAAATCCCAGATGTTCAAGCAGGTTTTAGAAAAGGCAGAGGAACCAGAGATCAAATTGCCAACATCCGCTGGATCATGGAGAAAGCAAGAGAGTTCCAGAAAAACATCTATTTCTGCTTCATTGACTATGCCAAAGCCTTTGACTGTGTTTATCACAATAAACTGTGGAAAATTCTGAAAGAGATGGGAATCCCAGACCACCTGATCTGCTTCTTGAGAAACCAGATTGCAGGTCAGGAAGCAACAGTTAGAACTGGACATGGACCAACAGACTGGTTCCAAATAGGAAAAGGAGTGCGTCAAGGTTGTATATTGTCACCTTGCTTATTTAACTTATATGCAGAGTACATCATGAGGAATGCTGGGCTGGAAGAAGCACAAGCTGGAATCAAGATTGCCGGGAGAAATATCAATAACCTCAGATATGCAGATGACACCACCCTTATGGCAGAAAGTGAAGAGGAACTCAAAAGCCTCTTGATGAAAGTGAAAGAGGAGAGTGAAAAGGTTGGCTTAAAGCTCAACATTCAGAAAACTAAGATCATGGCATCTGGTCCCATCACTTCATGGGAAATAGATGGAAAAACAGTGGAAACAGTATCAGACTTTATTTTTGGGGGCTCCAAAATCACTGCGGATGCTGATTGCAGCCATGAAATTAAAAGACGCTTACTCCTTGGAAGGAAAGTTATGACCAACCTAGATAGTATATTAAAAAGCAGAGACATTACTTTGCCAACCAAGGTCCGTCTAGTCAAGGCTATGGTTTTTCCAGTGGTCATGTATGGATGTGAGAGTTGGACTGTGAAGAAAGCTGATCACCAAAGAACTGATGTTTTTGAACTGTGGTGTTGGAGAAGACTCTTGAGAGTCCCTTGTACTGCAAGGAGATCCAACCAGTCCATCCTAAAGGAGATCAGGCCTGGTTGTTCATTGGAAGGACTGATGCTAAATCTGAAACTCCAATAGTTTGGCCACCTCATGCGATGAGTATACTCACTGGAAAAGACTCTGATGCTGGGAAGGATTGGGGGCAGGAGGAGAAGGGGATGACAGAGAATGAGATGGCTGGATGGCATCACCGACTCGATGGACATGAGTTTGAGTGTACTCCGGGAGTTGGTGATGGACAGGGAGGCCTGGCGTGCTGTGATTCATGGGGTCGTAAAGAGTCAGATATGACTGAGTGACTGAACTGAACTGATCTTCCTCTGTGCCACCTTTTCTCCTTTCTCCTACTCTTTTCCCTTCTTCTACCTGTTCTCATGTCCCCATCTTCTCTCTTTTCTCCTCCTCCCACCTCTAGCCCTTCATCCACCCAAAGAAACTTCTCCCTTCATTCAAGGTCAAGTTTTGAGCAGCCTGTTCTGACTGGAGTGGACCAGGACACGCTGAGTTCCAATCTGTTGCTTAGCACCAAGGTTGCTTGGATACATCTCTCAATGACTACTGGCCTTTGCCTTTGACTACTTTTGCATGTAAGCTATGCAGTGAATACCCCTGTTCAGAGAAGCACTGGGCCAGAACCAACTTTCACAATCTCCTTTTGAGTGGCCTTGGTGGTGGCAGGAGTAGGGGGTTGTTTTAAAAGAAAAAAGACCTGATTTTTTTTTATTGTTGGTTTAGCAGTGATAAAGAACTAGAGAGTGAGGAATGAAACAAAATCATCCACTGAACACAGCTCTGGGGCTGTCTTCATACCAGAATAGGAGTGAGTCAAGAGAAATATGCCAGGATCTTCAGGAAAAAAATAATTCCTATCCTCCTCCCCCATGAATCATCACCTGTACCTGTGATCTGTATTCTTAGAAGAAAAAGTGCTGGTGAGCGTGTGTGCGTGCATGGATGGTGAATGCATGTGAAGGGGATGAGGAGAGAGAAAAGGGAAAAACAAATAGGACCTTTCCACAAATGTCAAGGCAAAGTGAAGAATTATAGTCTCTATGCATAAATACACCACAGAGGTAGAAATGGTGCTTAGAGTTTGCAGAGGCCATCATTTTATTGGGTTCTCAGGCATACCCTTGGGAAGTGACAGTTTCTCTGACCCCATTATTATGTCCAGGCTTCACTAGAATCCTTTAATTCCATCTTTATGTTCCATCTTGTCTAAGAGACTGTGCTTGGGGATAAAAAGACCAAGGGAAAGGTGGATTTGATTGAAATAGTGGTCAAAGATGCAGAAAGGGCCAGACCAAGGATGAGGATCAGCTGAGGATGCAGATGGGGGAAAAGGAATGGACAGATGCCAGGAATCCTCTTCTGTAGGAGCAAAGCATTCCCAGGGTGGTGAAGAGCAGAAAGCAAGACTCAGGGTCAAGATGGAGTGAGAGCTGGAAGGGCGAGTAAGGGCCAATTAATGATCTGTGCCGTCGAATGAGGGGAAAGGGCGACATCCAAGGGCTAATGGGTAGGTGAGGAGAGGTAAGAGCATGCTGAGTTTACCTAAAGAGATTAATACTGAGACACATATGTCCTACTATGAAGTTCAGTTGCTCAGTCATGTCCTACTCTTTGTGACCGGATGGATTGCAGCACGCTAGGCTTCCCTGTCCTTCACCATTTCCTGGACTTGCTTAAACTCATGTCCATTGAGTCGCTGACACCATCCAACCATCCCATCCTCTGTCATTCCCTTCTCCTCCTGCCCTCAATCTTTCCCAGCATCAGGGGCATCAGGGTCTTTTCCAATGAGTTGGCTCTTTGCATCAAGTGGCCAAAGTATTGGAGCTTCAGCTTCAGCATCAGACCTTCCAATGAAGATGTGTTAAATCGCTTCAGTTGCGTCCAACTCTTTTCGACCCTACGGACCGTGGCCTGCCAGGCTCCTTGGTCCATGGGGATTTTCCAGGCAAGAATACTGGAGTGGGTTTCCATGCCCTCCTCCAGGGGATCTTTCTGACTGAGGGATCGAACCCAAGTCTCCTGCATTGGCAGGTGAGTTCTTTACAGCTAGAGCCACCTGAGAAGTCCTTGCAATGCAGACTCAGGGTTGATACATGTCCTCGTGCTCTGCATCCTTGCTGGAGCATTTTCTAAGTGATGGGTATCACTGCCCTGATCAAGTTAAAGTATCTTCGCTGAGTATCTATTCTGGGTATGGCCTCGTACATGGAGGACACACAAAAGGCACAGCCTCTGCCTTGTTGAGAGTCTAGTCATAGGGACAAGATGTAAAGGGACGCAACATGTAATGAACTTTACGGCAGCAAGAATATTTCAGAGTGAGTTTACATGAGCTCACAGAGGAAAGATGGAGTGAGCTAGAAAGAGAAAAAGAGAAACTGGAATAGACTTAAGAAGAAAAGGTGGGTTTTAGTGATGTGGCACTGAGTAAGAACTCACCTTTCTGAACTTCAGGGTCACCCTCTGTTAATGGGAAGGCAGGATCACTAGATGACTTCTAGCACCAGACTTCACATGCTATGGTTCAAAGATGAGACCACATCCAGTGTGTTTCTGAATCTGAAGTTCTGCCCATGGACTTTCACGGCGTCACTCACCGTCCCTCGCCCCAGAACCTCTTATTTGCACCTGCACCAGCAAACTTAAGGTTCATTCCCAGTGACAAACAGTCTTGGCTGAGGCTTGGGAGAGAGAAAATGTGTGCAGCAGAGAAGAGTGCTGCAATGGTTTTTGCCAAAATAGGGAAAGTTTCTAGGCACCCCTTCCCTGTCCCCTATCCTTGTGAAGAGTGTCAAGAAACTGTAGGCGCATACTTGCTTGTATCAAGCCTCAGCCCTATTAATGACCAACAATGGGGCTGAGCCTTCCTTTCTCCCTACTTCTCCTATATGAAGCCCCTAACATACAGTAGTAATTGTCATTTGCCCTGATTTCAGTATTAGCACATTGCTCAAAGCTGGGTACTCTGCTTGTCAGCAGAGTTCCAAACTTGGAAAGAGATCTTAGAGTTTCTGGGATAAAAGATTGATACTTGGAAGGGAAAAATAATTTGCCCTGTGTCACCTAGCTAGTTAGACAAATTGCAGAAAGCTGGGTTTAGAACTCAGGCCCTTTAATATCCATCCTGCAGAAAGTCTGGGTTCCAAGACCCTTGGCAGTAGGTAGCAGCTTACTAAATACTTCATGGAGTTGGAATTTCACTGGGTCTGAATGATAAAAGTTAAGGGAGTGTGACCTTGTTCTTGTTTAGTCACTAAGTCATGTCTGATTCTTTGAGACCCCATGGACTGCAGCACACCAGACATCCCTATTCCTCACTATCTTCTGGAGTTTGCTCAAACTCATGGACATTGAGTTGATGATGTTATCTAACCGTCTTATCTTCCGCCACCCCATTCTCCTACTCTCAATCTTTCCAAGCATCAGGGTCTTTTCTAATGAGTTGGCTCTTCGCATCTGGTGTCTAAAATATTGGAGCTTCAGCTTCAGCATCAGTCCTTCCAATGAATATTCAGGGTTGATTTCCTTTAGGATTGACTGATTTGATATCCTTGCAGACCAAGCAACTCTCAAGAGTCTTTTTCAGTACCACAATTCGAAAGCATCAATTCTTCAGCTCTCAGCCTTTCTTTATGGTCCAAGTCTCACATCAGTATGTAACTACTGTGGCCACCCCACTTCCAAATGGTGCACTAGCTAGTTCTCTCTAGTTTTTTCTTTTCTGACCCTAGAGATGAGCTCCTTAGTAGAAAGTCAAACAGAGAAATTTTCCTTTGGAATTGAAACTGAGTCCCTGTAGAATCAAATTCCTCTGCTGAGTTTATGATTAACCTCTCCATCCAAAACTTTATTTCCTTTCTTGTCCTGGACCTGTTTCCCTCAGGACTAAAAAGAAAAATCAAAGAAAAACGGGGTATGGTGGGCATTGAAATCAAGCAGGACTCTGCTGGACCCTCCTGGGTACAAAAGTTGTTCTGTGTCCCCATCTCTTGCTTTTACAAAAAGGCTTTGGTCTCCTAGGCTGTCCTTGAGTTACAAACAGCAGCTTCAAGCAGTTACTAATTAGGAAAGTGAGAGAAGGCAGAAATGAAGTAAAAGCAGTCAAGAAACAAAGTGCAATGATAAAGTAGAATCCTAGTTCCTCCTCAAGGGACAAGCATAGTGATCTGATACATGCCTTCAAGTTGTTCTCCAGGAACAAAGGTCCCAGCCCAGTGAAGGATGTTGAATTGATGCTGAGCACAAGCGCAGAGATCCCAGACTGGATGGAACCAGGCAGTGGGTGATGAAGATTTCTCATCACCCTCTTCCCTTACCACCAACCCATCAGAAGAAAGGCATGTCCCCTGCAGCCCTTGCCCCAAGAGTTGCCTTTAAAAATCCTTCCTTGAAAGCCATCAGAGAGTTTAGGTCTTTTGAGCATGAGCTGCCCATTTTCCTTGGCTGATGCCCTAAATAAACCTTTCTCTGCTCTAGACTCTGATGTTTTGGTTTGTTTGACCTCACTGGGAATCAGGCATGTGGACTTGAGTTCAGCCACCAAACATGAGGATTCTTATTTCTCCCATGTTGTTGTTGTTCAGTCACTAAGTTGCATCCAACTCTTGCAACCCCATGGACTATAGCAAACCAGCTTCCTCTGTCCTCCACTATCTCCTGGAGCATGTTCAAATTCATGTTCATTGAGTCGGTGGTTCTATCTAACCATCTCATCCTCTGCCATCCCCTTTTCCTTTTGCCTTCAATCTTTCCCAGCATCAGGGTCTTTTCCAATGAGTCAGCTCTTCACATCAGGTGGTCAAAGTATTGGAGCTTCCGCTTCAGCATCAGTCCTTGCAGTGAATATTCAGAGTTTATTTCCTTTCGGATCAACTGGTTGTTATCTCCTTGTAGTCCAAGGGACTCTCAAGAGCCTTCTCTCATAGCTTTGGTTGAAGTCTGTTGATTAGGGCACAAGGTTGGCTAACGGGGAGAAACATTAGCAAAAATGTTCTTGCTCAACATCCATGTTACCTTGAATAGGTCCCATCTATGATCTTAGTTTTCTGATCTTTGAAATATCAAGATGCATCACCTAAGGGAATTATTAAAAAAAAGCACATTCCCAGTGTCCTCTTAAGACACATGGAATGAAAATGTCTGGGGCTATGGTCCAGGAATCTGCCTTCACATCAAGTTGCTCAGATGATTCTAGTGATTCTGGTGTGCAAATTACTCCACTGCATAAGCTTTGAAATTCCTCTGGCCTTACACTATATGTGGAGAAGGGATGTAAGGAAACATTTCTCAAAACCAAGATGTTTATACTCTCCAGGTGTCCTCATCTAGTACAGAAGTAAGAGAAAGAAAAGCAGCAGTTCTAAAGGTGAGAATTTCCTGGGGCACCATTGTTTTCTTTCTAGGGTTTCTGTGGCATGAGACAGAAAAACTTCAAGGCATTGGGCCACCCTTTATAAATCAGGTTGTCTGAAAACCTATTGCTTTATGTTTTCATTTCCCTTCTGTTTTCCCATCCCCTTTGATGAAGTCTTGTGTAAATGTTTCAGCATAGTTGCAATTGTGCAATAAAGTATTGTGGTTTGGGTCATGTTTTGTCTAAGCACATGGTACACGTGCGTGTGTACATGCTCAGTCACTTCGGTCGTGTCTGACTCTTTGCAACCCTAAAGACTGTAGCCTACCAGGCTCCTCTGTCCTTGGGATTCTCCAGGCAATAGGATGTAGTGGGTTGCCATGCCCTCCTTCAGGGGATCGTCCTGACTGAGGGATCAAACCCATGTCTCCTTCATTGCAGGTGGATTCTTTACCACTGAGCCACCGAGGAAACCCATGTGTGCATAGTCAGAGGGAAATTCTGATCCTACCCTCTATGTCCCCAACTGAGATCAGGTGATAATCAGTGAGACACTCTAAGAAAGTGAAATTCAGCTGCCAGAAGCAAAACTATCCTTCTTCCAAAAGGAATATTCTTCCAATATTTGCCTTGGAGGTCACCATATTAATTTTAATTACTAAAGAGAATTTTTCTTCTAGAAAATCCTATGGTGGGGGGGGGGGTGATACAGATACTGAGATTTCCTGCACACTCACTGAGAGAATACCAGCATGTCAATCACTGCAAATGACACATGTTGATGGTCACTTGAGACCTTGAAAGAGGAGTGAGGATTCGTAACTGGGGGATGGAAACAAGTCCCTGGAATTGAGCCTTTATCAGAACATAATTCAAAAGAGCCTTGGTTGATACCAAGGCCAGTATACCTGTGCCTTTCTTAGGCTACAGACTACAGATGATGTGCTGTGCTTCCCTGTGGGGTCCTCTGTCCCTGCCCAGGGCAGGACACCCCAGATTTCTCAAGAGAAGAGGCATTTGTTAGAGAACAGAGAGCCAGTCTCTCTGATCATAAGACAAATAGTAGCCATAGGGAGACTGGTTTCCCTTGCAACTGAGAGCAAAAGTGCTGTCTGTGATAGAGAGCAGGGATGTTCAGGCATGTACCAGAACCAGAAGCCACCATGATGATCACCATCAAAGGATTTAGAGTCCGGGGTCACCAGTGGTTAGCACTATCATATTGACTCCTCCTATAAGGACTCTGGAGCAGTGAAGCAAAGGGGTAATTCTAGGAGTCTACTCAGCTCCTCTTTTTTGCCTGAAGAAGGGAGCTTTCCCAGAGGAGAGAAGTCACTGAGCTGATGCAGCCCCATGAATCACCTTTTGTAGGTGGTGTATTTCCACAAAGATATTTTGAATTTGTAGATACAAAATAATACTAAGATATATATACATATGTGTGTTTCCTATGGTTCCAATAGCTGTCCTGTGGTCATCACCTATGAAGCCACTTGTGTGGCCTGTGTGTGCATGCCTGCTCAAGTATGCACCCATAGATGCCCGCACATGTGCCTCCTGACACACATACGCATCTGTGCCCACGTGGTGGATGCTCTCAGCTGCAGTGCCAGGTGGAGCCCCTACCGTTCACATATAATGAAACACACAGATCTGCCTTCTGTTCGGGGTGTTTTCACTCCTTTATCATCCACATTAAATGTTACAAGCACTTGACTTTATGACTCCTTCTGTCTGCATATTAAGCAGCTGACACAGGCAGCTTCCTCTCGACAGTGGTCTGTGCAAGCCTGCAGTGTTATTTAGAGTCCTGACTTGAGGAGAGACAGAAAAGGGTCTTTGATGTCAGGTCAGGTAGCCTTTGATGGCAATAGGATTCTTCGCATTTCAAAGCTGCTCTTCTTTTGTTGGGGGGTGGGGGGGGAAGGGTTGGGAACTAGACTTCTTGGCACCCCTATGCAGAGGGATAACCCGCTTCTCAGCTGCTCTATTTGCTTGCTCTCTTAATAAGACCGTGGGCTGCATATTACCTAGAAAGTTCAGGTGTCCTTTCCAAAGCCCTTTTCCTCCTGCTGTTGGAGGTGAGAGTGCCTGTGTGTAGGGAAGGCTGCTATCGCTTCTTGCTTAAAAGTCATCCAGAAGGTGACAAAGCCTCATTAGGAAGCTGCCCTTTGCTGATCGCGGGATCGAGCTCTGACTCGGGGGCCAGGGAAACCCCTTCCTCGCCTTTCTCTCTGCTTCCCCTTCCTCCCTCCTTTCCTGTCCTCATCTCCTCTCACATCCTCACCTCCATTTAGACTCTCTCGCCCTCATCCTGTTATCCCTTCTCCTGACTTCTGATCTGGACTCCATCTGTATTTGTTAATAAGGAGTTCTGGAAAGTCTATAGTCCAAGTACCAGAAATGACAGGCAGGCTCAATTGCTCATTTTGAAGGCGAAGAAATGAGCAGCAGAAGAGTTCAGCAGAGGGCCCTCCACTGGGTCCACACTCCTCCGTGTTAAAGTCCTCCCGCCTGATCTTCCAACCCCCTACTTCTTTCCCACATCCTCTCCCTGCAGCCTGCCTGCGTGGTCCTCTGTTTTTCCACCGATTTCCATGACTGCTCGGTTTGTGAGCGGCTTTGCAACGTCAGGGTGTGATTGAGAGGCTCGGGGACAAGCTGCCAGGGAGGCATTCTTGCTTTGCTTTCCATTTCTCTTCTCCCACGGCCTACCAACCAGGTATGAAAACAACTGTGCCCTGGGTTTACACAGAGCCGCTCATCCAGGAAATCTCAGAACGGTTTTGCCAGCAAGTCTGATTACACTCATTTTTCTGGACAGGGAAAGCGTCTTTTTGGGAAGTGAAGTCGGTGGCCAAAGACTGTTCTAACTACCCCTGGGAAAAGCTACAGGATGATTGGGCAGCTCTCCCACTGGCGTCTTGGGCTGCCTGCTGGTCCTCTCTAGCTTCGGATGGATAGATTTAGATCATGGGGACCACAGCCCAAAAGACATTTCCAGAACAGAAACCCAGCCCTAAAACTGTGGGATGAATTAGGGCAAGGTGTCTCCCTCCATATCAACTCCTTGCTTTTTGGTTAAGTAGAAGAAAATTATGAGCTATTGCAATCTCCAGGGCCCCTATTTTCATGATACCCAATTCATTAAACTCCATAAGCCTAAAAGCAGACTTCCCCATGAGTATCTGGGTATCTCACCTGATTGATACCGTTCTGTGAGTCGAGCCAGCCCAGCAAAGTGCCAGAGTCTTTCTTTTCCCTTTTGAAAGTGTTAGTTGCTCAGTCGTGTCCAACTCTTTGTGACCCCTTGGATTGTAGCCCACCAGAATCCTCTGTTCATGGAATTTTTACGTGAACATAAATGCTGCTTGGACTGCTTCCCTACCACCGAGCCTCCTTCAAGCTGAGAGGCTAGCAGTCTGTGTATTTTGAGTGAAGACAAGAAATAAGAAGAAGGATAAATGGAAGAAAGGAGAGATGGAAGAGAGAGGAGAAAAAGAGGAAAAGACAATGGAGAAAAACAGGAGGAGAGGAGGTCAATTTGCTTAATTTGCAGAGATCACTCTTGACTGGGTGTTGATTCCAACTATGTGGGAGTTTCAGACATTGTATTACATCATGGGTGTACCCCTCCTACCATCTTGTTGGGGTTTTTATCTCTTTGGATGTAGAATATCTTTTTTGTAGGGTCTAGCCATTTTTTATTAATGTTCAGCAATTAGTTGTGAATTTGGAGTTCTAGTTGGAGAAGGTGAGCTTAAGGTCCTCTATTCCGCCATCTTGTCCCTGACTCTCAGATACTGTGTTAGTTCAGTAGGGCTGCCATGACAAAGCAGCACAGGCTGGGTGGCTTCAACAACAGAAATGTATTTTCTTACAGTTCTGCAGGCTGGAAGGTCAAGGGGTGAGAAGGGTTGTTTCTCCTGAGGCCTCTCTTGTTGACTTATAGATGGCTGACCTCTCTCTGTGTCCTCACACGGTCTTCCATCTGTCTGTCTATGTCCAAACTTCCTTTTCTTATAAGGACATGAGTTGTGTGGACTAGGACCATGACGGACCTCATTTTAACTGAATCACCTCTTAGAAGGATCTGTCTCTCAAAAGTTACATTTTAAGACACAGGACTGGGGCGGGGAAGAGGGGGTTAGGACTTTAACACACAGATTTGGAGAGGACACAGTTCAGCCCATGAAAGACACATTATCTCTAATCTTGATGATACCTTTCAGTCATTATAAATATCCCCATTTTAAAGCCGTGAACCTGGAACATAAGAGAGATTGGGAAACACACCCAAAGTCACATAGCTCGTAAGCAACAGAGATGGAAAGCACACCAGTCTCATCTCTCCAATGCTGAGCCACTGCAGCCGTGCCACGTGGCCTCTGGACAGAGGAGGGGTGGCCAGATAGTGGACAAAAAGGAACATGGCTTCCAGAGCCACGCCAACCCCAGCTCCTTCCATCACAGCTTGACCATGACCATGACAATGGTGAACATCTCTCTGTTTCAGATATCTCATTTTTAACATGTTTATAAGCCCTGCAATAAAAAAAATCATGGCTAACAATAAACAACACTTTCCTTCCTCATGGCCATTCTGCATGTAACACACAAATGCGAACGGGTATGAGAGTCTATGGCAAATATTGAGTTATATTATTATTTACTATACCTTTTCAGAGTCAGCATATATGCAAATGTTGCTTCCCGGGTGGCTCAGTGGTAAAGAATCTGCCTGCCAACGCAGGAGGCACAAGAGATGTCAGTTTGAAACCTGGATAGGGAAGATCCCCTGGAGGAGGGCATGACAACCCATTCCCATATTCTTGCCTGGAAAATCCCATGGACAGAGGAGCCTGACAGGCTACAGTCCATGGGGCCCATGGGGGTGGACTACAGACCTTGGGTCACAACTGAACGACAGCACACACGCACACACTTGTGCAGGACACAGAAGGAGGGGCGTAGAAATCTAAATCCCTGACAAGATCACTTGGCAACTGGTTTGGTTCTCCCCACTGTAATGACTACAATTTAGCTACAGTGCAATGCCATGTTGAGCTGTGATATTTATTTTATCACCCCTATGTAAACAGTGATATCTCCTAGGGCAGGCAGGGGAGTTATTTTCCACTTCTGTGTCTCCACAGGGCTTACCAATGTGCTGGCTGGCAGAAGATCTTATAAATTCTCTGTGAGTGAGGAAGGGACCTACAGAAGGAGAATTTAATAGCCACACAAATAAGTTATTATATTAGTTCGGCATTGCCACAATGATACTATAACAACCAGCCAAAAAATATCAGCGTCAAATAACAGTAAGTGACCATCTCTCACTCATGGGTCTTCAGGCTCACTGGGCAGCTCCCCTTAGTTGGGTGAGCTTGAGTGGCTCTGGTCCATGCATCACTTACCCTTTCCCTGCTAGTGAGCTAGCCAGGGCATGCTTTTCTTAAGGAGGTGGCAGAAAGCAAGCCCCACTGCTCAAGTACATTCCAAGACCCTGTTCATGTCTACTGACTTTTGTTCAATGCAAATCCCTTGATTATACCCCAAGTCAAAGGGTAAGGAAGTGTGCCTTTCCCACAATGAGGCAAGAGTGTGGTTCCCAGGAAGGGTGAAGAATTGGGACCAACAATCTAATCCATCATGGTTCTTCCGAATCCTCAGACATTGTTAACACTCTGCCATTCTGCTCATCCTGTGTTCCCCATTCATAGGAATTGTTGGGAGAACACCAGCCTTTTTTATCTCTTTCAGATAATGTACCAAGAGCATCACTCTAGTATCCTTGCCTGGAGAAGCCCCATGGACAGAGGAGCCTGGTGGGCTACAGTCCGTAGCGTCGCAGAGTCAGACATGATGAAGCAACTTAGCACGCACACAAACACATACCAAGCACATATCTCCTGTGTCTAGAGATTGATTACAGGGAGCCACGACACAGTTGGGTCTAGAAATGAAGTCAGTCCTAACGCAACCAGAGGATTAACATCCCCAGCACCCTATCTCAGAAAGGTCATCTGACTGGGCTGTGCATGTCATGCTTTGGAAATCACGAGAAACACTGGATGTTCACCTTCTGTGCAAGATAAGCTGAGTTCATCCCCATCACTGGCTGTGACCCACATCTCCAGCTAAAAAGCAAAACTAGTGATCTATAACCCATAGGCCAGGAAACCCTTGCAGGGCTCCCCGTCTTTCCTCCCCAGTGTTCTGCTGTTCAGAGAGGTCATTTTTAAAGCTTTTAATTTAAAGGGACTTTCAAGTGCAGTTCTTGGGCAAATACAATTACAAAGAGATGTGATAAAGTTATTTTTTTAAAGTGGACAGCCTGAGGCAGAGCCAAAGGACAACCACAAGTCTATAAGGGCTGCTGGAACAACTGGTTTCAAGGGAATTACAGTTTGGTACAATCTTAAATGGCAGAATCTCCTCTCCCACTAATTCCTACCCTAAACCATTAAGCAAAGTTCAGTGTCTGGGGAATGTTTTCCATCTTATTACTGACACACACCTGTGGGTGGGCACACAACAAGTGACCAGGGGGAATAATGCATATGCAAGGGATTATATATGTGCAATTATGGTAAAATTGCTATCCATTTGCTCATCTGTACGTACGCTTAGAATAACCCACCTTCTTCCCTGAAGATTTGATGTGCGTGAGCATGTTTCTGTTTCAGGTAACAGCATTCTCTCCCAACTGACTATCGTGAGCTTGTTTCTGCAACTCCAAGTCAGACACACCATTGGAACAATAATGCTTGTACCACTTCAGATCAGAATGAGCTCCTGGCTCTGCTGGTTTCAATGTGAACTTGGGGAAGTCACTTAATCTTTTACAGTATCCATTTTTCATCTATAAAAGTGGGGTTAATGACCCTTGGCTCGGAGGATTGTGGTGATGAATATCAGAGATAATATACTTGTACTTGGCAAGCAACTTTTCAATAAGTTAGTTTCATTTCATGCAGTGGAGATGATGAGAATGGATACTCTCAATGTTCACAGGGATGGGGCTTTTGAAAGTCTACATATATAGGGGTTGTACCGCTGAAGGTTTAGCCTCCTAAAACGGGAACAGAGACCACAGCTGTAGCTTTATTGGTCATTTGGGAATTGATGTTGCCATTTTCATTTTCGTAGTGATTAAGGAATGGGATTAGAGAATGAGGTTTCCACCAGCATCAGCAGCAGAGGGTGCCAAGGTGGCTGTGGTAAATGGGGGTACAGAGATGCAAAGAGGGTCCCAGAGGAGCCTGTGGGCTAAGGCAGAGACAGTCTTGGTAGGTGGATCCCCGCAACTCAGGTCTCTGCAAGACCACTCAGGCTTGAGTCATTCTAGTAGATATACCAGTGTCATTGGTATGGAATTCAATGTTTTTAGTAAGAGGTTTCAACACATTTGGGTTTCTCTGGTAGCTCAGATGTTAAAGAATCCAGGTATAATCCCTGGGTTTTGAAGATTCCCTGGAGAAGGGAATGACTACCTACTCCAATAGTCTTGCCTGGATTATCCTATAGACAGAGGAGCATGGTGGGCTACAGTCCATGGGGTCACAAAGAGTCGGAGACAACTAAGCAACTGATACTTTCACTTTCAACATTCTCAATGTTATTTATAAATACATTTACCTCTTTTTCATCTTTACATGAAGTAAATAAGGTAAGTAGTTCATCAATCTTATTTTCTGGAGGAAGAGACTGATTTTATAGGTCAGTGTACTTTGCCTGAGGTCATAGTGAGCAAACTCTATCTGACTCCATAACCTACATATTGGCAGTTCTGCAGCAGTTAAGGCTCCAGCCACCTGAGAGCAGGAAGCAGGTCCAACCCAGCAGGCACAGAAATGCACACAAGCACGAAGAAAGAAAGATCTCACAGTTTCAGCACAGCTTAAAGCACATTTTCTCCAGGTAACCTTCCTAGACTACACCAGTACCACCTCTTTGCCCCTCTCAACACCTGGGACACTTAGAATTGGATCCAAACAAAGTCCGTCCATGAGCCATCTATTCTGTGATTGTCTTATTTCTTGTATTGGACCATTTTCTCAAGGCGTTCTACCCATTTCTCAGAAAAGCTGAAATACCTATTTTTTCTCTAAATCCCCTCAGATTTAGAGAAACACAAACCTCAGCCCCAAAGATGTCTATTACTGTATTTTTAAAATCCTTTGGCATTTGAATAGCATATTTGTTTCCTCAAGCCACACTATTTGCCATTCTTTGTGATGATGGCTGCTGTGAGTGATGGGAGCTTTTCATAAAGAGAGGCCCTATAGCTAGAATAATGGTGAGAGCCAGGTAGTTCAATGGAGAAGAAATGCAGAAATGTTGCCAACTCACTTTATTGACATTTCAGACACATCAGCCCCTGTCACACTGAATCAGAGCAAGGCATTGGTTTATAGGGGTCCTGCAGGAAGCAGATGGGTGGATAGTGACCACCACTGTGGGCTTTTCAGTTGGCTCAGTGGTAAAGAATCTGCTTGCAATGCATGAGACGCGGGTTCAAACTCTGGGTGGGGAAGACCCCCTGGAGAAGGAAAATGCAACCCACTCCAGTGTTCTTGCCTGGGAAATCCCATAGACAGAGGAGCCTGGCAGGCTACAGTCCACAGGATCACAAGAGTCAGACATTACTGAACAACTGAGCATGCACACATGACCACCACTGCAGGCCTACACACACTCTAGGTATTGTGTAGGTGTCCCTTCCTAAAAAAAAGAAAAAAAAAAAATATATATATCCTTCTCTAAATAATCTGTCTGAAAGTCCACTGTTCATTTTCAGTTCCTTTTGATTTTGTATTTTTTCTGTTAAATGGAAAGCTTGTTCATTAAACTATCATCAAGTTGGATTAGCGAGTCCTCTTGAAAGGCAATGAAGGAAGCAAAAGGAGAGAATTTCCATAAAGGAATGGGACAAAGGGTGCAGATTTAATGAGGGGGCAGGGACAGATGAGAGCTAGTTCTGGTATTAATGCATGGGAGGCTGCTTGGTGACAGAAGAACATTTAGGGGGAATAGAGGGAGGACCAAGCCATATCCCTGCTTTAAAGTCTCATTGGCATCTCCAAGCCTCCTGGAGGTTATCCTAGCCAGTGACCCTGCCTCGTTGTGTGATGCTCCATCCCATGTACCTGGCCTCCTTCCATCCTGCCTCTCATACGCTGCCACCCCAGGGCCTTTGCTTGTGCTACTTCATCACCCTAGAGCACCATTTTTACCTTATCTGCCTAAATATCTCATTTATTTCTCAGGGTTAAACTCAAGTGCTGTTTCTAAGAAAAAGATTTCTCGGATCCTTTCAAGTTCCAAAGTATTCCTCTTCCCAATCATCTGTCTATCATTTACAGTACTCCAACTTAAGCTATGAGTCCCTGGTGTCTCAGATGGTAAAGAATCCGCCTGCATTGCAGGAGACCCTTGTTCAGTCCTTGGGTTGGGAAGATCCCCTGGAGAAGCAAATGGCTAGCCACTTCAGTATTCTTGCCTGGAGAATTCCATGAACAGAGGAACCTGGCGGGCGACAGTCATGGGGTTGCAAAGAGTCAGACATGACGGAGCAACTAACATGTTCAGTTTTCTCAAGGACAGAGGCTATAATAGCCCAAAAACCTAGGGCAGTGACTGCTAGTGTAGAGATTCCAAGCCTTTCCAAGGAAGAAGTAGCAAAGGAGGAGAGAAAAGGGTCTGGAAGAATGGGCTTGGCAGGGTGCCATCTGGGCTTTTCTTTCTAGGACCAATCCCTGTGACAGAATCATTTGCTTTCAGATCAAGAAAAATTAAATCCACTGGGAAAGAAGTAAAATTTATTTGACTCTATCAGGTGAATTATAAAGAACCCAGACCCTCTGGCACTCCCACACTGCAAAATGAGGAGGGCAAGATTTACCACCTGCCACCTGCTTGAGGTTCTTATGACCTTCACATTTGGAAAATTCATTAGATCTTTGAGAAGTGAGAAGAAAATCCTTGTCCATCATTCTTAGCGAACATCCAAGATTTTCATTGCTTATTAAAAGTTCCCCAGAATCTCAGACTGGGAGGAAGGCATTTAATGCATCGCCTCCCTTTTTAGATTGGCATGATGTCTCATAACAGAGCCGACACAATAAATAATTGTTGAATGAATAACAGAAGGAATTGTTGAAGCCTGAGGCTGTACAGTTTATTAGAGTCAGACCTCATTCAGAAGCCAGGTCTCCTGACCCCCAGTCAAATTTACTAAGAGATCACCCACCCCTCGTGGCAACTTCTGTCTCACTGCAACTACTAAGTATCACACCCACATTCTTTTCTGTTTAAAATGCCAACGTGTGCTACTTCCATTTCAAAAGTAAGGCATATGAATCATCCAATCATTGAACTGCGATGAATCACTGAACAACAAAAAATGTATTCCAGGTGGTAGATTTCCAAGCTGATTTTCCATCAGGTGGATAACCACGATATATGGAATAGAAATACAGTCCCAGGTACAGTTTCGCCTAATTCTTAAACATCAGAATTGTGTGGCAGACTACAGCTGCTGGGGTCTCCACGACAAGGAGGTGGGTGAAGATTAGGGTGTATGCCTGTGGGGGCTGATTCCAGAGAATTGGAGGCCGAAATCCTCAGGCTTCCTCTCTTACTTTTGTTTTAAATTGTTCACTGAAGTGGTAAAGGGTATCTCGTGAATCTGAAGGCAGAGGAAAGGATTTTGAAACCATGTAAAATAATACTGTTCTAGAAACCCTGACAAGTCTTTAAGAAAGGGTCTCTGTCTCTCTCTGTGTCTCTCCGTCTCTGTCTCCCTCTCTGTGTGTCTCTCTCCTCTGTCTCTTCTCTGTGTGTCTCCCTGTCTCTGACTCTCTCATACTCCGTTTCTGACCGCAGTCCAGGCAGTGGGTAGACGGTGAAGCAGGACTTCAGAGAAAGGCCTGTACAGGGCAGAGGATGAAGCCGAGGCGCACCTCCAGGCCAAAGGAGCCAGAGTAATGCTGCAAGTGAGCTGCATCACGCTGGAAGGGGAGTGGCTCAGGGCTCTGCCACTGGGCTGAATGGGTGGGAAGGACTTCCAGGGACACCACACAGGAAGTCGGCAGGATGTCCGCAGGGCACTTGCAAACCTGTTGGCAGCGGTCACAGTGCTGCCGGTGATGCTATTCTCTCAGACAAGACAGAGGCTGGGAAGCACCGACAATGAGTTGGAACTTCATTTTGACCCACTAACTTGCTCCTTCTGATGCTGGAGCCCGTGAGCCTTTCCCCTCGCAGTGCACTCAAAGCCACAGGCTACTGGCCTTTTATTGCCATGCATATGAAAAAAGTTTGCTTCCAGGTTTCCCAGCTGTCATGATTCTTCCTTCAATCCCTGCATCCCCCACCCCTCGCCTTCCAAGTGACCCCATTCCCTGGAGCCTGGGACATGTATATGGTCTCCATCTCTCTCCCTTACCCCAGCTATTTCTAAAGAAAAGGGTCTGATCAATAAATCCACCATGGGATATAAAACACTAATAAAGTTTAATAACTTGCCTCTCCCAGGAGTATTTGCATTTTAACAGGGGAATTGCAGCCTAAGCTAAAGGAATTAGGCTGTAATGGTACAATTTCAGGCACCATCAAGCAGCTAAGGGAGGTTTTTTGGGGGACAGGGGGGTCTCCTAGAATCTCTGGGGCTCTCCTATTAGGTGCTACCTCCTCCAAGGTCGACCAGTTGCTCAAGAGAGCAGGAGCGAGCACACTTCCTGAAGTTTCATTCCCAGCCCAGTCTGTAGGCTTGCCTTTCTGGAATTGCTTACTCCTTTACCCTGCCCTCATTCTCTTATTCACCTATTGTTTCAGTCCGCAAATTCTGACTGGCCTGATTTGTGCCTGGAGACCCCCTGTGAACTCAGAGTTCCAAAGATCAGAAATAGCTTAGACCCAAAAGTCAACCTGCCTAGACTCTGCTCCTACTGCTGTGTGCCCCTCCTTCAGACTCCTTCTCTATTAAAAAAAGATAATCATATTGCCTACCTTAAGGATTAGAATGAGATGCTGCATGCAAAGTTAAATAATAATTGCTTAGTAAATATTTTATATTATTATCATAATATGAGTATCTGTAGATTCCAGGAGCCTGTAGCCCAGAAGCAGAGCGTTATGCAAATAACTCCAAAGCCCATAGGAATTTCCTCTCATTCTTCCAGGCTAAATGGAGAAGAGTTGTCCTGCTGGAGCAACTCATTCTCAGGAGAGGCAGAGGAGGGAGCAACCAAGAAACAGCCTGTCTGGTGTCTGTGGATCAGAGGCAGAAAGCAAGATGGAGGTCACTTTGCAGACCCTTGAATGTCGGGAGCATTTACTGTCTTCTTAAACAGACACCCCATCTCTGCTTTGAGAAGACAATTCTGGCCAGGTAGGAGGCGGATGAGAGGCAAAGAAAGCACTTAGGTGGCTAATTGCAAATGAGGCAGATCAGACCTGAGACAGTGGATGGATGCAGACAAGGAGGCAATAGGTTTCCCAAGATCTTACAGCTTTTTTTCTCATCTGTTGGTTGACACATTCCAAAGGTGCATTTGTGGGTATTCAGACTTCCCTGGTGACACTGAGTATTAGTTCACAAGTGAAATACAGTAAGCCCCTACATAGGAATCTTCTAGTTGCGAACTTTCAAAGATGCGAAACTGTGTTCCATCAACATCAGGTGTGAGTAAAATCGCAGCTTGCCCTCCGTCTCCTATTGCTGATGAACCTTCAGCTCTACCATCTCCCACGTCCTCTCCCTCCTCTAGTCAATAACTCTTCTTGCCTGTTCACTCAATGCCAGCCCCTGTATGCTAGCTGTCATACTGGACTACTGTACTTTTCAAGGTGCTGTCCTATAAGATTTCTTTATTTTTAGTGTTTGTTCTGTATTATTTGTGTGTAAAGTATAAACCTATTAGAGGATAGTACTAAGTAACCAATTGTGTTAGTTGGGTACCCAGGCTAACTGTCAGCCTTACAAATAATTGGGCTTAGGATCTTTCTCTTGGAATAGAACCCATCCGTATGTAGGGCACTTACTATATTTGTATTTTAAATATTTTAAGGATTTGCCTGTGTTCTCAGCAAGTTCCCACTCTCTCCGCATATCAAAGATACCTTGCATTGTCTTTCTCCTTCTTTTAACTCTTCATCTTTCCTGTCATTTCTGAGTATCTCCCTACAGTGACTGCTGGACCAATATATGTATTTTTTTTCAAGAGCTGCATAGAGAAGAAACTTTCTCTGACTGTGTACCTTTATACTCCCCATGCCCTCCTTCCACCTGAGCAAATCTTCCTCTAGAGTTTGACGCAACTTCTGAAAAAGAGTGACCTCCTGGACCTATTTTAAAGGGCAAGTGCATCAGCTCTTGTTACTTTTCTGAGTCTGTGGGCTCATGCAGGGCCCTGTGAGCCATGGGCACCCCACATGGTATATATAACTGAGGGGCATGAATGGGATTTGATCCAGCAGCACCTCCATTCCGACTCCCAGTAATGCCCTCGGGAATGGAATGATGGATTGGAGAGATTCAGGTAGCCCAATATCAACATGGAATGCTCCCTCTGATATTTCATAGTTTAATGAAGAATAAGGGCAGAGGGAAGCATGAAAAGGGGACAGAAATCCAGTGGGTTCTTTAAATCCCACTAGATTGAGGACCACTAGAAGATGAATAGTGGGTCTTATATCTGTGTCTCCACATCCCAGCTCCTCAATGCCTGGCATAGTATAGAAATTCAGTGTTAAAGTGAGATCACTGGAAGGGTCGGGTGAGGGCATTGGAGGGCAGAGAGTCACTGCTTTGCAGCTGGGGTGAATAACAGACATATCCTGGCCCAATTTCCAAACCAACTCTGATGAGAGGAAACAATGAGTTAGTCACCTTGGCCTGCCAGAGGATGCAATCTAGAATTATCCTCATTCCCCTGGGCCAGGTTTCTGCTTTATCTGGCAAGGGCCCTGGGCATCTGCCAACCCCCAGCCTCAACTAGCACAGAAGTGACTGTCATCTTTGATGGCCTGCTGCCTCGCCCATAGTCTGGACCTTTTATATATTGACTGTAGCCCAAACCAAGCCTGTGTTAGCTCTAGACTTCTGTGTGTCTTGTATTTTCTATATTAACTGTAGGGCTTCCCAGGTGGCACTAAGGGTAAAGAATCCGCCTGCCAAGCAGGAGATGGGGATTCTATCCCTCGGTTGGGAAGATCCCCTGGAGAAGGAAATGGCAACCCACTCCAGTATTCTTGCCTGGGAAATTCCCATGGACAGAGAAGCCTGGCAGGCTACAGGCTCTGAGGTCACAAAAGATTCTGACAAGACTTAGTGACTGAACAGCAACAAAAATCCTATCCAGGGCCCAGCATGGCTCACCTTCACACCTGCCTGCATTTTGACACACCAGCTGGAGCTCAGAGTCTCACAGCGAGGCTCATAGGAGGCAGGCAGCGCCCTGGATAGATGTGAGCCTGTCCCTTCCCTCTCGGCCCAAGGATCAGTGGCAGTTGCTCAGAGGGGAGCAGTAATGGAGTTTTTATTGCTTGTGCTTCATTGCATTTGATCCTAATGCCAGAAGGTTATTGTTCAGATTTTTTTTTCCAGGTCAATGCTAATTAACTTTATTAATGCATTTTTGGTAAGGGGAAAGCAATAGAGCTAGGTTCCGCTCACATTTGTTTAGTCCTTACTGTCAAGCAGCATTGGGCTTAACATGTCTATTTAGAATCTGGGGCTAAGAGGCAGTGACCTTTCTGGATGGTCCAGAAAATTGAGTGTAGAGCCCCCAGGGCTGAGAGGGGGCCATCTCCTAAGGAGAGAAAGCGGGGAGAGGGTGAAGCAGCACAAAAGAGATAAAGACAAAATAAATGGGTGAAATGGAAAGAAAAGCAAGGCAGTGTGCTAGAAGGAGCTCTGAATTTGGAATCTTCCCCAATATAATATTTAACTTGTAGTAAGTTCTCAACATATGTTAGTTGAATTTTAATGGGATCAGTGTGACTGAAGTGTGGTATTTCTAGGTTCATTCATTTTTTTTTCTGAATATTTACTTAGTATCTATTGTAATCCAGGCATTGTAGTAACTGAGGATATAGCAGAAAGACATAAATACTAATAAGGCCTCACATTCTAGAGGGCGAATATGTTCCAAGATAAAACTACTCAGTACCTTATTATATGGGACTTTGCCTAATTGCTACCTCTTCTTGTTGACCCCATAGGGTAGGGACCATGTCTTATACCCTTGGCATCACTGCTTTGAGCCTCCAATCTACTTGTAATACATGATGTAATACGACTACATGTAATACTATGATGCTAACCCAAGGAAAGGGTTCCAGAAAGGACCCTACCACTTTTAGAGAAGGGGCAAGAAGATGACAAGATGGGGGCCACCCCAAGATCCAGAAACATCCTAGTCTCTCTTCTCTCAGATGGGAGCAAGACAGAGGTCAAGGTTTATATTTTCAAACTTAGGAACCCATCATGTCAGAAGAAGAGCTTGAGCTGCATGAGGCTGAGAGCCTTTGAGTTCTCTGCAGCTATGTATCATACCTCAATCAGATTCCCTGAGAGATACTTATTAATATCCTCAACAGCCAAGCATTGGGGGAGACGCCGTGTCATCAGCCTTGAACCAGGTAGGGGGAGGGACCTCGGAGGCAGGGTGTTTGGGCACCAGAGAGGTCCTTGGCTAAGGTCAAAACTAGGCACCTGTTTTGGAATCTAAGAACTAAAGAGAGGCCCAGGTCACTGTGCATTTCCTTTGGTAAAGGAAAGACTGTAAGGGAAGACTTCCTGGTTGCCCAGTGGTTAGAACTCTAAGCTTTCATTGCCGAGGGCCTGGGTTAGATCCCGGGTTGGGGAACTAAGATCTCACACACAAGAAAAGGAAAAAGAGGTGGGGGAGGAATGTAAAGGGTAGGACGAAGAAGTTGAGGGTCTCAGGGTTACAGAGTGTTGTTTCAGTAGGCATGTTCTCAATAGCACACACAATGTCTTCTTTCTCTCTCACACACACCCTAACGTACACACGCCACAAAGACTCCATACTCCTAAAATATAATGCTACACAAACTATGTCCAACCCCCACTCTCAGAGAGCACAAGTGTCTGTAAAAGAATGGGAGACAAGTGCACAAACACACATGCTCACAACACACTGCTGGGTGCACACACACACACACACACACACACATACACGAAGACCCAGATGAGGAAACAGCCATCAGGGCGCTCTGCTGCCTTACTCTTCCCACTGACTTTTTATTTTTTTGACAAATACATAAATAATAAAATAGTAATAAAAACTCCGTTACAGTTTGTCTGCTGACGTGCAATGACTCATCTCCATAATTCTGCTTCCATTTCCCAAGCGACTCCATAGATCACAGAAGAGATTAAATGGCCTCATATGTGATTGGGAACATTTGCACAGCTGAGAATTCACAGCACGCTGAGACGCCAGGCTGAGCCCAGTGACTGGCTTCCACACTGGGCAGGTAAGCAAGCTGACTGACGCTGGGGTGACCTGAGTTCAACTCCTGGCTCTGCCACTTCTATTGCCTAGCCTTGGGCAAGTTGATTGGCCTCAGTTCCCTCACCCCAGAAGAATAAGAGTTTACCTAGCTGGACTCTGTGAGCCTTAATGAGGTAATTTTCATTGATTTAAGTGTATCTTATTTGTTAAGTAAATGAATGTCCTTTTGGTGTTAAACAAATAAATATTCTAAACATTTCCCTAGTGTGTCTCTGAATATTAACGTATGATCTCAGAGTTCTCTATTTTATTTTGGCAGTCCTCCTTAAAAATGGAGCTTTCAATTACTTGTTTAAATTAAAGTGATTTAAGATTAATTATCTTGAATTCTGACAAAAAAATTAAAGACACCCTAGGACATCTGAGAATTTAACCTAAGAAGATTAAAAGACTCAAATCCTGTGGATGATAATCCACAATATTCATACAGAAATCTTACTTTTAAGATCATCTATCTTGTAGTAGGGGGTTTCCCCGATGGCTCAAGCAGTAAAGAATATGCCTGCAATACAGGAGACACAGAAGACAAGGGTTCGATCCCTGGGTCAAGAAAATCCCCTGGAGGAGGAAATTGCAACCCACTCCAATATTCTTGCCTGGGAATTCCCATAGACAGAGGAGCCTGGCAGGCTACAGTTCATGGGGTCTCAAAGGGTTGGAAACAACTAAGCTCACAAGCCACCTCATGCATTAGGTCCTCAGAACACACTGTGATGAGTGGAACGATGGAAATCATGGAGACAGCCAAGCTTCAGAGCTGACCTGCCAGCGAGTGGGAAGGCTGCAGAGCCTGTCAAATGATGTCTGGGCCAGGACAGAGTCGGCCCCAGCTCTCAGCTTCCAGACTGGCCCTGACTCCAGGAGGCTGCCCTGTGACCAGCAAGTGGTCACAGCATAGGTCACTGTGCTGGCCTGGTCAGGTACCACCTACCACCCATGCTCTGCAGCATCTCACACTGCATCGCTGCCATCTCATCTCAGGCCATGGTGCAGCCAGCTGTGCCCACGAAGGACCCTCGACATAACCAAAAACTGCCTGCAGGCTTCAGACACCCACACCCCTCCCAGGCAACTTGAGCACGTGTATCAGTGTATCAGACTAAACTCTTCCTTAAATCCTACAGCTCCCACCCACCACTCTGCTTCACACAGCCTTTTTGTCTCAATTTTTTGGAAGTGGAGATCCGGAGTAAGAGTGTATTTGAAGTCTTGATAGAAATTTCTAAACTGTTTTACCTAACCACCAACAGTACATGAGAGCGTCTGTCTGCCGCACACCTTTCCCAGTTCTGAGTACCCTATATGCGTATGTGTCTGTGTTTATGTGTGTGTGTGTACACATGTGTGTGTAAGATAAATCTTAGTTGTATTATCAGCAGGGAACACTCTTGGGAGTAGTCTTTCCGAAACTGGAGAGATGTGGAAACTGATTCTTCTGACATCAAAGGGCGTGAAGGCCATTCTCCTGGACTGGATAGCTGGAGAGTTTGTTGTCAGCTGAAGGTGGAAGGATACATTCTCCTTATGCTTCTCTGTTTCCCCAGAGAACTTTGGGGATTTGAAGCAGTACAAATGCTATCGGTTTCTTTTCCTCTGCCTCTGTCTTGCAGATCCCTTTTTAATACAGGAAAACCCTCAAGCAGAAAGTGAAGAGGCATGTTTTCTGGATATTTGATTTCCTTCTTTTATTCTTTTTTTTCTAATTGAAGTGTAGTTGATTTACAATATTGTGTCAGTTTGGGATGTACAGCAAAGTGAATTGGTTACACAAATATATACATATACATAGGGGCTTCTCTGGTGGCTCAGTGGTAAAGAACCCACTTATCAATGCAAGAGACCTGAGTTTGATCCCTAGGTCAGGAAGATCCTCTAGAGAAGGAAATGGCAACCTACTCCAGTATTCTTGCCTGGAAAATCTAATGGAAAGAAAGAGCCTGGTGGGCTATAGTCCATAGTGTCACAAAAGATTTGGACATGAATTAGCAACTAAATAATAACAATAACACATATATGTGTGTGTGTGTGTTTATTCTTTTTTGAAATCCTTTTCCAGAGATCTGACTTCCTGATTATTCAAACTTTTATTTTCTTTTTAATATACACTGATATACTGCTTGCTCCTTGTCAGGTGCTGCATTAATCATGTTGCAAATACTAACTCATTTAGTATCTAAGAATGGATCCTAATATAGCCTGTTTAACAAAATAAAAAAAAAAAAAAACAAGTTACCTCTATTTATAGGAGATGAACTCAGCATGTCCAGTTCCATATCCATGAGTTTATCAGATTCTCTAGGCTTTACCTAACATGCTTTGTTTTGGTATAAAACCTTGTCACTGAAAAGCTTTAAAATTTTTTATGTATACTTCAGCAAGTGAAGTAGAGTGAAGAAAATAGAATTTCCCTGGGGTGACTTGAGAATCCCATAGAGTCTTGAGGTCATTCTGATGGGTTCCTGGTCTCAGTGGACAGGCCTGTGGCTTGGCCAACAGCAGGTTCAGGAACCCGGGACAGGTGTGTCTTGATCCAAGAACTACACCCCTGCCCACCACTCACTGCCAGAAATTGTTTTTTGTTATTTTTCATTTTCTGCTAAATTGCTGCTACAAATTTGCTTCTGGAAAGAATACCAGATTTTGAAATAAGACATGTATCACTGTTTCATTGCCATTAGCTGGGTGACTTTTAGCAAGTCACTTATCTTTTTCAGAGGTCTTCACTTTTTTCATCTGTAAAAATATCATGTTGGCTAAAAAGTCCATTTGGGTATTGATATAAGATAGTATGGGCAAATCCAAATGAAATTTTTGGCCAACCCAATAATTTGCCACATTTATAATGGTTAAAGAAAAGATAACTTATCACTACTTAAATCAGAGGTTGGCAAACGTTTTCTGTAAATGGCAAGATAGTAAATATTTGAGGTTCTTCAGACAAAGAGATAAGATTGAGGATGTTTTGGCTTCTCTGTCCTTGGACTTCTCCAGGTGAGCAAATTGGTGTGGGTTTCCATTCCCTTCTATGGAAGATCTTCCTAACCCAGGGATTGAACCTTGGTCTCATGCACTGCAGGCAGATTCTTTACCATCTGAGCCACCAGGGAAATGCCAAATATTTGAAGTTCTGCAGGCAAAGAGATAAAATTGAGGATATTATATAGGTTCTTATACAAGAAGAGAGAAAATAAATTTCTTCAAGTTTGTTGTTGACAAAATTTAAAATATGATATTAATAATTAATACTATATAATTAAAATAATAAAAATTGAGGTCAGTATTTCCAACTTTATTAAGGCATAATTGACAAATAAAAATTGTGTATGTGTAAAGCAAACAAAGTAATATTTTGGTATATGTACACATTAAAGAATCATTACCACAATCAAGCTAATTAACATGTCCATAGCCTTGTATAATTTGTGTATGTGTATGTGGTGAGAACACTGGTTATCCCTCTCATAACAAATTTTGAATATAGCTTTTTACAATCTGCATGTGTGCCTGCTAAGTCACTTCAGTCATGTCTGACTCTTTGTGACTCTATAGACTGTAGCCCACCAGGCTCCTCGGTCCATGGGATTCTCCAGGCAAGAATACTGGAATGGGTTTCCATTTCCTTCTCCTGGGAATCTTCCCAACCCAGGGATCAAACCCTCATCTCTCACGTCTTCTGCATTGGCAGGCAGCTTCTTTACTACTAGCGCCACCTGGGAAGGTGGGTTTTGGGGTTTTTTTAAAATACATGTCAGCTAATAAAATGGAATTGAGGTGGGGAGGGATTGCATTTCCCTCATTTGGGGGTTCAAAGTTAGCTTTCTCTGTCATAAAATTAGTTGAAAATATTCATTTGTGGGAGGAAAACAAAAACAAAAACCTTTAGTTCATAGGCTGTAAAAAAGAAAAAAAAAAAGGACCAGATTTGGGTCACTGGCCATGGTTTACTGGCACCTGACCTAAATCATTCATGGGTGTATCATAGATTTTTAACAAATACCTGTTTCCTTCTCCCTGAAGTAAGCTAACTGGATCCTACTTAACAGAATGGCAGCACTTTAAAGGGAATGATGGTTTCAAAAACCTAAGACTTTCTTCTTAGTCATCAAATCTCACACCTGGCTCCAACTGTCCATTACAGTGGAAGCAGCAGGTCTGGTAAAAAGTCTGTGCCTTGGTTTTTCTCTTCCATAAAATGGTGATAAATATTTTCTTTATGTTTTATAATCGAGTCAGGCTAATGGCTCAGAGGTTAAAGCGTCTGCCTCCAATGCAGGAGACCCAGGTTCGATCCCTGGGTCGGGAAGATCCCCTGGAGAAGGAAACGGTAATCCACTCCAGTATTCTTGCCTGGAGAATCCCATGGACGGAGAAGCCTGGAAGGCTACAGTCCACCGGGTCGCATAGAGTCGGACACGACTGAGCGACGAAACGGAAACGGAATGGTGGGAAGTGGTAATAGTGTTAGAATAGAGAGAGAAGGAAAAAGACTGTATTTTAAAAAATCAGTCATGAAATAATTTACAAAATATATATCTGATAAAAGCCCTATATCTAGGCTTTGTAAAGAACTCTCGGGGAACTGGCTGTGGGTGGTGTCGCAGATTAGCTCCTGTGTGGTGACAGCAGGAGACTGTGACGTGATGTTTCATGCCATTGTGTGGGTGCAACCTACCAAGAGGCCGGAAGGCAGAACTTCCGCTGACTATGAATCTGTGAATAAGTGCATGGAAGGTGTTTGCAAAACATCTGAAGAGCATCTGAAACAGCCCCTCTATCCCATATGATATCAGTCAGTTGCTTTTCTTGATGACCTGGCAGACCTCAGCTGCCTTATTTACTGGGCTGATGCCCAGACATACCAGCCTTATAACAAAGACTGGATAAAGAGATCTACCTGCTCCTTTGTGGATGGGCCCAGCAGGCTGGGAAATAGTTTGACTGTGGAAGCATTCGGGGGATGGGGGTGGGCTTGGAACATAGGTGTGTGCAGCGTGCTGTAGTGGAAGTTTTGTATTATAGTCATCCTGTGTCCTGGGGCTTCCCAGGTGGCACTAGTGGTAAAGAACCTGCCTGCCAATGCAGGAGACACAAGAGACATGGGTTCAATCCTTGGGTTAGGAAGATTCCTGGAGGAGGGCATGGCAACCCACTCCAGTATTCTTGCCTGGAGAATCCCAAGGACAGGATAGCCTGGCAGGCTACAGCCTGTAGGGTCACAGAGAGTTGGACACAACTGAAGCAACTTAGCACACACGCAATCCTGTTTCAATTTTGGCAAACCTTAGCCAGGATTGAACTTATTAGGTAAAATGTGATGATCTTGTTCAATCTGAAATCACTTTTTCCCCCTTCCCCCCTTCTTTTTACTTAAACATTTTTAGGATGATTTAGATGGAAATTGGTTTTTGTCAGTTAATTCTGGTTCCAGTCCCTCAAACTGTTAATACTTGCTTTATAATATTCACTGTACTAAACCTTCTTCAAATTGAGGTGAGGGTGGTGGCACAGTTTAGTTATGTCCTCCAGATAAAGTCTTAGTGAAAAACAAATGTTCTTTAGTTATTAAAAAATAAAGAAGAAGAACTCTCAAAACAATAAAAAGAAAAGAATTTAAAAAGAATGCAAAATATTTGAACAAACACATCATCAAATAAGATATAAAGAAGCACATGAAAAGGTGTTCAATATCATAAATCTTCAGTTCAGTTCAGTTCACTCACTCAATCGTGTCCGACTCTTTGTGACCCCATGAATCACAGCACGCCAGGCCTCCCTGTCCATCACCAACTCCCAGAGTTCATTCAAACTCATGTCCATCGAGTCGGTGATGCCATCCAGCCATCTCATTCTCTGGCGTCCCCTTCTCCTCACGCCCCCAATCCCTCCCAGCATCAGAGTCTTTTCCAGTAAGTCAACTCGTCGAATGAGGTAGCCAAAGTATTGGAGTTTCAGCTTTAGCATAAGTCCTTCCAATGAACACCCAGGATTGATCTCCTTTAGAATGGACTGGTTGGATCTCCTTGCAGTCCAAGGGACTCTCAAGAGTCTTCTCTAGCACCACAGTTCAAAAGCATCAATTCTTCGGCGATCAGCTTTCTTCACAGTCCAACTCTCACATCCATACATGACCACGGGAAAAACCATAGCCTTGACTAGACGGACCTTGGTTGGCAAAGTAATGTCTCTGCTTTTTAATATACTATCTAGGTTGGTCATAACTTTCCTTCCAAGGAGTAAGCGTAATTTCATGGCTGCAATCACCATCCGCAGTGATTTTGGAGACCAAAACAATAAAGTCTGACACTGTTTCCACTGTTTCCCCATCTATTTCCCATGAAGTGATGGGACCAGATGCCATGATCTTTGTTTACTGAATGTGGAGATTCAAGCCAACCTTTTCACTCTCCTCTTTCACTTTCATCAAGAGGCTTTTGAGTTCCTCTTCACTTTCTGCCATAAGGGTGGTGTCATCTGTATATCTGAGGCTATAGATATTTCTCCTGGCAATCTTGATTCCAGTTTGTGCTTCTTCCAGCCCAGCGTTCCTCATGATGTACTTTGCATATAAGTTAAATAAGCAAGGTGACAATATACAACCTTGACGTACTCCTTTTCCTATTTGGAACCAGTCTGTTGTTCCATGTCCAGTTCTAACTGTTGCTTCCTGACCTGCATACAGGTTTCTCAAGAGGCAGGTCAGGTGGTCTGGGATTCCCATCTCTCAGAATTTTCCAGTTTTATTGTGATCTACACAGTCAAAGGCTTATCATAAATCTTAGAGGAATGCAATTAGAAATCTCAATGAGATACTGACACACCTTGATCAGAATAGCTAAAATTCAAAACAAATACACAAAACTGAACCAAAAAAGCAAACAATATCAACTGTTAAGGATGTAGAGAACTGAAGCTCTCACAACCTTGCTGATGGGATTGGAAAATGGTACAGCCATTTTGGAAAATAGTCTGCCAATTTATAAGCTAAACATATGCGTTTGTGTGCTCAGTCACTCAGTAGTGTCTGACTCTTTGCGAGACCCTATGGTCTATGGTCTCCCAGGTGCCTCTGTCCATGAGATTCTCCCAGCAAGAATATTGGAGTGGGTTGGCATTTCCTCCTCCAGGGGATTTTCCCCGACCCAAGGATCAAACCTACATCTCCCTTATTGGCAGGAGGATTGTTTACCACTGAGCCACCTGGGAATCCCAAAGTTAAACATAAACCATATAACCCAGCAAATACCCTAGACATGTACCTGAGAAATAAAAACCTATGCTTCCACAAAAATCAGTATGTGAATGGTTGCAGTAGCTTTTTGGATAATGCCTCAAACTGGAAATAGCCTGATGTCTATCAACTTGTGAATGGATAAACTGCGGTATATCCACACAACTGAAAACTAGTTAACAATAAAAATGAAGGAACTATTGATTCACACAATAATGTGGATGAAACACAAATGCATTCTGCTAAGTAAAAGAAGTCAGATTCAACAGGCTGAACACTACATAATTTCATTTCTATGACATCCTGGAAAAGGAAAAATTACAGAGACAGAAATTAGATCAGTGGTTTCCAGGAATTGCAGTTCGAAGAAGGGTGGATTAAAAAAATGGCAGAATGTTTTAGATCTTGACTGTGGTGGTGGTTAACATAACTGTATGCATTTGTCCAAACTCATATAACTACTTCCTCCCCCAAACTGTGATTTTTTTTTTTATCAGAATGTAATTGCTTCACCGAGTTGACTCACTGGAAAAGACTCTGATGCTGGGAAGGATTGGGGGCGGGAGGAGAAGGGGACAACAGAGAATGAGATGGCTGGATGGCATCACCAACTTGATGGACATGAGTTTGAGTGAACTCCGGGAGTTGGTAATGGACGGGGAGGCCTGGCGTGCTGTGATTCATGGGGTCACAAAGAGTCGGACACGACTGAGCGACTGAACTGAACTGAACTGAATTGCTTCACCATTCAATATCATGGTAATCCAAGTCTATGCCCCGAACAGTAATGCTGAAGAATCTGAAGTTGAACAGTACTATGAAGACCTACAAGACCTTCTAGAACTAACACCCAAAAAATATGTCCACTTCATTATAGGGAACTGGAAAGCAAAAGTAGGAAGTCAAGAAACACCTGGAGTAACAGGCAAATTTGGCCTTAGAGTACAAAATGAAGCAGGGCAAAGGCTAATAGAGTTTCGCCAAGAGAATGCACTGGTAAAAACACCCTCTTCCAACAACAAAAGAGAAGACTCTACACATGGACATCACCAGATGGTCAACACCGAAATCAGATTGATTATGTTCTTTGCAGCCAAAGATGGAGAAGCTCTATACAGTTAGCAAAAACAAGACCAGGAACTGACTGTGGCTCAGATTATGAACTCCTTATTGCCAAATTCAGACTTAAATTGAAGAAAGTAGGGAAAACCACTAAATCATTAAGGTATGACCTAAATCAAATACCTACCAATTATACAGTGGAAGTGAGAAATAGATTTAAGGGGCTAGATCTGATAGAGTGCCTGATGAACTATGGACGGAGTTTCGTGACATTGTACAGGAGACAGGGATCAAGACCGTCCCCAAGAAAATGAAATGCAAAAAAGTAAAGTGACTGTCTGAGGAGGCCTTACAAACAGCTGTGAAAAGAGGAGAAGCAAAAAGCAAAGGAGAAAAGGAAAGATATACTCATTTGAATACAGAGTTAAAAAGAATAGCAAGGAGAGATAAGAAAGCCTTCCTCAGCGATCAATGCAAAGAAATAGAGGAAAACAACAGAATGGCAAAGACTAGAGATATCTTCAAGAAAATTAGAGATACTAAGGGAACATTTCCTGTAAAGATGGGCTCAATAAAAGACAGAAATGGTGTGGACCTAACAGAAGCAGAAGATATTAAGAAGAAGTGGCAAGAATACACAGAAGAACTATACAAAAAAGATCTCCATGACCCAGATAATCATGATGATGTGATCACTCACCTAGAGCCAGACATCCGGGAATGTGAAGTCAAGTGGGCCTTTGGAAGCATCACTACGAACAAAGCTACTGGAGGTGATGGAATTCCAGTTGAGCTATTTCAAATCCTGAAAGATGATGCTGTCAAAGTGCTGCACTCGATATGCAAATTTGGAAAACTCAGCAGTGGCCACAGGACTGGAAAAGGTCAGTTTTCATTCCAATCCCAAAGAAAAGCAATGCCAAAGAATGCTCAAACTACTGCACAGTTGCACTCATCTCACACGCTAGTAAAGTAATGCATAAACTTCTTCAAGCCAGGCCTCAGCAATACAAGAACTGTGAATTTCCAGATGTTCATGCTGGTTTTAGAAAAGACAGAGGAACCAGGGATCAAATTGCCAACATCTGCTGGATCATCAAAAAAGCAACAGAGTTCCAGAAAAACATCTCTTTCTGCTTTATTGACTATGTCAAAGCCTTTGACTATGTGGATCACAACAAACTGTGGAAAATTCTAAAAGAGATGGGAATACCGGACCACCTGACCTGCCTCTTGAGAAACCTATATGCAGGTCAGGAAGCAACAGTTAGAACTGGACATGGAACAACAGACCGGTTCCAAATCGGGAAAGGAATACGTTAAGGATGTATATTGTCACCTTGCTTATTTAACTTCTATGCAGAGTACATCATGAGAAACACTCAGCTGAATGAAGCACAAGTTGGAATCAATATTGCCGGGAGAAATATCAATAACCCCAGATATGCAGATGACACCACCCTTATGGCAGAAAGTGAAGAGGAACTAAAAAGCCTCTTGATGAAAGTGAAAGAGGAGAGTGAAAAAGTTGGCTTAAAGCTCAACATTCAGAAAATAAGATCATGGCATCCGGTCCCGTCATTTCATGGTAAATAGATGGGGAAACAGTGGAAACAGTGTCAGAGTTTATTATTTGGGGCTCCAAAATCACTGCTGATGCTGATTGCAGCCGTGAAATTAAAAGATGCTTACTCCTTGGAAGGAAAGTTATGACCAACCTTGATAGCATATTAAAAAGCAGAGACATTACTTTGCCAACAAAGGTCCATCTAGTCAAGGCTATGGTTTTTCCAGTAGTCACATATGGATGTGGGAGTTGGACTATAAAGAAAGCTGAGCACAGAAGAATTGATGCTTTTGAACTGTGGTGTTGGAGAAGACTCTTGAGAGTCCCTTGGACTGCAAGGAGATCCAACCAGTCCATCCTAAAGGAGATCAATCCTGAGTGTTCATTGGAAGGACTGATGTTAAAGCTGAAACTCCAATACTTTGCCCACTTGATGCGAAGAACTGACACATTTGAAAAGACCCTGATGTTGGGAAAGATTGAAGGCAGGAGGAGAAGGGGACGACAGAGGATAAGATGGTTGGGTGGCATCACCAACTCAATGGACATGTGTTTGGGTAAACTCCAGGAGTTGGTGATGGACGGCAGGGCCTGGAGTGCTGCGATCCACGGGGTCACAGAGAGTCAGATGTGACTGAGCAACTGAACTGAACTAAATTGCTTTACATTGTTGTGTCAGTTTCTGCTGTACAATGCAGTAAATCAGCTCTGTGTATACCTATATCCCCTCCCTCTTAGACCTCCTTCTCACTGCCTTCCCCACCCCCTAAGTCACCACAGAGCACTGAGCTGAGCTCCCTGTGCTGTGCAGCAGCTTCCCACTAGCTGTCTATTTTACACATGGTAGTGCACATATGTCATTTCCAAACTTCCAATTCATCCACCCTCTCCTTCCCCTCCCCACGTCCACGTCTGTTCTCTACCTCTGCATCCGTATTCCTGCCCTACAAATAGGTTCGTCTGTACCACTTTTCTAGATTCCACAGATATGCATTAATACACAATATTTGCTTTTCTCTTTCTGACTTACTTCAGCCTGTGT
Source organism: Moschus berezovskii (assembly GCF_049115385.1). Lineage (NCBI taxonomy): Eukaryota > Metazoa > Chordata > Mammalia > Artiodactyla > Moschidae > Moschus > Moschus berezovskii. The sequence continues at coordinate 75,179,761 of NC_142466.1, read as the reverse complement.
GACAGACTTTAGTTCCATCCACATCTATACAAATGACCTTATTTCATTCCTTTTAGTGGTTGAGTAAATGCCATTGTATATATGTACATCTTCTTTATCCATTCTCTGTGTTTGGATGTTTAGGTTTTTTAGTGAGTTTAGCTCAATAACCTGACTTTAGTAAGAAAAAATAAGCATCCATCACATAGGGAATGTTCACTGGTAAGCCTTAGGTTTCAGGCGGTAATGTGTCACAGGTCATGTCAGGAATAGGTGAAAGGGGCACTGGGTCTGGGGGACCTGGAGATGGCAAACCATAACTCTGATTGTTCCTTCTGGAAGGCCATTCATCTGCTCTCTTCTTCCTCCGTCTTTCCTGTTCCCCACTTACTGGTCCTCAGTCCCAGCTCTGCAGAGCACCTCCAGTGCTCCCTTCTACTCCAATACTCCTCCAGAATGCAGGCCATTTGGAAGGGAGGCCTCCCCATATCGGCCCCCACCTCCAGCAAGAGCACTTTTGTGCTTGGGAGAGGAGGACCAGACTACAGGTGGGGCCAGTCATTATGCTGATTTCTGGCTGGTGTGGGGATGTAAACAGAAGGAAGCCAGTGTAGGAAATTACAGAAATTGTGAGCTTTTGTTCTGTCTAGGCCAAGTTTAACCAGGAGGGCCCAGCTTATATTCGGGCTATATTTTGTAGCCCCCAGGAATGATCTGAACTAAAGCCAATGAACGTCTCTATTTCCAATTGAATTGCTGCCTAGAACCAAGCCAGCAGTGCTGCCTTGGTATGACTGGCGAGCCTCTGAACAAGGAGTGTGGGTGGGCAGGGATGGACCCTGAACAGCCTTGGGGATCCCATCTCTATCTCAAGGAGCCTGGGGAAGCTATGCTGAGACTGGAATTCAGATCTTTCACAGGTTGCCTGGTTAATAATTGGGCTTCTTTACCTGAAGGCAGGTAAAGAACCTGCCTGCAAAGACAGGAGACATAAGAGATGCAGGTTCAATCCCTGGGTCAGGAAGATCAACTGGAGAAGGGTATGGCAACCCACTCCAATATTCTTGCCTGGAGAATCCCATGAACAGAGGAGCCTGGCAGGCTATAGTCCATAGGGTCACACAGAGTTGGACACAGCTGAAGCAAATTAGCACACATGTATGTGTATATATATATATATATGATTCACTGAGTTTTAAATCAACTCAATCACTTGTTAACTGAATCACTAAATTGACTATAACTTCCATTTAAAGAGTAAAAATTATAAAGGAGTCTCAAGACACAACCCTGCTGCCCTACAGCACAGGGATTAAGAGCAGAGTTCTCACCCAGACTGGCTGAGTTTCTGCTGTTTCTCTGTCTCTTACCACCCACATCAACACAGACCCATTAAACAAACTTTGCACCTCGGTTTTCCATTTCTAAATGGAATGCTAGCAGTATCTACCTTGAATTGTGAGAATTAAACGCAGGTTGAAAAACTGAAAGCTCTTAGAATATTATCTAGCGTATGGTAGACAGTTGAGAAAAGACAGACTCCATTGCTATTCGCTGGTCAAATTCAGAGTCCATTCTATTCAGCCCTGACTTTGGACGGGAAATCTGATGTAAGCAGCACTTTCTGGAAGGCAGCAGGAAATGGGGCATATGTGGGAAACGCATCCTGTGGGATACCCTTCACAGGCTGCATGAGGCCAGTTATGGGGAACTTGACACCTACTGATTTCTGTCATCTGTCACCAGAGTTGGTGTTCCCTTGAGCTCCCCTGCCCATAAGAGACGACCTCTAGGAAGGGTGGCAGAAGGCAGGTGTTGAAAGGGTGTCTGACAATGAGGACTGTCCCATCCTTTCTCCTTGGCTCCCTGCTGCCCTAATGCAGGCATCTCATATTTATTTCCATGGCTCCGGTTTTCTGATAAAAGCTTGGCCGTTTGAGAAACTGAAGATCCCAGACACAGTGAATGTGATTTAAGATCCAACTCACAGTCCCTGCCTTGTGCTGAAGGTGTTACAAATTGTCCCTGGAGGCAGGATGTCTCTATGTTGAAAATGAGAACACAGCAGTGCAGGAACAATCAACAAGGCCAAACACGGTCTCCTGACCTTTACATCAGTAGTGGGTAGTCCGGTTCTGAATTAATGAAGGATTATCATTTCAGGCCAAGCACCACACCTCCCACCTCCATCCCCAGCTGTTCAGTGCCGTCATCTTCTGTCTTGTGTGTGTCTGCTCTGGAAAACTGCCAACACCCTCCAGCTCTGCATCCCTATACTGGTTTTACTGGTTTCCTCATTGTCAAGTGGAGTCTCTACTCAACAATACTTTGTTTTTTTAACGTTGTATGTGGACCATTTTTAAAGCCTTTATTGAATTTGTTGCAATATTATTTCTGATTTATGATTTGGTTTTGTAGTTGCAAGCAATGTGGAATCTTAATTTCCGAGGCAGGGATCAAACCCACATCCCCTGCATTGGAAGGTGAAGTCTTAACCACTGGACCACGAAAGAAGTCTCTCAACAGAGCTTCTCATTTCAATTCCTTCTGGACAGTATTGCTGGAACAGAGTGCTAAGGCTCTAATTTGATCTAATTTGCTGATGTTATTCTGGAGAAGGCAATGGCAAGCCACTCCAGTACTCTTGCCTAGAAAATCCCATGGATGGAGGAGCCTGGTAGGCTGCAGTCCATGTGGTCGCTAGGGGTCGGACACGACTGAGCGACTTCACTTTCTCTTTTCACTTTCACACATTGGAGAAGGAAATGCAACCCCCTCCAGTGTTCTTGCCTGGAGAATCCCAGGGACGGGGGAGCCTGGTGGGCTTCCATCTATGGGGTCACACAGAGTCGGACACGACTGAAGTGACTTAGCTGCAGCAGCAGCTGATGCTATTCAGCATTTCCTCTCTGATTATGGCTCTCCTACACCCACAGATTTCTTAGCTTTTCTATTAATACCTCTGCAGTTCACCCTCTTCTGCAACACACTCCAACTCTTAAGGAGCTGTGCTGGGAAAGCGGTCAGTGTGATCCTCACCAAACTTGACCTTGCTTGACTACTCCATCAGCCTTTCCCAAAACAAAGTGTCACTCATACTGGAAAATTCCCTCTGTTTGTCCCACAACCCCCTCCAGCTACTGCTCCATTCTTTTCCTTTACTCCAGTGACAAAGTTTTGTAAAATTCATATTTATTAGCTGCCTCTGACTGCTCATTTTCCATTCATACGTCAGCCCACTCCAGCTGATTTTCTGAAATTTCTTTCACTTACTCTCCTCTAATCCAGGACACCAATGACTTCCATGTTGATGAGTCTGCTGGAGATTTTCCTGTTTGATTTTACTGGAATATTTAGCACTGTTGATGACCCCTCTTCCTTAAAACTCTCTTCTCTTGATCTCTTTGGATGCCATGCTCTCCTAGATTTTTCTTTCACATTTGTTTACTCAATCGCAGCCTCCTTTGCTGCCATGACTTCCCAGGACCTTGAGGAGAATTGCTATGACTCCTTTTCTCTCTCTTCCTACGTATCTCATCTGTTCTCCCTGTTGCAAATGCTCTCTGGGTACTCAGTTCAGTTCAGTTACTTGGTCATGTCTGACTTTTTCTCTGGGTACTGGCAACTTCCAAACTCATATCTCCAAAGTAAACCACATGTCAGAGCTTCAGTCTTGTATACTTAACTGCCTACTTGACATCTCTATTTTTTTAATTTAAAAACTTAAAAAAATTATTTTACAGAAGTATAATTGATTTACAATGTTATGTTAGTTTCTTCTATACAGCAAAGAAATTTATGTATATATATATATATATATACACATACACATTATTTTTTCCATTCTGGTTTATCACAAGATATTGAATATAGTTCTCTGTGCTATACAGTAGGGCCTTGTTGTTTATTTATTCTAAATATACTAGTTTGCATCTAATAATCCAAGACTCCCAATCCATCTGCCTCACATCTCTTCTCCTCCTTTGTAACCAACCACAAATCTATGCTCTATGTCTATGAGTCTGTTTCTGTTGAATAGATAAGTCCATTTGTCATATTTTAGATTCCACATACAAGTGATATCATATGATATTTGACTTTCTAACTTCACTCAGTATGATAATCTCTAGTGGCATCCATGTTGCTGTAAATTGCATTATTTCACACTTCTTTATGGCCAAGTAGTATTCCATCACATGTATGTATCATATATTCTTTATCCATTTATCTGTCAATGGGCATTTAGGTTATTTCCAAGTCTTGGCTATTATAAATGGTGCTGCTCTGAACATAGGTGTGCATATATCTTTTTGAATTACAGTTTTGTCTGGGTATATGCCCATGAGTGGGATTGCTGGGTTATATGGAAACTATTTTTTAGATTTTTGAGGAACCTCCATACAACTTTCCATAGTGGCCACACCAACTTACATTCCCACCAATATTGTAGTAGGGGTCCCACATCCTCTCTGGCATTTGTTATATGCAGATTTTTTTTTGATGATGGCATCTCTGTTTGGATATTTGACTTGTTTAGGCTTAACATGTCTGACACTGAGCTCTTGATAACCCTTCCAATTAGTTCCTTCTCCAGTCCTCCCCATGCCAGAAACATAGGGGTCAGTCTGGATTGCTCTTTCTTATCTCCCAGGTGCAATCCATCAGTGTGCATTCATGCACACTAAATCAATTCAGTCATGTTTGACTCTTTGAGACCCCATGGACTGTAGCCCACCAGGGTTCTCTGTCCATGGGATTTTCCAGGCAAGAATACTGGAGTGGGTTGCCATTTCCTCCTCTAGGGCATCTTCCCAACCCATGGATAAAACCTGGGTCTCTTCTGTCTCCTTCATTGGCAGGTAGGTTCTTTACCGCTAGTGCTACCTGGGAAGCCAAGTGTTCTCAATTTTATTTTTAAAATAGATTGTGGAAACCTCAACTCCTTTCCTTTCTATGATGTAATCATCATTGGCCAAGACCATATCAATATCCTTCCAGCTGGTTCTCTACAGATGCCATCAAATCCATCCCTCCCATTAGAAGAATCCACTGGAAACACCAATCATCTTCTCTATTGCAAGGCTGACAAAACCTACCCACAGAAGCGTGGTTCTGATCTCATTCATTCCCTGCACTCATATACACAAAATGTTTAAGTGATGGCATATCCCTTTGCCTTCCTTTCATTTTCTCCTTTTATTAGATTCCTGGAATGTTTCCACATATTGGAACCCCATACTTTTTATGTTGCATGGCTGCATGCCCGGTGGAAAATCTAGCCTAGTGGCCAAAATTAGGTGATGTGCTATCAGGGTTGGGTCCCAACATGTCTTTTCATTGTTCTTCTCAGTGTGTTTTTGGGTTCCAACTTAGAGTCGGATGTTAATCCTACATCATTTATTAGTTCACTAGGGAGAATTAAATGGCAATCCACTCCAGTGTTCTTGCCTGGAGAATCCTGTGGATGGAGGGGACTGGTAGGCTGCTGTCCATGGTGTCGCAAAGAGTTGGACATGACTGAAGTGACTTAGCATGCATGCATTGGAAAAGGAAATCGCAACCCACTCCAGTATTCTTGCCTGGAGAATCCCAGGGACAGAGGAGCCTGGTGGGCTGCTGTCTATGCAGTCGAACAGAGTCAGACACGACTGAAGTGACTTAGTAGCAGCAGCAGCATGGAGAATTAATTGCTTGTAGAAAAGCTGACAGCCATGGAATGGTGTATAAGCAGCTGTTGCTATCAACTTTGAGCAGCATGTAGAAAGCTCCAACTTTGTCCCAAACTGCTCTCCCAGTGACTTGCATCCAATACCTGGGCTTATCTTAATAGAGTCACTCATTCATCATTGTCTTCAGTGGAAAGAATAAAAGTTGATTTACCAGTCACTAGTAATTCCAAACGGAATGCTTGGGGTCTTATTTTAAAAAGACTTCTAAAATGAAGCAACTGATAAAGGATTAATCTCCAAAATATACAAGCAGCTCCTGCAGCTCAATTCGAGAAAAATAAATGACCCAATCAAAAAATGGGTCAAAGAACTAAACAGACATTTCTCCAAAGAAGACATAAAGATGGCTAACAAACACATGAAAAAATGCTCAACATCCCTCATAATCAAAGAAATGCAAATCAAAACCACAATGAGATACCATTTCACACCAGTCAGAATGACTGCTATCCAAAAGTCTACATGCAATAAATGCTGGAGAGGGTGTGGAGAGAAAGGAACCCTCTTACACTGTTGGTGGGAATGCAAACTAGTACAGCCACTATGGAGAACAGTGTGGAGATTCCTCAAAAAACTGGAAATAGAACTGCCATATGATCCAGCAATCGCACTTCTGGGCATACACACCGAGGAAACCAGAATTGAAAGAGACACATGTACTTCAATGTTCATCGCAGCATTGTTTATAATAGTCAGGACATGGAAGCAACCTAGATGTCCATCTGCAGATGAATGGATAAGAAAGCTTTGGTACATATACACAATGGAGTATTACTCAGCCATTAAAAAGAATGTATTTGAACCAGTTCTGATGAGGTGGATGAAACTAGAGCCTATTATACAGAGTGAAGTAAGCCAGAAAGAAAAACACCAATACAATATACTAATGCATATATATGGAATTTAGAAAGATGGAAATAAGAACCCTGTATACGAGACAGCAAAAGAGACACAGATGTATAAAACAGTCTTTGGGACTCTGTGGGAGAGGGTGAGAGTGGGATGGTTTGGGAGAATGCCATTGAAACATGTATATTATCATATGTGAAACGAATCGCCAGTTCAGGGTCGATGCATGTTACAGGATGCTCAGGGCTGGTATGCGGGGATGACCCAGAGGGAGGATAAGGGGAGGAGGGAGGTGGAAGGGGGGTTCTGGAGGGGGAACTCATGTACCCCCGGGTAGATTCTTGTCAATGTATGGCAAAACCAACCAATATAATATTGTAAAATAATTAGCCTCCAATAAAAATTAAAAAAAGAAAAAAAAAGACATCTAGGTGGGAAGACTTAATAAAAGGAAGGAAAGAGCTACTTGCTACAGGCTGGCCAGTCTAGAGATGACACAGGACAGCCCTAAAAGTTCAAGGTCACTCTGTGCAAATGGCAGGTGGATAAGAGCTGGCTGAAGTGGGCAGTGGGCACCTTCCCAGTGTTGCCAAAGACCCTAAAAGCTCATCTTTCAGTCACAGGTTTTCTTTTCTCCTTGGTTCTCACCAGCCTGTGATTCTGTCTGCTCCACTAGACAGTAATCTCCTAATGAACTAAGATGCTTCCTCATCACTGTCCCCTCAACACCTCTTATGTCTAGCACACAGTAGTCCCTCATTAAACATGTTCCACAGTCAAGGAAGAAGAGTTGCTGTGCGCTACTCTGGGAGTGGACAAGGGCAGTGAAATTGGAGATACGGGGTTATAAATGGGCAACATCATCAACCACAGATTCCTCAGGAACTTCTTTGTGTCTGGTCCTGTCAGACATTAGAGAAAATTCAAGACCTGAATAAAATACCCTACCCCTTGATCTAATCAAGGACTTCTAAGTAGAGATGAAGTAAGTATAACAGGGTGTACAGTAAGAATTCTGAGAGAGAAGAATAAACGAGCTGGAAATAGGTCTACAACAAAGATGGCACCTAACCATTTCAGACAGAAGCCAGGAGAAAATGTCATCTTGGAAAAAGAAGATGAGCAAACAACCTACACGAAGACAGAAAGGTAGAACACAGTGTAGCTCATCTTTGAGTCAATGGGGGGCCCACCTGGGAAATCTGAATGGAATCAGAACTCAGAGGCTGGGGAAATAAGCAGGTTTGCTGGGGATGCAAATCAGGGTGGGTCTAAATCATCAGACCCCGGGGGTCTGGGTGTATGGGGTTAAGTTAAAAACCTAGAGCAAGATGCTGGAAGAACTAGGTTGGGATCTGGGCTGTCACTTCAGTTTTACGCTCATTCTCAGTGCCTTCATTGTATCCAACTCTTTGTGACCCCATGGACTGTAAACCACCAGGCTCCTCTGTTCATGGGATTGCCCGGCAAGGATGGGTAGCCATTTCCTTCTCCAGGGGAATCTTCCAAATTTATTAAAACAAGGATTTCTCAGACCCTTCTCAGCTCTGATTTCTCAGAGATTCAACTGAGAACCTGTGTACCTGGGAACCAATCCAGAAGCACAGTTTTGATGAACTCTAATGTGCAAAATGGAGAAGAGACAGGCTGACAAGACTCCTTGGAAAACTCCTTGGAAAAGCCTCTGATTATAACACTCCCTCAGCAGTGTTGGGGGTGGGGGTGGGATTGCGTGAGAGCAGTGAGCCTGAAAGACAAAAGTCCTGAGTCTTGGATAGGATCCCATCACTTCCTAGGCTGTGTGACTATGTACAGGTCACTTCTGTTCTCCAAATGCCAGTTTTCCATCTGAAAAATGGGGCTATGGATACCTGTTTCCAAAGCTGAAAGCATTTAATGGGACAGCATCCCTGGAAATGCACACTTGGGTGATCAGCAGAGATCCTGTGCCCAGTAACTACCCTGAGCTTCCAGGCTGTCATTGAACCAAGATCGCATCAGGCAACCACAATGGCAACCTCACTTCCGGGTGGAGTTGAGGATGGCTGAGTCCCTTCCCCAGGGCTCAGCCCCTGGAGCCGGACCCCCTCATTAATGCCTTTATTGTTCATTTCCACTCTGTGGAGCCCATTGTTGGTGGTGACGTTGCAACCTTCCTACGCAGGGGCCTCCAGAGTCATGTGGCCGTGAGAGAACTGGAGATAGTGATTAATAAACAATCAGGACGTCTGCCTTTCTGGGGAGGGTGCTGTCTCCTCAGCATGAATATGCATGGGCCCCCTAGGATGACTTGAAGCCTGGAGAGAGGACACGGTGGGTTGGCCCACAGCTGAGAGTGGCAGGCAGGCTGGTCACCGGGGAGACGCAACAAAGCCCGCTCTGCTCCTCACCGAGTGGAGCAAAGCAGGCAGCTTTCAGCAGCAGTGCCATCAGCTTTGCCATCACCCAAGAAGACAGGCTGGCAGATGTGAACATAAATACATCCCCCTCTTGCCTCACCTCAGTGCCCTGAGGAGCTATTAGAGACTTAAAATTACCATTTCAGTAAATGGAAAGAGAGAGAGAGAATTGGAGAGGAAGAGGCTGTGTTTGTTAACTTGGGGACATTGTTGGCTTTTCTGGCTCCTTTTTCCTCTGTGGCACCCTGGGGAGGGTGGAGACAGGCTGGGTCTTCAGAGGTGCAGGAGCGACACCTTCAGATCCTGCCCTGTCCCTTCTCAAATTCCGATTAGGATCCAGCCTCGCCTAAAGCCAAAGATACATCCATACCACATCGCAGAGGGTTCTGTGATGCCAGGGAGCTAGGAAGGTGTCAAGCCTGAACCCCTTCGGGTCCCCACCCCCAAGGAGGGGGGCTGGGGCCTGAGATCACAGAAGAAGTTTTCTAACCCTAAGTCTGGTGGAGCTTAGATCCATTACAGCCATTCAATAACTGCTTATTTAGTTCGAATGAATAAATTCTAGATGTTTAGTAAATATTTGGTGATAGATGATTGATTGAATCAAGCAAGACGTTTGAATCCCCTTGTACAAGAAGGAATCATCTGATATGATAGTCACTTAAGCCTAAATATGTCCCATCGTGACTTAAGTGCAGGTTTGAGTGGAGAAGGGGAAAGAGATGTGCACACACACACACAAAACACATGCATGACTCCACACTGTGGTCATGCAAACACACCCGCCAGCAGCCTGTGGCCCTCATTTATTCACACCACAAGTGTCAATGGACAACCTAATTTGGCATCGTGTGTATGTAGGTGATGGAGGGTGAACCGGGAGGGGGTCTGCCCTCATGGCATGACCCCTCCTGTGGGGAAGTCAGAAAATAAACAAGGAAATGAACAGGGCAACTGGGGATCTAGAGAAACCCTTAAACATACACCTTCCTTCCTGCATTCTGAATTTCTTCTTTAGCTCCCATGAACATTTAAAACAGCACAAGCAGAATGGGTAGCTGGCTTTCTAGGGTACAGGGCCAAATCTAATTTCTGAATTGTTGTCTTCTTGCCCTGGATCTCAACAACAGGACCAGGAGAGTCAGCCTGCCCTGCAAAGGAGAGCATTAAGAAACTGCCTGTGGCCCACACTGCAGAGCCTGGATTTGGAGTTGTTTCTTAAGAAACAAAAGCCTGATGGCTTTTCACTCAGCTCCTTTTGGATTCAGGCCAAGAGTGTCAAGGGGTTGGGTGTGTCCCAAGATCCAAGTGGATTTCCTTTTCTCTCCTGGAGAAGGAATGGCTTATTCGGCAGAGAAGGTACAATCTGAGAAGGTCTTTGTGCTTGGCTTAATACCCTAGATTCACCAGCTTGAAATTCCTAGTACTTTTGAACCAGGGAACCAGCATGTTTATCTTGCACCAGATACTGTAAATAATGCCACTGGTCTGGCTTTCAAAGACTGGGTAGAGCTTGACTTTGGGTTCATCAGTTATCTCCTGGAAATTCCCTTTCTTCTAGAATATGAGTCAGAATTTGTTCTGAGCATTCTTCCAAGCCTGATGCCACAGGAAGGACACTTTGAATATCAGTCCCAGACTAAGTGTCTGAGATATGGAGATCCAGCTCTTGAAAACAAGAGTGAGCAAAGCCCCAGTCAGAACCCATCCATTCTGGTGCTCTTACTGTGATCGAAATCTCTGCACTTTATCTAAGAGGTTAGGAGACTCTTGGGAGGAACTTGGTGAATGAAGATCCCAGCCTTTCTACTAGGGTAATAAAATGTGAGACAAAAACACACAAACAAAATCCTTCTTGTCTTTGCTACCTGTACCACTTGAGTTGAATGCTGCATCTAGGAAATAGCTCAAGACTGAAAGAAGAGGCAAAGAACAGTGATCTGATTGTTTACACCCTTCCTTCTGTTTGGGTTCCTCTGAAAGCTAGAAGCAGACTCCATCAGGAGGAAGACTCAGTGTTCCAGATACTTTAATCTATGGACAATCAGTCAGGATATACTTGGTTATTCTGAGGCAACAAATGATCCCTAGCTCTTTCAGAATCAAAGGTCACTCTGGCTCATACTCTGTGTCCAGGGAGAGCTGGCTGTGGGACTCTGTGCATCCTGGCCACTCAGCAACCCACAATGATAGAAGGGTCATCACAGCACACGCTCACACGATCACTATAGCAGGAAGCAGATATGGCAAGTGGTACCCTGCATCTTGGAACTTCACTGGAGAGACTTGCCTAGTGCTCCAGTGTTAAGACACTGTGCTTCCAAAGCAGGGGACACAGGTTTGAGTCCTAGTCAGGGAACAAAGATTCCATATGCTATGTGGCGTAGCCAAAAAAAAAAAAAAAATCTCACTGGAAGTGACATACATAATTTCTGCTCACATTTAATTGGTCAAATCAAATCCTATGGTCATAACTAGTTTTTATTTCAATCCTACTGCATGTTCAGAAACAGAGAAAACTGGAAATAGCTATGAGTAAAATCAACAACTATACACACGTGTCAAGGCTGAATATCCTTCATTCCCACTACATCTGGCATTATGGAAAGAGTGACAAAGGGCAGGGTTCTGGACAGAGTCTTTTCTTTCCATTCTTATTAAAAGGACTTACCTTTCCTACTGTCCTCAGGGATAACGTAAGCAGTCAGTAGTGGATGAAAAGAACAGATAACATTTGTTGAATACTCAGTGCCATGCACTGTTGTAGCACTCCAATCCTCATGGCAGGGCTATAGCGTAGATCAAGTATCAGCCACTTCACAAATGAGGAGGCTGAGACACAGAGAACCGTGTAACTAATCCTAGATTACGCAGGGAGAAGTACGTGAAGTCCAGTCTAAAGCTGGCTCTTAAGCACTGTGTTGGGCGTGTGTGCGTGTGTGCTAAGTCACTTCAGTCATGTCCAACTCTTTGCCACCCTATGGACTTTAGCCTGCCAGGTTTCTCTGCCCATGGAATTTTCCAGGCAAGAAATACTGGAGTGGGTAGCCATTTTCTCCTCCAGGGGATCTTCCCAACCCAGGGATTGAACCCATGGCTCTTACATCTCCTGCACTGGCAGGTGGGTTCTTTACTCTAGCACCACCTGGGAAGCCTGCACTTGATAGGAGGTTCCCAATAAGCTTCCAAATGCCATCCTTCCTGAGTATTGAATCAACACTTCTGCCTCGGACTTCACTTGGGCTGTCAGTGGCCTCCAGGAGGTCAAAGGAGCATCACTGCTTTTTTCTGGGACCCCACACTCATAAACAAGTTTCTGGGATCCATCAGGTCTCATATGACCTCATCTTTCTGTTCATGAGCTCAGAGGCCAAAGCACAGGCTGCCTGAGTCCTGGAACCTCCCAAATGCCAAGAAAAAAAGAATACTTCTCTGTGCGAGCCTTCTCTTCACCCCAGCCAGCTTCTCATATGACTTGGAGAAACACAGCCAAGGATGGGGCTCCCTTCCTCCTCCAGCTCTCTACCTGCAACACTCAGGAACCATGAGTTTCACTCCTCAGAGGCTATCTTCCATAAAATAACATCTGTCACTGACAGCCGCCCTTGAGGGCCTTACACAAGGGGCTCTTTCTGCCAAGAAGACAGGACTCCAGAATGTTTGGGGGTCTCAGGAGATGCCTGTGAAAGGATCTTAAAGGCCAGAGCCTCACAAATGAGGAGGGGGAGCCTGAGTGGAAAATGGGACCTTGCTGTGTTCTGTGTTGCTCCGGAGAACAGACTAACAGGCTGGCGCTGTGTCCATCCTGGCTGTGAGCTCTTCCAAGACACAGTTTCTTGTGCCCTTCTTTGCTAGCCCCCGTGCCAACCCAGATGAATTACCACTGAGCTCAGGGGTCATTCCTGGGATATGGGAGATGACAAGGGAGGAAGATAGAGATGCCTCAGGTCATAAGCTAAAATTTACAACCTGAGCCCATACTGCCCAGATTAACACCTCTCTCTCCAGAAGACCAAAGACAAGAGCAAGAATTTCCCTCTTAGGCAGAATTTGAAGGCCAGAACCAGATCCACTGGCTCCTAAAAACAAAATTCAATGCCTTGGTCCTCAGGGACACTTCTTTGAGTAAAGAGTTGCCTTTTCTTCAGTATTTTCCAAGAAATAAATGCTCCTAATTGGTGATGATGCTCAGTCGTGTCCAACTCTTTGCAACCATATGGACTATAGCCCACCAGGCTTCTCTGTCCGTGGAATTTTCCAGGCAAGTGTACTAGAGTGGGTTGCCATTTCCTCCTTCAGAGGACCTTTCCAACCCAGGGATCCAACCTGCATTTCTTGTGTCTCCTGTACTTGGCAGGCAGGTTATTTACCACTGAGCCAGCTGGAAAACTCTGATACTCCCATTTGGTCTCCCCTAACTCAGGGTGAATAAGCTTATCAGTTTTCCCCCTTCTCACTGACAGGGGTGGCCAGGCAGTATGAGAAGGTCACGGCAGCTGGTAAAGTGCAAAGGGAAAGGGATGTGAGTGGAGAAAAGCCCACACGGGTTGTGGGCCTTTCAGTGCAGAATGGGAAAAGGCCTTCCTTCCGGGGACCCTAGGGGTCAAAGGGTCTGCCCCACAGAGGCACCTTGCAAGGTGTGGAGAACAAGGCAAGCGTACACCATAGCACTGGAGTCTCCAGTTTCATTCTGCATTTAAGAAGGGGGAAACAGGCCCAGAGAGGGTGACTGGATCACTGCTCTGGGCCGACCAGACTCAGACTCTGACTCCATGGACCAGTGGGTGCAGGTACATCAGAACCAGGGTGCCTGTATGAAAACCCCAAGGGAGCAGGTCAAAGGTCAGATTTAGCAGTTCTACCTGAGTGCCGAAGAATTAATGCTTTCAAACTGTGGTGCTAGAGAAGACTCTTGAGAGTCCCTTGGACAGCAAGGAGATCAAACCGGTCAATCCTAAAGGAAATCAATCCTGAATATTCATTAGAAGGACTGATGCTGAAACACTTTGGCTACCTGATGTGAAGATTCAACTCATTGGAAAAGATCCTGATGTTGGGAAAGACTGAAGGCAGGAGGAGAAGGGGGCAACAGAGGATGAGATGGTTTGGATGGCATCACTGTCTCAATGGACATGAGTTTGAGCAAGGTCTGGGAGATGGTGAACAACAGGGAAGCCTGGTGTGCTTGTCCATGAGGTTTCAAAGAGTCAGACATGACTGAGCAACTGAACACCAACAAAAACCTGGCACTCAGGCACCAATCAGGTGACTAGATGCTTCCCAGCCTCTCAGAGAACCTGACCCAGCCTTGGATCTACTGCCTGGGGCACCCCCTGGATAGCCCAGCCCAGGTTGGCCTGCGTCCCTGACACCAGCTTCTGGGTAGCCCCTCTGAGGGCCTGGGGTGCTTGGAGAGGGGTCAGCTAGGAGCCCAGGGATGCTGATCTCATTATGCCTGGAACCAGTAACAGGCACAGCGTGGGTGCCCAGCTCAGATCAGAAGAGGATTTCAGGGCTCCATTTAACCTAATTGGGCCAGCAATCCTGTAGTACAAAAAGCCAGGCGCCGCCTGTTTTGTTCCACTCCTCTCTTTGAAGTCTTGCCTCATCGAATTTTTAGACAAGAGATGCAGGCATTTGGCTGCTCATATTTAATGTGTAACACAGGAGATCAAAGAGCAGATAGAGATGGAAAACATCGGGGCAATAATTAGGGATTACGCCGAGAGCCGTGCCGGCTCCCCTCCCCTCCCAGCCCCCAGCCCCACTCAATCCTCAGCCCTTCTTTCATCCTCTCCTTAATTTTCTCCACCCTCCCCTGTCTCTTTCGTTCATCTCCGCTTCTCATCACGTCCCTTCCTCTTTATCTCTCCATTTCACCTCCTTCCACATTTGCTATCTCCTCCTGTCATGACAATTGCCCACCCACCTAAGCTCCTGCTGTCTTTCCCAAATTAAAGATCCTCCGATCGGGACTTCCTTGGTAGTTCACTCATTAAGAATCCACACATGCACTGGAGGGGACATGGGTTCAGTCCCTGGTCTGGGAACTAAGATTCTACATGCTGTGCAGTGAAATAAAAAAAAAAAAGACCTGATCTTCCAGAAGTCCCCCTTCTCTGCTTTCTCTTCCTCCTTCCCTTTTCTTTCTGCCATCTTCTCTCTCTGCCTCTCTTTCTCTTTCTGTCCAATCCACACTGCCTTGCCTGATACTAGAGTCACCATGACAACAGGCCTCCATGACAATTACAACCCAGGAAACATGGCCTCTTTCCAACAGAGGTTCCAATGTTTACTGGAGTCTACTCCCTGACTCCTTAGCCCAGGTGGAGAATGAGCCTCTCCACAGTTTTACAAAGCCACCAGCAACCACAGAGTGGGAAAATCAAAGAAGGGAACATGGGAGAGAGTGAAAGAAGAGCAGAGAGTTTCAGTTCTCTGCTTCCTCTCTGATTGAGACAGAAAAGGACCACAGCCAGCAAGAGGGAGAGTTACAGAGACTGGGGTGTCTCTTTTCCCATCCTGCAGAGCTCAGCAGAAAGGAGCTTAGGGTCAGAAGCTAGAACAAGGAGTGCAACATCCAGAGTAATGTGTGTGGCAGAAATTTCTGTTCCAATAAGTGAGAGTGAAATAAACACAGCTCCAAACTCCTTTGCCTGGTTCTTGAGACTCTTAACATTTTACTATTCTAACTTGATTGGAAGGGCTGATGCTGAAGCTGAAGCTCCAATCCTTTGGCCACCTGATGTGAAGAGCTGACTCATTGGAAAAGACCCTGATGCTGGAAAAGATTGAAGGAAGGAGAAGGGGATGACAGAGGACAAGAAGGTTGGATGGCATCACTGACTCAATGGACATGAGTTTGAGCAAGCTCAGGGAGATTGGGAAGGACTGAAGCACAGGTGTGCTACAGTCCAGAGGGTCACAAAGAGTCAGACACGACTGAGCAACTGAACAACAACTTTGATTTGAAAGATATTCCCTGGCCACATGTGTACTGAGTGTCTATTTCATTTACAATCCAGCAGTAGGATGCAAAGAATAGCATACACCCTGACCTGAAAAAAATAGATGTGACAGTCTTTTGCAAAGATCCTAGGTAAGCAACCATATATTCAATCCTTAAGGCTAAAAGAAGTAAATAACAAATCGGAATAAAAAGATGCAAAGAGACACAGCACAGTTATTTCCTTATAAATTATGAAACAAATGTTAATTTCAGAAAGATTCCTTGCCAGCTAGGTACTCTGACAGGCTTTAAGAAGTGGAGCTCGAGTTTTCTCTGGTAGGCTTAGTAGGATCTGAGTAGGCAGACGAGTTTGGGGAGGACGGCACAGGCAGCCTGGAGCAATCACTTAGCCACATCAAGAGAGGACTTGAATGCCAGGCTAATTTGTTTGGACTTGATCATGTAGTTTACGGGAAAAGCATTGAAGACAGATTGCAGCTACTTACCCACAAATTAAGAAGTTCAAAACACATGTAATTCATTTTACAAAAAGTGAGTGGCACTGAGAGATATTGCTAGAAATTCTGTGCATGGAAGGAAAAGGAATATCTAGGTGTGGGAGTGACCCCACAAGCTGACTGCGCCACTAACCTCACTCCCCAGCAGGGAGGTCACTGGGCCACTCCCCAGCCTGGTCATAGCAAGACTTGCTGACTTACTGGCCGCCATGATATCACCTGCTTCCTGCTTGATGCTATATAGAAGAGATGGGGTTTGCCTTGGAAAGCTTATTTTCCTTTTCCAGAAAGGAAATTTCAAACCATGTCAAAGACCGATAGTATCTTATTCGCAGAGAATATAATCAGTGTACATACACTCATGCTCAGTTGCTCAGTCGTGTCCAACCCTTTGTGACCACATGGACTGTAGCATGCCAGGATCCTCTGTTCATGGAATTTCCCAGGCAAGAATACTGGAGTTGGTTACCATTTCCTCCTCCAGCAGATCTTCCCAACCAAGGGATTGAAACTGCATCCCCTTGCATCTCCTGCATTGCAGGAGGACTCTTTACCTCTGAGCTACCAGGGAAGCCCTCTAACCAGTGTATGTTCTATTAATTTCAGTCTCGGAGCTGGAGATTAAACGAGGTGGCTTCTCTGATGGGCAGGGCGATCCAGTAGAAAGGAAGCGTAACCAGGAGGCCGTGCTGGGGCCTAGCTCTGCCACCTGCCACCCAAGGGACCTTAGAATGTCAGGTAACCTCTCTCAGCTTTCATTCCCTCATTTAAACAATGGCCAAAATCCAATGGAGCCTGTTCATCTCATCAGGCTGCTATGGAGATGGACAGAATACATAATAAAAGCAAATTCCCTCAGGATGGTGAAAGTTACCTCTGACTGATGGAATGCATGTCTTTTGCCATTGGTGGGTGACCCACACACCTGGTCTAGGAAGCCCCTCTGTGAAAAAAGATGTGATCCATTGAGCCTCAGTTTCCTCATTGGACAAAAGTAAAGGTGGAACTAAAGTCTCTTTTTTCTTGAAAATGCAGGGCAGTGAAAAATGACTCAAGGTGGGGCAAGAGCAGAGCATGAAGCTACATTTAATCAGTGAGAAATTTATTTCCTTTTTAATTATCTTTCAATCCTTCAAGTCTCAACTTGGCTCGAATTTTTGGTTAACACTTCTCTAATATCTGCTAATTTGTCTTTCCAAAGAAGAGACAGTAGGCCTCTGGCTCAGAACCTTGGCAAGCAGCAATACCTACCTAGAATTTAATGACTTAGCTGAGTTCTCCTTATATTTCTTTTCTGCCTTCCACTTAGGGGAAGTAATATTGGTTTTTCCATTTACAGTAATGATGATTTCCTTTCTGGACATGTTTATGTAAAAAGGTGAGTGCTATTAAAGGAAACTATCGTATCAATAATAGTGCAGAGATTATAGAGATAATGGCAAAAATCAAGGCAGTAGCAGGAGTTTCAGAAATCCCTAAAATTCCTTCCAGTGGTTTCTTTCCCTGACACTCTCCCTCCACCTTCTGATAGGGGTGCAATTCCCCCCATGGCTTGTCTCTACTTTGGGAAGAATCAGACCCTCAGAGACCCTCATTTAGAACAAGAACAACAGTGACAACAAAAGGAGGGCCTTAGAAATTTCCCACAGTACATTCATGTATGATCTCTCATTTGATTTTCCACCATTGTACGAATGAGAAAAATGAGACACCTTTGCATTTACATGATTTGCCTAAAGTCATTCTGTAAATGATCAATCGGGGCTCTAACAACATTCCTCCAAAGTCCTGATTCTTTCCAGAATTTCTCACTGTTTCTATATCCCCATCATACCAGGCTATAAGATACCAAGAGATCCTTTTGAGTTGAAAAAATAATTAATGGAATTTCTTCACTACAGGGAAGAAGCCAGCTCCTTCATCCACAGTTATATGATGGATACTACACATGGTACTTTAACAGAATGGAAAGAGGAAAAGTCCCAGCCCGCTAACCTTTTACTCTTCTAACAGGAACAGCAGGTAGAGCAGTAAAGAAAGGTGTAATTGACATCTTCCATTGACGTCACAGCTACTGGCTTTTTAGGGGACGTTTTTCTTGGTCAGAAATCCCTATGCTATAATCCTTTAAATGAATCACATTGAAATCACATCTATTACTCATTTAACAAACACCATGTACCTTTGATGTGCAAGAGTGTAAGACATAGGCCATGAACAAAAAGATTGCAATCTTACAGAAGGGATTAGAGTTGAGCACACAAATTACTATAATACAAAGCAGAGTGTGATAAAATAATCGTGATTATGAGCTATTATAAAAATACACATTTATGAAGATTTAACTGTGTGCAATTTTGTGACTCCTTGGAAAAGGCCCTGATGCTAGGAAAGATCGAGGGCAGGAGAAGAGGGCAGCAGAGTATGAGATGGCTAGATAGCATTGCCGACTCAACAGACTTGAATTTGAACAAACTCTGGGAGATGGTGAAGGACAAGGAAGCCTGGGGTGCTATAGTCCATGGGGTCACAAAGAGTTGGACACAACTTAATGACTGAACAACCACTGTGTGCCGGGTACTATTCTAAGTACTTTATATATATATATTCAATCTGCAGAACAATTCTATGAGATAAATACAACAGTATGCCAGTTTTTCAGATGAGGTGGCCAAGGCTTAGATAAATAAGCTGCTCAAGGTCAGCCAGGTCCTAAGTGACAGAATCATGCTAAAGGCACCTGACTCCAGGACCTGTAGAATCACCTACTCAGTGCTTGCCAGAGCTGCATTCTCTGCTAAAGCATCTTTAACCACTAACCCACTTTTACTCTCTATCAGGTAGTGTGGCAATGTGACTGAGGGCAGACCTGGAACCAGGCTGCCAGGCTTGAATCCCCGCACTGGTGCTCCCGGTTCTATAGCACTGGGGAAGTTGCTTAACTTCTCTCTGCCTCCATTCTATCTCTAAAAGAGGTTAGTTGTATAATAGTTTGTTGGTGGTGGTGGTGTTCAGTCGCTCAGTCATCTACGACTCTTTGCGACCCATGGACTGCAACATGCCGGACTTCCTTGCCCTTCACTATCTCCTAGAGTTTTCTCAAAGTCATGCCCATTGAGTTGGTGATGCCACCCAAGCATCTCATCCTCTGACGTCCCCTTCTTTTCCTGCCCTCAATCTTTCCCAGCATCAGGGTCTTTTCCAATGAGTCAGCTCTTCGCATCAGGTGGCCAAATTATTAGAGCTTCAGCTTCAGCATCAATCCTTCCAATGAATATTCAGGGTTAATGGTTAAATAAGTTAATAAATGCAGAGAGCTTAGGAGCCTACCCAGCATGTAGTACATGCAAAAACTAGATGAGTAAATGCTATTATGATGATGATATAGATATTATTAGTCTCATTTTATGGGCAAAAATACTAAGATTCTGAAAATGAAGTAGCTTGGGTGAGATTTTATATCTGCTAACTCTTTCCATTATGTAAATGAAGTGGTGTTTAGAGGAACAAATAATTAATTTCAATCCAAAGGAGAGGATGAAGGGAGTTCAGAGGCTGGATAGACTCTGGTTCCAAGTAGAAGCAACGTGATGGAAACTGCAGGGGAGGAAAGATTGGAGGTGGCCAGTAGATTCACTGGGCCAGAATGGGGGCCCCTAGGAAAGAACCTTCATCTCATGCAAAGTCTAAAATGACAAAAAACATGGAAAGCTATGGAGAGCTTCAATCAAAGGAGTTGTATCCGAACCAGAAGCAGCTAAAATACAATGACAGGAAGGACAGAGTAAAGACTAAGAAGTCAGAAAGACACTGACTTGACCGAGCAAGGAGTTTTGTACACGTAGGGGCATTAAAAATCAACAGGTGGAATGTATTTGTACATGTATTCATTCATTAAAAACCAGTTGCATACATGTTAAAACACAAGGCACTAGGGATATGATGCTTACTGAGCAAGATCCAATGCCAGTCTACAGGAAGCTATATAGAAAATTGAGTCAGTAATCATAGTGCAGTGATAAATATCACCATTAAAATAATAATGATATATGGAAATTAACACAACATTGTAAAGCAACACTACTGCAATAAAAATATTTAAAAATTAAAAAAAAGCATATTCTTCTTACTAAATTTACCAAGTTATGCAAATATCACCAAAATCCAGTTTTAGAACATCTTCAGTTCAGTTCAGTTCATCGCTCAGTCGTGTCCAACTCTTTGCGACCCCATAAATCACAGCACACCAGGTCTCCCTGTCCATCACCAACTCCTGAAGTTCACTCAAACTCATGTCCATCGAGTTGGTGATGCCATCCAGCCATCATGTCGTCCCCGTCTCCTCCCACCCCCAGTCCCTCCCAGCATCAGACTCTTTTCCAGTGAGTCAACTTGTCGCATGAGGTGGCCAAAGTATTGGAGTTTCAGCTTTAGTATCAGTCCTTCCAATGAACACCCAGGATCGATCTCCTTTAGAATGGACTGGTTGGATCTCCTTGCAGTCCAAGGGACTCTCAAGAGTCTTCTCCAGCACCACAGTTCAAAAGCATCAATTCTTCAGCGATCAGCTTTTTTCACAGTCCAACTCTCACATCCATACATGACCACGGGAAAAACCATAGCCTTGACTAGACGGATCTTGGTTGGCAAAGTAATGTCTCTGCTTTTTAATATGCTATCTAGGTTGGTCATAACTTTCCTTCCAAGGAGTAAGCGTCTTTTAATTTCCTGGCTGCAATCAGCATCTGCAGTGATTTTGGAGCCCAAAAAAATAAAGTCTGACACTGTCTAATCACCTAAATAAGATCCCTCATGCTAATTTACATTTATTCCTTGTTCCTATCATCAGCCTTTGTTCTACTCTATTAATCCTCTTTCTGTGTCACTTGATTTGCTTTTTCTTAAAATTTCTTATAAAAGGAATCACAAAATAAAAAATAATAGTGATGATGATATAATGACAAATGTGACAGAATCATGTAGGAGCAGAAACTAACCTAGATTAGAGGGGTCAGAAAAAACTTCCTAAAGGAACGGATAGCTAAATGATGAGTAGGAGTTAGCCAGAGGAAAGATGTGGGCAGTTTGTATTCCAGACCTGTGCAAATGCCCTGAGGCATGTAGATCACAGTCTTGTCAAGAAGGAGAATATGTTGGTGAGAATTGATTAGAGAGAAAAGGGAATAAAACATGTAGCAGGATCTAGATCATGTAAGGCCTTTGAACCAGCATCAGTGAATCTCTATTTATCATAGGGACCAAGGAGAGCCATTGAATAGTTTCAGGTAGAAAAATCATAAGATGAGATTTATTATTTAGAAAATCCACCACTTTGTGGATTGGAGGAGGCAAGAGACATTGAAGGAGATCCAGAGGAAGACAGAGTTGTAAACCTGGTTAGAGAAGACAGAAACTTTTAGAGGGACATTGTGATTGAATAGAAAAGAATTGATTTAACCTAAGTTCCTAAGGTATGAATTGAAAAGATGCGGTGATGATTAGATGCTGGGTTGTGTAGGAGAGAAAATGAGTCCAGTCACCAGGAATATGGCACTGCCACAGCAGGAACAGTAAGGTCAGGCAGAAACAGTTGGGGGATGAAATAGTTATGATTCTCTAGATAAACCATATATAAAAATGGAGGGGGGGAAGGAGGGAGAGAAAAAATGTATTTTAAGGAATTGGCTCTTGGAATCTGGAGGCTGTCAAGTCTGAAAGCTGCAGAGCAGGTTGCAAGCTGGCAAACTAGAGAAGAACTGATGTTGCAGTCTTGTGTCCAAAGACAGTCTGGAGGGTGAATTCCTTCCTTCTCAGGGACCTCAGACATTTTTTTTTTTAACCTTCAATTGATTAGAACAAGGCTTACCCATGTTATAAAGGGTAAACTGCTTTATTCAAAGTCCTCTGGTTTAAATGCTAGTCACATCTAGAAAATACCTTCACAGGAACATCTAGACTTCTGTTTGACCAAACAATTGGACACCATAGCCTAGGCAAGTAGGTACATAAAATTAATTGTCATGTGGGAGAAAGATGATTTGATTCTAGATCCTCTCTCACAGTGGGGCATCCTGGAGGAACTGCTGGCAAAACTGGTTCAAGTTCAGAAATTGGGTGGTGGATCTGGGGGTCTTGTTCTAGAAGCAACTCTGGGAGGGAGAGGCAGTGAGAAGGAAGGAAAAATATGACAGAGAATGTGCTCCCTACTGAGGAGGAAGAGAAGCCAGAGTAGGAGACTGAAGATGAGGGCAGAGATCATCGCAAGCAGGAAGACGTGGTCCCAGAATATCTACTCTAGAGAGGAGGACAATAACACTTAGGCAATTTCACTGAGTTTAGATCCTTTAGTTATCTATTTACAAGTCTGCAAAAGAATGGGGTGTCATGCATGTCAAGCAGTCTCTTGCCAGCGCCTCTGCAACTAGTTCCCTGGCAGATTTCTTGCATTTTTGGCTTCCCTAGACATTCCTCTGGTGTATCGCTCACCTCAAGAATTCCAGTAACTCTTCTGGATCAGGCACGCCCAAAACCAGCTATTCCTTTCTTGAGTGTACCCCGGGGCACCGTGTTCTCATGCTGTGATAATTTGTACGTCTTAATGTGCTCCACACATTTCATGCTTGCTGCTCCAATTTCCTCAAATAGATCTCTGGCTCCTCAGGGAAGAGGGATTAGGTCTTTCATACTGGTAGAGCTTAACCGTCACCCCCAGGCCACTGACACACCTCCTGCAACCCTGGATGAGTGTTGTGTGTCCACAAGTCCCAGTCAAATGGCTGGTGGACTGTCCTACTGCCTCGCTGACCAGCTATCTCCCATTGTGTCCCTCTCCTGGATTCCTTCTCACCTGCCTCCAGAATAACTACCTTTCAGTGACAAGCAGCATCACACTTCTTGTCTGCCATGATTCCTTCTCAGCATCACCTCTGTCAAAAGAGTACCTCTAACTTCCCTAAAAGAGTACCTCTAACATGTGTCTAAAAATTGTCCTTCAACATCAGGCCTGTACCTTCTCTTCTCCTGATTTATTCATTCAACATTCTTTCAAACAATTATTTACAGAAAAAAAAGTAGACACAGGTGACCGAGAAAAATAGGAAGGATACTTGGTCACATTGGCTTACACTCTGGTGGGGAGAGAAAGAATTAAATGAATAGGTTTTAATTTCAGATGGTGAATGATGAGGGGCTTCTCTGGTGGCACAGATGGTAAAGAACCTGCCTGCAGGAGACCTGGGTTCCATCCCTAGGTTGGCAAGATCTTCCAGAGAAGGGAATGGCACCTCATTCCAGTATTCTTGACTGGAGAATCCCATAGACAAAGGAGCCTGGTGGGATATAGTCCATGGGGTTGCAGAGTCGGACATGACTGAATGACTAACACACACCATGAGTGATGAGAGCTATGAAGGTTCTGGAGCAAGATAAGAGAATGAGAGGAAATGGGTGCTGCTTTATATGTGGAGGAAGGCTTCTCTGGGGAGGAAGCAGGAGCAGAGACCTGCTTAGGTGAGGCTGAGAAGCATACACTAACTACCTGGAAGGGAGGTATGTAGAAAGAACACAGACCCAGATACAGTGGGTTCTTAGATGGGATGTTCTCATCTCCCCTTTCATACCCTTTCCATCTGCAGAGGTTGGAAATCTTAAAAAAAAAAAAAAAATTCCCAGAATCCCTTGCAGCTATGATTTTGAAAACTAATTAGGTTGTACCAGTGACCTCCACTTGCACAAGACATGGATGGTGGACATGAGATGGTAATCTCTTCCCATGGTTTCTGACTCACTCTTCTTGGGCAAGTCATAGCTTTCCTGCAATGGTGCCTCCGCTTGTTTATTCTCTGACTTCCCAGAGCCCAGAGGCTGCTCCCAGGGTGGCTACTGCTCACGGAGACCCCCTCCCACAGCCCAGCTCTCAACAGGTACTGACATCTGTTTCTCCTGCTGCTGCTTTAAGCCTGTGAGACACACATTCTTCCCATTTTGCCAGTTCCTGGTGCTTCACCATGCCTCACTGGTGCCCTGAGCCTGCCCTCACCTGGGTCCCAAGTCCTTTCACTAAGCTCTCTTTGGGTACTCTCCCAGGTGGGCTGTATACTTCCTGAATAGAAGTTAGCCCAAGAGGGGGAGGCCTGGAGCCTTCCAGACTGAGGTGCCACTGATGTGAAGTGAGTGGTTCAAAGGAGCAAGAGGGGACCAAGGGAAATGAAGCATGGCGGGGCCCACAGAGCACAGAGTAACGGACTGCTGGTGGGCTAGGCAGGGGCTGGTCACACAGGGAGTAACCAGACATAGCCAGAAACCAGATGTCTCATCCTGAAAGCAAATGCTCTTTCATATTCTGCCCCACTGTGCCTCCAGGGCCCACACTCTTTATGTGCTTACTCTTTCCTATCTCATCCTTCTTTTGCTTCCGGTATTTTCCCAGAAATCCCACAGGGAAATGTGGGCTTAAAGAACCACCTGAGGGAAACTTCCATAAGTGGTTGAGAATTCACTTTCCAATGAAGGGACATGGATTCGATCCCTCGTTGGGCAACTAAGATCCCATAGGCTGTGGAGCCATTAAGTCCATGTGCCACAACTACAGAGCCCATAACTTCTGGAGCCTGCCTGCCACAACTAGAGAAGAGTCTCTGCACTGCAATGAAAGATCCACATGCCACAACTGAGACCCAGTGTAGCCCAAAATAAATAAACAAAAATTTTAAAAAAGAGCCAGCCTGGATGGCAGGGGGATTTGGGGGAGAAATTATACATGTATATGTATGGCTTAATCCCTTCACACCTGAAACTACCACAGCATTGTTAATCAGTTATACCCCAATACAAAATGGTTTTGGTATTAAAATAAAGAAATAAATAAAATGTTAAAAAAAAAAAACCACCTAGGGATAAGGGCAGATAAGCCAGGTTCCCCCAACATTGTTTCTATCCTAACCTATCACCCAGCCAGGAGGACAGGGCTCTGAACTCTGCCTACAGTGGCTCAGGGAGGTGTATATGAAGTCCACCAACATCATGAGCTGGCTGGTTTCATTCCCTTCTCCTGGGCCAGCATCATGGCCAGGGCAGACAAAGCTCCCTCTCAAATTTCTCATGCTTCGTATACACAGAATCTAGAAAGAGGTACTGATGAACCTATTTGCAGGGCCACAGTGGAGATACAGACGTGGAGACCTGACTTATGGGCATGGACAGAGTTGGGGAAGGAGAGGGTGAGATGAATGGTGAGAGAGAGTAGCATGGAAACATATATATTACCATATGTAAAATAGACAGCCAATGGGAACTTTCTGTATGACTCAGGGAACTCAAACCTGGGCTCTGTGACAGCCTCTAGGGGTGAGAAAAGGTGGGAGGTAGGAGGGAGATTGAAGAGGGAGGGGGATATATGTATACCTATGGCTGATTCATGTTCATATATGGCAGAAACCAAAGAAATATTGTAAAGCAATTATCTTTCAATCAAAAATAAATTTTAAAAAATTTTCTCATGCTTTCCTGTAGTACCTGCCACCCACAGCTGCTCCTCTGAAGTGCCAACAGAGGAAAGGCTCAGGTGCACTTGATTCTGTTGTGTCCTCAGTTTTTAATGCACTTAGGATTGATGACATATTTCCTCAGCCTTAAGAGCTATCATCAAAACCCCATGTCACGAAAAGTTTCCCAAGCTGCTCTTAAAAGCCTAAACCTCAGCATCATCTGGGGACATTCAATGGAGTGTCAGTTAGTTTGAGGAGAGCTTTGCATTAAGGTGAAAACTCTCAGGGCTACTTGGCAGGTCAATAAGTGTTGGGCCCCCAGGTTTCTAAGAAAACTTTCTGACACTAGGTGAACCCTTCCCTTCCACCTCACCCCACGTGACTATTTTTGGAAATCTTTCTTTGCCTAAGTTGAAATCTGTGTCATTCAGAATCATTACCATTTTAAACTCAGTGTGAACTCGTGAAAAATCTAAAATTGTAGAATGTTAATGAATGCAGCATATATGCTTTAAAGCAAGCTGGGCCCCTTTCCATTTGTAATCTGTTGTAATGAACACGTAGGCATCACGCAGGATCCACATACTGGAGTTATATGAGGCGCAGACTCAGGAATTGTCACACTACTAATGCTTAAGTGCTATAAAGTCTCTCCCTGCAACGCTGATTATTCTGTTTATCAACACAACCAAGGGTTCGAATGCACCATGCTTGCTAGCCAAATTCTACCCATCCTTCCAGATCAGTCCAGGCCCTACTTCTTCCACGAAGATAGTTCTGTTCTCATTGATCTTCCTCATCATGACTTGCCATTGGGTTTATTATCTCCCACTCATTTGGTCTGACCAATTAGAACAGTAGACTGATGAAATTTCAAACATGGTACATACTAAGTCACTTCACACATGTCTGACTCTTTGAAACCCTATGGATTGTAGCCATTCAGGCTCCTCTCTGTCCATGGGATTCTCCAGGAAGGAATACTGAAGTGGGTTGCCATGTCCTCCTCCAAGGGATCTTCCCAACCCAGGGATTGAACCTGCATCTCCAGTGTCTCTTGCACTGGCAGGCAGGCAGTTTCTTTACCTCTGGTGCCATTTGGGAAGCCCTCAAACATGGTAAAGACCTCTTAATTGGGAGTAGTTTGAAAATGGATGGAGGATTTTTGGTTCTCATAATACTTCTAGAGCAGCAGTAGCAAGAGGTGGAAAGAGAGTAGGGATGGGAGAAGTCCTGCAATGCTGGGGACAGGTCTTATACAAACCTTAAATGTCCTGCTGGATACCCAGAATGTCCTGCCTTGACACGTGGTAGGATCTCACATCCAAGACATGCCTTCTACAATGCCCATCACGTCCCATCCTGTGTCACAACATCAGGCATTATTTTGACACTACATTTACAGTTAAAGATCAATCCTCTTGTGAGAAATAACATGCTTCCTTTTTTTCTCTACTTCCACAGCCTATAATTTGAATGGTGTGCTGTCCTTGCTTCAATTAAAGCTATTTCTCTCTTTCTCTTTTCATATACAAATAAGTCTGCTCTGGTACTCATTACACTTACATGTGTTTTAGTCCTAGAATATAAGCATGTATGTCTGCTCTTTCATTTAATGTTCCTCTAGCACAGAATGGCTTCTAATCTCACTTCTCTTAAATCCAAACATTCGTTATAAGCAGGTGCAACTATCTAACTACTTCATTACATCACCTACTGCAGTTATGCCTGAAAATGTACATTTTGAAGTATACATTATTTATTTGATAATGCCTACTTTTTTATTTCGCCTTTATATTATAGTTAGGGCATTATACTGATTTTTATTATGTATATAAGTACCTTACAATATGTGCAAATTTCATTTCGATTTGGTAAATGAGGCATTACAAATTATTTGTTATAAAAGGGGATATTAAATACAATAAGTTTGAGAACCACTGATCTATTACAATCCTTCATTCTACAGAAGGAGAAAGTGAGGTACAGAGAAATTAAATGGCCTGATCAGTAAGTTGCTGATCTGGAATTAAAACCCTGATCTGACTTTCAGTTCAGTTCTCTTACTTTGTTCTCTAATTTTAGCTGAACATTGCACAGCTCTTATTTCAACTGTAGGATTATACTCACAATCTCCTTGAGAACAGAGCCATTTCATGCCTTCATTTCTCTGTAATCACCACAGTGACTAATACAGCATTAGATATATAGTAGTTACATAATATATATTTAATATACTGGTTGCGTTGAACTGAATTGCATTAAATTAAAATGAAATTATGTGAACCAAATAGGGGAGTGTTAATGCTTTATGGCAAGTAGTGCCTTGCAATGAGAAGCAATCAGAGCTATCAGTTCTGGGCCAGGAAGTCACTGTTTGCAAAACTGTATCAGATGCCCCTAGTCACCTCTCCTTTCCCTCACCTGTTAACAGGCTCTTGCCATGAATGACATTTTTGCCTTCCTCTTCTCACACGCCTTGGCTCAGGACACTTCCCAAAGACCAATCAGCATTTATCTCCAGCTGTTTGTTCATTGTTCATATCCTTCAGGATATAGATGAATGCAGTACTGGAATAGGTCTTCCAGGTCTGAAGACATTTTCGAGGAAAGAGCTAAAAGTCTGTTTTCAAATTTTTTTAGATTCTGAATAATTTTTTTACTGACTCTTTCCAAATGTGTTAGAACATTTGGTCTAGGGTGAGATGCTGTGTTGACATGATCCAGGAGCTAATTTTCTGTGTCAGTGGGAATGACACCGAAACACTGAGTCAGAAGCCAGATCAAGTGAATGTGTGTGCATGTGTGTGTGTGTGCAGATACATAAATGAAAGGAAGAGGACAGATCACTTCTACTGGGTTATACCTAATTTAGCTCCAGAAATGGAAAATGAGTCACAAGGAGGTGAGAGATACATGAAAGGGTATCAAGAGCTATTTGCAAAACTATGGGGTCAGAAGACTTCTTGAGACCAGACAACCTACAAGGACAAGTTATCTGGGACAGTGATGGAAAAATAAATATCATGGGTCTGCTGCTGCTTAGTCACTTCAGTCGTGTCCGACTCTGTGCGACCCCATAGACGGCAGCCCACCAGGCTCCCCTGTCCCTGGGATTCTCCAGGCAAGAACACTGGAGTGGGTTGCCATCATGGGTCTAGACACTGCATAAAGCAAGCTTAAAATCCTTAAATCCTGCTTTCTTAAATGACACTTTCAAATACACACATACACACACCATTGCTACCACCACCACCAATAACAACAATATTAACCATAACCATGATGAAAAAAGTTATGAAATCATTGTTTCCATCCCAACAACCTACAGAAAATAAATTATGCAAATAGTAATAATAATAAATTTTTTTAAAAAAATTAAAAGCATAGAGAGCAGACTTGTGTTTGCCGAGGGGTGGAGGGTGGGAAGGGATGGACTGGGAGTCTGAGGTAGGTAGATGCAAACTATTACCTTTAGAATGGATAAACAACCAGGTCCTAATGTACAGCACAGAGAACTATGTTCAGTATCCTGGGATAAACCAATAATGGAAAAGAACATAAAAAATAATGTATATATGTGTATAACTGAGTCACTTTGCTGTACAGCAGAGAGTGGCACAACATTGTAAACCAATCATATTCAATGTAAAAATTTATTTAAAAAGAAAATAAATGTTGTTTCAGAAAACCATCAAAGAATTGAAAACTCAAAGAACTCTCAATGAGCTGACAAGTGAGAACTCCCAAGGCACCTCAGACCTTCTGAAGACCTCCAGTAACTGGGAAACTGTCAGGACTAAGTGCAAACACCCAAGGTGCAGAAAACAGTTAGTAGGACTTAATGGTAAAGAGAGCTCACTAATGACCCCAAACTTGTCAGTTGGGCTGTAAAGTAGGGAGAATTCTCCCAGATAGCTGAAAGCCATGAATTAGAGGTAAATTCTCAGAATCTTACCAGCTGTGAGATTTCTTAGCTCCTGATGTAAAGAAAATGTCTACGTTGTTCTCAAGGGATTTGTTCCAGTGCTGAACTAAGTAAAACTAAAGGGATAATGCAGCTGAGACCCGTTTTGACCCATCCAAGGTAAGGTGCAGCGGCTGTGCTTTCTTGGAGCAGCTGTGAAGAGATATCCCATGCCCAAGGTAAAAGAAACCCAAATAAGGTGGTAGGTATTGCGAGGGGGCATCAGAGGGCAGACACACTGAAATCATAATCACAGGAAACTAGTCGATCTGATCACATGGACCACAGCCGAATGTGGTCCACTGGAGAAGGGAATGGCAAACCACTTCAGTATACTTGCCTTGAGAACCCCATGAACAGTAACAAAGGGCAAAATGATAGGATACTGAATGAGGAATTCCCCAGGTCAGTAGGTGCCCAGTATGCTACTGGAGATCAGTGGAGAAATAACTCCAGAAAGAATGAAGGGATGGAGCAAAAGCAAAACCAATACCCAGTTGTGGATGTGACCAATGATAGAAGCAAGGTCCGGCGCTGTAAAGAGCAATATTGCATAGGAACCTGGAATGTTAGGTCCATGAATCAAGGCAAATTGGAAGTGGTCAAACAGGAGATGGCAAGAATGAACATAGACATTCTAGGAATCAGTGAATTAAACTGGACTGGAATGGGTGAATTTAACTCAGATGACCATTATATCTACTACTGTGGGCAGGAATCCCTCAGAAGAAATGGAGTAGCCATCATGGTCAACAAAAGAGTCCAAAATGCAGTACTTGGATGCAATCTTAAAAACAGAATGATTTCTGTTCGTTTCCAAGGCAAACCATTCAATATTACAGTAATCCAGGCCTATGCCCCAACCAGTAATGCTGAAGAAGCCAAAGTTGAACAGTTCTATGAAGACCTACAAGACCTTTTAGAACTAACACCCAAAAAAGACGTCCTTTTCATTCTAGGGGACTGGAATGCAAAAGTAGGAAGTCAAGAGACACCTGGAATATCAGGCAAATTTGGCCTTGGAGCATGGAATGAAGCAGGGCAAAGGCTAATAGAGTTTTGTCAGAGGAACACACTGGTCATAGCAAACACCCTCTTCCAACAACACAAGAGAAGACTCTATACATGGACATCACCAGATGGTCAACACCGAAATCAGATTGATTCTATTCTTTGCAGCCAAAGATGGAAAAGCTGTATACAGTTAGCAAAAACAAGACCAGGATTTGACAGTAGCTCAGATCATGAACTCCTTATTGCCAAATTCAGACTGAAATTGAAGAAAGTAGGGAAAACCACTAGACCATTCAGATATGACCTCAATCAAATCCCTTATGATTATACAGTGGAAGTGAGAAATAGATTTAAGGGACTAGATCTGATGGATAGAGTGCCTGATGAACTCTGGACGGCGATTCGTGACATTGTACAGGAGACAGGGACCAAGACCATCCCCATGGAAAAGAAATGCAAAAAAGCAAAATGGCTGTCTGTGGAGGCCTTACAAATAACTGTGAAAAGAAGAGACACGAAAAGCAAAGGAGAAAGGGAAAGATATAAGCATCTGAATGCAGAGTTCCAAAGAATAGCAAGGAGAGATAAGAAAGCCTTCTTCAGCGATCAATGCAAAGAAATAGAGAAAAACAACAGAATAGGAAAAACAAGAGACCTCTTCAAGAAGATTAGAGATTCCAAGGGAACATTTCATGCAAAGATGGGCTTGATAAAGGACAGAAATGGTATGGACCTAACAGAAGCAGAAGAAATTAAGAAGAGGTGGCAAGAATGCACAGAAGAACTGTACAAAAAAGATCTTCATGACCAAGATAGTCACGATAACGTGATCACTGACCTAGAGCCAGACATCTTGGAATGTGAAGTCAAGTGGGCCTTACAAACCATCACGACGAACAAAGCTAGTGGAGGTGATGGAATTCCAGTGGAGCTATTTCAAATCTTGAAAGATGATGCTGTGAAAGTGCTGCACTCAATATGCCAGCAAATTTGGAAAACTCAGCAGTGGCCACAGGACTGGAAAAGGTCAGTCTTCACTCCAATCCCAAAGAAAGGCAATGCCAAAGAATGCTCAAACTACCGCACAATTGCACTCATCTCACACGCTAGTAAAGTCATGCTCAAAATTCTCCAAGCCAGGCTTCAGCAATATGTGAACCATGAACTCCCGGATGTTCAAGCAGGTTTTAGAAAAGGCAGAGGCACCTGAGATCAAATTGCCAACATCCTCTGGATCATGGAGAAAGCAATAGAGTTCCAGAAAAACATCTATTTCTGCTTCATTGACTATGCCAAAGCCTTTGACTGTGTGGATCACAATAAACTGTGGAAAATTCTGAAAGAGATGGGAATCCCAGACCACCTGTCCTGCCTCTTGAGAAACCTGTATGCAGGTCAGGGAGCAACAGTCAGAACTGGACATGGAACAACAGACTGGTTCCAAATAGGAAACGGTGTACGTCAAGGCTGTATATCATCACCTTGCTTATTTAACTTATATGCAGAGTACATCATGAGGAACACTGGGCTGGAAGAAGCACAAGCTGGAATCAAGATTGCTGGGAGAAATATCAATAACCTCAGATATGCAGATGACACTACCCTTATTGCAGAAAGTGAAGAGGAACTGAAAAGACTCTTGATGAAAGTGAAAGAGGAGAGTGAAAAGGTTGGCTTGAAGCTCAACATTCAGAAAACAAAGATCATGGCATCTGGTCATCACTTCATGGGAAATAGATGGAAAAACAGTGGAAACTGTGTCAGACTTTATTTTTGGGGGCTCCCAAATCACTGCGAATGCTGATTGCAGCCATGAAATTAAAAGACACTTACTCCTTGGAAGGAAAGTTATGACCAACCTAGATAGCATATTCGGAGAAGGCAATGGCAAGCCACTCCAGTACTCTTGCCTAGAAAATCCCATGGATGGAGGAGCCTGGTGGGTTGCAGTCCATGGGGTCGCTAAGGGTCGGACACGACTGAGCGACTTCATTTTCACTTTTCACTTTCACACATTGGAGAAGGAGATGGCAACCCACTCCAGTGTTCTTGCCTGGAGAATCCCAGGGACGGGGGAGCCTGGTGGGCTGCCGTCTATGGGGTCGCACAGAGTCGGACACGACTGAAGTGACTTAGCAGCAGCAGCAGATAGCATATTAAAAAGCAGAGACATTACTTTGCCAAGAAATGTCCGTCTAGTCAAGG
This sequence comes from Moschus berezovskii, assembly GCF_049115385.1. Classification (NCBI taxonomy): domain Eukaryota; kingdom Metazoa; phylum Chordata; class Mammalia; order Artiodactyla; family Moschidae; genus Moschus; species Moschus berezovskii. The sequence goes on along the minus strand of NC_142466.1, from coordinate 75,146,667 downwards.
CTATGGTTTTTCCCGTGGTCATGTATGGATGTGAGAGTTGGACTGTGAAGAAAGCTGATCGCCGAAGAATTGATGCTTTTGAACTGTGGTGTTGGAGAAGACTCTTGAGAGTCCCTTGGATTGCAAGGAGATCCAACCAGTCCATTCTAAAGGAGATCAATCCTGGGTGTTCATTGGAGGGACTGATGCTAAAGCTGAAACTCCAATACTTTGGCCACCTCATGCGACGAGTTGACTCACTGGAAAAGACTCTGATGCTGGGATAGATTGGGGGCAGGAGGAGAGGGGACGACAGAGAATGAGATGGCTGGATGGCATCACCAACTCAATGGACATGAGTTTGAGTGAACTCCGGGAGTTGGTGATGGACACTAGGCCTGGCGTGCTGTGGTTCATGTGGTCGCGGAGAGTCGGACACGACTGAGCGACTGAACTGAACTGAACTGAGTCCACCTCAGGTTTACTTAGCCATCACGTTCATGTGCTTAATCGCTCAGTCATGTCCGGCTCTTTGTGACTCCATGGACTATAGACCACCAGGCTCCTCTGTCCATGGGATTCTCAGGCAAGAAAACTGGAGTGGGTTGCCATGACCTCCTCCAAGGGGATCTTCTCAATCCAAGGATCAAACCCAGGTCTCCCGCATAACAGGCAGATTCTTTACAGTCTGAGCCACCAGTGAAGCCCAAAGAAAATGTCTATGTTGTCCCCAAGGCATTTGTTCCAGTGGTAAACTAAGTAAATCTAAAGGGATAACACAGCTGAGACCCATTTTGACCCAACCTCAACCACCTCAGGTTGACTTAGCCATCACTCTCATAGTGGAACAGAAAAACAAGGCTGAACTTTTATGGATGCAAACACTATTGAATTCAGTGTTTAGTGTTCTCTTGTGCATTATAAGAACACAAAAAGGAAAGAAAATGTAGCCCAGAGTCAACAGTAAACAGCAGAAGCAATATCAAGAGGAGGCCTGGATAATTAAATTATCATAAAGACAACTAAAATGATCATGATAAAATGGAAAGGAGCTAGGGGAAAGGTGAACACACTTGTGAAGAATGGGCAAGTTTAGCAGAGATGTGGAAATGATAAAAAAAAAAGAAACAGCAAATGAAAATGCTAGAAATGAAAAATATAAGATCATAAATAATTTGTTAAATGGATTAGCAGAATGTTGAACACAAAATGTCAGCCTGAATGGTCTGGTGGTTTTCCCTACTCTCTTCAATTTAAATCTGAATTTGGAAATAACTGAGCAACAGTCAGCTCCTGTTGTTGGGTCGAAATGGGTCTCAGCTGTGTTATCCCTTTAGTTTTACTTAGTTTACCACAGGAACAAATGGCTTGAGAACAACAGCACTAGATCTGATAGACAGAGTGCCTGATGGACTATGGACGGAGGTTCATGACATCGTACAGGAGACAGGGAGCAAGACCATCCCCAAGAAAAAGAAATACAAAAAAGCAACATGGCTGTCTGAGGAGACCTTAAAAACAGCTGTGAAAAGAAGAGAAGCCAAAAGCAAAGGAGAAAAGGAAAGATATACCCATTTGAATACAGAGTTTCAAAATATAGCAAGGAGAGATAAGAAAGCCTTCCTCAGTGATCAGTGCAAAGAAATAGAGGAAAACAATAGAATGGCAAAGACTAGAGATCACTTCAAGAAAATTAGAGATAACAAGGGAACATTTCATGCAAAGATAAAGGACAGAAATGATATGGACCTAATAGAAGCAGAAGATATTAAGAAGAAGTGGCAAGAATACACAGAAGAACTGTACAAAAAAGATCTTTACAACCCAGATAATCACGATGGTATGATCACTCATCTAGAGTCAGACATCCTGGAATGTGAAGTCAAGTGGGCCTTAGGAAGCATCACTACGAACAAAGCTAATAGAGGTGATGGAATTCCAGTTGAGCTATTTCAATCCCAAAGATGATGCTGTGAAAGTGCTGCACCCAATATATCAGAAAATTTGGAAAACTCAGCAGTGGTCACAGGACTGGAAAACGTCAGTTTTCATTCCAATCACAAGGAAAAGCAATGCCAAAGAATGTTCAAACTACAGCACAATTGCACTCATCTCACACACTAGTAAAGTCATGCTCAAAATTCTCCAAGCCAGGCTTCAGCAATATGTGAACCGTGAACTCCCAGATGTTCATGCTGGATTTAGAAAAGGCAGAGGAACCAGAGATCAAATTGCCAACATCTGCTGGATCATCGAAAAAGCAAGAGCGTTCCAGAAAAACATCTATTTCTGCTTTATTGACTATGCCAAAGCCTTGGACTGTGTGGATCATAATAAACTGTGGAAAATTCTGAAAGAGATGGGAATACCAGACCACCTGACCTGCCTCTTCAGAAACCTGTATGCAGGTCAGGAAGCAACAGTTAGAACTGGACATGGAACAACAGACTGGTTCCAAACAGGAAAAGCAGTATGTCAAGGCTGTATATTGTCACCCTGCTTATTTAACTTCTATGCAGAGTACATCATGAGAAATGCTGGGCTGGAGGAAGCACAAGCTGGAATCAAGATTGCCGGGAGAAATATCAATAACCTCAGATACGCAGCTGACACAATCCTTATGGCTGAAAATGAAGAAGAACTGAAGAGCCTCTTGATGAAAGTGAAAGAGGAGAGTTAAAATTTTGGCTTAAAGCTCAACATTCAGAAAACTAAGATCATGGCATCTGGTCCCATCACTTCATGGGAAATAGATGGGGAAACAGTGGCTAACTTAATTTGGGGGGGCTCCAATATCACTGCAGATGGTGACTGCAGCCAAGAAATAAAAAGATGCTTACTCCTTGAAAGAAAAGTTATGACCAACCTAGACAGCATATTAAAAAGCAGAGACATTATTTTGCCAACAAAGGTCTGTCTAGTCAAGGCTATGGTTTTTCCAGTGGTCTTGTATAGATGTGACAGTTGGACTGTGAAGAAAGCTGATGACTGAAGAATTGATGCTTTTGAACTATGGTGTTGGAGAAGACTCTTGAGAGTCCCTTGGACTGCAAGGAGATCCACCCAGCCCATCCTTAAGGAGACCAGTCCTGGGTGTTCATTGGAGGACTGATGCTGAGGCTGAAACTCCAATACTTTGGCCACCTCATGTGAAGAGTTGACTCATTGGAAAATACCCTGATGCTGGGAGGGATTGGGGGCAAGAGGAGAAGGGGACGACAGAGGATGAGATGGTTGGATGACTTCACCAATATGAGTTTGAGTAAACTCCGGGAGTTGGTGATGGACCAGGAGGCCTGGAGTGCTGCAGTCCTTGGGGTCGCAGAGTCAGACACGACTGAGTGACTGAACCGAACTGAACTGAATACAAAAGGGGAAAGGGTCCATGAACCTAAACACACATCATTAGAAAGTGTCCAAACTAGAACACAAAGACAAAGATGGGTAAATAAAATACAGGTAGAGCAGAGCATCCTAGACGTGCTGTGTAAATGCAAATGCTTGAACATACATGTAATTAGAGTCCCAGGGAGAGAAGAAAGAGAGTGGAGTTGCAGAAATTTTTGAGGCAATGGCTAGTAAGCTGGAGGGACAATGACTGACAGATCCTAGAAGGTCACTGAGCCTCAAGCAGAATAATTGCTACAGAAGCCACACCTAGGCACCCTTTAATCAAGCAGCCTAAAATAAAAGATAAAAAGCAGATCTAAAAACAGTCAAAGAAAAAAGACACAATATATCCTGGGAACAATGGTGGAAACGATGACTGACTTTTCTCCAGAAATAATGACAATAAGAGGCAATTAATTCATTTGTACCTTTTCTTTTTTTCAGATTCCACATAAAAGCAATATCATATATTTGTCTTTCTCTGACTTCACTCAGTATGTCAAGCTTTAAGTCCATTCATGTTGCTGCAAATGAACCTATTTACAAGACAGAAATAGAGTCACAGATGTGGAAAACAAACTCGTGGTTACCAAGGGGGAAAGGAAACGAGGAATGGGATACAATGGGAGTTTGGGATTGACATATATACACCATTGTAAATAGAATACATAAGTAATAAGGACCTACTGTATAGCACAGGGAACTCAATATTCTTCAATGACCTATACAGAAATAGAATCAAAAAGAGAGTAGATGTATGTGCTTCCTGGAGAAGGAAATGGCAACCCACCCCAGTATTCTTGCCTGGGAAATCCCATTAATAGAGTGATTAACTGATTCACTTTGCTGTGCAACAGAAACTAATACAACATTGTAAATCAACTATACTCCAATAAAATTAATTTTTACAAAAAGAAGAAATGTGATGGTATATTAAAAGTGCTGAAAGCAAGACATGGAAGCAACCTAGATGTCCATCAGCAGACGAATGAATAAGAAAGCTGTGGTACATATACATAATGGAGTATTACTCAGCCATTAAAAAGAATACATTTGAATCAGTTTTAATGAGGTGGATGAAACTGGAGCCTAAAAACACCAATACAGTATACTGTGAAGAAAGCTGATCGCCGAAGAATTGATGCTTTTGAACTGTGGTGTTGGAGAAGACTCTTGAGAGTCCCTTATACTGCAAGGAGATCCAACCAGTCCATTCTAAAGGAGATCAATCCTGGGTGTTCTTTGGAAGGACTGATGCTAAAGCTGAAATTCCTATACTTTGGCCACCTCATGCGACGAGTTTACTCACTGGAAAAGACTCTGATGCTGGAAAAGATTAGGGGCGGGAGGACAAGGCAACAACAGAGTAAGATGGCTGGATGGCATCACCGACTCGATGGACGTGAGTTTGGGTGAACTCTGGGAGTTGGTGATGGACAGGGAGGCCTGGCGTGCTGTGATTCATGGGGTCACAAAGAGTCGGACACGACTGAGCGACTGAACTGAACTGAACTGAATGCATATATATGGAATTTAGAAATATGGTAACGGTAACCCTCTATCCAAGACAGCAAAAGAGACACAGATGTATAGAACAGTCTTTTGGACTCTGTGGGAGAGGGCGAGGGTGGGATGATTTGGGAGAATGGCATTGAAACATGTATATTATCATATGAAACAAATCACCAGTCCAGGTTCGATGCATGAGACAGGATGCTCAGGGCTGGTGCACTGGGATGACCCAGAGGGATAATATGGGGAGGGAGGTGGGAGAGGGGTTCAAGACAGGGAACACATGTACACTTGGGGTGGATTCATGTCAATGTATGGCAAAACCAATGCAATACTGTAAAGTAATTAGCCTCCAATTAAAATTTGAAAAAATAAAAGCTTTGCAGATTAAAAAAAAGTGCTGAAAGGAAATAGTCAACCTGGAATTCTACCTAATGAATATATTGTTCAGTTTTTGTGTATCTCTCTATATATATATGTATATAAATACAGTTATGTATTTATATGCATTAACTTATATATACAATATATAAACCCAGTTATATATTTATGTATAAATATATTATATACATATTTTATACATAATTATATATTACATATTTAATTCAATTATACAAATTTATGTATACTTTTGATATAAATATGTATTTGTATATTTGCAATATATTTCATGTATATGTAAAAGTGAAGATATTGTCACTGGCTAAAATTCTCAGTTGATACATGACTATATCACAGACAATATATATAAAGGACTACTGTCTTTCTAAAGAAACAGCATTGAATCATACAGAGTTATAAAATATAGGCAATAAGAACACAAAGTGGTATATAGAATTATACAATTGGAGACTCATATACTTCTGTGAGCCTGGTGGGCTACAGTCCATGGGGTCGCAAAGAGTCAGACACCACTGAGCGACTGAGCACAGCACATACTTCTGTGACATAGTACAACGTATTATTTTGTGCTAACTCTATTACTGAGAATTTTTGAGAGAATAGTAAATGTATGAATTTCAGACAGGGTTAAACTTGAGGTGACTTTCTCCTGCTTTTAGTTCAATGTATACAAAACCCATATTTACATGTTGATCCAGAACATATTTTACTTTCCTTTTTTCTGGCCCTATGAAATATCTCAACTCAAAAGCATAATTTCTCAGCCATTCTGTTAATTTTACTAGCACAGACCAATACACTGTAGTATTCAGAAGTAGCATGGTACAGTGGAAAAAGTATTGAATTCAGGCAGCCAAGAGTCTAAATTCCAACCCTATTGCTTGGGCACTGTATGACCCTGGACAAGTAACTTAAACTTTCTGAATTCAATTTTCTCATCTGTAAAATGAGGGCACTAATTTTCATTTCACAGGATTACAGAGGCTCAATAAATGCTGATTCCTCAACCTTCCTCAAGCTCCAAATCTACTTGGCAACCAAGAAAACCTAGTTCAATTCTCTATGTATCTGTTGACTTGCAACCTATGAAAATGTGACTTTATATAAAACCCGGGAATGATAACTTGGCTTAAAAAAGAAGGCAAAAGAGAAAGAGAAATTAGCATTACTGGGGGCTTTAACAGCCACACTTGCATGAGCCACGGTGAGCACATTGACTCGGAGACAAGTACGTCTTTCTGCAGATGCTCTCGGAGCTCTCAAGTACCTAGGAGTCAAATCTGGCAGATTCATAAGAAGATTCATAAAGTCTTAGCAAGGTGTGAAGCATGTGAGGGAGGAAGGGAGAGAAGAAAAAGTGATGCTCCCCTGGATCTATGCAGCCTGGCAGAGTGGTTGGAGCACATGTCAGGGACAGACCTCCAGGGGTCTGCTCTCTGAAAGTACCCCATTTCTACCACTTACCAACTGTGGGACTCCAGGCAAAGTCCTTGACTTTTTTGACCTTTAGTTTCTTCCACCAGGAAATGCCCTAATAAAATTCACTTTCTAGGATTGCTGGAATTAATAAATCAGATCAAGCATATAAAGCAAAGTTTGAAAACTAGAAATCTTTAGGTCAAATCTGGTAAGCAAATATATTTTGCTTAGCCTTCAGAATGCAGGATAACATTTTCTATTTTTTAATTATTTGCCAATCATTATATATAAAAGAATTCACACACTTAAAAAAAGACAAAACTGCATTTCTGTGCTCTTCTGAAAAACTGGAAGATCTGGTAACCTTTCACCTAAATTTTCCCCAAAGATTTGCCAGTTAAACCTAAGTACAGTAGTAGCTATTTTCTGTGGTGGTGGTGGTGGTTTAGTCACTAAGTCGTGTCCGACTCTTGCGACCCCGTGGACTGTAGCCCACCAGGCTCCTCCATCTATGGGATTTTCCAGGCAAGAGTACTGGAGTGGGTTGCCATTTCCTTCTTTAGGTGATCTTCCCAACTCAGGGATCAAACCCGCATTGCAGGGAAGCCCGTGCATTTGTACTAATCTCACTTGTACTAAATGCCAAGTCACTCATTTATTTTACCTGCCTGATCCTATGGCAAGTGTTTTCCATAGTGATGTGAAGGATCTAGCACTCCAGTTAAGGGTGAATAGATATCCTCTTTCCACTCTGCCATCTACCTTGATGGCCAAATGGGGTTCAGAGAGAAACACAACTGGTAGAATCATTTCCTTAAAACTCAGCCCCTTTTCTTAACCTTAACCAGCTATCCTCATTTAAAGAACATAAATAAGAAAGAGGGGGGAGGGAGGTCACAACACTTTCTTTGCTGAGAAACATAGACTCCTTTCTCAAAGGTTGGAGCTAAGTGCTGGCTACAGAAGACCATCATGATGCATCTAAATAAATTTAAAAAATTTTCCAGGAACCTAGGGTCTCTCTCAGAGACCCCATCTGAATTTGATGCATCCCATTTGTGAGGACAAAACTGGAGGCCTTGCACTCTGAAGTTCAGGAGAAGTGGGAAATCAGAGGCAATTCTCCCACTGAAACCCGTTAAAATTCACTTGTCCTTGACTCTTGTCCAAATCCATCAGTGCTAGATTCATTAAAGGAAGCCACAATCCTCCAGAGGGTAAGGCAAGAGGGGCAGAGCCTGATTCATCCAAGGCATTAAGAGCTGCAGGGGAGCTCTGGGTAGAAAGAGGAGGGGAGATGGTGAGCTGGAGGGGAGGTAGGATGGTAGTGGCCCTCCATGGGATAAGACCCCTTTCAGCAGATGAGTCCATTGTGACAGCACAAGAGAGCTGGAATGCATTTGAGAAAAGGTGAGGAAACTGGAAATTCTCCAGTTCAGCCTCTGGCTTAATGTGGCAGGCAATAGATGTATAAATCAAACAGGTCAGGCAAGAGTCACTGGGAGCTGGCAGCAGGTTTGTTAAGATGACAAGCATTCATAAATCCAGGGCTTCAGCATCTGCCGTCTATAATTAAAAATTGACTAGAGGCATCTGACCTCCCTTTTTCCCCAGAGCACTCAGCTATGGACATTGGGGGAAGCCAGAATCCCTGAATGAGTATTTGGAAATGACAAAGTCAGAGACATGGAGTCCAGCAAGGAGCTCTTAAACTCAGTGTGCTGGGATCAGATGACGGCCTGTAGAGATGGAATTGTGTATCTTAGCAGAAGCAGTGACATGTGACTTCTAAGGACCTTAACTTCCATACCTGGAATTCTCAAATATCACAACTGGAAAAGATTAATAGGGTAGATAATTCAACCTCCTTTACTCTAGTTTTTATCAATAAGGAAATAAACTTCTGCAGAGAACAAGTCACTTTCTCAAATTCTCAGGTTGGAAGAAGGGGTGGTGTTAAAACTTTGACTCCAAGAACTTAATAACCCCACGCAGCATTCTCTGCCTTATTCCCTTGCCTGGCCTCAAGATTCCTAAGCCATGAAAACTTGGGTAAAGGATAAGTTGACTGATGAGCTTTGCCCCCAAGGACCCTCTGATCCACTTTCTGTTTCATGAGGGTCTTGGCAAGGCTCACAAAGGTGACAGCCCCTAATCTCCTTACTCTGAAATTCAAGCCTTGATTACTGGAATTTAATAATAAATTTACTATTATTTATTTACAACCTACTACAGACCAGGCATTCAGCTAAGTACTAATGTGTTTCATTTAATCTTCATAAAAAAACCCCACCAAGTGACTACACCCACTTTATAGATGGACAAAAAAAGGTGTGTAGTAACTTATACAAGGTATCATCATAAGTAAACAAGGTCTCCAGGTCTGCCTGAAGATGGAGCTCTTACTCTGGGCATCTCCGTGGACTCTCCTACTTTAGCCCCTCAGGCCCTGTCTTCCTGGACAATTGGTCTACCCGTGGCCCTCTATCAATAGTGTATCATTACTATCAATCATAAAAATGGCTTCCATCAACTACACAGGGGATGCTTTTTGTTATCTCAAGGTATATAAAAATTTGGCTTCCTCCTCTCTCCTACCAACACATCCCTGATCAGTCAGCACAATATTCAGTTCTCCCTCCTGTCAACATTCCCCTTTAGTCACCAAACAGCTCTGTCAGCAGTTCCTGACAGCTCAATAGAGCCCCCCAATACTGCTTCTTTCCTTTTATTCCTAGACATTTAATATTTACATATGCTCTAAGTTATATGATTATTCTAAAGCAGGTCCCTGCCTGATGTTTCTGTAAAATAATACATCTTTTGTAAGGAAGGGAGGAGAGAAAGCCTCATCACCACAAGAGGTAATTTCTGCCTGTGCTGAGGCAAAGTCAAAAGGGGTGAGCCATTCATTGCTTACACATTCAAGTCTGACCTCTGTTATTGGGCAAATGGAAGAGAAAGTAATTAGTTTCTTTAATGGCTCAGACACACACCAAAAAAGAGGGGTGGGGGTGGGCAGTGGTGATTGTTCAAATCAGCAGGTTTGGAAGTTTAATTTCTTTGTATTCATTAAGCTTCAAGATCTCTTTGACATGCTTCATTATAATACAGTGGCCCAGCTGGAAGAGCCCTATTATCAAGTTATGAAAATGATAAATTAATGGGACAAAGGTTATTTGTTTCTTGAGCTGCTTTCTGAAAATTCTGGGCATAGAATATCTCTATGAAAGGGAGGACTGGTGAAGTTATTTGTTTCCCTCTGTTAGACAGTATCCAGAAGAGAAAGTAGAAAGTTATCCCCAAGCCAACCTGACAATGTCACTCAGCAGGTGAACCTCACTCTCTTAGTCTGAGCCTTTCTCTAAGATTAATGACACTGGTAAGAGAGTTGGCCAAAGTTCCCTGAGGCTTGACATCCCCTCAAGTCCCCTAGCATCAGGATTTCTGGAAGTTATTGATGAAACAAGAAACTAGTAAGCCCCTTTGCCCATATTTCTTTTCATCTTTAAAGCAGACAGTGGGCTGCAATGGGTAGTGCATGGCCTGGGGTTCAATCGATTCCAGCCCTCTGCGGTGTTAACACATGGCTAACATCTCTGAGCTTTCTCTCTTGCTAACTAGGAATAAAATCATCCTGCAAGACTATTGTGATGACTTAGAATTTTTCATGTAGTATGAATATATTTATTTATGTATTTACCCTAGCATAGTGCCAGACCCATAGTGGGTACCCATGAAACACCCTGGATTATTCACTTCATCCTGCTGAGCTTTGCCTCTTTTGTCACACCCAACATGAGTCTGTGTAAAGTACTTGACCATATCCTCCAAAATATTGCTTTAGAAAGTCATGCAGATTTCACTTAGATTTCATGCAGAGAGAGGAAGAGGTTTTACATGGCACACAAAATAGCAGAACTGCAATGAAATTTTCCATAGGCATTTCTGGGGAGGTTGCACAGCACAATCGATGTTAATGGCACACTGTAGAGAAGTGTAGTACATGGGTTTCCAGCTTTGCCTCCTGTGAATTCTTCTCTTAAAATTCCTTTCCTATTGACAATGGTCCCATGTTCTCTCCCCTTCATGGTAATGTCTAAAATAATTTTTATTATACAATTCCATCTACTTTGGACTTTACCTTCAAACTCGACTAATAAAAAGCTCACTAGTTTGCTCAGGAAGACCCTGCTGTGGTTCTCACATGCTCCCTAGGGTGTCCTTCAGCCCTAGCGTATTATTGAAAGTATTCGCACTTTCCTGAAGGAGGGTGTGGAGCTGCTGCTTGTGGTGGTACACAACAATGAAGAAAAAGCTCCCACAAGGCTCACTCACACTCACCAAAGATACAAGGAGCATCTGCTTCAAGAGTGTTTGCTAAAGATCTGGTGTAAGGAGGGTGCCCCCAAATGAGGATAAGCCCTTCCAGAAGGTGCACCAGTAACTTCTCAAGGACCAACAGCCTCTGAGCAGAAACAGAGCTAGGCTTGCAGCCTTAGGTAATGTGTAGGCACGTATAAGGAGGAGGGCATGGCAACTCACTCCAGTATTCTTGCCTGAAGAATCGCATGGACAGAGGAGCCTGACAGGCTATAGTCCATAGGGTCTCAAAGAGTCAGACAGGACTGAAGCTATTGAGCATGTATACGGGCACATACAAATTGGGGATAGTAATCTATTCAGCCTCAGAACCATAGAGTATTATTGGGGATGCCCCTGCTTTACAAAGGCACATGTTAATTGGTGTTTTGAATAAGCTCCAATGGAGAGACTATGCTTGAGGAAAAAATAAAAAACAAAAAATTCATAAACTCTTATTTTGTTAAGAGGATGTTTTATACTGTAAAAGACATTTTGTATAACTTATTTCACTTAAATCTTACTATAATTCTGTATTTTTTAATATTATTTACTGTTACTATCTTACAGATGAAGGAAAAAAAAAGGAAAGTTCATAGCTTGCCAGAAGATACACCTCTAGTGAGATATTCCAAGTGCAGTGCCCTTCCCATTCTGTCTGTGGTTGCACTAGTTACAATCTAATGCTGCGGTATAAATCTACCCCAACTTCATAGCTTAAGGAAGCACCCATTTACCATCTCACAGTTCAATAGGTCAGAAGTCTTGCCAGGCTCAACTGAGTCCTCTGCTCAGGATCTCACAAGGCCAGCAACAAGATGTCATGAGGTATATACTCTTTTCTAGAGTCTCTGATGGAATCCAGTTCATGCAGTTGGTTGACAGAACTTAGTTCCTTGAGGTTGTAAGACTGAGGTACCAGAGAGAAGCTGACTCTCAGTGTCTTAAATGTGCCTTCATTTCTTCTCATATACACCCCCACTATTGTAAATCAGCAATGGTTAAGATAATCCTTTTCTGCCAAATCTTTCTAAAGTTTTCTGCCTTTTATAGGGTTGCTGTAATAGATCTGGTTCTCCCAGTTAATCTGTATATTTTAAAGTCAACTGAATAGAGATTTTAATTCTATCTGAAAATCTCTTCCCGGTAGTACTTAGTGAATGCCAGCCATGGCTCACTAAGCAGGGGTGTGTGTGTGTGTGTGTGTGTGTGTGTGTGTTTGGGGGAAGGGCATCAGGAAAATCCTGCATACCACAGGAGCTCTTTGTCTTTAAGAATCCCATGCAGTATTTGTTGACAGAGGCAATGGTTGGCCCTTTCTCTATAGATTCTGGTTTCCCTGTTTAAAAGTCTTCTCATTTAACAGGCCCCCCTCCCAACTCCTGGCCCTACTGTGACTCTGACTTGAGTGATCCTTGGGCCATCCTTTGAGGAGCACTGTTCTACATTTAGTTATATCAATGATAACTTCTCAAAACTGTCTATGCACCAGGTTTCTTCTATTTCTACCAGTATTAACTCAATCATCACAACCAACATTATGAGTTTAATACTCTCAGTAGGCCAGTTTTACAGGCCCAAGAACTTAAGTAATTTGCTCAGTATCACTGCTAGTAAGTGGAAGAGCTGGTATCTGAACTCAAGCAGTTGGTCCCAAATTTCTTTTCCTAACTATTATCATTGCAGCCATGAAATTAAAAGATGCTTACTCCTTGGAAGGAAAGTTATGACCAGCCTAGATAGCATATTAAAAAGCAGAGACATTACTTTGCCAACAAAGGTCCGTCTAGTCAAGGCTATGGTTTTTCCCGTGGTCATATATGGATGTGAGAGTTGGACTGTGAAGAAAGCTGATCGCTGAAGAATTGATGCTTTTGAACTGTGGTGCTGGAGAAGACTCTTGAGAGTCCCTTGGACTGCAAGGAGATCCAACCAGTCCATTCTAAAGGAGATCAATCCTGGCTGTTCATTGGAAGGACTGATGCTAAAGCTGAAACTCCAATACTTTGGCCACCTCACACGAAGAGCTGACTCACTGGAAAAGACACTGATGCTGGGAGGGATTGGGGGCAGGAGAAGGGGACGACAGAGGATGAGATAGCTGGATGGCATCACCGACTCGATGGACATGAGTTTGAGTGAACTGCGGGAGTTGGTGATGGACAGGGAGGCCTGGCGTGCTGTGATTCATGGGGTCGCAAAGAGTCGGACATGACTGAGCGACTGAACTGAACTGAACTGATGTTGTATCATCAATTAAAGCATACATTTACTATAAGCCCTGAACATGACACAGCCCTGAACACAAGTGTTACTGATATGAAAAGGTATAAAGGCAGCAGGCCAGGTGACAGGATGCACGTGTTAGTCGCTCAGTCATGTCCAGGGTTTTCGGAGCCCATGGACTGTAGCCCTCCAGGCTCCTCTGTCCATGGAATTCTCCAGGCAAGAATACTGAAGTGGGTCACCATTCCGTTCTCTAGGGGATCTTCCTGACCCAGGGGTCAAAACCCAGTCTTCTGCATTGCAATCTGAGCCACCAGGGAAGCCCCAGGGTTAGTCAAAACAATCCCAAGCCATGTCAGATCTACTTCCTGCTTATCCTTGAAAAATGTTATATTTGTCACATACATCATTTGTGATATTTGCTTCAACTGGCTTGTGGTTAAGATCACCATCAAAAATTGGGATTGGAGGATGACTGTAGAGTCTGTAGTATGATTGAGAAAGCACACATCCTAAAGAAACCAGGTTTCCCCAGGGTACAAGATACCCCAATAGTGCCTGCAATGTTCAGAGATGGCCACTCATAATACATAGACCAAAGAGAGCATCAGCTCAAGAATTGACCTCCTGCTCTGACAACTGATAGAGTTCCAATATCACTTGACTTCATTGGAATGTCATCATCATTCACTTGTCAGCTTCGTTGATGTTCCTGGACATCATCAGCAAGCCTCTCACCACAGCACAGCAGTAGAATAAGAATTCGGACTTTGGGTCACCATTCCACAGTGAAACATTTTATGCCATAACAGTAAACAAGGATATCAGTCATCAAGGATTCCAGCCTTTCAAATGTAAATTTATGAGCCCAGGAAACAATACCAGCTATCCAGCAGCCATCAACTGCTTCTCCTATAAGCACTGAGGAGCTCAGGGGGATGAAAGAAAGTGGAAGAGGCAGCCATCACCACATCTGCCACCCTAAGGACAGGAACAATCAAAGAGCAGGATCTGGCCCCAGATAGACGAGGTACAAATGAAAGAAATGATTTCAGTAAACCCAGACACTTGCATCTTCCCATACATAGAAGAGTGCTAAATCTCTTAATGAGAGGTATCTGGTTTTCCTTAATTAACAATAATCTTTTAATATTCAGATTACCTGCCCCTTGCTGTAAAACTTCTATGTAGTGTGACTTCTCCCCCAGTCTCCTCAGAAAACAGATCTTCCAGGGTCACCTGGGATGCTTGCTGCTGCTGCTGCTAAGTCACTTGAGGTCCTCATAATTTCCACCAAATAAATCTCTCAACTTTTAGGCCATGTATAGCTTTTCAGTGGACACCACAAACCTGCTGCTGCTAAGTCACTTCAGTCGTGTCTGACTCTGTGTGACCCCATAGACGGAAGCCCATCAGGCTCCCCCATCCCTGGGATTCTCCAGGCAAGAACACTGGAGTGGGTTGCCATTTCCTTCTCCAATGTGTGAAAGTGGAAAGTGAAAAGTGAAAGTGAAGTCGCTCAGTCGTGTCCGACCCTTAGCGACCCCACGGACTGCAGCCTACCAGGCTCCTATCCATGGGATTTTCTAGGCAAGAGTACTGGAGTGGCTTGCCATTGCCTTCTCCGCACCACAAACCTACTACCTCCATATTCCTTGTTTGCTGAGTCCCTCTGATTTTCATGGTTACAGTATCCAGGTACCATTTTATTTGAAAGGCCTCAGTGCATGTGCAGACCCTCAGCAGAACCCCACTCACTTTCCCAGACCCAGAGCACAGGTGGCTGGTTCTTGGGTACAGCATCCAGCCAGAACAGGGAGGACCCAAGCAAGAAGTACAATGGGACCTGCCCTCCTCACTGCCTACCCACAAATACCACACATCTTCCCTTTGCAGGTGGTCCACAAAAAAACTAAACAGTTTCCAATCTATCATGATGTGATAAATGACCTGCTGTATTACACAATCTCTGGAGGGACTCATCTTCAAAGAGACAAATCCTGCCACTAAATGGTAATTAAAAAGGAATCACAAGCATTATTTATGCCTCTTAAAGAATATGAAAGGGGATCTAATTCATAAGCCAATGTAACTCTGTTCAAAGCCCCTTTGTCTACTTTCCAATTCTCTTACATCCATGGCTGTTCCAAGGCGTTTACATGCAATCTCCCACACTCTCTCCAGATCCCCCCACTGAGCTTCTCCTCCCTTCCAGGGCAACGTAACATATTGGTCAGTTTAGCCTCTCTGCTAAACCCAATCCTTTTTCTCTCTCCTTTCAGGCCAGTCAAGTCTCTCTCTACTATTCTCTTGATTCAGCATCACAGTATTCCAACAGATTTAGAAATATGCTAGTGCTGTGGCCCCGCGTTCCGGGAAAGAAACTCACTCAGAAGGACAATGAATATAGTGGAGTGCAGTTTATTATACCAGCGGGCCCAAGGAAGAGTCTCCTCTTAGCCAAGGACCCCGACCAGTTTTTGTGAAAACCTTATATACTCTAAGCATACCTCCCCAAATTCCCTGAAACTAGTCCGAACAAAGGAAAAAGATACAATCAAAGTTAACCCATGATTCATATGCCTTAAGCCTAGGTAGTTAACAGTGGACAGTTATCAATAGGCTTGTGGTCATACCCCAATAAGCATAATAGAATGTATGATTCTATTCAGTTACACAGATTATTAGGGTGTTCTTTTAGGCGATGGAGAGCCCTCGGGCTCTTCCTTCCGGGGGCCTGATTTTCCAGTTGGTATGTCGTTTCCATAGATACTGGGCATATAGCTCAAAGTGCACAGTACGGCCCAAGATGGAGCCCTGCTTTCAAGAAAGAGCCTGTTCTGTTTCCTCCTTCATTCCCCGCTCTTGATGCTCTTAACTCATAGTATGAGCATCATTCATAAGGATATATTGCACTCTGACTCTCCGACCTCCAATTTGGGAGAACAACACCAACCTTTGGGTTACAAAGTTAATAATACATTGTAAAATGCAGGGTCAACAAAGCAGAACTATCAAGGCAACTATAACAATGGTAAATATAGTTTTCCGCCAATCACCCTTCACCCAACATAGTACCAAAGTCCAGAAAGGAATGTTTTCATTTGACATTGCTTTTACCTGGTTTTTCATGACATCTAAAGCAGCTGACATGAGTTTGAGTGAACTCCGGGAGTTGGTGATGGACAGGGAGGCCTGGCGTGCTATGATTCATGGGGTCGCGGAAAGTCGGACACGACTGAGCGACTGAACTGAACTGAACTGAACTGAAAGCAGCTGATACATTTCCAGATAAATCAGTGATATATACACAACATTCAACCTTAATTATAGCACAGGTCCCTCAAGCAGCTGTGAGCATGTCTAAAACCATTCTAATTTGAATTACCGCTTCTGTTACTTTTATGAGACTGGTGTTTACATAATATGTAACCCCATGACCTGAATCTATTGACTGTAGGTCTGTCTTACACCTAGAGAGCAGGGAGAGATTATGATCAACAAGAGAAAGGATAGTCTCTTTTTGTTGTCCCAGAAAAGAGCAGAGTGGTCTAAAATCTCCTTGGTGATGCGGTGACACCCACCAGGGAAGTCTATGCATCATAGACAGAGGAATAGCCCCATATGCCCAACAGTTGGAGGTATTGTGGAAGTCCACGTAGGAATGTGCACAGTGATGAGACCAAGCAGCAGGGTTTGTTTATGTGACTTCATCCTGAAAGGGCTCGTCCAGGATCTTCTTTTTCTTCTTCTTCTTAAGGATGATCTTGGTCTCTCGAGGGTCAGCGGGGTCCCTCTGCACAGTCCACTCAGCGTTTTCTGGGTCTGCATGGTATGCTCTCTTCACCCTCGTATGATGGATCCAAGGGGCAATACCTGCAACTTTAACTGCAGTAGGGGTAGTTAGAATAACAGTATAAGGGCCCTTCCACCGAGGGGCTAGTAAATCATGCTTCCAATCTTTGACCCATACTTGGTCACCAAGCATAAACTCATGAATCTGTTCCCCAAGGGGGAATGGCACCCTTTCTTGTACAAAGTTAGTTACCTGATTTATTACATTACCCAGTTCCATCTGCTGCGAAATTCTATCCCCACTTGCTGCTGCTGCTGCTGCTAAGTCACTTCAGTCGTGTCCAACTCTGTGTGACCCCATTGACGGCAGCCCACCAGGCTGCCCTGTCCCTGGGATTCTCCAGGCAAGAACACTGGAGTGGGTTGCCATTTCCTTCTCCAATGCATGAAAGTAAAAAGTGAAAGTGAAGTCACTCAGTCATGTCCGACTCTTAGTGACCCCATGGACTGTAGTCCACCAGGCTCCTCTGTCCGTGGGATTTTCCAGGCAAGAGTACTGGAGTGGGGTGCCATTGCCTTCTCCCTATCCCCCCTTACCTGAAGCAAATTTGTTGACACCTATTTTATTATGGGAGGAAGCCTCCCATACATAATTTCGTATGGAGAATAGCCTTGGGACCATGGGGTCACCCTGAGTCTGAGCAGAGCCACTGGAAGCAAGTCCACCCAGGAGCAGTCAGTCTCTATGATCCACTTGGACAGTGTCTCTTTAAGTGTCCAGTTGGTTTGTTCCACCATCGCAGAACTCTGGGGCCTATATGCCGTGTGCAGTTTCCATTTGATGTTTAAAATTTTGCTTACTTGTTGTACTAAATCAGCTATTCAAGCCAGGCCATTGTCTGATCCAATGCTGGTAGGAAATCCAAATCTGGGAACTATTTCCCTAAGCAAGCACCACTCTACTGATGTTCTTTCAGATCGGGTAGGAAAAGCTTCTACCCATCCCGAGAACGTAACGGTAGTGTCAGTGAGGTTTTGAGTCCACTTGCAGGTGTTCAAAGGACAGCGTGCCTTTCAGCTTAATCCCTGGAGGTTTTTGTCTGTGCTGAGAGGCAGCATTAACCTGTGAGCAGGCAGTGCAGTTCTGAGATTCTGTCCTGCATAGGAAAGAGAGGCAGGGAACCAAGAAATATTTTCGAATTAGCTCTTCCAGTTTATCATGGCTTAGGTGGGTCGCTTGGTGTGTTTGGCTTACCAGAGTGGGTGCCAGCTCCTCCGGTACCGATAATTTGCCACTTGGAAATTCCCATCATCCCCTTTCAGTCTTGATAGCCCCTTCCACTTTGGCTAGTTGGTTTTAGGCTTCAGTGTATTTTGGAGACTCCAGCGTTAGCTCAGGCAGCTTCAACAATATGAGAGTTTTAATAGGGGCCTCACTTGTCATCCTCCAAGCCCTTGGCTGCTTGTTTAGCGGTCTTATCTGCCAGTCTGTTTCCCCAAGCCTGGGGGTTATCCTCTTTTTGATGTCCTTGGCAGTGTATGACTGCAACCCTTTCTGGTTCCTTATTAGACAGCATCTAATCCAAAATCACTGCGGATGCTGATTGCAGCCATGAAATTAAAAGACGCTTACTCCTTGGAAGGAAAGTTATGATCAACCTAGATAGTACATTAAAAAGCAGAGTCATTACTTTGCCAACCAAGGTCCACCTAGCCAAGGCTATGGTTTTTCCAGTGGTCATGTATGGATGTGAGAGTTGGACTGTGAAGAAAGCTGATCGCCGAAGAATTGATGCTTTTGAACTGTGGTGTTGGAGAAGACTCTTGAGAGTCCCTTGGACTGCAAGGAGGTCCAACCAGTCCATTCTAAAGGAGATCGATCCTGGGTGTTCATTGGAAGGACTGATGCTAAAGCTGAAACTGCAATACTTTGGCCACCTCATGCGACGAGTTGACTCACTGGAAAAGACTCTGACGCTGGGAAGGATTGGGGGGGGGGGGTGGAGAAGGGGACGACAGAGAATGAGATGGCTGGATGGCATCACCGGCTCGATGGACATGAGTCTGAGTGAACTCCGGGAGTTGGTGATGGACAGGGAGGCATGGCGTGCTGTGATTCATGGGGTGGCAAAGAGTCGGACACGGCTAAGTGACTGAACTGAACTGAACTGAATAGGCTCAGAATTTCTTCTTTATTTTTATTATCTTTTCCACTAGCTGTTAAAAGGCCTCTTTCCTTATACAGAGCCCCGTGTACATGCAGTGTGCAAAAGCATACCTGGAATCGGTGTAGAGGTTTACTCTCTTGCCTTTTGACAGCTGGAGTGCTCAAATCAAGGCCCATAACTCATCTCGTTGAACAGACCAGTGTTGTGGCAAGGAACCAGCTTCAATGATAGTCTTTTCTGTGACCATGACGTAACCTGACAGCCATTGTCCTTGTTCTATCAGGCTAGTGCCATCAGTATATAGGACCCAATCAGGGTCTGGAATCGGTTGGTCTCGGAGGTCAGGTCTGCTAGCGTAGACCTCTTCCAAGGTTTCTCCACAGTCATTAGAAGGTCCACCCTCTCCCACTGGCAGGAGTATGGCTGGGTTTAAAGTCTGGCAAGGCTCAATACAGAGGTTAGGGTTCTCACATAGCAGCCCTTGATATTGAATAATCCGAGATGTTGACAGCCATTTATGGGGGTCCCCTTGCAGGAGAGTGTTGACCTCATGCGGGACTTTTATGATCAAATCTTGGCCCAAATTCAGCTTGGTTGCCTCCCAGACCCAGTGAGGCAACCACAGAAACTGCCCGTAAGCAGCCTGGCCACCCAGTGGCAACATTGTCTAGCTGTTTCAGGAGATAAGCCATGGGTCTGTCCCATGTACTCAGTCTGGGACAACACTCCCATAGCCACCTTGTCCTTTTCAGTCACATAAAGAGTAAACGGCTTAGCAAGGTCTGGCAGGCCCAAGGCGGGTTCTGACATAATTATACCGGGTTTGAGTTCTATTACCACTGGGACTTGTTTTGCAAGCCTGGGGGGGAGGAGGTGGACTTCTGCCCAGGCCTCAGGGAATATGTTGAGTTAACTCTCTCTCTCTACTGTTTAGCCCGTCTGGTTTCCCTTCCAGAGATCGTGCAACCTGCATTCATCTTGAGGGGTTACCAAGAGAAAGGGTAAATAGGTGGGTGAGCCCACTAGAAGAGTGGATCTTTCGTGGGGGGAAAGGTCACTTGTGCCCCCAATTTAGACAGCAAGTCTCTTCCCAACAAAGGTACTGGGCATTCAGGGATGTATAAAAATTCATGAGTCACTTGGTGCCCCCCCATCTGACATTTTCGGGGTAGGCTTAAGACATAAAACTGCATTTAATCACCATCTGAGACTCAGAAGCCTATGGATCTATTGGCGTATAAAGTCTATATCCCTTGCACAGTCTTTCATAGAACTCAGAGGGTGATTCGCTTTCCCTTAGACTCACTTTGGAGGGTTTTGCCATACTCATAGGTTTTTGGGCCCTGCCTTGAGGCCTTGTAACATAGCCGCCCGATATCTCTCCAGGTGGCCCCTCCCTTCCTCTGTGTTACAGTCCCAATTGGGCCTCTCATTGGGGGTGGCTCGTTCTGCCCACTGCTGCAGGTTTGCAGTACCCTCAGGTGCCATTTCCCTTAACCATTTTCTGGCCTCAGTTAGGATCCTGTGTCTTTCCTCAGTGCTGAAGAGGTAGACTAGTAGTTGGATTATGTCATCCCATGTAGGGCAGTAGGTTTGAAAAATAGTCTCCATTAGCCTAATCTGGTAAAAATAGGCTACGGGGGCAGAGGCCATCTGTCCCTTGAACCGGAGGCTGCTGTAACTCTGAGGGGCATCTGTAGCGGGGCACTTTCCTCTGTCTCCTTAGTGGAACGCAGCCTCTGTTTGATTCTCCTTTCCCCTTCCTGGCAGTACTCACTGGGACAGGAGGGTATAGCTTGGGCGGTTCAGCTGGAGCCAGATGTTTCCTGGAAGTGTTGGCCAGAGGTTTCTGCCGCCAAGATTGGAGCCTGCTGAGATGGCGGCTCTATGACCTCCGGGAGAGCTGGCAGAGGAGCAGCGGCTGCTATCGGAATTTCACCTGGCCCTGGATCGGGCATTAAGGCGGCCTCCAGTCCTGGTGGAGCACTGGGCGGCGGGCGCGTCATCATCCAGTATGGGAGAGGGGCAGCTCATCCTCGTCCAAATCCTGCCAGATCCCAGAGGGAGAAGGGGGATCGGCGTGTCTTCACTTGCTGGTCAGCAAGGCTGAACCAGAACACCACGTGGTCCAAGACTGTTTCTCACTTAAAGTCCGTTCTGCCTTGGTGGGCTTGATCAGGTGCAGATGAAAACACAGATGGGTTAAATATCCCACGTCTCAGGCCATCTCCTGAAAAGCCAATTCATACTCACTTATTTATCACCCTCCTTCTAGCCTGAAAATTCCGAGGGGGTCAAGAATTTCACAGCAGACAGGACACCTCCTAGGGGAGAGTAGAATATGAGCACACAAGGACCAAGTTTCTTCTCCTAAAAATCCCCTGGTGATTGCTTGGTAATAATTTTCCCCAAGACGGCATGGACACACCTCCTAAATGACCTTCATAAACTTCCTTCCTAAACCTAACACACTCGTCGACCTGTGTACCAAGCAATCACTGCTGCCTGCCTTTTCCAGGCCCCTGTGGGTCCGTGCCCCTTCTAGTCCCTCCCAGGGGGGTGAGCAGGCCCCCTCTTCACCCTGCTGGGTGGGTTCCTCCTCACCTGGGCGCTCAGTTCCCCTGCTGCTGTCCACTGCCTGCTAATGTGAAAGGTCCAGGCGTTGAAAAGCAGAATCCTTCCAAAAGGGTGAGGCGCCTCCCCCCCACCAGAAGATTTGAGCCACAAGGCCTTGGAGTAGTCCCAAATGGGACTTTGTCTCCTCAAATTGGGGAGTTTCCCGGCCAATGCACCAAATGCTGTAGCCATGCGTTCCAGGAAACAAACTCACTCAGAAGGACAATGTAGATAGTGGAGTGCAGTTTATTACACCAGCAGGCCCAAGGCAGAGTCTCTTCTTAGCCAAGGACCCTGACCAGTTTTTGTGAAAACTTTATATACTTTAAGCGTACATGCCCAAACCCACCTCCCAAAATTTCCTGAAACTAGTCCGAACAACGGAGAAGGTGATGGCACCCCATTCCAGTACTCTTGCCTGGAAAATCCCATGGGCAGAGGAGCCTGGTAGGCTGCAGTCCATGGGGTTGCGAAAAGTCGGACACGACTGAGCAATTTCACCTTCACTTTTCACTTTCATACATTGGAGAAGGAAATGGCCACCCACTCCAATGTTCTTGCCTGGAGAATCCAGGAATGGGGAAGCCTGGTGGGCTGCCATCTATGGGGTTGCACAGAGTCGGACACGACTGAAGCGACTTAGCAGCAGCAGCAGTCTGAACAAAACAAAAAGAGAGATACAATCAAAGTTAACGCATGATTTATATGCCTTAAGCCTAGCTAGTTAACAGTGGACAATTATCGATAGGCTTGTGGTCATACCCCAATAAGCATAATAGAACGTATGATTCTATTTGATTACACTGATAACTAGGGTATTCTTTTAGGTGATGGAGAGCCCTGGGGCTCTTCCTTCTGGGGACCTGGTTTTCCCGTTGGTATGTTGTTTCCATAGATACTGGGCATATAGCTCAAAGTCCACAGTCCAGCCCAAGATGGAGTCCTGCTTTCAAGATAGAGCCTGTTCTGTTTCCTCCTTCACAGTAAAACCTCTTCTGTAGAGGATAGAAAAGGCAGTGTGAGTAGGTGCAATTGAAGAAGTCACAGGATATGGGCCTGAAGAGCGAAACATTCATGTAAGAGAAAACCCAATTCGCATCCCTTTAATAAAAGTGAAAAGAGATGAAGAAGAAATGAAGATGAAATAAAAACTAAAAAGAATACAAATCATGATGTATATCCATGTATATCTATGTTGTCCATAGCACATTCACGTCTACTATTCTACTTGGTCCTTACAGTTTCTTTGAGAAATTTCCCTGGCAAAGATTCTTTGACTGTTTAAAAGGAAGATTACTAAGGTTAGGAGTTAAGAACCTATGCTAACTTATTTAATAAAGGACTAAGGGAGACCTCTGGAGAAGGCAATGGCAAGCCACTCCAGTATTCTTGCCTAGAAAATCCCATGGATGGAGGAGCCTGGTAGGCCGCAGTCCATGGGGTCACTAAGGGTCGGTCATGACTGAGTGACTTCATTTTCACTTTTCACTTTCACACATTGGAGAAGGAAATGGCAACCCACTCCCGTGTTCTTGCCTGGAGAATCCCAGGGACGGGGGAGCCTGGTGGGCTTCCGTCTATGGGGTCACACAGAGTCAGACACGACTGAAGTGACTTCGCAGTGACTTAGCAAGGGAGACCTCTATCCTAGTTTTGCCATTCAAACTTCCAGTCATAAAATCATCAAAGTTCATATTTGAAAGAGATATTACAGATTATGTCTAATTCCTTTATTTTACTTGAAAGCATTGCTCAACTACTTAGAGACACCCCTCAGGAAGGAGTCTCAGATAACACTTTGTCTTTTTGAGATCCCAGAATATTAGAGAAAACAGATACCAAGAAAATATATTTTTGCATACTTATGTTGATGGTTTACATTGTTTCAAATATGTGTCCATAAATTTATATAAATCAGATACCAAAATCATAACACAAGAATTTTCTAAGCATTGCTCTAATAATACTGTCTGGCTACATTTTCCTGAAATACTCTGACAGCTTCAAAGTCTCTCACCAGCCACAGTTGTTTAGACATCATAGATTTGGCATCCCCAAGATTTGTTAACTATGAGACTTGTCCCCAGACCTAGGTATACCCTTGCCATTGCAGACAGTTTGGATCTGTGTAACAGAATACAGGTTTGTTGGGCTTTATGAAGGATTACATGCAGGTGACAGTCAAAGGAGAAGGAGAGGGGAAAGGACAGCAGGTTTTCACACCTGAGTAGCACATGTCTCTTACCTCCAACCTTGGAACAGCATCTCCTTACCTCCTCCTCACTTTAGCTCTTGGCACACTTGTCTTGTCCAGTGACCACATTGTAAATACCTTTGGAAATAGATTCACCAGGGTATGAGTCTCAGGAAATTTTTGAACCTCAGTTTTCTCCTTTGCAAAAGTATGAATAATCGTATCTATTTCATATGGTGGTCTTAGAGATTCCATGAGTTAACAACAGTGAAAAGAGCCTAATACAGTGTTTGGCTCAGTAAATACATTCATCCTTTCTGCTCTGGACATGGAACTCAAAATTTTGGCCATCAACCTCAGTTTGGCCAGTAATAGAAGTGAGACTGTGCTGTGCGTGGTTGTTCAGTCATGTCCAACTCTTTGCGACTCCATATACTGTAGCCTGCCAGGATCCTCTGTCCATGGGAATTGTCCAGGCAAGAATTCTGAAGTGGGTTGCCATGCCCTCCTCCAGGGGATCTTCCAAACCCAGGGATTGAACCCAGATCTCCCACCTTGCAGGCAGATACTTTACCATCTGACACACCAGGGAAGCCTGGAAGTGAGACTAGAACTTTGTAAATGACAGCTATGGCTTCAGTTCAGCACTGGAAGGCTCTGCCTTTCTGGAGAAGGACAAACATCATGGAACAGTGCTCTGGGCTTACAGCATGCCCTACTCCCCCTTCTCGGCCCCTGGGAAAGCCACTTCCAGGCCTGACTATGTGCCCACAGTGTAACAGAAAGCCACTCTGAGAGGCTGGGCTCCCTTATATCCAACTAAGCTGCACATTTTCATCTTTTTTATGTGTTCGGGATGTTACACTAATTGTGATGGATGTTCTCTTTGTGCTCACACTGAGGGGCGGATGATGAAGCCATAATGTAAGGTAATATGTCTATTAAAGATTTAAAATAACCCGCCTTGTGGGTGATTCCTCACTCTGCTGGCAGATTCAAGCTCCTTGGGAAGAAGTTGGTGCTAAATTAGAGACAGCAATAGGGTGGGAGGGAGGGGTGGAGGGACTCAAGGGATATTCTCTAACTTCTGGAGTGCTGTCAAACTGATCTATCTTTTCTTCATTTAATTAAGGAACATCTTTTGTGCAAGGCTTCAGCACTGGCTCTGGATACACATGGATGGGCAATGACTTTGGAAGCTCTCGATTCAGGAGGAACATTAACTAGACTTAATGAAAAAGGTCATGGTATTTACGGAGTCGTGAATTAATTGCCTCTCTCTGATGTCCAAACCAATGTTAGAACCCTAAGTTATGAGAACTTATGAGTATATCAGTAGAAGTGGCTCCTGGGACTGTTTGGCCCCCACACTTCAGAGGTGGATAAAACATAGACTAATAGGAGGCATGAATTTGAGCAAACTCTGGGAAGTAGTGAAGGATAGGGGTGTCTTGCATGTTGCAGTCCATAGGGTCACAAAGAGTCAGACATGACTTAGTGATTGAAAAACAACAATAGGGGATTCCTCTGGTGGTCCAGTGGTCAACACTCCATATGTCCGATGCAGGGGACATGGGTTGTATCCCTGGCTGGGAAACTAAGACCCCACATGCCATGAGGCACAACCATAGGACCAGAGGTAGTCTCAGCCATATCTATTCCTGGCAGATAGAATTTTTTATCTTCTGCAACTGCCTTCCTGCTTGGTGGTCTCTGTTTCACTAAAGAGCAAGACATGCATGTCCACCCCAGTTAGAACCTTTGGGCCATGTGGCTGTGGCAGCTTGTAGGTTTACTTGGGAGCGATATCATGTCAACAGATGACCTGCGGGAGAGCCAGGTCTCATAGAAGATCAACAGCCTAGACCCACCACTAGTCTCAGTTCTTCCTCCTGGGCTCCAAAATCTCTGACCAGACTTCAATCTGCCTACCTAGTGTCATTCATCACCCACTGTTCCCTTCATTGCTAAGTAATCTCTGCCCTTCACCATCCCCTCTTACCCATTTCTATGTCTGCTCCCTCCCTCACTCAGACCCCATCCTGAGTGCCCACCTCTCTCCTTTCTGTCTCTAATCCTTTTTGAACTTCTAGGTAGACATGATGAATGGAGGAAAATAAACAATATCCCACTCTAAAACCAGTTGAACCTAACCACAATAACAAGAGGATCACTGTCAGCAACCAGAAATAAATAGATATGACCTCATGTCATACAATTTTTAAAAGTAGTCCCCAAGAAAATTGATAAAGGAAATACTTGGCCATGGCTCATCATAAGTCCTTCCCCTCCCACACACACCTCCAACAAACGATATGAGACAAATGTAGTAAGTTAATAAAATCCCAAGAAAGCAACCCCATTTAAAAAAAGGCAGAATTAAAGAGTGATTGACTGAGTACCCAGCTCAGGGCAAAAGCAAAGAGATGCTCTCTGGAAGGAAATTTTCATCTTTCACTGCAATAAAATAATCATATCTAATATGTTTTGAGCAAGTGTGGCATGATGTACATGCTCAGTTGCTTCGGTCACATCCAATTCTTTGCAACTGTAGCAAAGACTGTAGCCCACTGGGCTCTTCTGTCCATGGGATTCTCCAGGAAAGAATACTGGAGGGGGTTGCCATGCCCTCTTGCAGGGTATCTTCCCTACCCAGGGATCAAACATGCATCTCCTGTATTTCTTGCATTGCAGGCAGATTCTTTACTGCTGAGCCACTGGGGAAGCCTGTGACATGATGATACACCAGTATGTGCAACGTTCTACTTGAGACTCATAAGAGTCTCATGATATTACTAGCTGCATGGTTTGTAGTAAAAAAATTAGGACCAATTGATCCTAAGCATTATACTGTCTCAACAAAGGCAGAAAACTACGCCTTGGATTCACCATTTATCAGAATTCCAGTCTAAGTCAGGAGAATGATCTAAAACACAGGGGTGTTTCCTCACAAGAGTAGAATATATCCTTTATCCATACAGGGTAATCTATAACATAGAGCATTTTTTTTATCTCAGAAGAAAGACTAGGCCTCTAGTTTTCCAAAGAACCTTCACGCACTCCAGCTGAACTTTTTGATTTGACTGAGCCACCAAGGTAGTGAAAAGCAGTAAGAAAATGATATTTCTAAAATTTGGCTCAGAAGGGAAGTCAAAAAAAGGTATCAATATGATGAAGGAGGGACTTCCTTGATGGTCCAGTGGTTAAGAATCTACCTTACAATGCAGGGAACAAGGGTTCAACCCCTGGACAGGGAACTAAGATCCCATATGCCATGAGGAAACTGAGCCCATGAGTTGCAACTCGAGAGAAGCCTGTGCACCACAAAGAAAGATCCTGTATGCCACAACTAAGACTTGAGGCAGCAAAATAAATAAATATAGTCTAAAAATGAAGGGAAGCGGAGTTGATTAAAAAAATATATATGGGGGAAATGTTAGGAAGAATTCACCCCCACCTCTTCATGACTGTCAGAGCTGCCCATACTTGGCATGAGCACAGGAGCAAAGTGAGCATGTCATGCTGATTGAAAATCTATCACACAAAAACCAAGAAAGAAAGCAAGGCTACAGGGGACAGAAAAAGAACTCAAGTGACAGAAAATATAACCTAAGGAACAGAAGAAGATTCCCTGCAAGGGCTGCAGGCTATGCAATAATTTGATAATAACATGAATTCTATTTCTTACAAAGGAGTTAAAGACAAGATGTCAAAAGAACAGAAGGACACTAAAAGAGGGATTGCAGAATGAAGGGGACAGAGCACCCAAACAATATCATTACAGAACTAATAATTAGAGCAGCGAAAACAGAATAGACATGGCTGAAAATTTAATTAAAGGCTTGAAATGAAAGTCCTTCCAGAGAGAACGCAAAAGGAAGGAAAGGAAAAGATAAAATGAGCACAGATAAAGCTACAGATATCAAGGGCAGGCAGAAATGATACAACATATGGATGAAAGGTATTCCTGAAATAGAGAACCCAAAAATTGCAGCAAAAATTATTCCAAGGTATTTTTAAAGCTAAATGTCCTTAAATGAAGGAAGAAACTCCAGGCTTCCTTTGGACGTCTCCAGAGCACTATCCAGTGCCAGAAAATAAAGGGAAAATTCCATTTTTAGCAGTAAAATCACCAACCAAACCACAAAAAGGCAGAAAGTGTAGCACAAAATAGACCACAAAAAGTGGTCTTATTTACGGTATGAGAGTTTAAACAAGAAGGAAGCCAGTTGCCTTGCTCAACTTCAGTTGGGAACGTGAACACTAGGTGACTCAAATTTTTCAGTGTTCAGTGCATTGTCTTCGAATTACTCCAAGTATGCCATGAACATGAATTTGGAGGTTACAAATGTATTTTAGCAAGTAGGTGAATTTGCAAATTCAGAACGTGTGAATTATATAGATCAACTGTATTCACTGAGCACTTCTTGTGTGCTAATTTGCTCAGTGTGTCTGACTCTTTGCAACCCCATAGACTGTAACCCTCTAGCCTCCTCTTTCCATGAGATTCCCCAGACAGGAATACTGCAGTAGGTTGCTATTTCCTCCTCCAGGAAATTGTCCTGACCCAGGTATCAAACTCATGTCTCCCACATTGGCAGGAAGATTCTTTACCACTGAGCTACCTGAGAAGCCCGAATACTTCTTACTTCCAGGTAATCCTCAAGGCCCTGAAGTTACAGAAATGAACAAAAACAAGCCAAAATAAATAAATAACTAAAACCTTTTTCTCATTGAGCATATATTCTAGGAAGGGAGAGACCATGAATAGAATAAACACAATAATTACTGCAGAAAAAATAATCAGGGTAACGGGAGTTCAATTTTAAATTGGTAGTCAGAGTAGATCTTAGTGATTGATGCCTGAACAAACATTTGAAAGAAAAGAGGAAATGGGCCTTGCAGATACCTGGAGGAGGAGTGTTTCAAGTAAAAGAAAGCACCACTGTAAATGTCCAGTGACTGCATGCGAAGTCATTTCAGTCATATCCAATTCTTGGCAACCTCTGGATTGTAGCCCCCCAGGCTCCTCTGTCCATGAAATTCTCCAGGCAAAAATACTGCAGTGGGTTGCCATGCACTCCTCCAGGGGATCTTCCCAATCCAGGGATCAAACCCTTATCTCTTACATCTCCTACATTGGCAGGCATGTTCTTTACCATTAGTGCCACCTGGGAAGCCCTCAAATGTCCAGAGGAGGGGACTATTTGAGGCACAGCTATGAAGAGGCCAGTGGGGCTAGAGCAGAATGAGAGGAAAGTCATAGGAGGTAAATTCAGAGAGAAAATGGGGTCAGAGTGTTGGTCCCTGCGGGCCATTGTAAGCATACTGGCTCTTATTTGGAGTGAGCCGGGGAAACACTGGAGGGTTTTGAGCCTTTGAGCCCAGGAATGGCTCACTCTGGCTGCTGTATTGAGAATAGGCGGTAGGTGGGTAGACAAAACAGTGAGTAAAGGACCATTAGGAGTCTGTTACAAAAGTCCAGGCAAGATTAGGATAGTGACAGAAATGGTGAGAAGGGGCCAGAGGCTGGATGTACTGTAAAGGAAGGGCTAAGATGATTTCTGGAGAAGGAAATGGCAACCCACTCCTGTGTTCTTGCCTGGAGAATCCCAGGGACGGGGGAGCCTGGTGGGCTTTCGTCTATGGGGTCACATAGAGTCGGACACGACTGAAGTGACTTATCAGCGAGATGATTTCAGGACAAGTGGGATTTGGATTGCGAGAGCCAGAGTCAAGGATGACAACCAGGTTCTTCTGTTCAAATGGAAGGATGACATTCTGAGCTTTGATGGAGAACCATGTGGAGAAGGGTTTGGGGAGTTAAGTTCATTCGGACATGATAATTCCATTATTGCTATGAGGCATCACTGATGATCAGCCATTGGATGGAATCGGGAGTTAAGGGGGCAAGTCTGTGATGGAGATACAAGTCATCAAGGCTGTGAAACCACGGATGGGATGAGATCACCTAGGAAGGCATAGTAATAGAGAGGAAACGAGGTCTAAGAATTGAACCCTGAGGCACTCCAACAATAAGAGATAACGGAGAAGAGGAGCAAATAGAAAAATAAATTGAAATATGACCGGTAAATTCAGAGTAAAACTAAGAGTCTGCAGAGTTTAGGCAGCCAAGGGACAAAAGCATTTTCAGGAAGAGGAAATGAATAGCCAGGAAGTGGTTACTAAAAGGTCAAAGACTATTAGCTTTAAGAATTGATTATGGATTTAGTAACACTGAGGTCATTGTGACCGTAAAGAAACAAGAGTCATTTTATTGGAGTAGTTGAGGGCAAAAATCTTGTTGGGCATGAGATTAAAGAAAACAGAAGCTCAAGAATTGAAACAGTGAGTAGAGAGAAATACTGCTAGGCGTTTTGAGTCCTCATAGGCTAAAAGTCACTTGATAATTTATTATTAATAATTTTTTAGTGTTCAGTTGACTGACACTGTTTACTAGCAGTTTGATTAGGTTCTTCTGCACTTTTGCTGAAAGCAAAGAATTGGAAACCACCTTCTATAAAAATGAATAGAGGTTTGTGTATGTGTATGAATTTTTATATATTTACTTTTCATTTCTGAGTTTATTAGATTCATTCCCTTTTTCAATTTCTGGAAAGAATACCAAAAAGACTGTCAAAATTTACTAAAAGACAAGTAATTGTACCCATTCCCCCCCCCATTTTTTTATTTAGCATGATATACACAGATAAAATGGGAAAAATTAAAATTGCTGCTAATGTCAACACAGCTCTGACCATACGATATTTTTCTATAAATTGCTTCTATCTCATTCTATGCTTTAAGTTTAAATTTCGCTTACTCAGCATAGGGGGAACTGTCTGCCTCATAACCTAATTGGAAACGTCAGTCATCACTGTCAAACCATCAGCCCAATCAGACTCGCTTTCTGTCATAAAATATCTGACTTCATTTATCAATTCAAATGAATAGATTAATATACATTTCAGGAATATTACTGAAAATCACTGAGTAATATATTATGAGACTTGGACTTTTTATGAGAGATTACTAAAAGCAGTCAAATCAAGATTAAACTGATATAAAACTAATATAGTCTGTTTTTATAATTTATGAAAACAATAAATTTACATGCTGTTTGTCACTACCTAGTTTGAAACAATGTTGTGTAAATTTGTAGCCAAAGAAATGTGTTATTTATGAAGCAAGAAGAATAAAACTCCTGGTAGTCCTTTGGTAAATGTACATGCATGCATGCATTGAATCTTTAAGCTCTTGAAAATCATTCAGTAAGAATTAGGTATATAACTTTAGAAATAATGCCATTAATATTGTGAAGTGTGATCAAGATTTTCCCCACATATTTCATGAAAGAGAAATCTACACACTGGTAATGAAAAAATGGTGCAGCAGCTAGAATATCATTTCATTTTATTAATCAGAGTTAGAAAATAGTAAGAAAAAAATAAACAGAGAACTGACTAAATGGAATAAATATTTCATGATACAGTTTGATAACCTAGATTTTAACTAACTTGTTGAAGGATACACACACATTGAATTTAAAAGAAACCAGGGAACGCTTTTTCCCCAGGTTTTATCATTTGGTAGCCTTGGAAAACATTCCCATTACATTTAATAGAATCCGTGTCACTAACCTCTACTGTTTCAGCTGTTCCAAGGTGCTTTTCTTTCCAGATAATGACACTTCCCAAAGATGAGTACTGAGAACAGCTGAACATAATTGCTTGTGATTAAATTTGTGAAAAAAGAGACATTTTTAGCATTCAATATTTCTTACCAATTTTCTCCTCTGCTCTGCTCTCACCATTTTCTCCTACAACAGCAAAGCATTATTTGACAAAAGCCAGACTTGGGAGAAGTGAGGTCATTAAACAGAACTGCCATCACTCTCATTGTCTCAACCCTCCCCAAAGGGGCTAACATGCTCCATTTCTATCACCATGCTTCATCCTTAACAGGAAAAACGTATAGAATCAGTAAAAAGAGGAAACTGTCCCATGAGTTTCTAGTGCTTTCATTAATAAAGGAGGTTTGGCTTCTGGGAAGTGTTTATATCCTAGAACAATCAATCAGAGTAAAATTGGGGAAGGATGCATGCCTTGGTTTTGCAAAATGGAAAAGGGCTGTTTTTGAAAGGAGCAGTGGGTAGAAAGAGCAGGGAGGACCTACCTGATCCAGGAAACTGTGGAGGTTGAAGATCTGGGAATTAATTCCCTAAAACAGTCAGTAGAGTCACCCCGGAACTAAAAGTTTAGAACTCCTGATATCACAAGTTCACTCTGACTCCTCAGAGGATGACTAAAAAGTGGCTTATGCTGAAGAGAGAGATAAAGAAAGGAGTACATGGTCCTAGGAATTTGCAGTCTTTAGTGTATGACTTTCAGCTTCCCCGATGGCTCAGCAGGTAAAGAATCCACCTGCAATTCAGGAGACAGAGGAGACTTGGGTTTGATCCCTGGGTCAGGAAGATCTACTGGAGGAAGAAATGGCAACCATTTCATTATTCTTGCCTACAAAATTCCATGGACAGAGGAGCCTGGCAGGCTACAGCGTCTGGAGTCACAAAGAGTTGGACATGACTGATCATACATAACTTTCTAGGGACTGCAGAGGCAGTCCATCAGTGTTTGAGATGTAATGGAAGAGAAGGGAGAACAAATAAGAGAAGAAAAAAGCAGAGAAAGTTCTTGGAGGGAAAAAAGCAAATGGATGGCATTAAAAGTTCAAGATTAGTATCCCAATTCCTTCCCCCTCCTATTTAACCACTAAGTAGTATACACCGGAATCGGTAACAAGTGCAAAGGAAATGAAGGCTGAAAACAAGGTTCATCACAATCAAGAACTCCGCAGGGAGAGGGAACGGTTTCTAGGCTCCTGCACCTGTGACTCTAGGCCTCTTGTTGCTTAAGAGGCGATGCCAACTCCTGAGGCGTGGGGTGCAGGTGCCGCCTTCCTCCAGTGACCTAGAGCACTCATGTGCTCTTTTCACTTCAACTTGACAAGCAAACAAACACGGAATGTACACTCTTTTTAATGATGATGTTTAATGAGTATGACAGTGTTAATAAACCATAGGTGTGTCAGCAATCATTGCCTGCCACCTATCATGACACCTCAGGCTGTGAGGTAGAGGAGGGTCCTCTTCAGGGAGGTCTGTCTGAGACACCAGGTGTGCCATAGAGAGCTCTGGACATCACCCCCAAGTCCCAGAAGCTTACCATCATCCCCGAACTCAATCGTGTCTGACTCTTTGCGACCCCATGGACAGTAGCCTGCCAGGATCCATGGAATCTCCTACTCAAGGATACTGGAGTGGGTTGCCATTTCTTTCTCCAGGGAATCTTCCCAACCCAGGGATCGAATCCACATCTCTTGCGTCTCCTGCATTGGCAGAGGATTCTTTGCCCACTGAACCACCTGGGAAGCCCTTGGATGATATATTTGGCCTCCCTTGTGCCAGGGCCATGTTCTGTTTTCCAAAGAAGCCCATCTCAGAGAGACTGTTGTGGATTTGTCTTTTTCTTTTTAAAAGAAATGGAAATAATAAACAAAAACTGCTCTAATAAAAACTTAAATAGAATCAATAAACCACAGTTTTCAACAGAAAACTTGGCTCTAAAATCCTGGAATAAGAAATATTCTGAATAGTAAAGCAAATGCCAGAAATGTAAAGACAGAGAGCTTGAACACTACCCATTAAAAGTCTATGCTTGGCAAAACTCTAACAATTTATCAAAGAAAACTAGAAAAATATTCACCAAAATAATTTTAAAAAGCAATTAACTTTTAATGGTGGACGTTTAAGTGATTGTTACTTTCTTCTTTGTAAGTTTCTATATTCTATGTTTTAACCAAGGAATATGGGTCTTCCCTAGTGGTACAGTGGATGGGAATCCACCTGCTCATGCAGGGGACATGGGTTCAATCCCTGGTCCAGGAAGATTCCACATGTTGTGGAGCAACTAAGCCTCTGGGCTGCAACTACTGAGTCTATGAAGCACAGGCACCTAAAGGCTGTACTCCACAAGAGAAGCCACCACATTGAGAAGCCTACACACCACAACTAGTTGCCCCTGTTCACTGCAACTAGAGCTAGCCCATGCACAGCAATGAAGGCCAAGCACAACTAAAAATAAAAATAGATAAGTAATTTAAATAATGCAGTCACTAAAGCAAATTGGTTCACATTTTAAAAAACCAGGAATATGTAACTTTTTAAAATACTATAAGATGTCAAAAATGAAAAAGCCAATGACAGCAAATTTTCAAAGTGTCCAAAAAAATAAATGAAAATAAGGTTTTTCACTTGATGTTGAGCTGGGGTTCTGGGAGTGGAGAGTCAGGGGATAAGGAGAGGTTTCATGAGCACAATCTTAGTCGATAAGATTCTAAGACACATCAAGCACTCACACGAATGGACAGAAGGGGAGACAGTTTTTCCATGGTTGTCATAATCAAGGCAAAATTCAGCAAGCTGAGGCACAGAATCCATCAATTTGTAAGACCTTAGTGTGTATCCCTTCTGTACCCAGCCCTTGAGGACTCTGGGCTCCAGGGGGCTTGACCACTGCCCTCCTATTACATAGAGCCATGTCTTTGGCTCAATGTGACCTTCAACAAATCACATGGCCACCATACCATAGGCACATTTTCTATTTTACTCTGATTTGTACGTGTGAATCAACATCATAAGACTGATCTTGATGGTCCAGGGTTGGCATGACTGCATGGAATGACATGCACGTATGTGGATGGTTGTTTTATGTGTGTGTTTCTAAATCCATATATGAGTATCTTTGTGCTCGTGTGACTGAATGTAAGTGTGTGTGTCCTTGTGTCAAAGTGTGGAGGGAGTATATGTGTGTATGACTGAATGTAAGTGTGTGTGTCCTTGTGTCAAAGTGTGGAGGGAGTATATGTGTATATTTACTTATGTGTGCAAGACTACTGGAGTGGATTGCCATTCCTTTCTCCAGGGGATCTCCCAGACCCAGGCATTGAACCTGGGTCTCCTGCATTGCAGGCGGATTCTTTCATGTCTGAGCCACCAGGGAAGTTCACGTGTGCACACAGGCATCCATAAACATTTCCATGCATATGTCTACCTGTATAGGCTGAATCCTTCAACCCACCTGATAAGCAGACCTTGCATGATATATACTTACCTACATAGGCTTATCAAGGTTGCTGTTAGAGGGATCATTATATCTGTGCTTGATGTAACCTGTGTCCTGCTGCCAGCACTTAGCTCGACTCCTCCTCCTTTAAATCACAACCAAATGCACCTCTCTGTCCTTGACTAGGCAATGTCTGAGGTCAACTGGGACTCTCTGGCTCTCAAACTCCCTGTGCAGCTCCCCTCTCACCAGAGTTTTTCCTCTCCCATATCATCTAATTAGACTCACAAGGGAAATTGAGGCTTCTCCTTTCTTTTGCCCATCCCTTCTCTCTGCTGTGCTCATTTCATCCTTGTTCTCTCCCACAGAAGCTGTCACTTACAGGTCATGCCTATGTGGGTGGGGGGTAGGGGCGGTGGGGAGGGGAACTGCTGCTACATTGAACTGGTTACACATATAACATCAAAAGGCCAGATCTTGTCATGGATACCCTTTCAGTGAGAAGGGCTACTGATTTGAAGAAAGAAGGAAAAAACCCTGAGTTCATAATCTGAAGCAAGTTAGGCAAGTGAAAATAGGTGGGCCTTTGTCAATACTTCAAGTCTTCATTGCAGCCAGGACTAGGTCATCGCCACCCTATTGTTATTGTTGTGACTGTTTCTGTATTATCTGTGGGAGGAAATGTGAAAGCCCCTGGCCTTCTGAGTGGTCATGAAGAAGAAGGTAAACAAGCACTCAAAGTTATAAAAGGTTAGAAACACGTAAAAGAAGTTTTGAGGTTGGGGAAGAAGGAGAGCAGGGCAGAGATGGGGGAAAGAAGAATAGATGTCTTCTTAGCTCACAAATTCAACTTTTTAACTAGCTATTAAGAAATGAGGGACTTCCCTGGACACCCAGTGGTTAAGACTTTGTCTTCCAATGCAGGGGCTGAAGGTTCTATCCCTGGTCATGGAGCTAAAATCCCACATGCCTCACAGCCAGAAAACCAAAACATAAAAGGAAACCCAGAAGCAATATTGTAACAATTTCAATAAAAGGATTTAAAAATGGTCCACATCAAAGAATCTTCAAAAGAAAGAAAGAAAGAAAACTGCTGGTTCTCAGCACATGCAGTTGTATAGAAAATTTTGCTCACAAAGTCCTTCTGGTGTTGGGGGTAGTCCCTGTGTTGATAGACTTTCTCCAACTGCTGCTAAAATGTCCACTGGGTTGCAGCTGGGAGAGGAGGGATGGAGAAAGGGCAAGGCTGCCCCTAGCGCTTCCCTTGACCTGCAGTTCTGAGGTTCGATGTGTCCAGCCATCCCTTGGGGCTCCTGTGAGAATGCAAATCCCCAGACCACCTCCAGCAACTGACTCAGTAAGCCTTAGAAGGTGTCAGCATCAACGGTCTTCCGAGGAATTCAGATACTGGTGGTACATGGGTCAGTATTGGAGAAAGTCTGCCTTGCACCAGAGAAAGAATTCAGTTACAGCATCTTCGGTGAAATAGGAGAGACTTGGACCTGGGCCTTAAATGGACAACGAGGGTGCAGACTGGGGGCTACACATGCAGGAGCAGAATGGAGTTTCTGTTCAGAACTGGAATCCTAAGGCAGGAAAGGCTGTGGAGCTAGAAGAGGATGCTCAGTCTTCCGAGGAGATGATTACCAGTCTGTTCTGTGGTACTGGGTCAGCCATCTCCCCTCTCTGAGTTTTACTCATCTGTAAAATGAGAATGTCTGTTCTGATACTTCTAAATTCTGTTGACATGAAATAATTTCCCCTTTTGCATTTTCTTTGCTCCTTGTTCAACTACTTCTTTGTTCATCCTGGTTGGGCTCCTGAGACTGGGAGAGGATTGTGACTCATTTCTTCCCACCAAAGAGTTCTTCTTCTCCCTCTGTGTGGTCTTAGGGAAAACAGATGTGAACAGCTTTGTGGGTGGTCTTAAACACTAAGCTTGGGGACTGCTTTCAAGGGGATAAAAGGCTGATAAAAGCAGCTAAACAGGATATAAGCAAACGATGGTTTTTCCAGTAGTCATGTACAGATGTGAGAGTTAGTCCAAAAAGAAGGCCAAGTGTTAAAGAAATGACGCCTTCGGATTGTGTGGTGCTAGAGAACACTCTTGAGAGTCCCTTGGACTGCAAGGAAGTCAAACCAGCCAATCCTAAAGGAAATCAACCCTGAATATTCAATGGAAGGACTGTTGTTGAAGCTGAAGCCCCAGTAGTTTGACCACTTGATGTGAAGAGGCAACTCATTGGAAAAGACCCTGGTGCTGGGAAATATTGAGGGCAGATGGAGAAGGGGATGTCAGAGGACAAGATGGTTGGATGACATCACTGACTCAATGGATATGAGTTTGAGCAAACTCTCAGAGATAGTGGAGGACAGAGTAGCCTGGCATGCCGCAGTCCATGAGGTCACAAAGAGTCAGACATGACTTAGTGACTGAACAACAACAGTAAGCAGATAAAGAAGGACCCAACTTCATTCATAGCTTCTTTTCTTCTCTAAGCATCAGCAACTCCAGTTTAGATATAAATTTGTGGGAAACTGGAAGGCTGCCATGGGACTTGATTCAACCATGTTACCTGAACTTCCACTGTTGGAGACATAATCTTTTCAACTGTGCCTTGTGTTTTTTATTTCAGGGCCAAATGGCCACCCAAAGGTGGATAGGTCATTTTT
This sequence comes from Moschus berezovskii, assembly GCF_049115385.1. Lineage (NCBI taxonomy): Eukaryota > Metazoa > Chordata > Mammalia > Artiodactyla > Moschidae > Moschus > Moschus berezovskii. The sequence continues at coordinate 75,108,808 of NC_142466.1, read as the reverse complement.
AACCACTGACAGTTTCAAATAGAAAACTTTATATTTCATATTTCCTCATTAACCTCTTTATATAAGCTAACGCATGAGAGAGAGAGAGAAGAATATGTGAAAAGAAAATAAATGTAGCAGATTTTTTTTTTTAAAGCAGGACTTAAATAATCATTGTTATATAAATAAAGACTATGCAGTCCTGGGCAACTGCTAGCCATAGATTAGATACTAGGCTCTAAGTGTCCTTAAAGGAAAAGCATACATGAAAATAAGGTCACTTACAGCATGTTTAGTGGAGATGCTAGTAGCCATGCCCTCCAAGAACTAGATGGCTCATGAATCAAGCTTGTGGAACACCTATGACAAACCACATGTACCTGTGTGAGGACCCACAGAGATCCAGAAGGTAGAGGATAACAGTCCTTGCTCTCAAGGTACTAATGTAGCTCATTGTGGAGAAAACACACTTACAGACATGGGCAAGCATAAGCATACTACAAAAGAAACCTCACAGTTTCATGCTAAAGGTACAAATTGCTCAGCGAAGGGAGACAAGTAAGTGCCTGGGTAGTCAGAGGAGGTTTGTGAAGAAGGCTGGACTTTATCTGGATCCAGTAAAATCATATTCTCTGCTAAGGCTGGCAGGAGGTCTTTGAGGTTGGGAAAATTCAAAGGAGGTTCCAGTATCCTGACAAGACTAGCCAGACTGAAGAGAGGGATTTTTCAGTATGCCTGTCCCCTGGGAGGGGCTTCCAAGATGGCGCTAGTGGTAAAGAACCCACTTGCCAATGCAGGAAATGTAAGAGACATGAGATTGATCCCTGGGTTGGGAAGATTCCCAGGAGAAGGAAATGGAAACCCACTTCAGTATTCTTGTCTGGAGAACCCCATGGACAGAAGAATCTGGTGGGCTACAGTCCACAGGGTCAGAAAGAATTGAACATGATTGAAGCGACTGAGCATGCACACACATCCCCTGGTGAGAACTTTTCTTGTCTTACTTGAACAAATGATGGAGAAACATTTCCTGTGCTGGTCTTTCTTGCCGCAGCAGAAAGGTGAACTAGTGGTGCAAGGGAGCCCAATCCACATGTAGTTTGTTGAAACAACATTTATTAAGCACCTACAATGTGCCAGGCATTGAGTTACAGGAGACAGGATGGTGCACAGAACACATGCTTGCCCCATCTGTCTGTTAACTTACCCTTGATGGGAGAGACCTAGTCACCTAGGGGAAAAGGAGAGTCAGGTCCTCTTCACAATGGGCACAAATGGGGTGTGTCTGGGTAGTCCAGTTACATTCCATACAACCTGTCTTGAGAATCCACTGGGAAAATACTTCGTTTTTTAATAGAAAATTAAACAAAGTCACATAGAGGGTGAAACAAAATGACTTCTACAATTACAGGCTTTATAAACTGCAGGAAAATTGAAACAAAAATAAGCCACTTCACTTACCTAAAAGCAAGAGCCAAATGCAGTGTTGGGCTTCTCTTCAATTGTCTAGCTAACTGCACAAACTTTCTCCCACTCTATGTATTTGAGCAAATATACCACACATGCAAGCATTTATTTCTCCATTTCTTACTTAAGTACCCTTATAGATTTTTTTTTCCTATATCTGTCTTTCATTAAATTATAGAGTCCTCAAGAGTACCAAGGGTGTGTTTTAATTCTTATACCTCCCACTGCTGCAGATCTTGGGAGGCAAAGTGATTTAGAGGAAGAACCACATGGTCCCAGTCCAGGCTCTCATCAACTGGCTGCATGACACTGATAAGTTATTTCCCTTCTCTGAGCTTCAATATTCTCAGTTACAGGAGACTGTTGAGTAGGTCAACTCTAATAATACTGATAACTGCCATTGAATGTGCTCATATAATGTGCCAGCCACTTTACATATGTAATTTCTAATTATCACAAGGACCCTGAAAAGCACTACCTCCATTGTGCAAGTGAGGGTTGTCAGTATCGGGAAGTTCAGTTCAGTTCAGTTCAGTCGCTCAGTCGTGTCTGACTCTGTGACCCCATGAATCACAGCACGCCAGGCCTCCCTGTCCTTCACCAACTCCCAGAGTTCACTCAAACTCATGTCCATCAAGTCGGTGATGCCATCCAGCCATCTCATTCTCTGTCGTCCCCTTCTCCTCCCACCCCCAATCCCTCCCAGCATCAGAGTCCTTTCCAGTGAGTCAACTCATCGCATGAAGTGGCCAAAGTATTGGAGTTTCAGCTTTAGCATCAGTCCTTCCAATGAACACCCAGGATTGATCTCCTTTAGAATGGACTGGTTGGATCTCCTTGCAGTCCAAGGGACTCTCGAGTCTTCTCCAGAACCACAGTTCAAAAGCATCAATTCTTCGGCGATCAGCCTTCTTCACAGGAAGTTAAGCAACTTTTTTTCACACAAGAATGAAGTGGCTAAGGCAGGACTACAAAGTCCAGGCTGTTTTCTCTGTACCCCACAGTCCAAGATCTTTGTTCATGCTTCTGCTTCCATGGTTGCCTACTGTCCAGCCCCAGAGTTCTTTCCACAGAGAAGCTGGAGTAGAAAGTTCAGGTATCAAGAGGTAGAATCAAACTCACCATGGCTGAAGCCAGTCCTCTGGGCTCTCAGAGGGAGTTTGGCATTTCCCAGATGGAGGCAGGACCATGTCCTTCTCCCTTACTGTCTCCCATTCCACATGTAAACAGGGAATATCAAAGGAAGCTCTGTCTCTAGCCCATGGGTTCAATCTTGATCCTTTAAGAGCTGCATAACAATTCTACCCAAAGTATGTGTGGGTTAAGGGAAGCTGGTGGAGGTTGAAGATTACTGTTCCCTATGGGCTTAAATTTTAATCAGCATATGCACATGTTATACACACACACACACATGCACACATGCTTTCCCACAGAACTTTGCAATATGAGTTGTACTCTTAAAGTACTTTTGACTGTTCTGTTTATTTTTCCTATTATGGTGATTATTTTTCCTGAACCAAAAAATCAAAACACAGCAGTCTGTCATATGGTAGTCATTCTGGCTTATGGCACATGAACAGAATCATGTGTAATCAAGATGTCCCAGAAAGTGGGGATTTATGGGGTTCTCCTAATCAGGGGAGAAGTTTTTGTTTTTATCTGTGGCTTTGCTCTGCCCCTCCACATTTTTCAGAACACAAGAAGAATATTCAAGGGCATGGTTGTCTCTTCTAGACCACCTATGGACCAAGGCTGTAAACACTATAAAGATGTTTGTTCTGGAAACTAGAATTTATCCTGAGAAATTATTTTTTGCCCTTCCTTTTGATATTGTACCCAGTTTGCCTGCCTCGGGTTGGTTTGCTCCACTATGTCAGAAGGAGGGTAGGCTTAAGGTCAGGAATGGTTTTTCAGGAGGTCCCTTGTGTCTCTAGCGTTGTGTGCCAACGGTGGTGGGGGGGCCGGGATGGTGGCTGGGATGATCCCAGGCACAGAGAGAGAAAAATGCAGCAGAGGCACTCTGCTTCTCTAAATCAGGCAGTAGGAGCCAAAAGTGCGTGTGTACTAAGTCACTTCGGTTGTGTCTGACTCTTTGTGACTCTATGGACCATAGACTGCCAGGCTCCTCTGTCCTTGAAATTTCACAGGCAAAAATACTGGAGGGGGTTGCATGCCCTTCTCCAGGGGATCTTCCCAACCCAGGGATCAAACTCACATCTCCTGGGCCTCCTGAATTACACATGGATTCTTTACAGCTGAGCCACCGGAGAAACCCCTAGGATCCTAAGAGGAAGTGACTGCAAATCTTGGGGACAGAGAAAGTTGCAGATGTAGGCTGGAGAATGAATGGTTTTGGAAGCCAGGCTTAGAGGCCCATTGAGAGAACCTGTCACCAAAATTGAGCATTGAGTTTGGCAAGAGGAATTCAACTGCCTGAGCTATCCAGCTTCCCTTTTCAACTGGCACAAGAAAGCTCTCAGGACATTTAGAAATGGGTTTTCATGGTGACGCTGGATTCATCCACAAGATATTGAGCATTTGTATGGGCTTGGCTCTGCTTGACAATGCAGAAGAGAAAATGAAATGTAAGTCTACAGAGACCTGGTTCCTTATTCACAAGGCTATTTGGTAAGGTGGAAAGAATCTAGGCTTTTAAGTGGGAAAGAACAGAATTCAAAACCCATAAACGTCATTTACATTACATAAACTTTGGCAAGTTACTTGATTTCTATGAATCTTGATTTCCACATTTGTGAAATGTGAGCCTTTGAAGATCTCCCAATTGAAAAACAACTACTCCCCCAGCTAACAGCATGCTCAATAGCAAACAATGAAAACTTTTCCTCTAGAATCAGAAACAAAACAATGATGCTCATTTCCCTTATTTGTACAGGCATATCTTGAAAATGGGCTTCCATGGTAGCTCGGCTGGTAAAGAATCCTCCTGCAATGCAGGAGACTCTGGTTCGATTCCTGGGTCAGAAAGATCTCCTGGAGAAGGATTGGGCTACTACCCACTCCAGCGTTCTTGGGCTTCCCTGGTAGCTCAGATGGTAAAGAATCCACCTGTAATGCAGGAGACCTGGGTTCAGTCCCTGGGTTGGGAAGATTTTCCTGGAGGGGGGCATGGCAACCCACTCCAGTATTCTTACCTGGAGAACCACATGGACAGAGGAGCCTGGAAGGGTACAGTCCACAGGGTTGCAGAGCTGGACATGACTGAGTGAGTAAGCACAGCACAGCACAGCTTGAAGATATTGCAGGTTTAGTTACAGACCACAGCAATGAAGCAAATATCACAATAACGTGAGTCACACTGTTTTGGTTGCTCAGTACATAAATTGTGTCTGCACTATGCTATCGGCTCTTAAATGTGCAATGGCATTATATCTAAACAAATAATGTACATACTTTAATTTTTAAAAGTACTGTATTGCTAAAAAAAAAAAAAGGCTAATCATCATTTGAGCCTTCAGCAAGTTGTAGTAGTAACATCGAAGATCACTGATCACAGAGCACCGTTAACAAACATAACAATAATAATGAAAGACACAAAGTAATCAAATACTGTTGGGAAAATGGCATCAATAGACCTGCCTGACTCATGGTTGCTGCAAACCTTCAATTTTCAAAAAATACAATGTGTGAGAAGCACAATGTGGCAAAGCACAATAAAATGAGGTATTCCAGTATTCAACACAGCCCTGACATTCCAGCCAGGGCAATTATGCATGAAAATGAAACAAAAAGCATTCAAATTGGAAAGGAAGAAAGAACATTTTCTCTGTTCACAGACAACATGACCCTACATGTAGAGAGCCTTAAACATTATGCACACACACTCACATGCTTTTAGAATTAATAAACCCACTCAGCAAATTTGCAGAATTTAAAACAAATTAACAAGTAAAATCAGTTGCATTCCTGTACATTGACAATGAACAGTCCAAAAAGGAAATTAAGAAAACAATTTCATTTACTATAGCATTCAGTTCAGTTCAGTTCAGTTCAGTCGCTCAGTCGTGTCTGACTCTTTGCGACCCCATGAACCACAGCACACCAGGCCTCCCTGTCCATCACCAACTCCCGGAGTTCACTCAAACTCATGTCCATCGAGTCAGTGATGCCATCCAGCCATCTCATTCTCTGTCATCCCCTTCTCCTCCCGCCCCCAATCTTTCCCAGCATCAGAGTCTTTTCTAGTGAGTCTTAGAAATCAATTTTGCAAAGGAAGCGTAAGTCCTGCACAATAAACAATATAAAATATTGCTGAAAGAAATTAAGAAGACACCAATAAGTGAAAAGATACACCACATTCATGGACTGGAACACTTAATATTGTTTAGATGTTAATACTACCACTCAAAGAAAATGTACAGATCTAAGGTTATCCCTATAAAAGTTCTGATGACCTTTTTGTAGCAGAAATAGAAAAATTTATGCTAAATTCATACAGACTCTCATAGGACCATAAACTGTCAAAACAATCTTGGAAGGAAGCAAACTTAAAGCTCTCACATTTCTCTATTTTCAAACTTACTGTAAAGCTACTATAGTCACAACATTGTGGTACAGACATAAAAATAGATATAGAGCAATGGAATAGAATTGAAAGCCCAGAATTAAACCTCTCACATATTTGGTCAAATGACATTCAACAGGGCTGCCAAGACCATTCAATGGGATATGACTGCCTTTTCAATAAATCATGCTGGAAAAACTGGATATCTGCCCGCAAAATAATGAAATTAAGTCCTTATTTCATACCATATACAAAAATTAGCTCAAAATAGATCAAAGATTAAAAGGTAAAACTATGAAACACTTAGAAAAGATATAGAGAAAACTTTATGACATTGGATCTGGCAATAATTTTTTGTATATAACACCAAAAGCATGACAACAAATGAAAAAAAATGAGTTAGACTACCACAAAATTTTAAAAGTCTGTGCATCAAAGAATGCTATAAACAGAGTAAAAGGCAATGCACAGAGTGAGAAAAGGTTTTTGCATATCATCCACATGATAGAGAGTTAATATTCAGAACATATACGGAATTCCTATAACTCAACCACAAAGTCAAATAACCTGATTAAAACATGGATAAAGGATTTGAATAGAAACGTCTTCAAAAAACATATATACAAATGGCCAGTAAGCAAATGAAAAGATTCCCAATGTCACCAATCATTGCAGAAATGTAAGGCAAAATCACAATATGATACTGCCTCATACCTATTAAGATGGCTACTGTTAAAATAAAGAAACAAAACAAACAACAATAACAACAACAAAAAAAAAAAACAGAAAATAACAGGTTTTAGCAATGATGTGGAGAAATTAGAGCCCTTGTACACTACTGGTGAAAATGTAAAATAGTGTGGCCACTATGGAAAACAGTATGGCAGTTCCTCCAAAAAATTTAAATAGAATTACCATGTGTTATTCCAATTCTGCTTCTGAGTATAAACCCAAATAATTACAAGCAGAGTCTCTTTTAATATTCATTTTTATTTGCTTATTTATTTGGCTTGCTGCTTCTGCTAAGTCGCTTCACTTGTGTCTGACTCTGTGCGACCCCATAGACAGCAGCCCACCAGGCTCCCCCGTCCCTGGGATTCTCCAGGCAAGAACACTGGAGTGGGTTGCCATTTCCTTCTCCAGTGCATGAAACTGAAAAGTGAAAGTGAAGTCGTTCAGTCGTGTCCAACTCTTCAAGACCCCATGGACTGCAGCCTACCAGGCTCCTCTATCCATGGGATTTTCCAGGCAAGAGTACTGGAGTGGAATGCCATTGCCTTCTCCGTTATTTGGCTTATCCTGGTCTTAACTGTGGCATGTGAGATCTTCGATCATTGTTGGGGCATGTGGGATCTTTAGCTGTAGCAAGCAAACAATTAACTGCAACAGGTGAGATCCAGTTCCCTGACTAAGGATCGAACCCAGAACCTCTTCAATGGGAGTGCAGAGTTTTGCCATTGGACTACCAGGGAAATCCCAAAAGAATGATTTTACAAAGTTATTTGCACACCTATTTTCACAGCAGCATTATTCACAGTTGCCAAGAGGTAGAAGCAACCCAAGTGTCCATCAAAAATTTATACTAAGTACACATACAGTGGAATATTATTCATCCTTTAAAAAAAGGAACTCTTATCACATGCTACATACAACATGAGTGTAATTTAAGGGCATTATGCTAAGTGAAAAAAAACTAGTAAAAAATACAAATATTGTGCAATTCCACTTATAGGAAGAAACTAGGGCAATCAAATTCACAGAGACAGAAAATAAAACAGGAGAAGGAACAAGATGGTGGAGGAATAGGACGGCAAGACCACTCTATCCCCCACAAATTCATCAAAAGAACATTTGAACGTGGAGTAAAGTCCACAGAACAACTTCTGAATGCTGGCAGAGGTCATCAGGCACCCAGAAAAGCAGCCCATTGTCTTCGAAAGGAGGTAGGAAAAAACATAAAAGATAAAAAGAGAGAGGTAAGGACGGAGCTCCATCCCAGGAAGGGAGGCTTTAAAAAGAGAGAAGTTTACAAACACCAGGAAACACTCTCACTGGCTAGTCTGTGGTGAGTCTTGGAACCTCAGAGGGCCACATAACCAGGAGAAAAAAGAAAGAAATAATTAAAACCCACAGATTACCCGCCAAACGGTAACTCCCAGCGGAGAAGCAGCGCAGATGTCTGCATACGCCATTAGCAAGCGGGGGCTGAGCAGGGAGGAGCCGGCTGAACTGCTCAGAGAGAGGACTGGGCTTGAATGCCTCAAGAACAATCTGAGAGATCTAACAGGGGATAGCAAAGCAGACTGGAATAGCTTCCCCACGAAAAGGCGGAAAGCTCTAACCTAAGACTCCGCCAGCCCCGCTCACAGAAAAAAGGGCTGAGCAGAGCGAGCTGGCTGCAGTCGGCCCATCCCCCATCCCCCACAGAGACGGGCAGGGAGGTCAGCCAGAGCCGGAGGGGGCAACAGCGGCCCCAGAAAGGCATCTGATACAAACTGCAGGCAGGCTTGTTGCTAATCAAGACTTCTTGGGCTCGGGCCAGTCAATATCCGCCTGAGAAGTTGCGCCCGTTGTACACCCAGAAAACCGAGTGGCAGGGACTGGGGAGGCGATAAGTCGCAGCGACCACGCTCGCCAAACACCTGGTCCCCTGAGCTGCTCGGACCGGGGAAATCACAAAACGCAGGCCCAGCCAAGTCTGCGCCTTTGTGGAGTACCCAAGAAACTGAACCTGAGACGCTCAGACCTGGGAAGTGCGTACAACCCAGCGCCAGCCTCAGACAGTTCCCGGCAGAGCAACCTAGAGCCTGTGAAGTGTAGACTGGGACAATACATGTGCTGTGAGCGGGGGCAAACCCAGTGTGGCCGAGACGCTGCGAGCACTCCCCACAGACGCCAGAGATATTTGTCTGCAGTGTTCCTCCCTTCCCAGAACAGGACTGAACAACTGAGCCTTAAAAAGTGTCCACCCGCCCCCTAGTATCAGGGCGGAAATTAGACACTGAAGAGACCAGCAAACAGAAGCTAAAACAGAGGGAACCACCTTGGAAATGACAGAGAAGTCTAGAGACTACTCCAAGAATAAGACCAAAAACCAGAGGCAAGAGGCTTAAGCCCGAATCCTGAGAACACCAGAGAACTCCTGACTCCAAGGAACATTAATCGATAGGAGCTCATCAAACGCCTCCATACCTACACTAAAACCAAGCACCACCCAAGGGTCAACAAGTTCCAGAGCAAGACATACCACGCAAATTCTCCAGCAACACAGGAAAATAGCCCTGAGTTTCAATATACAGGCTGCCCAAAGTCACTCCAAACCCACTGACATCTCATAACTCATTACTGGACACTACATTGTACTCCAGAGAGAAGAAATCCAGCTCCACCCACCAGAACACCAACACAAGTTTCCCTAACCAGGGAACCTTGACAAGTCACCCGTCCAACCCCACACACAGCGAGGAAACTACGTAATAAAGAGAATTCCACAAACGGCCAGAAGAGGGAAAGACCACCCCAATCAAAGCAATATAAGCAAGATGAAGAGGCAGAGAAATACCCAGCAAGTAAAGGAACAAGATAAATGCCCACCAACACAAACAAAAGAGGAAGATATAAGGAATCTACCTGATAAAGAATTTCAAATTTTGATGGTGAAAATGATTCAAAATCTTGAAAGCAAAATGGAGTTACAGATAAATAACCTGGAGAAAAGGATTGAGAAGATGGAAGAAAGGTTTAATAAGGACTTAGAGGAAATAAAAAAGACTCAATATACAATGAATAATGCAATAGATGAGATCAGAAACATTCTGGAGGGAACAAACAGTAGAATAACAGAGGCAGAAGACAGGATAAGTGAGCTAGAATATAGAATTGTAGAAATAAATGAAACAGAGAGGAAAAAAGAAAAACGAATTAAAAGAAATGAGGACAATATTAGAGACCTCTGGGACAATGTTAAACACTCCAACATTCGAATCATAGCAGTCCCAGAAGAAGAAGACAAAAAGAAAGACCATGAGAAAATACTTGAGGAGATAATAGTTGAAAACTTCCCTAAAATGGGGAAAGAAATAATCACCCAAGTCCAAGAAACCCAGAGAGTCCCCAACAGGATAAACCCAAGGCGAAATACTCCAAGACACATATTAATCAAATTAACAAAGATCAAACACAAAGAACAAATATTAAAAGCAGCAAGGGAAAAATAGCAAATAACACACAAGGGGATTTCCATAAGGATAACAGCTGATATTTCAACAGAAACTCTTCAGGCCAGGAGGGAATGGCAAGACATACTTAAAGTGATGAAAGAAAATAACCTACAGCCCATATTACTGTACCCAGCAAGGATCTCATTCAAATATGAAGGAGAAATCAAAAGCTTTACAGACAAGCAAAAGCTGAGAGAATTCAGCCTCACGAAACCAGCTCTCCAACAAATGCTAAAGAATCTTCTCTAGACAGGAAACACAGAAAGGGTGTATAAACTCGAACCCAAAGCAATAAAGAAAATGGCAATGGGATCATACTTATCAATAATCACCTTAAATGTAAATGGGTTGAATGCCCCAACCAAAAGACAAAGGCTGGCTGAATGGATACAAAAACAAGAACCCCATATATGTTTTCTACAAGAGACCCACCTCAAAACGAGGGACACATACAGACTGAAAGTGAAGGGCTGGAAAAAGATATTCCATGCAAATAGAGACCAAAAGAAAGCAGGAGTAACAATACTCATATCAGATAAAATAGACTTTAAAACAAAGGCTGTGAAAAGAGACAAAGAAGGAAACTACATAATGATCAAAGGATCAATCCAAGAAGAAGATATAACAATTATAAATATTTATGCACCCAACATAGGAGCACCACAATATGTAAGACAATTACTAACAAGTATGAAAGGGGAAATTAACAACAATGCAATAATAGTGGGAGATTTTAATACCCCACTTACTTCTATGGATAGATCAACTAAACAGAAAATTAACAAGGAAACACAAACTTTAAATGATACAATAGACCTGTTAGACCTAATAGATATCTATAGGACATTTCACCCCAAAACAATGAATTTCACCTTTTTCTCAAGCACACACGGAAACTTTTCCAGAATAGATCACATCCTGGGCCATAAATCTAGCCTTGGTAAATTCAAAAAAATTGAAATCATTCCAAGCATCTTTTCTGATCACAATGCAGTAAGATTAGATCTCAATTACGGGAGAAAAACCATTAAAAATGCCAACATATGGAGGCTGAACAACACGCTGCTGAATAATGAACAAATCATAGAAGAAATCAAAAGAGAAATCAAAATATGCATAGAAATGAATGAAAATGAAAACACAACAACCCAAAACCTCTGGGACACTGTAAAAGCAGTGCTAAGGGGGAAGTTCATAGCAATACAGGCACACCTCAAGAAACAAAAAATAAGTCAGCTAAATAACCTAACCCTACATCTAAAGAAACTAGAAAAGGAAGAAATGAAGAACCCCAGGGTTAGTAGAAGGAAAGAAATCGTAAAAAATTAGGGCAGAGATAAATGCAAAAGAAACAAAGGAGACCATAGCAAAAATCAACAAAGCCAAAAGCTGGTTCTTTGAGAAGGTAAATAAAACTGACAAACCACTAGCCAGACTCATCAAGAAACAAAGGGAGAAGAACCAAATCAATAAAATTAGAAATGAAAATGGAGAGATCACAACCGACAACACAGAAATACAAAGGATTATTAGAGAATACTATCAGCAATTATATGGTAATAAAATGAATAACCTGGAAGAAATGGACAAATTCCTAGAAAAGTACAACTTTCCAAAACAGAACCAGGAAGAAATAGAAAATCTGAATAGACCCATCACAAGCATGGAACTAGAGGCTGTAATCAGAAATCTTCCAGCAAACAAAAGCCCAGGTCCAGACGGCTTCACAGCTGAATTCTACCAAATATTTATAGTAGAGCTAACACCTATTCTACTCAAACTCTTCCAGAAAATTGCTGAGGAAGGGAAACTTCCAAACTCATTCTATGAGGTCACCATCACCCTAATCCCAAAACCTGGTAAAGATCCCACACACAAAAAAAAACTACAGGCCAATATCACTGATGAACATAGATGCAAAAATCCTTAAAAAAATTCTAGCAATCAGAATCCAGCAACACATTAAGAAGATCATACATCATGACCAAGTGGGCTTTATCCCAGGAATGCAAGGATTCTTCAATATCTGCAAATCAATCAATGTAATACACCACATTAACAAACTGAAAAATAAAAATCATGTGATTATCTCAATAGATGCAGAGAAAGTCTTCAACAAAATTCAACATCCATTTATGATCAAAACCCTCCAGAAAGTGGGAAGAGAAGGGACATATCTCAATATAATAAAAGCTATATATGACAAACCCACAGCAAACATTTACCCAATGGTGAAAAACTAAAAGCATTTCCCCTAAAGTCAGGAACAAGACAAGTGTGCCGACTCTCACCACTACTATTCAACATAGTTATGGAAGTTTTGGCTACAGCAATCAGAGCAGAAAAAGACATAAAAGGAATACAAATTGGAAAAGAAGAAGTAAAACTTTCACTGTTCACTGATGACATGATCCTCTACACAGAAAACCCTAAGGACTCTACCAGAAAACTACTAGAGCTAATCAATGAATACAGTAAAGTTGCAGGATATAAAATCAACACACAGAAATCCCTTGCATTCCTATACACTAATAATGAGAAAATAGAAAGAGAAATTAAGGAAACTATTCCATTCACTGTTGCAATGAAAAGAATTAAATACTTAGGAATATATCTACCTAAGGAAACAAAAGACTTGTACGTAGAAAACTATAAAACACCAGTGAAAGTAATCAAAGAGGACACTAATAGATGGATAAATATACCGTGTTCGTGGATTGGAAGAATAAATATTGTAAAAATGAGTATACTACCCAAAGTAATTTATACATTCAATGCAATCCCTATCAAGCTACCAACGATATTTTTCACAGAACTAGAACAAATAATCTCACAATTTGTATGGAAATACAAAAAACCTCGAATAGCCAAAGCAATCTTGAGGAAGAAGAATGGAACTGGGGGAATTAACCTGCCAGACTTCAGGCTCTACTACAAAGCCACAGTCATCAAGACAGTATGGTACTAGCATAAAGACAGAAATATAGATCAATGGAACAAAATAGAAAGCCCAGAGATAAATCCACGCACCTATGGACACCTTATCTTCGACAAAGGAGGCAAGAATATAAAATGGAGAAAAGACAGTCTCTTTAACAAGTGGTGCTGGGAAAACTGGTCAGCCACTTGTAAAAGAATGAAACTAGAACACTTCCTAACACCATACACAAAAATAAACTCAAAATGGATTAGAGAGCTAAATGTAAGACCAGAAACTATAAAACTCCTAGAGGAGAATGTAGGCAAAACACTCTCCGACATAAATCACAGCAGGATCCTCCAAGACCCACCTCCCAGAATATTGGAAATAAAAGCAAAAATAAACAAATGGGACCTAATTAAAATCAAAAGCTTCTGCACAGCAAAGGAAACTATAAGCAAGTTGAAAAGACAGCCTTCAGAATGGGAGAAAATAATAGCAAATGAAGAAACTGATAAAGGATTAATCTCAAAAATATACAAGCAGCTCCTGCAGCTCAATTCCAGAAAAATAAATGACCCAATCAAAAAATGGGCCAAAGAACTAAACAAGCATTTCTCCAAAGAAGACATAAAGATGGCTAACAAACACATGAAAAAATGCTCAATATCCCTCATAATCAGAGAATTGCAATCAAAACCACAATGAGATACCATTTTACACCAGTCAGAATGGCTGCTATCCAAAAGTCTACATGCAATAAATGCTGGAGAGGGTGTGGAGAGAAGGCACCCCTCTTACACTGTTGGCGGGAATGCAAACTAGTGCAGCCACTATGGAGAACAGTGTGGAGATTCCTCAAAAAACTGGAAATAGAACTGCCATATGATCCAGCAATAGCACTCCTGGGCATACACACCGAGGAAACCAGAATTGAAAGAGATACATGTACTCCAATGTTCATCGCAGCACTGTTTATAATAGCCAGGACATGGAAGCAACCTAGATGTCCATCTGCAGACGAATGGATAAGAAAGCCTTGGTACATATACACAATGGAGTATTACTCAGCCATTAAAAAGAATGCATTTGAACCAGTTCTAATGAGATGGATGAAACTAGAGCCTATTATACAGAGTGAAGTAAGCCAGAAAGAAAAACACCAATACAATATACTAACGCATATATATGGAATTTAGAAAGATGCTAATGAGAATCCTGTATACGAGACAGCAAAAGAGACACAGATGTATAGAACAGTCTTTGGGACTCTCTGGGAGAGGGTGAGGGTGGGATGGTTTGGGAGAATGGCATTGAGACACGTATGTTGTCATATGTGAAACGAATCACTAGTTCAGGGTCGATGCATGTTATAGGATGCTTGGGGCTGGCATGCGGGGATGACCCAGAGGGAGGATAAAGGGAGGAGGGAGGTGGGAGGGGGGTTCAGGAGGGGGAACTTATGTAAACCCGGGGCAAATTCATATCAATGTATGGCAAAACCAACCAATATAATATTGTAAAATAATTTGCCTCCAATAAAAAATAAATTAACTACAAAAAAAAAAAGAATGCATTTGAACCAGTTCTAATGAGGTGGATGAAACTAGAGCCTATTATACAGAGTGAAGTAAGCCAGAAAGAAAAACACCAATACAATATACTAACGCATATATATGGAATTTAGAAAGATGCAAATGAGAATCCTGTATACGAGACAGCAAAAGAGACACAGATGTATAGAACAGTCTTTGGGACTCTCTGGGAGAGGGTGAGGGTGGGATGGTTTGGGAGAATGGCATTGAGACATGTATATTATCATATGTGAAATGTATCGCCAGTTCAGGGTCGATGCATGTTACAGGATGCTCGGGGCTGGTGTGCGGGGATGACCCAGAGGGAGGATAAGGGGAGGAGGGAGGTGGGAGGGGGGTTCGGGAGGGGGAACTCATGTACACCCGGGGCGGATTCATGTCAATGTATGGCAAAACCAACCAATATAATATTGTAAAATAGTTAGCCTCCAATAAAAATTTAAAAAAGGAAAAGAAAACAATGAACACCAGGGGCTGGAGAGAGGGGATGGAGAGTTATTGTTTAATGGGTTCAGAGTCACAGTTTTGCAAGATGAAAAATGATAATGGTGATGGCCGTGCAACAATGGCAAAGTCCTTATTACCACTGAACTGTATGCTTAAAAGTGACTAGGACAGTAAATTGTGTGTGCTCATTCACTCAGTAGTGTCTGACTCTTTGCAGCCTCATGGATTGTAACACACCAGGCTCCTCTGCCCAAGGAATTTTCCAGGCAAGAATATTGCAGTGAGGTGCCATTTCCTATTCCAGGGGATCTTCCCTACTTGGGGATCAAACCCAAGTCTCCTGCAACTCCTGCAATGGCAGGCAGATTCTTTACCACTAGAGCCACCTGGGAAACCCAAGACAGTAAATTTTCTGTTGTATGTATTTTGCCACAATTTTTAAAAAATCTATCAATTAACAGAAACAAGAGCAATTTAAATACCTTACACTATGAGAAGTTAGAGAATTGAGGCATATTTGTGGGATGACTTCCCTTGTGGCTCAGCTGGTAAAGAATCCAGCTTGCAATGCAGGAGACCCGGGTTTGATTCCTGGGTTGGGAAGAACCCCTGGAGAAGGGAACAGCTACCCACTCCAATATTCTAGCCTGGAGAATTCCATGGACTGTATAGTCCAAGGGGTCACAAAGAGTCGGACACGACTGAGCCACTTTCACTTGTGGGATGAAACAGTCATAAAAAGCTTCATGGAGGATTTGTGAATGATTTGGGTAAGAGGATGAAGAAGTGAGGGGACATTGCAGAGAAGAGTATGAGAAAGAGAATATAAGAGAATGAACGTGGTGCTTGGGAGATGAACAAAAGGGGCCAGCCCCAATGCATGAATCAGAGGTGTAATGTTGGGAAGTAATAAGATAATAACCTTAGGATAGGGTTTTAGAATCTGAATATAGATGGCCTTGAATAACACCTGATGGAAGAGTTCTGGCACGTGGGTCTCTGGCCTGGCCTTGCCTCTCTGAGTAGTGAAGGATGCAAGGAAAGGTGAGATCACACGTTTGCAGGGTATCTCATGATGTTAGGAAGAAAAAAGAAGAAAGAGAGACACATCTAGCATATTGGACACGTGAAACAGATTGTGTTTTAACATCCTTCTCTGTAAAACAAAGTTATTTGCAGTGATGATAATGCAATAAAATAAATATATTTCATGAATAAATTAAAATTTGGGCTTACCAAATAAATGCTATTGAATGTCTCAATTGTTATTTTGTTTTTTAGATTAATTTTTGTTGGAGTACAGTTCTTTTATATTGTTGTGTTAGTTTCTACTGTTTTGCAAAATTAATCAGTCAAACCTATTCATATAACTCCTACTTTTTAGACCTTCTTCCCAATCAGGTCACCGCAGTGCATTAAGTAGAGTTCCCAGTGCTACAGAATGTTTTCCTTGTGGTTGTTGTTGTTCAGTTGCTAAGACGTGTCTGACTCTTTATAATCCCTTGGACTGACACACACCAGGCCCCTCTGTCCTCCACTATTTCCCTGAATTTGCTCAAATTCATGTCCATTGAGTTGGTGATGCTATCTAATCATCTCATCCTCTGCTGCCCCTTTCTCCTGTGGCCTTCAATCTTTCCCAGCATCAAGGTCTTTTCCAATGATGCTCTTCACATCAGGTGGCGAAGATATTATTCTCATTAGTTATTTTATTGTTATTATATTACTATCATTATATTATTATTGTTGTTATTGTTCAATTGCTAACTCTTCTCTGACTCTTTTGCAACCCCATGGACTGTACCCTTCCAGGCTCCTCTGTCCACGAAATTCTCTAGAATTCTCAAGAACTGGAGTGGCTAGCCGTGCATTTCTCTAGGGGATCCTCAGGGATCGAACCTGGGTCTTCTGCATTGCCAGTAGATTCTTTACCATCTGAGCCACTTCTTCAGAGTAATATCTAATTAGGATTTTCTCCTGTTTTTTTATTGAGTTTTTTTTAAATATTGATATGCAGGAGATGCTTGTTATATTTTGGAGATTAATTCTTTCTCAGTTGCTTCATTTGCAAATATTTTTTTTTTCCCATTCTGGGGGTTTTAAATCGTAACCACAAAAATTCTGAGAGGGTTAGATGGAATGACAGAATTGAAGTGGCTCACACATTGTGTTTCCTCAGCTTTACAATCATGGTAGTATCGCTATTTTTTTATGATTTAAAGATAAAACTGTGTACTGGGAACAAGTTTGAATGATTAATAGCTTATGTATTCACTCTGGAAATAAACAGGTGTATTTAGGCCACATGTATCAGGAGTTTGTACAACTAGGAGTTGTACAAATTAACTTTCATATGAAAAGCAATACTTGTTAAAAAGTAGTAAAAATGAAACAGTTTGAAGCTCGCATGTATATTATTAAAACTCAATAGTAACTATAGCAATTATTTCAAATATAGAATTATTGGAAGAAAGATTATTTTGTCATTGATTGAGTAGAATGGGATTCCCAGATGTTACTAATTGTAAAGAATCCACCTGCCAATGAAGGAGGCAGGAGACACAGTTTCGATCCCTGGGTCGGGAAGATCCCATGGAGGGGGGCATGGCAACCCACTCAAGTATTCTTGCCTGGAGAATCTTATTGGCAGAGGAACTTGGCGAGCTATAGTCCATAAGGGCACAAAGAGTCGGACACGAAGCAACTTAGCACACATGCATTAATTAGAATTGTCAAAGAATCGTGATTACAAAATGATGAACAACTTTTAGTCAGTATTGTTATAGTGTTGTTATATTTTTAATTCTGTACAGACAAAATATATCATTATCACCTATACCCAAGGCAGGCAATGGCCACTGAGCTCCTAAGCCTTTGGCCTAACACTCGAGGGAAAATCAATTAGATGATGCAGAAGAGGAGTGAGTTAATAGCCACAGCCATTTCTGCCATGCAAAGCACTTCGGTTATGCCTTGTACCCTTTCAACAACAGAGCACTCCACTGGCCTCAGGAGTTCCTTCCACTTGAAATTCTGTCAACTCATTCAGCAGAGTGCATCATTTCCTGGCTAATTCCTGGGTTAAGAGCCACAGCAGGAAAGCACACATAGCAAGTTCATTGGTATGCTTTGATTTCCAAAGCTAATGGCTTATTTAACTAGCAGGTTATTTCTTAATTACAAGCCCCCAATAGGCTGAAATTGTGTTTGGATTTTATAAATTGAGTTTCACGAAGCTTGAATTTCAAAACAATATGTCGAGCTCAGCATGTTCTTATGCAAATCTTTCTAATAAAGGCAAAGGGAATAAGCTTTTATTTATAAATAAGGCTATAAACAATCAGCTTTTAGATGAGAAGAATAACTTGACACACATTTATTCTACAGATGTTTATTAAGGACACAATGTACTGAGGACTTGAGTTTTAAACTGATTAAAAGAGTCTAGAAGAGGAAGCCGGTATGTAAAGATACATCAACTACACTACCACCACCACTTCAGCAAAACCATAATGTGTCCAAGTCTGTTCAGCACCTTTTGGAATCTTGTACATGCCCTGTGTTCCTGGGGCTGTCCCAGGTCTCACGGAGTCACACCAGCCCACCTGGCCAAGTTTCTAGGCCAGTTCTCATGCCTCTGGTTCCCATTCCTCTGATTACTGCCACCCTTTCATACAGAATTATTTTTTAATTCCAGTGTGATGTCCAGCTCAAGTTGGTAGAACTTTTTATTGGATTAGCCAAAATGTCCATTCTTTTTTCCCTCCATACAATGGCTCTAGTAGCTCTTAGTTGTCTTTAACTTCATTTGAAATATTTTAGGTTGTATTGTGACAGCTGTCATATCAATGTGCATTAAAAAGAAAAAATCAAAAATTGGTCAATTGTTATATAGCCATTTTAATATTTGAAGAAAGAAGAAAAAACATTTTCAGCATGTTATACTTTATTAATTCAAGAAAGATAAAAACACAACTGAAATACAAAAAAAGGAAAATTTGTTCACTGTATGGAGACGGTATTGTGACTGCTTGGGTGCGTCAAAAGTGATTGGTGAAGTTTTGTGCTGGAAATTTCTTGCTGGATAACACTCCACAGTCTGATAGATCAGTTGAAGTTGATAGCAATCAAATTGAGACATTAATTTACAATAATCAGTGCCATACCTTGTGGGATATACCCCATATACTCCAAATATCCAAATCAAGCATTGAAAATCATTTGCACAGCTTGGTTCTGTTAATCGCTTTGCATTGTGTGCATTCTGGGATGTTTGCATTCCACATAAGTTAAGCGATTAAAAACTTTCTTGACCACATTTCTTATGTGATTCTTTACTTAAATGTTAAAAAAAAAATTCTGTTTTTAAAGCAAATTGTGACAAGCAATGAAAACTAGATACTGTACAATAATGTGGAATGGAAGAGATCATGGAGCAAGCGAAATGAACAACCACCAACCACACAAAGGCTGGGGCTTGTCGTCATTCAAAGAAGGTGATATTATGCATGTAGTGGGATTGGAAGGGAGTCCTCTATTATGATCTCCTCGTGGAAAACCAAACAATTCCAACAAGTACTCAGTCAGTCAGTCAGTCAGTTCAGTCGCTCAGTCGTGTCCGACTCTCTGCGACCCCATGAATCACAGCACGCCAGGCCTCCCTGTCCATCACCAACTCCCGGAGTTCACTCAAACTCATGTCCATCGAGTTGGTGATGCCATCCAGCCATCTCATTCTCTATTGTCCCTGTCTCCTCCCGCCCCCAATCCCTCCCAGCATCAGAGTCTTTTCCAGTGAGTCAACTCGTCGCATGAGGTGGCCAAAGTATTGGAGTTTCAGTTTTAGCATCAGTCCTTCCAATGAACACCCAGGATTGATCTCCTCTAGAATGGACTAGTTGGATCTCCTTGCAGTCCAAGGGACTCTCAAGAGTCTTCTCCAGCACCACAGTTCAAAAGCATCAATTCTTCAGCGATCAGCTTTCTTCACAGTCCAACTAAATCAACTGAAAGCAGCATTTGACAAAAGCATCCAGAATTAGTCAACAGAAAACACATTATCTTCCATCAGGATAATGCAAGACTGCATATTTCTTTGATGACAGGCAAAAGTTGTTACAGTTTGGCTGGTAAGTCCTGCTTCATCTGCCATATTCACCAAACATTACACCTTTGGGTTTCCACTTATTTCAGTCTTTACAAATTTCTGTTAATGGGAAAAAAAAAAATTCAGTTCCCTGCTGCTGCTGCTGCTGCTGCTGTGTCACTTCAGTCGTGTCAGACTCTGTGTGATCCCACAGACGGCAGCCCATCAGGCTCCCCTGATGGGAGGCAGGGATTCTCCAGGCAAGAACACTGGAGTGGGTTGCCAGTTCCCTGGAAAACTATAAAAGGCACCTAGAACAGTTCTTTGGGAAGATAGAATTATGAAGCTGCCTGTAAAGCAGCAGAAGGGAGTGGAACTAAATGGTGAATATATTGTTCAATAAAAGTCCTGGTGAAAATGAAACCTGTGTTTTGTTTTCACTCAAAAACCAAAGGAACTTCTTGGCCAACCCAAATTCCATGATCTGTGGCATGTGAGTTTTCTTGGTCCCAACCTGAGTTCCGAGGCCCCCAGTTGAATTGGGAGCCATGTTGTGAGCCCCTGCTGTGGAGAGAAATTCAGACGTGGAATGTGTGATTAGTACTCTGATGGATGAAAATGTACTACTGTTGGACAGGGATGTGGGTGGCATCAAAAGAGACTGTGATCAACTGTGCAGACATCATCAATACCCTTAATTCCTTCAGAATCCAGCACATATTTACTGAGCATATAATAGGTGCAAGACAATGTGCTAAGCTCTAATGGTGTAAAAATAATAAAAATACAGACCAGGTTCCTGTCTGGATGTAGCAGTCTTTGTAGAAGTCAAATACTAAAAAAGCCACTAAAAGAGTTCTATTATCAAAGAGAAGACATAGCCTACAATAGATTTAAACAAGAGGATTTAACTTATAAAGGGGATTTGGACCAGAAAGACCTCTCAAAAGAAATGTTATCTAAGCTTGAGTAGGAAATTTACCTGGGGGAAAAAGATAGTAAAAGGGAAGGAAGCAGCAAAAGCATGGTATGTTTGGGGGAAATACAGGAATTTCACCATGAATGGACATGGGGATCAAGAGAAGAAAAGTATTGTTAGATGATGTTACAGAGATAAGCTAAGGATAAAGGTAATACTGGAACTAAATCTTTGATGAAAAATACTGTGGTGCTGGAGAAGACTCTTGAGAGTCCCTTGGACTGCAAGAAGATCCAACCAGTCCATTCTAAAGGAGATCAGTCCTGGGTGTTCATTGGAAGAACTGATGCTAAAACTGAAACTGCAATACTTTGGCCACCTCATGCGACGAGTTGACTCACTGGAAAAGACTCTGATGCTGGGAGGGATTGGGGGCGGGAGGAGAAGGGGACAACAGAAAATGAGATGGCTGGATGGCATCACCGACTCGATGGACATGAGTTGGGTGAACTCCGGGAGTTGGTGATGGACAGGGAGGCCTGGCGTGCTGTGATTCACGGAGTCGCAGAGAGTCGGACACGACTGAGTGACTGAACTGAACTGAACTGAACTGAAAGTGTTGTTATGACAAAGTAAGAAGACTAATTCAGGATGAAAGAAAGTTGCAGGTACAAAGATGTGTCTGGATGACCCACAGGGAGGATAAAGGGAGGAGGGAGGTGGGGGGGGGGTTCAGGAAGGGGAACTTATGTAAACCCGGGGCGAATTCATGTCAATATATGGCAAAACCAACCAATATAATATTGTAAAATAATTTGCCTCCAATAAAAAATAAATTAATTACTTAAAAAAAAAAGATGTGTCTGGGTGGTCATGTTTTGGTAATAACAGGTGTTGTGGTATCACTGTGATGTTTAGCGCAGTGGCAAAGCATAAAGTTAAATAAGTAGGCAGATATCAGATCATAAAGCATCTTGATAGATGAATTCTAAAGTTTGACTTTGACGTGTGGAGAACACGAGGGGAGGGGAGGAGAGAGAGAGTGAGATGTATGGAGAGAGTAACATGGAAATTTATAATATCCGTTGTAAAATAGATCACCAATGGGAATTTGCTGTATGACTCAGGGAACTCAAACAAGGGCTTTGTGACAACCTAGAAGGATGGAATGCGGAGGGAGATGAAAGAGGGGTTTGGGAGGGAGGGGACATGGGTGTACCAATGGCCAATTCTTGTTGATGTATTACAGAAAGCCACAAAATTCTGTAAAGCAAATAACCTTCAATCAAAAAATAAAGTGTCAAATGGGGAAAGAGGTATTGAAAGGTTTCAATTAGAGAAAATTCACAAATAATTTATGCTTCAGGAAATTGTCTTTGGTGGTATTAGATAGATTCAAACCCAGTTAAAGTTCTGCTACAATTTCTAGGAAAAGATGGTGAGATCTGAAGTGATAGTATCAGTGTAGATGAAGGGAGAGAAAAATTTTGAGAACCCTTTAAGAGCTGGAATTGGCATAACTGAATGACTCATTCTTTGATCAGAAGGGGTAAAATGAGAAAACAAGAATGACACTCAGGATCCAGCCTTGAAAGACTGAGATGGTGCTGTGAGTGTTGGTCAGAAAAACATAAACTGGAAAATAAGTAGTTTTGATGTTCAGTACTGAATATTTTGGGGCTTCCCTGGTGGCTCAGAGGTTAAAGCGTCTGCCTGGAATGCCAGAGACCCGGGTTCGATCCCAAATGGCAACCCACTCCAGTACTCTTGCCTGGAGAATCCCATGGAGGGAGGAGTCTGGTAGGCTACAGTTCATGGGGTCGCAAAGAGTCGGACACGACTGAGCGACTTCACGACGACGATGATGACTGAATATTTTATAGTAGGGCTGTTTTGGGCCATGTAACAGGCTACTGGATGTGTTGGGCTAGAGCTCAAGAGAGAAGTCTTTTAAGACAAAGTTACAGTAAAAAAAAAAAAAAAAAAAAAGGTAAAATTACTCAGTGAATATGTAAATTAAGAAGCAAGAAAAGGCAGAAAATGACTCAGAAAGCATTCAGAATGAGGAGATATTCAAGCCACCTGACCAGAAGAGGGAGACTAAAAGGAGTATGTGAAGTACAACACAAAAGCCAAAAGAGAAGGCATTTTCATTATAGGAGGTTAAAACGTCATGTTCAAAGAAAGAAATAAGGAAAAATGAGAGAGACTTCCCTGGTGGTTCAGTGGTTAAGAATCTGCTTTGCAATGCAGGGGACGTGGGTTCAATCCCTGTTTGGAGAACTAAGATCCCACAAGCTGTGGGACAGCTAGGCAGGATCTCCAGAGTCCTGGTGCAGCCAAATAAATAGATGAATATCTAAAAAAAAAAGAAACAAAGGATAAAGAAAGAGGAGATGAGGAGGATTTGGCAATTAGAGAGGAGGTCAAAAGGCAATTAGGGAGGAAGCGTTTGTCAAAATGCCTTCAGGAGTCTTACATTTAGAAAAAGTTAAGGGCTCATAGGATGATGTGACAAAACGAGATTGAAGCTTGGGTGAAGTGGAGGAAGAAGCTGTTAGTGCAAAGTGGAGTATTAGAGTTTTATATTACAGAGGGAGAATCTCTCAGCATGTGATCTTGGAAGGCAGTTGTGAAAGGGGAGTTGGAGTGTCAATCACTGAATTAGGGAGGTGAGGAAATTACCAACATGGGCACGGCAGTCATTCAAAATGAAAGCAGAGGGGATGGAGAGAAATACTCTTGGACAGCTGTCTAAGACCTTGAAGAATGTAAAAGATTAAACATGCAGACTGATGGGGAGTAGTGAAAAAATAGGGCAGAGTGTAGCTGAAAGCCTGCACCTCTGAAGAGGGGTTTAAAAAGTAGGTCCAGGAATACACCTTTGCAGCAATAGGGATAAATGGTTGGAAGGCTAACAATGTCACACAAAGATGAACAAGTTCTACCTGAGAGGGTAGAACCCTGAGAGGGTGCAAGCCCAGCGGTATCAGCAAGGATAGTGGCAATCTTTATTTTAAGAGTGATTAAAATAATTTAGAATTCATTTTTAATGTAGCAAGTTTTCAGAAGAAAGAGCAGAAAGAGTTTAGGTAGAGGCCAGAAGTTCAAAAAGAAGTAAGCCAAAGAGAAGAAGGGCAAATGAGTGAATGAAGAAACTTTCATCTTGACCAAACTCCAAAAAAGGCCAGGAGGATGGGAATCAATGGCAACAGCTTCAGTTCACACTTTCAGATCGAAATGTGTCAAAAATAGTTTGATGACTGGAAGTTCAAGAACTTTCCAAGTGTGGAACTTGATACCTAATTTCTGCAATGATTCTTTCTCAGTCTGTGCTGAGTTGAGACAGTGATAATTCACACATTTGCTAAGTGTTTCTTCTTGCTGTGAGAAGCAACCTGTATTTTATCATTGGTGTGCCACACTCTTATGGCCTAAGAATCTCGTGTCTCTCACGGACATAACTCTCTACATGCCAAGCTTGTGCTCTACTTCATAAACTTATTCCTACATTCGGTCATAACTCATGTTAATATCTTACACAGATGTGAGCTTCCATAGTCAATTTGAATGGCAAAAGTGCCATCAAAATTATAAATAGGATGAAGACGGCTTAGAGATTTTTGGCCAAGAAATACGACTCAAACCACATTATCTCTTCCCTTTGTTTAACCTGTGTAAAAAGATATTTTGACATTTCAGTAAGCTGCTCTTACTTTTTAAAAAATTAATATCTGTATCTTTCCCATTGTCTCAACTTTGGGTGAATTCCATTTCTTTTTCTGATTTCATTAGTTGCCTGAGCACAAGAAAAACGCTTTCATTTTCCTCTCAAGCCACCCACATCTTTATGCTTGAGCAATTCACACACAGATCACTCCCTTACCCTGGCTGCCTCATTAAGGACTACAGAGAGAGACATTCAGAACCTCACCTCCCAGAGGAAGAGTTAGAGCAGTCACACAGCCTGTCCTCTGGGGGTTGCAAGGGGATTGGATTTACTCCAGTCCTATGAGGGGCTTCCCTAGTGGCACAGTGGTACAGAATCCACCTGCCAATGCAGGAGATGGAAGAGGCGCAAGTTCGATCCCTGGGTCGGGAAGATCCTCTGAAGTAGAAAATGGCAACCCACTGCAGCATTCTTGCCTGGAGACTCTCATGGATGGAGGAAATTGATGGGCTATAGTCCACAGGGTCACAGAGAGTCAGACAAGACTGAGTGACCGAGCACAAGCACGCAGCCCTCTGAGAGCTGCCCTCAAGTAATGGCTGAAGCAGATCCAACATGTCAGAATCCCCTTGGATTCGCTGACATGGCCCTCACCTGGAAGAGACAGCATGTGGGGAGTAGGGGAGAGAAGAGCCAGGTAGATAACCAGAATGTCGTTATTGTCATCATTTGCAAACTCAGCCTGCTTCATTCTTCCTCAATGGAGTATGAAATGGACACACATTATTCCCTGTTAATTACTTGGCTTGGTAGCATCACATTTGGTACCCAAGGTCTAAAACTCAGGTCAGCAACAATTATCTGAATAGGGGTTTGGGGAGATAATGAAGCGGGGTAGAGCCCCTCCTTGGCTAAGTTGTTATTGTTTAGTCATTAAGTCATGTCAGACACTTGGGACCTCATGAACTGTAGCCATCCAAGTTCCTCTGCCCACAGGATTTCCTAGGCAAGAATACTGGACTGGGTTACCATTTCCTCCTCCAAGGGATCGTCCTGACCCAGGGATTGAACTTGCATCTCCTGCATTGGCAGGTGGATTCTTTACCACTGCCCTGGCTTAGTACCTATATGTAAATTGATCTTCAGTCTCTTTGCAATTATCTCAGGGATTGGACTTCAAATTAGAAGGACCTTCAGCCCCATTGAGGGTGTCATGATGCCTGAAATTATCACAGGGTAAAGGCACTGGAGTTCCCCAGCTAAAGAACATATAAGGTACCCACCAAAATGTAGAAAGATGACATGGGCTTCAAACTGAACAGAATTTTGTTAATAAAATGAAAGAGTTACAGTCTAGGAACTGTGATATGGCATTGGAGAATTTTCTGCAGTTGAAGGCAGTGTCCACGATGAAACTACATGGGTTTTAGAATGAAGCAGAAATAAATCAAGTTCTGGCTTCTTTACTTCTAAAGCTATGAGAACTTGAGCTAATTACATAACGTCTCTAAGTCTCTATATTCTCATTTGAGTAATATAAATTATGAGAAAGAAGAGAAGTTTCAAGAATTAGATCAGTTAAAATATATATAACATATATATTATATACATATGGCATTAGGAAAATTATATTTTCTATAGTGCTTCATATTTTTAGCTTATCTCCTGTTCCCTGGGAAGGTTCTGAAGGAATGAGATTTAGGGTATAAATCTGGAAGTTAAAGGGAGTCAGACACCAAGATGGGGCAACTCTGAGTGGGAAAAATCTAAGAACACTTCAGAAGAGGAATTGGCTGCTGTACCAAAGAGGTGGTCAGTGAAAGACAAGCAGAGAAAACTTAAGAAACTGAAGGTTACAAAGAAAATCAGTCAAAGGATGAGGGTTTGAGCCTTGGCTTGGCTGCTTTTTAAGTTGGAAGCCTTAGAACAAGTTACATAATTTCTCTTTACCTGTTTTTACTTATCCACAACAAAGAAATAATAAAGAGTGCCTTCCTCATAGATAGGGTAACCAAATTCTTTTATCTTTCAAAAAAGGACATTTTTTGGACTTAAAAAAAAAAAGCAGTATTGACAATTTTGCAGGAAGAACATGAGTAAACCAAGACCCTCTTGCTGCTGCTGCTAAGTCGTTTCAGTCGTGTCCAATTCTGTGCGACCCCATAGACAGCACCCCACCAGGCTCCCCTGTCCCTGGGATTCTCTAGGCAAGAACACTGGAAGACCCTCTTGGACAAACCTAAATACTTTATTTATGGGGTTGAATGTGTGAGGTGAGCTAGTATTTGTAATAGGTTTTGCTTCATGCCTGTCATGTTGCAAGCACTAAACAAATATTGCTGTTATTTTTGCTGGTGATTTTATCTTCCCAAGTCCAAGTCCCTAAACCTATCCAAGCCAATTTCCTTGTAAAATGAGGATAATACTATTACCTATTACATAAAATTATTGTGAACGATTTAGTAGAATAATGCTTATGAAGCACTTGCCACAGTGCTTAGCATATAGTAGATGTTCAATTAAAGTAGCTAATATTATTGATTTCAGGGTTGGTGATGAGATGAGATGGATAGGAGAATTCTACAATTTCTGAAATTACTTTCTTTAGTCAGTAGAACTGGTAATTCACACATTTTGTAGGTGTTAGTCCTTGCCATTAAAGGAAGCCCGAAAAGAAATTTAAATAAACTTTCACTTTAGTTAATAGTGGGGAGTATAATGTAATGAAAGATACACTGATTTTCAAGTCAAAAGATCTTTGTCCCAGTTCCAAATTCATATTTACTAACTGCATGGCTTTAGGCAAGTCACTTAACCTTTTTAAGTCCCAGTTTTTTAATCTATTAAAATAAAGATGTCTCTTAGTGTTGCTATGTGGATCAGCTGCAAGTAAACTGTAAATATATGAAATTGTGTTTGTGATGAGATTGTGTTTGATAATGACACATTTTACTTTAGCTCTACTCTAGCTAAGGAAGTACTTCCTAACCTTCCTCGTGTCTTTTGAAAAAGTAAGGAATAAAGAATAGGTCATCTTCCCCACCCAGAGCTGATGCTTCCTACTTTCAGTTCTCAGCTACTTGTTACTGCTGGTCAGTTAATATATTCTTAACACATTGAGGAGCACTCTAGATGTCAGAAAATCATCCTAATGCCATGTTCAGTTATTCCCTTCATCCCTACTTTACTTAGTTAATGATCCTAGACCACCATCACCCCTGTCCCAAACATATTACATTTTGTTGTCGTTGTTCAGTCACTAAGTTGCATCCAACTCTTTGAGACCCCATGGACTGCAGCAAGCCATGCTTCCCTGTGTTTCACCGTTTCCCAGAGTTTACTCAAACTCATGTCCATTGAGTTAGTGATGTTATCTAACCACCTCATCCTCTGTCGCCCCTTTCTCCTCCTGCCCTCAATCTTTCCCAGCATCAGGCTCTTTTCTACTGAGTGGCTCTTCACATCAGGTGGTCAAAGTATTGGAGCTTCAGCTTCAGCATCAGTCCTTCCAATGAATATTCGGGGTTGATTTTCTTTAGGATTGACTGGTTTGATCTCCTTGCAGCCCAAGGGATTCTCGGGAATCTTCTCCAATCCATAATTCAAAAGAATCAATTCTTCAGCACTCAGACTTTGGCATGATCCAACTCTCACATTGATACATGACTACTGGAAAAACCATAACTTTGATTATATAGAACTTTGTCAGTAAAGTGATGTCTCTGCTTTTTAATACATGTATAAGTTTGTCATGAATTTTCTTCCAAAGAGCAAATATTTTTTTTTTTAATTTTGTGGCTTCAGTCACTGTCCACAGTGATTTTGGAGCCCAAGAAAATAAAATCTGCCACTGTTTCCACTTTCCCCCATCTATTTGAAGTGATGGGACTGGATGCCATGATCTTAGTTTTTTGAATGTTGAGTTGTAAGCCAACTTTTTAATTATTTCATTTACAGAAAGCCAGTTAAATTACTTCCTCTCAGCATAAAGATTAGCAAATCTAAAATTCACATTTCAATCATGATTAGGTTTGGGTTAAGTTCATCATAGATGCTAAAAACAGCATTTCCTAGTTAATACCATCAACTAGGCCATTTCTTTCACACTTCAGTTCAGTTCAGTTGATTTCAGTCACTCAGTCGTGTCCGACTCTTCGCAACCCCATGAATCACAGCACGCCAGGCCTCCCTGTCCATCACCAACTCCCGGAGTTCACTCAAACTCACGTCCACAGAGTCGGTGATGCCATCCAGCCATCTCATTCTCTGTCGTCCCCTTCTCCTCCCACCCCCAACCTTTCCCAGCATCAGAGTCTTTTCCAGTGAGTCAACTCATCGCATGAGGTAGCCAAAGTATTGCAGTTTCAGCTTTAACATCAGTCCCTCCAATGAACACCCAGGATTGATCTCCTCTTTCACACTTCTAAGCACATAAATCTTGGGAATGTGCATGCACACACACACACACACACACACGCAAGGTCTTTGCAGAAAAAAAAAAAAAGGCCAAATGGACAATAAGGGATTTCCATATATAGCTTATTATTTATGGAGTTTTTGATTAAAGCAAGTTTCTAAAGAAATTCCAAACCTTGTGCTGGCCCCTAGTCTTCCTCATTCTCTTCCACTGCATTATTTTCCTCCTTATTTTCTCCATAGATTAATGTTGAACCAATAAGAAAAGGACCTCTGATCAAATCCCAGGCTCTCTTACATCTAAAAGTTTGGAACATTTCTGACACTCTCACTAATAAAAAGGCAGAGCTTAATCCTAGTCAATAAATTGAACTTGGTCTTGATGTTAAAATTCTTGCTTAGTAGCTCATCTAGATAGAACTGGAGATAAATAGCTATGCAACAAACATGTTTGGAAGCAATTTACATTTTTTTGGAAAATGTGTTAATTTTATGTTGTTGTATTAGAATTTAAAAGCCTGGTTTTAGTGGCTTGGGTACTGAGGTACCTGAGAACAGAACCACAGATTTTTAAAATTCTCCCAACAATTTTGGGCCTTAACTTTCACCATACAAATCATTTGGCTGGAAAATAGGAAAAGCGATGGGTTTTCTATACCACGGGTAGGAGTATAAAGCCACAATTGTTCATCTGGCAGTAGAACAACTTGCCCCAGCAGGCCACTTTCCAAAATGCACATTGGTATGGAAAATACCCGAAGACTGAGAATTAGCCTGTCAGCCTTTCAGCACTGTGGACAGTTCATCAAAGCAAGGTAGAGAATCTGGAGCTCTAAGTCTGTACAGCACCTTTCCAGTATGAAACCTTTAAAGACATAATGAGGAGATGTAGAAACCACTGTCTTCAGGGTACATAGAAAGAGAATTCAAAGAGGTTATGGGATTTGCTTCATCACTTAGTACAATCAGGTAAGATTCACAACCAAGGGTCCCAACATACCAAATCTACCCATATGAACATGAAGTATCAGGGAAGAAGAAATTTTCCTCTACCCTTCTAGGTTTTTCTGGCTGGTCTAAGAATTAAGTTGACAGGACTTCCCTAGTTGCACAGCAGATAGAAATCCTTCTGCCAATGCAGGGGAAATGGTTTCCATACCTAGTCCAGGAAGATTCCACATACCTCAGAGCAACTAAGCCCATATTCCACAACTACTGAGCCTCCATTCTAGAACCTGCAAGCTGCAACTACTGAGTCTGCACGCCACAACAAGTGAAGCCTGTGAGCCTAGAGCCTGTGATCCATAACAAAAAAAGCCACCACAGTGAGAAGCCCACATATCAAAGTGAAGAGTAGCCCCAACTTGCCACAATCAGAGAAAGCCCACCAAAACAATGAAGATCCAGTGAAACCATAAATAAATAGATTAAATTTTTAAAAAATGAATTACGTTGATATGAGACAGATTAACAGGAGAAAATCAAACAAAAGTTTAATAGAATGTATACATGGGAGACGGAGAAGGCAATGGCACCCTACTCCAGTACTCTTGCCTGGAAAATCCCATGGACTGAGGAGCCTAGTAGGCTGCAGTCCCCGGAGTCGCTAAGAGTCGGATATGACTGAGCAACTTCACTTTCACATTTCACTTTTATGCATTGGAGAAGGAAATAGCAACCCACTTCAGTGTTTTTGCCTGGAGAATCCTAGGGACGGGGGAGCCTGGTGGGCTGCCGTCTATGGGGTCGCACAGAGTTGAACACGACTGACGTGACTCAGCAGCAGCAGCAGCAGCATACATGGGATTCATGAAAACTGTATGCGTGTTCTCAGTCGCTTCAGTCATGTCTGACTCTTTGTGACCCCGTGGACTATAGCACACCAGGTTCCTCTGTCCATGGGATTTCCCAGGCAAGAATACTGGAGTGGGTTGCCATGCCCTCCTCCAGGGGATCTTCCCAACTGGGGATCGAACTTGTGTCTGCCTGTATCTCCTGCATCGCAGGCAAATTCTTTACCCACTGAACCACCTAAATAACACCAAAATAGCTAAAATCCTAGCACTGAATACCATCTTCAACAAAGACAAAAGTTAAGAGTAATTGTTTGGGACTTCAAAAAGAAAGCAGCTCATATGGAGGCAGGAAAGCAAAGATGTGAACAAAAGTTTGCTGGGCCATGCAGAGTTGATGGGCCACTGGGCAGACTCGGGTCTCTAAGCCTTATCTCTGGTGATAGCTCTACTCAGGGAACAGTTCCTCTGATTTTTTTTTAGTCATTTAGAGAAAAGGTCAGTGGTTTTTGTTTGTTTGTTTGTTTTTAATTTTTTGGACATGCCATGCAGCATGTAGGATCTCAGATACCCAACCAGGGATTGAACCTATGTCCCCAGCAGTGGAAGCAGGATCTTAAGCACTGGACCACCAGGGAAATCCCAAAGTCAGTGTTTTTTTCTGAGTCTTTTGGGGCTTGATTTTTCTCAGCTTGAAATCATCCACATGCCAAAGAGACATTTTGGGGTGGCAAGTTTTGCTCTGCTACAAATGGAAAAAAAAAGAAAGCGCTAAGAGGAAAATGGGAGGAGGATTCCTAAAGGTCCAGTTTCACACATATGTGAAGGGTTTTCCAGAAATTGTAAAAGAGGGAAATGAAATGAAGATTTAGCAGCCAAACTCAGGAAGAACCTCAGTTAGATTATAGCTTTCTGTTATAGAACGGAAAGTATAAAATATGATAAAAATATTTGTTTATGAGCAAAACAGCATTGGCAATGTTTTGTATAATAATTAATTGAAGAAAATTTTCTCAGAACAATACATTATGTTTATCTCTTGCTTACACAGAGACATGAGTGTTCATATGCCTATATAGACATGTGTTCTTACTTTCTCATGAAGTCACACACTCACTTCAGAATCCTTTGCTTTAGGGTCCTTCTCAGGGGTCTTCTTTGCCCTTCTTTTCCTTCTTTCTCCCCTCCCATTTTGTTCCCAGTTTAGTTTCGTAACTCAAAGGACCTCTCAATTGTACAGACAAAACTATGAAATAAGCTGTCAGCACATGGACATTGATAACAGCTTCAAGGCAACATTTGATGTGAGATGACCAAAGAGGTCATCTGTGGAACTCAGTAGGAAAGAAATGTATGGAGCTAATGCTGGAAAGACTTATTAAAACAAATGAACACTGCCTTGGAGTCAGCACATGTCCTAGGCTCTGAGAATATATCTTTGACCAATATATCTGTGACCAAGACAGAGAAGAAGCTTGCCACCCTGGAGTTTTCATTCTTATGGAAAAAAAGTATAGCAAACAAGTCAGCACAAAATATAACACATTCTAGAAACTTGTATTTCTAGAACAAACTTCAGGAGCTAGTGAAGGACTGGGAAGCTTGGCGTGCTGCAGTCCATGGGGTTGCAAAGAGGATGACACGACTGAGTGACTGAACAACGAAAACGAGAAACTTATATACTCCATTTAAAAAATACCTGAAATAATGAGATAAAATTACCTGGAGGCAGGAGGTATAGAATGGGCTTCCTAGGTGACTCTGTGGTAAAGAATCCACCTGCCAAGCAGGAGACATGGGTTCAATCCCTGTGTCGGGAAGATCCCTTGGAGAAGGAAATGGCAACTCACTCCAGTATTCTTGCCTGGGAAATCCCATGGACAGAGGGGTCTGGGGAGCTACAATCCATGAGGTCAAAAAGAGCCGGACATGACTAAGCAACAAAACAGCAGCAACAGCAGCATGGAGTATAAGATACTTTGAATAGAGAAGCCGGGAGACCTTTCTTAGGAGATGGCATCTGAGCTGAGAAAACTTATACCAATGGTAACCATTAATAATTGAAAGCAGATGTGCATGTTTGCATGCTCAGTTGCTTCAGTAGTGTCCAACTTTTTGTGACCCCATGGATTGCATCCCACAAGGCTCCTCTGTCCATGGGATTCTCCAGGCAAGAATACTGGAGTGCATTGCCATGCTCTCCTCCAGGGGTTCTTCCCAACCCAGGGATAGAACCCAGGACTCCCACATTGAGGGTGGATTCTTTACCTCCTGAGTCACAAGGGAAAGGGGAAGGGCTAGTAAAGCATGCAGATTTCTGGGCATCACACCCAGAAATTTTGAATCCATAGTTCTGGAATCAGGCCCATGAACTTGCAGGTGCCTAAAGAGTCACCCTATGGAAAACACTGCTACAGTCACTGTCACGGACTCTCTTAGGATGTCCTCAAGTCTGCTGTCAAAGATTCAGTCAGTACAGTTCAGTCATTCAGTCTTGTCCGATTCTTTGTGACCCCATGAATCAAGCATGCCAGGCCTCCCTGTCCATCACCAATTCCAAGAGTTCACTCAAACTCATGTCCATCGAGTCAGTGATGCCATCCAGCCATCTCATTCTCTGACGTCCCCTTCTCCTCCCGCCCCCAATCCTTCCCAGCATCAGAGTCTTTTCCAGTGAGTCAACTCTTCGCATGAGGTGGCCAAAGAATTGGAGTTTCAGCTTATCAGTCCTTCCAATGTCAAAGACTGGATGTGCCTAAAACAGGCAAAAATAAAGGCCATAATAATAATAAAAATAAATAAAGCATGTAAACTTAGATTTTAACTGAAATTCACATAAATGGAGATCTTAATTCCTAGAAATGAAAATTTTTTTCAAATTTAAAAATACGAAGCATATAATCAGATAAAATGTAGTTGTAACTATAAATTTTTTAATTTTATTTTAATTGGAAGATAATTACTTTACAATATCGTGATGGTTCTTACCATACATCAACATGAATCAACTATAATTATATATGTGTCTCCTCCCTCTTGGACCACCTCCCACCTTCCTCCCCATCTCACACCTACAGGTAGTCACAGAGCACTGGCTTTGAATTCCCTGCATCATACATCAAAGTCCCGCTGGCTATCTATTTTGCATATGGCAATATACTTGTTTTAATGCTATTCTCTCAAATCATTCCACCCTCTCCTTCTCCCACCTAGTCCAAAAGTCTGTTCTTTATGTCTTTGTCTCCTTTGAAAAATCACTGTTACCCTCTTTCTAGATTTCTTATATATGCATCAATGTATGATATTATCTTATAAATCAATAAGATTATAAACAAACTCTCTTAATTTTTTTTATTACTTTATTACTTGTTAGAAATATTACTGGTTCTTCATTCAGTGAGTAAAAACTGTAGAATAGCACAAAGAAAAAAAAACTGAAATACAAGTTCAGTTCAGTTGCTCAGTCATGTCCGACTCTTTGCAACCCCATGAATCGCAGCACACAAGGCCTCCCTGTCCATCACCAACTCCTGGAGTTTACCCAAACCCATGTCCATTGAGTCAGTGATGCCATCAAACCATCTGATCCTCTGTCATTCCCTTCTCCTCCTGCCTTCAATCTTTCCCAGCATCAGGGTCTTTCCAAATGAGTCAGTTCTTCACATCAGGTAGCTAAAGTATTGCAGTTTTAGCTTCAGCATCAGTCCTTCCAATGAATAGTCAGGACTGATTTCCTTTAGGATGGACTGGTTGGATCTCCTTGCAGGCCAAGGGACTCTCAACACCACAGTTCAAAAGCATCAATTCTTCAGCGCTCAGCTTTCTTTATAGTCCAACTCTCACATCCATACACAACCACTGGACAAACCATAGCCTTAACTAGATGGACCTTTGTTGGCAAAGCAATGTCTCTCCTTTTTAATATACTGTCTAGGTTGGTCATAACTTTTCTTCCAAGGAGCAAGTGTCTTTTTTTTCATGTCTGCAGTCATCATCTGCAGTGATTTTGGAGCCCAAAAAAATAGTCTGACACTGTTTCCCCTCTATTTGTAATGAATTGATGGCACCAGATGCCATGATCTTAGTTTTCTGAATGTTGAGTTTTAAGCCAACTTTTTCACTCTCCTCTTTCATGCTCATCAAGAGGCTTTTTAGTTCTTCTTCACTTTCTGCCATAGGGTGGTGTCATCTGCTTATCTGACATGATTGATATTTCTCCCAGCAATCTTGATTCCAGCTTGTGCTTCATCCAGTGCAGAATTTCACATGATATATTCTGAATATAAGACAAATAAGCAGGGTGACAATATACAGCCTTGATGCACTCCTTTCCCGATTTGGAAACAGCCTATTGTTCCATGTCCAGTTCTAACTGTTGCTTCCTGACCTGCACACAGATTTCTCAAGAGGCAGGTCAGGTGGTCTGGTATTCCCTTCTCTTTTAGAATTTTCCACAGTTTGTTGTGGTCCACACAGTCAGATGCATTGGCATAGTCAGTAAGGCAGAAGTAAATGTTTTTCCGGAACTCTCTTGTTTTTCGATGATCTAATGAATGTTGGCAATTTGATCTCTGGTTCCTCTGCTTTTCCTAAATCCAGCTTGAACATCTGGAAGTTCACAGTTCATGTACTGTTGAAGACTGGCTTGGAGAAATTTTGAGCATTACTTTACTAGCGTGTGAGATGAGTGCAATTGTGTGGTAGTTTGAACATTCTTTGGCATAGCCTTTCTTTGGGATTAGAATGAAAACTGACCTTTTCCAGTCCTGTGGCCACTGCTGAGTTTTCCAAATTAGCTGGCATATTGAGTGCAGCACTTTCACAGCATCATCTTTTAGGATTTGAAATAGTTCAACTTGAATTCCGTCACGTCCACTAGCTTTGTTCATAGTGAAGCTTCCTAAGGCCCCCTTGACTTTGCATTCCAGAATGTCTGGCTCTAGGTTGGTGAATACACCATCGTGATTATCTGGGTTGTGAAGATCTTTTATTTGAAATCTATAATAGAATGTTATTCAGCCTTAAATATTAAGAAAATCCTGCCATTTGCAAGAACATGGGTTAACCTGGAAGATATTATGCTAAGTGAAATAAGGCAATCAGACAGAAGTACAAATACTACATGATTCTGGTATGTGCTCACAGAGCAGAGAATATGACAGTGGCTCCCAAGGACTAGGGGGTAGGAGAAATGGGGAGTTGTTCTTTAATGGGTATAAAGTTTTAGTTGTGCTAGATAAGTAAGTCCTAGAGATCTACTGTACAGCACAGTGCATATAGTTAACAATATTGTACTGTATACTTCCAAATTTGTTAAGAGGGTAGATCTCATATTACTTGTTTCCTACCAGGCTCAGACTGTAAAGAGTCTGCCTGCAATGCAGAAGACCCAGGTTTGATCCCGGATTGGGAAGACACCCTGGAGAAGGGAATGGCTACTCACTCCAGTAATCTTTCCTGGAGAATTCCATGGACAGAGGAGCCTGGTGGGCTACAGTCCATGGGGTCACAAGAGAGTTGGACATGCCTGAGCAACTAGCACTTTGACTTTCAACTCACTTCACAAAGAAACAAGAAAACAACAGGACACAGAGAAACTCTTGGATGTGTTACATCTATTACCTTGATTGTGGTGATGGTATCATAGATGTTTTCACATGTCCAAACTCATCAATTTGTACACATTAATTATGTTCAGTTCCTGGTGTATCAATCATACCTCAATAAATATGTTTTAAAATATCACACATCATATGCAATTAGTAGTGAGGATAAACTTTCATTGAACATTTTTCATTATATACCTACATACACAAACACACACACACAGTGACAAGTTGAAAGTGTCTATATGAATAGACTAATGATAGGATATGTAGACAGAACTTCACTGGAGGTTGAGCTAATAAAGAAGAAGAAAAGAGCAAGCATCCTTTGCAACCTCTCTCTCTCTCTTTTTTTTTTTGTTTTGTTCAGTGTATAATGTCCACAGTCTTCAGAGTTCATTCTATGCCCTTTCCTCCTCACTCCCCATCTTGCTAGGCAACCTCATAGCTTCATTTGGCAGGTAGTCAACTCGTGACAGTGCCTAGAACTCTCTCTCGGGGTGCAGACCCATAGCTACCCAACTGCCTCCTGCGTATTTCATTTGCTTCTCACTGCTTGATCCTCCTCTAATACTCTTTCAGTCAGCTTTGCTACTCCAGCCACCATTTACCCAAAACGAAACCTGGGACTCATGCTAACCTCCCTCCTTTTCATACCTTATCTTTTCCATACCCTATCCTTTCTGGATTTCCTAGAAACAAAGCCTGGGGTGATGGGGGGTGGGGGCATCTCTTAGAGTGACTTAGAGAGTCTCTGCTCTCAGGAGATGGAGAAGGAAATGGCAACTCACTCCAGTATTCTTGCCTGGAGAATCCCATGGACTGAGAAGCCTGGTAGGCTACAGTCCATGGGGTCACAAAGAGTCGGACACGACTGAGCCACTTCACTTCACTTCACTCTCAGGAGAAGGGAAGTGAAAAAAGCAAGACAGAACAGGGGAAGAAGATAAGCAAAGGCATGGTTTCAACTGGAGACCAGCTTCATTCACCCTGGTCCCACAGGGAGCTCAGGAAGACAGTGAGCACCAAAATGTTGATCCACCTTGAGGCCAGGAGGCCACTTTCTGTATCCTCATGTCAGTCAGTCATTGGCCACAAGCTGCCAATGGGGCGAGGGTTATGTAATCCCTTAGATGAGGTACCTCTTTTTCCAACAGTCACTGCTCCACAGGAAAGGATCATTGTGATGGATTAACAACCAAAACTTACAGCAACTGGGGGAAGGATTCACCTGCCAGGTAAAGAGGATCTGGTAAGATACCATCAGTAAACGTGATGACTCTCATAACCAACGAATCTTTCAAATTCATTGATTTATCTCCTAAATGTGATTTTAATCTACTTCTCTCCACCTCTAGGATCCTACAAAGCATTTTGACACCTCTGTCCTTTTGCTTGGTCTGGTTCCTCTGCTAGGAATACTTGTTTCCCCATGGGAATGCTTGTGAATCTTTCCAGTCCAAGTTCAAATGTCAACTCCTTTCTGGCGTTTCTGCTGATTCACCTCTGCTTCTTCTACAGAAATAGGCACTCATTTGTGCCGCTATTGAACTTCATCTATTCACCAATTATAGGACTTAATGCTCAGACACAAATAACTACAGCGCAGTGAATTATTATCCCCTTTAGATAATGGTACCATATCTCCTTAGATCAGAGATTGCGTCTTATTCATTTCTGTGTCCATGGTGCAAATCACAGCCCTGACACACACCAGGTGTTGAGTAAATGGCTGAATATAACTCAGTGTATGGAACTCATAATGGGAGTTGAAGCTGAATAGGAGGCATTTGTCAATGGAAACCCTGAGTTGGGTAGAGAAGAAATCTAGATACTGACACATCACTTCTTCCCATGCTCTTTCCAAATGCTACCCATCCGTTAATGCAAGCTCAACCAGTCTATTCTCTAGTCTATCTCTTCCTGATCTATTTCTTTTCCTATATCTTAGAAAATTTCACGATACCACCCTATTTCACAGAGGATAATTTATGGCAATCTCAGAGTAATTTTTAATTATTTCATGTGTGACTTCTTGAAAGCTAGGGTCTTATCTTATAGCTCTATGTATTGAATTGTGTGCAGTGATAAAAAACTGAGGGCTCATGGAATTCTTTCTGAATTGATTATGGCAGAAAATACTTGGCTGTGGTATTTGGAAGAAGCAGTCAAAGCAGAAAAAAGCTAACACAGAAGGTAGACCATCAGCATCAATTACTACCTCCTGGCCTCTGACATAACTGCATTGGGTATGGTTGACTGTATACTCCCTAAGCCATCTGATCTAGGAGAGGAATCACACCTGATTTCTTTGTTGAATAACACAGCTCCCTACTGCAGGAAGGACTGCTGTGGCCACATGGCTGTCGTTCAAAGTTAGAACACAGGGCAGTCTTTTCACCATTGAAAAGACAGAGAGAGAGAAAGAGATAATCCAGTAAACTTGGAAAACAGAAATGCACTGTGGGATCCAAATTGATTTTTTTCTCTGTCTCATCTGACTCTGCATGCTGCAGGGCTGGGATCAATAAGATATGAGTCCTCCGTTAAAGACAACATAAAACATGTATTTTGGAGGTGGGGTGGTAGAGAGAAGTCTGCTGTTTGTAGGACTGAGAGCCTGATGGAGACTGGAGCAGGAGGATGCTGAGGGCAAGTCCTTTTCCTGGTACCTCACCTACACCCTCTCTCT
Source organism: Moschus berezovskii (assembly GCF_049115385.1). NCBI lineage: Eukaryota > Metazoa > Chordata > Mammalia > Artiodactyla > Moschidae > Moschus > Moschus berezovskii. Next base: position 75,069,476 of record NC_142466.1, on the reverse strand, counting down.
GTGCCATGATTCCTGCTGCCCGCTGCTCACAGAGATAGGGCGCCTACCCAGCGGTCTCCTGGCCAAACCTGAACTGCTCTGTTAAAGAAGCAGAGGATATGCCAGGGTTTTGTTTGTTTATTTCAGCATCTATATATTCCTGCTGAGTTTTGGCTTCCCTGTATACAAAATAGGATAATAATACCTAATTCTAGAAAATGTTGCACTGTCTGCACGAGAAAACAAGTACCCAGTAAGATTCATGTGTGTCATCAGTGTTTAATAAACATGAATGTCCCTTTGCCTCTCTCCTGTTCTCTTTGGAAGTTCAGGTCTGGTTTTCACGTGTTTCTATGGAACCCTCTGTCTCCTTCTTCCTGTGCTCAACCTAGATTTGAATTGTTTTGCCCTATTTTGGCTTTGCTTTCTTCGGAATCATGTAGCATATGGAGTTACAAACACCAAGCAGGAGGTGACGATGTGTCCTTGTTTATTGCCCTCTTGTTGCTTCATGCATAATGTGGACTTCCCTGGGTTAAGGTCCAGGAGCACCTTCAGTTAGCAGACATGGTCCAGTAGAGAACCTCAGCTCCGTGAGTGTGTGGACCAAGCTCATCCTGTATTCCCAGCCCTAAGGGATACCCAAAAAATATTTGTTTAGATTCCACATATAAGTGATATCGAAAAATGATATTAATACTAATGAACTTATTTACAAAATAAGAAATAGACCCACTGACACAGAAAACAAATGCACGGTTACCAATGGGAAAAGAGGTTATTGTTGTTCAGTTGCTCAGTCGTGTCTGATTCCTTGAGGCCCCATGGAGTGCACATGCCAGGCTCCCCGTCCTTCACAGTCTCCCAGAGCCTGCTCAAATTCATGTCCACTGAGTCGGTGATGCCATCCAACCATCTCATCCTCTGTCATCCCTTCTCCTCCTACCTTCAGCCTTTCCCTGCATCAGGAGGGATAAATTAGGAGTTTGGGATTAACAAGTACACACTGCTGCTGCTGCTGCTAAGTCGCTTCAGTCATGTCTGACTCTGTGCGACCCCAGAGACGGCAGCCCACCAGGCTTCCCCGACCCTGGGATTCTCCAGGCAAGAACACTGGAATGTGTTGCCATTTCCTTCTCCAATGCATGAAAGTGAAAATTAAAAGTGAAGTCGCTCAGTCGTGTCTGACTCTTAGCGACCCCATGGACTGCAGCCCACCAGGCTCCTCCATCCATGGAATTTTCCAGGCAAGAGTACTGGAGTGGGGTGCCATTGCCTTCTCCGATACACACTACTATAGACAAAATAGATAAGCAAGGACCTACTGTATAGCATACGGAATTATACTCAATATTTAATAAAAATCTATAAGAGAAAAGAATTTGAAAATATATATATATATTAATATGTACCTGTGTGTGTTAGTTGCTCAGTCTTGTTCAACTCCACGTGACCCTATGGACTGCAGCACACCAGGCTCCTCTGTCTTCACTATCTCCTGGAGTTTGGTACAACTCATGTCCATTGAGTTGGTGATGCTATCTAACCATCTCATCGTCTGCCACCCCTTTCTTCTTTTGCCTTCAATCTTTCCCAGCATCATGGTTATTCTAAGTAACGGTATTTTTAAGTCATGAATTGAATTTAATCTGATTTTGTTGTAAACAGCCATAACCACAGAGAGAACGCACTGACCTGAGAGACAAGAGACCGAGTTTGAAACCATACTGTCTCCTCTCTACCCATGTGGCTGAATTAAACCACTTCCTTTCCCTGAAACTATTTCCCAGTCTGTAAAATGCTGCTTTCTAATGTCTGTTTGGTATCTAATATGCAGTCTGGAAGCCTAAGTCAACCTGTTGACATAGCTAAGACTGAAATTTTTGCAACTTTCCAGGCTTCTTTTTTTTTTCAGTTTGTATGCAAGAGTGATGTTTTTAATTGCCATGGAAAATATGTCATCAAATGACAGAGTAAGCTCTCAGAAGGAAAAAACATGGCATTCTTTACACCAAATAGTACCCAAATCACTGGATTTGAAAAAGATCCATTGCTCCTTTATGCTCTGCTGTAGTTTTTATCTCAAATCTCTATACATTTAGTTTTCACATCACAAAAGAGTGCTCCTAAAAGCCTGGAGACGTCTACAGCAACATGTTCATTTTGTAAATAGTATAGGGCAGATCAGAGGTAATAAATGACTTGTCTAATGTCATAACACCAGTTATAAAGCCAGGACTTGGGTCATCTCTTTAATTTCAAACCAATGCTCTTTCCGGCATGCCATACCATCCTCTCATATAAGCACAGTTATATCTACACTCCAAAGTCTGTGCTTGTTATGAGCCTATGAAGATGTAGCCCCAAACTAAGAAACATATGAATACTATGTGTATCTGTTTGTTTGTTTTAATTGAAAATAGCCATGCCCATTAAAAAGTTTTTGGGGAAAGAAAATAAAAAAATAGAAAGAATAAAAAATATAGAAACCATCTATTACACCAACATTTAAACCTAATTACCAACTCAATGGTCTCTTCCCATTTCTTTTTAATATGCATATTTGTACATAGTCATATACATACAAGACATGTAACTGTACATCTTTTTATTGTCATTTAAATTATGTCACATGTTTTTCATGTTTTTCTGTTCTAGTCTTCATAAATATCATTTGAATGGCTATATAACACTCTGTTCAATGGATTAGCATTTAGGTTGTTTACAGTTTTTAAAAAAAAAAATGATACAGTTTTAAAATATATATGAAACACTGTTGCTTTAGATCAGGGATTCCCAACAGCCAGGCCATGCACCAGAACCCCCTGGCAGATCAGTGACAGCATTAGATTTGAAATAAAGTGCGCACGACTGAAGCAACTTAGCAGCAGCAGCACAATAAATACAATGTGTCTGAATCATCCCGAAACCATCCCCACCCCGCAGTCAGTGGAGAAATTGTCGTCCACGAATCTGGTCCCTGATACCAAAATGTTGGGGACCACTCTTGTAGAGTATTGCTTTACTGTAAATGCTGGGAAGTGGAATTGATCGTTTAAAAGGCACTGATCAACATTTTAAGGCTCTTGATACACTCAGTTAAACTGCCTTACGAGACGGTTTGTGCCAATTTCCACTGCCACATACAGTGCATTAGAGTGATTCTATTTTCAAAAAAACTACATATACCCAGTAAAGAAAAAAGAACCTTACATACATAATGAAAACGTACAGAATCTTCCCTAGTAGAGAGTAGAAAATGTCCAAACCCAGGAAATGATTGCTGATGACACTTTTTGGGATCACAAAGTGAAAAGGATAAGTAACAAAGCAAAGAAATATTTTACAGGCACAATTTGAAAGTCTTTTCATACATTGCTTTCTCTATAGATAGAAATCTATGAAGTTATTGAACTTTTCTGAAGATTTTTTTTTTCCTTAACAGTCTCAAAACAAACGAAGAAGCACTTGGATAAACTATCAGTGGAAAAAACAGTAGTAATTTGTCAGGAAGATTGAGTATAATTTGAGGGGATGAGGACACCTGTATTTCCAATCATATGGATTGACCAATAAGATGCAACTTCTATGACCCCTGCTCCTCCTCCCCTGCTCCACCTTGTTTTAGGAAAGCTCTATAGGAAATAGCTGGAAACAGCAATAAGCCTGCCATAGGCACCCCTCTCCACCAACATCTGTGCTTCTCATTTACCTTCCCCAGAGCGCTGCCCTCTCCTTGACCTCCATAGCTCTGCAGGCTGATTAGCAGCACTGAGCACTGGGAAATGAGACTCTGGAGAACTAACCCAATCCACCCACACATGTGGCATGGACTGCCCCATGCACCTACAACAGAGTTCACCCAAGGGGACAGGAAAAAGCATCACAATGTCAGAATCTACACTAGGTCCCCTAGGTGGGCTTCTGCTTAATTTTATACACTGGCTAGGAAGAAGGAAGAGAACAGAGTGCTTCTACTTTGCACACAGTTTGAAGATAGAGTTGTAGAGATATGTACCTGAATCATAGATACACATATTTCTAACTTGATTCCTGTCTCTACCATGTGTTTGTGTCATGCTGTGCTCGGTTGCTTCAATCATGTCTGACTCTCTGTGACCCCATGGACTGTAGACCACCAGGCTCCTCTGTCCATGGGATTCTCCATGGAAAAATACTGGAGTTGATTGTTGTGCCCTTATCCAGGGGATCTTCCCAACCCAAAGACTGAAACTGAGTCTCTTACATCTCCAGCCTTGGCAGGCAGGTTCTTTACCGCTAGTGCCACCTGGGAAGCCCACAGCTAATACACTGAAGTGGCTTACACATAGCATATATGTTTCTTTCTTTATTATATGACATTTCCAATTCAGAGTTAGAAGATGCTGGTACTTTCAAAGGATAAAAAATGTAGAAACTGCAGAAAAATGTATGCTTTTTTATTATATTATATAATTCTAACAGTTTATGATTATTTCACAGAGTGATAATATATTTATCTGTGAATGCATAAATCAAAAGAACTCTTATCACAAGTCCAAGGTCAGGTTCAAAAGCTAAGGGAAGCCCTCACAGATCAGCTCTTTAGAAAGTGTGCACTGCAAGGAGTGGAAAATCTAACCTCAATACTGAACCTTTGGTCACATAGAATCACAAATCTCTCATATGTGGAAAGGGATAATATACAAGATCCCAAAGGAGCAAAAGGCCCCTCTCCCAAGCTACCAGCCAATATCTTTCTCACTCCAGGGTGACAAGGCTGACCTTTTGCCCAGCTCAAAGTGCTCTGCAAGCTCTCTTCTCTGCTGGTCACTCAGAAGAGGCAGGGGGTTTTGGTGATAAACAGTGTCCAGAGGCTGACACAAGAGCAGGAGGACCTGGAAATGGTTATCTGGGGGCATCAGATGCTGATGGCCAGCTTGGAACTACTTCCAAGAAGCCTTTCAATTCCACCTACATTCCAAGGAATTTCCTGCACATCCCTCTCAGCAGTCCTAGATCTCTAACTTGTAGGAGATTCCTCAGGAATTGCCATATGGAACCTGGTCTTTAGGTCAGCCTGAGTTCTAATTGGCCCTGGTTTCTACTTGCTCCTGTGTTCTCTGTTAGCAGCTGAGCTTCATTCACAAGGAGAAGGAGATCTTCCTGATCTTCAAAAGCATTACGGAAAGAGAAAATCAAAGAGCTCACATCTGAGCTAGGGCTCAAGGCCAAGTACTCCACTGTTCTAACTGGAGAGAGGAAGGAACATGCCCATGTTGCAGGGAGAGGGCTCTGCAGAAGGGCTCCATTGGTCCCTCAGCTGAAACACACCCTCAAAAGGGAGAAGAGGGATTTTGAGAAGAACTAAGAATAAGGACTTGCATGTGGAAGGAACATGTACAGATCTTGAAGGACTTCTTTATACATCAGTTCCTTCTAGAATCACAACCATGTATTCTCCTCATTTTGCTAGATGAGTAAACTAAGTTTCAGAGAGATTATCTAAAGACTTGGATGCCCCCAGATCTGACTAGTTCCAAAGCTCATGCTCTTTCCCTGAATATACTGGAGCATGGGGCAAGTCATGATGAAACAGACTTACCTGAAGGTTGTTTCACTAGTGGCAGGAACATCTGTGTGCCTAAAACCTGTCCCTTTTGGACACAACTTGTACTGAGAGAGAACCACAGACATTGCTCTTCCCAACCACCATTATCTATTCCGGTAACTGGAATAGCCTCCAAATGCTTTCAAAGTTCCACTCCTGGAGACTTCCAGGATTGAAGTTCAGGAAGCTAAAGACATCTTCATGTCTAATTTGGCCATGGCTCTGTCAAAGAGATTAATTCAAGAAAATGCAATGAGATTAGTTCAAGAAATGCATTAGGACTAGGCACCCCAATCCTAATTTTTCTTTTCCTTACTTTTATTACATGTTTTAAGATTTCTGCTTGTGATGGCCTACAAAAAATTCACACTCTCCCAAGTTAAGGGCACTACCTTGCTTTCCCCCAATTTCCCAAAGACCACACTTCCTCCCTTAGAACTTAGTACTGTATCTGGTGGCCTTAGTTCTTGTGCCCAAGGGTCTCAAAAGCCAACTTGCATGATTGGTTCAAAGATGTGTCTTATAACTTCATCTTCTATACATCACCTGCCAGAACAAACATCCCCTACAGGAATCATCCCTACTCACAGCTGCAGCCAAGCTCCCATTTTCTCACTTACCTCTATGTCTGGACACTTTCTGCTAGGATAAGAAAATTTAAGAAGATTGTCTCTAGTCTTGTCTTCTAACTCAGGCTGAAGGGAAACTGTAGGCATCCTCCACTGTCATCACATCCCACTGCCCTCAGGTCCTATAGACTGGAGGTGTCACTATGAACAGAACATAAATGAGTGACAGTCAACACACAGGCCCATACATGTGACTCACAGACCCATACACACGGCTCACAGTCCATGTTTGTGGATTGTTGACAGAGCACTGAACTCATCCTGTGTCTGACATGAATGAAGGTCACCCAAAATCAGCACTGTTCTGGCAGCCCAATCTTTCTGGATTCTGTGAAAGAAAGACTCCACCAGCCAGCAGGACCAATCTAGACGTTGGACTTCTTGCCTGAAACTTGGAGCCAGACACAGAGGTCTGGAACAATGACAAAAGTTCCTTGGTACACCTGATCAACCCAAATACATAGTTTGAATATGTGTGTATGTTTGTGTCTGTGTCTGTGTGTGTGTGTGTGTACACATGCATACATTTAGGACATGGTTTGGAGAGGTAAAATGTAAGTGCAAAAATCCCTGTTCAAACTGCACTGCCTTCAGACTGGGTCAGTAGAGCCTGTATGTGTGTGCATGTGAGTGCATGTGAGTGTGTGTGTGTGTGTGTGTGTGTGTACCTACATGCATTCATTCATTTTGGAGGAGGGATGAAGAGGACCAAAGGGTGCTACAAAGGATAGAAATGGGCACCAGGGTCATGTGGGGCCCTGTGTGGACTCTGGCTTCTCTGCTTGACTGCTCTGCCCACTGCCAGATCCGTCTTCTCCCAAACACTCCAAAGCGTGGGTCCCCTGAGGTACAGGTTTCAGGCAAAAGCCCCCATTTACCCAGGTCTGAGGGTGGTGCTGTCTCAGCAACACTTTGTGCATTTAACTTTTGCCTCCCCAAACTGTATCTTGAGTGTAACACATTAAGCCTATTGCCGGCCCTAGAGTAGACACTAAATATATAGTTTTCAAATTGGATAGAATCCTGAATCTTAAGAAATATTGAAAAAGGTATTCAAACCCAAATTGGGTCCCCATAACCACAACAGGCCCTGATAGAGATCTCATTAATACTCTGTCTACTAATCCTCAAAAATTAGCAAATACAACTCTATCCTGCTATGAAATCCTCCCCACCTCCAGGGCACAAGTAAAGACTCAGAAAGACAGCCAAAGAAGCCTCACTAAACATATCTTTGAATCCACGCATTGAGTAACATTTCTAATAAGCCCTCTCAGGCTTAATGGGGCTTTCTGATGATTCCCCATTCCAAACTCCCCTATATGGCTCACCATTTACTTCGTATCATTCCCTCTAGTAGATAATCAGGGTATTGCATTCAAAGTCACTTAAGTTTGAAGAGTCTTTTCCAGTGCCCTTTGATAACTTAAATGTCTCATACCCGCTATGTTGTGCCTTTATAAGCACTCGCTGCTCTAGTATAGGTTGGCTTAGACTCAAATGCAGAGAGGTTCATGTTCTCCGTAGAGAGAATCTTCTCAAAAAAATCTACAGCAGTCTCCATGGGGCTTTAAACCTCCCATCGTCCACCTGGTGACCAGACTTTTCCCTCGATAGCCATCTCTACCTCTGAACCATCCTAAGCCCTAGAACTCCTGAGGCGTTTCTAAGAATAGGAGGGATTTATTCCGTAGCTTACTTCACCTTAGGCAAACAGTAACTGTATATTCCCAAGATTTCCCTTTGCGTCCAAAGAAGTGAAACCCATCTGGTAGCTCTCCCAAATCTGCCTTCCTGGGAGGGCAGACCCCACTGAATCTGACCCCATACTGGGGCAAGTTCTGAGCCATTAGCAAGCTTATTGTCATGTTTCTCATCATGAAAAAAGCACCTGACTGTGGAGGTTGCTGGAAAGAGAGACGTTTTTTCAAGAAGAGAGAGACTCTTTAAAGAAGGAGGATAGCAAAAATCAGTTGAATCGTGTGTACAATTGGTCCAAGAGCCAGGGGCCTTTAAAACTGGCTGAAGCACCCACAGACAGCACCTTCATAGGCAACTGCTCCATTGCTAAAGAAGGCTGTGTGAGTCAGTGCATCTATCCCACCCACACTTACTGCGGGCCCTCCCTCATCTCCGATGTTCTGTTGGTCTTAAGCTTACCTTCAGCCCTGTGCTGTTTCCTTGCTCTTCCTAAGTCAATCATGTGGAGGAAAGAATATCCCTAGAACCTGATGCATTAGTTTTCTGGGGCTGCTGCAACAAAGCATCAAAAGACAGATGGCTTAAAACAATAGATAGGGGCTTCCCTGGTGGCTCAGTGGTAAAGAATCTGCCTGCCAATGCAAGAGACACAGGTTTGATCCCTGGGCCAGGAAGATCCCATATGCCTTGCAGCAATTAAACCCATGCACCACAAATACTGAGCCTGTGCTCTAGAGCCCAGGAGCCACAACTACTGAACCCACATACTGCAAATACTGAAACTCTTGGGCTCTAGTGTCCATGCTCCACAGCAAGTGAAGCCACCAAAATGATAAGCCCTTGCACTGCAATGAAGAATATCCCTACTCACTGCAACCAGATAAAAACTCCCACAGCAATAAAGACTCAGCACAGCCAGAAATAAATACAAATATTTTTAAAAAGCAGACATTTATTCTCTCAGAGTTCTGTAGGCTGGAATTCCAAGATCAAAGTGTCAGCAGGGTTGGTTCTTTCTGGAGGCTTTGAGGGAGAAACTGTCCTGCCTCCCAGCTTCTGGTGGCTGCCAGCAACTCTTCACATTCCTTGGTTTTGAGATGCATCACTCTAATCTCTGCCTCTGTTGTCACGTAACTTTATCCCCTGTTTTCTCTACATCACTGTGTCTGAATCTTCCTCTCCTCTTTCTCATAAAGATACCAGTCATTGGATTTATAACTCACCCAGGTGGCGATTGCTCCTTGGAAAGAAAGCTATAACAAACCTAGACAGCATATTAAAAAGCAGAGACATCACTTCGCTGACAAAGGTATAATCAAAACTATGGTTTTTCCAGTAGTCATGTGAGATGTAAGAGTTGAACCATAAAGAAGGCTGAATGCCAAAGAATTGATGCTTTCAAGTTGTGGTATTGGAAAAGACTCTTCAGAGTCCTTTTGACAGCAGGGAGATCAAACCAGTTAATCCTAAAGGAAACTAACCCTGAATATTCATTGGAAGCTCTGATGCTGAAACTCCAATAGTTTGACCACCTGATGTGAAGAGCCAACTTATTGGAAAAGACCCTGATGCTAGGAAAGATTGAGGGCAGGAGGAGAAGGGAGTGGCAGGGCATGAGATGATTGGACAGCATCATTGACTCAATGGACACGAGTTTGAGCGAACTCCATGGGATAGCGAAGAACAGGGAAGCCTGGCGTGCTGCAGTCCATGGGATTGCAGAGCTGGACATGACTTAGTGACTGACTAACAACAGGTAGTGTTAGTAGTAAAGAATCAGCCTGCCAATGCAGGAGACTCAAGAGAAGAATTTCGATCCCTGGGTTGGGAAGGTCCCCTGGAGTAGGGAATGGCAGCCCACTGCAGTATTCTTTGCCTGGAAAATTCCATGGACAGAGGAGCCTGGCAGGCTACAGTCTATGGGGCTGCAGAATCAAACACGATTGAGCACACACATACTCTCTAATCTAGTATAATCTCATTTTAACTAATTGCATTTGAAAAGACCCCCTTTCCAAATAAGGTTGCATTCTGTGGTTCCAGCTGGACATGAATTTGGGGAGGAGTTGGAGACACTGTTCAACCCACTACATCCCATCTTGACTTAAACCTCCTTTAGCCCCGCCGCTTCTGGTCATTGCTGACTGTACCAACAGATCTTTCCCCAAAGATCCAGGACACTGGCAAATTTCCTCGACTCACCAACAAACAAGGAACAAATGCACTTGCTCTAATTTATTCTCTGCCTTTCTCAGAAGTGTTTCTGACTTTTCTCTGTAGCCCATTGCTGGAATCATACATTGTCTTAACCACCAAAGCACACGTAAGCCTGCCATAGAGTTCCAGCTGGGCACAAAATGATAAATGAAGTATATGAATGAATGGAAGCCTATTCTAATCCTATTCGAAGTAAGTCAATGAAGTAGGTAAAGTTTATTCTCAGAATTCTTGTCCTTAAACGTCCAAGGCCCCCTTCTACTCCAGGTTTGAGGTTTTCAACCACTCGGATAATGTCCCATCCCTGCCTCTCTTTGATACTCTTCCCTCCCCTTTCCAAAATGTTCCTCAGGCTACAAAAAAAGGGGCTAAACCCATCTGACACATTACTTCATATTATATTCTTCATAGATGGCTATGAAATTTCTATTTTAACAGAGACTCTTGATAGCATAGTCACAGTAGGTGAAGGATTTATAGGCAATAATATGGGTCACTACTAGACCCTTGCATCCCACCCTGGCCAGCTACTGCACCAGCCCCCAAGCAAATTGTTCTGGACTCTGCCTCTAGAAACAGGCTCAGCCACTGTTCCCTCATCTTTCTCCACCTTTTCTGCCTGCACACCTGCTTGTCCAAATGATCTGTGTTTAGTTCTCTTTCCTTCAGGTGACTTTCTACCAACTTTTCCATTTTTTTTTTTCCCTCCCAGTCCTTCATCCCGTCTCTAGCCCTTGGACAACATTCCTTTTGTCTTTTAAAAAAGGGGGAAAGGGTTTGGCTTATTGTTTTTGCCACTTAAGAAAAAAAAAATATTGTCCCTTAGAAAAAATTGTTGTAATTCTCATCACCAGGGACAAGGTCAACATGTTCAGTCTATCTGACCTTTAATATCACTTTTGAGACAGAGTCTCTATTTTTATTTTCTTCCCAGAGACTCAGTGATGTACAGCTACCAGTTTTTATTCACTATCCTTTCAGTCAATTCAATCTCAAGAATTAATTTTGTAGTAGCCATTGGAGGAAAGGTCAAAAAAAAAAAAAGAAAAAGGACCTGAAAGAGCTGTTCTCTGAAATGCATTTCACCCAGCAAGACCTTCCTGGTTCTGTTTTCTGGCCCTGCTCCCAAGGGCTTTGTCCCAGACAAATGGGCAAGCCAAAAGATGAGCCCCTAAGTGGAAGAGAAGAGCTGAGGAATCAATCAGCATCAGTCAGGCAAAATGGCACATGTGAATGGCTCTGGTGAAACAATGGTAGTGTTTCTTCTGAGCGGCTTCCTGGAGTCCTTCATCATCCAGGCCCAATACAACTATTCCAGGGATACTGCAGAAAAGCTTTGCACTGGTATTCCCCATGCAGAGAGCACAAAGGGTCAGTGACTGCACAGATTCCACAGCTTTGTCCATTATTCATCCTCTGATGGGTGACCAAAGCAATGTTTCTTCATCACCAGGTGAGTCCAGTCAATCTACTACTTTAAATAGATCATTGATGTTGTTGTTAAGTCGCTCAGTCATGTCCAACTCTTTGCAACCCCATGCATTGTAGCCCGCCAGCCTCCTCTGTCCATGGGATTTCCCAGGCCAAAATATTGGAGTAGGTTGCCATTCCCTTCTCCAGGGGATCCTCCCAAACCAGGGATCAAACTCATGTCTCCTGCACTAGCAGGTGGATTCTTTACTGCTGAGCCACCAGGGAAGCTCAAACCGATCCATGCACAACTAGATTCCATGCTATGTCATTATTGGCTGAGTTGTTAGCCATTCTTCCTGGGTCTGGTTTTAAAAAGAGAAGTGTAGAGATGAAACTTCTAGTCTGTGTTTTACCAACAGCCAAGAAGTTGTTGCCCATATACACTGCCTGACATTCCATCTGTAAGTCCAGTGTCAAAGAACTCAGACCCTCCCATGTACATCACAGAGGCCTTGTTTATTTCATATAGAGGAACCATTAGGTAGAATGACTGTTGTTGAGGCCCAGGGTAGGCCACTCCCAAATAAGCCTCAGTGATGATCAGATTACTTCGAATAAAAGGTATTTGAAGAAACATCCAACTTAAGAGGCTGACTCTCCTATATCCTAGAAAGTAGGAAAAAATAGCTCTCATGTGAGAGGTGCATTCCCTGAATCTAGAGGTAAAAGGATACCCTTATGGCAAAGATAGGGAATTCAGAACCAACCTATAAGCCTATATAAACAAATCTTTTTACTTCTTTACCACCTAAAACCCAAACTCTACGTAGTTCTTCACTAATTTGGCACTCAAAACCTAGTTACTTTATCCTGTCCAGTTCAGTTCAGTTCAGTCGCTCAGTCATGTCCAACTCTTTGTGACCCCATGAATCGCAGCATGCCAGGCCTCCCTGTCCATCACCAACTCCCAGAGTTTACCCAAACTCATGTCCATCGAATTGGTGGTGCCATCCAGCCATCTCATCCTCTTTCATCCCCTTCTCCTCCTGTCCCAAATCCCTCCCAGCATCAGAGTCCTTTTCAATGAGTCAACTCTTCACATGAGGTGGCCAAGTTATTAGAGTTTCAGCTTCAGCATCAGTTCTTCCAATGAACACCCAGGACCTATCTCTTTAGGATGGACAGGTTGGATCTCCTTGCAGTCTAAGGGACTCTCAAGAGTCTTCTCCAATACCACAGTTCAAAAACATCAATTCTTCAGCGATCAGCTTTCTTCACAGTCCAAATCTCACATCCATACATGACCACGGGAAAAACCATAGCCTTGACTAGACGGACCTTGGTTGACAAAGTAATGTCTCTGCTTTATAATATGCCATCTAGTTTGATCATAACTTTCCTTCCAAGGAGTAAGCATCTTGTAATTTCATGGCTGCAATCAACATCTGCAGTGATTTTGGAGCCCCCCAAAATAAAGTCTGACACTGTTTCCACTGTTTCTCCATCTATTTCCCATGAAGTGATGGGACCAGATGCCATGATCTTAGTTTCTGAATGTTGAGCTTCAAGCCAACTTTTTCACTCTCTTCTTTCACTTTCATCAAGAGGCTTTTTCATTCCTCTTCACCTTCTGCCATAAGGGTGGTGTCATCTGCATATCTGAGGTTACTGATATTTCTCCCAGCAATCTTGATTCCAGCTTGTGCTTCTTCCAGCCCAGCGTCCCTTATTATGTACTCTGCATATAAGTTAAATAAGCAGGGTGACAATATACAGCCTTGACATACTCCTTTTCCTATTTGGAACCAGTCTGTTGTTCCATGTACAGTTCAAACTGTTACTTCCTATCCTGCATACAGGTTTCTCAAGAGGCAGGTCAGGTGGTCTGGGATTCCCATCTCTTTCAGAATGTTCCACAGTTTATTGTGATCCACACAGTCAAAAGCTTTGGCATAGCCAATAAAGCAGAAATAGGTGTTTTTCTGAAACTCTCCTGCTTTTTCCATGATCAAGAGGATGTTGGCAATTTGATCTCTGGTGCCTCTGCCTCATCTAAAACCAGCTTGAACATCTGGAAGTTCATGGTTCACATGCTGCTGAAGCCTGGCTTGGAGAATTTTTAGCATTATTTTACCAGCATGTGAAATGACTGCAATTGTGCGGCAGTTTGAGCATTCTTTGGCATTGCCTTTCTTTGGGATTGGAATAAAAACTGACATTTTCCAGTCCTGTGGTCACTGCTGAGTTTTCCAAATTTGCTGGCATATTGACTGAAGCACTTTCACAGCATCACCTTTCAGGATTGAAATAGCTCAACTGGAATTCCATCACCTCCATTAGCTTTGTTCGTAGTGATGCTTTCTAAGGCCCACTTGAATTCACATTCCAGGATGTCTGGCTCTAGGTGAGTGATCACACAATCGTGATTATCTGGGTCATTTTTGTACAGTTCTTCTGTGTATTCTTGCTACCTCTTCTTAATATATTCTGCTTCTGTTAGGTCCACACCATTTCTGTCCTTAACGATCCCATCTTTGCATGAAATGTTCCCTTGGTATCTTTGATTTTCTTGAAGAGATCTCTAGTCTTTCCCATTCTGTTGTTTTCCTCTATTTCTTTGCATTGATCACTGAGGGAGACTTTCTTATCTCCTTGCTATTCTTTGGAACTCTGCATTGAGATGCTTTATCTTTCCTTTTCTCCTTTGCTTTTCGCTTCTCTTCTTTGCACAGCTATTTGTAAGGTCTCCTCAGACAGCCATTTTGCTTTTTGCATTTCTTTTCCATGGGGATTGTCTTGATCCCTGTCTCCTATATAATGTCATGCATCTCCATGCACAGTTCATCAGGCACTCTATCTATCAGATCTAGCCCCTTAAATCTATTTCTCACTTCCACTGTATAATCATAAGGGTTTTGATTTAGGTCATGGTCTAGTGGTTTTCCCTACTTTCTTCAATTTAAGCTTGAATTTCGCAATAAGGAGTTCATGATCTGAGCCACAGTCAGCTCCTGGTCTTGTTTTTGCTGACTGTATAGAGTTTCTCCATCTTTGGCTGCAAAGAATATAATCAATCTACTTTCTTACAAATGTGTTGTTTCTTTGTCTAAAAAGTATAAAAGCTGCCTGTTTTGAACATGCATGAATTAAAATTTGTTTCTTTTTCTCTCATTAATCTGTCTTGTGTCAATTTCATTATTAGTCCAATGACAAGGACTCAAAATAGAAAAAAAAAAAAAAACTCAAGATGGGTAGAGGGGGAAATTTCCCCATCCCCAACACCATATAATTTATCCTCCAAACTAGGACACTTTTGAGAAAAAACAAAGATACCTCTCATTATTATAGCAGAATCATAAGATAAACCAGAATTATTCCAGGCAAACCGGGATGCTGGCTAATTAATTCACTGGGTCGTGCAGTCAGTTCAAGCAGAAAGTGTGGAAGCAGCATGGTGAGCTGGACTTGGCACCAGAGTCCCAGACCCCCTTATCTCTGGTGCTGCCCCTCCTTAAATCAGAACTAGAACTTCTGGATTGAGAGCCCTAAACAACCGTTTCAAATGAAGGCACACAGCAAACCACTGAGAAAATTATGCACTAATGGTAAGAATTAGAGATATGAGATTTATAAGGGAGTCAGAGTTGGAAGCAGTAAAACATCTATTTCTGCTTCATTGACTAGGCCAAAGCCTTTGACTGTGTGGATCACAACAAACTGTGGAAAATTCTGAAAGAGATGGGAATACCAGACCACCTGACCTGCCTCTTGAGAAACCTGTATGCAGGTCAGGAAGTAACAATTAGAACTGGACATGGAACAACAGACTGGTTCCAAATAGGAAAAGGAGTACGTCAAGGCTATATATTGTTACCCTGCTTATTTAACTTATATGCAGAGTACATCATGCAAAATGCCAGGCTGGAAGAAGCACAAGATGGAATCAAGATTGCTGGGAGAAATATCAGTAACCTCAGATATGCAGATGACACCACCCTTATGGCAGAAGGTGAAGAGGAACAAAAAAGTCTCTTGATGAAGGTGAAAGAGGAGAGTGAAAAAGTTGGATTGAAGCTCAACATTCAGAAAACAAAGATCATGGCATCTGGTCCCATCACTTCATGGGAAATAGATGGAGAAACAGTGGACACAGTGTCAGACTTTATTTTTTGGGGGCTCCAAAATCACTGCAGATGCTGATTGCAGCCATGAAATTAAAAGACGCTTACTCCTTGGAAGGAAAGTTGTGACCAACCTAGATAGCATATAAAAAAACAGAGGCATTACCCTGCCAACAAAAGTCCGTCTAGTCAAGGCTATGGTTTTTCCCGTGGTCATGTATGGATGTGAGAGTTGGACTATGAAGAAAGTTGATCGCCGAAGAATGGATGCTTTTGAAGTGTGGTGCTGGAGAAGACTCTTGAGAGTCCCTTGGACTGCAAGGAGATCCAACCAGTCCATTCTAAAGGAGATCAATCCTGGGTGTTCATTGGAAAGACTGATGCTAAAGCTGAAACTCCAATACTTGGGCCACCTCATGCGACGAGTTGACTCACTGGAAAAGAGTCTGATGCTAGGAGGGATTGGGGGTGGGAGGAGACGGGGACAACAGAGAATGAGATGGCTGGATGGCATCACCGACTCAATGGACATAAGTTTGAGTGAACTCCGGGAGTTGGTGATGGACAGGGAGGCCTGGCGTGCTGTGATTCATGGGGTCGCGAAGAGTCGGACACGACTGAGCGACTGAACTGAACTGAAGGGGAGATTTAGGGCTTAATCTGAGCTTAAGGAAGTATAGACAACAGGATGTAACATTAAAGAGAAAAAAGTAAGGCATCCCAAACAAGGAGTTCTTAATGATTCAGAAAGAATGCTAAAGCAAGAGTACCGTCCTACATGTTGGGCGGGGCAGGGGGAGGAATGCAGGAAGTCAGAAAAGCAGACCAGCTTGTGAAGTGCGTAGCTGTTAAGAGTGAAGGGCATGCATTCTAGACAGCCTGACATTGGACCCTAGCAATACACTTTCTATGTGAGTAATATAAATAGTCTATGCCCTTGTGTCCTGAGAAAATCATCGCTCAAAAACACACATGTACCCGAACGTTCATTGCTGCACTATTTACAACAACCAGGACATGGAAACAACCTAAAGGCCCATTGACAAATGAATGGATAAAGATGTGGTATGATGGAATATTACTCAGTCATAAAAAGGATTGAAACTGAGTCATTTGTACTGATGCAGATGGAATTGGAGTCTGTCATAGAGAATGAAGTCAGAAAGAGAAACATATCATATGTTAATGCATGTATATTGAATCTAGAAAATTGGTGGATATGAACTTATTTTCAGGGAAAGAAGAGACACAGAGGTAGAGAATGGACATGTAGGCATGGGGGGAAGGGGAGGTTGGGACTAACTGGGAGAGTAGCACTGACAAACCATTTGTAAACTAAATAGCTATGTAGTGAGGGGAACTCAACTCCGTGCTCTATAATGACCTAGAGGGGTGAGAGGGGAGGGTGGGAGGGAGGCTCAGGAGGGAGGGAATATATGTATAAATATAGCTGATTCACTTTGTTGTACAGTGGAAACTAACGCAACATTGTAAAGCAATTATATTCCAATAAAAAACAATAACAAATTTCTTAAAGAGTCTATGCCTTGATTTCCTTATCTACACAATAGGGATAATGAGAGCATCTTTTTAAATCTTATTTATATATTTTGGCTGCACTGGGTTTTTGTTGCTGCTCATGGGTTTCTCTTGTTGCAGAGAGTAGGGGCTACTCTCTAGCTGGGATACCCAGGCTTCTCATTGCAGGGGCTTCTCTTGCTGTGGAGGACAGGCTCTAGAGCATTTGCTTCAGTAGTTGTGGCACGAAGGCTTAGTTACCCCTTTGCATATGGAATCTTCCTGGACCAGGGATTGAATTCATGTCCCCTGCACTGAAGGCAGATTTTTAACTACTGGACCACTAGGGGGATCCTGAAAGTATGTTAGAGGTAATTGAGAGTCACTAAGGATTCTAATAAACTATGGACGGAGGTTCGTGACATTGTACAGGAGGCAGGGACCAAGACCATCCCCATGGAAAAGAAATGCAAAAAAAGCAAAATTGGCTGTCTGAGGAGGCCTTACAAATAGCTGTGAAAAGAAGAGAAGAGAAAAGAAAAGGAGAAAAGGAAAGATAAGCATCTGAATGCAGAGTTCCAAAGAATAGCAAGGAGAGATAAGAAAGTCTCCCTCAGTGATCAATGCAAGGAAATAGAGGAAACAACAGAATGGGACAGACTAGAGATCTCTTCAGGAAAATCAGAGATACTAAGGGAACATTTCATGCAAAGATGGGATCATTAAGGACAGAAATGGTGTGGACCTAAAAGAAGCAGAAGATATTAAGAAGAGGTGGTAAGAATACACAGAAGAACTGTACAAAAAAGATTTTCACAATCAAGATAATCAGGATGGTGTGATCACTTACCTAGATCCAGACACCCTAGAATGTGAAGTCAAGTGGGCCTTAGAAAGCATCACTAAGAACAAAGCTAATGGAGGTGATGGAATTCCAGTTGAGCTATTTCAAATCCTGAAAGGTGATGCTGTGAAAATGCTGCACTCAATATGCCAGCAAATTTGGAAAACTCAGCAGTGGCCACAGGACTGGAAAAGGTCAGTTTTCATTCCAATTCCAAAGAAAGACAATGCCAAAGAACACTCAAACTATTACACAATTGCACTCATCTCACACACTAGTAAAGTCATGCTCAAAATTATCTAAGCCAGGCTTTAGCAATACGTGAACCATGAACTTCCAGATGTTCAAGAAGGTTTTAGAAAAGGCAGAGGAACCAGAGATCAAATTGCCAACATCCACTGGATCATGGAAAAAGCAAGAGAGTTCCAGAAAAACATCTATTTCTGCTTCATTGACTATGCCAAAACCTTTGACTGTGTGGATCACAATAAACTGTGGAACATTCTGAAAGAGATGGGAATACCAGACCACCCGACCTGCCTCTTGAGAAACCTATATGCAGGTCAGGAAGCAACAGTTAGAACTGGACATGGAACAAGAGACTGGTTCCAAATAGGAAAAGGAGTACGTCAAGGCTGCATATTGTCACCCTGCTTATTTAACTTCTATGCAGAGTACATCATGAGACATGCTGGGCTGGAAGAAGCACAAGCTGGAATCAAGATTGCCAGGAGAAATATCAATAACCTCAGATATACAGATGACACCACTTTTATGGAAGAAAGTGAAGAAGAACTAAAGAGCCTCTTGAAGAAAGTGCAAGAGGAGAGTGAAGAAGTTGGCTTAAAGCTCAACTTTCAGAAAACGAAGATCATGGCATCTGGTCCCATCACTTCATGGGAAATAGATGGGGAAACAGTGGAAACAGTGTCAGACTTTATTTTGGGGGGCTCCAAAATCACTACAGGTGGTGATTGCAGCCATGAAATTAAAAGACGCTTCCTCCTTGGAAGGAAAGTTATGACCAACCTAGATGGCATATTAAAAAGCAGAGACATCACTTTGCCATCAAAGGTCCATCTAGTCAAGGCTATTGTTTTTCCAGTGGTCATGTATGGATGTGTGAGTTGGACTGTGAAGAAAGCTGATCGCCGAAGAATTGATGCTTTTGAACTGTGGTATTGGAGAAGACTCTTGAGAGTCCCTTGGACTGCAAGGAGATCCAATCAGTCCATCCCAAAGGAGATTGGTCCTGGATGTTCATTGGAAGGACTGATGCTGAAGCTGAAACTCCAATACTTTGGCCACCTCATGCGAAGAGTTGACTCATCGGAAAATACCCTGATGTTGGGAGGGATTGGGGGCAGGAGGAGAAGGGGATGACAGAGGATGAGATGGCTGGATGGCATCACCGATTTGATGGACATGAGTTTGGGTAAACTCCGGGAGTTGGTGATGGACAGAGAGGCCTGGTATGCTGCAATTGATGGGGTTGCAAAGAGTCGGACACAAATGTGCGACTGAACTGAACTGAAGGATTCTAAGAAGGCAACTGGCAGAAAGAAATACTTGGGGATGATAATCAGTGTTCTGGGTTTAGAATGGATGGAGAGCAGGTAGAGTGGAAAGAAAGAATGACCAGGAGGTTATACTGGTCTAGGCCATGAGTAGATTGCAATAGTTATGGCCCAGTTAAAGCCTTGCCAATAAAGTAGAATGGTAGGTCTAGGTTTAGTACTTGCAAAGAAAGAAATTATAATGCATTAGGGAAGAGTTCGTACCAAATCCATAGATTTGTTAAGCTTAAAGTCTCCCTTAGACCTGGTCTCGTCTGACCTTTCTCTTAGGGGAACTCAGCTTTCCACAACACTGAATTTAAACAATTGTAAAGTTAAGAGCCTGGATAGGAAATGATGGGCTACTGAAGGGGATTATAAGTTTTGGAGTAAAAGAGAGAATTGACTGAGATGTTTAATTCTAGATGCCTGTTCTGGATGGCTTAGGAAACCTGCCAGCCTGATCCAGGAGATGATATTTTTGAGATCCCTTCAAAGAGTAAGATGATTTATTTTCTCTAACAAATGTCCTTTTACATGGTTTAAAAACAGAGAAAGAAGAGTGGTGAGGAGAAGGTATGATTGGAGGCAAAGCTATAGGTGTGGCTCATGTAAGAATCCTCCAGTAGCATCGAGCACTCCATCCCATTGTATTCATAGTGAAGATATTGCAGTTTCCTGACTGAAACATACCTTTAAACAGGATAAACTCTGCCTGGTACAGCTTCCCTTCCTTTCCCCTCCATCTTCACCTAGGAGGCACTTCCTTATACGTCAAGTCTAAGTAAGGAATCACCACTTCGAGGAGGCCTCCCAGATTATTTTCCATTTGTCTTCACTCCAGGTCCATTTTCTGACCCACCCTCCTCTGTGCCCATTTTTCCCCGGTGACTGAACCCTAGAGAGTGCATAAAGGAGGCTCCTGTGACAGTTGACTTTCATCGAGGTTTTGCTGATGAGAGATTCTAGCAGGAAATTGCAAGGTGGAAGGAGGAAGAGGTTGGACCATTTTTCTCTGTTCCCCAACTCCTGTTTGTGTGTGTGTGTGTGTGTGTGTGTTAGTCGCTGAGTCATATCCAACTCTTTGTGACCCTGTGGACTGTAGCCCACCTCCAGTTTCTTATCTGCATGGATTTCTCCAGGTAAGAATACTGGAGTGAGTTGCCATTCCCTTCTTCATGGGAACTTCCTGACCCTGGGTCTCCTGCATTGCAGGCAGATTCTTTACCATCTGAGCCACCAGGGAAGCCTCCTGTTTTAGTGTCCAATCAGTTCAGTTCAGTCACTCAGTCATGTCTGACTCTCCGCGACCCCATGAATCACAGCACGCCAGGCCTCCCTGTCCATCACCAACTCCCGGAGTTCACTCAAACTCATGTCCACAGAGTCGGTGATGCCATCCAGCCATCTCATTCTCGGTCGCCCCCTTCTCCTCCTGCCCCCAATCTTTCCCAGCATCAGAGTCTTTTCCAGTGGGTCAACTCATCCCATGAGGTGGCCAAAGTATTGCAGTTTCAGCTTTAGCATCAGTCCTTCCAATGAACACCCAGGATTGATCTCCTTTAGAATGGACTGGTTGGATCTCCTTGCAATACAAGGGACTCTCAAGAGTCTTCTCCAGCACCACAGTTCAAAAGCATCAATTCTTCGGCGATCAGCTTTCTTCACAGTCCAACTCTCACATCCATACTTGACCACGGGAAAAACCATAGCCTTGACTAGACGGACCTTGGTTGACAAAGTAATGTCTCTGCTTTTTAATATACTATTAAGTTTGGTCATAACTTTCCTTCCAAGGAGTAAGTGTCTTTTAACTTCATGGCTGCAATCAGCATCCGCAGTGATTTTGGAGCCCCAAAAAATAAAGTGTGTCACTGTTTCCACTGTTTTTCCATCTATTTCCCATGAAGTGATGGGACCAGATGCCATGATCTTTGTTTTCTGAATCTTGAGCCTCAAGCCAACATTTTCACTCTCCTCTTTCACTTTCATCAAGAGGCTTTTGAGTTCCTCCTCACTTTCTGCCATAAGGGTAGTGTCATCTGCATATCTGAGGTTATTGATATTTCTCCCAGCAATCTTGATTTCAGCTTGTGCTTCTTCCAGCCCAGCGTTCCTCATGATGTACTCTGCATATAAGTTAAATAAGCAAGGTGACAAAATACAGCCTTGACGTACTCCTTTTCCTATCCTCTGAGGCTATATCACAAAGTAGCAGCCCTTCTCCCATAGTTCTAGCTCTCATGGGCTTTGGTATATGGTTCTTTCTTTGATCTTTCAGCCTAGAGTGTTAGCAGCTTCCCATGGTTGCTGGACTCCAGGTACCTCAACACCTCTTTTTTATCCCCTGCCCATGCCTCTCTAAAAAGTCCATTCCAGAAAGTTCACTCTGTTGAACCATATAGAGTGAAGCTGATATCCTACCAGGACCCTGGCTTTATTTTTCCCTCTTTTATGTACCCTTCCTTTTTTCTTCTGTAGCATCCTCTCCTTACATCCATCACAGTAATTATTGCAGGGTGCTGTAATGGCTAACTTGCCTATCCATCTCCTCATCTGGATTGTTAGCACTTTAAAGACTTTTTTTTTTTTAATTATTGTGCCTGGTACATAGCATTCAATGAGTACCTAGGTCCACTTGCCTCTGACTTATGATTTCTGAATTAATGTTGTAATACCTTTCTCAAAAGTAGCTGAAGAGGGAAAAACGCTTGATTTAATACAAACTCATAAGTAATAATATAAACATAGATTGGTATGACTTTTGCATTTTACAAAGTGTTTTATGTCCATTGAGTTGTCATAACAGCTTTATGAAAAATACATTCAGCTAAACAGTGCTGCTATAAAGTCTGTAAGTGGAACCTATGTACAAGGACTAGGTCCAGGAACCAATAAACCTGGATTCAGACACTAGTCCTATTTCTTTCCCATCCCATAACCTCACACACTATCTTAACGCTCTGTGCCTTAGGATTTTACTTACAAACAGAGGAGAACTATAGCCCCCACCTTATAGTGACCTTTGAATAAAATAATAGGTAGGAAGCACTAAATGTGATCAGATATATAGCAAATATCTATTATTAGGCAAAAGCCTAATAAATATGACTTCCTTATTCTTGATAAAATGCTAATCTCATGAAGGTGTCCAAGAAAATACTTCTCAGTTTTGCAACACTAATAGTTTCTTCTCCTAAAATAGATTTCGTTCTCCTTCTTATCTCAGGAAGATAAGTAGAGAAAATTCCCTGAGAGGGCTTGAGTGTAAAGTCTCCTAAACTCATAAAAGCTCCCCCCCAACTTCACACTCCAAGTTTGTTTTCATGCATGCTTCATTCTGCTTGGGCATTCCTTTAACAGATATTCTTAAGCATGTTCTGACTGGCTGACCCCTTGATACATATCACAATCCATCACAAGAGACAAGGAGTTAGACATATTTGGAGGCACTCTGTCCTGAGTCCAGGCTCTGCTCCCCTGGTGGGCATGAATAAACCTGGTAAATTTTCTAAGCCACATTTTCCTTACCTGAAAAGTTTTAAAAATAACACCTACTCAAGGGCTGTAGTTAAGAGTGATTTAAACAACAGGTGCTACATAGTGGCCATTCATAAATGTCACTTGGATCCTCTCCCTTCTAATGGAGAGGACCTCATGGAGAGGACCAAATGACAGAAAGGGGCTGGACCACACAGAGGGGGCTTCAGCACTCTGTCTGCAATTGAGATCCAGAACGTTCCTATTGTGAGCAGTGCAGTGTCTCTACTTCCTTATCACATCAAGAAAGGGAGAGCAGCAGAAGTGAAGGAATTCAGTAAGCTTTCATCACCTGGGTCTTCAGATTGTGGTTCCAGTAATATTTCTTCTCGAACACATCAGTCCTAGAGCAGAACCAAGCTAAGAGATGAAGGCTTCCCAGTGTGGGGTTTCCCAGCCCAAGCAATTGAGGAGAATGTCCACACATAAGGTGACCCAGTGTGTGGGTATTAGAGCCCAAGAACATATAGGTGAGAAAGGATTCTGGACTGGATCTTCTTCCCGGGGAGGACATAATGGGAGAGCTCAGAAACTTGAACGGGTCTGAGGACTAAATGACAATCATGTTATTAAGATAAATAAGTTCCAAGGATCTAATACACAGCATGGTAACTTCAGTTAACAATACTGGATTGTATGTCTGAAAGTTGCAAAGAGAGTAGATCTTAAATGTTCTCACTGCAGACAGAAAAAAGCTAATTATATGAACTGACAGAGGTGTTACCTAACATTGTGTAATCATTTCACTATATATATATATATATATATGGGTGTGTGTATATCAAATCATTACATTGTACATCTTAAACTTACTTGGGCTTCGTAGTAAAGAACCCACCTGCCCATGCAGGAGATATGAGTTATGGGCTCAGTCCCTGGGTTGGGAAGATACCCTGGAGGAGGGCATGGCAACCCACTCCAGTTTTCTTGCCTGGAGAATCCTATGGCCAGAGGAGCCTGGCAGGCTACAGTCCATAGGGTCACAAAGAGTCAGCATGACTGAAGCAACTTAGCACAAATGTACTTACACAATGTTATACGTCAATTATATCTCAGTAAGTCTGGGAAAATTGTCCTCATGTACCAATGTCAGTTTCCTGATTTTCACGGCTGTCCATGACTGCTTAAGATTGTTGTTTTTCAGTCATCTCCAATTCTTTGTGACCCCATGGACTGCAACACGTTAGGCTTCCCTGCCCTTCACTGTCTCCTGGAGTTTGCTCAAACTCATGTCCATTGAGTCAGTGATGACATCCAACCATCTCATCCTCTGTTGCCCCCTTCTTCTCCTGCCCTCAAACTTTCCCAGCATCAGGGTTTTCCCAATGAGTCATCTCTTCACATCAGGTGGCCAAAGTACTGAATTTAGGGCTGATAAGACTCTCTTAAATGGTTCAACTAAAACAAGCTATTTTAATTGTACAGTAAGTTCCCTACCTACAAACAAGTTCCCTTCTGAGAGCATGTCAGTAAGTCCATGTTCACAAGTCCAACAGCTAACTAGGTATGCAACTAACACAATCAGCTATATAGTACTGGTACTGTAATAGGTTCATAATACTTTTCATACAAATAATACATACACAAAAATCAAACACAAAAAATAAAGGAAATACTTTTAATCTCATTGTACAGTACCTTGAAAAATACAGTAGTACAGTCAACACCTGGCATACAGGGGCTGGAATGCATGTTTGCATCTCTGAAAGTTCGAAACTTGAAAGTTTGTACATAGGGAACTTACTGTACTTGGAGATTTTCTATACATATGAGATCATAAAAAAATCCTACAGCTAGAACTGTAAATTCTACCCATGGGAAAGAGTGGTGGGCCCTGCTTCCCACAGTTGCATTGTATTTTAAAGGTTTTCTTTTTCCCCTTTTATTCTGTGTGCTAGTACCAGCTTGGTCATGAGTGTTTAATTTTATACCCGGTGTTGAGAATGTTTTAAATCAAATGAGAGGACTAAGAAGGCAGAGTAGGAGTGAAATAATACACTCCAGTGATCTTTATGGATTCTCAGGGCCCTGAAAATACAAACACTCATTCTATTGAAACCCCTCCCAATTTTGCCCATAACTGAAGGCATCATGGCTACTTAAGAACTTGGCTTCCATAAACTATGCACTGTTGCCCTCACTAGACATACTTGGCTCAGGCCACTGGCACAGCTTACATAAAACCTCATGAGGTCCCATCAATGGGGCAGCCCCCAAATGAGTGACCCTTGGTAGGGCCTCTTCAAAACTTGAATCCAACTTTTTATTTCATCTTGAGAACAACTGCCTCAACCCAAAACCTTCATGATGAGGGAGGTTTCCAGGGAATCTAAGGCACAAGTAGAAAAAAAACTAGATTTAGATTCAGAGAAAAATCTCCAAGCATCACAATAGTCCCAAAAATGTGTTTCATTTGATCAGTTATTTTGGGGCCCAGCATTCAGGAAGAAAGCAATCTCCTGCTTCTACCACCTTAGAGTTGCATCTGAATAAAGTTGAGAGTGTGGAGAGATGAAATTTTTGGCTTTGAAACCTCTTAACATGAAGAATCTGCCTGCCAATGCAGGAGACCTGGGTTCAAGCCCTGGAATGGGAATAAACCCTGGAGAAGGGACTGGCTACCCACTCCAGTATTCTTGCCTGGAAAATTCCATGGACAGAGGAGCCTGGTGGACTACAGTGCATGAGGCTGCAAAGAGTCAAAAAAATACAACTGAACGACTTTCACCTCTTCATTTCAATATCTGAAGAGAATGATTTCAGAATTCAGAAATGACAGTAATAGAGCCTTTAAATGGAACAGCTTTAAGTTTCTTAAACACAAAACTTATGCTTCTTATGATTTGCTACAATTTGAATCAAACCAAAAACAGAAACATTCATCTAGAGCCCTGTTTGGAATGATACCCAGCAACAAGCCCCCCTGGAATGTACAGATATAGGAATAGAGTCCATGCTGTAACCTTGGTAATTGCTGTGGAGTCAGACAGACACAGGTTCAAAGTCCAGCTCTGTCATTTACTAATTTTATTCAATAGTTATTTTAATCTTTCTGAGTTTAAATTGCTTCAACTCTAAAATTGGAATTTCATTAATACTACCTGCTGTTCAGGGTTGTTAGAAATATTTTAAGATATTAAATATTAAAAAACACTTACCAGAACATCTGATTTATAATAGACTTCAAGAGATATGAGCTATTGTTACAATTGTTATTGTATCATTCCATAAGGAAAGAATCGGCTATGCTATGGTGACAAATAAGCCCCAAACTCTCTTAACATAATAGAGGCTTATTTTTCACTTATACCAAATGTGATATGATTTGGGGAATCTTCTTCTACCTGTAGTTATGCTCTTTTAACCTCCAAAATTGCTGTGGCAGGGACAGAGATGGTGGAGAGGTTCTAAGAGCTGAGCTGAGAGTCGAATATATCACTTCTGTGCTCACAAACTATTGGCCAGAACTCACTCTTGCAGGCCTGACCTAAAGGCATGGCATAGAGTTTTCCTGAGTGCTAGGGAGTAAAAGGTGAGTGGACACATAGCAGTATCTCTTTCACAGTTAAGCAATAAACGAGTGTCTAAGCAAATAAGATCAATAAGAAAAGGTTGCCTGAGTTAAAGATCTTGAGTAGCATAGGAGAGACTTGTGTTTAAAAGGAGCTTTGGACAGCAAAGAGGTCAAACCAGTCAATCCTAAAGGAAATCAACCCTGAATATTCTTTAAAAGGACCGATGCTGAAGCTCCAATAATTTGGCCACCTGATACAAAGAGCCTACTCATTGCAAAATACCCTGATGCTGTGAAAGATTAGGTGCAGGAGGAGATGGGGTGACAAACGACGAGATGATTGGATGGCATCATCAACTCAATGGACTTGAGTCTGAGCAAACTCTGCAAGATAATGAAGTCCAGGGAAGCCTGGCATGCTGCAGTCCACAGGGTCACAAAGAGTCCTGCTGAGCAACTGAACAACAACAAGAAAAGGCAGAATATAGCCAGAAAAATTAAAATGCAGATATACTGCTTTGAAAACATGGAAGAAGAGAACTGTCTTCAGAGTGGGAACAAAAGAAGGATTTCATGGCAAAAGAAGCATCTAAGTTGAACCTTGAATGATATTTAGAACTGAACACAGTCAAGAATTGGAAGATGTTCGAAAAAGTAAGGTATTCTGTGAACACTCCCACAGTTCACATTTTTTAGTGTATGTCTAAATGGAACCTAATTTTCTGAGAGCATTCAGAATTCCACGCTATTTCATCCCAGACTGCTGCTGCTGCTTAGTCGCTCAGCCATGTCTGACTCTGCAACCCCATAGCCCATCAGGCTCCTCTGTCTGTGGAATTTTCCAGACAAGAACACTGGAGTGGATTGTCATTTCCTTCTCCAGGAATCTTCCTGACCCAGGGATCAATCCCACGTCTCTTACATCTCCTACATTGGCAGGCAGATTCTTTACCACTAGTGCCACCTGGGAGGCCCATTTCATCCCACAGCCAGAGGCAACAAGAAAAGCTAAAGTGGTACCAAAGGGCCTATAACATATGAGTTGTGCAGGGTGTGAACCTTCATAAAACTAGTTGCTGTTCAAGTGTTGATATGTGTTCTCCATGAACTCAGGGGAAGACAGAAATTTTCTAGGTGTTCCCATTTTCTGTTTCTGTGTAACAACTTAGCAGTTGGGAGCTCAGATAAGCTTCCTTTGGGTGATTTTTCTGTCCCCTGTTCCACAGATGAAATCCATTTATGGGTAATTTATGGGTATTCAATTGGTGAATAGGCTGGTCTGAAAAGTTCAGTAGGGTTTTCTTCACATTTGGCACTTTGGCAAGGAGGCAGGGAAGCTGGACTGCCTTCCTAAGTGAAAGGCCTTGGCCCCTCCTGTATGGTAGCTGTGAAGTTCAGACTTCTAACATGGTGGCTCAAGTGTCTTAGAAAACAGGGTGGAAGCCACATAACCTTTGCAGTATCAGATCTACCATATTCTATTGCCTACAGCAAACCATGGAGTCTAGTCCTGTGATATTTGTGATTTGTAAAAATAATTATTTGTTCATTCAGATGACCAAAATATATTTCATATATATTATATGTATATATATAATATATATATATATATATATGTGGTCCTTCTTCACAGTTTATGGCTCACAACTCCCCCAAATCTAGGAATTTCCTTAATGTAGGGAGTGGTAAATTTATCTTTTGTTATGTGCATGAGGTGACTTGGAAACACCTAAAGGATGGGGCTTGGTTGCTAGAGGAGCCAACATTGTGATTAGAAGGTTGTAACTTTCAGTCCCACCTCCCTGAACTCCACCTCACCTCCTGAGAGAAGGGAGGGGTTATAGATGGAATCCAGTCATTCATGGTCAACAATTTCATTGGTCATGCCTATGACTTCCCTGGTGGCTCAGCAGTAAAGAATCCGCCTGTAATATAGGAGATGCAGGTTCAGTCCCTGGATCAGGAAGATCCCTAGAGAAGGAAATGGCAACCCACTCCAGTGTTCTTGCCTGGAGAATCCCATGGACAGAGAAGCCTGGTGAGCTATAGTCCATGGAGTGGCAAAAGAGTCAGACATGACTCAGTGACTACAGAACAACAATGTATAATAAAGCCTACATAAAATAAATAAAAGGATGAGGTTCAGGGAGCATCCAGGCTGATGAACACGTGGAGGCTGGAGAGAATGGAGAGCCTGGAGAGGGCATGAAGGTCTTTACCCCATATCTTGCCCTGTGCATCTCTTCCATCTGGCCATACCTGAGCTATAATAAACTGATGATATGGTAAGTAGTGTTTCTTTGAGTTATATGAGTAGTCCCAGCAAGTTAATCAAACCCAAGAAGGGGGTTGGTGGGAGCCTCTGATATAGTCCATCAGCCAGAAGGACAGGTGACAACCTGGACTTTCAATTGACGTCTGAAGTGGAGGGTGGGAAGTGTGGTGGTGGGGAGAGGGGCAATCTTGTAGGACTGAACCCTTAACCTATAGAATCTTATTTTGGATGACCTTGGCTGGCAGTGGCTTGAAGCAAGGTTTTGATTCCTGGCCAGAGATTGAAGTCACATCTTGACAGGGAGAGCTCCAAATCCTAACCACTAGACCACTGGGGATCAGTGGCCAGTGACAAGGCCCTGGCCTGTCAGCAATATAGAAATTAATTTCCTCATAGACACAGAAAGTAGTGAAATAAGTAAAATTTCATTAGGAAGAAAAAGAGTACATGCGGATAGATACACAGGAGAGCTCAGAGAGAGTCACACCCTGTGGTGGTTGGAATCACTTTTATGGGGTATTTCTCCTGGTTTTCTCTGACCAATTATATTAATTAGCCTGGTTCTGAGTATGTATTTGGTTTATCTCAGGGTCCTCCCACCTGTGTGGGCACATCTCTTAGCACAGATGCAGTCTAGCAAAGAGGCCCACTGGTAGGTTGACATCACCTACAATGAAGTGGCTAGTGATAAAGAATATGCCTACCAATACAGGAGATGCAAGAGATGTGGGTTCAATCCCTGGGTCAGGATGATCCCCTGGAGGAGGAAATGGAACCCCATTCAAATATTCTTCCAT
This sequence comes from Moschus berezovskii, assembly GCF_049115385.1. NCBI lineage: Eukaryota > Metazoa > Chordata > Mammalia > Artiodactyla > Moschidae > Moschus > Moschus berezovskii. Next base: position 75,039,782 of record NC_142466.1, on the reverse strand, counting down.
GGAGAATCTCATGGACAGAGGAGCCTTGCAGGCTACAGTCCATGCGGCCACAAAGAGTTGGATGTGACAGAGTGACTGAACACACTGAATGCTATGGATTCAGGCACTCCTCTCCCTTTTTGACCTCCAAGGAGCCTTGTTGCACTTGTGCATTCTGGAAGTTCCCTTGACCTTGAGAATAAGGAATATGTAGTCTTTTATCTCTTATCTGGGCAGGGTCCATCCTCCTCTTTCAATTGTCTTACTGTTTTCATCTCAGAGTATCAGTGTACAGGGGCGAAACTTCAGTTCTTCACCCTGGGTCCCTATCTCCTGCCTCAATCTGATGCAATCTCTGGGTAGATAGTGTCTGAACTGAGTTGACCTCTGAAGTGTGTTTGAGAATTGCTTGGCATTGGTATGGGAGAATCCCCCCCACACACATTGGAATTGGTCTCCAAAGCATGGATTCAAGGAAACAGTAAATTAGACTCCATCTCTTAATGGGAGAAGATTTGTAGCCTTCTTTAATTGGCCACACTGGGGTTTGGAAGGTTTAAAACATAGAGAGCTACTTAAAATGTTAAATCATTAAACATTTCTTGAGTCTTTCCTGTTTATAGGGAGTGATGCTAGGAGATACACATAAAGCTGGTGGGAGGCAGTTTGTAGCGGAAGTTCAGCCAGTAATATGGGGTCTCATGGCTGGTTCTGTCAGGTGAGTGTATGCTCCTCGGTTCTGTCTCATCACAACAAAGATTTGGAGTGACGGACATTAAAGCCGTCAGCTCACCACAGCTCTTGGGTCTTGGACAAACCATGTTATAGCTCTTAGACAAATCAGTGTTACAGCTCTATTTTATTTAGAAGATAGTAGGAGAATCCATCCTCGAAGTGTGAGGGCATACCAACCCAAAGACTGGAAGAGAAGAGAGTGGAGGATCGTGCCAGCACCTGGGGGAGGGGGGGAGAGAGAGAGAGAAAGAGCGCACACATGCGGGGGAGAGAGAGAGACAAAGTGCTTTGGCTCCTCCTTTTATATGCTTTTTTTCCTCCCCCTGGGCCTTCCCTATGCAAATTGGGCTTAGCCAGGAGTGCTGTTTGTTCTACCTGAGGTCTTCACTCTGGTCCTCGGACCTTCCTTTGACCTTCCTTTGTTCTATTTTCGCGGGCTTTTCCCTTCCTTGTCTTTTAGCCACCGCTGTTTTGGACTCCTGTTTCCTATACTAACTACCTATCAGTTCCAAACAGCAGCGTGAGCCCAGGCGAGCCCCTCCCCGTCTCCTGCATCCGTGTCCACATCTGTTGTATGGTGTGGTCATCCTTGCCCTGCCAGTGCTTGAATTCATGAAGAGTGAATTAAATGGGTAGAAAATGGCTTGAAACCACGTGAACTGCTGTCAAGTACTGCATTTTTACCAGTCGTGAAATCTACCCTCAAGGAACAAATTGTCTGGTTGGGAAAGTGAGACTTTGCCAGCATAGAAAGAAGTGTAAGGAATACAAGAGAGAATGTGATCAAGAATTGGGTCATAAGGCTAGCAGGAGGAGAAGGGAGGCACTGGTCTGAGCTGGGGAAGGACTGCTCTACATCAGACTTCTTTTCCACTGAAGAGACCAGACCAAGACAGATTTGAAGCTTCTGGAGGAACTCTGGGATTAGCATTCTCAACAAGTTTGCACATACTGCTGTTTTGTTTCAGGATGGCTCTTCATTTGCAACAGTTGGGATAGAGGAGGCCTAGCTCTGTTGCCTTAACCCTGCAGGCCCCCACCTCTGCATCACAATACATGGCAACCACACACAGATGCCCTGTGACCCACACTCTCTACAGGATGGCAGCTTCTGAAGTCTTCAGACCTCCACACAGCCCGCCAGCCCTCATCAGCACTGTCTTTGCAGGAAACTGAGTCTAACAGGACTTGGAGCTTCTCCTCAGGTCTTCTCTTTGATCTCTGATGTATGCTTCTGAGTGACAGCTTTTGGTGGTTGCATTGCTTTTGTCTAGATGGGAGGAGTTCAGCTCTTGGGGGTCAGTTATGGGGAGAGGTCTGTTGCCATTGGCAGTTGACCAAGCTCCCAGGATGGCTCTGGGCCTGCCTGGAGACACCTTTGGCTCTGGTATAGGACAGCAGGGGAAGCCAAGGGCCAGCCCAAAGTTCCCCTGGTCCCCTGAAGCTTTGTTAGGTCTCACCAGACTCTGCCTATGGCCCACAGAGGCTGGACTCCTCCAGGTGTGCTCCTCTGTGCCTGCGCTCAGATCTCCACCTGGCTCAGGGTCTCCCACTGCAAAGTTCCTCTCACCCAGGGGCATGCAAGCCCATACTGGTTGGAGGTTCTAACAGCCAGTTTCCAAAAAGGGACTGATGAAAATGAATCAGACCAACAGTCCACAACCACCATTGTGGGGGAGATAACTGAGGCTCCAACAGGTAAGTGACGCTAAAGTCACAGAGGTGAGATGGGGAAATCAGACTCCTAGAGTCCAGGCAGTCGCTCTGCCCAGCAGCTTCCAGCAGACACCTGATTGGTTTTGTTCTTTCTCTGTTTTGTTGCCTCTAAGACAATTATTGAATTTTTCACTCAAATCCTCCAAGTTCCATTTCTCTTGTTAGTCTCACATTTTCTGAGGCCTCCGTAGGCTTAGTATTCCTTCTCTGCAGTTTTTCTAGTCTGCAATATTTTACTTTATTTTTTCAAGAATATCGTTCCTTATTTATTTATTCAGGTCTTAGCTGCGGCGCGCAGGATCTTCGTTGTGTCATGTGAGACCTTTCACTGTGGTTCAGACTCTCTGGTTGTATCTCACCGGCTCCAGGGATCTTGGGCTTAGTTGCTGTACCGTATGTGTAATCTGAGCCACCCAACCAAGGATCAAACCCCCATCCCCTGCACTGCAAGGCGGATTCTTAACCACTGGACCACACAGGGAAGTCCCCAGTCTCCAATATTTTAGATTTGCCTGCTCGCTTCCTGCTGTCAGCCTTTAGCATCATGGTGCTACAATTTTCCTCTTCTCTAGGACCCAAGTTTCTTCACTGTTATAATAGAGACACAAGCATCATGTTTTTGTGCACGTGTTAGAAAACTGTACTCTGTGCTTTATTGAAACTTCTCAATATATTTTTGCTACTTCTCTTCCACATCCTTTTCTGTGGCTTCCTGGGTCTTTTTGGGCAGACAACTGGCTAATGAGCCAGACATTGACATGGACCATGTGAAGACAGGCAAATTTCTAATATTTTCCCCTTCCTCTTTTATTACACAACTTTTTCCTTCTTGTGTACATTTTGGTATAAAGTTCTTCTATAGAACTGCTTCCCTTCCAGTGCAGAGGGCTTTCTGGGAAAGAGGACATGCCTGGACTTTCTTCAGATACTGCACACGAGCTGGATACAGAGAGTCAGAGACACCCATACTCTATCCCTATTTTCTTAGGGTACCATCTGCCTTGAACTCTTCCAAGCCAAACCTTCTGCCAGTCTGAACCTCACCATGATGCCAGATAGTGGGCTTCTTACCACTGACTGAGTATGTCCACGTGCAGGGTGGAGGTAGTTTCTGTGGTGTTTGGCCTCATGCCTGCAGATTTCCTAACTGGCTGCATTCCCAGTGAATTTTAAAAGTTCTTACTTCATTGCTAAAGAATTCAGAGACACAGTGATAGGTAGGAAGTGGATTTATTTAGAAAGAAACATACTCTACAGAGTGTGAGCCATCTCATAAAATGATAGAACCCTGAAATATGGTGCGGTTAGTTTTTATGGGCTGGATAATTTCACAGGCTGATGAGTAGGAGGATTATTCCAATTATTTTGGAGAATCTCAGAGATTGGGGTTTTCTAGGAATTGGGCCACTACCCACTTTTTGGCCTTTTATGGTTAACCTCAAAACTGTCATGGTGCTGATGGGTGTGTCATTTAGAACGCTAATGTATTACAGTGAGCATATGATGAGGCTCAAGGTCTATCGAAACATGACATCACAATCTTGGATCAAATTGGTTCTAATCAGTCTTTGTCATATCCTGTGGCTCTATCATTCTTTTCAAGGTTGTACACTGCCTTCTTCCCTCCTATTTCAGCTGGTTGAACTTCATGATCATTGCTTCCAGGCCTTGTGAAAGCAGGGCTTAGAATCTGTTTCCACTGAGTGCCATGGCCTCCCAGGTCTTCCCACCAGGAACATCATTGAGCAGAGAGCTCCCTAGAACTCTAAGCTTAAGTGAAGGACAACAAGGAGCCAGCCAATGAAAAATGAGGTCAATGTTGCTATTCCTATTATTATTGCCAGGGAAGGGTCTTACCTTTAACAAAGTAAGATGGCAGCCTCCAGACTCAGTCTTAACTGAATGTAAACCCTGACTCTGGCATTTGCAATAGTATCTTGGGTGAGTCAGGTGGCCTCTCTGAATCCCCTCATCTGTACCTCATGGTACCAACCTCACATGATTTTATAAAAGTCAGAACAGATGTAAACCTTCACAGAGGTGAACAACCCTCTTTTCCCCCAGTGGACTGGAGATTTTGGTAGCATGCAGGTGGATGGGCTAGGAGATACTTGGGGGCACAAGGACTCCCAAAGGAGAGCTTAAGACACAGTACATGGGCAACCCTGCCAACTGGCCCAGGGGAAATTGCCCACCTTTCCAAGGACCCAAACCTTCTCCAGAGAAAGCTCTCCTGGTCCCTTACCCCTGGGACTGGGTGATACATGAGCCAGACCAGTCAGCTAAGGAAAGTCTATGGGTATGCATGCATGCATGTATGCTTAGTCACTTCAGTTGTGTGGGACTCTTTGGAACCCTATGGACCATAACCCACCAGGTTCCTCTGCCCATGGGATTCTCCAGCACAGACCTGCAAACCAGGGAACAGTCAGCCCCTTGAAGGGAAGAATCCCACTAGAAACCAGAGCCTCACACCAGTGTATTAGCTGAGAATAATGAGCTCAAACTGTGGCGCTGGAGAAGACTCTTGAGAATCCGTCGGACAGCAAGGAAATCAAACCAGTCAATCCCAAAGGAAATCAACTCTGAATATTCATTGGAAGGCTTGATGCTGAAGCTAAAGTTCTGATACTTTGGCCACTTGATGCAAAGAGCCAACTCACTGGAAAAGATCCTGATGCTGGGAAAGATTGAGGGCAGGAGGAGAAGGGGACAACAGAGGATGAGACGATTGGATGGCATCACCGACTCAATGGACATGAGTTTGAGCAAACTCCAGGAGATGGTAAAGGATAAGGAAGCCTGGTGTGCAGTAGTCCATGAGGTCGCAAAGAGTCGGACATGACTGAGCAATTGAACAATAACAGCAAAATGAGCTCTGAACATCATTAACCCTCCCCCATTACCCTCACCCCTTCCCCCCCAGAACCTTAGTCAGATCTTAGGTCGTGTTGGACTCCCCAACAAAACAGTGAACTCCTCCAGGGCCAGCACCTGCCTCTTCACCTCCCCAGAGCCCCCTGCAATGCCTAGCACAGCAGAGACACTCGATAAATATTTGTTGAAAATGAACTGCCAGGTACCAGAGGTGCTGCCTCCTCTGAGACTCTGGGACCAAGGAGCGAGCTTCCAGCACTGAGCATCCAAGCCGCCCGTTCTCACTTCCTACCCAGAAGAGGCTGGAAGTAGCTCCACTGCATCTTCTGAGGTTCCCTTATGTGCAGGAAAAGTAACAGCTTCCCTCCTGATGCTTATTAACTTCAGTGCATCTAATTATCCTCTGTACAGTTGGGTAAGTTTGAATTGCCTGACCTCCTTGCATCAGTTTCAGGGTTTTAAATGATTGACAGCTCCAATTAGCTGTAATTAGATAGGATTAAAACCATTCATCAGGCAAATTTTAAAGATAGACCCCATGCTTCCTATATTTTTAAGATGGGTGGGACAGGTTGGTGGGGGGAGGGCGTGAGGATGGCAGGATTGCGTTATTTTCTCTCTTGGGATCTCTCTCCATCTCTTTAAAAGAGACCTGAGAGGAGACCCTGATTTGGGAAAGACTGAAGGCTAAAGGAGAAGAGGGTAGCTGGAGAATGAGATGGTTAGATAGCATCACCAACTCAATGGACATGAATTTGAGTTATCTCCAGGAGATAGCGGAGGATAGAGGAGCCTGGCGTGCTACAGTCCATGGGGTCTCAAAGAGTCGGACACGACTTAGTGACTGAAAAACAAAAACAACAGACAGGAGACCCAGGTCTTTAAGAGAAGACACTTCTTGCTGAGGACCAGCCCTGCCTTGGTTGGCCTGGCGTTTGGCTTGGCAACTGATAATGAAAAGAGCAAAATTATAACTAGAGAATAGGGGGTCGGGGAGGGGGTGGAGAAATATTTTTCAAGTCTTTAAAAAGGAAAAATCACAGAGGCTGTAATCCCTATTGCAAAGGCTCTCACCAGGAGTGCAGGCATAATGAATCTGGCTCCCCAGCACTTTATCCTGCTTTTGTTTACCTAACAGTTTGACAATGCATATTTATGCAAATCGGCAGTGGGGCTGCACTGGCTGTTCATTCATTAGCATCTGATTCCTCCTGTGTTAGCCAGGCTTCCAGAATTTGGGCTAATTTGATAAACAGTTGATTTTCCCCTCCAAGGTCTTTAACGTGCCATCTCAGTCAGGATTAAACCTGAGTGGCAGGGCCTGGCCCGTGAGACAGGAAGCCCACCAGAACATGTGAAGGGGTCAAACGGACCGAGTATAGGAAATGAGAGACCTTAGAATGAGGAAGCTGGAAGATGCCCTAGAGGTCAATAAGGTTGACCTGGAATTAGGAGGCAGCAGGTTGGAGCCTGGTGGGCTTCCGTCTATGGGGTCACACAGAGTCGGACACGACTGAAGTGACTTAGCAGCAGCAGCAGCAGCAGGTTCAATCCCTGGGTCAGGAAGGTCCCCTGGAGGAAGAAAGGGTAACCCACTCCAGTATTTTCATCTGGAAAATTCCATGGGCAGAGGAACCTGGTGGGCTACAAACCATGGGGTCCGAAATAGACAACTTAGCGACTGAGCACACAAATAGTTGTGGATTTCCGACCTCACTTCCCTTTGGGTAGTTTAGAAGGTTCTCTGTGCAATGTGCTCATTTAATCCTCACAAAGGCTTAATAAAACACATTCATGGAACATTATCTGTTTTCATCCTCATACTATCTTCTTCGCATCAGCCCATTCGACAGATGAGGGAACCATGGCTCAAGGAAGTCTCAGTAAAATTGCCTAAGCTGGGATTCAAAGCTGACTAGACTCTGTGGCCCTCACCCTGTTGCCAGCTTTGCTAAGAGGCTGTGAGCCAGCAGCAGAGCTTGGAGAAGCAAACTGACAGAGGATGAAACGTTTGAGGTGGATCCCGGTGGCCCACAGGACAGCGACCTTGAAGGAGGCCGATATCACATTTTATGCTGTTCAGAGCCTGTCCCCTCTGCTGGGAAACAGCAGCAGGAAAAGGATGCAAGGCCTGGACTGGAAGAGAGGCAAGGAGGAACAGGGCATTGTTCTCAGTGCAGCATGGAGCGATTGGTTTGGTGGCTTTTTATTCTGTGACACTTGGGAGCAGAAGCTGCAAGTCTCTGAACAGATATGATCCCTGGACAGTTGTGTCTGGGCCCAGCTGTTCCCACCCTGTTGTTCAGTCACTCAGTCATATCCGACTCTTCGCGATCCCGTGGGCTGCCACAAGCCAGGCTCCTCTGTCCCACCTGGAAACCGATTTGCTCCAGACACTGTTTCTCTGCTGTGCCCGATCCCCTTCACTTCACCCCTTTGCTGTTTTTTTTTTTTCTTTTTCTTTTTTTGGGGGCTGCACTGGGTCTTTTTTTGCAGGAACCAGGGGCTTTTCTAGCTGTGTCTCACTTACTCCCACACCTGATATATGGCAGCTTAGTTCCTCGACCAGGGATTGAACCTATGTCCCTTGCTTTGGAAGGCAGATTCTTAACCACTGGATCACCAGGGAATTCTCCCCCACCCCCGCTGTTTGTGAGGCCCTTTGGTCCTTCCTGTGTCAGACTAGTACACGCACATGCTCATGGCCACACACACACACACACAGAAAAACACACACATAAAGGCAGCACCCTTGCATTGACCTTCCTCCCCATCTGCTATTCTGAGCACAGGAACCTGGCCGCCCCACAGCTGACCGCCCCTCTGGCTGCACGCCAACCCGAGCTTTATTAATACATCCATCCAGAGTACATCTCACTGATGCCGTGGCTGCTGTTTTTAGCCACATTGAGTGTGAAAGGCAGGAGAGCACAGGAACAATTTGTCCCTGCAGGGACTGCAGGAGTCACGCCCAGGGCAGCCTGGAACTCCTGGGGATGGAAAGCCCCGCCCCTCAACCTCCAGCTGGGAGCCACCCCCTCCTCTCAACCTCTCTCCTGGCCTGGGCTCAAACTTGCCAGGTTGCAGCCCCAGTTCTCATAGGTAAAGAGTTGGCAGTTGCGGGATGAAAATTGACAGTGACGTGAAGTGAAATTGAATTCCCCCACTCAAGTCTCTGTGAGTCCGTTCAGGTGTTTTCTCTTCTCCAGATGCATATTATCTTCATTTTATTTGCAGAAGGACTCAAAGCCTAAGCATCCACTTACTGCCCAAAGCCAATCCTGGGCATACCAGCCCAGTGTCCCTTCTCTGGGTGGGAGAGGCCTTAGAACAGAGCTGCTCATTAACAAACCAGCGGTAGATTCCTGCTTCTCTGCATCCTTTAATCCTCCTTAGAACCCAAATGAAGCCTTTGTTTCAAGGGAAGGAAAACAAATAGTTGGTCGCCAAGCAGTTAGGGATGAGGGTCTCCACCAGCAAAACGAAAGGATCTGGCTGGGATTAACCTTTGAGTTCTAGTAAGAGATGGACACACACACACATAAGAGGCCCCCCCTAAGAGGCCCCTCTGAGCCCTGATGCTGAGCAGAGCCAAAAGGTCTCATAATGCCCCGATTGCATGCAGAGCATGGGGGTTGGTGGGCTCCAGAAGATTTGAACTGAAATTAAAACAACAAAACCCATAAAACCTGTGATCACAGCCCTGCTGTGGAGAAGTTCATGACCACATTTAGAGGATAAGCTTAAGCCGTGTGGATAAAACCTGGTTTGGAATCCCAGTTCCATCTCCAGACCCCTCCTGCACTTGCCTTCTAGGGAGGGAATCATCCCCATCTTATTAATAGCACCCTCACCTTCCCAGGTGGCTCAGCGGTAAAGATTCTGCCTGCAATGCCAAGAGTCACAGGAGACATGAGTTCGATCCCTGGGTTGGAAAGATCCCCTGGCGGAGGAAATGGCAACCCACTGCAGTATTCTTGCCTGGGAAATCCCATGGGCAGAGGAGTCTAGCGGGCAACAGTCCATGGGCTACAAAGAGTTGGACATGACTGAGGGACTAAACAACAGCAACAGCAATCACCTCCTAGGAAGGTTACCTGACAACGTGGTGATCACCTACCTGCTCAGCCCTCTTAATTCCGTTTTAGTATTTTTGTCAGATAAGGGAGGGCAGGGGTTATAATACCCAGTTTGCAGAGGAGAATCAGAGGATCAGAGAAGCTGAGTGATTCATCTAACTTTGCCCAGCAAGAAAGTGCCAGAGCTGAGCTAGACACTACCCGTGCCAGCCACCCCGAGGCTGAGCCGGGAAACACCTTCAAGAGGGGGGTGCCTCACTGGTGTTCCCGGCTCCTCCTCACAGAGGTTCCTCTGCACTTGTCCCAAAATGTAGCTTATAGCAGATTTGGATGACTTTTGTTCTGTCACCTTGACATGTTTTCTCACCTCGCTTCTGCTCCTCTCAGAATGCTGCTTTTGGAGGCTTGAGCCAACCTTTCAGGTGAGAGGTGGCCTCCTTGGCTACCTGGCCCTCCCACCTGCCACAGGGGAGCATCCTGTTCTTTCCCACACTCTACTACTTGTGGCTTCAGAGTGCCTTAGGCTGCTATTTTGCACAGAGCACCTTGTCCACTGCACAACCTGACTCTTTGTTCTTCTGAAGCCCAAAGGAGATGAATTGGAGGGGCACCCCCAGAATATGAAAGGCCATTTTAGAGGACGCTTCTTTGCCTCCCTTGGTACCACCCTTCCCTCTAGGAGATGAAGTACTGTACTTGAAAGAGGTCCCTCCCCTCCCCCTCCTACTGCTTTGCCAGAGCTAAAGCAGGGCCTCAAGCTATTTCCAAGGCTTTGTTATTCACAGACAAGATGTTTGCTCAACTGAAATGCACCCCAGCTTCATTTTGATGTACACCACAGCTGAAGTATGATGCTGTTCTCCTGAGTTACCTGCTCGATGCCTCCCACTCAATCTGCCCTAGGTGCAAGATGGCTGCGGGAGGTCAGGGCTCACTGCCTCCTTCCAGACTTAACTCATTCATGCCTTGTTGCTTGCTTTTTATTCATTTTGCCTTAATATATATATATATATATATATATATATATATACATACAGGATGTCCACCTTTATAAAACAAATACCTTTCAATTTCACTCAACTCCTGCTCCCAAAACAGCCTTCCCCACCCTTCCTTGCTCCCACCCCATCCACTCCCACAGCCCCCAGCATGTAGAGCATCTTCTGAAAAGGGACTGGAATGAAGGATCCCCAGGAGCATCTGCTCCTCCCCTCAGGAAACATCCCCTGGGTGTGTCTTAGGCAGGAGAAAATAATTCTCTCTGCTGAGGTTTCTTGAACCCAGCCAGAAAACCCTCTCTGTTTCAAGAGTCTTTTATATAAATCGATAGACCATGCTTGTGGTTGTTTTATTGTACCAAAGTGCTCGTGAATGTGTGGTGTCCAAAAAAAAGAGAGAGAGAGAAATCAATAAGGCAAGGGTACCAAGAGCACATTAATTATCAGTCACTGCCCCATCAGTCACTGGGGCCGTTGTAGGGTCAGGGACTAACTCTGGGGAGTGGGAACGACTTGCTTTCCTTACCCCACCCCGACTCATCACTTTGTGGCAATTTCAGATGTTTTCAGTTCTCAGTCCCTTAAGGGAATGTCACAACTGTGTGCATTGGTAGAGCAGGTAGTTGCAGTTAGGATGGAGGAATGGTAGAGATATACCTGCCCATCTTGTCTGACCAACAGCTCAACATTTGGGGGGTAGAGTGTGAAGAAGGCCAAAGTTTTGGGGATACCCTCTAAGTGGGATTCACTGAACAGAAGTAATATCTGCTGTACTCTGACAATAGCCCTACAATGCTGAGTGACCATATTACTTACAGCACTAGCCAGGATGCTTTTAGGAGTGAAAGAGGGCACCTTTAATAGTATTTGCACTAGGATCTGCCCCAGTCTAGCCAACATCATGTTGTTTTGCTATTTTTTTTTCCTTCTAAAGCAAGCCACTGCCTTCAGGAGAAGATCTGGATCAAAGAAAAGACATGCACATGTGCACATACACAAACATGAATATTTTTGAATAAGAAATTCCAATTACAAATGTTCAGATTGATGAAGTTTGGCTTGGCAGAACTCAAGGGTAAATTGAACTCAACAAGGTACGACAGTGAAAGACTGCCCTCCATGACCAGTGAAATACTAGGAAGCAGAGATTCTCACGGCATCAATAGGACGGAACTGCCCCACCTACACTGGGCTACCCTCCACCCTCTGCACCACTTCCCCCACCCTCGGCAATGAACCTAGATTCCTACTTCACTGGGTCTACCCTGACATCTACCCTGAGATGGGCTTCCCTGGTGGCTCAGCTGGTAAAAAATCTGCCTGCAATGAGGGAGACCTGGGTTTGATCCCTGGGTTGAGAAGATCCCCTGGAGAAAGGCATGGCAACCCAGTCCAGTATTCTGGCCTGGAGAATTCCATGGACAGAGAAGCCTGGAGGGCTACAGTCTATGGGGTCACAAACAGTTGCACAGGACTGAGCCACTTTCACTTTCTGTAGTCTCTCCCATTAATAATAGTAATAATGAATTTTTTAAAAAAATGTCTAGATCTGAGTGAGATGAATAGAGAGAGTAGCATGGAAGCACTTACACTAACATATGTAAAATAGCTGGCCAATGGAAATTTGCTGTATGACTCAGGGAACTCAAACTGTGGCTCTGTAATAACCTAGTGGGGTGGGAAAAGATGGGAGGTGGGAGGGAGATTCAAGAGGATAGAAGTAACATAAGTACTCCTATGGTTAATTCATGTTGATGTATGACAAAAATCAAACCAATATTACAAAGAATTCACCAATTAAAAATAAAAAAATATAATTATTTTAAAAAGTCCAGATCTTACATTATCCTCTTGTTAGCTCTATAGTTCTTTTTTTCACAGCCAAACATCTCAACAAAACTTTTTTTATACTTTAAGTCTCCACCTACTTCCCAGTCATGCCCCAATCTGACATTTGCCCCTATCTCAACACTGAAATAGCTCTCAGTAAAGTCACCGAACTTCCTTGGTGGCTCAGAGGTTAAAGCATCTGCCTCCAATACGGGAGACCCGGGTTCGATCCCTGGGTCGGGAAGATCCCCTGGAGAAGGAAACGGTAACCCACTCCAGTATTCTTGCCTGGAGAATCCCATGGATGGAGAAGCCTGGTAGGCTACAGTCCACAGGGTCGCAAAGAGTCGGACACGACTGAGCGACGGAACGGAACGGAACGGAAAGTCACCGAAGACCTTCATACCGCTAAATCCACTGGATACATTTCTGCTTTCCTGTCACTTGACCTCTTGGCATCTTTCAACAACCCAGTTGGCTACTCTCTCTTTGAAAAAGTCTTCTCTCGTGGCTTCTTGGCTCCACAGAAAACTTTCCTGATTTTCTTCCTACCTTTCCACTCTTTTTCTTCTCAGCTCCATTCCAGCCTTCTAAGTCTACTCAGTCTTTACCTATTGGCTCTCCTCTCACGGGCTCTCTCATGCCCCATTTCCTCTTCTTTCTGCTCTCTCCCTAGGTGATCCCATTCCCATTATGACCCCAATTACCATCTTGAGACCTCTTTCAATCTCCACACTCCAGAGCCTAAGATGTCCAAGGCTGGCTTGGAAAGTACTGCCAGAACACTATCCAGCACAAGCATCTCAAACTCAAGGTTCTGTTCTGGTGGCCCCTCCTCAGAAAGCGTCACTTTTAAACTCTCCCCACTAATCATGATAGAAGCTCAGGAAGCATCCTTCAAATGTCACCCTTGTGCTGCATATCTAATCAATACCCAAGTTCATTTGCTCCTCCTAAGTTTCTCTCAAAAATGCTCTCTCTCCCTGTCACAATTCTAGTCCATCTTCATCATATTTCTTCACATGGACTCATGCAATAGTCCCCTTACTTGTCTTCTGAATCTACTCCCTCCTCAGAGCAATCAAAATCTCATATATATATGTATACACACACATACACACACACACACATATATTTGTATACGGTGGTGGTGGTTTAGTTGCTAAGTTATGTCTGACTCTTGTGACCCCATGGACTGTATTCTGCCATACTCCTCTGTCCATGGGATTTCCCAGACATAAATGCTGGAATGGGTTGCCATTTCCTTCTCCAGGGTATCTTCCTGATCCCAGGGAATGAACCCGAGTCTCCTGCATCTCCTGCATTGGCAGGCAGATTCTTTACCAACTGAGCCACTAGGGAAACTGGTATAATAGGGGATAGAATAAGATTGGAGCTGTAGGAAAGGTGTCATAGATCATTTAAGACTATAGATCATAGTAAAAATACTGTTTTTTTAAAAGTTTTAAGCAAAAAAGGAATGAGCATATATATAAAATAAACTATATATATAATAAATAATGTATATACATATAATAAATTATATAATATATATGATATATTATCATATATATATATGATAATCATGTTCAGTGATTTTGAACATGCAGTGTAAGTGAAAAAAGAAAGCTTCTTCTATGTTGACTCAAGGGACAGAATTAGAATCAATGATGAATTGAATACAGGGGGCAATTTTTTGCCTCAGTGTGTAATGGGGAAAAACTTAGGATAGCTAGATCTACCCAAAAACATAACAGACTGCCCCAGGTGGAGGTGTTTAAGTAAAGACAAGAAATCAACTAGATATATAGAAGGCAAATACATAGGCAAGTTGATTAAACCCTTTGTTGTCTATTGTAACCTGACAGGCTGTACAATTTATCTCCCACACTTTACACATTTCCATGTATTGTACTGAATGATAATAAATAGTTTAGTGCCATGACCACAAATCTCCATTATCAATAAAAAGATTGCATTAATTTACTGTTTAATAAGGTGGCTTCCTCAAATTCTTTTTGAATGAGGCAGAGGCTAACATTTTTTGAATAATTAATTGAGTACTAAGACAGGTGAACGAACTCATTTTGGAACAATTGGCAAAAAAAGACAGAAAGGTTTCCAGGTTGACCCACATCCAATCAGAAATTCAATTAACCAGAATGAACATTCCCCCTAGCATTTCAGTTAATCCAGGTTTTCACATAAAGCCTTTCTCCCCATCTAGTCTTCTAGCCACTTTGTCTGAGAGTGGCTAAATTCTGTATCAATTTGCATGTTTGTTTACAAAATACACCATAGACTGGGGGAAAAAAATCTTACTGGTCTAGCCTGTTGTTCCTCTGCTTCTAAAGTAATTTTGTGGTAGGCAGGGGGAAGGGGAAAGAAATGAAAAAGAAAGTAAGAAAAAAATAAAGGAGCTGGTACGAGAGGCCTAAACACTGCAATTTTCCAACCATTTTCATCCAAATTGTCTGCAATTTCCCAGTGGCCCAAGCTCCAAATTACAAGTGAATGTTGGGGTGGTAATCCCACTAGAGCCCAAGTGCTGTCGCCATCACAACAGCCAGCCCCTCAACAAAACATGCAGCCACACACCTGCCAAGTCTGCCTAGCCTCTGCCAAGGCAGAGTCCATGTTTAAAGCAGAGCAAGGCTAAGGAAACGTTACCCGAATCTCTCATCTAACTTTTCTTGCTTCTGGAAAGAGTCCTCATCTGGGTCTGCAGGAATCTGTTAGAGACATATATTTCAGGCATTATAAACTCCCTCTCTTCATCTCCTCTCTTCCCATTCCTTTACAGATGGAAAAACTAAAACCCAGAGAGGTAAAGTGACTTCTCTGAGGTCACACAGCAAATTACTTTAGCAATAAAGTGGACACTTGGGGCTGCAGGTATCACTTCTTTCTCTGCTTTCTTCTCTCTGACTGACTCGGACAAACTCATCTCTTTGCCAAACACCTTCCCTATCCATGTGAGACTAAAAGGAGCAATAGAATGTAGGAAATCTATTGTTTTTTACCTGGGAAAGTCAACTCTAGGACCTTGGAAAATAAAATCCATCCATAAATGGGAAAAAAAGTCACATACCTAATGGGATGTGAATATCTCAAGCCATTGAAAGTTCATTAAAATTCATAATGAAGCTGACAATTAAACACATAAATACATGGGGTGGCAAGCATTAAATCCAATTATTGCACCTCTGAAAATCAATTTGTGCATGCAGTGATTAATTTGTGGCTGTCATTAATTACCAACGACAAGATCAATATGCAGCTACCACTTGGCTGTCGCTGCATGTTGTCCGAGGAATGGGTCCATTCTAAAGTTCTGGTGATGCTGGGTTGCCTGGAGAAACCAGTTATGAGCTCCTTCACACATCTGGTCCAGTCAGAAGAGTTCTGATCTGTGGTTCAGAAAACTCTAACTTCCCAACCACTGAAGTGTATATCCTTGCACAAACTGACCTTAGTAATTCCCTGCTTCTCTGTGTGATACCTGCTGATAATTTTAATGTCATTTACTCTATCCCACCACTTCTGATGTGCTAAAGTCAGTTAGGTACAGATTCCAATATCCATTCTGCCACCTCCTACCTGTGGGAAACTGAGTGTGTTATTTAATTCCTCTATTTCTGTATATAAGGATGCTGGGAAAGATTGAAGGCAGAAGAAGAGGTCAACAGAGGATGAGAAAGTTGGATGGCATCACCGATTTAATGGACATGAACTTGGGCAAACTCTGGGAGCTGGGGAAGGACGGAGATGCCTGGCGTTCTGAAGTTCATGGAGTCACAAAGAGTCGGACACAACTTGGGGGCTGAACAACAACCTAGTAGGAGGATTGGTGAGATTATCACAAACAGAACCTCTAGAGCAGGGCAAGGCATACAGCAATCATTATTATTATAAACCAAGTTTAATCAGCATGTTTGTCTGCAAAGGTGAAGCTTTGTTCATAAGAAGAAGCATGGGCTTCCCAGGTGGCGCAGTGATAAAGAATCCACCTATCAATGCAGGAGACATAAGAGATATGGATTCAATCCCTGGATCAGGAAAATCCCCTGGAGGAGAAAATGGCAACTGACTCCAGTGTTCTTGCCTGGAAAATTCCATGAACAGAAGAGCCTGGTGGGCTCCAGTCCATGGGTTCATGGAGAGTCCTGGACACAACTGAGCACACACACACAATAACGGAACTTTTTATTATCCTGGTTCTTCTGATCTCTCAAGGTTGTTGGGTGGGCAGGTGATCAACAAAAAAATAACCTATTTAAAAAAAGCCTTTTGCAAGCTGAAAAGCTCTCTAGCAACTGAAGATGAATGTTTCTTCCTGATGTAGAGGGAAGGGGTTAACTCTTGAAGTCCTGGGATTAGGGTAGCATCTCTTTATCTAGAACTTCAGGTGGGAAAGAATGACTCATCCAGCATCCCTGTGCAGTCCCTTCTGGGTGAGCAAAGTGAATCTTCAACGTTTAATCATTGGAAACAGCCTAATCCCTGAATAAGGCTGCTGCCTATGGAAAATACTACAAGTGACAGGAAAAGTCACTTCCAACTTTCACAGTATATGCCTAACTGTTTTCTTAGAAGAAATTTATTTGTAGGAGTAAGATAGAAACACAGACCTCTTGGTGTCAAGAAAGACGTTGATATTAACATATAAATGTTCTCAATGTCTTAGAAAATTAAGGAGACAATACAAAAAGATGATTTCAAAGGGACAGCTGGAGGACTCAGAAAATAACTTTGCCAGTATTTCCATTTTGCCCAGGTGATTTCATGAACAGGTGTCCACCTCACCTCCCCCCCAAGGCTCTGTGCATGCGTCCTTTGAATAGATCAAGAGCCCATCCCTCTCACTCCCAGCCCCTCCTCTCCCATCCAACTCTGGCATGTGGACCAGTCTCCCCTGCATGCAGCTTCTGGAGGACATACAACCAAGCTAACAAGCAACAATACTCTCAGAGTGCTTGATACTCTACGATAGTCAAATTGGCTTTTCTGGAGAACTTGGAGATTAATGAAGCTACCCACTACCTCTCTATCACCCCTGCCTGGAAAAAAAAAAAAAAAAGCTTGCTTGATTGTTCACTTCAGGGGAGGAAAATGAGAGAGAGGTAACTTCATAGAGAGTTAAAACACTCGTCTTAAATCACCTCCTCTGGACGTAGCTCTCTGGGGCTGCACAGGGCTTCTGCATCTGAGAGCACAAGAACATCAAGCTGAAAGATTTCATCATGCTTGCTGGACAGCTCCCCTGTCTCTGGCTTGAGGATTCCAGCCTTCAGCCACATCCACCTGGAGTAATGTATTATCTAGGATGCTGGCCCTGTTTTCTTTTTTCCTCCAAAAGAGTGAGGGACAATCATTGAAAAGTGCATTGTTCTTTTAGTAGTGCCAGAACTCCAGATTTCTCTTTGTACCTATTTGTGGCTTGTTACAGCTTATGCGTTGGAAAGTGTTTCTCTTTTAATTGATACCAAGAGGCTGCTTGCTCCTTTAAAGTGATTCAGGACTGGAGCTGCTCATTAAAGGAGAGAATAGAAGGTGGGGCTGAGATGTAGCTAATTATGTCAGGTTTGAGAAAAAGGGCAGGTGAAGGCTTTTCATCCGAGACCTTTGCAGATTGCTAAATTAAAAGAATGTCTTGTGCTGATAAACAGGTTGGAACCAAGCGATGGAGCACAGCTACTGGGAGGTCAAGGCCAGGGTTTCTGGGGAGGTTTTTACTGTCATGGTGAGCTTTAGGAATTGATGAGCAGAGTATGGAGAAGGCCTGGGAGGAGTAAACTGTCCCTCCATCTCCCTGCATGGCTGAAGAAAGAGGGGGCCAGTCGACCATAGGCCAAATTCACCCTGAAGCCTGTTCTTGAATATATTAATAGTTTGGGGATAGAATGAAAAGAAGAGATAAAATTATATGACGTGAGATCTATGTGAAATTCAAACTTCAGTGCCACACAGTTTTATCAGAACACACATTACTGACATATTATCTATGGCTTCTTCTGTGCTATAACAGCAGAGTGGAATAATTTTGACAGAGACAGTATGGCTCATCGGTTCAGTTCAGTTCAGTCACTCAGTCGTGTCTGACTCTTTGCAACCCCATGGACTGCAGCACGCCAGGCTTCCCTGTCCATCACCAACTCCTGGAGTTTACTCAAGCTGATGTCCATTGAGTCGGTGATGCCATCCAACCATCTCATCCTCTGTCGTCCCCTTCTCCTCCTACATTCAATCTTTCCCAGCTTCAGGGTCTTTTCCAATGAGTCAGTTCATTGCATCAGGTGGCCAAAGTATTGGCGTTTCAGCTTCAGCATCAGTCCTTCCAGTGACTATTCAGGACTGATTTCCTTTAGGAGGGACTTGTTGGATCTCCTTGCACTCCAAGGGACTCTCAAAAGTCTTCTCCAACACCACAGTTCAAAAGCATCAATTCTTCAACACTCAGCTTTCTTTATAGTCCAACACTCACATCCATACATGACTACTGGAAAAACCATAGCCTTGACTAGATGGACCTAGTATGGCTCATAATGACTAAAATATTTAGTCTCTGGGCCTTTACAGAAACCATGTGATGCCCCTTGCCCTAAATTGAATGAGAACAGCTCCACTGAATGTTGGACAGCACCTGTGAGTTGTAGAAACAATTGTGGACCTGGAGTTAGGAGATCTATTTTGGAAACCTGTCTCTAACTGTGGGGAAAAAAAAATCATATCCATCTCTGAGCATCTGTAAAATGGAAATAAACAATATATATTCCATGAATGTTATTTTGAAATTTAAATAATATGAGATATATGAGAGGAAAAACCTTGGCATGATTCTTGATATAGAGTAGATACTCAATAAATAATGACAGGCAGCATTATTCACAGTACTCAAAATATGGAAACAACCTAAGTGCCCATTACAAATGAAGGTGTAAAGAAGATGTGGTATTTATGTGTGATGGAGTGTTATACAGCCATGAGAAAGAAGGGAATTCTGTCATTATTGACAACATGAATCATCCTTGAAGACATTACATTTAGTGAAATAAGTCAGACAAGAAAGTATATACTGTATGATATCATTTATATGTGGAATATGCCAGAGCCAAACTCATAGAAACAGAGTAAAATGAGGGCTGGGTTCTGGCAGAAATTTGGAGATATATCTCAAAAGTACAAATTTCCAGTTAAAAGATGAATACATTCAGGGGATCTAATGTACAGCATGGTGATATGGGTAACAATTCTGTACTATAGGCTTGAATGTTATTAAGAGAGTAGAAATTAAATGTCCTCAACAGAAAAAAGAGGTGGTAATTTTATGACATCATGGAGGCTTTAGCTAACACTATGTTAGCAATTATATTGCAATACACAAGTGTATCAAATTAACACATTGTACACCTTAAAGTTATGTAAAATTATATGTTAATTATATCCCACTAAAGTTGGGATAAAAACAACAGAATGAATTTTTAAAAATCACAAAAAGCCTTTTTCAAAAGACTGCATATCTTCAAAGATCCCATTTTTTTGGTTCCATTTCTTCAAAGCAGTTCTGTATCTTCTAACCAGTCTTGCCTCAAATGATCTCTTCTCCCCTTGCTGTCTGAAGTATCTGACAAACTTCTCTCTACTCAACCTCTTGGTGTGAGTTTCCACAGGCATCTAGCTCACTCTCCCTTTCCGATCGTCAGGTTAGTGCCAGATTGACACATTCTCTGTTGTCCGGGAACGAGTTCAGATGTGTGCACACGCGCCTCTAAGTGAGAAACGCCAATACGGAATTCAGATTGTATGCTAGACAATTTCATAAAGCACTAGGGTGCTCAGTGCAGGCTTTACACAGGAGGTAGGGCCTGGGCATGGACATTCTTGATTTTGATTGTACAGAATTTCCCCCAGATAAAGAGAAGGAGCACGGGGCATTCTAAGCTCTGACAATACTGTGTGAGCCAAGGTGTGCAGACTGTTTCAGGAATGGAACGATTAGATTGCCGTGGAAGATGGGAAAGTGAAGGTCTCTCGGTTGTGCCTAACTCTGCGACCCCATGGACTCTAGCTTGCGAGGCTCCTCTCTCCATGGCATTTTCCAGGCAAGAGTACTGGAGTGGGTTGCCATTCCCTTCTCCAGGGGATCTTCCCAGCCCAGGAATTGAATCTGTGTCTCCTGCATTGCAGGCAGATTCTTTATCATCTGAGCCATCAAATAAATTAGGATGTTTGGGGCTTCAGAAAATAGAAAACCAAAGTCTAACTGGATTAAACCTAGGAAAACATATTTTCTCACATAATTAGAAGTCCAGAAATAGAACCTGAGTTCAGGAACACTAGGATTCTAGTTCAGTTTCTCTATAGTTTCTCTTGCCTCTGCCCATCTCTGTCTAGACTTTCTCAGACTAGCTTCCCATATGGTATTGGGATGGCTGCCAGCAACATCTGAACTTCCTCACATTCAGCAAAATAAAGGGAAAAAATTCTCTCCCCTACTCCTGGAATGAAAGCCTTTTCCACCACTCTGACTGAACCAGCTGAGATCACATGATCACTCCTGGACCAGTAGTAAGCTGACTTTCTGAACTAGTCTCTAGCAGGAATGGGATTATGGTGGGATTACTATGACTGGTTTAGACTAACCAAAATCCACCCCAGGACCCAGTTTCTCCAAATCACATAGGCTGTACAAAGCAGGGATCATCCCCTGGGGGGGAAAAATGAGATACTAGAAAGAAGCAAGGAGAACTAGATGCTGAGTGAGCTATTAACACTGTGTCCTACAGCTCATAAATCACTAGAAAGGGCATAATGGAGCCACGTTGCAGGAACAGTGAACATGAGACTCAGATCTTTAGATGGCATCATGAAGATAGAAATGGTCCCTCTGACTGTTCCCTATCACAAGCAGCTCATGCGTAAATTTATAATAGCCTGAACAAACCTGGAAAGGACTGAGCTAAAATGTTGAGGAAGGGGACAAAAAAAAGTTATTATAATCTAGACTTCATTTTGATGTTCCACGCAGAATAGACAAAAATCACATTTAAGGGGCTTCACTCAGCAACCTTGTTATTGGCCCAAAAGCTTCCTCCAGTCTTAATTAATGCTACCCAGGAAAATAACTCCTCTCTTTGGCTTTCTCTCTACTAGAGCTTACTAAGAATAGCATGCTCACTATATTTTCTTAGAAATGACAGAAATATTCCTGGTGCTTGGGTTAAGTAATTAAGATTTGCTGTGGGAACACCGAGGAACCCCATAAAATGGTTGCGTGGCTTGGTGAATGAATTACTCAGTGTTTAATTACTAAAAATTACTATCAATTACTAAATGTTACTGCAAATTACTTGCAGAATAGACACATTTGTTTGTGGCTATTAATGATTTCAATTACTCCTCACAGGTAATTGGTTTCTGCACGCAGTTGGGCACCAACTGTCGAATAGGAGCTCAGCAATAAAAAACACTGTTCTTCTTTCAGCTTCTTTCAGTTCGAAGCTGCGATCTTAAATGTTGGTGCCACCTTTCCTCTGAGTTTTCTGCTACTTGCACCTGCTTCCCTTAAGCTGGAGAGTACCTTGGGGACCTTCCCTTCTAACATCCAGAGGAAGAAGCAGTACCCAAGAGATTAGTGGTTACTCAGGATCACATAGTGAATATCGGAACATTGATGAACATCAAAAACATTCTGCTAGGTGAAAGAAACCAGTAACAAATGACCACAGATTGCCTAATCCTGTTTATGCAAAATGTCCACAACTGGCAAATCTATAGAAACAGAAAGTAGATTAATGGTTGCCTGAGGCTGAGAAAAAATGGGGGGAGTGGGGATAAGGGAAGAGAGTGAGGAGTGCCTGCTAATGGGTATGAGGTTTATTTGGGGGCTAACAAAGATGTTATGAAATTATATTATGGTACGGGCGTCCCAGGTGGTGCCAATGGTGAAGAACCAGCCTGCCAATGCAGGAGACGTAAGGGATGTCTCAATCGCAGGTTCAATCACTGGGTCGGGAAGATCCCCTGGAGTGGGGCATTGCAAACCACTCCAGTATTCTTGCCTGGAGAATCCCAAGGAGAGAGGAGACTTGCAAGCTACAGTCTATAAGGTCGCACAGAGTTGGACATGACTGAAGCAACCTAGCATACACAGTGGTTGTACAACTTTATATGTATGCTTTAAAATATTGAATTATACACTTTGAATGGATGGGCTTTATGGCTTATAACTTATATCTCAGTAAAGCTTTTTACAGCAAATGTATTTAATTATACAGTTATATGGTGGGAGGGCTGGATCAAAGAGCCATCCCTGCTGACTTCCACTTTGTTGGTCCTTCCACTGAATCATCCGACTTCAGCATATGCCCAGCTTGCTGGAAGGCATAATTCACCAAAGATGATGGCTATTTAGACTCATCATTAAAACCGTGGTCTTATTTATGAAGGGCTCACTTCCAGCTATTTGTGTACTATTAAGAGGACATAAACTATGTTCATTAAAGCAGCATAAAATGCAACAGGAAAATGCACTTCATAACAGAAAATCAAATAAAATAATATCTTTGCTTGGGTTCCCCCCCTGAAAAATAGAGCTTTAGACTAAGGCCTTCCAGAAGGCTGTTTATTTTGAGAAGTGATCCTAAGGAATAGGATGAAGGGAAATGGGGAGAGTAAAACAGGAAAAGAGCAAGTCAATCCATGGGTACACTGCTGAGTAGACTCAGTAATTGTGAACAACTGGGGCTCAGCCCACTAGGAATCTCTGAAGAGTGGTATACACTGGGCTTTGGAATTATCTACACAAGATCTGGAGAGAAGATATTCATGGACTGCCTCCTGACCTCACTTTGCCTCAAGGGATGTTTGACTCCCTTTCTCTTGGGAATTGGCATATGAACCAGCACAGCTGAGTAGGATCCTGCAGTGCCCTCCAAGGTAGAGGCAAAGAAGTCCAGGAACAGAGAGTAAGAGATAAGCTGTGCAGCCTAGTTGACTCTGCTCTGGCTACCTGTGAACACAACCTACTGCCACAGCAATTGCCAAAACCAAAAGGTGAGTCAGTGGATTTAATTAAAATTGACAATTTCTGTTCGGATGTTTATCCACATAAATGTGATAGCTATCCAAAACACAGAATTCTTAAAAGTCAACAATAAGAAAAATGAAGATTTTGATTAAAAATGGGCAAAAGGTTGAACAGATATCTCATCAAAGAACATATACAGATGGCAAGTAAACATATTGAAAAGGTACTCAGCATCATGTCATTGCCATTGTTCAGTTGCTAAGCCATGTCCAATAATTTGTGACCCCATGAACTGCAGCACACCAGGCTTTTCTGTCCTTCACTATCTCTCAGAATTTTCTCAAACTCTTGTACATTGTGTCTATGATGCCATCCAGCCATTTCACCCTCTGTCACCCCCTTCTCCTCCTGCCTTCAGTCTTTCCCAGCATCGGGATCTTTTCCAATGAGTCGTCTTTTCATATCAGGTGGCCAAAGTATTAGAGCTTCAGCTTCAGCATCAGTCCTTCCAATGAGTATTCAGGATTGATTTCCTTTAGGGTTGACTGGTTTGATCTCCTTTCATGCCAAGGGACTCTCAAGAGTCTTCTCCAGAACCACAGTTCAAAAGCATAAATTCTTCAGTTCTCTGTCTTCTTTATGGTCCAGCTCTCACATCCATACATGACTATTATAACTTTGACTATACAGACCTTCATCTGCAAAGTAATGTCTCTTTAATATACTGTCTAGGTTTGTCATAGCTTTCCTTCCTAGAAGCAAACACCTTTTAATTTCATATATCATGAGGGAATTTCAAATTTAAACAACAATGAGGTATCACTACCCACTTATTAGAATGGCCAAAATCTAGAACACTGACACCAAATTCTGGCAATGATGTGGGGCAACAAGGACTCTCACTTATTGCTGGCAGAACTGTAAAATAGTATAGCAACTTTGGAAGACAGTCTGATGGTTTCTTGCAAACATACCCTTACCATAAAATCTGGTAATCATGCTCCTTGCTACCTGCCCAAATGAGGTGAAAACTGAGGCCACACAAAAGTCTACACATGGATGCTTATAGCAAATTTGTCTATAATAAAATTTGGAAGTAACCAAGATGTCCGTTAGTAGCTGAATGGATAAATAAACTCTGGTACATTCGAATAATGGGGAAGTATTCATTGCTAAAAGGGAATGATTTATCAAGACATGAAAAGACATGGGATGATCTTAAAAACATATTAGAAAGTTAAAGAAGCCAATCTGAAAAGGTTACCCACTGTATGGTTCCAACCATGTGACATTCTGGAAAAGGCAAAACTATGAAGAAAGTAAAAAAAAAAAATCATTAGAAGCCATGGGGTGGGGAAAGAAAGGGATGAATATGTAGAGCAGAGAGGATATTTAGGGCAGTGAAACTATTCCATGTGATCTATCATAATGAATACATATTATACATCTTTCTAACACATAGAATGTACAACAGTAAGAATGAACCCCAATGTAAAGCACGAATTTCAGCTGTTAGTTATTTCTAGGTCCATTGATTGAAACAGACGTTGCACTGTGATTCAGGTGTCCATAGTTGGGGAGGCTGAGGTAGGGGTGGGGAAGATGGGGGTAGATAGAAATTCTCTCTGTGCTTTCCACTCAATTTTGTGCAGACTGAAAACTGCTCTAAACAATGAAGCTTATTAATTTTTTTAAAAAGATAAAAAGATGAGTCAAGAGGGTGGGGATGCTAATATGAGATATTATATATTATAATAATAGAGGCTTCCCTGGTGGCTCAGTGGTAAAGAACCCGCCTGCCAATGCAGGAGATTTGGGTTCAATGCCTGAGTCAGGAAGATCCCCTGGAGAAAGAAATAGCAACCCACTCCTGTATTCTTCCTTGGGAAATCCCAAGGTCAGAGGAGTCCTTGGGGTCACAAGAGCTGGACACAAATTAGTGACTGAGCATGCATGCATTATAATAACAGATGCTCCATTGACAGTTCTAAAAAGAAACAAATTTAATCAAAGTTGAGTTGGTAATGGGGGACAAGTACCTTCAGACTTGAATTCACCTATGTCAGGGTAGGGTTTTAATGGAATTCTAGCATTCCAGCAGTTGGGGTGAATATGACATTGGCTAAAAGTCCTGTCTACACTCTTCAAATAACCGTACTCAAAGATGAGTACTCACTGTGTTCTTCCCACTCCCCAGCATCCTCCCATACCCTTAGTTATAGTTTGGTGATCTTATTCTTAGGAAATTTTTTCTTAGATGAGTTTCCCTTCTGCACAAATCTTCCTCCTGCCTGCTCCTGGGTCTCCATTTATGCTATTGCTTCTTTCTAGCCTATTTTCCTCTACTTCTCCTTCTCTCTCGCTAGACACAGACGAACTTAGAAGGGCTTTATGTGTCTTGTTTAATCCTTATTGTAAGCCAATTACAGAAGTACCTGATTAATCTCATGTTACAGGAAATCATGGCACCCAGAGGTGAAATAACTATAAAAGATCACACAGCTTCTTTAAAAGTCAACATGTGTTTAGTTACTTCAGTCATGTCCAACACTTTGTGACCCCATGAACTGTAGCCCACAAGGCTTCTCTGTCCATGGGGATTCTCCAGTCAAGAATACTGGAGTGGGTTGCCATGCCCTCCTCCAGGGGATCTTCCTGACACGGGATCAAACCTAGGTCTCCCACATTGCAGGTGGATTCTTTACCACTGAGCCACCAGGGAAGCCCCAAACGTCCACATATGAACCCAGATGATCTGACTACAGACCCTACACTCTTAAACACCATGCTGTTCTGCTCATAGACATCAGAGATACAACGGAATGATTTAGGAGAGTTTACCACAGGCATCGTTTACAAGGTTATGAGCAAGGTTAAGAGATTACAGCAAAGGATTAAGAAATATCCTGCGGACAACTACAGATGTCCCCATCACACAGTCCTAAGGGAAAAGGAGTGAATGGTAACTGGAATCTGGGGTAAGCTGTAGGAAAGGGTACCCAATGGGAGCTGTGGCCTTGGATAAAGAAATCAGTCTGCCAATCTGCATGCCAGAAAGGAAAAAATCAGAAAAAAGTATCCTGACCTCCCTCTGATTTCCTGCCAGTGCTTCCCACTGACTAAACTCTAGAGAAAGCCAGAGGGAAAAAGGACACACCGATAGAGTCATAGCGATCAGTGTCCTGGACACAGGGCAGGGAGAAGGATGGAGGAAGATTCTGGAGGACAAGTGGTAAAAAAAATAAAAGAAAACACAGTGTCAAGTCTTAGCTAAGATCCAAATACCAGTCTGATTCTAGGACTGTGTTGTTTTTTTTTTTTTTAAGAGGGGCTCAGAGGGGACAGCTGCCCCAATCTTGTATCCAACTAAGCAAAGCCAGTCCTAAAATAGGAGCAGGTGTAGTATCTGTCAAGGCCATCACTAATTGGCATCATCAAGGGTTCTCATCTCCAGCACACTCAGTTCAGCTTGACAATAATGCCCCTGCTGCTTCTCCTAACATAGACATGCCTTTGAGGATTTCACTCAGTCTAATGATCACAAATGGCTTGAACAATCTCTTTAGAAAATGAGGCTGACCAAAATATCTGAATCAAACACAGATAGCAGTTCTCAAATTCCATGCTAATGAGCACAGAGAAGATTTCTAAATCTTGACCATATAGGACTAATTTACATAGTTCCAGGCTCAAAGGCTTGCAAAAAAATTATTCTAAAATACATCTTGCAATCAAATAAGTTTTTCCTGTCCTAACTTAAATGAGTCAAAATGTGGAAGAAATAAAAGGGTGGCCTGATCACTGTGGTTTTCCCTGAGTCCTGGCAGCTGTGAAGAGCTCTGCAAGCAATGGCTGATCACATTACTGAGTACTCACTGCTTCCTAGGCCCAGTGCTGAGCACTTGCTAACACTGATCTCCACAGCCCCTCCTGCGACTCTAAGAAGAAAGTACTGGGACTTCTCTGGTATTTGGTTAAGAATCTATCTGCCAGTGCAGGGAACACAGGTTTGATCCCTGGTCTAGGAAGATTACACATGCCACGGAGCAACAAAGTCCATGAACCATAACTACTGAGCCCATGCTCTGCAACAAGAGAGGTCACAGCAAAGAAAAGCCTGCACACTGCAACTAGAAATTAGCCCCCATTCGCCACAACTAGAGAAAGCCTGCATACAGCAATGGAGGCCCAGCACAACCATAAATAAATAAAAATAGATACATTGGACTTTATTAGTGTTTATAAAAACTTTAAAGAAAAGCAGAAAGTACTATTTTGAGTTTCATTTCGTAAACAGGAAGTTGAGGTTTATGGTGATTAAAACAGAGACATCTTCTATGTGCTACTCACTGGACTAAGATCAGGAGAGAATGCACACATGAAAGATAAGTCAATGAATTTGAACTAGAGGGAAGACATTGACAAAAAATCCTGTGAAACTTGAGTGGCAAACAGACACTTGTTTGGCAAACAATGGCAAAAGTTTTCCAATTTTCAGAAAGCAAGTGGTCAGGGCGGACAAGGCAGTTAGGGCAGTTTTGTATGGCATAGTGGATGTTGAGCTGAGGACCAGGCAAAACTAAGGGAGGAGCAGGACGATGAAGGTAGAAGCTTAGGAAGGTGCTGGACATCGTGTACATGACCAAGATGGTGAAGGAAGGTCAGGGGCAGGGAGGGGATCTTGGCTGCCCTTTGCCATTCTCTCCCAATCACTAGCTCCACCATGCCTGGAGAAGACCCTGATGCTGGGAAAGACTAAAGGCAGGAGAATGGGGGCAACAAAGGATGAGATGGTTGGATGGCATCACAGACTCAGTGGACATGAGTTTGAGCAAGCTCCGGGAGAGGGTAAAGGAAGGGAAGCCTGGTGTGCTACAGGTCATGGGATTTCAAAGAGTCAGTCACGCCTGAGTGACTGAGCAACAACAAACATGCCTCTGTGTCTCAGCCTCACACAGCTTGGAGCCTAGCCTGCTCTGCCACTCCTGGTCCTGCCTCCTGGAGCCCTGACCATTCCCACACTGCACCCTCCACACTCCCAACAGGCTCTGTCTGACAGGTTGTAAAGAGCCTGTTTGGAAATTAATTGCATGTTTGGGGTTGGTGCTTGCCATTTGTAATTGCTCATTCTTTCCCCAGCCACATCCTTTCTTCCTATTTCCTAGGTTCGATTCCCAGCAGGCAGAACCAAGAACCTCTGGGCAAGTGACTGCAGAAGATGATGAGGCCCCATGGGCCACACAATTCAATAAGATTTGCTGATCAGGAAGCCTCTGTGCACCGAAGACTTGCCTCAAGCCATAGGACAGAAAAGACAGAATGGACTCACTCCTTCCTAAAGAATCCTTTGAGCAGCAGTGCTCTGGCTACAAAGGTGCCTATCCTGACATAGAGCACGTGGACCATCCTTTACTCCAGCACTTGGGGCAGCAGAAGCCAGCTCTCCAATGATGCCTATCTACTAGATCCCTCCTAGCACCCTGCTTCCCTTAGGTCCCTCGGTCATCAAATGATCAGCATTCATTTACTGAACACCCGCTATGAGCAAGGCTGCCCTAAGAATTCTATGTGATGGATATTCCCCTGTGAGTTAGAAACAGTGCTATCAGACACCAGGCATTGGATTCTCCACATCTCCTCACCGCTATTGCCCTGGTCCTGCTCAGAGACAGCCGACCAGCGGTGGAGCAAACCTTCCTAATGGTCCACCATTTCCATATTTGTTGCTGTTCAGTTGCTAAGTTGTGTCTGACTCTTTTGCAACCCCATGGACTGTAGCCCACCAGGCTCCTCTGCCTATGGGATTCTCCAGGCAAGAATACTGGAGTGAGTTTGGGGTCAATTCCAACCATTGGCACCCAAACTCTTTGGCTCCTGAAGTTCACTCTGGCTTGAAGTGTCAGGGAATTGTCCCACTAGTGCAGCCCTCAACCAGTGACTAACAAAGGCTAACAGAGGCTGATAGATAAATAGCCCCCCTCCCTCACCTCTCAGGCAGGATGACTTTGAGCTGCATATTCCATACTGGCTTCTAAATTTACCAGCAAAATCCTCCTTCATTTGCCTACAGTGGAAACTTGCCTGAAAACACAGTCTTCATTGGCATTCTTCCTTTACTGTCTACTGAAGATCCTCTGGAAAAGGGAATGGCTACCTGCTCCAGTATTCTTGCCTGGAGAATCCCATGGACAGAGGAGCCTGGCGGACTACAGTCCGTAGAGCTGCAAAGAGTCAGAGTGACTAACACCAATGTTGCTAGCATTTTCTCCAAATAAAATCCTTGCATTTGTGCCTTTGTCTCAGAGTCTCCTTGGGAAATCCATACTAAGTCATTTGGCACCAGAAATGGTATCAAAATGGATATTCTCGGAATGGGATTCTGAAGTTAGATCCCTTGCTGGCCAAATGACAAGGGTCCCATTTCTGTTAATAAATGGGGAGAAATATGACACATTACTATCAAATAAAACACAAAACCGTATGAATGTCCTGATCTGCAGATGGAAAGAGGACTGCTGAAAATCGGGTCCCTAATCTAATCTGCTTTTCAAATGTCTCAGAATTCTAAATGTGGCTGGATTCACAGGTGTGGCAAGTTTCCTATGCTAACATTAGAAAAGACACGGGATTCTGAGACCTAGAATCAGTATATCGAGGCAGATGCTCTTCAGAATCATATTAATCATACCTGAGGAGCAAAATGTGGAAAGAACTCCAGATACTCTGGAAAGACACATGTGTCCTGGTTACTGGAAATCAATCTGCAAAGGATAAGGAGCTTGATGTATGTGTGTATGTGTGTGTGTGTGCTCAGTCATGTCCAACTCTTTGTGGCCCCATGGACTATAGCCCACCAGACTCCTCTGTCCATGGAACTTTCCAGGCAAAAATACTGGAGCTGGTTGCCATTTCCTACTCTAGGGGATCTTCCCCCGCCCCAGGGATCGAACCTGAGCATCCTACATCTCCTGCACTGGCAGGTGCATTCTTTACCATTAGCACCACCTGGGAAGCCAATTGCATCAGTGAAAGTGTTAGGGGGCTGGTGGTCTACAGCATGTCAATTTATCCTCTCCAAGGTGAAGCTCAAGTTATTGTATGTGCATCTTCACCATTTAGAAAAAGGCCTAGCAGTTGGTAGTCTCTTTGGATTTTTGAGGAGGGCAAACACAACTCTTAAGAGTGACAAATTTACCCAGCGACTTGGAAGGCTGTCAGTTTTAAGTAGTGACAGGTGGCGCTAGTGGTAAAAAATCCACCTGCCAATGCAGGAGATGCAAGAGATGCTGGCTCGATCCCTGGGTCGGGAAGATCCC
The DNA here is from genome assembly GCF_049115385.1 of Moschus berezovskii. NCBI lineage: Eukaryota > Metazoa > Chordata > Mammalia > Artiodactyla > Moschidae > Moschus > Moschus berezovskii. The sequence goes on along the minus strand of NC_142466.1, from coordinate 75,009,223 downwards.
TTGGAGAAGGGCATACAACCCACTCCAGTATTCTTGCCGGGAAACTTCCACGGACAGAGGAGGCTGGTGGGTTACAGTCCATGGGGCTGCAGAGAGTCAGACAAGCATGCATACACAAAACAAAAGGGGGCCCTACAAAACTTGGAAAAGTGGTCCAATGCTTGACCCATACGATTCATCAGCTCTGATGGCTTTTAGAGATATCCATGGTGCTTCCCTGTTAGCTCAGTTGGTAAAGAATCCACCTGCAATGCAGGAGACCCCAGTTCAATTCCTATGGCGGGAAGATCCATTGGAGAAGAGATAGTCTACTCATTCCAATATTCTTGGGCTTCCCTTGTAGCTCAGCTGATAAAGAATCCATCTGTAATGTGGGAGACTTGGGTTTAATCCCTAGGTTGGGAAGATCCCCTGGAGAAGGGAAAGGCTACCCACTCCAGTATTCTGGCCTGGAGAATTCCATGGACTGTATTGTCCCTGGGTCACAAAGAGTCAGACACGACTGAGCAACTTTCACTTTACATGGTAGATAAGGAGGCTCTATGGCATTTCTAAAAGCCAACATTGCTGAGCAGAGGTGCAGATCTGTAGGACTCTGGAGCAAGAATTAGGCATCTACAGCAAAGCATTACAATGACTATCACTCAGCATTATAAAACAAAAACACAGTGCTGGGGGTGCTGCTAAGTCACTTGACGGTGGAGGACCAATGGAGGTGTCAAAGGTGAGCTGGATAGGCTATAAGGTTGAATGGATACAGCAGTAATCATTACACAAGGCAGAGTGGCCTAGAACTCCTTTTGCCAACTTCTGCTACTGCATCAAACATCTCAGGCAGTTCATACCTCTGGCTTCTCCTGCCGAATGGGCAGAATAACACCCAGGCTTGGTTCATGAAAGGGTCAGCTTGTTATTTTGCTACTGGCATGAAAGGAACTGCTGCCATAAAATAGCCCCTCTCGGGAACATTCATGAAAAGTAGCAACGAGTGGAAAACCCTTCAGTGGGCAGAATTCTGAGCAGTAATTTGTGTATGGAGGGTGAAGCAGCCTGACTTTAGGTTCCTAGGTGGCGCTAGTGGTAAAAAAACTGCCTGTCAATGCAAGAGATGTAAGAGACTTGGGTTCGATCCCTGGGTGGGAAAGATCCTCTGAAGGAGAAAATGGCAACCGACTTCAGTATTCTTGCCTGGAGAATACCATGGATGGAGGAACCTGGTGGGCTACAGTACATGGGGTCACAAAACAGTCGGACACAACTGAAGCAACTTAGCACATAGCCCATACATTCTTAGGCAGTAGAGAATGGATTAAATGGTTGCTTGAGGACCTAAAAGGAGTCATTGTGAAAGGTCAGGGTCAGAAGCCTGGGAGAGAAGTCTGTGTGTGGACCCATGAGAGTGGGCAAGGAGTTTGTAGGAAAGAGAGCATCCACATCAGGGGAAGTACTCAACAAGCAGGTGGATGGGAAGACTTAGCCAGTGGAAGTCCAGGAGTGCCCACCGCCACACTGCTTACATAATGGGCTTATGAATGGAGCAGTCATGCAGCGGAGGTGGAGGCTATGCATGGATCCAACAGCATGGACTCCTTCTCACCAAGCCTGAGAGTCACTATGCTTCCGGATGGCTGACTTGTCAGCAACAAAGATTGATGCTAAGTCCTACGTGTGGTACCATCCCTCAAAGCCAACAGCCCCTTGGTGATGAGCTGACGACACTGGATTCCTTTTGGATGGAAGAAGCAGTGATTCCAGATAGACCTGCTTCAGACATATTTGGGGTATTGCATTGCCGTTTTATCCCCAGTCCATCTGCCAGCTCCATCATTTGAGACCTTGTAGAACATCTGATGTAACAAATCCCCGTATCATTCCCTCAGACCAAAGGATACATTTCATAATAAAAGAGATATGACAGTGTGCACAGGACCCCTGAGGAGATGGGGTCTGAGCCTACATGGCCAGAAATGGCATGGTCTGGTAAGGATCACTCATTACCTCCATGAAACTCCAGACTCCTGGGCTGGCGTGGCCATGCTGCTAAGCACCACTGGCACTGGATGGTGGCTATAGCCACTACTTAAGAATCAAGATGCTTCCATCATCTCTACCATCACCAAAAGATGACCTACTGTCCCTGCTTTTTGACCTCACCAATCCTGAATCAAATCAGCAGCAGATGTGTTTGTCTGACAATTTATGCTTTGGGCAGAGGAGCCCTAACTCTGAAGGAGGTTGGAAAAACAATTGTGTGGTGTTTTCTAATTCTATGGCAGAAACAGGGCTCTAATTCCCACCATGATTCAATAGCATGCAGAGTTCTTTGAACACTGGAAGGAATATTAGATGCTAGACAACTGAAATAAATGACAAATATCCCACACATATCTTCTTTTAACATTTTAACATTTTTGATTTTTAATTGAAGGATAATGCTTTACAGTTGTGTTGGTTTCTTCCATATACCAACATGAATCAGCCGAAGGTATACATACGTCTCCTCTCTCTTGAACCTCCTTCCCATCTCCCACCACATCCCACCCCTCTAGATTGTCACAGAGCCCTAGTTTGAGCTCCCTGAGTCACACAGAAAATTCCCACTGGCTATCTATCAACACATATCTTTTTTAAATCTCATAACCACTCAGTGTGTTAGCTGTGACAAATCCACCAGAGTCCCAGTTTCCTCCTCCGTAAAATGGGGCTTCACGACCGGCTCCAGCTCATGCAGGAAGGTGGTAGAAGGATCAAACTCAGTCTTCTGATTGTTAGCCCTGTGTTCATGGCATGATACCCTGCTGCCTTTGCTTTAGGGATCCTACCTGGCCCTCATGGTACTTTCCTGTCTACTCTGCCCCTATTGCTCCAGGATGGGTGACACATACAACCAGGAACCCCACAGGTAAAAATCAATGACAGAGCACCCCCAGATCCCTGACAGTCACAGGAGAGCTGCTTTTAGTCTCTGATGGGCTGAGTCCATAAACAGGTGTGTGGTCTTCTAAAGAAGACTGGGGTACCTGGCTTCCTTGCTGCTTCTGAAGGCTGTTTCCTTGCCACTCACTATGGCCTCTGCAGCGTGTAAGTTCTGTGGCCAAAGGTTCATATAACCAGGAGTGTATTTATGGCAGTCGCTACTGTTTCTTAGGAAAATATTGATTTTCTAACAACAGAATGATTGTAGGGTCATTAAATCAGACTAGACTATCATAAACTCTAGGATTAACCAAAGAGTAGTTCTACTTTTTCTTTTATTGTCTCATGGGCAATTGGGGGTGGCTCTGTCCACTTAAGACAAATAGGCGCACTGCATCTATTACCTGATTTGAACAAACTGCCATGATTCCCCACCCCGCTCACTGGATAAGTAATTAACCATGTTGCTTTTATGTTAAAGATTGACTAACAGACGTGAGGGGTCTTCCCAAGTGGCTCAGTGGTAAAGAATCTACCTGCACTGCTGGAGATATGGGAAACACGAGTTTGATCCCTGGGTCAGGAAGATCCCTGGAGGAGGGCATGGCACACCCACACCAGTGTCCTTGCCTGGAGGATCCCGTGGACAGAGGAGCCTAGAGGACTACAGTCCATGGGGCTGCAAAGAGTCAGACAAGAATGAAGTGACCAAGCACGTGTGCACGCAACAGGCATGATGAAGGCTGGGTTTTATACAAAAAATCCGAGAGCTCCTAATGGAAGCTGTGCCCCATTATGCAGGCTTCGAGTGGATTATGCTGGCAGTGGGAGATGGCTCTCCAGTCCCTGCCCTGACCAGAGGATGTGTGGGCTCATTATCCGCCTGTTAAAGTCTTAGTCAGAAGAGCAGTCAGTGAGGTGAGGATTTCTTTTCTCCTCGCACCTCCTCCCCAACTTTTTGGGGGAAGATCTCTATCTTTCTTCTTTATTGATTGCTTGCTTTCCATTTTATATCCTTTCTCCCTTGCCTGAAATGAGAAAAATGAGCCCTTGCCATGGGCTTTAAACTTTACACCCTGACAATATCTTCCCTTTATCTAACGCTGGGCGAGAAGCGTCAGCCCAGAGGACCCTGGCTAATGCTACAACAGATTATGTCATAAAATGGAGAGATAAGCAAAAGAACCAATCTAAAAGACGCAGCAAAATTTACCTTCCCACCACCCTCCGCTCCCCTTTTAGAAGAAGGCTTTAAATCAATCTCCCTTTGCCATAAATTCTCTTTCTAAAATTTGATAACAAGTGCAATATTTTCCTTGGAGATTGGGTTCTAATAAGACGGAGGTTGGGGGTAGGGAGCAAGCAGGGTTTAGCAAAGTAATAAAATGCCATGATTGATCCCGGTCAGTGGGGTTGCTTGGAATTACCGCTGTTCTTGGCTGGTAAGCATAATCCAGCCAAGCCATAAATTGTGTTTCTTCCAGTAGACAGTCGCCTCTCTGTATTGATCCCGATTTGTCGTTCTATTCTGGTGTAATAGCTCCCTGTGATTAAGACTCCAGGTTGGGAAGAAAGTCTGGCCAAGCCTGGAGTTTAAAAGGAATAACCAACCACAGGACCAGAGTACTCTGCTGTCTTGACATTGGAAACTGAGGCTGGGGTGTAGGAGTTGAGGAGGTCTGCAGACTCAGAGTGCCCAGGGCCAGGCAATGGAGTCAGGACCCTGGTTCAGCCAATCAGCCCTCCTCCAAGGGCTCTACTAGTCAATGCGCTCACTGGGCCTGCCCACGTGTTTATAATTACAATGAGATTTCTTAAACACAGTCAGGATATGAGTTCCCTAGACATATCAAACCCAAGGTATGAGGCTTCTCATCCTTATCACAGGCAAAAAAAACTGAAGCAAGGACTCGATGTGTCATACTCCAAGGTCACTAAGCAGAGCTATTCCCCACTCAATTACTTCACCCAGAAACAAAACCTTCCAGTCCAAACTGGAGCCCAGCCTAAGAGAACACATGACATAACACTATAGTTAAGTCCCCAAGTCCCCACATTTGGAATTTGGGTATCCTGGGTTACCCATGCTTGAAGTAGAAACGCTTACAGCTACATTCTTTATAGATTGGCCAGAATGCAAGCACACTCATTTATCTCCCTCACTGGCCGTGTGACTTTAAGCAAGTGGCCTAACCTCTCTGATCTTCAGTCACCTCACTAGCAAGCTAAGAATAATAACATTATTTGCCCTATAAGGTTTTTTTTTTTTATTTTTATTGGAGGCTAATTATTTTACAATATTATATTAGTTGGTTTTGCCATACATTGACATGAATCCACCCCGGGTGTACATGAGTTCCCCCTCCCGAACCCCCCCTCCTACCTCCGTCCTCCCCTTATCCTCCATCTGGGTCATCCTCACATACCAGCCCCGAGCATCCTCTAACATGCATCAACCCTGAACTGGCGATTCGTTTCACATAGGATAATATACATGTTTCAATGCCGTTCTCCCAAACCATCCCACCCTCACCCTCTCACACAGAGTCCCAAGGTTTCAGTGAAGATTTCCATGAAATAACACAAGAAAGTACTTAACATTAAAAATAGTTATTATCATTATTATTGGTATCGTTATTATTATTCCCAACTTTAACTTGTGCACTCTGCGAGTTCCCCATAGATTTTTTAAAAGCCTGCTATAGAGATATTTGGAAAATATCTAAGCAAAGAAGACTTTCACAATAGAAGGAAATGTACATTTTGATACCTTGGAGTGTCTTAGCCAAACCCAGAGAAACTAATTTGAAATAAGGTTATGTGCCTTTAAATAGGAGCTCAAATAGATTTTCTAGCACTGCTCTGTCAAAACTCAGCTCAACTTTATTTAGTTCCAGTCTTCTCAGAGACGGGAATGGGAATTCTTCACTCCATGAACTCGACAATATTGCAGTTAAATCATCTGTATGTGATCCGCTTGTCTGGTGGTGGGGCCGTTTGACTACCTGCTTTAAAGAAAATATTCCTCAAACCTAGAGTTATTTTCCCCTTCTTCCTTCCCTTTCTCCAACTCAGTGATTTAAAGGAGGTGGTGGTGGAGACTAAGGCTGTCAAGCCATCATGACGTGTCAGGACAATCTCTCTCTCTATTATTCTCTTATATTCTCCAGGCTGAGCTAAGGGAACTGCAGTGGAGTTGCTGTGTCCCTCCCAATCCAGTCTTAAGGGGGAGATCTTTGCCTCTGAGTTTGAGTCTCCCATTTTGACTTCTGCACCTTACCTATGGCCCCCAGATCCTCCCCACCCATCTAATTTTGCCCAGGAAAGGGACTACTTTAAGCCCTAGGATAGGAAAGTGGAGGGTAGAATCAGACTGTTGGAGTCTCAGACCTGACCTCTACATTTTGTAAGCAGTGACACTTGGGAGAATCAACCTTTCTGTTCCTCAGGGTTCTCTTCTCTCAGATAGGGACAATCATGCCCGAGTTCCTACTCTGTAGGGCCGATGTGATGACCAGATATGTGTTTTAAATTACTGGAACATGGCAGACCTCAATAAATGCTAGTTGTGTGAACTATTCGAGGACAATGATAGGAAGGAACATCAGACTCAGGCACATTAAGTAGAGAACAGAAGATAAGTAGTGGAGAAGGAAATAGCATCCCACTCCAGTATTCTTGCCTGGAGAATCCCATGGACAGAGGCACCTGGCAGGCTACCGTCCAGGGGGTTGCAAAGAGTCTGACATGACTGAGCGACTGAGCACACACACAGGAGGTAAGTAGAGATGGTGAGCAGAGCAGTTTCTCTCAAAAATGTGGCTGTGAAAAAATAGCATGGTCCCCATTGGCCTCTCCTTGGGAATCCAATTTTTTTTCATTTTCCCAACTTCTTTTTTTTTTTTTTGTTCAGATGAATAATTTCTAAATATTTCTGTAAAGGAATAAATTTTGAGAAAATATTCCAATTGTGTTTCATCTTCTCTCAAAAGTATTGCAAATTGCATGGCATTTTTCTTGCTACCTTGCCTGGATGGGGAGATTAAGAGAACAAGATCATACAGAAAGCTTCAGAGTTTTATGGGATGAAGATACTGGGTATAAAAATAAAGGCACCTTTCTACCTTTGTTTCTCCTCATCCTCCCTCCTGAGGGATAAGTGTAGACATCATTTGGGGTACCATTCTCACATCTGGCTGCTCATCAAATCATTTGGGAAGTTGGTAAAATATAGATTCCTGTCTCCCTTCTGAAAATTTTCATTCAGTGCCTTTAGGGTAGCAACCAGAATTTGACATCATTCAAAAGCTGTCAATACCTTGGTGACCAAGCAGGATCAGGGACAGTACTGATATCTCTCATTTTAAACAAAACTTGGCAGAACCTCTGTCTCACAAAGTGTCCCCAGCTAAGCTACAGGGCCTGGGGGAGCATAGGATTCACTCTTCAAATGTACTCTTCCTGGGGAAGAGAAGGGCAGTGCCCCTTGCACAGTCTCTCCCAGAAACCCCATAAGACCAAACATTTAGAGAAGAGTTAACACCTATCCTTCTCAAACTAGTCTAAAAAACTGAAGAAGAAGGAATGCTTCCGAACTCGTTCAATGATCCCAGCATCATCCTGACACCAAAACCAGAAAAAAGACATCACCAAAAAGAAAAAAAAAAATAGAGCCCAATATTACTGATGAACATAGATGCAAAAATCCATGGTTCCCAGAGCCTCCCTAAGACTTCCCAGAGGGTGAGTTTCCCCTAATGCTGCCATAGGCAATCCAAGAGGCAGGGGATGCCAGGATGGTGTGCTTGATAGAAGTCTTGATATTGTTCCCCTGAAGAATCAGGGTGACTTCTTCCTACTGGGCAGTCAAGCCCAGTCATTAACTGAAGACTATCAAGAGAGGAAAAACAGAGTCCCTTCCCTCCAATTTGAAAGACAGCAGCACCACGTTATCTGCTTGCTCAGCATGCTTGGTAAGGGGCAATGTAGGTGCTATAGATAGACAGACACCAGCCCAAACTAGGCATCGAGATCATAAGAGGCATCAAGAGGAAAAGAGCAAAACCACTAATGCTCTGGACTCTATTCAGAATCAATCTGCCATCGGCGTTTATCCCAGAGAAATCACTACTTTTGTTCACACAAAAACCAGTATATGAATATTTGTAGCAGCTTTATTCACAATAGTCAAAACCTGGAAACAACCCAAATGTCCTTCAGTGTGTGAGTGATTAAATATTCTGTGTTCCATCTGGCAGCATGGAATACTATGCAGCCATCAACAGGGATACATATGGATACAGGCAACATCTTGGATGGATCTCAAGGGAAATATGCTGCATAAAAAAATATCCAACCCCCTTAAAACTATACACTGTATGATTCCATTTATATAACATTCTTGAGAGGACAAAATCATAGAAATTAAGATAGATTAGTAATAACCAAGGGCTGCTATAAGACAACATGCGGGATCCTTGACATGATGGAAATTTTCTGTGCCTAAATTATAGTGTTGATCACAAAAATCTACCCACCAGTGAAACTATAAAACTGCACTGACCTAAACACATACACACACACAAATGTGTCCACATAAACTGGTGTAATATGAGTTAGGTGGTTTAATTATATCAGTGTCAATCTCCTGGTGATGAAATTGTATTGTAGCAATACAAGAGGTTATCACTGGGGGATACTGGGTGAAGGGTACCCAAGAATGCTCTGTATTATTTCTTAAAACCACATTGTTGTTGCCATTGTTGCTGTTTAGTTGTTAAGCCATATCTCACTCCTTTGCAGCCCCATAGACTATAGCCCGCCAGACTCTTCTGTCCATGGGATTTCCCAGGCAAGAATACTAGAGTGGGTTGGCCATTTCCTTCTCCAGGGGATTTTCCTCACCCAGGGCTCAAACCTGCATCTCCTGAATTGGCAGGCAGATTATTTACCACCAAGCCACCAGAGAAGCCCACTGCATGCATACCCACAATTATCTAAAAATAAAATGTTTAAAAAAAAAAAAAAACCAAAATGCTCTATCTGGGACTTCCATGGCAGTCCAGTGGTTAAGAGCACACACTTCCAATGCAGGGGGCAAGGGTTCAATCCTTGTTCAGGAAACCAAGATCCCACATGTCACGTGGCATGGGTAATAATAATAATAAACTTAAAAGTCTTATTAAAAAAAAAAAGCTGTATCACGCTTAATCTTTCTCCTTTAATGTGGGCTGGGCTTTCTTCCAAAGAATAGAGTATGGAAAAAAATTAGTAACATTACAATGAAGACACCACCTTTAACAGATGGTCATCATCAGTGTTATTAACAAAGTCCTGTTGATCACATACCCCTTGCTATGAGTGATGAAAAGGGTATATTCTTCACCTAAATCCATAAGCCCAGTTTAATCATAAGAAAACATCAGACACACTCAAATTGAAGGATGTTCTGCAAAATTCCAATACTCTTTCATGACCTTGACATTTCTGAAACAAAAAATAAAATAAACTGTCACAGATCAGGAGAAAACAAGAAGACAAGATGGCTAAACACAAGGTGGTATCCCAAATTGGACCCTGAAATAGCAACAGGATCTTAGTGAAAAAACTGGTGAAATCTGAATACAGTGAATTGCTTCAATTCAGTTCAGTCGCTCAGTTGTGTCCGACTATTTGCTACCCCATGAATCACAGCATGCCAGGCCTCCCTGTCCATCACCAACTCCCAGAGTTCACTCAAACTCATGTCCATCGAGTCGGTGATGCCATCCAGCCATCTCATTCTCTGTCATCCCCTTCTCCTCCTGCCCCCAATCCCTCCCAGCATCAGTCTTTTCCAGTGAGTCAACTCTTCGCATGAGGTGGCCAAAGTATTGGAGTTTCAGCTTCAGCATCAGTCCTTCTAATGAACACCCAGGACTGATCTCTCCCAGAATGGACTGGTTGGATCTCCTTGCAGTGAATTGCTTAGTTAATATTAAAATTATTGAACCAACATAATATAATGTTGTTCATCTTCCTGGGTTCACATAGATGTGTCCCACCCCTGTAGAGAAAAAATATAAAAGAAGAGTTATTTTCTGTCCCTTCCTGAGAGACCCTGGTGCCAATTTATCTGGGACTTACAACTGAGCAACTAACACTTCTTGCTTTTGCAATCTGTTAGATTCAAACTCAGCTAAGTGTGTGAAGAAGCCTGAGCTAAGCTGCTAGATGATGATGAAAGGAAACCATTGATCCAGTTCACCCCTGTCAAGAACCTGCTAGCCACCAGATTTGTGAGTGAGGCAATCCTAGATCATCCACCCACTAGCCAACCCACCAACTGACCCCAGATATTTATAGAGAAGAACCGTACATCGGATTGTGACCCATTTACCAACTCACAAAAGTGTGACTCAAAGAGGTGGTTGCTTTTGGGCATTTTTGAAAATTAACCAACATGTTCAGCCCTAGAGCGATATATCTCATTTTTTATCTGTATCTACATATCATTGCGGAGAAGGCAATGGCAAGCCACTCCAGTACTATTGCCTAGAAAATCCCATGGATGGAAGAGCCTCGTAGGCTGCAGTCCGTGGGGTCGCTAAGGGTCTGACACGACTGAGCGACTTCACTTTCACTTTTCACTTTCACACATTGGAGAAGGAAATGGCAACCCACTCCAGTGTTCTTGCCTGGAGAATCCCAGGGATGGGGGAGCCTGGTGGACTTCCATCTATGGGGTCACACAGAGTCGGACACGACTGAAGTGACTTAGCAGCAGCAGCAGCACATATCATTGAAAAGACTCTGATACTAGGAAAGATTGAAGGTAGGAGGAGAAGGAGACAGCAGAGGATGAGATGGTTGGATGGCATCATTGACTCAGTGGTTAGTCTGAGCAAACTATAGGACACAATGAAGGACAGGGAAGCCTAAAGTGCTGCATTCCATGGGGTTGCAATTAGTCAGACACAACTGAGTGACTGAAAAACACCAGAAACATATCAAATATAAAGTTTAATTTTATATTCATCATATGTTTCATTTATTTCCCAAAATAACCATGTGAAGTTAGAATTATCATCTCTACAATACAGAAGCATGAGGCTCAGAGAGGTTCAGTGACTTGCTTGAGACTGCACAGCATGTCACAATGCCAAGAATTGATTCCAGGCCTTCGGAGGACAAGTCCAGTGTTTGACTTGTTAATGGTTCAGTCCCTACTTATTTGCTAGCTTGTATTTTAACATACTTTTCATTAATATATCCTACATCTCAAACTAGACAATGAGACTTTTTGATCTAGCTTGTATCTGAATCTTTTTTACCATCCTTTACAATATCTAACACATGTCGACCTCAGCATACTATAATTAAATTGTATTAAATTAACCACTCAACAGTGTCTGATAGTCTCCTCTCTCTGCAACCTATCACAGTGCCTTGGCTGTGGTCATTCACTGTTGGAGATATTGATGCTATCTGTAATGTATTCTGACCCTGGAACTTCTGGCTGCAGAGAGGCCAGAGTGTGGCCGTTTTTTCAAAAAGATGAGGTTATTATTGGATCTCTCCTTTCATTAAAAAAAAAAAGGAATGTGGCTAATTAGCTTGCATCTTTCTTTCCTTGGCCAGAGCAGCGCAGAATGAACAAATGGCTATGATGGTAGGGAGAGAAGACAGGCAGCCAGGAAGCCACAGTGTGATCCCAGGAGGTGGGCCAGGCAGTGCCTTGTGCCTCCCTCCCCACAAATGATGCCTTACTCCAGACATTCAGAAAAGTTTGGTTGACTTTGCTCATCTTGAGTGACAAGCAACTCAAGTACATTCTGGACCCTGAAACTGACTAACAAGGTGAACTTATCCGGTCACTTAACTATTCTAGTCCTTGAAATTTTTATCTGTTCAGTGGTTATGAGCATATAGATGAGATCATGTGTGGCTTGGCACACAGTCACCGCCCTAGAGTCACTAATCCCTTTCTCTCCCAAACTCATGCTAGGGTGAGTTTGTTTTTTGTTAGTTATTTGTTTTTCTACAATAACCAACATTTTTCCCCATTTCATCCTTTGGGTAAGTTCAGATTTCCATTTGCAATAGCCAGGTTTCCTAAAATAAGATTAGTAACCTCTCCTTTCTGACTGGATTCCCAGAACCAAGAGTTGGGAAGGAAACAGGATTATAGACCCAAAAGGCTGTGAGTTGCATCCTGAAAGCAGACAGTCATGGTTCCTGAGCTGGACCTACTCCAGTGGCCTGGGAGGGACAGGAAATAGGAAGGTTCTGCCTGGCTATCAGAGCCTGAACTGGTGTCTAGATGTGCTGGAAAATTTGAGGAGCCAGGAAGGGTCCTCTCCTCTTTCACTCTCCAAGCATCTGTCGCTGCCACCGATTGAAATTCTACCCCAGGGGAAACCATACTTACCAGTTGTAGAGCTATTTTGTCCTTGGGAATCTGAAGAGAAACCAATAAGCCCTGGAAATTGGAGAAGGCAGTGGCACCCCACTCCAGTACTCTTGCCTGGAGAATCCCATGGACGGAGGGGCCTGGTGGGCTGCAGTCCATGGGGTCTCTAAGAGTCAGACACGGCTGAAGCGACTTCACTTTCACTTTTCACTTTCATGCATTGGAGAAGGAAATGGCAACCCACTCCAGTGTTCTTGCCTGGAGAATCCCAGGGACAGGGGAGCCTGGTGGGCTGCTGTCTATGGGGTTGCACAGAGTCAGACATGACTGAAGCGACTTAGCAGCAGCAGCAGCAAGCCTTCAAAATGGTGGGGGTCCATGAGCTTTGAGATGGACCCTGGACAGAGTAGGGTTGATGAATTTTATTTGTTTGGAGAAGGAGGGTGATGCATGAGGAGAAAAGAAAGAAAGGATTTCTGAGAAGGAAGAGGATGAGACCACATACCTACCTTAAATTTCTGCCAAGAGTGAGCCTAGAGGGTAAGGTGGGCTCTGGTAAGTGAGTCAAGAGGGATCATGTAGGGACTTCCCTCACAATCCTGGGGTTAAGACTGCACACTTCCGCTGCAGGGGACACAAGTTCAATCCCTGGTTAGGAAACTAAGATTCCCACATGCTGCACAATGCAGTCAAAAAGGCGGGGGGGGGGGGGGGGGGCGGGGGGGGGAAGAGGGATTGTGTGTATTCAAAGTGAATTTGGAAAGACCAAAACGTTTCAAACCAATGATTTCTCAATCTCTTCACCGTGCTAACAGTCAGTAATCAACCAAATTCTTCTAGATAAGTCTGAATTTATATTTTCTATTAGACTACATTGGCTTTGTTTGTTGGTCTGGAAAACCTCAATGAAGAAAGTCTACTAGTTTTGTACATTCATGGACCTTGTCAGCCTTGCTCACCTCTACTCATCCATACCTAACTCTGTGCCTTGAACATAGTGGGCACACAGTTAGCTTTAAAAAAAAAAAAAAATTGTTGGAGTATAGCTGCTTTACAATATCATGTTAGTTTCTGTTGTACAATGAAGTAAATCAGATATACATATATCCTCTCTTTTTTGGATTTCCTTCCTGTTTAGGTCATCAGAGAGCATCAAGTAGAGCTCCCTGTAATATTTGGTAGGTTCGCATTAGTAACCTGTTTTATATAAAGCAGTGTGTATGTTTCAGTCCCAATCACCCAGTTCATCCCACCCCGCTTTCCCTACTCAGTGTCCATAGATTTCTCCTCTATATCTGTATCTCTATTTCTGCTCTGCAAATAGGTGCATCTGTACCATTTTTCTAGATTCCCCATATATGTGCTTTTTCAACTGCACTGAACTGTTGAAATGAACTTCTCTAGGAAAGAGCAAAATCACCTTACCCAGCAGAGGCCATTCCCCAGGAAGCACTGCACCTTCAGCAGTCTGCACTCTGTTCTAGAAATGCAAGCTGCATCCCAAGAGGGTTGTGGCAAGGGAAGCCCTGAGGCCCTGGTCACAGATGAAGCAGAAGTTCCCTTTGAGAACCACTCCCCAACCCGTCTCTGCCCCAGACCCACATCAGGGGCTGTGGCTATGGGGAGAGGAGCTTCTGGAACAGAATCTGGACGGCTGGAAGGTCCCCCAGGGCTGCCCTCTAAATCATCTCAGCCAATCAAGCACTTAATGTTCTCTGTTCCTCAAGAATGTTGCACATCGGCGCTGCCTATGTATCTTTCAAGTTTTATCTTCAATATCTTATAAATCATCCATTAAATACCTCCCAACTAATGCACACGGCTGTTGTTCTCAGCTAGGCCTGGAAAGTGCACAAATCAGTTTTACTGCATATTAGTCCTGGCCAGCGGGCTCTAAAAAAAAAATAAGAGGGGAGCCAGAATAAAGAAAAGCGGCTCTTCACAGCCCTGTTGCAGCTGCTGGTATGGCCTGGAGGCCAGTAATAAGGGTGATAAAGCAAGGTGTTGGCACCAACACCTGATCACAGAATTCCTTCTTAATGCAGATGCCATGGATGTTCATCCTGCAGTGCACTGGCCTGTGGAGCAGAAGGCAGCCACTCAAGTACCTAATGTGTGCTATTTTGTCCAAGCCAAAGGAGGGAGCTCTTTACTGGGAAAAAAAGGGGATCGGCCTGTAGGTTCAAATTTTCACTGAGGGACTTCCCTGGTGATCCAATGGTTAAGAATTCACCTTGCTTCTGATTTTTGCTTCATGTATCTTTGTTTTTTTGTTGTGAAGGTGGATAATGGTTTATGATATCTATCTTCTTTGTGAATTGTACCTTTCGTCATTAAAAATATTCATCTTTGTTTCATTTAAAATAAATAAATTCATTAAAAAAAAAAAAGAAGAAGAATCAGCCTTACAATCCAGAGGATGCAGGTTTGATCCCTGGTGGGAGAACTAAGATCCCACAACGAAGCTCAGACGCCACAACTACTGAGCCTGTGCGCTACAACTAGAGTCTACATACTGCAATGAAAGATCCTGCATGCCTCAACCAAGACCTGATGCAGCCAAAAATAAAGAAATAAAATAATTTCTAAAAAAATAGAAAAACACTGGTTTGGAAAGAAACTATATTACTACAAACATAGAAATTGCTCAGTGGAGCTCGTTGTATCTGTACAGGTAAAAGAGAAAGACAGCTATGAATGGCAGCAACACAGAGGGAACATTACTAGGTGAGAAAAGCAAGGCATAGAACAGTACACGCAGCAGTGTGGCCCTGTTTAGGATGTATAGACTGCAGACGAGCACATAGGCACTTACAGAAAAGCTCCAACGAATATACACTAAAACTTCAACCATAATTTTCTCTAGGGGGCTTGTAGTGAGTGTTAGTAAAGTCAGGCTTTCATTTTGACTCTAGTATCTGAGATTTGGCCACCTCATGCGACGAGTTGACTCACTGGAAAAGACTCTGATGCTGGGAAAGGTTGGGGGCGGGAGGAGAAGGGGACGACCGAGAATGAGATGGCTGGATGGCATCACCGACTCTGTGGACATGAGTTTGAGTGAACTCTGGGAGTTGGTGATGGACAGGGAGGCCTGGCGTGCTGTGTTTCATGGGGTCGCGGAGAGTCGGACACGACTGAGCGACTGAACTGATCTGAGATTTTCCTTTCGCAAAAAAAAAAGAAAAGGTTTGCATGTTGTATCATTTTAAAAAAATAGAGGATTGAGACCTTTGCAGTTATGTAACTTAAGTGGCTGAAGTGCATTCTAGAACTCATTTCCCTTTTCAGCATTGCTTGTGAAATCAGATATTGCTGTGGAAAGCCTATGTCATTGTTTAGTCACTCAGTCGTGTCCACAGACTTTGCGACCCCACAGCCTGTAGCCCATCAGGCTCCTCTGTCATGGGATTCCCCAGCAAGAAGACTGGAGTGGGTTACCATTTCCTTCTCCAGATCTTACTGACCTAGATGTCGAACCCACATCTCCTGCACTGGTAGTCAGAATCTTTACCACTGAGCCACAGGGAAGCCCATGGAAAGTCAACGCCAGCCCAGAGAGCACCCAGATGTTACTAACTGGCCTTGTGGGGAGCCCTTGTCCTGGACTGAGTGTGCCTGCCCCTGGATTGTGTGATGGAGGAAGTGCCAAGTAGCCCATAGCCTGCAAACATCTCCTCCACCAGCCCGCAGGTGTATTCAGAGTGCCCTTTATCACGTGAAATCATCATTCCCGCTGGGTCTCCATGAAAATGCACATGGCACCTGGAAGCTATGAAGAGGCAAACTCCTGGGAACCAGAATGGATTTCCATGCCATATTGCTGGAAAAGAAGACAGCAGAATTTTGGCTGCAAAACCCTTGCACAAAATCATATGTGACTTAAGAATCAATCTGTCAGAACAGAGCAATCATAGTAATTTTCAAACTGTGGTTATATATGATCCATGTTTTTACTGAGAGAAAATACAGACTGTGCTTTAGAAGAGAGCTGGCGTAGAACATTGAGACTCTGGACAACTGTATGTATATGGCTCTAGTGATAAAGAAACCAGACCAGGGTTCGATCCCTAGGTCAAGAAGATCCCCTGCAGGAGGGCATGGCAACCCACTCTAGTATTCTTGCCTGAGAATCCCATGGACAGAGGAGCATGGCAGGCTACAGTCCATAGGGTCACAAAGAGTCAGACACGACTGAAGCGACTTAGCAGTCATGCACATATATATATATATTTTTTTCTTCCCTGAAGTAAAGCTATATAGATGAAACTGTAAAGCAATATATCACTTTTTGAGATGTCATTGATTCAAAAGAAGGGAGGACATTTACAATGGGGAGAGATGAGATGTGTCAGCCGAAAGTGAGAAGACTTCTTCAAATGAGTCTCAAGTAACATTTATTCAGCAGCTGTTATGCGACAAGCTCTGTGCTAATCACTGTCATGTACATATTGTGCTAAGTTTCTTCATCTCTAAACTCAACAAAAAGGCTTTCAGAGCACAAATACTTCAGGTATCTCAGAGGCTTTGTGCCCAGAGGCACAGAGAAGGGAAATAAAAGTTACAGACCCAGAAATCTGCCAAGATTAGGTTCAGAGATGTTCAGCCTGGGACCAGAGGATTAATTTTTAACCTCAAAGTGGGGGAAATGCATCCCACTGTATCCGTTAAAGTTTAGTTCAGCAGCAATGGGAGACCTGGAAAATAGCACCATAACTGGGATAGGAACGTGTCTTTCTTCCAGGAAAAGAATTCCTGAGACATCTTGTAGATGCTCTGTGATCATCAGACATCCAGGTTTCTCCAGGCTCTTTACTCACCATCCCTAGATATGGACCCACCTTAGTGGCTCAGGAGTGCTACCTGAGTGTCATGTCACCAGCATCAGGATGAAGAGAGAAGGAAGGAACCTTTCAAGAAATTCCACACAACACATCAATTTCCAACCATTTGGCCAAAACTTAGTGGAATCACCGCACTTGGCTGCCAGGAGGTAAAGACTGCAGTCTTTGTGTTTTCTAGCTATTTCTTCCTAGAAACGTGTGTAGCTAAAAACCAGAGTCCTGTTATTTGTGTTGTTGTTCAGTCGCTCAGTTGTGTCCAACTCTTTGCAACCCCATGGACTATACAGCATGCCAGGCTTCCCTGTCCTTCACTATCTCCTGGAGTTTGCTCAAACTCATGTCCATTGAGTTGGTGATGCCATCCAACCATCTCATCCTCTGTCACCCCTTCTATTCTTGCCCTCAATCTTTCCCAGCATCAAAGTTTTTCCCAGTGAATTGGCTCTTCACATCAGGTGGCCAAAGTATCAGAGCTACAGCTTCAGCACCAGTCCTTCCAATGAATATTCAGGGTTGATTTCCTTTAGGATTGACTAGTTTGATCTCCTTGCTGCCCAATGGACTCTCAAGAGTCTTCTCCATCACCACAGTTCAAAAGTATCAGTTCCTCGGTGCTCAGCCTTCTTTATGATCCAACTCTCACACCCGTACATGACTACTGGAAAAATCATAGTTTTGACTAGACAGACCTTTGTCACCAAAGTGATGCCTCTGTTTTTATTATGCCACCTAGGTTTGTCATAATTTTCTTCCAAGGTGCATCTTTTAATTTCATTGTTGCAGTCACTATCCGCAGTGATTTTAGAGCCCGAGAAAATGAAGTCTGTTACTGTTTCCATTGTTTCCTTATCTATTTGCCATGAAATGATGGGACTGGATGCCATGAACTTAGTTTTTTGAATGTTGCTTTTTAAGCCAGCTTTTAAACTCTCCTCTTTCATCTTCATCAAGAGGCTCTCTAGTTCCTCTTTGTTTTTTGCTATTTGTGAGTGAAGATTAAATATTTGGTAAATAAAATGGCAGACTCAGCCATACCCAGTGACAAGGAACTAAGAGAAATACTTTAACCTGGCACAGAAAAGATGCTTAAAAATTGTACATTGGTATGCACTGAAATGAATTGTTAAGAGAAATAAATGGATATGGCCAATGGTCCCAAAAAGATGACTTATAGGGGTGAAAGGAGAAGGCAATGGCACCCCACTCCAGTACTCTTGCCTGGAAAATCCCATGGACAGAGGAGCCTGGTGGGCTGCAGTCCGTGGGGTCGCTAAGACACAACTGAGCGACTTCACTTTCACTTTTCACTTTCATGCATTGGAGAAGGAAATGGCAACCCACTCCAGTGTTCTTGCCTGGAGAATCCCAGGGACGGGGGAGCCTGGTGGGCTGCCATCTATGGGGTCGCATAGACTCGGACACGACTGAAGTGACTTAGCAGCAGCAGCAGCATAGGGGTGAAATCCAAGGCCAGTATCTTGAGGCATGAAGTAGTAGTCCATTCAAAGATGAAACTAACTGCAAACCATCCATCTGAGGTCTGCATTGCTTTGGATTCTGTCATCATGGGCTTTCCAAGGAAATATTTGGTTTCATAACTAGATGGAGGTCTACTCGATATCAGGAATGATATCTTTAACAATCTTGGCTGGGATTTTCATCATCTTGGAAAATACCTATTATAAAATGCCCCCTCTTTTCTTGGTGATTAAGCTTGAGAGTAAATAAAGCCTCATACGCTTCACACTTCCATACTGTCAGGACCCTGGAAAATTCCCCAGTCGCCACCTCCTGTCTCCTTTGTTCATCACTGGATGGACATCTAGGTGTTCATCAAGGTACCATGAATCAGGGACCTCATCCAGCTTTATCATTAGATGCTAGATGTCCCCAGCATCTAACACTGTGCTGGGTACCCAATAAATAACTTTGAATGAATAAATGAATCTATTCTTTTAGCTAGCAGCAAATGAACCCTCCAAAATTCTGTATTTATCAATATTAGTCCACTGGAGAGGAGTTAACTGACTCTCTATTTTGCACATAGAATCTAAACTCCTGCTACTCACTCTTGGGGTGCCTGCTGACAAACTTCCTTGTCCCCATTGATCTCTGAGACCTACCACTTCCAGCGGTCTGTTCCCCTCCAATACCATGTTGAGTGCAGAGCCTAGAATTTATTCCTGACTCTTTATTTTCCTTGTCCACAAATCTCCTCAGTCTGAGGCCAAGCACAAGACAACTTGGCACAATTTTCCATCCATGTGTGCTGAGTCGCTCAGTCATACAACTTTTATTCATTTCGTTAAAATCAGAATGTTTCTCGTTTACATTGCTCTTGGGGTTACAAAAAGCCTCCTTCCACTTAATATTCCATTACGTTGTTTCCAAATTCTAGCTCCATTCTCCAAGAGATCCTTGGGGAAGTTGTCTGTCTCACTCTGCATTGTGCATCCAGAAGTAACAGAACTGAGACTCCAGCCTTGGTCATTCGATTCCAGGACCCATGTCTTTCTACAGGACTATATGGCTCCTCATATCACTGGGTGTCCTGGGCACATTGCTCCACAATCTTCCTGTCCTGTCTTGCAGCCCACACCAGAGAACTATTCTCTCCTTGTTTCCCATGTCCCTATGAGCACACACATAGCTGGCTTTCCTCTTTCTCCCTTCCAGCCTTCTCATCATCACCCACAGTGAATGCTGTTGAATATATAGGACCTGACCCACATTACTTATTGGGTTATAAAATCACAATGGCAACTGCGGAGATGAGGGGTCATATTCTTCTTTACAAACCTGGAAGGTCACTATGGGAAGCTGTCTTGAGTCAAGTGCCGCAGAAGTAGAGAAGGGGTCTGGGAAGCAGGACACTGAGAAATCTAATCCTGGGCCCACTGCCAACAAGTTGGACAACCTTAGAAAGTTGTGTCTTCCCCCAGGGTGTCAGTTTCTTAGTCTGCAAATAGGGTGGTTGAGTTAAAAATCCCTAGTCCTTCTTTCAATTAAAAGATGCCCACTGTTGTTGACTTATGCGTCCATTGGCTTCATGCCCCGCCCCCCTCACCAGGGGACACTGCCTAATCAAACTCACTGTTCTGCCCAGAATATACTCCACCTTGTCCTTGCATCTCCAAGAATCGAGACGGTCATTCATTTCCCGACTCCACCAACCTGCTTCACAAAACACTTCTCTGGCCATCACACCCCCAGCTCACAAACCAGCCAGCCCTCTGAGAGGAGTCTTCGAGGTGCACCCAGGTTCTCAGGGCTGTACCATTTGCAAGTGCTGCCACCTCCTGGACTTCTTTCTCTGGGCACTTGAGCTGGAGAGCCTTTCCAGCTCCACAAGCTCCCTGGGACCAGTGATGCATCATGGTTAAGTGCATTTGCTTGTTATTTACACTATTGTCCCCAGGACCCCATCTATTACCTAGAGCCCTCTTTCTGATGTAATTTAGATTTTTTTAAAGTTAGATGCATAAGAGTCCCATAACTAATCACTCACCCTGCATGCCCAGGCTCTAGGCTCCGAGCCAAGTTTCTGCAAAGATAATAAATACCAGGCACTGAAACTAGCCCATCAAGCCCTAGTTCTGAGAGGCTACAGCTTAGACCTAGCAGGAGGAGACTCTTGTCTCATCCTGGAACTGAGGCTTGGGCAGCTTCCACTATTTACTTCTGCTCGAAACCCACTGAGAGGGAAGCAACAGGAGGTAGCTTCATCCAGTCCGCAGCTGCCTCCAGCTCTGCCCTGATTAAATCTGTAACCACCTTCTTACCTAGGGAGGCTCTGACCCAGATACTTAAAAGATATGGGTAGTACAAAATAACAATCACAGAAATATTAAAATCTCATCATGTTAGAGATAGAAGGAATAGTAGAGGTCATCTGAGTTCACAGAACACAGGTGAAAAATCCCCTAAGAGGTAACTTTCCAAGTTCAATCAGCCAGTTATTGGTTAAGTTGGAGTAAGAGCTGGGGTTACCTGATATAAGCACAGTTATCTTGCCCATCACTCAATGATAACTCACTTATTTTAAAAAGGCACAGCAGAAGAGCATGACAATTGGTGGGAAAAAAATCTTGGAATCTTAATTTTATCAAGTGATTTGATGCTCATTAAGCTTCTTTTCCACAAATGTAAAATGTGTATGATATGATCTTGCATATAAGCTTGTTGGGTGTCCTAAATAAAATAACAAATATGAAGTACTTAGCACAACATCTTTTACATAGTAAATGCTGACTATCTAAGACTATCTATGTTAGCCTTCATTATTTATTTATACTATTAAAAATTCTGTCCAGCTATTTAGACAACAACAACAGGCCGATGCCTCAAAAATACTTATCATTTAGGAAAAAAGGACGGGCTTCCATCATTATGTGAATATAGGGTAGACGCTACAAGCATCCACATGTTGCAATTACCAAAAAAGATCACATCTCCTCCCAGGTAACACAAAGCTATAGTACAAACTCAGGTGCCAGTTCTGGCTCAACACTTGTGGATTCAACAACAAAGCTGAAAATCTGTATTCAATCATCATTAGTTTTCTGAGCAGATTCTGAGAAAGCAAGAAAAGGTACCTAGCTAACAAAAGATTGCACAGCATTCATTACACACCAGGCGCTACTCCGCCTTCCTTTGGGACTGGAATGAAAACTGACCTTTTCCAGTCCTGTGGCCACTGCTGAGTTCTCCAAATTTGCTGGCATATTGCGTGCAGCACTTTCACAGCATCATCTTTTAGGATTTGAAATAGCTCAACTGGAATTCCATCACCTCCACTAGCTTTGTTCGTAGTGATGCTTCCTAAGGCCCACTTGACTTCACATTTCCAGGATGTCTGACTGCAGGTGAGTGATCACACCATCGTGATTATCTGGGTCATGAAGATCTTTTTTGTACAGTTTTTCTGTATACTCTTGCCACCTCTGCTTAATATCTTCTGCTTCTGTTAGGTCTACACCATTTCTGTTCTTTATTGAGCCCATCTTTGCATGAAATGTTCCCTTGGTATCTCTAATTTTCTTGAAGAGATCTCTAGTCTTTGCCATTCTATTGTTTTCCTCTATTTCGTCTCACCGATCACTGAGGAAGGCTTTCTTATCTCTCCTTGCTATTCTTTGGAACTCTGCTTTTTGTTTCTCTTCTTTTCTGTTTCACAGTTTCTCTGTCTTTTCTCAGACAACCATTTTGCTTTTCTGCATTTCTTTTTCTTGGGGATGGTCTTGATCACTGCCTCCTGTACAATGTTACAATCCATACTTCATTAGGCACTTTGTTTATCAGATTGAATCCCTTAAATCTATTTGTCACTTCCACTGTATAATTGTAAGGGATTTGATTTAGGTCATACCTGAATGGTCTAGTGGTTTTTCATACTTTCTTCAATTTAAGTCTGAATTTGGCAATAAGGAGTTCATGATCTGAGCCACAGTCAGCTCCCAGTCTTGCTTTTGCTGACTGTTTAGAGCTTCTTCATCTTTGGCTGCAAAGAATGTAATCAATCCAATTTCGGTGTTGACCATTTGGTGATGTCCACGTGTACAGTCTTTTCTTGTGCTGTTGGAAGAGGCTGTTTGCTATGACCAGTGCATTCTCTTAGCAAAATTCTATTAGCCTTTTTCCTGCTTCATTCTGTACTCCAAGGTCAAATTTGCTGTTACTCCAGGTGTTTCTTGACTTCCTACTTTTGCATTCCAGTCCCCTATAATGAAAAGGATATCTCCTTTGGGTGTTACTTCTAAAAGGTCTTGTAGGTCTTCATAGAACTATTCCACAACTTCAGCTTCTTCAGCGTTACTGGTCAGGGCATAGACTTGAATTACCGTGATATTGAATGGTTTGCCTTGGAAACTAACAGAGATCATTCTGTCATTTTTGAGATAGCATCCAAGTACTGCATTTTGGACTCTTTTGTTGACTATGATGGCTACTCCATTTCTTCTAAGGGATTCTTGCCCAGAGTAGTAGATAAAATGGTCATCTGAGTTAAATTCACCTATTTCAGTCCATTTTAGTTTGCTGATTCCTAAAATGTTGATGTTCACTCTTGCCAGCTTCTATTTGACCACTTCCAATTTGCCTTGATTCATGGACCTAACATTCCAGGTTCCTATGTAGTATTGCTCTTTATAGCATCAGACCTTGCTTCGGTCACCAGTCACATCCACAACTGGGTGTTGTGTTTGCTTTGGCTTCATCTTTTTATTGTTTTGGGAGTTAGTTCTCCACTGATCTCCAGTAGCATATTGGGCACCTACGACCTGGGGAGTTCATCTTTCAGTGTCCTATCTTTTTGCCTTTCCATACTGTTCATGGGGTTCTCAAGGAAAGAACACTGAAGTAGTTTGCCATTCCTTTCTCCAGTGGACCACATTTTGTCAGAACTCTCCACCATGACCCGTCCATCTTGGGTGGCCCTACACAGCATGGCTCACAATTTCATTGAGTTAGACAAGGCTGTGGCCCATGGGATTAGATTGGTTAGTTTTCTGTGACTGTACAATGTCTGTCTGCCCTCTGATGGAGAAGGATAAGACACTTATGGAAGCTTCCTGATGGGAGAGGCTGACTGAGAGGGAATCTGGGTCTTGTTCTGATGGGCGGGGCCGTGCTCAGTAAATCTTCCGTTGATGTGTGGATCTGTGTTCCATCCCTGCTATTTACCTGGGGCCAAACTATGGTGAGGGTAATGAAGATAATGGTGACCTCCTTCAAAAGGTCCCATGCATGTACTGCTACACTCAGTAGCCCCAACCCTGCAGCAGGCCATCACCAACCCACGCCTCTGCTGGAGACTGGTTTTAGAAAAGGCAGAGGAACCAGAGATCAAATTGCCAACATCCAATAGATCATCAAAAAAGCAAGAGAGCTCCAAAAAAAATCTACTTCTGCTTTATTGACTATGCCAAATCCTTTGACTCTGTGGACCACAGTAAACTATGGAAAATTATGAAAGAGATAAGGATACCAGACCACCTGACCTGCCCCTTGAGAAATTCGTATGCAGGTCAGGAAGCAAGAGTTAAAACTGGACATGGAACAACAGACTGGTTCCAAATAGGAAAAGGAGTACATCAAGGCTGTATATTGTCACCCTGCTTATTTAACTTATATGCAGAGTACATCATGAGAAACGCTGGGCTGGAAGAAGCACAAGCTGGAATCAAGATTGCCGGGAGAAATATCAATAACCTCAGATATGCAGATGACACCACCCTTATGGCGGAAAGTGAAGAGGAACTAAAGAGCCTTTTGATGAAAGTGAAAGAGGAGAGTGAAAAAGTTGGCTTAAAACTCAACATTCAGAAAACTGATCATGGCATCTGGTGCCATCACTTCATAGGAAATAAATGGGGAAACAGTGGCAGACTTTATTTTGGGGGGCTCCAGAATCACTGCAGATGGTTACTGCAGCCATGAAATTAAAAGACGCTTACTCCTTGGAAGGAAAGTTATGACCAATTTAGACAACATATTAAAAAGAAGAGACACTACTTTGCCAACAAAGGTCCATCTAGTCAAAGCTATGTTTTTTCCTGTAGTCATGTATGGATGTGAGAGTCGGACTATAAAGAAAGCTGAGTGCTGAAGAATTGATGCTTTTGAACTGTGGTGCTGGAGAAGTGTCTTGAGAATCCCTTGGACAGCAAGGAGATCAAGCCAGTCAATCCTAAAGGAAATCAGTCCTGAATATTCATTGGAAGGACTTATATGAAGCTGAAGTTCCAATACTTCGGCCACCTGATGGGAAGATTGACTCATTGGAAAAGACCCTGATGCTGGGAAAGATTGAAGGCAGGAGGAGAAAGGGATGACAGAGAATGGGATGGTTGGATGGCAACACCAACTCAATGGACATAGACTTGGCTGAACTCTGGGAGTTGGTGATGGACAGGAAGGCCTGGGGTGCTGCGGTTCATGGGGTCGCAAAGAGTCGGACACAACTGAGCGACTGAACTGAACTGAGGCACTACTTTAAATGTTTTACAAAAATTAATGGAATTAACCAAACTGAATTCAACGAGAAAATTAAAGCAATAAGAAGAGAATGTCCATGATATCTCCACACGCACCAGCTCACACCCACTCTGCCTTCTTTCCTGTCACTGCACATAGGCCATCTGTGCTTCCAACTAAGGCTGCCCTTCCCCTGTGCACTGGATCCCATCCCCACTTACGTTTCCATGGCCATTCAAGCCTCCCCTCTCTCCTTTATTTCATTGGATCATACTAGATCATTCAAAGCAGCATAAATTTATGCCATTTTTTCTCCCATTCAAAAACAAAACAAGCAAGAATTACAAATGGTGTTTCCCTGGTGGTACAGTGGATAAGAATCTTCCTGCCAAAGTAGGGGACGCAGGTTCCATCCCCAGCCCAAGAAGATTCCATATGTCACGCAGAGCAACTAAGCCTATGCCACAACCACTGAGCTTGTGCTCTAGAGACTGAGAGCCACAACTACTGAAGCTTATATGCCTCAACAAGAGAAGCCACCTCAAGAAGAAGCCTATGCTATAAAGAATAGCCCCCACGTGACGCAACTAGAGAAAGCCCATGGGCAGCAATGAAGACCCAGTGCAGCCATAAATCAACAAACGAATAAATAACTAGAAACAAACAAACAAAAACAGAAGCACAAATGAATCTCTCTACTCCACTTACCTCCAATTTTTGCTTCCTTTCCCTCCTCTGAGCAAAATTCTCTGAAAGAGTTCCTTGTATTCACTGCCCCCAGTTTCCCTTCTCAATGCACTCCAAACAGTTTTCACTCCCAATGTTCCACCAAAACTGCTTGTCAGGGTCACCAGGGATCTCTTAACTGCAAGGTCAATCTCAGTCTGAATCTCACTAGATCTATAAGCAATAGTTGAAACAACAGACCACTTTAATTGGAACACTTCCTTCTTCCTGATTTCAGGGAACCACATGTACCTGGTTTTCCTCATATCTCTCTGACTGCTCCTCTTCAGACTGTTTGCTGATTTTTAATCATCACTTCAGATGCTAAATGTTGATGATCTGAATCAATTCCATGGCTTAAGCATCACTAATAAACTAGTGATTCCGAATCCATATGTTCATCAATCCATATGACCTCTCTCTGACCTCCAGATTCATCTAATAGCCTTAAATATCTACCTGTAACATGTTTAAAAATTAAATTTCTAAAATTTGTTCTCTCCTACCCCACATATGATCTATCAGAAGACTTTGCTAGCTCTAAATTCATTTAGTTGATTTTCATCTAATTCAAGGTCATTTCACTATGATATACATAGTTCCACAAGAAAAGCTGTTTGTACTAATAAGTAAATTGAACAAGGGTGCATATCAAGATCAAAGTAGTTTGAAAGTCAATTGTTTTTCTATATGTCAGCAATGAACCATTAGAACATAATTTTAATACTATTTACAATAGCATCAAAAACTATGGGATGCATAGGAATAAAATATGCACACAGAAAATAGCATTTGTGAGAAGAAGTAAAAGTGAAAGTGAACTCGCTTAGTCATGTCCAACTCTGCGACGCAATGGACTGTAGCTTACCAGGCTCCTCCATCCATGGGATTTTCCAGGCAAGAGTACTGGAGTGGATTGCCATTTCCTTCTCCAGAGGATCTTCCCAACCCTGGGATTATTGAACCCAGGTCTCCTGCATTGCAGGCAGACGCTTTACCGTCTGAGCCATCGTGGCACTAAAGGTGATTTAAGTAAATGAAGAGGTATACTATATTCACTGGAAAAGAGTCTGATGCTGGGAGGGATTGGGGGCAGGAGGAGAAGGGGACGACAGAGGATGAGATGGCTGGATGGCATCACCAACTCAATGGACATGAGTTTGAGTGAATTCCGGGAGTTGGTGATGGACAGGGAGGCCTGGCGTGCTGTGATTCATGGGGCTGCAAAGAGTCGGACAAGACTGAGTGACTGAAATGAACTGAACTGAACTGAACTGATACTATATTCATGGCTTGGGAAATTCGGTATTGTTAATTCTCTCCTAAACTGAGCTATATAATCACTGCAACGTGGTCATGTATGGATATGAGAGTTGGACTGTGAAGAAAGCTGATCGCCAAAGAATTGATGCTTTTGAACTGTGGTGCTGGAGAAGACTCTTGAGAGTCCCTTGGACTGCAAGGAGATCCAACCAGTCCATTCTAAACGAGATCAATCCTGGGTGTTTATTGGAAGGACTTATGCTAAAGCTGAAACCAATATTTTGGCCACCTCATGCAACGAGTTGACTCACTGGAAAAGACTCTGATGCTGGGAGCAATTGAGTAGGAGGAGACGGGGACGACAGAGAATGAGATGGCTGGATGGCATCACCGACTAGATGGACATGAGTTTGAGTGAACTCCGGGAGTTCGTGGTGGACAGGGAGGCCTGGCGTGCTGTGGTTCATGGGGTCGCTAAGAGTCGGACACGACTGAGCAACTGAAATGAACTGAACTGAACTGAACTGAAGTTAAAAGCTGAGAAAACTTTTTGATAGAAATTAACAAGTTCCAAAGAATCTGGAATAGTAAAACAACTTTAGAAAGAATAAATAAAGTTGAAAGATTTAAACTTCTGTATTTCAAGACTTGCTATAAAGCAACAACAATCAAGACAATGTGGTATTGGTGAAAAAAGCAGTATCAGATGATAACGGAAGAATAAACAGCATCCCCAATATTCTAACCATTAATGGTACATGTCGGGAAAGTTATGTGGGTTCAGTCACCTCTCAAACACACACCTTATAGATGTAATGTACTAGGATCTGTCAAATTTAGAAGGTTCCTGCCTCCACCCCAGCACACTATAGCACAGAACTTGCTTTGATTCTGCTAGAGTCGTGAGGCAATGTTTTAGGACTTTGGCATACAAAGACTAGTAAAAGTGGTTTTATTGTTCTTTCATTCCCATTAAAAACAAACAAAAAAAGATAATATCCACACTGCTCCTGGGGCTTCCCAGGTGGCGTTAATGGTAAAGAACCTGTCTGCCAAAGCAGGATATGTAGAAGACGTCAGTTCAATCCCTGGGTTAGGAAGATCCCCCAGAGAAGGGAATGGCAACACACTCCAGCAAGCATTCTTGCCTGGAGGATCCCACAGACAGAGGGTCCTGGCAGGCTACAGACCATGGGGTTGGCAAAGAGTCAGACACTACTGAAGTGACTTAGCACGCATTCACCCACTGCTCTTAGCTCTTGATGGCATTGACATTAGAGTAGTCCCCCCTTTTCTATGATTTTGCCTTCCATGATTTCATTTACCATGATCAACCATGGTCCAGAAATGCTAAATGGAAAATTCCAGAAATAAACAGTTCATAAGTTTTAAATTGTGCACTGTTTCAAGCAGCATGATGAAATCTCTTACTATCTCATTTTGTCTTGCCCAGGACCTGAATCATCCCTTTGTCCAGCATATCCTGCCTCTTAGACATGTAGTAGCCTTATTTTACTTAATAACGGCCTCAAAGTGCAAGAATAGAGAGGTGGGCAACATGGATATGCCAAAGAGAAGCTGTAAATTGATTTCTTTAAAGTGAAAGGTTGAAATTTCTAAACTTAATAAGGAAAGAAACAAACCATATACTGAGCTTGCTAAGATCTAAGGTAAGAATGAATCTTCTATCCATAAAATAATGAAGATGGAAAAAGGAATTCATGCTAATTTGCTGTCACGCCAAAAACTGCAAAATTACTGCCACAGTGCATGATAAGTGCTTAATTACAATAGAAAAGGCATTATATTTATATGATAAGATATTTTGAAACTCAATCACTTTGCTATACAGCAGAAATTAACACAATATTACAAATCAACAAAGCTGTACTGTAGTTGCTCAGTCGTGTCCAACTCTTTGCGACCCTATGGACTGAAGCCTGCCAGGCTCCTCTGTCCACGGGGATTCTCCAGGCAAGAATACTGGAGTGGGTTGCCATGTCTGCCTCCAGGTATCTTCCCAACCCAGGGATCAAACTCAGGTCTCCCGCACTGCAGGAGAATTCTTGACCAACTGAGCCACCAGGGAAGCCCAAGAATACTGGAGTGGGTAGCCTATCCCTTCTCCAGGGGATCTTCCTGACCCAGGAATTGAACTGGGGTCTCACGCATTGCAGGTGGATTCTTTACCAGCTCAGCTACCAGGAAAGCTCAAATCAACTGTACTTCAATAATAAAAAAAAATTAACAAAAGATATTTTGAGAAAGAGAGAAGAGACCACATTAACTTTTATTATTATAAGTGTATTATTATAATTGTTCATTTTGTTATTAGTTATTGTTGTTAATCTCTTATTGTGCCTAATTTATAAATTAAACTTTATCATAGGTAGGATTGTATAAGAAAATACAGTACATATAAGGTTTGGTTCGTAGTGATGATTTCTAAGGCCCACTTGACTTCACATTCCAAGATGTCTGGTTCTAGGTGAGTGATCACGCCATTGTGATTATCTTGGTCGTGAAGATCTTTTTTGTACAGTTCTTCTGAAGTCAAGTGGGCCTTAGAAAGCATCACTACGAACAAAGCTAGTGGAGGTGAAGGAATTCCAGTTGAGCTATTTCAAATCCTGAAAGATGATGCTGTGAAAGTGCTGCACTCAATATGCCAGCAAATTTGGAAAACTCAGCAATGGTCACAGGACTGGAAAAGCTCAGTCTTCATTTCAATCCCAAAGAAAGGCAATGCCAAAGAATGCTCAAACTACCACACAATTGCACTCATCTCACACACTAGTAAAATCATGCTCAAAATTCTCAAAGCCAGGCTTCAGCAATATGTGAACCGTGAACTTCCAGATGTTCAAGCAGGTTTTAGAAAAGGCAGAAGGTACCAGAGATCAAATTGCCAACATCTGCTGGATCATGGAGAAAGCAAGAGAGTTCCAGAAAAACATCTATTTCTGCTTCATTGACTATGCCAAAGCCTTTGACTGTGTGGATCACAATAAACTGTGGAACATTCTGAAACAGATGGGAATCCCAGACCACCTGACCTGCCTCTTGAGAAACCTGTATGCAGGTCAGGAAGCAATAGTTAGAACTGAACATGGAACAACAGACTGGTTCCAAATAGGAAAACGAATACGTCAAGGTTGTATATTGTCACCCTGCTTATTTAACTTATATGCAGAGTACATCATGCAAAATGCCAGGCTGGAAGAAGCATAAGCTGGAATCAAGATTGCTGGGAGAAATATCAATAACCTCAGATATGCAGATGACACCATCCTGATGGCAGAAAGTGAAGAGGAACTCAAAGGCCTCTTAGAAAGTGAAAGAGCAAACGGAAAAGGTTGGCTTGAAGCTCAACATTCAGAAAAAGATCATGGCATCTGGTCCCATCACTTCATGGGAAATAGATGGGGAAACAGTGGAAACAGCGTCAGACTTTATTTTTGGGGGCTCCAAAATCACTGCGGATGCTGATTGCAGCAATGAAATTAAAAGACGCTTACTCCTTGGAAGGAAAGTTATGACCAACCTTGACAGTATATTAAAAAGCAGAGACATTACTTTGCCAACAAAGGTCCGTCTAGTCAAGGCTATGGTTTTTCCCGTGGTCATGTATGGATGTGAGAGTTGGACTGTGAAGAAAGCTGATCGCCGAAGAACTGATGCTTTTGAACTGTGGTGCTGGAGAAGACTCTTGAAAGTCCCTTGTACTGCAAGGAGATCCAACCAGTCCATTCTAAAGGAGATCAATCCTGGGTGTTCATTGGAAGGACTGTTGCTGAAGCTGAAACTGCAATACTTTGGCCACCTCATGCGACGAGTTGACTCACTGGAAAAGACTCTGATGCTGGGAAGGATTGGGGGTGGGAGGAGAAGGGGACGACAAAGAATGAGATGGCTGGATGGCATCACCGACTCAATGGACATGAGTTTGAGTGAACTCCGGGAGTTGGTGATGGATAGGGAGGCATGCTGTGATTCATGGGGTTGCAAAGAGTCGGACACGACTGAGTGACTGAACTGAACTGAACTAAACTGAAGGTTTTGTACTACCCATGTTTTCAGACATCTGCTGGGAGTCTTGGAAGGTATCCCCCTTAGATATGGGTGGGGGGGACTGCTGTACTTTTCAAATCACGTCATCTGGAGTCAAAGTATTTTTAAAAAATCAAAACTTATTCATACTTCAAAACCAAGTTCCCTTGGCATGAAAAGTAAACAGTTTCAAAGGGGAGGGATGTTCGGAGTCCCATTCTTATCTCCTCTGGACAAAAGTCATGGGCAAAAGGTAATGACAACCACCAACTCTCTTACACTGTTTACAGCACAAAAAAGGTCTCTATTCTTCAATAAAAAAACACTAAAAAGGAAGTAAGAATAATCTGGGCAGAGAAGAATTTCTCTCAGGAATTTTGCAAACCTTGCATTCTTTCTTCTCTTTCATTTATACATATATTTGTTTGAATGAGGGAGACTTTGTGTCTGGGAAATTCCTGAGATAATTGAAAAAGTAACAAACTATGCCTGTTTCAGATAATTCTTCCAAGCATTTTCTCAATCATTAAAATTTACTGCCAGTTGTGAGTTGCCTTTTAATTAACTTGACTGTTTTGTGCTTTACTTGGCCCTTTTCAGAAGGTTGGAAACCTTTGAGGAAACTGTATCTGTGGTGAGGGACTGTCCCACCAGTGTACAGACTACATGGCTTTGGAGAGAGGCTCTGGGCTCGGAGTTCAGATGCATTCATCAAGTACTCTTCAGAGCTGACAGAGGGGTGAGTGGCATGATACAGCCAAAAATTCAAAATATGCAGTTACCTTTGGCCCCTGTGACAAACATGCAGTGTGCTACGAAACCACAATACAATTTAAACAAAATCTCTGGATCAGTCCTAGGGAAAACATCAGTTCAGTTCAGTCGCTCAGTCATGTCCGACTCTCCGCGACCCCATGAATCACAGCACGCCAGGCCTCCCTGTCCATCACCAACTGCCGGAGTTCACTCAAACTCATGTACACAGAGTCGGTGATGCCATCCAGCCATCTCATTCTCAGTCGTCCCCTTCTCCTCCCACCCCCAACCTTTCCTAGCATCAGAGTCTTTTCCAGTGAGTCAACTCGTCGCATGAGGTGGCCAAAGTATTGCAGTTTCAGATTTAGCATTAGTCCTTCCAATGAACACCCAGGATTGATCTCCTTTAGAATGGACTGGTTGGATCTCCTTGCAGTACAAGAGACTCTCAACAGTCTTCTCCAACACCACAGTTCAAAAGCATCAGTTCTTCGGCGATCAGCTTTCTTCACAGTCCAACTCTCACATCCATACATGACCACTGGAAAAACCATAGCCTTGACTAGACGGACCTTTATTGGCAAAGTAATGTCTCTGCTTTTTAATATACTATCTAGGTTGGTCATAACTTTCCTTCCAAGGAGTAAGCGTCTTTTAATTTCCTGGCTGCAATCAGCATCTGCAGTGATTTTGGAGCCCAAAAAAATAAAGTCTGACATGTATGTATATATATTTGGGGATTGGCTCCATGGATCTTAATGAGAACAATTTGAGAAAAAGAGAGAGTAAAGAAACAATGATTTCTATCATTCCTATGAGGAAAAAAATATGTGTGTGTATGTGAAATGAAATATTTCTAGGAAATGAAATATTTTCTGTTATACCAGTAAACAAGTCATCTTACAGACATCAGGGATTCCAAATGCAAATTTCAGAGCCCAGGTGAAACAACACCAGCCATCCAGCAGTCCTCAGTCACTTCCTCCCCAGGATAAGCTGAGAAGCATAGAGTATTCGAGAAAGCACAAGAGGCAGCCATCCACGGTAAACAAGGAACTAAGGATGAGAACAATCAAAAAGTAGGATTTGGCCCAAATATAGCTGAGATGCATGGGCTTCCTGGGTGGCACTAGTGATAAAGAGCCTGCCTGCCAATGCAGGAGACATAAGAGACGCATATTCAATCCCTGGGTAGGGAAGATTCCCTGTAGGAGGAAATGGCAATCCACTCCAGTATTCTTGCCTGGAAAAGAAGCACAACTGAAATGCATATGAAAGAAATTATTTCAGTAAGTCTGGATGCTTGCATCTTCCCATACATAAGAAGAGCAGTAAATCCCTTAATGTGAGAGATCTGGTTTTCCTTAATTAACAGTAATCATTAATACGCAGATTACCTGCCCCTTGCTGTAAACTTCTATATAGCCTGGCTCCTTCCCCCCGCCATCTCCTCGGAAACTGTTCTCTTGGGGTCACCTGAAATGTTGTCTCCTGGGCTTGAAGTCTTCATGATTCCCATGGAATAAGACTAACTCTCAACTTTCCATTTCAGTTTTTCAGTTGAAAAAAACAAAACAACTATATATATATATACAAATTAATTACAGGGACTTCCCTAGTGATCCAGTGGTTAAGACTCCTTGCTTCCAATGCAGGGGGCTCAGGTTCAATCCCTGGTCAGTGAACAAGATCCCACCTGGCACAACTAAGAGTTCAAATGCTGCAACTAAAGATTCTGCCTGCCACAACAAAGATCAAAGATCCCCACATGATGCAACTAAGACCTGGGTCAGCCAAACAAAAACAAACAAACCCGCTCCAGTATTCTTGTCTGGAGAATCCCATGGACAGAGGAGCCAGCCAGGCTACAGTCCATGTATATATAATACACACATGCATGTATATATACGTTACATAGTGTCAGCACTCTTCATGCCCATAAACAGAAGTATTTTTGTTTTTGTTTTTAAGCTCTCCCTTAACAAAATGAAGCAACATTAGTACAGTCTGAGGTCAGGACAACATTTCATGTCTTGAATGCTTTTCTGTAGAACCTCACAGAGCACCGGCCACTGTAAATGCTTAGTAAGTATGGGTAAATGTATGCATCCATATTTATGACTACTCATATTGTTAAACTTCCAGCTTTAGCTGGCTTATGTCCATAGCTTGAGAGAATCCACCCATTCATGGGTAATGCTTGGGTATATATTTTATTCTAATGATCTGTTAGTTAAGATAAACTGTTAACTAAGATCTTTGGCCCTGATCAGAGATATCCGGACTTCCTCGAGTGACGTGTAGAAACACAGACGCCTCAACACCTGAAGGGAACACAAGGAGCCATCGTGGGTTAAAGGCCCATAACAAAGGCAAAACTCTTCCTTAGTCAAAAACTAACCTTGGAAAGAAAAGAAACCTTGCAAATAAAAAGTCACAACCTTGTAAATTTTTAATAGTCTTGCTGGTGAATGTGTCGTTCAAATGTCACCAAGGTTTCTCAACTTGCAGCTAGAAATAAAGTCACCAAAAAATCAATCACTTGGAGTTTTCACTTTTCTAGTCCCATATGAAGTTCAAAGATCTCTGCCTCATCACACCTATCCTAAAGAATTTCTAGGCCCTAAATGGAGATTTTCCTTTACTCGAGACCTGTGTGTGTATGGGGTGGGCGTGGAGGGGTAGGTGCAGTCAACCAAAAGTGTCCACCATGTTCCTTCTCTTCAAGGGACAAAGCCTCTCAGAAAACCATTGAAGAGACTCATCGCCACTGCAGCGGAGAACTCCCCTGTTGTTGACTTCACGCCTCACTTTGTCCCTGCTT
This sequence comes from Moschus berezovskii, assembly GCF_049115385.1. Lineage (NCBI taxonomy): Eukaryota > Metazoa > Chordata > Mammalia > Artiodactyla > Moschidae > Moschus > Moschus berezovskii. The sequence continues at coordinate 74,974,479 of NC_142466.1, read as the reverse complement.
TCTCCCACACTGCCCTCAAAAATCTTCCAAAAATAGCATTCTGCTTCTTGCCTTAGCCCTTCTCTTCTTAGAAGCTTTCTGTTATTAATATTTCCAACAAGTGACGCAGAAATGGCATGAAGTTATCTATTCCTTTCCCTCTCCCCTCTCACAGAACGATCGAAACTCTTCTCCTTCAGACAAAACAAATTTCTATGGGTGACTTGGACCAGGGAGGGACAGTAAGTTACTTCGCTCCCAACAGTGGCCTTCCCATGGTGCAATGGGACAGTCACTTGTGAAACCCATGATCACAGGTGGTGACACCCAGGTAGAACTACAACAGTCCCTACCTCAGGAGCCTGGCCTCCCCAGGGGTGACTGCCTGGAGAAAGAAAACAAGAAGAGTGACTAGTTACTATACCTCTAACAACAAAAGTCTTGTCTTGTGGGCGTTGTTGAGAAGCCTGGCCTCTTGGACTGGATACCTTTTTCTCTTGTTGTGATTACGCCCGCTACCTGCAACTCAGGAGATGGGCCAGGCCTCTTCCTTCATCTCATCTCCCAAGCTCTCCATCTCAGCTCCTCAAGTGTCTATGACCCAATCTGCTCCCCTAGTCCCTCCCCACCTCCACCTCACTCACAGCCCTCCCTCCTTCCCTGGCTGTGAAGATCCAGTTTGCTTCCCATTTCCTGTCAAAGTTGCTCCCTTCCAGGCTTTTCCACTTTCTTCTATCGCCTTCATGGATCTTTTCCACTCTCTCTGGCGGGAACGACTTCATTTCTCTCCATCTCACTGGTTTCACCAGTATGGTTGGGCCTTTTCTTATTATTTACTAGAGACACTCTATAAATCCAAAACACTTCAAATAAACGCCAGGTACTAAGTCCCCTTTACAGCCAGCATCCCTTTACAAGGCTGAACCTCTGGATACAAAAATGTGTTTGCTGCTCCCCCTCGCCCTGTCTCACACCTGCCACCTCTGTTTCATCATTACTGATTCTATTAGATCTTGGTATCTTAGGGGTTATCCAGCTTAAGGGTAAATGTACAAATTGAGAGAATGACTGTAAAAAAAACCTTTGGCCAGGATTCCAGCTTCTGCTCAGGAAGCTGTGGTATAATTAAATGCTGCTCTCCTGGGAAAGATGTGTTCCTGAGCACCCGTGCGCATGCACACACATCCACGCCCCGCAGAGCCTAGTGCTGGCGGAGGCTCGTGCCTCCCCAAGCTGGACTGAGCTCCCAAGTGAGAGAGGACCATCCTTCATTTCTGACACTGCAGTCCATTAATGTCTGCTCACGCTGAGACAGGACAGAGAGGCTGTAAAGAGGCGCTCCCCTCAGAGTTCTGATGAGGGAGCCTTTCTCCTGTCCTGAAGCTTTGGATCACACAATCCGCAGAAGGAAAGAAACACATGACTTTCAGAGTTTTAAAAATGGTAGCCAAGATATGTTTCATCTGATACACATTTCAACCCTAAGCTTTTCATTCAGAAATCTGGGCTCTAGCTGACAACTTCTTTAGGGCCACGCTGCTAATTCCTGACAGTTACCCCAAAAGAGACTCAGAACCTAATGCCAAGGTGCCCACAATCCCTGTCCAGAACTTTAAGAAACCACATGCCTGGGACAGGTCACTCCCAAGCTAGTGACTAAATTCCCATCTTTCCACCTTAGCTGTTTAGGAGCCTGGCTATTGACCTGTATAGGAACAGGTCTATTCAAGATAATCTGATTTATGAAAAATCACATGGAAGAAGAAAAAAGATAACTTGGGAAGGGTTATTTGTGTTACAAAATGACTGTCTGTAAAATGATATACCGTGGAATTCCCTTAAGCAACAAACACTTATATTACATTAAAATATGATTCTGTTTACCAAAATTTCAAATTTTCTACAAATTTTTAAGAACATGTTATTACAGGGGAAGTACAGAGCTGCCTAAATAATGTCCAAATGGCACTCCTGGGGTAAGTTAAATTGTAGAACCAAAGTGAATTTTCATCCATATTGGTAAAAAAGTACCCCACAACATATTCAAAAAATATTAACCCAATGTGAGGGGCTTCCCTGGTGGCTCAAGTGGTAAAGAATCTGCCTGCAATGCAGGAGATTTGGGTTCAATCCCTGGGTCAGAAAGATACCCTGGAGAAGGGAATGGCTACCCACCTCAGTATTCTTGTCTGGAGAATTTCATGGACAGAGGAGCCTGGCAGGCTGTTACAGTCCATGGGGTCTCAAAGAGTTGGACATGACTGAGCAACTATCCCTCCTACCCCCAGATACACACACATACACACAACCCTATCTGAACTGATAGATTCTTATTTTTAAAAAACAGAAATTACACTTGTAAATAAATCAGATAAACTCCAGTGTTATTCCCCCCCTTTGTAGCCAGAAGGCATGTACTCCAAGAAGTAGGTATGAGACAAGCTTAAGTCCCACTTATGGAGGCAGGAGTGTGGTTCCAGCACCCAAAGTGTAATATTCGTTCCCAACTGAATTGTATCCCCGTCCCTCTCTCCCACCTCATGGGCGACACACTTTGTCAAAACAAGGAATGATGCTAGAGATACATGGCAGCCAGGAAGCTATGTCTCTCCAGGACAAGATGAGACATGCATGCACGCGTGCTCAGTCACTCAGTCGTGTCCGATTCTTGGTGACCTTTGGACTGCAGCCTGCCAGGCTCCTCTGTCCGTGGGATTTCCCAGGCAAGGATGTTGGAGTAGGTTGCCATTTCCTTCTCCAGGGGATCTTCCCCATCCCGGGATTGAACCTCAGTCTCCTGCATTGGCAGGTGGATCTTTTTACCACTGAGCCACCTGGGAAGCCCCAAGATGAGACAGATAGTACTATCAGAAGTTCTTGTGCCCAGCCTACCCATTTCCTGCCCCTGAACTGAGCATGGACAGGAGGTGGCAGGGTCAGCAGAGAACCTCCCCTCTCCTGAAGCCCCAGGTCGTGGACGAAGCCTGAGGCAGACACCTGAGTGTGCAACTCACCCTCTTCTTCTGCTGTCACCTCTTTTGTCCATGGTAGACCCTCTTCTCCCTGCCATCTTTACAGGACCCACAGGACAAGACCCACCTGAAGATTTCTTGGCTTTTGGTGTGGGGATGATGGTACACACACAGCCAGGCATCTCCCTGCTCACTCCTAGTAGGGCATGGACTTTAATTGTGGTTTTTCCCAAGTTTTTTTTCTGCTGGTACAGCGGCTTCTTTGCAGTCTCAGGCCAGAAGAAATCTTTTCATTATGGCTCACAGCTGTGATCCTCGGGTTAAAAGAAATTACTCATGAAAGGGCAGCCTGGGGTAGAAAGCAGTAGCATCAGAAGAAACCCAGGCTTCCAAGGGAGAGGGAACTTCAAGGATTTATTGACATGAGGAAGATCATAGCCCTGGCTTCAGGCCCGGTTGCTGACATTTGCGATAGATTTAGGCACCACGGTTTGGCTTGGAATTATTTTTTAACTCAAGCTAAGAGTTCATAGTGAGGTGTTCTGATCTGCTCATGATGGTTGTGTCAAGGCACAAGCAAAATTAAAGAGAGAACAATGAGAACCATTTCCTCTCCTCTCTTCCCCTCCTTTCTTCTCCATTCGAATCCCCTCCTGTAAGTTGGCTTCCTCTACCTCTGTTCCTTGCTCCTCTAATCTTATCTCCTCCTGCCCCTTGCAAGTTACCTAGGATGGCCCTAAGAGAGGAGCAGAGCAGAGCTACCCATGGCTGGAAGAACAAAGTGACAAGTGTCTGTGCTCAGCCCTGGCTCACCTGTCGGCCCCCATCACCCTGCCCAGTACCCAGCCCAGGCAGGGAGAGCCTGGGCCGAAGAGACTAAAGGACTCAGACTGTCTCCTTCATATGGTATTTCTTACAGAAATCAACCCTGAATATTCATTGGAAGGACTGATGCTAAAGCTGAAGCTCCAATACTCCGGCCACCTGATGGGAACACCTGATTCATTGGAAAAGACCCTGATGGTGGGAAAGATTGAAGGCAAAAGGAGAAAGGGGCAGTAGAGGATAAGATGGTCATATAGCATCACCGACTCAACATCCATCAGTTTGAGAAAACTCCAGGAGATAGTGAAAGACAGGGAAGCCTGGGGTGCTGCAATCCATGGGGATCCCAAAGTGTCAGACATGACTTAGCAACTGAACAACCTATGTGGGAAAAGAGCCTTAAAAGAGTGGCTATATGTATATAACTGAACCACTTTGCTGTACACCTGAAACTAATACAACATTGTAAATCAACTCTACTCCAATAAAAAATAATCTTTTAAAAGAAGCAATTCATTGCATACAGGATATAGCTTCTGGATATATTCAGTTCAGTTCAGTTCAGTTCAGTCGCTCAGTCGTGTCCGACTCTCCGCGACCCCATGAATCACAGCACGCCAGGCCTCCCTGTCCATCACCAACTCCCGCAGTTCACTCAAACTCATGTCCATTGAGTCGGTGATGCCATCCAGCCATCTCATTCTCTGTCGTCCCCTTCTCCTCCCGCCCCCAACCTTTCCCAGCATCAGAGTCTTTTCCGGTGAGTCAACTCGTTGCATGAGGTGGCCAAGGTATTGCAGTTTCAGCTTTAGCATCAGTCCTTCCAACGAACACCCAGGATTGATCTCCTTTAGAATGGACTGGTTGGATCTCCTTGCAGTCCAAGGGACTCTCAAGAGTCTTCTCCAACAACACAGTTCAAAAGCATCAATTCTTCGGCGATCAGCTTTCTTCACAGTCCAACTCTCACATCCATACATGACCACGGGAAAAACCATAGCCTTGACTAGACGGACCTTTGTTGGCAAAGTAATGTCTCTGCTTTTTAATATACTATCAAGGTTGGTCATAACTTTCCTTCCAAGGAGTAAGCGTCTTTTAATTTCATGGCTGCAATCAGCATCTCATATATTGGGTTGGCCTAAAAGTTGGTTTGGGTTTTTCTGATCATGTTACAGAAAAAACTTGAATGAACTTTGGGGCCAACCCAACAATTCACATGAAAACTAAGCAGTCAATTCTTTATTAATTCAACAAACCTTATAAAATAAATGTCTGATTAAAAAAAGGAGAATCTACCCTAAAATCTCCGTATCTCTAAAGCTTCTCCACAACCCCTGGAGCACTAAGGATCCTATTGTTTCCATTTTGCTAAGCAGAACACAGACCTCCTTAGGCCATATTCACAGAGCCAGTAGGCTGGATCACAGAGAGCCGATCATGGTGCTGAGTCTGGTCTGTCTGATGCTGAAATCCCAAAGTCAGAGGTTAGAGTGGAGCAGATACTCAAGATCAATTACTGCATCCCCCTCACCTTCCAGGAGAGAATGCTGAGGCTCAGAAAGGGAGAGTGGTTTCTCCAAAGTCACACAGCAATACTGAGCCTGCAGCCAGGTCTACTGCCTCTTACACCAGGGAGAGGAACACACATCATTTTTTCTACTTCCTACTAATAGTTAAGCTGGGTGAGGACCTCCACTGCTCACCAAGAATAGGAAAAGAGCTGGTGTTCACTGAGCAACTCTTAATGTGCTTTGGGCACATACAGGGATGCCACCTGTTCTGTCCTATCTACTATTCTCTATACTGTGAGCTATATTTTATTATCACTTTTGAAACTCTGAAACACAAGGCTGTTGAGTGACTTGTCCAAGATCTCAAAATGAATGAACGAAGGCCTGAGATTCAACCCTAATTCTATCTGTCTCTACAATTTCCTCCAAGATCATGAGACCAGAGCTAGCACTAACTGCGGTCCATAAAAGGGATGTTCCAGGAGAATGTTTGCCTCTCAGATGAAACCGTTCACCCCTGAGGAAAGCCAAGAACAATTGTATTTAGAATCCAAGGCCCTGTGCTTGATGGAAAGTGACAACTTGCTCCCAGTAAGCTTCCCCCCTCCCATTCCCAGAATCTCATCTCTGGTTCTCAAGGGAGACGAGCTGAGTGGGCCAGAGTGTATGTCTTCTAGCGTTGCTGCTAGTGAAAATGTCTTTTCGGGCTGCATTTTGACGGCTCTCAGTGGGATGATTTATGGGATGATGGAAAAGGACTGTTCTGTTTTTCTAGTGGATCCTGAGAATTTGGCAAGAGCTGCTGGGGCTGTTATTCAAATAGATATTTCATGCACTGCTCTGAGATTCTATGCTATGTTCACTGTTACAGATTGTTTGAGTGCAATGTTGTACCTCATCTATCTGGGGAAACAGAGCCTAGGGCAGGGCTGTGAGCAACACCCAAGGAGTCTTCCCCCTGCTCTGCATCCCTGGAGCAGGTCCCTCCCTGGGCAGAGCCATCTGAGAACCCCTGCCCTCTCAACAATTTGGGCTACTGTATAAATATTTGAGAAGTGAAAAAGTGGTGGCTGTGTAGGGAGAAATAAAAGAAAATCTCTTTGCACCTTCTCCTTACTTTCCATTTGTTTTCTCCAAAAGTTAACTTGCATCAGGATCTCCTGGAAAACATTTTCTGAGTCCTGTGCCCCCAATTATTTAATTCAATAGGTCTGCCAGGAGGCCAGAAACCAGCACTTTCATAACTGTTCCGGATAATTCTGATTACATGTCCAAGGAGCCCCCGTTTGAAGACTCACCCCTGAGTGCTTGAATCATGAGATCTGAGTTTTGCTGTGTTCAGAAGTGGATGGTGGAGAGGGTTTGCCTGCTGTAAGGATTGTGGGTCTCCATTCAGCCACACCACCAGCAAGGGGCACTCCAAGTTGGTGAACATGTTCATATATTGGGTATGGTGACATATCCCAGCTTCTCAGGAACAGAAACTCCTTCACTCCCAGATATTGCCCTGTACATCACTCTATCTGGGATTTCATTTGTATTCTTTATCATATCTTTTAATAATTGATAAACATAAGTGGAACATTTCTCTGAGTTCTGTGAGCTGGTCTGAAAGTGTGCAAGTATTAGTGGCTCAGTCATGTCCCACTCTTTGTCAACCCCCTGGACTGAAGCCTGACAGGCTCCTCTGTCTATGGAATTCTCCAGGCAAGAATACTGGAGTGGGTTGCCATTTCCATCCCCAGGGGATCTTCCAAGCCAGGGATCGAACCTTGGTTGTGAGCTGATCTGCTGCTGCTGCTGCTAAGTCACTTCAGGCGTGTCCGACTCTGTGTGACCCCATTGACGGCAGCCCACCAGGCTCCCCCGTCCCTGGGATTCTCCAGGCAAGAACACTGGAGTGGGTTGCCATTTCCTTCTCCAATGTGTGAAAATGAAAAGTGAAAGTGAAGTCGCTCAGTCATGTCTGAACCGTAGCGACCCCATGGACTGCAGCCTACCAGGCTCCTCCGTCCATGGGATTCTCCAGGCAAGAGTACTGGAGTAGCTTGCCATTGCCTTCTCCGGTGAGCTGATCTAGCAGTAATTAAATCCAAAGAGGAGAACGTGAGAATCTCTGATTTGTAGCTAAATCAGACAGAAGTTTCAGATGACTTGGAGACTTACTACTTGTGACTGACATCTGAAGTAAGAGACACTTTCAAGGAATTGAACCCTTAACTTGCAGTATCTGATGACTTCTCCAGGTATAGATATGTCAGAATCGAGTTAAATCACCCAGCTGGTATTGTAGAATTGTTTGGTTCGGGTAAAAAACCGTCATATATCTGGTGTTAAAAGTTTCAGTATGGCAGTAATGTTAGAGCAAAGGAGAAACCCAGTATGAAGAGTGAATTTTTTCTTTACAGGCCTTTTTTTTTGTAGCAACCCAAACTGACTAAGACAAGCCGGTATTGTTATCAGCATTTTATTCGTAAGAAAACTAAACTCGTCAGGAAACTTGTCCAAGGCCATAGAGCTAGTAAGCAATAAAATTGAAATACAAAATTAGATCTGATTATCAGTTCAAATATCCTTTTATGCAGCTATTTTTTCATTAATGCATTCAAAAATATTTACAGCATATCGATCAATACTAGCTTCCCTGGTGGCTCAGACAGTGAAGAATCTGCCTGTAATGCAGGAGCCTGGGTTCCATCCCTGGGTTGGGAAGATTCCCTGGAGAAGGGACTGGCTACCCACTCCAGTATTCTTGCCTGGAAAATCCCATGTACAGAGGAGCCTGGCGGGCTATAGTCCATGGGGTCACAAAGAATCGGACACAACTGGGCGGCGCAGGTGCAGACGCGGGAGACGCCCGGCTCCGGCGCAACCGACCACGTGCAGAATCGTGGCTGAGATGAGCTACCCCGTGCCCAGGGTTAGGGCGGTGGCCAAGAGGAGCTGTACCACGTCCAGGAGGCGGTGGCTGCTTGGGCACCGGAGGGCTGAGAGGAGCTGATCTACATTCAAAGCAGGAGGGGCGGCCTTGAGGAGATACCCCTCGTCCAAGGTAAGGTACAGCGGCTGCGCCTTGCTGGAGCAGCTGGGAAGAGATACTCCACGACCAAGTGGAATATAAGAATCCAGTGTTCTGGGGAGGAAGGAACAAGATGGCGGAGGGATAAGATGGCAAGACCACTTTCTCCCCCACAAATTCATCAAAAGAACATTTGAACGCGGAGTAAAGTCCACAAAACAACTTCTGAATACTGGCAGAGGACATCAGGCTCCCAGAAAAGCAGCCCATTGTCTTCGAAAGGAGAGAGAAGAAATCCAGCTCCACCCACCAGAACACCAACACATGCTTCCCTAACCAGGGAACCTAGACAAGTCACCCGTCCAACCCCACACACAGCGAAGAAACTACATAATAAAGAGAACTCCACAAACTGCAAGAAGAGGGAAAGGCCACCCCAAGCAAAGCAATATAAGCAAGATGAAGAGGCAGAGAAATACCCAGCAAGTAAAGGAACAAGATAATTGCCCACCAACACAAACAAAAGAAGAAGATATAGGGAATTTACCTGATAAAGAATTTCAAATTTTGATGGTGAAAATGATTCAAAATCTTGAAAGCAAAATGGAGTTACAGATAAATAACCTGGAGAAAAGGATTGAGAAGATGAAAGAAAGATTTAATAAGGACTTAGAAGAAATAAAAAAGACTCAATATACAATGAATAATGCAATAGATGAGATCAGAAACACTCTGGAGGGAACAAACAGTAGAATAACAGAGGCAGAAGACAGGATAAGCGAACTAGAAGATAGAATTGTAGAAATAAATGAAACAGAGAGGAAAAAAGAAAAACGAATTAAAAGAAATGAGGACAATATTAGAGACCTCTGGGACAATGTTAAACGCTCCAACATTCGAATCATAGGAGTCCCAGAAGAAGAAGACAAAAAGAAAGACCATGAGAGAATACTTGAGGAGATAATAGTTGAAAACTTCCCTAAAATGGGGAAAGAAATAATCACCCAAGTCCAAGAAACCCAGAGAGTCCCCAACAGGATAAACCCAAGGCAAAATACTCCAAGACACATATTAATCAAATTAACAAAGATCAAACACAAAGAACAAATATTAAAAGCAGCAAGGGAAAAGCAGCAAATAACACATAAGGGGATTCCCATAAGGATAACAGCTGATCTTTCAACAGAAACTCTTCAGGCCAGAAGGGAGTGGCAAGACATACTTAAAGTGATGAAAGAAAATACCCTACAGCCCAGATTACTATACCCAGCAAGGATCTCATTCAGATATGAAGGAGAAATCAAAAGCTTTACAGACAAGCAAAAGCTGAGGGAATTCAGCATCACCAAACCAGCTCTCCAACAAATGCTAAAGGATCTTCTATAGACAGGATACACAGAAAGAGTGTATAAACTTGAACCCAAAGCAATAAAGAAAATGGCTACGGGATCGTACTTATCAATAATTACCTTAAACGTAAATGGGTTGAAATTTTCAAAAAGGCTAGGAAACAATTCTCATAGCCATCAATAGTTCAGTGTTGAGTTCATGAATAGTTTTTAAGTTTGGGACAAACTGTAGTATTTGCTATTTGAAGTACTATTTGTAACTGGCATATTACGATGTAACATTGGTCTTCATTTCCATCTTAAAACGCCTAAAAATGCCTAACAGGTTTTTAGATTTGTGAATTTTAGTTGAAATGTATTTTACGATGTTACTAAACCTGCAGAAATATTGAAATATTTCAGAGAACTTATTCACTGTACATTTAATTTATTTTATTTATAAAAGTTATGAACTGTAGAAAGTTTTACTTGTTGGGTCAAATGCTTGTTGCTTCAAATGCTTGTTGCATTTGAAGTGCTAGTTACAAGAAAATCAAATACCTTCAATGTATAAATGCTATTAAGTTTTTAAAGGACTCTGGAGTATAAGTAAGTTTGTTTAAAGAAATTTAGTCTGTTCAACTTGAAAAAAATAAATAAAATTGGAAAAAAATTAAAAAAATAAAAAAAAAAGAAATTAGAAAAAAAAAAAGAATCGGACACAACTGAGCGACTAACACTATCAATACTACATACGAGAAACCATTCTACGCAACATACAGCATTGAATATGATAAAATCCTTGTTCCAACGGAACTTACTTCCAAATATGGGAAGATATATCATAAAGAAGTAAACAAAATAACCAAAACAATAGCAGATAGTCATAAAGATCATGAAGAATACATTTTTTTTTTCAACATCAGAACTGTGGTGTTGGAGAAGACTCTTGAGAGTCCCTTGTACCAAAAGGAGATCCAACCAGTCCATTCTAAGGGAGATCGATCCTGGGTGTTCATTGGAAGGACTGATGCTAAAGCTGAAACTCCAATACTTTGGCCACCTCATGCGACGAGTTGACTCACTGGAAAAGACTCTGATGCTGGGAAGGGTTGGGGGCAGGAGGAGAAGGGGACAACCGAGAATGAGATGGCTGAATGGCATCACCGACTCTGTGGACATGAGTTTGAGTGAACTCCGGGAGTTGGTGATGGACAGGGAGGCCTGGCGTGCTGTGATTCATGGGGTCGCGGAGAGTCGGACACGACTGAGTGACTGAACTGAACTGAACTGAACATTTCCTTTAAATCTAAATGGCAAGGCAAGCCAGTCATGCCAAAATCTGAGGGAAAAGGGAAGAGACAGCACAAAAACCCTAAGTCAGAACTCTTTTATATTCACAGGGACAAAAGGGCCAGTGAGGCTGGGGTAAAACCACCAAGGGAAAGTGAACTAAGAAATGAGGTAGGAGACTTTGGCAAGGACCAGGGCACACAGGCCCAGGATCTAGGATCTTAGTCTAAGTGTGACTAAGGTCATTCTTTTCTCAAATACTTATCTGTAAGAGGCTAGATCTTCCCCAAAAGCTTCAACCAGAACAACAAACTACAACAGATGCTTATGGAAGTAGATATGAGACTTCACGGTCTTCTATTAAGCCAAGCATAACAGGGATTTGCAAAAATGTGAAACATTTCTCTTCCCACCACATTTATTCTCTGCTTTGGAAAAGATAGTTATTTCTCATGGGGGGAAAATGTGCTATTTATGTAAACATGCAAGCAGTGTATTGTTATTTTTCAATGAATTAATAAATATTTTTTGTTTTAATTTCTAAGATAATTAACACTGACAGATATAATCAGCATAAACCAACCTCTTTGGTAGTCCTCAATTATTTCTAAGAATGTACAGGGTCCTGAGACATTAGAACCACTATCTTAGTGACGCAGAGAGGAATGAGGTGTCCAGGAAAGAGGTGATCGGGGCACCTGAGAGCCCTCCCTTCTGAATACTTTCTGAACTCTTCCACACTGATCGTGAATTGCTTTGCGAAGTCGCATCTTTGACCAGGTGGGGACTGCTCAACCAGCAGCCATGGCGGAGGAGTCTCCGCACTGCGCATGGAGGGGAGGGCAGCAGACGGCTTTGTGCAGAGGCGGAGGCAGCGTGCCAAGGCGAGTGGGCTGTGCTGGCCCCTCTCCCTGCAAAACCAGCATATGTTTAGCCACATGGCTCAACAAACGAGAAAAGGAATCACTGTCTTCTGTAAGGTGCTCCATGCCCTGTGCAAGGGCCGTCTGCACTGCTGGATGATAATAAACCCTCAGTGCATTTGTTACCACTTAAAACATTTTCGAGGTGCATGCTGGGCATGTAATTGCTGTGCTGGGGAAAGCAGGGGCCGAATGCTAAGTGCAGCTGGCTGCAGCAGGGAGTAGCAAGGCTCCAGAGATTACTTCGTTGTTTTGCTTGTCTGGCAGATTCACAAGAGGTAGGGCTTCCGAGGACATGTGCAATGCCTGCTGGTGATTTCTGATCTGGCCAGAGTTGGGGGCAGAAGTCAGGATGTCTGGTGGATGGAGGTCCCTATTGCCAAGTCATCCTTCAGAAGCTCAGTCCAAGTTTCTGGACCAAAAAAAAATAAAAGCCTAAAATGTTAAAGCCAGATAACCCTGGAAACCATCCTGCCCAGCCTTTGCCAGAATGTTTTCCTCAAATCATCAATCCACCCAGATGCTTCATGAAAAGAAAAAAAAAGGCGAGTAAGAGAGAGTTGGGTGGTCAATGGAGTTTTGAAAAGGAAAATTATATCTGTTCTCCAGTTGGAGACTCTCTGTGCACATTCAGTTCAGTTCAGTTGACCTGTCTGACTCTCTGCGACCCCATGAATCACAGCACGCCAGGCCTCCCTGTCCATCACCAACTCCCAGAGCTCACTCAAACTCATGTCCATCAAGTCAGTGATGCCATCCAGCCATCTCATTCTCTGTCATCCCCGTCTCCTCCCACCCCCAATCCCTCCCAGCATCAGACTCTTTTCCAGTGAGTCAACTCTTTGCATGAGGTGGCCAAAGTATTGGAGTTTCAGCTTTAGCATCACATTAACATAGTAATAATATCTCTAAGAAATCCTGCAGTGAAGGAACCTGCTTAACTTTATTCTGATATGCATGCTCTAAGGAGGAAAATTATTTGCCCTAGGTCACACAACAAAATTCAGAATTAAAACCCAGGTCCCTTAATGTCCAGTCAAGCAGTCTTTCCCTGTAGCACAGTGAAAGCAGATCTGTTTGGCACATATTCCAAGACCTTCTAGCACTGGGATTAAAGACAGAGGTCAGACTTCAACCATCAGTTTTGATCATCCAAATATTCTAGCAATTGTCACCTTCTAGGTGCTGGTAATACAAGAAGAAGACAGGAGTGAGGAGACAAACACAGGGAGGAAGGGATTGAAAAGACTGTCCTCTAGTCCAAGTTGCAACTGCCCATGGGTAAAAGAAAATTGTTTCTCTAAGAACATCAACCAAGATTCTTTTACCAACACGTAACCATCAGAAACAGGCTGGAAAGAGATAATTTGATGATATTGTGAATTAGAGTTTTGCAAATATGCATTTAATTTAGAATTAATGGGATGTATTTTTTGTGAGTTAATTGAAAAAAAAATGATTATTAAACACAAATTCCCTGATGTTTGACAAGTAGGTAGTAAATACCCATTTTGCACATGGCAGTTAATTCCAGATAAATATGTCTTTTTCAATAACCAGCTGTTTTACTTAACAAATAAGTTGCTGTCTGGTGAAATCAGAATGAAGAATCAGAAAAAACTTGCGAAGAGCAGGGCTCAGCACCCTTCACCATCTGCCCCGGAGACTTTGTGGATAAGAGAAGTCCCAGAACAGTCCCTGAAAGCCTGCCCAATCCCCACCTCCGTCACTCAACACAGTTTCCAAAATCGCAATTCCAAGCAGTCAGGGGATAGGCTGACAAAACAATTAGACTTTGTGTGTGGTGTTCTTTGTGTTGGGCATTCCCTTCCCTCGATGCCTATTGCCCTGGCAGACCACTCAAACATCTCTTTTTTCACCAATGCCTTCAGTTCATCTCTTTTTCCTAAGTACTCCTACATCACTGTGTCTTTCACAGCACTTATAGCACTGCAGTAAAACCTGGAGATTCCTAGAGGTCAGGCTTCCAACGCATAGTTAAAACAGCTATAAAAATAATAACAATGATCTGGCAGAGGCTGCTATTTGTCTTCTCAATATCCATTTCTCCTTTACATTTGTACCAAAGCCTAGGTCCTACTGACTGTAATGGATGTAATGGATCCTAGGTCCTACTGACCGTGATGTAATGGATGGGTGTAAGACTACATTTCCCAGCTTTCCTTGCAGCTAGATGTGACCAAGTGATTAAGTTCTAACCAATAAAATACAAGCAATGTATCAACTTGCGAAATGGCTCCTTAAGGGAGCTGATTCAGCTGAGAGGTGATCTTTTTTGTCTTCACCCCATCCCCCAACCTCATCCCACATACACACACTTGTTGCTGTTAAGATTATGGACGTGATATTGGATTATGATGTAACCTTGAGGATAGAAACCACAAACTGCCAATGTTAAGGCAGAAATAGAGGTAGAGCCTGGGGCCCTTGTGACCTTTTTGGCACCACCATGTTATTCTTGGACCACTGTCTCTACTCCCTTTTATGGGAAAAAATGAATGAGAGAGTTTTAAAGCCACCATTATCACTATTTAGTTAGATATAGTTGAACTCCTAATTCACACAAATGATAGCCAGAAATATTTATGAATGCTTACAGTATGTGGTTAAGTGTTTATATTTATTCCTATCTCACGCACACAGATGAAGTCTCCATCTGTATTTTATAGGTGAAACAAAAAAATTAGATCCTCAGATGTTAAGTAGCAAGTCCAAGATCACCCAGCTAGTAATTAATTAGGTTTAAAATTGCATTGATGTTTATCTGATTCCAGGGTTTGAATTCTTAAGAAGCACAGGCCCTCAAATGAATGAAACAGTGGCTGTTCAGAGAAGCCATCAGTCTGAGAATGGTACTGGGGACCAGAGCTCAGCCTTTAACTGTCCTTGGATAGATCATGTCACCTCTGCATGACTCAGCTGCTTACCAGTAAAACAATAATATCAGCTTCTCTTCACTGAGCACATTCTATCTGCCAGGAACTCTTTTAAGCTTCTTACAAGCGTTGACTCAGTCAATGCTCACAACCCCACCATGGGACGAATACTATTACTGATCTCACTTTATAGATGAGGAGACTGAGGCTGGCACAGGAAGTTAAGTAACTTGCTCAAGGTCACAACCTTAGCAAGTAGTGGGTAGAAGCAGAGTTGATAGGACCCGGGTCCATCCATCTGTCTGACTCTGCGATGTACCCTGGGATCTTCCTCTCAGATTCCTCACAACATCCAAGTGTTACCCTGTACTCATGAGGAAATGGAAGTTTTAACTACAAAATGATGGAGTGAGGATTCAAAACTAGGTCTACTTAACATGAAAGGCAAATACCTCCCCCAGCTCCCTGGGTCGGGGGGCGTAATTTGGGGAGGTCAGTGACTGAAGATGGGACTGTGCCCCATCCAACCAGCTCTAAGCCCTGTGCTGAACAAGGGAGGACACACTGTCCACTGTGGAACTGAACGGAAGCCAAATAAAGCCAATGCAGGATGCTGAGGAAGCCCAAGAGGGGAATTTTCCTCACCCACTGCTGTTCCCCCACCCTGAGCCCCCGCAAAGAGATCTCAGTAAGCTACCTGAGCACAGAGCCACATAGTTCTCACGCACCACTGAATCAGGAAGAAAGTCTGGCCCTTAATGCACACGTAGAGATTGTATCAGTTTCCTGTGGCTGCTGTCATGAATTATCACAAACCTGAAATGTATGCTCATTAACACCAGAAATGTACTCTCTCGGTTATAGAGGCCAGAACTTTGAAATCAAGGTGTCAGCAGGCCAGGTTCCTTCCAAAGGCTCTAGAGAAGCATCTTTCTTTGCCTGTTCCCAGATTTCAACAATCCTTGGTATCCTTTGGCTTGTAGATATATCACTCCAGTCTCTGCCTCCATTGTCACATGGCATTCTCTTGTGTGTGTTTCTGCGTGTCCTGTTCTCTTCCTGCAAGGACATCAATCATTGGTTAGCATCCTCCCCAACCCAGTATGACCACCCCTTAACTTGATTACATCTCAAAGACCTCATTAAATAAAGTGACTTTCACAGGTACTGGGATTAGCACTTCAATTTATCTTTTTGAAAGACACACTTCAAAGTACTAGGGGATGATTTGCTAAACTGAACTGAATAGTTTTATTCTCTGCAAAGGAATTGTTTTCCTGTGAAGAGGGGGGCCAGCCTTCTCAGTGGTGAGATGTGAAAGTCTCCCACAGAAAACTTGTCCTCGTTTGTGCGCGCGTATCTCTGTGTGCCTCTGTTTGCTCTCTCTGTGTGTGTTTCTTGCGGCCTGCCATAATATGGAATTCCGTTCTTAGAGATGAATTTCTTGGGCAGTCTCCTAAGAGGCTATCCATTAAATTAACTGTCACTCACGTTGAATGTCAATTCATCAGACCGAAGGGCATTGAGAGAGTGGAAAATGTGATAGGAAATGCACAGGGAGCCTGCTGGTGTGTGCAGTGCTGCCCTAGTGATGCAAGTCTGAGAAGGTCTGGGCTAGGTTCTTAAGAGGCAGTACCAGGAAGGAGGAGTGAGATCAAAGAAGGAAAGGAGGTCCTGAGTTGGGCTCAGTGACTTTTTACTAATATATTCTAAAACCCCTTTCAAACATAGGTGCTCTCACCCGAGTCTTCCCAAGTGATGGTGCTGGGAGTGAGCTGTGCCATGCTCCTACATTGACGTAGTCAGAGGAAGGGATGGTGTGGGCAGGAGAGAGGTGGGAATGATCTCAGAGAGGCAGCAGTGAATGGCGGCATGAAGCAAGATCTTAATTCTCTGCCCAGGAGTTGAACCTCGGTAGATAGCAAGCCACTCCAGTACTCTTGCCTGGAAAATCCCATGGATGGAGGAGCCTCTTAGGCTGCAGTCCGTGGGGTCGCTAAGGGTCGGACATGACTGAGCGACTTCACTTTTCACTTTCACACATTGGAGAGGGAAATGGCAACCCACTCCAGTGTTCTTGCCTGGAGAATCCCAGGGACAGGGGAGCCTGGTGGTCTTCCGTCTATGGGGTCACACAGAGTTGGACACGACTGAAGTGACTTAGCAGCAGCAGCAGCAGCCTGAATGAAGGGTTTCCCTGGTGGCTCAGACAGTGAAGAGTCTGCCTGCAATGCAGGAGACCTGGATGAAGGAAGATCCCCTGGAGAAGGGAATGGTGGCCCATTCCACTATTCTTGTCTGGAGACGCCCATGGACAGAGCCTGGTGGGCTACAGTCCATGGGTTTGGAAAGAGTGAGACGTGACTGAGCAACTAACACTATCTTTACTTTTCAGCCTGAATGAAAACCAGGAGTCCTAGTCACCAGACCAGCAAGGGCTAAAGGTTAGAAACGATTTTTACCTTCAGTGGATCTTACCCTCAGTGAAAAAATCATTTATCATGGAGGTAGAAGCTGTAAATATATGAAGTTTATTATTAGAGACATAGCACAACAATAAGTGGGAAAGCACACAGAGAAACAGTTTAGTTAAGATAGAAGCAAGACAGACATTCACACCCTGAGAGAAAGGATGTGGTGGTCCCCCCTACTGAGGAGGAGCACAGAAAGAGGTGCTTAAGTCATTTATATAGGGCAGTTCTTCCAGGTCTTTTTTGTTTGTTTGTTTTATTCTTTAGCTAATTTTCTGGTTACTTTTCCCATAACTGACCTGCCCTAGGACCCTCCCCAACATGCATGAGCAACTTTCTCTCAAGATGGACTCCAGCCCAGAGGCCTATGGGAATCACATATGAGCATCACATATTATAGGGTGGTGCCCCCTCCTCGTAACCCCCCAAAGAGCCTTTCTGTGCATGTGAGATGGTTCCTTTGCCCCCAGGAGGGGGAATATATGACCTCCTGATCCTTTATTCAAACAGGGCTTACCACCCCTCTGCTCCTGCCATGACTGTTATCTTAAGGTGCATGACTGTTATCTTAAGGTACCCACAGGAAACAAAGCCTGGCTACTTTGTTTCAACTGTTACTTCCATTTCAAAGAGCAAACAGGAGACTGGTTGTAGATATCTAACCTGGAGCCCACCTACCCCTTTTTCGGGAAATGAAAACAGGAGACTAGTTGTTAAATATTAAGCCTGAAGCCCATTTTTTTTCTTGCTCCAATAAATGTAAACAGGTGGCCAGTTGTAAATGCCTAGCCTTGGCATCTATCTCCAGGGAGGGGATGGAGGGGGCAAAACAGAGCTTCTAGTCCCAGCCCTTCTACTTGGCAGCCAGGGGACTTGACAGGAGTCTCTTGCCTCTCTGGACTGCCCCCTACCTGTGAAATAAGAGCCTTAGGTGTAGTTGGTGAGTCTCCCAGATCTGGGCAGATTGCCAGGCTGTCTCACACCTCTCCACGTGGCCAGGTGCAGGTGCCATGGTTACAGTGTATTGGCTCTCCATCACTCACTTAGGAAAGCGCCACCGAAGTAGCAGCTCCTCTGAAACGGAGATGGGAGAAAGAAAGAGGAAAGGGAGGGGGATGGGCACGCAAGTGAAGCCGAGGAAATCTGCTTCAAATTGTGGGGAAAGTGGAACAGTAAAGGGGTCTCCATCAGCAGGATGGCTCTCGGCAAGCAGAGCGGAAGTGGTCCAAATTAACCCTAATAGGAAACCTAGCACTCCACACTGCCAAGTACACATCCAGAGTGAAAGTCATTTGAAGATTTTTCTGCCACCAAATCAAACCGTTCTTTTCCCATTAACAGCCCGTCACATGCAGTAGGTATTCTTGGCTCGTGCTATTATGCCTCTGGGTTATTGTTTTAAATTTGAGTCATTACAACAAATTACTGTACTTAGCCCTTCTCAAGAAGCTCTGAGGGCTTATTGTCACTCAGACGTCCTCCTCGCTTGCCTCTCCTGCAGCCGTGCTGCCAAAATGAAGGAGAGCTATGCTGTCCAGATATTCTGGATGCCCCAGACCTCCGGGTGGGCTCCGAGGTTTGCCCCTGGGCATGATCATCACCCTCCTTGGTTCCCAGTGTCTAATTCAGAAGTCGTTACCCTGCCCTTTGGGAGAGAAGGCACTAGAAGCCAAAATAATAAAATCCGCCACTTCCTGAGTCTGCTCCATATGCCAGACTCTGGGCTAAGCTAAGACCACCGGGTGCCTTGTGTGGGAATTTAAAAAGTGAGGAAGGTCTGCTGGGGGATGGGCTGGCTTTGTCTTTGAACTTGGGAAGTTGTGAGCCTCGAAGCATGGACTATGGGGGAAGTGAGGAGGAGCAGAGGGGCTACAGATTGGATGTGGACTTCCACCACCAGGCTATGGTTCTGCCCTGAGGCCAGGCACAGGGTCACAGTGAGAGCCCTCAAGGGGCCCAGGCGGGCACTGGTTATATTCCGATACTGTTGACATCACAGGGCACAAGCAGGCAGGTGATGTTCAGCAGTAAATATCAATAGCAGGGTCCACATTTTCCCCAGAAACTGAAAAATCAGCATATTTCCTGTGTCTTGAGGGATCATGAAGACGTTTTTCAGTCTTCAGTGACCTGGTTTAATTATTCCCTTTGCTGGACTATGCACAAACATTTATACTAGCAACTGCAAAATTTTGTGTGTATGTGTTAGTCACTCTGAAGGAGGAAACAGAACAGGCTCCGTCTTGAAAGCAGGACTCTTATCTTGGTCTAGACTATGGACTTTGAACTATATGCCCAGTAACTATGGAAATGACATACCAACTGGAAAACCAGACCCCCAGATGGAAGAGTCGCAGGGTTCATACCTAGACTCTCTGTCACCTAAAAGAATACCCTAATTATCTGTGTAACTGAATAGAATCATACATTCTATTATGCTTATTGGGGTATGACCACAGGCCTATTGATAATTGTCCACTGTTAACTACCTAGGCCTAAGGCATATGAATCACGGGTTATCTTTGACTGTATCTTTCTTTTCCTTTGTTCAGACTAGTTTCAGGGAATTTGGGGAGGTGGGTTTGGGCACGTACACTTAGGGTATATAAGGTTTTCACAAAAACTGATCAGGCTCCTTGGTGAAGAGGAGACTCTGCCTTGGGCCTGCTGGTGTAATAAACTGCACTCCACTATCTGCATTGTCCTTCTGAGTGAGTTTCTTTCCCGGAATGCGTGGCTACAATAACTCAGCTGTGTTTGACTCTGCGACCCCATGGACTGTAGGCCAACAGTATTCTCTGTCCATAGAATTCGCCAGGCAAGAACACTGGAGTGTGTTGCCATTCCCTTCTCCAGGGGATCTTCCCAACCCAGGGATGGAACCTGGGTCTCTTGCATTGCAGGCAGATTCTTTACTGTATGACCCGTCAGGGAAGCCCCTCACAAAACCCCACCCCACTCCCACCTGGGTTGGGACGCACAGTTTTGAGGACATTAGCCCACTGTGTCCCCGTTTGCCTGGCAAAGCACAAAAGCTATTCTTTCTTGCTTCACCCAAAACTCTGTCTCGAGGTTTAATTTGGTGTTGGGGTACAGAGGCCGGATTCAGCTTCAATTTCAGCACTGCTTCTGTCCCAGAGAGGCTTTATCTCAAAAAAGGATACCTCGTTCCTCCTCTTCTGCCTGTTTATAATCTAAATCCCCATATGTCTTTTCTTTGTAACTGGAGCATGACCACTTTTTCTTTTCCCTAATCTCTGCCAAATGGCTCCAAAATTTCGTTCTCTGGGGAGCGTTGAGATCTCTCCACAGGTGCTGCACCCCCCTCCCCCCGTCTCTCCACGCCCTTTTCCAAGGCAAACACAGTTTCTCCTACTCTGATACTTTTTATAACTCTCGCCAGAAGCTTGTTAAATCTGCTCAACTCAAGGTGCATCCCTGCTCTGTCATTCCCCCGCCACCCCCAGCCATCCAGTCTAAGGATCAGTATCTAAAAATTCTTCCTTTGTCTATTCTGCATCTCTTCTTCTGCATTTTCAGTCCCTCTCTCTTCCCTGTTCCACATTTCTGGACTATAGCAGTGAGCCTGGCATCTTGCATCACCACATGCCGGGAGTGGGCGATGGGGGATTCATCATCACCATTCTGCTACTGCTACTTCAAGGGTTTTGAGCAAGGCTCCTTTCCCCAAAGAGGAAGATGGGATTCAATGAGCTGACTGTCTGGGATCCTTCCTAGCCCTAATGTTCATTCCTTCTGACACTATGGTCTCAAAATAAGAAGTACATTGCTTTCCAGCCTTCTTCAAAAGGGATGAGCCTAGTTTCCAGGATCCTTTACAGAGGATTCTTCCATTTCTTATTAATACTTTACAACTAGACTTCCCTGGTGACCCAGTGGATAAGAATCCACCTGCCAGTGCAGGAGACCTGGGTTCAATCCCTGCTTTGGGAAGATCCTTTGGAGAAGGAAGTGGCAACCCATTCCAGTGTTCTTGCCTGGGAAATCCCATGGCTAGAGGAGCCTAGCAGGCTATAGTCCATGGGGTCACAAAGAGTCGGACAGGACTTAGTAATTAAACTATAACACGAAGAGCTGACTCATTTGAAAAGACCCTGATGCTGGGAGAGATTGAAGGCGGGAGGAGAAGGGGATGATGGAGGATGAGATGGTTGGATGGCATCACCAACTCAATGGACATGAGTTTGAGTAAACTCTGGGAGTTGGTGATGGACAGGGAGGCCTGGCATGCTGCAGTCCATGGGGTCACAGTCAAGACATGACTGAGCGACTGAACTGAACTGAACTGAGAGCACTTCATCTATAATTAGGCATCCTGACACCCAAGAAGGAGCTGGAAGAGTCGTATGGCCCAAGGTTTTGCAACCCTAACTTTGGAGAAATCCCTATTAACATCTTCCACAGGGAAATTCCCTTAGATATAACATTTGGAAAATTCCATTAGGATCTCACTTCACCCCAGTGTCTGTCTCTCTTCCTGCTGTTCATCTCTCCAGTAAACATTGGTTCCAGCAATTGCACCCCACTCTGTAAACCCTGAGACCAAAGGCACAAACACATTGTATGAAGTTAAGACCTGAAACTTCCCCTGGGTCAGGCAGTTCCTACAATTCTTTCACTTAACATTCAGAGAAACAGATGAGTTCAAAAGAATAGGCACGTGGATTGTTACCTAGTAAGACACTCTCTTAAAGATATTTTCAGAGGTGTTACAGCTATTTTCTTGAACCATTGTGAAGAAGAAGGTTAACATTAAACTGTGGGCAAACTTTTCTGAATGTTCAACACATACACATGCATACATAGACATACTTGTACAATGCACGCACCCACTTATGGACCTTTCAGCTTGTAGTTCAGAGAAAAGTAAAGAAATGTTAAACAAAACAGGTGACCACTTTGGAGCTGACTGAAAACTAGAACAATTTGACGTCTGGAGGGGCAAATAAATGGCTTTTAGTCACGGAAATGGGCATGTGGATATTCACTTTAAAACACCTGTTTTAAAAACATCTCTTGGGGAGAGCTTCCATCTATATTAGAATTCATAAAACAAAAACACTCTGAATATGTTATTAAAATGTTAACACCAGAAGCACTATGAGAGGAGCCAGAGATACTCTGGTTACCTAAAGAGGCTTCAAGGAGGGAAATCCCTAAGCAACTATAGTCCTCAATAAGCTTTTGTTTTTATATATAAAAACACAGCAATGGTTGCAAGATCTTAGATACTTTGTTTCTGATTGTTAGGAAGAATTATCTCCTCAAGGAGTTGTAGGAGAAAGGGGAAAATAGAAAGAAAATGAAGATAAGCTAAGATTTCCTGTGTAATGTTCCAGGGAACTAACTGGCAGGAGTGGTGTCTTGCCACCCTGGCCACTATCCTGCAAGGCAGGTGGCCCAGACTCCTATTTCTATGTATGCATGCTAAGTCACTTCAGTCATGTCCTACTCTTTGCTACCCTATGAACTGAACTGCCAGGGTCCTCTGTCCATGGGATTCTGAAGACAAAAATAATGGAGCGGGTTGCCATGCCCTCCACCAGGGGATCTTCCTGACCCAGGGACTGAACCTGCAGTTCCTGCATTGCAGGCAGATTCTTTACCTCTGAACCACCAGGTACACCCCCGTTTCTATAACAGATGTGAAAATCAAGACTTTCAGAGACTAAGTTACCTATCTCCATTACAAATGTCTGATTCCAAAGGAGACCTCTCTCCCACCAGCTAATGGAAAGGGACCTTCTGAAGCCAATGGCACAGTTTCTGTTGCAGCCTCAGTTTTCGACTGGGCCCAGACTTATTACACGCTCAACACATCAAAGTCTCGACATTATGGATGCTTTCCTAAACAAGAGGCTATGTGGGAAATGAATCATAAGTACCAGTTTTCTTTAAAACATTCTTAGGGTGATGCTTTAGAAGCCAAAATTGAGAGGGAAGATAATTCTTCCAGACCCTTGTCTCTTAAGACTTTTAGAGTAGAAAAGAGATATTATGGGCTTTGAAGCCAGATAAACTTGGGTTTGAATCCCAACTCTGCCACTCAGTGGCTAAGTGAGCTCAAGTAAGCTACTTAACCTCCCTGAGTCTCAGTTTTCATATTCATAAAAGGTATGCATGATTAAGATTGAATAGTAGTGGACTTCCCTGGTGGTCCAGTGGTTAAGAATCCGCCTGCCAATGCAAGGGACACAAGTTCAATTCTTCCAGGTAGATCCCACATGCCACAGAGCAGCTAAACCTACACACACCGACTACTGGAACCCACATACATGAGAACCCGTGCTCTGCAACAGGAGAAGCCACCACAATGAGAAGCCCGTGCCCCGCAACCAGAGAGTAGCCCCCACTCGCCACCTGCACGCAGCAACGAAGACCCAGTGCAGCCACAGATCAATAATAAAAAGATTGAATAGTAGTAATAATAGCTAACATTTATTCAGCATACCATATGTGTCAGTATCTTTTCTATGTCCTTTGCGTGTACAAACACAGTCTTCTGACAGTAAATTTGTAACAAGGGTGTTCTAGTACCATTTTATAGATCAGGTTACTGAGAGGCAGAGGTGTGGGATAACTCACCCAAGGCCAAAGGGATACTTAGTATTACAGCCAGGGTTCCATGGCAAGCAACCAGAACCCGGAGCCTGGGTTCCTGTGTACTTAATGTACCTCCAGATGATGTTATGTTGGAGCATCACCTAGCACAGGGTCAGGCCCTGGTGTTAGATGTATTTTAGTGTCCCTGTGCCCCTTTCCCTTCCTTGTCCCTTGTCAGATTGACTTGCCTCTATCTTGAAGGGCAGGGGCAGAAATTACCTTCAATCCATGAAAAGCCTATATTAAATGGTTGTAAGAAGAAAACTGGCCCAAGATTCCTTATCACAATTCCGTTAGAATCCAGCCACAGCTGTTCACACCTGTCTAAGAAGCATAACAGTCTGTGACAGAAAGAAAACTTGGAGATTATCTAGTCCGTTCACACATTCATCTGTGAAAGAAACAAAGGCCTGGAGAGAACCAAGAGCATACCCCGCTCCACATAGTTTGCTTGACATTGAAGATTGAAGAAAGACATAGCAGCAGAGGGTTTTAAGGGGTCTTGTTTAAAGATTATTTTATATTATAGTTGATACTGTGGGCTTCCCTGATAGCTCAGTTGGTAAAGAATCCACCTGAAATGCAGGAGACCCTAGTTTTACTCCTTGGTTGGGAAGATCTGCTGGAGATTCTTGGGCTCCAGTATTCTTGGGCTTCCCTTGTGGTTCACCTGGTAAAGAATCTGCCTGTAATTCAGGAGACCTGGTTCTATCCAATACTCCAGTATTCTGGCCTAGAAAATTCCATGGACTATATAGTCAATGGGGTTGCAAAGGGCTGGACACCACTGACCAACTTCCACTTCACTTCAACAATACTGTGATCATTTCAGATGTACAGCAAAGTGTTTGTTATACAAGTCCCTGTTCTTTTTCAAATTATTTTCCCTTTTAAGCTGTTATATAATATTGGATAGAGTTCCCTGTGCTACACAGTGGGTCCTTGTTGGTTATCTGTTTTAAGTACAGCAGTGTGTACATGTCTATCCCAAACTCCCCCATCAACCCTTCCCCTCTTGTAGCCATGAGTTTGTTCTCTAAGTCTGTCTCTGTCTGTTTTGTAAACAAGTTCATTTGTATCACTTTTTTTTAGATTTCACATATAAGAAATATCATACAGTATTTGTTTTTCTCTATCTGACTGACTTCACTTGGTATGACATTCACTAGGTCCATCCATATTGCTGCAAATGGCATTATTTCATTCTTTTCAATGGTTGAATGATATTCCATTGTATTTATATACTGCATTTTCTTCTTTTTTTTTAATGTTGGACTCATTCTCTTTATCACCAATTTTCAAGATAATGAGTTGCTTCCTTATCATTCTCCAAAGGGCATATACACAAATGTGCACACACAATCATTATAAGCTTTTCAATGTAAACATTTTTATGAGCTTCAATCCATTGTAATTATCATCATGTTTGAGCTCAGATTGTCCCATCTTTGATCACTAGGAGCCCTTTAAAGCTGGTTTCTGAATCCTTCTGATGTGACCCTAGCAGTATTTGACAGTTTTCTTTCTCTCTGGTAATACAGGATGCTGTAGGCTTGTCTTGTTCATTTCTTAACCATGTCCCCAATTTGACCACTCCTCCCCAAAGCCCTGGTTTCTTTTAATGAGAAATTATAATGAGAGTTTACATTGTATCACAATCTAAGCATAAAGAATACACACTATTTCTGGGTTGATTATTGTTTTGGGGCTGTTATTGGACAGAACTACAAAATATATATTAAATATTTGTTACTGATACTATCACATATTGATATTGATAATTCCAATTACAACTCAAGCTTCTATGTAACCACTTTTCTATTATATCCCTTTTCTTCCATATAAAAATTATTTTTTAAAAAAATTAATTTATTTTAATTGGAGGCTAATTACACTACTGTAGTGGTTTTTGCCATACATTGACATGAATCAGCCATGGGTGTAGATGTGTTTCCCATCCTGAACCCCCCTCCCACCTCCCTCCCCATCCCATCCCTCTGGGTCATCCCAGTGCACCAGCCCCGAGCACCCAGTCTCATGCATCTAACCTGGACTGGCGATCTATTTCACATATCATAATATATACGTTTCAATGCTGTTCTTTCAAATCATCCCACCCTCGCCTTCTGCCACAGAGTCCAAAAGTCTGTTCTTTACATCTTTGTCTCTTTTGCTGTCTCGCATATAGGGTCATCGTTACCATCTTTCTAAATTCCATATATATGCATTAGTATACTGTATTGGTGTTTTTCTTTCTTACTTACTTCACTCTGTATAATAGGCTCCAGTTTCATCCACCTCATTAGAACTGATTCAAATGCATTCTTTTAAATAGCTGAGTAACATTCCATTGTGTATATGTACCACAGCTTTCTTATCCATTCGTCTGCAGGTGGACATCTAGGTTTCTTCCATGTCCTGGCTTTATATACTGCATTTTCTTTATCCATCCCCCTATCGCTGGACATTCGTCATCAGAGGGTTTTGGGCTGTGGAAAGGACATAGGAGACAAATAAGGAGTTGGAGGATGGACCCTCTCTGGGATACTAGAAGATAAACTAACAGACATGTGGCCAAATTCCTGTGACTACTTGGAAGTAGCCTCTGTAAGAGACAGATTGAGCCTATAATTCATCAACCCAGCCCTCAGTGTGAAGGACAACTTCATCCAGCAGATCATTAGCTGCCAGGTGCCCTGCTGACCACTAACTTTCTTGCCTATATCACAGCTCCAAAGCGGAGCCCCATCTATGACCTACTGTCCATGGCCTCAGAACTATCCAAGGTAAGAACAGCAGCCTCTTTAAAGCCCAGTTGAATAATCAGGCATAAAAGATATTCTCACTGAGCACCAGTTTGTTCCAATAGATCTGAAGGGTATGCTGCTGAGCTGCTGCTGAGTCACTTCAGTCGTGTCCAACTCTGTGCGACCCCATAGACGGCAACCCACCAGGCTCCCCCATCCCTGGGATTCTCCAGGCAAGAACACTGGAGTGGGTTGCCATTTCCTTCTCCATCTGAAGGGTATTCAGTTCAGTTCAGTTCAGTTCAGTCACTCAGTCGTGTCCGACTCTTCGCGACCCCATGAATCACAGCACGCCAGACCTCCCTGTCCATCACCAACTCCCGGAGTTCACTCAAACTCATGTCCATAGAGTCGGTGATGCCATCCAGCCATCTCATTCTCTGTCGTCCCCTTCTCCTCCCGCCCCCAACCTTTCCTAGCATCAGAGTCTTTTCCAGTGAGTCAACTCGTCGCATGAGGTGGCCAAAGTATTGGAGTTTCAGCTTTAGCATCAGTCCTTCCAATGAACACCCAGGATTGATCTCCTTTAGAATGGACTGGTTGGATCTCCTTGCAGTCCAAGGGACTCTCAAGAGTCTTCTCCAGCACCACAGTTCAAAAGCATCAATTCTTCAGCGATCAGCTTTCTTCACAGTCCAACTCTCACATCCATACATGACCATGGGAAAAACCATAGCCTTGATTAGACAGACCTTTGTTGGCAAAGTAATGTCTCTGCATTTAATATGCTATCTAGGCTGGTCATAACTTTCCTTCCAAGGAGTAAGCATCTTTAAATTTCCTGGCTACAATCAGCATCTGCAGTGATTTTGGAGCCCAGAAAAATAAAGTCTGACACTGTTTCCACTGTTTCCCCATCTATTTCCCAAGAAGTGATGGGACCAGATGCCATGATCTTTGTTTTCTGAATGTTGAGCTTCAAGCCAACCTTTTCACTCTCCTCTTTCACTTTCATCAAGAGGCTTTTGAGTTCCTCTTCACTTTCTGCAATAAGGGTAGTGTCATCTGCATATCTGAGGTGATTGATATTTCTCCCGGCAATCTTGATTCCAGCTTGTGCTTCTTCCAGCCCAGCGTTCCTCATGATGTACTCTGCATAGAAGTTAAATAAGCAGGGTGACAATATACAACCTTGACATACTCCTTTCCCTATTTGGAACCAGTCTGTTATTCCATGTCCAGTTCTGACTGTTGCTTCCTGACCTGCATACAGGTTTCTCAAGAGGCAGGTCAGGTGGTCTGGGATTCCCATCTCTTTCAGAATGTTCCACAGTTTATTGTGATCCACACAGTCAAAGGCTTTGGTATAGGTAGAGGGGAAAGATCCTGAAGGGTATAAGTGAAGTCAAAACCACAAAGATCTATTGAGACCCTGAGGACCCATAATATATGTAACATGCATATATATTTTATTAATATTTGAAATGATATGAAAGACTGGGCGATACTGCTGCATCTAGGGATGGTCATAGGGTTGAAGGGCCAAACAGAGGTCAGTCACAAAAAATTCCTTTGACTTTTATAACAAGCAAAATGTTAATGAACAGCCCAGCCAAGGTCTTCAGAAGAAAAAAGTTTTGCACATGAGTTTAATAAAAGCATGATCATTTAGAAAAAAAGAGCTAATGAGATAATAATACCCACATAAATTGAAAAAAGGAGTCCAACCAGAGTAACTGAATCCACTGCTCATGATTCCTGGCTTCATCTTCATCAGTCTTGTCTTTTGGTAATGAACCTGTAATACTTTTTACTCTTATGATTCCAAGTTATTCATGTTAGGCCTATCCTTTCTACCTTGAGCAAGTAGAATAGTAGCCCATAATGTTAGAGCAAAGAACCTTATGAATAATATATACTGCCTTCTCCTGATACTATCAGAGGATGCTAAGAATCCCAGAGATAAATGACTCATTCAAGATTGCACAGCTGATTGCAGATCTAAACTGGAGTCCATGTTGAGGATCTTTCCCCTCTACCTTCCTATTTATCCAAGTTATTGCTGTACTTTCCTGAATGTATTATACTCGTCTCTCTCTCTCCCTCTCCCTCCCATCCCGCACCCCAACTCCGGACATTCAGATGAATATAATTCCACTGGACAGGTTCCCAATTGACAGCTTAAGCTGGTCAGCCCCAGTAATTCATGTATCCACAACACTGCAAATGCACAAACCAGACACATGGTAAAGGGCCCCAGATTTTAATTATATCTTATTTCACAGCTGCAGTCAATTCCTGCTACAGCTTAATAACCAGGTTGCACGAGCCATGAACACTTTTTGTTGTTAATTTTGCTCAGGAAAATTGAGTTTTTACTATCATTTTGGTAGAGATGCTTATCATAACAATTATGATAAAGTGATGAGGCTTGAAAACATCTGCAGGAATGAACTTGGAGACAGAAGGATGTCAGTTAGTCTGGTTGTGAGGGAAATCTGCTGTGCAAAATGTAGATTATGGCTCTGTCTCCTGCTGAGAACAACCAACCGGATGAATAAGGGGGCCCAGGCTTTTCCCCACCCCCTCCTGGAATGCCAAGGAATACTGTAAGCCCTCAGTGTCATGGACTGACTCCATTGTAGTCAGTACCCACCCTCTGCTATGGCTTTAGAGAGATTTGTAATAAAGGGGCAAAAATGTCAGGCTAGTCACAGAGACGAGAAGAAAGAACCTTTAAAAAGTGCCATTGTACAGATGAGAAAGGGCTTCCCAGGTGGCTCAGTGTTAAAGAATCTGCCTGCCAATGCAGGAGACGTGGGTTTAATACCTGGGTCTGGAAGATCCCCTAGAGTAGGAAATGACAACCCACTCCAGTATTCTTGTCTGGAGAATCCCATGGGTAGAGGAGCCTGGTAAGCTATAGTCCATAGGGTCTCAAAGAGGCAGGCGCAACTTGGGGACTAAACAATAAGAACAGATGAGAAACTGACACCAGAGGAGGGGGGAGTGACTTTCCCAAGATTGAACAACTAATAAATGATAACTGAGCCATCTGGTCATGTGCCTGAGCTCGCTCTTTCTCTGCCTAAAATACATCCAATCAGAGCTTACATAAGAAAATGAATAGGATAGCCTAGAAGCCCTGGGAAGAGGCCAGATCCTGGTCACTCTGATAGGTCAGATCCAGGATAGATGCACAAACCAAAATGAATATGTCACCATCTGTGATGTTGTTTGGGAATCAGGGAATAGTGTGTATCAGAGATGCAGGTCATTGGGGTTGAAGAAGAAGAGGAATGTCAAAGGAATCCAGGATGTCCCCAACCTAGAACAATGAGAAAGTCAAAAATAAATGCAAATAAACCAAATCCCACAAATGTCCCCAGCAGCTTCTTCATAGAGAAAGGACTGGACATCCACATGACTGGACATCATTTTACTACTGATGCTGTGGAAGAGGTTCATAAGAAGGAGACCTGCTTCTGTCCTCCTGGAGGGTATCTGAAGGCTCCCTCTAGACATTATTTAGTGCTACACAGTCATGCTTAGGACTGAACTATTGTAACAGATTTCCTCAATTCTTAGCACTCTATTAGGCTTAGGTTTCCCTGGTGACTCAGGCGGTAAACAATCTACCTGCAATGCAGGAGACCTGGGTTTGATCCCAGGTCAGGAAGATCCCCCAGAGAAGGGAATGGCAATCCACTCCGGTATTCTTGCCTGAAGAATTCCATGGACAGAGGAGCCTGGTGGGCTATAGTCCTTGGGGTTGCGAAGAGTTGGGCATGACTGAGTGACTAACTTTTCCACTTTAGACACTATTAATTGGTAAGATGTATCCTCACTTTCACTTTTCACTTTCACGCATTGGAGAAGGAAATGGCAGCCCACTACAGTGTTCTTGCCTGGAGAATCCCAGGGACGGCGGAGCCTGGTGGGCTGCAGTCTATGGAGTCGCACAGAGTCAGACACGACTGAAGCGACTTAGCAGCAGCAACAGCATCAATTTAATAAGAGCTTTTGGGGAAGAAAACAAGCACTACAATAAATATGCACATTTATCATGAGACACAAGCCTATTTCAGAAATGCAAAACTGAGCTTTAACCAATAGAGCCAACAATGTACAGCAGTGATCCCCAGCCTTTTTGGCACCAGGGACTGGTTTCATAGAAGACAATTTCTCCACAGACAGGTGGGTGGGCAAGGTGGGGGATGGTTTCAGGATGATTCAAGCACATTACATTTACTGTGCTAATGACAATCTGTATTTGCAGCCACTCCCCAGCGCTAACATTACTGCCTCAGCTCCACCTCAGATCATCGGGCATCAGATTCTTATAAGGAGCAGGCAACCCAGATCCCTGGCATGAGTAGTTCACAGTAGGGTTCCCGCTCCTTTAAGAATCTAATGCTGCCACTCTCTGACAGGAGGCTGAGCTCCGGCGGTAATGTGAGGGATGGGGAGCAGCTGTAAATACAGATGAAGCTTCACCACTACCAGTCTGTGGCCCAGGGGTTGGGGATCCTTGATATACAGAATATAGAAGTCATATGCCTTTTGGTATATGTATGGCAGTGTCCCTTCACTGTTCACCTGAAACTATCACAGCGTGGTTTGTTAATCAGCTATAATCCAACACAAAATAAAAAGTTTAAACTGAGATTAAAAAGCAAAAAGAAGTCACATGTCTTTGTATAGAATAGCTTACCAGGAGATGAAGTGGGGTGAAAGGGAGACTGATTCCAGGAAGACTGTGGCAAGTTCAGTTCAGTCGCTCAGTCGTGTCCGACTCTCCGCGACCCCATGAATCACAGCACGCCAGGCCTCCCTGTCCATCGCCAACTCCCGGAGTACACTCAAACTCATGTCCACAGAGTCGGTGATGCCATCCAGCCATCTCATTCTCCGTCGTCCCCTTCTCCTCCCGCCCCCAACCTTTCCCAGCATCAGAGTCTTTTCCAGTGAGTCAACTCATCGCATGAGGTGGCCAAAGTATTGCAGTTTCAGCTTTAGCATCAGTCCCTCCAATGAACATCCAGGATTGATCTCCTTTAGAATGGACTGGTTGGATCTCCTTGCAGTATAAGGGACTCACAAGAGTCTTCTCCAACACCACAGTTCAAAAGCATCGATTCTTTGGCGATCAGCTTTCTTCACAGTCCAACTCACACATCCATACATGACCACGGGAAAAACCATTGCCTTGACTAGACGGACCTTGGTTGGCAAAGTAATGTCTCTGCTTTTTAATATACTATCAAGGTTGGTCATAACTTTCCTTCCAAGGAGCAAGCGTCTTTTAATTTCATGGCTGCAATCAGCATCTGCAGTGATTTTGGAGCCCAAAAATACAAAGTCTGACACTGTTTCCACTGTTTTTCCATCTATTTCCCATGAAGTCATGGGACTAGATGCCATGATCTTTGTTTTCTGAATGTTGAGCTTCAAGCCAACCTTTTCACTCTCCTCTTTCACTTTCATCAAGAGGCCTTTGATTTCCTCTTCACTTTCTGCCATAAGGGTGGTGTCATCTGCATATCTGAGGTTATTGATATTTCTCCCGGCAATCTTGATTCCAGCTTGTGCTTCTTCCAGCCCAGCGTTCCTCATGATGTACTCTGCATATAAGTTAAATAAGCAGGGTGACAATATACAACCTTGACGTACACCTTTTCCTATTTGGAACCAGTCGGTTGTTCCATGTCCAGTTCTGACTGTTGCTTCCTGACCTGCATACAGGTTTCTCAAGAGGCAGGTCAGGTGGTCTGGGATTCCCATCTCTTTCAGAATGTTCCACAGTTTATTGTGATCCACACAGTCAAAGGCTTTGGCATAGTCAATGAAGCAGAAATAGATGTTTTTCTGAAACTCTCTTGCTTTCTCCATGATCCAGCGGATGTTGGCAATTTGATCTCTGGTGCCTCTGCCTTTTCTAAAACCTGCTTGAACATCTGGGAGTTCACGGTTTACATACTGCTGAAGCCTGGCTTGGAGAATTTTGAGCATGACTTTACTAGCGTGTGAGATGAGTGCAATTGTGCGGTAGTTTGAACATTCTTTGGCATTGCCTTTCTTTGGGGTTGGAATGAAGACTGACCTCTTCCAGTCCTGTGGCCACTGCTGAGTTTTCCAAATCTGCTGGCATATTGAGTGCAGCACTTTCAGGGAATCATCTTTCAAGACTCGAAATAGCTCCACTGGAATTCCATCACCTCCACTAGCTTTGTTCGTAGTGATGCTTTCTAAGGCCCACTTGACTTCACATTCCAAGATGTCTGGCTCTAGGTCGGTGATCACATTATCTTGACTATCTTGGTCGTGAAGATCTTTTTTGTACAGTTCTTCTGTGTATTCCTGCCACCTCTTCTTAATATCTTCTGCTTCTGTTAGGTCCATACCATTTCTGTCCTTTATCGCGCCCATCTTTGCATGAAATGTTCCCTTGGAATCTCTAATTTTCTTGAAGAGGTCTCTTGTTTTTCCTATTCTGTTGTTTTCCTCTATTTCTTTGCATTGATCACTGAGGAAGGCTTTCTTATCTCTCCTTGCTATTCTTTGGAACTCTGCATTCAGATGCTTATATCTTTCCTTTTCTCCTTTGCTTTTTGCCTCTCTTCTTTTTACAGCTATTTGTAAGGCCTCCTCAGACAGCCATTTCGCTCTTTTGCATTTCTTTTCCATGGGGATGGTCTTGGTCCCTGTCTCCTGTACAATGTCACGAACCTCCGTCCAGAGTTCATCAGGCACTCTATCCATCAGATCTAGTCCCTTAAATCTATTTCTCACTTCCACTGCATAATCATAAGGGATTTGATTGAGGTCATATCTGAATGGTCTAGTGGTTTTCCCTACTTTCTTCAATTTAAGTCTGAACTTCGCAATAAGGAGTTCATGATCTGAGCCACAGTCAGCTCCTGGTCTTGTTTTCGCTAACTGTATACAGCTTCTCCATCTTTGGTTGCAAAGAATATAATCAATCTGATTTCGGTGTTGACCATCTGGTGATGTCCATGTGTAGAGTCTTCTCTTGTGTTGTTGGAAGAGGGTGTTTGCTATGACCAGTGCATTCTCTTGACAAAACTCTATTAGCCTTTGCCCTGCTTCATTCTGTGCTCCAAGGCCAAATTTGCCAGTTACTCCAGGTGTTTCTTGACTTCCTACTTTTGCATTCCAGTCCCCTAGAATGAAAAGGACATCTTTTTTGGGTGTTAGTTCTAAAAGGTCTTGTAGGTCTTCATAGAACCGATTAACTTCGGCTTCTTCAGCATTACTGGTTGGGGCATAGGCCTGGATTACTGTAATATTGAATGGTTTGCCTTGGAAACGAACAGAAATCATCCTGTCATTTTTAAGATTGCATCCAAGTACTGCATTTCGGACTCTTTTGTTGACCATGATGGCTACTCCATTTCTTCTAAGGGATTCCTGCCCACAGTAGTAGATATAATGGTCATCCGAGTTAAATTCACCCATTCCAGTCCATTTTAATTTACTGATTCCTAGAATGTCGACGTTCACTCTTGCCATCTCCTGTTTGACCACTTCCAATTTGCCTTGATTCATGGACCGAACATTCCAGGTTCCTATGCAATATTGCTCTTTACAGCACCGGACCTTGTTTCTATCATTGGTCACATCCACAACTGGGTATTGGTTTTGCTTTTGCTCCATCCCTTTATTCCTTCTATAGTATTTCTCCACTGAGCTCCAGTAGCATACTGGGCACCTACCAACCTGGGGAATTCCTCATTCAGTATCCTATCATTTTGCCCTTTGTTACTGTTCATGGGGTTCTCAAGGCAAGTATACTGAAGTGGTTTGCTATTCCCTTCTCCAGGGGACCACATTCGGCTGTGGTCCATGTGATCAGATCAGCTAGTTTCCTGTGATTATGATTTCAGTTTGTCTGCCCTCTGGTGCCCCCTAGCAATACCTACCGTCTTATTTGGGTTTCTCTTACCTTGGTCCTGGAAAATCTCTTCACAGCCGCTCCAGCAAAGTGCAGCCGCTGTACCTTACCTTGGACGAGGGGTATCTCCTCAAGGCCGCCCCTCCTGACCTTGAACGCGGAGTAGCTCCTCTCGGCCCTCCTGCGCCCGCGCAGCCACCGCCTGTTGGACGTGGGGTAGCTCCTCTCGGCCGCCGGCCCTGGCCTCAGGCGTGGGGTAGCTCCTCACAGCCGCACCTCTTTGCGTGGTTCGTTGCGCCCAGGCCGGCGTCTCTCGCGTCGCGTCCGCGCCGCCGGGGCCGGCGTCTCTCGCGTCGCGTCCGCGCCGCCGGGGCCGGCGTCTCTCGCGTCGCGTCCGCGCCGCCGGGGCCGGCGTCTCTCGCGTCGCGTCCGCGCCGCCGGGGCCGGCGTCTCTCGCGTCGCGTCCGCGCCGCCGGGGCCGGCGTCTCTCGCGTCGCGTCCGCGCCGCCGGGGCCGGCGTCTCTCGCGTCGCGTCCGCGCCGCCGGGGCCGGCGTCTCTCGCGTCGCGTCCGCGCCGCCGGGGCCGGCGTCTCTCGCGTCGCGTCTGCGCCGCAATAGTACAGATAAAATAACAAAAGAAGACACCTGTGGGAATCTATTTGGTAGCAGTGGGGGGAGAAAAAGGAATAAATGGGTGTATTCATTTTCTATCCCTGTGTAACAGATGACCACAAACTTAACGGCTTAACACAGCACGTATTTATTATCTCATAGTTCTGCAAGTCAGAAGTCTGGACAGAACTTGGCTGGGTTTTCTGCTCAGTTTATCACAAGGGTGAAATGAAAGTGTCAGCTAGGGCTGGGGTCTCGCCTGAGACTTAAGGTCTTCTTCCGGGCTTACTTAGTTGTTTACAGAGTTCATTTCCTTGCAGCTATAGAACTCAGGGCGGGTAGTGTCTTTAAGGCCAGTCCCATTCCAGACTCTTATGATGGAGTATTAGATAAGCTAACATAATCACAGTAACGACTATCATATCATGATCACAATTCCCGTGAGTGAAAGTGAAAGTGTTAGCTGCTCAAGTGTGTCCAACACTTTGCTACTACGGACTGTAACCCACCAGGCTCCTCTGTCCATGGGATTCTCCAGGCCAGAATATTGGAGTAAGTTGCCATGCCCTTCTCCAGGGGATCTTCCTGACCCAGGAATAGAATCCAGGTTTTCTGCATTGCAGGTGGATTCTTTACCATCTGAGCTATCAGGGAATTCCTACCCACACTCAAAGAAAGAAGATCACAACGGCTCATGTACCAGACCTTAGGAGTCATCTCATAACTCTGCAGACCCCAATGGGAGGGTTATAAGGAACAAAGAATCAACAGACATTTTTTGGTTGAATGAGGGGAATGCAACATGGGCCTTAATAATTAGATTACGTTACAGACACATAGGGTCATTAATATTCTAAAGCCAATTCATGAATATAAGATCTTTTGTTCCTCAGAAAAGAATATTATTATCTAACAGGTTGAAAAGAATCAATATTTCCACTTCACAGATAGAAAAACTGAGGTCCAGGCAAGTGAAGTCATTCTCCTAAGTTCACATGGTACATCACTGGCTCAGCTACAGCCAAGATTGTAATGCTTGTTTCCTTCCCAAGAGGGAGAAATAATTTTTCCTATATCCATATTTATTCACTGTTGCTGATTCTATTGAAAGCTACTTGTACTCATGAAGGCTTTCTTTTATTTTGGGCAACCCTAGTCTAAGCAGGGTTGGACCAGTCCAAGGATGGCTGGATCACAGAGATCTTACCCTTGGGAGTTCACAAGAGGGACTAGGGCTCTAACCAAAGTGGTTAAGCTCCAGATTTTCTTTTTGCTTTCATGCTGGAAAGCACAATTCCCTTTCTGCATTAAGAGTTTCTGGCTTGGTGATACATAGCAAAAGCTTATCTCCAAACACCAGCTTTAGACAGCAAGTGCAAAGAGCATGACTTGACTTGAAAGATGTTATGACAACAGTGATGAGTTCACAACCCTAATATACTCCTGATAGAATTACTGTTACCATTTCCAATAAAGAAAGCCTCATTTGAGGACTTAGTGGATGATTTATGGACCACTAACTTCCTTAAGCTTTCTAGGATGCACAGAGTGGTCCAGCTGGAAGAAATCAATTGACAGACAAAAAAGAAAAAAAAAATCACTCATGCTTGGTCTCTGGACATTCACACACACACACATGCACACGTGCATGGGTCCCTGTCAAGATCCTTGCATATTGGCTTGCATTCTGAGTAATGAGTGACTGAAAGAAGCTTGCCCTCTGTACCTTGTACAACCATCTGAGATCCAAACTGTAACCACTTTATCAACTCATTAAGTGTATATCACTTAAAGGAGCATGTCATGAAAGAGATTCAGACTGCATTAACAGCAGAATCTCTGTAGTGATCAAAACACATCATTAAAGACATGAAGGACAAAGGGAAGAAGATGAAAGCATTCACCTTTTCTCCTTGTTGGCTTCCTGCTGCTCTGGACTGAGAAATGGGAGGAAGAGACTTTATTTTCCTGGGTCTAAATTTGCCCACCTTTAAAACAGAAGGGTATAATTTGGGGAGGTACAAAATGAGGTTTAGAACAAGGCTGACATATTCTACTGTGTGTTAATACTGAGAACTCAAGAGAATTATCTCATCTCTCAGAACCTCAGTTTCCTCAACTATAATATGTTTTAAAAACTGCTTTAATCATGATATATGAGAATTATTTATGTTAATATATATAAAACAATAAGTACATTATACAGTATATGACATAGATGTTAGTTTCTCCTTTTCACCCTCTGCAGCCTTTACAAGTATTGGGAGGAAATCTCTCTTCTCCCCCCTGTCTTTTAAGATTCTATAATCATCAGTCTTTCTTTCAACAGTTAAGTCACTTGAAGTATCAAAGCATCATGAAAAATGTTGCCTTAGCATTCTGACAGCCTGGATGTAGCGCCCTTGCATTCTCTCACTTTACACCCCTCTCTTGGAATTAACTAAGAAAAAATAAAAATGCATATGTACTTATTTGCCAGCATCAAGATCATTTGCTCCTCTGGGGAAGTTCTTTTCACTTTCTGGTGAAGCCCTCAGACATCCCCTCCCACTGCTGCTGTGTGCTGAGCAGGAGTAAACAGCACGCTGTCACACAGAATCAAGGCAATGGCTTCTACCAGGATGAGCATTTAGCAACTTAAATACACACTTCTAAGCTGGCTATTGAGGATGATCATGAACGCTCCGAGGTCTGTTAGCAAGGCATAGTCAAATTGTTCTTCCCAGCCTGAGGAATGAGAATGGAAAAGAAAAACACGCAGGCGGTCAAGGGTGCTGAAAAGGGATGAGATTAAATAAAAGAGAATTAGCATGCCTATGAGCTATTTCAGAGAAGGCAATGGCACCCCACTCCAGTGTTCTGCCTGGAGAGTCCCAGGGACAGCGGAGCCTGGTGGGCTGCCGTCTGTGGGGTCCCACAGAGTCGGACACGACTGAAGCAACTTAGCAGCAGCAGCAGCATGAGCTATTTACTACCAGCTATGCAGAAGAACTGTGATGGCAGAAGCTTTAAGGATGCTGTTAGAGACATCAAAGACATTTTCAGGGATCTGGTGGCCCTGACTCCTGGTACACTCTCCCCATTCCCAAACTGCCCACGATACTACAGTTACATAAGAACGTTGTTACAATGGTGCTTCTCTTTTCATTTTGTCTTCAGTTTAAAGACCCACACACAATTCACTTACCTACAACAACTACCACAAGTAAAAAATTCTGCTTCCTGCATCCAAATATCCTGGCAACTTGTAAACCAAATTCCTCAGGTTCAAAATGCATCAATTATCAACTTTCTTATCATATAAAACCTTCCTATAAAAGATGCATTCTTTGGGCTTAAAGAGTAACATGTATAGTAGTTGTCATTACCATTCTAGCATGATCTGTTTAGCAGATCACTTCCCAGTGTCAAGTAGGCAAGAACGGGACCTGTTCAGGATGAAACAGAGCATATTCTATATCAAATGGGTTCTATATGAAATGGGCAGTCCTGAAAAATTGGTCTGGAGCAAAAGTTCAGCTATCTGCAAAGAACAGGCCAAGATCAACCACTTTCAAGGGGACAGGGTGCTGAAAACCCAGGACCCAGCTCTCTACAGGAGCAGAAGCACTATACATGGTGCAAAAGAGGAAGTTTTGGTGCCCCAAAGCTGATCCCTCTATTCACGATTTGTCCTAGGGCTGCCTGCCCCACTGCTGTTCAAGGTTCTGAAGTCTTTTTGTGGTTTTCATCCTGACGCCTCTTTTTTTCTCTCCCTCTCCTTCTATTCTACCTGTTGCACATAACTATTAACATTTAATGGCCACTCACAAAATGAATGATTTTGTACACGGCATTGTTAACTCACTCACCAATGAATAAATGCACTGAATCCAAAAACATCTAGTCTGCATGCTTTGTAGACTCACATATCACTGTCAGGGCCTGAATTCAGCAATTCAGCATTTCCTTCATCCTTTTAGCCACTCTTCCGTTCATCCATTTAATATTTATTAAGCTTCCAGTATTAAGTAAAATGCATGCAAAGGAGTGGATGGGTCTTACCTCTGGCTCTATAACAGAGTCATGGAACTGTAGAAACATCATCTCAGGACTTTCTTCCACACAGAGTTGGGAGGGATATGGAAAGAAACCAGGGACCCAAATCACACTGGAATCATTCTAAATCAATTCAGTGAGTTTTAAAAGCCATGTTTAAAGATTTAAAGTTTAGCTATGTTAAAAACAAAACATCTGCCTGGGGTGAGGGGAGCAGTGGGAGGAAGACAATATAGGAAGTTAAAAGACGAATAACAAACCAGGAAATGTAGCTGAAGAAGCACCTTAAAAGGATACATAAACAACACAACAGAATGAGGATAAAGTCTTTACAAAAGACATCTTCTAGAAAAGGAAACATAACGACTCTGAAGCATACTCAACCTTTCACATAAATGAAAGATGAATGTTTAAATTACACTGAGTTACCATTTTTACCTATCAGATGGATAAAAATCCAGAAATTTTTACAATATTAGCATGGCAAAGCTATATCTCATATGTATTGAAGGAGGATAAATTACAAGCTCTACAGAGGGTAATTTTATCTATTAACTTCACAAATGCAAAAGGTCCTTGACCCAGAAACCCAGTTCTAGGAATTTATCTTACAGATAGTCTCACGCACACATGAAATGATATATGTATATGATTATTCACTGAAGCATTTTTACCAGTGGAAAACGATTGGAAATAAAATTAACATCTATCAATGGAGATTTAATAAAGTATAATGCATTCACGACCCTCCCCTCTTGGGTGGCCCCACATGGCATGGCTTAGTTTCATTGAGTTAGACAGGTCTGTGGTCCATGTGATCAGATTGGCTAGTTTTCTGTGATTATGGTTTCAGTCTGTCTGCCCTCCAAGGCCCTCTCGCAACACCTACCATCTTACTTGGGTTTCTCTCACCTTGGACGTGGGGTATCTCTTCACGGTGGCTCCAGCAAAGTGCAGCCGCTGCTCCTTAGCTTGGACGAAGGGTGTCTCCTCAAGGCTGCCCCTCCTGACCCTGAACGTGGAGTAGCTCCTCTCAGCCCTCCTGCACCCAGGCAGCCGCCGCTCCTTGGACATGGGGTTGTTCCTCTCTGCCACCTCCTCTGACCTCGAGCGTGTGGTACCTCCTCTCGGATGGTCAACGCCGAAATCAGATTGATTATATTCTTTGCAGCCAAAGATGGAGAAGCTCTATACGGTTAGCAAAAACAAGACCGGGAGCTGACTGTGGCTCAGAGCATGAACCTCTTATTGCCAAATTCAGACTTAAATTGAAGAAAGTAGGGAAAACCATTAGACCATTCAGGCATGACCTAAATCAAATCCCTTATGATTATACACTGGAAGTGAGAAATAGATTTAAGGGACTAGATCTGATAGACAAAGTGGCTGATAAACTATGGACGGAGGTTCGTGACATTGCACAGGAGACAGGGATCAAGACAATCCCCATGGAAAAGAAATGCAAAAAAGCAAAATGGCTGTCTGAGGAGGCCTTACAAATAGCTGTAAAAAGAAGAGAAGAGAAAAGCAAAGGAGAAAAGGAAAGATATAAGCATCTGAATTCAGAGTTCCAAAGAATAGCAAGGAGAGATAAGAAAGCCTTCCTCAGAGATCAATGCAAAGAAATAGAGGAAAACAACAGAATGGGAAAGACTAGAGATCTCTTCAAGAAAATTAAAGATACCAAGGGAACATTTCATGCAAAGATGGGCTCGATAAAGGACAGAAATGGTATGGACCTAACAGAAGCAGAAGATATTAAGAAGAGGTAGCAAGAATACACAGAAGAACTGTACAAAAAAGATCTTCATGACCCAGATAATCACGATGGTGTAATCACTCACCTAGAGCCAGATTCCGGGACTGTGAAGTCAAGTGGGCCTTAGAAAGCATCACTACGAACAAAGCTAGTGGAGGTGATGGAATTCCAGTTGAGCTATTTCAAATCCTGAAAGATGATGCTGTGAAAGTGCTGCACTCAATATGCCAGCAAATTTGAAAAACTCAACAGTGGCCACAGGACTGGAAAAGGTCAGTTTTCATTCCAATCCCAAAGAAAGGCAATGCCAAAGAATGTTCAAACTACCACACAATTGCACTCATCTCACACACTAGTAAAGTCATGCTCAAAATTCTCCAAGCCAGGCTTCAGCAATACGTGAACCATGAACTTACAGATGTTCACGCTGGTTTTAAAAAGGCAGAGGAACCAGAGATCAAATTGCCAACATCTGCTGGATCATGGAAAAAGCTAGAGGGTTCCAGAAAAACATCTATTTCTACTTTATTGACTATTCCAAAGCCTTTGACTGTGTGGATCACAATAATCTGTGGAAAATTCTGAAAAAGATTGGAATACCAGACCACCTGACCTGCCTCTTGAGAAACCTATATGCAGGTCAGGAAGCAAGAGTTAGAACTGGACATGGAACAACAGACTGGTTCTAAATAGGAAAAGGAGTGCGTCAAGGTTGTATATTGTCACCGTGTGTATTTAACTTCTATGCAGAGTACATCAAGAGAAATGCTGGGCTGGAAGAAGCACAAGCGGGAATCAAGATTGCTGGGAGAAATATTGATAACCTCAGATATGCAGATGATACCACTCTTATGGCAGAAAGTGAAGGGGAACTAAAAAGCCTCTTGATGGAAGTGAAAGAGGAGGTAAAAGTTTGGCTTGAAGCTCAACATTCAGAAAACAAAGATCATGGCATCTGGTCCCATCACTTCATGGGAAATAGATGGGGAAACAGTGGAAACAGTGTCAGACTTTATTTTTGGGGGCTCCAAAATCACTGCAAATGCTGATTGCAGCCATGAAGTTAAAAGACGCTTACTCCTTGGAAGGAAAGTTATGACCAACCTAGATAACATATTAAAAAGCAGAGACATTACTTTGCCAACAAAGGTCCATCTAGTCAAGGCTACGGTTTTTCCAGTGGTCATGTATGGATGTGAGAGTTGGACTGTGAAGAAAGTTGATCGCCGAAGAATTGATGCTTTTGAACTGTGGTGCTGGAGAAGACACTTGAGAGTCCCTTGGACTGCAAGGAGATCCAACCAGTCC
Organism: Moschus berezovskii; assembly: GCF_049115385.1. Taxonomy (NCBI): domain Eukaryota; kingdom Metazoa; phylum Chordata; class Mammalia; order Artiodactyla; family Moschidae; genus Moschus; species Moschus berezovskii. The sequence continues at coordinate 74,932,255 of NC_142466.1, read as the reverse complement.
ATCCTAAAGGAGATCAGTCCTGGGTGTTCATTGGAAGGACTGATGCTAAAGCTGAAATTCCAATACATTGGCCACCTCATGCGAAGAGTTGACTCATTGGAAAAGACCCTGATGCTGGGAGGGATTGGGGGCAGGAGGAGAAAGTGTCGACAGAGGATGAGATGGCTGGATGGCATCACTGACTGGACGGACATGCGTTTGAGTGAACTCCAAGATTTGGTGATGGACAGGGAGGCCTGGCGTGCTGTGATTCATGGGGACACAAAGAGTCGGACACAACAGAGCGACTGAACTGAACTGAACTGAATGCATTCATACCATAGAATGTTATGCTGGTATAAAAATAAAGAAAGGTCTCTATTCTGATATACAATAATCTCTAAAATATATTTTAAGTGAAATAATATGTAAATAATAGTTCAGAAAGAATGTAGCATAAGGTAAGAGAGATTATTTATATGCATTTGCTTATAATGCGTGCTCAGTTTCTTCAGTGTGTTCGACTCTTTGCGATCTCATGGACCATAGCCCACCAGGCTCCTCTACCCATGGAATTTTCCTGGCAAGAATACTGGGGTGGGTTGCCATGCCCTCCTCTAGGGAATTGCTTAACTCAGGGATGAAACCCACGTCTCCTGAAAATCCTGAAATGCAGGTGGATTCTTTACCACTGAGCCAAACACACATTGTATTTCTGCAGGGATATGAAGTTGACAACCCTGGTTGCCTCTGGGGAGGAATACTAGGGGACTAAAAGTTAGAAATGTCAGGGGAAAACTTCCCATTGTGAACGTTTAAGCTTTTTGATATTTGAGACATACATGTAAATGTATTGCCTATTTTTAAAAAGAAGATAATTTTTAAAAATCAAAGCTATCTTTGCAAGGTGATTGTCATTCCCTATGACTTCAGTATTATCTCTCCCTCATTCAAATCTTCTTGCTTTTAGCATTTGCACTACCCATCTATTGCCTTAATGATAAGCTTTTCTACTAAGTGCTATACTATGCTACTTAAATGTATATAATATCAATAAATGGTGTTATGAAATTTAGTGCTTTTATGTTTCCATGTTTTTTTTTTACATGAGTATATCTTGTCTTCTCTTCTGAGATTTTTTTTAAGCTTTCTCCCTGAATAGCATACGTAAAAGGAAAAAAGAGTCACAAAAATTATTGAGTGCCTTCCTTGTGCCCAAGGCTGTTATGACGTCTAATTTAATCTCATAACATTCCTAGAGCTGAACAGTACCCACTCCTTATTATCCAGATGATAAATTGAGGGAACAGAGAGGATAAATGGTTTCCCAATGGTAACTCAGCTAACAAGTGGCAGAGTTAAGACCTGATGTATTTTTCTCGCCTTGCTCACCACTGCCTCCTTGTGCAATAAAAAAGTAATAGTTTTTCAGTTTCAATCTTGGATTATTTTCTTGATCTATTAAAGCTTCAGCTTTCACAACTGTAAGACCAGTTTTCATACCTATCCTGCGGGACTGAATGGAGAATTAACATAAATGCAAGTAGCACCGCACTTGGCTGATAATGTTCTATAAGTGTTGGTTTCTGCTGTTTTTTGTGTACCAATCCCTAGAAGACAGCTCAAAACTACAAGCTACCTTTTTTTTTTTTTTTTCCTGAATCAAAGCAATTGGAATAATAGTTCTATGGTAAAGGAAACATCCCAGAGGAGGCCTGCCAAAAGTAATCTCAAGATGTGCTACAGCACACATCTCCTGGGATAGAAAGAACAACTTTGTTATGGCTCCTAGATGTCCTGTTCCCCTCATGGTTTATGAGCTAAGATCCGTAAAGGGATCTGTCAAAACTGACTTCATAGTTTTTCATCCAGGTTGGCCACAAGCCAGTTTATTAAGCCAAAGGCAGAGACTCATTGTGCCAGCTAAAAGTGTACTGCTTCCATCCAGAAATGGGCAAAAGGCAAGTAATGTTTGAAATATAAATCCACTCTGGCCCACTGCTTCCACAAAGATAGCAAGTGGGTGACAAGGGACACCGACAGAGCACCTGTCATTTCACGTAATTGGCCAAAGGACTTCATTGTTTCATGACGCAAATGAAGGTTCATTAATGGGCAGTTAAAAAGAAAAGGGTGGAGGGTGGGGAGAATGCATTCAGAAGACAGCTTAATGCTTTCCAGGGAGACTGGCACATTCGAGCTTTGCTCTAATATGCAGCTGGCTAATTTCACGGAGGTATTGAACGAATGATAGATGGGGATAGTTAACAGGCACCATGACAGCAATAATGAAGATACTCCTTGCTAGCAGAAGACCTCTGCTCCCACTTCCTATTAAATGACTTCTCATACCGCTGAATACCTGCTTGTCAAGAGTACCTGTTTCCTATTGCCTTGTGGCTCAGGATGAGATGCTCTCACTTCAGTGGACTGTCTGGCTCTCTACCACCTATCTCCCCATGCCCCCCTCCTTCTCTTCTATTAATATGATTTACCTAGGAAAGTGCAAAGCTAGGAAATTGAGCTACAAGGAAAATTGAACTTAAGAGCAGCACCGCGATTTCTACCCAGTTTGATGCTTTTCATTGCTTCTAAGTGGCTAGTAGTTTTTACTGTTTTCGAGGCACTGCAGTGTCGGGACAGAGCCTTTTTGTTTAATTGACTGTCATTATGGTGCTGTGTTTATGCTTCAAAAAGGTCAAGTGAGATCTATAAGGCCTGTGTAAGTTTTCCCAGAGACAAAGACCAAGAGAAATAGGAGAACAGGGCAGTGGCATGGTACTGAGATGGAGAGGGCAGTTCTGCTAGGATTTCAGGGCTTCTGGAAATGGACTAGTAATCAATTAGACTGATTGATTAGTAGGGAGGTGAATGGCTTTCCTAATGACTTGGATGGCAAGCCAAGAAGAATTCATAAAATTTAAACATACCATGACTTTCAGTTCAGTTCAGTCAGGAAGCTACAGTTAGAAATGGACATGGAACAACAGACTGGTTCCAAATAGGAAAAGGAGTGCGTCAAGGTTGTATATTGTCACCTTGCTTATTTAACTTATATGCAGAGTACATCATGAGGAACGCTGGGCTGGAAGAAGCACAAGCTGGAATCAAGATTGCCGGGAGAAATATCAATAACCTCAGATATGCAGATGACACCACCCTTATGGCAGAAAGTGAAGAGGAACTCAAAAACCTCTTGATGAAAGTGAAAGTGGAGAGTGAAAAGGTTGGCTTGAAGCTCAACATTCAGAAAACAAAGATCATGGCATCTGGTCCCATCATTTCATGGGAAATAGATGGGGAAACAGTGGAAGCAGTGTCAGACTTTATTTTGGGGGGCTCCAAAATCGCTGTGGATGCTGATTGCAGCCATGAAATTAAAAGACGCTTACTCCTTGGAAGGAAAGTTATGATCAACGTAGATAGCATATTAAAAAGCAGAGACATTACTTTGCCAACAAAGGTCCTTACTAGTCAAGGCTATGGTTTTTCCCGTGGTCATGTATGGATGTGAGAGTTGGACTGTGAAGAAAGCTGAGCGCTGAAGAATTGATGCTTTTGAACTGTGGTGCTAGAGAAGACTCTTGAGAGTCCCTTGGACTGCAAGGAGATCCAACCAGTCCCTAGAGGAGATCAATCCAGGGTGTTCATTGGAAGGACTGATGCTAAAGCTGAAACTCCAATACTTTGGCCACCTCATGCAACGAGTTGACTCACTGGAAAAGACTCTGATACTGGGAGGGATTGGGGACGGGAGGAGACGGGGACGACACAGAATGAGATGGCTGGATGGCATCACCAACTCGATGGACATGAGTTTGAGTGAACTCCAGGAGTTGGTGATGGACAGGGAGGCCTGGCGTGCTGTGATTCATGGGGTCGTGAAGAGTCGGACACGACTGAGCGGTATGACTTTGGAATTGGTTTAAATATTGTTCTGTTTGAGACCAGATCTAGTTGGTTGAGTGTGTTTGTTAATCTCACTACCATTTTAATTTTGTCCCCTTTCTCAAACACTCAAGAAGAGCCCCATGATTTGACCTAGATAGCAAAACAAATAAAATAAAACAGTATTTGCATATAACCTTAGCACATTATACTGAATAAAGAATCCTTTTATTGTAAGAAATAGCTCGAAGTGGCATGTTGCTATATGACAAGGAGATTAAAGGTACATTTTAGACTTTTTCAAGCATGCTGCTGCTTTTGCTGCTGCTAAGTCACGTCAGTCGTGTCCGACTCTGTGTGACCCCATAGACGGAAGCCCACCAGGCTCCCCCGTCCCTGGGATTCTCCAGGCAAGAACACTGGAGTGGGTTGCCATTTCCTTCTCCAATGTGTGAAAGTGAAGTCGCTCAGTCGTGTCCGACCCTTAGCGACCCCACAGACTGCAGCCTACCAGGCTCCTCCATCCATGGGATTTTCTAGGCAAGAGTACTGGAGTGGCTTAGTAACTGAAAAAAGCTCAAAATAAGAAGAAAGAAATGACCAAATGGATTAATAGTGATATGGCCTTCCATTTGGGAAACACAAGTTCAATGTTGACTTAAATCTGGGTGAAATAGAGTCGGAAGGCCAATGTTCATATCTCAGCAGACTTCTTTGATAATATAGAAAAAAATACTAAAAAGCAAAGACAAAGCGGAGGAATCTTCAATTTTCTGTTCTCCACTCCCACAACCTGGTCGAAGTATAAACACATCCACAAAATCCACGCTGTTCATAGAGTGTCTGTGATGGGCCAAGGGTTTGGATCACTCATTGGAAGCCCCAAGAAAACTTTGGGAGCTGGGTGTTAGTACCCTACTTGTCTCTTAAGCATCTTAGAGTGGCAAGCTGACATACCAAGTGCTTCCCAGCTGGTGCTAGTGGTAAAAAACAAACAAAAAAAAACCTGCCTGTAAGAGATGTGGGTTTGATCCCTGGGTTGGGAAGGTCCCCTGGAGGAGGGCATGACAACCCACTCCTGTATTCTTGCCTGGAGAATCCCATGAACAGAGGAGTCATGGGCTACAGTCCATAGGGTCACACAAGAGTCAGACATGACTGAAGCAACTTATCACCCATGCAAGGTGAAGTACTTAAGGTCACCCAGCAAATGGATGGTTCAGCTTGTAACTGAATCCAGCTCTATCTCCAAAATTTCTCCATAACACATCACACTGCCACACACAAAGCAGAGCCAGTATGTCTCAGAAGGCCCAGATTCTCTTCAAGATTATTCTACTACTTAACCTTCAAGAATCCTTGACGGAATAGCTTACTCATACTCTAGGCAGAACACTCACAGTGAGGTTGCCCTCCCTGTCATGGCCACCATTCATGTGATCTGGGGTTTCTCTTCCAAAATCTGATTCTCTCCAGCCAGTCTCTCTCCATCTTCTCGCTATGCCACTTCCAGCTTAATACAGTTAATAAAAGTTTGCAGGCATTTTCTCAGTGTGAAAACCCCAGTATAGATAAGATTTGTTGTTGTTGGTCAGTCACTAAGTTGTGTCCAACTCTTTGTGACCCCATGGACTGCAGCATGCCCGGTTTTCTCGTCCTTCACTCTCTCCCAGAGTTTGCTCAAACTCATGTCCATTGAGTCAGTGATGCTATCCAACCATCTCATCCTCTGCCACCCACTTCTCCTTCTGCGTTCAATCTTTCCCAGTATCAGGTATTTCCCAATGAGTCAGCTCTTCACATCGGGTGGCCAAGGTATTGGAGATTAAGTTTGCAAAGGTCAATTTCCCCAGTTATTGGGACACAGACCAGGATGGGATGATGGTTCTCATGCTCACTCACAGTAATGTTTGGTTCATTAACATGTTCAGCTGATCACACAGCTTTGCAGTTCACCTTCTGTTCATGAACCCCTCACTTGACAGGACTCATGCAAAACCCCATGGGAAGATTGCTGATGATGCAAAGGTAGGGGAAAACCTATAAGCCAAGGTCTCTCCTTGTAAAGGGCTTGTATGTGCATGCTCAGTCACTTCATTAGGGTCCAACTCTTTGCAACCCTATGGACTGTAGCCCACCACTCTCATTTTTCCATGGTATTCTCCAGGCAAAAATACTGAAGTGGGTTACCATGCCCTCCTCCAGGGGATCTTCCCAATCCAGGGATCAAACTGGCGTCTCCTGCATCTCTTGCATGGCAGGTGGCTTCTTTACCACTAAGCCACCAGGGAACTCCTATAAAGGGCTCACTATTTGAAATTATTCTCTCAGGTCACTTGTCAAAATCACTCTCTTCAGAGATGTAGCAGAACTTCGCATCTCCTGGTCCTCTTTGCTCTTTGTCTCCTGCTTTGGACAAACAAAAAGTTGTGTGGAGAAAAGTTTACAAGTACTTACTTTGCACATGCATTGGCCAAGCAATCTGGGATAAGTTATTTAACCCCTCCAAGCCTCTTCTTTAAAATAAAGAAAACAACATAGTACCACCTAAGGAGTTTATTGTGAGGATAAAATGGCATAAACACACAGCACTTGATACATAGAAACTATGAAATAGGGCCATTTGGCTCATTTCTATGACTGTTATCCTTAACCAAAGAAGTTCTTCTTTTCTCCTCGTCCCCACCCCCGCCCCCACTTTACTCCTCTCTTGCTTCTCTGAAGTCTCCCAACTTCTTTATAATTTCATGTACCTCATCTCACACTGCCACCCCAGCAGCAACCCACCCGCCCCACCAGGATTCTTAATCTCTCCAGCTGGGACAGCAAATTCTCTCACCCCACCTCTCTAAGGTACTTATCTCCAGGGCTATTGTCTCTTCTCAATACCCACATTAGCATAAATGTTATTATCTCTAAAATCCAATTAATTTCAATTACTGTGGCCCCAGACAGATTGCCAGTGCTCTCAATTCATGGAAGATTCTGAGGAAGTTGGGGTTGGCTCTCACTCTTCAATTTTACAGGACTTTGAGAACCAGGGCAAACAGATAGACGACCTGATATAGACCACCCAAAACCCCATTTACTCAATCAGTCTAACTTTCTCAAGATATAAGCTCATTCCAGAGCGAAGACTGACATTATTGCCTGGCTTGAACTGGTTTCTGCTTAGACATGGTTATAGACTGCAAACCAATTGGGCAAAAAACTAGCAACAAATGAACATTAAAGAGAGATTCTAGGTGATGATCTAGAAGCATGTACAGGCTACAGAAGGAATAGTCAAGAACTGACTAAATACACACATGTCTTTCAGATCTTAAAACTGGATTGATAGTCAGCATATTCAATATCAAATAAATGAATTCTTATTAGCCCTACCTAATCTATTTCATGAATTAATTAAGGATTTGTCCACTCAAAGAACGGTCACTCTGTGCCTACCATGTGACACATCAAGGAAGGGGACCAATAAAATCCTTCTCAAGCTTTTATCTGGTGGAAGAGGTGGCCAGTATACATTTTGTTACTTTTGAATCAAAGGTACCTCTGCTCCCTCTCATTAATATTGTTAATTGAGAAAGTGTGTATGGTAACATACAAATTTTTGCTTTTGAAACAGGAGGGAAGGGTGCAGGGCTCAGGCTTTAAAAGAATGATAGATCAATAAAATATGAAAAAATTTGGTTAGAACCAACCAAGTCAAAGATGGTGGAATGTTCAACTTCCAGTGGATGCTGAGCTTCATTATGTGCTCATTGTAATACATTAGCGTAAGTTAAGTGACACACTCACCAGCACCATAACAGTTCCAAGGCCAACAATCAAAGACCAAAAAGTAGGGGGTGGCCCAGTTCCTGGAAATCTCTGCCCCTTCCCCAAAATAGTTGCAATAATCCTCTTACTCATTGTTCTGTGCTGTGCTAAGTCTCTCAGTCGTGTCTGACTCTTTGCAATCCCGTGGGCTGTAGCCCGCCAGGCTCCTCTGTCCATGGGGGTTTCCAGGCAAGAATACTGGGGTGGGTTGACATACTGCACACTCCCGTGTCTATCACCTACTCCCAGAGCTTACTCAAACTCATTCCCATCTAGTCAGTGATGCCATCCAACCATCTCATCCTCTGTCATCCCCTTCTCCTCCTGCCTTCAATCTCTCCCAGCATCAGGGTCTTTTCAAATAAGTCCATTCTTCACATCAGGTGGACAAAGTATTGGAGTTTCAGCTTCAGCATCAGTCATTCCAATGAAAACTCAGGACTGATTTCATCATGTCCACAGAGTTGGTGATGCCATCCAGCCATCTCATTCTCCGTCGTCCCCATCTCCTCCCACCCCCAATCCCTCCTAGCATCAGACTCTTTTCCAGTGAGTCAACTCGTCTCATGAGGTGGCCAAAGTATTGCAGTTTCAGCTTTAGCATCAGTCCTTCCAATGAACACCCAGGATTGATCTCCTTTAGAATGGACTGGTTGGATCTCCTTGCAGTCCAAGGGACTCTCAAGAGTCTTCTCCAACAACACAGTTCAAAAGCATCAATTCTTCGGCGATCAGCTTTCTTCACAGTCCGACTCTCACATCCATACATGACCACGGGAAAAACCATAGCCTTGACTAGATGGACCTTTGTTGGCAAAGTAATGTCTCTGCTTTTCAATATACTATCAAGGTTGGTCATAACTTTCCTTCCAAGGAGTAAGCGTCTTTAATTTCATGGCTGCAATCAGCATCTGCAGTGATTTTGGAGCCCCCAAAAATAAAGTCTGACACTGTTTCCACTGTTTTTCCATCTATTTCCCATGAAGTGATGGGACCAGATGCCATGATCTTTGTTTTCTGAATGTTGAGCTTCAAGCCAACCTTTTCACTCTCCTCTTTCACTTTCATCAAGAGGCTTTTGAGTTCCTCTTCACTTTCTGCCATAAGGGTAGTGTCGTCTGCATATCTAAGATTATTGATATTTCTCCCGGCAATCTTGATTCCAGCTTGTGCTTCTTCCAGCCCAGCGTTCCTCATGATGTACTCTGCATATAAGTTAAATAAGCAAGGTGACAATATACAGCCTTGACGTACTCCTTTTCCTATTAGGAACCAGTCTGTTGTTCCATGTCCAGTTCTGACTGTTGCTTCCTGACCTGCATACAGATTTCTCAAGAGGCAGGTCAGGTGGTCTGGTATTCCCATCTCTTTCAGAATGTTCCACAGTTTATTGTGATCCACACAGTCAAAGGCCTTGGCATAGTCAATGAAGCAGAAATAGATGTTTTTCTAGAACTCTCTTGCTTTCTCCATGATCCAGCGGATGTTGGCAATTTGATCTCTGGTGCCTCTGCCTTTTCTAAAACCTGCTTGAACATCTGGGAGTTCATGATTCACAAACTGCTGAAGCCTGGCTTGGAGAATTTTGAGCATGACTTTACTAGCGTGTGAGATGAGTGCAATCGTGCAGTAGTTTGAGCATTCTTTGGCATTGCCTTTCTTTGGGATTGGAATGAAGACTGACCTTTTCCAGTCCTGTGGCCACTGCTGAGTTCTCCAAATTTGCTGGCATATTGAATGCAGCACTTTCACAGCATCATCTTTCAAGATTTGAAATAGTTCAACTGGAATTCCATCACCTCCACTAGCCTTGTTCATAGTGATGCTTTCTAAGGCCCACTTGACTTCACATTCCAAGATGTCTGGCTCTAGGTCAGTGATCACGTTATCGTGACTATCTTGGTTGTGAAGATCTTTTTTGTACAGTTCTTCTGTGTATTCTTGTCACCTCTTCTTAATATCTTCTGCTTCTGTTAGGTCCATACCATTTCTGTCCTTTATCGAGCCCATCTTTGTATGAAATGTTCCCTTGGTATCTCTAATTTTCTTGAAGAGATCTCTTGTTTTTCGTATTCTGTTGTTTTCCTCTATTCCTTTTCATTGATCACTGAGGAAGGCTTTCTTATCTCTCCTTGCTATTCTTTGGAACTCTGCATTCAGATGCTTATATCTTTCCTTTTCTCCTTTGTTTTTCCCTTCTCTTCTTTTCACAGCTATTTGTAAGGCCTCCTCAGACAGCCATTTTGCTTTTTTGCATTTCTTTTCCATGGGGATGGTCTTGGTCCCTGTCTCCTGTACAATGTCACGAACCTCCGTCCAGTCTTCATCAGGCATTCTATCTATCAGATCTAGTCCCTTAAATCTATTCCTCACTTCCACTGTATAATCATAAGGGATTTGATTTAGGTCATATCTGAATGGTCTAGTGGTTTTCCCTACTTTCTTCAATTTAAGTCTGAATTTGGCAATAAGGAGTTCATGATCTGAGCCACAGTCAGTTCCTGGTCTTGTTTTTGCTAACTGTATACAGGTTCTCCATCTTTGGCTGCAAAGAATATAATCAATCTGATTTCGGTGTTAACCACCTGGTGATGTCCATGTGTAGAGTCTTCTCTTTTGTTGTTGGAAGAGGGTGTTTGCTATGACCAGTGTGTTCTCTTGACAAAACTCTATTAGCCTTTGCCCTACTTCATTCCGTGCTCCAAGGCCAGCAGAGTACATCATGCAAAATGCCAGGCTGGAAGAAGCACAAGCTGGAATCAAGATTGCCAGGAGAAATATCAATAACCTCAGATATGCAGATGACACCACTCTTATGGCACAAAGTGAAGAAGAACTAAGGAGCCTCTTGATGAAAGTGAAAGAGGAGAGTGAAAAAGTTGGCTTAAAACTCAACATTCAGAAAACTAAGATCATGGCAACTGGTTCCATCACTTCATGGCAAATAAATGGGGAAATAATGGAAACAGTGAAAGACTTTATTGTTTTGGGCTCCAAAATCACTGCAGATGGTTATGGCAGCTATGAAATTAAAAGACACTTGCTCCTTGGAATAAAAGTTATGACCAACCTAGACAGCATATTAGAAAGCAGAGACATTACTTTACTAACAAAGTTCCATCAGGTTAAAACTATGGTTTTTCCAGTATTCATGTATGGATGTGAGAGTTGGACTATAAAGAAAGCTGATCGCCGAAGAATTGATGCTTTTGAACTGTGGTGTTGGAGAAGACTCTTGAGAGTCCCTTGGACTGCAAGGAGATCCAACCAGTCCATTCTAAAGGAGATCAATCCTGGGTGTTCATTGGAAGGACTGATGCTAAAGCTGAAACTGCAATACTTTGGCCACCTCATGAGACGAGTTGACTCACTGGAAAAGAGTCTGATGCTAGGAGGGATTGGGGGTGGGAGGAGATGGGGACGACGGAGAATGAGATGGCTGGATGGCATCACCAACTCAGTGGACATGAGTTTGAGTGAATTCCGGGAGTTGGTGATGGACAGGGAGGCCTGGCGTGCTGTGATTCATGGGGTCGCAGAGAGTCGGACACGACTGAGTGACTGAACTGAACTGAACTGAACTCTGCATATAAGTTTAATAAAAAGGGTGACAATATACAGCCTTGACGGACTCCTTTCCCGATGTGGAATCAGTCTGTTGTTCCATGTCCAGTTCTAACTGTTGCTTCTTGACCTGCATAGTCAGGAGGCAGGTCAGATGGTGTGGTGTTCCCACCTCTTTAAGGATTTTCCATACTTTGTTGTGATCCACACAGTCAAAGGTTTTGGCATAGTCAATAAAGCAGAAATAGATATTTTTCTGGGACTTGCGTGCTTTTTAGATGATCCAGCAGATGTTGACAATTTGATCTCTGGTTCCTCTGCCTTTTCTAAAACCAGCTTGAACATCTAGAAGTTCACAGTTCACATACTGTTGAGAGAACAGTCTTGGAGAATTTTGAGCATTACTTTGCTACTGTGTGAGATGAGTGCAATTGGCCAGTAGTTTGAGCATTCTTTGCCATCGCCTTTCTTTGGGATTGGAATGAAAACTGACCTTTTCCAATCCTGTGGCCACTGCTGAGTTTTCCAGATTTGCTGGCATATTGAGTGCAGCACTTTCACAGCATCATCTTTTAGGAGTTTAAATAACTCAACTGGAATTCCATCACCTCCACTAGCTTTGTTCGTAGTGATGCTTCCTAAGGCCCACTTGATTTCATATTCCAAGATGTCTGGCTCTAGGTGAGTGATCACACCATCGTGGTTATCTGGGTCATGACGCTCTTTCTTGTATAGTTCTTCTGTGTACTCTTGCCACCTCTTCTTAATATCTTCTGCTTCTTTTAGGTCCGTACCATTTCTGTCCTTTATCGAGCCCATCTTTGCATGAAATGTTCCCTTGGTATCTCTAATTTTCTTGAAGAGATCTCTAGTCTTTCCCATTCTATTGTTTTGCTCTATTTATTTGCACTGATTACTGAGGAAGGCTTTCTCATTTCTGCTTGTTAATCTTTGAAACTCTGCATTCAGATGGGTATATCTTTCCTTTTCTGCTTTGCCTTTAGCTTCTCTTCTTTTCTCAGCTATTTGTAAGGCCTCCTCAGACAACCATTTTGCCTTTTTGCATTTCTTTTTCTTGGGGATGTTTTTGATCACTGCCTCCTGTACAATGTCATAAACCTCCATCTATAGTTCATCAGGCACTCTGTCTATTAGATCTAATCCCTTGAATCTATTTGTTACTTCCACTGTATAATTGTAAGGGATTTTATTTAGGTCATACCTGAATGGTCTAGTGGTTTTCCCTACTTTCTTCAATTTAAATCTCAATTTGGCAATGAGGAGTTCACGATCTGAGCCACAGTCAGCTCCTGGTCTTGTTTTTACTAACTGTATAGAGCTTCTCCATCTTTGGCTGCAAAGAATATAATCAATTTGATTTTGGTATTGACCATCTGGTGATGTCCATGTGTAGAGTCTTCTCTTGTGTTTTTGGAGGAAGGTGTTTGCTATGACCAGTGCGTTCTTTTGGCAAACTCTGTTAGCCTTTGCCCTGCTTCATTCCGTGCTCCAAGGCCAAATTTGTCTGTTACTCCAGGTATCTCTTGACTTCCTACTTTTGCATTCCAGTCCCCTAGAATGAAAATGATATCTTCTTTGGGTGTTAGTTCTAGAAGGTCTTGTAGGTCTTCATAGAACCATTCAACTTCAGCTTCTTCAACATAACTGGTAAGGGCATAGACTTGGATTACTGTGATATTGAATGGTTTGCCTTGGAAACAAACAAAGATCATTCTGTCGTTTCTGAGATTGCATGCAAGTACTGCATTTAGGACTCTTGTTGACTATGATGGCTACTCCATTTCTTCTAAGGGATTTTTGCCCACAGTAGTAGATATAATGGTCATCTGAGTTAAATTCACCCATTCCAGTCCATTTTAGTCCACTGATTCCTAAAATGTCAATGTTCACTCTTGCCATCTCCTGTTTGACCACTTCCAGTTTGCCTTGATTCATGGACCTAACATTCCAGCTTCTGATATAATATTGTTCTTTACAGTATCAACTTTACTTCCATCACCAGTCACATCCACAACTGGGTGTTATTTTTGCTTTGGCTCTGTCTCTTCATTCTTTCTGCAGTTATTTCTCCACTGATCTCCAGTATCATGTTGGGCACCTACAGACCTGAGGAGTTTATCTTTCAGTGTCCTATAATTTTGCCTTTTCATACTGTTCATGCGGTTCTCAAGGCAAGAATACTGAAGTGGTTTGCCATTCCCTTCTCCAGTGGGCCACATTTTGTCAGAACTCTCCACCATGACCTGTTCATCTTGGGTGGCCTTACACAGCATTGCTAATACTTTTATTGAGTTAGACAAGACTGTGGTCCATGTGATCAGCTTGATTAGTTTTCTGTGATTGTGGCTTTCATTCTGTTGGCCCTCTGATGGATAAGGATAAGAAGCTTATGGAAGCTTCCTGATGGGAGAGACTGACTGAGGGGGAAACTGGATCTTGTTTTGATGGGCAGGGCCACGCTCAGTAAATCTTTAATCCAATTTTCTGTTGATGGGTGAGGCTGTGTTCCCTCCTTATTGTTTGACCTGAGGCCAAACTATGGTGGAGGTAATGAAGATAATGGCAACCTTCTTCAAAAGTTCCCATGCATACACTGCTGCACTGAGTGCCCGTGACCCTGCAGCAGGCCACTGTGAATGCATGCCTCTGCCAGAGACTCCTGGATACTCACGGGCAAGTCTGGGCCAGTCTTTTTTGGAGTCACTGCTCCTTTCTCCTAGGTCCTGGTGTTCACAAGGTTTTGTTTGTGCCTTCCAAGAGTCTGTTTCCCCAATCCTGTGTCAATTCTGGCAGCTCTTCGGTAGGGTTAATGGCAACCTCTTCCAAGAGGGCTTATGCCATACCCAGCTATGCTGCACCCAGAGCCCTTGCCCCTATGGCAGGCCACTCCTGACCCATACATCTGCAGAAGACACTCAAACACAGTTCTGGATCAGTCTCTGTGGGGTCTCTGGGTCCTGGCACAAGATTTGTTTGAATCCTCCAAGTGTCTCTGGTGGGTATGGGATTTGATTCTAAACTTGATTTTGCCCCTCCTACTGTCTTCATGGGGCTTCTCCTTTGCTCTTGGACATAAAATATCTTTTTCTGGTGGGATCCAACATTCTCCTGTGGACAGTTGTTCAGCAGCGAGTTATAATTTTAGAGTTCTCACAGGAGAAGATGAGCATATATCCTTCTACTCAACCATCTTGGGTAGGGCTAACTCAGGTTTTGTTAAGGTTGGTCCTTTGTGTCTATGTAATAAGTGTTGTCACTCAATCACTGGCCTTTCTACCCAGATATCATTGTTGTGCTCATGACCAGCCCTTGGAAAAATAGACCTGATAACCCCAAGTCTTCAACAGAGTCCAGCATTCAAGTTTGGGTCATATTTCCTTGTTTCTTTGTGTTCCCAATTGTCTTTCTAGATCTATTTTTTTCTTGTAGTGTTTCTGTAAACATACTAGCAACAGTTCAACTGAGTATTTAATATTATATACATTTGGGCTTTAAATTAGACATTATTATCCTCATTTTACAGAAGGAGGGAGGATCAGAGGATCAGAGGGGTTATGACAATTCTTTTGGTCACTCAGTTTGTAGGTGACAAATCTTGAACCAGAGTCTTCACTTGGCACATGGAGACATCAGTGAGAAAGGAATTTTCTTCTGCTCTTCTAGGTTCTTTTGGTTGGCCTAAGAATTAAATTGACATGAAACTTATAACAGAAGAAAAATCTAACAAAAGTTTCAAAACATGTATACATAGAAGAGAGCCAGGAAATTCAGCAACTCACCAGAATGGCCAAAATCACCTTAAATACCACCCTCAGCAAAAGACAAAGGGGTGTGTTGGGGGTTCGGTTCAGTCACTCGGTTGTGTCCGATTCTTTGCAACCTCATGGACTGCAGCACACCAGACCTCCCTGTCTATCACCAACTCCCAGAGTTTGCTCAAACTCATGTCCATTGAGTCGGTGATACCATCCAACCATCTCATCCTCTGTCATCCCCTTCTCCTCCTGCCTTCAATCTTTCCCAGCATCAGGGTCTTTTCAGATGAGTCAGTTCTTTGCATCAGGTGTTGAGGGTAGTGTTCTTGAAATAGGAGGGAAGTGGACCGGGCACAATATTTAAAAGACTGATATAGCCCAAAGACATGACATAAACTAATTAGAACCATATAGGTCCACTACACCTTGAGACTCGGTATATGTTCATTATAACACATGAGCAAATTATGTGACACACCCACAGTCACCATGACAATTCCAAGGTTGACCATAAAGGTCACAAAGTAGGTGGTGGTTCAATTCCTGAAAATCCCCACCCCTTCCCCCAAATAACTGAAATACTCTTTCCACTCATTGCATGCATGCTCAGTCACTTCAGTTGCCCCTATGAACTATAGCATGCCAAGTTCTTCTGTCCATGAGATTCTCCAGGCAAGAATACTAGAGTGGGTTGCCATTCCCTTTTTCAGGGTATTTTCCCAACCAAGTTATCCTCCATTGCAGGTGGGCCTTTTACCATTTGAACAACCAGGGAAGCTCCCACTCATTGGCCGATGAAATTACTCACACCTATGAAAACTGACAACCGTGTACCCTGGTGCCACTCTCACTTTCTGAGATGGCCCATACTCTTATCTGTGGAATGTGTTTGTCTCTAAATAAATCCACTTCTTGCCTATCACTTTGTCTTTCACTGAATTCTTTCTGTGATGAGACATCAAGAACCTGAGCTTCATTAAGTCCTGAAACCAAGTGTGTGACCTCAGAGGACTATGGTTCAAGTCCAATCTGAGTTATGATTTCAGCCTGAGAATTTGAAAAAAAGGAAGGCAATTAACATTGAATGGAAAATCAATTTTTTTTAAACTGGGGGGTAATTGCTTTACAATATTGTGTTGGTTTCTGCCATATATTGACATGAATCAGACACAGGTATACATATGCCCCCTTCCTCTTGAACCTCTTTCCTACCTCCCACTCCATCCCACTCCTCTAAGTTGTCACAAAGCAGCAGATCTGAGTTCCCTGAGTCATACAGAAAATTCCCACCGGCTCTCTATTTTACACATGGCAATATATATGTGTCAGTGTTACTCTCACAGTTTGTCCCACCCTCTCTTTCCCTCAACTGAGTCCACAAGTCTGTTGTCTGTTCTCTAAGTCTGCATCTCCATTGCTGCCCTGCAAATTGTTTCATCAGGAAACAATATATGATATTTGTTTTTCCTTCTCTGACTTACTTCACTCTGTATAATAGGCCATAGGTTCATTCACCTCATGGAAAAGCAAATGTTTGATAAACAAATGTTTGCTGGGCCATGTAGAGACAATGGAACACAGAGTGGACTCCGATATCTAGGCCTGCCCAAGTTTCCCCAATCACATCTAGCCCATATTCTTTTTTATTTTTTCTATAGTTGTATAGTTGATTTAAAATATTATGGTAGTTCCAGGTGTACAACATACTGATTCAATACTTTTACAGATTGTACTGCATTTAAAGTCTTTACGAAATACCAGCTATATTTCCCTGTGCTGTACAATATATCCTTGTCTAGCCTATATTTTCTGCAGATAACTCATGGTAGCTCTGTTTTGGGAACAGGCCTTCTTCTGTCTAAATTCTTTAGGCAGCTAAAGGGGAAGGTCAGAGCTTTCTTTATGGGTCTTTTGATACTTTTTAGCTCAAAATAATTGAGACAAAAAGGAAGAGGGAGGGCACAAGGATTAAAAGAATGACAACCATTAAGAACAGGATACCACAAAAATCAGTTAGAATTTAGCAGGCTCAAGATAGCAAAAGGTTTGACTTCCAGTGAACCTGGCCCTCATGCTAAGTCCCTTCAGTCATGTCCTACTCTTTGTGACTCTATAGACCATAGCCCGCCAGGCCCCTGTGTCCATGGGATTCTCCAGTTTGGAGAATACTGGAGGGGGTTGCCATTTCCTTCTCCAGGGGATCTTCCCAACCCAGGTATTGAACCCATGTCTCCTGAATTGGCAGACAGATTCTTTATCACTGAGCCATCAGGGGAGCCCCCCACAGAATGCATATCTCTCTAAATAAGCCAAATTTCACTTTACTATAGCTCACTCTTGAATACTTTCCTACTCAAAGTCAACAGCCTTCACTTTGCAGCCCATCCCAAGGACTCACAAGAGATCTGGGATATGACCATCCTCTCAAGTCCCATTTTTTCCTAAAACATAATCACACACAAAGGAGACATTCGAAGGTAGTAAAGCTTGCTCCCCTACAGTGATAAGTCCAGGTAGGTTGTACAGATAGTCACACAGGCTGCAAGGAGTTTCCAGACTAGCATCTTGGCCACAGGCTGCTACTTACCAGCAGGGTTCAATTATCATCTCTGAGTTTCCAAATATCTGAAATCAGTGAGTGGTGTGGCATCTGCTATATATGTGTTATAAGTTTATTAGAAGGCTAATGCCTTCTGAAAGAGTTCAAAATGGTTAAAAACTTATGATGTGTGACTGTAAAAGTCTTAACTGGGGACTTCCCTGGCAGTCTAGTGGTTAAGACTCTGCTTCCGCTGCAAGGGCCATGGGTTTCATCCCTGGTTAGGAAACTAAGATCCTGCATGCCTCGGGATGTGACCAAAAGTAAAACAAACCAAAACAAGCATACAAAAAAAACTTAACTCTGAAACCAAGCAAAGATGCAATGGGATCTCTGTTTGCATCAAGTGGGCAAACAGTCCCCAGACTTGGTGACTCAGGATGCTGGCTGTTTGGCTCCTTCACTTGGGACCTTTCACTGGGCTCGGTGGCAATGGCTTGAGAAAGACCCTGGACTCCTGGAGGCAGCAGCCTCGAGAGCTGGCTAGGGATGGGGAGATGGGCTCTGATGTAAGGTCACAACAGGAGGTACAAGCTCTGCTGAGCCCAGACACACTCATTTCTCCTTCTCTCTACAGATGTTTGAAAGTGAAGCGAAAGTGATAGTGGCTCAGTCATATCTGACTCTTTGTGATCCCATGGGCTGTAGTCCACCAGGCACCTCTGTCTCTGGGAGTCTCCAGGCAAGAATACTGGAGTGGGTTGCCATTTCCTTCTCCAGGGGATCTTCCCAACCCAGGGGTTAAACCCAGGTCTCCTGCATTGTAGGCAGATTCTTTACCATCTGAGCCACCAGGGAGGCCCTGCTGCTAAGTCGCTTCAGCCGTGTCCGACTCTGTGAGACCCCATAGACGGCAGCCCACCAGGCTCTCCCGTCCCTGGGATTCTCCAGGCAAGATCACTGGAGTTGTTTGTCATTTCCTTCTCCAATACGTGAAAGTGAAGTCGCTGAGTTGTGTACAACTCTTCATGACCCCATGGACTGCAGCCCACCAGGCTCCTCCGTCCATGGGATTTTCCAGGCAAGAGTACTGGAGTGGGATGCCATGCCTTCTCCAGGGGATCTTCCCAACCCAGGGATCGAATCCTGCATTGTAGGCAGATTCTTTACCATCTGAGTCACCAGGGAAGCCCTAGCTGCAGGAAAAAAAAGCACATGCGCAGAGAGGCAGGTGGCCATGCTGTGCTCTGCTGCCCTCATCCTCTCCAGCTTTTCAATTACTTCCTCGTCTCATTTACATTTATCCCCTGTTATCCACACTCCTTCCCATTTCCTTTAGGATTTCATTAAAGGCCAACCATCTGCCCCCAATTAAATGGTTCTGTCTGAAAATTTAATCCCTAAAAACAACAGTGTCGGGTTCAATATATGAAAGTCTCCACTGTTGCCTGGGTCAGGGCTGGAAACCTCAGCAGCACTTCCAAAATGCGTGTGGCTGGGACCTAAGGTCATCACGAATCTCTTTGATAATGAACGGGGTTAAGCTGCTGGAGCCGCTGGGTCCTAGGCTTCTCTAGGGCTTCTGGAGTGTCCTGGTTGACATGCTAGGAGCTGCTCCTCCCATCATGCATCCCCAAGGGGTTTCCTAGGCCTCATCGGATAAGAGTAAACTTCAGCCTCTGGGCTAAAGTATCTCAAAGGTCTTCCAGAATTAAAGACACAAACACCAAGCTCCTTCCTGTGGACTTTGGTGTATTATGGTAAGAGAACAATTCTATTCTTCCCATGTCCAGGCTTGTCTTAACTCACTACCCCAGCAACCAGCTCATCAGCATATAGAGTAATTTTTATAGAACCCCTGTAAAGCCTTCTCTCTAAAGAAGAATTTTAATACCCTTCTGAGTGGCATTTAATATGATAACGGTATGTAAGTTTGACAGGAAGCTGTTTTCCAAGAGTTAAAGTCCTAACAGTCCAACACATCAGACTGACAATGGCTTTTCCTGATCATTATTAAATTCTCTGTGATTAGAAAATGGGCCAGTTCTATTGATTTAAGCTCTTTGAGTTAAGCTAAGTTTTAGAGGCCTTTCACAAGGCACAAAAAAAAAAAAAAAGGCATTTGATATTGTATTTTACCTTCTCAATTAAAGCACTTTTCAGAGTACAAATAGCAGACAGCCAGGCATTAGGCAGGGACTCCTGGAAGCAAGGTGGGAAAAATTGTGCAGAATAAAGCAGACAACTCGAGCTCCATCACTGCAGACTCAGGAAGGTGCAAGGTTGCATGTTCCCATGAGCACGATTCTTCCTACTCTTGAGGACACCTGGGCCAAGGACACTTTGAATTGAATCTCCAAGCTCCTGTGGATAGGGAGAACATCTGTCCTGGAATTCCCAGAATAATTTCAATTAGGAGGTTATCCTGTGGTCCCCTCAATAACTGTCAAGCTGTGTGTACAAATTTTACATCAAGATATTATCACTGAATTTCCAGAGGTTAATGATCCTGGGCTACTTTTTCAGGGTAATAAGTGGGGAGAGAATGAAGGCAATCGTGTTTCTATTATAATCTTTAAGCTCTAGAGAAAACAAGGGAGGACAGAGGAAAATCTGGAGCAATTGCAGGGTATTAAATGCTTTGTGGTGCTAGTGGCAAAGAACTGGCCTGCCAATTTAGGAAACAAAAGAGATGTGGGTTTGATCCCTGGGTCCGGAAGATCCCCTTGAGAAGGAATGACAACCCACTCCGGTATTCTTGCCTGGAGAATCCCATGGACAGAGGAGCCTGGTGGGCTACAGTCCATAGGGTCGCAAAGAGTCAGACATGACTGAAGAGACTTAGCATGCACGCATGCATACACAAATGCTTTCTGTCTCCCAGAGGGAAAGGCACTTGAGGTTTTCAGGTTCCAATTTGTTGCACAGACAATAAGGAGTCTGAGTGACTGTGTTGGGCCCCGGCACTTCCCCTCCCTTGACTACTGTCTTCTCTAATCCCCACCAACCTTCGCAGAACCTTTCTGAACCCATTCTCTGCCTCATCTGCTGAGAGGTTCTGGTGCCCCCGTCCCTCTTTGGTTCTGTCCATGAGGTTGTCAGCATCAACACCAGGTACGCTGTAACACGCATGAATAAAAAGTTATTTATTTATTTAATTTTGTCTGTGCTGGGTCTTTGCTGCTGCGCTTGAGCTTTCTCCAGTTGCACTGAGTGGGGTCTACTTTCTATAGTTAGGTGCTTGGGCTTCTCGTTGCAGTGGCCTCTCTTGTCCCAGAGCACAGGCTCTGGGTCTGTGGGCTTCAGTAGTTGTAACTTGAGGGCTCAGTAGTTGCAGCACATGGACTTAGTTGCCCAAATCATGTAAGATCTTCCCAGACCAGGGATCGAACCCGTGTCCTCTGCATTGGCAGGCAGGTTCTTAACCACTGGACCACCAGGGAAGTCCTGTGATACACATTCTGCCAGTGTTTTTCTAACTTTTTTATTTTAAAGCCATAATTCTCAGTAAGAAATCTATTTTTACACCACAATTCAGACCATAACACATATTCAAAACTGAAACAGAAGTTTTACCAAATACCACTTACACATACTGGGGGCATTTTTACATCACAGTATACAAAACTGATGTCATGACTCTAAAAGGTCTCCACCTGCAAAGTGGAAACTTCTTTATGTTGTTAAGAAGCATTGTTGTTTAGTTGCTATGTCGTGTTTAACTCTTTTGAAACCCCAGAGACTGTAGCCCTCTAGGCTCCTCTGTCCATGGGATTCTCCAGATAAGAATAGTAGAGGGGTTGCCATTTCCTTCTCCAGGGGATCTTCCCAATGCAGGGACCAAACCCATTTCTTCTGCACTGGCAGGCAATTCTTTATCACTGAGTCTCCTGGGAAGCCATTATTAAGAATCATACTTATTCATTGTCATCATTATCATAATTTATTGAACAAACACTTAGCATAAGGCACTGCCCACTTCTGTGTTAGGGGTTGTGTGAGGGATAAAGAAGAATACAGAAGCTTCTCCCCTCAAGCTGCTAACAAGCATCTCTATTTGGAGAGCCATAACCGGCATACAGGAAAATATAAAGTGCAACTCGAAGAAAATTGATGTTCAGATGCAGAATGGATCCTGGCTGTGGGTGTTGTAAGGAAGGAGAAGTGGAGACAGGGGAGATGTGCACAAGCAAGGCTGGGAAAGTTTCAGCGTGCTCTCTTCCTTGTAGCAGTTTCTGCATCTATGTAACCCCTACAGGTACCTCTAGATGCAATGACTACAGTTAGATAGTATTAGGATCGCTATTGGGTTCAATGGCTTCCCTGGTGGCTCAGATGGTAAAGAATCCGCCTGCAGTGTGGGAGACCTGGGTTCAATCTCTGGGTTGGGAAGATCCCCTGGAGGAGGGCATGGCAACCCACTCCAGTATTCTTGACTGGAAAATCCCCATGGAGAGAGGAGCCTAGCCAGCTATAGTCTATGAGGTTACAAAGAGTCAGCCATGACAGAACAATTAAGTACAGCAGCACTGGGTTCAATAGATATTGTTTATTGAGCAACTAAAGTGTGCCTGACATCATACTGGGAGTTTAACTGAGTCATCACATTTAATCCTATGACAAGCTAATGGAGCAGTGGCTATAATCATCGATTTAAATGTGAGACTATCGATCCTCAGGCATGATCAGTGGCTTACCCAAGGTCACACAACTTAAACAAGTGGAAGATCTTGAATAAGTGTGCATGCTCCTTCCACTTCTTCAAAGGATGGGATGGAGTTAGGTAGCTTCACAGGAGGCCAATGAAGGCAAAGTCTAGGAAGAGAAATGGCATAAGAACACTGTATGGCATCTCTCAGGAATAAGAAAGAAGAAATCTACAAATTAGTAGTTTTGTTTAAGGACAAAAGCACTGAGGAGCCAGATTTGAGGATTATGGGAAGAAAAATGTAGCTGGAAAATGAATTTGGATTGTTGAAAAGTAGCAATGATAAAAGCAAAACCAAGAACAACAATAAGGACTTTTTTTTTTTTTTGCAATATGCTAGGCACTCTTTCAGGTCTTTACTAATTAGTCATTTCATTCTATAGTTGAAAAAAATCTCAGGCACAAAAAGCCTGAAAAACTTGTTCAAGATCAAACAGAATAATGTTTTATATTCCTAGGCAGGTGTGAAATTGATGTTACTACTACCAATATACTATCTTTGCTCCCCCACTCTGCCCAAATCCAGTTCTTTCCTGGTTGCTCAGCAGGAAGCATGATCACAGGGTACCTGTAGCTGACTCCTGGGTGTTCTCCTCAGATCCCCTCACCAGGGCTGATTCATCCAGTCCCCAGCTGCTGAGAACACTGATTACAGTCACTTCATAGGTGTGTCCCTCACTGGGAGTCACCTTTGGGCACAAGGAATTGCCTTCCTAAGGTTACACCTCTCTTAGGAGACAAGCCGTGGCCAATGATGAGCTGATCTAGGAATCCAAAAGTCTCAGGACCTTTGCCTCACTGGGGTATTACTGAGAAGCCATCCGAGCTCAAAGCTCTCCGTGGAGGCAACTGAGTCCTCAGCAGAAACTGCATTTGAGGTCAGCTCCTCCCCTCCTCCTTCCCCTGTCCGGCCCCTCCTCCCTCTCCTTCCTCTCTGCTCTTTCCTCCCCGCTCCTCCTCACGCTCCTCCTCCTTTCCTCCTCCTCACCTTCCTCTCCCCCTCCCTATCTTTCTCCCCTTCTTCTTCCTTCTCCTTCTTCACCAATTTTGCCTTCTTCCCCCCACCTCTTTTATTTTCTATTGGACAGCTGTTTCTCCCCGACACAACTCCCTAATAAACATTGGATGGACTTCTCCATATGGTAGTCTGCTTCCAGGGATCCCTTTCTAAGCCAGGAGTGATCCTAGAAAACAGACTATAAAATGGGAATATGGAGGTGAGTAATCCCTGGGTTGGGAAGATCCCCTGGAGGAGGGCATGGCAACCCATTCCAGTATTCTTACCTGGAGAATCCTATGGACAGAGGAGCCTGGTGGGCTACAGCCCATGGAGTCACAAGAGTCAGACACAACTGGGCGACTGAGCACACTCCCTGGCCAGCTGGCATGTGGATTCCATCACTGGCGGTTGGGGTGGTATGGGGAGTCTCTGGCGTGCTGCAGCAGTGCAATTGTAAAATGTCAACCAAAGTTAAACATGTTAGAACACCAATGGAAGGTGACACACTGGAGTAATATCTCTGGCCTGGGAAAGGCATGAAGAGAAATAGTAACCAGAACAGCCATGGTTGGCTCATGCAGAGTGTCACTGATTCACGCACCAAAAACAGATGAATTGGAATTATGGTAATTAGTTGATAATTCAAGGCAAAATATAAAAGCAGGATTTCCTTTGTAGCATTTAGGAAAACTAGAAACTCCTGCAGCAGAAAGCTGTCAGCACAAAGGATCAGGTTCAGGGCTTAATCATGTGGGAACAGCAGAGCCTCAGAGGAGGTTGAATTCTCAGCTCGCAGGTCTACACCAAGGTCAAGACCATACACAAAATGAGTGGGACTCTGAGACTTGGGATGTGATTATTGGGGTTGATGTAGTTGACAGTTTTGAACTCCTAGCTTCCCCTAAACCTGCAGAACCTGCAGAGATGGCCTATCCTCTGTGACAGAAAACGGTGAGCACACCCTCCCTTGCCTGAGTGTCACACAAGGCCTCAAATAAATCAGGTGCCTTTTACACCTTGCCAGTTCCCCTCAGGATCCCTACCCACATTCTCCTTCTTTTAATCACACCAGTACAGATCATGATCAAATCATGGTCAAATTATGACACGGCCAACAAATCAGTTCAAAGAAAAGTGAGGGGCTGTATAGCAAACAAATGCAGAATCTGGCTAATATATAAAGGAGAAGGTAGGAGGGTATGTATCGGACTGGAGCCTGATGGTGATGGCTCAAGGGGGTAGAACAAAGTTGGATAAATAAAAGTGTCTCAGCGTACAAGTGTACTAAAATTCCTTCATGAAACAGAATTCAACACCCTGGCAAGAATCCTAGGAGAAGTTGCTAACAAACTGCCAGGTTGAATCTTGGAAGCTTGAAAAAAACAATGGTCCACACTATATAGATATACCAGAACTTTCTTGCCAGATGATGGAAGGCTCAAAGGGCTCATAAAAGTGGGTGTGAGAGAGCAGATCTAGGCAGAAAAGCTACCAGCTTACTGTGTTCCTCGGGAGGTTAAGAGAACCTTCCATTTACTGAAATGACAAGGAATGTGCTGGTAGCAGGACACCAGCATCATTAAGACGCCCGATAGTGTCTGTCCCCTTGTGTTAGTAGCTGGAGCTGGCAAAGGGAGATGCTGTTACAGAACTGGACATACTGTTCACAGTGGGAATGCTGCTGCTGCTGCTGCTAAGTCACTTCAGTAGTGTCCGACTCTGTGTGACCCCATAGACGGAAGCCCACCAGGCTCCCCTGTCCCTGGGATTCTCCAGGCAAGAACACTAGGAACCCCAAAATCAGATAGATCATGCTAGGTGATGGTAGACTACTGCCCACTTAACCAAAGGGCAGCCTCAACTGTAGCTACTGTGCCAGATGTGGTACCTTTTTAGAGAAGATCAACAGAGGCCAGCATGTGATACACCAACATTACTCTGGCAAATGCCTCTGTTTCGTTTCCTAAGAAAGATAGAAAGCAGCATGGATTCACATATCATGCTGCTGCTGCTGCTAAGTCACTTCAGTCGTGTCCGACTTTGTGTGACCCCATAGATGGCAGCCCACCAGGCTCTGCCATCCCTGGGATTCTCCAGGCAAGAACACTGGAGTGGGTTGCCATTTCCTTCTCCAATGTGTGAAAGTGAAAAGTGAAAGTGAAGTCGCTCAGTCTTGTCCAACTAGTAGCGACCCCATGGACTGTAGCCCACCAGGTTCCTCTGTCCATGGGATTTTCCAGGCAAGAGTACTGGAGTGGCTTGCCATTATAGAGCTCTGTTAATTCACCTTCTTTCTACCAAGGAAACCTGAACCATCCATTCATTCCACCAATTATCAAATTAGTCCTCTGCTTGGTGGCATCATGCTAATTCTGCCAGGCAAGCAAGAAGGGCAAACATGACAGAGACCTTGGTAAAGGACATGTATTCTAGAGGGTATTGGTGAACTCTATGAAGTTCCAGTGTCTTGCCCTAGAAGTGAAGTTTCAACATCCAGTGATGTAGGGCATAGAATATAGTCGTCCAAATAAATGACTCATTATCACATTTCACAACTCCCAGCTTGTCACTTGGCTAAGATGAAGTGTAGTATGGCAGCTTTCCTGGTGACAGAGTGATAAAGAATCTGTGTGCCAATGCAGGAGTCATAAGAGATGCAGCTTGGATCCCTGAATCAGGAAGATCCCATGGACAAGGGAATGGCAACCTACTAAAGTATTCTGGCCTGAAAATTCTATGGACAGAGGAGCCTCAGTTCAGTTCAGTTCAGTCGCTCAGTCGTGTCCGACTCTTTGCGACCCCATGAATCACAGCACGCCAGGCCTCCCTGTCCATCACCAACTCCAAGAGTTCACTCAAACTCATGTCCATCAAGTCGGTGATGCCATCCAGCCATCTCATTCTCGGTCATCCCCTTCTCCTCCCACTCCCAACCTTTCCCAGCATCAGAGTCTTTTCCAGTGAGTCAACTCGTCGCATGAGGTGGCCAAAGGATTGCAGTTTCAGCTTTAGCATCAGTCCTTCCAATGAACACCCTGGATTGATCTCCTTTAGAATGGACTGGTTGGATCTCCTTGCAGTCCAAGGGACTCTCAAGAGCCTTCTCCAGCACCACAGTTCAAAAGCATCAATTCTTTGGTGATCAGCTTTCTTCACAGTCCAACTCTCACATCCATACATGACCACGGGAAAAACCATAGCCTAGCTGACTGCAATCCATGGGGTCTCAAAGAGTCTGACACAACTGAGAGACTGAGCTCACACACACACAAACACACCACTAAAAAGAAGCACAGTGCTTGGTAGGATTCTTTGGGTTCTGGAGGCAGTATACTCTACACTTGGAAAACTGTTCTGACCCATTTACCAGGTGGTACCAAAAGCTGCCAGCTTTAAGTGAGGCTTAGAGAGGGCTCTGTAGAAGGTCCAAGCTGTGGCACAGTCCTGTCATTTGACCATCCAAATTGGCAAACCTTTTTGTATTAAAGGCTTCTGCATTTGGAAAAGACATCAAGTAAAGTTGATGGCACACCCCAGTATCACAATGTGACCCTTGGGATTTTAGAACAAGGCCACGCCACCTGTAACAGACATTCCACCGGTAACAGCAAATCCTTGGTCTGCCATGAGGCCCTAGTGAAAGGGCTGTGTGAGCATGACATTATGAAAAGTAGCTCTTGGTGGCACAGACTGTGGACTGTAACGGATACCGTTGTTGTCACCCTAGGTTCCCATTTTTCCTGACACCCATCCCTCCTCTTCTGGGAATATCGCTGCTGACAGCTCATAGCTGCATCTCTCACTAGGAAATGCCCGTGGCTGCAGGAATCTGAAGTGACTTCTCCTCCCAGGAGATAGAGCATAGCCAGTGACTGGCTGATGTGAGCACATAGCTACCACACTCTTGACCCAGTTTAGGTAACTCTGAACTCTATCTTGGCTCCAGAACTCTTTGTGAGATCAATTGAAGCCTCAGTTGCAACAGAGTTGCTGATCCATTCATTTCCCCCAATGCCCAATCTAGTCCTCTTCAGTCTCCTAGAGTACATCTCCTAAGAGCAATCTACAAGAAATCTTACATATGCAATTCTCTGTCTCAAGATCTGTGTCCAACTAATTCAACCTAAGTCAGTACATATCTCTTCCCGGATTTGAATTTATATCATTGCACTTTCCTGGAACCACCTGAGAATGCCCTCACCCATCCCATACTTTTCCTCCAGAATGAGTAAGAGTTGACTTAGGGACTCGAATAGATTTTTAAGGACTTGAAGATAAGAAGTCCGTGTATAACCAGTCTATTCTAGCTTGGTAGACTCACAAGGCCTGGAGTCTGGCACACACTAAAAATGAAGCCGGTATTGTTGCCCTAGTCTCAAAGACATAAATTCACCCACCCGCCCATATGGAAGACTGCAGACTTAGGTGGTGGAGGGCAGGCAAAGCAGGGTTTCTGCAGAGAGAAAAGAAAATGTTACCACCCACCTTTCTGCCTCAAACAGCTGAGAGTAAAAGTTAGAGCCCCCTGTCTATGAATCCACCCACAGGCAGCCTTAAAGCTCCCTCATAATGAGACTAAATAGCTTGCATCCAGGATGAATGTCTGAACGGGAAGATGTTCTAAATTACCTCAATGGCCTTTTACCAGATTCACATCTATTCAATTAACGACTTCTTCCTCTCCGCTCTCATGATGCTCAGTATATTTTTAAGTGTTAGCACGTACCATACTGTAACTTAGAGATCGGGGTAGGAAGGGGGACCATTCTCCTAACATACTGTGAGAAATTTCAGAACAAGAACCCGGACGATATTCATCTCATGCTCTCAGAGCCTGGCTAAATAAATGTGGCTTTCATATCTAGGTCCCAGGAGGCATAAAGGTGACATATGACCTCAAACTGTCTCCAAATGGCAAATAACAAGCCACTGGAAAGGCTACTCAAATTTATGTGTGCAAAAAGTTTATTTATTCTTTGATAAAGACATGTCATAAATTTTAAAGGCAGGCTGTGATTTTTTCTCTAGACATTTCTCTCTTTTCTAATTTCTTCACAATAAAAGACATTTGTTTTAAAATACTTAAATGTTTTAAAAGAGAGAGAAATAGCAATCCTTGGACATTCTGCTACTGTATTAGCAACAAAGTGGTTTCACGTTTGCTTTGAGAAGTTTAAGAAGCTTCTCACTTGTGCTTTTGTGGGAATGTATCACGGAAAGTTGTGACCAACCTAGATAGCATATTAAAAATCAGAGACATTACTTTGCCAACAAAGGTCCATCTAGTCAAGGCTATGGTTTTTCCAGTGGTCATGTATGGATGTGAGAATTGGACTGTGAAGAAAGCTGATCGCCGAAGAATTGATGCTTTTGAACTGTGGTATTGGAGAAGACTCTTGAGAGTCCCTTGGACTGCAAGGAGATCCAACCAGTCCATTCTAAAGGAGATCAATCCTGGGTGTTCATTGGAAGGACTGATGCTAAAGCTGAAACTCCAATACTTTGGCCACCTCATGTGACGAGTTGACTTACTGGAAAAGACTCCGATGCTGGGAAGGATTGGGGGTGGGAGGAGAAGGGGACGACAGAGAATGAGATGGCTGGATGGCATCACCGACTCTGTGGACATGAGTTTGAGTGAACTCCGGGAGTTGGTGATGGACAGGGAGGTCTGGCGTGCTGTGATTCATGGGGACGCAAAGAGTTGGACACGACTGAGACACTGAACTGAACTGAGCTGAACTGAACTGATCAGCAGGTCTGTGCTAGGGTTCTCCAGAGAACAGGACCAATAGGATATACAGAAGAAGAGATTTATTACAAAAATTGTTTCACATGATTATGGAGTCTAAGAAACCCCACGGTCTATTGTCTACAAGCTGGAAAACCAAGAAATGCAGTAGTGTAATTCAGACCAAGTGCAAGGGACTGAGAGATGGGAGCATTGACCTCTAAGGGCAGGAGAAGACAGATGTCTCAGCTGAAGCAGAGTCTGTTCCTCCTTCCTCCAGTTTTTGGTTCTATTCAGGCCCATGACATATTAATTGCGGTCCACCCTCCTTGGTGAGAGTGATCTTCTTTACTCAGTCAATTGATTCAAAAGCTAATTTCATCCAGAGACATTCTTAACAGACACACCCCAAAATGATGCTTAACCCAGTTATCTGGGCATACTTCAGCCCAGCCAAGTTGACATGTACAGTTAACCATCATGTAAAGTTTGTTTAGGCTGAAACTTCTGCACTCGGAGAGAGTATGGAGACTCCTGGTGCCTGGAAGGCAGGACCTAGGTTGTCTCTCTACCTCCCCTGAGAAGACGCTGCTTGCTTCCCTCCTTTTGCTATGACAGTCCTGGTGGTCACCATGTCACCAGTCCACAAACCACAAAATCAAAGCAAGAATCAAAATTCCACTAATCAAAACATATGTAAGTATATATAGACTTTGTGTTCAGTTCCTCAGTCATGTCCGACTCTTTGTGACCCCATGGATGATAGCCTGCCAGTCTACTCTCTGTGGAATTTTTCAGGCAAGAATACTGGAATGAGTTGCCATTTCCTTTTCCAGGAGATCTTCCTGACCCAGAGATTGAACCCGTGCCTCTTGAGTCTCTTACATTGTAGGTGGATTGCAGCCATCAGGGAAGACCCATATCACATATATGGCTATGTTTTATAAAATCTGGTAACATACATCAGGGATGAATCTGACTGTATATGTCTTTAACTGAATTTCTTTTTACACCATGTGTATAGACTTTAATCATCCAGGCAAAGTGAAAGTTGTTCAGTCGTGTCCAACCCAAGGACTGTAGCCCGTTAGGTGCCTCTGTCCAGGAAATTCTTCAGGCAAGAACACTGGAGTGGTTTGCATTTCCTTCTCCAGGGGATCTTCCCGACCCAGGGATGGAACCTGGGCCTCCTGCATTGCTTGCAGATTCTTCACCTTCTGAGCCACTAGGGTAAGTGAAAGTGAAAGTCACTCAGTTGTGTCTGACTCTTTGTGACCCCATGGATTATAGCCCACCAGGCTCCTCTGCCCATGGGTTTCTCCAGGCAAGAATACTGGAGTGGATAGCCGTTTCCTTCTCCAGGGGGTCTTCCCAACCCAGGGATTGAACCCAGGTCTCCTGCATTGCAGGTGGATTCTTTACCATCTGAGCCACCAAGGAAGCCCAATAAATGTCCAAAAATAATACTAATAATAAATATATTTTCACTGGGGAAAAATGTATAGAAGAGTAAGTCCTGTATCCAGTATGGCCCCACTCAGCATTTTCTGACAATCAGACAGTAATGTCAGCAGCACGTCAGCCCTGCCCTCTCCCTGCCCATTCATGTTGCTGTGATGATGGCAGGCAGTCACTTATGGATGCCCAAGGTGCCAAATGGCTAGGGAGGAGTGCTGGGAAGTTAGAACAGCAAGGGGCTCTGAACACCGTCTACTCTAACCTGTATGTATTCGAAGTGACCAGTTGAGGCTCAATTGCCCAGAGTCACACAGCAATCAGGTGGCAAAGCCAGAATTAGAAGCTCTAGCCCCTGGATTTGTAATCCAGTTCCTTTTCACTCTGTAAGACTGCCTCTTGCATTTGTAGCTGCTAATATTCATGAACCTGCATGTGCTCAGAAAACCTCCCTCCCAAAACCTTCCTTTAATAAAGAGAAGAGAGGGAGAGGGGAGGGCAGGGGAAGGAGGGGGAAGGACGCCAAAGGAAAGCAGAGAAAAAAGGAAAAGAAAGCGAGAAGCTCTCCTCTTAGGACTTAGGCAAGGCAGGCGAGAACACAGCCTCTCTCCAAGCCCCATGCCCCCATCCTCAGAGGCAAGCAGCGTTTTGTGACATTAGTTTTCCTCCAAGGACCTTTGATCTTCATCCACGTGACCTCCAGTTAAGATGAACATCAAAGGCAGAGGAAGGCAGAGTACTACTGTCTGAGCCCCACTCTACTAGAGATAGATGAAGAGGCTCCCAGGGCATGAGGGACAGGCCAGGGCCCCGGAGAACACTGACTGGAATGAGTGGCTGAGTGCAGAGATGTTTCGTGCTTGAATTGCACTCACTTTGCCAGGAGAAGGGTGTGTCCTCCTCCTCCTGGCTAGTGGCAGACACTTAATGCACCAGCTCACGTGCACATTAATTTTTGCTGGCTGTCGCCTTTTGTGTGTTGGAACAAGTCAGACTCCTTGGTGTAATTGCTTGATGAAACATTCTTATCCATCTTGTCAACACAAATTATACAGTTAAATAATGACCGCCACCCACCCCACCGCTAGTGACACTGATGAGAAAGCATGTGTCTATAGCCCTGAAGGTTCGGGGGCTTCCTGGAGCAGCGCCCAGGTCTCCGGCCTGCCCTCCTGACCCAGCCTGGTCTGCAGACCTCACCATGCCATGCGCTTTCCACCTTCCAAGCACGGTTGCTAGGAGACGGAGATAAAGCCGGACCCATTCATTGCCCATTCAGGGTCTGAGAAGGGGGCTCCTCTGTGTTGAGGTGCTTGCTGGGCACAGAAGGGGGCCTCTTACTCCCATGGAGGGAGCTTCTTCTTCATTTTATGACTGTTTCTCAGAATGCTTGTTCAAAATAACAGAATGTACATACAGACACACCCTGACATACACACATATCCATACTCCACCCATACTCTCACACACACACCTTTTTTTCATGCTAATAATTGCGAAGTCAAAGCATATTTCCATGCCACTGGGACAAAGAGGGTGGACACAATTATCTGAATATCTATGCCCCCCAAAGTCCAAATGTTGAAATGGGAAGTGATTAGGTCATCTAATCACTAATGAGATTAGTGCCCTGGTAAAAGAGGACTCAGGCTTCCCCTGGTGGCTCAGATGGTAAAGAATCTGCCTGCAATGCAAAAGACCCGGATTCAATCTGTGAGTTGGGAAGATCCCCTGGAGGAAGGCACGGCAAGCCACTCCAGTATTCTTGCCTGGGAAATCCCATGGACAGAGGCACCTGGAGGGCTACAGTCCATGAGGCCACAAAGAGTCAGACACGCCTGAAGCAACCTAGCCTGCACTCACCAAAGAGGATCCAGAGAGCCCCCAGCCCCCTTTAGCAGAAGAGGACGTGAGCTAGGAAATCGGAAGGGGACCCTCTCCTGACAATGCTGTTGTCCTGATCTTGGGCTCCATAACTGTGAGCAATAAGTGTCTGTTGTTAATAAGCACACCCAGGCTGTGATATTTTGCCATAGCCATCCAAGTGGACTAAGGCAGTCAGCTTAGACTGCCCAGCGATGCGGCTTCAACACTGAAATTTATTTCCTAATGGTGGGGAAGCTAGAAGTCCAAGATCCAGGTGTACAGCAGCGTTGGTATCTGCCGAGAGCTCTCCCCTTGGGTTGCAGATGGCCGCCTTCTTGCTGTCCCTCACATAGCCTTTTCTTGGCACATGGATGTAGAAAGAGAGAGATTTCTCTCTCTTCTTATAAGACCACCAATCCTATAAGATTACAGCCCCACCTTTTTTAAAAAACTTTTTATTGGAAGATAATTGCTTTACAATATTGTATTGTTTTCTATCATACATCAACATGAATCGGCCACAGGTGTATATATGTCCTCTTCCTCTTGAACCTCCCTCCCATCTCCCACCCCATTCCACACCTCTAGGTTATCACAGAGCACTGGGTTGAGCGCCCTATGGCACACAGCGAATTTCCATTGGCTATCTATTTTACATACGGTAATGTATATGTGCTGGACTGAATATGCCAGCAAATTTGGAAAACGCAGCAGTGGCCACAGGACTGGAAAAGATCAGTTTTCATTCCAATCTCAAAGAAAGGCAATGCCAAAGATGTTCAAACTACCGCACAATTATACTCATCTCACACGCTAGCAAAGTAATGCTTAAAATTCTCCAAGCCAAGCTTCAACAGTCTGTGAACCGTGAACTTCCAGATGTTCAAGCTGGATATAGAAAGGCAAAGGAACCAGAGATCAAATTGCCAACATCTGTTGGATCATTAAAAAAGCAAGAGTTCCTGAAAAACATCTACTTCTGCTTTATTGACTATGCCAAAACTTTTGACTGTGTGAATCACAACAAACTGTGGAAAATTCTTCAAGAGATGGGAATACCAGACCACCTAACTACCTCCTGAGAAATCTGTATGCAGATCAAGAAGCAACAGTTAGACCTGGACACGGGACAACAGACTGATTCCAAATTTGGAAAGAAGTATATCATGGATGTATATCATCACCCTGCTTATTTAACTTATATTCAGAGTACATCATGTGAAATGCTGGGCTGGATGAAGCACAAGCTGGAATCAAGATTGCTGGGAGAAATATCAATAATCTCAGATATGCAGATGATATCACCCTTACGGCAGAAAGTGAAGAAGAACTAAAGAGCCTCTTGATGAAAGTGAAAGAGGAGAGTGAAAAAATTGGCTTAAAACTCAACATTCAGAAAACTAAGATCATGGCATCTGATCCCATCACTTTATGGCAAATAGATGGGGGAAACAATGGAAACAGTGAGACACTTTCTGTTTTGGGCTCCAAAATCACTGCAGATGGTGACTGCAGCATTAAATTAAAAGACACTTGCTCCTTGGAAGAAAAGTTATGACCAACCTAGACAGCATATTAAAAAGCAGAGACATTACTTTGCCAACAAAGGTCTGTCTAGTCAAAGCTATAGTTTTTCCAGTGGTCATGTATGAGTGTGAGAGTTGGACTAAAAAGAAAGTTGAACACCGAAGAACAGATGCTTTTGAACTATGGTGTTGGAGAAGACTCTTGAGAGTCCCTTGGACTGCAAGGAGATCCAACCAGTTCATCCTAAAGGAAATCAGTCCTGAATATTCATTGGAATGACTGATTCTGAAGCTGAAACTTCAATACTTTGGCCACTTAATGCGAAGAACGGAGTCACTGGAAAAGACCCTGATGCTGGGAGAGATTGAAGGTGGGAGGAGAAGGGGATGACAGAGGATGAGATGGTTGGATGACATCACTAAGTTTGAATAAGCTCCAGGAGTTGCTGATGAACAGGTAAGCCTGGAAGCAGTCCATGGTGCCACAAAGAGTCGGACATGACTGGGCAGCTGAAATGGACTGAATGTATGTATTTTCATGCTACTCTCTCAATTCATCCCACCTTCTCCCTCCCACACTGTGTCCACAAGTCTTCCTTTTTAACCTCATTTAACCTTAATTAGGGCTTCCCCTGGGGAGTCAGACAGTAAAGAATTCACCTGCAATGCGGGAGACCAGGGTTTGATCCCTGGATTGGGAAGATCCCCTGGAGGATGGCATGTCAGCCCCACTCCAGTGTTCTTTCCTGGAGAATCCCCATGGAGAGAGAAGCCTGCCTGGTTGGCTACAGCCCATGGGGTTGCAAAGAGTTGGACGTGACTGAAGTAACTAAACACAACACAACCTCAGTTTCTCCCCAAAGTCCTATCTCTAAATGCAGTCACACTGGGGGTTTAGGGCTTCAATATAAGGATTGTGGCCAGGGCATGGGGATTACAGAATTCAGTTCATAATAGAAGGAAGCATTCTCCCTCAAAGACACCTACATGGGTCCTCCGGCCAGGTGAAGAATCCATTTGTAATGTAAATATCATTGCCATTTGTTCAAGATCTTAAAATGTATGGCGTTAAGAACTTTTTAAAAGTGGGAGCATAAAGACAGCTTTATTTTGATCATACATCTAGGAAATATAAATCAAGAAGGGGATATATATCCGTTTTCCATGTGCCATTTTACAGAAGGGGACACTAAGGCACAAGAGCGGGAGAAGTGATTCTGTTGGCCACACCAGTCCTCCTGCCACACCCAGCACTGCCAGGGGACTGTATCCCCACTTGTATCCCCACCACACCACAGAGGCTTTCTTGGGGGATGAACTTGATCCACCTCTGTACCCCAGGCCCGAGTATGCCGGTCACACAAGGGCCTTTCACTAAGCATCTATGGAGGAGGAAAAGAACACAGCAGTCTATATCCCGCCCTGTACTTTAATCTGCACCAGCTTTTTCTTCTCTCCTCTGCACTGAAACCAAGGTTTGGGTAGTGTTGGAACAGCCAGCAATTCCCACAGGATGTAAATGTCCCTCTGGTCTACAAAGCCCTCCACAGGAGACTCCCTCTGTGGGGAGGGAGACAAAAGGCAAAAAAGGTAAAGAGGAAGAGAAGGGCTCTCAGTGCAGCCTGTTCCCATGTGTGCCCAGAGGTCATTTCACAGGACCACCCATACTCCCTTTTCCTTGACCACCACTTACCAGCTGTGTGACCTTGGGCACAATTCATGACCTCTCTGATCCTTAGCTTGATCATTAGTAAAACAGGGTTAAGATTCCCTCATCATCCTCTTGATGGGGATGAAGCAAAGTAACATACGGGAGGGATATACCCAGAGTCAGTTTCAGTTCAGTCACTCAGTCATGTCCGACTCTTTGCAACCCCATGGACCACAGCTCACCAGGCCTCCCTGTGCATTACCAACTCCTGGAGTTTACCCAAACTCATGTCCATTGAGTTGGTGATGCCATCCAACCATTTCATCCTCTGTCGTCCCCTTCTCCTCCCGCCCTCAATCTTTCCCAGCGTCAGGGTCTTCTCAAATGAGTCAGCTCTTTGCATCAAGTGGCCAAAGTATTGGAGTTTCAGCTTTAACATAATCAGTCCTTCCAGTGAACACCCAGGATTGATCTCCTTTACAATGGTCTGGTTGGATCTCCTTGCAATAGTCAAGCAGCAAATAAATGCTCCCTAGATTATACTCACAAGGAAAAGCCTGCCCACCAGGCAGCTGAGTGGGAAGTGGGTTACATAGTATTTTCACTTGGAAATGTAGCCTAAACAGAGAGATGAGACCGAAGATTGCAAGGACTGGAAAAAACTATGACATCATCCATACAGATGGTCAGTGCACAGGAACAGGGATTAGGGAACTGCCCACAGTGGCAACATTAAATGCACGGACATTTTCATTATAGGGATCCCAGAAGGAGAAGAGAGAGAGAAATGTCCTGAGAAAATATTTGAAGAAATAATAGCTGAAAACTTCCCTAACATGGGAAAGGAAATAGTCAACCAAGTCCAGGAAGCATAGAGAGTCCCATACAGGATAAACCCAAGGAGGAACACACTGAGACACATAGTAATCAAACTGACAAAAATTAGACAGAAATAAAATACTAAAAGGAAACTGGCCACAGAGATGACCTTTTCTGCCCAAGGTCACACAGCTGCCCCAGGGCAGGACTGGATACCCACAGTCCCACTTTGAACCCAAAGAAAGGCATTGTGATGGGTTTGAGATTGAGCCAAACTTTATTTGAGGTACAGGAGCTATTTTTAATCTAAGGAAGAACTATAAGGCTTCTGAATTCCCAATAGCTGTTAATCTTCTGTATTTAGAAGCAACAAATCAGAATTTCCCCAAATCGCATTATTTTTAAAGTACTTCCAACATAGTGTGTACTTTTTATTTATTATTATGAATAGATTTCTTAAGACAGTTATTTAATAAATAAGAAAAATTTAGCTTAGTAGTATTTACAAAAAATACTACAGCCTACAGTGAACATTTAAAACACCAGGGAACCTTTGAGGTGGAATTTGAATAATGCAATATCTACGTCTCCCAGCAAGGTTAACTGCATCACACACCAAGTGCAAAAGTATTAGTCATCCGGCTCTGTTACCCCATGGACTGTAGCCCACCAGATGCTCTGTCCATGGGATTCTTCAGGCAAGAATACCGGAGCGGGTATCCATTCCCTTCTCAAGGGGATCTTCCCAACCCAAGGATAGAACCCCAGTCTCCCATGTTGCAGGCAAATTCTTTACCATCTGAGCCAGAAGGGAGCATCACACAGAATGGAGAGCCAACTTTCCAACTTAAGGATTTATTTTGCTTCCAAAAGTTGTCATTTTTAAGAACATCATTTAAGTATCTGTAACAGGATACTACGCACATAGAATTAGTGACATTTATTTTACTTACACAGGTAACTGTTAGCAGCAGGCAGAGTGATAAACACACGTTTCAACTTGGCAATGAATACTGATCAGATCTCAACTCGTGACACCACCTCTTCCACCTACTCTGGCCCTAGGTCCCGGGAATGTCCACTTTAACCTTCAATTTTGCACTTTAATGTTTCCCAGTCTTGCTATAGACTTGATCTCAGTGGTTTCCTTCAAAGCTGTGAGGTCTTTATATTGATTGCAAGCCTTAATTCTCACAAGAGACTTAAGCAGTACATAACGAAAATTCAAGTTGCAAACTTTCACAGGTGTGAACATGCAGTCCATCAGAGTCAGATGTGAGTGAAATTACAGCTTGCCCTCTGACTCCTATTGCTGATGATCACTCGGCTCTACCATTTCCCTCCTCCAGTCAGCAACTCTTCTTGCCTGTTCACTCAATGCCAGTCCTTATATGCCAACTGTTGTCCTGTACTTTCCAAGGTACCGTAGTGGGTTGGGAATATCTCCTGGAGGATGGAATGGCAACCCATTCCAATATTCTTGCCTGGAGAATCCCCATGGACAGAGGAGCCTGGTGGGCTACAGTCCATGTGGTCGCAAAGAGTCAGACATAACTATGCGACTAAGCACAGCACAGCCCTGTAAGATTAAAAATGTTCTCTATTTTTTGTGTTTGTTTTTTTATGTATTATTTGTGTGAAAAGTATTATAAAACTACTATAGTACAGTACTGATGGCTTATGGTGAATGATGTCAGATTCGTGCTCTCCAAAGATTTAGCTTCAGGACTAGGGACCAGGTTTGATCACTCAAGAGTTCCTGTGTAGCAGAGTTTTATTAAAGTAAGAAAAGGGACAGAGAAACCTTCTGACATAGACCTCAGAAGAGGGATGGAGAGTGCCCCCGTTAGTCTTTAGCAAGCTGTTTTACGTCTGTTAGAAATCTATTAATCAGACAAGAAAGACATCTCAAGGCTGACAGTTTCACCAGGCCCCCCTCCCACAATATGCATTTTTGAGATAGGATGGCAAGGTGTGTCATCCCCCAGCCATAAAACAATTGATATGAATACTGGTTTGTTGAGCTATTATCAGCCCAAGTTTTGAGAAAAGAAAGAAAAGTTAGTCTTAGGTGGAACCATTTTGAAGAAAGGCAAATTCCAAAGCAAACACATAGTTTTATTAACATAGCTCAAAAGAAACAGTCTCATATAGAAACCGCCTTTTAATTTTGTATGGAGAAGGAAAAAAATCTGACAATTGTATTTTGTTTCCTCCTGCCGCTTAAGAGAGAGATAAAAAATGTCTGACACTTGCAGCCTATTGAGACCCCTGGCCTTCCGGCCTGTTACCGTCTCAGTACTATATAGCTGATTGTGTTAGTTGGGTTCCTAGCTAATTTTGTTGGACTTACAATCACACTCTCAGAACGGAACAAATGGAATTCATTTGCATGTAGGGCTCAGTTCAGTTCAGTCACTCAGTCGTGTCCGACTCTCCGCGACCCCATGAATCACAGCACGCCAGGCCTCCCTGTCCATCACCAACTCCCGGAGTTCACTCAAACTCATGTCCACAGAGTCGGTGATGCCATCCAGCCATCTCATTCTCGGTCGTCCCCTTCTCCTCCCACTCCCAACCTTTCCTAGCATCAGAGTCTTTTCCAGTGAGTCAACTCGTCGCATGAGGTGGCCAAAGTATTGGAGTTTCAGCTTTAGCATCAGTCCTTCCAATGAACATCCAGGATTGATCTCCTTTAGAATGGACTGGTTGGATCTCCTTGCAGTCCAAGGGACTCTCAAGAGTCTTCTCCAGCACCACAGTTCAAAAGCATCAATTCTTCACCGATCAGCTTTCTTCACCTGGTGGCTCAGACGGTAAATGAGGGAGACCCGGGTTCGAGCCCTGGGTTGGGAAGATCCCCTGGAGAAGGAAATAGTAATCCACTCCAGTACTATTGCCTGGAAAACCCCATGGACAGAAGAGCCTGGTGGGCTACAGTCCATGGGGTCGCAAAGAGTCGGACACGACTGAGCGACTTCACCTTCACCTTCTTCACCTTCACCTTTAGCTTTCCTCACAGTCCAACTCTCACATCCATACATGACTACGGGAAAAACCATAGCCTTGACTAGATGGACCTTGGTTGGCAAAGTAATGTCTCTGCTTTTTAATATACTATCAATGTTGGTCATAACTTTCCTTCCAAGGAGTAAGCGTCTTTTAATTTCATGGCTGCATTCAGCATCTGCAGTGATTTTGGAGCCCAAAAAAATAAAGTCTGACACTGTTTCCACTGTTTTTCCATCTATTTCCCATGAAGTGATGGGACCAGATGCCATGATCTTCGTTTTCTGAATGTTGAGCTTCAAGCCAACCTTTTCACTCTCCTCTTTCACTTTCATCAAGAGGCTTTTGAGTTCCTCTTCACTTTCTGCCATAAGGGTAGTGTCATCTGCATATCCAAGGTTATTGATATTTCTCCCAGCAATCTTGATTCCAGCTTGTGCTTCTTCCAGCCCAGCGTGCCTCATGATGTACTCTGCATATAAGTTAAATAAGCAAGGTGACAATATACAGCCTTGACATACACCTTTTCCTATTTGGAACCAGTCTGTTGTTCCATGTCCAGTTCTAACTGTTGCTTCCTGACCTGCATACAGGTTTCTCAAGAGGCAGGTCAGGTGGTCTGGGATTCCCATCTCTTTCAGCATGCTCCACAGTTTCTTGTGATCCACACCATCAAAGGCTTTGGCATAGTCAATAAAGCAGAAATAGATGTTTTTCTGGAACTCTCTTGCTTTCTCCATGATCCAGCGGATGTTGGCAATTTGATCTCTGGTGCCTCTGCCTTTTCTAAAACCTGCTTGAACATCTGGAAGTTCACGGTTCACATATTGCTGAACTTAGCTGTAATACTTTTCACTCTTTTTTCCGATTTCTCAACTCATTTTTCTCAGGATTCAGGATTCAAAAACACAAACCTCCCCCAAGATATGCCAAAAAGTAACTCCCACATGAAAACACAAGGCAGGCATGAGGGAGGCCTTCTTCCTGCTCAGCAACCCACACTCTGTACAGGCCCCCAGCTGAACACAGGGCACTCAGAGGTCACACTGAACACCGGGAGGTGACAGCAGTTTAGGGCTGCCAACTACAAGCTGACACTTGCCGTCTACCTCTAGAGAATTAAATCATACGCTCCTGCAGTCACTGACCTTCAACACCCACTGCGAGGAGTCCAGGGTGACCAGGAGTGAGGCGCTCAGTGCTCTGGGGAAAACTGGCAGAACAGGTCTTCAGATGTTTAGGTATTTTCAGAAGATTTCTATGAGCTCAATTTTTGCCTCTCCTCAAATCTAGAAAAGCACTAAAAATCATTAATGGTGATATCTGTCTCCCTGGTGGCTCTGATGGTAAAGAATCCACCTGCAATGCAGGAGACCCAGGTCTGATCTCTGGGTAGGAAAGATCCCCTGGAGAGGGAAATGGAAACCCACTCCAGTATTCTTGCCTGGAGAATCCCATGGACAGAGGAGCCTGATGGGCTGCCGTCCATGGGGTTGCAAAGGAGTCGGACACAACTGAGCCACTGACACACTTCTACTCCTCGTGACTAACAGCAAGCCTCTGCCAAAATGTCTATTTGACTGTGTGCATCCCTCTTCAGTAAAATCATATAGAACACTGACCTCCCCCTACACCTCTGGAACAGTTTCTCAGAGCTATTTGAAATGCTGTCTCTTGAGCTATAGTCATCAGGTTGCCCCTAATAAAACTTAACTCACAATTCTCACATTGGTGCTTTCTTTTTCAGTCAACAGGGCATTCATTCAACCATTCATTCATTCAAGCCAGCAATGTGTTAGACCAGGAACCCTCCAGGGCCTGGGGCTCTGTGTGAGTTTTCTGTGTCTGCTCTGACAAAGTAGAATAGGCTGGGTGGCTTAACTTAACAAAAATTTTTCTCTCATAGTTATGGAACTTAGAAGTCTAAAACCAGGGTATTGTCAGGACCCCACTCCCTCTGAAGACTCTAGATGCAAATCTTTCTTACAGTCAGTCTTCTATAAAAGGAATCCATCCTCACCTCTTCCCAGCTGTGGTGGCTCCCAGCAGCCCTGGCCACTCACTGGTTTGTAGCTACATTCATCATGAACTAAAAAAGATTACACAACATGAGAGTTTCAAGTTAAGTTCTATCTGGGACAAAATGAGGACTGCAGCCTAGGAGACAGCATCTCAGATAGCTCTGAGAGACTGCTCCAAAGAGACAGTGGGGGAAGGTCACTACATATGATTTTGGTGAAGGGTGAGTTCAATGCAATCAAGCACTCAGTTTACAAAAGGTGTTTTGCTAATCACAAGGGGCTGATAGGAGAAGGGGACGACAGAGACTGAGATGGCTGGATGGCATCACCGACTCGATGGACGTGAGTTTGAGTGAACTCCGGGAGTTGGTGATGGACAGGGAGGCCTGGCATGCTGTGATTCATGGGGTCGCAGAGAGTCGGACACGACTGAGCCACTGAACTGAACTGAACTGAGGGGCTGATATTACCATGAGGCGATTTAGTGCTTTTCTAGATATGAGGAGATGCAAGGACTGAGATCATGAAACCAGTTCCCGAAAATATCTAACTATCTAAAGACCTGTTCCATCAGCTTCCCTGGAGCACAGAGTGCCTCACTCCCCACCCTGAACTCCTTTCAGGGAGCGTCAAAGGTCAAAACCTGCAGCAGCTCAGAGGCAGATGGCAAATGCCCTTGGCAAGTGACAAATTGTAGCTGACACACTCCAACTCCAATCTCTCTTATCAGAGAAGGCAGTGGCACCCCACTCCAGTACTCTTGCCTGGAGAATCCCATGGATGGAGGAGCCTGGTGGGCTGCAGTCCATGGGGTCGCTAAGAGTTGGACACGACTGAGCGCCTTCACTTTCACTTCTCACTTTCATGCATTGGAGAAGGAAATGGCAACCCACTCCAGTGTTCTTGCCTGGAGAATCCCAGGGATGGGGGAGCCTGGTGGGCTGCCGTCTATGGGGTCGCACAGAGTCGGACACGACTGGAGCGACTTAGCAGCAGCAGCAGCAGTCTCTTATCACCTTCACCTCGGTATGGTCCCACTGTGTGTCTTTGTCTCCAAGTCTCTCCTTTTTAAAATTTGTTCAGTGAATTAACTTTATTGGTCGCAGCGAGTCTCAGCCGCAGCGCGCAGGGTCTTCGTTGCTGCGCTCAGGTCTCTCCAGCCGCGGTGGGCGGGCTCCAGCGCTCACGGTCTCAGTAGTTGCGGCACGTGGGCTGAGTTGTACCGCAGCTTGTGGGACCTCAGTTCCCCAGCCAGGGATCAAACCCATGTCTCCTGCATTGGAAGGCAGTCCATGGGGTCCCAAAGAGTTGGACATGACTGAAGTGACTTAGCAGGCCTGCACACAGAGTATTACACTTGATATTTAGCAATGGACACAGATCCCAGGCTCTGGGTAGGGTTCACTCCCGAAGGAACTGGAGATTCGCATCTAGCCAGTTCACTGCACACAGCAGGTGCTCAGGAAATATTGGTTGATTGAGTGAGTGCACAAAAGAGCCTCTTACAGGAAGCCATTCACTTCCAGTTGGATATAGGGAAGCAGGAAGATCATTCCTGCTCTCCAGAAAACTAGGCGCTCAGGAAGTTTTCTTTTCCTCAGAATTTTTGGAGGCTACTTACCTTCTATTTCCTCTCTCACCCTCCTAGATCAAGGAAAGGGAAACCTGCCTACTGCTGGGAGAAGACTACTACACC
Organism: Moschus berezovskii; assembly: GCF_049115385.1. NCBI lineage: Eukaryota > Metazoa > Chordata > Mammalia > Artiodactyla > Moschidae > Moschus > Moschus berezovskii. The sequence goes on along the minus strand of NC_142466.1, from coordinate 74,889,208 downwards.
AAATGGCCAAGAGCCAGAAGATGCGGGGAGTTGCAGGTGAAAGCCAGCCCCTGACTGCTTCAATCATCTTGGAGCCTGCTTCACAAGCGCCCTCCCGCAGTCAAGCTACAGCACCTCCCGCTGTGTGGGCCCCAGACAGTCGTGCTCCGAGGGCAGAAATGTTTGAAGGCCCAGCCGCCCGGCCAGGTTCAGAGGCGGCCAGAAGCTCCCTTGAAGGTCACTAGACACCTGCTAACTATAGATCTCTCTTTGCATCTCCACAGCACATATTTTCAGACCCCTGGGTGTTTCCTTTCTTCCTAGGAGCAGGAACGGAAACAAACCAAGCTTGGTCTTGATTTTGTTTTTTTGTTGTTGTTTTTTCATCCCCAGCATACCAGGCTGCTGTCCAGCATAGCTTTTACTGCTGATCCTATTCACTGCAGACTGAATTTGCTGGGCAAGGCCAGAGAACCTCAAGGATTCTAAACAAATTAATGGGATTTCAATTAATTTCCTATTCAGATGCAGAAGATAGTCTATCACCAGACATATTAAGTCCATCCTGTGTATTTTCTTCCAGAGGGGTAACAGAAGATGGTGAAGATGTAGGCAAACCAGTCCTCTCATCTATGGCTGATAAGGGGTATGAATTGGTGCAGCCTCCACGCAGAATTTATCAAAATAAGAGGGCTTCCCAGGTGGCGCTAGTAAAGAACCTGCTTGCCAATGTAGGAGACGTTAGAGACACAAGTTCGATTACTGGGTAGGGAAGATCCTCTGGAGAAGGGAATGCAACCCACTCCAGTATTCTTGCCTGGAGTACCCCATGGACAGAGGAGCCTGGCAAGATACAGTCTACAGGGTCACAAAGAGTTGGACACAATTGATGCGACTCAGCAGCAGCAGCATCAAAATAAAAGAAACACTCAGACATGACTTTTCCATTTCTAGGAATTTATGCTACAGATACATTAACACACATGTAAAATGCTATGTTTATCAAATTTTTATGCAGCATTGTTTAAAGGATTCAGCTTGGAAGTAGCCAAAATGCCCATAAACCAAGGACTGGTTAAAATAAATGATGCTGTGTCCAGACAGTGAGATACAAAATAGCTGTATAAAGGAACAGACACACACTCTAAGTTCTCTTGTGGAAAGACCTTCAAGTATATTATCTATTGCTGCTATCAAATTTGCTGGTTTAAAGCAAGGAGATCCAACCAGTTCATTCTAAAGGAGATCAATCCTGGGTGTTCATTGGAGGGACTGATGCTAAAGCTGAAACTCCAATACTTTGGCCACCTCATGCGAAGAGTTGACTCACTGGAAAAGACTCTGATGCTGGGAAAGATTGGGGGTGGGAGGAGAAGGGGATGACAGAGAGTGAGATGGCTGGATGGTATCACCGACTCTGTGGACATGAGTTTGAGTGAATTCCGGGAGTTGGTGATGGACAGGGAGGCCTGGCGTGCTGTGACTCATGGGGTCGCAAAGAGTTGGACACGATTGAGTGACTGAACTGAACTGAAAGCAACATTTATTGGGCTTCCCTGGTGGTTCAGTGGTCAAGACCCTACACTTTCAATGAGGGGGCATGGGTTTGATCCCTGGTCAGGGAACTAAGATCCCACATGCCACGTGGCACAGTTGAAAAATTTATAAAAATAAAATAATAAAATAAAGCAACATTTACTATCACAGTTTCCATGGGCAGGAATTTGAAACAGGCTTAGCTGGGGGCTTCTTGATTCTATGAGGTTGGAGTCAAGCAACGGGCTCAGACTGGACTCACCTCAAAACTTGACTGGAAAGGATTCCATATCTGCTTTCTAATCTAGTCCTGTCATTGCTGGCTGGTCTCAGAAGATCCGCTTCCGTGCTCACTGGGCAGGACTCAGTCCCTCAGCTTGAGAGCCCCTTCTAGGCTGCTTGGGTGTCCTCAGGATAAGAAAGCTGGTTCCTCTAGATAAGTGATTCAAAAGAGAAAGGACAAGCGAGCTCCCAAGACAAAAGAGGCAGTTTGTTACTAAGCTAGTCTTGGAGGTGACCCCCTATCTCTTCAGCTGTATTCTATTCACTAGAAGCAAGTCACTAATTCCAGCCCCCAGCCAAGGGGAGGGGAGTTTACCTTCACCCCTTGAGGAGACTAGTATTGAAGAATCTGTGGACATAGCTTTAAAATCCCTGCAGCAAGATAGGTCTCTAAGCACCCGCCCCCTCCCCCCACCCCACCCCCCACACACAAAGTACAGAGCAGTTGTATGGCAAGCTATTACATATGTAACAAGAAGAAAAAGAATAGCTATATATGTTTGCTTGCAGATGCATAAAATATCCCTGGAAAGGTACACAATAAACTGTTGCCTCCAGGGAGAACAATTGGTAGCTTAGAAACAGGGATGGTAGGGAAAATTTATTGTTAAGTATCTTCATTCATCTCTTAAATTTGGCACCATAGTAAACTACTTATTTTTTTGTCTTTTATTATTTTTTTTTTAATTTTGTATTGGGGTATAGCCAATTAACAATGTCGTGATAGTTTCAGTTGAACAGCAAAATGACCCAGCCATACATATACATTTATCCATTCTCCCCCAGACTCCTCTCTTATCCAGGTTGCCACATAACATTAAGCAGAGTTCCATGTGTTGTATGGTAGGTCCTTGATGGTTGTCCACTTTAAATATAGGAGTGTATACATGTCTATCCCAAACTCCCTAACTATCCCTTCCCCCATCCTTCCCCTTGGCAACCTAAGTGTCCATTGACAGAGGAATGGATAAAGAAGATATGGTATGTATATACAATGGAATATAGCTCAGCCATTAAAAAGAATGAAATAATGCCATCTGCAGCAACATGGATGAACCTAGAGATTATCATACTGAATGAAGGAAGTCAGAGAAGAGAGAAACATCTTATGGAGGGTTTGGGTGTGACCTGGATCTGGGCATCTGAGTGTGGACTATGTGCGGAGAGCTGGGGAGGTGTGCCAGGCTACAGAGGGTGCATCTGAGGAGCATCCTTCCGGCATCGCTGGAGTGGGAGGCAGGGCAGGATCTCATGGAGGAGGCTGGGCAGGAAGAGAGGGGGTCAGGTGTGAGGTAGGAGCCCCTCAGCATCAGGCTGAGGATGACGGACCGAGAATATCAGGGACCACAGGCTTTTTCAGCACAATGCGTGATCTAAGCATACTTTAAGAAGATGCCGCTGACAGCCCTATGGAGATGGAATATGCGAGGTTAGAGATGGGTCACAGGAGAGTATTACGGAGAGGGTTGAAACAGGGAAGGAACTGAATAAAGGGAGTGATGGGGACCCTTGAAAACAAGAGACTCGGGAGGTAGAATACAGAGGACATCTTATATGTAAGAACTAAGGGAGGACTCAGACATCATGGGGTCTTTTCTGTGTTTCTCCTGTAGCTAGCACAGAAATGTACCTCTAAAACAAAGTTTCAGTTTCTGCCCCCAGGTTCTAACATTATGCTTTCTACATAGCTCCTACTCCCAGTGTTGACCTGCTCGCGCGCGCGCACACACACACACACACACACACACACACACACACCCTACCCTGACCTATTGTCACATATCTAGTATTTTTATTTTACTGGAACAATCTCTTTGACATGAGAGACGATAATCAGAATATCTTTTCAGGAAGGCAAAAACTGTTTATATTCTTGACCTGATTCCAAACAGCCAGCAAATCCCTGGAGAGCAATTAATTAAATGGTTATCACTGTGTCTGGCTTAGAGATTTCTCCCTTTCTCTCTCCCCATCTTGTCCCCCACCCTCCCTGAGCTTCCCACTTCCCCTTCCCTTATATTGTACCTACTGGTTAAGAAGCTAAATTTCATTTCCCTTGGCAGTAGAACATTGCTTCGTTTTTTAAAGACACAATCTGAGAGCATTACTTTTTTTTATCCCCTTTGCAACCATGTTGATTCTATATTTAGTAATTTTATTAAGGAGATAATTTACGTAAATTCCATACTGGAGCCCTGCTGAGTAGCAAGATAACTAATTCTATTCTTCTTATTAGGGAAAACAGACAAACCAAATGAGATTTAAAGACTAGACGGATGAATCTGTGTCTATGCTGAAGTCAGTCCTGGGATCTCAGGACATGTGTCTAGGGATCTGAGGAACAGAACACTGCTTCATTCATCAAGAAACAGTTGACGGGGTTGGGGGTGGGGGGAGGAGTGAGAGTAGAGGAATAGATTTCAATAAAGGGACAGAAATGCAGCATCAAGAATTCACTTGGGCACAGTGGGACTCTCTCTTGGAAGAGCAGCCACAGATCTAAAATGAAAACGTCCCTCCTCCTTTGCTGCTCCCCACTGCCCAGCAGGTAGCAGCTTCAATTCACAAGTGCCAATGGAGAGAGAGGAGTTGGCCTCCCCAAGCAATTTCCATGGTTCTTCTCTCCCTGAAATCTTTCAACTTCTCTTCAGCTGCATCCCCAATGACAGGAGGCACCAGGTCTGTTCAATCTCTGAGCCAGCACTCAAGTCTGAATATAGGGGTTTCCTAAAAAATACATGCAACCCCATTTTCAACAAAGCCAGTAAATGAAAAAACGGATTTTTACCAAGGACATCAAGAGGTGGTTATTAGCTTTACAAAAAGACAAACTAGAGAATTCTTTTAAATCTCCAGCTCCCTCAGTGCATTGGAAATGAGATTCAATTTAGAAAAAGAAAAAAAAAAGATTCAATTGATACACAACTTTTGAGAATGCTCTGCTGGTGAAAAGAAGGCACAGCAGGGACTAGACATGGATGGTGATTAAGAAAAGGAAGCGGACTTAATTTCCTTCCTTCCCAGCAGGACTGATATTAACACGTAGCGAGGGCAGAGCATATGCCAAACACTTTCAAACACCTTCATTGTGTCCAGTCCTCATGAAAGCCCTAGGAGGAGATCTTCCTTATCACACACACAGCTGAGGCTCAGAGAGGCTTGCCCACTGCCAGTGAAAGATGGAGTCAGAATCAGAACCTGGGTCTTCTGCCTCCAAGCCCTTTCTGCTATCCCCAAATTCCCTCTTTCTTGGAAACATATTTCCATGGACTTCTTTCTGTTGGTTTGTTTGTTGGCTTTTTTGTTTGGGGATTTTTTAGTCTAGGTCTATTTTTTGTATAGGCTTCCCCAGTGGCTCAGTGGTAAAGAATCTGTCTGCAATTCAGGAGCCACCAGAGATGCGGGTTCAATCCCTGGGTCCGGAAGATCCCCTGGGGTAGGAAATGGCAACCCACTCCAGTATTCTTGCCTGGAGAATTCCATGGACAGAGAAGCCTGGTGGGCTACAGTCCATAGGGTCACAAAGAGTTGGACACGACTGAAATGACTTAGCACATAAGTGTTTTTTGGTATCTTTCCTCTTTTCAATTTTTATTTTATACTGGAGTATAGTTAATTAACAATGATATGTTAGCTACAGGTGCACAGCAGAGTGATTCAGTTATACCCATTCCATGGAATTCTAAAGCCAGCTTCCCCTCTCTAAACAAACCTTGCCACAGGACATAACAAGCAAACACCCCTCACAGCCAATATACTCTTCTTCTGAGAAAGCAATTCAATCATCCAGGACCCATTCCCTACCTGGGCTATTAGAGATTGTCAGGAACTCTATGGGTCTCCAATGGACATATGAAATAGGACTCCAGCACTGGATACAAGTCAGGGTCAGAATCAGGCAATGGGCAGCAGACAGCCAGAGAGGTGACCCCTAAGGGTCTCTTGCTCCTCAATAAGCTCACCGTACCACTGTCAGCTAATGCAGAAGTCCTTTGTCTCCAAAGCAGACCAGCAGCTCCCTAGGCTCCCTTGTGTGTGGTCATGTAGCTGAGCTCCAAACAGTAGGATGAGAGCAGAAGTGAAGTGGTTTGTGAAGCCTCCTGGGCATGACACTCCATGCTCTTTCTCTGTGTAATGGCAGATGAGGACGACAACCCTGGAAGCCAAGTGTTGCAAGGGCAAACCTGCAAGTTGAAATTTTGAGCTTTGCTTTTGGAAGAAGTGTTACCTTAACCCATACAGACTCGTGGAAAAGCCCTACGATTGGGTCAATAAGTCAGGAACATCAACCCAAGGGTATGATGTGGCAACATCGCCAGATCACAAGCTTTGAACCAGAGGAATGGAGTTAAGTTATGCTCCCACAACTTCCACTAATACAGGTACAGTTTTCATCACTATTTTAATAAGGCTAGGGTTGAGCTATCTGAAGCAGAGACCCCTGCCTACCTATGTGAGCCGAGAGGTGCAGAAGAAAGAGCCCAGATATTGGGTCAGTTCAACTGATTTGAATGCCAGCCCCTTAGCACACAAACATCCCCAGCACGAAAGCCCGGGGCAATGAGGGCTGCGCCTCTCCTCCTCTAACCTCTCATGCCCACTTCCCTCTCACAGGAGTGTCTGAGCCTCCATAATTTCTGATATGATAGCCATCCCACTTTTTCTTCTTTCTAGCCACCCACTCTCAAAGACCAAGGATATCCAAGTCAGGCAGGAAGCAGAAAAGGATGCTAACAAGTTGTGAGGACAGTTCTCCCCATCTTCACTTGAGAATGATGGGGGAGTTGATGGGTTCAGTGGATAGACTTAAGGTTTTCTGGAGTTTTCTTCCCCCAGTACTATTTGGAAGGAGTACGAAATTTACATTTTATGAATGCCTTTTATATCCAAAGACCATGATTCCTGTAGCACTTATCCCTTCTCACCTTCTCAATTACCTTTTGAGGAGGGTATTATAATGTTGCTATAATGGATGAGAAAACTGGCTCAGAGAGGTGACATGACTTGTCCAGGATCACAGTTCTAGGGTGCAAATCCAGATAGCTCCCTCTGACCTTACAGATCCCCTTCTTCCCCCATCATTACCTGATGTGCTGGAGAGGACTTCCTGGTCCCTATTATACCTGCCTTCTCCCTTCTCCAAAGTGTTGAGCTTTCTTTGGCTCAGACAAGAGCTCATCAACCCTTCCCATTTGCTGGGTGGCTGTCTTTCCTGGCTAGTCCAGGTAACCTCAGATGACCGTGTGGCCCTCCAGGAACTAAGAGGGAAGAATATCTGCTCACCCACCAGAGCTGGGACTGGACTGAGGCTAGAGAGGAACCCAGGATGCCAAGTTTAAGAAGGCACCCCTTTTTGAGGTCAACCTTGTGCCTGTACATCCCTGAGAACAAAGCCCCCCTTGACTGTGTGCCACAGTGTCTCTCCTGCTTCACCCGGCCCCAGGCCAGCCATGCAGCATGTCAAAAATCACAAGCTCTTAGGTCCAAAAGTACTTTAAAGGTTCTCCACCTAACACTTTGTAATTTTTTCAGCAAACCAACAATTTTGTGAAAGCCCAAGAAGGGGAGTTAGTCTGATAACTAAAACCACTGATCATGATGTCACACTACGTTCACTGCCGAGTAAGGATGGAGCCCAGGGCCTCCTGGGCCACTGCGCCAGCCAGCCCACCGTCCACTCACTGAGGAGAGCTCAGCCATGTGTCACTGAGGCTTCTCACCCAGGAGAGACACAGGCTCGCTGGTACACAACCGGGACAATCCGAAAGGCAGTCTCTGGGAGACAATCATGGCAGTGAGATGGTCATCCATCGTTGTTGGAATTCTTTGGGGGCATTTCCTCCAGCCAGGTCTCAGTCAGCTCCAATACCTTCCTTCTAAAGACTCAGGCCTTGCTGTACCCTCCAAAAAGGGTGATGATGAGAGGCAAGGGGGACAGCCTTCCACCCGCTGCAAGGCCACCCCACAAGGCTCCAGCCTAGAGACACTACCTTCCCCTGCGTTTCTTTCCAAGAAAGCTGCAGGCCACACCGAAGGGAAAACCATAGTCTTATCTTTTTGTTTTTTTTAATCATTGTTACTGAGAAACACTGTTGTTATCTTATTTCCCAATGTATTTTAAAAATTGTTTGTGAAGGCTTCTGAACCATATGAGGGGGGAAAAAAAGACATTCCAGCAACAACTAATTGCCAGACTCTTGCCCTAACTAGCTTTGTGCTTTTCTGTTTCAAGCAACATTACTCTTTGTTTTGTTTTGTCTTTAATTGAGCTATGGAGGAACGGGAACATGTCTTAAAGAATGAAAGCAGGGAATGAGAGAGTCAAGCCTTGGGAATTCCAGCTCCAGCTCTCCCTGCTTGCAGGACTTCTGGGGAAAGCATTTCAACTCTCTTTCTGCCTGTGTCTTGCCTCCCTGCACAATGAGGGTAAGTGTAATTGTTCTGCTGGAGGAATGGCCACAGTCGAATCTCATTGTAGACTATGGGGTTTGTGGTGGGAGTTGGGGGCTAGTATAAACTGCTGGAGAAACAGGACAGCTTGATAATCCCCCAGTACAATGATAACCCTGCTCTCACCCAAAAGACCCTGAGTCCCCATCAGGGGACTGAGTTCCTTCATCTTTTGAGGGAAGAAGAACAGTCCCCTGTCCCCTGACAAGCAGAGACTAAAGGAAATATATTTATTAAGCACATGTATGGTCCCCAGCATCAAGTTAACTGGAACTTTTTTCATTCAATCTTCATAATTTTATGAGACTGTCAATATTACCTGCACTTTCTGAATGACAACACTGAGGTTCAAAGACACCACATAACTTACCCATGGCTTCCTATCTATTAAATCATGGACTCAAACTCAATACCTCTCTTAAAGCTCTTTAAAGTCAGAGGAATAATAATGCATTACAGAACAGGTTAAACCCAGCGCAGACTTTGGACTGCCTACTTTCTGGCTTTAGCTGTCCATGGTTGCAAGCTAGCTTCAGCCTGAGAATGCCCCTCCTTTGATGGTGTTTTCTTACCCTCCTTTTCCCCATTTCTCTTTCCTAGCTGGTTTTCTCTTCGATCCTCCCTAGACCCCAAACATCCTGGTCAGCCTGGGGGGGGAGTGGGATGCTCCTCCTTTCAGTAACAGCAGACTATACTTCTTCTCCAGGCTCCAGAGTCGAGTCAGAGGTTCTCCTGACTTTAAATGGCCTCCAGAAAGCAAATTAGAGGGGCTGGGCCAAGAGAATCTCCTTTCTGCTGTTTTGTTCCTTGACTGTCTTGGCCCAGAATACCCATCTTTTCTCCTATTCGCCTGTTTGAGTCTCCTCCTTTGAGAGCAGACTCACAAAGCACCTCCCTTGGGAAGTCCCTGCGGGCCCCCTTCCCACTGGCCTGTGATCCTCAGGTGCTGCCTCCACAAGAGTCCAGTGGTGCTCAGCAGAGCTTCCTCTGAGACTCAAGACTGGGAAAGGGAGAAGCAGGCCCAGGGGGTTGTGCTTACCACTGGGACAGGGACTGCAGACTATTTGATTTGTGTGTAGCCAACAGGTTGGAGGAGAATGAAGATCACTGTGATGTGGAAAATGACACAAAAGCGGGACACATGACTTCCAGGCATGACAGGCTTTCTCACGAGAAATAGGACTTCTCTGAGCTCCTTCACCTGTGAAGAATTTATCACAGGTTTTTTTGAGATGAAGAAGCAAAATAAATCTGAAAAATATTGTAGTATTTTGATCATGATACCTACAGATACTTCTCTTTCTTTGTGGTTATAAAAACTAGACTGTTTTTTCGATGGATAATATCATGTTAGTTTCAGGTGTACAACATAGTGACTCAATGCTTACATACATTGCAAAATAAACACCACGATGTCAGTAACCATTGTCACCATACAAAATTATCACAGTATTAACTAAATTCCTTATGCAGTGTATCGCATTCTAGCATATATTATATATAACTGGCAGTTTGGATGTCTTAATCTCCACCTATTTTACCCAGTACCACCTGCAGTAACCCTCAGTTTGTTCTCTACATCTGTGAGACTGTTTCTGTTTTGTTTTGCTTTTTAGATTACACGAATAATTGAAATCATATGATATCTGTCCGACTCATTTAACTTAACATAAAACCTTCAAGGTCTATCTATGTAATTGCAAATGGCAAGATTTCATTATTTTTTTGGCTGAGTAATATCTTTACATATATCTATTATACATATATCTATATCTACATATACATATCTTCCTTGTTTATTTATGTAACGATGGGCATGTACATTGTTTCTGTATGTCGGTCATTGGAAATAATGCTGCAATGAATATAGGAATGCATATATCTTTTCTAATATGTGTTTTCGTATTCTTCAGCTTAAATATCCAGGAACAGAATTTCTGAATCACCTGGTAGTTCTATTTTTTTAATTTTCTGAGGAATCTTCATACCGTTTTCCATGGTGGCTACACCAGTTTACATTTCTGCCAACAGTGCATGAGGAATCTTCATACCGTTTTCCATGGTGGTTACACCAGTTTACATTTCTGCCAACAGTGCATGAGGTTTTCATTTTCTCCACATTCTCAACATTTGTTATTTGTTGTTGTTGTTGTTGTTTTATAATAGCCATTTTGACAAGTGATATCTCATTGTGGTTTTGATTTTCATTTCCCTCATGATAAGTGATATTGAGCATCTTTTCATATATGTTGGCTATCTCTATGGTCTTCTTTGGGAAAATGTCTATTCAGATCCTGTGTCCATTTTTTAATCAGAATTTTTTAATATATTGAGTTGTAATGGCTTCTCTGGTGGCTCAGCTGGTAGAGAATTCCCCTGCAATGCGGGAGACCTGGATCAATCCCTGGGTTGGGAAGACCCCCTGGAGGAGGGCATGGCAACCCACTATCAATATTCTTGCCTAAAGAATTCCCATGGACAGAGGAGCCTGGTGGGCTACAGTCCATGGGGTTACAAAGAGTCAGATACAACTGAGCAACGAAGCACAGCACACAGCACATAATTTATTTATATAATTTGGATAGTAACTTCTTATTAGACATATCATCTGCAAATATCTTCTCTCACTCCTGAGGTTGCCTGTTCATTTGTTGATAGTTTTCTCCCTTATGCATAAGCTTTTTAGTTTGATATAGTCATACTTGCTTATTTCTGTTTTTGTTGCCTTTGCCTAAGGAGACAGACCAAAAAATATATAACTGAGATCAATTCCAAAGAGCACACTGCCTATGTTTCCTTCTAAGAGTTTTATGGTTTTAGGTCTTCCATTTAATCTATTTTGATTTTATTTTTGTATATTAGAATATGGTTCAGTTTCATTCCTTTGCATGATGTTGCATTCCCAACATCATTTTTTGAAGAGAATGTTTTTTCCTCATTGTACATTTTTGCCTCATTTGCCAAAGAATATTTGACCATCAGTTCACTTCAGTCGCTCAGTCGTGTCCGACTCTCCGTGACCCCATGAATTACAGCACGCCAGGCCTCCCTGTCCATCACCAACTCCCGGAGTTCACTCAAACTCATGTCCACAGAGTTGGTGATGCCATCCAGCCATCTCATTCTCTGTCGTCCCCTTCTCCTCCCACCCCCAACCTTTCCCAGCATCAGAGTCTTTTCCAGTGAGTCAACTCGTCGCATGAGGTGGCCAAAGTATTGCAGTTTCAGCTTTAGAATCAGTCCCTCCAATGAACATCCAGGATTGATCTCCTTTAGAATGGACTGGTTGGATCTCCTTGCAGTCCAAGGGACTCTCAAGAGTCTTCTCCAGCACCACAGTTCAAAAGCACCGATTCTTCGGCGATAAGCTTTCTTCACAGTCCAACTCTCACATCCATACATGACCACGGGAAAAACCATAGCCTTGACTAGACGGACCTTGGTTGGCAAAGTAATGTCTCTGCTTTTTAATATACTATCTAGGTTGGTCATAACTTTCCTTCCAAGGAGTAAGCGTCTTTTAATTTCATGGCTGCAATCAGCATCTGCAGTGATTTTGGAGCCCCCAAAAATAAAGTCTGACACTGTTTCCACTGTTTTTCCATCTATTTTCCATGAAGTGATGGGACCAGATGCCATGATCTTTGTTTTCTGAATGTTGAGCTTCAAGCCAACCTTTTCACTCTCCTCTTTCACTTTCATCAAGAGGCTTTTGAGTTCCTCTTCACTTTCTGCCATAAGGGTGGTGTCATCTGCATATCTGAGGTTATTGATATTTCTCCCAGCAATCTTGATTCCAGCTTGTGCTTCTTCCAGCCCAGAGTTCCTCATGATGTACTCTGCATATAAGTTAAATAAGCAAGGTGACAATATACAACCTTGACGTACACCTTTTCCTATTTGGAACCAGTCTGTTGTTCCATGTCCAGTTCTGTTGCTTCCTGACCTGCATACAGGTTTCTCAAGAGGCAGGTCAGGTGGTCTGGGATTCCCATCTCTTTCAGGATGTTCCACAGTTTATTGTGATCCACACAGTCAAAGGCTTTGGCATAGTCAATGAAGCAGAAATAGATGTTTTTCTGGAACTCTCTTGCTTTCTCCATGACCCAGCGGATGTTGGCAATTTGATCTCTGGTGCCTCTGCCTTTTCTAAAACCTGCTTGAACATCTGGGAGTTCACGGTTTACATACTGCTGAAGCCTGGCTTGGAGAATTTTGAGCATGACTTTACTAGCGTGTGAGATGAGTGCAATTGTGCGGTAGTTTGAGCATTCTTTGACATTGCCTTTCTTATAAGTGTCAGTTTATTTCTCTATATTGTGTTCCATTGATATATATATATATATATTGGTGCCAGTACTGTACTGTGTTGATTAGTAAATCTTTGTAGTATAGCTTAAAATCTGGAAACATGATATTTCCAACTTTGTTCTTTCTTGAGATTGTTATGGCTATCTGGGGTTTCTTGTAGTTCGATACAAAATTTAGAATTATTTGTTCTAGTTCTTTGAAAAATGATATTGGTATTTTGATAGGGATTGTATTGAATCTGTAATTTGCTTTGGGTAGTATGCTTATTTTAACAATGTTAATTCTTCTAGTCCCTGAACACAGTATATCTTTCCATTTATTTCATCTCCAATATCTTTCATCAATATCTTATATTTTGAGGAGTACAGGTTTCTCAACCCGCTTCATTAAATTTAATCCTAGGTTTTTAAATTTTTTGATGCAATTGTAAATAGAATTGTTTTCTTAATTTCTCTTTGTAAAATATTGTTACTACTGTATAGAAACTCTATAGATTCCTATATATTAATTCTGTATCTTAGAATCTTACTGAATTCATGTATGAGTTCTAATACTTTTTTGGTTGAGTCTTTAGAGTTTTCTTTATATAGTAACACCTCATCTGCAAGCAATGGCACCCCACTCCAGTACTCTTGCCTGGAAAATCCCATGGATGGAGGAGCCTGGTGGGCTGCAGTCCATGGGGTCGCGAAGAGTCGGACACAACTAAGTGCCTTCACTTTCACTTTTCACTTTCATGCATTGGAGAGGGAGGTGGCAACCCACTCCAGTGTTCTTGCCTGGAGAATCCCAGGGATGGGGGAGCCTGGTGGACTTCCGTCTATGGGGTCACGCAGAGTCGGACACGACTGGAGCAACTTAGCAGCAGCATCTGCAAGCAGTGACATTTTACTTCTTCCTTTCAAATTTGGATGACTTTATTTTTATTATCTGATTGCTTTGGCTAGAATTTCTAGTACAATGTTAAATACAAGTGGCAAGAGTGGATATCTTAGTTTTGTTCTTGATCTTAGAGAAAATGCTTTCAGCTTCTCAACATTGAGTATGATGTTAGCTGTGGTTTTGTCATTAACAGCCTTTATTATGTTGAATTATGTTCTCTCTACCTCACTTTTTTAAAGAGTTATTATCATAAAAGAATGTTGAATTTTGCCAAAAGTTTTTTCTGCATCTATTGAGATAATCACACAATTTTTATTCTCTGATTTGTTAATGTGATGTATCATGTTTACTGATTTGCAGATTTGACCACTTCTTGTATCTCTGGAATGAGATGCACTTCATCATGGTGTTGTTTTGTTATTTCTTTAACTAAGTTGGGTCCAACAATTTTGTGACCCATGGACTATAGCCCATCAGGCTCCTCTGTGCATAGGATTTCCCAGGCAAGAATACTGGAGCAGGTTTCCATTTCCTTCTCCAAGAGTTGGACCACAAAGAAGACTGAACACTGAAGAATTGATGCTTTTGAATTGTAGTTCTGGAGAAGACTCTTGAGAGTCCCTTGGACAGCAAGGAGATCAAACCAGTCAATCCTAAAGAAAATTAATCCTGAATATTCATTGGCAGGACTGATGCTATAAAGATTGATGTGAAGAGCTGACTCATTGGAAAATACCCTGATCCTGGAAAAGATTGGAGGCAAAAGGACAAGGGAGTGACAGAGAAAGAGATGGTTAGATAGCATCACTGACTCAACGGACATGAATTTGAGCAAACTCCAGGAGATGGTAAAGGACAGAGGAGCATGGCATGCTACAGTCCATGGGGTCACAAAGAATCAGACACGACTAGGCAACTGAAGAAAAACAACCAGAACTACATTCAAAAATATAGCAAGAGAGAAAAGTGGGTTGCATCCCATTTGTGGGTGGCTAAGACTGGACATAAATATGAGTTGAACTCTATTTGCATCTGGGATCCTATCAAACTGCTTTCAGAGCTCAGGGGAATAGTCTCAGTCCTTCTTTCTTTTGGGTATCTTTGGGGATGACTCAATCTTGGGAAGGTAACATCTTTTGCACCCTCTTTGGAGATGCTTCTTTTGTCCATTCAGTTCAGTTCAGTCACTCAGTCGTGACCGACTCTTTGTGACCCCATGAATCACAACACGCCAGGCCTCCCTGTCCATCACCAACTCCCGGAGTTCACTCAAACTCATGTCCATTGAGTCAGTGATGCCATCCAGCCATCTCATTCTCTGTCATCCCCTTCTCCTCCCGCCCCCAATCCTTCCCACCAGTGAGTGAACTCTTCGCATGAGGTAACCAAAGTATTGGAGTTTCAGCTTCAACATCAGTCCTTCCAATGAACACCCAGGATAGATCTCCTTTAGAATGGACTGGTTGGATCTCCTTGCAGTCCAAGGGACTCTCAAGAGTCTTCTCCAGCACCACAGTTCAAAAACATCAATTCTTCGACCATCAGCTTTCTTCACAGTCCAACTCTCACATCCATACATGACCACGGGAAAAACCATAGCCTTGACTAGACGGACCTTTGTTGGCAAAGTAATGTCTCTGCTTTTTAATATACTATCTAGGTTGGTCATAACTTTCCTTCCAAGGAGTAAGCGTCTTTTAATTTCATGGCTGCAATCAGCATCTGCAGTGATTTTGGAGCCCCAAAAAATAAAGTCTGACACTGTTTCCACTGTTTCCCCATCTATTTCCCATGAAGTGATGGGACCAGATGCCATGATCTTTGTTTTCTGAATGTTGAGCTTCAAGCCAAACTTTTCACTCTCCTCTTTCACTTTCATCAAGAGGCTTTCTAGTTTCTCTTTACTTTCTGCCATAAGGATGGTGTCATCTGCATATCTGAGGTTATTGATATTTCTCCCGGCAATCTTGATTCCAGTTTGTGCTTCTTCCAGCCCAGCATTCCTCATGATGTACTCTGCATGTAATTCAATAAGCAGGGTGACAGTATACAACCTTGACGTACTCCTTTTCCTATTTGGAACCAGTCTGTTGTTCCATGTCCAGTTCTAACTGTTGCTTCCTGACCTGCATACAGGTTTCCCAAGAGGCAGGTCAGGTGGTCTGGGATTCCCATCTCTTTCAGAATTTTCCACAGTTGATTGTGATCCACACAGTGAAGGGCTTTGGCATAGTCAATGAAGCAGAAATAGATGTTTTTCTGGAACTCTCTTGCTTTCTCCATGATCCAGGGGATGTTGACAATTTCATCTCTGGTGCCTCTGCCTTTTCTAAAACCTACTTGAACATCTGGAAGTTCATGGTTCACATATTGCTGAAGCCTGGCTTGGAGAATTTTGAGCATGACTTTACTAGGTCCATGAGGTTGTCTAATACTGCCAAGAATATTTACTGCTTGTTTTGGCTGAAACTTGTCATGATATTTTAAAGGATTTTTTTTTTTTTAAGTAGCTCTAGGGTCAGAATTTGGAGAAGGCAATGGCACCCCACTCCAGTACTCTTGCCTGGAATATCCCATGGACGGAGGAGCCTGGTAGGCTTCAGTCAATGGGGTCGCGAAGAGTCGGACACGACTGAGCGACTTCACTTTCCCTTTTCACTTTTCATGTGTTGGAGAAGGAAATGGCAACCCATCTCTTGCCTGGAGAATCCCAGGGACGGGGGAGCCTGTTAGGCTGCCGTCTATGCGGTCGCACAGAGTCGGACAAGACTGAAGCAACTTAGCAGCAGCAGCAGGGTCAGAATTTGGCCAGTTTGGAAGCTAATATTCAAAGGCAAGTATGAAACTCTATTATCAGACCGTATCACCTAAGCTAAATGTACCCACCAGAAAAGAAAAACCTACTGAAGACTTTGTGTAAGAGTTTACTAAACATCCCAAATGCATACAACTCTAAGTTTAGAACATAAAAATGTTTTTATTTCCATCTTGGTTGAAGAAGCAAATTAAGGATAATGTAGTTGGATTATTGTTTCAGCCCATGACCTGACCATTCAGACTGCAACCAATTCTTTGAGAAATTTTATCTTACAAATTGTATCTTTACAGTAACAGAAAATGCAGCTCCAGAAACAATTCAAAGCTCACCTCTCCTTTTTATCAAGACTAAAACATCACCTATTTATTTCAAAAGGCTAGTAAATATTATAAAAATTCTGACCCTGGGAATCAAAATTCCTTCTTGGTGGTAACTGCACTCTTTCCAGGTGCCAGGAACTCTTATCTAGGCCATCTCTTTGAAATGCAAACCTCAGGGAGGCAATTCTTAACAGAAAAGAAGAAAAGAAAAAAGTGATTATTTGGGATTTAAGTGAATGAACAATCATGTGTCTTCTCCACAAATATTAATAAAAAGCTTTAGCCATCTAAGAAGATAACCCTAAAATTTATTCTATCTTCCAGTAACATGATTTGATTCAACTGTGCCTTTATAAACCAGTGAGTCTTTCATGATCACACTCATCTCATGCCAAAAGTTTTAAAACAAATCTTATATGATCCCTGCATTTGTCTGTATGTTACATGCGTCTAGATAGAAAGAGAGATAGTAAATGTGAGATATTTTTCTACTTCTTCATGGTATTATTAAAATTAATTTGTAAAAGAGCATTATTTAATTAGATTAAAAACAGCAAGTACTTGTTTAAATTAAGTATTCCTAAAGATCTAAGAAATACAATAAAAATGAACCCAATGAACCCAAATGCTTTTCAAGTTCACATAATCTGGGAAAATATTCAGCATTAAAGTTAGTTTAACTTTTCTAGTTTAATTAAATTAGTTATATCTTCAGGGTTATTAGCATTTAAAATAAGTGGAATAAACATTTCTAGGTGAACTTGCAGCAATAATTATGTTCTAGGGCATGTCTATTCAAGTCATTTCCCCAAATCTTTTTGGTAACTTGAAATCTTAGAGTTTTGCTAAGCTTAATCAAATAACTGATAGCTATTGAATATCTAGATCATTTACAGATAAAATACTGAAACCTTAATTAGTGAACACAGTCTTATACACAGATTCTTACCACTGAGAAATTTAAGATATTTGGGTCTATTAGTAAACATGTTTGGTGCCACATTTAAAAATTTATGATGAGGAATAATGTACTTCCAGAAATTATGAAATATATTTATAAGCCTGGCAATACACAGAATTCTAGTATAAAAGACAGTCTACTATTGCTTACCTCCTAGGTAATTCCTTACTAGGAATTAATGGTTCTAAGGGTTGAAAATTTTAATTAAGAATTTGAAGGGCTAGGAATTTTAATTTTTAAAGCTATGTAATAATAATAAAGATGAAAGGAAACAGCTCTGTTTGAAAAGTACATAAGGAAAATAGAATGATTAACTGTTCTAGAATGAAGAAGAGGGGAAAAATAGGAAAAATATTTTAACAGTTTCATGGAAAAAGAGGGCTTCCCTGATGGCTCAGAGGGTAAAGCGTCTGCGTGCAATGTGGGAGACCTGGGTTCAATCCCCAGGTCTGGAAGATTCTCTGAAGAAGGAAATGGCAACCCACTCCAGTAATCTTGGGAAGAAATCTTATGCATGGTCAAGCTGGCTAAGATTGGGATAAATTTAAGTTAAAAAATGAGTTTTAATATCAAAAGTACACTGGTGTAAAATTAGAATTGGCTATCTTTATGAAAGGACCAAGTTTTATTGGGCTTTTGATCTGCTTTTGATAAAAGATTGTGAAATCTTTTTCTTTACCTTTTAAATAATCTGCCTGGAAAGCAAAGATTTTGTGTTTTATCAACATAATTTCCTGTGTTACAATGTTGTCTTAATCAGTCCTTTAATAACTTAAGAAAACAGTCTTATTTTCAATATTAAAAAAGAGTGAAGTTTTGCTCACAATTTTGTGACCTGTATTTGTTTTAAAATTGTTTCTTTGGTTCAGTGGATAATTGAGCAGTATTTCATAGTGATCTATGATCCTTTTATTCAAGTGTCCATAACTTTTGATATTTTTTGGTAAACTTCCTCAAACAAAATTTTTAATGAAGTCTTTTTGACCTCTAACTAACTTTGGGATTTTTCCAGAGTGTCCTGAGATATCTCAAAATTTTTGGTCTCTCTCCTTATGAAAGAGCAATATTAAAATAATTAGGCTTATTTGACATATTCAATTAAGGGAAGCACTGTCAAATAAGATGTAAAATAAAGCCATCTCTATGTTGTATTTGTATAGGCATATGTTATTAGAAAAGACCCCGACATTCAGAAAGATTGAAGGCAGGAGGAGAAGGGGATGACAGAGGATGAAATGGTTGGATGGCATTGCCGACTTAATGGACATGAGTCTGAGCAAGTTCTGGGAAGTGGTGAAGGACAGGGAAGCCTGGTGTGCTACAGTCCATGAGGTTGCAAAAAGTCAGACACGACTGAGCAACTGAACAGTAACATTATGTGCCAACTGCTGCTGCTGCTGCTGCTGAGTCACTTCAGTCGTGTCCGACTCTGTGTGACCCCATAGACAGCAGCCCACCAGGATCCCCCGTCCCTGGGATTCTCCAGGCAAGAACACTGGAGTGGGTTGCCATTTCCTTCTCCAATGTGTGAAAGTGAAAAGTGAAAGTGAAGTCGCTCAGTCGTGTCCGACCCTTAGCGACCCCACGGACTGCACCCTTCCAGGCTCCTCCATCCATGGGATTTTCCAGGCAAGAGTACTGGAGTGGCTTGCCATTGCCTTCTCCGATGTGCCAACTACTATGCTCATATCATGGGAGAGAAGAAGATAGACAAGGTGACTACATCAGGGAGCTTACATTTTAACTGGGATAGGCAGACAATCAACGTAAGTGTTAAGAACACAAAATGATTTCTGACAGTGATAAGTACATGAAGACAATATGTTAGGATAATCGGAAGGGACATACTCCAGATAAGAGTGAAAAAGACTGAGAAGACAGTGACGCAATAGAGCTGGTCTGAGGCAAAGCAAGACAAGGTAAACAGTAAGTGCAAAGGCCCTGAGGCAAGAGCAAGCTCGGCATGTTCAAGAAAAAAAATTAAAGAACAACGTGGCTAGAGAAGAATAGAGAAGGAGAAAAGTAGTGTTAGATGAAGGCCAAGGTTATATCTAAGGAACAGTAAGTTGTCCATTTGGACTGGAGTTGAAGTAACAGACAATCCAGAAAAAACTAATTTGGGACTAAAATTAGAAAACCTCAGACACTAAATGGAGGTGGATACACTTCATTCTTTACAAATGCGTAAACCAGCTCTACAAGAGAGTTGCTCAGGGACACCCCTCAGGTATTTATCATAACTTAGGGTGACTTTGAGGATATCAAAAAAGGGACTTGATCCAGAGCACTAAGACAGCAAGCTAAAGGGAAGTACAAGACTGTTGGGCACATTTTACAACAGAACATCTGAGCAGGAGGTCATCCGGCTTATCTTCCTCACTGGAAGGAGGAAACAAAGACAGAGAAGGAACCTGAGGACTGGGGCGAGTGAAAGCAGAACATATAACTGATCATCAGTCCTGGCTCTCCTTCCATCAGAAATGATAATGTGTCATTTTGGTGCCAAAGCATTTAATGGCTGTTTCTCACCTCCAATCCTGCCATGGCAATCACGTGTTGACGCAGAGGTGCCGTAAAGTAAGGAAATGTGGACGACCGAGCCAGCCTCTGGAGGGAAGCTACCCCGGAGAATCACCCAGATCCACAATAAATTTGCAAAAGAGAGAAGCAGACTCTAGTTTTAAGTCACTGAAGTAGTTGGGGTTCTTTGGTTTGGCAGAGTAACCTAACCTGTAATGACTAATACAGAATACAGGCAAAATAGCCCAAACTGCTATGACTAATATGGTTCCTATGTCAAAGCTCTGTACATTTTTAGCATGCATGGGTGAGTGTGTGCCCATGGAGGTGTGTGCAGTTACATCAGAGCAGTTGTGTGTGTTCACTTCTGGGAGCAAGTATCTGTCTGGGTATGCTGCCAGAAGGGTTGTGGTGCCCTTGCTACACACCTTGACACCTTGGCTGAGCCTGGGCAGACTCTGGGAAGCACACCAGAGCCCACCTGTCAGATACCTCCAATGCTGTGTCCATGGCTTACAGAGTTGCAGCCTGGAACCAAAAGGGTCCCTGATCCTCCAGAGTACACTGGAGGGTCTCCCGAGTCACTCATCTGAAAACAAAACCAAAATCATGCACACACATACACGAAACACACACAAAATTTTCCAGTCATTTCTATCCATCCTAAAATCTCCATCCAGAGGAGGTGGCTGCAAAGGTCCGTATGATGTCCCTTTACCACCCAAGAGAGAAGGGTGGAAGCAGCAGTGCTCAAGAACCTAGGAATCTGACTCCTTTTCTTCCTTCTCCTCCCCTTCCGCCCCTCTCTCTGCATATGTTTCAGTAATTGACACGCAGTGCTTCTACCGCACCTCATTTCATAATATCAGTGTTTCTCCTGGACTCATTTGCTCCTCACAGTAACCCAGGAGGAAGGCTGGCAGACATGAGGACCCCATCACATGAGTGAAGGAAGTGGCTCAGCCCATAGGTGAAGGTGTCAGCTCACGCCCCCTCCTCCTGCCAGCTCCAGTGTTCTTTCTCACATGCCTCCCTGGACTGATGCTAATTGGCCAAGAGAAATAAATAAATGATAAATTTTCCACTTCTCTGAAAGTAGCTTTGGCCACCCCCTACACAATGCCAGGAAGATGAGACAAAACCATTCCATCAATAGCTCTGGAGTACTCAGGTACAATTCTAATTAAAGTGAAATTGCCAAGGGCCTTCTGGAAAGGACTGAAAATAAACTGAGGGTGTTCTGTTGGGAAAAGAGTGTTGGAGGGGAGAGGCTGGGCAGCGAGGAGAGGGGAGGAGGGCACAGCAGGGTGTCAGGCCCTAGGGAGACGAGGCTGGTGGTGACTTGCAATGAAGGCGACATCTGCCCCCAGCCCATTCATTTCTTTTCCTTCTCGTCTTCCTTTTGAATAATGTGCTTTGCCTGCTACTTCAATCTCAGCCTCTGCTCTCCACATTAACATGTATATTGCTTGGTTAAGGGCTATCTGGCCGGTTGGTTCTAAATAACTGGAAAATGACAGGAAGGTGATGGGGGCAGGATGAATGAGGAGCTCATCAAAAGCTCCTGACCGCCTTTGTCATTTATAAACAAATACCCAAGTGACTTCCACAATTTTATTTTCAACTGCACTCTTCTGAAAAGAGCCAACCAAGCTCTCCTCCTTGATATCTCCCTCCCCACCCCAGTCCCTTGACTATCTGGCCTGTGTATTCACTCACAGCCATCAGCTGTCCTCTCTCAGGGCCAGGTACTGCCCTGAGAGAGGACAGCCACTGCCAACAGGGAACTCAGAACCACCAGAGACAGACAGTAAAACTGTAAGATGTTTGGTGTGTTAAGTGCCCAGAGATGGCATGGGCAAGGCAGGGCAGGCTGCTCTGGGAACACAGCAAAAGAGGTTCTGATCCAGGAAGGCTTCCTGGAGGAGGTGCCCCTGATTAGTGTGTAGATAATTAAACATTAGTTTGATGAGTTAGTAATCCAAACCCACCAGCCCTTCACCCCAGCGATCATTATATTATGCTGTTTACTTCCCCTTGTAGCATTTCCCACCTATAAACACATACGTGTGTGCTGCGAGCTAAGTCGCTTCGGTGGTATCCGACTTTGTGCAACAGTGTGGACTGTAGCCCGCCAGGCTCCTTTGTCCATGGAATTCTCCACGCAAGAACACTGGAGTGGCTTGTTCTTCGTGATAACACCAAATGGCGGATGATGCCAGTGCTGCGGAAGGGCCCGGAGGCCCTGGGGGCCATGGAATGGGAGGCCGCAGTGGCTTCCGCGCAGGCTTTGGTAGTCGTGTGCAGGGCCGGGGTAGCGATCCAGGGACAGTGCCGAGGCAGAGGCCGCGGAGCTCGCGGAGGCAAGGCCGAGGACAAGGATTTAGTTGCTCCCTGTTAACAAGCTGGGCCGCCTGGTCAAGTCCCTGGAGAAGATCTACCTTTTCTCTCTGCCCATCAAGGAGTCTGAGATTATTGATTTTTTCCTGGGAGCATCCCTCAAGGCTGAGGTTTTGAAAATTATGCACGCAAAAGCATACCCATGCTGGCCAGTGGACCAGGTTCAAGGCATTTGTTGCCATTGGGGATTACAACAGACACGTCGGTCTGGGTGTCAAGTGCTCTAAGGAAGTAGCCACTGCCATCCGTGGGGCCATCATCCTGGCCAAGCTGTCCATCGTCCCCGTGCGAAGAGGCTACTGGGGGAACAAGATCGGAAAGCCCCACATCGCTCCTGGCTACTGCGGCTCCGTGCTGGTGTGCGGCATCCCTGCCCCCAGAGGCATCTCTCCGCCCCTGTGCCCAAGAAGCTGCTGCTGATGGCCGGCATCGAGGACCACGACACTTCTGCCAGGGGCTGCACCACTACCCTGGCAACTTCGCCAAGGCCACTTCTGATACCATTTCCAAGACCTACAGTTATCTCACCCCTGACCTCTGGAAAGAGACGGTGTTCACCAAGTCTCCATATCAGGAATTCACTGACCATCTTATGAAAACCCACACCAGAGTCTCCGTGCAGAGGACGCAGGCCCCAGCTGTAGCCACCACATAATTTTATAAAGAGAATAATAAAGTGAATGAAACCAGTAAAAAAAAAAAAAAAAAAAAAGAATACTGGAGTGGGTTGCATGCCCTCCTCCAGGGGATCTTTCTGACCCAGGGATCGAACGGAGTCTCTTAAGTCTCCT
The DNA here is from genome assembly GCF_049115385.1 of Moschus berezovskii. Lineage (NCBI taxonomy): Eukaryota > Metazoa > Chordata > Mammalia > Artiodactyla > Moschidae > Moschus > Moschus berezovskii. The sequence goes on along the minus strand of NC_142466.1, from coordinate 74,865,958 downwards.
GCATTGACAGGCAGATTATTTACCTATTGAACCACCTGGGAAGTCCCATAAACACATACATTCGCAAACAAATACATAAATTCAAAATACGTACATATTTTGGTTTTTTGTTCTCTTTCTATGCTGTGTCTCTCACCGCTTCACTGTAAATTCCAAGGGACCAAAGACACAGTGTCTCACTAACTGCTATGACATCAGCATCTTGTACCACATCTGGCATATAACAGGAGCTCCATATAATTTGCTGAATTAAAGGATAAACTGATGGACAGGGGAAAGTGTGGGAGGCAGAGGGACCTGCACTGGCAAAAGCATGGGGCCACAAGGCAACATGGGCATTAGGAATTGCATGTTCAGAGCATGCCTTATGGCTGGGGTGAGGGTTGAGCTGTTCTAAGGCGTTCAGATTTAAGAGTTGGGCCATTTTTCAGCTATGGAGTGCCATGATTGGTTTTGCCAGTTGGGAAGATTGCAGAGGAGAAAAGACGATAAGCTGGAGGGCAGAGTGGGGCTGAGAAACCAAGAAGCTGTTAACTGAAATCTGGAAGAGAGACGACTGAATACCAGAATCATTCCAGTTTGCCCCTTCACTGGAAGGACCACCCAGTAGTTTGGGGGGGCCAGCACTGGGATAGGAGTTAGGACCTTGACTCTGGGCTGAGACCCTGGGCAAGTTACACAACCTTGCTGGTACAGAAGGAAAGGAAGAAGCATTCAGACAACAGGCCCCAGTTGGGGCTCCTGCCTGGGTATTCTTGATCTCAAGTTTTGACCCCGGATTTGGCATCAGCTTATATCGGTCCTTCTAGTCAAGGCTATGGTTTTTCCCGTGGTCATGTATGGATGTGAGAGTTGGACTGTGAAGAAAGCTGATTGCCGAAGAATTGATGCTTTTGAACTCTGGTGTGGGAGAAGACTCTTGGGAGTCCCTTATACTGCAAGGAGATCCAACCAGTCCATTCTAAAGGAGATCAATCCTGGGTGTTCATTGGAAGGACTGATGCTAAAGCTGAAACTGCAATACTTTGGCCACCTCATGCAACGAGTTGACTCCCTGGAAAAGACTCTGATGCTGGGAAAGGTTGGGGGTGGGAGGAGAAGGGGACGACAGAGAATGAGATGGCTGGATGGCATCACCGACTCTGTGGACATGAGTTTGAGTGAACTCCAGGAGTTGGTGATAGACAGGGAGTCCTGGCGTGCTGTGATTCATGTGGTCGCAGAGAGTCGCACACGACTGAGCGACTGAACTGAACTGAACTGTATCCCCCACCATTCTACTCTGGGGCCAAAATAGTGACAGTATAAACAGTCCTGAGCACTCCTTCTGTACCAGGTATAGTTCTGACCATATGATGCCTTGTTTAATCCCAGCACACACTCAGAAAGTTCTTACTGAAGCTAGTATAGAGCAGCCATGCTGCTGCTCCCATTGTCATTACTAACAATACTGGTTCGTCATTACTCAGCCTGGAGGCCAGGTAGTTCTAGTGGTAAAGAATCTGCCTGCCAATGGAGAAAATGCAAGAAACATAGGTTCCATCACTGGGTCAGGAAGATCCTCTGGACAAGGGCATGGCTACGCACTCCCATATTCTTGCCTGGAAAATCCCATGGACAGAGGAGCCTGGTGGGCTACAGTCCATCAGGTCCCAAAGAGTCGGACATGACTGAGAACACATGCAACACACACATCCTCAGAGAAGACGAGGAGTTAAGCAGGATGACATCGCTCCTCATTTCACAGGTGTGGAAACTGAGACTTCCACAAAGGCATATAATTAACAAGAATAAAGTAAGAGTAGAATCCAGGGCTGCGAAAGAAAGGAAACTTCCTCATACTTTCTCTTCTCTTTTTCACAAACACGTAAAGTGGGAGTCATTACCTTACTTCTGTTTGCGGATGAATAAACCAGTTCAGAGAGGACAGGGGCTCATCCAACATCACACAGCAAATACAAAGAAGAGACAGAATTTAATCCCACATAATTATGACTCCAGGTCCATGTTCTTTCAGTCCTATCACCTGCTGGGATTCTGAGTGCTAGCTCTCTGGATCCAGCCATTTGTTCCACAATTACTCACTTCATCCCTACTTCATCCTAGCTCTGAGATCTGGACCTGAGTATTTTCTCCTTCTTCCCTTGATATGGTGTGGCTGGAGGGTGTTGATCTGCAGTCACTCTGAATTAGGGAGACAGGGTGCTGGCACAGTTTGCAGGATGATGCTTGTGGGTTTAGGAGAGAGAGGAAATGACATGGCCCTTGTCACCACCCTCACCAGTTTCCCACAAGAGCTGCTGTGCTTGTAAAACATTGTCTCTTGCAGCCTTCATGAAGGCCACGTGTTAAAGGCTGACTCTAACCTTCTTCCAAAGACATGTGTCCCCTGAGCTGTCTGCATTTATCACCAGGCAAAACAGGACAGAGCACAGGGAAGTGCTTTCAGTGAAGTTGCTGTGGGCTCAGATCAGCTCATCCCATCTTTGCTGCGTGCCGGGCCTATGACTTTACCTCTCTGAGTCTCAGTGATCTTCTTCGGGGCTAGTAAGGCTCACTTCCTAGGACTGAAGCTTGTTGGAGTTCATTGCACTTAATTTCTGAGCACGTGAAAAGGCCTCATTCATAAGTCCTCTTCATTTATTTCCCTCTTAGGAGGTGTTTTAGAGGCTGCGAAGAAGGCTAGTGTAAACGCAGTATTCAGTGTCTACCAGCCCAGAACACGAAGGATGTCCTGCAGTCTGTCTGTGAGGTCTGCAATGCCAGCAATGCCAGCCTGCTCCAGGACAAGCAACATGTCTGAAGTGTGTGCCCCTAACCAGCTGCACAGCCTTGGGAAACCCTTAAGATGCTCCAGATCTCCTTCCTCACCTGGGAGTCTAGCGTGTCTCTGTAACATCTGCCAACTCTTCCATCCATCTTCGGGCTAAGACTGGGGGAAGGGAGGTAAGAAAGCCTCAAGGGATCTCTTCAGGTCTCTGCTTTCCAAAAGCAAATGCTCCTGAGGTTTCCCAGGTGCTGCTAGAGGAAAAAAATTCACCTGTCAATGCAGAAGATGTAAGAGTTTTGGGATCAATCCCTGGGTTGGGAAGATCACCTGGAGAAGGGAATGGTAACCTATCCCAGTATTCTCACCTGGGAAATTCCATGGACAGAGGAGTCTGGCAGGCTACAGTCCATGTTGCCAAGAGTCAGAAACGAATGAGCACATATTCACTATTCACACCTGGGAAAGTCCCGCATGACTTCATCATCCATTAAAGGGTGTTTTCATGTCGGACTGGATAATTTCCTTTCAATCTTGTTCCTCAGAGATGTTCAAGTCAAACAGAGAGATGCAACAAACTGCAGGATGGAAGCCAAAGGCCACTGGATGGACAGTGTGAGTTGGTTCGTCTTCGTCACTCTCCTTACATGCTTGTCATTGGCCAATATTTAATGGGCACCTGCTGAGTACAAGGTACTTTGCCAGGTGCGAAAGAGTCTCCCTAACCCCCAAAGCCCATATTCAAGGTAGAACAATGGGACGCACTTTCATGGAAAAATTGGAAGTGTAGAGCTCGCTGCCTCCTGGGTGAACAATAAGAGCTGCAGAGACAGATCATTGTGGGTTTAGAGCCCCTCTCTCCATCCCATCAGGAGTCCGTCTCTACTCTTCCCACAGAGACTGAGAGCCTCCTAGACGACCTCCAGTCTGCCCAGCCCACCCCTTTAAAGCTCAAGGCAGTGCATAGGTTCCATCTCATCACTCCCATCCCAACAAAGCTTTTTACTGGAGAAAAAGATTCAACTTAAATTGTCCAGCAAGCCTACCATCACTGGGGACTAATCTAACCTTGAGCATGCTTCTGTTCATGGATGTCTCAGTCTGTTTGGGCTGCTGTAACAAAATACTACACGCCAGGGCACTTAAACAACAGGCTCTGATCACTCACAGCTCTGGAGACTGGAGTCCAAGATCAAGGTGCTGGCAGATTCAGGGTCTGGTGATGACCTGTTTCCTGGTTTGTAGACAGCAGTCTCCTCTCTGTGACCTCACATGGCAGAAGGGGTGAGGGAGCTCTATGGAGGTCTCTTTTATGAGAGGGCACTCATCCCATTCATGAGGGCCCCACTTTTAAGACCTAATCATCTCCCAAAGGCCCCACTTTCACATACCATCATACTGGGGATTAGATTTCAGCATATGAATGCTGGGTTTTTGTTCAGTCACTAAGTCATGTGACTCTTTGTGCCCCATGGACTACAGCACTCCAGGCTTCCTGTCCTTCACTGTCTCCTGGAGTTTGCTCAAATTCTTGTCCATTGAGTTGGTGATACTATCTAACCATCTCATCCTCGGCCGCCCCCTTCTTTTGCCTTCAATATTTCCCAGCATAAGGGTCATTTCTAATGAAGTATTGAATGTTGGGAGGACACAGATATTTAGTTCATGACAATGTTCTTCCATCAGCCTTGGAAAGCATCCTCACTACAACCCTCCCACCCTCTCTCTCTCTCTCTCCTACTTTCCTTACTTATTAAAATTCAGTGTGCCCTCAAGGCACAATTTGAACAGCATCTATGTCTGAAGCTTTCCCTGATCCTCCAAGTCAAAATTAATGGCTCTTTTCTCCTGCTCCTGTATTGTTCTGGCCTTTCTATCGTAAAACTGGACTTTTATTTTAATTGCAGCAAGTTGTTTACATACCCGTTTCCTCATTGGACTGAACGCTCCTCCAAGGTAAGAGTCATATATCATCTATGTGTTTCTGGATTAGCAACAGAGGCAGACCTGACAGCAGGAATGCAGAATCTCAGGCCTCACCCCAGACCCACTGAATCAGCTTCTAGTTTTAACCAGATCCGCAGGTGCTTTGTGTGCACAAGCATGACAAGTTCTGTCTGGAGAATGCCTTGTGTACAGTGTCATGCACATTGCAGGCATTCAGTGTTTGATGAATGAATATGAGTGAATATGGAAAGGCTCATCAAAGGCCAGTCATAGTTTCATCCACAGCCTTTCCTAAAACCTGATCTTTCTTCGCTGATTACATAGAGTCATCTATATAACAAAAGTTTCCCACATGCTCCCCTATCTTTATTTCTCTACGTCCTCCTCCAGAATCAGGTACCTCCCACCTACCATGGAGAGCCATGTCCCAAGCTCAAAAATGTAATTAGAAAATACATTCTTTACGGTAGCACATTCATAACCCACCCCAAAGCTGTGCCTGTGGAGAGGAGGCAGTCTATCAGGGGCTGTGAATGATGGTCCAGCCAGCGGGCCATGGCAGGGAGGGAGCCCCGTTTCTATCCATCATGCCTTCTCCCTCCATAACCCTGCAGACCTCCCAGCAAGGCAGGAACAGCTCCTTCTAGATCAGCAGACAGGCAGCTGCTCTTCATCAACCCCAGCACTGTATCTCCTCCATGCATCACCCACCCTTGTACTTTCCAGGGTTCGAAGATGCTCACAAAACCTGCTGAAAAAAATCCTCATTGAGACAGGTCAATCACCAGGGTATAACAAGGATGACAGGCAGCAACCACCTATTCCCCACGTGTAAAGCTTAATTTTATTTTTCAAGCTCAACTTGACTGGGCTAAAGGATGCCTGGATCTCTAGTAAAACATAATTCCTGGGTGTGTATGTAGGGCTGTTTTCATATTACCATTTGGATCAATAGACAGAAGATCACCCTCTGACCTAAATGAAAAGGAAATCCAAGAAGGAGGGAATATGTGTATTCATGTGGCTGATTCACTTTGCTGTACCGCAGAAACTAACACTACGTTGTGAAGCAACTACATTCTTGTAAAAAATAAAACAAAAATCACCCTTACCAGTGCAGGAGGGCATCAGCCAATCCTTGGAGGGTTTGATTAGAACAAAAACGCTGGAGGAAAGGCGAACTTGTTCTCTGCTTGAGCTGGGACATTATCTTCTACTGCCCTCAGACATCCACGCTCCCAGTTCTCAGATCTTCAGACTCAGACTGGGACTTACTACCAGCTTTCCTGGGCCTCAGGCTTGCAGATGGCAGAGAGTGGCACTTTTCAGCCTCCATCATCACTTGAGCCAATCCTTAAAATAAATCTCTTTCTGTAGATCTATATATATATAGGAAGGACTGATGCTAAAGCTGAAGCTCCAATATTTTGGCCACCTGATGTGAACAGCTGACTCATTAGAAAACATCCTGACGCTGGGAAAGATTGAAGGCACAAGGAGAAGAGGGCAATAAAGGATGAGATGGTTGGATGGCATCACCAATTCAATGGACATGAACTTGGGCAAACTCCAGGAGATAGTGAGGGACAGGGAGGCCTGGCTTGCTGCAGTCCATGGGGTCGCAAAGAGTCGAATGTGACTTGGCGACTGAACAACGGCAAATAAGAATTCGTCTGTAATGCAGGAGATCCCAGTTCAATTCCTGGGTCGGGAAGATTCCCTGGAGAAGGGACAGACTGCCCACTCCACTATTCTTGGGCTTTCCACGTGGCTCAGATGGTAAAGAATCTGCCTGCAATAGGTGAGACCTGGGTTCAATCCCTGGGTCGGGAAGATCCCATGGAGGAGGGAATGGCAACCTACTATAGTATTCTTGCCTGGAGAATTCCATGGACAGAGGAGCCTGGTGGCTACAGTCCATGCGGTCACAAAGAGTTGGACACGACTGAGCAACCAACACACACAGAAGCACACACACGCACATATATATATCCTACTGGTCTCTTTCTCTGGAGAATTCTGACTAATATACTACCATACTCTTATCCCACCTCACATACCTGACTATAAAACAAATTGTCATCATCCTATCATCCTCTAAAAATAAGTCTGACTTGTGGACCCTTAGACCCTTAGCATCAGAAAGTTCAGAGGTCATTAAGACCCCCTTCTCCTGATACCTCCATTTTCAATAAATCAGTGAAGGACTTGGGCTATGCGTTATGAGGAATTCAAAAGAAAAAAAAATCACATTATTATTTATGTGACTTTGTAGACTGTCTTACCTTTTTCAAATTGTTTTTATATCCTTTATTTCCTGAGGCAGGCTGATAGGAACTATTATCACCATTTCACAGATGGGGAGCCTGAGATCCAAAAAGGTTAAACATCTTTCCATTTTTTTTGTAATATATACCCTCCCTCTGTTCAGAAAGGATTTTTAGTGGCTTAAAATAAATCCATATTTACATAATTACCAGCATTTGAAGTTTAACTGTAGAAACATTTCCACATTTGGTCAAAAACTACGTGCTGAAAACATGTTATGACAATTTAAGTACTTCAATTTATGAAGAAAATCATCATTTTCAGGTTTTATTTGCTCAATAAACTTATATTGAACATTTAAAAAACATTCAACTACTCATATGCATGTGAATATAAAATAAAGTATAAGAGAAATCAGAAGCCATGTAGGCAAAGGAGGAGATTTTATGCCAAGAGCCAGAAATAAACTGTTCACGATAACTAGACTTTAATTTACCTCTGGGCTTCCTGGCAGGCAAAGTAAAGAAGAAAACATAATACATCCCAAGATTTTGCTGTCAGATGAAAGAAAGAGAGTTTACTTATTCAGAAGAAACAAATGTTTCCCAACATTGAGTTCTAAATAGAATATATCAGTGGAGTCACATGGATGTGAAATTGAATGCGATGTTAGGTCAGCTCTTCAGCAGTGAAGATGCGAGGCTCCAGAAATGCCCTTCACACCAAGTCTCTGCATTTGAATATTTTTTGAAGTCACCCTTTCTTGTTGTTTTTTTAAAAAATGTTGTTTATTTAGGTCTTTATTTTTCGCTGCATGGGGTCTTCCTTGCTGCGTGTCAGCTTTCCCTAGTCGTGGCGAGCACAGGCTGCTCGCCAGTTGTGGAGCATGGGCTTCTCCCTGCAGAGGCGTCTTTTTGCAGAGCATGGGCGGTACAGCGTGGGCTCAGTAGTTGTGGCTCACAGGCTTAGTTGCTCGGTGTCATGTGGAATCTTCCCAGACCAGGCATCAAACCCATATCCCCTGCATGGGCAGGCGGACTCTTAACCACAGGACCACCAGAGAAGTCTTGGATTTGAGTTTTAAATTAGATTCGGTGCCCTGTCCCTGGTTGAACGTCTCATTGAGATGTCATCGATTCTTTGATTCCCCTGGAGCTACTGGCAAAACTCCTCCATCCCTTTCTCAGCCAAAAGTTCGTGTAAAAAAAAAAAAAAGTCCATCTTCATAGTCTCTATTCCTACACATTTTATCCGTGCCTTAATTCACCAAAACCAAACTTTTGCCCCCCACTGTTCCCTGAAGAGAGCTCTCCATAATAAATTCCTGGTCACCACCACTATACCTTCTATCATTTGATACTTTCCTTTCAGGGCTTCCCTGGTGACTCAGGTGGTAGAGAATCTGCCTGCAATTCGGGAAGCCCATGTTCCATCCCTGGGCCACAAAGATCCCCTAGAGAAAGGAGGGCATGGCAACCCACTCCAGTATTCTTGTCTGGAGAATTCCATGAACAGAGGAGCCTGGCAGGCTCCTGGTACTCCTGGGCTCGCAAAGAGTCAGACATGACTGAACGACTAACAGTTTCCAGGCCTTGGCTCCCCATCCTGGTACCAAGTAACTCTTCAGCTTCTTGGTGGGGCTTCTTGCCCTCCTGCTGGTGTCCACAGCCCCGTGGATACATCCTCCCTGGGTGAGCTTAGGCAGTCTGCTCTAAGCATAAGATATTCAAGTCTCTATCTCCAGCCAGACTTCTTCTCTGACTCTTGCACCAGATTCATCTACACACAACGGCCTGCAGGACATTGTCACCTGGAAGTCCCCAAATCCCTGACTCAACCTTCCCAAACTAAATGACCACCAACTCTGCCCCATCTCTCCCTCCCTTCACCCTCAAACAGGCCCTCCCTGGGTCCCCCCAGAGTCTCAGTCTCAGCTGTTGTCCCCTCCCTCTTCTTCACTTCCATGGAACCAACTGACAAGTCCTGCTGCTGCTTTTACTTCCTAAACATCCCTCAAATATGTCACTCTTTTCTACCCTCCCTGGGGACTCCTACTACAGTCTCCCAATCCATCTCTTGCATGCATGCAGGCATGCTCAGTCGCTTCAGTCATGTCTGACTCTTTGCAACCCTGTGGACTGTAGCCTATCAGGTTCCTCTGTCCATGGAATTCTCCAGGCAAGAATACTGGAGTGGATTGCCATGCCCTCTTTCAGGGGATCTTCCCAACTCAGGGATCGAACCTTCATCTCCTGCATCGCAGGCAGATTCTCTACCACTGAGCCACCAGGGAATCCATCTCTTGGCGTCCCTCAAATCCATCTCCCAAATTCCTGCTAGAAAAAAACAGAAAATAGAACATGAGCCTCCTCTGTTTAAAAATTTTAAATGGCTCTACTTCATGTGTGGGATAAATTCCAACCTTCCTGTCAGGGCCTCTTAAGGTTTTCTATTTGTCCCAAATATTGCTGAGCACTTCCCACCCAGGCAAAGCAGCAATAAACCCACAGGTGTGCTGATCTCCACTCACCCAGCCACCATCTTCCTGGCACACACTTTCAAGCCCCTTGCCCTTGCTTAGTGGCCTTCCCAACCTGGTATGCCCTGCCTCCTTCTTTCCCCTCAGTTCAAGTCAGACCAGTGGTCCCTCCTTGGGAAGTTTCCTTTCACCTCAGAGGCTGGAAAGGGACCCCTCCGCCATGCCTCTTTCACCTTCCGTCTGTCTCAGTTACTACATGACCTTGTTGCCTTATATTTGCTTGTTCATATGTCTGTCTCCCCAGAGACAATTTGTACTTTCTGTTGAATTGTGGAGCTGGAGAAGACTCTTGAGAGTCCCTTGGACTGCAAGGAGCTCAAACTAGTCAATCCTAAAGGAAATCAACCCTGAATATTCATTGGAAGGAATGATGCTGAAGCTGAAGCTCCAATATTTGCACATCTGAAGTGAAGAGCTGACTCACTGGAAAAGACCCTGATGATGGGAAATATTGAGGGCAGGAGGAGAAGGGGGCAACAGAGGATGAGATGGTTGGATGGCATCACAGACTCAATGGACATGAAAGTGAAAGTGAAGTCACTCAGTCGTGTCCAACTCTTTGCGACCCCGTGGACTGTAGCCTACAAGGCTCCTCCATCCATGGGATTCTCCAGGCAAGAATACTGGAGTGGGTTGCTATTTCCTTCTCCAGGGGATCTTCCCGACCCAGGGATCAAACTCAATGGACATGAGTTGGAGCAAACTCCAGGAGATAGTGACGGACAGGGAAGCCTGGCATGCTGCAGTTCACAGCATCACAAAGAGTCAGATGTGACTTAGTGACTGAACAACGACAACATTAAACTATCTCTTACTCACCTCTGCAACCTCTAGCCCCTAGCTGGATGCCTGGCATAGAACACACAATAAAAAGTTTGATGACTAAATAAATATGTGAATGAATGAAAAATGAATGGCTTCTTTGTAGAGGAATTGGGACTGAAATCCAAGCCTCCTTCATTCTATTTCAAAACCCTTCCTCTCCCATTCCCCTGCCTTACACTTCGTATAACTCTATTTTCTTTCCTTCAACTCTTGCTGGAGAATGGGGAAAGCCATTGTGAGAGATTCAAAGAGCTAACCAGGACAAGAATGTTTATACAGTGTAAGCAGCAGCCCTGGAGGATGCAGGGGAAGACCATAATGGTCAACAGTGGGGGTGGGATGACAGAAAGGCCAGACTGGGACTCAGGGTGTGGGAAAACCAGGTAAGACTGTTGGTGAGGGGGAGCAGGGAGGGAGAACTTTCAAAGAAAGGGAAGAAGGCAGAGCTCCAAGGATTAGGGAAGCTGTTTAGGCCTCAGAAGAGTTGAAAAGGAGAAGACTTGAAAGCTGCAGCCGATGAGGAGCATGCCAGGGCTGTTTGAAGGAAGGATGTGGTCCACAGTAGGGGGCAGGTGACCTGGGGGACAGAGGTCCAGAGAGAGTACGTGCTGCCAGATGATCAGAAAGACTCGTGTTCAACAAGGCTTAACTGAGGACAAAGAACTATCTTTTTTCCATCTATCCCATTTCTTTTCTTTCTTTTTCTCTGGCAAAATCTAGTGAAAGCCTAATTGTTTCCTCTACTCAACTTCAGTAACATAATTATATCGATAACTCACCAGTTGTGAGAGAAGTGCACATTTGGGAGTATTATTGTGCTTTAAAGAACGTGTAGTTGGGGACCCCAGATGGGGAGCACAGGGAGAGTGAAGAGATAGTTGCTGGCCCCAGGTACCGTGCCTTTCCAGGATTTTCCTTCAACCAGGCTGTCAGCCAGACAGAAATCTGTCCCAGGGCTCAGAAGCAGAGAATTAATTTCAGGCTGGAGAGATGCCCTGGGTAGACTATGTAGAAACTGAGAGACACTTTTCCCCACAGTCTGCTCCTTTCTTTTATGACAATGGCATCAACCCAAACTCAGGAGACCTAAATTCTAGTCTTGGTTTTCTCAACAGGGTCCTGTGAGCTCAGGGCCCCTTAACTTCCCATGGATGGGATGACATTACTATGGCAGTACTGCCGACTTCATGGTGCTAAGCGGATGCTAATGGAGACTGCTATGAGCATCCTTTGAGACCTGTAATTCCTTGATTCCCCAAGGATGATCACAGTGGCTAGTGTGGTTCCTGACCTTCTGGTCCCAAGACTTCCTTGTTCTATGAGACTCCTAGGAAAAGACCCCGTGTAAACCAGAATGGAGCAAATTTCAAGGTGGTCTTCACAGCACCACAGCAGCAAATTTAATAGCAGTGACAATAAAGTTTTTATATATATATAATCACTGGTTGAATTTAACTAGGAATTTGAAACTGCGGTTCTCCAGTCTTCCCTGAAAGCCTTAGGCTTCTCTCAGCCAATCCCTTCCTAGCATGCAAATCGAAGACCTTAAGTGTTGAGATTTTAACCAATCTCAGCTCCAATGTCCTGGGGTCGCATCATCTTAAAATTCAATCTACCAGGTTCCCAAACTTGTGTGAACCCCTGTAGGAGGGAGGGACACAGAGGTAGGCAGACCTAAAATATCTACATCAGGGAAGTGTTGGTCAGTTGGTCCTCATGACTGAGGCCATAGGTCAGTGAGGACAATAGTTCCCTGAGAGGGGGTTCATACAATAGAAAAAATTGACTTGGGTTTTGAAGGATGTAGACAGGTGAGAAGAGGTGAGAAAGGCATTCCAGAAAAGAAAAGAAGACCAAGAAAAGGCAAAAAAATTTCAAAGACTTGGAGAGTGTTAGAAAATCAGAATGTCTGAGTAGGATGGAACTGAGTTCCAGAAGGCAAGGGACTGGGGCCCGAGACAGAGAGGAGGATGGAAAGAGCACTGACCCCCTGGGATTAAATCCTGCCTCCACCAGTGGACTGGAGAACATCAGGCAAGTTACTTCATCTGTCTGAACCTTTTCTCAATTGCTTATCCTCTGAGTAAGCTGTTGACTTTGGTGCTTTGTTTGGTTTTGACGTGCTTTGTGTCATATCTTATCATTCCCTGTTTGTTTCCCACGAAACAACTAAGCCAGCACACAAGATGTGTTAGACCCTGCTCTCTAGGTAAAAGGAGACCCTCCAGGATACTAATGAAGGGGGAATCTCTAGGCTGTGGGTACTTTCTTGGCCTTCAACTCATGACAAGCAGTTTGATTGTTTTGTTTTTTATTGAAGGATAATTGCTTTACAGAATTTTGTTGTTTTCTGTCAAATCTCAACATGAATCAGCCCTAGATATACATTTATCTCCTCCCTTTAGAACCTCCCTTCCACCTCCCTCCCCATCCCACTCCTCTAAGTGGATACAAAGCCCCTGTTTGAGTTTCCTGAGCCATACAGCATATTCCTGTTGGCTCTCTATTTTACATATGGTAATGTAAGCTTCCATGTTACTCTTTCCGTACATCTCACCCTCTCCTCCCCTCTCCCCATGTCCATAAGTCTCTTTTCTATGTCTGTTTCTCCATTGCTACCCTGTAAATAAATTCTTCAGAATCATTTTTCTAGATTCCATATATGTGCGTTAGAATACAAAATTTATCTTTCTCTTTCTGACTTACTTCACTTTGTATAATAGGTTCTAGGTTCATCCACCTCATCAGAATTGACCCAAATGTGTTCCTTTTTATGGCTGAGTAATATTCCATTGTGTATACGTACCACCACTTCTTTATCCATTCATCTGCTGATGAGCATTTAGGTTGCTTCCATGTTCTAGCTATTGTAAATAGTTCTGCAATGAACAATGGGATACGTGTGTCTTTTTCAACCCTGGTTTCCTTGGGGTATATGACTAAGAGTGGGATTGCTGGGTCATAAGGTGGTTTTATTCCTAGTTTTTTAAGGAATCTCCATACCATCTTCCATAGTAGCTGTATCAATTTACATTCCCACCAATAGTACAAGAGCATTCCCTTTTCTCCACACCCTCTCCAGCATTTATTATTTGTAGACTTTTTGATGATGGCCATTCTGACTGGTGTAAGGTGATATCTCATTGTGGTTTTGATTTGCAGTTCTCTGATAAGGAGTGTTGTTAAGCATCTTTTCATGTGTTTGTTAGCCATTTGTATGTCTTCTGTGGAGAAATGTCTGTTTATGTCTTTTTCCCACTTTTTGATTGGATTGTTTGTTTTCCTGGTGTTGAGCTGCTTGTGTATTTTAGAAATTAATCCTTTGTCAGTTGTTTAATTTGCTATTATTTTCTCCTATTCTGAGGATCATCTTTTCACCTTGCCTATAGTTTCTTTTGCTATGCAAAAGCTTTTAAGTTTGATCAGGTCCCACTTGTTTGTTTTTATTTCTGTTACTCTAGGAGGCAGATCATAGAGGATCTTGCTTTGATTCATCAAGTGATAAATTTATCAATTTGTCATCGAGTGTTCTGCCTATGTTTTCCTCTAAGAGTTTTATAGTCTCTGATCTTACATTTAGGTCTTTAATCCAGTTTGAGTTTATCTTTGTGTATGGTGTTAAGAAGTGTTCTGATTTCATTCTTTTACATGTAGCTGTCCAGTTTTCCCAGCACCATTTATTGAAGAGGCTGTCTTTGCCCCATTGTATAGTCTTGCCTCCTTTGTCAAAACTAAGTTACCCATAGGTACATGGGTTTATTTCTGGGCTTTCTATCTTGTTCCATTGGTCTATAATTCTGTTTTTGTGCCCTACTATACTGTCTTGATGACTGTAGCTTTGTAGTATAATCTGAAGTCAGGAAGGTTGATTCCTCCAACTCCGTTCTTCTTTCTCAAGACCTCTTTGGCTCTTCGGGGTCTTTTGTGTTTCCATATGAATTGTGAAATTTTTTGTTCTAGTTCTGTGAAAAATACCATTGATAATTTGATAGAGATTGCATTGAATCTGTGGATTGCATTTGGTAGCATAGTCATTTTCACAATACTGATTCTTCCTACCCAGGAACAAGGAATATCTCTCCATCTGTTTGTGTCGTCTTTGATTTCTTTCAACAGTGTCTTATAATTTTCTGTGTACAGTTCTTTTGTCTCCTTCAGTTCAGTTCAGTTCAGTTGCTCAGTCGTGTCTGACTCTTTGTGACCCCATGAATCACAGCACGCCAGGCCTCCCTGTCCATCACCAGCTCCGGAGTTCACTCAGACTCATGTCCATCGAGTCGGTGATGCCATCCAGCCATCTCATTCTCTGCCATCCCCTTCTCCTACTGCCCCCAATCCCTCCCAGCATCAGAGTCTTTTCCAGTGAGTCAACTCTTCGCATGAAGTGGCCAAAGTATTGGAGCTTCAGCATCAGTCCTTCCAATGAACACCCAGGACTGATCTCCTTTAGAATGGACTGGTTGGATCTCCTTGCAGTCCAAGGGACTCTCAAAAGTCTTCTCCAACACCACAGTTCAAAAGCATCAATTCTTCACTGCTCAGCTTTCTTCACAGTCCAACTCTCACATCCATACATGACCACGGGAAAAACCACAGCCTTGACTAGACAGACCTTTGTTGGCAAAGTAATGTCTCTGCTTTTTAATATGCTATTTAGGTTGGTCATAACTTTCCTTCCAAGGAGTAAGTGTCTTTTAATTTCATGGCTGCAATCAGCATCCACAGTGATTTTGGAGCCCAAAAAAATAAAGTCTGACACTGTTAGGTAAGTTTATTCCTAGGTATTTAATTCCTTTTGTTGCAGTGGTGAATGGGATTGATTCTTTAATTCCTCTGATTTTTCATTGTTAGTATATAGAATGCAAGTGATATCTGTGTATTGATTTTGTATCCTGAAATTTGCTAAATTCACTGATTAGCTCTAGTAATTTTCTGATACTATTTTTAGGGTTTTTTATGTACAATATCATGTCATCTGCAAACACTGAAGGCTTTGCTCCTTCTTTTCTGATCTGGATTCCTTTTATTTCTTTTTCTTCTCTGATTGCTGTAGCTAGGACTTCCAGAACTATGTTGAATAATAGTGGTGAAAGTGGACACCCTTGTCTATGACAAGCAATTTGAATAACAAAAAATACTGTGGGTCTCACTGGGAAGATATGTTTAGAAGCAGTGGTCCAGTGCCTGGACTTTGGCCCAGCTTTTGGAAATTATAATGATGATGTATTAATAATAGCATATCTTGTGTACTTAATATGTACCAGGCATTGTGCTAAATGCTATACATTAATTACATCATTTAATGCTCAAAATCACTCTGTGAGGTAGGTACTACTGTCATCTCCATTTTGTATATAAGAAAACTCAAGCACAAAAGGGATTAAGTCACTTGTTCAAGGTCACTGATGAAAGATGCACCAGAGATGAATTCCAAACCCAGGAGTCAGACTTCGTACCTACACTCTTAACCACTGGGGTTTATAGGCCAGACTAGAGCTAAACAAGATTCTGAGGATATTAAAGAGCTGAAGTGTCCAGCATTTCCAACTGCAGTGGACATTAGCTGTCTGAGACCACCCAAGCACTCATTCCTTACCTTCTTACTTTCTTCTGTTAGCAGTTCTCTCCATTGTTCAGAGAACTGCTCCTCCCTGACTGGACCATTAGACTTTGTGAGAGCTGCCAATCAAGTCTCCCTGACCCCTAACTTGGATTGTGGCTCAGGCTGGACCAACCAGACCTTTGGGCTTGGACTATATGACCCAAGCTGAGCCAATCAGACCCCTGCAGTTAGTACTATGACTCACACTAGACCAATTAGAGTCCTTCCCTGGAATTTTCAGTAGTTGGTGGTAAGGAAATTTCTCTGAATATTCTTTCAGTAATATTAAGAATATTACTCCAGAATTGCCTGTGGTCATGTCCTTAATTAAATGGAGAGCAAGGGAGAAGGGAGCCAACACAGAGATGGAAACTGACTCAAGTGATGAACTGAGAATCACTTAGTTTGACAGAGGGGAAAAATGAGAGAAGAGAAAGTTTCTGTCTTTTATTATCTCTCTACCTGCTTATTTGAAAATTATATTTTTTCCTTAAGTTAGTATGAATGAGGTTTCTGTCACTTGAAACTGAAAGAGTCCTAACTGATGTGCCAAGTTTCCTAAAAGGTTTCAGAGGAAATTCTATACCCAGATTTTCCTGGAAGCATATTAGAACAGAACCTCCCTTTATTTTATTTTATTTTATTTCTATGGCTATTATGTAGAAGTACAGCTTTTTAAATACCTTTTTGTAGAACAGAAGTTAAGATGATCTACTGGAAGGTGATTCCCAAGAGTAACTTTGATTTTTTTATTTTGATAATGATAATTGTGGATTATAGTAATTGCATTATCACTGACCTGAGGAATACTTATTACTTATTAGCTACTGTGCTCAGAACTTATTTCATATGACTCTAATACTCCTCTGAGTCCTATTATTATCCCATTAAGCAGATGAAGAAACTGAGGCACCAAGGGTTAAGGAACAGCAAGCAGTAATATGTCTTAGGTCCAAACTCAAATTTGTATGATTTTATAAAAAGTCCCAACACTCAAACTCAAACAATTCCCAGATATCATCCACACATAATGCTAAACAAAGCTTATGACGAACACAAGCCTTATGAAAGGGTAAAAAGAACCATAGCTGAGGAGGCAGGTCAATTGCCACTTTCTTTTGGTCAAAGAAAAAAGAAAAAATGAAAGAAAAACTCAAAGAGGAACATCTTCAAAAAAAAAACTTAGGAACCTAAACATTACAATAAGCCTTAGAAAAAGACTGTACTTTGGATAACCTGTTATTTTAAACAGCTGTCATTTTGCTGAGCCAAATGTCCAATTATCAGCTCCATCTCAGAGCTCTGTGATAAAATGGACAAAAGCAATGCCATCAAAAAGTGTCCCTGATCCAGTTCCCTATGTCCAGATGATGCTCCACTCTAAGGATGTGAGTGCTTAGATCTTAAAGGTCTTCACCATGAAATCAGAATGGTCCTGCCAAGCTGGGACTCAGGCTAGGGATCGTGGAGGTAAGAAGGGAAGCCCTCTGAGAAATCCCATGCAATGGATGGGAACATCTAACTGATGACTTCCTGGGGTGAAAGACAATGCCCTTCCTTTACTTGTGTTCTCCTTCCCACCACCACACATACATGGACCTTCTCTCCCTGCCACTGTTGTGACTTGGTGTAACCACTCCTGTCACTGAAGTTCGCCAAGTCTGGGGCTCTTGTTGGCCTCTATTACTGTGGACTTGCTGTGGAAAGGCACCATCCGCTCTCACAGCTGGCCAGCATCCATCAGAGTCCTCTGTACTTCGGCAGCCGGGAGGCAAGATGGAAACAAAGGGAAGGACACATTCTTATGTAAGACCCTCAGGCCTTTTCCACATCCTCCTGCACTTGTCAAAACCACTTCCATGTTACCAAATCCAGTGATCAATTACTGATCCCCTCCTTATTGAACCATTGATTATGCTATCCTACTCAAAACATGTTCATGCCTTGGTATTGAGAAACCCACTTTCTCTGTTTTTCCTCCTACTTCATGGGCCCCCATTGTTACTGAGTCCAAGCTTGTACTGCTCACTGCTGCTGCTGCTGCTGCTGCTAAGACGCTTCAGTCATATCCGACTCTGTGCGACCCCACAGACGGAAGCCCACCAGGCTCCCCCGTCCCTGGGATTCTCCAGGCAAGAACAGTGGAGTGGGTTGCCATTTCCTGCTCACTGCAGGACAGACCAATCAATTGAGAGCTGAGGTGCTAGGGCAAGGAATAGCAGCTTTATTTGGACAGCCAGCAGACCGAGACGATGGTGGACTAGCGTCACAAGGAAACATCTTACTCAGTTTTGGAGGTTAGTTTCTTATATAGGGGGAGTGGAAGAGGTAAAGTAAAAAGCGGTGGTAAGGCAGTACAAATATTTCCCAGTTCCAGGCAGATTCTAAAGGGGATGTGCTAATTTCTCCCTTCTTGCAGCCATTCACAGGCGGTCTTGGTCAGGTTGTTTTCTGTGACCTAAACAAAGGTATTTTAGTTTAACACTCAGGTGTGGGAGGCAGAGTTACCAGAGGTGAGTCTTGATGTATACTTTTAGCAATAGGGGACATCCCTTTAGTGATTTACTTATAGAAAAATCAATAGATTTCAAAGGCTAAGGTAAGAGAACAGATTCAATATGGAATCAGATTTGTTCTTCCTTGCTATACTCTGTCAGTCTCCTCTACTGGCTCCTTCACTTCTTGAGATCTAAATATTGAAGTCCTAGAGCATGTCTCTTCTCTACCATTTTCTCCCTAGGTAATCTCATCAATCTGTGGCTGGAATTCCAAAACCAACGTCTAGGCCCTTCTTTTCCCCTGAACTCCAGGCTTGAGATGTAATTTCTTACATACCTGCTCAGTCATGTCTGACTCTTTGTAACCTCGTGGACTGGGGCCTGCCAGGCTCCTCCACCCATGGGATTTCCCAGGCAAGAATACTGGAGTGGGTTGCCATTTCTTCTCCAGGGTATCTTCCTGAGCCAGGGATCAAACCCAAGTTTCTTGCATCTCCTGCACTGGCAGGCAGATACTTTATTACTTGTGAAACCTGGGAAGCCCTGTTATTTCTTCAGTTCAGTTCAGTCACTCAGTCATGTCCGATACTTTGTGACCCAATGGACTGCAGCACGCCAGGCTTCTCTGTCCAGCACCAACTCCCAGAGCTTAGTCAAATTCATGTCCATTGAGAGGGTGATGCCATCCAACCATCTCATCCTCTGTCATCCACTTCTCCTCCCGCCTTCAATCTTGCTCAGCATCAAGGTCTTTTCCAATGAGTCAATTCTTTCCATCAGGTGGCCAAAGTATTGGAGCTTCAGCTTCAGCATCAGTCCTTCCAATGAATATTCAAGGTTGATTTCCTTTAGGATGGTCTGATTTGATATCCTTGCTGTCCGAGGGACTCTCAAGAGTCTTCTCCAACACCACAGTTCAAAAGCATCAATTCCTCGGCACTCAGCTTTCTTTACAGTCCAACTCTCACATCCATACATGACTACTTGAAAAACCATAGCTTTGATTAGATAGACCTTGGTTGACAAAGTAATGTCTCTGCTTTTTAATATGCTGTCTAGGTTGGTCATGCAGGTCAGGAAGCAACTGTTAGAACTGGACATGGAACAACAGACTGGTTCCAAATAGGAAAAGGTGTACGTCAAGGTTGTATATTGTCACCTTGCTTATTTAACTTATATGGACATGGAACAACAGACTGGTTCCAAATAGGAAAAGGTGTACGTCAAGGTTGTATATTGTCACCTTGCTTATTTAACTTATATGCAGAGTACATCATGAGGAACGCTGGGCTGGAAGGAGCACAAGCTGGAATCAAGATTGCCAGGAGAAATATCAATAACCTCAGATATGCAGATGACACTACCCTTATGGCAGAAAGTGAAGAGGAACTCAAAAGCCTCTTGATGAAAGTGAAAGAGGAGAGTGAAAAGGTTGGCTTGAAGCTCAACATTCAGAAAACAAAGATCATGGCATCTGGTCCCATCACTTCATGGGAAATAGATGGAAAAACAGTGGAAACAGTGTCAGACTTTGTTTTTTTGGGCTCCAAAATCACTGCAGATGCTGATTGCAGCCATGAAATTAAAAGACGCTTGCTCCTTGGAAGGAAAGTTATGACCAACCTTGATAGTATATTAAAAAGCAGAGACATTACTTTGCCAACCAAGGTCCGTCTAGTCAAGGCAATGGTTTTTCCCGTGGTCATGTATGGATGTGAGAGTTGGACTGTGAAGAAGGCTGATCGCCGAAGAATCGATGCTTTTGAACTGTGGTATTGGAGAAGACTCTTGAGAGTCCCTTATACTGCAAGGAGATCCAACCAGTCCATTCTAAAGGAGATCAATCCTGGATGTTCATTGGAGGGACTGATGCTAAAGCTGAAACTGCAATACTTTGGCCACCTCATGCGATGAGTTGACTCACTGGAAAAGACTCTGATGCTAGGAAAGGTTGGGGGCGGGAGGAGAAGGGGACGACGGAGAATGAGATGGCTGGATGGCATCACCGACTCTGTGGACATGAGTTTGAGTGAACTCCGGGAGTTGGTGATGGACAGGGAGGCCTGGCGTGCTGTGATTCATGGGGTCGCGGAGAGTCGGACACGACTGAGCGACTGAACTGAACTGAACTGAACTGAGGTTGGTCATGGCTTTTCCTCCAAGGAGCAAGTGTCTTTTAATTTCATGGCTGCAGTCACCATCTGCAGTGATTTTGGAGCCCAAAAACATCAAGTCTTTCACTGTTTCCATTGCTTCTGCATCTATTTGTCATGAAGTGATGGGACCAGATGACATGATCTTAGTCTTCTGAATGTTGACTTTTAAGGCAACATTTTCACTCTCCTCTTTCATTTTCATCAAGAGGCTCTTTAGTTCTTCTTTACTTTCTGCCATAAGGGTCATGTCATCTATGTATTTGAGGTTATTGATATTTCTCCCAGCAATCTTGATACCAGCTTGTGCTTCATCCACCCTAGCATTTCACATGATATACTCTGCATACAAGTTAAATAAACAGGGTGATAATATACACCCTTGATGTAATCCTTTCCCGATTTGGAACCAGTCTGCTGTTCCATGTCCAGTTTTAACTGTTGCTTCTTGACCTGTATACATAAAGATTTCTCAGGAGGCATGTCAGGTGGTCTGGTATTTCCATCTCTTTAAGAATTTTCCACAGTTTGCATTCCCACCAACAGGGGAATCACAGTTAGTTGTGATCCACACAGTCCAAGGCTTTGGCGTAGTCAATAAAGCAGAAGTAGATGTTTTTCTGGAACTCTCTTGCATTTTTGATGATCCAACTGATGTTGGCAATTTGATCTCTGGTTCCTCTGGCTTTTCTAAATCCAGCTTGAACATCTGGAAGTTCACAGATCATGTACTGTTGAAGCCTGGCTTGGAGGAGTTTGAGCACTACTTTGCCAGTGTGTGAGATGAGTGCAACTGTGCTGTAGTTTGAATATTCTTTGGCATTGCCTTTCTTTCAGATTGGAATGAAAACTGACCTTTTCCAGTCCTGTGGCCACTGCTGAGTTTTCCAAATTTGCTGGCATATTGAGTGCAGCACTTTCACAGCATCATCTTTTAGGAGTTGAAATACCTCAACTGAAATTCCATCACCTCCACTAGCTTTGTTAGTAGTGTGCTTCCTAAGTCCCACTTGACTTCACATTCCAGGATGTCTGGCTCTAGATGAGTGATCACACCATCATAGTTATCTGGGTCATAAGGATCTTTTTTGTATAGTTCTTCTGTGTATTCTTGCCACCTCTTCTTACTATCTTCTGCTTCTGTTAGGTCCATGTCATTTCTGTCCTTTATTGTGCCCATCTTTGCGTGAAATGTTCCCTTGGTATCTCTAATTTTCTTGAAGAGATCTCTGTTCTTTCCCATTGTATTGCTTTCCTCTATTTCTTTGCACTGATAGCTGAGGAAGGCTTTCTTATCTCTCCTTGCTATTCTTTGGAACACTACATTCAAATATTTCTTTTTCTCCTTTGCCTTTTACTTCTCTTCTTTTCTCAGCTATCTGTAAGGCCTCCTCAGACAACCATTTTGCTTCTTTGCATTTCTTTATCTTGGGGATGGTCTTGATCACTGTTTTCTGTACAATATCACAAACCTCCATCCATAGTTCTTCAGGCACTTTATCAGATCTAATCCTTTGAATCTATTTGTCACTTCCACTGTATAATTGTAAGGGATTTGATTTAGGTCATACCTGAATGGTCTAGTGGTTTTCCCTACTTTCTTCAAGTCTGAATTTGGCAATAAGAATTTCATGATCTGAGCCACAGTCAGCTCCCGGTCTTGTTTTTGCTGACTGTATAGAGCTTCTCCATCTTTGGATACAAAGAATATAATCAATCTTATTTCAGTATTGACTATCTGATGATGTCCGTGTGTATAGTCTTCTCTTGTGTTGTTGGTAGAGGGTGTTTGCTAAGACCAATGCGTTATCTTGGCAAAACTCTGTTATACTTTGCCTGGCTTAATTCTGTATTCCAAGGCCAAATTTGTCTGTTACTCCAGGTATCTCTTGACTTCTTACTTTTGCATTCCAGTCCTCTATAATTGAAAGGACATCTTTTTTGGGTGTTAGTTCAAGAAGGTCTTGTAGGTCTTCACAGAACCATTCAACTTTAGCTTCTTCAGCTTTACTAGATGGAGCATAAACTTGGATTACTGTGATATTGAATGGTTTGCCTTGGAAAGGAACAGAGACCATTCTGTCATTTTTGAGATTGCATCCAAGTACTGTTTCGGACTCTTTTGTTGACTATGATGGCTACTCCATTTCTTCTAAGTGATTCTTGCCCACAGTAGTAGATATAATGGTCATCTGAGTTAAATTCATCCATTCCAGTCCATTTTAGTTCACTGATTCCTAAAATGTTGATGTTCACCCTTGCCATCTCTTGTGTGACCACTTCCAGTTTACCTTGATTCATGGACATAACTTTCCAGGTTCCTATGCAATATTGTAATTTCTTACTCAGCATGAAACCAAGCAGCACCCTGTGAGGCACCTGGATATGGAAGCCTTTCCGTTCCCCATTTCTTATTTGCAGGGAACAGATTCCAGCCTCCATGACCTTCTTCAGTTCCAAAGGGCAGAGTCAAACAATTGCTAATTAGGGAAGGGAAGGAATGCAGAGACAAGGGAGGATGCAAGCACGGTCCTGGTTCTACCTCACAGGATGTACATAATATCTCTGTGTTGCTTACAGAACTAAAACCCCAACAAATGGGAGATGTCAGCATTCTTTAATCCAGAGAAGACCACCTGAGGCCAGATTAAAGGAACTAGAGAAACTCATCAAGAGATTACCTGAGGGACTTCCCTGGTGGTCCAGTGTCTAAGATGCTGCACTCCCAATGCAGGGGACCTGGGTTCTATCCTTGGTCAGGGAATTAGATCCCATATGCCGCAACTGAGAGTTGGCATGCTGAAGCTAAATATCCTGACATGCTGCAACTAAAGCCTAGCACAGTCAAATAAATAAATAAAATAAATAAAAGAGATTACCTGAGAGTAGAATAGAGTGCCTGCCCTGTACACACCTTGATCCTTATCAGCAACCCCATCCTTGAACCATTGCTATAAAACTCCTCACCAAATCCTCCTGGTTTGGCACACGGAGTTTTTTTAGAGGCATGAGTCTGCTCTGTCCCCCTTTGCCTAGTAAAGCTACTCTATTCTATTTCACCCAACTCTTGTCTGTGAGAGCCAATTAGGCACCATTGCACAAAGGCTGAGTCTTCACCATCTCCACACGCATATCCAAAACAAAACTCACAGTTACCTCCAACCATCTTTAACCACCTCACATGTGGTTGCTCAGGCCAAAATAGACTTGATATCATCTTTATTCCTCTCTTTCTCTCACACCCCACAGCCAGTGCTTTCATGAAATGAAGGGGACAAAAGCCTGTTTGGAAAGTCAGGATTTGCTGAATAAGGCTGCAGTAACCAACTACCAGCTCTCTAATGCTTCAGTACTTACATTAGTACAGTGTCACTGTACTTTCATCCCAGATTCTCTCTTACCTGGACCATTGCTGAGACTCCATTTTGCCCCCATGCTGTTTCCACTCCTGTCACCTTGCACTACTGCTGCACACTGAGCAGCCAGAATGATTCGTTGCTGTTTTCTATTCTGTGTGTGTACATTAGACCCTATAAGTACACTTGCTCAAAATTCTACAGTGGTTTTACATAATTTTCAGACATGGATGTCAAGGCCCTGGAAGATCTAACCAGCCCCCAGCTATATTTCCAGCTTTGCTTTTTGTTTCCAACTTTCTTTCTCGCTTTATCAATTGAGGTCAAACCAACCTTCTTGACAATCCTCAAACCCACTAACTTTTCTTCACCTCAGGGCCTTTGCACTGGCTGTTCTCTCTGCCTGGAGCATCATATTTCTTTTGATATCCTCAGACGGGCTTCCTCACTCAGGTTTTGCTCAATTATCTTCTCTTTTTAACCACCCCATCTAACTAGCCACCTCCTCTCTATTGTATTTTATTTCTTAATCTATGTCCTTTCTAGCCCTTAGCACTAATAAGGGACACTATAGATTAGTAGTTAAGAGTAGGCTCCCTGGATTTGGCAATTAATCTCTCTGTGAATTAATTTTCCCAACCTGTAAAATGGAGATCAGTGTAACAGCACTTATCTCTAACAAGGCTTAAATGAGTTAGTACCTGTAAAATGCTCAGTAAAAGAGAACACGGCAGGATGTACCAGGTGCTGGCTATTTTTACCTAACATCAAATTCTCTAAGTGTACGTTGCTATTTTCTCCATAGAGTGGGAATTCATATTTCTGGTTCATTGCTGTATTCCAAGCACACGGAAGGTGCAAAATCTGTATTGATAAGACTGCCTTTGCAAACCCATCTTAAGAACTTGTACTTCATTTTGTGCACTAGTTTTTAAAAATCACATCTAAGTTGGATTTTATTTAGTCTGATACACCCTCCCCCAATCTTAGCACTATCTTATCATTATTTTGAATTGATTATTAATTGATAACTCTTCATTTGAAAGTTTCCTTCTTCTTTCGCTCAGTATTAAGCGAGTTAAGATGAGGGAAGCTGGATAGATTCCTGACTTGAAAATAATCTCTCTCTTGATTGTCTGTGTACAGAAGCCTCAATCTTAACCTATTGGATTTACATGAAAAAGATTATATCACCATTTGGGCTAATACTGTGCACTTGGCTGGGGTCACTGAAATTAAATGTCACACTTGAAGTAATTGTTCATGAGTTCCTGAATCTTTTGCTGACTTCTTCAATCCCAATACAACTTGATCTATAATCAATACTAATCCCTTGCATGACATTCAGCACGTACAAAAGTGATCTTTACAAACGGTTATTTAGGTCATCATCAGCACTATTCTGGAATATAAAAAGAAGCCCTTGTTATCATACACAATTCACAGAGAGGAGAAAACAGTCCTTCCCTAGGTCATTTGGAACCAAGAAAGAAAAGCTTTATACCACTGGTCTCCAATGGGAGCTCCCCAAGACTGGCTGTAGAGAAACTCACAAGGTACTATGAATCATGCTCAATGCTATGCTGCTAGAATTTGCTCTCCCCTTTCATGGAGCCATTGAACCAGAAGCTGTGAAATTCTGAAGGACCTCAGAAATCATTCTGGCCTCCAGCCTCTGTTTTCCCATATGAGGAAACAGTATACTAGCCAATGTGAGGCTAGCTGGTGGCGCAGATAGACCCTCACATCCCAGTGGCTTCACATAATGAAAGCCGACCTCTCACAGTGGTAATGAAGGGGAAGACCAAGCTCCTTCCACCCCTGGCCCCACCGTCTGCAGTGAGTGGCTTCTAGGGTTGCTGTGGGAGAGGAAGGAGCAATGAAGGTCCTGAGTGAGAGGGTCTTACCAGCCAGGCACGAAAGTTGCGCTCACCACTTCCATCTACATCCCATCAGGCAACACTCAATCACTTGATCATCTTAACTTCAGATTGGCTAGGAAATGCAGTCTCACTGTTGACTCAAAGGGAAGAGGAAATCTGACCAGTGAGCAGCTCCTGGCAGTCACACTAAGCAGGACATGTGACTTTCTTGAGCCCTGTCCACCAGTCTACAAGAGGCCGACTAAGAAAAGATCCAGAAGCTCTGGATCTGGATCTGAATACCTTCTCCTTAGCTCTCCTCACCTTTTTCTCCTGCTCCTCTCTAATGTGGCGTTCATTATACAAGTTCTCCACTGTTTTGAGTTTCATGTTTTCCTTGACTTTTACTTTCTGGACTATGAAAAAAAAAAGAGGAGGAGGAGGGTGAGGGGGTGGGGAGGGAGGAGGGGAGGATAAGAAGGAGGAAACAGTAGCTGTCTGTTATCCAGGTGAAACAGCACCTGAGGGGAGAGACTAGCAAGGAGGCTGTTGTCCTATTGGAAACATCTAATACCTACTCTCAGCTGCAATCAGCTCCCAAGTTTCTCCCAATGGTCCCGAGTGAGAGAATATTAGAATGGAAACAATCTCAGAAATAGCTAAAATGGAGGAAAGAAGCTGCCACCTTTATTAATTCATCATGGAACCTCAGCAACATTTCAGTACCTCCCAACTCAAAAAATGAGATACTATCTCACACCAGGTTGTCATCAAGATTATGTGACAATGTAGACAAAATGATCTGGCCCAAAGCCTGGAATATAGTAGGTTCTCAATCAATGCTAGTTGGCTTTGAATCTGAACCGAGTTCATATCGTGTTACAGAATGTTCTGTGCCTCCTGACCAGGTAAGATTAATTTGGTGCACAGGCTGGAGCCGCGATCTGTTAAGTGTCCCAAGTGCTGTGTGCAGGAAACCTTGCCTGGAGAGATCCAGGAACTGGCTGCTGGGACGAGAGCAGAAGCTGGGCCTATGAGCTGCTCTCACACACTTGTTTCTTTTTTGTTTTATTTATTTTTTATTTTATTTATTTTTTATCAATTATAAAGCAATTTTATAATTGCTTTGCAATACGGTGTTAGTTTCTGCTGTACAAAAATGTGAATCAGCTATATGTATACAGGTAATCCCCTTCGTCTTGAGCCTTGCTAGCCTCCCCTACCCCGATTCCAACCCCTCCAGGTCATCACAGGGAACTGAGCTCAGCTCCCTGTGCTACAGCAGCTTCCCACTAGTGATCTGTTTTACACAAGGTAGTGTAAACACATCAATACTGCTCTTTCCGCTTGCCCCACCCTCTCCTTCTCCCACTATGTCCACAAGTCCATTCTCTCCATCTGCACCTCTGCTCCTGCCATGCAAATAGGTTCATCAGTACCATTTTTCTGGATTCCATATATATGCACTAATATACGATATTTGTTTTTCTCTTTCTGATTTATTTCATTCTATGAATGAAATGTGTATGACAGACTCTAGGTTTATCCACATCACTACAAATGACTCACGTTCATTCCTTTTTATGGCTGAGTAATATTCAGGAAGCAACAGTCAGAACTGTACATGGAACAACAGACTGGTTCCAAATAGGAAAAGGAGTACATCAAGGCTGTATATTGTCACCTTGCTTATTTAACTTATATGCAGAGTACATCAAGAGGAACGCTGGGCTGGAAGAAGCACAAGCTGGAATCAAGATTGCCGGGAGAAATATCAATAACCTCAGATATGCAGATAACACCACCCTTATGGCAGAAAGTGAAGAGGAACTAAAAAGCCTCTTGATGAAAGTGAAAGAGGAGAGTGAAAAGGTTGGCTTGAAGCTCAACATTCAGAAAACAAAGATCATGGCATCTGGTCCCATCACTTCATGGGAAATAGATGGAAAAACAGTGGAAACAGTGTCAGACTTTATTTTTGGGGGCTCCAAAATCACTGCGGATGCTGATTGCAGCCATGAAATTAAAAGACGCTTGCTCCTTGGAAGGAAAGTTATGACCAACCTTGATAGTATATTAAAAAGCAGAGACATTACTTTGCCAACCAAGGTCCGTCTAGTCAAGGCTATGGTTTTTCCAGTGGTCATGTATGGATGTGAGAGTTGGACTGTGAAGAAAGCTGATCACCGAAGAACTGATGCTTTTGAACTGTGGTGTTGGAGAAGACTCTTGAGAGTCCCTTGGACTGCAAGGAGATCCAACCAGTCCATTCTAAGGGAGATCGATCCTGGGTGTTCATTGGAAGGACTGATGCTAAAGCTGAAACTGCAATATTTTGGCCACCTCGTGCAACGAGTTGACTCACTGGAAAAGACTCTGATGCTAGGAAAGGTTGAGGGCGGGAGGAGACGGGGATGACAGAGAATGAGATGGCTGGATGGCATCACCGACTCTGTGGACATGAGTTTGAGTGAACTCCGGGAGTTGGTGATAGACAGGGAGGCCTGGCGTGCTGTGATTCTTGGGGTCGCGGAGAGTCGGACACGACTGAGCGACTGAACTGAACTGAACTGAATATTCCATTGTGTATGTGTACTACATCTTCCTTATCCATTCATCTGTTAATGCGCTGCATTTGCACTGCTTCCATGTCCTGGCTATTGTAAATAGTGCTGCAATAAACATTGGGGTGAGAAAGGAAGTGTGTGAAAATGTTAGTCACACAATCATATCTGACTCTTTGCGACCCCATGGACTCTAGCCTGCCATGCTCTTCTGTCCCTGGAATTCTTCAGGCAAGAATACTGGAATGGGTGCCATTCCCATCTCCAGGTGATCTTCCTGACCCAGGGATCGAACCTGGGATTGAACCGAATTGCAGGCAGATTCTTTACCATCTGAGCTACCAGGGAAACCTTGAACATTACGATACATGTGTCTTTTTGAATGATGGTTTTCTCAGAGTATATACCCAGTAGTAGGATTGCTGGGTCATATGGTAGCTTTATTTTGGGGTTTTTAAGGAAGTTCCATACTGTTCTCCATAGTGGCTGTATCAGTTTACGTTCCCATCAACAGTGCAAGAGGGTTCCCTTTTCTCCACACCCTCTCCAGCATTTATTGTTTGTAGATGTTTTGATGATGGCCATTCTGACTGGTGTGAGGTAAAGCCTCACTGTCAGGCTTTGATTTGCATTTCTCTAATAGTCACACACTTGTGTCTTATCCTAGAGCTGGCTGCACGCCTGAGACCCCCTGCCCATTACTCCTCCCTCTTCCCAGCCTTCCCTCTGTTTAACAGACTCCCCCACCAGCATCACAAGCCTCACTGTGTAATTGCTGGTTTCCTGGTCTCTCTCCCAACTGGGTCAGGAATCATGCCTTCTGCCTCATCTGAAAGCAGGCATTCAAGAAATGTTTGTTGACTGACAACTGATCTCTTTTGTCAGATACTTCAGTGGTCCTGACCCTTGACTCTCTCTCGACATGGGATCTCATCTCTCCACTATCCTGACTACTAAGCACAGCCAAGTCTTCTCCTGGGCTTAGCCTTAGTGTTGAGGAAGCTGGGAGCCCTGTCATGACATCTGGATTTTGCTGTCCTCCTGATACTCTGGGAATGCTTTCCCTAGTCCCACCTTGCCTTGTCACCTCTACATTTGAGTGATGCTGTATAGGTTCAGACCCTCCCTGCATCCCCCATCCACATAGCCTGCACCCAGGAATCAGGGTCTCCTGGGACTGACACAGGATCTGACATAACAAGAGCAGGGGCTCACCCCCAGGTTCCCCAGCTTAGACAGGATGCCATCTTTGTAAATCACCTACCATCACCACTCCTCAGTTTGTTCAATTACAAATGAATGAAATCATACCAACCTTAGCCTCTGTGTGTGTGTGTGTGTGTGTGTTAGTCGCTCAATCATCTCTGACTCTTTGTGACCCCATGGACTGTAACTCACTATGCTCCTCTGTCCATGGACTTCTCTAGACAAGAATACTGGAATGGGTTGCCATTCCCCTCTCCAGGGGATCTTCCTGACTGAGGGTTTGAACCCAGGTCTCCTGCATTGCTGGCAGATTCTTTACCATCTGAGCTCCCAGGGAAGTCCATTCATTTTTTATTTCTTCCAACCTCAGAGTGGAAATTAAAAATGAACATGAAGGTGAAAACACCTGGAAAAAGAAACACAGTGCCTGTTCAGTCAGCTCTGCTCCTGACCGAGGCAGAAAGCCAAAAAGCACTGACACCTCGCCTCCATCAATATTTGGATAAGCCCGCCTCTGAGTGCTCCCTCTGTCCCTGGAGGACACCCAGGTCCAGAGAAGGGGGCACTGGCAGAGCGCTTCCTGCACTGACATCCTTCAGGCTGCAGCAATTCCCACAAGTGGGTTGAGTAGGAAGAGAAGGAAGGTGTAGGTGTTACTCCGGCATTGTCAAATAAGTGGATCAGCAAAATAGGAAGTGGCAGAGAGCAGAGACTGTCTGTGTTATTTCAAGCTTGTGATCACATCTCACATGCTCTGCTGAGCCCGTGAACAAAGCAGCCCTCAGAAAACTGGTGCTGGGTGTAGGCGGCACTCAGCCAAGCCACCGGCAGCCTTCACTCTGCTTCACTCACTTGCTCACCAGTGAATTGACCTCCCCCCAGGGAGTCTGTCACTGGCCTCAGTGTCCTTGAGGCTGCAGCTGCAAGTCTGCTCGATTCAACATTTGCTGAACGCTGACCGAGGCCAAGCATTGCACTAGAAAAGGAAGACCCAGCATCCTTGTAATCAATGACCTCCCAGTCATGAGCCATACTCTCAAACAACACTTCCAGCAGGTTACTTTCTTGCTCAAGAACTTGCAATAGCTCCCTATGGCTTTGGTTTCAAGAACAAAACCCCTTGGTCTGACTTTCAAGTGCTCACCATCAACCTCGGTCCACCTAATCTTGCTAAGTTGTGTCCTCAGTCGTGTCCTTAGATGTTCAGTGCTGTCCGATTCTTTATGACCCCATAGACTGTAGCCTGCCAGGCTCCTCTGTCCTTGCAATTCTCCCGGCAAGAATACTGGAGTGGGTTGCCATTCCCTTCTCCAGGGGATCTTCCCAACCTAGGGATTGAACCTGGGTCTCCTGAATTGCAGGTGGATTCTTCACTGCCTGAGCCACCAGGGAAACCCCTAAGTGTAGCATAAACCCTCATTCCTGCAGATAAGATGTCCTAACGATGCCATGGCTCCTCCTGTCTTCTCTAGTCATTCTGTAACCTCTTCTTATCTAAACCCTTCAGGACCTGGCTCAGATTTCACCAGCCCTACATGTGCTCCCCCTGTTCGGAGCTCCCATTCACTGAGAATAAGTCACAGCCCTGCACTTCATTATTCTCTAATTGCTTCACATTGTCTCTCTCTCTCTCCCTCTCAATTATAAGGTCCTGAAGGGCAGAGACTGCCCAACAAATATTTATTAAACACCTACCATTATCCCCTGCTTATATTTGTCAACGAATTGACTGACAGGCTGGTTCAGTCTCCGGGCTCCTCCAAGCAGATGGGCAGCTCTCACAATAGGGAGTTCAAGCCACAACCTTCTGCTAGTCTCCACGATGTGCCCTTCCCTTAATGACGGCAGGGCATCCTTGAAATGAGATGAAGCCACAGCCCATCCTCAGAGCCACCTTGAGAAACAGGACACTATTTGTTGTCCCCTCATAAAGCCAAGCAAGGTCATGCCTGAATCCAGCAGTATACAGGTGTGGTGATTCCCACCTCACCTGGCAAGGACCTGGGCAGAGGAGTTTGAAACCTTGGTTCTGGGTTTCCCCGCTGAGCAGGATTGCAAGTCCTGGATGGGGCGGACTGCCCTCCGCAGGGTCCTCTTACAGGACCATAAAGCTGCTGCGGACTCACCCAGTTTCCAAGCCTGATGCCTGCCTTGTGTTGGTTCCCGGTACCTCTGTGTTGGTTCCCTGTGCCTTCTCTCCACACCCTACCCGCAACCCTTCCCGCCACAGGGAGAAACGCTGGGAGAGATGGAGTTCAGGGTGCTTACTTTTTTACATGTTTGACTACTGCCATCTAGTGGCCGCGTGACAGAAACCAAACTCCCCTCCATCCCCCCAAACTCCCCTTTCCCAATTTTTACGAAAGAAGCAGATAAAAGAGCTCTTCTTTCAACCCCCAGAGGTCCTAAAGCTATGGTCAAAGATCACCAGGAGCTTCAGTATCCGCAGGAAATTCGCTTGAACGACTGCCAAACAGTAGGTGTTAGGATCAAGGATGTTGCTGTGGATAATAGCTTAGGCACAAGGGCTTTCTCTAAGCCAGCTGAGGAGTTGCAAGGAAGGAAGAGGGAAGTGAGGAGAGAACGGGGGAGAGGTGGAGGAGGAAAAGAGGAGGAGGGATAGGGAGAAATCAGAGAGAGATTGCAAAGTCTGGACCTGTAGCCACAGAGACAGGAGATGCAAAAACACGAGACTCATAAGAGGAGGGGGTACCAGAGAGACATCCAATCCAGCAAAGCTGGTGAATTACCTGCAGGATCCGAGTTGAACTTGAACTTCACAGAACAATCTCTGACCTGGAGGTCAGCACAGTGTCATGAGGGCCACTCCTTTCCTTTCATTTGGTGCTTGGCTGGAGCTCCAGGTTCATTAAAAAAAAAAAAAAGAAAGAAAGAAAGAAAGCTCTCATTCCTTGGCTTCCCAGGGGTACTGGCCACCTGCAGAGCTGACCCCTTCCCAGGTAGTCCACCTTCTCTGTTAGTGACATCAGTCCATCCCTGGCTCCACCCTCCAGGCTTGTGTCACTAAAGCAGCTCTCAGCAATCATAACATCCACCTGGGCTGAGTGCAGGGTGGACAGGAGACCTGGCAGCCCCCCGGGCAGTGGGGGCCTCAAGCCCTTAGCCAACCCATTCCTCCCCTCATGACTGCTGCTCTAACCTCTCCCTTCTTCACCCCCTGCTGCAAGCCTCCTGGCTCCATTCGGAAGAAATATCTTGCTGCTGGAGGAAATAAAAATAAAAATACAACCAGGCAGGGTGGTACCCCTCGCCTGGTGCCCAGAGAGAGGCTGCCAGGTTCACACCCTCCCCAGGAGACCACTGCTTTCAGCGAGCCCTGTGGAGGTGATGAGGAGGGCTATTAAGCAAATTCATTATTGACTATTTCACATTAGATTCCATTTTTTTTCCCTTTGATGCCAACACAACTAATAAAAATGCACTTTATCTTCTTGGATTTACGGGCTCATAAAGCTGCTTTCATGTACCTCAGGGAATTGGGATTAAAGGAGAATTAAACATCTCCTGTGCAGGGCCTGCTCAGGTAAGGGAGTGGGGGAAGGAACCGAAGGGGGCAGGGTTGGCCAGGAGAGGAGAGGAGTGATTCAAGGACAAGAAATAAACTGAAGTAAAAACCTGGCAAAAATATGGCTTTAATATATTGTAAAAGAATAAAAACCTCATAAAAAGTTATCACCAGACATGAGGAGTTCGTAATGTCGTCCATTGTGGATTCTGGAAGGAACTTTCTGGGAGATGAGAGTCATTAAGTAAGAGTGAGTTCAGGCAGGCGGGAAGAGACAGGATGGAGGTGGATGAAGCTACAGACAAAAGGGCCAGAGAAGCCACCAGCCCCAAAACAATGGGGCCCACCACTTTGGTCCTGTGATGGGGACAGTCCTGTTTACAGGACATGGGCATTTTTCCATGGAGGTCAGCAGGACATGCCTGGTCCCAGGGTCTAGAGAAGGGGTAGCTAGTCCTGGCTTCCCTGTCAGTCATGAGACTCAAGATGAATCACTTAATCTTTCAGTTTTTTATTTTCTTCTCAAAGCTCCCCTGGCTACCTTTTTCCCAAAGTTACTGCAAGAACCAAATAAAACTTAGCAAGGCCAGTGAAGGAGTTTTGTTTGATTCAAACCAGAGATTTGGAAGCCATTTTTTTTATCACTTCATTTCATTTTTTTTTTTATTTTTTATCTTTTAGACACACCACACAGCATGTGGGATCTTAGTTCCCCAATCAGGGATTGAACTTGCACCCCTGCACTGGCAGACGTAGTCTTAACCACTGGACCACCAGGGAAGTCCCTGGAAGCCATTTTTGCCATTTCCTGGCCTTCCTCCCCTAGTCTAAGCTATCATTAATCTTGCCATTTCTACCTCATTCAAAAATCTCTCTCATTCTCTTCTTTTCTCCATCTCTGGCTCGCAGGTGCAAACCACTGCTGTTTCTCATGTAGACTGTTGCAGTATCTTTCTTGTTGGTATCTTCCAAATTCTTTCTTCACACAGTGGCTAGAATGATCTCAAAAATGTAAGTTAGATTATGTCATTCCTTGCCTAAAACTCTTCGAGTGCTTCCCACTGAATTAAGGATAAAATTCAGAATCTTTAACCTGGTCTAGAAGGCCTAACCTAGCCAGGCCTATGTTTCCAAATTCATTCCACTTTACCCAGGCCTTCTTTCTGTTTCTCTGCCAAACTTTATTTATTTATTATTTATTTATTATTGAGCTTTATTCTGCCTCTGATCTTTTTGCAGTTGCTCATCTTGACATAAATGGCTCTTCCTTACTCTTTGAATGGTTACTTGCCTCTGTGTGTTAATTTCAATTCAAATGTTGCCTAGACTTCCCCCAAATGTAGTAAGCTCCTTGCGTTGTGACATTTTGTTTTCCCTACAATTAATGTACAACCTACACTGCAACTTGAGTTACATAATTATTTGTGCATTTAAAGGTAATATCTGACTTTCCTACTAAATTGTAACTCTCTGAGGACAAAGAGTATGCTTATTTGTTATTCATGACATCCCCAGAACTTAACACCCAACCCAATTCATGGTCAATCCTCTGAACAAAATTCTCTGAACAATCAACATTCTCTGAACAAAAGAAAAAGAACCTTAGATTATTACTAAATACAGGTCCAGGGCTTCCCATGACTAGCGTACAAGGGAAGAGAGAATTTGGGAGGAGGCATGGAAGAACCTTCTGGGTAAAGCAAGACAAGACATACAGAAGAGGAGGTTACAAACAACGCAGACAGATGATTAGGCAGTCGTCTTTTTTTCAGGCCTTTTCTGTCTCCATATTGTCGATTTAATTCAATTCATCCCTGAGGGTAGAATGTGCAAGACTGTGTATTCAATAAAAATGGGAAATCTCAGCAGAATTAGACATTGCCCCTGCCTTCCAAGCAAGGAAAGAGCGAAGTATTAGCAGGAAGGGAGCCAGGGTCCCAGAAATGAAACGTAGGAAATCACCAATCAGAGGACACAGGCCTCTTGAGTTCCGGGGTCTTGTCCTGACTACAGACTACCCATCATGCAGGGCCTCACAGGCAGTCATCCCTGTAAGGTCCCAACAGCTCTGGATCTTATCCTCAGCTTTGCAGAGAAAATAATTTATTTATTATCAGTGAACAGGGTTGGCTTATCCTGACCAAACTTACTGAAGACCCATAAGAAGGCCAGTTTATTTATTTATACTGGGGAAATATAAATTCTACTGAGAGAACCTCTTCCCTGGAACCAGGGATGCATGAAGGTCTCTCCATAGCTATCACCCATATTGGACACTGAATTGTTTTCAGAACCTGTAGTATGCTAAGCTCCTGCTTGCCTTTTATCGTGGGCCTTGATCTAGGTCATTCACAGTGTTTGAGCTACTCTGTCCTACTGCACCTCGCTTCCTTCTAAACGGATAACACCAGGTCTCCATTTCAATGCCTCTCTTCTCAAATCTCTAATTTATATATCAGGTTCAGTCAGTCAGTCAGTGAGTTCAGTCGCTCAGTTGTGTCCACCTCTTTGCGACCCCATGAATCACAGCATGCCAGGCCTCCCTGTTCATCACCAGCTCCCGGAGTTCATTCAAACTCATATCCATGGAGCCAGTGATGCCATCCAGCCATCTCATTCTCTGTTGTCCCCTTCTCCTCCCGCCCCCAATCCCTCCCAGCATCAGAGTCCATTCCAGTGAGTCAACTCGTCGCATGAGGTGGCCAAAGTATTGGAGTTTCAGCTTTAGCATCAGTCCTGCCAATGAACACCCAGGACTGATCTCCTTTAGAATGGACTGGTTGGATCTCCTTGCAGTCCAAGGGACTCTTCAAGAGTCTTCTCCAACACCACAGTTCAAAAGCATCAATTCTTCAGCGATCAGCTTTCTTGGGTCTCTCTAATAAATGTTCTTGGAGTTCCTCATGTTTCTGTTCATCACTCATCCAAGAAATATTTATTTATACTTCTTTGAGTCACGTGTGCCAAACATTGTTCTGGATATTGAGGATGTGTCAGTGAACAAAATAGACAAAAATGTCTAAGCTTTGAGGGCATAAATGTTACATGCACACAAACACAAGTGGATTGTAAGCTCTTTGGGAACATTAAAAATGCATTTCTTGGTACTAATTAATTTGTTCTTTCCCCATTCGTAAAATAGATATTTCTTGTATGCCTTTCCTGGGGTCAGGCACCATGCTAAGGTATAAGATGCTGATTGGCATAACAAATACATGTGGTTCCTACCTTTATATATCATACAGTACAAGGGAAGCAATTAGACTAAAATTAAAATGCAAACAAATAACAGGTGCTATGAAGGGAATGGACGGGGTGCTTTAAGAGAGAACAATAGGTGAATGTCCAGTTGAGATCTTGTGGCCAGGGAAGACTTCTACAAGGTAATTACATTTAGGACGAAATCAGAAGGATGATTAGAAGATTAAGAGGGTAAGAGGAAGCCAACCATGGTGAATGTGAGAGCAAGAACATCGCGGGCAAAGAGAAGAACATATGGGCAAAGTTCTGAGGAAAGAAAAAGTAGGCACATTTATGGACTGAGGGCTTCCCTGGTGGCTCAGTGGTAAAGAATCTGACTGCAACACAGGAAACCTCGCTTCAATCCCTGGGTCGAGAAGCCCCTAGAGAAGGGAATGGTTACTCACTCCAGTATTCTTGTCTGGAGAATTACATGGACAGAGGATCCTGGCAGGCTACAGTACATAGGGTCACAAAGAGTAAGACATGACTGAGTGACTAGCACTTTCCCTACACCTTCCATAGACTGAAAGAAGGTCAATATGGCTGAAGATAGTCAGTGAGAAGGAAAATGGTAAGAAATGAGGTTGAGAAGACAGCCAGGGGCCAACCCTGACAGAGTCTTCTGCTGCTGCTGCTGAGTCGCTTCAGTCTTGTCCAACTCTGTGCGACCCCGTAGATGGCAGCCTACCAGGATTCCCCGTCCCTGGGATTCTCCAGGCAAGAACATTGGAGTGGGTTGCCATTTCCTTCTCCAATGCATGAAAGTGAAAAGTAAAAGTGAAGTCACTAGCCATGTCCAACTCTTAGAGACTCCATGGACTGCAGCCTACCAGATCCGCCATCCATGGGATTTTCCAGGCAAGAGTACTGGAGTGGGGTGCCATTGCCTTCTCCAACAGAGTCTTCTGGATCATGATAAAAATACTTTGTTTTTATCCTAAGTTCAGTTGGGAAGCCATGGGGATGTTTTAAGTGGTGACTTCCCAGGTGGCTCAGCGGTAAAGAATCTGCCTGCCAATGTGGGAAAGGCAGGTTCAATCCCTGGGTTGGGAAGATCCCCTGGAGTAGGAAATGGCAAAGCATTCCAGTATTGTTACCTGGGAAATCCCATGGACAGAGGATCCTGGTGGGCTACAGTCCATGGGGTCACAAAGAGTCGGACTTGACTTAGCAACAAAATGACAACAACATGAGCTATGTTAGGTCAGGGCTTCCCTCAGTTGGTAAAAGATTCTACCTGCAATGCAGGAGACCCTGGTTAGATTCCTGGGTCAGAAAGATCTTCTGGAGAAGGGATAGGCTACCCACTCCGGTATTCTTGGGCTTCCCTGGTGGCTCAGCTGATAAAGAATCTGCCTACAATGTGGGATTGCTGGGTTGGGAAGATCCCCTGGAGAAGGGATATTTTATGTAGCATACATCATGAGAAATGCTGGACTGGATGAAGCACATGCTGGAATCAAGATTGCAGGGAGAAACATCAATAACCTCAGATATGCAGATGACTCCACACTCATAGCAAGAAGTGAAGAAGAACTAGAAAGCCTCTTGATGAAATTGAAAGAAGAGAGTTGAAAAAGTTGGCTTAAAACTCAACATTCAGAAAACTAAAATCATGGCATCTGGTCCCATCACTTCATGGCAAATAGTGGGGGAAACAATGGAAACAGTGAGAAACTTGATTTTTCTGGGCTCCAAAATTGCTGCAGTTGGTGTCTGCAGCCATGAAATTAAAAGACTCTTGCTCTTTGGAAGAAAAGTTATGACCAACCTAGACATCCATCGTATTAAAAGGCAGAGTCATTACTTTGCCAACAAAAGTCCATCTAGTCAAAGCTACGGTTTTTGCAGTAGTCATGTTCGGATGTGAGAGTTGGACCATAAAGAAAGTTGAGTGCTAAAGAATAGCTGCTTTTGAACTGTGGTGTTGGAGAAGATTCTTGAGCGTCCCTTGGACTGCAAGAAGATCCAACCAGTCCATCCTAAATGAAATTAGTCCTGAATAGTCATTGGAAGGACTGATGCTGAAACTGAAGCTCCAGTACTTTGGCCACCTGATGCAAGGAACTGACTCATCTGAAAGGACCCTGATGCTGGAAAAGATTGAAGATGGGAGGAGAAGGGGACGACAGAGGATGAGATGGTTGGATGGCATCACTGACTCAATGGACATGAGTTTGAGTAAGCTCTGGGAGTTAGTGATGGACAGGGAAGCCTGGAATGCTGCAGTCCATGGGATCACAAAGAGCCGGACAAGACTG
Source organism: Moschus berezovskii (assembly GCF_049115385.1). Taxonomy (NCBI): domain Eukaryota; kingdom Metazoa; phylum Chordata; class Mammalia; order Artiodactyla; family Moschidae; genus Moschus; species Moschus berezovskii. The sequence continues at coordinate 74,827,341 of NC_142466.1, read as the reverse complement.
AGTGACTAAACTGGCCTGGAGAATTCCATGGACTGTATAGTCTATGGGGTTGCAAACAGTCAGATATGACTGAGCGACTTTCACTTCTTTCATGAACATGTGGAAACCAGTTAGGAGGCTTTTAGAGAGGTTAAGATCACAGTGCTTTGGACTGGAATGATAGGTTTGGAGATGGAGTGTCCTTTTGGAGAATAAATTGGCATGCTTTGGGATTACATTGGATGTGATAGCTAACTGTCTTATACTAAGCATGACTATTACAGAAGGTTCAACAGCCTTTACTGATGTACCTTGGAGAAGTACATGACCATAGCAATTCTTCCTGATATTCATAGTCATTCACCTCGCAGCATTTTGTATTCATTTTCTCATGCCAAGGAGAGAAAAGTATTAGTCATCCATAGTGCTTTGCTGACTAGTGGGTACCTCTCCCTTTTGTGTTGACTCCAGCTTTAGTCAAAGCAGTGTTGGAATTCCTCAACACACTCCCTTATATCTGAAGTCTTACTGTTTTTGTCACAATCTCTACACATGTTATGTTCAGGTGGACGTCAGTAGAGCTGCCCTGGGAGACCTCAGAGGCCTGGGACAGTGTTGCTTTGAAGAACAATTCACAAGAAGGGAGGACAGATTGAATTCAGAGAAGAAACTGGACTCCATCTCTGAGATCCTGGCTGATCTGGGACTAGAGGTACACCCACCTCTTCAAGCCAAGCAGATCCCTGTCCTTTCTAGGGTTTGTACTTATCCAGCATCATGACTGTCTACTATGTGCCAGGTGCTTTCCGGGTGCCAGCAGAGCAATTATAAATTATTTTTAAAAAATACCTTTGTGCATGGAATTTTTGAAAGGCTAAACAACTGTGCGTGGATATGAGATGCAACTGTAGCATCTTCAAGCTGGAGGGAAGCAGGGACGGTCTCAGCCTTTTCCACCAGGAGCTCTGGTCTTCAGGGAGCACTCATCCATGAGCTGTTCACTTAACTTGTCTTTGTCCCCCTCACAGGGAGATCCGTGGCTTTGAGGAAAATTTCTTGGCAATCAGCTCATGCGTGATTTATAAGTTTATGGTTCTGGGAGGCATCTGAATGTCGGGGCATAGATCTCAGTAATTAATCCTGGGAGGTCCCTAATGACAGAGGGGACTGTGCTGTGTGAAAGTTGCTTTAATACTAAACAGTCTGTATTATCTAACAAATGAGAACATTTCACACCCAATAAACGTCACTTTTGATAAGTGCTACTAGTGGTCGTAAATCTGACAAATAACAGCATGCAAGATGTCACCCACACTCACCCTCCCCCTGCCCATCTTCTGCAGGATTGTCTAACTCTCTGTGTGCTTTGGGGGAAGAACAAGGCCAGAGCCCACATCTGTCCTGAAGGAAACCCCCCGGCGTGGGGCAGATGCACAGCTAGCAGCTCCATTGTGCCAGCGACATAGAACATATATCCAAGTGGAAGCTTTGCCATGGCTGTTAAATGTGGGTGATTTTAAGTGCAAAGACCCTGACTTTGGAAATATTGAAGTCAACAGGAGAAGGAGGCAGCAGAAGATGAGATAGTTAGATAGCATCAGTGACTCAAGGGACATGAATCTGAGCGACTCTGGGAGATAGTAAAGGACAGCGAAGCCTTTCATGCTGCAGTCCATGGGGTCGCAAAGAGTCAGATACAATTTAGCCACTGAATAGCAACAAGAAGGACAAAAGGAGATGATTCAAACAGATAAGGCAAAACAAATCTAAAACAAGAAAAAAAACATTTTTCTGCTTTTTCATCAGTCCTCTTATTCAGGACACAGCAGAGACTGTTGAGATTTGGCTGAAATGATAAAAAATCACCCCCCAGCTCATCATCAAAAAGCATTTAAGTGATTAGATGTGTTTTACTGAATCAAGGAAACTGCAAAGATCTCATCTTTCCCCTCTGGGCTAACAGTGGATCTCTCCTATTTACTAAGTACTGAAGACTCTAATCTTGTACATCTCTGTTGTCTCCCAATTAAGAATGGGCCCAGATGGCCATTGGAAGGATGCAGGGCTCTGGATTCCACCCCTCTGGGAGGAAGGCAGCAGCCAAATTAAATCGAAACAGGACAGAACTGCTAAGAGAGAAGGGTCCTGTGTGATTCCAACCATATGACAATCTGGAAAAGGCTCCAAAACTGTGTAGACAGTAAAAGGACCAATGGCCTCTAGGGGAAGAGGGAAGGAGAGATGAGAAAGTGAAGCACAGGTGTTTTGAGGGCCTTAAAACTATTCTGTATGCTGATGTAATGTTGGATTGTTGTTGTTCAGTCACTAAGTCTTGTCCAAGACGTGGGGTCTTTGTGACCCCATGGACTGCAGCTTGTCCTTCATTATTTCCCGGAATTTGCTCAAATTCATGTCCACTGAGTCGGTGATGCTATCTAACCATCTCATTCTCTGCTGCCCTCTTCTTTTGCCTTCAGTCTTTCTCAGCATCAGGTTCTTTGACAATGAATTAGCTCTTCACATCAGGTGGCCAAAGTATTGGAGCTTTAGCATCAGTCCTGCCAATGAATATTCAGGACTAATTTCCTTTAGGATGGACTGGTTGGATCTCCTTGCAGTCCAAGGGACTCTCAAGAGTCTTCTCCAGGCCCACAGTTCAAAAGCATCAGTTCTTCGGTGCTCACCTTTCTTTATGGTCCAATTCTCACATCTATACATGACTACTGAAAAAACCCTAGCTTTCACTATACGGACTTTTGTCAGCAAAGTGATGTCTTTGCTTTTTAATATGCTATCATTTTACATTTGTCAAAACCCATAAGATTTACAACTTATAAAGTGAAACTTATTGTAAACTAGGATTTTAACTAATAATAATGTATCAATATTTGCTCACCAATTGTAGAAAATATCCCATAATAATACAAGATATTAGCAAAAAGGGAAATTTGGAGCTATGGGCATGGGGATATATAGGAACTGTCTTTACTTCCTGCTCAATTTTTCTGTAAACCTAAAACTCTTCGAAACAGTAAATTCTATTAACTTCAAAAGAGAAAGAGCTCTAATGACTCTTGGACTCAAGACCATAAGACTTCTTGAAGGTACCTATATTGCTCACCCTGAGGAAGCCTGGACCTCAGTGAATGCAGGACACTATGATGACACCAAGTTCCCATGTCTATGAAATGAGAGGGGTCAAACAAGTCAGTCTTAAAAGAATTGAGAGTCCCTTGGACTGCAAGATGATCAAACCAGTCAATCTTAAAGGAAATCAATCCTGAATATTCACTGGAAGGACCAATGCTGAAGCTTAAGCTCTAAAACTTTGACCACCTGATACAAAGAACCAACTCATTGGAAAAGACCCTGATGCTGGGAAAGATTGAGGGCAGGAGGAGAAGGGGACAACAGAGGATGAGATGATTGGATGGCATCACCGACTCAATGGACATGAGTATGAGCAAACTCTGGGAGATACTGGAGGACAGGGAAGCCAGGCAAGCTGAAGTCCATGGGGTCACAAAGAGCTGAGCTACTGGACAACAACAGGAGAATCAGGTGTTGTGCTGCATGCTAATGTACCTGTCTCATGTCTCCCTAGTGATGGGATAGTGGAAGGGAGGTGTTATCTCCAAGTTGCTGAGGAGAGACCAGACGCTTGAAGGGATTATAACACTTTGAAGTAAAAAACAGTAGAACCAGGATTAAAATCTCAGTTCAGTTCAGTTCAGTTGCTCAGTCATGTTCGACTCTTTGGACTGCAGCATGCCAGGCTTCCCTGTCCATCACCAACTCCCTGAGCTTACTCAAATTCATGTCCATTGATTCAGTGATACCATCCAACCATCTCATCCTCTGTTTTCCCCTTCTCCCCTTCAATCTTTCCCAGCATCAGGGTCAGTTCTTCACATCTGCTGGCCAAAGTATTCGAGCTTCAGCTTCAGCATCAGTCCTTCCAATGACTATTCACGACTGATTTCCTTTAGGATGGACTGGTTGGATCTCCTTGCAGTCTGAGGGATTCTCAAGAGTCTTCTGAAACACCACAGTTCAAACGCATCAATTCTTCAGCACTCAACTTTCTTTATAGTCCAACTCTCACATCCATACATGACTACTGCAAAAACCATAGCTTTGACTAGATAGACCTTTGTTAGTAAAGTAATGTCTCTGCTTTTTAATATGCTATCTAGGTTGGTCATAGCTTTTCTTCCAAGGAGCAAGTGTCTTTTAATTTCATGAAAGGATTAAAACCTGCGTCATTTTAATTCCAAAGACCACATTATTTCAAGTTTATTTGGAGACTCGAATGACTCTAAAATCCAGAGTTTCCAGGGTTTCTATGGGTGGAGGATCAGAACTTGAATTGCAGACCAAAGATCAATTGAACAGGAGTGGGATGGTGAGGGGGTGGAAGAGAGGTCCAACAGGGAGGGGATATACGTATACATATGGCTGATTCTCTCTGTTGTTCAGCAGAAACTAATACAACACTATAAAGCAATTATATTGCAGTTTTTTTAATTTATTGTTTATTTATTTGGTTGTGCTAGGTCTTAGTTGCAGCATGTGGGATTTAGTTCCCTAACCAGGGATTGAACCCAGGCCCCCTGCATTGGGAGCACAGAGGCTCCCTCCAGGGAAGTCTCTCCAATTTTTTAAAAAAATAAAAAAATTAGAAAAGAGAATATATGTGTATATATCTCAACCACTTTGCAATACAGCAGAAATTAGCACAATATTGTAAATCAAGTCCATTTCAATAAAAACTTTTTAAAGAAAAAGCAGAAGGGATGTAAGAAAGCTTGCTTTCTCTCTCTCTCTGCTCGCTGCCATGTAAAGATACAGGGAGAAGACGGCCATCTGTGAACCAGGAAGCAGGCCTTCATGACACTCCCTGTTGTCTATCAGCATCCTAACCTCAGACTTTCAACCTCCAGAATTGTGATGAATAAATTTCTGTTGTTTAAGCCACCCTATCTATGTTATTTTTGTTCTAACAGCCCAAAGCGACTAATGACTAACTTGTGACCCAGTCAAAACCTAATACCTCCCAATGGCTCCATCCCCTAAAACCATCAGAATGGAGGTTAGGACTTCAGCACACGGATTTTGAGGGGATACAGTTCAGTCCGGAGCATCTTCTCTTGGCTGAATCTAAATATCCCTTTGCTGCAAAATCAGGTCATTTTCTTTTCAGCCTCTTTTTTTTTTTTTTTTATAGTGGAGACAAGAATAGCCACGTAAGTCAGACTTAATGTTGTTCCTCTGAGACAGGCTTAGAACCTGGCTCATTAGACATTTTCAGTCTTAGAAGAATCAACTCAGGTTATTAACTGGAGGAGACGATTGCTATTTATTTCTTTCCTCCTTCTTTATTCTAAAAGGGAAGAGTAACGTGTTAGCTTCTGTTGTCTGAATAACAACGAGGGCATTTTCAGGCAGTCGGTTCATAAAGAAATTTGTCTTGTAATTGGAGCTTCAGAGGCTCACCGGGCAACTGTGGTAGTCACGGGATAAATTACCCTTCTCTCCAGGTTTACAAATTTTATCGTAATTATTGCAGCTAATATAAATACAGCCCGGCCAACTCCATTTAAAATTCAGTCGTAGCAGGGGTCTCCCGATCCCCAGGGACAGGGTGGGCTCCAGGCTTGGCAGCCTTACAGTGAAATAGCACAGTGGGAAATCTCATCAGGCTCCGATTTGACACAAGCTCTTCAGAGGGCCTCCTCCTCCCTCTCCAGCCATCAGCTTCTGGACCAGACTTCCGGCTCCTCCAGACTCCCCTCAGCCCTCCAGTACTCTGCCTCAGTCCACCAAGGACAGGACAGCTAGTAACGTGCCATCTCTCCAGGCCCAGATCTTTGGCTCCTTCTGCCACCCCCAGAGCTGCCAGCTCTTCCCCATGCCAGTGATCCCAAGGGGAGTCCAGGCCCTGCCACACCAGGGGACAGTCTGTCTTGCCAAGTGAGAACAGTGGCTCAGACCCCCGCCTGCCCCAGGGCCTCAGCAGTCATCCAGCAAAGAATCCAAGTGTTGGCAACATGGGGCAAGAAATACTCCAGAAGGAAAGACGTGTGACCAGAAACCCTTTAGAGCAGTCCCAGGAGCAGAGTCCTCTGGGGCTCCAGTGGGCAGACAAGGAATGTTCATGCTGGAAAGAAAGCAAAGGTCATCTTGTCTAACCTTGGCCTTGCACAGAGAAGGAACCTCAGGAAAAAAACAGGTCGTGAAGCCACAAGTCGTACACTTAGAGCAACACCCATCTTTCCTGAGCCCACCACCCGTGCACTTCCCTACAGTTTACAAAGCCCAAAGCCACAGAGACCAAAGCAGGCAAGGCTGAACCTGTATACACGTCCAGCATCCTCAGATACCAGAGACCCTGGGTCCTCTGCCTCCGGCCCCATGTGCTGTCCTAACCTCTCTGTGCAGTTTCTTTCTCACTTCCTAGACCCTGTTCTCAAATGAAAATGCAGAAAATGTGGGTTGGGGAATTGGCTCCCCTGATCTTTCCTCAGGAGATAAAATTGCTTTCACCCTTGGCTCTCTTTGGCAGAACTGATCCTTTCACTCATTTGCTTTTAACATGAGGCTTGGGAGAGGTGAGAGAAAAAGCCAGGAGGTAGGTCTTTGCAGAACCCATTGCCTTTCTGTGTGTGCGCGTGTGCGCATGCGTGTGTGCATGTGTGTGTGCGTGCGTGTGTGTGTGTGAGTGTGTGTGTGTGTGCTTTAAAATGGGTCTGATTTGGGCTTCTAATCATTTTCAAACTGCCTAAGCCCCACACTGGCAGCAATGAAGTTCTTACAAACGCAACCCTGGCTCCCATTGCTCACCTTTGAAGGGAAGGAGGCCCTTCCTGTTTCCTATTCCAGCCTATTGCGCAGTCTGTGTCTGATTATGTAAAGTCCCTGGTTTGTTAATAGTTTTAGTATCCTACGCATTTAAAGCCTGGCCGATGGAGTAAAGATGGGCAAGGATAGGCTCTGGGGCTGATGCAAATTGAAACTGAAAAGATATTAGACTGAAAGAGTCAGGGAGGTGTGAGAAAAAGCTGCTGCACAAATTGAGGCAGTGCCAGCCTTCCAGGAATGCCACTCCTTACCAAAGTGAAACCAGAGATGTGAATTTTAGTACTGGCTAATGGTTTTACCCCAGCAGCCTTTTTTCCCATAGCTAACAATCATAGCAAGTTATTGCACACTTACTATGTGGCAGACATTTCAGAGAGCTTTCCCCACAGTATTTTCTTCAGTTCTCACAGCAACCTATCCTGTTGCCATTGTTGTTTAATCTCTAAGCCATGTCTGACTCTTTGCCACCCCATGGACTGTAGCCCGCCAGGCTCTTCGGTCTATGGGATTTCCCAGGAAAGAATCCTAGAGTGGGCTGCCATTTCCTTCTCCAGCAACCTTATCCTACAGACACTGTTTTAACACCCATTTTACAGATGTTAACTGAGACTTGGAGATTTTAAGAAGCTTGGTTTGCTCATGGAGCTCCTTAAGTGATAGATCCAAGATCTGAGAACCCAGATAACCTGACAAGATGGGATACACCCTGATTCACCTGTTCTTTATCTCTTTGCTTTCTCTAAGTAAACTTCCAGCTCAAGTACCTGGAGAAAAGGCGGAGAAAGTTACTGTGGGTCTAGGATAGGCATCTCACACCAACGCGAAGAAGCAAATCCAAAGAAATGCACCATTTTGTCATTCCATTTCAAGCTGAGGTATGGCTCTGGCTGTGTCCTTTCTACTAGATGATTTTCATGTGTGTCAATCAAAGAGGGGCTTCTTTCCATCCCCAACCATTTTCTACTTCTGGTCAGTGGAGACATAATATGAGAATGATATTTGGGCTGGAACATGGAGCTGGCCATATCTCCTTTTACGTTTTTATTGAACTGTAACTGGTTCACAATGCTGTGTTTATTATAGATATACAGTAAGATGATTCAGTTATACATATATATACTATTTTTATGTTCTTTTCCATTATAGGTTATGACAAGATATTGAATACAGTTCCCTAGGCTATACAGTAGGTCCTGTTGTTTAGTATCTTTAATATTTTATATATTGTCAATGTTGTTTAGTCACTAAGTCCTGTCCAACTCTTTTGCAACTTCATGCAGGTCCCTCTGTCCATGGGATTTCCCAGGCAAGAATATTAGAGTTGGTTGCCATTTCCTTCCCCAGGGGTCTTCCTGACTCAGTGATCAAACCTGTGTCTCCTGCATTGCAGATGGATTTTTTACCACTGAGCCACCAGGCAAGCCCTACTTTATAAACAGTAACGCATGTATTTTAGTCCCAAACCCCTAAGTTATCCCTCCCCACTCCTTTCCCTTCTGGTAACCATAAGTTCTTCTTATATGTCTATGAGTCTATTGATGTTTTGTAAATAAGTTCATTGAATTTTTTTTTTTTTGCTTTCACATTATTATACAACAATTGTCTTTTCTCTGTCTGACTTCACATTGTATGACAATCTCTAGGTCCATCCATGTTTCTGCAAATGGCATTATTTCATTCTTTTTTATGGCTGAGTGATATCCTTTGTATATATATATCTCATATCTTCTTTATCTATTCATTGGTCAGTGGACATTTATGCTATTTCCATGGTTTGCCTATTGTAAACAGCACTGCACTGAACATCGGGGTACATGTGTCTTTTCGATTATAGTTTCCTCTTGATATATGCCCAGGAATGGCATACCAGGATCATATGCTAACTCTATCTTTATTTTTGGGGGGGAAATCTCCATACTGTTCTCCATAGTTGCTGCACCAATTTACATTCTCACCAACGGTGTAAAAGGGTTCCTTCTACTCCACACCCTCTCCAGCATTTATTCTTGGTAGACTTTTTGAGAGCTGGACCATAAAGAAGGCTGAATGCCAAAGAATTGATGCTTTTGAATTGCGGTGCTGGAGAAGACTCTTGAGAGTCCCTTGGACTGCAAGATCAAACCAGTCAATCCTAAAGGCAATCAACCCTGAATATTCATTGGAAGGACTGATGATGAAGCTGAAGTTCCACTACTTTGGGCACCTGATGTGAAGAGCCAGCTCATTGGAAAAGACCCTGATGCTAGGAAAGAATGAGGGCAGCAGGAGAAGGGGGAAACTGAGGATTACATGGTTTAATGGTATTATTGACTCAGTGGACATGAGTTTGAGCAAGCTCCAAGATTTGGTGATGGACAGGGAAGCCTGGCATGCTGCAGTTCATGGGGTCAAAAGAGTCAGACATGACTTAGCAACTGAACAACGATAAGATATTTTGATGATGACCATTCTGACAGGTGTGAGGTGATACTTCATTGCCCTATCTTTATTGCCACTCTAGCCTGCTTCATTCAGCTCCAGATAATTAAGAATTCTACTGGAGAAGGAAATGGCAACCCACTCCCGTGTTCTTGCCTGGAGAATCCCAGGGATGGTGGCGCCTGTTCAGCTGCCGTCTATGGGGTCGCACAGAGTCGGACACGACTGAAGTGACTTAGCAGCAGCAGCAGCAACTGGGTTGTCCAAAAAGTTCATTCAGGTTTTTCTTACCTGTTTTTCATACCTTCTTAAGGAAAAACCGGAACAAACTTCTTGGCTAACCCAATACAATGAACAAAATAGAATCTAAAGAGTCTCTCCTACTTCACTTACTGATATTTAGAAATATTGAAGTGTAGAAATCTTTTAGGTAACAGGGCTTTCTTCTTTCCTTTCATATTCATTGTTGATTCATTCCATAATTTTCCAGCAACAGTTGTACAATATCATTCAAAATGCAGATGAGAAGTCACAGCAGGGAAATCATGAATGAGAAACTCATGTCTCAGGGGCCCGGTGACTCATGCTTTGTTCCCATGGTTACTCTGATATCAGAGAGGCTCTGGTGGGCGTAAAGAGTCTGATGGAACAAATTCACCTGCCCAGGACCTCTTAACCTTTTGGATACATAATCCTACTAATCTCAAAAGATAACGCCTCACCTGTTTTCATGCAACAGGGATGGCTGTTGATCCCACATGTACCATGGTGCAGCCAAAAATAAGTAGCTAGATAAATAAACAAATAAAGTAGGACATAAAAGGCAGAGAAGCCAATTAGGAGGCCTTTGCAGAGGTTTTGGCAACAGATGATGGTAAGCATACGACAGGGTGGTATCAGAATGGTGGACACATGGATCTGAATTCAAGAGATATTCAGGAGAATTGACAGACCTAAATAATTTATTAGATATGAAGTATAAGAGAAGGGAGGAGCTTATGTGTCTATCATGGACCTTGGGTTAGGGAGCAGTGCCATTCGTGAAGCCACATCAGAAGGAGAAAGGTGGACACCTGACAGGGTCAGTGTTGAAGTCGCAGTGTGGCATCCCAGTGGAGCTGGCTGGCAGAAGTCTGGTTACATTGGTGAGCAGTTCTAGGAGAGACACATATTTGAGGATCATCAGAATATGCATGTGAAGTCCTAAGAGTAAAGGAGCCCATCCTGGCAGCAAATGATTAGTCCTAGACTACACCTTAGGGATGAACCTGAAGGATGTTTACCCAGGGAAGCAGCTGGAAATCTGCCAGCTCAAGACTCACAGAATTCTCAGAGGCAAAGGGTTTCCTTATGGTGGCAAAGCCTGGCACCACTGGGTGAGAAGCCAGAGCAGAGCAGAATGAAGAGCTGGGGAAAGTAAAAGGAGCCCTGGACTCGACCTTGGAGAGACACAGTCTTGACTCCAGATCCTGGTCTTGCTATTCACTCTCTGAACAGCTCCATATCCTAAATCTTCCATGGAAAAATGGGAATCATCAAACCTTCCTCATATGGACGCCATTGGATTTGAATGAGAAAATGGAAACATGCATGAAGGTGCAGTTCCTGAGCCTTTACAGGTTTTTTCAGCAGTTCATTACATAAGTATTTGCTGCACATGTATAAAATACCAGGCACCAAGGTGGCCAGGATCCACATAGTCCAGACCTGCCCTCAGGACACTCACTGTCTAAGGAAATACAATATGAGCTTAGAACCTAAAGAAAATATCAATTGTTTCTGGCCTAGCTGGATGACCCCAGACAAAGGTGTGACATGGGAAACTATTTGCCTGCACTTTCTGAGTGTTCTAGGACTGGTCCTTACATGACCCCAGACTCCAGCAGTCTCCCTAACAGGCCCCCCATCATACAGTAAGGTTTGCATTTTCTTGACCACCTTCTGTTCCAGCACCAAATTCTGTAACTTCCTGGCATGACCCTACCCCTTTTCTTCAGCCTTTCTCCCTGTTGGAATGAACCTATTTATCATAATGCAGCCTTGATAAGGCCAGGGAATCTTGTCTGATGTATTCACTGCTGTTTCCCTAGTACCTAGTTTTTGTCATAAGGTAGGCAATCCCATGGACAGAGGAGCCTGGTGGGCTACAGTCCATGGGGTCGCTACTAGTCGGACACAATTGAGCAACTTCACTTTCACGTATTGGAGAAGGAAATGGCAACCCACTCCAGTGTTCTTGCCTGGAGAATCCCAGGGACAGGGAAGCCTGGTGGGCTGCTGTCTATGGGGTCACACAGAGTCAGACACGACTGAAGCGACTTAGCAACAGCAGCAGCAGCAGGCAAGCCACTCCAGTACTCTTGCCTAGAAAATCCCATGGATGGAGGAGCCTGGTAGGCTGCAGTCCATGGGGTCGCTAAGGGTCGGACACAACTGAGCGACTTCACTTTCACTTTTCACTTTCACACATTAGAGAAGGAAATGGCAACCCGCTCCAGTGTTCTTGCCTGGAGAATCCCAGGGATGGGGGAGCCTGGTGGGCTTTCGTCTGTGGGGTCACAGAGAGTCGGACACGACTGAAGTGACTTAGCAGCAGCCAGCACCCAATGAATGCTTGAATCAGAATTTCCTGTCTGTGTCAAGGTGGGGTTTCTGGGTCTAGGGGTCTGGGTGAAGAAGCAATGAGAGAGGCATTGGAGAGCTGAAAACAGACTGTTTGCCTAACAACAAGGGAGCAACTGAGCCCAGCGATCAGTGGTAAGATCGGGAGATCAGTCAGAAGGGCTGCTTTGAGAGAGGACCTTCCAATCTCTAACAAACATAGCTGCTCTTCTACCCATGTGAAATGCCTGTTTTCAAGCATGTGGGCTGAGCCAGCTATAGTAGGGGAGAAACTTTGTCCAGTGAGACAGATAGAAGGCTTGAGACTGTCATGACCGCCCACAGTTTTCTCCCTACTCCTCCTTGCTTCATTTAATAGGAAAAGAATGACTGTGACATGGACAGTGAGCTGTGATCCCCAAGAATGCACTCTCTGCCTTCTTTTACTTCTCAGGAGACAACATTATCACTCGCCTGGACAAGAAGAGTTTCCTCTGGGAAGGACCAGGGGCTGGAGAGCAGGAGTAAGACCAGCATTCTGACCCACTGGGTAAAAATCCATCTCTACCACTCAACAACTGCCTAGGGCAGTCTACAACCACCCTGGGCCTCTGTTTCCTAGAGTTGCTTCAGTAATTAACTGAGATTGTGTGTTTGACAATGAATATGAAGTCTGGTGGCTGGAATGACACAGGACTCCATCAATGTGTATTCTTCCCTACCACACACCAGGCCAATAGAAGGTGTCATATGTACAGATAATCTGCAACTGTAACTTTTTACAAAATTATCTCACTAGTATTTGAATCTTTCTATATGTAGAGCCAATAGAATACAGATCAAGACAGCTGTATTTTTTGTCTGGTGTAAAATATATCCTCAGTAAGTACATTAAAGGACGAAATGAATGTATAAATGAGTGGATGGCCTGTCCCTTGTTAACTTTATCTTGCACTGGTACTTCACCCAGACGCCTAAAACCAGAAGCATTGACTTCTTACTGCCTCATGTTCATATCTAGTTCAAGGCTAACTCCATGGTTTTATTTCCTGTGAAGCAAGCAATAAATATCTACGGTGCACATATGCTGTGTTCAGCACCATTTGGGAGCCCATAGGGAATAAAAAAGATTAGAAAACATGGTTCTGCATCTCCCAGGGAACTTACACTTTGGTTGGGGTGAGGAATGAACATGGCCAACAGTGAGAGCTGGGGTGTATGGAGGCTTCTTTTTTTTTTTAATTGATTTATTTTAGTTGGAGGCTAAATATTGTAGAGGTTTTTGCCATACATTGATATGAATCAGCCATGGGTTTACATGTGTTCCCCATCCTGAAACCCCCTCCCATCTCCCTCCCTACCCCATCCCTCTGGGTCATCCCAGTGCACCAGCCCTGAGCACCCTGTCTCATGCATCGAACCTGGACTGCTGATCTGTTTCATATATGATAATATACATGTTTCAATGCTATTCTCCCGAATCATCCCACCCTCACCTTCTCCCACAGAGTCCAAAAGACTGTTCTATATATGTGTCTCTTTTGCTGCCGCGCATATAGGGTTATAGTTACCATCTTTCTAAATTCCATATGTATGTGTTAGTATACTGTATTGGTGTTTTTCTTTCTGGCTTACTTCACTCTGTATAATAGACTCCAGTTTCATCCACCTCATTAGAACTGATTCAAATGTATTCTGGAGGTTTCTTGAAGGTTGTGGTATTTGAGCTGAGTCTGGAAGGACATATCACCTGAGGGTCCCCAAGCAAGTGTCCTTTTAAAATGTTACTTTCTTCCTTTGTTACCTAATGCTCCCTAAAATAGCTGAAGCTGGTCAGCTTTAAGTATAAATCCAAGTGGTGCAATTTAGTGATAATACACACTATTACTTTAGAGATTATGGCAGATTCTACTCATTGTCCAATAGCTGTTTTTACTTTCTTCCTTAGTGATAGAAACATAGCCCGATTTGGAAGTGGTAATGTGCCTAACACACTCAATTTTCCACACTTCCTCCAAGGTGAGTGTTCATGTGACCTAGTTCTAGACAATGATATAAAGAGATGTTACTGGGTAGGGCCTTTAAACAGGGGTATTATTCCAAATAAATAGCAAATATAATGGTTACCTGGTCTAAAGTGCTGACAAATATGGCCTTATTTCCGGGAAATTTCCTTAAAAGGAATAGTTCAGTGGCATGTGTTTTGACACTTCACTCTTTCCCTTCATCCCATCTAGAACATGATCCAGTGCTTGAAGGCCCAGCAGCTGTCTTATTGAAACAAAAGAGAAAACTAAAGGTGCTAAAATGGATAGAGCTGAAGAAGAGAACGATGTTGAAGCTGAAGAAGAAAATGATGCTAGAGCTGAAAAAAATAATGATGCTAGAGCTAAAGATGCTAATGCTGATAGGGCTGAAGATACTATAGATGGTTGAACTGAAGAGGCTAATAATCCTAAAGTTGAAGATTCTAAAGATGATAGAACTGAATTTGCTGATGATGCTAGAGTTTAAGATGCTAAAGATGCCAGAGCTGAATATGATTGTGATGACAGACCAGGAAGAGAAAGGATTCTAGGTCTTCAGCGACCTTCCTGAGCAGATACACCTGAAAACTGCCTATTTCCAGAGCATATGCTGCTTTCAATAAGTTAACCCCTTATTTATGTAAGTCACTTTTAGTCCCATTTTCTATTGCTTGAACCTGGATAGAATCTTAACTGATATAGGCATCAGGTCATGTTTAAATGTAAGAGTGTGACTGACTCTTAATTTATATGTTGTAAAAGGATTTGAGGCTTGCTTGTACCTGGTTTCCTCAGCCCACTATTGCCTGCCTTGCCTCAGTAAGAGTAATTTCAATACCCAGTGGCCACAAAACAGATGCCCTAATGGGGCTCGGTGTGCATCTGGTCTATGTTTCCACTGCTGCAGCCTCCAAGTTCCATTGACAAGCATGCAATTTGTCCCAATAAGACAAGGAAAGATGCCATTTCATCGCTGAGCTGCAGGCTATCAGAAGAAAATACTCTCTTCTCTCCTTTCAGGGTTTGCCAAACCCTGCCTAGAACAGAGAGAAACTATAACTTTTTCTTTGGTTAGGAATCTGTTTTCTTCTCCACTGAACTGTAGGCCAGGAAGTAGCTTGCTTCGACTTGCTTGTGTTCTGCCATTTTTTGTGAGTCAGTGTCTCTGCGCAAAGACCCACTTGGCTGCAGGTAAACCAATCTAGTGAGAGAGTCAGCTCTGGAATTGGAAGTTGGTTCTCAGTCCAATTCAGACTCAGGGCAAAAGTTCAGGGGACTAAGAAAAGGAAAAAGGCATTTGAGGGACAGTAGTCAAAGGCATAGAAGTAGGGAAAGATTTAGATTTGCACATGAGACCTTGATTAAAGCAGTCCCATTAGGGTGAAAAGAATACTTATGGGAGACTTGAGAGAAAAAGCTGGGAAGTTAAATTAAGGACCAGTTTGTTGGATGTTCAGCTATTTTAGGTATTCTGGTACTGGGTATTCTCACTTAATGGGCTTCCCTGGTAGATCAGGTGGTTAAAAAAAAAAACCTTCTACAATTCAGGAGACACAAGTTAAATCCCTGGGTGGAAAAGATCCCCTGGAGAATGAAATGGCAACCTGCTCCAGTATTCTTACCTGGAGAATCTCATGGATAGAGGAGCCTGGCAGGCTACAGTCCAGGGATCCCAAAGAGCTGGTTGGGCACAGCTGAGTGACTAAGCAGCACACCATTATCACATAATAATGAGAAGTGTTGAAATCGTAAATATTTTTCAGATTTCTAAATATTTTCATCTATAAGGCCATCTGATTCTCACAACAACCTCTGACATATGTATAATACTGGTGTCTTTAGTCTTTCTTGGAAGAACAAGGCCTGGAGAAGTTAAATGAGTTGTTCAATGATCCACAGTTAGAAGTAATAAGCTGAAACTCAAAACTGGTTCTTTAGCTTCTTAATCCAATGTTCTTCCATTCCATCTGCTGAGGATGGGAGTGACATGATTTTTGTAATTATGCATTTATGCAGACCATAGGAGGTGAGGGTGAGGCAGTGAAACCAGCAAGGGTGCTTTCATAATAGTTCAGTGTTAGGTGAAAGGGTTTGAATTAAACTTGTGTCAAGAATTGGATGAAATAGAGGGATGAAGACAAGAGTTCTGGTAAAGAGAGATCAACAACACAGAAATCACTTTCATACTCAATTTCCACTCAACCAGCTCTCCTGATGGACCACCATTCAACTATTCTGTAAAACAAAATAGTTGATACTCACAACCAAATGAACACCTGTGACAAGTAGGCAACTGCCTGGTTCAGTGACCTTTCTGCTCTCACCAGGTGAGTTTGTTCCCAAACTTGTTTGTTCCAGTTATTCCTATTGTTGCAATGACATAATTAAATATTACGGGGCGGGCGGGGGGGCGGTGCGGGAGGTGTTGTTGCTATTGTTATGTAAGCCAATGAGTCAGATGCTTCAGGAATAGTCAATAAAGATGAGTCACTAAAATGAACTCTTCAGATTCCCCTGCAAAGTCTTTACTCTGCTTTTTAGAAACCTGAACACCTTAGATTGTGCATTAAGGTTATGGCTTATCTGAAAAATTGCCTTAAAATCCAGCTGACGCATTCATGCTCTAAGAAAGGCCTTGACCCTACATCAGAAAATTGGCTTTCTTTCAATAAAATAGAAAGTTTCAAGTATATGAGTAGCTTTTAATTTCTCAATATTAATTGATTCATTTTTCAATTAATTGACTATCATTGATGGTCCTGTGGGATGAGAGGGCTTCTTTTGTAGTTAGAATTACAGAAAGCTGAAAAGGAATTTAGAGATCCACAGACTTAGGGGTTCTCTAACCTCTGTGTGTATCAGAACCCCCTGAAGGCTTTGGTAAAACAAATTTGCTGGTCCTTAACCAAGATTTCTGATTCAGTGGTTCTGGGATGGGGCCTAAGAATCTGCTTTTCTAACATATTTTCAGGTGAAATTGAGGTTGCTTGGTCAGGGACCACACTTTGAGAAATACTGTACCCAGTCATCACTGAGAAAGCTCTAAGGCTTAAGGGTATAAAGGGATTCCCTCAAGCTCACAAGGTGGGCTAACAGGAAAGCTGAGATCAGCTCTCCGGTCTCCCAGATATCAGCTCAGAAATCTTGCCATTGTCTCCTGCTGTCAAAATGAAAATCGTGCTGTTTGTCATAGATTTAAAATGGCCACAGTATCTCTGGCATTTTTCTATCCAGAGGTGCCATCTACATCCTCCTTCGTGATCTAGACCTGTTCTGTGATTGCATGACCAGTAGCACATGGTAGAAGTAATGCCAACCTGTTTCCAGACCCCGTATTAAGATCCCTGGGGCTTCCACCTACTGGCTCTTGGAAATTCCACTCTAGGAGATCTGAGCTGCCACCTAAGAACTTTGACCACTTTGAGACCACCATACTGCAGATGTCATGAATAGGTACTCTGGTGGGTAATTCTGAGCCCAGCTGTCCAGCCACACCAGCAGGACATAGGATGTACTGTCTTTTGCTCTGCAGACCTACCAACACCTCCAGGGAACAGCAGCGAGTGACCTCGGTTGATGCCATGGGAAACAGAATGATTGCTCAGCCCAGATTCTTGACCCACAAAATCATCAAGTATATTACAGCGTTGTTGCTCTAAGCCACTAAGTTTGGGAGTAGTCTCTTATACAGCCAGAGATAACTGAAATGATACTGAAAAAACAAAAGCTGTGAAGACCTAGGGTGCTATTTACAGGCTGAACTTAGAGACAAAAGCAATCTGTGTGAAATGTAATAATGGGTGACTGATGAGATGCAGGCATCTAGTGAAAGCAAAAAGGCAAAATGGAATAAGTCTTTTATTTTTTTTTTTCACTCTGGAGACTGTGAGTACACTTAGCTATATGTTCCAAAATAAAGAGTTGGGTGGTAGAGTTAATTTTTAGAAATTTAGGGCATAGAGAGGTTGATGTGGGTGGTGAAATCGTGAGTTACAGTTTTAGATGCTTCAAGTCTCGCAACCAGAATCTGCAACCTCCCACTCCATTTCCTGAAGTCTTTTGGGGACCCTCTCCGTCTCCCCATCTGGCCATTCATCCATCCATCCATCCATGCTGCTCAGTTCTTGCCTACACACTCCTCCCTGAATTCAGGTTGCTCTTCTTGTCTGGGTGGTTCCCTGCTACACTGCTTTATGCATCGTTGTTTGCATTATCATCTAATTATTTTCATTCTTCTCTCAAATGCAGTTGTAAACTCCTGACAGACACAACTTGCCTTTTACCTTCTCCTTGATGCCAAACACGGCCCTGTGGACTCTGTTGGCATCCCCAACATTCCCGCCAAGTGGAAATTGTATAGACTGGTTCACGTTACAGCATCAAGAACTGAAAATGGTGGGTTGGAGTGGGAGCACCAAGGTTGGGATTTTCTGAATGCTGGTTTTTCCAGTGGTCATGTATGGATGTGAGAGTTGGACTGTGAAGAAAGCTGAGCGCCGAAGAATTGATGCTTTTGAACTGTGGTGTTGGAGAAGACTCTTGAGAGTCCCTTGGACTGCAAGGAGATCCAACCAGTCCATTCTAAAGGAGATCAGTCCTGGGTGTTCATTGGAAGGACTAATGCTAAAGCTGAAACTCCAATACTTTGGCCACCTCATGCGAAGAGTTGACTCACTGGAAAAGACTCTGATGCTGGGAGGGATTGGGGGCAGGAGGAGGAGGGGACGACAGAGAATGAGATGGCTAGATAGTATATTAAAAAGCAGAGACATTACTTTGCCAACCAAGGTCCGTCTAGTCAAGGCAATGGTTTTTCCCGTGGTCATGTATGGATGTGAGAGTTGGACTGTGAAGAAAGCTGATCGCCGAAGAATCGATGCTTTTGAACTGTGGTGTTGGAGAAGACTCTTGAGAGTCCCTTATACTGCAAGGAGATCCAACCAGTCCATTCTAAAGGAGATCAATCCTGGATGTTCATTGGAGGGACTGATGCTAAAGCTGAAACTGCAATACTTTGGCCACCTCATGCGACAAGTTGACTCACTGGAAAAGACTCTGATGCTGGGAAAGGTTGGGGGTGGGAGGAGAAGGGGACGACTGAGAATGAGATGGCTGGATGGCATCACCGACTCTGTGGACATGAGTTTGAGTGTACTCCGGGAGTTGGTGATGGACAGGGAGGCCTGGCGTGCTGTAATTCATGGGGTCGCGGAGAGTCGGACACGACTGAACAACTGAACTGAACTGAACTGAACTGAGATGGCATCACCAACTCGATGGACATGAGTTTGAGTGAACTCCGGGAGTTGGTGATGGACAGGGAGGCCTGACGTGCTGTGATTCATGGGGTCGCAAAGAATCTGACACGACTGAGCGACTGAACTGAACTGAATGTCATGCTTCATAGCAACTTCAATGAGGTGTGTCTCTGAAGGCAACTATTTTGAAGAGTAATACTCATTTCAATATGCTACATTTTGGGCTATTTGTAAAAACATCACTCCTAATGAGTGGATATAAATGCATATACCTTTAAACCCTTCATGTTTTATCTGTTTGGCAATTCAGCTAAATTTCTCTTGTTTTAATTCTCAGAATTGGTATCTGAGTTCAAGATTCAAGCCAAGTCTTTTCTCTGCCATTTTAACATTGAAAGTCCCATAGAACCCTTAAGAGCCTTCAACCCTATGAAATCAGTTAATCAGCAAATCTTTTCCAACTCCCTACTTTCTCAAGCACTGTTCTCTGGGGAAAACAAAAGATGTACCAAGTTCTGTGAGGGTTGAAAGCAAGAAGGTTCACAACAAACTGTAGCTTAAATCCAGGCATGCTTCCTAGAGGAGGTGGTATTTGAAATTAACCCGTAAAAAATGAATAAAATTCAGTAGGCAGAAGTGATGGTGGGGGGGGGAACCTGCTGATTCAAGAGGCATTTATCCTCAGACAAAAGGAGCACAAGGTTATCTAAGTTAGCTAAATTGTGGAATACATGCAGAAAGGTGAGTTGGAGCAAACTGCTTGAATCCCTGGATACCAGGGCAACAAGTCTGGCTTGAATTTAATAAACAGTAAGAAGCTATTCAGTTTCAAGAGTTAAAAGGATATTATTCACATTTGACCCCAACAAAGGTCCGTCTAGTCAAGGCAATGGTTTTTCCAGTGGTTATGTATGGATGTGAGAGTTTGACTGTGAAGAAAGCTGAGCGCCGAAGAATTGATGCTTTTGAACTGTGGTGTTGGAGAAGACTCTTGAGAGTCCCTTGGACTGCAAGGAGATCCAGCCAGTCCATTCTAAAGGAGATCGATCCTGGGTGTTCATTGGAAGGTCTGATGCTAAAGCTGAAACTCCAATACTTTGGCCACCTCATACGAAGAGTTGACTCACTGAAAAAGACTCTGATGCTGGGAAGGATTGGGGGCGGGAGGAGAAGGGGATGACAGAGAATGAGATGGCTGGATGGCATCACCGACTCTGTGGACATGAGTTTGAGTGAACTCCGGGAGTTGGTGATGGACAGGGCGGCCTGGCGTGCTGTGATTCATGGGGTCACAAAGAGTCGGTTACGACTGAGCGACTGAACTGAACTGAACTGAACTGATTCACATTTGATAGTCTCCATAGTTCCTAACATGCTTTACATAGGGTAGGCAATTATTAAATATTTGTTGATTGATCAATGAACTGCCAAAACCATTTGGAGGCACTGCTGAATCTTTCAGAGACTTAACATTCCCTCTCTTCTCCAGTGTTCAGGCAACATTTATTCTAGGAAATGGCTCTAGCTTTAAAGACAAAGGAGAGGAAAATAATCCTGGCAAAACAGAGACCGTCAAAGCAGAACCATTTTTAAGTGGAATGATTTCTCCCTACCCAAAATTTACCATGAAGCCCCATTAAGGAGCTGCAGAGCCTCAGGATGAAAGAACCATAAATTAAGAGACTCCAGACAACAGGGACAGAGAGCCATGATTCCCACCAGAGACTGTCGTGCAGTTCCCCTTGGAAAGCATCCTGCTGCTGCTGCTAAGTCACTTCAGTCGTGTCCGACTCTGTGTGACCCCATAGACGGAAGCCCACCAGGCTCCCCCGTCCCTGGGATTCTCCAGGCAAGAACACTGGAGTGGGTTGCCATTTCCTTCTCCAATGTGTGAAAGTGGAAAGTGAAAAGTGAAAGTGAAGTCGCTCAGTCGTGTCCGACCCTTAGCGACCCCACGGACTGCAGCCTACCAGGCTCCTCCATCCATGGGATTTTCTAGGCAATAGTACTGGAGTGGCTTGCCATTGCCTTCTCCGGGAAAGCATCCTATGCAGATTGAAATCTTGGCTGAGAAGCTCTTGGGGAAAGAGAGCTGAGGCAAAGGGCAAAGGCATTAAATAATATATAGATTTTCACAAGGATCATTTCTGCTTAAACAGCTGACTGCTCACGGTGGTGGCCAGGTTGGGGAAGAATAGAGACTGGCATCTCTCACAGTGGAGGATTTGGGACTGCTGCAATCAGTAGCGGCTCAGTGACCATGTTTAATGGGCTTTTAAATGTCCCAGATTGAAAGTCCAAATTTCTAGCAGGGCTGTCAGGTGAAGACAGTGTATCCTTGTTTTATTAATTCCCAGGAAAGCACTTCTGCTTGCTCTAGGATACAATCATCTATTCAGTGGTATAAGTTATAATTCCAGACATGCTCACCTACCCTGAGAACACTTTCCTACCTCCAAGATTTTAGAACAAGCTCCTTGGTGAGATCCCCTACCAGAAGAGGGATCCCATCCTCATCCTTCTTCAAGAACACAACCCCACTGCAATATGCTAAATGAAAGAAGTCAGACAGAGAAAGATAAATATTGCATGATATCACTTGTATGTGGAGGGCTTCCCTGGTGGCTGAGATAGTAAAGAATATACCCGTAATGTGGGGGACCCAGGTTCAATCTCCAGGTCGGGAAGATCCCCCGGAAAAGGGAATGACTACCCACTCCAGTATCTTTGCCTAGAGAATTCCGTGGACAGAGGAGACTAGTGGACTACAGTCAGTCAAGTTGCAAAGAGTCCAACCTTACTGAGGGGCTAACACTGGGCTTCCCAGATGGTTCTAGTGTAAAGAACCCACCGGCCAATGCAGGAGACTTAAGAGACTTGGAAGACGGTTTAAGAAGATGCGTGAGTTGGAAGTATGTGGAGCCTAAAAAATACAACTGTTGAATATAACAAAAAAGCAGACTCACAGATACAGAGAACAAACGAGCGGTTACCAGTGGGAAGAGGGAAAGGGAGAGGGACAATATATGGGTGAGAGGTACAAACTATTATGTATAAAATAAGGTGCAAAGGATATATTACAACATGGGGAATATAGCCCATATTTTATAATAACTATAAATGGAGTATAACCTTTAAAAATCGTGAATCACTATATCGTACAGTTGTAACTTATATAATACTGTACAGCAACTGTACTTCAATGGAAAAAAGAACACATCCCCACCAGTTCCCCAGTGCTAGTGCATTTCCAGTGAATGAAGCCTGACCAGCATCGGGAGAGGAGGCAGACAGGCAGCACCCATATCAGCTGCATGATCTGATTCAGCCTTGCAAATAACTACCTGCCCGTTCACCCAAGGCAAATGTTGATTTATGCTGAATGCTAAGTGAGTGGGAAAGAATGATGACTCACTTTCATTGTATGACCTTTCTACTTTCACAAGGAGAAAGCAGACAGTTTAAAAAGAAAAGCCATTTGTCCCTGGGCTGCTTTTCCCTCGTAGGAAGTCTGAATTCCTCTGCCTAGTATTCAAGGACCCACCTTCCAGGGCATGTCTCACCACTTACTATTTGATGTCCTCTTCCACCTCCAATACAACATGCCTCTGTCTATTTCCTTAATTATGATGTTCCCAACTCCCCTCTGCTTTCCACATCCATCTCACTCAAAGACCTGAACAAGTCCCATCTCTTCTACCTCGTTCTTTTCTTATTTTGGGTCACACCATGTGGTATATGGGATCCTAGTTCCTTGACCAGGAATCAAACCCACACCCCCCAACAGTGGATGTGTAGAGTCTTAACCACCGGACTGCCAGGGAAGTCCCAGCCCCACCTTTTCTATGAAAACGTCAATGATTATTCTTGCCATGAGCATTGGAAGACTTAATCAGAGAAATGCAGAACTCTATGAGACATGTGCTTTCCTCTCATTGTTTGGGGAGCTTACAATTTGATTTTAATTCTCTTTAAATGCTCACCTTTTTAAGGAGAAGAAGCCTGTCTTTTTATGTATGCTTCACAGTGCACTCTAAGGCTTGCAGAATGGAGGGCTCCATGAATGCTTTTTAGTAGCAAGACCAATCCTCATGTTTAACTTAATAGCCTCAGAGACAGATAGTGGACAGGAATTTCAGCTCATTTGAAGTGGTAAGACCCTTCAAGCTGGTCAGTCTTGACCACCCCCAACAGTTCTTTTTATTTTTTATTCACTGATTGTTTTGGTTGTTGTTATGGCTGTTCCTTTATTTGATGATGACGATACATACTTCATATTTACTGAGAGTTTATTAAATACCTTCCTTGGTGGCTCAGACAGTAAAGAATTTGCTTGCAATGCAGGAGACTCGGGTTCAATCCCTGGGTCAGAAATATCCTCTGGAGAAGAGAATAGCTACCCACTCCAGTATTCTTGCCTGTAGATTGCTATGGACAGAAGAGCCTGGGGGGCTAAATCCACAGGGTCGAAGAGAGTCAAACACTACTGGGGGGACTAATACTATTAAATACCAAGAACAGTTTTTAGTTGTTGCTATTGTTCAGTTGCTCAGCCATGTCCAACTCTTTGAAACCCCATGGACTGCAACATTCCAGGCTTCCCTGTCCTTCACTATCTCCAGGAGTTTGCTCAAACTGATGTCCATTGAGTCGATGATGCTATCCAACCACCTCATCTTTTACCACTCCCTTCTCCTTTTGACTTCAATCTTTCCCGGCATCAGGGTCTTTTCCAATAAGTCAGCTCTTCCCATCAGGTGGCCAAAATATTGGAGCTTCAGCTTCATCATCAGTCCTTCCAATGAATATTCAGGGTTGATTTCCTTTAGGATTGGCTGGTTTGAGCTCCTTGCAGTCCAAGGGACCCTCAAGAGTCTTCTCCAGCACCACAGTTCGAAAGCATCAATTCTTTGTCTCTCAGCCTTCCTGATGGTCCAACTCTCATATCCTTACATGACTACAGGAAAAACCATAGTTTTAATCCTCATTGCATCTATAGGAGACAGCATCCCCATTTTAATGCTGAGGGAACTGAGGGAACATTAATTATTTCCTGAGACCATTCCAGTGGAAAAGGCAGAGCTGGAGTTGGAATCCTAGCAGTCCTCCTTCAGAACTTGAGCTCTGACTGGCCCATCTTTCCTCGACATGTTTTCACCTGGTTTGCACAGAACTCAGAATGACAAGGAAGGCATAACCCTTTCCCAGGAGGCATTAGAAATTATTTAGCACTTTACTTTTTCTAAGTACTTTCACCTGCATTAACTCATTTGATCTTGACAAGAGACCTCTGAAAAAGATGCAAAGTATTAGTTGTTCATTTGTGTCCAGCTCTCTGCAACCCTATGGACTGTAGCCCACCAGGCTCCTCTGTCCAGGGGATTTTCCAGGCAAGAACAGTGGAGTGGGTTGCCACTTCCTCCAGGGGATCTTCCCAACCCAGGGATTGAACCCGGGTCTCCTGCATTGCAGGCAGATTCTTTACCATCTGAGCTACCAGGAAAGCCCTCAGTGGAAGGTAGGATGAGCATTTCTATACTTATGTCTAGATGGAGAAATTGACGCCTGGCCCGAGAGTACAAAGTGGGTCAGGAGAGCCAGGAATCCATGGAAACAGAATCACAGAATGATAGAGAAGTAGAAAGAATCAAGATCACACAACCTGCCATTCACTTTATAGCAAAACAGCCAAGGCACCAAGAGCGACTTGCTCAGGATTATGTCCCAAATGAGTGGAAAAGCAGAGCTGGAACTGGATTGTGTGACTCCTCATCCACGGTCTTCCACTGCAGCACCGGGATCCTGTTCATGTTCCCCAAAATCAACAGTGAAAGGGAGTCCTGCTCAAAGACATTGGGACCTCTTTCAGGCCACATCTCCCTCTAGGAGAATCATAATGCATGGGCTTCGAAAAATCAGGTGAAATGCTTCATAAACTCTCTTGACCAAAGAGAAAAACATCAAGACTTTTCTTTAATATCCCTTTGCCAAACTCGCATTTCTCTGGAATTCAATTTGGGAAACAATGCATAACAGATTTATTGGAATATGGGCGTATAAATACATGTAATTCTTTTTTTTCTCCCACTCTTGGGACTAAATGTAAAAAGAAATAAAAGTAGTCCTCTTCTTCCTTTCTTCTCATCTCTGAAACACACTCCGTCCCAACACCACAACCAAATCACTCTTCCACCCTACAGTGAAACATATATAGGAAAGAATTTCACCACTTAGGTGAAACATAATTGAAAATTAACACTCATCAAAGAAATAACACCTGCACTCTTGTCTATACACACACACACACACACACGCCTTGAGTGCTAGGGTTTGAGGTTTTTCTTTTTTTTTTCAGTATCTTCTTGTTGTTACATAAATAAGGATCCATCATATCTTTACTCTTCCTTTGGAATGTGTTTATAAAAGATTATATTAGTCTCCTCAGGCTGTCATAACAAAGTACCAAAGCTTGGGGTCTTAAACAACAGAAATTTCTTTCACACCTTTCTGGAGGCTGGAAATCCAAGAGCAAGATGATAGCAAGTTAGGTTTTGTTCTGAGGCCCCTTCTCTTGGCTTGTAGGCATCCACCATCTCATGTGTACTCACAAGACCATTTCTTGGTGTGTTGTGTATGCCACGGGATGTGTGTGTGTGTGTAAGAGAGAGAGAGAGTGCACGCTCCTGCAAGAGTGAGACTGGCATATCTTCTCATAAGGACGTTAATCCTACTGGACCAAGTCTCCACCTTTTGACCTCATTTAGCCTTAATTATTTCTTTATAGACCCCCTGTTTCCAAATACAGCCACACCAGAGATTAGGGCTTCCACATATCAATTTTAAGGGAATTCAGTTCAGTCCATAACAAAGATGGAAAATATAATGATGACACCAAAGAAGGTCATGTTCATGGGGACAGGAAAGGTCTCCACAATTTGATTTTTAGAAAATTAAAGAAACTTGAACAACACACTGCTGCCTCACATCGGTTTCACAATTTGGGGGGGTGGGGAGGGTGCGGAATTAAAAATGTCAATGGATTATAACAGCTATGGCTGAAAATGTTGATCTCTTATGAGCTGAAGGTAGGTAGCAAATATATATTAATATATAAATAACTGACATTCTTGCCTCCAAGCACATCTTTGTGGCAGAGGGGCAACTGGGACAGAAGTTGCGCATGAGAAGGATGTTGAAGTCACCAGGGACAGACCCACTCTCTGTTCACGTGGTGGGCTGGCTAAGGAGCCAACCACACTCCCTTATAGCTAGAGCCCCAGGGGCTGAAACCGACCTCCATCTGTGCCACCTCCGAGAACAGGATCACTGTGGGCAACATGACCTCTTCCCTAAGCTCCACAGCCCCGTCCACTGCCAAGTGCATCCAGGGAGCCATAAGGGGAGGAACAAAAGATGTGTGGGCTGGAAAGGGCACGGCTTTCTGGGGGTGCTGAGGGCGGCCTCGTCGACATTCATAAGAAGGACCTCACTGATCACTTCCTTCCTCATTATTTTGGGATTATTGTAATTTCATGAAAATACTCCTTCTTCCCCACGCAGCTTCTGATGGCTGTGGTGCTTGTCTGGTGCCGGCCCCCAGCAATGCTAATAAACGGCTTCCGGATCATTTTTATTCATTTTGCACATTTCACTCACAGTACTTCATCTGACTTATGTAGCCCCTGCAGCTCATATTTCTATTTGAATTGCAGGGCAAGTAGTGAGTTTTAACATTCCAACTGCACACACATTCTTCTTTCCCTCGAAATGAAAGATCATTTGAACTTTGAATTGCATTAGCATGACATTTTTCTACTAAATTACCCTGGCTGCACTCAACAGCCTGAAAAGAAACAAACCTCTTTTAACTCTATAGGCTATGTGAGTGAATAAACACCAGAGGAACCGCCAGCGGGGCGAGGGGAGACGGGAGAGGACAACCTGACAAGGCTGGGCGCTCCCCCTGTCACAGGGAGCCCACCTGGGCTGCTGGCCTGGCAGGTGCGGGACCATCCAGGTCTTGCCCACGCCAGACGGAGGTCGGGGCTTCTGGATGGATGGAGGAGAAAGTTTATGGTTCTCAGCAGCTGTTGCTTTGCAAAAAAAGGTGCAGATTCTCACATTATTTTTAAAAAGTAATAATGTTTATTTTCCCTTGTATTATAATTGTAGGAAATGTTTATTGTGGGAAATCTGGAACACATGAAAAGAATGCAGAAGAAAATGAAAACTACCCATATTCTCCACCACTTAGATAAACTGTTGCTTTCGAAGGTATAGTTTTCCAAATCCTTTTAAGGGAGATGGGTAGAGTTTTGTTCAATTATATATACAGCATATATATGCATGTATAATTATATAAGTGCATATATAATTTATGCATAATATGACTTGATTATGCATAAGTTAGGAGATACATATGTTTGAATCATATATATGATTTGATTTTTTTTTACTTGATGTTTCTTTGGTGAGCATTTCTTCACTTCTTTAAAAATCGTGATTTACAATGGCAGCATAATATTTCATCAGTGGGAGTATATCGTAATTGATTTAATCATTTCTTTATGGAACACATGGATGGTGCTTCCAAGGTGTGTGTTTATAAACAATGCTGTGATGAACATCTTTCAGCACATAACAGATCTGATAGCTTACAGTAGCTTTCACTACTTGAGTTCCTATGATGTGCCCATCATGATAACAAACACTTTCCTGAGAATATACTACATATAATATTAGTATATTATAATATACTCATAAAATATAATATTGATATATTAATAGTAGTAAGGGGCTTCCTCAATGGCTCAGCTGGTAAAGAACCCACCTTCCAATACAGGAGATACAAGAGACTTGGATTCAATTCCTGGGTCAGAAACATCTCCTGGAGAAGGAAATGGCAACTGACTCCAGTATTCTTGCCTGGAGAATTCCATGGACAGAGAAGCCTGGCAGGATACAACCCAGCAGTCGCAAGAGTCAGACACGACTTAGTGCCCATGCACACACAACAGTTGTGATGGCCCTTAGAGGTGGTCACCATTCTCTTCATTTTATGGGCCAAGAAATTGAGGTGATAAGATGAACTAATTGGTCCAAAGTCATCATGTCGTGAGGAATAATTCTGGCTTTTCTCCCAGAATTTCTGACTCCAACGTCAATACTCTTTTACCTGTGTTCCAAGATGTTACCATTATGAACTCCCAACTCCCAGGGCCCTTCCCTGAAGATTGCTGGATAAGATGTTCAAGACCACCTGCTTTAAAACTCAACCCTGTCTCAGATGCATCTACAGGCACAGGGCAGAGTATCAGAAGCTCAGAGGGAGTTGGAGAGTTGGGAGTTCCCTCATTAGGAAACAGACATTTATTCTCCAGAGGCATTTATTCTCTAGGAGAGTGGACATTCTGCTTTGGAAACTGCAGACATAGGTCCCTCAGCTATTCACTATCTGTAGCAAATGAAGGATATCAAGACCTGGAGGAGTCACCTGGATCAAGGCTTCAGACCACACAGACTGCTGGGTGGAGGGTGAGGGTGGACGCCAAAAGGGAAAAAAATAGAGAATTAAACTTCTCAATGTTTGTTAGCATGAAAATACAGTGATATGCTTGACATTTTCTGTTTAAAGAGATCACATGGGGACTTCCCTGGTGGCCTAGTGGTCCAGTGACCCCCAGACCCAAGGCAATTATATTCTGCCTGAGAGAAAAGCATTGTCCAGTGGAATTCATGACAGATACTAAGCCATTTCCGTGAGCAACTCCATATTCACTTTTATCCTAAAACATAGTAGAATGGCTTCCTTGAATAAAGGATGGAAATTTTTGATTTTCTACGTGTTTGATGAATGGTGTCTATGTAATTTTAATGTTTGCCTTTTGCAATATTTTTGAGTGTTCATAGGAAATTTAGTGGCCAATACCTTAGGATATCCCATTTCAGATAGGGTATTTCCTACACTTTTTTTTTTTTTTTTGGATACTGTATATCATGACATAATGAGCACACTCACAATTTTCAATCATTTTTAACAATGGTTTCAAGGTATAATTAACATGAAATAAATGGCATATATTTAAAGTGTATAGTTTGGGAAGTTTTTACATAGGAATTCACCCATAAAACCATTGCTTCAATCAAGATAATGAGCCAATCCATCACCTCCAAAAGCTTTCTCCTTCCTCCTTGTGATCCCTTTCTCACACAACTTCCCACCCCTTGCATCCCCAGATAGTCACTGACCCATGTTCTTTCACTATTTTTTGCATTTCCAAGAGCTTATATAAAAGAAAGCATGTTGCACGTACTCTTTTGTGTCTGGCTTATTCTACGCTGAATATTACTTTGCAATTCATCCACATTGCAACTTGTATCAGTAATGTGCTCTTCTGTATTGCTAAATAGTATTCCATTGAATGAATATACCATGGTTTGTTATATTCATTCAACTGCTGATGGACAATTGGGCTGTTTTCAATTTTTGACTATGACAAAATAAATTGCTATGAACATTTATGCATAAATCTTTGTATGAGCATATGTTTTAGTTTCTTTTGGATAAATACTTGAGTGAAATAGTTGGATCATATGGTAAGTGTATGATTAAAAACAGTTCAAAATGATTGTGCTCTTTGGAGGGACTGCATCAGACTAAAAAGGTTTTGACAGTGAAGAAAACTATCAACAAAATGAAAAGACAATCTAATGAATGGGAGAAGATTTGCAAATAATATATCCATTAAGAGGTTACCATCCAAAATACACAAAGAACTAATGCAACTCAACATCAAAAAACAAACAACTCCATTAAAAAGTGGAAACAGAAACTGAAAAGACATTTTCCCAAAGAAGACACATAGATGACCAACGGACATGTGAAAAGATGCTCAATATCACTAATCATTAGAGAAATGCAAATCAAAACCCACAATAAGATACCACCTCACACTTGTCCAAATGGTGATCACCAAAAAGACTACAAATAACAACTGTTGGTGAGAATGTAGAGAAAAGAGAATCCTTTTTTTCTGTTGGTGGGAATGTAAATTGGTGCAGCCATTGTGGAAAACAGTTTGAAGTTTCCTCAAAAAATTAAAAACAGAACTGCTATATGATCCAACAATTTCACTTCTTAATATTTACCCAAAGAAAACAAAACACTAATTGTAAAAAATAAATTGCACCCCAATGTTTATTGCAGCATTATTTACAATAGCCAAGATATGGAAGCAATGTAAGTGTACATTAATATATGAATGGATAAAGAAGATGTGGTAAATATATACAATGGAATATTACTCTCAGCCATCAAAAATAATGAAACCTTGTCATTTTCAACAATAAAGGTGGGTCTAGAGGGTATCATACTAAGTGAAATGTCAGACAGAGAGAGACAAATACCATATGCTCTCACTACATGTGGAATCTAAAATCAAAACAAAATGAAAGCAGACTTACAGATACAGAGAAAAGATAGAGGGGACAATGGTGGTAGAGTAAAATAGGTGAAGGAGATTAAGAGGCACAAACCTCTGATTATAAAAATGAATAAGCCTTAGGGATGTAATACACATCATAAGGAATATGGTCAATAATATTTTGATAACTTATATGGGGACAGCTGGTTACTAAACTTATTGAGGTGATCATTTCTTAATGTATGCAAGCATCAAATCACTATTCAGTATACCTTAAATTCACATAATATTGTATGTCAACTATATTTCAATTACTAAACTAAAATAAAGAATACAAACAGAGTGATTGTGCTATTTTACATTCCCACCAGCAGCTGAGTGTTCCAGTTATTCCACACCTTCACAGATTCTTAGTATGGTCAGTCTTGTCTTTTTAATTCAGGATGTTTTAACAGGTGAATAGTATCTCATCATGATTTTAATTTGTATTTCTCTACTGATTAATGATGTTAAGCATTTTTCCATGTTCTTATTTGCCAATAGTATATTCTTTGGTGAAATGATGTTCAAATCTGCCCCCGCCTTTTTTCTGAGTTGTTCAGGGGTTTTCTTATTACTTTTTAACAAATCTTTGTAAATTCTAAATATAACTCCTTTATCAGATTTCTGATTTTTAAGTAAATGCTTCTAGTCTATGGTTTGCTCTTTTTATTTCAAAGAGCAGAAGTTCTTAAGTTCAATTCTTCAAGTTATTTTTTATAGATCATACTTTTTACATCATGTCTAAGATATAGTTTCCTAATCCAAGATCATAAAGATTTTTTTCTTTTTTTTTTTTTGAGAAATTGTGTCATTTTGGGGTTTATATTTGGAGAAGGAAATGGCAACCCACTCCAGTACTCTTGCCTGGAGAATCTCATGGATGGAAGAGCCTGGTGGGCTACAATCCATGGGGTCGCAAAGAGTCGGACGCGACTGAGCGACTTCACTTTCACTCACTATGATCCATATTAATTTAATTTTTGTGTACGGTAAAAGGAATAAATAGATGTTTTTTGCTGCTGGTGTTCAGGGGTATTTTTGCCAATGGATATTTATTTATTCCAGCACAATTTGTTGAAAAGGCTAACTTTTCTCCATCAAATAAATTTCCATTGCACACTTGTTGAAAATCAATTGACTATATAGGTCATATATCTTTATACATATGTCATATTGTCTTAATTGCTATAGCTTTATAAGTCTTAAAGTCAGGTAGTAACAAGTCCTCCACCTTTATTTTCCTTTTTCAAAATTGCTCTAGCCATTAAAATTCTTTTCCCTTTTTTCTGAACTTAAAAATCAGCTTGTCGGACTTCTCTGGTGATGCAGAGGATAAGACTGTCTGTCAATGCAGGGGACATGGGTTTGATCCTTATTCTGGGAAAATTCCATATTCTGTGGAGCAAGTAAACTCATGAGCTGCAACTACTGAACCAGCACGTCTGGAACCTGTGCTACATAACAACAGAAGCTCCAAATAAGAAGCCCAAGCATGGCAATGAAGGGCAGCCCCTACTCGCTGCAACTAGAGAAAGCCCAAGCAAAGTAATGAAGATCTAGTACAACTAAAAATAATTAATTCTTTCTTAATGGATTAACTTTACAATTTCCACACAGACACAAAAAAAGTCTTCTTGAGTTTGAGACTGTATTGAACTTACAGATCAATTGGGAAAAAAAATAGCATTTCAATAATGCTCAATCTTCTTATCAAATGGCACAGTGTTATCTTTCAATTTATTGGTCTTCTTAAACATCTCTTGGGAGTTTTGTAGTTTTCAGTGCACAGTTCAATTTTCTCAGATTTATCCCTAAGTATATCATATTTTTGTGCTAATTTAAGTGACATTATTTAACATTTTATTTCAGTTTCTGAGTTTTTGTTACTGGTATACTGAAATAAATAGAATATTGTAAGCCTGTCTCATGTCCTATAAATTTTGTAAATCAAATATTACTTCCTTAACATTCTGGTAAATTCCATAGAATTTTCTTCATAAATATGTATACTGTCCTATGAAATGAAACTGTATTTACTTCTTCCTTCTGGTCTGGGTGCTTTTTATTTCTTTTTCTTGCATCATTACCTTGGCTAAATTCCCCAGGGCAATGTTGAAAAGAAGTGGGGGAAGTGAACCTCTTTGCCTTTTTATTGACCTTAGAAGGAAAACACTCAGTCTTTCATCATTAGGTTTAATGCCTACTGTAGGTTTCTCATAGACGCCTTTATATCAGATTGGGCAAATTCCTTGCTATTCCTAGTTTGCTGAGAGTGTTTATCAGTAATAGATGTTAGATTTTGTAACGCTGTTTCTGTATTCACCAAGATAATCATGTGGTCTTCATTTAGTCAATATGGTGAATTATACTGACTGATTTTCAAATGTTAAGTCAACCTTTCTTCTCATTATCAGATGTATTTTCCTGTTCCTCTGCATGTCTCATAATGTTTTTATTGAACACAAGACACTGTGATATTTATCATGTTGTTCCTGAATATTTTTATATTCTTATTAAAATTCTTGAGCTTCATACTAAAATGCAATTAAGTTAATTGGAAACAACTTGATCCTTTTCATGTCTGGCTTTTAAGTTTTGTTAGGTGAGAACAGAGCACTGGAAAATCAAACCTTTCTGAGTACTCTACCCAAAGCCCCATGAATTATGAAACTTTTCACTCTGCTGTTGCAAACAAGTTCCAGAGCTCTCTGCCCTTGGTGTATATTCTTCTAATCCATTTGGGTGATTTTTTTCCCTGGTCTTGACGATTAATAATAGTTTCCTCTCACAAATGCATTTATCAGTTCTTGGTCTCTCTGCCTATCTCCAAGTCCTCACTCTCAGCTCTCTCCTCTGCACTCTGCCCTGCCTACACTGCCCTTCTCAGTCTCCCCAGAACCCCCAGCTTCATCCCTTCAACTCAGGATCCACCTGGATTCTCCTCTGAGTTTCAACCTGAAAACTCTCTCAAGCTAGGGCAATCATAGAGCTTGTCCTGGTTTTTCCCATCTCTCAGGAATGACTCTAATCTGTTACCTGATGTCATATGTGTTGTTTCAAATAATGCTTCATATATTTTGTCCAGTTTTTAGTTGTTTCAAGAGGAAAGGAGTTAACAGTGGAACACCAATCAGACAGAAAAAGTAGTCGGTGCAGTGACCGATAGGGGGCAGCAATGGACAACAGAAGGGACAGAGACCACGTGGCCACTGAAGGAGAGAGAGCCATAGATCCTATGAAAAAAGAGGAAAACAGTCAACCCACTGAGGCAATCAAAAATCCTCTCCCCCCCAAAAAAAAAAAATCCTCTCCCTTTCCCCAATTCAATTCCAGAGAGTAAATACAGGTAAAATGGAAAGAGCCACTAGTTCTTTCACTAGTTCACCTTCTCTAGTGAGGGTGGCAGATAACAACCCCTCTCTGCTCCAAATCCTAGTGTCTCAGGTCACCTGCACAAAGAGAATGGGATGAGCTTTGAATTCAGACAAAGTCTTTAAATAGAAATAAACACTTTGCCAGCAAAGGTCCATATAGTCAAAGCTATGGTTTTTCCAGTAATCATGTATGGATGTGAGAGTTGCATTGTAGTGTTAGAGAAGATTCTTAAGAGTCTCTTGGACAGCAAGGAGGTCATACTAGTTAATACTAAAGAAAAAATCAACCCTGAATATTCATTGGAAGGACTGATGCTGAAGCTCCAATACTTTGGCCACCTGATGTGAAGAGCTGACTCATTGAAAAAGACCCTGATGCTGGGAAAGTCTGAGGACAAGAGGAGAAAAATTCAGCAGAGGATGAGATGATTAGATAGCATCACCAAGTCAATAGACATGAATCTGAGCAAACTCTGGGAGATAGTGAAGGACAGGGAAGCCTGGCGTGCTGCAATTCATGGGGTCACAAAGAGTCAGACACGACTTAGTGACTGAGCAACAATAAACCATAGCAACCAAACTGACACTGTTTTAAATAGCCAAAAAGTATTGAGTTGGACTCAGATATATTAAGAGAGCCCACTGCCCAGTGGGAAATCGGGCTTTGACAAAATGCAACTTAGTAACTATTGAAGAAATATAAGTATTTCATGATTATTCCTCAACAAGTTAAAATGTCTCAATCAAACTGGTTATACATATATTGGTTCAAGTTCTTTAAGAAACAATATGGCAATCAATACATAAAGAGCTATAAACACATTTGTACCTTTTGACCAGTGTTGTACTGGCAAGCCAGCTCTCCAAAAACAAAAATGAAAACAAAACAAAACAAAAAAGCCCTGACCGGCAGCATTTTTCAATTTTTATGGGGTACCTACTTGACCTACCACAGTTGATTTCAGGTCCCCAAATGAAGACTTGGGAAGAGATTTACAAAATGGGCTCTTACAAGCTGGTTGGACCCAGCCTTTGATCCATCCCCTGGAAATTATCCCTAAAGAACATAATTCTTAAAAGAGAAAAAGAAGTGAGATACACAAAGTTATCACTGGATGGTTGCTTACAATAACAAAAAACATGCGAACAATCTAAATCATTTGTCCCCTTGATGGCATATTATGCAGTTATTAAAATAGAAAAAGAATGGAACAATACAGAGAATCATTTGATGTAATGTGAAGTGAATAAAGAAGAAAGCAAAATGTTATGTTCACTATGATTACACTGATGTAAAATATGTATGATTATGGCCAAAGTCTCCAGAATACACAAAAAATAAAACCTATTTTGTTATAGCCTTGTGATAGAGAGTAATTTATTATTCTTTTAAAAGGGGGCTTAAAGTTGCTATAATAATCCATTTTTTTTAACAATGAGACAAAATCAGCAATAGCTGACATAACCCCATCTTTACATTTGCCGCCTTGGGTTAGACTAAAGATATCCACAGAACTGGCTACAGCACTGCTCCAAAGGGTGTTGAGCAACATTGAAAATCTGGTGAAGAAATATTTACCAGAATTCCTACAAAAGGAACCTTCAGGTTCAGACCTCCCAAAGGGCAAGGGTGGGTCTGTTTAACTGCAGGTCTTTTGTTATTGGCTGTCTGAAAATGTGGGCTCTTCCCTAGTAGCCCTTTACTCAGCCTTTAATCTCTCCTCTGAGTAACTGTTGAAAAAACATTTAAAACCGTTTAAAATGGCGCCAAGTCACTAGCTTGTCTGGGGCACTGAAGTGTCTCTTTCTGGCCCTAAACATACAAATTTCTATCCATTCAAATCAGTAAAAGTTAAGTGAGTCCTGATTCATCACCAGACCCTGGCTAAACTCTGAGGACATGGTGAGGGATAAAGACTCAGTTCCTGCTTTTTAAAGAAGCCTGGTATTGTAAAACAATTACGGAAAATAGGGAGAGCATTAGGGTAAATGCTGTAGCATTTAGAAAGTTTATGGGTCCCACCGTCTCACAAAGAGCCTCAGGAAACCTGGTGCCCTTCCATGAAGCCTGCCCCAAGTCTATTAACTTCTCAAGGTTCCTTCTCCATCTAGGCTCCCTTTGCCCTTTACCAAGGTCTGGCCATTCCCTGTACCATCCTGTTCCAAGGCAAAAAGACTGTAGCTTTCTCAGCCTAGCATTGGGTTCCTGGGCCACCCTGCCAACTGGCAGGGGCTTCCTCACCCCAGTCCCCTTATCTGCCTCCTCCAAGCAGATCAGGTAGCAGGGACCCGGCAGCAGGGAGAGTCCTCATCATATGCAGACCCCAAAACTTACCAGAGAGACACAGGAGTCTCCTGCCACAGGGGCAAGAGACAGGAGCTTCATGACTCCTAGAAACCACAGGGGCTCTCCAAACGAAAATACCCAAAGAGAAGAACACAAGTACTGATTTCCAAATCAGAGGCTGAGAAAAAAAAAGGTACATGGTGATGCCCTTACTGAAGGCATTTAGTTCCTGAGTTGTGAGCTTGAGTTTCCGTGGTCCTCTTCTTTCCTCTGCCCATCCCAGCCTAAGCCATTTAGGCATCTTCCCAATCCTCCAAGGGTCTAGAAAATGTAAGTTGAGGATTCTTTGATGGGGATTAGAAGTGGTGAAAATAACAGCTATTCAACACTAGAAAATAACAGAGGTTGAGCTAAGAGAGAGACATAAGAGGAAACATAGTGTTTGAGTGGATAGCAAGGCAAAGCATTGAACAGATAGGCTGAAATTGAAGGGCCAAGTCAAAGTTCCTAAAATGTACACACTGTCCTCAGATACGTGCAAAGAACTGTTTATATCACCGTCTTATAACTTCTTCCTCAACTACTTCTTCTCCCAGAACGTTCCCCAAACCATACATTCTTCAGAAAGACTAAGTAAGGGGTGTTAGATAAGACAAGTTGCTGTGGAAACTGATCTTCAAGTCTGAACTGCAAATGAACCAAATAAACAAAGAATGAGTCACAGCAAACTCGAGTGTGTAGTCACTCAAAGTTAACACATTGTGAATGCTAAGTTCCCTGCACTTGCACTGAGTTTGGTAAACCAAGTGAAGGACTCATTGCAAAGTACTTGTAAAACATTCAGACTTGAATAAATGGACTTCACTTAGATGGAGAAGAAAGCAAAACTGGTTCCTATGGAAACCAGCTTTTATCTGTCTAGGTTATCTGAAGTTGGGGGACACCAATTCTGATGGTCTTCAATGACCTTAAATGGTACTACAAATGTGAATATAGTTTATCTACTGAATATAAAAGGACTTATTTTTACATTTGTGCCATATCACAAGTATTTTCCAGCTGCTGTTCAACAACAGTAAGATATTCTCTGGGCGTATTTAAGGTAAATCAAAAGAACCTTCCTGCTTTACTCCATCTCCTACAACTATAGGGTCACTGATCATTGTACCAATGTAATGTGTGTTATCTTTCAAGTGGTCACTTGTGTTGTTTTTGTACATCTTAAGCAAAAAAACATTCAACTTCTAGGCCAGGAATTAGATACTGCAGAATAGTTGTTGAATTCTTGCTATGTGTTATATGCTTTGCATGCATCCTGTCAATTCATCCTTCTAAATACCCTAGGAAAGAAGTGCTGTTGTTATCCCCCATTTTCCATATAAAAAACTGAAGTCCAATAACCTACGCAAGCTTTCACAAGTTGATAAGTTGTAGAGTTGAACTTGAACTTAGGACTTTGTGAATCTGTCTCCCTAGAACCCATAGACAGTTCCCATCTGACCAAATAATTTCCCACATTTATTTAACTTTTTATTTTGTGTTAGGGTATAGCCGATTAACAAACAGTGTTGTGATAGTTTCAGGTGAACAGCGAAGTGACTCAGTCATCCATATACATGTATCCATTCTCCCCCAAACTCCCCTTCTGTCCAGACTGCCACATAACATTGAATAAAGTTTCATGTGCTATATAGTGGGTCCTTGTTAATTATACATTTTATTTATTTTTATTTACTTATTTACATTTATAAATTATTTATTTGTAAATAAACTTATTTTTTATTTACTTAGTTTTGGCTGCATTGGGTCTTTGTTGGTTTGCGCAGACTTCCTCTAGTTGCCGTGAGCTGAGGCTACTCTTCCTTGTAGTGCATGGGTTCTCGCTGAGGTGGCTTCTCTTGCTGTGGAGCACAGGCTCTAGGTGCGCAGGTTTCAATAGTTGCAGCACGCAGGCTCAGTAGTTGTGATATAAAGGCTGAATAGCTGTGGCACACAGGCTTAGTTGCTCGGTGGCATGTGGGATCTTCCCAGACCAGGGGTCAAACCCATGTCCTTTGAATTAGCAGGCTGATTCTTATCCACTGTGCCATGCCACAGAGAAGTCCAAAAAAGATCAACTTATTAGTGAATGATGGTTTATTAATTTCAATATCTGCTCTAGAATGATTGGAATTTCTCCAGGAAACAAACTCCTAGAAGAAGACTTGTGAGCAAGAATTTACTCAAGAGTCCTTTTAAACATATGCCCTAAGTAAGTGCAAGAATAAGGACTGGGAAGAGAGAGCAATTGAATCGTAATGTGGTTTAGGGCTTCCCAGGTGGCGCTAGTGGTAAAGAACCCACCTACAATGCAGAAGACATTGAAGGGAGAAGGTTCAATCCCTGGGTCAGGAAGATCCCCTGCAGGAGGAAATGGCAATCACTCTTAGTATTCTTGCCTAGGAAATCCCATGGACAGAGGAGCCTGGTCCATGGGGACATAGTCCATGGGATCACAAAGAGTCAGACATGACTGAAGTGACTTAGCATGCATAGCACATGGTTGCAAAAGACTTCACAGCTCTTCCTCTGTGCAGCTATGGAATTGGGATGGCCATTCTGAATTGAGTCAGTGGGTCCAGGTTTTGCACTCTGATGTTCAGCAGTCATAAATGATGAGTTGGCATCCCTTGGCTGAGTTCATTCCTGGCCCTTACGCTACAGAGAGGAGGCTGTACTAAGGTTCTTTTATCTGGTACTGTTGGTGTTATTCTGTCAGCTTCTCCAGTATTCATTCTCATCCACTGTTGTACCTGTGGGCTCCTGACTTCTTCCAGTAATCATGGAATTGGGCTTTCTGCTCTTGTTCTTCACCTCCCACAGCCCCTAGTTCTGAAGACTGGGAGGTTCAGTATTTCAGCACTAGAAGATCTGATGTCTGGTGAGGAGGGCCTGCTTCATAGGTGACTGTCTTTTCACTGTAACCTCACAAGGCCTGCTGGTCTCAGAGAGTCTCCTGGAGAGGTAGTGGGAGGTCTGCTGAAGTCCCCTCAGGAAACACAGATTCCAGGGCAGCCATTCTTGATAGTTCCTTCTTGCAAGAATGCCCTGGGCATGTGTTCATGCTAAGCCACCTCAGTCATGTCTAACTATGTGTGACCCTATGGACTGTAGCCTGTCAGGCTCCTCTGTCTGTGGGATTCTCCAGGCAAGAATACTGGAGTGGGTTGCCATGTTCTCCTCCAGGGGATCTTCCCGACCCAGGGATAAAACTTGAGTCTCATGTCTCCTGAATTGGCAGACAATTTCTTTACCACTAGCACCACATGGGAAGCCCCCAAGAATATGCAGTGGATTGCCATTTCCTTCTTCAGGGGATCTTCCCAACTCAGGGATTTGAACCTGGGTCCCCCTCATTGCAGGCAGATTATTCACTATCTGAGCCACCAGGGAAGTCCAAGAAAGTCCTATCTATTTTAAATATAGCTCTGTGTACATGTCATCCCAAACTCCCTGAGTGTTCCTTCCCCTCATCCTTCCCTCTGGCAATCATAAGCTCATTCGCGAAGTCTGTCGAGTCTGTCTCTGTTTTGTAAGTAAGTTCATTTGTATCATTTCTTTTTAGAGTCCACATATAAGGGATGTCATACTATATTTCTTCTTCTCTTCCTGATTTCACTCAGTATGACAATCTCTAAGTTCACACACATTGCTGCAGATGGCATTACTTCATTCTTTTTAATGGCTAAGTAATATTCCATTGTATATATGCACCACAATTTTAACTGTTCCTTCTCCTCAATTCTTACTCTGTAGCTGAGAAGGACTGAATTTATTCTTAATTTATTAAATTGTGTACTTATTCAACAGTAATATATTAATTAAATGCTTTCTCAATGCCAAGAACTCACTAAAAACAAAAAGAGAGAAGACATGGTTCATGCCCTCAGAAAACTCCCATTCTAATAAGAAAAAAAACAGCTTAATTCATTTTTTTCTCCCACTGAAAATAAATTGGACTATTGGGATCAACTTACAGATGTCAATCATTTTCTGATGGGCAGATCCATATTGTAGGCAAGGGACACATATCAGTCAGTAACCACGTGATAGGCACATGTCCACATGGACCTCTCCTTTGCTATGGCACCAGAAAGTAATAGTTAGCAATGTCAGGCACCAGAGATATTAGCCTGCCTATATTTTTGATACCTTTATCCAGGCTTCTTTGGAAGTAGGTTGTATCTAAGACTTCCTTTATGTGACCAAAGCTGGTCTTTGCATGCATGCTCAGCCACTTCAGTTGTGTCCAACTCCTTGTGACCCCATAGACAGAATCCCACAGGCTCTTCTGTCCATGGGATTTTCCTAGCAAGAATACTGGAGTGGGTTGCCATGCCCTCCACCAGGGGATCTTCTCAACCCAGGTATAGAATCCATGTTTTCTGCATCTCCTGTATTGCAGGCAGATTCTTTACTACTGAGCCACCAGGGAAACCCAGAACTAGTCTTCAGTGGTTTTCAATTTAATTTTGACCATCACCACCCCATCATACCTTACTGTACCAACTCCTACCCAACCCCATATATTTTGAGGCTGCCTCATCATTATTATCATCTTTCCACCCATTCATTCATGCAACATCATTTATTATGATTCCATTATATGACAAAATTAATGACTGTCCCTTCTTTCAAACAGTAAAAAGAAAAAAAAAAGAATGCAAAAATAAAAATACCTAAATTCAATGACAGAAAGGATTCAAATAATTGTAAAATGAGTATAAAAACACATTTACCAGAGTTTCATAATTTTCAGTGCAAAAGTTTTTCATCACCTTGACTAAATTTACACCTAAATATTTCCTCCTTTTTGTAAATGGGATTGTTGTCTTGATATTTTTCTTGAATAGTTTGTTATTTGTGTATAGAAATATAACTAATTGCTGTATGTTGATTTTATATCCTGCAACTTGGTTGAATTTTCTTATTCTGTCCAACAGAGTATTTTTGCAACATCTTCAGGCTTCCTGCATGTAAGCTCTGCAAACAGATCATTTTACCTCTTTTTTTTCTGATTTGGATGCCTTTTATTTCTTTTTCTTCTCAAATTTATTTGGCTAGGATTCCAAGTATTATGTTACATAAACACAGCAAGAGTAGGCATTCTCACCTTGTTCTAGGTCTATGCTTTTACACTAATAATGATAATGATAAATAAGAGGGAAGGAGGAAATTTCAGAGGTGATCAATCTGTTTATGGCATATTGTAATAATGGCTTCATGGATGTACACTTACTCCAAAACTCATCAAGTTGTATACATTAAACATGTAGAATTTCTGTATGTCAATCATGCTTCAATAAAGTGGTTTAAAAACACACATGTTCACATTTAGGTTTAAGTAACTAAATAATACTAGGAGCATTTGCTTTGTCCATAACCAACTGCCAGAGTCTACCCAAACCCACATCCATTGAGTCAGTGATACCATCCAACCATCTCATCCTCTTGTCCTCCTGCCCTCAATCTTTCCCAGCATCAGGGTCTTTTCAAATGAGTCAGCTCTTCACATCAGGTGGCCATGTCAGTCACAAAAAGAAAAATACTGTGTAATTTTGTAATTCCTCTTATATGAGACATCTAACATCAATAACCTCAGATATGCAGATGATACCACCCTTATGGCAGAAAGTGAAGAGGAACTCAAAAGCCTCTTGATGAAAGTGAAAGAGGAGAGTGAAAAGGTTGGCTTGAAGCTCAATATTCAGAAAACTAAGATCATGGCATCTGGTCCCATCACTTCATGGGAAATAGATGGGGAAACAGTGGAAACAGTGTCAGACTTTATTTTTCTGGGCTCCAAAATCACTGCGGATGCTGATTGCAGCCATGAAATTAAAAGACGCTTACTCCTTGGAAGGAAAGTTATGACCAACCTAGATAGCATATTAAAAAGCAGAGACATTACTTTGCCAACAAAAGTCCGTTTAGTCAAGGCTATGGTTTTTCCAGTGGTCCTGTATGCATGTGAGAGTTGGACTGTGAAGAAAGCTGATCACCAAAGAATTGATGCTTTTGAACTGTGGTGTTGGAGAAGACTCTTGAGAGTCCCTTGGACTGCAAGGAAATCCAACCAGTCCATTCTAGAGGAAATCAATCCTGGGTGTTCATTGGAAGGACTGATGCTAAAACTGAAACTCCAATACTTTGGCCACCTCATGTGACGAGCTGACTCACTGGAAAAGACTCTGATGCTTGGAGGGACTGGGGGTGGGAGGAGACGGGGACGACAGAGAATGAGATGGATGGATGACATCACAACTCGATGGACATGAGTTTGAATGAACTCCGGGAGCTGGTGATGGACAGGGAGGCCTGGTGTGCTGTGATTCATGGGGTCGCAAAGAGTTGGACACAATTGAGCGACCGAACTGAACTGAACTGAACTGGATGTAGTCAATTGATGGAGACAGAAAGGAAAATGAAAGTTACCAGGAGCTGAAGGGAAGAGGGAAAGTGGAAATGTTTCATGGTGATAGTTTCAGATTTGCAGGATGAAAATGTTCTGGAGATTTGTTTCTCAACAGAGTGACTATATTGAACTGTACAGTTAAAACTGGCTAAGATGGAAATTTTTATGTTGTGTATTTTCAACATGATAAAGTATGTAACTTTTGAAGTTTATGGATCACATTAAAAAATAATAATAAACAACAGAATGATTTTTAAAAAAAGAAGGCTGCAGAAAACAAGACATCCTTAACTTGAGGATGTGTTCCTTCTCCAGGATAGATCACATCCTGGGCCATAAATCTAGCCTTGATAAATTCAAAAAAATTGAAATCATTCCAAGCATCTTTTCTGACCACAATGCAGTAAGATTAGATCTCAATTACAG
The DNA here is from genome assembly GCF_049115385.1 of Moschus berezovskii. Lineage (NCBI taxonomy): Eukaryota > Metazoa > Chordata > Mammalia > Artiodactyla > Moschidae > Moschus > Moschus berezovskii. The sequence goes on along the minus strand of NC_142466.1, from coordinate 74,784,191 downwards.
GAGAAAAACTATTAAAAATTCCAACATATGGAGGCTGAATAACACGCTGCTGAATAACGAACAAATCATAGAAGAAATCAAAATATGCATAGAAATGAATGAAAATGAAAACACAACAACCCAAAACCTCTGGGACACTGTAAAAGCAGTGCTAAGGGGAAGGTTCATAGCAATACAGGCATACCTCAAGAAACAAGAAAAAAGCCAACTAAATAGCCTAACTCTACACCTAAAGCAACTAGAAAAGGGAGAAATGAAGAACCCCAGGGTTAGTTGAAGTTAAAAATTAGTAGTAGTAGTAGTAAAACTTAGTAGTAGTAGTTTAAAATTAGGGCAGAAATAAATGCAAAAGAAACAAAAGAGACCATAGCAAAAATCAACAAAACCAAAAGCTGGTTCTTTGAAAGGGTAAATAAAATTAACAAGCCATTAGCCAGACTCATCAAGAAACAAAGGGAGAAAAACCAAATCAATAAAATTAGAAATGAAAATGGAGAGATCACAACAGACAACACAGAAATACAAAGGATCATAAAGGACTACTATCAGCAATTATATGCCAATAAACTGGACAACTTGCAAGAAATGGACAAATTCTTAGAAAAGTACAACTTACCAAAACTGAACCAGGAAGAAATAGAAAATCTGAACAGACCCATCACAAGCATGGAAATAGAAGCTGTAATCAGAAACCTTCCAGCAAACAAAAGCGCAGGTACAGACGGCTTCACAGCTGAATTCTACCAAAATTTAGAGAAGCACTAACACCTATCCTACTAAAACTCTTCCAGAAAATTGCAGAGGAAAGGAAACTTCCAAACTCAATAGATGCAGAGAAAGCCTTTAACAAAATTAAATATCCACTTATGATAAAAACCCTCCAGAAGGCTGGAATAGAAGGAACATTCCTCAACATAATAAAAGCTGTATATGACAAACCCACAGCAAACATTATCCTCAGTGGTGAAAAACTGAAAGCATTTCCCCTAAAGTCAGGAACAAGACAAAGGTGCCCACTCTCACCACTACTATTCAACATAGTTTTGGCCACAGCAATCAGAGCAGAAAAAGACATAAAAGGAATCCAAATTGGAAAAGAAGAAGTAAAACTCTCACTCACTGTTTGCAGATGACATGATCCTCTACACAGAAAACCTTAAAGACTCTACCAGAAAATTACTAGAGCTAATCAATGAATATAGTAAAGTTGCAGGATATAAAATCAACACACAGAAATCCCTTGCATTCCTATACACTAATAATGAGAAAATAGAGAAATTAAGGAAACAATTTCATTCACCGTTGCAACGAAAAGAATGAAATACTTAGGAATATATCTACCTAAGGAAACAAAAGACCTATATATAGAAAACTATAAAACACTGGTGAAAGAAATCAGAGAGGACACTAATAGATGGAGAAATATACCGTGTTCGTGGATTGGAAGAATAAATATTGAGAAAATGAGAATATTACCCACAGTAATTTATAGGTTCAATGCAATCCCTATCAAGCTACCAACGGTATTTTTCACAGAGCTAGAACAAATAATTTCACAATTTGTATGGAAATACAAAAAACCTTGAATAGCCAAAGCAATCTTGAGAAAGAAGAATGGTACTGGGGAAATCAACCTGCCGGACTTCAGGCTCTACTACAAAGCCACAGTCATCAAGACAGTATGGTACTGGCATAAAGACAGAAATATAGATCAATGGAATAAAATAGAAAGCCCAGAGATAAATCCATGCACCTATGGACACCTTATCTTTGACAAAGGAGGCAAGAATATTCAATGGAGAAGACAATCTCTTTAACAAGTGGTGCTGGGAAAACTGGTCAACCAGTTGTATAAGAATGAAACCAGAACACTCCCTAACACCATACACAAAAATAAACTCAAAATGGATTAAAGAACTAAATGTAAGACCAGAAATTATAAAACTCCTAGAGGAGAATATAGGCAAAACACTCTCCGACATAAATTACAGCAGGATCCTCCATGACCCACATCCCAGAATATTGGAAATAAAAGCAAAAATCAACGAATGGGACCTAATTAAAATTAAAAGCTTCTGCACAGCAAAGGAAACTATGCTGCTGCTGCTGCTAAGTCACTTCAGTCGTGTCCGACTCTGTATGACCCCATAAACGGAAGCCCACCAGGCTCCCCCATCCCTGGGATTCTCCAGGCAAGAACACTGGAGTGGGTTGCCATTTCCTTCTCCAATGTGTGAAAGTGAAAAGTGAAAGTGAAGTCGCTCAGTCATGTCTGACCCTTAGCAACCCCACGGACTGCAGCCTACCAGGCTCCTCCATCCATGGGATTTTCTAGGCAAGAGTACTGGAGTGGCTTGCCATTGGAAACTATAAGACAGGCTCCAGAATGGGAGAAAATAATAGCAAATGAAGCAACTGACAAAGAATTAATCTCAAAAATATACAAGCAACTCCTGAAGCTCAATTCCAGAAAAATAAACGACCCAATCAAAAAGTGGGCCAAAGAACTAAACAGGCATTTCTCCAAAGAAGACATACAGATGGCTAACAAACACATGAAAAGATGCTCAACATCACTCATAATCAGAGAAATGCAAATCAAAACCACAATGAGGTACCATTTCATGCCAGTCAGAATGGCGCTATCCAAATGTCTACAAGCAATAAATGCTGGAGAGGGTGTGGAGGAAAGGGAACCCTCTTACGCTGTTGGTGGGAATGCAAACTAGTACAGCCACTATGGAGAACAGTGTGGAGATTCCTTAAAAAATTGGAAATAGAACTGCCATATGATCCAGCAATCGCACTCCTGGGCATACACACCAAGGAAACCAGAATTGAAAGAGACACATGTACGCCAGTGTTCATTGCAGCACTGTTTATAATAGCCAGGACATGGAAGCAACCTAGATGTCCATCTACAGATGAATGGATAAGAAAGGTGTGGTACATATACACAATGGAATATTACTCAACAATTAAAAAGAATACATTTGAATCAGTTCTAATGAGGTGGATGAAACTGGAGCCTATTATACAGAGTGAAGTAAGCCAGAAAGAAAAACACCGATACAGTATACTAACACATATATATGGAATTTAGAAAGATGGTAATGATAACCCTGTATACAAGACAGAAAAGGAGACACAGCTGTATAGAACAGTCTTTTGGACTCCGTGGGAGAGGGCGAGGGTGGGATGATTTGGGAGAATGGCATTGAAACATGTTTATTATCATATGTGAAACAAATCTCCAGTCCAGGTTCGATGCATGATACAGGATGCTCGGGGCTGGTGCACTGAGATGACCCAGAGGGATGATATGGGGAGGGAGGTGGGAGGGGGGTTCAAGACGGGGAACACATGTACACACGGGGCGGATTCATGTCAATGTATGGCAAAACCCATGCAATACTGTAAAGTAATTAGCCTCCAATTAAAGTAAATTTTTAAAAAATAAATAAATAAATAAAAGAAGGCTGCAGAAAGCAAGACATCCTTAACTTGAGGGGAAGAAGTGTCCGCAGCATGATAACTAGGCATCTTTGGACTATTGACATGACTTGGGAGATACTTGGGAGTAGCAACCTTCCCAGTAATAGTCAGCTTTGACAAGACAAAAAGACTGATATCTAGCCCTAACAATCACAAATATTTTTATTCTTTTTTTCCTTCTCTACCAGCCTGAGAAATATTCAACATCCATTTGAGGAACAACAGAGGCACTTTGTCCCTGGGTCAGATGAAAAGGTCTCTTTTGCCCCCAAAGCCTCTGAGGACCAGCTTTCTTTCAGGCTCCATCCACCACACTCTCTCTGGTCTCACCTGGCTTCGTGGCCTCTTTCCCTGAGTATTTCCAGGCCCTGGGGCTCGCTCTTTGGTCATCACAAATGACATAAACCCAAGAGAACAGCTTGAGTAAATGGCCTTAACAGCACACCACCTGTGGCCTGTATAATTTTTGTGCTCCATCTTGCATTCCCCCACTTTTCAAACCTCTCTCACTTAGAAGTGATTTCTGAACCACCCCTTAGTGTGCTGCAAGGTCCAGGAGCTGGAGGGGGAAGGGTCATACCTTTTTTCTACTCCCCGACTATATGCTACTGTGCCTGTCTACCTTTGTTACCTCTGAAACTCCAACCACGCTCTTGCTTAGTTTAAACTCACCTCCCCTGCCAGCTCCACTTCCCTCCCCCACTTCATATTGCTTCCTCATTTGTAAGCATTTCCATCTGAAAGGGGGAGGGGTTTTTCCTTTTTTCTTAAAAAAAAAAAAAAATCTCTTGAGTTGGGAACACTGCAGATTGTAACTATAGTGATGCATCAATCACGTCGCAATAATTGCACAGCACAGGGTTTCCTGTTAGGGCTGAGCTACCTGCCAGAAAATGGCAGCAATCAGGCTATTGGCAGCAGACAATCAGGCATCATTTGTAATTCTTTATGGCTGCATGTTTCCCAGTCCAGGAATTGGATGCTAATCAATCAGTTGTCATGGCAACCCAGCATCACACAGCTATCAATACAGAAAAAAAGATAGGAGAAATTACAAAGGCTGTGAGTGCCATCATGCCTAGGAGGAAGTGCCAGGTGACCTCAGTAGGGGCCAATCCATGGAAAGCAGGACTGAGAAAGAACCTGAGACCCTAAGGGTAAAACATCAGAGCTGGTCCAGGGAAGAGCTGTTGTCTCAGGTCTCAGCTACAAGAGTAGAAGCAAGTGGGTGATTTTGGGATCATCTCATTGTCCTTGGATACCAGCTGGGCTTCCAGGGCCAGGACATAGACAGCCAGTTTGAAGGGAAAAAAGACAAGCCCTAGAGATAGAGGAGAAAGGAAGATCAATCATTCAATCACATAGTAAATGTTTATGGAGCATCCACGACACATGAGGCCCTTCAGATGACAGATACTGACTCATCTGGCCCAACCAACATAGACAGTAAAAGCCATCCAGCACCCAGAGCAGCTTTCGATGTGCCAGAGGACTGGTAAATACTTAAGTAAGGTTGGAGAGGGGATCAGAAATGGAGACAGACAGCAGGGAAGGGAATGGATCAAAACCACATTCCAGGACTGGGCTAAAAACATGCCTACCTACCATGTTGTATTAAATTCCAACAACATGAGGTAGGTTTCACTATTTCTGTCAAACAGTTTGGGAAACCCCAGTACAGAATGGTTGTGTAAGTTATCCAACATCACACAGCTAGAAAGAGCTGGGACAGGACTGAACTAAAGGTCAGGTCTATTCTTCACCCAACAGCGTATGGACAATGATATCTCTGCAGCTGGGAATTTAGGAAGACTGGATTCACTCAGACTCTCAGGAGTTCTGAAAGCCATACAGACAACCCAAGGACAAGATTTAGTTCAAGATAGATTTATAAGTGGTCTTCCCTGGTGGCTCGGTGGTAAAGAATCTGCATATAATGGAGGAGCCACAGGAAATGTGGGTTTGATCCCCAGGTCTGGAAGATCCCCTGGAGGAGGGCACGGCAACCCCCTCCAGTATTCTTGCCTATGGACAGAGGTGCCTGGTGGGCAACACATTTATAAGTGGCTTTGCTGGTAATTCAGAAGCCTCCCCCAGAGATAGAAGCTCAGCTTGGTGAGACACTAAGGAAGTCATTTTCTAGCCTGTGTTCTCAATTTCCTTTTCTGTCAAGTGAAAGTAAGAACTCCTTTGAAGGGAGTTCCCTGGTGGTGCAGTGGCTAAGACTCTGAGCTCCCAATGCTAGGGGCCTGGGTTTGATCCCTGCTCAGGGAACTAGATCCCACATACCACAACTAAGACCAGACACCACCAAATAAATAAATATTAAAGGGAAAAAGATGGTGATGCTCAAATGAGATAGTGCTCACGAATGTTCTTAGGAGAGTTGCTGGCCCAGAGCACTTTTTCATTCCTTCCTCAACTCTACTCGGGTACCCTCAATCGAGTCTGCACAGAACAGTTCCCTTGAGTGGGGTTACGGTTTGTTCTAAGTAGCTTCCTAAAGTTTCCAGATACCATCAGAACAAGTGAGGACTTGTTGGCTTCAACATCCTTAATCTCAGGCCCTATATTAGAGTTCTGAGAGTCCCTTGAAGAGGAAGGAGATCAAACCAGTCCATCCTAAAGGAAATCAACCCTAAATATTCATTGGAAGGACTGATGCTTAAGCTGAAGCTCCAATACTTTGGCCACCTGATGCGAAGAATAGACTCTTTGGAAAAGACCCTGATGCTGAGAAAGATTGAGGGCAGGAAGAGAAGGGGGCGACAGAGGATGAGATGGTTGGATGGCATCACTGACTCAATGGACATGAGTTCGAGCAAGCTCTGGGAGACAGTGAAAGACACGGAAGCCTGCTGTGTTGCAGTCCATGGGGTTGCAAAGAGTCGGACACAACGTAGGGGCTGAACAGCCAAAGAAAGAGAACAGATAGATTGGTAGAATAGATTTATGATAAAATTGGCTCACACAATTCTGGAAGCTGAGAAATCTCACTACCTGCCACGTGCAAGCTGAAGACCCAGAAAAGTCAGTGGTATAATTCAGTCAAAGTCTGAAGGCCTGAGATCCAGGAGTGCCAAAGGTAGTAAAAGATCAATGTTTCAATGGAATAACACTCAGCCATAAAAAAGAGATTTTGCCAAATGCAGCCACATGGGTGGACCTGGAGGGTATCATGCTATATGAAAAAGAAACAGGACTCACAGATATAGAGAACATACCAGTAAGGAGAGGGAAGGGGGAGGGGATTAAGAGGTACAATTATTATATATAAAATAAGCTACAAGGATATCTTGCACTGTATATATATGTGTGTGTGTGTATATATATATATATATATATACCATGCCTAATCATTTTTTTAATTGAAGTATAGTTGATTTATAATATTGTGTTAGTTTCAAGTGTACATCACAGCAGTTCACTTACATATATGGTGGTTTAGTCACCAAGTCATGTCTGACTCTTGAGACCTCACAGGCTGTAGCCTGCCAGGCTCCTCTGTCCATGGGATTCTTGAGGCAAGAATACTGGAGTGGGTTGCCATTTCCTTCTCCAGGGAATGTTTACCGCCGAGGAATCAAACCCAGGTCTCCTGCATTGCAGGCAGTTTCTTTACCAACTGAGCTACAAGGGAATCTCATTTACATATATATGTGTGTGTATATATATATATATATAATATATATATATATATATATATGCATACAGATATATATGGGCTTCCCTGGTAGATCAGCAGTAAAGATTCTTCCTGCAATGCAGGAGATGCAAGTTCAATCCCTGGGTCAGGAGGATACCCTGGAGAAGGGAATGGCAACCTATTCCAGTATTCTTCCCTGGGAAATTCCATAGACAGAGGAGCCTGGCAGGCTACAAGTGTCGCAAGAGTTGGACATGGCTTATCGACTAAATCACTATAAGAACATATATATAAAATTCTCCAGATTCTCTTCCCTTATAGGTTATTACAAAATATTGAGTATAGTTTCCTGTGCTATAGAGTAGGTCCTTATTAGTTATCTATTTTATATATCCCATGGACCTAGGAGCCTGGTAGGCTGCAGTCCATGGGGTCACAGAGAGTCGGACACAACTGAGTGACTTCACTTTCACTTTTCACTTTCATGCATTGGAGAAGGAAATGGCAACCCACTCCAGTGTTCTTGCCTGGAGAATCCCAGGGACGGTGGAGCCTGGTGGGCTGCCGTCTGTGGGGTCGCACAGAGTCGAACATGACTGAAGTGACTTAGCAGCAGCAGCAGCAGCAGCAGTGTATATATGGAAAGAGAGACAAACCAGGAGGTTAGGATTAATATAGCCAGTATTTTATAATATCTATAAGCAGAGTTCAATCTATTAAAAAGTATGAATTACTATACCACACACCTGTGACATATAATATTGTATACCAACTATACTTCATAAAAAAAAAAAAGAACATAATATTTCTCAACTTCCACATCTGAGATGCAATGCTGGGAATTCCCAGGCAGTCCAGTGATTAGAATTTGGCATTTTCACCCCCATGGCCCGGGGTTCAATCCCTAGTTGGGGAACTAAGATCCCACAAGCTGTGTTGAGTGACCTAAATAAATAAATAAAATGTTTCTCATGTTTGTTTGACCTCTAAACTGGTGGCTGGCTGTTTTTGTTTCTGTCCCTGAGCACTTCCAAAGTCTTATGTTCCAAGGATCAAACTTTAGAAGACCCTGAATGAAACGCTGTCTGAGAGGCACTGTTCGCAGTGGCAACAACTGGAAATAACCCAGGTGTGTGTCGCTAGTTGCAGCCAATCTCTTCTCCCTCAGAAAATGCTAAGAAGCCTATAAAGAGCAAGGAAGGTACATGAGTGTTGGCATGGAAAATCTCCAACATGTTTCATTATGTGCAAAAAGCAAGGTACAAATTTCCAAAAATGGTCCCATGTGTGTCCATGTGCCTACATGCAGGTGGAGGTGAGCTGACACAAGGGTGTATGCGGAAGTGTGATAATGCACAGCTCATTTCTAACACATTTATAAGAAGCTCTTCATGGAGGATTCCTTGCAAAGTATCACTGAAGGTGAGGATAGAGGGCATTTTACTTTTTATTTTATACCATTAAGTACTGCCGAAATTCATTTTCACCAGCTCATTATTTTTATAATTAAAAAGAAAACTAAAAAGGTCTCTAAAAGCCTTGTTAGCTCAAGTTCTATAATTTTGTGGTTTTTTGAGCCCCAAATTAAGCCTGGCTTCTTGAAGAGAAATGGTCAAAGCTTACACCCCTGGATTCCCCAGAGTGCTGACTCTTCTATAATTTTCCAGCCTGAGACTGCAGGCAGAGCTAGATACATATACCCTTGGGAGTAACCGGCCCCTTTCCTGTGTTGGGGGGCAGGGGGGAACCACACTTATGGGCTGCATCTGAGTCTTCAGAAGAGGAAAGAGCCCAGCCAAGTGATAAGACTGGAACGTGCAATCCCACTGTAAGCAAACACTAGCAGGCAAACCACATGTGTGTGTTTCAGTCGCTCAGTCATGCCCAACTCTTTTTGACCCCAAGGACTGTAGCCTGCCAGGCTCCTGTGTCCATGGGATTCTCCAGGCAAGAATGCTAGAGTGGGTACCAATTCTCTTCTCCAGAGGATCTTCCCAATCTGGGGATTGAACACAGGTCTCCTGCATTGCGGGCAAATTCAAACCATATCTGAGTACAAAATCCCAGAATCCAAAATCATGTGAGTTGGAAAGATGGTCCCACAGAGGAAAAATCTGAAAACCAAAGGAGTGAAATTAAAACAATATTACAGGTCTCAACTCTGGGACTCCTGATTCGGAGTCTGGGAGAATTTTCACCACATGACCTTGACTTTCTAAAAAGTGAGGCAGGCATTCCACCCTGTGCTGCCCACATGGAGACAAGAGGAGATTCCTGGCTTCAAGAATGACCAAAGCACAATTGGGACCTCCCCAGCGGTCCAGTGGTTCAGACTCCACACTTCCACTGCATGGGGCACAGGTTCAATCCCTGATTGGGGAACTAAGATCCAGCATACCAACTCACACAGTCAAAGAAAAAAAAAAAAAGGAATGTCCAAAGCTAGACACAGCAGACTGAATAAAGTCCAACTAGAAAAGGTAAAACCAAAACTGGCGGGGAGGGGGCGAGGTGGGGTGGTGAATCTATTTAACTAATTTAGTTGATGCTCAAGTTACCAACATAAGGAAACAGAAATGAACACAAATCAGAGATCAACATAAATGTGTACCGACTGGTAAAGTGAACTGGCGAGAACTCTTTCACAGGTTACCTTTGGTATCTACTCTGAACACCTGGGAGGGATTAACTTCTCAGCCTAGTGATACGTCATAAACTTACCAGTAACCATGAAGCACAAGGATGGTGTAAGTGGAGAAGGAACTTTTCCACCAAAGTTAAATGTCTGAAGGACAGAAGGTCAGAACTTCTGTTTATGTGCCAGAACTTCTGTTTATGTTGACAGTGCTTACGGAAGTCTTTATAAGCAGCACGATACGCCTCCCTACCTTATTAAACAGGAAGTGCTGCCCAACAGTTAACCTTTTCCTTCAGTTTCTTGTTTGTTTTACTTTCAGAAAAGAAGTCCTTTTTCTGAGTTTCTGTACAGAGAGCTGTTGAGATATAATAGCTCTGCCCCCTTGGTTTCTGGTCCTTGCGTTTGTACTCTGTGTAGGTTTTACAAATCTTGATTAAAAGGACACTCTAGAAAGAGTGAGGAATAAGATCCAAGGGGAAGCTGATGCATGAAGCGGTACAGGGTACTTTCTCTTTTGACTCTATGAACTTCTGAATGGTTCCATTTCTTTTCTCTTCTTCGCAAGTTGTTTTCACAACAAATATTTTGTTATTTTTGTTATCAAGCAAACAAAGGCTCTGGTAAGAAAAAATGAGAAAACACCACCTTTTACTTCATTGGATAGAAGCCTGGGGGTATTTGGGGTTGTTATTATTGCCATTGTAGATGAGAAAATCAAGTCCCAGAGAGGCTTAAAGAACACATCCAAGGCCCTTCAGGGAGTTAGTTGTAGAACAAGGGCATGAACTTGGGCTGTTCTGGTTCCTAGATCCCCATACCCTCCATTAGGTGGCATGGCCCCTTGCAGTCAGTGTGTTTTCCATGAAAGTCAGTTCATCTCTGTGTCTGTCTGTCTCGTTTCCCCACCGTCATTGTACCTGCTCCTAGCGACTTCTGCTCCCTTCTAAATTTGCTGTTCCTACTGAAACAAGATTGCTGGGAGAAATATCAATAACCTCAGATATGCAGATGACACCACCCTTATGGCAGAAAGTGAAGAGGAACTAAAAAGCCTCTTGATGAAAGTGAAAGAGGAGAGTGAAAAAGTTGACTTAAAGCTCAACATTCAGAAAACTAAGATCATGGCATCTGGTCCCATCACTTCATGGGAAATAGATGGGGAAATAGTGGAAACAGTGTCAGACTTTATTTTTCTGGGCTCCAAAATCACTGCAGATGCTGATTGCAGCCATGAAATTAAAAGACGCTTACTCCTTGGAAGGAAAGTTATGACCAACCTAGACAGCATATTAAAAAGCAGAGACATTACTTTGCCAGCAAAGGTCCATCTAGTCAAGGCTATGGTTTCTCCCGTGGTCATGTATGGATGTGAAAGTTGGACTGTGAAGAAAGCTGATCACCAAAGAATTGATGCTTTTGAACTGTGGTGCTGGAGAAAACTCTTGAAAATCCCTTGGACTTCAAGGAGGTCCAACCAGTCCATTCTAAAGGAGATCAGTCCTGGGTGTTCATTGGAAGGACTGATGCTAAAGCTGAAACTCCAATACTTTGGCCACCTCATGCGACGAGTTGACTCACTGGAAAAGACTCTGATGCTGGGAGGGATTGGGGGTGGGAGGAGAGGGGGACAACAGAGAATGAGATGGCTGGATGGCATCACCGACTCAATGGACATGAGTTTGAGTGAACTCCGGGAGTTGTTGATGGACAGGGAGGCCTGGCGTGCTGTGGTTCATGGGGTCGGAAAGAGTCGGACACGACTGAGTGACCGAACTGACTGAACTGACTGTATCATGGGCTGGAACATCAAACATCAACTCTCCATGGAACCTAATAAAGGAGAAAAGTAGAGTGTCCATCTGTGTGCAGGACTGAGGTGTTTCTTCTCTTAAAGATGTAAGCCTGGGACTTCCCTGGTGGTCCAGTGGCTAAGACTTTGCACTCTCAATGCAGGGGGGCCCAGGTTCGATCCCTGGTCAGGAAACTAAATCCCACATGCCACAACTAAGAGTTTGCGTGTCACAACTGAAGACCCCACATGGCACAGCAAAGAGCCCATGTGCTGCAACTAAGACCTGGCACAGGCAAGTTAACTAAGTAATATTTTTAAAAAAGACGTGAGCCTTAGTGCACGGTCACTGTGGTGATACCGCCTGCTCTGGAGTCCCTTCCCTTCCTTCCTCGTTCCCACTCCTCTTCCAAGTAGTTGATGGAAACTCTGTGATATACACTGAGTCTGTCCATTCGTAGCCAGAATACTTAAAAGCAAGCCTAGCTGAGAATGTACTGTTTTGCTATGATCCTAGCTGCTATACCAGGCTTACCTGATAGATAGTTCAGTTGGTAAAGAATCCGCCTGAAATGCAGGAGACCCTGGTTCGATTCCTAGGTCAGGAAGTTCCCCTGGAGAAGGGACATGCTACCCACTCCAGTATTCTTGGGCTTCCCTGGTGGCTCAGACGGTAAAGAATCCACCTGTAACGCGGGAGACTTGGGTTTGATCCCTGGGTTGGGAAGATCCCCTGGAGGTGGGACATGGCAACCCACTTCACTATCCTTGCCTGGAGAATCCCCATGGACAGAGGAGCCTGAGGGGCTACAGTCCATTGGGTCACAAAGAGCCATACATGACTGAATGACTTCACTAGCTGCTATGAGAAAGTGAAGAAAGGGAGGGAAGGAGACGAGATTTGGAGAAATTTTGTTTCCAAGATTAAGCCCTGAGTACAGGTGATGCTGATGAAAGGCCCAGGCAGGTGGCAGAGGATGTAGGCATGGGGTGATGGTCTCCATAATCTTTGTCAGACTTCTACACAATACGCAACCAACACACAATCCAAGTACAAACATTGTGATTGCCATAAAAGTTCCCAGAGAAGGATGCTATCTCCCACTTCAAAGAACTGCCACCTTTAAACTTCTCCCACATGAAAATTCTGGACTCACCAGCATTCAAGAAATCTGCTGGTCAGCCCTGGATACCAACTCATTCTCTGGTAGGGTCCTCTCCAATGGCAAGTCAAGACACGAAGACAGGTGAACTATCCCCAGAGGTTTCCCAAAGCTGGAGAAAGGTCACCTCCTACCTTGGCCTCAAGGCCACCAACCTGCTGAGCCCAGGCCCCCAGTGAAGAAACACCAGAGCCTGCTGAAGTCCATGGAGCCTTCTTTGTGGGACAAGTTACTAACCATTTTTGAACAATAGCACAAACACACAAATTCCCTCCTGCACTTCATCCCCATGGTTAATTGCCTATGAAAAGTGAAAGTCACTCAGTCGTGTCCAACTCTGCAGCCCCACAGACTGTAGCCCACCAGGGTTCTCTGTTTATGGGATTCTCCAGGCAAGAATACTGGAGTGGGTAGCCATTACCTTCTCCAGGAGATCTTCCTGTCCCAGGGATCAAACCTGGGTCTCCTTCATTGCAGGCAGATTCTTTACCATTTGAGCCACCAGGGAAGCCCACTGCCTAAGTGAGCTTGTCACCCTAAGGGCTGTTTCTCCAGTTTACCATTTAGGCCACCAGGGAAGACCACTGCCTAAGTGAGCTTGTCACCCTAAGGGCTGTTTCTCCAGTCTGTGACTCTCTACTGCCATGCAATACTCACAAGGGGTGGGACTAATAGGAGAATGCCTGTGTGTTGTTCATTAGGAAAATAAAACAACCTGTAAGGCTGGTAATAACCATCCCTGTGAAGAGAGATGAGCAACACTGAGCTGTCAGACCAGCAAAAAGGAATGATCCCCATATGGCCTTACATCCCCCTCTGGACGCAGGAACCTCAGACACCCTGGTGACTTACCCCGGGGCTCATAGGAAAAAGAATAAGCCAGGAAAGATGGATTTATTTCTGGAAGGCAGGCTCGCAGGGCCCTTACAATGCACTCAGCCCTGTGCTGGGCAATGTGGCACTACGGTCCCCAAGCTAGCGTGCTTTGGAACCCCCCAGGGACCTTTTACACAAAGACAGATCCTAGGGCTTCACTCAGACCTGCAGAGTCAGAATTAGACATCTGTGATGCTTTTTAAGTTTCCCAGGCGATTCTGTTGCAGCTGGCCCAGAGACTGGCATTTAGAAACCACTGTAGTGGGGAATATAATAGAAGGATGAGATAGTTTGTCCTTATGGAACCATAATATAAGCAAAGAGATAAGATTCATTCAAAGGAGGTAGATTTAATTATTCCCTCATCTGCGTTCAAATAGTGCTTTTATACATCTCTATTATAGCTGTTGTTTCCTTGGATTGGAAATGTTTATTAGTCTCTCTCCTTTACAAGCATTCTGTGAACTATTCAAAGGCAGGGATCATGTTTATTCACCTTGGATACATGTATTCACACAATCATTCATTCCTTTACTAAAACAAATACTGTCTCTTCTGGGTTTGGGGTGCTGTTCGAGGTGCTGACGGTGCCACAGAAAACAAGACTAACAAGTCCCCGGCTTTCCTGGAACTCACATTCTAAAGGGGGTGAGGGTGAGAAGCAATAAAATAAACCAATGAATAAGACAAGTGATATAAAGAAAATAAAACAAAATCATGGGGAAGAGACTAACAGTAAGGCCAGGATGCAACCTTTAACAATACAGTCCTGGGAAGCCTCTCGCTAATGGTAAAGAACCCACCTGCAGTGCAAGAGAAGTAAGAGACGTGGGTTCTGTCCCACATGGAGGGCATGGCGACCCACTCCAGTATTCCTGTTGGAGAATCCCATGGACAGAGGAGCCTGGAGGCAACTGAAGCAATTTAGCAGGCACAGGAGTTTTCTCTAAGTCAGTGACAGTTATCCTACACCCTAAATGATGACACATAGTGGCCTGAACATCTGGAAAGAGAATCCCAGGGATAAGCAGTAAGAGTGAGGCTCAGGGGCAGGAATGAGTTGACATGACTCCCTGGGAATGAAACAGTGACCCGGGAGGCCAAGCCCAGTGATGAATGGGGACAGAAGCAGGAGATGTAGCCAGAGAAGTGGGCAGGGGCCAAATGGCACATAGCCTTATAGACCAGGGTGGCAAGTCTAGTTTATTTTCTATTTCTATTTGATTCTAAATGCAATAGAACACCCCTGGTGGGGTTTAACCACAGGAGGGTTTTAACAATGGTGACAAACCAATACGATCTAATTTTCTCCTTTTTAAACAGACTCTAGGACAGGGCTCTCCAACTTCCAGGACAGGGACAGTCCCTGGCCTGTTAGAAACTGGGCCACAAAGCAGGACATGAACAGCTGAAAAGCAAGAGAAGCTTCATCTGTATTTACAGTAGCTCACCATAGCTTGCATTACTGTCTGAGTTCCACCTCCTGTCATATCAGTGGTGGCATAATAAATGTAAAGTGCTTGAATCATCCCCAAACCATCCCCCTGCCCTTCATCTGTGGAAAAACTGTCTTCCATGAACCTGGTCCCTGGTGCCAAAAAGGTTGGGAACTGGTGCTCTAGGAGGATGGGATTAACATAAACATATATAATAGATAATCAACAAAAATCTATTGTAGAGCACAGGGAACTCTATTCAATACTCTGTAATAACTTAAATGGGAAAAGAATCTGAAAAAGAAATATATATATATATATATATATATGTATAGCTGAATCACTTTGTGGTACACCTGAAACTAACACAACATTGTAAATCAACTATACTCCAATATAAAATAAAAAAAAATTTTTAAATCATTCTATTTTGTAAAGAACAAACTGCAGTGAGGCAAAAATAGATATGGGGGACCAGTTGGAAGGCCATTTCAGGAGTGCAGACAGGAACGGTGGGCAAGGGGTAAGCGCTGGTGTAGACATGTGGCCAAACACAGCACACATTTTGGAAGCATCTTCACATCCTTCAACCCACTTGATTGATTGGTCATGAAGGTGAGGAAAAAAAAAAAAGCAGGGATGATTCCTAGATTAACGAATCAGCCCAATGCCTAGAACACAATAAGAAGCACTCAATGAATGATTACTCAACAATTGGATAAATGAGTATAAAACAACTCAACATCAGCATCTTGAACATAATTATGTGCCAACATGTCTGCTACAGACAAAAGTGCTCCAGGCCATCAAAAAAAAAAAAAAAAAAGATGTCAGTGTGGATTCAGATTGTCTAAGAAGTGGGATTTGAAATTTGACTCCAAAGATGGATATTACTGGTATTGAGAAACAAACACAAGCCATGATTCTAGGGAAGGAGATACAAATGAGCCTGATATGTTTTGGGTGGTTTTTTTGGCTCCGGGATATTTTTCAAGGGTGGGGGTTTCAGAGGAAGCATAGAGACAACTCTGTTGGCAAAGCAGAGAATAGAGACACAGTTGGCTGAATATGAAAGCAGGAGAGGAATGCGAAGCATCGTGAATGCCAGGCAGCAGTTTGGATTCAGAAAGCAACAGAGATCCATCATGGGTTCTTGTCTAGGGCAGCGACGTGCTGGCAGTGGGTGATTTATGTCTTGGATTTGGACGGTCTGGGGCTGGAGGTGGGTGACACAACATGGGAGACAGCAAATTGGGTAGAATTACAGTAATCTAAGCACTGGATTCAATAATCTACCCTCTCCCTAGGGGGTGGGGGGTGGGGAGAGAAAAAAAACTACAGTGCCCAAGTCTGGACCAACTAGGAAGAAATAGATATGCCAGAGGCTCTCAGAGTTGGCCAGAAGAGACTGGGCTGGAGAACGGGGTAGTGGGGGGAAGTGGTCAGGAGGAGAAAGCAATTCCACCTCCAGCCAATAAAGCAGCATTTCCTGAAGCCTGAGGAGAACATGGGAGCTTTCAGCTGCAGGTGGCTGGGTGCCCTGGGCCAATCTGTGTTTTTTCATCTACTCAGTGGACATGAATTTGAGCAAACTCCAGAAGATAGTGAAGTACAGAGAAGCCTGGTATGCTGCAGTCCATGGGGTCACAAAGAGTCGGACATGACTGGACGACTAAATAACAATCATCTCTTTCAGATTTCAAAATCTAAGTAGAATTCCTGGTCCTCCCCAGGGCATTTGCAGTAGCCTTGAGTGGTCCTTATCTGTGGGGAACATCCTCCTTAATAAACAAAGACATAAAAGAAGAGTCAGGACCTAACCCAGGGAGTGTGGGGAGATGCCCAACTGAAATTGAAGGAGAAGCAAGTCCTTTTCCCTTTCACATTCATGGTGCTGCTGGAACATGGCCCTTTCCCACCAAATATACATCACAGATCCGAGAGTGCAAGGACCACGCCCAAGACCCCAGCAGTTCACTCAACTACACCTGGCTCCTTGGAAGCAGGAAGCAACAGAAAAGAGCCAGTGGACCGTGGAGTCAGGTCTCCCCGATGAAAAGAACAGAATGCGAGAGAGAGACAAAGTCAGCAGCAGCCTCTGGTGGAAACTTGCCGTGTTACAGCCGGGAAGCTGGGGCTCCTCCGACTCAGGAAATGGGGGGAGCAGGCCTGACAACCAGTAGTCAGCAACAAAACGCCAGATTCTGCTAAAGAGGCTGGGCTGGTTCTAAATGATAACCATCTGCTCAGGAGCCCAGTGCAGCCTGCTGGGTGGGCCATGATTCACCGTCAGGCCACACCTGGGCCACCTGGCTCAGTCGCAGAGCAGCCAGTGTTCCCTGGGCTTAGACACAGACGGCAGCTTCCACTCCTCTCTTCTGTTTTGGCAGCACGGCAACTACATCATGGACGAAGCCTATTAAAGAGTCAGGGCCCTGGCTCATACTTCTCACACGCAGGCTGCTTGCTTGCACTGCCCTGCAACCCAAGAACGCCCATGACCTGCAGCAATGACAGAGAAGACGACAGCGGCTGGGCCATTTGGGGACAGGTTACAAAAGGCCTTTGCTGAGGGGTCCTGGGATCCTGAGCAAGGTAGAGACACAACCAACAGTGCGTTAGAAATAAACAGAAGGTAACTGATAATCAACAGGGACTTACTATAAAGCACAGGGACCTCTACTCCGTATTCTGTAATGACCTAAATGAGAGAAGAATCTGAAAAAGAATAGATACATGTATATGTGTAACCGAATCACTTTGCTATACACCTGAAAACTAACACAATATTGTAAATCAACTATATTCCAATACAAAATTTTAAAAATTCAATTAAAAAATTAAAAATAAAAATAGAAGATGGCGGAGGAATAGGATGGGGCGACCACTTTCTCCCCCACAAAATCAGCAAAAGAACATTTGAACGCTGAGTAAATCCCACCAAACAACTTCTGAATACCAGCAGAGGACATCAGGCACTCAGAAAAGCAGCCCATAGTCGTCGAAGTTCAGTTCAGTTCAGTCGCTCAGTCGTGTCCAACTCTCCGCGACCCCATGAATAACAGCACGCCAGGCCTCCCTGTCCATTACCAACTCCCGGAGTTCACTCAAACTCATGTCCACAGAGTCAGTGATGCCATCCAGCCATCTCATTCTCTGTCGTCCCCTTCTCCTCCCGCCCCCAACCTTTCCCAGCATCAGAGTCTTTTCCAGTGAGTCAACTCGTCGCATGAGGTGGCCAAAGTATTGCAGTTTCAGCTTTAGCATCAGTCCCTCCAATGAACATCCAGGATTGATCTCCTTTAGAATGGACTGGTTGGATCTCCTTGCAGTATAAGGGACTCTCAAGAGTCTTCTCCAACACCACAGTTCAAAAGCATCGATTCTTCGGCGATCAGCTTTCTTCACAGTCCAACTCTCACAACCATACATGACCATGGGAAAAACCATTGCCTTGACTAGACGGACCTTGGTCGGCAAAGTAATGTCTCTGCTTTTTAATATACTATCAAGGTTGGTCATAACTTTCCTTCCAAGGAGCAAGCGTCTTTTAATTTCATGGCTGCAATCAGCATCTGCAGTGATTTTGGAGCCCAAAAAAATAAAGTCTGACACTGTTTCCACTGTTTTTCCATCTATTTCCCATGAAGTGATGGGACCAGATGCCATGATCTTTGTTTTCTGAATGTTGAGCTTCAAGCCAACCTTTTCACTCTCCTCTTTCACTTTCATCAAGAGGCTTTTGAGTTCCTCTTCACTTTCTGCCATAAGGGTAGTGTCATCTGCATATCTGAGGTTATTGATATTTCTCCCAGCAATCTTGATTCCAGCTTGTGCTTCTTCCAGCCCAGCGTTCCTCATGATGTACTCTGCATATAAGTTAAATAAGCAAGGTGACAATATACAACCTTGACGTACACCTTTTCCTACTTGGAACCAGTCTGTTGTTCCATGTCCAGTTCTAACTGTTGCTTCCTGACCTGCATACAGGTTTCTCAAGAGGCAGGTCAGGTGGTCTGGGATTCCCATCTCTTTCAGAATGTTCCACAGTTTATTGTGATCCACACAGTCAAAGGCTTTGGCATAGTCAATGAAGCAGAAATAGATGTTTTTCTGGAACAAAAAAGGAGGTAGGAAATAGTATAAAAGATAAAAAGAGAGACAAAAGAGGGAGGGACGGAGCTCCATCCCAGGAAGGGAGGCTTAAAAAAATAGAGAGAGAAGTTTCCAAACACCTGGAAACACTGGCGAGTGGAACCTCAGAGGGCCGCATAACTGGGAGACAAAAGACATAAATAATTAAAACTCACAGACTAAGTGCCCAGAGGAAACTCTGAGTGGAGAGGCAGCGCAGACCCCCGCTTCCCCCACTAGCAGGCGGGGGCTGGGCAGGGAGGAGCGGGCAGGGTGCTTAGAGGGAGAACCGGGCTTGAACGCCCCAGGGCAAACTGAGGGCACGAACTTAAAATAGCAAAGCAGACACTGCAACTAAAAGGCGAAAAGGCTACGAAAAGCCTGCAAAAAGCCCCAACCCAGGACTCCGCCAGCCCCACCCACAGAACAGGGCGCTGAGCAGAGCGAGCTGGCAGCGGGCGGCCCATCCCCCAGCCCCCACCAACGCCGGCGGGGAGGGCAGCCAGCACTGGAGCGGGGGCAGCCGCGGCCCCAGAGAGGCTTCCCGTGCCAAGCTGCAGGCAGGCTCCCTTGCTGGCCAGGACTTCTTGGGCTCGGGCCGGTTGATATCCGCCTGAGAAAGTGCACTGGTTGTACTCCCAGAAAGCCGAGC
Source organism: Moschus berezovskii (assembly GCF_049115385.1). Lineage (NCBI taxonomy): Eukaryota > Metazoa > Chordata > Mammalia > Artiodactyla > Moschidae > Moschus > Moschus berezovskii. Next base: position 74,764,362 of record NC_142466.1, on the reverse strand, counting down.
AGAAGGGACCAGGAAGGGGACAAGTCGTAGCGACCGTGCTCACCAAACGCCTGGTCACCTGAGCTGCTCGGACCCGGGAAGACACGAAACGCAGGCCCAGCCAAGTCTGCGCCTTTGTGGAGTACCCGAGGACCTGAACCTGAGCCACTCAGACCTGGGAAGTGCAGGCAACCCAGCGCCAGCCACGGACAGCTCCCAGCAGAGCAACCTAGAGCCTAAGCAGCATAAACAGGGAAAGCACACACGCATCGAGTGGGAGCATTCCCAGTGTAGCCGAGACACTGCGAGCACTCCCCACAGAAGCCAGGGATATTTGTTAGCTGCGTTCCTCCCTCCCCACAGCAGGACTGAACAGGTGAGCCGGGAAAAAAAAAAGTGTCCACCACCACATCCTGGTGTCAGGACAGGAATTAGACACTGAGGAAACCAGAAAACAGAAGAGCTTTTTCAACAGAAGGAACTGCCTTGGAAGTAACAGAGGGAGAAGCCTTGAGCCTACTACAAGAATAAGACTGCAAAACAGAGGCAGAGGCTTAAGTCCAAATCCTGAGAACACCAGAGATCTCCTGTTCCAGAGAACATTAATTGATAAGTACTCATCAAATGCCTCCATACATACACTGAAACCAGGCACCACCCAAGGGTCAACAAGTTTCAGTGAAAGACATACTACGCAAACTATCCAGCAACACAGGAGAATAGCACTGAGCTTCAATATACAGGCTTCCCAAAGCCACTCCAAACCCATTGACATCTCAAACTCATTACTGGACACTTCATTGCACTCCAGAGAGAAGAAATCCAGCTCCACCCACCAGAACATCGACACAAGCTTCCCTAACCAGGGAACCTTGACAAGTCACCCATCCAATCCCACACACAACAAGGTAACTACATAATAAAGAGAACTCCACAAACTGCCAGAAGACGGAAAGGCCACCCCGAACACAGCAATATAAGCAAGATGAAGAGGCAGAGAAATAACCAGCAAGTAAAGGAACAGGATAAATGCCCACCAACACAAACAAAAGAGGAAGATATTGGGAACCTACCCGATAAAGAATTTCGAATTTTAATTGTGAAAATGATTCAAAATCTGGAAAGCAAAATGGAGTTACAGATAAATAAACTGGAGAAAAGGATTGAGAAGATGCAAGAAATGTTTAATAAGGAATTAGAGGAAATAAAAAAGAGTCAATATACAATGAATAATGCAATAGATGAGATCAGAAACACTCTTGAGGGAACAAACAGTAGAATAATGGAGGCAGAAGACAGGATAAGTGAGCTAGAAGATAGAATTGTAGAAATAAATGAAACAGAGACAGAAAAAGAAAAAAGAATTTAAAGAAATGAGGACAATATTAGAGACATATGGGACAATATTAAATGCCCCAACATTCGAATCATAGGAGTCCCAGAAGAAGAAGACAAAAAGAAAGACCATGAGAGAATACTTGAGGAAATAATAGTTGAAAATTTACCTAAAATGGGGAAGGAAATAATCACCCAAGTCCAAGAAACACAGAGAGTTCCTAACAGGATAAACCCAAGGTGAAATACTTCAAGGCATATATTAATCAAATCAACAAAGATCAAACACGAAGAACAAATATTAAAAGCAGCTAGGGAAAAACAACAAATAACACACAAGGGGATCCCCATAAGGATAACAGCTGATCTTTCAGCAGAAACTCTTCAGGTCAGGAGGGAATGGCAAGACATACTTAAAGTGATGAAAGAAAGTAACCTACAGCCCAGATTACTATACCCAGCAAGGATCTCATTCAAATATGAAGGAGAAATCAAAAGCTTTACAGACAAGCAAAAGCTGAGAGAATTCAGCATCACCAAACCAGCTCTCCAACAAATACTAAATGATCTTCTCTAGACAGGAAACACAGAAAGCATATATAAACTCGAACCCAAAGCAATAAAGAAAATGGCAACGGGATCATACTTATCAATAATCACCTTAAACGTAAATGGGTTGAATGCCTCAACCAAAAGACAAAGGCTGGCCGAATGGATACAAAAACAAGACCCCCATATATGTTGTCTACAAGAGACCCACCTCAAAACGAGGGACACATACAGACTAAAAGTGAAGGGCTGGAAAAAAATATTCCACGCAAATAGAGACCAAAAGAGCAGGAGTAGCAATACTCATATCAGATAAAATAGACTTTAAAACAAAGGCTGTGAAAAGAGACAAAGAAGGAAACTACATAATGATCAAAGGATCAATCCGAGAAGAAGATATAACAATTATAAATATTTATGCACCCAACATAGGAGCACTGAAAAATGTAAGACAAGTACTAACAAGTATGAAAGGGGAAATTAACAATAACACAATAATAGTGGGAGATTAATACCCCACTTACATCTATGGATAGATCAACTAAACAGAAAATTAACAAGGAAACACAAACTTTAAATGATACAATAGGCCAGTTAGACTTAATAGATCTCTATAGGACATTTCACCCCAAAACAATGAATTTCACCTTTTTCTCAAGTGCACACGGAACCTTTTCCAGGATAGATCACATCCTGGGCCATAAATCTAGCCTTGGTAAATTCAAAAAAATTGAAATCATTCCAAGCATCTTTTCTGACCACAATGCAGTAAGATTAGATCTCAATTACAAGAGAAAAACTATTAAAAATGCCAACATATGGAGACTGAACAACACGCTGCTGAATAATGAACAAATCATAGAAGAAATCAAAAGAGAAATCAAAATATGCATAGAAATGAATGAAAATGAAAACACAACAACCCAAAACCTCTGGGACACTGTAAAAGCAGTGCTAAGGGGGAAGTTCATAGCAATACAGGCACACCTCAAGAAACAAGAAAAAAGTCAACTAAATAACCTAACTCTACATCTAAAGAAACTAGAAAAGGAAGAAATGAAGAACCCCAGGGTTAGTAGAAGGAAAGAAATTGTAAAAATTAGGGCAGAGATAAATGCAAAAGAAACAAAAGAGACCATAGCAAAAATCAACAAAGCCAAAAACTGGTTCTTTGAGAAGGTAAATAAAATTGACAAACCACTAGCCAGACTCATCAAGAAACAAAGGGAGAAGAACCAAATCAATCAAATTAGAAATGAAAATGGAGAGATAACAACTGACAACACAGAAATACAAAGGATTATTAGAGAATACTATCAGCAATTATATGGCAATAAAATGAATAACTTGGAAGAAATGGACAAATTCCTAGAAAAGTACACCTTTCCAAAACTGAACCAGGAAGAAATAGAAAATCTGAACAGACCCATCACAAGCATGGAACTAGAGGAAGTAATCAGAAATCTTCCAGCAAACAAAAGCCCAGGTCCAGAGGGCTTCACAGCTGAATTCTACCAAAAATTTAGAGAACAGCTAACACCTATTCTACTCAAACTCTTCCAGAAAATTGCTGAGGAAGGGAAACTTCCAAACTCATTCTATGAAGCCACCATCACCCTAACCCCAAAACCTGGTAAAGATCCCACAAAAAAAGAAAACTACAAGCCAATATCACTGATGAACATAGATGCAAAAATCCTTAACAAAATCCTAGCAATCAGAATCCAACAACACATTAAGAAGATCATACATCATGACCAAGTGGGCTTTATCCCAGGAATGCAAGGATTCTTCAATATCCGCAAGTCAATCAATGTAATACACCACATTAACAAACTGAAAAATAAAAATCATATGATTATCTCAATAGATGCAGAGAAAGCCTTTGACAAAATACAACATCCATTTATGATAAAAACCCTCCAGAAAGTGGGAATAGAAGGGACATACCTCAACATAATAAAAGCTATATATGACAAACACACAGCAAACATTATCCTCAACGGTGAAAAACTGAAAGCATTTCCCCTAAAGTCAGGAACAAGACAAGGGTGCCCACTCTCACCACTACTATTCAACATAGTTCTGGAAGTTTTGGCCACAGCAATCAGAGCAGAAAAAGACATAAAAGGAATACAAATTGGAAAAGAAGAAATAAAACTTTCACTATTCGCTGATGACATGATCCTCTACACAGAAAACCCTAAAGACTCTACCAGAAAACTACTAGAGCTAATCAATGAACACAGTAAAGTTGCAGGATATAAAATCAACACACAGAAATCACTTGCATTCCTATACACTAATAATGAGAAAATAGAAAGAGAAATTAAGGAAACTATTCCATTCACTGTTGCAACAAAAGGAATTAAATACTTAGGAATATATCTACCTAAGTACACAAAAGACTTGTACATAGAAAACTATAAAACACTAGTGAAAGTAATCAAAGAGGACACTAATAGATGGAGAAATATACCGTGTTCATGGATTGGAAGAATAAATATTGTGAAAATGAGTATACTACCCAAAGTAATTTATACATTCAATGCAATCCCTATCAAGCTACCAACGATATTTTTCACAGAACAAGAACAAATAATCTCACAATTTGTATGGAAATACAAAAAACCTCGAATAGCCAAAGCAATCTTGGGAAAGAAGAATGGAACCGGGGGAATTAACCTGCCGGACTTCAGGCTCTACTACAAAGCCACAATCATCAAGACAGTATGGTACTGGCATAAAGACAGAAATATAGATCAATGGAACAAAATAGAAAGCCCAGAGATAAATCCACGCACCTATAGACACCTAATCTTTTACAAAGGAAGCAAGAATATAAAATGGAGAAAAGACAGTCTCTTTAACAAGTGGTGCTGGGAAAACTGGTCAGCCACTTGTAAAAGAATGAAACTAGAACACTTCCTAATACCATACACCAAAATAAACTCAAAATGGATTAGAGAGCTAAATGTAAGACCAGATTCTATAAAACTCCTAGAGGAGAACATAGGCAAAACACTCTCTGACATAAATCACAGCAGGATCCTCCAAGACCCACCTCCCAGAATATTGGAAATAAAAGCAAAAATAAACAAATGGGACCTAATTAAAATCAAAAACTTCTGCACAACAAAGGAAACTATAAGCAAGGTGAAAAGACAGCCTTCAGAATGGGAGAAAATAATAGCAAATGAAGCAACTTATAAAGGATTAATCTCCAAAATATACAAGCAGCTCCTGCAGCTCAATTCCAGAAAAATAAGTGACCCAATCAAAAAATGGGCCAAAGAACTAAACAGACATTTCTCCAAAGAAGACATACAGATGGCTAACAAACACATGAAAAAATGCTCAACATCCCTCATAATCAGAGAAATGCAAATCAAAACCACAATGAGATACCATTTCACCAGTCAGAATGGCTGCTATCCAAAAGTCTACATGCAATAAATGCTGGAGAGGGTGTGGAGAGAAAGGAACCCTCTTACACTGTTGGTGGGAATGCAAACTAGTACAGCCACTATGGAGAACAGCATGGAGATTCCTCAAAAACTGGAAATAGAACTTCCATATGATCCAGCAATCGCACTCCTGGGCATACACACCTAGGAAACCAGAATTGAAAGAGACACATGTACTCCAATGTTCATTGCGGCACTGTTTATAATAGCCAGGACATGGAAGCAACCTAGATGTCCATCTGCAGACGAATGGATAAGAAAGCTTTGGTACATATACACAATGGAGTATTTTTCAGCCATTAAAAAGAATGCATTTGAATCAGTTCTAATGAGGTGGATGAAATTGGAGCCTATTATACAGAGTGAAGTAAGCCAGAAAGAAAAACATCAATACAGTATACTAACACATATATATATATGGAATTTAGAAAGATGGTCACCTTAACCCTGTATAGGAGACTGCAAAAGAGACATAGGTATATAGAACAGACTCTGTGGGAGAGGGTGAAGGTGGGATGTTTGGGGAGAACGGCATTGTAGCATGTATATTCAGTTCAGTTCAGTCGCTCAGTCGTGTCCGACTCTCCGCGACCCCATGAATCACAGCACACCAGGCCTCCCTGTCCATCACCAACTCCAGGAGTTCACTCAAACTCATGTCCACAGAGTCGGTGATGCCATCCAGCCATCTCATTCTTGGTCGTCCCCTTCTCCTCCCACCCCCAACCTTTCCCAGCATCACCCTCCCACCTCCCTCTTCCCCATATCCTCCCTCCAGGTCATCCTCGTGCACCAGCACCAAGTATCCTGTATCATGCGTTGAACCTGGACTGGTGATTCATTTCACATATGATAATATACACACCAGTCCAGGTTCGACGCATGACACAGGATACTTGGGGCTGGTGCACGAGGATGACCTGGAGGGAGGATATGGGGAAGAGGGAGGTGGGAGGGGGGTTCAAGAAAGGGAACACATGTACACCCGGGGCGGATTCGTGTCAATGTATGGAAAACCAACCAATATATTAATGTAAGGTAATTTGCCTCCAATAAAATAAATTTTAAAATAATAATAATAATATCAAAAAAAAGTAAATAAAAATAATCTTACCCAGCTGATCGTTTGTCCTCCCCATAACATTTTCAAAGGAACTCTCACACAAGAGACATGATTATTGGTGTGCAAGCCATATGGTACTCAGTTCAGGACTCGCCAGGAGAAGCTGGAATGGAACATGTGGTTTAGGCTCACAGATCTATATGGATCTTTCTGGACCAAACACATGGGCGTGTCTGTGAAAAGAAAGTGAGAAAGGATACAGTGGGCTCAAGCCCTGTGGTAACACTCCCACCCTGCAGTGTTCCAGAAGAGCTGTGGCTAGATCGCCCTCTGGAGGCAGGATGGAGAAGAGCAGCAAACCTGAGCACCAAGGACATCAGTGTGGCCAGTAACGAAATGAACCATTGCCTTCCCTGGTGGTTCAGATGGGAAAGAATCTGCCCGCAACGCGGGAGACCTGGGTTCAATCCCTGGCTTGGGAAGATCCCCTGGAGAAGGGAAGGCCTACCCACTCCAGTATTCTGGCCTGGAGAATTCCATGGGTTGTATAGTCCGTGGAGTTGCAAATTGCCAGACACAACTGAGTGACTTTCACAAGTCCCACATGAAGAGCAACATTCTGCCTCCAGTTTTTCCCTGTGGTCTGTCTGTCAATGTGCTCCCTTATAATCAGGGCTCTTTCTCTAGCATAGAAGCCTGCAGTACCTTGAGTAACCCAGGTTGAGGGTATCTTCTATATTCCAAAAGTGAATTAATCCAATCATGAGTCTTTATAGTGTTCCTCTTTTCCAAATTTCCAAAGTTTACGTAAGATGCACAACAATACGCCTGCACTCCAGCAACCACACAGCTTCAAAATACAGAAGACTTATATAAAGCAATGTGTGTGCTCAGTTGTTTCCAACTCTTTGTGACCCCATAGACTGTAGCTCACCAGGCTCCTCTGTCCATGGTATTCTCCAGGCAAGAATATGGGGGGTTGTCATTTCCTAATCCAAGGGATCTTCCCAACTCAGGGATAGAACTTGTGTTTCTTGTGTCATTGGCAGGAAGATTCTTTACCACTGCACCACTTGGGAAGCCCAAATAAAGCAGTAGCATTTCCCAAACAAAAGTTAAGTCTCACTTTGCTGCCAATCTTAAATAGAGCAGAGTAGTAAATACCCAGGGAAGAAGAAAAAAGAGAATCCTAAACTAATTTGAAATGAACTTGCTATTGAGCTGACTTGTGCCACCGTGTGCAAGTTTTACAAAGTTTTACAAAGTTTTAATGAGTCTGCTCAAGTCTGAGGTAGATGGCAGCACAGGCCATCCAGGGTATTGACCTTTAGTTCAGTGACCTGACCTTCTAGCACCTAAAGGATGAAGGGTGGTGTGGGGAGGGACTATGAGTGGATGTGACTCTTTGCCATCCCATGGACTGTAACCAGCTAGGTTCCTCTGTCCATGGGATTTCCCAGGCAAGAACACTGGAGTGACTTGACATTCCCTTCTCCAGGGGATCTTCCCAAATCAGGAATTGAACCCAGGTCTCCTGCACTGCAGGCAGACTCTTTATCATCTGAGTCACCAGGGAAGCCCTGTGAGTGGATGCTGGTTTATTAAATTAGCAATTTCCAGAACTTCCCCAGTGGTTAAGATTCCATGCCCCCGATTTGGGGGCACAGGTTTGATCCTTGGTTGGAGAACTAAGACCCTGCATGCTGGCCAAAAAAAAAAAAATTTCTTTTTAATTAGCAATTCCCTAAAACATCTCCAGAGGCCAAAGAAGAATCTTGCCTCAACCTTCTAGTCCTGGAACATTGATTTGAGTTTCACTTCCCCAGTGGCTGTCCAAACATCCTCTTCCACCACCAGGTTTCCTATGGCAGCACAGCTTGACTTCCCCAAATAATAAGATAGCATATCAAGTACCTGATATCTTGAGGAGTAGCATATCTCCTCCTGAAATCTCCCCTGATGCCTCAGCTTGTGAATCGCTTCTCTCTACTCAGAAATCCTCTGGCCCCTATCTGTGCCTCTCTTGTAAGTATAAATGTCTATAATTTCTCTCTCCCCTCAGTTCAGTTCAGTTCAGTCGCTCAGTCGTGTCCGACTCTTTGCAACCCCATGAACCACAGCACACCAGGCCTCCCTGTCCATCACCAACTCCCGGAGTTCACTCAAACTCATGTCCATCGAGTCGGTGATGCCATCCAGCCATCTCATTCTCTGTCGTCCCCTTCTCCTCCTGCCCACAATCCCTCCCAGCATCAGTCTTTTCCAGTGAGTCAACTCGTTGCATGAGGTGGCCAAAGTATTGCAGTTTCAGCTTTAGCATAAGTCCTTCCAAAGAATACCCAGGATTGATCTCCTTTAGAATAGACTGGTTGGATCTCCTTGCAGTCCAAGGGACTCTCAAGAGTCTTCTCCAGCACCACAGTTCAAAAGCATCAATTCTTCGGCGCTCAGCTTTCTTCACAGTCCAACTCTCACATCCATACATGATCACGGGAAAAACCATAGCCTTGACTACACAGACCTTGGTTGGCAAAGTAATGTCTCTGCTTTTTAATATACTATCTAGGCTGGTCATAATTTTCCTTCCAAGGAGTGTCTTTTAATTTCATGGCTGCAATCAGCATCCGCAGTGATTTTGGAGCCCAAAAAAATAAAGTCTGACAGTGTTTCCACTGTTTCCCCATCTATTTCCCATGAAGTGATGGGACCAGATGCCATGATCTTCGTTTTCTGAATGTTGAGCTTCAAGCCAACCTTTTCACTCTCCTCTTTCCCTTTCATCAAGAGGCCTTTGAGTTCCTCTTCACTTTCTGCCATAAGGGTGGTGTCATCTGCATATCTGAGGTTATTGATATTTCTCCCGGCAATCTTGATTCCAGCTTGTGCTTCTTCCAGCCCAGCGTTCCTCATGATGTACTCTGCATACAAGTTAAATAAGCAGGGTGACAATATACAACCTTGACGTACTCCTTTTCCTATTAAGATTGTAAAATCTTTGAGGATAGAACTAAGAACAAATATCATCAGAATTTTTCTTCTTCTTTATATGGGAAAGAGAAACTCCACAGAGCTCTTCTTCGGAGTCCAGGCATTCATTCATGGCTCCCACTGCCCTCAGGTGACTCCAACGAACCTTGCAGAGAAGGCCGAGCTGGAAGATCCAACCCTATAGACAAGTGGAGCAGGAAGTGGCTTGGCAGGTGTGCTTTGGAGAATGCAAGGAATTTCCCAGTTGTGCCTCCAATCTCCCACCTGAAGACCCACCATTAGTCATACATTCCTCGCCATCTTTGAGGGTTTCTCTTTGGCAATTCCCTTGTTTTGTTCTTGTTGTTCAGTCATAAGTCATGTCTGACTCTTTGTGACCGCATGGACTGCAGCACACCAGGCTTCCCTGTCCTTCACTATCTCCTAGATTTCCTCTTGAATAAATTCTAAATAACCCATAGAAGAAAAACATCTTAAGCTCTAAGTATGCAGTGCCTCAGTAGAGGATTTACTGGCTATCAGACGTAAGCAAAGTTTTATTCAGTATGTGACTGTGTTAGTGTTGGCGGGCCAGGCATTAAGGCAGGGATCTGAGAATATGAAAATCCATGAGGGTGAGACTCGTTTTGTTTGCTTCTATAACCCCAGCTCCTGAACTGATACCAGATTGAACTGATAGAGAGATAACCCCAGCACCTATTATTGGTGCTCAGGAAATGTTTGTTGAATAATAAGGAATGAATGAGTAGATGAATGACAGTAAGCCCAGAAGGCAGGTATTCTCCAGGGGAAATTTGGAAGGCCAAAAAACAAATTTACTGGTGGCAGAGTGGATTCCTTATTCTTTCTGTATGACCCCCATGGTGCCTTAGACAGCCTAAGAAATGCTCAGGAAATTCACTGCAACTGTACTCTTGCTCCTTACAGTCTTGCTAGGTGACCCTGAAGCTTGGCCCAGGAATAATGCCACTGCCCCCGCGCAGCGGTAACCAGGGGGCCAATGCAGACCAAATACCAGTCTTGCCACCAGGGGGCAATGCAGACCAAACTCCAAGGTTTTAGCATCCAACCCTCTGGGGGCTGACTGACAGCAGGGGGCCCCCAAATGCCATTTTGGACCACCAAATACACTACTCCCTTCCTTGCCCAGTCGTTAATATCAAAATCTCACCTGAGCAGCTTTGTTTCTCAGACCTACTGCAACAGAGACAGTAGTTTAAAAGCTACACTGAAATCCACTCAATCAATGAAAACAGTGGCCTGTGTTTTGGGAAAAGAAAACTGCAGTCACTGTTAGGGACCTTCCCTACTATTATTTTCTAAGCAACTAAGGTGTTATTCCTGAGGAGCCTGAAGCAACCTATGGATGATTCATATTTAACTGGTAATTAAGATGCAGCAAGTACCGCGTAATATCTATGAAAAGCACGCAGAAGCTTTCCCAGGAACAATGCCAAGTGCTAGACTATTATCTAGTATTTTGAATCAAACTGGGTCAGGCCCTCAGACAGTATTCTGACCCCTTCATTGTTAAATCGTGAAAAAGGGTTGAGAGCAGAAAAGAGGCAGGCCCAAGATAAAGAAAGAAGCAAAAAAGGAAATATTTATTTATCCAGGTACTGTGTCCCATTAGGCAAGTAAAATACTGTATTTACTTAACCTCTACTGGACTATCATTAACACCCATTTTCTCACATGAGAAAGTAGACTCCTAAAGGGATTACAACACTCTTTGCTTTATTTCACTTGCTCTTTCATTCAGCATTTGTTTTGAGCCAGGAACTCTGCAAAGCAATAGGGATATTGAGACTACAAAGTAGTACTTAAGGTGAGTAGACAAATAGACACAGACATTATGACTACTGAGTATAGTGAGGATTATAGCTTCAGTCCTACTTTAAGCCAAGGCTTTTTCTTTTACTCCATTTGATGCCTTCTACTAATAGCCAGCCCCTTTCCCCAGGGCAGGGTCCTTCATGTCCTGTTTGTATCTCTGTTATTTAGACTAGTACCTTGTTCTACTCCTCAGATGACTGGGTGGCCAAATTAATGGAGAGATGAATGGTGGATGGATGGATGGATGAGTAGATGGACAAACGAACAGATGAATGAATGAATGAATCCTGGAGATCACAAATCAAAAAGGGGAAAGAAATGAAGTAATATTCAGTGAGACAGTGTTGGGCCTTCTTCATAACTATATTTTCATTATTTTCAGATATTTTCTCTCTCTGTTTGCTATAAACCACTTGAAAGCAAAGAGACTTCCCTGCATGTTTCTTACACACAGAACCCACTTCAGGGTTAGGTGTGCCCCAGATGCTCAGTAATTTGTGTGATGAGAAGACAGCCAAGACTGACTTCGTTCTCACTCCTGATCCTTTGATACCTTATGGGAGTGAATATGAATCTTCTTCCTCTCAGGCAAAGAGCAAGAACAAGCCATAGAAAACCCAAGGGCCTGGAGGTCTGAATTCTGGGTCTTGGAGACCTCACCCCTGGAATAAATTAATGAGAGCCTTTAGAAGAAGAATCCCAGAGGTCCCAGTCCTGACAGGAACCTCCCAGCTGTGTCTGGAGGAAAGTCCCTGAGCATCTTGTGAGCTCCAGGCATCCACAGGCGTCCACCAGTGGGATAGGCAGATCACCCCCCAATACCAGGGAGGAGACTGCGGGAGCAGGGCTGGCCGCTCAGGAGCGGGGAGGGGAGGAAATGGGAGTGGAGACCCTTTGGCACATCCAGCCCTGGCAGCTCTGAGTATGCCCTCCTTATGTGGCCCCAGGAGTCACTCCTGAGCCCTCAGACCCATGACAGAGCCCATAGGGAGTCCAAGGTCAGACTTGAGGTTTCTGAAGTGCTGAATCTTGCCCTGGCATTTTAACTAATAAATCTGAATTTCTTTTAGGCCCCATCTCCTTCCCTGAGTCTCAGTTTGCTAATCCCTAAAAAAGTCATGACGAGTTTCCGGGAGTTAGTGCATGAAAGCACTGCACACACGACATGAACTCAGTAGTTATATCCCTGTCCCTCCTGCTTCACCACCTTTTGACACTGCCCCACCATTTCCTCATGGGAGAAATGGAGACAGCAGCCCCCAGGCCAGCCTCATCCTGGAAACTCTGTGCAGATCATGTGAAAGAAGAGGTAAAACCTGGAAAGTCTACAGGCAAGCGTGAAAAGTGAGTGTTAGTAGCCGTTCAGTCTTGTAGAGCCCACCAGGCTCCTCTGTCTGTGGAATTCTCCAGGCAAGAATACTGGAGAGGGTTGCCATGTCCTCCTCCAAGGGATCTTCCCAATCCAGGGATCAAACCTGGGTCTCCTGTGTTACAGGCAGATTCTTTACTGTCTGAACCACCAGGGAAGCCCAAAGTAGACAAGCAAAGAAAATGCAAAGGTAAGGTTAAATTAATTAACACAGAATGGAGCAGGCCAGGCAGTGCAAATCAGAGGTGACAGAATCCCCTCAGTCTTACCTGTCTCTGGAGCTTTCCCCACCTTCCCACCTGGCAAACTCTCACAGTTCCTCCAGGCATTGGAAAGGCTTCTTCACTCTCCTCAGAGATGGCTGGAGGGACTGATGGGCCTGGAGATAAGCAGTCTTCACAGGAGCTTAAATTCCATGCACCAGTGCAGGCTTGCTGCCCTTTGGCCTCTCAAGGGGGCTGGGTTCCTGCCTCTTCTGGACTTTGTCTCCGTGACTGGGAAGAGGTCAGGAAGACTGAAGCTATTGGCCCTTCAGTGTCTGTGAATGTTCTAGAATCAGATCTGCTCAAGGAGCTCCCCCTTCATGAAGTCACCCTAGACAGAAATTGGCAGAGCTAGTTCCTTCCTGTGGGTGACAGGCAAGGTGACAGAGGCTGGACTTGGAATGGGGAGTGGGGACTGGTGGCCAGGTCTGAGTCTCACTCTAGAATACTGTGTGACCTTGAATATGTTCCTCAGCTCTCTAGACCTTGTTTGTTTGTGTTTTTACGTTCAAGGTAATAATGATTGCTTTGAGACTTAAATAATTAAATATAAATATAGGATATAAAACAATGTCTGTCTCAATAAATTTAAACTAAATAAATGAATGGATGAATGACTCTCAAATCTCAGGACCAGAAAGAGATTTGGGGCAAGCTGGAGGTGGCCCCAATAAACAGCAGTTTTCAACAGGCTAAACCAGGAATACCTGTTAACCCTCTGTGGAAGGAATGGGGAAGAACCTTGCTCTGAGGAATGGAGTTTGGTTGGGAGAAGGGGGAAGTATGGATAGGAAAAAGATCATTCAAAAGCTCATCGCCAAAAAAAAAAAAAAAAACAAAACAGCTCACAGACATACAGAACAGACTTATGGTTTCCAAAGGGGAAAGGGTAACAGGGAGGGAAGGACTGGGAGTTTGGGATCATCAGATGCAAACTAGTATATACATATAGGATGGATAAACAACCAGGTCCTACTCTTTAGCACAGGTAACTATAGTCAATATCCTGTGATAAACCATAATGGAAAAGAATATATGTATAACTGAGTCACTTGTCTGTATAGCAGAAATTAACAAAACATTGTAAATCACCTATATTTTATTACATTTTTTTAATAACCTCTGTTCAGTATCCTTCAATGGCTCCCACTTATTCAGGTCTGAATGCCTCAGCCAGCATCTGAGGTCCCCTTGGCTTGACCCAGGCTAACTCCCCACCCTGACTTCTCTGTCTCCTCACCCACAACCCTCACCTCCTCTGGACCAGTCTGCTCATCAGTGCCTGGATAGGTAGGCCTAGCACATCTCGTGGATGCAGGAAAATGAACCCTCAAGACCCAGCAGCTCCTTCTTACCCTCATGTGGCCCCTCAGGGATCTCCTTCTTCCCCAACTCAGCACTTTGCTGTACAGCTCCTTTTAGCCCTTTTCGCTGTCACTTTTCAAATATCAGGCTGAGTCTCTGCAACTAGAAGGTAAGCTCCACAGGGATAAGAATATGTATGTGTGTGTGTGTTTATTTTCACATTTTTATATGAATACCTATGTATTCAAGAATATAGTATTGATCTGTCTATATATTTATAGGGCTTCCCAGGCAGCATAGTGGTAAAGAATCCACCTGCCAATGCAGGAGACACAAGAGACGTGGGTTCAATCCCTGGCTCAGGAAGATCCCCTAGAGGAGGAAATAGCAACCCACTCCAATATTCTTGCCTGCAAAATTCCATAGACAGAGGAGCCTGACAGCTACAGTCCATGGGGTCACAAAGAGTTGGACATGACTAAGCACACACACACACACACACTCATATGAATACTGGAGTGGGTAGCTAGTATTCATCAAGGGCTCTTCCTGACCAGAGGCTGAACCCAGGTCTCCTGCTCTGCATGCAGATTCTTTACCATCTGAGCCACCAGGGAAGCCCCCATTTATGCCCATATTCATTCTTTATCTACATCAATATCCAGATGGAGGTTGAGGTAGAATTATAGTTAGATAGATATAGATAGATTGGCCACAAGAACAACCTCTCCATCCTATGTATGTGCCTCCTTAAATGAGTTTGCGCCACCCATCAAAATCCAATCAATGTGTCTCCTTCCCTTGAACTTGGCCTGCTCTGTGGCTTGCTTTGACAGCTAGACAGGAGAACTAGAGTACAACAGATGTGCCATTGTATGCCTTTCTAGCCTAGGTCTCAACAGTATTTACAACTTCTGTTTTCACTTGCTGAGATTACAATTCTGCCATTGCCACATGACAAAGGCTGAGCTAGCCTTCTTGAAGATCATAGATCCTGGGGAGAGAGCCTGGATGACAACTGGATGGACCACCGGACTGTGAATGAGGTTGTTCTAGACCCCCCAGACCCACCATGTGACTGCAGGTGTATCAGTGACCCCTGGAGAAAGCACCCAACCTGACAACATCTTGTCATCTGTTTTCTGTCAGGATACCCTTCCCAAGCTGAGGCCAGCTCGAAGTATCGACCCTGGCCAATTTCAGAGGAAATAAGATAGTTGATGTTTTAAGCCACCAAGTTTGGGGGGAGTTTTGATATAATGCAAAAATATTAATATTGGTGTGTGTGTTTAATGTGTCTGTGTGAATAGTTGAATGCTATGTAGATATTCAGTTCAGTTCAGTTCAGTCTCTCAGTCAGGTCCAACTCTCTGCGACTCCATGAATCACAGCACGTCAGGCCTCCCTGTCCATCACCAACTCCCGGAGTTCACTCAAACTCACCTCCATCGAGTCGGTGATGCCATCTAGCCATCTCATTCTCTGTTGTGCCCTTCTCCTCCTGCCCCCAATCCCTCCCAGCATCAGAGTCTTTTCCAGTGAGTCAACTCGTCACATGAGGTGACCAAAGTATTGGAGTTTCAGCTTTAGCATCAGTCCTTCCATGAACACCCAGGATTGATCTCCTTTAGAATGGACTGGTTGGATCTCCTTGCAGTCCAAGGGACTCTCAAGAGTCTTCTCCAACACCACAGTTCAAAAGCATCAATTCTTCGACGATCAGCTTTCTTCACAGTCCAACTCTCACATCCATACATGACCACAGGAAAAACCATAGCCTTGACTAGACGGACCTTTGTTGGCAAAGTAATGTCTCTGCTTTTTAATATGCTGTCTAGGTTGGTCATAACTTTCCTTCCAAGGAGTAAGCATCAGAATCAGAATTAGTTGAGTCAAAGACAAATATCATATGATATTGCTTAATGTGGAATCTTTTAAAAAAAAAAAAAAAGATACAAATGGACTTATTTACAAACCAAAAAGAGACCCACAGGTAAAGGAAACATAGTTTCCAAAGGGGAAGCAGGGAGGGATAAATTAGGAACATGGGTTTAGCAGATACAAGCTATTATATATAAAATAGATAACCAACAAGGACCTACTGTATATCACAGGGAAATATACTCAATATTTTGTAATAACTTATAAAGATGATACTTTCAGGGATCACTTCTATAGTTAGTAATAACCTATAAAAGAAAATAATCTGAAAAAGAATAGGTATATACTTATAACGGAATCATTGGGCTGTGTACCTGAATCAAACACACCTTTGTAAATCAACTAGACTTCAATTTTAAAATTCTTTTAAATAGTGATTTTTTAAAAAGAATTAGTTAAATAAATGAGTGGGTGAGTTCAAAGGCTTAATATGTTCCAATTCTGAGTCCATTAGTACAGAATCTGTTTGGTGGAGCTGACTTTACCCCTTTCTGTCTTCTCTCAGAAAGAGAAAAAATTAAGTGGGATTTGAAAGAATTTTACCTGCTTCTTCTTAGGGATATTAGAGATATAGAGAAAGGGCCTAACTCAGTGCTTTTCCTTCAACTCATGAAAGCCTCCAAAGTGTGGTATCAGGAAAATGAACTAGAAACCGGGAAATAGCTGCTGGGGGCCCTGCTTTACCCCTCATTGGCTGTGTCCTTGAACACGGTCGGCTTCCTCTCTCTGAGCTCCAATTTCCCTCTCTCTGTGTGAAAACTGTCCTTCGAGAGCTTAGAGTCCTCTCCCATCTGTTTGTTGATGTTGTT
This sequence comes from Moschus berezovskii, assembly GCF_049115385.1. Classification (NCBI taxonomy): domain Eukaryota; kingdom Metazoa; phylum Chordata; class Mammalia; order Artiodactyla; family Moschidae; genus Moschus; species Moschus berezovskii. The sequence continues at coordinate 74,747,458 of NC_142466.1, read as the reverse complement.
CGGTTGCTAAGTGATGTCCAACTCTTTCTGACCCCATGGACTGCAGCAGGCAGGCTTCCTCTGTCCTCCACTGTCTCCTACATTTTGCTCAAAGTCCTGTCCATTGAGCTGGTAACATTACATAACATTACCCAAATTGTTGGTGAGGATGCTTTAACTCTCTTCATTCGCCTCATGGCATATTCCTTTGAGAACTAGTTTCCAGTGAGCTTAATTTGGATGGGGAGTGCCTTTGTATTTGAGGGGACAGAAAATAGGACTCAAAAAAGGGAGCTGAGACCCCTTAGATTTTACCATAAAGCAGGATGTAGACACAGCAGATGCAGTTTGGAGGTTGGCTTGAACACCTGGTTACACTGAATCTCAGATTTTGATTGTCTCATGATCTGCCTGGCAAACTTTAACTGGAATTCCTAGGAGATGATGGTTTATAAGATGATCCTGAGTAGGCTTCAGAAATAGCTATGGAGAAAGACAATTTCCATCCTGATGTCTGACTGGAATGTGCAAAGAACAAATTGTGCCTGCTTTCACTGCCTGCCATCAACTGTGATAATTTTTTCGATGATGATAATGGCCAGCCGTTATGGAAGGTCTATCTTCCCAGTCACCTTACACTGGAGATGCTGCTTGTCTCATTTTAAATGTGAAGAAACGGAAACAGAGTGGTGAGGTAAGTTGTCCAGTGTCACATAATTAAGAAGCTCAGTGTCAAGACATGTGTGCAGGTTCAGTTGTGTCCGACTCTTTGTAACCCCATGGACTGTACCCGCCAGGCTCCTCTGTCCATGGGATTTCCCAAGCAAGAATACTGGGGTGCTTTGCCATCCCCTCCTCCAGGGGATCTTCCCAACCCAGGTACTGAACCCAAGTATCGTGCATCTCCTGCATTGTCAGGCATATTCCTTACCACTGGATCAAAGCCAAGGAGCAAATCCAAATGCATCTGATTCTAAAACACAACCATTTTCACCATATCATACCATCCTTGGCCCCATCCAGTCTTCTGTTTCCTGCCAGAATCTTCTTCTAGATAAGGGAGGGACTTTTCACAAAACAGGCTTAACACCTAAGTCAGAGGGCTGTTATGAGCACTGAGCAGACTGTGAGTGGGGCCATCTTCACACGACGGTTTCATACCAACTTCACATGGAACCTGACTTAGATCCACTCTATTCCCAATTCTATCACTTAAAAAAGGAGGTACTGTATAATTTAAGTGAATAAAGATACATCAGTTCAGTTCAGTCGCTCAGTCATGTCCAACTCTTCATGACCCCTTGGACTGCAGCACGTCAGGCCTCCCTGTCCATCACTAACTCCTGGAGCTTATGCAAACTCATGTCCATTGAGTCGGTGATGACATCCAACCATCACATCCTCCATCATCCCCTTCTCTTCCTGCCCTCAACCTTTCCCAGCATCAGGGTCTTTTCCAATGAGTCAACTCTTCACATGAGGTGGCCAAAGTATTGGAGTTTCAGCTTCAACATCAGTCCCTCCAATGAATATTCAGGACTGATTTCCTTTAGGATTGACTGGTTGAATCTCCTTGCAGTCCAAGGGACTCTCAACAGTCTTCTCCAACACCACAGTTCAAAAGCATCAATTCTTTGGCACTCAGCCTTCTTTATAGTCCAACTCTCACATCCATACATGACTACTGGAAAAACCATAGCCTTCACTAGATAAAACTTTGTTGGCAAAGTAATGTCTCTGCTTTTTAATATGCTGTCTAGGATGGTCATAACTGTTCTTCCAAGGAGGAAGCATCTTTTAACTTCATGACTGCAGTCACCATCTGCAGTGATTTTGGAATCCTCAAAAAATAAAGGACACTGCCACTCTTTCCACTGTTTCTACATCTATTTGCCATGAAGTTATGGGACCAGATGCCATGATCTTTGTTATTTGAATGTTGAGCTTTAAGCCAACTTTTTCACTCTCCTCTTTCACTTTCATCAGAGGCTCTTTAGTTCTTCTTCATTTTCTACTATAAGGGTGGTGTAATCTATATATCTGAGGTTATTGATATTTCTCCCGGCAATCTTGATTCCAGCTTGTGCTTCTTCCAGCCCAGCGTTCCTCATGATGTACTCTGCATATAAGTTAAATAAGCAGGGTGACAATATACAGCCTTGACGTACTCCTTTTCCTATTTGGAACCAGTCTGTTGTTCCATGTCCAGTTCTAACTGTTGCTTCCTGACTTGCATACAGATTTCTCAAGAGGCAGGTCAGGTGGTCTGGTATTCCCATCTCTTTCAGAATGTTCCACAGTTTATTGTGATCCACACAGTTTAAGGCTTTGGCATAGTCAATAAACCAGAAATAGATGTTTTTCTGGAATGCTTGCTTTTTCGATGATCCAGTGGATGTTGGCAATTTGATCTCTGGTTCCCCTGTCTTTTGTAAAACCAGCTTGAACATCTGGAAGTTCATGGTTCACATACTGTTGAAGCCTGGCTTGGAGAATATTGAGCATGACTTTACTAACGTGTGAGATGAGTGCAATTGTGCGGTAGTTTGAGCATTCTTTGGCATTGCCTTTCCTTGGGATTGGTATGAAAACTGACCTTTTCCAGTCCTGTGGCCACTGCTGAGTTCTCCAAATTTGCTGGCACATTGAGTGCAGCACTTTCACAGCATCATCTTTCAGGATTTGAAATAGCTCAACTGGAATTCCATCATCTCCACTAGCTTTATTCATAGTGATGCTTCCTAAGGCCCACTTGACTTCACATTCCAAGATGCCTGGCTCTAGGTGAGTGATCACATCATCGTGGTTATCTGGGTCATGAAGATCTTTTTTGTACAGTTCTTCTGTGTATTCTTGCCACCTCTTCTAAATATCTTCTGCTTCTGTTAGGTTCATACCATTTTTGTCCTTTATCGAGCCCATCTTTGCATGAAATGTTCCCTTGGTATCTCTAAATTTCTTGAAGAGATTACTAGTCTTTCCCATTCTATTGTTTTCCTCTATTTCTTTGCACTGATCACTGAAGAAGGCTTTCTTATCTCTCCTTGCTATTCTTTGGAAATCTGCATTCTAGTGGGTTTATCTTTCCTTCTCTCCTTTGCTTTTCGCTTCTCTTCTTTTCACAGCTATTTGTAAGGCCTCCTCAGACAGCCATTTTGCTTTTTTGCATTTCTTTTTCTTGGGGATGGTCTTGATCCCTGTCTCCTATACAATGTCATGAACCTCCATCCATAGTTCATCAGGCACTCTGCCTATCAGATCTAGTCCCTTAAATCTATCTCTCATTTGCACTGTATAATCATAAGGGGTTTGATTTAAGCCATACTTGAATGTCTAGTGGTTTTCCCCATTTTCTTAAATTTAAGTCCGAATTTGGAAATTAAGAGTTCATGATCTGAGCTACAGTCAGCTCCCAGTCTTGTTTTTGCTGACTGTATAGAGCTTCTCCATCTTTGGCTGCAAAGAATATAATCAATCTGATTTCTGTGTTGACCATCTGGTGATGTCCATGTGTAGAGTCTTCTCTTGTGTTGTTGGAAGAGGTGTTTCTAGGTGTTTCTAGGTGTTTGCTATGACCAGTGTGTTCTCTTGGCAAAACTCTATTAGCCTTTGCCCTGCTTCATTCCGTACTCCAAGCCCAAATTTACCTGTTACTCTAGGTGTTTCTTGACTTCCTACTTTTGCATTCCAGTCCCCTAGAATGAAAAGGACATCTTTTTGGGGTGTTAGTTCTAGAAGGTCTTGTAGGTCTTCATAGAACCATTCAACTTCAGCTTCTTCAGCATTACTGGTCAGGCATAGGCTTGGATTACTGTGATATTGAATGGTTTGCCTTGGAAATGAACAGAGATCATTCTGTAGTTTTTGAGATTGCATCCAAGTACTCCTTTTTGTACTCTTCGGTTGACTACGATGCCTACTCCATTTCTTCTAAGGGATTCCTGCCCACAGTAGTAGATATAGTGGTCATCTGAGTTAAATTTACCCATTCCAGTCCATTTGAGTTCACTGATTCCTAAAATGTCAATGTTCACTCTGCCATCTTCTGTTTGACCACTTCCAATTTGCCTTGATTCATGGACCTAACTTTCCAGGTTCCTATGCAATATTGCTCTTTACAGCATCAGAGCTTGTTTCCATCATGAGTCACATCCACAACAGGGTGTTGATTTTGCTTTGGCTCTGTCTCTTCATTCTTTCTGGAGTTATTTCTCCACTCATCTCTGGTAGCATATTGGGCACCTACCATCCTGGGGAGTTCATCTTTCAGTGTCCTATCTTTTTGCCTTTTCATACTGTTCATGGGGTTCTCAAGGCAAGAATACTGAAGTGGTTCAGATACATAAATGTCTCCAGAAGCTTGGAGATCTCATCTGAAAACTCCTAAAATTTGACTTCAGCTCCTCCTCCCAAACCAAAGGCAGTCAGAGGATCACTGCAATATTAGGCACATGGACAAGGAAATATAGGACATGGTCCCTATCCCCAGGGAACGTAAAGTCCAGTCAACATGCTGCTGCTGCTGCTAAGTTGCTTCAGTCGTGTCCAACTCTGTGCGACCCCATAGACGGCAGCCCACCAGGCTCCACCATCCCTGGGATTCTCCAGGCAAGAACACTGGAGTGGGTTGCCATTTCCTTCTCCAATATGTGAAAGTGAAAAGTGAAAGTGAAGTTGCTCAGTCTTGTCTGACTAGTAGCGACCCCATGGACTGTAACCCACTAGGCTCCTCTGTCCATGGGATTTTCTAGGCAAGAGTACTGGAGTGGCTTGCCATTGCCTTCTGCGCCAGTCAACATAAAAACTCACAAAATGTAAATTTGAGCTTTGTGGTACTAACTTCAAGTATAAGATGAATGAGAAAAGAAAGATCCTTAAGGATTGGAGGGGAAAGGCAAAATAGGAGTTTTGGAACAAAATAAGAGTTTGAATTGAGACTTGAAGGAAAAATTGTTTGGTCAAGAGAAGAAGGAAGGGCTTACTTATCAGTGGGAGTAGCATGAGGGAAAGCCTAGGAGCGAGGAGGATGGGCTGTGCTCAGTCACTAAGTCGTGTCTGATTCTTGGCAACCCCATGGACTATAGTCTGCCAGACTCCTCTGTCCATGGAATTTTCTAGGCAAGAATACTGGAAGAGGTTGCCATTCCCTCTTCCAGGGGATCTTTCCAACCCAGGGGTCAAACCTGAGTCTCCTGCATTGGCAGACAGACTTTTTACACTTATTCCACCTGGGAAGCCCAGGGGGGAGGAGAGTAGAATATAAACCTTTTGGGGTCTGGGAGCTATCTGGGACCTAGTAGGAGAAAACCATGAGTGGCCCCATAGTGAGCGAGAAAGCCAGAGATCAGCAAAGGGTACACATGTTTGACACCCAGGCTCCATCCACCCATCCATCACACGTTCTAGAAGACTGAGTCATGCTTTCTACCCACACAGACCTACAGAGACAGATATATGCATGTGTGCACACGTGCGTGCACACACACACACACACCCTGCTTTTTGCTCCTGTCAGAAGCCAGCCTGTGAGACTGCTGTGGATTCCAGAGGAGGGTGGGGAAGACCAAGACAGCTCTAATTACATATCTTTGAGGTGGAAATTCAGTGAAACCACAGACTTGGAACAACATAAAAGTGCTTAAAACAGCCTCATCCGTTCATTATGCAAAGGAATTGCTCATTTATGGAGCCTGGATTACAGTAGAGAGCTTATAAAGCAAGCAGATAGTGTTTTATGGACTCCCATAAGCACCAGCATATTCTCATCACAGAGAGCACACCTGTTGGATGCAGCCGAACCAGTGCATGCGGTGGGTCCCCCACCCGCTGCTGGATGGCGTCCCAGTGCCACCCCCGGGAGTGATGAGGAAGGGCCAGGACCAGCAAGGAGCTCCCTGAGGGTGCGCTGCATTTAACCACCCTAAGATCATAGAGAAACACTTCACCTGAAGAGCCATCTATTATGATTAAAAATAATGTAAGTCTTTAAGATTATCACGCATGTGTTCTCAGCGTGTGTGACTCTTTGCAACCACATGGACTGTAGCCCGCCAGATTCCTCTGTCCATGGGATTCTCCAGGCAAGAATCCCAGAGTGGGTTGCCATTTCCTCCTCCAGGAGATCTGCCCAACCCAGGGACTGAACCCATGTCTCCTGCATTGGCAGTGGAATTCTTTACCACCGTGCCACTTGGGAAGCCCTTAAGATTATCATACTGGGGGCAAAAAAAAAAAAAAAAAACTTAGGAAAAGGAGAAGATGCTTAGTCACTAACAGAGTCATCTATTCGTGATTCAAGGAATTCCCTGGAACTTGGGTCCTCCAATTAAAAAAAAAAAATCTTGAATTTAACTCATTCTAGTTTTCCTTTTTAAAATATTTTATTGTCCAATTTCCTTTTCCTTTACATAAAATTGCCTTGAGGAATGACTAAGTCTCCAGAAGAACATTTCTCAAAGTATGTTCTTATGGAATACCAATTTACAAGGAAAAAAAAATGTTTGGTGGTTAAATACATTAGGGAAACTTTAAATTCACACTCCATACCACTCCCCTTGTAATGTATATAAACATTGACATTAATGTGTTGCTGCTGCTGCTAAGTCACTTCAGTCGTGTCCGACTCTGTGTGACCCCATAGACGGCAGCCCACCAGGCTCCCCCGTCCCTGGGATTCTCCAGGCAAGAACACTGGAGTGGGTTGCCATTTCCTTCTCCAATGTGTGAAAGTGAAAAGTGAAAGTGAAGTCGCTCAGTCATGTCTGACTCGTAGCGACTCCATGGACTGCAGCCCACCAGGCTCCTCCATCCATGGGATTTTCTAGGCAAGAGTACTGGAGTGGCTTGCCATTGCCTTCTCCGATTAATGTGTTAAAGAATCTCAAAAGTCTTGCAGTAAAGAAATTTAAAGTTAACCTGTATTCAGTGTTCCTAAAATTTAAGTAATCAAGAAAGCTGACAACCCACTCCAGCATTCTTACTGGAACAGTCCATGGACAGAGAAGCCTGGTGAGCTGCAGTCCATGGGGCTTCATGATGGAGCACACATGTGTGACGGTGGAGGGAGATGGGTTGTAGTAATAAACTGGTAGAACTGGGGAAAAAAAAAAAAAAGAAACCTTATGAGGTTTTGTTAGTTTTCTTTATGTGATTTTTTTTTTAAAACAAAACATCTATTTTCATCCTGAGGAATCAGTGTTTTATATAAAAAAACTTTGAGAAATAATGACTTTTTTGGGTGATTTTTCAGTTTCTGTATTTGGATATAAATTTGAAGATTGTTCAGTGATTTTTCAAGACCTATTTCTTGATCCTTTTGTTTTAGTGCAGCCCAGTAACCTTCTGCCCTAATCCTATTATACAGAGTTGCATTACTTACCCATAAAGAGATTTGATTACCAGCTTTCTGAGTGGAACTATGGGACTCTTAAATCACAGGATTTCTGAGACTTAAAAAGTCACATTCTGGTCCCCAGAGAAGGAAATAGAATCAGAACACACCTGGGTACCAACGTGAGACATATTACGTATCAGATTGTCCTGTGTATGTATGTTTAAAAATGATAGTGAAACTGGATACAACACAAAAGCCCATCCATAGATAAATGGATAAATAAACTGTGGTATATCCATACAGTGGAATGCTACCCATCAATCAAATGGGTAAACCATGATGCAAACATCATGAATGAACATCAACATTATGCTGGCTAAAAGAAAAGTGGATGCTATAAAATTCACTCACAGAAAGTTCTAGGAAATACAGCCTAAGGTACAGGGAAAGAAATGGGCTTCCCAGGTGGCTCAATAGTAAAGAATCCACCTGCCAATGCAGGAGACACAGATTTGATCCCTGGGTCGGAAAGATCCCCTGGAGAAGGAAATGGCAGCGTGCTCCAGTATTCTTGCCTGGAGAATCCCATGGACTGAGGAACCTGGCAGGCAACAGACCATAGGGTCGCCAAGAGTTGGACACAACTAAGTGACTGAGCACACACACACACAGTGAAAGAAAGCAGATAAGGGGTTGCCTGGGAATGGGAGCAGAGGGAAGAAGGGGCACCGGAAATCTTCAGGTGTGGGCAATGGAAATGTTGAGCATTCAGTTCAGTTCAGTCGCTCAGTCGTGTCCGACTCTCCGCGACCCCATGAATCACAGCACGCCAGGCCTCCCTGTCTATCACCAACTCCCGGAGTTCACTCAAACTCATGTCCACAGAGTCGGTGATGCCATCCAGCCATCTCATTCTCTGTCATCCCCTTCTCCTCCCACCCCCAACCTTTCCCAGCATCAGAGTCTTTTCCAGTGAGTCAACTCATCGCATGAGGTGGCCAAAGTATTGGAGTTTCAGCTTCAGCATCAGTCCTTCCAATGAACACCCAGGATTGATTTCCTTTAGAATGGACTGGTTGGATCTCCTTGCAGTCCAAGGGACTCTCAAGAGTCTTCTCCAACACCACAGTTCAAAAGCATCAATTCTTCGGCGATCAGCTTTCTTCACAGTCTAACTCTCACATCCATACATGACCACGGGAAAAACCATAGCCTTGACTAGACGAACGTTTGTTGGCAAAGTAATGTCTCTGCTTTTTAATATACTATCAAGGTGGGTCATAACTTGCCTTCCAAGCAGTAAGTGTCTTTTAATTTCATGGCTGCAATCAGCGTCTGCAGTGATTTTGGAGCCCCAAAAAATAAAGTCTGACACTGTTTCCACTGTTTTTCCATCTATTTCCCATGAAGTGATGGGACCGGATACCATGATCTTTGTTTTCTGAATGTTGAGCTTCAAGCCAACCCTTTCACTCTCCTCTTTCACTTTCATCAATAGGCTTTTTAGTTCCTCTTCACTTTCTGCAATAAGGGTAGTGTCATCTGCATATCTGAGGTTATTGATATTTCTCCCGGCAATCTTGATTCCAGCTTGTGCTTCTTCCAGCCCAGCGTTCCTCATGATGTACTCTGCATATAAGTTAAATAAGCAAGGTGACAATATACAGCCTTGACATACTCCTTTTCCTATTTGGAACCAGTCTGTTGTTCCATGTACAGTTCTGACTGTTGCTTCCTGACCTGCATACAGGTTTCTCAAGGGGCAGGGCCAGTGATAGAAGCAAGGTCCAGTGCTGTAAAGAGCAATATTGCATAGGAACCTGGAATGTTAGGTCCATGAATCAAGGCAAATTGGAGGTGGTCAAACAGGAGATGGCAAGAGTGAACATAGACATTCTAGGAATCAGTGAATTAAAATTGACTGGAATGGGTGAATTTAACTCAGATGACCATTATATCTACTACTGTGGGCAGGAATCCCTTAGAAGAAATGGAGTAGCCATCATGGTCAACAAAAGAGTCCGAAATGCAGTACTTGGATGCAATCTTAAAAACGACAGAATGATTTCTGTTCATTTCCAAGGCAAACCATTCAATATTACAGTAATCCAGGCCTATGCCCCAACCAGTAACGCTGAAGAAGCCAAAGTTGAACGGTTCTATGAAGACCTACAAGACCTTTTAGAACTAACACCTAAAAAAGATGTCCTTTTCATTATAGGGGACTGGAATACAAAAGTAGGAAGTCAAGAAACACCTGGAGTAACAGGCAAATTTGGCCTTGGAGCACGGAATGAAGCAGGGCAAAGGCTAATAGAGTTTTGTCAAGAGAACGCACTGGTCATAGCAAACACCCTCTTCCAACAACACAAGAGAAGACTCTACACATGGACATCACCAGATGGTCAACACCAAAATCAGATTGATTATATTCTTTGCAGCCAAAGATGGAGAAGCTCTATACAGTTAGCAAAAACAAGACCAGGAGCTGACTGTGGCTCAGATCATGAACTCCTTATTGCCAAATTCAGACTTAAATTGAAGAAAGTAGGGAAAACCACTAGACCATTCAGATATGACCTCAATCAAATCCCTTATGATTATACAGTGGAAGTGAGAGATAGATTTAAGGGACTAGATCTGATAGATAGAGTGCCTGAAGAACTCTGGACGGAGGTTCGTGACATTGTACAAGAGACAGGGACCAAAACCATCCCCATGGAAAAGAAATGCAAAAAAGCAAAATGGCTGTCTGAGGAGGCCTTACAAATAGCTGTGAAAAGAAGAGACGCGAAAAGCAAAGGAGAAAAGGAAAGATATAAGCATCTGAATGCAGAGTTCCAAAGAACAGCAAGGAGAGATAAGAAAGCCTTCCTCAGTGATCAATGCAAAGAAATAGAGGAAAACAACAGAATAGGAAAAACAAGAGATCTCTTCAAGATAATTAGAGATTCCAAAGGAACATTTCATGCAAAGATGGGCTCGATAAAGGACAGAAATGGTATGGACCTAACAGAAACAGAAGATATTAAGAAGAAGTGGCAAGAATACACAGAAGAACTGTACAAAAAAGATCTTCACGGCCAAGATAGTCACAATACTGTGATCACTGACCTAGAGCCAGACGTCTTGGAATGTGAAGTCAAGTGGGCCTTAGAAAGCATCACTACGAACAAAGCTAGTGGAGGTGATGGAATTCCAGTGGAGCTATTTCAAATCGTGAAAGTGCTGCACTCAATATGCCAGCAAATTTGGAAAACTCAGCAGTGGCCAAAGGACTGGAAAATGTCAGTCTTCATTCCAATCCCAAAGAAAGGCAATGCCAAAGAATGCTGAAACTACCGCACAATTGCACTCATCTCACACGCTAGTAAAGTCATGCTCAAAATTCTCCAAGTCAGGCTTCAGCAATATGTGAACCGTGAACTCCCAGATGTTCAAGCAGGTTTTAGAAAAGGCAGAGGCACCAGAGATCAAATTGCCAACATCCGCTGGATCATGGAGAAAGCAAGAGAGTTCCAGAAAAACATCTATTTCTGCTTCATTGACTATGCCAATGCCTTTGACTGTGTGGATCACAATAAACTGTGGAAGATTCTGAAAGAGATGTTGAGCATTACTTTGCTAGTAATCATCTCTACTAGCTTTGTTCATAGTGATGCTTCCTAAGGCCCACTTGACTTTACACTCCAGGATGTCTGGCTCTAGGTGAGTGATCACATCATCCTAGTTATCTGGGTCATGAAGATCTTTTTTGTGTAGTTCTTCTGTGTATTCTTGCCACCTCTTCTTAATATCTTCTGCTTCTGTTAGGTCCATACTTTTTCTGACCTTTATTGTGCCCATCTTTACATGAAATGTTACCTTGGTATCTCTAATTTTCTTGAAGAGATTTCTAGTCTTTCCTTTCTATTGTTTTCCTCTATTTCTCTGCATTGACCACTTAGGAAGACTTTCTTATCTCTCCTCGATATTCTTTGAAACTCTTCACTCAGATGGATGTATCTTTCCTTTTCTCCTTTGCCTTTTGCTTCTCTTCTTTTCCCAGCTATTTGTAAGACCTCCTCAGACAACCATTTTGCCTCTTTGCATTTCGTTTTCTTGGGGATATTTTTGATCACTGCCTCCTGTACAATGTTATGAACTTCCGTCCATAGTTCTTCAGTCATTCCATCTATCATACCTAATCCCTTGAATCTGTTTGTCACACTTACAATTTGTATAATTGTAAGGGATTTGATTGAGGTCATATCTGAATGGTCTAGTGGTTTTCCCTACTTTCTTTGAATTTTGCAATAAGGAGTTCTTGATCTGAGCCACAGTTAGCTTCCAGTTTTGTTTTTACTGACTGTATAGAGTTTCTCCATCTTCGGCTGCAAAGAATAAAACCAATCTGATTTCAGTATTGACCACCTAGTGATATCCATGTACCCAACTTGCCTTGATTAATGTTTCTGGTTGTCAGTGATTTTTAGATCATCAAAGTTGGTCAGCAAGTGAATGAATGATTTCAGGGCTGTGATGGGTTCCATTTGTAGACATTGGCTGCTAAGTCCCTTTATTGATCACTCAGGCAAAAGGAATTGTTTTTCTATCATTATTTTGTCATCAATGGAAGAGGCCTTGAAAGAATTTCATCTGGTTTTTACAAATTTCAGAGATGCAAAGCAGTCTATCCATTGACTTGTCATTGATGACAGTTTCTCCAGAGGTAGTATGGGCTAGGGGACCAGACTCCACTGATCAAAACTTGGCTCATCCTCACTGGTTGAACATTCTTGGTGTGGTCATTTCCTTTTTACTGTGTCTTTGGGAAATCAGACACTTCAGAGATGTGACAGATTTAAAAGACTAAAAAGACAGCTCATCTTGGGGAAACTCAAGCTGAAAAAGAGTTTCATTTCTAAAATGAAAAGGTGGGAAAATTCCTTCTTATTCTGGGAGCTGAATTTTTCTATACAAGAGAGAATGACATTGTGGGCAATTTAAATGGGTGGATAAGAGTTTAAGGAAGAAAAAAAGGAGATGAATGGGGACAAGATTGAGAACTGGCCACAGGACAGAGCTTTGACAAGTGTGTGACCCTGAGCAAATTCATAGCTCTGAGTCTCCTCTGCAAACTAGAATAATTAGTAACCACACTGTCATTTTCAAAAGTAAATTAACAAAATATTTGAAAAATTTCCCAGTGCAATGCCCAGTATATATTAAGGGCAAAATGTCATTTTCTTTACCACCTTCCAGAGACAAATAGCCTATTAAACATTTTGCTAGGAGGAGGCCCATAACTTCACTGGCATATACAGTTCTGCTGTTGTTGTTTAGTCACTCAGTTGTGTCTGATTCCTTTGTGATCCAACTGACTATAGCCGGCCAGGCTTCTCTGTCCATGGAGTTTTCAGACAAAATTGTTTTTTCTTGGAGTGAGTTCCCATTTCCTTCTCCAGGGTATCGTCCCAATCCAGGGACTGAATCTGTGTCTCCTGTATTGCAGACAGATTCTTTACCACTGAGTCACCAGGAAAGCCCTATATAAAGGTCTGTGTATCCAGAACTGATTCAATGGCAATGCTTAAATCCTCCCCAAACCATGAGGCTCCTAGATCTCTATCCATGCTTAACTGATCCACTTAAGGCATCTTTCCCTAGTGACCCATTGCCTCTGGGACTGACCCCACAAATGTAGCAGGGCTTTCTCCCACGACCACAGGGCTCTTTCCTTCCATTTCCCTTCCATTTCCTCTACAGGGACGCCTCTGGCTTTCTGACCTCTGCTGCCCACCATCTGCACTCCATCTTCAACCTTGCTTCCTTTCATTCTTTTCCCTCCTTCCTTTTTAAGGACAGCCCAGGTCTCAGGCACCTCCAGAGATCAGGCTGATCAGAACAGGTGGATGACGCCAAATAAGGGGACAGGGCTTTGTGTGTCGCAATAAATTAAGTCTATTAGAACAGGATGGCTTTTTAGGGTTTGTATTCATTTCCTGAGGGCTGCCATCACAAAGTACCAAAAACCAGATGGCTGAAAACAACAGGAAGTTTCGTTACACTTCTGGAGTCCAGAAGTCTGAACTCAAGGTGTCAGCAGGGCTGTGTTCTCTCTGACAACTCAAGGGAGACTCCTCCCTCACCTCTTCCAACTTCTGGTGCATGAATTCTCAGTTGCTCAGTCATATCCACGGAGAAGTCAATGGCAACCCACTCCAGTACTCTTGCCTGGAAACTCCCATGGGCAGAGGAGCCTGGTAGGCTGCAGTCCATGAAGAGTCAGATATGACTGAGCGACTTCACTTTCACTTTTTACTTTCATGCATTGGAGAAGGAAATGGCAACCCACTCCAGTGTTCTTGCCTGGAGAATCCCAGGGACAGGGGAGCCTGGTGGGCTGCCGTCTATGGGGTGGCACAGAGTCGGACACGCCTGAAGCGACTCAACAGCAACAGCAGCAGCAGCAGTCATATCCGACTCTTTGCTACCCCACGGACTGAAGCCCGCTAGGCTCCTCTGTCCATGGGATACTACAGGCAAAAATACTGGAGTGGGTTTCCATTTCCTACTCCAAGAGATCTTTTTGACCGAGGGATCCAACCTGCATCTCCTGCACTGCAGGCAGATTCTTTACCACTGAGCCACCAGGGAAGCCCACTTCTGATGATCACTGGCAATCTGTGGCATCCTCATCTGTAGACTTACCACTCTAATCCCTGCCTCCACTATCCCATGGCATTCTCCCTGTGCATCTTTCTGTCCTGAAGTCTCTGTGTCCTTTCTTTTCTTATAAGGACACCAATCATATTGGATTAGGCTTTACCCTAATCCACTATGAACTCCTTTTAACTTAATTTTGTCTGCGAAGACCCTATTTCCAAATAAGGTCACATTCTGAGGTCTGGATGAGCATTAATTGTTTTTTTGGTGGGAGGGGGGCACTATTCAATCCAATGTAAGATCCTCAATGTCCAAACCACCAAAAGAGAATAATCCTAGAAACTGAAGTGAATTGGTCTAGATTATAGCTCCAATTAATGACAGAGCTGACTGAAGTTCTGTTCTTTTGCCTCCATACCCAGACTGATTTCTAAGGCACCAACACGTCTCTCCATCTGTCACATACTCAGTCATGTTTGACTCTTGCAACCCCATGGACTGTAGCTCACCAGGCTCCTGTCTATGGGATTCTCAAGGCAAGAATACTGGAGTGGGTTGCCATGCCCTCCTCCAAGGGATCTTCCTGATCTAGAGGCGGAACCTGTGTCTCTTATGTCTCCTGTGTTGGCAGGCAGGTTCTTTATCACTAGCACCACCTGGGAAACCCATAATATTTCTTTAATGAGCAACAACTTGGCTCCAAGCTCAGAATGGGGAGAAAGGAAGCTTTTGTTTTGGGAGGCTCCTTAAATGATAAACTAGGCTTATAATAATAATAGCCACTGTGTACTGGGCTTTGGAGGCATGAGCTCTAATCTCTATGACAATGGTTAACACAGTCAGAGAGCTTTCAGTAGGCCAATCACTATTCTTAGCACTGAAATATGCATTAATGTGCATTAACTTATTTAATCCTCCCATAAGCTAAAGTCTGTCTGAATCTGAAGCCCACGCCCTTCCTCCAGCACCAGGTTGCCTTCAATGAAAACTTAGAGTGAACATGGCACTTTAATTTTTTTTTCTTTCCTGACCACTTGGCATGTGGGATCTTAGTTCCCTGACCAGGGATCAAACCTGTGCTCCCTGCATTGGCAGTTTGGAGTCTTAACCATTGGACCACCAGGGAAGTCCAAACAAGGCACTCTGGACAATGCCTCCCAACCCCCACCAAATGTCGGTGAGTTGTTGAAAACTCAGTTGGAATTTTAAAATTCCTAGGCTGGGAATGAGGTAACTACATAGGACAGTTGTCTATCCAAAGGCCAGCTGCCAGCCTTAGCTGGGAACTTTCCAAAGCCAAATCTTTAGATGAGCCTACAGATTGAGACAAGGAGAGGTCAATTAAGCCCGTTCAGGCTGACTGCTGTGGTTTCTGGCCAGGAGAGCCAACAGATGTTCATCAGCAGCCCCTGCTGGTCAAGGTACAGATGTGGGACTAATTTCTCTAGCCTGATGCAGCTTTGAGATGAGGAGGGGCAGAGAGGAGGAGAGCAGCTCAGATATTAAGGACTGCTGGTTAGATCCCAGTGGTTCGCCACTCATTACATGCTGGGGACCATGGGTAGTAATAAACTATTACCCAATAGCATCAATTAAAGCCAAGGAAAGAGCTCAGTGGGATGCACTGACTCTAGGAGAGGGAGTGCAGAAGGAGGCGATGGCCATCTCTTCCAGGGTATTTGGAGATAGGAAGTGCTTTGGGATGCTGTAGAGAATAAAAGGGAGGTTCTGTGGTAGCTCAGACTGTAAAGAATCTGCCTGCAATGCAGGAGGCCTGGGTTTGATCCCTGGGTTGGGACGATCCCCTGGAGAAAGGAATGGCAACCTGCTTCAGTATTCTTGCCTGGAAAATTCCATGGACAGAGGAGTCCACGAGGTGGCAATGAGTCAGATAGGACTGAGAAGAGAAGAGGGCATCAGAGGATGAGATGGCTGGATGGCATCATCAATGCAATGGACATGAACTTGGGCAATCTCTGGGAGATGGTGAGGGACAGGCAGGCCTTGCGTGCTGCAATCCATGGGGTCGAGAAAAGTCAGACATGACTGAGCGACTGAACAAAAACAACAACAGAGGATAAAAAAAGAGCTGGTGTTTCCTTTGCCTCTGCCACTCCTTTTGTAATGATAGTTCTTATTTGAAGGAAGGATTCAGGCTCTGGAGAGGATTCGTTTTGAGGTCACACCCTGGGTTGCTATACCAGGTTTTTGGAAGAGTCTGAACATATGGCTACTGGTTTCTACTTGGCTCATTAAGAGAACAGGAGTGTTCCTCTCATCTGTAAGGAAACTAAGGAAACAGCCAAGAGCACTGACCTGGAGTCCTGAGACCTGACCTGGAGCCCACAATAGCTTCACCACCCTCTTGTCACGTGACTTTGGAGAAATGATTTAACCTCCCTGTGTGTGAGATTCCTCATTTCTCAAGTGATGATAACAGTGCATGTTTGATCCTTTTCTGTGGGCTATTGTGAGAGTCAAGTAGGACAGTATACACAAAAGCATTTTGAAAAGTCCAATTTTAGTTGTTGTTCAGTCATTCAGACATGTCTGACTCTTTGCAACCCCATGGACTACAGCATGCCACCTTCCCTGTCCTTCGCTATCTGCCAGAATTGGTTCAGACTCATGTCCATTGCGTCAGTGATGCCATCCAACCATCTCATCCTCTGTCATCCCCTTCTCCTCCTGCCTTTGATCTTTCCCAGCATCAAGGTCTTTTCCAATGAGTCAGTTCTTTGCATCAGATGGCCAAAGTATTGAAGTTTCCACTTCAGCATCAGTCCTTTCAATGAATATTCGGGGTTGATTTCCTTTAGGATGGACTGGTTGGATCTCCTTGCTGTCCAAGGGACTCTCAAGAGTCTTCTCCAGCACCACAATTTAAAAGCATCACTTCTTCAGCACTCAGCCTTCTTTATGGTCCAACTCTCACATCCACACATGACTACTGGAAAAAACATAGCTTTGACTACACAAACCTTTGTCGTAATGGGGACAAAAAGTACTGATGACTAGGAGCCCAAAGGAGCTGCTCAGCCATAGTTAACCAGATGTGGGAAGTTGGGGGAGTCATCATAAAACTCTAATAGTACACCACAGCCCTGGGTCACAGAGCTTTTGCAAATCTAACCAAAGTAATGGACTTAAGATCCCAGAAAAAAATGCCCAAGGAGACAATAATGTTTGCACACGACCTCTGTTGCCAGTGACTCTGAGATTCTTGATGTCTTATAGCAGAAAGAATTCAGTGAGATACAAAGTTACAGGTAAGAACTGAATTTGTTTAGAGAGAAACACTCTCCACAGAGTGTGGGCCATCTCAGAAAGTAAGAGAGCCCCGAAATATGATGTAGTTAGTTTCAGTGGGCTGGATAACTTCTCTTTTTTGTAAATTATTTGTTTATTTCTGGTTGTCTTGAGTCTTCGTTACTGTGTGCAGCCTTTCTCTGGTTGTGGCAAACGGATTTACTCTTCACTGTGATGCATGCGCATCTCATTGCAGGGGCTTCTCTTGTTGCGGAACACGGGCTCTAGGCATGTGCACTTTAGTAGCTGCAGCACCTGGGCTCAGTAGATTCACTTCCTGGGTTCAATAGTTTTGGCCCTTGGGCTTTGTTGCTCCACAGCATGTAGAATCTTCCCAGATCAGAGACTGAACCCACGTTCCCTGCATTGGCAGGCAGATTCTTATCCACTCTGCCACCAGGGAAGTCCCTAGGCTGGGTAATTTCATAGTCTAATGAGAGGGAGAATTGTTCCAATTATTTCGGGGAACAGCGGGGTGGGTTTCTAGGAACTGGACCAGCACCCTTGGCCTTTTATGGTTAGCCTCAGAACTGTCATGGTGCCATTTAGCGTATGCTAAATTGGGGGTGGGAGGAGAAGGGGATGACAGAGAATGAGATGGCTGGATGGCATCACCAACTTGATGGACATGAGTTTGAGTGAACTCCGGGAGTTGGTGATGGATAGGGAGGCCTGGTGTGCTGTGATTCATGGGGTCACAAAGAGTCGGACACGACTGAGCGACTGAACTGAACTGAAGCTGCCTTAGACAGCATCACTACGAACAAAGCTAGTGGAGGTGATGGAATTCCAGTGGAGCTATTTCAAATCCTGAAAGATGATGCTGTGAAAGTGCTGCATTCAGTATGCCAACAAATTTGGAAAACTCAGCAGTGGCCAAAGGACTGGAAAAGGTCAGTCTTCATTCCAATCCCAAAGAAAGGCAATGCCAAAGAATGCTCAAACTACCACACAATTGCACTCATCTCACACGCTAGTAAAGTCATGCTCAAAATTCTCCAAGCCAGGCTTCAGCAATATGTGAATCGTGAACTTCCAGATGTTCAAGCAGGTTTTAGAAAAGGCAGAGGCACCAGAGATCAAATTGCCAACATCTGCTGGATCATGGAGAAAGCAAGAGAGTTCCAGAAAAACATCTATTTCTGCTTCATTGACTATGCCAAAGCCTTGGACTGTGTGCATCACAATAAACTGTGGAACATTCTGAAAGAGATGGGAATCCCAGACCACCTGACCTGCCTCTTGAGAAACCTGTATGCCAGTCAGGAAGCAACAGTTAGAACTGGACATGGAAAAACAGACTGGTTCCCAATAGGAAAAGGAGTATGTCAAGGTTGTATATTGTCACCCTGCTTATTTAACTTGTATGCAGAGTACATCATGAGGAACGCTGGGCTGGAAGAAGCACAAGCTGGAATCAAGATTGCTGGGAGAAATATCAATAACCTCAGATATGCAGATGACACCATCCTTATGGCAGAAAGTGAAGAGGAACTCAAAAGCCTCTTGATGAAAGTGAAAGAGGAGAGTGAAAAAGTTGGCTTGAAGCTCAACATTTAGAAAACAAAGATCATGGCATCTGGTCCCATCACTTCATGGGAAATAGATGGAGAAACAGTGGAAACAGTGTCAGACTTTATTTTTGGGAGCTCCAAAATCACTGCAGATGCTGATTGAGGCCATGGAATTAAAAGACGTTTACTCCTTGGAAGGAAAGTTATGACCAACCTAGATAGTATATTAAAATCAGTGACATTACTTTGCCAACCAAGGTCCGTCTAGTCAAGGCTATGGTTTTTCCCGTGGTCATGTATGGATGTGAGTTGGACTGTGAAGAAAGCTGATCGTCGAAGAATTGATGCTTTTGAACTGTGGTGCTGGAGAAGACTCTTGAGAGTCCCTTGGACTGCAAGGAAATCCAACCAGTCCATTCTAAAGGAGATCAATCCTGGGTGTTCATTGGAAGGACTGATGCTAAAGCTGAAACTCCAATACTTTGGCCACCTCATGCGACGAGTTGACTCACTGGAAAAGACTCTGATGCTGGGAGGGATTGGGGGTGGGAGGAGAAGGGGATGACAGAGAATGAGATGGCTGGATGGCATCACCGACTTGATGGACATGAGTTTGAGTGAACTCCGGGAGTTGGTAATGGACAGGGAGGCCTGGAGTGCTGTGATTCATGGGGTCGCAAATAGCTGGACATGACTGAGTGACTGAACTGAACTGAACTGAACTGAATGTATTGCAGTGAGCTTATGATGATACTCAGGGTCTACTGGAAGTTGACTCATCTGCCATCTTATACCTAGTTGGTTCTGTTTATCATGTCATCCGTTTCTGTCATGTCCAATGGCAATGAATATTCATTGGAAGGACTGATGCTGAAGCTGAATCTCCAATACTTTGGCCACCTGATGCGAAGAATAGACTCACTGTAAAAGACCCTGATGCTGGGAAAGATTGAGGGCAGGAGAAGGGGGCAACAGAGGACGAGATGGTTGGATGGCATCATCGACTCGATGGACATGAGTTTGAGCAAACTCTGGGAGATGGTGAAGGACAGAGAAGGCTGGTGTGCTGCAGTCCATGGGGTCACAAAGAGTCGGACATGACTGAGCAACTGAACAACAACAACAACAAATAGACATGTCATTCTTTTAAAGATTGTGCCCTGCCCCTTCCCTCCTGCTTCATCAGAAGCTTCCTGACCTCTCTAGGCCTATCTATTGGCCTCAAGCAAGTCCCTAGACTCCTAGATTGAAAGCATGCATGCAGTAGCAGACATACAATTCCTGCAGCCCAGATATGTTAAAATACCTTGAGAATTGTCATTGTCATTGTCACTGGGGACCATTCCCAGCAGATTGAAAATGAGGAAATAAATTTTTTCTGATACTTAGCGGATCATCATCAAAGTAATACTGCAAGGAATCTAACTCCATTTCAAGCAGTACTTGAGGGCTGCATATTAATACAGGACTTTGCTGAGCATGATCTAAGCTTCAGCTAGTTCTTCTCCAGCTTACCCTTCCATATGCCGCCGTCTCCTTCCTGTCTTTCAGAAATTCATCAAAATCTCTGGGCACAGAGAGCCATCCCTGCTGTTCTCAGCACAGTCATGGATTGATTTCCTTTTTATATCTTTGCTGTCATTTCAGTGGGATTTGGGAGGCAGGGGAGGCAAGCATGTGAAGTCAGTTGAGAGCCAGAAGCACCTCACTTTTTTTTAGATTATGTCAACCTCCCCATGTTCCACCCCTAGAAGATCAGATGCAAGACACCACCCCGGTGTACTTTTGCAGTGTCATGTCAGGCCATCCATCCAACTGCCCATCAGCAGCCCCTGAGTGCCAGCATCCATGCAAGGCTCCATCTGGCCGTTGTGAGCCAAGGTAGGAGCAGGAGCAGGTCAGCCGCAGCAGCTCTCAGATGATGTACCCTGGGCAGGAATGTCTCAACATCAACTAGACAGTAGACCACGCAGTGTGTGACCATGGAGCAGTGTGCGTGTCCCCTGTGGCTGAGATGACCGGTGAGTTCACCTGTGGGACGATGCAGTCTCTGCTATTTGGGCAGATGTGAGCATCCATTCCATGTCCAGGATGTGGGCTTACACCTAAGGGGCAGCACAGCACAGAGGTCTAGAGAGCACACCCCAGAGGTACTCACTAGTTGTGTGACACTGAACACATTTCTGTACCTCAGCATCATCAACTGTGAAATATGGATGATCTAATCCTTACCACCTGGTTTCCCTGATGGTTCACTGGTAAAGAATCCACCTGCCAGTGCAGGAGACACAGGTTCGATTCCTTGTCCAGGAAGATCCCACATGCTATGGAGCAACTAAGCTCGGGTGCCACAACTATTGAGCCTGTGCTCTAGAGCCCAGAAACTGCAACTACTGAGCCCATGTGCTGCAGCTACTGAAGCCTGCATGTCCTAGAGCAATAAGAGAAGCCACCGCAATAAGAGTCCTGAGCATCACAGCTAGACAGTAGTCCCCACCTGCCACAACTAAAGAAAAACTCACACAAGGCTTTCACAAAAGCAATGAAGCAACAAAGACCCAGCACAACCAATACATAAATCAAATTATTTTTTTAATCCTTACTTCATATGGTTGCTATGAAAATTAAATGCATTAATACATATGAAGTACTCAGAACAATGTCTAATAAGTGTAGTAAATACTCAATAAAAATGAAAGTGTTAGTTGCTCAGTCATCTCTGACTCTTTGCAATCTTATGAACTGTAGCCCACCAGGCTCCTCTGCCCATGGGATTCTCCAGGCAAGACTACTGGAGTGGGTTGTCATCCCCTCCTCCAGATGATCTTCCCAACCCAAGGATCAAACCCCTGTTTCCTGCATTGTAGGCAGATTCTTTACCATATGAGCTACCAGAGAAGACAATAAAAGCTCAATAAACGCAAGTTATTTGAGGATGGGGATAAAAAGGTGCTAGGGACTGAATATTTGTGGCCCCCCTAAAATTCATATGCTGAAGCCCTAACCCTCAAGGTGATGAAGATTGGGAGATTTGGAGGTGGGCTTTGGGGCGATAATTAAGTTTAGATGAGTCATGAGGGTGGAGCCCCCGAGAGGAAACTAGTGTCCTCAGGGGGAAGACAGACAAGAGCTCTCTGTCTCTCCAGTGTGTGAGGACAGAGTGAGAAGACAGCTGTCTACAAGCCAAGAAGAGCCTCCCCGGGAACAGAATCTGCTGGCATCTTGATCTTGGACTTCCCGCTTCCAGAACTGTGAGAAATTAAAGCTTATGCTTTAACCCATCCTGGTCTATGGCATTTTGTGACAGCAGCCCAAGTTGGCTAAAACACAGGGCATATTAGTCAGAGTTTTCCAGAGAAATAGAACCAATATGACACGTTGTGTGTGTATTAAGAAATTGGCTCATGTGATTGTTTGGGCTGGCGAGTCTGAATTCTGCAGGGCAGGCTGGCAGGCTAGAGACCTCAGGAAGATTTGATGTAGCAGCTCTAGTTCAAAAGCAGACTGGAGTCAGAATTCTCTCTTCCTCAGGGACCTTGGTCTGTTTTCTCTTAAGGCCTTTGACTGATTGGATGAGGCACTCCCTCCCCAAAAAGGTTAATCTGCTTTACACAAAGTCCACTGATTTAAATTTTAATCTTATCTGAAAACTACTTACATGGCAGCATGTAGACTGATGTTTGACCATCTCTCTAGGTACTGTGGGCTCCCAGGTGGTGCAGTGGTAAGGAATCTGCCTGCCAATGCAGAAGACTCAAGAGACAAGGGTTTGATCCCTGGTCTGGGAAGATCCCCTGGAAAAGGAAACAGCAACCCACTCCAGTATTCTTGCCTGGGAAAGTTCATGGACATAGGAGCCTGGCATATTACAGTCCATGGGGTTACAAAGAGTCAGACACAACTGAACACACACAGACTTGCTAGGTACTGTGGCCTCAACCAGGTTGACACCTATTGACTTACAGAGTTAGCCATTACAGGGGGACTGAAGGTAAGCACTGTACAGGTCCCCATGTGCGCACACTCCAGGCACACTTCTTCAGACACACACCATATACTTAAAATGCCTCAAAGACTGATGCTGTCTCTGGAGCTGGAGCTCCTGAGTCTAGGTTTGCAGGAGGTAATTGCAGAGGGATGTCCAGGCCTGTGTTATTAGCACATTTGGAGCAACAGCTCTTCCAGAAGCCAGATTGTAAACACCTGCTCTAGGGGCAAGTGCAGACTTGGGGCCCTGCATTTTAAGTGGGATCCAAGAGGCTGCCCCTCAGGCCTCCACAGTCCCAATAATTATGCTTTCCATTTGGTGCTTCACCTATATTATCTCCTTTGGTCCACAGGGCCACCTGGGAAGAAGGCTGGGTGGGGATTATCATGCCCATTTCACAGAGGTGTGTTTGAAACTAGAACCCGTACAACTAGTAAGGACTCCTTCTTCAGGGCACTTTTCCACTACATCAAAGTGTCCTCCAAGCCCACAAATGGGATCAACCTATGATGTCGGGGGAGGGGACCAAAGGGATTAAGAGGAAGTAGAGGAACTTCTCTGGTGGTTCAGTGGTTAAGGTTCTGTGCTCTCAATCCAAGAGACCCCAGTTCAATCCCTGGTCAGAGGACTAGATCCTGATTGTTGAAACTGAGAGCCTGAATGTCACAACTAAGAGGCTGCATGCTACAGCTTAGAGATTTCACACGCCCCAGCGAAGTTTCCACAGGTAGTAACAAAAATCCCGTGCACCACAGTTAAGACCCACCACAGTCAAATAAATTAAATTTTTTTTGAAAAGAGGAAGTAGAGAAGGTTTGTGCTACAAACTCAAGTCAGTTCACCTATCTGAGCCTAAGTTTCTTCAAATGAGAAGTGACACAACAGGGTCATAAGTTCCTAAGGATGGGAACTTTATCTTTGCTTTCCTAATACATCCCCTACCCAGCCTGTCATGTGCTAAGCATTTGGTCACTGCTGGCTGAACTAAGAGACAGACTAGTTTGCTATGGCTGCCATAACAAAGTACTGAAGATTGGGTTCCCTAAACAACGGTCATCTATTTTCTCATAATCACAGAGGCTAGAAGTCCAAGACAAAAGTGTCAGCAATGGTTGGTTTCTTCTGAAGTCTCTCTCCTTGGCTTGTAGATGGTTTATTTCTTCTTGTGTCATTACATGGTCTTTTCTCTGTGTCCTAATATCCTCTTTTTATGAGGTCACCAGCTAATGCAACTAGTTCAGTTAGTTCAGTCACTCAGTCATGTCCGACTCTTTGTGACCCCATAGACTCCAGCACGCCAGGATTCCTTATCCATCACCAATTCCTGGAGCTTACTCAAACTCATGTCCATTGAGTTGGTGATGCCATCCAGCCATCTCATCCTCTGTCATCCCCTTTTCCTCCTGCCTTCAATCTTTCCCAGCATCAGGGTCTTTTCCAATGAGAGTTCTTCGCATCAGGTAACCGAAGTATTGGAGTTTCAGCTTCAGCATCAGTCCTTCCAATGAATATTCAGGACTGATTTCCTTTAGAATGGACTGGTTGGATCTCCTTGCAGTGCAAGGGACTCTCAAAAGTCTTCTCCAATACCACAGTTCAAAAGCATCAATTCTTTAGTGCTCAGCTTTCTTTATACTCTAGTTGAATTCAGTTCAGTTCAGTTCAGTCGCTCAGTCGTGTCCGATTCTCCGCGACCCCATGAATCACAGCACGCCAGGCCTCCCTGTCCATCACCAACTCCCGGAGTTCACTCAAACTCATGTCCATCGAGTCGGTGATGCCATCCAGCCATCTCATTCTCTGTCGTCCCCTTCTCCTCCTGCCCCCAATCCATCCCAGCATCAGAGTCTTTTCCACTGAGTCAACGTCGCATGAGGTGGCCAAAGTATTGGAGTTTCAGCTTTAGCATCAGTCCTTCCAATGAACACGATCTCCTTTAGAATGGACTGGTTGGATCTCCTTGCAGTCCAAGGGACTCTCAAGAGTCTTCTCCAGCACCACAGTTCAAAAGCATCAATTCTTCGGCGATCAGCTTTCTTCACAGTCCAACTCTCAAATCCATACATGACCACGGGAAAAACCATAGCCTTGACTAGACAGACCTTTGTTGGCAAAGCAATGTCTCTGCTTTTTAATATGCTATCTAGGTTGGTCATAACTTTCCTTCCAAGGAGTAAGCGTCTTTTAATTTCATGGCTGCAATCAGCATCCAAAGTGATTTTGGAGCCCAAAAAAATAAAGCCTGACACTGTTTCCACTGTTTCCCCATCTATTTCCCATGAAGTGATGGAATCAGATGCCATGATCTTTGTTTTCTGAATGTTGAGCTTCAAGCCAACCTTTTCACTCTCCTCTTTCACTTTCATCAAGAGGCTTTTGAGTTCCTCTTCATTTTCTGCCATAAGGGTAGTGTCATCTGCATATCTGAGATTATTGATTTTTCTCCCAGCAATCTTGATACCAGCTTGTGCTTCTTCCAGCCCAGCGTTCCTCATGATGTACTCTGCGTAGAAGTTAAATAAGCAGGGTGACAATATACAACCTTGACGTACTCCTTCTCCTATTTGGAACCAGTCTGTTGTTCCATGTCCAGTTCTAACTGTTGCTTCCTGACCGGCATACAGGTTTCTCATGGGATTCCCATCTCTTTCAGAATGTTCCACAGTTTATTGTGATCCACACAGTCCAAGGTTTTGGCATAGTCAATGAAGCAGACATAGATGTTTTTCTGGAACTCTCTTGCTTTCTCCATGATCCAGCGGATGTTGGCAATTTGATCTCTGGTGCCTCTGCCTTTTCTAAAACCTGCTTGAACATCTGGAAGTTCACGGTTCACATATTGCTGAAGCCTGACTTGCAGAATTTTGAGCATGACTTTACTAGCATGTGAGATGAGTGCAATTGTGTGGTAGTCTGAGCATTCTTTGGCATTGCCTTTCTTTGGGATTGGAGTGAAGACTGACCTTTTCCAGTCCTTTGGCCACTGCTGAGTTTTCCAAATTTACTGGCATATTGAGTGCCACACTTTCACAGCATCATCTTTAAGATTTGAAATAGTTCAATTGGAATTCCATCACCTCCACTAGCTTTGTTTAGGCAGACCCTAATAACCTTATTTGGAGAAGGAAATGGGAACCCACTTCAGTGTTCTTGCCTGGAGAATCCCAGGGACGGTGGATCCTGGTGGGCTGCCATCTATGTGGTTGCACAGAATCAGACACAACTGAAGCAACTTAACAGCAACAGCAATAACCTTATTTTAACTTATTTACCATTTACCAGGCTTCCCTGGTGACTCAGATGATAAAGAATCTGCCTGCAGGAGACCCAGGTTCCATCCCTGGGTCAGACAGGTCCCCTGGAGAAGCAAATGGCAACCCACTCCAGTATTCTTGCCTAGAGAATCCCATGGACAGAGCCTGGTGGGCTATAGTCCATGGGGTCTCAAAGAGCTGGACATGATTGAGTAACTAACACTTTAACCTAGTTAAGTTCCAATCTCCAAATATAACCATGCTCTGAAGTACTACTAAAGGTTAGGTCTTCAACATATGCATTTGGGGAGAATATAAATCAGTTCAAATCAGGAACTTGTTGGTCTGTAGAGTCATTCCAGCTTTGACATTTGATATCTCTGGTAGTGAATCAGGAACTTTGGCTAGGCATTTATACCTTTAACGAACAGTTCTTGGTAAAAATTAGCATGTTAAATTCAACAATGAGAGAACAGAGAACCCAGTTTTCAAAAAGGTCAAAGTCCTTAATAGATACATTATCAAAGGAGATTAACAGATGGCCAATAAGCATATGAAAATATATTCAAATCATATGTCATCAAGGGAATGCAAATTAAAGCAATGAGATACCAGTACACACCTACGAGAACGGCCAAAATCTGGAAACTTGACAACTCCGAATGCTGGTGGGGATGTGGGGCAGTAAGAACTCTCATTCACTGACGGTGAGAGTGTGAAATGGCACAGCCACTTTGGAGGACACTTTGGTGGTTTCTCACAAAACTAATACTCTTACCATACAATCTAGCAACCGCTCTCCTTTTTATCAGAAGGAGCTGAAAACTTACGTCCACACAAAACCCTGATGTGGATATTCGTATAGCAGCTTCATTCATAATTGTCAACACTTGGAAGCAGCCAACATGTCCTGTAGGTGATGAATAAACAAACTGTGGTACATCCAGAGGCTTCCCTAGTGGCTCAGATGGTAAAAAAAATCTTCCTGCAATTCAGGAGACCCAGGTTTAATCCCTAGGTTGGGAAGATCTCACTTACTCTTGGAAGGAAAGTTATGACCAACCTAGATAGTATATTAAAAAGCAGAGACATTACTTTGCCAACAAAGGTCCATCTAGTCAAGGCTATGGTTTTTCCCATGGTCATGTATGGATGTGAGAGTTGGACTGTGAAGAAAGCTGATCACCGAAGAATTGATGCTTTTGAACTGTGGTGCTGGAGAAGACTCTTGAGAGTCCCTTGGACTGCAAGGAGATCCAACAAGTCCATTCTAAAGGAGATCAGTCCTGGGTATTCATTGGAAGGACTGATGCTAAAGCTGAAACTGCAATACTTTGGCCACCTCATGTGACGAGTTGACTCACTGGAAAAGACTCTGATGCTAGGAAAGGTTGGGGGCGGGAGGAGAAGGGGACGACAGAGAATGAGATGGCTGGATGGCATCACCGACTCTGTGGACATGAGTTTGAGTGAACTCCGGGAGTTGGTGATGGACAGGGAGGCCTGGCCTGCTGTGATTCATGGGGTCGCGGAGAGTCGGACACGATTGAGCGACTGAACTGAACTGAACTGGGAAGATCTCATGGAGAAGGGAATGGCTTCCCACTCCAGTATTCTTGCCTAGAGAATTCCATGGACAGAGGAGCCTGATAGACTTACAGTCCGTGGAGTCATAAAGAGTCGGACATGACTGAGTTAACAGATAATGGAATATTCAGTTCAGTCCAGTAACTTAGTCATGTCCGACTCTTTGCAACCCCATGAACCACAGCACGCCGGGCCTCCCTGTCCATCACCAACTCCCGGAGTTCACTCAAACTCATGTCCATCGAGTCGGTGATGCCATCCAGCCATCTCATTCTCTGTTGTCCCCTTCTCCTTCTTCCCCCAATCCCTCCCAGCATCAGAGTCTTTTCCAGTGAGTCAACTCGTCGCATGAGGTAGCCGAAGTATTGGAGTTTCAGCTTTAGCATCAGTCCTTCCAATGAACACCCAGAATTGATCTCCTTTAGAATGGACTGGTAGGGTCTCCTTGCAGTCCAAGGGACTCTCAAGAGTCTTCTCCAGCACCACAGTTCAAAAGCATCAATTCTTCGGTGATCAGCTTTCTTCACAGTCCAACTCTCATATCCATACATGACCACTGGAAAAACCATAGCCTTGACTAGATGGACCTTTGTTGGCAAAGTAACGTCTCTGCTTTTTAATATACTATCTAGGTTGGTCATAACTTTCCTTCCAAGGAGTAAGAGTCTTTTAATTTCATGGCTGCAATCAGCATCTGCAGTGATTTTGGAGCCAAAAAAATTAAGTCTGACACTGTTTCCACTGTTTCCCCATCTATTTCCCATGAAGTGGTGGGACCAGATGCCATGATCTTCAGTTCAGTTCAGTTCAGTCAGTGCTAAAAAGAAATTAGCTATCAAACCCTGAAAAAATATGGAGGGAACTTAAAAGCGTATTTCTAAGTGAAAGAAACCAGTATGAAATGGCTGCATATAGTATGATTCCAACCACATCACATTCTGGAAATAATAAATCTATGAAGAGAATAAAAAGATGAAGGGTTGCTAGGGGCTGGGGGCAGTACGGAATGAATATGTGGGGCATGGTGGTCTTTTTTAAGGCTGTGAAAAAACTTGGTATGATACCATAATGATGGATATATAATGATGGATCATTATACATTTGTCTAAGCCAATAGGAGATACAGGGCTTCCCTGGTAGCTCAGCTGGTAAAGAATCCACCTGCAATGCAGGAGACCCCAGTTAGATTCCTAGGGGATTGTGGGGACGATCCCCTAGCAAAAGGATAGGCTACCCACTCCAGTATTTTTAGGCTTTCCCTGGTGGCTCTTTGGTAAAGAGTCTGCCTGCAATGCAGGAGACCTGGGGGGTTGGGAAGATCCCCTGGAGGAGGGGATGGCACCCCACTATAGTATTCTTTCCTGGTGAATCCCCATGAACAGAGGAGCCTGGTGGACTTACAGTCCATGGGATTGAAAAGAGTTGGACATGACTGAGTGACTCAGCACAGCACAGCACATAGGAGGTACAACACCAAGAGTTAACCCTAGTGGAAACTACAGGCTTTGTATGATGCATCCATGAAAGTTCATCAGTTGTAACACATACCATTCTAATGGGGGATATTCATTAATGTAAGAGGCTATGCACGTGGTGAGGTGGGCAGGGGGGTTATGGAAAATGATCTTTCCTTTCAATTTTACTGTGAGGCTAAAACTGATCTAGAAAAATAAAGTCCTATAACAACAATAATGATAATAATAATAAAGCATCTTGTTGTTCGTATAATTATCCTGGAGATAGGTAAAATGGTGGGGGGAAAAGGATTACTAATCCAGCAACACTTTGTCTCAGAAAGAAATAGCCTGGTATCAACCAACTTTGAAAATACAGAACCAATCAGTACAGCCCATTATTATTACTAAGAGGACATTGCCATTTAAAATATTTGAAAAGATTTAAAAACCATCTAAAACAGTGTCTTTGGGAGCTTATCATCTGCCAAATACAATTGTGCTGGGACTTTCCTCATGGTCCAGATGTTAAGAATCCACCTTGCAATGCAGGGGATTGGAGTTCAATCCCTGGTATGGGAACATCCCACAGGCCATGGGGCAATAAGCCCACCACTCCAACAAAAGATCCCACGTGCCCCAACTAAGACCCAACATAGTCAAAAATAAATTTAAAAAATACAATTGTGCTGAATTTTTAAAAATGAGGATGCTGTTAAGTCATGTTTGACTCCTTGTGACCCCATGGATTGTAGCCCACCAGGTTCCTTTCTGTTCATGAGATTTCCTAGGCAAGAATATTGGAGTGGGTTGCCATTTCCTTCTCCAGGGGATCTTCCCACCCCAGGGATCAAACTTGCATCTCCTGCATTGGCAGGTGGATTCTTTACTACCAAGCCACCAGGGAAGCAAAAATGAGTATGCCAGAGCTCTAGAATCTGCCTCTAGATGTAGGATTAGTTAGACTGGGGCCTGGATGCCTTGAATAGGCAGTCCCACCAAACGGTGGATACTCCTGAGTGACTAAAGGATATGAACTATGGGATATAACTACTGGATGAATCTCAAAGCAATATGCTGTTCTCAACCCAGAGCAACGACGGCAAGGACTAAGGACTGTTCTGGAGGCAGGCACGTGGGTACCAGAGATGCAAAATTTCTTAGCAACTGAATGGACACATTGCTTCCATTTTAAATAGGAACTTATTTTCTAAAACACAGTAACAAAGGGCAAAATGATAGGATACTGAATGAGGAATTCCCCAGGTCGGTAGGTGCCCAGTATGCTACTGGAGCTCAGTGGAGAAATAACTATAGCAGGAATAAAGGGATGGAGCAAAAGCAAAACCAATACCCAGTTGTGGATGTGACCAATGATAGAAACAAGGTCCGGTGCTGTAAAGAGCAATATTGCATAGGAACCTGGAATGTTAGGTCCATGAATCAAGGCAAATTGGAAGTGGTCAAACAGGAGATGGCAAGAGTGAATGTCGACATTCTAGGAATCAGTGAACTAAAATGGACTGGAATGGGTGAATTTAACTCGGATGACCATTATATCTACTACTGTGGGCAGGAATCCCTTAGAAGAAATGGAGTAGCCATCATGGTCAACAAAAGAGTCCGAAATGCAGTACTTGGATGCAATCTTAAAAATGACAGGATGATTTCTGTTCGTTTCCAAGGCAAACCATTCAATATTACAGTAATCCAGGCCTATGCCCCAACCAGTAATGCTGAAGAAGCCGAAGTTAATCGGTTCTATGAAGACCTACAAGACCTTTTAGAACTAACACCTAAAAAAGATGTCCTTTTCATTATAGGGGACTGGAATGCAAAAGTAGGAAGTCAAGAAACACCTGGAGTAACTGGCAAATTTGGCCTTGGAGCACGGAATGAAGCAGGGCAAAGGCTAATAGAGTTTTGTCAAGAGAATGCACTGGTCATAGCAAACACCCTCTTCCAACAACACAAGAGAAGACTCTACACATGGACATCACGAGATGGTCAACACCGAAATCAGATTGATTATATTCTTTGCAACCAAAGATGGAGAAGCTGTATACAGTTAGCGAAAACAAGACCAGGAGCTGACTGTGGCTCAGATCATGAACTCCTTATTGCCAAATTCAGACTTAAATTGAAGAAAGTAGGGAAAACCACTAGACCATTCAGATATGACCTCAATCAAATCCCTTATGATTATGCAGTGGAAGTGAGAAATAGATTTAAGGGACTAGATCTGATTGATAGAGTGCCTGATGAACTCTGGACGGAGGTTCGTGACATTGTACAGGAGACAGGGACCAAGACCATCTCCATGGAAAAGAAATGCAAAAGAGCGAAATGGCTGTCTGAGGAGGCCTTACAAATAGCTGTAAAAAGAAGAGAGGCGAAAAGCAAAGGAGAAAAGGAAAGATATAAGCATCTGAATGCAGAGTTCCAAAGAATAGCAAGGAGAGATAAGAAAGCCTTCCTCAGTGATCAATGCAAAGAAATAGAGGAAAACAACAGAATAGGAAAAACAAGAGACCTCTTCAAGAAAATTAGAGATTCCAAGGGAACTTTTCATGCAAAGATGGGCTCGATAAAGGACAGAAATGGTATGGACCTAACAGAAGCAGAAGATATTAAGAAGAGGTGGCAGGAATACACAGAAGAACTGTACAAAAAAGATCTTCACGACCAAGATAGTCACGATAATGTGATCACTGACCTAGAGCCAGACATCTTGGAATGTGAAGTCAAGTGGGCCTTAGAAAGCATCACTACGAACAAAGCTAGTGGTGGTGATGGAATTCCAGTTGAGCTATTTCAAGTCTTGAAAGATGATGCTGTGAAAGTGCTGCACTCAATATGCCAGCAGATTTGGAAAACTCAGCAGTGGCCACAGGACTGGAAGAGGTCAGTCTTCATTCCAATCCCAAAGAAAGGCAATGCCAAAGAATGCTCAAACTACCGCACAATTGCACTCATCTCACACGCTAGTAAAGTCATGCTCAAAATTCTCCAAGCCAGGCTTCAGCAGTATGTAAACCGTGAACTCCCAGATGTTCAAGCAGGTTTTAGAAAAGGCAGAGGCACCAGAGATCAAATTGCCAACATCCGCTGGATCATGGAGAAAGCAAGAGAGTTTCAGAAAAACATCTATTTCTGCTTCATTGACTATGCCAAAGCCTTTGACTGTGTGGATCACAATAAACTGTGGAACATTCTGAAAGAGATGGGAATCCCAGACCACCTGACCTGCCTCTTGAGAAACCTGTATGCAGGTCAGGAAGCAACAGTTAGAACCGG
This sequence comes from Moschus berezovskii, assembly GCF_049115385.1. Taxonomy (NCBI): domain Eukaryota; kingdom Metazoa; phylum Chordata; class Mammalia; order Artiodactyla; family Moschidae; genus Moschus; species Moschus berezovskii. Next base: position 74,715,095 of record NC_142466.1, on the reverse strand, counting down.
TCATGGAACAACAGACTGGTTCCAAATAGGAAAAGGAGTGCGTCAAGGTTGTATATTGTCACCTTGCTTATTTAACTTATATGCAGAGTACATCATGAGGAACGCTGGGCTGGAAGAAGCACAAGCTGGAATCAAGATTGCTGGGAGAAATATCAATAACCTCAGATATGCAGATGACACTACCCTTATGGCAGAAAGTGAAGAGGAACTCAAAAGCCTCTTGATGAAAGTGAAAGAGGAGAGTGAAAAGGTTGGCTTGAAGCTCAACATTCAGAAAACAAAGATCATGGCATCTGGTCCCATCACTTCATGGGAAATAGATGGAAAAACAGTGGAAACAGTGTCAGACTTTGTTTTTTTGGGCTCCAAAATCACTGCAGATGCTGATTGCAGCCATGAAATTAAAAGACGCTTGCTCCTTGGAAGGAAAGTTATGACCAACCTTGATAGTATATTAAAAAGCAGAGACATTACTTTGCCGACCAAGGTCCGTCTAGTCAAGGCTATGGTTTTTCCCGTGGTCATGTATGGATGTGAGAGTTGGACTGTGAAGAAAGCTGATCGCCGAAGAATTGATGCTTTTGAACTGTGGTGTTGGAGAAGACTCTTGAGAGTCCCTTATACTGCAAGGAGATCCAACCAGTCCATTCTAAAGGAGATCAATCCTGGATGTTCATTGGAGGGACTGATGCTAAAGCTGAAACTCCAATACTTTGGCCACCTCATGAGACGAGTTGACTCACTGGAAAAGACTCTGATGCTGGGAAAGGTTGGGGGCGGGAGGAGAAGGGGACGACGGAGAATGAGATGGCTGGATGGCATCACCGACTCTGTGGACATGAGTTTGAGTGTACTCTGGGAGTTGGTGATGGACAGGGAGGCCTGGCGTGCTGTGATTCATGGGGTCGCGGAGAGTCGGACACGACTGAGCGACTGAACTGAACTGAACTGAACTGAACATACTTGAATTAGTAATATACTTAGAGAAGCTGACAAAAAAAGTACTTAGTGTATGAATCCATTTACATAAAGTCTAGAAAAGGTCACCAAATTGAAAGTGAAAGAAAACTGATAATGGAGCCTGGGCAGGTGTGTTTGGGGAGAAGTGGGATGGTGGATTAAAGAGGACACTTTGGGAGGTGAGGGATATCTTAATTGTGGTGATGGTTTCACAGGTGTGTGCATTTGCCATAACTTATCAAGGAGCATAATTTTTCTCAGGTACAGTCGATTACAATCTTTCACGTGTACAGCAAAGTGATTCAGTTATATATAACACAGATATTGTTTTTCAGATTCATTTCCATTATAGGTTATTACAAGATATTGAATATAGCTCCCTGAACTGTACAGTAGGTCCTTGGTGATTGTCTCTTTTATATATAGTAGTGTATCTTCTAATCTCAAATTCCCAATTTATCCATTCCCCTCTTTCCCCTTTGGTAGCCATAAGTTTTTTTGTTTTGTTTTGTTTTTCTGTTAGTGAGTCTGTTTCTGTTTGTAAATAAGTTCATTTGTATCATTTATTTTCAATTCCACATATAAGCGATACTACACAATATTTGTCTTTGTCTGACGTACTTCGCTTAGTATCTCTAGGTCCATCCAAGTTGCTGCAAATGGCATTATTTTATTCTTTTTTATGGCTGAGCAGTATTCCTCTGTGTGTCTATGTGTGTGTGTGTTACATCTTTCAAGGAGTACATTTGAATCATGTGTGATTTATTCTATGTCAATTACATCTCAATATACCCACTCCAGTAATTCGTGCCTGGAGAATCCCCATGGACAGAGGAGCCTGGTGGGCTACAGTCCATGGGGTCAGAAAGAGTCAGACCCAACTGAGAGACTAAGGACAGCACAGCATGTAGCTGTTGAAAAGGAGTGGCTGCAGAAAGATGAACCAATTTATCAGAGTAAAGTGTTTACAACTTAAACCTTGCAGAGAGGAATACCAAGAAGATGAGAGACAATTTGCCTGTAGACTCCTGAGAGGTTCCAGAAATCCAGAAAGCAAGGTTGAGAAGGGAGGTGGACCAAAGTCCGTACACAGACTGCCTGGATCCCCAGGTCCCTACCCAACTCCATCCACAGTAGTACCTGCTCCTCCAAGACTGAACTCAGGACAAAATGACCCACACTGAGGTCCCCTAGGGAGTCCAGACTCAGGAATCCTAATTGAAGAAGCCATGAGAATGGTCTTTTAAAGCTGGTGAAATTAGATTGTCCAGCTGTGTAGCCCATCAGAATTTCTTCACCTTTAAGAAGTTTGATAAAAGGAGGCCAATGAAGGACCCCAATGAAGCCTAACTGAGGGGCCCCATTTTGTGAATAGAACACCTCTCACTGCCTTTACAGAGGGGGCTCCTCCCTGCCTGGGATTCTGACCTCCTCTTGCCCTCCCCTCTAACATCCACTGTCATTTCCTCTGCCTTGTTGTCAAACTGCTCTTCTAGGTACAGAAGAGAGGGCAGGAGCATGGCTGTAGTTCAGCCTTAGTTCAAGTGCAGGTTCCAGCCTTGACCAAGAGTAAGTGTCTTGGCCTGTGTGCTCTGACACCCCGTCTAAAGCAGGGATAACAACAGCATGGAGCCACAGGGCAGGGCCAGTGGTGACAGTGCTTAGAGCTCTGCCTGCTCCTTGAAGGATCCATACTGTCAGCTGCTGCTACTGCTGCTGCTAAGTCGCTTCAGTCGTGTCTGACTCTGTGCGACCCCATAGATGGCACCCCACCAGTCTCCACCGCCCCTGGGATTCTCCAGGCAAAAACACTGGAGTGGATTGCCATTTCCTTCTCCAATGCATGAAAGTGAAAAGTGAAAGTGAAGTCACTCAGTCGTGTCCGACTCTTAGCAACCCCATGGACAGCAGCCTACCAGGCTCCTCTGTCCATGGGATTTTCCAGGCTGGAGTACTGGAGTGGGGTGCCATTGCCTTCTCCAATACTGTCAGCACTTCCATCTTATTCCAGGGAGGTTTACATAAGATGTCTTTATGCTTCTTTCCCTGTTCACTCTGGTTTAGCTGCATGTTCTGTTTAAGGTTTTCAGACACTGTCTGTCCCCCAGGTGGCCTCTGGCTTCTGAGTTTAAATCTATGCTCATGGCTTCCTGAACTCCATCGAAACAACTTCCCAAGGAGCCCGCACAGGTCTTCCAGGAAACTTGACTTTCTCTCCCTGCTACCTCGCTCCCCTTCCCCTGACCAAGGTGTGGGCACCTCCCTGTTCCCACCCACACCTCCCACCACTGCGGTCCTGGGTCCCGAGGCTCCCGTGGGGAAGGGGGACATCCCTGCTGGACACACTTCTCAGCTTCAACTCTTCATCCTATACCCCATCATTCCGTTCCGTTCCGTTATAATCTAATTCTATTTTGATTGCTTCCATTTGTCATTTCTGATGGTTAAGTTGTTTTCACACACAGGATATGGTGGGGGAGGGGTGAATCTTTGTTTTCATGAAACCCAGTATCATCATTAGACACTGTTTGCATTTTTTTTGAAGTATAGTTGATTTATAACGTTGCACCAATCCCTGCTGTACAGCAAAGTGACTCAGTTATGTACATATAGACATTCTTTTTTTGCAATTTTTTTCAATACGGCTTATCACAGGATATGGAATGCAGTTCCCTATGCTATACAGTAAGACCTTGTTGTTTATTTATTCTAAATGTAATAACCTGACGTTAAGGGCAAAATGCTTTGGGGTTTGTTAAGTGTAAGAAAAATAAAGCAAATCTTTCCTTGTAAAAAAAAGAAAATGAAACTGATGCTGACAAAGATCTGACCTTGTGCAAGATGTTACCTGATATGTGAAAGAGGGGCCTCGCCATGGAGCTGATTAAAAGCCTTCCATGAAACCATCCAGCAAACTACCCAACTCCAGCCAACTGCAACTTCCCTGGGGCGGGAAGGGAGGAGGAAGGGAGACACCTGACAGTCTCTAAGCAAACTTTCCCTCAGCCCTCACCCACGGTGATTTCTTCCTTGTTGTGGCAACACACATTTATTTATTTTTTGAATGTGAGAGGGGAAGGTGAAGCGAGTGAGGCAGGAGGTGGATGCTGGCAGAATATGGCCTGGGTTTGCAGACTGGTTCTGCTCCTAAACTGCCACCTACTTCAAGTAAGGCGCTTCCCTGGACCTCAGTTTTCTCATCTGTAAAATGGTACCATTAATAGTGCCCTTTTCATAAAATTGTTACAAAAAATGCACCACTTAATTCTAAGTCTGTTATATGGGGTGTTATATCTAGTCCAACTCTTTCAAATTTACAGTCAGAGAGGGAGATTCAGAGAGGAACTGAAAGAGAGGTCACTCACCCAAGGTTGAAGGGTCGTCTGTCTATTGTACCCTGGAGACCTGATTCAAACCTCCAGATCCCTAGTTCACAAACTTCCAAGCCCAGCCCTAAACATTCAAATGCAAATGTCCCCCAAGAGATCTCAATCCAAGTTGTTAGCACCTTAATACTAGGATGTGAATTGGTCTAGCATCTTTAATTGCACTCTGGTTGGTCATGGGGACAGGAGAGGGCAGGGGAGGGGCAAACTTTGTGATTTTGGCAGTCCCCCTCCTACTATTGTTTGACTCAGAAAAAAAAGGTGTCTGTTCCCTCTCCTACCATCTTGGAACAAAGTTGAGACTCAAATCCTAGGGCCTGGCAGCCCAGTGAGAGTGCTGCTCCCACACAGCCTCCATTTGGTGTCTGACCACGTCAGAAAAGGGCTTCTCTGGTGGCTCAGAGGTAAAGAATCCACCTGCAGTGCAGGAGACAGAACAGACACAGGTGTGATCCCTGGGTTGAGAAGATCCCCTGGAGGAGGAACTGGCAACCCACTCCAGTATTCTTACCTGGAGAATCCCACGGACAGAGGAGCCTGGGGGGCTACAGTCCACAGTGTCGAAAAGAGTTGGATATGACTGAGCAACTGAGCACACACTCATTTGGGAGAAGGAAACTCAGAACAACCCCTGCTCCCAAACTGGACTCTGACATGGGCCTGGGTGACAATTTGGGCAGGAGAAAAAGAGGGGACCACTTGGAAAACTCTAGCAGCCTCCCAGGCAAGACAAGGCATGGGCTGACCATTCAATCCTTCACTCATTTGTTCATCCATCAGCCTTGGGTACGAGTGTCTACTCTGAGCTGGAGATGAGTTACAGTCCCAGACCTCAGGGCAGGGGCACTCAGGTCATCACTTCCCAATGGCAGCCTCATGGGCCGCTGATGGTAGTGCATGTGTGCGTGTCAAGTCGAGTCATGTCCAACTCTTTGTGACCCCATGGGCTGTAGCCAACCAGGCTGCTCTGTCCTCGGGATTTTCCAGACAAGAGTGCCGAAGTGGGTCGCCATGTCCTCCTCCAGGGGATCTTCCCCCACCCAGGGATCGAACCCACTTCACCGGAGGCTCCTGCTTTGCATGTGGATTCATTATTGCTGAGCCACCAGGAAAGCTCCCCTGATGGTAGGGAGGATGTTTAATCCAGGCCTTGAACTGCTACGACCAGCATTGTCAACCAGATGACTGAGATGCAGCCAGAAAACCCACTGAAAATTGTGCAGCTCCTTCCTTCAAGGAAACAAGGGCTAAATAATGGACTTCCTCCCCTTCTTTGCTTCTTAGAGAGAAAATTAACACCATAGGTTGTTTTTCTTCTTAATTAAACTCTCTAAGTTTAGAGCTGCTTCTTTGAGCTCCTAATCTAGGGAACAGAGAACTAGAGAAAATATAAGAGAAGTATTCTGTCAAAGAGAGAATGCCATCTTTTTGTTATTCAGCTCACACTTTCAAGGCTTTAGTATGGTTTTAAAATAGTCTTCCATTTCATCCTTATAAGTTCTATAAAAGCTGAAGATTACAGCATATGTTTGTTTACTACCCAAGGCCAATATGAGGGTGGGGGAGGGGCAGAATTGGGATTTGAAGCCAATCCTGGTTGAGCCTCCGGACTCAGACTTTTCCCAGGGTGTGACCGCCCAAGTCTGTTATCTATCACCCAGCCTCCACCCTCGCCGATCATCCAGGCCCTGCGTCCTTAGCCCCTCTTTCTTTAGGTGCATCTTCTCCCTCTCTCTTTTTATAATCTTATTTATTTATGGATGTGCTGGGTCTTCACTGCTCTTTGGGCTTTTCTCTAGTTGCAGAGAGTGGGGTCTACTCTCTACTTGCTGTGCACGGCTTCTCTTGTTGCTGAGCACAGATTTTAGGGCTCGAAATCGGCAGTAGTTGCAGTATGTGGGCTCAGGAGCTGCCGCTTCTGGGCTCTGGAGCACAGGCTTAAGAGTTGTGACTTGTGGGCTTAGTTGTTCCATGGCATGTGGGATCTTCCCAGACCAGGGATCGAATCCATGTCTCCTGCGTTGGCAGGTGGATTCTTTACCACTGAGCCCCCAGGGAAGCTCCAGATGCATCTTCTCTTATCTCCATGAAGACACCTGCAACAGTGGTCCCCATCCATCCTTTTTGTTTGCTTTTTCCAAGCCATCCTTTAGAGTTACCAAATCTTCCATTATCCCCACCAAATAGTCTCTCTCTTATTTAAGAGCATTTATCAAACCAAAAGCCACCATGAGTTCCATGATGCTTTTAAATGAATCTATATTTTAATAATCACAACAGTAGCTATGCACATTGGAAAAACAGTTTTACAGGGAAACGTTATTTATTCACACTGACTAAAATATTCCCTGTGCTTCTGAATTAGAAAATCCCTTGAAATAATTTACCTTGAAGTCCTCAGGGGTTTGGACTAGCTAAGGACCCTGATTTCCATCCCATAATCTCTCCTAACCTGCTAAACCAGGAGAGCAATCGGCACTTGCAAGGTATAATTTGCTTTTCTTTTTTTCTTGTTTACTACAAGCTAGAATTGCACCCCCATCATAGTCAGCACTGTCCAACCTTCTCCTGGTCCTCACACCCAAAGTTATTCTCACCATCTCTTCTTTACTTAGTAATAAATCATATAACACTAAAAAACAACATTTTTCTAGTATCTGACAGTCTACGCAGCACATATACCTATACTGACTCATTTCGTCCTCAGAGTTACCCAGTGAATATTATTACTGTCATTTTTTCTCAAAAAAACTGAGGCTTAGAGAGATTTAAGCAACTTGCTCAGGATTCCTTAGCTCTGTGTGTATATGCGTGCTCAATCATGATCAACCCTTTTCGACCCCTTATCTCCAGTCTGTAGCCTGCCAGGCTCCTCTGTCCATGGGATTCTCCAGAGAAGAATACTGCAGTGGGTTGCCATTTCCTCCTCCAGGGGGGAAGTGGATGGAACCCGGGTCTCTTGCTTCTCCTGCATTGACTGGCAAATTCTTTACCACTGCACACCAGGGGGAAAGAAAGATGCAAAACCCTAGATGTGCCTCATTATCTCCCTAGAGTGCACCCCCACCCGTGTCCATCACCTCCCTTACAGCCATGGCAATGGGGGATTCCAGGCCAGCTCAGAGCAGGTGCCCAGGTTTGCTGGCACAGACTCTCTCCAGCCCTCTGGTTTCTAAGGTCCCATGCGAGCATGAAAGGACAACCCTCTTGGTGGTAGGGACAGTTCTGTCCCAAGAGCCTTCAGGAGACACAGGATCAGCCTCTGTGCAGAAAAAATAACAGTTTTAGGCAGCAAAACATCATAGCAACAACCTTGGAGGAAAGTGACTGTCGAGGGCTTTCTAACCAACTAAGCCCAAAGTTCAACTCCCAGCACCTCCAGGCCTTTAATCTCAGCCCTAAACTAAGGCTCACAACTTATTTTGGGCTTCCATGGACATCACCAGATGGTCAACACCGAAATCAGATTGATTATATTCTTTGCAGCCAAAGATGGAGAAGTTCTATACAGTTAGCAAAAACAAGACCAGGAGCTGACTGTGGCTCAGATCATGAACTCCTTATTGCCAAATTCAGACTTAAATTGAAGAAAGTAGGGAAAACCATTAGACCATTCAGATATGACCTAAATCAAATCTCTTATGATTATACAGTGGAAGTGAGAAATAGATTTAAGGGTCTAGATTGATAGATAGAGTGCCTGATGAACTCTGGATGGAGGTTCATGATATTGTACAGGAGACAGGGACTAAGATCATCCCCATGGAAAAGAAATGAAAAAACGTGAAATGGCTGTCTGAGGAGGCCTTACAAATAGCTGTGAAAAGAAGAGAAGCGAAAAGCAAAGGAGAAAAGGAAAGATATAAGCATCTGAATGCAGAGTTCCGAAGACTAGGAAGGAGAGATAAGAAAGCCTTCCTCAGTGATCAATGCAAAGAAATAGAGGAAAACAACAGAATAGGAAAAACAAGAGATCTCTTCAAGAAAATTAGAGATATCAAGGGAACATTTCATGCAAAGATGGGCTCGATAAAGGACAGAAATGGTATGGACCTAATAGAAGCAGAAGATATTAAGAAGAGGTGGCAAGAATACACAGAAGAACTGTACAAAAAGATCTTCATGATGAAGATAATCACGATGGCGTGATCACTCACCTGGAACCAGACATCTTGGAATGTGAAGTCTAGTGGGCCTTAGAGAGCATCACGACGAACAAAGCTAGTGGAGGTGATGGAATTCCAATTGAGCTATTTCAAATCCTGAAAGATGATGCTGTGAAAGTGCTGCACTCAATATGCCAGCAAATTTGGAAAACTCAGCAATGGCCACAGCACTGGAAAAGGTCAGTCTTCATTCCAATCCCAAAGAAAGGCAATGCCAAAGAATGCTCAAACTACCGCACAATTGCACTCATCTCACACGCTAGTAAAGTCATGCTCAAAATTCTCCAAGCCAGGCTTCAGCAATATGTGAACCGTGAACTTCCAGATGTTCAAGCCGGTTTTAGAAAAGGCAGAGGCACCAGAGATCAAATTGCCAACATCTGCTGGATCATGGAGAAAGCAAGAGAGTTCCAGAAAAACATCTATTTCTACTTCATTGACTATGCCAAAACCTTGGACTGTGTGGATCACAATAAACTGTGGAACATTCTGAAAGAGATGGGAATACCAGACCACCTGACCTGCCTCTTGAGAAACCTGTATGCAGGTCAAGAAGCAACAGTTAGAACTGGACATGGAACAACAGACCGGTTCCAAATAGGAAAAGGAGTACGTCAAGGTTGCATATTGTCACCCTGCTTATTTAACTTCTATGCAGAGTACATCATGTGGAACGCTGGGCTGGAAGAAGCACAAGCTGGAATCAAGATTGCTGGGAGAAATATCAGTCACCTCAGATATGCAGATGATACCAACCTTATGGCAGAAAGTGAAGAGGAACTCAAAAGCCTCTTGATGAAAGTGAAAGAGGAGAGTGAAAAGGTTGGCTTGAAGCTCAACATTCAGAAAACAAAGATCATGGCATCTGGTCCCATCACTTCATGGGAAATAGATGGAAAAACAGTGGAAACAGTGTCAGACTTTATTTTTTGGGGCTCCAAAATCACTGCAGATGCTGATTGCAGCCATGAAATTAAAAGACGCTTACTCCTTGGCAGGAAAGTTATGACCAACCTAGATAGCATATTAAAAAGCAGAGACATTACTTTGCCAACCAAGGTCCGTCTAGTCAAGGCTATGGTTTTTCCCGTGGTCATGTATGGATTTGAGAGTTGGACTGTGAAGAAAGCTGATCGCCGAAGAATTGATGCTTTTGAACTGTGGTGTTGGAGAAGACTCTTGAGAGTCCCTTGGACTGCAAGGAGATCCAACCAGTCCATTCTAAAGATCAGTCCTGGGTGTTCATTGGAAGGACTTATGCTAAAGCTGAAACTCCAATACTTTGGCCACCTCATGCGACGAGTTGACTCACTGGAAAAGGAGGGATGGTAGGAGGGATTGGGGGTAGGAGGAGACGGGGACAACAGAGAATGAGATGGCTGGATGGCATCACCAACTCTGTGGACATGAGTTTGAGTGAACTCCGGGAGTTGGTGGTGGACAGGGAGGCCTGGCGTGCTGTGATTCATGGGGTTGCGGAGAGTCGGACACGACTAAGGGAATGAACTGAACTGAACTGAACTGGTGGCCCAGACAGTAGAGAATCTGCCTGCAATATGGGATTACTTGGTTCCTTCCCTATTTTGGGAAAATCCCCTGGAGAAGGGACTGGCAACTCACTCCAGTATTGTTGCCTGGAGAATTCCATAGATGAGCCTGGTGGGCTACAGTCCATGGGGTCTCAAAGAGTTGAACATGACTGAGCAACTAACAAGCCCAAGAAATTTCTCTTGGACCCTCTGCTTTGGAGGACTTGCTCCCCTGAAGTCTTGAGCCAGAACACAGAGTCTGGAAAAGTGCTCCCTCATTCTCCCTGAGCACTGTCTTCCCCCCTAAAGCATCCCCTCCAAACGGCTCTCCCACCTGCAACAGAAATCTCACTGGGTCGTGTTCAGGCACCCAGCATGGGCCAGCCAGCTTGTAAGGACTCTTCTTTACCCCCACCTCACCCCACTAAGATCTCAATGACAGAGTTAGCTGCTACACTCTGGTGTTAATCCTGAGTGCCCTCCAAGCCCCCAGGTTAATTGCCAAACTAACAGCTGCCTAACAACGAGGTGTTTCCCCTTCCCTCCTCAATAGGATGGAGATTGGGATAGAGTTTGCACCTTGAGGCCCAAAGCCTTTGGCCCATCTGGTCCTGCTCCCTCCTCCTTCTACACTAAACAGTTTCAGGCAGGAGATAGCCAGCTGGCCAGAGGCCTCTGGAGAACCCCTCCCCACCCCCCCGCCCCTAGACTCACGAGAGTGAGAACCAGCCCCCATTCAAGGGCTGACAGCAGCCATCTGTGCCTGAGTGCTAGGAATTGAGCAGGCAGTGCCCCCAGTCCCAGGGGCCTCCAAGCTGTGAGGAAATTCTGCCAGGCCCCCAGATCACCCCCTCCCTAAATCCCCTGACACTGAATATAGCCAGCAATTCTCTGCCTTCCCCCACCTGCCTGAACCAGAGAGCCACGGTCAAGCCAATCCGATTTCCTGCACCTCACCCCAGGGAAACACAACTGCACTAGGATAAGAAAGACGTCTTTGGCTCCTGATTCAACAGCTCCTGGGAGATTCAGCCAGTTCAGGCTGCTGATACTAAGTCACTTCAGTCATGTCTGAGTCTGTGCAACCTCATGAACTGTAGCCTACCAGGCTCCTCTGTCTGTGGGCTTCTCCAGGCAAGAATACTAGAGTGGGTTGCTGTGCCCTCTTCCAAGGTATCGTCCAGACCAAGGGATAGGACCCGCTTCTCTTGTGCATTGACAGGCATGTTGCTTACCACTAACACCACCTGGGAAGCCCCCAGGCTGCTGATAAGAGAGCTGGCAAAAAGGACAAGGAACAGAAACCAAGAGGAAGCCTCCAGTCCCCAACTTGAATGACAGTGTTACCAGCCTTTAGTGAGAGCATAAAGCAAAGAGGAATCCTGCAATTTCATTCACACAACTTCACCAGCCTTAAAATGCTAGAGCAAAATAATAATAATAATAAGTCACATGCTCCATTTGTCCAAACCTTTTATTTTAAAGGTGAGAAAACTGAACCTCATCAATGAGGGTGACATAGTCACAGCTCACAGTAGATCCAGGACAAGCAACCATCCTGATTCCCAGGCCTATGCTTAACTTCCTCATTCTTTTTCTTTCTTTTTTAAAAAAATACTTGTTTATTTATTTGGCTGCACAGGGTCTTAATTGCAGCATGCAGGATCTTTAGTTGCTGGATGAGAGACATGTAGGATCTAGTTCCCTGACCAGGGATTGAACCTGAGTCCCCTTCTTTGGGAGTGAAGAGTCTTGGCCACTGGACCACCAGGGAAGTTCCCCTCCCTCATTTTCTGCTGACATTTACTGCCAAACTTGTTCACCCTGAGTTAATTACCCCTGTAGTTCCCAGCCCCAGGTTCTGGGAGCATGAAACATTCTGCTACAAAGAGGAGAAAGGCAGCTAAGAGGATAAGGGAAGTGTGGGAGGTGGTCCAGAGGTGGCTGTTTGTGGACTCACCACTTGGAGGAGAGAGAGCAACCATAAAGGTCTGCTCACCTTTCTTTGCAACAGGAAAATTCAGAGGCCTTGGGTATTTAAGGCAGTGAGGTGCTGCAGGAAGAACACGACAGCAGAGTCCTGGGTTCAAACCTCAGTTCTGCCATTCACCAGCTCTGCAGGCTGGATGTATACCTTTGTCTCCTGATGCCATCTGTAAAATACACATATACAGAAAAACCAACTTCAGCATCACTGTGAAAGAGTGTTACAGATGTCTACTTTAAAAGACTGCCCTGACAACTATGAGTTGAATCTATTCTTCATACTGTGTTTATAATCGGAGGATGTTAAGAGTTCTCTGTGAGAAGTCCAGACTTCTGGTCTACCCCAAACTAAGAGGAAGGCCTGGAGAGGAATGTAAATGATGCATATGTCTATAGTTTGGCACCATCCTTGGAAGGTAAAATTGCTTTCCTGGTTCTCTTCATGAATAAATATATGTTCATTCTTGACTTAGTGCCTGCTCTATCCCTGAAATGATCTCTCTTCTATCTGTTCAAATGTCACCATTCTCAGCCCTGATGTTTCCATGTCTGCCATGAGGACCCTCTCCCAGATGACTCTAATCCTCATAGATATTCATCTCTAAATCTCTCTGTGATTCAATAGCTAATTTTCTTTCATCTTATCCTTTAAAAAGACTGTAAGTTCTTAGAGGGCAGACATCTTATCTGTTTGTTTTCACTTTTATAATTTTACTTATTTATGGCCATGCTAGATTTGTGTTGCTGCACAGGCTCTTCTCTAGTTGCAGCAAGCAGTGGCTACTCTTCGTTGCAGCATGTGGGCTTTTCATTGCTGTGGCTTCTCTTGTGGAGCACAGGCTCTAGAGCATGTGGGCTCAATATTTGTGGTTGCCAGTCTCTAGAGCACAGGTTCAATAGCTGTGGCATATGGGCTTAGTTGCTCCATGGCATGTGAGATCTTCCCAGACCAGGTATCAAACCCATGTCTCCTGCATTGGCAGGTGATTCTTTACCACTTAGCCACCAGGGATGCCCCTGGTTTGTTTTTAAATCTTCTCTATGGTGGCCTAGTCCAATGCCAAGTATAAATATTAACTGAAGGGTCTCATTGTGCACAAGACCACTTTCCTGAACTCTCCCTCACCCTGATTCTCCTGTCAAAGGCAAAATGAACCTGTAGCTCCAAGGAGAACTTATCCGTTTGCTTGAAGATCTGAGGCTTTCCATGTTCTTTCATTTATTTTTTTGTTCATTAAGGAGAGGTGAGTACCTGTATCTGTGAGCATAGTTCCTGCTGGGGGAGCTCTGGCCAGAGATGAGCACAACCCTGGTGCCTCCAGACCTTGAGATGGAACCAACAAGTGCTGTGGAGTCATTCATATCAGTAAAAGAAGCCTTAGCGCTAATAAATTGATGCTTTCAAATTGTGGTGCTGGAGAAGACTCCTGAAAGTCCCTTGGACAGCAAGGACATCAAACCAGTCAATCCTAAAGGAAATTAACCTCGAATATTCATTGGAAGGACTGATGCTGAAGCTGAAGCTCCAATATTTTGGCTACCTGATGGGAAGAGCCGACTCATTGGAAAAGACCCTTTTGATGCTGGAAGATAGAGGATAAGAGGATAAGATAGTTGAATGGCATCACTGACTCAATGGACATGAGTCTGAGCAAACTGGAGATAGTGAAGGACAGACAAGCCTGACGTATTGTAATTCATGGAGTCGCAAAGAGTCAAACATGACTTGGAGACCGAACAACAGCGAACAACAACAACAATAAGTACTGGATTCTTTCCATGTGTCAGTGATTTTGAGTTTTGCCTGTATTTACCAACGTGAACTGTCTTTTGAAGCAGGGGCTGTCATTATGCCCACTTTGTAGATAATACAGCTGAGACATAGAGGTAAGTCGTTCCCCAAGGTCTCACGCTAGTAAGCTACAGAGTGTGTTTAAGCATTCCACTCTCTGTACTGCATCTCAGGTCAGAGTCACAGGGTGCCTGAGGGTGGAAGGACTGAGGGAAGGTCATGACGTCACTGAGAGACAGCAGAGCCCTGGTGAGGGGGAGTGGTTGAGGAGTGCCAGGCACTTAAATCAGAGCCACCCCTCCCACTCCTGCAATCCCTCTCCTTACAAGGACATCCTGAGCCCCTCCTGCGAGCTCTCAGAGTCAGCTGATATCGAACTTCTGAGAGGCAGTCTGGTTTTCCTGCCTGCCTGAGATTAGCCAGGCTCCCTAAACAGAAATCCCTAACAGCTCCAACCCCCACTCCCCCCAACTTTATGTTTCTGTGCAATTCCATTTTCTGCTCTGTTGCTATTAAATTCCCAAAGGCACCTCCCTCCTAACCTTCAAATCACCTGGTGACAACCACACAGTCTGTCTCTTCTGTCCTGTGAGTAAGTGGTGGAGAAGCAAAGGGGGAAGTCTAGTGAGGATTGGAGAGATCTTCAGAAGGTGCTAGGAAAGGGTGGACCCTCTTAGCATTAATTGTTGAGGAGACTGGGGTTGCAGGCAAAGGACCACCACCCTTTGGGCAGTAGGGAACCAAAGCCCTGGTGGGTCCCCTTAAAGAGGGTCCAGTGGTTAGGAAAGAAAGTCAAAGTGTTAGTTGCTCAGTCGTGTCCAACTCTTTGCAACCCCTGGACTGGCCCACCAGGCTCCTCTGTCCATGGAATTTTCCAGGCAAGAATACTAGAGTCGGGTGCCATTTCCTTCTCCAGGGGATCTTCCCCACCAAGGGATTGAACCTGGGTATCCTGCATTATAGGCAGATTCTTTACCATCTGAGCCACCAGGGAAGCCACCAGGGAAGTGGTTAGGAATCTGCCTTTCAATGAAGGGGATGTGGGTTTGATCCCTGGTTGGGGAACTAAGATTTCACATGCCCTGAAGCAACTAAGCCTATGCAACCTTAACTACTGAGTGCCCATGCTCTGGAGCCTGAGTGCCACAGCTAGATGGTCTATAGGCTGCAATGAAAAATCCCACATGATGGAATGATGATCCTGTGCTGCAACTAAGATTCAGTGCAGTCAAATAAAAACAAATATGTTAAAAAGGGAGAGGGAGGTGGAGAGAAACTCAGAGGTCTGTCGAAAGTAATGTTCAGTGCAGCTGTGGTCGTGCCCTGATGCAGAGTGAAGTCACTGCCATCGGTTATGTCTGAGCAAACAGTGAAGCGTGAAGTGGACCAGATACAGGACCTCAGCCAGGTGAAGACTGCTGACACTGCCTAAGTAGATTCTCAAAGCATAACTCCTGAGAAACCTTCGCCAGTTGTTGGTTCTGTAGTCACCTGCAGAAAATCAGCTCCCATCTCCCGTTGTCAAAGACAAGGAGAGGCCCAGAGACAGCATAGGCTCAAATCAGCTTCCTGCCTGATGGTTTGAGATTTGCTGATGGCGTAAAAGAGCAAAAGAAGTGGGATGTTCTGAGGAAGACCTCACACAATAATGGGAATCACCAAAATGCAGATAGGGTCACCCTGGTACATCACATGGACTATTTTTCTCAAGTGTGCTTTCCTCAAGTGTGCAGTCCATTAGGATCAACCTCTCCCCCCACAACCACCACCGCACTACTTCTCTGCCTTTCTCCCGTCACTCAGCCCTGGCTCATTTTGCTTCAGCCACACCAGCCTCCTACCTGTTCCTTGAACACATAGGCATGTTCCTGCCTCAGGGCCTTTGCACTTGTTGTTTCCACTGTCTAGAATAGACAAGTTATCCAATAATCCATATACAAGTCACCACCACATATACAAGTCACCTTCTTCTCACAGTGGCACTCTAGAATACCCTTCGAATGGCTTTAATTTCTTCAGATACTCATGGCTTCCTAACATGTGTGTTTGTGTGAGAAAGAAATCTGTCTGATCCTGATAGAACACAAGCTCCAGGAGAATAGACTCATTTTGTTTGTGGCTGTACCCCTGTGCTTGGAACAGTATCTGACCCATAGTAGGCATGCTGCTACTGCTGCTGCTAAGTCACTTCAGTCATGTCCGACTCTGTATGACCCCATAGACGGAAGCCCACCAGGCTTCCCCGTCCCTGGGATTCTCCAGGCAAGAACACTGGAGTGGATTGCCATTTCCTTCTCCAATGTGTGAAAGTGAAAAGTGAAAGTGAAGTCGCTCAGTCGTGTCCGACCCTTAGCAACCCCACGGACTGCAGCCTACTAGGCTCCTCCATCCATGGGATTTTCTAGGCAAGAGTACTGGAGTGGCTTGCCATTGCCTTCTCCGCATAGTTGGCATGCAAAATACTTATAGAATTAAAGTCAATTCTCCTCCTTAGTCTCTGAATAACTTTCTTCTGAACTGGGTCTTGTGATTTCCTTTTTTGTTGTTGATGTTTTTTATTTATTTGCTTTCTGAACCCATAAATAAAATGTGCTCATTGAAGATACTCAGCATTGCTAATTATTAGAGAAATGCGAATCAGAACCACAATGAAGTATCACCTCACACTGCTCAGAATGACCATCATCAAAAAATCTATAAATAATAAATGCTGGAGAGAGTGTGGAGAAAAGGGAATCAGTTAGTCAGTTCAGTTTAGTCACTCAGTTGTGTTCGACTCTTTGCGACCCCATGGACTGCAGCACGCCACACTTCCCTGTCCATCACCAACTCCCGGAGCTTACTCAAACTCTTGTCTATTGAGTTGGTGATGCCATCCAACCATCTCATCCTCTGTCATCCCCTTCTCCTCCTGCCTTCAATATTTCCCAGCAGCAGGGTCTTTTCCAATGAGTCAGTTCTTCGCATCAGGTGGCCAAAGTAAAGGGAATACTCCTGCACTATTGGTGGGAATGTCAACTGGTGCAGCCACTATGTAAAACAGTATGAAGGTTCCTTAAAAAACTAAAAATTGAATTACCATATAACCCAGCAATCCAATATGTGAGGATATACCTAGGAAAGCTGAAAACTCAAATTTGAAAAGAAACCTGTACCCCAGTGTTCATAGGAGCACTATTTGGAATAACTAAGACATGGAAGCCACCTAAGTGTCCATCAATAGAGGAATGGATAAACAAGGTGTGATATATATCTGCGTGTATGTATACATATGTACATACACATATACAACTTTTTAAGCCTTAAAATATAATGAAATATTGCCATTTTCAGCAACATGGATGGACCGAGAGATTATCATGCTGTGTGAAGTGAGACAGAGAAAGACAAATATCATATGCTATCACTTATATGTGGAATCTTAAAAATAATACAAATGAACTTATTTACAAAACAGAAACAGATCCACAGATATAGAAAACAAACTTACTATTAACAAAGGAGAAAGGGAGAGGGGATAAATTAGGAGTATGAGATTAACAGACACATTAAGACATAAAATAAATGACAAGGATTTACTGTAAAACATGGGGAACAATATTCAATATTTTGAAATAACCTATAATGGAAAATAATCTGAAATACATATGTATACGTATAACTGAATCACTGCTGTACACCTGAAACTAACATAACATTGTAAGTCAACTATACTTGAGTTAAAAAGAAAGGGAGGCAGGAAGGAGGGAGGGAGTAAAAAAAGAAAGAAGGAGGAATAAAGGAAGGAAGGAAGAAAAATATGTAAACTGAGTTTTTTCTCCCAAATCATTGAGCGGTCAAGGCACTTGAAAATGCAGTACAGCATTCAGTTGTGTCCGACTCTGCGGTTCCATGGACTGTAGCAAACCAGGCTCCTCTGTCCGTGGGATTTCCCAAGCAAGAATACCGGAGACTTCACCTCTATCCCTGCCACCCTGCATTGTGAACCCTCTGCCCCACAATTATGCAAACTGCGTAATTTTCTGGCTCATTCTTGCCTCTGGGGGTTGCCCACCCCAGCTGGTGCTGCATTCCTCACCAAGCACAATCTCCATTCTGCTGAGCTAAATCCTACTCAGACTTTCATACTCAGACCTTTCCTCCCTGTCTCTATCCATTCACTGATTTCTCCACTGAGTCTTATGTCTCTTTCACATTGCTCAGCACCAAAAGTTTAAAATGTGCTAGTCTCATCTCCCTAATGGGCTTCCCGGGTGGCTCAGCAGTGAAGAATCCACCTGTGAGGCAGGAGACATGGATTCAATCCCTGAGTAGGGAAGAGACCCTGAAGGAGGATATGGCAACCCACTCCAGTATTCTTGCCTGGAGAATCCCATGGACAGAGGAGCCTGGTGGGCTACAGTCCGTAGGGTAACAAAGAGTCAAACACGACTGATTGACTGAGCACGCACACACCTCTCCAATTATTAGCTCTTTGGGGACAGACCACATGTCTCCCACCTCTTCTGCATCCTCCTGGGATGAGCACCATGCAAGCAGACAGTGTTTCTGTGTTGATTGATTTGCCAAAAAAAAATTTTTTTTAATATTACAGGGCTTTGTGGTTCAGCATTTCTCTTTCTTGCTGATGTGACCCCTGCTGCCTGCATGTAGGTATCATTTAGATCACTGAGGGAGACAGTGAAAAGCATGAGGAAGGGAAAGTCTATGGCTGAGATCCTGTGCCCATTTGGTCCCTTGTTCAGTAAGCATTCACTAAGGTGCCAGCACTACATCTGCTGGTCTGAAGACAAATTCTAGAATCACAGAACACTGAGCTGGAAGGAACCTTGGAGAGAACTTGATCCAAACCCAGGTGATCTAAAAACAAAACATAAAACAGAAGCAATATTGTGACAAATTCAATAAAGACTTTAAAAATGTTCCACATCAAAAAAAGAATAAAAATCCTTTGAAAAAAGGACAATAAGGAGACAGTCTGTCTAAGTAATATGTATCTCCCAGGTCTGCGCTTGCTTTTGAGACAGACTGCATTCTGCCTATGGAATGTGTATCTCTCTCAATAAACCAGCTTTCACTTTACTATGGCCTGCTCTTGAATTTTTTCCTACTCCAAGCCAAGGACCTTTGACTTGGTGGCTCATCCCAGGAACTCGCCCAAGACCTGGAACATCAACTTCTGTATGGATGTGAGAGTTGGACTCTAAAGAAAACTTAGCGCTGAAGAATTGATGCTTTTGAACTGTGCTGTTGGAGAAGACTCTTGAGAATACCTTGGACTGCAAGGAGATCAAACCAGTCAGTCCTAAAGAAAATTAGTCCTGAATATTCTTTGGAAGGACTGATACTGAAGCTGAAACTCCAATACTTTGGCCACCTGATGCAAAGAACTGACTCATTGGAAAATATCCTGATGCTGGGAAAGATTGAAGGCAGGAGGAGAATGGGACGACAGAGGATGAGATGGTTGGATGGCATCACCGACTCAATGGACATGAGTTTGAGCAAGTTCCTGGAGCTGGTGATGGACAGGGAAGTCTGGCATGCTACAGTCTATGGGGTTGCAAAGAGTCGGACATGACTGAGCGACTGAAATGACTGACTGATTTTGCTGCAACCTCTTTGAGAAGGATAGTAGTAAATCTACTTGTTACCTATCAAAAAATGGATAGAATCTTCGCTAGTGGTTCAGTGGCTAAGACTCTGAGTTCCCAATGCAAGGGTCCATGGTTCAATCCCAGGTCAGAGAACTAGATCCCACAGGCTGCGACTAACCCTATGGACTATAGTCCACCAGGCTCCCGGGTCTATGGGATTTTTCCAGGCAAGAATACTGGAGTGGGTTGCCATACCCTCCTCCAGGGCATCTTCCTGACCCAGGGATTGAACCCACGTTCTCTCCCGTCTCCTGCACTGGTAGGCAATTTCTTTAACACTAATGCCACCTGGGAAGACCCAAAGACCCTGCACACTGCAACTAAAAGACCCAGAGTGCCACAGCTAAGACCTGGCACAGCCTAATAAATAAATACTAAAAACAAGACAGAAAAGCCAGAGCCTGGGAGAGCTGGAGACCCAGGCCTGGAGCAAAGTCCAGCATCCTCCACCACTCCCTGGGCTCAGAACTTCTCAGCTTTCACTCTGGTCGCTGCTGCCAGGTGAAGCAGCCCTGTTTGTGAAACTACTGCTGCCAGGAGGATCCTCCTCTGTCCTCTGTTCCTTTGGATCACACTCTGACCAGTGCACATCTGACCATGAGAGCCTTGGTCACCAGTCTCCACCATGGCTGCAGAGGAGGACAGGAAACAAGTATATTTTTACTGTCTTTAGTGAGATGTGGGCTTCGATTCTGACCAAGTGTCTTTGGCTGGGGGATTTCCCGACCAAGGAAGAGATTCAATGGCAACATCCATCAACCTCCCTGCCCCCTATCCCCACCCCCAACCCCGTTTCACAGCAAAGGCAACTGTGATGCAGACAGACGGAGTGCATACCCAGGTCACATCATCACTTACTAGTAGCTGAGAATTCCATGTCTCATATTCTTCCTGCTCACCTGTGTGTGAAAGAAGCAACTAGTAAAACAGAAGCAGAGTAGAGCCAGTCTCCAGGAGCTAATGGTCAATGATCCGTGTCCCTGGCAGCTTTATTAGGTAATAACTGTCTCTTACATTTGATCACCGCTCTATTTTTCAACACTTACTCCTCACAATAGGCTAAGCTCAGACATCTTCTCCACTATGGAACCTTTCCTGAATCACTGAGCTCTCAGTTCCTTGCCTTAACCCTCTGAAACCTCACTATGTTGCAGTATTAACATATGTGTCTGCCTCCTAAGGTTGGAAGCAACTTGAGGTGCAATATTTTTTAGTATTTATTTTTATTTATTTATTTGGCCACACTCAGTCTTGATTGTGGCATGAGCAATCTCCCATCTTTGTTGTGACTTGCAGCACGTGAACTCTGAGTTGCGGCTTGTGGGATCTATTCCCTGACCAGGGATTGAATCTGGACCCCCTGCAGTAGGAGCTCAGAGTCTTAGCCTGCAATGCATGAGACCCCAGTTTAATTTCTCGGTCAGGAAGATCCCCTGGAGAAAGGATAGGCTACCCACTCCAGTATTCTTGGGCTTCCCTGGTGGCTCAACTGGTAAAGAATCTGCCTGAAATGCAGGAGACCTGGGTTCGATCCCTGGGTTGGGAAGATCCCCTGGAGAACGGACATGCTACCCGCTCCAGTATTCTGATCTGGAGAATTCCATGGACTGTATAGTCCTTGGGGTCGCAAAGAGTTAGACACAACTTAGCAATTTTCACTTTTCAGGGTAGTCACATTTATTATAATCCCACCACCACTACAGCCAATACAGGGCTTCCCAGGTGGCTCAGTGGTAAAGAATCCACCTGCCAATGCAGGAGAAACAAGAGTTCGAGCCCTGGATTGGGAAGATCCCCCGGAATAGGAAATGACAACCCACTCCAGTATTCTTGCCTGGAAAATTCTGTGGACAGAGGAGCCTGGCAGGCTACAGTCCACAGGGTCACAAAGAGTTGGACACAACAGAGTGACTGAGCACACACATCCACTAATACTTCTCTGATCAATACTACACTTATCAGTCATCTCTTATTTCCAATGGGGCATAAAATCACCTTCTTCAAGCATCTTGTCAAGGACCCCAGTGACACACATAAAGCACAAACCCCAGATGCTGGCACTTGAAGCAGCCTCACAAAGTCTTGGCCTGGTCTCTTCCTGGTGGGTGGTAGAAAACCAGAGTTGGCAGAGTTGGCAAAGCAGGTGCATGAAGGCCAAGAGCCATAGGCCAAAGCTGGGCCATCCCTGGGGAGACAGAAAGTGTGGGCAGGTGCCTGATGGCAGGCGTTAGCTCTTGGCATCCAGGCCCCTTGGAAACAACAGGAAAAGACCTGCAGAGATAGTGAGTCAGCAAGACAGATGTCCCAGGAATGCAGTCAGGGCTCCCTGGAACACAAACTGGCCTTCCCATCACCTTGGAATGAAAATGTTTTAATATGTGTTTGAAAACTTTTTCAAGTCCCTCGTAGCACTCCTTACTCTTCAAGTTCACCCAACTCCCATGCAGACTCACACATGGCATTTCCATTGACATCTCCAGCCTTCCTCGGGGCTGCTACTGAGCTTGAAGTCTTCCTGGGACTTCCCTGGTTGTCCAGTGGCTAAGACTCTGAGCTACCGATGCAGGGAGCCCTGGTTCTATCCCTGGTCGGGGAACTAGATCCCACATGCTGCACCTAAGGGTTAACATGCCTCAACACAGATCAAAGAGCCTGCCTGCCACAACTAAGCTCTGGTGCTAAGTCAAATAAATACACGTATTTATTAAAATACACCTGTTTAATCCCAAGAAGTCAGGTCATAGCTTTTTTTTAAAAATGACTGTTTCTTTATACCTACATTTCTGAATTCTCACATGCTTTAAAACCCAGCTCAAGTGGTCTCTCCTCCAGTAGTCAAACCTAACATTTTTTTGCTGACAGTTCAGGTTCAGGTACTTGCTTTTACCATTAGCTTGACATATTTTTCCTGTTATAGTCTATACTAGACTATTTTCTGAGTGTAGGACATATCTCCTAGGCTAGATTATAAGTCTTCAATTTCCCACCGTGACCTTTTCTTTCACACTATTTTACACAATGCTGTGTATATAACAAATGTTGCAAACAAAACAATTCATTGAAAGATATCACATTATGTATTTTACATTATTTATTTGTCACCATTTAAAATGACCATTTGATTTTTAGTAAACTCTTTAAAAGTTAATCTCTTTATCAAAGTAATACATACTAACAGACATACATATCACATGAAAAATAGTACAAACACCAGAAGATGGCTTAACCAGACATTCTTGAACAATTGCCTCTTGTCTATAGTTATGAGGTTGGAGAAGCTAAAACACTCAGTTTGCCAGCATCCCTTGATGCTGAGCGCTTCCCTGGTAACTCAGACAGTAAAGAAACTGCCTGCAATGCGCATCTGCCTACAATGCAGGAGACCTGGGTTTGATCCCTGGGTTGGGAAGATCTCCTAGAGAAGGGAACGGGCTACCCACTCTAGTGTTCTGGCCTAGAGAATTCCATGCACAGAGGAGGGTGGCGAGCTACAATCCATGGGGTAGCAAAGAGTCAGATACAACTGAGCAACTTTCACTTTACAGTGGAGATGAGGAGGAACAGAGGACACACGTTCCAATTCTGGCCAATTAACCTGAAGTGATGATCTATTGTGTGGCCACATTCCCCTTTTTCTTTCTTTCTGCTTGGAATGCAGGCATGACCGCTGGAGCTTCCACAGCCATTTTGTGGTTCAGGTGGCAAATGTGAAGAAAAGGTCACAAGAATCTCAAAGATTCTGTCCTCTTCAGCTGTCAAGAACCTGGACTGGCAGCCATCCATTTCAGCCTTCTGATAAAAGAAAGGAGAATCTACTTAAGGTGGCCACTAAAGTCAGGTATCTATAATTTATAGGACTTCAAGAGTATTCCTAACTGATATACATACATGTACATTGTCAAAGACAGAGAAAAGCGCAAAGGTGAAAAATCATCTGTTACCCAACTACTATGATGTTTTGTTGCACATGACAATTTTTTTCTGAGTAAAGATAAGCTACATTCTTCAATTAAAGAGTGAGATGTTTTATTGTTTTCCATGATTATTTAATAATATGTTCTATGATCATTTTAAAACCTTGCCATCAAGAAGTATTCCATAGCATAATTTTAGATGATACCTATCATAATTTACCTTATTAACTTTTTCCACTTGGTTTCCACTATTTTCCACATCAGTTTCTTTCTTTTTAGACTTTTTTGGGGATTGCACTAGGTCTTCGTTTGAGACACATGGGCTTTTCTTGTGGCAGAGCACAGGCTCTGGAACCCATGAGCTCAGTAGTTGCTACACAAGGGCTTAGTTTTTCGCTGAGGTATGTGAGATCTTATTTCCCCAACTAGAGATAGAAGGCAGATTCCTAACCACTGGACCACCAGGGAAGTCCCAGGGTTTTTTCTAATACATTACTTTTTATAAACATTATTGTAGAAATATTCTTATAGATAGTTTATTTGCACAACTTCATAATGATTTCATTAAGTTTTCTTTTTTTTCTTAGAAAAGCATATTCTTAAGGTTTGGGATACACTATGCTAATTTTTATCTACAAATTTAATTTTTTCTAATAGCACAAATGATAAAACTTCCAACAAAATATTTCTGAAAGTTTAAGAATAAAAAGGGAAAATAAATGCCGAAAATAACACTGAACTAAGTAACCAAGCTTTACAAGTATGTCAATTAAAAATGTTTGTGTGGGAATTCAAAAATTTATCCCACTATCAGCACCAACACCATGGGCTTCATCTTTTCCTCTATTTTAAGAGCAAGACATGGACAAAATCCAAACAATTTTCATTCCAAAAATAAAAAGTAGTCAAAAAGAAGATGAAACACACTCCCTAGGGAGTTTTACATGGCAGGATAGAGGGATCGAGACTTTGAAGCACATATTTCTGTAGAACTTGGACAGATCAAGAAAGATGGTTGAAGACAGCAGTATTGTAAAGACAGGAAAGCCTAGAGAGTAAGATTATTTTCTAGGATAGTTGAATTAGAGGCTTCCTGGAATTTCTAAATGTTAGCGAATAGGTGAGGATAGAGGATGTTACATAATAAGAAACTCTACAGACAGGGCTTCCCTGGTGGTTCAGTGGTAAAGAATCTACCTGTAATGCAGGAGATGCAGGTTCTATCCCTGGGTCAGGAAGATCCCCTAGAGAAGGAAACGGCAACCCACTCCAGCATTCTTGCCTGGAGAATCCCATGGACAGAGGAGCCTGGCAGGCTACAGTTCATGGGGTAACAAAGAGTCAGACACAATTTAGTGACTAAACAAAACAGACTGTACTTACAATCCTTTGAACAACTGTGGGAGATACCAGTAAGAAGCTGATGTCCTCCTTGTTACTTTTTAAATGTAACATAGCTCCATGACTAGACTAAGATTTCTGCAAGGGTTACCCAAAATATAGCTAACGCATTCTCACTGTTGTCCCCTCTTTCTACTCTCAATCTCCTTCTTCATGACGGCAGATACCGTCTTGCCCACACATCAAACAAAGAAATAGGCCAGTTTTGTCAGTGTCTCTGCCTGGAGAATCCCAGGGACGGGGGAGCCTGGTGGGCTTCTGTCTGTGGGGTCACACAGAGTCGGACACGACTGAAGTGACTTAGCAGCAGCAGCTAGTGATGTATTCTCTTTTGTTCCTGATATTAATTGATGCCTTCTTTTTATTTGAGATAAATCTAAATAGAGATTAATACATTTTATTTGTCTTTTTAAAGAATAAGCTTTTGTTCTGTGCTTTTTAAAAAATCTTCCTTATTTTTGCTGATTACGTCTTTCACTTGTTTCTGTTCTTTGTTTTCCCTTCTAGGTACTTAGTTTAGGTTTGATTTGCTCATTTTCCCCCCTATATTTTTAAAGTAGAAGTCCAGCTTATTTGACTTAGTTGCTATTGTTATATTTCAGGTTCACTAATCTTTTCTTTTGCAATCTCTATTTTGTTGTTGTTCAGTTGCCAAGTCATGTCTGACTCTTGGCGACACCATGGACTGCAACGTGCCAGGCTTCCCTGTCCCTGAGAATCTAAACTTCTGTCAATTCCACTGAGTGCATTTTTACATTTATGTTTTTGTTTTTTATTCCTAGAAATTCCTTTTGTTTCTTTTCAGATAGATTTCTTTTACTTATGTACTCCTTTGAATTCCTGAGCGTATTTGTGTTAGTTGTTTGAAAAGTCCTTGTCAGCTAACCCCATTTTTTCCATCATTTCTGTGTCTATTTCTATTGGTTGATTCTTCTCCTGATTATGGGTTACATATTTCTGCGTCTTCACATATTCAGTAATCTCTAACTGGATGCTAGAAATCATGTTTTACATTTTATGTGTTGGATTTTTTAAAGGTATTGGGAGTATTGGACTTCATTCTGGCAGACAGTTAAGTTCACCGTGGGTCAGTTTGATTCTTTCAAAGCTTGTTTTTAAACTTTACTAGAGCAAGCTTCGGAGAAGGCAATGGAACCCACTCCAGTACTCTTGCCTGGAAAATCCCATGGGCAGAGGAGCCTGGTAGGCTGCAGTCCATGGGGTCGCGAAGAGTTGGACACGACTGAGCGACTTCATTTTCACTTTTCACTTTCCTGCATTGGAGAAGGAAATGGCAACCCACTCTAGTGTTCTTGCTTGGAGAATCCCAGGGACGGGGGAGCCTGGTGGGCTGCCATCTATGGGGTCGCACAGAGTCAGACATGACTGAAGCGACTTAGCAGCAGCAGCAACAGAGCAGGTTTAGAGAAACTCTTACCTTACCATTAGTTTAGCCTCACTATTAAGGCAGGACATCTCTAGAGTTTCCACAGGAAGCCCCGAGTGATCAGTGAGGACTCTCCTCTCCACATGGTGAAACTCTATCACCTCCAGACTGTGTTAAGGTCAGCGATTTCCTGAATTATCCTTTGACTGGCCTGTCTTTGTTTCAACCTATGCATGTGTAGTCTAACACTAAAACATAGATTTAAGGGGACTAGTATACAGGCTTCTGGGTTTCTTTTGCCAAGTAGCTTACTCATTTCTGGCACATAGTTCCAGAAATTCTTACTTAGCCTTCCCAAATTGTGTTCCCTCTTTGCTCCACTCAGAAAGACTACTGTGTTCTGTTGGGGATTATTTCCCTGTAATGACATCCAGAAAGTGCCTTTAGGCAGGAAGCTAGAACAATCTTATAGCTCACCATTTTTTTTTTCTTTCTCTTGGACCGCAGTCCTGTACTACCTATTGTGCAATGTAAAAAAACTATGGTCTCAGATTTTTTTTTCTAGCTTTCTAATTGTCTATAACCACCAAACCTTCCTTGGTTTGAGCAACAGAGAGTTCCAGAACAGTATCCAAACATCCAGTGTGGCTCTGCCAACAGGGCTACATGTGGGAGACCTCCAAGAAGATGAAATACAGGCAGAGCATTCAGAGCTATTTTTATTGTTACCCTATTTCACCTGGAGAGCTTTTCTTGGCTATAACTTCAGAATTCTTTGTACATTGGTTTTCATAGCTCTGAGAACACTGGATTGCAATTGCCTAAGAGCAAATAAAAGAAGTGAATTGAGGCCTCACTAGTGAGTTCAACACTAGAGAAGGAAATAGCAACCCACTCCAGTATTCTTGCCTGCAGAATCCCATGGACTGAGGAGACTGACAGGCTCCAGGGCATGGGGTCAAAAAGAATCGGACACAACTAAAACAGCTAAGCAGACACACACCCTGTGAGTTCAAACTTTTTATTTTTATAGATATTTTTAAAATATATATGCATATTTAAATACATATTTAAAGTTATAATAGATGAGTTCCAAATTGGTATTTTTTTTTCTTGTTTAACACAAGTCCTTTTGACTGTCAGCTTACTTCAGGTTAATGCAAGAAGCCTGTTGGAGGCAAGTCCCTTCTCTAAGAATCTCATAGATTGGAGGCCATATGACTGATCTTCATTTCTGAAGCATCAAAGAGAATCAACACTGTGCATGGCCCCTTTGGTCTAGTTAGACCAGGCAAAGTCGCAAGAGTCTATCTCAGAGCTGTGGGCTTGGCTCTTCCCTATCGTCTTGCTCCTGGACTATTGTCGTGGGTCATCTCCAGTCCAATTCAGTCTCCTCATGCTTTCTGGTAATATTTCCTTTAAAGGAAGTCCCCATATATGAATCTTCAAGTTGTGAACTTTCAAAATGCAAACGTGTGCCATCAATGTCAGGCGTGAGTGAAATCGCAGCTTGCCCTCCACCGCCTGTTGCTGACGCTCCTTCGCACTACCATCTCCCCTCCTCTCCCTCTCCAGTCAGTAACTCTTCCCTGTTCACCTGAGACCAGCCCCTGTGTGCCAGCTCTTGTGCTGGACTACTGTACTTTTCAAGGTACTGTAGTGTAAAATTTAAAATGTTTTCTTTATCTTTTGTGTTTGTTTCACATGTATTATTTGTGTGGAAAGTATTATAAACCTATTACAGTAGAGTACTCCATAGCTGATTATGTTAGTTGGGCTAGTTAGGCTAACTTTGTTGGACTTAACTTGGACTTACAAATTAAAGTACTCTCAGAAAGAAATTTGCTTGTATGTAGGGAACTTACTGTAATTTGACTTTAATTACAGGATGTTGTCATTGAAAAACCTTTATAATTCCTCATTGCTACAAAGTTCTCCATGATTTGGCTACAATCTTCTCTTATGATGTTTTGCACCATGATTTTCCTTTCCTGTGTTCTATCCAAGACATTTATTTCTGGCTCTTGGATATAAACCATAATTTCACAGTTTTCTTCTTTCTTTCCCAGCTCATGCTTTCTTTCCTGTCTCTGGAATACTTTTCTTATCCAAAATATTTGAATGTAAAAGTATTACCTGGGCTTCCCTAGTGGCTCAGATGGTAAAGAATCTGCTTGGAATGTGGGAGACCCGGGTATCATCCCTGTGTTGGGAAGATCCCCTGGAGAAGGGAATGGCAACCCACTCCAGTATTCTTGCCTGGAGAATCCCAGGCAAGCCTGGCGGGGTACTACAGTCTGTGGGGTCACAAAAAATCAGACACAACTGAGCAACTAACACTTTCACTTTCAGAAGTATTACCTATCTTTAAAAGCCCAATTCTAACACAATTACACTCATAAAAACTTTAATATTCTTCGAAAAATCCACCTCTCCTCTCTCAAGTACTCAATCTAAACCTCATTTACCACATACATCACTGTCTACCTTATATAAACACCTTGAGCGTAGAGTCCATATATCATTCCTTTTTGTGATCCTTAAGCTTCTAATGGACTGAACTGCATAGAAGGATGCTCAGTGAATGTTTATTGAGAGGATGAATGACTGTTTGGATGCTTTCATACGTCCCTTGTTATTCCTTCCAGTTAATTTAAGATGTATTAGTTTTAACTATTTGGAATTGCTAGAGATTCAAAAATAGTCACATATCAGTGATTTAATATGATTCAGTCCAATACACTTTCTCCTCCATTTATTTGTGAACAGCTCTTAGCAAAGTGTGGATCATAGGATATCTAAATCAGGGGCAAACAATTTCACTAATTAAATTAAAATGTCATAAATAATTGTTTGTGAGAACAGAACTGAGTATAAAACAGACATATATTTGTTAAAGAGTTTGTACTTGCAAGTGAACAGATGTCCACTCAAATCAAACTAGCTTAAGAACAAAAGGGAAAAATTGATAGGATATTGGAGAATCTCATTGTCTGAACACTGTGGCATTGGTAAGGGTAGGAGCCAGGGCAAATATGAAAACCTCAGCAGCTGAAGTCCTTCTAGACTCCTAGTCTGTCTTGGTTTAAATTCTAAACTTCCCAATAGACTGAATCTGAATACCCCGGCCTGGACAAGGGGTCTCTCAATGCATTAGTTAAGTGAAAAATTTGCTTGGCGGTTTCCCTGATACCTCAGTAGGTAAAGAATCTGCCTGCAATGCAGGAGACCCCGGTTCAATTCCTGGGTCAGCAAGATCCACTGACAAAGAGATCGGTTACCCACTCCAGTATTCTTGAGCTTCCCTTGAAATTCAGCTGATAAAGAATCTGCCTGCAATGAGAGAGACCTGGGTTCATCTTTGCTGGGTTGGAAAGATCTCCTGGAGAAAGGAAAGGCTGCCCACTCCAGCATTCTGGCCTGGAGAATGCCATGGACTGTATAGTCTATGGGGACTCAAAAGAGTCAAACATGACAGCAACTTTCACTCACTTTGCTTGGAGGTGGGCCTTATAGCCCAGTGGGTGCAGATAGTCAGCAGGCATAGATACATGATTTTTAAAATAAAAACCACATCAATTCAAAGAAATGTGTATGTACCATTCTTGGGGAGATTTTTATTCTGCTTTGGCTTTAGAAGAAAAATAATGAGAAGCTTCAAGCTAGTTCACCCCTATGGTGTCTTCATACTTTAACATCTTCTCAGTTATTAAATCTCCATATGCAGTCAAGAACTTTCTTTTTTCTCCTTCAACCTAGCTCATGGTTTCTGAAGTTGATCTGTAAGTGGCTAGTCTACTGTTTGCAATGTCGTTGAGGAGGTGAGAGGTAAAGGAAGCAGAGGCATTGGCACAAATTGATAGTGGACCCAGGAGAGCTCATCTCAGCTCTGTTTATAATCCCATTTAATTCATGTTTGTTCAGCATCCACTCTACAACACACTCTGCATGTGTGCTCGGTCGCTCAGATTCTTTGCAACACTATGGACTGTAGCTTGCCAGGCTCCTCTGAGCCTGGGATTCTCTGTGTGATTCTCCAGGCAAGAATATTGGAGTAGGTTGCCATGCCCTCCTCCAAGGGATCTTCCTGGCCCAGGGATCAAACCCACATCTCTTATGTCTCCTGCATTGGCAAGTGGATTCTTTACCACTCACTCATGCCACCTGGGAAGCCTGCAACATACTCTAGCACTTGACAATATGGCGATCATAACATTCAGCATTGCTAGATATTGTGAAATTACTGCTAGATAATTATGAAGGAATATGAGGAATAGTCCTTACTGTTAAGAAAGTTATGATCTAATTAGGAAACCAAAATCATCATACAGATATTAACCATACCAGGTTAGTGACTAACTAAAAACATATCTCATCAGATGCAAGTGTTCATGTATATGTTATTTCACTGTAAGACATTACATAGACATGGGCCAAGAGAATCGTTTATTACATGGGATTATTTGTTATAGAAACTTGGCAGTAGCCAGATCAACAGAACCCTGCATTTCTGAGCCATTTGCCACGATTTATGTTCTTCAAAGCTAACCTTGGCATGAGATTTAAGCTCTTTTCTTTTATGTTCATCCACCCCCTTAAACCCAGTAAGTTGAGTCTAAGGTTTGAAGGAAAGGCCAGCAAGCATTCCAAGTCTCTGCTCATAGACTTTGAAGGGGAAATAAGGCACAGACTCTGGGAGAAACCAGCTTGTTGAGTTGAAAAGAGTCATGAACTGGGAACCAGAAAATTTTGGTTCTGTTCTTACTATTGACACTGCTGCTGCTAAGTCACTTCAGTCGTGTCCGACTCTGTGCAACCCCATAGACAGCAGCCCACCAGGATCCCCCATCCCTGGGATTCTCCAGGCAAGAACACTGGAGTGGGTTGCCATTTCCTTCTCCAATGCATGAAAGTGAAAAGTGAAAGTGAAGTCTCTCAGTCATGTCCGACCCTCAGCGACCCCATGGACTGCAGCTTTCCAGGTTCCTCAGTCCATGGGATTTTCCAGGCAAGAGTACTGGAGTGGGGTGCCATTGCCTTCTCCGACTACTGACACTAATTTATTGTAATTCCCTGTTGGCACTAGTGATAAAAAAAACTTGCCTGCCAGTGCAGGGGACATAAGAGACGTGGGTTCAATCCCTGTGTTAGGAAGATGCCCTGGAGAAGGAAATGGCAACCCACTCCAGTATTCTTCCCTGGAAAATCCCATGGACAGAGGAGCCTGGTGGGCTATGGTCCATAGTGTCACAAAGAGTCAGACACGACGGAAGCAACTTGGCACTTCATCACATCACAATTTATTGTAGTGTTTTGAAAAAGTCACTTAAATGCTTCTAACTCCAGTTGACGGGCATCTGTAAACCAAAAAGGGTAAGAAAAGGTTTCAAGAAAAGCTTTCAGTTCAACAACATTTATTACAAGTCCCCAAGGAAATGGCCCTCAAATGCCTCCATGTCCATGTGGACAAAATTGAAAGTCTAACTTTGAATCATGAACCCCCAGACAATGAGGAACAAGTAATGGTGAAGCATCTCTTCCCCTTTCCCAAGTCCTGGCAACATACCTGACTAGACAGAGCACATACCTCCCTCTCTAATGCAGTGAAACTCTTTGAAAATAAGGTAAAGGAGAAAGTCATTTGAGGGACTTGATCATAAGCTCTGGGCTTCCCAGGTGGCGCTAGTGGTAAAGAACTTGCCAGCCATCACAGGAGATGAAAGAGACACAGGTTCGATCCCTAGGTCAGGAAGATCCCCTGGAGAAGAATCCACTCCAGTGTTCTTGCATGGAGAATCCCATGGACAGAGGAGCCTGGCAGGCTACAGTCCATAGAGTCGCAAAGACTCAGACACAGCTAAAGCGACTTAGCACAAAACACAATCACGGCTCTGACTGAATTATTGTCAAAAACTGCCCCTTGCTAAGGCATTATGAAGATTTCACGGGATGCTGTGTACAAAAGCTCACTGGCCAACTGGCCTGGCCTAAAAAGCGTTTCTCCTAGAAGTTTATTGTTGAAAGCTGTGGGTTTGATGGAGCGCTACCCAGGGACGAGTCCCCCTGCTCTGAAACCCTCCTCCTCTGCTGCCTCTGTTCATCCTCCCAGTTCTGGTGACTCAGTAGATGAAAAAGAAGGGTCAGCTCTGACTCACAGCAGCACTGTGAATATCCTGACCCCAGTGGGCTGCAGGGCCTGGGATGTTTATTTCATTTCCCTTTCATTCCATCCTCAGCTGGGCTCTCAGAGGAGGAAAGGGAAGGAAAGTAGCCCATGCTGACTAATCAGTCCAGAAATATTTACTGAGCACAGCCCAAGGACTGTGTAGTAGGAGGAAACAAGAGGGAATATCTCAAGTCCAGGGCTGCAGAGCTGCTTGGGGACTTTGCAAGGACCCCATTAGCCCTGGGAAAGAACACCTTTGGCCAAATTGGAGGGTGTGGGGCTGGAGAGAGGCTTGGGATGGGAAGTTGCTAGAAAGTGTGTAGGACCAAGGGGTCTCAGTGCATGAATGAATTTCTGAAAATATTTATTTATTTGATTGTGCCAAGTCTTAGTTTCCGCACTCAGGATCTCCAATCTTCACTGCAGCACGCAAGATCTTTAGTTGTGGCGTGCAAAGTCTTAGTTGTGGAATGGGATCTAGTTCCCTGACCAAGGATTGAACTCAGCCCCCCTCCACTGGGAGCATAGTCTTAGCCCTGGACCACCAGAGAAGTCCCTGCATATGCAAACATGTCCCAAGAACAACTGGCTTTTCTCCAACTTTGAATGATTTGGAGGGTATAGATGAATGTCCTGAGGCAGGGCAGTGGAAATACGGGGTGGCAGCTGTGAGCCCTTTCTGCTCTATTCCAGCTCCCATCCCAGGAATAACCTAGAAATGCCAAACTTGGAAAAGCACTGTTTTGTATGTGGAGGTTGGGCCAGCTGCCTCTCCTTCTTAAAGCGCTCGGGGGGTGCTAATTCATAAAGAAAGGGAAGGAAGGGATTTTCCTGGTGGTCCAGTGGTTAAGATTCCAGACTCCCAATGCAGGAGGCCTCGGTTTGATCCCTGGTCAGGGACCAAGATCCCACATGCCACAACTACGAGTTTGCAACTAAAGATCCTGTATGCCTCAGCCAAATAAATATTAAAAGAAAAAGAAAGCCCAGTCCCCTGGGAACAACACAGACAAAGAGGTTTGTGGGGCTGAGCACCCTAGGGTGCCTCCACACCCACTATCTGGAGTGAGTTTCTAGCCCAAGTCCAAGGCGGAAATAATAACAGCTGCTACCAATTTTGGACCACCTCCCAGGGGCCAGACACTATGCTAACTGCCTTGGTTACATTATCTCATTGAATCATCACACCCTCATCACTCAGTCCCCCCTACCCCAGGAAGCTATAATTATCACTACTTAATAATAATGAAAATAAAGGCTCAAAGGAGTTAAGTAACTTTACTGAGCTTACACAGATAACAGGAGGAGGAGGGCAGGTGCTGATTAGGGTTTTTCTGACTTCAAATTCTGTGTCACTCCATACCTGATCCCACTTGGCAAGAAAGAAGCTGGAAACTCTAGGAAGAGGGTGGAGAAGGGAAGAGGATGATGGTGGAAGCAGGCAGAAGGAGAAGGAACTGATGCTCTGGGTTCAACATGGTAAGAGCCTCGGCCTTGGTTTCCTGGAGGTGGCATTAGGGTTAGTGTTCAGTACAAGGTGATAGGGGAATGTCCGTGGACAAGTCT
Source organism: Moschus berezovskii (assembly GCF_049115385.1). Classification (NCBI taxonomy): domain Eukaryota; kingdom Metazoa; phylum Chordata; class Mammalia; order Artiodactyla; family Moschidae; genus Moschus; species Moschus berezovskii. The sequence goes on along the minus strand of NC_142466.1, from coordinate 74,681,185 downwards.
TAGGGGAGAGGTTCTTCAGGAATGGAGGGCCACCAGCAGACCCTGTGAGAGCTCATGCTTCAGGGCTGCATGGAGGGTCCCTCACTTGTCTATAGACAGAATTGAGGCACTGATGTACCCCTGTACTGTGAATGATAGTGACCAACGGGGTCAGGGGTAGGTCCAATTCAACTACAATGGACTGTGCAACAGCCATGGACACACACAGGAGGGGGCTGGCCTTCCAGTGCCTGTTCCTGGTATTTCTGGACCCAGCCTCCCTCAAGCTCCTTAATGAAAATCCTAAGAGCAGATTTCCCTGGTGGTCCAGTAGTTAGGACCTCGCCTTCCAATTCCGGAGGATGCAGGTTCGATCCCTGGCCTAGGAGCTAAGATCCCAAATGCCTTGGGGCCAAAAATCCAGAACAGAAACAACAGAAGCAATATTATAACAAATTCAATAAAGACTTTAAAAATGATCCACATCAAAAAAATCTTTATTAAAAAATCTGCAAAAGCAAGATGAGGCTGGGTAGGGAACTCTACTTCTTCGATATGCAGTCTTCAGAACTGTCATTAAGAAATGAAACCTTTTGGGGGACTTCTCTGGCAGTCCAGTGGTTAAGACTCCCTGCTTCAAGTGAAGGGAGCATGGGTTTGATCCCTGGTTGGGGAACTAAAATCCCACATGCTGCATGGTAAGGCAGAATACGCCTGCAATGCAGGAGACGCAGAAGACTGGAGCTCAGTCCCAGGGTTGGGAAGATCCCCTGGAGGAGGAAATGACAACCCACTCCAGTATTCTTCCCTGGAAAATCCCATGGACAGAGGAGCCAGGCAGACTTCAGTCCATGGGGTCACAAAGGCTCAGACATGACTGAAGTGACTGAGCAAGGCCAAAAAAAGAAAAAGAAATGGAATCTTTTCACTGTTTTCAATGCTATCAAGCCTTGTCAGTGGGAGTGCAACCAAAGGCAAAATCAAGGATGCCCACTCCTTCGTTCATACTCACTGTACAAAGAAGCATGAGCCTCCGCTTTCATGAAGCACACAAGTTTGCACTTTAACAGCTTGAGATTCATTCCCAGGTGGCTCAATGGGTAAAGAATCGGCCTGCAGTGTAGAAGATATAAGAGATCATAGTTCCCTAACCAGGGATCGAACTCTTCTGCAGTGAAGCACAGAGTCTTAACTACTGGATTGCCGGGGAAGTCCCTTGACTGGTTTTCTTAATTGGAGATATTAAAGACAAAATATTCACATTGGTTGTTAAAGAATGGTAAGGCAGACTTTGTTTGGGGGAACTATCACAACAGGTTATAGGAATTACTGCAGTAAGAGAGAGACGGGGCTCAACTCTGAATACAAGAAGAAAAAGTGGTAATTCATAGCCAAAGAGCAGGACTAGGGATAGGAGGTCAGGGTGTCAGTGAATGGAAAATTACTAAGAGGAAAAATCAGGAGGAAGGGGAGATTTTCCTTAAATCATCCTAAGAGGACGCTTGCTGAAGGCTGGCTAGGGTGATCATATATTAAGGATGGGGGATTCCGGCTAAACTGACTCAGCAAGATTCATGCTAAAATTGGGCTCTTGAGAACATGGCCAAGGACCAGGACTAGTTGAGAAAGAACTCAGAGGAGACTGATTAAAGTCTGGTCAAGAAGTGAATCTTTGAGGATTTCCCTGGTGGTCCAATGGTTAAGAATCTGTCTTGTGATGCAGGGAATGCCGGTTTGATCCCTGGTTAGGGAACAAACATCCCACATGCCTCGTAGCATCTAAGCCTGCATGCAGTAACTGCTGAAACCTGTCGGTGATGATACAACAAAGGTCCCACGGGCCACAACTAAGACCCGAGGCAGCCAAATAAGTAAACAATTAAAAAAAAAAACCAAACAGGAGACAACCTTTGTCAGTGGTGTGGGGATACATGGAGCTTCCACTGTAACACATAACCTATGTAGCACATAACCTATGTGCTTTATTAAGCAAACAAGCTTTTTAAAAGTGAGATCGTTGTGGCTTGGCATTGGATTAATAAAACTCCTGAGGCTCTGAAGGAACTCCACCATCCAGGGAGACTCCACGGTACAGCCGCTGAAGGAATCCTCATTTACACAATCATCCTCTGGCTGAGTCTAGGCAGAGTAAGAAATAGAAGAGGATGAGTCTAATTTCTGTGAACTGTAACTTATAAAAGCAAGAGAATTTGATTATGGAGATCAGCTTCTTTGAACTTTGACTTGGCGAGGAAATTTAGTCTTTGAACTTTAAATTCTCCCTGGGAATTCGATAAAGAGGGGCATTTATATTCAAATCTGAGGCATTCCTAAATTGTTGACATTTTATTATTGAATTGTCTTTACATAACTTATAATTGGAAGGTCTTAGTGGGCCACTTAATTTTATTAAAGAACCTCTGATATGCTTTGTTAGAAAATACGGTCAGACATAATTTGGGATGGGAAAGGGAGTCGTCTGTCAACCAGAGGTACAGAGGAGTCTTGTGCTTATACAACAAGGGGATTGTTCTGATCCATTTCAGAGCTTTTGAGGATAAACTTTAAACTGGCCAGAAGTCCCAACAAGGTTCTCAAAGAAGCCATAGCTGGTCCCTGGGAAGTAGAGACTGAAGCGAGGAAGCACCACTGACCTAATTCAGTGCTGACTCCCAGCCTTGATGGGGAGGACCATATTCTTGGTTGACTCTTGGCTTAATGGTTAAGCTCCACAGTTAAACATCTAGGGTTACTGGAGAGAAATACTTGTCCCCATTCCTTTTATTGCAATATAGGGTTGTTCATTTTATTTTTATTGGAGTAGATGAACTCCTTATGGCCAAATTCAGACTTAAATTGAAGAAAGTAGGGAAAACCACTAGACCATTCAGGTATGACCTAAATCAAATCCCTTATGATTATACAGTGGAAGAGACGAATAGATTCAAGGGATTCGATCTGATAGAGTGCCTGAAGAACTATGGATGAAGGTTCGTGACATTGTACAGGAGACACGGATCAAGACCATCCCCAAGGAAAAAAAAAATGCAAAAAGGCAAAATGGTTGTCTGAGGAGGCCTTACAAATAGCTGGGAAAAGAAGAGAAGCTAAACGCAAAGGAGAAAATGAAAGATATACCCATTTGAATGCAGAGTTCCAAAGAATAGCAAGGAGAGATAAGAAAGCCTTCCTCAGTGATCAGTGCAAAGAGATAGAGGAAAACAATAGAATAGGAAAGACTAGAGATCTCTTCAAGAAAATTAGAGATACCAAGGGAACATTTCAGGCAAAGATGGGCTCAATAAAGGATAGAAATGGTATGGACCTAATAAAAGCAGAAGATATTAAGAAGAGGTAGTAAGAATACACAGAAGAACTATACAAAAAAGATCTTCATGAACCAGATAACCACAATGGTGTGATCGCTCACCTAGTGCCAGACATCCTGGAGTACAAAGTCAAGTGGGCCTTAGGAAGCATCACTATGAACAAAGCTAGTGGAGGTGATGGAATTCCAGTTGAGTTATTTCAAATCCCAAAAGATGATGCTGTGAAAGTGCTGCACTCAATATGCCAGCAAATTTGGAAAACTCAGCAGTGGTTACAGGACTGGAAAAGGTCAGTTTTCATTCCAATCCCTAAGAAAAGCAATGCCAAAGAATGCTCAAACTACCACACAATTGCATTCATCTCACATGCTATTAAAGTAATGCTCAAAATTCTCCAAGCCAGACTTCAACAGTATGTGAACCATGAATGTCCAGATGTTCAAGCTGGATTTAGAAAAGGCAGAGGAACCAGAGATCAAATTGCCAACACCTGCTAGATCATTAAAAAAGCAAGGAAGTTCCAGAAAAACATCTGCTTTATTGACTATGCCAAAGCCTTGGACTGTGTGGATCACAATAAACTGTGGAAAATTCTGAAAGAGATGGGAATACCAGACCACCTGACCTGCCTCTTGAGAAATCTGTATGTAGGTCAGGAAGCAACAGTTAGAACTGGGCATGGAACAACAGACTGGTTCCAAATAGGGAAAGGAGGCTGTATATTGTCACCGTGCTTATTTAACTTATATGCAGAGTACATCATGAGAAACACAGGGCTGGATGAAGCACAAGCTGGAATCAAGATTGCTGGGAGAAATATCAATAACCTCAGATATGCAGATGACACTACACTTATGGCAGAAAGTGAAGAAGAACTAAAGAGCCTCTGATGAAAGTGAAAGAGGAGAGTGAAAAAGTTGGCTTAAAGCTCAACATTCAGAAAACTAAGATCATGGCATCCGGTCCCATAACTTCATGGCAAATAGATGTGGAAACAGTGGAAACAGTGGCAGACTTTATTTTGGGGGGCTCCAAAATCAGTGCAGATGGTGACTGCAGCCATGAAATTAAAAGACACTTGCTCCTTGGAAGAAAAGCTATGACTAACCTAGATAGCATATTAAAAAGCAGAGACATTACTTTGCCAACAAAAGTCGTCTAGTCAAAGTTATGGTTTTTCCAGTAGTCATGTATGGATATGAGAGTTGGACTATAAAGAAAGGTGAGCATCGAAGAATTGATGCTTTTGAACTGTGGTGTTGGAGAAGGCTCTTGAGAGTTCCTTGGACTGCAAGGAGATCCAACTAGTCCATCATAAGGAAATCAGTCCTGAATATTCATTGGAAGGACTGATGTTGAAGCTGAAACTCCAATGCTTTGGCCACCCGATGCAGAGAACTGACTCATTGGAAAAGACCCCGAAGTTGGGAAAGATTGAAGGAGGGAGGAGAATGCGATGACAGAGGATGAGATGGTTGGATGGAATAACCGACTTAATGGACATGAGTTTGATTCCAACTCTGGGAGTTAGAGATGGACAGGGAGGCCTGGCGTGCTACAGTCCATGGGGTCACAGAGTCAGACATGATAGAACAACTGAACTGAACTGAACTGAACTGATAGTTCACTCAGTGGTAAAGAATTCACCTGCCAATGCAGGAGACACAGGTTTGATCCCTGGGTGGGGAAGATCCCCCGGAGAAGGAAATGGTAACCCACTCCAGGATTCTTGCCTGAAGAATTCCATGGACAGAAGAGCCTGGTGGGCTACAGTCAGTGGAGTGACAAAGAGACACAGCGACTAAACAATAAACAAACAACAAATTGTTTATTTACAATGTTTTGTTAGTTTCTGGTATATAGCAAAGTGAATAAGTTGTTATACATATATATAAATCTCTTTTTTAGATTATTTTCCCATACGGGTTATTACAGAGTATTGAATAGAGTTTCCTGTGCTATACAGAAGATCCTTATTAGTTCTCTATTGTTTATATAGTAGTGCAGGGGTCAATAGTCAGCCACCTTGCTCTGGCTAAGCCACGAGAAAATCACCATGGGAAAAGAATAAAAACAAGATATAGCAATACAGCATAACCCAAATAAAAGTACATCAGGTTGATCAGTCGGGGTTGTCATGCCCTGCTAAGCTAAGGAAAAACATAGTGTGGACCTTTTAACACCGGGTCAGCACAAGTGCAGAACACTGCTTGTGCACACACTAAGATGTTTTCCCAAAGCATATGCGGGTCTATGATCTCCAGCTAGGTGATAGCCCTTGTACAAGAAAATAAGAAAAATAGTTTAAAGTAATCAATAAGATGGGAGATGTGACCAGGGACACAGGAGGCTGACTTCATCAGAACACAACAGATACTTTCTTCTTGCCAAGACACTAAATAAAAGTGATGGGACTCCGAGACACAAGGCTCTTGACCCAAGAGGCCTTGAGTCCCCTGGCCCCATCTTTAAAACTTTAATTCTGTCTCTAGTTTCTTTTTCCCAAACTGTGTGTTGACCACTTTTGATCCCTACCTGCTGTGCTGGCCGCAGCCTAGTAGTACACATATGTAATCCCAGTCTCAACAATTGATCTTTCCCTATTTGTCCCCATTCTTGATATTTCCTTAAATGTGAAGTGTTCTATCTCTACATAGGAAGGTTTCTTGGTATATTAAGAGGTTCTTTGCCCATTGACTCAATCATCATTTTCCAATCTATTCTTTTGTTAGGCATAAAGGTAGTACATAGATTTCGCAAAAACATTCACTTTCTTTTTGTCCTATTGACAACTCGTTGTAAGTGTGAAGTAAAAGAGAATGATGCTATTCAAATTCCCAAAAGAACATCATCTTCAAATTGCATAGCAGTTTACAAGGCTTATTTCGTATTTGTGTTCACACACACATGTGTGTACCATACAATATGAATTTTATAAATATTATCAATAAAATACATTTTATATTTTGTCATATAGTTCCATATATTATTCAAAATAATTTCATAAAATATGAAAGTAAATATTGGCATACATGAAATATACATAAGAAATACATATGAGGTACTCAGCTGCTAAGTCGTGCCCGATTCTTTGGGACCCCATAGAGTGCAGCTCGCTAGGCTGTCCATGAGATTTCCCAGGCAAGAATACTGGAGTAGGTTGCCTTTTCCTTCTCCAACATATGATATATATAAATATAATATGTAACATATTTAAAATATATATATACACCATAATACTTACATACACGCACACATACAGCTTCATTATTCACCATTATAAATGTTTAGAATGACCATCTGTTTTGATTCTTACCTTGGTTAGTATTATTTGCAAAAGTAAAAATGACTCCAGTTCTCAGACTGAAAGCAGTGGTTCTCATACTTGAGTGTGAATCAAAACCACTCGTTAAACACAAATTAGTGGCCTCCATCCCCAGAGTTTCCGATCCAATAGATGAGGGTGGAGCCTAACAATCTGCATCTTGAATGAGTTCTCACACTTAGAAAATGACAGGACAAAAGATGAGCATATTGATCCGACAGATACATCTATCCTTGGATCACACTTTGATTTCATACCTAAAGGGCCTCTCTTTAACATATATTATACATTCTTATAACCAAGCTCAGCATTTAAGAAGGCCAGCCTTTGGTCTACTTCACCTTCATTCAACTGAAGGAGGAATCATATCCCATGTTTGAGGTAGGCAACAGCCAATGAATATTCGGTCAGGTACCATTTTGAATGGCAGCTTCAAGTTCTACAGACAAACAGTGTTGGACCACAGATGCATTCATCCCTTCAGAAAATCAGCCTCTGAGTCTCATTTTCCTGTTGTCCTTCAAAGGCTGGATGTAATGGCAAGAAGAGAAATGGAATGACTGCCAATTCCACCACAAGTTTGGATAATATCTTTGTTGATGCCTAAGACATTCCTGTTATTACAGGCATCGTTCAGAAGAAAAAAATCTCTTGTTCAAGTGACAAGTGGTTGGGATCATGTCTGGCTGTCAGCGCACACATGAGGAGGCAAAGTGAAAGTGAAAATATTTTTTAAAATATTTGATTTGTATTTATTTATTTTATTTGGCTGCGCCAGATCTTAGTTGCCACACACAGGATCTTTGATTATCTCTGCAACACATGAACTCTTAGTTGCAGCATGTGGGATCTAGTTCCCTGACCAAGGATTGAACCCGGGCCCCTTGCAATGGGAACTCAGGATCTTAGCCACTAGACCACCAGGGAAGTCCCTGAAAGTACTCATTTTGTAAAGGAGGTACCAGGTCTGAAACTGAGACATGAATTGATGAAGCTCCAAAACCAGGACTCCTTATGTAGGCGAGGAGACAATTATGAAGCACTCAGACACTTTTAGGGTCTTTAAGAATCTGTGCTCTGGAGCTGGCGCATCCACACACCTCTTCTGAGATATTCCTTATGTGCAGGCAAGTGTACGTGCTCCCACAGAAGGCCACAGTCCTGCCCATAGCTGATTAGACCAGGAGGACTGCCTGATCCAAATAGCCAGGCCCATGTGGGCACTTGATTCTGGAAAGACATGGCTGATTTATCTTCTGGATGTTCAAAGGCAGCCAGTGCAGCTGACAGAATAGTGTAGAAGTAGAAAGGCTCAGAGAAAAGGCAACAAGAAAAAAAAAAAGAATCAAAAGAAACCACAGGCAGAAATTGGAAAAGAATAGGAAGTAGAGAAGGAAGAAGAGGTGGAGGAGTGAGGATGCATAAGTGGCCGGTGGGCCCCAGGGTTGTTCACCTTAGACAGCTGTTGTGGCCCCTCCCTCTCCTCCTCTGAGAACCCTGACTGAGCTCTGCAGAAGCTTTCCTTGTCCTTACAGTAAGCTCCCATAAGCTGACATAACCTGAGCAGGTTTCTAGTTTTTTTCAAACATATCTTTGTTAACAGAAACAGAGACAAGAAATTGTTACAGACTAGAATCTTGGGCCCAAACCAAAAATATGTGGGAAAACTGTATAAACGGTTTAATTTCCATTTAAAAATTAATCAGGTCTGGGGACTTCCCTGGTGGTCCAGTGGCTAAGACTCTGTGCTCCCAATGCAAGGGGCCAGGGTTTGATCCTTGGTCAGGGACCTGATCCCACATGCTGCAACTGAAAAAATAGGTAAATAAAATAAAAAAAATATCAGTTCTGATAAGTGGTTAACATCTAACATATACAAACAGCTCATATAATTCAACAATCAAAAAAAGACCCAATTTAAAAATGGGCAAAAAAACTGAAAGGGCATTTTTTTCAAAGAGAGAATGCAGATAAACAACTAGTACATGAAAAGATGCTCAACATCACTAATCATCAGGAAGATGCAAATCAAAACCACAGTAAGGTATTTCACACCTGTCAGAATGGCTATCATCAAAAAGAACACAAGTAAGAAGTGTTGGCAAGGATGTGGAGAAAAGGGAACACTTGTACACTGTTGGTAGAAATGTAAATTGGTACAACCACTGTGGAAAACAGTATGGAGGTTTCTCAAAAAACTAAAACTCAAACTACCATAAAACCTAGCAATTTCATTCCTGGGTATATATCTGAAAAAAACAAACAAACAAAAACTAATATGCACCATAATGTTCACAGCAGCATTACTTAAAATTACCAAAATACAGAAGCAACCTAAGTATTCATCAACAGATGAATGGATAAAGAAGATGTGATACTTATACAAAATGGATTATTACTCAGTGATAAACAGGAGCAATATTGGGTCATTTGTAGAGACATGAATGGACCTAGAGTCTGTCATACACAGTAAAGTAATTCAGAAAGAGAAAAGCAAATACCGTATATTAACACATATACGTATAATGTAGATAAATGGTACCGATGAAGCTATTTGCAGGGCAGGAATAGAGTCACAGACATATAGAACAGATATGTGGTCATGGAGATGGGGGTAAATTGGAAAACTAGGATTGATGTATGCGCACTGCCATGTGTAAGAGAACCTACTATATAGCACAGGGAGCTCAGCTCAGGGCTCTATGATGACCTAGAGGGGTGGGATGGGAAAGGGGTGGGAGGGAGGTCCAAGAGGGGGGGCATATATGTGTGCATATGGCTGATTCACTTCGTTGTATAGCAGAAACTAGCACAACATTGTAGAGCAATTATACTCCAATAAAAAAAAAATTTGAATTAATGTGACCTCTTCAGGGCCCCACACTCTATGGTGACCCTAATTAGACGGGTGTGGGCACCCAGCTATAAAGAAGATTAGTGATGGCATAGATTAGGCAGCCTCCTCAACATAGTTCCTGGATTCTCTGTACCTACAGCATCACATTTACTGCACCCTCTTTTACTTACTCAATGACCATATTCCCTACCAAGACTGTAAGTTTCATGAAGACAAGGATGTATCTGTCTTGTTCACTGCCCTATTCCTAGCACAGTGAAAAGCATGACTGGTTCTCTTGAAATATTTGTTGAATAAATAAGAAAATCATATTACATAAGTAAAATGGTGGGGGAAAAATGGGAACGTTAAATTCGGAAATGAGTAATTCGAAATGGACCAGATTGTGATTTTTAAAAATCTGCAAGATTTTCAAGTGGAAAAGGAAATTCGTTTACTTGGGTTGCTCAACGAGCAGAATTAGCATGGTAGGGCGGAGAAGGCAATGGCAAGCCACTCCAGTACTCTTGCCTAGAAAATCCCATGGATGAAGGAGCCTGGTAGGCTGCAGCCTGTGGGGTCGCTAGGGGTCGGACACGACTGAGCGACTTCACTTTCACTTTTCACTTTCACACATTGGAGAAGGAAATGGCAACCCACTCCAGTGTTCTTGCCTGGAGAATCCCAGGGATGGGGGAGCCTGGTGGGCGTCTATGGGGTCACACAGAGTCGGACACGACTGAAGTGACTTAGCAGTAGCAGCATGGTAGGGACTAGAGTACTGGACTGGTATTCAGAACCCTGAGTTCTAAACACTGGGATTGAAAAAATAAGTAAAAGGATAGAGAATGGTAGAAGCTCATAGTTGGTGTAAAAGGTTACAGATAAGGGGAAAAGAATAAAATGAACCATGTAGTTCTGAACTGAGTCTGTGACATCAATGGAAACACTTATTTAGCTTAACTTAGGAACTGGTGAGTAATAGTAGAAATAGCATAGACTTGATGGATACACAGTTTAATATATTAATACATACCTTTACTTTCTAGCTCAGACAGTAAAGAATGACTGCAGTGTAGGAGACTGGATTTGATCCCTGGGTGGAGAAGATCACCTGGAGAAGGGAATGGTTACCCACTCCTGTTTTCTTGCCTGGAGAATTCTGTGGACAGAGGAGCGTGGTGGGCTACAGTCCATGGGGTGGCAAAGAGCTGGACACAACTGAATGACTTAATTTTTTTTTTTCTTTTTTACTTTCTAGCACTGGCAGGGCCTAAAGGCAATGACATTCCAATTTCAAAACAATGAGCAGATTAGAGCAAATGCTGGCTTATCACTCTCCAATAAAAGGATTCAGGGATCCTTGTTGAAACGACTGGACATAAAAAACAATGCCACGTGAAGCAATATGGATGGATGCAGAGATTATCATACTAAGTGAAGTAAGTCAGAAAGAGAAAGACAAATATCATATGATATCACTTATATGTGAGATCTAAAATACAACACAAATGAACATACTATGAAACAGAAACAGACTCACAAACACAGAGAACAGACTTATGGTTGCCAAGGAGGGTGGAGGTGGGAGAGGGACAGATTGAGAGTTTGAGATTAGCAGATACAAACTCATATATATAAGATGGATAAACAACAAAGTTTTACTATATAGCACAGGAAACTATATTCGATATCCTGTGATAAACCATAACAGAAAAGAATATGAACGGAAGAGAATATGAAAAGAATATATATATATACAAATAAATTACTATGCTGTACTGCAGAAGGACTGATGCTGAAGTTGAAACTCCAGTATTTTGGTCACCTGATGCGAACAACTGACTCACTGGAAAAAGTCCCTGCTGCTGGAAAAAGTCCCTGATTGAGGGCAGAAGGACAAAGGGGCATCAAGAGGATGAGATGGTTGGATAGCATCACCAATACAATAGACATGAACTTGGGCAAACTTTGGGAGGTGGTGAAGGAAAAGGGAAGCCTGGCGTGCTACAGTCCATAGGGTCGAAAAGAGTCAGACACAACTGGGCGACTAAGCAACAACAACAGCAGCAGCAGAAATCAACATGAGACTGTAAGTCAACTCTACTTCAATATGCTTTTTAAAAATAATACCTACCCTCCCGACATTAAAAAGTTGGCAAAGATCAAACAAGAGAATGTTTGAAGTTCAAAAGTATGAAGTGCTCTACAAATAGATTAAGTCTCTGCTCTGTTGAGAAAAAGGAAATCTTGAAGTCCCACATCTGAGGCCTGGGCCAAGATTCTGTCAATCTAAAACAAGGGTGTTTTTCCTCAAATCCCCCTAGACATCTCAGAGATAGTTTGCACTTCTCTCTGTCTCCCTGCCTGGTGATAACAGGCCTGTTAATTTGTTTTTTTAGTTGTGGTGATTTCACTTGCTACATAAATGTCAAGTTCCACTTGGGTAGAAGTTAATACATAATGTCTTCCCTTCCCTCATGAGCACAATCCTGTTAAATTATCCTTTTATGCGCACATTGATTTTTTTTTTCTTTTCAGTTTTAAGTGCTAAAAATAGCATATTCTACCCCACCACTTTACTGCTTTCAAGGCAATGAGAATGGTGCCTGTCATGGTGGGAGTTTAACAAATCGTAGTGAAGTTCTTCCAGATAGCAACAGCACCGCCAAATGGGCATTTATCAAGGGCAGCCTGACAATCCCAAATAACCATACATTTGCAGCCTTTCATTCACAATTCCCTGTAACCTTCATGCAAGCTAAATGAGAACACAAGATAGGTTTTATTATTCCTATTAAATTGAGAGGGAAAACTAAGATACAAAACAATTAAATGCCTTTGTAAAGTGCCTTGGGCTTCCCTGGTGGCTCAATGGTAAAGAATCTACCTGTAATGCAGGAGACCCGGGTTCAGTCCCTGGGCCGAGAAGATCCCCTGAAGAAGGAAATGGCAACCAACTCGTCTTTTTGCCTGGAGGATACCATGGACAGAGGAGCCTGGCAGGCTACAGTCCATGGAGTTGCAAAAGAGTTGAACATGACTTAGAGACTACATAACAACAATACAGTACCTTGATCCTAGCAGGGCTGGACTTAAACCTACAAATCTGGCTTCCTGTTGGCCCAGTACTTTTACTCTTATATCTTCAGATACTTTTCGATGACTCTGCCTTTCCCATGGGTTGACTGTACTCCAAATCCACTCTTAGGATCATGGCACACAGACTTTTCAATCCTGACCAGTCTTGCTAGGAAAGGCTCTGACCTTTTTCATGGCAACTTCTCAGACAACCCAAGAGAGGCCCAAGCAAAGAAAGTGTCTCAGGACGAGAGGAAGTAACCAGGAGAGCAGGCTTGTCTCTGTTGTGAAATTTCAGTGTTTGGTTCTTACAGCTGATTGGAATACTGGGCAATAAGCACCAGCGAGGGGCTTAAAGTCTGCCTGAGACAGGAGGAAACTCTGAGTCAAAAAGATGCGCCCTTCAAGTGTAGACAGTGACTTTCAATTCAAAAGCACTTTCACACTGTCACCTGATTTGGTCTTGGTAATAGTTCAGTGAGATATGTGTCAGATGGGAGTCGGGGGTGGGGCTGACTGAGAGGAGGGGGAATCTCTCCATTTTACAGCTAATCAGCTGAGGTTAAATGATATTCATGGTCATGCAGCTAGATAGAGCTACTCACGAACTCTGGCCTTTGGAAAACAACACTAGAAGATGCTGTTTTGTTCATAAATAAATCTCAAGGATTGACTTACATTTACAGGGATTTATTTGGAAAGGCTCTTTTTGGTCTCCCAGAAATAATACCACAGCGGTAAACACAGTCCATTATTCTCTCTCTCTCTGCAAAAGGCTGACTCTGCACTATTTTTTTCTTTTTTAACTTTTTGTTTTATATTGGAGGATAGCTGATTAACAATGTTGTGACTGGGCAGGAGAAAAGGGACTTAGTCATGCATACACATGTATCTGGGGCTTCCCTGGTGGCTCAGATAGTAAAGAATGGACTTGCAATATAGGAGATCTGGGTTCAATCCCTGGGTTGGGAAGATCCCCTGAAGAAGGGAATGGCTACTCACTCCAGTATTCTTGCCTGGAGAATTCCGTGGACAGAGGAGCCTGGTGGACTAGAGTCCATGGGGTCTTAAAGAGTCATACATGACTGAGTGACTGAGCACAGCACAGCATACCTGTATCTATTCTCCCCCAAACACCCCTCCCATCCAGGCGGCCACTGATCCTGCATTGTAAACGGTAGGTTCACTCACACTTCTCCTTTCAAGGCCAGGGAGGCCCCCTTTCCCTAGACCTGGCTTTTCCATGAGAATCTGGAAGAGACAAGCTGGGAATGTTTGTTCTTAGCTTTTAAACCAGTGAGAGACTGCCCCCGTGTCAGAGGGAGCGGGACTTTCCCAGAAATCCCTCTCGTACGAGAGCCCCGACTTTTTGTCCCTCCCTCTGCACCTCAGAGCAGGGCTCCTCACCTCCAGCATTCCTTCAGCACCAGCGCGGCAGCCTGCCCGTCCGCACCTCCCGCCTTCTGAGCAAGCAGCTGCTCCCTCCACACAGATCAGGTCCAGGGGCAGGCCAATAAAATGCAGGTCTGGGGAGGGGAAGCTGGAGACGCTCTCCTGAGAGGCTGTGAGAGCCGGCAGGGTGGCCGCGTTGAACCCCGGTCCCCCCCCACTGCGGGCCGCTGGGGAGGGGGTGCGGGGGTGGCGGGGAACCTCAGCTCTGCTAGTGGAAGCAGCACTGCCCCCTCCCCTCTCAGCAGCCAGGCTTTAAATAGGATTAATGAGAGAGAACATTCTAAACACTGCTCTGAAAGGTTCCAGAACCGGCAGCCGGCTACTTCCTCTCAAGCTGCCATTTTGGACTCATTCCCCGGGCTGCCCTCCTAACTTCCAGCTACTTCTTTCCCACTGGGCATTACAGCTCTCTGCTCAGAACCTCGCGCCACGGAGCTCAAGGACAGATGAGTGTCGTCCACCCACTGCTTGTTCCAGGAAGTGCCCTCTGCTGCATTCACTGAGGCTGATTATCTTCTGTGATAAAATTCAGACCTTAGGGAAGGGGGTGGGCACGCAGTGGAGCAGGAAGCGAGCAGCCCTAAGCTGTGGAGTACGGGTCATATTCACCCTGGTGTGAAGGGCTCTTTCCTATCATGGGGGACTTCCCTGGTGGTCCAATGGTTGAGAATCCAGCTTGCAAGGCAGGGGATATGGGTTTCATCCCTGGTTGGGGAACTAAGATCCCACATGAAGCAGAATAACTGAGCCTGCAGGCTCTGGAGCCCAGAATCGGCAACTAGAGAGTCCATGTGCCACAAGGAAAGATCCTACGTGACATGGGGAAGAACTTGTGTGCTGCGTGCTCAGTCGCTTCAGTCTTGTCCTAGTCTTTGTGACCCACATAGACTATAGCCCGCCAGGCTCCTCTGTCCATGGGATTCTCCAGGCAAGAATACTGGAGTGGGTTGCTGTGCCCTCCTCCAGAGGATCTTCCTGACACAGGGACCAAACCCTCCTCTCTTACATCTCCTGCATTGGTAGGTGGGCTCTTTACCACTAGCGCCAACCTGGGAAGCCCTTGTGTGCTGCAACTAAGACCCCCCCCCAAAAAAATTTAAATAACAATCACAGTACCCACAGAATTGTAGCTGCTTGTTTTGGCCGCACCTTGAGGCACATGGAACTTCCCTGACCAAGGATGGAACCTGACCAAGGATGGAACCCGCCCCACCCCAAAGCATTGGCCCACCAGGGAAGTTCTGTAGATATTATTTTAATCATTGGAAGGACTGATGCTGAAGCTGAAACTGCAATACTTTGGCCACCTCATGTGATGAGTTGACTCACTGGAAAAGACTCTGATGCTGGGAAAGGTTGGGGGCGGGAGGAGAAGGGGACGACGGAGAATGAGATGGCTGGATGGCATCGCCGACTCTGTGGACATGAGTTTGAGTGTACTCCGGGAGTTGGTGATGGACAGGGAGGCCTGGCGTGCTGTGATTCATGGGGTCGCGGAGAGTCGGACACGACTGAGTGACTGAACTGAACTGAACTGAACTGAACTGAATTTTTTCTTGCATCCCTCCCTGTGGAATTATAGTGTTAAAATCACTCAAAAGTGCCAGAAGCAGAGGATAGGGAGCAAGAGACTTGGCTGAGATCACATAGGGACTGAGGGCAGAGTCCGATTCAAACTCAAGGCTCCAGCTGCAATCAATAGACTCAAAATGCTGTTCTCGGAACTTCCCTGATGGTGCAGTGGATAAGACTCCACAGGCAAATGCAGGGGACACAGGTTGAATCCCTGAACCAGGAAGATCCCAAATGCCTCAGAGCAGCTAAGCCTGTGCACCAGAACTACTGAAGCCCACTTACCCTGGAGCCTGTGCTCTGCAACAAGAGAAGCCACTGCAATGAAAAGCCCAAGCCCACAATGAAGAGTAGCCCTTGGTCTCTGCAATTAGAGAAAGCCAGCGTGCAGCAACAAAGATCCAGCACAGCCAAAAACAATAAATAAATAATGAATTTTTTAAAATGTTATTCTCTTTTCCACTTCACCATGCTGAATGGGTTTTGGGCCAAATCGTGAGGATGTTTTTAATTGAAAGAAATAGGGCAGAAAAGGCCCTGGGTTTCTGATGGGGGGAGGAGAGGTGGCACAGAGAACAAGACCAACTGAAGGGTTTTCCTATAGGTTGGATGCTGGGTTCAGCATATCACAAGTGTTGATGCATTAAACACTCAAGGCAACTCTGCAAGGCAGGTGTAATAGGGAACTTCAAGCAAACTGAGGCTCTTTCACAAGAAAAATTAATTCAAGATCCCCAAGAGCCTCTTCTTGCCAAAGTGCTCACGTAGCACCTGCAGCTGTCCTTTTTTGCTGCTCCCAGCCATCTTAGGTACAAAGAGTCAGAAAATGCCAGAAGCGACCTCAGAGATCACCTGGTACAGCCACCCGCCACCTTCCCTTCTTTGCCCGCTTTCTATCCTCCTCTGTTTTTGGAGCTGGTGAGATGGAGGCCTTCTCAATCATTCTGGGAATGAAAGCAAAAGAAATGGTCAGTATGGAGCAAATACAGTGAGTCTGGGAACAAAGGCAAAATACAGGGTGAACGCCTAGAGAATTCGATACACAAAGTAAAGGCAGTGAAGTTAGTCCCAGAAGATGGGAGGGAAGAACGGCAATGCTATTTGAGGAGTGGAGTGACCTGGAGGATTCAGTTAGAAAGCCAGGCAGGGGACTTCCTTGGTGGTCCAGTGGCTAAGACTCCATCTTCCAGTGCAGGGGCCTCGGTTTGATCCCTGGTTGAGGAACTAAGATCCCACATGCCACAGGGCAGCTAAGTGCCACAACTAGAGAAGCCCACATGCCACAATGAAAAACCCGCACACAGTAATAAATGAAGATCCAGTACACACCCCCACCCCCTCAAAAAAAAAAGAAAGCCAGGCAGGCCAGCAGGAGCTCAAGTCCAGGGCAGGTCCCAGGCGACCAGTCTTGATGTCACCAACTCTTAGGGGCAGCATCAGCCTTTCAGTCTAGGGCTCCCTGAACTGCTTCTTCAG
This sequence comes from Moschus berezovskii, assembly GCF_049115385.1. Lineage (NCBI taxonomy): Eukaryota > Metazoa > Chordata > Mammalia > Artiodactyla > Moschidae > Moschus > Moschus berezovskii. The sequence goes on along the minus strand of NC_142466.1, from coordinate 74,664,135 downwards.
AAATAGCTGAGTAAATGTATAAATTCTATTTCAGCACACAGGGTCTCAAAAACCTCTCTGCTATTTTTTCCTCCCCCCGGGCACAGGAAATGAGCCTGCCAACATGCTCCATAGGGGAACTAAATGATTTCCCAGAAGTCACGGTCTTATATGCTCTATTTGCTTAAATGAGTTGAGGACTACAAGCAAATGTGGGCTTGACGGGGCCCATTTACCAAAGGCCTCTCTCAGTACTGACAAAGGTCATGCCAGCTTCTTTGTCTGCCTGTCGTTCCTCAGCCCTGGGGAGGAATCAGCCCAAAGCCAATTAGTCCATTAGTCACCACCCATGAGTGATACAGGAGAGACAGAGAACTAAGAGGTGGTCGCTGCCCTCACTTAGTCGTTAATTATTTGTGGAAGGCCCTCTCATGGACTAAGCATGGAGCTGGCCGCTGAAAAATCTAGCAGGATAATAAGGTGCATTCACCTAAAACAAGAAAGTGCAAGTCACAAAGTGTGCAAGAAGGAAAGAAGAGCAGGACGTGAACATGGCACAATGTGATGGGACTTCCAGTCATGGAGTGGAGTAGGGGATGCAGGAGGGCGGGGTCGGGGCTTGGAGAGGCCCTTGAAAGACACTTCCATTCTGCCCTGAAGGAAGGCAAGGGCATGGTGGTGGCCTTGATGGAGGTGGGGAAGTTGTGTGGAAGGAAAAAGACATATCTGTTGGGAGGAGGGAGGAAAAGGAATGCACAGGTAACAAAGAGGCACACTGTAGAGATGCTAAAAAAGAAGTTTAAACTTGATGGTGGAGGGCTTCCTTGGTGACTCCGTGGTAAATAATCTACCTGCAGTGCAGGAGACCCAGATTCAATCCCTGGGTTGGGAAGATCCCCTGGAGAAGGAAATGGCTACCCACTCCAGGATTCTTGCCTGGAAAAGTCCCATGGACAGAGGAGCCTGACGGGCTATAGTCTGTGAGGTCGCAAAGAGTTGGACATGACTGAGTGACTAACACCTTCACTTTCACTTTGGGGCAAATTACTTAGCCACTCTAAGCTGCAGTTTCTTCGCTTGGAAAATAGAAATAATAATGATTTCTACAACTAAGTAAGATAATGTAGATAAAAGTCCCAGCAAAGTAGAGGGATGAAATAGACAAGCAATGATTGTCAGTTCTCGCCACAGTTTCCCCCTTCGCCCTTGAAGACAAGAGATACAGGTATGTCCCAATATCTATTCCACTTCCAATCCCTTGGTAAAAGCCAATCAAAATAATCTCATTGGATTTGCCAACGACTGCTTGCTGATGTGGCTAAGCTTGTTCAGTGTCAGCAGGAAAGATTTTTCTCACCTTTAGGAAAGGTTTTCTTGATCCTAGGCAAGAGATGCAGAAACAAAGGTACTTTAATCCTCAGACCATTGCTGGATTTTGGGTGTACCAATGGGACTGAAAGATCCAGCCTGTTGTCCTAAACCATCATTCTGAGGGCAAAGCACTTACTCTGAAGATACCAAACCAGGAAATGGAGACCTGATCTCTGATGATATTGTGAATCCATGGTATGCACTAACTTGGGAGCTGATCTCTTCACTTATTCATTCATGAGTGTTTTTTTTTTTCCTTTTGTTTAACCCAGTTTGAATCAAGCTTTCCTAATACTGTAAGTAGAAACAAAGTGGAAACATCTGCCTGCTTCAGACTTTTAGACAAACTAGTCCAAACCCTGGAAGAGACAAGATTCCCTAACAGGTGATATAGCCCAGAACCTTTCAAAGCGAGGATGTTGAATGAGAAATAGCCAACCACCTCCTATTGAAAATGGTGTTGGGATAGGAGGAATCAAGTCAGAATATTTTCTTCCCAGTTTCTCCATAATCTAGCTTAATGTTGCGTTTACACTGAAGCGTTTGCTAAACAGTTATCTTGGGAGTTTTGCTGGCTGGTACTGGACAAAACCTCTTCACACTAAAGTTAGTTAATGCAATTTGAACGGGCTTCCCCAGTGGCTCAGCAGTAAAGAATCCTCCTGCAATGCCAGAGCTGTGGGTTTGAACCCTGGGTCAGTAAGATTCCCTGTAGGAGGGCATGGCAACCCACTCCAGTATTCTTTCTTGGAGAATCCTGTGGACAGAGGAGACTTGCAGGCTACAGTCGTAGGGTCACAAAAAGTTGGACACGCACGATTGAAGCAACTTAAAATGCATGAACGCCATTCGAACCCTTTGCTTTAGCTAAGGTGACTGCTTTACTAGTCTCTGCTCAGGGGAAGGCTGCCTGCCTGTGGTCTCCACTGCCCAAACAAAGCACATCAGGCACACGGTTGCTGAGGCAGACACAGGAGCCATGCCTTAAGACCCTGGTGTCCCAGTGAAGCTGGGCCAATTTCTTATCTTGCTCTTTGACTCGGTTTTCCTTTAGATGAAAGAATGGGGTGGACATATTTCCTAAGGTGATTTGAACATCTTAATGGAGTCAAGTCATCCCAGGATAGGAATTCTGAGGTCAGCACGTTCTCCCCAGGGCCTGGAGGAGTGTTGGTTCCCTCCATAACTTCCCTGGTCTCCTGAATGGGAATCTAGGTTAGGAATTCAGAATAATAATAATGTCAGATAATAATGTCACCGATGATAATAATGGTGATAACAATAATGCTAAACAATTTCTGGAAGTTGTGTAGTACTTTCTAGGAAAGGAGAAACACTATTTGCATTTTATCTAACTTGTTTTCTTAACAGGTAGAGAAGTCAAGGAAGAGATGGCCCTCTCAAAGCACAGGAGTTTAGTGATATCCAGAGATAAGAGATGTAAGATGCCCAGAAATGTACAAGTAAGAAATGTAAATTCTGGTTCTAAGAGCTTCACATCCTGGAGGGAGACAGGACATTGGTTGGGCATCTTCTAAGATCAGGACACATTGGCTTTGCCTGCAGGAAAACCAACCTACCCCTACTTCCCTAGGCTAGCTGGAAGATTGATGGAGTAGTGGAAGCCTGTTGATCCGTTAAAGCTTTTCTCAGTGCTCTGCTGCATGCTAACTCACCTCAATCGTGTCCAACTCTTTGCAACCTCATGGACTGTAGCCTGCCAGGCTCCTCTGTCCATGGAATTCTCCAGGGAAGAATACTGGAGTAGGCTGCCATGCCCTTCTCCAGGGGATCTTCCCAACCCAGAGAGCGAACCCATGTCTCTTATGTCTCCTGCACTGACAGGTGAGTTCTTTACCACTAGCACCACATGCTCTAGCATAATAATCTTTTTCACCTGCTTTCAGAGATTACCCAGCCTCAGTTAAATACAGTCATCCTTTCTTATCTCCGAACACAAAGCCCTGAATTTTTAGACTCAAAATAACATTAAACTGTTATTTAACATTTTTTGCTTTTCTTACCACTTTGATTTCAGTAATCCTTTTCATATTTGCATCACTGCCACAGACAGGGCAAATATTACTAGGCCCATTTTACTGATGAGCAAACTGAGTCTCAATAAGGTGAGGACAAGGTTACAAGTTTGAAAAAGCGGGAATAGATGTGAATCTTTTGTATCTGAGTTCATTCCTCTCTCTGAAACATCATCCTGCCTTCCACCATAGAATTTATTTAAGTACTTTTTGAGTGCTTGCTGCATACTAACAATGTGCTGGGGATTCAATGTCCAATAAGAAAAATGTTGGGCTTTGAATAAGAAACTCACAGGAGAGTTGAAGACAAACAAGAAGTCAGGCGGTTATTTAAATTGTGATAGGAGAAAGTACGTTGAAAAAAGCAGAGGTGCTTCTAGCTCAGACCAGCTGTTGGGTTACTGGGCCATGGGCTTGGTCCTCTGTGGCCAATCTGAGGTCCTAGAGCTGAGTAACAAAATAATAAGCTAGAACAGTAAGCCATTTGAACCTCAGATAATGAGTTGATGAGGATGGCAGGGAATATTTTATAAGAGCATAATTCGTGACCCAGTTTTCTAGACTCACCTCAAGCAAGGGAGAGCCTGAGAGAGGCAGAGGCCAAATGGGATAGCCAGGGCCTAGAAGGGTAACACACCTCCACTAGACAATGGGAGAGGAGCCACAGTGAGACTCCCACCAGAGGTCTCAGAGGCAGACACACCCAGGCATTGCATTTCCATACCCAACAGCTGAATCAGGAAGCTAATTACGGCCTCTTACTTCAGGAGACCACATTCCTGAGGCTTTTATGACCACACACATGCACACACACTGTACCATCATGGCTCTCCTCTCTCGTTCTTCATCTTACTTCTGCCCCCGTTCTCCATACACCCCACTGTATCTCTGAAGCTTCCCAGCACAGGGTGTTTCTATTCTTCCATACTGTTTCTGGATTTCACCTCTCACACAAATCACCGTTCTGCCCAGACCCTTTGCCTAACTCAGTCCTTCTAAGTGGGCTGTACGTCAAACCCTAGAATGCATTTTAGGTCTTAAATTTTGACAAATAGAGAATGACTTTTCCAATGAGGGATGAGTACATACAAAGGTGGGTAGGAAGTGTTGTCTGAGAAAGCTGAGTAACCAGTCTTGGGGTTGACACAAAGAAATTGTGGTATTACTTATAATAGCTGTTATGTATAAGTACTTTCATGGCAACTATTATAAACAGTGCTACAATTTCTTTGTGTCAACCCCAAGATTTATAATTGCTGCCATGTATATGCACTTTCAGGGCTTCCCAGATGGCGTTAGTGGTAAAGAACCCCCTTGCCAATTCAGGAGACATAAGAGATGTGGGTTCAATCCCTGGGTCAGGAAGATCCCCTGGAGAAGAGAATGGTAACCTGCTCCAGTATTCTTGCCTGGAGAATTCCACGGACAGAGGAGCCTGGTGGGCTACAGTCCATAGGGTCGCAAAGAGTCAGACACAACTGAAGTGACTTAGCATGCACACATATGTATTTTCCACATGCTTGCATGCGTGTTAAGTGACTTCAGTGATGTCTGACTCTTTGCGACCCTATGGACTATAGCCTACCAGGTTCTTCTGTCCATGGAATTCTCCAGGCAAGAATACTTGAACAAGACCCAGTTTCCCCCACAGTCAGTCTCTCTCATCAGGAAGCTTCCATAAGCCTTTTATCCTTATCAGAGGGCAGACAGAATGAAAACCACAATCACAGAAAACTAATCAAACTGAGCACATGGAACACAGCCTTGTCTAACTCAATGAAATTATGAGCCATGCCATGTAGGGTCACCCAAGACGGACGGGTCATAATGGAGAGTCCTGACAAAACGTGGTCCACTGGAGAAGGCAATGGAAAACCACTTCAGTATTCTTGCCTTGAGAACCTCATGAACAGTATGAAAAGAATACTAGGGCTGGTTGCCATTTCCTCCTCGAGGGGATCTTCCCAACCCAGAGATCAAACCATGTCTCTTCTGTTTCCTGCATTGGCAGGTGTGTTCTTTACCACTAGTACCACCTGGGAAGCCCACACTTACCACATACTTGGATTCTTATTTAATCCTCACAACAAATCCATAAATAAGAAATTCATTCATTCAACAATTATTTACTGAGTGCCTACTAGGTATCAAGTTCTGAGTGTTGGGGATATCTGTGAATAAAAGGAATCAAGTTGTTCACTCATGAACAAAAAAGAAAGTTCCTGCTCTCGGGGAGTTTACATTCTGGTAATTGTTATCCCAATTTTATAAAGGAAGGAACTGGGACAGAAGGAATTTAAGGCAGTGGCTCAGGGTCATACAGTTGATAAGTAGCAGAGCTTGTCTGACTGACCCCTTAAACCTCATGCCTTGCTGCCTCCCAGGAAGCCAAGAATTGAAAGATGGAGTCTTTAGGGTCAAGAACTGGAGGTCGTGAGGATCCTCTACAGGGTTTCAGGTGGAGAGATGGCAGAAACAATATGGTGTGGTTTCTTTCAGGCCATCTTCCCTCATTCTACTTATAATCAGAAGCCAGGCACTTCAATCTCCCCACACCCCACCTCGACACTCCCTGGGCTGGGTCATGCCTGGTTTTAATGAATTAGATTCCAAGCATCCTCAGGACCCCAGCCTCATGCAACCCCTGGAAAGCCAATAAACTGGCCCTTTGTCCAACCAAATCTTGTAAACTTGGGTCCTCTGCTAGCTCAAATGCTAGAAGTTCAAAGTGGGTGGTAGAGAAAATGATAGTGTTAGAAAGGCACTGGGTAAGATTACTAGCTATAAACAGTCCTCAACTTTCACCTGAAACTTTTCGGAGTGGGAGTGCCAGTGGTCTAGGCTCCAACCTGCAATCCTGGCGAGCCAATGCCTCTTGCCAGGCTGCTGGTCCCGTCTTTGAACGTAGAAATCCAGGGGACTGAAGTGGGGAGATGGTGCTGGGGAAAATGAAACATGTAAGAAGAAGGGGGTGAAAAGAACGGGGAAATAAGAAAAAGACAAAAAAGAAGGACTGGAGGAAGAGAAAGAGGGGGGAGAAAATGATCGAGCAGACGGGGCTACCCGGAGGGATCTGCTCAAAGTGAGATCGGAGAGTTGGGGGAGTCGGGACCCCGCGCGGGAGGCGGATGCAGGGGAGCGGGAGGTCTAGGGCAGCCCCAGCTGTCAGCTGGGAACAAAGGCCGCCGAGCCGCTAGGAAGAGCCGCCGGCAGCCCTAGCCAACGAGAGGCGCCGGCGCCGGCCCCGCCCCGCCCCGCCCCGCCCCGCCCCGGCCAATGAGCGGCGCCGACCCCGCCCCGGTCCGCCCGCCCCGCCCTGCCCGCCCGCCCGCCCGAGGCTCCGCGACCCGCGCTGGGGCCGGCGCTCAGGGAGCCGGCGAGCTGGCGGGCGGCCGGGCGGGAGCCGGGCGGCGCCGGGCGGGAGGCGAGGTAGAAAGTTTCTCTGCTCGCCTCATCTAGCGAGCCGGAGCTGCGAGCAATCTCGGGACCCGCCCGGCCAGCGCGAGAAGAGAGACGGGAGCACATCGCCAAACACACTGGAAAAGAAAAAAAAAAAACCCTGAAGTCAGCCCCAGGCGCAGGGACAGATAAGGTGAGGTGGATAGGGGTCTCGCGCAGTCCGCAAGGAGGGAGCCGGGCTCCCGGGAAACTGCGCTCCCCGCGGCGTGCCAGCGCGTCAGTCGGCCTTTGTCTGTCTGTGCCGGCGTCTGTCCAGGTGTCTTTGTCTCCGCATGTAACTGTCAGGGTCTCCCCTCTGCCCGGGCGCGTGCGGCGAGTCTGGCCCCCGCCTGGAAGAAAGGAGGGTGCGCCCGTTCTTCCGGCTTTGTCTCCTACAGACCGGGTTTGTCTGCTCCCCGTCCCGAGTCTGATCTGCGGGGACAGAGGTGTTGGGTGACACCGAAGTCCAGAAATAAGGAAACGGGAGATGTGCAGGCAGGGTCTGACAGCCGCGGCCGGGCCACTGAACTTTGCTGTCTGGAACTTTGGAGATGGGCTGTGTGTGTGTCCGCACTGGTGGCGGGGACTGCAGTTGGAAGTATAGATTGTTCCACTGAAGGAATAGGTCACAAAGGCTGAGATCGATGGAGAAGGTGGGTGATGAACCTGGTATTTAAGTGGACCCCTGCCTGCTTGGGGCTTCCCAGGTGGCGCTGGTGGTAAAGAACCTGCCTGCCAATGCAGGTTAGAGGTAAGAGACACCGGTTCGATCTCTGGTTTAGGAAGATCCCCTGGAGGAGGGCATGGCAACCCACTCCAGTATCCTTGCCTGGAGAATCCTATGGACAGAGGAGCCTGGAGGGCTACAGTCCATGGAGTCGCACAGAGTCGAACACGAGTGAAGCAACTTAGCACTGCCTGGAGTCATTCAGCCAAAGCAACACACACACAGTCTCACACCTACACACACATCACATTCATTTCTTTCTCTCATCCACCACAGGCAGCCAGCCCCTCACTCTCTCCCCACTCCCCTACACACACACACTCTCTCACACACACACCCTTCCACATGCTTAACTCCAGCCTTTAGAGCATAGAACTCAGCAGCAACAGGCACCAACCACTATGGGCTTTCTGGTTGCTGCTCCAAGTGGAAAGGACTGAACTGGGGAGGGCCTGAGCGGTCTGCTTGCCCACGATTGTGTCATGCCTAGAAAAGTGCTCCTGATTCATTGACTTCAGGGCCCTACTTTCCCAGGAATGAGGAGTACTTAGGGCGCTGAGCGTCTGAAGTGTCTGGGTCCTTCCCCTGGCCTTCCAACCACATCCTCTCGCTGCCATCAGCCCCTCTGTTCTGGTCTTGGGTGCTGGCAAACTAGTAAGGAGTCACCTCGTCCTGGAGAGCCCTTGGCAGGAGGAGCTGTGCCAGGTAAGGATCTCCTGCAGCCTCATGGTGGGAGCTGAAGTGCCCTGCTTGAGAGATAAGCTGTCTGCTTGGCACTTCTTCCTGCGTCCTGAAAAAGAGCTTGTGTGTAGGGGCAAGAGAGCGTTTGTAACCTGAGCTTCCTCTGAGTTCAAAAACAATTTTCCCTGGGCATGTTGGGGGAAATACAGGTGCTGGAAGTCTGTGGGTATATGTATGCACGTGAAGATGTGTAGCAGAGACAGTGATTACAGGCGGGAAGGGTATTTATGTTCAGGGGTGGAAGAGAGTGGAGTCTATGGTTGAAGTCTGTAGACAGAGGCATACACGCTAATCAGGTGTGGCGTTTACACCTTGTATTTATCCAGAGCCTTTCTTCTTGAGGTGTTTTCTGTGAATCATAGACGTTATCTCATTTGTTATCTCCTTTACCCTTGAGACATAACTACCAGGTGAGCATGGAGCATCGCTGACTCTCTGTGTTCTGACAGTGAAAAAAGTGAGGCCACAGAGCAGCAGGACTTTCCTGAGGTCCACAGTTCATGGGAGCAAAGTCAGGCACAACGAGTGGGAGTCCAAGCAGAAGGGATCAGCTGGGTGGATGTGAGCTGGGGACACTCATCTGTTGATGATAAGAAACTCAGGTTGGAAAAGAAGGGTGTCTCTTTGAAGGTTCCAGCATGTGAGCAAGAGGGAGGATGGGACATTTGAGATGGTGGGGTTTTTGAATGTTGATGGAAATCTTTGTGCTTCACAAGATAGAACCTGTTTTAATAGTTCAGCTTCTGCTCTTGTCTATCGGAGGAGCCCCTTGTCTGCCTGTGTGTCCAGGTAGATATGTGTCAGGATAGTTGCTGTTGAAGGGGTGAGGCTGGGTAGTGTGGCCTGGGGATAGCCAGTGCATTGGGACCATGTGAGGGAAAAATTTGCTGAGCTATTTCGAGAAACCATGCATCTGCCTATATGGCCACAGAGCTAGATGGGCTCTAGCTATGGAAAAATGGCTTTCTGATCCCAAAAACATAGCTATACGCCTTTGCACTTTTTCAACATTCATTTAAAAAATATTCGTTAGGTGCCTATAAACGGAGAAGGCAATGGCAAGCCACTCCAGTACTATTGCCTAGAAAATCCCATGGATGGAGGAGCCTGGTGGGCTGCAGTCCGTGGGGTCGCTGGGGGTCAGACACGACTGAGCGACTTCACTTTCCCTTTCACACATTGGAGAAGGAAATGGCAACCCACTCCAGTGTTCTTGCCTGGAGAATCCCAGGGACGGGGGAGCCTGGTGGGCTTCAGTCTATGGGGTCGCACAGAGTCGGACACGACTGAAGTGACTTAGCAGCAGCAGCAGGTGCCTATAAAAGGCAAGGTTCTGGGCCTGAAAGTGAGTCTACAAGGATGAAGAAACCAATGATGGCAACCCAGCGGTTATGCAGCTTACAGACTAGTGTAATGGGAAATATTTAGCAACATTTAATACCCTTCACTAAGTACCCTGTGTGCCCAGTACTTTTGGCTCATTATCTCCTTTAATTCTCAGCACAGCCCCGCAGGGTATGTATGATTATTAGAGGAGGAGACTTCAATCCCATTGCCAGGATAGGAAATGGAGGAGCAAGGGTCTCAGTGCAGCTTAGCACTGACTCTGGCTCTTTGCACATTCTTCTGCTACTTTTGAACATGTTTCTTCTGTGCAAAATATTCTTGCCCTCTACCTCTACCTCCACCCAACTAGCCCCTGTTTGCGCTTCACATTTTAACCATACAGGATCATCTCCTCCAACAACTTGTCCTGTCTCTCTTTAAGTCTGGGTCACCTGCCTTCCCATCATTCCTGGCTCTCCTGGCATTTACCCACAGGCTCCTGAAGAGCCTCCAAAGTTCCTAGAGGCAGAGATTGTGTCATCAATTCCCAGTTCAGAATAGTGTTTGGCTTCTAGGAGGAAGTCCTTAGTGTTTAATAAAGTAACTGGACAGAAAAGAGGTATCAGAGATTCTTGGTGGGAGCACTTTTCCCAGCAGCAGGTTTCTATTGAAGGACACTTGACTGGCGTGACCTCTGATTTTCCTGTCTGTATTACTGGGCCAGCTGTTTCAGGGCTTCTGCCTAACTGGGGCTTCTCCATCCTGGTTCCTGCCTCCAGTAGTTTGGGAGCCTAAAGAAAACCCAGCCTCAACTCACCCTGCCAGCCTACGCACTCTATCTCCAGGTCCTTCAACCAAGAAGTATGATTATACAAGTAGGAGGTGATAGGTGTGATCTAGATTGAGGTTTCAAAATCCTGCAGTTGGAACCCCCAGGGGGCAGTGGTTCCAGGGCAGTGATGAGGTGTTTCTGGGGTCTGGCCAACAAACCTGGGAAATCTTTCCAACTGCCTGGGAAATCTTTAGACGATTTACATGGTGGGTCACTGAGCTGGCTTTTGAATAGATTTTTGTGCTGCTGCAGTTTAAAAAGCACTGTTCTGAAATGGACACTCTCACGGTTCTGCTGGGAGTGCGAGTTGCTCCCATGTTTGGGGAGGTCATCGGGCTGTGATTTGCCCAAGGTCACACAGTTCAGAGTCCGGTGACTCCTTTCCCATGCCCTTTGCACCACCCTGTTATTCCTCGTGTCAGGATTTCACATGCTTTCTCAGGGGTCCTTGATGATTTTCATTTTCCTTTCAAAGATCATCACCCAAGTTTGAAAATCTCACGTGTTGCGTTCTTTCATGCTGTGCTCAGTCGTGTCTGCCTGTTTTATGACCCCATGGATTGTAACCCACCAGGCTCCTCTGTCCATGGAATTTTCCAGGCAAGAATACTGAAATGGGTTGCCATTTTCTCTTCCAGGGGATCTTCCCAACTCAGGGATCAAACATGCATCTCCTGTATTACCAGGCAGATTGTTTACCACTGTGGCACCAGGGAAGCCCAGTTTATCCCTCATCTCCCTGGCACCTTATATGGATGTGCATGCATCCTAAGTTGCTTCATTATTAAAGGTCTTATCCATGCAAGGTGCCAGGGTGATGGGGGATAAACAAAATGACTAAATAATGGTATGGCTAAATAAAACTTGTGATGAGGATTGAAGAGGAGCCAGCCCCCATGAGTCAGTGACAAATATGTTGAAAACTAGATCGGGACAACTTTGAACATGGCAGCTGTTCCCCAGGAGGGAGGTAAGCGAGAAGACTCTAAGGTGGAGATGTCTGTGAACGAGACCTTCCTTGAAGTTGAACCTAAGGAAGGAAGTTATACCTTCCCTATAGAGAGGAAGCATAGCAGCAACAAGGTCATAGGTCCCAGATGCAAGTTCAGAGTCCAGGAGATGAGTCTGTCTCTCCAAGGGGAGCCCCTGAAGGGAGCCTGTTACCTCCTTTTAACTGGCTTGACCAGCCATGCAGACCAGACACAACTGGGCAATGCCGGGTGGGAGGCAACTCTGCTCTTTACAACTGCCTCCAGCTGAGCAAGCGTATAGCTTAGCCACGGATGGGCTCTTCTAGGGGTCTGGAAAAGTGGGCCAGGATGTGTCAGCCGGAGTCAGGTGGGGTGAGTTGGGCTTCTAGCTGCTGCTGTTTTGCAGAGCTGCCTCTGTATCTGCAATCTCCATCCTACTTCTCTTTCTTACTTCCTGCCGGACGACAGGCTCTTGCCAGACAGCCTGACCATCCCTGGGTTTCCTATTGTAGTGATTTTAATAACACTTTTTAACTTTAAAAGGATTATTATTATTATTTACAACTCTGAGATTTCTTCTGCAATTTGACAGATGAGAAAAGTGAATGAGAAGTAAAGGAGTTTTACCCAAGACTTTAAGTGGAATGCCGGGGGTTGAACTGGGCTATCTTGACTCCCAATCCGAGCAGTAACCGCGCAGCTGAATTAAGTAAATAGATTTAGGTTCAGTGAATTGTTGTCAAGTGTTTAACGTACAGAAAGAAGAGAGATTTTTTAAATTATAAGAACTTGTTTCCTTCCATAATTATTATAATTCAAGCTTGATGAAAACCTTAGACTTTCCTCCCCTTTTTATATTCACCCCCTTCTTATCCCCAAGCACTTGTTATGCATATAGCTTAAGCTCAATAAACAAGAAATAAAAAGTATCTGGCATAATGGGATCTCTACTTGAGATGCACTTTAAGGAATGAAATGTATTTTATGTCAGTTCTTTCTCTTTATAGCTAGTCAACTCATAAGGTTTAGTCCATGCCGCGTTGAAATTATGCAGATTTTGTCTTCACAGAGTCTGAATTAACGACGTTTCATTGGAATACCAAGTTTTCATCCATAATCTAATTCAGTGTTCCCAGCTTATCCATATGCAACAAAGTCCTAAATTAAAATGGGATTAGCGGTCTCTTCGTTGGTAATGTGAGCAGCGTGTGGAAACCAGACTTCAGGGGTGGTCACATACAGAGGCTGCCTCCCAGATAAGGGAACTGGATAGAGGGTTGGTGGCAAGAGGGTGCAGTGGGGCTCCAAGTAGGGGAGACAGGGAAGTGGGGGGATGGGGGGAGGGTGAAAGAGACAGGAGAGAGTGAGTGAGTATGTGTGTGTTTATGTGCGGGTGCATATGTGCCCTAACAGCTAAAACTAATTGTCCTAATCAGTCCAGCAGAGGTGATTTTTCTTCCTAAGTGGCAGGCCAAATTGGTGTCTGAACAGATGTGATGTGGGTTTCATCCAGCTTCTGGAACAAAGGCAGGAAAGAGCCGCCCTCCCCAGATCACCCACAGATTTGCTTCCATGTCAGTTAATCACTGTGGGAGAAGAGAACTGCCTTTAAGATGGCTGTGGGTGGACATGTGCACACACGTACACACACACATCCCATGCATTCTCATCATCTCTGCATCTCAGGTAAGCTCTCCTCTGATGCCCACCACACTCGCAGTCACAGCCCATAATACCAGTCCTCAAGACTCCTGGCTGGTGGGCCCTGCAAGCCCCACGCCAGTGTCCTCCTGGGTTGGCCTCTCCCTGGGGCGTGGCCCACAGCCTGCTGGGGGCAGCCCCCTCCCCTGAAACCACAGGACCTCTGTTTCTGCCATGCCCAGAGCAGTCTGTCCGTTCCCATCAGCCCCTCAGGGCTGTAGATCCTCTGAGGCCCCAGCATCCATTAGAAGAAGGACCTATTTAGTGAAACTGCCAGCCACAGGGATGTACAGGAACATGGGCCCCTCAAAGATGTCCAAAATAGAGCTGAGATCGGGGGTGGGCATGGCTCTGAAAATGAGTTGGCATTTCAGGACAAGTCCTGCCCCTCACATGACCTAACCTCCCTGCACAGGCTGCCAGGCGGCTGAGGCAGTCCCTGCCCTAGGCACCTGGGCAGGGCTGTGCACTTGGCTCACTGGTCTGTTGGCTTTGGGGGCATCTTCACTCTCCTTGCTGTTTGCAAAGCTATTTGCTGCTAAATCACCCTCCTCCTGGCACCCCGGACTGCTAAATTGGTCTCAACTTGCTGTACTTCCACCCACCACCTTAGTCATTATTCGCTGGCAGCATTCAGAGAGTGGGTGGAAAGCAGCCGAACATTATATTCCTGCTGAAGAGAGAGAGAATTGAGCACAGGCATGCAAGGAAAGGGGAGAGGGAAGGAGGTAAGAGAAAGCAAAGGAAGCAGGAGAACAAAGCTCAGGCTTGCCGGCACCTGTCCCTGTGACCCCAGCCACCCTGGGTGGTGGGGCAATGGGCCATAGATGAGTGGGTGTTGGACTATTAGGAGATCTAGGCCTTCCAGGGTGAGAGGGGTACACTTACTACTGGGGCTGCCCTGCCCAGTCTGGTCCTTTATTTCTCCCTTGAACATCTGTTCCCATGAATTAAAATGTAGCTTATATCCTTCCTCCCTGCCTAGTTGATAAACTTTTAAAATTTTATTTTTAGCAATATTGCAAGGGTGGGATCTTAGTTCCCCATCCAGGGATTGAACCCAGACCCTCGGCAGTGAAAGCTCGGATTCCTAACCACTGAACTGCCCAGGAATTCTCAGTGATAAACTTCTTGAAAAGGAAAGTGTTTCATGCACCCTGTGCCTAGCACCAGGCCCTGGACACACTCGGGGCTGAGCCCCACATAGTTGAGATTGAGGGTAGTGAGGGCTATGGTGGTCCTTTCTACCTAGCCATTTCAGGCTCCCCGCCGGTGGCTCAGATGGTAAAGAATCCACCTGCAATTCAGGCGATCTGGATTTGATCCCTGGGTCGGGAAGATCTCCTGGAGAAGGGAATGACTACCCACTCCAGTATTCTTACCTGAAGAATTCCATGGGCAGAGGAGTATGGGGGGCTACTGAGAGACTAACACTTGCTTACCTGCTGCCCTAGGACCCTGTCTGGGATCCCAGGCACACAAGAAGAGGAGGAATCACAAGGGAGCTTTCAGGGCTTGGTCTCCTATCTAGGTGAGGAAGCTTCAGGGAGGGAAAGGGTTAATATCACAAAAGAACAGATCAGCTAAGGAAGCAGAAACCTGGAGGCCCTCCGTCCTGGCATGGAAGGCCCTTGTGGTCTCCCGCCAGGGAGACTGTCATGGAGAGAGGTCACCCAGTGCCTGGGCAGTGCACTGGAGCTGGTGGGCGGTGGACAGCAGAGTCAGTTCTCATGCCGAACAGCAGAGACAGCATCAGGCAGAGCAGAGTGACCTTGACAGGAGGCTCTCTGAGTCGCTGATAACATTTGTTTGATCTCTCGGGAGAGGTTGGAAGAACTCAGTGCCAACCCCAGCTGGCTTGAAACCTGGTGGGCCCATGACCCGGCCTCCTTTCCCTCCCACCCTTTTCTCAAGGAAGATAATGGGAAAACCCTGTGAACAGAAGCCTCCGCACAGCTAGGGAGGTAGGGACACCAGGGAACCACGCTGAGAATATCAAATGGCATACGTCTGGGTGAAGGAGCCCTGAACCTGCCCTTGACCTTCCACCAATCGCTCAGTGACAGCGCCTGGAGGATGCCTGGGCCACATCTGCCTCAGCACCTTAGCGGTCAAGAGGTCAGGGCAGCAGAGGTTTAGAAGGACAGTTAGGCACCCAGGGCACCTCTTGACCCAGGGCACCTCTTGACCCATGGCACCTCTTGACCCATGGCAACCTTCAGCTACTTCAGCTTCAGCTTCTGTCTGCTCCCCCACCTGCCAGGCATCTCAGCAGTAAGCCTGCCTGCCCTGGAGGAGGGTGGGAGGGATTAGACTGTGCTCATATCTCGGGGAGACAACCTCCCCCTCCTTGCTGATCAAATTCCCCCAGCCCCTACGCCTTGTCGGCGCCGGCAGGCAAACCGCACTGCAGGCAGGTGGGGAAAACAAGAGCCAGTGGGCAGAGCCCCCAGCCCTCCACCTGCACAGAGAAGGGAGGGCCACACCCCAGGGACCCAGGAAGGCACCCCAGCTGCCAGTGCCCCTCCCCTCAGAGGGTCTGCAGCTGCCCTGCTCACAGGCTCTGGGCCGGCTGCGGTTGGGCAAGGACAGAAGAATGCTTGGCTTTTCCCAAGCCGATGTTGCATCTACAAGGATAACCAGGAGTGCAGGGCTGTCAGTGTCCCCAGGCCTCCTAGCAGCGCCTCAGCCATCTGCTGACTTAGAACCTTCTCTAGATGATAGACTCACTTCTATGCTAGAGCTGTCACAGGACCATCAAGGCCAGCGTTCCAAGATTTATTAGGAAACTAAAGAGCCTTCTTTGAAGCAGTGCAACCTACTCTGCATAAAACGCAAAGTCTTTGGGTGGAAAGGACCCTTAAATATCTTTTTTTTTTTTTTAACCACACCACAGGGCTTACAGGGATCTTAGTTCTCTGACCAGGAATCGAACCTGTGCCCTTGGCAGTGAAAGCGCAGAGTTCTAACCAATGGACCACTAGGGAATCTCCTTCAATCCCAATCTGTCCACATCAAAACCTTCCTCAAGTCTTTTTTCTACTTACCCCTAAGAGCTGTTGTTTCAGACTCCAGGAACACAATTCGTTCTCTTTTAGTTTCATTCTTTTAAAGTCACAGAATGCTAGGTTCATGTCAAATACTCTGCTGAATCCTGGAGCATCCTGTATTGGGACAGGAGACAGACACATTTTACAAAATCACAGTACAAAGCCCAGCTGGTCTAAAAGCGTCTTCTTGGAAGATACAGATTAGAGAAGGACTCTGTGGGTTGGGTGTGATTCAAAGAGATGGGGGAGTGGGTGGCACAGATAGGGACCCAAAGTGGCAGGGAGACAAAGGCAAGTTGAGTCAGATCAAGGATGGTCTTGTGTGTCTGGCTCAGAGTTTGGCAGGCAGTGTGGAGCCACTGAAGTCCTAGGGAGAAGAGTGGCATTGAACAGACCTTGGTTTTGAGAAGTTCATCTAGCAGTGGAGTATAGGATGGATTTGAGGTAGAGAGGCTTCTTTCTAGAAATAACATTATTTATTAGAATGCCTTTCTGGTCTCCTCCCATGTCCCAGTTGATGGCACACGTTCCCAGAGATCCCACACAGTCTGGAAACAGCGTGGCCGAGATTTCAAGGAGAGAGGAGTTCCTAGTCCAGGTTCAAAGGTCAGAGGTCAGTGTGCAGGGTCTAGGCCTTATTTATGACAGAAGACATAGGGAACACCTCATAGCTTTGGACCTGGAAGAAATCAAGGAGGATGAGGGAGTGAGTGGGGGAGGAGGAGGGATTTTTTGGCTGTGATGGGTCTTCATTGCTACATGAGGGCTTTCTCTAGTTGCACGAGCAGGGACTGCTCTTCATTGCAGTGTGTGAACTTCTCATTGCAGTGGCTTCTCTCATTTCAGTTCACAGGCTCTGTGCTTCAGTAGTTGTGACCCTTAGGCTTGGCTGCTCTGCAGTATGTGGTATCTTCCCAGACCAGGAATCAAACCGGTGTCCCTTGCATTGCAAGATGAATTCTTAACTATAGGACCACCAGGGAAGCCCAGGGCTTTTTGTTGTTGTTTTTTAATGGATGGAGACAGAGGCTTAGGCAGGAAAGGGACTTACTTGCTCAGGGTCCCACAGCTAGTTTGTGTAGAACCAGGACTGGTGCTCCCACTTCAGACTCCTTTCATCCACCCACTGCTAACTGTAGACAAGGACTAGGGGCCAGTAGGATGGATCAGGTCCTCCAACCTGGGGTGTCAGGTTGTCAGGTTTGCCCAAGGGCACGTCTGAGAGCTTGTCAGCAGTGGGATGCTCTCAGTCTTTGAGGCTTTCTCCTTGTTTGCCAGAGACAGCTGATACCCACAGTCTCCATTTTTCTCTCTTGTCTTGTTTCTGTGAGTGCTTCGGATGCTTTATTTCCTTCTGTTCCTCTGATGGTTCCTTTGTCCTAAAAGTTCTGAGGGGCTCCTGGCTGACGTGAGGTTTACAAGGCCATTGGCCGTAGTTACCAGTTGTCATCTTTCAAAAATGAGAAATGAGGTCTCTGCCTCTGTCTCACATGTGCTCAGTTTAAATGAGAAGATTTGTTGTTGCTGTTGTTCAGTTGCGAAGTCGTGTCTGACTTTGCAACCCCGTGGACTGCAGCGCGTGAGGCTCCTCTGTCCTTTCCTATCTCCCAGAGTTTCCTCAGTTTCATGTGCATTGAGTTGGTGATGCCATCCAACCATCTCATTCTCTGCTGCCTCCTTCTCCTTTTGCCTTCAGTCTTTCCCAGCATCAGGGTCTTTTCCAATGAGTCAGCTCTTCGAATTAGGGGTCCAAAGGATTGGAGCTCAGTTTCAGCTTGGGACGTTTAAATGGGAAGATTGCAGGTGCCACCAGTCACTGTAGCCACCCACCATGTTTGTTGCCACATCGGGAGAGACTCCTGGACAGGAGGCAGGTGTGCATTCCAGGGCCTGGAGAAGCCGGTCTCATCAATCAGGGAGCTCCTTCAGTTTCAGAAGGACAGGGTGCCAGGGGTCCCCTGCCCTTATCTCTGAAGCTCTTGGAACACCATTCCCCATCTTCCTCTGGAAGGTTCCTCAAGCAAGATACCTACCCAAGAGCTACCTCTTACCTGCTAAAACCTGGCTAGCCAAGGGAGGGGCAAGGCTGTGGCAGTGTCCTGTGCAGTCTCCAGTGAGATGTCACCTGGAGACAGATTCTTTCTCCCAAAACACTCCTGCCCATGCCACATGCTCTTAGGCTTCCAGAGCAGTTCTTTCTCACCTGGATGTCAACCTTCAGCTCTAGTAGAGAGAGTAGGTAAATCCTAATAGAGGTAAAGCATAGATTTTTTTTCATGCTTGCCAGTACTATGAATGAGTCTGGGAGGGGACAGCGCAAAGAATGTATATTTGGGAATCAGACCAGTGTTTACATCTCAGCTCTGTTACATAAGAGTTGTGTGTGATATTGGGCAAGTCACTTAGCCTCTCTGAGCCTCAGTTGTCTCATCTGTAAAATGTTTTGTGTCCCACATAGAATTTTTATGAAAATTGCAAGATCAAGTATAAGTCAAAGCATGTGAAACATAGTAGGAGCTCTATTTATGTCAGTCTCATCCCCCTTCCATCAGCTCAAAGGGCAAGAAACCCAGCAGGAGGCTGAGTTGTCCATGCAGAAGGGTCATGAGCCCTTGGTCCAGCCCTTGGTCCAAGGGGTCAGGCAATGATGCCTATGACAGCTTCCCTCTTGTTTGCTCACTCTGGCGAAGGGGGATAATTGTAACTGAAAACAGATGGGAGGGAATCCCTACCACCTCTGTCACTCTGGATCTCCATTGCCGTTGTCTAATTGACTCAATTAAAATTGACTTATAAAATTATGTAGAACAGAGGGGCAGGACATCTTTGACTGCTCTGACATCAAGGATCAGAACTGAAAGTCAATCTCTTGCTCACATTGTGCTAAATCGCTTTAATAGTGTCTGGCTCTTTGAGACCCCATGGACTATAGCCCTCAGGCACCTCTGTCCATGGGATTTCCCAGGCAAGAATACTGGAGTGAGCTGCCATGCCCTTCTCCAGGGGATCTTCCCCCCCGCCCCTCAGGGATCAAACTCGGTTCTTCTGCATTGCAGGCAGATTCTTTTCCTTGTGAGCCACCAGGTAAGCTCTGGTGCTCACATTGACTTGTGCCAAATGTGTGTGCAGAGGAGGCTGAGTGGAGAGGGGGGGTACTCAGAGACCTTGGGGTTTTCTCAGGAGGACTCCACAAAGCCATCTTGTGCTCATGTGTGGGGCAGAGTTTAGGAGAGGAAGATTTCTCCCCAGGGCGAATGGCTGGAGAGAAGCGGTTTAGACTGCATCCCTTTCTTTCTCCTGCCTCTGGCTTCAAAGGCAATGTCTTTACGATCTGGATGTTTTCTGGATTAGGTAGCACGTATGGTCAGGAAAGGGGGAAGAAAGAAAAACAAATAAAATGAAACTTCTGTCTCTGCACTCTGTCTGTGGGAGATGCACAGCTGCAAGAAGGCCCAGGTCTGGCAGAGACTCCCATAAGAGGATGCAAAAGGCTGAGGGGGTTGAATTCCATATTGGAGAATCTGAGGGACATTTATTCTCCCTCAGTAGCACTTAGGGCTTCCCAGGTGGCTCAGAGGTAGAGAAACTGCCTGCCAATGCAGGAGACGCAGTTTCGATCCCTGGGTCGGGAAGATCCCCTGGAGAGAAGGGCATGACAACCCACTTCAGTATTCTTGCCTGGAGAATTCATGGATAGAGAAGCCTGGTGAGCTACAATCCATGCAGGTGCAAAGAGTCAGACATGACTGAAGTGACTGAACATGCACGCACGCAAATGGCACTTAAGATGGGATCAGGCAGTCTGGGGGGACCCAGGAGAAATGGCTCCTTTTGGGACAGAGTCAGTTCCAGGATCCCATACCTGAGTCCTCTCTAGTGATACAAGCAAACTGGTGTTTCATGCTCCTTTCAGGAGAGCTCAATATTGCCTTCTTTCTCTTCCTCTGTGGTTGTGTGTGTGTGTAAATATTCATTTTTTTAGTTACATTGGGTCTTAGTTTTGTCATGAAGATTTTTCTGTGTCCTGTGGATCCTTCCTTGTAGTTCCCAGGCTCTCTAGTGGCGCAGGCTTAGTCGCTCTGAGACGTGTAGGATCTTAATTCCCCAACCAGGGATCAAACCCTGGTCCCCTGCTTTGAAAGGCAGATTCTTAACCACTGGACCACTAGGAAAGTCCCTATGTATGTGTTTAGTGAAGAAAACTTTCCCATGGTAATGGTATGACCCAGAAAATTGAGGTGACTTCCTCTACCTGATCTGACATTAGGTCTTATCTTTAGAACCAGCAATTTCTCCATTCTAGCATGTTGGGATCTGTTGAGGACAGAGCACCTGGCTTTGAGGAACTTTTGGGAGAGGGGATGCTAACTCAGCTGAGCGGTCAGCAAGTGCTAAGACTTGGAGAACGCAGAGAGACCTCAGTGAGCTGAGACCTCAGTGAGCCCCCAGAACAAAGGAAGCCATGGGACTTGCCTCCAGGCTGTCTCTCTCTCCTCCTTTAAATTAAGGGATAGTGGGAACTTCCCTTGAACCTTGGAGACATAGTTCAAAGGACTGCCCTCTGCACCATCCCGGGCTGGCAGCTATTAAACTCCCACTTGACCTTGCTTCTTGGATTCAGAAGCTGAGATGTAGAGCTTGTGAAAACCACATGAGGCAACCCAGAATTAGGTCTTGTCTCATTGGCATGATGTGGTTTTAGGGAAGTCTGCCAAGAGTCGGATATAGTGGTGTATGTTAAGATTCTCCACCCAGAAGGGCCACAGGGAGATGTATCCTAAGACAGGAAGTTAAGCTGAAGAGATGACAACACTAGCCCAGAACCCTTCTCCCCTCACTCCTTTCCCTGCCATCCTTTCCACTAGCAACAAGGACCGTGCTCTATTGCCTGACCCAGGAGTGGCCGAATGACAGGGACAGGGAAGCCATGGGGGTTTCTGGGAGCAGCAGCACTGTCTCCCTGCCTTGCGCAGACCTGTCCAGGCTGCTCAGCGTTTTTGAGGCCACAGGAACAAAGGGACCCCAGTGATCAGCCCCTTCTGAGGACCAGAAAGGCCTTTTAGGATCTCAGTCTTTGCAGACAAATGTGTTGCCACCATGAGGGAGAGTCTGGTTTCTAAGAGTGGTAACTGTAAAGGTTTCTTTGGCCAGAAAATCTCATCTCAGGGTGTTCAGCATGTACCAGATCCCTTGGGAAACTGAGCATTGCTGCTGGGTGCATACCAGCCTTGGCACTCACTGCTCCGTGTCACTCTCCCTGCCCTCAGCCACTAAGTGAAGGTGGTACCCTGGATTCCTCAACTCTGTCCTCCCCTTTCCCCTCCCCGGACTCAGGTGAAAAGGAAACCCACAAGGGTTCTTGTTAGCAAGGAGATCAAACCAGTCAATCCTAAAGGAAATCAACCCTGAATATTTATTGGAAGGACTGATGCTGAAACTGAAGCTCCAATACTTTGGCCACCTGATGCCAAGAGTCAACTCATTGGAAAAGACCCTGATGCTGGGAAAGATTGAGGGCAAAAAGAGAAGGGGAGATAGAGGATGAGATTGTTGGATGGTTTCACCGACTCAATGGACATGAGTGTGAGGAAGCCCCAGGAGGTGGTGAAGGACAGGGAAGCCTGGTGTGCTGCAGTTCTTGGGGTCAAAGAGAGTCAGACACAACTTAGTGCTAAACAACAAGGAGGTGGTGATGAAAACAACCTGAGCTGAACATGGAGGCAAAAGATAAGGGGTACCCCAGGGGAACATTAAAGCCAGAGACCCACAGAAATGCCTCCAGGGGAGACAGACAAGTCTCATCGCATCCATACCTGGGCCTGAGCAGGTATTAGCTGGATGGGACTCAGGGAGCTTACAGGGGGCACAAGGAGGTGGCTCCAGCTACACCCTAACCTCTGACCTTCTGTATCACCCTAACAAGAAGCTGGACATACTGTGCCATGTTTCCTTTCCTTGAATATGCTGAGTTCTTCCTGCCTGCAGACTCTAAGACAGTCCCCAGGGATATCAGTGTCCTCAGGGAGTTTACTATCTATTGTCAGATCCATGATTTCTAAGCACTTTAAGAACAATATTGACTAACAATGGATACTGATTACTCACCTTAAAAAAAAAAAATCTAATGGCTCAGAGGTAAAGTATCAGCCTGCAATGCAGAAGATGCAGGATATGTGGGTTGGATCCCTAGGTCAGGAACATCCCCTGGAGGAGGAAATGGCAACTCACTCCAGTATTCTTACCTAAAGAATCCTATGGACAAAGGAGCCTGGTGGGCTACAGTTTATGGGGTTGCAAAGAGTCAGACACAACTGAACACAGCACACAGAATCTTTAAAGGTCCAAAATGGAAGTGTCTCCAGTTCCTTAGATAATGAAGGAAAAGAAATAGAGCCCAGGGAAAGTTGGAGAAAAATATATCAAGAGTTTGAGCCTAGGGTTAGACCCAATAGTATCTTGATTTACCAAATCCTGTATGTTGAATAAACAAAAACAAAAACTAGCTGCCATTTACTAAGCTTTTAATTATATCCTGATTAAAATAAAACATCACAAGAGAGATAAAGAATTAACATATTATGTTAATTAGGCTTATCTGGTACTTTATATTACCTGGAAAAAGTCTTAGGTTATATTTATGGGTGAATGTTAATATAAGTATTTCAGAAATTACATGAAATTTAAGAAAATATGATATGTCCTGGTATAATGTTACTGTAATTCTTATTATCCTATATGTGTGACACAGAGGTAACTAAATTTTCTTGTCAATTGCATTGTAACAAAGTCTCATTTGATCTTTAAAAAAAAAAGTTACTCAGTACATACAGAAACCTTGTGGAGTAGGTACTACGGTCAGCCCCAGTTTACAAGCAAAGAACAGAAGCTTAGAGCAAGGTCCCAAGACTAGGGATAAAAGGGGTTAAAGGGGATTACAGACCAACCCAGGGTACAGGGTTGGTGAAAGAGCAAACACAGTTAACGTGAGGTCTAGAGAAGCCTGCAAGCCTGGGTCGGAGCCGGCTTCCCTGACTGGCGGTGAGGTCTGCCCTGAGCCAGGCCCTGCATGCCCGGCCCTGACGCCATTGGAGATAAAGAACTAGTGCACTGTTGGCCTCAGCCAGGTTCAAAGTCAGGCATGGCCACTTGCTAGGAATAAAACCCAAGGCCTCACTTTCTGCCTCTGTCAGATGGGGATAATAATAGTGCCCTCTCAGCGTGCCTTGGGGTGCAGCTTGCACCCCATCGTGTATGTATAGTGCTTAGCCCAAGACCTGAGGAGACAGCAGTGGGAGCTTGAGAGGGAACCAGTCCTGCTTGACATTCTCAGACTCTGCAGATCAGCTGAGCGTTCTCCTCCGGCCAGGGGAAATGGAAGGAGAAGGCGGCTGTCCCCCAGCCCCAGCCTTTCCTGGCAGCGACCCCCTTCCTAAGCTGTGGGAGGCTGGCGATCAGCCTGTTCAGAGGAGGCTCCTGACTATATCCAGGTCCTGATTCTTCAGCAAGGCAGATGCTCAAACATCCCCCAGCAGTGTAGGAGAGGGAGGGAGCTGGAGGGAAGGAATCCCTGCTCTGGTGATCTGCCATCACAGACAGCTTCACTCACTCTTCTCTCTGGGCAAAAGAGGAAAGCTGACTTGGAGGTGGAGGAGGCAGGGCCACGCCCTGGAGGCCCAGAGAGGGGAACTGAGCAGGTCAGTCCAGCCCCTTCCCCTCACCCTGAGGACCTCACCAGGAGCAGCGAAGTGGAAAAGACCCTACCCTGCCTGGTGGTGGCTCAGGTGCAGATGGCCTGAGGGAGAGGAAGGCAGCCAAGACAATATTCTTCCTCCTCCTTCTCCCTGACTACTCCAACTCTGGAGCTCTGCTGAGGTCAACCTGCCTCCCATGTCCTAAAGGTGACATCATTCTGCTAAGTAGGGAGGCCAAGTCAAGAACCAGGCAAGCTCAGGAGCACTTTGGGGAACCAGGAAGGAAAGGAGAGTGCCAGGGAGGGAGAGAAGAGTAGGTGGGCAGGTTTATAGATTTAGCTTCTGGCCTTCCTGTCTTTCTCACTGAGTGCCTCAGGCAGCTGGGGCTGCTGTAAGAAAATACCATAGTGTAGATGGCTTAAAAAATGAACTTTCATTTCTCACAATTCTGGGGGCCAGGAAGTCAAAGATCAAGTTGCCTATAGATGTGGTGTCTGGTGAGGGCTCACTTCGTGCTTTGCAGATAGTTACCTTCTTGCTGTGTCCTCGAGTGGTAGAGGGAGAGGAAGCTCTAATATCTTTCTATTCTTTATTAGGGCACTAATCCCACCATGGGGGCCCCACCCACATGAGCTCATCTAAATCTGATCACCTCCAAAGGCCCACCTCCAAATACCATTGCACGTGAGGTTATGGCTTCAACGCATGAATTTGGGGGACAGAAACATTCAGTCCATAGCACTGAGTCCATGCTCCTTTGGAGCATAAGACCAGTAGAAATGAGAGTCCCTGCCTCTGAGGGCACAAAGCCCCAGTGAGGAACACTTGGGAGAGAACAGCACTGCATGTAAAGTCAGGACACGCTGTTTAAGAATGCACCCAGGGTGGATTTGAATCCTCATCGGCCTCTCATCCCCATGTGACATTGGACCAGTTCTTTATTTTCTCTGAGCCCCATTTCCTCATTGGTGAGTTAGAAAGAAAGAACCACCTTGGAGAAGTTATTATGAGGATAATTTTAAGTGAAAATTTTACTGAAGTATAATTTATATACAGAAATGTACACAACTAGGTAAACTTCAAAAACTTCATACAAATATAACCCAAGTTAAAAGATAGAGCATTAGAAGTATTCTAGAAAGTCCTGTAGTCCCCCTACCAGTCACTCACCCTGGCACCATAATTGGTACCTCTTTTTAAACTTCTTATTAATAGAATCATATGGTATGCATTCATTTCTGAGAGACAGGTCCATATAGCAGTAATTCCATCATTCTCATTGCTCCATAACATTCTACTGTAAGAATAGGCCATGGCTCATTTATTCTACTGTGGATAGAATGTAGATTTCCAGATATTTCCACTTTGGGACTCTTACAATGCTGCTAGGACTTTTTGAAAACACATGTGATCGCATCTACTGGGTGTGCATCTAGAAGTGAGATTTCTGGGTCACTAGGTGTGCATATGTCCAACTTGAATAGACCTTACCAAGTATTTTTCAAGTGTGGCTAGATGTATCTGAACTTTTACCAGTGGTACAGGAGATGTCACTTGCTTTCAGTTCAGTCACTCAGTTGTGTATAATGCTTGATGTTGTCGGAGGACTTTTTCTTTTGCCTTTATAGGCTTCCCTGGTGGCTCAGATGGTAAAGCGTCTGCCTGCAATGCGGAAGACCTGGGTTCAATCCCTGGGTTGGGAAGATTCCCTGGAGAAGGAAATGGCAACCCACTCCAGTACTCTTGCCTGGAAAATTCCATGGATGGAGGAGCCTGGTGGGCTGTAGTCCATGGGGTCACAAAGAGTCAGACACGACTGAGCGACTTGACTTCACTTATAGTGCATGGGTAAAGAATCCATCTGCAATGCAGAGGACACCAGGAGACGACGAGGTTTCAATCCCTGGATCGGGAAGTTCCCCTGGAGGAGGAAATGGCAACCCATTCCGGTATTCTTGCCTGGATATTTCCATGGACAAAAAAGCCTTGTGGGCTACAGTCCTAAGGGTCACAAAGAGTCAGACACAACTGAGTGACTAAACACACACAATTATGGCTTTAATTTGCATTTTCCCGAACCAGTCATGGTGGGCACCTGTGTATACATTTTGGCCATTTCCATATCTTATCAAGTGCCTAATTCAAATTTGGTGTTAATTTTTAATTTGGCTTCTGTTTTTTTATTTTTTGGCTGGGCTGGTTCTTCAGCCTGCGGTACCAGGCGTCTCTCCAGTTGTGGTGTGCAGGCTCTATAGCGTGTGGGCTCAGCAGTTGCAGTGCGTGGGCTTTGTTGCTCCACACCATGTGGGTTCTTAGCTCTCTGACCAGGGATTGAACCTGTGTTCCCTGCACTGGAAGGCATAGTCTTAACCCCTGGACCACCAGGGAAGCCCCTGGCTTCTGTCTTTTCATTAGACATTTGTAAGAGTTCTTTTCTGTGTTCTGATAGGAGTTCTTTGTCAGTTAAGTATATTATAAATATCTTCTTCCACTCTCTGGTTGGCCATTTCACTGTCAATGGAGACCTTTGATGAAGATGGATTTTTCATTTTTCAGTAATTTCCCTTTATGGGTATTGTTTTTTCTGTCCTGGTAAAGAAATGTTTGCCTATCCAAAGCCAAGAAATTGTTCTTCTGCTTCCTTCTAGATGCTTTAGTGTGTGATGTTTTTGCATTTATATCTACAGTTCATCTGAACTTATTTGTGTGCAGTATGAGGTAGGAATCAAGATTCGCTTTTTAAATAGATGGATACAAGCTGATCCAGCAGCAATTTTAAAATGATCTTTATTTTTCAATTGCTCTGCATTGTCCTCTTTGTCATAAATCAAGCAATCGTATATGTGCAAGAATGTTCCCGCTCTATTCTATTTGTTGATTTACCTGCCTTTATGTCAATTACATTGTCTTAATTACTGTTATATCATAAATCTTGAAATCTGGCTGCATGTACCCTCCAGCTTTGTTCTTTTTCAGGATAGTCTTGGTTATTTTTGGTCTTTTGCATTCTGATATATAACTTCTGGGTTTAGACTGGGATCGTATCAGTCAGTTTGGAAAGAATTCAGATCTTTGGGATATTGACTCTTCTAATCCATGAATTTGACATATGTCTGCATTCATTCAGATTTTCTTTAATTTATCACAATAATACTTTACAGTTTATAGTGTGGAGGTCACGTATACCTTCTTTTATTTCCAGGCATACACATTTTTTAAAATGTTTAAAATGTTTCTTTCTATATTGTTAGTATACAGAAGTCAATTGTTTTTTATATACTGGCCTTGTATCCAGAGACGTTTCTAAATTTATTGCAAGGGTTAAATGAGATAATGGGTAAACCCCCGGCACATTGTTGGAGCTTGCCAACTCCTATCTGTGCCAAAGATGAGGCGGATAAGGGACTTGCTACTAAAGGTACGTTTGGTAATGGGATGAGGCCATCAGGTTGGGAAAGTCAGTGAGCTCTTGAGGACAGGATTTGCTGGGCCAGTTGAAGGAAGGTGAATCCCTATGGAGAGAAACAACACAAGAACCATAAGAAAACTACCTTGTAATTTTATTGATTGATTGATTGGCTGTGCTGGGTCTTCGTTACTGCACTCAAGCTTTTCTCTAGTTGTGGTGAACTGAGGCTGTTCTCTAGTGGAGGAGCTCAGGCCTCTCATTGTGATGGCTTCTCTTGTGCAGAGTATGGGTTTTAAGGTGTCCGGGCTTCAGTAGTTGTGGCCTGTGGGTTCAGTAGCTGAGGCTCCCAGTCTCTAGAGGTAGTTGTGGTGAACGGGCTTAGTTGCTCTGCAGCCTGTGGGATCTTCCCGGATCAGGGATCAAAACTGAGTCCCCTGCATTGTTAGGTGGATTCATTGCCACTGAGGCATGAGGACAGCCCAGAACACCACCTTGAATCGACCTTGAGAGAGGCCCCAGAGACCTGAATAGGATGTGATGTTGCTACTGCACTTCACAGTTTTTAACCCACTGTATAATTGATCCTCACTGCATAGCTATGATGTTGTTGTTCAGGTGCTAAGTTGTGTCCAACTCTTTGTTACCCCACAGACTGCAGCACGCTAGACTTCCCGGTCCTTCACAATCTCCTGGAGCTTGCTCAAACTAATGTCCATTGAATCAGTGATGCCATCCAACCATCTCATCCTTTGTCACCCCCTTCTCCTCCTGCCTTCACTCTTTCCCACCATCAGGGTCTTTTCCAATGAGAAAGCTCTTCGGATCAGGTAGCCAAAGTATTGGAGCTTCAGCTTCAGCACCAGTCCTTCCAATGAATACTCAAGATTGATTTCCTTTAGGATTGACTGGTTTGATCTGCTTGCAGTCCAAGGGACTCTCGAGTCTTCATCAACACCACAGTTCAAAAGCATCATTTCTACAATGCTCAACCTTCTTTATGGTCCAACTCTCACATCCATACACGACTACTGGAAAAACTATAGATTTGATTATATGGACCTCTGTCGGCAAAGTGATGTCTCTGCTTTTTAATATGCCTAGGTTTGTCAAAGCTTTTCTTCCAAGGAGAGAGTGTCTTTTAATTTCATGGATGTAAGATCTTTCTGCCTTTCTCAAAGATAAGAAAGGGGCTCAGAGTTAAGACTCTTGGCCAAGTTCTGTCCATGAGGAAGTCAGTGGGAAGATAGCCACCAAGTGCAAGTCTTGATTTCCCCGCTTAAGGCAGAAGTTTGCTGATACTATCAGATGGTGCTGTGGGTCTTGATGAGATAAGCCCTTGGAGCAGGAATAGGTTATCAGGAAGATAAGTGACCTGAGTGTTGAAATCTGTGTTTAGAAGACCTTTGTTCTGAAGGGTTAATGGAAAGAGACACACAGGTTCTATCTTTTTTTTCCTGGCCACACCACATGGCATACAGAACATGCTCAACCAGGGATTGAACCAACACCATCTGCAGTGGAAGTGTGGAGTCTTAACTACGGTCCCACCAGGGAAGTCCTTTTAACAATTTTTTTTTTTTTTTTTGGCCTTTCCATGTGGCATGTGGAATCTTAGTTCCCCAACAGAGATCGAACCTGAGCCCCTTGACTGGAAGCATGAGCTCTTAACCGCTGCACCACCAGGGAAGTCCCTGAGCAGGCCCTCTTAAAGGTCATGCCATGTGCCAGGGAGAGACGATGCAGATGCTCAGGGAGGGTGGAGTGGGTACAGAGAGAGGATGGGTCAGCTACCCACCCAGTCAGGTCCACAACCCCCTCTACGTGGGACAGATCCATGTGAAGAAAGTACCCTTGGGGCTTCTGAAGCTCAGTGTCCCATTTTTAAAAATCCTGTGAAATGTCCATTTCTTTTACCCTTTCTCTTGTTGCTGTGTTTTGCGCTGTCATGTCTGACTCTTTGCGGACCCATGACTATAGCCCACCAGGCTCCTCTGTCCATGGGATTCTCTGGACAAGAATACTGGAATGGGTTCTCATTTTCTCCTCCAAGGGATCTTCCTGACCCAGGGATCAAACCCACATCTCATGTATCTCCGACACTGGCAGGCAGATTCCTTACCACTGCACCACCTGGAAAGCCTTTCTCATGATTAAAGCCAAACCAAACACAATAAATTCTCCCCACCTCACCTGTTGCTCTGCTGGACCCCTTTCCCAGCAGAAGGCTGTGGGCTCCCAGCTCTGAACACACTGACCTCATTAATCTTCCGAGGACAGTCTGCTCTGGTCTCTCAGAGATGGCCAGCTATGGTCTGTGCTCACTCTTTTAACTTGGTTCTTTCATCCCAGGACTCTATTTAAATGACTCTGCTGCAGGCCGTGCTGAACTTGGCAGTGGGTATACACCAACAATCCTGTCTTCCCACTCAAAGCCTCTTTGGTTTCTGATCTCATCAGATTCTCTTCAAGTGTCGGTATCAGAGAGACTATTGACCTCGATGCCCAAGAGCAGAGGATGGAGAGGAGCTTCAGAGAGGATTACTCACTCAGAAACACGGGAGACTGCACTAGTCAACAGCCCAGGGGAGCAAGTTTAAGCCTCTCGGCCATCATCATTACTTGCTGTTGTTGTTGTCCAGTTGCTAAGTCATGTCTGCCTCTTTGCAACCCCATGGACTGCAGCACACCAGGCTTCCCTGACTTCACCATCTCCAGGAATTTGCTCAGACTCATCTCCATTGAATCAATGATGCCATCCAACCATCTCATCCTGTGTCACCCCCTGCTCCTCCTGCCCTGAATCTTTCCCAGCATCAGGCTCTTTTTCAGTGAGTCACTCTTTGCATCAGATGGCCAAAGTATTGGAGCTTCAGCTTCACTCCTTCTGATGAATATTTACTACTCCACCACTAAACAACATCAACAAAAGATCCAAAAAACTCACACAGGAGTTGGGGGGAGGTGGGTGGTAGGGGTGTGTATAACTTGAGCAACTCTGAGATTCCCTGTATTGGGTCAGTGTTGCCTGCCATGGGAACCCAACTGTGAACTTGAAAGATTTCCATGCATCTTGCCCAGAAGGAAGTGAAGCCTCTAGAGAGTTCTCTCCTTCCTCTGTCTTCCAGCCTCGATGGAAAGGCCTGGAGCCAGGCAGGCAGGACTTGGTAGCTGCACTGGCCAGGTGCACTGAGGCCAAGGTGGGCTGGCAGTCTGTCCTCTGGGGTCTGCAGTACAGCCAGGAGGCTCTGAGTCCTTCCTTCCTGTGCCCCACCCAATGTAGCATCTCAGCAATACTTCCACAGTCCTTCCTGCTTCTCTTTGTGAGCTGTGGTCCTTTGTCTAGAATTGACCATGTGTTTCCCCAGAACAGCAAGGTAGGGAGGAGAAATTGAAATCAAAACAGGCTGTCTCCTTGGAAAAGTCTTCTAGAGGAAACTGTTGAACCCACATCCATCTCTGCACCTTCGGGTCCACCACCCCTTTCCCATCAGATACTTCCAGACACACCTGAGCATGCCTGAAAGGTCTCCTCTGACACCAAGGAAGCTTCTGGGGGAGGTCCCTGGTCTCAAACATCCTCCACTAAGCTGAGCCATCCCCACTCCACCCACTTCTGAAACCCCAGAGGATGGAAGGGAAATGCCAAATTCTACTTACAATGGCAAATGGAACTAAAGTTTATTGAGCACCTATTCTATGCACATACTTTATTTTACATTCGCTATCACATCATCTAATCTTCAGAACCTGGAAGATGCCCTAAGGGAAGGGAATGACAGCCTACTCCAATATTCTTGCCTGGAGAATCCCATTGACAGAGCAGCCTGGTGGGCTACAGTCCACAGAGTCGAAAAGACCTGGGCACGACTGAGCAACTACGCACAAACTTAAGAACAACCCTAGGCTGTATATATCAGTGCTTTTCTACTGGGATTCATTTTCCTCCCATGGGAAATATTTAGCAATATCTAAGCCTTTTTTTATTTTTTGCTGTACTAGGCCTTTGTTGTGGCACGGTCTTCTCTAATTGCAGCACGCAGGTTTAGTTACCCCGAAGCATGTGGGATCTTTGTTCCCCAGCCAGGGGTCGAACCCTACTCCCCTGTATTGGAAGGTGGATTCTCAACCACTGGATCACCAGGAAAGTCCCTAAGACATTTTTCATTGTCATGCCTGGGCAGGAGAGGTGGGGCAGAGAGCGAATACAGCTGGCATCTAGTAAATAGAGGCCAGGGATGTTGCTAAACGTCCTTCTATACATGGGACTGCAGCGTATAATAAGGAATTCTCTAGCCCAAGAAATTCAACTGCAATTATCAAAAACAGAAAGACTGGGGGTTCAAAGCAGTTAAGTATCTTTCCCAAGGCCTTACAGCTAGTAGTCCATGGCCAGGGACAGTACAGTCCACATCAGTGTGATCTGAAAGCCTGTGATCTTTTGACTACAAAATGCCCCTATTCAAAAGCAGTGACCCACCAGGTCCTATCTCCTGGAAGAACAAACGTCATCATTTCTCTAGGCAAGCAAACACTGATCTGCGCCGCCAGCCAGGGAGCCTGGGAGCAGCTGCTGTGGTGCAGGTTTTTCCCACAGGGTTCTCTAGGGAATCACAGAGCTATGAGCCCCTGCCTCTTACCTCCAGACATCGGGGCTGTCATCTGAATAGCTGTGTGTGCACATGTGTTAACACGAGGTTCGTGTACCCGACGCACAGAGAAGCCAAACAACCTGAAAGGTTTATTGCAAGGCCATGCAAGGAGACAGGCTTCCCTGGTGGCTCAGCATTAAAGAATCTGAGTGCAATGCAGGAGATACGGGTTTGATTCCTGAGTTGGGAAGATCCCTTGTAGAAGGAAATGGCAACCCACTGCAGTAATCTTGCTTGGAGAAACCCATGGACCTCTGGGCTTGGTGGGCTACAGTCCATGGGGTGGCAAAGAGTTGGACACGACTGAAGCATTTGGATATGCTCGCATGCATTCATACAAGGAGACGCGTGCATGCAAGGAGACGGATGGCTCATGCCCTAAAAAGCCTTGAGCTTCCAGAAGGTTTCAACAAAGCATTTTTAAAAGCCGGTGCGGGGGTAGGGGGGGGAAATCACAGGGTGCTTGATCAGCTTGTGCACACTTCTCTGATTGGCTGATGGCGAGGATGATGTCACGGGGCTTAGCGTTTTCTGTCCTTAGGCTCCAGGAGACCTGGGGCTATGTGCTCCTGGTCAACAAGTGGTTCCTCCATTTAGGGGAAGGGGAGCAAGTCACATCTGCAAAACAACTCAGGAAATGTGCATCAAATACTATTATCTAGGTATTTCCCAGAGAAGCTAAAGCCCAGGATAAGGGGGAAGGTCTGTCTGGGGCAGGCCCCATAGTGTCCTACTCAGTTAGCACAAGCAGGACCCTTCTGAGTGCTGCGTGAGGGCACTGCCACGAAGCCCACAGTCATCAGAAGGACTGCAGGCCCTGGTGGGGAACAGAGTGCGTCTCTTTCATGGAAGGGTAGGCCTAGAGTAGGTCCTGGAAGGTCAGGTGGTGGGATTTCAGTACTCAGGGGAGTATTGCTGTCCTAATTAGGGAGAAACAAGCCTGATCCTGGGTTCAGGTCAGGAGGGGCTGGGCCTGTAATTTGATGGGCAGGTGATAGAGTTAGATCATTATGAAAGCCCTTCTGGTCCACTGATTATATCTCCTATGTAAGAGACTTACTTTTGCTCTGCTTCCTCTAATGACTTTCTCCACAGTCCTAACAACCATCTTGTTAACCATTACCTTAAAAACTGTTGAAAGACTGTTTTTGCTGAGTTACTGAGATAGAACAGCCATTCTGCCATCACAACCACCCGGTCCCTAAACAGTGATTGGAGAGAATGCATAAACCAAGTATGAGCCACAGATCCTAGAAGCAGACTTGGCTGGTTGGAATGGAATTCATTATAGGGAGGAAATAGAGGAAAAGCCTGGAAGGCACTTGAGAGCTGGAGCCTTGAATGCCAGGCTGACAGCCAAGAGGGAGGTGAAGATTGAGTCTCTGGAACTGTTGCAGGAAGGGGGACTTCTTCCAAGCCTAAGAGTGGGCTCTTGTCTAACACTAAGAAATGAATTATCCAGGGAGACACACGTGCTGACAAAGCAAGAGATTTTATTGGGAAAGGGCGCCCGGGCAGAGAGCAGCAGAGTAAGCAAACCCAGAACTGCTCTGCCACGTGGCTCACAGTCTCAGGTTTTATAGTGATGGGGTTAGTTTCCAGGTCATCTCTGGTCAATCACTCTGACTCAGGGTCCTTCCTGGTGGCGCGTGCATCTCTCAGACAAAATGGATTCCAGCGAGGAGGATTCTGGGAGGTTAGTAGGACATAGGGACTGGCATCTCCTCTCTCCATTTTTTGCCGAATTCTTCCAGTTGGTGGTAGCTTCTAGTTCTGTGTTCCTTATGCGAACCTCCTGTTGTAAGATAACTCGGGTGAGAAGTTACTATGGTGCCTGGCCAGGGCGGAAGTTTTCACTGTTTCCCCTAACAGGACTAGCTGGTTCCAGGAGGAATGGGAGGGTAAAGCTATCTGTCTGGAGTGATGTAGCTGACAGTGTTTGAGATTAGGAGCCCCCCTGCCCCTTCCTCCCAGCCTCCTCTGCAGAGGATACCATTCTTCCTGATACTTCTTGAAATCACAGGAGTACAGTGGACTCCTCAGCTATTAGAGAGGGAAGGCGGTTCCCCATTCAGGCAGCACTGTCCTTTGCTTCAAGTGTCCCCGCTGCTAATGGGACCAGGGATCTGAACACATGTGCACGTGCCTCCATGCTGGGGCAGCAGGGAGGAGGAATTATCCCAGTGAATGTCAATGAACGGATGTGGACAATGAGGTACAGTAAATGAGCGAGCTGGAAGGGGCCTTTCATGAGGCCCAAGTGACAATGGAACTCCCAAGGAAGCGTGCCAGCGGGAACAGTGTCCACAACCAGCAAATTAGAGAGGACTTTTACGCCTGACAAAACAGGACTGGAGAAAGAGCCCAAGTCCTGCCAATTAGTGCTATTACCGGGCAGATTAAAGCAAGAAGAAGGGCACAGGCTGACTGTGGGATGCTCTAAGAAGATCACAGCCAATTCTTCCAAAGAAAGAACTGAGAAAAGGAGGGAAATCCACCCTCATCTTTTCTCTGATGAAACTCAGAATGGAGGTGGGGTGCCTAAGGGGATGAGAGCATCTTCACTCTCGCCCTGATAGGAGGGTGGTCCATGCCTCCTCTGGCTCCCCTCAGAAGTAATTGTACATCTTGGGATGGAAGCTGTGTTAGGAGAAGGAAGTTCAGTGCCGATGACAGCAATTTCTGAGGCAAAAAGCTAGGGAATTAGCCACTTTAAAAATATTTATGTATTTTAAAGGTGAATAAGTACATGAGGTTTATTTTTGTTTTATTTTTTTGCAGCATGCAGGATCTTTAACTGTGGCATGTCAACTCTTAGTTGCTGCATGTGGTATCTAGTTCCCTAACCAGGGATCAAACCCAGCCCCCTGCATTGGAAAAGCAGAGTCTTAGCTACTGGACCACCTGGGAAGCCCCTAAAACAAAATATTTATTTACTTATTTGGCTGCACCAGGCTTTAGTGGCATGTGGCATCTTTGATCTTTGTTATGGCATGTGGAATCTTTAATTGTGGCATGTGGGATCTAGTTCCCTGACCAAGGATCAAACCCGGGGCCCTGCATTGGGAATGCAGAATCTTATCATTCTCTGGACCATCAGAGAAGTCTGGGAAATCTGCCATTTCATACACCAACCCATTAACATTTCTTCTTCCAACCTCTTTGAGCCTCTTTGGCTCCCTCCCTCCTTCCCTGTTGGCTCAGATGGTAAAGAATCTGCCTACAATTCAGGAGACCCGGTTTGATCGCTGGGTCTGGAAGATCTCTTGGAGAAGGGAATGGCAACTCAACTCCAGTATTCTTGCTGGGAGAATTCCGTGGACAGAGGAGCCTGGTGGGCTACAGTCTATGGGGTAACAAATAGTCAGACATGACTGAGCAACTGGCACTTTCACTCCTTTCTTTAAGAGTCATATAGCTGAGTCTATGGAGAAAAGGGGGCTTCCCTGGTGGCTCAGAGGTTAAAGCGTCTGCCTCCAATGTTGGAGACCTGGGTTCAATCCCTGGGTCGGGAAGATCCCCTGGAGAAGGAAATGGTAACCCACTCCAGTATTCTTGCCTGGAGAATCCCATGGACGGAGAAGCCTGGTAGGCTACAGTCCACGGGGTCGCAAAGAGTCGGACACGACTGAGCGACTGAACGGAACGGAACAGATGGAGAAAAGACAACAGTGTTAGTCTTCAAGAAGCCCAAAGATTAGGGCCGAATGGAAGTAAAGAATGAAGGATTTAAAGAGAAAGAAGGAAACCAGTGCAGGGCTTCATCTTCCTCCAGGCCCCCTGTTGTGAAATGACACACAAAGTAGCAAGGGAGACACAGGAGCACTTCCCGGAGGAAGTGATATTTGAGTGGGACCTTGAAGAGGGGGTTATCACAGGCTGAAGGCTGGGGTCACAGGGGCAAGTGGTGAAAGAGATGTTAGGTTGAGCCAACAGCCTGAGCAAAGCCCTGGGTGTAGGATGTACTGAGAGGCGTCTGGAGGAAATGGTGAGCAGTCAGTGGAGGGTGAAGGGAGGAACAGAGCTGGAAAGGGGGTGCCGGGAGTAGGAAGTGTGGAATCATGAGTGCCCTGGGAGTGCAAGTCTCTGAGGAAGGAAATTAGGACAGTTGTTGCCAAGGGGGAGAGGCTGTAAAGAATCTCAACCTGAAGCAATCAGGTCTGTGTTTTAGAAATGAAACTTAAGCTGCTAGAATGGGGAAGATCCATTTGCACTAGGAGAGTTCTAAGGTAGGAAGTTCATTCATTCATTCATTGAACTTTTTGAAAACATGTTATTTTTAACTTTTTTTTAATTTATTGAAGTATATTTGACTTATAAGCTTGTTTCAGTTTCAGGTATACAGTAAAGTGATTCAGTCATGTCATATGTTTATATATTCTTTTTTCAGACTATTTTCCCTTATAGGTTATTACAAAATACTGAGTATAGTTCCCTGTGCTATACAGTAGGTATTTGTTGGTTATCTGTTTTATGTACATATTCATTGAACATTTATTGAGCTCCAGCTGTGTGCCAGGCACTGTACTCAATGATACAATGGTGACACATTCCAAGGGACTCACAGTCAGTGGGGCTATTTCTATCCTTCTTTGCTAAGGCACCAGAACCCTCCTGATTGATGGAGGGGCTCTCACACATAATCTTTTACTGCTCTCTTCCCTCCAGCCCCAGAATCCCCAAACTCTGTCCTAAACCAGGATTAGCAATAGACACAGATGGCCCTGACACATCCTGTTGCTTGGGACTTTGCATGAGATTCTTGGCTCTTCAGTGGGGAGAAACAGAGGAAAACGGTGCTTTTAGGAGTTTGCCATTCCAAGGCTCCTGGGGTTTTTCTAGTGCTCGTCCCTCTTCCCTTTGACCCAATGACTTTCAAGAATGAAAACCCCCAGTTAAAATCCTTGTTCTTAAACCATTCTTTCCTTGGTTTTGTCCTGTTAAAACACCACTTTTGTATACTTACATTCACTTCTGATGTCCAGTATTGGAAATACCTTTAATAGTTATCCACTCTTCAGGTCATTGTATTTTTTTTTTCCTTTTGGTCACACCACTTGAGGCATGTGGGATCTTGCTCCCCCGACCAAGGATCAAACCTGCACCCCCTGCGTTGGAAGCATGAAGTCTTAACCACTGGACGGCCAAGGAAGTCCAAGTCATGTTGTGTTTTAAAACAAATAAAACAAGTATCTTCAAGGATTCTATAATTTATCTTTTAATTTAAAATTTGTTTTAATTTGGGAGTTTTGAAGATTCATTTTGACTTTATTTTGTTCTCTTAAATGTTTTGGGTTTTGGCAGTGGGGGAGAGAGTAGTAGCTACTAGCTTTACCGATGTCTCTTGCTATTAAAATGTGCCCCTGTCCCTGAACGCTTCGTTTCTGCAGGCTACATGGTTTCTCCTGCCATGTTAACATACCTCCTTTCTGCTGAGCCCTGACTTCTGTTAGTTAATAACCGCTCACCCGGCCTGTGACAGCTGCACGGAAGAAATCAGATCTCCGTAAGCAGCAGCTCTAATATAATCTCTGCATTCATCTCCACTGCTGCTTCTGCAGTGAACCCTCCCCCTCCCCACCGCTGCATTTACATCTCAATGAGGCCCCACCCTCACCCCAGCATCTTTGTCTGGTCCTTCCTTCTGCTGCTGCACACTGGACCAACTGGCCCTCTCGTCTACTCCCGCCCGCTCCATCGGCTCCTTTCCATGCTCTTCCCCCTTCTGAGAGCTCCCCCCAGCCTTTTGGACCCTCCCTCCCTCAGATGCTCTTGGACCTCCTCCTCATCGTCCTTTCTTCCTGCTTCAGGTCCTTCCTCCATTTGCTGCTTCCCTGTCTCTCTGAGGTCTGTTGGAATGTTGGGCGTGAGGGCTAACCCATATGCTCAATTCTCCCCTTTCTTTCCCCCTCAAACGTAACGATTCACCCATCCCGTCCAAATACATTCTTCTTTGCCAGTCCCCACCCCAACTCATGACACAGCCCTCCCTATAGACACTTCCCTCCAGGAGCCCAAGATCACAGCCCTGAGAGGTCCTGAGGCAGCTCTCCTACCTTGGCTTCCCATCACATCACCCCGGACAGCAGCCCTCAGTGAGAGGCCAAGCGGCAGGTCAGGGTGTCACCAGGACTAATTCAGACTTCTCTTGCACTAATCCCACCCTCCAGACTAGATGAGACCACCAACTCATCTCAGTTTTACCAGGACTTTCTGGATTTTAGTGCTGCAGTTTCGTCTCCCAGGGAAGTTCCAAGCACAACAGGATGGGCGGTCACTCTGTGAGTCCCAGTCTTCACAAATGGAGTTCAGAGAGCAGATGAGATCAGGACAGAATTCAAAGGAGCTTCAAGTGTCAGGGGCCATAGCTCCCTACAGACTGCTGTGTGCAAAGCACCTGGTAAGTGGTCCATTTAGCTGGGACTCTGCTTCCTAGCTGCTTCCCTTTCTTTGTCCCTTATGTAGTCAACAAATATCAAGGAACTAAGGGGAGGGTAGGAGGAAACGGGGACGACAGAGAATGAGATGGCTGGATGGCATCACCGACTCGATGGACATGAGTTTGAGTGAACTCCGGGAGTTGGTGATGGACAGGGAGGCCTGGCATGCTGTGATTCATGGGGTCGCAAAGAGTCGGACACGACTGAGCGACTGAACTGAACTGAACTGAAGGGGAGGGGACAGGAGGTCAAGAGATGTCAGACTTCCTGCTTGACATCCTTACCCCTGGTCTGGCCCTCATGAGAAGAAATATGGTTGATACATAAACACATCCTAGTTTATGTCTGTTGTCCTAGTCTATTGAATACTAGTGATCCCGTTAACATTTGTTGTTATCTGTTTGATTTGTTTATTTATTTTTTTAATTGGAGGATGATTGCTTTTAGAATGTGTTGGTTTCTGCTGTACAACAATAAATCAGTTATAAGTATAGATATAGGCCTCCCTCTTGAGCCTCCCTCCCTACCATTAACTATGAAAGTGTCCAGATTATATGGCTACCCTCTTTAAAGCCAGTGCTCTGTTCAAAGTTTGCGTGTCCCTGGGAAAGCTTATGTTTGCAGGTCAGTGGCTTTAGTTGGACACAGAGAGAACCAACTCTGACTGTCGTGTTGATGCTGCATACAAGTCTCCTTGGGTATAGTCACCCCGATCTCTCAGTGACACTGCCCACAGGCCCCAGGGAAGGAGCCCCAAAGCCCCAGTGGGGACTGGGAAGTCCAGATACCCTCTGCTTTCTTCCACCTGGGTATAGAGCAGTGGATTACAATACACAGGCTACTCAGGGATACCCTGGAAGGAATCTGTGGGCTGGGGAAATGGGACTCAGAATCCTATGCCCCAGTTTTGCATTTTGAGAGGACAGCTCAGCCTGAGAAGTCTTCATGACAGTCCTGGGGCACGGGCAATAATCTTAAACTCTTGGTCTAAACCCCTTCCCCAGCCCAGATCTCAGCATCTGCTAGGACATCCCCAGCAGCAATCAGGTGCCCAGCCCTCCTCTTTCATCTTTGCTTGTCCATCTTTCCCCTTGAAGCAGCCAAGGTTGGGTGGTGGTGGGGGGTCCTCCTGGCAGGGGGAGGACCATGCTAGAACGCCCTGAGGGGCAAGTTGGACAACCAGGAGCTCTGCAGCATCTCTGGGGCACAAAGGGCAAAGAGGGTCATAAGCGCAGCGGAAGAGACCCCCAAGGCTCAGCATCGCCATGTGGTACTTTGGAGCCTCGCTGCACACCTGTGGCTCTGTCAGGGGGTAGCATCTACCAGGTACAGTGTCACAGTGGTGGAGGGTTCAGTAATGAGGACTTAGGGGGCAGTCATGAGTCAGCCCTGTGGGATCCCTGGGCTTTGAAGAGAGGTTAACTATCACTATCAGGGCCAGTGTGGGCCAGGGGCTCCAAGAAGGTAGGGGGTGCTTGATGCTCACCAGTGGCTCCTATTCTGGCTCCTAGTTCACTGCCAGGAACGTGCCCTGGAGGAGGAAGAAGCAGAAGGTTGAGAGATCAGGGCAGAGCTGACGCAGAAGTCAAAACTCCCCAGCCAGACACATCAGATGCTCTGAAGAAAGGATTAACTCAGGACCTGTAGAGACTTGTCAGAAATGATCAGGGTTTGGGGAGGTTCCCCTGATATGCACAGAGATCTCAACAGACAGGCCATTCCTTTGAGCCCACAAAGAACACTCAGATGACCACAGACAACTTCAAATACTGAGGGGTACATTCCCTAAGGGACCAGGTTAAACTCTTCAAGCTCCTGTAGGTCATTTCCAGCATCTAGAACAAGGGCTTCCTCAATTCCAATTCTTTTCTGAGTTCTGAAACTTACCAGATGCCCACCCCCACTCCCACCCCATGCATAAACTCACACATACTGAATACACTCAGTGCTGTGTATGCTAAGTCACTTCAGTCACGTCTGACTGTTTGCAACCCCTGGACTGTAACCCACCAGGCTCCTCTGTCCATGGGATTCTCCAGGCAAGAATACTAGAGTGGGTGGCCGTGCCTCCTCTAGGGGATTTTCCCAACCCAGGGATCGAACCTGCGTCTCTTACATCTGCTGCACTGGCAAGTGGGTTCTTTACCACCAGCAGCACCTGGGGAAGCCCATGTACTGAATACACTCAGTGGGTATAAAAGCCAGTCAGTGGTGGGGATGAGGGGAGAGGTGAGGAGGGAAGGGGAGCTTCTTTAGAACAAACACTCCCCTCCTGCATCAACCCTCCATCCTTCTCTCACACCTACCAACCTTCTGGAAGACTCAGAGCCTTTTGTTTTAAGATCTCCCTCTTTTATTCCTGAGGCAGAACTCTCCCTAGGGTGTGTAGTCAAGAGCTTTCTACTCTGTCTGTGCGTGATCAGTTGTATCTGACTCTTTTGCAGTTCCATGAACTGTAGCCCACCAGGCTCCTCTGTCTATGGATTTTCCCAGCAGGAATACTGGAGTGGATTGCCTTTTCCTCCTCCAGGGGATCTTCCCAACCCAGGGATTGAACCCACATCTCCTGTGTCTCCTGCATTGGCAGGGAAGATTCTTTACCACTGAGCCCCCGGGGAAGTCCTTGTCACAGCCCTGCACCAGCCAGACTTACAAGTTCCAGTTTGCCATTGATTTTTCATGGAGAGATACCATTTATTACCTGCCCTCAGCCCCTGTTTATGGCTGATGGTGACACATCACAGGTTGCTGGGATGTGGGGTAGGGAACTTCATCTCCTCTTTAGTTTCGATCCTTTGATCTGAGTTTTTGTTGTTTGTTTTGTGCTGGGTTTTCATTGTGACACGACAGGCTTTCTCTAGTTGCGGGAGGTGGGCCTAGTTGCCCTGCAGCATGTGGGATTCTATTTCCCTGACCAGGGATTGAACCTGCATCCCTTGCATTGGAAGGTGGCTTCTTAACCACTGGACCACCAGGGAAGTCCCTAATCTGAGTATTTTTAAATCAGTACCCCTCAGCACGGAATGATATTTTCACTCTTGCCCTTCCTTCTCTCTTGATAGAGAAAGCTGTAAGTGAGAAGTAAGCCATCTGGGGAGTTAGGAGGCCAGGCTTCTAGCCCCA
The DNA here is from genome assembly GCF_049115385.1 of Moschus berezovskii. Classification (NCBI taxonomy): domain Eukaryota; kingdom Metazoa; phylum Chordata; class Mammalia; order Artiodactyla; family Moschidae; genus Moschus; species Moschus berezovskii. The sequence continues at coordinate 74,622,651 of NC_142466.1, read as the reverse complement.
CCTCTGCACTTGCCTTGCTGTGTTTCCTTGGACAAGTCGCCCCACCTCTCTGGCCTCTTATTGTGAAGCAATGAAGCAGCACTTCTAGTCACTAAAAGCTTTTCTTCATTCTCTGATCTGGTACCAACTTGTTTTTTGTCCTCCCAATTTCCCTGAGGGCTCCCACTGTCTTAGGGTAGACCTCATGCACAGGTGGAGTGATTAGGCAGGTATATCTGTGATGCCCTGGAAGGGGCCTCAAGCCCCTTTCCTGCTCAAATGGTGCCTCTAGAGAGAGGCTTCCTGCATTTCCCTCTCCCTGGCTCCTGGGATGAAATGGAATGTGAGGTCACTCCCTTGCTGATTTCCTCAGAACCCAGGAACCTGGTCTGGAGAGTGAAAGAAGACCATAGTGTGGAGCTGGACCAGGGGACGGAAGGGTCATGATGCTGGAGAGGTGCAGCCACAAAGGCATTCCACAGCGTCAGAGATCCTGAGGGAACTCAAGACACCTCCCACTCAACTTAAGATGCTGGGTCAACCGATTTGCCAAAGACTAACGACGAGCTGACTCACTGGAAAAGACTCTGATGCTGGGAGGGACTGGGGGTGGGAGGAGAAGGGGACGACAGAGAGTGAGATGGCTGGATGGCATCACCAGCTTGATGGACATGAGTTTGGGTGAACTCCAGGAGTTGGTGATGGACAGAGAGGCCTGGCGTGCTGTGATTCATGGGGTCGCAAAGAGTCAGACACGACTGAGCGACTGAACTGAACTGAACTGAACAAGGTTCCAGGGCTTCTCAGGTGGCTCAGTGGTAAAGAATCCACCTGTAATGCAGGAGACTACCTGCAATGAAGAAGACTCAGCTTTCATCCCTGAGTCAGGAAGATTCCCAGGAGAAGGAGATGTCAACCTACTCCAGTATTCTTGCCTGGGAAGTCCCATGGAAAAAGGAGCCTGGCAAGCTACAATCCATGGGGTTGCAAAAGCATCGAACAGAAATTAGCAAGTAAAGAACAACAACAGCAACCAGGTACCAACTTTGGCACATGGAGCAGGGATGTCACGAGGCAAACAGTGTGTCCCCACTGCCCTTTCCCAAGCCCATGACCCAGATGGCTAATTTAACACAGATTTGTCCATATTGAACCTGAATCTGACCTCAGTATCCTTTAGACAGCCACCAAGATGGGAGATAGGGCTTCTCTGGTGGCTCAGATGGTAAAGAATCTGCCTGCAATGCAGGAGATGCAAGAGACTCAGGTTCGATCCCTGAGTCGGGAACATCCCCTGGAGGAGGGCATGGCATCTCACTCCAATATTCTTGGCTGGAGAATCCCATGGACAGAGGAGCCTGGTGGGCTACAGTCCATGGGGTCCCAAAGAGTCGGACACAACTGACTAACACTTTGGTGAAACCTAACACTTAGGTCAAACCTAAGTTTGAATGCCTGTCCAAGACGCTGTTGGTTCTGACACAGACCTAGTACCTTCAAATTTACCCTTCTAGGAGGTACCCATTTGGTCTGTACTCTAGGCCGGCAAGGGTTTGGCAGACAGGGGGACCCATCTGTCCCTTGCGTTCAGGCCTCCAAAGCCCAACTGGTCCTGGGTTTTTAATCTCTGACCAGACAGGACGGGAAGGAGTCTAGCCAGGTTCCTGGCCCTCCTGGATGTCTCATGTCTCCCCTACTTAAGATCTAGTTCTTTACATGCCGCCCCCTTAACCAAGAGGAGAAGCGGCTCCCCTCACCCACACTGCCCAGCTCGCGGGGCCCTGGGGCTCGGTGGCACCCGAGTCGTGAATGTGCATGAGGCTTGCCTTCTGCTCCCTCACGTGGGAGCAGCCACTGCACTAGCAGCTGTGGGGTTAAATTTGCATGAGCTTTGCATGTAACTGTGGCTTTATTTTTGGAAGGGAGAAGGGCAGGTTGGGATTGGTGGGTAATCTGGTTCCTGGGGCGAAACGTCAATCAGCACTGCTAAGACACAAGCTGCCCACCGGGGATGGAGGAAGGCTCAGCTGCAGCGCCCCAGCCTGCACACAAAAGGCGGCGGGGCAGAATGGCTTTTGATTCCTCCCCGGCAGTGGGAAGGAGAATTGTTTCCGATTGTTCACCCCGATGGTGTGACTCAGCCTGCCAGCGATTTTTCTTTCACTCTGCCTTTCCACGGAACCCAAGTACACTTAATTGAGAGCTGCGTGGGCCCCTGCTCCCCCTCAGCCTCGCTGCCCACGCTCGCCACCCTCTCCCTCCTTCATCCTCGCCTCTCTTTCATTCATCCATTCACTCAAAAAAAAAAAAAAAAGATGTACTGAGCTTTGCACGTGGAGCCCTCCAGGCAAGAAGAAACCAAGTGAGTGCTGGGAGGTTTGCAGATTGGGCTGAGATGATTAACCAGCTCCCTGGCTCACCCCTGCCCCAGCCCTGGCCCCAGCCCCTGCCCGACCTTCCTTTAGGAGTGACAAATGGGAGGAGAGGTCAAGGACAGGAATACTAGCGCTGGAATTCCAGATAAGGAAAGCTGAATCAGGCAACATGCTGTGGGGAGGGGCAGAGGGGCCAGGGGGAGAGGCATCTTAAAAGGGCAGTCAATTAATCCTGGGCACGTGCCCCATTTAGCCCCAAGAGACCTCTGCTGGGGAGCTGGCTGGGGGCCCTCCCACCAGCCTGGTGCAGCCAGCAACCGACCCCCTCCCCCGACACCCCTCCCTCTGTTTCCTCCCAGCCCCAGCTGGCAGATGCCACGAGACTGCTCTCACATCCTTGCAAGCCCCAGCTGCCCTTCTGGAGGCTGAGAGGCAGGTCTGGCGGCTGCCAGGTCCCCAGGACACCAGCCTGTCGCCACAGGGAGATAGCGGGAGATGGGGGTGGGAGTGGGAGGTGGAAGTTGGCGGGGTGCTGTAGTCCTTCCCTAAAGATTGGCCCTTTTAACATAAAGATATAGGAGGATCTAATTCTAGCATCTTTCCATACTGCTTTTTAATTCCACAAGCACTTGGTTTAAACTCATCCTGTGTGTACTCTTTTTACTGTGGTCAAGCATTTTCATAAATGTGGTTTCATTTAATCCTGACGGTTGCTCTGTGAGGTGTGGGAATCAGCTGTGCTTATCTAACAGAAGGAAATAGAGATGCTGAAAGGTTCGCTCTTCTGCCAGATGACAAAACAGACCCATCACTCTGTGATTCTCTGTTGAGGGCCTAACACAATAATGCAAGTAGAACAGGCTCCATGGATGAGATCTGATAAATGTATATTTATCATATATTATCATATATGAGGTTCTCTCCTGTGGACCCACAACCTAAAGGGGCAGGCAAGTCATAGCAGATGGGGCCAGACAGTGGCCTGGTTGCTGGTGTCTGAGAGCTGGGGATGGGGTGGAGGGGTGTGGAGTGCAGAACCAGGATTAGAGCTCCAAGTATCTGACCTCTCAGCAAGTGTCTGTCCATTATGGAGCTCCCCACAGAGCATGGCATGTCTGCAGGCTGTGAGGCTGGCAGCATCATGTGAACTGAGAAGCAGGAAGGAAGAATACAAGGAAAGGACAATGCCAGAAACGGGGTGACCTGACAGCCCAGACAGTATCTTCTGCCAGAGTGTCTGGAGGGTAGGGAGGGGGACAGTATCTTAGCTTGTGCATGGGTGAGAAGTCACTTCAGTTATGTCTAACTCTTTGTGACACTATAGACTGTAGTCCTCCTGGCTCCTCTGTCTATGGGATTCTCCAGGCAAAACTATTGGAGTGGATTGCCTTGTCCTCTTCCAGGGGATCTTTCCCACAAAGGGATTGAACCCATATCTCTTATGTCTCCCACATTGGCAAGTGAGTTCTTTACCACTAGTGCCACCTGGGAAGCCCATCTTAGCTCAGACTGCTATAACAAAGTAGCCACATCCTGGAGGAGTTAAACAATAGACATTTACTTGTCATAGTTCTGGAGGCCAGAATGTCCCAGATCAAGGCATTGGCTGATTCTGTCTCTGGTGAGACCTCTCTGCTTAGCTTATAGATGGCTTTTTTTTTTTTTTCTTTAGATGGCTGACTTTTTACTGTGTCCTCACCTTGGATGTGGTGGGAGACAAGGGAATAGGAAAGAGACAAAAAACAGTACTCTCTGATCTTTTCTTATAAGGGCACTAATTCCATCATAAAGATCCCACCCACATGTTCATCTGAAACTAATTACCTCCCAACACCACCACTTTTGGCTTCAACATGAATTTTAGTGGGACACAGACATTCATAAGGGCTTCCCAGGTGGCATTAATGGTAAAGAACCTACCTGCCAATGCAAGAGACCCAGGTTTGATCCTTGGGTCAGGAAGATCCCCTGGAGAAGGAAATGGCAACCCAATCCTGTATTCTTACCTGGAAAATCCCATGGACAGAGGAGCCTGGTGGGCTACAGTCCATGGGGTCACAAAGAATTGGACATGACTGAAGCGACTTATCATGCATGCACGCCAGATTCACAGCAGACAATTACCTCACTCCTATATAAGAGAAAAAATTAAACATTTATCATATGCTGGAGTCAGAGAGCTGGCTTTAATCCAGCAAACTCCTGCTGGTTTGTCTTACATCTTTAGTTAAACTGGTGCTCCCTTTTAAACTCTCTTTAAGTGTCTCTGTCCTATCTTTCAACTCAACCACTGAAAACAGCTACTCTGCTTTTTCTTGGGTTGGACAAAAAGTTCATATTGCAGAAGAACCTGAATGAACTTTTTGGGCAACCCAGTACTTCTTAGTTTTGGCCCCAAGTTTGAACAGGACTGGGAATTCAAAGAGAGGGTAAATTTCTTTCTTCCCAAGGTGACTAGTTGACTCCAATGAAGTCTAAGAGATGGAAGTTTGGGTTGAAACCAGACTTGGATTCTAGTTTTATAGACTTGGCTTCCAGTCTGCATGTATGTGACTCCAGCTGAAGTCACCTATCCTCCCCGCTGAGCTTGGCCAGTAAAGCCTGACCTCTCTGTGAGCTGATTTCATTAAAAATATGTATTGTGTTCTCAGCACTGTTCACCATACCATGTGAGATACAAGGAAGCTTTGGGGTGCCATCGCAGCCTTTAAGGAAGCTTAAAGACCCTTCACTTCTGAAAAACTCAGTAATGCAAGAGCTGTCTGCAGGCTGTGCAGGATGAGTGCCAAGTGAGCTGAGTAGCAGCTCTGGGCCCAGAGTTGGGGGGCTTCCTGTGGTCAGTGGGGCTTCTCACAGTAGAGAGAAAAGAGCCAGGTCTGGAAACCAAGTCTTCCTTTCAAAGGAAGCTGAGGTTGGGACTTCCCTGGTGGTCCAGGGGTGAAGACTCCATGCTCCTAATGCAGAGTGCATGGGTTTGATCCCTGGTTAGGGAACTAAGATCCCGCATGCTGCATGTTGCAACCTTAAAAAAAAATTAAAGAAAAAAGAAAAGGAAGCTGAGGTTTCACAACCACATTCAAGTTCTTTGTGAGAGGACTTGTCCCCTCCTTCTCAACACCCAATGCTTGCACGTGGTATACCCTGAGGACCATGTGGATGAATAATAGTGAGTGTGAAGTTTGCTAAGTCCCACAGATGGAATTAAACATAAGAACGCAAAGGTGTGGTTCCCAAGATTAGCAATTGTCCTGGGCTGGTGATGCAGGCAGAGCTCCAGTCCCAGCCCAGCAGCCACCAGCTATTCCAGCTATTCCTGGAGGCCAGCCAGCCCTGCCACCCAGGGCTGGGGCCCACGCAGAGCCTGCAGCAGCTTCCTCTGCCTTCTCCGGCACCGAACCCACCGGCTGAGCATCTCTGAATGGAGCATGCCGCCTGCCCACAGGACAGAATCTCATTTGTATCAGGCAGCCTTACACACACACACACACACACACTCACTCACTCACTCCATACCTCCTCCTTACACACGTGGCTCACATAAAGCAGGAACTGCCCACCCTTCATCTGGAAAATGGATTCCCCAGTTGGTCCTGTGCTCTGGATAGAATGGAAAGGATATTAGTTTCAGGTCCAGAAGTTGTGACGTGACCTGGGCAAGTCCCTTCCCTGCTCTGGGACTTCCATGTCACCTCTGGGTGGTGAAGGAATTAGGGTAAATGTCCCATGTGGCTCCAGAGTCTGGGATTTGATCAGGGAAGATACTACCCTTGGCATCCAGGCTGCCTTGGGGCGAGGAAGAGCAGCTTCATCACCTGCAGCAGAGGACCTGTCTATTTGGCCAAGGCTCCTCCGGGTCCCTCCCTTCGACCTCTGCTGTGTTGGTGACACTCTCCTGTTAATAACAGCGGTTGTGCCCCTCCCCCACCCAGGGTACTACTCCAAGTGTGATTTGGAGGCGCTCCTCCCAGCTCCTCCCACTCTTGGCGCCCTCCTCTGATGTTTTGGCCCATAAGGGTCTCAGATGCTTCCTCTCCTCCAGGATTTCAACTTAAGGGGGCGGGGAGTGGCTTTCAAAACTAAACAGCCTCCAAGACTCAGAGAAAAATGAACCTTAGAAAAATTCCCACACATGTGGAGAAGTAATCACCTAACAGAGGGTTTTTGTAATGAAATGCAAACATCTGAACAGGGACTGGTGAAGGACATGTGAGGATCACTGCCCCCACAGGCAAGGTTAGAGCAGGTTACCTTCCCTTCTCCAGGGGATCTTCCTGACCCAGAGATCAAACCTGGGTCTCCTGCATTGCAGGCAGATTCTTTACCATCTGAGCCACCTAGAAACCCAAAGGAAAGATACAAATGGATCCCGAGTATAAAGCATTGAATGAAGCAACCAAGGTTGCAGAGTGATACACACAACAGGGTATGATTTCTTTTGGCTTTGCTAGGCACTTGGGCTTCAGTAGTTGTGGCACACCGGTTTAATTGCTCCGTGACATGTGGGATCTTAGTTTCGCCACCAGGGATTGAACTCCCACTCCCTGCATTGGAAGGCAGATTCTTAACCACTGTACCACCAGCTAAGTCCCAGGATAACATTTCTATAAAGTAAAAATCAAAGCAGTACATAGACTATTCTCATATGTGAAGAATGCATTTAATGATAAACAAATGTACCCACAAAAGTCACAATAAGGATTCCCCCTGGGGAAGGAGAGATGGGGCAGGAAAAAGGATCAGGGAAGGGGAATTTCCACTTGCAGATGTTTTATTTCCGAAACAGATATGACAACATTTTAACAGTTGTCACTTCTGCGTGAGTTACTTAGGTGATTTTTATAGGATTTCAGTATTTTAAAAATCAACTAAAATTATAATTGAATAGAAGAATGCTTTAATAATGGCCCATCAGGAACTGGGGTAAGTTTTGGTGAAAATCTTGCCTGAGGGAGTATTATTCATCCCCTGGTAGGTAGTAGGTAGCTGCCCACTACAACCAGCCTTTTACCTTATGACTCCCTTTGAAGTAGGCCTGAGATATGTCCAAGTCATAGGATCCTGAGTGTAGGAGGTGGGGGGCTGCGCTGAGGTGACACACAATTCTTTTAGTTCACTTCCTCCCCTGCTTCTAAAGAGAAGCAGGGAGTCATTAGTTAAGTCAATGATCCAAGGCAAGTTATTCATTCTGGCTTCCCTGGTGGCTCAGACGCTAAAGAATCTGCCTGCAATGCAGGAGACCTGAGTTCAATCCCTGGGTCAGGAAGATCCCCTGGAGAAGGGCATGGCAACCCACTCCAGTATTTTTGCCTGGAGAATTCCATGGACAGAGGAGCCTGGAGAGCTATAGTCCACGGGGTCACAAAGAGTTGGACACGACTTGGCGACTGCCCCTTTACCTGGAACTCCAAAGCTCGTGTTTGATCCCCCAGAGCAGGATGTATTCATCTGTTTTTAAACTAGGTCCATCGAGGGGTGTTTGGGGGTCAAGGAATTCTAAGACATGATAGTCAAAATGTCGGAGTGGGGGGGGTGGGAGGTGACATTTTTGTGAGGAGGGTGTGGATAGCTTTCAGGAGATTTTAGGAGATTAAATTCTCAGATCTCAGAGAAGAGCTGAACTGAATCCCAGCCCCTTGTGTTCTGGTTGGAAACTGAGCCCAGCTTTGCACCAACTGAGGGGAGGATTGTTACATCTTGCAGCGAGTCTCTGTCTACATCCCAGCTCATGGGTGCTGTGCGAGACAAGCCATCATGCTGAGACTCTTTGTCCACACCAGGGTCTGTACTGGAGGCGCAGCCCTGTGGTACTTCTCAAATAAGCCCTATTGTATAATAGAATATCTCAGAGAACTGTCCTGGATGACAGTGAGAAATCATACAATAACCAGCATTGTTGATTTTTCTGGTATATTCTAAGCTCTCACTTCCTTTCGTGATAAAGCCCTGTGACAGGGCAAATGTAGTTACTTCCATTTTACAAGTGAGAAAATGGAGGCACAGAGCTTAAACCACTTACTCAAAGTCACACTGCAAAAGTGGCAGACCTGAGGCTCTAAATCTCATGTTTTCTTTCTGTTCCTCTAAATCCAGGTTTCTCAACCTTGGTACTATTGAGGGTTCAGGTCAGATAATTCTTGGTCCCAGGAGTTGTCCTGTGCTCTGGCCACCAGATGCCCGTGGCACCCCTGGTCATGACAGTCAAAGAAGTCTTATCTTCAGATATTGCCAGGTCGTCACCCTGGAGACCCCTCTGCTCTAAACCCCTAAGCCCATTCCTGCATCAGAGCCTAGGGACCATTCTACCAAAACCTTCATCAGCTCTTCCTGAATACCATCTTCTCCAAGATCTTCCCTGGGCGCTGCAACTAAAGTAGAGCACACACACACACACACATATACGCACACACGTGAACACACACACACACACATGAATACACAACTGACACTTTTATCTCTGGTTTTTCTTTTTTTCCTTCTACGCATTTACTCCTCTCCTTCCTCACCCTCTTCCACCTGCACTTTGCATAGTAATTGGCCCTTGTCAGATAAGGAAGAAATATTTGTTGAATTAGTGACCCAGTGAACCCCTACACAGCAACCCCATTAGCTCAGCCCACAGGTGAGATTACTTGGTGCTCACTGAGGACACACCGCATGGAGTGTGTCCTGGTGTGGGCGCCCTCGCCCTCTCCATGGGTGCTGGAGGAGAATTCCTCAGGGTTCAGCGAGGGCTCCTCCTGCTCCATCAGCAGCAGCACAGCCCAGTGGATGCCCCGGATGGAGGCACCTGGTGGGAGAGTGCTGAGAAGAACATAGCGATGCCCCATAGCCTGGCCTGGGTGGTGATGGGGAGAGGATAAAGGAAGGAAAGAAGTCAGGGAATGACGTGGACTGAGAAAGAGGGAGGCATGAGAAGGAGCAGGGTGGCTGGAGGCTAGCATCCTGATCTTGTAGGTGGTCTCTCCAGACAAAGAGGGCAGACAAGAGGGCAGCTGTGTATCCTCACTTTCCCCAGGCAGGAAGTCTGGGTTTGGTGTGGACAAAGATCCATATAGTCAATGCTATGGTTTATGGATGTGAGAGTTGGAGCATAAAGAAGGTTGATAGCCAAAGAATTGATGCTTTTGAACTATGGTCCTGGAGAAGACTTGAGAGTTCCTTGGATAGCACGCAGATCAAACCAGTCAATCCTAAAGGAAATCAATCCTGAATATTTATTGGAAGGACTGACTCTCTACTACTTTAGCCACCTGATGTGAAGAATAGACTCTTTGGAAAAGACCCTGATGCTGAGAAAGATTGAAGGCAGGAGGAGAAGGGGTGACAGAATGAGGTGGTTGGATGGCATCACTGACTCAATGGACATGAGTTTGAGAAACTCTGGGACACAGTGAAGGACAGGGAAGTCTGGCATGCTGTAGTCCATGGGGTCGCAAAGAGTCCACACGACATAGTCACCGAACAACAAAAGGCCATAGCTGCTTCTCCCCTTGGTGTGAGCTGAGGGGGAAGTAGTAATATTTCTCAACTTCCTGAGTCCTGACAGACCCCTTTTCATGTTTGTGTCTCTAGCTCCATATTCCAGAAAGGGAGGAATGTGTCACCCTGGCGTGAGCCCTGGTTAAAAGAGTACAAGACGGATGGGGAGGGAGCAGCTGTCGTGGGAGTAGCAGCAGCTCAAAGTCCAGGGCTTCCAGGGCTCCGTAGTCCTTGCCTTTCCTGGTGCAGCAGCCATCCTCGGTGGGGAAGGTCACGTGACAGGCTGGGGAGGCGCTGGTACTTCCAGAGGCAAGATTCTGAGACATGTGTCCTAGGGCCTCCTTTACCACCACCTATTCTTGGCTGTCCTTCTTTCCTCTCTTAAAGTCTAATGCTTGCTAGATTTCTTTTGTAACATCCAAGGAGATCACAGAGCTCACATAATTGAGCCCAGCCTGAGGAGCTGTGACTCCTTTACCTTTTCCTCTCCAGTCCTTCCTGCCTCTTCCTTTCCCCTTCTGCAGTCTCCAAGATCTGTGTGGTTGCTCACTTTCATCCCACATCCCACACTCTCGGCCAGTGAGGATTTCTTTCCCAGGAAGAAAAACGTGCCCTTCCCCTTGCCTGCCTGAGGGCAGAGACAATGAGTCTGGTAGGGGGTGGGTGGGTGGGAAGACCCAAGATTTGGGAACTAGGATGGATCACGGCCAGGTTTTCTGTGATGCTCTCTCCAAGCTGAAAACTGAACAAGTCTAGACATTTAAAGGTAATTAGGTTAGCTTCAAATATATCTGGGGGAGAATCTCAAACTTCAAAGCTCTTCTGTGTGTTAAGACCTGGGGAATGGAGAGCTGAGGCTCCAGGGCTAAGGGACAGAAATGCTCTCAGGATCAGAGCCAGCACCCTTCACCCCCTCCATGCCTTTGCTCCCCGGCATCATTTGTCTTCCCCCCTTCAGTCCCCTGGGGCCCAGCACAGTGCTTGCCCTTCGCACATCTTCCAGGCTGCCGTTCAGGTCAGTGAAGGCGCTCACCTATACCTAGAACCTTGTCTTCTGCCCAGTTGGGGAATGAAGCTATGGCTGGAGGCCATGAGCTTAATTTCCCCTCCTGACTTTCTTTCTGTCAACCCGTGAAACTGACCTGACTTTCAGGATAGGATCCCTAACATCTCTGGGGGCTTCCCAGGTGGCGCAGTGGTAACGAATCCACCTGCAACGCAGGAGCTGCTGGAGATGCAGGTTCGATCCCTTAGTTGGGAAGATCTCTGGAATAGGAAATGGCAACCCACTCCAGTATTCTTGCCTAGAAAAATCCCATGGACAGAGGAGCCAGGCAGTTTATAGTCCATGGGGTCACAAAGAGTCAGCCATGACTGAGCGACTAGGCACCCTATCTCTGAGCCTCTACCTATAGTCCTCAGCAGTCTGCTCCCACGTGGAGATCATGGAGTTTGGGTCTGGGTTCAAATCCCACCTTGGTCACTGGCCAGCTGAATGACAAAGGCCGAGTCATCTAACCCCTCTGAGTTTTGCTTCATTTTCACCCTAGGAGTCTAGAGACAAAGTCTCTGCTCTCATAAAGCTGAAATTCTGGTGGTTATTATTATAAGTTAGCAGCAGATTATTACAGGTTAGCAGCAATGACTTACTGTATGACACAGGGAACTCTACTCAATATTATAGAACAACCTAAATAGGAAAAGAATTTGAAAAAGGATAGATACATGTATATGTATAACTGAATCACTTTGCTATACACTTGAAACTAACACAACATTATTAATCAATTATACTCCAATATATAATAAAAAGTTTTGTTTTAAAAGATTTTGTTGTTGTTCAGTGTCCAATTCTTTGAGATCCCATGGACTTCGGCATGCCAGGCTCCTCTGTTTTTCACCATCTCCCAGAATTTACTCAAACCCATGTCCATTGATTCAGTGACGCCATTGATTCAGTGACCATCTCATCCCCTGCCACCTCCTTCTCCTCCTGCCCTCAATCTTTCCAAGCATCAGGGTCTTTTCCAATGATTCAGTTCTTTGCATCAGGTGGCAAAAATACTGGAGCTTCAGCTTCAGCATCTGTCCTTCCAGTGAATACTCAAGCTTGATTTTCTTTAGAATTGACTGATAAAATCAAGTGTTGTGAAGGAAATAAACAGATTGATTCTAACAGAGAGGAATGGGAGAAATGGATTTTTCTATGAGTAACTAGGAAAGTCGTGGAGATGATATTTGAATTGAAAACTAAAGCGTGAGAAAGGGAAATTTGTATGAAGAGGAAGAGCAAAGGGAAGAGAGTTGTCAGCAGAGGCAACAGCAGGCATGAAAGCTCCTCGATAAGAGGTTTGGTGTGTTCCACCAGCAGAAAAAAACCAGTGTGGCCGTCATTGAGGTGAGGAGACTGGAGTGGTGGGCAAAGCAGTTGAACACACTGAACTCGTGAGGAGCCTGCTTCACTCTACGAGCAATGGGAAGCCTTGAAAGGTTTTCACTTGTGAGCGGGAGGACTTCAACACTCCAGATGCTTAGGATGAGCAGATGGGGGAAAGATAAATTTGGAGGCTGTCTCAGGGTCCAAGTGAAAGGAGATGGCAGTGCAGCAGGAGAGCTGCAAACAGATTCTTTTTTTTTTTTCTAGCTTTATTGAAGTATAGTTGACTTACAATGTTAATTTCTGCTGTAGAGCAAAATGATTCAGTTATCTGTATTTATTTTCTTTTCCTTATGGTTTATTACAGGATAGTGAATATAGTTTCCTGTTCTATACAGTAGGAACTTGTTGTTTATCCATCCTATACATACTAGTTTGAATCTGCTAATCCCAAACTCCCAATCTATCCTTCTCTCACCCTCTCTTGGCAACCACAAGTCTGTTCTGTATGTCTGCGAGTCTGTTTCTGTTTGTAGATATGTTCATTTGTGTCATATTTTAGATTCCACACATAAGAGGTATTCATATGGCATTTGTCTTTCTCTGTCTGGCTTACTTCATTTAGTATGATAATCTCCATGTTCATCCATGTTACTGCAAGTGACATTATTTCATTCCTTTTTATGGCTGAGTAATATTCTGTTGTATATATGTTCCACCTCTTCTTTATCCATTCCTATCTGTTGATGGACATCTAGGTTGCTTCCATGCCCTGGCTATTGTAAATAGTGCCACAGTGAACACCAGGATGCGTGTATCCTTTTGAATTGCGGTTTTCTTCAGATAGACATCCTGTAGCAGGATTGCTGGATCACATGGCAACTCTATTTTTCCTTTTTTGAGGAGCCTCCATGCTGTTTTCCATAGAGGCTGCACCAGTTTACGTTCCCATCAGTAGTATAAGATTCCCTTTTCTCCATACCCACTCCAGCATTTGTTATTTGTAGACTTTTTAATGATGTTCCTTTTGAGCAGTGTGAGGTGGTACCTCATTGCAGTTTTGATTTGCATTTCTTTGATTATTAGCAATGATGAACATCATTTTCTGTGCCTGTTGACCATCTGTATGTCTTCTTTGGAAAAATGTCTATTTAGATCTTCTGCCCATTCTTCTATTAAGTTTGTTCATTTTTTATTATTGAATTGTATGAGCTACAAACAGATTCATTTCACATGTCTTCCTGGTACTGTAGTTCTGTTCCAGCTATTACACACTTTTAGAAGGCACCCTAATCCTGTCTTTCAGATGATCATGGTCTCCCTGGACAGCACCTACCATGTGTGAGGCATTGCACTTGACTTCTGTGAGTTTGCTTCATCGCCATACTGAGCCTGTGAAATTCTGATTATTTCCATTTTGTGGCAAAGAAACCTCAGAGAGGTTAATTTTCAAATCCCAGACTCTCTGATGCCATAGCCTACGGTATTATCTCTACAACACTGTCCATGCATATGTTCACAAATGTGTAACTGGATGAGCAAAAAGTTAGTCACCAGTTGTCCAACTGGTAGAACATACAGAGTGCACAAGAGTCTTTTGGCCAAAAATAGCTTCCCAATATATGGACAGCAGTAAAATATTGCCTCATAGGCCCCTGGGGCCTCAGCTAAGCAAGAGATGGATGACCTGGGGCATGAGAAACACATTTTGTCATTGTCAACTGTTAAATTATCAGAGGAACTTCATGCACTTAAGTAGTGCTGTTGGGGAATGGGATGCAGGAAACTTGCATTTGGAGAGGAGAGAACTAGTTCTAGAAAAGGAGATGTGGCCATTGAAGATAGCACGGGGTTGATGAATGCCTGGAGAGAACAATAATGATAATATAAATCATAGCTACCAGTGAAAATACCTCCTATTCACCGAGTGCCTACTATATTCTAGGCTTTACATAAATGTATCAGACCTAGTAGCTTCTGGTAAGATCCAATAAACTGCTCATAATGGCCCCATGAGGTATCATCACGTTTCCCTGACTCTAAGAGACTGTCAATTTAATAAAAGCTTTTTATAGAAAAGTATCTATTACACTTATGGAATGCTGTTTTGTTGTGTGGTGCTCTCATGATTGGAATATAGGATGTATTTATTCATATCATAGCTACTTTACTCTTCAAGATGACAATGCATGTTTGAATCTGAGCTTTCATCTTAGAGCCTGAAGAGTCTTCTGGTTCCCTCAGCTGTGCCCATAATACCCTCTTATCACCCACCTGGGATATCTTCTGCCCCTTTCAGTTGACAGGGTAATTTAGAGCAGAATAAAAAGAGCTGGACTGTGAAGAAAGCTGATCGCCGAAGAATTGATGCTTTTGAACTGTGGTGTTGGAGAAGACTCTTGAGAGTCCCTTGTACTGCAAGGAGATCCAACCAGTCCATTCTAAAGGAGATCAATCCTGGGTGTTCATTGGAAGGACTGATGCTAAAGCTGAAACTGCAATACTTTGGCCACCTCATGCGAAGAGTTGACTCACTGGAAAAGACTCTGATGCTGGGAAAGGTTGGGGGCGGGAGGAGAAGGGGATGACAGAATGAGATGGCTGGATGGCATCACCGACTCTGTGGACATGAGTTTGAGTGAACTCTGGGAGTTGGTGATGGACAGGGAGGCCTGGCGTGCTGTGATTCATGGGGTCGCGGAGAGTCGGACACGACTAAGTGACTGAACTGAACTGAACTGAACTGAATGCGGGGTTCCTTCTGCACTTCCTATTTTATTAAACTTGCCGTGTTCCTCCCCTCCCCCTGTTTCTTAATTGAATCATCTGTCTTTTGACTGACTGAGAAATACTCCTTCTCAATGCATGACAATCACACAGCATTTCCAAGCTCTGAAAATCAGGTGACCCAGGCTTGAGCAATTCGCCTACATCCGTGAGGGTGCCCGCATTGCTTTCTAGTGCATTCCTCTGTCTGGTGACTGGCAAGGCCGTTGTTATTGTTTTCAGCATTGATTATAAGATGCAGTCCTATTACTTGGTTTGTGACACTGAAGGTAAGGATGTCAGAGAGTTTACCTCCCACATCATAGCTGGCAGGGAGCATAACTGGGAATCCAAACTAAGTTGGCCATGTTACTATTCATTGCTCAGGGTACAGTTGTTTCTCTCCTCTTCCTGTGAGCCCTCTCCAGTCAGGCCTTTCTTCGCACCATTCCAGCAGAACCACTCTTGTCGAGGTCACTGGTGTGTCCACACGGCCACGCCCATAGACCGATTCTTAGTTGCCATCTCGGTTCAGCATCACTTGACACCTCTTTTGTCCTTCCCTTTCACGGGCCTCCTGCATGTCTGCCAAAGGCTCCTTAGTGTCTCTTCCTCATTCCCACTCATCTTCCTGGCCTCTGCGAACCAGTCCTCACATTTCTCTTGCCTTCTTGCCCTTGCTTTTTCATCTAGTCTCAGAACTAGCTCAGAGGCTGCGCACAAACAACTCGTACAAGGAAATCGGCAGCTTGCGCTGCTCCACACCCATCCTACTGCCTACTCCACATCACTGCTTGGATGTCTAATGGGCTTTGCAATCCTAATGTCTTAAACCAAAGTCCTATTTCCACCCCCACTTCATCCTAAACTGGTTCCTTTTGTGGTCTTTTGCATCTCAATAAATGGCAACTTACTTCTTCTGGATACTTGGATAAAAAACATTGAAGTCATCCTAGATTCCACTCTTTCCCTCCCTGCATTCAATCTTTTAACTAGTACCATCAGCTCAACCTTAAAATTACATCTAAAATTGAATCCAGGGCTTCCCTGCTCGCTCAGTGGTAAAGAATCCGCTTGCCAGTGCAGGAGACATGGGTTCAATTCCTGGTCAGGAAAGATCCTACATTCAGCAGAGCAACTAAGCCCATGTCCACAAATATTGAGCCTGTGCTCTAGAGCCCAGGAGCTGCAACTACTGAGCCCATGTGCTACAGCTACTGAAGCGTGTGCACCCCAGAGCCCGTGCTCTGCAACAAGAGAAGCCACTGCAATGAGAAACTCGTGCACCACAACTAGAGAATAGCCTCCTTTCTCCACAACTAGAGAAAAGCCCACAAAGTAGTGAAGATCCAGCACCGTCAAGAATAAATAAATTGAAACAAAATTGAATCCATAGCTACCACCCTAGCCTAGCCATGTTAGTCACTCACCTGCTATAACAGGCCCAGCACTTTCACCCAAGCTCTTCAGTGGCTCTTTTCCATACATCAGCCAGAGTGACCCTCCACAACCCAAGTCAGATCAAGTTGTCAGCTGCTTAAAGCCATCTGGGGGCTTCTTATCTCAGACTAAAGCCAAAACCTTTATGGCCAGTCCGGCTCTCTGTTGCCTTGCACCCACTAGCTCTCTGACATCTGCGTCCTCCAAACCCCCACTGCTAACTACCCTCCAGCCAGACTTGCCTCCTTGCTGTCTCACAAATGCCAACACATTCCACTCAGGGACTCAGGGCTTTGCATTTGGGGCTACCACTACCCCTGAGCTTCCTCTTTCTCCCCACAGGTCTCCACATAGCTTTCTCCTTCATTTTCTTGGGGTCTCTTCAAATGACACCAGAGAGGCTTCCTTTGTATTCCCTGCATAAAACAACCACCTCCCCTTCCTGGTGGCTCAGACGGTAAGAGTCTGCCTGCAGTGTGGGAGACCTGGGTTCGATTCCTGGGTTGGGAAGATCCCCTGGGGGAGGAAATGGCTACCCATTCCAGTATTCTTGCTTGGAAAAGTCTATGGACAGAGAAGCCTTACGGGCTGTAGTCCGTGGGGGTCACAAGAAGTCTGACTGAGCAACTAGTACAAGAACAACAGAATTCCATCCCATTCACTTGACTTTATTTCCCCTGTAGCGCACAGATCACTTGAGGTCACACACATTGATCTGTTTATGGCCAGTCCACACTACACTACACACAAGCCCCATGAGTGCAGGGACTGTAACTGTTCCAGTCACCCCTGCATCCCAGTGCTGAGAAGAGAGCCATCTCAAAGAAGATGTGGTACATATATACAGTGGAATATTACTCAGCCATTAAAAACAATGAAATAAAGCCATCTGCGGCAACACGGACGAACCTAGAGAGGATCATACTGAGTGAAGGAAGGAAGTCAGAGAAGGAGAATTCTCATGACATCGCTTTCACGTGGAATCTAAAAAGAAATGATGCAGACGAGCTGACTTACAAAACAAAAAAAGACCAACAGAAAACAAACTCACAGTTGCTAGGGGGAAGGGATAGTTACGGACTTTTGGAAGGTCATGTACACACTGCTATATTTAAAGCAAATAACCAACAAAAACCTTTGTGTACCACATGGAACTCTACTCAATGTTATGTGCCAGCCTGGATGGGAGGCGGGTTTGAGGGGAGAATGGATACATGCATATGCATGGCTGAGTCCCTTTGTTGTTCACCTGAAACTATCACAACATTGTTAATCAGCTATACCCCAATATAAAATGTTTTTGGTGTTAAAAAAAAGAATGGTACTGCTACTGCTAAGTCACGTCAGTTATGTCCAACCCTGTGCAACTCTATAGACGGCAGCCCACCAGGCTCCCCCGTTTGGTACATATACACAATGGAGTATTTCTCAGCCATCAAAAAGAATGCATTTGAATCAGTTTTAATGAGGTGGATGAAATTGGAGCCAATTATACAGAGTGAAGTAAGCCAGGAAGAAGAACATCAATACTGTATATTAACGCATATATATGGAATTTAGAAAGATGGTAACCTGAACCCTGTATAAGAGACTGCAAAAGAGACATAGGCATTTAGAACAGTCTTTAGGACTCTGTGGGAGAGGGTGAAGGTGGAATGATTGGGGAGAATGGAATTGTAGCATCTATATTATCATAAGTGACCAGTCCAGGTTCGACGCATAAATTTTCCTCTGTTCATTTCTTTGCATTTGTGCTTTTTCAATAAAAATACTTTTAACTGAAAAAAAATTAAAAAAAAAAAAAAGAACACTGGATAGAAATTTAAAAAAAAAGAAGGAGAGAGCCATCCCATAGTAGGCTTCTAACAGATGTTTGCTGAATTAGAGGACAAAGGAAGAATGAGAGGGGAGCCCACTGAGGCAGAGACAGGGATGAGCCTCTGTTAGGGGAAACATGCACTTTTCTGCTGCCCAGATCTCGAGGTCGGTCACCAGTGGGGACGTGCCATGACCACCCCATCCAGGCTGACTTCTGCTTATGTCTCCTTCCAGGTCTCAGCTCTCCCAGGCTCTGTGAGGCTTCTGCTATGACTGCAGTCTCTTCTCGGAGCCAGGACTGCCCCTCACTGCCCGTGCCACTCCAGGTCCCCGCTCTGCCCCACCTGTCCTCGGCCCCCGTGTCGCCATGGGCAGCGTCAGCAGCCTCATCTCCGGCCATGGCTTCCACAGCAAGCACTGCCGGGCCTCACAGTACAAGCTGCGCAAGTCTTCCCACCTCAAGAAGCTCAACCGCTATTCAGACGGGCTGCTGAGGTTCGGCTTCTCCCAAGACTCGGGGCATGGCAAGTCCAGCTCCAAAATGGGCAAGAGTGAAGACTTCTTCTACATCAAGGTCAGCCAGAAGGCCCGGGGCTCCCACCGCCCTGATTACACGGCATTGTCCAGTGGGGACCTAGGGGGCCAGGCAGGGGTGGACTTCGACCCATCCACCCCACCGAAGCTCATGCCCTTCTCCAATCCGCTAGAGATGGTAAGTGGAGGGGTCTCTGGTGTGGGTGGCTGGATTGGAAAGGCAGGAAAGAGGCCTGGGGCTGAGAGCGGTGGTGGTGAAGGTCTTAAATGCTTACATCACTGAGAATGCTTACCTTACTGAATGATGCAGAGAGGGCAGGAGTACTCAGCCACACCAGAGAGCAAGATTGGACGAAGGAATGGACACATTGATCAGTCTCATAATGCAAAAGACCTGGGTGAGCTTTTAGCATACAGCAATCGGAGAATGCCAGCCTTTCTGAACTCTGCTGGGCTGTACCTCAGGATAGCCAAGGCAGGACCAATAGCAGCGTTTCCAAGTGCATGGGAAGGGGGAGGGGCTTGCTTACCATCTGGAAAAGCAGGTGGAGAGCCCACCTGAAGAGATCTGACAGGCTCTCTTGTTAGAGAACTCACGGAGGTGGACTTTCTTCCTCCTTTGCTGCTCTGGTGGGACAGCTGCTCTCACTCAAACCAGACCCAAAGCATCTTTGGTGGGATAAGAGCTGTGAGTTTGGTACTTAGTTTTTCGCCATACTGCGTGGCTTGCGGGATCTCAGTTCCCTGACCAGGAATGGAACTTGCACCCCCTGAAGTGGATGCACGGAGTCTTAACCACTGGACCACGAGGGAAGTCCCTCGGGTTTGTTATCATCACCAGTCTAGCAAGGATGAGGGCAGAGAATCCCAGGTGCTCAGAAATCCAGGCCTCATCCCAGTTTAAGTGAATCTATGCATTGATATGCTAGGAAACAGCCCACGTGTTGGATAGAGTTTTAAGCTTTTCAAAGTGAACAGCTTCTAAACTTTGAAGTCCTCTAATAATGAAAATGATGGCTTTAGGGAAAAGGTTGCAAGTGGTTCTCCCAACCATTGGGGGAGGCCACGACCAGAGTTCCAGCTGCTGGCCAACTGGAAGTAATGGGGAAGAAGCAGGGATGAACTTCCCTGAGGACAGTGTGTCCAGAATCCTTACCTGCAGCACACAGAGCCCCAGAACCCTGGCAGGGGGGTCTCAGCCAGTGAACCTAAAAGGGCTGTCATTTCAGAGAAACTGGTGAAAAACTGGTTGGTAGTTCACAAAACAAAGGGCCTGATGATCTTTAAGGACAGGCATGGAGGAATTCCTCCTCCTTGAGGAGATTCACCACCTTTGGCCCCTTCAGAGTAACAGGTGAGGTCACCTGCAGCCCCCGACCAGGAAGGTGCCATGTGGCTGGCATGTATACCTAACTCAAGGCTCATCGCAGGGATACACAGGGTCAGTATGGCTGTTTTCCTCCCCAGGGTTCCGAGAAGGGTGCCGTGAGACCCACGGCCTTCAAGCCGGTGCTGCCACGGTCAGGCGCCATCCTCCACTCATCCCCTGAGAGTGCCAGCCACCAGCTGCATCCTGCGCCTCTGGACAAGCCCAAGGAGCAGGAGCTGAAGCCCAGCCTGTGCTCCGGGGCACTGTCCGACTCTGGCAGGAACTCCATGTCCAGCCTGCCCACCCACAGTACCAGCAGCAGCTACCAGCTGGACCCGCTGGTCACTCCGGTGGGGCCTGCCAGCCGGTTTGGGGGCTCAGCCCACAACATCACACAGGGCATTGTCCTCCAAGACAGCAACATGATGAGCCTGAAGGCCCTATCTTTCTCCGATGGGGGCAGCAAGCTGGCCCACGCAAGCAAGGACAAGGGTTCTGTGCGCTCCCCCATCTCCACGGACCAATGCACCATCCAGGAGCTGGAGAAGCAGCTGCTGGAGAGGGAGGGCGAGCTGCAGAGGCTGCACCGCAGCTTCGAGGAGAAGGAGCTGGCTGCCAGCCAACCTTACGAGGAGCGGCCGCGGCGCTGCAAGGACGAGCTGGAGGGGCTGGAGGCCAAGGGCAAGATGAAGGTGGCCGCACAGAAGAGCCAGCGCGCCCAGCAGGTCCTACATCTTCAGGTGCTCCAGCTCCAGCAGGAGAAACGGCAGCTCCGGCAGGAACTCGAGAGCCTCATGAAGGAGCAGGACCTGCTGGAGACCAAACTCAGGTCTTACGAGAAGGAGAAGACCAGCTTTGCCCCGGCACTGGAGGAGACGCAGTGGGAGGTGAGGATGAGGGCATGGGCAGGAAGGCGGGCAGGGGTTCAGTGCCTGCATTCCCCACCACTTTCTCTAGGTCTCCTCCAGGCTCTAGGCAACAGGGAGAAGTGTGAATTTGCTCAGTCGTGTCCGACTCTTTGCAATCCCATGGACTGTAGCCTGCCAGGCTTCTCCGGGCAAGAATACTGGAGCAGGATGCCATGCTCTCCTCCAGGGGATCTTCCAACCCAGGGATTGAACCCTGATGCTCTCCTCCAGGGGATCTTCCAACCCAGGGATTGAACCCTGGTCTCCTGAATTGCAGGCAGATTCTTTACCATCTGAGCCACCAGGGAAACCCAAGAATACTGGAGTGGGTAGCCTATCCTTTCTCCAGGGAATCTTTCCAACCCAGGAACCAAACCGGGGTCTCCTGCACTGCAGGCAGATTCCAGGGGTGGGAACACAATTGCCCCGGGAAAACTGGACTGGAGTGCTGGCTTCCTGACCCAAAGAAAGGTCTCCCCAGTAAACCACGTTGGAGATTTTCTTAGTCTGGGCTTCTTCATCTCCCCAGCCCCATGCCTCATGGCCAGAAATGACTTTACTAATTGAGTTGTTGGCTGAGAAACTAGAACAAGAGAACCAAGTCCCAGCCAGGCTGTCTGAGGGCTACCTCAATGCATCTGCTCACAGAGGCTCTGCAGGACAGCAAACCATCCCTGGTTCATGATGGTCCCAAGGCCACAAAAGACCATAGCACTGTTTGTGATGTTTTTTCCTCATCTTTTTGTTGTTGTTTTCTTTGTTGAAGGCTCTCTTTGCACTCTGAAAACATCACAGTTCCAAAGCTGCGGGGTTTTGTTTGTTTGTTAACTTTTTGGCTACAACACAGCATGTGGGGTCTTAGTTCCCTGACCAAGGATCGAACCCAAGCTCCCTGCATTGGGAGCATGGAGTCTCAACCAGTGGACCACCAGGGAAGTCCCTCATCTGTGATTTTTGAGGAAAGGGACTCCACCCTCTGGTGGGAGTGTCACATCTGTGCAGGTCTCAGGGACAGAGTTGGCCAGTCCTCACAGAAGTGCAAGTGGAGCTTCTGTTTGGTGGGCTGAGGTGGAAGCATAGAGCAGGAAGAAAGAGGACACATGCACATCCTCAGGCACACCTGGAAATAAGGTGGCTGCACCTGGTCTCACTGGGGAACCGCCTAACCCCCATATCCTGCTCACTTTTCTCACCTAATGGGCCTCTAAAGGTGGTGCAGGGACCAGAAGAGGCATGTGCGGGGCATTCACCCCAAAGACTCCTGCCCTGGGAAGGGGCTGAGGGCTCACTGGGTCTGGTTAGACCAGCATCACCCCTAGGTGGGGGTGACATACCATCAGCCATGCAGCCATCTGTCTGAACTGATCTCCTGTACTTATTCTGGAAATTAGAATGACAGGTGTCATCAAGGGTAGAGGAAGAAGATCCTTTCTGAGGAAGTGATGGATAAAGGCGCTAGACAGGTGGGCAGGGAGTGTCACTTTCTGTTTGCCAGGTTTCCCAAAAAGGAAAGGACCTTAGCCATGGGACCAGTGCCTTTCTTCTCATCAGTGTTGGTTCAGGAGACCCTTTCCCCGCCATGGTTTCTTAGCCAGGACTTGGGAACACTTTGGTCCATCTCAGAACATAAGCCAATGCTAGCATTATGCATCCATTCTTGCTTGTCTAATCCAGAACTAAGCTGGACATGGCTGTGACCTCATTCCCAGGTTGTCCAGTCAGACTATTAGTAAAACAATAAATGAAGTAAATTTTCACAAAAACAGAAATATATTACAAACATATTTATAATAACAATAATTCATAGAGTGTTTATTAATGCCAGGCCCCAGGTCCTTTCATTTAACCTTTACAACAGCCCTACGAAGCTCAATTTAGAGTTAAGGACACTGAAGCACAGAGAACAATTATAATAGCAAAGAACTCGTTAGATGACTTGCCAAAGTCACCACATAACAGATATCAGAGCCAGGATCTGATCCTGAATTAGATCCCAGAGTTCAGAGTTTTACGTTCATAATGCTACTGTGCTAATGGATGCAGAATTGGCCGGATCACTCTGGTAGAGCCAGGATTCAAAGCAAGGCCCCATCCTCAGCCACAGCTCTGCTGCCCCCTGCATGACACAAATCCAGGCTCATCCTCGGAAGGCTCTTTCAGTCCCAGCCAAGCATGGTGGTGGGGCTGTGCCCACTTCAGAGGTGGTGCCTGAGAGCAAGGGGTGGTTCTACCTCAAGAAGAAACGAGGAAATATTAATACTTCCAGTCTTGCTCAAAGAATCTATTCTGTGGAGGCCCAGGTCCTGGCCTTCATTCTGGCCATCTTTCAGGCTGGCAGAGAATGCTCTTGTAACACAGCCAGCCAGACTGGCCTTGGACACATGACCCCCAGTGGCCAGGGCTCCATAGACATATGGGTCTGAGTCAGTGTCATTAGGGTCATTAGTTTTGTTTGCTGCTCTTAGCCAACTTTTGATGGAGGTTGAAGTAGAAATGGTGGCGGGCACTGGGGAGAACAGTGGCTCATCATTTGGCAGATGCCAGCTGGGCACTGTTTCTGAGCCCAATTGGTTGCTGGGGTGCAGCCATGATTGTGTGAATATTGTCTTTATCCCGAGAGGAAGGAGAAGCGAGTATGTGCAGGGGTGAGGCCAGAGGGTGTGAGTATATATACACAGATGATAGAAGTTAGGCAGACCCTAAATTGACAACATTGGTGTTAATATAGATAGTGGAGCTACCAGCTGTGGGCAGATTAAACCACTGGCCCTTAATTTATACATAGCTATAAGTTTGGGTGGACTTTCCCAGTGGTTAAAAAAACAAAAAACAAAAAAAAACTACCTGCCAAAGTAGTAGACATCAGAGACACAGATTCCATCCCTGGGTCGGGAAGATCCCCTGGAAAAGGAAATTCTCCAGTATTCTTGCCTGGAGAATCCCATGGACAGAGGAACCTGGTGGGCTACAATCCATGAGGTCTCAAAGCTAGGACTTAGTGACTAAACAGCAGGGACATGAGTTTGGGTATGGACTGAGATTTAGACTCTGAATTGGGGGTGAAGAAGGCTTGTGGACAGACCCAGCCAGATTCAGAATGAAAGGAGCTTCACAGAGGGGCTTGGCCGGCCTTCATGGGTCGCCCAGACCACCATGCTGGGGCCTCTTTCCAGGCACTGTGAGAGGACTAGCTTAGTTCTTTTTATTTTTGGCCACGCTGGGTGGCTTTCAAAAGCTTAGTTCCCGAATCAGGGATGGAACCCGCATCCTCGGCAGTGAAAACCACGAGTCCTAATCACTGGGTCGCTAGGATTAAGTGCTTTTAAGCAGCCAGGTGCCCCGTGCGTTCGGACTCTCAGCCCTTGGCTCTCTGTCTCCTCTGCCCCGCCCTGCTCCGTGATAGGTGTGCCAGAAGTCCGGGGAGATCTCCCTCCTGAAGCAGCAGCTGAAGGAGTCCCAAACAGAGATCAACGCCAAGGCCAGCGAGATCCTCAACCTGAAGGCTCAGCTGAAGGACACGCGGGGCCGGCTGGAGAGTTTGGAGCTGAAGACGCAGGACTTGGAGAGCGCGCTGCGCACCAAGGGCCTGGAGCTGGAGGTGTGCGAAAACGAGCTGCAGCGCAAGAAGAACGAGGCGGAGCTCCTGCGGGAGAAGGTGAACCTGCTGGAGCAGGAGCTGCTGGAGCTGCGGGCCCAGGCCGCCCTGCAGCGGAGCAGGGAAGCGGCTGCCTTGGGTCCCGCCTCCGCGGACGACGTGCCCGCCCTTCAGCGCGAGCTGGAGCGGCTGCGCGCAGAGCTCAAGGAGGAGCGGCAGGGGCACGACCAGATGTCCTCTGGCTTCCAGCACGAGCGGCTGGTGTGGAAGGAGGAGAAGGAAAAAGTGATCCAGTACCAGAAGCAGCTGCAGCAGAGCTACCTGGCCATGTACCAACGGAACCAGCGCCTGGAGAAGGCACTGCAGCAGCTGGCCCGCGGGGACGGTGCGGGGGAGCCCTTTGAGATCGACCTTGCAGGGGCTGACATCCCCTACGAGGACATCATCGCCACCGAGATCTGAGGGGCCTCCTGGGAGAGGGCCGGGGACCTCGCATTGGGAGGCAGGGGTGCTGAGTTCGTCAATGGGGGCTCCCTTGCCCTGCTCCCCTGCTCAGGCCTCAGAGAGAAGCAGCACAGATTCCAAGGCGAGGAAATTGATTGCGGGGAGGGGGTGGGGGACGGTTGCTGCTGAGGGCCTCTCCTGGCCTTTCCCAAGATCCAGCGCTTAGCAACCCTGCAGCTGGCCAGACCCCCAGCTTTGCCAAGAGAGGAGTCCTGGGATCATCAAGATTTGGTTAAGGGCTTCCTAAAACTTGCTCTTTGTTCAAAATGCTTAGAGATTGTGAACCCTCTAAGCATTTAGAGGGTTCCCTGAATGCTCTCCCAGAGAGGGTGGTGACTGACAGAAGCTCCCTTCCACCTCTTTTCCTACAACTTTTCTTGCCCCCCATCCCCTCTCCCGACACACTGGGATGCCCCTTGGGAACAGAACACAAGCATTTATGACCAGAAGCTTTGGAATCTGACCTGGTCGTACCTGAGCTATTATCCCCGGCCATGGAGGGACAGGGGTTGGAGTGGAATGTGAAGAACCTGGCTGAACAGCAATCAGAGCTTCCCAACGCAGTCGGTCTCAGAAAGGAGGGGAGAGCTGGGGCCACCCGGGGGTTGTTGAGACTCAGCCAGACCAGAGGGCGTCTGAAGGAGAAGCTAGGTGGTGACAGCCAGACCCTCTAGCCCTGCTGACTGGACATGGACAGCCTCTGGGTGACGGGTGGCCTTTGATCTCTTCTTAAAACCATAGCCCCAAGGCCCTGGGGTGGGTGCTGAGGAGGAAAGATTGAGGGCTTAGTGATGCAGGGAGTGTGTGACTCCAAGCTGTCCCCAGGGGAGCCCCCAGATCTTTTCATCATGAGACCAGAGATAGGGATGTCCCCTCCTGTTCAAGTTGCTCAGCAGTTACCCTGAATTGGTTTTGATTCCTAAGAACCAAGTCTTTGCTTGAACTCAGAATAAACTGTGTCCACTGAGATGGCACAGGGTCATCTGGGCTAGGCTCCCCCTTCACCTTCAGCTCCATCCTGCTGCTGGTCATGTCCCTTGTCACCTCCAGAGCTAAGTGCAGACAGAGCCTTTACAGGTCAGGGAGGGGCCCCAAAGTGCCAGTGTCCAAAGACAGTAAGAGGCTCAAACATAGCCTCTGAACGGCCCTGGGGCCCCTGGCTGCTCCCCCCTCCACTTGCATTAGCCCCACCTGAGCCCCGTAGTCAAGGACCCCTGGCCTGCAGAAGGCTGGCCTTCCCTTTCAAAGATGTGCAGAGAAAAGATTGTTTCTCAGTTGCTTGGTTCAGGGAATTTTCTTCTTCTTTTTCCTTTCTTGTCTTTTCAGACACAAGTCAGATCTCGCAGGCAGCCAGGCTGTTCCATGTTCTATTTTTGCCTCAAGCTGCAGCTGCTGTTCCTGGGACAGCCAGCCCTGGCTGGATTCCTGGGCTCACGCCCGCATGCTGAGGGGGGTTCACCAAACATCTGAGTATACAACAGTCCCAGGCCATTGCTCCCCAGTTCTGTCCCCGACTGTGGACCCCTCCGACCCCAGGTGGTACTGGGGAGCTTCTTCTCCTCCAGCCTCCCATCCTGCCAGGGTCCTCACAGTCCCTCCTTGAGCCTGGACTGAGAGCAGGGCCGCCTTCCCAGATGCTGGCTCTGCCTTCCATTCCCCAAGATAGGCGTGTCTGTCCTGCCTTCACGAGACAGAGGAGCCTCTCTGGAATTTCAAGCCATTACTCTTAGTCATAGGTTAGACTTAAACCTGGAATCCACAGGCCCAGAGCTCCCTCTCTGCCTGGAGGCCAGTCCCCGCCACAGGACACAGGCAGATCACCCCGCTCCCCAGGTCAAAGACTCCCCGTCCCTTGTGTCTTGGTTGCTCCATCTCCACCAGCCTGTGCCTTGTCCGAGTCCTTTCCTCCCAGAGACTGTCCTGCAGGATAGAAAAAGAGGCTGCTGCCCCCTCCTCAGGCTGGAGACCCCCCCTCCCAAGGCAGCCAAAAGCCCATTGCTCTGCCCTCAAGACCTCGCTGCAAAGAGGTGGGTGCTAAGCCCCAGGGGAGGGCGCTCAGGGGCACAGCAGCTCCACCTCAGTATGACAGTGCCCTGCACCCCTGTCCCCATCTCTGCCCCAGGCCAACCCATGGAGCCCTCCCTGGGTTGCCACCAGCCCGAGGCCCCAGGGTGGCCCAGTTGCAGCAGAATGCAAGTGTCCTATAACATAGCGACCTCGCCGCGGTGTGGTTTCCCTTCCCTTCCCTGTGCTAAAACCTCTGTGCTATTCCTGGACCTTGCCAAACCCAGCCTCTCTCCGGAAGGAGCCACTGAGCAGCAGAGGCTGAGCAGGAGTGGAGAAGTCGGCCACGCAGGCCTCGGAACAGGCGGCCTGGCCCGGGGCCAGCGGGAGCTCGCCGCCCCTTCCCCTGAGCGCAGCTGCTCGCACACATGCTTGCTGGATCAGTGCTGCGGCTCTGCTAGCCAAAGGATGGTGAAGCGCTCTGCTGTGAGCAAAGAGGCAGCCACGCCGAGGGGGGCTCTGCTTCTGGGCTTTGGAGTGACCAGACTCCCATGTGTCGCCCACCCTGGATTTATCCTCTGGTCTCTGCGTTTGGGTTAACCCCTTCTGGGCACAGTCGGTCCCCATGAACACCGAGTTCCGTGGGGACTGCATTGGGGGGTACCTCTGCCCTGAGAAGCACCCGCCGAGCCTTTGCCCCTGCTCGACTCCCGGCCTAGCCTGGGCCGCTTCTTAGGAGAGAGAGATCCTAAGGGTCAGGTAGGCTGGGCGGTCAGAGCCGCAGCTGTCCCTGCCAGGAGGGCACACGCCTATGTATGCACATGTGTGCTTTCATGCTCCACCTTCCTCATTTATCTGTGGTCCCCTTTGAGCTTCCTCTGCAGGCAAAGCGGGAACCCCGGTGCAGGCTGGCCACAGATGGACTGGCATTTGGAAGACTGTGTACAGAGTTATTTTTCTCTTGGTTGTGTCTTGTTTGGTTTGCCCTGCTTTTGACAGCTTTGATTTATTTTTGATGCCCCCTTTTGGCCATGTAAACTATTTCTGGTAATTTTATGTTTTTATTTATGAATAAAGGATGCCGTTTCTCATGCCCTCCCAAGCTACCCTCCTTCCCCTGGCTGTGGCATGGCAGCTCCCTTGAGCTCCTGCATTTGGAGTAAGAAAGGTGACGTCCCTTCCCACCAGTGGAGGGAAGGGGAGTTGCGGGGGGAGGTTGGGGTGGGGGGGGGGTAAGGACAGCTTTGATAGCAGCTGTATTGGCTGGTAGAAAAGCAGGGACCTTGACATCAGATAGACCTTCAGCTGGTCCCTGCCCCTCACCAACCCTGTGACTTTATCTGTGTGACCAGGTCTTGGGGAGAACTTGAGGTGAACAGGAAACAAAGGGCTGTGGTCCCCTGCAAAGGCAGAGGGTTTTCTGAAAGAGAGCCCCCTTCCCCCAACTTCAGACCTCCCTGCCTCTTCCCACCAGCCGCTCACCTCGCCAGCCAGCTCCTTGGCCTATTACATATGGCCTCATTGGCTGGAGACCAGGGTGGCTATTGTTGTCACCACCCCCGGGCCTCCCAGCTAGGAAGGTGCAGTCACCACAATGGCCATCTGTCCAGGCTTCTCCGTGCCAGCCTGCCTTGTTCATCCTGACAAGCAATCCCTACCACTCTGGGCCCAGATTTGAAACTCAAAGGGCTTTTCTACTCAGGTGGCAGGAGACAGAAGGGACTTGTAAAGAGGGAATCAAAAATACGAGGCAGCCTGTGGAGCGCGTATTGGGTAGATGTCAGTGCCTCTGGGCGGGAAAGATCAGGGTCTCCGGGAAGGTGATGGGCAGGAGGGGGCTTTGGTGGCACGGGTGACATTAGAGGAGTGGAGAGGAGAGGGAAGACAAGAAATGCACCCCAGGGTGGCCTTCCCATAGCTGTGGTCTCCCTGCCTGTCTGCAGGTGACAGGCCAATGAGGCAGATGGGGATGTGCAGCGGGTGGGTGGGGGGAGGCTGTTGCACCCTCCCAAGCAAGCTACCCTCCTTCCCCTGGCTGTGTCAAGGCAGCTCCCTGGAGCTCCTGCATTTGAAGTAAGAAAGATGATGTCCCTTCCCACCAGTTGGGGGTGGGGGGGTGGGTTGTAGGGGGTGAGCTATCAAAGTGCAAAGAAGGTCAGGCAGCTGGCCAACCTGGACAGGAGCCCACATCTAAATCCAGAACCCCAGTATTGGGGCAAAGATGTCATGTCAGGCCTGGGTGACCCTTCCCATTCTCCTGGACTTGTACCAAGGCTGGCAGGCCTCTGCATTGGTGACACCCATGGGAATATGCCCCCCACTGATGACCCTGTGTAGTCCTCTCCCCTCTAGTCCAGACAGGCCCTGGGACTCACTTAAATTAATCCAAGTCAGCAGAAGTGATTCTCCACCAGTTCCAGCCTAGCTTGGTAGCTCCCACTTTTATATATACTCTTGGGGCCCCCGAGCTGCCATGTGAGAAACCCTTCAAGTCTGCTGGGAGACCCTCTGGAGCAAGAGAGGTCCTGTTGTCCTGCGAGTGACCAGGATCCAGCTAACCCTCATGAAGCAGAGGTACGCTTCCCCCATTCGTCCCTTCTAGAATCTTTACCAGAGCACATGGAATGGCACTGTTTCTAAGCCTCTTAGTAAACCTGGAATGATTTACCATGTGGTGCAGAAAAGGGTGGGCTTCCCTAGTGGTTCAGACAGTGAAGAATTCACCTGCAATACAGGAGATGTAGGTTCGATCCTTGGGTTGGGAAGATCCCCTGGAGGAGGGCATGGCTACCCACTCCAGTATTCTTGCCTGGGAAATCCCATGGACAGAGGAGCCATGGGGTCGCAAAGAGTCGGACACGACTAAGAAAATAGTACTTTCACTTCACAGAAAAGGGTAACCAAAACACCTGTGGCAACCCCCTTACTTACCACCCCAACAAGCCTCTTTCTGTCCATAGGGCTTGTGTGTGCTCAGTCATGTCTGACTCTGCCACCCTTTGGACTGTAGCCTGCCAGACTCCTTTGTCCATGGGATTTTCCAGGCAAGAATACCGGAGTGAGTTGCCATACTCTCCTATAGGAGATCTTCCCAACCCAGGGATCGAAGCTGTATCTCCTATATATATTGCAGGTGGATTCTTTACCACTGAGCCATCTGGGAAGCCCAAAGGGCTAACAGAAAATCCGGGTGTCTGGAAAGGGACAGGGCCATGGGAAACCACTTCAGCTGCAGGTGGGGCAGCCAAGTGAGGGGTGGGGGTCAAAGGCTTTCCCCACCCCACTTGCTCTGGAGTGCTATCAAGGCTGTAAGCCTTCCTTGAGCACCCCCACACACACCTCAAACCTCCTTATTATTTTAGGAAAAAAATAGAACAAACGGGGAACTATATATATAGCTTCTCAGAGTTTCTCACAGAGCCATAGACAGACTGTGTGTGCTGTGCCCATCAGGAGGGAGACAGACCAGCGAAGGTCCCCAGCAGCCCCCGCAGCAGGTGCTTTCTGAGTTATATGAGGAAGGTCATGCTGCCCTAAATTTCTTCCCAGCCCAGGCTTCTTGAGGCCTGAAATATCACCATTGCGTTTATTCACGTGTGCATGCATGTATCTGCTGAGCTGTGCTCAGTTGCTTCAGTTGTGTCCAACTCTTTGTGATCCCATGGACCGTAACCCGGTAGGGTCCTATGTCCACAGGATTCTCCGGGCAAGAATACTGGAGTGGGTTGCCATGCCCTCCTCCAGGGGATCTTCCAGACCCAGGGATTGAACCCGCATCCTTATGTCTCCTACATTGACAGGTGGGTTCTTTATCACTAGGGCCACTTGGAAAGCCTGGATGCATGTATCTATTCAACACATATTGACCAAACTCCAACTCTGTGCCCAGCCCTGTTCTAAAGGCCGAGAATTATACAGCCGCAAACAAACAGAGTCAAGGTTCTTCCTCCCGATGGAGTTCACACTCCGGAATTAAACGAATAAATCAAGTGATTTTTCTGAGAAATGAGATGAAGGAAGTAAACAGGATGATTAAGCCAGTGGGACTCAGGTGGTACTGTGTCTGGAAGGGTGGGGGGAATTGGTTCAGGAAAAGAAGATCAGAAAACCAAATTATCCCCTCATTTCAACATTTGGGGAGACTGTGCCAACCATTGTTCTTTCCTAACGTGGACTCCTCTTCACCCCAATTTCTCTCCCTTGGAAACTTCACCTTCTTGCAGGGTCTCAGCAGACTTTTTCCTGGTAGGTGGCTCACCATGCTCCCATAACTTTACAACCCACTTGTTACTGGCCCCAAACATCCCCAGTCCTGAGGAGCCTTGAACCTCCCTTTCCTCTCACTCAAAAACAACTCCACCCAACACGTCCCATGAAGACCCTTGAGATGTCTGAAGCATTAAATGCTATTCTTTCACATGTAAAAGTTAAAAACTAAATTTTGTGAAATAGCACAATCCTTACATACATGCTACAAGAGCATCTTTCCACGTAACTTGAGAGATAAATGTTCAATTTTAACTAACTTAACCATTTTAATTAACTTAGCCATCTCTCTATGTATTTATGTATTTTTTGGTCTGTTTTGGTGGCAGGGGTCTGCCTTACTTGGTGTGCAAGCAGAAGTTTATCAGCCTATTGTATAATCCAAACTGCTTTCCCACAATGTCCCTATTCTGTGAATATATCCTTGCAAATTGGAGCCATCACTGACCGCCCACGACCACTTCTCCATTATCCTGTCTATCCACTCAGATCCCACACTCTCTAGAGCCTCCTCTTTAAAGCCCTCCTCCTGTCCTCTTCTCTTTCAACATCTACTGACCCAGCAGAGGTCATCCAAAGAATCACAGAATGCCCAAGACATCTTAGACGTCTTCTAGTTCCAACCACCGCACTTTTACAAATGTGCAGAAGAGAGGCCAGCCAGACAGGGGAGAGGACTTTCTCAAGGTCATACAGCTAGTGAATGACAGAGCTTAGTCACCTTGACTCCCAGATCCCCACTGGTTTCTCTTTCCCAACTCTGGTCCATTAAAACACAACACTCAGGTTTATACCCCCAGTGCTGCTCCCACCAGGTTCCCCACTTGCTCCGAACCTTCAGGGCTCCCCTCAAACCTCAGGATAAAGTTGAGTCCCCTTAGCTGGCTTTAAGTCTCTGCCTTTTATGGTTCCAACATCTATCTCAGCAAACCTGCCTCTAACCACAGGTCAAAGCACAGAACCCTAAAACATCAACATAAGCTCAACAAACATGAAAACATTTCTTGTCAGACACAATCTTCATGAAAAGTAAAAAAACCCACTCTGGGACTTCCCTGGTGGTCCAGTGGTTGAGAATCTGCCTGCCAACGCAGGGTATATGGGTTCGATGCCTGGTCTAGGAACTAAGATCCCATGTTCCTCAGGGCAACTAAGCCCACATGCCACAACTACTGAACCACACATGCCCTAAAGTCCGAGTTCCACAAGAGAAACCACTGCAACTTGAAGCCTGTGCACCACAATTAGACAGTAGGCCCTGCTCACTGCAACTAGACAGAATCCATGCAGCAACAAAAGACCCAGCACAGCCATAAATAAGTAAATAAAACACACTTTGCTGCCCAGTCCTGTGTTCCACCCTGAGACGCCGCCAAGGAGCCTCAATGGGAAGCAGCATTCAGTTCAGTTCAGTTCAGTCACTCAGTCATGTCCGACTCTGCGACCCCATGAATCACCGCACGCCAGGTCTCCCTGTCCATCACCAACTCCCGGAGTTCACTCAAACTCATGTACATCAAGTCGGTGATGCCATCCAGCCATCTCATTCTCTGTCGTCCCCTTCTCCTCCTGCCCCCAATCATTCCCAGCATCAGACTCTTTTCCAGTGAGTCAGCTCGTCACATGAGGTGGCCAAAGTATTGGAGTTTCAGCTTTAGCAT
Source organism: Moschus berezovskii (assembly GCF_049115385.1). Taxonomy (NCBI): domain Eukaryota; kingdom Metazoa; phylum Chordata; class Mammalia; order Artiodactyla; family Moschidae; genus Moschus; species Moschus berezovskii. Next base: position 74,589,576 of record NC_142466.1, on the reverse strand, counting down.
CAGTCCTTCCAATGAATACCCAGGATTGATCTCCTTTAGAATGGACTGGTTGGATCTCCTTGCAGCCCAAGGGACTCTCAAGAGTCTTCTCCAGCACCACAGTTCAAAAGCATCAATTCTTCAGCGATCAGCTTTCTTCACAGTCCAACTCTCATATCCATACATGACCACTGGAAAAACCATAGCCTTGACCAGATGGACCTTTGTTGGCAAAGTAATGTCTCTGCTTTTTAATATACTATCTAGTTTGCTCATAACTTTCCTTCCAAGGAGCATGGCAAGGGTCAAATGCAGACTCAGAGCTAGCTGCGTTCACGTCTAGACTCTGCTGCTACTGAACTGTGTGATGTTGGATAAGTGACTTAACCTCCTTGTGCTTTGGAGGGTGGTTTTGACAATTCAATGAGATGATGTCCAATAAAAGTTAGCTCGAGCATTGCTATTATTTTTATACTGCTATCATATTTTATTGTTACCATAATTATTGCATGCTTGTGTGTGCATGCAAAGTCGTTTCAGTCATATCCGACTCTGTGCAACCTTATGGACTGTAGCCCACCAGGGTCCTCTGTACATGGGATTCTCCAGGCAAGAATATTGGAGTGGGTTGTCATTTCCTTCTCCAGGGGATCTACCCAACCCAGGGATCGAAACCTCATCTCATCTCCTGGATTGGCAGGCAGGTTCTTTACTACTGGCGCCACCTGGGAAGCCCACCATAATTATTATCTGTTAATATAATGTCACTGCTTCAAGCTGTGATAAACTGCAGTGGTGGCCCAGGCTCCTGCAGCCCCAGCAAAGCTCCCTGCCTTGGAGAATAGCTGACTTTACTCTGGTCAGCTGTCTCCTCACCACCCCGCAGCTTTGTCTTCCCAGCTTTAAACTCCAGAAGGTTGACTAAGCTCCTGGGACAGAGGGCGCAGCTGAGGGAAGAAAGGAACAAAGAAGGATTTGCTGGGGTGGGGGTGATGGATTTGCACGGGGGGGTTGGGGGTGATGATGGGGGAGGAGGTGATGATGCAGCAGGCTTGAGCCGCAGCCAGACTGTGACAATGGCCGAACCCCATGCGGCAGGTCACCACCTTCCCCACTGCAGCCCCTCTGCTCTCACAGCCCTCCGCTCTTTCCACCCTGAACACACTGATGCACATGTGTGCCCCCCCCACACACACAGTCCCCATCGTATTCTCCCTTCCACTCTCCCCATGCCCCCAACTCCACTGCCTTAATTATGGCTAATTGAGCGGTAAGTAGGCTCACGACAGCTTTTGTAACCAGTGACAGGTGAGGCAAATTAAATTCCTTGCACCAAAAATAACAGGACAATTTGCCTGCCAGCATCCATCACCCGGTGGCACCCTCCTGGTCTGTGGGGCCAAGTGCAAGGCAGTATGTAGCCAGAGGGTTAAAGGCCCAGGGTTCCCTTGGCTTAATTGGTTCTTTCCCATTGGCTGAACGATGGGAACAATGGAGCAAGCAGACAGTGGGGTGGGGACCAGTGGGTGCAGTCCACTCCCAGAAGGGAAGTAAATGAGGTTCCTGGGCTGGAGCTGGATGACTTCCCAAATCCACACGAGGTTTGCCCCTCACTGGAGGCTGCATTTTATACATGAAGAAGCTGTGTTTGGGCTTCTCAGGTGGCACAGTGGTAAAGAATCTGCCTGCCAATGCAGGAGTCATAGGAGACACAGGTTCAATCCCTGGGTTGGGAAGATCCCCTGGAGAAGGAAATGACAACCCACTCCAGTATTCTTGCCTGGAGAATCCCACGGACAGAGGAGCCTGGCAGGCTACAGTCCATGGGATTGCAAAGAGTTGAGTATGACTGATCATGGAGAAAGCAAGAGAGTTCCAGAAAAACATCTATTTCTGCTTCATTGACTATGCCAAAGCCTTTGACTGTGTGGATCACAATAAACTGTGGGACATTCTGAAAGAGATGGGAATACCAGACCACCTGACCTGCCTCTTGAGAAACCTGTATGCAGGTCAGGAAGCAACAGTCAGAACTGGACATGGAACAACAGACTGGTTCCAAATAGGAAAAGGAGTACGTCAAGGTTGTACACTGTCACCCTGCTTATTTAACTTCTATGCAGAGTACATCATGAGGAACGTTGGGCTGGAAGAAGCACAAGCTGGAATCAAGATTGCTGGGAGAAATATCAATAACCTCAGATATGCAGATGACACCACCCTTATGGCAGAAAGTGAAGAGGAACTCAAAAGCCTGTTGATGAAAGTGAAAGAGGAGAGTGAAAAGGTTGGCTTGAAGCTCAACATTCAGAAAACGAAGATCATGGCATCTGGTCCCATCACTTCATGGGAAACAGATGGGGAAACAGTGGAAACAGTGTCAGACTTTATTTTTGGGGGCTCCAAAATCACTGAGGATGCTGATTGCAGCCATGAAATTAAAAGACACTTACTCCTTGGAAGGAAAGTTATGACCAACCCAGATAGTATATTAAAAAGCAGAGACATTACTTTGCCAACAAAGGTCCATCTGGTCAAGGCTATGGTTTTTCCCGTGGTCATGTATGGATGTGAGAGTTGGACTGTGAAGAAAGCTGATCGCTGAAGAATTGATGCTTTTGAACTGTGGTGCTGGAGAAGACCCTTGAGAGTCCCTTGGACTGCAAGGAGATCCAACCAGTCCATTCTAAAGGAGATCAGTCCTGGGTGTTCATTGGAAGGACTGATGCTAAAGCTGAAACTCCAATACTTTGGCCACCTCATGCGAAGAGTTGACTCACTGGAAAAGACTCTGATGCTGGGAGGGATTGGGGGCAGGAGGAGAAGGGGACGACAGAGAATGAGATGGCTGGATGGCATCACCAACTCGATGGAGGTGAGTTTGAATGAACTCCAGGAGTTGGTGATGGACAGGGAGGCCTGGCGTGCTGTGATTTATGAGGTCGCAAAGAGTCGGACACAGCTGAGTGACTGAACTGAACTGAACTGAGCACACACACACAAGCTGCGTTGTCAGAGCAGCCAGCCCCCTACCCTCTGCCCCAATGCACGAGGCCTGACTGTGGCCACTGCCTAGTCTCTCGCTCTGGCACGAACCCGCCTCTTCCTTTCAGCCTTCTTTCCACCAGCAGACAGATCTGGAAGCGCCATAAAAGGTTGTGTTCTGAGCTCCTCTTCCCAACTCCCCTCAATCAGGCTCGTCCCTTACAGAGTCCTGAAATTCCACTGTTAGCAATGCCTGTCGTTAGGCTGAGCTTTCTTAAGTATTGATATCCCAGGAGAGGGACCTCAGAGGAAGTGAACTCGTTTCTGAAGTATTTCCCAAACTGGAGATGAGTGAGATCATGTGAGACTCTTGGGCTCCAGGGTTGGGATGGGGGTGCAGATAGGACAGGGGTTCAGCAAGGGGGTCAGCTGCTCAAGGCTATCTTGCCTTTCTCTCCCAAACCCATTTGAGTGGCTCAGGCTCCCACGGGGGCCACCTGACCCCCAGCCCCTGCAAATGCCTGTCTGAGCAGCACAGAGTGCGGCCACTCCTGGCCTCCGCTTTGGTCAACATCAGATGGGAGGAGGGGCTTCCCAGGTGGCGCTAGTGGTAAAGAACCCCCCTGCCAATGCAGAAGACATAAGAGACACGAGTTCCATCCCTAGATCAGAAAGATCCCTTGGAGGAGGGCATGGCAACCCACTCCAGTATTCTTGCCTGGAGAATCCCATGGACAGAGGAGTGGTCCATATGTTCGCAAAGAGCTGGATACGACTGATGTGACTTAGTAAGCATCAGATGGGAGGATAGGGCTACCCACCCGGAGGTCCAGCCTGGAAGGAGACCCAGGACCATCCCTCCAAGCCCTTCTTGTACAGACAGGGGGCCCAAGGAAACCAGGCCCATCCAAGAAAACAAGAAACAGGAGGAGCCTGAGCACCTGTGCCCACCATCCAGACCCCCAGCCTCCTGTACCAGCTTCCCCTACCCAGGCCTGTGAAAGCAAATGCTTTCCAGGGAAATTCTGGCTCTTCCTCCCAGCTGGCTGGGCCTCAAAGACTATACTTAGAAAGCGGGAGGGGCCTCGGCGATGCCAACTGGCCAGCTCCAAACGAGAGCTGGCACTGCAAAGAGACACAGCTCCGGGAAAACTGAAGTAAACCAACCCCCACCCCAGCCCAAAGCCTGTCTTTCTCAATCTGGTTACCACCTCCCTCCTCCTTCTTCCTGAACCCGAGAAAAGTAGACATTCTCAGGCTCAATTTCACACTGCCATCTTCTTTCAAATATCTTTGTTTCATAGGGAATTCTACAGATCCCCAAAGGGCATACCCCTATGAGAAAAGAAAAAGCCATAGGTATACCTATGGCTGATTCATGTTGGTGTATGGCAGAAACCAACACAATATGTAGAGCAATTACCTTCAATTAGACATAAATAAATTTAATTATAACTGCCCCCCAAAAAAGAAAAGGAAACATCTACTAAGCTAATTTACGTTTCTTACACACACGCAGAAGGTTAAAGCAGCAAAAAATAGTGCTACTTTTCTCTGATTTCTAGATGTTTTTAAAGTTGATGCTGAAAATTGGGACCCCACAGACTTCCCTGTGGTCCAGTGGTTAAGAATCTACCCTGCAATGCAACGAAGACCGGTTTGACCCCTGGTCCAGGAAGATCCCACATGTGGCCCATGTGCCACAACTACGGAGTCCAAGCTATAGAGTCCAAGAGCTGCGACTACTGAAGCCTGCGTGCCTAGAGCCTGTGCTCTGCAACGAAAGAAGCCAACGCAATGAGAAACCATGTGAAGAGTAGCCCTTGCTCGCCACGACTAGAGAAAGCCCGAGCACAGCAACAAAGACCCACTACAGCCAATAAATAAATGAATCTTTTAAAAAAGCGAGTTAAGACCCAGGACTTCCCTGGTGGTCCAGTGGTTATGACCCTGAGTTTCCAATGCAGGGAGCATAGGTTCGATCCCTGGTTGAGGAACTAAGATCCCACATGCCACACAGCCAAAAAAAAAAGAAAAGAAAAGAAAATTAAGGCTCAAGAGGTGTGAGTATGTAGGTATATGTGGGAAAGGCTGAGGTGGAAGTCACTTCTAAATGGGGAAAGGCCCTGCAGGTCTCCCCTCTCACCCCCACCCCTCACCTGGGCACAGATCAACCTCCAGAAAGTGCCTTTGACACAGACGAGTTTCCCCTGCAGGAGAAATCTCTCCCGGCTATTTGGCAGAGAAGGAAGCCAGCAGGATGGCATGAAGGGAGACTTCGCTGTGAGCCTCTACTAATCTTAGTGCATGGTGGAGCAGGAGGGCTGGGCCTTTACTCCTGTTCCCACTCCTGGGCTGAACTGCAGCTGTGGACACAAGGCAAGACTCAGAGAAGGACTCAGCTGAGCGTGGCAGCCACTGCACCCTGGACAGGACGGGGGCGAGTCTCCTCCTGTGGTGGGGGCGGGGCTACCAGATCACCACACCCCCTCCTCTCGCTCTTCCCCCTCCTTCTGCACCCGCACTGCCCGTCCTCACCTCAGAACCTTGTGTTAGAGAAAGCAGTGACCGAACCAGCCTGCCCTGGCCACGCACCACAGTGACCATTTGTGTGTTACTTTACTACAGGAGGTCCTGGTAAGGAACACAGAACTAACAAGCCACCACCAACCAGAAGAGTTCAGGAAAGGTCAAAAGGAGATGCCACCTTTCCTACTGACCTACCCGAATCCTCTTCGCTGGAATCCACCTTGGCTGAGCAATGTGTGCGCCACCAGGAAGGACCCTGGGTCACAGTGATTAGCCAGAGACAACCCAAAAACTAATCCCATCACCATAAAGCCTGAGGCTGTGGGCCACGTGGCAGAGCAGTTCCCCTGGGTTTTCTTACCTCCTGCTCTCCCCCCGGCCCCCGACCGCCGGGCCCCTTCCCAATAAAGTCTCTTGTTTCATCAGCATGTGTGTCTCCTTGGACAATTCATTTCCAAGTGTCAGGAAAGAGGCCACTTTTGGGTCCTAGAAGGGGTCCCCCTTTCTGCAACACCAGTACCACCAACCAAAGCTTCATGGATGGGGGCCTCCATTCCAGCTTATTCCATCACAGCCTCCACGCCCTCAGGGATGCCACCAAGATCAAGCCAACAGTCCTGAGCTGGCAAAGCTCAAGTGCAGGTTACATTCACAACTCTGCTCTTTCCACATCCAAAAGACAACTCTAGATGCTCAGCAACACTCACTGCTGAGAACCATGCGTGTGTGCTAAGTCTTTCAGTCATGTCTGGCTCTTTGCAACCTCATGGAGTGTAGCCCACCAGGCTTCTCTGTCCATGGGATTCTCTAGGCAAGAACACTGGAATGGGTTGCCATACCCTCTTCCAGGGGATCCTCCCAACCCAGGGATAGAACCTGCATCTCTTTTTGTCTCCTACATTGGCAGATGGGTTCTTTACCACTAGTGCCACTTGGGAAGCCTGCCGAGGACCATACTTGTTACAAATTTGGGTCAATTACCGAGAAGAAAAGGGAAACTGGTTGGATATGTCTGACGTACCTGATAGCGGGCACTTTTAAGGACCCCTGGGATGTTCCAATCAAATCTCCAGAGTTGGGACTTTAGGAATGGGGAGGGATTGGGGCTGGCAAGGGAGGGGATTTTGGGTGTGCTGTGTTGTGTATTTTGAGGGTTGCCCAAGAGCCAGCCCACAAGTTCAGCTGTAGGTGACTTCTGGGCAGGGACCCTTGAAACTGGCTGGGCACTTCTCTGGCCACAGCAAGTGCTCAGAGGAAGGCTCTGGATGGGGTTCAACTTCCCACAGGCCTCAGTTGCCTGTTTCCATAAATGACCTTGTTGTTGTTCAGTCACTAAGCTGGTCTGACTCTTTTCAACCCCATGGACGACAGCACACCAGTTTCCCCTCTTCTTCACTATCTCCCAGAGTTTGCTCAGATGCATGTCTGTTGGGTAGGTGATATATCTAACCACCTCATCCTCTGTTGCCCCCTTCTCCTCCTTCCCTCAATCTTTCCCAGCATCAGGGTCTTTTCCAGTGAGTTGGCTCTTCACATCAGGTGGCCAAAGTATTGGAGCTTCAGCTTCAGTATCAGTCCTTCCAATAAATATTCAGGTTTGATTTCCTTTAGAATCAACTAGTTTGATCTCCTTGCTGTCCAAGGGACTCTTAAGAGTCTTCTCCAGCACCACAATTCAAAAGGACCTTGATCAAACCCCTTAACCTCGAAGGGCCTGGGTCCCCCACCCCCTTGGCCATGGTGATCTGTAGGGTACTTGGCGAAGCTCTCATCCTCAGACTGCCTGGTGAGGCTGTCCCAGGCAGTAAATGACAGAGGAAGTGGCCATTTCCAGGCTATTGTGCTGTTCATAGAGGAAAGGGAAAAGGCCAGGGGACAAATGGCCAGACAATGGGGAGGCCAGCCTGGGGAGGGCAGTGAATGTCCATTCAGCAGCCTAATGAGGCAAACAGAGATCATTAAGGCGGCCGCAGCATCCTGGCAAAGAAGCTGGGGCGGGGTCCTACTGCTTTGTGTCCCCATGAGGGCAAGCTCAAGAACTGGCCCTCCTTTCTCTTGGTGGGGAGAGGCCACCGACTGCAGACTCTGCTGGGCAAGTACGCTGGTGATACAGCTGCAGGTCCACAGCCCCCAGGATGCACAACGATCCTGCACCGTGAGGAATGCTGTCCCCACTTCACAGGTGCCCTGGATGAGGGCTAGTCACCCAGACGGTGAGTGAATGTTGGAACAACAGTTTCCTTTGGTTCCCACTTGTCTGTCAGTCCACCCCCCCCCACCTCTCTTTCTGTACCTTCTGAGGCCAGCAGAGACACTTTGAGAAATATTAGCTCTAGAGCCTCTGCTACCCTGCCAAGATGCTAGCAGTGGGACTTTCCTGGTGGTCCAGTGGTTAAGAGTCCACCCTCCTATTCAGAGGACGTGGGTTCAATCCCTGGTCCAAGAACTAAGATCCCACATGCCACAGTCAAGCCTGGGAACCACGATGAGAAGTCCATGTGCTGCAATGAAAGATCCTACACGCTGTAACACATGCAGTTAAATAAATACAAATAAATATATATTTTAAAAAAATGTTAGCAACCTCTTGAGGTCTGAGTGCTGGACTAGCCCTGCCCTGGAAAGCTGATGGCCAGCATCTCTGGAAGGGGAGGACCAGGAGAGGGGTGGTTCTGCCATGGCTGGGGGGGCCTGGGTTGTAGGTAGGAACACAACCCCACCTGTTAGGTTACCCATTCCCGGGAGTAGGTTGCGGTCTCACAGGACACAGTGTTACCTGAAAACGGGGTTCGCCTCTTGCTGGGTGTGGAGCCCAAAGGCAACCAAGGCAAGGAGCAGGAAAAGGAAGGCCCCGTTTCTAACAGCAAGTCAGGAGAACACTGGGCATGCTTCCCAAAGCAGCGCCTCCCTGAACAGCAAAATTGGGGGAATTTTGCTTCCCTGGTGGCTCAGAAGGTAGAGAATCACATCTCCTGCAATGCAGAAGACCTGGTTTGGATCCCTGGGTCAGGAAGATCCTCTGGAGAAGGGAATGACTACCCACTCCAGTATTCTGGCCTGGAGAATCCCACGGACAAGGAGCCTCGTGGTCTGCAGTCCACGGGGTCACAAAGAGTCAGGACAACCGAGTGACTAATACTTACGCTAAAGATACACGCATGTTCACGAAGGGGCTGAAGAAGAAGAGAATTCAGCGTAGAGCAGAGTCCAGGCTTTAGCTGGTGGAAGCCTGCAGGGTCAGCATCATCATCCCATCCTCTACATGGGTGTGGGTCTTGGTCCCTGCAGAACTCAAAAATACATATGTTCTTTGAGGAGGAACTAGGACTCTGCTGTATCACTGGACTGTTGCTTTTTGACTACTTTTCCTTTATTCTGCCATTCTCTTACTTCCCTTAAAATCGCTAATTACTGAGACCTGTGGAAAATTCTGAAAGATATGGGAATACCAGACCACCTGACCTGCCCCTTGAGAAACCTGTATGCAGGTCAGGAAACAACAGTTAGAACTGGACATGGAACAACAGACTGGTTCCAAATAGGAAAAGGAGTACGTCAAGGTTGTATATTGTCACCCTGCTTATTTAACTTCTATGCAGAGTACATCATGAGGAATGCTGGGCTGGAAGAAGCACAAGCTGGAATCAAGATTGCTGGGAGAAACATCAATAACCTCAGATATGCAGATGACCACCCTTATGGCAGAAAGTGAAGAGGAACTCAAAAGTCTCTTGATGAAAGTGAAAGAGGAGAGTGAAAAGTTTGGCTTGAAGCTCAACATTCAGAAAACAAAGATCATGGCATCTGGTCCCATCACTTCATGGGAAATAGATGGGGAAACAGTGGAAACAGTGTCAGACTTTATTTTGGGGGGCTCCAAAATCACTGCAGATGCTGATTGCAGCCATGAAATTAAAAGACACTTACTCCTTGGAAGGAAAGCTATGACCAACCTTGATAGTATATTAAAAAGCAGAGACATTACTTTGCCAATCAAGGTCCGTCTAGTCAAGGCTATGGTTTTTCCAGTGGTCATGTATGGATGTGAGAGTTGGACTGTGAAGAAAGTTGATCGCCGAAGAATTGATGCTTTTGACCTGTGGTGCTGGAGAAGACTCTTGAGAGTCCCTTGGACTGCGAGGAGATCCAACCAGTCCATCCTAAAGGAGATCAGTCCTGGGTGTTCATTGGAAGGACTGATGCTAAAGCTGAAACTCCAATACTTTGGCCACCTCATGCAAAGAGTTGACTCACTGGAAAAGACTCTGATGCTGGGAGGGATTGGGGGCAGGGGGAGAAGGGGACGACAGAGAATGAGATGGCTGGATGGCATCACCAACTCGATGGACATGAGTTTGAGTGAACTCCGGGAGTTGGTGATGGACAGGGAGGCCTGGCGTGCTGTGATTCATGGGGTCGCAAAGAGTCAGACACGACTGAGCTAAACTGAAGGGTTTCCAAGGTAGCACTAGTGGTAAAGAACCCAGGAGATGTAAGAGATGCGGGTTCAGTCCCTGGGTTGGAAAGATCCTCCAGAGAAGGAAATGGCACCCCACTCCAGATTTCTTGCCTGGGAAATCCCATGGACAGAGGAGACTGATGGGCTACAGTCCATGGGATTACAAAGAGTCAGACAAGACTGAAATGATTCAACATTCACTGTGGCCAGGCTTGGATCACAAAATGACTCAGCCCCAAAATGGCCTTTCTTATGTCAAGAGAGCCATGTCTAATTCTCTTTCTCTAGGGACCACACCCCATCCTTATCTGCTTACAACAGCATTTACAGCATGTAAAGACCCTCACACCCGAGCTTGGCATGGCTGTTATAGCCCCATTGCCCAGAGGCTAACCAGGACAGTGGCTTTTTAGCAGTGGGGACAGAATTGGGCAAGTTCATGTCTTGTCTGTGTCTAGAAGCTAGAAGTCTGAAATTGAGGTGTTGGCAAAACCATGCTCCCTCTGAAGACACTAGTGGACCTGCTCTCGGCCTCTCCCAGCTTCTGCCTCCCCGGGTGTCCCCTGGGTGGTGGCAGCATCACTCCCATCTCTGCCTGCATCTTCCCCTGGCCGTGTTCTCCCTGCGCCTCTGTCTTTGCCTGCCATCCCCATCTGTGTCTCGCTCCTCTTCTCGTAAGGACTCCAGACATCTTGGATTAGAGGCCTGTCTCATCTTAACTAATTATGTCTGCTGTGATCTTATTTCCAAATAAATTCATGTTCCCAGGTACTGAGGGTTAGGATGTCAACATTGTGGGGGTGGGGGTGGGGGTGCATAGGGGTCTTGTGATTTAATCCCCTAAGGAGGGATGTTGGGAGGACTGAAATGAAAGGCCGTTGAAACAGTGGGGGCTAAACGCCAGAGCCCTTGAGCCTGGAATAGACCCCACCAGAAGGAGAGCTGACTGAGGGTCCCTGGGAGGGCCCAGCCGAGTGGGCTGTAACTCCCTGGGTTGTTTAAACCCGCCCTCCTGTTAAGAAGGGGGTGGACCCGGGTGGGGAACTCACTCAAAGCAACTGGATTTTCCCCAGAATAGACCCGGCTCCCTAGAAGGGGGGCGCTGGGGCCTGACCTCCTTTGAAGTGCAAATACGGCCCCTCCCGGGATAATGGGGGCCTGGCATCTGCCGCTGCCACTCTCCCCGCCGCCGGAAATGCGCCCCGCCAGCTGCTCCCGCGCTCCCACAGCCCCTCTGGCTGAAGTCAGGTGGCTGGAAGGATCAGGCCCCAGGCTGTCTCGTAATCACCACTTAGCGGGAAAGGGAATTAAGAAAACCGAGTGTTGCCGGGGCTCTCGGCGGCAGCTGCGGTCCTGTTACCCATTTGCTTTGATACCTGCTGTCCCCGCGGGCTGCGTTTGAGGCGGGGGAGGGGAGGAAGGGCACGGGGCGCCCTTTGTTTCAAGGCAGCTGACTTCCAGGCGGCCCTGGGCACGCTTGGTGATAAGGAGGTTCAGAGCACCGGGTGGCAGAAGCGGATCCCACCTGGCTGTCCAGTGACGCTGTGTGTCTCCACCTCACATTGCAGGGCCACAGGGCTTCCCTGGTGGCTCAGCGGTAAAGAATCTGCCTGCCAATGCAGGAGACACCAGTTTGATCCCCAATCCTGGACGATCTCACGTGCGGTGGATTGACTAAGCCCGTGCACCGCAACTACTGAGTCTATGCTTTAGAGCCTGGGAACCGCAGCTACTGAGTCAAAGTGCCTCAACAACTAAAGCGCGAGTGCTCTAGAGCCCAGGAGGAGCAACTCCTGAACCTGTTTGCTGCAACTGCTGAAGCCCAAGTGCCTAGAGCCTGTGTTCCACATCAGAGAAGCCACTGCAATGAGGCCTGAGCACTACAACTAGAGGAAGCCCACTGCAGCAATGAAAACTCAGTGCAGCTAAAAAGAAAAAGAAAACCAAGGCCACAGCCTACAGCCAACATGGGGAGAAGGAGGGTTCTGCTCCAAAATCCCGGGCTTGGGAGTCATAGAATAGATAGGGTGACTACTGTCAACCCAGCCTCCATGAGACTGTGGTTAAGTTAAGGAATGCAAGTCTCAGTTTTCTCATCTGTAAAATGGGAATCACAGTACTCCCCTGGATAGGTCATTAGGGCCGGGCATAGAATGTGTATGTAGAGCTCAGATCAGTAATACAACAGGGAGTTTCCTTGGTGGTCCAATGGTAAAGAATCTGCCTTGCAATGCAGGGGACATGGTTTTGATCCCTGGTCTGGGAAAAGTCACATGCTGTGGGGCAACTAAGCCTGAGCACTGCAACTATTGAACCTGTATGCCTTAGAGTCCATACTCCAAAACAAGAGAAGTCACTGCAATGAGAAGCCCATGCACTCCAATGAAGAGTAGCCCCCATTCTCTGCATCTAGAGAAAGTCCATGCTCAGCAACAAAAACTCAGAGCAGCCAAAAATAAATAAAATTTTAAATAAATATTCAGTTCAGTCGCTCAGTTGTATCTGACTCCTTGCAACCCCATGGACTGCAGTATGCCAGGCTTCCCTGTCCATCACTAACTCCCGGAGCTTACTCAAACTCATGTCCATTGAGTCGGTGATGCCATCCAACCATCTCATCCTCTGTCATCCCCTTCTCCTGCCTTCAGTCTTTCCCAGCATCAGGGTCTTTTCCAGTAAGTCAGTTCTTCACATCAGGTGGTCAAAGTATTGGAATTTCAGCTTCAGCATCAGTCCTTCCAATGACTATTCAGGGTCGATTTCCTTTAGGATTGACTGGTTGGATCTCTTTGCAGTTCAAAAGACTCTCAAGAGTCTTCGCCAACACCACAGTTTAAAAGCATCAGTTCTTTGATGCTCAGCTTTCTTTATAGAAATATTTAGTGTTTTCTTTTTTAAAAATAAATATTAAGTGTTTTTTTCTTTAACAAGGTCTTTCCCCACTAGGACCCAAGGGGCCTCAGAAAGGTTAAGTCACAGCACTATCCCTGGGGAAGGCAGGTCAGTGTGGAACTTGGAACTGCAGACCCAGCAGCCTCAGGGCCATCCTTGGTGCTGAGACCAAGTAAAATCTGATCATTCCCTTCCTTCTTTTTTTTTTTTTTTAATTTTTATGGCTTTTTCAATTTTTAGTTTTAATTGGAAGATAATTGTTTTACAAGGTTGTGTTGGTTTCTGACCTATCAACACGAATCAACCCAGATGTCCATCAGAAGATGAACGGATGAAGAAGTTGTAGTACACATATACAATGGAATATTACTCAGTCATAAAAAGGAACGTATTTGAGTCAGTTCTAATGAGGTGGATGAACCTAGAACTCGCTACACAGAGGGAAGTAAGTCAGAGAGAAAAACAAGTATCATATATTAATGCATATATATGGAATCCCTTCCTTTTTCCCCCTTCTATCCCATTGATCTGCCCTTCTCAGCCCCAGTCACTTCCCAGGGTCCCTTGCTTCATTCAGGTTCCCAATTTGGATCTATCTTGGCTGAGGTTAACAGGACACTGTCCTTGCACAGTGCTCAGCCCGAAGGTAGACAGGCCCTCGGACATTTGACATCACTGGTGACCAAGCCATGAGCAGGGGTAGCTGGCCTCTGGTCTAAAAACTCAGCCAGAGCCAGGATGTGGGGTTCCCCCTCGAGGGCATGCCCAGCTGTGACCTGGGGGTGATACCAAGGCTACCAAGGCAACTCCTTGGAGGGCACCTTTCTGGGAGGGCACAGGGCTGGGCCACCAAGACTCTGGAGCCTGCAGATTAAACGCTTCCTACAGCTGATGATAACTGCCCCTTGCCTTCAGGCTCCCAAGGAGGACAGTCCTGATCCACAGCAGGGGACATGCCTGCAGGCTCTGAAGAGGAAGTAATGCAATCTTGTATTCTTTTCCTAAGGCTGCCATAACAAAGTACCACAAGCTGTGCATCTGAACAGATACGTACAGCCTCACATTTCTGAGGGTCCGAAATTCAACATGTTAAAGTCACCCCCCAAATCAAGGTATTTGCAGGGTACGTTCTTTCTGAAGGCTGTATGGGAGCATCTGTTTAGTATATCTCTCTCAGATCCTGGGGGCTTGATGGCCATCTCAACTATATGCATGCATATAGTTGCCTTGGCTTGTAGCTACATCATCATAATCATTACAAGACATTCTCTTTACATCACTGCTTTCATATGGCCTTCATTTTGTAAAAGGGGTTTCCCAGGTAGCTCAAATGGTAAAAAATAAAATCTGCTTGCAATGCAGGAGACCTGGGATAGATCCCTGGGTCAGGAAGATCCCCTGGAGAAGGGCATGGCAACCCACTCCAGTATTCTGGCCTGGAGAATCCCATGGATAGAGGGGCCTGGCAGGCTACAGTCCACTAGGTTACAAAGAGTGGGACACGACTGAGGGACTAATACTTTCACTTTCTTTTTGTAAGAACCGGTCATATCAGATTAGGGGCCAGCCTTCCCACCCCCATCCCATTCCACTATGACCTCATCTAACTGATTACATCTGCAATGAACCTATTTCCCCAATAAGGTCACATTCTGAGGTTCTGGAGGTTAGGATTTTAATATATGAATTCTTGAGAGGCCATTGTTCATCCCATGATAGGACTTGAGGGTAGAATAGTATTTTGACCAAATAAAGATCTGAGCCTGGAGGCATCCTACTTAGGAAAAGGCAAGGAAACTAAGCACACTTGGGGCCCCAGGGCCTAGGAGGTGGGAAGGAGCTGCCTCCGAAAATTCACTGCCTCAAGTCCACTGTCTGCCACTTGGGGAGGGATTGAAGGCCAGCCTGTGTTGCGGTTTTGTTACAAGGTAACTGAGAATTCCTGGGAGGGTTTTGTTTTGCTTTTTAATTCATTTTTATTGGAGTATAGTTGCTTTTCAGCTTCCCAGGTGGCACTAGTGGTAAGGAACTTGCCTGCCAATGCAGGAGACATAAGAAATGTGGGTTCGGTCCCTGGGTCAGGAAGATCCCCTGGAGGAGGACATGGCAACCCATTTGGCTGGAGAATCCCATGGACAGAGGAGCCTTGGAGGTTATGGTCCATGGGGTAGCACAGAACCGGACAAGACTGAAAAGACTTAGCAAGCATGCATGAATATAGTTGCTTTACAATGTTGCATTAATCCCCTGGGAGTTTTGCTGTGAGTGACTTAAGAGTTTGTGAAAGAAGGTGTAGATTACTCTGTGGCTGGGGCTGTTTCTGGGGAAACAGCCTCTGGTAAAGCCTGGGCTCAGGGCTTTTTACAAAATATATATTTATCTGACTGCTCCAGGTTTTAGTTGTGGCATGAGGGTCAACAATTTTAGCTGCAGTATGCAGAATCTTTCGTTGCAACATGTAGGATCTAGTTCCCTGACTAGGGATCAATCCCTCTGCATTGGGAGCACGGAGTCTTAGCCACTGGACGACCAGGGAAATCACCCAGGGCTTTTAATCCATGTGATCAAGAAAGCCGCTCTTAATCTCCATTCACCCACTTCATCTGTCTAACAGGGTGACTCGTGCCAGCATCATACTGTTGTTGTAATCATTAAATGAATTAGGTAAATGTTTAAATCTCTGCCTGGCACAGAGTAAATATATAAATTCCAGCCATTGCTACCCAGTCTTAGGGGAGGAGATGAATCCCTAAAACACACATACACACACACACATAAGGGAGCTTGGGGTGTAGGATTGTTGGGACTATGGTGGGACCCAGGGGTCAAATGAGGGTAGGGAAAGGAGGTGCCTAGGATGACTCCCACATGAGGGGAGGGGAGCAGGATATGAGTGCCCAGTAGGGCTCTTCAATAACATCCAGACTGATAGGCTCAGAGCATACCTGCCCCTAAAGTGAAAGTGAAAGTCGCTCAGTCATTCCATACAGTCCATGGAATTCTCCAGGTCAGAGTACTGGAGTGGGTAGCCTTTCCCTTCTCCAGGGGATCTTTCCAACCCAGTGATCAAACCCAGGTCTCCTGCATTGCAGGTGGATTCTTTACCAGCTGAGCCACCAGGGAAGCACACCTGCCCTTCAGTCAGTTCAGTTCAGTTCAGTCGCTCAGTCGTGTCCGACTCTCCGCGACCCCATGAATCACAGCACGCCAGACCTCCCTGTCCATCACCAACTCCCGGAGTTCACTCAAACTCATGTCCACAGAGTCGGTGATGCCATCCAGCCATCTCATTCTCCGTCGTCCCTTAAAAACTCCTTATTTTCCTGTAGCTCACTGCCACCGTGTGGTGGATACTGGAAACGCAACAAGAATCACTAGGATTTTGTTTTTGTTTCAGTTTGCTTTTCTTCCTGTAACAGGATTTAGAGGAACTTTACCGCTTCATGGTTAAAATGGCATCAGGGAAATGTTGAGGAACAGAAGAAAAGAATATGGTTTAGAGTAAGAAGAATTAGTAGTTAGGTTGGAAAAGGCAATGGCAACCCACTCCAGTACTCTTGCCTGGAGAATCCCACGGACAGAGGAGCCTGGCTGGCAACAGTCCATGGGGTCGCAAAGAGTCGGACATGACTGAGTGACTTCACTTTCACTTTACCGCTTCATGACCAACCTTGATAGTATATTAAAAAGCAGAGACATTACTTTGCCAACCAAGGTCCGTCTAGTCAAGGCTATGGTTTTTCCTGTGGTCATGTATGGATGTGAGAGTTGGACTGTGAAGAAAGCTGAGCGCCGAAGAATTGATGCTTTTGAACTGTGGCGTTGGAGAAGATTCTTGAGAGTCCCTTGTACTGCAAGGAGATCCGACTAGTCCATTCTAAAGGAGATCAATCCTGGGTGTTCATTGGAAGGACTGATGCTAAAGCTGAAACTGCAATACTCTGGCCACCTCATGCGACGAGTTGACTTACTGGAAAAGACTCTGATGCTGGGAAAGGTTGGGGGCGGGAGGATAAGGGGACGACAAAGAATGAGATGGCTGGATGGCATCACCGACTCTGTGTACATGAGTTTGAGTGAACTCCAGGAGTTGGTGATGGACAGGGAGGCTTGGCGTGCTGTGATTCATGGGGTCGCGGAGAGTCGGACACGACTGAGCGACTGAACTGAACTGAACTGAACTGAACCGCTTCACAGACACCTCTTGTAATAGCATATGGCTAATCTGTTTTCAAGGAGATCCAACCAGTCCATTCTAAAGATCAGTCCTGGGTGTTCATTGGAAGGACTAATGCTAAAGCTGAAACTCCCAATACTTTGGCCACCTCATGCAAAGAGTTGACTCATTGGAAAAGACCCTTATGCTGGGAGGGATTGGGGGCAAGAGGAGAAGGGGATGACAGAGAATGAGAAGGCTGGATGGCATCACCGACTCGATGGACATGAGTTTGAGTGAACTCCGAGAGTTGTTGATGGACAGGGAGGCATGGCGTGCTGTGATTCATGGGGTCGCAAAGAGTCGGACACGACTGAGTGACTGAACTGAATTGAACTGAATCTGTTTTCCCAACTAACTCGCTGAGTGACCTACATGGACCTCAAAGTGCAGAGGAGTTCAAGTCCTGGTTCTTGATGGGTCTGCAGCTGAGGAGCCTCTCCCCACTATCCCAGGCCAGGCCAGCCCCAGAGCAGGCTTCAGAAAAGAGTCAGTGCTTCCTGGGATTTCTGTGGCAGTCCAGTGGTTAAGACTCCTCACTTCCACTGCAGAGCATGCAGGTTCAATCCCTGGCTGGGGAACTAAGATACCACATGTCAAGGAACGTGGCCAAACTAAGATTAAGAAATAATAATACTGTATATATTTGAAAAAAAGAGTCAGTGCTTTCTGGAGAGTTTTCTAAAGTAGAAGTTTCAGTTGCCTGCCTGATATGAACTTTATTTGCCTCATGCCCTTCAACTAGCGTAAGAAACCCTGGCTGAATGGGCACTCCCAAGCCTGCAGTGTGGGTCACAGCTGTTAATTTTGTTACTGAGTCCAAGCTTGCTCTGCTCGCCTCACACAACAGACCAAAGAATCTGAAAGACCAGGTGTTGCTGCAAGGAATACGACCTTATTCAGAAAGCGGGATGACTGAGAAGATCGCAGACTATTTTGAGCAGACGTCTCAAAATAACCATCTTGTCAAGGTCTGGATGCCAGCTTGTTTTATAGATCAGAGATGGGGGGAGGTGAGGAAACAAAGTAAAAACACCATTTAAGTCTTGCAAATATCTCCTAGAATGACAAGCCTCAGGCCAGAGATGTGTTAATTTCTTTCTTCCTGCCATGTGCATACAGGTGGACAGGGTTCTGAACAAAGGCACTTTAACAGTCAGGCAGAGGGGCAGAGAGGCAGGCCATTATGTATAATTGTAGTAACAAAAGCAATAGAAAGCAAGTCAAAGAAGCAGTTCCAATGTGGAGTCAGAACTGACATCTCATTGCAACTGTTTGAGGACATGACTGTGTAGATTGGGGAGAAGGAGACAGGAGGGGAGGAGAGAGCAGGAGAAGAGAGGACAGCTTGAGAAGGATATATCTGACCCTTTCTAGAAGACCTGTGAAGGAAGTGGTATTCCCTGGGATGCTATGGGCTTCCCAAGTGGCACTAGTGGTAAAGAACTTGCCCGCCAGTGAAGGAGACATAAGAGATGTCAGTTTGATCCCTGGGTCAGGAAGATGCCCAGGAGGAGGGCAAAACAACCCATTCCCATATTCTTGCCTGGCGAATTCCATGGACGGAACGGCCTGGAAGGCTACCATTCATGGGGTCGCAATGCGTCAGACACAACTGAGGCAACTTAGCATGCACACGCACAGGGATGCTAAGATGTTGTCAGACAACTGTCTCAGAATTAAATTCCAGGCCCTTTCGGCAACAATGCAGATGGACTTGAAGGGCGTTATGCTAAGTAAAATAAGAAAGACAAATATTGTGTGATCTCACTTATACATTAATTGAAAAAAAAAACGGAACTCGTACAAACAAGAGACTAGAAGGTGGTTGCCAAAAGCAGGGGGTGGGGGAGGGAGAATTGGGGGAAGGTGATCCCAAGGTCTGAACTTCCATTTATCGGGTAAGTCCTGGGGATGCAATGTGCAACATAATGACTGTAGTTAACAGCAGCATATGTGAAAGTTGCTTTAAAAAAAAAAAGTTGCTAAAAGAGTAACTCTCAAAACTCTCATCACGAGGAAGAAAAGTTATAACCCTGTGAGGTGAAGGATCTTTTATTGTGGTGATGGTTTTGCAAGAGGTACATAAATTCTTACTTTGTTATACCTTATACAATGTTATATATATGTCAATTGTTGTTCAGTTGCTAAGTGGTGTCTCTTTTGCCACTCCATGGAACTGTAGCTAGCCAGGCTCCTTTGTCCATGGGATTCTCCAGGCAAGAATACTGGAGTGGGTTACCATTCCTTTCTCCAGGGCATCCTCCTGATGCAGGGATGAAACCTACATCCTATACTGGCAGGTGGATTCCTTACCACTGAGCCACCAGGGAAGCCCTGTATGTCAATTAGATCTCAATAAACTGGTCAGGCTGGGGTGAGGAGAGGCCAGCCCTCTCCTCTTTGGAGGCACTGAGTTCAGGGGTGCTTCAGCTTTCAGATGTGCCTGTCTCAGGACGCCTCTCTCCACTCAGCTGCTGCCTAGGGATGATGCCAAGGCTGTCTTCCTGAGCTTCTCCTTGGGGAAGGGAACCTCTTTTGGAGAGGACAGAGATGTGCCACTGAGACTCTGCAGCCTGCAGGGTAATGCCTTCTTGGAAGCACGGGAGCCCGTCTTGTCCTGAGCCTTCAAGGGTTCCCTCATCACTGCTACCCTGTCCTCTGAGATCCACTCCTGGGTGGATACCACACAGCAGATACGAGACATACTCCCGGTGGGCGAGAAGGATGGGACCACATAGATGCCGGGTGATCAGCCTCGCACCAGGTCTCTGGAGGCTTCTCTCCTGATCCATTTGGGGACAGTGACGGTAGATAAGGAGAGAAGGCAGTATGGGGTCAGTAGGGTTTGCTATTTTGTTTTGCCTTTCTGGAAAAGATGTCAATCCTGGGCCTATCACCTCTCAGATTTGCTTATGGATATGTGAAAGTTGGATAAAGAAGATGAGCACTGAAGAACTGATGCTTTTGAACTATGGTGTTGGAGAAGACTGGAGAGTCCCTTGTACTGCAAGGAGATCAAACCACTCAATACTAAAGGAACTCAACCATGAATATTCAATGGAAGGACTGATGCTGAAGCTGAAGCTCCAGTACTGGCTACCTGAGGCGAAGGGCTGACTCACTGAAAGAGACCCTGATGCTGGGAAAGATTGAGGGCAGAAGCAGGGGATGACAGAGGGTAAGATAGCTGAGTTTGAGTAAGCTCCGGGAGATAGTGAAGGACAGGGAAGCCTGGCGTGCCTCAGTCCATCACAAAGAGTTGGACATGACTGAGCAACTGAACAACAACAAATATTTCCAGTAGCCCTATGGGGCTCATCCAAGTCTCTGTGTGACCCATCTTTATGGCTAGAGGTCTCATTTCTATAACAAGACTTAAGGGCCTGGACGTGACCTTTTATCCTGAAAAAAACAGTCTTTGAAGAACAAGCTGTGAGTCATAGCCAGGTCAATCATACCATCTCTGTGACCTCGGGCAAGTTATTTAGTATCTCGCCTCAGTATGGACCATAACAAAATGGAAAGTGTCTCAACAGACACATAATAGACACAGTACAGTGTAACTTCCCCTGGATACACAAAGTATTTTTTTTAAGACTTTCTTTTTTTGGGTACTTTTTTTTTTTAACTTTGCCCCAGGTCTTAGTTGCAGCATGTGTGATCTAGTTCTCTGACCAGGGATTGAACCCAGATCTGCATTGGGATTGCAGAGTCTTAACCACTGGACCTTAAAGAGATGGGAATACCAGACCACCTGACTTGCCTCTTGAGAAATCTGTATGCATGTCAAGAAGCAACAGTTAGAAGTAGACATGGAACAACAGACTGATTCCAAATCGGGAAAGAAGTACATCAAGGTTGTGTATTGTCACCCTGCTTATTTAACTTAAGTGCAGAGTACATCATGAGAAACGCTGGACTGGATGAAGCACAAGCTGGAATCAAGATTGGCGGGAGAAATATCTGTAACCTCAGATATGCAGATGACTCCACACTTAGGGCAGAAAGTGAAGAAGAACTAAAGAGGCTCTTGATGAAAGTGAAAGACAAGAGTTGAAGAAGTTGGCTTAAAACTTAACATTCAGAACTAAAATCATGGCATCTGGTCCCATCACTTCAAGGCAAATAAATGGGGAAACAGTGGAGACAGTGACAGACTTTATTTTGCAGCCATGAAATTAAAAGATGCTTGCTCCTTGGAAGAAAAGTTATGACCAACCTAGACAGCATATTAAAAAGTGGAGACATTACTTTGCCAACAAAGATCCAGTCAAAGCTATGGTTTTCCCAGGAGTCATGTATGGATGTGAGAGTTGAACTACAAAGAAAGGTGAGCACTGAAGAACTGATGGTTTTGAACTGTGGTGTTGGAGACTTTTGAGAGTCCCTTGGACTGCAAGGAGATCCAACCAGTTCATCCTAAAGGAAATCAGTCTTGAATATTCACTGGAAGGACTGATGCTGAGCTGAAACTCCAATACTTTGGCCACCTGATTCGAAGAGGTGACTCATTTGTAAAGACCCTGATGCTGGGAAAGATTAAAGGCAGGAGGAAAAGGGGACGACAGAGGATGAGATGTTAGAGTCCGGAGTCGCCCTTCCCTCAAAGGAACAGAGGACACTCATGATAATGCAAGACACACAGCGAGGTTTATTTCCAGCTAGCTGGGGTCCAAGTGTCTGCCCGACGCAGCAGGTTTCAACAAGAACCCTGAGCACTCAGAGCCAAGGGGTTATATAGCATTTTCAAATCATGATATTTCTAAATTACCTAACTCACAGGAATTTTTTTTATTACACACACACACAGCTGTGCCTCTCTCTCTCCTGGGGTCTTAAGGAGATAAGTCTATCAGACCTGTTTACCTAATTTTCAGTGTCGAAGCCGCCCACATCCTTGGTGTTTAAGATTAACTTGCCTTCCTGGTACTTAAGATTAACTTGTCTCCCAGGTTTTATCTAGTTCTTCTTCCCTCAAGTCACGTACTCAGTAAAAATGGTTTTTCCGGCCTCTAAGATGGCCGTTCTTATGCTAACCTATTCTTACATAGATAGTTGGATGGCAACACTGACTCAATGGACCTGAGTTTGATAAGCTCTGGGAGTTGGTGATGGACAAGGAGGCCTGGCGTGCTGCAGTCCATGGGGTCACAAAGAGTCGGACATGACTGAGCCACTGAACTGAACTGAACCACTGGACCACCAGGGAAGTCCCTTAAGGCATCTTAAGATCAGAAATTCTTTCAAGAAACATGGAGCCTTAATATTCCCTCCTGTTTTGAGATCATGAGTTTTTAAATGGTTCTTAATGACTTTTTAAAAAAAATTTGATTGTGCTGGGTCTTTGTTGCTTCAAGTGGGCTTTTTCTAGTTGTGGTGCTCAGGCTTTGCATTGCAGTGGCTTCTCTTGTTGCTGAGCACACCTCTAGGGTGTGTGGGCTTCAGTAGTTGTGGTAAATGGGCTTAGTTGCCCAGAGGCATGTGGAATCTTTCCAGACTGTGGATAGAACCTGTGTACCCTGCATTGGCAGCTGGATTCTTAACCACTGGCCCACAAGGGAAGTCCTCTTAATGACTTGATTTCTACCACCACCCTATAGTATAAGGATGGTTCTTGCTCATTTTGTTTTATAGTTGAAGAAACTAAGGTTAAATGACTTAATCACTGAGAAGCAGGCATTTAATTTCTCCATAGCTGTGATCAGTTACCATTAGTAAAATAAGGAGGATTTTTTTTTCAAACCCATGTATTCGACTAGGTATTTTGTAGTATTTTCACTTAATCCTTAACAGTTTAGAGTAGGTGTTGTCTCTATTGTATGATAAAATTCAGAGTTGGTAAATGACCTGCCTACATTCTCATAGTTTAGTATAGACCACAGATTTCAGCTTGGGTCTGTTGTGCTCCAAAGCGCACGATTTTCACTTAGGCTGCCACCGTCCGAAGGCTTCTATCCACAACAGAGATACAGAATGACAGAAGGACACTCAATTTGACTTCAGGATCCCCCGAGTTCCAATCCCAGTTCTGCCATCAAATCCGGGTCCGTTGCTTGGCTGCCATGATTCTCCGGTGAAGGGGAAGAATGTTATCTCAGCCTAACTTGGGATGGTTGTAAATAATATAATACGGTGGGTTAAGGTGAGGTCGAGGGGCAGGGCTGAGAATAGCAATACAGCTGGAATCTTCCAAGAGACTCTGAGTAAAATCCTGTTTCATGTCCCTTCTCTTCAAGTGGCAGCAGCAGAGAACCATGTGCTCCCCAAAAGCTCTCATCACCTGAATCTGTGGTGCCATCTCTTCCTATATGTAAGTTTTCAGGTTTTGATGTAAAGGGAAGACCAGAGGCTTCCTAACATACTTGTTCTCTCTTGTTCTAGAAAAGATCATTTCCAGTAGAAAAACTGATCTGAAAGTGGAACTGTGGGTTTAACAGTGATCTTTCCTTGAGTAAAATGGTTCACCCATTGTGTGAAAATTCTATTGCTGTCATAAAATCCTAGAACAGCATCCTCTAGAGTTTTGTCTGATACTTTATGAAGGGCAAAAAAGTGCCTATCATTACATAAGCCAAGACGGGAAGGAAGAAGTCTTAAGAGGGATGCTGGGCACAAGCACAGCACACAGCTGAGGTCAAGTCTGAGCCCTTGGGATTAGATATCATGTGGTTATCTCTTCCCACCAGGTGCGGACTTGGAAATAAACCTACCTTTGCAAAGCGTAGCCCTGGATTATCAAAAGAAACAAATGGTGGAAAAGGTTAGGAATTTTGTGATAACTTGATTTAACAATGGTATGCGCGTGCGTGCTAAGTCGCTTCAGTCGTGTCCTACGCTGTGCGATCCTATGGGCTGTAGCCCGAAAGGATCCTCTGTCCATGGGATTCTCCAGGCAAGAATACTGGAATGGGTTGTTGTGCCCTTCTCCAGGGGATCTTCCCGACCCAGGGATCGAACCTGCATGTCTTGTTTCCTGCATTGGCAGGTGGTTTCTTTACCACTAGAGCCACCCGGGAAGTCCAGTAGTACAGAGTAGCCTATTTGCAGGGCAAGAATAGGGATGAAGATGTAAACAACAGACCTGTGGACATGGGGGTGGGGGAGTGGAAGGGGAGGGTGGGGGAGCGGAAGGGGAGGGTGGGGTGAGATGAGAGAGTAGCACTGACATACGTGCACCACCATGTGGATAAGTCTTGAAACATTAGGCTCAGTGAAAGCAGCAGTCATTAGAGGACCATATATACGATTCCATCTACACGAAATGTCCAGAATAGGCAAAACCACAGGGACAGAGAAGTCAGTGGTTGCCTAGGACTAACAGGGTTGGGGGAAATGGGGGACAACTTCTGATGGGTACAGGATTTGTTTTTCGGGGGGAGAGGGTGAATATCAAAATGTTTTAAAATTGATTGTAGGGCCAGTTACACAACTCCGTTACTAAAAAAGAAAAAAAGGCATACTTTAAATGGATGAATTGTATGGTATGTGAATGGTATTTCAATAAAGTTGCTATTTTTAGAAAAATGCACAGTCATAACCACTCTTCTGCCAGACCTTCAGTGTTCCTGCTTCAGGTAATGATCTGTCAGATTCTTCTGGAAAGCATGGCATGCAGAAGGAAGCTATAATTTCTCTTTTTTTTTTTCTTCACCACTTGGCTTGCAGAATCTCAGTTCCCTGACCAGGGGTGGAACCTGGGCCACGGCAATGAAAGCCCGAATCCTAACCACTAGGCCACCAGAGAACTCCTGTGATTACATTCCTTCATGCCAGTCCTTACTGGCTTAAAACATCTTTCACACTCGTGTTCTTGTATCTTTCAGAATCCTTGGCAAAAACGTAAATAACTGCCTGATGTTTTCACAGGTTGTTGAAGCCCTTAGGAAGCCTGAGAAGTAGTGCTCCGTTCCGTTCCGTCGCTCAGTCGTGTCCGACTCTTTGCGACCCCGTGGACTGTAGCCTTCCAGGCTTCTCCGTCCATGGGATTCTCCAGGCAAGAATACTGGAGTGGGTTACCGTTTCCTTCTAGGGGACCATAATTCCCTTCATGGAGGTTGGAGAAATCCATGATCTGTGTTGCTTTAACTCTGATGGCACTCTGATTAAACCATGTGGCTCACTGTTTTGTAAATGTATGTATTGAGAATTTAAGAGGCTTCCCAGATGGTGCTAGTGGTAAAGAAACTGCCTGCCAATGCTGGAGAAGCAAGAGATGAGGGTTCAGTCCCTTGGTTGGGAAGATCCCCTGGAGGAGGGCACAGCAACCCACTCCAGTATTCTTGCCAGGAGAATCCCAAGGACAGAGGAGCCTGGTGGGCTACAGTCCACAGGGTCGCAAAGAGTTGGACATGACTTAAGTGACTGAGCACAGTACACTGAGAATTTATAGCTTAAATCTCTTCTTGACATCAGCCCCACAGACAGTATACCGAGTCTGTGGGAGAAAGAAGCCATAATTGCCAAGGGCTTTGGCTTAGAAAGATGGGTGGGCAAAGCCACAGTTGGCAAAGGCATGACTCTTAAGGGATTCTTAGGACAAAATGTTCATAGCTTTTCTGAGTGATAGGTTTACAGGATTCTTATGTCTTTGTACTTATCTGTACTTGAATCTTATCTGTACAGTGAGTAATGTGCTTGGGTTATACCCGATTGCTGCTGAGTGCCAGATCATGGGGGAAAGTATAATAGAACCAGAGATTAGAATGTTTTAGCTTTGAGCATACTGAGGTTTCCAGGAACCTTAGACTCAATGAGAATTGGTTCTGAAGATCAATTCCAACTCCTCGCTTAGGAGAGAACTTGATTTCCATGGGTTAAGCCTCGACATTTTGGAGACCATCTACAGACATAAAAGCTACAACATAAAGCTAAAACTGAAGTACAAAGATCCCTGTTCTACATTAGATCTGGGTCAGTTACTGAAGGGATAAATAATCCTCATTGTTGTTGCTGTTATGTCTGATCCCGTGGACTGTAGCACACCAGGCTTCCCTGTCCTTCACTATCTCCCAAAGCTTGCTCAAATTCATGCCCATTGAATCAATGATGTCATCCAATCATTTCATACTCTGTCACTCTCTTCTCCTCCTGCCTTCAATCTTTTCCAGTATCAGGGTCTTTTCCAGCAAGTCAGCTCTTCGAATCAGGTGGCCAAAGTGTTGGAGTCTCAGCTTCAGCACCAGCCCTTCCAATGAATATTCAGGATTGAATTCCTTTAGGATTGACTGGTTTGATCTCCTTGCAGTCCAAGGGACTCTCAAGAGTCTTCTCCAACACCACAGTTCAAAAGCATCAGCTCTTCACTACTCAGCCTTCTTTATGGTCCAACTCTCACCTTCATACATGACTACTGGAAAAACCACAGCTTTGACTATACAGACCTTTGGCTTCCTAGGTTTATAATCCTATCACCCGTGAAGTGAAAGATGGTTGAGGGATCTAGAAATGTTTAGACTGAAGATACAGGAGTAGCAACTGTGTTCAGAGTGGTGGCATATTTTCACATGCAAGAGCCCTGGGAGGAAGGTCAAGGACACACAGTGTGACCTTATGCATGTGTGCATGTAACTTCAGTCATGTCCGGCTCCTTGCAACCCCAAGGACTTTAGCCTGCCAGACTCCTGTTCATAGGGTTCTCCAGGCAAGAATTCTGGAGTGGGTTGCGGTGCCCTCCTCCAGGGGATCCTCCCGACCAAGGGATCATACGTACACCTCTTACATCTACCTGCACTGGCAGGTGGGTTCTTTATCACTAGTGTCATCTGGGAAGGCTTACAGAGAGACAAATTTTACCTTGATTCAGGAAGATTACAACCATGAGAGAGGTTCATCCCTGGAGTGGACTGCCTCCTGAGACAGTTCCAGACTCACCAGAAGCTAGGTCTTACCACTGCAGAGGCTTAAAAGGGCTTTTAGTTATCAGGAGGGTTGGACAAGA
This sequence comes from Moschus berezovskii, assembly GCF_049115385.1. Lineage (NCBI taxonomy): Eukaryota > Metazoa > Chordata > Mammalia > Artiodactyla > Moschidae > Moschus > Moschus berezovskii. The sequence continues at coordinate 74,562,576 of NC_142466.1, read as the reverse complement.
AAACCCTTACAACCCTTCTAGATCTCCTGATTCTACAGAGTAAGCCTCTTTGTCCAAGTTTTGGTTTGTTTCAGTTTATTTTTATTATAGCGTGTTCCATTATGGCACCCAGGCTAACATGTGGCTCCAAAAAAACGCCATGTGATTCAGTGAACCCTGACTGCCCTTCTGCTGCTAGGAGTGCCTGCATGTGCCTGACTGTTCAGGAGCTGCTGCCCTCTACTGGGAATGAAGAATACAACTGCTTGAAAAGTTATGACCAACTTGGACAGCATAAAAGCTTCCCAGGTGGCTCAGAGAGTATAAGCATCTGCCTGCAAGGTGGAAGACCCCTGGAGAAGGAAATGGCAAGCCACTCCAGTACTCTTGCCTGAAAAATCCCATGGACAGAGAAGCCTGGTGCAGGCTATAGTCCATGGGGTCGCAAAGAGTCGGACACAAATGAGCGACTTCACTTTCACTTTCGACAGCATGTTAAAAAGTAGAGACATTACTTTGCCAACAAAGGTCTGTCTAGTCAAAGCTATGATTTTTCCAGTAGTCATGTATGGATGTGAGAGTTGGATTATAAAGACAGCTGAGCACTGAAGAATTGATGCTTTTGAACTATGGTGTTGGAGAAGACTCTTGAGAGTCCCTTGGACTGCAAGGAGATCCAACCTGTCCATCCTAAAGGAAATATCTTGAATAGTCATCGGAAGGACTGATCCTGAAGCTGAAATTCCAATACTTTGGCCACCTGATGCAAAGAACTGACTCATTTGAAAAGACCCTGATGCTGGGAAAGATTGAAGGCAGGAGCAGAAGGGGATGACAGAGGATCGGATGGTTGGATGGCATCACCAACTCAATGGACCATGAGTTTGAGTGAACCCCAGGAGTTGGTGATGGACAGGGAAGCCAGGTGTGCTGCAGTCTATGATGTCGCAGAGAGTTGGACATGACTGAGCAACTGACCTGAACTGAACTGAAAAGTAACCTCGCAGCCTTTTGAGTCTGCTGTCTCAAAGAGCTTAGCTTGTGGTGTGAGTCCCAAGGTTCTTAACCCAAGTCCGTCAAGGCTTTTGTTTATATCCATAGTACCACTGCTAAGCTGCTGCTAAGTCACTTCAGTCGTGTCCGACTCTGTGTGACCCCATAGATGGAAGTCCACCAGGCTCCCCTGTCCCTGGGATTCTCCAGGCAAGAACACTGGAGTGGGTTGCCATTTCCTTCTCCAAGTACCACTACATAGTACCACTACATCCCATAAAATACTGGAACTTTAGCTACTATGTGAAGTCCTCTTTTCCAAAGAATGGCCAGATTTGTGGATGCCTGTTTCAGTTATGGAGTGACACTTGGCTGTTAAAAGAGAGCTCTAGAAAGTGCTCTAAATTCGGTTTAAAGATCCAGGTTCTAGCTCATGTTCTGCTGTTCTTGCAGGACCCTGAACAAGTCACAAATTTATTAAATGTATAAAATGCTCTAGAGTTTGGAGAGAAGTGGTCTGTCATAAGTGTACTACTTATTGCTACTAATCACAGCTAATTGCCTTGTGTTCCACTCAAGGTTAGGTCTGCCAGGGGACTTACCAAGCCCAGACAACCAGTCAATCCTAAAGGAAATCAACCTTGAATATTCATGGAAAGGACGGATGCTGAAGCTCCAATACTTTGGCCACCTGATGCAAAGAGCTGACTCACTGGAAGACCCTGATGCTGGGGAAGATTGAGGGCAGGAGAAGGGGCTGACTGAGGATGAGACGGTTGGATGGCATGACTGACTCAATGGACATGAGTATGAACAGACTTGGGGAGATGGTGAAAGACAGGGAAGCCTGGTGTGCTGCAGTCCATGGGGTTGCAAAGAGTCAGACACAACCGAGCGACTGAACACCGGTCATCTGTCTTTAGCCTCGAGGGCAGCCATAGGCAGAGGCTGTTCTTTCCTCAATAGGGAGCTGCAGCAGACTGATCAGGAGGGGGATCAACAAAGCCCAAGTCGTCCAGCTGTCTGAAAATATATACCACATTTTCTGGGCAGGTTTTGCCGTTCTTGTCGAAGATACAAAGCTCAGGGACTGATGAGTCACTGGTGAGATTTCTGTTTCTCAACATCGGTTCCCTGTCGCTACTGCAGGGCGAATGCAGGCTAGGACTCCACATCATTTGCTTGAGTGCGAGGCAGGTATTCAACTCCAGGCTGGAGAAAGTTTGGAATAAAACTACAGTTGGTAGCTGAGTAAGAAATATGATTTTCATTAAATAAATAATTTATTATTATATATCTTTATTTGCCTGCACTGGATCTGCTACAGCATGTGGGATCTAGTTCCCTGACCAGGGATCAAACCCTGGCCAGCTACATTGGAAGCATGGAGTCTTAGCCAGTAGGGACGTCCCCAATACCCATTTCTTTGTACTTAAGTTCTCTATCCTTCAAGAATTGTCTTGCTGAGTTTTTCTTGTCATCTTTAAACTGTATTTTCAGTTAGGCCTAGGAAACTATTTTCTGTTGTTCACTAATACTGGACTAAGCTAACTTTCCATTACTGGTATTAGAGAAAATTTCAAAAGCAGACAATGCTTTGTTCACCCCAGACATCAGACACCATCCACAGCTGCTGAAAATAAAACATCTCAGTGAGGCATTTATTAGCCAAAAAACATTTTTTCACTTACACGAAACCCTACAGACTGAAGTGACAGTCAACTGCAAGCAATAAATGCTTAATGACTTAGTTAGCCTGAACTTTGAAGAGACCTCCCAAATACTCTAAGCCAACTGCAAAGAAAACTTTTTTTCTGTTTAAAAAATTCAATCGTAGTGAGAGTCCACATTAAAGCATAACTTTAATTGGTCTTTTAATTAAGTCTTATCATTGGCACAAAGAGGTACACTAAGAAAATGTTTTCACTAAAAGATAACAAACTAACAAGAGCGCTACTTAACTAACTAATCCCAAGTATCATTTAAGAGTAGTTAAGTCTGTCTTAATGAAGCTTTGTTATTAAAAGTGGCCTACTGTAAGAGTGCCTACTGTGGACCTGGCACTGTTTTAAGTGTTTCACATACAAAACCTCAAGTCCATATAATAACCCTAAAAGGAACACAGGTCTGTTAAGTGACTTAGCAAGATCACATGCTTAGTGGCAGCACCAGACTCAGAACCCAGGTCTCCCTATTCTTGCCATGACAGAGCCTTTCTTCCACATCTGAATGTTGCTTGAGTTGAGGAGGGGAAAGAAGTGGGAGGCTACCATGATGCCACGTGCTTTAACCACTGTATTTTCTTTATATACTGGACATCTGTTTCAGATTTTATTGGAAATAAGTCTCAGCTTGCTTCAGTATGTCTTTCACTTTCTATTTATTACCCTCTTTCATTCGTGGCAGACAGGCTCTCAAAGTCTGGAGCATGTTTTCAACAAACAATGCTGTAATAACCTTAGGGACTCCCGAACCGGAATCAAACTATAATACAGTGGAAGAGGTATTATAGAAAAGAGCTTGAAAGGGCAACCTACAACACAGATGGATATACAAAACATGGTTCCCCTGTAAGAGGACCTGGTTCACAATATTGGTGATGATGCTCAAATCTGTGAACCAAAGAGGTGCATTATTATTATATACTTGCTCGTTGCTACTACTTTTTTGATGAGAAGATACAGAGTCACTATAGGTAACTTTCATTTAATTTAATATTTATTTTCATTTTAATCCAGGTCACATTTTCTACATTAAAATATAATCATGCTGACTTCCCCCACCCCCACCCCCCACAACTTCAGAGAAAAAAGTGAAGAACTTTACACAACTTGAAAGAAAGATGGAATGCACGGAGAAGCTGCTATTGCACCCAAGGAACAAAGAACACAAAGAGACCCGACAGCAGACACGTCAGAAGTGCATAGAAGACAGCTCAGGGCTCGCAGCAGGAAGGAGGAGTTAAAAGGCTAAAGCTTTTAATGCTGCCACTTGTGCCACAAGGGTACCCTGAAAAGGCAAAGAGGTCGAAAAGCAGGGCCAAATAGGGGATTTCCCAAAGGCTACTATCTAACAGAGTTTAAAATATCCATACATTAAATTAAAAACGCCATACACAGAAGTGCTTTCTCTTCCCCACTTGCCTTTTTAGCATCTGGTCAACATTCTAGAAACTTAATACCACTGTCAGCATGTCCAAATGTAGAAATAATTTTTTTTTATTCTTAAAAAAGTGTACCCCAACTCTTTCCAAGCAACACTTCTATTAATTATTGTATAATTATTGTAATGATGATTCTTCTGCATGGAAACCCAGTAAGGATTAGGATAGGGCATCTTGCTGCTCAGAGCGATGCCAGCAGGGCAAAAGAGGCATGATTCTGTGTTACTCACAGGGAGGGAGAGCAGTAAGACACGGGGGTTGAAGCTAATCCGTACCAAAGAGGAAAAGGAAACTCCTTTTCTAAGCTATCCATTAGACAGGAAAGAGCAGGTGGGCAGTAAAAACCATCTGCTGTGAGCAGCGGCACAGACCCTGAGGCATACCAAAATCTAAAACCAGCACTGGGGAAAGCCTCTTGGCTCTGAGAAATGTCTTTCAGACCCCTCTCTTGTCCCTAGCTTGGAGACCAAAGCACTGTAACTTCAGATAGTGGTACTATTGCCAGGGTGGAGAGGGAAGGGCTAAGAGACCCCAATAATGAGGACACTAGGCAGTTAGGTACACCACTATGTACAAATACACACATCGATGAAAAACTTCACATCCAACTCTCAGCTGCTCTAAAGAAAGCGTTGGAAGGATCCAGGTTTTTCTAAACGGGATATTTTAAAGTCTGTTAGCAGTTTAAAACATTGCAACACTGGCACAGTATGTTACCTGGTCTTTGTTTTTAATTACAGGGAGACACAGTAAACTCCAACACAAAGGTGGGGATGGGGGAGTGCAAAAGGAATAAAGAAAACAGAACCAGTACTTCACAAGAGCATCGAGCCAGCGATGAAGTAGCAGCTAATGCTTCGCAGAGTCTCGAGGGTAGAATTCGCTCAGGGTGCTCTGAGGGATCCTCTTCAGCATTTCTTTGGGGAAGATTCGAAGCAGTTGCCAGCCAATGTCCAAAGTCTCATACACAGTGCGGTTTTCATAAGGACCTTACAAAAAATTGATGATCAGATGTCAGTAGTCAACTACTGTCAACTTACCAAAGATACTCAAAATTTACTCTGTTATGGGTTTCGCACTGGGAGTGTGAAGTATAAAAAAGAGACACAAAGAGCAAGGTCCCCCCGGACTGGATCTGACTGAATGTAGAAATGAGGGTTTAGACATGAGGATAAGTGAAAAGGGAGAAAGCCACAGGGAGAGACATCGGGTAGTCATGAGCGTGTGCGTGTGCACACACGCCTTTTTCTGATAACTGGGTGGGCTCTAAATACATTCCACGGAATAATGGAAACTAGAGTCAGGGTTTTATCCAGGAAGTAATGAGAAAACTCTTCCCCAGAAAAAAGAGGCCAACCTGAAGGAGTCTAGTACAGACACATAAAAAGCCTTAAATGCCAATTAAGCTCCTGAATAAGGCAGTGGTTTTCAAAGTTGCTATTGCCATTATTATTTTTAATAGCAAAGTCATCCTTATCCTGCAAATGAATCTCATATTTTTGGCTAAGGAGTTAGAGTTCTTGGTCCTTTTCTCTATCAGAATAATTGCTATCCTTTATAGTAAGGGTCTACATAATTTTTTTTTAAAGAAAGTCCAGGAATCATATTTGGGGGATTTTTAATGCTAATAAAAACTGTATTAAGTAAACTGAAAACTGCACAAATCCTATGTGTGTAGCTGAAGCATTATTCTAAAATAACCACATCTCTTATAAGTACCAGTGAGGTAAAAAAACAGAGTTCATCAGCATTAGCAGGAGTGGCAGGGGAGAGACCAAACAAAACAGCTCAAAATACCTATATACGCTATGTAATTAAAGCCAAAATAGACTTTTTAACAGAAGGACAATCAATATAGTTAACAGTAAATTTACTTCAGCAATGGTATACAGAGCTGGGGAGACTGGTGAAGACACTGGTCACAGACAATGAGAGAAGGACTGGACTAGGTCTTCAGACTCGGGGTGGACAAAGATCAGTGCAGCTTCAGCATCACCCAGAAACATGTCAAAACAGACTCTGGCCCCACCCAGATCTACTGAATCAGATCTGCATTTCAACAAGATCCCCAGTAGATTCAAAAGTGTGTTCAACTTTGAGAAACACTGGCCTAAGTTATATTAGGAACAACAACAACCAAAAAAAAACAGAACAGGATGTTTTAAAGGAGAACAATGCAAATTAGCCAATATTGATGATGGAAAAGTAAATGAAAAAGGTTACGAATCCCTAATTCCTGAGCCTGGGCTAACCGGGACAATGGTCATGCTAGAGGTGGACAGAAATTGAAAAGGGAATTAATTGCTGGGCAGGTGGTCAGTTGGGAGAATCCTCTGGTTCTCACCATGTGAAGTCTGAGAAGATCATGGCATAAACAAAGTTATCCCAGTTAGAGATGCGGGATTAGAGGAAGTCAGTCAGCGTAGGGGGAAAAGCATAGAAAGAAGAGGTAATTAAGCCTTTGGAAACATTAACAATTAAAAAGCAAGAAGACAGGAAATCAGGAAGATGAAGATAGATGGATCGGAAAAGTCTGAAAGCCCCAAAACCAGAGGAGAGCACTGTAGAGAGGTTAAGAAGAAGCGACAAGGGAGGCAGAAGACTGGTTTTAAGAAGGGAAAGAATAAGACAGGAGCCAAATAACTGGATCAAGGAGTTGAAGGCAGAGGGCTAAGAACAAAGACATGGCAGGAAAGAACCTCTTCTCTGGAAGGAAAACTGCATGGAGACCAATGTAAATTCTCTCAGGCTAGGAAAGAAGTTGCTCAAAACTACCTAGGATGCTGTTCATATTCATGGGAAAACAGTCATCTTACCCTGAGCAATAAAGTTCCTCTCAAACTTCTGCAGAAATTCCAAGTAAAGAAGATCATCTGAGGTAAGGGCTTCTTCTCCAACGACAGCTTTCATGGCTTGTACATCCTTACCAATAGCATAGCACGCATACTAGAGACAAAAGCAGAAATAAGGTTTTATAAATGTTAGCATTAATCTGGGCTACAGAAGTGTACTGCTACAGCTTTCTTCATAGGATTTCATATTACTTCCAAACATAATTCATAAAGCTCATAGCAAGTCAGAAAGACTTTATTATACAGTAGTCTCACTCAGAAAGGCATCTTCAGGGACACAATACATCAACATTACTAACAATGTACAAAAAATGCTCTCTCAACCTATCAGTGAGCTTACATTTTGTAGAGCATTTTCATATAACTTACACTAAGGGAGAAATCCATCTCTAAATTCTGTTCAAATAAATGTTTGTGATATTAGTAGGTTTATCATGCTTATTGTAAGGTCAAATGCATTTTCCTTTAATTATGCTTGCTATACAATCTCAGAGCTATAGAAACCAAGGATTTCACAGAATATATATGTACCCCTTAGTGTTCTGATGACTGCCTACTATGTTTAAAAAAAGATAAGGTAGCATATCCTTTCAGAAATATCAGAAATACTTATAATTACTATTAAGATTACTAATAAAAACTTAAAGGCTTTAGGCCTTGATTTTTTTAATTTAAAAACTAGTTCATTCACTATGGGAGGCAGGTCTCAAGCATGTGATTATTTTTCTTGTCTTTAAACTTTATTCGCATCTGAGACTGGAGAGGGGATGGAGTGGGGGGGATCAAGGACCTGAGGAGCAGGAGGGAGGCACTATCTCACTCAGGACACATGAGTCCTTACACAGCTGTCAGGTGGACGAACTAAGCAGAGAGGAGAAAGGTCTCCTCTTTGCTGACAACTAGCAACTCAGGCAGAGACCCTAGGCCCAAAGCCAGAAGGGAGCAGTGCGCCACACCAAAGGGCCAGCTTCCAAGACCTAAGTAGCTATGTGCTTAGTCACTCAGTCATGTCTGACGCTCTGTGACCCTTTGGGCTGTAGTCTGCTAGGCTCCTCTGTCCATAGGATTTCCCAGGCAACAATACTGGAGTGGTTTGTCATTTGCTTCTCCAAGGCATATGATTTTTTATCTTTGTAATGAGCATTTATTTATCCTTAAGAGAAAACTACTAGGCTCCAATGAATTCCACTGATATTCCACTATTCTATATTACACTCCTGCTTTGATGGGGGAGAAGAAAAGTGATGTGGAAAAAAGCGATGTTAAGAAAGCAGAAGGAATGAACTAAGAAAGCATTCATTCTGGACAGCACACACGTACCAGCTGGTTAGACACATCGGCGTGATCCTTTCTGGTCATGCCTTCTCCAATAGCAGACTTCATCAACCGCGACAAGGAGGGCAGCACATTAATGGGTGGGTAAATCTTGGGTAAAATGGGAAGGGAGAAAAAATATTTAAGTACAAAATTCAAGCTTTACTGGTAGTAAGGATTGTGAAGCTCATTATTATTATTTAAATTGTATAAAGCTGCTGCATTTGTTTCCTAGATGAGTCCTAATATCTTTTCCTGATAAGAAAGATTTTAAAGCTTAAAACTTCTTTTCAGAAATCAAATCCAAAAAGTAAAATCTACAAAACAGTACAAGATATTAAAAAAACTGAATTTTCAAAATCTGTCTGCAGTATTAAATCCAAAATAGTTCTGAACTTCATCAAATTACACATAAAGAGATTTAACAATTTCATCGAAAAGCTGATTATTAGAAGCTGGCATCTATTAAATAATAATTAAAGGATTCCATTTTTGATTACTCAGCATAAAAAGAATGATATCCTGCTGCTTGTGACAACATGGATGGACCTTGAGGGTACTATGCTAAATGAAATAAGTCAGAGAGAAAAACATAAAAGAGAAATATGTATAATTTATAAAAAAGGAGAATATGTATAATCTCATATCTATAGGATCTTAAAAAACAAATTGTTGAGCTCACAGAGACCAGACTGGTGGCTGCCTGAGGCAGGGGATGGGGGTGGGAAAAATGGGTGAGGGAGATCAAAAGGTAAGTGGTGAAGTCAGTAAGTCACACAGATGGAATGATCAGCATAGTGACTATGTAAGTTAATAACACTGTGCTGCACATTCCAGTTCAGTTCAGTCGCTCAGTCATGTCGCACTCTTCACGATCCCATGAATCGCAGCACGCCAGGCCTCCCTGTTCATCACCAAATCCCGGAGTTCACCCAAACTCATGTGCATTGAGTCGGTGATGCCATCCAGCCATCTCATCCTCTGTCATCCCTTTCTCCTCTTGCCCCCAATCCCTCCCAGCATAAGGGTCTTTTCCAATGAGTCAACTCTTCGCATGAGGTGGCCAAAGTATTGGAGTTTCAGCTTTAGCATCAGTCCTTCCAATGAACACCCAGGACTGATCTCCTTTAGAATGGACTGGTTGGATCTCCTTGCAGTCCAAGGGACTCTCAAGAGTCTTCTCCAGCACCACAGTTCAAAAGCATCAATTCTTCGGCCATCAGCTTTCTTCACAGTCCAACTCTCACATCCATACATGACCACGGGAAAAACCATAGCCTTGACCAGAAGAACCTTGGTTGGCAAAGTAATGTTTCTGCTTTTTAATATGCTATCTAGGCTGGTCATAACTTTCCTTCCAAGGAGTAAGCGTCTTTTAATTTCATGGCTGCAATCAGCATCTGCAGTGATTTTGGAGCCCAAAAAAATAAAGTCTGACATGGTTTCCACTGTTTCCCCATCTATTTCCCATGAAGTGATGGGACCAGATGCCATGATCTTAGTTTTCTGAATGCTGAGCTTCAAGCCAACTTTTTCACTCTTTCACTTTCATCAAGAGGCTTTTGAGTTTCTCTTCACTTTCTGCCATAAGGGTGGTGTCATCTGCATATCTGAGGTTATTGATATCTCTCCCGGCTTGTGCTTCTTCCAGCCCAGCGTTCCTCATGATGTACTCTGCATATAAGTTAAATAAGCAGGGTGACAATATACAGCCTTGACGTACTCCTTTTCCTATTTGGAACCAGTCTGTTATTCCATGTCCAGTTCTAACTGTTGCTTCCTGACCTGCATATAGGTTTCTCAAGAAGGAGGTCAGGTGGTCTGGTATTCCCATCTCTTTCAGAATTTTCCACAGTTTATTGTGATCCACACAGTATTTAAAGGTAGCTAGAAGACTGGATCTCCAAAATTCTCATGATAAGAAAAAAAATTATAACTATGTAAGGTGACAGATGTTAACTGGGCTTATTGTGGTGATCATTTTGCAATAAATAAATATCAAACCATTATACTGTACACCTGTGACTAATAAAATATTGATTATATCTCAATTGAAAATAATTACAATAAAAAGGAAAATAATCTGAAAAATCTATTTTTATATTAGTATAAATTAAATTAGTATAAATTTTATAAATTAGTATAAATTGGTGGACCATACCATTTTGGAATAAAGATCCAAAAAATGTTCTTTGAGACAATGGACTCTACTTTAAGGCATAATAAGGAAAGTGGAAATTTAATTCTTAATTCTGGCAGTCTTTTCCACACTAGGATTTTAGTATTACAGAAATGACAGTTTCATAGTCATATTAAAAACAATTCAAGTTGATATTTTCTAAATAAATAATTCCTAAGAGCAAAGTCAGAGACATAAAAGAATAACTGAAGAATAGAAGTGTAAGCTTATAGCATTGCACAAGTGTTCAATACCTGTCTGTTGTGTAGCTGTCTGTCCACATAGATCTGCCCCTCTGTAATATATCCAGTCAAGTCAGGGATAGGGTGAGTAATATCTACCAGAGGAAGACATCTGATGTTAGTTACTGTCCATCTCATATAAACAAAACCACAGGAAGTCAATCTGTACTACTTAAAACAGTGCTATATAAAATAATTTTCTGTGATGATGGAAAAATTCTTTATTTGTGCTGTGTAATACGGCAGCCATTACATAGGTCAAATGTGGCTACTATGACTGAAACACTTTATTTCAAAACTTTATCTGATTTTAATAAAGTTTAGAATTTAAACATCCAAAATGGCTAGAGGTTACCACAATGGCCAGTTTAACTTACTTGGCTGCAGCACAGTCAGATATGTGTTGACACAAGTTAAATTAGCTACACTCATAAAAAGTTGGAGAAGGCAATGGCACCCCACTCCAGTACTCTTGCTTGGAAAATCCCATGGACGGAGGAGCCTGGTACACTACAGTCCATGGGGTCGCTAAGAGTCGGACACGACTGAGCGATTTCACTTTCAGTTTTCACTTTCATGCCCTGGAGAAGGAACTGGCAACCCACTCCAGTGTTCTTGCCTGGAGAATCCCAGGGACGGAGAAGCCTGGTGGGCTGCCGTCTATGGGGTCGCACAGAGTCGGATACGACTGAAGTGACTTAGCAGCAGCAGCATAAAAAGTACTATTTCTCTTCGATGCGCTGCCGTGACTCTCCCCCAAGTATAAGGTTCCATTTAAACACAAAGTTCCTTTGCAGAGATTTAACCATTTGATGTATACTGAGACAGCATTCTTCCATAAATTATCCCAGAGAGGTACCCAACATTTCAACAGAGGAAATACAAAGAGGCTAAACAAGTAAAGCAACACTACAGGCAGCACCAATCAGGTCCTACAGAGCAAGATGTCCCGAGTCTGTTCCACTACGGAGAGTAATCTGGTAGCTACTTCCTAGGAACAAATCACTGTCACGTCTGAGGCAGTACTCAGACTGCCTGGGTTCTAAAGCCACCACTTCCTATTCGGGACACTTTACCTCCCTGGGTCTCACAGGAGAGCAGACACCTCAAAGACACCATGAAGAACTAATGAGTCAATATTTACAGAACACTTGAAACTGCTCAGTTATAGTTATTACTGTTTCTGAAAATATTCTGTAAAAGCATTAAAAACAACAACAACTGAGATAAAGACAAAAAACCCACTAACATAAGCAGAATGCCGAAAGCCTCACCCAGGAGCTACTGGGCAGACACCCAGGCAGGCACCGCACCGTGCACTTACACACATGGTAAAACCAAGTAGTGCTTAACAAGCCCTTGTCAATCACTCTACCGCCAGCCTTGTGGCATTTACTACTTGTGCTCTTTGTCTGGCACTTAAGCTACCTTAAATTACTAGGGCACATACATAAAGAAAATATCCAAGTAGAATGAGTAGCTTACAATAAGAAGAGCTCATACATTTAAAAAAAAAGCCCTTACATCTGGACCAGTGGCATGCGAATAGCAGACACTATAATACTAGCTAATTAATAAAAATTAAAATAACAAGAAAATTTTTTCTACTCAAGAATAATAATTATAGGCAGTTTTGAAATGAAAAAATTTTATTAGAAACATATCATTAGGTAAACCTAACTCCTGGAGAATACTCTCAAAACGAAAGATGATCTTCTCTCTTGAAATTAAAGCCCTTACAATGATCAGTTCAGATCAGGCCTTCTAAAATCCAAAGATGCAAAACTTACCATCGTTAGGCATGGTGAGAATAGGAATTTGAGTAATAGAGCCATTTCGACCTTCCACTCGACCAGCACGTTCATATATTGTGGCTAAATCTGTATACATGTAACCTGGGAAACCTCGTCGACCAGGAACCTCTTCCCTGGCTGCTGAAACCTGACAGCGAGTCAAGGAGAATAGTATCACATACCAGAATATGAGAATTAACGCTTGCTTAGAACACGTTTGTTTGAATAGGCCAAATAACAAAGTCAGAAATACCATCTTGTTCATTTTAAGTATTGTCTCATTTAGAAAAATCTAGCAACAAAATTTCAGGTTATTCTACCACAGAAATGTTGACAACTGGAGACTAGAAGCTTTTTGTTAAAATCATTATTGCCATAACAAGAATCTTTAAATAGCTTGCCAAAAGAAAAGCCAGCTTGCAACTTTATAAATCAAAGGAAGTCCATTTTAAAACCAAGAGAACATTCTCAGTTCACAAGATTTATTTCATGTTATGTGTCCTGCATATTTATACATAAACTAACTCTGAAAAAATCAAAAGGGAAAACAAGTGTATATACATAAGAAATCACTTGATGCATTTATGTGTGTGTGCTTAGGCGTCTGATTCTGCAAACCCATGGACTGTAGCCTGCCAGGCTCCTCTGTCCATGGGATTTCCCAGGCAAGAATGGAGTGAGTTGCCATTTCCTTCTCCAGATATACCTTACATACATCATTTAATCCTCACAAGAACTCTAATGAGGAAGTTAATATTAACCCCAATTTACAACTGGAATCAAGGGCCAGATAATTTCCCTAGATCACTGCACAAAAACAGTAATAAAAGGTCTTTCTTTCAGAGACGTGCACACTAGAATATTATGTATACATATTAATTTACAACCAGAGAACCCTAAAGCATGAAGCCCAACTCCTAAGCGCTACTTTGGCACCTCCAAGAGTATGCTCCATCAGAACTACTCAAACTGTGGCCTGCAGACCAGTTTTTATCAATGTGGCATGCTGCAGTCCACGGGTTAAAGTCATACATGACTTAGCAACTGAACATCGAAGGAGATCACGTAGAAAGCAAGATAAACATATAGAAAACTTAAGTGGCTATTTGACAGAATAGCTGTCAGTTGAATCTAATAATTTTTTTAAAGGGCTTTTAAATTGTCTTTCTTAAAAATTTTCACTAATACTTATTTTTACTGCCTTTTATGTGAGTATTTGTGATGGATGGGAGAAAAAAGTCCTTCAATGGAAAAGCACCAAAGCAGAGTGAGAAATGGTGACAGATCTTAGGGAATTTTAGGAAGCTAGATATTTACATAGCAAGTCTCTTCACAAGTCTTCTTCTCTTTTTCACATACTTAAAAGAGCAACTCACTCAAAATTTCCTAACTTGCATCAGAACACACCCCACACTTCTGGATGCTAGAATCTTATATTGTTTCTAAATACTGAGTTTTCTGAAAGGAAAAAAGTCCTGAAGAGGGTTCTGCCAGAGTATAGTCTTCATTTATGTAAATAAATAAAAATTTACATCACTGAAAATAAAATTCTTGAAAAGGTCTAAAAATGGACTGTCTGGACAGACAGAACTTCCTGGTAGAGCTTCTGATTAAATAGCTTGCATGATTCATTCTCTTTAAGAATCCAATCTTTCTTTTTTAATATTTATTTATTTATTCATTCATTCATTTGGCTATATCACATTTTAATTGCAGCACACGGGCTTAGCTGCTCCGTGGCATGTGGGAACCTAGTTCTCTCACCTGGGATCAAACACATGACCCCGGCACTAGAAGGTGGATTCTTAACCACTGGACCACGAGGAAAAGTCCTGAGAATGCAGTCTTAATCAATGGAGATAGTGACAGTATGATAAATAGGCTAATAATTTAAATCTCATCTTCAGTCATTTCAACTAGGCTGACAAAAACATTATTTTCTTTCCTGATTAAGGTGTTACACTAATATATGAATAATGAATTTTAAAAAATGATTAAAAAAAGAGAAAACTTGCAGAGCAACAAGATAACCCTAACAAGATAACCTACTGTAATTAAGACAAAAATTACCTCTCGAAGTGCTTCAGCATAGGAACTCATGTCTGTTAGGATAACCAATACATGTTTCTCACACTGATAGGCCAGGAACTCGGCCGTGGTTAGAGCCAATCGAGGAGTGATAATTCGCTCAATACTGAAATGAAACATTAAGCACTATGTCACGCAGACAAAAAGGCCAAAAACAAAATAAAATGATTCCGGAAATAATAGTACAATCTCCCTTTTAACGTTTTACACAAACTGAGGAAGGTGAAGCAATTTCTACTTTAAAATTCTTAAATAAGGCAGAGTTCTTTTACGTATTTACTCAGTGCGACACAGCTAAATTGATTATTTTATAAATGCCCCATAATTTCTCATAGTTCTCAAAGTTTACCAAGAAAGGAAGCGAGCAAGAAGGAGAGAGGAGGAAACAACAGGGGCCAGATTTTACAGGTAAGAGGAAAAGGTCATTTACTGAGCATGGGCTATGTGCTAAGAAACTTATTATCTCATTTAATATGCACAACTCTGCAAGACAAGTATTATTTATCATATTTTACGAAAGAAGACATTGAGCTTCAGAGCTTAAATGACTTGCCCAAAACCAAGTAACTTGCAAAAAGCAGAGCTGGAATTTATATATGGTTATCTTATTCCTAGGCCCATAAAGCTTTCATTATAATGTTTTACCTCCCTAGTCTAAGGTAATATTTTTGACCAGAAGCCTGTGTAAACAGAAACAGCATATCTGTTTACTTACGTTGGGTCATTAGCCAAGTTCAAAAACAGGCACACGTTGTCCATTGAGCCATTTTCCTCAAAGTCAGATTTGAAGAACCGGGCAGTTTCCATGTTTACCTAAATGGCAATGACTTCATCAGTGCTCAGAGATGCAAGATTCTCAGTATTTCTTTTTTTTTCCCCCAGCATTTATTTGTAATGAAGGCCAAGCTATAGATATGCACTGCTCCTTCTTTTAAAGCTTCAGGTACTCCCAAAACATTCACAAAAGCCAAGAAAGTAAACGGTCAGCTTTGGGCACAAAGAGAATTATATTCCAGTCAACTGCTAACACTAATCCATGGTTTGCCCAAAAGGCCAGTTGAAACTTCTCTACCTAGAGATAAATTGAATGATACACGTGTATTTTTCCACACTGTTTTAACAACATAAGTAATTTTACATTTCATTCTAAAACAGGGAAAGATTATACTTACACCCATAGCAGCAAATACAATTGCAAAATTTTCCTCACTGTAGTCCACCACATCTTTGGATTTTTTTACCAAACCAGCCTGGCGGCAGATTTGAGCTGCAATCTGATGGGGAGTATAAAAGGACCGAGTTGAAATCTAAAATAATATTTTCTATAACAAAATAACCTTTTATCCTAAACTTTTGGGAATTAAGTCATAAATGAAACTGGGATGTCTTAAAGGTGTTTCCCTAACAAAATTATTCTGCAATTTTTGCAAAGATTCCTAAGAGTAAGGAAGAAGTCAGATACACATGGATAAGAGAGTCAGTGGAACTGGATTATATAAAAAGTAACATTGGGTATTTATCTCGAAAATCCTTTATTTGGTTTCTCACTAACAGTAAAACATTTGGAGATCCTTTCTCCTTAAATTTCAGATCAAACAGATTCTAGTTCTCACCTCATTGTGCGGTAAGCCAGCAGCAGAGAAGATAGGAATCTTCTGCCCCCGAGCAATACTGTTCATGCCATCTATGGCCGAAATGCCAGTTTGAATCATCTCCTCTGGATAGATTCGACATTGAGGGTTGATTGGCTGGCCTAATGCATTTCCAAAAGAGAACATTTTAACACATCTATATATTAAGACTACAGTCTTAAAGCATTTCTTTCTACTCTTAAAAAATGAGTTATTTTTGAAATCTGAAACTTTTTTCCATTAATCTTTTGTAGATTAATAAATTATATGGTGTAGCAAGAAAGAAATCCTAATTTCAAAGCCATTAAGGCTCTACTACTTGATATATCCTAGTAATATTTTACAATATCTTGCAGTATTTGACATAAAAAATTAAGATAAGCTCTGGGAAAAATAAAATTACTGAATAATTAACAAAATAATTAAATATGAAGCATGTTGGTTATCTACTTAAGTATCATAAAAATCACCCTTTCTCTGACAAAGGTATAAGACAGATGCTATTTCCTCTAAACACAAAATCCATTTTCTGTCCCTACCCATGATGTCAAGGAAGTCTTCAGCCAGCACAACAGGACCTCTATCAATGGGCTTTCCTGATCCATTGAATACCCGACCTGTTAAACAATGACAAGACAGTACAGAGAGTACCATGACTCAAAAATTCACTTTTTTAACCGTGTTTTTAAACATTCATTTAAAAAACTACATGGAAATACGTTAAAAAGTTCTCTGCTCAGAATGAATAATAGTATCTGTTTACCAAGCATATCCTCAGACACTGGCGTTCGGAGAATATCCCCGGTAAACTCACAGGACGTTTTCTTGGCATCTATACCTGAAGTCCCTTCAAATACCTATCAAGAAAGAAAAGTAAACAGAAGAGTAAAAGAAATTTGATCATAAGTGCTTAAAATGTATTTGCCTCTTAAATGGGCCTTATAAAGTAAAATACATAAATGTATATACTACTTTTAATATCACTAACGAAGAAGCGTTCATGGTGGGTCATCAACCAAACTTCCACCTCTTAGCCAGGGTCACGTCTGCAGGCCAAACCTATCCAGCAAGCTAAGAATGCTTTTTTTGTTTTGTTTTTTTACAGTTTTAAAGGGTGGTTTTTCTTTAAAAAAAAAAAAAAGGAGGGAAAGAAAGTGTAAAGACCATGCAACAGAGGAGACCTTCACAAAGGCTAAAAAAATCTACTATCTGGCCCCTTACAAAAGTTCTGGTGACCTCTGCTTTAGATTACTTTTTAGTTGTTGTTCAGTTACTTAGTGGTGTCTGACTCTGCAACCCCATGGACTGCAGCACGCCAGGCTTCCCTGTCCTTTGCCATCTCCTAGAGCTTGCTCAAACTCATGTCCATTGAGTCAGTGATGCCATCCATATTACTTTTTAGGGCAATATGTTAATTGAGAAAACTGCCACTTTCTATAGTCAGTAATATTAAAAACTAGACTTATCAGAGACAATTTAAAGACACAAGACTCAGATCTTGTTTTGGTTTCAACCCACAAGCTGTGAATTCTGTTTTTTTGTCTCTTTCCTTCTATGTGATTATCTGCTTCATCTTACCAGTTTTAAAAAAAAAAAGCCATTTTACTAGTGGAGCTATTGGGCTAGAATGCACATAGGTGGCAGACATTTGGCAAGAAAGCAAGAAAAATTAATTTCCTTCCCTCACAGTCAGTAATCAATCTCTAAAGAAACAGAGGGGTTATATGGTAGGAATACATTTGATATGTACCGTTTTATTATAAAATAGGCTTTGCATTAGACGGTCTTGTGCAACTGCATGCTAATCTAAGTGTTCTAAGCACTTAGATGTTCAGCACTTGTGATGTTCAGTAGGTTCTGTGTACTAAATGCATTTTCAACTTAAATGGTATTTTCAATTTACTGATGGGTTTATCAAGATGTCACCCCACAAGTAAGTCAAGGAAGATCTGCATACTTATGCGATAATCACCAGAAAACACTACCGGTGTTTCTTACGCTTTTTTGTGATTAGAAAAGTGTTCAACTGGCCAGATTTTTAAAGTAATGCTTACCTGAACCACAGCTTTGGAACCACTAACTTCTAGAACTTGCCCGCTCCTCTTCGTCCCGTCAGGGAGTGTTAAGTGCACAATCTCAGCGTATCTGGGAAACTACATAGGAAAAAAACAAAGGTTCAATAAACCAACGCTTTAGAAGCCCAAATGCTCTACAGGCTCTATCACAGCACACATGCTTGTGCAATCCCTACACGTCCCCTATACACACAGCTATATATCAAGAGGTTAAAATACCCTCAGGTAGTTTTAAGTCCTTAAAACACTCATTGCTGACACACATTCTGGCAAACACAGCAAAAGGTATAGAAAGAAGAATCTTGATTCTATGGAAACACAGCAGTTATTTATTTTTTTTCTTCCATGTATATTTTTAAGTTTTTAGACTATAGAAAGATGATAAAACTAACAAATAACTATATTCCCTCTACTCAGCAATGATGCTTGCTTCTGGGCTGTTTAATCACCTCGTACTGTCGGAAAACAGGAATAAAATGCAACTAAACAATAATTTCTCATTATAAATAATGTTAATATACCCCCCTCAATATACACTTCTCCTAATCAAAAGTGTATTCCTCTAGTCCATTTTAATATTTTAAATTGCATGTTTCCAAAAAATATACTGTTAATGTTTCATTTACCTAAACGGTAACATACCAAACATATCATCCTGCAATTTGGTTTTTTCCCACTTGCCTGAATATTTTGGGTCTGTCATGGTAATATTTAACATAAAATCAAGTGATATTACATTTCATCCAGCTGTTCTTCTACCACTGGTGTTCAAGGTTGTTCCAAATTTATACTAGTACAAACATACTGCAGTGGACATTCTCACATGTGGCTCCTCATGCAAGTGGGCCTAAGCGTCCCTAAGGTATTTAGTTACCTAGTGGCAGGTTACAGGTTGTGTCCATTTTTCTGTGAAATTACTCTGCAAAGGAGTAATCTTTACAATTTCCTAGTAGCATAGAAAAGTATCTTTTCCCTACATCTTTGCCAAACTTATATTATCAAACTTTAATTTTTATCATTTTGATAAAATAAAGAATAGTTATCTTTCAATTTGCATTTTTCTGATTCTACTAAGCATTTTTTCATGTTCACTGACAATTCTGACTTCACTTCCTGTAAATGGCTTATTAACATATTTTCCTCACTTTTCAACTGAATCTGCTTTTTCTAATTTACTTTTCGATAAGTTTCATAGATTGTGAATATTAATCCTTTTCCAAGTATCTGCTCCTAGTCTGTTTTTTAAATTTTATTTATAGTAATCTTAATCATACAGAAATTTTTGCAATAAAATGACTTGTTTTCCTTTATGATTTACCTCTTTTTTTGTAGGAAAACCTTCCAATCTAAAATCACAAATAAAAATGGTCTTCTATATTTTCTTCTGATGGGTTTTTCATGTTTAGGTCTTTAATCCATTTGGATTTATTTCTGGTAAGTAATTGTATTTTTCTCATTTTTCTTTTTTCCATATACGAAGCGAAATGCCCCAACTCTTATTTACTGAGTAACACAAATAGCCCCCATTGACTTGTAATGTAGCCTTTATCATTTACCAAGTCAAATTCTCAGGTGTAAGAAGAGCTGGTTTTAAGAATCTTAACTTTGTTCCACTCCTGCACCAAATCTTTATTATCTGCTTCTAATTGATTTTGTCGCCTGGGGAGAATTCTGAGTCTTTTCATTCATGGGTGTGGAATCTGCTCCTATTTGAAGTCTTTCTTAATGTTTTCAACAAAGTTTCACAGTCTTCTGTAAAAAGTTACTACTTATTCCAGTAGTTACTCCTGGCATACAAAACACTACTGATTTCTACAGACTGATCTTCTGTATCCAGCACACTGTTTACCACCACTGTTTCTAATAGTCTGTTCAATGAATGACTTGTGTTTTCTGTTTAATCATAGTACCAAGAAATGATGATAGTTGTACCTTTTCCTTTTTAATCCCTATATCACCTAACTTCTTTTTCCTACAACACTGATTAGGGTTCAAGCAAAAGGACAAACGAAGATGGAGAGTGGTGGTGACAATGGGCCCCCTCACCTTGTTCCTGACTTAAATGGGAATGTTCCCAGAGTCTCCCCTTAAGGATGCTGTTCACGGTAGGTTATAGGCAATAGCCTTTAAGAGGTTTTGAAAGTGTGTTCTATCCCTTATTTCTAAAACCATCTTCTTCTTTTTTTTTTTAAAGAAGCAAGTAATTTTATCAGATATACTTTTGGTATTTACTGAAAGTGCATAAGCTTTCTCTAGCTTAATCTATGAATAACCTGAATTATACTGACGTTTTCTAATATCAAATCATTCTTTGTATTTCTAGGATAAATTCTACCTTATCATAATTCTGTTGAATTTTTAAAATATGCTATTGCTAATATCCAATACGTGAGCATAAATGTATTTTGGAATCTGTGCCTGTGAGTGAGAATAGCTATACCGTTTCTTTACTGCTATTATCTTTTGTCTGGTTTGGGAATGAAAGATGCCTACCTTCAGAAAATGAGTTAAATATAGCAGTCTCCATCATCATCTATTCTGATACAATTTGTATAAAATTATCTACTCCTTGATCCTATGTATATGCATTATGGCATATAAATTCTTACAACTACATAAGCTTTATTTACCAGTTTTTCCTCAGTTGGAGTTATACCCCAAATATTCAATAAAACTTTCTCAGCTTTCTTAAAATTACTTCCTCCAAGATGTTTTCGAAGTCGTTCCCGTTACTGACTCTCATAGCATCTTGTACTTACTTTTCACAGCCCTTACCAATTAGACATTTACATATTTGTATTGTATATTTTTGGAGCTGAGTTCAACATTTAATACAGTTGAAACATGAATATTTTTAAACTGTTTGAAAGTATATTTACTAATATGCTTCATATTTTTAAAACATAAGCCCCCCAATTTTATAAAAAAAAAGTATATAAAAAAGAATAAAGGACAAAGAAACAAATAATGTTTTCAATTCTTTCTCAAAAAAGTGTATGCTCCATCCTTTCACAAAACATTAATGGGCATCTGCATATATGTTGTACAACTTCAGTGCTACATACTGAAGCTCTGAATCAAATTGCATACTAGCATGAAGCTATGGCCAGGAGTAAGCTACATGCTTAATCTGATTTGTATAGGTACCCTGTCATGCATAAAAATATTAACTGAGCGATAAAGCTGAACAGACAATGCACTTTGCACTCTTTTAGGAAACGTCTTTTGATTCCTTTCTGCATCTAGAAGGGCCACATGCCAAACGTACTTTCATCATTACTTCTCTCAACAAACTGATAAATGTGTACCTTTCCCCCAATCCACTTTCAACAACAACCAAAGCAGAATTACTGAGCGTATTACACAAATTATCTCCTCTGAAGACATTTTAATCACAGAACTCAGGAGGCTTCACCCAAGGTACTCAATTATATATATTACATGCCTCTTTTTCTAAGGTAATTCTTATTATATAGGTGTGGCTAAAAAAAAAAAAAAGCAACAAAGGAGTCTTTCAACAAACCGAATTGGTAAAAGCTATTCTTTACTTTGGTTTCAGTCACTGTTGAGATAACCTGTTGTTTATTCCTTAATTGAACACCAGTGTCAGGCCCTCAAAGATAAAGTTTATTGTTTATCACTTAAAGACCTTAACATTTAGTAGAGATGATAAAACAAATATGTAACAAGTAGTTATAATACATGGTAGTCTATGACAAGAGCCATAAGATACTGTATATCTAATATCCAAGAAGTCATAAAACATACTTACAAATATTACAGTTATTTCCCTAATAAACCTGTGAGGTAGAATTAGATTTTTAAATTAAAAAATTTTAATTCATTAAAGATTTAACTACATAAAATAATTTTTATTAAAAATTTAATTTTTTTTTAAAATAAAAGTTTTGCAGATAATGGACTCAAAGCCACAAACAGAATCCACAATAGATCCAGTACTAGAATCCTATCTTCTGACTTCTGCTCTAAAATACATAGCGACGACATTCAGACCAAGGAATGGCTTAAAATTTCTAATTTTTAGTTACAAAAAATGACAGTTTTTAGTACTATGCTCTTAACTGCATAAATGGTTAGATGATAATGACAGTGGTATTACCTTAACATGATCTAAGATCACTAGTGGACCATTTACTCCTGATACTGTCTTGTATGCTGGAAAGAAACAGGAACAGTCAGTGCCAGTCAAACAGGACAACCGTCGCCACTACCTCTCTGGTATCACCAAAAGTCCTCCACTCTGTCACATCCATCATTATATGGAGCACTCAAACAGTGACAAAGTTTTCACGGAACTCGTAAAACATGCCCCCATCTGTACATCTTTTCTTAATTCCCCTTCATTCAACCCAAACCATGTTGAGTTCTTACCATAAATCACACTGCTTCAAGGACCCAGGCTACAAAACAAAGGCAAAGAGAGAGTTCCTAAGAGTCCACAATTTCACGAGGAGGAGGGGAGTTAGGGTTCTAACAGAGGTGTCCAGAGGATCTGTGGAGCATGGGGAAAGACAGTGCAGCTGTTCTTATTCACAAGAGAAATGGCTTTATAGAAAAGGTGGCACTTAGCAAAGTAGACAGAGAAGGGGAAGGGAACCCTTTTTAAGCAAAAGTGACAAAACTCATGAAAGAAACCTGAGAAAAAGTAGCCTGTTAAGATAAAAAGCCATCATTAAATGGTACTATAAAAACTGTGAAAAAAGAGCTTATGAAGGGGGATAAAAGGCCAGAGAACATACAAGTATCCTATAAAAAAAAAAGTCAAATGTTACTGTCATTGTAGAAGCTTATATTTTCTACTGCAAATTATGTATAGCAACAAGCTACCCAAATCCCTCATTTTAGAAAAGACGTAGCCATCGGTGAACCACAACACAGTTCCAATCATGCCAAGTGTAATTAACAGTATTCACGTATAAATCAGAACTCAGGAGAGCAAATCCAACAATGTCAGAATTATAATCAGAAAAGCTGAAAAAACAAGTGAAATAAATAATTTATAAGAAGCTGTCACTCAGTTGGGACATTTTCACTTGTGTGATTTATGAGGTCTTAGAAATTTCTGCATGAATGTAGATGCCCAAGAAAAAGGAAATCATTTAAACAAGCAGTCTGATCACTCAAGGAGCTTCAGAATTTAAAAACAGTTTCTTTAGCCAGGAAGCAAGTGCTCTGGTACAAACACGGAGAAGAGAGAGCAGGCAAGCACTTGTTTTTCACTCTGAGGACATTTACCTCCTGACACCAAATATTTGCTTAAATACATTTATAACTGTAAATTATCAACAGAGGTCCCTAAGGACTCTTTTTTCTTCTTTTTTCAACCTCAGATAAAAAGGAAGTCACAACCTGAATGGATGTCCATGTAAACAAGTTAATCATGCCTCCAAGATTTTCCCCAAATGGCTCAAGTGGTCAAGAATACACCTGCAATGTAAGACACACAGGAGATGTGGGTTCGATCCTTGTGTCAGGAACATCCCCTGGAGGAGGAAACAGCAATCCACTCCAGTATTCTTGCCTGGGAAATCCCATGGACAGAGGAGGCTGGTGGGCTACAATTCATGGGGTCGCGAAGAGTAGGTGGGATGTGACCTCACCCAAGCAAGCAAGCAACTCAAGATTATTAGAAAGATCTCAATTGTTACATTTTCTACTACTTTTATGGTAATCCTCCCGACCCTTTTTTTTTTTAAACTTTTTTATTACAAGACTACTGAGCATACGTGGAAAATTCATCCCGGTAACTATATCTAAAGCACAGATATTTGGAGAGAAAAAAAAAAGAATAAACAGATTCATTAAATTATGATATGATTAAATCATCAACCAAACAGAAAATGTAATAAAGCCAGAAAAAAAAGTTGTAAAATACAGTTTACAATAATTATTCACATTCAAGGCTGTACATCCATCCATACAACATGGCCCCAAACAAGAATTCAATCCAAATAATTCATATATTAGATTTTAAATAACACAGACTGAACTAGAGGCCAACAATAGCCAGCAAATAACTTTATATAAGAATAAAAACACAAAAGCACATATCCTAGTATCACTGCATTATTTGTTTTCATAAGTTCTTTTTTTAATTTATGCTTTGCCTGTACATCAGTTACAGCTACAGAACAGGTAGAGATTACACATGTTATTACCGACTGCCGCCAACCTGAAAGACAGTTAACATACTACTGATTCATCCTCCCTACTGTTTTAAAACAACCCAATACTCTTAAAAATAATTCCTACCCCTGAAACAATTTCTTCCTTGTTCTTATTTTATTTTTGGCAGTGTCACCTGGTGTGAGGGATCTTAGTTCCCTGATCGTGGACTGAACCCAGGCCAGGGAGTTAAAAGTTCAGAGTCCTAACCACTGGACCATGAGGGAATTCCCTGATTTTTCTCATTTTTTAAGAATACTTTTGTATATAATTTTGAAAAAAGTTTTATTGGCCATCTAGTTGATTTACAATGTTGTGTTAGTTTCGGATGTACTGCAAAGTCAATCAGTTATACACACACACATTTATTCATTTTAGATTCTTTTCTTCATTGTTCTCATTTTAAGATTCCAAATATTGATTTTCTAAAATTGCTAGGTGGATATGCAAAGTGAACTACATTGGAAACACATTTTCTTAGCACCTGGCTTTTAAAACACTGACCTTTTCAAAAACCTTAACAGTTGGGAACAAGAGGACAGAGTAGGCCAGTGAGGGTAGGGGGATTCAGTTTTGAGATTTATAGGCAACTGCTGATTGTAACATCAGTAAAATGCTTCAGGTTCTGAAATTCTCTTTACTCTCTGGACAAGATTTGCAACTTCTTTGAATTTTTAACCTCTTCAACAATGATCCTTTAGAATCTCATGTTTAAATTCAAGCTCATTCAAAACTAAGAAGTTTTGCCAGTCACAAGACAAAAGTATGACCAAGAAAAAAAAAAAAACCACTAACGATTGCTTTTCCTGGAAAAT
This sequence comes from Moschus berezovskii, assembly GCF_049115385.1. NCBI lineage: Eukaryota > Metazoa > Chordata > Mammalia > Artiodactyla > Moschidae > Moschus > Moschus berezovskii. Next base: position 74,537,266 of record NC_142466.1, on the reverse strand, counting down.
AGTGAATCAAGTTGATTACTACTATAGAAGACAAGATTCTACTTGATCACAGTCTCGAAATTTAAAACAATGTACGTAGCCTTCAAAAAAGCCAAGAACCATTCAAACTGATTAATACCAAAACCACCAATAATATTTAATGAGTACTTGCCAGGAATTCTTTTTTAATCTCCATAACAGGTCTATGAGTTAATGAATATTATTCCAAGTGGTTTTTTTTTCCCCCAGAAATTAAGTAACTTCCCTAAGGATATTAACTTACAGAGTCCACCTCCAGTCACTTTTTCTTTTAACACTGTACTACAGCTCAAATTCTAAAACTGAACTGGTCCTTTTCTGTGATCTGGAACACTCTTGTATCATTACTGAAAAATAATCTTCCTCCAATGGAGTGCAGGCATTAGAAAAGTTAAAACAGAAAAGGGAGAAACTGATGGAGATGCTTCAGCAGTTTTCTCTCACTGGTAAGCACCAGGAGACCACTTCAGATAAAAAGCAGAGTTTAAGCAACATGATTGATTTAAAGTTGGATACAAAAGAAACTAATACATGGCATAATCCAAACTAAACAAAACATATTACCAAAACAAACTGCTTCACACTCTACAGAGCATCTTCAGATAGTCTACCTTGTTTCAGTTCACAACAAAACACTGGGAGGTAGGCAAGGCTGACACACACATTCCACACTTAAACTACATCTCTGAGAAATCTGTTACTAAATCAAAGAGAGAGGGTTAAAATTATTTTTGTTTGTTCCCCCTTCTCCTAATTCTAAGTTTGTACTCTATAACCCTTAGTCTCTAGTACTATAATTTAAAAATATGCCGATAACACAGTTACTAGCATTGGACTACAAATGGGGAGAAGGCAGTTTATATACAAACTATAGCTCCTTTCCGACTGCAGCCATGAAATTAAAAGATGCTTACTCCTTGGAAGGAAAGTTATGACCAACCTAAATAGTATATTAAAAAGCAGAGACATTACTTTGCCAACAAAGGTCCGTCTAGTCAAGGTTATGGTTTTTCCAGTGTCATGTATGGATGTGAGAGTTGGACTGTGAAGAAAGCTGATCGCCGAAGAATTGATGCTTTTGAACTGTGGTTCTGGAGAAGACTCTTGAGAGTCCCTTGGACTGCAAGGAGATCCAACCAGTCCATTCTAAAGGAGATCGATCCTGGGTGTTCATTGGAAGGACTGATGCTAAAGCTGAAACTCCAATACTTTGGCCACCTCATGCGAAGAATTGACTCATTGGAAAAGACCCTGATGCTGGGAGGGACTGGGGGCAGGAGGAGAAGGGGACGACAGAGGATGAGATGGCTGGATGGCATCACCGACTTGATGGACATGAGTTTGAGTGAACTTCGGGAGTTGGTGATGGACAGGGAGGCCTGGCATGCTGTGATTCATGGGGTCGCAAAGAGTTGGACACAACTGAGCGACTGAACTGAACTGATAGCTCCTTTCCATAATGATAAAAGGCGAGGGAGGGGAGACAAGCAGAGAAAACAACATCAAACACCACCTTTTATCTCTCAACAACATTTGCCCAGCTTTCCTCATCATTATTGGGCTTCCCAGGTGACACTAGTGGTAAAGAACGCACCTGCCAAAGCAGGAAACATAAGAGATGTAGGTTCGATTCCTGGGTCAGGAAGATCCCCTGGAGGAGAGCACGGCAGCTCACTCCAGTAATCTTGCCTGGAGAATCCCAAAGGACAGAGAAACCTGGTGGGCTACACTCCTTAGGGTCGCAAAAAGTCAGACACAACTGAAGCGACTAAGCATGCACGCACACCTCACCATTACTATTAACAGCCCAAAGCAAAGACACCTGTTTAGAGTAAAGCTGCAAAGACATTAAGCTATTCTTCAAAGTATCAAAATCCATTCACAAATTACATAAATATGCCTGTTTGACAATAATGACCACTCTTCTCTTGAAAATTCCAAACAAACAAGAACTTAGGTCTGCAGAAAATGATTAGAACTTTTGACAACAAAGCATATATGGTTACAGCTTTGATCCTGAATATTTAGGGAGGTGATAAATATTTAGATAACAACATTTTAAACCCCAAATCTACAAAGGTTTTAAGAAGCACGTACTTGGTCAGATGACAACCTCTTCCTCCTACAGGATACAAGACTGTTCAACAGAACGAACACTACTTAATGATTGTGCAACTATCAAAGAGAAAATTCAACAACCATTGCACAATATGGGATCTAGTCCTTCAGTCTCTACCTTATTGGCAAAACAAAACCAGAACAATCATCATCTATTGTGCAAGAAACATAGGGACCCACACCTTGCAGGGGGCAAGGAGAGAGAGGTTCTAGAAAAATGGGCAGACCAATGATTCCTTTACTGGACTTTTCACTGAGCTTAGGTCTACTTTACGACATAACAACTGCAAGACAGGCAGACCTAGGATCTCAAGAAACAAGAGATTAATTAAAAATGTTTAACATCCAAAAGCTCTACACAGGAGATTAATTAAAAATGTTTAGCATCCAAAAGCTCTAAGTGTATTACTGAATCTTGCTCAAAGTGTAAAAGAAAATCAAGTTTTCTTTCCTTGTGACTAGAAATTCAACCTATGTGCTCAAGATTATTTCATATCTGCAGATCTCATTTTCCAGACCTTGTCAACAGCCCCATAATCCCCCAATTTTTCAAAACCAGCATCCTATTTGTACAGTGGAACTGCCAATATTCCATTCCTTTATTCAAAAAACACACATTAAATAACTATAACTTTTCACTTAGGATGGTAACATCTTTAATTAGAAAAGTGACAAGGTTAATCAATATTTATTCAGAAGTGATTAAAGTGTTAACCAGAACCAAGAATGTGGCAATGTAAGAAAAAAAATAACATTCAAATGCTGTAAGCTGTTAGCATAAGTATGGAATCATTTGTGCTTTTTAGAATATTCCAGACACAGAAGGAAAACTCCAACCAAGTACCCCAACCCCCTACTCTGGTTCCATCCACATTAAGGATTCAAACACTAAACTATTAGAATAAGGGGTTTAAATGCAAGCTACACAAAAATTACAAAACAGAATGCCTCTTATGTGTGAGCACTGGACTAGGCACTGAGGGTACAAACAGGATTCCTGAACCACAAGGCTTCAGTTTTAAGCACTGTGTTGCAATCGTCTATCTTGTCAGGAGGAATCTCATCTCCTGAAGTTCTTCAGCCATGGGGGCTAAGCACACACAGAATGTCCAGAAATCATAACTCACCTCCCTTAAGGGCTCACAACCTTACTCATGGAGTACTCTTTCAACTATGTTTCAGCTGATATTCTGAATTGAGATTGAGTGAATAATTATATGGAAAAATGACTACTGCCTCTTCTAATCTTTTCCTAGAAGCACCACTAATGTCTTACCTGTTCTACCCAAAGAACATCAAAGCATACAAATACAATTAGTGAGAGTATCTCTCATTGTTAGGCAAAAATTTACTCTTATGAATGCAAGTTCTGTCAATTTCCTGAAATACTTACTTCAGCTCACACAAACTCCCAACAGGCATTCTCTAATGCAAATAATTCCATTTATAAAAAGCACATGGTTGGGGGGCGGGATAAATTAGGGGTTTGGAATTAAAATGTACACACTACTGGCCAATAGGACATACTGTACAGCACAGGGAACTATACTTGTAATAACCCATAATGGGAAATAATCTAAAAAAGGAAACACACACACATATATACACATACATATAACTGAATCATTTTGCTGTACACCCAAAACTAACACAACGTTATAGATCAACTATATCTCAAAAAAGAAAAAAAGAGCACATCTCAGCAAACCTATGATCAAGTCTTTCCTCCTTCTTCACACTGCAGTGCTGTCACATGACTCAGTGACTGATCAGGATGGGATTAGTCAGGAGGAGAGCGCCCAGACTGAAACCCTTCATCTGAAATTCTTTTTAAACGAACAGCCACCCACAAATAGGCACTCTGGCAATTAACTAGTGTTGGGAAACATCAGGTGCTTTCCTAAATTGTAAAGAGTCTACTTTCAGGGTTCAACCCCAATGCCTAAAGAAGGTCTGATGATACACAATCTCACTGTATAGTAATCAAGAACCATTTCCTTTGGAATTGCTGAGCAGTCCATTTAAGACTGGTTATCAGGATTTTTTCACAAAAACAACATTTTAAACATGACTCTGCATATGTTTTGCATGTATTCTACATATACAGGCAAAACTGCTTGTCTTCTCTAAGACAACCTTGCACTCAAGTTAAAGGTAGGAAAAAGGTCCAGCAGGAATGAAGACATCTGGAATTTTCCTGCTTTGTCAGTAATTAGGTGTCTAAAGCCTGGCAAGCCCTGTCTCTCTCAGAACCTTAGGCTTCTCACTGTAAAATGAGAGGCTTACACTAGGATGACCCGCGGGGTACTTTTCAGCTCTGGCTTTCGCTGGTATCTAGGTGTCCTCCTGCGGGGCTGCCTCTCGACCGAACACATCTCCCTCTGGCTGTGGGCCTGACCTCCATCCGAGAAAAGCCTGACCACGTCAGCGATGACACTACACCGTCTCCCTCGGCAGGAGCTCAGAACCTGCCCTGAGGTCCACACCCGAGGCAGAGGGATGGGGAGGGGCGTTCCCTCGACCCTTGCAGATTCAAATAAGGGCAGCAGCAGATCTGGAGGAGAGCTGCAAGGACCGGCCTTGCCTCCAGGACAGGAAGCAAGCGCCCGAGCAGGCTCCAGCCTCGCGAAGCTGAGCAGGGTAGGGCAACAGCCCGGAGCCCACCAACCCAGGAAAAAGTTCCCGATGGTGCTCTTCCCCTTAGCCCACCGCTGGCACGGAAATTAAGAGACACTGAAAATCTCCTTCTAGAGAGAGACGCGGAGGTCAGGGTAGAGGGGCGCGAGACCGAAAAACAACCCTCCCCTCCCCACCCACCCCTCTGGTTAAGCAGGTGAGTGGGAGCAAGGGGCTAAGAGCAAAGACAGGATTCGTCTTGCTCTCTGATACTTACTGAGACGAGGCTGGGAGAGGTAGTTGCGGCTAACTGCCAGCGCCTGCTCTCGAGACCCCGCCAGGGGCCCGCTAGTGGGTACTGGTAGCTCAGGCGCGGCCCCGTTCACGATCCCCCGCATTGCCCGCAGCGCCATCTTGTCTCCTCCGTCCCGACTGGCCCCGCAGCGGCACCGCGCAGGCGCAGATATAGCTGGGGCGGCCCGCTCCCCGCTCCGCCCATGCGCGCTGTGGAGCCCCCGCCCCCTTGGCTGCGCCCCGCCCGCGGCCTCGTGACTTGGGTTCCGCGTGGGCGGGGCTAAACCCGCGAGTTGGGAGAGGAGCTGACCAGCGTGCTGGGAGGAGGGTTCCCCGACAGGGAGAGGAACCCAAAGAAAGCCAAGATTTGAGGAAGAAAGAGAAGAAAGGAGGGAGAGGGAAGAAAGGCAACTTCATACAAAAAAAAGTCAACAGGCATTTCATAACGCTGAATGAAGAAACCTCAAGTTAAAAAAAAAAGAAACACTTTGAAAAACAATATAAAACCTATTCCATGGACTATTAACATAGGGCACTATGTGCCATCATTTCTCTCACTTTATTATCTTCCTTTCCAATGTATTCGCTCACTTGACCATTCAAAAAGCATATTGGACTGTTTCAGAGTGTGAAAGACAAGCTGTCATGTATTTGGAAACTATTTAAAGGATAGTGTTGGAGGGAGGAAGCCAATTCTGACTCCATGTGGGAAACGGTTTCTTTGATTTGCTTTTATTATTATAATCATATTCAATCCCTTGCCTGGAGGACCCTCCCCCTCTGCTTGACTGTAAACTAAAGTGCCTTTGTTCAACTTGCAGAGAGAGAGTTTGTCCCTGCCCACCTGTGAATAGAAGAGATTAACACACACCTTCCAAAGGCTGGCCATTCCCTTGGAGATGTTTTGCAAGACTGAAGACCCTTTCGCTTTACTTCACCACTGCATCTCTCTCTCTAGTATGCCTTTTGACTTTAGTTATTCATTGCTTCTTTCTCTCTGATTTATAAAAGAACGTGGCATCCAGACCCCAATAAGATGGCTATTTTGAGGAACTAGCCTGCTATCTTCTTGGTCTGCCAGCTTCCCAGTTAAAGTCTCTTCCTTGTCTCAACATTTCTTCTCTTGGATTCATTGGCCTATCGGATGGGCGAGCAGAGTAAGCTTGGATTTGGTAACAATAGCACTAACGCAGGAATGAGTAGCTGGCTGTGGAAGGTATCTGTGAAGGCTTGCTGCCTGAGTGATTGGTTGTGGTGATGTTTACTGGGTGGGACAGAGAGAAGGAAGTGAGGAACGTTGCTGGTGGTGGAGAAAGAAAAGAGAAAGCTAATTGTCTGGGAGTCTATTCAGTTGTAAGCTTCTTGTGGAATGTTCAGAATGAGATTTCTATTTTACTAAATAGGTCAATATCCCAGGAGACGATATCTTGGCTAAACTGAGCTCAAAATTAATAATTTATTACCATGCTGGTAATATGAAAATATAAGAGGTAAGCCAGATTGTGTTTGTATTGTGAAGGTGCTAAAGACCAACTTTTAAGAGATCCCTAAGATTAGGGGATGTACCAAGGAAGAGTATGCTGTAATCAAACCTGGAATGATATTGGAGTTATAGAGAGAACCCAGAGCACATGTCCTAGAAGCAAAAAAGAAGAGAACATTTTGAGGGGTTATTGTACTATTAACGCCAAAAACTGGAGAGAAGTCAAATAGTAAGAGTAGTACTAGTACCCCTTGTATTTGAGCTTTAGAAGACCATTGTAGTATAAGATAGATGCATAATGGATAATGCATAATGGATAATAATAGACTTTTTTACGTAGGTGGAAATTGTAGGAGTTGAACTGAATATGATGGTGTTATATTACAAATGAAGTGATCATTACTTAAGTTATTTAAAGTCTGTTTTCCTTTTGGCATAAATACTCATAACCTTTTTGAACCGAATCACTGAAGCAAGTACTCCATAATTTTGAGTCAGATAGAGCATCATTTGGTATGTCTTATAATTAAAAAAAAAAGACAAAACAATATGAAGTACCATTTTGTTTTAATTCATGGAACTGACTGTAATTTTTAATTGATGTCCAAAGTTGTCAAGAGTATAACAAGAATTTTCACATTTTATTTCTTAAAGGATAATTGATATCTAGAAGAGCAATTTGATGGTATCAAATTCAAATATTTTATTTCCAAGAACTTTATTTATCCTCAGTAAAATTATATAATATATGACAAATGTTTTCAATTATATGTGATATATTAAATATCACATATTGTATAATATGTATGATCCCTACTGCTAAGTCACTTCAGTCGTGTCCGACTCTGTGCGACCCCATAGAGGGCAGCCCACCAGGCTCCCCCGTCCCTGGGATTCTCCAGGCAAGAACACTGGAGTGGGTTGCCATTTCCTTCTCCAATGTGTGAAAGTGAAAAGTGAAAGTGAAGTCGCTCAGTCGCGTCCGACTCTTCGCGGCCCCAAGGACTGCAGCCTATGTATGATCCCTATTAATCTACATTTATTACATGTGTATGGACAGAGGAGCCTGGTGGGCTGCTGTCCATGGGGTCGCACAGAGTCAGAGATGACCGAAGCGACTTAGCATGCATGCATGCATTAAGGAAATGGCAACCCACTCCAGTATTCTTGCCTGGAGAATCTCAGGGATGGAGGAGCCTGGTGGGCTGCCGTCTATGGGATCTTATAGAGTTGGACACGACTGAAGTGACTTAGCAGCAGCAGCAACAGCATACAGAGACTGGAGAAGGAAATGGCAACCCACTCCAGTATTCTTGCCTGGAGAATCTCATGGACAGAGGAGTCTGGTGGGCTATAGTCCATGAAGTTGCAAAGAGTCGGACACAACTGAGTGACTGAACAGGCATACAGAGGTATCGAACCATTTTAGAAATAGCAAAATTGTAGAATTAATCTAAATTAAATGCCAGTTCACAAGTTATGACCTGTTTAGTTAAATGTATTTCTCAGCCTTAGAAGAATTAGTGTAGCCTTTTTTTGCTTTAATATCTTTTATTTATTCATTCATTTGGCAGTCCCAGGGTCTTAGTTTCAGCATGTGGGATCTTCAATTGCAGCATGTGGAATATTTAGTTGTGACATATGAGCTCTTAGAGACATGCAGACTCTTAGTTGTAGCATGGGAGATCTAGTTCCCTGACCAGGGATCGAACCCAGGACCCCTGCATTGGGAACGTGGAGTCTTAGACACTGGACCATCAGGGAAGTCCTTAGTGTAGCCTTAAGTGTTGAAATCTTAAAAATCCTCCAAGATAAATTCAGCATTTTTAAAATAAATTGAAAAATGGTATGTAGATTAATTTGTATACATTTTAAGAATATATATATGTGAGTGTGTGTGTGTGTGTATGTATGAAGGCTTCCCAGGTGGCACTAGTGGTAAAGAACCCACCTGCCAGTGCAGGAGATGTAAGAGATGTGGGTTGCATCACTGGGTCAGGAAGATCACCTGGAGGAGGTTATGGCAACCCACTTCAGTATTCTTGCCTAGAGAATCCCTTGGACAGAGGAGACTGGCGGCAACAGTCCATAGGGTCACAAAGAGTTGGACAGGTCTAAAGCAACTTGGTGCACACATGGATATTTGAATATGAATAGGAGAGAATTCTACTTTTAATTAAATAAACTTTCTATATAGTTTCAACCCTTTAATATGTGTTTACACTGAATTTTTTCAAATACAGAGTATGACAGCTTTATTGTTTGTTTTTAATTAGAGGATAATTACTTTGCAATATTGTGATGACTTTTGCCATACATCAACATGAATCAGCCATCGGCATACATGTGTCTCCTCCCTCTTGAGCCCCTCTCCTGTCTCCCTCCCTACCACATCCCTTTTCGTGGTCACAGTACACTGGCTTTGGGTTTCCTGTGTCATACATCAAACTCCCACTGGCTATCTGTTTTACATTGGGTAATGTATATGTTTCAATGTTATTCTCTCAAATCATCCCACCCTCTCCTTCCCCAACTGGGTCCAAAATCTGTTCTTTATATCTGTGTCTCCTTTGCTGCCCTTCATATAGAATAGTCAATTACCATCTTTCTAGATTCCATGTATATGCATTAATATGCAATATTTGTCTTTCTTTTTCTGACTTACTTCACTCTGTATAATAGGCTTTAGGTTCATCCATCTCATTAGAACTGAAATGCATTCCTTTTATAGATAGCTTTATTTATAAAAATTAAAAATCTGGTCTTCTCATGCTAATTTTTCACAATAGTAGGTACATTTAAGATATGAATACTAGACTGCTAACTATCATTACACCTTTTTTCCTTTTAAAGTAGTTGAAGATTTTTAACTTTTAAAAAATTTTCTTTAACTTTTTACTCTGTAAACAGAAAATAGTTATGATCTGTAGTGCATAAGAAAAGTATGACTCCCAACATTTATTTCATAAATATTGGAACAACTTATTATGTGTACTGGGCAGACACTGTTAGGTACGGTTACACCAGTACCTAAACGAAGTCCCTATACTCATGGCATTTATGAGTGGAAAAGTCAGAAACAAAACCACATATTAATAAAGTGCCCGGTGATGACAAGTGTGATAAAAAATATAAAACAGAGTGAACAGTAAAAGAATGATCAGGGTGGAAAGAAGATTTTAGTTTTTTAAAATCTTTCTTTCTTTCTTTCTTTGGCTGTTCCAGGTCTTAGCTGCTGCATGTGGGATCTAGTTCCTTGACCAGGGGTCCAACCTGCAGCCCCTGCATTGGAAATGTGCAGTCTTGACCACTGGACCACCAAGGATGTCCTGAGAGAAGATTTTAGACAGTGTGTTCAGGGAATGCACCTCTCAGCCACCTGAGATCTAAATGAAGAGAGAAAGAAAGTCATGGAAGCTCTAGGAGATGTGTGATTCAGGTAGGGAAAGAAGTGAACAAGTCCTTAGGTGAAAGGGAAGTGGCGCAAGGATGAATTCAACAAAGCAGAGAGTAGTAAGAGAGAGGGCTGGGCCAGATGAAGTAGAGCTTTGGAAGCTATGGATAAGGGTTTGAATTTTATTCTTAGTGTGATTAGAGAGTTTTACAAAGGGATAATGTGATCTGTTTAGGTTTTAGCAAGACATTTTGTTCTAGTAAGCAAAAAGTGAACTGGGGCGAAAGGCAAAGGAGAAATCAAGACCAGTTAGGAAGCTATTGGAATTGTTTGGGGTGAGCAGTGGTGAGTCAAACTAGACTGATGGCTCTCGTTCAGCACACCTCCACTGCACGCTGGCCTTACCTCCATTACAGAACTCATCGCTGTCATGACAGCATTAGGGTTAGTGTCTGTTTATACTTTTCTCCCATGCTGTTCCTCTATGTAACCCCAGATACAAACCAGGGGGATCGGCAATGGGATATCGTGAAGACGGTAGTTAGGAGAAACATTTTGAAGAAAAAAAATGATACAAATAATACTGCTGAAACAGGAATCATTAACTGGGGACCCATGGAAATCTATGAGACCTTGTGCGAAATGTATGCCTGTGGGTATTTTTCATGGAGATGACCCATAGGTATTTGTCAGAATCTCAAAGAAGCCTGAAACTCTTAAAAGAAAACAAAATAGCTAAGTGTCATTAATTGAAAAAGTGGTATTTGCATTTATAGAATCATATTTCTGAATTGTAGTATCAGATATCTGGTATTACTTGGCACCATCTCCAACTTTTAAATTTTATTTTAAAATAAAATAAAAAATAGTAAGTATTTATTTATTTGGCTGCGCTGGGTCTTTAGTTGTGGCATGTAGGATCTAGTTCCCTGACCAGGGATCAAACTTGCATTGGGAGCATGGAGTCTTCCCTACTGGACAACCAGGGAAGTCCCATCTCCAACTTTTAAACAATTACCATTGTTTTTATTTTGCAGTTTCTTAGAGTCTTATGATGGTATCTGTGTAGTAGAAGTAGTTAAAAAATCTTAATCAAGTGAATTGAATATGAGAATTTCCCAGTTATTAGAGCATTAATATTTGAACACTGTTCCTCATTTTTTAAAGTATTTCCTTGGCATATAAGAGAGAGAAAGGGTGAGACAAATATTATACACATAGAAAAATATAGATAGGAAATCATAGGGAAAATCTTAGCTTTCTTAATAATGAAGAAACTCAAGCTGGAATATCATGAGGTTCTACCATATTTGTTAAATTAGCAAAACTAGCCCAGTGATTCTTTTTTAAGCTCTGGCAGGATTAGGGAATAAGAAGAGCACCAAAACATTACTCCTGGCTTTGTAGACTGGCCAGTCCTTCTGGAGAGCAACCTGGTATGTGTTGGGGATCGTAAAACTGTTCATAGCGTTGGATCCAATCATTTGTGTTAGCAATCTCAGTAATGGGATTATTCACCAAAGGAATATGTTTATAGCTTGTTATGGCAAAATGAGTACTCATAGAGAAAATGAAGTAGTAACCTAAATAGCAATACTGGTCTAGACAAGGATTCTATATTTAGTGGCATGCATGTATAAGCTAGTGGAATTTAAGTATATGGAGCTATTTATATAAAATAATAGTGAGTTAAACACAGATATTGACCAATTGCAATAGTGTAAAACACTTTTGTACACTGCTAAAAGTCAGAAGACATAGTGCAGTGATATAAATAATTGATAATTGCAGAGGTCTATTTTTCTGTTCTAAAATGAATTAAAAGTTCAAAGTCACATATACTCACACACAGAGCATCACCTAGGGGAGGGGGTGAAATCCAGTATTATGTTTAATAGGTTCTGGACCCAGACAGCTTAGCTGAAGTCCTAGTTTCCTTAGTTCTGTGATCTTGAGCAAAATTTCATTTGCTTATTTATTGTCTCTAGGTCTCATTTGCAAACTGAAGATCACAATGCTACCATCTTCATGAACTTGTTATAAGCCTTAAAAGAGATTACTGCAAAGTGTTTGGCAAATAGCAAGTGCTAAATATGTTTTAAGTAGCATCATTGCTGTATCCTTTGATCAGTCATTTGCATATGAATTACTGTGTCTCAGGCTGTTTTCTCACAACTTGATAAATGGCCCATCTCCCTGACTAGTTTGTATTAAGCAGGGACTATATTTTATAATTGGGCTTCCCAGGTGGCGCTAGTGGTAAAGAACCTGCTTGCCAATGCAGGAGACTTAAGAGACATGGATTCAGTCCCTAGGTTGGGAAGATCCCTTGGAGGAGGGCATGACTACCAACTTCAGTATTCTTGCCTGCAGAATCCCACGGACAGAAGAGCCTGGTGGGTTACAATTCATAGGTTCGCAAAGGGTCAGACACAACTGAAGTGGTTTAGCATGCATGCGTGCACTCACACACACACACACACACATCTTATAAATATCTTGTGTATTCTATCTGTAGTACCTAGATATCTGTAGGTATTATCTGTAGTAGTTACCTGTAGTACCTAGTGCAAGGTAACTTGCACATAAACATAATAAATATCTAGTGAGTACATGCTACATTGCTTCAGTCATGTCTGACTCTTTGCGACTCTTTGGACTGTAGCCCCCCAGGCTTCTCTGTCCATGGGATTACCCTTGGCAAGAATACTGGAGTGAATTGCCATTTCCTTCTCCAAAATATCTAGTAGATGAATGCAAATGAGTTTCTCCTTTCCTAAGGATGAACAGCTCTCCACTAACATTATACTTCTAAATGAAGGGTTTTTCCTATGGAACACTCACCCTGTCAGATTGTATGCTGGTTACTATCCTCTTGTTGTTTGCTGAAATCCTATCCTTATTTTACCCCAAGGAAGGCAAGACCAGTGGATCTCAGCAGCAGGGAATGTGGTTGGAACATAGGACTCAGAGTCACCAGCTCCCGTCTCAGTGCTGACTGTCCCCTTATGAACAGTGTGACCCCGGACCAGTCCTCAATTCCTTTTGTCTCTGAGTCTCCTTATATCAGTTGGGAAGATTTCGTGTCATTGTTTTCAAGGATTGAAAAGAAGACTTCCAGAAATCAACATTGCAAACAGAAATATAAATTTACTGTAAATGTAAATGTAACTTACTCTTTTTCACAAATGATTAAGAGGAAGAAAATTATATTAATAGAAGGGCAGGGGAAGAAAAGCTCATGCCAGTGACTTAATATTCCCCATATAACGTGTGTCTCTCTTTGCTGGAAAATCCAGGTCAAGGAAAACATTATGAAGACAAATCACAGCAAATCAAATCACTAGGTCTATACATTTCCATGTAACAAGGCATAAACAAGAGTAAGATCATCAATATGAAATTTTCAGCCTGAGATGGGAGAAGAAGTTAATTAATATATATTTACATATATTTATATATATTCATGGCAAATGGATGAGGAAACAGTGGAAACAGTGACAGACTTTACTTTTTGGGGCTCCAAAATCACTGCAGATGGTGACTGCAGCCATGAAATTAAAAGATGTTTGCTCCTTGGAAGAAAAGTTATGACCAACCTAGACAGCATGTTAAAAAGCAGAGACATTACTTTACCTAAAACGGTCCATCTAGTCAAAGCTACTGTTTTTCCAGTAGTCATGTATGAATGTGAGAGTTGGACTATAAAGACAGTTGAGCACTGAAGATGCTTTTGAACTGTGGTGTTGCAGAAGACTCTTGAGAGTCCCTTGGACTGCACGGAGATCCAACCAGTCCATCTTAAAGGAAATCAGTCCTGAATACTCATTGGAAGGAATGATGTTGAAGCTGAAGCTCCAATACTTTGGCCACCTAATGGGAAGAACCGACTCATTTGAAAAGACCCTGATGTTGGGAAAGATTGAAGGCGGGAGGAAAAGGGGACAGCAGAGGATGAGATGGTTGGGTGGCATCACCGATGTGACGGACATGAGTTTGGTTAAACTCCAGGAGTTGGTGATGGACAGGGAGGCCTGGCGTGCTGCAGTCTATGGGGTCGCAAAGAGTTAGACATGACTGAGCGGCTGAACTGAACTGAACTGATAGATATCTATATATTATATATATATATATTTTCTTTCTGCGTTGGGTATTTTCTAACTCTGACTATCAGATGTAGAGTGAGCTTCATAGGCTTGAAACTGTACTTTGGCCTTCTGAAAACTGAGATCTCTGGTTCTATTTCATGTTGCTTTCATTGTCACTAGGGTCACTGTTGTGTTGTGGAAAGGATGGAGACAGCAGAGGGCCCCCTATGATAAGAACATGAGGACGTAAGAGTGAGCAGTGTTTAAACATATTGCACCAATGTTTATGCAATAAGATGTTGGCCTTATCATGATATGGTCATGGGGAAAAGTGTCCTTGAAACTCTAGGTGTCCTGTGTCAAAGACTTCCTTTTATTGCTAGATCAAAGACAGTTGTTTCTCACCCCAAATGTTTCAAACAAAATGAATCATTTCTGTAAATGCTGATGCATCTATTTGATGAAATATTCAGACTCTTGGACAGACAGAAAATATCTTAAACATGGGAAAATTCTTCACAATACAGTGTTAAGTAGAAATTCTATAGGAAATGTCATATACAGTAAAATCTCTTTTATCTATAGATATACATGCACCCTTTGAGAAAATATTGGAAAGAAATATATATATATATAGATAGATAGATGTTAACAGTGACTATCTCAGAGTTATGGGATATTTGCATTCTTTATAGTTGTCATTTTATTGATATAATCTTACATTATACTTTTAAATCAGAAATAAAATTAGGAATATTAAGATACACCTGTTTAGAATATTATGGTTTTCATTTTAATAGGCAGCAGTTTCAACTCGTGGTAAAATAAGCACGTGATCAGGCAAATTAAAAGTTCTGTATTGCAGAGATCTGGAAGGAATTTGGGACAAAGAAAGTGGTGAAGGGCAACATAGACTCAGCATTTGATGGGAGCTTGTTGTTTTACCTCTGAGACTAGTTTGATTGTTAAAACTGTAGGCCTTGTGTGTGTATGTGTTTAGTTGTTCAATCATGTCCGATTCTTTGCGGCCCCATGGGCTGTAGCCCACCAGCCTCCACTGATCATGGAATTTTCCAGACAAGAATATTAGAGTGGGTGCCATTTCCTACTGCAGGGGATCTTCCTGACCCAGGGATCAAACCCATGTCTCTTGCATCTCCTGCTTGGGGATCAACTAGACCTAACCTCTGCAATTTACAAATGAGGAAACTGAAGTTCAAGGAAGTAAGGTGATTTCCCAAGTTCCAGAAGCAAGGTAGTGGCCAGCCTAGGAAGACAATCTAACTTTCTTAGATTTTATTTTTTATTTTTTTATTATTTATTTATTTTATTTTATTTATTTGTTTATGGTTGCATTGGGTCTTTGTTGATGTGTGCGGGCTTCCTCTAGTTTCAAAGAGCGGGGGCTACTCTTCATTGTGGTGCTCAGGCTTTTCATTGCAGTGGCTTCTCTTGTTTTGGAGCACAGACTCTAGGGTGCATGGACTTCAATAGTTGCAGCACAAGGGCGCAATAATTGTGGCACATAGGCTTAGTCGCTCTACAGTATGTGGGATCTTCCAGGACCAGGAATTGAACCCAGGTACCCTGAATTGGCAGGAAGACTGTTAACCACTGGACCACCAGGGAAGTCCTAACCTTCCTAGACTTTCCGTTCCGTTCCGTTCAGTCGCTCAGTCGTTTCCGACTCTTTGCGACCCCGTGGACTGTAGGCTTCTCCGTCCATGGGATTCTCCAGGCAAGAATACTGGAGTGGGTTACCATTTCCTTCTCCAGGGGATCTTCCCGAACCAGGGATCGAACCCGGGTCTCCCGCATTGGAGGCAGACGCTTTAACCTCTGAGCCATCACTTTAGACCATGGTTTTTTTTTTTTTGGCTCTATAGCATCCACAGCTGCCCAGTTCTGGCTCTTTCCCCTATTATGCTTTTGGATAAATCCGGAAGATTCCCTCTGATGCAGGCTAATTCTTGATGAGCTGCTCTTATCTCCATGTAGGGGAACTTTGGAAGACCAAATTATTTCTAAGACAGGTGGGTGCTCCTGATGATCTGAAATGAGGACTCCAGACCAAGCTCTGACCTGGTGTCTGTCTGAAGTCCCTTCTTTGCTTGCAAAGATGACCTGGGAACAAGCTAGACTTGGAACATCTGGGATTCTCAGGAAAAATTTTAGGGGTTATTCTAATTTGGAGCATTTCCACTTTTCCATCAGTTGTCATGGCAATGTGCATGTACTGCCTCAACATCAGAGTCTGACCATTGCCAGAAAAAGGCCTTATTTCCTGGCTTACTTATGATGTATGATGGGAGGTGCAGTGAAAGCTTGAGTGACATTTTTTTTCTTTAGCTAAGACAGCACAAGAGACAATTTATTGTACACATTTTACATTCAGCCACAACTGAGAAGAAAACTAGTCCATAATATCACAGGTCCAGGGCAAAGGACCAAAAGGGACCACTTTGATATGAGCAAGGTGGATCTCTCAAAGGTGGTTGAGGTGATCAGAATGGCCATAGATATTCCAGATCCACTGAGACAGACAAGTTCTAGATTGTAGGCATGCAGTCCAACAATTAGTACCAGTGTCCCTGGCCTCTGGCTTCCCTTGTTTCTGTTGCTTCCTTGGGTGTACAAGTTCACTTGGACCTCTGCTCATCTTTTTCTTTTGTGCTTCAGGCGGCACATTCGCTTCTTCCTCCACTTTGTTCTCATATCACAGAGGTTTCTCAAAAGATGGCATTAAGGCTGAGAGCTTGAGTGACATTTTTTAGCAAGCAACGCTTATCGAATGAGGCTTCCCGGGTGTCTCAGTGAGTAAAGAACCTGCCTGCAATGCTGGAGATGCAGGTTCAATCCCTGGGTTGGGAAGATCCCCTGGAGGAGAGCATGGCAACCTACCCCAGTAATATTGCCTGGAGAATTCCATGGACAGAGGAGCCTGGTGCACTACAGTCCATAGGGTTGCATACAGTTGGACACAACTGAAATGACTGAGCATGCATGCATGCATACTGAGTGAGAACTGATAATGCACTCAGCATCGTGCCAGGCACTGGAAAGCCTCCGAGGAACTAAAGAACACTGGGCTGAGCTCTGTAACCTCAGGCAGACAGAATCTCTGACCCTGTGTCGCATCTTTTTTTTTTTTTTTAATTGAAGTGTAATTGCTTCACAATGCTACATTAGTTTCTGCTGCACACTGTGTCACATCTTTAAAATGAAGGTAACCTTACTATGGGGCTTTCCCGTGGCTCAGTGGTAAAGAATCTGCCTGCCAGTACAGGAGACCTGGGTTCAATCTCTGGGTTGGGAAAATCCCTTGGAGGAGGAAATGGCAACTCACTCCAGTATTCTTGCTTGGGAAATCTCATGGACAGAGGAGCCTGGCAGGCTACAGTCCACCCGATCACAAAGAGTCAGACACGACTTAGCGACTAAACAATGACAAACCTTACTGTAAAGAATGTTTCTAAGGAAGTGAAGTGAAAAGTGCTCGATCGTGTCCAACTCTTTGTGACCCCAAGGACTAGACAGTCCATGGAATTCTCAAGGCCAGAATACTGGAGTGGGTAGCCTTTCCCTTCTCCCTGGGGATCTTCCAAACCCAGGGATCGAACCCAGGTCTTCTGCATTGCAAGCAGATTCTTTACCAACTGAACCACAAGGGAAGCCCTGTTTCTAAGGCGCTAAAGGCTAAATTGTGGAGACAAGATTAACACATACAATTTGGCAGAGAGAACATGTAAAGAGCATGGGATGACTTGTTGGATTGCCTAACTGGAAACAGAAAGGTCATCTAGGACTTACTGAGGTCAGATTAGTCTGCACAGCAAGGCAGATCTTTTTGGTTAGATAGAATTTGGGTCTAACTTGAATTAGGGAGCAATATTGCATGTCCCATGTAATTGTTGAGTAAGGTCGCATAAATTCTCATGGTTAGCAAGACGTAATAGCTCTGAAGCAGTTCATGGTGGGTAGTGCATTCTGAAGAGGAATTGATTTTAGGGAACTTTGAGTTTGGAAATTCCCGCAACAAATAGAGGAATTCAGTCAGAGCAGAGTCAATGTGTTATTATTTTTCTGGTAAGTGCATAGGATCTAATATGTACCTTTCAAGTGCTGGCTGTTCTTCTAAGTGCTTGCTGTTAATTTACTCACTGAATCTTCACAGGAACTCAAATTAACAAAGTTAGCAAAAACTCTCTGAGGCACAGAAAAATTAGATAGTTTCTCCAAAGTCTCACAGCTAATAAATGGCAGAAGTAAGACCCAAACTCTGCTAATCTAGGTGCTTCTCTGTTTCCTGGTATTTGTAGAAAGATATTTATAGAAAGCATGGCTTTTGTTCCTATGAGGAATTACAATTGGGCTTTTATACCTACGCTGAAGTCTTGGACATTTCCACAGGCCCTCTGATCAATGGTTTGTAGGATGGTAGCTCTTCCAACTCTGGTCTACGAATTAATATTAATAAGAAGGGACTTCCCTGGTGGTCCAGTGGTTAAGACTCTGTGATTCCAAAGCAGGGGGTATGGGTTCGATTTCTGATTGGGGAACTAAGATTCCACATACCTCGCAGTGAGGTTAAAAAAATTTTTTTTTAAATAAAGTTAATAAGGGGCCATGACTGAGGCTCTGATTTTAAGGGTTAGCGGTGGATTTTAAAACCTTCGGTCCTGGTTGTGGAATTCTGCTCACATTGAATTCTGAATGGAAGGTTGAATTTCCTTATTCTCGTTCTTAAGCAATGAAGATGACTAAGATTAAAAAGAAAAGAAACTGTGCTTAAGTAGCTTATAGTCTAGAAACAGATAACTTAGTTCAAGGAAAAATGTTGCAAGTGTTATAAAATATTATATCTCTGCATCTGGCTTTTGGTCAGACTTATTCTTTTTTGTTTGTTTTGTCTGGAGGTTTTTTTACATTTTATTTTTATTTATTGGAAGGAATATTAAAATTTTTTTTTTTTAGATTTTGGTTCTGCTGGGTCTTTACTGTGGCCTTTGGATGCTTCCCTGAATGCTTAGGCTTTCTCTAGTTGTGTTCCATGGGCTTCTCTTGCTGTGGGTGCACAGTTTCTAGAGCACACAAGATCCGTAGCTGTGGTGCACAGGCTCTCTAGCTGTGGCGTGCAAGCGTAGGGCGTGTGGGGTCTTAGTTTCCTCATCAGAGATTGAACCTACTTCCTCTATATTGTAAAGTGGACTCTTTACCACTGGGCCACCAGGGAAGTCCCAGATTATTTAAATTCTATTGTTGTTGTTCAGTAGCTAAATCATGTACAATTCTTTACAATCCCGTGGAATGCAGCATGCCAGGATTTCCTGTCCTTCACAGTCTTCCAGAGTTTGCTCAAACTCATGCCATCAAGTCAGTGATATCATCCAACCATCTCATTCTCTGTCATCCCCTTCTCCTCCTGCCTTCAATCTTTCCCAGCAACAGGGTCTTTTCTAATGAGCCAGCTCTTTGCACAGGTGGCCAAAGTATTGGAGCTTCAATCTCAGGATTAGTCCTTCCAATGAATATTCAGGGTTGATTTCCTTTAGGATTCACTGGCTTGATCCCGTTGCTGTCCAAGGGACTCCCAAGAGTCTTCTCCAGCACTGCAGTTCAAAAGCATCAATTCTGTGGCTCTCAGCCTTCTTTAGGGTTCAACTTTCACATTTGTACATGACTACTGGAAAAACCATAGCTTTGACTATCCCAACCTTTGTCATCAAAGTGATGCCTGCTTTTTAATATGCTGTCTAGTTTTGTCATAGCTTTTCTTCCAAGGAGCAAGAATCTCACAGCTGCAGTCACTGTCCACGGTGATTTTGGAGCCCAAGAAAATAAAATAATTAAAATTCTATAGTGCTTTACAATTTTGGGGATAGCTTCCCTGATGACTCAGAGGGTAAAGCATCTACCTGCAAAGTGGGAGACCCAGGTTCGATCTCTGGGTCAGGAAGATCCCCTGGAGGAGGAAATGGCAACCCATGCCAGTATTCTTGCCTATAAAATCCCATGGATGGAGAAGCCTGGTGCAGGCTACAGTCCTATAGGGTCACAAAGAGTCGTACACAACTGAGCACTTCACTTTCTTTCTTTCTTACAATTTTTAAAAGTTGCACACAGATAATTTCATATGATCTCATAAGAATCCTTCTCCCTCCCTGTATTGGCCAGTTTTGTTCTTAACCAACTCCTGCATAGATACAGTGGATACTAAAGGAAAGGAGGTTGGAACACTGACTGGTAAGGTTAGCTGGGGCTGTGAGTCCTGAGCAGAGCAGGCTTGAGTCAAATTAGGCAGAGGTGGTACCCCCTGGTCATCAGGGGAAGATGCCAGGTTAAGGGAGGACTTTGAAATGACACAATGAGAGGCAGTGAAGAATTAGAAAGGAGGGTCCTGACCAGAGAAGAGAAGATGAAGGGGTGTTGATAGTAGGTAGAGAGTTCCAGATAGCCAAGCCTATAGACATGAGGCTTAGGACTGTATTGAAGAATCAAAGAAAAAAGAGTGAGATAGCCAACTCATTGGAAAAGACCCCAATGCTGGGAAAGATTGAGGGCAGGAGAAGAAGCGGGTGACAGAGGATGAGATGGTCGAATGGAATCACTGACTCAAGGGTCATGAGTCTGAGCAACCTCCGGGAGATGGTGAAGGACAAGGAAGCATGGGGTCGCATAGAGTCAGACATGACTTAGTGACTGGGCAACAGCAACCAGGAGATGAGAAGCAACAGGCAGAAGCACCCACCACAGACAAGTCTTACCAGAGCATTCTGCTACCATGTTCTCCACTGTAATAGGACAGCTGCAGGCTCCCCTTGGTGGCACTGGTCAAAGGATCCAGACTGAGTCTGAAGGGACCTGGCTGTGAGGATAAGGGAGCTAGTTTCTCAGAGTCTGCTGCCTCCATAGTCAAGGCTTTCTCCTTAAAAGCACTGAGGGAGAAAGGATGCTAGTGGGCACGTGGGGAGGTGGTTGAGTGTCCCCATCCTCAGTCTACTTATTTATTGCTGTTTACCACCAGTTCTCTATAATACATTCAATGAAGTTCCAGCTTATTTTGAGTTTGGTTTTTTAAACATCTCTTTTCCATTTATCTGAAACAGGCTCTTCCCCCGGTTTACAAGACAAAGACATTCCCGTGTTTGGGGACACGGATCCCATTTGCAGGGCCCACAGGTGGCGCAGTGGTAAAGAATCTGCCTGTCAATGCAGGAGAAGCAGGAGACACAGTTTTGATCCCTGAATTGGGAAGATCCCCAGGAGGAAGAAATGGCAACCCACTTCAGTATGCTTGCCTGGAACATTGCATGGACAGAGGAGCCTGATGGCCTACTGGTGCGGTCAAAAAGAGTTGGACATGACTGAGCAACTGAGCATGCACACACAATGCCATGTAGATCACAGCCATTTATGCAACAATCCCCTGGCTGCTTTTTCAGAAGCCTCTGACAAGAACCAAACCTCTCCAGTCTGAGGCTGGAACGCTGACCTATACTTGATATAAGGGGAAGTTGGGACTGACTGTTAAATATCTGAACAGCAAGAGAAAGAGGAAGCAATGAAAAACAAAAGCACCCTCTGTGTCGCAGTCACAGGACCATCTACTCTGGCAGGCCACATTGACTGAAGCCAAATGTAAGTGTAATTGGATTATACGTGTTCTTTGGTCTGGAGAAAAAAGCTGTCTGTCTGATGACACTGTGTTCCAGCCACTTTAACTGGAGTGATAACAGAACCACTGTCAGAGTCTCTAAGTTCTATTTCAGTTCTAGATCATTCTCAACAGGCTGCTCTGGCTAGAAATGGATTAGTCTGGGGACTCGGCATCTGCAAGTCTAATGACACACAGACTGAGCTCTTTTACTGGTGACTTTTTATTTTTAAATGTTTTCAAAATAATTTGCATAATAAAAATATCTATAGTTTTTGCCATTTAGCATCAGTCAGTTCAGTTCAGTTGCTCGGTCGTGTCCAACTCTTTGTGACCCCATGGACTGCAGCATGCCAGGCTTCCCTGTCCATCACCAACTCCCGGAGCTTGCTCAAACTCGTGTCCGTTGAGTCAGTGATGCCATCCAACCATCTCATCCTTTGTCGACCCCTTCTCCTCCTGCCTTCAATCTTTCCCAACATCAGGTTCTTTTCCAATGAGTCAGTTCTTCCCATCAGGTGGCCAAAGTATTAGAGGTTCAGCTTCAGCATCAGTCCTTCCAATGAATATTCAGGAATGATTTCCTTTAGGATGGACTGGTTGGATCCCCTTGCAGTCCAAGGGGCTCTCAAGAGTCTTCTCCAACACCACAGTTCAAAAGCATCAATTCTTCGGTGCTCAGCTTTCTTTATAGTCCAACTCTCACATCCATACTTGATTACTGGAAAAACAATAGCTTTGACTAGACGGACCTTTGTAGGTAACGTAATGTCTCTGCTTTCTTATATACTGTTTAGGTTGGTCATAACTTTTCTTCCAAGGAGCAAGCGTCTTTTAATTTCATGGCTGCAGTCACCATCTGCAGTGATTTTGGAGCCCCCCCAAAATAAAGTCTGTCACTGTTTCCACTGTTTCCCCATCTAGTTGCCATGAAGTGATGGGACCGGATTCCATTTAGCATTTAGATGATGGGACTGTTGTGCCATTTAGCATAACCACTGATATAACTTAGGTGTATTTGTTTTATGTTGGAGAAGGGCATGGCAACCGACTCCAGTATTCTTGCCTGGAGAAACCCATGAACAGAGGATTCTGGTGGGCTACAGGCTATGGGATTGCACATGACTGAAGCAACTGAGCACACATACACGCATTTGTCTTATGCATATGAAATTTTTATAGATAAACTGCAATGCACATAAAATTTAAAATTGATTATAATAAAATTCACATAATAAAAAAAATTATCATCTTAGCCATTTTAAAGTGACAGTTCAGTAGCATTAAGTATATTCATATTGTTGTGCAACCAACCAATCTCTGGGAAGTTTTTCAGCTTACAAAGCAAAAACTTACTTCCTCCTCCCTCCAATCCCTGAAACTTTTTTGCTTTCTGATTCTATGAATTTCTCTACTCTAATCAGCTGAAATAAGTGAAATCAAGCAGCATTTGTCTTCTTGTGACTGGCTTATTAAACTTAGCCTAATGTCCTCAAGGTTTATCCATGTGGCATGCGTCAGAATGTCCTTCATATTTAAGGCTGAATAATATTCCACTGTGTGCAAATATCACATTTTGTTTATCTGTTCATTCATCAGTGATCACTTGGTTTGCTTTCACCTTTGACAATTGTGCACAATACTGCTGTGAATTTACATGAAGTTTTATACTCTACTTTCTTACTTCCCATTGTATAAACATGTATTTTTTTTCCAAGTTGACATATAGCCTTCATAATAAACCTTTTTTCCTTGTTTTAGCATCAACATGTCAGTCCTTAAAATCCGTACACTTAAATCTTTTTCTACAGTTGGATATTGAGATGTTTCTAACTTTTCCCTCGCTGCTGATAAAAATTTTGTACCTGTGATATTTCCCCTATATTTTAGCTTATTTTCTTAGAATAGATTCTTAAAAAGTGCAATTACTAGCTTAAAAGATATGGATATTTTATGATTTGAAAGACAAGAGATGGGGGAGATAAATTAGGAGTTTGGGATTAATATATACTACTGTGAAGAAAGCTGATCGCTGAAGAATTGATGCTTTTGAACTGTGGTGTTGGAGAAGACTCTTGAGAGTCCCTTGGACTGCAAAGAGATCCAACCAGTCCATTCTAAAGGAGATCAATCCTGGGTGTTCATTGGAAGGACTGATGCTAAAGCTGAAACTGCAATACTTTGGCCACCTCATGCGAAGAGTTGACTCACTGGAAAAGACTCTGATGCTGGGAAAGGTTGGGGGCGGGAGGAGAAGGGGACGACAGAGAATGAGATGGCTGGATGGCATCACCAACTCTATGGACATGAGCCTGAGTGAACTCCGGGAGTTGGTGATGGACAGGGAGGCCTGGCGTGCTGTGATTCATGGGGTCGCGGAGAGTCGGACACGACTGAGCAACTGAACTGAACTGTATATAAAATAGGTAAACAGTAAGGACCTATTGTATGGCACAGGGAACTGTACTCAATAATAACCTATAATGGAAAAGAGTCTGAAAAAAATTATATATACATATTAATATATAACTGAGTCATTCAAAACTTGGAACTAACACAACATTGTAAACTAACTATACGTCAATTTAAAAAATTATTCCAAAAGCAGAAAATGAAAAAAGACAAGAGATAGAAAGCCAAATTGCTTATTAAAAGAACTGTATCTATTTGCACACTAAGTGTATTTGAATTTATATTTCCCTATATTCACAATGAGCTTCCCATGTGGCTCAGCGGTAAAGAATTCTCCTGCCAATGCAGGAGTCAAGGGTTCGATCTCTGGATTGGGAAGATCCCCTGGGTAGGAAATGGCAACCCACTCCAGCATTCTTGCCTGCGAAATTCCATGGACAGAGGAGTCTGGCCGGCTACAGTCCATGGGGTCTCAAAGAGTTGGACGCAACTGAGCATATACTCCCACCAGCTTTTTTCCCCCTAACTTTAGAAATTTAAACAGGAGGAAGATAAGAACTCACCTGTGTTTGATAGACAATGCTCTGATTATTAACAATGATGAGCATTTATGAAAACACTCCAAACTTGGCTAGTCTGTAAGTACTAGTATGGCTACAGTTAACGGAAAATATATAATTGTAACCTTGCCAACTCCTTGATTTTTAGCCCAGCAAGACCTATATTGGAATTCTGACCTCCAGAACTCTAACATAATATGTTTGTGTTGTTATAAGCCATTAAGTGTGTGGTAATTTGTTACATCAGCAATAGCAAACTCATATACTCCCTTCCTCCTGTTTCTGTTGCTTCCCTCCTATTTCTTTTTCCAGTTTTTCTTTAAATCTCTCTCTTTTTTTTAAGCCCTAAGTTGGAAGTTCCCCAGTTAATTAAGACAATTAAGAGGGGCTACCACTTGCACAATTAGGGCAACTCTGCTGCTACTCTGCTCAAAAGTTGTATTAGCTCTTTTATAAATTATTTATATTCTTTGCATGGCCTTCCCAGGGGGTGCTCATGGTAAAGAACCCACTTGTCAAAGCAAGAGTCACAAGAGTTTGATCCCTGGGTCAGGAAGATCCCCTGGAGTAGGAAATGGCAGTCCACTCTAGTATTCTTGCCTAGAGAATCCCATGGACAGAGGAGTCTGGTGGGCTACCATCTAGGGGGTCGAATAGAGTCGGACATGACTGAAGTGACTTAGCATGTACGTTCTTTGCCCTAATGATGACTCTTCAATGTCATCAAAGTATAGACCTATAGGGCCACTCCAAGCTTCCATAATGAGCCATACTCTCCCATGTAACCCATCTACCCAGTCATCAACACAAGAAATATTTACTGGAGGCTGCTATGTGCTACGCATTGAGCTAGCATCGGGATATAAAAATGGAAGTGCACAATCGATGCCTCCAAAGGGGCCACGGGAGTTGGATTTTTATACTTGAGAATTGCAGGGGTTTTTTTTGTGTCTTTTTTTTAAATTGGCCCTGTGGGTGTTCTAATATGTGTTTATTTCCAGAAAGCAACTGGATATGCGGAGCTCTTTGACTAAGTAACAAGGGACAGGATCTGTACCCTGGTTCCGTTGTGTCTTCCAATTTGTATTCAGACCCAGACAAAAGTTACTGTGTTTGATGATAGATAAGCATGGATGGAAAACAGTGTAGCCCGGTGCATCTTTGTTTAGGATAATTTCTCCCCGCTCTTTGTGCTCTTCAGTGCTGCTTTCCTCCCTGTGACGCAGGCAGCTAAGGTTCCAATTAAATCTTTGTGGACAAAGGGCACACATGGCCTCCTCTGATAACCTGTGGCAATAAATCCACCAGCAGAACCACTTTATGAGAAAAGTCCTGCTGAACTGTTAACAGCTGGCAATACCTCACTGAGTACCTCATACCAGGTGAACTCTAAGGTAAGATGTTTCTCTTTCTGGCCACATTTAATCCTTCTCTATAATTTGTGTCTCTGAGTAGAGAATTATGACTTTAAAATTTACTACTGATTTGTTGATAAATTCCTGGTTTTGTTTGGTTTGGTGTTCCTTTGGTTTTGATCACTTGTATATTTTTGATCTGTTCTCAGAGTACTTATTTTATTCCATTTTACATCTTTTAGTTTTCCATTGTTTTTCTTTTTAGTCTTTTCTTATTTTCTTGTGTATGCATTTCTTATATATCCTGAGTCAATTTGTATTTAAAAATAGTTTTTCCTTATATTTCGAGAAATGAAGATTCTTAAATGATTTGCAGGCATTTTCTGGTTATTTCTTAATTTCTGATCTGAAAATTTGGTTCCCTGGGCGCCCCTCAGTCACTTGGATCTATAGTGTGGACGGTATTTTTCCTCCAGCCCTTGCTTTTGAACAGAGTAGCTCACTGCTTGGATATTTCTAACATGTGAAGTTGACTATTGAACCCCAATGATAATCATTTAAAATTATTTATTTCTTATATTATGAAATTAGTTAATTGTAGAATAAGTTATAGAGTAACTCAAAAATAACATAATTTCCCATTGATTATAATAACTCTTGTGTGGCTCTTGTGTATCTTTCTATTCTTCTAAAATGGTGCATCTATATTTTTTACATAATTGAGGTCAGGCTAATACAGTCTAATATCCTTTTTTTCTTAACATATTAACGATATTTTCTAAATCATCAAAATTATTTGAAGACATTATTTTTGAGAACTATTTATATTCTACCATCAAAATGTATCATTTCTTCACTAACATAAATAAGATTATTTATTTTAAACATTTAATTATTTACTTGAAAATATTTGACTGTATTTCTGATTATTTTATTAAGATAGGTTTCAAATTAAGGGGAACACAATTTTTTGAGCCTGGTATGTTTCTTGACAGTAATCTATTTCAAACATTATAAAATTGGAATTGTTGTTGCTACAACAGCAATAACATAAAAGAAAATGGAATTCTTCCCAGCAACTGTTATTACCTGAAGTTTAACAAAGTACTGTGACTTCTTGTTGACTAATGAGGTGAAGTCCTAAGTAGAAAATGAGTCATTAAAGCTAGGATTTTACTTACACAGAGTAGCACACATTTCTGAGCAGGAGTTTGTAAGCTTAAACAAAAAAATAGGTGTGTTTCTAGTACCACAGAACAAGGAAAGGTGGTGGGTACTTTCCTGCAAGTTAAAAAAAATACTTGGGATTTTGTTCTAGTTTGTCACTAATTGTGTGACCTGAGACAAACCTCTTAGCTTCTTGAATCTCAGATTTCTCATCTGTGAGATGAAAAGGCTGGTCAAGGTCAGTGTTTCTTGCTGGCAGCAAAAGTTTTAATAACATTGTGGCATATGGGCTACTTTGGGGTGGTACATAGATGTAGAATATTATTTTTTTGACATAGCACATAAAGTTATGTTTTTAAACAATAGTGTTTCAGCTTTTTAAAAGAGTGGCTTTAGGGGAAAAGATTAAGTAAATAACAATACAAGTAGTCCTCAGATATGCCATAAACTACCAAGGTGGTGGGCAAATGCCGGATGTTTGAGAAACACAGAACTCCATGATACTCTATAAAGCCTGTTAATGTGCAGGGTAAAGTTCCAGATATAAAAAGCAGTACTTTCTTGGAAGGCATTCCAGGAATGGGATAGAGTTATGGAGATGAATAAGACGTGAACAGAGATGGAGCACGGAAAAGTTCAAATACCATCTGATCTTTGGGAGTTTGGGATTAGCCGATGCAAACTATTATATATAGGATGGATAAACAACAAGGCCAGGGAACTATATTCAGTAACCTGTGATAAACCATAATGGAAAAGAATATGAAAAAGAATACATACATAGATATAACTGAATCACCTTGCTGTACAGCAGAAATTAACCCAACATTGTAAATCAACTATACTTCAAGAAAATATTTTTTAAAAATGAAAAAAAAAAAACACCAAAACAAATACCATCCTATCACTTGAACTCTTTGTGCTTCTCAGTTTAATCATGAGTTTCACTTTTCTGGACAGAATTTCTCCCTTCTTTCTGCAAAGACCTGTAACTATAACAGGATCCTCCCTGAGAACCTGGTGGAGAAGTTGCCCTGGCCCAGCCCTCAGCATGCTCAGGGCAGCCTTGGATGCTCCTCAGCGGTTACTGGAGAAGGGGAGGGCATCCCGGAAGCTGGTGCTGCTGGTTGTGTTTGTTGCTCTGCTCCTGGACAACATGCTGCTCACTGTGGTGGGTACGTTTGGGGGTCTTGGTGCTGGGGGTTAATTTGCTCTGTGCCCCAGGGGGCAGCATGTGCCCTGTCAGAACTCTGCAGTGAATGGACTGGAGACTTTTTCCTTTTGTGCTTGAAGACACCAAGATTGCTATGGATTGGAGGAAACAGCAGGAAATGGAGTCTGCAACTTGCCAACCTTTGCTGAAAGACCCCAGAGGTTCAAAGAGATGGGGGTTCAGAGAGCATCTGACTGAATCAAAGAGGCTGACCTGGAGCCAGAACTGGAAATCCTTTTCTTCCTCCCCCTACTCCTGTCCAGGGTGCTAATTATTCCAAAGGCCTCTGGAATAGTATCTTCTCACTGTGTTGCTTTTGTCTCTTCTGTCAAAATAACACACTCTATGCTGTGCTTAGTTGCTCAGTCATGTCTGATTCTTTGCTACCCCTTGGACTGTAGTCCGCCGGGCTCCTCTGTCCATGGGGATTCTCCAGGCAAGAATACTGGAGTGGGTTGCCATGTCTTCCTCCAGGGGATCTTCCTGATCCAGGAATCGAACCTGGGTCTCCTACATTGAAGAATTGCAGGTGAATTCTTTACCAGCTGAGCTGCCAGGGAAGTCCAACATATTCGATGTGGATTTCCAACTCCTTATCCAAATCTTACTTTCCTATGGCTCATTCCCTCCCAGTTCTTCTTTTTAAGTTGGTAGTGTATTAATTTTTACATTTAGTTATGCTGGTATATAAATGGGTGCCAACATATTTCCCCTCGGATAAAATGCATGCATGCATGCTGTGTCACTTCCGTTGTGTCCAGCTCTTTGAGACCTTCTGAACTGTAGCCCACTAGGCTCCTCTGTCCTTGATATTTTCCAGGCAAAAATACTGGAGTGGGTTGCCATGCCCTCCTCCAGGGGATCTTCCCCACCCGGGGACTGAAGCTGTGTCTCATTATGTTTCTTGCATTGGCAGGCGCATTTACCAGTAGCACCAACTGGGAAGTCCCTTGGGTAAAATATATGCTTCTAAACAAGAATCTTCTTGAGACAAATTTAAATCCAGTACAGTCAGTTCTTATTTGTGGTAGTTATACTCTATAAAGTTTCTGTGAACATTGGATTTATTTATCTATATTCACATTTATTTATGGCCTCACTTGGGGCATGCTGGGTCTTAGTTTCCTGACCAGGGGTCGAACCCATGACCCTGTAGTGAAAGCATGGAGTCTTAGCCACTGGACCACCAGGAAAGTCTCTGAGCACTGGATTTAGTCAATTAATATTTAGTCAGTTGCCTGCAATGCAGGAGCCATAGGAGACTCAGATTCGATCCCTGGGTCGAGAAGAACCCCTGAAGGAGGGCATGGCAACCCACTCTAGTATTCTTGCCTGGAGAATCCTATGGATGGAGGAGTCTGGTGGGCTATAGTCCAGAGTCGGGCACAACAGAATTGACTTGGTGTACATATATGCATGCATGCATTTAGTCAATTAATATTGTAATAACAATTAAATAATTGCTCCTTGGGAAAATACACACATACACACGCATACCCCATATAGATTATAATCTTAAATTAAAAAAAAATGTTATCTGTTCTGGTAGATTGTTTTTTTTTTTTTTTTTTACAAAAGAGATAGCGAGGTTCAGAAGTGTTAAGTGACTTGCCTGAGGCAGCCCCACTAACAGGTGCCGAGTGGATTCAAGCTCTGCCCAACTGGCCCCAGAGCTGCACCTTCTTGCCCTGCACTGCTCCTCCCCACCTCATGCTCCGCATATCTGTATAAGAGTGAAACAAGAAGGCAGAGCCTGCCTTGTTCAGCCTCAGCTACAAAACTGAACATCTGATGACTCAGTGTTTTCTGCATGTATGTCTGAGAAAAACCGTACTGGCTCTGTGAGCATTGATTTTGGTGATTACAAATAAATGTTAGCCGGTGAGTGAATGAGCCAATATGGAGTCCAGGAATAATGAGGACCAGTTGTATGATGGTTGGAATTCAGGCACTTGAGCTAATGGGATAATTTGGGCAGGCACAGTCTTTTTTTTTTTTTTCCGGCTGTGCTGGGTTCTTGTTGTGGCTCACAGGTTCTTCGTTGATGCCCCCGGGCTTTCTCTAGTTGTGGTGAGTAGGGGCTACTCTATAGTTGCAGTACATGAACTTCTCGTTGTGGTGGGTTCTCTTGTTGCAGAGCACAGCCTCTAGGGCACATGGACCTCAGTAGTTGTGGCATACATGTTTAGTTACCCCACAACATGTGGGATCTAAGTTCCCGGACCAGGGATCGAACCCGTGTCCTCAGTTGAAAGGTGGGTCCTTAACCACTGGACCACCAGGGAAGTCCTGGCACAGCCTTTGAGTAGACTTCAGATCATGTCACTTAGACATCTCCATGAGCATAAATCTGGATTACGTGGTAATGTCCCTGAACTGACTAACAGTCAAAAGACAATCTGGCCTTAGCCCTCATGACTGTACTTCAATTTCAGTGCCCATCGTGCCCACCTACCTCTATGCCATAGAGTCCAAAGACATCAATGGTTCTCTGTACCTCGGCTCCACCACAACTTCCCAGCCTGCCCTCACTCCCGCCTTTTCCACCATCTTCTCCTTCTTTGAAAACAACACCGTGGCTATTGAAGAAAGTGTGCCCAGTGGCATAGCAAGGACAAGTGGCATTTCTGGCACCATCTCCCCTCCAGTCGCTGAAGCCATCCCAGCACATGGAAACAGCTGCTTTCAAGCCACAGAGTTCCTCAAGGAAGAGAACATACGGGTTGGGGTTCTATTTGCTTCCAAGGCTCTGATGCAACTTCTTGTCAACCCCTTCGTGGGACCTCTTACCAACAGGTATCTTGATGGGCGCAGTGCCATATAGGGGACTCAGGGACTCAGAAATAGGAGGACGGGCTAAGATATCATACAGGTGGTTAGAAGGGATAAAGGTGATTACTTGTCTGCATCCCAGGCAGTCAGGTGTTTGGGAAGAACAACCCAGTATTGGTGTAATGCTGCGGGTTTCAGGTTTTTTTGTAATGTCACAACTGTTTAGTACCAAGAAGAGAACCAGTGAACAGAAGTATTCTATTGGTGTTATTTCATTGCCCTGGAACATGGTTTAAATGGGGAAAAGGTGGAAATAGGACAAGCCTATTGCAGTCTAGAGTGCTGCCCTCTTATTACTTCATGGTTCGGATTATTCTGATGTTTCAAAAAGATATGCACTGTGCATATCTTTTCTGTTATCTTTTATCTTTTCTGGAAAAGAGGATTTGGGTCCTGGCTAACAGGTAAATTTGCTTGTTTATTTGTATGTATCCATGTGTCATATTCCATCTCCATACCTGCATTCAGAGACACTCAAATGACTACATTTCTGTTCCCAATTACATGAAACAATATATTGCAAGTACATGGATGGCTATTGGACTTGTATCTTTTTTTTTTAATTCCCTTTTAGGATCGGATATCACATCCCCATGTTTGCTGGCTTTGTTATCATGTTTATCTCCACAGTTAGTAAGTAATTTGTTCCCGCTATTCTTCCCTTCATTGATTAACTTTGATTTTATCACATGCATTACAGAGAAGATAGCCAAGTCAAGTTAGCTAATTAGTCATTTGACTAAGTGGCCTATGACACTGATTTAAATGCTTTACAGTTTTGTTATGGGGACCAGAGCAGTAGAGACAACTTGGTCCATGTGGCATTCGTATCTGTGCTCAGTTGCTCAGTTGTATCTGACTCTTTGTGACCCCTTGGGATTATCCCAACAGGAATACTGGAATGGGTTGCCATTTCCTCCTCTAGGGGATCTTCCTGACCCAGGAATCGAACCTGAATCTTCTGCATCTCCTTCCACTGGCAGGTGGATTCTTTACCACTGAGCCAACTGGCAAGCCCGACATTGGTATATTACACTGTAAAAGAACAGATAGTTCACTTCATTCATCTGGGGAAAATTGTGAAGGCTGTTTTAATATGTATAATATAGTGTGTGTGCGTGCGTGTGTGTGTGTGTGTGTGTGAGTAATCCCTTGAATGAGTTTAGTACAAACCTCCCACTTCCCATCTTTGAGAATAGGTCATAGTATTTTGATTTACAAGGGTAAAGGGCAGCTAACAAAAAATCTAAAATGGTCAATAGCAACTGGCAAATTCAAAAAAGTTTACTGCCTTCAAAGAAGGCCGTTAAAGTTATAGATTTAGAAAATAAATTTGCTAAGGAAACAAGAAAGAGAAAGACAAATAGTCTACTCAGCATCAGATAAACGTTCCCAATAAAATGGAGATAAAATGAGAATATTAAGTGAAATAAAATATACCTGGAAATTGACCCTGAAAAAATAAGAAAGAATGAATACGGGGCGAGGGTGAGGGGGTGGGGAGAGGTTAATAAAGGGGAAGGCAGCTTGGTGCCTCTGCTGCCTCTCCTGCAAGTAACACACCCATTCTCTCTTGTTTCTCTTTTCCAAATTACTTGTCTATTTATTTATTTGTGGCTGTGCTGGGTCTTTGGTGATGTGTGTGGGGTTTCTCTAGTTATGGCGAGTGGGAGCTACTCTCTAGTTGCAGTGTGAGGGCTTCTCATTGTGGTGGCTTCTCTTATTTCAGAGCACAGGCTCTAGAGTTCATGGGCTCAGTAGTTTTGGGGCAGGGGCTTAGCTGCCCTGCAGCATGTAGGATCCTCCTGGCCCAGGGATGGAACTCATGTCTCCTGTGTTGACAGGCAAATTCTTAACCACTGGACCACGAGGGAAGTCCCTCCCTCTTGTTTTTTTTACTACCTTTCTATTGCTTTTCTATTTTTCCTATTGTTCCTCCTGAAGCTTCCATCTCTTCCAGAATAGAACTTGACTCCTTTCTACCAGTGCTTAACAGGAACTTGTTTCATTCAGGGCTGAAAGGTACAAAGTGCAGGAGCTCCATGTGTGAAGTTCTATCTGAGAACGTAAGCCTACTTTTGACATTCTAATTGAATCACAGAAAATGAAGAACTTAAAGTTGGAAATCTTTATTGAACTTCTAAGAGCTCAACCTAGGCTGAAAGTGATGAAAGTGAAAGTTGCTCAGTCATATCTGACTCTTTGCGACCCCATGGACTATACAGTCCATGGAATTCTCCAGGCCAGAATATTGGAATGGGTAGCCTTTCCCTTCTCCAGGGGATCTCCCCAACCCAGGGATTGAGCCCAGGTTTCCTGCATTGCAGGCAGATTCTTTACCAGCTGAGTCGCAAGGGAAGCCCAAGAATACTGGAGTGGGTAGCCTATTCCTTCTCCAGCAGATCTTCCTGACCCCAGAATTGAACTGGAGTTTCCTGCATTGCAAGTGGATTCTTTATCAACTGAGCTATCAGGGAAGCTCCAACCTATGCTAAGCAGTAAATTAAAAAGTAATAAGGTGCTCTGTTTCATCAAATGAGAGGGATATAATTCATTTCTATGGTGCATATGAATGATGCCTTGATGGTGAAAAGTCACTGAGGGAATGTAAAGACGAAAACATGTGGTTCTACACATCTTGGAGTTCTTGTGGTTCTTGGAGTTCGGTTCTTATTTATTTTTGGCTACGTTGAGTCTTCACTGTGGCAAGCAGAATCTTTCGTTGTGCTGCGTGGGCTTCTCTCGCGCTGTGGTGCACAAGCTCCAGGGTGCATGGGCTCTGTAGTTTGCAGCACACGGGCTCTGTAGTTTGCAGCACACGGGCTCTGTAGTTTGCAGCACACGGGCTCTGTAGTTTGCAGCACACGGGCTCTCTAGTTTGCAGCACACGGGCTCTCTAGTTTGCAGCACACGGGCTCTCTAATTTGCAGCACACGGGCTCTGTAGTTTGCAGCACACGGGCTCCCTAGCTGTGGAGCATGGGTTCAGTCATTGCCACACATGTGGCAGTAGTTGCCCCATGACATGTGGGATCTTAGTTCTCTGACCAAGGATTGAATCTATGTCCCCCTCATTGGAAGGCAGATTCTTTTTTTTAAAAATAAACTCCATTAGAAAAAGATTTATTTACTTGATTTATTTTTGGCTGCGCTGGGTCTTCGTTGCTGTGCACGGGCTTTTTCTGGTTGTGGTGGGTGGGGGTTATTCTCCCAATCTCATCGTTGCAGTGGCTTCTCTTGTGGCAGAGCACAAGCTCTTGGCATACGGGCTTCAGTAGTTGTGGTGCATAGGCTAAGTTGCCCCACAGCATGTGGGATCTTTCTGGACCAGGTATCCTATCCATGCCCCCTGCATTGGCAAGTGATTCTTGACCACTGGACCCCAGGGGCTTTCCTGGGCACTTGATGCTTGCCTGGGAGACACAACAAACACGCTGCAAAATTAGATAATGCAGTGTGCTAGTGGATCCCATACTTTTTAGCATAAGG
Organism: Moschus berezovskii; assembly: GCF_049115385.1. NCBI lineage: Eukaryota > Metazoa > Chordata > Mammalia > Artiodactyla > Moschidae > Moschus > Moschus berezovskii. The sequence goes on along the minus strand of NC_142466.1, from coordinate 74,502,574 downwards.
TCCTTGCCTGATTCTCTGCCAAGAACTCATGTTTTGAAAGCTTTCTTATCTACCAAACTGTGTATTAAATAATAATTATTATTTCTATGCCATAACCAGTGTTGCTATACTGCGTTGGCCTAACTCTAGCAAACATTTGGTGTTTAGGGGATCCTGAGTAGCATTCTTTCAGGGTTTTGTCTTTTATTTTAAAAAGTATTTATTTATTTTATTTTTTGCTGGCCTAACTCTAGCAAACATTTGGTGTTTAGGGGATCCTGAGTAGCATTCTTTCAGGGTTTTGTCTTTTATTTTAAAAAGTATTTATTTTTTTTATTTTTTGCTGGATCTTTCTTGCTGCACTGGCCTTTCTTCAGCTGCAGTGAGGGGGTTCTTCGTTGCAGTGCTCAGGCTTCTTATTGCTGTGGCTTCTCCTGCTGTGGAGCACAGGCTCTAGGTGTGCAGGCTCAGTAGTTTCCGCTCCAGGGCTCTAAAGTACAGGCTCAATAGTTGTGGCACTCTGGCTTAGTTGCCCCGCAGCAAGTAGAATTTTCCTGGACTAGGTACTGAACCCATGTTTCCTGCATTGGCAGGCAGATTCTTATCCACTGTGTCACTAGGGAAGTCCCCTTCAGGGTTTTTAAATACTAAATGAGGTTGCTGATGCCCATCACTCTCCCTAAGGGCCCCTAGCTGAAAACAAACTTAATGTAATTAGGAGTTAAATGGTGGCCTGTGTTAGGGGTGCAAAATTACTTTAGTCTTCCTAAACAGGAGGGACCAACCACCCAGTTTGCCTGGGACTGAGGGGCTTTCCAGGATGTGAGATTTTTGATTTTAAAACCTCAAAGGTCCTAGAGGCTTCCCTGGTGGTCCAGTGGTTAGGATTCCATGCTGCCACTGCAAGGGGCACAGGTTCAATTTCCTGGTTGGGGAACTAAGATCCCACATATTGTGAGGTGTGGCCAAAAAAATAAAATAAGATAAAGTAGTTTTATTTTTGGTTTTTTAAAGAACCTCCATACTGATCTCCATAGTGGCTGCCTCAATTTACATTTCCACCTACAGTGCAAGAGGATTCCCTTTTCTTCACTCCCTCTCCAGCCTGTATTGTTCGTAGATTTTTTTGATGATGGTCATTCTAAACAGCGTGAGGTGATACCTCATTAAAGTTTTGATCTTCATTCCTTTAATAATTAGTGCCTCTTGACCTAGATGGGTGGAATGGATGGGTGCAAATGAGGTCCAAGAAGGAGGAAATATATGTGTATATATATAGCGCTTTGACTTCATTGTACAGCAGAAACTGGCACAACATTGTAAAGCAGCAACTATACACCAATAAAATAAATAAATAAAAATAAAACAAAATCATGAAGGTCCTGGGCAAACAGGGATGAGTTGGTCAAACTATTCTCAGAGGACACAGGGGTAGCAGACCTTGAACAGATTGAAATCAGAAAGCCTGGGAGAGATCATTAGAAGTCTGGCAGGGAGAGGCCAATCATTTGCATGTTTGGGAGACGGTGTGATCATGTGGGGAAGTAATGGGGTAAGATTATAAGCACAGTCATTGTAATGAATGGGCAAAGGGGTTCAACGCTGCTGATGCAGACACTTTGGGAGCAAGTCTTCCTTTCTGCGGTGTTGTCTTAGCATCTGGGATGAGACATGTCTGGACTCATCAACCTTACCTCCAACACTCTGTAATTTAGTCTCTGATAACGTACTCCTGTTTGGCCCTCGGTTTCATGCGTGCTTGTCAGTCTCTGGTAGACTGCATCTCTTCAAGGGTGTGAACTGGGTGGTTTCTTTGTTTCATATTGCTGCAGAGTCCAGCACAGCTGCCTGATCAGTATTACTTAATAAATACTCACTGATCTGACTTGGTTATAAGATTTTCCAATATGAGGGGAAGGATCCGATTGAATCACAAGATATTCTTTTCTACCCAATACCCATGGACCTTCAAGTACACATAGCTTTTGTCTCCCACTCCAGATGACCCAATAGAACCCAGCTATAGCAAAGATCAAATCAGGTTGTTGCATGTGGAGAATCCAAAAGTAGGGTCCAGGGACTAGTTCTCAGTTCAGGGCATTGGGTTCATGTTCAGCCCTGACTCCAGTGGGCAGGATGTTGGGCTTTAAGCAGGAAATGTGCCACCCAGCCTTCTGTCCACCATGTGGTGCATCAGGTTTATGCTTCTTTGGTTTCTCAGTCTTCCTGTCAATTATAACACAATCCTAATTAAGGGAGAAGATTAGAAAAGCAGCTCTGAAAACAGGGAGCAGTGATCATTCTTTATTAAAACATGAGCATAATGGCTCATGTCTATAATATCGTGAGCCCATCTACTGGTGGCCAGACCATCAAAGGCCATTTGCTAACTGGGGAATTCTTGCTATTCTCTTTGCCCAGTGTTTGCCTTTTCTGGTACCTATACTCTGCTTTTTGTGGCCCGAACTCTTCAAGGCATTGGATCTTCGTTTTCATCTGTTGCAGGTAATGTTGACATCTTAAATACACACACATTTCTTACCATCTCTTACTATTAATACTTTCAGACCCTATAAAATTTATATGAAGAAATTAAGGAAACTATCATCAGAAAATGCAGAAATTGTGATTCAAAAACAAGATAATTATAGAGTTGCTGGCAGGGCCTGTAAATCCCTAAGCCTGATGTAACTTTCTCTGGTAATATTTAGGTGGAGTTAGCTCAGGTCAGATCAAACCCAAGGCAAAAGGTGCAGCCAGCAAAGTTTTAATTTAATGCCACTCTGTGGTCTTTTCTCTGTCCCCCTCTTAATGTTTTATAGAAACAGTAATATTGATACTATTGGTAACAATATCCCAGTTTGCAAAGTATTATCAAATACATGACTTCATGTAATCCTATGAAGTAGAGATTTTATGCCATTTTACATGTAAGTAAATGGAAGTAAGAGCCCAGCCCACACTCTCTCCCAGATGCTTTCATACTCTTCCATGGGCACCTTCATTGAATAGAGCAGTGTTCTATGTCCATGGGTTTTCCTTCCCTGACCTACTCCCTATCCATGGATTCAGGGAAATGATAAAGTGATATGAAATACAGGATCATTGGATAATGGTATTCTGCATTCAGAGACTTTTGCACTTCCAATAATATTCTGAGCAGAAGGGGTGGGTCATGTGGGCATTTGGGGGACCCTCGGGGACGGTATGTGTAAAATACTATGAGTTAGGCTCTATAAAACCCTTCCAGTTGAAACTCTAGTTAAGATGACTCCTGGAGATATAATAGGGCCAAGACCAAGGACTCAATGAGAGTGGCAGAGACAGTATGCTAATTCTGCCTGCCTATCTCCTTTCAGGTCTTGGGATGCTGGCCTGTGTCTATACTGATGACCATGAGAGAGGGCAGGCCATGGGAATTGCCTTGGGGGGCCTGGCCTTGGGAGTGCTGGGTGAGTGGCACCTGGGAGATATCTCCAGGAGGCAGGTATTTCTAAGGTCTTGGAAAACAGTATTTTCCTTCCTTCTCTGTTCAACCATGCTTTGATTCCTTCTGAAGTTCTGCCTAGGGAAAGCAGAATCTCTTTCCCTTTAAGAAGCTAAATAGCCCATAAGGGGCTGGGAATGGTCCAGACACCTAGTCTACTCATGGAAGTGAATCTTCACATGTTAGCAGCTGCTACCTCATCTCTGCTTCCATACATGGCCAGTGCTTTCAACTGGGGACCATGCTATTTGCCAGATTTTGTGCTAAATATATACAGAATCTTTTTTAAATCCTCACCACCACAGTGTGAAGGAGGAATGATTGTCCCCATTACACAGATGAGGATTAAAAAGGTTCACAGTCATCCAAGGTCACATGGCCAAGAAATGCCAGAGGCAGAATACAGACTCAGATTTTCTAGGCTCGAATCCCAAGCTCCAAATCCTAAGGTTATACTTTCTTTGAGGTTCATTTGAAATCTAGTTTAATCGGTCAGTCCAACAAGACACACACTTTTACTGAGTACATATTATATACACTGTGTTGTTGCTCAGTCTCCAAGTTGTGTCCAACTCTGTGACCCCATGGACTGCAGCCCTCCAGGCTTCCCTGTCCTTTGCTGTCTCCCTGAGTTTACTCAAACTCAAGTCCATTGAGTCAGTGATACCAGCCAACCATCTCATCCTCTGTCACCCCTTTTCTTGCCTTCAGTCTTTCCTAAGGCATTATGTACATGCCAAGTACAATGCTAGCACAAAGGGCATACAGCTCAGAAGTCTCAGATGTGGTTCCTGCCTTCTAAGAGTTTGCAAGCTAATTGAGAAGAAGACACCAAGCATCTCTCCCCGGCCCTACTCTTTACCCCCATGGTGAGGACAGGGAACCAAAGTTCTACTCTGTGTTAGTATCCGCTTCCCCAAACACCCAAGCTAAGACTTGGGTGTTTCCTTGTCTCGTTTATCACCTTTCATTCCCAAATGAATAAGCCCACTATATCCTCCTGGCTCAAGGCCAGTTCCTCTTCACATCTCACTTAGAACGTGGCATCAGCTGCCTGCCTGATCTGTATGTTGCCTCCTTCCTCCAAGGTGCCTCCGGAAGAAGCTTCCTATGCCCAGAGCTTGTGGTTCTCCCCCACCAGAAAAGCACTGGTGCTTCTCTCTTGCCCACAAGACCAAATACATGCTTTATTTGCATACATGGAGCCCTTGGCTATTCAGTCTCAACCTTCCCCACTCTCCTGTCTCCCAAACACTCTTATTTTAGTAACAGGGTTGTTGTTTAGTTGCTATGTTGTGTCTGATGCTTTGTGACTGTATGGACTGTAGCCCACAAGGCTGCTCTGTCCATGGGATTCTCCAGGCAAGTATACTGGAGTGGGTTGCATTTCCTTCTCCAGGGGATCTTCCTGACCCGAGTATTGAACCCACATCTCCTGCATTGGCTGGTGGATTCTTTACTGCTGAGTCACCAAAAGTTCCCACTCTCCTGGTCCCCCAAATACTCCTATTCTAGTGACAGGGACTTTCTTATATTGCTTCTTTTTTCTGACACCTCTGTGTTCTTCACACATGCTTTATGCTCACCTGTATTAACTACTTAACAAAGCCCCTATGGCCACTTGAACTCACTCTACTGTGATTACATGGGCTAGTGGTAAACAGCCCACCTGCCAATGCAGAAGATGTGGATTTGATCCCTGGGTTGGGAATGTCCCCTGGAGAAGGAAATACAACCCATTATATTGTTCTTGCCTGGAGAATCCCATGGACAGAGGAGCCTGTTGGGCTACAGTCCATAGGGTCACAAAGAGTCGGACATGACTGAAGCAACTGAGCACACATGCACTATGATTACTTAGCACTTTGCAGATGGAAGCTTTTCTTTCCCCTGTTTTTTAAATTTTAGTTATTATGATTATTATTTTTATTATTGGAGTATAATTTCTTTACATGGAGCCTTTACTTTTCATCATGTTCTAATTATTTGGGTCACACACCCCCATGCCTACTCACACATTTCTTCCACTAGAAACTGAACCCCTTGAAAGCAGGTCGTCTTCATCTCTGAATCCTCAGAGGCTTATGTTCTCCTGCAGCGCTCAGCCCCTTGCAAGTCCTCATGAAGTGCTCACTGGATGAACATGAATGGGTCATGCTCCCTGGGAACTGGTCCTCACCTCCGGAATCCATGGCTATTTTCCTTTTCAGTAGGGGCTCCCTTTGGAAGTGTGACTTATGTGTTTTTGGGGAAGACTGTACCCTTCCTCATCTTGGCCTTCCTGGCTCTTCTGGATGGAGGTGAGTCACCATAGGAGGCACCGGACAGGTGAGAGTCCCAGTCAGGTTGGAAATGGATTATGCTGTGGTGTCCGGGTCGACACGTCTGGGTGGATCGGGGGCTGCCCCATTGTAAGAAGGAGGGAAGCAGCTCAGGGAGTTAGATCTGTAAGGAGCAGAGTGCTGACAACGTGGCCATCATTGGATCTTCCAACTAGTAAGTGGACACACTGAACTAGTTCTCTCTCTCTCTTCCTTTCTTAGCACTCCAGCTCTGCATCCTGCAGCCTTCTAAAGTCTCTCCTGAGGTGAGTGAATACCAAGCTCCATTGCCGACAGAGAGAGAATGGCTGAGTGTAGTGACCCAGGCTTGCCTGGACCATTCCTATCAAGTCACAAGGAGAAAGGGGAGTGGAGCTAGAGAAAGCTAGAACTGTCCTGGATTCCCAAGAGGGTCATTTTTAGGGGAGGGGGAGGAAGTCTGGCTTGATGTTGGACCAAGATGGAGGAAGGGCCTTATAAAGAGTCAAAGAAACCTTTGACTACTGCTACTGAGTCATATATAGTAAGTCAGAACCAGGGTGACAATGACATTGGGACCTGAGTATTTGTAGTTATAACATCTTCACGTCTCAGAGGTAAAGAAGACCTTGGAGGCCATCCCAACATTTCCCCCCACAGAGGCCTTACAGACTGTCATTCTGTAGCAGTTAAATATCAGAGTTGGTCTTTATCTGACTCCAAGACAGAGATGGCTCTGAGAAATTCATATCAGACCATGAAGAGAGATAAGAAAGTATAGACAATATGGGAAAGTTTGATCCAAAGATCTTGATTTTGTAGCCAAGTCAGACAGTACTGTTGGTATCCTTTGGGCGCGCTACTTGTGATTGGTGTCTCAAGTGAGGTTCAGTCTGTGGGGTCTACACCATGAAAGTGAAAGTGTTAGTTGCTCAGTCATGTCCAACTCCTTGCAACACCCTAGACTGTAGACTGCTGGAGTCCTCTATCCATGGAATTCCCCAGGCAAGAATACTGGAATGGGTTTCCATTCCTTCCTCTAGGGATCTTCTTGACCCACGGTTTGAACCTCGGTTTCCTGTATTGCCGGCAAGTAATTAGTGTCGGAATTGAATTGTCAGGACATTCAGTTGGTCCAGAGAACTGGAGAATTCCTTGGTATGAAAGCCCCACCCGTGTCATCAAAAGTATGACTAGAGAAATTATTTCCTTTTAGTACTTTTTTGAATAATTTTGATTTTTGGATAGTAATGTTCTACATATTTAAAAAAAGTGGTTCCTTTTCTGGTTGGCATACCATTGTATGCATACCATGTTTTATGCTATCTTCTATGTTTAAGCATTTCAGTAATTTCCAGTATTTTGCAGATATGAATAGTACTGCAATTAATAATCTTGTGAAAGTGAAAGTCATTCAGTTGTGTCTGACTCTTTGTGACCCCATGGACTATACAGTCCATGGAATTCTCCAGAATTCCAGAATACTGGAGTGGGTAGCCTTCCCCTCCTCTAGGAGATCATCCCAACCCAGGGATCGAACCCTTGTCTCCCACATCGCAGGCAGATTCTTTACCAACTGAGTTATCAGGGAAGCCCAATAATCTTGTATATATGCATTTTTCTAAAATTGGGGGTAATCTTTAGAGTAAATTTCAAAAAGTAAGTTTGTTGAGTCAAAAGGTTTATTGAACTTCTTTAGGTACATTTTATGATTTAGATCTGCCTCTTTACTTTGAATTATATATGGGAGAGGGCATGATCTTTTTAGTTGTAGTATCTCTGAATATTATAATCCATCCTGTGTGTATGCAGAGAGGGTTATCATATCAAAACTATTAAACCTATTTATCAAGTCAACCATTAAGCTATTTAAAAAAATTTTCTTGGCGTGTAGTTGATTCACAATGTTGTGTTAGTTTCAGGTGTACAGTAAAGTGAATCAGTTATACATGTACATATATCTACTCTTTTTTAGATTATTTTCCCATGTAGGTCATTACAGAGTATTGAGTAGACTTTCCTGTGGTATACAGTAGGTCCTTGTTAGTTATCTATTTTATATATAGCAGTGTATATGTGTCGATCTCAATCTCCTAGTTTATTTCTCCCCCACTCTTTATACCCTGGTAACCAGAAGTTTGTTTTCTACATCTGTAACTGAATTTCTGTTTTGTAGATAGCTCCATTCGTACCCTTTCTTAGATTCTACATGTAAGTGGTATCATATGGTATTTGTCTCTCTCTTTCTGACTTCACTTAGTCTGACAATCTCTAGGTCCATCCATATTGCCGCAAATGGCATCTTTTCATTCCTTTTTATGGCTGAGTAATAGTCCATTGTGTATATATGTACCACATCTTCTTTACATTCCTCTGCTGATGGACATGTAGGTTGATTCCATGTCCTGGCCATTGTAAATAGTGCTGCAATGAACACTGGAGTAAATAAACTACTAAATCAAGATAGAAAGTGGTAATACCGTGTATTAGGACATAGTGCTTAGGAAGTTTAAGAGAGAAAAGTTCCAGCTACTGAGTCAGGGAACACTGTGGATAAGAAGGGGCCATTTAAGCTTGACTTTGATGAATGCCTGAGGTTTGGACCTATTGGAAAAACGAGGAAGGGAGTTTAGGGAAAGGTAACCATGATGACCAAGGGCTTGCTGGTATGCTTGGAAGGAAGGTAGGTGACTAAATTTAGCTGGAATGGAGTTTTTTGAAGGACAGGCAGTGTTATAATTGGACATTCAGGCTGACGTTTTAATCTATATGTTCAGGTTTCTTTGGTAATGCCAGTTCAGAATGGCTCCACATTGTCAGAACAAAGCATTCAGAAGGCCTGAGCAGCTCTGTGAGTTGTCACCTCTGGACTCACCTCTGGAACTCAGTGATCTGCCTGTGGTTTTCCCTGGATAAATGTCAGTGCTGGGGAGATCAAGTGGAGGGGCTAGGCATCCAGACACTTGTTGTCCAGTGGCAGCCTTGCTGACAACCCATTCTGATCTGGTTGGTGGTCATTTGAAGGCAGGACTTATGTCTGGAATATATTGTCCCACCCTTTGTGACTGCCTTTCACACGGGGTCCATGTGGTTGCCACCAGCTCACTCTGTGACACTGGGTACATCACTTCTCCTTCTGTGACCTGTGGGTGGCTGATCTCTGCAGTAAGGGAGCTGAAGTAGGTGATCTCTAAGGTCCTGCCTGCGTGCTCTCAGATTCTGTGAAACAGGAGAGGCATATACACTGTATAGATGAAGTTTTTTGTTGTCCTTGTTCTCAGAGTGCCAAGGGGACTCCACTTCTCACGCTTCTCAGAGACCCTTATATCCTGGTGGCTGCAGGTAAGCTGACATTGCATCCCTTTGGGAGGGAGGGTCTGAGCTTCAGGACTGCCTTGGGGGCTCACTGGACTGTCTCCCCAGGCTCCATCTGCTTTGCCAACATGGGGGTGGCCATGCTGGAGCCCACACTGCCTATCTGGATGCTGCAGACTATGTGTGCTCCTGAGTGGCAGCTAGGTAAGTGACCTCAGTCCTCAACATGAATTTTGGCAAAGGTATGAGCCAGGGACCCTTTCTGAGGTCATCAGTAAGCATCATCAGGGCCAGATCTTGAGAGTCATAGAGGGACAGCATTCTTCCTTCATCAAATTACCTCTTCTGTCTGCATCTGTGAATCTAGCCTGATTGGGTAGGCAGTTCCTTCAAGAAGCAGTCCCCAGTACACAGAGCAGGAGGGCTTGACAGGGGTGATGGAGGGGCAACTCACCTAGCTGTGTGGATGAATGACTGCTCATCAAATGACCTTGGTTTTTCCTTTCTGCTCCATTAATTTGCTATGCAAACTTGTGCAAATCACATCAGATTTCTGAGCTTCACTTTCCTATCACTAATATGGCTATCAGAGTACCAAGAGTTCAGAGGGTAAATCTGACCCTGATGCTGGGAAAGATTGAAGGCAAAAGGAGAAGAGGGCAACAGAGGATTGATGGTTGGATGGCATCACTAACTCAATGGACATGAACTTGGGCAAACTCCAGGAGATAGTAAGGGACAAGGAGGCTTGGAGTGCTGCAGTCCATGGGGTCGTGAAGAGTCGGACATGACTTAGCAACTGAACAACTGGGGAATAAGTCACATAATCTGTGAAAATGCTTTTTACCTGTAGAATATTAGCAAGTACCACCATCACCATCATTGATATTGAGCTTGCCAAAAAGTTCTTTTTGACCAATCTTACAGTTTTATCTGTCCCACTCACTGTCCCCCAGATTACCCTTTTGCTTTTTTTTTTTTAACCTCTAGAAAGGTGCTAATGGAGTACACTGTACTGTGAGGGGGGCCTCCAGCCTCCTCTGCTCCATGGATATATGTCCTCATGACTCATCTGAAGGAGGAGGCCCTGAATCTTTCCAGGAAGCCTAAGGAAAGGCAACAGAGAAGGTTATGTGCAAATCACTCAATCACTCCCGGGAGGAGAGCTTATGTGGCCAGAGGGGAAACTGATAAAGACCTGAGATAGCTTAATGTGCAATGACAAGCACTAAATATAATTTTTTAGGGGACCATGCTAAGCAAGGCTCCCAGCTGCACTCCTAGCGCCAAATTGGATTTTTCCAAGCTGCAGCTGCCTCTGACCATGACAGTTAATTGAGTTGGTGCTCAATGCAAATAAACATCCCCTACCCCAAGATTCCAGACGCTTGGGCTCTTGGACAGACAGGCCACCAACCATAGCTCAGAATGGGCCCTCCCCAGTTCTTCTTCATCCCACAGGAGTATTAAAAACAAACTAGCCTGGTGGCTCAGAGGTTAAAGCGTCTGCCTCCAATGCGGGAGACCCGGGTTCGATCCCTGGGTCGGGAAGATCCCCTGGAGAAGGAAACGGTAACCCACTCCAGTATTCTTGCCTGGAGAATCCCATGGACAGAGAAGCCTGGTAGGCTACAGTCCACGGGGTCGCATAGAGTCGGACACGACTGAGCAACGGAACAGAATGGAGCCATTAGTCAGTAACTGGTGAATTGCTGACTTTGGGTTTAGTTGTAATCATCCTGACAGTTTCTGTTAGGCTGCACTATTTCCGCTCAGGGAACAGAGAAACAGAGAGAGAGGCTGGTGAGACTCAATGAAGTGTACAGGCTTGATGTCAGACAGTGCCTTCTGCAGGCAAGGCTGAAGTAGAAAGCTCTCAGGAGAGTGAGTGAGAGACTGAGGAGGTCTTGTCCTCCACCATCGCTTACAACTTTCTTCAGTGCCCTCTGCATCTGTAAGTCTAAATGCAGAGGTTCTCATCTGGAGAGTGTATTAACATTCAGATTGCAGTTCCCTTCCAACAATACAGTAGAAACAATTTGCATTCCTGGTAAGTTTCCCGGTGATACTGATATGGCATTAGTGACCACACAGAAAAAGACTGCTCTCCATGCAGACCCCTCTTCAAGTTGTTGGGTGGAACAATTTGTAGCCCGTGGCTGAACACTCTCCAAGTGGCCCGCTGTGTGCCCACTACTCTCACCTGGTGGAGGAAAAAGCTCAGGCTTTGGAAATATGCCCACCTGCGTTGAAATCCTGACTCAACCACTTACTGGGTGTGTCTTTGGATAAATTACTTAATGTCTTCAAACTCAACATTTTTTTTTTTTCATTTGTAAAAATGGAGGCACTTTTCTGGTTGTTTTCAGGGTTAAATAGACTTATGTATGCTAAGGGCTTCCCAGGTGGCGCCAGTGGTAAAGAATTTGCCTGCCAATGCAGGAGACACAAGGGATTCGTCGATCCCTGGGTCGGGAAGACCCCCTGGAGTAGCAAACAGCAACCCACTCCAGTATTCTTGCCTTGAAAATCCCATAGACAGACGAGCCTGGAAGGCTACCGTTCATGGGGCTGCAAAGAGTCAGACACAACTTAGTGCACGCACACACATGTTCTAAAGGCATGAGCATGGCACTTGGGATACAGTATATACTCAGGAAATAAACCCATTTCTGTTTTCATCACTTTTTGTTGAAATCACTTTAGCAGTCACAGCTATGTGTAATCCCAAACCCTTGAAGATATGCTGTGAAATCTAATATGTCTGCAGACATACAGTATGGAACACCTCATTTGCGCAAAATGCTACTGAATTGCAAGTTACACTCAGATCCTAAAGAACAAGCCACATTGATTGAGGAAAATCTCATTCAGGAAATTCCACGTCACTTGAAACGATGTCAAGGAGATGGATCTAGCAGGCCTGTGGTCTTCCTGCTGGTGCCCATTTCCAGATATGAGGTAAACAATTGAATGTTTGTTGTTTAGTCACTAAATCATGTCTGACTCTTTTGTGATCCCTGACTGTAACCCGCCAGGCTTCTCTGTCTATGGGATTTCCCAGGCAAGAACACTGGAGTGGGTTGCTGTTTCCTTCTCCAGGGGATCTCCCTGATCCAGGGATCAAACCCGAATCTCCTGGATTGGCAGGCAGGTTCTTTACCACTGAGCTACCTGGGAAGCCTCAAACAATTGAGTAGCTATACCATTAATTTTTTTTTTAAAGCAATGAAACATAAATACACGGTTATATGGTTACAGTTTGAAACAGATTGCCACCTGCACAGATAGACTAGACAAATATATTAAGGTGTGTTTCACCTCCAGCCCATAGAAGAGGATATTAAAAGCAAACAAGACATCAGCCAGTAACTGGTGAATTATTGACTTTCAGTTTATTTGTAATCATCATGACAGTTTCTATTAGACAGCACTGTTTCCTCTGGATACAGAGAGACAGAGGGAAGCTAGTAAGACTGAAGGAAACTCATCCTGCTGATTCCATGCAGCTCTTTATGCCAGAGCCGTCTGTGCTGCCACACTGCTGGTGTGGGTGGTGGAAGCACCTGCTGTCAGAGGGAGAAGGTCTGGGTTCAGTCTTGAGCATGCTACCCACTGTTTATGGTGGTGCTAGTTAAGGATGATACTCAGGGGGGCACTTATTCTGTTCCAGGGGCCTTGCCAAATGGTTGTTTTACGTTAGTCACTTATCCCTGATTACTAGCCTGTCTGGTAGGAATTATTATTCTCATATTTCAGAGATTTCTTAATCTGAACCGACTTCCCACTGCCCTCCCAGATCCTGAGTCCTGTTGAAGTCTCTGCCACAGGCAAGTGTCCTTATGCCCTCAGCCTCTTCCCTGAACACTTTTTTCATCTTCTTGCCCTAAGACCTAAATGTTTTCTGAGAACACCATTTCCCCCCACTCCCACTGATGGAAGTTCTGGGGCTTCCCTGGGGTTTTAGATGGTAAAGAATCCACCTGAAATGCAGGAAACCCAGGAAGATCCCCTGCAGAAGGGAATGGCAAACCCATTCTACTATTCTTGCCTGGAGAGTCCCATGGACAAAGGAGACTTGTGGGTTATAGTCCATGGGGTCACAAATCATCAGACACAACTGAGTGACTAAGCGTGCGCACACACACACACACACACACACACACACACACTCCTTTAGACTTGGCTTTCCTTTGCTGCTTCTAAGTCATTTCTTCCTCATTTTCCTTCAACCCTGATTCCCAGGGACTTCCCTGGTGGTCCAATGGTTAGGACTTTGTGCTTCTAAAGACGTGGGGCAGAGGTTAGATAGATCCCTGGTCAGGGAACCATTATCCCACTGGTTCATGCTTCCTGGTACAGCCTCAAAGAAAAAAAGACCTCGATTCTATTGAAGATCATGTCATCAGATTGTACTGCCCCACCCCTCTTCACTGCAATTATCTACTGATCCTTGAGGTGTCCCTTCTCATTCATTAAATCCACCAACACCTGGTTTATATTCTTTTTACCTTTACTCCTGTCACCACTTTTGGTGACTTTAGTATCCAGGTGGATAACTCTACCTATATCTCAGCCTATTCCTTAATCTACTTTCTTGCAATGATCTTCTCCTCTCCACCATAACCAATCAAACATTTCTGTAATATGGACCTTGAAATCAACATTAATTGAAACACCTCTGAAATGAAAACTCCAGGTTATCACCTTCCGTATTCCCTGCTCAGGTCTTCTAATCAGTATCAGTTTAATCGCTCAGTCGTGTCCGACTCTTTGTGACCCTGTGGACTATAGCATGCCAGGCCTCCCTGTCCATCACCAACTCCAGGAGTTCACTCAAACTCATGTCCGTTCAGTCAGTGATGCCATCCAACCATCTTATCCTCTGTCGTCTCCTTCTCCTCCCGCCTTCAATCTTTCCCAGCATCAGGGTCTTTTCAAATGAGTCAGCTCTTTGCATCAGGTGGCCAAAGTATTGGAGTTTCAGCTTCAACACCAGTCTTTCCAATGAATATTCAGGACTGATTTCCTTTAGGATGGACTGGTTGGATCTCCTTGCAGTCCAAGGGACTCTCCAGAGTCTTCTCCAATACCACCAGGGTATTAGGTCTTCTAATACCCTTATATTAACAAATTTTGGCTACACTGAGATCAGCAGTCCATTCAGTTCTTTCTCCGTTTACATCACTACTCGTGTGTTCACTTCCTTCTTATTTATTTATTGGTTGTGAGGCATGTGGGATCTTAGTTCTCCAGTTAGGGATCAAACTCATATCCTTGGCATCAGAAACACAGAGTCTTAATCTCCAGACCACCAGAGAAGTTCCTGCACTTCTTTCTTTACTCAGTTTGGAGTTCATATGATGAATCCACATCCATCATTAATATCACTCCTTTGAAAGCATTGTTAATGCCTTTGCCCCATCCGCTCTCCCTCTGGGATTATCACGTGAGAAGCCTTAAGTCTGGTTAAGCCTGTCTGGTTGCCCACTCCTTGCCTGCACCTGAGCAGTGAAATGGGGCTATAGGAAAACACATACTTGGCTCTTGGTCTCACCTTGTATTGATGGCTATAAATCTAAAATTAAAAGAAAAAATAAAGAAATGAAAAATTTTTAAAAAGAACAAGAAAAAGAAAAAACAAAATAAAGACCATGAATCTAAAGTGGACTTTCACACTATCACACTTAAAATAAAGAATCTTTCTTTTAAGTCCCTAGTTTCATTCTTCCTACTTTCTGAAAGGACTGGCTTACTCCTCCACATTCTCATCCCTTCGCCTTCATCATTCTCAACTCCTAGTCATTCACTGAGGAAATAGAAGCAACAGAAAGGGACCTTGCATGTTCCCATCACTAGATATACTTACTTCCCCGGACCTGTGTGCACGTCTAGGGCCTTCTCTATATGGTTGAAATGTTCCAACTCCTCCAGAGGCCAGACTTCATTTTTATTTCTTTCCTTTCCTTTTCTTTTCCCTTCCCTTCTGGATTCCATCTCCTCCCATCTACCTAATTGGCTCCGTATCACCTTTGCTCTCACCTCCTCTTTTGTTAACTTTTAAAGGAAGGAGTCCCTGAAGGCTCAGACCATCGATACGTGTTCTCTCTCTGATCTTTCCTGGGTCATCCCAGCCATTCCCCTGGCTTTAAGAATTGAATTCTTAGGGACTTCCTTGGTGGTCCAGTGGCTGAGGCTCCACCCTGCCAATGCAGGCGGCCCAGGTTTGATCCCTGGTCAGGTGGCTTCCCAGGTGGCGCTAGTGGTAAAGAATTTGGCTGCCAGTACAGGAGATAGAAGAGACTTGGGTTAGATTCCTGGGTTGGGTCGATCCCCTGTAGAAGGAAATAGCAACCCACTCCAGTATTCTTGCCTGGAAAATTCCGTGGATAGAGGACCCTGAAGAGCTACAGTCCGTGGGGTTGCAAAGAGTCCGACACAACTGAGTACACATACACAAATGCAGGGAACTAGATCCCACAAGCTGCAACTAAAGATAATGCATACCACAGCGAAGATTTCCCATGACAAAACTAAGACCCAACACAGACAAATAAATAAATGTTTACAAAATTAAAAAAAGAAAACTAATTCATAAACCAGTTAGTTGAACCCTTTTATTTTTCTTTAGAATCTCTCTTCAGAACTCTAGACTTGTCCATTCAATAATCCTTCCTATTTGCATTAGGTGTTTCTGTTTGTTTTTCTTGCTAAAAAAAACCTTCTGTTTTTGTTATTCAGTTCCAGGTTTAAATACTACCTTCTCAAAGGAGTCTTCCCTAACCCCCTGAACCTAAGTTAGCCCTTATTCCTGGTCCCTCTTGCATATCACCACATTAAACTTTCTTCACAGAACTTGCCACTGTCAAAGTCACCTTTTTTCATTTATTTATTTACTTGTTTATTGTCTATCTCCCTCCCTTGGAATGTAAGCTCCCTGGAGTCTAGGATTTTGTCTATTTTATTCACTCTTCTAATCCTGGTTCCTGGAATACCTACTACATAGTAAAAGCTCATTAAAAATACTGAAAAAATGAAAGAAAAAAATAAGACTCAGAGAGGGTAAATTTCCCATGGTCACAGAGTGGTTAAGCCACAGTTTGAACCCAGCAGCAAAGCCCATGCTCCAGGGTACTTGACTCTATTCTCACAAAAAACAATGGGACAAGGGCTTCAGTTTACAATATTCTTTTACATACATTTATTAATATCTAATTTGCTTCTTCATGTAATCTGGTGTGATAGAATCACAGCTTTGTGTTTCCTGGATGTGGAAACCAAAGATCAGAAAGGTTTAGTAACTTGTTCAAAGTCCCATCAAAAGGAATTCCCTGGCAGTCCAGTGGTGGACCAGGACTCCATGCTTCCACTGCAGAGGGGATGGGTTCAATCCCTGGTTGGGGAACTGAGTTTCTGCAAGCTGTGTGGTGTGGCCAAAAATAAAAGGCACTGTCAGAGCAGTAGAAGAACAGGTAAATAATAAGGCAGAAATTTTACTTCCCAGGAAGTATGTACTGTATGTCTTTCTCTAAAGCTTATGCTCTTATGCTGATAATCACGGGTATTTTATACACGAGAATGGCTCAGCAAAGTCATTCATCAGGAAGTCTAAGAGGGGAGCTGGAGGGGAACGTGACATTAAATGTGTTTGTTCAGTCGCTAAGTTGGTTTGATTCTTTGTGACCCTATGAAATGCAGCATGCTAGGCTTCCCTGTCCTTCACTGTTTCCCGGAGTTTGCTCAAACTCATCTCCATTGAGTTGGTGGTACCATCCAATGATCTCATCCTCTGTCATCCACTTCTCCTCCTGCCCTCATTCTTTCCCAGCATCAGGATTTTTTCCAATGAGTCAGTTCTTCACAGCAGGTGGCCAAAGTATTGGAGCTTCAGCATGAGTACTTCCAGTGAATATTCAGGGGGTTGATTTCCTTTAGAATTGATTGGTTTGATCTCCCTACAGTCCAAGGGACTCTCAAGAGTGGTACTGAGACTCTCCAGTACCACAGTTTGATAGCATCAATTCTTCAGTGCTCAGCCTTCTTTATGGTCCAGCTCTCACATCTGTAAATGACTACTGAAAAAACTGTAGCTTTGACTATATGAACCTTAGTCAGCAAAGTGATGTCTCTGCTTTTTAATACGCTGTCTAGGTTTGTCATAGCTTTTCTTCCAAGGAGCAAGTGTCTTTTAATTTCCTGGATGAAGTCACTGTCTACAGTGATTTTGGAGCCCAAGAAAATCTAAACAAACCCCTGCTCTTTTTTTTTAATTTTTTTATTTTTTCTAAAACAATTTTAGGAATCTTTACTTAAAAACAACCTTATCTTAAAATGGAGTAACTTTGGTTTTACGAGCAGCAAGCAAAGTACAGAAGCAAAAATGCATTACAGGAGCATTAAGTTCTACATTAGGTCACAGCGTCTAATCTGAAATCACAGCCATAATATCATTTTTCAGGATATCTGGGAAATAGTTATTTCCCAGGATGTCTGAACCATAGCTACTCTATTTTGACTTTAATTGTAAAAAAAAAAAATTTTTTTTTTAATAGCCAAAGCAGATTTCACCATTAATGACGTCAGTGTTTTTCTAGGTATGAGAAGATGCAAGAATTGGAACTCATAAAACCTTTTTCTGAAAAGATCTAACTATCTGAAGGCCTGTCCTGCCAGTTTTTTTTTTTTTTTTTTCAGAGCACAGAGTGCCTCATTCCTGATTTTCACCCTGAGCTTCTTTCAGGGGGTGTTGAAGGTCAGCAGCTTGCAATGGTCATGATGTAATCTTTGTAGAGGCAGCTGGCAAGTACCAACTTCCAGTCAGCAGGGTCCCTTCATAGCCACATATCTGACCATGTGACACCATTTCATGGCCGTTGTGTCCCGCGGTGCTGGGAAGGCTCATTCCCAGGTGTAGGGAAGTGATAGGCCACTCAGTGTGCTAAAATTGGACCAGGCCTTGCAAGTATTAAAAGTCTCTGGACCACTGTCTTACTAGCCTCCTGGTCCAGGAAAATATTTCCTCTTGTTGCTTTTTCCCATACCCAGAGTCACATTATTACAATTATTGATCTCATATGGAACTGTCAGTTCAGCATTATATCACAGACTCAGTGAAACAAGTGACATAGAAAATAATATAGCCATAGCTAGAAGTTATTAGTAAAATAAGAATTATAAGTCAAGAACTTTCATTAGATAAAGCCTGGTATACCCCAAGTCACCTGACTTCATTCGTTAAATGATTGTAGTCTGGTGTTAATCTCCTGGTTTTACATTATGGAGCATCTGACCTTTATCTCAAGACTGGTTACTGAGATCAGCCTTAGAAACTAACCTAGAGTGTCCTTTTTAATAACTTAATTAAATCTTTTAGCAGTATCACATAACAAGGAACTGTCTCAGCAGTGAGTCTTAGTAAACACTAGACATTAACAAAACTAGAAACTTAATTTAACAATTTATAAAACTTAATATTCTGTGATTTTTCATTATGGAGGCCCTGTAGCCAGGGAGGCTTTAACCCATCAAATAAAAAATGAAGTTTGTCAGGGAGCTGGGAAAAGCCAAGCAGCCATCTTGGATTTCCCATAGCCCTGACTCTGATTTCCAGCTATTGTTTTTAATTTTCCAATTTAGAAGCAGACTGTTGCCATGGTTTAAGGACATTAGGATGGCACAAGTCTAACAGAATTTTTGTATAAGCAGAATGAGCTTTTACATGTCTACAAACCCGACAATTGGATTAATTTCTAAAACTAGCATAGGATCGGGCTTCCCTGGTGGCTCAGAGGTTAAAGCGTCTGCCTCCAATGCGGGAGACCCGGGTTCGATCCCTGGGTTGGGAAGATTCCCTGGAGAAGGAGATGGTAACCCACTCCAGCATCCTTGCCTGGAGAATCCCATGGACGGAGAAGCCTGGTAGGCTACAGTCCACGGGGTCGCAAAGAGTCGGACACGACTGAGCGACTGAACGGAACGGAGCATAGGATCAGGCCTATGGTAGAAAAGCATTTGGTTTATATGCAGAGGGCTAAGAAGTCAAGAAAACATTATAAATCCCTGCTCTTGAGGACAGCAGAGGCATGGGAGCCCTATGTCATCTGCTCTGGGTTTGCACAGGGTTCTCTAACCCACAAAACAATGGTTTGGGATCCTTGAAGGTAATGGGGAGACTTCACTGTCTTGTAAGACCCAAGGTGTTTCAGAGTAGCCTAAGGTGAGGTCCTGTGTCTTTCTGCAGGTCTAGCCTTCTTGCCCGCCAGTGTGTCCTACCTCATTGGCACCAGCCTCTTCGGTGTGCTGGCTAACAAGATGGGTCGGTATGTAGCCTGGGGATCTGGGAAAAGTCAGATGGGAGAGTCTTCTGAGGTGTTCCCTGCACCTGGGATGATGGGTGATAACTTGTCTGAGGTTGAAAATGTAGAACAAGTACCCACAGATGCTTGTTCTAAGGGCCGGAATGGATAGGTGGGGAGGGCAGTATGGAGAAAGGATTGGTTCTGAGCTTGTTGCTATGGAAGATGCAGTGAATATATGAGGGGCAGCCTTTCCTTTCCAGATGTTTGTTGTCCAGTTGAAGAGATAAACTCCACAGAGAATAGGTATGGAGAAAACAGTACCCAGAGGCAGTTGTCAAACTGTTTTCCGTGGAGCCCCATGGAACTCTCCAGAGGCCACCAAGTGTAAAAAGGGTTGGGGACTAAGAGGTATAAGTCTGAATTTCATTTCTCCAACTACAGTGAGAACAGCTTTAATTTTACCTTTAGAATGTGACATAAAGGTTTGAAAAATAATTTAAAAAACCATTTCCATAGGAAATCAGAGTAGGAAGGAAGTTTGGTATGTTTTGTGGTTTTTGAGATGGACCCTGAAGACTAGATAGAATATGTATCGATGAGAGGTATAGGCTGAGTTAAGCAACAGCAACATTAAGTTAGAGCATTATTCCCAAGGGGAAAGGACCTTCTGAGTCAACTGATTCCTCTTCTAGGGGAAGGAAGACCATGTCCCATTGCTCCTTGTCTGCTTCTACTATGGGAAGAGGTGTGGAGCCAGGGAAGAGATGAGGGGTGAATGAGGGACTGGGGAAGGGCTCACCTGAGTACAAACTGGTCCTGTAGAGATGTGTTTATCTTCTCACATCCCACCAGGTTCCTGGAATTAGGGATAGTAGTACTGACCAGTGAGTTGGTGATGTGGTAGTAAGTGGAAGGAATCTCACCCCTTAGCACTGTTTGAAAAATGCTGTTTGTTTTTTTTTTTTCTTTTTTTAGGTGGCTATGCTCCCTGATTGGGATGTTGGTAGTAGGTACCAGCTTGCTTTGTGTAAGTATAATAAGGTCTTTTGGAGAGAGTCAAAGGGTGGGGAAAGTGTCAGACACTTAGAGACAACTTTCCTTTGAAATGAGCAGAGGATTGACTTGGCAAGGACTGTCAGAAAGACTGTTTCTGTGTAGTTAGGAATTTAACCTTGAGGGAGATGCTACGCCATCCCACTGAAAGGAGGTGGGGAAGGAGAGGGAGAGGGCTGGGGGGGGGGGGCAGCTGAAGATGGAAATCTGAGGTTTTATGGATGGCCACATGAAGCAATGGTCTCCTCAGGTGGCGCTAGTGGTAAAGAACCTGCCTGCCAATGCAGGAGATGAGAGAGATGGGAGTTCGATCCCTGGGTCAGGAAGATCTCCTGGAGGAGGAAGTGGAAACCCATTCCAGTATTCTTGCCTGTAGAATCTCATGGATAGAGGCCCCTGGTGGGCTACAGTCCACAGGGTCACACAGAGTTGAACATGACTGAAGTGACTTAGCGTGCATGCACACGAAGCAGTACATGTTGGCATCTATTCTGGGGGTCTGTAGAATGGTGCATTTTATGCCTTCACTTACATAGCTCACAGTGACAGGATCCCAGAAGCCGCTAGAGGAACCATTATCTGTGCTTCCATCTTTAGCACCAGAGTGTTTGGTAGAGGAAGAAAGAAAGAAGGGCTTTTCTATTTTCATGAGTCCCCTCCAAGCTCTCTAAACCTACATTTTCTCCTCTCCAGCATGGAGATCAGAAGCACTCTTGCCTCCTAGGCTTGAGGGGGAATGAGATGGCCACCAAGCCCTGAGTACAGTGTTCAAGAAAGGCAGGAAGTCCTGATCGGGGATTGGGTGCAGTCCCAGCTTGGCCATTTGTTGCTCATGTGACTCTGAGTTCATTACATCACCTCCCTTGGCTCAGCATTCACATCTGTGTAGAGGGGGTTCTGATGCCATCTCAAAGGATTACCCAGACCAAAACTGCAGTGATATCTGGCTCATAGGGAGCCCACTGTGAATCTTAACCAGTACTAGAAATAAAATAGAATTATCCCCTATGGGCTTCCCTGGTGACTCAGTGATAAGGAATCCTCAGTGATAAGGAGACATGGGTTCGATCCCTGGTCTGGGTAGATACCATATGCTGCGGAGCAACTAAGCCCATGTGCCACAACTATTGAAGCCTGTGTGCTTAGAGCCTGTGTTCCACAACAAGAGAAACCACCACAGTGAGAAGCCCACACACTGCAATGAAGAATAGCCACTGCTCACTGTAACTAGAGAAAAAAAAAAAAAAAGCCCACGTGGCAACAAAGACCTAGCACATCAATAAATAAATAAAATTTAAAATGAAATAATTAAAAAAAATTTAATTCATTCCTAAGGCCCTGTTTTTAGCTGCTGCTGCTGCTGCTAAGTTGCTTCAGTCGTGTCCAACTCTGTGCGACCCCATAGACGGCAGCCAACCAGGCTCCGCCATCCCTGGGATTCTCCAGGCAAGAACACTGGAGTAGGTTGCTGTTTCCTTCTCCAATGTGTGAAAGTGAAAAGTGAAAGTGAAGTCGCTCAGTCGTGTCCGACTAGTAGCGACCCTATGGACTGCAGCCCACCAGGCTCCTCCGTCCATGTGATTTTCTAGGCAAGAGTACTGGAGTGGCTTGCCATTGCCTTCTCCGGTTGTTAGTGACATCTAAATGGTATGCAAAACCTCTCTGGGGTGAGTATGCTAGTGTAGCAGATGCGGGAGGCAAATGCCCAGGGAGGGAGGTAAGGACCCAGCAAGAGAGGAAAACAAGGCTTCTGTTGGAGATCGGGAGGGTAAGAGAATGAATGTCACAAGCCGCTGAAGCAGCAGCACAAACCACGCCACCTGCCTCTAGCTTGTGGGTAATTGATTGTTGGCGACTCTTTGTCTTCTTGCTCCACTGGCTTCAAGTCATGGTTTTACCAAAACCTCTGTATACATCTCTACTTCTGCCTTGCAAATAGATTCGTCTGTACCATTTTTCCAGATTCCACATATATGCGTTAATATACAGTATTTGTTTTTCTCTTTCTGACTTACTTCGTCTGAGATGCAGACACAGACAGGGGCGGGGATGAGGGGAAGGGAAGGTGGGATGAATTAGGAGATTGGTATGTGGAAAATTCTGAAAGAGATGGGAATACCAGACCACCTGACCTGCCTCTTGAGAAACCTGTATGCAGGTCAGGAAGCAACAGTCAGAACTGTACATGGAACAACAGACTGGTTCCAAATAGGAAAAGGAGTACGTCAAGGCTGTATATTGTCACCCTGCTTATTTAACTTATATGCAGAGTACATCATGAGGAACGCTGGGCTGGAAGAAGCACAAGCTGGAATCAAGATTGCTGGGAGAAATATCAATAATCTCAGATATGCAGATGACACTACCCTTATGGCACAAAGTGAAGAGGAACTCAAAAGCCTCTTGATGAAAGTGAAAGAGGAGAGTGAAAAGGTTGGCTTGAAGCTCAACATTCAGAAAACAAAGATCATGGCATCTGGTCCCATCACTTCATGGGAAATAGATGGAAAAACAGTGGAAACAGTGTCAGACTTTATTTTTTGGGGCTCCAAAATCACTGAGGATGCTGATTGCAGCCATGAAATTAAAAGATGCTTACTCCTTGGAAGGAAAGTTATGACCAACCTTGATAATATATTAAAAAGCAGAGACATTACTTTGCCAACCAAGGTCCGTCTAGTCAAGGCTATGGTTTTTCCCGTGGTCATGTATGGATGTGAGAGTTGGACTGTGAAGAAAGCTGATCGCCGAAGAATTGATGCTTTTGAACTGTGGTGTTGGAGAAGACTCTTGAGAGTCCCTTGGACTGCAAGGAGATCCAACCAGTCCATTCTAAGAGAGATCGATCCTGGGTGTTCATTGGAAGGACTGATGCTGAAGCTGAGACTGCAGTACTTTGGCCACCTCATGCGACGAGTTGACTCACTGGAAAAGACTCTGATGCTGGGAAGGGTTGGGGGCTGGAGGAGAAGGGGACAACCGAGAATGAGATGGCTGGATGGTATCACCGACTCTGTGGACATGAGTTTGAGTGAACTCAGAGAG
This sequence comes from Moschus berezovskii, assembly GCF_049115385.1. Taxonomy (NCBI): domain Eukaryota; kingdom Metazoa; phylum Chordata; class Mammalia; order Artiodactyla; family Moschidae; genus Moschus; species Moschus berezovskii. The sequence continues at coordinate 74,479,097 of NC_142466.1, read as the reverse complement.
TTGGTGATGGATAGGGAGGCCTGGTGTGCTGTGATTCATGGGGTCGCGGAGAGTCGGACACGACTGAGCGACTGAACTGAACTAATTGACATATATGCACTACTGTGTGTAAAATAGCTAGCTAGTGAGAAGCTCCTGTATAGCACAGGGAGCTCAGCTCAGTGCTCTCTGATCATCTAGAGGGATGGGATAGGGAGGAGAGGGGAGGGAGGTGCAAGAGAGAGAGGATGTATTTATGCATATGGCTGATTCAGTTCATTGTACAGAAGAAACTAAAAACATTGTAAAGCAACTATACACAAATTTTTAAAAAAGATATAAAAAATAAAAAAATAGCAACAACACCACCTGTGGATGATATTGCAAATAGCAAAGAGAGGAAACTCCACTCTAAGTAGAATGAGGACAGAAGTGTGTGTCTGGGTGGGGGGGTAGCAAAAGGGGAGGGAGAGTCCATGGGCCAATCACTGCTGTGACTCCAGAGTCAAATCTGAGGTTCATAATTGATCTCACTGCTTATGTTCTGAAACTCTTAATGGGACATTGAACCCAAATGGCACCAGTTTAGATTTCATCTCTGTAAATGGAGATAAAGATTCTTTTTCATCAGAGGTGTAAGAATCAAGAGATAACACATGTGGCACTTAGTACCTGGTTGATAAATGCGTTTTGTAGGAAAACCCTTTGTTTTTGTGCTGTCCCACCTGACACTGCCCCCTCCTCTGCCGGATTCCTGATAATTCTTCCTCCTTTTCTCCTGCAGGTTCCTCTGGCTCATGATATTTTTGGTCTCATTGGCCCCAATGCAGGGCTTGGCATTTCCATAGGTAAGAAGTACCCTTCAAGGAGACTGGAAGCCCCTGAAAGTTGGCTCGGGGTCAGATCAGAGTGGGTATATGGAAAGGCAGGGAGGATAGGAGAGCAGCCTGCAGGGGTGTCGAGAGACAGGCTCATGACTCCTGGTGGGAATGGGTGTCAGTGAAGAGGGAGGACAGACAGCAGACAGAGACAGTGCAATAAAGCGGGGAGGGGAGGAAGGGGATGTTACAGACAGGGAGGGGGGCTGTGGGTAGGACTGATGGCGATGTCCTACTTGTTCTGACCAGGCATGGTGGATTCCTCTATGATGCCCATCATGGGACACTTGGTGGACCTGCGCCATGCCCCGGTCTATGGCAGTGTCTATGCCATCGCTGATGTGGCTTTTTGCATGGGCTTTGCAATAGGTATGTTGGCAGAGAGACAGGAGAGCGCCAGGACCTGGGAACCCAAATGTCCCTTGATGGACAGTTTACCTGCCAGAAGTGGAGCCCAGAGGCTGATTCTCCTAGGGTTCTGAGATATTTGGCCCTGGGGCATCCTCTGGGTCACCTTCGGCCCCTAGCATGGTGTCCTCCATGCGATCAAGAATCAATAGATGCTTGCAGATTTGCTTTATTCCTCACAGGTCCGTCCACCGGGGGTGCCATTGTGCGGGCCATTGGCTTCCCCTGGCTCATGGTCATCATTGGGGTCACTGACATCATCTACGCTCCTCTCTGCTTCTGCTTGAGGAGCCCCCCTGCCAAGGAGGAGAAGCTCGTAAGGGGCTCTAACCACTGCTGAAAAAATAATTTGTTTCTTTCATGTCTCTCTCGTTCCTTTGCATCCTGTGCTTCTTTTTTTTTATACATATTTGTTTTTATTTATTTATTTGGCTGTGCTAGGTCTCAGTTGTGGCATATGGAATCTAGTTCCCTGACCAGGGAGTAAACCCAGGCCCCCTGCTTTGGGAGAGCCGAGTCTTAACCACTGACCACCTGGGAAATCCCTATCTTGTGCTCCTATTTCCTCCCTCTTTGATAGGCTCTCTGCTTTGCCATGTTTTCTGATTCCCCTTTCATCTCTGTCTTTCCTTTGTCCCCTTCCTTACTTTTTCCTTCTCTACACAACCCCTTACACTGGTCAGTTAGGAAGGGTCCTAAGTACAGAAGGAAAATGGGAGGCTTGTACTGCGTTGGGGTCAAGGACCATCAAAGGCATCCTGTACTTGCAGTCAGATCAGATCAGATCAGATCAGTCGCTCAGTTGTGTCCGACTCTCCGCGACCCCATGAATCACAGCACGCCAGGCCTCCCTGTAAAGTGTGAATTGCCAAATCATGCCCACAACATGGACAGAATCCCACTGGGCACATTCACGCATTCATTCTTTCACTCACATCTGTCGTTATCCTTATCGGGTCTTTTCCTAAAGTACCAACAGCCCAGGGGAGAGAACCACAACAGATTATTTTAGTTAATAGATACTTTCTTCTTACTGCAGCAGGAGCACCTTGAGAGACTGGGTGGCTTGGGGGCAGATGTGTGTGCTGCATGCTGAGTCACTTCAGTCACGTCTGACTCTTTGCAACCCATGGACTGTAGCCTGCCAGGCTCCTCTGTCCATGGGATTCTCCAGGCAAGAATACTAGAGTGTGTTGCCATCCCCTCCTCCAGGGGATCTTCCTGACCCAGGGATTGAACCCGCGTCTCTTACTTACATCTCCTGCATTGGCAGGCGGGTTGTTTATCACTAGTGCTACCTGGTAAGCCCAAGGGTGTGGATGTGGAGGCTGCTTAAAGGAACAGAAAAGGACAGGAAAGTCCAATGAGGGGTGATGCCCATTTCAGCTGGCATTAGGTATGCTACTGGTATTAGGATTCAATGAAAAACATATCAGATGATTGTCTTGACCAGCATGGCTCCACCTTGGTGCTTTGGGTGGACTGTGCATGTATATGAAGCAGAACGAGGGTCCTTTGCTGACTCCTTGAGTCTTCTGAGCAGCCCTAGACTTGGATGAGCTAGTTTGGGAGGGGGAAGGGAAAGCTGGTGAGAGACAGGCAGTGATTTCTCTTCCTGCTTCTTGCTGCAGGCAGTTCTGAGCCAGGACTGCCCCATGGAGACCCGGATGTATGCAGCCGAGAAGCACACAAGGCAGTTTCCTCTAGGGGAGGACAGCGATGAGGAGCCTGGCTGTGAGGAGTAGCTGCAGAAACCGGCCCCTGGACCTTGCCACATGAGGCTGACTTCAGTGACCACTTTGTTCCTGGACCTAGATCACCACGGACTGTTCGATAAGCTTCACTTCTATCTCCCCTGGTGTCTCCTTTCCTCCTCTCCCATGGGTGCTGCCCCCAGGTTCTCTCCTCTCCTGTGTCACTCACCGCTCTCCCTCTAAGCTTTGACGCCTCAGCTGGCCCACCTTTGGTGGGAGGACAGAGTGCTGTTTCTTCCTTGGCTTCTGTAAGGCTGTGATGGGTTCTGCAAGGAGTGACTCATTTCATGGAGGCGGCAGTGAGCACTGTGTTCCCTGAAACCAGCGGGGTGGCTGACAAACCTCATTTCATCTGTTATCTGATTTTCTCTGGCAATTTCTCAACAGTCTATAAGAGTTTTGTTTTCTGTGCCTCGACGTGGTCTTCCCTGAGTTTCCCTCAATGAGTTAAAGTGTCCTCAACCCTGTACTGCTGCTCCGTGGCCAACTTGGGACATCCCTTGGCTGTTTTTTCCTAAGCTGAGTGTTTTCTCTGTGGCCAGACCTCCAGCTGCTGAAATGAGTCTGTCTTCAGTGACAGGAGGGCTCCTATGTTCCTCATTACCAAGGGGAACGGGAAAAAATCTGCTTCTCTTATGCTTGAGTTACTGACATTCTCATGATGTCCCCCGTGGGCTTTGTGTGCCTTACCTTAAATTTCTTAGATTCTGAGAAATAAATATAAGAAGAGAGAAAATGCGATTTCATGGGAAGAAGTAAAGCAGCTGTGCTGAAATCCCTTCCATCTGTGGGTTTCCTAACACAAGGATTATAATGAGGCATTGTTCACAGTTGCTAATGACTAAATTATTCCCTAATGCAGACACAGCAAACTTTTATAGCATAGGAGAGTGTGGGGGGAAATATAGTAGATCCTATAAATATTTTGACATTTAGCAAAATTTTTTTTGAAATAGTTGCTAAAACATAAGATTTCAAAGAGATGGGAGACACAACAGTTACCTTCAAGTAGCTTCCTATCCCTTTAGGCAAACTGGATATATGCATGCATGCTCAGTCGCTCAATTGTGCTCAACTCTTTGCAACCCCATGGACTAAAGCCTGCCAGGCTCCTTAGTCCTTGGGATTTCCTAAGCAATAATACTGGAGCGGGTTGCCTTTTCTCCACCGCAGGATCCTCCTGACCCAAGGATCAAACCCACATCTCTTGTGTCTGTCTCCTGCACTAGTGCCACTTGGGAAGCTCCAAAGGGGATATCCACCAAATAAAAATGATCAGTGCTACAAGTTTGTATGTACTCTCTATTCCAAAATAGAGAGGCAGGGATGCTCATGGTCTGGGTGGCGAATAATGGTGGAGATGGAGGCAGAGGCAGGAATGGAAAGACCCACAGGCACAGACTTGGGGTTCCTGGATGTTAGATTGGGGGTGATCAGACTTTACTCTGGAATGGTGCCTGTCTCTGACGATGGAACTTCTCTGCAAGAGTTTGGTGGGTTTAGTGCAAGCCCTGAATCATCAGAACACATTCCAGCTGAACCTCAATGAATTCGTACCACTGGACAATGGGTATGTGATTTACGGATGTGTTTTTAGGGAGTTGGCATTAACTAGACTTACTTGATTTGCAAAACCCGACTTACATCATCATACTTACATCACCCTTTAGGCATGATATTATCTCAGATTTTGAAGGAGCTCAAAGATAAGATTAGGAAATAATTTGTCAAAATATGGAATCTGAGACTGCAGATTCCGACTGAGTGTGTGGCCACTGTGATTCTTACACAGGGTGGGAGTGGAATAGGGCAGGCTGTGGAGGATCGGGGCACCGACAACGTTGTGCGTGCGTGCTCAGTCGCATTGTCACGTCCGACTCTGTGACCCCGTGGACCGTAGCCCACCAGGCTCCTCTGTCCATGGGATTCTCCAGGCAAGAATACTGGGGTGGGTTGCTATGTCCTTCTCCAGGGGATCTTCCAGACCCAGGGGTCAAACCCAGGGCTCCTGCATTGCAAGCAGATTCTTTATCATCTGAGCCACCAGGGAAGCATGACAACAATACACTGCTGATTCTCATATCCACAAGGAGGACAATTTATAATAAAGGACAGGCTTGTTAAAGAAATTGTTCACACATTAAAGAAATAGGAAGAAAAAAAAAGAAATAGGAAGAGTTTTTAAAGGAGTAATCCATCTTTAACTTGCCAGTTAACATTTAGCAATTTAAAACACATTTAAGTAAAGAAAAACAGTGGATGCAATTTAGTCAGGCTTTCAAAATAATGTTGATAAGAGTCAACACCAAACACTACAAAGTAAGTCAGGACACATTTTTTTTTTTTTGTAATTATAGGTCAGAAATAGATAAAAAATATAGCCTGTATATGGAAGATTATTTGAAGAAAGAGAATCCCATAAAAATAGAAAATGTCTTTATTAATGCTTTTACAAATGATACTAGGAAAAGAATTCATGGTAAACGTTCACATTCACAGGTGACACTAAATTCTTCTAAAAATGAAAATACCAACCCAGCAAAAATGATCAATAAGAAGCTTCTTTTTGTTTGGTTTTTAGTTTGGGGTTGTGGTTGTGTGTGTGTGTGTGAAAGTAGCATGAAGTTTAGATGGCCTCCACCATGGCAAGGTTGAAGAGTCTTATGAAAGGCAGGAGCTGCAGAGGCAGAGACTGTAAACGTATTTATAGGGTGAGAAGCTCAAACTACTGATTAGATACAGCAAAGGAGACAGTGGAACTCAAACTATTGTGCTCAATTTGTTGTTTAGTCACTAAGTCATGTCTGACTCTTTGCGAGCCCATGGACTATAGCAAGTCAGGCTTCCCTGTCCTTCACTATTTCCCAGAGTTTGCTTAAATTTGTGTCCATTGAATCAGTGATGCTATCCAATCACCAACAGGCCAGAAAAATACTGGAAACATTTCTCAGAGCGTTGGAAACAAATCAGGCACTATTTTATTTTCTAAGTACAAAATCTGAGTGGAAGCCAGAGCTCCACAAATTAAGGCAGGAACTGTGAAGCGGGAGAAAATACAGAAGAGGCGCATGAGAGGATAAATGAGTGGCAGGGAGAGTGGTGTGAAGAAACACAAGAAAAGTCTTCTAGGGAGGGACCAAACCCAAAGGGCAGTCAGTAAGATAGCTAAAACTTTTAAGAAAGACCCCGCCTGGGTGGCCATTGAGTCTCAGAACACTTCTACAAAGGGCTATTTCAAATACACTATAGAGGCCTTCTCCGGTGGTCCAGTGGTTAAGAGTTCAGCTTGCAATGCAGAGGACACCCGTTCAGTTCCCGGTCCAGGAAGATCCCACATACTGAGAAGCAGCTAGGCCCAAGTGCCACAGTGACTGAGCCCCCAAGCCTAGAGCCTGTGCTCGGAAACAAGAGAGGACATGCAATGAGAAGCCTGTGCCCCTTCACAGCAACAAAGACCCAGAGCAGCCAAAAATAACTAACTAAATAAAAATTATTAAAAAAAAGAAGCACTACAGAGCTAAGGCAAGAGTTAATATTGGGGAATATCATCCCCCACTGGGTTGTTTTACTTTATGGAGTATCATAACTCCAAGATAGAGCCCAAACTGAAAAAAATAAATTTTCTAGGAAAATTTAAGTGTTTCTGGAGGCAACCCTGTAATGCTCATGTAAGTCAATTCTCTGAGGCTGACCTGAAGAAAAGGCAACATAGTCCTTCCATACAGCATTCCTGGGTGGCCTGAATATGTCTCTGTCATCTCCAATACCTGTTTGTCCTTCACCTGTAGACTGAGCTTTGTGGGTGATGCACCAGTGTCACTGTGTCACATCAATTAGTCATGCTGAGTTCACCTGTACAATGTTGTTGAGAGGAGCACAACTTTCTCCGGAACAAGGGAGGATTGAAACAAGTGACTTTGGCACACAGCACCCCCCTCCCTTGCTGTGAGGGTCTTGAGAGAGGAATGTTGAAGTCATAAGGTGATAGAAGGAACACCAGATCAAGAGTAAACAGACCTGATCCTAGTCCTGCTTGGCCACTAGCCAGCTATGTGTCCTGGGACGGGTCATTTCACACCTCTGGGCTCTAGCATGCCTTCACCCTGCAAATCTGGCTTTCTGTAGTTCCATCTTGCTACTGGCTTATTTTGGGGGCCATCTGTAGTGAGTGCCAGGAGCGGGGCCAGTGTGAAGGGCCTGAGTCAGAGATGAGAAGTCCATCCATTGCTCCAGCAGCACCTCAGAAATACAAATGTGACTTGAGGCTTGAGTTTCTGTATTCAGGAGATTATTGGAAATAGAATATGTTCCCTCCTCCTCTTTTTCTTCCTCCCCATCCTCCTCACCCACCTGTTCTTCTTCCCTTTTCCCCCGTTCTTCTTTGTTCTTCTTCTGAAGGGTGAAGAGCATAGGGTAAGCAGAGGCAAGAGGCCTGATCAAGGTCTGTTTGCATTCATCCTCCAAACTGAGTCAATATACAGTCTTCCGAAGTCACAAGGGAGAAGACTGAGGTTGTTGGGTCGAATCTTGCTTGTTTTGGCTACTTAGACTCTTGGTCCAGGTCAGTAACTGACAACTATTCTTTATTATTATTTTAAGTTTTCTTTTCTTTTATTTATTTTGGGCTGTGCCAAGTGAAGTACTGGATCTTTAGCTCCTCAACCAGGGATTGAATCTGTGCCCCCTGCACTGGAAGTAGAGTCTTAAACACCAGCCCTCCAGGGAAGTCCCCTGACAACTATTCTTAAAGGGAGAACTGCATGGTCCTGGGTGTTGAAGGGTCAGCCAGACAGGGTGGATGTCACAACTGATTTCTGAGCAAATCCTCACAGGAAAGCAAGAAGCTCTGTGTGTACAGGTGCAGTGTAATAGAGTGACGTGACAGTGTGCAGGTGATCTGGCGCTCACCTGAGATCAACCATGGAAGAGTGGAGTGTCAGGGATCTGGAGATGGCAGCAAAGCTGGTGGCAGAACTCCACTGCATAGAAGCAATGTGACAACAAAAACGTCCTTATTTGTAAAGTGAAAATAATAGCAATACTATTATTGTGTGTGATGAAGATTAAATGAGATAATAGTAAGTGAAATAGGAATACACTCTATCAATCATGAAGTTCTTGAACTGTAGCCTGCCAGGCTCCTCTGTCCATGGGATTCTCCAGGCAGGAATACTGGAGTGGGTTGCCATGCCCTCCTCTGGGGGATCTTCCCAACCCAGAGATTGAACCTATGTCTCTTATGATGTTTCCCTCATTGGCAGGTGGGTCCTTTGTCACTAGTATCATATCCTTTATTCTGTGTTTTTCTGATGTCTTCTTATAATTAGATTGAGGTTTTGCATTTTTGAGACATGCACTGCAGAGATGATCAATGCTTCCCAATGCATCACATCAAGGAATGCATCATATCTCTTATTATTGGCAATTTTAACCTTGATCACTTGCTTAAGGTGGTCTCTGTCAACATTAATTGAGATTTTAAAAACTGAGGTATAGTTGATATACAATATTACATTAGTGTCAAATGCACAACATACTGATTCAATATTTTTATAGATTATACTCCAGTTACAGTTATTATAAAATATTGGCTAAATTCCCGGTGCTTTATGATATATTCTTGCTGCCTGTTTATTTATACATAGTAGTTTGTACTGCTTAATCACTTACCCCTGTATTGCCCCTCCCTCCTTTCCTCTCCCCACTGGTTACTGCTAGTTTGTTCTCTATATCTGTGAGTCTGTCTCTTTCCTGTTATATTCACTGCTTTGTTTTATTTTTTTAGATTTCCTGTATAAGTGATACCATAGAGTATTTATCTATCCTGTATAACTTATTTCATTAAGTGTAATACCTTCTGGGTCTATCCATGTCATTACAAATGGTAAATTTTTGTTTTTTATGGCTGAATAGTCTTCCATCCAGAGAAGGCAATGGCACCCCACTCCAGTACTCTTGACTGGAAAATCCCATGGACAGAGGAGCCTGGTAGGCTGCAGTCCATGAGGTCACAAAGAGTTGGATATGACTGAGCGCCTTCACTTTCACTTTTCACTTTCATGCACTGGAGAAGGAAATGGCAACCCACTCCAGTATTCTTGCCTGGAGAATCCCAGGGACGGGGGAGCCTGGTGGGCTGCCGTCTATGGGGTCGCACAGAGTCGGACACGACTGAAGCGACTTAGCAGCAGCAGCAGCAGCAGTATTCCATCATGTGTTTATGCTGCTGCTGCTGCTACTGTTAAGTCGCTTCAGTCGTGTCCGACTCTGTGCGACCCCATAGACGGAAGCCCACCAGGCTCCCCCGTCCCTGGGTTGCCATTTCCTTCTCCACAAGTGTACCTTATAGCCTGGTTCTCCGTATGCCTTCTTTATCCATTCATCTGTTGATGGACACTTAAATTACTATCATATCTTCATTATGGTAAATAATGCTGCTATGAACATTGAGGTGCATTTATCTTTTCCAGTTAGGGTTTTCATTTGCTTTAGATGTATAACCAGGAGTGAAATTACTGTATCAATAGTAGTTTCAGTTTTAGTTTTTTTGAGGAACTTCTATACAGTTTTCCATGGTGACTGCATCAATTTACATTCTCACCAACAGTGTAAAAGGAATCCCTTTTCTCCACATCTTCGCCAACACTGTGGTCTTTTTAATATTAGCCATTATGACAGGTGTGAGATGATATCTCATTATGATTTTGATTTGCATTTCTCTGATGATTAGTGATGCTGAGCATCTTTTCATGTCCCTGTTTGCCACCTGTATTTATTTATCCAACATTTTCATCCCAATGATTTCCAAAAAATTCTTACTGTTTCATGTAGTTTTATCTACTTTTCCCAAATCTTTCTTCTGAATCCTTTCACAGGGTAGCTATAGAAGCTTATGTGAGTTAAAATCTTTCTAGCTCATTTAATGGAGAAGGCAATGGCAAGCCATTCCAGTACTCTTGCCTAGAAAATCCCATGGACGGAGGAGCCTGGTAGGCTGCAGTCCATGGGGTCGCTAAGGGTCGGACACGACTGAGCGACTTCACTTTTACTTTTCACTTTCACACATTGGAGAAGGAAATGGCAACCCACTCCAGTGTTCTTGCCTGGAGAATCCCAGGGACAGGGGAGCCTGGTGGGCTTCCATCTATGGGGTCACACAGAGTCGGACATGACTGAAGTGACTTAGCAGCAGCAGCTCATTTAAAGAAAGATGGAGGAAAAAATTGCTCATAGTTTCAGTTTGCTTCTAAAGACATTGAGAAGAGCCAGAGTTGAGACAAGTTTGGAAAAGAGTTTGGTCTGTGCCTGCATTTAATTTTCACATTTGCTGGAGTAGTCTGAAGTTAAGCCCTTTATTTTTGTAACTGGCCTGTTTGTTCTTGTTAGCAATTAGCTGGGGCAGGACCACGGTAGAACTTGTTTGTGGCATGCAAGTGTTGACTAAAACAAGATGTACAACTTTAGAGTTTTGAGTGAAGTTTTATTTGGGGCAAAATGAGGACTGCAGCCCGGGAGGCAGTATCAGATAGCTCTGAGAGACTGCTCCAAAGCAGCTAGGGGGAAGGCCAATATATAAGGTTTTGGTGAAGGGGGAGTTCAATACCATGAAGTACTCATTTTACAAGTTTTTTTTTTGTTGTTGTTGTTAGTCCTGAGGATCTGATATCACCACGAAGAGCTTCTGTAGATATGAGGAGATGTAAGGATGAAGATCATAAAACCCGTTCCTAAAAACATCCAACTATCTAAAGACCTGTCCCACCAGATTCCCTGGAGTACAGGATGCCTCACTCCACCCTGAACTCCCTCAGGGGTTATTGAAGGTCAACAGCTATAGCAGCATGGGGTTCAGTCTCCATAGAGGCAGATGGCCAATGCCTTTGTTGTTCAGTCATTGGCAATGCTCTTGCTAAGTGCCAATTTGTAGTTGACACACGGCTATGGGTGAATGACTGTGTTGACCCCTGCATCCTGAGCACCTTCCAGAAGTTATGCATGTGTGCTCAGCTTCTTCAGTGGTGTCTGACTCTTTGTGACCCCATGGACTGTAGCCTGCCAGGCTCCTCTGTCCATGGGATTCTCCAGGTAAGAATACTGGAGTGGGTTGCCATGTCCTTCTCCAGGGGACCCTCCTGACCCAAGGGTAGAACCTGCATCTCATGTCTCTTGCATTGGCCGGTGGGTTCTTTACCACTAGTGCCTGGGAAGCTCCCAGAACTTGTGGTAGCAGCCAATTTTACATACCCAACTCTACTCTGGCCTCTTGGTCTATCTTGGCCTCCAGTCCTGGCCATTATGAGTCAAGGAGTTTCTTACAGAAATCACTTTCATGCACTCTGCCACAGGCTTTCCCTTCACCTGGGTGATTCAGAGGTCAGTCTACTTTTGCTCTATCTCCTTACACCATTATCAGCAGAAATTCCTCGTAGTGTCTTCCCATTGGTTCTATGACTGATACAGGCCATTTAATGAGCCCTTAGGAAGCATGGGATGTTGTTGTTTTTCAGTTGCCCGGTCATGTCCGGAGGGCCAGGGATGAGGGGTGGGGTGGGGTGGAGTTAAAAGCGCTAAAATCACTATCTCGACTCCAGTTCTGATTTCCCCACTTCCACTGCAGTTTTCTTAGTCATTTTCCCTTTTCCTTTCCATTCTCTTTTTCTCTTTTCTTCTCCCCAACTTCTTTTTCCTCCCCCTCTCTTCTCTCCTTTTAAAAAAATTATGTATGCTATTGAGAGAGTCATTTCCTAGGCAGGTTGTTAAGAAGTCTAAGGGTCCCCAAGGAGAGAGGGGTCTGGAATTCTCAAGGAGGGAAAAAGGACAAACTTTTCTTCCCCCTCTACATTCCTTAGGATTACATAACAATAATGTATCCTGCTTGAGGACAGTCTCTGGATTAAACCTTCTGGCTAATCCTATTATCTTAAAATGTAAATATGGGAGTAGGTCTAGTGAGGTCTTTACAACCTCCAGACATTCTTTTGATTCACTGTAATAACTAATTGGAGAGTCTATAACTCCATTGCTAACACTAGCAAGGGGGTACTCTTTCTGCCCCCTTCTGATGCCTATGTCAGAAGCTTTTTCTATCTCCTTTATACTTTAATAAAACTATATTACACAAAAGCTCTGATTGATCAAGCCTCCTCTCTGGCCCCAGATTGAATTCTTCTCCTCCGGAGGCCAAGAATCCTGGCGTCTTTTTGTGGTTCATCAACAACCTTTCACTATATGTACAGTAAAGTGCACTGTCGGGTTGCACTTGCCCAGCTTTTAGGTCAGAGAAAGAGCCCTGAATCAGCGACAGGGATGTCAGGGGTTTAATGGATGTGGAATCTTACACATCCAAGGCAAGATCCTGGAGTGACCGCCCACCATGTGCCGTGGGCAGCGAGCAGGGCATGGTGGCAGTGTTAGTCACCAGTGGGAGAGGGTGACTGTAAGTTATAGAGGGAATTGATATCGGGTTGGCTCACTGTTACCAGGGAAGCCAGCAGAGGGGCATGCCCCTTCAACGCCCCTTTGATTAGAATAATCACTAGGTGGGGTCTGGAATAAGTATGTAGAAGTTCAGTCATAGGAGTTGGATATAGGTGGGCTATGCTGCCTCCGGGCTTCCCTGGTGGCTCAGAGGTTAAAGCGTCTGCCACCAATGGGGAAGATCCGGGTTCGATCCCTGGGTCGGGAAGATCCCCTGGAGAAGGAAACAGTAACCCACTCCAGTATTCTTGCCTGGAGAATCCCATGGACGGAGAAGCCTGGTAGGCTACAGTCCATGGGGTCGCAAAGAGTTGGACACGACTGAGCGACGGAACAGAACGGATAGGTGGAGCAGGCACAGGTCCAGAAGGAAATGCACAGAGAGCAAGGGAACAGCTGTCTTGAGTGCCCTGACCCTACAGGTACTAATAAGGGTATACTGGATGCATTTATTTATTTATTTCTGAGAGCTTTTCCTTTTTCTTATCTCAGTATTTGGGGGCTTGGAAGAAATATTTATTATTGTTGTTTAGTTGTTAAGTCATGTCTGATTCTTTTGCAGCCCCATGGACTGTAGCCTTCCAGACTCCTCTGTCCATGGGATTTCCCAGGCAAGAATACTGGGGTGGGTGCCATTTCTTTTTCCAGAATATCTTCCCAACTCAAGGGTTGAACCTGCATCTCTTGCAATGGCATGTGGGTTCTTTACCACTGAGCCACCTGGGAAGCCCTGGAAGAAGCATATATTTTTTTAAAAGGTATTTATTTATTTTTGGTCATTCTGGGTCTTCGTTGCTGTGCATGGGGTTTCTCTAGTTGTGGCGACAGGGGGCTACTCTCTAGCTGCAGTGCACGGGCTTATCATCTCAGTGGCCTCTCTTGCTGTGGAGCACGGGCTGTAGGACGTGCAGGCTTCATTTGGTAGTCGTGGTCCATGGGCTTCATTGCCCCCTGGCATGTGGGATCTTCCCAGACCAGGGATTGAACTGATGTCCCCTGCACTGCAAGGTGAGTTCTTAACCACTGGACCACTAAGGAAGCCCTGAGAACTTTTCCTTTTCTTTGTTTTCTAAATTTATTTGTTCCCGAAGTATAATAGTTGATTTACAATGTTGTATTAGTTTCCAGTGTACAGCGAAATGATTCACTTATACATCAGTTCAGTTCAGTCGCTCAGTCGTGTCCGACTCTCTGCGACCCCATGAATCACAGCAGCCAGGCCTCCCTGTCCATCACCCACTCCTGGAGTTCACTCAAACTCATGTCCATCGAGTCGGTGATGCCATCCAGCCATCTCATTCTCTGTTGTCCCCTTCTCCTCCCACCCCCAACCTTTCCCAGCATCAAAGTCTTTTCCAGTGAGTCAACTCGTCACATGAGGTGGCCAAAGTATTGGAGTTTCAGCCTTAGCATCAGTCCTTCCAAAGAACACCCAGGATTGATCTCCTTTAGAATGGACTGGTTGGATCTCCTTGCAGTCCAAGGGACTCTCAAGAGTCTTCTCCAGCACCACAGTTCAAAAGCATCAATTCTTCGGCGATCAGCTTTCTTCACAGTCCAACTCTCACATCCATACATGACCACGATTTACAATGTATTAGTTTCCAGTGTACAGCGAAATGATTCACTTATACATACGTATACACATATTCTTTTCCATTATGGTTCATTACAGGATGATGAGTATAGTTCCCTGTGCTATACAGGACTACGGTGTTGTCCATTCATTCTATACAGAACAGTTTGCACCTGCTAATCCTAAACTCACAACCCATCCCTTTCTCACCTCTCCTCCCTCTTGGCAACCACAAATCTGTTCTGTGTCTGAATTGAATCTGTTTCTGTTTTGTATATAAGTCCATTTATGTCATATTTTAGATTTCACATATAAGTGATACCATATAGTATTTGTCTTTTTCTGACTGACTTAGTATGATAATCTCTAGGTTCACCCATGTTGCTGCAAATTTCATTGTTTCATTTTTTTCTTATAGCTAAGTAATCCATCTTCTTTATCCTTTCATCTGTTGAAGTTGCTTCCATGTCTTGGCTATTGTAAACAGTGCTGCTATTAACATTGGAGTGCATGTATCTTTTTGAATTATAGTCCAGATATATGCCCAGGATTGTGATTGCAGGATTATATTGTTACTCTGTTTTCAGTTTTTTTTTTTTAATTTTATAAAAGCACAATGCCAAAAACATTAACAGTTAAAATTTCACCAAATGAAAAAAATACTATAGAATACACAGTTGTAAAAAGCTGCATTAAGTTATTTTACAATATTTTGAGAGAGGGATAACTTAGGTATGGCATTGGGTTTTTTTTTTTCTTTTTGCAGCTTGAGGCAGTTGAAAAATAACTTAATGTTTTCAGTTTTTTGAGAAACTTCCATGCTATTCTCCATAGTGGCTGTACCAATTAACATTCCCACCAACAGTGTAGGAGGGTTCCCTTTAGTCTACACCCTCTCCTATGCAGGACAAATGTATGTATGACTGTGTAACCACCCATCAGATGAAAATATAGAACACTTCCATCACACCAGAAGGCTCTCCGTCTTCAAGCAATATCCACCCTCGCACCCAAGTATAAATACTATTCTGACTTCTATCCCCTTCAGTTGTTTTTGTCTGTTTTTGAACTTCATATATATTTCTCCACTTCCTCTTTATTTTTCTCAAGATGATTTTATAATTTTCTTCAGGTAAATTTCCTTTTGTTCCTTCTCTTGATGAATGTATAATTGATTTACAATATTAAATTAGTTTTAGGTATACGACATGATGATTCAATATTTTTATAGATTATACTCCATTTAAGGTTATTACAAAATAATAATTATATTTCCCCATGAAAGTGGTATTTGCTCAGTTGTGTCTGACTTTTTGTGTCTCCATGGACTGTAGCCCACCAGGCTCCTCTGTCCATGGGATTCTCCAGGCAAGAATACTGGAGTAGGTAGCCATTCCCTTCTCCAGGGGATCTTCCTGACCCAGGGATTGAACCTGGATCTCCAGCATTACAGGCAGATTCTTTACCATCTGACCCACGAGGGAAGCCTGTGATGTACAATATATCCTTATTGCTTATCTATTTTATACATAGCAGCTTGTATTTTCTAATCCTTTACACCACCATCTTGCCCCTTAAATTTCTTAAAGGAAAATCTATGACATATTGGACCTTTTAAACATGGCATCTCACTTCATCTTCCTGGGTTAGGTGTTATTGTCCCCATTTTACAGAGGAAAGACTGAGGTTGAGAGGTTAAACAATCAGCTTGAGCTCACCTTCTCATGGAACAAGCAGCAGAGTCTAGATTTAAATTGATGTTGGCCTGCCTCCAAAGTTTGAGCTCTTTCCTCTACAAACTAGCATCTCAACAAACACCTTCTACTCATGAACAAAATTTAGTGCAGGGCCCTTTTTCCCAACAGTGAATTATTACTAAAGTTTGGAGAGACCGTAGAATCTTTTCTGTACATTTTGAGAAATATGCTATATTACCATTTTTGCTCCCACCCTGCTTCTCCTTCCTCTTGAAACACCTACCAAATTCTGTTTCAGTTTCCATGGTGCAACAACAGCTTTCAGGTTTCTAGTCTTTTTGACTGACTCGAAGAGTGGGACACGACTGAGCCACTTCACTTTCACTTCTCACTTTCACGCATTGGAGAAGGAAATGGCAACCTACTCCAGTGTTCTTGCCTGGAGAATCCCATCCCAGGGACGGCGGAGCCTGGTCGCCGTCTTTGGGGTCGCACAGAGTCGGACACGACTGAAGCGGCTTAGCAGCAGCAGCTGCAGTATACCAAGAGTAATGGTCAATTCTCCATTCTTTCCAGAAGAGGGCAGCAGCGTCCACACTAAGTAGGTTAGAAATCCACAGCCTTACCTTTTCTCTTTTTTCAATTGTGGTGAAAAGTGAGTGTTTGTTGCTCGGTCTGTCTCTATGGGACCCCATGAACAGTAGCCCACCAGTCTCCTCTGTCCATTCTCCAGGCAAGAATACTGGATTGAGTTGCCATTTCCTCCTCCAGGGGATCTTCCCGACCCAGGGATTGGACCCAGGTCTCCTTTTAAAATCTCCTTTACAGATTCTTTACCATCTGAACCATCTGGGAAACCAAAGTCACATACTACAAAACATACTATTTTAACTGTACTCACCTGTACAGTTCAGCAGCACTAAGTACATTCACACTGTTGGGCAACTCTCACCATCATCTATCTCTTGAATTTTTCACCTTCACTTTTCACTTTCACACATTGGAGAAGGAAATGGCAGCCCGCTCCGGTGTTCTTGCCTGGAGAATCCCAGGGACGGGGGAGCCTGGTGGGCTTCCGTCTATGGGGTCACACAGAGTCGGACACGACTGAAGTGACTCAGCAGCAGCAGCAAACTGAAACTCGGTCCCCATTAAACATTAACTTTCATTCCATAGCCCCACCTCCATCTCCACCCGGCTCCAGCCCTTGGCACCTATCAATGTATTTTCTGACTCTGTGAATTTGACTGTTCTAGGCACCTTGCCTGGAGAAGGGCAGGGCAACCCATTCCAGTATTCATGCCTGGAGAATCCCATGGACAGAGGAGCCTGGTGGGCAAGCTACAGTACATGGGGTCACAGAGTCAGAAAGGACGGCATCGACCTAGCAAACATGCAGGTGACCCTGTATAAGTGGAATCAAACAGTATTTGTTTGCACACGATAACGTGATCACTGACCTAGAGCCAGACATCTTGGAATGTGAACTCAAGTGGGCCTTAGAAAGCATCACTATGAACAAAGATAGTGGAGATGACGGAATTCCAGTGGAACTATTTCAGACCTTGAAGGATCATGCTATAAAAGTGCTGAACTCAATATGCCAGCAAATTTGGAAAACTCAGCAGTGGCCACAGGACTGGAAAAGGTCAGTCTTCATCCCAATCCCAAAGAAAGGGAATGCCAAAGAATGTTCAAACTACCGCATAGTTGCACTCATCTCACATGCTAGTAAAGTCATGCTCAAAATTCTCCAAGCCAGGCTTCAGCAATATGTGGACCATGAACTCCCAGATGTTCAAGCAGGTTTTAGAAAAGGCAGAGGCACCAGAGATCAAACTGCCAACATCCGCTGGATCATGGAGAAAGCAAGAGAGTTCCAGAAAAACATCTATTTCTGCTTCATTGACTATGCCAAAGCCTTTGACTGTGTGGATCACAATAGACTGTGGAAAATTCTGAAAGAGATGGGAATCCCAGACCACCTGACCTGCCTCTTGAGGAGCCTGTATGCAGGTCAGGAAGCAGCAGTCAGAACTGGACATGGACCAACAGACTGGTTCCAAATAGGAAAAGGAGTACATCAAGGTTGTATATTGTCACCCTGCTTATTTAACTTCTATGCAGAGTACATCATGAGGAACGCTGGGCTGGAAGAAGCACAAGCTGGAATCAAGATTGCCAGGAGATATATCAATAACCTCAGATATGCAGATGACACCACCCTTATGGCAGAAAGTGAAGAGGAACTCAAAAGCCTCTTGATGAAAGTGAAAGAGGAGAGTGAAAAGGTTGGCTTGAAGCTCAACATTCAGAAAACGAAGATCATGGCATCTGGTCCCATCACTTCATGGGAAATAGAAGGGGAAACAGTGGAAACAGTGTCAGACTTTACTTTTTTGGGCTCCAAAATCACTGCGGATGCTGATTGCAGCCATGAAATTAAAAGACGCTTACTCCTTGGAAGGAAAGTTATGACCAACCTAGATAGTATATTAAAAAGCAGAGATATTACTTTGCCAACCAAGGTCCGTCTAGTCAAGGCTGTGGTTTTTCCCGTGGTCACGTATGGATGTGAGAGTTGGACTGTGAAGAAAGCTGATGGCCGAAGAATTGATGCTTTTGAACTGTGGTGCTGGAGAAGACTCTTGAAAGTCCCTTGGACTGCAAGGAGGTCCAACCAGTCCATCCTAAAGGAGATCAGTCCTGGGTGTTCATTGGAAGGACTGATGCTAAAGCTGAAACTCCAATACTTTGGCCACCTCATGCGACGAGTTGAATCACTGGAAAAAAGTGATGCTGGGAGGGATTGGGGGTGGGAGGAGATGGGGACGACAGAGAGTGAGAGGGCTGGATGGCATCACCAACTCGATAGAGGTGAGTTTGAGTGAACTCCGGGATTTGGTGATGGACAGGGAGGCCTGGCGAGCTGTGATTCATGGGATCGCAAAGAGTCGGACACAACTGAGCAACTGAACTGAACTGAATGTATATTAGAATGTATTTTAAGGTTAACTTAACATATGTCCTACAAACAGATTGTACCTTCCTCTTTTCTTTTTCCTTCCTGAAGCCTCTCACTTTCCCTGCTCCTGACCTTCCTCCCAGCTGCAAAGTGAGTGAGAGAGGATTCTGCTTCCTTTGGGCTCTGTTTTCTTCCAGAGTCAGTCCTAGAAAGATGTTTGGTCTTTGTTTTTATGGCTTTCCTCAAAGTGACTGCTAATGGCTGACTCCAGCGCAACAAGCAGGCCTAACATCTGCTTAAAAGTGAAAGTGAAGTTGTTCAGTCATGTCCAACTCTTTGCGACCCCATGGACACCAGTTTCCTCCATCTATGGGATTTTCTAGGCAAGAGTACTGGAGTGGGTTGCCATTTCCTTCTCCAGGGAATCTTCCTGACTGAGGGATCAAACCCAGGTCTCCTGCATTATAGACAGACGCTTTACCGTCTGAACCACCAGGGAAATCTGCTTCAGTCAGTCAGTTCAGTCGCTCAGTCGTGACCGACTCTTTGCGAACCCATGAATCACAGCACGCCAAGCCTCCCTGTCCATCACCAACTCCCAGAGTTCACTCAAACTCACCTCCATCGAGTTGGTGATGCCATCCAGCCATCTCATTCTCTGTCGTCCCCTTCTCCTCCCGCCCCCAATGCTTCCAAGTATCAGAATCTTTTCAATTGAGTCTACTTGTTGCAAGAGGTGGCCAAAGTATTGGAGTTTCAGCTTTAGCATCAGTCCTTCCAATGAACACCCAGGACTGATCTCCTTTAGGATGGACTGGTTGGATCTCCTTGCAGTCCAAGGGACTCTCAAGAGTCTTCTCCAGCACCACAGTTCAAAAGCATCAATTCTTCGGCCATCAGCTTTCTTCACAGTCCAACTCTCACATCCATACATGACCATGGGAAAAACCATAGCCTTGACTAGACGGACCTTGGTTGGCAAAGTAATATCTCTGCTTTTTAATATACTATCTAGGTTGGTCATAACTTTCCTTCCAAGGAGTAAGCGTCTTTTAATTTCATGGCTGCAATCAGCATCCGCAGTGATTTTGGAGCCCAAAAAAGTAAAGTCTGACACTGTTTCCACTGTTTCCCCTTCTATTTCCCATGAAGTGATGGGACCAGATGCCATGATCTTCGTTTTCTGAATGTTGAGCTTCAAGCCAACCTTTTCACTCTCCTCTTTCACTTTCATCAAGAGGCTTTTGAGTTCCTCTTCACTTTCTGCCATAAGGGTGGTGTCATCTGCATATCTGAGGTTATTGATATATCTCCTGGCAATCTTGATTCCAGCTTGTGCTTCTTCCAGCCCAGCGTTCCTCATGATGTACTCTGCATAGAAGTTAAATAAGCAGGGTGACAATATACAACCTTGATGTACTCCTTTTCCTATTTGGAACCAGTCTGTTGGTCCATGTCCAGTTCTGACTGCTGCTTCCTGACCCGCATACAGGTTCCTCAAGAGGCAGGTCAGGTGGTCTGGGATTCCCATCTCTTTCAGAATTTTCCACAGTCTATTGTGATCCACACAGTCAAAGGCTTTGGCATAGTCAATGAAGCAGAAATAGATGTTTTTCTGGAACTCTCTTGCTTTCTCCGTGATCCAGTGGATGTTGGCAATTTGATCTCTGGTGCCTCTGCCTTTTCTAAAACCTGCTTGAACATCTGGGAGTTCACGGTTCACATATTGCTGAAGCCTGGCTTGGAGAATTTTGAGCATGACTTTACTAGCATGTGAGATGAGTGCAATTAGTTTGAGCATTCTTTGGCATTCCCTTTCTTTGGGATTGGGATGAAGACTGACCTTTTCCAGTCCTGTGGCCACTGCTGAGTTTTCCAAATTTGCTGGCATATTGAGTGCAGCACTTTCACAGCATCATCTTTCAGGATTTAAAATAGCTCCACTGGAATTCCATCACCTCCACTAGCTTTGTTCGTAGTGATGCTTTCTAAGGCCCACCTGACTTCACATTCCAAGATGTCTGGCTCTAGGTGAGTGATCACACCATCGTGATTATCTTGGTCATGAAGATCTTTTTTGTATAGTTCTTCTGTGTATTCTTGCCACCTCTTCTTAATATCTTCTGCTTCTGTTAGGTCCACACCATTTCTGTCCTTTATCGAGCCCATCTTTTCATGAAATGTTCCCTTGGTATCTCTAATTTTCTTGAAGAAATATCTTGTTTTTCCTATTCTGTTGTTTTCCTCTATTTCTTTGCTTCGATAGCTGAGGAAGGCTTTTTTATCTCTCCTTGCTCTTCTTTGGAACTCTGCATTAAGATGCTTATATCTTTCCTTTTCTCCTTTGCTTTTTGCTTCTCTTTTCACGGCTGTTTGTAAGGCCTCCTCAGACAGCCATTTACTTTTTTGCATTTCTTTTCCATGGGGATGGTCTTGGTCCCTGTCTCCTGTACAATGTCACGAACCTCCATCCAGAGTTCATCAGGCCCTCTATCTATCAGATCTACTCCCTTAAATCTATTCTCACTTCCACTGTATAATCATAAGGGATTTGATTTAGGTCATACATGAACGGTCTAGTGGTTTTCCCTACTTTCTTCAATTTTAGTCTGAATTTGGCAATAAGGGGTTCGTGATCCAGGCTCCTGATCATGAGCCACAGTCAGTTCCTGGTCTTGTTTTCAGTTCAGTTCAGTTCAGTTCAGAGGAGATCAATCCTGGGTGTTCATTGGAAGGACTGATGCTGAAGCTGAAACTCCAATTCTTTGGCCACCTCATGCGACGAGTTGACTCACTAGAAAAGACTCTGATGCTGGGAGGGATTGGGGGTGGGAGGAGACGGGGACGACAGAGAATGAGATGGCTGGATGGCATCACCGACTCGATGGACATGAGTTTGAGTGAACTCCGGGAGTTGGTGATGGACAGGGAGGCCTGGTGTGCTGTGATCATGGAGTCGCAAAGACTATTGGCCAAATCTATAAGAGAGTTGAAAAAAACTGAAAACTACAAGTAACAATTTTATTGTTACTTAGTTGCTAAGTTGTGTCTGACTCTTTTGCAACCCCATGGACTACAGCCCACCAGGCTTCTCTGTCCTTGGGATTTATCCAGGCAAGAATACTGGAGTGGGTTGCCATTTCCTTCTCCAGGGGCTTTTTCAGACCCAGGAATCAAACCCAAGTCTTCTGCATTGGCAGGGCGATTCTTTACCACTGAGCCATCAGGGAAGCCCAGAAATAAAAATAACTGACACTTATCGTGCCTTTACTAAGTGCCTGGCACTTTTTAAGCCCAGTACCCACACAAGTCTTTGAAGGCCCCTATGCAGCCATGCACATGTGGGTGAGTCCAGATTCAAGGCGCAGAGACTGCAGGAGTTAGACACCTTGGAGGACCACTGAAAGTCTAATTCCTGTAACTTAAGAGCTTACTTTCTGGAGAAGAAAATGCAACCGACTCCAATATTCTTGCCTGGAGAATCCCACGGACAGAGGAGCCTGACGAGCTATAGTCCACGGGGTCGCATAGAGTATGACAGGACTGAGCCACTGAACAAGAAAGAGCTTTCTTTAGTGCCAAGCTTGCCGTTCATCCAGGGCTGGTGGAGAAAAGCCTCTGCCCACTACTCAGACCTCAGCGAATGCGATGGACCCCTTCTACCTTTGATGTCTCATAGACCTCAGGCTGTATCCCTTACCTGGTTTGCTGTCTACATTGCCTTGTGTTCATCTTTACTATTCTGACCATGGGCTTCCCAGGTGGCACTAGTGATAAAGGACCTGCCGGCCCATGCAGGAGACACAAGAGACCCTGGTTCAATCCCTGGTTTGGGAAAATCTCCTGGAGGAGGGCATGGCAACCCACTCCAGTGTTCTTGCCTGGAGAACCCTATGGACAGAGGAGCCTGGCAGGCTATTGTCCATAGGGTCGTAGAGTCAGACACGACTGAAGTGACTTAGCACATACACACACATTCTGATTGTATGAATGGCATCTGTCTGAGCCAGATTATGGCTTCCTCAAGGATCCTTCCATGCTGGACACTTTTTGACCCTCTTGTAACTTTCCATGTACATTAGCTTAGAAAGTCTTGATTGATTAAAACTTAGGGTGGAGAGTCCTGTTGCTCGCATGAAATAAAAGTTCTATTTTTATGGCAAGATGAGCAAAATTTAAACAGAAAATCTTCTCTGCCTTTTGGCTTCCTCTCCCAGCACTGTACATTATGCATCACCAGACCTCCCCCACAGACAGGAATGAATACCTGCTTACCCATAAACAGCGACTTTGCCCAGCACCAAGATAACTCCTTAAAAGATAACATTCCTTCTCGATCTTGTAAGAGTCACATGACGAACCACAATGGAGATTAGATCTGGATTATGTAAACTGTCAGTAATATTGAATACATTGTTTAAGGTACCTTTAACAGCCTTCTGACTTTTAAAAAATTCTTATATAAACATAAACTGTCTCTTGACTTGAAACAGTTCTCAGAGTTTTCTGAGATGCTCTTCCCAGGTTATAATCCTCAAATTTGGCTTGGATAAAATATTCCACTTCTCTCATAGGTTGCCAGATCAATCTTTCACTGACACAAGCACTTATTGGCTCGCATTTCCCCAGTGTGGGAACGGTGTCCTCATGTGTTAAACAGAGAGGTTGAACCTTACCAATCCTGCCATTCTGGAATTCTGTGTATCCTACTTTGTCTTTTTTAGGGTCTGCATAGAGAAATGTCGAGTGACTGAAAGCAGCCAGTTACTTGGTGGGGGAAGCCGGTGGGGCAGGGGCGCATGTCAATATCAGGTCAGTTCTCAGAAGTCAAAGGGGGAAAAGGAGGTTTGGTTGAATATATCCCTAGGAGGTTTCATCACATTAGATGAAAGTTCTGCATTTG
The DNA here is from genome assembly GCF_049115385.1 of Moschus berezovskii. Lineage (NCBI taxonomy): Eukaryota > Metazoa > Chordata > Mammalia > Artiodactyla > Moschidae > Moschus > Moschus berezovskii. The sequence continues at coordinate 74,455,460 of NC_142466.1, read as the reverse complement.
CTTTGGCATCAGCTTCGCTCTTCAGAAACAATAGAAGCATTACATTTAGATCACTGAAAGGCTGCAGATAAATGGAGAAGAAAGCTCCCCCAAAGGGCCAGGAGAGCCGGTCACCAGCAGCGGTTTCCTTAGCACAAGACTAAATTGAAGAAAAATCTGCATTCAAATAAATGGCTCGCTAAGTAGATTCTTCGGCCACTTGATATAAAGAGCCGACTCATTGGAAAAGACCCTGATGCTGGGAAAGATTGAAGGCAAAAGGAAAAGAGGGCAGCAGAGGATGAGCTGCTTAAATAGCATCACTGACTCAATGGACATGAATTTGAACAAACTCCGGGAGACAGTGGAGGACAGAGGAGCCTGGGGTGCTGCAGTCCTTGGGGTCACAGAATCAGACACGACTCAGTGACTAAACAAAAATAACAACAAAAAGTAGATTTGTTTATGAAACAGTGATGTCATGTGAATCTGATATGTAATGTTATCTTAAAGTTGATGGCATTGCTTCACATCATTTGTGTCCCATTAAAAGGTTTAATTCATTGTGGATCAGACTTCAAATGGTATTCAATGCTAAGGACAATGGAGATCATGAAAAATGTGAGGGTCACAGAAAAGGTCATCCTGAGTGAGATAAGTCAGACACAGAACCAGAAACATCATATGACATCCCTTATATGTGGAATCTAAAAAGAAATGATACAAACAAACTTATTTACAAAACAGAAACAGACTCACAGACTTAGAACAGGAACTTATGGTTGTTGAGGGGGAAGGATGGGTGAAGGGATAGTTAGGGAGTCTGAGATGGACAGGTACACACTGAAATATTTAAAACGGATAACCAGCAAGGACCTACTGTGTAGCATAGGGAATTCTGCTCAATGTTACGTGGCAGCCTGGATGGAAGGGGAGTTTGGGGGAGAATGGATACATGTACATGTAGGGCTGAGTCCACCTGAAACTCTCACAACATTGTTAACTGGCTACACTCCAATACAAAATAAAAAGTTAAGAAAAAAGAATTAAAGTATAAACAAAGTTTTTTTTTTTTTTAATTTGAAGGTCAGAGATTTTTATTAAGAGTAATGTACACACTTTGTGGGTATTAAAAACCTCAAAACATTAGTTTTGATGTGCTCATTTTCTAAAATAAATGTCAAACTGTAGTAACAGGCCTGGGCTTCAAAATGAAGATCTGCTCAGAATCCCCTAGGGATCCAAGGGATGCGATGGCTTCACCTTGTTGAATCCCATTCCTTTGAGTGTGAGACGTCTTACATGTCAGGCTGGCTTGGGCAAGTGAGTGAGCAGGTCATCTTGCAGGGCGTGTGAGGGGCCTTCAGTGCAGGGATGAGGGGACAACAAAAATGGAAAGGTGGTGAGGTCGCTACAGGAGATGGTAGCCACAAAACAGTCTATCACCTGTCTTCTGCAGGCACCAGAAATCAAAGAAAGAAATCCAAGGTCAAAGCCTGTGGGAAAGAGGGGCTTGGCTGTGTCACACTGGATGAAGGGGTCCAGAAGATGGAGCTGGACTCTAACCATCATCTGGCCACATTTCCTCCTCTCACAGAGCATTTAATGTTGCACTTTTAGTCCAGGGCGAGGTGCTGTCTGTTTGGGTGGCTTTTATCAGCTCTGCTCCATTTTTGATTCTGGTCTTCTAGTCCTCTCACCCGGGGGCACTCATGCCCCTATGGCTGCCCTGTGGTCTCTGGCCCCTGACAGCCTTACCTGGGGTGGCCCCCTGTCTGTGGCTCGGCTCTGCAGACATCAAGGCAAGGATAGTAACATATGGTCAGGACCCCTTAGAGCTGGGTCAGGCCCATGAGACAGAACACGATCCACACTGAGCTGTGTCCTCAACACTTATAATTCCGACAAGCTGCCATCTCAGATTCAGCACCCAAATGTGGCCATCATAAGCTCTGAAGTTTAGTTTTGGTCCCCGCAATCTGCTGTCATCTGCCCAGTGCATCTGAGCAGGTCCTGCTTGCCCTGGAACTCCCTCATCCCACCACCACTCATGTCTGTAGATTTCAGCCCCGAGTGTCTTGTTCACCCCTTTGCAAAGGGACAGCCAAGCCTTGCTACATAGACCATCTAGACAATGTGGAAAACGCTCCAAGTTTCAGGAGCTGGGGGTGTAACTAATAATTTGAGCCAGAACCTCAGGGCCAAGTAGGGTCACACATGGGAAGTCACCTTGAGGGCCCCAAAGTGCTGCCCAAATGGTGACGGACATGTCTCAGGCCTCAAGGACTTTGGAAAACTTCCCTCCTTTCTAGAACATCTTGAGTTCAGCTGGGTCTTGTGGAGGCTGGGTTTTTAAATTTATTTATTTATGACTGTGCTGGTTCTTTGTTGCTGCACCGGCTTTTCTTTAGTTGTGGCGAGTGGGGGCTGCTCTCTAGTTGTGGTGTTTGGGCTTCTCATTGCAGGGGCTTCTCTTCTTGTGGAGCACAGGCTCTAGGGTGCTCGGGCTTCAGTAGTTGCAGTACTCGGTCTCAATAGTTGTGGCTCCCAGGCTCTAGAGCACAGGCTCTCTAGGTGTGACGCATGGGCTTACCTGCTCCACAGCATGTGGGATCTTCCCGGACCAGGGATCGAACTTGTGTCTCTGGCATTGGCAAGCAGATTCTTTACCACTGAGCCACCAGGGAAGCCCAAGGCTGGATTTTAACCCGCAGAAGGGATGACTGTGGGAAGGAGGAGGAGAAGGTGTAGCACATCAGTTTTCAGCACCGACTGGGGTTAACAGAAGTGCCAGCATCTTTGCATCTGAATCTTGTTTTAGGAGGCAAAGACCAGGAAGGAGGAAAGCTGGCATATTCAAATGCTGAACCTATCCCTGTAAACTCCTTGACTAGTCACAAGTCCAGCTGGGAAGAGAGGAAGCCGGATCAGCCTGAACCATCTGATCAGCATGTGTTGGTACAAAGCCAGGAACACAATGTACATACACACATGACATATTTCCATCAGGGAGCTTCTGTCTGCGGTTTTGAAGTCAGGACCCAGCTCACGGTGCCCTGATCTGTGTCTGCACAAACACTTCATGCTTGTGTTGGTGTAGGGTCTAGACCGGGACGTGTATCGTCTAGTTAGTGTTTAGTGTTAGTGTCTTTACCAGAGACGGCAAGGAGGGAATTTCCTGGAAGTCCAGTAGTTAAGTCTTGACGCTTCCACTGTAGGGAGTGAGGGTTCGATCCCCGTTTGGGAAGCTAAAATTCGGCATGCTGCATATTGCAACCAAATTAAAAAAACAGCAAACAGATATGGCAAGGAGAGTACAAAGAGAAGAGCCAGCCTCAGATATCTTAAAGTCCAGTTGAGGAGACCAGACCTGTGTGACCTGGAACAAATCACACAGCCTCTCTGGGCTGTTTTTCCAACTCCCACAGTAGCGCTTCCCAGGTGGTGCTGTGGCAAAGAATCCACCTGCCAATGCCAGAGACAGCGTGTTCATTGAGAAGGAAACACAACAGGGAAATGCTGCATGCAGGAGGTTTGGGGGAGAAGGGATACATGTGTATGTATGGCTGAGTCCTTCCCTGAGCATCCGAAACTATCACAACGCTGTTAATCGGCTGTACCCCAATACAAAATGTTTTTGGTGTTTAAAAAAATAAATAAATGAAATTTAGAAGAGAAAAAGAAGAAAGTACAATTAACAGCTTTAGAAACAGACATGGATACGTTGAAGACAAATTATCCAGTAAGTGTGTGTTCAGTAGCCCAAACACTAAAGGAACGTGTAGCTGTGGAGAAAACTTTTCTGTTTGACTCCTCAAGACCACTCAGGCTGTAGGCTCCAGGGCTTACTGAAGAAGTCATGTGACTGTCCCCTACTTAAGGTGGGTAATGCATGGCTGCCTTACAGGGAAAATAAAGTGATCATTTGAAAAATGAAACCAGTATGTTAGAGTCCAGAAGAACTGATATTTGTGTTCTTTATAAGGGACAGAAAATGAGAATCCATAGCTCTCTTTGGATCGTGTTTTTTTGATCTGTAAAGAAAAAAATTTTACCCTGCAATGAAATTCTCCTTTGTGCATCCTTTCTGTTATAACTAGTTTCATGAAATTTGCCTTCCTGGGAGGATTTCAGGAAAGGTATCCTATTATTTATTTTTTAAATGTATCATTTATCTATTTTATTTTTTTAAAATTTAAGGTTTGACTCTAGTCATACATTTTTTAATGGTGCTATCAATTTCTTTATTTTATTTTTGACTGTGTCGCACAGCATGAGGGATCTTAGTTCCCTGACCAGGGATCAAACCTGGACCCCCTGCAGTGGAAACACTGAAAGTGTGGGATCAGCCTTGGGACCAATATGGAAAGCCCCAGGAAACGTATTCTTAATAGGCGCGCATCGGTATATCTTTTGAAAGGCTTGAATGTACATCTCCCAACAAGATTGATGCCTTTTAACATTCAGAGACAGGAATATTTGACTGCTGGTGTAATGTATGGTGCATTTCTACCCAAACTTGGCACAATGTTTCTACATTTCTATCCAAAATTTCATTGCCAGATGCCTCATTTGCTTTCCATGTAGCATCACCAGCCATTAGATCAAAGTATTAGACATAGATTTCCTTGAACTGCAGTACAGAATAATTCTGAGTGATAGGATCAAAAGGTAAACACTTTACCCACCTGTTTTTATTTATTATTTTTCAAAACAAACTCACTGTTTAGAAAATATATTTGTTTACTTATTATTGGCTGTTCTGGGTCTTCATTGCTTTGTGCAGGCTTTCTCTAGCTGTGGCAAGCTGGGGCTGTTTTCTAGTTGTGGTGCCCTGGCTGCTCGTTGCAGTGGCTTCTCTTGTTGCAGAGCATGGGCTCTAGGGCTCATGAGTGAGCTTCAGTAGTTGTGGCACTTGGGCTCCAGGTCATGGCCTCAGTAGTTGTGGCCATGAAAACAAACAAGAAATCTTTTTGTTTTATAGCTTTTCAGTGAATTTGCATTATGAATAGCTGATGGGTGCACCAAACCATATTGTACCCAGAAATGTCTTCTGAGGTTGATTCATGAGGTGGCATCAGAGAAGGCCTGCATGGGAAACACTTCACCAATGGTCCCTCTTTTGTCCCAGGTCTGTGTGTGGCCTACTCTGCAAGAAATATTTTTGTAACCCATGAACTTTGCAATAAACCAAGAGTGAAAAAACCCTTCCTGCCAATTTGTTAGAAATTAATTTCCAGACTTAGCTTGAAGTTTTGGGGCTATAAAGACCTTCAGTTCCTTTGTTGTTTGGAGAGAAACCTAGAGCGCTCTGTGGTAATCTGGCCAGCAGGTGGCACCCCAACCTCCCCACAGCTCAGAAGAGGCTCTGGGTTCAAGGAAGCTCTTGGCTCCCTCGGAATCAGAGAGGAGCAATCTTCTTGTGAGGTGGAAGGTCTTGAACTTCTCTGTAGCTCCAATTAGAAGAATTTCACTAATCTTCACTGGAGGGAATCTGATGGGCAAGTCTGTTAACAGGGTCCTCTGGAATGAAGTTCTCTGCATCTTTTCCTTTCAGGATTGTTACACAGGGCATAACACATTCCTCTGGTCCAGCCCTGGAATGTGCCCCAAGCATTAGCACGAGGAAGAATTATGGTGCAATCCACGGGAGTAGCAGTCACTCTCTATGTACATATGTATGTATTAGTCGCTCAGTTGTGTCCAACTCTTTGCGACCTAATGGACTGTAGCCCGTCAGGATCTTCTGTCCATGGAATTTTCCAGGCAAGAACACTGGAGTGGGTAGCCAAACATTCCCTTCTCCAGGGGATGTTTCTGACCCAAGGATTGAACCCAGGTCTTTGCATTGCAGGCAGATTCTTTACCGTCTGAGCCACCAGCAAAGTCCAGTGGTCACTCTCTGGACTTTGGTTAACTTTTTTGTTTGTCAAAGAAAGTAGAGATTTTTACCTGTTCTCCCAGAGCTCTAGGGCAATCTATAAAGATGGGTAGGTACAGTCAGTGTTTCCCCAAAATGTTCACCTAAAATCTTGTTTCAACAAAAGATTTTGTTGCTTAAAGACCAAAGACACAAGGTTGGGAGTCACTCCCCTACATGGTCCCTGGGCTCCATGTGAGCCTCTTAAACGGTCCCCTCAGGGATGGTGGAGGAAGCAATAGAGGTGGACATTGCCCAGATCAGGTTGCCTGTTTAGGTAGAGACATGGCTCCATTTTATAGTGTGGCGATGTCCTACAGCAGAGTGCCTGCCATGCGGCAGAGTGAAGTCTGGATTAGAGCGAGGGCTGTAGCCAAGAACCTCTCGGAAGGGTCTCAGGGCAGGTCTCAGGGCAGGTCCGTAGGCAGGAGGGCTCTCTGATAAATACTCATGCTGAGTCTACTTATAGTAGCCAAGAAATGGAAACAATCTAAATGTCCATCGACAGGAGTTTGGGATTAGCAGAGGCAAACTATTACATACAGGATGGGTAAACAACAAAATCCCATTGTATAGCACAGGGAACTATATTCAATATCCTGTGATAGATCATAAGGGAAAAGACTAGGAAAAAGAATATATATGTATGTATAAATGAATCACTTTTCCATATAGCAGAAATTAACACAACATTGTAAATCAGCCATCACACTGAGATGCAAGGGACTGCAGACAGCTTCGGGGCCTCCTTCTTCCGAGGCTCTTCCATTATAATAACAGAAATTTATCTTCTTTTGATTTTTTTTTTTTTTTTGCAAATTGGCAGAAGAAAGTTGGAAGGCAAAGGGATCAGTCCTAAGCCTACCGTGAGAAGTAGTGGGGAACAGGCCTTCATTACACAGGCACCTGTGAGCATCTACAGGCACTCAGCACTGTGCTGGGAGCCGATGTGACAGAGAGAGAAATTGATCTGGTCCTCCAGGGGCTCTTAGTCTGGCTGGGGAGGTCTGGGTACTTACATACACAGGTGGATACATTAAGTCAGTAAGTTGTGGCTGATGCTGTGGCTATCATATGGCCTGAGGGTGCTGTGGAAGCCTGATGCTGGACTCAGCTTCCAGTCCTACCTGCTGCATTTTTTAGATTGAAGTGTAGTTGATTTACAGTGTTGTGTTAGGTTCAGGTGTGCGGCACAGTGATTCAGTTATATTCATATGCTTCTGCTACCTGATTCTCTCAAAAGCATCACTTTCTCTAGGTTTCAGGGGGGATAGAAAAATTGAAAACAATCCAGATATAAATCATTAGCAAAAATAGATAAATAAACAGCGCCATTCTTACACAGAAATCCTACACAGTTAGGAATAAATGAACTACTGTTATCTTCAACAATATAGATAAATCCCAAAGCATGATATTGAGAGAAAAGAAAAACCAGACAATGAATATGTTCTGTAAGAGTCTATTTATATAAAGTTCATAACCATGCAAAGCTGATTTATAGGGTTAGAAGTCAGTGGTTATTCTAGGAGGAAAGCATGGCTGATCAGTGGGTGGGGCATGGTGTGTGTGTGTGTGTGTGTGCGCGCATGTGATGCTCTATTTCTTGATTTTGATAGTGGATTCATGGGTGCCTTCATTTAGGTTTTATTCACTATTCTGTGTGTGTATGATATTTTATTTAGATGTATACTTAAGAGGGAATGAAGAGATTGGGCTGCGTTCTCCCTTCTAGACTTAATCACATCGAAGAGCTTGGATTTGCACTTAATGTGGACCCACTCTGTACCTTGCATAGGGTGCCTTCTCCAAAGTTTATGTTCAAAACAAGCTGGTGGACTTCAAACCATGTTCCAAGACAAAGGCTTCTGCAGTATTGACCTGGGGCCCCAAAGCAGGGCTTTTATGCAACCATTTTACATATGTATATATCCCTGATAGCTCAGTTGGTAAAGAATCTGCCTGCAATGCAGGAGACCCCAGTTAGATTCTGAGGTCGGGAAGATCTACTCCATTATTCTTGCACTTCCCTTGTGGCTCAGCTGGTAAAGAATCCACCTCCAATATGGGAGACCTGGGTTCAATCCCTGGGTTGGGAAGATCCCCTGGAGAAGAGAAAGTCTACCCACTCCAGTATTCTGGCCTGAAGAATTCCATGGACTGTATAGTTCATAGGCTCAAAAAGAGTCGGACAAGACTGAGCAACTTTCACTAGCACATGGTGAGCCACCCCTAGATCAAGATATAAAGAAATTGTAGCATCCTAAAAGGCTCCCTCCTGCCCCACTCAGTCAGTTGAGCCCAAGGGTGACCATTATTTTGTTGTTGTTTAGTTGCTAAGTCATGTCTGACTCTTTTTTGACCCCATGGGCCGTAGCCTGCTAGGCTCCTCTGTCCATGGGATTCTCCAGGCAAGAATACTGGAGAGGGTTGCCGTTTCTTCCTCCAGGGGATCTTCCCAAACCAGGAATTGAACCTGGGTCTCCTGATTGTAGACAGATTTCTTACTGTCTGAGCCACCAGTCTAGTGGTACCGTTATTTAAGGAAGCTCTGTTTTCATTTGTTTTGCTTATTGAATATCCAGGTAAAATTTTTGAGGATAAATATCACTTAAAAAATTAAAACCTACGTTTCCCAATGGCTCCTATACCTTCTAGGAATGACAGTTTTCTGTGAACATTTAAGCATCCCCTTCTTTTTAAATAGCATTCCTTCTTCTCTGAAAAGGAGATGGCAAAATGGTCTATAAAGAGTGATAGAGCAGGCTCTAGTCCTGGATAAAGCATTCAGGAAATGCTACCCCTAATGATGTCCTTTTCATTATAGGGGACTGGAATGCAAAAGTAGGAAGTCAAGAAACACCTGGAGTAACAGGCAAATTTGGCCTTGGAGCATGGAATGAAGCAGGGCAAAGGCTAATAGAGTTTTGCCAAGAGAATGCACTGGTCATAGCAAACACCCTCTTCCAACAACACAAGAGAAGACTCTACACATGGACATCACCAGATGGTCAACACCGAAATCAGATTGATTATATTCTTTGCAGCCAAAGATGGAGAAGCTGTATACAGTTAGCAAAAACAAGACCAGGAGCTGACTGTGGCTCAGATCATGAACTCCTTATTGCCAAATTCAGACTTAAATTGAAGAAAGTAGGGAAAACCACTAGACCATTCGGATATGAACTAAATAAAATCCCTTATGATTATACAGTGGAAGTGAGAAATAGATTTAAGGGACTAGATCTGGTAGATAGAGTGACTGATGAACTCTGGACGGAGGTTCGTGACGTTGTATGGGAGACAGGAATCAAGACCATCCCCATGGAAAAGAAATGCAAAAAAGCAAAATGGCTGTCTGAGGAAGCCTTACAAATAGCTGTGAAAAGAAGAGAAGTGAAAAGCAAAGAAGAAAAGGAAAGACATAAGCATCTGAATGCAGAGTTCCAAAGAATAGCAAGGAGAGATAAGAAAGCCTTCCTCAGCGATCAATGCAAAGAAATAGAGGAAAACAACAGAATAGGAAAAACAAGAGATCTTTTCAAGAAAATTAAAGATACCAAGGGAACATTTCATGCAAAGATGGGCTCGATAAAGGATAGAAATAGTGTGGACCTAACAGAAGCAGAAGATATTAAGAAGAGGTGGCAAGAATACACAGAAGAACTATACAAAAAAGATCTTCCCGACCAAGATAATCACGATGGTGTGATCACTCACCTGGAGCCAAACATCTTGGAATATGAAGTCAAGTGGGCCTTCGAGAGCATCACTACGAACAAAGTTAGTGGAGGTGATGGAATTCCAGTGGAGCTATTTCAACTCCTGAAAGATGATTCTGTGAAAGTGCTGCACTTAGTATGCCAGCAAATCTGGAAAACTCAACTGTGGCCACAGGACTGGAAAAAGTCAGTCTTCATTCCAATCCCAAAGAAAGGCAATGCCAAAGAATGTTCAAACTACCGCACAATTGCACTCATCTCACACGCTAGTGAAGTCATGCTCAAAATTCTCCAAGCCAGGCTTCAGCAATATGTGAACTGTGAACTTCCAGATGTTCAAGCAGGTTTTAGAAAAGGCAGAGGAACCAGAGATCAAATTGCCAACATCCGCTGGATCATGGAGAAAGCAAGAGAGTTCCAGAAAAACATCTATTTCTGCTTTATTGACTATGCCAAAGCCTTTGACTATGTGGATCACAACAAACTGTGGAACATTCTGAGAGAGATGGGAATCCCAGACCACCTGACCTGCCTCTTGAGAAACCTGTATGCAGGTCAAGAAGCAACAGTTAGAACTGGTCATGGAACAACAGACTGGTTCCAAATAGGAAAAGGAGTATGTCAAAGTTGTATATTGTCACCCTGCTTATTTAACTTCTATGCAGAGTACATCATGAGGAACGCTGGGCTGGAAGAAGCACAAGCTGGAATCAAGATTGCCAGGAGATATATCAATAACCTCAGATATGCAGATGACACCACCCTTATGGCAGAAAGTGAAGAGGAACTCAAAAGCCTCTTGATGAAAGTGAAAGAGGAGAGTGAAAAGGTTGGCTTGAAGCTCAACATTCAGAAAACAAAGATCATGGCATCTGGTCCCATCACTTCATGGGAAATAGATGGGGAGCAGTGGAAACAGTGTCAGACTTTATTTTTTTGGGCTCCAAAATCATTGCAGATGCTGATTGCAGCCATGAAATTAAAAGACGCTTACTCCTTGGAAGGAAAGTTATGACCAACCTAGTTAGCATGTTAAAAAGCAGAAATATTACTTTGCCAACCAAGGTCCATCTAGTCAAGGCTATGGTTTTTCCAGTGGTCATGTATGGATGTGAGAGTTGGACTGTGAAGAAAGCTGATGGCCGAAGAATTGATGCTTTTGAACTGTGGTGCTGGAGAAGACTCTTGAGAGTCCCTTGTACTGCAAGGAGATCCAACTATTCCATTCTAAAGGAGATCAGTCCTGGTTGTTCATTGGAAGGACTGATGCTAAAGCTGAAACTCCAATACTTTGGCCACTTCATGTGACGAGTTGACTCACTGGAAAAGAATCTGATGCTGGGAAAGGTTGGGGGCGGGAGGAGACGGTGATGACAGAGAATGAGATGGCTGGATGGCATCACGGACTCAATGGATGTGAGTTTGAGTGAACTCCGGGAGTTGGTGATGGACAGGGAGGCCTGGTGTGCTGTGATTCATGGTGTCGCGAAGAGTCGGACACGACTGAGCAACTGAACTGAACTGAATACATTTCAACTGAGAAAAATTTCCCAGCTTCCAGAAGAAAGGCAGCCCTTTCAACTCCTTGATATTAGCTTAATGAGTCTCATTTTGATTTTCTAACCTATAGAACCATAACACAATGTTTATGTTGTTTTAAGTCATTAAGTTTGTCATAACTTGTAACCCATCAATATAAAACAAATATATATACAAAAACTGATGAAGATAAAGTTGAATAAATGAATAAGAGAATTAGGCTTCTTTGTTCAGAAGATATTGAGAAGAGGTGGCAAGAATACGCAGAAGAACTGTACGAAAAAGATCTTCACAACCCAGATAACCACGATGGTGGGATCATTCACCTAGAGCCAGACATTCTGGAATGTGAAGTCAAGTGGGCTTTAGAAGCATCACTACGAACAAAGCTAGTGGAAGTGATGGAATTCCAGTTGAGCAATTTCAACTCCTGAAAGATGGTGCTGTGAAAGTGCTGCACTCAATATGCCAGCAAATTTGGAAAACTCAGCAGTGGCCACAGGACTGGAAAAGGTCAGTTTTCATTCCAATCCCAAAGAAAGGCAATGCCAAAGAATTCTCAAACTACTGCACAATTGCACTCATCTCACATGCTAGCAAAGTAATGATCAAACTTCTCCAAGTCAGGCTTCAACAGTATGAGAACCATGAACTTCCAGATGTTCAAGCTGGATTTAGAAAAGGCAGAGGAACCAGAGATCAAATTGCCAACATCCGCTGGATCATCAAGAAAGCAAGAGAGTTCCAGAAAAACATCTATTTCTGCTTTATTGACTATGCCAAAGCCTTTGACTATGTGGATCACAACAAACTGTGGAAAATTCTTCAAGAGATGGGAATACCAGACCACCTTACCTGCCTTCTGAGAAATCTGTATGCAGTCAGGAAGCAACAGTTAGAACTGGACATGGAACAACAGACTGGTTCTAAACAGGCAAAGGAGTACGTCAAGGCTGTTTATTGTCACCCTGCTTACTTAACTTAAATGCAGAGTACATCATGCGATATGTCAGGCTGGATGAAGTACAAGCTGGAATCAAGATTGCCGGGAGAAATATCAATAACCTCAGATATGCACATCAGTTCAGTTCAGTCGCTCAGTCGTGTCCGACTCTCTGCGACCCCATGAATCACAGCACGCCAGGCCTCCCTGTCCATCACCAACTCCTGGAGTTCACTCAAACTTATGTCCACAGAGTCAGTGATTCCATCCAGCCATCTTATTCTCTGTCATCCCCTTATCCTTCCGCCCCCAACCTTTCCCATCATCAGAGTCTTCCTGTGAGTCAACTTGTCGCATGAGGTGGCCAAAGTATTGGAGTTTCAGCTTTAGCATCAGTCCTTCCAATGAACACTCAGGATTGATCTCCTTTAGAATGGACTGGTTGGACCTCCTTGCAGTCCAAGGGACTCTCAAGAGTCTTCTCCAGCACCACAGTTCAAAAGCATCAATTCTTCGGCCATCAGCTTTCTTCTCAGTCCAACTCTCACATCCATACATGACCACTGGAAAAACCACAGCCTTGACTAGATGGACCTTTGTTGGCAAAGTAATGTCTCTGCTTTTTAATATGCTATCTAGGTTGGTCATAATTTTCCTTCCAAGGAGTAAGCGTCTTTTAATTTCATGGCTGCAATCAGCATCCACAGTGATTTTGGAGCCCAAAAAAATAAAGTCTGACACTGTTTCCACTGTTTTTCCATCTATTTCCCATGAAGTGATGGGACCAGATGCCATGATCTTTGTTTTCTGAATGTTGAGCTTCAAGCCAAACTTTTCACTCTCCTCTTATAGCACCGCTCTTATGGCAGAAAGTGGAAAGGAGCCTCCTGATGAAAGCGAAAGAGGAGAGGCAAAATGTTGGCTTAAAACTCAACATTCAGAAAACTAAGTTCATGGCATCCGGTCCCACCAGTTCACGGCAAATAGATGGGGAAACAATGGAAACAGTTGGAGACTTTATTTTCTTGGGCTCCAAAATCACTGCAGATGGTGACTGCAGCCATGAAATTAAAAGACCTTGCTCCTTGGAAGAAAAGTTATGACCAACCTAGAGAGTATATGAAAAAGCAGACACATTACTTTGCCAACCAAGGTCTGTCTAGTTAAAACTATGGTTTTTCCAGTAGTCATCTGTGGATATGACAGCTGGACTATAAAGAGAGCTGAGTGCCAAAGAATTGATGCTTCTGAGCTGTGGTGTTGGAGAAGACTCTTGAGAGTCCCTTGGACTTCAAGGAAATCAAACCAGACCACCCTAAAGGAAATAAGTCGAGAATGTTCATTGGAAGGACTGATGCTGAAACTGAAGCTCTAATACTTTGGCCACCAGATAACGAAACACTGACTCATTGGAAAAGATCCTGATGCTGGGAAAGATTGAAGGCAAGAGGAGAAGGGGACGAAGGGGACGACAGAGGATGAGATGGTTCATGGCATCACCGATTCAATGAACATGAATTTGAACAGGCTCCGGGAGTTGGTGATGGACAGGGAAGCCTGGTGTGCTGCAGTCCATGGGGTCCCACAGTCCGACACGACTTAGCGACGGAACTGACGGAACTGTTCGTTTGTATAAGGTCCCACTAGGTGGCGCTCTAACTACACTATTGAAGCAGCTCCTCTCTTCGGAAGCGCCTCGTTTTTTTCCATCGCGGGGAATTTTCTTCAGGCACAGAAAGTTGCTACTCCACGAAAAGGTTCAAGGGAAAATTCTGAAGTGGAAATTTTAATCATTCTTTTATCCCTTTTCAGGTCAGAATGCAAAGGCCTTCTGGAGGCCAGGAATAGCCCCTCCCCACGTCCAAGGTGGGGTCTGCTCACTGCTGCTTCTTACCTGACCTGGGGATCCCAAGACAGCGCCCAAAACAGCTGCACTGCCAGCCAGCAATCCGCCACATAAAACCTACCTAGCCCTTTCATAAATAAGGCTACGGTACAAATGAAATTAGGTACAAAAGAGAAATAGACCCACAGACATAGAAAGCAAACTTATGGTTACCAAAGAGAAAAGGCGGGGGAGGATAATTTAAGAGTTTGGAATTAACATATACACACTGCTGCTGCTGCTGCTAAGTCGCTTCAGTCATGTCGGACTCTGTGCGACCCTATGGATAGCAGCCCACTAGGCTCCTCTGTCCACGGGATTCTCTAGGCAAGAATATTGGAGTGGGTTGCCATTTCCTTCTCCAGATATACACACTACTATACATAAAATAGATAAGCCACAAGATTTTACTGTATAGCACAGGGGACTCTACTCAACACTCTTTAATGACCTATATGGGAAAAGAATCTGAAAAAGGATAGATAAACACATGTATAACTGAATCACTTTGCTACACATCTGAAACTAACACATCATTGTAAATCAATTATCGGTCAATAAAAAATAAATATAGCTGGAGATCCAGCTGTATTTATACAACCATATTTATAAGCTAATAAGCTAATTTGTGACATCCCAGGTGGCACAGTGGTAAAGAATCCACTTGCCAATGCAGGAGACGCAGGTGATGTTGGTTTGATCCCTGGGTTGGGAATATCCCCTGGATATATTTTCATGGTCATCATTATTATTTGTTAAGCTCCTATGAGGTATTGGTTACTGTTCTAGAAAAACAAAAACAGTCTTCCTTGGTGGCTCAGACAATAAAGAATCCTGTAATGCAGGAGACCCTGGTTTGATCCCTGGGCTGGGAAGATCACTTGGAGAAGGGAATAGAAACCCACTCCAGTATTCTTCTCTGGAGAATTCCCTGGACAGAGGAGCCTGATGGGCTATGGGGTTGCAGAGTTGGACATGAGTGAGTGACTAACACTTTCACTTTCAAGTTCCTATGAGGTATTGATTACTGTTCTAGAAGAACAATGTTAGGTAAAACCTGGCTGTTACCTGTCGATCGACTCAATATTATTATTATTATTAATTATTTATTTGCCTCTGATGGGTCTTAACTGTGGCACAAGGGATCATCACTCTTCTTTGTGGCATGTGGAATTTAGTTCCCTGACCAGGGATTGAACCTAGGCCCCCTGCATTGGGAGCTTGGAGTCTTAGCCTCTGGACCACTAGGGAAGTCCCACCACTGACTCAGTGTTAAAGAGGAGTTTGGAGTGGGGCTCTATTAGCAGAAGAATGAACGTGCTATGGGACCGTGAAAGGCACCTAAGTTCAACCATCCTTGGAGAAGGAGAGAGACTTGGCCAGGGGAGGTGATATTTGAGTTGGCCCTTGGAGAGGGTTAAGAGTGTGTTTCTCATAAAGGGAAGGTGAACAGCAGAGAAAGGGGGGCATGGCTTTTGAGGAGGGTCAGGTCCTTCTGATCGTCTGGAGGGCCAGGTGAGTGGTGGGAGGGGCTAGAGGCAGCCAGCAAAGCACAGGGGGATTCCTTTGTCAAGAGGCTGAAAGGCCAGACCAGGGAGTTTGAGCATTAATCCATGGTCAGTTGGGATTATTTAGGGATTTTATTCATATCCTGACATGGCCATGTTTACATTTTTAAAAGATCTCTCTGACAAACCTGTGGAGGTTCTATGAGGTGGAGAGACACTCTGAACAGGAATACCTGCTCGAAATCTCTTCATTACATGTGGGAAAGGAGAAGGACCTGAAAGGGGGCAGAAGCAAAGATAACAGAGGAGACAGGATGAGTGAAAGGAGAATTACGGGACTTTGTTAAGATGAACACCGTTAGTGAGGACTAGAAGGAGGGGTCCAAAAACATGGCCGGGTGTCTTCAATTTGGGAGGTGGTTTCTATGGTGAAGCCTTTGACCAAGAGTGAGAATAAAGGAGGAGCAGGATGAGGGGGCGGTGTGGATTTTACCTTAGAGGCCAGTCAGTCGTACAGGCAAGGAAGAGGGAGAAATAGAACAGCATAAGTGAGCCCTGAAAAAATGGGGTTTGCCTGAAGCTGAGAAAGAAGACAGTTCAAGGAAGTGGTAGTCGGAACATCAGATACTGTGGAAAGGACAGGCAGGAAGAAGGACATCATTACAGGGACATGTTGGTATCACAAAGATCATATGAAGGCTTGGTTTAGTGGACATGGGGACGGGCTACAGGATGATGAAGAAACTCATCAGCACCTTGATGCTTCTCTTCTAGGGCTGGACTGTCGAAGAGAAAGGCTATAGGTAGGGAGACAGAAATGTGCACAGTTTTTTTTTTTAATTTAAATTTATTTTTAATTGGAGGATAATTGCTTTACAATATTATGTTGGTTTCTGTCAAACATCAGCATGAATCAGCCATAGGTATATGTATGTCTGCTCTCTCTTGAGTTTCCCTCCCACCTCCCCCCCTTTCCCACCCTCTTATATTGTCACAGAGCATCGGATTTAAGCTTGCTGTGTCAATTTAGCAAATTTCCATCGGCTGTCTAATTTTACATATGGTAATGTATTTGTTTCAATGCTACTCTTTCTCCATTTGTCCCACCCTCTCCTTCCCCTCTGTGTCAAAGGTTTTGTGACATTTTAGAGTTGACTGTTTTGTGGTGGCTGAGGGGAAGTCAGCAAAAAGAGAGAGAGCAAATATCCATAAATGTACTTAACAATTCAGACCAGGGGAACAATTTTGGTCTGAATTTCAGGCACTGCTGGGTAGATTTTGAGGAGAACTTTTCAGTTGGCAACATCCCAAAGCTCTGCTCAATTGGCCTCGGTCTCCCCCTTGCCTGAATGGGCAGCCCTGTCTGTCGTGTGTCTCAGAGGAGAGAATTGTGGGGCATTGATTTCTGGGAAAAGCCTGAGAGGAGCAATTAGACAGAACTAGGCACCCAACCATGTCCTGCCAGTTGTCACACTAGGCAAGTGAGATCACCTCTGCTCCTCAGTTTGTAGGTTTCTCTGTTTTCAATTTATTTGACTGTGTCGAGTCTTATTTTCAGCACACAGGCTCCGCAGTTGTGGTTGTCTGTGCTTAGTTGCCCCGCGGCATGTGGGATCCTAGCTTCCCAACCAGGGATCGAACCCACATCCCCTGCATTGCAAGATGGATTCTTAACCACGGGACCACCAGGGAAGTCCCCTGCACCTCAGTTTTCTTCTGAGGAAAAGGGGTAACATCTTCCTTCAGACCATGTGCTGGGGTTTAATGGTATCATACATGAAAAGACACCCAAGGTGTTGCCTCAGCAGTCCCAAGTGAGTTTTAAGTTTTTTATTTGCAGTTATTCCTAATAAAGGGTTCCTGACAATGAGATTTCCTTCTTCTTGGGGTTGCTGACAGCCCCTGTGTTTGATTGTAAGTTTATATGTACCTGTGAATCTTCTCTGTACACATCACTATCTGGGCTCTTCCCAGCCTGGAAGTGGGACTTCTAATTGCTGAAGTTTTCTTGGTATCTAGTTTAGAGCTAGGTAGCCTGAGCACTCAAATATCCAGCCAATGGAGAGGGTGTGGAGGAAAGCGAACTCTCTTGCACTGTTGATGGGAATGCAAATCAGTACAGCCACTATGGAGAACAGTATGGAGATTCCTTAAAAAGCTAAGAATAAAGCCACCATATGACCCAGCAATCCCACTACTGGGCATATACTCTGAGAAAACCATATTTGAAAAAGACACATGTAGACCAATGTTCACTGAAGCACTATTTACAATAGCTAGGACATGGAAGCAGGTTCTATGTCCATCGACAGATAAATGGATAAACAAGTTGTAGTACATATGCACAATGGAATATTGCTCAGCCATAAAAAGGAATATAAAAGGGAATATTTGACTCAGTTCTAATGAGATGGATGAACCTAGAGTCTATTATGAAGAGTGAAGTAAGAAAGAGAAAGACAAGTATCATATCTTAATGCATATATATGGAATCTAGAGAGACGATATGATGAACCTGTTTGCAGGGCAGCAGTGGAGACACAGACATATGGACACAGTTCTGGGTGCACTGAGAGAGTAGCACTGAAACATACACATTACCATATGTAAAATTAGATAGCCAGTAGAACTTTGCCATATGATTCAGGGAGCTCAAACCAGTGCTCTGTGACAACCTTTAGGGGTGGGATGGGGTGGGAGGTGACAGGGAGGTTCAAGAGAAAGGGAACATATGTATGCTTCTGGCTGATTCATGTTGATGTGTGGCAGAAACTAACACAATTTTATAAAGCAAATATCCTCCAATTAAAAGAAAAAACAACAACCAAAACAGTCAAATAGCTCTGTCATCCAGTAGGCTCAGGATAAGGAGCTGGGGAAGTCAGGTCTGGAACAAACAGCATGCGTCCGATTTGAAAATTCCTAGCCCCACCATCTTTCTTTGGAAGCCCAGTCTTGGGAGGTCCCTGGTGGTCCAGTGGCTAGAACTCTGTGTTCCCAATGTAGAGGCCCTGGGTTCAATCCCCAGTCAGGGAACTAGATCCCACATGCTGCAACTAAGACCTGGCATGCGTGTGTGCTAAGACACTTCAATCATGTCCGACTCTTTGTGACCCCATGGACTGTAGCCTGCCATGCTTCTCTGTCTATGGGGTTCTTCAGTCAAGAATACTGGAGTGGGTTTCCATGCCCTTCTCCAGGAGCTCTTCTGACCTAGGGATCGAACCCGAGTCTCTTACATCTCCTGCATTGGTAGGTGAGTTCTTTACCACTAGTGCAACCTGGGAAGCCTAAGACCTGGCACAGCCAAATAAATAAATATTAAAAAAAAAAAGGAAAGCCCGCCCTGATAAGTCAGCACATGGGTCTGTACTGACCTCCTGTGAACAGCTGAGGAGAACATTCCCCTCCAGGTAATTTCTCTGCCTGCACACAGTTCCTGACACCCAGCAGCATTTGGCTAACCTGGACTTTTATTTTCCTAGAACAGCATTCTGCTGATTTTAGGAATCCCCTTTTACCCTTCTGGTAAGGATCAGGTCTCTAAAACTTCTCCTAGCAAAGACAAACTTAATTGAGGCAGGGGATTGTGGACAGTAGCAGGGAGTATGGTGCTGGCTGTGCTGCAGCCTAAATAGGGAGGAGATGGTGAAGCTGGCAGGACTCTCTGGTGCTTGAGGGGGTCACCCCTGAGTTCCTCACTGTACCTGGCCAGTGCTTTGGACATAGAAGGTGCTCAAAAAACATCTAATGAGTAAATGACACACAGTAGAATATGAATGAATGGATTTGGCTCATTTACCCAAGAGGCTGAAATGAACGTGGGGTAGCAGTGGAAATGGTCTTGGGAAGAGGTAAACTGGTAGATCACCCAGTGTTGGGGGCAGGGTGAGCATGTGGACCAGCTTGTATGTTTCAGTGTGTCCTTAAAACACCTTCCAGCCTTGGAAGCTGGCAGCCACAACTTCATAGCATTCCAAATGCCTGTGTCACTTTCTTTCTTTTTCTGTTTTTAAAATAAGGTCTCTGTTGCATATCTTTTTTTTTCCTTCAGTTCAGTTCAGTTGCTCAGTCTTGTCCTACTCTTTGTAACCCCGTGGACTACAGCACACCACGCTTCCTTGTCCATCACCAACTCCCAGAACTTGCTCAAACTCATATACATTATTTATTTATTTATATGGCTGCATCGGGCCTTACTTGTGACACACCAGATCTTCCACTGTGGCACATGGACTCTCCAGTGGTGACTAACCTAGAGTGGGCATTCTTTTTTTTAAATTGTATTTACTTATGTATTTATTTTTGGCTTCACTGGGTTTTTATCGTTTTGCTCGGGCTTTCTTTTTAGCTGCAGCGAGCAGAGGCTACTCTCTGTTGCAGTGTACAGGCTTCTCATTGCGGTGGCTTCTCTAGTTTTGGAGCACAGGCTCTAGGCATATGGGCTTCAGCAGTTGAGACCCTCAGACTTTGTTGCTCTGTGGCATGTGGTGTCTTCCCAGACAAGGAATTGAACCTGTATCCCCTGCATTGCAAGGTGGGTTCTTAACTACTGGATCACCATGGAAGTCCCCTTGTGTCGCTTTCATTCCACCCCCATTAATACAATGCAGGAAAAGTGGATTTTAGAATGTTGGGAAAATCATTTCCTAGAGAGAATTTTTGCAGGGCCTGTCTCTGGCTTGAAGAGGCCAATAGGGAGTTATTCTAGCAAAACCACCCCTGGGGCTTGCTCAGCTGGGACACTTAAACCCAGAATGAGAATAAGTCCATCCTTGTGACATTCTCTGGGAGTCTGCAGAATTGACTGTTGAGAAGTTTGAATAGAACAAGCATGGTGTTAACTCAAGTTAAAAGCTACTATAATCCGTTTATGGGGCTGTGGTTTGTTTCCCCTGAGACATTTCCAGGCTCTGCTCAGTGGACTGGGCTGTGTGTCTGGTGGCTGGAGGCCGCCAGGAAGCTGTGTTACACAGCCAAGAGAGTTGATAGTGGGTGGCTGGGCCAAACAGGTCACAGAGTTTAGAAGGAGCCTCAAACAGCTAGTGGGCTTCTTGGGCTCCCGGGAGAATCAGGCCCGTTAGTGTTACTGATTTCGGGGAATTTATCCTCAATTTTATTCTTCTGTAGCTTTGACCAATTGAGGTTTTTTAGAAGTAGCCTGCAAAACCTCATACCCTGGAGAGAACTGGGCCCACTTTCCCTTTCTTTCTACTCCAAGAGTCTAGGATATTTTACCTTCAAGGAGGTAAAGAAATCACTGAAGTGTCTTAGCTTTGACTTTCTCAGCTGCTAATTCATTCTCTTAGTTTAGAAATATGCTTACACTGTTATGAGTTGCTTTAATTCATATACATAACAACTTCATTTGAGCATGTAAAAGTATGCCATTAAATGCATGGGAACATGTCTTCAAATTACCAAAGAAAAAATGCCAGTAGACCCAAGGAATAGTTGGGTCCTGGGGGCCCTATATTCTCCATTCCAGAGCCATTCTGTAGCAGAGTGAATTCCAAGCAAAAGCTCAATAAGCCTCAGCAAGAAAGATGAAAACTTCTCTATTCCCCAGTGGTTTGTGAAGACAGTGGACCAACCCACATGAGAGGTAGTGCCCAGAAAGAGAGAGATTTATTGGAAGAGTCAGGCATAAGTGTCAATATGAGAAATATCTGAAGCATTGAATCCCATGCCTGGTCCTATATCAAGGAGAGTAAGGATTTTTCTTTTTTTTTAGTTTTATAATGCTGGGTCTTTGTTACTGTGCATGGGCTACTTAGAGAGTAGTAGTTGCAGTATGCAGACTTGTCATTGCAGTGGTTTCTTTTGCTGCAGAGCATTGGCTCTAGGACACGTGGGCCTAGCAGTTGCGGCTCACAAGCTTAGCTGCTCCGAAACATGGGATCTTCCTGGATGAGGGATCAGACTGATGTATCCTGCATTGGCGGATGGATGTTTTACCATTGAGTCACCAGCATAGCCCCCTGGGTCTTCTATTTTTCAATTGGAGTATAATTGCTTTATATTATTGTATTAGTTCTGGGTCTTACTTGCAGTGTGTGAACTCCCAGTTGTAGCATGTGGGATCTAATTCCTTGGTGGTGGTGGTGGTTTAGTCACTAAGTCATGTCTGACTCTTGAGACCCCATGGACTGTAGCCTGACAGGTTCCTCTGTCCATGGGATTCTCCAGGCAAGAATAGTGAAGTGGCTTGCCATTTCCTTCTCCTTGACCAGGAATCAAATCTGGGTCCCCCTGCACTGGGAGCATAAAGTCTTAGCCACTGGACCACCAGTGAAGTCCCCAGAGTAAGGAATTTTGGCAGCCCACATTGTAGGGGAAGTGCTTGCTGATTTAACAGGGAGATACAAAGAGGTTCATTTGAAAGAGACACTGAAGAAGAAGACCAGGAGCCACCATGAGGCATTTCTGTCTCCACTCCAGCCTCCATATAGTAGGGTTACTTTATATCTAGTGTCCTCAGGTTTTCAGGAACCAAATCTTCCTGAGCTGCAATAAAAGGATTTACATTAAATTCTATTTTACAAGTAACAACTGAGATTCCAAGGCAGGGGCTTGGAATTGTTATCCAGTCAAGCCAAGACCTATTGAATCAATACCTTATGGCACATTCGTGGATGCAGAGTGCTGTGCTGAGCACAGTAAGGAGCATGGAGAGAAAAGAGGTGTGAACCTTCCTTGTTCCCCAAGAGCCCTTCACTGGTAAGAGAGGAAGACTCACTCATCAATAACCTGGTAAAGAACAGAGTAGCTGAGACCAAGATCTGGGCCCAAACAGCATGCCGTGGATGCTGGAGACATGAAGGGATATACCTCCTTAGGCTTACTGGTGGTTGGGTGGTTTAGTCACTAAGTTGTGTCCGACTCTTGAGACCCCATGGACTGTAGTCTACCAGGCTCCTCCATGGGATTCTCCAGGCAAGAATACTGGAGTGGATTGCCATTTTCTTCCCTAGGAGATCTTCCCAACATAGTGATTGAACCCAGGTCTCCTGCATTGCAGGCGGATTCTTTGCTGACTGAGCTACCAGAGAAACCCTGAGGCTTAGAGGAAATAGCATCTCAACAGGATTCTCAACTAACTGTTTTGCCAGATTTCAGGTGGAGGTGAGGGTGAGGCAAGTGAGGCTTTTGACTAAAGTGCAAAATGTAAAGAAATGCTAAAAAAAAACAAAACCCCATAATCAAGATGTTAATATTAATACAATAAATAATGTTTATATTAATATGATTAATATGGATAAATTTAAGTTCTTACAATAATATTAATCATATTGATATAAATATTAATATTTTAACAAAATAGCTTTAAAAATTAACTCACAAAAGCATACAATGAACAGAACATAGAATTTTAATAAAGACACAATGTTTGTTTTGTGACCCTGCATTATAGAATGGGAACAGTTTTCTTTTTTTTTTTTTAAGCTTATTTATTTATTTTTGGCTGTGCTGGGTCTTTGATGCTGTGTAGTCACCCACTCCAGTGTTCTTGACTGGAGAATCCCAGGGATGGCGGAGCCTGGTCGGTTGCCGTCTATGGGGTCACACAGAGTTGAACACGACTGAAGCGACTTAGCAGCAGCAGCAGCAGCAGCAGTCTTTTCTCTAGTCACAGAGAGTGGGGGCTACACTCTAGCTGAGGTATGCAGGCTTCTCATTGCCAAGGCTTCTCTAGTTGAGCACGGGCTCTAGGGCACTCAGGCTTCAGTACTTGCAGCACATGGACTCAGTTTGGCTCGTGAGATCTAGAGCACAGGACCAGTAGTTGTAGTGCAGGGGCTTAGCTGCTCTGCAGTATGTGGGATCTTCCTGGATCAAGGATCCAACCTTGTCTCCTGAATTGGCAGGAGCACTCTTTACCACTGAACCACCAGGGAAGCCCTGAACAGTTGTTTTTAATCACCTCTCCGTTCCTAGTCTCCTATCAGGAGAGTTTCTGAGGGTTGACAGCGAGCTGAGAATAGACTGAGGAGCACACAGTTTAAAAAGAATTATTATTATGATTTTTTTAATCTTTTGGCAGGGCTGTGAGGCATGTGGGATCTTAGTTCCTCAATTAGGGATCAAACCTGTATCTCCTGAATTGAAAGTGTGGAGTGTTAACCACTAGACCACCAGGGAAGTCCCTATCAAACTTTATAGACAGTCATTTTTTTTTTTTTAACTGGGAGAGTTTTTGTTACCTTTACATGTGATTCTAAATATGAGAGCATATTTTGATAAGTATACATGGGGGCATGTAGTTTTCCTTTTGCCTCAGCTCCGATATGGCTTGCCACAGCACAGCCCTGGCCAGGTTGGGAAGGAAGGGAGGACTTACAGACAAGGAAGAGCTTGAGCAAAGGTGTAGTTCAGCTCAGTTGCTCAGTAGTGTCTGACTCTTTGCGACCCCATAGACTGCAGCACGCCAGACCTCCCTGTCCATCACCAACTCCCGGAGTTTACCCAAACTCATGTCTATTGAGTTGCTGATGCCATCCAACCATCTCCTCCTGCCCTCAATCTTTCCCAACATCTGGCTCTTTCCCTGTTAATCAGCTCTTCGCATCAGGTGGCCAAAGTATTGGGGTTTCAGCTTCAGGATCAGTCCTTCCAGTGAACACCCAGGACTGATCTCCTTTAGGATGGACTGGCTGGATCTCCTTGCAGTCCAAGGGACTCTTAAGAGTCTTCTTCAACACCACAATTCAAAAGCATCAATTCTTCAGTGCTCAGCTTTCTTTATAGTCCACCTCTCACATCCATACATGACTACTGGAAAAACCACAGCCTTGACTAGATGGACCTTTGTTGGCAAAGTAATGTCTCTGCTTTTTAATATGCTGTCTAGGTTGGTCATAACTTTCCTTCCAAGGAGTAAGCGTCTTTTAATTTCATGGCTGCAGTCAGCATCTGCAGTGATTTTGGAGCCTCCCAAAATAAAGTCAGCCACTGTTTCCCCATCTATTTGCCATGAAGTGATGGGATACCATGATCTTAGTTTTCTGAATGTTGAGCTTTAAGCCAACTTTTTCACTCTCCTCTTTCACTTTCATCAAGAGGCTCTTTAGTTTTTCTTCATGTTCTGCCATAAGGGTGGTGTCATCTGCATATCTGAGCAAAGGTGGTGTTATCTGCATATCTGAGCAAAGATAGGAGGCACCAAAGTGTGTTCAGACCCACGGCAGGTTGGGTGGGTGGTGGTGGGGGGAGAAGTTATAAATATCATGTATGAGAAATGGTAATAAGAAAGAGCTGAAAAGTTTAGAAAGCGGAGAGATTGTGGAGGGATTTCTATACTATCCTGAAATACAGCAGTATCTATTGTCGGCACTTAAGGGACCATCGAATGCTTCTGAGCACAGTCTTTGGGGCCAATTACTTGAGGGGAAGGAAGGAGCACTAGTCAGAGAGAATGAAGCAAGAGACAGAATCACCAGAAGGCAGCCACTGCAAGGGACCTGGAAGAATAAGGGAGCACTCCAACCCAGCTGAGGTCCTCCAGGATAATAAACTGCAAGTTAATAATACACTTTCTGTGAATAATATCTGACAAACTAATGTCCACCTGAGGGTAGGAAATGAACTGTGATCCTGTTTCCTAATGAGGATACAGCAGCCCCACTGAACATATCACTTATCTAACATGTCCACATGCTTCCCTTCATCAGCTGCTGAGTTTCTAGGCGGAGGTGGAGTGAGGTCCCGGAAGCTGGTCCCTCCTTTTTGTTCTTCTTAGAACTAATCAGGACACATTTCAGAGCAAGAGCTAGAAGCCCATCTCAGATGTAGCGGAGGACTGGGAAATCAGTTCTTAGAAATGTTTTCTGGCTTTTTTTCCTATCCCATATAATAGTGAGTGTACTAAGAAAAGATAAAGCCTTCACAAAATGTGGACTGATTGGGGGAGAGACCTTATTTTATAAAACGCATATTTTTTATTTTATGAAATGCATATTTTGTTGTTGCTATTGTTCACTTACTCAATCGTGTCTGACTATTTGTGACCCCATGAATGGCAGCGCACCAGGCTTCCCTGTCCTTCACTATCTCCCAGAGCTTGCTCAAACTCATGTCCATTGAGTCAGTGATGCCATCCAACCATCTCACCCTCTGTTGTTCCCTTCTCCTTCTGCCCTTAATCTTTCCTAGCATCAGGGTCTTTTCCAGTGAGTTGGCTCTTTGCATCAGGTGGCCAAAGTATTGGAGTTTCAACTTCAGCATCAGTCCTTCCAATAAATATTCAGGGTTGATTTCCTTTAGGATTGACTGGTTTGATCTCTTTGAAGTCCAAGGGACTCTCAAGAGTCTTCTCCAGCACCACAGTTTGAAAACATGAATTCTTTGGTGTTCAGCCTTCTTTATGGTCCAACTCTCACACCCATACACGACTACTTGAAAAACCATAGGTTTGACTAGATGGACCTTTGTTGGCAAAGTGATGTCTCCACTTTTTAATATGCTTTCTAGGTTTGTAATCCTATCACCCATGAGCCTGTGCTCTGCAACAAGAGAAGCCACCACAGTGAGAAGCCCTAGTACCACAACTAGAGAGTAGACCCTGCTCCCCAAAACTATGGAAAAGTCCATGCAGCAGTGAAGACCCAGCACAGCCAAAAATAAATAAATAAAATTATTAAAAAACGGGACCTTTTCAAATATTTTCAAAAGGCATACTTCTGTAAATGTAGATAAATCTTTCTTCAAGTGGCCTGAAAAGTGAAGTTGAATTTAAATGAGACTCATTCATATTTTGAATGTCAAATCCTTTAGGGATGCTGAGTAGTTTAAGATCTTACTCTCCAGGACAGTAAGCTATCCTGTTGGAAAGATAGAAAGTAACATAAGAGAAAAAAATTATCCAGCAAAAGACTTGAAATATTATCTGTCTTAGTCAACTCAAGTTGCCATAACAAAATAGTATAAATCAGGTGGCTTTAATAGCAGATGTTTATTTTCTCATGGTTCTAGAGGCTGGAAATCTGAGTGCAGGGTGCCAGCATGGCTGGGTTCTGATGGTTGGCTTGCTGTCTCTTGCTATCTCTCTTTGTTCTCACGTGGCCTTTCCTTGGTGCCTGTCTGTGTGCAGTGAGAGAGAGAGAGAGAAAGAGAGAATGCTCTGGTGTCTTCCCTTATATCTTATCAGACCAGGGCACCTGCCTTCATGAACCCATCAAACCTTAATTATTTCCCCAAGCCTCCTTCTGCACATACCATCACAAAGGGCTAAATCTCCAACATCTGAATTTTGGAGGGACACAAAACCTTTAATCCATAACATTACTGAAGGTCGTGATTGTGGGAGATTAATTGATTAAAATGAAAAATACAGAAAATTCCTGAAGCAGTTCAAAGACTGAAGAGACCCCTTTGGCACTCCCAAGAAAGAACAGTGTCTAACTGTGCAGAGAAGCTCATAAATCAGCACCTTGAGCAAAGCTACAGGTGACAGTGGGACTGGAAGTTCATTTCACGCTAAGCAGAAGTGGGAGCTAAGAAAGAGAGACCCACTTGGCCTGTGTTATAAGAAATCTCAAAGACTGTGTTGGGGGAGCTGCCTTTCATACTTCCTGGTAGTAGGGAAAGAGGCCCAATGCAAATGCAGATCCAGGAAGAATACCTTGTCCCAGCTCTGTAGGACTGATGGCAGGGGCAACAGGTGGGAGGCAGGGAGGGGAGGAGGCTGCAGGACTGCCCTGAACTTGAGAGGTCTGGAGCCTGCACCAGGCATTTCTCTTGCCATGTTGCCACTGGCGATTCCTGGCTCAGAGTTAGAAGCTTGCACAATGTAGTGGAGTGTGCAGATGCTCAAGGGACTCTTTAAAAATCTTTGTCTTATTTGGATTGTGGAAATACTAGAGCCTCAGGAGCAGTGCCAAGAAGAATCCTCAAGCCCAGAGACACCATGAGTGAACACCTCAAGGTGTTAGAGACGTGCCATCCTGATGAGTTATACTGAATAACAAGGATTATCATGGGATCACAAAATCAAAGCCCTCACTGGTAAAAATCTATTTTCTCCTGTCTATTAGGAAGCACGAAGACACAATGGTATTCCTATGCCTTCTCCTATATCCACACTGGAAGTGAACTAGAGAGAGAATAGGGAATAGGTCTGGTTTTGTAAGACTCACTTTTCCACTATAAAAAAAATTGGAAAAAACCAACAATAATAACAGATATTCACTTTCTACCCAAACCGGATATTACTGGATAGTTCTCTGAAAATCATTTCACAATTCGCATTGCTGGGCCAAATGCTCCTGGAGTATATGACCATTCTTCCCCTGAGAGCCCTGGTAAAGGAATTTCATGAAGCTACAGACAAATCCTTTAGGTGAAAGAGGATGTGATAAAAACTGTATCAGCCAGACTCTGTACACCGTTTTGTAAGCCCAAATCTAGAAAAAGTTCAAGCCAACAGCAAGCAGTATCTGCTTTGATTGATCCAACGAGGCTGTTACTTCAGAGCTTAGGTATGGTCCAGGTGTTGTCATTCCTGCCTCTAAGTCCAGCGGTTCCTGCAGAGTGAGGTCTGTGGTTGAGTTGGTCTTGCTCCGCAGGGCCACAGGACCAGAAAATGGCTGGCAAGCCACCTGGCTGGAAAATGGGTCTGTCAGACCAATAACATTATAATATATGTGTGTCCAGACAATCAGAGGGTTCCATTTCTGGTCATCTCTGCTGAAGCGTCTTGATCCACACAGCACATTCAGTCTTGGGGAGGGAGAAAGGGCACATTCTGGCAACCACTTGTGGGTCTGAGACAACATTATACCACAGAAAGTTCTCCTCTGGTCTTGGGAGAGATGAAAATTTAGTGTAGGATATATAAGTGAAAGCCTCTAATGGTCACTAATATTATCATCTTAAATTTATGTGGCACCTTGCAGCATATAGAACTCTCATTTGATCCTCTATGAACGAGATGGGTATTATCCACTCCACTTTGTAGGTGGAGACACAAACCTGTGAGGTTTAATGTAATGCTCATGTCATTTAACTAGTGGATGTCAGAGTCAGAACAGAAACACAGGTCTCCTAACTTCTGCCCACAGGACTTTCTTTGTTTTCTTTGTTTTTATTTTGGCTGTGCTGGGTCTTCACTGTGGGCTTTTTGTTGGGGCACAAGGGCTTTCTCTGGTTGTGGCAAGCACGGACTTCTCTTTCTCTAGTGTAAGCATGCTCAGTAGTTGTGACCAGTGGGCTTAGTTGCCCTGAGGCATGTGGACTCTTAGTCCCTCGAACAGGGATGGAACAGATGTCCCTTGCATTAGAACTCAGATTCTTAACCACTGGAACACCAGGGAAGTCCTTGTCATAGGACTTCCTGAACAGTAAAAAAAAAAAGGCTCTGAAAAATGAATCTAATTCATTTTCTGAGCAGGTGATCTGTAACAATAGTGGTAATAATAGTCACTCATAATAAATGTTTTACCTGACTTTTATCTGGTTGACAATCATCATTTATGTCTAAATCCAATAAACACCAGATTTTCTGCTCTTTCCAATGCAGGCTGGGGAAGGAGGAAAAAAGCGAAATATTGTGCTAAACTGTAGCTAAGCTCTTTTGTTCCTTCACTCTTCTACTTGCTATCACAATTATCCATCAGCTCCCGTATGTTTACCCTAGATATTCAAAATATATCTGGAACCATTCTGAAATCATTTACCTGAATAAAGCTGACTTGCATGCCCCGTCAAGACCGCTAAGTGCAGAGGAAGAAGGGGCTGGTGGGCAGAATGTGAAGCCATGTTTTCATTTCTCTTATTAGGCTTCTCATGGGCTCAGTGGTAAAGAATCTGCCAGCCAGTGCAGGAGCCACAGGAGATGGGGGTTCAGTCCCTGGGTTGGGAAGAGCCCCTGGTGTAGGAAATGACAACCCACTCCAGTATTCTTGCCTGGGAAATCCCGTGGACAGAAGAGCCTTGCAGGCTCATCCATGGGGTTGCAGAGTAGGACATGACTAATTGACTAAGCACTGAGTTCATAGGATTTGTTTCATTTACCATTTCTCTGAAGAGAGGCTCTGTTCCATCTCCAGCCTGGAAATACAATTCTAGCAACACATACTTTAGAATGAATTCTAGCAAACAAACCATAGATATTCTACTGCTGCTGCTGCTAAGTCACTTCAGTCATGTCCGACTATGTGTGACCCCATAGACGGAAGCCCACCAGGCTCCCCCGTCCCTGGGATTCTCCAGGCAAGAACACTGGAGTGGGTTGCCATTTCCTTCTCCAATGTGTGAAAGTGAAAAGTGAAAGGGAAGTCGCTCAGTCGTGTCTGACCCTTAGCCGTCGTGTCTGACCCTTAGCGACCCCACGGACTGCAGCCTACCAGGCTCCTCCATCCATGGGATTTTCTAGGCAAGAGTACTGGAGTGGCTTGCCATTGCCTTCTCCGATAGATATTCTAGATCATCACAATAACACTTTATTTGTGGAAGGGGGAATATCTATTTTTGGAGGGCTTCCCAGGTGGCACTTATTTAACTTATCTGCAGAATACATCATGAGAAATGCTGGGCTGGATGTCAAGCATTGACAAGATTGCCAAGATGGAATCACCATTACTGGAAGAAATTTCAATAACCTCAGACATGCAGATGACACCACCCTTATGGCAGAAAGTGAAGAGGAACTAAAGAATCTCTTGATGAAGGCGAAAGAGGAGAGTGAGAAAGCTGGTTTAAAACTCCATATTAAAAAAACTAAGATCATGGCATCTGATTCCAACACTTCATGGCAAATAGATAGAGAAACAATGGAAACAGTGACAGACTATTTTCTTGGGCTCCAAAATCACTGCAGACAGTGACTGCAATCACAAAATTAAAAGACACTTGCTCCTTGGAAGAAAAGCTATGACAAACCACCAGGGAAGTCCCATGACAAACCTAGACAGCATATTAAAAAGCAGAGACATTACTTTGCCTTCACAGTTCATATAGTCAAAGCTGTGGTTTTTCCAGTAGTCACGTATGGATGTGAGAGCTGGACAATAAAGAAGGCTGAGTGCCAAAGAATTGATGCTTTTGAACTGTGATGTTGGAGAAGACTCTTGAGAGTTCCTTGGACTACAAGGAGATCAAACGAGTCAACTCTAAAGGAAATCAACCATGAATATTCATCAGAAGGGCTGATGCTGAAGCTGAAACCCCAATGCTTTGGCCACCTGATGTGCAGGGCTGCCTCACTGGAAAAGACCCTGCTGCTGGGAAAGATTGAAGGCAGGAAGAGAAAGGGATGACAGAGGACAAGATGATTAGATGGCATCACCGGCTCAATGGACATGAGTTTGAGCAAGCTCTGGGAGATGGTGAAG
This sequence comes from Moschus berezovskii, assembly GCF_049115385.1. NCBI lineage: Eukaryota > Metazoa > Chordata > Mammalia > Artiodactyla > Moschidae > Moschus > Moschus berezovskii. Next base: position 74,424,635 of record NC_142466.1, on the reverse strand, counting down.
GACGGGGAAGCCTGGTGTGCTATAGTCCATGGGGTCGCAAAAAGTCGGATACAACTGAGTAACTGAACAACAACAAAGGTGGTGCTAATGGGAAAGAACCTGCCAATGCAGGAGACATGAGACATGAGATCCAGTTCAACTGAAAATATAAAAATAGAATAAATAAAGAAAGAAAAGACAAATTCAAAAATCTTTTGACTTGTTTTAAGAGCATAAAGCATGGGTTGCCATTTTCTTCTCCAGGGGATCTTCCCTCCAGGGATTGAACTTGGCTTTCCTACATTGCAGGCAGTCTTTACTGACCCCATGGACTGTAGCCAACCAGGCTCCTCTGTCATGGAATTCTCCAGGCCAGCAAACTGGAATGGATTGCCACGCCCTTCTCCAGGGTATCAAACCCAGGGAGTCGAAACTTCGACCCAGGGATCTCCTGCACTGCAGATGAGTTCTTTACCACTGAGCCACTAGGGTGAGCCACTGGGGTGTGCCATATCTCAAAACTCACTGCAAAGCTTTCTGAGGATCACAGTTGGTCACTGAGCCCTCCAGGAGGTGGAGGCAGCTGAGAATGTTCACTGTGGGAGTTGGATGTTGGAGAGACCATGCAGTACCTGTGCCTGGAAAAGGGAGTGCTCTGGAACCAAGGAGAGAAAAACTCCTTGCTCTGTCAGCATCCCTCTAGCATCCTCTACTAACAAAGGTTAACATTGTGCCAGCTGGTGGAGGAGAAATATTTATAGGATCTAGCTCCATTTACACAGAGCAATGAAGGTGGATTTTGAGCCAAGGCTATAAGTTGATAACTGACACAGACCTTGGCATGTTATAAGAAGCATGGGACTCTAGAACCAGCACTGTGACTGACTAGACATGGGACCCCAGGCATGTCCCCATCTCCAAGCCTCAAATTCCATGACTACAGAATGGGATCCTATATACTCATACCCCAAGGTCAATGTGAGGATTAAATGAGATAGAGGGTAGGAATTGTGTGCTATTAGTAAAAAAGAGTGAAAGCAACATTCACATGATGGGTTAAAATGAAGGGTTCTGTGATGGACTGCCTGAATCCCTGCTGTCCACTCACCAGCTGGGTGACCATGGGTAATCCATTTACCTCTGAGCTCTGTTTCCTTATGTGTAATGATCACAGCTACATCATAACCCCATTATCTTGAGGAGTCAATGAGATAATACACTCAGAGTGTTTGCACACATTAAGTGGGAAATAAATGTTGTTGTTATTTACTCATATTTTTACAGCTACTTCAAATAAAATGTTTGATTGCTAAGCTGTGTCTGACTCTTTTGCGATCCCATGGACTGTAGCCTGCCAGGCTTCTCTCTGTCCATAGGATTTCCCATGCAAGAATACTAGAGTGGGTTGCCATTTTCTTCTCCATGGAATCTTCCTGACAAGGATCAAACCTATGTCTCCTGCACTGGCAAACAAATTCTTCACCGTCTGAGCCACTGGGGAAGCCCTCATATAAAAACTTATATGTTTATTTCCCCTTTATTATATATTCACTTACTTTTATTTATCAAGTTCTACTATTTGCAGGCATTTTGTTGAGTGTTGCTTTAGAGGCCAGGAGTAGAGACCACTCTGAGAAGTGGGAGGTATAATGTTTTCAGGGAATGTGGTTCCTTGGAAGGAAATGCTGTTCATTTTTCTCAAGAGAAGAAAAGCCACCAGTATTTACTTGAATTATGGCCTTTCGAAAATCAACCCAATGTGGTTTCCCTAATTCTGAGCATTTAAAACTCGAAACAAGCTTTAATTTTCAAATAAATTTTTGCAGAAGAATTTCTCAAAACGCTTTCTGGATGACAGGATTGAGGTCTTTCTGTGTGATTGTTTTAATTAAAATGTAGTATGGTGTATGCTGTGCTATATGTGTATGCTAGTTGCTCAGTTGTGGATGACTCTTTGTGACCCCATGGACTGTAGCCTGATAGGCTCCTCTGTCTATGGGGATTCTCCAGGCAAGAATACTGGAGTGGGTTGCCATGCCCTCTGCCAGGGGATCTTTCCAATTCAGGGATTGAATGCAGCATTGCAGGCAGATTCTTCCCCATCTGAGCCATCAGGGAAGTCCAAGAATACTGGAGTGGGTCACCTATCCCTTCTCAAGGGGATCTTCTGTACCTAGGAATAGAACCAGGGTCTCCCACATTGCAGGTGGGTTCTTTACCAGCTGAGTTATGAGGGAAGCCCAGTATGATGTATGCAAACCACTAAATAACAATTCCTTTGCAAGGAAGTGGTATGAGAGCCAACTCAGGATCCTGTAGGATTCACTGACTCTGTTCTGCTTTTGTACAGCTGATGCTGAGAGGGGAGGCCAACTGGATCTACATTAAGGGCACACTCAGAGTCCACTGTGCCCTCACTGGGCTCCTACATTGTTTCCCTGATTGTAGCCTTTTTGCTTTTCAAACCTTTTAGTGAAAGGATTCTCAGCCTTGGCACTACTCTGATATTTTGGGTCAGATCATACTTTGTTGTGGGAGCTTCCTGTGACTTGCAGGGTATGGAGCAGCATCCTTGGCCAATACTCACTAGATGCCAGAAGCACCTTCCTCTCCCCTCAGACAAACAAAAATGTCTCCAGAAGTTGTCAATGTCCCCTGGGGGTAAAATCACCCCTGGCTGAGGACCACTGATAGCCTTAAAGAATCTTTCTGAAGCGAGTCTTTTGCCAGCATGTAAAAAGTGCACATTCTTGGTTTTCAAGACTCCTCAGCAACCTGATTCCTTCTATAACTCCCAGTCTTACTTATTCTCCCTTGGACTCCAGACAATAGATCTGCTCAGGTTCCCAGAGGGCTTCACAGCTCTTCAGTCTCACCACTTTTCTGCCTTAAATTTCCATTTCTCCCCTCTCCAACCACTGAAGGAAGATTTGAATAAGTGGAAAGATGTAACCTGGTTTTGGGTAGAAAGATCCAATATTGTAAAGAGATCAGGTCTCTCTTAAATAATTTATAATTAATATGATCCTGATAAAGGAATTATTTTGAAAAGTTAGGCTAGTTTTTCCCAAATTTTAGTATAGAAAATAAACATGTGAGAACAACTAGAAAATTTTTGAGAATATTGAGATATAAATTCTACTAGTTATTAAAATATAAAATAAAATAATTAAAAGAAACATGATGATGTTGTATAATTAGAGATGAATTAATAAAATAAAGTAGATATTCTGAAAATATGACCAAGTATAAGCATGAATTTAATATATGATAAAGAGGGAATTTCAAATCATTGAATGATGGATTATTCCATAAATGATTTAGGGGCAACAACCTAGCCATCTGGAAAAAAAAATCTCGACATTAATTTTTACCTTAAATTATTTCACAGGTAGTTCATAAACGTAAACATGGAAAAACCTATAGACATCTAAGAAAAAATGGGATTGTTTGTTAGGAATTTATAAGAAGCAAAACTCAAGAACCATGAGAGAAAAATATTGATACCTATACTTACTAAAAGTTGTGTGTCACCAAAATCGCCGTTTAAGAAAAAGATAAAAATAACCAGCTGTGATATTTGTAAGACATGTGGTTGAACAGAGAGTTAATTTCTTTTCTAAAAAATTTATTTACTTTTAATTGAGGGATAATTGTTTTACAATATTATGTTGGTTTTTGCCATACAGCAACATAAATTAATTTCGTATAATGAAGAGTTTATGATTAAATAAGAATTGAATCAAATAGAAAAATGACCTATAGGCATGAATTGGAGAACACAAGGAAGTAAAAACCTCAGAATAGTTTCAAAATCAGCTTTGTTACAAAAAAAAGTGAAGAAAAACGAGACTCCATTTTTATCTATCAAAATGTCAAAGGTCAAAAACTGTTAATAAATGGTATTTCTGGAGTGTAGAGAACCAGCACACTCTAACACTGATACAACTTTAAAAGGGGAGAACAATTTGAAAACATCTTTCAAAATTTCATGTACATATCCAGTCCTTCCATTTACAGAAACTTATCCTACAGATAATGCATATGACACATGCAAAGACATCTGTGCAATGGTAGTCTTTGAAGGACTTTGTGTGTGTGTGTGTGTGCTCAGTCACTTCCCACTTTAGTCACCCCGTGGACTATAACCTGTCAGGTTTCTCTGTCCATGATTCTTCAGGCAAGAATACTGGGGTGGGTTGTCATTTCCTCCTCCAGGAGACCTTCCTAACCCAGGGATTGAACCTGTGACTCCTGAGTCTCTTTAAAATAATAACATTTTTCTCATCAGACAAAATTAAAAAGAAGGAAAAGAAAGCTTTGATAAAGCTTTTTGTGACTGCTCTTGCCCACAGCATGCTCTTTTCATCTTTGAGATTTCTTTTTGCTGAATATTTTGTTCATGGAACATTCACTTCTATCTCTCAATTTTAATAATCAAGGGTCCTCTTGCGGTACCATCTCATGCCTGTCAGAATGGCTGTTATCAAAAAGTCTATAAACAATAAATGCTGGAGGGGGTTTGGAGAAAAGGGAACCCTCTTACACTGTTGGTGGGAATGAAAACTAGTACAGCCACTATGGAGAACAGTATGGAGATTCCTTAAAAAACTGAAAATAGAACTGCCATATGACCCAGCAATCTTACTGCTGAGCATACACACCAAGGAACCAGAATTGAAAGAGACACATGTACCCCAATGTTCATTGCAGCACTGTTTATAATAGCTAGGACACGGAAGCAACCTAGATGTCCATGGGCAGACGAATGGATAAGAAAGCTGTGGTACATATACACAATGTAATATTACTCAGCTATTAAAAAAATGCATTTGAATCTGTTCTAATCAGGTGGATGAAACTGGAGCCTATTGTACAGAGTGAAGTAAGTCAGAAAGAAAAACACCAATACAGTATACTGACGCATATGTACAGAATTTGGAAAGATGGTAATGATGACCCTATATGTGAGACAGCAAGAGAGACACAGATGTAAAGAACAGACTGTTGGACTCTGTGGGAGAAGGCGAGGGTGGGATGATTTGAAAGAATAGCATTGAAACGTGTATATTACCATTTGTGAAATAGATCACCAGTCCAGGTTTGATGCATGAGACAGGGCACTCAGGGCCGGTGCACTGGGATGACCTTGAGAGATGGGATGGGGAGGGAGGTGAAAGGGGTTTTCAGGATGGGGATCACATGTATACCCATGGCTGATTCATGTCAATGTATGGCAAAAACCACTACAATATTGTAAAGTAATTAGCCTCCAATTAAAATAAATAAATAAATAATAAATAAAAATAGTCATGCTAGTTAAAAAAAAAGTCTTTTTGTGACTTCACATATAATTACTTTTACAACTCTACTCTCCCCTAGCAAACTGTTGGACGTCTTTAATTCCTTTCCGTTCTCTACAATACTGATGTAGAGTCTAAAAATAATCCCTCAAATGAGAGGTTTAGATTATCAAATACTTTATAGTACTAGGTACTTGGAACTGAAAAGTAGATTATCAAAGAAAAATAGAATAACAGTCATGGAAAATATCTAGTCACTTTTTTTTTCAAACTTTAAACTTTTTATTTTGTTTTAGGGTATGCTGCTAAGTCACTTCAATCGTGTCCGACTCTGTGTGACCCCATAGACGGAAGCCCACCAGGCTCCCCCGTCCCTGGGATTCTCCAGGCAAGAACACTGGAGTGGGTTGCCATTTCCTTCTCCAGTTTTAGGGTATAGATGATTAACAATATTGCAGTACTTTCAGGTGAACAGCAAAGCAACTCAGCCATACACATAGCTTCCTCAAACACCCCTCCCATTTGGCTGGCACATAACATTGAGTAGAGTTCCATGTGCTATAAAATACATCCTTATTGGTTATCCGTATTGAATATAAGAGTGTCATCACTTTTTTAAAAGTGATTTTTATTTACATACAATTTCCATCTCATCACTTTGCAGATAAAAATATGAGCCCCAGAGGAAAGAAACGAGTCACTCCAATTTACTCAAATAATTAGTGGTAGGGTTGAGACTAGGAACCAGGTCTCAAACCACAACATTAGCTATAGCAAACCAATCTCTACTCCAAGAAGATAAAGACAAATAATTTAAAAGCAATAAGTAACAAAATAATTTTAAAAGGATTTCTTTTTGGTACAGCTGTAAGGTACTAATAGAAAAGCAATCATCTATTTCTTTCATTTTCTTCAGCTCATAAGTACTACTTCTGTTATCTCACTGTTTCCCAAACTTATCTCATGATAAGAATTACATAATTCTCTGAAAAGAACAAGAATCTGGATAATCACAATTTTTTTTTTGAAGAAGCAACTCAAGTAATTCTTGTAATTAAGAACTCTCACAAAATCCTGTTCACTTCACCCTCGAAGTAAGCTTGTAAAATATTTATGGATGAGGAACCTGGGTTTAGGTGACTGAGTTTAGGTGACTGTCCCTTAACCACAGAGTGATATTTCTGAGCTCCAACATTTCTTTTCACTGTTGAATATTGTTTATTGGGGGAACATTACATCTTTTAAAATTTTTTATTGAAATATAGTTGATTTACAGTGCTGTGTTAATCTCGGGTGTACTGCAAAGTGATTCAGTTATACATCAGTTCAGTTCAGCTCAGTCGCTCAGTCACGTCTGACTCTTTGTGACCCCATGGACTGCAGCATTCCAGGTTTCCCTGTCCAACATCAGCTCCCAGAGCTTGCTCAAACTCATGTGCATTGAATCAGTGATGCCATCCAACCATCTCATCCTCTGTAATCCCCTTCTCTTCCCGCCTTCAATCTTTCCCAGCATCAGGGTCTTTTCCAATGAGTCAATTCTTCACATCAGATGGCCAAAGTATTGAAGTTTCAGCTTCAGCATCAGTCCTTCCAGTGAGTATGCAGGACTGATTTCCTTTAGGATTGACAGGTTGGATCTCCTTGCAGTCCAAGGGACTCTCAAGAGTCTTCTCCAACATCACAGTTCAAAACTATCAATTCTCTGGTGCTCAGCTTTTTTTATAGTCCAACTCTCACATCCATATGTGACTACTGGAAAAACCATAGCTTTGACTAGATGGACATTTGTTGGCAAAGTAATGTCTCTGCTTTTTAATATGCTGTCTAGGTTAGTCATAGTTTTTCTTCCAAGGAGTTATGTATATATGTATGTATGTATATATATATATATATATATATATACATATATATACATTCTTTTAAAAATTCTTTTCCATTCAGTTCAGTTCAGTTCAGTCGCTCAGTCGTGTCTGACTCTTTGTGACCCCATGAATCACAGCACGCCAGGCCTCCCTGTCCATCACCAACTCCCGGAGTTCACTCAAATTCATGTCCATCGAGTCGGTGATGCCATCCAACCATCTCATTCTCTGTCGTCCCCTTCTCCTCCTGCCCCCAATCCCTCCAAGCATCAGAGTCTTTTCTAGTGAGTCAACTCGTCTCATGAGGTTTCCTCTGCTATATATTAGGTCTTTGTTGGCTATCTATTTTATATCTGATAGTATGTATATTTTGGGCTTCCCAGGTAGTGCTAATAGTAAAGAACCTGCCTGTTAATGCAGGAGACATAAGAGATGTGGGTTGGAACCTTGGATCGGGAAGATCCTCTGGAGGAGGGCATGGCAACCCACTCCAGTATTCTTGCCTGGAGAACCCCATGGACAGAGGAGCCTGGTGGGCTATAGCCCATAGGGTGGCAAAGAGTCAGACACAACTGAAGCGACTTAGCACACATGCACAGTATGTATATTTTAATCTCAAACTCCTAATTTATTGCTTCCTCCATCTTTCCCTCTTGGCAGCCTCAAGTCTGTTTTTTATATCTGTGAATCAGTTTTTGTTTTGCAAGTAAATTCATTTGTATCATTTTTTAATATTCCACATACAAGTGATATAATATGGCATTTGTCTTTCTCTAGCAGACTTACTCCACTTAGGATGATAATTTCTTGGTCTATCCATGCTGCTGCAAATGGCATTATTTCATTCTTTTTTATGGCTGAGTAATATTCCATTGTTTATATATACCACAACTTCTTTATCCATTCACCTGTTGATGAACATCCATTCCTTTTTAAAAAATTGATTTATTTTGGCTGTGCTGGGTCTTAGTTTCGGCATGCAGGATCTTTGATCTTTGGTGTGGCAAGTGAAATCTTATTTGAGGCATGTAGGACCTAGTTCCCCGGCCATGGATTGATCCTAGGACCCCTGCATTGAGAGGGTGGAGTCTTAGCCACTGGACCACCAGGGAAGTTCCCAACATTTCTTTTACTAATAATATATCTTTATCTCTTTCATAATCTAACTCATGATCATTATTCACTTCTGCAATTAGAAAGGAAACTATTAGAATCCTAATTAAAGTTGCCACTCATAACTGTACCACTGTGTACAAGCCCATTCTTTAAGTCATGAGGAAGGAAAACAACTGGGGGTGGATATGGAGCAGAATATAAATGCTTACATAAATTCCACCCAGTTTTTCCCATTTTAGAGGAAAAATACGTAGTGAAAAGGAGAAGGGGAAAGTTTTGCAAGTCAATAAGCTAATTCCGGCCTGTCACTAATTTGCTGTAGGAAGCATTTTTTCTCATCTAGAAGAGCTTTTCTAAGGCATTGTAGGAGGGGGAGGTAATTGCATGACTCATGCTGCCAAGTCTTATGGGGAAAAAATAACAAATAATATAAAGAGAAAAGAGGAAGTAGTGTCTTGAACCTACACATGTCAGCCAGAAATTGGGAGAGAGAAGTTACAGGCTAAACTTGATCAGGATTACTTGGCCTGGAGGAAACTCCTCACTATTCATGTCTTCAAAGACCCTTTCTGGGCCTTCCTTCCCCAATTGCAATGAAGAAAAGTGAAAGTGAAAGTATTGGTCACTCAGTTGTGTCAGACTCATTGTAACCTCATGGACTGTAGCCCACCCGGTTCCTCTGTCTTTGGAATGCTCCAGACAAGCATACTGGAGTGGGTTGCATTCTCTTTTCCAGGGGATCTTCCCAACCCAGGGATTGAACATAGGTCTCCTACCTTGTAGGCAGATTCTTTACTCTCTGAGCCATATTTAATACTTTAGTCATTTCTTCTTTTAAAATTTAAGCATTTTTTAAGTATAGTCGATTTACAATGTTGTATTAGTTTCAGGTATTCAGCAAAGTGATTCAGTTTATAAATATATACATACACACTTATGTATGTATATATATATATAAATATATAAATATTTATATGTATGTATATATAAAAAATATATATCTTTATGTATGTATTTTTTCAGATTCTTTTTCCTTATAGATTATTATAAGATACTGAGTTTAGTTCCCTGTACTATACAGTAAGTCCTTGTTGGTTATCTTTTTTATATATGTAGTAGTATGTATCTGTTAATCCCAACTTCCTAATTTATCTTTCCCCTCTGGAAATTAACCATTTCTGAAGGCCTAATTTTATTTTAATACCTGAGTATCTATGCCTTTAAACACCAAAATATGAACACATTCTACCTGTATTGGATGTATGTACACACGCATGCATGTGTGCTCAGTCATGTGCAACTCTTTGTCAGCCTATGGACTATAGCCTGCCAGATTCCTCTGTCCATGGGATTCTCCAGGCAAGAATACTGGCGTGGGTTGCCAATTCTTACTCCAGGGTGATCTTCCTGACCCAGGGATTGAACCCACATCTCTTGCAACTCCTAGATTGGCAGGTGGATTCTTTTACCACTGAGCTGCCTTGTTTTGGATAGAAATCAGCTTAAAATATATGTTTGCAGTCTTTTGTACAGACTACATGTAACACACTCAACTTTTCCCCCATGACTAAGAGTCATCACCAGAAATATCAGTCCTTTTGGGTGGCTATGTCAACACTGATTCTGTCAGGGCCTAAGGAAGTATGTTGAAATTATGGATATGATCTTTCTTTTTTATGTTGCAATAAAACAGTATTTACAAAAACAAATGGTGGGCCAAATTTGGTACATGCGTTATAATTTGCCTATTTCTGCTACAGAAGATCAAAGAGATTCTTTTTATCCTTGACAGTTTGAAATTTCCTAATGAACTGTCTATCAATTGTCCTAATTTCATTGATTATGCTTGACTACCTAGTGAACAGTTCAGTTCTGATACTCATACCCTTCACATCTGATAAATTCCTTCTATTTTGAGGTATGGCAAAAACCATCCAAATTATTCTTCAATTAGAATGAATTTTAAAAAGGCAAATCCAATAGCTAACAAATCAAATCCAATAGCTTTTTTGTTAGGAATACTGAAGAAATCAGGGAGGTCCAATGGATATTGGATAATTAATGGAACTCCTAGAAAATGGAGAGCACTGGCGACCCACTCCAGTACTCTTGCCTGGAAACTCCCATGGACGGAGGAGCCTGGTAGGCTGCAGTCCATGGGGTCACAAAGAGTCGGACACGACTGAGCGACTTCACTTTCATTTTTCACTTTCATGCATTGGAGAAGGAAATGGCAACCCACTCCAGTGTTCCTGCCTGGAGAATCCCAGGGACGGGGGCCTGGTAGGCTGTTGTCTATGGGGTCGCACAGAGTTGGACACGACTGACATGACTTAGCAGCAGTAGCAGCAGCAGAAAATGGAGATGATCTTTTTGTCCCTATACTAAAATTAAATGACCTTAAGTTGACATAACTATTTTTCAAGTTTTTGGGGGGTTTTCTTCAGTCGATGATTTCAGTATCTAATGTCTTGAATCATTAGCAATCTTTTCACGTGTTTCTTTTCTGTAGCTACATTGAAAACTCCTAGAAAATAAAGACTATGCACTGACTCTTGAGATACAGAAGCTGTGAGAGTAAATGTGTGTGGTTTAAGCTGCTAAATTTGTGGTATTTTTTATGCAACAGTAGAAAATGTATACATTTTATTATGTGTCTCTCCTTAATAAAAAACAAGTTCCATGAGGCCAGAGAGCTCTTCTGATTATATTCTCTGATATATCCCAAACTCCTAGAACAGGTACATAGTAGGTCTTCAATAAATATTTATTGAGTGGATGCAGGAAGAAATAAGCTATTGGAAAGGCTTCAGTCTTGATTAAGGATACTTGAACAATTTAGCAAAAAAGGGAAAAAAAATACCTCAAACGAGAGAAAGGTGCAAATGTTGAGGCGAATTTACTTTTACCTTCATTCTTCTAAAACGTAAATACTGTAGACACAACTGTAATTATATCTAGAAGAAGTTTGCTGAGTGATGGTGTAAATGTGGAGTTCCGAGATGGGCTTAATTTATAAAATTTAACTCCATATAGGAATATGTCAAAATGATACCATCAGTTGAGTGATGGCATTGTTACCTACATACCATATTTTTGCAGGCAGCCAACTTTTAGCTTGTTATGGTAGCATCTTAGAACTTTGAAAAGATCAAGGTAATTAAAATGTTAACAAGTTATTCCCTAAAAGTGCAGATTTGTTACAGAAATGCACAAATTTTGGGTCTTGTTCTGTTTTATTTTGTGTTTAGTCATTTCTACATTGTGAATGAGTTAGTTTTAGAGACTGAGGCTGACAATCGGTTTTTGTAAGGAACTCTATGGAATTGAAGTTTTTGGTTTTTATTTAAAACATTTTAAAAGCTAAAAGACATGTTCCAGAGGATAAAAAGAACATATTTTCGACTTGGTGAGAAAATATACCAAAGAAGCCAGGTTGTTTATGTGTGTGTGTGATTATGCGTGCATGCATGCAAGTATGTGTGAATATTATATATAGTTTGTGTTTGTGAACCCTCGTCCCAGGACACTCCATTTATGGTTAATTTCCACTCATATGACATTTCCAAACAGTGTGTGATGCTATTATAGACTGATTTAGAGCAGGACATCACCAAAGGCCCTCAGAGTCTCAGCGTCATCGCTAGGAAATGTGGTTAGGAAAAAAAAACACATTGTACTGGGGCTCTCCAGGAGTTATTATCCAGAGGAAATCCAGCTCAAAAGATATTTAGGGAAGCTTTAGAAAGAAAAATTTTCACGAACGGTTGTGTGAAGGAAGATTAATTTACTTATTCGTCCAACCCCCAGTGAACCGCTTCACTGCACCGTAGGCACTGTTGTAGGCACATGAACACAGCAAGGAATTCAGTAGAAAGATCCTGACCCGCGAGGCTCATGTTCATGGAAGAGGGACCTACGATAAATAAGTGAGTTAATTCTAGGTGATCTTGTGACACGAGCCTTGAAGAAAAATTAAGCAGAGTAAGAGTGACAAGGGAGAGATCCTGTTTTAGAAAGAGTGGGTGAGACCCTCCAGCAGAGACCTGAATAAAGGGAGGGAAGAATCAGGCAGATGTTCAGAGGAAGGGTATCTAGGCAGAGGGAAGAGCAAGAGGAGGGGATCCAAAGTGGAAGTTTGCTCCAAATCACCAGTGATCACACTGCTCTCTCATGTCTGTTCTCCCAAATCATACCACTGAGAACACAACTGCAGTTCTGTCTGTTGTAAGCCACCAGCCATAGCAATTACTTTTGAGTGAGGGGGCTTCCTAGGTGGTGCTATGGTAAAGAACCCGCCTGCCAATACAGAAGGCACAAGGGCATGGCGACCCACTCCAGTATTCTTGCCTGGAGAATCCCATGGACAGTGGAGCTTGGAGGGCTATAGTCCATAAGGTTGCAAAGAGTCAGACAGGACTGAAGCGACTTAGCATGCATGTTTGAAGCAGGATGAGCACAGGATGGATGAGGGGGGAAAATGAGGTCAGAAGGCAAATGAACAAATAAATAAGATGTAATACATACACAATGGAATGTTACTCAGCCATAAAAAGAATGAAATAATGCCATTTGGAGCAACATGAATGGTCCTAGATATTATCATACTAAGTGAAATTAGGTCAGAAAGACAAAGACAAATACCATATGATATCACTTACACGAGGAATCTAAAATATGACACAAATGAGCATATCTACCAAACAGAAATAGACTCATAGACAATAGGAAACAGACTTGTGGTTTCCAAAGCAAGGGGTGAGGGAGGGATGGCATGGGAATTTGAGATTAACAGATGTCAACTATTATATATAGGATGGATAAACATCAAGGTCCCACTGTATAGCACAGGAACTATATTCAATATCCTATGATAAACCATAATGGAAAAGAATATGGAAAACAATGTACATATTTGGGCAACTGAGTCACTTTGCTGTATAGCAGAAATTAAATACAACATTGTAAATCAACTATACTTCAATAAAATTAAAAGAAATAAGAAATGAGGTCAGCAAGGCATCCAGGGAAAGATTCTGGAAATATCAGCTTAGAATCTTTCAATTTACTTTCACAATGAGGTGGGAGAAGCACTGCAACTGGTTAAATGGAGTGATATCTCTTGATTAATTTTGTTTGAGCCTTTTGAATGTTTACTCTTGAGCTGTATGCAGAATAAACTGACGGTGGGAGGTGGGAACAAGGAGACATTCATAGGGTATTGCAATAATTCAGTGAGAGCTGATTGTGACTTGTACTAGGATGCAGCAGAAGGAATTGAAGGCATCATTTGCCTTCTGGATATATTCAAAGAAATAGCCAACAAGATTTTCTGGTTGAGTGGATGTAGCATCTGAGAGAAAGAGAAATCAAGCATAATTTCAAGGTTTTTAGTCTGAACAGCTGGAAGAATGGAATTGCTGTTTTCTGAGATGAGGAAGATCAGATGGGTAACAGATAATCTGGAAATTATTCAGTTATGCACAGGCAGTTTTCAATGCCTATTAGAACTGCAAACGCAAAGGCCAAGTGGAAAGTTTGCTATAGGACTCTGGATTTAGTGGGGAGGTCTAGACCAGAGATAGAACGCTGAAAAGTCACCTACTATGTAGATGGTATCTGAGGCTGTGGGATAGAATAAGATCATCCAGGAAGTGAGTATAAAGAGAAGCTGTCTGAGGACCAGGCCCAGGAACACTCCAAGTTGTAGAATCAGAAAGATAAGGAGGAACCAGGCAGGAAGTTGAGACAAAGGAGCTGCTGAGATGGGAGGATAACCTTGAGGCTAGGTTGACGGAAAATTAAGAAAGTGAAGTAGTGATCAAGTCTGCAGATTATAGTTGAATAAGCTAAGGACCGAGAGTGTCTAAACTTTGGATTTGATGTGTGAAGGCAATGAGTGAACTTGTAAGGATGGTTTTCATGGACTGATGGAGGTGAAAGTCTGATTGGAGTAAATATAAAAGAAGATGAGAGGGCAAAAAGCTGGAGTGGGGGAAGGATGTGGAGATACTAGACAGCTTTTTTCAATAGTTGAAGGAGGAGCAGAGAAATGGTGATTGCCAGAGAAAGGTGTAGGCTAAAGAAAATTTTTTTTACTATAGTATATTGTATGGTATTGACAATAATATCCAGGGGAAGGAAAAATGATAAAAGAGAACGAACAACTCCACAAACAGTTCCACTGGCCTGGGAAGAGGGGACAAAATTCAACGTGGAAACAGAACTCAGATAGAACTGTTGGTGAGAACAAGGAGGCTCACCCCCTGTAACAGGTGGGAACATAGCATACATATGCAGGTACATTAGTAGACTTAGCAGCAGAAGCTTGGCCTCATTGGACAGCCAAGCTTTAGTTTTTTCAACAGTTTGCAACTCTAGCTACCTGTTAGAGTTGTGTGGAGACATTAAAAAAATACCAGTGAGAAATGCATATAAAAAAAACCCACAGTAAGATGCACCTACAGTAAAGAAACTATACTCTAATGAAAATTTAAAAATGAAAGATACAGAGACTTCCCTGTGGTCCAGTGGTTAAGACTTCATGATTCCAACATATGGGGCCTGGGTTCGATCCCTGGTCAGGGAAGGTACCACACACAGCATGGTGTGGCCAAAACATTGAAAAAGAAAAAAAAAAAAAACCACACACCTGTGAAAATGGCTAAGATGAAATATAATGACAATACCAAATTCTGACGAGGATGTGGAGCAACAGAAACTAGTATGATGGGGAGACTGGATGGCCTCTTTGGAAAAACAGTTTGTTTCCTATCAGACTTAGCAATCCCTCTCCAAGGTATTGACCCAAGAGAAAGAAAATTTATGTTCACAGCGAAGCCTAGACATAGCAGTTCCATTACTGGTAACTGAAGACCAGAAACAATTTAAATATCTCTTCAACAGGTAAATAAATTGGTCCATCTGTACAATGGAACATGACTCAACAATGAAAAGGAACAAAATGTAAATACAGCAATTTGGATTGACTTCAAGGGTCTTATGCTGAGTGAAAGAATCCAGTCTTAAGAGGTTACAAACTGTATTATTTCACTTATATCACATTGCCCCAAAAGCAAATTTACAGTGATGGGAAACTGATGACTGGTCATGGGAGGAGGATTTAACTATAGAGGGGTACCTGAATTATTCAGGGCAATGGAGCTGTTCAGTTATGTGTGTTAAAACACAAAATCGTACATAATAAAAAAAGTAAATTTTTGGGCTTCCCTGGTGGCTCAGTGTTAAAGAATTTGACTGCCAATGCAAGAGACATGAGTTCAATCCCTGGTCTAGGACAATCCCACATACTGTGGAGCAACTAAGCCTGAGGGCCACAACTGTTGAACCTGTGCTTCAAAGTCCAAGAACTATGACTATTGAAGCCTGTGTGTCCTAGAGCCCGTTCTCTGCACCAAGAGAAACATAATGCGATGAGAAGCCCGTGCACTGCAACTAGAAGAGTAGCCTCTGCTTGCTGCAACTAGAGAAAGCCTGCTCAGCAATGAAGACCCAGCACAGCCAAAAATAAATAAATAAAAAGTGAAAAAGTAAATTTTACTGTGTGTTAATGATCAGAAACAAAACCAAAACTTCCTTTTGGCAGTGAGGACCACATGGGGGAATGTGTGGTGAACAGACTCCAATTCCTGGTGAAAGTGGCAGTGGAGACCTCTCTCTACCCAGGGCAGCCCCCAGGAAGGAGGGTTGAGCTTTGTTTTGGCCTCCCCTCTGACCCAGCTGGAATTATGGCTGTTTTCAAGACCCTGTACATGGCCTAATATTTGTTAATAAATCCCTTCCTGTTTGATCTTGAAATAAAGGCTAATAAATCCCTTCCTGTTTGATCTTGAAATAAAGGCCTTAACTCCATCCTCCCCTGATTCTGACTTAAATATTTGGGAAGAGAATATGGAAGTTTTTGGCGGGGGAGACCTTTTTTAAAAAATTAGAGTGTAGTTGATTTACAATATTGTGTTAGTTTCTGGTGAGCTGCAAAGTGATTCAGTTTTATGTAAATCTATCTATCTATATATGTTTGTGTATATATATATATATCTGGAGAAGGAAATATATCTATGGCTTCCCCGATGGCTCAGTGGTAAAGAATCTGCCTGCAATACAGGAGATGAAGGAGATGCAGTTTTAATCCCCGGGTTGGGAAGAACCCCTGGAAGAGGAAATGGCAAGTCATTCCAGTATTCTTGCCTGGAAAATTCCATGGACAGAAGAGCCTGAAGGGCTACAGTCCAAACGGTAGCAAAGAGTTGGGCATGACTGCGCACAGCAACTGAACATGCTCACGCGCGCGCGCGCGCACACACACACACACACACACACACACACACACATTTGTATCATTTTTTGTTCTTAGATGCCACATGTAGGTAATATCATTTTACTCTTCTAGAGGCCCTATACACTACCTAAAACTTGTTAATAATCCAATTTCTGTTTGACCTTAAAAAAGTCTTAACTCCATCCCACTCTACCCTGCACCAATTCTGATTTAATTATTTGAGAAGAGAGTATGGATTTTTAAATTAAAAATGAAAATGCATGCTTTGCAGGCAATTCTAATGTGCAGCCAGGGACGAAACCCACTGAGTAAAATCAAGAAAGGGAAAATAAAGTTCAGGGTGAGTTGAAGATGAAGTGGCATTTTTCTGACGAGTGGCAGCTGCTGCAAAGGGCACTGGGCCAGGCTGCAGTGGTGAGGGTCATCTGGGCACAGGGTATGGTAGTAAGTGATTTTGAATTTTTGCAAGCTGACCTTATGGGCTGTGAGGAGATTAGCTGTGGGTGCTGGAGCAGGGGTCTTGACAGAAGCTCACGGAGCTCTCTGGATCTTTCCCTAAGCCACTCTCACAGCTGTGAGGTTGGCACAGGAAATACAGGAAGCTTGATGGTGCTCTCTGTCAGAAAGGGGAAATATTTTACCCTTTTACTCTAATAATAGTGGACAAGAGAGTGTGGTTATGGTAACACATGGTTTAATGTACTTGATAAATACATAACACTTTTAAAGTACTTAAAATAATACCTTACATGTAGCAAGAACTTAGTCAAGGTTAAGGAGAAAATTTTTTAAATGATGTTTCTGAAAACAACTTTTTTTTTCCTTTTGTGTATCAGTGGAAGGAATTGTCTTCAAAGATTATATGCAATTGACAAAATCACTTTGTTTATCGATCAGATATGTTTTCCTGGATCTCTTGGGGCCCTGGTCAGATTCCGTGATCTGGCACCTTCTCAGACTAGCTCTGTGTGTAGCAACAAGTTTCCTACAGATACATTCCAAAAGACCCATGATCCAGAAAACATTTCTGGGACTCTGCTTGGCAGGAGAAGGGTCCAACCGAGGATGAGATGATTGGATGATATCACCAACTCAATGGACATAAGTTTGAGCAAACTCCGGGAGACAGTGAAGGGCAGGGAAGCCTGGCATGCCTCAGTCCATGGGGCTGCAGAGTTGGACATGACTGAGCAACTGAACAACAACTTGGTTGAAAGTATATACAGAGCACACAAAGAAACTTTCCACTGAGCTCAGATATTTCGAGTTCCCCTGGGTTGAATGTTTACTGGTTCAGAGCCTCTCTCTGCCTCTTTGTTTTACTTCTCTTCCATAATTGATCCCATAATTGATTCTGGGAGAGGATCACTTCAGGGGAATGAGGTCCATGAGAAGAACATGTCCTACCTTCTCCCTGATGAGTTCCTTGCGTGGTGAACTTTCTTGCTGCATGCAATGGGACAAAACCTAGTTCATGTCTGCTTTGGAGAGAATCTAGTAGGCATGTTGAAAATTAGTCCTTCCTATGTCCTAGGTATTGTGCTTTGCTCTCTTCATTATAATATTTTTATGGCAATCCTGTGAGGTAAGTCAGGGACGAAATGAAGATTTTAAAGATGAGGGAGTTAAGGCTCAGAAAGTGACTTGTCTATGTGACTTGTCTATGACTACAGAGTTGGTGGCAGAGCTGGAGTTTAATTTCTATTTAATTAAAAAAATTTAATATTTATTTTTTATAATTATTTATTTGGCTGCATTGGGTCTTGGTTGTAGCATGTGGGATCTAGTTTTCTGACCAGGGATCAAACCCAGGCCTCCTGAATTGAGAGTGTAGGAGTTTTAGCCACTGGACCACCAGGGAAGTCCCAGAGCTGGAGTTTATATTCATCTCCTCCCCAAACAGGGAAGGGCTTTCCTGGTGGCTCAGACAGTAAAGAATCTGCCTGCAATGTGGAAGACCCAGGTTTGATCCCTAGGTTGGGAAAATCCCCGGAGAAGGGAAGGACAACCCACTCCAGTGCTCTTGCCTGGAGAATCCCATGGACAGAGGAGCCTGGAGGACTACAGTCCATGGAGTCACAAAGAGTCGGATGTGACTGAGCAACTAACACTCACATTTCCACAAACAGAATTTTCCTCTCTCCTAAGTTCTGTGACCTATAGCTTTGCTCTGAAACACAGTAGTTGTTCTGAGCAATACATGTCCCCAAGCATCTTTCTAAGTGTGTGCTTCCTCTTAGAAGGGGTCTTATGGTGTAATACGCATTCATCAGTTTACTCAGCTTTCTCATCTGTTTCTCAGGGCTGAAGGGTCCCAAGGGTTTAGAAATCCAAACTCAGTACACCCACTTCCTTGCTCCCTAAACAGACTTGCCTCCAGGCGCCAGTGTCCCAAACCCTGTTGCTTCTGTGTTTCTCATCTTCCCATGTCTCAGAGGCAGAAAGTGGGGAAATCACTGACCTTTGACTTAAATGGAAATACTGAGTGAGGCGTCCAAGACTCCTGTGAATTCGATGATCATGCCTGCTCTGTGTGACCGTCCAGGTTCAGATGTACTAACAGAGCATGCAGATCAGGCTCTTTGCTGGACTCCAGCCTCTCTGTGACCCTCCTATGGGCTCCTCATTCCAGGGGTGAGAAGCTGTCTTTTGCAAAGAGGTTTAGACATCAGCTCTGAAATCTTAAAATGGAGAGGGGTCATTTGGTACAATCCCTTCAGGAAGCCCAAGGGAGGTAACACAAGAAGGGAAGTTGGGACCAAGAATTAGAACAGGTCGCTTGTCTGTCTGTTCAGTGCTTTCATTGGCAACAGTGTGAAGGGCCGTTTTCAGAAATGCGAAATTTCTGAAAAGTGAAGTCAGGTGTTCAACGTAATAGGTACATACCCATTCCTTTTCTGTGAAATTCTAAAACCCTGGGTCAGACTGTGAGTACACCGTAATCCCTTATACTGACTGACACAGAAATCAGAAGCGTTTTCAATTCTGGTTTCCTCAGGGTACAAAAGAGACACAGATATAAAGAACAGACTTTTGGACTCAGTGGGAGAAGGATGATTTGAGAGAATAGCGTTGAAACATAGACATTACCATATGTAAAATACATGACCAGTGCAAGTTTGATATATGACGCAGGGCACTCGAAGCCGGTGCTCTGTGACAATCTGGAGGGACGAGGTGGGGAGGAGAGTGGGAGGGAGGTTCGAGAGGGAGGGGATACCTGTATACCGAGGGCTGATTCACACTGATGTATGGCAAAAACTTCACAATATTGTAAAATAACTATCCTCCAATTAAAATAAATGAATTTAATAAAAACCCAGAAAAAGTGCTTTCAGAGATAAGATCTTTAACTTCTTCCTTAATTTTTATTAAGCGCTTCCTATATGCTAGGCATTGTTTTAAGTACTTTAAAATGTGTTAGCACATTTAATCTTATACATTCTATCATGTCAGTTTCTACCACGTTAACAATATTGTTGGAAAATAATAAGCATTGGCTAGCACTTACAACCAATCCATTCTAAAGGAGATCAATCCTGGGTGTTCATTGGAAGGACTGATGCTAAAGCTGAAACTCCAATACTTTGGCCACCTCATGCGATGAGTTGACTCACTGGAAAAGACTCTGATGCTCAGAAGGGTTAGGGGCAGGAGGAGAAGGGGACGACAGAGAATAAGATGGCTGGATGGCAGAACTGACTCGATGGACATGAGTCTGAGTGAACTCCGGGAGTTGGTGATGGACAGGGAGGCCTGGTGTGCTATAATTCATGGGGTTGTGGAGAGTCGGACACGACTGAGCGACTGAACTGAACTGAACTGAGCACTTGTGAACAAATGCCGAGTTAAGCATTTTATAATGTGATCTAATTTAACCAAACTTCTCTGAGCTCCAGACTTAAATTACCACCCCCCACTTCAACATCTCCTCTTGAGTATTTCAGCAGCACCTTGACTCCTAAAGCAAATTACCTACTTACCTCTTCCCCTCCATTTCAGATGCATACTCCCTGCCTTGTGTGTGTGTGTGTGAGAGAGAGCGCTAAGTTGCTTCAGTTGTGTCCAGTTCTTTGTGAGTTGGACTATGGACTATGGCCCAGCAGGCTCCTCTGTCCATGGGATTCTTTTGATAGAATACTGGAGTGCCATGTCCTTTCCAGGGGATCTTCCTGACCCACAGATCGAATCCGTGTCACTCATGACTCCTCCATTGGCAGGTGGGTTCTTTACCACTAGCACCACCTGGGCAGTGTAGCAGCTCCCTGCCTCAGACAACAGCATCTATTTACACTTCCTGGACCGAGAACTTACCCTTGACTCTTTCTTCTCCGTAGCTCTCCTAGCTCCCCACTTTCCATCCATCACCAACACTCTACCTCCTCTCTCAGATCTTTCCATGTTTCTCCACCTCTATCAAATTACCCTAATCCACAATACCATAATTTCTCACTTAGATTTTAGCAAAAGCCTCCTAATAGGTCTGCTCCCATCTGTTCTCACACCACTTAAATCTGTTTTGCAAATTACATCCAGGGTAATCTCTTTAACGGGGCTTCCCTTGTAGCTCAGATGGTAAAGAACCTGCCTGCAATGCAGAAGACTGGGTTTGATCCCTGGGTTGGGAACACTTCGTCTCTTAAAACATGTTAATGACTTCCCATTGCTCTTAGGATAAAGACAAACTCGGCACAGTTGACAAGGTTCTGCTTGGTCTGGCTGGTGCCTCTCTCCCTCTTTTTCTATCAAACTTTCCTCCCATTTCAACGACATGCTTCTTCCTTTATTATTATATATAATGGTCCCTCCAGCCATAGGACCTTTGCACATACTGTTTCTTATGCACAGATTGTTCCTTTCCCTTGTCCAGTTAAATCCATCATCCTTTATATCTTGGCCTTTCCTAACTCCCCTTCTGTTTCCTCAGTACCATGGACCTTTCATTTGTAAGATTTAGCATAATTATCTTTTTCATTTCGGAGAAGGCACTGGCGACCCACTCCAGTACTCTTGCCTGGAAACTCCCATGGACGGAGGAGCCTGGTAGGCTGCAGTCCATGGGGTCGCTAAGAGTCGGACACGACTGAGCGACTTCACTTTCACTTGTGTGAGTTACATCTTTTTTTTTTTTTCTCACTAGGCAGTAATATCCATAAAAGCAGGTATATTTGCTCGAAATTGTATTCCTAGTGCTAAGAATACTGCCTAACCTAGAGTAGGCATTATTTTTTAAAAATTTTTATTTATTTGTGTATTTATTTTTGGCTGCACTGGGTCTTCGTTGCTCTGCTCGGGCTTTCTCTGGTTGTGGTGAGCAGGGGCTACTCTCTAGTTGTGGTGTGTGGGCTTCTCACTGCAGTGGCTTGTCTTGTCATGGTGCAGAGGCTCTAGGCACTTGGGCTTCAGCAGTTGCAGCACACAGGCTCAGTAGCAGTGGCCCACGGGCTTAGTTGCTCCAAGCCATGTGGAATCTTCCCAGACCAGAGACTAAATCCATGTCCCCTGCATTGGCAGAAAGATTCCTATCCACTGCACCACCAGGGAGGTCTGGGCATTCATTATTCAAGTGCTATCTGATAGATGAAAGAAATCAATAAGTAGATTTGCCCAGCATGGTAGAAATTGTAATGTTACTACTATTTCAGTCAGTTTTATTCTGACCACAGAAAGCCTTCTACACATGATGGAATCACAAACTCAAAATCTTCTAGGACCAGGCAGGTACTGTATATGAGAGGGAAGCCATCGTCTGAAGCGAGCAGCTATGGAAAATATATCCGCAGTGATTTTTCAGAGAAATGTATGTGTGAATTTTTAAGTGATTTTTATTGATAGAAATAATACTGAGAGTATTGTCCAAAAAGATGAGGGAAAGGAATGGGGAAAGTGTGTTTTTAACAAAGTTTAAAATGTGCTTCCCTAGTGGCTCAGTGGTAAAGAATCTGCCTGCCAATGTAGGAGATGCAGGTTTGATCCCTGAGTCAGGAAGATTCCCTGGAGAAGGAAATGGCAACCCGCTCCAGTATCCTTGCCTGGAAAATCCCATGGACAGAGGAGCCTGGCAGGTTACCGTTTACAGGGTCTCGAAGAGTCAGACACAACTTATCAACTGAACAGCAACAAAAGCATTTAACAAACGAAGAAGATGTAGTGGGTTGAAGAGTGTCCCCCCATGCCCCACAAATTCACATCTACCCAGAACCTCAGAAGGAGATCTTATTTGGAAATAGAGTCTTTGCAGGTACATTTAGTCGAGGATTAAGATGAGATCATATGGGGTTAAAATGAAACCTAAAACCAATGACTAGTGTTCTTATGGAAAAAAGGAAGGACATAAAGAGTCTCAGAGAGATAAAGTCCATGTGGAGACAGAGGCAGAGATCAGAGGGTACTGCTCACACCAAGAAACTCCAAGGATTCATGTTCCTTGCAACCATCAGGAGTGAGGAGAAAGGCATAGAATAGATTCTCCCTTGGATTTCCTGAAGGAAGCCTCCCTGCTGATACCTTGATTTCAGATCTGGAATCTCATAAACTGTTAAAAAAAATTGTAAATCCTGAAGGTTTCTTGTTTGACTTATTGGTATTTTTTTTATAGTTCATTAAAGGTCTTAGCAAGGGACATTCCAGAGGAGAGGTTTAAGAAGTGAAAAGGAAGTCAGCAAGTGGAAATTCTGTGTCTATTCGTGCCCTGAGTCACTCACACACCAATCCATGTTATGAATAGAAACTTCTAGGGGCTTCTCCCATGGATGGAGGAGCCTGGTAGGCTACAGTCCATGGGGTCACTAAGATTCGAACACGACTGAGCGACTTCACTTTCACTTTTCACTTTCATGCATTGGAGAAGGAGATGGCAACCTACTCCAGTGTTCTTGCCTGGAGAATCCCAGGAACAGAGGAGCCTGGTGTGCTGCCGTCTATGGGGTCGCACAGGGTCAGACTTAGCAGCAGCAGCAGCAGCAGCAGGGGCTTCCCATGTGGCTCAATGGTAAAGAATCCACCTGCCAATGAAGAAGATGCAAGAGACATGGATTCGATCCCTGGGTGGGGAAGATCCTCTGGAGTAAATGGCAACCCACTCCAGTATTCTTGCCTGGCAAATTCCAAGGACCGAAGAGCCTGGCAGGCTACAGTCCATGGGGTCGCAAAAGAGTTGGAGACGACTGAGCAACTGAGCACACACATACCCCACATGCCCCGGGCATGGCCATCTTTCAGTCTGCCTGTTGGTTTGTCTTGGATACATGGGGAAGAGGGACTTCTAGGGCTTGGCGAAGTTCCTGGAAACACATGAGACTGGCTGGGTCCATAGCCAAGAGGGAGTTTGGCTCTGCTCAGAGCCAGGAATGTGACACACGTAAGAGAAGTGGAGGAAACTGGGAGGAGGAGGACAAAAGCAGATGGAGACAGAACCCCTCCTGTGGGGGAGCAGGGGACATAGAAGAGCCGGGGAGAGGATATGATTGCAGAGGCCAGTCCTAGCACAGGCAGTCAGAGCTCCAGGCCCCATCCAGGTAGATATCAAGCCCAGGCATGGCTCAGAAAATCACCTCAGGAAGCCAGTCCCCCAGTGGGGAAGCTGGCTAGGGATTCCAAGCAGTGAATGATTAAGACAGCCGAAAAGTGGAAGTACCTTGTGACTAAGAATTGTGCCTATTATTGGTCAGACCCTGGGACCTGGGGCAATGTGAACAAGGATGCAGGGCCCTAACAGAGGAGAGTGGCAGGGCAGGATCTTGGTCTAAGGCAAGCCACTGGGTCCTTCATTCCATAATATTTAACACTTTTACCTGGATCTGAGCAGCTGACTTCTAGCTGCTTCCCTTAATTATTCCGACTGTATCACTTAACACTCTCTTATGCTTTTATTACTTTAATTTGCATGCTATTTATATAACTATTTGTCTAGCAAGACACTTCCCTCCACCCCTTTCAGTAAATGCTCAGGTGTGTGTGTGTTTGTGCTCAGTCGTGCTTGACTTTTGCAACCCCATAGACTGTAGTCTGCCAGGCTGCTCTGTCCATTGGATTTCCCAGGCAAGTATACTGGAGTGGGTCAATTCCTTCTCCAGGGGATCTTCCCAACCCAGGGGTTGAACACACATCATCTGTGTCTCTTGCATTGCAGGCATTCTTTACCCACTGAGCTACTGCGGAAGCCCCCTAAATGTTCAGGAATTAAAAAAAATATTTATTTACTTGGACGTGCCAGGTCTTAGTTGTAGCATGTGGGATCTAGTTCCCTGACCAGGGATTGAACCCAGGCCCCCTGCATTGGGAGTACAGAGTCCCAGTCACTGGACCAGTAGGGAAGTCCCAGGAAATTGTTAATAACTCGTTTTAACGAGGTCAGCCATTACGAAGAACTCAAAGCAATTGTCAGAAATGGCCATTTCGCTATCCATGGAAAGTGAGATGTTAAGGGAGTTATCCCTGTGACTGTTTATTCCTGGTCTTTGTGGGAATATGATAGTATCAGCTCAACACTTTCCTGAGCAATAAATCATGCAATTCCCATAGCAGAGTTCATTCAACATAAGCCCAGTTATTCTGTTTAAAGAAATAAATAAAAACAATAAAATTTTACTTCAATAATTTTTTTAATAAATGTGCTCGTTTCTCCCTAGAACACAGACAGTAGTTATGTGGGCTTTGGTTCCAAAAGTGCTCTTATGGGGCAGCCACTAGGAGCAATTTGAAAAAATAATAAGGTGATCTTAGTCAGGAAAATCCTCAGCAGATTTATCCATTCATTTATTCATACCAATTAATATATTCCTCAATTGTCTACCTTGCCAGGCATTATTACGGAGTAAAGAAGCCCTTGTCTTCAGGGAGTAAACAATGAATGTTTATGCCAACACCATGTGTCATAAGTGCTAAGAAGAGTTACTGGATAGAGAGTTAGAATAGGTATTATTTCAGGTGAGTGTTCAGGGGAAGCCTCTGTAAGGAGGTGAGATCTGAGTGAGTAGGGACCTGGATGAAGTGAGGGAATGAGCCAGGGGTACATATGAAAGAAAGAGGTCCCACTGGAGAAGAGAACATTTTGGAACACTTTCCTTGCTGGGAGAGGTTGGGTCACAGGAGGAAACTGCAGAAGATAAAAGTTGGAGAGGAAACCAGAGGCACAATTACTTAAGCCAGACCAAGGCTGTTTCATTTTATTATATACAGGAAAGAGGCCTATGGAGGTTCTGAGCCAAGTAGTAACATGACTGATTTAACTTTTTAAAGGATAACCTTGGCTACATTTTGCAGAACACATTGTGAAGAGGCAAGATTGGAAGCAGAGACAGGTAAGGAGAATTTGCACTGATCCTATGGAGAAGTAAGGACATCTGGGCCCACAGTGGTGACAGTGAAGGTGGTGAGATTGGGTCAGAATTGTGATGTCTTTATTTTTAGTTTATTTAAAAAAAAATTTTTATTGGAGTATAGTTGCTTTACAGTGGTGTTAATTTCTGCTGTACAGCAAAGTGAATCAGCTATATGCACACATATACCCCCTCGGCAATGTATTTAAAAGGCCATTGTAGTGGATCGAAATGATGGATGCCCTCCCTCCCCCCCCAAAAAAGATATGTCCACATCAAGTCCCCGAATCTGTGTTACCTTATTTACAAAGAGTCTTTGCAGATGCAGTTACTGTAAGGATCTTGAGACAAGGAGCTCATCATGGATTATCTGGGTGGCTCTAAATCCAATGACAAATGTCCTTACAGGAGGCACAGAGAAAACTCTGACACGCAGTCGAGGCTCTGGTCCACGTCCTCCGTAGTCATCCTGCCTTCTGACTGACTGGTGTTCACCCCGTGTCCATCCGTGGTGTCACGTGCCCCTTCTCTTGGGATCTGTGGAAATAACAAACTCTCTTTTCAATGGCGGTCATCTCTGGCTCTGTTGGCCTTGACATATCTAAGTAATTATGTTGTTGTTTAGTCACTCAGTCATGTCTGACTCTGTTATGACCCCATGAACGTAGCCCACCAGGCTTCTCTGTCCAAGGGATTTTCCTGGCAAGAATACTGGAGTGGGTTGCCATTTCCTTCTCCAAGGGATCTTTCCCACCCAGGGATAGAACCTGCATCTCTTGAATTGGCAGGTGGATTCTTTACTGCTGAGTTACCTGGGAAACCCATCTAAATAATGGGCTATGAAACCTTTGTTTAAAGCAGTTGGTGCAGTGAGCAGGGCAATCTGACTTCAGACTTCAGTGATGTGCCAACGGATTGCTGCTGCTGCTGCTGCTGCTAAGTCACTTCAGTCGTGTCCGACTCTGTGTGACCCCATAGACGGAAGCCCATCAGGTTCCCCCGTCCCTGGGATTCTCCAGGCAAGAACACTGGAGTGGGTTGCCATTTCCTTCTCCAATGTGTGAAAGTGAAAAGGGAAAGTGAAGTCGCTCAGTCATGTCTGACTCGTAGCGACCGCATGGACTGCAGCCTACCAGGCTCCTCCGTCCATGGGATTTTCTAGGCAAGAGTACTGGAGTGGCTTGCCGTATTCTTGACTTACTAACTGGTTCCACTAGAGGGCAGCAGTAGCCCGGGTGGGTGCCCCTGCTTGCTGGTGTGCACTTTGGCTGTGGTTGCAAACCTGTTTGCTGTACTTGTTGGGTGTTGCCATTAACTTTCATGCTAAATTCAGAAGTCAAAAGCAGATTCCTCCCCATATTTTGATCTGAGCTGAACTATTTGCCTAGATCCTGGGATGATACCCCAGGGGCACCTTTTTTTTTTTTTTTTAATATTAACCAACCAGGCTTACCAAAGTATCTTCTGGAGGGAGCAAGGTGTGACTTTCCTCCATGTGCTAGGGGACCAGTCAGCACTGATGTGTGTGTGTACTGGAGGGTGCAGGTGGAGGGGTAAGGCAATAAGTCGTTATTTCAACCTGCACTTCATCTTGCCCATCAACTAGAGACAGCATGCTCTTCGGAGGCTCTTCTGAGTTGCCAGCCACGCACAGGGTCAGTGTGAGGGCATCCACCCCAGAGACCAGGGCTCCTGCATAGGGTGCTGTTTTGGGTTAAACCTGGTGCTGTTGCTGGCTTGTCTCCTGAACCAGTGTGGTATAAAGGATCACATGCTTGGAGACAGGTGGCATAATGCTTAGTCAAAAAGGAAACAAAGCAGGGACACGCTTTCCTTGACCCGACTAAAACCCCCAAGGAGGCCATGCAGTTGATTCAGGCATGGAAAATTCTGGAGTGATGTGCAGGGGCTGCTGCTCACCAGCACACCAAGAACTGCATGCTCAAAGCACAGAGACTCAACATGCTGTTAAGGCCACTGTCACTGTCCTTGGAAATAGATCTAGACCATTACAGTGTAATGGAGACACCCTAGAGAGGGTGCCACCACCCATAGACAGGACCACTAGGAATCACTAGGAATTTATCCAGTAAACAGTGAAGGGATAGACAACAGCTAGGGGAGATAGGAGACCAAAAAAAGAAAGAAAGACAATGAAAAGCGGCCAGTACTTTGGGCAAGGGGGCTGGTTGTGCCATCCAGGGAGAGGCTGCTATAACTCTCTAAGTACACAGCTGGAGGCTTCTGATGCAAGAAATTGCCCTCCCCAGATTCATGCAATATACCATTAAAAAAATAAATGCCTGGTCACTTATTGGGCTCTCCTAGACATAGAGATTCTCACAGACTCTGAGTCCCCGAACTTTGCATACCCCATTGCCCATTATGCTTTGTCTCATGGAAACATCACCCACGCATTCAGCATGGCTATCCAGGCCTCTAATACGTACAGGAGCCAAACCTGGACCCTCCAGCATATTCCACCTACAGGAAAAAGTGGCTGCCTCTGTCTCCAGTTTCTTGCCAAATGCCATGGTGCTGGAGAAGGTCATCCTTGTCCTTTGATCCTTGGCTACCTGGAGAGCCCCTTGGGTTAACTGAATGAACAGGAATGGAAGTTCACAGACTGTACAGATGACTTTGCCAAACATCAAAAATGATGGTGCTCAGTGGAATGTTGCTGTTTTTACCCCTTAGTCAGGATGTCCTGATAAAGGATGGGATCCAAGGATGAACACTATTGGTCAAATCTTAAGCAGTCAATTATCTTAGCACAGGATGCCCTTTAAAAATTCCTCTGTCTTGAGACTTCTCTGGTGGTCCAGTGGCTAAGACTCTGAACTCCCAATGCAGGCACCTTGGGTTCCGTCCCTGGTCAGGGAACTAGATCTCACATGCCACAGCTAAGAATTTGTATGCTGCAACTAAAGAGCACACAGTCACAACAAAGTTCGAAGACCCTGAGTGCTGCAATTAAGACCAGGTGCAGCCAAATAAACATTTAAAAAGTTGTCTATCTCGCCCTCCAAGACATCTTGGCTGATTTACATAAGATATCAACTTCAAGAAGTTTCACATCACCTTTACCTATATTGAAAGGGGAATTTCAGTGCGTATAAAGACTCAGCATACATGAAGTCCTTTAATAACGTCTCCCCTTATCTTTATATCCGTTTGATGTTACCCTCATCCCATAAGTGCTGGAAATGAAAGTGTTAGTCACTCAGTAGTGTCCAGTTCTTTGTGACCCCATGGACTATAGCCCGCCAAGTTCCTCTGTCCATGGATTTCCAGGCAAGAATACTAGAGTGGGTTTCCACGTCCTTCTCCAGGGTATCTTTCTGACCCAGGGGTTGAACCAGGGTCTCCTGTGTTACGGGCAGATTTTTCACAGTTTGAGCTATCAGGGAAGCCCATAAGGGCTGGAGGCCAGATCTGAGATGCATACTCTCCTGGGACTCATTAACCATAGATTGTTCCATGAGTCAGGCAATTGCTCATATGATATGGGACACATTTGAGCAGAAACTTTCACCAAACGAAAGAAAAGCAAAAACCATCAAGTGCAGCTGCACGCCTTTGGTCTGGGTGCTTTTGATGGCTTGCAGTCTGGAGGCTCAAACCTTTCAAGAAAGACATTGTTTTGTTTTGTTTGAAGTTTACTCTTTTGTTTGTTTTGTTTTTTCTTGTGTTTTGGCTGCACAGCATTTGGGATCATAGTTTCCCAGCTAGGGATCAAACCTGTGCCCCCTGCAGTGGAAGCATGGAGTCTTAACCTGGACCACTAGGGAACTCCTAGAAGCCATTGTTTTAATCAGACATGGCAAATGCTGAGACCCACAAGCTATCAAGTTTGGCTGATAGAAGCCCTGTGACCCAAATACTGTCAGTGATGAAACCAACAATTGAGACTAAAGGTAATAGCAATTGGCCAGACTGGAGGGCCTTTCTGCAGGCAAATGCTGGAGCTCCAACTTAATCCACAGATATTTTAATTGGCAAACAATCTGATAGCCTATTAATAACATACTGCCCCTTCTAAGTCTATCAAATTTCTAGAGATAGTAAACAACTCATCCTGAACAGGCATACTAACCTATCCAAAGCCCATGGCCCCAGTCACCTCTTCTATCAAGCTTTCACACTTTCTACTTGCCCTAATCACCCCTGGGCCAGTTACCAGACAACAAGGGATAGCCTCTAAGCCCCACAGCCGCTGAAATGATTCAAACCAGTCAATTTAAGCTTGTTTATCCTGCCTTGCCTTTTCCCTCCCAAAGAAACCACAGTAAAGGCTCTGATCCCACTTTTCCCAACTCCTTGAACATTTTGACTAATCCTGGAACTACCCCATGTTATGCCCTCTTCTCTTGGAATCTATGAGTGTAACAAACTATCATCCCAATAGAACTGATCTATTGGTTTTACTGTATTTAAATAATAATAAGACATATGTTTTAAAAAACTTAGGCCATAATGCCTTTGGTGGCTCAGTGGTAAAGAATCTACCTGGCAATACAGGAGATGTGGATTTGATCTCTGAGTCAGGAAGATCCCCTGGAGAAGGAAGTGGCAATCCGCTCCAGTATTCTTGCCTGGAGAATCCTGGAGGAGCCTGGTGGACTATAGTCCATGGGGTTGCAAAAGAGTAGGACATGACTTAGCGACTAAAACAACAAAATAATCCCTGGGCAATCTACCTTTTAGGCTCATCAAAGGAAGAGCCCCACGGCTACCTCTCCAAGGTGGATATGAGATGAGCTCTCTGTCTGCACCATGCTGAGGTCCACTGGTGCCCCTGCTGCCTCTTCTCTAACCCCATGGTGCTCTCCTCTTCCACCACAGCAGTGTTCACCTTACCTGGAATATTATATCCTGGATGAGGAAGAGCCCCTTCTCCTACTGGTCTGAGGATGGTGTTGGGGACCAGTTATTACCCTGTTCAGATTATTCCTGCCCTTGATACTGGGCTGGGCCCTTTGAAAGTGACTCACAGATCATTTTTCATCATTTTAGTGATCTCTCAGGTTATCTCTAATTGTTGCTGTTGCTTTTCAGTGACTAAGTTGTGTTGACTCTTTGCAACCTCATGGACGGTAGCACTCCAGGATCCTCTGTCCTCCACTATCTCTAATTACCTTATCATAAAACTCTGAAAGTCTCAAAACTAAACTAATTCTAAGACATTGGCATTTTAATGTGGATTTGTGCCACACAATTCAGTAATGAATTGTTTTTGTCTTAACACAGTTCTCATGGATCCCTATATACTTGAGTTAACTTCTTGCCAAACTCCTTATGGATAGAAACCCTTATTTCTCCTTTACATGCACACCATGTGGGAGACTGGGGTTTGACCCCTGGGTCAGGAAGAGCCCCTGGAGAAGGGAATGGCTACTCACTCCAGTATTCTTGCCTGGAGAATTCCATGGACAGAGGAGCCTGGTGGGCTACTGTCGCAGAGTGTCAGACACAACTGAGCGACTAACACCTTCACTGCTCAATTGTGTCCAACTCTTTGTGACCCCATGGACTGCAGTCCAGCTCTCCAGACTCCTCTGTCCATGAAGTTTTCCAGGCAAGAATACTGGAGTGGCTTGCCATTTCCTTCTTCAGTGGATCTTCCTGACCCAGGGATCGAACCTGCATCTCCCAGGTCTCCTGCATTGCAGGTGGATTCTTTACCACTGAGCCACCAGGGAAGCCTCATTTCTCCTTTACAGTTTGGATAAATGTTAGGTGCTCATTAAAGGCTTATCTCATCAACTCACATAGACAGAACTGTTTATAATAGCTGCTGTATCCGCTGCTGTATCTTCAGGTTAAAATCAGACAGAAAAATGTCATTAGGTCAAAGGTTTCCCAATTCAGTTAAGAAATTCAGTTTAATTGCCAAAAATGTGGGCTTTCACACAGGACACTGATGTAACAAACAACACATGGGCAGCCATCCATTGTTCTGTCCACATGTGTGGCTTTATCAAAGTTATCCGTGTATTAAGGCTCATCTCCCTATGCTTCTGCTCTGAACAGTCTGAGACAAATGGGCAAAAGAGACAGACTCTTCCATTTCTCAATCAACAATTGATGCAAGCAATCATTAGGCAATCAAATTGGAAAACCAGCCATAGATGACCTCAAAACAAATCCATTAACCCTGAGATAAGTATAACCCAAGTTTTATGATCTTTTTTGCTCATGTTTTACTAGCACCCTTACCACTGGGTCTCTAGGTTCAAGCTGCTTAAAGTGTGCTCTGTGGACCAGTAGGCTTTATCTCCTTCAGGAGGTTTTGGAAAAGCACGCTATCAGACTCCCTGACCCAAGACCTCAGAGTCAGAATCTTCATTTTAATCAGATCCTAAGGTGAAGGAGAAGGAAATGGCAGCCCACTCCAGTACTTTTGCCTGGAGAATCCCGTGGAGGGAGGAACCTGGTAGGCTGCAGTCCATTGGGTCGCTAAGAGTCAGACATGACTGAGTGGCTTCACTTTCACTTTTCACTTTCAGGCACTGGAGAAGGAAATGGAAACCCACTCCAGTGTTCTTGCCTGGAGAATCCCAGGGACAGGGGAGCCTGGTGGGCTGCCGTCTATGGGGTCACACAGAGTTGGACATGACTGAAGTGAATTATCAGCTTAGCAGCAGCAAGGTGAAGTAGAGGTATATCAAATTTGAGAAGCACAGGTATAGGAAAACTAAAATAAAAAGACTCCATTTTCACCCTGTGTCGGTTTTGTTTGGGGGATTTCTTTTTCTTCTCAACAAATTTTGGAAAAGGTAGAATAGTTCAGGTATAACAGTGAGAAAAGCAATGAAACTTTTCGTCATTTGCATTGTTGACTCCAATAGCATTAGCTAGGTTAGTTGATCTCTTAGGGAAATTCCAACAAGACAGTATATTAATTCATTTCTTCTACCCAGATCCTACATGCTATTTCCTGCCCTTCCAAACCTTTAGCTTTAGCTATTTAGTTTGGTTTCTTTAGCTTTTTAGTTTCTTAAGCTATTCCTTGGATTCTGTGATCATCCTTATACCTTTCTTATAATTTCTCCTTGTGCTTGACTTGGGTAGATTTGGTTTCTGTTGCCTACATTTAAAGAACTCCAGTATGAATAGCTCCTTCATAGAGCAGCTATGAGGATCAAATGAAATTATGTAAAGGAAGCACTTAGCACAGTCTAGATCCATAGAAAAATGTCAATACATTTAGATACTCTGACTTTAGTGATTGAAGGGTTACCAAAGATTATTGCTTCTGTTCCCAGGGATACAAGGAGGTATCCCAGGGATACCCCAGGGATACCTTTGAAACTGAGGCTGAAATGGTTTCAGGGTCAGGCCTCTTTTTATACCTTCTATAAAGAGTCTCAGGCTAGTCATTGTTAGCTTTCAAAGTTATGCCTATGTGATTTCATAATGAATTACTCTCTAAAAAGGGAGAAGTGGTACCTTCCTAGAGACCACCACCTCCTGTAGCACAGTTCCTCCAGAGTATTACAACAGAAATTAAATTATCAGGAATAAGGGAACAGGATCAAATTGGTGACAGTGATCCCAACAAAGTATCATGCTCCTTTTGTTCCCCCCAACCAATGATATTTCCCTTTGATGGAATCACTTACTGAAAGTTCTGGTCCTCAAACACCTGATACAGACTTAAGGCACATGGGAACTCCATATATGATGAAGCTGGCATCTCAGAAACAGTAGGGAAAAAGTACTACTTTCCAAATGAAAATTAAGTAGTTAGTTAGGACAAAAATATTGGGTCTATGCCTTAAACACACACTCACATAAATTCCACATAAACCCAATATTAAACTGTAAGAAACAAATTCACTAAAGGACTAGAGAGCACTGGAAAATTATTTTTGGGTCTTTGGAGTGAAAATCCTTTTTAAGCATGACTCAAATCAATAAGACAACAAAGGTTGATAAAGTGGACATTGTAAAAGTTTAGAAAACTGTGTATGATAAAGTATATACAAGCATATGCCATTTACTGCGCTGAATCACTCAGTCATGTCTGTTTGCTGCTCCATGGACTGTAGCCTGTCAGGCTTCTCTGTCCAAGGGATTCTCCAGGCAAGAATATTGGAGTGGGTTGCCATTCCCTCCTCCAGGGGATCTTCCCAACCCAGGGATTGAACTCAGATCTCCTTCATTGTAGGTGGATTCTTTCCCGGCTGAGCCACCAGGGAAGCCCAAGAATACTGGAGTGGGTAGCCTATTCCTTCTCCAGGTGAACTTCTTGACCCAGGGGTTTCCTGCATTGCAGGTGGATTCTTCACCAGCTGATCTACCAGGGAAGCCTCACATGTGCCATAGACAATTTCAAAAGACAAGTGACAAATTGAGAAAAAACACTTCTCAAATCATATCACAGACAGAAGGTTAATCTCCCTAACACATAAAGAAACCTCTAAAATTAATAAGAAAAAAGATAATAACTTAAAATGAGACAATTTTTTAAAAAAGAAATAATAAATAGCTCCTATTAGTCCATTTAGGAACTAAATTATTAAATACACATATACAACTTGAGACTGTACTGAGACAGCATTTTCACCTCTCAAGTTGGCAAAACCTTCAAGATTTGATAACACCTTCTGTTGGCAAACACACAGTAGAGATATGGCACTTTCAAAGAAATGAGAAAGCTTTTAATGTACTGATAGGGAAGTTTCTCTAAGGAAAAAAGAAAAATACAGAACAATAGATGTAGTGTATCATCATTTATGGTTAAAAAGGGGGAGGGCAGAGAATGTATTTTGAGAAAAATTTTCAATAAGCAATAATCACAGCTCAGATAAAACTCATTGGCTGGATACTGCCACTGTGCAAAGCTTTATTTTGAAATGTATAAATGTCTTTGCCTGTGTATGTACCCATGAGCTCTGAGAGCTCTCTCTCTCTCTCTCTCACACACACACACACACACACACACACACCCCAAATCTAGTAACAGGATGTGGTTGGGATTTGGGGATGGGGAAGGAAGATCTTTCACTGTCATACCGTTTTGTCTGTTTTCTTTTTTTTAATGCTTTTTGAGGTACTTGAATGTATTGCTTAGCCAAAAAATAGTGATAACTAAAAAAATAACATCAAAGAACCAAGAAAAAAAAATAAAAAGAAGTTCATATCTTTTAAGGAAGACTCGGGAATTTGAGGTTTTCCATGTGCTGAAGTTCTAAGGAGATTAATTATGTGATGAACATTTGTAGAGCCTGTGTACTTTACAAAGTACTTGTTTCCTTGTTCTGTCTACATTGTACCATTGCTCCTTCAATTTTTAAGGCAAACAACAAAGTCAGTTTTGTTATCGACATTTAATAATAATAGCTGAGAAATTTCCTGGTGGTGCAAGGGATAAGAATCCTCCTGTTACTGCGGGGAACACAGGTTTGATCCCTGGTCAAGGGAAATCTCACATGCCACAGAGGAACTAAGCCAGTGGGCCACAACTACTGAGCCCACATGCTTAGAACCTGTGCTCCACAACAAGAAAAGCCATCCCAATGAGAAACCTGCTTACCACAACTAGAGAAAGCCCGCACAGTAGCAACAAAGATCCAGCACAGCCAGGAAAAAATATATCATCTGAGAAAATTGAGCCTCGGCTATCCACAAATCGCCAGATCTCATGTGCGTTAACACAAAGCTGGAACATAACCTGAGTTTCCTCTCTCCAAACTGACTTCTTTGTACCATGCTATGCTGCCTTGGGGCACTTGACCTTGTCGGTTGACCTGGGTGGCTACATTGTACATGTTCCCATTGTCCCGTGGAATGTAAAATGTTGTTAAGTCACTCAGTTGTGTCTGACTCTTTGTGACTCTATACGTGATAGCTTGCAAGATTCCTTGTCCATGAGATTCTCCAGGCAAGAATATTGGAATGGGCTGCCATTTCCTCCTTCAGGGCAGCTTCCTGACCCAGGGATCAAACCCGCATCTCTTATGTCTCCTGCTTTGGCAGGGCTCTTTACCACCAGCGCCTCCTGGGATGTACAGTCATGCTTATTCCCTGGAGTGATGATACAGATGGATGCTTGTGCTGAACCTGTCCTGAACAAGGTTTCTAGAATCTCCTTCCTGGGTGGGAACAGGTATCATGGATATAATCATACTGTGACATGCAGAGTTCCAAAGGATAACAAGGAGAGATAAGAAAGGCTTCCTCAGCGATCAAGGCAAAGAAATAGAGGAAAACAATAGAATGGGAAAGACTAGAGATCTCTTCATGAAAATTAGAGATACCAAGGGAACATTTCATGCAAAGATGGGCTCAATAAAGGGCAGAAATGGTAGGGACCTAACAGAAGCAGAAGATATTAAGAAGAGGTAGCAAGAATACACAGAACTATATAAAAAAGATCTTCACAACACAGATAATCACGATGGTGGGATCACTCATCTAGAGCCAGACATCCTAGAATGTGAAGTCAAGTGGGCCTTAGGGAACATCACTACGAACAAAGCTAGTGGAGGTGATGGAATTCCAGTTGAGCTCTTTCAAATCCTGAAAGATGATGCTGTGAAAGCGCTGCACTCAATATGCCAGCAAATTTGGAAAACTCAGCAGTGGCCACA
Source organism: Moschus berezovskii (assembly GCF_049115385.1). NCBI lineage: Eukaryota > Metazoa > Chordata > Mammalia > Artiodactyla > Moschidae > Moschus > Moschus berezovskii. The sequence goes on along the minus strand of NC_142466.1, from coordinate 74,388,155 downwards.
GGACTGGAAAAGGTGAGTTTTCATTCCTTCCCAAAGAAAGGCAATGCCAAAGAATACTCAAACAACTGCACAACTGCACTCATCTCACACGCTAGTAAAGTCATGCTCAAAATTCTCCAAGCTAGGCTTCAGCAATATGTGAACCATGAACTTCCAGATGTTCAAGCTGGTTTTCAGAAAAGGCAGAGGAACCAGAGATCAAATTGCCAACATCCACTGGATCATCAAAAAAGCAAAAGAGTTCCAGAAAAAGGTCTATTTCTGCTTTACTGACTATGCCAAAGCCTTTGACGGTGTGGATCACAATAAACTGTGGAAAATTCTGAAAGAGATGGGAATACAAGACCACCTAACCTGCCTCTTGAAAAATCTGTATGCAGGTCAGGAAGCAACAGTTAGAACTGGACATGGAACAACAGACTGGTTCCAAATAGGGAAAGCAGTACATCAAGGCTGTATATTGTCACCCTGCTTATTCAACTTGTATGCAGAGTACATCATGAGGAACGCTGGGCTGGAAGAAGCACAAGCTGGAATCAAGACTGCTGGGAGAAATATCAATAACCTCAGATATGCAGATGACACCACCCTTACGGCAGAAAGTGAAGAGGAACTAAAGAGCCTCTTGATGAAAGGGAAAGAGGAGAGTGAAAAAGTTGGTTTAAAACTCAACATTCAGAAAACTAAGATCATGGCATCTTGTCCCATCACTTCATGGAAAATAGATGGGGAAACAGTGGAAAGAATGGCTGACTTTATTTTTCTGGGCTCCAAAATCACTGCAGATGGTCATTGCAGCCATAAAATTAAATGATGCTTACTCCTGGGAAGGAAAGTTATGACCAACCTAGACAGCATATTAAAAAGTAGAGACATCACTTTGTCAACAAAGGTCTGTCTAGTCAAGGCTATGGTTTTTCCAGTGGTCACGTATGGATGTGAGAGTTGGACTATAAAGAAAGCTGAGCGCCGAAGAATTGGTGCTTTTGAACTGTGGTGCTGGAGAAGACTCTTGAGAGTCCCTTGGACTGCAAGGAGATCCACCCAGTCCATCCTAAAGGAGATCAGTCCTGGGTGTTCATTGGAAGGACTGATGTTGAAGCTGAAACTCCAGTACTTTGGCCACTTGATGCGACAATTTGACTCATTTGAAAAGACCCTGATGTTGGAAAAGATTGAAGGCAGGAGAAGGGGATGACAGAGGATGAAATGTTTGGATGGCATCACTGACTCAATGGACATAAGTTTGGGTAAACTCTGGGAGTTGGTGATGAACAGGGAGGCCTGGCGTGTTGCGGTTCATGGGGTTGCAAAGAGTCAGTCATGACTGAGCGACTGAGCTTAGCTGAACTGAACTGAACTCATATAGTGGGAACATTCACATCCTATCATTGCCGTATTCATCAGTTTGAGAAAATAAGCTACAAGTATGTATTTTCAGATGGTGAAGAGGAGTCCTCTTTTCTAGACACTCTCCTGTTCCCAGCAGTTCAGAAAATTTCTTTAACCACCTTCAGTTCAGTTCAGTCGCTTAGTCGTGTCCGACTCTTTGTGACCCCATGAATCACAGCACGCCAGGCCTCCCTGTCCATCACCATGATTGTGTCCTTACATAAAAAGTTGAGCCAGAAGCAAGTCTTTTAAGAATAATTTTGCACCAGGTTCTAGGCCAAGAGATAATAACTCCGAATGAGAACATAAGCCCCAAGGGGAAACAGATATCTTGCTGGCAGAGCTCTATATGCGCTTTGTAGTTCTACAGCCATAGTAGATTTCTCTAGTTACTGAGTTAAGACAATAGTTTTTAAAAAATATTTATTTATTTATTTGGCTGCACTGGGTGTTAGTTGTGGCATTCTAACTCTCAGCTGTGGCATGTGGGAACTAATTTCTGGGTCCCCTGTGTTGGGAGCTCAGATTCTTAGCCATTGGACCACCAGGGAAGTCCCAAAACAACGTATTTTATAAGAAAAACCCAAAGCATGAGTGATAAGTCAATGGACTTCTTTTTTTCTTTTGCTTTTACAATAACCAACACATGTTTCTTAAATGTCTGGTAAACATTCCATTCTATGGTGTGATGCTACCTGTTTTTACTCCCTTGTGAGACTCTTACCACACATTCTTATTTACTACCATAAACTTATCACGTGTCTCAATTCATTCATCAGCAAATGTGGTGACTAACTGACCATACATTTTAAACATTTTCATTTCTGGACAATAACCAATGGGGATAAGTTAAAATTTTAATGAAATGTTGTGTAGCATTAAAAGGAATCAGAGCAAAAGTCAAGTGGACAGATAGCAAAGTGCTGACACAAACATTTGTTTGGGTGGAGTCAATTCAATTAAGGGTGGGATGAGAGGTGGAAGGGAGGTTCAGGATGGAGTGGATGTATGTATATTTATGGCTGATTCACATTGTTGTATGGCAGAAATCAATACAGCATTGTAAAGCAATTATCCTCCAATAAAATTTTTTTAAATAATGCAGAAAAAAACTGAAGGGCAAAAGCCATCCTGTTATGAGTGTGAGTTTGTGTCTTTGAATGACTTTTTCCCTTTCATGCATCCAGTATTTTTTAATATATATATATTAATGAAGTATAGTTGACTTACAATGTTTCAGGTGCACAGCAAGGTGATTCAGTTATAGATATACACATATATTATTTTTCAGATTATTTTCCATTATAGATTATTATGACTATTAGTAGTAATAATAATTACTAATTAATGTTAGTCTAATAATTACTATTATTAAACTATTATTAGAGTCTATAGACTATGTACCCTATGATATTCAGTAAACCTTTGTTATTTGTTGCATATCTATGTTTTTTAAATTAGAATAGCATTCTATTCATGCTAAGTCAAACAAATGGAATCAAAATGTCATAAATTTTTTAGCTAGGTAAAAATTCATAAGTTTTCTAAAATGTGTATATTATACATACTATGGACAGAAGAGCTAGGTGGGCTATAGTCCCTGGGGTCACAGAGTCAGATACAACCTAAGTAACTAACACACAGACATGTACAAAAGTTTTTCTACTATCCTTGATAAAGGCTTGAAAAAGAACATCAGAAAAAAGGAAGAGATGGAGTCATTGGAAAACAAAGTAAAAGAAATGGGAGCACTGAATATGAAACAGAAAAAATGAAACAAACTAAAATAAAAGTAAATGGTCATCATATAGTCCAGTTGTTTTTAAATGTGGCTGCTCATTCGAAACACATCTGGAGCTCTGAAGAAAAAAAGCAATACCTGGCCATTTGTATTTTTCAAAAAATTCCAAGATAATTCTGATATGCATTTGGATTTTAGAAAGTAATTACAGGGTTTTCTACTAAATGGTAGTTTCGGTGATATAGAATTCTATTACTCTCTGCTGACCAATCATGATACAATGATATTAAGTGAATAATAGTTACATAATCACTATAGTAAAAGATGTTTATAAGTTTTAACAATCAATAGCCAGATGAAAAGTGAAAGATAATTACAACTGCAAGCCATAAAGGAAACATGATTAACCTAACATTATAAAATAATTACATACAATTTGGGAGGTCAATCAGAGTGATGTGGTAAGTGAAAGTGCACACATGTGCATGTTTTCATCCTCCCAGCCAGTTTATGTCTTTTGGTTGGTGCATTTAATCCATTTATATTTAAGGTAATTATTGATATGTTCATTGGAAGGACTGATGTTGAAGATGAAGCTCCAATTCTTTGGCCACTTGATGCGAAGAGCTGACTCATTTTAAAAGACCCTGATGCTGGGAAAGATTGAGGGCAGGAGGAGAAGGGGATGATAGAGGATGAGATGGTTGGATGGCATCACTAACTTAATAGACATGAGTTTGGGTAAACTCTGGGAGTTGGTGATGGACAGGGAGGCCTGGCGTGCTGTTGTTCATGGGGTCGCAAAGAGTTGGACAAGACTGAGCGACTGAAATGAACTGAACTGAATGATCCTATTATCATTTTCTTAATTGTTTGGGTTTATTTTGTGTAGGTCTTTTCCTTCTCTTTTGTTTCCTGCCTAGAGAAGTTCCTTTAGCATTTGTTGTAAAACTGGTTTGGTACATCCACTATATTTTGAATGCCTACCAACTTTCTAGATTTTATTTTTGGCTTAGGATACAAAACATATTAAAAAAAAAACCCTGATTTCCAGGTGAGGAAAGATAGAATACACACACAATAGCCAGACTTCCCTGGTAATCCAGTGGTTAAGATTTTGCACTCCCAATGCAGGGGGCCAGGGTTCTATCCCTGGTCAGGGAACTAGATCCCACTGAAACTTAAGATCCCACATGCCTCAACGAAGATCTTGTGTGCCACAACTAAGACCCAGCACAGACAAACAAACGAATGAATAAGGAGAATACACACAAAATAGCAAGTAAACTAAACTGTGTATTAGAGAGTGATGCGTTTTGGAGAAAAAATGAAATTGGGGATGGTGTTAGGGAGTGCTAAGATGTGGGCAGTTTCAAATAGTGTGTCTTTGGGGAAAACTTCACTTGGAAAGTTGACATTTGGAGCAAACCTAAAGGAGATGAGGGAGAAAGGCAAGCTGATCCAGGAGGTGAGCCTTCCAAGCAGAAGGAAGAGTAATCTGCAGAGCCCTGGAGAGATGTGAGGAGCGGGCACTAAGGGAATGGTGAAGGGGTCAGAGTGTAGAGCAGAAAGAAGGATGTGCGGGTGTGAGGAGGTGGAAGGAGACACGTACTATGAGACTTTGTAGGTCATGAAAAGTTCTTGGCATCCTGCTTAACCGTGACCAGAGCATCATTTGTAGCCTCATCATTGGTAAAGCATTACTTATTTAGCCTTGATCAAATTTGAGATGATCTTGCAAGACTGAGAAACACAGCAGGTATTATTGAACCCCTTTGAGAGATGAAGAGTCAGACTCAGAAAATATTGAATACCAGCTACTCAGAGAGTGATTTGACCCCATGTCTCCTCATTTCTAGGGCTTCCCAATTGACTCAGTGGGTAAAGAATCTACCTGCAATGCTGGAGATGCAGGAGACTCAGGTTTGATCCCTGGGTTAAGAAGATCCCCTGCAAGAGGGCATGACAACCCATACCAGTATTCTTGCCTGGAAAATCCCATGGACAGAGGAGCCTGGCAGGCTACAGTCCATAGGATCGCAAAGTCTGAAGCAACTGAGCACGCAGGCACTCCTCATTTCTAGACCACTTTTCTTTCTGTTAGTACCGTATCTTGATTCTATCCCAGAATATCTATGCTTTTAAAATAGAGAGCAGACAACAATGCAGAACTTCCATTCTTAGCGTTGATGTATAATCTCCCTATTTTGTTCCCTGGTCCATTTCAGTATCTACAGATGGAAAGGACTGCAGGTTACACACAACCTAACCCTGTGTAACACAATTTATATTGACTGCAGTGTGAATGGTGCCCCCTGGAGTTAAGCCAAGCACTGACCCTGCTATTATCTAGCAGCTTTTCTCATCTTGCCTTTGTCTCTTCTTTCTAGGCCTGCACTTGCCCTCTGAACTCAATGGTAAAAATTCCATATACTTCATTTTGATGCTTGGCATCCCCTAGTTTATGGTTTGTACTGATATTTTGGCAAATAATTTGCCTAAACCCAGGCCAACCTTGAAACTTCATCTGGCATTTTTCTCCTAGTAGGCCTGTCAGCTCTTCCTGCCTTCCTGTCCCAGCCATGCTGAATGAGAAATGAGGCAGCACCCTTCTACATCCATCTATGCAGCCTTGAGAAAATCAGTTCATCCCCTCAGTTGCTATTTATCTTTGATTCTTGTGTTTATTCCAAACTTCCCAAAGCTGTAGACTATAATTTTTTTTTTTTTTACTTTCTGTATGCTGTCTTTGCAGGGTCTTTGACAGTCTCTTTTGCTGATCAGTAAGCCTGAGCCACTTTGATGAATGGGAGTCTTCAGAAATGGATACTCATTAAACAAACAGATCTGCTAAGCTAATGTACTTTGTTATGGGCTGAGCAAGTTTCCTCTTATGTAATCTTCTCTCATGAGAGTGGGCTGTGCTTGGGAAGAAAGCAGCTGCTTTCTCAAGGGTCTTTGTGTCCCTAGTCACTGCTGCAATTTATAGTGGGGTGACCACAGCCTTGTACTTTCCCACGCTCTGTCTCCTGACTCCTGGTTTTGCGAGTGAATGTTAGACTCCTTGAGGCTGCAGAACTGAGACCTCCAGCAGCAGATTGCCTCTGTGTTCCTAGTCACTGTGAGAGCTGGTTTCTGGCATTGTGTTCTGTTTCTCTGCTGAGGAAGCCCTGTTCTCTCTCAATGAAACCTCTTTTTCTTCCTCTAACCCTTCAATCCTGGATCCCTTTTGATCACATTGTTCTCTTAACATAGAACAATAAGCAGCTTCCTTTGGAGGAAAAAGAGGCATCCTTTGTTTATCTTTTAACATATGATTAGAAATATAAGGTAATCACATTCCATACCAATATAGCACAGCACAAGTACAAGTCAGGAGCAGACACCCTCTCAATGGGGCAGGCCAGATTTTCTTTCTATCCATACCTGTTTCTGTTTTCTTGTTTCTTCCTGGCAACTATTTTCTCCCATTTTCCCAAAGAGATGTGAGTCTATGCAGTCAGATATAGGGCAAACTCATCTCCATGTGGCTTGATACAACCCCAGGAGAAAGGGACTATATCCAGGAGTTGGAATTGTTTGACTTCACTTTTTATTTAATTAATTTATTTATTTTTGGCTGCACTGGGCCTTTGTAGCTGCACGTGGGCTTTCTCTAGTTGTAGCGAGCAGGGGCTACTTTCTAGTTGTGTTACATGGGCTTCTCATTGCTGTGGCTCCTCTTTCTTGTGGAGCACAGACTATAGGTCTTGGGCTCAGTAGTTTTGACTCCTGGGCTTAGTTGTCCTGAAGCATCTTGGATCTTCCTGGACTAGGGATCAAACCTGCACCTCACACATTGTCAGGTGGATTCTTAACCACTGGACTACCAGGGAAGTCCTGAGTTCACTTTTTAGTATTACTTCAAAGGTCCTGTTAAAGAATCTTCTGGTGCTGAGGCAATGATAGCAGCATCACCTGCTGTTAAGGAAGGTGCATAGCGGGCCTCATCAATGCCTTTGGTTCTCACTGTCCAGCTGCTCTCACTGAGCACAGCTGCCTTCCTTCCACTAATTGCACCCATAGATCCTCTGTTGTGCTCCAGTGCCGCCCTTCCCAGGACCCTGAGAAGTCAAAGCCAGTTGATAGGAAAACTCTCTGCATTTGTTTCCTGAGGTTCCCATAACCAATTACCACACACATTCCGGCTAAACCAACAGAAATATATTCTCTCAAAGTTCTGGAAGCCAGAAGTCTGAAATCCTGCAGAGCTGAGCTTCTTCCAGGGTGTCTAGTGGAGAATTTTCTCTGTCTCTTTCAGCTTCTGGTGACTGCAAGCTTTCCTGGGCTTGTGGTCCCATCACTCCAATATCTGCCTTGATCTTCATATCTCCTTCTCCTCTGTGTGTCTCCTTCTTCTCTGTGTTTCTTATAGGGACACTTGCTATTGGACTTAAAATCCCCCCAGGTAAGCCCGGATGAACTAATCGTGAGATCCTTAACTTAATTACATCTGCAAGGACCCTTTTCTCAACAAAGTCACATTATATGTTTCAGGAACTGACATGGACGTGGCTTTTGGAGAGGGGCATCCCACATGCCCATAGCATGTGGGATTTTAGTTCCCATTCCTAGTTCCCAGGGATTGCACCTATGTTCCCTGCGCTAGAAGCAAATTCTTACCCACTGGACCACCAGGGAGGTTCGTCATTTATGATTTTTTTAACCTGGGAACTAAGGTGGTCTCTTGGCCTTAAATGGAAACCAACCAAACAAGCAACACTTCCTCTCCCAAGCACTGTTAGTTTTAGTCCAAAGATCTTTATTTCCCAGGGACCAGATAAGTCCTATGCTGGAGTAAAATGTCAGTCCCTAAGATTGATATCGTACCAGTCTTCCCATTCGCCTCTCCCATGGCTCCCTCACATCATTTGCCAAAACCCTCAGGAAGCTAGCAAGGTAGAAGCTCTGGTGTTTTCCCACAGGTAGCCACAGGCCTAGACGGATGGTTTTCCCAGAATCAATACAACCAAGGCAAAGCCAGGGCCTTTCTTCAGCCATAAGCAATAAGGACACATTATGTAGCACTGGGAATTCCAGCCATTATCTTGAAATAACTTAGAATGGAATATGAAAGTGAAAATGAAAGTGTTAGTTTCTCAGTCGTGTCTGACTCTTTGTGACCCCATGGACTATAGCCCACCAGCCTCCTCTGTCCATGGAATTCTCCAGATAAGAACACTGGAGTGGGTTGCCATTTCTTCTCCAGGGGATCTTATTGACCCAGGGAGTCTTCTGCATTGCAGATTCTTTACCATCTGAACCACACAAAAATACTGAATCACTATGCTCTATACCTGAAAATAATATAGTTCTGTAAATCAACTATACTTCCATAAAAAAAGTCTTGATAACTGTTTCTCTCCAGAATTAAACCATACCAAGAGGCTTTCGCAAAATTAGTATTCAATAAATATTAATGAATAAACCATAAGCTATTGCTTGTAAACCATAAGCTATTGCTTTCACAATTAAATCTTTATAATTCCTCTTACTGAAATATAGTCTACTGATTAAGTGAAACATTTGGTGAATTGAATTGGACCAAATCTGAAAATAAAAATGAAATAGACACATGAAATGAAATTAAATAAACCCATTGTGAGGGTTCATTTTGTGTGTCAACTCGACTGGGTCATGGTGGTCTTTGGCCAAACTTTATTCTAGGTGTTTGGATGAGGGTGTGTTGGGTGACATGTATGTGTAAACTGGTGGCCTTTTTTTAAAAAATTTATTTATTTTAGTTGGAGGCTAATTACTTTATAATATTGTGGTGGTTTTTGCCATACATTGATGTGAATCAGCCATGGGTTTACGTGTGTTCCCCATCCTGAACCCCCCTCCCTCCTCCCTCCCCATACCATTCCTCTGGGTCATCTCAGTGCACCAGCCCTGAGCACCCTGTCTCATCCATCAAACCTGGACTGGAGATCTGTTTCATATATGATAATATACATGTTTCAATGCTCTTCTTTCAGATCATCCCACCCTCACCTTCTTCCACAGAGTTCAAAAGACTGTTCCATACATCTGTCTCTTTTGCTGTCTCGCATATAGGGTTAGCGTTATCATCTTTCTAAATTCCATATATATGTGTTAGTATATTGTATTGATGTTTTTCTTTCTGGCTTACTTCACTCTGTATAATAGGCTCCACTTTCATCCACCTCATTAGAACTGATTCAAATGCATTCTTTTTAATAGCTGAGTAATACTCCATTGTGTATATGTACCACAGCTTTCTTATCCATTCATCTGCTGATGGACATCTGGGTTGCTTCCATGTCCTGGCTATTGTAAACAGTATTGTGATGAACATTGGAGTACATGTGTCTCTTTCAATTCTGGTTTCTTCTGTGTGTATGCCCAGCAGTGGGATTGCTGGGTCATATGGCAGTTCTATTTCCAGTTTTTAAAGATATCTCCACAATGTTCTTCATAGTGGCTGTACCAGTTTCCATTCCCACCAACAGTGTAAGAGGGTTCCCTGTTCTCCAGACCTTCTCCAGCATTTATTATTTGTAGATTTTGGATAGCAGCTATTCTGACTGGCATGAGATGGTACTTCATTGTGGTTTTGATTTGCATTTCTCTGATAATGAGTGATGTTGAGCATCTTTTCATGTGTTTGTTAGCCATCTGTATGTCTTCTTTGGAGAACTGTGTTTAGTTCTTTGGCACATTTCTTGATTGGATCATTTATTTTTCTGGAATGGAGCTTCAGGAGTTGCTTGTATATTTTTGAGTTTAATTCTTTGTCAGTTGCTTCATTTGCTTTTATTTTCTCCCATTCTGAAAGCTGTCTTTCATTTTGCTTATAGTTTCCTTCATTGTGCAAAAGTTTTTAAGTTTAATTAGGTCCCATTTGTTTATTTTTGCTTTCATTTCCATTACTCATAATGGAAATTATGAGGTGGGTCATAGAGGATCCTGCTTTATGTCGGAGAGTGTTTGCCTACATTTTCCTCCAGGAGTTTTATAGTTTCTGGTCTTATATTTAGATCTTTAATCCATTTTGAGTTTATTTTTGTGTATGGTATTAGAAAGTGTTCTAGTTTCATTATTTTACAAGTGCTTGACCAGTTTTCCCAGCACCACTTTATAAAGAGATTGTCTTTTCTTCATTGTATATTCTTTTATTTTTTTTTTTTGGTAATTAATTTATTTTTTATTGGAGGCAAATTATTTTACAATATTATATTGGTTGGATTTGCCATACATTGACATGAATTCGCCCCGGGTTTACATAAGTTCCCCCACCTGAACCCCCCTCCCACCTCCCTCCTCCCTTTATCCTCCCTCTGGGTCATCCCCGCATGCCAGCTCCGAGCATCCTATAACATGCATCGACCCTGAACTAGTGATTCGTTTCACATATGACAACATACGTGTTTCAATGCCATTCTCCCAAATCATCCCACCCTCACCCTCTCCCACAGAGTCCCAAAGACTGTTCTATACATCTGTGTCTTTTTTGCTGTCTCGTATACAGGGTTATCATTTGCATCTTTCTAAATTCCATATATATGCGTTAGTATACTGTATTGGTGTTTTTCTTTCTGGCTTACTTCACTCTGTATAATAGGCTCCAGTTTCATCCACCTCATTAGAACTGATTCAAATGTATTCTTTTTAATGGCTGAATAATACTCCATTGTGTATATGTACCAAAGCTTTCTTATCCATTCGTCTGCAGATGGACATCTAGGTTGCTTTCATGTCCTGGCTATTATAAACAGTGCTGCAATGAACATTGGAGTACATGTGTCTCTTTCAATTCTGGTTTCCTCGGTGTGTATGCCCAGGAGTGCGATTGCTGGATCATATGGCAGTTCTATTTCCAGTTTTTTGAGGAATCTCCACACTGTTCTCCATAGTGGCTGTACTAGTTTGCATTCCCACCAATAGTGTAAGAGGGTTCCTTTCTCTCCACATCCTCTCCAGCATTTATTGCATGTAGACTTTTGGATAGCAGCCATTCTGACTGGTGTGAAATGATATCTCATTGTGGTTTTGATTTGCATCTCTCTGATTATGAGGGATGTTGAGCATTTTTTCATGTGTTTGTTAGCCATCTTTATGTCTTCTTGGGAGAAATGTCTGTTTAGTTCTTTGGCCCATTTTTTGATTGGGTCATTTATTTTTCTGGAATTGAGCTGCAGGAGCTGCTTGTATATTTTGGAGATTAATCCTTTATCAGTTGCTTCATTTGCTATTATTTTCTCCCATTCTGAAGGCTGTCTTTTCAAGTTGCCTCCTTTGTCAAAGATAAGGTGTCCATAGGTGTGTGGATTTATCTCTGGCCTTCTATTTTGTTCCATTGATCTATATTTCTGTCTTTGTCCCAGTACCATACTGTCTTGGTGACTGTAGCTTTGTAGTAGAGCCTGAAGTCAGGCAGTTTGATTCCTCCAGTTACATTCTTCTTTCTCAAGATTGCTTTGGCTATTTGAGGTTTTTTGTATTTCCATACAAATTGTGAAATTATTTGTTCTAGTTCTATGAGAAATACCGTTGGTAGCTTGATAGGGATTACACTGAATCTATAGATTGCTTTGAGTAGTATACTCATTTTCACTATATTGATTCTTCCAATCCATGAACATGGTATATTTCTCCATCTATTTGTGTCCCCTTTGATTTCTTTCATCAGTGTTTTATAGTTTTCTATATATAGGTCTTTTGTTTCTTTAGGTAGATATATTCCTAAGTGTTTTATTCTTTTCATTGCAATGGTGAATGGAATTATTTCCTTAATTTCTCTTTCTGTTTTGTCATTTTTAGTGTATAGGAATGCAAGGGATTTCTGTGTGTTGATTTTATATCCTGCAACTTTATTATATTAATTGATTAGCTATAGTAATTTTTTTGTAGAGTCTTTAGGGTTTTCTATGTAGAGGATCATGTCATCTGCAAACAGTGAGAGTTTTACTTCTTCTTTTCCAATCTGGATTCTTTTTATTTCTTTTTCTGCTCTGGTTGCTGTGGCCAAAACTTCCAAACCTATGTTGAATAGTAGTGGTGAGAGTGGGCACCCTTGCCTTGTTCATGACTTTAGGGGAAATGCTTTCAATTTTTCACCATTGAGGATAATGTTTGCTGTGGGTTTGTCATATATAGCTTTTATTATGTTGAGGTATATTCCTTTTATTCCTGCTTTCTGGAGAGTTTTTATCATAAATGGATGTTGAATTTTGTCAAAGACTTTTTCTGCATCTATTGAGATAATCATATGGTTTTTATCTTTCAATTTGTTAATGTGATGTATTACACTGATTGATTTGTAGGTATTGAAGAATCCTTGCATCCCTGGGATAAAGCCCACTTGGTCATGATATATGCTCTTTTTACTATGTTGATGGATTCTGTTTGCTAGCATTTTGTTAAGGATTTTTGCATTTATGTTCATCAGTAATATTGGCCTGTAGTTTTCTTTTTTTGTGGCATCTTTGTCTGGTTTTGGTATTAGGGTGATGGTGGCCTCATAGAATGAGTTTGGAAGTTTACCTTCTGCAATTCTGGTGGCCTTGGAATAAAGCAGATTGCTGTCCACAATGGGAGTGGGTCTCATCCAATTCACTAGAAAAACATGCTGACTTCTCCTCCAGAGGGCATTCTGCCAGCAGGTCACCCAAAGATTTCATCTGCAATACTGTCTCTTTCTGATTCACCAGCAGACTGGCTTTGCACTAAAACCGCAACTTTTTTGAGTCTCCAGCCTTCTTGCCTCCCCAGATTTTGGACTTGTGAAACCTTCACAATGGCATGAATCAATTCCTTAAAATGAAAAGAGCTAAATAAAAAATAAAAAGAAAAAAGAAATAGAACTAATAGGCTACATATATATATATCAATAACCTCAGATATGCAGATGACACCACCCTTATGGCAGAAAATGAAGAACTAAAGAGCCACTTGATGAAAGTGAAAGAGGAGAGTGAAAAAGTTGGCTTAAAACTCAACGTTCAGCAAACTAAGTTCATGGCATCCAGTCCCATCACTTCATGGCAAATAGATGGGGAAATGATGGAAACAGAGAGAAACCTTATTTTTTGGGCTCCAAAATCACTGCAGATTGTGACTGCAGCCATGAAATTAAAAGACGCTTACTTCTTGGAAGAAAAGCTATGACCAACCTAGACAGCATATTAAAAAGCAGAGACATTACTTTGCCATCTAGTAATGGTCCATCTGGTCAAAACTATGGTTTACCCAGTAGTCGTGTATGGATGTGAGAATTGTACTATAAAGAAATCTTAGCACTAAAGAATTGATGCTTTTCAACCGTGGTGTTGGAGAAGACTCTTGAGAGTCCCTTGGACTTCAAGGAGATCAGATCAGTCCATCCTAAAGGAAATCAGTCCTGAATATTCATTGAAAGGACTGATGCTGCTGAAACTGAATCTTCAATACTTTGGCCACCTGATGCAAAGAAGCGACTCATTGGAAAAGGCCCTGATGCTGGGAAAGATTGAAGGCAGGAGGAGAAGGGGACGACAGAGGATGAGATGGTTGGATGGCATCACCGTCTCGATGGACATGAATTTGAGCAAACTCTGGGACAAAGTGATGGACAGGGAGGCCTGGCGTGCTTCAGTCCATGGGGTTGCAAAGAGTCAGACATGACTGAGCAACTGAAATTAACTGATCCTGTCGGTTCTATTTCTTTGACAAGCACTGACTAAATATACCTTGCTGAGCGACCGAACTGAACTGAACTGATGCCAAAGACCAAACACAAAACCAGTGGTGATAACACTGCTTTATTTTAACCTGATTAAAGTTGATATGCCTCTGCTCCCTATCGACTTAAAAGACTTAGTATTCCTAGAAGTCACATTGTAATGCGTGTTTTTTATATACCACAATCTCAAACAACAAACTCAGCTCCTTTAAACACATATATACTTTGTTTTTATTCTTAGGTCATTGATACAAAGTTTCCTCATGGCTGTGACTGGCATCACTATCACATTTTATAAGCAGGGATAGGAGTGCCCCAGAGAAGTCAATGGCACCCCACTCCAGTACTCTTGCCTGGAAAATCCCATGGACGGAGTAGCCTGGTAGGCTGCAGTCCATGGGGTCGCTACGAGTTGGACGTGACTGAGCAGCTTCACTTTCACTTTTCACTTTCATGCATTGGAGAAGGAAATGGCAACCCACTCCAGTGTTCCTGCCTGGAGAATCCCAGGGACGGGGTAGCCTGGTGGGTTGCCATCTATGGGGTCGCACAGAGTCAGACACAACTGAAGTGACTTATCAGCAGCAGCAGCAGCAGGAGTGCCCACTTCAGCTTTCAGTGATTCTCAAAGCCTAGTCTCCAAACAGCAACATCAGCATTACCAGGTACTTGTAGGAAATGTGTATTCTCGGAGCTTTCCTGGTGGTCCAGTGGCTAAGATTCCATGCTCCCAATGCAGGGGGCCTGGGTTCAACCCTGGTCAGGAAACTAGATTTTGCATGCCGCAACTAAGAATTTACCTGCTGCAACTAAGATAGGTTTCACATATTACAACTAAGGATTTGCATGCTACAGAGAAGACTGAAGATCCTGCAAGCCAGAGTTAAGACCTGGCATAGCCAACAAATAAATAAATAAATATTAGAAGAAAAAGAAAATGTGTATTCTCAGACCCAAACATGACATATTGAATCAGAAACTCTGAAGGAGTGGCCCAGTAATATGTCTTTTAACAAGCTTCCAAGTTTTGATGCAAACTAAAGTTTCAGAATCACTGCTTTTACTATAGAATGCCAAAACATTTCCCCAATTTCTGCAATTACGGAAGGTAAAAGTATTCCTCCCAATACTGATTTTGACTGGAGGGCCCTGAATAGAATCTTTCTAGATTGGCTATTGGAAAATTTTGTACAACCAGAAATGCAGAGAGATATAGAAAGCAGTTCCAATCTGACTTTGGTTGTACCTCAGAAATTAGCAACAGTGGTAAAAATAAGCAAACTTCTACCTCTGCTTAAACCTTATCCTCCACTTTAGATTCTGTTCCTCTTCCTTCCTGTTTCTGTGCCTTCCCTTGTACTTTTTACCCTGTCACCTAAATTGCCAGCCCTCTCTCTGATTCATTGATTACCCACTCAAGACCAGCTGAAGTCTCACCTTCCTGGTGATGTCTTTTCAGCTACAGTGTTCTCTCCCTTTACCGAATATCTGGTAGGATTGTTGCATTTTCTGATTTAATTACTGTAAGCTAGCATGGGATTATGGTGATGCTCACTTTTTTCTCCTTCTTCCCAGACCCCTCAAAAGATTGCATACCTTTGAAGGAAAGGGTATCCAACTTTTAGGTGTACAACTTTGGTCAGCTCAGGCTGCTAAAACAACACACCCTGAAGTAGGTGACTTGTCAACAACAGAAATTTATTTCTTACAGTTCTAGAGGCTGAAAGTCTAAGATTATGGTGCCAGGACAGCTGGGTTCTGGTGAAGACTCTCTTCCGAGTAGCAGATGGCTGACTTCAGGTTGTATCCTCTTGTGGTGGAAAGAACTAGCTAGTTCTCTGGCCTTTTCTATAAGAGCACTAATCTCATTATGAGGGCTCCACCTTCATGATTTAATAGCCCCCCAAAGTCCCCACTTTCTCATTCAATGATACTGGAGATTAGACTTCAACATGGGGAGGACATAAACATTCAGCCCATAACAATACCCCAAAGCACCTGGCATGATGCTAAACACACAATAAATAAACAACCAATTAAGGCTGAGCACGATGCTAAACACACAGTAGATAAACAACCAATTAAGGCTGAGCACCAGAGAATTGATGCTTTCAAATTGTGGTGCTGGAGAAGACTCTTGAGAGTCTCCTGGACTGCAAGGAGATCAAACCAGTCAATCCTAAAGGAAGTCAACTCTGAATATTCACTGGAAGGACTGATGTTGAAGCTCCAATACTTTGGCCACCTAATGTGAAGAGCCAGTTCACTGGAAAAGACCCTGATGCTGGGAAAGATTGAAGGCAGGAGGAGAAGGGGGTGACAGAGGATGAGATGGTTGGATGGAATCACCAACTCAATGGACATGAGTTTGAGCAAACTCTGGGAGACAGTGAAGGCTAGGGATCCCTGGTGTACTGCAATCCATGGAGTCACAAAGAGTCAGACATAATTTAGCCACTGAACAACAACCTGTACTTGTTAAACTGATCAACAGATCACCATCAATCTTATTGGTCTCTGGAAATTGCTAACAGATTTGCCTGTCTTTATTTAGCTATCATGAAGAAATCTCCATTTTTTACCTTGGAGGAGTAATATTCTAGGAAAGCAAATATATACAAATAAATATAAAAAATCAAATATAAAAAAAAAAATCAAACTGGGCCTTTATAGAGCTGCAAACAGTGAGGTGTAGGATCATAGAGGTGGGAGTGACAAAAAACCATCCAGACTGTATCTTTAGCATCCAGAGCACCATTAGAACTCAGTAAATATTTCTGATGGACTATATAAGGTCCAGATTTCATTGTTTCTGTAATAAGTAGAACAGAACATGATATACTCAAGAAATATTTGTGAAATGAATGAATCAGCTCTCAGGTTAAATATTAGCCTTGATATTCAAGGGTTCTCCCAGCCTCATGGCCGGAAGTATAACCTAATATGTGATACGCAATCTGGTTTCTAATGTCTATGCTCTGGGCATTGAATCTGTAGCAGGAATTTGCCTTTGCAGAGGTAAAATCAGAAGTTTCTTCCTATGCAAGTAGTTGGGATTCTGTTATGGTGACTATATCATGTTTCCCTGAGAGAGCAAGCAATATTTTCTGCATTATCTGATGGTCCCCAGGTGTCCCCTTAGAAAACTCTGCATCCTTGGGGAGCTGAATACTCAGTTCCAACTGGTAGTCCTGAATTTGATATGGTGGAACCGGTAGATGGAGGTAATGAAGACTGCTAATATGACTCACATGTCTGCTAACACAGCTGCCTTCCTTTGAGCTGTGGGACTGCTGAGAAACCCCAGGTTTGGTTAAATCACCTCTTTTTGAAGGGGAAGGTGCCTTCTCTTACTTAAGGGTCTGTGGCTCCAAGGGAAGGAGTTAAGTTAGACAATTTTCTGATGTACCAGAAAGGGCACTAGGAGAACCAGGAGATATTAATTCTGAGTTTTGTCATTATCTAACTATATTGTTATGGATGTGAGAGTTGGACTGTGAAGAAAGTTGATCGCCGAAGAATTGATGCTTTTGAACTGTGGTGCTGGAGTCCCTTGGACTGCAAGGAGATCCAACCAGTCCATTCTTAAGGAGATCAATCCTGGGTGTTCATTGGAAGGACTGACGCTAAAGCTGAAACTGCAATACTTTGGCCACCTCATGCGACGAGTTGACTCACTGGAAAAGACTCTGATGCTGGGAGGGATTGGGGGTGGGAGGAGACGGGGACGACAGAGAATGAGATGGCTGGATGGCATCACCGACTTGATGGACATGAGTTTGAGTGAACTCCGGGAGTTGGTGATGGACAGGGAGGCCTGGCGTGCTGTGGTTCATAGGGTCGCGGAGAGTCGGACACGACTGAGCGACTGAACTGAACTGAACAGTATTGTTGTTGTCGTTCAGTTGCTAAGTCCTGTCTGATTCTTTTAGACCCCATGGACTATAGCACATCAGGCTTCCCTGTCCTTCATTATCTCCCAGAACTTGCTCAAACTCATGTCTATTGAGTCAATGATGTCATCCAACCATCTCATCCTCTCTTGCCCCTTCTCTTCCTGCTTTCAATCTTTCCCAGCATCAGGGTCTTTTCCAATGAGTCAGTTCTTCTCATCAGGAGGCCTAAGAGTTGTAGTATCAGCTTCAGCATTAGTCCTTCCAATGATTATTCAAGGTTTATTTCCTTTGGGCAGTTCACATTTATGGGCTTCAGTTTTCTCTGCAGAACAAACAGTCATCTAGTTTATCTCTAGATCCTTCTAGCTTACGTGTTCTGTTATTTCTGATTTCACTGCTCATATGCCTATTTGTTTGTTTCTAGGCATCAAAGAATATGTTTTTCTCAGTGTACTGTGTCCACCTGGATAATATTTTTCCTGTTTGCTCAAGATTCTAGCTAATTTCTCATCATTTCCTGCATCCTTCTGGGATCTCTGGCAAATTTTAAGATCAGGATGATTTGTAAAGTATGCAAACTAGTCTTCAATTTATTCTGTTTCAGCTGCTTTATTTCAAAATCGACCCTAATTACCCAGGCTATAAAGGCAAAGCTCTAAATTATAAACAAAGAAATTATCATAACTAGAGCCATTTCTTCCTGACTGGACTCACTAGAGTTCAGAGACGTTGAAACTACTGAAGCCCAAATTGCTCAGACCTTGAGGTCTCCAAGGTCACCTGGCCCAGAATGGTTGGTATTAATAGAAACTGGTGTAGAGTTACTATTGAGAAATGTGAGTGTGATAAAATTACTTCCAGCAGTATTTGTTGGCTGACCTGAATAATCTTGAAGCCTGTTTTGTGTTGTGATGACAAGGTGGACAAAGTGTATAGGAGTATGGGATCTGACGCATTCAGGGATTTTTTTCATAAGCTTCTGGATGAAGCTGATCTCAACTGCTAATAAAAGAATGTACACTCTGTCTTGAGGGCTTATACAGTATCTTTGGTGACTTGAGGATTATAGCATTAGGAATATATGGTTCTCAGTCTAGGAATCCAAGTGAATGCTTCCTTAATGGACATAATGACAGCAGGGGTGGTCATGCCAGTAGAGAGAAAGGAGGGAAGTCCTGGGGCAGCTGATGGTTTCAGGACAAGGGATGGTACATAGAGGTGTGATGCCAGGAGGATCTAAAAAGAAATACTTAGGTGTTCTTAGGTTAATATGGTTAAAGGTCTCATAGAAAAATCTTGGAAAATTTTAATGAGAATTTTGGGGTTTTATTCTTTGCCTTAGACCATCTTTCAGGAAATTCAAGCTTCCCATTATTAATCATATCAGTGACTATCATCTATGGGGGACCAGTCATCATCTAAGACCTGTGAAGTCTACTATAGTGTTACTGTTTCTCTCTGTTGTTGTTTAGTTGGTCAGTCATGTCTGACTCTTTCCAACCCCATGGGATTTCCCAGGCAAGAATACTGGAATGGGTTGTTATTTTCTTCTCCAGGGGATCTTTCTCACCCAGGGATTGAACTCATGTCTCCTGCATTGGCCAGTGGATTCTTTACCACTGAGCTACCTGGGAAGCCTGTTTATCTATCAACCTATATCTATGTATCCTGGGTTGGGAAGATACCCTGGAGAAGGGATAAGTTACCAACTCCAGTATTCTTGGGCTTCCCTGGTGGCTCAGACAGTAAAGAATTCACCTGCAGTACAGACCTGGGTTCAATCCCTGGGTTGGGAAAATCCCCTGGAGGAGGGCATGGCAACCCACTCAAGTACTCCTGCGTGGAGAATCTCCAGGGACAGAAGAGTCTGACAGGCTACAGTCCATGGGGTTGCAAAGAGTTGGACATGACTGAATGACAGCACAAGCACACACACATACACACATATATATGAAATAGATAAACTCTAAGTTAGATCAATTCTTCGGTGATCAGCCTTCTTCACAGTCCAACTCTCACATCCATACATGACCACTGGAAAAAACCATAGCCTTGACTAGACGGACGTTTGTTGGCAAAGTAATGTCTCTGCTTTTTAATATACTATCTAGGAAGAATTTGTACTTTTGAACTGTGGTGCTGGAGAAGACTCTTGAGAGTCCCTTGGACTGCAAGAAGATCCAACCAGTCCATTCTAAAGGAGATCAATCCTGGGTGTTCATTGGAAGGACTGATGTTGAAGCTAAAACTCCAATACTTTGGCCACCTCATGTGATGAGTTGACTCACTGGAAAAGACTTTGATGCTGGGAAGGATTGGGAGCAAGAGGAGAAGGGGATGACAGAGAATGAGATGGCTGGATGGCATCACCAACTCTATGGACATGAGTTTGAGTGAACTCCAGGAGTTGGTGATGGACAGGGAGGCCTGGCGTGCTGTGATTCATGGGGTTGCAAAGAGTTGGACACGACTGAGTGATTGAACCGAACTGAACTGAAGTTAGGAGATAAAAAGAGTTTTTGTCAATGGAATGATAAAGATGGGGTTATGGCTAGAGTAACTGTTCTTTGTGTTGTTGCTTATTTGTCAAAGGCAGCACCAGGCTTTGTATTATTTTCTCTCCTACAGTTGTTACAGATTACTGACATACAGTTGTTGCTTATTGTTTCTTCAACTGAATCAAATGTAAGAATTTTCTGCCTCTATAAACCCTGATGAAACAATTAGAATAATGGGGTAGATGATACAATGTGACATTTTGGTCAATATCTGGCTAAGAATGGCTTTGTCTGCCTCTAACATCTATATTCTCCTCTGCAGCATTTTGTCTTTGATATTATGTACAGTTTAGGTGATTTGCTTGTTATTATTTATCCTCACAAACTCACTGTGAGAAGACCAGATTCATACCTCTCAGATATGTAGACCATTCAGTCAGCAGAGCTCAAGTCCAAGTAAATCTGTGATTCCCCACCTCAGATACACATATGTGCTTGCATGCTCAGTTGCTCAATCATGTCTGACTCTTTGTGATCCCGTGGACTGTAGTCCTCTAGGCTCCTCTGCCCATAGGATTTCCCAGGCAAGGATACTGGAGTGGGTTGCCATTTCCTTCTCCAGGGGATCTTCCCAACCCAGGGATCAAACCCAAGTCTTCTGCATCATAGGTGTATTCTTTACAGTTGAGTCACAGGGGGATAGGATGGTCTCAGTACTGACTGTGAGTCCTTGAAGCTTGGGTGTCTGCCCTGGAAGGCAATCTGGACAGAGGTGACAGCAGCTCTACGCAGACAGGAGAGAGGACAACCTGTTCATAATACAAGGAATAGAAATCAAGCCAAGAGGGCAGTGAAGGGAACAGAGTGCCCAGAGGGAAACACTTGGTCTTGCCAATGATTTTCTAGCTCTCTAGGCAAAGGGTCATCTTCAAAGACACCTCCTGTCAAGGTAGCAGTGCTAGAAGGCAAATCCTTATTTACTCCTGCATGCCATGGATACTCGTACTTCATATTAATAGGACATTATCAGCCCAGGTGCCAGGCTCTGTGATTCACTAAGGAACAAAACAGTCACACGTGCTGAATGGTTGTTAGCTTTCCAACAGTCCAAATCCCGGAGCTGTGCGAACCTGCTTTGACTGTGGGCAGGAAAGTTTTGCTGAGTATTCTTTGTCAAGGAAGTCTGTTTAAAGTCACTGAAAACCTAACCCTATATATTTTTTCAAGTCAGGGAGGAGACCTGCACATGCGGATTGGTCAAGGAGCAATTGAATGGTTCCCTCTAGCCCAAGGGCATGACACAGAAGGATCAGTAGCAGCCCAGAGAATAAATGAGAAGGAAGGAAAACACTCTTTAGCAACTCTTAAGTTTCTGCTAATCTTTCAACTTCTCCATAGAGCACTTTAGGAATGTGCAACATACTTGTGTAGGTATGTTGGGGATGTGCTGCAATTCGTTCATTTAATGCACATTGAGTTCTTATTCAATAGTGTCTGGCCATGAGGAAATTATGTGAGTGTGTGGGTTGCCTACACTAAACAAAGTATAAGAACTAGACAACTGGTGAGAACATATTGTATAGCCCAGGGAACTCTACTTAATGCACTGTGGTGTCCTAAACGGGAGGGAAGTCCAAAAGGGTGGGGATATATGTATATGTATGGCCGATTCATTTTGCTGTGCAGTAGAAGAACTGATGCTTTCAAATTGTGGTCCTGGAGAAGACTCTTGGGAGTCCCTTGGACAGCAAGGAGATCAAACCAGTCTATCCTAAAGGAAATCAACCCTGAATATTCATTGGGAGGACTGATGCTGGAGCTCCAGTCCTTTGGCCACCTGATGGGAAAAGCCGACTCATTGGAAAAGAGCCGGATTTTGGGATAGATTGAGGGCAGGAGGATGAGTTGGTTGGATAGCATACTGACTTGGGCATGAGTTTGAGCAAGCTTCGGGAAATAGTGAAGGCATGGCATTCACGTGGTTGCAAAGAGGCAAATAGGATTTAGTGACTGAACAACAAGAAGCTAACACAGCATTGTAAAGCAACTATACTCCACTAAAAATTAATTAATTTTAAAAAAGGAATTAAAGAACTTATCCCCCAAAGGAAAGATTTCTGAGATTAGATATGCACAATGATAGCAATTAGATAAGAAATTAGAGGAAGGATGTTCTAGGTCCGGGAGTAGCATATGAAATGACCTATAGGAGAGGGAGAGCATGGATATTCAGGGGAAAGAGGTTCGCAGTGACTGGAACACCAAACATACAGTGGAAAAGGGATAGGTGATGATGGGGAGCTGGGAAGGGCAAGATCCAGTACTCTAAACCACATCAGCCCAGCAGCTTATATCAGCTGAGTACCTGCATGAGCCCAACACTTTGTTTTATGTATATGATTTTATTTACTATTGAGAACAACCCTAGGAAGTGGTTACTATCATTTCTCCCAGTTTTAAAGATAAGAAAATTGTGTCTTAGTGAATTTATGTGACTTGTCTATGATCACTGTTCTGTAGTTAATTAATGAGAGTATTAGAATTTGAGTCCAGGCAATCTGTCACCAGAGCAATTCTCAAGATTAAGTGATAGGATTAAATGACATAATTCAGTAGTTATTGTTCGGTCACTCAGTCATGTCTGACTCTTTGTGACCACGTGGATTGTAGCACACCAGACTTCCTTGTTCTTCATCATCTCCTGGAGTTTGCTCAAACTCATGTCCATCGAGTCAGTGATGCCATCCAACCATCTCATCCTCTGTCATGCCCTTCTCCTCCTGCCCTCAATATTTTCCAGCATCAGGGTCTTTTCCAATAAGTCAGCTCTTCACATCAGGTGGACAAAGGATCGGAGCTTCAGCTTCAGCATCAGTCCTTCCAATGACTTCAGCTTCAGCATCAGTCCTTCAGCATCAGTCCAATCTAATTCAGAGTTGATTTCCTTTAGGATTGACTGGCTTGATTTCCTTGCAGTCTAAGGGACTCTCAAGAGTCTTCTCCAGCACCACAATTTGAAAATATCAATTCTTCAGCACTCAGCCTTCTTTATGGTCCAACTCTCACTGATGCATGACTACTGGAAAAACCCTAGCTTTGACTATACAGACTTTTGTTGGCAAAGTGATGCCTCTGCTTTTTAATATGTTGTCTGGGGTTCCGGAATTGTTGGTCAAAAGAGACCTTAACCAAGGCCACCGAACCATAGTGCTTTATAATTTGGCTAGAAAGGATTACTAATTAATATTAGAATTTAACTGTATAATTCATTCATTTATTTCTTTAATAACTAAGTCATTGTATATTTGACTGCTTACTATGTGCTAACACCAATGTAGGAACTAGGAATAAACCAGTAAAAAAAAAAAACAACATGCAAATATTCTTGCCTCCACATAATCTACAGCTCTAAAGGGAAGAGTCAGGTGGTTAATAAAAATTAACAAAATGTAGTAAACAAGATTAAGCTTTTTTTTAAATGAGCAGAGCTCTTTAATTTTAACATAGTAAAATATATCAATACTTTCTTATCAATTTAAGAATATTTTCCCTACCTTAATGTCTAAAGACAGTAATGTGTGTGTTCTACTAGTTATTTCCCAACATTTTATTAAAACAAAATTTTAGATTTACAGAAATATTGTGAGAACAGTACAAAGAACCTTCATATACTCTCCGCCTAGATTCAGCTAGATTCATGAATTATTAATATTTGGCCATATGTACAAATGATTATTTCTACAATTATTATTAGCTTACTGAATCATTTGGATATAAGTGTCAGATATTAATCATCTCACCCATAAATAGTTCAGCATATATTTTCTATGTTATTCTACATAATCACAATATAACAGCTGCTGCTGCTGCTGCTAAGTCACTTCAGTCATGTCCGACTCTGTGTGACCCCATATGGAAGCCCACCAGGCTCCCCCTTCCCTGGGATTCTCCAGGCAGCAATACTCAAGAAATGTGACACTGATACTTTTTATTTTTCAATATGCATTTTATATTCTAATTCCTCGAGTTATATTAATAATGTCATATATAGGACTATATATGTGTAGGTATATATGTGTGTGTGTGTATATATATATATATATTTGGATTAGGGTTTAATCAGGGTTCACATATTGCATTCACTTGTCCTATTTCCTTAGGCTTCTTTGGTATTGCAGCCTCTTTTTATCTTTTACGACACTGACAACTTTTTGTATTTAACATGTTTATTTTTAGTACTATTTGAGTCAAAGAATTTTGCTGATCCTTTATAAAGTACATTCTGTTTCACTTCCAAAGTTGGTTGGATATGATCAGCATCATCTAGAAAACAAGTCATATTGATTACTGGATCTAGCCAGATTATTACTTCATTGCTCCAAAAAAAATTTATAACCAGTTTTTTAATAGAATCTAGGTAACAATTATTGGTTTTGCTGGTAGATGTTTCCAGTGATTAGAAATTTTTTTAAAAAAACATTCTGAGAATGAGGAACAGTGCTAGAGATACACTAGATCAACATTATAAATACATCTCTGTCATTTAAAAATTCTGAATACCAGAGAATCTTTCAAAGGGATTCTAGAGGAGAAAATTTTTAAACCCTGTCCATGGTTACATTCTGAGAAACATATTTTTCCCCAGCCATGCTGATTATCATTTGTGATGTGCTCCAAAATCCAGTTTTTAATGCCTGTAGCCCTTGGTCTTCATAATAAAACCATCAACATGCATATCAGTTAATGCTTGTTGGGATGACACTGACAATTTTTAAGGATCCAGTTCAGTTGTTGTGCAGAATGCTTTCCAATATGGGTTTATCTGATTGCTTCTCCTTGTTTAGATTCAAGCTAGTATTTGTCCCTTGTCTTAGTGATAATCATAGATCCTTGAGGAAAGTTACCATCTCTTCTAGGACTTCTGTTAAAAACTTGAGTTCCTTTTAAGTCATTGCATTAATCTGGGCACAGCTACTACAATAATAGCCACAGCTTTAGAGCTGAAACAAGATAGATTTTAATTTCTCTCTCATATAAAGCCCACAGGTGAGTGGTAGCAGTCTTGATAGAGTGACTATGCTCCATAAAGTCATTCAGGGACCCAGGATCCTTTCGTCTTGTTCCATCATTGTCATCCTTGAGTATCTGTTCTTCATGAAGTCAATGCTGCCTCGCTAGCCCCATGTGTGCATTTCAGCTGCAGGAAAACCAATAAGAGTAAAGTGCATGCAATTTCCTTTTTTAAAGGATGAGACTTAAAAGTTGCTCTTATAACTTACATTTGTATTCATTGGCCAGACTCAACAGTTGGGCACAAAAGAGGCTAAAAAAAGCACTTAGTAGCTGGGAGGTCAATTGCCCAGCTAAAGCTCTAGCAGTTACATACATAAAAGGGAGGAGACCGTGGACACTCAGGGACCATTATTGGTTTCTACCACAGTCATTCATTAGGTTGTTATTTCCTATGGTGAAGACTCAATACATGAACAAGTGAATTCATCTCCTTACCCTAACTATCTCCTTAGGTTCTCTTTCATGATACTTATTCAGATGTTTTCTTCTCTACGTAGAGGTCTTCAGAAGTCTCTTAATGAAGTTCTAAAATATAAAAAGTAATTAGTAAAAATAAATTACTAGACCTAATTTCTAAGGGTGGGGGATTGTCATCTCAGAAGATTTCTGCATCATTTCTCAAAGGCAAACCTGACGATTATGTCAAAGCTAATTCAAAAGGCAGAAACAAATTGCTTCCAACCCAGATTTGAGGTGTTTAACTTTTCATTCATTACTGGGAAATCTTAGGAGGGAAAGATATTTATTGGTAGGCTTATCTAATGTATTAAAGAGTATGAAAACACTGAGAGGCAGCTATAGCATGATAACGCCAACAATCACCTTAGAGGTTGTTGTTCAGCTGCTTAGTCATGTCCGACTCTTTGTGACCCCATGGAATGCAGCACATGTTGCCAAAATTTATCTCATCTTACTTTTCATTTATTTATTCTTTGGCCACCATGTGGCATATGGGATTTTAGTTCCCGGACCCATGCCCTCTACAATGGAAACAGGGTTTTAACCACTGGACCACCCAGGAAAGCGCTATATCCTTATTTTATATGTGATGAAAATTATAGATGCCTCCCTGCTAGTTAACTGTAGACCTGGACTTGGAACCAGATTTCCTGACTCTGGTTCTGATTCTCCCTTCATATTAATGTTAGACAACCTCTCATTGATCTAGAGTCAGTTTCTCCATCCTCACATATCTGACTCATTTACTAGAGTCCAGGTAACATTTCTATCTCTTCCAAGTTACCTGAAAAAGAAGTACATTTTAAAAAGCAAAACAAACAAAGCAATCTTGGGAAATATTTGCTGGAGTCATGTCTTAGAATCTCTTTGAAGCTTACAGAAGAACATTTGGTACCTTAGACCCAGCATATCCACCTTCCTTCATACTTAAGGATTATTTGTTCCATTTCTGCCAGATTCCATGTCAGTCCTGCCTAACTCCCAGAGCCCTTTCTGATATCACACTCATGTAAAACTATGTCTGTCAACAGCTTCCAAGGCTTCATAGAAAAGCAAAAATCAAGCAGGAAGACATAACACTTTCTTTTGAATACTCTTTTCACTCTGATAGGAAGGAGCGCTACAGTATTTTATTTATTTTTCTTTTGATTTTGTATTTTTATTGTGAAAGAGTTCAGATGTAAAAATAAGAACAGGGAATAATATTACATGAATACATCCACTACGGCATTTAAAGAATTCTTTTTTAAAATACATAATTTTATTTATTTATTTATTTTTGGCTGTGCTGAGTCTTTGTTGCTGGGGGCCTTTTCTCTAGTTGTGGCAAGTGAGGGCTACTCTCTAGTTGTGCTGCTCAGGCTTCTCATTATGGTGGCTTCTCTGGTTATGGAGCATGGGCTCTAGGGCATTTGTGCTTCAACAGTTGTAGCACGTGGGCTCAAGAGTTGCAGCTTCCGGGCTCTAGGGCACAAGCTCAGTAGTTGTGGCAAATGGGCCCAGTTGCTCCTTGGCATGTGGGATCCTCCTAGATCAGGGATCGAACCCGTGTCTCCTACACTGGCAGGTGGATTCTTTACCACTGAGCCACCAGAGAAGCCCAAGAATTCTTAACATTCTGCATTATCTGCTTCAGAAATTTTTTTTCAGGTTATAAAACATAGTTACTCTCAAGTTTTGGTTTCATTCTGTCCTTTCTCTCTTTCTCCCTCCCCAGGGATAATTAATAATTGAAATTTTCTCCTTTGAAGTCTTCCTTATCGTCACTGCAGATCTTTTAAAGGTAATTTGGGGTTCATTTCTGCCCTGGGTTGATATTGAGGGATCAAAGATAGTGTCACAGAAACAACCTTTAGTCAGGAGATAGGAAATGAGTAAAAGTAATGTACCATATTTTATGAAATGCAGGAGGATGCAACACTATTTTGTGTAGTGCCACTTATGGGAAAAAAAGAAAAAACAAACCTACCAAGTAAACCTTGCCATAATGCTTTGTTCGCATATAATTTTTATTTTATTAAAATACTTAGTAAAAACAGTTCTTTTGACGTAGGCATCAAGTTTTACTATGTATTACTCTGTATATACATACAAGTCAATAGTGTTCCTAGAATTTCTTCACTTTTTTCGATTCAGACACTGATGTCCATATTTTTTCACATCATATTTGTTCCAGTTAGAGCATAGACGATGCCTACACTTCTTAAAATGTCTTCAGGGTTTTCTTCATGCCTGCGATCCTCATTCTTCTGATCTATCAAGAATAGCTGCCTCACAGAGAGCTCCTGGCCACCAGAAATTTGAGAAACTTTCAGATGTATTGAAGTATGAAAAATGCACATCATGAAACTGATTTTTTAGAGTAGTAATTACTCATTGTACTCCTATCCAGAATAAGATATTTAATAGAACTCAAGACATTTTTGGGTTTCCCAGGTGGCGCTAGTGGTAAAGAACCTGCCTGCCAATGCAGGAGACATAAGAGACGTGGGTTTAGTCCCTGGGTGGGGAAGATCTCCTAACCCACTCCAGTATTCTTACCTGGGGAATCACATGGCCAGAGGAGCCTGGCTGGCAACAGTCCATAAGGTCACAAAGAGTCAGACATGACTGAAGCAACTTAGCACAACAAGCACACACAAGACGTTTCAACTCAGAGTGAAAGGGGAGGCAAGTTAGATTTCCCACCACTCTGCTTTAAGGAGAAAGTGTGATGCTGAAAGGGCTTCCCAGTTGGCACTAGTGGTATAGAACCCACCTGCCCATGCAGGAGATGGAAGAGATGCAGGTTTGATACCTGGTCCTGGAAGATGCCCTGGAGGAGGGCATGGGAAAACCAGTTCTGCCGCTTATTAGCAAGCTGATTAAGCCCGCTATACCCCAGTATTTTCCTCATAGGATTGTGAGAGAATTAAAGAAGTTAGTTTGTGTAAAGCACCTAAGACAGTGTGAGTGTTCATAATTATCTATCTTCTCAATCTTAAATTTTCTAATTGCCTGATTTCAAGTTTTTTTTTTTAACTTCTTTTCACTCTTGGGAGGATCTCCACTCCAGCCCCTGGCTTCTAGGTGTGAGCTTGGCTCAGGGCAGGCCCCCCTCTTTCCCCCACCTCTCCCACTTGAATAGGGCTTGGTTTCAGTCAACTTTTCCAGGCAATGTCCCAACTCTGGTCACAGTTCCTGTTTCCAGGCCCAGAGCCTATTTCTATCGGTCCTGTTCACTGCTTCGGTGTCTGGCCCATAGACATGTTTGTCCAGTTTCTGGACTCAGCCATGTCTTCCTGGTTTTTTCTTTTTGTATTTCACCTGTGGTAAAAGATAAATTGAGGTTTATTCAAAATTTTGAGTTCGTTTGAGCAAAAACTGAATCAAATGAAGCAAGAACAAACCAAAAGTGGTTAGGAGTGCTCCTCTGACAGAGGCTAGAGGAAAGATTTTTAAGGAAAAGGTGGAAGCAAAGCAAGGAAATTATTTGATTGGCTACAGCTCAATGTATTATTTGGAAAAGACTAATTGCTTGTGATTGGTTGTCCTTAGGTTTTGATTTCCTAACATAGAGGCATGTATAAGCTTAGATTGTAGTCTGTTGTCTGAAAAAAAAAGATACACAGCACAAAAGTTGAGTTATACTTTATTTGATGGACATTCTCAGGACTTCAAACCTGGGAGAGAGGACTCTCAGATTGCTCTGAGGAACTACTCCAAAGAGGTAAGGGAGGAGCCAGAATATATAGATGTTTTCTCAACCAAGGTCAGGTTCTTGACACATCAAAAAATTACTATTAATTAAAGAAAGTCAGATATCTCAAGTTAAGGAATTTAGAACTTTACTATGTGTGTGGGGCAGGGAGGGGCAGGGAGGAGGCAAAAGTTGAAACTCATTGAACTCATTCCTTTGATATGCTTCTCAGCTATCTGGGCCCAATATCCTGCTTTACCCATCCCGAGCCTCCTTAAGGTGCATCCTTGGGGGTGACTGCAGTGATTGACAGCTTGACTGCAGGCATCCTGTTTCCATCCTGAGTTTTCTCAGGGCTTTCCATTGAAGGTGGCTGTAATGTGATGGCTTAATGGTTGTAGCATCCTTCGTTTACTGATATGGCAGGCAACATTTTTTCATTGACACTTAACATAGTCTGCTGAGGTATTAGAACCACTGCATTCTAATAGCCACCTTGTTTAATTAACACCAGTAATTGCCATAACTTTTGATCAGAGTGCATGATTAAAGATGAATGGAATGATTTTTTTTTTAATTTAAATATTTTTCTCAACACTATTTAAAAATATCTTGTTTAATTTGGAACTTCAAGTGTCTGTTCTTTTCTTTCTTATGATAATTAGTTTTGAGGTCACAAATATTTGTTTGCTTTTTTTAAGCAATTAAAAAAAATGATTTTATTTATTTATTTTTGGCTGTGCTGGGTCTTCGTAGCTGCATGGATTGTTCTCTAGTTGCTTTTCTCTAGTTTCAGAGAGCAGAGACTACTACTCTCCAATTGCAGTGGGCAGGCTTCTCATTTCGGGGCACCCAGGCTTCAGGAGTTGCAGCTCCTGGATTCTAGAGCACAGACTCAATAGTTATGGTGCTTAGTTCTTCCTTGGCATGTGGAATCTTTCCAGACCTGGGATTGAACCCACGTGTCCTGTGTTGGCAGGTGGATTCTTTACCACTGAACCACCAGGGAAGCCCTAGGCAAGTTGTTGTTGTTTTATAATAGCTTTATATTTTGGTATTGCAACTCTAGAAAAATTGTAAAAGCAGTATAAAGAATTTCAGCTTCTCCTTCATTTAGATTCTCAATTAATACACTTGATAAAGAAGTAGCAGGCCCCAAATGGCATCATTTGTACTAAGCCCCATGTCAGCAAATGATTTAATACCTAGCTTAATGGCAGTTTCAACCTCCTCCAAGAATGTAATTTTAACTGGTTAGTCTGGAATTTCCTGGTCAGCACAAGTGAGGCAATCCCTCAAGACCCCTTCTCTCCCGCAAAGGAACTTAACCAAAATCTCAATCTATCCACTCTTTGCTAGAAATTTCCCTTTCTTGGCCCTTTTCTGTCTATAAACACCTTTTCTGCTGCTTGGCAGAACTCTTTTCTATTTGCTAGATAGGATCCTGCCTGATTCATTATTACTGAATAAAGCCAATTTGATCTTTAAATTTGCTCAGTTGAATTTTTTTTTTTTAATAGCTTTGGTGGCAGTGCTGGTATTGAAGGAAACTTTCAGCAGCTTCCCTGGGGGCTCAGATGGTAAAGAATCTGCCTGCAATGTGGGAGACCTGGGTCCAATCCCTGAGTCAGGAAGATTCCCTGGAGAAGGGAAGAGCAACCCATGCCAGTATTCTTGTCTGGAGAATTCCATGGACAAAGGAACCTGGCAGGCTACAGTCCATGGGGTTGTAAAGAGTTGGACATGACTGAGTGACTAACACTTTGACTTTCTGGCAGCTTCAGTAACAAGAAACAGAGGCATGGCGTCCCTTCAACCTTTTAGAGTTCTGTCTTTCCTGCCATGTCCAAGGGCCATGGATAAATTCCTCTCAGTTCTGAGCTCCACCCTCTTTACATCAGGATCCTGATCTGATTGTCTTGCTACCATTCTCAGTTTGTTTGGAAGCTCTCCCCATTCTTACCATACTCTCCCCAGATTCCAAAGTGGGAAATGCTGGCTGGAGCTGGACTGGGTCCAACTTAACCAGACTAGGATTCTGGGCAGCCACCTCAAACCAGACTCCATTCACTTGTACAACTTGCTCTGTTTCCTCTGAAACCATATCTGACAAACTTGATATGGCCTTGAGAAATCCAACAAGTCAAACTTGAAGAAAAGAGAAGCATAAGAAAAAAAATCCTCTGCCTGCAAAGGAAATGATTGAACAGGAGAAGCAAGCAGGAGAGTCATAACAAGCCACCAATATGAACTGTACATTCCACAAGCATTGCCTTCTTGTTCTTCGATGCCAAGAGGCTGGATCAAGTTTAAGTGACAACGCTGCCCCTTTCCACACCAAAGAATGAAGTACTGGCAATGAAAGCAAGGCCAGCCTCCCCCATCTGCCTGTCTTGCTGTTGGTGAAACAAA
This sequence comes from Moschus berezovskii, assembly GCF_049115385.1. Lineage (NCBI taxonomy): Eukaryota > Metazoa > Chordata > Mammalia > Artiodactyla > Moschidae > Moschus > Moschus berezovskii. The sequence goes on along the minus strand of NC_142466.1, from coordinate 74,356,282 downwards.
AAGCTGAATGGGATAACAGTGAAACCTAGAGTGAAAACCAAGTTGGTCCAAGGTGTCCTGAAAGCTATAAAATGTAAGGTTGGTGTTTTTTTTTTTTTTTTTTTTTAGCCTTGGGGCATGTGGGATCTCAGTTCCTGACTGAGGATAGGACCTAGACTTTTGTCAGTGAGAGCATGGAGTCCTAACTACTGGATGGCCAGAGAATTCCTTGTAAAATGCAGTTTAATCACAATGCCACTGTTTTGTTCAAATGATTTTAATTATTATAATGTATACTTTTTAAAATATGCAAATAAAAAAATTTTTAAACCAGAAAAAAAGAAAAGGACTGAATCTGACTTGAGCTGTTCTGTGCTCACTAAGTGAAAGTTGTTGCTACTGGGCATCTCAGAAGAATGCAAAACTAATGGGCTGGGGGAAAGCATTTAAGAGCCGTTGGAGCATTTGTCACCTATGTCAAAGCTCTCATGTTGAGATAAATTGGTCATGGAACAGGTTAGATTGTGTAAACTGAAAAATATAGTCACAACCTAAAAATTGAGAGTTATGGTTTATTCTGTGGAAATTTTTAGGACCTCAAGCCCTGGAGAAAACATCCCAAGTGACTCTGAGAGAACTGCTCCAAGGAGGCAAGGGGAGGAGTCAGGTTATATAGAAGTTTGCAACAAGGGGTGGGTAGTCTGAACAACAAAACATTATCGTTAATTAAGGAAAACCAGATATCTCGAGTTAAGGAATTAGAGCTTTTCTATGTATGGGAAGATGCAAGAGTCTGGGTTCGCAGAAATCATTTGTATTATATACATCTCAGCTACCTGGGGCCAGTATCCTGAGTTCCTCAGTGCTCACCTTAGGGAGCAGCTACAGCCTAATGGCTGCTCAATGGCAGATATTGTTCTCCTTCCTGGGTGCCCTCAGGGCTCAGAAATTGGAGGCTGGAATCGCTACTGACCATGTCATCCTTGTTTACTAATATGGCAGGAAACACTTCACTTATCAACTGACAAACACAGTTTACCCACAAACCTCAAAAGGACTTCTGTGCATTGAGGTGCACTTTAAAACACTGTGCAAGGGACTTCCCTGGTGGTCCAGTGGTTAAGAATCTGCCTTCCAATGCAGGGGATGCAGGTCAGGGAACTAAGATCTCACATGCCACTGAGCAAGTAAAACTTGACACAACCAAAAATAAAAAATATTTTAAAAAATAAAATGAAATAATGTGTGATTCCCAATCCAGCAGTACATCCCTTTAGGTATTAGTTTGTCTTAAATTTTAAAGAGTTAAATTTGCTACATTTTGGCACACCAATTTAAGTCTAAGAATTATAGTCCTGGAAACCGTAGATTTCAACAAAAATGGCAAAATCTTACTAAAAACCACCTTACAATGGCCACAAAGGGAAATATTCCAATTTAGATAAGACTGTTTATTTAAGAAGTGAAGTTGAGAACAAGTTTTCCCAAGTCAAACAAACAGAATGGGAAACCTATTTTAATAGATATGTGTACTTAGGCGCTCAGTAGTGTACAACTCTTTGCAACCCCATGGACTGTAGCCCACCAGGCTCCTCTGTCCATGGAATTCTCCAGGCAAGAATACTGGAGTGGGTAGCCCTTCCCTTTTCCAGGGTATCCTCCCAAACCTGGAATTCAACCCGAGTCTCCTGTATTTCAGGAGTAGTTTTTACTGTCAGAGCCCATTAGTAGGCAGAAGCTTCCAGACAGCCTCAAGATAAGAAAGATGTGGCAGACTTTAGGCCCATCTGAAAGCTCTCTTCCTGTGGCATTCTGGGTTCCATACAATAAACAGGTCCTTCAACCTGCTCATTCATACGCTGAATGAGGCCATTCAACCCACTCCAGATGCATTATCTGTGAATGGATTATCTCCTGAGATTAGTGTATTGATTAAAAAAATGCAAAGTAGGATGGGAGGCCATGAATTTTACTGAACTTGTGACCATAACTGAGCACTTTGAAAGGACTTTGGAATAAGATTGTAAACAGGAAATCACCAAACTATCAGCCTTACAGCTACAACAGCTCCAAGGCCAGAGACCTATTTAACATCTGGATTTCTCCAACTGCAAACTCCTTGTGGTTCATCATCAAAACATGGGCCTAAGAATTGATGTCTCAGTTGTCATCAGCTTGGACACTGGAAAAGAGATTGTCCTCAAAGGCCCTATGCAAATTCTACAGCGTCAACTTAAATGCCCTCACGGGTGTGTGTGTGTGCTAAGTTGCTTCTGTTGTGCTGACTCTTGGAAACCCTATGGACTGTAGGCCGCCAGGCTTCTTTGTCCATGGGATTCTCTAGGCAAGAATACTGTAGTGGGTTACTGTGTCCTTCTGCAGGGGATCTTCTCGACCCAAGGATCAAGTCCACATCTCTTACGTCTCCTGCATTGGCAGACAGGTTCTTTACCACTACCACCACCTGGGAAACTCAAATGCCCTCATATCTACCTCCAAAGGAGGGTCCCTACACGGGCCTCCCAGAATTGGCAGGACTCTGAGAAGTTCTCTAGAAAACTACTCCTAGTAATTCCCTTAAACAGCCAAGAGGAAGCTAAAACTAAAATGAATGGAAAATGCTGCTAAATTCTGGTAATAGATACCAGAGCCATACTTTCTACTTTAAATCTCACCCTCATAGGACAACAAACCCCCCAGGAGTGAAAATTAGATAGTTGGGTTATCTATTAAAATTCAGAGAGGGTTTCTATATCAAATTAATGGCAACCTTTCACTGGAAAGCATTTCTTTCACTGTGTGACACAGCCCAATCTTTTATGCAGAGCTCTCCTTTCTAAACTAAAATGGCTGGGAATTTTTAGGTAGTTCAGTGGCTCACCCTGGCAGTAAAGAATCTGCCTGCAATGCAGGAGATCTGAGTTCAAAATCCCGTGGAGAAGGGAATGGCTACCCACTCCAGTATACAGAGGAGCCTGACGGGCTATAGTCCACAAGGTCACAAAAAGTTAGACACAACTGAGCGACTAACACTTTCACTTTCCAGTGGTTAGGACTCCACATTCTCACTCTGGGGGCCTGGTTTTGATCCCTGGTTGGGGAACAAAGATCACACATGCCACTTAGTGTGGCCAAAAAAAAAAAAAAAAAAATTAAAATAAAAGGGCTAATGCATTTTGATAGTCAACAGAGACCTCATTTTAGAATTTCCTGGTCAATCTGAACCTGATCTTTTATGTTCTTTACAATTTGTCTTTGATACAAAAGAGGAAGAACTCCAATAAAAGTTCTTTGATTTAATGAAGGTACCTAAAAATCTCTGGGCTACTTCTCATAGTGACTTTGGGAGAATAAAATTACAGTGTCTATAAAAACTCAAATAGATGTAACTAAGCCTCTTCCTAAATTACCTCAGTATCCATTAAAGTCTGAGACTATACAAGCGTGTGTGTGCTCAGACCCCATGGACTGTAGCCCATGGATTATAGCCCTCCAGGCTCCTCTGTCTGTGGAATTTTTCAGGCAAGAGAACTGGAATGGGTTATCATTCCAATGGGTTAGGGGATCTTCCTGACCCAAGGATTGAACCCACATCTCTTGCATCTCCTGCATTGGCAGGCAGATTCTTTACCAGTGCACCACCTGAGAAGCCCTGGACAAAGCCACACACCAATAGTAGAAGACCTAGTTACCCAGGAGTAATCGTTTCCTGTACCAGTCCATATATTGTAACATACTCATTTTGCTGGTCTGAAAACCTAATGCATGGGATGACCATTTGTCAAGAACTTGAGAGCTATTAACAAGACAGTTCTCTCCGTTTCTTACTTGTTCCAAGTAGGAACAAGAGAAACATCCTTTTCTCACAAGTCCTGCCAGACTTAAGATTGTTCCGTGTTACAGACCTTTGTTTAGCCTTCCTCAACGTCCCTGTAGACCCCAATAGCACAACCTATTTGCTTTCTCTTGGAACAATCAGCAATATATCTGAACAGTCAAGCCTCAAGAGTTCATTGTGGCCCTTTTAACTTTCCCAAGTGTTCCAGCAAGATTTAAGTACCCTCTAGTTCCCTGGGAAATTGACCCTTTCACAATATGTAGTAGACAAACCTCGTGGTGTGTCTGTTACCAGAGACATCCATAAAGGTTCTACTTATTTACCACTACAGTTAGTTGAAAAGGGACATAAAGCCTAAAAAACAATTCCAATTATCTGTGCTTGCGTGCATGCTCAGTCACTTCAGTTGTGTCTGACTCTTTACCACCCTATGGACTGTAGCCCACCAGGCTCCATGGGATTCGCCAGGCAGAAATACTGGAGTGGGTTGCCATGCCCTCCTCCAAGGGATTTTCCTGACCCAGGGATCGAATGCACATTTCCTGTGTCTCCTGCATTGCAGGCAGATTCTTTACTGCTGAGCCACTGGGGAAGTACCTACATTGGTCTGCAGAAACTATTTATTATCTGGGTCATAATCTAAGCACTGAAGGAATCTAGTTATTTCCAAAATGCACTAAGCAAATTCAAGAATTTCCTAGGTGCACAGCTAAGTGATAACTTTGTGGATTTCTGGGCCCGGATGTTATTATAGACTATGGGTTCCTAGATTTTTTTTTTTTTTTCTATTAGCTTCTATATTTTATGAACTTCCTAAAATTTTACTCCCTGAACCCCTTCCTTGGGAAGGTAAACATGAGCAGGCCTCTATAAAGTTAAAACAGGTACTGCAAGAAATACCTGCCTTAGGGCGACCTAACTATTCTAACCCTTTCATTTGTGTACGCGAGGAAGAACAAAGCCCTGGGAATGCCTATGTAGCACTTGGCAATAAACATAAGCCTTTTGGTTATGATAGCTTGCAATCGATTCAGTTCCTTGTGCCTATCCCAGCTGTCTTAAGGAATAAACTGCAGTTACAGAGTTAGTAGAAACCTCAGCAAACTCAATCCTAGGAAATGACATTTATTTACAAGCTTCAGACGCTATCCAGAGCCTCCTTAATTCTGAATTGACTCAACACTTCTCCACAAACAGACTAAGCTCCTATGATATCCTTCTACTTTCACCACCTAATCTTCATCTTAACCACTTCAACGTTCTTAATCCTGCTATCTGTTACACCTGCCTGACAAAGGTGAGCCTCAGGGCTTCAAGATGATAATGTCGGTGACACTGCATCCTGATTTATGAGATGCCCCTTTGACTAACCCTGAGCTGATCTTTGTTGATGGGTCATACTGTAAAAATTACAAAGGATATTTCTAAGCTGGCTATGCTGTTACTGTCCAATATGAACTACTTGAGAGGGAAAGCATCTCACAAGCTAAATAAGTCCAGTAAGCAGAGCTCCATGCCCTTCCCAGGGAATGTCAGTTGTTAGAGGGACAAACTGTATTTATACTGATAGCCAGTGTGCCTTTGCAGTCATCCACCGGAACTTCCCAGGTGGTGCAGTGGTAAAGAATCTGCCTGCCAATACAGGAGATGTAAGAGACGCGGGTTCCATCCCTGGGCAGCAAAGATCTCCTGGAGTAGGAAGTGGCAACCCGATCCAGTATTGCTGAAAAATTCCATGGACAGAGGAGCCTGGCAGGCTACAGTCCATGGGGTTGAAAAGAGTTGGACATGACCGAGCACACATGCCTGTGCACATGGGCATGGAAACAAAGGTGTTTTCTCGTTTACTCTGATGCCAATCATCTGTATGTAACTCCGGGAGTTGGTGATGGACAGGGAGGCCTGGCGTGCTGTGATTCATGGGGTCTCAAAGAGTCGGACACGACTGAGCGACTGAACTGAACTGAACTGAAATTATCTCATACAGTGAAGAGTTCTGAACTGTAGGGATTATGGTTCTTATTGAAAACTAAACAGGATGTGTGTTTCTGTGATGTTATGAATATATTTCTACTTTATTTTTGAAACACTTGCCAAGCTATTAATAATTACTATAAAACAGTATACAATGTTAAAAATGTTAAAGGACTGCTTAGCATAAGAAGCAGACTATATCCCCAAATTCTAAAGCAGCAACAGATGTTGTTGCTTGTTGTTGCCTAATGATACTTTTTAGACTAATTTCCATGGTGCCCTGGTGACATTAGCACTGCCTGCTGTATAATAAACAATCTTAGACATTTATCAACTGTTGATACAGGTGTGAGTTTCTAATCACTTTTTATATGTTTTAAATTTGTGAAATTCTAGTGTACCTGCCATAATATAAAATAAACACTGTACTCTATTTAAAAAAATGAACAACAAGCAAATGACCTTCTTACTACCATTCTTTTGCCTTCTGAAATTGTCGTTATTAAAACTGAAGCTCACAGTAAAAAGACTCCACCTGACTTATCCAGGGAGATGCCTGATAAACAAGGTCAGCAGCAGAAGCTTTAAAGCTGTGGCACATGTGAATGAAATCCACTATCTTTTGGCAAGAAAATGACCCCTGGTTCCCAGACTTTTGCCATCCTGATGTCCTTGCAACATGGCAGCCATCTGTTCCTGAATCAGAGGAATTAAGATGGGCAAACAATGGTTGTAAACTCAATGAACAGTCTGGATACTGGGAAGCTGAAGATGGCTGCTTGGTTCTTCCCAGATTCCTGGCAAACCTCATTTTATTTTTTTTGCATTTCTTTATCCACTAGGTTGCTAAGTCATGTCTAACTCTTTTGCGACCCCGTGGACTGTAGCCCGCCAGGCTCCTCTGTCCATGGATCATTCAAAATAACTCAAATTATGAATAACATCATGGGGAAACTTCTATAAAGTTACAAAAGCAGTTAGCCATCAATGTTTGACCTGACACATCCACTATCCTGGAGAGACTATTTTTGTTCCTAGAGGCCTGACACCTTGTGCCCATGAATGCTTTGAACACCTGCAGTTGGACTTCATTCATTTGTTACTTAATATGTTTTATCAATATGTACTTGTTATTGTATTTATGTTTTCTGAATGGGCTGAAGCCTTCCTCTGCTGCAAAGCCGGTGCCCTCACAGTGGCAGAGAAACTTGTAGAAAATATTTCCCCCTTGGGGTACACCTTCCACAGTCTTCAGTGACTGAAGCATCTACTCCCTGGGAAAGTCACACAAGCCTGAAAAAAAAGTTGGAAACTTCTTGGAATTATCACTGTCCCTGTCACCCTCAATCATCAGGCAAGGATGAAAGGACTAACAGGATTCTGAAACTGAACATCTCTAATTTGCTGAAACCATTGGACTCCCTTGGTCTAATGTATTGCTTTTGACTTCTGTTTGTATGTTTTTTAATTTTTTGGCTGCACTGAGTGGCATGTGGAATCTTAGTTCCCTGACCAGGGATCAAACCTGTGTCCTCTGCAATGGAAGTGCAGAGTCTTAACCACTGGACTACCCGGGAATTATCTTTGGTTTTGCTGACTACTTGCAGTGTGCTCCTTGGGAAATGTAAACTCACTCTACAGGAGCAATCGTTGGTATACACTTTTCTGCTGATCCCTTGTTATCTCAGGCTAGTGTGATTAGCTGCACGCATGCATGCTAGGTCGCTTCAGTCATGTCTGACTCTTTGCAACCCTATGGACTGTAGCCCACCAGGCTCCTCTGTCCATGGGATTCTCTAGGCAAGATTACTGGAGTTGGTTGGCGTGCCCTCCTCCAGGGCATCTTCCCAATCCAGGGATGGAACCCACATCTCTTCTGTCTCCTGCATTGGCAGGTGGTTTCTTTACCATTAATGCCACCTGGGAAGCCCCAAGAAGAGGAGATGTTTGGTCAAAAAGTTTGCCCTGCAGCTAAGTATCTCAGGTGAAATAGTTATCTCTTGTAATAGCTCTGTTTCTGACACAGCTCCCTTTCTAATGTAAATTTCCTTTATAAATTTAGATTTCCATTGAAAAGGGATAATTTTGAATCTATTTTCAGAACTACTTTTGTGTCTGCAATTTCTCAAAATAATCCGCTTATGCCACAAGGCTTATTTGGGGGTGGCATATTCTGCTATTTTTAACTTACATGATGAAAGGGTAAGGGAGTTCTCTCTGGCCTCTTTTAGAACAGCACTTATCTCACTAATCACCTCCCGAAGTCCCTGCTCTCTAATACCATAAGACCGGGAGCTAGGATTTCAACATATGAATTTGAGATGGACACACTCATTTATACCATAGCATCATGTTGCATCAGGGTTTCCCAGGTGGCTTAGTGGTAAAGAATTCACCTGCCAATACAGGAGACACAAAAGACAAGGGGTCTGATCCCTGGATCGGGAAGATCCCTTGGAGAAGGAAATGGCAGCCCTTGCCAGTATTCTTGCCTGGAAAGTCCCACAGGCAGAGGAGCCTAGTGGGCTACTGTCCATTGGGTCACAAAGAGTTGGACATGACTAAAGGACTTAGCGCACACACACACATTATGTTGCATCAGTTTCCTTCAACCTGGAACAGTTCTCAGTCCTGCTGTTGTAGTACTTGACAGTATTAAAAAGTGCAGGCTTTTCCTTCTGTAAGCTGACCCTCAATTTGGGTCCATCCAACATTTCCATGACCAGACTTGGGCCATGCATCCTTGGCTGGAATCCCACCGAAGGGTAGCTGCTCCTGTCTCAGTTCTTCTCAGACTTCTTATTACTGGCATCAACACTTTCATTTTTCCAATTTTCTGTTTCACTGATGAACCCAGAATGAACTAAAATATTCAAATAATTCCACAAACTCTGTTGAACATAGTACTAAAACATAACTTGTTTTAACTGGTCTGGAGACCAGACCAGTAAGCAATAGCTTAAAAATTTTGCAGGTTGATGTATATATAAAAGTCTGAATATGTAGCCCTGCAAGCTTCTGTGTCCATGGGATTTCCCAAGCAAGGATACTGGAGTGGGTTGCCATTTCATTCTACAGGAGATCTTCCCGACCCAGGGATCAAACCTGCATCTCTGGCTTTGGCTGGTGGATTCTTTACCACTGAGCCTCCAGGGAGGCCCCCAAAATGTTCAAATAAGTCCACAAACACTGGTGAACATAGTACTAAAACATAATTTGTTTTAACTTGTCTGGAGCCCAGATCAGTAAGCAATAGCTTAAAAATTTTGTATATTGATGTATGTGTAAAAGTATGAATATGGTAGATAATAGGCAAAGCTAAAAAATTAGGAAAATATTTACGTGCGATGCTAGCGATGATTTTAAAAAGCAAAGAAATTATAAATATAAAATTCTATAAAGTTATGTCAGGGAGAGAAGGAATCGGCAGAAATACACAGGTAAAGTCAGTGTTATTGGTAATACATAGATCTTACTTTGGGTGATAGATTCTATTTATACTTCATAACATACATCTATGTTTCATATTGAGACAGTCAATTCCTAGGCAGGTTGATAAGAGGTCTGGGGCTCCCAAGGAGGAGATCAGTTCAGTTCAGTAGCTCAGTCGTGTCCAACTCTTTGTGACCCCGTGAATCACAGCACGCCAGGCCTCTCTGTCCACCACCAACTCCCGGAGTTTACTCAAACTGATGTCCATTGAGTTGGTGATGCCATCAAGCCATCTCATTCTCTGTTGTCCCCTTCTCCTCTTGCCCCCAACCCCTCCCAGCATCAGAGTCTTTTCCAGTGAGTCAACTCATTGCATGAGGTGGCCAAAGTATTGGAGTTTCAGCTTCAACATCAGTCCTTCCAATAAATACCCAGGACTGATCTCCTTTAGGATAGACTGGCTGGATCTCCTTGCAGTCCAAGGGACTCTCAAGAGTCTTCTCCAACACCAATTTCAAAAGCATCAATTCTTCGGCGCTCAGCTTTCTTCACAGTCCAACTCTCACATCCATACATGACCACTGGAAAAACCATAGCCTTGACTAGACGGACCTTTGTCAGCAAAGTAAAGTCTCTGCTTTTTAATATGCTATCTAGGTTGGTCATAACTTTCCGGAGTAAGCGTCTTTTAATTTCATGGCTGCAATCACCATCTGCAGGAGGAGGAGATAGGTGTCTGGAATTCTCAAGGAGGAAAGGACAAACATTTTTTTTCTACATTCCTTAGTCTTAGTAAGGATTATATAATAACAATATATCATTCTTGAGGACATGTTTCTCCTTCTTGAGAACCTCCTGACTAATCCTGTTATCTTAGAATGTATATTATGGGAGTGGGTCTGGTAAGATCTTTACAACCTTGAGACATTCTTTTGATTTATTGTAATAACCAATTAAAAAGTATATAACCCCCTTGCTTAGACTAGTGAGTGGTGCACTCTCTGGTCCCCTTCTGATGTCTATGTCAGAAGCTTTCTCTGTACCTTTTTCACTTTAATAAAACTCTGTTACACAAAATCTATTGAGTGATCAAGTCTGGTCCCTGGTCCCAAAGCTAAATCTTCTTCTTTGGAGATGATAAATCTGACATCGTTCACTGTAAGCTATCAATATGTACGTTATATATATGAAAGTAGTGTTAATCTCTCAGTCGTGTCTGACTCTTTGTGACCCCATGGACTATAGCCCACCAGGCTTCTCTGATCATGGAATTCCCCAGGCAAGAATATTGGACTGTGTTGCCATTCCCTTCTCCAGGAGATCTTCTTGACCCAGGGATCAAATCTGAGTATCCTGCATTGCAGGCAGATTCTTTACCATCTGAACCACCAGGGAAGCCAAATTATATATATATATATGTGTGTGTGTGTGTGTGTGTATGTGTATGCATGAATATATGTGTATATATATATATATGTGTGTGTGTGTTGCTGTTCAGTCACTCAGTTGTGTCTGACTCTTTGCAGCCCCATGGACTGCAGCACACCAGGCTTCCCTGTCCTTCACCATCTCCTGGAGCTTGCTCAAACTCATGTCCATTGAGTCAGTGATACCATCCAACCATCTCACCCTCTGTCGTCCCCTTTTCCTCCTGCCCTCAATCTTTCCCAGCATCAGGGTCTTTTCTAATGAGTCGGCTCTTCTCATCAGGTGGCCAAAATATTGAAGCTTCAGCTTCAGCATCAGTCTTTCCAATGAATATTCAGGATTGATTTCCTTTAGGACTGACTGGTTTGATCTCCTTGCTGTCCAAGGGACTCTCAAGAGTCTTCTTTCAATAGTCTTCTCCAGGACCACAGTTCAAAAGCAACAATTCTTCAGCACTCAGCCTTTTTTATAGTCCATACGTGACTACTGGAAAAACCATAGGTTTGACTAGATGGATCTTTGTTGGCAAAGTAATGTCTCTGTTTTTTAATATGCTGTCCAAGTTTGTCATAGCTTTTCATCCAAGTAGCATCTTTCAATTTCATGGCTGCAGTCACCATCTGCAGTGTTTTTGGAGCCCAAGACAGCAAAGTCTGTTGCTGTTTCCATTGTTTCCTCATCTATTTGCCATGAAGTGATGGGACTGGGTGCCATGATCTTAGTTTTTTGAATGCTGAGTTTTAAGCCAGTTTTTTCACTCTCCTCTTTCACCTTCGTCAAGAGGCTCTTATATGTATGTGTGTATATATACACACACAGTTATCCTTGTACAACATGGGTTTAAACTGTGAAGGATCACTTACAGGGGGATTTTTTTTCAATAATAATTACTGTAGTGCTGTGTGATCCATGGTTGGTGGAGTACGCATATGTGAAGGACCTGTGGATATGGAGGATCAACTGTAGATTATATGTGGATTTTTGGCTACGGGGAGGGTTGACACTCCTAATCCCCATGTTGTTCAAGGATCAACTGTATTAGTTGTAGTTGATATTAGTGTTGACCAAAATTAGCCCTTTCCTGTAACAGAATTATGAATCCCAGCCCTGGTGGGAGTCATCTATTATTATAAAATAAGCTAGTACATCCTGACTGGTATGGTACATATCAGCCATCACATAATAAAAAATTCTTGAGTACTCAAAGGAATTAGGGAATAATGCTCAAAACATACAGGTTGTAAAAACTTTTATCTTATGAGAGATAAGGGCCATCTACAGTATCTACAATTAAATGAATACAAACAATGAACAAGAAGAAACAGCCCTGGAAAGGGTACAGTCTTAAAGCCATAGATTTTTAGTATATGCCATCTGTTTGAATTATCTGAGGGACTTCCCTGGTGGTCCAGAGATTAAGAATCCACCTGCCAATGCAAGGAAGATGGATTTGGTCCCTAGTCCAGGAAGATTCCACATGCTGCTGGGCAAGTAAGCCCCATGCGCCACCACTACTGAGCCCATATTCTAGGGCCTGTAAACTGCAACTACTGAAGCCTGTGTCCTAGAGCCTGTGGTCTGCAACAAGGGAAACCAGGGCAATGAGAAGCCTGAGCAAAACAAAAAAGATCCAATGGAGTCGAAAATAAATACATAATTTTTAAATGAAAAAATTTAGAAATATATAGACATCACGTATCTCCTAACATGATGCATTGAGAAAAGCACATCACTTCTGCAGTTTTCTTGCCAAATACACCTGAAAGTGAAAGTGTTAGTTGCTCAGTCATGTCTGACTCTTTGCAGTCCTATGGACTGTAGCCTTCCAGGCTCCTCTGTCCATGAAATTCTCCAGGCAAGAATACTGGGATGGGTAGCTATTCCCTTCTCCAGGGGATCTTCCAGACCCAGGGATGGAAACTGGGTCTCCCACATTGTAGGCAGATACTTTACCATCTGAGCCACCAGGGATCAAGCCTAAATTCAGTAAAATAAGGAGAACACATTGAAGTGAAGTGAAGTCGTTCAGTCATGTCTGACTCTTTGCGACCCCATGGATTGTAGCCTACCAGGCTGCTCTGTCTATGGGATTCTCCAGGCAAGATTACTGGAATGGGTTGCCATTTACATTAGACAAATCCAAATCAAAGTTGTTCTACAAAGTAACTGGCCAGTATGCTGAAAGTACCAGAGTCATAAAAGACAATAAAAGACAAAGGAATTGTCATAAAAGAGGTGGCACAGACATGGCAATTAGATATAATGTGGAATCCTGGGTTGATTCCCAGACCAGGAAAAGAATATTGGTGGGAAAACTAGTGAAATGCAAAGTCTTATAGCTTAGTTAATAGCATCATATCAATGTTAATTTCCTGGTTTTTGTGAAAATAATACAGTTAGAGAAGATGTTAACATTTAGGGAAAACTGGTGAAGAGTTTTGGAAACTTTCTGTATTATTTTTGCAACTTTTCTGTAAGTCTAAAATTATATCAAAATAAAAAGCTAAAAGAATAAAAAGCACTCTGGGTGATTAAGATGAGGCTCAAGGGTAGGGTGAGGAGTGGGCTGTTGTCAGAGGCAGGATAGAGGATCGTGCATACCTTACTTGGTAGTTTGTTTACATTGTGCTTTTGCATTTAGGAGAAGCCATATTTATATAATGTATACAATCCTAGTCAGGGTTTGAAAAGGTCCAAGTGGCCAAAGCAGTTATTTCAATGGCCTTATCAAACTGTTGCAGCTTAGACTACAGCTATGTTTTTCAAAATATCACAAGGAACATTCAAAGATATTCACAGCAGTTATGTCTTCGTCAGAAAATGATGAGTGGCTTTTATATTTTTCTTTATTTGCTCGGTCACTCAGTCATGGCCAACTCTTTGTGACCCTGTGAACAGTAGCCTGCCAGGCTCCTCTGCTCATGAAAATTTTCAGGCAAGAATGCTGGAGTAAGTTGCTACTTCCTTCTCTGCTTTTTTTTTTTTTAATACCTTTAAGTAATTTTCAAATGATTTACAGTTATTATATTTTGCATATATAATCAAACCCAAATTATTCCTAAAAATTTCAACACAAATATAGGTATGCTATATGATCACATAATTATACATTTTTGTAAATTTTCAAAAGTAGGATATTTATTCCATCTGATTAGGACCACTTTCTTTTATACTCTGACTTCTCTGTCACATAGTAGTATTGGAGAGATAGCATATTATTAAGATCTTGCTGAGTGGAAGCTGAGTTAGCAATACACTTAATTTTAGCTTAATGGACTACACATTACATGGTTCATTCTGCTGGTGTTTAGCTATTGCTGCCTCTTATGGCATAATCATGGCTTCCAGGAAAACCCCTACCACCCACTGTGCCAACCATCCAGCATTTGCACTTTATCAAAAATGAAGATTAAAGATTGTATTGAGGTGAACATATCTAGGATCTAACTTGAGGTTGTAGGTAAAGGCAGAAAAAGCTTAAAATGTATGGATACAGGAGCTAGCCTATGGAAAGGTGCTCCAACTCTTAAAGTTTACATACAAAACAGAATTGTTAGAGGATTACTCAAATTTGACAGAAGTTTTAAAAACTCACATCATCAATAAACATCATGAAGCTGAAACAAAATTTTATAATACTCAATAGTGAAGAGCAGTTTACTATTACCAGAGGAAAGAATGTATAATCTTTTGTCAACCTAAATACACAATGTAAGAATTGTGAGTCAAATTTTATTTGGGGTAAAATGAGGACTATAACCTTGGAGACAGCACCTCGGACATCTCTGAGAAACTGCTCCAAAGAGGTAGTGGGGAAGCATATATGTGATTTTGGTGAACAGGGAGTACATATAACCAAGTTCATATTTTTTGCACAAGTTTTCTGCTAGTCACAAGGAGCAGTCATTATCATGGAAGATTTTAGTGCTTTTCTAGATATGAAGAGACGGAGAAGGCAATGGCAAGCCACTCCAGTACTCTTGCCTAGAAAATCCCATGGATGGAGGAGCCTGGTAGGCTGCAGTCCGTGGGGTCGCTAAGGGTCGGACACGACTGAGCGACTTCACTTTCACTTTTCACTTTCCACTTTCACACATTGGAGAAGGAAATGGCAACCCACTCCAGTGTTCTTGCCTGGAGAATCCCAGGGACGGGGGAGCCTGGCGGGCTTCCGTCTATGGGGTCACACAGAGTCGGACACGACTGAAGTGACTTAGCAGCAGCAGCAGCAGCAGATATGAAGAGATACAAGAATTGGGCTCATAAAATTGACTTCTAAAAATATCTAACTACCCGAAGACCTGTTCTGCCAGTTTCTCCCAGAGTACAGAGCACCTCATTTCTGATCTCCACCCTGAACTCCTTTCACGGGGTATTGAAAATCAGCAGTTGCAGCAGCACATGATTTAATTCTTGCAGAAGTAGATGGCAACTGACAACGACAAGTGCTAATGTGTAGTTGACTCTTTTCCTGTTTTATCTCTTTCCTGTATTATAAAATCACTGTGGTATGAACAGGCAATCAGAGTATATAGCCATGAATGCTTAAAAAGGTAGAAAAAAGATATTATAGAATAGATCAGGCAGTTAGTTGATTAAATTATATTATTTCTTTGGATTTTGTAATTTTTTAAAAAATATTTATTTGCTTGCATCAGGTCTTTGCGGCAACATGTAGAATCTTCTTCGTGTTGCAAGGGCTTCTCTCTGGTTGTGGCCCACAGGCTCCAGAGCACGTGAGCTCTGTAGTTTTGACTTGAGCTTAGTTGCCACAGGGCATGTGGGATCTTAGTTCCCCAACTGGGGATGAAACCTGAGTCCCCTGCTTTGAAAGGCAGGTTCTTAACCACTAGACCACAAGGGAAGTACCCGGATTTTGTAATATTTTAAAAATATGTAATTTATTATGATTTTTTTCATTCTGGTTATATTTATTTTCATCACTTATTCTATATTTGGTGTTTATATTATTTTTTTAAAATGAGCCCCCTTCCTCAATCTTATAAGCTCAGGCACCCCCGAACTGGATCTGTGGGAATGTGCAGTCTCTCAAATATATTTTCCGATTGCCTCTGAGGCTGCTTCCTTACTCAGAGTGTTAAATAAGAGGCTGATACTTTAACTTTTCATAGATTAACAGGGATTTAGCACTAGAGTTAATAATTCTGAGGCATTGCTGCTGCTGCTGCTAAGTCACTTTAGTCGAGTCTGACTCTGTGTGACCCCACAGACGGAAGCCCACCAGGCTCCCCCGTCCCTGGGATTCTCCAGGCAAGAACACTGGAGTGGGTTGCCATTTCCTTCTCCAATGTGTGAAAGTGAAAAGTGAAACTGAAGTCGCTCAGTCATGTCTGACTCGTAGCGACCCCATGGACTGCAGCCTACCAGGCTCCTCTGTCCATGGGATTTTCTAGGCAAGAGTACTGGAGTGGCTTGCCATTACTGGGGAAGAATAGGATGGAATCAAAGTATCAATTTGTGTGCTTCCTGGGCATGGATTTTTTTCCCTGAACATCAAAGACTGTTTGTGGCTACTCAAACAAAATGATATTTTAATTTATTTATGTAAAAATTTAGAAATCCTAGTTCTCTTTATGCCTAATTGAACACATGCTTTAAACTCATTTTCATTATTCTATGTATAAATACAGTGATTTTAACAATTGCTTTAAAGAAGCTTTTTATTACCATTTAATTAGTCTGTGTTGAACAAAATACCCTAAATAAGCAGCCCTATTTACAACTTGATTACAGTTTTACAAACATTTTAAATTTCTTTTATAAATGTAATATACTGATTTCTTTTAAAGCGCTTGGAATGCCTAACTTAGAAAGCAAAATCTCTTTTATCTAGCTTCTTTCCTAAATCTAAATAAATTATAAAAAATATAGTGAATTCCAAATTCCCTTAAACATTGGAATATTGTTTAAAAACTTGTTCTATTCTTCCTTTCACCCAAAAACTCAAACCAAAAATCAATTATTTAATTACACATTTTAAATGTGTAGAATCACAAAGCTAACCTGTCAGATACACAAATATGACAAATCCTCCCAATATATAAATTATTTCTAAATTTAGCCCCAAATTATTACTAAATATTTGATTTCTTAAAAAGATCTTTGTATACTCAATTCTAACTCTTCCCAGAAGTTTTTCTATTTCAAGTAAATTGGAGTTGACATCATCAGAATCTGAGATATTTACCAACCATAAACTTTCAGTCAAGATAAGAAACCTAGTATGATAGATTGTCTTCATAGATGGCCACCTTAAATGAACCATGCCTCTTGGAATCTACAGCCTTATGTAGCCCCTCCTCTCAGAATCTGTTCCTTGCTGGTAAGCAATAGAGTATGATGGAAATGAAGTCTTGTTCCTCCCCTCTATGAACATTCACTCTGCAGGAAGCCAGCTGCGATGTAAAAAGTTTGATGACCCTGAGTTCACCATGCCACAGGAAAACCCAAACAAGTCACACTCAGAGGCTGTTTGTGGATAGAGAGATGTCTGGCCAGCTCCAGCTGTCCAGTCCATGTCCATTAATAACATTCCAGCTGGAGCCCCAGATATTGTGCTTCTGAATCAAAGCATCCATGTGGAAATCATCTGAATTCCTTACCTACACAATTGTGAAATATAAAAATAATAATTTTTTTTTAAGCCAGTAAATCATAGGATAGTTTATTATGCTGGAATAGATAACTGAACACCTTCAAGGTGACTGGGCCACTAAGGACACACTGAACTCCTTTTTATGTTTTTTATAACTTGAGATTCCAGGTTCATCTTTTTCAATTAGGATTCAATTATTCTAATTTATCCTATCTCCTAAATTTTCAAATTTAGTTTGGGTCAATTAGTGCCCAGACTGAAAGTTTATAGCAACTTCCTTCATATCTTAGTTGGATCTTGCTTTTTATTTGTTTATTTTCTTTTCCTTAGTCCAGACTACAATTTTCAAAGAAATTGAATGGCATCTGTCTGGATTCTTCATCTCTTTCTTTGTCAAGCTCCAAAGCAACAGTATAAAAGTCAGATGCTGCTGCTGCTGCTGCTAAGTCGCTTCAGTCGTGTCCTACTCTGTGCGACCCCATAGATGGCAGTCCACCAGACTCCGCCATCCCTGGGATAGAGGAAGACAAATATCATACAATATTACTTAAGTAAGAATCTAAATAAATGGTACAAATGAACCTGTTCACAAAACAAAAGTAGAGTCATAGATATAGAAAATAAACTTGTGATTACCAAGTAGGAAAGGAAGGGAGAGGAATAAACTGGGAGATTGGGATTGACATATACACACTTCTATATATAACATATACGGTGGCTCAGATGGTAAAGAATCCTTCTGCAATGTGGAAGACCTGGATTTGATCCCTGGATTGGGAAGATCCCCTAGAGGAAGGCATGGCAACCCACTCTAGTATTCTTGCCTGGAGAATCTCTATGGACAGAGGAGCCTGGTTGGCTACAGTCCAGGGTTTGAAAAGAGTTGGACATGACTGAGTGACTAAGCACAGCACATATATAAATAGAGAACTAGTGTATAGCACAGGGAACTCTACTCAGTACTTTGTAATGACTTACATGGGAATCAGTTCTGTTCATTTCAGTCACTCAGTTGTGTCTGACTCTTTGTGACCCCATGTGGGAATAGCATTAAAAAACAAAACAAAACAGTGGTTATATGTATATGTATAACTGATTCACTTTGTTCTACAGCAGAAACACACAACATTGTATATCAACTATACTCCAATGAAAATTAATTTTTTAAAAAAGTTCAGGCTCATGCCTCTGACTCTGTATAGAATATCCTAAGTGAAAAGTTCAGGGCAGATATGACCTTCCTGAGATAGATAGCACTTAAACTCCTACCCTTTGCTGGCAGGAGAACAGGCAGCTAGAGGGCCACTTGTTCAAAGGACACTGGAGCCAAGAGTACTTAAAGACTTTAAGCTTGTTGGGGTTTGAAACCTACAGAATATATCATTGGCTTCAAAATATACTGAGAAAGTGACAATATAAAAATGCAGAAATATTTAGTAAAATGTTCACAAATACATGTTAACTACATCAGATGCTAAATTTAGTTGTGTCTGACTCTTCAACCCCATGGACTTCAGCACATCAGTTTCCCTGTCCTTCACCATCTCCCAGAGTTTGCTCAGATTCATGTCCATTGAATCAGTGATGCCATCCAAACAACTCACCCTCTGTCATCCCCTATTCCTTCTGCCCTCAGTCTGTCTTGCCCAGCCTCAGGGTCTTTTCCAATGATTCTGCTCTTCGAATCAGGTGGCCAAAGTATTGGAGCTTCAGCTTCAGCATCAGTTCAGTTCAGTTCAGTTCAGTCGCTCAGTCGTGCCTGACTCTTTGTGACCCCATGGACTGCAGCACTCCAGGCTTCCCTGTCCATTGAGTAAGTGATACCATCCAACCATCTCATCCTCTGTCATCCCCTTCTCCTACCGCCTTCAATCTTTCCCAGCACCAAGGTCTTTTCCAACGAGTCACTTCTTCCCATCAGGTGGCCAAAGTATTGGAGTTTTAGCTTCAACATCAGTCCTTCCAATGAATATTTAGGACTGATTTCCTTAAGGATGGACTGGTTTGATCTCCTTGCAGTCCAAGGGACTCTCAAGAGTCTTCTCCAACACCACAGTTCAAAAGCATTAATTCTTCAGCGCTCAGCTTTCTTCACAGTCCAACTCTCACATCCATACATGACCACTGGAAAAACCATAGCTTTGACTGGATGGACCTTTGTTGACAAACTAATGTCTTTGCTTTTTAACATGCTGTCTAGGTTGGTCATAACTTTCCTTCCAAAGAGCAAGTGTCTTTTAATTTCATGGCTGCAGTCACCATCTTCAGTGATTTCGGAGCCCAAAAAATTAGGGTCTGTCACTGTTTCCCCTCTATTTCCCATGAAGTGATGGGACCAGATACCATGATCTTAGTTTTCTGAATGTTGAGCTCTAAGCCAACATTTCACTTTCCTCTTTCACTTTCATCAAGAGGCTCTTTAGTTCTTCACTTTCTGCCATAAGGTTTGTGTCATCTGCATATCTGATGTTATTGATATTTCTCCTGGCAATCTTGATTCTTGCTTGTGCTTCATCCAACCTAGCATTTCTCATGATGTACTCTGCATATAAGTTAAATAAGCAGGATGACAATATATAGCCTTGATGTACTCCTTTTCCTATTTGAAACCAGTCTGTTGTTCCATGTCTAGTTCTAACTGTTGCTTCCTGACCTGCATAAAGATTTCTCAGGAGGCAGGTCAGGTGGTCTGGTATTCCCATCTCTTTCAGAATTTTCCACAGTTTGTTGTGATCCACACAGACAAAGGCTTTGGCATAGTCAATAAAGCAGAAGTATATGTTTTCCTGGAACTCTCTTGCTTTTTCAATGATCTGACGGATCTCTGGTTCCTCTGCCTTTTCTAAAACCAGCTTGAACATCTGGAAGTTCATGGTTCACATACTGTTGAAGCCTGGCTTGGAGAATTTTAATCATAACTTTGCTAGCATGTGAGATGAGTGCGATTGTGCAGTAGTTTGAGCATTCTTTGGCATTGCCTTTCTTTGGGATTGGAATGAAGACTGACATTTTCCAGTCTTGTGGCCACTGCTGAGTTTTCCAAATTTGCTGGCATACTGAGTGCAGCACTTTTATAGCATCATCTTTTAGAACTTGAAATAGCTCAACTGGAATTCCATCACCTCCACTAGCTTTGTTTATAGTGATGCTTCCTAAGGCCCACTTGACTTCGCATTCCAGGATGTCTGGC
This sequence comes from Moschus berezovskii, assembly GCF_049115385.1. Classification (NCBI taxonomy): domain Eukaryota; kingdom Metazoa; phylum Chordata; class Mammalia; order Artiodactyla; family Moschidae; genus Moschus; species Moschus berezovskii. The sequence goes on along the minus strand of NC_142466.1, from coordinate 74,335,825 downwards.
TCTAGGTGAGTGATCATTTGGTGATCATTGAGGTGAAGATTTTTTTGTATACTTCTTCTGTGTATTCTTGCCACTTCTTAATATCTTCTGCTTCTGTTAGGTCTATACCATTTCTGTCCTTTATTGTGCCCATCTTTGCATGAAATGATCCCTTTTTATCTCTAATTTTCTTGAAGAGATCTCTATTGTTTTCCTCTATTTCTTTGCATTGATCACTGAGGAAGGCTTTCTTTTCTCTCCTTGCTATCCTTTGGAACTCTGCATTCAAATGAGTATATCTTTCCTTTTCTCCTTTGCCTTTCACTTCTCTTTTTTTTACAGCTATTTGTAAGGCCTCATCAGACAACCATTTTGCTGTTTTGCATTTCTTTTTCTTGGGGATTTCCTCTAGGATTGACTGATTTAATCTCCTAAAATTTCATTCTGCTTAAACAAAACTTTTTTATTTCAGATTTTTTCCACTTCATTAGAATTCCTGAGAATGCATGATGAGTGCCAAAACAAGAGTCCATCATAAATTACACACAAAAAATCAAAAGTAAAATATAAATAAGTTTTAAATAACATATTGTATTTAATATGGATTAAGGGCAAACTGATATTTTCATGATTCACAAATAAAAATATGAGTTTCTCTCCCAGGTCATAATGTCATTGGAGAAGTGGTCAGTTCCCTTGAAAAACAATTTAGATCAATTTTACACATACAGTCACTATCCTTCCAACCTTCTCAACTCCTCTTGGCCATATGTTATCGTTCTACTATATCTCTTAGAGAAATAGACCCTAAATGATCCTGATCCTATGCAATTAAACTGTTACTACCAATTTTAGAAATAAGTCCCAGACAAATGAAATGATTTGCCTAAATGATCCACAGCTAGTAAATAGAAGAAAGGCCAGAACTGGGACTCATGTCTCCTGACTTCAGCACTCTTTTTTTCTCCATCAAAGTTCCTTGTAACATTCACTTTATTCACATGCTGAAAATCATTGTTGGTGTCAGGAAAGATACACCATGCAGTTGTCCCATTTTGCTGGGACATGATTCTATACCAGTTGACCAAGTATTTAGGACTGTGCTTTGGGGGGAAAAAAGACATATTAGGCTACACAGAAAAGAGAGAAAAGAAAAGTTTGAGTACAGAAGTACAAATAACAGCAAAAACCAAAACCTAAACTATTTCATAATATTGTCTTGGGACAGGTCTCCTGGTAACATACATCTTATAAATAGATGTGGTTCAGGGCAGAGGTTGGAGTGGAAGAGTCACAGTAGTTTTCTGTGATTGGATCCTGGGGGTGGGAGACAGGAAGGACAGAATATTAGAGACAGTCTTGATTGTCCTTGGAAAACTTTCGTTTTTTCCCCTCTCTTCCAATCAAATCCAGTTCCAAGAAAACAATCTGCTCTTGGTCACTTACACAATCCATGTCAGAAAATGACCTCAAAGGGCATTACATTTCAGCTGTCTTATTTTGGCTGCAAGAAATAGAACTGAATTTTGGCTCACGTTTGCTAATCCTGTAGGACTTCATGTTGGATCTTTCTGTTTACTCACAGCCCTCTGCTTTCATGTTGAAATTTGACCCTCATGGTTCCTTTCCATTAAATGCTTTATTGTAAAGACATTTATATTTTAAGGTACATCAGAATCTTTTTGTTGCTAGACAGATTTTTTTTTTTTGATGTGGACCATCTTCAAAGTCTTTACTGAATTCATTACATGTCACTTTTGTTTTTTATATTTTGGCTTTTTGGCCATAAGGCACATGAGGTCTTAGTTCCCTGACCAGGGATGGAAACTGCAGTCACTGCATTGGATGGCAAGGTCTTATTAACCACTGAACTGGCACGGAAGTCCCATGCTAGACAGATTATAATTTATGTAGTTGAGAAATATCTATGCCCCCAGCAACTGAGAAACATTTATTTTCCCTAAGGCACTTTTACCTCTTAAATCACACCATTTAGTCATATAATCCTGGCCTATTTCACTAACGGAAGGGAGTGTCTTGACCTTACTAACCCCTCAAAGAGGCTACAGAAGCCCCTCAACCATGGAAAGTTTTTTCTGGAGTTTAAGCAAAGGAAAAAATACCATGTAATCTATATGCTTGGAAACACATGGAATATCAAGCCAAGAAGCAGAGGAAGAAGAAACAACCCTTCAGAGAATTTAAAGGTAAACAAGTCTCCTTTTGACTATTTTGACAGGGAAAAGTGAAATAATCCCAAATAGTAAGAAGTTGATTTATTTTGCCATCATGTTACTTCCCTGATGGTTCTACCAATTATCTCTTTACTCCTTGCTTCCAGTTGAGAGTTTCTTTTAGCTTCTCCACCCACTGGATGAAGATCCTGGAGTTATCTCACACACATTCCTGCAGCAGAGTCCCCCTATCATCCAGGGTGGCTTCCTAAGCTCAGCAGTGTGACTCTCTGTCTTAAACGGGCCTTCCATCTGGAGGCCACTGTAACTGGATAGTAAGAACTGAGTCCTTCCCATCGGGAGAGCAGGACTACCAGTTCCTGTTGCCCTATAGTAACCTCTAAGTCTCCTCAGCTTTACTGTCCTGTAATAACCTCATCCAGCTCTCCTGCATCAGACAGAAATCAGAGCTATCAGTAAACTGTCATTTGTCTTGTGCTTGGTGAAGATGATATGCAAATAGGATAATGAAGGGAACTTTAAGCAATTTCCATAGAAGAGCATGGTCCAGTGACCTAGTTTCAGAGCCCAGACACAGAGCCTGGACCTCTGTAAAGATCCTGTAGTTCATCATTCTAGTTCCTTCTGCCCTATATCCTTCTTGCTTCAGGCTTAGCTGAGATGAAACACAGTTGGTTGCCATTATTTTCTTCACATAATTGAAAACAACTACTTTAGACTTCACTTCCTCAGATGAAATAATGCCAAATACATAAACATTTCCTCCACTTTCCATTTTTCATCCTCAGTCTTTTTCAATGTAAACATCTCATTTGGGGGCTTGTTTCTTGAGGGGTAAATATTCAAGTTAGGTAATGCTATTTTTTTAATTGAAGTACAGTTGATTTAACTTACACATGGACATCACCAGATGGTCAACACTGAAATCAGATTGATTATATTCTTTGCAGCCAAAGATGGAGAAGCTCTATACAGTTAGCAAAAACAAGACCAGGAGCTGACTGTGGCTCAGATCATGAACTCCTTATTGCCAAATTCAGACTGAAATTGAAGAAAGTAGGGAAAACCACTAGATCATTCAGATATGACCTAAATCAAATCCCTTATGTTTATACAGTGGAAGTAAGAAATAGATTTAAGGGTCTAGATCTGATAGATAGAGTGCCTGATGAACTCTGGACGGAGGTTCGTGACATTGTACAGGAGACAGGGACCAAGACCATCCCCATGGAAAAGAAATGCAAAAAAGCAAAATGGCTGTCTGAGGAAGCCTTACAAATAGTTGTGAAAAGAAGAAAAGCGAAAAGTAAAGGAGGAAAGGAAAAATATAAGCATCTGAATGCAGAGTTCCAAAGAATAGCAAGGAGAGATAAGAAAGCCTTCCTCAGTGATCAATGCAAAGAAATAGAGGAAAACAACAGAATAGGAAAAACAAGAGATCTTTTCAAGAAAATTAGAGATATCAAGGGAACATTTCATGCAAAGATGGGCTCGATAAAGGACAGAAATGGTATGGACCTAACAGAAGCAGAAGATATTAAGAAGAGGTGGCAAGAATACAGAGAAGAACTGTACAAAAAAGATCTTCACAAAGAAGATAATCACGATGGCGTGATCACTCACCTGGAGCCAGAGATCTTGGAATGTGAAGTCAAGTGGGCCTTAGAGAGCATCACTATGAACAAAGCTAGTGGAGGTGATGGAATTCCAATTGAGCTATTTCAAATCCTAAAAGATGATGCTGTGAAAGTGCTGCACTCAATATGCCAGCAAATTTGGAAAACTCAGCAATGGCCACAGGACTGGAAAAGATCAGTCTTCATTCCAATCCCAAAGAAAGGCAATACCAAAGAATGCTCAAACTACTGCACAATTGCACTCATCTCACACGCTAGTAAAGTCATGCTCAAAATTCTCCAAGCCAGGCTTCAGCAGTATGTGAATCGTGAACTTCCAGATGTTCAAGCAGGTTTTAGAAAAAGCAGAGGCACCAGAGATCAAATTGCCAACATCCGCTGGATTATGGAGAAAGCAAGAGAGTTCCAGAAAAACATCTATTTCTGCTTCATTGACTATGCCAAAGCCTTTGACTGTGTGGATCACAATAAACTGTGGAAAATTCTGAAAGAGATGGGAATCCCAGACACCTGACTTGCCGCTTGAGAAACCTGTATGCAGCTCAGGAAGAAACAGAATTGGACATGGAACAACAGACTGGTTCCAAATAGGAAAAGGAGTACGTCAAGGTTGTATATTGTCACTCTGCTTATTTAACTTATATGCACAGTACATCATGAGGAACGCTGGGCTGGAAGAAGCACAAGCTGGAATCAAGATTGCTGGGAGAAATATCAATAACTTCAGATATGCAGATGACACCACCCTTATGGCAGAAAGTGAAGAGGAACTCAAAGGCCTATTGATGAAAGTGAAAGAGGAGAGTGAAAAGGTTGGCTTGAAGCTTAACATTCAGAAAACGAAGATCATGGCATCTGGTCTCATCACTTCTTGGGAAATAGATGGGGAAACAGTCGAAACAGTGTCAGACTTTATTTTTTTGGGCTCCATAATCACTGCGGATGCTGATTGCAGCCATGAAATTAAAAGACGCTTACTCCTTGGAAGGAAAGTTATGACCAGCCTAGATAGCATATTAAAAAGCAGAGACATTACTTTTTCAACCAAGGTCCATCTAGTCAAGACTATGGTTTTTCCCGTGGTCATGTATGGATGTGAGAGTTGGACTGTGAAGAAAGCTTATCACCGAACAATTGATGCTTTTGAACTGTGGTGCTGGAGAAGACTCTTGAGAGTCCCTTGGACTGCAAGGAGATCCAACCAGTCCATTCTAGAGGAGATCAATCCTGGGTGTTCATTGGAAGGACTGATGCTAAAGCTGAAACTCCAATACTTTGGCCACCTCATGCGAAGAGTTGACTCACTGGAAAAGACTCTGATGCTGGGAGCGATTGGGGGTAGGAGGAGACGGGGACGACAGAGAATGAGGTGGTTGGATGGCATCACCAACTTGATGGACATGAGTTTGAGTGAACTCCGGGAGTTGGTGATGGACAGGGAGGCCTGGCGTGCTGTGGTTCATGGGGTCGCTAAGAGTCGGACACGACTGAGCGACTGAACTGAACTGATTTAACTTATATGCAGAGTACATCATGTGAAATGCTGAGCTGGATGAAGCACAAGCTAGAATCAAGATTGCCGGGACAGAAAAATCAATAACTTCAGATATACAGATGACACCACTCTTATGAAGAAAACAAAGAGGAACTAAAGAGCCTCTTGATTAGCATGAAAGAGGAGAGTGAAAATCTGACTTAAAACTCAAAAACATTAAAAAAATGAAGATCATGACATCCAGTCCCAACACTTCATGGCGAATAGATGGGGAAACAGGAGAAACAGTGACAGACTTTACTTTCTTGGGCTCCAAAATCACTCCAGATGGTGACTGCAGCCATGAAATTAAAAGACTCTTGCTCCTTGGAAGAAAAGCTACAATAAACCTAGACAGCATATTAAAAAGCAGAGGCATTACTTTGCCAACAAAGGCCCATCTAGTCAAAGCTATGGTTTTTCCAGTAGTCATGTATGGATGTGAGAGTTGGACTATAAAGAAAGCTGAGCACCGAAGAATTGATGCTTTTAAACTGTCGTGTTGGAGAAGACTCTTGAGAGTCCCTTGGACTGCAAGGAGACCCAACCAGTCCATCCTAAAGGAAATTAGTCCTGAATATTCATTGGAAGGACTGATGCCGAAGCTGAAACGCCAGTACTTTGGCCACCTGATGCAAACAGCTAACTCATTGGAAAAGACTAATGCTGGGAAAGATGGAAGGCAGGAGGGGAAGGGGATGACAGAATATGAAATGGTTGGATGGCATCACTTACTCAATAGACATGATTTTGAGTAAGCTCTGGGAATTGGTGATGGACAGGGAAGACTGGTGTGCTGCAGTCCATGGGGTCACAGAGTTGGACACGACTGAAGTGAACTGAAAGACCCTGAGTGCCGCAACTAAGACCCAATGAAGTAAAAAATTTTTTTTAAGTCATATTGACACATTTACTGGTTGCACATAAAATTCACTGATTAGTGATAAAATATATTTTTATGATGATTTTAAATCTACAATGCTAGTCAAGACTGTGGTATGTCATTCCATTTGTTCATTCTCTTTTGTGTTAAAAATAATAATTTAGTGATATTGATAAATAATGACTATAATAATGTTTATTTTTATTCTTTGTTAAAGTGGTTCCTAGATATTTGATTATTTTTGTTGCTGTTGTAAATAGATTGGTTTATTTCATTTTATTTCAATTTGTTGTTTGTAGATATGAAGACTATAGACTTTTTGCATATTAATCTTACCCCCAGACAGAACACTGAATTTTTTATCATGTGTAATAAAATTTCAGTAGTTTATGTTAGGGTTTTCAGGTACATAATCTTCTCACCTTCATGTAATCATACTTTTCTCTTCATTTCTAGCATTTATATAGCCTTGTTTTTTTTAACAAGGTTCTCAAATTTATTTATATAGAGTTCAGCAAAGTAGTCTCATGATTATTTATGATAATTTAAATTTCCTCTAGATCTGTGGTTATTTCTCCAAAATCCTTTCTTATCTTCTGAATTTATGAGTTTTCATTTTTATATTAAGTTCTAATTACATACTCAATCTTCTAATAACCAAGCATTTGAATTTATTTATCCTATTTTTTCCTTGTTTTCTACTCACTTTCTGTTCTTGTCTCTATGGTTTCCTTGTTTCTGTACCTTTAGATTTATTTTGTTATTATTTTTCTAATCTCTGAATAGATGTTTCATTTATTTTTATTTCTTATTTTTTAAGATAGGTACAGACATTGCTTTTGCTGAATTTGGTGAGAAAGTGTTTTTTTGTTTTAACCTCTTTATTGTAGGTTTTGTTTCTCTTTCTTTTCTAGTTTTAGTTTTATTTTACTATGGCCATGGCTATCTGTACCATGTCTACTTTATGGAATTCATCAAAATTTAATTAATAGTACAGCATTTATGGTCAATTATTTTTATACTGTTCCATGGGTACTTGAAAAGAAGATACTTTTCCTATATCAAGGAGAAAATTATAGAGATAACAGTAAGAATAGCCTCATTTCATTGTTGTTTGGGCCTTTATTCTATTATCTAATTGTTTTTTTATTATGAAGATAATTGCTATACAGTGTTGTGTTGATTTCTGCCATCAGTTCAGTTCAGTCGCTCAGTCGTGTCCAGCTCTTTTCAAAAACATGAATCAGCCATAGGTAAACACATGTACCTTCCTTCTTGAACCACCTTTCCAACCCCCACCCCATCCCCACCCCTCTATGTTGTTACAGGGCACCAGGCTGAGCATGCTCAACCAATTATACAGCAACTTCTCACTATATGAAAGTGAAAGTGAAAGTCACTCAGTTGTGTCCAACTCTTTGCTACCCCACGGACTACACAGTCCACGGAATTCTGTAGGCCAAAACACGGAGTGGGTAGCCTTTCCCTCCTCTAGGGGATCTTCCAAACCCAGGGATTGAACTCAGGTCTTCCACATTGCAGGCAGATTCTTTACCAGCTGAGCCACAAGGGAAGCCCCTATTTTGTATATGGTAGTGTATATGTTTCAGTGCTACTCTCTCAGTTCATCTCACCCTTCCCCCCAAGCCCCACTGTGTCCACAAGTCTGTTCTCTATGTCTGCATCTCTATTCCTGACCTGAAAATAGGTTCATCTGTACCATTTTTCTAAATTCCATTTATATGTGTTAATATATGATATTTATTTTTCTCTTTCTGACTTACTTCACTCTGTATAACAGGCTCTAGGCTAACCCCCCTCACTAGAACTGACTCAAATTCATTCCTTTTTATGGCTGGGTAATATTCCATTGTATATATGAACCACAACTTCTTTATCCATTCATCTGTTGATGGACATCTGGGTTGCTCCCATGTCCTGGCTATTGTAAATAGTGCTTCAGTGAACATTGGGGTGCATATGTCTTTTTGAATTATGACTCTCTCAGCTACTACTTAATTTTTGACCACTTGAATATTCATAGGTTGAGACATTGATTTAAAGTTTTGATTATGTGTGTTTTTTATTTCCTATGAAGTTTTCTGTGTGAATCTTAATGCTGTATGGTTTGATATACTAGAAACTGTTCGATTTTTTATTTTTGGTTGTGCGTTTTATTATTAAATAATATCTTCATCTCACTTCATGCTTTGGGCACTGAAAATAACTTAGTTTGCCATTAAGCTTATGACTCCTGTTTTTTGCTTTTAATTGCATGGTATGACTTTGTTAACTCTTTTATTCTCAGCATTTTTTAGTTCTTTTGTTTTAAATATTCCTTGAGCATACTGTGTAAGGTTGTATTTTACTTTGTGATCATAGTAAGTCATTTCCTTTTTAAAAATTTACAATATTATATTAGTTTCAGGTGTACAGCATAGTGATTCAATGATTTTATGGATATACTCTAAAGTTATTATAGAATATTTACTATATTCCATGTGCTGTATATTACATCTTTGTATCTTATCTATTTTACACCTCGTTTTTTGTAGTTCTTAATCCCCTTGCTCTATTTTGCCTCTTCCCCTAGTCCTCTCTCCACTGGTAATCACTAGTCTGTTCTCTGTATTTTGAGTCTGTTTCTGTTTTGCTATATTCACTCACTTGTTTTATATTTTTATATTCCACAGGTAAATGAAACATATCTGGAGACTGTTAGCTTAGTGGAGTAAACTAGACAAAGACAAATACTGAGTCATTTGCTTTTATTAGGGGAGTTTATATCAAATATTTTCCTTTCCTGAAGTTATACTGCAACATGAAATATAGACTTCTAGGTAGTTAAATAAATGTTTCTGTAAAGACATTCAAGCTTTTACAATGTAGAAGCTGTGACACAGTTCTAAAATTTTTACCCAAGAGTACTGAAGAACAATTTTGATGTATCTGAGATATATTCCTGTTCAGTTTTCTCATGTTTAGAACAAAGCTAAATGTTTAAAGTATCCCTTAAATTAAATGAGAGTTGAAAATATCTGACATAGACATATACTGTTAGCATATATATTTATATTGCTAGATACATTTGATTTAATTTTTGATCGATTTTAAATTCCCCAATTTTTTTTAATGCAATGTATAACATGAATTTGGCTTAAAACTCAAACAGAACAGAGGACTTATAATGAGCGGGGGCAATTCTCTGCCCCAGAAGCAACCACTTTAAATCATTTTTACATCTTTAATTTTTCAAATTTCTAAAAACACTTTTACTCACCAATTTCTTTGCTTTTTTTTTAAATTTTAGGCATTATCAATTTATAATGTGGCAGATGAAGGTTTTGCTTATTTACATGCACATCATCAGCCCCCCCTCTGAACTCCCAATATCATCATTCCATTGTATTTAGCTGTTGATTACCTTTGTTACTCATTAAAGTACTTAAATCTCTTGAATTAGCTGTTTCTTTCTGCCAACCACAGTAAAATTTAGTGACTCACAATAGCAATAAATGTTTATTATCTCATTTCTGTAGGTCAGGAACTTGGGGGTAAATTAACTGTGTGGTCCTGGCTCATGAGATTGTAGTCAAGTCATCAGCTGGAGCTGCAGTCATCCAAAGACTTGACCTGTGTTGAAGAATTTGCTTCCAAAATGGCTTACCCACATGGATGGTAAGTTGATACTGACAGTTGACAGGAGATCTTTGTTCTTTGCCATCTGCACTTCTCCACAGGGCTTTTGGGCTGTTTAAGTGTCTTTACTAGAAAATACTGGCTTCCCCCAGAGCAAGCAATCCAAGCAACAGCCACAAGAAAACTTCTGTGCACTGTATAGTCTAGCCGCAAAAGCCACATACTTCTGTAATGTCCTCTTGATTATACAGGTCAACCTTGTTTCATGTGGGAGGGGACTGCACAAGGTCATAGATAACAGAAATACGGTGATCTTGGAAGCTGCCTACCCAGTCTTACCTCTGGTCTCCCATAATTGACATCTCCCCTGGCCACCTGCCCCAAAATATACATACTCCTTCTCCAGAAGTCATATGTCTTGACCCTTTGTGGCATCTACTGGAAGTCTAGGATCTTGCCCTCTAAATCAGTGTGAGTTTAGGTGTGATTACTTGTGTATAAGTCTTAAAGTACAGGTCCTGTTAACCTAAATACCTATAAACTAAAGAGACAAATTATTTGCCCCACATATTCAACATGTAACAGTGGGACAGACATAGAATAAACCACTCAGTGCATGCAAGCTCAGTCGCTTCAGTCGTGTCTGACTCTTTTGACCCTGTGGACTATAGCCCACTAGGTTCCTCTGTCCATGGGATTTTCCAGGCAAGAATACTGGAGTGGGTTGCCATGCCTTCCTTCAGGGGATCTTCTCAACCCAGGGATCAAACCTGGTTCTTCTGAGTCTTCAGCATTGCTGGCGGATTCTTTACCACTGAGCCATGGGGGAAGCCAAAACCACTAAGGCAGTTCCATTTTAAAAGAGGCTAAGGAGAAGGAACAAGATGGCGGAGGAATAGGACGGCGAGACCACTCTCTCCCCGACAAATTCATCAAAAGAACATTTGAACGCGGAGTAAAGTCCACAAAACAACTTCTGAATAATGGCAGAGGACGTCAGGCACCCAGAAAAGCAGCCCATTGTCTTCGAAAGGAGGTAGGAAAAAACATAAAAGATAAAAAGCGAGACAAAAGAAGTAAGGACGGAGCTCCGTCCCGGGAAGGGAGGCTTTAAAAAGATAGAAGTTTCCAAACACCAGGAAACACTCTCACTGGCGAATCTGTGGCGAGCCTTGAAAGCTCAGAGGGCCACATAACCCTCTATTTTTTTTTTTTTTTAAGATTTTTTAAAACCCACAGATTACCCGCCAAACGGTAACTCCCAGTGAAGAAGCAGCGCAGACGCCTGCATACGCCATTAGCAAGCGGGGGCTGGGCAGGGAGGAGCCGGCTGAACTGCTTAGAGAGAGGACTGGGCTTGAATGCCGCGAGAACAATTTGAGAGAACTGGGGAGAGCAAAGCAGACTGTGGGATAGCTTCCCCACGAAAAGGCGGAAAGCTCTAACCTATGACTCGGCCAGCCCCGCTCACAGAATAAAGGACTGAGCAGAGTGAGCCGGCTGTGGTCGGCCCATCCCCCATCCCCCGCCGAGACAGGCAGGGAGGGCAGCCAGAGCCGGAGGGGGCAACCGTGGCCCCAGAAAGGCATCTGATACAAACTGCACACAGGCTTGTTGCTAATCAGGACTTCTTGGGCTCGGGCCGATCGATATCCCCCTGAGAAGGTACACCGGTTATACACCCAGAAAACTGAGTGGCAGGGACTGGGGAGGCGATAAGTCGCAGAGACCGCGCTCGCCAAACACCTGGTCCCCTGAGCTGCTCGGACCGGGGAAGGCACAAAACGCAGGCCCAACCAAGTCTGCGCCTTTGTGGAGTACCTGAGAACCTGAACTTGAGCCGCTCAGACCTGGGAAGTGCATACAACCCGGTGCTGGCCTCAGACAGTTCCCGGCAGAGCAACCTAGAGCCTGTGCAGTATAGACTGGGACAGCATACGTGCTGTGAGCGGGGGCAAACCCAGTGTGGCCGAGACGCTGCGAGCACTCCCCACAGACGCCAGAGATATTCGTCTGCAGCGTTCCTCCCTTCCCAGAACAGGACTGAACAACTGAGCCTTAAAAAGTGTCCAACCACCCGCTAGTATCAGGGCGGAAATTAGACACTGAAGAGACCAGCAAACAGAAGCTAAAACAGAGGGAACCACCTTGGAAATGACAGATAGAGACGTCTAGAGGCTACTCCAAGAATAAGACCAAAAACCAGAGGCAAGAGGCTTAAGGCCAAATCCTGAGAACACCAGAGAACTCCTGACTCCAGGGAACATTAATCGATAGGAGCTCATCAAACGTCTCCATACCTACACTAAAACCAAGCACCACCCAAGGGTCAACAAGTTCCAGAGCAAGACATACCACGCAAATTCTCCAGTAACACAGGAAACTAGCCCTGAGCTTCAATATACAGGCTGCCCAAAGTCACTCCAAACCCACTGACATCTCATAACTCATTATGGACACTACACTGCACTCCAGAGAGAACAAATCCAGCTGCACCCACCAGAACACCGACACAAGCTTCCATAACCAGGGAACTTTGACAAGTCACCTGTCCAACCCCACACACAGAGAGGAAACTACATAATAAAGAGATCTCCACAAACGGCCAGAAGAAGGAAAGGCCACCCCAAGCAAAGCATTATAAGCAAGATGAAGAGGCAGAGAAATACCCAGCAAATAAAGGGACAAGATAAATGCCCACCAACACAAACAAAAGAGGAAGATATAGGGAATCTACCTGATAAAGAATTTCGAATTTTGGTGGTGAAAATGATTCAAAATCTTGAAAGCAAAATGGAGTTACAGATAAATAACCTGGAGAAAAGGATTGAGAAGATGGAAGAAAGGTTTAAGAAGGACTTAGAGGAAATAAAAAAGAGTCAATATACAATGAATAATGCAATAGATGAGATCAGAAACACTCTGGAGGGAACAAACAGTAGAATAACAGAGGCAGAAGACAGGATAAGCGAGCTAGAAGATAGAATTGTAGAAATAAATGAAACAGAGAGGAAAAAAGAAAAACAAATTAAAAGAAATGAGAACAATATTAGAGACCTCTGGGACAATGTTAAACGCTCCAACATTCGAATCATAGGAGTCCCAGAAGAAGAAGACAAAAAGAAAGACCATGAGAGAATACTTGAGGAGATAATAGTTGAAAACTTCCCTAAAATAGGAAAAGAAATAATCACCCAAGTCGAAGAAACCCAGAGAGTCCCCAACAGGATAAACCCAAGGCGAAATACTCCAAGACACATATTAATCAAATTAACAAAGATCAAACACAAAGAACAAATATTAAAAGCAGCAAGGGAAAAACAGCAAATAACACACAAGGGGATTCCCATAAGGATAACAGCCGATCTTTCAACAGAAACTCTTCAGGCCAGGAGGGAATGGCAAGACATACTTAAAGTGATGAAAGAAAATAACCTACAGCCCAGACTACTGTACCCAGCAAGGATCTCATTCAAATATGAAGGAGAAATCAAAAGCTTTACAGACAAGCAAAAGCTGAGAGAATTCAGCATTACCAAACCAGCTCTCTAACAAATGCTAAAGGATCTTTTCTAGACAGGAAACACAGAAAGGGTGTATAAACTCGAACCCAAGGCAATAAAGAAAATGGCTACGGGATCGTACTTACCAATAATTACCTTAAATGTAAATGGGTTGAATGCCCCAACCAAAAGACAAAGGCTGGCTGAATGGATACAAAAACAAGACCCCCATATATGTTGTCTGCAAGAGACCCACCTCAAAATGAGGGACACATACAGACTGAAAGTGAAGGGCTGGAAAAAGATATTCCAGGCAAATAGAGACCAAAAGAAAGCAGGAGTAGCAATACTCATATCAGATAAAATAGACTTTAAAACAAAGGCTGTGAAAAGAGACAAAGAAGGAAACTACATAATGATCAAAGGATCAATCCAAGATGAAGATATAACAATTATAAATATTTATGCACCCAACATAGGAGCACCACAATATGTAAGACAATTACTAACAAGTATGAAAGGGGAAATTAACAATAATGCAATAATAGTGGGAGATTTTAATACCCCACTTACATCTATGGATAGATCAACTAAACAGAAAATTAACAAGGAAACACAAACTTTAAATGATACAATAGACCAGTTAGACCTAATAGATATCTATAGGACATTTCACCCCAAAACAATGAATTTCACCTTTTTCTCAAGTGCACACGGAACCTTTTCCAGGATAGATCACATCCTGGGCCATAAATCTAGCCTTGGTAAATTCAAAAAAGTTGAAATCATTCCATGCATCTTTTCTGACCACAATGCAGTAAGATTAGATCTCAATTACGGGAGAAAAACCATTAACAATGCCAACATATGGAAGCTGAACAACACGCTGCTGAATAATGAACAAATCATAGAAGAAATCAAAAAAGAAATCAAAATATGCATAGAAATGAATGAAAATGAAAACACAACAACCCAAAACCTCTGGGACACTGTAAAAGCAGTGCTAAGGGGGAAGTTCATAGCAATACAGGCACACCTCAAGAAACAAGAAAAAAGTCAACTAAATAACCTAACTCTACATTTAAAGCAACTAGAAAAGGAAGAAATGAAGAACCCCAGGGTCAGTAGAAGGAAAGAAATCATAAAAATTAGGGCAGAGATAAATGCAAAAGAAACAAAAGAGACCATAGCAAAAATCAACAAAGCCAAAAGCTGGTTCTTTGAGAAGGTAAATAAAATTGACAAACCACTAGCCAGACTTATCAAGAAATAAAGGGAGAAGAACCAAATCAATAAAATTAGAAATGAAAATGGAGAGATCACAACTGACAACAGAGAAATACAAAGGATTATTAGAGAATACTATCAGGAATTATATGGCAATAAAATGAATAACCTGGAAGAAATGGACAAATTCCTAGGAAAGTACAACTTTCCAAAACTGAACCAGGAAGAAATAGAAAATCTGAAGAGACCCATCACAAGCACAGAACTAGAGGCTGTAATCAAGAATCTTCCAGCAAACAAAAGCCCAGGTCCAGACGGCTTCACAGCCGAACTCTACCAAAAATTTAGAGAAGAGCTAACACCTATTCTACTCAAACTCTTCCAGAAAATTGCTGAGGAAGGGAAACTTCCAAACTCATTCTATGAGGCCACCATCACCCTAATCCCAAAACCTGGTAAAGACCCCACAAAAAAAGAAAACTACAGGCCAATATCACTGATGAACATAGATCCAAAAATCCTTAACAAAATTCTAGCAATCAGAATGCAACAACATATTAAGAAGATCATACATCATGACCAAGTGGACTTTATCCCAGGAATGCAAGGATTCTTCAATATCCGCAAATCAATCAACGTAATACACCACATTAACAAACTGAAAAATAAAAATCATATGATTATCTCAATAGATGCAGAGAAAGCCTTCGATAAAATTCAACATCCATTTATGATAAAAACCCTCCAGAAAGTGGGAATAGAAGGGACATACCTCAACATAATAAAAGCTATATATGACAAACCCACAGCAAACATTATCCTCAATGGTGAAAAACTGAAAGCATTTCCCCTAAAGTCAGGAACAAGACAAGGGTGCCCACTCTCACCACTACTATTCAACATAGTTCTGGAAGTTTTGGCCACAGCAATCAGAGCAGAAAAAGACATAAAAGGAATACAAATTGGAAAAGAAGAAGTAAAACTTTCATTGTTCGCTGATGACATGATCCTCTACACAGAAAACCCTAGAGACTCTACCAGAAAACTACTAGAGCTAATCAATGATTACAGTAACGTTGCAGGATATAAAATCAACACACAGAAATCCCTTGCATTCCTATTCACTAATAATGAGAAAATAGAAAGAGAAATTAAGGAAACTATTCCATTCACTGTTGCAACGAAAAGAATTAAATACTTAGGAATATATCTACCTAAGGAAACAAAAGACTTATACATAGAAAACTATAAAACACTACTGAAAGCAATCAAAGAAGACACTAATAGATGGAGAAATATACCATGTTCATGGATTGGAAGAATAAATATTGTAAAAATGAGTATACTACCCAAAGTAATTTATACATTCAATGCAATCCTTATCAAGCTACCAATGATATTTTTCACAGAACTAGAACAAATAATCTCACAATTTGTATGGAAATACAAAAAACCTCAAATAGCCAAAGCAATCTTGAGGAAGAAAAATGGAACTGGGGGAATTAACCTGCCGGACTTCAGGCTCTACTACAAAGCCACAGTCATCAAGACAGTATGGTACTGGCATAAAGACAGAAATATAGATCAATGGAACAAAATAGAAAGCCCAGAGATAAATCCACGCACCTATGGACACCTTATCTTTGACAAAGGAGGCAAGAATGTAAAATGGAGAAAAGACAGTCTCTTTAACAAGTGGTGCTGGGAAAACTGGTCAGCCACCTGTAAAAGAATGAAACTAGAACACTTCCTAACACCATACACCAAAATAAACTCAAAATGGATTAGAGAGCTAAATGTAAGACCAGAAACTATAAAACTCCTAGAGGAGAACGTAGGCAAAACACTCTCCGACATAAATCACAGCAGGATCCTCCATGACCCACCTCCCAGAATATTGGAAATAAAAGCAAAAATAAACAAATGGGACCTAATTAAAATCAAAAGCTTCTGCACAGCAAAGGAAACTATAAGCAAGGTGAAAAGACAGCCTTCAGAATGGGAGAAAATAATAGCAAATGAAGCAATGGATAAAGGATTAATCTCCAAAATATACAAGCAGCTCCTGCAGCTCAATTCCAGAAAAATAAATGACCCAATCAAAAAATGGGCCAAAGAACTAAACAGACATTTCTCCAGAGAAGACATAAAGATGGCTAACAAACACATGAAAAAATGCTCAACATCCCTCATAATCAGAGAGATGCAAATCAAAACCACAATGAGATACCATTTCACACCAGTCAGAATGGCTGCTATCCAAAAGTCTACATGCAATAAATGCTGGAGAAGATGTGGAGAGAAAGGAACCCTCTTACACTGTTGGTGGGAATGCAAACTAGTACAGCCACTATGGAGAACAGTGTGGAGATTCCTCAAAAAACTGGAAATAGAACTGCCATACGATCCAGCAATCGCACTCCTGGGCATACACACTGAGGAAACCAGAATTGAAAGAGACACATGTACTCCAATGTTCATTGCAGCACTGTTTATAATAGCCAGGACATGGAAGCAACCTAGATGTCCATCTGCAGATGAATGGATAAGAAAGCTTTGGTACATATACACAATGGAGTATTATTCAGCCATTAAAAAGAATACATTTGAATCAGTTCTAATGAGGTGGATGAAACTGGAGCCTATTATACAGAGTGAAGTAAGCCAGAAAGAAAAACACCAATACAGTATACTAACGCATATATATGGAATTTAGAAAGATGCAAATGATAACCCTGTATACGAGACAGCAAAAGAGACACAGATGTATAGAACAGTTTTTGGGACTCTGTGGGAGAGGGTGAGGGTGGGATGATTTGGGAGAATGGCATTGAAACACGTATGTTGTCATATGTGAAACGAATCACAAGTTCAGGGTCAATGCATGATATAAGATGCTCGGGGCTGGCATGCTGGGATGACCCAGAGGGAGGATAAAGGGAGGAGGGAGGTGGGAGGGGGGTTCAGGAGGGGGAACTTATGTAAACCCGGGGCAAATTCATGTCAATGTATGGCAAAACCAACCAGTGTAATATTGTAAAATAATTTGCCTCCAATAAAAAATAAGTTAATTACAAAAAAAAAAAGAGGCTAAATATGGTCATTGATGCATATCAATTCTGAAATCCAGTTGGAACTGTCTTGATTGGGAAGTTTATTGACTCAGTTTTATTCCTTTCCTATAGCTCTCTAAGGCTCTGCCTTCTGGGCTTCTGTTGACATCTTCTGAGTTATCCTCTTTTCTAAGGAAAGGTGCCTGTATTTGCAGCTGAATCAGAGAAGGCAGTGGAAACCCACTCCAGCACTCTTGCCTAGAAACTCCCATGGACAGAGGAGCCTGGTAGTCTGCAGCCCATGGGGTTGCGAAGGGTCAAACACGACTGAGCGACTTCACTTTCACTTTTCACTTTCATGCATTGGAGAAGGAAATGGCAACCCACTCCAGTGTTCTTGCCTGGAGAATCCCAGGGACAGGGGAGCCTGGTGGGCTGCTGTCTATGGGGTCGCACAGCTTCAGACACGATTGAAGTGACTTAGCAGCAGCAGCTGAATGGTCTCCTCGTTTGCTTCTTGCCTATAAGTTTGTGGGTTCAGTGCTTCTTTCTTTTCTTTTGTTATTCAGTTGATAAGTCATGTCTGACTCATCATGAGGAGCCTGCCAGGCTCCTCTATCCAGGCGATTTTCCAGGTAAGAATCCTGGAGTAGGTAGCCATTCCCTTCTCCAGGGGATCTTCCTGACCCAAGGATTGAACTTGGGTCTCCTGCATTGCAGGCAGACTCTTTACCATCTGAGACACCAGGAGATCAGAAAATGCCAACCCAAAATATGCCACTCTAGCATAATGATTATTTCAAGCTGAAGGCAATTGAGAAAAAGAGTACAGGACGAACTCTCTACCTTCCGACAATGTACCTGAAAGCAGGATAATAAATTCCTCTCGTGACAATGTCCCTCTTACCCTTTAGGTACCAAGTAGGGAATACCAATTTTATCAACAGAGATGAGAAGGCACTGAGAGTCTACTAACTTGTCATTATCTATGATCAGTTTCCCATATATTTGCCCTTCTACAATTTGCCATCCCTAGAAGCTTAAATTTCCTTTTCTTCATATTGTCATTTCTCTTTAAATGTATCCTTCTTTGTCTAAATGATACAAAAGCCTCCAAGTTTAGCTATATCTTTAGAAATTTTCTCTTGTTTTTATGAAGACTGCCCCATTCTGCCCCATGCCACATAAAACTTTTATCATCAAATAAATGCATATACTTTTTGATATTAATCTTTTTGTTTTCAGTTTATTTCACAGATCCAGCTGGAGAACCTAAGAGAGTGAGAAGAATTTTCTTCCCCTCCAGTCTGAAGTCATAAAAAAAAAAGGATGAAGGAATATGAGTGATGTGATAGAGTTTGCACTAATGAAGCTTAATTGGATGTGGATGAGAAGATTGGATAAAGAACACACCAGGGAAACAATCAACTTTCTGGCTGGATGAATGACTGGGCTTTGATGCCATATACCAAAGTGTCAAACACAGGAGGAAGAGCAGCAAAACATTTTAAGAGAAGACAAAGTGGTTTTTACATTAGACAGGTTCTTGGCCTTGCCCAGTCAATAGAACTTGATTAGAGTCCAGACAGGAAATGCAGGCAAGGCTTTTGGGACCTCTGATACAGCAGGAGGAATGAGAACAAGAAACAGGTTTCCTTGCTGGTTCCCTGAGTTGGGGGCAAGCTGGTTTCTTATATGGGGTGAGGATACAATGTGTCCAAGGGTGAGGCCAGAGGGGTGGCGTAGGTGTTTCCTCCACTCCTTTGGTGGTGTTTAGTGCAGAGGGCATGCACAGTACCCTGCTTTTGCTCCTGATACCCTGTTTTTCCTCCAGGTTCTTCAGAAGTGTCAGTATGGTCTTTTTAAAATCTCTATCTTTTAAAAAAATATTTATTTACTTATTTATTTATTTGGCTTCCTTGGACCTTAGTTGCATCATGCAGGATCTTCTATATGTCATGCCAGATATTTCATTGCAGCGCTCAGACTCCCTAGCTGTGGTGCATGGGCTTAATTGCTCTATGACACATGGGATCTTAGTTCCCCAACCAGGGATTGAATTCTCAGCCCCTGCATTGCAGGGTATATTCTTAAGGGCTGGACCACCAGGGAAGTCCCCTGATCTCTTTGTATCTTGTTGTTCATGATTTGCCCCAACTTTGCATGCACACAGTTATTTTTAGTCGCTTATAATTTCTTTGTATTTTGTTGCTCAAGGAGAGGTTTGTCCAAGTGCAAGCACAGCAGCACTGCAGCAAAGGGTCCCAGTCTCAGCTTTTTTGCTGTGTCATGTTTAAGTCCGTATACTTGTATGACATCCAATATACATCCAGTTGTACGTGTTTGCATGGACACACACACATACACACACCCTTACAGCTCAGGAAAGCTCACTGGACTGAAGATGAAGATTTCAGATGAATTTAGCTTTTATTAGCAGCAAGTCTGATACCTACCCAAGTAGATTCCTTCTAATATCTGAATTTGAATTTAAATTCTAATCAATTTCTGCCCCCCTCCCCAACTGGAGACACTAGTACTAGTGTCTAACTAGTTGCTCAAGCAAAAAAAAAAAAAATTCAAACCTGGAAGTCATTCTTAATTAGTCTTTGTCCTGTATTTCCCACCGCACTGCATCGGCAAGTCCTATTAACTCTACCTTTTCACTTTTCTCCATTGTCACCACTATCATCATTACCACTGTTAAGACCTTATCAGCTTGTGCCTGATCAATTGCAATGGTTTACAAATTTCCTATTTTGACTCTATTCTCCATGGATTTTATTTATTTATTTTATTCTATATAAAATTCATTCTCCAACATCATCTTTACAAAAAATTATTTTTAATTGGAGTGATTTGAAAAGACCCTGATGTTGGGAAAGATTGAGGGCAGGAGGAAAAGGGGACGACAGGATGAGATGGTTGGATGGCATCACCGATTCGATGGACATGGGTTTGGGTGGACTCCGGGAGTTGGTGATGGACAAGGAGGCCTGGCGTGCTGCAGTTCATGGGGTCACAAAGAGTCGGTCATGACTGAGCGACGGAACTGAACTGATTCACAAAATTGTGTTGGTTTCTGCCATACAATGTGAGTCAGCCATGCTGCTGCTGCTGCTGCCTCACTTCAGTTGTGTCCGACTCTGTGTGATCCCATAGACGGCAGCCCACCAGGCTCCGCCGTCCCTGGGATTCTCCAGGCAAGAACACTGGAGTGGGTTGCCATTTCCTTCTCCAAAAGAGGGAATGTATAAATTTAAATGTATTAATTGTATACTGGTCTCATTTCAAACACAGAAAGTGCTGCCCACTCCTTTTTGTTCCACTGATACAAGAGTTTTAATTCTTATGGCCAAAGTATGTGTTTCAGTCTAACACATTTTATGACAGAGAGAGGTCATGCCTTAAGTTAACAAATACTGCTACATATTTTAGCTTTGTAGAAACAAGGCTTCTTTTCCCTCCCTCATTATACAGAGTAATAAATTTTCTGAGTGTCCATATAATAAGAAAAGCCTCCATATTTTTCACTGTGGAAATACTACTCCTGATCAACTGTTATAGCTGTGCATTTTATAGAAATGTCTCAGTTCTACAATGAAGAACTAAAGAATGATTGTTTTTATGCTGCTCACAGACTCAGTAAGCCTGTAAAATATACATTAGTGAGCAATTCTCATCTTTAAAAATTTTTCTTTAGCCAGGTTATTTCTTCCACATACTACTGCTATACTACAGTACCATTAGGATTTTAAATCATTAGGAATACCTTTTCTATACAGGCCCCATTGATTATGTGTACATAATTTTAGTTGTATTAGTAAAAGAAATACTTAAAATTGACAAGTCAAGTGAGCAGTAACATTAACCTCCAAACAACTAAGTCACCACCTACTTGGTTCCCTATTTTAAGTATACTGAGTTGAGACTAGATTGGTAAGTTAACTTATAAACTGATTCAGTATAAGCAAGCAGTTGTCTGGGGATTTTTGATATATTAACAGCAATGTATGAGTCAGCCATAATGATACATACGTTCCCTCCCTCTTGAACCTCCCTGCAACCCCCTCATTCCATTCCACCCCTCTAAGTTGTCACAGAGCACCAGGTTGAGCTCCCTGTCTTATATAGCAACTGCCCACTAGCAATCTACTTTGCACATGGTAATGTATATGTTTCAATGCTACTCTCTCAATCTGTCCCACCCTTTCCTTCCCTCCATGTGTCCACAAGTCTGTTCTCTATGTCTGTGTCTCTTTCCCTGCCCTGCAATTAGGTTCATCAGTACCATTTTTCTAGATTCCACATATATGTGTTAATGTATATGTTTTTCTATGACTTACTTCACTCTGTATAACAGGTTCTAGGTTCCTCCATCTCAGTAGAACTGACTCAAATTTGTTCCTTTTATGACTGAGCAATAAAGCAGAGACATTACTTTGCCAACAAAAGTCCATCTAGTCAAGGCTATGGTTTTTCCAGTGGTCATGTATGGATGTGAGAGTTGGACTGTGAAGAAAACTGATCGCCGAAGAATTGATGCTTTTAAACTGTGGTGCTGGAGAAGACTCTTGAGAGTCCCTTGGACTGCAAGGAGATCCAACCAGTCCATTCTAAAGGAGATCAATCCTTGGTGTATATATGTACCATAACTTCTTTATCCATTCATCTGTCAATGGGCATCTAGGCTGCTTCCATATCCTGGTTATTATAAATAGTGCTGCAGCCACATTATCTTAAAAAGGTAAATCAGATTGTTATTCCTAGTTAAATGCCTCTAGGGCTTCTCTTTGTACTTTGAAGAAAATTAATGTTCGTACTATGTGCAACAAGGCCTTCAGGTTCCTTTCTATTTACTTCTCTTGACCAACCTCCTCTATCAGTGCTGGACTGTGCTCTAAATCCAGTCCACTCCCCAGCTACAGACCTCTGGGAACACCAAGCTTGTTCCTACCTCGTCTAGGGCCCTTCCCCTTGCTCCATCTGTGGCATGCTCTTTCTTGCTATTTTAGATCTTAGTTTAATGTCACCTCCTCACAGAAACCTTCCTTGACCCTCAACTGAAATAGCACCATGTCTGTAATTTCATCCCAGTCCTCAGCACTCCCTGCTATCTCTCTATCCATCTACCTACCTACCTATCCATCGCCAAAGACAGAATATTCCAGACAGTGAAGGAGACTGTTTTAGTCAGGCTATTACAACAGAAAGAGCAGTCATTAATGAAGATTGACTCAAACGAAAAGAAAGAGATCTCGAGTTTTATAGCGATAGGAAAAGGAGGAAGCTGACAGCAGTTCTTATGGGAGTTATGAAGAAGGGGAATATGTGAGAACTGAGCAGTGGGCTGTTTCTCACAGCACAGAAAGTGATCCCAATACTGCTGCTTTCTGTGAGCACAGGCCTTAGATAAAGTTCAACGTTCTCTTCCTCTGTCTCTTAAATGAGAAATTTATATGTATTTGAAATAAAACTTAATAGTTTCAATTTGATCAGATGCCCAAGAGGTCACTTGCCCAAGACATTACTTTTTATGACTTAAAGTCAATTTTTAAAAACTCTTCACGAGCTCATCTGAACCCCTACACACCCCTGGGCCGGGTGACTGTGACTGAGGGTGACACTCAGGGACTCAGTCTCATCTGAACCCCCCCACATCTCTGGGCCAGGTGACTGTGGCTGAGGGTGGCACTCAGGGACTCAGTCTTCTCTGTATGAACTAGGAACTGCCTCCTGGGAAGGTGGGATGAAGACTGATCAAGGAAACTCTCTGTGTCTGTTCTACTTCCAGGAAAACCAAAGTTTAAGAAGGAGGGAACTTCAGCTGGGGGTAAAAGTACCTGTAAAAGATGTAGCAAATCATAATGTGCCCCCCACCCCCAGCCCCCTTTGCTGCTGGTCCCAGTGGCTACCTGCAGAACTTCCCACTGACCACAAAATGAAGACTGCCTTAAAATCAATTTTGAATTGAATTATGTTTTATCTACATAATAATTAATATTTAGATTAATATGCTGAATATGATAGAAAGTCAGATTTCCCAACCAATACTCTATATAATTACATAAAATCACAGAATATTAAAGCTGGTGGAGACCTCAGCCATTCCAAACCCCAATTTTACAAATGAGGAGACTGAGGACCAGGCTCAGGCTCCTGATTTCTAGTCCATATTTCTTTTCAATAGGTTATTTCTCCACTCCTTAAAACATGGAAACAAAAGTCAATAAAACTATTTTATTATTTTTCAAATAAAAATCTCAAACTTTGTCTGTACTGGGTTGAATAGAGTGGCACTAGTGGTAAAGACTCTGTCAATGCAGGTTGATGCAAGAGACATGAGTTCAGTCCCTGAGTCAGGAAGATCCGCTGGAGTAGGAAAAGGCAACCCACTCCAGTATTCCTGCCTGGAAAATCCCATGGACAGAGGAGCCTGGCAGGCTACAGTCCGTGGGGCTGCAGAGAGTCAAACATGACTGAGCAACTAAGCAGCAGCAAAATACATGTTCTTCTGGAACCTCAAGAAGAAACCTTATCTGAAGTAAGAATTTTTGCCACTGTAGTTTAGTAATGGGTCTTGAGATGAGATTGTTTTTTCCACTTGGAGTGGCCCTAAATCCACTGACAAGTGTTCTTATACGAGAAAGGTACAAACAGACATAGACAGAGAGAGGAAGGCAGTGTGAAGAGGGAGGCAGAGACTGGCGTAAAGTGCCTACAGTGCAAGGGGCACCAAGGATTGCTGGCTAACACTGGAAGCCAAAAGAAAGGCATAAAAGTTTCCCTCAGAACCTCCAGAAGAAACCAAGCCGATTGTCACTTTGATTTCGGATTTCTAAGCTCCAGAACTATAAGAATAAGTTCTTTTTGTTTCAGGCTGCCTGGTAGTTTTTCTTGGTATTGTTAGGGGAACCAGCCACTGACTGAAACCACCTGCCTGACCAGACACAATAGTAAACACTTGCATGATCTATCTTACAACAGGAAGTCCTAGTAAGGAATGTGAAACTAACAAGCTAACCCCAACCAGAAGAATTCAGGGAAGGTTAAAAGGAGAGAGGAGACACCACGTGTCCTACCAACCACCCAGAATCACTCTCACTGGAATCCATCTGGGTTGAGCATTGAATGCACCACCAGGAAGGACGCTGAGTCAAAGATATTAGCCAGAGGTAACCCGGAAACTAAGTCAATCACCATAAAACCTGAGACTATGAGCAACATGGCAGAGCAGTTCTCCTGGTTTCCCTTACACTGCTGCTCTCCACTGGGTACACTTTCTCAATAAAATCTCTTGCTTTGTTAGCACATACGTCTCCTCCTACAATTCATTTCTGAGTGTTAGACAAGAGCCCACACTCGGGCCCTGGAAGGGGTCTCCCTTCCTGCAATAATGATTTGTTATGCCATCCTAGGAAACTAATGCATCTCCCTGTTGAGTTTCCTTCCTGTGCACTTGTCTCCCACAGCAATCAGAGTGATCCTTTCAGAACCCAAGTCAGATCATGCCTTTGCTTTACTCAGAGCTCTCCAGTGGCTCCCGTCTTAGAGCAAAAGCTAATGTCTGCTCAAAGACCTTCAAAGCCTTTGCCATTGGGCAGTAATGCTCTGGTTCTAGTTACCTTTCCAGCCACATCTCTTAACCAACCCTCTCATGAGCCCTCCCAGCACCTCCAGAATACAGACTCTAACTATACTGAAGCATTCCTGGAACTCATTTCTCAGGAATGAGTTTCTTTTCCCCAGGACAAAAGTCTAGAATGCTATTGTCCCCAAGCTGTTTCTCTTGGCTTATTTCCTTACCATTGTCAACTCTCAAATATCACAGTATCAGAAAGAGGCCTCCTCAGAACACCCTACATAAAATAGTGTCCCTCTTCTGTCTTCTCCTTACTCTGCACCTGGCATCTTGTAAACATATAGGCAAATATGAATATAGACATGGATATAGATTATTTGTTATACAATTAGTCTCTCTCAGTAGAATGCAATCTCTTTGAAGACAGGGATTTTTTTTTTTTTTTGCTGCTGGATTCTCATTACCTATGTCTGAAAAGTTATATCTCTGTGTTTTTCCTGTCCTTTGACACATCACAATTACTTTGCATTAAAGATATTTCTTTACATGTCTCATCTCTTCTAGAAGATTGCAAGCTTCTTAAAGCTGAGAACTCTGTTTTATTCATACCTATCTCAGTTTCTCCCTCTGCATAAGCCAAGAAAGTACTTTGTAAATAGTCAAAGCTGACTCATTGAAACTTCCATTGTTTTGAGATTTCGTCACTGCCAACAGGCAGGTGTGGCGTGGGCTAAAGTATTTTATCTAAACATATAAGGAAATTTTTTTCTTTCATTATTTTAACTAACATCTCATGAAGTTGTCTGAACCATTTAAGTAGTTCTCTAAGATAACTATTTCTAGGTACCATACTCATAAATTTTTCAAGTTAATTTTGTGAAAATGAACCTGATATGCCAATTAAAATCTTGTTTATTCACTACTTTGAGTCCCTTAGGATTTTTGGAAGCAGAACTCTTAACTATCTAAAATAAAGGTGTCAGCAAGGCAAAGACTTGGTCATATAGGGACAGAATGAAGGGACAAAGTAGGTGATTAAAGAGTTAATCCCACTAGGGGATTATAAATCAGAAAACGTGGGAAACTTCTGTAAATTAATAATTACTCAAGAAAGCATGTTGGCTTAACCACAAAACCAAGCGGATTTGCTTAGCAACAAACCATGCAACAGAAGCATGAAACATGCCCCCAAACAGTAAAACAATCGTGGCATGAGCCCCACATCCTGTCCAGTGAGCTCAGTAAGTTAATGACCCCCCCACCCCCCTCCAAATAGGCTCTGTGCACACAAAACACAGTCATTTATGGGAAGATGATTTTTCAAAATGAAAGACTCTCATTGTACTGGGACCTGAAAATATTTTTCTGAAGTGCTGTGAGAGTTCTGTCCTGACCATATAGGGAGGGACAAATAAACTTCTCTTTTCTATCTGGGGGAGAAATTGATGATGGAAATGTGATGCTACTCAAGAACGACAAAGAAGGTTTTCTCCCCCTCCCCACTTTTCCTTTGATTATAAAACTGTAACCAAGTAAGTTCTCAGGGTGAGGCATTTGTCACTCCCCTGTTAGTAAGCCTCATAATCATCTTCTTTTATTTTAATAAATCACTTTTTAAAAAATATTATTTATTTACTTTAATAGGAGGATAATTACTTTACAGTATTGTGATGGTTTTTGCAATACATCACTGTGAATCAGCCATAGATATACATGTATCCCTTCCCTCCTGAACTCCCTTCCCACTTCCCTTCCCACCCTGTGCCTCCAGGTTGTCACAGAGCACCGGCTTTGTTGCCCTGTGTCATACATCAGACTAACACTGGTTATCTGTTTTATATATGGTAATGTATATGTTTCCATACTATTCTCTCAAATCATCCCACCCTCTAGCTAGGACATAGAAGCAACGTAGATGTCCATTGGCAGGTGAATGGATAAGGAAGTTGTGGTACATATACACAATGAAATATTATTTAGCTATAAAAATGAAAACATTTAAGTCAGTTCTGATGAGGTGGATGCACCTAGAGCCTATTATATAGAGTGAAGTAAATCAGAAAGAGAAGACAATACCATATTTAAATGTATATATATGGAATCTAGAAAGATGGTACTGAGGATCCTACATTCAGGGCAGCAAAGGAGACACAGAAGTAATAAATCACATCTTATCCACCACTTTGCTCTTGCTAAATTCTTCTCTGCATTGAGACATAAAGAACTGTGGTGCCAGAGCCCTTCAGAACCCCTCTGAAATGACACCAGTCGGTTTCAGTCAGGGGCATGGGCTCTTGAAATTTTTCCAAGGAGGATTTGCAATGGGCATAAAACATCTTTAAATTAGGACTGGAAATTCAAAGTTTAAATGAACTTTATTAAGCAATTGTGCCAAATCTGTATGAGTTTAAAATATAAGAAGAATCAGGAAGGATTAACCCTTTTTTATTTTACTTAAATTTTAGTTTAAAATGATGACACTCTGAGTAATTGTTTGACTATAATATGACTAAATATAATTTGAGTAATCATACCAAAGATGTTAGAGTAATAGTGGGAGAGGTCAGATTCTAAGATCCTTGAAGGCAAAGAGCAGGGTTGGGGGGGGTCGGTTGTATGTTTTATTTGTGTTTTTAGGTTCCTGGACAATACCTGGCACACATGCTGTGCTGTGCTGTGCTTAGTCGCTCAGTCATGTCCAACACTTTTTGACCCCATGGACTGCAACCCGCCAGAAACTCTGTCCATGGGGATTCTCCAGATAAGAATACAGGAATGGCTTACCATGCCCTTCTCCAGAGAATCTTCCCAACCCAAGGATCAATCCCAGGTCTTCCACTTGAAGGCGGATTCTTTACCAACTGAGCCACCAGGGCAGCCCTAGAATACTGGAATGGATAGCCTATCTCTTCTCCAGGGAATCTCCCTGACCCAGGAATCGAATTGGGGTCTTCTGCATTGCAGGTGGATTCTTTACCAGCTGAGCTACCAGGGAAGCCCCTGGCACACATGAAGTGTTCAGTAAATGATTATTGAAATAACCTGGGTTTTAACCTCCACTCATCAGAATAAAAGGCATCAATAATAGTTCCAGGTCAGGAAATCCCCTTGCTTCCCAAAATGTGCCAATTCAGTTCATGTCCTTTCCCACAAAACTCTCAAAAACTTCTCCTATCTCTTCTCTAACCTCATGTAACCCTGACTGTCACTTCTCAAATGAGTCCTTGGGGTGTTAGTCCAGTTCTCTGTACAAGTCGTTAATCTCAAGTCTTTTATCAATTTATCAACTCTTTTTCAGAGGGCAAAGAGCATTTCCTATCTTTGCATTCAATGGAACAAAAACTGTTAACATCCTGTGGCTATAATCCCTTTACACTTGGATTGTGTAATGATTGATTGTATGATTCAGAACAGCCTAGGAACCTAATGACCTTTGACCTTCCTAATCACCCCTGGAGGTGGAGCAGTTGCTTGTCTACAACTCTTGAGTACCTTTGTCAAGTAATATGATTAGAATTGTAATCTGTGCTGAAGATTCTCTCTCTCTCATTTGTGGTTTCTCTCTGAATCAGGGGAGAAGGCCAGTCCACCCCTGAATTCCATCCCTTAATTCCATTTTTGTCATTGTTCAGTCACTAAGTCATGTCTGATTCTTTATGACCCCACGGACTGCAGCCCACCAGGGTCCCCTGTCCTCCACTATCTCCCAGAGTTTGCTCAAACTCATGTCCATTAAGTCGGTAATGCTGTCCAGCCATGTCATCCTCTGCTGTCCCCTTCTCATTTTGCCTTCAATCTTTCCAGCATCAGGGTCTTTTCCAATAAGCCGGCTCTTTGCATCAGGTGGCCAAAGTATTGGAGCTTCAGCATCAGTCCTTCCAATGAATATTCAGGGTTGATTTCCTTCAGGACTGACTGGTTTGATCTCCTAGCATTCTAAGGGACTCCCAAGAGTCATTACAATTTGAAAGCACTTTTGGGAGTCCCTTAGACTGCAAGGATTTTTAAAGGGAGAAATGAGGAGTTAATTACAGTTAATCATTTGGAGAGGGGTCAGAGTTTTGGGGCTTCCCAGGGGGCACTAGTGGTAAAGAATCCTCCTGCCAATGCAGGAGATGCAAGAGAAGTAGTTTCAACCCCAGGGTCGGGAAGACCCCCTGGAGTAGGAGATGACACCCCACTCCAGTATTCTTGCCAGGAAAATTCCGTGGGCAGAAGAGCCTGGTGGGCTACAATCCATGGGGCCGCAAAGAGTCAGACATGACTGAGTACTCAGAGTCTTTATTATCTTCCACTGTGTGTAGACTTTCTTCTGAATGCTTAGTGGTGATGTAACAGGCCAGTACTCCAGGACTCTTGTGCTCAGGCTAAGGTTATCATCTCCCACCTGGATGAGGACCATAGCTCGTACAGAACTCAGAGATATATTGTTACGCATATTCCTTGAGTGGGAACCAGGATCCTACCCTAGTTCAGTTCAATTCAGTTGCTCAGTCATGTCTGACTCTTTGCGACCCCATGGACTGCAGCATGCCAGGCTTCCCTGTCCTTCACCAACTCCTGGAGCTTACTCAAAATCATGTCCATCGAGTTGGTGATGCCATCCAACCATCTTATACTCTGCCATCCCCTTCTCCTGCCTTCAGTCTTTCCCAGCATCAGGGACTTTTCCAATGAGTCAGTGCTTCACATCAGTATCCTGCCCCATCACTACACTATTGTTTCTTGACTGCTGCTCTTTTGTTTCTGCATTTCCCTCCCTTCCGTGATTAGAAACTATTTGAAGCTGCTCTTTGGAAATCGAGGAACATCAAGGAAACTGAATGAAACCTATTTTCTATGAAGGAGAAATAAGGGAAAGGATTTGTATCCTGGAGAGCCCCACAGGGTCTTGCTTGACTTCATTATCTTTGTAGAGCATGTAAGACATGTTTCAACTGGTATCAATTATTGATTTTGGTGGTGTCTTGTCTGTCTCTTTGCATTTTGTGTGTGTGTGGAAACAAACAAGCTAGTTAATATAATTCTGCGTGGAGCTCCCTAATACCAAACCCACACGTTGCTTTATAGTTAGCTGTTGTTCAGTCAACCAGTCATGTCTGACTCTTTGACCCCATGGACTGCAGCAAGCCAGGCCTCCCTGTCCCTCACCATCTTCTGGAGTTTGCCCAAGTTCATGTCCATTGCATGGGTGATGTCATCCAGCCATATCATCCTCTGACACCCTCTTCTTCTTCTACCCTCAATCCTTTCCAGCATCAGGGACTTTCCCAATGAACCGGCCATTTGCATCATGTGACCAAAATACTGGAGCTTCAGTATTTTCCTTCCAATGAGTATTCAGAGCTGATATCCTTTAAGATTGACTTGTTTGATCTCCTTGCTGTCTAAGGGACTCTTAGGAGTCATCTCCAGCATCAGAGTTCAAAGGTATTCTTTGGTGCTCTGCCTTCTTTACAGTTCAGCTCTCACAGCCAGCTGTCAGTCAGTCAGTATGATCGTTCAGTCGTGTCTGACTCTTTGAGACCCCTTGAATAGCAGCACGCCAGGACTCCCTGTCCGTCCCCAGCTCCCGGAGTTTACTCAAACTCATGTCCATCGAGTCGGTGACGCCATCCAGCCATCTCATCCTCTGTCATCCCCTTCTCCTCCTGCCCCCAATCCCTTCCAGCATCAGAGTCTTTTCCAATGAGTCAGCTCTTCTCATGAGGTGGCCAAAGTATTGGAGTTTCAGCTTTAGCATCAATCCTTCCAATGAACACCCAGGACTGATCTCCTTTAGGATGGACTTGTTGGACCTCTGTGCAGTCCCAGGGACTCTCAGGAGTCTTCTCCAACACCACAGTTCAAAAGCATCAATCCTTCAGTGATCAGCTTTCTTCACAGTCCAACTCTCGCATCCATACATGACTCCTGGAACAACCATAGCCTTGACTAGATGGACCTTGGTTGGCAAAGTAATGTCTCTGCTTTTGAATATACTATCTAGGTTGGTCATAACTTTCTTTCCAAGGAGTAAGTGTCTTTTAATTTCATGGCTGCAATCACCATCTGCAGTGATTTTGGAGCCCCCAAAAATAAAGTCTGACACTGTTTCCACTGTTTCCCCATCTATTTGCCATGAAGTGATGGGACCAGATGCCATGATATTAGTTTTCTGAATGTTGAGCTTTCAGCCAACTTTTTCACTCTCTTCTTTCACTTTCATCAAGAGGCTTTACAGCTAGCTGTAGTCATGTGTAAATCACAGTCAGGAATTATGCGTAGAAATTTGCCCCAAAGTAACCTTCTCTAGCCTTCCCCAACTTGGAAATTTAATGTTTTAACTCTATTTTTCATGCTCAGACTACAATAAGTAACTTGACTGGTTTTCAGGAAGTAGCCATTATAAGAGTTAAAGTAATATAACAATATATTTCTTTTTGGGCTTCTCTGGTGGTTCAGGTGGGTAAAGAATCTGCCTGAAATGCAGGAGGCCTGAGTTTAATCCCTGGCTCAGGAAAATCCCTCGGAGAAGGGAATGGCTACTCACTCCAGTATTCTTGTCTGGGAAATTCCATGGACAGAGAAGCCTCATGGGCTACAGTCCATGGGGTTGCAAAGAGTCAGACACAAGTGAGTGACTAACACTTTCACTTTCCATAAACATATCACATCTTCTTAAGCTAATTATCTATTGACGGGCACGTGGGTAGTTCCCATGTCTTGGGTATTGTAAATATTGCTGCTATGAACAGTGGTGTACAATTATCTTTTCAGATTAGAGTCTTCCTTCCAGGTATATATCCAAGAATAGAATTACTGGATCATATGGTAGTTCTATCTTTAGCCTTTTAAGAACTTGCCATACTGTTCTCCATAGGGGCTGCACCAATTTTAGCTATATACACTTTTATCACAAGTGCGGGTTGCTGCATCCACCACTGCAGTCAATGATGCTGAACAATTCCAGCACCACAAAGATCTCTCATGTGCCTTTTATAACCGTGTCTGCCTACCCCTCCCTTTCTACCACTCCATCCCTGTGATTTCTAACATTTTATGATCATTATATAAACAAACTCATTATGTAAATGAAATCATACAGTAAGCAGCAACTTTTTGTGACTGGCTTTCTTCATTCAGCATAATTCCTTGTCAATTCATCCAGGGTGTTATGTGTGTAAAGAGTTCCTTCTTTTTATCACTATGTAATATTCCATAGCATGGATGTACTTCAGTTTGCTTAAGCTTTTCCCATGTGAAAGGACATCTGGGCTATTTTTAGATTTTACATATCAAGGTGCTGCTATGAACATTTAAGTACAGGTTTTTGTGTAAATATAATTTTTTATTTCTCTAGGATCAATGCTCTAGAGTGCAAGAACTGTATCCCACATGCCTCAGAGCTACTGAGCCCAAGGGTCAAAATGAAAGATCTCTCGTGACTTAATAAAGATACCAAGTGCTGCAACTAAGACCTGATACAGCCAAATAAATAAATAAATATTTTTTAAAGGAATAAAGAGAGAATAAGAAACTGAATAACATTTTTAAAATTAATTAAAAGACATCAAGGCTAGGCTAGGCATTGTGACCAGTCAATGAAACATGAGCAAATGACACAAAAGAGGAGGCTTAATAAGTGCTTGACTATTGAGGTTTATCCTCTTGAAATGCTAGTTCCTTGTTAGAGTTCAGCTGCCATTCTGTGAGCAACTCTACTCAACATGTGGAGAAGCTGTGCAGGAAGAAAACTAAGATGCTGGCTGACAACTCCAGCTGAGCTGCCAGGTGACAGCATCAACTTTCCATCCACGTGAGTTATCTTCCAGCCCTGGTGGAGATGCCTCATCTGAGATTGTATGGACCAGACATTCATAGTCCACACCAAGCCAAATTGCAGAATTGCGAGAAAATAAGAAGTTATTGTTGCTTTAAGCCATTATATTTGGGAATAGCTTGTAATGTAACAGTTGATGAAACAAGTCTAGAAACACTGACAACTTGGTAACAGTAAGCATCCCTGCCATTCATATTGTCATCTTGAAATTTCATTTCACACTAAAAGAAGCCAAGGGTTATTTACCTTTTTTTTTTTTTTTTTTTTTGAGAAATGGCTGATTCCATTTCTGGGGCATGAAACAGAACATCTTGATATACCAGAGAGCAAGGAAGAATCAAAGGGACAGGCCAAAAACACAGAGTCCAACTTGAAGAAGTTTCCACTGGCCAAAGATGAAACACTTTGAGTGTTAATAAAAATATGCCTTGAAGCATACAAAATATGTTTAAATTCAAGTGATATATTTCAAAATATAATCAATCACATTCTGAGAATAACAGGAAATGAATTTGTTATCTTGAAAACTGTGACAAAGGGAAAGAAAGAATTCAGCATAATTCCTGCCTTTCATATATGAACAGTATTATTGAATCATCAAATAGTATATGAAGGAAGCATTTCATGAGAATAAAATGATAAAAAGTATCACCATTTTACAACCCCTATGGATTTAGGTGATGATCATCAGAGAAAGAGAAAGAGAAAGAAAGAGAGAGAAGAATATTACTCAGACAAAAAAGAGAATGAAATGATGCCATTTACAGGAACACAGATCCTAGATATTGTAATACTAAGTCAGAGAAAGACAAATATCTTATGATAACACTCATATGTGGAATCTAAAATATGATACAAATGAACTTATTTACAAAATAGAAGCAGACTCACAGACATAGCATAACTGTGGTTGCCAAAGAGAAAATATGGTAGAAGGGGAGGGGTAAATCAGGAGTTTGGGATGAATAAACATACATACTGCAATGTATGATAGCCGACAAGGACCTACTGAATAACACAGGGAACTCTGCTCAATATTCTGTAATAACTTATATGAGAAAAGAATATACAAAGGAATGAACATATGCATATGTATAACTGAGTCACTTTGCTGTACACCTGAAACTAACACATTATACATCAGTTCCACTCCATTAAAATTAAAATTAAAAACAATAAAGTTAAGAAAATGGTTACTTTTTGAGAAAAGAAAAGTTTTGATTGGGACAAAGCACTTGGCTAGAGCTCCAGGACAGAGTTCTATTTATTGGTGATTGAAAAAATAAAAACCTGAATTACTAGTACATGGAATACTACAGATTATTCTCAAAAATATGACCTAAAGTGAAAGAAGCCAGAATCTACACAAAAGGGTATATAACATATGCTTCCAATTATATGAAGAGCACCTAACCCAAATAAAATCAATTTCTATGTGTGCATGGAGAAGGAAATGGAAACCCACTCCAGTACTCTTGCCTGGAAAAATCCCATGGACGGAGGAGCCTGGTAGGCTGCAGTGCATGGGGTTGCAAAGAATCAGACACCACTGAGTGACAAACACTTTCACTTTCAAAGTTACTTAAGAAAGAGACGATTAAGAGGGACATTGGACCTTCTCTCTGTCTCCTTGAAAGCAAGAAAGGGGCCCTCCCTGTATCTGGAGGTAGAAGGGCCTCCTTATCACCAGAAACAGGAAATTCAGGGCTGAGAAGCCTATTTAATTTTTTTTTTTTTTTTTTTTGAGGTGGGTGTGGGAGGACTGTGCTTTGTGGAGTGTGGGATTTTAGCTTGCAGACCAAGAATTAAACCAGTGACTTCTGCAGTGCAAATGCAGAATCTTAACCACTGGCTTGCCAGGGAAGTCCAAGAAACCAATTTAAACAAAACTTGTTATTTATTTAATTTACTATCCAAGCCCAAACTCTGTTTAAATTCTTCACTAATTAAGTACCCAAAGCCTAAGTGTCTTTGTCAATTCCTCACAAATTTATTGTTTGTCTAAAAAGTATAAAAGCAGTCTGACTGCTTCTTTCATCGTATTTCTATAAGATATTTGTGCACATGACTCACATTTCTTTTTCTCCTATTAATGTGTCATGCCAATTTTATTATTAATACAGCCACAAGGACTCAAGAGGGATAGAGGGGGAATTTTCCACCTCCCCTGACAATATCTATCTATGTTTGTACTTTAAAAGCTGTATACTTTAAACGTGTGACGCTCATTGCTTGCCAAGTACAGCCAGATAGTGTGGAAATGGAGATAGCTGTGAAATA
This sequence comes from Moschus berezovskii, assembly GCF_049115385.1. Lineage (NCBI taxonomy): Eukaryota > Metazoa > Chordata > Mammalia > Artiodactyla > Moschidae > Moschus > Moschus berezovskii. The sequence continues at coordinate 74,300,491 of NC_142466.1, read as the reverse complement.
CTGTATCCTTAACCCACTTATTAGTCACAAAAAATCCTCTGAAGCCTTGTGCTTTTTATTGCAATGCTTTTACTTAATAGGAAGTGTTTAAAAAATTTTTTTTTAACCTGGAGAGATCTATCTCAGTTTGTAGTCCAGTTTGATTCTATGAGTGAAACTGAAGTGACCACATTTATATTTTAATCAATTAACCAACTGGTAGTTTTTGAACATCTATCATCCATTATGAGAAAAATCCCCAAGAAGTGTTAGACTTCTCTTAACTTTAGTGTCTGAGCAAAAGAGATGTATAAGCTAGTGTTTCAAAAACAATGCAAAGCAGTTATGTCCAGTGTAGAATGAGTGGCAGAACAATAGCATCCACTGAGCTAAGGGAAAGCAAGAATTTTGCCTCAGTCTGAAGCCTGAGGAGGAGACATGCATTAAACAAGGATTTATATGCTGGGGAGGATTGGCTGAAGAAGCAAGAAGAGTAAGAGCACTTGCACTAAGAGGAGGTTTGCAAACTGGAATAGAGCAGCTGGCCAAAGAGGATTTCATGGGAATAACGTTTAGGCTTTAGGCTGTCCAAGCTCCTAGATGAGTTATCTTTACAGTATTGTACGGTATTTACACGCAGGAGCACACACACAGAGAGATGGAAAGAGAGGCTAAGGCACAGAGAGAGTGGGGGAAATGCCATCTTTTTGAGATATTTAGTTTTTGGTTATTTCCTCATTGAACACATATTCTTTTGCCCTGAACAACTAAAAGGAAGTCATCACATTCATTTGTTCACCCACAAACTTTTTCCAGTATCTTCTGAAAACCCAGTAACATCAGAACAAACACATAGGTAAATCCTGCCCTAATTCAGTGCTGTCACACCTTCAAAAAGAAACAGAGATCACATTTACCAATGTATGTTCCTTCTTTGGAACATACAAGATTAGAATTTGATTCTAATTTTAAAAGGAAAGCAAAGTACGTGTTTTTAATTTCTTTCACATGTCACTTTCCACTCATGGCAACTTGCATAAGCCTTTGCCAGGCCTGACTGCACTGCTTTCCAAAAATGAAGACAGTGAGCAGACACAGGCTATCAACTTCAGAAAAAAAATCAGACTCAGAATTAAGCATGCAGGGGCCACTTTGCCGGCGAGAAAAGTCAGACATAATTTTGAATAATTACCACTTCCCTGGTGGCTCAGTGGTAAAGAATCCACCTGCTAATGCAGGAGCTGCAGGAGGCGATGTGGGTTCCATCCCTGGGTCGGGAAGATCCCCTGCAGGAGGCCATGGCAACCCACTCTAGTATTCCTACCTAGGAAATCCTATGGATAGAGGGAACCTGGTGGGCTACAGTCCACGGAGTCCCCAGAGAGCTGGTAGCAACTAAACAAACAAAACACACTTAGTTTTAGGGATCTAGAGACTAATGAGTGTCATTAATTGAACTGTGCATTAGGTGTAGATTTCTGAGAAGAGAAAAGAAAATTCCAAGTTGATTTCTTGCACTTTTCTCCACTTACCTTTCCACTTACCTCCTCAACCTTCTGTCCCTATGAGTTTTCAAGACTGTAGCTTTGGGGAGAGAACTCTTACTTCCATTATTCTACTCTCAAGAGCTGACATTTCCTACCAGCCTCTGGCCCCGCTGTTCCTTTCTTGTGGAATCAGGGGCTGTCCTTCCCCCGGTTTTCAAGAGCAACAATAATCTATGCAGATTCAGCCACTGTTGCCAAAATTTTGTCCCCTGCCAGGGCCGGCGGCCGAGAGGAGCTACCCCACGTCCAACAGGCGGTGGCTGCGCGGGCGCAGGAAGGCCGAGAGGAGCTACTCCACGTTCAAGGTCAGGAGGGGCGGCCTTGAGGAGATACCCCTCGTCCAAGGTAAGGTACAGCAGCTGCACTTTGCTGGAGCGGCTGTGAAGAGATTTTCCACGACCAAGGTAAGAGAAACCCAAATAAGACGGTAGGTATTGCTAGGGGGCACCAGAGGGCAGACAAACTGAAATCATAATCACAGGAAACTAGCCGATCTGATCACATGGACCACAGTCGAATGTGGTCCACTGGAGAAGGGAATGGCAAACCACTTCAGTATACTTGCCTTGAGAACCCCATGAACAGTGACAAAGGGCAAAATGATAGGATAATGAATGAGGAATTCCCCAGGTCGGTAGGTGCCCAGTATGCTACTGGAGCTCAGTGGAGAAATAACTATAGAAGGAATAAAGGGATGGAGCAAAAGCAAAACCAATACCCAGTTGTGGATGTGACCAGTGATAGAAGCAAGGTCCGGTGCTGTAAAGAGCAATATTGCATAGGAACCTGGAATGTTAGGTCCATGAATCAAGGCAAATTGGAAGTGGTCAAACAGGAGATGGCAAGAGTGAACGTCGACATTCTAGGAATCAGTGAATTAAAATGGACTGGAATGGGTGAATTTAACTCAGATGACCATTATATCTACTACTGTGGGCAGGAATCCCTTAGAAGAAATGGAGTAGCCATCATGGTCAACAAAAGAGTCCGAAATGCAGTACTTGGATGCAATCTTAAAAATGACAGGATGATTTCTGTTCGTTTCCAAGGCAAACCATTCAATATTACAGTAATCCAGGCCTATGCCCCAACAAGTAATGCTGAAGAAGCTGAAGTTAATCGGTTCTATGAAGACCTACAAGACCTTTTAGAACTAACACCCAAAAAAGATGTCCTTTTCATTATAGGGGACTGGAATACAAAAGTAGGAAGTCAAGAAACACCTGGAGTAACAGGCAAATTTGGCCTTGGAGCACAGAATGAAGCAGGGCAAAGGGTAATAGAGTTTTGTCAAGAGAATTCACTGGTCATAGCAAACACCCTCTTCCAACAACACAAGAGAAGACTCTACACATGGACATCACCAGATGGTCAACACCGAAATCAGATTGATTATATTCTTTGCAGCCAAAGATGGAGAAGCTGTATTCAGTTAGCAAAAACAAGACCAGGAGCTGACTGTGGCTCAGATCATGAACTCCTTATTGCGAAATTCAGACTTAAATTGAAGAAAGTAGGGAAAACCACTAGACCATTCAGATATGACCTCAATCAAATCCCTTATGATTATACAGTGGAAGTGAGAAATAGATTTAAGGGACTAGATCTCATTGATAGAGTGCCTGATGAACTCTGGACGGAGGTTCGTGACATTGTACAGGAGACAGGGACCAAGACCATCCCCATGGAAAAGAAATGCAAAAGAGCGAAATGGCTGTCTGAGGAGGCCTTACAAATAGCTGTGAAAAGAAGAGAAGTGAAAAGTAATGGAGAAAAGGAAAGATATAAGCATCTGAATGCAGAGTTCCAAAGAATAGCAAGGAGAGATAAGAAAGACTTCCTCAGTGATCAATGCAAAGAAATAGAGGAAAACAACAGAATAGGAAAAACAAGAGACCTCTTCAAGAAAATTAAAGATTCCAAGGGAACATTTCATGCAAAGATGGGCTCGATAAAGGACAGAAATGGTATGGACCTAACAGAAGCAGAAGATATTAAGAAGAGGTGGCAAGAATACACAGAAGAACTGTACAAAAAAGATCTTCCCGACCAAGATAGTCACGATAACGTGATCACTGACCTAGAGCCAGACATCTTGGAATGTGAAGTCAAGTGGGCCTTAGAAAGCATCACTACGAACAAAGCTAGTGGAGGTGATGGAATTCCAGTTGAGCTATTACAAGTCTTGAAAGATGATGGTGTGAAAATGCTGCACTCAATATGCCAGCAGATTTGGAAAACTCAGCAGTGGCCACAGGACTGGAAGAGGTCAGTCTTCATTCCAATCCCAAAGAAAGGCAATGCCAAAGAATGCTCAAACTACCGGACAATTGCCCTCATCTCACACGCTAGCAAAGTCATGCTCAAAATTCTCCAAGCCAGGCTTCAGCAATATGTAAACCGTGAACTCCCAGATGTTCAAGCAGGTTTTAGAAAAGGCAGAGGCACCAGAGATCAAATTGCCAACATCCGCTGGATCATGGAGAAAGCAAGAGAGTTTCAGAAAAACATCTATTTCTGCTTCATTGACTATGCCAAAGCCTTTGACTGTGTGGATCACAATAAACTGTGGAACATTCTGAAAGAGATGGGGATCCCAGACCACCTGACCTGCCTCTTGAGAAACCTGTATGCAGGTCAGGAAGCAACAGTTAGAACTGGACATGGAACAACAGACTGGTTCCAAATAGGAAAAGGTGTACGTCAAGGTTGTATATTGTCACCTTGCTTATTTAACTTATATGCAGAGTACATCATGAGGAACGCTGGGCTGGAAGAAGCACAAGCTGGAATCAAGATTGCTGGGAGAAATATCAATAACCTCAGATATGCAGATGACACTACCCTTATGGCAGAAAGTGAAGAGGAACTCAAAAGCCTCTTGATGAAAGTGAAAGAGGAGAGTGAAAAGGTTGGCTTGAAGCTCAACATTCAGAAAACAAAGATCATGGCATCTGGTCCCATCACTTCATGGGAAATAGATGGAAAAACAGTGGAAACAGTGTCAGACTTTATTTTTTTGGGCTCCAAAATCACTGCAGATGCTGATTGCAGCCATGAAATTAAAAGACGCTTGCTCCTTGGAAGGAAAGTTATGACCAACCTTCATAGTATATTAAAAAGCAGAGACATTACTTTGCCAACCAAGGTCCGTCTAGTCAAGGCAATGGTTTTTCCCGTGGTCATGTATGGATGTGAGAGTTGGACTGTGAAGAAAGCTGATCGCCGAAGAATCGATGCTTTTGAACTGTGGTGTTGGAGAAGACTCTTGAGAGTCCCTTATACTGCAAGGAGATCCAACCAGTCCATTCTAAAGGAGATCAATCCTGGATGTTCATTGGAGGGACTGATGCTAAAGCTGAAACTCCAATACTTTGGCCACCTCATGCGACGAGTTGACTCACTGGAAAAGACTCTGATGCTGGGAAAGGTTGGGGGCGGGAGGAGAAGGGGACGACGGAGAATGAGATGGCTGGATGGCATCACCGACTCTGTGGACATGAGTTTGAGTGAACTCCGGGAGTTGGTGATGGACAGGGAGGCCTGGCGTGCTGTGATTCATGGGGTCGCGGAGAGTCGGACACGACTGAGCGACTGAACTGAACTGAACTGAACTGTCCCCTGGAGCCAAATAAAAAAAGTACAGCGACAGAGTTTGGAGAAAATAGAAATATGGCTTTGTCTTTACCTGGAAAAAGGGAGTACACAGAAGGCTATAACCTCAAGAACCGGGCTCCCTCCCCTGGGGAATAGGGAGAGGTTTTATATTTTCATGAAGGTCTTGTGTATTTTTTTTTTCCTGCAAGTTAACAGCCAAAAGCAGGTGTCAGGTGGCTCAGCAAGTTGGTCTGGTGTACCTGAATTTATCAGCTGTGAACTTCCTTTTGAGATGTAGGATCCTACAAGGGAGGGTAGAGGGAGAAGAATGGCAGGTGCAGAGTCTAATTTATACTGTGGTTGTGGTGGTTTAGTCACTAAGTCATGTCTGACTCTTGCGACCCCACATACTGTAGCCTGCCAGGCTCCTCTGTCCATGGGGTTCTCCAAGCAAGAATATTGGAGTGAGTTGCCATTTCCTTCTCTGCCGGGAGCCAGCGAGGGAAATCCTACCCGTGGCAAAGGTCAATTGGGGAAGAGGCCTGACGGGCAAAGGCTAATCAGGACTCGAGGAACCCCCTGGACTTACCTGAGCATCTACCCCAAAGAAAACCGGAATCTGACTGCTTTACTATCTTACGCCTCTTACCAAGTCCTCTAATACTTACGGGGGTTTCCCCCCAACCACCTTTCTCTGAAAACATTAATTCAGAGCTGTAGTTTAAAAGTTCTCCTCGGCTTAATAGGAGTGTTCCAATCCAAGCCCCTCTGACAGCTTTCTAACTTGCATGACAAGTTTGTCCCGGCTCTTAAAACTATGAGTGTGACTGTTTATAGCCTCCCAGCCATGCAAGGACAGAAAGCCTAATATCCTAAAATACAGGAATCTGTTGAAGAAGTTAAAATCACTAGAATAGTACTAGAAAAGATTTCATTGTTGAATCAATGCTTGCTGCAGTTTCCTCTATCTATTGTATCCTTGGAAATATATTAATCCTTTGACTTAACCACATCAGATCTTAAGTTAATAAGTTCCTTTCTTGCAACTCACTACACCGGTGCCTTATAGGAATGTAACTTTGTTATGTGTCTAGCACCTAACTTTAGGAAAGTCACCTTAAAAGAAAAGTCTTTTACTTGCTAACTAACCTATTGTTAGGAGAGAGGGCCATAAACTGTTAGCAGGCCCCCTGGCCAGAAGATGATGTAAACCACCTAAAAACTTTTATCACGAGATATACAAAAATGAGCCCTGATCCTGATAAGGGTCAAGACTGCTGACCCCACATGATTTTGGTGTGAATCTATACCTCCCTTTCTTTGTTTCTTATGCGCATAACTTAGGGTATAAAAGCAGCACTGGAAAATAAAGTTTGGGGCCTTGCTCACTGAAGCTTGGTCTCCCCGTGTCGTTCTTTCTCTTTTTCCATCCTTTTCTCTATTCTCCTTTTTCTGGTTGAGATTCTTGGAGCGCTGGGCCCTCTGAGTTTACTTATCTGCCTGGGCTTCTAAGACCCACTCGAGGGGGTGCCCTGGTGGGGTGCCTCCAGTGTTTCAAGAGGGCGCCTGCGGCCTACGTAAACAGAGCAAGCCCCATGCTGGGGTTTTATTGGTTTCCAGCGTAAACCAAGGAATCATCAGCCCCTGTCTCTCTCTTTCTATCTCTCTCTCTGACGCCGACGCCGTTCATCCCGAGGATACCCTGGGTCATATCGAGGCTGGTCCCCGATACTTCTCCAGGATATAATTTATATGGAGTCAGAGAGTAATTAGCTTTGTGAAGGACAAGTCCAACTACAAATGTTTTTTAGTAGTAATAGCTAAAGAATAACCAAGATTAGCTCTTGCAAGACTGCTTGGCTAATATGTGCCAAAGGCTGTTCACTCATTTGTTTTTGCTGCAACCCTATCCTCATGAACATCATGCACTTTTGGTTCGCTTTTAATCTCTTAGAGGCGTGCATTTGAGCATATACTGCAAGGATGTTATTCAGTCAGTAAATCACTGCAGATGGTGACTGTAGCCATGAAATTAAAAGACGCTTACTCCTTGGAAGGAAAGTTGTGACCAACCTAGACAGCATATTAAAAAGCAGAGACATTACTTTGTCAACAAAGGTCCATCTAGTCAAGGCTATGGTTTTTCCAGTAGTCATGTATGGATGTGAGAATTGGACTATAAAGAAAGCTGAGTGCTGAAGAATTGATGCTTTTGAACTGTGGTGTTGGAGAAGACTCTTGAGAGTCCCTTGGACTGCGAGGAGATCCAACCAGTCCATCCTAAAGGAGATCAGTCCTGAATATTCATTGGAAAGACTGATGTTGAAGCTGAATCTCCAATACTTTGGCCACATGATGCGAAGAACTGACTCATTTGAAAAGACCCTGATGTTGGAAAAGACTGAACGCAGGAGGAGACGGGGACGACAGAGGATGAGATTGTTGGATGGCATCACCGACTCAATGGACATGAATTTGAGTAAACTCCGGGAGTTGGTGATGGACTGGGAGGACTGGCGTGCTGCGGTTCATGGGGTCGCAAAGAGTTGGACATGACTGAGCAACTGAACTGAACTGAACTGAACTGAAGTCATGTCCAACCCTTTGTAACCCCATTGACTGGAGCACACCAGACTTCCCTGTCCTTTGCTATCTCCCAGAGTTTGCTCAAACTCATTGAGTCGGTGATGCTACCCAACCATCTCATCCTCTGTCACCCCCTTCTCATCCTGCCTTCAGTCTTTCCCAGCATCAGGTTTCTTTTCCAGTGAGTCAGCTCTTCGCATCAGGTGGCTGAAATATCAGAGCTTCAGCATCAGTCTTTCTAATGAATATTCAGGGTTGATTTCCTTCAGGATTGACTCCTTGCTATCCACGGGACTCTCAAGAATCTTCTCCAGCACCACAATTCTAAAGCATCAGTTCAACGCTCAGCCTTCTTATACTGCAACATACCAAGTCCATTTTAACGGTTTGAATGTGTGAGACACAGCAATGATTTTTTAACTGAATGGTCTATATATGATTACATTTAAGACAGTCATCCTGAAGGAAGGGGTTTCCAACATCCTAAAAATTTTTATTATTACAAGGTACATGCTATTTGGAAAACTGTACCTTGATAAAAAAGAACAGTTGATACGTTCATTACCTAGGATCCTGCTTAACCTTCTGCTACAAAGGATGATCATTTGTTTTATCCAGAATGTTGTGCTTTGATGGAAGCAAGGTGAGATAATGAGAATTCAACTGGATAACTGTGTTAAATTTTCTTTTATACTTTGTATTTACTTTATGAATAGATAATGTAGCAAAATAGTTCAACAAATGAAACAGCATTGAAAAGCTATGTTTGGGAACATGCTTAGTGGTCCAGAGACTAAGACTCTATACTTCCAATGCAGGGGCATGGGTTTGATCCATAGTCAGAGAACTAGATCCTACATGCTACAACTGAAGAGTTTGCATGACACAATGAAAAGATCTCACATGCTGCAACTAAGACCTGGTGCAGCCAAATAAATAAATGTATACATATATTTTTAAAGAAAAGATATATTAGAGAAATATATTCTATATTATTCTATAGAATACAGTTCTGTAACCCCTCTCACCATGGGTAACATTTGCCAATTTATTTTATGTCCTTCTGGAGTTTTTTTATGCTTAAATTTTGCCTATATAGCATCCTATTTGAATTTCACAGAAAAAGAAATCTGCAGCTGATACTAAATAACGGCTTCCCTGGTGCCTCAAACTGTAAAGAATCTGCCTGCAATGCAGGAGACCTGGATCAATCCCTGGGTCAGGAAGATGCCCTGGAGAAGGAAATGTCTACCCACTCCAGTATTCTTGCCTGGGAAATCCCATGGACAGAGGAGCCTGGGGGTTATAGTCCATGGAGTCACAAAGAGTCAGACACAGCTAAGCAACTAATAGACAGACATGCTTAATAAACTAAATTTTTTAAATCAAAACCAAATGATTAAGTTAAAATAATGAATGATTATCTTTTACAAGAGAAGTGCAATACTATGTGTTATATAACATGATTTTTTCATTTCCTGCTTTTATTCTTAGTGGAATTGGTATTCAGTGTTTAGCTACAAAATGGATATTCACACCCATGAAAAAGGGAAATACCCTGCTTTTTTTGTTGACATATATTTTGTCTCTTGAAGACCTAATAAAGCAAGTCAAAGCTAGTAACAATGTTATATGTTCTAAAGACCTTCAATAAAGATGAAATAACTGACTAATAAGAGCCAGATCTGTTTGAATAAACATGAGTAACCATATATATTTTTGACTTTAGTTGAAAGTTTGATGCAGATGTTTTCATGTGCATTTGTGGGTATGACAAGAAAGAGTTTCAATAATGTTCTTTTAAAGTTTATTTGTTGGGAATGAACTATGTGTATGTATGTCAAAATGTCTGTCCAGAAACTTAATAAAATCTATAGTCAAAATAAAATCTGCATATTTTCTCTCTACCTGTATGTCATCCAGTTTTGAAAGGCTCTATTAATTATTTCCATCCTTTCCTGAAATCAATCTCTTTCACTCCAGTAATGCATAAGACTAAAAACATATCCAATTTTTTTTCTTAAAATAGAGCAAGAATGTTACCTCTTCTGTTCTACCCCTTGTATTACCAACTTCTTGCCCTCCTTGAGTTCCCGACAAACTTCTCAAAAGGTCATTGACTCCATTTGTGAAAATCCTTTGTGCTCTTTGCCCTTAACAATCTGGTGTTTGTTCCTTGTCACTCCATGGAATTTATACACTAAGCAGTCATCTGTAGATTTCCTACTTCCAGATTTAGAAGCTTTTTTTTGATGTTATTAACTGGCTTTCTTTACTTGTGGAACACTGTGTATCAGACGATAATTACTACTTAACGCTTCTTGCAGCCTCTTTCCATGGAATCTTCTCCACCTCCTCTATTATAAACTTAGTTACCCACAAAGATTTCATTTTTGCTTCATATTTCTTTCTCACTGTTATTTCTTCTTTAGTTATCTTATTTATTTATTTTTAATATTTTATTTTTATTTATTTATTTCTTTAACTGCACTGGGCTCTAGTTGCCACATGCAAACTCTTAGTTGCCAGATGTGGGATCTAGTTCCCTGACCAGGGATTGAACCTGGGCCCCTGCATTGGAAGCTCAGAGTTTTAGCCACTGAACCACCAGGGAAGTCCCATCAGTTATTTAATTAGCTCACCTTTGTATGAATTCAGTTCCAAAATCCGTGTCTCTAGCCACTACTCCTCTCCTATGCTCCTAACGTCCATCTCCATGTGAATGTTCCTTCACACCTTCATGGTCAATTGGTTGAAACTAAGCTCTCTATCTTGCACAAAACTGAATTTGATCCAGTGTTTCTTAGTTTTATTAATGTGTAGTTATCCTGTCATTCAGGCTTGAAATCCATTTATGGATGTTTCCTTTCCATTATTAAGCTTACCATACTTCCTCTATCTGAATTACTGTTTACTTGTTTTTTTTTTTCCCCTGAAACACTTGTCTTTCCTTCTCTAATTATATCAGGATTGACTGTTCTCTCAGTCTCAACCCTGCGGTGATTTCGAACTATTTCTATGCATTCCTTCCAGAGAAATCGTCCTAAACACAGCTCCTTGAGTCTATTTTTTTAAATATATATTTTCCTAATGTCTACTATGCCAAAGCCTTTGACTGTGTGGATCACAATAAACTGTGGAAAATTCTGAAAGAGATGGGAATACCAGACCACCTGACCTGACTCTTCAGAAACCTATATGCAGGTCAAAAAGCAACAGTTAGAACTGGACATGGAAAAACAGACTGGTTCCAAATAGGAAAAGGAGTACGTCAAGGTTGTATATTGTCACCCTGATTATTTAACTTATATGCAGAGTACATCATGAGGAACGCTGGGCTGGAAGAAGCACAAGCCGGGAGAGATATCAATAACCTCAGATATGCAGATGACACCACCCTTATGGCAGAAAGTGAAGAGGAACTAAAAAGCTTCTTGATGAAAGTGAAAGAGTGAAAAAGTTGGTTTAAAGCTCAACATTCAGAAAACTAAGATCATGGCATCCAGTCCCATCACTTCATGGCAAATAGATGGGGAAACAGTGTCAGACTTTTTTTTCTGGGCTCCAAAATCACTGCAGATGGTGATTGCAGCCATGAAATTAAAAGACGCTTACTCCTTGGAAGGAAAGTTATGACCAACCTAGATAGCATATTTAAAAGCAGAGACATTACTTTGTCAACAAAGGTCCATCTAGTCAAGGATAGCCATCTGCAGTGGTTTTTCCAGTGGTCATGTACGAATGTGAGAGTTGGACTATAAAGAAAGCTAACCACCAAAGAATTGATGCTTTTGAACTGTGGTGTTGGAGAAGACTCTTGAGTGTCCCTTGGACTGCAAGGAGATCCAACCAGTCCATCCTAAAGGAGATCAGTCCTGTGTGTTCATTGGAAGGACTGATGTTGAAGCTGAATCTCCAATACTTTGGAAACCTTATGGGAAGAGCTGATTCATTTGAAAAGACCCTGATGCTGTGAAAGATTGAGGGCAGGAGAAGGGGATGACAGAGGATAAGATGTTTGGATGGCATCACTGACTCAATGGACATGGGTTTGGGTGGACTCCGAGATTTGGTGATGGACAGGGAGGCCTGTCGTGCTGTGGTCATGGGGTAGCAAAGAGTCGGACATGACTGAGCGACTGAACTGAACTGAACTGAATGTCTACTAAAAAAGTCTCAACTTCTTATAAGAACCTCTTACTTTAATTCATTTGTTTATTCATAAATTGAGGAAACATTTACTGAGATTCTTTTATTTAATGGGCTTCCCCAGTGGCACTAGTGGTAAAGAATCTGCCTGACAATGCAGAAGACAAAGAGATGTAAGTTCAAACCCTGGATTGGGATGATCCCCTAGAGTAGGAAATAGCAACCCACTCCAATATTCTTGCCTGGGAAATCCCACGGACAGAAGAGCCAGGTGGGCTACAGTCCATGAGATTACAAAGAGTTGGACATGACTAAGCACACACATTTTCCTTTACATTTATTATTTAGTAGACATATCAAGAATCTGATCAATTCTTCAGATTGATGCCAAAGAATTGATGCTTTTGAACTGTGGTGTTGGAGAAGACTTTTGAGAGTCCCTTGGACTGCAAGGAGACCAAACCAGTCAATCCTAAAGGAAATTAGTCCTGAATATTCATTGGAAGGACTGATACTGAAGCTGAAACTCCAATACTATGGCCACCTGATCCAAACAACTGACTCATTTGAAAAGACCCTGACGGTGAAATTGAAGGTGGGAGAAGGGGATGACAGAGGATGAGATGGTTGGATGGTATCACCAACTCATTGTATGTGAGTCTGAGTAAACTCCAGGAGTTGGTGATAGACAGGGAGGCCTGGGGTGCTGCAGTCCATGGGGTTGCAAAGAGTTGGACGCAACTGAGTTACTGAACTGAACTGAGACATGTGATGCATTGGATGTGTATAGGTTTAGCTCCTGCCTTCAAGTAGCTCATAGTCCAGTAGGAAAGACAACCAAAGAAGTATTTGAAAAAATTAACATCCCCATAATGGATAAATACTAAGTGAAATTTAGATATTCAAGGAAGGGGAAATGAATTTCCAGATAGAGGCAACAGCATGGCCTTTGAAGGCTTGCTGGGATTTGACTTTAGCCCACTTTTTTCAGTTAAATCTCTCACTGAGCCCTTTAGAAACTCCACATACATTACAGCCAAACCAGACAACTCCAGGTACTTTCCTACTTTTGGGTGTTTGCTCCACCCATTCTACATGCCTTTTGTTGTTACTGCTGTTGTTTTGTTTGTTCTTGCTGCACCAAATGGCATGCAGGATGTGAAATCTTAGTTCTGCAAATCGATTGAACCTGGGCCGTCTGCATTAGGAGCAAGGAGTCTTAACCACTAGACCACCAAGGAAGACCCTCTAAATGCCTTATGTTATCTATCTGTCCATCCTTTAAGACTCAGCTCAACTACCTTCAGAGAAGGCAATGGCACCCCACTCCAGTACTCTTGCCTGGAAAATCCCATGGACTGAGGAGCTTGGTAGGCTGCCATCCTTGGGGTCACTAAGAGTCGGAAACGACTGAGCATCTTCACTTTCACTTTTCACTTTCATACATTGGAGAAGGAAATGCAACCCACTCCAGCGTTCTTGCCTGGAGAATCCCAGGGGCGGGGGAGCCTGGTGGGCTGCCGTCTACGGGGTCGCACAGAGTTTGACATGACTGAAGCGACTTAGCAGCAGCAGCAGCAGCAGCAGCAGCAACTACCTTCAGCTATGAAAACTTTCTCATTTCCTGAGGGGGAAGAAATCTTTCCATTTCTGTGCTTTTGGAATATTTGGTTTATGTATTTCTTATTGCATACCTGCCTCATATTCTATTAATGTCCCATCATGTTGATTTTTTAATTTTTTGTATCTGTGAGCTCCTTAAAGACAGGGACAATGTCTTCTGTCTTCTTCACTTGTAGATATTTGATAAATTTAGGGTTTTTTTTTAAGACACTAGAATCCCCAAGATCTTTTAAGACAAAAGAGAAGATTGGTTCTAATTCGGGTGATGAGGTTGGCTGACTGACTCAAGACTGAGTAAGCAGCTCCCAAAGTGTGGGACTTCCCAGCTAAAACACAGAAATTTCCAGGCAAACCCAGATGTCTGTTCACCCTACTTCTTGATTCAAAGGTGAATGAATGGTAGAGCTATAAAAATGTTTGGAAAGCAGTTTTAATCATAATTATTGTTAGAATAGATAGTTTAAACATCAGAATAACTCAAATTAATCTGAAAAATTCTGGTTGACAATCAGAGGCATCCCACAGCACCAAGGTAATAGGGAATGTAACTGGCTCTGATGATGTTTGTCTTACTATTCATTTTGTTCTTTTTGCTGGTCCCAGAGTTACGGAATACAGAGGAGTGGAGATTTCCTCCACTCTTCCTTCCTTCTTTCTCCTCCTTTCTCTTTCAAACTGAGGCATGATTTACATAAAGTGCACAAATCTTAGAGGTATTTCATGGTATATTTCCTTTTTGGAAAGGCTTTACAGTTGTTCCTTCTTCAGGAAGGACAGAGAACATTACCAATAACCTGTGGTGTGGCTTATTCATCAATATCAGCACTTGATGTGGAAGTCATCTTATTTTTTTTTGCCAGCACTAACAATGCATGGTTTGATCTTAGCAAGATCATAAAATGGCGCAGCACACACACAAACCTATTTCCCACTGACTCACTTTCATTCCACTTACCATTTTTTTCCTTGTCTAATAAATTGCTTTTATATTTGTATGAATACATAAGCTTTAAGCAAGAACGAAACACTCTAAATATTCTCTTGTTCATCATATTTCCCAAAGAATGCTTTCCTTCTATCTTTAATGTGAAAAAAAAGGATAAAGTCACTCAGCCGCCACAAATGGGGGTTCTTTAGGGCTTTGCCTGATCGTCTGACATACTTTTCCCTTTGATTTTATCCTCTTTTCTCAAAGGAAGCCTAATGTTAACCTAATCTCCAAGAACAGACAGTGTCTATACCCTCACTTAAACCAGACACTGAGAACCAAAACCATACAATTATCTACATGAATTCAGCTCTCCTCTGTCTTTATTGTTAGCATGGCCTTATTCTTCCAGGGCTTCCCTGATGGCTCAGAGGTAAAGAATCTGCCTGTAGTGCAGGAGATACAAGAGACATGGGTTCAATCCCTGGGTTGGGAAGATCCTCTGGAGGAGGACATGGTAACCCACTCCTGTATTCTTTCCTAAAGAATCTCATGGACAGAGGAGCCTGGTAGGCTACAGTCTAAAGGGTCTCAAATAGTTGGACGTGACTGAGTAAGCACTTAAGCAAGCATTCTTCCAGGAGTGTCCTGAAAAGGCAATTTGATTGGTCACTATGGAAACTTTCCAAAAGTTTTATTAATTCTTCAGTGAACAGCATCAACAAACAATATATACCACATACCTGATTGCAGCCATGACATTAAGAGATGCTAACTCCTTGGAAGGAAAGTTATGACCAACCTAGATAGTATATTAAAAAGCAGAGACATTACTTTGCCAACCAAAGTCCGTGTAGTCAAGGCTATGGTTTTTCCAGTGGTCATGTATGGATATGAGAGTTGGACTGTGAAGAAACCTGATCACTGAAGAATTGATGCTTTTGAACTGTGGTGTTGGAGAAGACTCTTGAGAGTCCCTTGGACTGCAAGGAGATCCAACCAGTCCATTCTGAAGGAGATCGATCCTGGGTGTTCACTGGAAGGACTGATGCTAAAGCTGAAACTGCAATACTTTGGCCACCTCATGTGACGAGTTGACTCACTGGAAAAGACTCTGATGCTGGGAAGGATTGGGGGTGGGAGGAGAAGGGGACGACAGAGAATGAGATGGCTGGATGGCATCACCGACTCGATGGACGAGTTTGAGTGAACTCCGGGAGTTGGTGATGGACAGGGAGGCCTGGCGTGCTGTGATTCATGGGGTCGTGGAGAGTCAGACACAACTGAGCGACTGAACTGAACTGACTCCTCATTTTGCTGTTTCCAAGCCTGGTTGATTGGATTGTGATTATAAAGGAAGAAAAAGTTTTTCTTAAATCTGTTAGGGTTCCTGGCTGAGTCTGAAAATTAAGCTGACAAAGACAAGTTACTATAACAGAAGAAAAACACACTGTTACTAGATGTAAGTTTACATGACATGGGGACTATCATAAAAAAATGAAGACCCATAGAAATAGACCTGAGTAATTTTAGGCTAGGTGTGATGAAGGGTGAGCACTCACATAGAAGTATGGTAGGTCAGAGTGTGAGGTAAGTTTAATAAGCTGAGGAATACTCAGTTCAGTTCAGTTCAGTCGCTCAGTTGGATCTCCTTGCAGTATAAGGGACTCTCAAGAGTCTTCTCCAACACCACAGTTCAAAAGCATCGATTCTTCGGCGGTCAGCCTTCTTCACAGTCCAACTCTCACATCCATACATGACCACGGGAAAAACCATTGCCTTGACTAGACGGACCTTGGTTGGCAAAGTAATGTCTCTGCTTTTTAATATACTATGAAGGTTGGTCATAACTTTCCTTCCAAGGAGCAAGCGTCTTTTAATTTCATGGCTGCAATCAGCATCTGCAGTGATTTTGGAGCCCAAAAAAATAAAGTCTGACACTGTTTCCACTGTTTTTCCATCTATTTCCCATGAAGTGATGGGACCAGATGCCATGATCTTTGTTTTCTGAATGTTGAGCTTCAAGCCAATCTTTTCACTCTCCTCTTTCACTTTCATCAAGAGGCTTTTGAGTTCCTCTTCATTTTCTGCCATAAGGGTAGTGTCATCTGCATATCTGAGGTTATTGATATTTCTCCCGGCAATCTTGATTCCAGCTTGTGCTTCTTCCAGCCCAGTGTTCCTCATGATGTACTCTGCATATAAGTTAAATAAGCAAGGTGACAATATACAACCTTGACGTACACCTTTTCCTATTTGGAACCAGTCTGTTGTTCCATGTCCAGTTCTAACAGTTGCTTCCTGACCTGCATACAGGTTTCTCAAGAGGCAGGTCAGGTGGTCTGGGATTCCCATCTCTTTCAGAATGTTCCACAGTTTATTGTGATCCACACAGTCAAAGGCTTTGGCATAGTCAATAAAGCAGAAATAGAAGTTTTTCTGAAACTCTCTTGCTTTCTCCATGATCCAGCGGATGTTGGCAATTTGATCTCTGGTGCCTCTGCCTTTTCTAAAACCTGCTTGAACATCTGGGAGTTCACGGTTTACATACTGCTGAAGCCTGGCTTGGAGAATTTTGAGCATGACTTTACTAGCGTGTGAGATGAGTGCAATTGTCCGGTAGTTTGAGCATTCTTTGGCATTGCCTTTCTTTGGGATTGGAATGAAGACTGACCTCTTCCAGTCCTGTGGCCACTGCTGAGTTTTCCAAATCTGCTGGCATATTGAGTGCAGCACTTTCACAGCATCATCTTTCAAGACTTGAAATAGCTCAACTGGAATTCCATCACCTCCACTAGCTTTGTTCGTAGTGATGCTTTCTAAGGCCCACTTGACTTCACATTCCAAGATGTCTGGCTCTAGGTCAGTGATCACGTTATCGTGACTATCTTGGTCGGGAAGATCTTTTTTGTACAGTTCTTCTGTGTATTCCTGCCACCTCTTTTTAATATCTTCTGCTTCTGTTAGGTCCATACCATTTCTGTCCTTTATCGAGCCCATCTTTGCATGAAATGTTCCCTTGGAATCTCTAATTTTCTTGAAGAGCTCTCTTGTGTTTCCTATTCTGTTGTTTTCCTCTATTTCTTTGCATTGATCACTGAGGAAGTCTTTCTTATCTCTCCTTGCTATTCTTTGGAACTCTGCATTCAGATGCTTATATCTTTCCTTTTCTCCTTTGCTTTTCGCCTCTCAGCTATTTGTAAGGCCTTACAGCTATTCGTAAGGCCTCCTCAGACAGCCATTTCGCTCTTTTGCATTTCTTTTCCATGGGGATGGTCTTGGTCCCTGTCTCCTGTACAATGTCACGAACCTCCGTCCAGAGTTCATCAGGCACTCTATCAATCAGATCTAGTCCCTTAAATCTATTTCTCACTTCCACTGTATAATCATAAGGAATTTGATTGAGGTCATATCTGAATGGTCTAGTGGTTTTCCCTACATTCTTCAATTTAAGTCTGAACTTCGCAATAAGGAGTTCATGATCTGAGCCACAGTCAGCTCCTGGTCTTGTTTTCGCTAACTGTATACAGCTTCTCCATCTTTGGTTGCAAAGAATATAATCAATCTGATTTCGGTGTTGACCATCTGGTGATGTCCATGTGTAGAGTCTTCTCTTGTGTTGTTGGAAGAGGGTGTTTGCTATGACCAGTGCATTCTCTTGGCAAAACTCTATTAGCCTTTGCCCTGCTTCATTCTGTGCTCCAAGGCCAAATTTGCCAGTTACTCCAGGTGTTTCTTGACTTCCTACTTTTGCATTCCAGTCCCCTATAATGAAAAGGACATCCTTTTTGGGTGTTAGGCCTTTTTGTTGGGATTCTTCCCAATGTTCTTCTGTCTTCAGAGATAATGATGCTCCTTTTCTTTGCGTAAAGGAAGGGCGATTGTTACATGAGCATTTTATGACCTATTGCAAAAGATGAGGACATGGGAAGGTCAGCAGACCTTTCTGCTTCTGCCATTTTCTCAAACTCTTTCAACTAAAAATATTCAAGATGTAAAGGTGCCATATTTGGGAGGTAGAGTGTCTTGAACCCTATCACAATCCTTACTGAATATTCTCCAAATCTTTGCTTTTAAGTTCTATCTTAAATCAAACTTCCAATTCTCAATAAATTCTGACCTTATCATTCCCTGCTCCAAGACACTGCCAAAACTTTGCTATATGACATTCTTCCTCACTGAAGTAAGCAATATACTCAACTTTGTTTTACCAGCAGATTGTGTTAATACTGTTTGGGGAACCATCTTTTGACATTCCATAGGAGGGGCTTAAATCCATACTGAACTTACTGTATCTGCCTCTTGAGATTACTCAGATTCCTCCTGCCACTTCTTTTAAAAATGTACTACATGTCTCCTAGTCTTCCCCTTTAAAATTCCCAATCTTTTCGCAGAATGGAATGCATATTTTTCAGTTAACTGATTAATTAACTTTTAAAAATTGGAATATAGTTGCTTTACAATGTTGCATTAGTTTCTACCATACAATTAAGTGAATCAGCTATACACACACATATATCCCTCCATCTTGGACCCCTCTCCCACCCTCCCCTCTATTCCAGCCATCTAGGTCACCACAGTGCACTGAACTGAGCTCCCTCTGCTATTCACAGGGAATGAATATTTTTTTTAAACTTCATTAAAAGGACAGCAACTCAAGTATTGGCTTATTAGTTCAACAAACAATTATTCAGTTCAGTTCAGTTCAGTCGCTCAGTCATGTCCGACTCTCCATGACCCCATGAATCACAGCACGCCAGGCCTCCCTGTCCATCACCAACTCCCAGAGTTCACTCAAACTCATGTCCACAGAGTCGGTGATGCCATCCAGCCATCTCATTCTCGGTCGTCCCCTTCTCCTCCCGCCCCCAACCTTGGATTGATCTCCTTTAGAATGGACGGGTTGGATCTCCTTGCAGTCCAAGGGACTCGCAAGAGTCTTCTCCAACACCACAGTTCAAAAGCATCGATTCTTCGGAGATCAGCTTTCTTCACAGTACTAAATGCTGGGTACCATGCATTTGGCTATAAAGATATGATTAAAAAGGAGACGATCGCAATTTTTCTCTGCCATTCATACCACACTGTAAATTTTCCAAGTCTCTGTGCCTCAGCATTACAAGTCAGAAACATCTTCTGTGTCACACATTAGGTCACATGGTAAGAGAGTATTAGGACTTCCCAGGTGGTACTAGTGGTAAAGAAACTGCCTATCAATGCAGCAGACTCAGGAGTTGTGGATTCAACCCCCAGGTCTAGAGGATCCCTTGAAGTAGGAAAACGGCAATCCACTCCAGTATTCTTGCCTGAAAAATTCCATGGACAAGTTCATGGGGTCAAAAAGAGATGGACATGACTGACCACACACACACACACACACACACACACACTTGAGAGTATTAAGGTGATAGTTAGCTAGTTAGTTCAGTCACTCAATCATGTCCTACTCTTTGAGACCCCATGGACTGCAGCACGCTAGGCCTCCCTGTCCATCACCAACTCCTGGAGTTTGCTCAAACTCATATCATTGAGTCAGTGATACCATCCAACCATCTCATCCTCTGTTGTCCCCTTCTCCTCCCGCCTGCAATCTTTCCCAACATCAGGGTCTTTTCCAGTGAATCAATTCTTTGCATCAGGTGGTTTAGATTAAATTAAAATTGCTAATCAGCTGACCTTAAAATGAAATAATCTTGGACTATATGGATGGGCCCAGTATAATCACAAGGATTCTTAAATGGGGAGGAGGGAGACAGAAGAGTCAGAATCAGGCATAGTATTGTAGAAAGAATCTACCTCCCATTATGGCTTCAAAGATGGACAGGGACAGTGGGTCACAGGATGCAGACAGCCTCTAGAAACTGAAAGAAGCAGAAAGTAGATTCTTCTCTAAAGCCTTTAGAAAGAATACAGCTATACTGAGACCCTGATTTTATCCCGTGAGGCTCATTTCAGACCTCTGACCTCCTTCAGTGTAAGATAATGCATTTGTGCTGTTTAAGTCAGTGGTCCCCAGTTTTTTTGGCATCAGGGACTGGTTTCATGGTAGACAGTTTTTCCATGAAATGGGATGGTGAGTGGAATGGTTTCTGGATGATTCAAGTGCATTACATAAATGTAAGGGATTCTTGCTCCTCTGAGAATCTAATGGGATTGCTGATGTGACAGGAAGCAGAGATCGGGTAGTAATGTAAGTGATGGGAAGTGGTTGCCAATACAGATGAAGCTTTGCTCCCTCAACTGCTGTTCACCTCCTGCTGTGCAGCCCATTTCCTAACAGGCCATGGACCAGTTCCAGTCTGTGGCCCAGGGATTGGAGACTCCTGGTTAAAGCCACTAAATTTGTAATAATTTATTGCAATAGCAAAAGGAAATTGATATAATAACTATAGTAAATTGTGGATAATCATGACATATGAACTTTCCAATAATATCTCCTGGGTTTTTGATGGGACACATGGTCTGGATAAATTTATGTTTTAAAATGTACCTGTGACTTTGTTTTTATTTAGGTATGTTGAGGTCCACAGATCGGAAGACAATTGCCATTTTTGGCTCACAGTTTCCAAGAGGGGAAGGCATGCCACACCATGCAGGACCACATGGGGAAGCACCCGAGTTGACGTGAGGCGGAAGTGTGATGAAAATATTAGCAAAAGACTTTATTGTGTTGTTATGCAAGAAGAAATGGGGGAGGCAAGGTAAGAAGCTGAACAGGTTTAGGACTGGCAATTTTGAATAAGTTTCTTGGGATCTAGGTTATAGGGGTGTTAGTTATTTTTTACCAGGCTCTGGGGTGATTTAAGGAAGGAAGCTTGTCTAAACCACAGAAACCAGTTAAAAGAAGGTAGATGAGGGTGGAATGGACTCTGACTTGGTTGGTTTATATCTTAACGTCACATTCACAGGTAAGCTGTTTCCTAACTCTAGGAATTATCTAGCTCTGGGAGGAGTAGTATCTCAAGTCTTCAAGGCCTGATGGTGTTCAAATCACCATAAAATATGGAAACATTTTAAAAATATTAATACAGGTTAGCATCCTGGATCCAAATGTGAAGCATGAGATTCAAGATGGAATCCAGGCAACGTATCCCATTTTTCTGACAACAGTAACAGTGGTTAGGGTTTGTTTTGGGGTCTGAGCCAATCTTAATGAGCTGAATTTCAGAACTTTTTAGATATTGGCTGGAAAGTAATCAGTAACATTTTTGGAGGGTCCTCTCCACTGATCTTGGAGCTGTGAATGTAAGATCATCCAGCTCTCTTCTTATAACAATTAGAAGTCACCCTGAGAGTGGTAAAAACACAGACCAGGAAACTTAAAAAATAGAAGCACCTGTATCAAGCTGTATCTGAAACCAGAACTCCTCTTGGATTTTTCAGGTAGTCAGAGAGTCAGAGAGTTACTTTTTCTGAAATACTACTGTTTTAATTTTCTTCATCTATTACTGAATAACAAAATATCACCAAAGTCAGCAACCTAAAACTACAACAGTTTTACTATAGCCCACAACTCTGGGGGCCAGGAATTCAGGCAGGGCTTGACAGGACAGTTCTGTGTCTTGTGGTGTCAACTGAGGTCATTTTGGCAGATAGGCTTCTCTGGAGTGTGCAAACAGTAAGAAAAAACCAATATCCCTCAGAAAGCACTCTTCATGTTTTTCAATCTTTTTGGCATAAAATTTTCCTCCCAGGAGAGATACTTTTGGCATTGCTTAACCTGTGGAGGTAATATGGGTTTGATCTGAATCATTTCCTCTAATGTGTTCTTGTCACGGGGTTCTTGCCAGTGTTGAGGGAAAAAGCACTCAGAAGGATTTTAGAATGTCTGTATCCTAAAGATTATTTATTTCAGTGATATTTATGGAGAACTGGGCGTTTTCCAGAATAACCTGAGGGACCATCCAGGGAGACTTCCCCTCTTGCTCTTTCCCCTCTGGGGGAGGAAGAATAATTTTCTTTTTACTTACAGGTTCTTGGCTGAATCTTCCCTGTAATAAAAGACAGATTAACAAGAGAAAACAAACAGAAGCTTAATGACATGTATACTCCTTTTAGGGCTTCCCCAGTAACTCAGTCAGTAAAGAATCTGCCTACAATGCAGGAGACTGCCTGCTGTGCAGGAAATGTAGGTTTAATCCCTGGGTCAGGAAGATCCCCTGGAGAAGGAAATGGCAACCCATTCCAGTATTTTTGCCTAAGAAATCCAATGGACAGAAGAGCCTGGAGGGCTACAGTCCATAGGGCTGCAAGAGTCTGACATAATTTAGCAACTAAACCGCCACCCCAACCACTCCTTGTATACAGAAAACTGAATAACTCTCCAAAGTAACCCAAGCCATTACCTTAAACATCATCTCAAGCTGCTGCTGCTGCTGCTAAGTCACTTCAGTCGTGTCCGACTCTGTGTGACCCCATAGACGGAAGCCCACCAGGCTCTCCTGTCCCTGGGATTCTCCAGGCAAGAACACTGGAGTGGGTTGCCATTTCCTTCTCCAATGTGTGAAAGTGAAAAGTGAAAGTGAAGTCGCTCAGTGGTGTCCGACCCTTAGCGACCCCACGGACTGCAGCCTACCAGGCTCCTCCATCCATGGGATTTTCTAGGCAATAGTACTGGAGTGGCTTGCCATTGCCTTCTCCTCATCTCAAGCTAAAGACTGTCAACCGAATAAAAAGGCATGGTCTAAAAGTTTCAAGTTAAGTCTTATTCAAGGATCTTACTGAGGATTAGCTTGAAGGGCATCTTCTCAGATAGCTCTGAGGAACAGCTCTGAAGAAGGGAAGAGCCAGGATATATGAGTTTTCGATGGAAAAAAATTAGTGGAGTTTCAAAAGATTACTGCTCATAACAAGCAAAAATACTGGAGTGGGTTGCCATTTCTCCCTCCAGGGGATCTTCTCTACCCAGGGATCGAACCCGCGTCTCCTGTGTCTCCTGCATTAGCAGGCAGATTCTTTACCACTGAGCCACCTGGGAATTCCAAAGAATAGGCATCTCACATTAATTATTTTAGGCTTTTTCTATGTATGGGAAGATGCAAGAGTCTGGGCTCATTGAAATTATTCCTTAGATATGTGTCTTAACTATCTCATGGCCATTATCTGAAGCAGAGAAAACTTTCTGTTTTTCTCCATCATGAATTTCCCTAAGGGCACACCATTGGGGATAGCAGCAGTGGCTGATGGCTTGACTTTTGTAGAACTGTAATGGCAGGCAATATTTTTTTTTTATTTCCTGGAGTAACAGGTACCATTCCCTGTCCACAGCGCCCTCTGTTGGTCAAAAAATTGGGGATGTATTTTGGAGCTTTCCAGGTAGTTCGGTGAGTAAAGAATCTGCCTGTGGTGGTGGTGGTGCTGCTGCTGCTGCTGGTAAGTCGCTTCAGTCGTGTCCGACTCTGTGCGACCCCATAGATGGCAGCCCACCACGCTCCCGTCCCTGGGATTCTCCAGGCAAGAACACTGGAGTGGGTTGCCAGTTCCTTCTCCAATGCATGAAAGTGAAAAGTGAAAGTGTAGTCACTCAGTCGTGTCCGACTCTTAGCAACCTCATGGACTGCAGCCTACCAGGCTCCTCCGTCCATGGGATTTTCCAGGCAAGAGTACTGGAGTGGGGTGCCATTGCCTGTGGTGCAAGGGATGCCAATTCAATCCCTGAGTCGGGAAGACATCCTGGAGAAAGGCATGGTAACCCACTCCAGCATTCTTGCCTGGAGAATCCCATGGACAGAGGAGCCTGGAGGGTTACAGTCCATAGAGTTGCTAAGATTGGACATAATTTAAGCGACTGGGCATGCACATGGGAGGTATTTCACGACCAATTTGTCCTACAGTGCTAGGAATCCTCATTCCTAGGTCAGACAAGGATTTTGTTGATGGGTCATGCAATGTGTTATTCTTGGGTTGGGCCATGTTGATAACCTAAAATTCTATGGATTGTCTGCTTTTCTAGTCTATTATAACCCATGAAATGTTTTCCCTTGTAGTTTTCTTCCATATCTAGAATTGTACTATTACAATTATCCTATAGAGTTATATATATGATCAGTTGCTCAAGTCATTTAGGTATCATTAATTTTGTCAGAAACTTGGTTTCACATTGAGAAGTCATGAACTCTCAGAACAAAACCAGCTCACCAAAACTAGGAAGTGGATCACTTAAGGCAAAAATTTATTTTTTCATGTGGGTCATAGTTAGCATAAGGGAAGAGGTTTCTCTGAAAAAGCAAAGATTAAAAGCCAATAATATTTTAGACCAAAAGTCATACAATTATAAGTAATATAGATCAGTTTATTTATCCCTTGTAATTAATTCCTATTTACCTGGATGAAGCCATCAGATATTTTATTAGTTTTATAATTTCTTACTCAGTTCAGTGGCATGATCTAAAAGTCATCAGAACTTATATTTGTCAAAAAATCATTTCTATGGATCTTCTTTTTTTTTTTTTAACTTTTTTTTTGGGATATAGCTGATTAACAAACAATGTTGTGATAGTTTTAGGTGAACGGTGAGGGTACTTCGCCATTCAGATACTTCTGTCCATTCTCCCCCAGACTGCCCTCCCATCCAGGCTGCCACATAACATAACATTGAGCAGAGTTCCATGTGCTTTACAGCAGGTCCTTGTTGGTTATTCTATGGATCTTCTTGAAGATCTTCATTTTATAAATACATCAGAGTATGTGTCTGATTCTTTGCTACCCCATGGACTGTAGTCTGCCAGGCTCCTCTGCCCATGGGATCTTCCAGACAAGAATACTGGAGTGGGTTGCCACTTCCTTCTCCAGGGGATCTTCCTGACCCAGGGATGGAACCTGGGTCTCCAGCATAGCAGATTCTTTTACTGTCTGAGCTACTGGGGAAGACCCCAAAACAGTAACTGTCTAAAAAAAACAGAAGATTTAAAAAGGCATAGTTAAACATCTGATTGCAATGCAGTTGACAAATGATTATATCTGTGTCATACAACATGTAAAGATGATAACTAGAATTATGAGTACCAACATTATACCAGGACATATCAGATTTTTAGGAATTCCATATAATTTTTTGGAATATCTACATTAATGACATTTACCCATACAATATAACCTAAAAAGTTTATCATTGCTTATTTAACAATGTTTCCCATGTAATTTAGCATATCAAGTAGACCTAATTCTCTCTTTGGGATGTTTCAGTGGCCCACTGAAGCATTTCAAAGTTAGTTAAAGGTCAAAAGAAGTTTATTTAAAATTTGATTTTGAGAAGTTTGTCAAAGATATAAAAAGTTTGTAAAATACTTGGTCAAAGAGGATTATATGTAACTGTGAAACTATACTTTTTCATTCAACCAAAGTGACAGTAAAATATTTTAAATACAAATACAGAAAGTTACAACAGATTACTTAAAAGGTAAAGAAATTTCACACATTGTTACCAAAAGCAGATCAGTAAGCAAAAAAAAAAAAAACAACAACTTTGTTTTCAATACAGAGAAAAAATAAAATTCTAGTTTTTATCAACTTACTTTTAATATTAAAATTTATTTATTTACTCAACTGAATTTTATCTTAATCTTAGTCCTGACCATGCACCGAACTCTTTTCTCAGCATTCCATTCCCACAAATCTTTTATAAATCTTACTTTACCTTTAGATTTTGTCCTATGCTTTCTTTTCCCTGTTTCTCTCCAGGACACAATTACTTCCTTTTTCTTAGCAAAATGGATTTCCATTCCTTATGCCATTTTTCATACAAAATGTTTTCTTTATTAATTTTAGTAGTTTTAATTATACACGTTAATTAAATTCTTAACTTTTAAAACCTTAATTGCTGGTGAAAACTAAGAAGACAGAAGTTATGGACAGTCTTTTACATTACCATGCTATAGATTATAATATTGTAAATACTATTTATGATTTCTAAAACACGCTTTTTTATAGAAAATTTTTCAATAAAAATTTTCAAACATATTTATTAATAGATTCAATATCTTTAGTTTCTCTGTAAAAGGAGGCCTATGTTTGATAAAGTTTCACTATCTTATTTGGGAATGACCTAGATATTTAAATAATTTCTGTCATTCAACTTAATTTAGCAGACTCTAAAATTTCAAATTACCAAAAATTTGGACAAACTGTTTTCAAGTAAACATACCATAAAACATAATAATTTCTAAAGAGTTCACTTAAAAGCTCTTACCCCATTTATATCTGTTGAATTTGTTTGTTCCCAATAGTTATGGTAAGATTAGCCATGAAAACTTTATGAGATGTTAGACCAGTTCATACATCATTCCAAGCTACTTTCTTGCTGATAAATTTTACGACATAGATAATATGACTTTATTTGACTTTTAGTAAACTTAGGTGCAATAAATATAAGACATGTCTGATTGAATTTTACCAACAAACAACCTTTAATACTGAATGTTAATTTAATATTAAATATTTTCCAGATAGCATGAACCTGAAAGTAATTTGCGCTAGTCTCTACTCCATTTAGAAATAATTAATTTGTAAGTGCTTTAATGATAAATTGATCATAAATTAATTTTGCAAATACTATCTGACGGTAAAGATATATGCATAATATACACACAGATACATAAACAGGCATAACTAGAGATCTCATAGTTTCATTTCAAAACTTGATCATGAATCTGGTATTATACCAGATTCATGATCAAGTTTGGATGGAGGAGCCTGGTAGGCTGCAGTCCATGGGGTCGCTAAGGGTCAGACACGACTGAGCGATTTCACTTTCACTTTTCACTTTCACACGTTGGAGAAGGAAATGGCAACCCACTCCAGTGTTCTTGCCTGGAGAATCCCAGGGACGGGGGAGCCTGGTGGGCTTCTGTCTATGGGGTCACACAGAGTCGGACACGACTGAAGTGACTTAGCAGCAGCAGCAGCAGCAGCTTATAAGTAACAGTTGGAATAAGTTAAAGTTATTTGCTCAGATATGACTAAGGCTTTTTAATATTTGTAGGAAAGGCTTTCAAGATTTGTATTGTCCTTGATAAATCTTTAAGGAGGCTGTGAATTAGCTTTTGAGTGAGGGAGTCTTTCCAGTAGTTTCCTCTTTCCTCCCCTTCTCCCTTTTCTTCTTTTGGTTACAGTTTTTACCTGATTGAACTAATTAGACTGAGTCTTAGGTTATTGTGTGCTCTATTTCAATTTCTGATTTGTAAAAATTTTCAAGACAAATACAGTTGCTTTTTAATTCCCTGAAGAATTTGTCTATTACCTAAATGATGTCAAAAAATTGATTTGCCCAGCCACGTTTTCTTTAATTTGCTTTTTAGAAGTATATATTAGCAAGAAGATTTCCAATTAAACTGGAACTCAAGATTTCTATGTTCTAGAACTTTAAGGTTAAATTTATAATGCCCTCAAATGTTTGCCAGAGTAACTTAACCCTCAATTTTTGCTTTTATTTCATGTACGCTAAATCATTTCAGTCGTGTTTGTCTCTTTGCAAGCCTATGGAGCTGATTGGGCTTCTCTGTCCATGAGATTCTCCTGGCAAGAATACTGGAGTGGGTTGCCATGCCCTCTTCCAGGGGACCCATGCCCTCTGATCCAGGGATCAAAAGCTCATCTCTTACATCTCTTTCATTGCCAGGTAGATTCTTTACCTCTAGTGGAACCTGGGAAATCTTGCTTTTATTAGTCCCCAAATATTAGCTCCTGATTTTTAGTTCACACTCTGTGGGCTCAGGTAACCCTATTGGTTTCCCTTAGTATGTTTAACTAATATTATGTTAACAGCAGATTTATATACCTTGTCTTATAATACCAGGCAGGGCAAGCATCCCTAGTGAGATATAATGGCTATAAAACTATAATTAGGCAAAAGAGATATAACCATCTTACATAAAGCCCCTTTAAATATATCAGTTCTTATGTTTTCATTTCTATTCTATCAACTCTTATACCTAATTTTAGCCTCCATTAAGACTCCATCAACAAGTCTGATCTAACAAGTAGTCCCACAAATTTTCCTTTTTGTCCCCTGGCCATTTTATGTATTTTTGTATAAAAGGATTTGGAGCTCCCAATGAGGAACTGAGACAAAGGACTCAGGCGGATATCAATCTTTTAACTTAATGACCTAACTGTTAACCCAAGCAATTGTTGCTCATTGTAATTTTTATCCAGCCTTATTATTTTTTTAAACTAGGGCAAACAGAGCTGACCTCCTTGGGGTCCTTTAAGGCTGGGGGAACCAAAAGGAGGTCCCTTTGGCTTGTACAACCTTAGAGATAGTACTTGTATCAGACCTTTGTTTTAATTCCATGAATGTGAATATGCTTTATCTCCATTTTTAAATAACTATCTGAAGATTACCGTTCTGTTGGAATAAGTCTCTTTTACATTTTCACCTGTTAGGAAGAAGTCTCTAGATTTTTCTCTCAGCCTCTTCTTATTCCTCTGTGAAGCTAATGAACATTAATCTAATGTTTTTAATAGCATCTGTATGATTGATTAAGGGGAAACCAAGACCACAAATAAGGCTTCCCAAATGACTGTTTTTATTTGTTTTAAAAAAGGGGAGTTCTTAAGCTTCAGTTCAGTTCAGTTCAGTCACTCAGTCATGTCCGACTCTCTGTGACCCCATGAATTACAGCATGCCAGGCCTCCCTGTCCATCACCAACTCCCGGAGTTCACTCAAACTCAGGTCCATCAAGTCAGTGATGCCATCCAGCCATCTCATTCTCTGTTGTCCCCTTCTCCTCCTGCCCCCAATCCCTCCCAGCATCAGAGTCTTTTCTAGTGAGTCAACTCATCGCATGAGGTGGCCAAAGTATTGGAGTTTCAGCTTTAGCATCAGTCCTTAAAATGAACACCCAGGATTGATCTCCTTTAGAATGGACTGGTTGGATCTCCTTGCAGTCCAAGGGACTCTCAAGAGTCTTCTCCAGCACCACAGTTCAAAAGCATCAATTCTTTGGTGCTCAGCTTTCTTCACAGACCAACTCTCACATCCATATATAACCACTGGAAAAACCATAGCCTTGACTAGGCAGACCTTTGATGGCAAAGTAATGTCTCTGCTTTTTAATATGCTATCTAGGTTGGTCATAACTTTCTTTCCAAGGAAGGAAGCGTCTTTTAATTTCATGGCTGAAATCAGCATCCACTGTGATTTTGGAGCCCCCCCCCAAAAAAAGTCTGACACTGTTTCCACTGTTTCCCTATCTATTTGCCATGAAGTAATGGGACCAGATGCCATGATCTTAGTTTTCTGAATGGTGAGCTTCAGGCCAACTTTTTCACTCTCCTCTTTTGCTTTCATCAAGAGGCTCTTTAGTTCCTCTTCACTTTCTGCCATAAGGGTGTTGTCATCTGTATATCTGAGATTATTGATATTTCTCCTGGCAATTTTGATTCCATCTTGTGCTTCTTCCAGCCCAGCATTCCTCATGATGTACTCTGCATATAAGTTAAATAAGCAGGGTGACAATATACAACCTTGATGTACTCCTTTTCCTATTTGGAACCAGTCTATTGTTCCATGTCCAGTTCTGACTGTTGCTTCCTGACCTGCATACAGGTTTCTCAAGAGGCAGGTCAGGTGGTCTGGTATTCCCATCTCTTTCAGAATTTTCCACAGTTTATTGTGATCCACACAGTCAAAGGCGTTGGCATAGTCAATGAAGCAGAAATAGATGTTTTTGTGGAATTCTCTTGCTTTTTCCATGATCCAGTGGATATTGGCAATTTGATCTCTTGTTCCTTTGCCTTTTCTAAAACCAGCTTGAACATCTGGAAGTTCACGGTTCACATACTGTTGAAGCCTCCTTGGAGAATTTTGAGCATTGCTTTACTAGCATGTGAGATGAGTGCAATTGTGTGGTAGTTTGAACATTCTTTGGCATTGCCTTTCTTTGGGATTGGAATGAAAGCTGATCTTTTTCAGTCCTGTGGCCACTGCTGAGTTTTCCAAATTTGCTGGCATTTTGAGTGCAGCACTTTCACAGCATCACCTTTCAGGATTTGAGATAGCTCCACTGGAATTCCATCACCTCCACTAGCTTTGTTCGTAGTGATGCTTTCTAAGGCCCACTTGACTTCACATTCCAAGATGTCTGGCTCTAGGTGAGTGATCATACCATCGTGCTTATCTTGGTCATGAAGATCTTTTTTGTACAGTTCTTCTGTGTATTCTTGCCACGTCTTCTTAATATCTTCTGCTTCTGTTCAGTTCAGTTCAGTTCAGTCTCTCAGTCGTGTCCGACTCTTTGCGACCCCATAAATCACAGCACGCCAGGCCTCCCTGTCCATCACCAATTCCCAGAGTTCACTCAAACTCATGTCCATAGATTCGGTGATGCCGTCCAGCCATCTCATTCTCTGTCATCCCCTTCTCCTCCCGCCCCCAATCCTTCCCAGCATCAGAGTCTTTTCCAGTGCGTCAACTCGTCACATCATTATCTATTTGAATGCACATTCTAATTTGATCTTTTCATAGATACCAATAAAACAGCTGTTTATAACAAGAGCTTTCTAAAAATTTGCCAAATTTAGAAACTTCTCCAACTTAAAAGATTTATCATCTTGCCATTGACCAGTAGTATCTTAATAGCAATTCAAACCAATAAAAAGCAAGAAACATTCCCATAAGAAAGTGCAGAGGATGCTACCTTCATAAGATCTAGAAAGTTTACTCTCCAAAATACTTTAAGAAAGTAAAGATTTTCATTGTACACAGGTAGACACAACTGAGGCCAAGATAACAAAGACTCCTCATGGACTGTGACCCCATCGGCCAGGTTTTCCTGAAAGCTGGCATAACCAAACAAAAGGACTACTTGGAATCTTAATCGATTTGACTGACTGCCAAATACACCACATGTGTACGTTCAGGATGGCAGAGATCATGCTCTCAGAACACAGAACAAAATGTCTAAGAAGATTAGGTAGAAAATTTACATCTCAAAGGCAGAGAGAGAGAAATACAAGTTCCTCCTAGAAGGAAGGAGGAGTTTTTTGTTCTTTAAGGTCAGAATTCTGAAAATATGCTTTTTCCAAAGTAGGTCTTTTTAGATGTGCACACACAAAAATTAATTTTGGAATGTAAAAAAAAAAAAAAGCAACTTTGTCACTTTTAGGGCAAGATTTCCTTTAATTCTCAATTAAGCAATTAATCAAGTACTTGTCAGTATAAATACTGTACATTCATAATGAAATCTTCCCAGTGTCTCTCAACTGTGATAACCTACTTAAATGTTTTTAAACTGAGCAAAATCTCAGAATTTTTCAACTGGACTACACTTCAGTTCAGTTCAGTTGCTCTGTTGTGTCCGACTCTTTGCGACATCATGAACCGCAGCACGCCAGGCCTCCCTGTCCATGACCAACTGCTGGAGTCCACCCAAACCCATGTCCATTGAGTCAGTGGTGCCATCCAACCATCTCATCCTCTGTCCCCTTCTCCTCCTGCCCTCAATCTTTCCCAGCATCAGGGTATTTTCCAATGAGTCAGCTCTTCGCATCAGGTGGCTAAAGTATTGGAGTTTCAGCTTCAACATCAGTCCTTCCAATGAATACCCAGGACTGATCTCCTTTATGATGGACTGGTTTGATCTCCTTGCAGTCCAGGAGACTCTTGAGAGTCTTCTCCAGCACCACAGTTCAAAAGCATCAATTATTCTGCGCTTAGCTTTCTTTATAGTCCAACTCTCACATCCATACATGACTACTGGAAAAACCATGGCCTCGACTAGATGGACCTTTGTTGACAAAGTAATGTCTCTGCTTTTTAATATGCTGTCTAAGTTGGTAATAACTTGCCTTCCAAGGAGTAAGCGTTTTTTAATTTCATGGCTGCAATCACCATCTGCAGTGATTTTGGAGCCCCCCAAAATGAAGTCAGCCACTGTTTCCCCACTACACTAGCATTTTCAACTAGACGGGCATCCTTCAGTATCTTCCAACTGGGGAACCACATATTTGTTATGCATCGATCCCCTGGAGGAGGGCATGGCAACTCACTCCAGTATTTTTGCCTAGAGAATCCCTTGGACAAAACAGCCTTGTGGGCTATAGTCCACAAAGTCCAAAAAAGTTGGACAAGACTGAAATAACACACATGCACCAAACAAAACTTAGGATCATCAACCAGTAGGTGGGATATCTGAGAACCAGGAGAGACTTATCCAGATCCATCTGTTCTCACTAAGGAGATAAATAGACACATGAGGCCTTTGCTGGTACCAAGGCTCTGAATCCTTGGAGAGTTCAGGTGAAGGAGAGGAGTCTACTCTGAATCCCTTCATGGTCATCAAAACTGTCAACTGAAGAAAACTGCACAACTTAAAAGTTGTGAATTAATTTTTATTCAGGGATCTTACAGAAGACTATAACCTGGGGAGACATGCTCTCAGATACCTCTGAGATACTACAGCAGACAAGTAAAGGAAGAAAAAGATATATAAGAGTTTTTGCTGGAACAAAAGAAAAGCATTTAGTGGAGCATTGAATGATTACAGTAAGTCCCTTATATATGAACAAGTTCAATTCTGAGAGCATGTTTGTAAATCCAATTTGTGTGTAAGTCCAACAAAGTTAGCCAGCTAACACAATTGGCTGCTGCTGCTGCTGCTAAGTCACTTCAGTCGTGTCTGACTCTGTGTGACCCCATAGACGGCAGTCCACCAGGCTACCCCATCCCCGGGATTCTCCAGGCAAGAACACTGGAGTGGGTTGCCATTTCCTTCTCCAATGCATGAAAGTGAAAAGTGAAAGTGAAGTCGTTCAGTTGTGTCCGACTCGTAGCAACCCTATGGACTGCAGCCCACCAGGCTCCTCCATCCATGGGATTTTCCAGGCAAGAGTACTGGAGTGGGGTGCCATTGCCTTCTCCAACACAATTGGCTAATAGGACTCTAATGTAATGGGTTTGGAATACTTTTCCACACAAATAGCATGTGAAAAAACAAACAAAAAACCACAAAGAATAAAGAAAATATTTTTAATCTTATAGTGTGTATGTGTGCTCAGTCGCGTCTGATTCTTTGTGACCCCATGGACTGCAGCCCACCAGGTTCCTCTGTCCATGAAATTCCCCAGGCAAGAATACTGGAACAGGTAGCCATTCACTTTTCCAGGGAATCTTCCTGACCCATGGATGGAACCCAGGCAGATTAGGTTTCTTTACTACAGGTAGTAACCCTGCAGTAAAGAAACTGCAGACGGATTCTGCACTGTCTGAGCTACCAGGGAAGCCCATAAATAAAGCCATACAGAAAGGAAACATTTTAAATCTTTCAATACCTTGAAAAGTACAGTGGTGCAGTACACCAGCTGGCATACGGGGATTGGCATTGAGTGAAAAAGCAAGAAGCTTTACTGACTGGAGGAGGGAGAGAAGGTGGGAGATGGTAAAGCTGAAAAATCAACAGCAACAGATGGAGGGCAAGCTCCAATTTTAGTAATGCCAGAACTTGTTGGAACTCAGGTTTGCATCCTTGAAAAGTTCACATCTTGAATGTTCGTTCGTATGTAGGGGACTTATTGTACTGGTAATCACAAACAGGCATCTCAAGTTAATGATTTTAGTGCTATGAGAAGATATAAGAGTTTAAGTTCATTGAAAGTATTCCTTAGATGTACAACTAAACTATCTGAGGATCAGTATCCAAAGCACAGAATTCTTCCTGCTTTTCTCCATCCTGAATTTCTCTCAGAATCTACCATCAGGGCAGCTGGAGACTGATGACTTGATCTTTGTAGAACTGCAGTTGTGGGCAACATTCTTTACTTGAATAGGAGGGAACATTGTCTGTCCACAAGACAAAAGAAAAAGTTGAGGTGGGATGGGGTTAGGGGAGTAGCTAGCTATGGGAGGTTATCACACAAAGCACAGTAAAGAAAGGTATGGCTGTAATGCAGATTTTAGCTGGTGCTTAAATGATCCTCTCCATTGATAAGAGTTTCTAAAATGTTTGTCATCTTTCTCTTCAGGGAACTGAGGGTGAAACACCCTTACAAGTAATAGTTGCATTGTAAATGTAAATTTCCCTTACAAAATGGTTATTTATACTCAGTTTTCAGAGCTTTCCCTGTATCTGCCGTTTCTTAAAAATGACCAGCTCAAAATAATCCATATGCCAAATAGGCATATTTTGGGATGGCATAAAATATAAACACGTATTTCTTATAATAGTTCATATACTTCTTACAATAGTTCTACATGTGTGATTTCATTTGAAGAAAGGGTTCTGCTAAACTAAAAATTTTGAAAATGCTGTGATATTGTGATTATTCTAATAAGTAAATTTGGTCTTTGATTCCATTCCTGGCACAGAGCTCCTAAAATACTTGGAATTTTGTAGGGAAGATGTTTTTTGTTATATTAATGTGAGGATGAGGGTTGGTTGCCAGTGAAGCCAACAATGTGGTTTGAGTGTTGAAAACTTTCAATTCCTTCAACCACTTGTCTCCCCTTCCCTGCAACCTTCTGAGAGGAGGGAGTGACTAGAAATTGAGTTCAATTTCCAATGGCCTATAATTTAATCAATCATATGTAAGAAATGAAGCCTCTATACAAACCCAAAAGGTTGAAGTTCAAGATCTTATGAGATGGTGAACAAGTAGAGATTTGGAGAGAGCGGTGTGCTCAAAGAAGTCATGGGAGCTTCAGGCCCTTTCCCCACACCTTGCCCTATGCATTTATTCCATCAACCTGTTCCTGAGTTATCTCATTTTATAATATGCCAGTAATCTAGTAAGTAAAATGTCTCTCTGAATTCTATTAGCAAATTAGTTGAACCCAAGAAGGAGGTCATAGAAATTTCTAACCTGCAGCCAGTCAGTCAGAAAGACAGGTAGCAACCTAGGCTTGTGATTGACATTTGAAGTTATAGGACTGAACTTCACTTGTGGGATCTGAGGCTATTGCCCGGTAGATAATGTCAAGATTGAACTGAATTGTAGGATACCTAGCAGGTGCTGGAGAATTGCTTGGATGTGGGGAAACTACACCCTCCCGTACTACTACAGTGGAAATGAGGCAGGAGACAGATGGGTCTCTTCACTAGACTTCACCCATAGCCCTTTTCACTAGAATCCATCTTGGCTAAGAGATGCACACACACACAGCAGAGGAATGAGATAAACCAAGCACGGACTCAGAACCAGGGAAAGCAAGATGATTGGCCAGAGGAAAACCAGAAGAAATTGCTCCATATAATCATTTCAAACCATGAGGGTACAACTCTCTCTCTGAACTGCCCATGTGAGTCTATCCACATATACTTTCTTCCTCCTAATCAACACTTTACTTGTTTCACTAGTTTCTGGCTCTTTGTGGAAATTCATTTCTACAAGGCTGACAGACCATGATCACTTTCACTGGTGGTCTAGCGGCTAGGATTCAGCACACTTACAGCTGTGACCTGACTTCAGTTTCTTGCCAGGGAACCAAAATCCTGCTTCTAGCCATTGCAGGCCAAAGCTACCAGAGTTCAGATCCAGCCAGGTTAAATGACTTGCTCAAGGTCACACAGTTCAAGAAGTAAATAGATGAGAACTTAGGTCTCCTGAGTCTGGTTATCTAATGTGTGTCCTCTCCTGTTTGATTCTAATAACCTAAGAAGCAAGTCCTAAATCTACTTAGATGTGAAAATGGGATTCAGAGAAGTTAAATTATTAGGCCAAATGCATAAGGAGTAGAGTTGGATTTTAGAATACAGGTTGCCTAAAATATTTTTCCTGCTAGTCTGGTGCATCATATGTTACACTAGTGATTCACACATTTTTTGGTTTGTTATAATCTTTCAGAATCTGACGAGTGCTATGGGCTACCTCACAGAAAAGTATACTGTGTGCCTTTGGATGT
Organism: Moschus berezovskii; assembly: GCF_049115385.1. Lineage (NCBI taxonomy): Eukaryota > Metazoa > Chordata > Mammalia > Artiodactyla > Moschidae > Moschus > Moschus berezovskii. The sequence goes on along the minus strand of NC_142466.1, from coordinate 74,264,246 downwards.
TAAATATAATATAATAGACATTCTGAAATTCATCCGTGGGCAAAGGTCTAGGAAGAGGCTGCAGATCTTAGGTTAGAAATAGTAGTGTTAAGTTGCTCAGTCATGTCTGATTCTTTGTGACCCCATGGACTATAGTCCTCAATGTTCCTCTGTCCATGGAATTCTCCAGGCAAGAAGACTGGAGTGGGTTGCCATTTCCTTCTCCAGGGGACCTTCCTGAACCAGGGATCAAACTCAGGTCTTCTGCATTGCAGGCATATTCTTTACTGTCTGAGCTACCCTTGTAAATATTTAATAATCTCTCCACATGTACTTCTGCCATAAATATTTGTTGATATTTTCCTTTATTCTAACAAGTAAGATGAAAGTGAATAGTGATGTATGTCAAAATTTCACTTGTTTCTCTAATGACACAAGGTTTTTGCCAAATCAGATAACAGTTTTTAAATATTGGAAAAATATTCCTCAGTTCTTTTTGCTATTCACAAAGTAGTGGCAACAGTCACAACTTACTTTTAGGTTTAATCTGCATTAGTAACACTTCTCCTTCACTGTTTCATGTGAAACTTAATTGTAAAGTGATTAGCAGAAAACGAGGAAAGAACTAAAAACCATGGCGAAAAATCCCATGGATGGAGGAGCCTGGTAGGCTGCAGTCCGTGGGGTCGCTGAGGGTCGGACATGACTGAGCGACTTCACTTTCAATTTTCACTTTCACACATTGGAGAAGGAAATGGCAACCCACTCCAGTGTTCTTTCCTGGAGAATCCCAGGGACGGGGGAGCCTGGTAGGCTTCCGTCTATGGGGTCACACAGAGTTGAACACGACTGAGGTGACTTAGCAGCAGCAGCAAGGACATCATAGGTAGAAAGAAGTGGCTTGATAATATTGCCTTTCTTTTCAATTAGCTAATTTTGTGCAGGAAAGAAAGTAGGACTGGAGAGGATGGTCAGGTTCCAATTTTCAAGCAAGTCCCTGGGATGAATACCAAGTGTGATTTCTTGACTTGGCACAGGAAAGAATTCAAGAGCAAGCCATAGTAAAGTAAGAGGAGATAGGTTTAGATACACAGTCCACAAGGGCTTCCCTGATGGCTCAATGGTAAAGAATCTACCTGCCAATGCAGGAGACATGGGTTTGATCCCTGGGTTGGGAAGATCTCCTGGAGAAGGAAATGCAAACCACTCCAATATTCTTGCCTGGGAAATCCCGTGGACAGAAGAGCCTGGTTGGATTTAATTCATGGGGTCTCAAAGAGTCAGACATGACTTAGTGACTCAATAATAACAACACTCCACCAATAGAGTGTGCGCCATCTCAGAAGGTAAGAGCACCACCAGGGTGGAGGGTGGTCAGTTTTTATAAGGGTGCATAATTTCATAGGTTAATGAGTAGGAGGATTATTCCAACTGTCTTAGATAAGGATCAGGGATTTTCAGGAATTGGGACACAACCCACTTCTTGGTCTTTGATGGTTGGCCTCAGTACTGTCATGGTGCCTGTGGGTATGTCATTTAGTGTGCTAATGTATTACGATAAGTGTCCACCGAGGTTCAAGTTCCCCTGGAAGTTGACTTGTCTGTCATCTTGGACCCAGTTGGTTCTAACCTGTTTTTGTCATGTCCTTTGTCTATGTTGTCCTTTCAAATGTTGTGCCATGCCCCTCCCTTGTTTCAGCTGGAAGTGTGTGTGTGTGTGCACATGTGTGCATTTGTATCTGCACAATGAGGAGCACCCAGGGGACAATGTGAGCACTAGGATGTATTTTGGTAGAATTGGGTAGAGGGTAACTTCACATTCATCTGGAATCCCTTAATTTACTGTGTGACCCTGAGCAAGTTACTTCACTCCTGAAAGTCTCAGTTTTCTCATTTGTAAGATAAAAGGATAGCATTGAGTCCCTACCAGTTTTTAACGACACTGTAAATGTATTCAAATCATTCATTTCAGTTCAGTTCAGTCACTTAGTCGTGTCCGATTCTTTGCGACCCCATGAACCACAGCACGCCAGGCTTCCCTGTCCATCACCAAATCCCGGAGTTCACTCAAACTCAGGTCCATCGAGTCGGTGATGTCATCCAGCCATCTCATTCTCTGTTGTCCCCTTCTCCTCCTGTCCCCAATCCCTCCCAGCATCAGAGTCTTTTCCAGTGAGTCAACTCGTCGCATGAGGTGGCCAAAGTATTGGAGTTTCAGCTTTAGCATCAGTCCTTCCAATGAACACCCAGGACTGATCTCCTTTAGAATGGACTGGTTGGATCTCCTTGCAGTCCAAGGGACTCTCAAGAGTCTTCTCCAGCACCACAGTTCAAAAGCATCAATTCTTCGGTGATCAGCTTTCTTCACAGTCCAACTCTCACATCCATACATGACCAGGGGAAAACCATAGCCGTGACTAGACGGACCTTGGTTGGAAAAGTAATGTCTCTGCTTTTTAATATGCTATCTAGGTTGGTCATAACTTTCCTTCCAAGGAGTAAGCGTCTTTTAATTTCATGGCTGCAATCAGCATCTGCAGTGATTTTGGAGCCCAAAAAAATAAAGTCTGACACTGTTTCCACTGTTTTTCTATTTCCCATGAAGTGATGGGACCAGATGCCATGATCTTCGTTTTCTGAATGTTGAGCTTCAAGCCAACCTTTTCACTCTCCTCTTTCACTTTCATCAAGAGGCCTTTGAGTTCCTCTTCACTTTCTGCCATAAGGGTGGTGTCATCTGCATATCTGAGGTTATTGATATTTCTCCCAGCAATCTTGACTCCAGCTTGTGCTTCTTCCAACCCAGCGTTCCTCATGATGTACTCTGCATAGAAGTTAAATAAGCGGGGTGACAATATACAACCTTGATGTACTCCTTTTCCTATTTGGAACCAGTCTATTGTTCCATGTCCAGTTCTAACTGTTGTTTCCTGACCTGCATACAGGTTTCTCAAGAGGCAGGTCAGGTGGTCTGGTATTCCCATCTCTTTCAGAATTTTCCACAGTTTATTGTGATCCACAAAGTCAAAGGCTCTGGCATAGTCAATGAAGCAGAAATAGATGTTTTTCTGAAACTCTCTTGCTTTCTCCATGATCCAGCGGATGTTGGCAATTTGATCTCTGGTGCCTCTGCCTTTTCTAAAACCTGCTTGAACATCTGGAAGTTCATGATTCACATATTGCTGAAGCCTAGCTTGGAGAATTTTGAGCATGGCTTTACTAGCGTGTGAGATGAGTGCAATTGTGCGGTAGTTTGAGCATTCTTTGGCATTGCCTTTCTTTGGGATTGGAATGAAGACTGACCTCTTCCAGTCCTGTGGCCATTGCTGAGTTTTCCAAATTTGCTGGCATATTGAGTGCAGCACTTTCACAGCATCATCTTTCAGGATTTGAAATAGCTCAATTGGAATTCCATCACCTCCACTAGCTTTGTTCATAGTGATGCTCTCTAAGGCCCACTTGACTTCACATTCCAAGATGTCTGGTTCCAGGTGAGTGATCACGCCATTGTGATTATCTTCGTCGTGAAGATTTTTTTTGTACAGTTCTTCTGTGTATTCTTGCCACCTCTTCTTAATATCTTCTGCTTCTGTTAGGTCCATACCGTTTCTGTCCTTTATCGAGCCCATCTTTTCATGAAATGCTCCCTTGATATCTCTAAGTTTCTTGAAAAGATCTCTTGTTTTTCCTATTCTGTTGTTTTCCTCTATTTCTTTGCATTGATCACTGAGGAAGGCTTTCTTATCTCTCCTTGCTATTTTTTGGAACTCTGCATTCAGATGTTTATATCTTTCCTTTTCTCCTTTGCTTTTCACTTCTCTTCTTTTCACAGCTATTTGTAAGGCCTCCTCAGACAGCCATTTCGCTCTTCTGCATTTCTTTTCCATGGGGATGGTCTTGGTCCCTGTCTCCTGTACAAAGTCACGAACCTCCATCCAGAGTTCATCAGGCACTCTGTCTATCAGATCTAGACCCTTAAATCTATTTCTTACTTCCACTGTATAATCATAAGGGATTTGATTTAGGTCATATCTGAATGGTCTAGTGGTTTTCCCTACTTTCTTCAATTTAAGTCTGAATTTGGCAATAAGGAGTTCATGATCTGAGTCACAGTCAGCTCCTGGTCTTGTTTTTGCTAACTGTATAGAGCTTCTCCATCTTTGGCTGCAAGGAATATAATCAATCTGATTTCGGTGTTGACCATCTGGTGATGTCCATGTGTAGAGTCTTCTCTTGTGTTGTTGGAAGAGGGTGTTTGCTATGACCAGTGCGTTCTCTTGGCAAAACTCTATTAGCCTTTGCCCTGCTTCATTCCGTGCTCCAAGGACAAATTTGCCTGTTACTCCAGGTGTTTCTTAACTTCCTACTTTTGCATTCCAGTCCCCTATGATGAAAAGATCATCTTTTTTGGGTGTTAGTTCTAAAAGGTCTTGTAGGTCTTTGTAGAACTGTTCAACCTCGGCTTCTTCAGCATTACTGGTTGGGGCATAGACTTGGATTACTGTAATATTGAATGGTTTGCCTTGGAAACGAACAGAAATCATTCTGTCGTTTTTAAGATTGCATCCAAGTACTGCATTTCAGACTCTTTTGTTGACCATGATGGCTACTTCATTTCTTCTAAGGGATTCCTGCCCACAGTAGTAGATATAATGGTCATCTGAGTTAAATTCACCCATTCCAGTCCATTTTAATTCACTGATTCCTAGAATGTCTGTGTTCACTCTTGCCATCTCCTGTTTGACCACTTCCAATTTGCCTTGATTCATGGACCTAACATTCCAGGTTCCAAATCGTTAAGGTATATATATTGGAGGGGAGGGACAAATATCTCAAAACACATATTTGTAGGAAAGAAGTAGGATCTGTTCTTGCTTATCACAGTCAAGCGAGGAACACAGGAAAGTAAACCACGATTTCCCATTTCAGTTATAGATGGAAAGTGTGACCTGTTGTTATGCCCTGAGTCCGGTTCCCCCATACTGGTAGAATAAGACACTCGCAGCAATGCAAAAGCAAGAATGGGGTTTATTTCTAGCTCGAGCTAGGGCTCATGCCTCCTCCAGCGCAGTGGAGTGGGACAAGAGCCCCGAGCCCAGGTTACAGCGGTTTTTATAGTCTCAGGTTACATAAGCACCTATTTCTGTTCAAAAGATCAGGCTGGCAGAAGCTCATTGGCCAGTTCATGCACGCGCGGAAGCTCATTGGCCAGTTTATAAGCGCGCGCGGGGTTTTTCTGGGGGATTTCCCTTTTTACTCTGATTGGCCCGACTTTTGGCGCCGGCGGGACTTTTCTAGGGAGGAGTTTCTTAATTTTGGCGCCGGCGGGATCTTCTTAGGGAGGAGTTTCTGTGGACTTAGCCTCCACCCTCTCTCCAGGAAATCAAAACTTAGGCCTAAGCAAGGTCTCAGGCCTATCCTGGCTACTCAGATGTTAGGGCTCCTAACACTGTAGGAAGAAAGAGGGAGAAGTGACTAAGAGATTGAGACTTTTTTGTGTAATTTGTGTCTAAATTCAGACAATAGCCTCCTTTTATTGCAGGAATGGGGCCTTTTTCCAAGGCCCGAAGATTGTTAGACAGTCTTCCAAATTGTCTAACATTTGGAAATGAATTGTCTGAAGACACACACAACCTGACAAAACAACTGGCTTTATTGGGAAGGGGCGCCCAAGTTCAGAGCAGCAGGGTAAGGGAACCCAGGAGAACTGCTCTGTTATATGGCTCGCAGTCCCAGGTCTTATAGTCATGGGATTAGTTTCCAGGTTGTCTCTGGCCAATCACTCTGACTTAGAGTCCTTCCTGGTGACACAAGCATCTTTCAGCCAACATGGATTCCAGCAAGAAGGATTCTGGGAGGTTGGTAGAATATATGGACAGGCATCTCTTCTCTCCTTTTGACGTTTCCTGAATTCTTCTGGCTGGTGGTAGCTTGTTATAATAGTTCCATGTTCCTTACCAGGACCTCCTGTTGTAAGATAACTGATTCAAGTGATTACCATTGGGCTTGGCTAGGGGTGGGGCTGGACTGGGGGGGTGAGGGTGTGAGGGGCAGTTTCAGTCAGCGATTCCCCTAACACTTTTAACCCTTTATAACAGCTACCCAGCATCAATAGCATTGCTATGCTAATTTATTTTTTTCTCCAGAAAAGGGGGTATGCCCTCAGAAGAAACATTCCAGTGGTAATTAAGTTCTAAATTAAGTTCTATTTCCCTCTGCTAGGTCTCTCTGTTCAACCTCAGACTATTTTTTTCTTACTCTCTTTGCTATGTTAATTAAGGTTTTCACAGATCTCCCAACCTTTTACCCTCACTGGCTGCTATTTCTTACCCCACCGTCTTATTTTTTGCCAGGATTCTCTAAATTCCTTCAACACTTCTCCTAGCCCCGTTGTTCTGTTGTTCTTCCGTGTTAGAGCGCAGTCCACACCTTCAGCAATGAACCTATTGCCTTCATCCATGGACTTCGCCTGTGTGCAGGGCACTAGCGTGAACTTGAAATTGTGATGGAAAATCAAGGTGAAATGGATATTGCTAAGAAAGCTCTATAAAATGGAGCTGAGAGGCTTGCATCAGAATCAGTCATAACTCTTGTAACTTTAACAGTCATATGCCTTTTGCCTTTATAAACTCCTGACTGTTTATCTGTGTCTTCCAAATTGCAGTTCCTAAGACCACACATGAAACTCTATTCTTTGTAGCCTTGTTATTGATTGCTGTTCTACAAAATATCAACTTACAACTTACCAAATGTGTCACCTCAACCTAGTTATTTGATTTTTCTGTGCCTTGATTTTCTCATTTGTCAAATACAGATAATAGGCACTTCCCTGGTGGTCCAGTGGTTAAGATTTCATGCATCCAATGTAGGAAGCCCAGGTCTGATCCCTGGTCAGGGGACTAGAACCCACATTCTACAGTGAAGATCCTGAGTGCTGCAACTGAGACCCAATGCAATCAAATTAAAAAAAAAAAGAAATATAAATAATACGGGAACTTTATCCATACATTTCTTGTAAATATTAAATAAGTCTATGTGCATTAAAGACTTAGCACAAAACTGGCAGACAGTAAAGAGTAAGTGAATATGAGATATTATATGTTTGTACAAGTATATTTTATATATTTCTGTACCAACTCCAAAACCAGCGTTTGTAGGCAGTACAAACATTTTTATTCCAATAGCACAACTGACAAACTTTACTGAAAAGCTGAATTTTTTTTATAAAGTTGATTATTTTGCATCTTGTGAAAACCCTTCTCTTATCTATCTCCCTTAAAAATCAAAGGTTTCTGAATTTATACCTATATTTCTGTAACATTTTGTAATTGAACTTACTTTTGGTAGTCAGTTTTATCTCTTCGTTTCCAATCTGATGGCTTTACTTTCTTTTTTGTTACCTTATTGCACTGAATGGGGCCTTTAGTACAATGTTGAGTAGATTGGTGAGGTGACCATTCTTGCTTTGTTCCTTGTCTTAGGGAAAAAGAATTTAATATCTTACCAGTAAATGGTATTAGCACCAAGCTTTTTCTACAAGCTCTAAGCTTGTAGATGCCTATGATGGTTAACTTTATGTGTTAACTTGACCATGATAAGGGATGTACACATAGCTAGCAAACCTTAATTCTGGGTATGTGTGTAAGAGTATCTCCAGAAGAGGTTAGCATTTGAATTAGGAGGCTGAGTAAAGATATTTCTCACTAATGCTGTTGGGCATCATCCAATCCATTGAGTGTGTGGATAGAACAAAAGGCAGGCCAGTCTACTCAACCTGAGACATCCATCATCTCTCATCAGACAGTGTCATGCCTGGTTTTGGGGCTTTGGGATTCAGATCAGAACTAATTTACACCACTGGTTCCAAATTTTCAGGACTTTGAAACTGGACAGAATTGCACCATCCATTTTCTGAGTTTATTTGCTTTGTGGACAGCAGATTGTGGAACTTTTCAGCCTCCATAAATGTTTGAGTTAATTCCTATGAATAAATCTCTTCTTATATCTATCTATATCTGCATCTAATCTATCTATATCCTATTGGATATATCCTATAATCTATCTTTTTCTCTTGGAGAACTCTGATTAAGCCAATGCCCTTCATCCAATCCCCTTCTACTCCTATTTTCTGAGAGTTTCTTTTAAAAATTATGAATGGATATCAAATTTTGACAAATGTTTTTTTATCCTCTTTTTTTTAATGGTTAAAAAATAATTGTAATTAATGGACACATTCTGTTCACAAAGTTTCTATTACAAACATGATCATAATAAATAGCATCAGGCTAATATCTTAAAGATAAATTTCCAGGAGCAGGAATATTGAAAAGGATGTGTATTTATAATTTTGATAAGTATAAACAATTGCCCTTCCTAGGAACTTTACAAATGTACATTCCCACTATCAGGTAAAAAATTTTTACCACCAGGTAAAAACTCTTTTCAGTAAATGTGTAAATTGCATCTCTTTTTATAAATAACTATAAACATCTTTTCTTCTGTTTAAGAAACTTAAGTTTATTTATCAATATTTCTTAGTCAATTTATTATTTTTTGGCTTTGCTTTTGATATGTGTGTAAAGGTGATATTTTAACTTGAATCTCATTATTTTCCATTATTTTTTCTGATGAGCTAGAAATAGACCTTATGAAAAAATGTGGAAATACTGTAGTTTTATCAATTCCTTTGACAAATCATCTTGTGAAAAGTTGTCCACAGTGGTAAAACTTATAATAATAGTGAGCTGATTCCTGCTAATTTTTTTTCACAGAAAGTAATGAATATAATGTGTTTCTTTTTTAATTGGTGTGGATAAAAGCTACTATCCTCACTTATTCATATCATTTCTTTAGTATTAGAGGAGCAGTAAAGGTAAAGGAACTGGGTGATACTATTTGATGCATATGGAGTTATTATGTGCCCTTGACTCATGGTCACCTTGAAATGATTAGTGGTCTGGATTCAAATAGTATATTCCTTACTTCCAATAGTATGCTAATCAATGATATCTTAGCCCAAAGGTCATATGTGGTAATACAGGAGTCCCAAGGCCTCATTTCCAACCTAGACTCTCCAACTTGGGGATTTTTGAGAGCCTAATTTTTTTAGCCCTTACTTGGATATCAAAGTGCTGAGTTCACAGTGATGAATTCAACCAACTCTTTATTTAACTTGTACTGTCATTGCACTCTGTGTACAACAGTATCTCACATGATGCTGGCACATATGATGGAAACAAAAGTTATTTTTTCTTTTAAAATTAATTAAAAAAATTGTGTTATGACATAAATATCTTCCTTCCTTCTCTCTAACTTCTGTTTTCTGTTGCTTTTTTGTTAACCCCAACTCAACTCACCCACTCTTTCCTTAGCTTTTTTTGGATCCATATCTCAGTTCCTTTTTTCTTCTTCTTAGGACATACAGGAAAATCTCTTTCTAGAGCTAATTATGTTCACGTTTGCTATACTCTTGAGCAATTTATTTTAGTAAATCAAAGAAGAATGTATTTTTAGAACATCCCAGGAAGAATGTGTATACTGGTTAAGTTCAATTATACCTACTGCTGAAGGAAACCTACAGAAGTGGAGATATAGAGAGTGGAGTGAAGAATTTTATTCATTTATATATCAAGGTTTTAAAAGTACTTAATTATGATAGTCATCATTCATTTATTTATGCTTCTATTTGACAAAAATTTGTTAAATAAATACATGCAAAATTATTTTCATACTCTGAGGTTTTTTTGTTTTTTAAGTTGATGGTTGATATAACCATTATCATCAAGATTGTGGGAGAAATATCATTAACCTCAGATATGCAGGTGATACCACCCAAATGGCAGAAAATGAAGAGGAACTAAAGAGTCTCTTGATGAAGGTGAAAGAGGAGAGTGAAAAAACTGGCTTAAAACTCAACATTCAAGAAACAAATATTATGGCATCTGGCTCCATCACTTCATGGCAAATAGATGGGGAAACAGTGGAGACAGTGTCAGATTTTATTTTCTTGGACTCTAAAATCACTGCAGACAATGACTGAAACCATGGAATTAAAAGACATTTGCCCCTTGGAAGGAAAGCTATGACAAACCTAGACAGCATATTCAAAAGCAGAGATATTACTTTGCCAACAAAGTTCCATCTAGTCAAAGCTATGGTTTTTCTAGTAGTCATGTATGGATGTGAGAGTTGGACCATAAAGAAGGCTGCATGCTGAAGAAATAACGCTTTCCTATTGTGGTGCTGGAGAAGATTCTTGAGAGTCCCTTGGACAGCGAGCCAATCAATCCTTAAGGAAATCAATCCTGAATATTTATTGGAAGGACTGATAATGAAACTGAAACTCCAATACTTTGGCCACCTGATTTGAAGAGTTGATTTATTGGAAAAGACCATGATGCTGGGAAAGATTGAGGGCAAGAGGAGAAGGGGACAACAGAGGATGAGATGGTTGGATGGCATCATCGACTCAATGGACATGAGTTTGAGCCAACTTCGAGGGGTAGTGAAGGACAGTGAAACCTGGCGTGCTGCAGTCCATGGGGTTGCAAAGAGTCAGGCTCAAGTGAACAACTGAACAGCAGCAGCAGCCGTTGCCGATAACCTTAACAAAACTAACTTTGGTAGAGTGAAATTGACAGCTTCATTAGCATTTGAGAATGGAGAGGAGAAGTAGAAACAGCAAGTGGAGACACATCAGACAACTTTGCTGTAAAGGAGAATATATACATAGCATGGTAGTTGGAGAAGAATGTGGGATCATGGGACTTTTGTTTGGTGTTAAGTAGGAATTTAAGGCAGGAGATAGATGGACCCCAGGCTGAACAACTAGAGTTTGTCCCCTGTGGATAAATACTCCAAGATGAAGATGAGGAGGAGGAGTTAAGCACTGCCCAGATATAAAACTACATATTTCTCATTCTCAAGGTCAAGGAGACCTTCCTTGAAAGTCAAAAAGGAGGGGGCGACACCCCATGGTAGGTGATGTCGACCAACCCATAGGCTTCTTCTCAAGAATCTATCTTTGCTAATGCACATGCACACATGTGAGGGCCCTGAGATAAACCAAATATGGACTCAGAACCAGGCAAAGCAAGATGATTTGCCAGCAGAAACCCGAAAGAAATGCCCCATAAAAGTGACTAAAACTACCACGATGGCACAGTAAATTTAATTCATGTGCATGGAGGTCTCATATAAATGAGACCTAAGAGGTGACCAGAACTGTACATGGAACAATAGACTGGTTCCAAATACGAAAAGGAGTACGTCAAGACTGTATATTGTCACCTTGCTTATTTAATTTATATGCAGAGTACATCATGAGGAATGCTGGGCTGGAAGAAGCACAAGCTGGAATCAAGATTACCGGGAGAAATATCAATAACCTCAGATATGCAGATGACACCACCCTTATGGCAGAAAGTGAAGAGGAACTCAAAGGCCTCTTGATGAAAGTGAAAGAGGAGAGTGAAAAGGTTGGCTTGAAGTTCAACATTCAGAAAACGAAGATCATGGCATCTGGTCCCATCACTTCATGGGAAATAGATGGAAAAACAGTGGAAACAGTGTCAGACTTTATTTTTTGGGGCTCCAAAATCACTGCAGATGCTGATTGCAGCCATGAAATTAAAAGACGCTTACTCCTTGGAAGGAAAGTTATGACCAACCTAGATAGTATGTTAAAAAGCAGAGACATTACTTTGCCAACCAAGGTCCGTCTAGTCAAGGCTATGGTTTTTCCCGTGGTCATGTATGGATGTGAGAGTTGGACTGTGAAGAAAGCTGATGACCAAAGAATTGATGCTTTTGAACTGTGGTGCTGGAGAAGCCTCTTGAGAGTCCCTTGGACTGCAAGGAGATCCAACCAGTCCATCCTAAAGGAGATCAATCCTGGGTGTTCATTAGAAGAACTGATGCTAAAGCTGAAACTCCAATACTCTGGCCACCTCATGCAACGAGTTGACTCACTGGAAAAGACACTGATGCTGGGAGGGATTGGGGGCAGGAGGAGAAGGGGACGACAGAGAATGAGATGGCTGGATGGCATCACCGACTCGATGGACATGAGTTTGAGTGAACTCCGGGAGTTGGTGAGGGACAGGGAGGCCTGGCGTGCTGTGATTCATGGGGTGGCAAAGAGTCGGACACGACTGAGCGACTGAACTGAACTGAAGAGGTGACCAGAGCAGGCAGATTTTATACTTTTTTAGACAAAGAAACCATACATCTAAATCTGTGGAAAACTGAAAGGACAAAGAAACAGGTTTTGGGTGCTCAATTAGTGAAGAATCTAAACAGAATTTGAGTTTAGGTAGTAAATTAAAGGACTAAAAATGTTTATACAGACTGCTTGGTCTGAATTCCCTGTGTCTGGTGAGGATGTCCTTCTGTCTCCAGATACAGATAGAGAATTTTCACATGAGTGATTTATTTCCTACGTTAAGGGAGACAGAAAGGAGGGTCAGAGTATTCCTCTTGCATTGGCCATTTCTTCAGTAAAACCATGTATATGCCACTGAACATTTTAGGAAAACCCACCCTGAAGTAAAAATTGAGGGACGGGGGAGAACAGGGATAATTTTAGAGTGATGTCTGAGTAGGAAAGAAGGAATTCTTTTTCCTGAACAATCAATCTGTGCATGAATTGGCCTTAGATAGAAACAGGGAAAACATCCCTCTGTTTAAAAAAAAAAAAAAAAGATTTATTTATGGCTGTGCTGGGTCTTCATTGCTATGCTGGCTTTTCTCTAGTTGGGGGGCTACTCTCCAGTTGGTGGACAGGCTTTTCATTGAGGTGGCACCTCTTGCTTCAGAGCACAGGCTCTAGACATGTGGGCTTCAGTAGTTGTGGCTCCCTGGCTCTAGAACACAGAATCAATACTGTAGTGCATGGGATTAGTTGCTCCGGGACATGTGGGATCTTTCCAGAACTGGGCTTGAATCTATGTCTCTGGCATTGGCAGGTGGATTCTTTACCACTGAGCCACCAGAGAAGCCTAAAAACATCTCTTTTATCTGGAGGGAAAGTGGAGTATATGGAGCAGGGAAATTGGTACCATTAGGAGTGGTGCACATAGACATTCCTTTATGATTGCCTTCATATCCTCAGTAAAGCCAGAAGTGTAGCCATCAGTTGGGACTGAGGAGAGGTGGGGAATTATTGGAGGTTTGAGGTGAAATAATCATCAGGGAGAATAAAAGAATGTTTGTAAATGTAGGAGGGATGTTGGGCAGTTACAAGGTACTGTTTGAATGAAGTGGTGACAAATTTAAAGTAGACAACAGGATATGTCTGTGTGCATGTGTATACATTGGCGTGTTTCCAGTTACATTCTCAGATTCAGTCACTGAGAAAGTGATGTTTGGATTTGTTTGTGTTTTGCCTGTAAAGCTCAATTCAGGGAGAGAGAAGCAAGGGCCTTGAGAATTTTGGCAGTGGAGTAATAAAGACATTGGGCCTTGAAATCTAAGCGAGTAAGGATTGAAGTGAGACTTTGTAAGGAAGCAAGAGATGGATAAATCAATGAATTGGAATTCCTAGGGCATTTGAGGAATTGTTGGATTAAATTTATTAACTAAAAAGACAAGTAGTAGTGGTCAAAGAGGAGAAATTTAAATGGAGTATATAAGTTATTAGTAATGATATAATGTAGTATTAAAATATGACTCAGATTGGGAAAACCATTAGATCGTTCAGGTATGATCTAAATAAAATTCCTTATGGTTAAACAGTGGAAGTGAGAAATAGATTTAAGGGACTAGATCTGATAGACAGAGTGCCTGATGAACTATGGACAGAGGTTCGTGACACTGTACAGGAGACAGGGATCAAGACCATCCCCAAGAATACACAGAAGAACTATAAAAAAGAGATCTTAAAGACCCAGATAACCACGATGGTGTGATTACTCACCTAGAGCCAGACATCTGGAATGCCAAGTCAAGTGAACCTTAGGAAGCATCACTACGAACAAAGCTAGTGGAGGTGATTAAATACCAGTTGAACTATTTCAAATCCTGAAAGATGATGCTGTGAAAGTGTTGCACTCAATGTGCCAGCCAATTTGGAAAACTCAGCAGTGGCCACAGGACTGGAAAAGGTCAGTTTTCATTCCAATCCCAAAGAAAGGCAATGCCAAAGAATGCTCCAACTACCACACAATTGCACTCATCTCACACGCTAGTAAAGTAAAGCTCAAAATTCTCCAAGCCAGGCTTCAGTAATACGTGAACTGTGAACTTCCAGATGTTCAAGCTGGATTTAGAAAAGGCAGAGGAACCAGAGATAAAATTGCCAACATCCACTGGATCATCGAAAAAGCAAGAGAGTTCCAGAAAAACATCTATTTCGGTTTTATTGACTGGTCAAAGGCCAAAGCCTTTGAGGGTGTGGATCACCACAAAGTGTGGAAAACTCTCAAAGAGATGAGAATACCAGACCACCTGACTTGCCTCTTGAGAAATCTGAATGCAGGTCAGGAAGCAACAGTTAGAACTGGACATGGAACAACAGGCTGGTCCCAAATAGGAAAAGGAGTAAGTCAAGGCTGTATATTGTCACCCTGCTTATTTAACTTATATGCAGAGTACATCATGAGAAACGCTGGGTTGGATGAATCACACGCTGGAATCAAGACTGCTGGGAGAAATATCAATAACCTCAGATACACAGATGACACCACCCTTATGATAGAAAGCAAAGAACTAAAGAGTCTCTTGATGAAAGTGAAACAGGAGAGTGAAAAATTTGGTAAAACTCAACATTCAGAAAACGAAGGTCATGGCATCTGGTCCCATCACTTCATGGCAAATAGATGGAGAAACAGTGGAAACTGTGGCAGACTATTTTGGGGGCCCCCAAAATCACTGCAGGTGGTGATTACAGACATGAAATTAAAAGATGCTTACTCTTTGGAAGAAAAGTTGTGACCAACCTAGACAGCATATTGAAAAGCAGAGACATTACTTTGCCAAAAAAAGTCCGTCCAGTCAAGGCTATGGTTTTTCCAGTGGTCATGTATGGATGTGAGAGTTGGACTGTGAAGAAAGCTGATCGCCGAAGAATTGATGCTTTTGAACTGTGGTGCTGGAGAAGACTCTTGAGAGTCCCTTGGACTGAAACCAGTCCATTCTAAAGGAGATCAATCCTGGGTGTTCATTGGAAGGACTGATACTAAAGCTGAAACTCCAATACTTTGGCCACCTGATAAGAAGAACTGACTCATTTGAAAAGACTCTGATTCTGGGAAAGATTGAAGCAGGGAGCAGAAGGGGACAACAGAGGATGAGATGGTTGGAAGGCATCACTAACTCAATGGACATGAGTTTAAGTAAACTCCTGGAGTTGGTGATGCACAGGGAGGCCTGGTGTGCTGCAGTTCACGGGTTCACAAAGAGTCGGACACAAGTTAGCGATTGAACTGAACTGAAAATATGACTCAGGAAGTCTATATAAAAGTAGTCCATTGAAGGACAAGATCATGGGAGGACAGAATGTAAAGAAATTATGAAGGACTGCCCTGGTGGCCCAGTTGTTACGAATCCTTACTTCTGCTGCAAGGGGGCATGGTTTCAA
Organism: Moschus berezovskii; assembly: GCF_049115385.1. Taxonomy (NCBI): domain Eukaryota; kingdom Metazoa; phylum Chordata; class Mammalia; order Artiodactyla; family Moschidae; genus Moschus; species Moschus berezovskii. The sequence continues at coordinate 74,248,690 of NC_142466.1, read as the reverse complement.
TCCCGAATCTGGGAACTAAGATTCTACATACCTCACAGCACATCCAAAAAAAATTTTTTTAAAGAAGAAATTATAAGGCCATTATATTGAACAAATTATTTGTATATGTTCCAGTTATCTTTTTTTGTATAACAAAGCTAATCAATACTTAGGTAAAACAACAATGTATTATTATCTCTCACAGTACTGTGGTTAGTTCCAGGTGATAGCTGAAATTACCATCTTCTAAACACTCAACTAGGTAGAAGTCCAAGATGGCTCACTCATAGGCTGACAGTTAATGCTGGCTGCTTGCCAGAAGCTCAGCCAGGCTGTTGCCCAGACTGCCAACATATGGTTGTTTTATGTAACTTGGACTTCTCACATCACAAGCACTGGATTACAAAGGGAAGTGTCCCAAGGGTGAGTGTTCCAAGGAACCGAAAGCAGAAACCACAAAGCCAGTATAGGGTTACACCCAAACTGGTACAGTGATATAGTGTTATTTCTACCATATTCTGTTTTTTTGGCCATGCAGTATGCAGAATCTTAGTACCCCAATTAGGGATCAAACCTGCATCCTCTTTATTAGAAGCTTGGAGTCTTAACCACTGGACTGCCAGGAAGTTCCCCATATTCTGTTAGTAGAAGCAATCTCAGGGCCCACATAGATGCAAGGGGGAGTGAAGTATAGAGACTAGCTCTTGTAAAGGGTGGCAAAGTAACATTGCAGAAGAACAAACACATGGAATGAGAGATATTGCTGTGGCCATCTTTGGAAAAGAAAATTTTCTGTAGTGGGAATAATGAAATCGATAATAATATGACTAGTATTGGTGGGAAAGAGGGTGAGCTAGCTGTTAAAAATGTTGATTAGGGAGAACAACTCAGAGATATCTTGTTGGAGATACCTGCAACAAGGAGAAATAGAAGATAATGAGTTTGTTAGCATAAACTTTAGCTCCCTTTCCTTTGTTTATTAGCTCGAACTGTTTTGTAATTTTACTCATTGCCTTACTAATTATGGTGTAAACCTTTACCTTATGACAGCTTTTGTTCTAAAGATGTTATATAATACAACTTCACTTCAGCATTATAACCTTACAATTGTATACTTTCATTTCTCCCCTCCCAATCTCTGGTCTATTGTCATCTATTTATTTCTACATATGTGAGAAACCCCACTATTCTTTTGTTATTTTTTGTTTTAATCAGCTGATTGTTTAAACACATTTAAATAATAAAAAAAGATCTTACATATTTACCCAAATAGTTACCATTTCTACTGGTCTTCATTATGTTGTGTAGATCCATATTTCCATTTGGTACTATTTTCTGTCCACCTAAGGAATGTTGAATATTTCTGAAACATTGCTTGTAGTGTGAATCTACTAGTGATGAATTATTTTAGCTTTTATATGTGGGGGCGACAGAGGATGAAACAGTTGAATCTCATCATTGACTCAATGGTCATGAGTTTGAGCAAACTCCAGGAGAGAGGGAAGGACAAGGAAGCTTGGTGTGCTGCCGTCTGTAGGGTCAAAAAGAGTTGGGCATGACTGAGCAACTGAACAACAATGTCTGAAAAGCTCTTTCCCCCACCCACTTCTGTTTTTGAAAGATGTTTTTATTAGGTATAAAGTTCTAAGCAACAGGTTTTTTTCTTTGAGTACTTTAAAGATGTTGCTCAATTGTATCTCATGCATTTTTTCAACAAGAACTATTCTACCATCTTTATATTCCTTCCTCACTGGAAAAGACTCTGATGCTGGGAAAGGTTGGGGGTGGGAGGAGAAGGGGACGACAGAGAATGAGATGGCTGGATGGCATCACCGACTCTGTGGACATGAGTTTGAGTGAACTCCAGGAGTTGGTGATGGAGAGGGAGGCCTGGCGTGCTGTGATTCATGGGGTCGCAGAAAGTCAGACACGACTGAGCGACTGAACTGAATTGAACTGAACTGATACATATCTTATTTCTTTAGCTACTTTTAAAATATTTCTTTCTCACTTGTTTTGAGACACTTGATTACTGTGAGCCTTGGTGTAGTTTTCTTGTTTCTAGGTTTCATTAAATTTCTTGAATCTGTGGTTGTCATCAGATTTTAAAATATGTGCACCATTTTTTCATTTCATATATTTTCTCTTCCTTAAGAAGTCCTCCTTTCACTTGAAGTCTCCAATGATACATTTAATAAAACACTTCAAGTTAACCCACAGTTCACTGAGGCTTTGTTTAATTTTTGATACTTTTTATTCTCTTTTACATTTTGTATAGTATGTTTTATAAACCCTGAATCCTTTCTTCTGCAATGCTTGAAGGTGAAGTCGCTTAGTCGTGTCCGACTTTTTGCGACCCCGTGGACTGTAGCCTACCAGGCTCCTCCGTCAGTGGGATTCTCCAGGCAAGAGTACTGGAGTGGGTTGCCATTTCCTTCTCCAGGGATCTTCCCAACCCTGGGATTGAACCCGGGTCTCCCGCATTGGAGGTAGACCCTTTAACCTCTGAGCCACCAGGGAAGCCCAGTCTGCCATTAATTTCCTCCAGTTTATCTTTTCATCTCAAACAGTATAGTTTTCATCCCTGGATTTTTGATTATTTTAAAAGAGCTTCCATGATTCTACTTCACATACTCAATCTTATCTCTAGCTCTTTAAACATGTGGTGTATAGTCATTATAACTGTTTTAAGGTCCTGAACTACTGATTCTGTCATATGGGTTGGTTTTCATTTTCTTTTTAGGTACAGGTCACATTTTTCTGCCTTTTGCATTCTTAATTGTTTTTGATCAGGTACATTTGTAGATTTTGCCTTTGTGGATGCTCAAAATTTTTATAAATGTTCTTTAGCTTTGTTCTGGGATACAAGTTCTTGAAAACAGTTTTAACCACTGGGTCTTTCTTTTAAGCTGTGTTGACAGGACCAGTGAAGTGTTTTAGACCTATTTTTGTTGAATTATTGAAGCAAAGCTCTTTTGTTCATCATACTTGGTAGCACTAATTATGAGGTTTTTCTTGTCTGTGAGTTGGAAACGGGCATTGTCTTATTTTAATGTGAGCTGTATAGGTATTATTTTCTTTGTTCCTTTTAGTGAGTTCTTTCCTGAACCTTTGGTAGTTCACTATTCCCCTCCCCATCCCTCTGTCACACACAGACACCCAATGATCAGTACTCAAAGACTCAAGGGGGATCCTCAGTTGAACACCAGAGTTCATTATGAAATGATCACCATGATAAGTCTAGTAATCATCCATTCTCATACGAAGTTAGTACAATATTATTGATTGCATTCCTTAATCATTTGACACTTACTGAGTGGAAATGAGAACAATCAGGCATAGATCTTGCATTTCTAAAACTCAGTGGGCACAGCTGGAATGCTAATAGGGTAGATTAGAAGCTTGGGTTGTCCAGAAGTATCTGATAAGCATGCATGTTATTCAGACTCAGTATAATGTCTTAGAACAGCAATCCATTCTCCGAGAATTGGTTCAAGAATAATAATAAGTACTGATTGTACTAAGAAGCAATCCCTACTTAATTACATGGGTGGGCTGTATGTTCTTTTCCATTAACAAAAGAATTCAAAGAAAAGGTCTAAAAATGCACCTCCAAAGGGTTCATTTTATTATACAAATGCCATCCACTTTATAGCTAATGATCAGATCTCAGAAACAGAGACATTATTCCAGGAAATGGTGAAAATATTTAGTATTAATCTAATATGTCACTTGTGAAGAAGTATCTGGCAGGCAAGAAAAGTTCTGTGTGTTTTATTTAGGAAAAATTATGTATCATTTTTTGCTCTAGTTTAAATGATCTCTAAGACTTCATACAAATGTAAATATAAAAAATAAAATATACTGTGCACTGTAATTTTTAGAAGCTGTATTTTTTACTGAGCATAGGGATTATTCAGTAAAAAATTGCTGAATGAATCTGGCTCTAAGAATAAATTTCTTTTAAGGGGGGTTTAAATGATACAAAATAATGACTTAACATTGTAATAAAATGTTGTCAATTTTATTAAAAGTAGATGCCATTTCTTCACACAGGTAAGTTTTGTGTTTTTTTAAGCCCATTTTATTGCATCATTTCATCAGAGTAAGTTGGCTCAGTGAAACTGTCACTGATAAAAACATGTACAAAATTAGCACCAAACATCTATAAATGTAGATAGCCACAATGACCTTTCCAATATGTACAATCTCCCTTTACACATACACACACATATTTACAGCTAATAAATAACATTGAAAGTCAAAGCATTGCTGATATATATATATAGTGAAGTCTGTAGAAGTCAGAGTTCCCAGGGCCATACACTGATTGAATTCATACTTTCTTAAGTTGATGCACCCGTGCTCAAAACCCAAATCCCAAGAATTAATGAATTATAACAATGAAGGGGGATGCCAACAACAAGTCACACAACATTTTATTTTTAGAGAGAATTCATTCCAAACTGGCTGATGTCAATCATAGCATTCATTCTACTTTCTACAGGCACAATCATATCTCTCAGATGAAGGAGTGTTCCGGCACCACTGGAACACTTTCTACTGCAGTGTGTTCTAATGCACCTCTTAATCATTTACCTTCCAAGCCATGCTGAGGAATAAATCGTACATGTGGGGCTTCATACGTGAATATGTGTTCAGACACCCACACACATTCACAGTTTGGATTTCCAGCAATAGCCTCTGAAATATTTGACTTCTCTATCATTTTATAATGATATATGGAAAAATATTCTGAAAATATGAGATCTAGTTTATAAATAAATGTTCACTCACTCTTGATTAGTTGTTAAAAACAACTTTCATGACAATTCATGTGGATATAGCAATTGATCCTTTTCATTGTCCACAATGGTTTTAAGCACTGCCAGTGAATATATGACTGACTGTAACTTTTCTGTTTCTTTACTTAGTAAAAACAATCTGTCTAAAATTTGTAGGACTTTGCATGATGCAAAGTTTCATCTTGAACACATATTTTCTTATCAAAGTTAGGGAAGAAACAGACATGCTCGAAGTCTGACTGAAGCATGACTGAAATAAGCCTAAAATTGAACAGTAACTATTATACATTAAAGGACTTCAATGAATATAATTTTAAAAATCTTATAATAAAATTATGGTATCATTTTTTTCTCTGTAGTTAAAATTCTGTATCAGCTGATGATAACCTCATTTGAAAAGCCTATCAAGGAAAAAACTATCAAAATATAATCTCGAGACAAAGCAGGAAAAGGAAGGGGAAATACTAAACCATAAACTGTAAAGTTTATTAAGATTTAATTGATCTCAACTTTATATATCTCCTTTAATTTGTAACTTAGTTATGATGCAACCAACCGTAGAGGGTGTTTAAAGGTTCAGTGCTTTATCAACTCTATTCTTCGTTTCTATCTCCAAGTCACTAGTTCCTGGTTTACTCTTGGACTACATTCCAATGGCAAGAAGAGAGTAATTCCAAGAAAGTAGGGATTTTGATTGATAAGTAAACGGGTCCTATTCATGCTGCAAAATACTACTTTCTATATTTAGACTCGGAGAAAGCTTTGAGAAGGTTGTTAATCTAGAAAATGCAGAATCCCAATTAAAAATGAGATTCTAATCAATTTTAGGCTATGACTAAACTTACTACATGAAGAGATCTGATTATTTCACCATTTTAAATAACTCTTATTTTTTTCTCAAAGGACAGAATGCAGTGCTTTTCATATCTGTTATTTTTTTAATGTTGGAAGATGTACTATTTGGCTACTATATGCCTCAAATTGAATTAGTTTTAGTATTCCAGACTGTCTCCTAAAATAACTAATAAGGCTAGAGCTGGGATTAATACTCAGGAAAATCCACTTTTCACCATCTAAAGCACTGGGTGTCTTTTGTAAAAGTTACTTCATTCTTCATAGAATTCATATGCTGTTCTTTCTTCTGTAGCTTTGCCAAGTTTCTGAGAGAAAACAGAGGAAGAATGGCAATTTATTATCTGCTTAGTGTTTTATAACCCTCTTCCCTCCCTCGCCACCTTCAAGATGAAAAAGTAGTCAAACAGAAGTGCAGAACAAAGGTTGTGAGAATAAACCTAATCAGAGGAAGTGGCAGGCTCATAGGACTCAAAGACAGTCTAATATTTACTTAGCCATGTCTTGATGAGGAGTATCCTTTTCAGAAGACTGAATCAAATGATTTCAGAATTTAGCAAGATTTACTTCTAAAACTTGTTAAATAAAATACCTATTTTTTTTTCCTTTTCTTGTAATATGAGTCTTCTAAAGACTTTTACTGGAAGACGAGAGAGAAGCTTTTAGTTCATTGACTTAGTCACAGGTGAGAAATGGCAGAAGGTTATTAGTCTGAGTCATAATTACCTCCTAGATAAAGTTCAGGAGTTAAAAAAAAAAAAAGACAAAACTCCCTAAATATCTGTTGTTTCAGTAATCTTATCATCAGATGAAGAACATACCATTAGACTATCTTAGATAAAGTCTTATAACTTACACAAATATGACAAGAAATACTTGATAAACAGCTAAGAGTTGGTTCCTAATTTTTCAAGATTTTTTTTTTTAATTCACATTATAAAGTTGTGGATGACCTTGGGATAATATATACATAAGAATGTTTGTATTTGTTTGTACATAACTTAATCATATGTAAAACTTCATATAGGAGTCCCTTTTAAAGAGTTAAAACAAGTATGAATCACCACAGATTTATGATGAAGAAAAACAAAGCAATGAAGCTCTTAGTAGAAGTATACACTTAGATAAAAATTCAATTATTCTCCCTGGCTCAATACCAGTAACTATTCTCCATTTCAAGTTTATCTTGAGTGCTCTTACATTAATGCTTTTAATCCAGATGGCTTCATCTTGTCCAAAGTATATATGTCATAATGCCATAATGTAAAAAACTAAAAGAAGATAAACATTATACATGTATAGAGAAAGTCTGAAATCCATACTTATCCATTGATAAACTGTATTATGAAATAGAAATTAAAAATAAAAGAGATATGTCACATAGAGTCTTTACTATGCCTTTTCTGATTAGAGAATTCTTCTGTACTTTTGTCTGCAAATGTAACTGGGGAAGACAAACCAAATGCAATTAGCTTTTCTATTTCCGGATGATGTTGTGACCAACTTTTCCTATTGTTTTCTTGTGTCACTGGCTGGTATGATATGATCTAAGCTTTCCTCCTTTATACCTACAACCATTCAGCACTTGCACCTGACAGTGGTATTAGTGGAGGAATGGAAGTGGCATACTTTGGGAATTCCAGGAGGGGATGTGGTGGAGAGAGGGACAGTCACATGTTCAGTCTCTACTTAGTACTGACGCTCTGGAAAAATTCAGCTCACAGCTGCCATGTGGATTAACCTTAAAGGTCAGGTAGAAAAGAGCCAGGCAGTTGTTTTGAGGTGGAAAAGAGAACCATCTTCTAAACTCTTAAGTCCACAAGCTTTCCATCTTTGGGGGTTTTGAGATGGGTGCGTGGTGGCTGCCCCTTTGGCTCCCTGTCCTGGAATCTGCTGGCACTCAGAATCAAGGAGGACTCTAGATTCAGCTGACGTTTCACTCCCCTGGGTACCTGCCAGGAGGAGCTGTGCCCACAGCCACAAGTGATGGCTACACACTTGTGATATATGCTCTGTACACAGGGCTGTAAAGGGAGCAGGGTTGCAGTACAGGAAAAAGCAGAAGTGAAGATTTTGTGGTAATTCAAGAAGTAAAATAAAACCTACGAAGTGCACCAGAGCTGGCAGAAAGAACAGGAAAAAGAAAATAGAGGAAGTATTGCTAAAAGCAAATGGACAGGTCCAATGTGCATGTGTGTGTGAATGTGTGTGTATGCTCAGTCGCTCAGCTGTGTCCAACTCTTTGTGACCCCATAGGCTGTAGCCCTCCAGGCTCCTCTGTCCATGGGATTTCCCAGGCAAGAATACTGGAGTGGGTTGACATTTCCTACTCTAGGGCATCTTCCCGACCCAGGGATCGAACCCGCATCTCCTGCATTGGCAAGTGGATTCTTTACTACTGAGCCATCGGGAAGCCTGCTAATGTGTGTATAGAAGACTTTAAGAAAGACCACCTGAAGGTTCTCATCACAAGACTCAATCCAAACCTCTAGTTCAGGGGTGAAGGGCAATGCATGAAGCAGCACCCCTTGGAGAGCAAGTTCAAAATACCCAGAGAGCCTGAGCCCATGATACTCACCAGCCAGACTTTCTATTCAGAGACTTGTCATGGCATTTCACAAATATCACAGGTGACTTTCCTTTCTGCAGATAAGACATTTTCTCCCGGGAACAGAAGATCACCCTGTGGAAGAAAATGTATGTGAACACAGCATTTTGGAACAATAAAAATGACTGTTCAAAAATAAACGCTTCTGTCAGGGTTGTCTGAAACTTACATGATTCTTCTGACTGTTTTGATATTTCCAATAATTAACTATTTATACTCAGGCCATTCCAGTCAGCAACACATCTGAATCAGATGGTTATTTGAGGGCTTAATGCACTGTTCGGCAATAAAGCTAGTTCATTAATATAGACAGGCATACAGATAGCCTGGAGCAGGTTTAAAATCACCAGGCTTTTACCAAAAGATGACACAAGATTAATTTTACCACTTCTTAGTGTCTGCATTAAGGAATTCAGAAATCAGCCTTCAACTGGCCCTGCTAGAGAAACACATACTTTGTATAGCCTCTCCATTCACAACTTCTTTCCCTCCCCCACTTTGGTTATAAAAGAAAATGGCAAAGGAGAAATATCTTATTGATCCTAATTTAAAGAGTCATTTTTATTTACAATAATGGTATACTGTAGTTTGCAAAATCCCTGTACATTCAGTATGAAAGAAAGTGAAAGTGTAGTCTCTTAGTCGTGGCTGACTCTGCATTCCCATGGACTGCAGCCTGCCAGGCTCCTCTGTCCATGGAATTTGCCAGGCAAGAATACTGGAGTGGGTAAGCCATTTCTTTCTCCAGGGGATTTCCCAACCCAGGGATTGAACCAAGGTCTCCTGCATTGTAGACAGATTTTTTACCTTCTCAGCCACCAATGAGGCCCCATTCAGTATAAAAGTTTTAAACCCTCTGAGGCTCTCTATGCACATTCATTTTATATATGTGGATTTGGGTGGGGGAAAGAGGATGAGTTTATCTTGGAATCTCATCCTTCTTGAAGAGGTTGGTTTTTATTTTATTTTAAAAAAATATTTGGCTATATCTCTTGGCATGTGGGATCTTAGCCCGCCATCCAGGGACTGAACCAATACCCGTTGCAGTGGAAACTTTCAATCTTAACAACTAGACTTCCAGGGAAGTCCCAAGAGGTTGGTTTTAATCTCTGAATGTCCAAGTGGCATCGCTAAGGTTCTCTGCATAACTGTTTTGTGCTTGCAGGAATCAATGCTAAATGAGAAGTTGAGATTCTTGACTTCTAATCTCAGCTTTACTCAATGATTGTGGCAATTTTGTTTATGTTTTCTTTCCATGAAATGCAGAAATACCATTACTTCTCTAGTATAATAGTAAAATAATACTCTAAAAAATAATAAGTATAATTATCTAGGTATATAGTTTTAAATGAATTGCATAGAAAGCCTCAGAGGATTTAAAACTTTTATACTGAATGGGGCTTCCTTGGTGGCTCAGAGGGTAAAGAATCTGCCTACAATGCAGGAGACCTGGGTTCAATCCCTGGGTATAGGTATATAAACAAAGGTATAGGTTTAAAAACAAAGCCTACTAAAGTTTCACCTGAATGTTGGAGGGTCCAGAAATACTATTTCTAGGTAAAGACATTTGAGTGAATCGGAAATGAATGGAGAAAAATTAATTACTTTTTTTGAGTCTCTCCTGCCTTTACTCTGATCTTCCCAATATCAAAGCCGGGGCTGCTCCACCAGTTGGACCAGCTGAAGTACGAATCGCTAATCCATTTGAGTTTCAACATTAGCAGTTCTCCAATATCCACCTCCGTGTAAAGTAGAAAGGAGTATGTCTTATTTGTGGAAACTTCAGGCCTGAATAAAAGATCAACATATTTGGTTAGTTCTGAAAATCAGAATTTTTTCCCTTTTTCTTCCTCCTGAAAGGTAAATAGCTTTATTGTTTGGGGAATATTTTAAAAATGCAAAAAATGTCCAACAAAATACACAAAATGAATGTCAATGGCATTTAGCGTATTTTGAAAGATGGCTACACCCCTTTAAAGTATTCCAACTTTTATCCTAACAATATGAATTATGTAATATAATTTCTAAGAGAAAAAATTCATAAGTCCATCATTTAGAGATATTATTTTCATTTTCATATATTTCCTTCCTATTTGTATTGACATGTGAACATGTGTTTCCTTTGTCACAATCATAGTGTACATGCAATTCTCTATTTTTTCTTTATTCACTTCATGTTTTACCTTCCACTTTTTAACATGCTTTACCTAGTTTTCTATAACTACACTTTTTAGAGGCTAGATTGATTTTATTGATTTGTTGAACCACAATTCACCTAACCATTGCCTCAGTTTTGGACACTTACTTTGCTTTTAATTTATGCTACTGTGGGTACCACTGAAATGAACATCTTTTGCCTTTTAAAAAATTTTCTATTGAGTACACCTTTTTTTAGAAGTCCTATGCCAGGGGTCTGGGATCTAATGCCTGATGATCTGAGGTGGAGCTGATTTAATGATAATAAAAATTAGGTGCACAATTCATGTAATGCGCTTGAATCATCCTGAAACCATCCCCTATCTCCAGGTCCATGGAAAAATTGTTTTCCACAAAACAGGTCCCTGGTGACAGAAAGGTTGGGGACTGCTATCCTATGCCCTTTCTGTTCCTCAGACTGATGGTCAGGGCAGTTAACAGTGCCATGATAAACCCCCATGCTGAAGGTAAAATCCTGTGGCTACTCACAGGGTGAAAGGGATGTTTTCGCTCTCAGCCACAGTGCCATACAGAGAGATCTCGAAGGCCTGGTTGGTATATGTATTACTCTCAGTTCCAGAAAAATGTATCTTTACTTGGTAATGGAAGACTGTAGAGAGAAAATCAAAACAAGCTCTGATCAGTCTTTATGGAAACACTGCAGCACAAACAAGCAGGCACTCTCAACAGCAGATTGCATCTTACTAGTGATCAATAGGAAGTGTTCAAATGTGACTGTAAATGTGACTTGGAAAGATTGCTTCATATCTGTACAGTGTTTACTACTAGAATATTCAGACTTTGAATTCTACTCCCTTACAGAAGAATGTGATTCCAGTGGATAGAAAGAATCCGAATCTGACTTGGTAAGCAGACCCAGAAAATAGTCTGTGATCGGGTACTGGGCTTCCTAAGCGACTCAGATGGTAAAGAATCTGCCTGCAATGCAGGAGACTCAGATTCTTAACAAAATGGGAGTATCTTAGAAGGTTTGGTATATTCTTCCCTCTCAGGACTAGTTCTATTTTCAAATACAGGTGGTTCCTGCCTTCACTTAAAGCAGACTTTGTTGTTTAGTAGTTCAGTCATGTCCAACTCTTTTTTGACCCCATGGACTGTAACCCACCAGGCTCCTCTGTCCATGGGATTCTCCAGGCAAGTATACTGGAGTGGGTTGCTATTTCCTTCTGCAGGAGATCTTCCCAACCCAGGGACTGAACCTGCGTTTCCTGTATTGTAGTCAGAGTCTTTACCACTGAGCCACCTGGGAAGCCCCAAAGCAGATTTTAGGAGTTGGCACCCTTTTTCTGCAAATGATGAGAGTAAAGAGTTTAGGTTTTGCGGGCCAAACAGTCTCTGTCTCAATCACTCAACTCTGCCATGGAGGCATGAAAGCAGCCTTAGTCAATATAGAAATGAATTAATGTGGTTACATTCTAACAAAAGTTTTTTTAAAGAAGCAGATGATGGGCTGGAATTGGTTCATGGGCCATAGTTTGATGATTCTGTATGAATGGTTTCAAATGAACTCAGAGCCTGGTGCTAATGTGGTGGTCCGTGCTAATGGGCACAAGCACAGAGGATGGTGGCAGGCAGAACTGCTGCACAGGGTAGTGCAGTTGTGCCCTGGGCCTTACTAGCAGTGGGAATTAGGAACTCCGGCAAAAAGGATTAGTGCAAGTTCCTCTCTACCAATAGAAACACAAATGAGGGCTCAGAACTTAGCAACATTGTTTTATCATCTCTATTGCAATGGACAAAATCAGTACATGCAATGCAACAAGCATGATAATAAATAATAGGATCAAATCCATTTTCCTATTTATAACAGTCTCCAGCCTACCTTTGTAAGGCATCTGAGAACGAGTCTTCAGATACATCTTGCTGCTTCTTTTGGCTCTGACCTTGTTGATCTCGTAGCCCATATTGTTGCAACGGTTCTTTCTGCAGCTCAGGCAGAGACCTTTCTCAAAGGCTTCTTTGGAATTGCACCGGTAGGCCTTACTTGGATTTTCTTCATTCAACAGAGAGTCAATGAACAGATGAACGGAACGCTCGTGGGAGCACTTCACTAGCTGGTCCACATCTGGGGAACAGAGACACAAGGAACATTTCAACTCTGTGACAGTTCACAATGAGTGTTTCATCTTGCATGTCTAATACAGCTGAGATGTGGTGTTAGAACAAAATGATCTCCTTGATTCTAGGTCCTGTTTAAGGAGGCATTCTTGATAGCAGCTTCTTCCCTACCCCAAGAGTGTTAAAGCTGCCAATTTTATCAGGAACTTTAGACACTTCTGCTTATATTTGTGAGTATGTCTACGAAGCTGTAATAAGGACATCCAAGATAGAAGTTGATTTCCCCCAGTTCATCACACCTTTTGCTTATATTTAAAGTATATAATACCTCTAGATGCTTCTGGAAGTATACCTGTAGAAACCACATCATAGGTGTAATTGCCATATTAACAGCATTTTATCATAGATACTAAGAATAATTGAGTGTGTCACTGTTCATGATTTTTACATTGTTATAGAAAGAATTATTAATAATTATTTCTATAATTTCTATAATTATAAAATGCATTATAATTTCTACAAATGTATAATTATAGAATTATAGAAATAATCAGCAATGTCATAAAAGTACAGCTTTTTATCATAAGCTTTTTTAACAATTAAAATTAGTAAAATTATGCTATAAATTCTATAACATATGCCCAAAACACCAGAGTATATTGGTTATAGGTAGGTCCCATTGTCCACAAGGTATGCAAAGATCCCTTAAAACAAATCATAAAATTAACACACACTAACATGATTATTCAACATTAAAAACTAATATTAAACTGTATTTTCTTCTTAAAAACTTGGAATATTTATTCTTAAGAAATGGTGATTTGCTTTTGAGTTGTACATCTCTTTAAAAGGCTGGCAAAGGAAATTTGAACTAATTAACATGTCCTTTACTTTTAGTAGAATTAAAAATAACTCTACTGGTTTTGTACTGCATTCAAAGTTTAATGTATAGCAAGATAATATTTTATCAAAGGCAAGGCAGTTTTCTTGCCATCTCACTGTTTGTTTTTTTTTCCTTTTATTACTGCAAGTGCAGTATTCACTGCAGCTTACAATATAATACAAGATGAAATGTCTATCTGACCCCAGGAAGTATTGAGGCTCCAAGATGATCATGCTAAAATGTGACAGACTTTTTTAAAAACACATCTTGGCTAAATGTATATTCAAACTATGTACTTGTGGAGAATGGTAGGGCACTTGGTCAGTAAGAGTTGAGACAACAAAACTTACATTTAGTTAACTTCTGAATTATATTTACCTCCAAGGCCTCTCTCTGCAATCACACGGAGAGCTTCCCCAATGTTACATCCTGGTTGGAAAGTGCCTCCATTAGGGTAAATGTCAACATGCCCTACTGGTTTCTGGATTCCGATACTTCGGCCAGGTGACCCCCTGGTGAATGTGTGTAAAACGTCTACAAAATCCGCATCATCAGGAGAAAGGCGACTTGGAGCTTCTGCATACTCGAAGTTAGGTCCAGCTGGATCTAGGCCTTAGCAGGAAAACAAAAAGTCCTCAGAGATTTTTATTTATTTATATATTTGGCTGCATGAGGTCTTAGTTGTGGCAAGTGGGGTCTTTCATTTCATCACGTAGGATCTTTCCTTCGGGCTGCATGATTTCTCTAGTTGAGGTGTGTGGGCTTAGTTGTTCCACCGCACGTGGGATCTTAGTTCCCCAAGGAGAAATGGAACCTGTGTTCCCTTCATGCGAGGTGGATTCTTAACCACTAGACCACCAGGGAAGTCACTCAGAGATTTTTAAATTCCCATTAGTTTTAGTCTCCATCAGTATCACTTTAGCATTCCATTGCTCATCATTTGAATGCAACTGGCAATCACAGATTGTTATCAGCTCCAATTCTGTAGTGACTGAGTTTTAAATTACTGAGATTCATAAGAGAAGGTTTATCTCTTCTTCAAATAAAATTTGAATTTCTCAAACTAATCATTAAATAACAATTTTCACACAGGATGACTTGATTCCCTTTTGTAAATTATTTCTGTATCTGGTTAGAAGGCCTGTAAATAGTGCTGGGCTCTTTCTTCCTCTCTACACAGGCCAAACTATCTATTGCCATTGGCCTTTTCCAACTGGCCTCTGGTGTGGGTCCTTTTTCTTTTTCTCCAGTATTGATGTGAGAGGTGACAGATAGGTGTGCAATATACTATCAAAGCATAGAGCAGAGGGAGGAGGGAAACGGGTTTCTGAGACGCCACTGGGCTTTCTGTGTTTAACTCTGCATCGTTTTTCTTCTTCTGCCAGTAGATGGTGAGCCCATGAGAGCAAGGGTCTGAATTTTGTCTTATTCCAGAAAAAGAGCCCTCCCATGTGATAATCAAATGGCCAGGCATACCCAAGAGGGTAACACACATATGCTTGTTTGACAAACATCCTGATTCTCTTTCAGAGCAACAGGCAATGCAGTTCTTTTGTTTTAAGAGAAAATGACACTGCTTTCTTACCAGTAATCCTGTTGACCTTCTTATTGGTCAGACTTCCTGCAATACCAGCAGCATGGGCCCCAAGGCTGTATCCCAAGAGATGCACATTGTCCAGGGGATAGTTAAATTCATCCTTCGGAAGATGAACAAAAAAAGGAGTTTTACAGTTCTTTGCAAAATATCAATGCTAAAAGAAATAAAAGTTGAATAGTATTTCAAATAAATAAATATCATTTTCAAAATAGAAGCAATACTGAAGCTTAACTCTATTTAATTTCTTGTTATAGGTAAGAGGAATATAGACTGTATTGTTGAGGTTTTCTCTTTCCTTACTAATATTTAAATTAAGGGGCTTCCCTGGTGGCTCAGACAGGAAAGTGTCTGCCTACAATGCGGGAGACCTGGGTTCGATCCCTGGGTCGGGAAGATCTGCTGGAGAAGGAAATGGCAACCCACTCCAGTATTTATGCCTGGGAAATCCCATGGACCGAGTAGCCTGGTAGGTTACAGTCCAAGGAGTTTTCCAAATGTCTGAAATAGAAATGTACGGAAATATGAATTTTCATACATCTGAAAATATATATATATGTGTATATTTATATATTGGAATAGGAAATGGCAACCCACTCCAGTATTCTTGCCCAGAAAATTCCATGGGCAGAGAAGCCTGGCAGGCTACAGTCCATGGGGTCACAAAGATTTGGACACGACTAAGTGACTGAGCACCATATTTATATATAGGTATCTATATATATATATATAGACACACACATACAGATATATATTTAACTCATCATTTTCTACTCAAATACCCTGTGTTACTTTATTCTTTAAGGTTATTCAAGCAATGACTTAAAATCGGAAAGTATTACAGAGGATGGGACACATATGGGCCAGCTTTCTCATTCAACAGATGAGAAGTTCCAGGAATGTGATCTGATTTGCCCAAGTTCACTCTCCTGGTTAGCAAAAGAGTCAAGAAAAGAACTTTTAACTTTTAATGATCGATTCAATAAACAGAGCTTATTTTTAAGTACCTGGCTTAAATAATGCCGTGTGAGAGTATTATCTTCATATCGACCCCAAGATACTTTCCAAAGGTAATTTTCAGATGGATAACCTCAGAGAGTCAAAGTGAATAAAGCTCCTGACCCTCAGCTACTTCATATCCTACACACTTTTCCTGCCATTTTTTCCCTAGCTCATCTCCATCACTCCTCCAACTCTCAACAAAAATTCAGATCTTTAATCTATGCTAAGGAATAAGTAATATTAAATTTTTCATCAAAAGATTGGTATTCTAACAGGTCAAAGCCTGGATAAAATTTCCATGTGCCAGCCAACTGGTAGGGAAGGATTTGGCTGAACGTGACATCTTTCCTCTGCCCTGAAATAACAAACTTTTGTCTGTTCTGCCCACTTAGTTCTTGGTCTCAGTAAATCTATTCACCATGAAAATATCAAAGGACAGTGCAGGGCAGGACTATGCTTTATGGGTTTTATAGCTTTATCATTTTTTATCACAATGCTACTTTTAGCTGAAAAAAATTAATGTCCATGCTTATTCTGAAGATATGAGTTGACCCCCAAAATATCTATATCTAAATGTAAAGGAATAAAGGGCTTCCCTGGTGGCCCAGATGGTAAAGATTCTGCCTACAATGTGGGATACCCAGGTTTCATGCCTGAGTTGGAAAGATCCCCTGGAGGAAGGCATGGCAACCCACTCCAGTATTCTTGCCTGGAGAATCCCATGGACAGAGGAGCCTGGCAGGCTGCACTCCACGGGGTCGCAAAGAGTCAGACACGACTGAGCGACTGACACTTTCTCTTTTTTTCCACAAAGGAACAAAAACCAGTCGTTAGTTCAACTCTAGCCAACTGGTCTGTTCTGGACATACAAGGCTCCTTTCCCCAGTCTTACCATCATCCAGTTCATAAACTTGGCCACATCCTGTCCCACCAGCTTGGTGTACCCCGCAGATACTGGATAATGCTGCTGGGCCCGTGACAGCCAGTCCACCACGATGACGTTGGAGTCCGGTTCCCTCTTGTACAAGGCAGCCACAAGTTTTGGCACCCAACTCTCATACATTCCTGTCACCTGAAGAGGATGATACAAGCATCCTTAAAATGCCCACCTACAACTTGTTATGTTAATAGATACATATGTCAACCCCATACATTAAATGGGGGGAAAAATCCATAGGAAGCCCATTGGCTCATCAGTAAAACTTCAATAATTTATAGTGTTGAAAGGAAAGATCAATATGAATAAGTTAAAATTTACAGTAGAATGACAGACTATTTTAAAAGAAATTTAGTTTAAATACTTTCAATTGGGTTAATAAATATTTCCCAACAGAAATATTTTGGAGAATGTGAGTATCCTTCATTCTTTTTTTTTTTTTTTCATTTTCTTTTTTCAATTTTTAATTACAGCATAACTACTTTACAATATTATGATGGCTTCTACCATACATCAACGTGAATCAGTCATGGGTATAGGTCCCCCCACTTTGAACCCTCCCACCTCTCTCCCCACCACACTCCTCTAGGTTGTCACAGAGCACTGCCTTTAGGTTCCTTGTGTCATACATCAATCTCTCACTGGCTATCTGTTTTACATGTGGTAATGTATATGTTTAAATGCTTTTCTCTAAAATCATCCCACCCTCTCATTCCCCCACTGTGTCCAAAAGCTTGTTCTTTCTGTCTGCGTTGCCTTTGCTGCCCTGCAAGTAGTATTGTCATCATTGCTCTTTCTAGATTCCATACCTTTATTCTTATAAAGGGTTATTTACACACAAAATTTGATGTGATAGTGAAAAAAAAGTTTTAAACATACTATTCTAACAGAAGATAATTTTATTTAGCAATCTCTTAATACATTAGAAAATTATTAGTTTCAGCTCAGACTTTTTCACCATCCTTTCAAATTCTTGATTATCAGAGTGCAAATTAATGAGGTTTAATTATCAAATTTCCAAAATTATGAGACTGGTTTTGTTTTGGAGATAAGCAAACTGCCATCTGTAATTCTTTGCTTCTTGTTGATAAAGACCCCCAAATACAAAGTGAAAACATTTATGCCATCAAAGAGGAGACACTGAACATCTTGGCAAATATTCTTATTTTAAAATAATCAAACACATTAGAAAAAATACAGATGACAAAATTCCATGCCATCCCACCAGGAGCCTATACACAGCAACAACCTGTTTTAAATCTACCCATCCCTAATACAACCTGAGAGCTGATCATACTGTAGCCCTAGTAAAGGTTATGACTCAACAGACAGAGAAGATTCTGAAATAAATGTCTTAGGCTGCTTTTAAGGGGAAATCTGTAAAACCTGTATTCTTCTTAGAGTAATGCCAATAGAAAAAATAAGACTCTTGAATTCCCAAACCAAGGGATTTTGTTTGAAACTTTGATCTTAGATGGTGGGTCCTTTCAGATCTGCTTCCTTTATTATTATTATTTTTGTATTTGTTTTCTTTTTTAATTAATTTATTTTTAATTGGAAGATAATTGCTTCCTAATGTTGTGTTGTTTTCTGCAATATATCAACATGAATCAGCCATATACTTCCATTCTGTTTAATCTATTTTGTAGGATAAAACATTAAAACATGAACTCTCGATTCACGCCTGACACTAACAAACTGGACAAATTTTCACCACATTGATGTGCTCTGTGGAAGGAAAAAGCAAGTCTGGGACTCAGGAGATGTTGGTTCCAATCCCAGTTCTTCCCCAGTTACGTCTATGAACACAGGCACTGTTTTAACCTTACCAGGGCGCCTATGAAACAGATCAGATGATTTGGAAGTTACTCTCCACTCCTAAATGTCTTCTTGTGACCACTTTGGTTCCCAAACTACTTGCAGTGATAAAATGCCAGCTCTATAAGCTATGTGAAAACAGTGATAGACTTTATTTTCTCAGATTCCAAAATCACTACAGGTGGTGACTACAGCCATGAAATTTTTTAAAAGACACTTGCTCCTTGAAAGAAAAATTATGACCAACCTAGACAGCATATTAAAAAGCAGAGACATTACTTTGCCAACAAAAGTCCATCTAGTTAAAGCTATGGTTTTTCCAGTAGTCATCTATAGATGTGAGAGCTGGACTATAAAGAAAGCTGAGCGCAGAAGAATTGATGCTTTTGAAGTGTAGTGTTGGAGAAGACTCTTGAGAGTCCCTTGGACTGCAAGGAGATCAAACCAATCAATCCTAAAGGAAATCAGTCCTTAATATTCATTGGAAGGACTGATGTTGAAGGTAAAACTACAATACTTTTGCTACCTGATGAGAAGAATTGACTCATTGGAAAAGACCCTGATGCTGGGAAAGATTGAAGTCAGGAGGATAAGGGGCCGACAGAGGATGAGATGGTTGGATGGCATCACCGACTTGATGGGCATGAGTTTGAGCAAGCTCTGGGAGTTGGTGATGGACAGGGAAGCCTGGTAAGCTGCAGTCCATGAGATCACAGAATCAGATATGACTGAGTGACTGAACTGAACTGAACTGATAAGCTATCTCAAGCACGAAGAGAAAACAAAGTCAAAAAAGCACAAAGGTGATGTGAGATCAATAGGAACTGTTGTAATCTTCTATGAACACATCTCTCTGTGGCTGCTTCCAGTCAGGGTGCAAAGCCTGGGTCTTTGGAGGAACCAGATGCAATGTCTGCCCAGCATAAAACCCTAAAGAATTGGTCCTGCCCATCTTTCTCCTCTCTTGGAGGTTGAAGGCTAACCACCATTTGCAGCTGCCTTTCAAGAGAGGATGATGTCATTTCTCCAGAACACAATGCTAATCACTCCTCCTTTTAGCCAGGGGTGAGGAGCTCCAACATCACAATGAGAACCCTGTACTTAAACACAAGCAGGTGGCCAAGCTCCAGGACATCTGTGGCTGCACTGCCTTCTGGGAAGTGTCCTGGGCACCCTGCATGCTAAGCATTCCTTTGGGTTTCTCATGACAAAGCTGCAGAACCTCCTCACTTAGTCCCATACCCTTAAATGGCTGAGCAGCTTACCTCAGATAAGGCAGGAAAATCTTATTTTCTCTCAACCCCTATTATAAGTTTTTTCTGTACTATCAGTGTTTCTGAGTTGGGCAATCTGTCAAAGGGCAAGGAACCCAACTTACCCCTACAATGACTGATACTTTTAGAAACTGCCTAAAAATCTTATCCTTTCATTTTAAAATGTAACATAAGACACTTTTATAAGTAACCCCCAACAAAAATATCAATAACCTCAGATATGCAGATGACACCTCCCTTATGGCACAAAGCTAAGAGGAACTAAAGAGTCTCTTGATGAAGGTGAAAGAGAAGAGTGAAAAAGCTGGCTTAAACTCAACATTCAAAAAACGAAGATTATGGCATCCAGTCCCATTACTTTGTGGCAAATAGATGGTGAAACAATGGCAGACGGTAGACTATTTTCTTGGGCTCAAAAATCACTGCAGATGATGACTGTAGCCACGAAATTAAAAGACGCTTGCTCCTTGGAAGAAAAGCTATGATCAACCTAGAAGCATATTAAAAAGCGGAGACGTTACTTGGCCAACAAAGGTCTGTCTAGTCAAAGCTTCGATTTTTCCAGGAGTCACGTATGAGAGAGTTGGACTATAGAGAAGGCTGAGCGCTGAAGAATTGATGCTTTTGGACTGTGGTGTTGGGGAAGACTCTTGAGAGTCCCTTGGGCTGAAAGGAGATCCAACCAGTCAATCCTAAAGGAAATCAGTCCTAAAAATTCATTGGAAGGACTGATGGTGAAGCTGAAGCTCCAATATTTTGGTCACCTGATGTGAAGAGAAAAGACCATTCACTAGAAAAGACCCTGATGCTGTGAACGATTGAAGGCAGGAGAAGAAGGGGATGACAGAGGATGAGATGATTGGATGGTATCATCGACTCGATGGACATGAGTTTGAGCAAGCTCTGGGAGATACTGAAGGACAGTTAAGCCTGTCATGGTACAATCCATGGGGTCACAAAGAGTCAGACACGACTCAGAGACTGAACAGTAACAACAACCCAACAAAGGACTGGAAAACAAGGACCCACCTTCTTCAGTTCCAGAAAGGTAATATTTCCTAGCTTTTCTCCTTCTCAGTTTCCTTAAATCAGTACTAATTTTTAATAGCTTTGATTCACATGCACATAGCTGCACTTGAAGTCTTCCTTGCCACCTGCACCAGGTGGTCCCACTGAAGAAGCCAGGTTGTTCACTGAAATGCCTAGATGAGTTATTGCACAGACCACCTAGTTCTGCACAACGAAATTCAGTCCCACAGCCAATGGCCCAGCCTCTGAGACCAGGCAGTCAAAAATGTCAGGACACATGTGAAGAATATAAGTGGTCTTACTAAGCAGTGGGGCTAATGATAGAAATTACCACTATCTACTGATACTGGGGGAGTCATGTCATCTTAGCGTGAGGAGGAAATACTTTTCAAAAATTCCTAAGTTACAAAATTCTCTCAGGGACAAGTTGAGATACCGGAGATATTTAATTTATTTCTGTCATATGAATGTTAAAGCTTAAACTTTTTTGAAAAGTATTAAAAGCTAAGTTCTAAATATAGCCAAAATGTGGCTAAAATAACCAAAGATTACATTTTCCAATATAAACCTCTTAAAATGTGAAAAAATCTATGTCCGAAATTTGAAAGTGCAACTTTATCATAAGATATATAATATGCTACCTGAACTCTAGCAAATAGATGTGTTTTGTTAAAATAAATATTCCTGTGAATTCCATTAGTTGTTGCCTTCATCTTTATAAAAGTAATAGCAATTGTCCTACACTGTCAATAACAAAGGCACTTAAGTTATGTAGGAAAAAATTAGGAGTAGAAATAGCAACCATTAACTAATTCATCTCATTAAAGTTAAGTATCTATTACCACATTCACAAACTCTGGACATAATGGAAAGATAATATTTCTTTAAGCATCAATTTTATCTAAGTTCTTTTTAATAAGCTATAAAAATCTGTTCATTAAGGATTGAAAATATTGAAAACAAACTAGTTAAGTAAGAACTATACCATATAAAGGGACTAGCTGGTATATTTAAAGAGAACTACTTTTTTCATATTCTTGAAAAGTAAATATAAGCAGTTTTCACCTTTGCTAATCATCTTGCATGCTGGTTCCCTGGCTAGCCCTCTTTCATTTCTAGAAAAGCTCCCTAAAGTTTACAGTTGGAGAATGTTGGGAGAAGAGGGACGTCCAGTCTAAATTCATTTTTTTTAACAGCTCAGTAAACTGAGGCCCAATGGTGAGAAGTGGCTCGATCCAGTCACAGAGCTAGAGAATGGCAAAGCAGAACAGAAACAGTCTTTTCCCTTCACCCCAGCCCTCTCCTCACTCTCACAGGTCATCTTCCTCAGGAAAGGACTTGGGCGATGCGCCAGATGAATCAGGATCACGCCAGGTTTCCACCGGTTCCTCTAACCTACAGTCTGCTCTGTACTTGAGCAAAGGCTAGGGGAATGGCCAGTTTGAGGTCACAGCGAGGCACCATGGTAAACTGAAGGCTAGCATTGTCCAAGGGAAGTACCCATGAACTTGTGGCTTTTCTTATACACTTTTTAAAAATTTATTTTTAATTGAAAGATAATTGCCTTACAGTATTGTGCTGATTTCTGCCAAACATTAACATGAATCAGCCATAGGTATATCTATGCTCCCTCCCTCTGGAACCTCCATCCCACCTCCCTCCCTATCCCACCCCTCTAGGTTGTTATAGAGCCTAGTGTGAGTTCCCTGAGGCATACAGCAAATTCCCTTGGCTATCTGTTTTACATATAGTGATGTATGTTTCCGTGTTACTCTCTCCATACATCCCACCTTCTCCTTCCTCTCTCACCCGTGTGTGTAAGTCTGTTCTTTACGTCTGTATCCATTGTTGCCCTGCAAATAATTTTATCAGTACCAGCTTTCTCTATTCCATACATACGTGTTTTTATCTTTCTGACTTACTTCACTCTGTATGGTAGGCAACTTGTTGCTTTAGATTCCTACCTGAGCCAGGACTGCTTTTATTTCAGTTTAAAGCAAAGCCATCACTGGGCTCTCAACAAGCCTGTTAGAATGCTTAGTTCATGCCAATCTACTCCTTCCTAAAGAGCCCTCCTTACCGTCCAGCCATGGATCACCACAAAGGTTTTGCTACTGTGGTTGAAATGACAGTTAGCCACAGATTCTGTCACTCCAGGAATGAGGTGGCAAGTGTCCTCAGCTGTGTCTTCAGGAGTCCTGAGAGCAAATTTACTTTCAATGTCTCTAAAATCTTTTCCTCCTGTAATCCCTGAAAAGGAAGCATTGGATAGGAGGTTAATTAGAGGGTGGTTTGTTTTATTTGCTGGACTAGTGTGTTTTTGATTCACAAGCAAAAGAAAGTGGGTTGCAAGAGAATGGTTGATTCTCCAGTGGTTCTCAAAATTAGCAGTGCTCCAGTGCTCAGTTGTATCTGACACATTGCAGAGGATAAGATAATTGAATGGCATGGCATCACCAATTCAATGAACGTGAGTCTGAGCAAACTCCGAGAGATAGTGAAGGACCGGGAAGCCTGGCATGCTGTAGTTTTTGGGATCACAGAGAGTCGGACATAATGACTGAACCACAACAACAAAGCTTGTTTGAGGGAAGACTGTTTCCTTTTCACTAGCATTATTTTTAAAAATTTTAACAAGAAGAAAAGTTGAAAGCATGGGGAAATTTTGTATGGAATTATTCCTACCCACATGGCAAGATACATCAGTTCAAAATTGCTTTAGTGATTTGTTCAGAAATATCTGTGTTATGTATGCATTATGATTAATTCTTTCCCCCAATATTTCTTTTCTCACTTATGTCTTTACAGACTTCCACACAAAGCCAATGCTTAAAATACTACAGCAAAGGTGGTTTTGGAAAGAATCCACTCTTCATTGTTAAGCCCCGACTGAGTCAGGAGAGAAAGAAAGCTTTGGCCTATTTTTGAGTCTCTGGACAATACTTCGAAATGTTGATGAATCTTCACAGGGTATTTGTAGGAAGTACATACAATATCACAGTAAACATTTTAAGTAAATTTTAAGTAAATTGTATTGCAATTTACTTTTGATTTTCCCCAAGAAGTTCTTTTTCTGTTAGAAACTGCCTTAGAAAATTTCAAACTAGGTTAGTTTCACCCACATCACTCTGAATCAAATAACTTATGTTTCCCCTCTTAACAGTCTTATTTTAACATGTTCAATCAGTAAGCTTTTTAAAGCAGAAATAACCTGAACAATCTGGCAGACAGATCTCGCCCACCACCTGGTTGCCAAACTGATATTTAAGATTATTGCTCTGCATAACTCCAGAGGATAACAGTCACTTTTAGTCTATTTTTTTCTAGAATTATGCAACATGGTGGCCCTAGAGTTGCTGGTGGTTTTGAAATGACTAAGAATATTTTTTGAAATTATTAAGGCAGGATTTGTATATTTCTATGAAAAAGAAAACTCTATTCAATCTTTAACTCTTGTATCAGATTATCACATGGATCACTCAGAACTCCAGTTTCCCACAACCATCATTTCTATGGGGGTACATAACGTGTAAAGAAAAATAGGAGAAAATTCATACATTTGCAAGAAAATTTGTATTTGGAAACTTCTGTTTCGCTTTTCATGGATTTTTTTCTAAGTTACAAAAAGCATAATGAAGCCTTTGACAAGAAAACAGTACCCCTCTATATGCTATATGATGTTTTAAATTCTTTGTCTATTCTGTATATGAAATTATAGATGCTGCTGCTAAGTCGCTTCAGTCGTGTCCGACTCTGTGTGACCCCATAGATGGACGCCCACCAGGCTCCCCCGTCCCTGGGATTCTCCAGGCAAGAACACCGGAGTGGGTTGCCATTTCCCTCTCCAATGTGTGAAAGTGAAAATTGAAGTCGCTCAGTCGTGTCCGACTCTGAGCGACCCCATGGACTGCAGCCCACCAGGCTCCTCCATCCATGGGATTTTCCAGGCAAGAGTACTGGAGTGGCTTGTTTAATCAGTCTTTCCCTCTCCTTGGTGTTCTGACACACACCAAAGGTATTTCCACTTACCTGGTTGGTTGTAATCCCTTAAGGATGTCTTTGCATTCTAAAGATGAGTGTGCTTTCCCAATTTCTACCAGCCCTCATACAACTGACTTAGGTCAGGAAGAGTTAGGGAGAAGGATGGACCCTGACTGTGGGTCAAGAGTATGTTTAGTCATCGTAATGTATACACTGGGGATTGCTCCTGGCTGGTAGATGAACTGATTTGACTCAACTGCTACTAGGGAAATTATTGTTTTTTACACATGGAAATGATAGTAGAGGGACCTTTCACTAGATCCCCTTAGAAGTAAAGCCACCTTAGAACAGTGTGTGTTACAGGGGCAGTTGCCTAAGGTTTAATCCTTTATAAGGGCCTCTGTTCTGAATTTGACTCATCATATTAGTAACATCACACCATTAGATGTGTCCTCATCAAACACTAAGGAGAGATTTGGGGGCATAAGGTAAGTTATAAGTCAATGCATTTCTTGACTATATAATCTTTATATCTAAATTCCTAAATAAATAACAAAAAATCTAAGTGTGTCAACAAAGGCTCGGACTTATCTTGATATAGATAATAACTCACAGAGATGAAACTAGGTCAAGTCAAAACCCTTTGTTGACTCACTGGAAAACAGTCTGATGCTAGGCAGGATTGGGGGTGGGAGGAGACGGGGACGACAAAGAATGAGATGGCTGGATGGCATCACCGACTCGATGGACATGAGTTTGAGTGAACTCCGGGAGTTGGTGATGGACAGGGAGGCCTGGCGTGCTGTGGTTCATGGAGTCGCAAAGAGTTGGACACGACTCAGCGACTGAACTGAACTGATAGAAGGTACATTATAGGAGGAGCATTGAGCATCCCAGCAAAGTGACTCTAAAGGCAGTTCACAGTTATCAGATAAATAAGATTAACATTTATATGAAGACATGCGGTATATGAGCTCAATTATAATGCCATTCTCTTAAAGTTTTTACTTCCTTCCTTTCTCTGTTTGTTTTTTGTCTCTGACACACACAAACATACACTCCTAAAGAACTTCATCAGTAATTCGTCTCTTCTCTGCGGCGGATGGTCATAGTTATCGGCTCAGCTTCTACAGAATGCTGATCCCCCCAAAAAAAGGTTTGGGGAAAAAAAATCAGTGTTGTTATCTGACTGAATTGATTGGAGTTTTCAGACATTCAAATGTAGACAAGGCGCTTGCTTACCTAACAAGCAGATTTACTTTCCAATTTTATAGAAAAAAATGTTTGCAAAAATAGCAGCTGTAAACTCTACAGCCTAATTTCTCCTCCTGAAATAAAGCAAGAAAGGAGGGTTGAGCTAAAAATACACCACCAGAAAGAAAGTGAACATTTCCTACTGCCAAATCTTCCCCAGTGCCTGACTCCCACCTTTCCTACATTAATCAATCACGCTCTTGCTGAGCTCTGCTTCATTTGAAGGTGCTATGTGCTGGGAGAAATATCAATAACCTCAGATATGCAGATGACACCACCCTTATGGCAGAAAGTGAAGAGGAACTCAAAAGCCTCTTGATGAAAGTGAAAGAGGAGAGTGAAAAGGTTGGCTTGAAGCTCAACATTCAGAAAACAAAGATCATGGCATCTGGTCCCATCACTTCATGGGAAACAGATGGAAAAACAGTGGAAACACTGTCAGACTTTATTTTTTGGGGCTCCAAAATCACTCAGATGCTGATTGCAGCCATGAAATTAAAAGACATTTACTCCTTGGAAGGAAAGTTATGACCAACCTTGATAGTATATTAAAAAGCAGAGACATTACTTTGCCAACAAAGGTCCGTCTAGTCAAGACTATGGTTTATCCGGTGGTCATGTATGGATGTGAGAGTTGGACTGTGAAGAAAGCTGATCACCGAAGAATTGATGCTTTTGAACTGTGGTGTTGGAGAAGACTCTTGAGAGTCCCTTGGACTGCAAGGAGATCCAACCAGTTCATTCTAAAGGAGATCAATCTTGGTTGTTCATTGGAAGGACTGATGCTAAAGCTGAAACTGCAATACTTTGGCCACTTCATGCGACGAGTTGACTCACTGGAAAAGACTCTGATGCTGGGAGGGATTGGGGGAGGGAGGAGAAGGGGACGACAGAGAATGAGATGGCTGGATGGCATCACCGACTCTGTGGACATGAGTTTGAGTGTACTCCGGGAGTTGGTGATGGACAGGGAGGCCTGGCGTGCTATGATTCATGGGGTCGCAGAGAGTCGGACACGACTGAGCGACTGAACTGAACTGAACTGAACTGATGTGCTATTTTGCTGTCATCACTCATTATGTTTAACTCAGATATTAGCCTAGAAATTCACTATGGCCAGTCAAACAGACTTGCCGCTACTGAGCTCTTCAAATTTCCTAATGAGGCCATGCAGAGATTGTGGTGGCTCCAAGAAGAAAAAGAGCCTGAGGGCAGTGCCCATATCCTCATATTTTTCTTAGAAATAGAAAACGGAGAAGTGTAGTCAGAGCCCAGAGGTGGCGGTACTTACCATTCCCTCCTCTCACTTGTTCCTCTGTACTCTGAGTGTCTTACATTCCTACCTAAATTAGTTTGGAGGAGAAAGAGAGCAGAGAGTTGCTGTGATAGGAGAAGCATAATATAAAGAGGGGATGGGGGTTAGAGTGAAAATGGGAAAGAAGGATGAGGGGGATTAATTTCAAGTCCATTTCCAAATTATTCCTCTCTTACAAAGCATTTATAGCTAGGAAAAACATAGATTGATTAAAATGCAATTTAATTCCTTAAACTTGTTTCTATTTGCATAGAAGTGTAAGGAATTAAAGGGTCTAAGAGGATTTTGAGTCTGGTCTAAATTCCTCATTTTAGGGCTGAGGAAGCAAAACCCAGAGAGGTGACACTGACTAGCCCAGTAATTTAGGGTCCTGAATCTCTCAGGGAGTCTGACAAAAACTTTAAAACTGTGAATGACACTTACTTGTGTGTGTTTTTGGTGTAAGTAACATTATCCCGTGATGTACTTTCTGAAATAAGAATTTGGAGTTTGTTCCAACCATTTTCTCAGATAGTGTAGGGGCACATGCTACTTCGCAAGATGTTTGCCTGTGTGTGTGGTCAGTCACTCTAGTCCTATAGGACTCTATAGGACCCCATGGACCCTAGCTTGCTGGGTTCCACCATCCATGGGATTTTCCAGGGGAGAATACCGGGCTGGGTTGCCATGCTCTTCTCCAGGGAATTTTCCCGACTCAGGGATCAAACCCATGTCTCCTGAGGCTCCTTTCTCCTAATGCTAGGATAGACTGAAGGCAGTAGGAGAAGGGGACAACAAAGGATGAGATGGTTGGATGGCATCACCGACTCCATGGACATGAGTATAAGCAAACTCCGGGAGATGGTGAAGGACAGGGAAGCCTGGTGTGCTGCAGTCCATGGGGTTGCAGAGTCAGACGCGACTTAGCAACTTGAACAACAACAAATTGAACCTCCAGTGTTCTCAAACTGATCTGACAGAAAAGATACTTTTCTTATCAGCTTTCCTTTTTTTAACCTATCAAAAATGCTATTTCATATACAGCAGAAACTAACACAACATGGTAAAGCAATTTTACTCCAACTTAAATAAATTAAAAAATGTTATTTCACAACTCTGTGGAAGTCAGAGACAAACTTCACTATAAAATGAGCCACTGCAGGACGTGCCGCCTGAAAGCACATCCAGGTGACACCGCCCTAACTGCAATTCCACCAAAGAAAAAAGAAAACGTTGCCTCTTTTTATGACTTGCTTCAGCTGCCTTTTTAGTTCTGCTGTGTGCTAGCTGAACCAAGGCTCAAGTTACACAGGCTGCCTCTATTGTGGGCAGGTCTCTGGCTGGGCGCTCTTCTTCTCTGCAGTAAACTCACATCTGGCCTGGACGCCTTAACCCTGGTGAGCGGTGACTGGGGTTCCGCCAGTGGCCTCCCCGCGGCGCCCAAGAAGCCCTAAGAGCTCAGACCGCACCACGGGGCAGGGTGCCCAAGCCGGGCTCAGCTCCGAGAACAGTCCGAGGACAGTAAGGGTAGCCAAGCGCAAACCTGGCAGTCTCCAAGTCAGCGGTCAGATTGCTGGTCGCTCCGCCACGTTTTTCACGGCGGGGGTTGGGGGTGAGGGGCGCGGTGGTCAGCCCTTCACCAGGTTTGCTGGCCGCTAAGTAAAGCCGAGAGTACAAGAGTGGAAGCTGCACAGCTTCCCCGGCGCCCCGAGCGTGCAGGACCCCGCGTGCCCAGGACTTCGCGCCCCGCATCCTCTCCTCCACGTCCCTCCACGTGGAGAGCAAGAGAGTCCAGAGTTGGGGTCAAAGCCTCCCGCCGCTCCCCGCTCCCCCACGGGCCGGCTTCTCCAGGAGAAGGGGCCGCTTTCTACTCGCGCTCTCACTGGCTGGGGCTGAGCTGCGACCAAGGCCAAGCCAGGGTCACCTTGGCTCCCTTCATTTCATTCCGGGGCCCCTGCAAGAGGAGAGGTTAAAGCAGGTCACCGCCGGCCGAGCCCTTCCTCCCGCCTCCCGGGCCCCGCCCCTCACACTCTACGGGACCTTCCCGGCAGCTTTCCCTGTAGAGCCCGGGCTCCAGGGAACTCAGCCCCAGCCGGAGTAGAGAGGACTGCGCGGGAAAGAGAGAAAGGGGTACTGGGAGCCGCCCCAGAGAGATCGGAGGAAAAATCTCCGTACTCCTTCTAGATCCCACCCCCGCGACCCTTTTTGAGGCAAGCGCTCAGGCTAGAAGAGTCCCCGGTGTGCATCGCAACCCCTTCCTACTTTCTTTCCTTCTCATCCTCTCAACGTGTGCAAATGGACACTGAAGTGGGGAGTCTGCAAGTGGGGAGTCTGCGCTCACAAAACTTACCGTCGGCGGCGACCAGCCCTCCGCGGGAGACGGTCAGACTCTGCAGCCACACGCTCAGAGCCAGCAGAAGTAGGGCCTTGCTCTCCATCTCGGGGGATGCCCCTCTGTAGGAGATGTAGCACGGCGGGCGCGAGCGCGGACAGAGCGGTAGACCCGCTGAGCCCGAGGAGGCAGCAGGCTGGAGCAGCGGTCGGGCGCAGAGCAAGTCACCCTTTAAAGGGGAGGGTGGGGAGCTAGAAGCGGCAGGTTTCCTCGGAGAAGGAGGAGGTGGGGGAGGAGAAAATGAGTCTGACACTGTTTCCACTCCACGGCTGCTTATGTGATTGGAAATATGCAAATAAACCTCATCACCTATTGGCTATAAAATCCTAAGTTGAGGGGGGAGGGTACTAAATTCATTTTTAAATATTTGAGCAAACTGTAATGAGATTCAACTCTGCCAGGGAGAAGAAGGGGAAAGGGCAGAAGGAAAAATTTTACTTTCTCTAGGAGGGCAATTTGCTTTTCCTAAGGGGTCTGGCTCTCCTGGGTCCACACAAACACCAAACAAAGGTTTTTATGGCTTTATGTGAAATACTCTGTAATCATCTGTTTTCTAAGAAAGGGAAGTTAAGTTGTTAAACTACATTTGGGCAAAACCCAACTTCTTTTGATGGCTCCCGTTTGTAACTTGCAGTGTCTGTTTATTTGTTTTGTTTTATGTTCCCCCCTCCCCCGCCAATTCTCCTGGACAATGTCAATCTAAGGACCCATGGACACACATTTTTCTGCAGCTTGAACTTGCACATTCTGGTATTTTAATTTTGGTAAAATGGATTGTCTTATGTAGTTGAGAAAAGCCGTCTTGCTCTAACTAGTGTCTAATTTTTGCCTTATGCAAATTATGCTCAATCCTCAAACTCATCAAGAAATGCAAAGTAACGTTTTATCCTCAGAGGCAGAAATGTTGAGGCCAGACAGCCTGAAAGTGTATTGTTATGATAAGTGAAAGAAGCCAGTCACAGAAGACACACATCCTATTATTTCATTTGCATAAAATATCCACTAATAGGCAAACCTTAGGGACAGAGAGTAGATTAATGATTGCTTAGTTAGTGCTGGAGAAGCCTGGTAGGCTGCAGTCAGTGGGGTCGCTAAGGGTCGGACACGACTGAGCGACCTCACTTTCACTTTTCACTTTCACGCATTGGAGAAGGAAATGGCAACCCACTCCAGTGTTCTTGCCTGGAGAATCCCAGGGACGGGGGAGCCTGGTGGGCTGCCGTCTATGGGGTCGCACAGAGTCGGACACGACTGAAGAGACTTAGCAGCAGCAGCAGCAGTGCTGGGGACTAGGGGAGGCAGGAGAATGGAGATGACTTTAGAGGGGACGGTGATGAAAATGTTCAAAAATTACATTATGGTGATGGTTGTACAACTGAGTAAATACACTAAAAACATGGACTTATACACTTTAAATGGGAGAACTTTATGGTATATAAATTATATTTTAAATAAAGCTATTAAAAAAGATGTGTTCAGGTATGCAAGTAAAATAACACGAATAATGAAATCACTTTGGGTGTTGTATTTTCTTTGACAAGATGCTCAGTATACTTTCAAACATCTTTTTAAATGTAAAGAATTTGAATTAGCCAGGAGGGAAAATTAACTCTATACACTCCACTTTACATCTGAGATATGGACTCATAACCCAAGCCCTCCAACTCACTGTCTATATTGGATTATTTCTCTGAATACTTCTAATGCTTCCTTCTACTCATCCCTCCTTCTTCCAAACCCTCTCTGACAGACACACAAACACACACAAACACAATCTACATTTATATGTTAGACAGATGAAGCCCATACAATTTAAATTAGGCTCACAGTTTAAGCTTTTCTCAAAAACAAAATACTTGATAGAGCTCAAATAATTCAAAGTTTGTTATTCTATGGAATAGAGTTCTATCTTTAAGTGTTAAATGTGTGCTGTGCTCAGTCATGTCCTACTCTTTGAGACCCCATGTACTATAGTCCACCAGGTTCCTCTATCCATGGGATTTTTCAGGCATGATTACTGGTGTGGGTTGCCATACCTTCTCCAGGGGATCTTCCCCATCCAGGGATTGAACCCAAGTCTCCTGGGTCTTCAGCATTGGCAGGGGGATTCTTTATCACTGAGCCACCTGGGAAGCCTCAAGGTGTTAAATGCCACAGCACAATTTGTCTTGTATTACAATTGTTAAACAGTATTGTGTACATTCATTCTATCTAACAAAACATGTAAAGGAATTAAATTCCTATAAGAGCTTTAGAAGTAGCAGAACAGATCAAGCAGTGGATGAACAACTATGATATGGCAATCCTCTAAAAATTCTATAGTAAGTTCTAACTTTAAAAAAGACATAAAATGAGTTCATTTGCATTGCATTGCTTAAGGTGTAAATAACATATAAACAAAAGTGGAGAAATGTTTACTATCATATACAGAATACAAATGAAGCCTATTTTCACCAGAAATATTTGCCAAGACAGCCAAATCAATCTGCACTTCTGTGGCTTTCAGAGAACTGCAAAATTTAAAGTATTAATAATAATTGCTGAAGGGAAGCGTGATGCTTATAATGTTGTTTGAAATGATTTTTCAGGTTAACAGACACAAACTCAAAGCAATCAAGAGTTAAGAGTAATTTTTTAAAATATGAAACAGGTTTTGTAGTGGCCTATATGGTTATACTGCGTGTGCATCAGAGTTGCAGAGATTTCCAGGAAGAATTCACTCACAGCAGCTCAGCGTGGTCGAAAAGGAGACGGGTTGGCTCCAATCCCTGGAACAGGCAGTGGGCAGGTGGGTGTGGCGCCAAGACGCGCTCTTGATTGGCTGTCCTCAGAGCATCAGGTGCCTGTGTTCTCTTGCACAGGCTCACATGATCTCCAAGTCCAGACTGTCTTTGCGTTGACAAAGTGCCTCTCCCAAACTTAAGCAAGGTTATCTGATCACTGATAGTGTGAGCCTTGACTTTTTCCCTGAGTGACATTTCCTTTGTACAGACATAAAAAGCTTCAGGTTAAAAGATACTAAGCTTTTTATAAACATTTAACAAGTAAGTATAGGGGAGGACATTTGCGGTATAAGCTTAAAATAATGTAAAACGTTAAATGGGCATACCTAAAGAAATGACCAGAAAGCTCCAGAACTCCACATGTAGGAAATTTTTATCTACTTACCTATCATTTAAATTAAAGTCCTGTTGTTTGCACACCCTGGGTACTTTTCATCCCTTTTTGCACTTAATCATTTCAAAATGCCTGAACTTAATAACATTCCTGTTGTATAGAGGAGGGAATATGAAACTCAAGAAAGATTAAATAATGGTAACCACAAATCACAGTGTTTGGGGGTTTGTTTGTGGTTTTTTTTTGTGATCCAAAGAAAGAATGAAAATGTATTTGATGTATTATATTTTAATGCTGCTCTAATTGCCAATTGCTCTGTGTTCTCTTGCACAGGCTCACATGATCTCCAAGTCCAGACTATCTGTGTGTTAACTAAGTGCCTTACCCAAACCTTGCCCAAACCAAAAAAAAACTGGGAAGCAGATATTTTTTTTCTACATGCATGGTTCATTGCAGCTTTTATTTTGTGGCTTTTTTGCTAAATTAATATGATGAAATGTCTAAGTGGACTCTAAAAGGGCATCTATATTGAAGTGAACCTGGTCTCTATCACCAAAATTATATTTAACCTAGAAAAAAACATGGGTAATACAAATAAAATTTATAAATGAAAAATTTTAAATATTTAAAAAAATGTACTGAAGGAGGAAATGGCAATCCATTCCAGTATTCTTGCTGGGAAAATTTCCCACGGACAGAGGAGCCTGACGGGCTACAATCCATAGGGTCACAAAGAGTCACTTCACAACTGAGCAACTAAGCACGCATGCACACCTAAAGGATAGAGTATGATGATAGCCACAACTTAAAATAAGGGAACCCAAAGAAGTCAACAAAGGCAAGAGGAAAGGAACATTTTGAGACACTGAAAGGCAACCCAGAAAAAATATTTAGATCTATTGACCTTAATAAAAACAAAACAAGATGTTACTAAATATTGCTATAAAAGACTTTCCCATTGCCACCCACTGTATCCTAGGATTGAATTGTAGATGGGGGAAACCCAAGCTGTATCTGAGCAGAGATGATAATATGACAATAAGGATGAGGATGAGAATGAAGCTGAAGTTACAGCTCTGGAATCTGGGGCCTGAGGTTGGAGCAGTTGATAAGTGAAGATACTGGTCTTGTACAACTCTTCTTTTATTCCTTGCCCAACAAAGCTACCCGAGTAGCTACCTATCCAAGGGAGGATTAATCTCATACAGACAGAATTAGCTCTTGATTGGTAAAGCTGGGAGTTATCTTCTCAAAAAGTTAAAGTACAAATAAATGTTATATTTTGCCAATTTGCTACTATCTCCTTCCTCCATCAGGATCAAGTAAAGGGAGCAGGGTTACTTTCTTTGCTTTGGGGGCAAAGGAACTGTGGGGTGTAGGGAAAATTGCCTTAAATTATAAAAGTACAGTGTTAAATAAATCAGACCCATTTTAAAGATTTTCATTTTATTGGGTTGGAGATATTCATCTTTTTCCTTCTTCCAAACACTTAAGAAAATAAAAAATGAAGAAAAAGAAAAAAAAATCATGTACTAATATCAACATTAAAATATTTGTTTAAATACAGTTAGATTTTTTTTTTAAAAGAGAATAATTGAAAGAAAAAAAGAGAATGCATTGCAATGGCATCTGCAATGGCATTAACCCCAATAAGGCTTTGGGGTTTCCCATGTGGTACTAGTGGTAAGGAATCCGCCTACCAACGCAGGAGACACAAGAAGCTCAGGTTCAATCACTGGGTCGGGAAGAAATGGCAACCTACTCCAGCATTCATGCCTGGAAAATTCCATGGACAGAGAAGCCTGTCAGGCTATCGTCCATGGGCTGCAAAGAGTCAGACATGACTGAGCGACTGAGCACACACATACACACACACACACACAGAATAAGGCTTTACAGTGAGGGGTTGCAATAGAACCTACCAGAGACACAGATTCTGCCACAGAGGAACTGCAACAGGTGGAGGGAGAGAAGGATTTAGGCCTTTCCTAGAGGACAGCTCATAAAAATGAGAAAGAATGTCACAAACATAATCCATGGATTTATAATCCCTATTTGTTTAAAAACAGTTTTTATTTTCCATTTTCAAAGAAAAACAATACCAAAGTTAAAAACCTAAGTCCATGTAGGAAATCAAAGGAGAGCATGAACGTTTTATGTGGAGGGCTTCACCTTCTGAGATACTTTCAGACAAAGCAGCAAAGGCCTAGAATGAGCATGAGCTGAGCCTGACTCACCAAAGACATATTTGAAGTGCCCCCTGCTGACGTCCTGGTGATACTGTAAAGTATCAAAAAACCATTTTAAGGGACTTGACCCAGAATTGACTTATCTTTAGGCTCTTGTATCGTTATTTGGGGTTTCTTGTTTCTTTTGTTTAATTATACACAAGGTGAAGGAATTTTTGCTCTTTTCACCTCTGTGGTACTTCCCATAGCAGCAAACTGTGCTGGGTAATTAGGACATTCTTCATCAATCATTGTTGGATGAATTAATAACATTGAGTAAAATATTATCTTTTTGGCATTTTATAGGGTTCATGAGGTTCTCACAATAAGTATACTGGGGTGGTTTGCCATTCCCTCCTCCAGTGGATCACGTTTTGTCAGAACTCTCTGCTATGACCCATCCATCTTGGGTGACCCTACACGGCATGGCTCATAGCTTCATTGAGTTACTCAAGCCCCTTGGAAATGACAAGGCAGTGATCCTTGAAGGGGGATCTGATGCAAACAGACGACTCATTGGAAAAGTCTCTGATGCTGGGAAAGATTGAGGGCAGAAGGAGAAGACAGCAGTCAGAGGATGAGATGTCTGGACAGCATCACAGATGCAATGAACATGAACTTAGGCAAACTGCGGGAGATGGTGAGGGAAAGGGAGGTCTGGTGTGCTGCAGTCCATGGGGTTGCAAAGAGTTGGACACGACTCGGTGACTGAACAACAACAAAAGATTATCTAGTGCTAAATGGGAGAAAGCAGGATTTCTTTTTGAGTAGCAATATTTTATTTAGTAATTTCTCTTTACAACTGAAACTCTGGAATTCAAAATTAACATCCTTGCCTGTGAGCTTCTTATAGACACCAGAAAAGTCTTTGTGTAATCTCAGACTTCCAGTCCTCTAGTCTTTTCCTTTCATGTGTGTGTTTCTAGAAAAGGCCATACATTGCCTCCTTACATGTGTTTCTAAGAGAGTGCTTGTTTATTCATTCATACACACACAATTTTATTTATTTTCTTTTTCTTTTTTTTTTGCAGAAATGAGCATATGTAGATGGGTTCTCCCCTTTTTCTTTCTTTTTAGGGCTAAGTTGTACCATCATTTATTAAACCTTGGAGACTCAGACAGTAAAGAATCTGTCTGTAATGCAGGAGACCCAGGTTGGATCCTTGGGTAAAGAAGATCCCCTAGAGAAGAGAATGGCTACCCACTCCAGTATTCTTGCTTGTAAAATTCCATGGACAGAAGGAGCCTGGTGGGTTACAGTCCATGGAGTCAGAAAGAGTCTGACATGACTGAGCGACGAACACTTTCACTTTAAAGTTGTACTATCACTTATTAAGGGCTTCCCTCATAGCTCAGTTGGTATCCCTTGTGGCTCAGCTGGTAAAGAATCCACCTGCAGTGAGGGAGACGTGGGTTAGATCCCTGGATTGGGAAGATCCCTTGGAGAGGGGAAAGGTTACCCACTCCAGTATTCTAGCCTGGAGAATTCCATGGACTGTATAGTCCATGGCCTCCCAAAGAGTCGGAAATGACTGAAGAACCTTCACTTTCACATGATTTATGGAACCAGCCATCTATTAATAGTTATTTGGGTGTTTTGGTAATATAAATCATGTTATAATGAACAAATTCTTTGAAATTAGTGAGTCAAAAAGTGTGGCTATTATTGTAATAAGTAAAGTTGATTGTTCTCTAATGAAATTGCACAAATTTACATTCTAGTCTACAAATGTAGGAGAGTTGGGTAATTGTATATATTCTGACCATTGTTGTGTATTACTGAAATATTTAATCACCACCCACTGGAGAAGTAAAAAGTGGTGTCATTTTAATTTTCATTTAAAATAATAAATGGTTCAGTTTTAAGACTCTGAGCTTCCACTGTAAGATCCCACAATCTATGAGGTACAGTCAAAATATAAAATAAAATAAAAATAATATCAGCTACCTCTCATAGAGGACTTGCTATGTGTAGAAGGATAAAAAGTATAGGCCATATCTCTGATGAACGTAGATGCCAAAGCCCTCAATAATAGCAAGCCCAATTCAACCATACATTGAAAAAATTAAACACCATGAGCAAATAGAATTTATATAGGGATGCAAGGCTAGTTTAACATACATAAATCAATCAATGTTAGAAACTATGTTAACAGAATAAAAGTTGAAAACAACATGATCATCACAATAGATGCAGAAAAGACTTTTGACAAAATTTAACTTCCATACCTGATAAAAACTCACAACAAAATAGGTCTAAAGGAACTTGCCTAACACAATAAAAACCATTTATAAAAAGTTCACAGCTAACTTCATAGACAATGAGGAAAAATTAAATCTTTTGCTTGTAAGTTCCTGTTCAAGGCAAGGATGCCCACTCTCACCACTTTTATTCAACATACTATTGGAAGTACTAGCAAGGGCAATCAGACAAGAAAAAGAAAGAAAGATAATCAAATTAAAAAGAAAAAAGGAAAGGATTCCTGTTTTCAGATAATACTATTTTATATGTAGAAAACCCTAAATAACTCCATAGCAGTGTTAGAACTACTAACTAATCCAATAAGCTTGCAGGATATGAAAATCAACATGCAAAAACCTGTTGCATTTTTTTGCAACAACAATAATATATCTGAAAAGGAAATTAAAAAATTATCCCATTTATAATAGTATCAAAAACAATAAAATATTTAAGAATAAATTTAACCATGAAGACGAAAATCTGTACACTAAAAAATAAAACATTTATTAATGAAATAGAATAAGAGAAATAAATGGAGAGATATCCTATGTACACATATTGGAAAAGTTAGTATTATTCAAGTGGCCATACAACCCAAGCAGTATACAAACTAATACAGTCCCTATCAAAATTCCAATGGCATTTTTCACAGATACAGAATACCAATCCTAAAGTTAATATGAAACAACAAAAGAACTCAAATAATGAAACCAGTCTTGAGAAATAAGAACAAAGCTGGAAACAACACATTTCTAATTTCAAATTATACTACAAAGCTGTAGTTATCAAAACAGTAAGGTACTGGCATTAAAAACAGTCACATAGACCAACAGAATAGGTTATAGAGCCCAGAAATAAACCCAAAGCATTTACAGTCAACTAAGCTGAAACTCCAATACTTTGGCCACCTCATGTGATGAGTTGACTCACTGGAAAAGACTCTGATGCTGGGAGGGATTGGGGGTGGGAGGAGACGGGGACGACAGAGAATGAGATGGCTGGATGGCATCACCAACTCGATGGACATGAGTTTGAGTGAACTCCGGGAGTTGGTGATGGACAGGGAGGCCTGGCGTGCTGTGATTCATGGGGTCACAAAGAGTCGGACACGACTGAGCGACTGAACTGACTGACCGAACTGAATTTTCAACAAGGGTACCAAGAATACACAATGGAGAAAGGATAACCTCTTCAATAAATGGCACTGGGAAAACTGGAGGTCCACATGCAAGAAAATGAAATTTGACTCTTATCTTAGATCACACACACGCACACACACATGCGCACACACACACACGCACACACACACATATAAAGTGAAAATGAATTGAAGACTAAATGTAACTGTTAACTTTCTAAAAGAAAACATAGAGAAAAACTTCCTTGACATTGTTTTTGGCAATGACTTTTTTGGATATGACACCAAAAAGTGCAAGCTACAAATGCCAAAATAAACTGTCTCTATCAAACTAGAAAGTCTCTGCATACAAAAAAACAATTAACAAAATAAAAAGACAACCTATAAATATTTGCAAGCCAAATATCTGATAAAAGGTTAATATATCCAAAATATATAAAGAACTCACAAACTAAACAGCAAATAAAGAAAAACAGAAACCCCAAACAAACAGCAATAAACCTCAAATAGCCCAATTTTAAAAGTGGGTAGAGGAACTGATGTTAGGGAGGCCTGGCGTACTTCTGTCCGTGGGGCTGCAAAGAATCGGATATGACTGAGCGACTGACTAAGAGGACCTAAATAGACATTTTCTTCAAAATGTTGTACCAATGGTCACCAGCCATATGAAAAGATGTTCAATATCACTAATAACCAGGTCAATAAAGAGCAAGACCACAATGAGATATCATCTCAGACCTGTCAGGATGGCTGTCACCAAAAACACATGAGGTGAGAAGTGTTGGCAAGGATAGGGAACTCATGTACACTGTTGCTGGGAATGTAAATTAGTTCAGCTATTAGGAAAAAGAAAACTGTAGAGCTTCTTCAAAAATTAGAAATTGAACTACCATATGATCCTATAGTCTCATTTCATCCTAAGGAAATAAAATCAGGTCTTTGAAGATACATCTGTGCTACCATTTCATTTAAGCATTATTCACAACAGCTAAGACATGGAAACAGCTTCAGTGTCTGTTGATGGAGGAATGGATAAAGAAGATGTAGATCTATATTCAACCACGAGAAAGAAGGAAATACTGCCATTTGTGGCAACATGGATGAACCTGGACGATACAACACTAAGTGAAGGAAGCCAAATAGAAAGAAAAACAATGCAAGATCTCACTTATACATGGAAGCTTAAAAAGTTGAATGATTAGAAGCAGAGAGTAGAATGTTAATTGTCTTGGTGGCGGAGGTTGGAGAAGTGTTGAGATGTTAGTTAATAGGTGCAAAGTTTCCGTTCCATAGTACGGATAAATTCTAGAGAACCAATGTACATCAGGTGACTATAGTTAATAAGTCTATATTGTATACTGGAAATTGATAAAAGTAGATTTCAGGTGCTTTCCACATATACACAAAAACAGGTAAGTATGTGGGGACAGTATATGTTAATTAGCTCGACTATAGTAATCATTTCACTGCTTATATGCCTATCAAAATACGCGGCTTACCTTAAATATATACAATTTTATTAAACAAAATTTTAAAAATTAAAAAAATGAAAATGGAAATAGAATTGGTATTGAAAAGATCTCTAACCAGTTTCAAACAGAAATTGGATTAAAGACTAGGGGGGAAATTTTATTGCTAATCACTTTTGCTTCCTTTTAATATCATTTACTGGCATTGATGGTAAACAAACTATTAAACAGGCTTCAGAACCCCAAGAAGAGAATCATTTCCAGTTTCAACTTTAGATGTATCTAAGAAGGGCACTGAATAAGAGCGATCCATCAAAAGGCATCTGGATCAGAAGGATTAAGGGAGACGACTAAAGGGTACAGGGTTTCTTTGTGAAGTGATATACATATTCTAAAATTGACTATGGTAATGGTTGCACGTATCTGTGAATATATTAAAAATCATCAAAATATACATTTTAATGTGGGACTTGTATGGCATGTAAGTAATATTATCTGAATGAAGGTGTTAACAAACAAGAAAGAGAAAGATCAGAACAGGGGACAGTGAGACTGGCTGACCAAGAAACTTCCTTAGTTAGCAGAGCAGGAAGCCCTTCCTGTCCCTGCCAAGCAGTACATGGGGAAACAGTAGTGTTCCCTAATATACCCTTTTCCAAATATAAATTGTCAATGCAGGTTTCCTGTTTTATTCTTGTGAACGTGTCAGTTGCTCAGTCATATCCAACTCCTTGTGACCCCATGGACTGTAGCCTGCCAGGCTCTTCTGTCCATGGGATTTTCCAATCAAGAGTACTAGAGTGGGTTGTTATTTCCCCCTTCAAGGGATCTGCCCCATCCAGGGATCGAACCCAGGTCTCCTGCATTGTAGATAGATTCTTTACAGTCTGAGACACCTAAATTGGGTATATTATGGTGTGGTGTGTGTGGATGTGTGTGTGTCTGTGTGTGTGTGTGATGGGGAGGAACATTTAAAGTGGGGGTTATTGAATTCATCCTTTAGTCTCAGATTGCCAGACCTTAAGGACCTGGACATCACAAAGAAGAACATCTGTCATCCAGAGAAGGCAGGTTTGGAGCTGATCACAGCAACTAGGGCAGACCCTGGGCTCTCGGAGAGAAAATGAGTACATTTTCCATTGCACTGATTTGGGTAGGGACATTTTTTTTTTTTTCTTTTCCAGTGTAGTTTATTATAAGATATTGAATATAATTCCCTGTGCTATACAGTAGGTCCTTGTTTGTTTATCTGTTTTGTGTATAGTAGTGTGTTTCTGTTAATCCCATACCTCTGATTAATCACCCCCCCCAAACTTTTGTAACTGTAAGCTTGTTTTCTGTGTCTGTGAGTCTGTTTCTGTTCTGTAAATTAGTTCATTTGCATCACAGTTTAGACTCCACATATAAGTGATACCATATGATATTTGTTTTTCTCTGTTTGAGTTACTTCACTTAGTATGATGATTTCTAGGTCCAAATGGAAAATGACATTATTTCATTCTTTTTTTATGGTGGAATAATATTCTATGGATATATATACACCACATTTTCTTTATCCATTCATCTCTGGATGGACATTTAGGTTTGTGTCCATGTCTTGGTTATTGTAAATAGTGCTACTCTGATCACTGGGATGCATGGATCTTTTCAGTTATAGTTTTTCTCTTTTTTGGCTACATGCCTAGGAGTGGGATTGTTGGATTATATGATAATTCTTTTTTTTTTTTTTTTAAGGAACTGCCATCTCTCTTTCTCTTTTTATAGTGCTTGAAACAGTTTGTCTGTTGGCGTAGTTGTCTCTACATCAGTCTAACTGAGCAGGCACAAGGCCCAGGAGAGGGAGGCCCAGCCTGGAACCTGAAGGACTGCTCTGAAATGACAAGAGCTAAAGTGCACTGTTCTAGATTAGAGAGGAAGGCTCTGGGGCTCAGGGGGTGGAGGTGGAGAAGTACAGACAATTGTAGGTCAGGCTGGATTAAGACAGTAGTAAACAGGCCATCCAACCTCTGCTCCCAGCTTCAGCTCCTTCGCTCACCCATCCTAACTTGTTTACTGCCTAACTTGTTTCTCATGACTCAGGCCTTGACAGCCCAGGGTCTTATCATGTCTCCCAGGAATATATGCAATGTAGTGGGGGACCCCTGAAAATGGCACAACATCTGTTCCTCCCCCAGTGATTAAGATCCACTTAACAGTATTTAAAAATTTTTTACTTGCAAAGTTCCTCCAACTCCCAATTGACTTTTCACCATTAAAACTTTCTTCACTTTTTTTTTTTTTAAGACTGTTGAGCTTCTTTGTGCTCTGGATAAGAGCCCATATTTATATTTACCAGATTCAGAAGGTAAGGAACTAAATGAATCTTCTAAAAATATTTATTGGGGTAAATCTAATATTACTATCTGTGTCTCCTGCCTGAAAGTCTACAACTCTTTTTATTAAGACCATGTTCCCAGTGGAAGAGCCTAGGATTCAGAATAGCAGATTTTTTTTACTCCTTTGATCTTTGATTTTTCTATGATAAGATGCCAAAATATTTAGATGAAAAATGAAAAAAATGCAGTCTCCAACATATTTTACCTACATATTTTTATGCATATAAATTTATCAAACATTCTATAACGGTTTGATAGATATGAATATTCAGCAAAACATAAATTGAAAGTAAAATGTAAATTTTCAGCTTATTGTCATAAATACTGACTGCATCACAAGCCCTCAATAAACATTTGATAATAATATTTTTCTGTGCAATATTTGAATATGAATATGTAGATTTACTCTGAATCAGCTTCCTTGGTGGCTCAGTGGTAAAGAATCTGCTTGCAATGCAGGAGAAACAGATGACGAGGGTTTGATCCCTGAGTTGGGAAGATCCGCTGGAGAAAGGCATAGTAACCCATTCCAGTATTCTTGCCTGGAGAATCCCAAGGACAGAGGAGCCTGGCAGGCTACAATCCACAGGGTCACAAAGAGTTGGATCCAACTGAAGCGACTGAGAATGCACACACTCTGAAACTGGATGTGGTTTGTGAGAACTTGACCTCACCAGAGGCCAAGAATGGAAGCTTTCTTTTTCTTCTTATTGCTATTATTTTGTTAAGGAAGTTGAGATATAGTGGACTATTACTATTCCATGCTGTTGTGAGGGTGAAATGCAAGTCCTTGTTTTCCAGTTTATAATGTGGGCTGGGGGTTAGCAATTTACCTAACCACTCTGAGCTTCTCAGATTCTTCATTTGTAAAAATGAGATAATAGTATCTGCTTTGGCTTCTTCCTAGGGGATTTTGAAATCAAATGAGGTCAATTTTTAAAGGACTTAGTGAAATGAAGGATGTTTTACACATGTTGAGGTTTAAAGATTATTCATAGCTTCTTGACATTGCTTCCTTCTAAGGTATGACACAAGAACATTTTGAAATGTTATATTGCTCCCCAGAAGTAAACCTTCAAAGGTGGTAATTAAAAATCGTAACAAGAAAGAAGTTTCCTTTCATGCTTACTCAACTTGATGGTGTTTCTGAAACCGTGCTGACGTCTAAGTGGAAAGTGAATTCCACTCAGAATTGTTCTGGCTCAATTTGTACTATCGCAACAAGTAGGAGCTTTTCTTAATGTTTAGAATTTTACCCTTCATAAGTCAAAGTTCTAAGAAATTCACCAGGAAGTGTCTTTGGAACCCAGAACCCAAGGCCGCTTCTCCATTGTGGGAATTTACTAGTAAAAATGTGGGAGACAATACATCATGTGTGTTCAGTGTCTACCGCTCTGAGGTGCTCGAGTGGAGTGATTTGTGTGCTTGTGAGTTTCCTGCATCTGAAGTTTTATAAGAGAGCTGTCTCCCATGCTCATGCTCTGTTACTGTGGTGTCATCTTAGAAGAGTCAGGAGGCAAACCCAATTGCTGCCTTAGCTCCTAATTATATTTTCTTTAAGATGCTCTGAAGACATCTGCATGGATGATGTTTGAGAATGTGAAGACTTTGGAAGGATGTGGCAGCTAGTTGGTGACCACTGACCTTTGTTTCTTCACTTTTTTGGCAGCTCAGTCTCCAATGCCCAGTGGTCTGGATCTAGGTGAGAGGTGGCATTTTCCCTGGACTGAAACATACACCAGGATTCTGTAGGCATGAAGGCTGTGACTGGACATGTGTCAAAATTTCTTCTCCTTCCTCTTTTATTTTCCTTTACAAACTAACTAGTGAATACAAATAATCCAAACCTTAAATGCCTGGAATCTCAGTTGTCAAAAAAGATATCATAGCTGTGAGGTTTTTGTAGAGAACGGGACTATACACTCTATTCCCAAATCTAATATTTTATTTCTCAATCTCATAGGTTCTTTTCAGGTACTTGTTTTCTTCTAAAACAGAAAATCTCAGTCATCTTAAACAAGAGAAAAACCATGATTGGAGAGAAAGAATTAGTTTTTTCTATTTTAATGTATTTATTATAAATATGGTTTTATTTTTAAGAAGTGAACAATAAATGTATAAGATGAAACAAGGTTTTTTGTTTTGTTTTTGTAAAGAGGAGTTTGCACTGAATGTAAATTTGTAGAT
The DNA here is from genome assembly GCF_049115385.1 of Moschus berezovskii. Classification (NCBI taxonomy): domain Eukaryota; kingdom Metazoa; phylum Chordata; class Mammalia; order Artiodactyla; family Moschidae; genus Moschus; species Moschus berezovskii. The sequence continues at coordinate 74,203,957 of NC_142466.1, read as the reverse complement.
TTGTTGAGAGAGGCAGTAAGGATCTTTGCTTATTGTTTTGGATTTTTGTTTTGATTTTCTGTTCTTTGAGTTTGTCAGAGAGCTCTCATATTTGGTGGCTATTTTTATGGTGCCTATAGAATAATTTTGTGTTTGAAATATTTCCTTGTAAAATGTTTTTCCTTGTAGATTTAGTCAAATAGGATTTGTTTTCTTAAATGATAAAAATTTGGGTTGTTTTTTTTAATGGTTGAAAATTTTAATCTATGGCTATGTGGTGACATAAAATAGGGGACTGAATACATGATCTTGTGATCATTTGCTACATCTCAGTGAAGATTAGCCCATGTTTTGCAAAGACATGCTATAGAAAGACGTAAAAAAATACCTGCTCTAATACAATATATTTGAGTGCCTAGTTATCATTGGAAAAGACCCTGATGCTGGGAAAGAATGAAGGCATGAGAAGAGGGCGACAGAGGATTAGATGGTTGGATGACATCACCAACTCGATGGACATGAGTTTGAACAAGTTCCAGTGGTTGGTGATAGACAGGAAAGCCTGGTCTGCAGTTCACAGGGACGCAAAGAGTTGGACATGACTGAGCAACTGAACTAAACTATCAGTAAGCAGAGATATTATTTTTTGTGGCATTGGTTTGGTTGCGCAGTTGGGAGTTAAAAGAATTCTGTAGTAGTGTAGCAGCTATGTTTTCTAGAGTTTGTCTTTATTCCATCAAGAATATATGGAAGCTGGGGCTTCCCTGGTGGTCCAGTGGCTTAGATTTAGTGCTCCCAATGCAGGGGACTCAGAATCAATCCCTGGTCAGAGAAATAGATTTTGAATGCTGCAACTAAGAGTTCTCATTTCCCAAAGAAATATCCTACCTTCTGTACCTAGGACCCAGAGCAGCCAAATAAATAATTTTTTAAGAAAGAGTATATAGAAGTTATTCAGACAGGTTGTTTATATGATAAGAAAATCTGAATATTTTCAAATGTACAAATAACTTGGTAATTCTTTTTCAAGTTTTCAGTGTAGACATGTATTGCTGTATATGAATCCAGTATCAGAACCCTACTGTATGATGGTGATTCGTGGCATAGCACAGACATGTCACCATACATGTTTAATTTTATATGACTTCAAACCTAGACACTATGTTTTATTTATACACTTTGCCACTATTTATATCATCATTATATAATTTCCACTGAGGCTTAAATGTGTATATATGAAGGGAATGTCAAAATAAACAGAAGGCAGTCAAGTAAAGGCATCAACTCTGACTGAACTCTAGGCTTATTTTTATGAGTACTCAGCCCTCTTTATGTTGTTCTAAAGATCCAATTACTTTACCTAGGGCTTATTTTCCTGCCCTATTTGACTAAGAACACACATGAGGAGACAGACATCATTTGTAAAAGTCCAAAATCTTTTTGACCATTTGCTTGTTTTTCTACTGCCTAACTGCAAATCTCCTTTATCTTGGTACCTAAAAGGAACAAAAATATTTGAACTAATGACAGAAGTACACATGACGGTTTCCTTCAAACGTCTTTTATGATCTGTCATTGATCAATGAAAGTAGTAACTTTTTCCAAGGATCATGCATGGAGAAATATTGGCACTCTGCTGAGAACCATGGAATTGAAACTGGTGATGTAAATTAACAATGGATGGAATTAAGATCTGGAGATAATAAAGGGGCAGACTTGGGACTCTTTCCATGTGTTTTCTTAGAACAGGCTTTTCTTGTTAGAAGCACAATCGGTCTTTCAGAAAAGAAAGGGAGCAGAGAATCAGAATAAAATAAAAACATCTTCTTTAGCCTTTGATACTACAGTTATAAATATGCACTCCTACTTTCTAAAATGTAATAATTTAACATTTCTGTACAGAGGAACATGACCTGTTAAAGATGCAATGTAAGGTGTTACAGGCTTCCCAGGGGAGGCTAATGGTAAAGAACCTGCCTATCAATTCAGAAGACATAAGGATATAGGTTCCATCCCTGGGTCAGGAAGATCCCCTGGAGGAGGGCATGGTAACCCACTACAGTATTCTTGCCAGGAGAATCCTATGGACAGAGGAACCTGAGGGGCTATAGTCCATAGGGTCACAAAGTCAGATACAACTGAAGCGACTTAGCACACACAAGATGATACAACATGCTTAACTCTCCTACTTGCTTGGGCAAAGGAAAGACAGCATTGATATAAGTTTCCCTAGAACTAACACTATGAAAGAATGTCCCCTCTTAAAAGTCTCATGTGCTGAGCATTAAAGAATAAACTTTGGCACCCAAATTCTTAAGTGAATTAGAGGATGCATGAGCCCTGAGTTTTCCCTAACACCCCCTGGGGATAAGTGATAATCTAAGAGAGCTGATGGTCGCTGTCCAGCAGTGACCAAGAGGCATTTGATGGTGCAGATTCTTATCCCCTGCTCTCCTCTCATACTGACATTGGAATGGTACGTCAGAGTTCAAAAAACTTTCCATGTTATCCTGTTTGATCCACAATAGCCTTCAGAGGTAGGCAGGGCAAGAAGTCATAGTTTCTTCTTACATGAGAGGAAAATGAAGCTCACTGATGCTCGGGACCTGCTTGAGGCCATGCTGGGCAGCTGGATTAGAACCCCGCTCCTTCTTTCATTGTGGTTCCTCTCTGCAATGTCCCCTGTGAAAGTTCTGATAGGACTTGAATAGGAACTCTTGGAGGGGCATCCGCCAAAGAATACTAATGGGGATAAGGGAACAATCCTCCAATTGGGAAAGAGTCCTGGGCGGTGCATCCACCCCACCGGGTGAGTCTTCAAATTGAGCTTTGGAGGCTCTTGCTTATAATCGCAGGATGCAAACTGATATTATCATCACTTTGCTTGCAAACCTGCAGCTCTGGTTTTTCTTTAACAATTGAATATTTGGAAATTAACCCCAAAACACCAGCTCCTTTCTGACCTACTCCTGAGGTGGCTGGACTGGATTCATACTCTATACCTGATCATACACTTACTAAGGGATTGATATGTGCTATCCAACTGGTATTGGAATTAAAATGCCCCCTGGACACTTTGGATTAATCAAAGAATGCTCCAGTTTAGTGTTAAAGGGGATTTGTGTCTGTAGGGGAATCATAGGTCCAGATTACCAAGGAGAAATCCAAGTAATTTTACAAAATGAAAGATGGGATGATCTATTTATTAATAAACATGATTGAATCATCCAATTGTGGATTCTTTCATGTGTAATTTTCAAAATACAAAAAAGAGAACCTCCCAATTTACTAACAGTTAGAGGTGATAAAGGGTTTAGAATCACAAATGAAATATATGCAATTGAAGCTAAAATCTGGGTGAAGCATACTTCCAGTCCTACTGTACCTGCTGATGTCATTGCACAGGGGAAGGAAAATACCATATTAATGATGCCTCTCAGACAGGAAAAATGGAAACATATGCCACTAACACATTGTTATTCTTGTGAATAAACTATTCTTGGAAGCCTGACTGTAATGTGGACTTTCATTGACACCTCAAGCTACAATTAAAAAAAATATGGAGAAAGATATTGGGGAATCTTCAGCTGGAGAAACATGAGCTGGATTTGACCTCAAGATCACTTTACCTGCCCAACAAACATGGTCAATCCTTTCTTAACTTTGGCTTTCCATGGACAAAATTTACCCATCTGCTAGATTACACAACACTGATAAAGATATAGTTCAAGCCTTGACCATTAATGCTACATGGATGCCTACTATATTAAAGCCACATGAACTTAGCTTAATGTATGACAAAGATGTTTACATTTGTTTAACGACTCAGTAGTATTTCAACTATACCAAACTTAACCCTTAACTGACATGTTTGATTGCCCTGTTTGTTCTATGCAGTAGTTATACTACCTTGCTCAAAAGGATAAAGCCCAAGGAATTTTAATGTCTATTAATGCCTATGCAATATTGCATAGGAACCTGGAATGTTAGGTCCATGAATCAAGGCAAATTGGAAGTGGTCATACAGGAGATGGCAAGAGTGAACATTGACATTTTAGGAATCAGTGAACTAAAATGGACTGGAATCTGGAATTTAACTCACATGACCATTGTATCTACTATTGTAGCAAGAATCTGTTAGAAGAATTGGAGTAGCCATCATAGTCAACAAAAGAATCTGAAATGCAGTACCTGGTTGCAATCCCAAAAATGACAGAATGATCTCTGTTCATTTCCAAGGCAAACCATTCAATATCACGGTAATCCAAGACTATCCCCTGACGAGTAATGCTAAAGAAGCTGAAGTTGAACGGTTCTATGAAGACCTACAAGATCTTTAAGAACTAACACCCCAAAAAGATGTCCTTTTCATTATAGGGGACTGGAATGCAAAAGTAGGCAGTCAAGAAACACCTGGAGTAACAGGCAAATTTGGCCTTGGAGTACGGAATGAAGCAGGGCAAAGGCTAATAGAGTTCTGCCAAGAGAACGCACTGGTCATAGCAAACACCCTCTTCCAACAACACAAGAGAAGACTCTACACATGGACATCACCAGATGGTCAATACGGAAATCAGATTGATTATATTCTTTGCAGCCAAAGATGGAGAAGATCTATACAGTCAGCAAAAACAAGATTGGGAGCTGACTGTGGCTCAGATCAAGAACTCCTTATAGCCAAATTCAGACTGAAATGGAAGAAAGTAGGAAAAACACTAGACCATTCAGGTATGACTTAAATTAAATCCCTTATGATTATACAGTTTAAGTGAGAAATAGATTTAAGGGAATAGATCTAATGGACAGAATGCCTGATGAACTATGGATGGAGGTTCATGATACTGTACAGGAGACAGGAATCAAGACCATCCCCAAGAAAGAGAAATGCAAAAAAATAAAATGGCTATCTGAGGAGGCCTTAAAAATAACTGTGAAAAGAAGAGACATGAAAAGCAAAGGAGAAAAGGAAAGATATACCCATTTGAATGCAGAGTTCCAAAGAATAGCAAGGAGAGATAAGAAAGCCTTCCTCAGTGATCAATGCAAAGAAATATAGGAAAGCAATAGATGTGAAAGTCTAGAGATCTCTTCAAGAAAATTAGAGATACCAAGGGAATATTTCATGCAAAGATGGGCTCAATAAAGGACAGAAATGGTATGGACCTAACAGAAGCAGGAGATATTAAGAAGAGGTGGCAAGAATACACAGAGGAACTGTACAAAAAAGATCTTCATGACCCAGATAATCATGATGGTGGGATCACTCACCTAGAGCCAGACATCCTGGAACGAGAAGTCAAGTGGGCCTGGGAAGCATCACTATGAACAAAGCTAGTGGAGGTGATGGAATTCCAGTTGAGCTATTTCAAATCCTAAAAGATGATGCTGTGGAAGTGCTGTACTCAGTATGCCAGAAAATTTGGAAAACTCAGCAGTGGCAGTGCTGTACTCAATATGCCAGCAAATTTGGAAAACTCAGCAGTGGCCACAGGACTGGAAAAGGTCAGTCTTCATTCCAATACCAAAGAAAGGCAATGCCAAAGAACACTCAACCTACCGCACAATTGCACTCATCTCATACGCTAGTAAAGTCATGCTCAAAATTCTCCAAGCTAGGCTTCAGCAATACGTGAAATTCCAGATGTTGAATTTGGATTTAGAAAAGGCAGAGGAACAAGAGATCAAATTGCCAACATCAGCTGGATTATGGAAAAAGGAAGAGAGTTCCAGAAAAACATCTAAATAGATGCTTCATTGACTATGCCAAAGTCTTTGACTGTGTGGATCACAATTAACTGTGGAACATTCTGAAAGAGTTGGGAATACCAGGCCACCTGACTTGCCTCCTAAGAAATCTTCATGAAGGTCAGGAAGCAACAGTTAGGACTGGACATGGAACAACAAACTGGTTCCAAATAGGAAAAGGAGTAAGTCAAGGCTGTATATTGTCACCCTGCTTTTTAAACTTATATGCAGAGTACATCATGAGAAACACTGGGCTGGAGGAAGCACAAGCTGGAATCAAGATTGCAGGGAGAAATATCAGTAACCTCAGATATGCAGATGACACTACCTTTATGGCAGAAAGTGAAGAACTAAAGAACCTCTTGATGAAAGTAAAAGAGGAGAGTGAAAAAGTTGGCTTAAAACTCAACATTCAGAAAACTAAGATCTTGGCATCTGGTCCCATCACATCATGGCAAATAGATGGGGAAACAGTGGCTGACTTAATTTTTTTGGGCTCCAAAATCACTGCAGATGGTGATTACAGCCATGAAATTAAAAGACGCTTACTCCTTGGAAGGAAAGTTATGACCAACCTAGAAAACATATTAAAAAGCAGAGACATTACTCTGCCAACAAAGATCCATCTAGTCAAGGTCCTGGTTTTTCCAGTAGTCATGTATGGATGTGAGAGTTGGGCTATAAAGAAAGCTGAGCGCTGAAGAACTGATGCTTTTGAACTGTGGTGTTGGAGAAGACTCTTGAGAGTCCCTTAGACTGCAAGGAGACCCAAGCAGTCCATCATAAAGGAGATCAGTCTTGAGTTTTTTTGGAAGGACTGACGTTGAAGCTGAAACTCTAATACTTTGGCCACTTGATGTGAAGAGCTGACTCATTGGAAAAGACCCTGATGCTGGGAAAGATTGAATGCAGGAGGAGGAGGGAACGACAGAGAATGAGATGGTTAGATGGCATCACCGACTCAATGGACATGAGTTTGGGTAGACTCTGGGAGTCTCTGATGGACAGGGAGGCCTGGTGTGCTGCGGTCCATGGGGTTGCAAACAGTCAGACATGACTGAGTGACTCAACTGAACTGAATGCATATGCATGGTAAAAACTATTTAGATAATGGGTTCCTGAGAATCGCCATATGTTTATCCCTGAAGGCATTACAAAATGCACTGCTACCTGGTGGCAGGGAACCGTATAGCATTATAATACAGTTAACACAAGTATGTACTTAGTTCATGTGTTATACATCATATTTGGAAGATTATTGGTTGCTACATTTTACTGGGAATTATCTGGACTTTAATAATCATACCCACTTACTGAAAGATTGTGACAAAGCACTGAAGGACTGCTATGTGGATCAACCTTTCAAATTTGGGAACCTTGCTTATTAGAGATCTTCATCAACTATTGTGAATAGACTATCTTCCCTAAATCCTATCATATGTTTTTTGAAACAGCCCCTTAATTTGTATGTATTTTAACCAATGATGTAGAAACTACTTCATATATCAGTTAGGAACTCTTTTTTTGGATGTCTAGGACATGTTGGTCATTTATATTGAAAGGGCACCACTTACTACTTTCCCCCCATGAGAACTAAGGTATTATGGACTCAAATGTTATTTCCCACTCTTTCTGTCTCCAGTATTAGCTTTCTCTTAAAATCCTCAGATAAGAATTTACAAGGAACCATATTTACAAAATTTCAGAGATGACAGAATTGTGCCTCTGGAACATCTGTGATTACTACTATTGCTGCCAATAAGTTAATGGATATAGGAAGGCTCAGTTCAGTTCAGTTCAGTCACTCAGTCGTGTCCGACTCTTTGCAACCCCATGATATAGGAAGGTTCAGTTCAGTTCAGTTCAGTCACTCAGTCGTGTCTGACTCTTTGCAACCCCATGATATAGGAAGGTTCAGTTCAGTTCAGTTCAGTCACTCAGTCGTGTCTGACTCTTTGCGACCCCATGAATCACAGCATGCCAGGCCTCCCTGTCCATCACCAACTCCTGGAGTTCACTCAAACTCATGTCCATCGAGGCGGTGATGCCATACAGCCATCTCATTCTCTGTCGTCCCCGTCTCCTCCCACCCCCAATCCTTCCTAGCATCAGACTCTTTTCCAGTGAGTCAGCTCATCGCATGAGGTGGCCAAAGTATTGGAGTTTCAGCTTTAGCATCAGTCCTTCCAGTGAACACCCACGATTGATCTCCTTTAGAATGGACTGGTTGGATCTCCTTGCAGTCCAAGGGACACTCAAGAGTCTTCTCCAGCACCACAGTTCAAAAGTATCAATTCTTCGGCGATCAGCTTTCTTCACAGTCCAACTCTCACATCTATACATGACCACAGGAAAAACCATAGCCTTGACTAGATGGACATTTGCCGGCAAAGTAATGTCTTTGCTTTTCAATATGCTATCTCGGTTAGGAAAATTAAAATGGAGGAAGTCTTGTTCAGGCTTCTGAAGCCTGCTTCTGACCTGCCTGGACACTGCCTGGATTCTTTGCCTACCTGCAAGCACAGCAAATCGGTGGCACTTTAGATAAAAACAGGAGTGGGTCTTGGAATTCTTGAGTCGCTGGATGTCTGGCCGACCTCCCCGATCTGTCCCAGGGTCTAAGAAGTCTTATGACTCACAAGGTGAGACAAGCTTCACTGCAAAAGTTAAAGAAAAACAAGAGCTGCTTTTTTGAATGCAAACTGATGATGATATCAGTTTTTGGTCTGGGATTATAAGCGGGAGGGCCGAAAGCTGCAATTTGAAGTCTCACCTGTGGGATGAACACACTATCTGGGATCCTTTCCCAAATGGGACTCCAGATTGCTCTTAACAAGGTTTTTCTCAGTGCTGTTCAAATCTGGATGTAGGTTGTCGGCCCAATTTGGTGACATATATGCTGTTACTTCTACTATTTCTTTTCTTTTAATGACTGTATATTGAAATTAAGCCAAGCAGTCCTCTATAAAAAATTGAAATTGTTTGTGTGTAACAAGTGGCTTTTTTGTTAATAAATTCTTTGAACCTAAAATGAGAGTAAAACTTTCAGCAAAACAATAATCCAAAGTTTTGCCTGGAGTCCAGAACTGCAGCAGTTACCATTCTCATGGAAAGAAGCAGGCATTCCAGCTCTTTGTCTGGTTTAGCTCTTGTTTTACTGCTCTCACCTTTATAGCTAACTCTATAAATCTTACCCCAACACCTTTCTCTTTTTTTCTTCCTTCCCCTTTATGCATTTCTACTTCCATGAATTTGCAAAGATCTGATTGTGTGTGGTGAGTGTTGTGAGAACTTGACATATTGGAAGAAAATAAAGAATTATTTTGTCAAAAAAAATAAAAGAACAGTTTTGTCTTCAGTTCAGCATGCCCCAGTTTTGACAAGTATTTTGCCTTCCATGTTTTCATTTCAACTAAAGCTTCTGTGGAAAGCTGAGGGGATGGTGTTGTGGGTAGAGAGTAACTGGCATGGCTTCATCTCTTGGACCACAGAGGGCCTTGCCCCAGCATTCACATGAATTTCACAGTGTGAAAACACTCTGGCTGCATTTATATATAAAAGTCTCTCTTACATAACATGGTTGTAATCGTTAGTTCAATTCTACAGATATTTTACACATAAAAGTCCTAGTTCAGACTCAAGGCACCATTATATGCAGGAAACTTAACCAGGACCCCAAGACAGGAGGCTTTAGGAATCCACTTTCTTTTTTTCACTTGTGACATTTGAATAAGGTCCATCTTTCTCATCTCCTTTAAATAAGTACAATCTTTTAAATAAGTCCTTACTGTTCATGAAACATTTTCTCTTTCTTAAGGCACAGCATTTACTTATTATTATTCTCTAATTTTATTGAGATATAATCAACATATTCTATTATGCAAATTTAGCATGAGCAGTGTATTGACTTGATGCACTGATATATTGCAAAATGATTTCCACCACTGAAGTGAAGTGAAGTGGTAGTTGCACAGTCATGTCCTACTCTTTGCAACCCCATGGACTGTAGCCTGCCAGGCTGCTCTGTCTATGGGATTCTACAGGCAAGAATACTGCAGTGGGTTGCCATTTCCTTCTCCAGGGTCTTCCCATTCCAGGGGTTGAGACCCGGGTCTCCTGCACTGCAGGCAGATTCTTTACTATCTGAGCCACCACCAGAGCCATAGCTAATTCCTTATTCATGTTATATGATTACGATTTCTTTTTTGTGGTGAGAACATTTAATATCTTCTCTCTCATTAACTCTCATATATATACTATACTATTATTAACTATATTCACCAGGAGATTATATATCAGGATATTTGATCCCCAGAACTTACTCATAACCTGAAGTTTATACACTTCAACCAATATCTTCTCATTCTCCCCTCAGACCCTGCTAAACAACTTTATACTGTTTCTATAGTTTTGCTTTTGTAGATTCTGCATGTAAGTGATATAATACAATATTTGCCTTTTTCTGTTTGACTTATCTCACAGAACATAATGTCCCCAAGGTCAATCCATGTTGTCCCAAATGACAGAATTTCCTTTCTTCTTGTAGATTAATAATATTGTCTATATACATACATATCAATAAATATGTACCACATATCCTTTATCTAATTATCAATAAATAGACACCTAGGTTGTTTCCAAATCTTGGCTACTGTGAGCAGCGCTGCAATGAACATTCAGTTCAGTTCAGTTCAGTCTCTCAGTTGTGTCTGACTCTTTGCGACCCCATGAATTGCAGCACGCCAGGCCTCCCTGTCCATCACCAACTCCCGGAGTTCACTCAAACTCATGTCCATCGAGTCGGTAATGCCATCCAGCCATCTCATTCTCTGTCGTCCCCTTCTCCTCCTGCCCCCAATCCCTCCCAGCATCAGAGTCTTTTCCAGTGAGTCAACTCGTCGCATGAGGTGGCCAAAGTATTGCAGTTTCAGCTTTAGCATCAGTCCTTCCAATGAACACCCAGGACTGATCTCCTTTAGGATGGACTGGTTGGATCTCCTTGCAGTACAAGGGACTCTCAAGAGTCTTCTCCAGCACCACAGTTGAAAAGCATCAATTCTTCAGCACTCAGCTTTCTTCACAGTCCAACTCTTACATCCGTGCATGACCACTGGAAAAACCATAGCCTTGACTAGATGGACCTTTGTTGGCAAAGTAATGTCTCTGTTTTTTAATATGCTATCTAGGTTGGTCATAACTTTCCTTCCAAGGAGTAAGCATCTTTTAATTTCATGACTGAAATCAGCATCTACAGTGACGGAGTGCAGTGCATGTATCTCTCTCAATTCCTATTTGAATTTCGTTTGGATATATAACCAGAATTGGAATTACTGGATTGAGAAGCCTGGTAGGCTACAGTCCACGGGGTCGCAAAGAGTCTGACACGACTGAGCGACGGAACAGAACGGAATAGTAATTATATTTTTAATGTTTTGAGTAACATCCATACTGTTTTCCACACTGGATGCACCATTTATCCACTATCAGTGTACAAGGGATCTTTTTTCAACACCCTTACCAACAATTGATATTGCTTGGCTTTTTAATGATAGTCATTCTAAAAGGTGTGAAGTGATAGCCCACTGTGGTTTTATTTTTATTTCTCTAATGATTAGTAATGTGGAGCACTTTTTCATGTACCTATTAATGATTCAGGTGGTTTTTTTTTTTTTGGAAAAATTTTTATTCAGTTTCTTTGCTATTGAGTTGTATGAGTTATTTACATATTTTTGGAATTAACTCCTCAACAGCTATATGATTTGAAAGTACTTTCTTCCATTTCATAAGTTGCCTTCTCATTTTTGGAATGCCCCTTTTCCTGTGCAGAAGTTCTTCAGTTTGCTGTAGTCTTACTTGCTAACTTTTGATTTTATTGCTTATACATTTGGTGTCATATACCCCAAAAGCAATCATCACCAAGATCAGTATTAGCAGCTTTTTCTCTATGTGTTCTTCTAGAAGTTTTGTGGTTTCAGATCTCATGTTTAAGTCTTTAATCCACTTTGAGTTAGTTTTTGTGATTGATGTATGATAAGGTCCAATTTCTTTTTTCTGCATGTGACTATCTAATTCTCTTAACATTAGTTTCAGAGACTATCCTTTCCCTACTGAGTGTTTCTGTTCTTAGTAGTCTCTCTGATTCTTTGTATCTGCTGTATTAATTGTAGCATGTTCTTTTTCATTTACAATTTTATTTATTTGGGTATTTGTGCTCACTAAGTTTTTCTTCTGCTTAGTCAAGTCTGCTGTTGAAGCTCTCTTGAATTTTTCAGTTCAGCCACTGTAGTCTTCATTTCCAAAATTTCTTTGGTTCTTTTTTATCTTTTCTATTACCTTTTTTGAAATTCTTATATTGTTCTTGTGTTGCTTTCCTGATATTATTTTTTGTCTGTGTTCTCCTGTAGACTTCTAAGCACTTTGATAGTAATTATTTTGAATTATTTGTCAGGTAATTCCTTTATCTCCATTTCTTTGTGGCCTGTTACTGGAGGTTTACAGCATTCCTTTGGTGGATTCAGTGTTTCCCTGATTCTCCCTGGTCCCTGTAGTTTTGTGTAGATTACTGCACATTTGCTGAAGCAGTCATCACTTTCAGACTTTATGAAATGATTTCAGTAAGAAAGGTTTTTACCTGCAAGTGTGGACACACTGGTGCATCCTATGGCCCTAGGTCTACGGTTGCAGGGTGCCAAGTGAGAAGTGCGTGGTGGCAATGTGGCTCAGGAGGCATAATGACTCTTAAACTCAGGCCATTGAGTCCATGTCATTGATAACAATGTGGTCCTTGGTGAGTGTTACTGGGTGTCCATGGTAGTTGCAAAGGTTCTTGGGTTTTTCAGCTGTGCCTCCAGGTCCAGTGGTTAGGGACCACTGCAAGGAGTGGTGGTGACCAGAGTTTGTAGTGTGCACACATTTGGCTCTGGAAGCCAGCTGCAGCTACCTATGTAGTGACAGGGACAAGTTATGGCATTTATGTAGTTGTTAGGGCGGGACAGGCAACTGCTGGTGCACTGATAGTTCAGAGGCCCTGGCTGTTTGCATGTACTACAATGGCTGTTGGGTCTTGCTCCAGGTACCTGGCAGTGCAGCGTGGTAAGATGCTTGGGCTGACAGCCTGCAGGTGCTCAGTTATAGGGGCTGATTGCAGGTAATCACGGTGGTAAAGGCCAGTGACGGAAGACAAGGTCTTGACTGGGCCCACAAGCAGTTATGGTGACTTTCCTGGGGCTGCACAGTCTTTCCTGAATGAGCATGCACAGTGAAAGCTGGTGATGGATGTCAGGCAGCAGTGTGCAGATGCACAGCTAGAGGGGCTAGACCCAAGCATGTGCACAACTGGTGGTGGGGTGCAGCCACAGGGGTCTAGACTTGCATTTTATATACTTGCATTTTACAGCTGCAGAAGCCTGGGCTGGCTGCTAGTGCAATTCCTGGGCTTTGGGAGGTGGAGGGAGGGATCAGGGAAGGACTTAGATGGCTGAAGTCAATGAATTCAAATACCTGTATGAACACCTGGTGAAATATGCAAGGAAATTGCAGCAGCTATACTGTCTGTCGGTTTCTTCCTTATTGTCAAAAGGTGGTGGTTTTACTTGTAAAAGCAGATTACTGTGAACCTCAGTCACTTCCATGTGTGGCTGCTGTTGGCCGCCCCTGGTTTTCTCCTTGTTTCTAGCCAACGCTATACGTGTCAGCTTTGGTAGGATAAAACTGAAGCTGGACCTTCATGCGGCACCTGAAATGCTGGGAAAGCTGGTCCCTCATCCCACTCTCTTCCTTTCTTGTTGAAGGGAATGCTTTCTAAACAGAGAGTTTCATTTTGGAAATGAGGAATGCCAGTTTAGAGGAAAAGGATGGTTCAGGGAAAATAAAGAGGTCTTTGTTCTCTTATTGTGCCTTTATTTTTAATTTTTTAAAAAACTTCACTGGGTTGTTGAAGTTTCTTAACAGGCACCAAGCTCTCCCAGAGCTGTTTTTGTTCATGGATAGTTATCTAATTGTTGGTCTTTGTTGGGGGGATAGAGGCTGGGGTCTCCTATGCTGCCATCTTGGTGATGTCACTCTGGCCTCAATAAGTATTGATTGAATGGATAGATGAAGTTCTAACAACAACTCTTGGTGGTAGCGTTACCGCTGCCAATATTTTGCATAAGGGCACAGCCTCGAAGTTGTCAGGATCTGCTATGTCCCAAGCTAAGACATGTAGCTTTCTGTTGATAGAGACCAAGTTTTTGGATGTACTCAAATTTATCTGTGGGACTTCCCTGGTGGCTCAAAGATAAAGAATCCTCCTGCCAATGAGGGAGACACGGGTTTTATCTGTGGGTTGGGAAGATCCACTAGAGGAAGAAATGGCAGTCCACTCCAATACTCTTGCCTGTAGAATCCCATGGACAGAGGATCCTGGTGGGCTACAGTCCACAGGGTTGCAAAAGTCAGACACAACTGAGCAACTGAGCAAGCACGCATAGTTATCTGCAAGTGACAGCTTTTGATTAGGAGATTGTGTGTTACTTCTTTCAAACCCAGGAATGGAAGTAAAAAGGTGGCCAGCAGGTCTTACAAGGTACATAAGGATACTTGATCTCTAGGATTTTCTTACTGATTTATGTAAGCCATTCCCATTGGCACCTGGGCAGAAGGTAGGGACAGGTATCCTGATGGGATTAGGCTACTCTACTTCCCTCAGAGTTTTGTGAAGTCTTAAGTTGACAGTGTATGTGAAAACTCTTTTAAAATTTTGAAACACCATACAAAAAAGCATATAAATAAATATGCTAAATAGATTAATTGATCTTTGTGATCTTACGCTGTCACTAGTAATGTTGTAAATTAAGTTCAGTTCAGTTCAATTCAGTCGCTCAGTCGTGTCTGACTCTTTGTGACCCCATGAATCACAGCATGCCAGGTCTCCCTGTCCATCACCAACTAGTACATGCTATCAAATGTTACTTCACACTGGGCTATGCAATTCTTTGATTTTTTGGCCTTCTATGGAATTTAATATGCATATTTTCTTGTTTTATAATACTTTTATTCCAGTAGACACTTCTTTACTTTTTTGTTTTATGACTTCCTGGTTTTATGTAGTTGTCTAATTTTGTTTCATGGTTTAAAGAAGGAGTGTGTATTAGGCAATTTGTCCCTTTTATTTAACCTTTTCTAACACTATTGAGCAACTATAAGAAATTATTTTTTGATATTTCTGTGTTCATAGTGACACAAGTTCTATGGGGCAAGATTTTTCTATTTTAAAATAAAACCTTATCTTACTCAATTCACATGGGTTGCTATTTGTCCCGATTGGCCAGACACAGGAAAGCTGTAAAAGACATTTTCACAATGGCATTTCAAAATTCATGCAGATATTGAAAGTTAAGAATTTTCCAGACACTCTCCATGTCAGATCAGAATTTTATTTGAAATGTTTACTGCGTTATCTGTTGAGACGATAACAGTTTGTCCTATAATCTATGCATGCAGTGTGTACTTCTCACGTTGTAGGTGAGAAAAAAAAGTCCAGCATGCATCATGCATGCAGGTGGGAGGAGAGCCCTGGAGCCCCACTTGACTTTCTCTTTATCGGATCACCTGTTTTTTATCCCTTTTGTTGCAGAGAGTTGCCAACCTTATTTTCTGTAGGACTCTGTCCTTCAGTATATATCTATTCAAGCTCTTTCTTAGGGATGAGGTGCTGCATGGATTTCAGTATCTTGCATTTATGGCCATGGTTAGTCTATTGGCAAGTTGGTGGTAGAAACTTTCAGACATTACTGTGGTGTGCACAAATCTTACCTGAGCATCTGAGATCTGTGTGAATGAAATACAAGCTATATTATGTGTTTTTCAAAAATGTTTACAATTTAGGTGGATTTAACCTCTTACTCATTTTTCTTATTATTACTAAAAAAAAGACATCACTTAGATTATTTTCACTTATAACAATTTTCAGTTATAATAAAAACATCCGATCAATATCTTTAGATATGATCATTATAAAAACATTTTTTCTTTTATGAAATTGACTACTCTGAAACTGATTTCTCAGTTTCAGAAATAGTGATTTCATTCATCAGTTGCTTAAAAATCTTGCTCTTAAGTTGCACTCAATAGGACACATGATAACACACACACATACGCAGCAAGCACAGAAGCTAAGTGGGATTAGAAGGAAAGCAAGGTCTTCCTCTTCTATCACTCACAATATTCTGCATTTACAAATCTATGAAGTCAATTTTCCTCATGCCTTTAGAGAAAAAATTGAGCATTTTTTAATGTGGGAGCTTTGATAAATTCAGTTAAAGGTGATTTTAGAAATACTTGGCTCAGAAGGTAGTCTGCCCGCAATATGGGAGACAGGGGTTCGATCTTTGGGTCAGGAAGGTCACTGAATCTTCAGAGAAGCCTGGTGGGCTACAGCCAATGGGGTCGCAAAAAGTTGAACATGACTGAACGCCTAACACACTACTACTTACTCTCTGATGTAGAGACACACTTGTTCTAGTGGGCACCTGGTCTATCTCTGAGCAGCAGTGACTATCTGAAATGTTCCCTCATGCTGAACCCAAATCTCAGGTTTCCTGGTGCTATTTATTAAGGAAAAAGACCCTCTGTGCCTGAATAAGGTACTGTGAAAGATACTAGGTTTGTAGAGATTATTATAGTTATAGAGGTAAAGAAACTTTATCTTTCTAAACAAAATTATGTCTTTCAAAATAATCAGATTGTAGCAAGTTTGGAAACCATGAATAGATAAATGAATCATAGAGGTGAATACAGTGATAAATATAGTAAGAAGTGATAGAACTTATTAAGACACAGACTTTTCCATAGGATGATATCCACATAGTCTTTGGGCTTGGGCCAAGCATCAAAGTTACAAATGTGGCACTTTACCCAAATTATAGATCACAGGCAAGGAACAAATAACCACAGAATCCAAACTTGTGACTATCTCAGCCCACAGAAGAGCACTAACCAATTGTATAATCAAAGGCAAGGTTTTTAAAATCAGGTTTATTAGCATATATTTTATGTTGTATAGGCTTCCCTGGTGGCTCAGTGATAAAGAATCTGCCCACAGTGTAGGAGGCCTGGGTTCAATCCCTGGGTTGGGAAGATGCCCTGGAGAAGGGAATGGTAACCCATTCCAATATTCTCACCTGGAGAATCCCATGGACAGAGGAACCTGGCGGACTACAGCCCATGAGTTGCAAAGAGTCCAACACGACTGAGTGGCTAACATCATGTTGTACAATTCACTCTCTTTACTGTACAGTTCTATGAGTTTTGATAAATGCATTCAGTCCTGTGATAACCACCATTGTGATACAAAACAATTCCGTCACCTCCCCCAATTTTTTGTGCTCTTTTGTAGTCAATCTTTCCTTCCACTGCTAGTCCTTAGCAACCACTGATCTTTTCTCAATCTCTATAGTTTAAAGACAGGATTCTGAATCTTTGTAAGCCTTGGTTTTCTCATTTATCAAAAGAAACATTAATAATATCACTTGTTTCCTGGGATTAAATAATAAGATTATATAAATATTACTCATTGGAAAAGACCCTGATGCTGGGAAAGATTGAAGGCAGGAGGAGAAGGGGACAACAGAGAATGAGACAGTTGGATGGCATCACTGACTCAATGGACATGGGTTTGAGCAAACTTGGGGAGAGAGTGAAGGACAGGGAAGTCTGTGTGCTGCAATCCATGGGGTTGCAAAGAGTCAGACATGACTCAGCAACTGAACAACAAAATATGAAATATCCGACACATTGAGAGCACAAAATAAATGTTACTGATGATAATAATGATTAAAATGTTGAGCACTGAGTTATAACCCAGAAATTGTAACAGTGTAGTAAGTAAAACTAAGTTAGAGTTCAGTTCAGTTCAGTTCAGTTCAGTTCAGTCGCTCAGTCGTGTCCGACTCTCTGCGAGCCCATGAATCACAGCACGCCAGGCCTCCCTGTCCATCACCAACTCCCGGAGTTCACCCAAACTCATGTCCACAGAGTCAGTGATGCCATCCAGCCATCTCATTCTCTGTCGTCCCCTTCTCCTCCCGCCCCCAAACTTTCCTAGCATCAGAGTCTTTTCCAGTGAGTCAACTCATCGCATGAGGTGGCCAAAGTATTGGAGTTTCAGCTTTAGCATCAGTCCTTCCAATGAACACTCAGGATTGATCTCCTTTAGAATGGACTGGTTGGATCTCCTTGCAGTCCAAGGGACTCTCAAGAGTCTTCTCCAACACCACAGTTCAAAAGCATCAATTCTTCGGCGCTCAGCTTTCTTCACAGTCCAACTCTCACATCCATACATGACCACGGGAAAAACCATAGCCTTGACTAGACGGACCTTTGTTGGCAAAGTAATGTCTCTGCTTTTTAATATACTATCAAGGTTGGTCATAACTTTCCTTCCAAGGAGTAAGCGTCTTTTAATTTCATGGCTGTAAAACATAATTTCCCATGAAATATAGGAAGATTCTTTATAGTATCCTGGTAATGGTCATCATGCTACAATTAGAGTGCTTCCATTAATGGGAAACTCAGAATTTCTCAAGAAAGTTTATCACATTGGTGGACAGAAATGATTGCTTAAATGGTTTTTGTTTTTGCCTTTTCATAACTTCTATGCATGGATCACAAGTCCAGTTTCTTTTTCACATAATGGTCTTTGAAGAGAACACCCTCACCTTTTTTTATCTCTATTCCTGAGTCCTTTCCCTACTAACAAAGACCAAAACAGATTAAGCTAGATATTATTGGTAGAGGCTGGAAAGAGGTAGATTATGACTCAGTATAAAAAGGAATATTCTGAGGGAGTTACTTAAAGATAAAAGAAGTGGAAACATCTCTTAACATGATTAAATTCTAATTGAAGAATCACTTATCACAGATGTCATAGAAAGACCTTGAGTATTATATGGGTGATTGGACCACATACTCACTAAAGTTCTTGTAGCCAGAGAGGTATGATTTTTTTTTTTTTAACACACATTTTTTTTTTTCCATTTCTCTAAAACATTTTATCTGTAATTTCAGAGAGAGAGAGAGTCATAGGAATCATTCCGATTCCATAGAGATGGCTTCTACTTTTTTCTTAAAAATACATTTATTTTCCCTCATTTATTTAACTCAAGTTTCATTAATCCCATTTGAATGAGAACCTCTTAAAAAAACTTTAAGGATTAAACAAATTATAAGGTGCTGTGAAGCTTTAGTCATAATCCTTGCATAGCCCCACGAGGTTATTTGACTATTTTAAATGAAAAACTACCTAAATTCTACTTATGCTATGGTTACAGTTTTTATAGTTAAACCATTAGTGTTAGTTAGTGTTAGCCTCTCAGTCATGTCCAGCTCTTTGTGATCTCATGGACTATAGCCTTCCAGACCCCTCTGTCCATGAGATCTCCAGGCAAGAATACTGGAGTGGGTTGCCATTCCCTTTTCCAGGGAATCTTCCTGACCCAGGGATTGAACCTGGGTCTCCTGCTATGCAGGCAGATCTTTACCGTCTGAGCCACCAGGGAAACCATAACTTATGCTTAAGTGTCTTTTTATTTTTCAGCTTACTGGAGAATATTTTACATTTTTCTGCATAACTCAGCTTTGTTATTACGAATATTAACTGGACTACTGAGTTGTAATACAATAAAGCTTTCAGGGCTATAAAGACAGGTGTAAGGATCGATATTTGCCTCTACATAAAGTAGTCCCATACTACTTTTGGTGTGTCTGCTTGTGTGCGTGTGTTCAGGGTTTCGTCCTTTTACTGCATCCTCCATCCCCAATAGCTGTCATAACTCACTTACATTGTTTATTTCTTTTCTAATTTATTGTGGTTTGGAAATCAGATATATAGGCTTATTAGAACAAAGAATCAAGCAAGGGTACATAAATTCTGAGTGAGACAATATAAAATGCATCAACTCTCATGCATGGTGCTTATATAATGTTTATGTTTTCAGCTCAGAGTACTTTAAACATTAGCTTCTGCTTCTCTCTTGTAAAGAGGAAGGCTGAAGCTGTGAGATAATGGAAAATTAAAAATTTATTGCTGTATTATTAGCTAAATTCAATCTCTCACCTTCACATTTGACTTGACATTAGCAATGGCAGCTGAAACTACAGCAACATATGCCATCTTTGAGGGGAACATAGCAGGTAGTGGTAGGGCAATATTCTTTTGGTCTTAGAAGAGCCGGGCCAGACTTTGGTTCTAAGTCAGATATCTTGGCAATTTTTACTAGTTTTTGATAATTATCTTATTTAGTGAGTATTATTTCAAGGAAAAATGTTAGTGCTAGATTCAAAGAAGTCAGAAAGGAAGCAGAAGAGAGAGTCTATGTCAGCAATATCCCCACTTGGGAGGGGAATAGAGAAATGGGAGGCCAGAGAAAGATAGAAGACATAAAAAGACAGGAGGATAAAATCTCCTCGAGCCAGGAAGAACTAGGAGGATTTTTCTTTTAGCTCATTTCTCACTGATTTTCCCTTTATTTTGAAGGGGTAATCTTTATGGCTGTTTGTTGCTGTTGAAAGATATGGTGCTGAATCTTACAGTGACACCATTCCAGGTATAGCATCAGGAAGAAGTTCTGAGGTCACTGACGTCAATGACTAAAACCTCTAATCATAAAAATAGGCTTCCTTGAATCTTCTGGACACCCTCCATCGTGTGACCCAGCCAGACTTGTTCCCTCAGACTGCCAGGAACTATGCTCCCAAGCTCTGGAGTCAATGCCTAAGTATATGTTCAGATAAGAACATCTAAAATTCAATGTATAATCAATCATTAGGACCTCACTGAAAGGCAGATTCTGACTCAGCAGGTCTGAGGTCAGCCTGAGATTTTGAATTAGTTTCTTGGTGATACTCGTGCTGATTGTCTATGGGCAACTCTTTGAACAGCAATGTTTTAGATTATTTTGACTCTGGTTCAATTTGTGGGGAATCTTCAGAGGAAAGGGAATAGATAGTTATAAAGTTAACCAAATGCTGAACTCCCAGGATGTTCTTGCTACAGGGGCATAGAGAACATCCAAAAATGGAAGCAGAAAGAACTATCTTTCCACAAGGTTTATCCCTAGTGAGTAACGGCAGTGCTGAGACTCCAGATTACAGCCCATGACTTTTCAGGTCACCATTCTGCTTCTCATGAAAGAGAGTTTGAAAAACATACAGGAGAGAGTGTACTGGAACTGGGGAGAGAGCTGGGGCGTAAAACGATTACATGTAGAATAAAACTGGGCTTCCTTGGTGGCTCAGGGGTAAAGAATCCACTTGCCAATGCAAGAGACTCAAGTCAATCCATAGGTCAGGAAGATGCCCTGGAGAAAGAAGTGGCAACCCACTCCAGTATTCTTGCCTGGAGAATTCCATGGACAGTGGAGCCTGGTGGGTTACAGTCCATGGGATCACAAAAGAATCTGACATGACTGAGCAACTAAATTACTCTTTAATGAACAGTTTAGTTGAAATGCAATCATGGAAACCATTATAGTACTATATTTGAGTTCTCTGAGGTTTGTTACATTTTCTGGAAGGAGGAGGCTTGTAAGAGAAAATCAGGATGATGATCTGGGATCAGTACTATGACTATAATTTCTTTTTTTATATTAATAAATTTATTTATTTTTGGCTGTGTTGGGTCTTTGTTGCTTCTTGGACTTTTCTCTAGTTGTGGTGTGCGGGCTTCTCATTGTAGTGGCTTCCCTTGTTGAGGAGCATGGGCTCCAGGGAGCATGGACTTCAGGAGTTGCAGCTGCCAGGCTCTAGAGCACAGGCTCTAGAGTCGTGGTGCTTGGGCTTAGTTTCTCTGTGGCATATGAGATCTTCCCGAATCAGGGATCAAACTCCTGTCTCCTGGCTTGGCAGGCAGATTCTTTACCACTGAGCCACCATGGAAACTCTGGAATTTCTTTAAAAAATATATTTATGTATTTATTTGGCTGTGCTGGGTCTTAGTTGCTGCACACGGGGTCTTCAATCTTTTCTGCAGCATGTGGGGTCTTTTTAGCTGTAGCACATGGAATATTTAGTTGCAATATGCGGGTTCTAGTTCCCTGATCAGGGATTGAACCGGGCCTGCTTGCATCAGGAGTGCAGAGTTTTAGCTATAGGACCACCAGGGAAGTCCCTGTAATTTCTGTAAAGCCAGTCTGTGTTGAACAT
This sequence comes from Moschus berezovskii, assembly GCF_049115385.1. Classification (NCBI taxonomy): domain Eukaryota; kingdom Metazoa; phylum Chordata; class Mammalia; order Artiodactyla; family Moschidae; genus Moschus; species Moschus berezovskii. Next base: position 74,182,051 of record NC_142466.1, on the reverse strand, counting down.
CATTTTGTCCAACTCAGTCACTTGAAGTGTCTTTATGTAGGGCTAAGCAGTACCTCCTTCTCCCAGATTACCTGTCTGTTTGCTCAGTTGTGGAGACTAGTAAGGTAAAATGGAAGGAGTGGGCATCTGACATCAGAGAGAACTGGACTTTCAATCCATTTCTGCCATGACTAGACATGTAGTCTTAAGAAATTTTCTGTGGCTGTCTGAAAATTTCTGTTTATAGAAAGTTTCTGTTTCTAACATTAGGGTCATAAAGTTTCTCAGGCTTCTTGTGAAGAGGAAATGAAATAAATTCAACAAATCTGCTAGATTAGAAAAATATACAAATATTAAGTGTGATGTACTGTAAAATTAGAAGATCAAAAGGAAAGGAGCTACTAGCCTTAGTTGGGTTTAAATAGTTTAGACATCTGTAAGAAAGCTTGAAAAATTATTTAATTTTTTTTTTGGGGGGGTGCTGACTGTGCAGCATGCCAGGATCTTTGTTCCCTGGCCAGGGACTAAGTCCATAACCTCTGCAGTGGAAGCGTGGAGTCCTAACCGCTGGACCACCAGGAAAGTCCCAGAAATTGTTTAATTTTTATACTTACTTCTCTTACAACTTTCCAGTCATGAAAATGACAGATAAATTAGAAAACATCTCTAGAATCTTGAATTTAGAATCTTGGAATGATGGAAAGCTCATAATAGAATTGGAAAAGTAGTCATTGTCTATTAATGGGATGTCTTACTTTTGGCCCCCCTGAAAGCAGAGCCGAGGGCAAAGATTTGGATACAATTAGTTTATTTGGGAAGTTGGTATGCAGAATTCCTCCAAGATTTTCCATCCTAAATCCTGGAACTGCGAATATGATGAAATATGACCAGGATTACATTAACGCTGCATGGCAAAAGGGATTTTGCAGCTTTGAGTTATTAATTACTTGCGTGCGTGGTAAGTCACTTCAGTCATATCCGACTCTTTCCGACCCTATGGATTGTAGCCCGCTAGGCTCCTCTGTCCATGGGATTCTCCAGGGAAGAATACTAGAGTGGGTTGCCATGCCCTCCTCCAGGGCATCTTCCCAACCCAGGGATCAAACCCATGTCTCAAACATCTCCTGCATCGCTAGGCGGATTCTTTACCACTAGTGTCACCTGGGAAGCCTGTTAATTTCTTGACTTTGAGTTAATCAAAAAGGAGATGATTCAGGTAAGCCTAATCTAATAGCATGAGTCCTTTGAAGCAGAAAGTTTTCTCTGGCTGGCTGCAGAAGGGAAGGTCAAAGAGATTAAAAGCACAAGAAGGAACTGACATGCCCCCATCATAGGCTGTGAAAAGGAAGGAGACAGGCCTTGGAATAGCTTTGAGACTAGCTTCTAGGAGCTGAGAATGGCCCCCTGACTTATAGCCAGGAAGCAGGGACTTTCACTTTCAAGGAGCTAAGCTTGGAAGCGGAGTCTTTTCTAAATCTTGCACCTAAGGGCTCATCCTGGCTAACAGTTTGATTTCAGCCCTGTGAGACTTCAATTAGAAAATCCATACACCCCACCCAGAACTCTGGCCTATGGAATAGAATAGGTGACACATTTATTACATGTAATAAATATGTGGTAATTTGGTAGGGAGCAATAGCACTCTAATACAAGACATGGTTTTAGGAAGTATGAGTAAGGGAGTAGAGAGTGAGGAGGGCAAGAGAGAAAGTCAATAGTAAGGGTGCACAATGAGAGATTACCATTGGGGGCTGCCAGGGGTGGGTGTGTGGGGCGGGTGCCAATTCTGTGATCTCCTGCGAAGTGGGCAGAATACCGCTTAGAATTAGCCTTCAAAACTACAAGACTGGGCTTCCCTGGTGGCTCAGTGGTAAAGAATCTGTCTGCCAATGCAAGAGACACAGGTTCGATCCCTGATTTGGGAAGATCCCGTATGCCATGGAACTAAGCTTGTGTGCGACAACTACTGAGCCCATGTGCTGAAACTACTGAAGCCCTCACTTCCTAGAGCCAGTGCTCAGCAACAAGAAAAGCCACTGTGATTAGAAGTCCAAGCATTGCAATTAGAGAAACCCCCCCACAGCAATGAACACCCAGCACAGTCGGAAAAAAAAGAAAATCCTACACGACAGTTCAACCTCTTTTTTGTTAAGTGAGGAAGTGAGGCTGTTTTTGTTTTTGGTGGTGCTGGGTCTTCACTGCAGTGTGGAAGCTCTCGTTGAAGTACACAGCCTTCTCTAGTAGCAGTACACCTGCTTAGTTGCCCCACAGCATCTGGGATCCTAGTTCCCCTACCAGGGATCGAATCCACAGGATTCATAACCTCTGGACCACCAGAGAAGTCCCAAGTGAGGTTTAATGACCCTACATTTCCAGACAGTACTTAGAGCCAGAACCAAAAGTGGAGAAGGTAAAATCCTACATCAAAATGCAGAGAGACATAACTTCTTTAAGTGAAAGGCTGGCTCTGTAGAATGGGTCTAAACTTGCACAAAATCTCCCAGAAGGCTGGGGCTGAAAATAGAGATAGGCCAAGGGGATATGTTTTCATTCCAATCCCAAAGAAAGGCAATGCCAAAGAATGCTCAAACTACCGCACAATTGCACTCGTCTCACACGCTGGTAAAGTGATGCTTAAAATTCTCCAAGACAGGCTTCAGCAATACATGAACCGGGAACTTCCAGATGTTCAACCTGGTTTTAGAAAAGGCAGAGGAACAAGAGATCAAATTGCCAACATCTGCTGGGTCATCCAAAACAGTAAGAGCATTCCAGAAAAGCATCTATTTCTGTTTTATTGACTATGCCAAAGCCTTTGACTGTGTGGATCACAATTAACTGTGGAAAATTCTGAAAGAGATGGGAATACCAGACCACCTGACCTGCCTCTTGAGAAACCTGTATGCAGGTCAGGAAGCAATAGAACTGGACATGGAACAACAGACTGGTTCCAAATAGGAAAAGGAGTAAGTCAAGGCTGTATATTGTCACCCTGCTTATTTAACTTCTATGCAGAGTACATCATGAGGAACGCTGGGCTGGAAGAAGCACAAGCTGGAATCAAGATTGCCGGGAGAAATATCAATAACCTCAGATATGCAGATGACACCAATCTATGGCAGAAAGTGAAGAGGAACTAAAGAGGACTTGATAAAAGTGAAAGAGGAGAGTGAAAAAGTTGGCTTAAAGCTCAACATTCAGAAAACTAAGATCATGGCATCTGGTCCCATCACTTCATGGCAAATAGATGGGGAAACAGTGGAAACAGTGGCTGACTTTATTTTCTTGGGCTTCAAAATCACTGCAGATGGTGACTGCAGTCATGAAATCAAAAGACGCTTACTCCTTGGAGGGAAAGTTATGACCAACCTAGATAGCATATTAAAAAGCAGAGACATTACTTTGCCAACCAAGGTCCGTCTAGTCAAGGCTATGGTTTTTCCAGTGGTCATGTATGGATGTGAGAGTTGGACTATAAAGAAAGCGGAGCTCTGAAGAATTGATGCTTTTGAACTGTGGTGTTGGAGAAGACTCTTGAGAGTCCCATGGACTGCAAGAAGATCCAACCAATCCATTCTAAAGGAGATCAGTCCTGGGTGTTCATTGGAAGGACTGATGTTGAAGTTGAAACGCCAATACCTTGGCTACCTCATGCGAAGAGCTGACTCATTGGAAAAGACCCTGATGCTGGGAAAGACTGAGGGCCGGAGGAGAAAGGGACGACAGAGGATAAGATGGTTGGATGGCATCACCTACTCAATGGACATGGGTTTGGGTGGACTCCAGGAGTTGGAGATGGACAGGGAGGCCTGGCGTGCTGCGGTTCATGGGGTCACAAAGAGTCGGACATGACTGAGCGACTGAACTGACTGAAGGTGATATGAGAGAAGGGTTTAAATTATAAAATAATATGATAAAATAAAATTAAAAAAAATCCTGGAATGTCAGATCTGAAGTTCAAAGAAGAGAGGATTCTTGCTCAAAGGAACCAGATCTCTGCACAGGAGGGCCACAAAACGGAACAAGTCCTGTGACCTCCATAGCAGCCTCTCTACATTGCACCTAGAGCTTCCAACTCTGTCGGCAAAATGCTGTGAAACCTATAAACTCATGAATTCCTAAGCTGCTTATCAAATTCCTACATAATTGTGGGCCTCCTTCTATGTGTCAAACTAGATTAGCCTTTGTGTTAATTTCACACTTAAAAATACACAGTGTTCTGTACTAGCAATTATATTTTATTGTTACGGTGCATTAGCAAAACAAAATCATGCCCAGCTTCTTGTTATTTTCAAATAATTAAATACCAGGTAACTGGTAAAAGTTGATATTGAACTCATCACTGTGTTTTCAACTTAGTCAGCTTTCTAAAATTCATCTAGAAATGACTTAATTTTTCCCAGCTCATGGCATATTTTTTTTCCTAGCTCATGGCATATTTTTTTTTCCTCTGGCTTCTGGCCTGGGAGTGTAAGTGAAAAGAAATGGACAGAGAAATAAGATTCCAGATTTCTTACAAATTTTTGTTCCTTGTTCTAGACTAGTCATTCTAACTTACACCTATTTTTAAAAAAATAAGTCTATTACTTCTCCTAATACTGAACATACAAATATTTTGACCAAGAGCAAATTTGAATAGCTACTGAGTCATTATAAGGAATTATTTTTGAACCCTAAAGTGAGCTTGGAAAGTTTTTCTGAGCATTTAATTTTATTTGATTTAAATTTCAGTTTCAAAAATTTAGACTAAGTCTTTTAGGTGCTCTAATTACTTTTAAAATAATCTACTCACCTGACAAAGTAGCATTCTCCTTACATTTAGTTTCATTCTAGTAACAATAAAATGGAAGTGATAGTTTACTTCAGAAAAGATTGAACAAATACAGATTAAACTACAGTTCCTTTAAAATTAAAACATGCTATTTACATAGAACTTTCTGCAACACATTTAAAGTACTATATTAATTTGAAGGCACCTTAAAATGTTTTAATAATGCTGAAATTCATATGTATGTTACATTGCTGTGCACTGAGCAACACTTATGATTTACTTGCTTTTGTCTTTACATGCACATATATCCAAAATGCTAAATCTTACACTGCCTGGTTGCTACCTACTTTGCTGCTAGTTTATCCTCCCACTCTCACCTCTGTGAGCCTGTTCCGGTTACAGAAGTCTATCTGAGCTTCATGCTTGGTTGCACATTAGGTGTTCATGCCATCAGTTCACTATGCCCAGAAAGCAGTTTTCATCTATCTCATTATGCTAACCACTCTATCCTTCAGATCTCAGCCCCAGATGTCTACTTAACTCAACAGGTAGCAGTGCAGTCATTAGATATCTCCACTCCTTACCACTATCTGAAAATTTGTTAGCTTATTTAATTATTTTGTTGTGGTGGTTTAGTCACTAGGTCCTGTCTGACTCTTTTACGACCCCATGGACTATAGCCAGCCAGGCTCCTCTGTCCATGAGATTTCCCAGGCCAGAATACTGGAGTGGGTTGCCATTTCCTTCTCCAATTTAATTATTAGTTGATTAATTAATTGTCTCCCCTCATCAGCATAGAAGCTCCTGCTGAGTCATGCTACCTGCCTCCTTCACTGCTGTAACCCTAGCACACAAAACAATACCTCACACATAGAAGGTGCTCAATAAACATGTGTTGAAAGAAAGAATGTCTGTCAGATTTATTTTAACTTCATAATACTGGTATTACCAAGACAAGTTTTAATTTTAAGATTTAATTTTGTAGGGCAAAAGATGCAAAAAGAAGGAAATACTAATTGAGCAGACCTGGCTGGTGTGAAAAACTGTGCTGTTAGATGTTAATGGTAGAAACCCCAGATTGTTCTCCTATCTTCATTGTAAGAAACATGCCTCCCAATACAGGAGACATAAGAGACCTGGGTCAGGAAGATCCACTGGGAAGAGCATGGCAACCCACTCCGGTATTCTTGCCTGGAGAACCCCATGGACAGAGGAGCCTGGTGGGCTACAGTTCGTGGGGTCGCAAAGAGTCAGACACTAAAGCGAGGTAGCACACACGCCTGAAAGTCTCTTAATGTCACTTTCTAAAATCCCTTTCTGTTGTCCCTGGGTGTGCTAAGTCACTTCAGTTGTGTCTGACTCTTTGTGACCCTATGGACTGTAGCCTGCCAGCCTCCTCCATCCATGGGATTCTCCAGGCAAGAATACTGGAATGGGTTGCCATGCCCTCCTCCAGGGCCTCTTCCAAACCCAGGGATCGAACCAGGGTTTCTTGTGTCTTCTGCATTGGCACGTAGGTTCTTTACCACTAGCGCCACCTGTTGTCGCTACACCCATAGAAAGCAAATCCTATACTCTTTTTTTTTAACATGTCTCAAGAAATCACAGAGAGCAGAGTATCTGCACATAGTAGGATTATAAAACTATTTTTAAAATGACTAAATATAAACATGTTAAGGGACTGATTAGTAATCCCACCCAAGGAGCGATTAGGAATCCCACCCAATGACTGTGGAAGAAACGGAGTGATTCCATGGACCAGACCCACTGTCGGAAGCAGGGAAGTTTTATGTGCAGATCCCAGTCAATGACAGGATCATTGTCTGGGAAAAGTGCGAAGTTCTGTTTCTTAACGTCGTGTCATGGAGCCAAGTTTCCTCAATTTCCTTTAGTGGCACAAAGAATGCCCTTATATTTTCTTTTTTTTAAAAAAATTGTTCATCGTATTCCCCCCCCCTTTTTTTTCAATTTTATTTATTTAATTATTTTGGCGGTGCACTATGGCATGTGGGATCTTAGTTCCTCTGCAGCTGCTAAGTCACTTCAGTCGTGTCTGACTCTGTGCGACCCCATAGACGGCAGCCCACCAGGCTCCGCCGTCCCTGGGATTCTCCAGGCAAGAACACTGGAATGGGTTGCCATTTCCTTATCCAATGCATGAAAGTGAAAAGTGAAAGTGAAGATGCTCAGTCGTGTCCAACTCTTAGCGACCCCATGGACTGCAGCCTACCAGGCTCCTCTGTACATGGGATTTTCCAGTTCCTCTCAGTTCAGTTCAGTTCAGTAGCTCAGTCATGTCCGACTCTTTGCGACCCCATGAATCACAGCATGCCAGGCCTCCCTGTCCATCACCAACTCCTGGAGTTCACTCAAACTCATGTCCATCGAGTCGGTGATGCCATCCAGCCATCTCATTCTCTGTCGTCCCCTTCTCCTCCCGCCCCCAATCCCTCCCAGCATCAGAGTCTTTTCCAGTGAGTCAACTCATCACATGAGGTGGCCAAAGTATTGGAGTTTCAGCTTTAGCATCAGTCTTTCTAATGAACACCCAGGATTGATCTCCTTTAGAATGGACTGGTTGGATCTCCTTGCAGTCGAAGGGACTCTCAAGAGTCTTCTCCAACACCACAGTTCAAAAGCATCAATTCTTTGGCGCTCAGCTTTCTTCACAGTCCAACTCTCACATCCATACATGACCACTGGAGAAACCATAGCCTTGACTAGACGGACCTTGGTTGGCAAAGTAATGTCTCTGCTTTTTAATGTGCTATCTAGGTTGGTCATAACTTTCCTTCCAGGGAGTAAGAGTCTTTTAATTTCCTGGCTGCAGTCAGCATCTGCAGTGATTTTGGAGCCCAAAAAAATAAAGTCTGACACTGTTTCCACTGTTACCCCATCTATTTCCCATGAAGTGATGGGACCAGATGCCATGATCTTCGTTTTCTGAATGTTGAGCTTCAAGCCAACTTTTTCACTCTCCTCTTTCACTTTCATCAAGAGGCTTTTGAGTTCCTCTTCACTTTCTGCCATAAGGGTGGTGTCATCTGCATATCTGAGGTTATTGATATTTCTCCCGGCAATCTTGATTCCAGCTTGTGCTTCTTCCAGCCCAGCGTTCCTCATGATGTACTCTGCATATAAGTTAAATAAGCAGGGTGACAATATACAACCTTGACGTACTCCTTTTCCTATTTGGAACCAGTCTGTTGTTCCATGACCAGTTCTAACTGTTGCTTCCTGACCTGCATACAGGTTTCTCAAGAGGCAGTTCCTTTACCAGGTATCAGACCTGTGCTCCCGCCCCACTCCCACCCTCTACAGTGGAAACCTGGAGTCTTAACGACTAGACTTCCAGGGAAGTCCCCCGCCCTTCTATTTTCATATAATGACTTGACTGTTGAATCACTGGATAAAGTTTTTATTTTATTAAGTCCTTTTCTTTCCAGAAGCTCTTTACTGTGTACCAATTTAAGGGAACTGTGAAAGCTGTGGGTTAAAACTACAGATATTAAAAATGGACAGGAAATCAAGATTTCTCCAGGTCCAAGGGCTGTGGCTTCAGGCGTGTGTGTTATCAATATTACAATATCCTTTTTATAGATAAAGAAACAGTCCTGAGGGTAAAGAGCCCTGTTTCAGCTTGCTTATTTGTGAGGAGTGAAGATGGCAGTAAGGTTACTTGTCCCATACTTTTCTGTTTGTCATTCTACTCAAAGCTCATTCATTTTCAGCCTCAGTCTCATCATTTACAAGTCTCATTTTAAAGCTGAGACAAAAATGCTTCCACCACTGGAGTTCCCTGGTAGCCCAGTGGATAAGAATCTGCCCGTCAATGCAGAAGTCATGGGTTCAATCCCTTGTTCAGGAAGAACCCAAATGCCCCAGAGCAACTATGCCCGTGTGCCACAACTACTAAGCCTGTGTGTGTAGCTTCCTGAAGCCTGTATACTCTAGGGCCCACCAACCACAACTCATCAGCCGCTGTACCACAGCTACTGAAACCCAAGAACACTAGAATCAGCAAGTTGCAACTATTGAGGCACGTGATGCAAAACTAGAGCCTGAGCTCTGCAACAAGAGAAGCCACCACAATGAGAAGCCCATGCACGCCTCTAACCCTCACTCTCTGCAACTAGAGAAAGCCTGCCTGCAGCAACGAAGACCTAGTACAGCCAAAAATAAATAAATAAGTGTGTATGTGTCAAAAGTAAATAAATTATTAAAAAAATACTTCCACCATTTAACCAATACCAGGTTATCCAGTATCAGAAGAAAAAAAAAAACAGTCTCAATATTCTGTTTGTTACAGACACTGTGGTGACTTTTATTTGTAAAGCCCTTTATCATTTTCACAGCCCACCATACATGTTACCTCTCTTTATAGGGGAGATGTTGTTGCTGAATTTTTGATAAAGAGAACACACACAGAGGGGCAGTAAAAAGAAAGGAATATGGAGGACCCTGAGCCTAACCCTAATCTTGTCCTAACCTAAACCCATAAAGAAAGAACCAAGCACAAAGATCTATTTTCTAGGGTTATATAGCACTAGGAGATGGAGTTAGATAAAATCAATCTTTAATGCTACCCTTAAATTGATAGTTTTTCATGAACTTGAAGGTTAAGTGGTGTGCTTAGTCCCTCAGTCAAGTTCGACTCTTTGTGACCCCATGGACTGTATACCGCCAGGCTCCACTGTCAATGGGCTAAACAAAAAAATTGGTTCTGTGAAAATTTTGCTGGTTTTCTTTGATGGCCAAGATTTATGAATAAGAGAAGAGTTGGACTTCCCTGGTGGCTGAGTGGTAAAGAATCCACCTGCTAGTATAGGAGGCTCAGGTTAGATCCCTGGTCTGGGAAGATCCCACATGCCACAGAGCAACAAAGTCCTCATACTACAACTATTGAGCCTGTGCTCCAGAGCCCGGGAGCTGAAAGTTCTGAGCCCACATGCCACAACTACTGAAGCTTGAACATCCTAGAATGGTGTTCCACAAGAGAAGCCACTACCATGAGAAGTCTGATTGCCCCAACTTTTCTCTAAAAGCCTGAGCAGAGATAAAGACCCAGGACAGCCAAACATAAAAAATTAAATAAAAAAGTTTTTAAAAAGAGAAGAGTTTGGTGAATTCATCTCTGCTTTACAAAAGAAAAAGGAAATGTGATAATTTCAGTTTAATGTAATCACTTTGGAAATATTTGTGATTGCCTAAAATTTATATTGGGCTTCTCTGGTTGCTCAAACTGTAAAGAATCTGCCTGCAGTGTGGGAGACCTGGGTTCGATCCCTGGGTTGGGAAGATCCCCTGGAGGAGGGCATGGCAACCCACTCCAGTATTTTTACCTGGAGAATCCCCGTGGACAGAGGAATTTAGCGGGCTACAGTCCATGAGGTTGCAAAAGAGTCGGACACGACTGAACGACTAAGCAAACAATATAAACAAACAGTTTTCTCAGTAAAGACCAATCAGCTTGGGCTTCTTAGTTCTTATGAGGAAAAGCTGTACAATTTAATATAATGAAATGAGTGAGGAAAAAGCAGAGGTGACAGGATTTGGAAGAAAAGTCTCACACTGAGAGAAAACAGTGCCACCTGCTGGTGATAATAAAACTTTTTCCATTTTCTTTCTTTTAAAAAAGAGCACTATAATTTTTTAAGTTTAAATTTTAAAATAGATTTTAAATTTAAAATTGATCATTAAATTTTAAATCAGAAGACATGAACCACAATTTTGAAATCCAGTGTAATTCTCAGCCATAAAAAGGAATAAAATTGAGTCAGTTGTCATGATGTGGATGAACCTAGAGTCTGTCATACAGAGTGAAGTAAGTCAGAGAAAAATAAATGTCACATATTAACGAACATATATGGACTCTAGAAAAATGGTACTGATGAACCTATTTGCAGGACAGGAATAGAGATGCAGATGTAGAGAAAAGATTTGTGGACACATTGGGGGAAGGAGAGGGTAGAACAAATTGAGAGAGTGATATTGACATATATACACTTTGCTGTTGTTGTTTTAGTCATTAAGTCGTGACTAACTCTTTTGTGACCCCATGGGCTGTAGCCCACCAGGCTCCTCTGTCCATGGGGTTTTCCAGGCAAGAATACTGAAGTGGGTTGCAATTTCCTTCTCCAGGGGATCTTCCTGACCCAGGGATTGAACCCGTGTCTACTGCAGTGGCAGACTCTACTGCAATAAGCCACCTGGGAAGCCCCAAATATATTCACCACCATGTGTAAAATAGATTGCTAGTGGGAACCAGCTGTGTAACACAGGGAGCTCAGCTTGATGCTCTGAAATGACCTAGAGGGGTGGGATGGAGGGGGGTGTTAGGGAGGCTCTAGAGGGAGGGGATATATGTATTCTTAAAGCTGATTTACTTTGTTGTACAGCAGAAACTAACATAACATTGTAAAGCAATTGTCCTCCAATTAAAATTTTAAAATGTTTAATCCAGTGTAATTAAATAACACAACAAAAATCTCAGTCTATATCCCCACACTCTTTCTCTCCCTTCCTTTCTCTTGTTCTACAGAAATAACTAAGCACCTTCAATCTTTTTAGCTCTGTTTTCTTGCATTCATCTTTAAACATCGTTTTGATAATAGTTGTAAAGTGGTGCCTCTTGATTTCTTCATTTTAGACATTATCTGTTGATTCCATTTTATTATAAATCTCTATTTAGCTTTCCTTCTTCCTTCCGTTCCATTCCGTCACTCAGTCGTGTCCGACTCTATGTGACCCCGTGGACTGTAGCCTACCAGGCTTCTCCGTCCATGGGATTCTCCAGGCAAGAATACTGGAGTGGGTTACCGTTTCCTTCTCCAGGGGATCTTCCAGACCCAGGGATCGAACCCGAGTCTCCCGCATTGGAGGCAGACGCTTTAACCTCTGAGCCACCAGGGAAGCCCCCTTCTTCCTTACCTTACTCCCATTATACTAAATATTTACTTTGCAATTTTTGGTTACATAAACTTGGGGTTTACATTGCTGAACTATATTACATTTTACATTACTCTTTCCTTATGAGTCTCCTAGTGTAAAATCACTTTATCACCTTTCTTATGCTTTTTGCTCCTCCTTGATTGTGCATTTGTTTTCACTTGTATCATTTTCTGTTAGCTTTTACTTTTTCCCATTGGTTATGCCAATTCCTGTTAGTAGTTCATTTCTAATTGGTTACACAGATTAGATATTTTAACATTTTCACCTTTCTTGGGCGTGTTCATTGGGGAATCTTCACTGCCTGCTCAAATTGGCATCTCTTGTTTTGGGCCAACTCAGTACCATAACAAACTGTGGAAAATTCTTAAAGAGATGGGAATACCAGACCACCTGACCTGCCTCCTGAGAAACCTGTATGCAGGTCAGGAAGCAACAGTGAGAATCGCACATGGAACAATGGACTCGTTCAATATTGGGAAAAGAGTACATCAAGGCTGTATACTGTCACCCAGCTTGTTTAACTTATATGCAGAGTACATCATGAGAAATGCCAGGCTGGATGAATTACAAGCTAGAATCAATATTCCCAGGAGAAATATCAACAGACTCAGACATGCAGATGACACCATCCTTATGGCAGAAAGCGCAAGAGGAACTAAAGAGCCTCTTGATGACGGTGAAAAAGGAGAGTGAAAAAGCTGGCTTAAAACCCAGCATTCAAAAAAACTAAAATATTGGCATCTGGTCCCATCACTTCATGGCAAAAAGATGGGGAAACAATGCAAGCAGTGACAGACTTTATTTTCTTGGGCTCCAAAATCATTGTGGATGGTAACTGCAGCCATGAATTTAAAAAGACGCTTGCTCCTTGGAAGAAAAACTATGACAAACCTAGACAGCATATTAAAAAGCAGAAACATCATTTTACCAACTAAGATTTGTCTAGTCAAAGCTATGGGTTTTCCAGTAGTCACATACGGATGTGAGAGTTGGACCATAAAGAATACTGAGCACAGAAGAATTGATGCTTTCATATTGTGGTGTTGGAGAAGACTCTTGAGAGTCCCTCAGACTTCAAGGAGATCAAACCAGTCAATCCTAAAGGAAACCAACCCTGAATATTCATTGGAAGGACTGATGCTGAAGCTCCAATACTTTGGCCACCTAATATGAAGAACTGACTCAGTGGAAAAAACCCTGATGCTGGGCAAGACTGCCTTCTCTGTTGGAGAAGGGGACAACAGAGGGTGAGACGGTTTGATGGCATTACCAACTCAATAGACATGAATTTGAGCAAACTCTGGGAAATAGTGGAGGACAGAGAAGTGTGGTGTGCTGCAGTCCATGGGCACAAAGAGTCGGGTACAACTTAGCCACTGAACAACAACAACAAAACAGTGATATTTAGATTTAGAATTTGGAGTTCAAGGAATTTTTTGTAGAAAATCACTGCCAAATACAAATTCCTGTGCCTGCTGAATACTGAAGCCAAAAAACCAAAACGCTGGGATTTGGAGCAGTTTTACTGCAAAGGCTAAAGGAGGAGAACTGGTGGTTCGTGTGCTAAAGACGTAATCCTCTGTATTATTTGGGGGGAAAGAGATTTTATAGGCAAAGTTCAGGCAAAAGCCACAGTGTGTGTTGCTTTGGTTGGTGGTGAGCTAACAGTGTGGTGTTTGGGGCTCACCTTCTGCACCTGAAGTTGCCATCCTCCACCTGGGTTGTTGCCTTAGTACCGTCATAAAAATTGAAAGATAAGCTATTATCTTACCTTGATAACCCCATGAACAGTATGAAAAGGCAAAATGATAGGAACTGAACGAGGAATTCCCCAGGGCGGTAGGTGCCCAGTATGCTACTGGAGATCAGTGGAGAAATAACTCCAGAAAGAATGAAGGAATGGAGCCAAGCAAAAACAATACCCAGTTGTGGATGTGACTGGTGATAGAAGCAAGATAGATGCTGTAAAGATCAATATTGCATAGGAAGCTGGAATGTTAGGTCCATGAATCAAGGCAAATTGGAAGTGGTCAAACAGGAGATGGCAAGAGTGAACGTAGACATTCTAGGAATCAGTGAATTAAAATGGACTGGAATAGGTGAGGTTAACTCAGATGACCATTATATCTACTACTGTGGGCAGGAATCCCTTAGAAGAAATGGAGTAGCCATCATGGTCAACAAAAGAGTCTGAAATGCAGTACTTGGATGCAATCTCAAAAATGAAAGAATGATCTCTGTTTGTTTACAAGTCAAACCATTCAATATTACAGTAATCTAAGCCTATGCTCAAACCTGTAATGCTGAAGAAGCCGAAGTTGAACGGTTCTATGAAGACCTAAAAGACCTTTTAGAACTAACACCCAAAAAAGATGTCCTTTTCATTATAGGGGACTGGAATGCAAAAGTAGGAAGTCAAGAGACACCTAAAATAACAGGCAAATTTGGCCTTGGAGCATGGAATGATGCAGGGCAAAGGCTAATAGAGTTTTGCCAAGAGAACACACTGGTCATAGCAAACACCCTCTTCCAACAACACAAGAGAAGACTCTACACATGGACATCACCAGATGGCCAACACCGAAATCAGATTGATTATATTCTTTGCAGCCAAAGATGGAGAAGCGCTATACAGTTAGCAAAAACAAGACCAGGAGCTGACTGTAGCTCAGATCATGAACTCCTTACTGCCAAATTCAGACCTAAATTGAAGAAAGTAGGGAAAACCCCTAGACCATTCAGGTATGACTTAAATCGGATCCCTTATGATTATTCAGTGGAAGTGAGAAATAGATTTAAGGGACTAGATCTGATAGATAGAGTGCCTGATGAACTCTGGACAGAGGTTCGTGACACTGTACAGGAGAAAGGGACCAAGACCATCTCCATGGAAAAGAAATGCAAAAAAGCAAAATGGCTGCCTGAGGAGGCCTTACAAATAACTGTGAAAAGAAGAGAAGTGGAAAGCAAAGGAGAAAAGGAAAGATATACCCATTTGAATGCAGAGTTCCAAAGAATAGCAAGGAGAGATAAGAAAACCTTCCTCAGTGATCAATGCAAAGAAATAGAGGAAAACAACAGAATAGGAAAGACAAGAGGTCTCTTCAAGGAAATTAGAGATACCAAGGAAACATTTCATGCAAAGATGGGCTTGATAAAGGACAGAAATGGTATGGACCTAACAGAAGCAGAAGATATTAAGAAGAGGTGGCAAGAATACACAGAAGAACTGTACAAAAAAGATCTTCATGACCGAGATAATACGATGGTGTGATCACTGACCTAGAGCCAGACATTCTGGAATGTGAAGTCAAGTGGAACTTAGAGAGCATTACAACGAACAAAGCTAGTGGAGGTGGTGGAATTCCAGTTGAGCTATTTCAAATCCTGAAAGATGATGCTGTGAAAGTGCTGCACTTAATAGGCCAGTCAATTTGGAAAACTCAGCAATGTCCACAGGACTGGAAGAGGTCAGTCTTCATTCCAATCCCAAAGAAAGGCAATGCCAAAGAATGATCAAACTACCACACAATTGCTCTCATCTCACACGTTAGTAAAGTAAAATTCAAAATTCTCCAAGCCAGGCTTCAGCAATACGTGAACCGTGAACTTCCAGATGTTCAAGCTGGTTTTCGAAAAGGCAGAAGCACCAGAGATCAAATTGCCAACATCAGCTGGACCATGGAAAAAGCAAGAGAATTCCAGAAAAACATCTATTTCTGCTTTATTGACTATGCCAAAGCCTTGGACTGTGTGGATCACAACAAACTGTGGAAAATTCTGAAAGAGATGGGAATACTAGACCACCTGACCTGCCTCTTGAGAAACCTGAATGCAGGTCAGGAAGCAGCAACTGGACATGGAACAACAGACTGGTTCCAAATAGGAAAAGGAGTACGTCAAGGTTGTATATTGTCACCCTGCTTATTTAACTTCTATGCAGAGTACATCAAGAGGAATGCTGGGCTGGAAGAAGCACAAGCTGGGATCAAGATTACTGAGAGAAATATCAATAACCTCAGATATGCAGATGACACCACCCTTAAAGCAGAAAGTGAAGAGGAACTAAGAAGCCTCTTGATGAAAGTGAAAGAGGAGAGTGAAAAAGTTGGCTTGAAGCTCAACATTCAGAAAACGAAGATCATGGCATCTGGTCCCATCACTTCATGGCAAATAGATGGGGAAACAGTGGAAACAGTGTCAGACTTTATTTTTGGGGGCTCCAAAATCACTGCAGATGCTGATTGCAGTCATGAAATTAAAAGACGCTTACTCCTTGGAAGGAAAATTATGACCAACCTAGATAGCATATTCAAAAGCAGAGACATTACTTTGCCAACCAAGGTCCGTCTAGTCAAGGCTCTGGTTTTTCCAGTGGTCATGTATGGATGTGAGAGTTGGATTGTGAAGAAAGCTGATTGCTGAAGAATTGATGCTTTTGAACTGTGGTGCTGGAGAAGACACTTGAGAGTCCCTTGGACTGCAAGGAGATCCAACTAGTCCATTCTAAAGGAGATCAGTCCTGGGTGTTCATTGGAAGGACTGATGCTAAAGCTCCAATTCTTTGGCCACCTCATGCGACGAGTTGACTCACTGGAAAAGACTCTGATGCTGGGATGGATTGGGGACAGGAGGAGAAGGGGACGACAGAGAATGAGATGGCTGGATGGCATCACTGACTCAATGCATATGAGTTTGGGTGGGCTCCGAGAGTTGGTGATGGACAGGGAGGCCTGGCGTGCTGTGATTCATGGGGTCGCAAAGAGTCGGACACGACTGAGCGACTGAACTGAACTGAATTGAAGGAGGAACTCTTAAGGTCTCTACTTTTTAGCTGTACTATTTTTAAATCTTTTTTTTTTTCATTTTTATCAGAGTATAGTTGCTTTGCAATGTGTTAATTTACAGTGTACAGCAAAGTAATTCATCATTTTGTTTTGACTGCTCCACATTTCTTCTACATTACATCCCTTGCCTACTAGTAACTGTCAGAATCTGCCCTTTGGCATTCAGGGAAGGCTTTGGAGACTGATGCCTTTTTCCTGCTAAAAACTCAGGGGACAGGGAAAGCCTTTTGTATCTAGCAGGGCCCTGTGTAGTCCTAACTGGTTACAGAATTACAAGAAATGAAAAAGAAGTCTGTTCAATTGTGACTAAACCAGCAACCTTACTTTTTAAAAGACATGCTATTTGTCCTTTTACAAAGGAAGTCTACATGATGGTAAGCAGGTTGACTAATGGAGAGAGAGAAAATTGTATTCCATCAGGAGAATATTTTCTCCAGACTTCTAGGATTTAGCAATTTGGAGAATGGTTTCATCCATGAACTTTTCCAATTTTATCCTTGAACCTTCACCTAAGCCAGGTATTGTTCAGTTCAGTTCAGTCGCTCAGTTGTGTCCGACTCTTTGTGACCCCATGAATCACAGCATGCCAGGCCTCCCTATCCATCACCAAATCCCAGAGTTCACGCAAACTCATGTCCATCAAGTCAGTGATGCCATCCAGCCATCTCATTCTCTGTCGTCCCTTTCTCCTACTGCCCCCAATCCCTCCCAGCATCAGACTCTTTTCCAGTGAGTCAGCTCGTCACATGAGGTGGCCAAAGTATTGGAGTTTCAGCTTTAGCATCAGTCCTTCCAATGAATACCCAGGATTGATCTCCTTTAGAATGGACTGGTTGGATCTCCTTGCAGTCCAAGGGACTCTCAAGAGTCTTCTCCAACACCACAGTTCAAAAGCATCAATTCTTCGGTGCTCAGCTTTCTTCACAGTCCAACTCTCACATCCATACATGACCACTGGAAAAACCAGAGCCTTGACTAGACGGACCTTGGTTGGCAAAGTAATGTCTCTGCTTTTGAATATGCTATCTAGGTTGGTCATAACTTTCCTTCCAAGGAGTAAGCGTCTTTTAATTTCATGGCTGCAATCAGCATCCGCAGTGATTTTGGAGCCCCCCAAAATAAAGTCTGACACTGTTTCCACTGTTACTCCATCTATTTGCCATGAAGTGATGGGACCAGATGCCATGATCTTTGTTTTCTGAATGTTGAGCTTCAAGCCAACCTTTTCACTCTCCTCTTTCACTTTCATCAAGAGGCTTTTGAGTTCATCTTCACTTTCTGCCATAAGGGTGGTGTCATCTGCATATCTGAGGTTATTGATATTTCTCCCAGTAATCTTGATTCCAGCTCGTGCTTCTTCCAGCCCAGCGTTCCTCATGATGTACTCTGCATATAAGTTAAATAAGCAGGGTGACAGTATACAACCTTGACGTACTCCTTTTCCTATTTGGAACCAGTCTGTTGTTCCATGTCCAGTTCTGACTGTTGCTTCCTGACCTGCATACAGGTTTCTCAAGAGGCAGGTCAGGTGGTCTGGTATTCCCATTTCTTGCAGAATGTTCCACGGTTTATTTTGATCCACATAGTCAAAGGCTTTGGCATAGTCAACGAAGCAGAAATAGATGCTTGTCTGAAATTCTCTTGCTTTCTCCATGATCCAGCGGATGTTGGCAATTTGATCTCTGGTGCCTCTGCCTTTTCTAAAACCTGCTTGAACATCTGGAAGTTCATGGTTCACATATTGCTGAAGCCTGGCTTGGAGAATTTTGAGCATGACTTTACTAGCATGTGAGATGAGTGCAATTGTGCGGTAGTTTGAGCATTCTTTGGCATAGCCTTTCTTTGTGATTGGAATGAAGACTGACCTTTTCCAGTCCTGTGGCCACTGCTGAGTTTTCCAAATTTGCTTGCCAGGTATGCTGCTGCTGCTAGGTATAGAGACAGCCTAACACCAGCAGTGTGTGGACACACCCCATCTGGGGCCTCTGAGAACCAGGACTCTGGGACACACGTTTATCCCATATTCCTACTCTGCAGCTGGAACCTGATAGCTTAGTTCAGAGTCACAGGGAGCGCGCAAGATGGGAAGTGTAGTCTTTCTCCGCCCCACAGCGCGCCTGGTCTCCGCGGGCTCCCTCTGCGCATGTGCAGCCTTGGTCCTTCTTCCTGTCCGCAGTGGCAGGTTCGGCGAGAAGTTCGTGGCGTTTCTCAGTTACCTGCAGGTGGGAGAGTTAGGCATCACAACGGGACCTCGAGTGGCCTCGAGCTTTGCTGAGCGCGGCCTTATTGTGGCGGAGGCAGAAGCAGGAAGTCTTGGGCCTCCCTCAGGCCCAGGTGGGACCCCGCAGGGGCCCGGTCTGGCTTGGACCTTAGTACTGGGAAGCTGGGTGCGGTGTTCCCAATTCGGCTCAGGTGGGCTCCAGCGCAGGTAGGGCTGAGGTCCATTAGGAGCAGGGACTTGGTTCCTGTGGGGTGTGAATATCCGGCCTCGCCTGCATCTGACGGGGGATCGCTGGGCGGACAGTGGTCGTCACGCTGGCCGAGCGTGAGCGGAAGGTGTGCTGGGCAGTCCTGCTCCGGAACCGGAGAGACCTGGTCAGTTCCCGCTGTGCCACATGCCCCGTGGGCGGGAGAACTAACGTGGAGCAGAGTCAGGTAACTCGTCTGCAAAGAAGGCTATGGATAATGCCTGCTTCATGGGATTGGTCCGAGGATTCGAGGTGGCCTCATTAGTAGGAGTTAGCAAAGTACTGGGTAGTAACCGCCGAAGAAGTGGTAACAGCTGTTGTTTTTAAAAGACACAGTGTTCTTTTTGTTGGATGGTTTATTTAAGTCTCCCAGTTATCTCGTGATAGGGGTGTGACCCTCTGCATTAAACACAGAAAACAAGAAGCAAATCTGAGTCTCAAGTTGGTGAGGTGGTCCTGAATTTGAGAGGACTGTTGACTTCTCTAGGCTTACCCAGCTTGTGCCAGAGCCAGGACCGTCATTCACACTGTTCTGTCCTAAGAAGACACTTATCAAGAGTCCCTTTTGAGAAACTGCAGCCCACTTCAGTAATTTTTTTTTAAATTGCCTTAAAGTTTGCCATCCTTTTTACTCGACTTCCTGTGAATTCTCAACCTCAGTGGGTAAACAGTTTTGCTAGGAAAACTGAAGAACATAAAGGATACAGTTGTGTATTCTACTGTGAAATAGCATTATCCTTTGATGTTCTTCAGTCAGCTGTTGTTAGATTTCTGTTTGTATTATTTAAATCAATAGACAAAAATTTTATCTTTTTATTTTGAGAGTCCCTTGAACTGCAAGGAAATCCAACCAGTCCATTCTAAAGGAGATCAATCCTGAGTGTTCATTGGAAGGACTGAGGCTAAAGCTGAAACTCCAGTACTTTGGCCACCTCATGTGACGAGTTGATGCATTGGAAAAGACTCTGATGCTGGGAAGGATTGGGGGTGGGAGGAGACGGGGACGACAGAGAATGAGATGGCTGGATGGCATCACCGCCTCAATGGACATGAGTATGGGTGAACTCCGCGAATTGGTGATGGACAGGGAGGCCTGGCTTGCTGTGATTCATGGGGTCGCAAGTGTCGGGCACGACTGAGCGACTGACGGAACGGAACTAGTTTTTTAGAGAATTTTGAGGTAAGAAAGGGCATGGCCTGACTTATAATTTAAAATATAACTCTCAGAATGGACTCTAGTGAAGCAGTTGAGAAAACAGATGAGTTAGCTGGTTCTTTTAGTTCTTCCAAGATTTGATGATGGGTTGGATGATTTTGTTGTTGTTTAGTTGCTGAATCACGTTCGACTCTTTGAGACCCTATCAGCTTTAGCTTACCAGGCTCTTCCGTCTGTGGGATTCTTTAGGCAAGAACACTGGAGTGGGTTGTCATTTCCTTCTCCATGGGATCTTCTGACTCAGGGATTGAGCTCAAGTATTCTGCACTGGCAGGCAGAATGTTTACCACTGAGCCATCAGGGAAGCCCCAGATGATTTTACTTGATTCCACTTTAGCTTAAACAGAAACAGCCTGGGATGCTTTGGCCAGCTGATAAACTTAAGTCTGAGAATGATACTTCGTAAATATTGATGTGAAAACTCTCACCCAAGCTTGCATTGTGATCATGGATATAATTTGGGAAAAGAACTCTTTGAATAAAATATGTTTCTTTTAACCTTTTTTTCGAAAGAAAAATAATATTTGTGTGGATTTTGGAGGTGGAACCAAAAATGTGCCTGCTTCCCTAGGACACTGCATATAAAGAGTGTACTGTTGGATATTTTTTATTTTTGCTAATGTGAAAAAATTTTCAGTTTTTGTCTTATATTTTTTAACCATAAACTGATAGAAATTAGTTCCAAAGGTATTTTCCACGTCACCTAAATTTGAATTCTTCAGATTGATGAGAAAGTGCCTTCATAGACATCAGTGTCATTCAAGGATGTGAGTGTGAAGTTTACCTGGAAGGAGTGGCAGCATGTGAATCCTGGTCAGAGGACCCTGTACAGAGATGTGATGCTGGAGAATATAGACACCTTGTCTCACTGGGTGAGCCTACTTTATCATGCAACTCAGCCTAGAGTGCCTTTGATTTTCTGTTTCTTCTTTTTTAAATAAATCACCTATATTCAGGGATCATTAACAGAAAATAAAATTCAGCAACTTTTTGTGTATAATTCAATAAATTTTGAAAAATGTTTACAGTTAAGCCCCCAAAATCACAATACTGATTATTTCTATCATGTGAATGTTTTCCTAATGGCCTTTCTCAGTCAGTCCTCTCTTCTCATCTGTGTTCTGTAAATCACTGATTCTCTTTCTATTTTAGCACTTTTGCCATTTTGAAATTTCATATAAATGGAATTATGCTTTTATTTGTATGACTTCTCTCATTTTACATAGTTCTTTTGAGATGCACAGATATTGTTGTGTGTATCTGTATTTACTCTTTTCACTGACAAGTAATGTTTTATTTCATGGTGTGTATTTTCAATTGTTGATAAGACATTGAGGTCCTTTTTGGTTTGGTGTTATCATAAGTGAAGGTGCTATGAATATTTAAGACTAAGTCTTTGTTTGGCCATGTTTTCATCCTCTTGTGTAAAGACTCTAGTTGTGGTTTCCTGGGTCTCATGTTAAATATTTATACCTAGGAATACCTTGTTTAATTGTGCTTTACCTTATTATGCTATTGTTGCCCCCCTTTTTTAATAGTATTTGCTCACTTTATGTGTCTGTGTCATGTTTTGGTAATTCTCAGAACGTTTGAAACTCTTTCATTATTGCATTTGTTTTGTTGATCTGTGATCTTTGATGTTGTATTGTAATTGTGTTGGGGCACCATGCATTGAACCCATATGGGGTGGCAAACTTAATTCACAAATACTGTATGTCTTTTGACTGCTCCACTGACTGGTCATTGCCCCATCTCTTTCCCTGTCTTCAGTTCAGTTCAGTTCAGTTGCTCGGTAGTGTCCGACTTTTTGTGACCCCATGAACCGCAGCACGGCAGGCCTCCCTGTCCATCACCAACTCCCTGAGTCTACCCAAACCCATGTCCATTGAGTCGGTGATGCCATCCAACCATCTCATCCTCTGTCGTCCCCTTCTCCTCCTGCCCTCAATCTTTCCCAGCATCAGGGTCTTTTCCAGTGAGTCAGCTCTTCACATCAGGTGGCTGAAGTATTGGAGTTTCAGCTTCAACATCAGTCCTTCCAATGAACACCAGGACTGGTCTCCTTTAGGATGGACTGGTTGGATCTCCTTGCAGTCCAAGGGACTCTCAAGAGTCTTCTCCAACACCACAGTTCAAAATCATCAATTCTTCGGAGCTCAGCTTTCTTTATAGTCCAACTCTCACATCCATACATGACCACTGGAAAAACCATAGCCTTGACTAGACGGACCTTTGTTGGCAAAGTAATGTCTCTGCTTTTTAACATGCTGTCTATGTTGGTCATAACTTTCCTTCCAAGGAGTAAGCGTCTTTTAATTTCATGGCTGCTGTCACCATCTGCAGTGGTTTTGGAGCCCCCCAAAATAAAGCCAGCCACTCTTTCCACTGTTTCCCCATCTATTTGCCAGGAAGTGATGGGACCAGATGCCATGATCTTAGTTTTCTGAATGTTGAGCTTTAAGCCAACTTTTTCACTCTCCTCTTTCACTTTCATCAAGAGGCTCTTTAGTTCTTCTTCACTTTCTGCCATAAGGGTGGTGTCATCTACA
The DNA here is from genome assembly GCF_049115385.1 of Moschus berezovskii. Taxonomy (NCBI): domain Eukaryota; kingdom Metazoa; phylum Chordata; class Mammalia; order Artiodactyla; family Moschidae; genus Moschus; species Moschus berezovskii. The sequence goes on along the minus strand of NC_142466.1, from coordinate 74,159,270 downwards.
TATCTGAGGTTATTGATATTTCTCCTGGCAATCTTGATTCCAGCTTGTGCTTCCTCCCGCCCAGTGTTTCTCATGATGTACTCTGCATATAAGTTAAATAAGCAGGTGACAGTATACAGCCTTGCCGTACTCCTTTTCCTATTTGGAACCAGTCTGTTGTTCCGTGTCCAGTTGTTGCTTCCTGACCTGCATGAAAATTTCTCAGGAGGCAGGTCAGGTGGTCTGGTATTCCCAGCTCTTTCAGAATTTTCCACAGTTGATTGTGATCCACACAGTCAAAGGCTTTGGTATAGTCAATGAAGCAGAAATAGTGCTAACTACAGTGAACACATGAATGATAAGAAAGTAAAACAGCTTGATTGTTGATATCAAGAATATTTTAGATCTTTCTAAAATCTATTAACAGCTCTGGTACTGTGAATAAGAATCTGCCTGCCAATTCTGGGGACATGAGTTTGATCCCTCGTCCAGGAAGACTCCACATGCCATGGGGCAGCTAAGCCCATGAGCCACAGCTACTGAGCTTGAGCTTTAGAACCCATGAGCCACAAGTATTGAACCCGTGTGTTGCAGTTACTGAAACCTTTGTGCCTAGAGCCTGTGTTCCACAATAAGAGAAGCCACCACAGTGAAAAGCCTGTTTATTCCAATGAAGAATAGCCCCCACTCTCCACACCCAGGGGAAGCCAATGCACAACAGTGAAGACCCAGCACAACCAAAAAAAAAAGAGCATTTTAGTGTCCTGGATAAAAGGTCATGTCAGCCACAACATTTCCTTCACCTCAGTCCTAATCCAGGGCATGGTTTTGTGTCTGTTAATTGCTTAGTTGTGTCCAACTATTTGCGATGTCATGGACTATAGCCCACTAGGCTCCTCTGTCCATGGAATTCTCCAGGCGGGCATATTGGAGTGGGTTGCCATTCCCTTCTCCAGGGTATCTTCCTCACCCCTAACTTTCTTCTGTCCTGTAAAGGCTTGAGAGAGGCTAGGGAGCTGCAGATAAGTTTGAATCTAGTATAGGTTGGTTCATGACAGTTAGGGAAAGAAGCCATCTCCATTGAGATGAATGTTCAAGGGGGATCAGCAAGTGCTGATGGAAAAGATGCAGCAGGTTATCCAGCTAAGATGATGGTGGCCACAGTACACAACAGAGTTTTAGTGTAGATGAACTACTCTTCCATTGGATGAAGATGCCATCTAGGACTTACATAGGTAGAAGCAATCAGTGCCTAGCTTCAAAGTGTAGACTGACTCTTTTGTTAGGGGCTGTTGCAGCTGGTGGGTCCAAGTTGAAGCCAGTGTTCACTTACCATTCGGGAAATTCTAGAGCCTTTACAAACTATACTGAATTTCTTTTGCCTGTGCTCTGTAAGTGGAACAACAAACCCTGGATGACAGTACGTATACTGACAACATAGTTAACAGAATATTTTAAGCCTATTGTTAGATCAAATGCTCAGAAAAAAGATTTCTTTCAAAACATGCTTATTGATTATGCACGTAGTCACTCAAGAGCTCTGATGGAGGCGTACTATGAGATTAGTGTTTTTATGCTTGCTAGCACAGCATCTGTTCTGCAGCCCATGCATCAAGAACCTGTTTTGACTTTCCCAGAATTATTGTTTAAGAAATAACATTTTATTATAAGTTTACAACTGCCATAGATAGTGATTGCTCTATTGATCTGGGCAAAGTCAATTCACAGCTTTCTGGACAGGATTGACCATTCTAGATGCCATTAAGAACATTTGTGATTCATGGGAAAAGATCACAATATCAACCTGAATAGGAGTTTGGAGGAAGTTGATTCTAGCCCTTATGGATTACTTTGATGGTTTCAAATCTTCAGTGAAGGAAGTACCTGCAGATGTGGTGGAAGAAACAGATTTAGAATTAGAAGTAAAATCTGAAGATGTGATTGAATTGCTTCAATCTTATGATAAAAATTTTATGGATGACAAGTTGCTACTTGAAAGGGCAAAGAAAGTGGTTTCTTGAGATGAAATCTGCTCTGGTAAAACCACTCTCCTTAAATTTAAGGATTTATTTTTGGCCTCTCAGTTCCCCACTGATCTTAATTTTTATTCTTAATATGTCTATTTTTGCACCAGTACTGTAGTACTGGGATAGTGTAGCATAGTATGATACTGGAATTTATAATAAGAAAGATGTACTTGGTCTTCCTCCCTGTTCCTGGCACAGAGTTCAGAAACCCTGGCAATTTCCTAGGTGATTAGAGAAATTAAGATGTATTTTCTTATTCATAACAAGTTCCTTTCAACCATGCCTGAGTTCATGTTAATGAGGCAACCTTTGATAAAACCTTGAGGATGTAGACTGCTTGCCAGGAATGCCAATCAAGTGACTAGAAGGTAAGGAATTTCAGGGCCACCCCCTTATTTCCAGGGAGCTGCGGTCGGGGCTGGATATTTAACTAATAATTAACTAATAACAATTATTCTGATGCTAAAGCTGAAACTCCAATATTTTGGCCACCTCATGCGATGAGTTGACTCACTGGAAAAGACTCTGATGCTGGGAAGGATTGGGGGCGGGAGGAGAAGGGGACAACAGAGAATGAGATGGCTGGATGGCATCACCAATTCGATGGACATGAGTTTGAGTGAACTCCAGGAGTTGATGGTGGACAGGCAGGCCTGGCGTGCTGTGATTCATGGGGTCGCAAAGAGTCGGATACGACTGAGAGACTGAACTGAACTGAACAATTATTCCTACATGTTTAAGTCTCCATAAAAATATCTGAGCTGTGGGGTTCAAAGAGCTTTGTTTCGGAATACTTGGAGGTGTTGGGAAGGTGAGGCTCCTGGAGGGCCTGGAAGCTCTGCTCTATGCAGCTTTTTCATCTGACTGTCACTAAGTTGTATGCTTTGTAATAAACCTGGCCATCTATTAAAAGTAAGTAAATGGGTTCCCTGAGTTCTGTAAGCCATTCTAGCAAATTAAATCTGAGGGTGAGGATGTGGGAACCTCCTATTTATAGCTAGTTGGTCCAATCACAGGTAGCAACCCAAACTTGTAATTGACATCTAAAGTGTGAGGAGAGGCAGTCTCGTGGGACTCAACTCCTGTGTGGGATCTGATGTAAACTCCAGGTAGATACTGTCAGAAGTGAATTAAATGTAGGATACCCTCCTGGTATTGTACAGTTACTTGGTAGTAGGAAAAACCTCTTAGGTCTGAAGTGACCAGCAGTGAAATAGTATTGAGAATACAAAAGTATTCTGTGAGTAGAATTGGTAAAAATTGTTTATTTTCCAATATTTATGTGTTTTATAATTTCTTACTTTTGTAATTTATATATAATTTTTTGTTTGTGTGTTACTTTGGACAATATTGAATTAAATGTATTGAAACTTGTGTTAGGGCCTACAGTATGATCCTGGGGAATGTTCTGTATGTGACTGAAAAGAATATTTTTTCTAGATGTGAATTCGTTCTGTTGGACTGATCTTATTGCTCAAGGCTTCAGTATCCTTTTACTATCTTATCTACTTGTTCTATTAAATATTGAGAAAGGAATGAGAGTATTCAAGTCTAATTTATTTGTCTGTTATCTCCTTTCCTTTTTAACAGGGTTTGCTTCTTGCATTCTGAAGCTTTGTGTTCAAGTGGTAAAGCATTTAGGATTGTTATATCCTCTTGGTGAATTTTCTTTTTTAGCATTTTGCAGTATTTATTTTTATTTTTGGTAATACTTCTTTTTGTGTGTGGTACTGTATAGTCAGTCAGACTTTCATTTGATATATAGATTTTTCTATCCTTTTATTTCTGACCTATCTTTGTCTTTATATTTGCAGTCCGTTTTTAAGGGACGGCATATTTAAGTCTTGCTTTTTATTTCCTCTGATAATTTTTGTGTTTTAGCAAAATGTTTATATCATTTATGTTTAATGTTATCTTTTTGGTCAAATTTGAATCATCTTTCATTTACCTTCAAATTTTTTCTGTTTTTATTTTCATTTTCCTTATCCCTGCCTTCTCTGTGTTTCTTTACTTTTTAAAATTGTATTTTTGGCCTTACCTCATGGCAGGATCTTAATTTCTCAACCAGGGATTGAACCCACACCCCCTGCAGTGGAAGCACAGAGTCTTAACCACTGAACTAGCAGAGAATTTCCTGTGCTTATTTTTTAATGAATCTCTTTTACTCACTTTTGGCTTCTATGAAATATATCATGTTGGGCAAAAGGTTCATTTTGTTTACCTATAAGATAATTGGTAAATAGTTAGTAATTGGTAATTGTGGGGTCGCAAAGAGTCAGACACGACTGAGCGACTGAACTGAACTGAAAGGGTAAACAAAATGTTTCTTGTAAGCCCTACAACTAGTAGGGCTAGTTGTCTTTAACGTCATTTGAAACAATTTCATTAGACTGTATTGTGGCAGCTGTCATATCTGTGTGCATTTAAAAGAAAAAACATCGAAACTGGGTGATTTTTATGTAGCCAGTTTATATTGAAGATGCAAGGAAAAAAACAACATTTTTTGCATATTGTGCTTCATTATTTCAAGAAAGGTTAAAATGTGGGACTTCCCTGGTGGTCCAGTGACTAAGACTCCACACTGCCAATGCACAGGGGCCAGGTTTGATACCTGGTGGGAAAATGGATCCCTCCTGCCGCAACCAAGACTCAGTATGGCCAAATTAATTAATGTTTTAAAAAGAAAGGTAAAAATGCAACTGAAATTCAAAAGAAAGATTCGTGCAGTGTATGGAGGTGTTGTGACTGATTGAACATGTCAAAAGTGGTTGGCAAAGTTTCTTGCTGGAGGTTTTTCATTGCACAATGCTCCACAGTTGGGTAGACCAGTTGAAGTTGATAGCAATCAAATCGAGATGTTGAGAACAGTCGTTATACCATGTGGAAGACTGGCAACATACCCAAAATATCCAAGTTAAGGATTGAAAATCATTTGTACCAGCTTGGTTATGTTAATCACTGGATGTTTGGGTTCTACCTTTAAGTTAAGCAAAAAAAAAAAAAAAAAAAAAATCCTTCTTAACTATTTTCAGATGTGATTCTCTACTTAAACGTAACAAAAATGTTTCATTTTTAAAACAAATCATGATAGGCAATGAAGAGATCTTGGGGCAGGTGAAATGAACCACAGCAAAGGCTGGTCTTCACCTTCATAAAAAGGAGACTTCATGCATGTGGTGGGATTGGATGGGAGTCCTTTACTGTGAGCGCCTTCTGGAAAACCAAATGATTAATTCTAACAAATACTGTTCCCAATTGAAAACAGCACCCAATGAAAAGTATACAGAATTATTCAACAGAAAATGCATCATCTTCCATCAGGATAATGCAAGAGCTCATGTTTTTTTGATGACCAGGCTAAAACTGTTACAGCTTGGCTGGGAAGTTCTGATTCATCTATCATATTCACCAGACATTGCACCTTTGGATTGACATTTATTTTAGTCTTAACAAAATTCTCTTAATGGAAAAAATTGCAATCCCCTGGAAGACTGTAAAAGGCACCTGGAACAGCTTTTTGGTCAAAAAGATAAAAAGTTTTTGGAAGATGAAATTATGGAGTTACCTGAAGAATGGCAAAAGTAGTGGAACAAAAACAATGAATACATTGTTTAGTAAAGCTGTTGGTGAAAATGAAAACTATGTCTTTTAGTTTTACTTAAAACTGAAAGAACGTATTGGCCAACCCAGTACTTCTTATTTTCTAGTGGTTGCTGAATATACATCTGTAAAGTGTCATTCTTCTATCTTCAAATAATACTTGTTACTTCAACTATGTATCACAATATTAAAAGAGTGTTTTCATTTTCTATCTTCATCTTTTCTATTATTGTCATTTATTTTACTTTTATATATCTTGTAATCTCCATGGTACATTGCTGTCTTCTTTAAAAGTGTTATTTCACTTTAATATTTTTTAAATGAGAATGATGTTTTATTTACATTTCATTTACAGTTCTCTTTATTTCTTTATGTAGATGCAGATTTACACTTGGGATAATTTTTTTTATCTAAATGACTTATTTTAGTTTTTTAAAAATTTAGGTCAATTGACAGTGGGTTTTATTTATTTGTTTTAAAAGGTCATTATATTTTTTGATAACTAGTAGTGCTCTGATTTTTGAGTTCGCTCAAGATTCCACATAACTAGTTTGGGGAGGAGGAAAGAGGGGCCTCACTTGATTTGGGGCTGTTGAAACTTAATGTTTAATTTTTGGGTCCTTTATTTGGCTGATAAAGTTGGTAAGGTGAATGATGTACTGAATTTATAAGATAAGCATGAACAGTTTGAAAACCTTATGTTTGAGCATATTGATATTTTTTTAAAGCTTCCATTTAGATTAAATCAAAATGAAACAGAAATGTCTGCTATTCTAATATTAAGGACTTTTGAAATCTCCTTGGAATTGGTTAGAAGTGCAAACTCTCATATATCAGTCCAGAACAACAACTTAGTTGAGTGCTCAGTTGGCTGGGTGCTCATTGAAATTTATGAGGGATTCCTGGAGATACTGAATAGGACTGGTTTATTAGGACTATATAGCACTTTGACCTAAAAGGCCAGTGACAGTTCAAGGATAATGACCCTAAGATATTATCCTTTTTCACCACTCACAAGTAAACGATGGAGTTTTCAAATAATTAAATGACTGTACACAACAAATGAACCAAACAGGAGCACATGAGAACCTGGATGCCTTATTAAAGAGATCTGTGACAGTTTTTATTTTTAATGTAAATGTTGGTAATCTGTATCATAAAATCGTTGGCAGTTTTTTTAGTGTTTTTTCCCCCAAGTAATGTATTTTCTTGCCTTTACTTCCAGTTTGTGACATTTTTTATAACTGTTTTCTCACCACATTCCTGTTTTTTCTATCTTCTTTAACGTGTGGAATGTATTAATAATGGCAGTTTTAACATCCTTGGAGGCTAATTTAATCTCAGGTTACATTTCTTCTTCTGTCCCATTGACTTGTTTTCTTGTCACGAATCATACTTTCCTTCTTTTCATACTTGATCTTTTTTTGATAGTGTGCTGTATATTATGAATTTTACATTGTTGGCTGCTAGCTTCTCTTTTATTTGTTTAAATACTTTGGGGCATTTTTGGGGGGAGTAGTAAATAACTTGGGAGTAATTTTAGTCCTTTCAGTTCTGACTTGTAGTTTAATTAAATTAATTCAGTCCTTCCTTGTTATTTCATGTCTAGAGCAACCTTTAGGACTAATTTGGTTTCGGTAGTAAGACAATAACAATCTTTTGTGAACAGAGTGCCTGGTACTTCATGATTAGATCTTTCCACTCTTTCCAAACATCCTGTCTGTGTATATGCTTTGGGAATCTTTCCACCTACTGCATTTGGGTTCTTACCCTCCACTGTTAGAAGTTTTTTTATATGAGTGTACAAATCTTACTTAAGAGGACCTTTCTGTTTACGTTTCCTGCCTCTCTCTCCCTATCTCTCGCTGTCCATCTTTGCTCAGATATTTTTTACCCTAGAAATTCTAATTGTTTTGGCTTCCCTGAATTCCAAGCGTTGCCATCTCCATTTACTGAGATTAGAGGGCTGTGATTTGGAGTCTCCTTTCTGTGCCATAATCTAGAAATTCTGTTTCTTCACTTCTTTCAGAGACCTTTGTCTTCCAGTGCCATTGTCTTACTAGACAATGTAATGCCTAAAGGTCATTGTTTCATTGACTTTTTTTTTTTTATGATTTCCCGTTGTTTGATATCTGATGATATTTACTTCTTACACCATCATGGCCATTGCTGGAGGTTGTTATCCTGAGCCTTATTTAAACCTCTGTGCATGTAGGCTCAGTGTTATGTATCGTTATGATTCAGGGGTGTAACGAGATCAATTTTATTTTAGATACAGAAAAAATTTTAGTTTCCTTTCCAAAGGAAAGGTCATATGAGAATCATCACCATGCTATTTCCTATAACCGCTCCTTCCTCCATATGCATATGCATTAAAGCCAATGCATCTGGTCCAAATCCTAAATTATTTCCCATTTACAGGGTATTGTTTAGCAAAACCAGACATAACCATCAAGTTGGAGCAAGATCCATTGTTGTTAGAGGAAGAGTTTCTAAGCAAGAGCCATGCAGGTCTCCAGGGGATGTTAGATCCAAAGTGGTCAGTTAGATGTGGACATTGTGAAATAGTTTAAACTCTCCTTTTAAAAATTTTATCTATTTTTTGGCTGCTCTGGGTCCTCGTTGCTGCATGTGGGCTTTTCTCTAGTTGTGGTGAGTGGAGGCTATTCTCCTGTTGAGAGGTGCACAGGCTTCTCATTATGGTGGCTTCTCTTGTTGTACAGCATGGGCTTCAGGAGTTGCAGTTCACAGGCTCTAGAGTGCAGACTCAGTAGTTGTGGCCCAAGGGGCTTAGTTGTCCCCCTCCCCAGAATGTGGACTCTTCTCCGACCAGGGATTGAACCTATGTCCCCTGCACTAGTAGGTGGACTCTCAACCATGGACCACCAGGAAAGTCCTAAATACTCCTCTTTTTGAGGGTTATAAAAAGAATAGACATAATATGGTGTAGTAAGTGAGGTTTAAGAAAAGGGATGAAATATAAACAAATTGCTGTTGTCATTTTGCAGATAATAAGATAGAAGACAGAAATCTGAATACATAGGTGGTAACTTGAAATATAAGTGATATAAACATTTACATTCAAACATAAAATTTACTGATCTTTCATGAGTAATTTTCTTCAGATTTTTGTATTGCTACCTTAGATAGACGTCAAGTCAGTAAATCATGTGTTTGCTGCTATTGTTTCTCTATCTCTACCCTAATACCATTTTATATTGATTATGCACCTTTATGATATGCTTTAATAATGAGGTGATCAAATTTCAAAAAGTACTCTTGAGATTTTGTTTGGCATTATACTAAACATTGAATTTAACTTTAAAAAAATTGAATTTAAGCTTGACTAAAGTCGATAAGTCCTGAATTATTTTTAAATGTTTATTTAATTTGAAATTTTTTATATCTAATTTTCCAAATTAATCTAAGGTATGTTCCTGATACAGTCTAATTACATTTTCTTTTATTAGTTGACATTAGCCCGTTCATATTGGTTGACTAGCTGTTACTTCTGTAATGCTGTTTGTGTGTAAAATGTTACAGAAACTTTTCTTTAATAGGCCTGTTTTCTTCACTTTTAAAAATAAGTGTGCTTTTCTAAAAATAATTTAGTTAAGTTGTACTTTGGTTTAAATAGTGACCTTAAAAATTATAATCTTAGGACTTCCCTGCCAGTCCAGTGGTTAAAACTCTGTGCTTCCACTGCAGCGGGCTTGGGTGTGATCCCTCGTCAGGAACAAAGATTCCCCCATGCTGCATGGTGCAATCACACACACACAAAATTATAGTCTCTTGTAATTGCTTAATCATCTATTTATTTTGACAGTATCTAGTAATCACCTGATGTGTAACCAGTTATGCAATTTAAATACTTACTTTCTCTTCTGTCCCATATTTTAGTATCCAACTTTAGTTTCTGTTATAATCTCTCTTAATTTTTGGCTTTTGAATAGCAAATATGACTATTGATTTGTCAGCTTTAAATTATGTATTGTGGTTCCTAGCTTTTCAAGATGAGAAAAACATCAGGATTACATCTTATTGCTTTTTTTTTACATCTCCTGCCTCCACATACTGGATTATTTTTTCCTAAACAGTCAAATTCCTAAGGCCTCTAAAAGAGAGTTGTAAAACTACAGAAATGAAAGCAGATAATCAAGTGATGTGACCTGTAATAATGCAGAAACTTGTGCTTAAGAAAGACCTGATACTTTCCTGATCCAGTCATACTCTGTTTCTTTATGAGAATGATGGTTCTTTGGGTGATCACTATGTGCTATTTGTTATCATGAAGAGAATAGTTGTATGTATATTTATGTTAAATTTCATATTTTTATAAACATGAGACAAATCAAGCAGTGGAAGATGATATTTGTTACAAACATACTTCAAAAAGGATTTGTTTCTGTAATAAAGAATTCAGATCTCAAGACAGGTATCTTCTTGGTATGGCCTTCCATGACTCTACTATTCAAAATGTCACTTCTGTCTCAAACTGTTTCTTCCTTTCTTCTGTTTTATTTTTCTCCCAACCATCACCCTGTATACTGTTGTCAGATATTTTGTTTTCTATCTCTTTCCAGTGGCATTTAAAGTCTTTAAGAGCAGATATTTAAAATATTGTATTCACTGATTCACCATCAGAGATAGCACCCTGGGACTCAAATGTATGTTAAATAATAAGCTACTAAAATTGTGAGCAAGAAAGCAAGCTCACAAGAGTCAAAGGCCATAAACAGGCATTTCTCGTAGAAGGGAATAAATGGCATTTATGAAGAAAAAAATTTGCTTAATTTTGGCATTGTGGGAAGTACAAACTTAGATTAGATTATACTGTAGTGTGATATTATACTCAATAAATTCGCAAACATGGAGAAGTCTTATGATGACGAGAGTATGAAGTTATCATTCAGGGAAACATCTACCAAGCAGGCAGCAGTATTAATTGGTATAAATATTTGAGGAAACAGATTTGCATTTTCTTTAAAGTTTAACATGCCTGTTACTTATGACTCAGCAATTTTGCTCCCAGTTTTTTGTAGAGTTTCCTGCGCATTTTCACTGGGAGGCAAAAATAAGATTTTCTTCATACAACATTTGTAAAAGGCACAAACCTGCAAAGAACCTTGATACTTATTCATAAGTAAACTAAAAATTAAATCATAATATAGTAGTAAAATGGAACATTATAACTATAGGGCAACCATGGTCTAAGAATCTAAAATGAAATTTGTCCTTATGAAATCAAGCAGAAAATGTTCATAGGTGGGAAAGTAACATATAAATAATGGTCAGAAACAATTAACTGAATAATGTCTTATTATTTGGAATAAGAATATTAAAACATACACTAAGATATACTTAAAACTTACGTGTGTACAAGTTATTTGGTGTATTGTACTGAAAATAACATTTCTTATTGTATTCCTGCCTCCTGTAGGATGTAATATATAACTAACATTGCATAGTTATATTGGGTTGACAGTAGAGCCAGGTTAGGTGAGAGGTATTTCACATTTATTGATGCATCAGTCAAATTTCTTTGACTTCTGATCTTTGTTCAATTGGCATTGAACCAGAGCGAGTATAACCAAGAGTGGCCTGGGTAGCTCTGAAGCATATTGCATTGTTAAGGACTACTAACTTATTTTATATCACAGAGGGGTAGGAAAATAATCCCAGAATGAAAGCTATGTTTCAGGTTTTGGAGCACAAAGCTGCATGAATTGTTTTATAGGCTCTAAAATGGTATCAGTTGAAAGACAAACCATTATTTTAGGGATAGCTAAACAACTGTGAACATGCCATCAGTTTTAAGATGCATCCTGGTTGAATGATGGAAATTTGCTTAAAATGTGTGTGCCTCAATCTTTGACAAGTTTAGAGAATAGCATTGCCTCAGAAAATATCTAGATTAATCATTAGTCCTTAAGTTGAGATGTAGGGTAACTTAGGGAAAGGGTGTTGGTAGAAGATAATTGTTGAAATTGAAAACTATTACTGTTGTTAAGGATGGGAGACAAATAGCCTGGCCAGACTAGATTGGAAAATATTGTGGAATTGTTTAATGGTAGCTAGAATATCTAATAGGCCTGAAGTTGGTTGGGGAAAAAACTTTTTTTTTCCCAGAATGATACCACTTAACTTTTTTAAAATCTGTGGTATTTAGAGCTGTGTGTTCAATGCCATTTTAGGTTTTAGCATCCAGCTGTTATTTTTAGATAGAAAGTGAAAATAGCCTAGAAAAGAGCAAATATGTGAAAGAAACTTTCATGAGAAATGAATAAAAGATATTCTAAACAAGCTTTTGGAAACAGGCTGAAACAAGATGTTAAAGGATCTCAGTTAATAGAAACTATATGTTTAGAAGTAAACACAATGCTTACATAGAGATTACTCCTGGTTAAGACTAGTTTCAGAGGAAATTCCCTGGCAGTCCTGTGGTTTAGACTTCATGCTTCCTATGTAGGGGGCATGGATTTGATCCCTGATTGGGTAATTGGGTAGCTAAGATCCTGCAACATTCAGAAAACAAAGATCATGGCATCTGGTCCCGTCACTTCATGGCAAATAGATGGGGAAACAGTGGAAACAGTGTCAGACTGTATTTTTGGGGGCTCCAAAATCACTGCAGATGCTGATTGCAGCCATGAAATTAAAAGACGCTTACTCCTTGGAAGGAAAGTTATGACCAACCTTGATAGTATATTAAAAAGCAGAGACATTACTTTGCCAACAAAGGTCCGTCTAGTCAAGGCTATGGTTTTTCCCTTGGTCATGTATGGATGTGAGAGTTGGACTGTGAAGAAAGCTGATCGCCGAAGAATTGATGCTTTTGAACTGTGGTGTTGGAGAAGACTCTTGAGAGTCCCTTGTACCGCAAGGAGATCCAACCAGTCCATTCTAAGGGAGATCGATCCTGGGTGTTCATTGGAAGGACTTATGCTAAAGCTGAAACTGCAATACTTTGGCCACCTCATGCGACGAGTTGACTCACTGGAAAAGACTCTGATGCTGGGAAAGGTTGGGGGCGGGAGGAGAAGGGGACGACCGAGAATGAGATGGCTGGATGGCATCACCGACTCTGTGGACATGAGTTTGAGTGACCTCCGGGAGTTGGTGATGGATAGGAAGGCCTGGTGTGCTGTGATTCATGGGGTCGTGGAGAGTCAGACACGACTGAGCGACTGAACTGAACTGAACTGAAGATCCTGCAAGTGGTTTGACATGGCAAAAAAAACAACAAAAAAAACAAACAAACACCCCAAAAAACCTAGTTTCTGGACTGTGACTAATTATAATGAAAGGGGAAGCTTATGATTTTATGTTAGAGAAGTTTGTTGTTGACCAACCCTGATATAAACTAAGGCATTAGAGCCAGCATATAGAAGTGAAATCATTCCAGGTCAACATATAGTTTTACCTCTCATCAGTTTTATACTTCTTGTACATTTGTATTTCTGTGAATAATTACAGGAGAATTGGAGCTTGAGCTGTGGAATTGTATCTTTATCAGGAGAAAATCAGTGCAGTTACAAATTAAGTGTTAATGTGTAAAATAGAAAAGGGGGAACTCCAGCTGGAATCTTATGGAGTAATTTTAAAGTATTGTACCACTGTAATCTCTAGTTGGAAATATAAGTACCTAGACATTGATAATTAGTCCTCAATACTGTCCCTTCTCTGATGCATTGTTTAAAAACCCCTGTTGACTAGTTTTTCTTATTATTCTACTTCCTCCTCATAATCAGTCATCCCAGTCTCTCCATTTTTCCAGTTGCCTGAGTGAATGACTTTTGAATGTCCTCTATCATCTATTTATTATCCATTTCCTTTTTTTTTTTAAATTCAGGTATATAGTGTTAATCATCATCATTTTGGTGTCTTTTTTTCTCAAGGAGTGTAGGAAACGTAAATTTGGAATTTGTTTATTTTGGGAAGATTTGGTGACTAGAACCCAAATAGTCAAATACAATATGGCATATATATGTATAATACAAAGGCTGCATCCTGTAAGAAATGTGTTTTAAGGCTCATACAGCATTTTTTATTTTCTTTCTTTTGTAAGACTGCAATCTTGATAACCTCTTAGAGAAGAGCTTGGCAAATCAAGACAGACATTTGCAGCAAGACTTTTTTTACTCAACTTCAGAATACAGACACAGGTGAGAAAACTTTCAGTCAGAAGTCACAGTGCAGAGAACATCAGAACAATTACTCCGGAATAAAGCTCTTTGAAATTAGAAGTCACTTAAGTCCTAATGCATCCCCTACTCTATCCCAGAAATGCAACACAAACAGCAGCTTCTGTGATGATACCATATTTTGGCAAGCTTTATACTCTCAGACTACGTTTAGTGTACATCAGAGAACTCAAATAAGTGTGAAACCCTATGGATGTGAAGAATGTGGAAAATCCTCCTCTAGGAAGTTATACCTCACTAGCCATCAGAGAACTCATAGTGGGGAAAAACCTTTTGCATGTAATGAATGTGAAAAAACTTTTACTCACTTGTCATACCTCAGAGAACATCAGAGAAGTTGTGTAGGGGAGAAACCCTATGAATGTATTGAATGTGGGAAAGCTTTTAGCCGTAAATCAACCCTAAGAAGACATCAGAGAACCCCCACAGGGGAGAGGTCCTTTGAGTGTAGTAATTGTGGAAAAGCCTTCTATAGAAATTCTCACCTCAGTGAGCATCAGAAAAGTCACAATGGAGAGAAACGCTATGAATGTACTGAATGTGGGAAAGCTTTTACTCACATGGCATACCTCCAAAAACATCAGAGGTGCCACACAGGGATGAAACGCTATGAATGTAATGAGTGTGGGAAATCTGTCTGTAGGAAGTCATACCTCATTGTGCATCAGAGAATTCACACAGGGGAGAAAGCCAATGAGTGTGATATATGTGGAAAAGCTTTCAGACATAAGTCATCCCTAAAAATACACCAGTGTATTCACACTGGGGAGAAACCCTATGAGTGTAATAAATGTGAGAAATCCTTCGATAGAAAAAGTTACCTCACTGATCATCAAAGAAGTCACACTGGGGAAAAACCCTGTGATTGTAATAAATGTGGAAAATCCTTCCATAGAAAGAGTTACCTCACTGAATATCACAGAAGTCACACTGGGGAAAAACCCTGTGAGTGTAACAAATGTGAGAAATCTTTCTATACAAAGTCTTACCTTACTGAGCATCAGAAAAGTCATACAGAAGAGAAACCCTATGTGTGTAACAACTGTGGAAAATCCTTCTATAGAAAGTCTAATCTCGTTGAGCCTCAGAGAAATACAGGGGAGAAACTCTATGGATGTAGTCAATGTGGTAAAGCTTTTAACTGGAAGTCACGACTAAATAGACATTGGAGAACCCACACTGGACAGAAACCCTATGGACAAAATGTCGGAAAGTTTTCACCTACCAAGTCAACCTCAGGTTACATTAGATGGTCCACACATGGGAGAAACCCTGTGAATGCAGTATGTGTGGAAGATATCTCTCTAGGAAGTTTCACTTAATGCAGCATTGGAGAGTTCACATAGGACAGAAACCTTAAGAGAGTTTTAAGGGTGGAAAATCCTGTAGAAATTCTTATCTAACTTTTCATCATAGAGTTCATGTGGGAGAAACCCTATAAATGTATTGAATGTGAGAAAGCTTTTAGCCAGATGCCAGTCCTAAAGACTTTGGAGAACTCATACTAGGAAGAAATCCTATTAGTAATGAATATGAAGACTTTTTAATCTACAAGCTGAACCTCAGGGTACATCAGACAGTCCACTTGGGAGAAACCCTATTAATATGGTAACCTTTTTAGAAAATTTACAGCAGCAACCCAGGCCTAAGAATACATCAGAGAATTGACACAGGGGAGAAATCCTATTAACATGGTGAATATGGGAAAGCTATTAGCCAAAAGTCAGGTCTTAGGAAACATCAGACGGAGAAACTCTATGAATGTAGTGGTTATAGGGAAACTTTGACTGGAAGTGAAACATTAAGGAACTCAAGGGAAGCCCAGTGAATGTAATCAACATGGAAACTTGCTCTACAAGAAATCAGCCATCAATCAGAACTCGCAGAGAAATCTCGGATGTTTAGTGTATGGATAGTGTTTCAACTAGATTTTAGCCCTCATTGGATATTAGAGGACTCACACAGCAGGTAGATCCTTGGAATTAATCACTTATGAGCAGTCTTTTAGTCAGAATGCTCGGTGGATGTTAGAAATTTACACAGGAAAAAAAAATTCTGTGAAGGTAATAGGTGAAGGAAACTTCTCTAGTGCAAGGCAACCATCAATTTAATAGTACTAGAATCCAACATGAGAGTAGTGGGAATTATTTACTTTTTAATGCAAGAACTATCAGTATGTAAACATATTGGGCTTCCCAGGTAATGCTAGTGGTAAAGAACCTGCCTGTCAATGCAGGAGACAGACGCGTGTTCGATCTCTGGGTCAGGAAGATCCCCTGGAGAAGGGCAACCCACTCCAGTATTCTTGCCTGGAGAATCCCATAGACAGAGGAACCTGGTGGGCTACCATCCATAGGTTCACAAAGAGCTGGACACAACTGAAGCAACTTAGCATACAGTGCACATATAAGCGTGTTAGACTAGGATATATTTGGATGGTTAAAATAAGTGTGTTCCTATTTTTTCTTACTGTCTCTGGCCAGTGTATATAAGGGAGATTATTGTTACTGAATTACCTCTTCAGGAAAAAAGTCAAGCAGTATTTTCTGTAAGATTTTTATTGTCTCAGGGTCAGCAGTACTTTTAGTGTGAACATTATATTTGTTATGCAAAGTCATAGTCACAGCTGTTTAGAGAACTGTTCTGATTCAACTGAGGAGTCACAGTACATTAATACTCACTATATATACTGTAAACAGAAAAATAAGTTGTATTTTCATTCTCATTTAAAGTATTTTAAAATTATCTTGGATGTTTCTACCCACATATTATGTAGAAATATGTTGTTCAATCTGCAAATATTTTTATATTAATGACTTTTATTAATACTGAACTTCATTGTCTTATGGTGTGAGAAAATGCTTTGTGTGATTTCTTCTCTTAAATTTGTTGAATTGTGTTTTTTGACCCACAGTGTTGTCTATCTCAATCAAAGTTTCACCTGAGCTTAGAAATGTATATTCTGCTATTGTATAATAAAATATTTTATAAATGTTGATTTAGATCCCATTGATTGATGGTGCTGCTCAGTTTAGGTGTGTCCTTGTTTTGAGTGGTGAGTCTATCAAGTACAAATGGAAATTGTTGAAATTTCAAAATATACTTGTTATCAGTTCTTACCTCTTCTATTTTGATCTATTTTTAGGCACACACCTCTTTATCATTATGTAAAGCTCCTCTTTATTCTTGGTAATTTTCCTTTGATTAAAGTCAGCTTTGTCTGAAAGAAATAAATCTATTCTAGTTTTCTTTTGATTTGTGTTAGTATGACATATTTTTTTCACCCTTTTACTTTTTTTTTTTAAACCCTGTTGGGTCTTAGTTGCAGCTCACAGGCTTAGTTGCTCCATGGCATTTTGGATCTTAGTTCCCCAACCAGGGGTCAAACCTGAGTTCTCTGCATTGCGAGGTGGATTCTTTACCACTGGGCCACAAAGTCAGTCCCACCCTTTTACTTTTGATATGCCTGTTTTTACATTCAAAGGGGTTTTGTATAGGTAGCATATTGTCTTTTTTTTTTTTTTTTCCTAATCCACTGTGAACATCAGAAAAGTCACACTGGGGAGAAATGCTGTGGGTGTACAGAATGTGGGAAAGCTTTTACTCACACGGCATACCTCAGAATATATCAAAAATATCACACAGGGATGAAATGCTGTGAATGTAGTGAGTGTGAGAAATCTGTAGGGAATCATACGTCATTCTGCATCAGAGAATTCACACAGGGGAGAAAGTTGTTTTTTTCATTGGTATGATTAGATAATTCACATATATCTGCCATGTTTTAAAATATTATCTATTAACTGTACTTTTTCATTCTTTTTCTTCCTCCTGTAATCTTAACTGTGAATTTTTTAAACCATGCATTTTCTTTCTTCTTGGCATATAAGCTATAATTGTTAAAACTGTTTAGTGGTTGCCCTGGAGTAGAGTGTTCAGTTCAGTTCAGTTCAGTTCAGTCGCTCAGTCGTGTCTGACTCTCCGCGACCCCATGAATCACAGCACGCCAGGCCTCCCTGTCCATCACCAACTCCCGGAGTTCACTCAAACTCATGTCCACAGAGTCGGTGATGCCATCCAGCCATCTCATTCTCGGTCGTCCCCTTCTCCTCCCGCCCCCAACCTTTCCCAGCATCAGTCTTTTCCAGTGAGTCAAGTTGTTGCATGAGGTGGTCAAAGTATTGCAGTTTCAGCTTTAGCACTTAAGGTAATTCAAGTAGCTTTCAAATGTTCTATATGCTAGAGGCTTGAACAGTATATATCTAGATAGTTTTGTTTATATATGACTTGGTATTCTCTGGCTTCCTGGATCTGTGGTTGGAGTCTGTCACTAATTTTGAAAAACTGAGTCATTGTTTTGTGAAATATTTCAGTTGATTTAAAAAAATATTTATTTATTTTTGATTGCACTGGGTCTTCATTGCTGCACACAGGTTTTCTCTAATTCTGGTGAGTAGGGCTTACATGTCATTGCAGTGTGTGAGCTTTTCATTGCAGTGGCTTCTCTTGTTGTGGAACACAGATTCTAGGCACATGGTCTTCAGTAGCTGCAGCATGCAAACTCAGTAGTTGTGACTCGTGGACTCTTAGGCACAGGCTTAGTTTCTCCATGGCATGTGGTATCTTCCTGCTGCTGCTGCTGCTAAGTCACTTCAGTCGTGTCCGACTCTGTGTGACCCCATAGATGGAAGCCCACCAGGCTCCCCTGCCCCTGGTATTCTCCAGGCAAGAACACTGAAGTGGGTTGCCATTTCCTTCTCCAACGTGTGAAAGTGAAAAGTGAAAGTGAAGTCGCTCAGTCGTGTCCGACCCTTAGCGACCCCACGGACTGCAGCCTACCAGGCTTCTCCGTCCATGGGATTTTCTAGGCAAGAGTACTGGAGTGGCTTGCCATTGCCTTCTCCTGCACCAGGTATCAAACCCATGTCTCCTGCATTGTCAGGCAGATTCCTGTCCACTGTACCACCAAGGAAATCCTGTTTGGTTTTTTTTTTTTTTGTTGTTGTTGTTACTGTTTTTGTCCACGCCACACAGCTTGCAGAATCTTACTTCCCCAGGCCACAACAGTGAAAGCACTGAGACATATGGCCTGACCAAACTAGAATAGGAAAATATCACAGAGTTATGAAATAGTAACCTGAATATCCAGTGTGCCTAAAAGCAGATTTTTTAAAAGTTTGCTTTTCAGAATGATGCCTCTTGACCCTTTTTATCTGTTGTATTTAGAGTGGCATGCTCACTGCCATCTTAGGTTTGAGCATAGATCTGGCATGTTACATGTGAAGTGAAATATCCTAGGTAAGAACAGTCAAACATAAAAGAAACTTATGAGAAATGAATAAAAGTAGACTTTTGGAAATAGGGTGAAGCATGAGATTAAAGGATCTCAGTTAATAGAAACTTACTATATGTTCAGCAGTGCATGGAATACTTAAATGGAGCTTAGTCCTGGTTGAGACGAGTCTCAGGGTGACTTCCTGGACATTCCAGCGTTCCAATCGTTAGTTCCACTGCAGGGTTCATGGATTCCATCCCTGGTCAGAGAACTAAGACCTCACACTGGATGTTGTATGGCCAAAAAAAAAAAAAAAGACTAGGCTCAGGAAAGTGAGTAATCACAATGAAAGGGAAAACTTACGATTTGATGTTTAACCGTGTTTTGTTGTTGAACAACCCTGATGTAATAAATTAAGGCTTCAGAGCCAGCATATAGAAGTGGATTCATTCCAGGTCAGTGTGTTATTTTATGTCTCATCAATTTTTAACTTCTGTACATTTATATATCTGTGAATTTCTCCAGGAGGATTTGAACTATAGAATTGTTTCTTTAATCAGGAGAAAAATCAGTGCAATTATGAATTGGTTTTAGTGTTTATATGTGGAGTTGAAATGAGGAAACTCCAGCTAAAGGTTATTGACTACTCAGTATCCTACCACTGTGTTCTCTAGTTGAATGTATAAGGACCTAGACATTGATTTTATTCCACAGTCAAGTTCCTTCTTTGATACAGTGTTGAAAACCATTATTGACAGATTTCTCTTGCAATTCTGCCTACTGCTGAGAATCAGTCATCCCAAATCAGTCATCTCTAATTTTCATGTTTCTTAGTGAACTAGTTTTGAGAGTTCTCTAGTATCTATTTATTGGTTTTCTGTTATTTTTAAAATTCAGGTGTATAATGATAATCATAATTTTGGTGTCTTTGTTTCTCAAGGAGTATAGGAACACATTTGGAATTTATTTATTTTGGTAAGATTTGGTGACTAAAAACCAAATGGTCAAATAAAATATAAGACACATATAAAGGCTGCATCCTGAAAGAGAAATGTGTTGTAATCTTTATTAACCATTTTTTTTCTTTCATAAGAATGCAGACTTGATAACCTCTTAAAGAAAAGCCTGGCAAATGGAGGAAAACTTTTGCAGCAAGACTTTCAGTTCAGTTCAGTTGCTCAGTCATGTCCGACTCTTTGCAACCCCATGAATCACAGCACGCCAGGCCTCCCTGTCCATCACCAACTCCCGGAGTTCACTCAAACTCATGTCCATCGAGTCGGTGATGCCATCCAGCCATCTCATTCTCTGACGTCTCCGTCTCCTCCTACCCCCAATCCTTCCTAGCATCAGACTCTTTTCCAGTGAGTCAACTCATCGCATGAGGTGGCCAAAGTATTGCAGTTTCAGCTTTAGCATAAGTCCTTCCAATGAACACCCAGGATTGATCTCTTTTAGAATGGACTGGTTGGATTTCCTTGCAGTCCAAGGGACTCTCAAGAGTCTTCTCCAGCACCACAATTCAAAAGCATCAATTCTTCGGCGATCAACTTTCTTCACAGTCCAACTCTCACATCCATACATGACCACGGGAAAAACCATAGCCTTGACTAGACGGACCTTGGTTGGCAAAGTAATGGCTCTGCTTTTTAATATGCTATCTAGGCTGGTCATACTTTCCTTCCAAGGAGCAAGCGTCTTTTAATTTCATGGCTGCAATCAGCATCCGAAGTGATTTTGGAGCCCCCCAAAATAAAATCTGACACTGTTTCCACTGTTTCCCCATCTATTTGCCATGAAGTGATGGGACCAGATGCCATGATCTTCGTTTTCTGAATGTTGAGCTTCAAGCCAACCTTTTCACTCTCCTCTTTCACTTTCATCAAAAGGTCTTTGAGTTCCTCTTCACTTTCTGCCATAAGGGTGGTGTCATCTGCATATCTGAGGTTATTGATATTTCTCCCGACAATCTTGATTCCAGCTTGTGCTTTTCCCAGCCCAGCGTTCCTCATGATGTACTCTGCATATAAGTTAAATAAGCAGGGTGACAATATACAACCTTGACATACTCCTTTTCCTATTTGGAACCAGTCTGTTGTTCCATGTCCAGTTCTGACTGTTGCTTCCTGACCTGAATACAGGTTTCTCAAGAGGCAGGTCAGGTGATCTGGGATTCCCATCTCTTTCAGAATGTTCCACAGTTTATCGTGATCCACACAGTCAAAGGCTTTGGCATAGTCAATGAAGCAGAAATAGATGTTTTTCTGGAACTCTCTTGCTTTCTCCATGATCCAGCGGATGTTGGCAATTTGATCTCTGGTGCCTCTACCTTTTCTAAAACCTGCTTGAGCATCTGGAAGTTCACTATTCACATATTGCTGAAGCCTAGCTTGGAGAATTTTGAGCATGACTTTACTAACGTGTGAGATGAGTGCAATTGTGTGGTAGTTTGAGCATTCTTTAGCATTCCCTTTCTTTGGGATTGGAATGAAGACTGACCTTTTCTAGTCCTGTGGCTATTGCTGAGTTTTCCAAATTTGCTGGCATATTGAGTGCAGCACTTTCACAGCATCATCTTTCAGGATTTGTTCGTAGCTTTGTTCGTAGTGATGCTCTCTAAGGCCCACTTGACTTCACTTTCCAAGATGTCTGGTTCCAGGTGAGTGATCACGCCATCGTGGTTATCTTCGTCGTGAAGATCTTTTTTGTACAGTTCTTCTGTGTATTCTTGCCACCTCTTCTTAATATCTTCTGCTTCTGTTAGGTCCATACCATTTCTGCAGCAAGACTTTACTCAACATCAAACTACAGACACAGGTGAGAAAACTTTCAGCCAGAAATCACACTGCAGAGAACATCAGAGCAGTCATTCAGGAATCAAGCCCTCTGAAATTAGAAGTCACTTAAACTCTTACGATATCCCAGAAACTTGACACAAAGAGGATCTTCTGCGATGGTACAATATTTCAGCAAACCTTATCTTCTCAGAATACCTTAGTGTGCATCAGAGAACTCAAATAAGTGTGAAACCCTATGAATGTTAAGAATGTGGAAAATCCTTCTCTAGGAAGTCAAACCTCATTGACCATCAAACAACTCATAGTGGGGAGAAACCTTTTGCATGTAATGAATGTAAGAAAGCTTTTACCTGCAAGTCATACCTCAAGCAACATAAGAAAATTCACAGAGGGGAGAAACGCTATGAATGTAGTGAGTGTGGGAAATCTATCTCTAACAAAGCATACCTCATTGTGCATCAGAGAATTCACAAAGGGGAGAAAGTGTATCCGTGTAATAAAATGTGGAAAATCCTTCTATGGAAAAAGTTACCTTACTGTTCATCAGATAAGTCACACAGGGGAGAAACCCTATGAGTGTAATAAATGTGGAAAACCCTTCAGTAGAAACATTACCTCACTATTCATTAGAGAACTCACACAGGGGAGAAAGGCTATGAGTGTGATAAATGTGGGAAATCATTCAGTACAAAAAGTTACTATTCATCAGAGAAGCCACACAGGGGAGAAACCCTATGAGTGTAATAAATGTGGAAAATCCTTCAGTACAAAAAGTTACCTCACTGTTCATCACAGAATTCACACCCGGGAAGAAACATTTGAGTGCAGTAAATGTGGAAAAGCCTTTGCCTTGAAATCATTCCTTAAAATTCATCAGAGAACTCATACTGGGGAGAAAACCTATGAATGTGGTAAGTGTGGGAAATGTCTGCCTAAGAAATGCCACCTCACTAGGCATCAGAAAACTCACACAAGACAGAAACCATAGGAGTGTAATAAGTGTGGTAAATCCTGTGGAAATTTTCATCTAACCCTTCATCAGTGAATTCACAGGGGAGATATCCTATGAAAATACTGAATGTAAGAAAGATTTTAGACAGTTACCAGCCCTATAATGTTTTCAGAACTCACACTTGGTGAAATTTTATGGGTATTGAATGTTGGTAAGTTTTCTCTTATAAACTAATCTTCAGAGTATTATCACTCCACACATAAGAGACCTGCTATGAATGTAATAAGCTTTATAAAACTTGATGCAGCCTTCCAGGCCTAGGAATACATCAGAGACATCACATAGGGGAGAAACCCCATTATCATGGGAAAGCTTTTACCTAAAAGTCAGATCTTAGGAACTGTCAGAGTAACAGTCCGAATGTAGTAGAAAGCGGGTGGGGTGGGGTGGGTGGAAACTGACCGGTAGTGTAGCATCAGAGAACTCAGAGGAAGCTCAGTGAATATAATAAAATAGGAAATTTTGTCTATGAGAAATCAATCATCCATCAACAAAGCTCATAGAGAAATCCTTTATGTTTACTGTGAATGGGTAATATTTGAACCAGATTTCAGCCCACTTTGGACATTAGAGTGCTCACACAGGAGAACAGTCCTTGATATTAATCACTTATGGATAGACTACTGTTTCAGCCAGGCTACTCAGTGGGATCCTACTTTGAAAGATTTATTCTGTGAACTTTAAATTGTGCATTGTGAGCCACAATGTTGTCTATCTCAATCAGACTTTTGTCTGAGTTAAATAATGTGTGTTTTAATGCCATAGAATAAAATATTGTATAAATGTTGATTAGATCCTATTCATTGATGGTGCTGCTCAGTTCAACTGTGTGCTTATTTTGACTGATGAATCCATTAAGTGCAAATGGAATTCTGTTGAACTTTCAAGCTAATTTTTATCAGTTTTTTCCTCTTATTTTGATGAACTGTTTTCCCAACCATACTCTTAAGAATTGTTATATCTACTGTTTGACTCCACCTCCTTATCATTATGCAGTCCTCCATTTTGATAACTTACCTTTTTTTGTTTTTAAATTGGTGTGTAATTCTGTTACAATTTTTTGTTAGTTTCTGCTATACAATGAAGTGAACCAGTTATATGTATACATATATCTCCTCCCACTTGGATCTCCCTCCCCTTATCCGACCCATTCATGTCATCACAGAGCACTGAGCTGAGCTCACTGTGCTATACAGCAGATTCCCATTAGCTGTGTATTTTACAGAGGGTGGTGTATTTATGTCAAATCTAATCTTCCAATTCATCCCACCTTCCTCTTCCCGTCCTGTGTCCACATGTTGGTTCTCAGTGTCTGCATCTTCTCTCCCTGCCCTGCAACTAGGTTCATTGGTACCATTTTTCTAGATTCCATGTACCTGTGTTTATATTTGTTTTTCTTTTTCTGACCTAACTTCACTCTACAAGAAGGACTCCAAATTTGTTCACATATATACAAATGACTCAATTTTGTTCCTTTTTATGGCTGGAAATATTCTATTATATATATGTACCACATCTTCTTTATCTGCTAATCTGTTGGACACTCATCCTGGCTATTTCCATCCTGGCTATTGTAAATATTGCTGCCTTGAACATTGGGGTACCTGTGTCTTTTTGAGTTATAGTTCTCTCAGCTATATGACCACTAGTGGAAATGCTGGGTCATATGGTAGTTTTATTCCTAGTTTTCAAAAGAATCTTCATACATTTTTCCATAGTGGCTATATCAGTTTATGTTCCCACCAATAGTGCAAGAGTGTTTCCTTTTCTCTATACCATCTCCAGCATTTACTGTTTGTGGATTTTTTAATGGTGGATATTCTGACAGGTGAGAGATGATACCTTATTGTAGGTTTAACATTTCTCTAATAATTAGTGATGATAAGCATCTTTTTTTGTGCCTCTTCATCATCTGTATCTCTTCTTTTGAGTAAAGTCTATTTAGTAATGTCTATTTATTTCATGTTTTCTGCCCATTTTTAGATTGGATTGTTTGTTTTTTTGATATTGAGCTTCATGAACTGCTTCTGTATTTTGGAGATTAACTGTTTGTCCATTTCTTCATTTGGAAATATTTTCCTCCTTCTGAGGGTTGTCTTTTCATCTTGTTTATGGATTCCTTTGCTGTGCAAAAGCCTTTATTTATAATTAGGTCCCATTTCTTTGTTTTTAGTTTCATTATTTTAGGAGGTGGTCAAAAGAGATCTTGCTACAATTTATGTCAAAGAGTGTTTTTCCTATCTTTTTCTCTATAATGTTTTATACTATCTGGTCTTTAACATTTACGTCTTTAATTCATTTTGAGTTTATTGTTGTGTATCATGTTAGATAGTGTTATAATTTCATTCTTTTACATGCAGCTGTCTAGTTTTCCCAGTGCCACTTAATGAAAGAGGATGTCTTTTCTCCATTTCATGTTATTTCTTTCTTTGTTATAGATAGTTGACCATAGATGCCTGGGTTTGTCTCTGGACTTTCTGTCCTGTACCATTGATCTATATTACTATTTCTGTGCCAATACCGCACTGTCATTATTACTGTAGCTTTGCAATATTACCTGAAATTGGGGAGCTTGATTCCTTCAGCTATTCTTCTTTCACAAAATTGCTTTGGCTATTTGAAGTCTTGTTTTTCTACACAAATTGTAAAATTCTTTGTAAAATTCAATGCTATGAAGAATGCCATTTGTAGTTTGATAGGGATTGCATTGAATCTGTGGATTTCTTTGAGTCAAGTAGTGAATTTCTCTTTCTGCACTTTAGTTTTTAGTGTATAGGAATGCAGGAGATTTCCATACATTAATTTGTATCCCATACCTTTACCAAATTCATTGATTAGCTTTAGGAGTTGTCTGGTGCTGTCTTTAGGAATTTCTATGCATAGGATTGTGTTATCTGCAGACAGTAATGGTTTTACTTCTTTTCGACTTTGCATTCCTTTTTTTTTTTTTTTTTCTTTTTCTTCTCTGATTGCCATGGCTAGGACTTCAAAAACTATGTTGAATAATAATGATGAGAGGGGACACCCTTGTCCTGTTACTTATCTTAGAGGAAATGTTTTCAGTTTTCACTGTTGAGAATTATGGTTGCTATGGATTAGTGATATATAGCCTTTATTATGTTGAGGTAAGTTCCCTCTCACAAAGTAAAATCCGTTGCAGCAACTGCGACGGATGGCGCAGAAGCGTAGGGGCTGCGACAGAGATGCAGAAGCATGGCAGCTGCGATGGATGGAGCAGAAGCGTGGCCGAAAGGAGCTGCCCCACGTCCAAGGTCAGGGGCAGTTCTGGAGAGGAGCTACCTCATGTCCAAGGACAGGGGCAGTGGCCGAGAGGAGCTACCCCACATCCAGGGGCAGTGTCTGAGAGGAGCCACTCCACGTCCATGGTAAGGAGCAGCGGCTGAACTTTGTTGGAGCAGCTGTGAAGAGATACCCACGTCCAAGGTAAGAGGAACCCAAGTAAGATGGTAGGCACTGAGAGAGGGCATCAGAGAGCAGACAGACGGAAACCACAATCACAGACAACTAGCCAATCTGATCACACGGATCACAGCCTTGTCTAACTCAGTGAAACTAAGCCATGCTGTGTGGGGCCACCCAAGATGGACAAGTCATGGTGGAGAGGTCTGACAGAATGTGGTCCCCTGGAGAAGGGAATGGCAAACCACTTCAGTATTCTTCCCTTGAGAACCCCATGAAAAGCATGAAAAGGCAAAAAGATAGGTCACTGAAAGGTGAACTCCATAGGTCAGTAGGTGCCCAATATGCTAATGGTGATCAGTGGAGAAATAACTTCATAAAGAATGAAGGGATGAACCCAAAGCAAAAACAACACCCAGTTGTGGATGGGACTGGTGATAGAAGTGGGTTCGATGCTGTAAAGAGCAATATTGTATAGGAACCTGGAATGTTAGGTCCATGAATCAAGGCAAATTGGAAGTGGTCAAACAGGAGATGGCAAGAGTGAACATCGACATTCTAGGAATCAGCAAACTAAGATGGACTGGAATGGGTGAATTTAACTCAGATGAGCATTCTATCTATCAGTGTGGGCAGAAATCCCTTAGAAGAAATGGAGTAGCCATCATGGTCAACAAAAGAGTCCAAAATGCAGTACTTGGATGCAATCTCAAAAATGACAGGATGATCTCTGTTTGTTTCCAAGGCAAACCATTCAATATCATGGTAATCTAAGTCTATGCCCCAATGTGTAACACTGAAGAGGCTGAAGTTGAACAGTTCTAAGAAGACCTACAAGACCTTCTAGAAACAGCACACAAAAAAGATGTCCTTTTCATTATAGGAGATTGGAATGTAAAAGTAGGAAGTCAAGAAACACCTGGAGTAACAGGTAAATTTGGCCTTGGAGTACAGAATGAAACAGGGCAAAGGCTAATAGAATTCTGCCAAGACAATGCACAGATCATAGAAAACACCCTCTTCCAACAACACAAGAGAAGACTCTACACATGGACATCACCAGATGGTCAACACTGAAATCAGATTGATTATATTCTTTGCAGCCAAAGATGGAGAAGCTCTATAAAGTCAGCAAAAACAAGACCAGGAGTTGACTGTGGCTCAGATTATGAACTCCTTATTGCCAAATTCAGACTGAAATTGAAGTGGAGAAAACCACTAGACCATTCAGATATGACCTAAATCAAATCCCTTATTACTATACAGTAGAAGTGAGAAATATATTTAAGGGACTAGATCTGACAGACAGAGTGCCTGATGAACTATGGACAGAGGTTTGTGACATTATACAGGAGACAGGAATCAAGACCATCACCCAAAAAAGAAATGCAAAAAAGCAAAAAGCCCGTCTGAGGAGGCCTTACAAATAGCTGTGCCAAGAAGAGAAGCAAAAAGCAAAGGAGAAGAGGAACGATATACCCATTTGAATGCAGAGTTCCAAAGAATAGCAAGGAGAAATAAGAAAGCCTTCCTCAGTGATCAGTGCAAATAAATAAAGGAAAACAATAGAATGGGAAAGACTAGAGATCTCCTCCATATAATTAGAGATAGCCAGGGAATATTTCACGCAAAGATGGGCTCAATAAAGGACAGAAATGGTATGGACCTAACAGAAGCAGAAGATATTAAGAAGAGATGGCAAAAATACACAGGAACTGTAAAAAAAATACCTTCACAATGCAGATAATCATGATGGTATGATCACTCACCTAGAGCCAGACATCCTGGAATGTGAAGTCAAGTGGGCCTTAGGAAGCATCACTACGAACAAAGCTAGTGGAGGTGACTGAATTCCAGTTGAGCTATTTCAAATCCTAAAAGATGATGCTGTAAAAGTGCTGTACTCAATATGCCAGCAAATTTGGCAAACTCAGCAGTGGCCACAGGACTGGAAAAGGTCAGTTTTCATTCCAACCCCAAAGAAAGGCAATGCCAAAGAATGTTTAAACTACCGCACAATTGCACTCATCTCACCCACTAGTAAAATATTGCTCAAAATTCTTCAAGCCAGGCTTCAGCAATATATGAACCATGAACTTCCAGATGTTCAAGCTGGTTTTAGAAAAGGCAGAGGAACCAGAGATCAAATTGCCAACATCCGCTGCATCATGGAAAAAGCAAGAGACTTCCCAGAAAAACATCGATTTCTGCTTTATTGACTATGCTAAAGCCTTTGACTGTGCTGTGGAAAATTCTGAAAGAGATGGGAATACCAGACCACCTGACCTGACTCTTGAGAAACCTATATGCAGGTCAAAAAGCAACAGTTCGAACTGGACATGGAACAACAGACTGGTTCCAAATAGGAAAAGGAGTACGTCAAGGCTATATATTGTCACCCTGCTTATTTAACTTTTATGCAGAGTACATCATGAGAAACACTGGGCTGGCGGAATCACAAGCTAGAATCAAGATTGCCAGGAGAAATATCAATAACCTCAGATATGCAGTGACACCACCCTTATGACACAAAGTGAAGAAGAACTAAGGAGCCTCTTGATGAAAGTGAAAGAGGAGAGTGAAAAAGTTGGCTTAAAGCTCAACATTCAGAAAACTAAGATCATGGCATCTGGTCCCATCACTTCATGGGAAATAGATGGGGAAACAGTGGCTGACTTCATTTTTCTGGGTCCAAAATCACTGCAGATGGTGATTGCAGCCTTGAGATTAAACGACGCTTACTCCTTGGAAGGAAAGTTATGACCAACGTAGACAGCATATTAAAAAGCATGACATTACTTTGTCAACAAAGGTCCGTCTAGTCAAGGCTAAGGTTTTTCCAGTGGTCACGTATGGATGTGTGAGTTGGGCTATAAAGAAAGCTTAGCACGAAGAATTGATGCTTTTGAAGTGTGGTGTTGGAAAAGACTCTTGAGAGTCCCTTGGACTGCAAGGAGATCCAAC
This sequence comes from Moschus berezovskii, assembly GCF_049115385.1. Lineage (NCBI taxonomy): Eukaryota > Metazoa > Chordata > Mammalia > Artiodactyla > Moschidae > Moschus > Moschus berezovskii. Next base: position 74,129,991 of record NC_142466.1, on the reverse strand, counting down.
CAGTCCATCCTAAAGGAGATCAGTCCTGGGTGTTCATTGGAAGGACTGATGTTGAAGCTGAAACTCCAAATACTTTGGCCACCTGATGTGAAGACCTGACTCATTTGAAAAGACCCTGATTCTGGGAAAGATCGAAGGCAGGAGGAGAAGAGGATGACAGATGATAAGATGTTTGGATGACATCAGTGACTCAGTGGATATGGGTTTGGGTGGACTCCGGGAGTTGGTGATGGACAGGTCAGCCTGCCGTGTTGCAGTTCATGGGGTCGCAAAGAGTCAGACACTGAGCAAATGAATTGAACTGAAGTTCGCCTCTCTGCCCATCTTCTGGAAATTTTTTTTAAATCATAAAAAAAATTATGATATGGTATTAAATTTTGTCAAAAGCTTTCTCTGAAATCTATTGAGATGATTTTATGGTTTTGTTTAATATGTTAAAATGATGTATAACATTGATTGATTTGGCTGTATTGAAAAAGTCTTCAGTTCAGTCGCTCAGTCGTGTCCGACTCTTTGTGACCCCATGAACCACAGCACGCCAGGCCTCCCTGTCCATCACCAACTCCCGGAGTTCACTCAAACTCATGTCCATCGAGTCGGTGATGCCATTCAGCCATCTCATTCTCTTCCCGCCCCCAATCCCTCCCAGAATCAGAGTCTTTTCCAGTGAGTCAACTCATCGCATGAGGTGACCAAAGTATTGGAGTTTCAGCTTTAGCATTAGTCCTTCCAATGAACACCCAGGATTGATCTCCTTTAGAATGGACTGGTTGGATCTCCTTGCAGTCCAAGGGACTCTCAAGAGTCTTCTCCAACACCACAGTTCAAAAGCATCAATTCTTCGGCGATCAGCTTTCTTCACAGTCCAACTCTCACATCCATACATGACCACGGGAAAAACCATAGCCTTGACTAGACGGACCTTTGTTGGCAAAGTAATGGCTCTGCTTTTTAATATGCTATCTAGGCTGGTCATAACTTTCCTTCCAAGGAGCAAGCGTCTTTTAATTTCATGGCTGCATCTGTATCAGCATCTGTAGTGATTTTGGAGCACCAAAAAAGAATAGCTAAGTGGGCTGCCTATACTTTGAAGTCAGAAATTGCTAGGCTTGTCTGGCTTTTCAATCTCTTACAGTCTCTTATACTCTACCTGTATGGATGTGAGAGTTGGACTATAAGGAAAACTGAGTGCTGAAGAATTGATGTTTTTGAACTGTGGTGTTGGAGAAGACTCTTGAGTGTCTTGAACTGCAAGGAGATCCAACCAGTCCATCCTAAAGGAAATCAGTCCTGAATATTCATTGGAAGGTGTGATGCTGAAACTCCAATACTTTGGCCACCTGATGTGAATAACTGACTCATTGGAAAAGTCCCTGATGCTGGGAAAGGTTGAAGGCGGGGGAGAAGGGGACAGCAGAGGATGAGATGGTTGGATGGCATAACTGACTCAATGAACGTGAGTTTGAGTAAGCTTTGGGAGTTGGTGGTCGACAGGGAAGCCTGGTGTGCTGCAGTCAGGATTGCAGAGAGTTGGGACATGACTGAGTGACTGAACTGATACTCTACCTTAAATGGTTACCTTGCTGACATTCAATTTCAGTCAACTCCACTTAACAAATGATGTCTTTTACTTGGCCACCCTTTAGTTACATGCTGCACCCATTTTCTACTCCAGTAGCTCTTAAAGGATCCTTTTGAGGTTAACCTTCAAACCTCCTTGCTAAGTCTTTGCCCAGGCACAAATCTTAGTCACGTACCCCTTTAAACATGCCACTGAAACTCATCACAGGTAGACATGAAATCCTGGTTTCACTGAAGGCCCAGTGAATACCTGACAGTAAGAATGGTCACCTTTAGATTGCATTGTAAGCCCACAGTGTGAGAATCCCACACAGTCCATGACTACCTCAGGCTTCTGATCCACTTGCCCTGGGCTACCTGCCAGGTACAGCCTTGTATCTCTCTTCCTGCCTCTGGAGATGTGAACCTTGGGGCACAAAGCACCTGTTTCCTAATCTGCTTGTCTATCACTGTGACAAAAAGACATTTTCTTTTCAGTCCTGGGTATTGGCATTCTACTCTGACTGAACTGGGCATGAGAGTACTGGCCCTGTTCACCTAAAATTGGGTAATTGGGGCCAACATACCATTTTGTCAGTCTTAACCAAACATACATAAAGTTTCCATGAAACCCTCTCCCTTGTGCAACAGTCCCATGTGTTTCTTGCTCCAGTGGTTTCAGACAACCACCCAGCCCTAGATTGTCTTCTGGCCAAGGAAAAGCAGTTTGTGCCCTCCTTGGGACCACTTGTTGCATGTTCATCACTAGTTCAAAACAAGTTCAGACTTACATGGTCCAAAATGATAAAATATTCCATAATTTTATCCACACCTTTCAAGAGATTCCCTAGGCCTCCAAGAGTAGTGATGCATTTTCATGGCTGTACCTTTTGAGTTTGGATTTCTGACAACTGTATGTATAATTATCAGATTTGTTATCATAATCAAAATCAGATGTCTACTTTCTTGGTATCTACCCCTGACTTAGCTTATTTGCTACCAAGGCTGTTAATGTCCTCACCATTAAATCTGATTCCTTGGCATCATAGGGTAGATTGTAGTATAAGTGCCTACATGAAGCTTCTGATTGCCCTGGCATCAGTTTTAAAGACATATGTCTCAAAGGTATTGCCAGTGGTGTGACAGAGCTATTAGGAAAACTACTAATGGAGGAAACAGACTGCCCTGCCCATAAAATTTCCCTTTTAGAAAGTACTGGATGGGTACTTCACTAGTGGTTCAGTGGCCAGGACCCCATTCCCCCAAAGCAGGGGGCCTAGGTTCGATTACTGGTTGGGGAATTAGAGTTTAGACACTACAACTAAGAGTTCGTATGCTACAATGAAGATCGAAGCTCCTATGTGCTGCAACTAAGACCCTTAGAAGCCAAAGTAATATATATGAAAAGGAAAAGATTTTTCTGGGTGACCTTATAACTGACCCGCTGGAACACTTTCCCATGCCTTAATTCCAACTCCTATCATTTATATTCACCATAAAATTGTGAACCCATGAAACTGTTGACACCACACCCTCCTAACTTTAATTAACAGAGATCCCCAGGTGTGCCCTTCCTCCCATTCTCCACACAATGGGAGGCCCCCATGTGCCACGTACTCACAAAGACCTGTGAGTAAAAAACCTTGTTCTTCAAAGTTGCCTGATAGTTTCTTGTTGTGTTGTGTCCTATAATCATACTTAGAATCAAAAGGGCTGGCACAGTCATAACATCATCCCAAGTGCTGATGTTGGGAGAGGTCTTTGGAGTTCATTTTGTCAACACATTAAATATACTTGCCCAGGCATTCTTGGCAGGAAACAAAGGAAGGTATCAATAGGCTGAGTTGGCACAACAAATTACAACAGACTATTTTTAAATAAAGCTTCTGCAGGGAATATAGAGACATGATTATACATTGGAAACCACCTGGTGGACGACATTTTTCTCATCACAGAAAAGTTAACCCAGAATTCTATATCAAGGGACTGTATTGCAAAAATGAGGTTAGAAAAATGACAACTGAGAGATTTTGTTACAGCAGATATGCCATATAAAAATGAAAACCAGGCTGCTGCTGGTTTCCATACAACCCACTCATCCTTTCTCAGGTCTGTACTTTGCCTTTATTTAATGAAACTCTTGCTACTTAAAACTGCAAGAAAAAAGAGTTTTTCAGGCTGTAGTAAAGTCAGATGAGATGAATACTTGTATCCACAAGATAAAATTGAAGAGCAGCAGAGAGGGCAAGGGCTTCTCAGGTGGCACTAGTGGTAAATAACCCACCCACCAATGCAGGAGACATAAGAGATGTGGGTTCAATCCCTGTGTCAGGAAGATCCCCTGGAGAAGGGCATGTCAATCCATTCCAATATTCTTGCTGCCTGGAGAATCCCATGGACAGAGGAGCCTGGTTGGCTACAGTCCATAGGGTCACAAAGAGTTGGACATGACAGCAACTGCATGTACACACAGAGGTTAAATCTATCATTATATTTAAGAGACTGATCTTTTTCTTTTCCATGCAGTATGTGTGTGTGTTTTTGATAGATAGCTACACTAAATGTGTCATGTAACATGGGTTCAAATTCTAAAGAAATTGCACAGAGCCCACAATGACTACTCACAAATCTACAGTTTATTGAAAGAAAAGTAAATAATGTAACACATCTAAATGATATGAATCCCACTGAAAGCCGTGTTATAGCAAGGCATTTGTAGAGGCCAAATTTGGGCTGTAATTATGATACCTCTGTAAATGCTGTAGAGAATATACTTTGTCTTAGATCAGAAACCACCAACATGTGCCAAGACCCTTTGAAATCAGGGAGCTACAAGTGGAAGTTTTGCTGAGATGTATTATTTTAATATTTTGCTAATCATTTAGGCATTTTACTGTTACAAATAGAGCCTCAACAGCAGAGACCTTCAGGGGTCTCACAAAAACCAAGTGCAATTATCTGTTGTTTTCAATATGTTTATGATTTGGTACAATATTGGATGGACCCAAAGCAAAACTATGAATTAGTAGTTCTCACTACTTGTTCAGAGTTCACTGCGATGCAGATATACTAGCAGAACAACTCAGGCTCATTCCAGGCTTGGTAGAGCTGAATCTCGTTTGAGGATGAGCTGCCCATTCTTGTTTGGCTTCACACTGGGTACCATGCAATGAACAGTGTACATTCCTCCACCACACTTCGATGCGCCTCACTTGCAGATTGGCATCATGCAAGTGGATCCATGTTTGGATCAGTATCAGTCTGACTGCAGTGGTATAAAATTAGAAATCAGTAACTTGAAAGCTGGAAAATCTGCAATTGTAAATATTGAACACCACACTTTGAATAACCGATGTATCAACTAAAATATCAAAAGAAAAATCCAAGAATATTTGAGCTTAAAAAATAGAGCTGCTTCTGCTGCTGCTGGGTCACTTCAGTCGTGTCCGACTCTGTGTGACACCATAGACAGAAGCCCACCAGGGTCCCCCGTCCCTGGGATTCTCCAGGCAAGAACACTGGAGTGGGTTGCCATTTTCTTCTCCAGTGTGTGAAAGTGAAAAGTGAAAGTGAAGTTGCTCAGTCGTGTCCGACCCTTAGCAACCCCACGGACTGCAGCCTACCAGGCTCCTCCATCCGTGGGATTTTCTAGGCAAGAGTACTGGAGTGGCTTGCCAGCAGAACTTACCAAATCTTATGTGAGCTACTGTAGCAGTTCTGAGAGGGAAGTTTATAGCAATAAACTGGGAACAATACAAATGTCTATTAAGTAGTTAATAGATAAATCTACTCACTGGAAAAATGATGCAACAACATGGGTGAATCTCCAAAGTATTATGCAAAGTGAGAACTGTGATGGCCTTCAATGCCCCACACCATCTGTGCTCTTTTACCTTTTCAACTGTTCCCCAGCCAGGCTGGCCTGCTTCTTGTTCCTGCTGTTTGTAGTTACCTCTGGCACCAGCCTGCCTCATAGTACTTGAACTGCAGTTTTCTCAGCTTGAAGTATTCTCTGGATGCCTGAAAGTCTTCCCTCACAACTGTCAAAGTATTTTTGACAACTTTCAAGTATTTTCTCAGGGAAGCTTATTTGATGGTCTTATTTAAATTTAAATTTGGTCTTTCCCAACACCTTTTTAGTTTTATTTCTTCCAAATCAATTATCAAATAGCATTAAGTCTTTTAAGTTTATTGTTTATCTCCTATCACCTGAATATAAGCAACATGAGGGCAGAGATTTTTGTCTACTGTTTGTGTTTACCCAGTAATTGCAACAGTGCATGGAACATATTAGGTGATGAATATCTCAATTATGAATAAACACTTTGCATACAGTAATACAAATATAACAAACACTATGGAGGACAATTATACAATATTTAACAAAATGAAAATTTAATCTCTGACAATTTTAACCCATAGTTTCACCCACAGGAATATATAAAATTATAAACAACTCAAATGTCTTTCAGTACAGATGATGTCTTGCTATATAGCTATTAAAAAAAATGATGCCCACTAAATATCAATACAAAGTGTCTGGGTTATATTTATGGAAAAGAAAACACAAAGTTTACAGTAGGAATATATAGTATAAGTGTTGCAAAGAATGGGGAGAAAATAAATTCATATTTAATTGAGTATTCATAAAAAATTGAAGGGTATGAAAAACTGACAGTGAAAATTGCAAAGGATACAGGGAGATAGGAATGGGGATGCTAGCAGAAGCAGAATCTCTCACTATATATGTTAGAGCTATATGAATATACTACTTCCCCTCAATTTTTTAGAATGACAGGATGTGCATAAGCAGAAGGCCCAAAATGTTGGATATATGTCTCAGAGGTCCCCAACCTATTTTGGCACCAGGGACCAGTTTCATGGAAGACAATTTTCCATGGACTGGGGTGGGTGGAATGGTTTTGGGATGATTCAAGAACATTACATTCACTGTGCATGTTATTTCTATTATTCAGTTCAGTTCAGTTCAGTCGCTCAGTCGTGTCCGACTCTCCGCGACCCCATGAATCACAGCACGCCAGGCCTCCCTGTCCATCACCAACTCCCGGAGTACACTCAAATTCATGTCCACAGAGTCGGTGATGCCATCCAGCCATCTCATTCTCCGTCGTCCCCTTCTCCTCCCGCCCCCAACCTTTCCCAGCATCAGAGTCTTTTCCAGTGAGTCAACTCGTCTCATGAGGTGGCCAAAATATTGGAGTTTCAGCTTTAGCATCAGTCCCTCCAATGAACATCCAGGATTGATCTCCTTTAGAATGGACTGGTTGGATCTCCTTGCAGTATAAGGGACTCTCAAGAGTCTTCTTGTGGTATATAATGAAGGAATTATACAACTCACCATAATGCAGAATCGGTGGGAGTCCTGAATTTGTTTTCTTGCAACTATCAGTCCCATTTGGGGATAATGGGTGACAGTGACCCCCGAAGTTTGTTCCTCATGTCCAGTCTACTCTGTAATCTTCTTTTGGTTGCTGTCACCACAGAAAACCTGCTTCACAAAGACAGGATGTTGGAAATGGGAGCAGGCTTTTCAGTGCTTTTGTGGCAGTTTCAGAATATTCTGCCTTGACTTTATCCAGAATGTATGGAGATTTGAAGTTGTCTCAGACTTACTTTTACAGCCACTGTCACTTGCAATCTCAAGCAGTTGATACTCTTCTAGCACAGACAAAGTTGATTCACCTGGCTTATTCCCAAATGGGTCACGGATCCATCCCTTCCCAGTTTAGGGGTCTTTGGGAAGTAACGCTCAAATTGATTTGAAAGCTGAGATAGGTGATCATGCATGAGCTGGGAGAAAGAAGATCCTTGCTAAGTTTCTTTCAAAATCTCTGCTAATGTTTGAAACATGTCAAAAAAATCCCAGTGTACACTCATTTCCCCCATAATTCCAGTTTTGCTTTTAATGCAGCCACTTTATCTGCCAACTTGAACACAGTTGTCATTCTCCCTGAAGTGACAGATTGAGTTCACTGAGAAAGTTGAATATGTCACACAAGTGAGCAAGTTTTGTGACCCATTCTGTGTCACTGAAATGTGCTGCCAGTGGTGACTGTTTTTCTAAAAGAAATCTCTGGAACAGCTCTTGTAACTCAAAAACCCTGGCCAGTGATCTGCCTCTAGAAAGCCATCTCAAGAGAGGATGTGTGTGTTCTGCATCCATCTCCTTATAGAGCTGCACAAACAGATGTAAGTTAAGGGCATGTACTTCAACGTGGTCGATAATTTTAGTCACATCTGCAAAATGTTGCTAAGTTCAGGTGACATTCTTTGGCTTGCCAGCATTTCTGTATGGATGACACAGTGTGTATATTCACATTCAGAAGTGATCTTTTTGACTCGAGTAGTGAAACCAGAAAGCCATTCAGTCATGGCAGCTGCTCTGTTTGTGCACAGACTGACAGAAAATGACCAATTCAGTTTTCCTGATGTGTAATGATTCAGTGACTTGAATAGTTCTGCAGCTGTGGTGTTGGTTGGCAACAAAAGTGCACATAACATATCCTCCGGCACATCCTCCTGGAAAATATACTGCACAAAAACAAGCACTATTGCCTTGTTAGCAACATTGGTAGACTTGTCAACCTGGATTGTGTACCATGATAACTCATTAATTCTTTCTAACATTTGTGCCTCAACATCCTATGCTATTTCATCAATTCATCTGGTTATGGTGCCAGCTGAAAGAGGAATATGTGCCACCATTTGAACTGCAGCCTCTCCTAAAAGTTCATGACAAATGTTTTTAGCAGCAGGCAGGATCAACTCTTCACCAAGAGTAATGGGCTTCTTAGCTTTGATGTGGTCAGCCACTAAGAATGATGCTCTCAGTGCAGACACATTTGATGAAGTGGTGGCCTTCAATAAGTGCTTCTGTTCTTCGTGTTCACATTTTTTTTTTTCTTTTGAAAAACTCCAAAGGCTTGTCTTTTTTTTTAATTTTTATTTTTATTGGAGGCTAATTATTTTACAATATTATATTGGTTGGTTTTGCCATACATTGACATGGCTGAGTAATACTCCATTGTGTATATGTACCAAAGCTTTCTTATCCATTCGTCTGCAGATGGACATCTAGGTTGCTTCCATGTCCTGGCTATTATAAACAGTGCTGCAATGAACATTGGAGTACATGTGTCTCTTTCAATTCTGGTTTCCTCGGTGTGTATGCCTAGCAGTGGGATTGCTGGGTCGTATGGCAGTTCTGTTTCCAGTTTTTTGAGGAATCTCCACAATGTTCTCCATAGTGGTTGTACTAGTTTGCATTCCCACCAACAGTGTAACAGGATTCCCTTCTCTCCACACCCTCTCCAGCATTTATTGCATGTAGACTTTTGGATAGCAGCCATTCTGGCTGGTGTGAAATGGTATCTCATTGTCGTTTTGATTTGCATTTCTCTGATTATGAGGGATGTTGAGCATTTTTTCATGTGTTTGTTAGCCATCTTTATGTCTTCTTTGGAGAAATGTCTGTTTAGTTCTTTGGCTCATTTTTTGACTGGGTCATTTATTTTTCTGGAATTGAGCTGCAGGAGCTGCTTGTATATTTTGGAGATTAATCCTTTATCAGTTGCTTCATTTGCTATTATTTTCTCCCATTCTGAAGGCTGTCTTTTCACCTTGTTTATAGCTTCCTTTGCTGTGCAGAAGCTTTTGATTTTAATTAGGTCCCATTTGTTTATTTTTGCTTTTATTTCCAATATTCTGGGAGGTAGGTCTTGGAGGATCCTGCTGTGATTTATGTCAGAGAGTGTTTTGCCTATGTTCTCCTCTAGGTGTTTTATAGTTTCTGGTCTTACATTTAGCTCTCCAATCCATTTTGAGTTTATTTTGGTGTATGGTGTTAGGAAGTGTTAATGCAGGTACTTGGTTTCCATATGGGGAAGCAGTTTTGAAGGTTTCATGACTTCGCTATATAGCTGGTCAAGACATATTATATTAAAGTAGTCTTGGAGAATGTGAATCATCTAATCATCTGTTGCAATGAATTCATAATTAATTTTAACACATAGGACTCTTGGTATTTTCTTTTAAATACAGCTTTCTTTTTGGTGGCTGTCTTAGAGTCTTCTGCTGTCACATCATTGGGTCTTCCCCCCTTTCAAAGAAGCTCCTCAGTGATGTTTGTTTTTTACTCATTTTGGCTAGGGTTAGTCTGTGGGCTTACCAAAACTGTAACTGTACAGTGTGGGAAAGACACACAGACAGAAGTGGTAAATAAAATAATGGATGGGCCATGCATGGACTAAAATGTGTCGGATTCTGACTTAAAGCCTGCCATCAGCTGCAGCTTGTCACTTTCCACTCACTGATAGCGTTTTAATATGAGTCTACAAGCAGCTGATTTATTATGGTCCCTGTGCAGTCAAATCTCTCTGCTAACAAAAATCTGTATTTTCAGCTGCTCCCCAGCACTAGCATTACCACCTCAGCTCCCCCTCAGATCATCAGGCATTGTATTCTCAAAAGGAGTGAACAACCGAGATCCCTCATGTGCACAGTTCACAGTAGGGTTCAACCTCATATGAGAATCTAATGCCATCCCTGGTCTGACAGGAAGCTCAGGTGGTAACACAAGCAATGGGCAGTGACTGTAAATAGAGATGAAGCTTCACTTGCCTTCCCACTGTTCACCTTCTGTGAGGACCCCTGCCTCAAATCACAGTGTTTAATGTACACTATCATCACAAAACCCAAACTCACCTTAGACCTTGAAATTCTGGTTTCACATGTGGGACAACTAGAACATACTATTGCATATTCATCACTAAAATAACATTTTAGTAAACTATAATAGGAGATACTCTATTTATACTTAAAGGATGCTTACTAACATCCTAACAGTAAAAATCAGAATTAATAATAAAATAGTGTATGTTTTACCTAAAGCTTAACTTGATGTTTATCTATTTCTACTTTTCTGAATGTATAGACTATAAACTTTATAAATCCATCAAAACACAAAGTGGAGAATGAATACAAAGCTTACCTGTGTTTGTATAGTGTCCTTCTTGGGAAATTGTGAAGATTCAGCTGGGTGGAAAGAAAGAGTACTAAGGTTAAGAGATCTGTCCTGCCTTACAGCTCCCAGATTCACAAAATCTCATCACCTCAGATGGGAAGCAGGTTTCTGATAGGAATAAGACCCTTTGGCTGTTGGGAAAAAAAGGAATAATTGTATAGAACCAACAGAAACTTTCCATACAAGTTACTGAAGTGATTATAGGGACATAAATCTATAGATTTCTAATTTTTTTTCTATCAGTTAAAAAAATAGAAAAATTAACATGATTAAATCATATAAAAGGATAAAGCGCTGCTCTTTCGTTAAAATTATAACAGTAGAAAACAGACTCAGGCTCCATTTTTATCCACTATCATAGTAATGTTTTACCCATTGAGTTAGAAAATCCACAGAAAGCAAGTAAAAGGGACTAGGATTGTGGCCAAATCATTGGCTCCCTCAGGCTCTCATCTCACCAACCTGAAACAGATTTCTCACAGGAACAAAGGGTATGCTGGTATCTTCACCTGGCACTTGGCTAAACAGTTACCTAGCTCTCAGAGGAATGCCACTTAGTAGTCGTTATTAATGTCCTCATTTTCAGACAAGTGACCTCTTATCCAGGTTACTTCTCTTACCTCCAGTTACAGGTGACAGAGTTGGAATTTGCTGTGTCTTTGTGGAGTGCGGCCTCCACTGCACACCCACTGCCTGCACTGTCAACCTGTAAATAAAACAGCTAGTTATTTTGCCAACAAAGTGGGTTTATTTAGGAATGGCAGAGGAACTACAGCTTGTGGGATGCAACCTTTAAAAGTATACGAAAGTCTGGAGTGCAAAAGAGAGGTCAGCTTTTATAAGCTTTTAGAAGGAAGTTAGGAAGATTGTTTAAAACGAGTTCATTAAAGGAGACCTAGAATTCAGACTTATTGGCTGGGACTGTTGCTGGGCACGGAGAAAATTTCCTCCCTTTTCCTAAAAGCACAGGACGAAATTTCTATGTGGGAACTGTGATCCCTAATCAAAATAACTTATCCCCTTTATTGTGCTGGTTATGCAGGCTAAAAATGAGTGGTACTTCCCGATTCCATTGTAAATAAGGGTTCCTTATTATTAATTTTCACAGCTCTCTCTGGCATATTTTTTGTCAACGCTGTACAAACACGCTTTCTCCTCTCACTTGGTTCAGTTCAGTTCAGTCGCTCAGTCGTGTCTGACTCTGCGACCCCATGAATCACAGCACGCCAGGCCTCCCTGTCCATCACCAACTCCGGAGTTCACTCAAACTCATGTCCATCGAGTCCGTGATGCCATCCAGCCATCTCATTCTCAGTCATCCCCTTCTCCTCCCGCCCCCAACATTTCCCAGCATCAGAGTCTTTTCCAGTGAGTCAACTCATCGCATGAGGTGGCTAAAGTATTGCAGTTTCAGCTTTAGCATCAGTCCTTCCAATGAACACCCAGGATCGATCTCCCTTAGAATGGACTGGTTGGATCTCCTTGCGGTACAAGGGACTCTCAAGAGTCTTCTCCAACACCACAACTCAAAAGCATCAATTCTTCAGCGATCAGCTTTCTTCACAGTCCAACTCTCACATCCATACATGACCACGGGAAAAACCATAGCCTTGACTAGACGGACCTTTGTTGGCAAAGTAATGTCTCTCTTTTTAATATATTATCAAGGTTGGTCATAACTTTCCTTCCAAGGAGTAAGCGTCTTTTAATTTCATGGCTGCAATCAGCATCTACAGTGGTTTTGGAGCCCCAAAAAATAAAGTCTGACACTGTTTCCACTGTTTTTCCATCTATTTCCCATGAAGTGATGGGACCAGATGCCATGATCTTTGTTTTCTGAATGTTGAGCTTTAAGCCAACCTTTTCACTCTCCTCTTTCACTTTCATCAAGAGACTTTTGAGTTCCTCTTCACTTTCTCCCATAAGGGTAGTGTCATCAGCATATCTGAGATTATTGATATTTCTCCCAGCAATCTTGATTCCAGCTTGTACTTCTTCCAGCCCAGCGCTCCTCATGATGTACTCTTATACTCATGATGTACTCTTATACTCTTCCTCATGATGTTCCTTTTACTCATGTGTATAAGTTAAATAAGCAAGGTGACAATCTACTTGGTAGGCAGGCGTTTTTCCCACTGGGGCTACAGGCAGGGTCAGGAACAGGATCCCCGAGAGCACCCATCCAAACAGAGCGCTTGCTCCTGACTGGGTTCAGCCCCACCTTCCCACAGAGACCACAGGTGCTGGAGCGTGTCCAAAGGCTGCATGTTCCACCACCAGGTTCCGGATCGCCACTCCGGTCCACTCCAGCAAAGGTCCACACCTCCATACTGGTCCCCCAGACACCCTGAGGCTCAGCCCCTCACCGCTCTCATGCTGGCCTGCATGGTTCCAAATAGGAAAAGGAGTACGTCAAGGTTGTATATTGTCACCCTGCTTATTTAACTTCTATGCAGAGTACATCATGAGGAACGCTGGGCTGGAAGAAGCACAAGCTGGAATCAAGATTGCCAGGAGAAATATCAATCACCTCAGATATGCAGATGACACCACCCTTATGGCAGAAAGTGAAGAGGAACTCAAAGGCCTCTTGATGAAAGTGAAAGAGGAGAGTGAAAATGTTGGCTTGAAGCTCAACATTCAGAAAACAAAGATCATGGCATCTGGTCCCATCACTTCATGGGAAATAGATGGGGAAACAGTGGAAACAGTGTCAGACTTTATTTTTTTGGGCTCCAAAATCACTTCGGATGCTGATTGCAGCCATGAAATTAAAAGACGCTTGCTCCTTGGAAGGAAAGTTATGACCAGCCTAGATAGCATATTAAAAAGCAGAGATATTACTTTGCCAACAAAGGTCCATCTAGTCAAGGCTATGGTTTTTCCCGTGGTCATGTATGGATGTGAGAGTTGGACTGTGAAGAAAGCTGATCGCCGAAGAATTGATGCTTTTGAACTGTGTTGCTGGAGAAGACTCTTGAGAGTCCCTTGGACTGCAAGGAGATCCAGCCAGTCCATTCTAAAGGAGATCAATCCTGGGTGTTCATTGGAAGGACTTATGCTAAAGCTGAAACTCCAATACTTTGGCCACCTCATGCGACGAGTTGACTCACTGGAAAAGAGTCTGATGCTGGGAGGGATTGGGGGTAGGAGGAGACGGGGACGGCAGAGAATGAGATGGCTGGATGGCATCACGGACTCGATGGACATGAGTTTGAGTGAACTCCGGGAGTTGGTGATGGACAGGGAGGCCTGGCGTGCTGTGATTCATGCTGTCGCGGAGAGTCCGACACGACTGAGCGATTGAACTGAACTGAAGGCTTAAACTTCCAAACCGTCATCCCGAGAACCCAGCTGTCAGAAGGCAGAATTGCTGAGAAGGCCCATGTGCTTTAGGAGCCCAGAAGACCAGTTCCCAGAGTGCTGAGCGATGATCATCTGGACTCAAGACTACATTTCCCATTATTCTCTGCGCCCGCCCCTCGATGACTGGCAGCATTTCCTCTGTTTTAGACACTCGGAATTGGCTTCCCAGGTGGCGCTAGTGGTAGAGTCACCTGCCAAGAAGCCATCACAGTATTGTAAAGTAAGTGAAAGTGAAAGTCCCTCAGTCGTGTCCGACTCTTTGTGCCCCCATGGATTATACAAGACCAGAATACTGGAGTAGGTAACCTTTCCCTTCTTCAGGGGATCTTCCCAAACCAGGAATGGAACCCAGGTCTCCTGCATAGAAGGCAGATTCTTGACCAGCTGAGCCACAGGGAAGCCCAAGAATACTGGAGTGAGTATCCTATTTCTTCTCCAGTGGATCTTCCCTACTCAGGAATCCAACCGGGGTCTCCTGGACTGCAGGCATTCTTTACAACTGAGCTATCAGGGAAGCCCATTGTAAAGTAATTATCCTCCAGTTAAATGAAAGTGTTAGTCTCTCAGTCCTGTGGATTCTTTGTGACCTCATGGACTGTAGCCCACCAGGCTCTTTTGTCCATGGGATTCTCCAGGCAAGAATGCTGGAGTGGGTTGCCAATTCCTCCTCCAGGCATCTTCCTGACCCAGGGATTGAACCCAGGCCTTCTACATTTCAGGCAGATTCTCTACCATCTGAGCCACCAGGGAATAAATCTTTTTTTAAAAAATCGCTTGCCATTGTAGGAGACGCAAGAGACCAGGGCTCAATCCCTGGGTTGGGAAGATCCCCTGGAGAAGGGCATGGCGACCCACCCCAGTTTTCTTGCCTGGAGAACCCCATGGACAGAGGAGCCTGGTGGGCTAGAGTCCTTAGGGTCCAAAGACTCAGATACGACTGAAGCAACTTAGCACACACAGATGTTTGGGCTTGTCAGTGACTGCCTTTTTACCTCTATTCTTTTGTAGCCTCTGGGTGTTTTGGATGAAATTTGACCTTTGCAATCCAGCACAATGTTGCCCTCAGTCAGATGGCAGCTAGAAAAACAGCACCTGGAAAAGTTTGGGAAATTTAAATGTGGACTGGGAATTAGAAATGTTAAGGAACACACGATGATGACTCTTGTTCAGTGTGAAAACAATGTAAGAATACATAAGAAATATACTAATTTACTTAAAAGCATGAATAATAAGGTACTTAGGATTTAAGTTACACACTTTTTGAATTGACTACTTTTTTAAAGCAAAAACAGCATATATCACAAAATTTAAAACTGAAAGACAGATGCTTATTTTACTGTATTCTGAAAATTGTGTGCAGAAAACTTGTGCAAAGTAGGGGAAAAATTGAGATCTCCTTTCTTGATGTACCTTTTCAACACAAAGGGGCCAAGAAAAATTAAAGGACATAAAAATATTTCTTAGGATTAAGATAGTGAAAGTTACTAAAAAATGGAGCACAGCAATGCAATAAAAGACTTCCCACCCAAAATTAGCAGAAGGAAAACAATTATAAAGATCAGAGCAAAAATAAATGAAAAAGAAATGAAGCAAATAATAAGAAAGCTTAATCAAAATGAAAGCTGGTTTTTTGAGAAGACTTAACTGGAAAAGAGTCTGATGCTGGGAGGGATTGGGGGTGGGAGGAGACAGGGACGACAGAGAATGAGATGGCTAGATGGCATCACCGACTCGATGGACATGAGTTTGAATGAACTCCGGGAGTTGGTGACGGACAGGGAGGCCTGGCATGCTGTGATTCATGGGGTCGCAAAGAGTCAGACACGACTGAGCGACTGAACTGAACTGAACTGAACTGAAAAGATTCTGATGCTGGGAGGGATTTGGGGCGGGAGGAGACGGGGACGACAGAGAATGAGATGGCTGGATGGCATCACCGATTCCATGGACATGAGGTTGAGTGAACTCCGCGAGTTGGTGATGGACAGGGAGGCCTGGTGTCCTGTGATTCATGGGGTCACAAAGAGTCAGACACTACTGAGTGACTGAATTTAACTGAACAGCAGTTTTACCAAATGAAAGAAAAAAGAAAGGAAAACACATGCATGTTTTTCAAAAGTAAACAATACAGCCACATGGCAAAATAAAGTGATCAAGCAAATGTTTCAGTTCAGTTCAGTCACTCAATCGTGTCCGACTCCTTGTGACCCCATGAATCACAGCATGCTAGGCTTCCCTGTCCATTATTAACTCCCGGAGTTAACACAAACTCATGTCCATCGAGTCTGTGATGCCATCCAGCCATCTCATCCTCTGTCATCCTCTTCACCTCCTGTCCCCAATTCCTCCCAGCATCAGGGTCTTTTCCAATGAGTCAACTCTTCGTATGAGGTGGTCAAGGTATTGGAGTTTCAGCTTCAGCATCAGTCCTTCCAATGAACAACCAGGACTGATCTCCTTTAGGATGGACTGGTTAGGGAGATGCAAAACATACATCTTCCAGATATGACTTTGTACAATACGTATACTAGTACAGAACAAAGCGAACTTGGGAACTTTTTTATGTGGGACAAAAAGCAAAGTAGTGGAGAGGGGTGGAACATTCCTCAAACAAACTTCCTTAGGACTTAACATTAGGTATCTAAAAGCAAGCATCATAATAAAGAACTTTTACAAGAATTCAAAATATGAAATTTCAAAGAAAATTCCTAAGTTCTTTAAGGAAATGTGATTTTATATATATTCCCTCAGCCTCTTTCTCAAAAAATGCTCATCCTCCTACCCATCCCAGACCCTGATGCTTAATAGCCAGAGGACCTTCCAAGCTCTTGTTTTTGGCCATGAAGAAGTGTTTAGTTTTATATAGTAAGATTTATCATTTTTATTTTTTGGCTTTTGGGACTTCTGTCATGTTTTGAAAGGCTCTCCTAATGTTTTTTTTTCCAAGTAGTTTATGTATTTTTAGTTTCCCAAGGCAAAAGCAATAAATATGTCAACATTGCCTTCCTCCTCCTCATCCAGTATTTATTAAGTCCCATGTGCAGCACCACCATCTTGCTCAACTGCAGTGCCTGCACATCTGTTGCCCTGTATCAGGCATCATTAAAACAGATTTCAGTCAAGAATCAGACTTAATTAAAAATTGTTTTCAATCTTGTCCTGGGGTATATTCTATTGAATTTCCTCATGGCTAAATTTATATGAGACCCACTTTAAATACATTCTGCTCCTAACCAGCAATAAGACAAACTACCATCATAGACCTTTAGTCCTATAAGACTTCACAACCACAAACTATGTTGCACAGAAATGATTATTTAAGTTAAGGGGTACCCCTTATCATATTAGAATCAATTTCTGTCAAAATTATGTGATTGATATTTAAATATGGCATCACTGACTCGATGGACATGAGTTTGAGTGAACTCCGGGAGTTGGTGATGGACAGGGAGGCCTGGAGTGCTGTGATTCATGGGGTCGCAAAGAGTCAGAGTGACTGAACTGAACTGAACTGAACATATGGAGAATGAGATGATAATAAATGTGTGACATGTTTCATTTTCAGCACTTGAAATTCATGTAACTTTCTTCTTACTTGTGCAAGAATTACCTATATGGATCCTGCATTATGGAAAATCTGCAAAGATGTTCCTTGTATTTTTTGAAGGCCTTGGATTCATGCTTAAGATGAGTTGAAAGGGTACAATGAAGAGATAAATATGCCTCAGGTTTAGAAGCATTTCCAATGCTTGATCTACTCTTTCCCTTAAGCAGAATTGGGTAAATATAGAATAAGATTACAATAAAAAATGTTTGGTTATCTTTAGGTGAAAGTTTTTGTGATGTTAAAAATGAACAGTAGAGAGAAACTTACTCAATTTATTCTTTTCTCATGTATTGCTTTGAGCTTGTTACTCCAGCATGCTGTCTCAAACTGGCGATACTGAACTTTCTACCTCATTTTTGAAGAATTAAAGATCCTTATGGGTGTAAAAGACTGTGTTTTATCAAAATTCACCATGGCGTCAGAATAAAATAACCTGTTAGAAAATAATATTGCAAAAAGAATTAACCTGTTAGCAAATATCATTGACAAGAGCAATGAGGTTGTTAATGAAGATGTGGTGTTGATATTAACACTCCCTCCCACCACTCCACTTCTATGTCTGAGAATATCTCCCCAAATCAGAAGAACTTAAGTGCAGCACTGGGCTCTTTCTCAACCTGTTAACAAGGCTTACTGCTTCTCCCACAACCCTTAGGCCAAACTTTTAGAATCATACTAAGAGCTTAATGATGAGCACATTTCATCATGCAGTGAGATGTCCTGTGTTGGCCTCTTTTGCCTTTGGTTTGTTCACACAGATGTGTCCAGTTGCTAGGAGCAATGGAAAGACTGTACAAACATTTGTTACAGTTGATTTCATCTCAATCATCTGCTTGAACATCCTGTACACAGCAGGAGCCAGCAGCAACATCAGGTACCACCTGTGACCCAATTCTTTTATGTTAAACATGAAGCTTAGATACAGCCTAGGTCTAGCACTCAGGTGGTAGGAGAGCCTGAAGGGCAATCTAGTCCCCTGACTTGGGGACAAGATGAACCCCTACCCCCAGTCATTTCCTCAAAAGCCTCATTACTGTAGCATTCCATATATGGTACCTATTATAACAACAGATAACAATATTTTATAAATTTATTTTTAATTGGAGGATAATTGCTTTACAATGTGTTGGTTTCTGCTGTACAGCAATATACACCATAAGCATACATATATTCTCTCTCTCTTGAATCTTCCTACTTACCCTCTAGGTCATCATGGAGCACTGACTTGAGCTCCCTGTGTTATACAGCAACTTCCCACCAGTTACATGATGCCTCTCTTTGCTTGAGCATTCTGGGAAGGTCCTGGGTAAGAATGATGGAGTGATAGAGTAAGAATGATGGTGTCTATAGGGGCCTTGCACAGGCCCAAAGGCTCTGGTGAACTCGGATTTCACCATGGCCTGATTTGCATCATCAGACTTCATGTCCCTAGTGAGCAGCGCCTTGGGTTGTGTGGATACACTAATTTTGCAGCCCCTTTGCTCAGCAGAATACTTGTCCACAGAGACCTGAGCTAATGTACTCAGAGTCCTGGGCTGAAAGTTAGCAGCATACTTTAATGTCAGATATCCTTGTTTTGTTTTTAAGATTTTTTTTTATATGGGCCATTTTAAAAGTCTGTAATTAATTTGTTACATTATGTTTTTGTATTTCTGCCACAAAGCACGTGAGACTTGGCTCCCCGACCAGGGATCGAACCTGCGCCTTTTGCATTGGAAGGTGAAGTCTTAACCACTGGGCCACCAGGGAAGTCCTATATGCCCTTGTTTTTAAAATGCATGAGACCTTCTCTAACTGCAGAGGGAATGCAAACTTTCTGGACCTCCGTGAAAAATAGGCTCAAGTTTAGGAAATAACTGACTCCTGTTTTGCATAGTTATTTACTTGGAAAAACAAGCAAGTTTTCCTAAGGTATTAGAAATAGTATTACCCTTAACTGTCGGAAATTATGTTTTTGATTCCATTTTGCATACAACATGTCAGCCATGCATGTGCTTAGTTAAGGGTTTAGGGAAGTTGCAGTTGTGAAACAGATTGTCCAGAAGAGGGCTCCAAAACTCAAAAGATGCGAAAAGATTTACTGAACAATGAAACAATATTTAAAAGAATATAGAAAGGTCCCTTGTGAAACCCAGAACTCTCTCTTTCTGTTCTGCTTCCGTGTGATGAAAGAAAGTACAAGTTCACTACGGAGGCTGAATAATGTGCTGGCCTCCAAAAAGAGTGCAGAGTTGTTTTGGAAAGAGACCCTCTGGTTGCTGAACAAATACAATTGCCTGTGAACCTTGCATTAAAAAGAACACTAGATGAAATTTTGTACAACTTATGCTTAAGTGGACTTTTGGATGTAGGATTATTTTCACTGACATTTTAGCTTTTGAGAAATTTTACAGTAATTTTATTTAGAATTTGTATTGACAGCCGCTTCTAACATTTTAATTGTGTATTTTTTTTCTGCTCCTAGAACTCTCAAGCAAGGAGCTTATATTTATGATCACATAAAGATACACTGACATCAATAACGATTTAAAAGATAACCTATGATGGCTATATTGTCAAAAAATAAGTACCTAAAAAAAAAAGAACCTATTTTTAGGGGAAATAAGAATCTCATGATTTAGCTAACTTTAATTTTGATATAGTCTCTTTCTGTATTTCTAAATAGTAACACATTTATTCCTTATAAATAAACTTATTGATTTCCTATCTATGTTTGCATAAGCAAAGCTTCAAATGGTTACTCTGCAAAATAGGACACAGTTCTTGGGTTTCTCTTTACCTTGTAAAAATCAAACTTTGAGGAATTTATTTTTACAGATTTTCTCAGGTTTTTACATTTTATTTTAATCTACCCATTTTAGACCAGAGTCAGGTTCAATGCATTTTAATTGAGAGAATGCTTTCCAGAACAAGAATTACCAATATTTATTTAGTGCTTTCTATATTCCAGAATACTGCAAGCTATGTTCTTTAATGTTCAGAACAAGTCTGTGTGTGTATGTGTATGTCTTCAATCATGTCTGACTCTTTGCAACCCTATGGACCGTAGCCTATCAGGCTCCTCTGTGCGTGGGACCTTTCATGGAAGAATACTGGAGTGGGTTGCCACTTCCTTCTCCAGGGGATCTTCCCAGCCCAAGGACCGAGGCAGAGTCTCTAGCATCTCCTGCACTTGCAGTCAGATTCTTTACCACTGAGCCACCTAATCTTCAGAACAAGTCTAAGGCAACCTTATTAATCCATTAACCTCATATTACCCATTTACCCAGCTCATGCATATGTAACCTGAATGTAAGAAGGTCTGCTCAACCCCAAAGCTCATTCCTGTAACCACCGTGTGTATGTTTAAATTATTTGAGACAGCTGTGGTTATAGATCTTCAGGTAATTTGTTATAAATTATAATTTAAATGTTTTCTATTGATTTGCCTTTCAATTGTTTTGATATTCCACAGGAGGAATATGTCCATAGCACACTCTCACTTCACAGGAAACCACAGTTCTTGGCATAGAAACTTTATAACTTTTTATAATTAAATTTATTTTTAATTGAAGGATGATTGCTCTACAATATTGTGTTGGTTCCTGCCAGATATCAACATGAATCAGCTATAGGTATACTTATGTCCCCTCCCTCTTGAACCTCCCTCCCCGCTCCCTCCCCATCCTACCCCTCTAGGTTGTTACAGAGCTCTGGTTTGAGTTCCCCGAATCACACGGCAAATTCCCATTGGCTATCTATTTTACATATGGTAATATATATTTCCATATTGATCTCCATGCATCCCACCCCCCTCCGCCCTCCCCCACCCCCATGTCCATCAATCTGTTCTCTAAGTCTGTGTCTTCATTGCTGCCCTGCAAATAGGTTCATCAGTACCGTCTTTCAAGACTCCATATATATATGTTAATATACCATATTTGTTTTTCTCCTTCTGACTTCAGTCTGTATCATAGGCTCTGGGTTCATCCACCTCATTAGAACTGGCTCTGAAGCATTCCTTTTTATGGCCGAGTAATATTGGAGAAGGAAACAGTAACTCACTCCAGTATTCTTGCCTGGAGAATCCCATGGACGGAGAAGTCTGGTAGGCTACAGTCCACGGGGTCGCAAAGAGTCGGACACGACTGAGCGACGGAACGGAACTGAACGGAATATTACATTGTATATATGTAGCACATCTTCTTTATCCATTTATCTGTTGATGGACATCTAGGTTGCCTCCATGTCCTAGCTATTGTAAACAGTGCTGCCAAGAACATTGGGGTACATGTGGCACAGAAACTTTAAATTGCATAAATTGATACCCCACCTTGTGTCAGCAGTTTCCCTCTAGATTTAATAGGACATGACACTGTTGCCCTGTGCCCTCACCCATGCCAGGCTCTGAACGTCAAACACATGGTCACTGGTATTGCTATTTTCTAACAAGTAACTCCCAACTCTCTGGAGATTACACAGTTAAAGTGTATTTCTTGCCCACATTTCAGTCTGTAACCATATAAGTGACCAAATGTCTTGCTATTCCTGGTACTTCTTTTCCAAGGGATCACTCATGCATCTGGGTTCTTTATGTAAAGAAAAAATATATATAATTCTCCTTCTGTCTTACTTTGTTTCAACCAATGCAAACAAGTGTGCAAGCCATTGCAGACTTGGCTTGAGTATAAATGCAACTCATTGCAGTTGTTCTCTGCTCCTGAGCCTCCATGGCTGCATCTAATGTTGAAAGGTTTTTCTGACGTGTAATGTTTACTCCCTGCTAACTTCCCTTTTAGCAATGCATTTGTGTTCTGAAGAACAGTTTGCACCTCTAAAAGCTGACAGAAGTACCACAAAGGAACTGATAGTGTATATAGATCAACAGGTATTTAGGGACTCATACCAGGAGGATTGGGGAACGTGTTTGGGACTAGGACCAGAAAGACACTAGCGTTGGAGGCATGGTACGATCCCAGAGGATCTGAAGAATTTGGAATGGCCATGGTCAACAGCCCAGGACAGCCTTACTCTAACACTGGTACTGAATCATTCAGCATATCTCACTCAAGCAGACATCCCCATGTGCTTAAAGTGGCTTGCTGTGTATATCATGTGCACCATCTAACATAACCTTAGACACAGGGTACAGAAAGTTCCCATTAAACCGTGGTAGTGAGTAGTTAGGTGGTGAGTAGTTAGGTAGTGCTGGAAAGTCATCTGTCCTGTCGCTGTGGAGACTGGAACGAAAAATTAACACCTCCAAGAGGGGCTGAGGGCTGGGCTGGTGTGGGACAAAATGTGTAGAATTGACAAAGACAGTTTGGGGACAGCCTTTTCTTTGTCCAATGTCTCTTCCTCAAACTGAAGGATAAGCAAGATTTGTTGAGTGCTAATGGCCACTGCTATTCAATGTAAAAAACCAGTCAATCCTAAAGGAAATCAACCCTGAATATTTATTGGAAGGACTGATGCTGAAGATGAAGCTCCAAGATTTTTGCCACCTGATGTGGCTGACTTATTGGAGAAGACCTTGATGCTGGGAAAGATTGAAGGCAAAAGGGGTGACAGAGGATAAGATGGTTAGATAATATCACCAACTCAATGGACATGAATCTGAGCAAACTCTGGGATACAGTGGATGACAGAGGAGCCTGGTGTGCTGCAGTCCATGGGGTCACAAAGAGTCAGACATGACTTAGCAACTGAACAACAACAACAACTTCAATGTAAAGAGTGGTATTTCTTCCCATCAAAATACCATGGGCTTGTCTCTTGCAATCTGTCACAGAAGGTTGCATTGGTCACTCAGCGTTAGTTCTTAGAGATTTAAAGACAATTCCAAAATGATTATGGCAAGTGACAGCTGTTGTTGGATGCGCTGTCACTGGTTGATGTGCTTGCCAGATGCTTATGAATCTCAGATGATGATCGCTTGACTCTCCAGACTTAATTGCTGGGTTGTTTTGGATTTGTCTGTGCTCTGGGATGTGTGTAGGTATGTGTGCTCTATTGAATCTGAGTGGTCCTCACTGTGACTGCTGTATGCTTGAGCCTGATTCAGCACAAGCTGGGAGGCTGGAGGGCTGTCAGGGGAAGAGCTCCAAGGTGGCATGGACATGGTTTTCTGGTCAATAATCATAAAGAAACCCAGTTAGTATTTTTTCTGGAGTCTTTCTTGTGCTTGAGCCTGATTCAGCACAAGCTGGGAGGCTGGAGGGCTGTCGGGGAAGAGCTCCAAGGTGGCATGGACATGGTTTTCTGGTCAATAATCATAGAGAAACCCAGTTAGTATTTTTTCTGGGGTCTTTATCTAAAAACAATCTTTGAGTTTTGCGTTTATTATTATTTTAAATTCAAGTTGCTCAAGGACTCTTACCTTAGATAGCTTCTCCAACTTTTATTAATTTATATTTTGGTCGAAGTCACTTAGCAAAAAACACCCCACCACGAAGCACTTGGAGCTAACTCTGGGAAGTGGTGAAGGACAGGGATGCCTGGCGTGCTGCAGTCCATGGGGTCATAGAGATGGACACGACTGAACAACTGAAAAACAACAATGAAGCACTTATACTTAAGGAAAGTTGCAAATTTTCCTCAAATACTGTTGACTTACCATCTCTTTTCTTCTTCCCCTGTGGGAGTTAGTTTCCATGTGCGAAGTGTTTTGCTTTAAATTCTTTTATGTTTTTAAATTGCTTATTTTTTTCTTTTAATCATTGAAATTCAGATCATTTCCCTAATGCTTACCTAATATTAAAACACATTGTTTCAGGTGATAAATGTGAGATTTTGTTCTTAGCCTGTACAAAATATTCAATACATTTTGCTTCATTCTACTTTATCAAGGGAGACTGGGTCATTTTCTCTCTTGGAACCATAGTGAGAATTTTCTGCAAACTGTTTATAGTTCCTCAAGTCAACCTCAAACCCCATTCTTTGTACATTATAGTATTTCCTTCTCAGGAACCCTCTCCTTCTTGTATACCTGTCCAATTCCTGCTCATCCTTCATGTCTCAGCGCAGGCATCACCTCCCCTGGGAAGGCCTCCCTGAGAGGAAGGGAGCAGCAGCCTGGCTTCTTCTCACCTCTCTGTCTCCCATGCTAATGCACACACCATCATCCCGGTCACTTTCTTTATAAATAAAGATGACAGACCCTATGTTTATTTTTGCTATTTTATTTTTTTAAATTATGTATTTATGCCTGCGCTGGGTCTTCATTGCTGCGCTTGGTCTTTCTCTAGTTGTGGTGAGTGAAGATTACTCTTCGTGGGTGGTGCAGTGGCTTCTTTGTTGCAGAGCACGGCAACAGGTGCTCAGGCTTCAGTATTTGCAGTGCGTGAGCTTAGTTTCTCCACGGCATAGGGGATCTTCCTCGACCAAAGATCAAACCTGTGTTCCCTGCACTGGCAGGCAGATTCTTAACCACTGGACCACCAGAAAAGCCCCCATCCTGGTCACTTTGACTCAGGCCTGATTGTGTGCCTCTGCCAAGATGTTGTAGCTCCAGGGGGCAAGGCTTTGTCCTTCTGTCCCCCTGCCCAGTCGGAGCCTAGCACATGGTAGAGAACAGGTATCTTTGGATGGGTGAGCTGAGTGATGAAGAGGAAGTTGTCTTGAGAGATTTATGGTACCCGGAGAAATCTCACTTCTTGGCCAGGCCGACATTTGCTTTCTGCCTTCACCAGAGTATAGTGTTGGATCCTCTCAGCCACATTCTGCTCAGTATAGCCATCAAAACTCTCCATCATCTCAACTACTGCACCTATTTCTCTTACATTCTCTATTCCAACAAAGCGTTTTCCTCATGATTATATGAACAAGACACATTTTCATTTTCCTCCTAGTCTTTACATATGTTGTTCCTTTTCACAGGAAGTCCATCCTTTTCTCTGACGCTAAACCGTTTTTTAAAGACTTTTAAAGTTTAGAATACATTAAATTTACAGGAAAATTACAAAGATGGTACCAAGTGTAGCGAAGAATATGTTTAAGTTTACCTATGTAATTATCTTTGCTAGAGTTCTTTCTTTGTATTGTCTTAAGTGATTGTCTAGTGTATTTTCATTTCAACCTGAAGAACTCCCTTTGGCATTTCTTGTAGGAAAGTGAGTAAACAATAAACTCCCTCAGCATTATTTGTGTAGGAATGGTTTCAATTCTCCTTCATTTTTGAAAGGCAGTTTTGTCAGCCATAGAGTTTTTGATGACAGTTTTTCCCCACTTCAGCACTTAAAAAATGACATTGTACTCTTTTTGGCCTTAAAGATTTCTGATGAGAAAACTACCATTAATCTTGAAGATCTATTTTCCTTGATGGGTTCCCTTTTTTCTATTACTTTTGAGATTCTCTCTTTCTCATTGGCTTTTGACAATTTATTTATAATCCATCTCAGTGGGGACCTCTTTGAGTTTATCCTACTGAGGTTCACTGAAATTATTGAATATACAAACTTTTGTCTTTTATCAAATTTGGAAATCTTCTAGTTATTATTTTTCAAATACTGTGTCTGTTCCTTTCTCTTTCTTCTCTTTTTGGGATATCTGTCATGTATACTTTGGTACACTTGTCTCAAGAGTTTCTTAAGGTCTGTTGATTTTTCTTTATTTTTCTTCTTCCTCCTCTCAGAGGAGTAATGATTGAATCATTGAGTAATTGATAATTCTGATTGTTCTGTCTCTAAGTTAACTGATTCTTTCTTCTGCCTGCAAAAATCTACTGTTGAAATCCTTTAGTTTTTTTCACTTCAGTTATTTTTTTTTCAGCTTCAGAATTTATGTTTTATTTTGATACTATTTCCATATTGATATTCTCTATTATTTTCATACATCAGTCTCCTGATTTCCTTTAGTTCCTTGAGCATATTTAAGACAATTGATTTAAAGTCTTTGTCTAATATGGTCAATGTTTGTGGTTCCTAAGGAGGTAATTCCAGATATTTCCTTTGTGAATGTTCCACATTGTCTTGTTTTTTTTTTTTTTTTTTTGCATGCTTTATAATTTTTTGGTTATTGTTGGAAACTAGACATTTTGAGTAATATAATGTGATAATTTAGGGAATTATATTTTTCTCTTATTTAGGATTTCTTTTTGTTATAGGCTTTAGGTGTTAGTTTAATAACTTTTCTAGACTATGTTTGAGAGTCTGTGTATTTTTTCATTTCTTGTTTTCGGTTTTTAAAGTTTCTGTTCCATTAGTTTTTCTTAAGTAGTGTTTTGAGACATGTTTTAAATCATAGGAGAGAGACCAGGAGGGAAGAAGAAAAAAAGAAGAGGAGGGAGAGGAGGAAGAAAAGGAGGAAAAAATGTAGACGAGAAGGAAAGAAAAAATAAAAACAAATTTCTAGCTCATTTAAAAAATAAATTGGTTCTGTGTTGAGAAATTCCTTTGATTCTTATCCAGTTAGTTTCCAATTTTGCTTTAGCTTTCACTTCAGCCAGAGGTGAAAATTAAGTCTTTTAAAGTGTTTTCTGAGCATAATAATTGCCCTGGGCATGTGTTCATCTTCCTATTTTTCCTCATTATTACTGTTTATTTGCTAAGCTGTGTTGAACTCTTTGTGACCCCATGGATGCCTCTGTCTCTGGGATTTCCCAGGCAAGAATACTGGAGTGGGTTGCCATTTCCTTCTCCAGGGGATCTTCCTGACCCAGGAATCAAACCCACATCTCCTGCATTGGTAGGGGGATTCTGCACCTCTGAGCCACCAGTGTAGCCCGTATTTCTTTATACATGCGTTCTTTTAAACACTGTAGTTTCCCAAAGAAACTCTCTTCCTAGATTTTCCTTCTAGTCTATCAGTGTTTTATTTTTTGGTCTCAAAATATATTTTTTCCCCAGGTGGTCGTGTGCTGTTCATCTGCCTTTCTGAGTTTTTAAGTAATGCTTTGAGTGATTTTTTAGTTCGGCAAAACAAGGACAAGTGACTTTGTATGTCCTTTAGCTACCCCAGAGTGGTTAAAATAGAGAAAAACAGTTCGATAATATTGTTTTCTGTTCTCTTTAGGACTAGGGACTAGAGTCCTAGATTGAAAGCATGAGTTATGTTCAATACTGTGGTCAAACCAGGGAAGGGATTGGGAGGAGAGCAGTTAAAAAATACCAAATATATACTTCTTTCTTTACTTCTTTTTCTGTACTCCAAAGAGTGAAATATGCATCTTTAACTCACTTTATCCTATCTTTAAATAATATTATTGTTATATAACTTTCAGTTCAGTTCAGTCGCTCAGTCGTGTCCGACTCTCCGCGACCCCATGAATCACAGCACGCCAGGCCTCCCTGTCCATCACCAACTCCCAGAGTTCACTCAAACTCATGTCCACAGAGTCGGTGATGCCATCCAGCCATCTCATTCTCTGTCATCCCCTTCTCCTCCCGCCCCCAACCTTTCCCAGCATCACATTCTTTTCCAGTGAGTCAACTAATACCACTTGCCCACACTCTGGCCCTGTGTACAATTGGGCCATATATTTTATTTCAAACTTAGATAGAAACTCCCAAGTACAATTTTATTGTTTTCACTTTAAACAATAGAATATCATTCAAAAATTTTTTGAAAATAAAATGAAAAATAAAACAATTCATAAAACTATCTACTTATTTACCATTCCTAGATCTGTTTCCAACTGATATACTTTCACTTCAGTTTAATAAACTTCTTTATAATTTCTTAAAATGCAGAATTCCCAAAGGAATTCTCTTCAGTTCAGTTCAGTTCAGTTCAGTCGCTCAGTCGTGTCCGACTCTCCGCGACCCCATGAATCACAGCACGCCAGGCCTCCCTGTCCATCACCAACTCCCGGAGTTCACTCAAACTCATGTCCACAGAGTCGGTGATGCCATCCAGCCATCTCATTCTCCGTCGTCCCCTTCTCCTCCCGCCCCCAACCTTTCCCAGCATCAGAGTCTTTTCCAGTGAGTCAACTCGTCGCATGAGGTGGCCAAAGTATTGGAGTTTCAGCTTTAGCATCAGTCCCTCCAATGAACATCCAGGATTGATCTCCTTTAGAATGGACTGGTTGGATCTCCTTGCAGAATAAGGGACTCTCAAGAGTCTTCTCCAACACCACAGTTCAAAAGCATCGATTCTTCGGCGATCAGCTTTCTTCACAGTCCAACTCTCACATCCATACATGACCATGGGAAAAACAATTGCCTTGACTAGACGGACCTTGGTTGGCAAAGTAATGTCTCTGCTTTTTAATATACTATCAAGGTTGGTCATAACTTTCCTTCCAAGGAGCAAGCGTCTTTTAATTTCATGGCTGCAATCAGCATCTGCAGTGATTTTGGAGCCCAAAAAAACAAAGTCTGACACTGTTTCCACTGTTTTTCCATCTATTTCCCATGAAGTGATGGGACCAGATGCCATGATCTTTGTTTTCTGAATGTTGAGCTTCAAGCCAACCTTTTCACTCTCCTCTTTCACTTTCATCAAGAGGTCTTTGAGTTCCTCTTCACTTTCTGCCATAAGGGTGGTGTCATCTGCATATCTGAGGTTATTGATATTTCTCCCGGCAATCTTGATTCCAGCTTGTGCTTCTTCCAGCCCAGCATTCCTCATGATGTACTCTGCATAGAAGTTAAATAAGCAAGGTGACAATATACAGCCTTGACGTACACCTTTTCCTATTTGGAACCAGTCGGTTGTTCCATGTCCAGTTCTGACTGTTGCTTCCTGACCTGCATAGAGGTTTCTCAAGAGGCAGGTCAGGTGGTCTGGGATTCCCATCTCTTTCAGAATGTTCCACAGTTTATTGTGATCCACACAGTCAAAGGCTTTGGCATAGTCAATGAAGCAGAAATAGATGTAGCATTCATTTATTTGAAAAATGTTTATTTTAATTCAACTTTGAACAGTTTTTGTGCTGAATATTCAATTCTAAGTTGACTTTTTTTCTTTTAATATGTTAGAAATGTCACTCTTTTGCCTTCTGACTTGCATTGTTTCTGAGATGCTCAGCTACCATTTTTCATAGTTGGTTTTCTATATATTAAATGTTTTTCCTCCATACTTGCTTTTAGAATTTTTTCTTATATTTGCTTTTTTATCAATTTGGCCATGAATGACTTAATTACAGATTTAAAAAAATTATGTGATCCTTTTTGACCTTCTTGAAATTGAGTATATGTATTTTCCTGAAAATTTGAATATCTTCAGCCATTTATTAAATTTTTTGTCACTTCTCAACCTCATTTTTTTTTTCTGGGGTTCCAAATTGCACATATGTTAGATTACTTGATATTTGTCCACATTATTAATGTTTTGTTTGAAGATTTGAGGGAGTGATTTTTTTTTTTCAGTCTTTTCCCCTGCTCCCACCATACTTTATTTTATCAGATAGCTTACTTTGGATGTGTTTGTTGGTCTTTTCCTTTTCTGTGTTTCATTTGCAGTTGTATTCAGTTCAGTTCAGTTCAGTCACTCCGTCGTGTCCGACTCTGGGACCCCATGAATCACAGCACACTAGGCCTCCCTGTCCATCACCAACTCCTGGAGTTCACTCAAACCCACTTCCATCGAGTCGGTGATGCCATCCAGTATTAGTTACATACAACTTCATGAAAACTTACTTCAAAATCTAGCAGCTTAAAATAGAAACATGAATCATGTGGCTTAGTTGTATGGTTCAGGCTCACAGTCTCTCCTGAGACTGCAGTCAACCTTTCATCTGGGAATGCAGTCATCTCCAGGCTTGACTGGGGCTGGTGAATATACTTCAGTTTCACTTACTGATTTTTTTTTTCAATTAATTTATTTTTTATTGGAGGCAAATTATTCTACAATATTATATTGGTTGGTTTTGCCATACATTGACATGAATTCGCCCCAGGTTTACATAAGTTCCCCCTCCTGAACCCCCCTCCCACCTCCCTCCTCCCTTTATCCTCCCTCTGGGTCATCCCTGCATACCAGCCCCGAGCATCCTATAACATGCATCGACCCTGAACTAGTGATTCGTTTCACATATGACAACATACATGTTTCAATGCCATTCTCCCAAATAATCCCACCCTCACCCTCTCCCACAGAGTCCCAAAGACTGTTCTCTACATCTGTGTCTCTTTTGCTGTCTCGTATACAGGGTTATCACTTACATCTTTCTAAATTCCATATATATGCGTTAGTATACTGTATTGGTGTTTTTCTTTCTGGCTTACTTCACTCTGTATAATAGGCTCCAGTTTCATCCACCTCATTAGAACTGATTCAAATGTATTCTTTTTAATAGCTGAATAATACTCCATTGTGTATATGTACCAAAGCTTTCTTATCCATTCGTCTGCAGATGGACATCTAGGTTGCTTTCATGTCCTGGCTATTATAAACAGTGCTGCAATGAACATTGGAGTACATGTGTCTCTTTCAATTCTGGTTTCCTCGGTGTGTATGCCCAGGAGTGTGATTGCTGGATCATATGGCAGTTCTATTTCCAGTTTTTTGAGGAATCTCCACACTGTTCTCCATAGTGGCTGTACTAGTTTGCATTCCCACCAACAGTGTAAGAGGGTTCCTTTCTCTCCACATCCTCTCCAGCATTTATTGCATGTGGACTTTTGGATAGCAGCCATTCTGACTGGTGTGAAATTGTATCTCATTGTGGTTTTGATTTGCATCTCTCTGATTATGAGGGATGTTGAGCATTTTTTCATATGTTTGTTAGCCATCTTTATGTCTTCTTTGGAGAAATGTCTGTTAGTTCTTTGGCCCATTTTTTGATTGGGTCATTTATTTTTCTGGAATTGAGTTGCAGGAGCTGCTTGTATATTTTGGAGATTAATCCTTTATCAGTTGCTTCATTTGCTATTATTTTCTCCCATTCTGAAGGCTGTCTTTTCACCTTACTTATAGTTTCCTTTGCTGTGCAGAAGCTTTTGATTTTAATTAGGTCCCATTTGTTTATTTTTGCTTTTATTTCCAATATTCTGGGAGGTGGGTCACGGAGGATCCTGCTGTGATTTATGTCGGAGAGAGTTTTGCCTACGTTCTCCTCTAGGAGTTTTATAGTTTCTAGTCTTACATTTAGCTCTTTAATCCATTTTGAGTTTATTTTGGTGTATGGTGTTAGGAAGTGTTCTAGTTTCATTCTTTTACAAGTGGCTGACCAGTTTTCCCAGCACCACTTGTTAAAGAGACTGTCTTTTGTCCATTTTATATTCTTGCCTCCTTTGTCAAAGATAAGGTGTCCATAGGTGCGTGGATTTATCTCTGGGCTTTCTATTTTGTTCCATTGATCTATATTTCTGTCTTTATGCCAGTACCATACTGTCTTGATGACTGTGGCTTTGTAGTAGAGCCTGAAGTCCGGCAGGTTAATTCCCCCAGTTCCATTTTTCTTCCTCAAGATTGCTTTGGCTATTCGAGGTTTTTTTGTATTTCCATACAAATTGTGAGATTGTTTGTTCTAGTTCTGTGAAAAATATCGTTGGTAGCTTGATAGGGATTGCATTGAATGTATAAATTACTTTGGGTAGTATACTCATTTTTACAATATTTCTTCTTCCAATCCATGAACATGGTATATTTCTCCATCTATTAGTGTCCTCTTTGATTATTTTCAGTAATGTTTTATAGTTTTCTACGTACAAGTCTTTTGTTTCCTTAGGTAGATATATTCCTAAGTATTTAATTCTTTTCGTTGCAACAGTGAATGGAATAGTTTCCTTAATTTCTCTTTCTATTTTCTCATTATTAGTGTATAGGAATGCAAGGGATTTCTGTGTGTTGATTTTATATCCTGCAGCGTTACTGTAATCATTGATTAGCTCTAGTAGTTTTCTGGTAGAGTCTCTAGGGTTTTCTGTGTAGATGATCATGTCATCAGCAAACAGTGAAAGTTTTACTTCTTCTTTTCCAATTTGGATTCCTTTTATGTCTTTTTCTGCTCTGATTGCTGTGGCCAAAACTTCCAGAACTATGTTGAATAGTAGTGGTGAGAGTGGGCACCCTTGTCTTGTTCCTGACTTTAGGGGAAATGCTTTCAGTTTTTCCCCACTGAGGATAATGTTTGCTGTGGGTTTGTCATATATAGCTTTTATTATGTTGAGATATGTCCCTTCTATTCCCACTTTTTGGAGGGTTTTTATCATAAATGGATGTTGTATTTTGTCAAAGGCTTTCTCTGCATCTCTTGAGATAATCATATGATTTTTATTTTTCAGTTTGTTAATGTGGTGTATTACGTTGATTGATTTGTGAATATTGAAGAATCCTTGCATTCCTGGGATAAAGCCCACTTGGTCATCATGTATGATCTTCTTAATGTGTTGTTGGATTCTGATTGCTAGGATTTTGTTAAGGATTTTTGCATCTATGTTCATCAGTGATATTGGCCTATAGTTTTCTTTTTTAGTGGGGTCTTTACCAGGTTTTGCGATTAGGGTGATGGTGGCCTCATAGAATGAGTTTGGAAGTTTCTCTTCCTCAGCAATTTTCTGGAAGAGTTTGGGTAGAATAGGTGTTAGCTCTTCTCTAAATTTTTGGTAGAATTCGGCTGTGAAGCCGTCTGGACCTGGGCTTTTGTTTGCTAGAAGATTCTTGATTACAGCCTCTAGTTCTGTGCTTGTGATGGGTCTATTCAGATTTTCTATTTCTTCCTGGTTCAATTTTGGAAAGTTGTACTTTTCTAGGAATTTGTCCATTTCTTCCAGGTTATTCATTTTATTGCCATATAATTGCTGATAGTATTCTCTAATAATCCTTTGTATTTCTGTGTTGTCAGTTGTGATCTCTCCATTTTCATTTCTAATTTTATTGATTTGGTTCTTCTCCCTTTGTTTCTTGATGAGTCTGGCTAGTGGTTTGTCAATTTTATTTATCTTCTCAAAGAACCAGCTTTTGGCTTTGTTGATTTTTGCTATGGTCTCTTTTGTTTCTTTTGCATTTATCTCTGCCCTAATTTTTACGATTTCTTTCCTTCTACTGACCCTGGGGTTCTTCATTTCTTCCTTTTCTAGTTGCTTTAGATGTAGAGTTAGGTTATTTAGTTGACTTTTTTCTTGTTTCTTGAGGTGTGCCTGTGTTGCTATGAACTTCCCCCTTAGCACTGCTTTTACAGTGTCCCAGAGGTTTTGGGTTGTTGTGTTTTCATTTTCATTCACTTCTATGCATATTTTGATTTCTTCTATGATTTGTTCATTATTCAGCAGCGTGTTGTTCAGCCTCCATATGTTGGCATTTTTAATAGTTTTTCTCCCGTAATTGAGATCTAATCTTACTGCATTGTGGTCAGAAAAGATGCTTGGAATGATTTCAATTTTTTTGAATTTACCAAGGCTAGATTCATGGCCCAGGATGTGATCTATCCTGGAAAAAGTTCCGTGTGCGCTTGAGAAAAAGGTGAAATTCATTGTTTTGGGGTGAAATGTCCTATAGATATCTATTAGGTCTAACTGGTCTATTGTATCATTTAAAGTTTGTGTTTCCTTGTTAATTTTCTGTTTAGTTGATCTATCCAAAGATGTAAGTGGGGTATTAAAATCTCCCACTATTATTGCATTGTTGTTAATTTCCCCTTTCATACTTGTTAGTAATTGTCTTACATATTGCGGTGCTCCTATGTTGGGTGCATAAATATTTATAATTGTTATATCTTCATCTTGGATTGATCCTTTGATCATTATGTAGTTTCCTTCTTTGTCTCTTTTCACAGCCTTTGTTTTAAAGTCTATTTTATCTGATATGAGTATTGCTACTCCTGCTTTCTTTTGGTCTCTATTTGCACGGAATATCTTTTTCCAGCCCTTCACTTTCAGTCTGTATGTGTCCCTCGTTTTGAGGTGGGTCTCTTGCAGACAACATATATGGGGGTCTTGTTTTTGTATCCATTCAGCCAGCCTTTGTCTTTTGGTTGGGGCATTCAACCCATTTACATTTAAGGTAATTATTGATAAGTACGATCCCATAGCCATTTTATTTATTGCTTTGGGTTCAAGTTTATACACCCTTTCTGTGTTTCCTGTCTAGAAAAGATCCTTTAGCATTTGTTGGAGAGCTGGTTTGGTAATGCTGAATTCTCTCAGCTTTTGCTTGTCTGTAAAGCTTTTGATTTCTCCTTCATATTTGAATGAGATCCTTGCTGGGTACAGTAGTCTGGGCTGTAGATTATTTTCTTTCATCGTCTTGCCATTCCCTCCTGGCCTGAAGAGTTTCTGTTGAAAGATCGGCTGTTATCCTTATGGGAATCCCCTTGTGTGTTATTTGCTGTTTTTCCCTTGCTGCTTTTAATATTTGTTCTTTGTGTTTGATCTTTGTTAATTTGATTAATATGTGTCTTGGAGTATTTCGCCTTGGGTTTATCCTGTTAGGGACTCTCTGGGTTTCTTGAACTTGGGTGATTATTTCTTTCTCTATTTTAGGGAATTTTTCAACTATTATCTCCTCAAGTATTCTCTCATGGTCTTTCTTTTTGTCTTCTTCTTCTGGGATTCCTATGATTCGAATGTTGGAGCGTTTAACATTGTCCCAGAGGTCTCTAATATTGTTCTCATTTCTTTTAATTTGTTTTTCTTTTTTCCTCTCTGTTTCATTTATTTATACAATTCTATCTTCTAGCTCGCTTATCCTGTCTTCTGCCTCTGTTATTCTACTGTTTGTTCCCTCCAGAGTGTTTCTGATCTCATCTGTTGCATTATTCATTGTATATTGACTCTTTTTTATTTCCTCTAAGTCCTTCTTAAACCTTTCTTCCATCTTCTCAATCCTTTTCTCCAGGTTATTTATCTGTAACTCCATTTTGCTTTCAAGATTTTGAATCATTTTCACCACCAAAATTCGAAATTCTTTATCAGGTAGATTCCCTATGTCTTCCTCTTTTTTGTGTGTTGGTGGGCATTTCTCTTGTTCCTTTACTTGCAGGGTATTTCTCTGCCTCTTCATCTTGCTTCTATTGCTTTGCTTGGAGTGGCCTTTCCCTCTTCTGGCCACTTGTGGAGTTCTCTTTATTATGTAGTTTCCTCGCTGTGTGTGGGGTTGGACGGGTGACTTGTCAAGGTTCCCTGGTTATGGAAGCTTGTGTCGGTGTTCTGGTGGGTGGAGCTGGATTTCTTCTCTCTGGAGTGCAATGAAGTGTCCAGTAATGAGTTATGAGATGTCAGTGGGTTTGGAGTGACTTTGGGCAGCCTGTATATTGAAGCTCAGGGCTAGTTTCCTGTGTTACTGGAGAATTTGCGTGGTATGTCTTGCTCTGGAACTTGTTGACCCTTGGGTGGTGCTTGGTTTTAGTGTAGGTATGGAGGCGTTTGATGAGCTCCTATCAATTAATGTTCCCTGGAGTCAGGAGTTCTCTGGTGTTCTCAGGATTCGGGCTTAAGCCTCTTGCCTCCGGTTTTGGTCTTATTCTTGGAGTAGCCTCTAGACGTCTCTATCTGTCGTTTCCAAGGTGGTTCCCTCTGTTTTAGCTTCTGTTTGCTGGTCTCTTCAGTGTCTAATTTCCGCCCTGATACTAGGGGGTGGGTGGACACTTTTTAAGGCTCAGTTGTTCAGCCCTGTTCTGGGAAGGGAGGAACGCTGCAGACGAATATCTCTGGCATCTGTGGGGAGTGCTCACAGTGTCTCGGCCACACTGGGTTTGCCCCCGCTCACGGTGCATGTGCTGTCCCAGTCTACACTGCACAGACTCTAGGTTGCTCTGCCGGGAACTGTCCGAGGCTGGCGCCGGGTTGTATGCACTTCCCAGGTCTGAGCGGCTCAAGTTCAGGTTCTCAGGTACTCCACAAAGGCGCAGACTTGGTTGGGCC
Organism: Moschus berezovskii; assembly: GCF_049115385.1. Lineage (NCBI taxonomy): Eukaryota > Metazoa > Chordata > Mammalia > Artiodactyla > Moschidae > Moschus > Moschus berezovskii. Next base: position 74,093,690 of record NC_142466.1, on the reverse strand, counting down.
TGCCTTTTGTGCCTTCCCCGGTCCGAGCAGCTCAGTGGACCAGGTGTTTGGCGAGCGTGGGCTCTGCAACTTATCGCCTCCCCAGTCCCCACCACTCAGTTTTCTGGGTGTACAACCAGCGCACCTTCTCAGGGGGCTATCGACCGGCCCGAGCCCAAGAAGTCCTGATTAGCAACAAGCCTGCCTGCAGTTTGTATCAAATGCCTTTCTGGGTCCGCGGTTGCCCCCTCCGGCTCTGGCTGCCCTCCCTGCTTGTCTCAGCGGGGGATGAGGGATGGGGCAACCGCAGCTGGCTCACTCTGCTCCGTCCTTTATTCTGTGAGTGGGGCTGGCAGAGTCTTAGGTTAGAGCTTTCCGCCTTTTCGTGGGGAAGCTATCCCAGTCTGCTTTGCTCTCCCCAGTTCTCTCAAATTGTTCTCGCTGCATTCAAGCCCAGTCCTCTCTCTAAGCAGTTCAGCTGGCTCCTCCCTGCCCAGCCCCCGCTTGCTAATGGCGTATGCAGGCGTCTGCGCTGCTTCTTCGCTGGGAGTTACCCTTTGGCGGGTAATCTCCTTTTGAAAACAATGGGCTGCTTTTCTGGGTGCCTGACGTCCTCTGCCAGTATTCAGAAGTTGTTTTGTGGACTTTACTCCACGTTCAAATGTTCTTTTGATGAATTTGTGGGGGAGAGAGTGGTCTTGCCGTCCTATTCCTCCGCCATCTTGTTCCTTCCTCTTCACTTACTGATTTTTAACAGTCCTCAGTTCCCCGTTGACTGTGGCCAGAGATCTTGGATCCTTAACATGTGTGCCTTTCCATAGAACTGATTATATTAATAACATATCAATTTGTTTTTCTCACAGTGAGTGATAAGAGAGGGAGGGAGAAGGAGAGAGAGAGAAAGAGAATAATGAAAATGGGAATTGTTTATATCCTAAGTGACATATCAGAAATGACATATCATCATTTATATCATATGCTATTTTTTTATATATAGGTCACCTTCACTATAATATGAAAGAGAATTATACAAGGGTCTGAACACTAGGAGTCAAGGAACATCAGGAGGCTTTTTAAAGCTGTACAAGATAATTCAATTTTAGATTTTTTGGTCTTAGTTCCAGATATACTGTGTGTGTGTGTGTAGTTTTCATATCTCTTCTGAGATAGGACAATATATTCAGTAACCAGATCTCTTAGAGCATGTGGATTTTTAGACTACACTGTTTCTTTCATTTCTGGAACTGGAGTCCTCTAGTACATTCAACTCAGTTATTTCTTATTTCGTTTTGCTCTCATTTGTCATCTTACTGATAAATCCAGATCTCTCACTGTGTTTTCAACAGTGTCTACTTTTCTTTGTGTTGCCTTCAGTGGGTCAGAGTGTTTACTGCAAATATGGCATATTTGTAGGTATTCATTCAAACGTTTCTATTCTGCTACTTTGCATCATCAGCCAATTCTAAGAAAATGTATGCTGCCAACTTATTTACATTATTCCTTTTGTTCAAAGTAAGAGCTTGATGGTTTTGACATTCATGCTGAATCACCTCTTTTTGGAGATCTGAATGTGCCAGTTTTGAAATTTGCAGCTATCGGAGTGCTCTTGATTTCTTCTTGCTTGATTTTCACTACCTTCTAGTCCTCATAGTCTATGCTTCAGTTTGGTAGATATCTATTTTTATTGAGCATAGATTTATATTTCTTCTTCCTATTCCCTTTTATATGGGATATATTTTTGGGAGAACAGGCAGAGTCATCTTATCCTACCACTTTAAAACCTGAAGTCTTAGCATTTTTTGTTTCATATTTACTTAATCCACTGTGTAGAAACATTAATACAAAGAGTAAAACATTAATATAAAGAAAAAGTGCTGACTATCAGGCTCAACAACTTACCACCAGGATAATTTGCTACATATTTTTGTGTTTTGTTGCTAAATAACATATGAAAAAATAAGCTTTACCTTTGGTAAAAACTTTTGCCTTTCCTTTTACATTTACTGAGAAAATATGGAACACAGGCTAGTCTGAGATAATGTGAGCTCAAAAAAGAAGAAGAAAGGGTAAACAGTTTTGGATAATATGGGAGATTGTTAATAATTAAAAAATAATTTATGATATAAGGCTTTACAGTAATTGTCCAAGAATTTATCCAGTTGTGTGAGGACCCATTTGGTATAGAAGACTTCAGATTTGACATAGTTACACCTATGTATTCATTCCTATATGTTAGAGAACACTTTTTTATGAAATTTTTTTTTAAAACAAATAAGTCTGATGTGATTAAAATATTTCCAAATTAGATGCAATTTAATGCTAAAATATTGGTAGAGATAAAAGGAAGCAAAATGAAGTGGAATTACGGTTAACATCTGGTATATAATTCTGTGCTGGAGGGTAAACATAAACTAAAAATCTTATATTAAAAACTAAAGAATTTAAACCCACAGGATGCATATTCACTGCCAGATTTTAGGTACTAGCACATCTGTTGGATGATAAATGCAATAAACATAGTATGTTAGAATTCTGAAATTATACAGAGGGTAGCTTCATGACCCCAAAAGAGTAAATTTTTATGGAGGAGAAACTTTATGGACTTTTTACCAAAAAAGAAAATCAGGTTACAAAATTTTTCTCTCCTAAGAGAAAGCTGATAATGCTCTGAATTCTATTCAATAATGTGAAATTTACTGTTTTACCTATTTATGATGCAAGTATCCAGTGCTTCTAGGGCATGTAAAAACACAATATAAAATTTTAGACACATAGGTGAGTGCATCTAAAAGTCATTTACAAAATAGGTCTCCTCTTAAAGGCTAGTCAATAAATGTATGAATAAATGAATGATTAAGATAGCTCATCCTTTTTTACTACCTACCAATGAATATATATTTTTTCTACTTTCTATTTCATTAAGTACTTTTGACAAGATCACTTTAAATGCTTTATATTGTCAGGAATGTGAATAAGCATATGCCTTTGGGAGAAAAGTCAACATCAGGTAACTTTTCCAGTGGCATAGCACTTTAACTTTTAGGGACATATCCTAAGGAAATAACCATAGATATGTGCAGATATTAATATTAGATATTATTTATAATAGTGAAATATGTAATTGACCCCAATCTCCAACAATTATAGACTAATTTATGGAGTGTTGGATAAGTTATCAAGGTCAATATTCTGACCCCTCAGGAGTATAAGAGGGAACGGGGCAGATGCATCAGCTGGTGAAAGATTTGCAGAAAATTTTTCTGAATTTTGTCAAAGGAACTCAGAACAGATTAAACAGAGAAAAGAAAGTGTAAGTTAGGCCAATGGACTTCAAGGAGATGCTTTTGAGAGTTAGAAACAGTATCAGGGTCATGATAAGGGGAGGGACTTCCCCTGGGCAGAGCTTCATGGGTGAGGAAGGAAAAATGCACAAAAATGATACTGAAGAGCAGGTTTGTGTCACATGAAAAATTGATAAAGGCAGTGTGTAAAGATCTACCAAGTTTTTTTTTTTTTTTTTTCTATTATGTGAGACCTAGCAAATGAGCACTAGCCCTGCTTGCTCAGAAAATTGGCTTCAAATGGTTTGTTCAGCCCTCAGGGTGATGGTCCAGGTTGTTGATGCTGCCATCATCATCAATCACTAGAGTTGGAGAGGCTCTGCACCATGGGGCCAGCTGGGCAGGAAAGATTACTATGCTGAGTGCTGGCAGGACTGATTCAATAGGTATAGCGGCTGTGGGCCCCCATGGCTGCCTTTAGCATCTGAATGATGTAACCTGGATGTTTGAATGAGTCAACACCAGTAGGAGAAAGAAAATAATAAGGAATCAGCAGATGAATTCTTCTCCTTCTTTTCCATACTGTTCTGAGAAGTTGTGGTATAATTGGCAGTTCTAAAACTATCCTGTGATTGAGGGATTGGTTGAACTTACTGGCAAATGCTGGTCTGATGAGTAATACTTCCAATTTACTCTTCCTTCTTCCTTGCTTTATTTTCTCCTGTCTCCTACTTCTCTGAGATTGCATTACCCACCCCATGCAATGTTAGCACGTGAGTTGATTTTCAGGGGAACAGAGCTATCACAGAGTTATCTATATGAAGATAGATCTTCAGAACATAGAACAGAATAAAAATAAAAAGTAAGTTTTCACACATTATGATGAGACTATGAAATACTTAAATACTAACTAAGGAGAATAAGACAAGAGGGAATAAATGTCTAAGTACTGTAAAGGGAACTTGTCGTTCAGTTGCTAAGTCATGTCCAGCTCTTTGCAACTCCATAGGCTGCAGCACACCAGGCTTCCCTATCCTTCACTATCTCCCTGAGTTTGCTCAAACTCATGTCCATTAAGTCAGTGATGCCATCTAACCATCTTATCCTGTCATTACTTCTCCTCTTGCCCTTAATCTTTCCCAGCATCAAAGTCTTTTCCAGTGAGTCAGCTCCTCCCATCAGGTGGCCAAAGGATTGGAGCTTCAGCTTCAGCATCAGTCCTTCAAATGAATATTCAGGGCTGACGTCCTTTAGGATTGACTGGTTGATCTTGCTCTCCAAGGGACTCTCAAGAGTCTTCTCCAGCACCGTAGTTCAAAAGCACCAATTCTTCAGCCCTCAGGCTTCTTTACGGTCCATCTCTCACATCCATACATGACTATTGGAAAAACTGAAGGAAACTACTAAAATTAAAAAGAAAACAATTGAATGTTAAAGTAGAAACAATTTTGAGTTAGATAAGATAAACTATCTTACTGCGGGTGTTTTAAAGACTCATTCAGCTAGTAGACAAGTACTTATTCAACTCCTGAAGGCTTGGCATGCATGTCAGGGAATATGGACACTTCTTTGGATCTTTTTATCTTTTTTTTTTTTTTGTCTGTGCTATGCAGCTTATGGGATCTTAGCTCCCTGAGACAAGGGAGTGAAACTGTGCCCCCTGCAATGGAAGCGTAGAGTCTTACCCACTGGACCTCCAGTGAAGTCTTGGATATTTTCAAACTGGAAAAAAAAATCTCACAAAAACACCAGAAAGGATACTCCTTAAAAGAACAAAACAGGTACAGAGTTTCATAGACTCCTAGTCTCTCTCATTCTGTGATTGCATCTTGGTAGAATATTAAGAGCTTGCTTTCTGTCACACATAACAAAAGAGAAAATGCCAAAAGTTTCTCGTGAGTACCAAAGCTCATGACCAAGGCAGGTGAGACACTGATTTGGGACATGAGACTTGAAAATGAGAAAAAGAAGACTCACAGGTGACAGATGTACCAAGAGAAAAACAGAATGGCTTAAACTTAGGACAAATGATCAGGAAAAATGAAAATAAAGAAGACAACTGCAAAGATCTAAAATAAAATGAAGTTCATAATGAGCAAATCAAGAGAGGAGATGTCATAACACACAATGACAGTCATTCACTGTCCTCAAAGTGCCAGTTCTGAACCATTTTACAGAAGTTAAAGCATTCAAGCGACTGTAGGAAATGGAGATGTGCTTCTGATGGTTTTCTGTTAGTTTTTCCTGGAGACCTGAGACTGTCCTTAAGAGCTTCTATTGCTCTCCAGGTAGGAAAGCTTTCACTACCTGCCTACCCTCATGTCCTTGAAGGGTTGGTGGAAAAAAAACCTTTGTGCTTTCTGTTTGAAAACCCAATAAAGAAAATTAAATTCCTCCCATAAAACTAACAGAAGAGTAAAACTGATTTTAGGATTTTTTTTTCCCTTTTATTTTATTTTTTAAGTTGAGTGGCACTAGTGGTAAAGAATCTGCCTGCCAAGGCAGGAGAAGTAAGAGACACTGGTTCTATCTCTGGGTTGGGAAGATCCCCTGGAGGAGGGCATGGCAACCCACTCTAGTATTCTTGCCTGGAGAATTCCATGGATAGAGGAGCCTGGCAGACTATGATCCATAGGGTTGCAAAGAGTCAGACAGGACTGAAACGACTGAGCACATGCACACACAGCTGATTTACAATGTTGTGTTAATTACTGCTATATAACAAAGTGATTCAGCTATACAGATATACACATTCTTTTTTAAAAATATTCTTTTACATTATGCTTTATCATAGAGTATTAGACACAGTTCTCTGTGCCATACAGTAGGACTTTGTTGCTTATCCATTCCATATATAAGAGCCTACATCTTCTAACCCACTTTATCCCACTCCTACCCCTTCCACCGTGGCAATCACCAGTCTGGATTTTTCTTAATAAGAAATTAATCCGTTGTGTATTTCTAAATCTTTTAACGTGTTTATGAATACAAGTAAATCAAGCTGAGAAGAAAAGTGAAGGACCTAGTGGATAGTCAAGGAGACTGCGATTAGTCCTAGGTATGCTGAGGAAGTGCTGTGTTATGCTTAGTCGCTCAGTTGTGTCCAGCTGGTTCCTCTGTCCATGGGTATTCTTCAGGCAAGAATACTGGAGTGGGTTGCCATGCTTTCCTCCAGAGGATCTTCACAACCCAGGGATCAAACCCACATCTGCCTGCATCTCCCGCATTGCAGGCCAAATCCTTACCCACTGAGCCACTTGGGAAGCCCAAAAATGTATTGTACTTACCTTAATTTATAATACTTTATTGCTAAAAATGCTAACCATCATCTGAACTTTCAGTCAGTCATAATCATTTGGAGACTCTTGCATTGATGTTGATGGCTGCTGACTTATCAGAGTGGTGGTTGTTGAAGATTGAGGTGGCTGTGACAATTTCCTGACATAAAAAAACAATGAAGTTTGTTACATTGATTAACTCTCCTTTATGAACATTTTCTCTGTAGCTTGCAATGTTGTTTGATAATATTTCACTTACAGTAGGACTTTCAAAATTGGAGCCAGTTCTCTCAAAACTTCAGTTCAGTTCAGTTCAGTCACTCAGTAGTGTCTGACTCTTGGCGACCCCATGAATCACAGCATGCCAGGCCTCTCTGTCCATCACCAACTCCCGGAGTTCACTCAAACTCATGTCCATTGAGTCGGTGATGCCATCCAACCATCTCATCCTCTGTCATCCCCTTCTCCTCCTGCCCCCAATCCCCCCCAGCATCAGAGTCTTTTCCAATGAGTCAACTCTTCGCATGAGGTGGCCAAAATATTGCAGTTTCAGCTTCAGCATCAGTCCTTCCAATGAACACCCAGGACTGATCTCCTTTAGAATGGACTGGTTGGATCTTGCAGTCCAAGGGACTCTCAAGAGTCTTCAACACCACAGTTCAAAAGCATCGATTCTTCGGCGATCAGCTTTCTTCACAGTCCAACACTCACATCCATACATGACCACTGGTAAAACCATAGCCTTGACTAGATGGACCTTGGTTGGCAAAGTAATGTCTCTGCTTTTTAATGTGCTATCAAATTTGGTCATAACTTTCCTTCCAAGGAGTAAGCGTCTTTTAATTTCATGCCTGCAGTCACCATCTCCAGTGATTTTGGAGCCCCCCAAAATATACCATTGTGTTATCAACTACATTTTATATAATATTCTAAAACTTTCCTGATTGTTTCAATGATATTCAAAGTGTCTTCATCCAGGAGTAGGTTCCATCTCAAGAAGCCACTTTCTTTGTGCATTTAAGAAGCAACTTCTCGTCCATTAAGTTTTTATTATGGGATCTTAGCAGTTCAGTCACATCTTTAGGCTTCACTTTTGTTTTGGTTCCCCTTCACCACATCTGTAGTTAGTTCTTCCAGTGAAGTCTTGAACCCCTCAAATCACCCAAGGAATTTGAATCAAATTCTTTCAAACTTCTGTGTATGTTGATATTTTGACCTCTGCATGAATCATGAATGTTTTTAATGGCATTTAGAAAGGGAAATCCTTTCCAGAATGTTTTCAATGGATTTTACTCAGATTCATTAGAGAAATCACTATATGTGGCAGCCAGAGCATTACAAAATTTGTTTCTTATGTAAGACTTGAAGGTTGAAATTATTCCTTGACCCGTGGCTACAGAATGGATGTTGTGTTAGCAAGCATGAAAACATCATTATTCTCATTGTACATCTCCATCAGAATATTTGGGTGATCAGGTGCATTTTTAATAAATATTCATATTAAGGGAACTTTTTTCTAAGAAATAGGTCTGCAGTGGACTTAAAATATTCAGTTAACCATGGTTTTCAACAAATGTGCTGTCATTTAGGCTTTGCTGATCCATTTAGAGAGCTCAGAGAGAATCAGTTTAGTGTTATTCTTAAGGGCCCTAAGATTTTTGGAATGGTAAGTGAGTATTGACTTCAACCAGATGCATTAACCCTAATAAGAGAATCAATCTGTCCTTTGAATCTTGGAAACAAGTCGTTGACTTGTATTCTGCATCTATGGAAGTCCAAGATGGCATCTTCTGGCAATAGAAGAATATTTCATCTACATTAAATCTCCGTTATATAGTGTAGCCACATTCATTAATCTTCTTACCTAGAACTTCTGGAAAACCTGCCATAGCTTCTACATCAACACTTGCTGCTTCCTCTTGAAATTTTATGGTTATAAAAATGGCTTCTTTCCTGAAGCCTCATGTATTAACTTCTCCTAGGTTTAATTTTTTTTTTCTGCAGCTTCCTTACTTTTTTCACTCTTCATAGAAGTGAAGAGAGTTAGGATCTTGCTCTGGTTGAGGCTTAGGAAATGCTGTGACTAGCTTGGTATTCTATTAAGACCACTAAAACTTTCCCCATATCAGTAATAAGACTGCTTTGCTTTTTTTTTTAATCATTCATGTGATCACTGGAGTACCACTTTAAATTTCCTTCAAGAACTTTTTGTTTGCATTCATAACTTGAGAATGAATTGTCAAGGCAGACAAACCTTGGCTGGAACCCATGATTTCCTATTAGCTATGTAGCATTGGCATAGAGTGACCAGATGTCCTAATTTGCTGAGGGCTGAGGGGATTTCCTGGAAGGAAGGATTTTCGACTTCTCACACAGCTTCCTCACTAAGCCTAATCATTTCTAGATTTTATTAATAATTTAAAGTGAAAGGTATGTGACTCTTCCCTTTGCTTGAACACTTTGCTAAGCCACTGTAAGGTTATTAATTGGCCTAAATTTAATACTATCATACCTCAGGGAATAGGGAGGTCTGAGGAGAGGGAGATGGAAGAATGGCCGGTTAGTGGAGCAGTCAAACACACACAGCACTTGTCAGATAGGTTTGCTGTCTTATGCTGGCATTGTTTGTGATGCCCTCTCCAGTCACAATAGTAACATCAGAGATCACTGATCACTGTAACAAATATAAAAATAATTAAGTTTGGAGTATTGTGAGAATTAGCCAAATATGACACAGAGACATAAGGTGAGCAAGTGCCCTTGGAAAAGGGCATGAATAGACTTGTTGGAGGCAGGGTTTTCACAAACCTTCAACTTGTTAAAAAAAAAAAAAAGCAACATTTGTGAAGCAAGACAAAATGAGGTATGCCTGTAATGCTCTTATGATGGACTCCAGAGAGCTCCGTGTCCCACCCCCTCGCTATGTGAGGACAACCAGAAGAAGGTCTTTGATGAACTGGAAGTGGGATCCCACCAGGCTCCAGAACTGTGCACCTTCATCTTACACTTGCTGTCCTTCACAAGGACTATGAAAAATAAATTTCTATTGTTTATAAGCCATAAACTTCATGGTATTATAGTATAGCAGCCCAAATGGACTAAGAAAGTGAGATCTCTCTTTTTAATCTTTTCTTGCTCCAAGTGCTGAAATGCTTTCCCTTTTCCACCATCTACCCTCTCAGCATCAGTCTGCCCTTAGGTGCTTATTTGCACAAGAGGTTGCTTTGAAATCATTTTGTAATGCTTGGTGTCTTTCCTATGTTGTGGAAACTGGACCTAACCAATGCCCTTTGAATAAGGTTTTCCTTAATCAAAAAGAAAATTTTTAAAAGAAATTAACTCATTTAAATGTATACCCTACTGATTGACACTATTGAAATCAATTTCTTGTTTGAGAAATCCTTTGAAGGTAGAATACCTATTGAGTCAGTTTAGTGGCTTATTTTATGTCTAATTGACTCTCTCCTCTTGAATCTGTGAGAGATTTTTGACACTTTTTATACTGCCATTTTGTATCTATTCAGGAATTTTAAAGCAATTTTATTTGAGCCCAAGAGAAGAAATAACCAAGAATTGAGGTCATTTTAGTGTTGTAATTTTTGACCTTTTTATGTTATGAATATTTTTGAGAATCAGATGAAAACCATGGAATGTATCACATACAATGAAACTTATTCATCTACACACACTCATCTACAATTGCATGCAAAATTCCTCAGGTTTTTCAACCCCTTGAATCTGATTCACAAGCTTGTGTTGGAATCTCTACAAGGGATTATATGTCTTGGGAGGCAGAACTCAGAACAAAAGGAAGCAGTGATGTTTGTGTGACTACTCAATTTTTCTTTTATGCTCTTGAGATTATATGCTTTGTTTCCAATGGAAAAATGGGAGCATATATAACAAACAATGTGCATGTTAAGTCACTTCAGTCACATCCAACTCTTTATGACCATATGGACTGTAGCCCGCCAGGCTCCTCTGTTCATGGGATTCTCCAGGCAAGAAAACTGGAGTGGGTTGCCATGCCCTCCTCTAGGGAATCTTCCCAACCCAGGGATTGAACATGTGTCTTTTAGGTCTCCTGCACTGGCAGGCAGAGTCTTTATCACTAGCACTACCTGGGAAGCCCTATGCAACAATACCAGAGAATATTTATGTCACTTCTTAATATAGAAGAGCCTGATGAAAGAGCATCTGAAATGATTTATTTTCTGAGTCAATAATCTGAGTAATTAAAACAATTACAACAACACAAATTGAGAATAACTGGCCTAAATTAAAAAATTAAGGTAGGTGGAAATTTGGGCACCTTAAACAGATAATTCTCCTGAGAGGAGTTATGGCATTAGTATGATAATTGTTGGATAAGCTCAAGGAGGACCATGGAAAGAGATCAGAGATGGGCTGTTTGGAAATTGTGGACACTGGCATAAGCAAGCAAAAGAGCTTCATAAGGACAATATTATTTTAAACTTTCTAAACTTGTCTGGTTTATATATCCTTCCACCCAAATCATCATCCTTACTGATTTTATTTTGACTAGGTGACTTTTATTTTTAACATGGTATAGTTCAAGTATATGATATAGTTGTTACCCTAAAGTCTAGGAAAATTAGTAGCAAATTGTTGTTGTTTAGTTGCTAAGTCGTGGCTAACTCTTTGTGACCCCATGGACTATGGCCTGCCAGGTTTCTCTGTCCATGGGATTTCCCAAACAAGCATACTGGAGTGGATTGCCATTTGCTTCTCCATGGGTTCTTCCTGACCCAGGGATTGAACCCATATCTCCTGCTTGGTCGGCAAATTTCTTTATCACTGAACCATCTTAAGACAAGTATAAAATCAGATCAAGAAAACATAGCACACAACCATATGGCTTCAGGATGCGTTACCAGACTAAGAAGAAGGGGAAACCAATCTTCTCAGCAATTCCACTTTTTAGTCCATTCAACCACCATCTTTCCATTACCCATTAAGTATATTGAGTCTAGTTCTTTATTTTACTTTAATAATGTATTTTAACATGGCCTCTACAGTATGTAGGCTTCAGTAGTTGTGGAGCATGGGCTCTTGGGCCAATAGGCTCAGTAATACAGTACAGGCTTAGTTGCTCCATGGCATGTGGGATCCTCCTGGACAAGGGATTGAACCCATGTTCTCTGCATTGCAAGGCAGACTCTCAATCACTAGACCACCAGGGAATCCCCTTCATTTAAAAAATAATAATAATTTTTGCCTCTTTATTGGTATGTCTATTTGATGAAACGATGTCTTCATATCAGGCTTTAAGCATGATTTACTTTAGTTTTTGAACATATTTTTCAATGGTTGTTTTGAAGTCTTTGTCTTGTTAAATCTGACATCTGGTTTTTCTCCAAGGCAGTTTCTGTTCCTTGCTGTTTCGCCTGAGTATGTGTCAAACATTGCTCTTCCTTTACACCTCTCATACTGTTGTTGAAAGTTGAATATTTTAGGTAATATATTGTAGCAACTCTGGATACTGATTCCCCTCACTACTCTCCTGATTTGTTGCTGTTTGCTTGTTTGTTTAGTGATCTGCTAAGATATATTTTTTTGAAGTCTGTTTCTTCCACACTGTGAAGAAGTGTGAAGCCTCAGAAGGTCCATGAAGCTTCTCACGATGTCAACTTGGAAATGGACTTTGTATGTTGGGTATACTACTAACATTTTTCTTGGGTTTATCTTGAACAATTTAAAAAAAACCTAGAAATATAAGAGTTTAGAATTTCCATTTTCTTTTAATATACTAAACATGTTCCTTTAAAAAAATAGCATCATTTTTTTTTAAGATCAAGATTTTTAATGGCTGCTCTTTTACCTTATGTTGGTACAACCAGTTGTCTAGGGAGGCCCTTAACCATTCTTGCTGCTATAATTTTCTGTCTTCTGTACTCTGCTACCCTACTCTCTGTTAGCAGAGTTGTCATCCTAAAGCACAAATATGATCTTTGCCAGGATTCTGTTGTATTAATACATAAATGAGTCTGCTGGATATGATGGCACATGGCTCAAGCTACCCACCTTCAGTGTGCTGGTCTTGAGGGTAGGGTGCCTTTCCTAAGCCTTATCATGGAAACTGAGGCCTTCAAGTACTACCCCAAGCCTTTCTTATTAATGAATCATTTCTACCTGTATAAGTGCTTGCTCTCCCTTGTGCTACCCTGAATATTCTTGCCTCTGTCCTGTGCTTTTGCATTATGCCACTACAAATTCTTATCTCCCTTCTGTTAGAGAGTTACTGCTACAGACCTGTCCCTGGGGCTTCCAGCCAAATATTCTTCTTTCTTCCCCATACTAGAGGAGGTCTTTGTGATGAGTATTTTCTAGGGAGATTTGTGCTCCAACAAAATTATCTCTTTAGATCACTGTATTCATTTAGTAATTACTTTAGACATCTGATCATTTTCTCCTATTTCCTTCTTTTTTTGTTAAAGGCCTCCTCTGTGCCTGGAAATACCACCCTATGAAAGTGTTGATATGCCTTTCACACAGAATAATCATGTAGAGAAATGGTCCTACTATAATTTTCTTCCTGGGGCAATCATTGTGGCTTTTCAAATGTAACATTTCTTGTTTTTCATTAATTAAAACACGTGAAGTGTTTTATTCTTCTAAAAAGAACTTGGTTGTTACTGGCAATTATTTAATTTTTTTCAAAAATAAAAACAATGTGGGGGTAATATAGGGGTATCAAGCAGTGAGTGTCTCTTCAAAGAATAGCAAGAAGCAGGACACCATGAGACTTGACTGCTTCAGGTATAGATGTGGCAGCTTCTATTTATGAAACCTGAAAACAGCTTTATTCTATACACAAAAGGAGAAAAAACTTTTAGAGACAGAATTTAACAGGTAACTCTGCATTCATTAAATAGCTACGCACAGGACTACGATCCATTGTATGTGTCTAGGTGCTCAGCCGTGTCCGACTCTTTGTAACTCCATGGACTGTAGCCTGCCAGGTTCCTCTGTCCATGGGATTCTCCAGGAAAGAATACTGGAGTGGATTGCCATTTCCTACTCCAGAAAATCTTCCTGATCCAAGGATCAAGCCCACATCTCTTTCATTGACAGGCAGATTCTTACCAACTGCACCACCTGGGAGGCCCTGCAATTCATTAGTTAACAGATAAGAATTTGAGTCAGGCTATAACCCACTCCAGTGTTCTTGCCTGGAGAATCCCAGGGACGGAGGAGCCTGGTGGTCTGCCGTCTATGGGGTCGCACAGAGTCGGACACGACTGAAGCGACTTAGCAGCAGCAGCAGCAGCATAAGCTTCCCTCCTTCAGGATCACCTCATAGACTATTTCAAGCATGCTGTTTGTTTCTGATGTTGGTGGGGAAGGTAGATGTATCAGGAAGAAGGAGCCAATTAGATATTTTGTTACTGCCATGTTGTTACCAAATCCAAGCTTGCTCTACTCGCCCAGATGACAGGCCAATGAATCTGAGAGACAAGGTGTTGAGGCAAGGAAAACGACTTTATTCGGAAAGCAGCTGACTGAGAAGATGGCAAGCTAGCGCCTCAAAATAACCATTTATCGGGGTCTGGATGCCAGGTACTTTTATAGATCAGAGAGAACGAAACAATGAGAAACTGAAGTCAAAGGCAGGATAGAGAAGGAGAGGCAGTGGGGAAATAAAGTGAAAGGGTCTTCAGTCTTGCAAAACACCTTCAAGGGAATGGCCAGCCTTTGGAAGAGGTGTGATAATCTCTTCTATTCAAAGATAGGCAGGGACAAACTCTCTCTCCATGAGCTAAACAAAATTCAGAGTCAAGCAGAGGGGCAGGGTCCTCCAGGCAAGCTAGTAAGTATGACTATAATAATAGGAGCAACAGAAAAGCAAGTCAAAGAGACCGTTTCCAACATGGAGTCAGAGTTGGCTTCTTCCCTGCAACAATGTTTAGTGAAATTGATATAAAGTCTTTCCAAGAAAGATTTCCTTTATTAACTTGAACTTAAATGACTTTTTCTCTGACTCTTCTCAAGACATTTTATTATACAGAGTGAAGTAAGCCAGAAAGAAAAACACCAATACAGTATCAGTTCAGTTCAGTCGCTCAGTCGTGTCCGACTCTCCACGACCACAAGAATCACAGCACGCCAGGCCTCCCTGTCCATCACCAACTCCCGGAGTACACTCAAACTCATGTCCATCGAGTCGGTGATGCCATCCAGCCATCTCATTCTCCATCGTCCCCTTCTCCTCCCGCCCCCAACCTTTCCCAGCATCAGAGTCTTTTCCAGTGAGTCAACTTGTCGCATGAGGTGGCCAAAGTATTGCAGTTTCAGCTTTAGCATCAGTCCCTCCAATGAACACCCAGGATTGATCTCCTTTACAATGGACTGGTTGGATCTCCTTGCAGTTCAAGGGACTCTCAAGAGTCTTCTCCAGCACCAGAGTTCAAAAGCATCGATTCTTCGGCGATCAGCTTTCTTCACAGTCCAACTCTCACATCCATACATGACCACGGGAAAAACCGTAGCCTTGACTAGACGGACCTTTGTTGGCAAAGTAATGTCTCTGCTTTTTAATATACTATCAAGGTTGGTCCTTCCAAGGAGCAAGAGTCTTTTAATTTCATGGCTGCAATCAGCATCTGCAGTGATTTTGGAGCCCCCAAAAATAAAGTCTGACACTGTTTCCACTGTTTTTCCATCTATTTCCCATGAAGTGATGGGACCAGATGCCATGATCTTTGTTTTCTGAATGTTGAGCTTCAAGCCAACCTTTTCACTCTCCTCTTTCACTTTCATCAAGAGGCCTTTGAGTTCCTCTTCACTTTCTGCCATAAGGGTGGTGTCATCTGCATATCTGAGGTGATTGATATTTCTCCCAGCAATCTTGATTCCAGCTTGTGCTTCTTCCAGCCCAGCGTTCCTCACGATGTACTCTGCATATAAGTTAAATAAGCAAGGTGACAATACAGTATACTAACGTATATATATGGAATTTAGAAAGATGGAAATGATAACCCTGTATACGAGACAGCAAAAGAGACCAGATGTATAGAACAGTCTTTGGGACTCTGTGGGAGAGGGTGAGAGTGGGATGATTTGGGAGAATGGCATTGAAACATGTATGTTGTCATATGTGAAACGAATCACCAGTTCAGGGTCGATGCATGTTACAGGATGCTCGGGGCTGGTGTGTGGGGATGACCCAGAGGGAGGATAAAGGGAGAAGGGAGGTGGGAGGGGGGTTCAGGAGGGGGGTTCAGGAGGGGGAACTTATGTACACCCGGGAGGATTCATGTCAATGTATGGCAAAACCAACCAATATAATATTGTAAAATAATTAGCCTCCAATAAAAAAAAAGCCTATGCCATTTTCTCCTTACAAAATATACTTAAAGGGATCCCCAAATTGTATACACTATCAAAACAGAGATGTCTTTTCTTTACTTCTTGGGTGGAAAAATTTCAAATACTACAAGCTTTAGTAACAATCTGATGTCCAATGCCTTAGGTAAAGACACTTAAATATAAAGAAGGTAATATACTTTAAAGATGCCTCAGTTCAGTTCAGTCGTGTCCGACTCTCCGCGACCCCATGAATCACAGCACGCCAGGCCTCCCTGTCCATCACCAACTCCCGGAGTACACTCAAACTCATGTCCACAGAATCGGTGATGCCATCCAGCCATCTCATTCTCCGTCGTCCCCTTCTCCTCCCGCCCCCAACCTTTCCCAGCATCAGAGTCTTTTCCAGTGAGTCAACTCGTCGCATGAGGTGGCCAAAGTATTGCAGTTTCAGCTTTAGCATCAGTCCCTCCAATGAACATCCAGGATTGATCTCCTTTAGAATGGACTGGTTGGATCTCCTTGCAGTATAAGGGACTCTCAAGAGTCTTCTCCAACACCACAGTTCAAAAGCATCGATTCTTCGGCGGTCAGCCTTCTTCACAGTCCAACTCTCACATCCATACATGACCACGGGAAAAACCATTGCCTTGACTAGACGGACCTTTGTTGGCAAAGTAATGTCTCTGCTTTTTAATATACTATCAAGGTTGGTCATAACTTTCCTTCCAAGGAGCAAGCGTCTTTTCATTTCATGGCTGCAATCAGCATCTGCAGTGATTTTGGAGCCCAAAAAAACAAAGTCTGACACTGTTTCCACTGTTTTTCCATCTATTTCCCATGAAGTGATGGGACCAGATGCCATGATCTTTGTTTTCTGAATGTTGAGCTTCAAGCCAACCTTTTCACTCTCCTCTTTCACTTTCATCAAGAGGCTTTTGAGTTCCTCTTCACTTTCTGCCATAAGGGTAGTGTCATCTGCATATCTGAGGTTATTGATATTTCTCCCGGCAATCTTGATTCCAGCTTGTGCTTCTTCCAGCCCAGCGTTCCTCATGATGTACTCTGCATATAAGTTAAATAAGCAAGGTGACAATATACAACCTTGACGTACACCTTTTCCTATTTGGAACCAGTCTGTTGTTCCATGTCCAGTTCTAACAGTTGCTTCCTGACCTGCATACAGGTTTCTCAAGAGGCAGGTCAGGTGGTCTGGGATTCCCATCTCTTTCAGAATGTTCCACAGTTTATTGTGATCGACACAGTCAAAGGCTTTGGCATAGTCAATGAAGCAGAAATAGATGTTTTTCTGGAACTCTCTTGCTTTCTCCATGATCCAGCGGATGTTGGCAATTTGATCTCTGGTGCCTCTGCCTTTTCTAAAACCTGCTTGAACATCTGGGAGTTCACGGTTTATATACTGCTGAAGCCTGCCTTGGAGAATTTTGAGCATGACTTTACTGGCGTGTGAGATGAGTGCAATTGTGCGGTAGTTTGAGCATTCTTTGGCATTGCCTTTCTTTGGGATTGGAATGAAGACTGACCTCTTCCAGTCCTGTGGCCACTGCTGAGTTTTCCAAATCTGCTGGCATATTGAGTGCAGCACTTTCACAGCATCATCTTTCAAGACTTGAAATAGCTCAACTGGAATTCCATCACCTCCACTAGCTTTGTTCGTAGTGATGCTTTCTAAGGCCCACTTGACTTCACATTCCAAGATGTCTGGCTCTAGGTCAGTGATCACGTTATTGTGACTATCTTGGTCGTGAAGATCTTTTTTGTACAGTTCTTCTGTGTATTCCTGCCACCTCTTTTTAATATCTTCTGCTTCTGTTAGGTCCATACCATTTCTGTCCTTTATTGAGCCCATCTTTGCTTGAAATGTTCCCTTGGAATCTCTAATTTTCTTGAAGAGCTCTCTTGTTTTTCCTATTCTGTTGTTTTCCTCTATTTCTTTACATTGATCACTGAGGAAGGCTTTCTTATCTCTCCTTGCTATTCTTTGGAACTCTGCATTCAGATGCTTATATCTTTCCTTTTCTCCTTTGCTTTTCACCTCTCTTCTTTTCACAGCTATTTGTAAGGCCTCCTCAGACAGCCATTTCGCTCTTTTGCATTTCTTTTCCATGGGGATGGTCTTGGTTCCTGTCTCCTGTACAATGTCACGAACCTCCGTCCAGAGTTCATCAGGCACTCTATCAATCAGGTCTAGTCCCTTAAATCTATTTCTCACTTCCACTGTATAATCCATTGTATAATAGAGTTTTGTCAAGAGAATGCACTGGTCATATAAAACACCCTCTTCCAACAACACAAGAGAAGACTCTACACATGGACATCACCAGATGGTCAACACCAAAATCAGATTGATTATATTCTTTGCAACCAAAGATGGAGAAGCTGTATACAGTTAGCGAAAACAAGACCAGGAGCTGACTGTGGCTCAGATCATGAACTCCTTATTGCGAAGTTCAGACTTAAATTGAAGAAAGTAGGGAAAACCACTAGACCATTCAGATATGTCCTCAATCAAATCTCTTATGATTAAAGATGCCTAGAAATGTATTAATCTGCTTGGGTTGCTTTAATAAAATACTGCGGATTCAGTAAGCTTAAAGAACATATGTTTCTCATAATTCTGGAGGCTGAATGTCTAGCATCAAGGTGCTGACAGATTCAGTTCCTGGTGAGGACCCTTTTCCTGTCTTGCAGGTGGCCACCTTCCTGCTGTGTCCTTACATAGTGGAGAGAGTGAGCAAACTGTAGTCTCTTAAGGACACTAATTCCAATATGGGGGCCCCACTCTCATGACCTCAGTTCAGTTCAGTTCAGTTCAATCGCTCAGTTGTGTCCGACTCTTTGCGACCCCATGGACCTCATCACATCAGGCCTCCCTGTCCATCACCAACTCCTGGAGTTTACCCAAACCCATGTCCATTGAGTCAGTGATGCCATACAACCATCTCATCCTCTGTTGTCACCTTCTCCTCCTGCCTTCTATCTTTCCCAGCATCAAGGTCTTTTCCAATGAATCAGCTCTTCCCATCAGGTGGCCAAAGTATTGGAGTTTCAGCTTCAACATCAGTCCTTCCAATGAACACTCAGGATTGATTTCCTTTAGGATGGACTGGTTGGATCTCCTTGCAAGGGACTCTCAAGAGTCTTCTCCAACACCACAATTCAAAAGCACCAATTCTTCGGACCTGAAAGTTATGACCAACCTAGACAGCATATTAAAAAGCAGAGACATTACTTTGTCAACAAAGGTCCATCTAGTCAAGGCTATGGTTTTTCCATTGGTCATGTATGGATGTGAGAGTTGGACTATAAAGAAAGCTGAGCGCTGAAGAATTGATGCTTTTGAACTGTGGTGTTGGAGAAGACTCTTGAGATCACTTGGACTGCAAGGAAATCCAACCAGTTCATTCTAAAGGAGATCAGTCCTTGGTGTTCATTGGAAGGACCGATGTTGAAGCTGAAACTTCAATACTTTGGCCACCTGATGCAAAGAGCTGACTCATTTGAAAAGACCCTGATGCTGGAAAAAATTGAGGGCAGGAGGAGAAGGGGACGACAGAGGGGATGAGATGTTTGGATGGCATCACCAACTCAATGGACATGGGTTTGGGTGGACTCAGGGAGTTGGTGATGAACAGGGAAGCCTGACATGCTGTGGTTCATGGGGTCACAGACAGTCGGACACAACTGAGTGACTGAACTGAACTGAACTGACTAGACGGGCCTTTGTTGGTAAAGTAAGTTCTCTGCTTTTTAATATGCTGTCTAGATTGGTCATAACTTTCCTGCCAAGAAGTAAGTGTCTTTTAATTTCATGGATGCAGTCACCATCTGCAGTGATTTTGAAGCCCCCCAAAATAAAGTCAGCCACTGTTTCCACTGACCTCATCTAAACTTGATTACCTCCTAAAGGCCTACCATCAAATAGCATCACTTTGGGGTTTAGAGCTTCTGCATATGAGTTTGAGGAGTACATAACAGGTAACCCCCTACATTTATCATTGGATTTTAAAATAATCATAGAACCCATTTCTCCAGCTTGTGTAGGATATATGCTCCTATACAGGGCTTCTAAGGTGGTGCTAGTGGTAAAGAATCCGCCTGCCAATTCAGGAGATGTGGGTTCGATCCCTGGGTTGGGAAGATCCCCTGGAAGAGAAAATGATACCCCAGTTCAGTATTTTTGCCTGGAGAATCCCATAGACAGAGGAGCCTGGCGGGCTGTCGTCCATAGGGTTGCAAAGGGTTGGACACGACTGAAGCGACTTAGCATGCACACATGCTCCTATACACTGGGAGAGGATTAACCACTTCTCTCTGAGAATCAGAGTTCAGCAATCCTGGGATAAACTTAGCAGACACTAGTCTCTCTCCCTTTTTCAGTCCTTTTTTTGGGTATGATCAATATACCTTGGAATTAATGCATTTCAAGCATATAATTCAACAGAGGATTCCTTCTGTAAGTATTGAGGGAAGCCTTTTTTTTCCCTTCTTTTATTAAATTTGTTACAATATTGCTTCTGTTTTATGTTTTGAGTTTTTTTGGCTTTGAGGCATGTGAGATCTTATCTCTCAGACCAGGAACTGAACCTATACCCCCTGAATTGGAAGGTGAAGTCTTAACAACTCGACTGCCAGAGAAGTCCTCAAGGGAAGTTTATTCCTAAATGAAACAAAAATGTGATAAAGGTGGATGTTTGGAAGTCATTCATACATAAAGAGAATTGATTTATTGATTAATAAATTTGTAAAAAAATAAAAAAATTGATTAGTGACAATGACACTCAGAAACATGAACATTTATACTATGAACTAGACACCTAGATTATTTTGTGAGAAATTCTTCATGGGATAATTGTGAACGAATTTTGGCTGTTTTTCTTTGTTGGTTTAAATATAGGTCTTGGCTATTTGCATGCTTATATTGCTTTTTGTTGTTGTTTTAAATTTTTTATCTTATATTGGAGTTTAGCCAGTTATTAATAATGTTTTGACAGTTTCAGGTGCACAGCAAAGCCATATGACCCTGCAATCCCACTCTTGGGCCTATGTCTGGAGAGAATTATGGTCCGAAAGGATACCTTTACCCTAATGTCTGCAGAGCTGTTTGCAATAGCCAAGACATGGAAGCAACCTAAATGTCCGTTGACAGAGGAATGGATAAAGAAGATGTGATGCATAGATATCACATGGCTGAGTAATGTGATATTACTATTAATGGAATATTACTCAGCCATTAAAAAGAATTAAATATTACCATTTGCAACAGTATGGATGGACCTAGAGATTGTCATACTGAGTGAAGAAAGTAAGTCAGACAGAAACAGAAATATTGTATGACATCCCTTATATGTAGAATCTGCAAAAAAATGATACAAATGAACTTATTTACGAAATAGACTTAGAAAACAAACTCATGCTTATATTGTTTTCCATGTTTTCTTTTACTCAGTTCAATTCAAAATGGGCTCATTTATGATAGAACTACATGGGGAATAATTTCCCTGTGGGTTTAGCATTTGGCTAGGATACAGGTAGGGTGAAAGTTATGGGAAAAGTGGAGTGGAGGCGTTGGCTGAGTCCACAATGACTAAGTCTTTAACAGGAAAGCTTTTGCATTTAGTCTGGAATTTTGTAACATAGAATCGAATTCTATTTGTCTTGTTTAGGTTGCTGTGTGGGTACGGTGACTGTCTTCTCCCCTGTACACTGTGTGTTCTCACTACCTGTTGCCTCTGTACACAGACAGGCAGCTGCAATAATGAGGTGTAATAAATCAGGTGCTGAGCTCATGGCAGGAGTTACAAATTATTCAAGACTTTCCCACGGGAACTTGGACTAAGAATATTCAGGTAATGCTGCAATCAATCACAGAGTAGAAAAACTGCCTCAGTCTGCCAAGCGAAATCAGAGAAGGCTGTCTCAGAACCTTGCCAGGTGACCTTGTGGTAGGTGAGAGCAGCAAGGGAGCTTGTTCATGAAAATCATAAGGTGATAGGATACTATTCAGACACCCTCTCCTAATGGAAATTTTGAGTGTATCACCCACACTTTCCCTCTTTTCTAGCAGAAGCAATTGTGATAAAATTACCTTGGAAGAACATTGGAAGTTTATTTTTGGGACTACTCATCTCTTGTTCAATAGTAAGTGAATATCACTGTGCTTGAAGCATTACAGTCAGTTTGAGTTATAAACAAAAGCAAAACACATTGTCTTTAATCTAGAGCTTCAAAAAACTACATTCCAATGTTTTCTGCTTTCTATCCCTCTTATCTGGAAAAGAAAAACTGCACTTTGTATTTAATATTATATAAAAATCAGAATTGTGTGCTTAATTGCTCAGTCGTGTCCAACTCTTTGCAACCCCATAGCCCACAAGTCCTCTGTCCATGGGGATTCTCCAGGCAGGAAAACTGGAGTGTGTTGCCATGCCCTCCTCCAGGGGATCTTCCCAACCCAGGGATTGAACCCAGGTCTCCTGAAGCAGGCTAATTCCTTACCGCCTGAGCCACCAGGGAAGGCTAAAATCATAATTACTCATTTGTTTACGGTTGTTTGCCTTCAGGTACCTGGGAGAGGAGGGGATGTGTTGATGGAGGGAGGGCTCCATGAAAAGTCACGTGTTTAAGTAAGTTGTTTCAACTTGATTATACAGGACTTATATTGGGTTGGTCAATAAGTTCGGTCAGATTTTTCCATAAGATGTAATGGAAAAATATGAGCAAATTTTCTGGACAACTCAATACTTTTAATTGATGTCTTTAAAACTAATGTCAAATACAAAAGAGAGTTATGTTAAACAAAAGTCCTCAAATGCTGGCCCTAGTAGTGGGGAATAATTTTGGAACAGGGAACATGGTTATTATTATCCTTATTATCTACTTTAGTAATTCACATGGCAAGAGTATTGTACATAGCCCAGGAAGTGAAAATGCTGTCAATACAGGTATTGTATAAACATTATGTTTAAAGATAAAACCAGCATATTTAGACTTTAAGAATTTAGATATGAAATTAGGAATATTTACACTGTGACAAGTAAGAAATGAAGAAATATCTCAGACGTTGTAAGCATGAGATATTTGTAACCCTAAGTGTTAAGACTTGGGTTGCTGTAATATTGAATGGTTTGCCTTGGAAACGAACAGAAATCATTCTGTCATTTTTAAGATTGCATCCAAGTACTGCATTTTGGACTCTTTTGTTGACCATGATGGCTACTCCATTTCTTCTAAGGGATTCCTGCCCACAGTAGTAGATATAATGGTCATCTGAGTTAAATTCACCCATTCCAGTCCATTTTAATACACTGATTCCTAGAATGTCTGTGTTCACTCTTGCCATCTCCTGTTTGACCACTTCCAATTTGCCTTGATTCATGGACCTAACATTCCAGGTTTCTATGCAATATTGCTCTTTACAGCACCGGACCTTCCTTCTATCACCAGTCACATCCACAACTGGGTATTTGTTTTGATTTTGCTCCATCCCTTCATTCCTTCTAGAGTTATTTCTCCACTGATCTCCAGTAGCATACTGGGCACCTACCGACCTGGGGAATTCCTCATTCAGTATCCTATCATTTTGCCCTTCGATACTGTTCATGGGGTTCTCAAGGCAAGTATACTGAAGTGGTTTGCCATTCCCTTCTCCAGTGGACCACTTTTGGCTGTGGTCCATGTGATCAGATCGACTAGTTTCCTGTGATTATGATTTCAGTGTGTCTGCCCTCTGATGCCTCCTCGCAATACCTACCGTCTTATTTGGGTTTCTCTTACCTTGGGCGTGGGATATCTCTTCACAGCTGCTCCAAGAAAGCACAGCTGCTGCACCTTACCTTGGATGAGGGGTATCTCCTCAAGGCCGCCCCTCCTGACCTTGAACGTGGAGTAGCTCTAGGCCCTCTTGCACCCGCACAGCCACCGCCTATTGGACGTGGGGTAGCTCCTCTCGGCCGCTGGCCCTGGCCTCAGGCTTCGGGTAGCTCCTCACAGCCGCGCCTCTTTGCGTGGTCGGTTGCGCTCTGCGCCGCCAGGGCCGGCTTCTCTCGCATCTGCACCGCCAGGGCTGGCGTTACCTATGCCCCAACCAGTAACGCTGAAGAAGCTGAAGTTGAATGGTTCTATGAAGACCTACAAGACCTTTTAGAACTAACACCCAAAAAAGATGTCCTTTTCATTATAGGGGACTGGAATGCAAAAGTAGGAAGTCAAGAAACACCTGGAGTAACAGGAAAATTTGGCCTTGGAGCACGGAATGAAGCAGGGCAAAGGCTAATAGAGTTTTGTCAAGAGAAGCACTGGTCATAGCAAACACCCTCTTCCAACAACACAAGAGAAGACTCTACACATGGACATCACCAGATGGTCAACACTGAAATCAGATTGATTATATTCCTTGCAGCCAAAGATGGAGAAGCTCTATACAGTTAGCAAAAACAAGACCAGGAGCTGACTATGGCTCAGATCATGAACTCCTTATTGCCAAATTCAGACTTAAATTGAAGAAAGTAGGGAAAACCACTAGACCATTCAGATATGACCTAAATCAAATCCCTTATGATTATACAGTGGAAGTAAGAAATAGATTTAAGGGTCTAGATCTGATAGATAGAGTGCCTGATGAACTCTGGATGGACGTTCGTGACATTGTACAGGAGACAGGGACCAAGACCATCCCCATGGAAAAGAAATGCAAAAAAGCAAAATGGCTGTCTGAGGAGGCCTTCAAATAGCTGTGAAAAGAAGAGAAGTGAAAAGCAAAGGAGAAAAGGAAAGATATAAGCATCTGAATGCAGAGTTCCAAAGAATAGCAAGGAGAGATAAGAAAGCCTTCCTCAGTGATGAATGCAAAGAAATAGAGGAAAACAACAGAATAGGAAAAACAAGAGATCTCTTCAAGAAAATTAGAGATTCCAAGGGAACATTTCATGCAAAGATGGTCTCAATAAAGGACAGAAATGGTATGGACCTAACAGAAGCAGAAGATATGAAGAAAAGGTGGCAAGAATACACAGAAGAACTGTACAAAAAAGATCTTCACGACCAAGATAGTCACGATAACGTGATCACTGACCTAGAGCCAGACATCTTGGAATGTGAAGTCAAGTGGGCCTTAGAAAGCATCACTACGAACAAAGCTAGTGGAGGTGATGGAATTCCAGTTGAGCTATTTCAAATCTTGAAAGATGATGCTGTGAAAGTGCTGCACTCAATATGCCAGCAAATTTGGCAAACTCAGCAGTGGCCACAGGACTGGAAAAGGTCAGTCTTCATTCCAATCCCAAAGAAAGGCAATGCCAAAGATGCTCAAACTACCGCACAATTGCACTCAACTCACACGCTAGTAAAGTCATGCTCAAAATTCTCCAAGCCAGGCTTCAGCAATATGTGAACAGTGAACTCCCAGATGTTCAAGCAGGTTTTAGAAAAGGCAGAGGAACCAGAGATCCAATTGCCAACATCCGCTGGATCATGGAGAAAGCAAGAGAGTTCCAGAAAAACATCTATTTCTGCTTCATTGACTATGCCAAAGCCTTTGACTGTGTGGATCACAACAAACTGTGGAACATTCTGAAAGAGATGGGAATACCAGACACCTGACCTGCCTCTTGAGAAACCTGTATGCAGGTCAGGAAGCAACAGTCATAACTGTACATGGAACAACAGACTGGTTCCAAATAGGAAAAAGAGTACGTCAAGGCTGTATATCGTCACCCTGCTTATTTAACTTCTATGCAGAGTACATCATGAGGAACGCTGGGCTGGAAGAAGCACAAGCTGGAATCAAGATTGCTGGGAGAAATATCAATCACCTCAGATATGCAGATGACACCACCCTTATGGCAGAAAGTGAAGAGGAACTAAAAAGCCTCTTGATGAAAGTGAAAGAGGAGAGTGAAGAGGTTGGCTTGAAGCTCAACATTCAGAAAACAAAGATCATGGCATCTCGTCCCATCACTTCATGGGAAATAGATGGGGAAACAGTGGAAACAGTGTCAGACTTTATTTTTTGGGGCTCCAAAATCACTGCAGATGCTGATTGCAGCCATGAAATTAAAAGATGCTTACTCCTTGGAAGGAAAGTTATGACCAACCTTGATAATATATTAAAAAGCAGAGACATTACTTTGCCAACAAAGGTCCGTCTAGTCAAGGCCATGGTTTTTCCCGTGGTCATGTATGGATGTGAGAGTTGGACTGTGAAGAAAGCTGATCGCTGAAGAATTGATGCTTTTGAACTGTGGTGTTGGAGAAGACTCTTGAGAGTCCCTTGTACTGCAAGGAGATCTAACCAGTCCATTCTAAGGGAGATCAATCCTGGGTGTTCATTGGAAGGACTGA
This sequence comes from Moschus berezovskii, assembly GCF_049115385.1. Taxonomy (NCBI): domain Eukaryota; kingdom Metazoa; phylum Chordata; class Mammalia; order Artiodactyla; family Moschidae; genus Moschus; species Moschus berezovskii. The sequence continues at coordinate 74,067,463 of NC_142466.1, read as the reverse complement.
TGCTAAAGCTGAAACTGCAATACTTTGGCCACCTCATGCGACGAGTTGACTCACTGGAAAAGACTCTGATGCTGGGAAAGGTTGGGGGCGGGAGGAGATAGCTGGATGGCATCACCAACTCTGTGGGCATGAGTTTGAGTGAACTCCGGGAGTTGGTGATGGACAGGGAGGCCTGGCGTGCTGTGGGGTCGCAGAGAGTCGGACACGACTGAGCGACTGTACTGAACTGAACTGAAGTGTTAAGACATTGTAAAATTGATGACTACAGCAATTATGCATTTCCTATACACACACCTCTTTGAAATATATGTAGCTTTACTGTCCATCCTTTAAGAGTCTTTTATCCCATTTATTTACCTAGAATGGTCTTGTGACTGGCTTTGTCTGAAAGAATGTGGAGTGAGTGATATTTGTGGCAATCTGATCTTAGACTCAAGGGGAGTTGTAACTTCCTTTTCTCCCATAGAATGTAGTCTGTGTGAGGAAGTCTGGAATAACCTCATAAAATGTGAGTCCACATGGAGCTGAGATGAGGTCTCCTAGCTGAGGGTCTCCCTGGATGAATCAGTCCCCATTTGAAAGGCCACCTGAATATTCTCAGATGAGACAAGCAAAAGAACTTTAAAGCTGAGCCTGGCCCAAATAAAATTGTGAGCATAAAAAGTGGTTTAGGCACTTCTCAGGTATGTTGTTATGCAGTGGGAGATAACTAACACAGTTATTCTAAATGCCAGCATGCAAGGTTAAGTCTAGTAAAAGAACTAAGGATTCATGATCATGTTCTTTGTTTCTCTTAAAAGCTCTGTTTAACTAGTTTTCTGGTCTTGATCAACTGTTGTAAGAGACTATGTAGTTAGGAATGCTCAGCATTATCGACCTACAATAGGCTGTTCTTAAGGCATTTTATATATTAATCAGTTTCACTATATGGCTTCCATTACCTCCATATGTTTAATCCTACCTCTCCTTCCAGTCTGGCATCCTCTTTTTGTAGACAGGAAGACTACAGGGTCTATCATTTGTTGATCTTTGAGTCTCTGGTTCTCAGCAGATTGCCGTCCACACGCACTGTTCAGTGGGCAGTTATTGATTGACTGGGTACATCTTTGTTGTGCTTCTGCCAGAGTCTATGGTCTTTGCTGGCAGGTAACTCATTCTCTGACTCCAGGATCCACCTAACTGCTTGGTCTGTGGCAGAAAATCAATACTTGCTTGGGATTGATTTATGCCTTTTGCTTATTTCTCTAATCTCTTTCAAGGAAAAGTAGAGGAAAGTTATATATAAAAATAAATGATTTTACTTTTGTGAGAGCCAAAAAAAGTACAGTGTGAATATGTCACCTTCAAGGAATTCCTGGCTCAGATCCCTGAATGTTAAATGGTAAAGTAACAGAAAGTACTCTAAGACTTCTGCAGAGAGAAGGGGAGCATCATTTCAGGAACAGATAAAAGTAAGTTTCCTTTTAAAATCTCCAGTTTATGTATATGTTTATGTATGTGTTTATGTTTATGTATATATAAAGTGAAATATGCATTGCAAGTGGGTTCCATCTCACAAAAGTGAGAGCTTCCTACTCTTCCTGTCAATGCCTGACAGGTCACGTTTTTCTTGCATACGCTGCATGTCGCTTCAGTCGTGTCTAACTCTTTGTGATCCCATCGACTGTAGCCCACCAGGCTTCTCTGTCCATGGGATTCTCCAGGCAAGAATACTAGAGCGGGTTGCCATACCCTCCTCCAGGGGATCTTCCTAACCCAGGGATCAAACCTGCCTCTCCTGCATTGCAGGCAGACTCTTTACCACTGAGCCACCGGGGAAGCCCTGCTGTTTTCCTTAATACTCATCAGTATCCCATCTGTCCCCTGCTAGCATAGGTGACTCTAAGAAGAGACCCTCCACTGTGATGGTGGCCTGGACTAGAAGGATGCTGAGGAAGACGCAGGAACAAATTGCCTCACTTCGGTTCTGAAAGTGAACAGAAGCCCAGACAAGTAGTAGAGACAAACCAGCAGGGCCTTTGGGTTCTAGACATTGCCCTATTATGCTCAACCCCCTCTCCCAACCAGCTTTCTAAGATATTCCTTCTTAGATTCTTTAAAGTAACAAAACAATCCTGTTTTGAGGGAGAGGAAAATGACTGATGTGTGATGTACAAACTGCCCACATACTCATTAAAGGTCTTATAATGTATATAGTCAAACCTTTGGAATTAATGAGAAGGATGTTGGTGGTGGAGATTTAGGAAGGATCTAGAAGCTCCAATACTTTGGCCACCTGATGCGAACAGCTGACTCATTGGTAAAGACCCTGATGCTGGGAAAGGTTGAAGGCAAAAGGAGAAGAGGGTGGCAGAAGATGAGATGGCTGGATAGCATCGCTGATTCAGTGGATATAACTTGGAGCAAACTCTGGGAGATAGTGAAGGACAGGGAAGCCTGCTGTGCTGCCAGCCATGGGTGGCAAAGAGTTGGACAGGACTTAGCAAGTTGTTGTTCAACAGCTCTCTTTAGGGGGTTTCATGTTCCTGTGACCACCTACAGAGCTAGAATTCACATATAAGATTCTTTAGCATCAGGCCAGTGAAACAGGGTCCTGAGAACCAGCTAGCTCTGAAGATGGAAGATACCAGATACATATGACCATAAGCCTAAATGAAATGCATTGAGATCTCATTTAGATTGTGAGATCCAGATGTTTGAATTAGGAAAAATACAGGTTTGCTGGGTGTTCCTATTTCAATATGGACTGAGGGGATAAATGTCACATGTAAAGATTTTTGGAAAGTACAATGTGATGACCTCAGCATGCAGGGAGTAGACTAGGATTTCAAATCTCACCAATGTTTGCTTTTGGCTGATATTAAAAATAGTCCTTCCAGACTTTTTTGTTTGTTTTCACCTTTTGGCTATTGTGAATAGTGTTGTTATTAACATTTATATAGAAGTTTTTATTTACACATCTGTTTGGAATATATGGGGCCCTGGTGGCCAAGATGGTAGTCTGCCTGCAGTGCAGGAGATGTGGGTTCTATCTGTGGGTTGGGAAGATCCCCTGGAAGAGAAAATGGCAACCCACTCCAGTATTCTTGCCTGGTTAACTCCATGGAGAGAGGAACCTGGTGGGCTACAGTCCAAGGGGTCACAAAGAGTTGGACACGACTGAGCAACTAACACTTAGAATATGTACCTAGGAGTAGAATTGTAATAATTTTAAGTTTACATTTTTTAGGAAATGTCAAAATGTTTTCCATTACTGACTGTACCAATCTTCACTCCTACTAGCATTGGACAAGGGTTTTGATCTTTCCATATGCTTGCCAATGGTTCATGTTTTCCATTGTTTTGATCATAGCCATTCTAGTGGATATAGAGTGGTATCTTATTATGGCTTTGATTTGCATTTCCCCAATGAATAGTGATGTAGAGCATCTTTTCAAGTGGTTGGTGACCATTTGCATAGCTTCTCTGGAAAAATATCTATTCTAGTGCTTTGCTTGTCTTGTAATTTGTCTTTTTGTCATCGAGTTGTATGTAACTTGATATTTCCTGTTCTTGCCCTTTATTCAGGGTTCTCCAACCTCCGGGCCATGGACCAATACATCCTGTCAGATCCGCAGTGGCATTAGATTAAAAAAAATAAAAAGCACAATAAAGGTAATGTGCTTGAATCATCCTGAACCATCTCTCTCAACCTCAGTCCTTGGAAAAAATTGTCATCTACAAAATCGGTCTGTGGTGCCAAAAAGGTTGGGGACTGCTGCATCTGAGTGAGATCTTGCAATATGTACTCTTTTGTCATAGGTTCCTTTTGCATAACATTATGTTTGTGTATTCATCTGTATTATTACATGTAGTGGTAGCATGTTTATGCTAGTTGCTATGTTGTTTTCCACTTTACATTTGCAACTTATTCTCCTTCATGTTTTTGATGAGCATTTCATAGTTTGCAGTTTGAGACTATTCCAAATCACACTGTAATAACAATTCTAACATGTTTCATAGTGAACATTTCTATACATTTCTGTTGGTTCTGGCAGCTATGGAAGGACTGATTGACAGCAGTTTATATCACAAAGCAAATAGTCTGAGTGATCTGGAGCCTTGGATACAGCTGTTATCATGGGTTGTTATTTCTAACAGAGCAGTTTCCTTTAAGGAGGACCCATGACACTTAGCAACAACCTCTCTCTCTAGTGGAAAGTATGTTGATGCATAGATATTTGCATCTCTAGGTTGTAAGCTTTACTTTTTCTCTTTCTTTTTTATTTAAGTATTGTTGATTTTCAATATTATATTCATTTCAGGTATACAACATGGTGATTCAATGTTTTTTACAGATTATACTCCATTTAAAGATATTATTATAAAATATTGGCTATATTCCCTGTGCTGTACAATGAATCCATGTAGCTTACTTATTTTATATATAACAGTTTATGCCTTTTAATCTCTTACCCCATTTTGTCCCTCTCCCTTTCTCTCTCCCCATTGGCAACCACTAGTTTGTGCTTTAAACTGTGAATCTATTTCAGTTTTGTTATAATTACCTATTTGCTTATAGCTTCCATGTAGAAGTGATAACATATAGTATTTGTTTTTCTCTGTCTGACTGATTTCACTGAGTGTAATACCCTTCAGGTTCATCTATATTGCTGCAAATGGCAAAATATCCTTTTTCAAATGGCTGGGTAATAGTCCACTGTACATATACCACATGTTCTTTATCCATTCATTTATTGATATACACTTCGCTTGCTTCTAAATCTTAGTTAATGTAAATAATGCTGCTATGAACATTGGGGTTGCCTGTATCTTTTTGAAATAGTGATTTTTTTTTAAAAATTGGATATCTATACCCTGAAACATGTTGTTGAGTCACTAAGGAGTGTCTGACTCTTTGTGACCCCATGAACTGTAGCCCACTAGGCTCCTCTGTCCATGGGATTCTCCCGGCAAGAATACTGGAGTGGGTTGCCCTTTCCTTCTCCATACTGAAGCATAGAGTAGCTCTATTTTTAGTTTTTTGAGGGACCTCCGCACTGTTTTCCACAGTGACTCACCAATTTATATTCTTCCCTACAGTGTATTAAGATTCCTTTTCTCTACATCCTCACCAGCCAGGTAATAGAATTTCTAAGGCCAAAAATAAAGTCTTATTTTTGTTAGTTCTTCTGTCACAAACAGGATTGTTCCTTCTGTACAGTTAATGGATGCAATGGAAGCATATAGACTAGATAATTATGAACTACTAATCAAAATGAAAGATCTATACTTAATATCTTAAGGCTGCTAAGACGTGGTTTTCTTTCTTTTCTTCTTGCCCCTAGAATTGTTGAGTCTGTAATTTTGACTCCTGTATGGAATGTTCTTATATGCAGCTAATCAGCATCTTTAATTTCAGGTCACTGTGCAGATCCAGAGTGCAGAATTTCTGCAACAGTCCTCTATGGACATCTTTACACCAGTACTAGACATTTTTTTCTTAGTGCTTTAAAAATACTTTAAATTATTTTGTTAGTTATTTCCTAGTAACTCTGGAGCAGATGAAAGTCTTAAATGATGAATTTCCCTTCATTTCCTTTGAAGTAAGAAACATAACCATGCTTTTTTAAAATTATATTGAAGGATAATCTAATAAGATAATTGATTTATGGTTTGAAGGGGCAGGGGGTATAATATATATGTTCTTATCATTATCTTGTACGCCACTAATAAAGAGACCAAACAAAATTTCCTTAGAGGAAACGTATCCGAATGGCAATGTAACATATTTTTGCTAGGGAAACTTTTCTTGAAACTCTCATTTGGACATATGAGTTTGTTTTTCTGACAGTTCTATTCCTATGAGTTTGAAAACATTCTCTATTAATTATGGCCATATGATATAGATGAGATATACTTAGTTCATTGATAAACTATTCTCAGTCCTGAATTAATCATGGTGTGTTATAGATTATTTAGTAGATCTGTTTGTTAAATGACTGCACCTCCTGTTCTTGGACACAGCTTAGCATAGTGAAAAATTGGAGATTCTAGAATTGGACAGACCTGGTTCTCTTTATTGGTTGATTGTCCACTGACTACTTAATCTTCCTGAGTCTTATTTAAAACAGGAATGATAACATTTGCCATGGAGGGCTTATGTAGATTAAATTCCTTTAGCAAAAAACAGTACAAAGAACCCTCCACACAGTAATCAAGGAAGAATCACCTTTCCTTGCAAACGTGTACCATGCATGCAGGAAAGAAACATGGTACCTAAAAACAAGAAACGTTAAACACTTAAAGACTTGAAGGAAGGCTTCACGAAGAGAAAGATGAAACATTGCCAGAAAACAAGGACTGGCTTAGTCAGGATTGATGGGAACGTGAGACTTGACCCTTTTCTGACTGGGTGGTCGGTGTTTGTACAGGAATAGTTGGTCGGAGCCAGACATGCAGAGCTGTGTGGCACGATGGGGTTGGTTCTCCTCATTCTCCCTCAGAAATGGGTGGTCCTGGGAGTGGACATTGGGAGGTGTTCTTAGAAGAAGGAAACCTAGAAGGGTTATATTCCTTTTGAGTGTTTTTAATTGATAAACCCTGTAATGTGCCTTTGGTGTCTAGGGTCTCCCATTCTTGGAGGATAAGAGCAGACTGGAGGAATAGCAGTCTCTAAGTGGGAGGAGACGGGGACGACAGAGAATGAGATGGCTGGATGGCATCACCGACTCGATGGACGTGAGTTTGAGTGAAGTCCGGGAGTTGGTGATGGACAGGGAGGCCTGGCGTGCTGTGGTTCATGGGGTCGCGGAGAGTCGGACACGACTGAGTGACTGAACTGAACTGAACTGAAAGAGAGAGAAGGATCACATTTTCCTTCCTTTTTATATCACCGGTACACAGAATCTGTCTTTCTCAGGGGTATATTGAGTAAAAAGAAGGCCTCCTAAAAATCAATCAAGCCAGAGTTTTGGAGCCAAACTCTGGAGCAGAAGTGGTTGACAACTGTGGCCAGTGGAGAGCGCCTCCTGGGATCCTGAGCCGTGTCACTGTCCTGTAACTTTCAGTGCAATTTCTCTTTTCCCAGGAACCAGAGTTCTTGCCCTGCTCATCGACTTTGTGACCCTGCCTGTGTCATTGTACTTTTTATGGATACTTCTTCCTTGGTTTTATAAATACAGTGCATCCTAGTTCAGTTCAGTTCAGTCGCTCAGTCATGCTAAACAACATGTAAATAATAATGTATGCACCATCACAAATTATTATTTATATTATTTGTCATTATTATTTATCCATTTCATACTTTATGAGGGTATTTTAGACTTTTCAAGGTGCTGCTGTGCATGTTTGCTCAGTCACTTCTGTTGTGTCCAACTCTTTGCGACCCCATGGACTGGGCCACCAGGTTCCCCTGCCATGGGATTCTCTAGGCAAGAATACTGGAGTGGGTTGCCATGCTCTTCTCCAGGGGATCTTCCCAACTCCGGAATTGAACCTGTGTCTCTTACATCTACCTGCATTGGCAGGTAGGTTCTTTATCATCAGTGCCACCTGGGAAGCCCTCAAGGTGCTGCTACCTGCTGCCTTATTCTCTGCTGATGGGTTGGGTCCATGGTTTCTGTTTATTGCTGCATCCATTGCATATTCTCAGCCACTACTCTCCGTGTGACCCAGACCTTGGCAAGAGGTTTCAAGGTGTGTCATTCTTGCAGTAAGATGTTGTCAAATCTTATGGAAGGGGCACAATATGTTCACCTAGTAACTGACACAGTGAGCCCTGCCTAGAGGTGAGTTCCTTTTCTCTTCTGAGGATGTCTCTGTGATTTCTCTTTTTTGTTTGTTTGTTTCCAGCAATAATTCTACTCGGAAATTGGGAAGACAATTCAGCTATGGTTCTGGCCACATATTGGATGAGTTGGGCATTGATTCAGGCCCCGTGTCTTAACCACTTTACCAGAATGGATTGGGATGTGTTTCTCTAAGGAGTAGCATTTTGTTATGTGACAACTGGAAAAGGTGACATATAATATTCTTACTTCTTTAGCATAGAATTTCATGTGGCCTCTCATGATCCATTTTCTAGTACCCTTCCTTTACTGAAAGAAAAGAAAAGGCAATCAGTGCTTAGGCTTTCATTTGCTTCAATTATGACTGATGTCAGGAATAAATCACAGATCCCAAGTCAAGAGTACCTGGGAATTATTCCCTCTAAATTCTCCAAATCATCTCTTACTTTGCTGTCTTCCCAGTAGAACACTTTGTATCTGTAATGGAAATTAAATAGTACTGTTTATCCACAGGCCTCATACAGCAAATCATGTGAAGATGGTCATGTTATTATAATTGCAGTTTTTGAATTATACATTTGTGCACATGCATGTTTGTGCCCAGTTGTGTCTGACTCTTTGTTACCCCACGGACTGTAGCCTGCCAAGCTCCTCTGTCTGTGGGATTCTCCAGGCAAGAATACTGGAGTGGTTTGCTATTTCATCCTCCAGGGGATCTTCCCCACCCAGGAATAGAGCCTACATTTCCTGCATCTCCCACATTGCTGATGGATTCTTTACTGCTGAGACACCTGGGAAGATTTATACATTTAGTAATTGTTTATCTAGTGCTATCATATGATAGTATATTAAAAAGCAGAGACATTACTTTGCCAACCAAGGTCTGTCTAGTCAAGGCTATGGTTTTTCCAGTGGTCATGTATGGATATGAGAGTTGGACTGTGAAGAAAGCTGAGGGCCGAAGAATTGATGCTTTTGAACTGTGGTGTTGGAGAAGACTCTTGAGAGTCCCTTGGACTGCAAGGAGATCCAACCAGTCCATTCTAAAGGAGATCAATCCTGGGTGTTCGTTGGAAGGACTGATGCTAAAGCTGAAACTCCAATACTTTGTCCACCTCATGCGATGAGTTGACTCACTGGAAAAGACTCTGATGCTGGGAAGGATTGCAGGCAGGAGGAGAAGGGGACAACAAAGAATGAGATGGCTGGATGGCATCACCGACTCAATGGACATGAGTTTGAGTGAACTCCGGGAGTTGGTGATGGACAGGAGGCCTAACGTGCTGTGATTCATGGGGTCACAAAGAGTCAGACATGACTGAGCGACTGAACTGAACTGAATCATATGTCAGGCACAATTCTTGGCATCGGCTATATAATAATGAACAAAACAACCCAAGATACCTGCCCTCTGGAAGCTCTGTGATTGAAGGTACTCCTACTTTATGGAGAAATAAACACAAAACACAGCGTTTATGCAACTTGCACGATCACCCGTATTAGTTGTTCAGCAAAGTTTGGATTTAAGTCTAAGACTTATCTCAAAGCTAAGATTCTATTAGTTGTCTCAAAATCTATAAATGATCCAAATAATGAACATAAAAAACACATTCTGTAGTGTTTTATGTAGAAAATAATATAAATATTATTTTAAATGTTAAAAAAAGGGAAGAACAAATCTTCACTAAAAAGTTTGTGGACTTCCCTGATGGTCCAGTGGTTAAGAATCCACCTGGCAATGCAGGTGATGTGGATTCGATCCCTGATCTGGGAAGACTCCACATGCCACAGAGCAACTAATCTGTGTGCCCCAACTACCTAACCCGAGCTCCAGAAGCCATGCTCCACAAAGGAAGCCAACTTGGTGAGAAGCCCACACACTGCAAAAGAGAGTAGCCACTGCTTACAGCAACCTGAGAAACTTTGAGCAAAGCAACAAAGACCCAGTGCAGCCAACAAAATAACAAGTTTGTGATTTATTCCTGAATTCAGCCTTTACTGAGACAAGTGAAAGCATCAGCACTGATTAGCTTTTCATTTCTTTTAATAAGAATACCAGAAAAATGAAAGTAAATTTGTTTCAGAGGATCTGCCAGACAATGGAAAATGGAAGCACTGAGGACAGGCAAGCATATGTCAACCACTGAGTGTAATCCACTCACAGAAGAATCTTATCTGTCATGGATGAGTTGTTAAACCTCACAGGGGAAAGGTGAATTAGAAAGAGCCTGCAGAGAAACTCAGAATACAATCCAATCTGCTTAATGGGGCTTCTCTGGTGGCTCAGATGGTAAAGAATCTGCTTGCAATGCAGGAAATCTGGGTTTGATCCCTGGGGTGGGAAGATCCCCTGGAGAAGGGAATGCAACCCACTTCAGTATTCTTGCCTGGAGAATTCCATGGAGCCTGGTGGGCTATAGTCCATGGGGTTGCAAAATGTTGGACACGAATGAGCGACTTTCACCCTTACACCCTTAGTCTACTTAATATGATGGCATTTTCCGAGGGTCAGAAAAAGAAAATCAGTGGGTAAAACAGTTATTTTTTTCAGGCATTTGTTAGAAACCAGAGAGAATTCCCTGGACTTGAGATATCAGTAGAGAAGTTGAAATAGATCACAAGTTACTTCGTAGTGACACGATGTTGTGAATAGTGTTCTTCTCTGCCCTTCACAGCACTCTGCTTTTCTGCAGTAGAGATGTACTTGGATTAATGATAATTAGGCCATGGTTTTTCTTGTCTCAGTAATTAATGTCCTGTCGCTTGGGAGACAGTTTGATACAGTACCCCATTCCCACATATGTGGGTCTGGAATAGCAGGGGAAGGCATTCTGAGGAGCAAAATAAAAGTAAAATAATCAAAGGCTTATAATATTAAAAAGGATGAGATATTTTTTACATTGCCTGCTTTGGTCAGTAACGTTTTAGTACTAGAGGGGACAGAAATTCTCATTTCAAAGTGAAAAACAAAAGGTATAAAACAAAGGGATAAAGACTATTGTACACTTACCTTTGGCATTTGGCAAAAATCAATGATTTTAATATTCTTAGAAGGTACCTGTTTCTCAACTTCCTAAAAAACCAAACATAAACCTGTCATATAATCCAGCCATTCTATGCCTAGATGTTTCCCATGACAAATAAATCATATATCCGCACAAAGACATGTATATGGATGTTCATAGCAGGTTTACTGATATCAGCCCAAACCAGTAAATAACCCCAATATCTGTCAACAAGTGAATGGATAAAGAGAGTATGATATATCCCTACAATAGAATAATACACAATAATAAAAGGGAGTTGGTACATATAACAGCATGATTAATCTCAATTATGCTGAGGGAAAGAGGTTAGAAAAAAATACTGTGTCTATATATATGAACGCCTAGAAAATTAAAATAAATCTATCATTACAAAAAATAGTTGCACAGTGACCTAGGGGTGGGAGGAATGGGGAGAGCTGGAAGGAGGGGTTATAAAAGGGCTTGAGGGAACTTTGGGGGGGGTGATGGATGTGTTTGCTATCTTAATTATGCTGATGATTTCATGGACATACACATATCAAAATCTGTGAAACTGTACACTTTCTGTGCAGTTTATTTTATGCCACTTCTACTTCAATAAAGATTTTAAAACATTTCTGTTTTGAAAATAAAGTTTAAAACCATGCCTAAGTTTCATAGCTGCAGTCCAAAAAGCTAATAAAGAAGGCAAAATGTAATTTAAAAATTTTCTGTCATAAAATCTCATTCTGGCTTGATAGTAGAAAATCATCTAGTCAATTTCAGATTTCTCAATTCCTTGCAGGAATTTCTCAAGTCAATGCAAGGGTTTGCTGTGGGAAGCCACGTTCTTTGTGCATTTGCTTTTGTGTCAGGGGCTTATATGCATTATGGCATGAGGAGTTGGTGAGGGATGGAAAGCAGCCCCTGACCCATGCTTCGCTGAATTCTGCCACTGATACCATTTCTCTACATTGTTCCTTGGCATAAACATGTCCAGGCACCTTGGGCAGTGGTACTGGACAGTCTGAGCACTTGCTCACTTCTGAGTCTTCTGAAATTGGCATCTACCTCGACTTTCTTGTAATGCTAGGAATGTTGTGTTTGGGGGCCTGCCTGCCCTGCACCCTAACCGTAGCACTTACATGCCTCACATTTCATTTGAAGGATGTGAGCATAAATGAAGAGGGATATGTGCACTGATCTGAAGCTCAGTTGTTCTCCCAAGATCCACAAGGCAGAGTATCTGAGGCCATTTTCTTTCTCTCTCTTCTTACTGTGATTTGTTTAATTTATTGTTTTCTTTTGTTTATTTCTTTTTGTCTTTATTGAAATGTAGTTGATTTACATTGCTCTGTTAATTTCATGTGTACAGTAGAGTGATTAAGTTATATATATGTATATTTATATATAAATATATGTATTCTTTTCTACATTCTCTTTCATTGTAGTTCATTGCAAGATATTGAGTATAGTTCCCTGTGCTATACAGCAGGCCCTTGTTGGTTCACTTATTTTATACTACATGCTCAGTTGCTGTCTTGCCCGACTCTTTGGAACCCCATGGACTGTAGCCTGCCAGGCTTCTCTGTCCATGTGATTTCCCAGGGAAGAATACTGGAGAAGGTTGCCATTTCCTCCTTCAGGGGATCTTCCCTATCCAGGGATTGAACCCATATCTCCTGTGTCTCCTGCATTGGGAGGCGGATTCTTTACCACTGGGTCACCTAGGCAGCCCGTTTTATACATAGCAGTGTATGTATGTTAATCCCAAACTCCTAAATTGTCCCTCTCCCCACCTCTCCTTTTGCAACCATAAGTTTATTTTCTATGTTTGTGAGTCTATTTCCATTTTGTAAATAAACTCATTTGTATCTTTTTTTAAATTAATTTTTTATTCCTATTTTAGATTGGGCCATTTTTAAAGTCTTCATTGAATTTCTTACAATATTGCTTCTGTCTTCTTTTGATTTTTTGGCTATGTGGCAAGTGGGATCGTAACTCCCTGACCAGAGATTGAACCCTCACCTCCTGAAGTCTTTACCCCTGGACTACCAGGGAAGTCCATCCGTTTTTCTTTAGATTCCACATATAAATGATATCATATGATATATATCTTTGTCTGGCATACTTCACTTAATATGAAAATCTCTAGTCCCATTCATGTTGCTGCAAATGATATTATTTCATTCTTTTTTTATGGCTGAGTAATCTTAAAAAGATGGAAATACCAGACCACCTGACTTGCCTCCTGAGAAATCTATATGCAGGTTTCCAAATCACAAAAGGAGTACTTCAAGGCTGTATATTGTCACCCTGCTTATTTAACTTATGCAGAGTACATCATGAGAAACGTTGGGCTGGAGGAAGCACAGACTGGAATCGAGATTGCCAGGATAAATATCAATAACCTCAGATATGCAGATGACACTACCCTTATGGCAGAAAATGAAGAAGAACTAAAGAGCCTCTTGATGAAAGTGAAAGAGGAGAGTGAAAAGGTTGGCTTGAAGCTCAACATTCAGAAAACTAAGATCGTGGCATCTGGTCCCATCACTTCATGGCAAATAGATGGGGAAACAATGGAAACAGTGAGAGACTTTATTTTTTTGGGCTCCAAAATCACTGCAGATGGTGACTGCAGCCATAAAATTAAAAGACACTTGCTCCTTGGAAGAAAAACCATGACCAACCTAGATAGCATATTATAAAGCAGAGACATTACTTTGCCAACAAAGGTTCATCTAGTCAGTTATAGTTTTTCCAGTAGTCATATATGGATGTGAGAGTTGGACTATAAAGAAAGCTGAGCACCAAAGAATTGATGATTTTGAACTGTGGTGTTGGAGAAGACTCTTGAGAGTCCCTTGGACCTCAAGGAGATCCAACCAGTCCATCCTAAAGGAAATCAGTCCTGAATATTCATTGGAAGGACTGATGCTGAAGCTGAAACTCCAATACTTTGACTGTCTGATGTGAAGAATTGACTCATTTGAAAAGACCCTGATGCTGGGACAGATTGAAGGCAGGAGGAGAAGGGGATGCCAGAGGACCAGATGGCTGGATGGCATCACTGACTCTATGAATATGAGTTTGAGTAAGCTCTGGGAGCTGGTGATGGACAGGGAGGCCTGGCATGCTGCAGTCCATGGGGTTGCAAAGAGTTGGACATGACTGACTGACTTAACTGAACTGAATATTCCATTATATATATATGCCACCTGGGACCTTTTCCTTGATCCTTGGGATCTTCTGTAAAGTGCTGGCAACAGTTGCTTCACAGGCTAGAGGTTAACAGTGATGATGTTAGAGAAAGCGCTTGGACTTCAGAGGCGCTCAGCACATGGCTGTTACTTCTCTCCTCAGACAATTACCTGTTAAAGGAACTATAGCCAAAAGTCGTGAAGAATCTTGGGATTATGATAACCCCTAATCATCTGTGTCTCATGGGTTTCCTACAGCAAGAGTTCATGAAATACTTCAAGATTATTAGGGAAAAAATGTGGTTAAAAAACAGAACATTTACATACAAACAATTTTACTTCAGTTTTATTCTTCCAACACCTACACATCGTTTCTACCTTCTCCTTTTCTCTTCAATGCTTGACTTGCTCTAGGTTCTGCATGACAACTACCTGATGGCTAAAATACTTATCTCAATGAGGCTAGAGATGATTTCACTTGTACAGAGCACATTCAAAGGATAAAATAGTTCATAAACATTCTTTATGAAATACTTAGACTACTAACGTATTGGAATAGAAATCTGTAAACTTGAAGAGAGTATACATATGTTGGTGCTAAAGTCACGGTCCTTCTGTACACCACATGATTCAACTTTCAGAAGGACACAACCAAGAAATGACTGAATGAAGTGTTCTCTTCAGTCGTTCAGTCGTGTCCGACTTGCGACCCCATGGACTGCCGCACGCCAGGCCTCCCTGTCCGTCACCACCTCCCAGAGCTTGCTCACACTCATGTCCATTGAGTCGGTGATGCCATCCAACCATTTCATCCTCTATCGTCCCCTTCTCCTCCTGCCTTCAATCTTTCCCAGTATCAGGGTCTTTTCAAATGAGTCAACTCTTCACATCAGGTGGCCAAAGTATTGGAGTTTCAGCTTCAGCATCAGTCCTTCCAATGAATATTCAGGACTGACTTCCTTTAGGATGGACTGGTTGGATCTTCTTGAGGTCCAAGGGACTCTCAAGAGTCCTCTCCAACACCACAGTTCAAAAGCATCAATTCTTTGGTGCTCAGCTTTCTTTATAGTCCAACTCTCACATCCATACATGACTACTGGAAAAACCATAGCTTTGACTAGATGAACCTTTGTTGGCAAAGTAACATCTCTGCTTTTTAATATGCTATCTAGGTTGGACATGGTTTTTCTTCCAAGGAGCAAGTGTCTTTTAATTTTATGGCTGCAGTCACCATCTGCAGTGATTTTGGAGCCCCCCAAAATAAAGTCTCTCACTGTTTCCATTGTTTCCCCATCTATTTGCGTACAAGTCATTAATTGTGGGAGAGCTACTCTGGTCTTCTGGCTCTAGGGTAACTACCCAAAGAACACCTGCAAGGACTGCTAGTGAAGAAGAAAAGTTAAAATTTTTACATAACCTCCTGCTCTTTCTGCCTCTGTAACTCAGTTTGCTCCTTGCAAAGTCTAGATCACGGAGGTCTCAGAAAGTGAGGACTCAACACTAGGAACTGGAGCTTATCTCACTCACCTTTGTCCTACTCTTTGCAATTGCCCTAGCCCCTGCAAACCTGCAAACCCACTTAATCATGCCTGTCTGTGTATAAAAACTCTGTAACCCCTTTGTTCAGGGCTCAAAGCTTGGAGTGTCAACTCCTCTGGTCCCACCCGTGTAATAAACCTGAATTCTCCAACTCTCCGAGGAAGCATCAGATAGTAATACCTGGGTACTCGGGAAAAGGGAGGTATTGTGACAAACTCTGAATGAGTGTGTTTTCATGATTGCTTATTGAAGGAACTGAAAGTGAGCTCCTCAGTCCTCAGACTACGGAGCCTGAGAGGGTCCAAAACCTGCGGTTCCACGATGACCTCATAAGGCTGAAGGCGGTGCCAGTCTCTGGGGGATTTGATCCCTCCCTGAGAGGCAGGTCCGGGTCAGGGATTTATACCGACCTGCCAATGCAAAGAGGTGTCTTAGATCTCCCTCGGGAGAGCAGCCAGGCAGATGAAAAATGAATGTGAATGAGTGTGCAGCCTGATTCACTTGTACTTCAGGCTCGATTGTGCGGCTTCACAGCCTTCGTCTCTACGAAGTCCGAGTGGGCCAGAGCTTGCGGTTCCATGGTGACGTCATATGGCTCAAGGTGGTGTCTGCTTCTGAGGGACCCAGTCCCTCCCTGTGAGCCAGATCCAGATCAGGGTTTTATATTGATCCCCCAATGCTACGAGGCACCTAAGTTCCCCCCGGGGATGCGGTAAGGTGGGCATCTGAATGGTCTCCTCTTTTGAGGGGGCACCCACCCTTGTTTGTCTCTGCACCATTGACTCAGGGCAGGATACTCAGGGAGGGAGAAATAATTGGTTACCAGTTATTCTTTTGTCGACTGACTCCTTGAGCTGACATCTAAGAGATTAAGTTTTCTTCAAAACCCTGCCAGGCAGATTACGTTTGTCAACGTGGGGGAAAGTTCCTCTAAACCAACAGTTTTAGATGGCATGATAAAGAACTTTAAGAAGGGTTTTGTAGGAAATTAGGGAGTCAAGATAACCCCCAGGAAACTTTGTAATTTATGTGACTTTGATTGGCCATACTTTGACGTTGGATGGCCGCCAGAGGGCACTCTCGACCTGCATGCTGTCCAAGCAGTACACCAGGTAGTCACTGGGACTCCAGGACATCCAGATCAGTTTCCACACGTAGACGCCTAGCTTCTAATAGCACAGACCCTTCCCCCATGCGCAAGATTTTGCATGAACGGACAGGGACAGAGTAGGGTATTTATGGCTCAACCACTCAAAAAAAGAAAAAATGAGAAAAAACTATATTCCAGGGAGATCCAGTGGAAGACCAACTACAGCCCCCACCATATGTTCCCCTGACTCCACCAGCCCCAGCACAGCCAGTGCTGGACCCATTGCCAGACGGTTCACCTTTCTGTGTGTCTCCTGCACCACCTCATGAGCAAGAATCCAGCCCTGAACAAGTAGGAAAGCGGCTCTACTCGGCCAAAGGATCTAACCAGCTGGCCGTGGCCCATCAGATACCACTGCAAGAAACTCAAGGTCCTCAACAAGTGAATGAAGATGGTTCAGTCCAGCCTGGTTGCTCCATCCTCTATTGCCAGCCCTTCAGCACTACTGATCTCCTAAACTGGAAACACCATAACCCGGCATATTCTGATAAACCACAGGCTATGATTGACCTCCTAGAGTCCATTTCCCACACCCATCAGCCAACATGGGATGACTGTAACCAGCTCCTTGTGTCTCTCTTCACCACTGAGGAAAGAGAACGCATCTCAACAGAAGCCCAAAAATGGCTCCGAGGATAAGCCCCCACAGAGGTCTTAGATGTAGAAGGATAGGCACGAAAAGATGAGATCTGATTGGGGTTTCAATCCAAGAGAAGGACAAGAAACACTGAGTCACTACCACGATGTCCTTCTACGTGGACATTGAGGGGAGCCCCAAAAGCCTACCAATATGTCCAAAATGACATTGATAAACCATAAAGCAGATGAGACCCCCACGGATTTCTATGAAAGACTTTGTGAAGCGTTCTGGACATACACCCTGTTTGACCCTGAAACAACCAAGAATCAACAGATGATTAGCACTGCCTTTGTGGCTCATCCTATGCAGACATCCAACGAAAGCTCCAAAAGCTGGAAGGCTTCACTGGGATGAATGCCACACAGCTCCTGGAGGTAACAAATAGAAAGTCTTTGTGAACCAAGACCATGAAACCCAATGAGAAACAGATATAAAAATGAAACAGAAGGCAGCCCAGCTAGCAGCAGCATTGAGGAGCTCAGATCCAGTGAAACAGACTGGTTCCTTCATGGAAAGGGGCAACTAAGAAAAGACCTGGTGGCTCAGAGGTTAAAGCGTATGCCTACAATGTGGAAGACCTGGGTTCAACCCCTGGGTCGGGAAGATCCCCTGGAGAAGGAAATGGCAACCCACTCCGGTATTCTTGCCTGGAGAATCCCTGGATGGAGGAGCCTGGTGGGCTACAGTCCACAGGGTCACAAAGAGTCGGACACGACTGAGCGAGCAAGTTAACAACTTAATGCTACAACCAGTGTGCCTGTTGCAAAGAGACTGGACCCTGGAAAAATGAATGCCCCCATTGCAGAGGGACATCTAAAGGGTTGAAGAAGTTCAATCAACCCAACAAAGAAAGGTACCAAAACCTATCGGCCTGGCCAGAGCAGAATCAGGCTAGGGAAGACTGGACTCCCTGACCCTGGGCCCCCAGGAATCCACGGTCATCATGAAAGTAGGGGGCCAGTCAATGACTTTTATGGTGGATACTGGAGCTGAACATTCTGTGGTAATCACACCTGTAGCTCCCCTCATAGGCTGAATAACAACTATTATTGGGGCCACAGGGGACATGGTGGCCCATTCACTTTGCAAGGCCCATTTGTGTCAGCTAGGGGGCCATCTGGTGACTCATGAGTTTCTGTACTTATGGGAATGCCACATTTCCTTGCTGGGTAGAGACTTACTGACAAAACTGGGGGCACAAATCACCTTTGCCCCCAGAAAGCCTGCGAGCCTCACCTTGGGGAGCCAATTGGCTCTGATGATGGCCATGACCATGCCCAGGGAAGATGAATGGCATCTCTATTCCTCAGGGAGGGAACAAATAAATCCCCCCAGACTGCTAAAAGAATTCCCTGATGTCCCTGTATGTAGGTCAGGAAGCAACAGTTAGAACTGGACATGGAACAACAGACTGGTTCCAAATAGGAAAAGGAGTACGTCAAGTTTATATCTTGTCACCCTGCTTATTTAACTTATATGCAGAGTACATCATGAGGAACGCTGGGCTGGAAGAAGCACAAGCTGGAATCAAGATTGCCGGGAGAAATATCAATAACCTCAGATATGCAGATGACACCACCCTTATGGCAGAAAGTGAAGAGGAACTCAAAGGCCTCTTGATGAAAGTGAAAGAGGAGAGTGAAAAGGTTGGCTTGAAGCTCAACATTCAGAAAACAAAGATCGTGGCATCTGGTCCCATCACTTCATGGGAAATAGATGGGGAAACAGTGGAAACACTGTCAGGCTTTATTTTTTTGGGCTCCAAAATCACTGCAGATGCTGATTGCAGCCATGAAATTGAAAGAAACTTGCTCCTTGGAAGGAAAGTTATGACCAACCTAGACAGCATATTAAAAAGCAGAGACATTACTTTGCCAACTAAGGTCCATCTAGTCAAGGCTATGGTTTTTCCCGTGGTCATGTATGGATGTGAGAGTTGGACTGTGAAGAAAGCTGATCACTGAAGAATTGATGCTTTTGAACTGTGTTGCTGGAGAAGACTCTTGAGAGTCCCTTGGACTTCAAGGAGATCCAACCAGTCCATTCTAAAGGAGATCAATCCTGGGTGTTCATTGGCAGGTCTGATGCTAAAGCTGAAACTCCAATACCTTGTCCACCTCATGCAACGAGTTGACTCACTGGAAAAGACTCTGATGCTGGGAGGGACTGGGGGCAGGAGAGACGGGAATGACAGAGAATGAGATGGCTGGATGGCATCACCAACTCGATGGACATGAGTTTGAGTGAACTCCGGGAGTTGGTGATGGACAGGGAGGCCTAGCGTGCTGTGATTCATGGGGTCGCAAAGAGTCGGACACGACTGAGTGACTGAACTGAACTGATGTCTGGTCTGAGAGGGGGCCCCCAGGTTTGGCCTAAAACCATGCCCCCATTGTAGTGGACCTGAGGCCAGGAGCCACTCCTGTTAGACAAAAAGAATATCCAGTAACACGGGAGGCATACCTGGGAATTAGGGATCACATCCAGTGCCTACCAGATGCCGAGATCCTAACTGAATGTCAGTCTTCCTGGAACACTCCACTCTTACCAGTCAAAAAGTCTGGAGGGAATGACTACCACCCTATCCAGGACCTCCACGCCATCAACAGTGGAGTGATCACCATCCATCCAGTGGTCCCAAATCCCTACACTCTCCTGAGTCTCTTACCCACTCAGGCAAGCTGGTTCACCTGCCTTGATCTCAAGGATGCTTTCTGCTGCTTCCAGCTGTCACCAGCCAGCCAGCCCTTGTTTGCCTTTGAACGGGAAGACCCAAACTCTGGGGGAAGACACAGCTGACTTGGACTTGACTGCGACAAGGCTTCAAAACCTCACATACCCTGTTTTGTGAAGCCCTGGCTGTGGACTTTGCTGTCTTTCCTGGAAAAACTTTAAACTGCACCCTACTCCAGTACTTGGATGACCTGTTGCTGGCCAGTCCCACCCAAGGGGACTGCTGGAGAGGCACCAAAGAGCTGTTGGCTCTACTCTCCACCACAGGGTACAAGGTGTCGTAGAAAAAGGCTCAGACAGGAGGTCAAGCACTTGGGGTTTGTCATCTCTAAAGGGCATCAGGCACTCAGACATGAGAGGAAGTATGCCATCTGTTCAATACCTCAGACGAACACCAAGAAAGAAGTCCGTGAGTTCCTTGAGGCTACTGGATTCTGCTGGATCCTGCTGGATCTGGATACCAGGTTTCTCTGAAATTGCCAAGACTTTGTTTAAAACCACAGCAGAGTCTGGTAAGGACCCCCAGTAGTGGGGACCTAAACAGGAAAAGGCCTTTGAAGAGATAGACTCTTGACCAGCACTCCAGCATTAGGGTTGCATGTGACATAGGACTTTAACCTCTTTGTTCATGAGGAAAAAAAATCACACTGCACAGCGGGGAGGTGGGGGGGTTCCTCACACAAACAACTGGGCCATGGCACCGCCCAGTCGCATACCTGTCCAAACGACTATATCCAGGGCCTGTGGGGTGGCCGCTATGCCTCCAGGCGTTAGCTGCCACTGTGGTTTTGGTCAGAGAATCAGATAAGCTTATTATAGGACTTTGACTGTGTGGATCACAATAAACTGAGGAAAATCTTGAAAGAGATGGGAATACCAGATCACGTGACCTGCCTCTTCAGAAACCTGTATGCAGGTCAGGAAGCAACAGTCAGAACTGGACATGGAACAACAGACTGGTTCCAAATAGAAAAAGGAGTACGTCAAAGCTGTATATTGTCACCCTGCTTATTTAACTTATATGCAGAGTACATCATGAGAAACACTGGGCTGAAGGAAGCACAAGGTGGAATCAAGATTGCTGGGAGAAATATCAATAAACTCAGATATGTAGATGACACCACCCTTATGGCAGAAAGAGAAGAAGAATCCCTTGATTCATCAAGAATCTCTTGATGAAAGTGAAAGAGGAGAGTGAAAAAGTTGGCTTAAAGCTCAACATCCAGAAAACTAAGAACATGGCATCTAGTCCCATCACTTCATGGCAAATAGATGGGGAAACAGTGGCAGACTTTATATTTTTGGGCTCCAAAATCACTGCAGAAGGTGACTGTAGCCATGAAATTAAAAGATGCTTGCTGCTTGGAAGGGAAGTTATGACCAACCTAGACAGCATATTAAAAAGCAGAGACATTACTTTGCCAACAAATGTCCATCTAGTGAAGGCTATGGTTTTTCCCGTGGTCATGTGTGGATGTGAGAGTTGGACTATAAAGAAAGCTGAGCATTGAAGACTTGATGCATTTGAATTGTGGTGTTGGAGAAGACTCTTGAGAGTCCCTTGGACTGCAAAGAGATCCAACCAGTCCATCCTAAAGGAGATCAGTCCTGGGTGTTCATTGGAAGGACTGATGCTGAAGCAGAAACTCCAATACTTTGGCCTCCTGATGTGAAGAGTTGACTCATTTGAAAAGACCCTGATGCTGGGAAAGGTTGAAGGTGGGAAGAGAAGGTCATGACAGAGGATGAGATGGTTTGGTGGCATCACCGACTCAATGGATATGGGTTTGGCTAAACTTCAGGAGTTGGTGATGGACAGGGAGGCCTGGCGTGCTGGGGTCCATGAGGTCACAAAAATTCAGACATGACTGAGCGACTGAACTGAACTGAGGACAAAATATAAATGTAAAAGTTCCCTATGCTGTTACTGCCCTGCTGAACAGCCAGGGGCATAAGTGGCTGACCAACTCCAGGATGACTCACTATCAAAGACTGCTTTGCAAAAACCCATGGGTCCAACATGAGGCTGTGCAAACATTGAACCCCGCCACATTTTTACCTATGGAAACAGGAACCCCCGGTCATAACTGTGAGGAGGTCATAGGTGAGATTTACTCTAGCAGGCCGGACTAGATGGACATTCCCCTCCAGAACCCAGAACTGTAACTCTTCACTGTCAGAAGCAGTTTCACCCAAGACAGGCAGCAGGAAGCAGGCTATGCCGTAACAACAACTGATGAGACAGTGAAGGTTGAGGCCTTGCTACAAGGGTGGTCAGCACAACGGGCTGAGCTATGGGCACTTGCCCAGGAGCTAAGGCACTCCGAAGGGAAACAAGTCAACATCTATACTGATCCAAGTTATGCCTTTGCTACTTTACATGTGCATGGAACAATTTATAAAGAAAGGGGACTATTGACAGCAGGGGGTGGGGAAAGGATGTTAAAAACAAAAAAATAAATTCTTCATCTTTTGGAAGCAGTCTGGAAATAGTAGTCATCCATTGTAAAGGCCATCAGGGAGGAAGTGATCCAATCAGCAAAAGAAATCAGTTGGCTGATCAGGCAGCCAAGGAGTCAGTGACCCAGCCGAGCCCCACAGTGGGCCCCAAGTCAATCTTTAAAGGTCCTCTTGGCACCTGAATTGCCTCTGTCCAAGGAAGAAGATCAGTGGGCTCTAAATAAGGGAGAAATAAAAGAAAAGGAGGGCTGGTGGACGCTCCCAGAACAAAGACTCTTTGTCCCCAGCAATATAGCAATCCAGCTGGTAAAACAACATCTTGAGACAACTCATTTAGGAAAAACTGCGCTGGAGAGTTTACTGAGCTGCTACTATTTCATTCCTAAGCTCCCAACCCTGTGTGCCCAGATCAGTGCTAGATGTGTGACTTGTGAGCAAAACAATGCCAGCCAAAGACCAAGACCCAGCCCAGGGGTGCAAACAGTTGGGATACTGCCCTTTGAAGATCTACAAGTGGACTTTACTGAAGTTAAGCCCTATAGGGGCTGTAAGTATTAATTTGTAGTAGTTTGCACCTACTCAGGATGGGCTGAAGCCTACCCCACATGCACTGATTGGGCACAAAAAGTGGCCAAGACCTTATTAATGGACGCAATCCCGAGATATGGGCTGCCTATCTCCATCGAGTCTGACAATGGGCCAGTTTTTGCATCTGAGATAATCTAAACTTTATATAGGACACTGGGGATCAAATGGAAGTTTCACACTGCTTACAGGCCACAGAGCTCAGGGAAAGTTGAACACGTGAAATGGACCCTCAAGACTACATTAGCTAAACTCTGTCAGGAGACCCAGTTGTCTTGGGTTGATATATTACCCCTAGTCTTACTCCAAGCCTGATGCACCCTGGGGTCCTCTGGCTATTCTCCCTTTGAGATTTTATATAGGAGAACACCCCCAGTGATACTAAAACTCAAGGAAAAGCCCCAACAACTAGCTGGCCTGGAGATGTCCTGACACCCACAGGCCCTGGGAAAAGTCTTCTACCATATCGCCTGAGAAACCTTAGAAAGGACACCCATTCCTTTGGGCAATTGGGTTCATTCCTATCAGCCAGGAGATGAGATATGGGTTAAAGACTGGAAGAAAAGAACTGCTTCAGCCAGTTTGGACAGGCCCTCACACGGTCATCCTAGCAACCCCTACTGCTGTTAAAGTTACAGGTGACATCCCTTGGATCTACCATACCAGAGTCAAGAAGGCAGTGGCTTCCTGTAATGAGGATACCTGGAAAACAGTTCGGGATCCTGAAAATCCCCTCAAGGTCTGGTTCCTAAAACAACGACCCTCACCCACGAAAGACACTGAGCCCTGCTCTAGTCTCTCTGGAAGCTGACTAGTCCATACACGGCAGAAGCTTGAGGATTCTTCAGCCTTGCTCCAGCCACACTATGGCAGCTGGTCGGTCAATGCACAGAGGAAGCTTGAGGATCCGGCTATCAAAGCATCAATGGATTTTCATTGTCAACCCTGGACTCTATCCCTGATTGGTATTATTGCTCTGCTCTTCACTACAGGACACACCCCAGGACTGGGATTTGGGTCAGAAGCTGTGGTTAGCTGCCTGTTATCTCACTGTAGCAGGAAGCCTCGCTCTTATTAGATGTCTCTTATGATCAATTCTCCCTATTAACTAAATTGTTCCACAGTATAACTGATAGGCTCAGTCGCTATAGAGGTGACAGCCCAAAGATGGGGAGAATACCTTTTGCTAGTGTTCAGTTATCTATTATGTGCAGGCTGCTTTGCAGCCTTTTGGTGTCCCTTGCTGTAACAGATGGTGCCGTTCCTTATCCATCATGCACCTGTCAACATTACAGTCAACCCTTGGAAAATCACTTGCTTAACCATCAGCTAGAACAATGTATAGATAGCTAATCCTATAGGGTGATCATCTACTGCCTTCATAACCATGCTATGTATATCCAGGGGCCAGGGTGCCAAAATTGTTTTCCAGTCATGCCCCCCATTGCCGCTACCTTTCCCCCACCAAAGTATCCAAGCCCTGGGCAGTATCCCGACACCATGGCATTGCCATCATGCCCCTATGCCTCTGTCTACCCTCAAATGCCATGCAGATGTTACAACCCAGAACAGGTGTCTGTCTATCAAATAATTGGAAAAACCTACTGGACAGGGACAATGATACAAACAAAATCACAGACCAACTTTGCTCTAAAAAATCAGGCTCTGCCTCTTGGCAGTCTGACCCAGGTTACAGAGTTAATTCCCCCTTAGACCCTCATCTGTATCAGGTTCTCAATGCAACTCATTACCTACTTAATCACACCAACCCCCAGATGGCCAGAGATTGCTGGCTTTGCTTATCCTTAGGAGCTCCACGGTACTTAGCTACACCAGTACCATTAAATAATGCAACAGCCGTGGGAACTTCTATAGATCCACTCTTACAAGGGCCAGTCTTAAGGACAATTGAGTTAACTCAAAAGGCTCCAGAATGCTTTAAAAATGATGGAGGAACTGAAACTGTAGGCAATTTATCCAGGGACCAATGTAATCAAACTTTAAAAGGTGAGTGGCCCACTCATCCTCCCACAAACACAATATGGTGCCACCCCCATTAAGGCCTTTTCTTTGTTTGTGGGACAGATGCTTACTTATGTCTATCAGTCAATTGAATGGGTATCTGCACTTTAGCTTTCCTCACTCCCCAGATGATTATTGTCCCTAACAACCAGACTCTCACCATACCTCTAGCAGCACATACGCAGTCAAAAAGAGCCATCCAGTTTATACCCTTACTAGTTGGTCTGGGAATCGTGGCTGGGGTAGGTATGGGAATAGGAGGAACTGGTTCATCAACCACCTTTTACCGTACACTATCCAAAGACTTCACAGATGACATTGAGATAGTGACCAAATCTTTAGCGGCCTTACAGGACCAACTAGACTCCCTGGCTGAGGTGGTTTTACAGTATAGGAGAGGGCTAGACCTACTGACAGCTGAAAAGGGAGGACTCTGTCTCTTCTTAAATGAAGAATGTTGCTTTTATGTAAACCAATCAGGAATAGTCAGGGACATGGCCTAACAACTAAGGGAAGAAATCATGAAAAGGAAGAGGAACTAGCAAATTCCTGGGGTAATTGGAACAATATCTGGAATTGGGCATTGTGGCTTCTCCCTCTAACAGGTCCTCTCTTCATGTTCCTTGCAGCACTCTTGTTTGGCCTTTGTATTCTCAATGCTATTACCCAGTTCATAACCTCTTGAACTGAATCTGTAAAGTTACAAGTGGTAATAGCTCAATATAGCCCCCTAAATGATGGGGAGCTCTGAATGTCCTACCAAAATATGAAATGATGCTTTCTACAATGAGTGATAGAAACATCAAGAGGGGGGAATGAGGAGGAAAAGTCAAAATTTTTACATAACCTCCTGCTCTTTCTGCCTCTGTAACTCAGCTTGCTCCTTGCAAAGTCTAGATCATGTAGGTCTCAGAAAGTGGGGACTCACAATACTAGGAACTGGAGCTTATCTCACTCACCCTTGTTCTACTCTTGGCAATTGCCCAAGCCCCTGAAAACCTGCAAACCCGCTTAATCATGCCTGTCTATATATAAAAACTCTGTAACCCCTTTGTTCAGGGCTCAGAGCTTGGCGTGTTAACTCCTCTGGGCCCACTGGTGTAATAAACTGAGTTCTCCAACTCTCTGAGTACGGTGCTTGGTTTCTAGAGAACTGGTTTCTGCAACACTAGGAAGTCTGGCCATGCCCATCCTGGATAGGTAAAGGATTAATCTTCACTTGAGCATGTTTTAGGAAATGACTCTAATCCTGAAACCACATGGAAACTGCTTCCCAGTCTATGTTTTTTGTTTGATGAATTGATACCACATTGCTGTTTTATCTATAGGACAATGAGAGTCATTGTGGAATAAATCCTTTCACTTCAGGACATTTCCCGTGCAGAAAGGGCTTCTGCTTAATGACAGAGAGACAAGGCATGCAATAGCTAATCTATCTCACATAAACACCACTAAACCTAATTAGGTTCGGAGAAGGCAGTGGCAACCCACTCCAGTACTCTTGCCTGGAAAATCCCATGGACAGAGGAGCCTGGTAGGCTGCAGTACATGGGGTCGCGAAGAGTTGGACACGACTGAGCGACTTCACTTTCACTTTTCACTTTCATGCATTGGAGAAGGAAACGGCAACCCATTCCAATGTTCTTGCCTGGAGAATCCCAGAGACGGTGGAGCCTGGTGGGCTGCCGTCTATGGGGTTGCACAGAGTCAGACATGACTGAAGCGACTTAGCAGCAGCAGCAGCAGCAGCAAACCTATTAGGTTAGGAAGAGATCTACTCTAAGAATAGATGGAAGGAACCTAAATGTCCATCAACAAGGCAATGGATAAGGAAGATGTGGTACATATACACAATGGAATAATATTCAACCATAAAAAGAATGAAATAATGCCATTGCAGCAACATGGATGGACGTGGAGATTACCATACTAAGTGAAATATGTCAGACAGACAAAGACAAATATCATAGGACATTGCTTATACGTGGAATTTTTAAAAAATGGTACAAATGAGCTTATTTACAAAATAGAAATAGAGTCACAGACGTAGAAAGCAAACTTATGGTCACTGGCAGGGAAAGGGGAAGGGGGAGGGGAAGGATAATTGGGAGATTAGGAATGACAAGTGAACACTACTATATATAAAATAGATAACTAATATGACCTACTGTATAGCACAGGGGATTCTATTCAATACTCTATAGTGGCCTATATGGGAAAATAATCTTAAAAAGAGTGAACATATGTATGTGCATAACTGATTCACTTTGCTGCACACCTGAAACTAACACTACATCGTATATCAAGTATCAGTTCAGTTCAGTTCAGTCGCTCAGTCGTGTTCGATTCTTTGCGACCCCATGAATCACAGCACGCCAGGCCTCCCTGTCCATCACCAACTCCCGGAGTTCACTCAAACTCATGTCCACAGAGTCGGTGATGCCATCCAGCCATCTCATTCTCTGTCGTCCCCTTCTCCTCCCGCCCCCAATCCCTCCCAGCATCAGAGTCTTTTCCAGTGAGTCAACTCATCGCATGAGGTGGCCAAAGTATTGGAGTTTCACCTTTAGCATCGGTCCTTCCAATGAACACCCAGGACTGATCTCCTTTAGAATGGACTGGTTGGATCTCCTTGCAGTCCAAGGGACTCTCAAGAGTCTTCTCCAGCACCACAGTTCAAAAGCATCAATTCTTCGGTGATCATCTTTCTTCACAGTCCAACTCTCACATCCATACATGACCACTGGAAAAATCATAGCCTTGACTAGACAGACCTTTGTTGGCAAAGTAATGTCTCTGCTTTTTAATATGCTATCAATGTTGGTCATAACTTTCCTTCCAAGGAGTAAGTGTCTTTTTATTTCATGACTGCAATCAGCATCCACAGTGATTTTGGAGCCCAAAAGAATAAAGTCTGACACTGTTTCCACTGTTTCCCCATCTATTTCCCATGAAGTGATGGGACCATATTCCAATAAAAACTAAAAAAAAAAAAGACTTCCATGCAAGTGCTAGGCATAAAACGTCTTCCTTTTTAGACTACATGCAGGGTTTATTTTAAGTAATCCCACCTGTATGTAATCAGCATTCTACTACCCTTGAAAGAAATAATGGCAGGCATAAACACCCTATTGTTTTTTTCAGATGCAAACACTAACTTAAGGAGATTGTTGCTATCTCCATTGCCTTAACTGCATACATGCAATACAGGGATAATGTTTTTGGATTTACTTAAAGTGCCAAACGGAGAAGGTAATGGCAAGCCACTCCAGTACTCCTGCCTGGAAAATCCCATGGACGGAGGAGCCTGGTAGGCTGCAGTCCGTGGGGTTGCTAAGGGTCGGACATGACTGAGCAACTTCACTTTCAATTTTCACTTTCACATATTGGAGAAGGAAATGGCAACCCACTCCAGTGTTCTTGCCTGGAGAATCCCAGGGAAGGGGGAGCCTGGTGGGCTTCTGTCTATGGGGTCACACAGAGTCGGACACGACTGACGTGACTTAGCAGCAGCAGCAGCAAAGTGCCAAAAAACCAAGGGTGTGGAGAAAAGAAAACCTTGTACACTGGTGGAGAGAAAGTAATTTGGTATAGGCATTATGGGAAACAGTATGTAAGTTTCTCAAAAATTTAAAAATAGAACTCCCATATGACCCAGCAAAAGATGGAAGGAAATAGAATTGTCACAGGGAAGCTGAATCAGGATAATCTGGCAGTGATTGGAAATCCTAATATTTTCAAGTATTAGCATATTTAATGTTTTGCTCTATTTATTTTGTGCCCCAAATGTGTATTTTTGTTGTAAGACATTTAATCTAGTCCTGAAAAAATTCAATTGACACTTCTTTCTGACCACCTACTAGCAATCCTGAGCTATCAGAGGAAGGCACCCTCAACAGGCCTGCTGCTGCTGCTGCTAAATTGCTTCAGTCGTGTCTGACTCTGTGCGACCCCATGGACTGCAGCCTACCAGACTCCTCTGTTCGTGGATTTTCCAGGCAAGAGTACTGGAGTGGGTTGCCATTGCCTTCTCCATCAACAGCCCTAAGAATTCTCTGAAACAGTGTGATCCTATTTCTCCCCAGATGATGGCACGTTGATACAGGAGTTGTGTGACCCCCACAGAGCAGAGCTGGATAACATATGTGTCTGTGCTTATGCAAGGTCCTTCACGGACACAGCCAGACACTAACAAAGCATTAAGGTATTGATTCTATTTTTTACCTGGTGTACAAAGTTTACAGAAATTATAATGAAAAAATAGCTTGGACTATGAGTCATCCCTCCTACATCTTTTTTCTTCCTTCTAAAATTTGCTGGGCAGTTACTGAATTTCATGTTTATTCTAAGTTTATAATAAAACTGATTTGCATGGAAGACTGCTGAGAATATAAAAAAGGCTACATAAATCAGAGTATCCACTGCTTTGGTGTCCATGAAAATAATGGAACAAAACATCAGCTAAGGAGGCAGTTTTGAGGTTGATGAGTCATTTGGTGCAAAATGATAATCCCTGACCCAGGAATATTGAGTAGAAATAGAGGGGCAAGGGTGAAACAGGTGTCAACGTTCCCTCTTCTGCACGCCCAAGATTTTTATTCTTCCTTTCCACAATTCCCCACACCATATGACTGCTGCTCCTGCTCTATCTTAATTCAACCTCTAAAAACAAGGTTTTAAAGTTTAGTTTTTCATCTGTACTTAATCCAGAATTTAGAGTAGATTTATTTCAACTGAAGCTGATAATCAATTATTTGTCCATTTACATATTTAAAATGCTTGAGAATCTATCATCTATTTAAGATTACAGAGAGGTAAGAATTTTGCTTTTCCAAATTATTATAGAGGTTTGCACTACTTGAAAATTATACTTGTTTTCCAAATTTATTAGCCATGTCATACTGTTAGAGGGGCTTCCCTGGGAGCTCAGATGGTAAAAAATCTGCCTGCAATGTGGGAGACCCATGTTTGATCCCTTGGTGGGGAAGATCTCCTGGAGAAGGGAATGGCTACCCACTCCAGTATTCTTACCTGGAGAATCCCTATGGACAGAGGAGCCTGGTGGGCTACAGTCCATGGGGTTGCAGAGTTGGACATGACAGAGCAACTAACACTTTCTCTGGTAGAATTTCAGAATTGTTAAGTGAAAAATTAGATTAGATGTATATTTTAACTATTCAGTGTTCTATCCTGAGTTCTGTGAATAAATGCAAAATGACCCAAGACAGTGCATATGTGTCTGGGTTCAAGGAAGTTTCTCTCAAGGAATCTATTAATAATATTATGTATTTCCTGGTGGAGTTTCAATTATCGTGGTGGAGTAAGCCTAGAACACAAATGCTTTTTCTTCTGATCACTGCTTGCAGTGGTGGGATGGAGTGGTCTGTCCTAGTGCTCTTCTGCACCTTCACTTCTTTTCTGCCCCTGTTCCTTCCACTGAATAGATGAGAATCACGAGTCAGCGATGTAAGTCAAGATGGGGCTCTGAGGCCGCTCTTTTCCTTATACAGAGCCTTCTCCCTCAAAAGAGGAAACTGGGTGAAGTAGTCAAACAGAGTTTCCCATGCTTTCTTTTTGTTATTGAAGTGTAATTGCTTTACAATGTTGTGTTAGTTTTTGCTGTACAACAAAGTGGATTAGCAACATGTGTACATATACCCCCTCCCTTTTAAGCCTCCTTCCCAGTCCCCCATCACATCCCTCAAGGTTATCATAGAGCATGGAGCTGAGCTCCCTGTGCTATACAGCAGCTTCCCACTAGCTATCTATTTTACACATGGTAGTGTATTTATGTCAAAGCTACTCTCTCAATTCATCCACTCTCCCTTTTGCCTGCTGTGTCAGCATGTCCATTCTCTCTGAGTCTATTCCTGCCCTGCAAATAGGTTTATCTGTGCCCTTTTTCTAGATTCCATATATATCCATTAATATGCAAAGTGTGTTTTTCTCTTTCTGACCTACTTGACTCTATATGACAGACTCAGGTCCATCACTACAAATGATGCAATTTTGTTCCTGTTTATGGTTGAGTAACAGTCCATTTTGAGCGACTGAACTGAACTGAACCGAACAGTTCATTGTATATATGTACCATATCTTCTTTATCCATTCCCCTGTTGATGGACATTTAGGTTGCTTTCATGTCCCGGCTATTGTAAATAGTGCTGAAATGAACACTAGGGTACATGTATCCTTTTGAATTTTCATTTTCTCAGGGTATATGCCCAGTAGTGGGATTGCTGGGTCATATAGTAGTTCTAATTTTTATTTTTTAAGGAACTGTTCTCCACAGTGGCTGTATCAATTTACATACCCATCAACAGTGCAAGTCGGTTCTTTTTTCTCCATACCCTTCCTGCATTTATTGTTTGTAGATTTTTTTTTTAATGGTGGGCATTCTGACTTTGTGTCTCGTGGTTTCTTGAGCTTGCTTCTAGCTGCAGTGTTTGCTCATTTCCAAGCATGAATTAATACACAGTAGTTTGTTTCACTATCACTACAATGAAGACATAGAATTTTTTATCTCTCTCTACACCTGGAGTGACATTAACAGGAGTGGAATGTTAGAATTTATTAAGCCATTTTTATTTCTACTAATAGCCCAGAAATGGCTATCAGTCTGTAAAATGCTTTCAGCATTAAACTTCTGCTACTTTCAAGTCAGAGGTGAAACATCATGAGAGAAGAGAGAATTAGGGCAGAGACAGAATAGGAAAAGAGGATGGGATGAAATGGAACAGCTTTACAAATGAGAATATTTGAGCTTTATATTATAGGCACATTTCATGGCTCTTTATAATCAAAATGTTTTAAAGGACATTTCCTATGATAAGGGTTCTGTTGTCCAAATGAGCATCTACATATTTTACTTGGTTTTAATGCAGCATTTATTGGGCTGCTTTCATATTTTCAAAATACTAATTTTAAAAATCAATTTTTGGACATAAATATATACACTTGTGTTTGTGTATGTGTTGTTGGGTATGTGTGTGTAATATGTATATGAATACATAGGTGTGTGTAGATGTGTAGGTATGAAAGTGTTAATCACTCAGTTGTGTCCGACTCTTTGTGACCTCATGGACTGTAGCCCGTCAGGCTCCTCTGTCCATGGAATTCTCCAGCCATGAATAATAGAGTGGGTTGCCATTACCTTCTCCAGGGTATTTTTGTGACCCAGGGATCAAACTCTGGTCTCCAGCATTGTAGGCGGATTCTTTACTGTCTGAGTAACCAGGAAAGCTTATGTAAGTAGGTGTGCATGTTCTGTAAGGAGCTGTGCGTGTGTACAGGAAAGTGCATGTATATAAGTGTGTGTTTACGTGTGTAAGTATGTAGATATGTATGTGTGTATGTATATATGTTCATGTTTCTGTTTATTTTTGTGTTTATATGTGCATATGTACATGTGTGTGTGCCTGTGTGTAAGTGGGTGTGTATGCATGTGTATATGTGTGTGTCTGTAATTTTTTTGTGTGTGGCATATACATTCAAATGTCACAAATGTGACACATGTGACACCTACCACAGGATCAAAGTTTTCATGTTTGTTATGCTTTTTAAGCACTATAACCTCAATTTTCTGTACCAGAATGCTTGGAAGACATAAAGTTACAAAATGGATGATCCAGTTTGTACATTTAGCTGACAATAATCTATTTGTTGACAGTTTCTATTAAAGTGAATATCATTTTTTTCTTGTTTTTATGTCAGCTAAGTTTTCACAAAGGTAATTTTTTATTCTAAAAACATACTAACTTGAACAGTGTTACAGTTATCAAGTTTGGAAAGTATCATATATCTCCATACCTATGATCGTTATTAGCATGCTGAATTCTTGTTTTATTTTACTTCTTTTTATTGTTATTGTTGGGAGTCTTTATGCTAATTGACACAATCACTGGAGATAGTGAGTTTTTACTCCATAATGGCTGAAACTGGGACCAAGAAAAAATTGTCCTGGATAAAGGTTTGGACCTAAGAGAAGGTCTTCAGTCCTGTGGTGTCTGCTGAAAAGTATTAAATAAATGAATTAGATTTTTAACCTTACAACTGCCTTCTTAAGTGAATGAACCATTCTAACTCACAATTTTATAAACAGAAATAATTACTTGCATCTTCATTTTTTTTCCATTTTTAACTGGGCATTCTAAAATAAATGTTCTGGAATGGAAAACAAGGTGAAATAAGGGACATAGTTTGTGAGCTCCATATATGATGGGATAAAGGGGTGGGGATATCTCCTTTCAGATCCAAACTCAAAATATCCGTTAGTAGAAGGTTTTTAGGTTATAAAAATAATTTACCAAAAGCCAGTGGGTTTATTAATGTTATAGTGTTCATAAGAACTAGTTTTAGCAATGTTTAAAACTATGTATGTTTCTCCTTTGCTTATATCTGCTCACATCTTTATTATTTTTTCCCTCTTCTTTCTTTTGATTTAGATATTCTTTTTCTTGCTTACATGAATGAATGCTTAGATTATTGTTTTTAAGCAATTATTTTCAGATATGAAGATTTAAAGCTATATATGTCCTTCTAAGCCATTCCATTTTTTTCACTTTTCACTTTCATGCATTGGAGAAGGAAATGGCAGCCCACTCCAGTGTTCTTGCCTGGAGAATCCCAGAGATGGCGGAGCCTGGTGGGCTACCGTCTATGGGGTCGCACAGAGTCGGACACGAATGAAGTGACTTAGCAGCAGCAGCAAGCCATTCCACAAGATTTTCCATTATTTCATCATCTTTCAGCTCATAATATTTAAAAAATATCTGTTACATTTTATTCTTTGATCATTGGATTGTGTAGATTGCTGTTTCACAGTTTTCAAGCATAAAAATGTTTTTAGTTGCAACTTTGCAATTGATTTCTAGCTTAATTCCACTGTAGTCATAGAAAACACTCCATGATTTCGTTCCTTTGAAACTGGGGAGGCTTGAGTTATGACCCTGTGTTTGGCCAATTTTCACAGATGTTCTGTGTACATATTGGAAAAGAACATGTAATTCTGAAGAGCTGGACATAGTATTCTTCCTGAAAAAGAAAGTGTTAGTTACTCAATTGTGTCCAAGTCTTCGTGACCCCATGGATTGTAGCCTGCCAGGCTCCACTGTCCATGGAATTCTCCAGGCAAAAATGCTGGAGTGGGTAGCTATTTCCTTCCCCAGGGGATCTTCTCAACCCAGGGACTGAACCCCGATCTCCCACCCTGCAGGAAGATTCTTTACCAACTGAGCCACCAGGGAAGTTGTGTCCATTAGATTCAGTTCAGTTCAGTTCAGTTCAGTTCAGTCGCTCAGTCGTGTCCGACTCTCCGCGACCCCATGAATCACAGCACGCCAGGCCTCCCTGTCCATCACCAACTCCCGGAGTACACTCAAACTCATGTCCACAGAGTCGGTGATGCCATCCAGCCATCTCATTCTCGGTCGTCCCCTTCTCCTCCCGCCCCCAACCTTTCCCAGCATCAGAGTCTTTTCCAGTGAGTCAACTCGTCGCATGAGGTGGACAAAGTATTGCAGTTTCAGCTTTAGCATCAGTCCCTCCAATGAACATCCAGGATTGATCTCCCTTAGAATGGACTGGTTGGATCTCCTTGCAGTATAAGGGACTCTCAAGAGTCTTCTCCAACACCACAGTTCAAAAGCATCAATTCTTCGGCGATCAGCCTTCTTCACAGTCCAACTCTCACATCCATACATGACCACGGGAAAAACCATTGCCTTGACTAGATGGACCTTGGTTGGCAAAGTAATGTCTCTGCTTTTTAATATACTATCAAGGTTGGTCATAACTTTCCTTCCAAGGAGCAAGCGTCTTTTAATTTCATGGCTGCAATCATCATCCTCAGTGATTTTGGAGCCCCAAAAAATAAAGTCTGACACTGTTTCCACTGTTTCCCCATCTATTTCCCATGAAGTGATGGGACCAGATGCCATGATCTTTGTTTTCTGAATGTTGAGCTTCAAGCCAACCTTTTCACTCTCCTCTTTCACTTTCATCAAGAGGCTTTTGAGTTCCTCTTCATTTTCTGCCATAAGGGTAGTGTCATCTGCATATCTGAGGTTATTGATATTTCTCCCAGCAATCTTGATTCCAGCTTGTGCTTCTTCCAGCCCAGCGTTCCTCATGATGTACTCTGCATATAAGTTAAATAAGCAAGGTGACAATATACAACCTTGACGTACACCTTTTCCTATTTGGAACCAGTCTGTTGTTCCATGTCCAGTTCTAACAGTTGCTTCCTGACCTGCATACAGGTTTCTCAAGAGGCAGGTCAGGTGGTCTGGGATTCCCATCTCTTTCAGAATGTTCCATAGTTTATTGTGATCCACACAGTCAAAGGCTTTGGCATAGTCAATGAAGCAGAAATAGATGTTTTTCTGGAACTCTCTTGCTTTCTCCATGATCCAGCAGATGTTGGCGATTTGATCTCTGGTGCCTCTGCCTTTTCTAAAACCTGCTTGAACATCTGGGAGTTCACAGTTTACATACTGCTGAAGCCTGGTCCACTGGAGAAGGGAATGGCAAACCACTTCAGTATACTTGCCTTGAGAACCCCATGAACAGTAACAAAGGGCAAAATGATAGGATACTGAATGAGGAATTCCCCAGGTCAGTAGGTACCCAGTATGCTACTGGAGATCAGTGGAGAAATAACTATAGAAGGAATAAAGGGATGGAGCAAAAGCAAAACCAATACCCAGTTGTGGATGTGACCAGTGATAGAAGCAAGGTCCGGTGCTGTAAAGAGCAATATTGCATAGGAACCTG
Organism: Moschus berezovskii; assembly: GCF_049115385.1. Lineage (NCBI taxonomy): Eukaryota > Metazoa > Chordata > Mammalia > Artiodactyla > Moschidae > Moschus > Moschus berezovskii. Next base: position 74,031,584 of record NC_142466.1, on the reverse strand, counting down.
GAATGTTAGGTCCATGAATCAAGGCAAATTGGAAGTGGTCAGACAGGAGATGGCAAGAGTGAATGTCGACATTCTAGGAATCAGTGAATTAAAATGGACTGGAATGGGTGAATTTAACTCGGATGACCATTATATCTACTACTGTGGGCAGGAATCCCTTAGAAGAAATGGAGTAGCCATCATGGTCAACAAAAGAGTCCGAAATGCAGTACTTGGATGCAATCTTAAAAATGACAGAATGATTTCTGTTCGTTTCCAAGGCAAACCATTCAATATTACAGTAATCCAGGCCTATGCCCCAACCAGTAATGCTGAAGAAGCCGAAGTTAATCGGTTCTATGAAGACCTACAAGACCTTTTAGAACTAACACCCAAAAAAGATGTCCTTTTCATTATAGGGGACTGGAATGCAAAAGTAGGAAGCCAAGAAACACCTGGAGTAACAGGCAAATTTGGCCTTGGAGCACAGAATGAAGCAGGGCAAAGGCTAATAGAGTTTTGTCAAGAGAACGCACTGGTCATAGCAAACACCCTCTTCCAACAACACAAGAGAAGACTCTACACATGGACATCACCAGATGGTCAACACCGAAATCAGATTGATTATATTCTTTGCAACCTAAGATGCAGAAGCTGTATACAGTTAGCGAAAACAAGACCAGGAGCTGACTGTGGCTCAGATCATGAACTCCTTATTGCGAAATTCAGACTTAAATTGAAGAAAGTAGGGAAAACCACTACACCATTAGATTCAAGTTCTGTCTAATCTGCTCATTTAACCTATCCACAAAGTTCCTAATTGCAATTATTATATTTGTAAGTCTTAAAATTCCTGTTTAATTGTTTTATATATGTTTAGTTTTTAGCTGGCTTCCCAGGTGGCTCAATAGTAAAGAATCCACCTGCCAGTGCAGGAGATGCAGGTTCCTTTCCTGGTCCAGGAAGATCTCCTGGAGGAGGAAATGGCAACTCAATCTAGCACTTTTCCCTGGGAAATACTATGGACAGAGGGCTGCAGTCCGTGAAGTCATAAAAAGTTGGACACGACTTAGCAACTGAACAACAAAGTTCTTCACTAAATTTCACTAAATTTCTTAACCCTTTCTTCACCAGATCTGCTTCAGTTATTTTATGGATGTCAATTGAGTTTTTCATTTTATGAAATATAAATTTTATTTCTAACTTACTTGCTCTTATTTATTTTATTTCTTTGTGATTATCTCTAGGCCTTCATTTCTTATTCTTACAAATTTATTTCATTGTCTCATTCATGTTTTATATTTTCAAAACTTCTTATTATCTCAGTTTTCTTGTTGCAGAATTTTAATTTTCCTCTCCTCATAGAGTCCTTGTGTTGTTTGCAGTTTTTTAATTCATTTCCTTCTACAGTGCTTTTGATTTGTCTTTATAGAAGTCTTCTATGGTTTGTGTTAGGTCTGGGATTTGATTTGACCCTATTAAGTCTAATAAGTTAGCTTTATTCTGGTAATGCAAAACTAGTTTCATATTTGAAAATCAATCAGTGTAATCTACTATGGTAAGAGTTCAAAGAAGAAAAGCAGGATGATCATATCAATTGATGCAGAACAATAATTTGAGAATAATTAAAACCCAATCACTTAGAAAACTCAGTAATACCCTTAGCCTGATAAAGAACATCTACAAAAATCCCGACAGATAGCAGCATGCTTAGTGACTGAATGTTTTCCCTGTAAGATCAGGAACAAGGCAATTTCCATTTTCACTACTCTTTGTAGGGGACTCCACGATGAGGCCATGTATTTAACTATTAACTTAATTCAGCACACAGTTAAACTTTGCATTTCATTTTCAGCAGTATCAGTCCTGTGGCTACAAGAAATAAGAATTTTTTTTTTTTTTTTTAGGGCTGATATGGAAACCATCTGGTTCTCAGACCATCTGAGCTGAGAATTAAAAGGCCCGAGCTTGTTCTTTTTAATATATAAATAATTATAATCAAATTAATTCATCCCACATTGCAGCCATCATCACTGCTGTAATGGTCAAGGGCAACAGTCACTTGGGCTCCCAAAGCACATGTTTCAGTTGGCGCTTCATCACAGTTAACCACGGGTGGTTAGTGTGGATTAATTAAATTTTATGTCACTTGCTGCCATGGATTATAAGCATCTCATCTTCCATTAGGCAGGAGCTCAGCACCATGCCAAGCCCAACAGCATGAGCAGACTAACTCCCAAACCCATCTTTATGGTTTATCTTCTGAGACCACTCTTGCTGTCAAATTGGGTCCAATCAGGAGGCAGGAAGTCCAGTGATTTAAACAGAGGAAATGAAAGGAATTATTACACCATGATAGGAAAATAACTCTATAAATGCAAGGAGAACTCTAAAGGTACCTTATGGCTTAGGGAGAGGACCCAACGCTGGACAACTTGGAAAGGGAATTTGAACCTTGTTGAATAAAATGTAGTTACAGATCACCACAGGAGAGGGGTTTACTGAACTGCCCAAGCTAGAGCTATTCCACAGTCACTGAAAAAGCAGGAATAATACTCTGGAGCACATGTGAGAGGAAGCTTGTAAAAAGGCATTCAGAGGGATTTGGGTACTACTGTAAACACCCTTGAACCTTGGAGTTTTACTGGACTTGGTCTGCAGAAGCCAAGCATACTTATGTGTATGCCTCAGGCCAGGATGGCTCTGGTCCGCTGTATGGGATGAAGTTCAGGCACTCAGCTTACCAGCTATCAGCTTGGAGTGGCTTACTTAGTTGAGAAGAGGGTGCTGGGGAGCCATGACCTGGACTGGGGCAGTCCTTTGCTCTCTGGGGCTCCCTGCTGTTCTTCTGTTGCCTGAATCAAGAGTTGGAGAAAGAGTGCTGTGTAAGCCACACTGAAAAATCACACTCTGAAAAATCATGCATAGTAAATAGATAATCATACTCCCATGAGGCTGGTAAACGAGTACAAAGAACCATGAAGGAAAACTTCTTTTTCCTGCAAAGTCTCTCCAGAGCATTCTACTAACAAAACTTAACATCAAGTCATCAACAGAAACATTTAAATGCCCAGCTCCATTGTCTTGGATTAGGCAATTAAGTAAAAATTCGTAGTGGAGAATCATTAAACACCACACCTCTTACATTTTACCATTTCTCTCTCACACACACCTCATATATATGTTATTGTAAGAATACATAGTGTCTATGAAAAATTAAAATGTGTTTTCAGTATAATATACATATATATGATATTGTAAGTTTAAGTGTCTAAGAAAAAATTAAAATATATACTTTTCAATAAAATATACTCAGCCATAAGTACATTCAAGACATAATGCTGTGGTCAGACACATTTATCTGTAAGGGAAATAAATGTGAATGTGGTGTTGAGTGCAGAATGATGTGGGGATCTTGGCTTAAATATCTCAGGGTCACTGGTGAAGTGATTTTTTCCAATGTGGAAACAACTGTTGATAAATTTCAAACAAATACAAATAATCTTTCGATTATAAGCAGCAGTTGCATTCTACATACATTAAGCATGTGTTAAAATCATTTGTAAATACATAAAAACAGGATTGGTTCTAGATTCTTGCTGTAGTATAAGGGTCTGGCATTAAGCTTTTGATTGCCAAGGCATCTATTTAAAAAGACACCTTTCTTGAATAAACATTTTGCAGCTGTACGATACAGCTACCGGCAAAGCAACCAGATAAGGAATTAGGCTGCTTCCTTTGTATTTCCCCTTTCAGATAGCCTTGTATGACCTAGATAACTGACCACTTGAGTGATTCCACTTCTTCCTTCCTGTGCCCTAATTCGTACTCTTATGCTTTAAATTGGTCTTCCCAGGTGGTGCTATTTGTAAAGAACCCACCATGTCATTGTAGGAGATGTAAGAGACTGAGGGTTTGATCCTTGTGTTGGGAAGATCCCCTAGAGGAGGGCATGGAAACCCAAACCAGTATTCTTGTCTGGAGAATTCTATGGACAGAGGAGGCTGGTGGGCCATGGTCCATAGGTTTGCAAATAGTCAGATGCGACTGAAGCGACTTAGCATGCACACACTTGCTTTAAATTAGATTGGAAGTTTGGGATTGACATGTGTTCACTGCTATATTTAAAATAAATAACCAACATGGACTTACTGTATAGCAAAGGGAAATTTGCTCAATACTCTGTAATAACCTAAATGGGAAAAGAATTTGACAAAGATTGGATAAATGAATATGTGAGAAGTGGATGGGGAAACAGTGGAAACAGTGTCAGACTTTATTTTTTGGGGCTCCAAAATCACTGTGGATGCTGATCGCAGCCATGAAATTAAAAGACGCTTACTCCTTGGAAGGAAAGTTATGACCAACCTAGACAGCATATTAAAAAGCAGAGACATTACTTTGCCAACAAAGGTCCGTCTAGTCAAGGCTATGGATTTTCCAGTGGTCATGTATGGATGTGAGAGTTGGACTGTGAAGAAAGCTGATCACCGAAGAATTGATGCTTTTGAACTGTGGTGCTGGAGAAGACTCTTGAGAGTCCCTTGGACTGCAAGGAGATCCAACCAGTCCATTCTAAAGGAGATCAGTCCTGGGTGTTCATTGGAAGGACCGATGCTAAAGCTGAAACTGCAATACTTTGGCCACCTCATGCGACGAGTTGACTCACTGGAAAAGACTCTGATGCTGGGAGGGATTGGGGGCGGGAGGAGATGGGGTCAACAGAGAATGAAATGGCTGGATGGCATCACTGACTCGATGGACATGAGTTTGAGTGAACTCCGGGAATGGGTGATGGACAGGGAGGCATGGAGTGCTGTGATTCATGGGGTTGCAAAGAGTTGGACATGACTGAGCAACTGAACTGAACTGAACTGAATCACTTCGCTCTACACATGAAATTAACACAACTTTGTACATCAACTATACTCTAATATAAAATAAAAATTAAAAAAGTAGGTAATATGGAGTGAATCTGGAAAGTTCTAGACATCCCACCCTTGACCCTAATAAAAGCAGAGCTCCACTCTCTCCCCATTCTCTCCCTCTCAATTCACGACCTTACTGTATGTCCTTTAGGACCTGTGAATAATAAATAATGTTTCTCAAAGTTCCCTGATGATTTTTGCTAATCATAACAATCATAATAAGAAACACAAGAGCCCGTCTAAGCACAATAGTGGCGGCAGAAATGTCTTTGGGGGCTTGTTATGAGTAACACAGGCCCAGATGAATACCCCAGGTTTTCCTAGACAAGAGCATCATTATCAAAAGAGAGGGAAAGACAAAACCTTTGTAAACACAGTTTTTTCACCCATATGAATGTGTTTTGAACAATCAGACATTGACTGTGATAACTCCATGTGTGACAGGATGCATAGTATCCCTGACCTTTACCCATTAAGTGCCAATCATGGGTCTAACATGCAAAATTTCATTACTTTTCCAAATGACCCTCGGGATTCAGCCCTTCCCAACCCCTGGGAACCACTACCTTATGTCCTCTGTGTCTCTTTGTGTTGCGCTTCTGCTTTCTTTCAGGTCCCCTTTGGTGCTCAGGGTGTCTGTCTTCTTACCTATCTTTGTACCTCAGAAAGAATCTTGGTGTCAAAGAGGGTGGCTCCCCACTACAATAAATGATACCTATACCACAGGGGAACACATGTGGACAAATGATCAGTCTGGTAACCTTCCTTTCTCTGTATGTCATGACCAAGGAAGATCAGAGCTGTGTCCCAGTCCTTACCATTGCTCTATTGTGACCCATTTGTTTCTTCAAAGATGCTGTTTAAGCTTTCACTGATGCTGTTTTTCCTGTATATTGTGATTTTTTTTTCTTGGCTTTGGAGTTGAACTGAACTGTGTTGAACTATATATATACTCAGTAATTGCCTAATTTTGTTATATCACATCTCTTAGCTTGAGTTTTACTATTCTTAAAATAAAGATGGTATTTCCAACACGTTAGTAACATATTAGAATGAATTACACAAGATTTACATGTAAAATATCTATGATATATCTGACAAAATATAGGTGCTTAATAAATGATAGCTTATTATTATCATTGATAATACTGTTGTTACTTTTTATTAAGATTAGGTCAGCATGAAAGTAATTATACCCTTTCCCCACTACATAGATATAGGCAAGGATACCAGAGGATGCTTCCCTATCTATTTGCCATCTATTTTATTGAACTCTGCTGTGAACTGAACTGTGAACATAGTATCAGTTTTTCATCAAACACTTTTAAGCTCTTCAGTTTCAGTTCAGTTCAGTTGCGTCAGACTCTTTGCGACCCCATGAACCGCAGGACGCCAAGCCTCCCTGTACATCACCAACTCCTAGAGTTTACCCAACTCATGTCCATTGAATCAGTGATGCCATCTATCCATCTCATCCTCTGTTGTCCCCTTCTCCTAATGCCTGAAATCTTTCTCAACATCAGGGTCTTTTCAAATGAGTCAGCGCCTCACATCAGGTGGCCAAAATATTGGAGTTTCAGCTTCAACATCAGTCCTTCCAATGAACACCCAGGACTGATTTCCTTTAGGATGGACTGGTTGGATCTCTTTGAAGTCCAAGGAACTCTCAAGAGTCTTCTCCAACACCACAGTTCAAAAGCATCAATTCTTCAGCGATCAGCTTTCTTCACAGTCCAACTCTCACATCCATACATGACTACTGGAAAAACTATAGCTTTGACTAGATGGACCATTGTTGACAAAGTAATGTCTCTGATTTTTAACATGCTGTTTATGTTGGTCATAACTTTCCTTCTAAGGAGTAAGTGTCTTTTAACTTCATGGCTGCAATCAGCATCCGCAGTGATTTTGGAGCCCCCCAAAATAAAGTCTATCACTGTTTCCACTGTTTCCCCACCTACTTGCCCTGAAGTGATGGGACCAGATGCCATGAAGTTAGTTTTCTGAATGTTGAGCTTTAAGCCAACTTTTTCACTCTCCTCTTTTACTTTCATCAAGAGATACTTTAGTTCTTCTTCACTTTCTGCCATAAGAGTGGTGTCATCTGCATATCTGAGGCTATTGATATTTTTCCCGGCAATCTTGATTCCAGCTTGTGCTTCCTCCAGCCCAGCATTTCTTATGATGTACTCTGCATATAAGTTAAATAAGCAGAGTGACAATATACAGCCTTGACATACTCCTTTTCCTATTTGGAACCAGTCTGTTGTTCCATGTCCAGTTCTACCTGTTGCTTCCTGACCTGCATACAGGTTTCTCAAGAGGCAGGTCAGGTGGTCTGGTATTCCCATCTCTTTCAGAATTTTCCTCAGTTTATTGTGATCCACACAGTCAAAGGCTTTGGCATAGTCAATAAAGCAGAAATAGATGTTTTTCTGGAACTCTCTTGCTTTTTCGATGATCCGACAAATGCTGGCAATTTGATCTCTGGTGCCTCTGCCTTTTCTAAAACCAGCTTGAACATCTGGAAGTTCCTGGTTCACTTATTGCTGAAGCCTGGCTTGGAGAATTTTGAGTATTACTTTACTAGCGTGTGAGATGAGTGCAGTTGTGTGGTCGTTTGAGCATTCTTTGGCATTGTCTTTCTTTGGGATTGGAATGCACACTGACCTTTTCCAGTCCTGTGCCCATGATGAGTTTTCCATATTTGCTGGCATATTGAGTGCAGCACTTTCACAGTGTCATCTTTCAGGATTTGAAATAGCTCAACTGGAATTCCATCACCTCCATAGCTTTGTTCATAGTGATCCTTCCTAAGGCCCACTTGACTTCACATTCCAGGATGTCTGGCTCTAGGTGAGTGATCAAACCATTGTGATTATCTGCATCATGAAGATTTTTTTTGTATAGTTCTCCTGTGTATTCTTGCCACCTCTTCTTAATATCTTCTGCTTCTGTTAGGTCCATACCATTTCTGTCCTTCATTGTGCCCATCTTTGCATGAAATGTTCCCTTGGTATCTCTAATTTTCTTGAAAAGATCTCTAGTCTTTCCTATTCTATTGTTTTCTTCTATTTCTTTGCATTGATCACTGAGAAAGGCTTTCTTCTCTCTCCTTGCTATTCTTTGGAACTTTGCATTCAGATGCTTATATCTTTCCTTTTTTCCTTTGCTTTTTGCTTCTCTTCTTTTCACAACTATTTGTAAGGCCTCCTCAGACAGCCATTTTGCTTTTTTGCATTTCTTTTTCTTGGAGATGTTCTTGGTTCCTGTCTCCTGTACAATGTCACGAACCTCCATCCACAGTTCATCAGGTACTCTATCTATTAGATCTAGTCCCTTACATCTATTTCTTACTTCCACTGTATAATCATAAGGAATTTGATTTAGGTCATACCTGAATGGTCTAATGGTTTTCCCCACTTTCTTCAATTTAAGTCTGAATTTCGTAATAAGGAGCTCATGATCTTAGCCACAGTCACCTTCTTGTCTTGTTTTGCTGACTGTATAGAGCTTCTCCATCTTTGGCTGCAAAGAATATAATCAGATTTCGGTGTTGACCATCTGGTGATGTCCATGTGTAGTGTCTTCTCTTGTGTTGTTGGAAGAGGGTGTTTTCTATGACCAGTACGTTCTCTTGGTAAAACTCTATTAGCCTTTGCCCTGCTTCATTCCATACTCCAAAGCCAAATTTTCCTGTTACTCCAGGTGTTTCTTGACTTCCTGTTTTTTCATTCCAGTCCCCTTTAATGAAAAACTACATCTTTTTTGGGTGTTAGTTCTAAAAGGTCTTGTAGGTTTTCTTGGAACCATTCACCTTCAGCTTTTTAAGCATTTCTGGTCGGGGCATAGACTTGGATTACTGTGATACTGAATGGTTTGCTTGGAAATGAACAGAGATCATTCTGTCGTTTTTGAGATTGCATCCAAGTACTGCAATTCGAACTCTTTTGTTGTCCATGGATTGCCATTTCCTTCTCCAAGAGGGACTTCCTTGGTGTCTCAGATGGTAAAGTGTCTGCGTACAATGCGGGAGACCCGGGTTCAATCCCTGGGTTGGGAAGATTTCCTGGAGAAGGAAATGGCAACCCACTCCAGTATTCTTGCCTGGAAAATCCCATAGACAGAGGATGCTGGTAGGCTACACTCTGCATGGTGGCACAAGGAGTTGGACACGACTGAGCAACTTCACTTTCACTTTCTCCAAGAGGGAGATAGGTTGCTTTCATTTACAAATGGTAGCTCTAATGAGAAGGAGCATTTCATTTGGTTACAAAAATAGGTATGTACATTCATACATAAATATATACATTGATCATAGGCTTCTAGTCTGAGTAACATGACTTCCTAAAAACTGTTTTTTTTTTTAATTTTGCTGATGGTACTCCAATTTATGGGCTTCCCTGATGGCTCAGCAGTAAAGAATCAGCCTGCCAGTGCAAGAGATGACAGAGACCTGAGTTTGATCTCTGGGTGTGGAAGATGCCCTGGAGAAAAAAATGGTAATTCACTCAAGTCTTCTTGCCTGGGAAGTCCCATGGACAGAGGAGCTACAGTCCATTTAGTCACAAGAGTCAGACAAGACTGAGTGCCTGAACAACAACAGCTCCAATTACGTTTATGCAAATGGTTCTAATAAACTTTAAAACTTTTGTTGACCAAAAAGAGAAAAAAAACCACAAGTATACTGTACCCAAAGATTTGAACTTCCTGCTTTTTACATTTTCATGCAAAAATTCTTGACGGCTTTCATTTCCAAAGGTAATCAACAATTGCACAGAAATGCACATTATACTCCTTGGGAGCTGTTCTTTTCAGGAACTTGATTTTGAACTGTAGGGGCTCCCACTGTATCTCCTGAAGGTCATGGTAAGATGTTTAAATTGCAGATACAGCTGTGTGATCACTGAATTCTCCTAAGAAGCATCTTTCTTTTTACTGTTACTTATATATGTTTTCTTTTAAGTGTTTCAAAGAAGCCTGAGGCATTGTAGATCCTTTGGGTACTTTGAATGTTTTTGTAAAGTTTTAATGGCATCAAATGAATTGACATTTGATCACACACAGAAAATTTTAACTTATACTTTTGTATTCATTTAATGGCTTTCAATAGACTTTCAAGGCTTCTAGGAACCTATACAGAAAATGACTCTTTGAAAATGAAAATACATCACTCTGTGTTTGTTATAAATATGTTATCAAAATATAAGAAAATCTGTTAGTACAGAAAGACAAGTAGAAGAATGCCAAACAGTTGTGTAGCAAGAGACCATGTCTAGCACTTTTTTCTGTCATCCACTCTGCATTTTCAGAGAAACATTGAATATTTCTAGAATAAAGTGATCTGCACGGTAGACTCTATAGAAACAAATTCAAGTGATTATGAATTTAAAGGACTGCCTTTGTTTAAGGTACAGAAGAATATAAAACAAAATTAGGGCCAATTTTGAAAATGACATTATTTTTAGAAGCAAATTTCATCACAATAGAACTTATTTTGTAACAATTAGATCAGTCCAAAAGGGAGATAGCATATTTCTTAGTGTATGACTTTAAGGAAAGTCTTTTTTCTTCCCTCCAGGAATCACTGATGTCATATTGTGTATCAGCTTCAGATGGAACATCAAATCAATGCCTTTCAAATTTCCTTTTAATGTTGGTGTTCTGTGTTTTTAATAGAGATCAATATAGAGCCTCACTTGTGGTAGATCTACAGTATTTGTTTAATTCTGCTGTGAATTAATGTCACTTAAGTTTATTGATGGTCTTTGATTCATGGGATGCTTATTATTTTCATGTAATAAAAACTAGAGTAGGAAATTTATTTTCCATCTGGGGAATTCCCATTGCATTATCACCAATGCAGCTGTCACTTCACCTGAGATACCTTCTCCAGCTCCCTCATTCAGAGGAACTGGATGACATCTCTGTCGCCTTTAGAACTTTGGAAAATTTGTACATGCACAGAGATCTAATATGCACATATACTTATACATATAAACATGAACATACCTGGATATATATCCACCCATGTAAATATTTTACTCATTTATTCTTTCAATAAGTGTTTTTTCCCCATAATTGTGACTTTTCTTATAACTAATCATGCGTGTGATTTTTAACAACAGTGATAGAACCCTAAGCATACCATAGGCAGACTTTAAAGCAGAGTGTATCTTAAAATTAACATATTATAAAGATGGAAAATGTATTTAGAAAACTTGACCAAAGCAACTTGATAATTCCAGAATTAGTGCTTAGGAATTATGTGACTTCCATAAGACAACTAAATAACCCTTTAATATATGTACAATAAAGTTTCTATTTCTTTGAAAGAAAAGCAGAATTACATGACTTTGGATAAATGTGCCTATTGGTTCTTAATTATGCATGCTCTGAATCACATGACTATATGATGTACACCACAACCTTTTCCAAGCTATCTAATCCATATTAAGGCTTTGCTTGATTGTTTCTGGCTATTTCAGTGTTCTTGCCAGTTGGTTGTATTGCTCTTACATTTCTTTAAGACTTTAGAATAGTATTAGCTTATCATCAACAATAACTTATTTTCAACTTAGGAAAACAGAAATTGAGTTATTATTGATGACAAGGTGATACTTTAGCATAATATTTCCTGTGGAATCAAGAAAGCTGAACTTGAGATATTACTAATGACAGGGAATACTGTGCTAATGGAACACTAAAGACACCCTGCATCCTTGATGCAAATTAAAAATGGATCAAACACCTTCTAAGAGGAAAGTCTACCCTCTTTCTCTGAAATAGACAAGAAAAAATACTATCTACTAGGAATGTGAAAGAAAGATTTAGATTGACAATAAATATATCATTTTGGAAGTATGTTTTGATATCAGTAACTATTCATTTGTTTTCTTACTGATTTACTCAGCCTGCATTATTGTCTGGACTTCCCTGGTCAGTGGTAGAGAATTTGCCTGCTAATGCAGGGGATGTGGGTTCAATCCTGGCTTAGAAAGAGTCCCTGGAGAAGGAAATGGCAACCCACTCCAGTATTCTTGCCTAGGAAATCCCATGGCCAGAGGAGCCTGGTGAGCTATAGTCTATGGGGCTGCAAAAGAATCAGACATGACTTAGCAGCTAAACCACAGCAACTTTATGTCTGCCATATGTATGACCCCGTGTTGGGTGCTAAAATGGAGAGGGGTGATAAAAAAAATGAATTGGGGACAACAGAAATTAACGGTGTACTGAGAAAAACCTAGAGGTCTGCAAAAATTGTAAAGACATATGGAAGAGGTGGTCACTTGTTCTGATTGAGAGAGCTGAAGAAAACATATCAGGTGAGGCCATGCATATTTTGGTCCAAACATTGCAGAGGACTTTACCAGATGAACAGGATAGGAGAAAGCCTAGAAATCCCAGAGAGGGGAGAAGAAATCAGCAGTAGCAAAAATAAAACAGTGTAGTAGGCAATCTTAAAGTCTTCAAGATGACTAATCCTAGGGTTCGGGAAGAAATGTGAGACAAGGTGATTAACAAAAGAGATAGAACCAAACTGCATAAGATTTTAACGTACTTTAAAAATGTGAACAGAGAAAGTTTAAAAACAGATAACAGGGTCCACATGCTTAGGTGAAACTTCGCTACCAGAATTTTTGGTAATGAGGTGTTTTTGTTGTTTTTTGCTTATAATTCCTAAAGAAAATGGCAGAGTCAGCAAGTACAGTAAAACATAATGTTTACAACCAAAGAGGTCTCAGTGTAGGGTGAGAAGCAACAGCAGAGCTCTGGTCTATGGGGTATCAGCATTCCAACTGACTTTCCTGTGCTTTTTTTCCTTTTTGTGCTGTCAATCATTTAGTGTTTTTATGTTATCTTCTGTGTTTTCTTTTCTTAAAAACATCTGGCAAAATCAATTCAAATGAAGATGTGGAGCTCCAGAGTTAGAGCCATGCTAAGCCTTAAGAAATGGCACATGGATTATGGAATTGGGGCATTAAAGTAATACCACTTTGGAGAAATAAGCTAAAGTCTATGCCAATTACCAACTTCCAAATGGATTATGAGTTCCTACCTTTTTACTCAGTGGCGTTAATTAGTCTGCATTTCTACTGTGAGGCAAGGGAGAGGTAAGCATCCTCAGAGATGCAGTTGTGAACATGTTCTTAGTTCTAACGCAACACTCCTACTTGTCCTGATCTCCCAATTCACTTAGCCACATGAATTTTTTGGTCACTATGGGGCACTGGGTACCAACTACCACTGATTAGTCTGTAAATATGTTTGCTACTTTAGAGACCCAATTTCTTATTCATTGTTTACCTTGTCCAATCACTCTATTGGACAGAGAGTGATTAGACAATCACTCTATTAGACTCTATTGTTTATTTTGTCCAATCACTCTATTTCCATGTCCAATCACTCTATTTTCTCTAGTCTTTAAAAGGTTGACAGCAAATTTATGGTTATTAATGTTTGATTTTATTTTTATTACTTCATAAATCTAACACGTATAACAACAAAATACCTTGGAAGCAGAATGGAAAGTAATGTAGTAAGAAAGTTTAGGGAAACTAAAAAGAGATTTTGTGGAAAATGTGATGTCTAACCTGGATATACCTATGTTGTTTTTGTTGTTTAGTCAGTAAGTCATGCCCAACTCTTTTGTAACCCCGTGGACTATAGCCTGCTAGGTTCCTCTGTCCATGGGATTTCTCAGACAAGAAAACTGGAGTAGGTTGCCATTTCCTTCTCCAGAATATACCTATAGGTAAGATTATAAAGTGGCAGGAGAGGGAGTGTCAGGCAAGAAGTTTGGAAGCCATTAGGACTGGAATATTTAAAGATGTCATAGCCAGGTGGCTTGAAAATGTCCTAAGATGCAATAATCAACCATTATTGCAGGCTAGATTCTCTGAAAGTAGATGCTGAGGATGGAGTATTGTGTGTGGAATATTTATTAAAATGTAACACCTAATGAAAGAAAAAAATAAGGATTACCTCAGGAATAAAAAGATAAAACATTTAGAAATTATTAGTGTAAGCCACTGTTAGTACATTAAAAGACATGATGCTTTTGATTATCTTAGTATTTACAGAAAATGGCACATGACACAATTTAACATCCTTTTATAGTAACCAGAATAGCAAGATAAACTTCAGCGGACTAGAAATGAGAAGATATTTACTTACCTTGATAAAGACAAAACCAAAAAACAAAACAAAATAAACATCATACAGGAAGGTGAAATGTTTAAACCATTTCTTTTAAAACAGGGAGAATGAAAAGATGCCATTGTCACTGCTCTAGTCAACACTGTGCAAGGAAACCTAACTGAAGTAGTAAGACAAGAAATAAAACTATCATGTATAAGAAATATAAAGAAAAAAATCATAATGAGTAGTAGATAAAATAGCTGTCAACATAGAAACTAAAAACTGCAAAACAAATTTTTGAATTTCAAAGAGAGTTTGGCCAAGTTTGCAAGATATAAGAAAAATATCTTAAACTGGGGTTAGATATCCCAGCAACAAATTATTACAAAATGTGAAAACATCATTTACAGAAATATATACTGCCAAAGAATAAATCTAAATGAATATGTCTTTATGTCCTTTATGGAAAAACATTTCCAAATTTTATTGAAAAATGTTGGATGAGTCCTAAGGCACATTAATAAAAAAATATCAATTTTTCTCAAGTGTGTCTACAAACAATACAATTCTAATAAAACCCCCAATGGTTGCTCTTACTTAACTGGCAAGCACATTCCAAAATGCATACACAGAAATAGGGCCAAAATAGGCAAGAAAATGTTTTTAAGCTACTAGCTCAAAACAACTGTGATAAATAAGAACAAAGTTGGGAAAGTTGCCTTAACTGATTTTAAGATTTATTATAATCAAGTCAGTATGAGACATGTAAAGATGGGTTTGTAAATCACTGAAAGAGAATAGAGTTCAGAATTAAATACACACATAAAGGGATGGTCTGTTGATTTTCAACAAATGTGCCAAAGTGATTCAAAGGGGAAAGACATATTTTCAATAAATGGTGCTAGAGCCATTCAGTTCAGTTCAGTCACTGTCGTGACCGACTGTTTGCGACCCCATGAATCACAGCACGCCAGGCCTCCCTGTCCATCACCAACTCCCAGAGTTCACTCAAACTCATGTCCACAGAGTCGGTGATGCCATCCAGCCATCTCATTCTCTGTCGTCCCCTTCTCCTCCCGCCCCCAACCCCTCCCAGCATCAAAGTCTTTTCCAGTGAGTCAACTCATCGCATGAGGTGGACAAAGTATTGCAGTTTCAGCTTTAGCATCAGTCCTTCCAAAGAACACCCAGGATCGATCTCCTTTAGAATGGACTGGTTGGATCTCCTTGCAGTATAAGGGACTCTCAAGAGTCTTCTCCAACACCACAGTTCAAAAGCATCAATTCTTTGGTGATCAGCTTTCTTCACAGTCCAACTCTCACATCCATACATGACCACTGGAAAAACCATAGCCTTGACTAGACGGACCTTGGTTGGCAAAGTAATGTCTTTGTTTTTTAATATACTATCTAGGTTGGTCATAACTTTCCTTCCAAGGAGTAAGCGTCTTTAATTTCATGGCTGCAATCATCATCCTCAGTGATTTTGGAGCCCAAAAAAACAAAGTCCGACACTGTTTCCCCATCTATTTCCCATGAAGTGATGGGACCAGATGCCATGATCTTTGTTTTCTGAATGTTGAGCTTCAAGCCAAACTTTTCACTCTCCTCTTTCACTTTCATCAAGAGGCTTTTGAGTTCCTCTTCACTTTCTGCCATAAGGGTGGTGTCATCTGCATATCTGAGGTTATTGATATTTCTCCCAGCAATCTTGATTCCAGCTTGTGCTTCTTCCAGCCCAGCGTTCCTCATGATGTACTCTGCATATAAGTTAAATAAGCAGAGTGACAATATACAACCTTGATGTACACCTTTTCCTATTTGGAACCAGTCTGTTGTTCCATGTCCAGTTCTAACTGTAGCTTCCTGACCTGCATACAGGTTTCTGAAGAGGCAGGTCAGGTAGTCTGGGTATTCCCATCTCTTTCAGAACTTTCCACAGTTTGTTGTGATCTACGCAGATATGCATATATAATAAAATATACCTTGATTCTTACCTCAAAGCATTTAAGAAGATTAACTCAGAATGGCTTACAGAAGAGCTAAAACTGTAAAAGAAACCAAAACAGAAGAGCTAAAACTATAAAACTTGTAGAAAAAACACAAGGAGATATTTGTAGTTCAGAGTTTTTATATAAACCTTTATGAAAGCTTTCATATAGGACACATCCTATTAATAGATTTTGTTAAATTTAAATTTAAAAGCTTTTGCTCTTCAAAATACACTGTTAAGGAATCAAAAAGTCAGGTCAAAGACTGAAAGAAGATACTTGTAAAACATGCATTAGACATAGGGTTTATATTCAGGATGTGTAAAGATTTAGAGCTTAGCAATAGGAAAAAAAATTCAGTAAGGAAATTGGAAAATATTTTAATATATTAACAATATATAGTGGCGTATAGAAACTCCACTATAGAGGAAATATACATGGTAAAATAAGCCTGGTTTTTGAGCCTGTGAAATACCAATGGAAAATTTTTTAATGTCCTGTTTTTAATTTTTGAAGTGTGAGTGTCATGGGGAAAGTGTGTCTGGGTGTGAATCTGTTCTTATGCCCTGAAGCATGAAATGCGAGGAGAGACATGGAAATGGAGAATGACACCCAGGGACTAAGGTTCATTATAAAGACCAACAGCCTGATAGAGGCTGTGCAATTTAAGACAAACAATATGGTAAGGGAACGGTTGATTATGGAAATAAAGAGGGAGTGGGAAAAATATGAGAATCTGTATAACCTGATCACTCAGTCAGAAATGGCAGCTACAAAGTGTTGGTTATGCAAGAAGAGAAACTCTGAATTACCGACTTCAAACTTGACTGAGGTCTTTTTCCTCCTCCCAGAATTAAAATACAGATTTTCTTTCCCTTAGAGATACCTGAGTAATGGTGGAGAAGGGATTGTCAATATGTTAAAATATTTCCTAACTTCCCCAGAGTCATTGACAAACTATAGTGACTTCAATAAAAACTAAATATATCTAAAATAAGAATAATATAGAAAACAGTATTTTGCTTCAAAATTTATATTGTATTCTTATTTTTATCATACTTAGTTTTCCTTACAAAATCATTTTATATTTAAAATTTTCTGTATGCATATATGTATGTATTTTGAATGACATTCCATGCTTAATTTATTTACATAAATCATGAAAAAATTATTTTTAGTGTGCATAACAGTATAACAATATCTACTGGGAAGAACAGATACATAGTTGAAGCTCTTTCTTGTGGGTTACATCATGTATAGTCTCTGGATATGAATGTGATCACCAGAACTTTTTCTGCATTAGATGAATACACTTAAGGACTTGTTTGGGTACCTTACATATATGAGTATTGATAGATACTAAATGCTTTTCATTTGAATCAAGATAAATAGAACTGAATTTGTTTTAGGTTGTCTAATTTCTCTACCATCGCAGGGGGCTAAACACATTCAAATCACTTGTTTTACAACTTGGACATGTAGGCATAGGCAGAACTATCTATGTATATCATTTGAAATACACTAAATGCTTCTATTACAGGGGTCCCCAACCATCAGGCCATGGACTGGTATTTGTCCATGACCTGTTAGGAACCTGGCTGCACAGCCGGAGGTGAGTGGTGAGCCACTAAACTTCATCTGTATTTGCAGCTGCTCCCCATCATTTGGATTACTGTCTGAGCTCTGCTTCCTATCAGATCAGTGGTAGCATTAGATTCTTATATGAGTGGGAACACTATTGCACTTGAATCATCTCAAAATCATACTCACACTCCTCCCAGCCTATGGAAAAATGTTTCTCTATGAAATCAGTCCCTGGTGCCAAAAATAATGAGGACTGAAAATCAAAATTTAATCTTCTCTCTGAACATCTGATTAATTTACATTGAAATAACTATAAAAAGAACAAAGAAAGTAATATTTATGAATAGAAAATCTTAATGGATCATGATTTTTCACCAAAGAGACTAAAATATGTGTTGTCAGTTTAATATAACACTCAGTAGGGATGCTGTACAATAATTCCAACTGTTCTTCCTCTGGTTACTTTCTGATAATTTTTTTCACCTGTTCTTTGGATGTAGTAAGCTTCTACCTCTTGGAAATTTGCTTCATATTCTTACAGTCTGGTGATGCACAGGGAAGAAGAAACCAGTGAGTACTGCTTTATCTGGCTTTGTCCAGGGCTGCACAGACCGTGCAATGAAAGGCATGCATAGCAACACACAACAGCCCTACATTGTCACCCCTATTTTCTTCCTTCATCTGTGGAAATCTGCATGAAGCCAGATGTTGCCATAATTAAAGCCTGTTTCTTGACTTCTTTGCTAATCATAGACCAGACCACCACCACTAAACTATAAAGTGGGTAGGCTTGGGCTCTGTCTTTGTGCTCTGTATCTGAGCTGTGGAATTTGGGTCTAAGAAAAGAGCTCTAAGGTGAAAATAGGGGCTGCCCTGGTGGCTCAGATGATAAAGAATCAGCCTGTGATATAGGAGACCCGGGTTCAGACCCTGGGTTGGGAAGATGCCCTGGAGAAGGGAATGGCAACCCACTCCAGTATTCTTGCCTGGAGAATTCCATGGACAGAGAAACGTGGCAAGATTCAGTCCATGGGATCGCAAAGAGTTAGAGGCAACTGAGTGACTAATAATTTTACACTTTCTTTCATCATGAAAATAAGTTATTTTTTCCAATCATTCAAATGGGAATTTCAAAACTTGAAAGGATTTTCAACATATTCTAATCAAGATCTTTTTCTGTCCAGATCCTCTCTTTTCATATTCTCAAGTGCAACAAATAAACATCCTAACCCAGATGCTCCAAATTGCTAAAGAATTCATATGATAATATTAGATTGACCTCCAAATGAATGTAAGGCTGTGCATTTTCACCACTTGCCAGGCTTACAGAATAGGTTATGCACCCAATGAGAGTTTTAGCTGTATAAGTCTTGGCTTCATTAGACTAGTTTGTTTGAGCCTTCAGTTCAGTTCAGTCGCTCAGTCGTGTCTGACTCTTTGTGACCCCATGAATCACAGCACGCCAGGCCTCCCTGTCCATCACCAACTCCCAGAATTCACTCAAACTCATGTCCATCGAGTCAGTGATGCCATCCAGCCATCTCATTCTCTGTCGTCCCCGTCTCCTCCTGCCCCAACCCCTCCCAGCATCAGAGCCTTAGAATCTTTTAAAAACCAATGTCTAGAATAAGCTCACTCATAAAAACTCTGCTCTCTTCAGTTATGTCAATAACTTTATTTGGTGAACACAAGCACTAACAAGGTATATTTCTCTTTAATATGTATGTGTGTTAGAAACGAAAAAAAAGAAAACTGTGTGTGTAATGTGTGTGATCCTTGTATCTTAAGTAAAAACTCAAATTTAATAGCTAAAGATGCATTTTTCTAGCACCATTTTGCCTATTGAGATGGTGATATATGATGGGCAATGACTTGAGATGAACTTGTTTGCTAAAGATCTGCTTAGAATGCCTGGGTCAGAGGGCTCTCATGCTTTCTCTTCCATTTTTCACCTGCTCTCCCGCTCAGTTCAGGGTCATTTTAACCAGCTTATCTAACACCCTGAGCCTGTATCAGCTCTCTGCAGGGTGCCATAGACACAGAGGTAAATCCAGCTCAATCCATGACTTCGAGAGAATTTTAGCAAAAGTAAGCATTCACAGAAGTAACTGTAATCAGTCCAATATAATACATGCCTTAAAACAGATATGTCTCCAATGTCAGAGAATTTTAAAACAAGAATCTCATTTTCGGGTTGGACAATAATAGGAAAGCTACCTGGAAGAAGTGACATTTGGGCCAACTTTTTTTGAAACGGGTACTGTTTTAATGCACAGAGAATCAGAGGGGTGCTTGAGATAGAGAACATGCCATTAGCTAAAGAGTGGAGGAATGTTTGGGGCTAATGTGAATAGTCCAGTTTGGTTGATGAGTGGAACAAAATATAAGGCAAGAACCAAGAAAGTAGAGATCTGAATATAAATTATTGAGGAACCATTTTGCAGGGGATCTTCCCAACCCAGAGATCAAACTCAGATCTCCTGAATTGCAGATGAATTCTTTACCAGCTGAGCCACAAGGGATGCCCAAGAATTCTGGAGTGGGTGGCCTATCCCTTTTCCAGCAGACCTTCCTGATGCAGAAATCAAACTGCTATCTCCTGCATTGCAGGCAGATTCTTTACCAACTGAGCTATCAGGGAAGCCCTATTGAGAAACATATCACAGAGAAAGATATCTGAGCTGAAGTACGAGGTGATATAACTGGGCTTCAGCAAACTCTTCAGAAGATGGTTTTCCTATGGATTGAGTAGTAAGAGTCTAGAGATGAGAAGGCCTCATAGGAGATGAAAGGTGAGGAAATTTATAGGAAGGATGATGCCCAGACAGATGGCTCTAACAATCTTAACTAATTAATTAGTTACTGCTGAGCACAGGGATATGTGCTGAGCAAAAATTACAATCTAATACAGTGAGAGAAATGAAACAATCACACATCTGAGCAGAATCACAACAGTGATAACTACTTGACAGAAGCAATTTGACTCTAGAAGGACTTCAGAACTTCGAGGAGTGATTGGCAATATTATATTTTGAGCCCCAGATAATATCACACTAAGGAATTTGGGTTTTGTCTTTTAGACAATGAAAAACCACTGAAAATTTTGGATCAGAAGCCAAGATTAAGAAAGCAGCATTTATCCCAGTCAGTGTGATCTTTCTAGAGTTGGAGCATCACATTATATACACCATGAAATTCTGGAAACAATCAGAGATGGTAAAATCCTACATATGCCTCTACTATCCTGAGTTTATATTCAGTGGTCATTCAAATGCTTTTTAAAAAATGTTTCTGTTAAAATTTCAATAATTTATCCAGAATGGCATAGATAGATACCGTACTTATACTATTGTGCCCTGGATAATTAATGAATTCTACTTTTGCAACATTATGTTGTTTAATTTTCTGGAATTACTATTGGGCATAACTGGTTATATTTTCTCAGGTTGACATAAAGTCAAAATGAAGAGGCATAGTAACCTTAAGAGGTATAACTTTAAAAACTACTTCCATGAATCTTATGAAACGTCTATCAAGTATTTTTGTCTATTATGTTTATAATATTTTTACTGTATAGGTCCAATTTAAACACTTTCCTTTAAAATTCATTGCCAAAAAACTTTCTCTCAATTAACCTATATTTATATATTTTGTTTCTAAAAACTAGTATTCCTACTTATTTTATATAAACCTCAAAGAAATTGAAGAGTTTTTCTTTATGGTAGTAAAATATACATACCATAATATTTATCATTTTAACTGTTCCAAGGTGTATAATTCAGTTCTCAATGTTGTGTAACCATCATTACTATGTCTAAAACTTTGTTCCATCGCTCAGTCGTGTCCGACTCTTTGCGACCCCTTGGACTGTAGCCTAACCAGGCTTCTCCATCCATGGGATTCTCCAGGCAAGAATACTGGAGTGGGTTACCGTTTCATTCTCCAGGCAAGAATACTGGAGTGGGTTACTGTTTCCTTCTCCAGGGGATCTTCCCAACCCAGGGATCGAACCCGGGTCTCCCGCATTGGAGGCAGATGCATTAACCTCTGAGCCACCAGGGAATACCCCTGGAATCCCCCGGAAATCCCCCCTAAAAACTTTGTATCAGTTAAAGAGTAATCCCTCTTCTTTCCCCTCAGTTCTTAGTAACCTCTATTCTACTTTCTGTCTCTGTGAATCATCAAATGGTTGATGTTTTTTGTCTGGACAATTTCATTTAGCCTGTTGTAGTATATATAGAAATTTCATTTCTTTCTATGGTTGAACATTATTCCTTTCTATGTTAATATCACAATTTGTTTGCACATTAATTTGCTTGTGAACTCTTAGGTTATTTATACCTTTTGGTTATTGAGAATAACGTGGCTATGAAATTGGTATACACACATATGTTCAATTCCTTGCTTTTAATTCTTTTGAATGTATACCTAGGAATGAAATTGCTGGGTCATATAGTAGTTTTATGGTTAGTCTTCTGAAAAATTAACACTATTTTCAACAGCAGCTGCACCATTTATATTCCCCCCAGCAATGCAGAAGAGTACCAATTTCTCTATATCCTTGTCATGTTTTCTTTTCTTTTAAATACCCATTTTATAGGTATAAAATGATATCTCATTGTAGCTATGATTTTCATTACTAATGACTAATGATATTGAGCACCTTTCCATGTTCTTATTCAGTTCAGTTCAGTTGCTCAGTCGTGTCCAACTCTTTGCAACCCCATGAACTGTGGCATGCCAGGTTTCCCTGTCCATCACCAACTCCCAGAGCCTGCTCAAATTCATGTCCATTGAATCGGTGATGCCATCCAACCATCTCCTCCTCTGTTGTCCCCTTATCCTCCCACCTTCAATCTTTCCTAGCCATCAGTGTCTTTTCCAATGAGTCAGTTCTTCTCATCAGGTGGTCAAAGTACTGGAGTTTCAGCTTCAGCATCAGTCCTTCCAATGAACACTCAGGACTGATCTCCTTTAGGATAGACTGGTTGGATCGCCTTGCAGTCCAAGGGACTTTCCAGAGTCTTCTCCAACACCACAGTTCAAAAGCATCAATTCTTAAGCACTCAGCTTTCTTTATAGTTGAACTCTCACATCCATACATGACTACTGGAAAAACCATAGCTTTGACTAGACAGACCTTTGTTGGCAAAGTAATGTCTCTGCTTTTTAATATGCTGTCTAGGTTGATCATGACTTTTCTTCCAAGGAGCAAGCATTTTTAACAGCAATTTGTATATCTTCTTTGAGAAAAGTCTATTCAAGTCTTTTGCTCATTTTTGAACTGGATTACTTTGTTTGTGGAGTTGTGGGAATTTTTTATATATTCTGGATATTAATCCCCTATCAGATGGTACTTGCAAGTATTTTACTCCATTCTATACGTTATTAAGTAATTTTGATATTTTGATAGTATCCTTTGGTGCACAAAATTTTATTTTGATCAAATCTAATTTATCATGTTTTCTTTAGTTGCCTGTGCTTTGGTGTCATAGTTCATTAAGTCATCACTAAATCCAGAGTAATGAAGATTAAAAAAATTTTCCCCTGTGTTTTATGTAGCTTGAGTTCTTAAATTTAGATCTAAAATTTAGATCTGATCAATTTTGAATTGACTTTTGCATTGAATATAAAGTAAGGGTCCAACTTCTTTTGTGTGCAGATATTCAGTTTTCCTAGCACTACTGGTTGAAAAGACTTTTTACCATTGAATGGTTTTGGCCCTTTTGTCAAAAATCAATTTACCATACATGTGAGGGTTTATCTCTGAGCTCTCTGTTCTGTGCCATTGGTCTACATGTCTGTCCTCATGCAAATACCATAATGTTTTAGCTACTACAGGTTTGTAATAAGCTTCAAAGTCAGTAAGTATGAGACTTCCAGCTTTTTCTCCTTTTTGGACTTTTTAAACCCCTCTAAAATCCCATTTTTGTGAAAAGAACTATTCGTATTTTGATAGAGATTACATTGAATCTGTAACTTGCTTTGGGTAGTATTAACATCATAACAATTCAGTCTTCCTAGCCACAGGGACGGGGGAGCCTGGTGGGCTTCCGTCTATGGGGTCACACAGAGTCGGACACGACTGAAGTGACTTAGCAGCAGCAGCAGCAGCAGCCATGGATATAAATATCTTTCCATTTATTTGTGTCTTATTTAGTTTTTTCAACAATGTTTTGTTGTTTTTAATCTATGACACTTTCACCTGCTTGGTTAGAATGTACTAAAGTATTAGATACAAAATATTAAAATCTTTTTACAAAGAAAATAGGGCTTCCCAGGTGGCACTAGTGGTAAAGAACCCATCTGCCAATGCAGGAGATGTGAGAGATGTGGATTTGATTCCTGGATTGGGTAGATCCCCTGGAGGAGGGCATGGCAACCCACTCCAGCATTCTTGCCTGGAGAATCCCATGGACAGAGGAGACTGGCAGGCTACAGTCCATAGAGTAGCAAAGAGTTGGACATGACTGAAGTGACTTAACATGCACAAAGAAAATTAAAATCTTTACTTTCAGTTTTTATGTTTCATTTTTTTTTCACTTTACTAATTTTGTTCTGAGAGAGGAAGTCTAGTCTTTTTAACAAATGATACTGGAGAAAATGGATATCCACAGACTAAATAAATTCAATCCATACTTCACCCTTCTCAAACTAATTAACTCTAAAAGAAGCACACAATTAAATATAAAATATGGTACTAGAAAACTTTTAGAAAAAAATTCCTGGGAGAAAAGCCTCTGGGATCTAGGGCTAGGCAAATAGTTCTTATTTTTAAGCATATTTTAATGAAATTTTATTTTCAATAATAAATTGATGTTTACCTTCACTGATTCAGAGAAAAAATGAAAAGCTATTAAATTTGCCCTTCAAGTTTGATAGACAAATCACATGAATTGATCATTTATTTCAAACCCATAGTTACAGTAGAGTCATCCAGTGTTTTCCTGAGGAGAAAACTTTCTTTATGTTCATAAAAGTTTGGAGGATTATGGCTGGAACTAGAGGGTCAGAAGTGAGCTGGGGATGCAGACCTGTCAGAAACTGCTGGAGAGAGAGGACAGTTACTTGGGCTTCAAATCTGATGATCAACTTTGGTGGTCCATGTTTTGTAGAAAAATAAGAATAGTATTTTCCAACAATAGCTGGAATAGGTGATGCAAATTTAAAATCACTGAAACACACATATGTATGTGTATATATGTACGTATGCATGCTCAGTTGTGTCCTACTCTTTTGCGATCCCGTAGTCTGTAGCTCACCAGGCTCCCCTGCCCATGGGATTCTCCAGGAAAGAATACTGGAGTGGGTTGTCATATCCTTCTGCAGGAGATCTTCCTGACCCAGGGATTGAACCTGAGTCTCCCGAGTCTCCTGCACTAGCAGGCAAATTCTCTACACTGAGCCACCTGGGAAGCATACACAAAACAGATACAGGTGTGTGTGTTTGTGTGTGTGTGTAAACAACTGAGAAACAGCACACACGCACTGGCAGTGTGGTCAGAGATGCTTCACTCCTTACTCATGCTTGCAAACAGCTTTCAGTGAAATTATAGAAACACTTCAGGATATGCAGTGTTGTCACAGAGGAAAACTATGAAGGGGTCTAGAAACACAGCACTGGGGACCAGCCCTCTTTGAGGGAGTAGAGAAGGCCTTCTGGGGTGAGCAGTGTTTAGGAAAAGGGCTGAAGAATGCGGGTGCTCTCCATGAGATGCCAGAGTCAGCTGGTTAGGGTGAGATCATTACAATGTCCATGTTCTCCAGCAAAAACCACCAGGAACACACCTGTGGACAAGTTTAACCTAGAACAAGTTGGGTTTGTTACTCATGGCAGTGAGGAGAGACACACACCATGGGGAACCCTTGGGTGTCTCAGTGAGGGAAACTGAGTTTAGAAACTAAAGCCCTATAACATTTGGGCTTTAACTGGTAAAGAGGGAGGGTCTAAAAGTGATGGGTCACTTTAGATTAGATTCTAATAGCCAAGGCAATTCTGTGATTCATCTCTCAATAAATCTTACCTTTGTTAGGAAGATTATAGTCAGAAAGTGAAAGTGCGAGTCACTCAGTTGTGTCCGACTGCATGGACTGTAGCCCTCCAGGCTCTTTTGTCCATGAAATTTTCCAGGCAAGAATACTGGAGTGGGTTACCATTCCCTTCTCCAGGGGATCTTCCCAACCCAGGAATCGAACCCGTGTCTCCTACATTGCAGGAAGATTCTTTACTGTCCAAGCCACCAGGGAAGCTGTAATAAAACCATTACTGGAAACAGCCTAGATGTCACTCATTTTAACCAAGAGACTAGAATGCTTGGTATTTTGGGAAGTGGCACAATGACATTACTCTGTGCTTTGAGAACAACTGTGAATAATCTTCACTTTATCTCACTTTATCATGATCTCAGAGTTATCTCACTTTGTGTTGACATTCTGTGATACTTTGGTAATATTCATATGTCCTGGCTTACTACTAGACTTTAGCAGGGCTGTTGTTGTTTTTGCCTTTTTTTTTTTCCACAAGAAAAATGAAGCATGGGGGAAGTTTTAACTTCAATTGGAAGACAACATTCGAGAATTTTAGGCCTCAATGGATATGTACATGTCTTCTAGCCAAATCCACTCAATGCATGAAGGACAAACTAACAGGAAGTGCATTGCTAGCTTGAATGTATTTTATAAAATTTGCTTAACTCCCCTATTCCCATGCTTTATATTTGTTATATTCTATATAGTAAAAACTCGTTAAGTGTTAAAATCATCAGTAAGATTCCAGTCCATCTATCCTCCTTTAAATACTGGGTTTCCCAGGTGGTGTTAGTGGTAAAGAACCTGCCTGCCAATGCAGGAGATGTAAGAGACATGAGTTCGATCCCTAGGTTGGGAAGATCCCCTGGAGGAGGACATGGAAACCCACTCCAGTATTCTTATCTGGAGAGTCCCATGGACAGAGAAGCCTGGCAGGTTGCAGTCCATAGGGTTACAAAGAGTTGGACATAACTGAAGTGACTTAGCACACATGCATCCTTAAATCCTGTCTCATCCTGGCCATGTCGATTCCCTTTGCTTAGGATTTAAACCTCTATCAGTACGCCTCTTCAGCTCTATTCAGTAGGAAGTTGGTGAAATGTTATCAAGAGTCAGATGACATAAAACAAAGAACACCTCTACAAAAAAGTCTGCTCATGATTTGAATACAAAGTGTTTTAATAAACAAGAATTTAATCACTGCCAAATTATCCACATGCTAAGTAAAAGCAAAAATGTTACCCTAATAAAATAGAGTGTAGACATGACAGCCTATGAAGCCAGGAAATGCTTTTATCAAGTTTGTAATGTATAATTTTTTTGTACCATTCATTTTTGTATTGATACATCAATCATGTCACATCATGTCACATATATTGTACATGATTCCCTTGCATATTGATATGTCATTATGTCATATCATATATTACATATCATATATGTGTGTATGTTTGATGAAATTGATACTCTATTATATATCAGTATTTTACCATTCCTTTGTTTGTTGGTATAGTAATCATGTCATGTCAAATTATATATAATTTATTATATATCATATCATGAAATGTTTCATTTAACGGTCATCTACCTGAGAGCAAATTGCAAGAATTCCATACTTTCACTGGGTCTTTCACTGACATCCAACCTGACCTTGACAAGTATATCTGACCTCTCCACTGTGGTAGAGACCATAGAGGGTATGAAATAAGGATGATCCTACTGAAGATTACTGGGTAATGTAAACAGTGTGCAGTGCATCGACCAGTATAGATTCTTAGTTCAGTCCATTTTCTATGTACACACATGTAATATGTGTTTAAGTGGTTGGTTTTGGCATCAAAACTGAAATAGTTCTCTTTTTCAACTTGCCATTCACACGTCACCTTCTAATGACAAGTGCTGACAATTACAGATGCTGCTTTCACCAAAACTTGATTATTGACTAAACTCCCCTCATCTTAGGTTACAACCCCTGCATTGGGAGAAAGTGTTCCAGATCTGGATCAAACTGGATCACAGTGTTCTCAAACTGGATCACAGCATTTGCTTGGCCTGAAAGCTGGGACCCTTTCTCAATATGCCAGCTAGTGAGTGTGATCAATGGTTGTGCACCCTTGGTATATTGATCTGATGTTTAATTTTGTCCAATATTTTTACTTTCTTGCTTCCTAGTCAACTCATTATATCCATAAGTTTGACTTAATGAGTTCAATTTTCTTCTCTCTCAACTGCTTACCCGAACTAAAACACTTTCCATATATAAAACCTGTTTTTTAAATGAGTAAATAAACTATTGCCTTCAGAATTTTGCCTCAACAGCAACAGGATTCTTCCAAACAATCTAATGTAAATGTAAACCACTGCATTCTTAACTGGGAAAGCCATTCTCCTGGGTACGGTGTGTACAGCTGTTCATCAATCTCTGCTAGACGCTGCCTGAGGTCCCCTTCACTTCTACACTTGCACACATACTCCCCCTGCAACTCTGATGGTGCTGTAAGGTCCAAGAGTTCCTGCACTCTCTTCTAACTGATCTGTGCTGTCAGTACAGACTTGGAGTCCCTACCTGTTCACTTCTGAATGTTGCTTGCAGGCAAATTGAGAGGAGTATGGTTCACTTACACCTGTGCTACCTTCCCTCAGCCTCCAAGGTGGAACTCAGGGCAGGCAGCGTCCCTTTGAGTTTCAGAGTTTTGTGAAACTAATACTCTAGAGTTTATTCACAGCTCTCCTTCTCTCTGGACAGTCCACACACATGCTTTGCCTGACAAAACCCAGAGCCCATGGTGCTTTGGAAAGACAGGAATCTGGTTCATGTCAGTGTTCTCCAAGGTTTCTATCCTTCTCATACTCAGTAAAAAGCTTTTTGAGCATGAAGATCCAGAGTATATATTTATGTATATGTAAATTAAATGCATGTACTAAGATTGAAGGCAAAAGGAAGAGGGGGTGGCAGAAGATGAGATGGTTGGTTAGCATCACCGATTCAATGGACATGAATTTGAGCAGACTCTGGTAATTAGGGGAGGACAGGGGAGCCTGATGTGCTCCAGTCCATGGGGTCACAAAGAGTCAGACATGACTTAGTGACTGAACAACAACATGATTTTATGACAAAGCTTATATGAACATAGGAATCTTAAAAGGAAGAGATAAAATGAATGCAAATGGAGGTTCTAATATTTTCTTCCTGATCTTAGTGTACTGTCTTGTCCACTCTAACTGGTGGGCTTCCCCACTGGGAAGTCTTATTGCTAGCGAACCTCCATGCCTCTCTTTTCAGGGTGTGCATGGGGAGGTGGGAAGAAACAGGGGTGGTATCTCCAGGACCTATATGTTGTGTACTTTTGCCTTCAGCCTTCAAAATCTGCATGGACAACCTTGAATTCCAGGTGGATTCAAGATTTGGAGAAAGGTATGGTTCTCAAGATGGAGTTCCATCCAGAGAGAGAAGTGGCTCATACTACATTGCCTTGTTTTTCATGTCAGTTTCCTTCTCTTGTTGTTCTTTTCCTTTTAGACCATGCTATAATGAAAATTAACAGACTGCTATCAAAGAAGTGTTCAGTTCAGTTCAGTTCAGTCGTGTCCAACTCTTTGTGACCCCATGAACCGCACGCAGCATGCCAGTCCTCCCTGTCCATCACCAACTGCCAGAGTCTACCCTAACTCATGTCCATTGAGTCAGTGATGCCATCCAAACATCTCATCCTCTGTCATCCCCTTCTCCTCCCACCTTCAATCTTTCCCAGCATCAGGGTCTTTTCCAAAGAGTCAGCTCTTTGCATCAGGTGGCCAAAGTGTTGGAGTTTCAGCTTCAACATCAGTTCTTCCAATGAACACCCAGGATCGATCTCCTGGAGAATGGACTGGTTGGATCTCCTTTTAGCCCAAGGGACTCTCAAGAGTCTTCTCCAACACCACAGTTCAAAAACATCAATTTTTCGGTGCTCAGCTTTCTTAATAGTCCAACTCTCACATCCATACATGTACCATAGTCTAAATACTTTAAGTGGAAAAAAAAATGACCTTTTTTTTTTCTTTTGCTGAGACAGTAATATGTGCAATAACCTGGTGGTGGTGGAAATAATTTATACTGGGGACATCACCTGGATGACCAATGAAAAAGATTCTTTCACACAGGTTATATGATATAACAGAGGAAGCATTTAGCCTGCATTTGTTGTGGAGAGCAAGTATCTGTGTGGTTTGGGAAATACCTCTCTGCCTCCAGGTCCTCATTTGTTAATTAGGTGACCAGTCTACAGAAGAGGCCACAGTCAGTTTTTGGTAATGGCTCTTTTTTATTGTCCTCCTTTTCCTGTTCCCTCCCCACTCCTGCTTCTTTCTCCCTCTCTTTTTTTCTTCCTGTCTTCATCTATTTCATCTAAAGTTGCCAGTGAATCCCTAGAAAGTGAGGGCGGGCTATTGGGTGTGGGGATGGTGAAGAGCAGGGTCATCTCTGATTAAACAGAGTAAGGGAGCAGCACCCATTGCTTTGGCCAAGTTGTGGCTCCTCCTTAAATGATGGACAAATCTTTTAGATGATGTCCTGGCTGTGGATAACAGACACTAGACCTGCCTGTGCTTCGTGATCTGCTCCCTGCAAATCCTTTCATCAGAACATCCTGGGAGAACCCTTCCAGTTTTATTAGACTAAAACTTATGTAATTATTTGTGGAATAAGCATATCTCAGTTGCTAACCTGAAGGATCCACCTTTCTTATCTCTCTACTTGGAATGTTCAGTAAAATGTAAATTATTCTTCCAGGAAATGTTTGTGCTGGTTATTCTGTTTGCTCTCATGTTCCATTCCAAGAGGGATAAGAATGACTATAGCAACTAACTCCTAAACCACATATCCTATGTATCACTTATGTAAAAATATTCTGACCCACAAATCTTAAAAGAATAATATTTATACAGCCAACCCACAGGATCAGCTAAAGCACACATACAAATATTTAGACCAAAGAGCCCTGTCACATTTCTTGTTATCAGGATGAGATGAAGCGATCGTGTTTTCTTATGAAAGCTACCAGTATTTCCTAAATCCTCATCTATTTTCTTGGTAATTACATATTTTATAGTGCCTCTTACTAGAATTTAGTTTTATGTAACACACAGTTAATACCAACTTAAACTCCCAAAAAGAAAGTATCATTTTTGTGATTGTGAGATGTGTAGGTGTGTGCATCTATAGGAAAATGAGCAACTCTAGTTAGTAAATACTATTCATTGGCTATTAGAAGACATCTATGGCCATTTGCCATAGTTCTGTGCTTCAGCGACATAAAATATCACAAAGGGAGCAAATCTCAAAAATTTAATAGCTATGATTTTGCAAAATATTTTACAGCCTGAACTTTTTTCTTACTTAAAAAAATACACCCACAGAGGCCTCACATTAACTCATTCTTCTCTTTTGAGAGAAAGGACAATAACATTATCACCCCGAAGTGTGACCTGAGAGACTTAAGTAGATATATACTTGGCATCTGTTCATTATCTAGATTTTACCATGTCAAGGGCAACCTAATTTTTATGACCAATGAGAAATATGTAGTCTTAGCTGAGTGCACAATTTGGAAAGTATTATGCTTACAGTGAGATCTCTATTATTATTGTTATAATAGAAATGTTTATTAAAGATATGCTTTCTTTAACAGTTGTCAAAATGCAAAATCTTAATTTGATGTAATATATATTTCAAACACCAATGAAGTGACATATTTTCTAAGATTTCAAGATTCTTTTAAGCAATGCATCCTTTTGATAGCCCTATAACAAATATAAATTTCCTGATTCTTGGAAAATTCACATTTCTTACAATTATGTAAAATGTGAATCCTTCTAAATGGTTGAGAGGTTTAAGCTATCACAGATAAACACTAGGATTTTTTTCATATTCTAGAGGCATGCATACCATATAACTACCTGACTGTACTTCTGTATTTTAAGAGGAGTAAGATAAACAGCATCGTTTAATATTAAGCAGTATGTACAAATGTGCCAGAGGATGTAATAGAGATATTGCCAAAAATCTATCTCATTTGTGAATAAGCTTTGTGTCTTTGATAAGATGGCTTGTTTCACTGAAAACTATAGCAAACCTCACAAGCCTAACACAAGCTATTCCATGTGAAATCACGTGCCATCACAGCTAGCAAACAGGTGTCAGATGCCTCTTGGCTGGTTCATTTTATCCTGGATCCCACTTGCTGTAGGCCTCTCTACATCATGCGTCCAAAGGAAAGAAGTCACTTTGAGTGCAGGAAGTTGTCCCCAACACAACACAGCACACGAGCCTCTGATGCCATATGACTGAACAATAACTAAAATTGGACATAGATATGCCCTCATTAGATGCTAGAATAGTTTTGCTTCTTTTCGAAGTTTGTCATTCTCTCAACTGTGAGTCAGTGCTCAAGCCAATGAAAACCCGTGAAGGAAAGGATTTTGTGTATTTTCATGGGGAAACTCTAACTCTTTTTTCCAGTAGTAATTTAAAAATATCCAAGAAGAAAACAAATAAGAATTTTCCCTGGGGGACACTGGTACTGATCTCCTCCTGCACCTTCAGTTTGCTTCGTGGCTTAGGATCCACTTGGAGGGCCTGTCCCTGGCTGGCTGCTCAGGCTCCTGTGATTGGATGTGGGGCCACTGTGTGTGTGGGCTCCATGGTCTTGGTGGGGAACTGGGCCTCTCTGTGTGGATCTGTGTGCAGGTCTCTATGTGGGGTCAGTGTGGGTCTGTGGGAGGTCCCTGTGTGGGGTCAGTGTGGGTCTTTGTGTGGGGACAGTAAGCGGAGGGCCCTTGATTTCTGTCTGTTCTGTACTTTGGGGCAAAAGAAGGGCTCAGGGACTTGCTCCTTCTTATTTCTTGCTGTTCTGTCAGTGTTCCTCTGTGTCACTTCTCCCCACAGGGGGTGGGTTTCAACTCCCCTCACCCCCAGCACTCACCTCTCCGTGCCTCTAAGAGAACCAGGCAGCAGCCAAGCTCCGCGTCCATGCTCTGTGTCTTCTCCTAAGCTCTGGAGGTCACTCTGCAGCCTGGGTCCCAGCCCCTCCCTCAGACCCTGGCTGAGCCCCCACTGCTATGCCCACCCTGGAGGATGGGGCCCAGGCAGAACCTGGCTGCAGGAAGAACCCATCACACAAGCAGCCCTGTGCCCTCTGCCCCACACCAACTTGGTCCTGGTCTCACATATTGGGGTCCTTACAGGCATGGGGGCAGCCCCATTCCTGCTGTCTCCTGGATCAGGGACCCCTCCTGGAGCAGGTCTCTCTATCGCAGTAGTGACTGTGACACAGAGCCCTGAATCACTCTAGAGAATGGCTACTGTCTCTCTGCTTTCTTGTGTGGATGGGCCTGGGGAGGAAAGCTGACAACACCCTGCTCTACAGGTGACTTCCCACCTGCTCGGTGACACATCCTGTCTGCTGGTCTCTTCCCTCTCGGGGCTCTGGGGTGAGCAAGGCTGAGAGAAGGTGAGACTTGCTATGACCCCTGGACAGTCCCTGGGCCTGTTAAGTCCCACCTGTTCCCTGGGAGCCTCCTTGGGCCACACATGTAGGTAGAGGTCACAGACCACAAGTCTGTCCCGAACTCCTGGTCCTGTGAAATCTGATTATTTACACTGTGGAGAAGCTCCCCTTCTCAGGGGCTCCACTGCCTCTGGGAGCCTGGCCCTGGTGACTGCACACACAGTCACTCCCCTGCTCGTTCACCTGGGGAAGGTGGGTACTATGATCAGGGCTGTTCTCTCCTCCGGGGAAGGAGCTGAGAGTGTGGTCCTCATCCTTGCATCTGCTCCAGAGAACGAGAAAGACAGGAAGGCTGATAGACCTGGTGCATCTCAACCCCAGCTCCATCAGGGAGAGAAGGGGCTTCTAAGGCAGGTGTCATCTAATCACACCAAGATGTGGGGATGAGGTTTCTCCCACCCTGGACTTGGGGCCAACACTGCCCCCAAACTCCTCTCCTTATTCTGACATGTGGGCTTATGTCTGACACTTTCTGAGCCAGAGGGGAATTTCAGCCTCTGCAAACCCCTCCCCTACAGCCACACAGTTCGAGGTAGAGAGAGAGGTGAAGAGGACTGAGCTGGATGCTGAGAAGGGAGAGGTCTTTAGGTTTAGTTCACCCGAATGCTGTTGCTCGTTTCTGTAATGCTGTGATTATGGAATCATTCAAGTGCAGTGAGGGAATTGGGGTGCACACTGGAGTCACCCTTCCTCCATGGTCCCCTCCCATCTGGAAGTCAAAGCAGGCAGCTAGCAAGAGTGAACTCTGAGATCTTCCCTTCCCCCTATCAGGGCACAGATGGAGGTCACCACCTTTCATGAGAGAAAAACATTTATTTGGGGGAAATAATAAAAAAAGTTGTGATAGGAAGGAGACTTTAACACATAGATGACGTGCTAACATGAGGAATAACAGATTTTCTCTGCAGGTACTGAATTTTATCTTGTCCAAACATTTTCCTACCAGGAGAGGCATGAGGGGCATGCTCTTGTTGACCAGAGGGGACACATTTTTGAGGCGAGCATATTGGGCAATGGCGCAGGTCCCCTGAGTCCCTTACCACCCTTGGACCATGCTGGCAGGGTCTGACTGGGGACTCTGGCTCCCTGGGTGGAAAGGGCCACCTGTTAACCCTGTCTCTGGTATGCCTGCTCTTTCTAAGATGGCTGTGGTCCTTGGGATTGGCTTGGTGACTGTGCGCTCTATCTTTCAACATTCTTCTCTGTTCTGAGGAAGAGAGAGTCCTGTGGTGGTGGGAATGCCTACCCACTAGGGCCCGAAGCTGTTCTCTGTGGTGATTTACTTCCGAGGCGTGGTGTTCTTGTTGAAGCCTCAATTTCTCTACCAGGACCTGTCCGACAACTGTTCCAATCACCTCAGGATCAATAGGCCTGCCATCTACAATGAATTTGTCTTTGCTTTGTTCCTGGCACTGAGCAGCCGCTGATGCAGGCCTGCCTTTTTGAAAGGTTTCTTCTATTTGTTTGTCTTTTTTATTGGGGCTAAGACACTGCAGAAAGTGCCTCATCCTTTTTTTCAAGTAGCTTTCTGGTAAAAGTTGTTCCTTTTCTGGTGAGAACTGGAGGTATTTGCCTCCAAGAGACTCTGTTTCCCTCACCTGAGGAGACTGGCTCATCACTCTGGTATGAGAAGCCCTTAGTCCTGAAATCCTTTCTTCATATTTTCCCAATTTGGGCCTCCAATTGCCCTTCCTCCCATCAGCTGGTACCAACATCCTGCTTTGGCTATGCATTTCTTCATCTTCTTCTGGTTCGGGCCTCTCACATATCTCGCCCTCATCAACTGAAGCAAACGGACCCTTACATGGGTCCCTAACTTTTGTTTTCCTGGGTTTCTGTTGTCGTTGACTACTCTTTGTTTTATCATGTTCTCCTGGTTGGAGCCTCCTAACGCTCTTCCACTCCTCAGCTGGGGTTGTTATCTCCCTCTGGCTCTTCACTTCTTTAGGCTCTCTGGGTTGGGATCTCTTAAAAGCCCTATAGTCCTCAGGCGAGGTGAACATCTCACTCCTGCTTTTGGTTTCTTCATGTCCTTTTGGTGAGGGCTTCTTAAAACCCCTCCACTCCTCAGCTGGGGGACACATCTCACTTTGGCTATTCATTTCTTCATCCTCTTCTGGTTCAAGGTTCTCACAGATCTTTCCCTCATCAATTGAGGCAAATGGGCCCTTACAAGGGTCCCTGACTTTTGGTTTCTTGGGTTTCTGTTGTCGTTGACTATTCCCCGTTTCTTGTTTGCCTGCTTGGAGCTTCCTAATACTCCTCAACTCTTCAGTTGAGGTGAGCATCTTGCTCTGACTTTCTGTTTTTTCACGATCTTCAGGTGGGGGCCACTTAAAAGCCTTCCACTTATCAGCTGAGACGAGCATCTTGTTCTGACTACTGGTTTCTTCATATTCTCTGAGTAGGGGCCTCTTAAAAGCCCTGTTGTCCTCAGGTGAGGTGAGCAACTCACTCCTGCTTTTGGTTTCTTCATGTCTTTCTGGTGGAGGCTTCTTAAAACCCCTCCACTCCTCAGCTGGGGGACACATCTCAGTTTGGCTGTTCATTTCTTCATCCTCTTCTGGTTCAAGGTTCTCACAGATCTCCCCCTCATCAAGTGAGGAAAATGGACCCTTACACGAGTCCCTGACTTTTGGTTTCCTGGGTTTCTGTTGTCGTTGACTGCTCTCTGCTTTTTCATGTTCTTCTGGTTGGAGCCTCCTAACACTCTTCCACTCCTCAGTTGGGGTAAGCCTCTCCCTCTGGCTGTTCATTTCTTCAGGCTCTTCTGGTTGGAGTCTCTTAAAAGCCCTCCAGGCCTCAATTGAGGTGAATATCTTGCTCTGGCGTTCAGTTTCTTGATGTCTTCTTGGTAGGGGGTTGTTAAAACCCCACCACTTCCCAGCTGGGGGACATATCTCAATTTGGCTGTTTATTTCTTCATCCTCTTCTGATTCGAGGTTCTCACAGATCCCCTCCTCCTGAATTGAGGCAAACAGGCCCTTACAAGGATCCCTAACTTTTGGATTCCTGGGTTTCTGCTGGCCTCTTGATTGGAGCCTCCTAGCCTTCCTCCACTCATCAATAATGGCAAGCATCTCCCTCCTGCTCTTCATATCTTCATCCTCTTCTTGTTGCAGTCTCTTCAAACCCCTCCTCTCCTCAGTTGGAGCAAACATCTTGCCTTGGCTGACGGTTTCTCTATCTTCTTCTGGCTCGAGCTTCTCACAAATCTCCCCTTCATCAGCTGAGGCAAACTGGCCCTTACATGGGCCCCTCACTTTTGGTTTCCTGTGTTTCTGTTGTCTCTGGATACTCCTCATTTCTTCATGTTTTCCTGGTTGGAAACTCTGAAAGTCCCTCCACTCTTCAGCTGGGGCAAACATCTCTGTCTGGCTCTTAAATGGGTCCATCAGTTTTGGTTTTTGGAATTTCTGCTGCTCCTGGGTGCTCTGTGCCCTTGCTTTGAGGTCATATGGCACCTGTGAAGCTGGTGTGTCCCCATTAGCATATTCCATCTGGGAACTTGACAGTGACCTGTGAGAAGCCAAGATGCCTGCAGCAAGGAGCACATCAGTGTGAGGGTCTTGAAGGAGCAGGTTGGTGGCAAAGTCCTGGAGGAACATGCCAGTGGTATAGTCTTGAAGGAGGACATCAGTCTGAGACTGTTGCAGGAGGTCACCAGCGGCATGGCCTTGAAGCCGGTTCTCTGATTCTAACTTGCTTCCAAACTCAAATTTACTAGCCACTTGTGTTTTAAAATGTGGCTTCTCTGAATATCGGCCAACTGAGTTTGTGAGTGGTGGCAGGGTTTTCTTGGTGACTGGAACATCTGATCTCCTCAGATCCATGTTGCTGGTTTGGGAGTTGACTGGCACAGTGGGACCCAAGAAGACTTCCCAGGCAGGGTCCTCCTTGGCCTTCTGTTTGGCCCTTGAAGATTGGGACTTTAAGCCCATGTCCAGTATTAATGTATTATGGCAGGGATATTTTGAGTGCCAGCCCCAACTCTCTTCCCTTTTGAGACTGGGGTTTAAGCTGCTTTTCCTGGCCCTTAGGACAGTCCCACTCTTCCAGGTTCTACCCTTGAGGTTGGGTGTGGGTATCTGATGAGGTGGCCTGTCCTTCTGTCCAGTCAGAGGGGCCTCTGAGGGCCCACGACTGTCACCAGGTGAAGTTTTTCCCAGGGCCCTCTGGATATCCCACCTTGCAGGCATGGGAGCTGGGAGGGGACGCCCCAGGGAGGGAACTGATGCTTTTGTTATCATTTGCTTTCCCTGATGGGGCTGAGGTTTTCCCAAGAACTTAGAAACATTGGTTTTTGACTGTGGCCCAGGTTGCCAGATGGCTGAGAGGGATAATGTGGACGTTGGAAGGGGTGAGGGTTGAGTTTCAGATGGTTTGAGATTTACAGGCTCAGAGCCCTGTTTGGATGTGCCCCACCTGTGCCTTACCCGAAACCTTATGATATGTGCTTCCAGCATTTGTTGAACACTTGGACTGAGGAAAGAAAGCTCATGGGAGAGGTTTATACGGGGTTTCCAATGCTTCAATGATGCTGGATTTCTGATTTCTTTGTGAAGGTGGGTCTTAGAAGAAGCATGGGTGGCGGCAAGCCAGGATCGACGCACTGTCACAGGGATCAAACCCTGATCAATCTGCCTCAACTTTTTGTCTAAATGGGCTTTTAAGACTTTTTCTAGATGTTCCTTATCTGGGCCACCAAGTAAGTAATCTCTGGAGTCACTCTTCGAGGGCCTCAGCAAGTCACTCTTTGAGGGCCTCAGCAAATATCTTTCTGACTCCTTCTCAGAATTAGTTTGCAGAAACTTCTTGAGGAAGCTGGACCTGCAGGGATCTTTTGAGATACCCCTCAGACATGGCCTTAGACCCTCACTAAAATCTGTTTCTACCTGGAACTTCATCTGACTCCTTCGATGGGATCTCCTAGGGCACCTGGACCTTGTCTTCTGGGTGTCCTGGCTCCTTTTGCCTCTAAAAGCAGACAGCTGCCAGGATCCCTGCTTGCTCTGGGCCTGATAAGTCACTAGGAATTGGCACTGAGATGAACTCAATTGTAGAGACAGGTGGATGCTGCGGAGCCGGCTCCCCTTGATTTGATCTTCCATGGGCTTCTTTTGAAGATGTTGCTTCTGGAGATCAGATTTGATTAAGTCTCCATGAGGACCAGGGACTAACCTTTGGGCCTGGGAGTCCCCAGTGTCCTGGGGACAGTTGGGAATGAGTTGGCCAAAGACTTCCTGTGATCTCTTGTTCACAGAGGGTAAATGCATCTCAGTTTTCAGTTGCTTCTGCAACAAGGGGTACTCCAGACTTTGAGTTTCAGTTGGGATAAAATATAGTGGGTTGTTCTGAAATGGAAGACAGTAGAGCCCACAGGTACTCACCTGGGGTGAAGAATAAGTTGGTCTGAAGAGGAGAGGAGATGGGAGGTAGGGCTGGCCTTGGATCTGAACCATAGGTGGGGGCTGGTACATAGGCAAGTTTTGAGTGAAAGGCTGGTGTTGGGCCCCAGCACAGGGCAAGAGTGGGGCCTGGGAAAGATTTAAAGGTATTCCAGGTTGAATCGAGACTGGAAAGACATTAGAGATTCCATTGAATAAAACAAAGGGTGCCTGTGGTTGAGAGGAGCTCCCGCGGACAAGGGCAGCTGCCATCAGGGACTCACTGTGCAGACAGGGGAGACCCCAGAAGAGTTGGCTGTATTTCCGCTCTCTGTGATCCCTCAGACTCTCAGGATGTAAAAGCTGCTGTGGCTCAGGTAGTTGCTCTGGTTTGTCTTTCATGTTCCAGAAAGACTGAGGGGTTGTGATGTCCTGCTCAGTACCCAGTGATTTCCACATATTCCCTGAAGTGTTCAGATGGTAGTCCAGGCTCATTTGCTCTGAGAATGACCCATCCTTTTTTCCCTCCTTACAAATCCTCAGCTCTACTCTCTTGGCGATTAGCATTTCCAACAGTTTTTGGACATCAGGTTTGATAAATGAGGGGCTACCAATCTCTACCTGCTTGTCTACAAGGCCCCCCCAGGATGGGGCCTCTGTTGGGTGGGGGGGCAGGTTTCCTTGCCAGGACTTGCTCTGTGATGAGGTGGGGAAAAACAAGGCCTTGGTATTGTCCCACCAGCAGGAGAGGAAAGAAATGGGATAGCTTGTGAAGAGGCCAAGGTTTGCCATGGCCGAGATGGTAGATGCCAAAAAAGAGTTACCTGGAGGGGAGCTCTTTGCAACAGTACCAAATGGGATTTTCTCCAAGTTGGATCTGTCTCGAGGTTCTGCTGACAAGGTGGAGGCCAAAGGCACAGGGTCCTGGGTCAGAGGAGCTGGGGATATGGCGGAAACAGCCTCCTCCAAAGGCTCCATGCTGGGCTGGTGGGCTCCAGCAGGAGCTGCTTCCTGTCCCACACCAGGAGGATCTTGCCAGGAGAGCTGATGAAAGCTGTTTTTATCAGGGAGACTTCCCACATGGCTGCAGGGAACACAAGGCACAAGCTGCAGCCAGGAACCCCCAGGGCCAGGAGGGCATGTCAGGCTAGGCAAGGGTGGGCACCTTCAGACACAGCCCTGCACGGTCTCCATGGTGACTTCACAGTGCTCCTGCTTCCCACACCCCAGGACGTTAGCCATATCCCTCTCCCAAGGTTTCCCCTCCCAGCTCAGTCCCAGGCTACCTGCAGCCCTGGGGTCACACCAGCCACTCTGGGAGGAAGAACAACCCAGGAGAGAAGAGGAAGATTCTTTACCTCTGAAGAAGTAAAACCAGGTTGCGGGTCCCTTCCAGCTCTTCCAGGCAATCTCTGTAAACTGAAAATCAGCAGACTGGGTCACGGTCAGGAAGGTGGGGGCCCCTTCCTAGGGTTCTTACAAGAAGCTGAGTGCACTATCTCTTTAAGGGACCACCATTGGGGTATTGGAGCCCAAGCACCAGTGTCCAAGGCCACATAATCATTCACAGTGACGGTGAAGCTCATGAAAGGGTTTATCATTTACAAAGTGTTTCCATCCTTTACCCTTTGCTGCCTTCACAACCTGCAGGGTTCACCTGCCTCTGCAGGGCAGGGGTCACTGCACAGACAAATTTGAGCAAAGTTAAACAAAGTGTCCATGGTCAAACCTGGAGTCCCACCTCCCAATCCAGGCGCTGTTGGTCCAATGCAACCCACACGCACCTGGTTATAAGCAGGGCCACACTTATATCCAGGCCCTCACAGCTTCATTCTGTACATGGAATCTGGGTAGTACCTGGGTTCTTCTTTCCTTTCCAGAAGCCTCCCTAGGGGGTTCTGTTTCCCAGGGGAAAGACCTTCCACTGGTCTCCTCAGAACCAGAGGCTCTGGGCCCTCCGGGCCTGATACATGGGAGCTAACATCCAGGACACACATAGCTGAATGGCAGAACTCACCTCTCAAAGCTCTGCTTCTCTTCCTACTCCTGCTTCTCCCTCTTGGATCCATTTGATGCTGAGAGACAGAAAAAATGAGAACCTGCGACCCAAATCTCAGTCTCCCATCTCTAGACAAGCATCAGACGCTCAGTGTCAATATATAATATGACTTTCTTCATTTCACTAACAGAGCTCTATGGTTTTCTTTCCTTTTATTCATTTTTAAAGCAGATAAAAATATTTTCTGTTTTCCTTCTTTGAAGAGCATAAAGAGGGATTCTCCCTTTTAAAAAAGATTTGCAATCATTTTATGTATCTTGTTTATAAATATTTATATTATCTGTCCTTTCTTATTTAGCCTGTAGTTTAAAATGAAAAAAAAATCATAAATTACCTGCATAATTTCATTTGCTGGAAATTAGTCAATTTAATTTCTACCATATGCAGAATACATTCTTTTCATGTGGCAGACATTTTAAGAATAATTTAAAAGAAAACGTTGAAAAGTTAATACAAAACAAAGTAGTTGAACCATATACAAAATAAACAAACAAGAACCCACTGTATAGCACAGGGAACTATACCTAATATCTTGTAATAACCCATAATGAAAAAGAATCCAAAAGAGAATATATATATATATATAAAATCTGAAAAAGAATAATTATATATATATATATAAATCACTTTTCTGTACATCCGAAACTAATGCAACATTGTAGGTCAACTCTAATTCAATAATTCACACAGATACACACACCCCACCAAAACAACAACATTGATGACTAAAGGAGAAAACAGGTCTTAATGATCCTTATGTTAGTATTCTAAAGTAAATGAAAATTTTAATGAGGGAGTCATATTCCAACACCACTGAAGTCCCGATTAATGTACATAAATGTGCCTATATATATTTGTGCAGACATATTTCCAGGTTTCTTCTTTGATTATTGGGAGAGCTAATTCCTAGAAATTATTTCCTAAATGTGAGAAGGATTTTCTATGTGAGACCCACCCTGAATTTCATTCGTCACTCTTCCTCTGCTGAAGAAACACTCATATTCTCAGACCTATTGGAGAATCTTAGCTCTATCAGGTAGGTCTTGGCTTCCTGAAGCCAGGGCCCCACTTTAGCCCCTGCTCTAAGGCTCTCAGGGCCTCAGCACTCTGCTCAGATCAGCCCTTGTCTGAGACACCCATTCACAGTTGGGGAACTGGTTGTGTTCGGGGGCTTCTCCTGGTTGAGAATGAACTCAGTATCCAGTTCTTGGCTCCTGATCACTGCATCAGGGATTTGCCCTGGAGACCCAACCACACCTGAACTACTGATCTGAGACCTTTGGATAGAAATCCTAGTGTTCACTCTAGGATTCACAATTAGTTTTCACTGGTCCCTTGTCCAGCCTAGTTTGTCCCTAGAGGGATGATGATTTATTCTTTCTTGAGAATAGATGTCCTGTTCTTTCCCATCTCAGGAGTCTCTTGAATTGGTTCAGAAAAGTAGACATAATAATAGAAAAGAGAATCATGTGGTTGTGGGTCTGGACCAAGGGTTCCTTACCTTCCTGCTGTTTCCATGTTTCCTAGGAGGAGGAAAAGGTAGGTTATTCTGGGGGTAGGGAAGGAACAGGAAAAAGAACCCCAGTCCACACAGCACGGCAAGGATGATTTCAATTGTCCAGGCAGTGTAGCTGGAGTTCAACCAATTGTCAAAAGTGCTTTTTGGAGAAAAGAGAAGATTCTCCATTGTCTGAACCCCATTGCTGCCTTCAGGTAACTGAGCACAGGGTTTGTACTTGGGGACTAAAGCCCCAGGCCTGGCATCACAGAGCCTGCAGCCTTGTCACAAAGGGCTCCTGTGGGTGGGGGAGGGGACAGGAGAGGAGAGGGCTAGGCCACAGCCCCTCCCCCACCATCCAACACCACAACTCTACCCCTCCACCCTCAAGGGCCTTCTAGACACAGTCAATTTTCTATTCATTCCACCAGGAGACCAGATATTTCCTGGTTCCTAAGATCTGTTGGAGATCTTGGCTTGAACCAACCAATTTCATAGCTTTTGAAACTCTGAAATTCTCCCAGTATTTTGGTTGTTTTCCAAGGATTTACACTCTTAGAATCTCCTCTGTCCACAATCTCATCATTTTTTTTTTTCATCTCATATATTTACGTTGAAGTTGTACTTCCTCAGCAAATTTCAGTTACACAATATAGTGCTATCAGCTCTAGTCACCATTAGATCCTGAGACCTTTGTCTCATAGCAAAAGGTCAAAACCCTGTTACCTGCCTCTCCCTATCTCCCCCAACCCCAGCCCCTGCCAACCACTTCTCTGTTTCTATAAGTTTGACTTCTCTTTTTGTAGATTCTGCACATAATTGATAAGAAGAAATATGTGCCTTTCTCTGTCTGGCTTTCACTTAACATGATGTCCAATAGATTCATTCCCATTGTTGCATGTTACCACTATTTTCCCCATATAATAAGTCTTTTACTTTAATTAACCCAGAAATAGAATTTTATTTTATATTTAATTTTGCATAAATAATTTGTTATAGTCTCCATCCACTTTTGCCAGCTTCACTCAGAGTAATTGATATAAAAATTCAAATTAGTGATTATTTAAAATGTATAAAACTTAAGTATAACAAAAAGGTAAGTAATTGAACCTCTAAATGATATGTTTTGTGCTAGTAGCTTTTATAGTAATGAATTTGGAAAAGCTTCACAAAAACTTATGGGTCATGCTGTATACACACACACACACACATTTTGACAGATCAAAGCAATATTTCCAAATCCAAAACATGTCCTTATTTTCTTTAAATTTTTTGTATAATATCTTGATCACATTTCTTCTTACTCTGCCCAAAATAGACAGTCTCCATTTTCCAGAGTTTAGAAACATGTGTGGAACAGCCTGAAGCCAGGAATGGGCTGGGTGAGCTGAAGTCATAATCTTTAGAGTGGACATTGGGACTGGGGAGCCAAGGCCTGAGTTAAAGTCATCTTAAGTAGCCTATTATCATATACCTACACATATTCTCTTTATCAGTGTACACTTGCTTGCCCCCTCCTACCCCTTCCAGATCCCTGGAGCTTCGAGTCTTGCCTGTACCTTATAGAGAAGGCATTTTTCAGCCTTATAGTAAATTCCCTTGTGACATCATTGGACATCCTTTTTGGCAGATGGAATTGGATGCTCAGTTGTGTCCGACTCTTTGTGACCCCATGAATCACAGCATTCCAGGCCTCCCTGTCCATCACCAACTCCTGGAGGTCACTCAAACTCACGTCCATCGAGTCGGTGATGCCATCCAGCCATCTCATTCTCTGTCGTCCCCTTCTCCTCCTGCTCCCAATCCCTCCCAGCATCAGACTCACTTTTCCAGTGAGTCAACTCTTCTCATGAGGTGGCCAAAGAATTGGAGTTTCAGCTTTAGTATCAGTCTTTCCAATGAACACCCAGGACTGATCTCCTTTAGAATGGACTGGTTGGATCTCCTTGCAGTCCAAGGGACTCTCAAGAGTCTTCTCCAGCACCACAGTTCAAAAGCATCAATTCTTCGGTGATCAGCTTTCTTCACAGTCCAACTCTCACATCCATACATGACCACTGGAAA
This sequence comes from Moschus berezovskii, assembly GCF_049115385.1. Classification (NCBI taxonomy): domain Eukaryota; kingdom Metazoa; phylum Chordata; class Mammalia; order Artiodactyla; family Moschidae; genus Moschus; species Moschus berezovskii. The sequence continues at coordinate 73,987,378 of NC_142466.1, read as the reverse complement.
AATCATAGCCTTGACTAGACAGACCTTTGTTGGCAAAGTAACGTCTCTGCTTTTTAATATACTATCTAGGTTGTTCATAACTTTCCTTCCAAGGAGTAAGCGTTGTTTAATTTCATGACTGCAATCAGCATCCGCAGTGATTTTGGAGCCCAAAAAAATAAAGTCTCACACTGTTTCCACTGTTTCCCCATCTATTTCCCATGAAGTGATGGGACCAGATGCCATGATCTTAGTTTTCTGAATGTTGAGCTTTAAGCCAACTTTTTCACTCTCCTCTTTTACTTTCATATAGAGGCTCTTTAGTTCCTCTTCACTTTCTGCCATAAGGGTGGTGTCATCTGCATATCTGAGGTTATTGATATTTCTCCTGGCAATCTTGATTCCAGCTTGTGCTTCTTCCAGCCCAGCGTCCCTCATGATGTACTCTGCATAGAAGTTAAATAAGCAGGGTGACAATACACAGCCTTGACGTACTCCTTTTCCTATTTGGAACCAGTCTGTTGTTTCATATCCAGTTCTAACTGTTGCTTCCTGACCTGCATTTAGGTTTCTCAAGAGGCAGGCCAGATAGTCTGGTATTCCCATCTCTTTCAGAATTTTCCACAGTTTATTCACTTCACTTCAGTTCAGTTCAGTTCAGTCGCTCAGTCGTGTCTGACTCTCTGCGACCCCATGAATCACAGCACGCCAGGCCAGGCCTCCCTATCCATCACCAACTCCCGGAGTACACTCAAACTCATGTCCACAGAGTCAGTGATGCCATCCAGCCATCTCATTCTCCGTCGTCCCCTTCTCCTCCAGCCCCCAACCTTTCCCAGCATCAGAGTCTTTTCCAGTGAGTCAACTCGTCGCATGAGATGGCCAAAATATTGCAGTTTCAGCTTTAGCATATTCACTTAGGGAATGGTATTTTTTAATCACTACCTGGTTATTTTTTCTTAATATGTGAAATAGATATTTGGTTATACTGTCATGAATGTACATGTTCAAGAATGTACTTTGGCATCTGTTGTTGCTTTTATTACAGCCTCTTCACCCTTTATGATATTGTCACTGGAGTATGACAGTCCACAGTGTGAACAATTAGAGTACCTGAGGAACATGGAGGGTCCTAACTTGGAATCAACGGAAATCATGGTGGATCCTGATTTCTGCTTCTTTGCATGGGGATTTTTGACTGAGATGTAAGTTTCATCATGACCTGTAAAATCAGGCTTGGGCACCTTCCAATATGATTCTGTGACATAGTGAAAAATATGTATTGGTCTCTGCCTCCAGTGCCTGACAGTTAGCTCCTGAAACCTTGTAATTTCCTCCTGATAATTTCCTTGTAATTATCACTCTGGGTGTCAAGAGTGTCTTTTGTTCTCATACTATGCCTTTGGGTGGGCACCTGGATACCTCCTGGGTTAGGACTGGCCCCCAGAAAGACCAAGCCATGATGAAGGCTTGATGTTTTTAGCTCTACTCAACCATTCTCTTGAGAAGGGAGAAGAGCTGAAAGTGGAGTTAATGACTGATCATGCCTACATGAGGACATCTCCATAAAGATCCCCAAAGTATCGAATTCAGAGTTTCTGGGTGTCCAAGGGGACAAAATTCTCTGAATTTGAGACCCTATCAGATATCAACCTATGTATCTATTCATCAGGATGGTCATATATATATATATATATATATATTTTATCATACTGTTGTTGCTAGTGCTGTCACTTTAGTTGTGTCAGACTCTTTGTGACCCCATGGCTATAGCCCACCAGGCTCCTCTGTCCATGGGGATTCTCCAAGCAAGAATACTGGAGGGGGTTGCTGTGCCCACCTCCAGGGGATCTTCCTGACCCAGGGATCAAACCCATGTCTCTTATGTCTCCGGCACTGGCAGGCAGGTCCTGGGAAGCCCATCTTTTATCATATTCTTCAATAAAGTGGTGGAAATAAGTATTTTCCTGAATTCAGCAAGCCTCTTTAGCAAGTTAATGAAACCCGAAGAGGGGGTCTTAAGCATCTGATTTAAAAAACTGACCATTTAATAGTTTAATAGCTCATATGTGCCATAAATATCTGTGGGCTCTGACACACACAGAAAAAGAGCATCATAAGCAGGTCTGAAAATAGAATTACTCTTAGCAATGAGTCAAACCATAACTCTGAACTTTGTCAAGGTGTTCTTACTAGCAAATTCCCAGTATATCAACTCTCACCTAAACATTTTGCAGGTTCACCACTTCTGATGTTCTGCATTTCAAGACTGCTTTGCTATTTTGAAGAAGGGTTTCCTACTCTCTGCACTTTTCCAATGGTACTGTAACATCTTAAACATGATTCAAAATATAGTTCTATGAAAAGGTCCTTTAAGAGAATTTTAGATTCCTTCCATCACACACACACACACTGACTCCTTGACCTTCATACCTGATAAAAATCAATGGTTCTGGACCTCCTTCCACTACAAGTAAAGAGACTTCTGCTTGTATCTCCGCCCTGACCCTGGACTACTGTTTTCAGCTGAGTGTGTGTGTTAGTCATTCAGTCACATCCTGCTCTTTGTGACCCAATGAACTATAGCCCACCAGGCTCCTCTATCTGAATACTGGAGTGAGCCATTCCCTTCTCCAGGGGATCTTCCCAACCCAGGGATCAAACCCAGGTCTCCTGCCCTACAGGCAGATTCTTTCCTGTCTGCACCACCAGGAAAGTCCCTGTCAGCTGAATAGTGGCTCCTCAAATATGTCCTAATCCCCAGAACCTGTGTTACATTATATGGCAGAAGGAACATTATTGATATGATTAAACTAAGGTTCTAGAAATGGGGAGATAATCCTGCATCATCCAGATAGGCTCAATGTAATTGTAAAGGTCCTGATAAGAGAGAGGCAGGAGGGTCATAGTCAAGGGAGAAGGCAGTGAAAGTGGAGACTGGAGTGATGAGGCCAGGAGCCAAGGAAAGTCAGCAGCCTCTAGAAGCTGAAAACAGCAAGGAAATGGATTATCCACTCAGAGACTCCAGAAAGAAATCTGCCCTTCTGACACTTTGCGTCATCCCACGGAACCTGGTTTCAGACTTCTGACCTCCAGAACTATAAAGGAATATAGTTTTGAGTCTCTTAAAAAAAGAGACAGAATTTTAAAAAATCCTGCAGATTTTCAATTTCTCCACATGTATCATTCTACTTTTTTCAAACCAGTTAGTATTTGCTTGATAGCAGAATTATCTATGGATATGTTTGAATTTTCTCCTAGATAGCAAGTTTCTGGAAAGCAGGAACAATTTGGGACAGATTCAAGGTAATATGTCTAGTTTGTGGCAGAGATAGGTCTTTCATGCAGTCCCTTGACCCAGTCCTTCTTTATATTACACAGCTTAAGCCAATTGTGACCTGATTGTCCTTGCATAATGAGGATGACCTTCCAATAAACCAATAAGGAGATATTGGGCATTAAAATATGCCTAGCATAGCAGCTTGGGACTAAAGAGAAAATAAGAGACAACTAATAAGAACCATCAAGTATTTATCATTATTCTACCAAATAGAATTTTCTATCGTCATCCTTATAATAAAGTACCAGTTTGGGGAAATACCACACTACCTTTGCTTATTTATGCATTGCAATGATATGGATTGTCACTGGATTGGAAGACAGGGTATATGTTTATATTAGTATTATAAATCTTTTCATCTTCACTGTGCTATATTTTGCTTATGATTTATTTATGAATTATGCATCTATGTTTATGAGGGAGATTGTGGTTTTTCCTGAAATGCAAAGTTTTTGGTCTTGTCAACAGCTATGCCATGACATCCACCATAGTCTTCCAGTTTGCCTGCTTCTTTGATCTCAGAATTCTATCAGAAAATGCTGATGTCTGGATTGCAATGCATGTGAATTCCAGCAAAGCAGTGGACATACTGTGAAGTTATTTACTTTGTATTTAAAAATAGTTACATAACACTTTTGAAGGGTCAGATATGATTCCATCTAAAATACTGAAGAATTTGGCATAATCCAATATCTTTTTCAAAAGCATTTTATTTTATATTGAAGTATAGATGATTAACAATGTTCTAACAGTTTCAATATGTCAGCAAATTTGGAAAACTCAGCAGTGGCCACAGGACTGGAAAAGGTCAGTTTTCATTCCAATCCCAAAGAAAGGCAATGCCAAAGAATGCTCAAACTAACATACAATTGCACTCATCTCATATGCTAATAAAGTAATGCTCAAAATTCTTCAAGCCAGGCTTCAGCAATACATGAACCATGAACTTCCAGATGTTCAAGCTGGTTTTAGAAAAGGCAGAGGCACCAGAGATCAAATTGCCAACATCTGTTGGATCATTGGAAAAGCAAGAGAGTTCCAGAAAAATAACTATTTCTGCTTTTTTTTTTCACTATGCCAAAGCCTTTGACAGTGTGGATCATGATAAACTGTGGAAAATTCTGAAAGAGATTGGAATACCAGACCACCTGACCTGCCTCTTGAGAAGCTTGTATGCAGGTCAGGAAGCAACAGTTAGAACTGGACATGGAACAGACTGGTTCCAAATAGGAAGAGTATGACAAGGCTATATATTGTCACCTTGCTTATTTAACTTATGTGCAGAGTACATCATGAAAAATGCTGGGCTGGAAGAAGCACAAGCTGGAATCAAGATTGCTGGGAGAAACATCAACCTCAGATATGCAGATGACACGACTCTTATGGCAGAAAGTGAAGGAGAACTAAAGAGCCTCTTGATGAAAGTCAAAGAGAGTGAAAAAGTTGGCTTGAAGCTCAACATTCAGAAAACTAAGATCTTGGCATCCGGTCCTTTCACTTCATGGCAAATAGATGGGGAAACAGTGGAAACAGTGTGAGACTTTATTTTCTTGGGCTCCAAAATCACTGCAGATGGTGACTGCAGCCATGAAATTAAAAGACGCTTACTCCTTGGAAGGAAAGTTGTGGCCAAACTAGACAGCGTATTAAAAAGCAGAGACATTACTTTGTCAACAAAGGTCTGTCTAGTCAAGGCTATTGTTTTTCCAGTAGTCATGTATGGGTGTGAGAGTTGGACTGTAAAGAAAGCTAACCATTGAAGAATTGATGTGTTTGAACTGTAGTGTTGGAGAAGACTCTTGAGAGTCCCTTGGACTGCAAGGAGATCCAACCAGTCCATCCTAAAGATCAGTCCTGGGTATTCACTGGAAGGACTGATGTTGAAGCTGAAACTCCGAAACTTTGGCCACCTGATACGAAGAACTGACTCATTGGAAAAGACCCTGATGCTGGGAAAGATTGAGGGTAGGAGCAGAAGGGGATGACAGAGGATGAGATGGTTGGTTGGCATCACCGACTTAATGGACATGAGTTTGGGTAAACCCTGGGAGTTGGTGATGGACAGGGAGGCTTGGCGTGCTGTGGTTCATGGGGTCACAAAGAGTCGGACATGACTGAGCGGCTGAAATGAACTGAACTGAACATTTTCAGCAGATAGCAACGGGACTCAGCCACACATATTCATGTATCCATTCTGTGCCAAACTCCCATCCTATCCAGGCTGCTACATAACATTGAGCAGAGTTCCCTGTGCTGTATAGTCAGACTTTGTTGATTATCTATTTTAAACATAGCGGTGTGCACCTGTTCATCCTATAGTCTTTAACTATTCCTTCCCCTCTTCCTTTGGCAATCATAAATTTACTCTCTTAAGTCTGTGAATCTGTTTTTGTTTCGTAAATAAATTCATTTACATATATTGTTTTTAGATTCCACATATAAGCGAGGTCATATTATATTTTCTTTTTTTTGTCTGATATAATCCAGTATCCTAAATAACTTGTTTTTCTATTGCATCATTTTCTTGACAACCCTAATTTTGTTTCTTGTATTTAACAAAGTCTAAAACCCAGATCATGGCATCTGGTCCCATCACTTCTTGGGAAATAGATGGGGAAACAGTGGAAACCGTGTCAGACTTTACTTTTTTGGGTTTCAAAATCACTGAGGATGCTGATTGCAGCCATGAAATTAAAAGACGTTTACTCCTTGGAAGGAAAGTTATGACCAGCCTAGATAGCATATTAAAAAGCAGAGACATTACTTTGCCAACCAAGGTCCGTCTAGTCAAGGCTATGGTTTTCCCCGTGGTCATGTATGGATGTGAGAGTTGGACTGTGAAGAAAGCTGATTGCCAAAGAATTGATGCTTTTGAACTGTGGTGCTGGAGAAGACTCTTGAGAGTCCCTTGGACTGCAAGGAGATCCAACCAGCCCATTCTAGAGGAGATCAGTCCTGGGTGTTCATTGGAAGGACTGATGCTAAAGCTGAAACTGCAATACTTTGGCCACCTCATGTGATGAGTTGACTCACTGGAAAAGACTCTGATGCTGGGAGCGATTGGGGGTGGGAGGAGACGGGGACAACAGAGAATGAGGTGGCTGGATGGCATCACCTACTCGATGGACATGAGTTTGAGTGAACTCTGGGAGTTGGCGATGGACAGGGAGGCCTGGCATGCTGTGGTTCATGGGGTCGCTAAGAGTCGGACACGACTGAGTGACTGAACTGAACTGAACTGAACTGAAAATCTAATCCTGCTCAGTGTTTGTTTTAGGCTGATAATGTCCATTTCTTATGAAATCCTTAAGGCACATATTTTAATGTAAATCAATAATAAAGCTCTTTCAGAAAATCTAATCTGACTAGAATAGTGTGCACAGAGGAGAGGAACCCTAGTATTAAATACAGACCCTTCCTGTAAAAAATTAATCAATATTACATTGGATTATTTCCTTGACATATATCATGATCTCTATCTCTGTAATGAAAGAAGGCATAAGTATGGGAAGTGCCTGCTGCTCAGTTATTAAGGCAAATTTCAGAAAGATTCCCTTTCTCTCCTATTGAGTCATTATTTATTTCAGTAGAATCTGGAGAAGTATTAATAATAGGGAGGCCACTAATATACATCACATTTGTAGCTTCCTTTACCAATTCTAGTGATTCTGGAGTCATCCTTCAACGTTGTGCTAATATTCAATTGAGAAACTTAAGTTTTCTGATTTTTGACAAATAATTTGAGTCCTCAGCAACCAAAAGTTTTAACTAATTCAAGTGGTCTACAGATTCTCTCATTCATTTAGATAAGACCCTCTGTAGGCATGGATCTCTTTCTAATTAATGTTTTCTGGAAAGGAAGATGAAAACAGCTTTTTACAATTTAAATGTCATTGGTCTCCCATCAGAATACATTTTTATAGTGTTTTATCATAGATGGTACATTTACATACTATTTCCTCAGCATCTGTCAGGTATATTAAAGTAGTGGATTTCTCCTCAAGTAATTGCTCAAATCTACAACACAGTATTCGGAGAAGGCAATGGCAACCCACTCCAGTACTCTTGAGTGGAAAATCCCATGGATGGAGGAGCCTGGTAGGCTGCAGTCTGTGGAGTCACTAAGAGTCGGACACGACTGAGTGACTTCACTTTCACTTTTCACTTTCATGCATTACAGAAGGAAATGGCAACCCACTCCAGTGTTGTTGCCTAGAGAATCCCAGGGATGGGGGAGCCTGGTGGGCTGCCATCTGTGGGATCGCACAGAGTCGGACACAACTGAAGCGTCTTAGCAGCAGTAGCAGCAGCATAATACAGTATTAGATCTACTCTCTCTGATCTGTTTTGACTTTTAAACCTTTCTGAGTCCTAAGTGCATGTTGCATTTCTTTCTTAGATCCTGGGAGCTGTGGCCATTTGAAAAGCATTTTTTTTTTTTTTTATCACCACTGATATTTACTGTTGTACCTCTCTGTGAGGGCTGATTGATGGGGGTGTTACATGAACATTCCCCCTGCTTGTTTTCTATGCTTTATGGGAGTAATGTGAGCTTTCTGTTTTAGATAATTTATTGTGTTCTCCACTGTGGACAAAGCAGGGAGAGAGCATATTGCTGTAAGGCAAGAAAGCATGATTGATAAGGCGGGTATAAAACAAGCCAAGAGTCACAGTCCTCATGGTCTAATAGGTATGACAAGTGAGGTCCAAATGGAAGTGATACAAAGAGGGAGAATGGAAATGAAAACTAAGAAATAATCTCTCTATTTGTATTTTCTTTAATGTCACCAACCTGGATCAAAAGACTTCAAAGCACATAGAACCAAAGAGTCAAAAATTATATTGTAATTATACACCCATTATTTTCATGTGAGTTTTTGGATCATGTTTTACAGGACATTTTTACGAATACATGGAAAGGTGTTCCTAGCAGATATGAACATTTTACAATTGACTTCAGTGATACAGATAGCTGTAAAGTATGTTGCTGCAAATTAATGACTTTTTTAAACCTTTCTGACCTGCAGATATGAACATTTTACAATTGACTTCAGTGATACAGATAGCTGTAAAGTATGTTGCTGCAAATTAATGACTTTTTTAAACCTTTCTGAACAATGACGTTACAGGACAAACAACCAACAGGAAGTCCAGCAAGTGACATGTACCCGCAGGGAGAACAGCAACTTGACATTCATTTACTTAAAACAGACAGACTGAATAAACTATAAGCCCAAACAAAGATTAAACTAGACACTTTTAACAAATTGAGCAACAAAGCAAACAATCAAATACCGGATTATAAGCCAAAGTATAAAATAAATGTCCATGAGTCCATATGAATATAAAGAACCTATTGACCATAAAAATAAATTTCAGAAAAATTACAAATAATATATGAAGAAATAGATAAATTCCTGCCTACAAGAGGTGGAGTTTGATTTCCCTTTCCTTGAGCATACACTGGATTTAATGATTGATTTCTAGCTAACAGATACTTGAGAGAGAAAAGGAGTAACTTTACAGTGGAGAAAACTGCCAGGTACTGCCCATCTTCAATTGTAAGTTATATTGATATCATATATCCTCTGATATGGTGCATAAAAAAGCAGTCACCTCTGTACTATATTTCCCTAAACCCATAGTCGTGAAGTTGTTCAGTCATGTCTGAATCTTTGCAACCCCATGGACGGTAGCCTACCAGGCTCCTCCATCCATGGGATTTTCCAGGCAAGAGTACTGGAATGGGTTGCCGTTTCCTTCTCCAGAGGATCTTCCCAACCCAGGGATTGAACCCGGCTCTCCCACGTGTAGGCAGACGCTTTACTGTCTGAGTCACCACGGAAGTATTCCTCTTTACATCACATTTATTCATAAGGTAGATATAACTAAGATTTCTGGATGTCAATGCCAAAAAGTCTGGGGTGGGACCAAGAAGTTGCATTTCTAAGCATTCCCAACTGCTGCTGATGCTGCTAGTACAGACACTATACTGAATCCTGGGACCCAAGACTAATCATGAGAAAACAGAGAAAAACTAAGTGAGAGATCTTTAAATCTGAAAAAATCATGAAAAATAAGAAAAGTCTGAGAAGTTATCACAGGTTGTGGATAACTAGGCTGATATATGGGCTTTCCTGGTGACTCAGACAGTAAAGAACCTGCCTGCAATGCGGGAGACCTGGGTTGGATCCCTGGAGGAGGGCATAGCAACCCACTCCAGTATTCATGCCTAGAGAATCCCCATGGACAGAAGAGTCTGGCGGGCTACAGTCAGTGAGGTCACAAAGAGTCGGACACAGCTGAGTAAGCCCAAGGCTGATATATGACTAAATGCGGTATTTTATTCTCATCTGGATCTGGAACAGACAAAGGACATTAATGGAAAGCCTGGTGAAATTAGAATGAATTCTTCAGTTAATAGTATACTGTGTGCTCAATCACTCAGTCGTGTCCAACTCCTTGCAATCGCATGGATTGGATTTCCCAGACAAGAGTACTGGAGTGGGTTGCCATTTTCTCCTTTAGGAGATCTTCCCGACCCAGGAATCAAATTCGTGTCTCCTGCGTCTCCTACATTGGCAGGCAGATTCTTTGCCACTGCGCCACCTGGGGAGCCCTAATAGTGTAGGGCCAATATTAATTTCTTAGTATTAACAGCTGTACTATGATTATATAGGATGCTAACATTAAGAGAAGCAATTTCCAGAAGTCATCACTTCTATCCTTAAAAAAATAAAAATCTGGAAAAACTGGAAATAAACAACTTTTCTTAGACTCAACAAAGACTTAAAATTGCAAGACTAATTGTCACCCCAAAATTTGGAGAGACAGGCGTATCCAGAGAGTTACAGTAGCCAAGATCCACTTACTTGCAGCAGGAGCCCTAGACTAGCAGGATGACTTAAATGGTAATTTTCACAAATTGCTAGAAGCCAAGCATGACTAGTTGAATGGGGGAAAAATCCTAGGAGCCAGTCTTCAGGGCTTTTCCCCAAGGTTCTCAGAGTAAGGATGGAGAAAGTTACCCTGGGGGCTCTGGAAGGGATGGTAAGAGGAGGTGGCAGTGAGGGGGGGGGTATAAACTTTTTGAAATGTGTCCAGAGCTTTTTATGTAGCAGCATCTTACCCTTCAAAGAAAGAACTTGGCCAGAGTGAAATTCTGAAATACCATCCCAACTGGAGGAAATAAATTCCCCCCTGATCCAGCTTTTTGCATCCTTCCTTTCTCATGTGATGGGATGCGTGGGTAGGGGGACATATCAACAGGGGATGGACTTTAAGGATACAGATTGGAATTGCTGCAGCCAAGGAAAGAAATGGAGGCGGGGGGAGAGTTATATCACAAGGGGAGAGTCAGAAACACTTGTGAAATTCACAACCTCAAACAGAGGCCCAGTAGAGACTGGGATTTACTGAAAGATTATAGAATGTTTTCCTGCCCCCACAGTTCACCATCACAGTCATGTGTGTGTATACTAAGTTGCTTCAGTCATGTCTGACTGTTTGAGACCCCATGGACTGTAGCCCACCAGGCTCTTCTGTTCATGGGATTTTCTAGGCAAGAATACAGGAGTGGGTTGCCATGTTCTCCTCCAGAGAATCTTCTTGAGCCAGGGATCCAACCTGCATCTCTTATGTTTCCTGCATTGACAGGTGGGTTCTTTACCACTAGCACCACCTGGGAAGCAGTTTTCCAGTATGGTAAAAGGAGATCACAGGGCAAACAACTGCAAGATACAGGCTTTTGCTGAGGAACAGTATATGGGGAAGCCCCAAAGTCAAGAAGAGAGACAGAAACAAGAACATTAGAAGAATTTGAATCGTTTGGCATTTACATTACCATGAACAATAAACACAGAACAACTGACAAAGATCAGAAAGTTTGATCTACGTAATGGAGGAGCTTCCTAGCAGGAATGAATGAAGATAAAATGAAATCCTTTGGTTTTGTTATTCTTAAGCAATCTAAAAAGAACTCTTTGATGTGATAATAGTAATGTGTTAAGGAATTATGGCACATGGATAAGTGAAATCATTGACAGCCATATCACAAGGATGGGAGAAAGGAATTGGGAATACTTCTTTTTAAAGTTCCTACAACCTGTCTTCCCCGGTGGTCCAGTGGCCAAGAGTCTCTGCTCCCAATGCAGGAAGATTGGGTTCGATCCCTGGTGGGGGAACTAGATCCCACATGCTGCAACTAAGAATTTGCATGGACATGCTTAGAGACTCAATAACAGCTAATTTTTAGTATTTTATCTTATTTTAAAATGATACAGGTAGCTAAATAAAACTATTATTTAACTCAATTTAGCATAAGTCCAAGATTTTAAGTTACCTAAAGAGGAACGACACGATGAGTTGACTCACTGGAAAAGACTCTGATGTTGGGAGGGATTGGGGGCGGGAGGAGAAGGGGATGACAGAGAATGAGATGGCTGGATGGCATCACCGACTCGATGGACATGAGTTTGAGTGACCTCCGGGAGTTGGTGATGGATAGGGAGGCCTGGCAATGGCAAGCCACTCCAGTACTCTTGCCTAGAAAATCGCATGGACAGAGGAGCCTGGTAGGTTGCAGTCCATGGGGTCGCTACTAGTCGGACACGACTGAGCGACTTCACTTTCACTTTTCACTTTCACACATTGGAGAAGGAAATGGCAACCCACTCCAGTGTTCTTGCCTGGAGAATTCCAGGGACGGCGGAGCCTGGTGGGCTGCCATCTATGGGGTCGCACAGAGTCGGACACGACTGAAGCGACTTAGCAGCAGCAGCAGCAGGGAGGCCTGGCGTGCTGTGACTCATGGGGTCACAAAGAGTCGGACATGACTGAGTGACTGAACTGAACTGAACTGAAAGAGGAAACTGTCTTCATACTAAAAATCTTAAGAATTGTTGCGGTAAGATTGGCTTGAGTAATGGTTCATTTTGATTAAACACAAAGTTTATATTTTTCATAATCTGAAATATCTGGTATATACAATGCTACTTTATTCAACTGGAAAACCTATATAAGTTGAGGAAGAGTTTATCTGAGTAGAATAAAAATGTATAGTGTTGAAAATATAACTGTTTATATTAGACCAATACTATTATTGGTTTTCTGACAAAGTCTTGTCTTAATTATGTAAACTTGAATTTTAAAAACTTTTGAGTTAATTTCTATAAGAACAGGCTTCCCTGGTAGTTCAACTGATAAAGAATCTGCCTACAATGCAGGAGACCCCAGTTGGAGTCCCAGGTCTGGAATATCCCCTGGAGAAAGGATAAGCTACTCACTTTAGTATTCTTGGGCTTCCCTGGTGGCTCAGCTGGTACAAAATCCACCTTCAATGTGAAAGACCTGGCTTTAATCCCCGGATTGGGATGGTCTCCTGGAGGAGGGCATTGCAACCCACTCCAGTATTCTTGCCTGGAGAATGACCATGGAAAGAGGAGTCTGGCTAGCTATAGTCAATGGGATTGCAAATACTTTTTTAAGCATATAAAAACATCATAAATTCAATTTTCTTAATTTCTGGGTATTTTAGAACTATTCAATTTGTATATATTTATCTTTAAGCTAATCAAAATAGAGGTCCCTTTAAGAAATTTCATAGTGTAATCTTGTAACACTGTCCCAAGGTAGAAAATTATTACACATTTATAGACAGAAAAAACATACATACAGACACAAATAGAGAGTTTTAATTTAAACTTTATCCATTTATCTTTATCCACAGAAATACAAATACATGATCTCTGGGCCATATAATAATAGAGCTAACTCTTATCATCCTGTCTCTCCAATACCTGCAAAAGAGATTTTCAAGATTTCTTTTGCCCTGATCTTTAATTTTATGAAGACTGTGGACTAGATTTTGGGCAAGAGACCAAGAGATCGAGTGGCTGTCAGGGTATCTCCAAAATCCATCTGAGTGGCAAAACATCCAGATTGTTTCCAATGAGATCTTTTCAGCCTCAGGTGTTAGCAGGCTGTTGTGCCTAAGGTTCTGCAAGTAAAAGTTTCCCTCTCTTAAGAAGATTAACCAAGGGGAAGTATGCGGGTGGTCAAATTTTCCTGGGAAGCAGTTAACATATTTGTCACTCAGGGAATTTCCTTGGCTTTGGGTGGTCTGGCTTCCAGTGTGAACACTGATTTGCAGAATACTTAATTATTTGGTTTTCAGTAAGTCTTCTAATAGGGCTTTCCTGGTGGCTGAGTGGTAAAGAATCTGCTTGCCAATGGGAGACGTGGGTTTGATCCCTGGTTTGGAAAGATCCTCTGAAGAAGGAAATTGCTACCTACTTCAGTATTCTTGTCTGGAGGATTCCAAGGATGGGGGAGCCTAGTGGGCTACAGTTCAGTTCAGTAGCTCAATTGTGTCTGATTCTTTGTGACCCCATGAACTGCGGCACGCCAGGCCTCCCTCTTCATTGCCAACCTGCAGAGTTTATCAAACTCATGTCCATTGAGTCAGTGATGCCATCCAAACATCTCATCCTCTGTCATCCCCTTCTCCACCTGCCTTCAATCTTTCCCAGCATCAGGGTCTTTTCCAACGAGTCAGCTCTTCACATGAGGTGGCCAAATTATTGGAGTTTCAGCTTCAGCATCAGTCCTTCCAATGAATATTCAGGAGTGATTTCCTTTAGGATGGACTGGTTGGATCTCCTTGTAGTCCAAGGGACTCTCAAGAGTCTTCAACACCACAGTTCAAAAGCATCACTTCTTCGGTGCTCAGCTTTCTTTATAGTCCAACTCTCACATCCATACATGACTACAGGAAAAACCATAGCCTTGACTAGACAGACCTTTGTTGGCAAAGTAATGTCTCTGCTTTTTAATATGCTCTCTAGGTTGGTCACAACTTTTCTTCCAAGGAGCATGTGTCTCTTAATTTCATGACTGCAGTCAACATCTGCAGTCAACATCTGCAGTGATTTGGAGCCCAAGAAAATAAAGTCTGTCACAGTTTCCACTGTTTCCCCATCTATTTGCCATGAAGTGATGAGACCAGATTCCCTGATCTTAGTTTTCTGAATGTTGAGCTTTAAGCCAACATTTTCACTCTCCTCTTTGATTTTCATCTTTAGCTCTTTAGTTCTTCTTCCCTTTCTGCCATAAGGGTGGTGTCATCTGCATATTTGAGGTTATTGATATTTCTCCCAGCAATCTTGAGTCCAGCTTGTGTTTCATCCAGCCTAGCATTTCTCATGATGTACTCTGCACATAAGTTAAATAAGCAGGGTGACAATATACAGCCTTGATGTACTCCTTTTCCTATTTGAAACCAGTCTGTTGTTCCATGTCCAGTTCTAACTGTTGCTTCCTGATCTGAATACAGATTTCTCACAAGGCAGGTCAGGTGGTCTGGTGTTCCCATCTCTTTAAGAATTTTCCAGAGTTTGTTGTGGTTCACTCAGTCAAAGGCTTTGGTGTAGTCAATAAAAAAGAAGTAGATGTTTTTCTGGAACTCTCTTGCTTTTTCAATGATCCAACTGATGTTGGCAATTTGATCTTTGGTTCCTCTGCCTTTTCTGAAACCATCTTGAACATCTGGAAGTTCATGGTTATACTGTTGAAGCCTGGCTTGGAGAGTTTTGAGCAATACTTTACTAGTGTGTGAGATGAGTGCAATTGTATGGCAGTTTGAGCATTCTTTGGCATTGCCTTTCTTTGGGATTGGAAAGAAAACTGACATTTCCAAGTCCTGTGGCCACTGCTGCGTTTTCCAAATTTGCTGGCATATTGAGTACAGCACTTTTACAGCATCATCTTTTAGGATTTGAAATAGCTCAACTGGAATTCCATCACCTCCACTAGCTTTGTTCATAGTGATGCTTCCTAAGGCCCATTTGACTTCACATTCCAGGATGTCTGGCTCTAGGTGAGTGATCACACCATCGTGATTATCTGGGTCATGAAGATCTTTTTTGTATAGTTCTCCTGTGTATTCTTGCCATCTCTGCTTAATATCATCTCCTTCTGTTAGGTCCATACCATTTCTGTCCTTAATTGTGCCCATCTTTGCATGAAATTTTACCCTGGTATCTCTAATTTTCTTGAAGAGATCTCTAGACTTTCCCATTCTGCTGTTTTCCTCTATTTCTTTGCATTGATCGCTGAGGTAGGCTTATCTCTCCTTGCTATTCTTTGGAAGTCTGCATTCAAATGGGTGTATCTGTTCTTTTCTCCTTTGTTTTTCGCTTCTCTTCTTTTCACAGCTATTTGTAAACCCTCCTCAGACAGCTATTTTGCCTTTTTGCTTTCCTTTTCCTTGCAGATGGTCTTGAGCCCTGTGTCCTGTTCAGTGTCACAAACCTCCATCCATCACTTCCACTGTATAATCATAAGGGATTTGATTTACGTTATACCCTAATGGTCTAGTGGTTTTCCCTACTTTCTTCAATTTAAGTCTGAATTTGGTAATAAGGAGTTCATGGTCTGTGCCACAGTCAGCTCCTGGTCTTGTTTTTGCTCACTGTATAGACTTCTCAATGTTTGGCAGCTGAGAATATAATCAATATGATTTTAGTATTGACCACCTGGTGATGTTCACGTGTAGAGTTCTCTTGTGTTGTTGGAAGAGGATGTTTGCTGTGACCAGTGCATTGTCTTGGCAAAACCCTATTAGCCTTTGCCCTGTTTCATTCTGTACTACAAGGCCAAATTTGCCTCTTACTCCAGGTATTTCTTGACTTTCTACGTTTGCATTCCAGTCCCCTATAATGAAAAGGACATCTTTTTTGGGTGTTAGTTCTAGAAGGTCTTATAGGTCTTCATAGAACCATTCAACGTCAGCTTCTTTAGCATTACTGGTTGGGGCATAGACTTGGATTACTGTGATATTGAATGGTTTGCCTTGGAAATGAACAGAGATCATTCTGTTGTTTTTGAGATTGCATCCAAAATGGACTCTTTTGTTGACTAAGATGGCTACTCCATTTCTTCCAAGGGATTCTTGCCCACAGTAGTAGATATAATGGTCATCTGAGTTAAATTTACCCATTCCAGTCCATTTTAGTTCGCTAATTCCTAAAAGTTCGATGTTCACTCTTGGCATCTCCTGTTTGACATTTACAGGATCTCCGGGCAGTCCAGAGTCACTCCTGAAACTATGAGCCATGCTGTTTAGGGCCATCCAAGATGAATAGGTCATGGTGGAGTGTTCTGACAAAATGTGGTCCACTGGAGAAGGGAATGGCAAACCACTTCAGTATTCTTGCCTTGAGAACTCCATGAACAGTATGAAAAGGCAAAAAGATAGGACACTGAAAGATTAATTCCCCAGGTCAGTAGGTTCCCAGTATGCTACCGGAGATCAGTGGTGAAATAACTCTAGAAAGAATGAAGAGATGGAGCCAAAGCAAAAACAACACCCAGTTGTGGATGTGACTGGTGATCAAAGTAAAGTCCGATGCTGTAAAGAGCAATATTGCATAGGAACCTGGAATGTTAGGTTCATGAATCAAGGGCTACAGTTCATGGGGTTGCAAAAGAATCAGATATTTAATGACTAAGCAACAACAAAATCCTCTGATAGTTCAGTGACTTATGTTCCATTTTTGATGGGTATTCCCACAGCAGCTGTCATTGAACATTTTTTGTTTCCATTAAAGAGGGCTTAGGAGTCTCGATAGAATCTAGGAAAATTAGGTGATCAGTAGGAAAAGACTCTGATGCTGGGAGGGATTGGGGGCAGGAGGAGACGGGGACAACAGAGAATGAGATGGCTGGATGGCATCACCAACTCGATGGACGTGAGTTTGAGTGAACTCCGGGAGTTGGTGATGAACAGGGAGGCCTGGCGTGCTGATTAATGGGGTCGCAAAGAGTCGAACATGACTGAGCGACTGAACTGAACTGAACTGAACTGATTCTAGACTGAGCGACTGAACTGAACTGAAGAGCAATTCAAGGGCAAAACTGCCTAGGTGGAGTCAGGGTCCCAGAAGGTGAGGCCATTGGGAAAGCAAAAAATACTGATTTTCAACTGGAAAATTACTCTCTTCCCAGATTTACTGCAATTGTGGGGCTAATGCTGCATAAATCATGCCAGCTAGTAAGAGGTTCTGCTGAGACAGAAAGAGTATAAACACAGGCAGGCCACACGATGGACAGCACAGGTGTGCGCCAACTTCCAGAGTCCTCAGCACCTTCTTGGCCGTGTGGCCTCGTTTAGACAGACCTCCTGTAGAAGTGCAACTTTCTCTTCTCCCGCACAGATGGCCAACCTGATATTGCATGCTGTACCCTTGCTCTAATTGACTAATTCATTTTATTCTCCACTTCTGCTTTCAGTAAGTGAGCCTATTCACCCCTTTTCCTATTGTAAATTTGATAAACCGAACATTAGAAACAAAGAGATGGATGAAGAAAAAGTTTCTTTGTTAAGCTTGGCCTCTTTTATGTGTATCGAGTAGTTGTGTTTTTCGGCTTTAATGGGATGTGGTATTAATAGGAATGAAGTCAATGAGGCAAACAAGTCTGAGAGTTCTGAATATCATGCAATAAACACTGGAGGAGGGCTGGTTTCCATAGGCATATGTCAGCATCACTAGCCACAGAATATTCTAGAGAGACATGAGTGGTTTGGGAACACTGGGTCGGGGATAGTAATTATTGTGTATGAAATTCCAAATAAATAATTAGTATGGGTTTATGCAGAAGAAACCGTATTCACAGTAAACCAGTTAAGGGTGCCTGTGGATAGGAACACAAAAAAGAATCTCTGAAAAAGGAGACTACAGAATATGCCCCTATGCTGGTCTAATTTGTAAGTTGAAAAAAAAAATATTGTGAGGTTTTAATTTGTTTGTAAACAAAGAAAAGTCCTTTAAAATGATTCATTGAACCATTATTTTTATTTTCAATATCATTAGGAAAACAAGGAGATATTATTTTTTAAATATTTATCTATTTATTTGGCTGTGTCAGGTCTAAGTGGTGGTGCACAGATTTAGTTGTCCTGTGCCATGTGGGATCTTAGTTCCCCAACCAGGGATTGAACCCATGTCTCCTTCATTGCAAGGCTGATTCTTAACCACTGAACCACCAGGGAAGTCCCAAGTGAGATATTCTTATACATTATAACTGGTAGGTCTGCATATTGACTAGAAGCCCAGATGTATTTTTCATATTTCTTTGTTCTGCAGACATCAAAGACTGTAAGCATCTTGATATACCAAATTTTATAGATTTTATTTCTAAATGATGTAGCTAAGGAGGGAAATTTTTCAATTCTCCCTTCAAAAAACCTATTGTGAGGAGTGTGAGAAAGTGACAGCCTCTAGCTGCTGTGTCTCCAGAACTTTGGTACCATCACACATGTTATGCTGAGGCTATGCTCTCCCCAGTATGCTCCCGGCCAATGTTTAGATAATGAATCAGGGCCTCTCTGCCCTGTGTGGGATTCCCATAGCTGGCAGCCTTTGCCCCTGGGCTCCCTGTACACCTAGCCAAGACTTCCCAGAGCTGCACTGAAGTCTGAGGGTCTTCCTCCACAACCCTCCCTATTTCCTTGTCTCCCTTTGCAGGTGTTAGATCTGCAAAGCAGTGTGAATGCTTTTCCCTCCTCTTCCTACTCCATCACTTCTTTATCCTCCATAGGCATTTCCCTGGCAAATAACTTACATGTCTGATTTCATCTTGGCATTTGCTTGCAAGAGCACCGTAAGTGATCCACTAAGGAAAATAAGAAAAGTTTCCTTTAGAAAGGAAAATTCCTCTAGACTTCATTGATCAGTAACAAATGAATCCGTTTCCTGGGATGAATGATAACACTCAACTCAGCTTAACATTCAAGACAGCTTAACATTCATTTATTTTTCAGTCCAGAAAATGAATGATTCAATGGGATGACAGATAATAAAACTTGGGGAATAAGAGGCATCTCCAAAGGACTGGACATGCTTCATCCAGATTTAACACAACCAAGACATTGTCCTACAAAACCTCACGGGTCTTAAATTTAATAGATCAAAATTTGTTTCAATTCCATACATCTAGAAAGACCTTAATTGTTCTTTTAAGCTTAAAATATTTGCCTAATTCATGACAGGTTAATTCTTCTCAAGGATTTTTAAAAATTTGTTTTCACATGTGATTTTCTTATAATGTGAAGTAATTCAGACCCTCATTAAGAGAATAAATAGGCACCATGTATGGCTCCTACCATCTCCCTTTTCATACCCAAAGCTCTGTTTTCTCTTCAACATCATCGTTTAAATCTTGCAATCTAGCTGAGATCCTTCTGGCCTTTTCACCAACTCATCAACTAAAAATATTTAGTTTCAGTATTTGAAAGAATGTTTTGCCTCTTCTTAGAGCCAGAACCCCTCAATCTGCCCTGCAGACCCCTGTCCCCACCCTACTTATCTGGCTCACCCCATCTTATCACTTATTTTTATTGAAGGATAATTGCTTTACAGAATTTTGTTGTTTTCTGTCAAACCTCAATATGAATCAGCCATAGATATACATATATCCCCTCCCTTTTGAACCTTCCTTCCATCTCCCTCCCCATCCCACTCTCACTTATTTCTAACACTGACAATCCTCCATGGGGAGACCTCTCCCTCAATCCTTCTTCCGAAGTAGCCCTTGCCATCTTTTTCTCTTTGGCTTGTTCATTTTTCATGGCATTTATTACTAACTAAAATTATTTCTCTTTGTGTGCTGCCTCAGTAATTAAGAAAATGTAGATTAAATACAATGAGATATCATTTCCCAAACACCAACTTGAACACATTCAAAAAGGGTGACATTGTCTTTAAATTGCTTGTGGGGATGTAAATTGTTACAACCACCTTGGAAAACAGTTTTTCATAATTTAGTAGATATGAATGTGTAAACCTTTTGACACAGCAATTGCACTATATACAACCTAGAGAAATTTCAACTCCCTTATCGAGAAACCTCATCTGATAATATTCATAGCTGTTTCTATTGTATTATTGAAAAATGGAGGAAAAACAATCAATTAGAATGGATGCATTTGCTTAAAATAATTTTATAAGGGATGCTATAAAACAATGACAATAGACTGCAGCAAAATTTTCATGAGAATGAATAGTATAACATTGAGCAAAAAAGCAGGTTGCAGAACACATACAGTTTGATTCAATGTATTTAAAATTCAAAAACATGCAAGTCAAAACGATATCTTATTTAGCAGTATATTGAAACTATAAAGAAAAGCAGTAAAAATAACAAACAAGTTAGGATTATAAAAGGACCAACAGAGGCCTTCAAAGATATGGGTAAGTATTCTTTATAGAAAGAGTAGTTACATTTATTTTTATTCTTTATATCTTCTACAAACTTTTGAAACAGTGATTCTCTATTCCCTCCCCACTACCTTGTTTACAAAGTGAATTCAAGTGAAATACTTCTGACAACTTTTAAGTCTAAGATGCAACATAAATTCTTTTTCTTCTTTGATGCAAAATGGAATTCTATTTCTTCTTTGACACAGGCCACGTACCTCTTTCTTCGATGTTGGACTGTAGTTGTTTCATAGATGTGGGTTCTTATGCCACGATGTGAGCACACCAGGTCCCTGCTGTGCTACTGTAATGCCCCTTTGGATTTGGAGACCCTCACAAATGAAAAAACTGAATTCACTTTAGCTAACAGGCAATGGGATGTCAGAGCAAATATGTAAGGCATCATGCTAGTGGCTTTCTGGGTTAGCAGACCCAGGGGTTGGTATATACACAGTATCCCTAAAAGGTACTTTTAAGGAGATGAAATATACACCACTGAAAAAGATAAAAATTAAAATATATAACTGTTTTCATAGAAATTTGGATACAATTTTTAAACATAGATTGCTTTGTTTGTGTAGTTGTAGAAGAATTGATGCTTTTGAACTGTGGTGTTAGAGAAGACTCTTGAGAGTCCCTTGGACTGCAAGGAGATCCAACCAACTAAAGGAAATCAGTCCTGAATGTTCATTGGAAGGATTGATGCTGAAGCTGAAACTTCAATACTTTGGCCATCTGATGTGAAAAACTGGCTCATTTGAAAAGACCCTGATGCTAGGAAAGTGAAAGCAGGAGAAGGGGATGACAGAGGGTGAGATGGTTGGATGGCATCACCGATTCGATGGACATGAGTTTGAGTAAGCTCCGGGAGTTGGTGATGGACAGGGAGGCCTGGAATGCTGCAGTCCATTGAATCACAAAGAGTCGGACATGACTGAGCAACTGAACTGAACTGTACAAAATAAACCTGAATATGCATATGAATAACATGTTCTGTTTTGTAAGACACCTGTGAAGCTTGTAGGTTTTTATATTGAGTAGTCAGAATGATAGCATTTTACCACTGGCTTTGAAATCCCTCACCTTACACAATGGATGAAAAAACTGATGATCAGAGAGAGTATGTAATTTTTTTTCAGTCAGACCCTGAGTTTGGAACAGAAACTGAATTCTTCTGACTTGGGGATGGTTCTTCCTTTTTACCATCGTCTGAAAAGTCTTAGGATCCATGGCAATATCACATAGTGTAGCTCTCACTATCTTGTTCTCTGTGATTAATACTATTATTGATGGAGTTTATTCAAAGGTCCAGGATTTTTAAATGGGAGGGATGCAACTTCCCATAATCTATAAGTGCTTCTATATCATGTTCCCACATCCGCAAGGTGAGAAACTAAGGACCTTCCCCAAGCTCGGGACCATAGTAGTAGATATCCCAGGCAGTAAAACATGTTTTGGAATAAAGAAGTGATGATTTATACCAGACTTCTGTAGCCCTGTGGATTCCCTACAACTTAATGTTTCATATTCTTTTTTGGCCTATATTCTCAAGTATTTTGTTTCATTATTGTTATGTTCCCTTTTTAAAAAAGTTTAACAATGCATTTTAAAAATTTATTTTATATTAGAGTGTAGTTGATTTACAATGCTGTGTTAGTTTCAGGTGTATAGCAAAGTGACTCAGTTATAGGAGTTTGGGTTGAACATAAACACACTGCTGTATGCTGCTGCTGAGTCACTTCAGTCGTGTCCGACTCTGTGTGACCCCATAGGCAGCAGCCCACCAGGCTCCCCCGTCCCTGGGATTCTCCAGGCAAGAACACTGGAGTGGGTTGCCATTTCCTTCTCCAATGTGTGAAAGTGAAAAGTGAAAGTGAAGTCGCTGAGTCATGTCTGACTTGTAGCGACCCCATGGACTGCAGCCTACCAGGCTCCTCCATCCATGGGATTTTCTAGGCAAGAGTACTGGAGTGGCTTGCCATTGCCTTCTCCCACACTGCTGTATATAAAGCCAATAATCAATAAATTTCATATTCTCAATGTAAGACTCTGCAAAACAGTTTAGAAATCAATGCAAAGATTTTGTAAATTAAGACAGCACTTTTGTTTTCTCCCATTTCCTACTTATTGAATGTTCCTTCTGCAAATACATCAGACCTCTTTATCGCCCTATGAAACATCAGTACTATGTAAGAATGTTGCAGTCAGACGGTTCCAACGTGTCTGACATCTTGTCGTTGATGTCCATTGAACGTCTTTTCTCATATATGTTGTGATTGTCTTTGTTCTTAGTGATGAGTGATTTTCAATAAAAACCTAAATGTTTTGAGTATTACATTTTGAGATTCTGGAGCTTTTATAAATCTTCTGCTCAACCTGAAACCACTCTCACAGAGGAAGACAATCCACGTCATTCAGTTCAGTTCAGTTCAGTTGCTCAGTCGCGTCCGACTCTCCGCGACCCCATGAATCACAGCACGCCAGGCCTCCCTGTCCATCACCAACTCCCAGAGTTCACTCAAACTCATGTCCATTGAGTCGGTGATGGCTGGTAAAAGTGGGGATCCAGGTATGGTCTCTAGATCTTGAGTTGGTTTTTGTTCACACCCAGGGGGTAAGGGTTTCCTTGTTATTGCTCAGTGGGATTGAGAGTTCTGGATCCCACTGGACCCTCACGGATACCTCCTGCTGGGAGGGGCATGGGTACCTTGTTCCTGCTTCTCCTTTTGCTTAACCTGACACCATGGGGAGACCCATTACTTTTGAATGGTGGTGAGCATCCTGACTCTGAAACCACCTCAGCAGGGAGGAGTCAGAGTGCCTTGCTCTTGTAGGGTGGAGGTGGAAGTCCAGGGTCTCTGTGGTCTTCAGGGACACTGCTGAGACTGACACTCAATACCACCAGCACTCATAACACCTGCTGAAGATGAATATTCTGGCTCCTTATATTATCGAATTAAGTCATATGGATCTTGTTCAGGCGTAGCTCAGTGTAGGTTCTCTGTTTCAGAAGGGGAGGGTTCTTTTTTGAGTAGGCAAATAATGAAACTGAAGCTGACAAAAACTGGTTTTGGTTGGTTGGCCAAAGAATGGAGAAGCTGGAACTAACCATGCCCCTCCCACGCCCTTCCCTCACAGATCAACTTCTTGCCCACCTGGTGAAAGGGATTTGATTGTAAAGAATAAAGACAAAGAGAGGAAGAGTGAGGTGGATGATGGTGAGTCACATGCACTAGTCCACAAGGGAAGGGAAGGGTTTTTCCAAGGGAGTGTGCCAGCTCCTTTTTATCCATTTTTGGTCCTTAATTTTTGGTCCTGACCACCCATTGGTATGTCATTTAATATGCCATTGTGGTGAAATCAACATATAATGAGACTCAAGGTCTATTCGAAGCTAGATTTGTCACCATCTTGGTCTCAGCTTGTTCCATCTGTGTGTGTGTATGTGTGTGTGTGTGTGTGTGTGTGTAGCTTCCTTTCTTAACTCTGAACCCTTTACCTTAAAGATTTATGTTCTCTCCCACTAAAGTCAGTAAAGAATCTGCCTGAAATGCAGAAGACCCTGGTTTGATCCGGTTCAGGAAGATCCCCTGGAGAAGGGAATGGCAACCCCCTTCAGTATTCTTGCTTGGAGAATCCCATGGACAGAGGAGCCTGGTAGGCTACAGTCCATGGGGTTGCAGAGTTGGACATGACTCAGTGACTAAACCACCACCACTGCTAAAGGTAGCAGAGGTGAAAGGATGTTCGAAGTTGTGAACAAAAACTTGGAGCAGGCCAGCAACACTTACTCAAGCCTTCTCTGACCCCCAGGGGTTGGAGGAGTTGGCTGCATTGCTTCATTACATCTGGCAAGGATGAAAATCTACACTCCCAACTTTTCCTTTGCTGGTGGGGTTGGGGAAAAGGCTGAGATTTCTCTGTGGTGTTTGGCAAGAGTAGGGCAGTTATTAATGATATGGAGCAGAACCCAGTGGGGTTCTTGGCCACAAAGCCTTTCTGTGTCCCTCATTTCTTTGACTACAAGAAATAAGCTTCATCCAGCATCCCTGACCTTCCCTGAGTTCCAGCTGACAGATTCAGGTAGTTATTAATTAGGAAAGGGAGGGGATGTGAGACCAGGGAGAAACAAACAGTCAGCACAAACAGTAATGCATCCTTGGGCCAAGGTCCTGATTCCCCTCACACAAATATATCTTTGAGCTGTATTATAGATACTTAAACCCCCTCCAAGTGGAAGAATTTTACATGGTATGCTGCCCACAAGCATATAGAATAAAGGGAACGAGTATGAAGAAAAAGCCAGATGTCTTATCCTAGAAATCCATGAGAAAGGGATAATAACACAAGGGATAATTACACAAGATGGTGAAATTTGGGGAGAAGAGAGAAGTTGGATTAAAGGTGTCTTGAGTTGAATGGGAGAGAAAAATTCCCAGGTCAGGGTATATGGAACATCTACTTCAGAAGCCATGGAAACCTCTTCCATGACTGAATTGAAAGATATTAAACAGGGCAGGTATTAATAGACATGATGACGTCAGGCTGATTCTGAGAAGAGCACTCTGTGCATATTCCCTTCCCATTTACCCTCTTCTACTTTGATTTTCATGTGTGCATTTCACAGTTGCTAGAAAAAGTTACTCTTGCTGCATAGATTTTTAAAAAAGACAAAACCAAAATGCTTTCAGAAATGTGAAGAACTTTTCAGAGAGACTCACAGCCTCACAGGAGAAGAAGGGAAAATTTGTTTCAATCCTTCTTTTCCTTCCAGAAACTCCTCACACAGTCTTCTCTGAGTCCTGAACCATCAGCCTTGCTCCTCCCCTGAATTCTCTGCCCCATCCCCACACAAGGCACTGCCCTCCACATCCTCAGACTCAAGGTGGTGATGTATGAACCCCCATCCTTATTCTCTCAGACCTCAAATCCTCCAAAACCTGGGGACCAGGAAAGGTCCCCAAACAGTATCACATCTTTTAATGGGGCACAGAAATGTTAACAGAAAGAAAGAAAGGGAGGAAGGAAAGAAGGAAGGAAGAAACAAAGAAAAAAAGAAAGAAAAATATACAAGTTTTGAATTTCCCATCCAAACGACTTCAGTCTCTTCTTTCAGAAAATCTCTTTGTAAAAAGAAAATATCTTAAAAGCCTGAAATTGTCTTTTCTATTAGATGCATTATATCACTGTTTAATTATGTCTAATAAGGCCAGTGCTACTTTCCAAATCTGGTTTTTCAGTCAGCAACACATTTCACTAGTCCAGTGGTATATCCTGATGATGCACTGGTAACCAAATGTCATTCTTAAAAAAACATGAAATTTTTTATTATTTTGTAATGCAGGAGTTTTGCAATCAGATATCTAAAATACATAGTGAAATTAATTTCATCACTAAACTTGAGCAATTGATCTTAAGTTAAGAACATAAATTATGAATAATCATTAATTATCCCAGCTTAGTTTACTAACATGTAATCCTTAATGGAGTGTAAAAAAAAAGAATGTAGAATTGCATATTATATTAGCTAGCTAGTCTTGGAGACTCTCTGGTTTCAGGAAAAGGTCACATTTGGAAAATAATTTCTTTGGTGTTTCTCAAACTTCAGTTTAGTTGCTCAGTCAGGTCAGACTCTTTGCGACCCCATGGACTGCAGCATGTCAGGTCTCCCTGTCCATCACCAGCTCCTGGAGTTTACCCAAACTCATGTCCATTGAGTCAGTGATGCCATCCAAGCATCTCATCCTCTATCGTCCCCTTCTCCCACCTTCAATCTTTCCCAGCATCATGGTCTTTTCCAATGAGTCAGCTCTTTGCATTAGGTGGCCAAAGTATTGGAGTTTCAGCTTCAGCATCAATGAGTCCTTTCAATGAATATTCAGGACTGATTTCCTTTAGGATGGACTGGTTGGATCTCCTTGCAGTCCAAGTCACTCTCAAGAGTCTTCTCCAACACCACACTTCAAAAGCATCAATTCTTTGGCACTCAGCTTTCTTTATAGTCCAACTCTCACATCCATACATGACTACTGGAAAAACCATAGCTTTGACTAGACAGACCTCTGTTGGCAAAGTAATGTCTCTGCTTTTTAATATGCTGTCTAATTTGGTCATAACTTTTCTTCCAAGAAGCAAGCATCTTTTAATTTCATGGCTGCAGTCACCATCTGTTGTGATTTTGGAGCCCCCCAAAATAAAGTCTTTCACTCTTTCCCCATCTATTTGCCATGAAGTGATGAGACCAGATGCCATGATCTTAGTTTTCTGAATGCTGAGTTTTAAGCCAGAGGACAGAGTAATTACTGGGAGGATCCCAAACCTCAGAGATTCTGATCCAGTGGTTTGAGGCTGGCGTAGGGAATCTGCTTTTCTAATGAAAGATGCTACTGATACTGCAGGCCATCTGTACACTTTGAGTAGCACTGTCTTAAAGCGTTTACTGTTTATTTTCATTTTCATTATTGCTATGTCTCCATATCTAGTTATTAGAATCTTCACTATATTAGAATCATTCACTATAACTAAAGAGAAGTAAGAAATTTGCCCCCTTTAATTGCTTGATCTTGAATTATGTCCTTTGCTAAGCTACCACTGAACACAGGAATATAAAATAAATCCCTTACTTTTAATAGTTAGAATATCAAGTATTAAGAATGTGCAGTTTCAGTGTTAGTAGTGTTTTTTACTTAAAATAATGTTTTTTTCGTGTCTATCTTTCCTGATGGACACAGACAGGGCCTGTGACATAGCAGTTTCTGGCACATGAATCTGCTGAAGGGACAAACTCTTGTCTTCCCAGACCTTCTGAGAATGAGCAGGCATTGTCAATTAAGTAAGGATTACACTTATTATGATAAACAAACTTCAAGCTCCACTGAGGGTAGTGACAATATCTAATTTGTTTATGGCAACCCACTCCAGTGTTCTTGCCTGGAGAATCCCAGGGACGGGGGAGCCTGGTGGGCTTCCGTCTATGGGGTCACACAGAGTCGGACACGACTGAAGTGACTTAGCAGCAGCAGCAGCAGTCATTTAATAAATGCTTGTTGAATAAATGAAAAAAATAATGTGCAGTTTGAATGAGCAAGATATCCTTGGTCCTTCAGTGTAGCCCTCAAGTGAAAAAAAATGCCAAGAACTGTTTCAATTATGATGTCATCATGTCAGTCAAGCTTACTCTTCCTACAAATATTAGTGTGGTGATATTGGCTGCTGGTAGCATTTTTCTCTTTAGTCCTTACTTGGAGAATAGAAGGATATTTAAATTGAACTCACCGTGTCTTGGCTTGACAAGTGCCCATTTAATTGGAATAATTAGCTTTTCCAAAAGTTGTATTGATTTTAAGGATATTTTTACTTTTCTGAAGGTTTAAAAAACCTCATTGATGAGGATCCCTTGAGAGACATCACCACTCCCCAGGGCCAGTGACTGATTCTTCCCAGCCACAAGACTTTTCTGGCTGTTGGCAAGAGGCACGAGTGCCTGCCATGTGGGCCTGTCCATAGTGCAGCTCATACTATGAACATGGTTTATTCCAGAGCAAGTGAGTGTGAGAGGCAGAGCAAGCCATTTTGTCACTTCATCTTGGAAGTGCGATGTTTATGTATGCTTCTGCTATATTCTATTTGCTTAGAAGCAAGTCATAAGTCTAGTCCATATTTATGGGAAGGGAGATTATACAACAGTTGGAATGCAAGTGTATAGAAGTCTTTGGGGGTTATCTTAGAGGTTGCCGTCCATAAGAACATTTTTGAAATGCTTTCTAAATATATAAAATAAGCCAGGCTCCACAATTTATTTGTCTTAAAATTTCTCCCGTTAGTTTTAACATCAAAACAGTATACACAGTGATTAGTTTTAATTATTGGCAAGTCACAACAGGCAATTTTTCTAATTTGGTAATACAGTTGAAATTTCTGATTACTCCAATAATTTTAATAATTTGTCTCCTGTTTTTCATATAAAATTTGTTCTTTAAAGTTTATTTTTCTCTTGAAGTATAACTGATTTACAATGTTGTATTATAAAATTTGTTTCAGATAGAAATTTTTTTTAAAAGTTCAGAGGCCGATTTTGAGCTTAAATAAATACTTTTACAGGTCTTAAAATCAAAGAAAATAATTTTCAATTTTAGGGTGATTAAATGATCCTTAGAAACTTATACTATGTATTTGCTTACAGAACATTTCAAGTTTGAGTACAACTTTCAAATAATAACAAATTCACATAAAATATCATCTCATCAGTATCCAACATGGACCTCACAATTCATACACCCAGAAGACCTACCTGAGACTGGGAAGTTATGATACAATTGAAATTTTTGATCACTCCAAATTAAATAATGTGTCCCCCAGTTTTCATATAATATTTGTTTTTTTTTCTCTTCCTCCCTCTTCAGTGAGGACCACAGCTCAGCCAGCTGCAGACAGACAGGGCTGACTAACCAGTTCACGCTCTAAAAGTAGAGTTGTATTACCTCATTCAAACTCCCTGGTAAAAAAAGTATATTCTAGGCATTTTTCTTACCTTCATCTCAAAGGTACACTGAAGAAACTAGAAGAGGATTTTCTCAGAAGACACATCTGATTCCTTTGTGTGAACTTCAGTCACTCTAAATGACTATGCTTTCTGCAAAACCTTTTCAGCTTGTAAAAGTCCTGACCCAGTATCAGACTTTACTTGAATTCTACTCTGGTAGAAATGGGTGGAGAGGGAAAGTCATGTAAGGACAATATCCTACAGAGGAACACAGTCTTGCACTTAAGTGTCTCCTTGGTTGCATTAAGCCTCAGCTTCCTCTTAATAAAAATAATGTGAAAGAGTGACCTTAAGTGAGGCAGTCTGAGATACATCATCAAAAGCACAAGTGATTAAATAAAGATAAGTTGGTCTTCAAACATTTTGAACTTCAAAAGATACCATTAATAAATGAAAAAAAAAGCCACAGATTGGGGAAAAAATTCAAAGTGTATATGTGATAAAGGATTTCTATGTAAAATATACTTTAAAATCATATTCAATTGCCACAAGATAAAAACGCAATTTTTGAGTAGAAATTTCATCAGAGACAACATATATAGGACTGGCCAATAAGCACTTCCTTGCATGATTCTCAATATTATTAGCCATCAGAGAAATGCAAAGAAAAAACACAGTGAGATACTAAGTCACAGTCACTAGGATGACTACAATAAAAATTCTGGACAATAACAAGTGCTGGAGATGATGTGGAGAAATTTGAACCCTCATTCATTCCTCATGGAAATAGAAAAAGATGCTATTTTCACTTATTTAAAAATTAACACATAAATTTACTATATGATCCAGCAATTACTTTGCTGAGTATCCATCTAAGAGAAATGAAAATATGTATCTATACAAAGATTCGTATATAAATATTCAAGCAGTATCATAACAAAAAATGTAAAAAGTACAAATGCCTATCCATGCTACAGCATAGACAAACCTCAAATATGTTATAAGTACATTTAAAAAAGCATAGATTATAAAATTCCACTCATATGAAATGTCCAGAAAAGAGAAACCTATAGAGACAGAAAGTGAGTTAGTGATCATTCACAATTTGAGTGGGAATGAAGAGTGACTGCAGATGAACACAAGAGATCTTTTTGTGGTGATAGAAACTACAAATTTACCAGAAAGTGTTGAATTTTACACCTAAATATGGCTACATGTATATATGGTATATGTATGTGATACAGTAGAGAAGGAAATGGCAAACCACTCCAGTATTCTTGTCTGGGAAATCCCATGGACAGAGGAACCTGTGGGGCTACAGTCCATGGGGTCGCAAAACAGTCAGAGACAACTTAGAAACTAAAACAAGCAACTAACAAAGCAAACGATATATATAATATATATATATATATTAACAAAAAAACTGGTAAAAATGAAGTAAAGTAGTAACTTCAAGATTTGCAGTAAAAAGTGGGTGATACAGGGGATAGTTGAAGAATGACAGCTATTAATATCACAAGAAGATTCTGACTGTTCTTTATAAACATTTCAACTGCTGTGTAAGATTATTATCCTAAAAGATCAAATTTGTATGTCTACTTAAAAAGTGGAGTGATAACCCAACTTCTCTCCATATGCTTGTGCCATTTAGCTAAAAACAAAAAATGAAGAATATGTGAATATCACCTACAGATGGAATTATGTCCATAATTTAATTAGGCTTTATCAGCATTTGAAATTGTTTTCCTAAAATTCTAATCCTTGAAATAAAAGCACAATCATTACTTTTAGAAATCTTCACTTCAAAGTGAAACCAAATTATTTAATTGTATTTGCATCAGCTGAATCTTAGGAAGCTGTTTTTATTTTTAAACATTTGGTAATTTTCTTTTATAGCTCTTGAAAAGTAGAAAAAATTGCTTTTAGCTTATAGTCTATAATTAGAGATACAGAGAAAAAAACAGAATGAAAACTGAAATCCTGGTAATAGAATGAATTTTATAGGACACTAGAAACTTTGAGAGCCACAAATTTTAATTAACAC
Organism: Moschus berezovskii; assembly: GCF_049115385.1. Lineage (NCBI taxonomy): Eukaryota > Metazoa > Chordata > Mammalia > Artiodactyla > Moschidae > Moschus > Moschus berezovskii. The sequence goes on along the minus strand of NC_142466.1, from coordinate 73,956,278 downwards.
TTTATGTTTGCAAGCTGTTAGAGACATTTAATTTTGCTGCCCTTCTATCTGAAAGAAGCATACTTTAAATAGTGAATGTATAAGGTGAGTATTTTTATAAATGACAAATCAGGAGAAACAGGCAGGAAGGGTGGTGGTGGTGGTTGTTCAGTGGCTAAGTTGTGTTTGACTCTTTGCCACCCCATGGACTGCCAGGATTCTCTGTCCTCCACCATCTCCTGGAGTTTGCTCAAATTCATGAATGATGGGGTATCAATTTTAATGAGGGATCCAGTCATACCAGCACCACATAACTAAGAAAAATAGTGCACAACCATCCTATAATCCACCAATAGAGACAAAAGAGGGAGAAACTCATTTCACATGCTAGCAAGGACATGCTCAAAATCCTCCAAGCTAGGCTTCAACAGTACATGAACTGAGATCTTCCAGATGTACAAGCTGAATTTAGAAATGGCAGAGGAACCAGAGACCAAATTGCCAACATCCATTGGATCATAGAAAAAGCAAGAGAATTCCAGAAAAACAACTACTTCTGCTTCACTGACAACACTAAAGCCTTTGACTATGTGGATCACAACAGACTGTGGAAAATTCTTAAAGAGATGGGAATACCAGACCACATTAATAGCTCAGTTGGTAAAGAATCCACCTGTAATGCAGGAGACCCCTATTCAATTCCTGGGTCAGGAAGATCCACTGGAGAAGGGATAGGCTACCCACTTCAGTATTCTTGGGCTTCCTTTGTGGCTCAGCTGGTAAAGAATCCGTCTGCAATGCAGGAGAACCGGGTTCAATCCCAGGGTTTGGAAGATCCCCTGAAGAAAGGAAAAATTACCCACTCCAGTATTTTGGCCTGGAGAATTCCATGGACTCTATAGACCATGGGGTCCCAAAGAGTCAGACACAACTGAGCAACTTTCACTTTCACTTTTACCTGCCTCTTGAGAAGCCTGTATGCAGGTCAAGAAGCAACAGTTAGAATTGAACATGGAACAACAGACTGGTTCAAAATTGGGAAAGGAGTACATCAAGGCTGTATACTGTCAACCTGCTTATTTAACTTCTATGCAGAGTACATCATGTGAAATGCTGAGCTGGATGAAGCACAAGCTGGAATCAAAATTGCCGGGTGAAATATCAATAACCTCAGATATGCAGATGATATCACCCTTATGGCAGAAAGTGAAGAGGAACTAAAGAGCCTCTAGAAGAAAGTGAAAGAGGAGAGTGAAAAAGTTGGCTTAAAACTCAACATTCAAAAAACTAGGATCATGGCATCTGGTCCCATCACTTTGTGGCATACAGATAGGGAAACAATGGAAACAGTGACAGACTTTATTTTCTTGGGCTCCAAAGTCACTGTGGATGGTGACTGCAGTCATGAAATGAAAAGATGCTTGCTCCTTAGAAGAAAAGCTATGACCAACCTAGACACAGTATTAAAAAGCAGAGGCATTACTTTGCTGACAAAGGTCCATCTAGTCAAAGCTATGGTTTCTCCAGTGGTCATGTATGGATGTGAGAGTTGGACTATAAAGAAAGCTGAGCACTGAACAATTGATACTTTTGAACTGTGGTGTTAGAGAAGACTCTTGAGAGTCCCTTGGACATCAAGGAAATCAAACCAGTCCATCCTAAAGGAAATCAGTCCTGAATATTCATTGAAAGGACTGATGCTGAAGCTGAAACTCCGATACTTTGGCCACCTGATGCAAAGAACCAATTCATTGGAAAAAATCCTGATGCTTGGAAAGATAGAACACAGGAGGAGAAGGGGATGCCAGAGGACCAGATGGTTGGATGGCATCACTGACTTAATGGACATGAGTTTGAGCAAACTCCAGGAGATGGTGAAGGACAGGGAAGCCGGTCATGCTGCACTCCATGGAGTCACAAAGGGTCGGATGCAAATGAACAACAGCAAGAGAAAGAAACAGAGTTTACCCATCAATGGAAATGCAACAAATTTGTAGAATAAACCAGAGTCTGCAAAATAATAGTTAATATGGTGTGAAAATATGAATGAAACTTACTGCTAAGATTCCTTGGAAAATCATAGAAAACCCTTACGGGGCCTTAAGCCCTGATGTATTAAACAGCATCAATCTGCTCAAAGGACCAAAACAAATTGTGAACTTATCACTTCAGAAGTCAGTCAGATCAAAAAGAAAATTCAATACCGGAAGCATAATGAGACAGAAAGTCTAATTTACTTGACAGAAAAGGAGGATCAGTTTAAAACATCATGTGGGTAACAGGACCTTAAAATGAGCCAAACAGGCTAGACAAGAACATTTCAACAGAAGAAAAATGCCCTAATACATCATCTTATCCATCTTTTATGATCAAGTTCTGAACACTTTTTAAAATAATACTTTTTCTTGAAGCATAACTAACTTAAGTGTGCTGAATAGTGTCCCCTCAAAATTCATGTCTTTCCAGAACCTCAGAATGTGAACTTACTTGGCAATAGGGCATTTTCAAATGTAATGAAGGTAAGGATTATGATGAGATTCTATTAAATTAGTGTGGGCTCAAATCAAAAGAGGTTGCCCTTATAAGAAACAGAAAAGAACACACACAGAGACACAAAGGAATGGAGTCAGAGACTGGAGTGATCACCCCAGCAAATGCCAAGGACTGCCAGTAACCACCAGAATCTATGAGAGAGGAGATCAAATCAGTCAATACTAAAGGAAATTACTCCTGAATATTCATTGGAAGGACTGTAGTTGATTCTGAAGCTCCAAGACTGTGGCCACCTGATGTGAAGAGCTGACTCATTGGAAAAGACCCTGTTGCTGAAAAAGATTGAAGACAAAAGGAGAAGCAGGCAGCAGGTTAGATTACATCTGAGATGGTTAGATAAGCATCACCGACTCAATGGACATGAACTTGAGCAAGCTCTGGGAGATACTAGAAGACAGAGGAAACTGATGGGCTATAGTTCATGGGGTCGCAAAGATCAGACATGATTTAGTAACTAAATAACAACAACAAAAGGAACAGATAGTCCCTCAGAGATTCCAGAAGGAACTAACCATGCCCACACCTTGATCTTTGGACATCTGGCTTCCAAAACAGTAGAGAGAAAATATTTCTGTTGTTTTAAGCCACCAGGCTTGTGAAAATTTCTTTTGGCAGCCCTCGGAAACTAATACAGATTCTGGTACTGGGAATCAGAGTTCAGTAGGAATAGGTACCTAAAGATGTGGATGTCACTTTGAACTTGGGTAATGAGTAAAGGCTAGAAGAATTTAGAGGGTGATGATAGAACATCTCAGATTGTCTTGATGATAAGGTAGAAATAGGACGTTAAAGGTGATTCTGGTGAAGCTCAGAGAGGAGTCAAAAGTATTGTAAATAGTGCCTAATCATTGACATCCTGCTGTTTATGAACAGAATCTTGAAAGAAATATTAATTGTTAAGGTCTCTGTGTGCGTGCTTGCTCAGAGAGCTTGTGTCCAACCCCATGGATTATAGCCTGCCAGGCTCCTCTATCCATGGGATTCTCCAGGCAAGAATACTGGAGTGGGTTTCCATTTCCTCCTCCAGAGGATCTTCCCAACCCAGGGATTGAACCCCCATCTCTTGCATTTCCTGCACTGGCAGGTGGATTCTTTACCACTGTGCACAAAAAGATCTTTGGTGAAAGCTTAAAAGAAAATGAGGAACATACTGGAAATTAGAGAAAAGGTAATTTTTTGTTATAAAGGGGCAGGAAACTTGGCTGAATTGTGTTCTTTTACTCTGGTGGAAAACAGAACATACAGGCAATAAACTTGGATATGGAACTGAGGAGATTTTCAAGCAAAAGTTCTTGCCCCAACAGTAAAATGCATGAGGAAAAAGATAAATTGAAAAAGGGACTACTAGACAAAAAGAAACTAGCATTTACTATTTGGAAGGTTCCAAGCCAATCCAGATTACAAAGGATTAAAAAAACAAGGAAATTCATTATGCGGGCAATTGTGTGGGAAAGAGGGTCAAGGATGTGGCTGAAAAATCTGCTGCAGAAGAGACTGGGTAGATTACTCCTGAATCCTCTCAACCATCCCAGCAGAAGCCAAGAACAGAGGTGGGGTTATGCAGGAAGGATCTGTGGAGAATTCTTCTGTCTCATGGTGTGGATCCCCTTGACATACATCAAGAGGAAAGGGATTTTGAGAATGTTACATCAGCAGAAACACTGCCAGCTTGGACTGATGGGAATAGAGACAGGAAGTAATGCTGCTGCTGCAGCTAAGTAGCTTCAGTCGTCTCCGACTCTGTGCGACCCCATAGATGGCAGCCCACCAGGCTCCTCTGTCCCTGGGATTCTCCAGGCAAGAATACTGGAGTGGGTTGCCATTTCCTTCTTAAATGCATGCATGCATCAGTCGTGTTTGACTGTTTGTGACCCCATAAACGGCAGCCCACCAGGCTCCTGCGTCCACAGGATTCTCTAGGCAAGAATACCAGAGTGTTGCCATTTCCTTCTCCAGGAAGTAATGAAGGGAGGCTATTAAACTCCTGAGATTCTACAAGCAAGAAGTGGACTGATAGAACTACTTGGTTGTAACATGGGATGCCCTTAAGGAAAAAGGATGAATGATTCCAAAGATGGAGCTGTGGACATGGAGGTAGAACACTGAGAGACAGGCTAAAGGCCAGGGGGCCACCACCATGAGCCCAAAGGACAGGGCATCAGGCCTCAGAATATCTTCTTTAAAACCTAATGGGATTTGCCCTGCTAGGCTTAGAATTGCTTGGTGTCTCCTTTCCATTCGTAGATGGAAATGAGAATGTCTATTTTACACAGTGTAAAAAAGGAAGAGACATTACTTTGCCTACAAAGGTCTGTATAGTCAAAGCTATGGTTTTTCCAGTAGTCATGAACAGATATGAAAGTTGGACCAAAATTCTGAGCTCTGAAGAACTGATGCTTTCAAACTGTGGTGCTGGAGAATACTTTTGAGCATCTCTTGGACAGCAAGGAGATCAAACCAGTCAATCCTAGAGGAAATAACCATAAATATTCATTGGAAGGACTGATGCTGAAGCTGAAGCTCTAATATTTTGGCCACCTGATGCGAACAGCTGACTTATTGGAAGAGACCCTGATGCCAAGAAACATTGGGGGCACAAGGAGAAGGGGATGACAGAGGATGAGATGGTTAGATGGCATCACTGACTCAATAAACATGAGTTTGAGCAAGCTCTGAGAAATGGCAAAGGACAGGGAAGCCTGTCATGCTGCAGTCCATGGAGTCATAAAGAGTCGGACACAATTTAGTGACTGAAGAGCAACATCCTACACCTGTATAATAATTCTGTCCTGGAGGGGTAATTGTTACTGAGTCTAAGCTCATACTGCTCATTGAGCTGACAGACCATTAATCAAGAAACGAGTTGTTGGGACAAGGAATAATGACTTTTTGGAAAGCCAGCAAACTGAGAAGATGGTGGGTTGTGTCCCAAAGAACCAGGCTTCTTTTATACTAAAAGGGGAAAGAGTGAAATCAAATTCTTCCTGGTTTCCATTAACCTCTGGAGGAGATGTGTTGATTTCTTCCTCCCATAGTTATTCAGAGATAGCTAGTCAGGATGTTTCCTGTGAACTAAAGGAAGGTATTTTAGCTTAATGCTCATTACCTATGAGACAGGGTTCCCAGAGATGGACCATTATTTATAATCTAAGCTTATAGGCAACATCCCTTTAGTGATTAACTTCTAATAGAATACAAAAGATTCTTCCTTATTCCAAAAGTTTGTTTTCTAATTTCATGGGTCCACAGATGGGGAGACAGTTTTCCCATGCATGGACCATATACAGAGTTTCATTGCTGCCTGATTTAGATTATGAGATTTGGGACTTTTTGTGTTGATGATATTTAGGTGAGTTTGGGCTTAGAATTGATGCTGGAAAGGGTTAAAGTTTTGAGGTTTTGATGGGATGAATATATTGGGCACCTGAGAGGAACAGCTCTAGTAGGAGCCATTATTCTTCATTGCTCTTTTATTCAGAGTTTTCCAAACAAATTTCTTTTATTTTTCATGTGAATTTTAGAATTGGCTTGACTAAAGCACCTCACCACTCTCCAAAACAATATGAAAACCAAAACTGTTGTTATTTTAATTGGGATCACATTAAATGTATAAATTAACTTAGGAAAGCTAATGTCCTAAGGATACTGTCTAGTTAAAACCCATTGTTTGAGACATAGTTAACTGGATGATTTATTACTGATTCGCTCTTCTCTTCCATCCATATTTCTTGAACTCCTTCTCTATTTATATGTCAAGTCTGCTCACTTATTTTCTCAGTCCTAGATATTCTAAAAGATACAAAGTAGAATCATATTCTGCTTTCAAGCTGTCTATAATTTCATAATAAAGATATGGTATCTGTATTTATTGAGAGTTAAAAATAGTAAATATCTCACAAAACAGAAAACATTTTATAGTAGAAAGTAAATATCTCCATTTCACTTTCTTATTTACTGAGCAGTGTACCAAAGGCTAGTAGAAAATGGATATGATGAACTTTGGAACAAGCAGACCTGAATTAATTGCCTAGGGGCAGGGCCTAGGTAAGGAAACTTGACTCAAATTTTGGGACCAGTTTTCTTGCTTTCATAATGACATATATTTTCTTTTTAGAGCTATTATTAAGATGAAAAGAAATATTTTGTAAAATATCTATTAAATAATGTATGCCCTTTAAATCATACTGTCCCTTCTGATACGTTTCTTGTCTAAAGTTCAATGAGCCCATTCAGTTGATACAATCTATCAAGAAACATTTAATTGAAAACTGTATATCTTATGTGTCACTTGTATATCCTTCTTTAAAGTTATTTTGAAAAATCACTTGAATTTCAAAGCACTGATATCATGATTAAAAATAAATCAAATAAATAGAACAAAAAAGACTATCTTCTATCAAATATAAGTTTTCTTCATGTAGGTTTTATACAGTAAGCATTCATCATACTTTTGATTTTTTGTTATTGTTCTTGTTATGCAAATTAGGTAGTTTCTTCCCTGTATCTTCTCAATGGTGGTTGATTACAAATGTTTCTTTTTATAGGGCAATTCTGTCTAGAATTCTGCAAAACAGGCAAAAGTGACACAATTATAAATGAAAATATTCTTCTGCAACTCAGTCTAAGTTAATGTGGATTATTAATCCATAGCTTCTTATCAGAAGTTCATTAAGGGAGTATATATCCAGGGTATAATTATACTGCATGTCTGTTGGTGATTGTAAAACTATTGATCTCCCTTCATTTATCTGATTTTATCTGCTTAAATTTTTACAGCTATAACTGTAAATCCAAAAGAGAAATTATTGCTGTCAGTGTTAGGGCTGCATAGTAACTATATAATAAATTGTTCCTAGGAACCATAAAATTCTTGAGACTTGATTTTCTGAAAAGATTGCATCTGTTTTAAATATAACCTGTTACTGGGAGAGTCAAGATCAAACCCACAATGTCCACTGTAGGTAGGGGGTGCTCTTTTTAACAGCTCTATTGAGATATAATTCACATAGTATAAAATCCACCCACTTATTCAGTGTTTTTCAAGTACAGTGCCAACATCATGATGAACTAGTTTAAAAACATTTTTACCACTCTCCCAAAGAAACCTATAGTGAACATCGGGTACTCTTTACTACTTCCCACCCAACTCTATCACTGAGCTGTGCTATGCTTAGTCACTCAGTCGGGTCCAACTCTTTGCGACCCTATGTTCTGTAACCCACCAGGCTCATCTGTCCATGGGATTTCCCAGGCAAGAATACTGAAGTGGGTTGCCATTTCCTTCTCCAGGGGATCTTTCAGACCCAGGGATTGAACTTCCGTTTCCAGTGTCTCCTGCATTGGCAGGTAGATTCTTTACCACTGAGCCACCTGAGAAGCCCAATACTAATTAGTAGCTATGAATATATTGGGTTGACCAAAAGGTTTGTTTGAGTTTTTCAATAACATCTTGCAGAAAAACGTGAATAAACATTTTTGGCCAACCCAATACTTTCTGTTTCTAGGCATTTGTCTCTTCTGGAAATTTAATATAAATAGAATATTCTGTGTCCTTTTCTTTTTTTTTTTTTAAATCAAATAATCCAATTTTATTTTTTTTTTCAAGTTGAACAGACTAAATTTCTTTAAACAAACTTACTTATACTCCAGAGTCCTTTAAAAACTTAATAGCATTTATACATTGAAGGTATTTGATTTTCTTGTAACTAGCACTTCAAATGCAACAAGCATTTGAAGCAACAAGCATTTGACCCAACAAGTAAAACTTTCTAGAGTTCATAACTTTTATAAATAAAATAAATTAAATGTACAGTGAATAAGTTCTCTGAAATATTTCAATATTTCTGCAGGTTTAGTAACATCGTAAAATACATTTCAACTAAAATTCACAGATCTAAAAACCTGTTAGGCATTTTTAGGCATTTTAAGTTGGAAATGAAGACCAATGTTACATCGTAATATGCCAATTACAAATAGTACTTCAAATAGCAAATACTACAGTTTGTCCCAAACTTTAAAAACTATTCATGAACTCAACACTGAACTATTGATGGCTATGGGAATTGTTTCCTAGCCTTTTTGAAAATTTCAACCCATTTACGTTTAAGGTAATTATTGATAAGTATGATCCCGTAGCCATTTTCTTTATTGCTTTGGGTTCAAGTTTATACACTCTTTCTGTGTTTCCTGTCTATAGAAGATCCTTTAGCATTTGTTGGAGAGCTGGTTTGGTGATGCTGAATTCCCTCAGCTTTTGCTTGTCTGTAAAGCTTTTGATTTCTCCTTCATATTTGAATGAGATCCTTGCTGGGTATAGTAATCTGGGCTGTAGGGTATTTTCTTTCATCACTTTAAGTATGTCTTGCCACTCCCTTCTGGCCTGAAGAGTTTCTGTTGAAAGATCAGCTGTTATCCTTATGGGAATCCCCTTATGTGTTATTTGCTGCTTTTCCCTTGCTGCTTTCAATATTTGTTCTTTGTGTTTGATCTTTGTTAATTTGATTAATATGTGTCTTGGAGTATTTCACCTTGGGTTTATCCTGTTGGGGACTCTCTGGGTTTCTTGGACTTGGGTGATTATTTCTTTCCCCATTTTAGGGAAATTTTCAACTATTATCTCCTCAAGTATTCTCTCACGGTCTTTCTTTTTGTCTTCTTCTGGGACTCCTATGATTCGAATGTTGGAGCGTTTAACATTGTCCCAGAGGTCTCTAATATTGTCCTCATTTCTTTTAATTCGTTTTTCTTTTTTCCTCTCTGTTTCATTTATTTCTACAATTCTATCTTCTAGTTCTCTTATCCTGTCTTCTGCCTCTGTTATTCTACTGTTTGTTCCCTCCAGAGTGTTTCTGATCTCATCTATTGCATTATTCATTGTATATTGACTCTTTTTTATTTCTTCTAAGTCCTTATTAAATCTTTCTTCCATCTTCTCAATCCTTTTCTCCAGGTTATTTATCTGTAACTCCATTTTGCATTGAAGATTTTGAATCATTTTCACCATCAAAATTTGAAATTCTTTATCAGGTAAATTCCCTATATCTTCTTCTTTTGTTTGTGTTGGTGGGCAATTATCTTGTTCCTTTACTTGCTGGGTATTTCTCTGCCTCTTCATCTTGCTTATATTGCTTTGCTTGGGGTGGCCTTTCCCTCTTCTTGCAGTTTGTGGAGTTCTCTTTATTATGTAGTTTCTTCACTGTGTGTGGGGTTGGACGGGTGATTGTCCGTGTTCCCTGGTTAGGGAAGCATGTGTCGGTGTTCTGGTGGGTGGAGCTGGATTCCTTCTCTCTCCTTTAGAAGACAATGGGCTGCTTTTCTGGGAGCCTGATGTCCTCTGCCAGTATTCAAAGTTGTTTTGTGGACTTTACTCCGCGTTCAAATGGTCTTTTGACGAATTTGTGGGGGAGAAAGTGGTCTTGCCATCTTATCCCTCTGCCATCTTGTTCCTTCCTCCCCAGAACACTGGATTCTTATATTCCACTTGGTCGTGGAGTATCTCTTCCCAGCTGCTCCAGCAAGGCGCAGCCGCTGTACCTTACCTTGGACGAGGGGTATCTCCTCAAGGCCGCCCCTCCTGCTTTGAATGTGGATCAGCTCCTCTCGGCCCTCCGGTGCCCAAGCAGCCACCGCCTCCTGAACGTGGTACAGCTCCTCTCGGCCACCGCCCTAACCCTGGGCGCGGGGTAGCTCATCTCAGCCACGATTCTGCAGGTGGTCGGTTGCTCCGCAGCAGCCCGGCGTCTCTCGCATCTGTGCCACCAGAGCTGGGCGTCCCTCGCGTCTGCGTCTGCGCCGCCGGAGCCGGGCGTCCCTCGCGTCTGTGCCGCCGGAGCCGGGCGTCTCTTGCGTCTGCGCCGCCGGAGCTGGGCGTCTCTCGCGTCTGCGCCTGTGCCGCTGGAGCCGGGCGTGCATGTTTGATTTTCACAACAGGCTGAGGTCATGCAGGTAGTGAGTAGCAGACTGTTCCAACTGACTCAAAACTTTGTGCTCAGTGATTTCATCTTCCTCAGTTACTGGTATAGGAATGGGCAGACAGTGTCGTCATAGCAGCTGATATTCATTGATTGATTACTCTTCTGTGTCCTTTTCTGACTGGACGTTTTTACTTAGCATGATGATTTCAAAAGTTCATCCATGTTGTAGAATATATCAGTACTTCCTTATTATGCTGATTATTTCATTGTATGATATATCATATTTATATATCCATTCATCAGTTGATGGACATTCAGTTGTTTCCATTTTTTTCTTGGCTCTGATAAATAATGCTGAGAGTATTCACACATGTTTTTCTATGGACATATTTTCTAATTTTTCTTGCATATGTATTTATGAGTGTAATTGCTGGATCATACAGTAACTCTGTGTTTAACTCTTTGAGGAATTGCCAAGCTGTTTTCTAAAGAAGATACATCATTTCATATTCTCAACAGCAATATATGAGGATTCCAACTTCTTCACATCCTCCCCAACATCTGCTTTTGTCTGTCTGTTTTATTTTAGCCATCCTAATGGGTGAAAAGTGGTATCTCATTATGGTTTGGATTTGCATTTCCCTAATGACTGATGATTTTAATCATTCCTTTGTGCTTGTTGCCATTTTTATATTTTCTTTGGAGAAATGTCTACAAATACTTAGTCCATTTTTAACATGAGTTATTTATCTTACTACTGAGTAGTTATAAGATCTTTTTCCATTCTGAATATGCCTCCCATCATGCTGTGTAAACATTTTCTTCTACTGTGTAGTTTGTCTCTTTATTTTTTTTTTACAGCACTAATTATTTGATAGATAACAGCACAAAGGCTTTTAATTTTGATGAAGTCTAATTTATTTTTTTCTTTTTCACTTTTTTTGCAGTAGTCCATCTAAGAAGTCATTTCCTGACCCACTCATAAAGATCTATTTTCATGTTTTGTTCCAGGAAAGAAAGGTGTTTGACAAAGAAAACAGAGAAAATATTCTTTTATGTACAAGTAGTAAAATAAAGAGAATTTAAATTTAACTTGAAATTTTCTTAAGCAGAAATTTGAAAGTTACAGTTACTGGCTAAATATTTATAAGCAAAAGGAAATCCTCCATATTTAACTCTTTAAAATGGTCCAAGCTTTCTGATAAATCTAAAATTTGAAGTTATTCTTCTTGATAAAGTAGACTAGTGAATTATTGATGAATGAAGGACAATAGGAATCATGTTTCATGCACTAATTTATACTTCTTTGAAAAAGTCATTATAAAGAACTTGAATTTGTGAAGTACTCTGCAAACATTACTCAGATCTCTTGAAACCTGTGTAAAGCAAGTGTCTCTCATGTCTGTCATTGCTTTGACTTGAGTGCTAAGGAAAGGAGACTAAACAACACACAAAAAAGTATAAAATAAGTCTACCTTTTAGAGATCAAGAGTGTCAGCTCTATAGTGGTCAATGAGTGCTGACCACAAGAAAGCTTTAGTTCTTAGAATTGATAAAATTTGATTCACTAAGTAGAGAATCAGTTGAATGAATATAAATGAGGCTCCTTGCATTGTGTGTCCTTGGATATAGGTTTACCATAGAGAGGGGAGCTTCCAGAAGGAGAGAATCAACCCTGGGTTAGGGAGCAGCATCAGTGCAGGGCTGGGGGTGGGAGGAAGTCCTCTTTGGTGACAGGAGCAGAGGCAGGGGTGAGGAGAGAGGTAGAGAAGATGATGACCAGGCTGGACACATGTCGGAACCACCATAAAATATCATCTTAAATTTTATGAGGGAGGAATTTGAAAGCTACATTTACTGACTCATCATTTATTGAGCAACCTGAAACTTCCCTGTTTGAATAAGGTGCTGTGACCCAACTTGATAGTTTTCAATAGGCAACTGAGGGAGGAGGATCAGAAGTTTCACATCTGTGGCAGAAAGTACCACCCAAGGGAAACACAGAGAGTGGGAACCACAAGCACAAGCACATGGTACTTTCTTGCCTTTCAGGGCCCACTGGGTGCTCAGTACAAGATATCCTCACTGAGCGCCAAGAACCTGTCCTTAACATAGGTGCTCAAGCAAAGGAGGAGTGGAAGTGACGATCTCCTGATATCCCTTGATTTCTCCAGTGAACATAGAGGCCGACCTGCACAAAATCAAATCACTATCATGCTGAGACTTTGGTGGTATTGATTACAAATTTGCATGCCTGCTAAGTTGCTTCAGTTATGTCTGACTCTGCAACCATATGGACTGTAGTCTGCCAGGCTCCTCTGTTCATGGAATACTCCAGGCAAGAATACTGGAGTAGGTTGCCATTCCCTTCTCTAGGGGATCTTCTGGACCCAGGGATAGAGCCCAGGTCTCCTGTTTTGGAGGCAGATCCTTTACTGTCTGAGCTACCAGGGAAGCTCCTGAATATGAATATACCCAATGTAAAAAGCTTTACTAAAATGGTAAGAAAATGAACTGGAAGCATTTACGAAGTAAATATACTAAAATATTAACCTCATTTGTGAAAGTTGGGCTTTCAAAGGACTATGTTTCCTTTTTTGTATTTTCCCATTTTGCATTTTCCAAATTTTTTTAATAAGCATGAATTACTTTTATGATTAGAAATATTAGTTTAACAGTTTAAAAATTATTGTAATTTCAGTTCAGTTCAGTTCAGTTGCTCAGTTGTGTCTGACTCTTTGCAACCCCATGAATCACACCACGCCAGGCATCCCTGTCCATCACCAACTCCCGGAGTTCACTCAAACTCACGTCCATTGAGTTGGTGATGCCATCCAGCCATTTCATTCTCTGTCGTCCCCTTCTCCTCCTGCCCCCAATCCCTCCCAGCATCAGAGTCTTTTCCAGTGAGTCAACTCGTCACATGAGGTGACCAAAGTATTGGAGTTTCAGCTTTAGCATCAGTCCTTCCAATGAACACCCAGGACTGATCTCCCCAAGAATGGACTGGTTGGATCTCCTTGCAGTCCAAGGGACTCTCAAGAGTCTTCTCCAACACCGCAGTTCAAAAGTATCAATTATTCGGGGATCAGCTTTCTTCACAGTCCAACTCTCACATCCATACATGACCACTGGAAAAACCATAGCCTTGACTAGATGGACCTTTGTTGGCAAAGTAATGTCTCTGCTTTTTAATATACTATCTGGGTTGGTCATAACTTTCCTTCCAAGAAGTAAGTGTCTTTTAATTTCATGGCTGCAATCAGCATCTGCAGTGATTTTGGAGCTGAAAAAATAAAGTCTGACAGTGTTTCCACTGTTTTTCCATCTATTTCCCATGAAGTGATGGGACCAGATGCCATGATCTTAGTTTTCTGAATGTTGAGCTTTAAGCCAAACTTTTCACTCTCCTCTTTCACTTTCATCAAGAGGCTTTTTAGTTCCTCTTCACTTTCTGCCATAAGGGTGGTATCATCTGCATATCTGAGGTTATTGATATTTCTCCTGGCAATCTTGATTCCAGCTTGTGCTTCTTCCAGCCCAGCGTTCCTCATGATGTACTCTGCATAGAAGTTAAATAAGCAGGGTGACAATATACAGCCTTGACGTACTCCTTTTCCTATTTGGAACCAGTCTGTTGTTCCATGTACAGTTCTGACTGTTGCTTCCTGACCTGCATACAAGTTTCTCAAGAGGCAGGTCAGGTGGTCTGGTATTCCCATCTTTTTTCAGAATGTTCCACAGTTTATTGTGATCCACAGAGTCCAAGGTTTTGGCATAGTCAATAAAGCAGAAATAGATGTTTTTCTGGAACTCTCTTGCTTTTTTGATGATCCAGCGAATGTTGGCAATTTGATCTCTGGTTCCTCTGCCTTTTCTAAAACCAGCTTGAACATCTGGAAGTTCACAGTTCACATATTGCTGAAGCCTGGCTTGGAGAATTTTGAGCATGACTTTAGGTGGGACATAATTTTGGAGAGAAAAATGAGGTAGTTGGGATTAGCATAAACACATTTACTGTGTATAAAATAGATTATCAATAGAAACCTCCTGTATCTTACAGGGAACTCTACTCAGTGCTTGGTAATAACCTATATGGAAAAAGAATCTGAAAAAGAATAGATACATGTATATGTATTACTGAATTGTGTTCCTGCAAATCTGAAACTAACACAACATTTAAATCAACTATACTTCAAAATAAAATAAAAATGTTTTGATTATTATAATTTAATAGTTACATTTGGGTCTTCCCAGGTGGTACACTGGTAAAGAATCTGCTTGCCAACACAGGATACTCAAGACAGTTTCAATCCCTGCGTTGGGAAGGTCCCCTTGAGTAGGAAATGGCAACCTGCTCCAGTATTCTTGCCTGGAAAATTCCATGGACAGAGGAGTCTGGAGGGTTACAACCCATGGGGTCACAGAGTCAGACATGACTAAGCACACACAGCAAGCAGCAATAGATTTAGTTTATAATTAGTATGATTAAAAATACAATTAGTATAAATTAGAAAAGGTCTGCTTTTAAAATAAATAGGCAAGCAAGCTCTATGTTATTTCAAATTTCCATGTGAATAAGTTACGCAGTGTGTGTGCTTAGTCTCTCAGTCATCTGCGACTCTTTGCAATCCTTTGAACTATAGCCTGCCAGGCTCCTCTGAGCATGGGATTTTCCAGGCAAGAATACAGGAAAATAAGCTCCCACCCAGGGCTGAATTAGGCCCATGTTCTGATGTTTGCAGCATTTCATCGCTAGTAGTCCCAGACTCTACATAGTCCAAAATATCATCATTTGTGAACTGCAAAACTAGAAATGAACCCCATCTTTTGATTCCAGATCTTGTGTGATATGTTTTTCTGAGTCAGTATTTGTGCCCTGATTCAAATATGTTTTATTCATCTGTTGAAATAGGCTGAATAAAATTGCTGCTGGTGATTTATTGTCACCTAGCAATATGACCACAGGCATTATCAAGTCAGGAATAACTGAAAGTCAGGAGGTGTTGGTATTATATGAAGAATATAAAAGTGTAAGGAAATTACTCTGTATTGATTGCACCTTGAGGAGACACAACCCGCTTCACTATTTCAAATCTCATTCATGTTTGCTGTTGCTGAAACAAGGCTCCAGTTGATTAGTGTCCTACTGCTTGATAGATTTCTTTTAACCAGGGAACTATTTGAGCATCTCACAGACAGGACTCCCCTCTGCTGAAGTTTTAAATAATGAACACACAAATGGTTTTATCTTCCCATTTGCTAAAGATTGTATGTTTTCCTTACAGTAAATATAAAGACTATTTTTTTTACACTTAATAGTTTAAAAATGTTAGTATAGACCAGATGTTGTTATTGATCCCAATTTTTGTTATTTATGATATTTGCTTTTTAAGCTAGCAATCCTTTACCAATCAATGTATATGGTACATAAAATAGATAAACTATTTTTAACTTATATTAGTTTGTCTATCACTTTAATAGAGAAAATTGGAGTTGTAAATAACTTATTTTTAATATACCATTTTTTTCTCACTTTAATAATCCGATTTCCAATTACTTAGCTAATTTAGAGAATTTTCTATGCCACTTTAAAAAATGCATTAATAAACAAATGTTAATCACTTTTCCCATCAGCCAGTATTTTCCATTAAATGGGATTTCTGAATACTACTGTGCCAACTGAGATACTACATAAAGCAGTTAAAGAATATTTGTTGTATGAATGAATAAGTAGATTAATTATTCTGAGGTACTAGAGTGCTATCTGAATAATAAATTTTTCAAAATTATTTTCTTTTGAAAACATATTAAATATTTTTCCAAATTATATTCTTTACATTTCAATGTGTATTTTGTGCAATCTAACTTTCATGTATCACTTAATGCATGAATTAAATGTATTATGCTAAATATTTAATTTTTCCAAGTTTATTCACTATGCATAGAAACTGTTCACATCAATAAAAAATTAATACACAGCAAGAACATTCAATAAATTTGGGAATCATTTTTATATTTTAAAATTTCCATATATTTCTAAGAAAATGAATGCAGCCTTGCTTTCTTTGCTCACAGATCATAAGAAACATAATAATAATTTACCTATGAAACCAAACTCTAAGGTTGTAAAGTTGCCAAGGAAGACAGTATGACAGTGGCTTTGAAACCATATGCAGGAGGAATCAGCCACGACAGTCTTAAACCTCTCCTCTTCCTCTTCACTGCACAGGACCGAAGTGATGCAACTTGAGAGAAATATGAGGAATCCAGGAAATAGAGCAGAAAAGAAGCCAATCCACTTAATGTCTCCACATCTAGATAAAGAACAATCATAAACAAGGATAACCTCAGAAATATTTGAGAAGATGGAGAGAGAATTTCTATAGTGTTTTTTTTTTTTAAATCATTAGTAACTGCAACCTAGACAGCATATTAAAAAGTAGAGACATTGCCAACAAAGGTTCGTCTAGTCAAGGCTATGGTTTTTCCAGTAGTCAGGTATGGATGTGACAGTTGGACTATAAAGAAAACTGAGCACAGAAGAACTGATACTTCTGAACTGTGGTGTTGGAGAAGACTCTTGAGAGTCCCTTGGACTGCAAGGAGATCCAACCAGTCCATCCTAAAGGAGATCAATCCTGAGTATTCATTGGAAGGATTGATGTTGAAGCTGAAATTCCAATACTTTGGCCACCTGATGTGAAGAGATGACTCATTTGAAAACATCCTGATGCTGGGAAAGATTGAGGGCAGGAAGAGAAGGGGACAACAGAGAATGAGATGGCTGGATGGCATCACTGACTCAATGGACATGAGTTTGGGTAAACTCCGGGAGTTGGTGATGGACAGGGAGGCCTGGAGTGCTGTGGTTCATGGGGTAGCTAAGAGTCTGACGTGATTGAGTGACTGAACTGAACTGAAAATCATTGGGAAAATGTGGAAACAATATTGTAATAAAAAGACAGGCTGCATGTTTTGATGTAAAAATTAGCCTTCTTAAAAACCGTTAGGAGGAAGGACTTCCTTGGTGGTTTACTGATTAAGACTTTGCCTTCCAATGCAGAGGGTGTGGACTCAATCCCTGGTCATGGAGCTAAGATCCCACATGCCTCATGACTCAAAAACCAAAACATAATGCAGAAACAATATTGTTACAAATTCAATAAAGACTTAAAACTTGGTCCACATAAAAAAAAACAACAACAACACCAACCCTACAATTAGGTCTGAGATGTCGGTTATTGACTGAGAATACAGGAATACAGGAATGTAGTTGGTCATGGCATACCAATGACCCCCCCAAAAAAAAAACAAAAACAAAAACTAGGACAAGTAGAATAAATGATTTAAAAAATATGTATTTAGAGGCATCAGAGATATACGGAAGCAACAGTATTGAATGACATAAAATTTCAGAAAGTTAAAAACTTCCAAAGACAAACTGATATTAGGCAGTTTTCCACCTGTTGTCAGGGTTTGGCCAAGCAAAGGTCTGGGCGGCTTCTGGAGAAAAGAAAAGCTAACAAAAATTTTAACCATCACACGGAGCTGCCATCATAAAATTGAAGACTCTGGGGACTTCAGAATATGGATAGCTTTCCAAGAAAATATTTTCTGATTGCTACAAGAGAGGTGAAAAAGTATATTGCAAAAAATTCTAAAAAGTCAGAGTAAAATCTTCTCTAGTTTCACAACCTGTAGGGAAAAACATTATTTCCTCATGCCCTTCATCTTGGTGAAGGTGAACAGACCCAGAAAATAAAACAGACAGGGAAGAAAATTCTAGAGAGTGTAGTGAATTGACACTGAGGAGCAGAGCTGTGTTTCACTTGAATGTATTTTGTACTTTTGTCAGAAGGTATCTGCTGAGAGACAGAGAAATTGGGTGATACGCTGACACTTTAGCAAAATTCATTTCAGATTCATCCATGTTATATGTGAATTAGCAACTCGTTTCATATTTCTGAGCAGTATTCCACTGTATAGGTGGACCACAGTTTGTTCAAGTTTCTCATCTGTTCAAGGATATCTTGCTTGTTCACAATTTTTGGCAACTATGGATGACAATTATAAACATTCATGTACAGGTCATTTTTGGGTGTGTGAATATAATTTTCCAATTAACTTGAGTAAACTACAGGAGTGAGATTACTGGGTTATAAGGTAAGAGTATGTCTAACTTTACAAGAAGCTGTCTTCTAAAGTGGCTCTGCCATTTTGGATTCACAACAGCAATGAATGACAATTCTTACTCTGCACACTCACCAGCATTGTGATGTCATTTTATTGTTTTAATTTTACTAGTCTAACTGTGGTATCTTATCATGATTTTTAAAAAAATTATTTTTTAAAATTGAAGTATAATTGCTTTACAATGTTTAGTTTCTGTTGTACAACACCATGAATCAACATACATATACATACATCCCCTCTCTCTTGAACTTCTTCCCTCCACCCCTACCTCACCTCTCTAGGTCTCATTATGATTTTAATTCACACTTCCTTAAAGACCAAACACAGAGTTTGCTGTTGTATTCCATTGGTATTTTTATTCTAGGCTGGTTAGTATGGTGCTTGAGATGGAGACTGGATAATCGCTGAATTCTCTGATTATTTAGTTAAACTTCAGTTTTAAGCAATCACTCTGAATCTGGGTTTTGGGATATGGACCTCACTCATGTTCCTATTTCCTCCTCCTCTTCAGTGGATTTCAATCAGTCCCCTCACCTATAATTTGGCCACTCTTCCTTCTACAGTTTGGGGCATTTACTCTTTTGAAAAGATATGGGAGATAGATCTGGGTAGATTTTCAGTGGTGCCCTCCATTGCTCTTCCTCAACTCCAAAATTCAAGTTTAATTGAACTTCCTTCTTTAAATGAAGACTGCTGTTCTTTGAAATAAATAAGGCGGGTTGGATCTGGATGGGGTTTTGGCAGTGGTGTTGTTCCCTCTGCTAGCCAGTAGTACCTTTCTCAGCATTTTCTGTGGTCCTCTGATGGAGTTTCTAAAGGGAAAAGACTGCAAGACCTTCCTCATATCACTGCAATGCCTTCTTCATATCAGTGGTTCCCAGGGGTTTCACACTTTCAGTATCGTCCATGTTTCAACAATTAGCTTAAAATGTCTTTTTAACATATCTCCACTTATTTGTATGTTATCTGGCTACTTCTCTATCAGGTAAGCAAATTTTCTTGTGCTATTCTCCCTATAGGTGCCTATCAGCTGACACTTCAGTTCTCTTGTAGTCACATGAAAATTAGTTAAGTTCTAGTTTTACAGCTTTCATCTTGTTTTAAGGATGGGGGCAATCCTCTTTCTAGCTCCTTTCCAATATAAAATTGGGACCTAACAATCTTTCAGTTGAAAGCTATTGAGGGTCCAGCCTCAGGAGGAAGGATGATGGAGAGGTAAATTAAATCTAACCCGAACTGAAATTCACTAAAATTGGATGGAAGCAACCAGCCCCTCATAGTTCCTGTCAAACAGAAGAAATGGGTTATATAATAGAAGGTATCATCTAGATACTCAAAGGTTCCTTTATCTAAAATATGTGACATGCAATTAAAAATTATGAGACATGCAATAAGATAAGATGGTATGACTAAAACCCACAAGAAAAAAGAACAGATAGTAGAAAAGTTCAATAGATGATTCAAAAAGTAAACTGAGCAGATAGAACTTTTAAATAATTGTGATTAATATGCTACTGAAAATAGAGTAAAAGACATAAAAATGAATGAATGGATGATTTTATCAAAGGATTAGATATTCTATAGAAGTAAAACCCATAGCTCATAATTGAAAAATGTACTATCTAAAATTAAGAATAAAAGGGATGGCTTCAAGAGAAGATTGAATAGAACAGGATTACTGAACTGTTCCATGGAAAATGCCCTAAGTATGGTGTTTCTTGAAATGAGTTCAGGAGAATTTATATTTTTATTTTATTAAGCCAACTGATAACTATATATATATATATTTTTTTTGCCTTGTGACTTGTGGAATCTTAGTTCCTTGACTTGACCAGGGATGAACCTGGGTCCCCTGCAGTGAAAGCATGGAGTCTTAACCCTGGACTGCCTAGGAAGTCCCCTGATATCTATTTTTAAAAAGTCTGGATTGCCTATTATGAACATGTGATGATAATTGCACCTAAAACTTATATCCATTTCCTACTAAATATTACTAATCAACAAACCCATACTGACAGTGCTCAGTTCAGTTCAGTCGCTCAGTTGTGTCTGACTCTTTGTGACCCCATGAATCACAGCATGCCAGGCCTCCCTGTCCATCACCAAATCTCGGAGTTCATTCAAACCCATGTCCATCGAGTCGGTGATGCCATCCAGCCATCTCATTCTCTGTCGTCCCCTTCTCCTCCCGCCCCCAATCCTTCCCAGCATCAGAGTCTTTTCCAGTGAGTCAACTCGTCGCATGAGGTGGCCAAAGTATTGGAGTTTCAGCTTTAGCATCAGTCCTTCCAATGAACACCCAGGACTGATCTCCCCAAGAATGGACTGGTTGGAACTCCTTGCAGTCCAAGGGACTCTCAAGAGTCTTCTCCAACACCACAGTTCAAAAGCATCAATTCTTCGGGGATCAGCTTTCTTCACAGTCCAACTCTCACATCCATACATGATCACTGGAAAAACCATAACCTTGATTAGACAGACCTTTGTTGGCAAAGTAATGTCTCTGCTTTTTAATATGCTATCTAGGTTGGTCATAACTTTCCTTCCAAGGAGTAAGCATCTTTTAATTTCATGGCTGCAATCAGCATCTGTAGTGATTTTGGAGCCCCAAAAAATAAAGTCTAACACTGTTTCCACTGTTTCCCCATCTATTTCCCATGAAGTGATGGGACCAGATGCCATGATCTTAGTTTTCTGAATGTTGAGCTTCAAGCCAACTTTTTCACTCTCCTCTTTCACTTTCATCAAGAGGCTTTTGAGTTCCTCTTCACTTTCTGCCATAAGGGTGGTGTCATCTGCATATCTGAGGTTATTGATATTTCTCCCAGCAATCTTGATTCCAGCTTGTGCTTTTTCCAGCTCAGCGTTCCTCATGATGTACTCTGCATATAAGTTAAATAAGCAGGGTGACAATATACAACCTTGACATACCCCTTTTCCTATTTGAAACCAGTCTGTTGTTCCATGTCCAGTTCTAACTGTTGCTTCCTGACCTGCATACAGGTTTCTCAAGAGTCAGGTCAGGTGGTCTGGTATTCCCATCTCTTTCAGAATGTTCCACAGTTTATTGTGATCCACACAGTTCAAGGCTTTGGCATAGTCAATGAAGCAGAAATAGATGGTTTTCTGGAACTCTCTTGCTTTTTCCATGATCCAGCGGATGTTGGCAATTTGATCTCTGGTGCCTCTGCCTTTTCTAAAACCTGCTTGAACATCTGGGAGTTCACGGTTCACATATTGCTGAAGCCTGAATTGGAGAATTTTGAGCATGACTTTACTAGCGTGTGAGATGAGTGCAATTGTGTGGTAGTTTGAGCATTCTTTGGCATTGCCTTTCTTTGGGATTGGAATGAAGACTGACCTTTTCCCGTCCTGTGGCCACTGCTGAGTATTTCAAATTTGCTGGCATATTGAGTGCAGCACTTTCAGAGCATCATCTTTCAAGATTTGAAATAGCTCCACTGGAATTCCATCACCTCCACTAGCTTTGTTCGTAGTGATGCTTTCTAAGGCCCACTTGACTTCACATTCCAAGATGTCTGGCTCTAGGTCAGTGATCACGTTATTGTGATTATCTTGGTCGTGAAGATCTTTTTTGTACAGTTCTTCTGTGTATTCTTGCCACCTCTTCTTATTAGTGTATTCTTGCCACTACTGACAGTGCTGTTAGTTATAAGTAAAAATATGATTGAAGAATTACTTATTTAGCTCAGAAATCTTAAAAACAGCCATAATATAATACAAAAAATTACATTTGATAGAAATAATCAGCACACAATAATGCTGATAACAGGTAAAACATACATGGTAAGATTTTAACTTGGTAAAATAGTGACAAATAATTAAAATTTTGTGAATGTTTAAATGTTTCAAATCTTAAATAATTTCATGTAGTTGAGTTAATAGCTATACACAAAACAAAATGCACATTGTCATAAGAGAGATCTAGTAAACTTTGATTATTAAATTAACATTTTTTCTATAATAGTAATTCACTAAAGAATTGGAACCACTGAAAATGCTTTCAATGAACATTTAATAGTGCAGAAATTAGAAAGATTTCTTTCTACAGTGGAAATATGTTTAAGGAAGATAATATTAATCAATTGTATATTTTTAATGAAATAAAATGTCTCTGGGAGGGGGGTTCAAGATGGGGAGCACATGTATACCCAGAGCGGACTCATGTCAATGTATGGCAAAACCAATATAATATTGTAAAGTAATTAGCCACCAATTAAAATAAATTTAAAAAAAACACACCAAAAGAAAAATATATTTCAGCAGATGTTTTAAATGGGAAAAAAAAGAAATAAAATGTCTCAATTTTGATATGATTTTGATTAAACTTTTGTATTTTCTTGATAAATGCAAAAGTGGTGGAGTCAAAGTATTAATGCCTCAAAATTACAGGAATAAAACTATGGAATCAAGGCATATTATAATAACAGGTTTTCTAATCTTTTGATTTAAATTTTGGAAGGCTTTCATCCTTCTCTGAGAAGCAGACAGACAATTTATTTACTTTTGAACCCTAGCTCTGAGGACAGGAAAGCTACTTTATTTCAGGGGAAAAAACAAAAACAAAAAACACCACACTTTTCCAATTTCCTTTCCCTTTAACAATCTTTAAACTCTCCAATGATTTAAATAGTTTCTTATAATGTCGATAAGTCACTGTGGAATTGCCTCAATTCCAAAACTTCTGTATATTTTGCTAAGTTTGAGGAAATCTAGATGTATAATTGGTATTAAAAATGATAAAATCAGTCAAATTTATTTTATAAAGTGATTATATACCTCACTATATGATCTTCAGCAATTATTAAAACTCCTCAAGCCTCTATCTCTTCATTTGTAGTGAACATTGAAGAACATTTAGCTCATATATTTCATGTGAAGATTAAACAGAACATTACTTGAAGGCCACTTGGCATGTAAGTGGGCTTCCCTGGTGGCTCAGATGGTAAAGAATCAGCCTGCAATGTGGGAGACCTGGGTTCGATACCTGGGTTGGGAAGATCTCCTGGGTAAGGGAAAGGCTACCCACTCCAGTATTTTGGCCTGGAGAATTCCATGGACAGAGGAGCCTGGCAGGCTACAGTCCATGGGGTTGCAAAGAGTCAGACACAACTGAGTGACTTGCGCTTCACTTCACTTCACTGGACATTTAAATAATATTTGATAAATTATTGTTTGTCTTCCTTCCAGTAAGAAAAATTCTGAACCAAAGCTAGTTCATTTTTTATTTAGATCAAATTCTATTTAGTTTTGCACTCAAATATTTCTATATTCATATCCCAAATTCAGTAACTCATATTCCCACTGATAATTTACATGGTATTCTATACATGCAACCCTCAGTTGGATGGGTTCTTTAAATTGTAAGGAGTAAAGTCAGTCTTGCTTCTTCAGTGAGCATTTATTGTAGAACACATGTCAAGGAGGGTGACAAAACTCATGCCAGCAGAAGGATACCTTGTCCACATGAAGGATGGATGTGTGCCAGTCATATCCGACTCTTTGTGACCCCATGGACTGTAGCCTGTCAGGCTCCCCTGTCCATAGAATTTTTCAAGCCAGAATACTGGAAAGTGAAAATGAAGTTGCTCAGTCATGTCTAACTCTTTGTGACCCCATGGACTGCAGCCTACCAGGCTTCTCAGTCCATGGGATTTTCCAGGCAAGAGTATTGGAGTGGGTTGCCATTTCCTTCTCCAGGGGATCTTCCTGACCCAGGGATCAAATCCAGGTCTTCCGCAAATTAGGCAGACACTTTAACCTGTGAGCCACCAGGGAATACTGGAGTAGGTTGCTATTTCCTACTTCAAGGTCCACATGGAGAATGATTGTTTAATTAGAGAACTGTGGGGATCCAACACAGCTTTAAGGACCTGGGTATCTCATCGTTCCTTCATAGTGGGAGACCTTTTTTATGGCATACAGCTTTTAACTTGCTTTCCTTGAGTGGAAAGATGGTACTTGTTGTTTCAAAAATTTCAGGTATCAGTGAAAATGTGGCTTTGTTGCATGGATCACCATCAATGTTAAACCACTATTCCAAAAAATTGTAAAAGGTAGCACACTCCAAAACAGAGTATTATTAGGAACACATTATAGCTCTGAAATTACAAATTATGATGACAAAATTTAGGGGAAAGTCAAAGGAAAATGAAATCCAGAGATGGGATTGTTTTTAGCTATTTCATTTTATGTAAGTTTCAAACACACGGTCTAATCTTCTTTATCTGACTAATAAAGGAATTAGATAGACTCAGTTTGCAAACTCATATAATTTCAAGTTTCAGGCAGGTAAAATCAATAATTGATAGTTATTTGACAGTCAAGGTGGATTTTCACAAATGTAGAAAAAGACTGTTTCTACACCTGTCAGGAGTCAGAATGGTTGACTGGAGTTAGCCTAGTGTTTGCATTGTCAAAATACATTTAGAAGTGTGTATTTTTTTCTGTGTGTAACTAATTAAAATATCTTTAGGAGCATATCATTATGACAAAGTCCTCTTAAGAATAAATTTAAGGTTTAAAATTCTATGATTTTGTAAGCATCATAATCAGAGGAGATTTTTAAGATGACTCCTCTTGTTTTAGATTTCACAACACTCAGCGTTTTAAGATTTTCCTCCTTTAGTGGAAATGATAAACAACAAACAGATATTAGAGGAGTTTTGGAATAGCTGTGTACAAAATCATTCTGCCTCTTTACTAGAAAATATCAGGATCAAAAATTCAGTATGTGAATACTAATGCACTTGGTTTTATTTCATTATCTAGGAATTAATTTTTAACACCTTTATTTAGATATAATTCATATACCATAAAATTCTCCCATTTAAAGTGCAAATTCAGCTAGTGGGAAGCCAGTGTATAGCACAGGGAGCTCAGCTCAGTTCTCTGTGATGACCTAGTTGGGTGGGATGGCGGGGTGGAAGGGAGGTTCAGGAGGGAGGGGACAATGTATATACATATTGTTGCACAATATATTCACATTGTTGCATTGTTGTACAGCAGAAACTAACACAACATTGTAAAGCAATCATACTCCAATAAAAATGTACAAATTTAGTGTTTTTTTAGTGTAACAGAGCAGTGCAATCATAACCAGTCTCATGTTAGAATTTTTCATCACTGCTCCTCCCCAAAATCCCTGTACCCATGAGCAGTCATTCTCCATGCCCCACCTCTACTACCACCTAGCCTCTGGCAGACACTCATCTACTTTCTGTCTCTAAAGTTTTATCTTTTCTGGGAACGACATATAAATGGAATCATATGCTAGGTGACCTTCTGTGTCTAGTTTTCATTCACTCAGCTTAATGTGTTCAAGGTCTATCTACATTGTTGCATGTGTCAGTATTTCATTCCTTTTAGTTTTTGAATAATATTCTTCTGTATGGATATGGGTGGTGGTGGTGGTTTAGCCTCTAAGTTGCATCTGACTCTTGAGACCCCACGGACTGTAGCCCTCCAGGCTCCTCTGCTCGTGAGATTTCCCAGGCAAGAATACTGGGGTGGGTTGCCATTACCTTCTCCAGTATGAATATATAAAGTTTTATTTACTCATTAATCAATATATGCTTTCACTTTTTAGGTATATGGGTAATACTGCTATAAACATTGGTATACAGGCTTTTGTATGGATATATGTTTTCATTTCTCTTGGGCATATGCCTAGGTATAAAATCACTAAGTCATATAGTAATTCTGTGTGTAGCATTTGGAGAAACTGTCAGACTCTTTTCCAAAGTGGCTAGACTATTTTATGATCCAACCAGCTTCCAATTTCCCCACATCTTTGCCAACACTTGTTATTGCCTATCTTTTTCATGTCAGCCTTCTAGTGTGCTTCTTATTGTGGTTCTTTTTTGCATTTCCCAGATAACTAATGATGTTGAACATCTTTTTGAGTTTTCGGTTATTTGTATATTTTTGGAGAAATGCCATTCAAATTCTTTGCCCATTTTTAAAAATTAGGATTTTAAAAATGTAGTTGTTTGAATTAAACTTTTAGGTGTCAGTTAGAATCAGTACACATAATTTGTATAGATCCTCTTCTTTATGTGCATTTATCTTTTTAAAAGTACTGAATTATTACAAAATCAAAACCTTTAATATTTAGCACGTGTGCATATGAGCCCATTTGGTTTCATTAATGGAATGAGAATTATTTGCTTATTGTTTTTAAAGAATATTTGAAATGGATTCATTTTAGAATAAAATGGATTCCCTTGGGTCACATCTCCCTGTAACCTCATTTTCTTCCTGACTCAGGATCTCACCCAAATTTGTGTCTATGCTGCAGTCAAAACATAAGCCAGTCTTCTTGGCAAACTGTATGCTTCCTAAAAAACAAGCAGTCTAAGTGAAGTCTAGTCAATCATATTATCACTTCATGATAGCAGTACCAATAATTGTGTAATTACTCTTTTCTTCTTTTACTTTGTATTTCTAGATAAAAGCAAAATGTATCAGTTGACTGGGAATATAATTAAATTTGCCTGAAGAAAAAATGCCTAAGTTCAATATCAAATGCTTTTAAAGTTTTACATCCCAATATTGTGTATAAAATTTCTAAATATATGTTTGAATTTTAACATTAGCTGATAATTTTTTGTTGAGGAGTAGTAAAATCAACTTTATTGAATTATAATTTACATAACAATGAGAATCATGCATTTTAAGTGTATTTATTGATGAATTTTGGCAAATGTATGCACCTGTTAACCAGTTTTACAATCAAGATATAGAACATGTCCATCACCACACAATAGTCCTCATTCCCTTTTCCAACTCACTCCTTCTCCCATGGAAATAGAATCATTCTGTGTATAGATATTGTCATTATTTTTTTCTTGGTATATTGTTTTTGAGATTAATTCAGGTTGTTACATATATCAGAATCTCTGCTTGTGAAAATTAGGAAAGTGGAAATTAGAACCAAGGATTATACCACATTTTAGAAAAATCTGTTTCTACGTTTACCAAACATATGACATCTGTAATAAATGACTAGAATTTACACTGGAGCTTAGGTGTAGAGTGATGTTCTTGAACACAAATCCTGAAGAACGATTTTGACTGATCATTGTAGAGAGATTTCTTGAGTTTCTCCTGTGTATTAATATTAAACATGAGAGGAAGAATAATGATAAAAAGAAAAAAGTCACACCCCTGTCTTCATGCATATGTAGACCAGAGCTAATGAGTAAGTATAAAAGGATTACATTCTAAATAATCTACTTATTGCTCTTCGAATACTTTTTGGGGATACAAAAGGAAAATTAGAGAGACAAATTCAGAGTCTATCATAACCTTTTTCTTAGTTGTGGCATGCAGGATCTGGTTTCCTGATCAGGGATCGAACTCATGCACCCTGCATTGGGAGCTCAGAATCTTAGTCACTGGACCACCAGGGAAGCCCTCTATTTTAACTTCAAAGTGAGACATGAGAGTATCTTGGATCCTAAGTGAGTCAGGGGATGTGGGAAGATACAGAAGGATTTGGGATTTGTTTTAGAATTTGGGAAAAATTGTCACAGCAATAGTCTCGCCTCTGTCTACACTCTTGTATGTCTACACTGTCTACACTCCTTCTCACACTGACTCTGGACTTGATTAACTGATATGTTTTGACCAGTAGGATGTTAGCAAATGTGATGCAAGCAAAGACTTGAAAAGTGTCTGCAAAATGGGGTTTGCCTTCTGTTGCTGCCCTTAGAACACAATGTGAAGAAACCTAGGCCGGCTTAAAGAGGATTAGACCATGTGTAGCAGTTGTAAGTAGTAACAACTAAGTCCTCCAGACCCACCAGCCACCAGCCAACCCACAAGTTAATGATGCTACTTGAGTGAATTAAGTGAGAACAAAAGAAAAACCGTATAGTTGTATCTAGCCCAAATTCTGACTCACAGAACACTGAGCTAATAAATGTAAATTATTATAGGCTACAAAAATTTGAGGGTCCACTCCAGTACTCTTGTCTAGAAAATCCCATGGACGGAGGAGCCTGGAAGGCTGCAGTCCATAGGGTCACTGAGGGTCGGATACGACTGAGCGACTTCACTTTCACTTTTCACTTTCATGCATTGGAGAAGGAAATGGCAACCCACTCCAGTGTTCTTGCCTGGAGAATCCCAGGGATGGGGGAGCCTGGTGGGCTGCCGTCTATGGGGTTGCACAGAGTCGGACACGACTGAAGTGACTTAGCAGCAGCAGCAGCAATAGAAACTGATACTGGGACAGAATTAACTGATGGAATGGATAATTTTGGGAAAAGAATAAGCCAAATATATCACAAAAATTTCTGCTTGAGCAACAGTGTTGATGATTTTAACCTCTGGGAGTAGGGGTTGAAACAGGATTCAGAGAAATCAAGAGTCTGAATTTAGATATGTTAATTTTCACGGAGCTGCATTTTCCAGACATAAACTGGGGAATTGGCAAGATAAAGCTGACAGAGTAAAGTTAGCAAAATAAGCAAACTTTATGTTTTTGTAAGCCGATATATTATAAAATATGCTTTAGAAGAAAAATTTCAGGATGCAGAAGTAGCTGAGATCACCCAGTGTCATCTACAGGTATCATCATCGTAGATGCTGGCCAGTGGTGGGGTCCTCACAGGAACAGATCCATCTTCACCATGGTCCAGAATCTCCAATCACTGAGGAAGAAAACACTCTCAGGTGTAAATCACTCCAGAGCCTGACAACTGGTATCCCAGAGAATGGTTCCATTTCATGTTTTGTTTTGTTGTTGTTCTTTACAATAAATTTTCTGCCTGCACTTAAAAATAAAGACAATAATAATAAAAATCTAGATTGTTAACTTATAAAAAAAGATTTGTCAATCTTGGTGACCGTGGGTTAAGAGTGAAGAGTAGCCACCTCTGTAAGATGAAGCATGAGATTTTCTGCCATGCAACATCATAAGTCCCATTCCCATTGTGCTCCCAGCATACACAATGTGTGAGTTTGAGCATCTTTTGTTTGTTGTATTTATCATTTATGTTCTACCACTGATGAGGATATTCCATTTTCGAAGATTGAGAGGTACTGAGAGATCATCTTGACAAAACTCTATTAGCCTTTGCCCTGCTTCATTCCGTGCTCCAAGGCCAAATTTGCCAGTTACTCCAGGTGTTTCTTGACTTCCTACTTCTGCATTCCAGTCCCCTATAATGAAAAGGACATCTCTTTTGGGTGTTCGTTCTAAAAGGTCTTGTAGGTCTTCATAGAACCGTTCAACTTCGGCTTCTTCAGCGTTACTGGTTGGGGCATAAGCCTGGATTATTGTAATACTGAATGATTTGCCTTGGAAACGAACAGAAATCATTCTGTCGTTTTTAAGATTGCATCCAAGTACTGCATTTCAGACTCTTTTGTTGACCATGATGGCTACTCCATTTCTTCTAAGGGATTCCTGCCCACAGTAGTAGATATAATGGTCATCTGAGTTAAATTCACCCATTCCAGTCCATTTTAATTCACTGATTCCTAGAATGTCTATGTTCACTCTTGCCATCTCCTGTCTGACCACTTCCAATTTGCCTTGATTCATGGACCTAACATTCCAGGTTCCTATGCAATATTGCTCTTTACAGCACCGGACCTTCCTTCTATCACCAGTCACATCCACAACTGGGTATTTGTTTTGCTTTTGCTCCATCCCCTCATTCCTTCTAGAGTTATTTCTCCACTGATCTCCAGTAGCAACCTACCGACCTGGGGAATTCCTCATTCAGTATCCTATCATTTTGCCCTTTGATACTGTTCATGGGGTTCTCAAGGCAAGTATACTGAAGTGGTTTGCCATTCCCTTCTCCAGTGGACCACATTCGGCTGTGGTCCATGTGATCAGATCGACTAGTTTCCTGTGATTATGATTTCAGTGTGTCTGCCCTCTGATGCCCCCTCGCAATACCTACCGTCTTATTTGGGTTTCTCTTACCTTGGGCATGGGATATCTCTTCACAGCTGCTCCAAGAAAGCGCAGCCACTGCACCTTACCTTGGATGAGGGGTATCTCCTCAAGGCCGCCCCTCCTGACCTTGAACGTGGAGTAGCTCCTCTCGGCCCTCCTGCACCCACGCAGCCACCGCCTATTGGACGTGGGGTAGCTCCTCTTGGCCGTCGGCCCTGGCCTCAGGCTTGGGGTAGCTCCTCATGGCCGCGCCTCTTTTCCTGGTCGGTTGCGCCGGGGCGGCGTCTCTCACGTCTGCAAACACCCTCTTCCAACAACATAAGAGAAGACTCTACATATGGACATCACCAGATGGTCAACACCGAAATCAGATTGATTATATTATTTGCAGCCAAAGATGGAGAAGCTCTATACAGTTAGCAAAAACAAGACCAGGAGCTGACTATGGCTCAGATCATGAACTCCTTATTGCCAAATTCAGACTGAAATTGAAGAAAGTAGGGAAAACCACTAGACCATTCAGATATGACCTAAATCAAATCCCTTATGATTATACAGTGGAAGTGAGAAATAGATGTAAGGAACTTGATCTGATAGAGTGCCTGATGAACTCTGGACGGAGGTTTGTGACATTGTACAGGAGACAGGGACCAAGACCATCCCCATGGAAATGAAATGCAAAAAAGCAAAATGGCTGTCTGAGGAGGCCTTACAAATAGCTGTGAAAAGAAGAGAAGCGAAAAGCATAGGAGAAAAGGAAAGATATAAGCATCTGAATGCAGAGTTCCAAAGAATAGCAAGGAGAGATAAGAAAGCCTTCCTCAGTGATCAATGCAAAGAAATAGAGGAAAACAACAGAATAGGAAAAACAAATTAGAGAGTCCAAGGGAACATTTCATGCAAAGATGGACTCGATAAAGGACAGAAATGGTATGGACCGAACTGAAGCAGAAGATATTAAGAAGAGGTGGCAAAAATACACAGAAAACTGTACAGAAAAGATCTTCACGACCAAGATAGTCACGATAATGTGATCACTGACCTAGAGCCAGACATCTTGGAATGTGAAGTCAAGTGGGCCTTAGAAAGCATCACTACGAACAAAGCTAGTGGAGGTGATGGAATTCCAGTTGAGCTATTTCAAATCTTGAAAGATGATGCTCTGAAAGTGCTGAACTCAATATGCCAGCAAATTTGGAAAACTCAGCAGTGGCCACAGGACTGGAAAAGGTCAGTCTGCATTCCAATCCCAAAGAAAGACAATGCCAAAGAATGCTCAAACTACCACACAATTGCACTCATCTCACACGCTAGTAAAGTCATGCTCAAAATTCTCCAATTCAGGCTTCAGCAATATGTGAACCGTGAACTCCCAGATGTTCAAGCAGGTTTTAGAAAAGGCAGAGGCACCAGAGATCAAATTGCCAACATCCGCTGGATCATGGAAAAAGCAAGAAAGTTCCAGAAAACCATCTATTTCTGCTTCATTGACTATGCCAAAGCCTTTGACTGTGTGGATGACAATAAACTGTGGAACATTCTGAAAGAGATGGGCATACCAGACCACCTGACCTGCCTCTTGAGAAACCTGTATGCAGGTCAGGAAGCAACAGTCAGAACTGTACATGGAACAACAGACTGGTTCCAAATAGGAAAAGGAGTGTGTCAAGGCTGTATATTGTCACCCTGCTTATTTAACTTATATGCAGAGTACATCATGAGGAACGCTGGGCTGGAAAAAGCACAAGCTGGAATCAAGATTGCTGGGAGAAATATCAATAACCTCAGATATGCAGATGACACCACCCTTATGGCAGAAAGTGAAGAGGAACTCAAAAGCCTCTTGATGAAAGTGAAAGAGGAGAGTGAAAAAGTTGGCTTGAAGCTCAACATTCAGAAAACTAAGATCATGGCATCTGGTCCCATCACTTCATGGGAAATAGATGGAAAAACAGTGGAAAAAGTGTCAGACTTTAAATTTTTGGGCTCCAAAATCACTGCAGATGCTGATTGCAGCCATGAAGTTAAAAGATGCTTACTCCTTGGAAGGAAAGAGTTATGACCAACCTTGACAGTATATTAAAAAGCAGAGACATTACTTTGCCAACCAAGGTCCGTCTAGTCAAGGCTATGGTTTTTCCCGTGGTCATGGATGGATGTGAGAGTTGGACTGTGAAGAAGGCTGATCGCCGAAGAATTGATGCTTTTGAACTGTGGTGCTGGAGAAGACTCTTGAGAGTCCCTTGGACTGCAAGGAGATCCAACCAGTCCATTCTAAAGGAGATCGATCCTGGGTGTTCATTGGAAGGACTGATGCTAAAGCTGAAACTCCAGTACTTTGGCCACCTCATGCGACGAGTTGACTCACTGGAAAAGACTCTGATGCTGGGAAATGTTGTGGGCAGGAGGAGAAGGGGACGACAGAGAATGAGATGGCTGGATCGCATCACCGACTGTGGACATGAGTTTGTGTGAACTGCAGGAGTTGATAATGGACCAGGAGGCCTGGCTTGCTGTGGTTCATGGGGTCGCGGAGAGTCGGACACGACTGAGCGATTGAACTGAGAGATCATCAATTACACTGAAGTCTATGTTCTTTGGAACTCCTAAATTGAAAAGAGTTCCTTAGAACTCCTATATTGAAGACTTCAGCTTCTTAGACTTTAATGACTCCTCTAGAAGTAAATAGCTTCTTTTATCCAAAACTGATTTATTATTAACCAAAGTATATGAATTAGATATCCTCTCAGGTCCAATCCCCGAAGAATTGATGCTTTTGAACTGTGGTGCTGAAGAAGACTCTTGAGAGTCCCTTGGACTGCAAGGAGATCCAACCAGTCCATTCTAAAGGAGATCAGTCCTGGGTGTTCATTGGAAGGACTGATGCTAAAGCTGAAACTCCAATACTTTGGCCACCTCATGCGACGAGTTGACTCACTGGAAAAGATTCTGATGCTGGAGGGGTTGGGGGCAGGAGGAGACAGGGACGACAGAGAATGAGATGTCTGGATGGCATCACCGACTTGATGGACATGATTTGAGTGAACTCCAGGAGTTGGTGATGGACAGGGAGGCCTGGCGTGCTGTGATTCATGGGTAGCAAAGAGTCGGACACGACTGAGCGACTGAACTGAACTGAAGGCTCAA
Organism: Moschus berezovskii; assembly: GCF_049115385.1. NCBI lineage: Eukaryota > Metazoa > Chordata > Mammalia > Artiodactyla > Moschidae > Moschus > Moschus berezovskii. Next base: position 73,922,552 of record NC_142466.1, on the reverse strand, counting down.
AACAAAACCACTTATGTTCCCAATTCCTAAAATCTAGTTAACATATATTTTAACAAGTTTACAAGAAAAACATTCGTATTCTTGGGTCACTAGAGCATTATTGATCACATTGTAATATCTCATGGATAAAAGTGAAATGAATTTTGAATCTTGATTTAGGACCTTATGTATGTACATCAGGTCACTTTAACACTCAGTGAGGGCTTCCCTGGTGGCTCATTGGTAAAGAATCTGCCTGCCAATGCAGGAGACATGGTTTCAATTCCTGGTCCAGGAAGATCCCACATGCTGCAAAGCAACTAAGCCTGTGCGCCACAACTACTGAGCCTGTGGTCTAGAGCCCAGGAGCTGCAACTGCTGAAGCCCACATGCCCTAGAGCCTATGTTCCACAACAAGAGAAGCCACTGAGATGAGAAACCAAAGCACCACAAGTAGAGAGTAGCCCCTGCTCACCACTGGAGAAAAGCCCACATAGCAATGTAGACCTAGTGCAGCGAATCTGATTACAAGAAAACTCAGTGAGTGATTAAAAAAAGAGCTTACTATGAAAGAGGCAATACATTACCAGAATAGCTCAATTCTACTTGTAAAATCCAATGCAATAGATTCAAAATGACTAGATTGATTATTTACATGATTCTTTATTCTTAACTTGGTTAAAAACATGTCTTCTTCATATTAAAATGTTCTTCAACAATTCCATAATTTAGGACTTCACTGGCAGCCCAGTGGTTAAGACTTTGCCTTTTAATACAGAGGGCACAGGTTTGATCCCTGGTCAGGGAACTAAGACCCCACATTTCATGCGGCGTGGCCAAAAATTTAAAAGAATATTAATAATAAAAGAAGCATTATTCTCCCTCTGAAAAAAAAAAAAATTCTATGACGTTGACTTGTGTCATCAGTGACAGAAAAGAATTAGAGCATCAGCATCATAAAGGGACTTGAACTTTTAAATGTGATTCATGAATGTTCTGTAATATCATAAAGAAATCAGAAATAATACAGTAGCATGAATAGTATGAAAAACCATAATGTCAATGAAAAAGTATGAAATAATAAAATTAGTAGCAAAATGCAATATCTTGCACACTAAAGCACACATACAACTTTAAGAACTAAGGAAGTATGTATGTGTGTGGAAGGTGAGTTGGAAGAATCTACATTTTAAAAGATAGTTAAAATTGAAGTGATTAGCCTGGAAGTTGGCGATAGTAAGGAAAAACAATATAACAGAAGGAGAGGGACTTCCCTGAAAGTCCAGTGGTTAATACTTTGCCTTCCAGTACAGGGGGTGAGGTTTCGATTCCTGTTCAGGAAGCTAAGAGCTTACATGCCTTGCAGCCTAAAAACCAAAACGTAAAATAGATGTAATACTGTAACAAATTCAATAAAAGACTTTAAAAATGGTCTACATCAAAAACAATCTTAAAAACAAATGACCTAACTAAAACAAAAGGGGATTCCTGCACAGTCCTATGGCAGTCCATAGGGGATGGATCTTATGGGTCCAGTCGGGGATGGGGGAGGCAGTGTGGTCATCTCCACTCTGGCACTTAAGTCACTATGAAAACCTCACAGTTTTATGTTATGTAGATGGGACTTGGGGAGGGTCTGTTGGATTCTTGTACTGTTCCCTTCCTATTATGAATTCCCCAGAAATGCCTCAGTCTCAGAAATGCTAAACATTTATTTCTGTCTCGGAGAATTTGTCTCAGGATTTGGTTTCCCAGGCTCAACTCTGAGCCTTCTTGCTTGCTTGTGGTTTGCTTTCTTTTCCCTTGCTCCTTGCATGTAGGCATGTGTGCATGCTCAGTCACTTCAGTCATGTCCAACTCTTTGCAACTCCACTGACTGTACTGAAAGACTGTTGCTGCATCACGCAAGGACAACAGGATCCTTGGCCTCCAGAGGAGAATTCAATCTGGGGCCAGAGACGAGGCTTGACCGCTCAGAGCTTTTGTGTAACAAAGTTTTATTAAAGTATAAAGGAGATAGAGAAAGCTTCTGACATAGACATCAGTTCAGTTCAGTTCAGTTCAGTCGCTCAGTTGTGTCCAACTCTTTGCGACCCCGTGAATCACAGCACGCCAGGCCTCCCTGTCCAAAACCAACTCCCAGAGTTCACTCAAACTCACATCCATCGAGTCGGTGATGCCATCCAGCCATCTCATTCTCCATCGTCCCCTTCTCCTCCCGCCCCCAATCCCTCCCAGCATCAGAGTCTTTTCCAGTGAGTCAACTCTTCGCATGAGGTGGCCAAAGTATTGCAGTTTCAGCTTTAGCATCAGTCCTTCCAATGAACACCCAGGACTGATCTCCTTTAGGATGGACTGGTTGGACCTCCTTGCAGTCCAAGGGACTCTCAAGAGTCTTCTCCAACACCACAGTTCAAAAGCATCAGTTCTTCAGTGAACAGCTTTCTTCACATGATTAGCCAGGTTTAATCTAGAGACTGTCCTCAGGAAGGATACATAATCCTAAGGAATGTAGAGGAAAAATAAGTTTGTCCTTTTCTCCTTGAGAATTCCAGACCCCTCTTTCCTTGGGGACCCCTAGACTTCTTATCAACCTGCCTAGGAAATGACTTTCAGTAGCCCACCAAGCTCCTCTGTCCATGGGATTCTCCAGGCAAAAATACTGGAGTGAGTTGACATGCCCTCCTCCAGGAGATCTTTCCAACCCAGGGACTGAACCCACGTCTCCTGTGTTTCCATCATTGCAGGCAGATTCTTTACTGCTAAGCCACCTAAGAAGCCCTTCCATTGCCCCTTATTTCACCCTAACCTCCTTTATGGAATGTCTCAAGAGGACAGTCTGACTGAATTTTGATCTGCAGCACCTGCCTCTGACACTGCCTCTGTTGCCTCCCATCTCCGTGGCTCAGACAGCAGCTGGGGTAACAACTCCACTTGGGCTGGGCTCCTGGAAATCACTAGGACATCTCAGCCCGACCTGTCCATCCTGACAACAAGGGGACCCTGGACACCTGCTGGAACCTGCTCTTCAAATCTGATAAGGAAGGCACTTGATAAGAGTAGTCTTTTTAAACTTGTACAAGCCATCACATAGTACTTGTCAATGTAGTGTGTTACGAGATACTTGTGTACTCTTGTCAGGCTTAATGGCAGAAAACAATTAACAGGTGTGTGTTCTGGTTTCATTTAGTGCAGCTCTTCTGAGAAGTGGAGCAGGTGCCAGACTGCTTATCAATGGGCCAGGCAAATATGCCAGATGGGAAAGCGGGTTGAGCCTATGAGTTTTGATAGAGCCAAGTAAACAAAAAAGGGTACAAGCCAGAGAGAATGTACTTTAGAGAGAGGAAAACAACACCATTTAGAGAATGAGGCAACCATCAAGTTCTGGGATGTCCTCAGAAACCAAGGAAATGGACAAGATGCCAGGTCAGAGTAGGTGAACTGAATTCATCTCACTGGAATGAACAATTTTTGAGACAAAAGGCCCAATAAAGTAGGAAGGAAAGTAGACTTAGAGACTTGCAGACCCCAAAGAAGAGCAGAAAGGGAGATTGTCTGGGCAGGAAGTGAAGACTGTGTATTTAGAAGATGAAGTATGTATAAGGATCAAGGGTCTAGATAAGTAATATGAAGCTGGAGGTCAAGATCAGAAGAACGGATTCTGGCCAACTGCCAAAATAGCATGTAGGGAGCAGTGGGTCTCCTTCAGCCTGGTGCAACCCCAAAAGGTCATGGGAAGGTCAAGTGGGTAAAGGAGACTGGGGGTTGGAGGGGATGAGACTGGACCAAATGACTGATATTTATAATCATTCTTAGATTTATGAATCAAGTACAAAACCAGGAATCAAGACATAACCAGGAACCAAGTCTGATTCTTTTAACCAGATGCTAGATTTCAGTTTGGGAAAATTAGAAAATAAAAAATAAAAAAGCTCTTCTCTCTTCCTCCATCAGTTCAGTATAATTCAGTTCAGTCGCTCAGTCGTGACCGACTCTCCGCGACCCCATGAATCACAGCACGCCAGGCCTCCCTATCCATCACCAACTCGAGGAGGTCACTCAAACTCATGTCCACAGAGACGGTGATGCCATCCAGCCATCTCATTCTCGGTTGTCCCCTTCTCCTCCTGCCCACAACCTTTCCCAGCATCAGAGTCTTTTCCAGTGAGTCACTCGTCACATGAGGTGGCCAAAGTATTGGAGTTTCAGCTTTAGCATCAGTCCTTCCAATGAACACCCAGGATCGATCTCCCTTAGAATGGACTGGTTGGATCTCCTTGCAGTCCAAGGGACTCTCAAGAGTCTTCTCCAACACCACAGTTCAAAAGCATCAATGCTTCGGCGATCAGCTTTCTTCACATTCCAACTCTCACATCCATCCATGACCACGGGAAAAACCATACCCTTGACTAGACAGACCTTGGTTGGCAAAGTAATGTCTCTGCTTTTTAATATACTATCAAGGTTGGTCATAACTTTCCTTTCAAGGAGTAAGCGAGTTTAATTTCATGACTGCAATCAGCATCTGCACTGATTTTGGAGCCCCAAAAAATAAAGTCTGACACAGTTTCCACTGTTTTCCCATTTATTTCCAATGAAGTGATGGGACCAGATGCCATGATCTTTGTTTTCTGAATGTTGAGCTTCAAGCCAACTTTTTCACTCTCCTCTTTCACTTTCATCAGGAAGCTTTTGAGTTCCTCTTCACTTTCTGCCATAAGGGTAGTGTCATCTGCATATCTGAGATTATTGATATTTCTCCCAGCAATCTTGATTCCAGCTTGTGCTTCTTCCAGCCCAGCGTTCCTCATGATGTACTCTGCATATAAGTTAAATAAGCAAGGTGACAATATACAGCCTTGACACACTCCTTTTCCTATTTGGAACCAGTCTGTTGTTCCATGTCCAGTTCTGACTGTTGCTTCCTGACCTGCATACAGGTTTCTCAAGAGTCAGGTCAGGTGGTCTGGTATTCCCATCTCTTTCAGAATGTTCCACAGTTTATTGTGATCCACACAGTCAAAGGCTTTGGCATAGTCAATGAAGCAGAAATAGATGGTTTTCTGGAACTCTCTTGCTTTTTCCATGATCCAGCGGATGTTGGCAATTTGATCTCTGGTGCCTCTGCCTTTTCTAAAACCTGCTTGACCATCTGGGAGTTCACGGTTCACATATTGCTGGAGCCTGAATTGGAGAATTTTTAGCATGACTTTACTAGCGTGTGAGATGAGTGCAATTGTGTGTTAGTTTGAGCATTTTTGGCATTGTCTTTCTTTGGGATTGGAATGCAGACTGACCTTTTCCAGTCCTGTGGCCACTGCTGAGTTTTCCAAATTTGCTGGCATATTGAGTGCAGCACTTTCAGAGCATCATCTTTCAAGATTTGAAATAGCTCAACTGGAATTCCATCACCTCCACTAGGTTTGTTCGTAGTGATGCTTTCTAAGGCCCACTTGACTTCACATTCCAAGATGTCTGGCTCTAGGTCAGGGATCACGTTATCGTGACTATCTTGCTCGTGAAGATCTTTTTTGTACAGTTCTTCTGTGTATTCTTGCCACCTCTTCTTAATATCTTCTGCTTCTGTTAGGTCCATACCATTTCTGTCCTTTATCGAGCCCATTTTTGCATGAAATGTTCCCTTGGACTCTCTAATTTGTTTTTCCTATTCTGTTGTTTTCCTCTATTTCTTTGCATTGATCACTGAGGAAGGCTTTCTTATCTCTCCTTGCTATTCTTTGGAACTCTGCATTCAGATGCTTATATCTTTCCTTTTCTCCTATGCTTTTCGCTTCTCTTCTTTTCACAGCTATTTGTAAGGCCTCCTCAGACAGCCATTTTGCTTTTTTGCATTTATTTCCATGGGGATGGTCTTGGTCCCTGTCTCCTGTACAATGTCACGAACCTCAATCCAGAGTTCATCAGGCACTCTGTCTATCAGATCTAGTTCCTTACATCTATTTCTCACTTCCACTGTATAATCATAAGGGATTTGATTTAGGTCATACCTGAATGGTCTAGTGGTTTTCCCTACTTTCTTCAATTTAAGTCTGAATTTGGCAATAAGGAGTTCATGATCTGAGCCACAGTCAGCTGCTGGTCTTGTTTTTGCTAACTGTATACAGCTTCTCCATCTTTGGCTGCAAAGAATAATCAATCTGATTTCGGTTGACCATCTGTTGATGTCCACGTGTAGAGTCTTCTCTTGTGTTGTTCGAAGAGGGTGTTTGCTATGACCAGTGCGTTCTCTTGACAAAATTCTATTAGCCTTTGAGTCTTCTCCAGCACCACAGTTCAAAAGCATCCATTCTTTGGCAATCAGCTTTCTTCACAGTCCAATTCTTACATCCATGCATGACCACTGGTAAAACCATAGCCTTGACTTGACAGACCTTTGTTGACAAAGTAATGTCTCTACTTTTTAATATGCTGTCTAGGTTGGTCATAAGTTTCCTTCCAAGGAGTAAGCATCTTTTAATTTCATGGCTGCAATCACTATCTGCAGTGATTTTGGAGCCCCTCAAAATAAAGTCTGACTTTGTTTCCACAGTTTCCCCATCTATTTCCCATGAAGTGATGGGACCAGATGCCATGATCTTAGTTTTCTGAATGTTGAGCTTTAAGCCAACTTTTTCACTCTACTCTTTTACTTTTATCAAGAAGCTTTTGAGTTCCTCTTCACTTTCTGCCATAAGGGTGGTGTCATCTGCATATCTGAGGTTATTGATATTTCTCCCGTCTATCTTGATTCCAGCTTGTGCTTCTTCCAGCCCAGCGTTCCTTGTGATGTACTCTGCATAGAAGTTAAATAAGCAGGGTGACAATGTACAACCTTGACGTACTCCTTTTCCTATTTGGAACCAGTCTGTTGTTCTATGTCCAGTTCTAACTATTGCTTCCTGACCTGCATATAGGTTACTCAATAGGCAGGTGAGGTGGTCTGGTATTCCCATCTCTTTCAGTATTTTTCACAGTTTATTGTGATCCCCTCAGTTAAAGGCTTTGGTATAGTCAATAAAGCAGAAATAGATATTTTCCTGGAACTCTTGCTTTTTCGATGATCCGTCTGATTTACCCTCAGTGTCTCCCAAATCAAAGCTCTATTGTGTTGGCCCAAAAGTTCATTTGGATTTTTCCATACGATAGTGTAGGAAAACCAAACAAACTTTTTGGCCAACTCCTTTCAAACCCACATAATCTCTTTTATTAAAATTATTTATGTTGGGCATTCATCATTTTTGCAATCTTTTTTTTAAAGAATTACTAAATTTATAGTTTTAAAATAATAAAACACCAGCAACTTTTTTGTTCAGAGGAAAAAAATATTGCAAATGTCTACACTTTTTATGATGGACCCATCCAGAAATCATATTGGATAAAAGAGAGAACCTTTGGAAACTATAAAACACAGAGCAATTTCACTTGTTCACTTACTTGTTTCTAAAGGTTGTTCATTGAAGTGAGTCTGGAAGTGACATTTCAGTTCATCAGCTATCAACACACATTTTAGGAAGAGCTCTTTTTCAGAATTTGAGAAGGTTAAAGCTAAAGCATGCCATCAATCTGTTATGTGTTTGCCAGAAAGCCAAATGCAATAAAGTTCATGTGATGAAAGAAAAACAGAAGAGTGATAACTTTGGCCCTTGCAGGCCAGAGTTACTTAAACACTGAATGAGAGTTTTTCAAGTGGAACAAAAATGTGCAGTTTTTCAGGTCTAGTAAATTCAAGATAAAAAATAGACAGGATTTTATATGTGAATGTGATTTTCTTGTCTTATCATCATTGGTTTATATATTTTATATTGCTTTTTTTTTGTAGGGGATGGAGTCTTGGTTTGTCTTATGGTCTTTCCTTCAGAACCAATTCTCAGAACTTAAGAAATGCGTCCTCATGTCCCTGGATTTTTGCATGGGCTTTTCCTTCTTCCTGAAACACCTCTCCCCTCCCCCTTTTCACTATTCAGCTCCTCTCACCCTTGCAGAAGCAGATCTATAGTTTTTTCATCTTCACCCTGGCAAGTGCCCCTACTGGACATTTTCTGAACTGTAGGCATTTATTGTAATGTTCTGCTGTCTACCTCACTTGATCCTAAGCTCCATTAGGAAAATGAGCACTTTTTGCTTGTTATTGTATTTGTCATATCTGCACACGTGCTCAGTTGCTTTAGTCATGTCTGATTCTTTGTGACCACATTGACTGTAGCCACAAGGACACTCTGTCCATTGGATTCTCCAGGCAAGAATACTGGAATGGGTTACCATTCCCTTCTCCAGGGGATCTTCATGACCCAGGGATCAAACCTGTATCTCTTATGTCTCCTGCATTGGCAGATGAGATCTTTACCACTAACACACCTGGGAAGACCCTATCATACCTGGTTCAGTAACAATTTGCGAAAAGAATAAATGTGTGTGATGTGTGTGTCAGCATGTGTGTAATCTGTGTGTCTAAGTGTACATGTGTAATGGGCATGTCTAGGTGTATAGGTATATGTTTGTGTCTAGGTTATAAGGTATATGTTTGTATGTGTGCAGCGTGCATGGCTCTGTGTATGTGTGTGTGTGCGTGCATGTTCTTTCCAGAGTGATCCACAGGAGACTAGAATGCTATGGGAAGAATGAAAGGGCACATCCATTGTAATAAATAACTCAAGGGGGACCTGGCACAGAGTGTCAGAGCCCTCCTGGACTTGCCTGTTACACTTAGGATGTTCTGGGCAAGGACAGCTCTGAGATAGTTTTAGAACACAAAGTTCAGACTACAGAAGGGCACAGCTAGAGAATTAATGTGTTCAGTAAACTATCATGGTAGGAGGAAAGAGGCATATTCCAGGTCAAGACCAACATTTGTATAAGACGTTTGAGATTTCCTAAAGATGAATGAAGAGGTAGACTGTGAAATTTTGACTCTCAGAGGCAGGAAGTCAGCAACTCTCAGCTGAAGAGCAAAGCTGGCAATAGGGTACACCGTGGAAAGCTCTTGATCATTTTTCCCTGTGTGAAATATTGAATTTGTCATGTTTATATCCAGTTTCAAGCTTTGTTTGTTGCATCATAATTTCTCCTATATAACCAACCCCACGCCATGAATGACGTACGTTAACATCATTCATCTTTATGTTGGTGGTGCTTTTGAAGAGGAATTGAAGAATGGGGTTGTAAAGTGCTGTAGCCAACCTGGTCTGAGGAAGCAACAGTCCTGGATTTCCTGGTTGCAAAGTAAAATGAAAAGATACCCAAGAGAGTGCTGAGAGTGAGCAATAAAAACACCCACAATACAAGTGAATAAAGACTCTGATGGGAAAGAAGCTTCCTTTTACCCAAGACCACAGGAGAAATTTGATCTTGGAAGAGGAAGGTAGAAAGTAGACTCTTGGGAATAGGCAGAATATCAGGGAACGGAGGGATGAGGAAGATGTGAGGAGTTAAGATTAAACATTATGAAACATCATTGATAAGTAAGGCCAGACCTTGGCCAGGAAGGGAATGAACTAGGGAGGTTTCTGAGCATCAGAACAGGGGCATCAGATCTGTGGTTCAGGACGAAAGCTCTGGTATCCATGTGAAACATGAAAGGGAGTAGAATATGACATGAGAATGAGACCAGCTGAAATATCAGAACATCAATGTACAAAAATAAATGCTGATCTTTCAAAAGAAAATCTATATCTAAATCTTTTCTATACCTGTTTTAAAATTTAACCATGTACCTTTTTGGGGGGAAATAGTGGGAAATGTTAACTTTATCGGTATACCAAGAAGGGTGATTCATATTAAGAAATTGTGTAACTGGGGTAGATGGATATCCCACACTGGCTGCACTGAACAGAACTCGATCACCAGGAAATGTGAAAATGATATCTGTTGTGTGCTCAATGAATGTCTTTAGACTATAAGAAAAGGAAAAATAAAGAAAATATTATGCCTTGTTCAGAATCTATTTTTTCTACCATCCTTATCCTCATACTTGGTAGGCATAGAGTTTATAAACTTGTAAAACCAGTTTTATGATCTGAGATATCTTCCTGATAATAGCTCTGCCAGAATTAAATACTAGATGAGCAACCTTCAAGGTCACTTATTGGATTCAGTTGTATGGCAGTTTATATAAAATGTATATTACACAAGATCCATATATTTAGGAAACAGGTTGATTTTATCCTGAAAGTAGATTAATTGCTTTAATATTTCCAAGCTTCACTACATTCTTGGGTATATAACATCATTGATTTCATCTCATCTTTTTACTGATTTAAATATAAAGAAGACTGATTAATTACAAAATGCCTATTCCTTTGGTAGATTTTTAAATTTATGGTGGCAAAGCTCTTGATATTTACAGATTTTTATTATTTTTGATTGGTCTTTATTTTTTAGATATATTCTAACCTGAAAATGTGATCTCTAACTGCAAACTTAAGGAAAATACTATGCCATGTTGCTCTTAAGCCCCAAAAGCATTTGTCTAGAGGAAATACAGAGAATCGGTATGAAGTGTCAGAAGGGCTTTCTAAGGAAGGACCTATAACTATTCTCCTTACAGAGATACATGTAACATCTTTAAATGACTCACATAGAAATAGGCACAACCAGACTTGAATTCAAGTCCACCTAACCATAAAGTCCACGTTCTTAACCACTGTATTGTATTGTCTTTTTACAAAAACAAAGCAATGAATATTTAGGCATTTTGTCCTTCCTTTATTTATTCATTTAGCACCTACAATATGAATTTTATCAGACACCAGAAATGCAAAGATAAAAAAGCCAAAGTCTTTGTTCTAATGGATTTCATGTATATATATTATGATATCAAAATAAAGATGAAGCTACACTTGAATATTTCTTTGAAGTGTCGTTTTTTGAGCATTTAGTTGACAGCCAATGGTACAACATAAAAGATTGTTTTAAAAAGGGAGTGGGAAATCAGTTTTGGAATGAAAAAAGACAGGAGATACTTCCTCACACACATTAGTTACTGTTTCAAAGTCTACATATAAAATTTTGAAATGGCTGGTTACTCAAAATTCTTAAATTAATGGTTTCTAATGGAGAAAGCAAGAGAGTTTCAGAAAAACATCTATTTCTGCTTCATTGACTATGCCAAAGCCTTTGACTGTGTCGATCACAATAAACTGTGGAACATTCTGAAAGAGATGCGAATCCCAGACCACCTGATCTGCCTCTTGAGAAACCTGTATGCAGGTCAGGAAGCAACAGTCAGAACTGGACATGGAACAACAGACTGGTTCCAAATAGGAAAAGGTGTACGTCAAGGTTGTATATTGTCACCTTGCTTATTTAACTTATATGCAGAGTACATCATGAGGAACACTGGGCTGGAGGAAGCACAAGCTGGAATCAAGATTGCCGGGAGAAATATCAATAACCTCAGATATGCAGATGACACCACCCTTATGGCAGAAAGTGAAGAGGAACTCAAAAGCCTCTTGATGAAAGTGAAAGAGGAGAGTGAAAAGGTTGGCTTGAAGCTCAACATTCAGAAAACAAAGATCATGGCATCTGGTCCCATCACTTCATGGGAAATAGATGGAAAAACAGTGGAAACACTGTCAGACTTTAATTTTTGGGGCTCCAAAATCACTGCAGATGCTAATTGCAGCCATGAAATTAAAAGACCCTTGCTCCTTGGAAGGAAAGTTATGACCAACCTTGATAGTATGTTAAAAAGCAGAGACATTACTTTGCCAACAAAGGTCCGTCTAGTCAAGGGTATGGTTTTTCCCGTGGTCATGTATGGATGTGAGAGTTGGACTGTGAAGAAAGCTGATCGCTGAAGAATTGATGCTTTTGAACTGTGGTGTTGGAGAAGACTCTTGAGAGTCCCTTGGACTGCAAGGAGATCCAACCAGTCCATTCTAAGGGAGATCGATCCTGGGTGTTCATTGGAAGGACTGATGCTAAAGCTGAAACTCCAATACTTTGGCCACCTCATGCGACGAGTTGACTCACTGGAAAAGACTCCGATGCTGGGAAAGGTTGGGGGTGGTAGGAGAAGGGGACGACGGAGAATGAGATGGCTGGATGGCATCACCGACTCTGTGGACATGAGTTTGAGTGTACTCCGGGAGTTGGTGATGGACAGGGAGGCCTGGCGTCCTGTGATTCATTGGGTCGCAGAGAGTCGGACATGACTGAGCGACTGAACTGAACTGAAACTAACAATCCTTTTTTGCTATTAAGAACAATATTCTAAAAATCGGTTGATATCTCAATTTAGCTGTCAAAAACTTATCGAATTCATAATTTACAAAAGTGGTTAAAAAATAGATAGAAATTTTAAACTAGTGCAAATCTACAGTCATGGACTTCCTCAAATTTCAGACACTGAGCATCTCCTGCTCCATCTCTCAGCACTGTCTCTTGTGTTCTGTTCTGTGTGTTCTTGTTTCTACTTCCAGATGTCTCTTCTTTTCAGAGACGGGTCATAACAGGTCCCCCCATCCATACACTGAACCAAACAAGGAGAAAAGAGCATTGTTTCACTCAAACAGTAAACAAAGTCCAAGTCATTACTCTGATTAAACCTCTTTAGGTTACACACCTATTCACGACTAAATCACTGTGCAATGGTGGTGACAATCAGCTTAAACTTGTCTGGAGTGGACTTGAGATTTGGATCAATTTCACAAAACCTTCACAGGTACTGTGAACACAAAGAACAATACCTACAAGTATACCCTGACAGATAATAGAAAATACCCAGTTGTGGATGTGAACAGTGATAGAAGCAAGGTCCAGTGCTGTAAAGAGCAATATTGCATCAGTTCAGTTCAGTCGCTCAGTCGTGTCCGACTCTCCGCGACCCAATGAATCACAGCACGCCAGGTCTCCCTGTCTATCACCAACTCCCGGAGTACACTCAAACTCATGTCCACAGAGTCGGTGATGCCATCCAGCCATCTCAATCTCCGTCGTCCCCTTCTCCTCCCGCCCCCAACCTTTCCCAGCATCAGAGTCTTTTCCAGTGAGTCAACTCGTCGCATGAGGTGGCCAAAGTATTGCAGTTTCAGCTTTAGCATCAGTCCCTCCAATGAACATCCAGGATTGATCTCCTTTAGAATGGACTTGTTGGATCTCCTTGCAAGCCAAGGGACTCTCAAGAGTCTTCTCCAACACCACAGTTCAAAAGCATCAATTCTTCGGCGATCAGCTTTCTTCACAGTCCAACTCTCACATCCATACATGACCACGGGAAAAACCATTGCCTTGACTAGACGGACCTTGGTTGGCAAAGTAATGTCTCTGCTTTTTAATATACTATCAAGGTTGGTCATAACTTTCCTTCCAAGGAGCAAGCGTCTTTTAATTTCATGGCTGCAAACAGCATCTGCAGCGATTTTGGAGCCCCAAAAATTAAAGTCTGACACTTTTTCCACTGTTTTTCCATCTATTTCCCATGAAGTGATGGGACCAGATGCCATGATCTTTGTTTTCTGAATGTTGAGCTTCAAGCCAACCTTTTCACTCTCCTCTTTCACTTTCATCAAGAGGCTTTTGAGTTCCTCTTCACTTTCTGCCATAAGGGTGGTGTCATCTGCATATCTGAGGTTATTGATATATCTCCTGGCAATCTTGATTCCAGCTTTGTGCTTCTTCCAGCCCAGCGTTCCTCATGATGTACTCTGCATATAAGTTAAATAAGCAAGGTGACAATATACAACCTTGACGTACACCTTTTCCTATTTGGAACCAGTCTGTTGTTCCATGTCCAGTTCTGACTGTTGCTTCCTGACCTGCATACAGGTTTCTCAAGAGGCAGGTCAGGTGGTCTGGTATGCCCATCTCTTTCAGAATGTTCCACAGTTTATTATGATCCACACAGTCAAAGGCTTTGGCATAGTCAATGAAGCAGAAATAGATGGTTTTCTGAAACTCTCTTGCTTTCTCCATGATCCAGCGGATGTTGGCAATTTTATCTCTGATGCCTCTGCCTTTTCTAAAACCTGCTTGAACATCTGGGAGTTCATGGTTTACATACTGCTGAAGCCTGGCTTGGAGAATTTTGAGCATGACTTTACTAGTGTGTGAGATGAGTGCAATTGTGTGGTAGTTTGAGCATTCTTTGGCATTGCCTTTCTTTGGGATTGGAATGAAGACTGACCTCTTCCAGTCCTGTGGCCACTGCTGAGTTTTCCAAATCTGCTGGCATATTGAGTGCAGCACTTTCACAGCATCATCTTTCAAGACTTGAAATAGCTCAACTGGAATTCCATCACCTCCACTAGGTTTGTTCGTAGTGATGCTTTCTAAGGCCCACTTGACTTCACATTCCAAGATGTCTGGCTCTAGGTCAGTGATCACGTTATCGTGACTATCTTGGTCACGAAGATCTTTTTTGTACAGTTCTTCTGTGTATTCCTGCCACCTCTTCTTAATATCTTCTGCTTCTGTTAGGTCCATACCATTTCTGTCCTTATCGAGCCCATCTTTGCATGAAATGTTCCCTTGGAATCTCTAATTTTCTTGAAGAGGTCTCTTGTTTTTCCTATTTTGTTGTTTTCCTCTATTTCTTTGCATTGATCACTGAGGAAGGCTTTCTTATCTCTCCTTGCTATTCTTTGGAACTCTGCATTCAGATGCTTATATCTTTCCTTTTCTCCTTTGCTTTTCGCCTCTCCTTTTCACAGCTATTTGTAAGTTCTCCTCAGACAGACATTTCGCTCTTTTGCATTTCTTTTCCATGGGGATGGTCCTGGTCCCTGTCTCCTGTACAATGTCATGAACCTCCGTCCAGAGTTCATCAGGCACTCTATCAATCAGATCTAGTCCCTTAAATCTATTTCTCACTTCCACTGTATAATCATACGGGATTTGATTGAGGTCATATCTGAATGGTCTAGTGGTTTTCCCTACTTTCTTCAATTTAAGTCTGAATTTCGCAACCCAAATAAGACGGTAGGTATTGCGAGGGGGCATCAGAAGGCAGACAAACTGAAATCATAATCACAGGAAACTAGCCGATCTGATCACATGGACCACAGCCGAATGTAGTCCACTGGAGAAGGGAATGGCAAACCACTTCAGTATACTTGCCTTGAGAACCCCATGAACAGTAACAA
Organism: Moschus berezovskii; assembly: GCF_049115385.1. Taxonomy (NCBI): domain Eukaryota; kingdom Metazoa; phylum Chordata; class Mammalia; order Artiodactyla; family Moschidae; genus Moschus; species Moschus berezovskii. Next base: position 73,907,490 of record NC_142466.1, on the reverse strand, counting down.
AGGGCAAAATGATAGGATACTGATTGAGGAATTTCCCAGGTCGGTAGGTGCCCAGTATGCTACTGGAGCTCAGTGGAGAAATAACTCTAGAAGGAATAAAGGAATGGAGCAAAAGCAAAACCAATATCCAGTTGTGGATGTGACCAGTGATAGAAGCAAGATCCGGTGCTGTAAAGAGCAATATTGCATAGGAACCTGGAATGTTAGGTCCATGAATCAAGGCAAATTGGAGGTGGTCAAACAGGAGATGGCAAGAGTGAACATAGACATTGTAGGAATCAGTGAATTAAAATGGTTGGAATGGGTGAATTTAACTCAGATGACCATTATATCTACTACTGTGGGCAGGAATCCCTTAGAAGAAATGGAGTAGCCATCATGGTCAACAAAAGAGTCCGAAATGCAGTACTTGGATGCAATCTTAAAAACGACAGAATGATTTCTGTTCTTTTCCAAGACAAACCATTCAATATTACAGTAATCCAGGCCTATGCCCCAACCAGTAATGCTGAAGAAGCCGAAGTTAATCAGTTCTATGAAGACCTACAAGACCTTTTAGAACTAACACCCAAAAAAGATGTCCTTTTCAATATAGGGGGCTGGAATGCAAAAGTAGGAAGTCAAGAAACACCTGGAATAACAGGCAAATTTGGCCTTGGAGCACGGAATGAAGCAGGGCAAAGGCTAATAGACTTTTGTCAAGAGAAGCACTGGTCATAGCAAACACCCTCTTCCAACAACACAAGAGAAGACTCTACACATGGACATCACCAGATGGTCAACACTGAAATCAGATTGATTATATTCTTTGCAGCCAAAGATGGAGAAGCTGTATACAGTTAGCAAAAACAAGACCAGGAGCTGACTGTGGCTCAGATCATGAATTCCTTATTGCCAAATTCTGACTGAAATTGAAAAAAGTAGGGAAAACCACTAGACCATTCAGATATGACCTAAATCAAATCCCTTATGATTATACAGTGGAAGTGAGAAATAGATTTAAGGGACTAGATCTGATAGATAGAGTGCCTAATGAACTCTGGACGGAGGTTCGTGACATTGCAGACAGGGACCAAGACCATCCCCATGGAAAAGAAATGCAAAAAAGCAAAATGGCTGTCTGAGGAGGCCACAAATAGCTGTGAAAAGAAGAGAAGCAAAAAGCAAAGGAGAAAAGGAAAGATATAAGCATCTGAATGCAGAGTTCCAAAGAATAGCAAGGAGAGATAAGAAAGCCTTCCTCAGTGATCAATGCAAAGAAATAGAGGAAAACAACAGAATAGGAAAAACAAGAAATCTCTTCAAGAAAATTAGAGATTCCAAGGGAACATTTCATGCAAAGATGGGCTCGATAAAGGACAGAAATGGTATGGACCTAACAGAAGCAGAAGATATTAAGAAGAGGTGGCAGGAATACACAGAAGAACTGTACAAAAAAGATCTTCACGACCAAGATAGTCACGATAACGTGATCACTGACCTAGAGCCAGACATCTTGGAATGTGAAGTCAAGTGGGCCTTAGAAAGCATCACTACGAACAAAGCTAGTGGAGGTGATGGAATTCCAGTTGAGCTATTTCAAGTCTTGAAAGATGATGCTGTGAAAGTGCTGCACTCAATATGCCAGCAGATTTGGAAAACTCAGCAGTGGCCACAGGACTGGAAAAGGTCAGTCTGCATTCCAGTCCCAAAGAAAGGCAATGCCAAAGAATGCTCAAACTACCACACAATTGCACTCATCTCACATGCTAGTAAAGTCATGCTCAAAATTCTCCAAGCCAGGCTTCAGCAATATGTGAACCGTGAACTCCCAGATGGTCAAGCAGGTTTTAGAAAAGGCAGAGGCACCAGAGATCAAATTGCCAACATCTGCTGGATCATGGAGAAAGCAAGAGAATTCCAGAAAAACATCTATTTCTGCTTCATTGACTATGCCAAAGCCTTTGACTGTGTCGATCACAATAAACTGTGGAACATTCTGAAAGAGATGGGAATACCAGACCACCTGACCTGCCTCTTGAGAAACCTGTATGCAGGTCAGGAAGCAACAGTTAGAACTGGACATGGAACAACAGACTGGTTCCAAATAGGAAAAGGAGTGCGTCAAGGCTGTATATTGTCACCTTGCTTATTTAACTTATATGCAGAGTACATCATGAGGAACACTGGGCTGGAGGAAGCACAAGCTGGAATCAAGATTGCCGGGAGAAATATCAATAACCTCAGATATGCAGATGACACCACCCTTATGGCAGAAAGTGAAGAGGAACTCAAAAGCCTCTTGATGAAAGTGAAAGAGGAGAGTGAAAATGTTGGCTTAAAGCTCAACATTCAGAAAACAAAGATCATGGCATCTGGTCCCATCACTTCATGGGAAATAGATGGAAAAACAGTGGAAACAGTGTCAGACTTTATTTTTTTGGGCTCCAAAATCGCTGCAGATGCTGATTGCAGCCATGAAATTAAAAGACGCTTGCTCCTTTGAAGGAAAGTTATGACCAACCTTGATAATATATTGAAAAGCAGAGACATTACTTTGCCAACCAAGGTCTGTCTAGTCAAGGCTATGGTTTTTCCCGTGGTCATGTATGGATGTGAGAGTTGGACTGTGAAGAAAGCTGATCGCCGAAGAATTGATGCTTTTGAACTATGGTGTTGGAGAAGACTCTTGAGAGTCCCTTGGCTTGCAAGGAGATCCAACAAGCCCATTCTAAGGGAGATCGATCCTGGGTGTTCATTGGAAGGACTGATGCTAAAGCTGAAACTGCAATTCTTTGGCCACCTCATGCGACGAGTTGACTCACTGGAAAAGACTCTGATCCTGGAAAGGTTGGGGGCGGGAGGAGAAGGGGACGACAGAGAATGAGATGGCTGGATGGCATCACCGACTCTGTGGACATGGGTTTGAGTGAACTCCAGGAGTTGGTGATGAACAGGGAGGCCTCGCGTGCTGTGATTTATGGGGTGCGGAGAGTCGGACACGACTGAGCGACTGAACTGAACTGAACTGAACCTAAAAGTTTTCAAAGATTTAATTATTATAAAGTGCTTATATATTTTAATATTGTATCCTTGAAAATTGTCTCTTTGAAAAGATCTTCAATTTTAAAATCTAAACAAAGGTGAATTGTAATATACTTCAATTCAACTTAATTTTGTGTGGAAAGCATTTTTAAAATAAAAAACAAGTGTAATCACTATAGTCTGAATGTGTGTTTCTTCTCAGTTGATTATTTCTAGGGAACTGATAATAGTTCTCATTCATTCTGTGAATTCAAGCACAGCCCTACAAGTCCTATCTTGGAGGAAATGCAAAGTCTTCAAACTGAACGCCCAATGTGAATAAAACCATGGCCCATTCTTCCACCAGAAAATTCACTGATTTCTATTAAAGCTAATTGCAAATGAATGGAAATGGAAAAGAAGATCCCAATTTACTGGATTACTTTATAAAGTATCCTTTGAGAACATAAACTCCAAGAATTCTGACTAAAATACTTATCATCTTTTCCTAAAACTTTCACTAACTAATATACTTCATTAGAGCTCTGATGACCAAGGAAGATCCACAGTTAAGAAGTCAAGAGATTCAGTGAAGAGCAGGGGAGCTTTGCTGAGCCAAGTAAGGGAGGGACTGAATAGCATTTCAGACTCAGAGAGGAAGAATAGAGTTTAGAGATTTGCAGTCCATGCATATTCTGAGTGAGACCCCTGAATAACAGAGGGAATCATTGACTTGCCCAAGATGAACAATGGTCCTCAATCCCAGTTCTCTGTTGTGACACCAGATAAGGACTAAATTTCAAGCCCCTACACATCTCTGTCTCTTACTGGAGTCCCTTCTTAAAAATATAGTAAGCATTTTATTCACACTCCTATTCTCTGGTAGCTGCATTAAATACAAAGCATCTTTTTATGGTGATATTTGATGATAAAGACAGGATATGACCTGTTCCTTAATAATAGGTATTCCATAAATACTTACTGAATCTATTATACTTCAATGCATTTTAAAATACTTTGGAATGTATTCTGAAATTATATGACTGGAGCCATTCCAGTCATATATTTTTCCAGCACAAGGTATGTCTGAAAGAGAAAGATATTACATCAGGAAATTTTGCTGTCTTCTAATTCAACAGATTTAGTGAGCAATATTAGTGTAAGAAGTGTTTTTATGGAGAGACGAGAGCTTTCTCTTTTTTATTTTTATTGCGCTTCTTTTCAGTATCTGTACTTAGCATATGCACAATTACATCTGAAGAAGTTTACTTTAAGAAAGCTATCTGAAGTCATATTCTAAATATTGAGGTCATGGGATTTCTTGGTGGTTAAGAATCTGCCTTCCAATGCAGGGGATGCAGATTCAATCCTTGGTGGTGGGGAGGACTAAGATTCCGCATGCAGCAACGAAGAGCCTGCACACTGCAGTGAAGATTCTATGTGCCACAACAAACACCCAACTCTAACGAAAAATAAACATTTAAGAAAGAGATACATATGGGAGTCATAACATTTCTTGCAACGTGGTCCATGTATTTGGTTATTGTAATAATCTCACCATTTCGTATATTTGAAAGGACACTCAGGACTGCATTGAACATACTCACAAATATTTTTTATCTGAAGCAAAAGAATACAGGGCTGCAAGAGAAAAATAGTAAAGGAAAGCCCTGAGGGTTGAAACGTGCCCAGGCACATGCTCCTCAGGGTCCTTATGTGCAAAGACACATTTGACTCTGGATTAAACCACCAAATCTGTGCAGTGAATCTTGGGCTTGAGAAAGTTCAAACAAACATTCCAGTGGGGTTCTTTACGCCCAGCTGGTCACACAGTTAAATGGGCTGTGTACACAGTGATGCCAGATGAAAACTGACATTTACTTACCATAATGTAATTCACAGCATTAGAAACATTGAGAATTACAGTATTTTATTTCTTTGTCCATCTAGTCAAAGCTATGGTTTTTCTTGTAGTCATGTACGGATATAAGAGTTGGACCATAAAGAAGGCTACGCACCAAAGAATTGAAGATTTTGAACTGTGGTGCTGGAGAAAACTCTTGAGAGTCTATTGGACAGCAAGAAGATCAAATCAGACAATCCTAAAGAAAATCAACCCTGAATATTCACTGGAAGGACTGGTTCTGAAGCTGAAGGTCCAAAACTTTGGTCACCTGATGCAAAGAACCGACTCATTGGAAAAGATCCTGATGCTGGGAAAGACTAAAGGCAAGAGAAGAAGGTATGTCAGAGGATGAGATGGTTGGTTGGCATCACTGACTCAGTGGACATGAGTTGGAGCAAATTCCAGGAGATAGTGAAGGACAGGGAAGCCTGATATACTGCAGTTCATGAGGTTGCAAAGAGTTGACACAACCTAGTGACTGAAAAACAACAACCACAAAAACTTAGCAAGAGTATTTTGAATAGTTTCCACCTTCTCCCCAGTTCTGGATGACCATACAGCTCCTAACGTTCAGCAACAGCTAGAGGAACTGGAAGTGATACTGATGAGAATACAGCATCAGGGTACGTTCCTCTATTAAAAAACACACATTGCAGCACCAACTACAATAGCAAAGACATAGAAGCAACCTAAGTGTCCATCAACAGGTGAATGGTACATATAAACAATGGAATATTAATCAACCATTAAAAAGAGTGGAACAATGCCACTTGTAGCAACGTGAATGCACCTAGGGATGATATGCAAAGTTAAGTCAGAGAAAGAGAAATATTATGTGATTTATATGTGGAATCTAAAATGAAAATGATATAAATGAACTTATATAAAAAATAGAGGCCCATAGACACAGAAAACAAACTGACAGTTACCAAAGGAGAAAGTGGATCATGCCTCTTTAGGGAAAGTAGCTTTTGGGGATAATAAGTTTCTTGGATGTTATACATTTATTACATATTTAATAATTACATAATTAAATATCTTGCTCTGATCTGATTAACCATGTTAAAAATGTGCAGAGTTCCTATCAAAAAACATACTTGAAAAAATGATTGTTATAGACATTCCAACATTCCTCCTCGCCTCAAATTATAAATGAAAGAGATCATGAAATTCCTATTTTTTGGTTACACAGGTCTAAGAAAGCACAATAATCACATGTTGTCATTTGCCCCTTTGCTTACTCTGAGTGGACCAGTACTGGGTGAAAACAAAAACACCAAAACACTACAAATAGAATTTTTATTCCTCCCAAACAATATAATGAGAGGAGTTGCTGATTATAAAATTCTCTTCACTCTCATTTAGTCACTCCCCCTATTAGACTGTGGCCTTTGCTCACATTGCCTTTCCCCAAGTACCTCCTGAACTGAACATGCCTGGGGCAGACTGAGCACCTGTAATTCGTGTAATAAATGAATGAGTGAAGTGTACTCTACCAGGATGCATTTTTGATCACCCAGACTGAAAGTCATCCCTCCCAATTTGCATTTCCGGAGTCCATGGTATGCACGTGGCCAGTGGTACTTGAAGAAAAAACAATGGTTGTTTCTCTCTCTTTTGAGCTTGTCTAGGGCCTTCCCCAGTGGTTCAGAGGTAAAGAATCTGCTTGCAGTGCAGGAGATGCAGGTTCAGTCCCTGTGTTTTGAAGATCCCCTGGAGAAGGAAATGACAACCCACTACAAGTATGCTTGTCTGCGAAATCCCATGCACAGAGGAGCCTGGCAGGCTACAGTCCAGGGATCACAAAGGAGCCAGACATAACTTAGCAACTCAAACACAAGTGAATAGCTCTATTTTCTTGTCTCCTGCATCCATCACTGGCAAATTGCCACTGGAGAAAATTTTGTTAAGAAGTTAATGCTACTGCATGTTAAGGATATATCAGAAAAAAAGTCAGAAAATCACCCTGGTTATTGTTCAAATAGGAGTCATAGAAATTTAGGAATTCATAAAATAGAGAACGTACTGCAGGCTGAGATAGTCATGATGTAGGCCTGAGATGGGCTGTGAAGAAAGCCTTATGGTATCAACAGGCTGAAGAGGTAAGGAGGATGTTTCCTGGAAGCAGATATAAGACGAATGAAAGCATAAATAACAAAAACACAGGAAACAGCGAGATGATCTTGGAGACTATAGTGGAACAGTGTGCTAAAGGAGAACTACAAGATGATGAAAAGAAGAAATACAGCCAAAGTTATAAATTGCAGGGGTCAAGGCTTTCATGTTTGTGTCACCACGTTTTTGTGAAAATATTTGAGACAATTTCTCGGAAAGCTACACCAGCATTTCATTTCGAGTCCTTCTTGGAAGCATCACTCTATTTTGTTAGTAGGTTTGCAGTTGAACTTGAGGAACATAACCTTACAAATGTGACCTGAACCAGGTTTGCCATCAGATTCTTGTCTAGATAGCTTTCTTTGTTAACTTTTTCTCATCACAGTCATTTTCATTTTACTGAAGTAAATCTCTCTAGTGGATGAATGCTAATACTATTTCTTTCTAAAGGAGAGTAAACTATTTGTTGTCCCCTACATCATAAGTAGTTTACTGAATAAATTATTTATGTTGTTGGTGGTGTTCAGTCACAAAGTTGTGTCCAACTCTTGTGACCCCATGGACTGCAGCACGCTAGGCCTCCCAGTCCATGACCTTCTCCAGGAGTTTGCCCAAATTCATGACCATTGAATTGGTGATGCTCTTCGACTAAATCACTTATAAACTCTGCCATTTTCTGGAGCATTATTGTTAAACAAAAGTGGTTAAGTTTAACTTAAGATATTTATTTTCACTGCTGAAAATATTAGTATTCTTGAATAGTGAAAAATATGTTTATAAGCCTCATCAAAGCATGCATTTATTTCCTAGGGTTGCCAAAACAAGTTACCACAAACTTGGACTGATTGAAAAATGAGAAATTTATTCTCTTATTGTTCTGGAGGCAGCACTCTATAATCAAGGTGTTGGCAGGGCCATGCTTTCTCTGAAGTCTTTGGTGGGGGGTACTTCTTCCTGTTTCCTCCAAGCTTTTCTGATTGCCAGCAATCTTGGTCATTCCTCGGCTTGTAGAGGCTTCACTCCAGCCACTGCCTCTGTCTTTGTGTGGTCTTCTCTGTGTATCTCTGCCTGTGTGGCTTCTCTTCCTATCTTAAAGACATAGTTAAAGACGTCCCTGGGAATCCAGTGGTTGAGATTCTGGGCTTCCACTGCAAAGGGCATGGGTTCAAACCTTGGTTGGGGAAGTAAGATATTGCATGTCACTAAAATAAAAAAAGACACAAATAATATAGGATTAAGGGTGCATTGTATTCTGTTATGACCTCATCTTAACTAATTGCATTTGCAATGACCCTATTTCTAAATAAGGTCACATTCTGAGATTTATGGGGCTAGGATTTCAATATGTATTTTGGGAGGGACACAATTCAACCTATAAATCATATTTATATGTTTCTTATAATTTTCCCTTTCCAAACACATATCACTGGATCTAAAAATATTGTTTTAGGACATAGAAGGTCATTGCCTTAAGTGAGCATTCTGTCTTGTAGTTGTATTATGTTTTCACTATAGAGACCAAAATGAGATCCTCCTCCTTCACCACAGATTTAAATTATAATGGAGCCACCTGCTTTTAGTTTCATTGCAATAATCTCCTTTCCCCAGGAGAATAGAGTTCCATTGCAGGAGACCTAGTTTTTTTTTTACTTTTACAATAAGAACACATTAAAAACTCATTCTCCAGCTATACATGTTTCCCTGATGCTCTTATTCTATTTTTGTAAATAACTTTAATATTTGTTTGCCTGGGTTCATCCACTCTCCATGTTAATGACGACTGTTATTAAAGGTCCACATCCATTAACTGTAATTCTGAATTACAAAGCATTCTAAAACAAGGACTGTCAAGACGCCAAAATCTGGCTGAACCTGAACTCAATAAACAATAAAACCTAAATTGTTTGATGGTATTTATAAAGTTTTTATCCTGTTTAATGTAAATACATATGTTTTTGCAGAAATCATAATTAGTACAGTATATGCATATACATGATATAACCTTTCTCACACATGAGAAACCCTGAATTATGAATCACATTTGGCACCAAGGACTTCAGATAAGGGGTTGTGGACCTAACCTACCAATCACTGAAAGTCAGTTGTCCAAGTGGATTATATTTTAGCCTCCATTCCTTACTAATAAATGTTTTACATCAACTGACATTAAAGCAATTAATCTAAGATATGTATAAATCTCCACTTACCAATGCTATGTTCAAAAAAGAGACTTTGTTACTAAACAAGAGTGTGTAACTCTTTCTTAATTACTCAAGAAGCGTTTCAGACAACAGCATTACCTCTAACACACACTATTATGAAGCCCATGGTAAATAACCTCCATTAAGCATCATTCATGCCATTGTTCAAATACGCTAGAACTACTGTTTCACTGAGAGAAATGGCAGATATGTGGGAGGTGTGGGCAATTGTGATTCTGCTTGTTGTTTGTGCATCTAAAGAACTACTTGTTCAATAAGGCCAACTGTTCAGAAGCAGCGATAGGATAAAAGATTACTCAGAAATCCAGCCTAGCTGTGCTGGATAAAACTCCTGAAGTCATAATCTAAGGAATTATGTGATGACAGCTTTACTGACCAAAGGAGCAGATTGATGATTCCTGACAAGTCACTTTCTTAGATGTCTTGTTTCCTCTTACTTCTGTGAGAATTAAGAATCAGCATCTCCAAAGAGATATATGACTCTTTGATTTATTGTGAAAATTTCTTGAGACTGTCCTGTAAAGCAGCAGGCTTATAGCAAAGCTCATTACTCCATTTCAAAAGAGACTGTTGTGAGCTAGAGTTTGAGCTCCTCCAGCAAAGCTTTGGAACTGTCATCAGATAGTATATCTGCTCCTGATAAGGTAACCATAGCTGCCAGAACAAGCTGGCAGAAAGCTTCAGCTTTCAGCAGCTACAGGGGGTACCTGTTGGAACAGGCTTCGAGAGTGTTCTAAAATGGGCAGTTTCCTCCAGCTCCTCCATGTCTGTCTTCTTTAGTACCTCCTTCTGTCCTCTTAGGGCTGTTGCTCTTTTTCTCATGGTGCTGCCCTGGTGCTTACTAGTTAGGGCCCACATACTCTGAGATGCCTTCTTCCTCCCAAGAATCAGTGAGCTGAACTCTAAAGGCCAGTCTGCAGGAGGACTATGCTTGATGGTGTCCACTGCCCTGAGGCTGCATCAGCAAGACCCATCTGGCTCAGGGAAATGTTAGTGCCCACTCTACCATGGGGACTGTTCTCTAACAAGCCTTGGTTATCTTTTCTTCCTTCTCTCTTTTTAAAAAATATTTATCAAGGTATAGTTAATTTACAATATTGTGTTAATGTCTGCTACACAGTAAGGTGACTCAGTTACAATATGCATGTATTCTTTTTCATATTCTTTTCCATTATGGTTTAAAACAGGATATTGAGCACAGTTTCCTGTGTTGTATAGTAGGGCCCTGTTCCTCTCTCTTTTTTTTTTCTTATGTTCCTCTCTTTTAATTTACATTTGTTCTCTTCTTCAAAGTTTTTTTTTTTTTCTCTTTTTCTTACTTTCTGTTAGACATATATTGCTGCATAACAATAGTATGTGCATACTCAGCTGTGTCTGACTCTTTGTAACTCCATAGAGTATGGCCCACCAGGCTCCTCTGTCCATTGGATTTTGTAGCAAGAATACTGGAGTGGGTAGCCATTTCCTTCTCCAGGGGATCTTCCCAACTCAGGGATCAAACCTGCATCTCCTGCCTCAATATAGCCCACATTTGGCAGCATAAATTAACACATATTTATATCTCATTGTTTCTGTGAGTCAGGAGTACAAATGGGGTTTAGTTGGATTCTGTGTGAGGCCACATTCGAGATATCAGTTCTCATGTGGAGATTGAACTGGGGAAGAGTCCATTTCTAGGCTGGTTCATTTTGTTGACTGAATTCGTTTTCTTGCAGCTATAATGCTAAGGGCTTCAGCTTTTTGCTGTTTGTCAGCCAGAGGCTGCCCTTAGCAACTAGAGGTTGTCTACAGTTCTTCACCATATAAACCTTTCCAAAATAATTGCATGCTTCATTGCAGTCTGCAAGAGAGAGTCTCCAGCAAGACAGGTCACCATTCATGCAGCTTAATCCTGTGTGCATGATTACATATGTCTATCATCATTGCTGTATTCTATAGGTTAGGAGTGAGTCACATGTCCTGCCTTCACTCAAGGGGGGGTAGGGAGCTGTTCAAGGACACCAGCTGCGCTAGGACATGGGGACCACCCCCACAAGCCTGTCTGCCACAGTCTCCCCTATGGCTTCCAATGATTCACACCTCTCCCAAGTGTAAAACACATTCATCCCATCCTGAGGTCTCCAAGAACCTCATCCCATGAGAGCACTGGCATCTGATTCTGAGTTCAGAATCTGATCATGTAAACCAATTCCAGGTGTGGATGAGACTCTCTATGGGAAGCTTTTCTTGATCAGTTAATCTGTAATTCTAGAGTCAGCAGCCAGTTTAAACTCAAGTTACCTGTCCCCTCCTCATGTACCCAGCATTCAGTGGTGAGATAGTCATTAATAACCGCTATAGACATTCTTGGGCTTCCCAGGTGGCTCAGGGGTAAAGTATCTGCCTGCCAAGTCAGGAGATGCGGGTTGAATCCCTGGGTTTGAAGATCCCTTGGAGAAGGAAATGGCAACCCACTCCAGCATTTTTGCTTGGGAAATCCCATGGACAGAGGAGACTGGCAGACTATAGTTCATGGATTTGCAAAACAGTTCGACATGACTTAGTGACTAAACAAGAATGAGACCATAATAGATATTCTATGAAGGAGAAAAAGCAAAGTACAGAATAGTCACTGGTCTCTAATGATGAAACAGTCAGTAAAATGTTAGGAGTTTCCTGATTAGATTTCAAATAATGGAAATAATTTTCCATGGCTATTGGCTTTACCCTCTGAATTCCTGGTTCAGCCATGTGGGTCGCCTTCTCTTTTTCATGAAGGTTATATGTATTTGCAGTTGAATGATTTTAGCAGCTTGCTTCCTGCCAGTAGATTTTATGGTTTTGATAAACTTTGTTTTTTTAAATTAAAAAAAAATTTTTAACTGGCAAGATTTTTACTGATATAATTTTATCAATAATTTGTGGGTCTCATTTCTCCAAAGCAGACATATGGATGATCAGCAGTCGCATGAAAAGATGCTTAACATTTCTAATTACTAGAGAAATGCAAGTCAAAACTATAAAGAGTGACCATCAGTAAAATGTCTACAAATAACAAATCCTGGAGAGAGTATGGACAAAGGGGAACACTTCTACACTATTGGTAGGAATGTAAGTTGGTGCAGCCATAATGGAAAAGAGTATTGAGGTTCCTCAAAAAACTAAAAATAGAGTACTATTACTATAATATATTATGGCAACCCCACTCCTAGGTATATATCCAGGCAAAACTGTAAATTTAAAAGATATATGCACCTCTATGTTCAAATCAGCACTATTTATGATAACCAAGACATGGAAACAACCTAGATGCCCCTGTACAGATGAATGGATAAAGAAGATGTGCTGTATCTGTACAATTGAATATTATTCAGTCATTAAAAAGAATGTGTGTGGGCCACAACAAACTGTGGAAAATTCTTAAAGAGGTGGGAATATCAGAATACCTTCCTTGCCTCCTGAGAAATCTGTATGCAGGTCAAGAAGCAACAGTTACAACTGGATGTGAAACAACAGACTGGTTGCAAATTGGGAAAAGTGTACATCAAGGCTGTATATTGTCACCCCGCTTATTTAACTTATATGCAGAGTACATCATGTGAAATGCCAGGCTGAATGAAGCACCAGCTGGAATTAAAATTGCCATGAGAAATATCAATAACCTCAGATAGGCAGATGATACCACCCTATGGCAGAAAGTGAAGAAGAACTGAAGAGCCCCTTGATGAAAGTGAAAGAGGAGAGTGAAAAAGCTGGCTTAAAACTCAACATTCAAAAACAAATCATGGCATCCAGTCCCATCACTTCATGGGAAATAGATGGGGAAACAGTGGAAACAGTGACAGACTTTATTTCCTTGGGCTCCCAAATCACTGCTGATAGTGACTGCAGCCATGAAATTAAAAGATGCTTGCTGCTTGGAAGAAAAGCTATGACAAACCTAGACAGCATATTAAAAAGCAGAGACATTACTTTGCCAACAAAGGTCCATCTAGTCAAAACTGTGGTTTTTCCAGTAGTCATGTATGGATGTGAGAGTTGGACTATAAAGAAAGCTGAGTCCCAAAGAAATTATACTTTCAAACAGTGGTATTGGAGAAAACTCTTGGACTGCAAGGAGATCAAACCAGTCAATACTAAAGGAAATCAGTCCTGAATATTCATTGGAGGGATTGATGCTGAAGCTGAAGCTCCAGTATGTTGGCTACCCGATGCGAAGAAGTGACTCATTTGAAAAGACCCTGATGCTAGGAAAGATTGAAGGCAGGAGAAGAAGGGGACGACAGAGTATGAGATGGTTGGATGGCATCACCAACTTGATGGACATGAATTTGAGCAGGCTCCGGGAGTTGGTGATGGACAAGGAAGCCTCCAGAGCTGCAGTTCATGGGGGTTGCAAAGAGTCAGACACTACTGAGTGAATGAACTGACTGAACTGAAAAAGAATGAAATAATGCCATTTGCAGCTACATGAATGGACCTAGAGATTATCAGGCTGAGTGAAGTAAGACAGAGAAAGATAAATAACATATGATATCACTCATATGTGATCTAAAATATGACACAAATTAACTTATCTATGAAACAGAAGCAGACTTACAGTATAGAAAACAAACTTGTGGTTGCCAAGGGGGAGGAAGGGTGGGAGAGGGATGGAATGGGAGTTAGGTATTAGCAGACACAAACCATTATATGGAGAATGGATTAACAATATGTTCCTACTGTATAGCACAGGGAAATCTATTCAATATCCTGTGATAAATCGTAATGGAAAAGAATGTTACAAAGAAAATATGCGTATAACTGAATCACTTTGCTGTACAGAAATTAGCACAACTATAACTTAGTAAATATATATATTTACGATAGTAAATCAACTATACTTTAATTTAAAAAAAACTAAAAAAATTGATCAACAAGGATAACAAAAAAGAATCTGTGAGTCTCTCATGGATTTCCTTGGGGTTTATATCAGTAGACAAAAGCCCCCATGTGCTTTTTAGATAAACTCTTCTGTACCTGTGTTTCTGCCATAAAGCCTGAAGGACAATGTTCTCTAGGTTTTTAGGGACCTCTGGTGTGACTGAAATGATACCCGTGATAACCTGAAAGGCCTTTTGAATACTCTGACCATTTGATCTTTCTGAGGTTTAACAAAATTCTTATAGTCACACCCTTGGGTTTTTTTCTGTGATGTCTGGAGAATTTTAAAATCATCAAAAACTGGCTCCTCTTTGTTTAAAAGCTCTTCTCCCAATTAATTTATCTCTCTCCTCTCACATTGTATTGTAAGTAGCAAGAACAAACCAGAAGATCTTTCCTCCTTAGCTATGGAACAAGTTCATCATTTATAAGTTCCTTTTCTGAAATAACTGCAAGAGACAATTTCTGCAAGCTCTTGAAACTATATGACAATAACCACACTTCTTTCAGTTCCAATAACATGCTCTTCACTTCCTTCTGAGCCCTCACCAATACCGTCCTCAATTCTCAAATTTCTGCTAACAGTTATTCCAGGCAATTTAGTTGTTCTCTCATGCTCCTTAAAATTCTTTCATCCTCCTCCTTCTGCCGTCATCCACAGTTATGATCACATTTTCATGTAGTTGTTATAGCAAGATAACATGTCCAGGTACCAAATTTGTATTGTCTATTGCTGCTTAATAATACATGCTTGCGTGCATGCATGCTAAGTTGCTTCTGTCCTGTCTAACTCTTTGCGACCTATAGACTGTTGCCCGCCAGGCTCCTTTGTCCATGGGATTCTCTAGGCAAGAATGCTGGAGTGGGTTGCCATTTCCTCCCCCAGGGGATCTTCCTGACCCAGGATCAAACCTGAGTCTCTAGAGTCTCCTGAATTGGCAGGTGGATTCTTTAACAGAAGCACCTCCTGGGAAGCCTGGGATCTCATCCAGAAGACCAAATAGGGAACGATCTGTTGCTAAATTCAATCAGGCTACTGGTAGAGTTTATTTCCTTGTGCTTGTGAGGCTGAGGGCTCCAGCTTCTTCCTGGCTGTTAGATTCAGGCTGCTCTCAACTCCTTACCGTGGGATCTCCCCAAAATGATCACATGCTTCACAAATACAACTTGTAGTGGATGTCTTTTTTTAAAAATTCCATTCCTTCATTATATGTTTTGTCGTAACCTCTCTTTCTCTTTCATTTTTACTTTCATGTTGTGGCATTTATGATTCCCAAAGTTAAACCAATTCAAGTTAGAATAGGAAAATGTGAAATCCTGCTGTGAACAGGAAGACCCAGCTGAGCTTCAGGAGCAGCAGGAACCAAGGAGACAAACCACACCACACAGTTTTTCAGTCCCTCCCTCCTGCAAGTCAGACTCTACCCTGTGGTGGGAGCCTTGCCTCTTGTGAACTTTGAGTTTAACATCTTCCAGCTTCCACAACCAGAAAGACATCTTGCTCTACTCTGATTTAGAAATATCTTGGAAGAGCAGTCTGATATATTCAACCTTTGTGGAAAGCACACCTCTAAGGAAGGGGTAATTAGACTGACTAACTCTGGTCTGGCCCCACCTTGGTTTAGGGAATTGGGAATCCATCTAGGAACATGGTAGCCCTATGCATAGGGGCAGGGGTAGCAGTTTTAACCATAAAGGCTGGTTAATGTCAGCCTTTAACCATATGCTGAGGAGTGACATCATCACATGTTCTTTTCTTCCTCTCTCTTCTTGCCCTTTCTGCTCTGTACTTTCCTGTTTTCCTTCTTCAAATAGATTATTTTTCTTTTCTTCCCTATTCCTTTTTCTTGTGCAATAAAGCAGATCTGGACTACCAAGGACATTTACACTAATTCTGTTCCTATAATTTCCCATTTAGCTGCCTGGAATAATAAGAATTATTATGCCAACTCTAGAAAGCAGTTTCCTTCTGTTCACGGTCAGCCCAGGCAGATGACTCTTGCTGTAGCTGACCTAAAGAATTGATGCTTTTGAACTGTGGTGTTGGAGAAGACTCTTGAGAGTCCCTTGGATTGCAAGGAGATTCAACCAGTCCATTCTAAAGGAGATCAGTCCTGGTGTTCATTGAAAGGACTGATGCTAAAGCTGAAACTCCAATTCTTTGGCCACCTCATGCGACGAGTTGACTCACTGGAAAAGACTCTGATGCTGGGAGGGATTCGGGGCTGGAGGAGAAGGGGACGACAGAGAATGAGATGGCTGGATGGCATCAGCAACTTGATGGACATGAGTTTGAGTGAACTCCGGGAGTTGGTGATGGACAGGGAGGCCTGGCGTGCTGTGTGATTCATGGGGTCGCAAAGAGTCAGACATGACTGAGCGACTGAACTGAACTGAACTAAACTGACCTAAAGAAACTTCCTACTCCTATGATGGGGTGTTGGCAGCCTGAAGCCTCCTGTGTCCTCCTTGTGTGCCCTTCTGGTACGTATCAGCCTGGAACACAGAGCACAAGAAATCAATAAATAACAGTCAGATGTTGAAGAGTTTATAAAACCATCATTTAGTCTTTTATCTATACTTTCTACATTAATTAGGGCTTTGTTGTTTTCATTAAAAACTCATCAGAACTCTAATTTAAAAGGTTATTATTGCTGTTATGAATTCAAAATGGGAGTTATTATTCTGAATACATTGACCCCTTAAAGTTTAAGTGGATTCTCTTATCATGTACTTTCTATGTGTAAGAAAAAGCTTTCTTTTCTAAGAACAGGTTAGAAAAACACATTTGAGGAAAGTAATTACTTTAAATCTATATGTTTTAATTTAAAAAGTGTTTCATTTGAATTTTTTTCATTATTTTTTATTTAGCCTTGAAGAAATATAAACTAATAAGTTTATGGAGCAAAATTAATAGTATTAGTAAATCATTTGCAACATTTCTGGTAAATGACTTAGAAACAAGAAATTAATAGAAACATCCTCCTGTATAGCACAGGGAACAATACATTAAATATCCTATAATAAACCGTGATGGAAAAGAATATGAAAAAGAATATATATATATGCTGCTGCTGCTGCTAAGTCACTTCAGTCGTGTCTGACTCTGTGTGACCCCATAGACGGAAGCCCACCAGGCTCCCCCCTCCCTGGAATTCTCCAGGCAAGATATATATATGTATATATATATAGGAGTCCCAGGTAATGCTACTGGTAGAGAAACTGCCTGCCAGTGCAGGAGGCATAAGAGATGTTGGTTTGATTCCTGAGTCAGGAAGATCCCCTGGAGAATGCCACATCAACCCACTCCAATATTCTTGTCTGGAGAATCCCATGGACAGAGGGGTCTGGCAGGCTACAGTCCATAAGGTCACAAAGAGTTAGACACTGGTGAGGTGACTTAACACGCATGCACATATATATGTACACACACACACACACCCATACATATATATGTGTCTGAATCACTTTTCTATGCACCAGAAACCACAAGATTATAGATCAGTTATAAGTCAATTAAAAATGAAAATAATAGAAAGTGAAGATTATTACTAGAATGAACCTAGTTACTACATTGAAAGAGACATAGAAAATTTCAGTGTCTGAGAAGGCTATAAAAGTGGTTATAAAGATTTGGATTATCAACTGATCCAAGAAAAACTGAAAACAGAAGAGATGGGATGCAGTTTTTAGCTATATCTGTAATGCTTTTTTTTTAAGATACAAAATTTTAAAACATGCTAACACTCTACTATTTGGGGGTGGGTTTAAAACATCTCACAGTTTTGAAAAAACTTTTTTAGGTCATGAAGCATGTGGGATCTTAGTTCCCCAACCAGGGATCAAACCTACATCCCCTGCAGTGGAAACTTGGAGTCTTAACCACTGGTGCATGTGTGCTAAGTCACATCTGACAAAGTCTGTCTTAGTCTGACAAAGTCTGTCACTGTTTGCATTGTTTCCCTATCTATTTGCCATGAAGTGATGGGACCGGATGCCATTTTTTTGAATGTTGAGTTTTAAGCCAACTTTTTCACTTTCCTCTTTGATTTTCATCAAGAGGCTCTTTAGTTCCTCTTCACTTTCTGCCATAAGGGTGGTGTCATCTGCATATCTGAGGTTATTGGTATTTCTCCCAGCAATCTTGATTCCAGCTGGTGCTTCTTCCAGCCCAGCATTCCTCATGATGTACTCTGCATATAAGTTAAATAAACAGGGTGACAATATACAGCCTTAATGTACTCCTTTTCCTATTTGGAACCAGTCTGTTGTTCCATGTCCAGTTCTAACTGTTGCTTCCTGACCTGCATACAGGTTTCTCAAGAGGCAGGTCAGGTGGTCTGGTATTCCCATCTCTTTCAGAATTTTCCACAGTTTATTGTGATCGACATAGTCAAAGGCTTTGGCATAGTCAATAAAGCAGAAATAGATGTTTTTTTCTGGAACTCTCTTGCTTTTTCGATGATCCAGTGGATTTTGGCAATTTGATCTCTGGTTCCTCTGCCTTTCCTAAAACCAGCTTGGACATCTGGAACATGGTTCACATATTGCTGAAGTCTGGCTTAGAGAATTTTGAGCATGACTTTACTAGCGTGTGAGATGAGTGCAATTGTATGGTAGTTTGAGCATTCTTTGGCATTGCCTTTCTTTGGGATTGGAATGAAAACTGACCTTTTCTAGTCCTGTGGCCACTGCTGGCCCCATTACTTCAGGGCAAATAGAAGGGGAAAAGGTGGAACCAGTGACAAATTTCCTCTTCTTGGGTTTACAGTCACTGCAAAGAGTTGGACACGACTGAACCAATTTAGTGTGCATGGACATTTCAAGTCAAGGATATTAAATTACTCTAACAGAGTTCTTGTCCATTTCTGCCTACTGGAGTTTTTTAGTGACATTTCCTTTGTGGATAATGATTTGATGACTCAGACACAGAACAGAGAGCTCCAAATCTCACATCCTAGGAGGAAGTTCAGAAAGGGGAGGTTCTCAGAATCTCCCCAAACCAGTTTGTCTTCAAGGTCTGGCTTGCCTGTCACAGCCGAAATCACCAGCTCCAGTCTCTACTTTCAGACTTGGTGGTTAACCACTTAAGGTGCCTTCACAGAGCACTGCTAAAGCATTATGAGGCCACAAAGACTTAGAGATGTACTCACCACAAAGAGCTGATGGTTGCCTTCTCTGTAGGACCTCCGTACTTTGAGAACAAACACACATATACAATTGTGCTTAGAGTGAATTGCAGCCATTTTTCCATGTGTAATCGTGAACTGACATCCCTAAACCTCAAGCCCATAATAGTTCTGTAATTATTATATTCAAATGGCTCCCAACTCAAAACATGAATGAAAAGATACAGGATGCTTAGCCAACAGAACATGTTGCATGTGCGTTGGAGCATTAACTCCTGGTACAATGGAGAAAAAAATAGATGATGTAAAAGGGTGAGGTCATGGAAACATAAGAGAGGAGAGGCAACAGTTAGCTACCAGCAGCAGATCATAAAGGCCATCTGGCCATGATCTGATAGAAAACCCCTAGGCAGCAAGCCTGTGGGAGAATCACTTACCCGTTGGGGAAGAGAGACAGAAGGACAGCTGAAAGTAAAATCATCACAGATGTTTATAAACCAGGTAGCTACTGTCCTCATGCCCCTCCCTGCAGGATTTTTTATGTAATGTCCCTCCATCTCTGT
Organism: Moschus berezovskii; assembly: GCF_049115385.1. Classification (NCBI taxonomy): domain Eukaryota; kingdom Metazoa; phylum Chordata; class Mammalia; order Artiodactyla; family Moschidae; genus Moschus; species Moschus berezovskii. Next base: position 73,887,650 of record NC_142466.1, on the reverse strand, counting down.
TACAATTCTACCCCACTTTGATGGCTCTGATCTTCCAGATAACTGTCTTACACATTCTTCTTTCTTTTTTAAAAAAATAATTTGTTTTTATTTATTTGACTGCGCCCGGTCTTAGTTGTGGCACTCGGGGTCTTCGATTTTCATTGTGGCACGCAGGAATTTTAGTTGCGCCATGCAGGGTCCAGTTCCCTAACCAGGGATCGAACCCAGGCCCTCTGCATTGGGAGCATGAAACTGTAGCCACTGGACCACTAGGGAAGTCCCTGTCTTACACATTCTTTTCTTTTCCTACACTTTAGTATTTTGTCTTTACTTCTCACATTTTTTTTCTCTTTTACCACACTTCAGTTCAGTTCAGTTCAGTCGCTCAGTCGTGTCCGACTCTTTGCGACCCTGTGAATCACAGCATGCCAGGCCTCCCTGTCCATCACCAACTCCCGGAGTTCACTCAAACTCACGTCCATCGAGCTGGTGATGCCATCCAGCCATCTCATTCTCTGTCGTCCCCTTCTCCTCCCGCCCCCAATCCCTCCCAGCATCAGAGTCTTTTCCAGAGAGTCAGCTTGTCGCATGAGGTGGCCAAAGTATTGGAGTTTTAGTTTTAGCATCAGTCCTTCCAATGAACACCCAGGATTGATTTCCTCTAGAATGGACTGGTTGGATCTCCTTGCAGTCTTATATGGATCATGTAAATTCTCCCATTTAAACTTTAAGCTCTGTTGAAGCAAGGAACATACTTATTTATTTCTCTAGTTCTAGTTCCTAATCACTTGCTTTTGCAAGGTTAACAAAAGCCAAGCAAATTGAATTGTTACATATATTCATGGGGGGTGGGATAAGCAAAGCAGGAGGTAGAATTTAAATATGTAATAGAAAAAATATAGCAATATCAAGTCATGTTCATCAGAAATAGAACTTTAATTTTTTACCTAATGAGTTGTCACTGAAGTGGTATAACTAGAGACCCTGAATGATCAAGATCTGCTTCGTGAAAAAGATGTCTCTGACAAAACTGGAACACAATATGGCAGAGTCCTGCAAGACACAGCTTTAAAAGACAGAAAGATAAATTAAGGAAACAATAACATTTACCATCATATCAAAAAGAATAAAATATCTAGGAATAAACCTAGCTGAGGAGGCAAAAACCTGTACTCTGAAAACTGATGAAAAAATTGAAGAAGACACAAACAGATGGAAAGATATTCTGTGTTCCTGGATTGAAAGAATCAATGCTGTTAAAATGACTCTACTACCCAAGGCAATCTACAGATTCAACCCAACCTCTATCATATTACCAATGGCATTTTTCACAGAACTAGAACAAAAAGTTATGAAAAAAGAAAGATAGCATATTATTCACTTATGGAGGATCATAGTTCAGGTTCTTTTGATATAAGTAACAGAAACTAAGATTGTCAATAATTCTTTTTTAAAGGACATTAAAATAGCTTGTCAGCCAGAGGATGCTATGAACACTGAGTTTAGGGAGTTGGGAAGCAAGGTGCTTGCCCCTCTGCACCTGTAGAAATTTCACTGACATTCAATCCACTGAGCTGCTGCTTCTCTGCATTCAGGGGTCAGATTCTGGGAAAGAGGGTGGGAGCTCACCAGATTGGATTTGATATTCTCCTTTTCTGAGGCATTAAAGAATCTACCTGCAATGTAGGAGATGGTGGTGGTGTTTAATTGCTAAGTCGTGTCCAACTCTTGCAACCCCGTGGACTGTAGCCTGCCAGGCTCCTCTGTCCATGGGACTCTCCAGGCAAGAATACTGGAGTGGGTTGCCATTTCTTTCTCCAGGGTATCTTCCCAGCCAAGGAATTGAACCCAGGTCTTCTGCACTGCAGGCAGACTCCTTACCAACTGAACTACAAGGGAAGCCCACAATGTGGGTGACTTCGGTTCAATCCCTGAGGTGGGAAGATCCCCTGGAGAAGGAAACAGCTATCCACTCCAGTGTTCTTGCCTGGAGAACTCCATCGATAGTGGAGCCTTGTGGGCTACAGACCATGGGGTTGCAGAGTCAGACACAATTAAGTGACTTTCACTTCACTTTTCTTAGACAACAACAGGATAAGAAGGTATCACTAAGGGAATTGTGAAATTGCTGCCTCCCCCAGGTAGGGTCTACTGTAAGTAACTCTGGACCTACTTTTCCAAGATAAGAGAAAAGGAATAAACTAGACTTTTTTCATGAGCTTCCTTAAAATTTCCTCTACCCATTTCATTGAAACTCCTCTCTTTCCTAATTTTCTGAAGTAAATAGAAGTAGGGTGCAAGCAAGGATTAACCCACTTCCATCAGGGAAGCTCCTTACACATCACCCAGCCTTGCCACCACCATTCCCCTCACTGTGGTCCTGGGGGCAAAATGGACCTACTCCTTTTATTCTTGACAATCTTCTTTAGATTAGCTAAGGAAATTCTTTTTACAAGGCTTAGACTGTTTGTAGTCAAAATCCTCCTTGACAGCTCTGAGTAAGAAAAAAATAGATATTTAGTAGCTTTAAGATGAGATGAATCAAATCGATATTTCTCTTATAAACTTAGAATGTTGTCTTTTGAACTGTCACTATCCCTACCTTAAAAATTGGTGACTTTGTTCCATCATGGTTTCCATAATGGAAAAGAATATATTTAAAAATGTAAAAATAATAGTGGTTACTTTGTAGAAATTTTTTTTATACTTTTTTCATCAATAATTTATTTTAGACACACCTATGTGAAATAGTTTAAGGTAAGTTGATTAAATCTTGTTTTAAACATACAGTATGTGACATTAGGAAGTCCCCTGAGCACTCCTTATCATCATTTACTGACAATAATAGATAAGTAAATGAAGTCAGAGTTTAATTGCATTTAAACACTTCTGGCCATTATTTTGCATTTTAAGAAGCTAATTATATAACTGTGATGGTTAATTTTATGTGTCAACTTGACTGGGCCTCGATTAAATCTTATTCTGGGTAAGTTTGTGAGAGTGTTTTCAGATGACATTAGCATTTAAATCAGTGTGCTCAGCAAAGCAGACAGCCCTCCCTAGCATAAGTGGGCATCATCTAATCCACTGAGGTCTTGAATAAAACAGAAAGATAGAAGAAGGTTGAATTCTCTTTCTGCCTGCCTGTTGAGTTGGGGCATTGATCTCCCATCTTCAGATTGAAACATACCATTGGTTCCCCAGGTTCGCAGGCATTTGGACGCAGAATAGAATTACACCACTAGCTCTCTTGGATCTCCAGCTTGCAGACTGCAGACTGTGGGAATTCTCAGAATCCATAATCACATGAGCCAGTTTCTCCTAATAAATATCCATGTGTGTGTTGTATGCTTAGATACTCGGTTGTGACTCTTTGCCACCCTTTGTACAGTAGCCCACCTTGCTCCTCTGTTCATGGCACTTTTCAGGCAATTCCTTTTCCTTTTCCAGGGGATCTTCCTGACCCAGGGATCAAACCTGTGTCTCCTGACTGGCAGGCAGATTCTTTACCACTGAACCACCTGGGAAGCCCCATATACATATATTTCTGAATATTTATTGAGCTTCTGCATGGCTCAGCAGGTAAAGAATCTCCCTGCAGTGCAGGAGATGAAAGTTTAATCCCTGGGTCAGGAAGATTCCCTGGAGGAGGAAATGGCAACCCACTCCAGTATTCCTACCTGGAAAATCCCATGGATAGATGAGCCTGGCAAACTACAGCCCATGCGGTCATAAGAGCTGGACATAACTGAGTGACTAAACAACAACATACATGCATATATATGTGTGTATATATATGTGTATGTGTGTGTGTGTCTACACACACACAGACACACACATACGTCTGATTGGTTCTGTTTCTCTGGAGAACTCTGACTAGTACACTTTGTAAAACTATGCATGACCTGGCTTCTTAGTCTAACTAGATGGTGAAAGGAATGCAGAATGTTGATTGAAGAGCAAAGAAGTTCTCTGTTAAATTCAGTGTGTGACTGTTGATTGTTCCTGTTCTGAGCAACCACATGGACACTGTGGAGTTGCACGTGACCTCCTAAGTGAGTCTCACTTTAAATGGCAGTGATTCAGAGCCTTTCTGGACCATATTAGTCAACTGACAATGTCTCCCTCACCTCTCTCCCTGCTACCACTTAAAAAAAAGTGTCCCCTTTCTCTCCAGCGGAGAGAAATCTTTTCAACAGTGACTGTTTCTCCTCTAGATACCTGAGCCTTTCCATTTATCTTTCAGATTCATACCTGTCTGAGTTTTTATAGGGCCCAGCAGATATACAGCCAGTTCTGGAGTCCATTAACAATGTCACTTTGACCTTTCACAAGGCCCCCGGCACAGACAGACTTTTCAGGAAGGACCTGGCCTTAGGAAGAAACCAACTGCCAGAAGCCGGCCATGTGCACTGCCTTCAGGCAAAAAGCTCACAGATTTTGAATATCAGCTTTTATCTAAAACATTTCATTAGTGAACATTCTATGTGAAAAGCAGTAGATGCGCAGGCTTCTCAGAGCAGGCTCCCAGATGTGTAGTTTTCTTTTTCAGATAGAAGCACTATGTGTACATTGCTAGAAAATGCCCCCTTGGGCATTCAGCAAGTAATTTGATTTGACTGTGTTATTCTAAAATCATTACTAGGTATTTTATTTAAGTTAATCTTTTAGAAGTTTGCTTTTATTGATGGATTAAAAAAATTAATTTGGTTTGGGACCGATATTTAAGACTTAAGTATCTCAAAAAACTAAAAGCACAGTTTTCAGTCTACAGTAATGCCTGAGTTGGAATTTTAGAGTCATACATAACAGGCTTTGAAAATAAAACTGGTTATAAACAGTGGATTTGGGCAATTCAACTTCTGAAAACTCTGATTTCCTCATCAATAAAATGGGCATAATTTTGTGGGGATTAAAGAAGAAAACGTATTAAATGGTTGTGTTAAGTGTTTGGCATATAACAAGTTTTCAATGCTGTCGTCGTGCTTCTTTTTAGCATTATATTGTTATCATTAGTAGTATTACTATTATCTGTTTCCTTCATTGTTCACATTTTAATGCTATTGAAAAATGAGCAGCTTTTCTTTTTTAATATCTTTTAAAAAATGCAAGTGTAGTTAATTTACAACGTTATGCTAGCAAAGTGATTCAGATATATATATATATATATATATATATATGTAATATTTTTCAGGTTATTTTCCATTATAGGTTATTACAAGTTATTGAGTATAGTTCTGTATGCTATATGGTAGATCTTTGTTGTTTAGGGCAGTGGTCCCTAACCTTTTTGGCATTGGGGACCAATTTTGTGGAAAACAATTTTTCTACAGACTAAGGGTGGAAGGGATGGTTTCAGGATGATTCACAATTACATTTATTGTACACTTTATTTCTAACCTAATGTTGCCAGTGATCTAATAGGAGGTACGGATCTGTAGTCCAAAAGTTGGAGACCCTGTGTCTAGGGCAGCTTTTTGTATCAAGCAGTTGTTTTAAATTACTTTTATCCAGTTTTGCTAATATTAATATATACAAAATCACTGCAGACAGTGACTACAGCCATGAAATTAAAAGACGCTTGCTCCTTGGAAAAAAAGCTATGACAAACCTATATAGCATATTAAAATGCAGAGACATCCCTTACTGACAAAGGTCCATATAGTCAAAGCTATGGTCTTTCCAGTAGTCATATATAAATGTGAGAGTTGTACCATAAAGAAGGCTAAGCGCCAAAGAATTGATGTTTTCAAATTGTGGTGCTGGAGAAGACTCTTAAGAATCCCTTGGACAGCAAGGAGATAAAACCAGTCAATTCTAAAAGATATCCACTCTGAATATTCACTGGAAGGACTGATGCTGAAGGTCCAGTACTTTGGTCACCTGATGTAAAGTACCAATTCACTGGGAAAGCCCCTGATGCTAGAAAAGAGAGAAAGCAGGAGGAAAAGGGCACAACAGAGGATGAGATAGTTGGATGGCATCACTGACTCAGTGGACATGAGTTTGAGCAAACTCTGAGAGATGGTGAAGGACAGGGAAGCCTGGCTTGTTTCGGTTCATGGGGTCACAGAGAGTTGGACATGCCTTGGTGACTGAATAACAACAATATATACAAAATGTCATAGCATAAATACATACACCATGTGATGAAACTAATTGTTAGGTAGTTAGAATAGGAAAAAGGAGTCCAAAATGGTTGTGGCTAAAAGACAAAGAAGGGAAAAGCCCATGCAAACAGAATAAAGGAAGGTCTGAGGACCAGAGTGAGGACTTCAGGTAAAACAAACAGCACTCCTGGCTACCCCAATTTATTCAGGGCAGGCCCAGGGGGAGGAGAAAAAACATATAAAAAGAAGACCCAAAATTGTACCTGGGGGCCTTTCTTCATGTCTTTTGTGTCGGCATGCCCTCATGCCTCGAGGATGTATTTTCCTTTACTTTTTAAATAAAACGGAGCTGTAACACTGGTCCATCAGAGGGCTGTATCGCTGGTCTGCCAGTCACTTCAAATTTTTGTTGCAGTGAGACAGAACCAGGGAATTACAAACTCCTCCGACCCTAGTGTAATGAGAATGGTTGACCTTGCCTTATTTTCTTCAAACTTTTTAGTCTTGAGAAAGCAAATTAAAAAGAATTTGCAGACAAAAACATCAAAGCAAACATAAGATTGTGTTTGATACAATCTGATCAATAAACACACATCAAAGGACTTGATGAAGTTCATTATTTGGAGATGATATAATGTCCTAAAACTTAAGTAATATATACTGCTATATTACTCTGTGGGCACCTTTATGTATTCCTCTTATACATTTCTCTAACATCTCTGGTGTCCATCCTGGACCTATGGGAATGATGGGGCCCAGAAAGAACCTACATGAGCCAATAAATGGCTACTATTTCTTCAGGAGTAAGAAAGTTCTTTGTCTCTGATAGTAGGGTAGTTTGCTAATTTGTAAATAGGACAAAATTTTGGATCCTTCAGATACCTTGCACCATTTCTGATCAGAGGCAGGCCAGTTGTTAAACTCAATAGTAATGAACATAGACCACCCTTTGAGGTAAGGAGAGTATGGTCTTCAAGAGCAAGGGAGAGAGTAAGGGGTAGTGGGTGAGACATCAGTGAATTTCTGTTGAAAAAGAGAATTTCATGGGGTTTCAAGCAGAGTGGGAAAATTGGGGATTGGGAAGAAGGTAGGGTAGCTTGCTAGAGCTGAATGGATGGACATGATCTAGTCATTCAGTTTTTATCATAAGTAGATAACAGGCATCTCATGCAGGTTATAGGTTATTTTAAGTTTTTAATAGTTGTTAGGGGTACAGCAAAGTTTTCTAAATATAAATAGGAGATATCAAATAATATTTTCAGTATTCAGTATAGTGCTAATTTAAAAGTGAATAACTGCTTCTTCTTCTTGTTCAATCATTCCTGATACTTGTCCTCATCTCTGACCATCTTGTGGTGTGGTGGACAAGCCAATGGCTAAACTGGACCTTGTTCCCAGGTTGATGGCAAGTAAGTCATGTGATCATAAGCAAGTTACTCCTTTTCTTTGATTAAAAATGGAAGGGTGGAAATGGAATCCAGGGTTGTCTGTAGGCTGAACTACATGAAATCACTGATAGCCAACCAACTTGGCTTGCACAATGACAATTTAAAATCATTCAACTTAATAAATGATGCCCAATTCCCTAATGTATCTTAAATTTCATTGTCAGGAAATATATATAAATTTTTGTTTTTAAAAATATAGCAATTTAAGGCCTTTGCCTCATGTTAATCTTCCATGAAAAGACAAAATTAGCAAAAAAAAAATCATATTATTTAAATATCCTTTGACTGTGTGAATCACAATAAACTGTGGAGAATCCTGAAAGAGGTGGGAATACCAGACCACCTGACCTGCCTCTTGAGAAACCTGTTTGCAGGTCAGGAAGCAACAGTTAGAACTGGACATGGAATAACAGACTGGTTCCAAATAGGAAAAGGAGTACGTCAAGGCTGTGTATTGTCACCCTGCTTATTCAACTTATATGCAGAGTACATCATGAGGAACGCTGGGCTGGAAGAAGCACAAGCTGGAATCAAGATAGACGGGAGAAATATCAATAACCTCAGATATGCAGATGACACCACCCTTATGGCAGAAAGGGAAGAAGAACTAAAGACCCTCTTGATGAAAGTGAAAGAGAGTGAAAAAGTTGGCTTAAAGCTCAACATTCATAAAACTAAGGTCATGGCATCTGGTCCCATCACTTCATGGGAAATAGATGGGGAAACAGTGGAAACAGTGGCTGACTTTATTTTTCTGGGCTCCAAAATCACTCCAGATGGTGATGCAGTCATGAAATTAAAAGATGCTTACTCCTTGGAAGGAAACTTATGACCAACCTAGATAGCATATTAAAAAGCAGAGACATTACTTTGCCAACAAAGGTCCGTCTAGTCAAGGCTATGGTTTTTCCAGTGGTCATGTGTGGATGTGAGAGCTGGACTATAAAGAAAGCTGAGTACCAAAGAATTGATGCTTTTGAAGTGTGGTGTTGGAGAAGACTCTTGAGAGTCCCTTGGACTACAAGGAGATCCAACCAGTCCATCCTAAATGAGATCAGTCCTGGGTATTCATTGGAAGGACTGATGTTGAAGCTGAAACTCCAATACTTTGGCCACCTGATGCGAAGAGCTGACTCATTTGAAAAGACCCTGATGCTGGAAAGATTGCGGGTGGGAGGAGAAGGGGATGACAGAGGATGAGATGGCTGGATGGCATCACTGACTCGATGGACATGAGTCTGGATAAACTCTGGGAGTTGGTGATGGACAGGGAGGCCTGGAGTGCTGCGGTTCATGGGGTCACAAAGAGTAGGACATGACTGAGCGACTGAACTGAACTTAAACTGAACTGAAGGAGGGAAACCCAAAAGAAGCTGCAGAGTGGGTTAAGCCCTCTTTAATAAATCCTTGGAACATTAATACACAGATACAAGGAAAACTTTGGATACTATGGAAGAGATAAACTTGAATAAATATTTAAGGGTCAGGGCAGTTGCACAGAAGCAGCTGTTTATCTGGCTTGAAAGGAGAAAAGTTGACAGTAAAAATGCCAGAACAAAATCCCAATGCTGTGTCTATAAACTAGAAAGAGAAGTTTAGAGGAAACTCATTTGATCTGCATTGTGCAAATAAAATTTTTATTTGTATTTTAACTTCTGTCTTCTATCTTCTGTTCTTTAATATCCTTATTAATCATCTGAACTGCACAGCTTATCTTCCTTTCAGTACTTCAAACTCAGTATCATTTTTCTTTAAATAGTGAGAAAAATAAATTGCTTGAGCAGTGGGAAGCGAGCCTCAGGCTCTCATGATTGCTCTCCAGCAATAGTTGTGTTACTAAAATTCCTAGGAAGGGAATATTCAGATACAAGAAAAGACATATTTATTACAAGGAAGTACCCCCAAATAGCCTCCAAACTCAAAGCTAAATTCCTATGGCAATCTTTTTTCTAGTCTTACATCCCATAAAAACAACAAGCAAAATAGTCAGTGAATTACATTGTAAATATTCATTTGATCCTTAAATTTAAAAAAAAAACATACTTACTAATAGATAAGGAAGCTCATATCCAGGCTCTCCTGAAAAGCCTACTTATTAAAGACATGAGCACATCTCTGAACCGAAAGGAATTGAATTCATATATGGTAAAATCTTTTATACACACATATTAAGTTTCTCTAATGAACAATGCAAAGAAATAGTGGAAAACAATAGAATGGAAAAGACTATAGATCTCTTCAAAAACATTGGAGATATCCAAGGGGAAATTTCATGCAAGGACGGGCATGAAAAAAAAAACAAAAACAGTAAGGACTTAATTGAAGAAGAGTTTAAGAAGAGGTGACAAGAATATACAGAAGAACTATGCAAAAAAAAGCTCTTGATGACCTGGATAACCATGATGGTGTGCTTACTCACCTAGAGCCAGACATCCTGGAGTGTGAAGTCAGAGGGTCTTAGGAAGCATTACTACAAAGAAAGCTAGTGGAGGTGATGGAATTCCAGCTGAGCTATTTCAAATCCTAAAAGACGATGCTATAAAAGTGCTGCATTCAGTATGTCAGCAAATTTGGAAAACAGCAGTGGCCATAAGACTGGAAAAGGTCAGTTTTCATTCCAATCCCAAAGAAGGGCAATGCCAAAGAATGTTCAAACTGCTATACAATTGGGCTCATTTGGCATGCTAGTAAGGTTATGCTCAAAATCCTTCAAGCTAGGCTTCAGCATTATGTGAACTGAGAACTTCCAATTGTACAAGCTGTATTATTTCAAAGTGGCAGAGGAACCAGAGATCAAATTGCCAGCGTTAGTTGGATTGTGGAGAAAATAGGGGAGTTCCAGAAAAATGTCTACTTCTATTTCATTTACTACACTAAAGTCTTTGTGTGGATCACAACAAATTGTGGAAAACTATTAAAGAGATAGGAATACCAGACCACCTTATCTGTCTCCTGAGAAACCTGTATGTGGGTCAAGAAGCAACAGTTAGAACTGGACATGGAACAAACTGACTGGTTCCAAATTTAGAAAGTCATCTGACAAGGCTGTATATTGTCACCCTGCTTATGTAACTTCTATGCAGAATACATCATGTGAAATGTCAGGCTGGATGAATCACAAGCTAGAGTCAAGATTTCCGGGTGAAATATCAACAGTCTCAGATATTTAGATGATACCATTTTAATGGCAGAGAGTGAAGAGGAATTAAAGAGCCTCTTGATGAGTGTGAAAGAGGAGAGCGAAAAAGCTTGCTTGAAACTGAACCTGAAAAAAACTGTAATAACGGCATCCAGTCCCATCATTTCATGGCAAATAGATGGGGAAAAAATGGAAACAGTGACAGATTTTATTTTCTCAGGACCTAAAATCACTGTGGATGGTGAAATTAAAAGATGTTTGCTCCTTGGAAGGAAAGCTATGACAAACCTAGACAGCATATTAAAAAGCAGAGGCATAATTTTGCCAACAAATGTCCATATAGTCAAAGCTATGGTTTTTCCAATAGCCATGTACAGATGTGAGAGATGGACTATAACAAAGGCTGAGCACCGAAGCATTGATGCTTTCAATTTGTAGTGCTGGAGAAAACTCTTGAGAGTCCCTTGGACTGCAAGGAAGTCAAACCAGTCAATCTTAAAGGAAATCAACCATGAATATTCTTTGAAATGACTTATGCTGAAGCTAAAGTTCCAGTACCTTGGCCACCTGATGTAAAGAGCTGACTCATTGGAAAAGACCCTGATGCTGGGAAAGATTGAAGGCAAAAGGAAAAAGGAGTGGCAGAGAATGAGATGGTTGGATAGCATCACTGACTTAATGGACATGAGTTTGAGCAAACTCTGGGAGATAGTGAAGAACAGGAAATCCTGGTGTGCTACAGTCCAAGGGATCACAAAGAGTTGGACATGACTTAGTGACTGAACAACAACAAAAACAAAAATTGTCAACCCCCTGCCCCGGTGCCACCCTCACCGTCTGAGATGGCCCACACTCTGACATACTTTTTCCAGAGAACCAGCTGGCCCTGTGTAACTGGAGATGCTTCCACTCAAACACAGCTCTGCTCCCTCTGCTGAGAGTGGTGTCCATCTCTCCAGCTGATGTTCGAGATGGAACACTGCATGCCTGGACATGCCATCAAAACAGAGGGAACTGATGGTGCTCCCAGGCCAGTACTTATTTAGGAAATGACAGAGCACTGTAAATATAAAAATATTCTGGTTTCTGCAGCGTTCTTCACTCTGCACAAGAAGTATGAGGCCAGGAGGGGCTCAGATCCAGCACTGACCCCATGCTTCTTTTATGACTCCATCTAATGTCACCCTATTGACTCGTGAGGCCTTGTCAAATCCTGGGTCTGGTTGTCATTGACTCTGGAATTTCCCTAAGTCCTTCTCTGCTCCAATATCTGCTCTTTCCAGGTGACCTACACTTACCAATTTCTATCATATGCTTCTTAAGGGTCATCTGGATGTGATCCTAACAACCTGGGCTGAGTGATGCCATTTTGTAGATTCACTAAGTGAGACATTTCTGTGGGTTGTCCTACCAGCCTAGCAGCCCTAAGAAACTCCAGCATGGAGGCTTGGGGCAAACAGTGGAAGGAGCCCTTAGTCCCACCAAGAACTGCCCAGGGGAGCCTTTTTTGGGTCCACGCCCAGGGTGCTTTTCAGGAGAGACTCCTGAGGAGGAGAAAGCAGGGCTGCAGAAGGAGGGACAGCTCACCTCTCTGAACTCAGGCTGGAGAAGGTGGAGGGCTCAAAACTGTGGAAGACTGTAGGGTGTTCTCTCTCTTCCCTGAGAGCCTTGGTGAGCTGCTTTCAGGCAAGGAGGTAAGACTACTCACTGCCTTTCCTTGGGAGTGGGGTCACTGAGCAAATGACTAGGAATCAGATCCTGTGGTAACTTTTTTTGTTTGTTTTGTTTTAAATTTGTTTTTAATTGGAGGATAATTCCTTTACAATGTTGTGTTTTTCTTTTCTGCAATACAGCATGAATCAACCATAAATATACATATGTCCCCCCTCTCTTTTTTTTTTTTTGCTGCATAAAAGCAACTACTTTATTATGACTTTTAAAAACATTTTAATATACAAATATCTCATTATATAACTTGCATCTTATGTATTAAAAATATCTCTTTCAGTATAAAAGCCTAAGTTTGTACAAAAAGGAATGATTTTAAAGTAATCAGATTATTCTTTAAGATTTCCTGTATCACATATTTAATAGTAAACTCAGCTAGCATACTTATTTAATCCTTGAAAATTTTAGTCTTTGATTTTCAGTTCAGTTCAGTTCAGTCGCTCAGTCATGTCCGACTCTTTGCGACCCCATGAATCACAGCACGCCAGGCCTCCCTGTCCATCACCAACTCCCGGAGTTCACTCAAAGTCATTTGAACATATATAGATATAATATAGTATAGGTATTAAATATATATAATAGATTACTTATTATTAAATGTATTAATTAGAATGTTAAATTCCTCAATAATCTCACTCGTCAGAGGCAACTGTTGCTAACAGTTTAGTGACTAGTTTTCCAAACTTATTTACTTAATGTAAACAAATAATTTTAAAACAAAACTAATATTTTACTCTACTCAACAATGCTGTATCCAAATTACCTCTTTAATCACCTTTTTTTTTTTACTCCTCATAGGTTTTTTATTTTTATTTATTTATTTTTTTGGTTGGTTTTGCCATATATTGACATGAATTCTCCCCGGGTTTACATAAGTTCCCCCTCCTGAACCCCCCTCCCACCTCCCTCCTCCCTTTATCCTCCCTGTGGGTCATCCCCACACGCCAGCCCCGAGCAACCTATAACATGCATCAACCCTGAACTGGTGATTCGTTTCACATATGACAACATACGTGTTTCAATGCCATTCTCCCAAATCATCCCACCCTCACCCTCTCCCACAGAGTCCCAAAGACTGTTCTATACATCTGTGTCTCTTTTCCTGTCTCATATACAGGGTTATCATTTGCATCTTTCTAAATTCCATATATATGCGTTAGTATACTGTATTGGTGTTTTTCTTTCTGGCTTACTTCACTCTGTATAATAGGCTCCAGTTTCATCCACCTCATTAGAACTGATTCAAATGTATTCTTTTTAATGGCTGAATAATACTCCATTGTGTATATGTACCAAAGCTTTCTTATCCATTCGTCTGCAGATGGACATCTAGGTTGCTTCCATGTCCTGGCTATTATAAACAGTGCTGCAATGAACATTGGAGTACATGTGTCTCTTTCAATTCTGGTTTCCTCGGTGTGTATGCCCAGGAGTGCGATTGCTGGATCATATGGCAGTTCTATTTCCAGTTTTTTGAGGAATCTCCACACTGTTCTCCATAGTGGCTGTACTAGTTTGCATTCCCACCAACAGTGTAAGAGGGTTCCTTTCTCTCCACATCCTCTCCAGCATTTATTGCATGTGGACTTTTGGATAGCAGCCATTCTGACTGGTGTGAAATGGTATCTCATTGTGGTTTTGATTTGCATCTCTCTGATTATGAGGGATGTTGAGCATTTTTTCATGTGTTTGTTAGCCATCTTTATGTCTTCTTTGGAGAAATGTCTGTTTAGTTCTTTGGCCCATTTTTTGATTGGGTCATTTATTTTTCTGGAATTGAGCTGCAGGAGCTGCTTGTATATTTTGGAGATTAATCCTTTATCAGTTGCTTCATTTGCTATTATTTTCTCCCATTCTGAAGGCTGTCTTTTCACCTTACTTATAGTTTCCTTTGCTGTGCAGAAGCTTTTGATTTTAATTAGGTCCCATTTGTTTATTTTTGCTTTTATTTCCAATATTCTGGGAGGTGGGTCATGGAGGATCCTGCTGTGATTTATGTCGGAGAGGGTTTTGCCTACATTCTCCTCTAGGAGTTTTATAGTTTCTGGTCTTACATTTAGCTCTCTAATCCATTTTGAGTTTATTTTGGTGTATGGTGTTAAGAAGTGTTCTAGTTTCATTCTTTTACAAGTGGCTGTCCAGTTTTCCCAGCACCACTTGTTAAAGAGACTGTCTTTTGTCCATTTTATATTCTTGCCTCCTTTGTCAAAGATAAGGTGTCCATAGGTGTGTGGATTTATCTCTGGGCTTTCTATTTTGTTCCATTGATCTATATTTCTGTCTTTATGCCAGTACCATACTGTCTTGATGACTGTGGCTTTGTAGTAGAGCCTGAAGTCCGGCAGGTTAATTCCCCCAGTTCCATTTTTCTTCCTCAAGATTACTTTGGCTATTCGAGGTTTTTTGTATTTCCATACAAATTGTGAGATTATTTGTTCTAGTTCTGTGAAAAATATCTTTGGTAGCTTGATAGGGATTGCATTGAATGTATAAATTACTTTGGGTAGTATACTCATTTTTACAATATTTATTCTTCCAATCCATGAACATGGTATATTTCTCCATCTATTAGTGTCCTCTTTGATTACTTTCAGTAGTGTTTTATAGTTTTCTACGTACAAGTTTTGTTTCCTTAGGTAGATATATTCCTAAGTATTTAATTCTTTTTGTTGCAACAGTGAATGGAATAGTTTCCTTAATTTCTCTTTCTATTTTCTCTTTATTAGTGTATAGGAATGCAAGGGATTTCTGTGTGTTGATTTTATATCCTGCAACGTTACTGTAATCATTGATTAGCTCTAGTAGTTTTCTGGTATAGTCTCTAGGGTTTTCTGTGTAGAGGATCATGTCATCAGCGAACAATGAAAGTTTTACTTCTTCTTTTCCAATTTGTATTCCTTTTATGTCTTAATCTGCTCTGATTGCTGTGGCCAAAACTTCCAGAACTATGTTGAATAGTAGTGGTGAGAGTGGGCACCCTTGTCTTGTTCCTGACTTTAGGGGAAATGCTTTCAGTTTTTCACCATTGAGGATAATGTTTGCTGTGGGTTTGTCATATATAGCTTTTATTATGTTGAGGTATGTCCCTTCTATTCCCACTTTCTGGAGGGTTTTTATCATAAATGGATGTTGTATTTTGTCAAAGGCTTTGTCTGCATCTATTGAGATAATCATATGATTTTTATTTCTCAGTTTGTTAATGTGGTGTATTACGTTGATTGATTTGTGAATATTGAAGAATCCTTGCATTCCTGGGATAAAGCCCACTTGGTCATGATGTATGATCTTAATGTGTTGTTGGATTCTGATTGCTAGAATTTTGTTAAGGATTTTTGTATCTATGTTCATCAGTGATATTGGCCTGTAGTTTTCTTTTTTTGTGGGGTCTTTACCAGGTTTTGGGATTAGAGTGATGGTGGCCTCATAGAATGAGTTTGGAAGTTTCCCTTCCTCAGCAATTTTCTGGAAGAGTTTGAGTAGAATAGGTGTTAGCTCTTCTCTAAATTTTTGGTAGAATTCGGCTGTGAAGCCATCTGGACCTGGGCTTTTGTTTGCTGGAAGATTCTTGATTACAGCCTCTATTTCCGTGCTTGTGATGGGTCTGTTCAGATTTTCTATTTCTTCCTGGTTCAGTTTTGGAAAGTTGTACTTCTCTAGGAATTTGTCCATTTCTTCCAGGTTATTCATTTTCTTGCCATATAATTGCTGATAGTATTCTCTAATAATCCTTTGTATTTCTGTGTTGTCAGTTGTGATCTCTCCATTTTCATTTCTAATTTGATTGATTTGGTTCTTCTCCTTTTGTTTCTTGATGAGTCTGGCTAGTGTTTTGTCAATTTTATTTACCTTCTCAAAGAACCAGCTTTTGGCTTTGTTGATTTTTGCTATGGTCTCTTTTGTTTCCTTTGCATTTATCTCTGCCCTAATTTTTATGATTTCTTTCCTTCTACTGACCCTGGGGTTCTTCATTTCTTCCTTTTCTAGTTGCTTTAGATGTAGAGTTAGGTTATTTAGTTGACTTTTTTCTTGTTTCTTGAGGTGTGCCTGTATTGCTATGAACTTCCCCCTTAGTACTGCTTTTACAGTGTCCCAGAGGTTTTGGGTTG
Source organism: Moschus berezovskii (assembly GCF_049115385.1). Taxonomy (NCBI): domain Eukaryota; kingdom Metazoa; phylum Chordata; class Mammalia; order Artiodactyla; family Moschidae; genus Moschus; species Moschus berezovskii. The sequence goes on along the minus strand of NC_142466.1, from coordinate 73,871,137 downwards.
TTGTGTTTTCATTTTCATTCATTTCTATGCATATTTTGATTTCTCTTTTGATTTCTTCTATGATTTATTCATTATTTAGCAGCGTGTTGTTCAGCCTCCATATGTTGGAATTTTTAATAGTTATTCTCCTGTAATTGAGATCTAATCTTACTGCATTGTGGTCAGAAAAGATGCTTGGAATGATTTCAATTTTTTTGAATTTACCAAGGCTAGATTTATGGCCCAGGATGTGATCTATCCTGGAAAAGGTTCCGTGTGCGCTTGAGAAAAAGGTGAAATTCATTGTTTTGGGGTGAAATGTCCTATAGATATCTATTAGGTCTAACTGGTCTATTGTATCATTTAAAGTTTGTATTTCCTTGTTAATTTTCTGTTTAGTTGATCTATCCATAGAAGTAAGTGGGGTATTAAAATCTCCCACTATTATTGCATTGTTGTTAATTTCCCCTTTCATACTTGTTAGTAATTGTCTTACATATTGAGGTGCTCCTATGTTGGGTGCATAAATATTTATAATTGTTATATTTTCATCTTGGATTGATCCTTTGATCATTATGTAGTTTCCTTCTTTGTCTCTTTTCACAGTCTTTGTTTTAAAGTCTATTTTATCTGATATGAGTATTGCTACTCCTGCTTTCTTTTGGTCTCTATTTGCCTGGAATATCTTTTTCCAGCCCTTCACTTTCAGTCTGTATGTGTCCCTCATTTTGAGGTGGGTCTCTTGCAGACAACATATATGGGGGTCTTCTTTTTGTATCCATTCAGCCAGCCTTTGTCTTTTGGTTGGGGCATTCAACCCATTTACGTTTAAGGTAATTATTGATAAGTACAATCCCGTAGCCATTTTATTTATTGCTTTGGGTTCAAGTTTATACACCCTTTCTGTGTTTCCTGTCTAGAAAAGATCCTTTAGCATTTGTTGGAGAGCTGGTTTGGTAATGCTGAATTCTCTCAGCTTTTGCTTGTCTGTAAAGCTTTTGATTTCTCCTTCATATTTGAATGAGATCCTTGCTGGGTACAGTAGTCTGGGCTATAGGTTATTTTCTTTCATCACTTTAAGTATGTCTTGCCATTCCCTCCTGGCCTGAAGAGTTTCTGTTGAAAGATCGGCTGTTATCCTTATGGGAATCCCCTTGTGTGTTATTTGCTGTTTTTCCCTTGCTGCTTTTAATATTTGTTCTTTGTGTTTGATCTTTGTTAATTTGATTAATATGTGTCTTGGAGTATTTTGCCTTGGGTTTATCCTGTTTGGGACTCTCTGGGTTTCTTGTACTTGGGTGATTATTTCTTTCCCTATTTTAGGGAAGTTTTCAACTATTATCTTCTCAAGTATTCTCTCATGGTCTTTCTTTTTGTCTTCTTCTTCTGGGATTCCTATGATTTGAATGTTGGAGCATTTAACATTGTCCCAGAGGTCTCTAATATTGTTCTCATTTCTTTTAATTTGTTTTTCTTTTTTCCTCTCTGTTTCATTTATTTCTACAATTCTATCTTCTAGCTCGCTTATCCTGTCTTCTGCCTCTGTTATTCTACTGTTTGTTCCCTCCAGAGTGTTTCTGATCTCATCTATTGCATTATTCATTGTATATTGACTCTTTTATATTTCCTCTAAGTCCTTCTTAAACCTTTCTTCCATCTTCTCAATCCTTTTCTCCAGGTTATTTATCTGTAACTCCATTTTGCTTTCAAGATTTTGAATCATTTTCACCACCAAAATTCGAAATTCTTTATCAGGTAGATTCCCTTTTGTTTGTGTTGGTGGGCATTTATCTTGTTCCTTTACTTGCTGGGTATTTCTCTGCCTCTTCATCTGGCTTATATTGCTTTGCTTGGGGTGGTCTTTCCCTCTTCTGGCCGTTTGTGGAGTTCTCTTTATTATCTAGTTTCCTCGTTGTGTGTGGGTTTGGACAGGTGACTTGTCAAGGTTCCCTGGTTATGGAAGCTTGTGTCGGTGTTCTGGTGGGTGGAGCTGGATTTCTTCTCTCTAGAGTGCAATGAACTATCCAGTAATGAGTTATGAGATGTCAGTGGGTTTGGAGTGACTTTGGCAGCCTGTATATTGAGGCTCAGGGCTAGTTTCCTGTGTTACTGGAGAATTTGCGTGGTATGTCTTGCTCTGGAACTTGTTGACCCTTGGGTGGTGCTTGATTTTAGTGTAGGTATGGAGACGTTTGATGAGCTCCTATCGATTAATGTTCCCTGGAGTCAGGAGTTCTCTGGTGTTCTCAGGATTCGGGCTTAAGCCTCTTGCCTCTGGTTTTTGGTCTTATTCTTGGAGTAGCCTCTAGACGTCTCTATCTGTCGTTTCCAAGGTGGTTCCCTCTGTTTTAGCTTCTGTTTGCTGGTCTCTTCAGTGTCTAATTTCTGCCCTGATACTAGGGGGCGGGTGGGCACTTTTTAAGGCTCAGTTGTTCAGTCCTGTTCTGGGAAGGGAGGAACGCTGCAGACGAATATCTCTGGCGTCTGTGGGGATTGCTCACAGCGTCTCAGCCACACTGGGTTTGTCCCCACTCACAGCACATGTGTTGTCCCAGTCTACGCTGCACAGGCTCTAGGTTGCTCTGCCGGGAACTGTCCAAGGCCGGCGCCGGGTTGTATGCACTTCCCAGGTCTGAGCGGCTCAAGTTCAGGTTCTCAGGTACTCCACAAAGGCGCACACTTGGTTGCGCCTGTGTTTTGTGCCTTCCCCGGTCCGAGCAGCTCAGGGGACCAGGTGTTTGGTGAGCGCGGTCTCTGCAACTTATCGCCTCCTCAGTCCCCGCCATTCAGTTTTCTGGGTGTACAACCAGCACACCTTCTCAGGGGGATATCGACCGGCCGAGCCCAAGAAATCCTGATTAGCAATAAGCCTGCCTGCAGTTTGTATCAGATGTCTTTCTGGGGCCGCGGTTGCCCCCTCCAGCTCTGGCTGACCTCCCTGCCTGTCTCGGTGGGGGATGGGGGATGGGCTGACCGCAGCCCGCTCGCTCTGCTCAGTCCTTTATTCTGTGAGCGGGGCTGGCCGAGTCTTAAGTTAGAGCTTTCCACCTTTTTGTGGGGAAGCTATCCCAGTCTGCTTTGCTCTCCCCAGTTCTCTCAAATTGTTCTCGCGGCATTCAAGCCCAGTCCTCTCTCTAAGCAGTTCAGCCAGCTCCTCCCTGCCCAGCCCCCGCTTGCTAATGGCGTATGCTGGTGTCTGTGCTGCTTCTCAGCTGGGAGTTACTGTTTGGTGGGTAATCTGTGGGTTTTAAAAAAAATCTTAAAGAAAAAAGAGGGTTATATGGCCCTCTGAGATTCCAAGACTCGCCACAGATTCACCAGTGAGAGTGTTTCCTGGTGTTTGGAAACTTCTCTCTTTTTAAAGCCTCCCTTCCCGGGACGGAGCTCCGTCCTTACTTCTTTTGTCTCTCTTTTTATCTTTTATGTTTTTTCCTACCTCCTTTAAAAGACAATGGGCTGCTTTTCTGGGTGCCTGACGTCCTCTGCCAGTATTCAGAAGTTGTTTTGTGGACTTTACTCCGCGTTCAAATGTTCTTTTGATGAATTTGTAGGGGAGAGAGTGGTCTCGCCGTCCTTTTCCTCTGCCATCTTGTTGCTTCCATCCCCCCTCTCTTGAACCTCCAACCTATCCCCCACTCCATCCCTCCCTTCTATTATTAAGGTATATGTATGGAATCTAGAAAAACAGGTACTAATGAACCGATTTGCAGGTCAGGAATAGAGATGCAGATGTAGAGAACAGATTTGCGGACACGGGGAAGAAGAGGGTGGGACAGATTGAGAGAGCAGTAGCATTGAAACATATACATTACCATAAGTGAAATGCACAGCTAATGGGAAGATGCTGTATGGCACATGGAGCTCAGCTCAGGGCTCTGTAGTGACTTTTGAGAATTGAGAGAAATTGCCTAGAAAGAAACACTAAGGAAACATCATGCTTTCTTAAATTGGTTGTATTTGGAACCAAAATTAATCACTTTTCTGCCAGTATCACTACATCCTTTTTTCCCTTCTTCAGGGTGAGAAAAATAAGATTTCATTTTGATCATGCCCAATATAATTTTGTAATACTGTACATAGCCTTTTAGTTCATGGAAAGTTAAAGACAGAAAAATAGTGTATTCTGTTCTTGGTATTAATGCTTACAGAACATTTTTTAATTGGGGCATTTTGCTGAGGTTTCCATGGTCCCATAAAAGGGACCCATATGAGGGTCCCATATGAGGTTTCCTATATGTCCACAGACATATGGGAGGTTTGTCCACAAATCATCCAGTGGCTTTCACCTTTCACACTCCCAGGTGCATTTGTTGTTGTTGTTTAGTTGCTAAGTCGTGTCTGACTCTTTGCAACCCTGTGGACTGTTGCCTGCTAGGCTCCTCTGTCCATGGGATTTTCTTGGCAAGAATACTGGAATGGGTTGCTATTTTCTTCTCCAGGGGATATTACCAATCCGGGGTTCGAATCCACATCTCCTACATTAACAGGAGGATTCTTTTACCACTGAGCCACCAGGAAAGTGCCCAGATGCATTTATCAGAGTGAAAACAGTAGTGTGCATTCTAAGTCACTTCAGTCATGTCTGACTCTGTGCAGCCAGATGATCTGTAGCCCTTCAGGTTCCTCTGTACACGGGATTCTCCACACAAGAATACTGGAGCGGGTTGCCATGCCTTTCTCCAATAGTTCCCTTTGCAAACAGTAGTAGTGCAAGGGATTTTTTCCTTCCTTTCCTTCTTCTTTTGTTCCACCTTGCCTCATTCTAAATAGATTTGAGGAGGGATTCACTTGTGGTCTTATGATGTTGTGTTTACAAAGTGAAAGTGAAAGTGAAAGCTGCTCAGTCATGTTTGACTCTTTGTGACCCCATGGACTATACAGTCCATAGAATTCTCCAGACCAGAATACCAGAGTGGGTAGCCTTTCCTTTCTCCAGGGGAATCTTCCCAACTCAGGGATTGAACCCAGGTCTCCCTCATTGCAGGTAGATTCTTTACCAGCTGAGCCACAAGGAAAGCCCGTGTTTACAGAATACTTAGGTACAGTTTTTTAGATTAAGGATTTGGAACTGAGGATTTGGAATCCTCAGTTTTACATTATCAATGAAATAGAAGTTCAAAAAGATTAAGTGACTTAAACCTGGAGTTGGAAGAGAGAGGACAGGAATTCGGACCTAGGGTGTCTAATCATTTTTTTTTTTTAATTAAAAAAATTATTTGCCTTATTTGTTTGGCTGTGCTGGGTCTTAGTTGCAGCATGTGGGCTTTCTAGTTGTATCACTCAAGTTCCAGAGCACACAGGCTTCACAGGTTGCAGTGTGGGCTTAGTTGACTGTGGAATGTGCGATCTTAGTTCCTGGCCAGGGATCATCAAACCTACATCTTCCTGCATTCAAAGACAGATTCTTAACCACTGTATCATCAGGGAAATCCTTAGACTGTCTAATCTTAAACTCTATTAATTTTTATCCCCTGCAGAATCTACTGCTGCTTCTTGATTTTGAGTAGATCAAAATGAGGCAGAAGGGTCCTAAAAACTCACCATCTCTGAAGATTACATCACTCCAGAATCAGCCCTGGCCAACCCACACCTGAATTAACAGAAAGAACCCAGAGAGCCAGCATGGAAAGGGAGCATGGGACAGTGAGCTATATAGGAGGTAAAAGGGACTGAGAATTCTCATCACCCTTGACTTTCCATTTGACTCTGCAGGAAGTGATAAATCCCCTAAGGGAACACCCATCCAACTTAGAGGCCACCTATGGCTTCCCTGGGCTTCCCTGGTGGCTCAGAGTTTAAAGCATCTGCCTGCAATGCGGGAGACCTGGGTTCGATCCCTGGGTCACGAAGATCCCCTGAAGAAGGAAATGGCAACCCCACTCCAGTATTGTTGCCTGGAGAATCCCATGGATGGAGGAGCCTAGTGGGTTACAAGTCCATGGGGTCGCAAAGAGGCTTCCCTAGTGGCTTGGGTGGTAAAGAATCTTCCTTTGAAGCAGGAGACAGGGGTTCAATCCCTGTGTCAGGAAAATACCCTGGAGAAGGGAATGGCAACACATTCCAATATTCTTGCCTGGGAAATTCCATGTACAGAAGAGCCTGGCAGGAATTGCAAGAGTCAGACACAACTGAGTGACTAACACGTTCACTTTCATCACAAAAAAACAGTTCACTAGCATCCTATAACCTGTACATTAACACTGTGAGGGGTTCTGTGGGAGACCAGACCCTGCACCTAAGCAGCTGAGGGTGTTGGATACCATTCTGTGTTTAATGGAATATTTGAGGTACAGTGTGGAGCTGGAAATGTCCTCCCAGTTTTAGCACAATTCAGGTTGTGCATAAGAGACCTCTATTTAAGCATAATTAAGACTTTTAAATGCAAAACTCAAAATCTGCAAAAGAAAAGGCTTCTTAGGTGGCAAGGGAACAACAGAGGAATTATTTGTCCATACTTCATAGAATATTTAATGTTAAAAAGCAGTGAAAGCTATTTCAGTGTTTTCATTGAAAAGTGCAGCTAACACAGTTATACAATTTTTGAGAAAAATGTAAGTCTCATGTAGAAACACTGAGAAGAGAAATTATACACCCGTTTGAATCAATCTGACTCCCAACAGGCTCAACGTGAAAAGTGTGAAATGGCTGAAACCTCAGGAGTGTAATTATCGATCTTGCAGATCTATAGAATGATAAGATCTTATAGATCAAAATGCCCCTCTGATCACATGGCTTGTTCAAGATTTGTCTCTGAAATGTACTAGAAGCAGACACTTTTACAATAAAATTGATAGAGTGAGCCATAATACTCTCTTAGAAATACTCACTCTATGAGCCATTTACTTTGGCAGAGTCTTTACACATATTTTATGTTCTACAGGGCCAATTTGAGACAAAATAGTGATGTGGGTAAAATTAGTCTTTTGCAATTTCTCTCTCACCTTCTTCCCCCTTTCCCCCACATTTAAAAAATGATTTATATCTATTATTCTCAATTAGGAGCAAATGAGGCTAAAATGTAGCCTTCCCATGGACAGGAACTGTATCTTCTCTTCATTTTCTATTTTCCAGGTCCTAACATAGTGCTGGAGAAGAATCACCATAAAAGGGGTTTTGCATTTTTAATAAGAAACTCCATGAACCTGAACAAAGTTTGAACCTCCAAATCATAAGTACTTAGATATGGCTCTTGATCATCTACAGTGGGGAGAATGCAGGTTATATTGGCCTCTTTTTTCCTCCTCCAAGAAGGGTGGGTGTACCATGATTCCTTCCACCCATCTCCCTCCATTACACCACTTAGAATCCCAGTGAGAGGTTTCATGGGACAAGCAGAATATACTTGAGAAATTAACTTGAAAAATATCACTTGTAATTGATGAGTCGTAGGCTGCAGTCTGTGGGGTCGCTAAGGGTCAGACACGACTGAACGACTTCACTTTCACTTTTCACTTTCACACGCTGGAGAAGGAAATGGCAACCCACTCCAGTGTTCTTGCCTGGAGAATCCCAGGGACGGGGGAGCCTGGTGGGCTTCCGTCTATGGGGTCGCACAGAGTCGGACACGACTGAAGTGAATTAGCAGCAGCAGCAGCAATTAGCAGTTGCAATGTAATACATCTTAATTTAATCAACTATCTCCTGGACACCCACTGCTGCTGCTGCTAAGTCACTTAAGTCGTGTCCGACTCTGTGTGACCCCATAGACGGCAGCCCACCAGGCTGCCCTGTCCCTGGGATTCTCCAGGCAAGAGCACCGGAGTGGGTTGCCATTTCCTTCTCCAATGTGTGAAAGCGAAAAGTGAAAGTGAAGTCGTTCAGTCGTGTCCGACCCTTAGCGACCCCACGGACTGCAGCCTACCAGGCCTCCATCCATGGGATTTTCTAGGCAAGAGTACTGGAGTGGCTTGCCATTGCCTTCTCCAAAACCACATCACTACCAATCTTTAAAAGAGTCAAAGACTCTTAAATAAGCAAGTCATAACTGATTTAAGAAATCTTTTTTAAAAACCCAAATGTGCTATCATCGACTGTGTAGTACAATACAGGCTTAGTTTATATTACGTTCTTAATCCACTAAATTGTTTCTGTTACCTTATAATGAGATCTTACTGTTCTCAAATGAGAAACATTAAATCGTTTACTATTTGGCTCTTAGGAAAATCAAAGTATTTATTCAGCTTTAATAAACTTAACATATGTGGGACACCCACTACATAGTAGCTATTGTGCTCGTTTTGGTATCCAGCGGTCAACTTGGCAAACAGAACTGGGCAGAGATGGTCAATAAACATGATGATAAATCTACTAATATGACCATTCTTGAGAGTGAAAGACACAGCCAACACAAGGGGGAGTGATGAGCAACATGACTGTTGGAAATGGAGGAGAGTTTCAGGGATCAGGCATGCCATACAGAGGAGGTGATCTTTGATTTAGAACCTGAACAGTTAAAGGAGCCAGGCGGGGTACCACGAGGGAAGAATTTTGAGAATTCATTCTAGAATGAAGAGTAAGTCTACATGCCAGGAGTTAGGAACAAGCACAATGTTATTAAGGTGAAGAAGAAACGTTATCTCAGGTGGAGATGAGCAAATGAGTGAGGTCATGGGAGCAGAACATGGCAAGAGAGTGGTCCAGCCAGGTAAGTCTCATCGTCATGGTGATGGAGGGTGATGCCTGAGGACTGATGGGCTAGGCAGTTACCAGATGCAGGTGGAACAACCCTGATAGGAGAATTGCCCAGGAACCCATACTGCTTCATGGGAAGCCTCCTTGCTCTTCATGCGTCTCAGAAATCAGACATGTTCTATTCATCAAGGAAACTGGAGCTGTGGATTTGACCTAGACAGTCCATATGTATGCGTAGTGCAAAGTACCTTTTTTTAAAAAACCAGAACCTTGTCCTACATGGAGGTTCAAAATATGGTAGACCACAAGTTTTGAGGCTGTTACTTGACTGATAAAAATTCTCACATTAGTGAAAACAATACCTATTGTGAAGTAAAATATTCTAGAAGGAATAGGAATTTTGGAGTTCATTTAGAATTTAATAAGAGTTCCACGGAATTCGCAGTTTAAAGAAAGTATATTTAAGCCAAAATTAGCCTCCTTGAAATCCATGCTTGCAGTGAAAATGTAGAGATGTGGAAGAAAAAAAAGCAAGACCTTAGTTTTTTGGTATTCAATAAGTGTCTGGTCAGTGAAAAACTGTTAATATTACCTCTGCTGGGAGGGATTGGGGGCCGGAGGAGAAGGAAGTGGGCAGAGGAAGAGATGGCTGGATGGCATCACCGACTCTATGGACATGAGTTTGGGTAGACTCTGGGAGTTGGTGATGGACAGGGAGGCCTGGCGTGCTGCGATTCATGGTGTCTCAAAGAGTCAGACACGACTAAGCGACTGAACTGAACTGAACTGAAGTATAAATAAACTAATTCAAACCTCATAATATATATTACTTAATTATTTTTTAAAATTATTTATTTACTTATTTTTGGCTTCACTGGGTCTTTGTTGCTGCGCCTGGGCTTTCTCCAGTTGAGGCCAGCAGGGGCTACTCTGCAGTTGCAGTGCAAGGGCTTCTCATTGTGGTTGCTTCTTTTGTTGCAGAGTTTGGGCTCTAGGCACGGGGTTCAGTTGGCCTATGGCATGTGGAAACTTCCCAGAACAGGGATCGAACCTCTATCTCCTGCATGGGCAGGCAGATTCTTAACCACTGGACCACCAAGGAAGTCCCTAATTAACTCTTAAGTGTAGATGAATAAGACATTCTTTTAAAATTGTCTTCACTAAAACAAACTGGAAAATTCAGTTTTTTAAAAAAATTAACAGTAGAATTGGGATTTTCCTTATGGGAAAATTGGTTCTTTTCTATCCCCCAGTTTGCTGTTGCTGTCTTCCTTAAAAATAAAAACAAAAGAAAAATTCCAAAATATTCTTCACTCAACAAAGCATCTAATATTGTAGCCATGGGTCATAACTATGTTACACAGGTCTGGTTTCTTCTTGCTTAAAAATCAATACCTGAAATAGAGGCAAATGTTGGTAGAAAGTAAAGTTTCTTTATGGAAATCTGGGGAGATGGTGGATTCAGTATCCCCCCAAATACATCTCTGAAGATTCTGCTTTGCCATGAAAGTTTTTAACGAGAAAAAGGGAAATAATCTCATTGATCATTGAGACAGGGGGGTCAAAGTCATTTGCCAACCCCCACTGTGTGCAGGCTTGTCGACTCCTTGTGATCTTCCTCCAGATGCTATATTGTTCATACAGTTTGATAACATGGTTTGTTCACTGAGGTTACTGAAGGGGAAGCTAGTGAAGAGATCGGGCCATCTGTTAATTACTTATCTTCATTTCTACTTCTTTGATCAATGGAAAAACCTACAAGTTTATTATGATCAAAAGATATGAAAGATGTACTTGGGCTGGAGATAAGTAGAACTTGGGGGTGCTGGGTTTAAGGTTGTTGTTTATTCCCTAAGTCACGTCTGACTCTTTTTCGACCTCCTGGACTGTAGCCTGACAGGCTCCTAGGTCCATGGGATTTCCCAGGCAAGAATACTGGAGTAGATTATCATTTCCTTCTCCAGGAGATCTTCCCAACCCAGGAATCAAACCCACATCTCTTAACTTCCCTGCATTGGCAGGCAAATTCTTAACCACTTAGTCACCAAGGAAGCCCTAAAGTACCAAGACAAAATGAATCTCCTGCAGAGAGCTCTTTCCTGCCCAAAGCTGCTTACAACTGGATGAAGTTAGAAGTTCAGTTCTTCAGTCACATCAGGCACATTTCAGTTGCCCCCTGAACCACATATGGCGGGGGGCTGCTGTGTCGGACACCGGGGAGAGAACATTTTTCTACTACCACAGAAAGTTCTATTGGATAGCACTTTTCTGGACATTTCCTACATGTGCATCTATTTCTGAGGTCCTGCCTTGTCTTATGTTGATGATTAACAATTGTGAACATGTAACTTCAAAATAAACAGTTGCAGAAGCTTGAGTTCATTGTGTGAGTCATCCAGATAAAGACAGAAAATTCTTTGCTAGACAAACTTGGTTTTCTACTTATAGAACTTGTTTTCTCTACTAATTCACATTGATGCTTTATATTGTCTAGTAGTTACAAGACTGAAACCTTTTACTTTTAAAGTGTAGTACTTCTTGTGCCCCAACCTCTATCACAGTGTGATATTATTCTCTTTCTGAAGACAGACCTGAATGAAGTAATTTATCTTTTGAAGTGTCAGGGCTGGGAATGGGTTTCAAGGTAAGACCAGTAAAAAGCAAAGCTTTAGTCTATGAATGAACACCTTATGTTTTGGGAAAATAATTAAACACAGAGGATTTTTTTTAAATAATTGAACAGCAGAAAGAAACCTATGGTATGAGAATGAACTCAGTTATCTGTGATCAGATAAAGGGAGCTATGCACAAACAATGGAGGTGCAGAAAGGCTTGCTGCTGCCTTGCTCTGGGATATCTCAGAGTCACTGTCAGCTTTGATTGCCCTGCTTTACATAAATATTAGAGGAAAGATCTCTACTAATGAAGTTGGGGATATACGCACAATATAGGCCCCTGTTTTGCTTTCAGAAAGTGACTGTCATTAAGCCTGAAAATGAGGAGAAAGAGAAGGCACTTAGGTAAGGAATGGAATAAGTGACAGGTAGAACAGGGACATTTATGCTCCAGGTCCTGCTCAGGGTTATGCACACTTATCACATGTATATGTGTGTATGTGTTCAGTCAATCAGTCATGCCTGACTCTTTGTGACCCCATGGACTGTAGCTCATCAGTCTCCTCTGTCCACGGGATTCTCCAGGCAAGAATACTGTAGTGGGTCACCGTTTCCTTCTCCAGGGGAATCTTCCCAACCCAGTGATCAAAGCCATGTCTCTAGTGAGTCCTGCATTGGCAGGTGGGTCTTTACCACTAGTACCACCTGGGAAGATCCTTTATCACATATAATCTTCTCAAATGCTCTAAGGCAACAATCCCTAAGCTTTTTGGCACCGGGGACAGGTTTCTTGGAAGACAATTTTTCCATGTACCCGGGGTGGAGGTATGCTTTCAGGATGCTCCAAGCAGGTTACATTTATCGTGCATTTTTCTACTATTATTACATAGTGATACATAAATGAAATAATTGTACAACTCACCATAATGCATAATCAAATCATCAGGCATTAGATTCTCATAAGGAGCATGCAACTTAGACCCATCATGTGCATGGTTCACAGTAAATTTTGTGCTCCTATGAAAATCTAGGAAAAGCCCAGATCATAATGCCAGTGCTGGGGAGTGGCTGTAAATACAGATGAAGATTTGCCTGCTCACCTGCTGCTCACCTCCTGCTGTGCAGAGGTATCTGTATCAATACTGACACCTGTCTGTGTCCAGGGGGTTGAAGACCCCTGCTTTAAGGGACCAATAAGATTATCCTGATCAGTAGATGTGGAAAACAGGGACTCAGCCAAGTCCTCTCATATTATGCCTGGCTATTGAATGGAATGGAGAAGATGGAATTGCACCCAGAAGGTACCAGCCTATGCCTTGCTTGCTATCCTGAAATCTGAGTTTTGCTTTGCACATAATGTCCTATACTTCCTGGACTTTATGGAGTCAACAGAGTTTTCACCCCTCAGCACCTCCCTGTCTCCCTTCACTCTTCCTCAGGTGGAAGACAGAAATATGGTGATGGCTGGCTGTGCTTAGCAGGGCGGGTGAGAATAGCAGTGGACCTATGAGGATGACCCATGCGACAGGTGAGGATTTGTGACACCTGATAGTCACACTCTGTATGTGTCAGATGGGGGCCTGGTGTCTACTTAAGCTCTGCCCACACACATTCTAGGGAGAGTGGATGTGAGGTGAAAGGCTGAGGAAAATTTTTGTTTGCAAAGCAAAATATTATTTTAGTGAAATGCAAGACCATTTCAGTCATCCGTTCCGTTCCGTCGCTCAGTCGTGTCCGACTCTTTTTGCGACCCCGTGGACTGTAGCCTACCAGGCTTCTCCGTCCATGGGATTCTCCAGGCAAGAATACTGGAGTGGGTTACCGTTTCCTTCTCCAGGGGATCTTCCCGACCCAGGGATTGAGCCCGGGTCTCCCGCATTGGAGGCAGATGCTTTAACCTCTGAGCCACCAGGGAAGCCAGTCCCAGATATTATGTTAGCTGAAATCCTCCTTGCCCAAACTAATTCCATTTAATTTCTATATCATTGAGGAACAAATGCACATTTGTTTAGACTGAGGTACATGGACATTCAAGTATTTGAACATATTCAAGGCCAAATGGGATAAATGTTTTATTTTCTTCACAGATCTCAGAAGTTTTCTACCTATTGAGAAATGTTAATTTTTAATATTTATGGGAAAATTATCATGTCTATCTCAATTAATTATAGTTTGTGAATAGATGTATTTTTTTAAAAGCATGATTTCCACCAAGAAAAGCATTTATTTGCATAAACTTTATTTGTTTAGCAGAGAGTAATTTTCTCATATGAGCACAGTTTTTTGATTTGTATTAAAATATTAATAGAAAGAGGAGGGATGTGTAAAGTGATAATTCACCCTTCAACCCTCCTTCTTGACTTCCTGGCATAAACCTAGTCCACATCCGCTAGTCATCCCCACATCAACTGCAGAACCCCAAACCTCCTTCAGTTATGGGGAAGGCATTAGAAAGCTCCCAAAAGCTCTCTGGGAAACTTGCTCACAGGGTCAAGTACAGCCCCACTCAGCTATTCAGGGACCAGGAGGATGTCTCTGGTCTACCCACACAATGAGTAAGGAGAACTGCTATGCAGCTTTTTGTAAATTTACTTGCTTGTATTGTATTACTTTGACTTTGTTTTTATTTGTTGTCAATTCACTCATAAAATATGATTTATTCACAATATTTTTATTAGTCTAAACCATAAATTGTATTTTTTACATAAGAAATCCACATTGGCTGCTTTGTTCATATAGCTTTTATAGTAAGAAAATGATTAGAAGTTAAAAAAGTAGAAATATTGTAAGTACCAAGTCTAAAATGAATTTTTGTAGATATTTGCCAATTTAAAGATAGACCTGGGTATTTGGTTATTATTATTATTTTCTGAACAAAAATTTCAGTTAATAGAAAAGAGGTATGAGTCCTTTAGATGGCAGACAGATTGGGGGAAAAAATGACTTTTATACCTGAATTGGTTTAACTTCTGGAATCACCTCTTATCTTTTATTACTCTTAAGAGAAAGATTTTTTCTGTCCCATTTATGCCATACCCACAGACATGACTTCCAATGTACCATTAAATGGAATTGCTTTAGGAAGGAATAAAAAGAGAGGAAAATCACTATTTCAGTTAATCCTCACTAAACTCTGAGATACATCTTCCAAGAGCAGCATTTGGGGAACTTCCCTGGAAGACCAGCGGTTAAAACTCTATGATTCCAATACATGGATGCAAGTTTGATGCCTGGTCAGGAAACCAAGATCCCATATGCCACAAAGTGTGGCCCAAAAATTAAAATGAAAAAAAAAACATGAGTATTTAAATAAAAATAAATCAACACATTTAAAAAATGAGAAGCATATGAATCATTAGGGTAAAACCCTCATAGTTAAAAAAAAAAAAAAAAAAGAAAGCTAAAAGCAGAATTTACAAATTCACATCTTCCAAAAGCAGGGACATAACACAGTAAGGTCCAGCAAATTACCTGGGGTAATCCACGCTAAGGGGGCTTTCTTTGTGGCTCAGCTGGTAAAGAATCCACCTGCAGTGTGGGAGACCTGGGTTCGACCCCTGGGTTGGGAAGATCCCTGGAGAAAGGAAAGGCTGCCTACTCCAGTATGCTGGCCTGGAGAATTTAATGGACTGTATAGTCCATGGGGTTGCAAAGAGTCGGACACCACTGAGCCACTTTCACTTTACTTCACTTCACTTCTGCATTAAGGAGAGGCAGAAATATGTTAGTCATTCAGTCATGTCTGACTCTTTGTGATCTCATGGACCTGTAGCCAGTCAGGCTCCTCTGTCCGTGGACTTCTCCAGGCAAGAATACTGGGGTTGATTGCCATTCCCTTCTCTAGGGCATCTTCCAGATCCAGGGATCAAACTTGGGTCTGCCATGTTGCATGCAAATTCTTTACCATCTGAGCCACCAGGGAAGCCCAGGGAAAGGCAGAGGGAGGCCTCAAAGTCAGGCCCTGCTTCCAGAGCCCCTGCTCTAACCCCTGTGGCTGCTGCCCCCTCTGAAGTTCTCCTAGGAGCAATGCCAACAGTGCTGATAAGGGAAACATCTATGATTGAAATGTGTGTGGTGTATATACATATATATATATATATATACTCTGTAGAGAAGTTATATATGAAATATAAGAGGATTTTAATGGTTTAAATTATACTATAAATAGTTTTGTAAAGTGCACAGAAATTTTAGAAATATGTTTGAAATGGTAACTATAACAAGAATCACAAATATGAACCACACTAATTCATCGGAAAAATATGCCCCTTTTCCAGTAGCTACAACAGATGCTTTATCAGGAAACAACTGTCTCCTTTGGGATGAAGTTTTGAAGAGGACAACAGAAAATCTACTGTGTTTCAGACTCTAGGTTTTAAATTTTAGATAACTGAAATTTATCTGAGGTTTACATGAGCTCTTGGACAAACAAGAACACCATCTGGAGTATCCCTGAGCAAGAAGGTGACAGCCACACATAAGCCATGCTGAGTGGCCCATTCCCCCCTTCACATCCCTCACTCCCTTTCCTAGTACTGATCTCCAATGACCTTGACAACATCTTGCACTATATTTAAGATGTTTTTTAAAAAATACTTGATAGTATATCTACATGATAATGATTAATCATAATTATCCATAAGTTCCTAAAAATACTCTCCCAAAACACTTTTAGGTTCATATATATAAGAGATATAAGACATATAGGAGTTCTGCAAAAACAAGTCAGATAGTTGACCCCAAAGATTTCTGCTAACAAGAGAAAAAGCAAATACCTCAAGCTAATGGATTTAGTGAATTTCTATGTAGAGAAAGATGCCAGAGTTTGGGCTCACTGAAATCATTCCTGAAGTAGAATGGTTTTATGAAGACCTACAGGATGTTTTAGAATTAACACCCCAAAAAGAAGTCCTTTTCATTATAGGGGACTAGAATGCAAAAGTAGAAAGTCAAGAAACACCTGGAGTAACAGGAAAATTTGGCCTTGGAGTACAGAATGAAGTAGGGTAAAGGCTAATAAAGTTTTGCCAAGAGAACGCACTGGTCATAGCAAACACTCTCTTCCAACAACAAAAGAGAAGACTCTACACGTGGACATCACCAGATGGTCAACACCAAAATCATATTGATTATATTCTTTGTAGCCAAAGATGGAGAAGCTCTATAGAGTCAGCAAAAACAAGACCAGGAGCTGACTGTGGCTCAGATCATGAACTCCTTATTGCCAAATTCAGACTTAAATCAAAGAAAGTGGGGAAAACCAGTAGACCATTCAGATATGACCTAAATCAAATCCCTTATGATTATACAGTGGAAGTGAGAAATAGATTTAAGGGACTAGATCTGATAGAGTGCCTATGAACTATGGATGGATATTTGTGACATTGTACAGGAGACAGGGATCAAGACCATCCCCAAGAAAAAGAAATGCAAAAAAGCAAAATGGCTGTCTGAGGAGGCCTTACAAATAGCTGTGAAAAGAAGAGACCCGAAAGGCAAAGGAGAAAAGGAAAGATATACCCATTTGAATGCAGAGTTCCAAAGAATAGTGAGGAGAGATAAGAAAGCCTTCCTCAGTGATCAATGCAAATAAATAGAGGAAAACAATAGAATGGGAAAGACTAAAGATATCGTCAAGAAAATTAGAGCTACCAAGGGAATATTTCATGCAAAGATGGGCTCAATAAAGGACAGAAATGGTATGGACCTAACAGAAGCAGACGATATTAAGAAGAAGTGGCGAGAATACACAGAAGAACTGTACAAAAAAGATCTTCAAGACCCAGATAATCACGATGGTGTGATCACTCACCTACAGCCAGACATCCTGGAATGTGAAGTCAAGTGAGCCTTAGAAAGCATCACTACGAACAAAGCTAGAGGAGGTGATGGAATTCCAGTTGAGCTATTTCAAATCATAAAAGATGATGCTGCAATCAAGTGCTGCATCTTTCTAAATTCCATATATATGCGTTAGTATACTGTATTGGTGTTTTTCTTTCTGGCTTACTTCACTCTGTATAATAGGCTCTAGTTTCATCCACTCATTAGAACTGATTCAAATGCATTCTTTTTAATGGCTGAGTAATACTCTATTGTGTATATGTACCAAAGCTTTCTTATCCATTCGTCTGCAGATGGACATCTAATCCTGTATAGGAGACAGCAAAAGAGACACAGATGTATAGAACAGTCTTTGGGACTCTGTGGGAGAGGGTGAGGGTGGGATGGTTTGGGAGAATGACATTGAAACATGTATATTATCATATGTGAAACGAATTGCCAGTTCAGGGTCGATGCATGTTACAGGATGCTCGGGGCTGGTATGAGGGGATGACCCAGAGGGAGGATAAGGGGAGGAGGGAGGAAGGAGGAGGGAGAGGGGTTCGGGAGGGGGAACTCATGTACACCGGGGGTGGATTCATGTCAATGTATGGCAAAACCAACAAATATAATATTGTAAAATAATTAGCCTCCAATAAAAAAAAAAATCAAGTGCTGCAATCAATATGTCAGCAAATTTGGAAAACTCAGCAGTGGCCACAGGACTGGAAAAGGTTAGTCTTCATTCCAATCCCAAAGAAAGGCAATGCCAAAGAATGCTCAAACAACTGCACAATTACACTCATCTCACACACTAATAAAGTCATGCTCAAAATTCTCCAAGTCAGGCTTCAGCAATACGTGAACCGTGAACTTCCAGATGTTCAAGCTGGTTTTAGAAAAGGCAGAGGCACCAGAGATCAAATTGCCAACATCCTCTGTATCATGGAAAAAGCAAGAGAGTTCCAGAAAAACATCTATTTCTGCTTTATTGACTATACCAAAGCCTTTGACTGTGTGGATCACAATAAACTGTGGAAAATTCTGAAAGCGATAGGAATACCGGACCACCTGACCTGCCTCTTGAGAAACCTGTATGCAGGTCAGGAAGCAACAGTTAGAACTGGACATGGAACAACAGACTGGTTTCAAATAAGAAAAGGAGTACATCAAGGCTGTATACTGTCACCCTGCTTATTTAACTTATATGCAGAGTACATCATGAGCAATGCTGGGATGGATGAAGCACAAGCTAGAATCAAGATTGTGGGGAGAAATATCAATAACCTCAGATATGCAGATGACACCATCCTTATGGTAGAAAGGGGAGAAGAACTAAAGAGCTTCTTGATGAAAGTGAAAGAGGAGAGTGAAACAGTTGGCTTAAAGCTCAACATTCAGAAAACGAAGATCATCGCATCCAGTCCCATCACCTCATGGCAAATAGATGGAGAAACAGTGGAAACATTTGCTGACTTTAGTTCTGGGGGCTCCAAAATCACTGCAGATGGTGATTGCAGCCATGAAATTAAAA
Organism: Moschus berezovskii; assembly: GCF_049115385.1. Classification (NCBI taxonomy): domain Eukaryota; kingdom Metazoa; phylum Chordata; class Mammalia; order Artiodactyla; family Moschidae; genus Moschus; species Moschus berezovskii. Next base: position 73,852,555 of record NC_142466.1, on the reverse strand, counting down.
GACGCTTACTCCTTGGAAGGAAAGTTATGACCAATCTAGACAGCATATTAAAAAGCAGAGACATTACTTTGTCAACAAAGGTCTGTCTAGTCAAGGCTATGGTTTTTCCAGTAGTCATGTATGGATGTAAGAGTTGGACTATAAAAAAAGCTGAGCGCTGAAGAATTGATGCTTTTGAACTGTGGTGTTGGAGAAGACTCTTGAGAGTCCCTTGGACTACAAAGAAATCCAACCAGTCCATCCTAAAGGAGATCAGTCCTGGGTGTTCATTGGAAGGACTGATGTTGAAGCTGAAACTCCAATACTTTGGCCCCCTGATGCAAAGAGCTGACTCATAGGAAAGACTCTGATACTGGGAAAGATTGAGGACAGGAGGAGAAGGGGATGACACAGGATGAGATGGTTATGGCATCACCAACTCAACAGACATGAGTTCGGGTAAACTCTGGGAGTTGTTGATGGACAGGGAGGCCTGGTGGTGCTGCGGTTAATGGGGTCGCAAAGAGTCGGACATGACTGAGTGACTGAACTGAACTGAATATCTACCTTAACCATCTAGGGCCAGTATCCTTTTTTTTCTATCCTCAATCTCCTTGGGGTGCACAGTGGAGTGGCATATATATATGTATGTATATACATATATATGTAGATGAGAATTAATCATAAATACTCTATAAGTTCCTAAAAATACTCTCACAAGCTATTTTTAGGTTAATATATACACTTATATATACATCCCCCTTGTTATCATATAATCATGACTTTATATCTTTTAAAAATATGTGGGATCAAGAATGATCTTAAAATTTTCAATTATATAATAAAAACTGTTGCTTTTATTAAAAAAAAATAAAGATACTAGCTGCTGGAACCTCCCTGTGGCCTTACCTACCCCATGTGCCCGCTTGTTGTCTTAACACTCGTACTGACATATTTTTAAAATATATGTATTTGTTTATTCATTTGAATAAAAGAATATTACACTGCTTATGTTTTAGACAGAATTTTAAGATGAGGTTAAAGATACATAAGAAATTGGCCTTGGGGTCCCTCTACCCATAAGCCAGACCACACACATCGTACTACACCTCTGTCTTTCAGGTATTCAAACAGTCGTGATGTTGGGTGCCTGCTACTTCCCTTCCTGTTGATTCAAATACGTGTAAACACCTCTACTGCTGTCCTTTCACTCAATCCCTTTGATTAAAGTCTTCCTTAAATGTAGAAGTATCTCTTGAATTGTTTGCATGAGACCACAACCTCTTGACAAGGAGACTGTGCTCTCTGAGTGTGGGTGGCCCAAGCCCATATCACCTTTATGTATGGATCCAATACTTTTAGCTGTGGTTCACTCAGAGCTTGATGACAGGAGGGTGTTGGGATGTGGGCAGGCCAGGGAATGCTATGGACTCTTAACTCCCCTTCAAGGGAGCCCTATGTGGGCAAAAACGGTTCTTAAGGCTTCCTATCAGCCTCCCTCTCACCAGCTCCTTCCTAGGCATTGATCTCAGATCTCCTGGTTTCTCTCCTACACCTGCCCAACAGTCTCTTCTTTCCAGCCCTGGCTTCTCAGAGTGACCATTTGAGCCTCCATTTCCTTCTACCTCCCCTACCACATTCCCCTTGGTGGGTGGAGATAATGGTAAGACAGAGGCAGAGGTCCTGACCCCACTTGATGAGGTGAGGGCAGGGGTGCTAGTGCCAGACTTGAGGGCAGTCACCACTATTCCAGGGTGGAGCGCCCCCTGCCCCCCACTACTGTACGCATGTCCATGATCATGGTAGACCCCTTCCCATGTCCTCCCAGTCATCCTGGGAAGCAAGCAAGTGACCATGGTCACTTCCAGTGTGTGGATGGGACAGTAGAATCCTGGAGAAAGCACTTTCTTTTGTGGATGAAGAATGTTTCCTGCTATATTGGTAAAAAAATGTATGTTGTGGCCATCAGCCACTGCAGCCACCCCACCATGCATAAATAAATAAATAAAGTAGGAGATGCTTGTGTTTTTCTTCTTCACAAGTTCACGGTGGGCAGCTTTCCATTGAGCGAGGCTCTGTTGCCATCTGTGTTCTCCAGGAAAGCGCCTCATGCAACTATTCATAGCAAGGAGTTCTCAATTTTGGACTCAGTTTCAGGCTTCCCTGATGGCTCAGCAGTGAAGAATCCACTTCTGTAATGCAGGAGGCAAAGGAAATGTGGGTTTGATCCCTGGGTTGGGAAGATACCCTGGAGAAAGAAATGGCAACCCACTCCAGTTGCCTGGGAAATCCACATCTTTCCTGGAAATTCCTATGGACAGAGGAGCCTGGCAGGCTACAGTCCATGGGGCTGCAAAGAGTCAGATATGACTGAGCACACATGTAGGTTACCTTTGTGTCTTTTTTCTTTACAATTCATATTCATTTTTCTTTACTTCTTGAGCATGTTTTTACAAGAAAATAATTCAAAAGTCTGGCCTTATGAAAGTCATTATTTTTCTTGTATTTAAGAATAATGACATGATAAATTTTGGTTTATTTCCAATTTTTAGTAATACAGTATTACATGAAAGTCTTTTGAAGGATAAATTGGAAAATAAAGAAAGTAATTGTGAACAATTATCTTATGAAGTCCCTTCAGTTTTGTGGATAAGAGTCTAATTGTTTGCACAAGTTCATCTGTAATGAAATTAATACAGGCTGTACCTTGGGAGCTAGAGAGGGAATGATGAAGATAATTCTACTCTGCAGGATATGACTTGTGAAAAGAAGAGGATAACAGTATACATATTTAGAAAGTTTCATATTTTCTTCTTTTTAAAAACAACAATATGGGTTGAAAATGCAACTTTTCTAATTATATGCTTATGAAATGTTTGTATTGAATTTGTTAATCTATATTTTAGTACCAGGATTAGGAAACTTTGAGGACAACTGTAACATCTCTCATAAAGTTGAATTTTCCTATTCACATTGCAGTTGCCACGTGTATTTCACATTAATCTGGCTTTGGTCAGTTAGAATGGGCCAAACTGTTGGAAACATGAGGTGACTGCTCCTGATTGTAAACAACTCTCCTGCTAGGACCAGCTCCATAATGCACAGGACCCAGCACAAAACACAAATATGGCACCTTGTTCAAAAAGCAGGAAAAAGTAGTCATTAAAGCTAAAGCTTTTCCAGTGGGACCGTGGCAGAGTGTGGCTCGGATGCTGAGCCAGGCACCTTGGCACCTCGTGTCTGCCGCAGTGGGATGAAGCTCCTGCTGGGCATTGCGCTGCCCACCTATGTGACCTCTGTTTGGGGCATTTAAAAAAAAAGGTGAAGGCTTTTGTTCCTTCTGTAGTTTCACTCTTGCCTTCTCATGATGTTTATTGTTTGCTATGCAATATTGTTCAAAACACTGTACATATTTAAAGTATGTAACTTTGATGAGTTTGGAAATAAGTATACAGCTGTGAAACCATCACCACATTCCATGTCATGAACGTATCCATTCTGTCTACAAGCTTCCTCCTGCTCTCTTTATTTATTATTATTGCTATTTTGGTGACAAGAACACTTAACATAAGATCTACCCATTTAGCAAATTTTAAATATACAGTATGATATTGTTAATTATAGGCACAATGTTATAAACAGACCTCTTTGCTTACCTGTCTTGTATAAATGAAACTTCACACCCTTTGACTAACAGTCCCCCGTTTCCCTCTTAGCACCTATCAACTACTATCCTAGTCTCTGCTTGTAAGAGTTAGACTATTTTAGTTACCACATTAGTGGTAACTAACCTGTTGTATGTATCCTGTGCCTGAATTGTTTCACTTAGCATCCTGTCTTCCACTTTCCTTCATGTTGTCACAAATGGCAAAAGTTCCTTCTTAATACGGCTAAACAGTATTCCATCATATATATAAAATGGAATATTACTTTAGATCATGTATGTGAATATGTATTGTGCTGTGCTTAGTTGCTGTCATGTCCGACTCTTTGTGACTCCATGGACGATAGCCCACCAGGCTCCTCTGTCCATGGAGATTCTCCAGGCAAGAATACTGGAGTGGGTTGTCATGCTCTCCTTCAGAAGATCTTCCCAACCGAGGGATCAAACCCAGGTCTCGCACATAGCAGGCAGATTCTTTACCAACTGAGTCACCAGGGGAGTATATATATAATTTTCCTTATCTATTCATTTGTTAATAGATACTTAGATTGTTCCATATCTTGGTTCTTGTGAATAATGCTGCAAGTAATGTAAGAGTGCAAATATCTCTTTAAGATTCTGATCTCAATTCCTTTAAATACACACCCAAAAGTGGGATTGCTGGATAATATAGTAGTTCTCTTTTTAATAGAAATCTCTCCAAATAAAATATGCAGATTGCCAATAGGTACTTGAAAAGATGCTCAGCATCACTAATTATCAGAAAAATGTAAATAAAAGCCACAATGAGATACTAACTCACACCTGTTAGGATGACTATTATTTAAAACAAACAAAAAAAGATAAATAGTATTAGAGAGGATGTAGAGAAAAAGAACACTTGTGCCCTGTTGGTGGGAATATAAATTGGTGCAGCCACTATGGAAAACAGTAAAGAGTTTCCTCTAAAATTCAAAATTTTAGTATTAATTTTATTATCTATCTTAATGTTGTATAACACCACTATTAAATGCAAATACAAAATCATTTAATATTTATGCTGAATCACCCAAGTCACACAATTTACATTTTGTGACTTGCCTCAGAAGGTGTCTTGAGCTGGCCAGAATGAAGAACACAAGTCAGGCTCAGAAAGTTTATAAGGAGGAAGAGAGGTTTGGGGTGGGGCTGAAGGGTGATCCCTTAGACACAGGGAGACCAGAAGGCAAGTGCAGAGCCCCCTGGGCACCTGTGTGCCAGGGCATTACTGCTACTCAGTGCCAGCACTTGGGTGTGATGGCTGCCAGGTGTCCTTCCTGCAAGTTTCCAAACTAACCCAGGGTGGGAAAGCCAAACCAGGCATCTCCCCTTCCCATCACCAGCTGCCTAAACCAAGTCTAATAGGCAACTTCCAAGGCCATTGCATCTTTGCACTGAGAGGGGCTGGGTAACAGGTCAGGGTGGTCATCTCAAATGGCATGCACACGTGCCCCACCCTAAACTGCTGCTGAGTGGGGTGCTCCCAACCCTGGCCCTCCCTGTACCTGGGGCAGGGCACCAGGGGTCTTTGGGTGGGATGGTGAGGGGGAGACTGTCTAAGAGGCTGAGAGGCAAGTGGCAAAGAATCTGCATCCAGGAGACAGGGGAAGTGGGATGTCCTGTGAGTGAGCTGAGGCCCCAAGCCTTTAAAGGCTTCGTGTTCCGTTTTCCTATCAGCTGTCACATATAAAACACAAATTCAAAGACAAAATTATCAAGCATTTCAAGACAGTGACCACAGAGTATTAACTTGGCTGTCCCCAAACTTTTCAGCAAAAGGGACCAGTTTCATGGAAGACAAGTTTTCCACAGAGCTGGGAGAGGCAGGATGGTTTGGGGCTGATTCAAATGCAATACATTTACTGTGCACTTTTTTATTATCATTATTACATTGTGATATATAGTGAAATAATTATACAATTCATCATAATGCGGAATCAGATTATCAGACATTAGATTCTCAAGAGGAGCATATAACCTAGATTCCCTCACATGGGCAGTTCACAGGAGGGCTTGTGATTCTGTGAGAAGCTAATGCTGCTGCTGGGCTGACAGGAGGTAAAGCTCAGGTGATAATGCCAGTGACAGGGAGCATCTGTAAATACAGATGAAGCTTTGGTTGCTCTCTGCTCACCCCCTGCTGTGTGGCCCAGTTCCTCACAGGCCATGCACTGGTACTGGTCTGTGGCCCGGGGGTTTGGGGTCCCTGTCTTAACCCCCAACTGTAAGACCCTTCTCAGCACAGGGGTCCTGCACAACTGCATGTATCACCAACCCTCGAAAACAGCCTCTGCCCATCAGGTCAGTGCCAGCACTAGTTACAAGCAGCATCCTGCTGTTCTGATAAGTATAACACGCTGCAGTTCTTCCATTAATATTCTGATTGCTTCCTTCTTCCAGTTTTAGTGAATTTAGTTGAATATTTTAAGCCATGTATGCATGCTCAGACTCAGTCGTGTCTGACTCTGTGACCACCCCATGGTCTGTAACTCACAAGACTTCTCTGTCCATGGCATTTTCTAGACAAGAATACTGGAGTGGGTTGCCATTTACTACTCCAGGGGATCTTCCTTACCCAGACTGAACCCTTGTCTCTTATGTCTCCTGCATTGGCAGTTGGATTTTTTACTACTGCACCACCTTGTATATACACGTCTGTATCTTGGTAACCATGTGAGAAAACATTAAGTACAGTCGATTCTTGCTTATCTGATGTATGTTCTATAAAATCTCTTCCAACAGTGAGTTCATAAAAACTGAACCATTGCTCCTGGGGGATATATGTACACATATCTCACATAGATTATCATCTTAAATTCTAAAAATTAGTTCATCATAGTGGATTCTATTTTCTTTATTTTACAACAGAGAAAGCTGTTTCAGAGATGTTAAGTGACTTGCTGAGGCCACTCCACTGGCAAGTGCCAGAGCTGGCTACTGAGCCAGATCTTCTGCTTTCACTGTACTGTCCACTTCTGTCTCCATCCTCTGGTCATCTCTGAGTGAGAGACGAGACCAGACAGAGTGTTGTCTTGTTCAACTGCAACTGGAAATGGGTGCATCAGAGGACTCAATGTCTTCACTGCTCCAGCACATCTGCAAATGACCACAAAAATGATGCAAGCATTACAAATAAGCTTTTGAATATAGACTGACTCACAACATGAAATCTGTAAATAATGAGTGTCAACTGTATTGTAGTTGACAGATAATCTTTATATACTTTTAATCACCTTATTTCTTAAGAGGGTTGAAGTAGCTCACAGTGTCAAATGCATAGTATCAAAGAAGATTCAACAACAAGCCAGCAGGCAAAGCCTCCTCATGAGATTCTGATGCGGGCCACAAACATACCTCTTCAGCATCACATATCACATAGCTTTTCTGAGGAGTAATTCTTATCTTTTCAAGTGCTTGACGCTTCCCTGGTGGTTCAGATAGTAAAGAATCTGCCATCTATGCAGAACATTGGCTTTGATCACTGGGTCAAGAAGATCCCCTGGACAAAGAAATGGCAAACCACTCCAGTATTCTTGCCTGGAGAATTCCATGGACAGAGGAATCTGGTGGGCTATATAGTTCATGGGGTCACAAAGAGTCAGACACGACTGAGTGACTAGCACAATCCAATAACTATTAGAAGCACATGGCAGAACCCCTGAGATCTGCATGGTTTTCTGTTTGCTTTTTGTTTACATCATGGTCTACAATTTTTTCATGCTTTTAAATGACCCCTCTCCATAGCTTTCTCCCAGGACCTTGGGTCCTTAGGGAAAATGATGTTCTTTAAAGTCAGCAGACCCATCACCATCACCCCTCATGTAGTGATACACTTAGGACTTTTCAGAAGTCATCCATGTGAATTGCTTTATTAGATTTTCACAGAAGCGATGGAAAGAAAGCAAGATGCAGATTGTTATAATCCTCCTTTACATGTGTGTTGGCTAGATCCCAGGGAGCCCGTGAAACCCATTGGCTGGGCAGAGGGAAAGAGTCAGGACTCCCCAACCCACTCCACCAGAATGATGGCATGGAACCAGCCTAAACTATTGAAATGCCAGTAGATTTTATGCAGAAAGGTTTCTATTTTTATGGCTTTTTCAGGAAACTTGTAGCCTCCGAAACCAGAGAATCCTGGTGACTTGCACCACTCAGAGGTGGTGTGGAAACAGCAGTTCTTCATCTTTTGCTTTCTTCATTAGCCCAGTTTAGTGTATTAAGCATCATCACTGATAAATTATTCACGCCAGTGCATGATCATTAAAATAAAATGCTAATTCTGAAAAAAATGAGATTAAAAAAATGATTTCAACTGTGGGCCACAAATTAAATCGATGTGATGCTTTGCCAAGCAACAGTAACTAATCATGAAGCAGAGAAGGCTGGCAGACCTAGGGACAATAGGCTGTTGTTTTAGACATTTATACAAATGATATGTTTGTCCATTGTTATGTAAAAATGCAAACAATACATGAAAGCAAAGCCTTATCTTCAATCCTTATTCCTACTGAATCTCAGGCCCCATCCTTAATGCAATGGCTGTTACCAATATCCAGACATTTTTTATGTTTTGATGAGCATTATATGTATGTATAGCAATGGCAAGCCACTCCAGTACTCTTGCCTGGAGGGTCCCATGGATGGAGGAGCCTGGTGGGCTGCAGTCCGTGGGGTCGCTAAGGGTCGGATACGACTGAGCGACTTCACTTTCACTTTTCACTTTCACACATTGGAGAAGGAAATGGCAACCCACTCCATTGTTCTTGCCTGGAGAGTCCCAGGGACGGCGGAACCTGGTGGGCTTCCGTCTATGGGGTCACACAGGGTCGGACATGACTGAAGTGACTTAGCAGCATAGCCTGCTAAGCTCCTCTGGCCATGGTATTTCCCAGGTAACACTGGAGTGGAGTGCCATTTCCTACTCCAGAAGATCTTCACGACCCAGGCATCAAACCCATGTCTTCTGCACTGTCAGGTGAATTCTTTACCATTGAGCCACCTGGGAAGCAGAAATATATATGTGAATGGTGTTAAAACTCTTTGAGAACCAATCCACATTGTGCAGACGTCCTCCTACCAAATCAATGATAGCAACATGCTCTATGTGGGCAATTTACTGTGAAACAACTCCCTGTTGACATTTGGCCATATTTACGAAGTAGTTCCTCTCTTTCATAATTTCCTTGTGCAAAGAAACATTCCTTTAAATTACCCAGTACGTGAAAGAAGGTAAAAAAAAAAAAAATCAAAGATTTTTCTTACTCATCCCTTGTTTTGCTTTAAATATTTGAAAAACTTAATGAATATTTTAAAAAGTAAACTAATGCAGATGATTAAGTAAGTATAAAAATAGAATTTAGGTAATATTATAAATACATTTCTCCCCTCCTCCCTACCAAGATGTGGGCTTTAATTCTCCTGAATACACTCATCCTTCTATGATTGGTATTCTAGCTTTACTCTAGTCTTGTTTGTGTGCATACTAGAATAGAGCAAAATGGGTAGCTCTGGTCATTTGGACTCTTTCATGTAAATATGCATTTTCTTTTTTTTTCTTTTGATGTGTAATTCCATTACATTGAACTCTCATTTGTAAAACACTTATAGAAAACAACTTTAAAACCAACTTAATTTTTTTTATTGAGGGGGAGCTTCTGGCTTTCAAAATCATCTGTTTAAAAAATTTATTTGAAACATGATTTGCAGCAAGCAAAGGGTATAATTATTGCATAATTTAAAAATTGGCTGCAACATGACTACTTAGATAGTAACAGAAGATTTAGGGAGATTGTACTTTAGATTTTCAGTTACCATGAGGCATTACTAGAATCAGAGTTTCTTATTTAATTACCGAGCTTGAATTCTGAACTCCAGACACCATGACTTTGAAAAAAACTTAATATAGCTATAGCATATCAGATTCAAATATACAGGCTTCCCAGAGATCTCTGGAGATTTATTCTACCCTTTAGAATCTTTGTACTCTGTTTAAACAAAGAAAGAATAGTTACCTGGACGAGATAGAAGGACAATAAAAAATGAAGGTCACTAAACCAAGTGGTTACAGTATGTTTGTTACATGACTTCCTTCACATTTAGACATTGAACTTTGTTTCCTCCTTCCTTACATTATGAACATACACCAAATTTGCATTTTGAATGAGCCATGTCATATTACTCTGGTAATAAAATAAATTTCTCAATAAAAATACTTTTTCTCCTCTTATTCGGTTCAAATCTAGTTTCATGCATATTAATAGAAAATTATGTTTCATATTTATCATAGAGTATGTGACGAGTTGACTCACTGGAAAAAACTCTGATGCTGGGAAAGGTTGGGGGTGGGAGGAGAAGGGGACGACAGAGAATGAGATGGCTGGATGGCATCACCGACTCTGTGGACATGAGTCTGAGTGAACTCCGGGAGTTGGTGATGGACAGGGAGGCCTGGCGTGCTGTGATTCATGGGGTCGCGGAGAGTCGGACACGACTGAGCGACTGAACTGAACTGAGTGATTCAAAACTGAGAATCCTTTGAGGTCCTCATTAAAAATATTAAAGGATTTATTCTGCTCCATTCTATTTAGAATAAGCTGTGTTCTTTTGCAGATCTCTATGAGACTCTAAGAAACCCACAGGACAGAGGAAACCTCTTGGACTTTCTTCTTCCAGGCAGATGGAAGTGGTCTCCTGGGGTCATTTCCTGTGCACTGCAGCATTACAGGTAGGACAACAAGCATTCACACTCATATACCTCTCTTTTATATGCAACATCATATAAACCAGGTGGAAGAGTTAGCTATTTGCACCTTTGTTTGATGTGCATTTTTGTAACTATGTTTAATTCTTAAGTAGAAGTGTTATATGCTATCTTCAAAACATAGTCCAAAGGTAATAATCCAAAATCAAATCATTACTTCTGTGCTCATGTCATCTTTGTGGAGGATCTAATAAAATGCCCTTAATAATCTGAAACAATGTATGGAATTGTGAGACAGCAAAAGAGAAACAGATGTATAGAACAGTCTTTTGGACTCTGTGGGAGAAGGTGAGGGTGGGATGATTTGAGAGAATAGCATTGAAACATGTATATTATCATACGTGAAACAGATCACCAGTCCAGGTTCAATGCATGAGACAGGGTGCCCAGGGCTGGTGCACTGGGATGACCCAGAGGGATGGGATGGGGAGGGAGGTGGGAGGGGGGTTCAGGATGGGGAACACATGTACACCCATGACTGATTCATGTCAATGTATGACAAAAACCACTACAATATTGTAAAGTAATTAGCCTCCAATTAAAATAAATTTTTTTAAAAAGGGTAAACAAGAAAAAATAATCTGAAACAAACAAAAATCACTGTATTTTCTTGATCAGATCCATGACTATGGAATCTTAGAATAATTATAGGCTCACCCAAAATAAAACAGCAGTCCTTTAGTATAACTGTCTCTGTGTTCTATGGGTGGTTTGGAACAATAATTTTCTTCAGCAGTGGCAGTGGTCAGATAGTGTACAAATATTTAATTTTTCTTTTATTTTGCTAAATCCTGAGGACCAGTTGAGAAGAAAATGTCCCCAGTAGGCATTAGGGTAGTTGGAGTCATTATATCAACTCCACTTTGGGTGCCCAAATAGAAATGCAGTTTCTCCAAGGAAAGAAACTTCCATGGGTAGATTTATGGTCAAAGTTTGTGAATGGCTTAAAAATCATTGGAAGAGTACTTACTTAAGTACTTACTTACTTACTTCCTTAGGCAATGGACAGTCTGAACATTTCTGAGGTGGTCAAGAAATTTTTTCACTTTCAGTGAAAGTGACACAGCGAAATCCAAGATCTCAGGATATTGTCATTGTACATGGATAGTCTTCCCTGGGATTTTGGCAAGTATGAAGTCACCAATACTGAGAAAAATTTTGCAGTGTGAATGACATAGATTTTCTTTCAGCTTGCATATTAGAAAGGTGAAGATTGAAACAATAAGTTTTCTATAGGATCTTTCCATTGAGGAAAATTAACAATTAGAAAACTGTTTAAAGAAAAAGCCATTGGAGAGTTGCCATATGATGCAGCAATCCCATTTCTGGGTACATACCCAGATAAAACTAAATTTCAAAAAGATTTATGCACCCATATGTTCATAGCAGTACTGTGTACAGTAGCCAAGACATGGAAACAATCTAAATGTCCATAGACAGATGAATGGATAAAGACATGTTATGTATATGTGTATGTGTGTGTGTGTATGGAATGGAATACACATGTATGGAATACTACTCAGCCTTAAAAAGAACAAAAATATTGCCATCTGCAGCAAGACCTAGAGATTTTTGTTGTGCAGTTGCTAAGTTGTGTCTGACTCTTTGCAACCATGGACTGCAGCATGCCAGCCTGTCCTTCACTGCTGCTGCTGCTGCTAAGTCACTTCAGTCGTGTCCGACTCCTTCACTATTTCCTGGAATTTTCTTAGACACTAATGTTCATTGAGTTGGTGATGCCATCCAACCACCTCATCCTCTGTCGCCCCCTTCTCCTCCTACCCTCCGTCTTTCCCAGTATCAGGGATTTTTCCAATGAGTGTGCTCTTTGCATCACATGGCCAAAGTATTGGAGCTTCAGCTTCAGCATCAGTCCTTCCAATGAATATTCAGGGTTGATTTCTTTTAGGATTGACTGGTTTGATCTCCTTGCTGTCCAAGAGACTCCCAAGATTTCTTCTCTAGTACCACCATTTGAAAGCATCAATTCTTCAGTGCTCAGTCTTCTTTTTGGTCCAACTCTCACATCTGTACATGACTACTAGAAAAATGTGATGTCTCTGCTTTTTAATACACTGTCTAATTTGTCATAGCTTTCCTTTCGAGGGGGCAAGCATAATTTTAATTTTAATTTTATGGCAAGCAATCACAGTCACCATCCACAGTGATTTTGGGGTCCAAGAAAATAAAGTCTCTACGTTTTTCTATTTTTCCCCATCTATTTGCGATGAAGTGATAGGACTGGATGCCACAATCTTTGTTTTTGAATGTTGAGTTTTAAGCCAGCTTTTTCACTCTCCTCTTTCACCTTTATCAAGAGGTTTTTTAGTTCTTCTTTGCTTTCTGCCATTAGGGTGGTATCATCTGAATAATCATACCAAGTGAAATAAATCACAGAAAGAAAAACACTGTATGATATCACTTATATGTAGAAGCTAAAATATGGCACAGATGAATATATCTTTGAAACATAAACAGATTCACAGACATAGAGAACTGACTTGTGATTGCCAAGGAGTGTGGGGGGACGGTGAGGGAGGGAGGACTGTGAATTTGGGATTAGCAGGTGCAAGCTATTATAGATATGATGGATAAACAACAGTCTAACAAAGGGAACTATATTCAATATCCTGCAACACACCATAATGGAAAAAAATGTGAAAAAGAATATATGTGTGTGTGTGTGTGTATGTGTGTATAAAAGAACCGCTTTGCTATATAGCAGAAATTAACACATATTATAACACATATACTACAATAAAATTAATAAAAGTCTTCCCTAATGGCTCAGGGCTTCCCAGGTGGCACATGTGGTAAAGAACCCACCTGCCAATGCAGGAGACATAAGAGATGCGGGCTCGATCCCTGAGTGGGGAAGATGCCCTGGAGGAGAGCATGGCAATCCACTCCAGTATTCTTGCCTGGAAAGTCCCATGGACATAGAAGCCTGGTAGACTATAGTCCTTAGGGTCACAAAGAGTTGGAATATGACTGAAGCTACTTAGTGCAGCACCAATGGCTCAGAAGGTAAAGAATCCACCTGTCATTGCAGGAGATGTAAGAGACATGGGTTCAGTCCCTGGGTCAGAAAGATACCCTGGAGAAAGAAATGGCAACTCACTCTAGTATTCTTTCCTGGGGAATCCCATGGACAGAGGAGCCTGGTAGGATAAAGTCCATGGGGTCATAAAGAGTTAGACATGACTGAACGACTAAGCACGCATGTACCTGAGAGACATCTGAATGGGGCCTTCATCCTTCCTTCAGTAAAACACAAGCACAACCACTATGACATTCATGGCTTTGCTGATATAGAAACACAGGCAAAGCCCGTGCCTCTGAGACCTATAGCAGAGGTTGGCAAGACTTTGGTAAAATGCTGAAAATACTATCTTTAAAAAAAAGACTTCCCAGAGAAATCCTCAGTTGGGGCATCAGGCCCCACCAGTTCTTGGCTATGTATGCTTGCTCCCTTAGTTTAGTGTTGTTCCCACTAGTATTTTTCATGTGAAATATTGGAGAGGAATTGGACAGCTCGCACAACTTATCTGCTGGCCCTCCAACAACCTTACAATAAGATTTCTCAAGAATCTTTTGGGAATCTTCAGTCATTCATGTGACAAAGTTAACTACTTCTGTAAATTTGGGTAAAGTTCAGTTTTTAAACACTCAGTTTACCTATATGTATGCCAGAGGGTTCATGTAGATAAAACATAGATTCTAATTAATATGCACATCTCTTTCAGGAGAGTTAATAGTGGAAGACAATCTGATATGGGGCTATAGTTCTCAGAGCCAGTTTTGTGCTTCCACAAATAGCTGTCTGTGTTTTCTTCAGCCTGTCTTTATTCATCACCTGGCATGTACTTCCTTGATACACTAGATATCTAGACATAAAATGTGACAATATAAATCAACAATGTGTATCTTCTTTTCCATTTCATCATGACTTGTATTTCCCTTTCCCATCAGAATCAATTTTCCAGATTTCTTAAAGGAGACTCTTTTGACAAAAATATGAATTATTTATCAGCTGCTGAGAGAAAGGGGATTTTGCCCTCACTTTGTTGGAGATAAATTTCCAAATCATGAATGACAGATCTTATAGTGGCATCAGTTTTCTTGACATGGTCTTTATTTTCATTTTCCTCTTGGGTCCATGGGAATGAGTGCAACAAATGTGCTTCTGATTTTTGTTTCGTTTTACAGTATGTGAAAAATCAAGGTTTGTTTTCTTTTCCACTAAAACATCTTTTTTTTTTTTTTTTGTCTTTCATGTTAGAGATGGGTTGTAAAAGACTCTCTTATGGACTGAAGATTTAAATGTAAGAGAATGTTGCAAAATTGCAAAGGATATACAATTTCACAAAATGAAACAAAACTGGAAGGATTTTTAGAATATTAAGAGTAAATTTTATTAATATTATTTGTATTCTCTATACCCAATCAAATCATAGTTAAATTAACTTAGTTTACTAAATTTTACATTTATTTGACTGGGTTTTAGAGAGAAGACAAGGGTCAGTTATGGAGAAGGAAATGTCGACCCACTCCAGTGTTCTTGCCTGGAGAATCCCATGGACAGAGGAGCCTGGAAGGCTACAGTTCATGGGGTTGCAAGAGACTGGCACAACTTAGCCACTAAACCACCATCAACCAAGGGTCAACTAATAATTACCCTCTTGATGAGCTAATAAAATAGTTTTCAGTGAGTCAGAATAAATTAATTCTGAGGTGGTCTGACTCAACTGCATCATAGAAATCTTTTCCAAACTTAACCGTTGTTGTAATTTATCTCCCTGCACATGATTCATGATTTTAAACCATGTGAACATCAAATATGTGCGGGTCACTTTAGGATAGAGCTCTTTGCCAATAAAATAATAATAATAATATATCTGTTTGTATTAATGATCTCTAAAGTATATTCCAGAGTCTTGGCAATATTCTTACAAACTTTGAGAATAGCCTGTTGTGAACTCTCAGGGAATTGTAGCATGGTTCTGTCCTTACTTGACTCTTTCCAATAATGATGTGATAAGAGACAATGATTTCAATGGAAAGGAAAATACCTCATATTCGATTTTCTAGTCTTTTCAGAAAGGCAGTTTTATAGATATGGTTTCATTCAGCCCTTCCCTCCTTTTTACTTGAGGGAGTTTTCTGTTATTACTTTTTAACTATGGGTGACAGAAAATCTACCACAGTGACTGACCCCTCAGCCAAGAAGAAATATATGGTATATCAATTTTCTCCCACTGCTGTAACCCATGAACAAAATGACCAAAATGTGCCAGAATGATTAACTTCAAACCCCCAATTTAGTATTCTTGAAAGTCTCTTTTTACTTCAGTCATTTGATGGAAGAGACTCATAGTGAGAGTATAGAGTAGATAATGTGTAAGAAATGTTAGGTCCATTGTTAGCAATTTCCCGTGAAAATTTTAAAGTACAAAATGCCTGAAAAGAATGTGATTAAAGAAGAGAAAAAAAATCTATGAAACTCAAATTACTATAGCGATACTCAGAGTCCTTTAGTGAGTTCAGTAAATCAAGACATACTGAAGACAAGATATTTTTTCCTTACCAAATTTTTAATTGTGTTAATTACTTTGACTTATATTCAAAGACAGTGTAAGTCAAGTCAGAATTATTTTGGCAACTTTAATAGCATTTTGGTCTTTCTTTTGCTTTTTCTTCCTGGATTTCTGCTTTTGTTTTTGTTGTTTTTGTTTTGTTTTGGTGAGTTGAAAGTGAAAGTTGCTCAGTCGTGTCCAACTCTTTGTGACCCCATGGACTATACAATCCATGGAATTCTCCAGGTCAGAATACTGGAGTGGGTAGCCTTTCCTTTCTCCAGCCTTTCCCTTCTCCTCTCCCTAACTCCAGGGGAATTAGGAGTATGTGAAAGTCAATAAGGCTGTTTGCCTATGACCATTTCGGAGCCAAGCTATTCAAAACTCCCCAGGATGTGAAGGAATGAGAATGGCATAATACAGGATGCTCGGGGCTGGTGTACTGGGATGAACCAGAGGGATGGGATGGAGAGGGAGGTGGGAGGGGGGTTCAGGATGGGGAACACATGTACACACGGGGTTCAAGATTCATGTCAACGTATGGCAAAACCAATACAATAATGTAAAGTAAAAACAATAATAATAATAAAAATAAACTTAATAACAACAACAACAACAAAAAGAGAATGGATTTGTATTTATGTATCGGTTTGCTTTTTAATGTTCAATTGACTCCTAAAGAGTGTGAGGTTATATCTCATCATGAGTTTGATTTGCACTCCCCTTGTGGCTCAAACAGTAAAGAAACTGCCTGCAATGCAGGAGATCCAAGTTCAATCCTTGAGTCAGGAAGATCCCCTGGAAAAGGGAATGGCCCCCCACTGTAGGATTCTTGCCTGGGAAATCCCACGGACAGAGGAGCCTGGCAGGCTACAATCTGTTGGGTCACCAAAAGTCGGACATGACTGAGCCACCAACACTTTCACTTTTTTTCCAGTGATTAATCATGTTGATCATCTTTTCATGTGATTACTGACAATTTGTATATCTTCTTTGGAGACATGTCTATTCGAATTCTTTGCCCATTTTTGCATGGTTGTTGCTTTTGAGTTATAGGAGTTTTATTTATTCTAGATATTAATTCTTTTTCAGGCATATGATTTGCAAATATTTTCTCCAATTTTGTGGGTTGCATTTTTACTCTACTGATAGTGCCTCTGTTTCACAAATTGTCTTAATGTTCACAAAATCTAATTTTTCTATTTTTATTTTGTTGCCTGTGTCTGTGGTGTCATATCCAAGAAATCTATGCCAAATTCAATATCATGATGCTTTGCCCTATGTTTTCTTCCAAGAGTTTGTATAATTTTATGCCTTATATTTAGATAATGGATATATTTTGAATGAATTTTCATGTTCTGTATTAGTCAAGGACTCAACTTCATTTTTGCATGTGCATCTCAAGTTTTTCCAGAAGCGTTTATTGAAAAGACTATCTTTTTCCCATTAAATGCTCATGGCATCTTTGTTTAAAATCATTTGAAAAAGTTTATTTCTGAACTGTCTATTCAGGTCCATTAGTCTAAATGTCTGTCTTTAGACCAGACACACACTACTTTTGTCACTTAGTTTTGTTGTAAACTTTGAAGTCAAGAAATATTAGTACAACTTCTTTAACTTTGTTCTTTTCTTCACAATTATTTTAGCTATTCAGAATTTTTTGAAATGTCTTGTAAATTTTAGGATGGAGTTTTCTAATTTTCTAATATCAGGGCTTCCCTGATAGCGCCTCAGTTGGTAAAGAATCTGCCTGCAATGCAGGAGACCATATTGTCCATATACTCTTTTATAATCTTTTTTTCTATTTCTGTAGAATTAGTAGCAATGTTCCACTTTCATTTCTGATATTAGTAATTTGAACCTTCTCTCTTTTTTTCTTAGTCAATATAGATAAAAGTTTGTTAATTTTTTTAAAAGCAACTTTTGTTTTCATTGATTTTCTCTATTCATTTTCTATTCTCTACTTTTTAAAAATCCTTGCTGCAGTCTTTATTATTTGTTTCTTCGTGGTAGTATCGGGTAAACTTTGTTCTTATTTTTCTAATTCCTAAAGTTGTAAAATTGAGTTGCTAATTTGAGATGTTCCTTTTTTTCTTAATGTAAGCATTTATAGCTATAGATGGGACCAGATGCCATGATCTTCGTTTTCTGAATGTTGAGCTTCAAGCCAATCTTTTCACTCTCCTCTTTCACTTTCATCAAGAGGCCTTTGAGTTCCTCTTCACTTTCTGCCATAAGGGTGGTGTCATCTTCCTATCTGAGGTTATTGATATTTCTCCAAGCAATCTTGATTCCAGCTTGTGCTTCTTCCACCCCAGCATTCCTCATGATGTACTCTGCATATAAGTTAAATAAACAGGGTGACAATATACAGCCTTGATGTACTCCTTTTCCTATTTGGAACCAGTCTGTTGTTCCATGTCCACTTCTAACTGTTGCTTCCTGACCTGCATACAGGTTTCTCAAGAGGCAGGTCTGGTGGTCTGGGATTCCCATCTCTTTCAGAATTTTCCACAGCTTATTGTGATCCACACAGTCAAAGCTTTGGCATCATCAATGAAGCAGAAATAGATGTTTTTCTGGAACTCTCTTGCTTTTTTGATGATCCAGCGGATGTTGGCAATTTGATCTCTGGTGCCTCTGCCTTTTCTAAAACCTGGTTGAACATCTGGAAGTTCACTATTCACATACTGCTGAAGCCTTGCTTGGAGAATTTTGAGCATGACTTTACTAGCGTGTGAGATGAGTGCAATCGTGCGGTAGTTTGAGCATTCTTTTGCATTGCCTTTCTTTGGGATTGGAATGAAGACTGACCTTTTCCAATCCTGTGGCCATGCTGAGTTTTCCAAATTTGCTGGCATATTGAGTGCAGCACTTTCACAGCATCATCTTTCAGGATTTGAAATAGCTCAATTGGAATTCCATCACCTCCATTAGCTTTATTCGTCGTGATGCTCTCTAAGGCCCACTTGACTTCACATTCCAAGATGTCTGGCTCTAGGTGAGTGATCACGCCATCATGATTATCTTGGTCATGAAGATCTTTTTTGTACAGTTCTTCTGTGTATTCTTGCCACCTCTTCTTAATATCTTCTGCTTCTGTTAGGTCCATACCATTTCTGTCCTTTATCGAGCCCATCTTTGCATGAAATGTTCCCTTGATATCTCTAATTTTCTTGAAAAGATCTCTTGTTTTTCCTGTTCTGTTGTTTTCCTCTGTTTCTTGGCATTGATCCCTGAGGAAGGCTTTCTTATCTCTCCTTGCTATTCTTTGGAACTCTGCATTCAGATGCCTATATCTTTCCTTTCCTCCTTTACTTTCCGCTTTTCTTCTTTTCACAGCTATTTGTAAGGCCTCCTCAGACAGCCATTTTGCTTTTTTGCATTTCTTTTCCATGGGGATGGTCTTGGTCCCTGTCTCCTGTACAATGTCACGAACCTCTGTCCAGAGTTCCTCAGGCACTCTATCTATCAGATCTAGTCCCTTAAATCTATTTCTCACTTCCACTGTATAATCATAAGGGATTTGATTTAGGTCATATCTGAATGGTCTAGTGGTTTTCCCTACTTTCTTCAATTTAAGTCTGAATTTGGCAATAAGGAGTTCATGATCTGAGCCACAGTCAGTTCCTGGTCTTGTTTTTGCTAACTGTATACAGCTTCTCCATCTTTGGTTGCAAAGAATATAATCAATCTGATTTCGGTGTTGACCATCTGGTGATGTCCATGTGTAGAGTCTTCTCGTGTTTTGGAAGAGGGTGTTTGCTATGACCAGTGTGTTCTCTTGGCAAAACTCTATTAGCCTTTGCCCTGCTTCATTTCGTGCTCCAAGGCCAAATTTGCCTGTTACTCCAGGCATCTGGTCCCATCACTTCTTGGGAAATAGATGGGGAAACAGTGGAAACCGTGTCAGACTTTATTTTGGGGGGCTCCAAAATCACTGCGGATGCTGATTGCAGCCATGAAATTAAAAGACGCTTACTCTTTGGAAGGAAAGTTATGATCAGCCTAGATAGCATATTAAAGAGCAGGGACATTACTTTGCCTACCAAGGTCTGTCTAGTCAAGGCTATGGTTTTTCCCGTGGTCATGTATGGATGTGAGAGTTAGATTGTGAAGGAAGCTGATCGCCAAAGAATTGATGCTTTTGAACTGTGGTGTTGGAGAAGACTCTTGCGAGTCCCTTGGACTGCAAGGAGATCCAACCAGTCCATTCTAGAGGAGATCAATCTTGGGTGTTCATTGGAAGGACTGATGCTAAAGCTGAAACTCCAATACTTTGGCCACCTCATGCGACGAGTTGACTCACTGGAAAAGACTCTGATGCTAGGAGCGATTGGGGGTGGGAGGAGATGGGGACGACAGAGAATGAGGTGGCTGGATGGCATCACCGACTCGATGGACATGAGTTTGAGTGTACTCCGGGAGTTGGTGATGGACGGGGGCCTGGCGTGCTGTGGTTCATGGGGTCGCAAAGAGTCGGACACGACTGAGCGACTGAACCAAACTGAACAGAACTGATAGATTACCCTCATAGCCTAGTTTTTGCTGTTTCCCATGAGATTTGGTATTCTGTGTTTTCATTCTTATCCATTTTCACATATCTTTTAATAACAATATGGAATTCATTTCAAGATAAAAGTCATGAGCAACATCAAAAATATACTTAGAAGAAGTCATAGCCTTATTTTTTTTTAATTTTTGTTTTTGTTGGAGGTTAATTATTTTACAATATTATATTGGTTGGTTTTGTCATATATTGACATGAATCCACCCTGGGTGTACATGACTTCCCCCTCCCGAACCCCCTTCCCATCTCCCTCCTCTCCTTATCCTCCCTCTGGGTCATCCCCGCATACCAGCCCCGAGCATCCTGTAACATGCATCGACCCTGAACTGGCGATTCGTTTCACATATGATAATATACATGTTTCAATGCCATTCTCCCAAACCATCCCATCCTCACCCTCTCCCACAGAGTCCCAAACACTGTTCTATACATCTGTGTCTCTTTTGCTGTCTCGTATATGCCAAGCCACTCCAGTACTCTTGCCTAGAAAATCCCATGGATGGAGGAGTCTGGTAGGCTGCAGTCCGTGTGGTCGCTAAGGGTCGGACACAACTGAGCGACTTCACTTTCACTTTTCACTTTCACACATTGGAGAAGGAAATAGCAACCCACTCCAGTGTTCTTGCCTGGAGAATCCCAGGGACGGGGGAGCCTGGTGGGCTTCTGTCTATGGGGTCACACAGAGTCGGACACGACTGAAGTGACTTAGCAGCAGCAGCAGCAGCATACAGGGTTATTATCATTTGCATCTTTCTAAATTCCATATATATGCGTTATTATATTGTATTGGTGTTTTTCTTTCTGGCTTACTTCACTCTGTATAATAGGCTCTAGTTTCATCCACCTCATTAGAACTGGTTCAAATGCATTCTTTTTAATGGCTGAGTAATACTCAAGAAACTGGAAGTAGAACTGCCATATGATCCAGCAATCGCACTCCTGGGCATACACACCGAGGAAACCAGAATTGAAAGAGACACATGTACTCCAATGTTCATTGCAGCACTGTTTATAATAGCCAGGACATGGAAGCAACTTAGATGTCCATCTGCAGAAGTCATAGTCTTAAATGCTTTCATTACTGCTCAAGAAAGTCTAAAACAAAAGTTATTCCACAATATTAGAGATAATACAATAAATTAAATGAAAGTAAAGGCAAATAGAAAATAATATTTAAGCACAATTTAATGGGGGAGGAGAAAGTAGAATTTGTTGATATGAAAAATCAGACCAAAGTGTCAAACACGCACTTGCATACAGAACAAAGCCTAAAGCAGATAGAATAAAACCTTAAAACAGATCCCAAATAAGATCTGCTACTGCTGCTAACTAAACAGTCAGTAAGTCGTGTTTACTGACTAAACAGTCAGTAAGTCATGTCCAACTCTTTGCAGCTCCACAGACTGTAGCCCTCCAGGCTCCTGGGATTTCTTGGCAAGAATACTGGAGTCAGGGTTGCCATTTCCTTCTCCTATCTCCAAGTATTTTTAAAATTCCCTTGTGATTTCCTTTTTGACACACTGGTTGTTTAAGAGTGTGTTGTTTAATTTCCACAAATTCATGAGCTTTTCAATTTTCTGTTTGCCATTGATTTCGGATTTCATCATGTTATAGTCAAAAAGATACTTTGTACGTTATCTGTGTTTTAAAATCTGCTGAGATGTAATTTGTGGCCTAATATATGAACTATTTCTGAAAAATGTCTCGTGCATTTGGTAAGAATGAATAATCTATTGTTGGATACAGTGTTCTATGTGTGTCTATTAGATACAGTAGGTGCATTGTGTTAAATGCTCTGTTTCTTTACTTCTCTCTGTCTGACTGTTCTATCTCTTTTCAAGAGTTGGGTATTGAAGTCTCCAGCTATTATTTTAAAATTCTGTCCATTTTTGTCTTGTATGTTTTGGGGATTCATTATTTGATGTGTAAAGATTATGATCATTATAACTTATTGCTGAATTGAATCTTTAATATGTAACATTTATTTTATAAATTTGTTTCTTGTCATCTTTAAAGTCTAAGTTGTTTGATACTGAAATAACTACCCCTGTTCTCTTTTGGTTACTATTTGCATGGCATATCTTTTTTTTCCCCATCCTTTCAGTTTCAACATATATGTGTTTAGATCTAAAGTGAGTCTCTTGTAGACAGTATATAGTTGGATCATCTATATGTTTTAAATCCTTCTGCCAATCCTGACTTTTGATTGAGAAGTTTGATTAACTTACATTTAAAGTATTTACTAATTAGGAGGATTTTTGCTGTCAGTTTGCTGTTTATTTACCATATACCTTATATATATTTTGCAGTTTTCCATATTATTGCTTTCTTCTGTGTTTAGTTGATTTTTTGCATTGAAATATAAGTTATTTTCTCATTTACTTTGTATATATTCTTTAGATATTTTCTTCATGGTTTCCATTGGGATTATATTTAATCTGAAGTTTTAATGCTCTAATCTGAATTTATATCAGTTCAACTTCAACAACAAACAAAAACTCTGTTCTTTTAATGGTTTCTGTCCCCATCCCTTTTAGTTGTTGATGTTAAAGTTATATATAGGTGGATTGTGTGCCCAAAAGATAGAAAAATATTTTTTAACTGCATTAGTCAAAATATGTAGAAAACAGAATTTGGAGTTACAAACCCAAGTTACAATTACACTCTCTTTTAGACTAATAGTTTGTTTAAGACATACTAGTCTCTTAAATCATGTGGAAAACAAAAAGTGGAGTGTCACACCTTTGCCAAATGATACTGGCTTTTATAATTGCTCATTTATTTACCTTTACTGAGAACTTTTTCAAATTTTTATTTATTTATTTTTGACGGTGCTTTTGCTGCTGTTTGGGCTTTTCTTGAGTTGTGGCTGGCTGGGGCTACTCTTCGTTGCTGTGGGTGGGCTTCTCATTGTGGTGGCTTCTCTTGTTATGGAACACAGGCTCTAGGGCACAGGAGCTTCCGTAGTTGCTGCGCGTGCACTCAATAGTTGGTGTTCCCAGGTTCGAGAGCACAGCCTCAGTAATTGTGACTCATGGACTTAGTTGCTCCACAGCATGTGGGAACTTACCAGACCAGGGATTGAACCTGTCTCCAGCACTGGCAGGTGGATTCTTTACCACTGAGCCACCAGGGAAGTCCTACTGAAATCTTTATTTCTTCACATAATTTTAAGTTCTTTCATTTCAAACTATACGATTCACTGTAGTGTTTCTTGCAGGGCAAATCTAGTGGTAATGAGCTCCCTAAGATTTTGCTTATTTGGAAAAGTCTTAATTTCTTTCTTATTTTTGAAGAACAGTTTTGCCTGTTCTTCAAATGATAATATAAGTACAAAATATAAAGTATTCTTGGTTGACAGTTTTCCTTTTCTTTTTTTTCTCTAAGCACTTTGATTACCTCAGTTCACTTCCTTCTGTCCTCTGAAGTTTCCAATGAGAAATCCGCTGATAATCTTATTAAGGGCTCCTTGTATGTGCTGAGTCCCTTCTCTCTTGATGCTTTCAAAATATTTAATTTTGTCTTTGCCTTTTAACAGTTTGAGCATAATGTGCTTCAGTGTGGATCTCTTTGAGTTCATTCTACATGGACTTAATTGTTTTTCAGATGTTTGCAATTACTTCTATCATGAAATTTTGAATGTGTTCAACTATTACTTCTTCAAATATTCTTTGCTCTTTTCTTTCTTCTCCTGGGACTCCCACGAGGGGTATGTTGGTCTGTTTAATGATATCTCACAGGTCCCTTAGGCTCTCTTCACTTCTCTTTAATCTGTTCATTTCATTCTCTTCTTCAGACTAGATAATTTCCATGCTCTTATCTTTCAGTTAACTGATTCTTTCATCTCAAATTTGCTTTTGAAGCTTTCTAGGAATTTTATATTTCAGTTACATTTTTCAGTTCTATAATTTTATTTTGCTTTCTTTTTAAGTTTTCTTTTTATTTATATTTACATTGTAGTAGTACATTATTTCCTTGATTTTTTTCTGTATCTTCTTTTAGTTCTTTAAGCATCTTTAAAATAGCTATTTCCAAGACTTTGCCTAATAGACCTGTCATTGTCTTTTTCAGGAACAATTTCTCTTGGTCTATTTATTTATTTTCTTTTGAGTGGGACATACTTTTCTATTTGTTTGTATACCTTGTGTTTTTCTTGTTGAAAAGAGGACATTTAAATCAAATGTGAGGCTTCCATGGTGGTCCAGTGGTAAAGACCCCTGTACTTCCAATGCAGGGGATGCAGGTTCGTTCCCTGGTTGGGGAACTAAGATTTCCCATGCTGCACAATGTGGAAAAAAAAATAGTGCAATCTCTAGCCCCAGTTGAGCCTGATGATGACTACAACTCTGCTTCCAGGCCATTGGCCACCTGAGACCCTGAGCCAGAGCTCAACTGAGCTGCTGTCTGGTTCCTGGCCCTCAGAAGTTTTGTGAGGTAATAAATGTTTTTAAAAAATCAAATAATGTGCTAACTCTGGAAATTAGATTCTCCCCCTTCCCCAGAGTTTGCTGGTATGTGTGTGTGTGTGTGTTTAGATGATTGCAGTCTTTATCTGTGCTGAGGATCAGCTTGAGGTATAAATTTAGTCTCATCAAGTCTTTTCTGACCGTACCTTCTCCTGTGCTGTGTTCTTGAAGGCATACTCAGCCAGACCAAGAACTATGACTTTAATTGGTTCAGGTGGCCATGCCTCAAATTGCCAAGAGGTCAGTCACACCCTAGGGCTTCCCAGGTGGTTCAGAGGTAAAGAACCTGCCTGCCAATGCAGGAAACACAAGAGGTGCAGTTTGATCACTGGGTCAAGAAGATCTCCTAGAGGACAAAACGGCAACCCACTCCTGTATTCTTGCCTGGAACATTCCATGGATAGAGGAGTCTGATGGGCTACAATCCATGGTGTTGCAAAGTCAGACATGACTGAGTACATGCACACATACACACAATCAAACCCTAACAAGGTTGAGTCTACTTGACTCTGCCAAAGCTATATTAATGTATGTCTCCCTTAGAATGAAGAGTAGAATGAAGAACACTACTTTTACAATAAAATTTTAATCAACATGACTATTCTGGTAGTGAATATTTTCTAAATTAGGAAGAGGAGATTTAAATGAACATCTGTGTCACTCACCTTAAATTTATGATCAGAGTTGTGGAAGCTTGTTTGTAAAATGTTTTCTTTTTTACATATTTTTTGTTTAACCATAGATTTGACATTCATTCTTTATTAACATGATCTCTTGGATAAATTCTTTTTTTATGGTGTTGCTTGAGCACTCTCAACTTTCTACAAATTGAATTACCTAATTACATAAAATGTAGCTATTTAGCATAAGCTGGGTAAAAGGTACACAGGACTTGTCTGTACTATCTTTGCAACTTCCTATGCATCCACAAGAAAAGTTATGACCAACCCAGATAGCATATTAAAAAGCAGAGACATTACTTTGCCACCCAAGGTCCGTCTAGTCAAGGCTATGGTTTTTCCCGTGGTCATGTATGGATGTGAGAGTTGGATTGTGAAGAAAGCTGATCGCCGAAGAATTGATGCTTTTGAACTGTGGTGCTGGAGAAGACTCTTGAGAGTCCCTTGGACTGCAAGGAGATCCAACCAGTCCATTCTAAAGGAGATCAACCCTGGGTGTTCATTGGAAGGACTGATGCTAAAGCTGAAACTGCAATACTTTGGCCACCTCATGTGGCGAGTTGACTCACTGGAAAAGACTCTGATGCTGGGAGGGATTGGGGGTGGGAGGAGACGGGGACGACAGAGAATGAGGTGGCTGGATGGCATCACCGACTTGATGGACATGAGTTTGAGTGAACTCCAGGAGTTGGTGATGGGCAGGGAGACCTGGCGTGCTGTGATTCATGGGGTCACAAAGATACGACTGAGTGACTGAACTGAACTGAACTGATGCATCCACAATTATTTCAAAATAAAAGATACAAAAAATTACTTATACAAAGAAATAGAAACTAGTTGTGCAAATATTACCATTGAGGGGATCTGGGTGAAGGGCAGTTGAGAAATTTGTAGTACGTTTTCAGCTGCATAGAAATTTATAATTTTTTAAAAGATAATGTTTAAATAAAAATCATAATTACTTAAGAGTTTAAAATGCACATTGCTAGGCTTCCTGTCTGTAGATTCTGCTTTACTGGAACAATGTAAAGCCAGGGTGAGAACCATAAGTAGAGCTAATGGTATCAATATGTCAGAACACTAACACTGGAGATTTCAAGTGTCCTGCAATATTTTGGTGATAGGTATCGATACTTTTCATGTCACATATACATTGTTTAAGTATATCAGTATAAATATTTTTAAAAGGAAGATATTCAAGTGTCTATTCTTTTAATTTCATTATCAATAGCACTTGAGCACTCTCTGATGGGCCTTAAATAATCCTTTTAACATAAGTTGTCTGCTTTCTTATTAACTCGAAATGTGAACATAGTCTTAGAGGCATGTTGCATTTCATTCTGAAGATATGCGATGAATTCCAATCATAATATGTTTTTATTGTATTAAATTTATGATTTAAGCACATTTTTTTCTTCTTTTTGCATATACATATGTATCAGAATGCATTTCACAACTGTCTTTCCTTTTACTTTTAATATAATAATCCCTTAAACAAATGTATCTTCTTAGGAGAAATATGAAATATAAAACTGCTGTAATTTAAGATGAAAGGAAACCAGAAGCAAATTGCTTTATAATACTTGCTTTCAGAATTCCTGAGGTTTTGATGTTTCTAATTTATGATATAGTAGATGCTTGATTTATATGTCAATAGAAAATAATTTTTGCCTGACTTATTAAGTGATGAAGTCTGTGCAGTTTCTTATTGGGTCAAAATTTATCATTTATACTCTGACTTTGTATTTTTCTTTTCTCTTAATTTACTAGGTGTGACAGAAGTTGTATACCTGTTCTATATCACTGTCATAGCCATAAGCATTAATCAATACATAAATTTGTACCCCAAAATTGCCAAAAATCTAAAAAATGAAGATAGTACCAAGACTGATATTAAGAGTGAGTTTAACATTCAAAATAGAATGAATAAAAGTCAGAAAAAACAGATGGCCAATAGACACACGAGAAAATGGTCAACAGTAATAATTATTAGAGAAATAGAGATCAAAACTACAATGAGGTGTCTCCTCATACCAGTAGGCGTAGCCATCATCTAAAAGTCTGCAAATAATAAATGCTGGGGAGGATGTGGAGAAAAGGGAACTTTCCTACACTGTTGATAAGAATGTAAATTGGTATAGCCACTATGGAAAACAGTAAGGAGGTTCCTCAGAAAGCTAAAAATGGACGTATTATGTGATCCTGCAATTCCAGTTCTGGGCATATATCCAGAGAAAATTTTAATTTGAAGATACATGCACCCTAATGTTCATTGCAGCACTGTTTACAATAGCCAAGACATGGAATCAACTTAAATGTCCATTGTTAGATGAACAGATAAATATGTGATATATATAAATCTATACATATATATAATGGAATTATTACTCAGCCTTAAAAATATTGAAATAATGCTATTTGCAGCAATATGAATGGACCTAAAAATTATTATACTAAGTGAAGTCAGACAAAGACAAATATCATATCACATGTGGAATCAAAAAATTATATAAATGAACTTACTTACAAAACAGAAATAGACCCAGAGATATAGGGAAAACAACAACAACAACTTATGGTTACCAAAGTGGAAAGGAAGGGGAGGTATAAATTATGAGTTTGATATTAGCAAATATAAACTACCACATATAGAATGGATAAACAACAAGGTCCCACTGTATAACAAACCATACTCAATATTTTGTAATAACCTATATGAACAGAATCTGCAAAAGAATATATGTGTATCTGAATCACTGTGCTATACACCTGAAACTAGCACAACACTGTATATCAAGTATACTCACCCTAGGACTACAAAGAGATCAAACCAGTCAATCCTTAAGGAAATCAACCCTGAATATTCATTGGAAGGACTGATGCTGAAGCTGAAGCTCCAATACTTGGCCACCTGATGTGAAGAGCTGACTAATTGGAAAAGACTCTGATGCAGGGAAGACTGAGGGCAAAAGAAGGAGGTGGCAGAGGATGAGATGGTGGCAGAGGATGAGATAGCATCACCAACTCAATGGACATGAATCTGAGCAATTTCTGGGAGGTCGTGGAGAACAGAGGAGACTGGTGTGCTACAGTCCATGGGGTCGCAAAGAATTGGACATGACTCAGTGACTGAACAATGACAAGACTTCAATTAAAAAATGAAAAGAATGAAAAAGTCAGGAAGAGGATTTCTTCTAATTGGCAGCCATGGTTTGTTTATTTTACTATGACAACATGGCTTTCTTTCTATGCAAGGGGCTCTAGGATGGAAACCTTGCCCTGTTCTCCTAATAAAGGCAGTGGGTCTACTGAGCCAGAGGCTTGCTTACACACCCAGCCTCAGAGACAGGACTGCTGCAGGTTCTGCTTAGTGCTGTTCCGTTCCGTTCAGTTGCTCAGTCGTGTCCGACTCTTTGCGACCCCGAGAACTATAGCCTACCAGGCTTCTCCATCCATGGGATTCTCCAGGCAAGAATACTGGAGTGGGTTACCATTTCCTTCTCCAGGGGATCTTCCTGACCCAGGGATAGAACCCGGGTCTCCCGCATTGGAGGCAGACGTTTTAACCTTTGAGCCACCAGGGAAGTTTAGTGCTGTTACAAGATCTATTTGTTTAACATGATATAGGTGTGGTCATTAATCACTATTTGGCAGTTACTGACTATTCTGACCTGATTTTCTAAAACTGCTGTTTAATTTGCATAATGACTGTGGGTTTTAAGTATAACCAAGGCGTTGAGCTGTGGACCTACTTACAAATGAGACACCAGGTTTCTTTTAGAGGACCCTAGAGCTTTGCTTTTTGTGGCAACCAGTGTTGTGTTCTCTAAACTGACTGTTGGCACTTGCAAAATGAGACAAGAACATATTTAAATGAGGGGCAGCTATGGAGAAAGGGGAGGTGTGGGAACAAGAAGGGACAATAGGGGTTAATGTCCATGAGGGAAATAAAGCAAAATTGTTGTTCAAGTATATTTCTTTCTCAAAAAGACAGTAATGACATCAACTTGTCCTTGACCTGGATGTGATTTGGTCTTGATAGGAAAGCAAGCGATTTCAATGTTTGTTTAGGACAATAGGATGGACTTGAAATGTGTCTAAAGAATGTAACATTGGCCCAATCCAAGTCACTCACTAGATGAAAAGTTGAAAAATGGCTATCTTAATTAACTTACCCACTTTGACTGTATTTGGTTTTGGTTTGTGATTTGAACAGACCCACAACTGAAAAGATGTTTATAGGATTTTACTCACCATGTCCTTACTCATCAGTCACATTCTCTCTCCACATTTCTAGTTACATTTCCCTCAAGGGAAAATTAAAGATCATACAGCAGTTAGCTTTCACTTCAAATTTAAGTGAAATGTATCTGAAATTTGTGCACGTACCTTTAGTTTACAGTGAGAGAAGCACTCAGTACCAGTTGAATACATGATGAGATGGAATATTTGCTGGGTTGCTCTTATTCTAAGGAAATTTAACTTATACTAATATAAATCTAAAAAATATCACAATGCAAAATATAATATATAATTTCACTTTAAACAAAAAGCTAAATTGTAAGTTCCAAGGGCATTTTCCAGTTCCAGTATTATAAATTAGAATTTATACTGCTTTTAATTTTTACC
Source organism: Moschus berezovskii (assembly GCF_049115385.1). Lineage (NCBI taxonomy): Eukaryota > Metazoa > Chordata > Mammalia > Artiodactyla > Moschidae > Moschus > Moschus berezovskii. Next base: position 73,822,213 of record NC_142466.1, on the reverse strand, counting down.
CTAGTAAATTATTCAGAGCCAATCTACACTATGATTTTTAAACGGTGGTGATTTAATCACTAAGTTGTGTGCAATTCTTGAAACCCCATGGGCAGTGGCCCCCCAGGCTCCTCTGTCCATGGGATTCTCCAGGCAAGAATACTGGAGTGACTATTGCCATTTCTTTCTCCGGGGTTTCTTCCCTACCCAAGAACTGAACCGGGGTCTCCTGCATTGCAGGTAGACTCTTTACCAACTGAGCTATGAGGGAAACCTGATGTTATTATGTTCTGGAATTGAAGAGAGATATAATATAAATACACATGCACAGGATTTATTTTTTTATTTTTTCTACCTAACAGTGAATTTTATTTTATTTTTTATTTTTTTTATTTTTTATTGGAGGCTAATTACTTTACAATATAATATTGGTTGGTTTTGCCATACATTGACATGAATCCACCCCGGATGTACATGTGTTCCCCCTCCTGAACCCCCCTCCCACCTTCCTCCTCCCCATATCCCCTCCTGGGTCATCCCCGTGCACCAGCCCCGAGCATCCTGTATCATGCGTTGAACCTGGACTGGTGATTCATTTCACATATAATAATATACATGTTTCAATGCCATTCTCCCAAATCATCCCACCCTCACCCTCTCCCACAGAGTCCCAAAGACTGTTCTATACACCTATGTCTCTTTTGCTGTCTCTTATACGGAGAAGGCAATGGCAAGCCACTCCAGTACTCTTGCCTAGAAAATCCCATGGATGGAAGAGCCTGGTAGGCTGCAGTCCGTGGGGTCGCTAAGGGTCGGACACGACTGAGCGACTTCACTTTCACTTTTCACTTTCACACATTGGAGAAGGAAATGGCAACCCACTCCAGTGTTCTTGCCTGGAGAATCCCAGGGACAGGGGAGCCTGGTGGGCTTCCGTCTATGGGGTCACACAGAGTCGGACATGACTAAAGTGACTTAGCAGCAGTAGCAGCATACAGGGTTAAGGTTACCCTCTTTCTAAATTCCATATATGATGCATAGGATTTAAAATGTAGTTTAAAATTATGTGAGAAGATAGTTATTATGAAAAGAAATGATTGATTTTTGACAGAGGTGCCAAGAAAATTCAATGAGGAAGGGATGGCTTTTTCAATAAGTCATGCTGGGAAAATTTTATATCAACATGTAAAAATTAACTTTGACCCTTACTACACAAGTTGCTTGAAAATTAACTCAAAATGGAAAATAGACCTAAATGTAAAGAACTACAGCTATATAACTTCTGTAAGAAAACTTAGGAAAAACCATCTTGACCTTGGGTTGGGAAAGAAGCAGAAAGATAAGTAAGGAAAAGCATAATCCATAAAATATTGAAAATGGAATTAATCAAATTTAAAATATTTGTATTTTCACTAAAAAAGAGTTTCCATATGATCCAGCAATCCCAGTCCTGGGCATATATCCAGACAAAATTGATTCATAATGAAACATGCACCCCTATGTTCATTTTAACACCATTCACAATAGCCGAGACATGAAAACAACTTAAATGTCCATCGACAGATGAAAAGATAAAGAAGATGTGATACACATATATGTGAAATGGAATATTACTCAGACATAAAGAAGAATAACACCATTTGCAGCAACATGGATGGACCTAGAGATTATCATATTAACTGAAGTTAATGAGAGAAAGACAAATACCATATGATAACACTTACATGTGAAATCTAAAATGTTATACAAGTGAACTTATCTATAAAACAGGAACAGAGTCACAGACATGAGAAAAGATTTCTGATTGCCAAGGGAGAGAAGGTATATGTGAGGGATGGATTGGGAGTTTGGAATTAGCAGATGCAGACTATTATATATAGAAAAAAATAAACAACAAGGTCCTATTGTATAGCACAGGAAGTTATAATCAATATCATGTGATAAACCATAATGGAAAAGAATATGAAAAAGAATGTGTATATATGTATAACTGAATCATTTTGCTGTACAGCAGAAATTAGTACAAGGTAAACAAACTTTTCAATACAACTTTTAAAACAATTACATTACAAAAGACACAATCAAGAAAATTAAAGACAAACTACAGAATGAGAGAAAGAATTTGTAAATCATATAAAGGATTTGAACCCAGAATATATTGAAAATTTTTTATAAGTCAACAACATGAAACTAAATAACTCAAAATGTGAACAAAAACTAGAAATTTCGTTAAAGAAGATGGCTTATTAGCACATGAAATGATGCTCGATTTCCTCAGTCACTAGGAAAATGCAAATTAAAACCACAGTGAGATATTATTTCACAGTCACTAAAGTTGTAAGAAAAGATAGACAAAAACAAATGCTGTTGATGAAGCACAAAACCTGTAATCCTTATTATTCATGTTGAGAATGTAAAACGTTTCCACTTTATAAGACAGTTTCTGAGTTAGGAAGATCTACTGGAGAAGGTACAGGCTATCCACTCCAGTAGTCTTGGGCTTCCCTTGTGGCTCAGCTGGTAAAGAATCTGCCTATGATGTGGGAGACCTGGGTTCTATACCTGGGTTGGGTAAATACCCTACAGAAGGGAAAAGCTACCCACTCCAATCTTCTGGCCTGGAGAATTCCATGGACTGTATAGTCCATGGGGTTGCAAACAGTCAGATGCGACTTTCACTTTCGCTTTTTGCTTCTTAAAAAGTTAAATATAAACATGCCATATGACCCAGCAAAATTCATAGCAGCATTATTCATAATAATTCCAAACTGGAAGTAATCCAAATATCTGTCAACTGGTGAATGCATAAACAAAATGGCATATATAAATGTAATGGAACACTATTTAGCAATAAAAAAAAAAAGCTACTGATAAGTGCAATAACACAAATGAACCTCAATAAACATTATACTAAATGAAAGAATCTGACCTAAATTACTGCATGTGGTATGACTCCATTTATATGAAATCTCCATTATTATAGGTACTGAAAGAGATTTGTGGTTGTCAAGATCTGGCAGTGGGAGCAGGGATTAACTCAAACAGGCATGAAGATTTGGGGTTGGATGGCTATAAAAATATTCTAAAATTAGGTTGTGATTCTATAAATTTTTTAAGTAATTATTAAATTATATAGTTTTAATGGGTAAATTTAATGGTTTGCAAATTCTACCTCAGTAAAACTGTGAAATAAATAAGAATGAACAAATACACAAAAAGCAGGCCAAAGATTTGAACAGATACTTTACCAATAAAGAAATTTAAATAGCAAAATAAGCACATGGAAAGTTGCCCAACACCTGTATTTATTTGTATGGTGCAATAAACTATCACAAATTTAGTGGCTTGAAACAGCACAAATGTATTATAGTACCACAGATTCTCAGGACACCATGGATGTCATTGGGCTAAAGTCAAGAGGTTAGCAGGGCTGTATTTCTCTCTGGTGGTCTGAATGAACAATCTTTTCTCTTGACTTTTCTAGTTTTTACCAGGAGTCCAAAGAGTCAGACAAGACTTAGAGACTAAACAACAAACAACAACAATCAAGAGTCCACATAACTTGATTTCTGGTCCTTTCTGTGGTCAAAGTCAGCAACGTTAGGTTGAACCCTTCTTACATCAAATTACAGCCGACTCTTGAACAATGTGAGTTTGAATCACATGGGGCCACTAACATGCATTTTTTTTTTTAATTAGTAGATACTACAGCCATGTAGTATTTACAACCCCCATGGCTGGTTGAATCCTAGAATGGGGAACTGTGGACACAGAGGAAACAGACTGTGTATTTGGAGGGCCGACTATAAATTATATGTGGATTTTTTGATTGCAAGAAGAGTCCGTGCCCCTAAGCTCAAGTTGTTCAAGGGTCAACTGAACTCTGACTTAAAACTTCTGCCTCCCTCTTTCACCTTTAAGGACCTTTCCTTTTGATAACATTGGATCCATGTGGACAATCCAGGATACTTTTCCAACTTTGAGGTCAGCTAATTTGCAACCTTAATTCCCCTGTGTTGTGTCAAGATTAGGACATGGGCATCTTCAGGTATTTAACACAAAGTAAAACCATATGGCAGTATTCCAGTAAGTACACACATATTATAATGGCTAAAATTAAAAAGACTGTCAAGGATGTGGAGGGACTGGAATTCTCTTTTTTTTTTTGGAATTCTCATGTACTGCTGTCAGAAGAAAAAAGTTTGGTACTTGCTTTTTTTTTTCAATTTGTTACTTTCTTAAAAAACTTAGATGTACATCTAGCTATTCCACTTTCAGCTCCTTGCCCAAAATAAATAAAATCATTGTTGTTGTTCACTTGCCCGATCGTGTGTGACTTCCTGTGAACCCTATGCAGCACGCCAGGGCTTCCTGTCCCTCACTTTCTCCCAAAGTTTGTCTAAGTTCATATCCATTGCATCAGCGATGCCAGCCAGACAGCCATACATCCATGCAAAAATCTGCATACAGATGTTCATTGCAGCATTATTGATGATAGCCAAACACTGAAAAAAAAAAAAAAAACTGATGGCCATCAACAGTTGAATGATAAACAAAATATAGTACACCTATACAATAGAATACTGTTCTGCCATACCAAGGAATGGAATACTTACATGAGGGTTTCTCATCCTCAGTTCAGTTCAGTCACTCAGTCATGTCTAACTCTTTGTGACCCCATGAACCGCAGCATGCCAGGCCTCCCTGTCCATCACCAACTCCCGGAGCCCACCCAAACCCATGTCCATTGAATCAGTGGTGTCATCCAACCATCTCATCCTTTGTTGTCCCCTTCTCCTCCTGCCCTCAATCTTTCCCAGCATCAGGGTCTTTTAAAATGAGTCAGCTCCCTGCATCAGGTGGCCAAAGTATTGGAGTTTCAGCTTCAGCATCAGTCCTTCCAATGAACACCCAATACTGATCTCCTTTAGGATGGACTGGTTGGATCTCCTTGCAGTCCAAGGGACTCTCAAGAGTCTTCTCTAACACCACAGTTCAAATGCATCAATTCTTCAGTGCTCAGCTTTCTTTGTAGTCCAACTCTCACATCTATACATGACCACTGGGAAAACCATAGCCTTGACTAGACAGACCTTTGTTGACAAAGTAATGTCTCTGCTTTTTAATATGCTGTCTAGGTTGGTCATAAATTTCCTTCCAAGGAACAAGCATTTTCTAATTTCATGGCTGCAATCACCATCTGCAGTGATTTTGGAGCCCATAAAATAAAGTCAGCCACTGTTTCCACTGCTTCCCCATCTATTTGAAATGAAGTAATGGCACCGGATGCCATGACCTTAGTGTTCTGAATGTTGAGCTGTAAGCCAAATTTTTCACTTTCCTCTTTCACTTTCATCAAGAGGCCCTTTAGCTCTTCTTCACTTTCTGCCATAAGGGTGGTGTCATCTGCATATCTGTGGGTATTGATATTTCTCCTGGCAATCTTGATTTCCCTTTGTGCTTCCTCCAGCCCAGTGTTTCTCATACTATTGTCTTTTTGAGTCAAATAATGCTTTATCATGGGGAATGTTCTGTACATCATAAGGTGTTTATTAGCATGCCTGGGCCTTTATGTTTTAGATTCCAGTAACAACTTCCTGCTTCTGACCCAAACCATGGCAACCAAAAATGTTCCCACGTATTGTCAAATGTATGCTGTGGGGCAAAATCACCCCTGTTTGTCAGTCATTGATATAAACTTTGTCCCAGTAGTCTTGCTCAAGTGTGTATTTGTCCTTAATTCAATTATTCTTTGTAATATGCAGACACTGCTCAAATATATAAATAAAATTAAAATCTTATTAATTAATTTATAATAAATTTAGTATAAATAAATTTATTAATCTAATCTCCTGAGTGGATTATAAATACAAGCACATGTATTCAGAACTGATGAATACAACTTATAAAATATTTTTTAAAAGATTCTTGTTTTACTTTTAAGATTTTATTCAATTTTTGTTGAGGTCTAGTCAATAATTTTTTTTAAAAATGTACCTTCTTTAATTAAGTTTTGGAATGTCCTTTATAGGTTTCCAAAAGATTCAATTTTATGACTTCACTTAAGGGAGGGTATTGCTTATCTATTTTTAGAAACAATGTATGTTTTTGCACTCGGTCTGTGAGTATTTGCTTTGTAAGTTTGAAGCAACTTAATCTTTTTAGAATTTTGTCATAACTCTAAACCTATCCATACAGTGTTTTATGGCTGTGCATTCATTAGTTACACAGTGTTGCTTAGGCTTGCAATTCCTTGCGATGTTGTGTACCTGAAGTTATTACAAGCTGCCCATAGAAATCAATATTATTGTTTCCTATGAATGTGATTAAATCAGAACAAGACTTAGGGGCAGAATGTGATATACGATTTCTCTATATACTTGATTTCAAAACTCTATTGAAGAGACAAGGCTTTTTTAATCGATCTTGCCCTTTGTGAAGGACGCACTATAAATATTTTCTAGAAGGCATTCCAAATAGGGTTCATAGACTGGCAAAGCCAGTGTGAGGATCCTCTGGGCACTACAGTCTCTAGCTAGAGAGAAAAACACCTTTTTAAAATAAGGAAAAAGTAATGGAAACTTATAAGATAAGAAACTATTCCGGAATTAGCCATTGCCACCTATAAAAGGAAAAGTAAATAGTTTTGTTATTGAAATAACTGTAAGACCTTTTAAATTCTCATTTTCTGAAGACATTTTGATCTACAAGATTTATATATATATATATATATATATATATATGAGAAGGAAATGGCAACCCACTCCAGTATTCTTGCCTAGAGAATCCTGTGGACAGAGGAGCCTGGTGGACTGCTGTCTATGGGTCACACAGATTCGGACACAACTGAAGTGGCTTAGCACCATATATATATATATATATATATATATATAATTTACATGACAAATTATGACTTTCAGTCATAATATTAGGAAAAATATACCAAAAACAGTGTTTGGAGAGAGACCCTCTAGGAGCCAGACAGGAAAACAAGTTATATGCAGAGTGCAGAGAAAATTAACATGTAAGGGGAAAATACCCCTTTTTCTCACTGATATGTCAGCAGGAAATAAATAATCCATCCCCTTCAGGGAGAAGCCAAATAGTGTGGATGATCATCATCTCTCATCACCTCTTAGGAAATTAAAAAATATTACCAGAGGGCAATAAACCACAGTTAATATTTGAAAAATTGATTTAAAAATTCTTAAATCTACTCCTCAGTTTCATTTTATTATTTAATTTTAGCTACATGTCTATGTAAACTGCACAAAAACAGACCTGCCCTTTAGGTTCTCAGAACTATATAAAATAACAGTGTGACAACCTAAATTCTCCTTAAGTTTTGTGGAAGATGGAGATACGAATTTTAGAAAGCAATTTCTACCTTAGTTATAAAAGCCTGCCAAAATATTTTCTATATGTTCCACATATAACACTAAATTTTGGCTAAAAGTGTTTCCTCTATTATCAATGTCACCATTATTCCTTTGTGAAAAATAAAGATTTGAAATACAATAGAGGGTTCACCCTATTCAAGAAAACTATGTCTTCAAAATCTGTCTACATAGAAAAGTATGTGAGTGGTATGCAGGATAGAGAGACCTGTTGGTAGGTCAAAAAAAAAAAATACATATAACTTATTCTTTGAAGACGGGGAAATGATTGTGAGGGTAACTTATGGGCAGAATAATTCATGTGTCTGTTAACAAAAATTTCAGAAACAGAGACTTGATTGAAATAAGGAGTGCTTATTTGGGGTTTATTAGGACTGCAACCTGGGAGACACAGATTCAAGAAGCACTCAAATTTTGTTCCACTGATTACAAAACAGGGGCGGCTTATGAAGGCAAAAATTGCAAGGCCGCAGTTAGTTATTTGAGTTTTATGCTAAGAATTATAATCGGAGAGGGAAAGAAATAAAGTGCTCATTAAGCAAGAATTGACTGGGATCCAAAATGGTTACATAGTTACAAGGGGGGATAACCTTGAAATACAAGGCTGTGGCTAGCAAATGCTGTTTTAAAAATCTGAAACCAGCTGGTGTCCATATAGTTCACAGAAAGTTCAAGTTCTCAGTGGTGTGGGAATGTTTCTGAGACCAGGTTCCCGGTAGTCACCCAACTCCATTTTGCATGCTTATACTCTACTTACTCCATTAACATTTCGATCTGTCATCATATATAATTTGTATTGATTGTTGGGAGCCCTAAAGTTAAATTTGCTGTCCCCCTCATAGCTCAGTTGATAAAGAATCCACCTGCAATGCAGGAAACCCCAGTTTGATTCCCAGGTAGGGAAGATCTGCTGGAGAAGAAATACTCCAGTATTCCTGGGCTTCCCTTGTGGTTCAGCTGGTAAATAATCTGCCTGCAATGTGGGAGACCTGGGTTTGATCCCTGGGTTGGGAAGATCCCCTGGAGAAGTGAAAGGCTACCTACTCCAGCATTCTGGCCTGGTGAATTTCATGGACTGTCCATGCAGTTGCAGAGTTGGACACAACTGAGCAACTTCCACTTTCAGTAGATTTGTGAAGGGTTTTATGCTGTTCAGTTCTGTATTGGACACCTCTGGCTTCACCTTACTGTGAAATCCAGCAGAGGAGCAGCATATGGATGTGGTGCTGGTATGTAAAGTAGGGGTCTGCTCTTTGATGGCTTCAGTTTTCTCAATGAAGTAAGCAGTAGGGTTATTGATAGGGACGGAGTTAATGGAGGTTGAAAAATGAGGAAAAGATGTTTATTTGTGTAGGTTGTGCATGCGTGCTAAGTCGCTTCAGTTGTGTCCAACTCTGGTACTCTATGGACTCTAGCCCACCAGGCTCCTCTGTCCATGGGATTCTCCAGACAAGAATACTGGAGTAGGTTGACAGGCCATTGGAGAAAGAGTACCAGGACCCGAAAGGCTGGGGGTTGGGAGAGCCTGTATGTATATTGAAATTGTCAAAATAGGATGTGAGCAGCTGCTGGAGCCTGGAGAAGGAAATGGCAACCCACTCCGATACTTTGGCCTGGAAAATCCCATGGATGAAAAAACCTGTAGGCTTCAGTCTCTGGCAGGCTACAGTCTACGGGGTCGCAAAGAGTCAGACATGACTGAACGACTTCACTTTCACTTTCAGCTGCCGGAGAGAGTTTCAGTGAGTGCAGAGCTCAAGTTCGGAACGAGGAGGCAGTGGCCAGAGGTGGGCATTGCAGCAACGAGGGTCAGCAGGTGGTTTGGTCTGATGATGTGAGATTCAAAACTGGGGGTTTTAGGAAAGTGGGAGGGAGCATGGTCTCAAAACAGTGTCAAAAAACATGGGGACATCATCCCTCTGCAGGCTCAGGGGGCCAGGGTTCTGGCAAAAAATGTCTCTCATGAGAGTGTAAGGTGAGTGCACAGAAAAAGAGAGCGAGCCAGGCATTCAGGCAGAGAAAGATTTATTATAGGAAGAGGGAAAGTGACTGGCTTTAGAGAGAAACCAGTGCTCTCTCTTTACAACCAACCATTCTTATACCCTATTAAGGGGAAATTGCGCCCTGAAGGGAGGGGGGCTTAGCTTATCTTTAGCCAGCAGGTGGGGTCTTATGATCACCTAGTTGAAGGGGTCTCATGGTTGGGTGGTCATGTAGTCTTGACAAACTGGCACCAGCAGGGAAAAACAGGCGATCGCCTTAAGGAAAAAACAGGATGTCCACCAGGGCAATGTGGCAACTGTGACTTCATCTCTTGTTTGTCAGGTCACCACAATGGCCCATTTTTAAACTATATGCTATGAGCCCCTTGCGATCCCTAGCAGAGAGTTCTTGAGGGAGTTATTACAACAAGATGGTGACGGGAGAAGAGAATGAGGTTTTGCTGCAGGGTCAATAGCTGGAGGGTTAAGGGATACTTGAGGGATGAGAAAAGGGAATGGATTCCCTGGGAAGAGAACAGAATGTGATGGGGATGACCTGGGGGATCGGGAGCTTCTAGAGGTGACAGAGAAAGGCAGGAGAGGAGTTTTGCTGGTTTCAGTAGAGGGAGGTGGTCCGTGAGTGGGAGGAGAAGGAGCAGAGGGAGAGGGGAGGGAGGGTGACTGGGGGTGCCGTGAGGGCCAGTGTGGAGCTGAGAAGGGCTGGGAGACATAGTCCCAGAGCAGGGACTCTCTGTAGAACCCCTGATGCCTTGATTCCTCCTCTGTTGTGTTTTTTTCTAGTTATTTCATCCTACTTCCTTAAAATGTTTCTTGGTAAAGTTCAAGCTATTGGGTTGGTGAAAAAGTTCATTCAGGTTTTTCCACAACATCTTACAGAAAAGCCCAAATGAACTTTCTGGCCAACCCATGATTTGAGAACCAAGCCACGGGTGTGAATAACTAGAATTAGTAGAATTAAATTCTCCTAATTCCTTTTAACAAGGAACACTCTTGGGTACCGTGAGGACCCCACTGTTGTGACTGAACTTATTTTTTTTTTTTTTGTGACTGAACTTATTAGGCACAGGTCAAGGGTGTGGGTCACTACCATCTCAGTTGCCTTATAGCTTGGGCTAAAATAGATAAGCTTTTATCTGAAGTTATGAATTTCAAAGTCAAATTCAAGAAACCGTAAGACATTTTCAAATCACTTTGATATAATGCACTTTGTGTAAAATTTCTGAACATAATTGGCCCAATGGTCACATCATTTTAAATTAGACCATAGTCATTTGCTAGGATGCACTAGATAACTGCCTTCATAGCGGCCTCACTGAAGCGGAAGCTGGGCTGGGTCTCAATTAGACAAGCAAGATCGCTGACAAGGCAAGGTTCCAGAAATAGTGCAGCTGGCTCTGCCCCTTCGAGAGCAGTCAAGTTTCTAGCTGGGCTCAGGCTCTGTGAAAACAACCTGAGGTGCAACAGAATAATGCAAACCACTTACACTGGCTGACACTAGCTCAGTGCTTTCACAAAATTCCCCAGTTTAGATTTCCCCACACTTGGGGTAAGAGTGACAATGTGCTCCAATAATGAGCAGGAATGTACCTGTATGAATGAGCTGAGTTTATTATTTGGAGAGAGAGAGGCTCACCTTTAGGAATCGTGGGGCCTCTCAGTAAGAGGCTTAAAAAGAAACTATTACAAGATTTAGAGTCTTGGTTGGGTTGTTTGGTAAAGAGCTAAAGAAGTAGGAGTTCACTCTAGAATGGACGCTCTCAGAAAGAGGAACAACTCAGTAACTGAATATCTCAATAAATCTGGTCTGTAGAGAGAGGAGACTAGAGCCAGGATAAAGGGGTAGCTGGTCAAGATGAACATCCAGGGCCTTCCCTGGTGGGCCAGTGGCTATGACTCCATGCTCCCAATGCAGGAGATCTGGGTTTGAACACTGGCCATGGCACTAGATCTCACATGCTGCAACTAAAGAGCCTGCATGCCACAATTGAGACCCAGTGAAGCTAAATAAATAAAGACTAATTTTTAAAGAAGCACATCCATTAGCCAGGAGAGGGGATATTTGGTGTTTCATGGGTTGTCCAATGACTTTGTTTCTCTGTGTGCTTAGACAAATTATGAGGTTACTTTGTTTTATTTCTATTTTTTTTTTTTATTTTTTTTATTTATTTTTTTTTTATTTCTAAAAAAGAATTTTATTAAAAAAGCACAAATGCAAAGAAATGAACAGAGGAAAATTTATGCGTCGAACCTGGACTGGTCACTTATGATAATATACATGCTACAATTCCATTCTCCCCAATCATTCCACCTTCACCCTCTCCCACAGAGTCCCAAAGACTGTTCTAAATGCCTATGTCTCTTTTGCAGTCTCTTATACAGGGTTCAGGTTACCATTTTTCTAAATTCCATATATATGCGTTAATATACAGTATTGATGTTCTTCTTTCTGGCTTACTTCACTCTGTATAATTGGCTCCAATTTCATCCACCTCATTAAAACTGATTCAAATGCATTCTTTTTGATGGCTGAGAAATACTCCATTGTGTATATGTACCAAAGCTTTCTTATCCATTCATCTGCAGATGGACATCTAGGTTGCTTCCATGTCCTGGCTATTATAAACAGTGCTGCAATGAACATTGGAGTACATGTGTCTCTTTCAATTCTGGTTTCCTCGGTGTGTATGCCCAGGAGTGCGATCGCTGGATCATATGGCAGTTCTATTTCCAGTTTTCTGAGGAATCTCCACACTGTTCTCCATAGTGGCTGTACTAGTTTGCATTCCCACCAACAGTGTAAGAGGGTTCCCTTCTCTCCACACCCTCTCCAGCACTTATTGCATGTAGACTTTTGGATAGCAGCCATTCTGACTGGTGTGAAATGGTATCTCATTGTGGTTTTGATTTGCATTTCTCTGATGATGAGGGATGTTGAGCATTTTTTCATGTGTTTATTAGCCATCTTTATGTCTTCTTTGGAGAAATGTCTGTTTAGTTCTTTGGCCCATTTTTTGATTGGGTCACTTAGTTTTCTGGAATTAAGCTGCAGGAGCTGCTTGTATAATTTGGAGATTAATCCTTTATCAGTTGCTTCATTTGCTATTATTTTCTCCCATTCTGAAGGCTGTCTTCTCACCTTGCTTAGAGTTTCCTTTTTCTATTTTATTTTTTTTCTATTTTATTTTTTTATTTTCTATTTTATTTTTCTATTTTCTATTTTTTTTCTATTTTATTTTTTTCCTATTTCTATTTTATTGTTGTCTTAGCCACTGAATTGAAGGTGAAATCTTTGCTCTTGTGACAACGTGAATGGACCTTCAGGATATCATGCTAAGTGAAATAAGAGAACAACAAATAGAGTATGAGTTCACTCTTATGTGGAATTTAAAAAACAAGAAACCAAATAAATGAACAAACAAAATTAAGCAAAAACAAATATGTAGATACAGAGAACAGAGTAGGTTACTAGAAAGGAAGGGACATTGGGGAGGGAGAAATAGGCAAAGTGAATCAAATGTATGATGATGGAAAGAAACTGGAATTTTGATCATGAACTACTATAGTGTATACAGAAATAGAAATATAATGTACATTTGAAATGTATGTAATATTACAAACCAATGTTACCTTAATAGAAAGTAAATTAAAATAAATAAAAATAAAATGTTTAGAAACCACAGGCCTGAAAATATAGAAGGAAAAATAAGCATACATGTTCAAGATTCAAATAACTTAATCAAGTCATATTTAATGATGTTATAATATATAATATCCTCTAAGAAAGAATATACATTCTTTATGTCCATAGATGATTTATAAAAATTCATCTTTCATCTTGATACAAAGAAAATTCTCATTAAAGGCCAAAGCCAAAATACAAATTAAGAAACTGGAAAATAAAGTAAATAGATTGGAATAAAATAGGAGTAAGATATAAATATATATAAATGCTGAAAATAGCAAAATATATATAATCATCATTAAAATTTGGATTTTTGGAAATATATAAAACTCTGATTTGCTTAGTGAAAAAAAATGATAAAATTTTTTTTAAATGATGAAGAGTAAGAAACGAGACCGAGGTGAGTTAAGGATATTTTATGGCAATTTGGAGAAATATACATATAACGCTCTGGTAATATATGTAGATAAGTAATAAACATTCCCGGAGGAGGAAATTTGAGTATGTCAGCACTGTCACAATATGCTATAAAGCTAGTTAGAGGTCTGCTAGGCTCAATTTTCAGCTCAGAGGAGTAAGCATGACTAATAAGGCTCAACAGATGCTCGTGATTCTAAGTTTGCCAGATTCTTGACCCCTTCTAAATTTGTTAGTCCTTCACTATCTTGGCCAGAAATTGTTTGGTATTTTTCTTTCCTCCACTTCATGATTCTTATGAAACCCAGAAAAACAGTACCAAACAGAGGAATTAGAGGGATTTAGAATCTGCAAGGAGATCCAACCAGTCCATTCTAAAGGAGATCAATCCTGGTTGTTCATTGGAAGGACTGATGCTAAAGCTGAAACTCCAATACTTTGGCCACCTCATGCAATGAGTTGACTCACTGGAAAAGAGTCTGATGCTGGGAGGGATTGGGGGTGGGAGGAGAAGGGGACAACAGAGAATGAGATGGCTGGATGGCATCACCGACTCGATGGACGTGAGTTTGAGTGAACTCCGGGAGTTGGTGATGAACAGGGAGGCCTGGCGTGCTGTGATTCATGGGGTCGGAAAGAGTCGGACACGACTAGCGACTGAACTGAACTGAACTGAGAATCTGTTAGTATGAGATGAGATAGAAGATGTTTCTCTTTGTGCTCCTGATCTGAGGAGCAAGTTCCAGATCATGCTGATATTACCCTTCTCAATTTCCTAATCTTATCAGAAAATCATGGATGAGCTGCGCATCCTGGTAAATTTTCCCAAAGGCTGGCAAAAATGATTTTGTATAGAGTTTAGAATGTTATGTAACAGTATCATTTGAAATATTGGGAGATGTGAGCCAAATTTTCCCTACACTTACCTCTATCAGCAGTGCCAGTTTCAGTAATCCTTATATATAAATCTGGAGATGGATTTTTCCATTTACTTTGGCACATCTATCCATCTGGTTAAAGGCCCTGCAGGACACAATTCTTGTGCTACTCTTTGTAATTTAGGTTACTAGATATATATTTTTCTGCCAAGAAAAGTTAACTGTGACCTTGAAAACATGCTCTCCTAATCTCATTTATAAAAGGGAGATAAGAATACTAAGTTTGCAGCATGGAGATAAAAGAGGGTAAAGCATGTAACACATAGAGTGAATTCAATAAATGACAGATACATTTCACATCCACTATGATCCTTAGCTAGTAAATCTTTAGAACTGAAATCTTGAATACCAGCTTTCCTGTCAACCATTCTTAAGTTAACCTTTTTAATGTTATTTTAAATGATACAGCATTTCACGGTATTATTAGCATAAAACAAAATACTAATACTTTGTATTTTAATATCAGCTATCATTTCTCATAAAATGCTTAATAGATTAAAACATTGGAATTAAATATGTTTCCTTTTAATGAGGAGCAAAAAGTGTTACCAAAATATTTGAGTCATTTTTCCTTATATTTTTATACCCTTCAAGTATTAAAAATTATTACTTAATTTTTATAACATACATGTATTTGGCACATCTGAGGTTTTGATTTCTTATTTAATCTTTGTTGACATGCAACTGACAAATTGTAATATATTTAATACACACAACATTATGATTTGATACACATATATATTAAGTATATCAAGTTAATTTACATAAGTTCATTAATACATCTATCACCTCACATATTTACTTTCTTTTTTTTAAGAACACAAGTTTTATTCCCTTAGCAAATTTCAGTTATATAATGAAATATTTTCAAGTATGGTCACTATGGTATAATTGTCGACAGACTTTATTCATCTTATAACTAAAAGTTTATACACTTTGACCAGTCTCTTCCTATTTCCTCCATCCTCTAGCTCCTATAAACCATTATTCTATTTTCTGTTTCTATGAGTATGCCTTTAAAAAAATAATTAAATAAACATGATACCATGCAGTATTTGTCTTTCTCTGTTTGACTTTTTTCACAATTTAATGCCTTTCAATTTCATTCATGTTGTAGCACATGGCAGAATGTTCTTTCCTAAGGCTGAATGTATTCTGCTGTGTATACGTATGGCACATTTTCTCTCTTCATTCATCATCAGTAGTCACTTAGATTGTTTCCATGTCTTGGCTATTCTGTATGCAATGAACATGGGCATACAGATATCTCTTTGAGATATTAAATTCATTTCCTTTGAATATATATCCAGAGTGGGATTACTGGATTATATGGCAATTGTATTTTTATTTTCTTGAGGAAACTTCATCCTATTTGGCAAAGTAGCGATACCAATTTATATTCACACCAACAATGTCAAGGGTTTCCTTTTCTCCACATCCTTGCTAACACATGTTATCTCCTGTGTTTTTGATGACAGCCATTCTGACTGGGGTGAAGTGATATTTCATTGTGATTTTGATTTTGATTTCCGTGACAATTAGTGATGTTCAGCTTCTTTGCATGTGCCTGTTGACCATTTGTATGTTCTGGAAAAAATATCTTTTTAGGTCTTTGGCATATTTTTTCATCAAATTGGTTGGTTTTTGTTTGTTTGGTATTGAATTTTATGACTTCCTGGTTATTTTGAATAGTGACCCCTCATTGAATACATGGAATATATTGCAAATGTTTTCCTCTATTCCATAGGTTGTTTTTATTTTTTTAATTTTGTTGATGGTTTCCTTTACTGTGGAGAAGTGTTTTAGTTTGATGGCATCTCACTTGTTTATTTTTGCTTTTCTTTCCTTAGTTCTTGGTGTTAAATCCAAAAAAATCATTGTCAAGAGCAAGAAGCTTATCCCTTCTGTTTTTTTTTTTGTGTGTGTGTGTGTGGAGTTTTGTGGGTTTAGTTCTTAAGTCTAAATCTTTAATGAATTTTAAGTTAAGTTTTGTGAGGGGATCCACTTTTGTTCTTTTGCAGTTAGATATCCAATTTTCCCAACAGCATTTATTGAAGAGAAAATCCTTTGGGATATATCTCAGACTTTTTTTTTTTTTATAAACTTTTAGTGGCTTGATCTACTATCAAATATATTAATTCATTCCATGTCAAAGCTTACTGTGAATATAACCTCAACAGCCACAAAATAAAAGTGTTGGTCAAGAGAAAGACACAGCACCACCCTCAAACCCTCCTTTAATGGCTGGCAGCTAACACTACTTTACCCTGAGTAGGAGTGCCTACTCTGGGTCAGCTGTGGGCTTTGCAAGACAACTCACCGCAGGAGTTGGGCCAGTGGAGGGAGAACCTGGATTCTAGTAAGTCTTCAGTCTTTCTGTGTTTGCAGTTGAAAATCCATAGTGGATATGACTAAATTAGCAAATCTTGATCAGCCATTTCTTCCTTCTCTAGCAAAATTTCTGTAGTGTATTACTTGGAATGTTTAACCTTTTCTTTACTCTCCTCAACAAAAATGCTATCATGTTTATGTTTGCTTCTATAGAATTTCAGAACAAAAGCAGTCTTAACTCCTCTAAATTTTTCATCTTTTATTTTACAATCAAAATCTAATTCAATTTGAATTGAGAATCTCCTTAACACTTCAAAAACCTGAACCAAATTACAATAAGTAAAGTGCCATGGTAAACAGTTGAAATTTGAGATACTATTTCTGATAAAGCTTGTGAGTCATGATCTAAATGTGCTATTATTTATTCATGGAAAGAACCCCTATAACACTTTCTGATATAATTTCTGATTATATATAGTTTCATTGCATGACAAAATAAAAATTATAGCAATTTGGAAAGTAAAAAAATGCCAGAATTTTTATAATATTATTTTTTTAATCAGTCTACTTGACTTTGCCCACATTTATTTTAGCTTACTCCTATGGAGCCATGGGGTCGTGAAGAGTCGGACAGGACTGAGCACCTTCACTTTCACTTTTCACTTTCATGCATTGGAGAAGGAAATGGCAACCCACTCCAGTGTTCTTGCCTAGAGAATCCCAGGGACAGGGAGCCTGGTGGGCTTCCGTCTATGGGGTCGCACAGAGTCAGACACGACTGAAGTGACTTAGCAGCAGCAGCAGCATGGAGCCTTGTCACAATGGCTTATTGAAATTCATTCACAAGAGTAGCTTTTAAAATTATTACATTGTAAGCCAATCACAGCTCTTTTAAACCACTTCTTATTGTAGTACCTGGTTAAGAACAGTTCCACAAGTAAAACAGATAAACTGACAAATATCATATATTTTATCTATATATCAGTTCAGTTCAGTTCAGTCGCTCAGTCGTGTCTGACTCTTTGCGACCCCATGAACTGCAGCACGCCAGGCCTCCCTGTTCATCACCAACTCCCAGAGTCCACCCAATCCCATGTCCATTGAGTCGGTGATGCCACCCAGTCATCTCATCCTCTGTCATCCCCTTCTCCTCCTGCCCTCAATCTTTCCCAGCGTCAGGGTCTTTTCCAATGAGTCAGCTCTTTGCATCAGGTGGCCAAAGTATTGGAGTTTCAGCTTCAACATCAGTCCTTACAATGAACACCCAAGACTGATCTCCTTTAGGATGGACTGGTTGGATCTTCTTGCAGTCCAAGGGACTCTCAAGAGTCTTCTCCAACACGACAGTTCAAAAGCATCAATTCTTCGGCCCTCAGCTTTCTTTATAGTCCAACTCTCACATCCATACATGACCACTGGAAAAACCATAGCCTTGACTAGATGGACCTTTGTTGACAAAGTAATGTCTCTGCTTTTTAATATGCTGTCTAGGTTGGTCATAACTTTCCTTCCATGGAGCAAGCATCTTTTTATTTATCTATATATATATATAGATATAAAAATATGATATATTTGCTATAGCAAAAAAATTGGAATTTTTCCCCAGTGACTAGATTAACATTTTATAATAGAAATATTTCAGTGAAAGATTTCACTGCAACATGTATTTTTAATGCCCTTCATTTTTCAGTTAAAAAGGAAAGAAAAAGATGAACAGACTTGTTTAACTTTAATTTTTAATTATTAGGAAAATTCTTAGACATTTTTTACTTTGTAAAGTAAGTAGAACCAGTGAAGAAACTAAAATTAGCAGTATTTTTTAAAAGCATGCTGACTAGATAGTTTTAGTTTTTGCATTTTACATGAAATAGACATGTCCTGAAAATGTAACATGCCAAGACTATTTTATTCAGTTTTTCTGAATGGGCTTATCAAATAAAGTCAAATATTTTATTTTAGAAATGTCTGCTTGCTCTTTAAATGTCATTTTCTTGTCTATTTTGTATTTCCTTTTATCAATATATCTGGGAAAACTTTTTACGTTTGGTTATTCCATTCTTTAATTCAGTTAGATTAGTATTATCACAGAGCTAAACAAGGGTCACCCACAGAATCAATAAAAACAGTTTTAAAAATATCTTGTTTTTCTGGTCCTGATGGTGTGATGTGACCTGAGAACAGAAGTGGATAACATTTTATGAAAATTAGTTAAACATTACAGCCCCCATCAATATGATTAGTAGCAAGAATTATTGTGCCATAATTGCAGACTGAAAAGAAGGTGATGAAGCACTCTTGTCTGGTGGGGCTTTTATAATCAACTGACAAGATTATGTAATGTGCATGGATTGAGTATGACCTAAAGAAAATTAAATTGCATTTGCTTGGGTCATAATTTGAGCTAGAAATGAGATACAGGATTCAGAGTCTACCACTTACCTTGTGCATAAAAATTCCCTAAATCTCAGTTCTATATGTGTCATTTGTTTTGGAAGATGAAATTTCACACCTACCTGGATAGGCCTGGGCTGCTTGACTGTTTAAAAAATACACATTACCTGGTGTAGCAATGTCCAAGGTAAGCCACCCATGAAATTGTATAAAGGTTGATCATAAGTAACTTTACACAAAGAAATGTTTAGGCAACATGATTATCAAGATACAATTGATGAAATTATATTTTTACCTTTTAGTGTTTGACTTTTCAATTTGTTCTAGATCAACTGTGGTCTTCTCCTCATATTGGATATATTTCCACAACCACTTAATATAAATGCTTTATCAAATAACCCACATTTTGCATAATGTATTTTTAAAACTTTTCTCTGAAAATGATTGTTGCATTTTGAAAATGTATATATATGGCTCTTTTGAAGAATTTTAGCAAGTTTATCATTTAAAGTTTTATTGTAGCTCAAAAATGTTTTAAATACCTTGAAAAAAGTAAATGGAGCCTGAATACATAAGTAATTCAAAATCTATTTTAATTAGAGACCGTTTTAAAATTTGAAAAAAGAAATGTGTGCTTTACAGATTTGTGAAAGGAAAAAAAAGATCTCTTGCCCAATGCCAAATTATAGACAGTTACATACCAACAAATGGCAATTAAATTGAACTGCTTCCAATGCAGTTTGAGTCACTAAAGGCAGTAATCACACGTTCTTCAAAATGTAGTTCTATATGGTTCACTGAATGACAACATAAATTCTGATATAGATTAGTCACAGGTATAGATGCCTTATGTTGGTAAAAAGTCATGGCTTAGATGACCTGGAAGCAGAGAGCATTGATGCTTTTATACAGAGAAACAATACAACTTTGTTTTTATAAATCAGTTTATAATTTAGCTACACACAGATATATACACACAGACATATATATATATTTATCATGATTAATAAATTTGACTTTGCATATAGATTAGAAAATTATTGCTATACCAAAATATTATTAGTGACTAAGGAAAACAGCCACCCCAGATATTAATATTTAATTTAAATTCCCACTCAACAGCCAGTGATTTACCAAATAATTTGTAACCTGAGGCTAATATATTGTTTTCTCATGCCAAGTTTTAGCTTTAATTTTATTTCATCTGTTATATTTAACAAACCAAAATGGGATTCCTTTTAAATTTTATTTTTTTATTGAAGTGTAGTTGACTTAAGATGTTTTACAATGTGTTAGTTTCTGCTGTACAGCAAAGTGGTTCAGTTATACATACATGTGTATAAAATATATTCTTTTTCATATTTTTTCCATTATGATTTATTACAAAACATTAAACATAGTTCTCCATGCTATACAATAGAACCTAGTTGTTTATCCATTCTATATACAATAGCTTGCATCTTCTAATTTCAAATTTCAAATCCATTCCTTCCCCCACATTCCTTTCCTCTTAGCAAGCACAAGTCTGTTCTCTATGTCCATGATTCTGTTTCTGTTTCATAGATAAGTTCATTTGTGTCATGTTTTAGATTCAACATTTAAGTGCTATCATATGGTATTTGTCTTTGACTCATTCACCTAATGTAGGTACATCCATATTGCTGCAAATGGCATTAGTTCCTTCTTTTCTATGACTGAATAGTATTCCACTTTATGTATATTTACATATATACATACATACATATATACCACTTCTTTCTCCATTCATCTGTTGAGGTACATTTAGGTTATTTTCATGTCTTGGCTACTGTAAACAATGCTGCTATGAACATATGATGCATGTTTATCTTTTTGAATTATAATTTTGTCCAGAAATTGTCCATGAGTGGGGTTGCTGGCTCATATGACAACTCTATTTTTAGTTTTTTAAGGAATCTCTATACTATTCTCCATAGTGGCTACACCAATTTACATGCCCACCAACAGTGTAGGAGGGTTGAGACCTTTTTTAGATGACTATTTTATTTACCATAAGAAAGAAACATTGCTACCAATTAAGTTATAACATGCCATGGATTTAAAAACAACTGATTTCATTGATGATAAAATGCTATAAAAATGTGCTCCTGTAAATCGATGAAATACTTTGTTACCCATTTGGTTTGGAGGAAAACATAGACCGCCTGAGATAGAGATGATTAAACTGTGTGCATTCGTGGCACCAAAGGCAGAAGTGAAGGAAGCAGGATGGGAAAGAGGGAGATGTGAAAGGTGATGCATTTGCAGCAAAGGCCTCCACTGGCCCTCCAGGGAGCTTGGGAGCTTGGGAACTGGACGGTGGAGACAGGCTCTCAGAGTTTTCCTAGATTAGAAGAGCAGGTGGCACTAGTGGTAGGTAAAGAACCCAGTGCAGGAGACATAAGGGACATGGGTATCCCTGGGTTGGGAAGATCCTCTGGAGGAGGGCATGGCAATCCACTCCAGTGTTCTTGCCTGGCCAATCCCATGGACAGAGGAGCCTGGCAGGCTACAGTCCATAGGGTCACAAAGAGTTGGACACAACTGAAGACTTAGCACACACACATATGACCTTGAGCAAGTCTGTTCTCTTCAGCCTCAGACTAAGGGCAATGGAGGTGGACATTTGACAAAGTCTGGAGATATTTTCAGTTTTCACTGAAATAGGGAGGTGGGGATGGGGAATGTTAGGGAGGTATTGGGGGGGTTGCTGCTACTGTATCTGATGGGTAAAATCTTGGGGTGCTACTAACCCCCTACACTTCACAGGACAACCCCCAACACAAAGAACTATTCAGCCTGAAATAGCAATAGTGTCAAGGGTGAAAAACCTTGCCTGGGAAGTTGTAGGGCTAGAAGGAGTGGGGGCCAGCATTCTGCATGAGATTGTCCAATCTTCAAAGCCTTAGACTTCTAGAAAATCAGATATAGGCAGTAAATTAGAAAAAAAAAATGGCTTTTAACTTTGAAAGCACTTCTAATATAGGAAGAATGTAATTTATAGTACAACAGAAACCTGCCAGGGATAATGTAAAAAGAACACCTTTCTCTTACGAATTACTTGCTGCTCCCTTAGAAATTGAGGGCAGGATTGCCAGGATGGATAGAAACCCACAGAGTGATTCTATTGCAGTTAGCCAGCAAGCACCAAGCCATAAAACTGTTTGATCATAGTTTTTGATTAATAAAGAACTTAAGACTAGAATTCCATCACCCTGATCTAGATTTTACTTAGTGTAACAATTAGCAGCTTTTTCCTTCTGTGTTCAACTTTTGTCAAATTGCATTTCCAAAGATTCTTCATACTTCCTTGTATATGTGAGTTTCAGATTGCTCTAGATCAGCTGGTGAACAATTGTAATTGAAAGTTGGGTCCAGTTGCTTGCTGCTCAAAAGCCAATAAAAAGGCCAGGTTGGTGGAAAGGAAAGCTTGCTATACTTTGGTTGCTGGCAGCTGGTGGGATAGAGAGGACACCTGTCCAAAGGCACACCTCCTACATACACAAAACCAGTGGACAAGAGCTTTTATAGGCTGAGGGAGGGGGTGACATGAAGAAACAGCACAGTCAGCTCTGGCAGACATCTTGAAATTGGTCATGTGATGGTCTGACTGTTCTCATCTTGATTCTTTTAGGTACAGGAATCTTCAGTTCCAGGGTCTGTTTGTTCCCATTTCCTTGAGGCTAGTTCTTGGAGTTGTGGTGGC
This sequence comes from Moschus berezovskii, assembly GCF_049115385.1. Lineage (NCBI taxonomy): Eukaryota > Metazoa > Chordata > Mammalia > Artiodactyla > Moschidae > Moschus > Moschus berezovskii. The sequence goes on along the minus strand of NC_142466.1, from coordinate 73,799,351 downwards.
TTATGTCATGACTATAGTCCATGGGGTCACAAAAGAGTTGGACACAACTTAGAGACTAAACAATAGTACTACAAAATGTCATGATTACAGTAAAGTCATCATATAGTTAACTTCTTTCACCTGATGAGGGCTTCAGTATCTATAAGACAGCTCACAGGATATGGCTCAGAATATTATGTATAGCTCTTGAGAAGGAACTAATGGTCCTTTGTTGTTCAGTCTGACTGTGACTCCATGGATTGCAGCAGGCCAGACCTCCCTGTCCCTCACCATCTCTCGGAGTTTGCCCAAGTTCATGTCCATTGAATCAGTGATGCCATTCAACCATCTCATCCTCTGTCGCCCTTAACTATGATTAATAACTATACTATTATTCTTTAGTTTTGTTGGACAGTTTTGCTTTGTTTCTGAATTTCCACACTTCTCTGATTAAACTTTTTCTTTGGCCAAAGTTTTTCCGGACAAAAGGTAGGCAGAGGACATGGGGTTAAGGACCGTAGGTTCCTGCTCCATTTTACAATGACTTGTCTTCCAAGCAAGGGATTAATTCAGTAGTGCCCAAATCCTTGAATTAGCATTTCAAAAATTGCAGACACTCCTGTAGAGTGAGAGATCATAGCTTATTATTACTTTACAAAAAGTATGTGAGATGTGCACATTGAAGGTGTCTATACGCTGTGACCTAATGTAGAACTTAATGCTCCTGTAATGCATTTTTCTTCTGTACTTTGCTTGCTGCTTGTAAAACCAAAGTTATTCCATTTTAAGATAAGGTTGTTTTTAAGTAAAGATTCCTAAAATTGTTTTTGAAAAAAAAATTAACATTAAATCCAGAAAGATTAAAAATAAAATAAAAGCATGGATATCAAAAAAAAAAAAAAGAGTCTATACTTTTAGATAAAGGGAGAGGTTTCACAAACTTAATTAAGATAGAAAAAAATCATCAGTTATGCTACAAAGGACAAATCCTTAGCCTCATTCTGAAACTAAACCTAAAGCCAGTAACCCATGGGCTTAATTATAAAGAAAAGAAGAACAAAATAACAACAAACTTTAAAAAATTGAAAGAGAAGTGAAAGTGTTAGTCATTCAGTTGTGTCCTATGTGACCCCAAGAACTGTAACCTGCCAGGCTCCTTTGTCCATGGGATTCTCCAGGCAAGAATACTGGAGTGGGTGGCCATTCACTTCTCTAGGGGATTTTCCAGACCCAGGAATTGAGTCTAGGTCTCCTGCACTGCAGGTAGATTCTTTACCATCTGAGCCACCGGGGATTTTTTTTTTTTTTTTAATCACAGTACAAAAGTATTTTTGAGGAAAATTTCTATGCATTGAGATTTATTTTGGAATTTAATAATATTTTAATTTGCCAAGACTAAAAATCCTCTTAAAACATAAGCAACAAACCAAGCTGGCTGCCTGGGTAACCATTCTGACTTGGAGCAGGGATTATCCATGAAATGAATTTCTGCATATGCTGAGGCCGTTGGGCAGCAACAAGAAAGCACACAGGTATCTAGCAGAATCCTCTGTAAGACTTGGGAGAGCAGCTTTGCTCGGGAGGGTGAATCACTCTTAAGCCAAGTACTAACCCCTATGGGGGTCAAAGGCCAGTCCTGGTTTCCTTCAGGATGGAATTCATCAGATGCCATCCAGGACAGACTCACCTTCAGCAGTTTATGACAATTGATTGCCTTGAGCTTTGACTGGTTTTCAAGGAACAGGTTTCAGTCTTTTGAAGGAGGCCAACCCTTTCCTCCAGGTCATATCCAATGGGCCAGCTTCGCACAGGCTTTCTTTTTGCATATTCAAGTTTGATTATCAAAATAAAGGCTGCCCATGAAGATACTATTACCACATGTGTTTGTACAGTAGCTCAGTTGTGTCTGACTCTTTGTGACCTGATGGATTGTAGCCCGCCAGGCTCTGTGCATAGAATTTTCCAGGCAAGAATACTAGAGTGGGTTGTCATTTCCTTCTCCAAGGAATCTTCCTGACCCAGGGATCAAACCCATGTCTCCTGTACTGGCAAACAGATTCTTTGCCATTGCACCACCTGAAAAGTCACAGATATTGTTAGAGAACTTGAAAACTGTTCCTCCTCAAAATAATGTAAATTCGTTATTTACTTGAGAAACATTATAGTACCTAAGGAATTGTGGGGAATCACACATATGTTCATTACAGAAGGCATTTTATAGTGGCTGCTAGGGTTTATCCAGTTATTAAGTGCTTTTATATCTTTGCATTGTTGTGGCTTATTCCATTTCATAAATAATAGCTAGATTTTTTTCTTTTTTTTAGCTCTCCTTTTAAAGTGCAATACTTGTGCACATACAAGCTCAGTGAGTGATTTTTTTTTGAGGAGGGTTCAGGACCTTTCATCCCTTTGTCAACTTAAAAAATATTCACAACTTAAAAGTGAAGAGATATGTTTTATTTGGTGGGAATTTTTAGGGCTTAAGCCTGGGAGACAGCCTCTCAAGTGCCCCTGAGAGAACTTCTCTGAGGAGGTGAGGGGAGAAGCCAGATTATATAGGAGTTTTGCAACAAAGGGCAAGTAGTCAGAACCTCAAAAGGTTATTGTTAATTAAAGAAAACCAGATATCTCAAGTTAAGCAATTTAGGGCTTTACTATATATGGGAAGATGCAAGAGTCTGGACTCACTGAAATCATTCTTTTGATATGCACCTCAGCTCTTAGGGGCCAGTATCCTGTGTTTTCACATGCTGAGCTTCCTTTCCTCAGGAGTCACCACTGGGAGAGGCTGTAGTTGTTGGCTGCTAAATAGCAGGTATTCTCCTTGCTGAGTTCTCTTGGAGCTTACAGGCTCACATTGGAAGGCTGATGACTGCTATATCCTTGTTTACTGATACGGCAGGAAGCACTGTATTTCTCACCTCATAGCAAGCAGAGAGAGTTGGTAACACAGGTCCACAACTGTCTCATCTCATTAGTGGGATTGTAAAACACAGGAGATATTTCTGAACAGCAAGCCCCATTTTTATCATGTTTCAATGTGTTTCATGTTCTTCCTTACATATGTGACTTTTCCTGGGCAGACCCATCTTTTGAGCGTAATAAAGCCATGTCCATAAGATTTTCCAAATTGGAAAAAGAAAGTACACAGAACTATAGAGAAGAAAAGCAATTAATGAGGAACTGGGATCTGTACAGCATTGAGAATTTTAACCTGGAATTCAATATTTATTCCCTACTTATTGTAAGCCCATTTTACTTATTTCTATTCCTTTTAGGAAACTAAAAATCAGTCCTTTATGTTATTCAATTCAAATGATATTTTTTAAAAAGAGACATGACATAAAACTGTTACTATATCAGCAAAGTGAGCTGCAATAGCATAATGTGTAGTGCATGAGTGCTCAGTCCTGTCACTAACCCATGGACTTCAGCCCACTAGGCTCCTCTGTCCATGGGATTCTCCAGACAAGAATACTGCAGTGGGTTGCCATGCCCTCCTGCAGGGCGTCTTCCCCACCCAGGGATCAAACCCATATCTCTTGTGTCTCCTGTGTCCCTCTTCCAAGGGATCTTTCCGACCCAGGGATCGAACCTGCCTCTCTTATGTCTCCTGTATTGGCAGGCAAGTCCTTTACCAGTACTCCAGCTGGAAAGCCCAGGAGCATGCATAGTACCCTGTTTTTGATCCTGACACCCTGCTTTTGTCCCCAGCTCTTTGGAAGTGGACTTGGGGTTTTCATGGTCTTTTAGTATCTTGTCTATAATTTACCCCAGCTGCACATGTATACAGTTACGTTTAGTCCCTGTAGTATCTTTATATTTTGTTGCTCAAGGAAACATCAGTCCAGGTGCAAGCACTGCAACAAAGGGTCTCAGGTCCCAGGTCGCAGGCTGTCTCAAGCCCAGAAGATCAGGGCCATATATCTTTATTAAGGTCCAAGGGTGGAGTACTTTTCTGAAGTTCCCAGGGCTAAGGCTGGATTGGTCAATTCAAACCAACAAGATCAGGGTTGTGGTAAGCTTTGCAGTTGGAAGAGTCTTATCTAAGGAGTGCACATGGGGACAGAACTTGAAGGCAAGGGATGCTATTGATCACCCAGAGCTTTGGAGAAATCATATTGGGACCTTACACTTACTTGTGACCCTAAAGGTCATGTACTAGGCTTGAAGGAAGGCTGGTGTTCAAAGCCCCTGCTGGGGTGGTGGGCACACAAAATGATGCTGAGACAGCAATATTATGGAGTGCTGTGCTTAGTCACTCAGTCGTATCTGACTCTTTGTGACTCCATGGACTGAAAGGCTCCTCTGTCTATGAGCATTCCGCAGGCAAGAATACTGGAGTGGGCTGGCATGCCCTCCTCCAAGGGACCTTCCCAACCCAGGGATTGAACCCAGGTTTCCTGTATTGCAGGCAGATTCTTTATCATCTGAGCCACCAGGGAAGGTGCTAAATTTTCAACACTCACATTACACCCTTCGAAATGAGTCATAAGAAAACAGCCCTAAACCTTGGATTAACAGGTTCATAGCTTCCTCTTGATCCTCACATGAAGAAGAATATCAGTCTTAAACAAAATAGTGCTAAGGTAAGTGTTAGGACCATTAATGCTCTACTTTCAGTGAAGAGCAAAAACAGTATGGAAGTTCTTTAAAAATTAAAAATAGATTTGCCATATGATTCTGCAATCTCACTCCTGGGCATATATCTGGAGAAAACCATAATCTGAAAAGATACAAGCACCCCAGCGCTATTTACAGTAGCTAAGGCATAGAAGCAACCTAGCTGTCCATTGACACATGAATGGATAAAGAAGATGTGGTACAATGGAATATTACTCAGCCACCAAAACAAATGAAATAACGCCATTTGCAGCAACATGGGTGGATGTATAGATTATTATATTAAATGAACTAATTCAGAAAGAGAAAGACAAATATCATATCACATATGTGGGTGTAAGTGATAAAACCTTAAAAATGATACATATTAACTTATGTACAAAACAGAAAGAGACTCACAGACTTAGAAAACAAGTTTATGATTACCAAAGGGGAAAGAGAAGGAGGAAGGATAAATTAGGAGTTTGCGATTAAAATATACACACTACCATACACACCAGCTTCCCTGGTGGCTCATATGGTAAAGAATCCACCTGCAATGAAGGAGACCTGAGTTTGATCCTTGGGTTAGGAAGATCCCCTGGAGGAGGAAATGGCAACCCACTCCAGTATTCTTGCCTGAAAAATTTCGTGGACAGAAGAGCCTGGTGGGTTACAGTCCATGGGATGGCAAAGAGTTGGGCTTGACTGCATGACTATCACACACACATACACCATATATAAAATAGGTAAACAGCAAGGTCCTACTGTATAGCATAGGGAGCTATACTCAATCTCTTGTAATGACCTATAATGGAAGAGTATAAAAAAAGAATATATGTATTTATATGTATATATATGTATAACTGAATCACTGCTATACATTTGAAACTAACACAACATTGTAAATCAATGATAAGAGTTACAAAAACATTTTCATATAGAAATGTAACTAGCTGCAGCTGCTAAATGAGATGAATCTGAATTGTTTGTTGACTGACTCTTTTAGGTAAATGATGGGAATATTTTTGGAATTTTGTCTCGCTCCACTGAAACTCTGGCTCATTTTAGAAACTGTTAAAAAGAAATACAAAAGTTATTGTGATTGACATAAAAAGGGAAATGATTGAAAACTTAAATATTTGTCAAAAGATGGAAAACAATGATACAGCACTGAGGTATTATAATGTTGTTGAGCAATATTTTCAATTTGCATAATGTGCAGAGTTCTCTACAAGTTGCCTGAAGAGTCTGATGATAAATAGCACTTCTGTGTAAATCATTGTTTTAAAAAGGCAGAAGGAAAGGAAAGAACTGGGCTATGTGGATATATGTAATAAACAGAGAATTGATAACCAAGTTTATTAGTCACAGAACTCATGGATGTTGATGCAGTAATAGAGGTCAGAACATTCAAAACAGATTGATTACACAAAGGGCATTGTTTGGAAGCACATTTTATTTTATTTATTTTTTTTATTGGAGGCTAATTATTTTACAATATTATATTGGTTGGCTTTGCCATACATTGACATGAATCTGCCCCGGGTGTACATGAGTTCCCCCTCCTGAACCCCCCTCCCACCTCCCTCCTCCCTTTATCCTCCCTCTGGGTCATCCCCACACACCAGCTCCGAGCATCCTGTAACATGTATCGACCCTGAACTGGTGATTCGTTTCACATATGACAACATACATGTTTCAATGCCATTCTCCCAAATCATCCCACCCTCACCCTCTCCCACAGAGTCCCAAAGACTGTTCTATACATCTGTGTCTCTTTTGCTGTCTCGTATACAGGGTTATCATTTGCATCTTTCTAAATTCCATATATATGCGTTAGTATACTGTATTGGTGTTTTTCTTTCTGGCTTACTTCACTCTGTATAATAGGCTCCAGTTTCATCCACCTCATTAGAACTGATTCAAATGCATTTTTTTAATGGCTGAGTAATACTCCATTGTGTATATGTACCAAAGCTTTCTTATCCATTCGCCTGCAGATGGACATCTAGGTTGCTTCCATGTCCTCGCTATTATAAACAGTGCTACACATTTTAAAACTAGGAAAAATATGAGTTGGTGGAGTTCTAGAAAGGTATTTCAGGAATGTGGGGAGAAATGCAGTTGGAGGAGCACACTTAAGGGCAGGCCATGGATCCTGATCATTGCAGAGGCCAGGTGGTGGTGAGAGATGGCTTATAGATGAGCATGAGGTTTAAGTGGATGGGATAGAATAATTATCATCTAACTAGAGGACAGAATCAGAGAATAATTGTTGCAAATTACACCTGGGTTTTAGGAACTTGTCTATAATGTGGCACAATAGCATTTTCCTACTCAAAAGCATTCTAAGAAATGCAAGTTTTAGAATTTTATTTTCACCAAAGCAGCAACCCCTTGCAACATTTCCAGGGTACCTAGGAAATGTCACCAGGGATCACTTAAGCATTTAGGGAGGCTACAGCCATTGGTTCTTTCCATGAAACTTTCTCTTTGGGAAATCTCATTCACTTTCCAATCCTCCCATAATTGCCTGATGGTCCATAAGCTCGGAGTTAAATGTTTTGCTTTGATTTAAGAGGTCTTTGGGACACATGACAGAACTGAGGATAATAGCTTTTGCCATTGACATCACAACTAAGGGATAATAGTTGAATAACTATTTTTAGAATAAATTAAAGAAGATCCGAAAGTGGATAGGACTTTGGGGCACTACTAGCATTAATCACAAGGTTATTACTTGATGGTGCATGGACACCTGGATATGAGAAGGAGAAGGAGGTGGTAGAGCATACACTCTATTGGGAGACATGCACCATTTTGTATTCTCTTCAGTGTCCCAGTAGATGAGATGTTATAACCCAGAGTCATTAAAGAGCAATCTTCTCTGGGATAAAAAAGAAACAATTGCAAATAAGTTGGTAGTGGATTTGGTGATGACCTTGATACGAAAACCTTCTGTGATTAATCCATCATTTTCACTGTGTAAGCAGTAGCTACACTTGTTTAAAGGGCTTTTGAACTGTGGTGCTGGAGAAGACTCTTGAGAGTCCCCTGGACTGCAAGGAGATCAAACCAATCAATCCTAAAGGAAATCAATCCTAATTATTCACTGGAAGGACTGATGCTGAAGTTGAAGCTCCAATACTTTGGCCACCCGATATGAAGTAAAGAAAAGAAGGAAAAACCCTGATTCTGGGAAAGATTGAGGGCAGGAGTAGAAGGGAGTGACAGAGGATGAGATGGTTGGATGGTACCACCATCTCAATGGTCGTGAATTTGAGCATATTCCAGGAGATAGTGAAGAACAGGGAAGCCTGCCATGCTACAGTTCATGGAGTCACAAAGAGTTAGACACACCTGAGTGAACAGCAACAGCAGCAACAAAAGGGACAAAAGTGCTCACTGGAAGCCAATACATAGGATTTTGTCTGCACCCAAAGAAATTCTCTATACCTTGCTGCTCATAGCCCAAAAGGTTGGAAGAAGCAGTAACTGAGGTCTTCTGTATATCCTCTCTTGCTGTGGATAATAATAATTTAACCTACATTACTTTGCTCTGCTGAAATATTCCCATGGTTTACTAACATGTTATAGTAATTGACAGACTGTTCATAAGATTGATAGAAAAAACAGCTGTGATTTCCTTTTCTTTGAGGAGGCTTATATTTTCTCCTCTAGAATACAGATAAATGTCTTTTTCCTTTTTTCTTTTTTCACACATTTGAGCAGGAACACACTTCAGAGGTAATAAACAAGAGTGACAGAAAGAACAAATCAGACCACTACTCTGGTTTTATTTGAACTATTATTAGCATCATGCTGGGATTAGAGCAAGGTTCTTCATGAGTAATTCCCATAGCATCTGCCTGGCAAAAAGAAAAAAGAAATAATGCTTGGGAAGTAGCCACTCTGTGTTAACAAGGCATGGGAAGAGAAACGTGTGTGACAATTTCTCTGTTTAATTAGATGTTTGGCACAAAGTCAATTGAAGCATTTATGCCCTAATTTGTCCTTATTAGAACCTCAGAAGAACGATTTTAGTGACATTATCTTTTAGGGTATTTCTGATATTTGGGGGCCAGACTTGGAAACTGAGATAGCAAAGATTGAGTTAGGGAATTGGGAGTGGAAGAAGAAAGAAGGGGGACAAAATGATAATCCCCACAGTCTTGGCACATGGCAGGATTGCATTTTTCCTCTTTGCTCCCCCTTAGATGTGAGCTCCTGGAGTGCAGGGACGATGCCCTTTATATTGGCTCTCCAACACCAGTCACAAGCCCAGGCATAGATCAAACACTTAATGAATGCTCATCAAGAGAGTGAGTGAGTGACTGTATGACTGTGTGAATAAAAGGGTGCCCTGCTAGCGAAAATCACAGGGCACGTAGATTCAGTGAGAGTGGAGTTAGGAGGACTTGGTGGTACAGCCAGAAGAACACAAGGTAATAAGAAAAACCTCTACATGTGTATATTAGTCTGGGTTTGAAACTAAAACCATTCTCACTTTAGGGGGGCAATCAGCTTTACTGATGTAAATGTTAATCTCACTCAGAAACACCCTCACAGACATACCCAGAATAATGTTTAACTAAATATCTGGGCAGCTGTAGCTCAGTCAAGTTGAGACATAAAATTAGCAATCACAAATTCTGGTTCTGGTATTATCAGAAACAAGGGACCTGACAAGGTCATGTGTACATTGTTTTATCTCCATTGAGAGACCATAAAATAAATAACGTTTTGGTTTAAATTTAGTGACTATATTCACGGATTTAAAAAAGAGAAAGAGGAGTTGGACTGGGAGATGAGTCTAGTCACTGAAATTCAATAAGTAGATTTCTATAAACAATTTGATTGACATGTTTGAAATGTGTGTATATGTTTATTATGTGTGCATATGTGTAAAATTTATGTGATTTTTTAAAAAAAGTGTTGAACAGTTGGGTCTTTGGATGATTTCCTTAGGCGAGATTTAAAGCAGTGTCTTGATTCAAAAAGAAATATTTTTTCTTCTTGTTGGAAAAATAGTTTGAAACAAGTGCATTTCCCAAGGTCAATATTGACAATCAAGTGTTTTCTATCGGTGTGGGGGTGAATTGTCTTATTTTTTCCTTAATATTACAGATAACATCTTTCCCCACTTTGGTATTTCAGAAAACAATTACACTCATACTATTGACAAACACCTTCACCATTGTGTCTTGAACCACTTTTGAGAATAATTTTGAGTTGGCTAACAAAGTTTTCTATCCTTAGGGTTTCCTTCCAAGGATATGGCACTTTTTAAAGCTGTATATGACATTGTCAGTGAAAATTTAATCTTGGAGAAGATGTATGGATTCAGCTAACATTTAATAATTTTTTGCAACTGGTCCTGTGGGTATGTATACCCCAGTCTCTAGAACATACTCAGTTATTTGCTGCATTGCTTTAAAAAAAGTTTTTCTTATGAAGAACACACTGAGAAGCAAAAATAAGTAGCTCAATGTTTCATCCTAGAGTTTACTCTGATAAAGACTCACATTTCAGATCAGATGAGGGAATATGACCAGTTTTCTCCACCCCACTATGAATAATCAGGCTCTTGTTCTCACCAAGATATCCAGTACCCTGAGTCTTAACACAGTGATTTTGCCACCTTTTGTACTTTACACAAATAAAATCATTCATAATGTACCTTTGAGTCTGTCCTCTTTTGCTTGTATTATATTGAGAGGTCTTTCCATGTTGTCATAGACAACTGTGGTTTTTCAAATTTATTGCTGCATAATATTCTATTCTATAATATGAATATATAACAGCATTCTATCCTTCAGTTGGCGTACATTTGCACTGTTCTCAGATTTTGGTTATTATGAAGAAATTCTATTTTGAACATTTTGGGTCATGCTCCTTGGTGCACCTGTGCATCTATTTTTGAAATGACCAACAGTAACTGTTTTGACATATAGAACAAAAATCTTAGTTCCTTATTTATGTGGGGAAACCTGAATTTTATAGAGCAGATCTTGTCAGTTCATTGTCAGGAATATCCTTGTTGTGCATTCAAGTGAACTACTAATCAGATAGGTATTTATTCTGCCAAAGAAAGAGTTGAGTCATTTCTGTGGGGTGATTTATCAGAGTCATGTTGGAATATTATGGATAGTCCATGACATACATTAAAATACATATTCTGGATAAATGCTTGAATCTTTTTTTATCTCCACCCTCTAAAAAATCTTGGACTAAAAAAAAAAATGTTATAGTTTGGTTTTAGAGAATGTTCACCACCCTCTCTCTACTAATGCATGTTTACTTCAAATATGTTGCAAGGTAGTTAATTAGGTTTCAGCTTTTTTGTTCAGGATTTTCTAGGATGATCCTTAGTTACGTTGGTTGGATTCAAACTTTGATGTGTATTATTTCAATAGTACATATAGAGATCACAAATGTAGGGTGCCACTGTCCAGCAGTGTACATCATTCAGACTTTATAAACCCACTTACATTTTTCAAATTTATAATTTTAAAACTGGGGATGAGAATATTAAGCACTTGAGTGTCTCAAGAGTTTGAATTCATTCAAGTGTGACACATAAGTATACTACCTGGTATACAGCTGACATTCAATAAGTGGGAAGTATAATTCTTTAAACTGCTGCAACTAACATCGTTACTAATCTCATTCATTCACAGTGTACTCTTTCTCATCTGGCTCTCTGGGTAACTTGACTTACAAATCTAAGAAAATTGAACTTGCATTGTCCATAGGAGATTTTTAGACAAAGCAGCAAGTGGTGTCAGTGAAGAAGGATGGAGTTAAGAAAGGAATTGGACCAGCAAAAACAAGGCAGACAACAAGATTCAGGAAGAGAGAGGAATCAGAGGTGGAAGAGAGAGTTGATGAGAACGTAGATTCTAAGGAATTGAAGAAGGACAAAGAAAGGCATTTGACAATTACAATTCATTTATTTAGGCAAAGTTGATCTAGGAAAATAAGTGTCTAGGACTAATTTAAATTCAGAACTTGATGCTAATTGAATCTACTTGTATGGCTACTGCCAGAGTTCATTGCTCATACATTGAGCATAAGAGTTATATCATCATCACATAATTTATTTAATCTTTACAATAACAGTTAAAGTAGGAACAGAAGCTTTCTTTGAATTTGAAAACAATCTGTCCTCTCAAATAACCTTTTTTTTTTTCCTTTTTTGTGCCAGGTACTGTGGTAAATCTTTATACACATTCACTTACTTAATCATCATAGCGGTCTTACCCAGGAAGCAACTGAGGCTCAACAATGATTATTTCTCTGCCCCAGCCATGTATAGCCATGGGAGGCCGTGGATCCAGTGCTCCCATACTCCTTCGGGAAAAACTACTGTTATTCTCTCTGGGAGTCACAGGAAACAAGATCTGAGCTATACCATGGGCACATCATACTCCATGGGCGTTCCCTTCTTCATATATGAAATGTGAAACTTAGGTCTAGTGACTTTTCAAGTGCTAAGCTTGCCAAACTCTGTGAGGTTACGAACATCTGTGTATGGTTTCTATAAATATGAATGATGAGAGGAAGAAGGGAGGAAGACATTAGGGAGAGGTTCTAGTGAGACATTAGGAATGCTTAACATCTGTCATAAATTTTACATTTGTTCAAAAAGAAAGAAAGAGACCTGTCCCATTATCACTCCTAGGAATGTATCTTAACAAGATTGATATTGTTTATGATTATTTACAAATGTGTGTTTGGGGGACATTTGAATGTGTCAATAATAATTCTGATTTTTGCTTGTGAAAAAGATGAAGAATGATGAGAGAAAACCAGGCAATAGAGGGATGCTTTATTTGAGTTGAAGCTTGTTCTAATTTTGTTAGAATAAAGAAAACACAAGACACACAGAGAGTAGATTTTTAAATAATTAACAATAATTTATTGTTTACAATATTATTAACTGTATTCCGTTAACAATAATAAATGAAATTTCCTGTTGGCTTAGCAGAACTGAGCTTTTCAAGATGGAAAACAACATATTTTTCAAATGACTCTCTTGATCTTAATATGAGTTTTCACTACATATACACAATTGATAGCTTTTAATATTTTTAAATTGCCTATTAAGCATGTTTCAAAAACTCAAATGAACATAAATAACCCTACAAGTAAATTAATTGGTAATTTACAGTCTCTGTTTTTATTTCATCTAGACCTTTAGGCTTGATTGAGATTTAAAAAGCATCATTTCTTTTAGATGCTAATATTATTATTTTAATCTTGCAGATTCAAAACCAATTTATTTTCATGTAAAGTTAATTTAAACTTAATTAAAACCAGACTGTGCTCTATTCTGTAGCTATTACAGATTCCATTCACTGGTACATATCCTTTGGCATAGATTTTTTTTTTTTCTGTTTTTATGCTTTAAATTATAATTCATTCCTAAACTCTACATTATTTTTCCTATTTGCAAATAACTTGTAGAAAACTAAAATGGTAAGAAGCCTTTGTTTTTCTTGCATCCCAAGTATTTTATTACTACTTAAACAGGAATTCATATCTTTGAGAGTATCATTAATTTTATGTTTCTTTCTCCTTAATGTGAATTTCATGGGCAGAAGAATTGTTTCTAGCACTAAGGAAATATTTGTCTAATGGTAAATTCACAATAATAGATTTTAAATGAGTTGGTATTTTTTTCTCTGAAAGTCCAATAACAACTAAATTTTTTCGTTTCCCCTCTTTTTCTTTTCACCCTTCTCTATCCTCCATATATTCATGAAGGAAACATTTTGCTCCCACTCTGTCCTGAGCCCTGCTAGAGGAAAGCTATAACAAGGAGAAGTAAGATATATTCCACTTGATACTATCTCTCAGTGCAGTGGGGAGGCTTGAGGTCACTGCATTTCTAGACTTTATGTAAATGAGGTATTTTCCTTCACCATCCACTCCTCACTCCAGGGTTTGAAATTGGACTATTTATTAAATGCTTCCATAATCTGGAGTTTTGCTTCACAGATTTTGTCTCTAAATAAACGACTTTTTTCGTTAAGTATACTGTTAATTCCCCATTAACATAAAAATAATAAATTTACTCTGTCACATACAATTTTGTTAAACTTTTAGTACTTCTTTGTAATACAGCAATTGATTTGGCAAAATGTATGACACAACAATGGACTTCCCTGGTAACTCAGCGGCAAAGAATCTGCCTGCAATGCAGGAGCCTCAGGAGATGCAGGTTTGACCAATCCCTGGGTTGGGAAGATCCCCTGGAGGAGGGCATGGCAATCTACCCCAATATTCTTGCCTGGAGAACATGCTGTCTAGGTTGGTCATAACTATTCTTCCAAGGAGCAAGTGTCTTTTAATTTCATGGCTGCAGTCACCATCTTCAGTGATTTTGGAGCCCCCCAAAATAGTCTCTCACTGTTTCCATTGTTTCCCCCTCTATTTGCCATGAAGTGATGGGGCCAGATGCCATGATCTTGGTTTTCTGAAAGTTGAGTTTAAAGCCAACTTTTTCACTCTCCTCTTTCACTTTCATCAAGAGGCTCTTTAGTTCTTCTTCGCTTTCTGCCATAACGGTCGTGTCATTTGCCTATCTGAGGTTATTGATACTTCTCCCGGCAATCTTGATTCCAGTTTGTGCTTCATCCAGCCTGGCATTTCACATGATGTAGTCTGCATATAAGTTAAATAATCAGGGTAATAATATATAGCCCTGACGTACTCCTTTCCCAATTTGAAACCAGTCTGTTATTCCATGTTCAGTTCTAACTGCTGCTTCTTGACCTGCATACAGATAGCTGGGTTGGCAAGGCCTGTGAATTAACATTTCTATATTTATCCTAGAGGTGCTGTCCAATCGCTAAATGGTGTCTGACTCTTTGAGACCCCACAGACTGCAGCACACCAGGCTTCCCTGTTATTAACTATCTCCCAGAGTTTGCTCAAATTCACATCCACTGAGTCAGTGATGCTATCTAACCATCTCATCCTCTGCTGTGCTCTTTTCCTTTTGCCTTCCATCTTTCCCAACATCGGAGTCTTTTCCAATGAGTCAGCTCTTCGCATCAGGTAGTCAGAGTATTGGAGCTTCAGTTTTAGCATCAGTACTTCCAATGAGTATTCAGGGTTGATATCCTTTAAGATTGACTGGTTTGATCTCCTTGCAGTACAACGGACTCTTCAAGAGTTTTCTCCACCACCATATCTTGAAAGCATTAATTCTGGTGTTCAGCCTTTTTTATGATCCAACTCTCACATCCTTACATGCTGCTCAGTCACTTCAGTTGTGTCCGACTCTGTGTGACCCCATAGACGGAAGCCCACCAGGCTTCCCTGTCCCTGGGATTCTCCAGGCAAGAACACATCCCTACATAGCTACTGGAAAAAACGTAGTTTGACCATATGGACCTTTGTCAGCAAAGGGATCTATTTGCTTTTTAATATGCTGTCTAGGTTTGCCATAGCTTTCCTTCCAAGGAGCAAGCGTCTTTTAATTTCATGGCTGCAGTCACTGTCAGCAGTGATTTTGGAGCCCAAGAAAATAAAATCTGATACTGCTTCCATTTTGTCCCTTCCATTTGTCAAGAAGTGATGGGACCGGATGCCATGATCTTAGTTTTTTGAATGCTGAGTTTTAAACCAGCTTTTTCATTCTCCTCTTTAACTTTCATCAAGAGGCTCTTCAGTTCCTCTTCACTTTCTGCCATTACAGTGGTATCATCTGGATATCTGAAGTTGTCAATATTTCTCCAGGCAATCTTGATTCCAGCTTGTGCTTCATCTAGCCCAGCATTTTGCATAATATACTCTGCATATAAATTAAACAAATATGGTGACAATATGCAGCTTTGTCGTATTCCTTTCCAAATTTTGAACCAGTCAATTATTTAGTCCTCTTCTAACTGTTGCTTCTTGATGTGCATGCAGGTTTCTCAGGAGACAGGAAAGGTGGTCTGGTATTCCCATCTCTTCAAATTTTCTGCAGTTTTTTGTGATCCTCACAGTTAAAAGTTTTAGCATAGTCAATGAAGCAGAAATAGATGTTTTTCTGGATTTCCCTTTCTTTCTCTATGATTCAGTGGATGTTGGCAATTTGATCTCTGGTTCCTCTGCCTTTTCTAAACCCAGCATATACCACTGGGAATTCTCAGTTCAGGTATTGCTGAAGTTTAGATTGAAGGATTTTGAACATAACCTAACTAGCATGCAGAATGAGTGCATTGTACGGTAGTTTGAACATTCTTTGGCATTGCCCTTCTTTGGGATTGAAATGAAAACTGACATTTTCCAGTTCTGTAGCCACTGCTGAGTTTTCCAAATTTGCTGATATATTGAGTGGACCACTTTAGAAGAATCATCTTTTAGGATTTGAAATAGCTCAGCGGAATTCCATCACCTCCACTAACTTTGTTTGTAGTAGTGATTCCTAAGGCCCACTTCACCTCACACTCCAGGATGTCTGGCGCTAGGTGAGTGACCTACACCATCATGATTATTTGGGTCATTAAGACATTTTTTGTATAGTTCTGCTGTATAATCTTGCCACCTCTTCTTAATATCTTCTGCTTCTGTTAGATCTTTGCCATTTCTGTTCTTTATCATGCCCATCCTTGCATGAAATGTTACCTTCAATCTTTCTTTGGTGCCTTACAGTTTTTCAAGTCCAGGTCTTTTACCTTCTTATTTGCATTTATCCCTAGGTATTTTATTCTGTTCAATGTGATGGTAAATGGGATAGTTTTCTTAATTTCTCTTTCTGATGGTTTGCTATTTAGTGTTTAGAAACACAACAAATTTTGTGTATTGATTTTTTATCCTGGAAACTTACTGAATTTGTTTAGTAGGTGGAAAAATGTTTTGTTGGTGCTTTTAAGATTTCCTACATATAATATCATGTCATATGCAAAAGTGAGAGTTTTACTTCTTCCTTTCCAATTTGGATGTCTTTTATTTATTATTCTTGACTAATTGCTCTGGTTAGAACTTCCAATAATATGTTAAATAAAAGTGGCCAGAGTGGACATCCCTGTTCTGTTCTTGATCTTAGAGAAAAAGCTTATAGCTTTTCACCATTAAGTATAGTGTTAGCTCTGGTATTGTCAAATATGGCTTTTATGATGTTGAGATACATTTCTTTTATACTGACTTTTTTGGGAAATTGTGTCATACATAGGTGTCAGTTTTGTCAAATGATTTTTCTACATCCATTGAGATGATTATATACTTTTCATGATTGATTTTTTTTAAAATGGTATGTAATATTGACTGATTTGTGATGTCGAACCATTGTTGCATCCCAGAATTAAATTCCACTTGATTATGGTGTAAGATCATCTTAATGTGTTACTGAATTTGATTTGTTTATATTTTGTTGAGGATTTTTGTATTATGTTCATTGGAGGTATTGGCCTGTAATTTTCTTCCTTTGTAGTGTCTTTGTCTGGTTTTGGTATTAGGATAAACTTGGCTTTGTAAAATGAATTTGGAAGGCTTCCCTTCTCTTCAAATTTTTGAAAGAGTTTGAGAAGGATATTTGCTCTTTCAGTGTTTGGTAGAATTCACCAATAAAGCTGTCTGGTCCTAGAATTTGCTATGTTGAGAGGTTTTGATATTGATTCTAATAATGTCTATTCATATTTTCTATTTCATCATGATTCAATCTTATTTGGTTATATGTTTCTAGGAATTTATACATTTCTTCTAGGATGTCCAACTTGTTGGCATATAATTGTTAGTAGTACTGTCTTATGATTTTCTGCATTTCTGTGGTATTAGTTATAATATCACTTTCATTTATGATTTATTTGACTTCATCTTTTTTTTTTTTTTTGGTGAATCTAGCTAAACTTTTCCCAATTAAAAAAAATCCTTACAAAAATAATCTTAGTTTTATCATTTCTATTATCATTTTATCATCTATTTCATTAATTTGTTTCATTAATAACTAATATTAGTTATTGCCTTCCTTCTACTAATTTTTTTTTCTCCTTTTCCTAGTTCCTTTAGGTGTGAAGTTAGGTCATTTATTAGAGACTCCTTATTTTTTGAGGTAGGCATTTATTGCCATTATTTCTATCCCAGAACTGCTTTTGTTGCACCCCATAAAATTATTTTGGCTGTTCTAAGGTAAGATGGTAGAGTGAAAATCTTTTATGTATCTTGTGGATGGATAAGCTGGGCAAGGGCCAAGAAGTGATGGAGTGGGTAGTCATTCCCTTCTCCAGAGGATCTTTCCCACACAGGGTTCAAATCTGGGTCTCCTGAATTGCAGGCATATACTTAACCGTCTGAGCCGCCAGGGATGATCTGAACAGATCTACATATATGTGTAAATTCTAACTGCCTTTCAAAACTTGAGAAATACTTCATTTGCTATATTAAATATCTTTATCTCATTTCATAGATGTGTTATTCAGCTCAGATTGAGAATCTGAGTATGCGTCAAGGTTTTTGCAATACTTTTAGAGATTAAAAATCCAAAAGAAAAATATATTTTCAGTACCAACCATACACTACTTCAATTCACATTGTTCTGAGCTCTTAACCCAAACAAGGAAATAAAATAAAACTTCAAAGACAATAAAGAAATAAAAGTAAAATTATATTGAAATTCCCAGGTAGCTCAGAGGTAAAGAATCTGCCTGTAATGCAGGAGACATGGGTTTGGAAGATCCCCTAGAGAAGAAAATGGCAACCCACTCCAGTATTATTGCCTAGGAAATCCTGTGGACAGATGCCTGGTAGGCTACAGTTCATGGGGTTGCAAAAAAGTAGGACATGACTTAGCAACTAAGCAACAACAACAAAATTGTCACTATTCACAACTGATATGATAGTGTACATAGAAAAAACCTAAGAAATTCACAAAATTTTAGAGCCAAGTAATTAACAAAATTTCAAATTGCAATGTCAATATAAAAAGTCCAGTTGTATTTCTGAATACTAAGAATAAATAACTGAAGTAGAAAAATGGAAAGGAATCTAATATCCTTACAAACCAAATAATAACAAACAAGAAACCCTAGGGAATAAAATGTAGATGGGCAAAACTCAGATAGTGAGAACTGGAATATATTGCAGAGAGACATTAAAGAAGACATAAAAAAATAAAAAAGCATATTATGATCATAGGTTAGATAACTTGAAATTTTTAGGAAATGAATTCTCAAAAAATTTATCTACTGAATCAGTGCAATCTTTTTCTAAATTCCAGATGACTATTAATCCTTTGTACAAATTAAACAAGCTGATTATAAAATATATGTGAAAATTCAAAGCCCCCAAATAACTAAAACAATTTTGGAAAACAGCAAATGAACTATCTGATTTTGTGACATCCTGTAGGGCTATAATAATCAAAAGAATGTAATACTGACATGAGGATAAAGAAATAGAAGAGATATGGACACATGGACACATGTGGGTGCCCACATAGACCCACATGTATGTGGTCAATTGATTTTAAAGGCACTAAGGGCATTTGAATGGGAAAATACAGACTTTTTAATAACTAAAGCTGATGTATCTGGTTAATCACTTAGAGAAAAATGAAGGTGACTTCTAACATAGACATACATTAAACTTGTCGAAAGATACATTATAGGCATAAAGATGAAAGGCAAATTTTCTAGAGCAAATTATGAGATATTTTTTTAATTTGGATGTAGGCAAGGATTTCTTGAGCTTCCCTGGGGGCTCTGTGTTAAAGAACCTGCCTGCCAATGCAAGAGACATGGGTTTGACCCTGGGTGGGGAAGATCCCCTGGAGAAGGAAATGACAATCCACTCCATATTCTTGCCTAGGAAATTCTATCAACAGAGGAGCCTGGTGGGCTACAGTCCATGAGGTCACAAAAGCGTTGAACACAACTTAGCGACTAAACAACAGCAACAAGGATTTCTCAGACCCCAAAAGCACCAATACTTTTTTAAAATTTGTAAGTTCAACCTTGTAAAAGTTAAAAAAGTTGCTGTTGCCAAGAGAATTAGGAAAAAAAAAAAAAAGACACAAACTTGTAGAAAATATTTGCAAGAAATGTATACAGTATATGCAAAGCACTCAATAATAAAAGCCAATTTAAAAAGCCAAATAAAAAGAGGAAAAGATTTCACCAGACAGTTAGAAATATGATATTCAAATGACCAAAAATAAGATGAAAAAATGTTGAACATCATTTGTCATGAGGAAATTACAAATTAAAATCACAGTAAAATATCATTCCACATCCAATAGAGTGGCTAAAAAAAAAAAAAAAAACACTGACAATACCAAAAGTTGGTTAAGATTGGGAGTCAGTGGAATGCCTATAAATTCCTGTCAAGAATGTAAAATGGTGCAGTAATTTTGAGCAGGTTACCAGTGTTTTATAAGGTTAACCATAAACTTACCACACAACACAGCAAGTTTATTCCCAGTTTTTAATCCAAAGAGAAATAAAAAATGTCTGCTCAAAGAGTTGTACAAAAATATTTATATTAGTTTTATTTATAGTAATTTTTTAAAATAGAAAGACTCAAATACCTATTACTAGAAGAATGGGCAAATACACTGTGGTCTAGAGATTCATGACTTGACAACAAGAATCAGCAGACTACTGATGCAAGCAACAAGAAGCATGAACATCAAAAGCATAGTTTTGAGTGAAAGTGTCCAGCCACAAAAGAATATGTACTATGTCATTTCATTTACCTGAAACTTTAGAATAGTCAGAACCAAGTTGTGATAGTAAAAGTCAGATCACTGGCTCCTGGCATTGAGTATGCAAGGACACAGACTGGAAAGAGGCTTGGGGAATTTTGAGGGTGGGGAAAATGTTTCACATCTTTTCAGGGCGATAGCTACCTGGGTATACACATACATTTGGCAGAACGTATTAATCTCTATGTAGTAAAAATCTGTTGATTTTTGTTCTATGTGAATTATATACATCAATTAAGTTAATAAAAATATATGTTATGTAGAAAATAGAAAAAGAGAGAATGCCCCACTATTGTGAGGTTATTGTAGATTATTAATTTTGACACTTTTCTGTATAAATCTATGTAATGAATATCTATTACTTTTTTTCTATTACTTACCGAACTTTGAAAAAAATGTTCAAAATTATAAAATTTTCAGTGGTTACCAGATATATTTATGAATGCTCCCCGATTATACAACCAAGTTTTTCAACCACTGAGTACTGAGCACGTCACAGCTTTTTTCTCTCATCAGATATGTGGATAGTCTTATATATTTTCATCCATTATTTGGGGGAAAAAGTGAAATAAGTGGCCAGAAACCAGGAATTATTATTTCCTCTACATGTGTTTGTGTTCTTCCTTATGTTTCTAAAGCCAATAAATAATAACAACACTCAAATCTTAAGATATTTTTATCAACCATTTTGAAAAAATATAAGAAATATGTTTATTTATTGCTGCTGAAGTTTCAGTCTTTCTGTTACAAGATTACACTAGCATTTTAACGTTCACTCAAAATTCTCCCTGTCTTTCTCAGGTCTGTAATTTTATTTACATTGGGAAAAGGAATTCTTCTAGGGAAAGAATGATTGTGTCTATGACTGTTTAAGATGTTATCTTTACACATAGGAGGAAAAATAGTTTATATATGTTTCTGACTCACTGACTGAAGTTCCACGTGAATTGTTTCTTCATTAACTTTGGGGAAATAACAACAGTAACAACAAAAGATTTTGAGTTCTGAGTCGATTTACTCTAAAGATAAATTAATGGCTTATCATTGATTTTTTTTCTGAGTAAGGTTATATAAAACTTAGATTGATGAAAATTAAAATATGCAACTTCAGAATTACCAAATAACAGCTCTTCAAAACGTGAGTACATAACGTTGTGAGTTAAAGTTAACCCTGTTGACATATAAGCATCAGTGAGGCCTTGTAAGACTTGGGAAAAGATTTGAAACCAAATATTATTTAAACTGTCTAATTTAATTAGGATTCAAGAATTGTTCCTAGAAGCATCTGTTGTTTGAAGTTTTCGGTCTATATAAATAGACTTCTTTTGTATTTAACTGTAGATAAGCATCTTTTACTGTCTAAGAGAACATATTCATTCCAAGGCTATTTCTTTCTGCTTTGGATTCTGTATTTCTAGCCAGTTAGCTTTGCCTAGAGGAATTGCATTAACATGGATATGTCTGGTGACGTAAGAGAAAAGATTTACTTGATTGAAAAATGGACTCTGCATGGTAGATTTTCTGGTTTGATAAGCAAAGCAGCAGGAGTATACCACTGTAATAACAAACTTAGTGCTTTGCAATAAGACACACACCATGCCTAATTTACCAGTGCTGTGATAAAAAATGCATTCTACTTAATCAGATTTTGCAATATGTTCAACTTACAACTAACGTTTACTATTTGAAACATATAGTACATACAATTTCTTACTTCCTTTCCTTCCTTTTTTTTCTTTTTCTTTGCTTTCCTTTCTTTCTTTTATTTATTTCCCCTTTCTCTTCTTTTAGTTCCTTTTTTCCAGTTAGCAAAGCTTTCTTTTTTGAAAGATACATTTGCTTTTTCATAATTGCTGATAAATAAATGTACTGCTAAATTTTACTATACAAAGCTTTGCATTCTCTATACAAACTTTGGGAGACAGTGGAGGACAGACAAGTCTGGCGTCCTGCAGTCCATGGGGTCACAAAGAGTCAGACATGAACAACAACAATTACAACAGTGCATTCTCTAACTCAGAGCTAATTAGCTCTTCCTAGCTATTGAAGCCACAGGAAGTTTACTAGGAGTGCATTCCCCAGGTGTGTTCTTCTCTGTGTTTTATTTGACACTTTCTGATTGGCATTGCATTCTCCTAGATTCTTCTTTTAGTTCTTCAGTCAAATCATTTATACACATTCTAATTTCTGTCTTCTTTCATGGAGCAGTGCCATAGTATATGATGAACTATTTTAAAATCAAAAAACTTTGACAAATAATTACATAAACCACACATTTTAAATTCTCTATTTAACTTTAATTATAATATTTATGAAAGTTTTAGCACCTATGTAAATGCTTTTGTGTTGTTTACTTATCTTTTCTGAACATAAATTACAAGCTTATGTAACATAGTTGAATTATAAAATGAGATATAGTTAATAAGCAATGTGTTCCATAATAGCGATGAAATAATTAGAGCCTCTAAATTAATAAATGACAAGTCACAGTAATTCATAAATGCTATCAAATATGTAACAATCTGGTTAAAGCATATAACGCAGTTGCTCACAGGGGCATTTTCTTGGACAGAAAAAGTGCAGTACAAATTTTGAATGTGACATGAAAATTTGAAGGTTAGCAGTGTGGTTAATAGAATAATGGTTTTTGAAGATATCTACATCCTAATTCTCAGAATTTATGACTAAGTTCATAGAAAAGGAGATTAAAATAGCAGATGGAATTAAGCTTGCTAATTTGCTGATTTTAAGATAGAAGGATGATCCTGGATTTCTGAGTGGGTTCAGTGTAATCACAAGGGTCTTTGATGTGAATGTGGGAAGCTGAAGAAGAGGTAGGAGTAATGAGATTAGAGGATTTGACCCCATGCAGCTGGCTTTGAAGATAGAGGAAGGGTACGAGGAGACAAGGAATGCAGGAGGCCTCTAAGAACTGAGTAAGTTAAGGAAATGGATTCTTCTCTTGAGCCTCCAAAAGGGAATACAACCCTGCTGCCACCTTGGTTTGATCCCTAGGCTGGGAAGATCCCCTGAAGAAGAGAACAGCTACCCACTCCAGTATTCTATAAAGAACTGAAAGATAATAAATTTGTGTTGATTTAAGTCAATAAATTTGTGGTAATGTGTTACAGGAGCAACAGAAAATACAAGCAAATTAAAAACATAAATATTAAGTGGACTATTACAAAATAGTGAAGGACAGGGAAGCCTGTCATGCTGAAGTCCATGGGATGGAAAAGAGTTGGATTGGATACAACTTTAGTGACTGAACAACAGCAAAGAATGAAATAGAATTTATTCAATAGCTACAAGTTGTGTTATGCAAGTTTTCATAAAATTTGTTAGTGTTCTACAGTTAATCTTAATTTAATTTAAAATTTAAATTTGATAAGTTACTTTGCATATAAAAAAGTCCTTTCAAGGTTTAAAGACAATCATGAGTAGCTGTGCTGTGCTTAGTTGCTCAGTCATGACCGACTCTTTGTGACCCCATGGACTGCAGCCCACTAGGCTCCTCTGTCCATGGAATTCTCCAGGCAAGAAAACTAGAGTGAGTGGTCATTCCATTCTCCAGGGATCTTCCCAATCCAGAGACTGACCCAGGTTGCCCATATTGCAGGCAGATTCTTTACCTGCTGAGCCACCAGGGAAACCCAGACAAGTAGCTCAGTTCAGTTCAGTCGCTTAGTCGTGTCTGACACTCTGCGACCCCATGAATCACAGCATGCCAGGCCTCCCTGTCCATCATCAACTCCCGGAGTTCACTCAAACTCATGTCCACAGAGTCGGTGATGCCATCCAGCCATCTCATTCTCGGTCGTCCCCTTCTCCTCCCGCCCCCAACCTAGGGGACTGGAATGCAAAAGTAGGAAGTCAAGAAACACCTGGAGTAACAGGCAATTTGGCCTTGGAGTATGGAATGAAGCAGGGCAAAGGCTAATAGAGTTTTGCCAAGAGAACGCACTGGTCATAGCAAACACCCTCTTCCAACAACACAAGAGAAGACTCTACACATGGACATCACCAGATGGTCAACACTGAAATCAGATTGATTATATTCTTTGCAGCCAAAGATGGAGAAGCTGTATACAGTTAGCAAAAACAAGACCAGGAGCTGACTGTGGCTCAGATCATGAACTCCTTATTGCCAAATTCAGACTTAAATTGAAGAAAGTAGGGAAAACCACTAGACCATTCAGATATGACCTCAATCAAATCCCTTATGATTATACAGTGGAAGTGAGAAATAGATTTAAGGGACTAGATCTGATAGATAGAGTGCCTGATGAACTCTGGATGGAGGTTCGTGACATTGTGCATGAGACAGGGACCAAGACCATCCCCATGGAAAAGAAATGCAAAAAAGCAAAATGGCTATCTGAGGAGGCCTTACAAATAGCTGTGAAAAGAAGAGAAGCGAAAAGCAAAGGAGAAAAGGAGAGATATAAGCATCTGAATGCAGAGTTCCAAAGAATAGCAAGGAGAGATAAGAAAGCCTTCCTCAGTGATCAATGCAAAGAAATAGAGGAAAACAACAGAATAGGAAAAACAAGAGATCTCTTCAAGAAAATTAGAGATTCCAAGGGAACATTTCATGCAAAGAGTGGATCGATAAAGGACAGAAACGGTATGGACCTAAAGGAAGCAGAAGATATTAAGAAGAGATGGCAAGAATACACAGAAGAACTGTACAAAAAAGATCTTCATGGCCAGGATAGTCACAATAATGTGATCACTGACCTAGAGCCAGACATCTTTGAATGTGAAGTAAAGTGGACCTTAGAAAGCATCACTACGAACAAAGCTAGTGGAGGTGATGGAATTCCATTTGAACTATTTCAAATCTTGAAAGATGATGCTGTGAAAGTGCTGCACTCAATATGCCAGCAAATTTGGAAAACTCAGCAGTGGCCACAGGACTGGAAAAGGTCAGTCTTCATTTCAATCCCAAAGAAAGGGAATGCCAAAGAATGCTCCAACTACCGCACAATTGCACTCATCTCACATGCTAGTAAAGTCATGCTCAAAATTCTCCAAGCCAGGCTTCAGCAATATGTG
Organism: Moschus berezovskii; assembly: GCF_049115385.1. NCBI lineage: Eukaryota > Metazoa > Chordata > Mammalia > Artiodactyla > Moschidae > Moschus > Moschus berezovskii. The sequence continues at coordinate 73,774,015 of NC_142466.1, read as the reverse complement.
AACCATGAACTCCCAGATGTTCAAGCAGGTTTTAGAAAAGGCAGAGGCACCAGAGATCAAATTGCCAACATCCGCTGGATCATGGAAAAAGCAAGAGTGTTCCAGAAAAATATCTATTTCTGCTTCATTGACTATGCCAAAGCCTTTTACTGTGTGGATCACAATAAACTGTGGAACATTCTGAAAGAGATGGGAATCCCAGACCACCTGACCTGCCTCTTGAGAAACCAGTATGCAGGTCAGGAAGCAATAGTCAGAACTGTACATGGAACAACAGACTGGTTCCAAATAGGAAAAGGAGTGCGTCAAGGCTGTATATTGTCACCTTGCTTATTTAACTTATATGCAGAGTACATCATGAGGAATGCTGGGCTGGAAGAAGCACAAGCTGGAATCAGGATTGCCGAGAGAAATATCAATAACCTCAGATATGCAGATGACACTACCCTTATGGCAGAAAGTGAAGAGGAACTCAAAAGCCTCTTGATGAAAGTGAAAGAGGAGAGTGAAAAGATTGGCTTGAAGCTCAACATTCAGAAAACAAAGATCATGGCATCTGGTCCCATCACTTCATGGGAAATAGATGGAATAACAGTGGAAACAGTGTCAGACTTTATTTTGGGGGGCTCCAAAATCACTGTGGATGCTGATTGCAGCCATGAAATTAAAAGACGCTTACTCCTTGGAAGGAAAGTTATGACCAACCTTGACAGTATATTAAAAAGCAGAGACATTACTTTGCCAACAAAGGTCCGTTTAGTCAAGGCTATGGTTTTTCCAGTGGTCATGTATGGATGTGAGAGTTGGACTGTGAAGAAAGCTGATCGCCGAAGAATTGATGCTTTTGAACTGTGGTGTTGGAGAAGACTCTTGAGAGTCCCTTGTACCGCAAGGAGATCCAACCAGTCCATTCTAGAGGAGATCAATCCTGGGTGTTCATTGGAAGGACTGATGCTAAAGCTGAAACTGCAATACTTTGGCCACCTCATGCGACGAGTTGACTCACTGTAAAAGACTCTGATGCTGAAGTTGAACGGTTCTATGAAGACCTACAAGACCTTTTAGAACTAACACCCAAAAAACACAAGTAGCTAACTTGCTCTAAAATAAGTTATTTTAAAAATGGCTTTCTTATGTGACATTAAATTTTGAAAACGTTTCAATGTCATTCTTTATGAGATATTGAAAATCTGACATTAACCATTGGCTAAGTTTGGCAAGGTGTGGGCAAAAGTGACCTCGTTAGTCACACTGGAGTCAGTGTGAAAAATTAATGAAATTATTCAGACCAAATTTCTCAAAGCTAATCATGTGACAAGTAAAGCAAAGAAAATTATATTTAAGAAGTGGTTTTAACATTCTAGTCTAGATGATTTCAGGGGATCTATCTAATCACTCAATTTTGTTTCATCAAATTCTAGCTTCTCCCTCAAAATTATCTTTGGTAGGAAAAAAAATTTATATTGTATGTCTAAATTCTTGTTTTACTCCAATGTGCTGCTGGTTAAGTTGGCTGTAGAAGATCTATGTCACAAGGTATGCTGTGACATCTAGAATTATTGATAATATGTAAAGAAAATAGACTTCCCCTAGACTGTAACATAACTCTGTTGCATAATAACTAATCCACTTTTAAAATATAGTCACATGTACATGCATTATATATATAATTTAAGATGGTGACTTGGGTTATCAACTGACTCATTGTGGTGTTTTATATAATATATATGATCTTGAATCCTTCCAGTAATAACTTTACTCTCAACACCACTAACCTTTGTATGATTCTGCACCTGTTCTTTTTCAGTCCCCCATTCTCGATATGTAACAAGACCCATTTCCAATCTCAGACCACTAATCTACCAAGTGATCTCTGGTTACTTTGAAAAGCAAATTAATGGATTGATTCAGTTTTGCTCTTACCGAGCCTCATCTATTTCTCTGCCTTCTCCTAACCCAACACAGATAAACCCAAAGCTGCTGGAACACTTGAAATCTTCCCTTGGAGGCAAAAGTGGGCAGAAAGCTCCAGGACATGGCAGAGGAACATTTAAAGTTGGAAATGTTTCAATTTTTCCCAGTTGTGTACATATGTCTATTTACACTGTGTTTGCTCTAAGTCATAAAATGTAAAAATAAAAAATGTTTAAAAGACTTTGTTACAATTTCATTGGAAAATGGTAAAAAATACATTTTATAATACAAACTGAAGCAGAAAGCAAAGTTGAACCAGCATATTTTATTTGTCCATCCTGGAAAAAAAATAACTGAAATACTGTGACCTGTTTGTGTTATTTGGTTATTGTTAGGGGAAAGTGGAGCTGTTTGCTTGTGACAAAGTGCAACTGGATAACATCAGAACTTAACCAATCTTGTGTTTGTCAGAAGTAATAGTCATCTTATCTTCTGGCCACTAGGAGAAAGTTTTTGATTGGAACATCTTTGATAAAGCTATTTACTTGGAAAATGGTATCTCAGGCTTAAAATTGTAGCAGAGGAACAGAATTACTGCTCTGCCTCTGTCAGTTATATTCCATGTTTCCAAGTCACATGTTTCCTGTAATAGTTTGAAGAAAGTTTTGAAGAATTGGCAGTTAAGCCATCTCTATTCCATGTGCAAATGGATCTAACTCTGTTGCCCACGACTACAGTTGGAGTTACGTTCACTACATGAGATTTCCTAATGTTGGAGCCAGTTTTGATAATAAAATGTGGAGAGCCTCCGCCATGGTCTAAAATTGATCTCCTAATAAAAATGGTGCTCTGCTCACGTGTGGATAATCTGAGATGCTTAATAACAAATAAGAGCATCTGCAATTTTCCCTGCTCCAATAAATGAGGTTAAGCCGTTTTCTTATGGGAGGTAGCTGTCGTCCTTCACCTTCACCTCAATGTTACCCTGAATTCTGCAAGCTGGCTGGAAAGTGGTGTGTCTGTGTCCCCACAGTGGATGAGGACCCTTTCCAGGAATCACTGCTATTGCCTGAGTTTATATTTTAAAAGAAATGAGAATCCACCGAAGTTTCAGCAAAATGGCATTATTTACAAAGCAGAAACAGACTTACAGATATCAAAAATAAACTTATGGTTACCAAAGCAGGTAAGGATAAGTCAGGAACTTGGGATGAACACACACACATACACAACTATATATAAGATAGATAGCCAACAAGGACCTATTGTTCAGTACAGGGAACCCTACTCAATATTTTGTGATAATCTACATGAGAAAAGAATCTGAAAAAGAATGAAGATATCTATATGTGTAACTGAATCACTTTACACCTGAATCTAACAAAACATGGTCCATCAACTACAATCCAATAAAATTAAAAAAAAAAAAAAAGAAATGGGGGTCCATCCTTAATTTTCTCCTGCATAGGAAGGCAGCTCAAATGCCAGATATAAAAATTTGAAAGGCTTGACTGAACTCCAGGTAAAAAGCAAGAAACAATTTTAAGAAGCTAGGACAACATTCAGAACAGTTTTATGGGAGTAATTCTCACACTAAGCTTACTGGTGGGTGATTTTAGGCCTAGGGATTAGATATTTGAGTTAAAGACAGAAAGGGATAGTGACACCAAACTGACACATTAAGGTATTTTATGTGTGAGTCTTCGGGAGTAAAAAGCTATCACAATTTATTTTAAAATATTTATTGCATATCTATATGATCCACACACTTTTCCAGACAGAGAATATAGCAATGGAGTCTCTGTCATCATGGACTTACTCTTGAGAGACTGGGAAACAAAATAAAATCTTAACTATAAGACCAAATGGTGTGAAACAAAATAAGAGAAAATACAGTTAGTTGTAAACATATTACGGAGCAGTATGGGTGCTCTTTTTAGATGGAGATGTAAAGAAAATCCTGGCTGATGAGGGATTCTTGGAGGAAACATCGTGGATATGGTACCTGGGGAACACATCACAGAGGAAGAGCAGAGAGCTCTGTGGAAGAGAACCGCTCCCCACGTCAGAGACCATTTCACAATCCCACTCTGCATTGAAGTCAAATAGCAGCACATGTCAGAGTGAAATTTGCCTGTGGATGACAAAATCCATTGCCATAGGTGTGCCTATATCCCCTCCCTCCCATCTCACTCCCATACCTATTCACGTTAACATTTGGCAGAAGCCAACACTATATTATAGAGAAATTATCATTCAATTAAAAATAAATTAAAAAAGAAAAACCCATTGCATATCATCATTTGAACTAGTTGTATTTAATATTTCTTTCTTCCTTTCTTTTAGCCAACAGCCATTTGTGATGATTCTTTTTTTTTTAAAATATTAAACTAAGTGAGAGTTCAATCATTTATCTTCATGCCATACTACTGTTAGTATTTTGACATACTTTCATGTGTTTTTAAAATACACATATACTTTTAAAATCACATGAGTAACATACTGAAGTGTCATATTAAAAATTAATATATTGCAAATAAATCCATAATTCATTTGTCCACTCTAATTCCAATTTTTTCACTCCCAGAGGCAAATCATCATTATGAAATTGGTGTCTAGGCACCCAGTCTTTTTTAAATATACCTGCATGTACACTTTTACACACAGTTGAATCATTTCATGTGTGCTTTAACTTGGCATAGTGGTAATGTACTCTTTACCTCATTCTAAGGCTTTCTTCTTATAAACAGTATCTCATCACGTTGTATCAATGTTGAGACAAAATATACTTCATCCCTTCATAGCTGCTGTGTAGTATTTTGTTTTCAAATGTTTATGTATGTGTTAAAGTATGCACATGTGAGAATTTACCTCTGTATGCAAGTCCGTGCGTTTGTGTATAAGTTTAGTATTTTATGTAGTATATGCGTGTGTGCTCAGTCACTCAATCCCATCCAACTCTTTATGACCTCTGCAGCCCACCAGGCTCCTCTGTCCATGCGATTTCCCAGGCAAGAACAATTGAGTGGGTCACCATTTCTTTCTCCAGGGGATCTTCCCAACCCAGGGATTGAACCGGCATCAATCCCTGTGACTCTTGCATTTTCAGGTAGATTCTTTACTGCTGAGCCACCTGGGAAGCTCATTTTATGCAGTGGCTCTGTCTCAATAAATGAAGTATAACATGAAATGTTTTTAATTTTCCTACACTGTCTTCAGATACTTTAGTTGCAATTTCCCTTCCTTATCAGTTAAAATTTCCCATGCATCCTATAATTTGCTGGCCAGTGTTAAAGTTTAGTTTGAAAGTTTAATATTATATTAAATTTAATCCTCACCCCTTTCCCATTCTCAACACAAGCTTGATCTGAGACCCTGACTTCCTGAAATGGGAAATAAGAAGCTATCCTCTCCTATACCAGGCCCTGGCTTCTTCCTCTTTGATGGCCTCTCAGTTCCTGCCAGGAGTGGATCACCCCAACACACCTCTTGTGGCTGTGATCTCTTTACGTGTTACATAGAATTAGAATAAGAGAAATATTAAAGGTATCTGATTCTTCAAATTTCATTTTAAAAAAGTGACATTTCACATTAGTATTTCTCTTGATAACAAAGAGATTTTTTAAATTATTTTTTTTATTGAAGGATAATTGCTCTACAGAATTTTGCTGTTTTCTGTCAAACCTCAACCAGAATCAGCCATAGGTATACATATATCCCCTCCCTTTTCAATCTCCCTCCCATTTCCCTCCCCATCCCACCCCTCTAGGTTGATACAGAGCTCCTGTTTGAGTTTCCTGAGCCATACAGCAAATTCCTGTTAACTATCTGTTTTACATATGGTAACGTAAGTTTCCAAGTTATTCTTTCCATACATCTCACCCTCTCCTCCCCTCTCCCCATGTCCATAAGTCTATTCTCTACGTCTGTTTCTCCATTGCTGCCCTGTAAATAAATTCTTCAGAATCATTTTTCTAGATTCCATATATGTGCGTTAGAATATGATATTTATCTTTCTCTTTCTGACTCACTTTACTCTGTATAATAGGTTCTACGTTCATCCACCTCACCAGAACTAACTCAAATGTGTTCCTTTTATGGCTGAGTAATATTTCACTGTGTATATGTACCACAACTTCTTTATCCATTCATCTGCTGATGGGCATCTAGGTTGCTTCCATGTTCTAGCTATCGTAAATAGTGCTGCAATGAACAATGGGATACACATGTCTTTTTCAACCCTGGTTTCCTCAGGGTATATGCCTAGGAGTGGGATTGCTGGGTCATATGGTGATTTTATTCCTAGCTTTTTAAGGAATCTCCATACCATCTTCCATAGTGGCTGTATCAATTTATATTCCCACCAACAGAGCAAGAGTGTTCTGTTTTCTCCACACCCTCTTCGGCATTTATTGTTTGTAGACTTTTTGATGATGGCCTTTCTGACCAATATGAGATAATATCTCATTGTGGTTTTGGTTTACATTTCTCTAACAATTAGCTATGTTGAGCATGTGTTTGTTAGCCATCTATATGTCTTCTTTGGAGAAATGTCTGTTTAGGTCTTCTTCCCACTTTTTGATTGGGTTGTTTGCTTTTCTGGTATTGAGCTGTATGTTCTGCTTGTATATTTTGGAAATTAACCCTTTATCAGTTGTTTCATTTGCTATTGTTTTCTCCCATTTTGAGGATTGTTTTTTCACTTTGCTTATAGTTTCCTTTGCTGTGCAAAAGCTTTTAAGTTTCATCAGGTCCCACTTCTTTACTTTTGTTTTTATTTCCATTACTCTAGGAGGTGGGTCATAGATGATCTTGCTTTGATTTACATCATCAAGTGTTCTGCCTATGTTTTCCCATAAGAGTTTTATAGTTTCTAACCTTACATTTAGGCCTTTAATCCATTTTGCGTCTCTCTTTGTGTATTGTGTTAGGAAGTGTTCTAATTTCTTTCTCTTATATGTAGCTGTCCAGTTTTCCCAGCACCATTTATTAAAGAGGCTGTCTTTGCCCCATAATGATCAAGGGATCAACCCAAGAGGAAGGCATAACAATTGCAAATATCTATGCACCCAACAAAGAGCTTTTTAGAAATATATATATATATATATATATATATATATATATATATATATAAATTACCTTTCAGTCATATTTCTCTTACTTACTGCTTTAGTGTCAACTATCAGGTTTTCCAAGGTAAGTGAATTTCTGAGAGATAAATTTTTATTGTAAATATAAAAAAGACTGCATTACCGTTTTGATCCTATCAGTCTCATTTACTCTGGCTTCACTTCTGTTTATCTTTCTGAGTTCAGCTCACCATCAACTGTCATGCAAAGAATGGGTAAAATAATTTAAATTTCCAAGGAGAATCTTGAAAAAAAAAAAAAAGTTTTATCTTTCTGGAAATAATCTACCCTATTCCTGAGCATTGATGGAAGTAGCATAATTTAAGAAACATAGAAGTTGCAAAGATAAAAACAAAGTCTTTTTAAACTACATCTGCAGTGTTATGCAAAATATCCTCAAATGGTTTTTTAAATTAAGTGCCTAAAAGTTATTATTTTTAAAAATCAGTTACTATCTGAGAGTAGTAGCACTTTAAGCTGTTATCTGCCACTAACACCAGTTCAGTGCGTGCCCTTATCTAGTCAGTTAACCTATAATGAACCATGAAGGGGAAGGAAGATTGAGGAAGGATCTGTTGGTTGTGAAAAGGCTGAATACATCAATTCAGGATGCAATTGACCCCAACTTATTGTTAGGAAGGTGGCATGGGGAGAAAATAATACACAGCATTTTACATGGAGACATCCCTGAGGTTCACTCTAAATAAACACACACAATCACACAGCACATCAGGCAGTTGTGAATGTGTCTGCTTGCAGATTAATTTATGTGTGTCTATACACATGCACAATCAATAGATAAATACATATATGTATTTGTGCTTAATTTGAAAATGTATCAATGGACAACATCAACATGTGTAAAGTGCATTAAATCAAACAAGAATTTCATCAAACGCCCTTATTAAAAGTCAGTTAGATGGGAGTTTGGGATTGACGTGTACACACTGCTATATTTAAAACAGATAACCAACAGGGATTCACTGTATAGCACAGGGGACTCTGTTCAATACTCTGTTGAAAGTGAAAGTGACTCACTCGTGTCTGACTCTTTGCGACCCCATGGACTATATAGTCCGTGGAATTCTCAAGGCCAGAATAATGGAGTGGATAGCCTTTCCCTTCTCCCAACCCAAGAATTTTCTTCCCAACCCAGGGATCGAACCCAGGTCTCCGGCATTGCGGGTGGATTCTTTACCAGCTGAGCCACAAGGGAAGACCAAGAATGCTGGGTAGGTAGCCTATCCCTTCTCCAGCGGATCTTCCTGACCCAGAAATCGAACCGGGGTCTCCTGCATTGCAGGCAGATTCTTTACCAACTGAGCTATGAAGGAAGATTTTTAATACTCTGTTACTAAATGGGAAAAAAATTTGAAGAAGAGATGCATGTATGTGTATACCTGGATCACTCTGCTGTACACTTGAAACTAACACAACATTGTTAATCAACTATGCTCCGATATAAAAAAAAAAAAAAAACCAGTCAGTGAGGCACATCAAGCCACAATGAAAGAATATGGAATTCTGCTTTCTTTGGCCCTGGCCAAGGACACCTGACTGTGATGTTACGTGTGATAACTGCACTTTACAAAGGATGTAAAATACCTGTGAAAAGTGAAGAAAAAGGTGAAAGTGTTAATTGCTCAGTCGAACCGGACTCTTTTTCACCCCATGAACTGTAGCCTGACAGATATCTCAGTCCACGGAATTCTCCAGGCAAGAACACTGGAGTTGAGTACCCATTCCTTTCTCCAGGAGATCGTCCCAATCCAGGGACTGAACCCAGGTCTCCTGCATTACATGTAGATTCTTCACCACCTGAGCCACCAGGGGAGCAAGCCCCAATGCCTGTGGAAGGGACACTCCAAACAACATTGAAGCAGACAACTTGATATCTATACCCATCTTTTTCAGCTGCAGGGCCTATCCAAGGGCAGAGCTTCCTCCAGCCTTGGCTCCTGTGAGGGAATCCTACAGCAGAACATGGTCAACATCTCAAGTAAAAAAGCAGATAGGAGGCCCCAACGTCCCCACACTCTGTCCAGCAAATCTAAAGTATAGTGAAATATGGTATTTCTGAAGGTCCTAGAGACAGATGTTGGTGTTGGTTGTCCACAGTGGTAACTGCCCCACCAATGTACTTGCCATTAGCTTGTCTCCTGTCCTGTGTCTGTTCCCCACTTCCTCACTTGGGTTTCCAGGAGTCACCACTCAAGTTAACTACAGACATCCAATTCCTTGTCTTAAGGTCTCTTTCTGGTGAAATCTAAACTAAGATGCTTGTGAAGTGGGTTATGGTTTTAAAAACTGAAAATGGAAGTAGAAAAATTAGCAACATGGCACAGTTGAACCTACCTAAAAAACAGAAACAGACTCACATATAGAAAACAGGTTTGTGATTGCCAAGGGAGAGGGAGATGGGATGAGAGAGGGGTGGGCTGAGAGTTAGGGATTAGCAGATGCAAACCACTATATAGAGAATGAATAAACAAGAATGTCCTACTGTATAGCACAGAAAATTATATACAATATCCTGAAATAAACCTTAATGGAAAATAACTTTAAAAGACTGCATCATAAGAAAAGATCCTGATGCTGGGAAAGATTGAAGGCAAAAGGAGAACGAGGCAGCAGAGGATGAGATGGTTAGATAGCATCATCAACTCAATGGACATAAACCTGAGCAAACTCCTGGAGATAGTGAAGGACAGGGGAGTCTCGAATGTCAAGTCCATGAGGTGGCAAAGAGTTGGACATGACTTAGCAGCTGAACAACAACAATATGTATATGTATAGCTAAATCATTTTGCTGTACAGCACAAATTAACTCAGCATTGGAAGGCTGTAGGCTACAGTCTATGGTAGGCTACAGTCTATGGGGTTGCAAAGAGTCAGACATGACTGACCAACTTCACTTTCACTTTTGTAAATGAACTATACTTCAATTTAAAAAAAAGAAAATTAGCAACAATTTCATCATCCCATGTTTGAAGTTTCATGAGGGAAAAAGGACTAGACTTTATTTCTACGATACTTTCAAGGAAAGACAATAACAAAGGTGTGTGTGTGTGTGTGCGCGCGTGTGTGTGTATGTACTTCAGAATGGTGACTATTTGTTCAAGAAAGAAACAAATACCAATAATCAAATGTATTGCACTGTATTGCTAGAAAAAATTGCACTCTCCAAGACTGTTTTATGCCAACCTGGAACAGAAATCCAAAACAAAGCAACTACTAAAATAGAAAATTATTCTTAAAGAATTCATTAAAAGAAACAAATCAATTACTACCATTTTTACCTTCTTCAATAAAGCAAACTATGAACAACTAGATTAGGTGATGCTGATGTAAATTCAAAAAAATAAGAACATTTCTTACAGATAAAATTTTAGGGAGCTATTTCTTTTTCAGCTTTTATCCCTTTTTATCAGAAATGAGTGAAAAGAAACCCATTATTCATAATATTTCAATCTAAAATAGAAAAGTTATTGAATTTGAATCATACTACTGGCTTGAATGACTTCTAGGGGTAAATGTCAGGTAGGTGCCAATTTTTGATTAAAATAGTTATATAATATTTAAATAGAAAATAATATTTGATATATGTAGTATTTTATAGACTTCTCCACATACCTTAAAATACCCTCATTCAGAAAAAAATCCTGAGTCAACAGGGAGCATTTAAACCTATTTGAATGTTTATATAGTTTGAATAATAATTAATAGTATTATAAAAATTAATTTATCTGGATGAGTATTTAGATTAATATATACCTGTGTTGTACTTAGATTTTGAGAATTTAGCTTTCATGAGATTTTTTAAAGAGTTTTGTTCACTTAGAATCAGATAGTCATTTTAAATTACATTTAATTTTCCCACATAAACGTTCTCATTTGATCATAACTGAGCATCTCATTAGCAAATACACTATTTAACGTCCTCCTGTGGGCTGTAAAATGTATAGTTAGCTGGTTAGAAAGTCCACAGACAAACTGTATTTTTGTGTTATTATTTTTGGCTAATACCAATCATCTTTTGGTAGGAAGCATGATGATTTATGGGATTTTTAATAGCAACCTGGTGATTTATGGGATTTTAATAATAGCCTATTGAGAAATAATTCATGTTCTGTACAATTTACCTCATTAATGTGTACAATTCAGTGGTTTATACTATATACACAAAATTGGATAACCACTAATTTTAGAACATTTATATTCTTTTTAAAATAAACTCCATACCCATTAGCAGTCACTCCTAATTTTTTCCCAGCCTTCAGCCCCAGCCCTAGGTAAACACTAATCTGCATTCTGTGTCTATGGAGTTCATTATTCTGCACATTTCATATAAAAAGAATCATAAAATATATGAAAATATCTGCAATATATGATCTTTTGTGACTGACTTCATTTACTTAGCCTATTGTTTTTTAATCAGGCTTATTATGTCTTAGCTTTAATCAGTATTTAATTTCATTTGTTGCTGAATAATATATGGTTATATGGATGCATTACATTTTGGCTATTCATTCATCATTTACTGAGCATTTGGGTGTTTTTTCAAAAATAGGAGGGAATTATGAGATTCAAGGCTATAATTAATGATTCTATGAATATTGTGCACAAGCTTTTTAAAATTTATTTATTCTTGATTGAAGGATAATTGCTTCACAATATTGTGCTGGTTTCACCATACATCAACATGAATCAGTCATAGGTATACATACTGTAAGGACATATATTTTCATTTCTTTTTGGCATATATCTAGTAATGTAATTATTAGATCATATGGTAACTATCTGCTTTTTTGAGAATGAGATGGCTGGATGGCATCACCGACTCGATGGACATGAGTTTGAGTGAACTCCGGGAGTTGGCGATGGACAGGGAGGCCTAGCGTGCTGTGATTCATGGGGTCGCAAAGAGTCGGACACAACTGAGCGACTGAACTGAACTGAACTGATGGTAACTCTATTCATAACTTTCTGAAGAACTACCTGACTATCTTCAGGTTGAGATAATTCCTTCTACTTCTAGTTTATTGAGAATTTTATTATTAAAAGGTGTTGAATTTTGCCATTTTTCTCTAAACCAATTGAGATTATCATATGGTTTCTGTTCTTTACTATATGGACATGGTTAATTAATTTTTAGATGTTCAATGAAACTTACATTCCTGGAATAAATCCCAATTAGTCATGTATAATCTTTTTTATGTGTAGCTAGAATCACTTGTCTAGAATTTATTAAGGTTTTTTAATGTTTATATTCAAAATCATAAAAATTGCCCTGTTGTTCTTCTTTCTTGCGACTTTCTTGTCTGGTTTGGCTGTCTCTCATGTTACAACTACTCTTGCTATATGCTGAAGATATAATGAAGATTTGTTGAAGACACACTGAAGTCCTAACTCCTAGTACTTTAGAATGTTATCTCGTCTGAATAGGAGTCACTGAAGATGTAATTAGTAAAGTGAGATTATATTGGAGTAGAATAGTCCCTTAATCCAATAAAACTGTGGACTTAAAGAAGAAGAGAGATACATGAAAAGAAGAGGATGACAAGGTGATGACAGAGGCAGAGATTGGAGTAATGTGTCTACAAGACAATGAAGGACAAGGATTGCTGACAGACATCAGAAGCTAGAGGTAGTGAGAAAGAATTCACTCTTACAGGTTTTAGAGGGATCATTGTTCTGACACTTGTTTATTTCACGTTTCTAGCCTCCAAATTATTGAAAATAATTTTGTTTTGTTTAATTGATTTACAATATTGTGTTAATTTTACATGTTAATTTTACAGCATAGTGATCCAATATTTTTGCATATTGTATTTCAATATGTTATTGCAAGATATTGGGTGTAACTCCCCCACACTATATGGTAAATCCTTGTTGTTTATTTATTTTACATATAGAAGTTTGTATCTATTACTCACAGATCCCTAATTTGTCCTGATACCTCTCCCTCTTCTTTTTTGGTAACCCTAAGCTTGCTTTCTATGTCTCTGAGGTTATTTCTGTTTTGCATATACATTTATTTGTATTATTTTTTAGATTCCATATATAAGTGATATCATATGTAATTTGTCTTTCTCTGTCTGAAATTTCACTAAGTGTAATATTCTCTAACTTTCTGTGGTTTTAAGACAGGGTTTGTTACAGCAGCCATAAGCAACTGATGCACTTTGTATACTATAATTAATCATTGTCTTACTGCTTTAAAATTTTTCTGTTTTTGGCTTTCAGCAGGAAAAACATGGTGTGTCTCTATGTGGCTATCTTTGTGTTTTTCCTACTTGTAATTTGTTTTCTTGGATGTGTAGGTTAATGTTTTTCATCATCTTTGGGACATTTCAGTCATTATTTCTTTGAATATTTTTTCCTGCTCCATTCTTTTTCTCTTCTTGTACTTCCCTTACATATATGTCAATGATATCTAATATTTCTATGAAACTCTGTTTATCCTTCATTCTTTTTTCTGTGTTTTTTTCAGATTCCATAATCTCTATTGATCTTTCTTCAAGTTTACTCACTTTTCTGCCAGTTCTAACTTACTTTTCTGCCCCACTCTAATAAAGTTTGTACTTTGGTTATTGAGTCCCTGGCATTTCCATTTTGTCTCTTCTGTAACTTCTAACTCTCTATTGATATTCATTGTCATTACACATGCGTGGGCTTTAATTATTTGAACACATTTATAATGACCACTCTTAAGGGTTTTTCTTCTAAATCCTGTATCTGGGCCCTCTTACGGTTGGTTTTTGTTGGCCATAGTGTTTCTTGTGTAGCAATCACACATTTCCATTTCTATGCATGTCTTTCCCTGCCTCTTCAAGCATGGAAACTCAGCTATATAGGCACTCTGGGACAAAGGTAATTGGGATACTGTGTTCTCAGTCTACCATGCCTCGGACAGAGCTTCTGCTCCATGTGTAATGGCTGGGTGAAGGAAGAAAGTCCTCCATTTCTCAGTCACCCTTGCTAGAAATGTAGACTCTGGAACTCAGCGGTGGAGCTAACGAAAAATTCTTAAAGCTTACTTCTTCTAATTGGACTCCATATTCCTTGACTGGGAACTGAGGGGAGAGATAGACCTGACTTACTGGACACACACATGAACCCATGCACATGGGAAGATGAGAAATGAAGGCAGTGCACTGTGGCTCAAAAAACAGACTCTCATTGGTGTTACTGAGATTGAGTAAATTTTCCTCAATAAATGGTTCTTTGCTGTATGTCAGTAGGATAATTTCTGAAAACTTTAAATGGTTGGGCTTCAACAGTGTGTGCTAAGTCACTGTAGTTGTGTCCAGCCCTTTGCAACCCTATGGACTGCAGCCCACCAGGCTCCTCTATCCATAGGATTCTCCTGGCAAGAATACTGGAGTGGGTTGCCATGCTCTCCTCCAGGGAATCTTCCTGACCCAGGGCTCGAACCCGTGTCTCTTATGTCTCCTGCATAGGCAGGTGGATTCTTTACCACATGGGAGGCCCAAAGTGAACGTGTTAGTCCCTCAGTCATGTCCCATTCTTTGCAACTCCAAGGACTGTTAAACAGTAGTTATTTTTGGTTCACAGAAACCAGGTCTGTGGAGTCTCTCATACCAACCACATGGAAGAGGAATGCTCCTGATAGGAAAGTTAAATGTTATTGAAGTGTGACCTACACTAAGACTTTTGTTCACAATGTAACCCAAGTACCTATAAAAACATGGCATGGAGAAGCCTTAAATAAACGTGTGGAAGGAAAAAAATAAAAAGAGGAGTGAGGGAGAAAGGATGATCAGAAAGATGCTGGAAAAATTTTTGAAAATACTTGTATTTATTTTTGGGTAGTTCCTGGAAAACAAATTATGAGAATAAAATTTTGTGTTTGAAGTCGTATCATATGAATCAGATCTTGATTTTATTTTATTAACTAAATTAACTCATTAACTAAATTAATTAAATATTGTAGTTAACAAATAATGCAGACCCAGTAGATTTTTTATTCTGTGTGTGTGTTTCAACTTAAAAGATAAATTTATACTAAATCACAAACATAGTATTAACATGTAATAAAAATAAATACATTTATAAAAATAAATACAAGAGCATTTCTGTAACTATGATGACTTGTACTAAGAACCATGGAAAATTGGATAAGAAGTTAACCTGCTTAGTTAGTTGATGTTTAATGACTATTGAGTTAACTTGACAATCACTGTTGACTTTTTATATCACACCAGTCATGCAGACAAGAAAAGCTCAGTTTTAAAAATTCTATACTATTGTAATAATTTTTTAATTAATTAATCTTTACTTGATGAATGACATTTTCCTTCTGTTACTTTTTCATATAATGAATAGCAAACAATGCAAAGATATAGAGGAAAAAAATAATGGGAAAGACTAGAGATCTCTTCAAGAAAATTAGAGATACCAAGGGAACATTTCATGCAAAGATGGGCTCAGTAAAGGACAGAAATGGTAGGGACCTAACAGAAGCAGAAGATACTAAGAAGAGGTGGCAAGAATACACACCAGAACTGTACAAAAAAGATCTTCATGTACCAGATAATCATGATGGTGTGATCACTCACTTAGAGCCAGACATCTGGAAATGTGAAGTCAAGTCGGCCTTAGGAAGCATCACTACGAACAAAGCTAGTGGAGGTGATGGAATTTCAGTTGAGCTATTTCAAATCCTGAAAGATGATGCTGTGAAAGTGCTACACTCAATATGCCAGCAAATTTGGAAAACTCAGCAGTGGCCACAGGACTGGAAAATGTCAGTTTTCATTTCAATCCCAAAGAAAGGCAATGCCAAAGAATGCTCAAACTACCACACAATTGCACCCATCTCATAAGCTAGTAAAGTAATGCTTAAAATTCTCCAAGCCAGGCTTCAGCAATACATGAATGGTGAACTACCAGATGTTCAAGCTGGTTTTAGAAAAGGCAGAGGAACCAGAGATCAAATTGCCAACATCCACTGGATCATGAAAAAAGCAAGAGAGTTCCAGAAAATCATCTATTTCTGCTTTATTGACTATGCCAAAGCTTTTGACTGTGTGGATCACAATAAGCTGTGCAAAATACTTAAAGAGTTGAAAATACCAGACCACCTGACCTGCCTCCTGAGAAACCTGTATGCAGGTCAGGAGGCAACAGTTAGAACGGGACATGGAACAACAGACTGGTTCCAAATAGGAAAAGGAGTATGTCAATTCCACTTCCACACATTGGAGAAGGAAATGGCAACCCACTCCAGTGTTCTTGCCTGGAGAATCCCAGGGACGGGGGAGCCTGGTGGGCTTCCGTCTATGGGGTCACACAGAGTCGGACACGACTGAAGTGACTTAGCAGCAGCAGCAGCAGCAGCAGCAGCAGAGTACATAATGAGAAGCGCTGGGCTGGAAGAAGCACAAGCTGGAATCAAGATTGCCGGGAGAAATATCAATAACCTCAGATATGCAGATGACACCACCCTTATGGCAGAAAGTGAAGAGGAACTAAAGAGCCTCTTGATGAAATTGAAATAGGAAAGTGAGAAAGTTGGCTTAAAGCTCAGCATTCAGAAAACTAAGATCATGGCATCCGGTCCCATCATTTCTTGGCAGATAGATGGGGAAACAGTGGAAACAGTGGCTGACTTTATTTTTCTGGTCTCTAAAATCAGTGAAGATGGTGATTGCAGCCATGAAATTAAAAGATGCTAACTCCTTGGAAGGAAAGTCATGAGCAACCTACACAGCATATTAAAAAGCAGAGACATTACTTTGTCAACAAAGGTCTGTCTAGTCAAGGCTATGGTTTTTCTAGTGGTCGTGTATGGATGTGAGAGTTGGACTATAAAGAAAGCTGAGCACCGAAGAATTGATGCTTTTGAACTGTGGTGTTGGAGAAGACTCTTGACTGCAAGGAGATCCAACCAGTCCATCTAGAAGAGATCAATCCTGGGTGTTCATTGGAAGGACTGGTGTTGAAGCTGAAACTCCAATACTTTGGCCACCTGATGCGAAGAGCTGACTCATTGGAAAAGACCTTGATGGTGGGAAGTATTGAGGGCAGGAGGAGAAGGGTATGACCGAGGATGAGATGGTTGGATGGCATCACTGACTCAATGGACATGGGTTTGGGTGGACTCTGAGAGTTGGTGATGGACAGAGAGGCCTGGTGTGCTGTGATTCATGGGGTTGCAAAGAGTCGGACATGACTGAGCGACTGAACTGAACAGATATGCAGATGACACACCCTTATGGCAGAAAGTGAAGAGGAACTGAAGAACTTCTTGGTGAAAGTGAAAGAAGAGAGTGAAATGCTGGCTTAAAACTCAACATTAAAAAAACTAAGATCATGGCATCCGGTTCCATCACTTAATGGCAAATAGATGGGGAAACAATGGAGACAGTAAGAGAATTTATTTTCCTGGGCTCTAAAATCACTGCAGATGGTGACTGCAGCCATGAAATTAAAAGACACTTACCCCTTGGAAGGAAAGTTATCACCAACCTAGACAGCATATTAAAAATCAGAGACATTACTTTGCCAACAAAGGCCCCTAGGCAAATATAAGGTTTTTCCAATAGTCATGTATGGATGTTAGAGTTGGACTATAAAGAAAGCTAAGTGCCAAAAAATTGATGCTTTTGAACTGTGTTGTCATAGAAGACTCTTGAGAGTGCCTTGGATTGAAAGGAGATCAAAGCAGCCAATCCTAAAGGAAATCAGTACTGAATATTCATTTGAAGGTTGCTGCTGAAGCTGAAACTCCAATAGTTTGGCCACCTGTTGTGAAGAACTGACTCCTTGGAAAAGTTCCTGATGCTGGAAAAGATTGAGAGTGGGAGGATAAGGGGACAACAGAAAATGAGATGGTTGGATGGCATCACCAACTTGATGGACATGAGTCTGAGCAAGCTCAGGAGCTGGTGATGGACGGGGAAGCCTGGCATGCTTCATTTCAGTCCATGGGTTCCCAAAGAGTCTGACAAGACTGAGTGACTGAACTGAACTGAACTTATATCATTATCCTAGATTTATATTCTAGATTTTGCACTATAGCCTAGATTTTTATCTCATTTTCATTTTTCTTAACAGTTTGCTTTTGTTTTCCAAATGGAATATTTTCTCTTACTATTAAATATTATAATATAAAATAAAATACCATAAATATTAAAATAGTCTCAATATTTTCTCTTAAATATATTTACTCTCATGTTAATTGCACTCATATTTTCAAGATCTATTTTTCTATTCATTTTCATCTTTTTTCTATACTACTTATTTTCTGTCTATGGTGGATACTGTTTAGTTTTTTGTCTTCTTTTATTTAAGAATGGAGAATTAAGTTAATTTCTATTAATGTGACTTCCACAGTAATAGCTCTATCATAATGACAATGTTGATTTTTAGTTGGTGTGGACTATAGCTCCCACATTCCATAAAAAGGAAGATTTTACTTCAGCTGGCAATATTCACATTAGAAGTTTTTCGGATAATTTTAGTTGCAATTCCTATGAATGACTGCTGGTCTTTTAGAGACTCTCTGGATGGAGAGAGTCAACTCTCTGGTTGTGGAGGGGTACAGACTGACTCTGCTGCACAGGCAGACTTTCCCTATGCCCTGCTCCTGCCCACCCCCACTCCCACCCCTTAGGCCGCTTTTTGTTGCCTTTGTTCATGGGGCTTCATTGACAGTTCTCCAGGAGTTTTGGTTCCCTCAACCCTTTGGACCTCTCATATCCATGCACCAAGAAGAAATTAACGTACTTCTTCTGATATCCTGCTCCAAATGGATAATCTGAATATAATTATAATGACACATCAGACACACTAAACCCAAAGGATATTCTACAAATTAACTGGCCAGTATTTATCAGATGTGAAAATGTCTTTAAAGTCAAAAACTGAGGGACTCTTCCAGATTAAAAAGTACATTCTAGACACATGACAACAAAAAAAAAACAGCGTAATCCTGGATGAAGGGAAAAGAGTAGCTATAAAAGACATTATCAGGATAGTTGAATGTGGATTTTGTGTTAGATCACAGTTTTATATCCACGTTAAATTTTTGGATTCCAAATTTTTGTAACTGCATAATTGCTTTTGAAAAGAATTTTCTTGTTCTTTGGAAAAGCAAAAAAAAAAAAAATTAGGGATAAAAGGACATGGCATATATAATGTATTCTTATAAAGTTCAAGAGAATTAAAAATCAATTGAAAAATATGATAAATCTGGTGAAAGATTTAGAGGAGTTTTCTATCATGATTTTTTGTTTGAAATTATGTCAAAATTTTAAACTTCCAAAAAATTTTAAACTTCAGTGGGGTTTCTCATTCACTTTTATTTTATTTTTTTAAATTTATTTTATTGGAGGCAAATTACCTTACATTAATATATTTGTTGGTTTTCCATACATTGACATGAATCCGCCCCAGGTATACATGTGTTCCCTTTCTTGAACCCCCCTCCCACCTCCCTCTTCCCCATATCCTCCCTCCAGGTCATCCTCCTGCACCAGCCCCAAGCATCCTGTATCATGCGTCGAACCTGGACTGGTGAT
Source organism: Moschus berezovskii (assembly GCF_049115385.1). Taxonomy (NCBI): domain Eukaryota; kingdom Metazoa; phylum Chordata; class Mammalia; order Artiodactyla; family Moschidae; genus Moschus; species Moschus berezovskii. The sequence continues at coordinate 73,754,424 of NC_142466.1, read as the reverse complement.
TTATTTCACATATGATAATATACATGCTACAATGCTGTTCTCCCGAATCATCCCACCTTCACCCTCTCCCACAGTCCCAAAGACTGTTCTATATACCTATGTCTCTTTTGCAGTCTCGTATACAGGGTTAAGTTTACCATCTTTCTAAATTCCATATATATGCGTTAGTATACTGTATTGTTTTTCTTTCTGGCTTACTTCACTCTGTATAATAGGCTCGAATTTCATCCACCTCATTAGAACTGATTCAAATGCATTCTTTTTAATGGCTGAGTAATACTCCATTGTGTATATGTACCAAAGCTTTCTTATCCATTCATCTGCAGATGGACATCTAGGTTGCTTCCATGTCCTGGCTATTATAAACAGTGCTGCAATGAACATTGGAGTACATGTGTCTCTTTCAATTCTGGTTTCCTTGGGGTTTATACCCAGGAGTGCGATTGCTGGATCATATGGCAGTTCTATTTCAAGTTTTTTGAGGAATCTCCACACTATTCTCCATAGTGGCTCTACTAGTTTCCATTCCCACCAATAGTGTAAGAGGGTTCCCTTCTCTCCACACCCTCTCCAACATTTATTGCATGTAGACTTTTGGATAGCAGCCATTCTGACTGGTGTGCAATGGTATCTCCTTGTGGTTTTGATTTGCATTTCTCTGATTATGAGGGATGTTGAGCATTTTTTCATGTGTTTGTTAGCCATGTTTATGTCTTCTTTGGAGAAATGTCTGTTTAGTTCTTTGGCCCATTTTTTGATTGGGTCATTTATTTTTCTGGAATTGAGCTGCGGGAGCTGCTTGTATATTTTGGAGATTAATCCTTTATCAGTTGCTTCATTTGCTATTATTTTCTCCCATTCTGAAGGCTGTCTTTTCACCTTGCTTATAGTTTCCTTTGCTGTGCAGAAGCTTTTGATTTTAATTAGGTCCCATTTGTTTATTTTTGCTTTTATTTCCAATATTCTGGGAGGTGGGTCTTGGAGGATCCTGCTGTGATTTATGTCAGAGAGGGTTTTGCCTACGTTCTCCTATAGGAGTTTTATAGAATCTGGTCTTACATTTAGCTCTCTAATCCATTTTGAGTTTATTTTGGTGTATGGTGTTAGGAAGTGTTCTAGTTTCATTCTTTTACAAGTGGCTGACCAGTTTTCCCAGCACCACTTGTTAAAGAGACTGTCTTTTCTCCATTTTATATTCTTGCCTCCTTTGTCAAAGATAAGGTGTCCATAGGTGTGTGGATTTATCCCTGGGCTTTCTATTTTGTTCCATTGATCTATATTTCTGTCTTTATGCCAGTACCATACTGTCTTGATGACTGTGGCTTTGTAGTAGAGCCTGAAGTCTGGCAGGTTAATTCCTCCAGTTCCATTCTTCTTCTTCAAGATTGCTTTGGCTACTCGAGGTTTTTTGTATTTCCATACAAATTGTGAGACTAGATTTGTTCTAGTTCTGTGAAAAATATCTTTGGTAGCTTGATAGGGATTGCATTGAATGTATAAATTACTTCGGGTAGCATACTCATTTTCACAATATTTATTCTTCCAATCCATGAACACAGTATATTTCTCCATCTATTAGTGTCCTCTTTGATTACTTTCAGTAGTGTTTTATAGTTTTCTACGTACAAGTCTTTTGTTTCCCTAGGTAGATATATTCCTAAGTATTTAATTCTTTTCATTGCAACAGTGAATGAAATAGTTTCCTTAATTTCTCTTTCTATTTTCTCATTATTCAGTTCAGTTAAGTTCAGTTCAGTCACTCAGTCGTGTCCGACTCTCCGTGACCCCATGAATCACAGCACGCCAGGCCTCCATGCCATCACCAACTCCCGGAGCTCACTCAAACTCATGTCCACACAGTCGGTGATGCCATCCAGCCATCTCATTCTCGGTCGTCCCCTTCTTCTCTCGCCCCCAACCTTTCCCGGCATCAGAGTCTTTTCCAGTGAGTCAACTCGTCGTATGAGGTGGCCAAAGTATTGCAGTTTTAGCTTCAACATCAGTCCCTCCAATGAACACCCAGGATCGATCTCCCTTAGAATGGACTGGTTGGATCTCCTTGCGGTACAAGGGACTCTCAAGAGTCTTCTCCAACACCACAGTTCAAAAGCATCAATTCTTCGGTGATCAGCTTTCTTCACAGTCCAACTCTGAATGCAAGGGATTTCTGTGTGTTGATTTTATACCCTGAAACTTTACTGTATTCATTGATTAGCTCTAGTAGTTTTCTGGTAGAGTCTTTAGGGTTTTCTGTGTAGAGGATCATGTCATCAGCGAACAGTGAAAGTTTTACTTCTTCTTTTCCAATTTGTATTCCTTTTATGTCTTTTTCTGCTCTGATTGCTGTGGCCAAAACTTCCAGAACTATGTTGAAGAGTAGTGGTGAGAGTGGGCACCCTTGTCTTGTTCCTGATTTTAGGGGAAATGCTTTCAGTTTTTCACCGTTGAGGATAATGTTTGCTGTGGGTTTGTCATATATAGCTTTTATTATGTTGAGATATGTCCCTTCTATTCCCACTTTCTGGAGGGTTTTTATCATAAATGGATGTTGTATTTTGTCAAAGGCTTTCTCTGCATCTATTGTGACAATCATATGATTTTTATTTTTCAGTTTGTTAATGTGGTGTATTACGTTGATTGATTTGTGGATATTGAAGAATCCTTGCATTCCTGGGATAAAGCCCACTTGGTCATGATGTATGATCTTCTTAATGTGTTGTTGGATTCTGATTGCTAGGATTTTGTTAAGGATTTTTGCATCTATGTTCATCAGTGATATTGGCCTGTAGTTTTCTTTTATTGTGGGATCTTTACCAGGTTTTGGGATTAGGGTGATGGTGGCCTTATAGAATGAGTTTGGAAGTTTCCCTTCCTCAGCAAATTTCTGGAAGAGTTTGAGTAGAATAGGTGTTAGCTCTTCCCTAAATTTTTGGTAGAATTCAGCTGTGAAGCCCTCTGGACCTGGGCTTTTGTTTGCTGGAAGATTTCTGATTACTTCCTCTAGTTCCATGCTTGTGATGGATCTATTCAGATTTTCTATTTCTTCCTGGTTCAGTTTTGGCAAGGTGTACTTTTCTAGGAATTTGTCCATTTCTTCCAAGTTATTCATTTTATTGCCATATAATTGCTGATAGTATTCTCTAATAATCCTTCGTATTTCTGTGTTGTTGGTTGTGATCTCTCCACTTTCATGTCTAATTTGATTGATTTGGTTCTTCTCCCTTTGTTTCTTGATGAGTCTGGCTAGTGGTTTGTCAATTTTATTTACCTTCTCAAAGAACCAGCTTTTGGCTTTGTTGATTTTTGCTATAGTCTCTTTTGTTTCTTTTGCATTTATCTCTGCCTAATTTTTATGAATTCTTTCCTCTACTAACCCTGGGGTTCTTCATTTCTTCCTTTTCTAGTTGCTTTAGATGTCATTTCAGTTCAGTTCAGTTCAGTCGCTCAGTCATGTCCGACTCTCCGCGACCCCATGAATCACAGCACGCCAGGCCTCCCTATCCATCACCAACTCCCGGAGTTCACTGAGACTCAAGTTCATCGAGTCGGTGATGCCATCCAGCCATCTCATCCTCGGTCGTCCCCTTCTCCTCCTGCCCCCAACCCCTCCCAGCATCAGAGTCTTTTCCAGTGAGTCAACTCGTCGCATGAGGTGGCCAAAATATTGCAGTTTCAGCTTTAGCATTGCTTTAGATGTAGAGTTAGGTTATTTAGTTGACTTTTTTCTTGTTTCTTGAGGTGTGCCTGTATTGCTATGAACTTCCCCCTTAGCACTGCTTTTACAGTGTCCCAGAAGTTTTGGATTGTTGTGTTTTCATTCATTTCTATGCATATTTTGATTTCTCTTTTGATTTCTTCTATGATTTGTTCATTATTCAGCAGCATGTTGTTCAGCCTCCATATGTTGGCATTTTTAATAGTTTTTCTCCTATAATTGAGATCTAATCTTACTGCATTGTGGTCAGAAATAATGCTTGGAATGATTTCAATTTTTTTGAATTTATCAAGGCTAGATTTATGGCCCAGGATGTGATCTGTCCTGGAAAAGGTTCCATGTGCACTTGAGGAAAAGGTGAAATTCATTGCATTGGGGTGAAATGTGCTATAGAGATCTATTAAGTCTAACTGGTCTATTGTATCATTTAAAGTTTGTGTTTCCTTGTTAATTTTCTGTTTAGTTGATCTATCCATAGATGTAAGTGGGGTATTAAAGTCTCCCACTATTATTGCATTGTTGTTAATTTCCCCTTTCATCAGTCAGTTCAGTCGCTCAGTGGTGTCTGACTCTCCACGACCCCATGAATCACAGCACGTCAGGCCTCCCTGTCCATCACCAACTCCCGGAGTTCACTCAAACTCATGTCCACAGAGTCGGTGATGCCATCCAGCCATCTCATTCTCTGTCATCCCCTTCTCCTCCTGCCCCCAAACTTTCCTAGCATCAGAGTCTTTTCCAGTGAGTCAACGTGTCACATGAGGTAGCCAAAGTATTGCAGCTTCAGCTTTAGCATCAGTCCTTCCAATGAACACCCAGGATTGATCTCCTTTAGAATGGACTTGTTGGATCTCCTTGCGGTAAAAGGGACTCTCAACAGTCTTCCCCAGCACCACAGTTCAAAAGCATCAATTCTTCGGTGATCAGCTTTCTTCACAGTCCAACTCTCACATCCATACATAACCACGGGAAAAACCATAGCCTTGACTAGATGGACCTTTGTTGGCAAAGTAATGTCTCTGCTTTTTAATATATTATCAAGGTTGGTCATAACTTTCCTTCCAAGGAGTAAGCGTCTTTTAATTTCCTGGCTGCAATCAGCATCTGCAGTGATTTTGGAGCCCAAAAAAATAAAGTCTGACACTGTTTCCACTGTTTTTCCATCTATTTCCCATGAAGTGATGGGACCAGATGCCATGATCTTTGTTTTCTGAACGTTGAGCTTCAAGCCAACCTTTTCACTCTCCTCTTTCACTTTCATCAAGAGGCTTTTGAGTTCCTCTTCACTTTCTGCCATAAGGGTAGTGTCATCTGCATATCTGAGATTATTGATATTTCTCCCAGCAATCTTGATTCCAGCTTGTGCTCCTTCCAGCCCAGCGTTCCTCATGATGTACTCTGCATATAAGTTAAATAAGCAAGGTGACAATATATAGCCTTGATGTACTCCTTTTCCTATTTGGAACCAGTCTGTTGTTCCATGTACAGTTCTGACTGTTGCTTCCTGACCTGCATACTTGTTAGTAATTGTCTTACATATTGAGGTGCTCATATGTTGGGTGCATAAATATTTTTAATTGTTATATCTTCTTCTTGGATTGGTCATTTGATCATTATGTAGTTTCCTTCTTTGTCTCTTTTCACAGCCTTTGTTTTAAAATCTATTTTATCCGATATGAGTATTGCTACTCCTGCTTTCTTTTGGTCTCTATTTGTGTGGAATATCCTTTTCCAGCCCTTCACTTTTACTCTGTATGTGTCCCTCGTTTTGAGGTGGGTCTCTTGTAGACAACATGTATGGGGGTCTTGTTTCTGTATCCATTCAGCCAGTCTTTGTGTTTTGGTTGGGGCATTCAACCCATTTACGTTTAAGGTGATTATTGATAAGTATGATCCCGTTGCCATTTTCTTTATTGTTCTGGGTTCGAGTTTGTATATCCTTTCTGTGTTTCCTGTCTAAAGAAGATCCTTTAGTATTTGTTGGAGAGCTGGTTTGGTGATGCTGAATTCTCTCAGCTTTTGCTTGTCTGTAAAGCTTTTGATTTCTCCTTCATATTTGAATGAGATCCTTGCTGGGTATAGTAATCTGGGCTGTAGGTTACTTTCTTTCATCACTTTAAGTATGTCTTGCCATTCCCTCCTGGCCTGAAGAGTTTCTGTTGAAAGATCAGCTGTTATCCTTATGGGGATCCCCTTGTGTGTTATTTGTTGTTTTTCCCTTGCTGCTTTTAATATTTGTTCTTTGTGTTTGATCTTTATTAATTTGATTAATATGTGCCTTGGAGTATTTCGCCTTGGGTTTATCTTGTTAGGGACTCTCTGTGTTTCTTGGACTTGGGTGATTATTTCCTTCCCCATTTTAGGGAAATTTTCCACTATTATCTCCTCAAGTATTCTCTCATGGTCTTTCTTTTTGTCTTCTTCTTCTGGGACTCCTATGATTCGAATGTTGGGGCGTTTAATATTGTCCCATATGTCTCTAATATTGTCCTCATTTCTTTTAATTCTTTTTTATTTTTCCATCTCTGTTTCATTTATTTCTACAATTCTATCTTCTAGCTCACTTATCCTGTCTTCTGCCTCCGTTATTCTACTGTTTGTTCCCGCGAGAGTGTTTCTGATCTCATCTATTGCATTATTCATTGTATATTGACTCTTTTTTTATTTCCTCTAATTCCTTATTAAACATTTCTTGTATCTTCTCAATCCTTTTCTCCAGTTTATTTATCTGTAACTCCATTTTGCTTTCCAGATTTTTGAATCATTTTCACAATTAAAATTAGAAATTCTTAGTCGGGTAGGTTCCCAATATCTTCCTCTTTTGTTTGTATTGGTGGGCATTTATCCCTTCCTTTACTTGCTGGGTATTTCTCTGCCTCTTCATCTTGCTTATATTGCTGTGTTCGGGGTGGCCTTTCCGTCTTCTGGCAGTTTGTGGAGTTCTCTTTATTATGTAGTTACCTCATTGTGTGTGGAGTTGGATGCGTGACTTGTTAAGGTTCCCTGGTTAGGGAAGCTTCTGTCGATGTTCTGGTGGGTGGAGCTGGATTTCTTCTCTCTGGAGTGCAATGAAGTGTCCAGTAATGAGTTTGAGATGTCAGTGGGTTTGGAGTGGCTTTGGGCAGCCTGTATACTGAAGCTCTGTGCTATTCTCCTGTGTTGCTGGATAGTTTGCACAGCATGTCTTTCACTGAAAGTTGTTGACCCTTGGGTGGTGCCTGATTTCAGTGTATGTTTGGAGGCATTTGATGAGTACCTATCAATTAATGTTCTCTGGAACAGGAGATCTCTGGTGTTCTCAGGATTGGACTTAAGCCTCTGCCTCTGTTTTGCAGTCTTATTCTTGCAGTAGGCTCAAGGCTTCTCCCTCTGTTACTTCCAAGGCAGTTTCTTCTGTTGAAAAATCTCTTCTGTTTTCTGGTCTCCTCAGTGTCTAATTCCCGTCCTGACACCAGGATGCGGTGGTGGACACTTTTTTTTTCCCCCGGCTCACCTGTTCAAGCCTGCTGTGGGGAGGGAGGAACGTAGCTAACAAATATCCCTGGCATCTGTGGGGAGTGCTCTCAGTGTCTCAGCTATACTGGGAATGCTCCCACTCAAGGAGTGTGTGCTTTCCCTGTTTGTGCTGCTTAGGCTCTAGGTTGCTCTGCTGGGAGCTGTCCGCGGCTGGCGCTGGGTTGCATGCACTTCCCAGGTCTGAGCGGCTCAGGTTCAGGTCCTCAGGTACTCCACAAAGGCGCAGACTTGGCTGGGCCTGCGTTTTGTGCCTTCCCCGGTCAGAGCAGCTCAGGTGACCAGGTGTTTGCAAGCGCGGTCTCTGCAACTTATCGCCTTCCTGGTCCCTGCTGCTCGGTTTTCAGGGAGTACAACTGGCTCACTTTCTCAGGTGGATATCGACCGGCCCGAACCCAAGAAATCCCGGCCAGCAAGGGAGCCTGCCTGCAGCTTGGCACAGGAAGCCTTTCTGGGGCCGCGGCTGCCCCCGCCCCGGCGCTGGCTGCCCTCCCCGCCTGCGTCGGCAGGGGCTAGGGGATGGGCCGCCCGCTGCCGGCTTGCTCCGCTCAGCGCCCCATTCTGTGGGCAGGGCTGGCAGAGTCCTGGGTTGGGGCTTTTCGCAGGCTTTTCCTAGCCTTTTCGCCTTTTAGCTGCAGCTTCTGCATTGGTATCTTAAGTTCGCGCCCTCAGTTTGCCCTGGGGCGTTCAAGCCCGGTTTTCCCTCTAAGCGCTGCGGCCCGGCGCCTCCCTGCCCAGCCCTCGCCGGCTAGTAGGGGGTGCGGGCATCTGTGCCGCTTCTCCACTGAGAGTTTCCTCTGGGCACTTATTCTGTGAGTTTTAATTATTTATGTCTTTTGTCTCCCAGTTATGCGGCCCTCTGAGGTTCCACTCGCCAGTGTTTCCAGGTGTTTGGAAACTTCTCTTTTTTTTTTTTTTAAGCCTCCCTTCCTGGGATGGAGCTCCATCCCTCCCTCTTTTGTCTCTCTTTTTATCTTTTATACTATTTCCTACCTCCTTTTGACCGACTATGGGCTGCTTTTCTGAGTGCCTGATGTCCTCTGCCGGTATTCAGAAGTTGTTCTGTGGAATTTACTCAGCGTTCAAATGTTCTTTTGCTGATTTTGTGGGGGAGAAAGTGGTCGCCCCATCCTATTCCTCTGCCATCTTCCCGTGCTCTCTTGTCTCATTCACTTTTATTGTGACTGAAATCTGGATGTTGACAGTAAATTCAAACATTATGATATATATCTCATGGGGGAAAAAAAAAGAAATAGCAACAACAAAACCACATCTATGGACCACATAAAGCTCATGTAGCTCTGTTAAAAAAGGAAAGTATTAGAAGGATTTTAGAGTTCTTCCTTCTATATATTTTCAAATTATAATAACAAGCAAGGTTAATAAACTAAAACAATTCCCCTTAGGGCTTTTAGTCACTTCGGTTTACTTGTGTTAGATTTGGCTGTAACCTGATTTATCTCATTATTATGTGTATACCTATGAGAGAAAACATCGTGCTTACACGTTTATTACTTTGGATTTTGTGACCCAAGTCAAGTAAGGACAAAAAAACAAATTGAAATAAGCACAAAGTTATTTTGGCCTGAAAGTGGTAATCTTACATTTTATTATAGACATAAAATAATTCCTAATAATAGTTACCTCTGTTATACAAAGATTAACTGGCTTTCATATACACAATGCTCTTCCCTCATCTTCTTCTGTAGATAAAAATCCACATTCCAAAATTACTCCCTTCTGGATGTTGCCAGTTCTATTTTTTTCCATGCCTTCCTCAGGTGAAGGTGACTCCTTTCCATGCCTCAGCTTTTGAACTTCCAATGTCTTACACCTATGACAAGTTACAGGAAATTATTCCTGAATTTCCTTCCTTTTCCTCCTGCCTTTCTGAATATTTAAATTATCTAATATAAATAAATTTAAACAAATCTAAGAGATCAGTTTATACAAATGCATATTATAAACAAATAATCCACACTACATAAAAGTAAGTCAGCTGGTTTCCCAGGTCCAATTTCCAAAAATTCCCACTTATTCTCATCACACTGGTGCCTCTCATTAAGTCATTCCCTTCTTTTACCAGTCTTATATGTTAATAAAACATTTATTGATTTTTATTTTCTTTTAAGGGCAAATTTAATTTAAAACCAAAGCATATTCAGTGCTATAAGTTCTGACACTTTCATTGAGATATAATTTACATACTATAAGATTCACCCATTTAAGTATACAATTCAGTGGGTTTTAGTATATCACACAGGTGTGAAACCATTGCAACTTTTGTGCTATAGCCAGTTTTATAGCAGCCTTCTGTGTTACAGCCATCCTAGTGGATGTGAGGTAACATCCCACTGAGGTTTTGAATTATATATCTAATGACTAAAGATGCTGAATATATGTTCATGTGCTTTTCTTTTTTTGCCATTTCTAATCTTTCTAACTTTCCATTAAGATCCTTTGCATTTTCTTAAAGTGAGTTATTTGTCTTTTTATTGTTTAGTTGTAAGAATTTTTATATATTCTTAAGTCCCTTATCAAATATACAATTTACACATATTTTCTCCTATTCAATCGCTTATTTTTTACTTTCTTGATAGTATAATATCCAGCACAAAAGTTTATACTTTTGAACTAACCTAATCTATCTATTTTTCTCTGTTTACTTTTTTTGTTTATGGTGATGTGGGGTTGATGTCTGACTCTATGCATTTATTAAAATTCATAGATGTTTATATTACAATGAATTTTAGTATGTGTAAATTAATAAGTAAATGTTTTATATATAATGACAGGCAGTTTTCTCACTTTCAGGGAGAGAAGTAACAAATAAGTGAAGCAGAAGACAAGAATGAACCCTATATTCAGTTCAGTTCAGTTCAGTCGCTCAGTCGTGACTGACTCTTTGCGACCCCATGAATCACAGCATGCCAGGCCTCCCTGTCCATCACCAACTCCCGGAGTTCACTCCAACTCATGTCCATCGAGTTGGTGATGCCATCCAGCCATCTCATTCTCTGTCGTCCCCTTCTCCTCCCACCCTCAATCCTTCCCAGCATCAGAGTCTTTTCCAGTGAGTCAACTCTTCGCATGAGGTGGCCAAAGTATTGGAATTTCAGCTTTAGCATCAGTCCTTCAGATTACAATTGGAAATATTAGTAGAATCTTGTGCTTATTTTTGGAGAAGGCAATGGCAAGCCACTCCAGTACTCTTGCCTAGAAAATCCCATGGACAGAGGAGCCTGGTAGGCTGTAGTCCATGGGGTCGCTACGAGTCAGACATGACTGAGCAACTTCACTTTCACTTTTCACTTTCATGCATTGGAGAAGGAAGTGGCAACCCACTCCAGTGTTCTTGCCTGGAGAATCCCAGGGACGGGGGAGTCTGGTGGGCTGCCGTCTATGGGGTCACACAGAGTCGGACACGACTGAAGTGACTCAGCAGCAGCAGGTGCTTATTTTATTTACATAGATAGACCTAGTGATGCATAGTAAGTATGTCCAGTGTGATTCAGCATACATACATATATTTCCTAAATCTGTTCACTGAGATTACCTAGAAACCATGACACCCCAATAGTAACAGGTGCATGTACTGCCTGAATTATGGTTTCTAATTACCATTGTTCAATAAAAGAAATCCAGTTGCTTGACAAAACACTGCTTTTAGAGCAAAAGCAGGGAATATGCAGATGAATGGTGAGAATCTTATGGTGTCAGAAAGTAAAGAAAAATTAACGCATATATATGGAATTTAGAAAGATGCAAATGATAACCCTGTATACGAGACAGCAAAAGAGACACAGATGTATAGAACAGTCTTTGGGACTCTATGAGAGAGGGTGAGGGTGGGATGATTTGGGAGAATGGCATTGAAACACGTATGTTGTCATATGTGAAACGAATCACTAGTTCAGGGTCAATGCATGTTATAAGATGCTCGGGGCTGGCATGTGGGGATGACCCAGAGGGAGGATAAAGGGAGGAGGGAGGTGGGAGGGGGGTTCAAGAGGGGGAACTTATGTAAACCCGGGGCGAATTCATGTCAATGTATGGCAAAATCAACCAATATAATATTGTAAAATAATTTGCCTCCAATAAAAAATAAATTAATTACCAAAAAAGAAAAAAAAAGAAAATGAGAAAAATGTGCACATATCTATAGGACATAGAAGCCAACCTGAAAGAGCTCCCAATGGCTTAAAGCTGGATACTTCTCTTCATCCTGGGTCTGTGGAATGTAATGTTTCTCAATTACCTTTAAGTGACGAATGAGCTGTGGGAAGAAGTTACACATGGACCAAAATAGCCATATTAGCTCTAGATAAAGCACAGAACCTCCCTCTTCTCTTTTTTTGTTTTTTTTTTTTTTTTTTTGCCCCTACTCCAGCAACTGGTGTTATTTGTAGTGATGAAATTTCTATTAGCCTGAATCCCTGAGTTACCTTTGATATACATACAAGATGAACAAGAAATGCATCTTTGTATTAAGTCATTGGCATCTTAGAGCTATTTGTTACTGCAGTATAATCTACACCATTCTAATGCAAAGACTAAGGATTAATGAGCAGTTGTAATAGTGGATAAATTCAGGTAATGCTGGCCCTGAGACTTAAGCACAGAAATTACTTCTTCATTGGTAATAATTCCCAATGTAAATATCTCTTTCTGTGATCCTACACTACAGTGAAATATCTAGTAGGGGTTAGAACAAGAAGAGATGGAAGAAATGAAAAAGAACAGAAAAGAACTATGAGAAGGGAGTTCCTCTCCTGAAAATCTCATAGACAGAGACAGTATGAAGTACATGTGGTTTAATATGGAAAAGTTCTATCATGAACAAAACAAAAGACAACCTACAGACTAGGAGGAAATATTTACAAACAATGAAACCAACAAAGGACTAAATTCCAAGATATACAAAGAACTCATACAGCTTAATTTAAAAAAAAATAGTAGAAGACGATCAACAAGAATATGAAGAGATACTCAGTGTTGCTCATTATTCAGTTCTGTTCAGTTCAGTTAAGTCGCTCAAGTGTATCTGAGTCTTTGTGACCCCATGAATCACAGCACACCAGGCCTCTCTGTCCATCACCAATTCCTGGAGTCCACCCAAACCCATGTCCATTGAGTCGGTGATGCCATGCAACCATCTTATCCTCTGTCATACCCTTCTCTTCCAGCCCTCAATCTTTCCCAGCATCAGGCTCTTTTCCAATGAGTCAGCTCTTCGCATCAGGTGGTCAAAGTATTGGAGTTTCAGCTTCAACATCAGTCCTTCCAATGAACACCTAGGACTGATCTCCTTTAGGATGGACTGGTTGGATCTCCTTGCAGTCCAAGGGTCTCTCAAGAGTCTTCTCCAACACCACAGTTCAAAAGCATCAATTCTTCAGCGCTCAGCTTTCTTTATAGTCCAACTTTCACACCCATACATGATGACTGGAAAAACTATAGCCTTGACTAGATGGACCTTTGTTAACAAAATGATGTCTCTGCTTTTTAATATGCTGTCTAGTTTGGTCATAACTTTCCTTCCAAGGAGTAAGCGTTTTTTAATTTCATGGCTGCAATCACCATCTGCAGTGATTTTGGATTTATTAGAGAAATGTAAATCAAAACTACTATGAGGTATCACCTCAAACAGTCAGAAATGCAGTCATTAAAAATTCTTCAAATAATAAATGATGGAGAGAGAGAACAGAATGGAGACTACTTTAAAAACTAAAGATAAGTTACCATATGATCCTTCAATCCTACTCCTGGACATATACCTGGAGGAAGCTCTAATTTGAAAAGATACATGCATCCCAATATTTATAGCAGCATTATTTACAGTAGTCAAAACACAGAATCAACCTAAATGCCCATTGACAGATGAATGGAAAAGGAAGAAAGTGGTACATATATACAATGGAATAGTAAAAGGCAGAGAGATCACTTTGCTGACAAAGGTCCATTTAGTCAAAGCTATGGTATTTCCAGAAGTCACGTGCAGATATGAGAATTGAACAATAAAGAAGATTGAGTGCCGAAGAACTGATGCTTTCAAATTGTGGTGCTGGAAAAGACTCGTGAGAGTTTCTTGGATTTCAAGGAAATCAAACCAGTCAATACTAAAGGAAATCAACCTTGAATATTCATTGGAAGGACTGATGCTGAAACAGAAGCTCCAATACTTTGGCCACCTGATGCGAGGAGCTGACTCATTGGAAAAGACCCTGATAATATGAAAGACTGAAGGGAAGAGAAGAAGGAGGTTACAGAGGATGAGATGGTTGAATGGCATCACCAACTCAATGGACAGGAATTTGAGGAAACTCCAGGAGATAGTGAAGGACAGGGAAGCCTGGTGTACTGCAGTCCATGAGGTCACAAAGAGTTGAACACAGCTTAACAACTGAACAGTCATTCAGGTATTAAAAAAAGAACAAAATAATGCCATTTGCAGAAATATGGATGGATCTAGAAATTACCATATTAAGTGAGGTAAGTCAGAAAAAGACAAAAGTCATATGCTACCACTTATATGAGGAATCTAAAAAATGATACAAATGAAATTATTTACAAAACAGAAATAGACTCAAAGACAGAAAATAAACTTGTGGTTACCAATGGGGAAACCAGTATTGTGGGGGAAGGGGATAAATTAAGAGTTTGGGATTAGCATATGAACACAACTAGATAAAATGAACAACAAAGACTTACTGTATAGCACAGAAAACTATATTCAATATCTTATAATAACATATAATGGAAAAGAATCTGAAAATATATATATATTAAAATATATTAATATACATATAATTGAATTACTTTGCTGTACTTCTGAAAACTAACACAATGTTGTAAATTAATTATACTTCAATAAAAAATCTGTTGTATTAGAAATTCCTACAATTTTCACACTTTCAATATATGGTTTCACCTACCTGTGATTTGCCATATTCTCTCCAGTGTGTTGCTTCATTATTTATAGCTCACGAACAGGATTAAGATCAGAGAGTGCATGGCTTGACTGTTATGCAAAGGCACTTAATTTTAATTCTTGAACACAAGAGAGATGTCTTTGAGAGTTTTGAGTAGTGGACCAAAGTTATAAGCAGTATCAGAGAGAGAGAGTCATTTAGTTAGGAACATAATATATTGAAGATGGTGGCGAGGGAAATCAGAAATGTCAAGGCATTCAGAAATTTCTACTTGAGTGTTTTTACCTCCAGATTCTTACTATGGCTTTTTTTTTGGGGGGGGTTATTAATGCAATAAACCACTGCACAATTGCATTCATCTCACACGCTAGTAAAGTAATGCTCAAAATTCTCCAAGTCAGGCTTCAGCAATACGTGAACCATGAATTTCCAGATATTCAAGCTGGTTTTAGAAAAGGCAGAGGCACCAGAGATCAAATTGCCAACATCCACTGGATCATCAAAAAAGCAAGAGAGTTCCAGAAAAACATCTATTTCTGCTTTATTGACTATGCCACAGCCTTTGACCATGTGGATCAGAATAAACTGGAAAATTCTGAAAGAGATGGGAATAACAAACCACCTGACCTGCCTCTTGAGAAACCTGTATGCAGGTCAGGAAGCAACAGTTAGAACTGCACATGGAACAACAGACTGGTTCCAAATAGGAAAAGGAGTACATCAAGGCTGTATATTGTCACCCTGCTTATTTAACTTATATGCAGAGTACATCATGAGAAACCCTGGGCTGGAAGAAGCACAAGCTGGAATCAAGATTTCCAGGAGAAATATAAAAAACCTCAGATATGCAGATGACACTACACTTATGGCAGAAAGTGAAGAAGAACTAAAGAGTCTCTTGATGAAAGTGAAAGAGGATAGTGAAAAAGTTGGCTTAAAGCTCAACATTCAGAAAACGAAGATCATGGCATCCGGTCCCATCACTTCATGGCAAATAGATGGGGAAACAATGGAAACAGTGACAGACTTTATTTTGGGGGACTCCAAAATCAGTGCAGATGGTGATTGCAGCCATGAAATTAAAAGACATGTCCTCCTTGGAAAAAAAGCTATGACCAACCTAGACAGCATACTAAAAAGCATAGACATTACTTTGTCAACAAAGGTTCGTCTAGTCAAGGCTATGGTTTTTCCAGTGGTCATGTATGGATATGACAGTTGGACTATAAAGAAAGCTGAGTGCCAAAGAATTGATGCTTTTGAACTGTGGTGTTGGAGAAGACTCTTGAGAGTCCCTTGGTCTGCAAGGAGATCCAACCAGTCCATCATAAAAGAGATCAGTCCTGGGTGTTCATTGGAAGGACTGATGTTGAAGCTGAAACTCCAATACTTTGGCCACCTGATGCAAAGAGCTGACTCACTGGAAAAGACCCTGATGCTGGGCAGGAGGAGAAGGGGACGACAGAGGATGAGATGGTTGGATGACATCACTGACTCAATGGACATGGGTTTCACTGGGCTCTGGGAGTTGGTGATAGACAAGGAGGCCTGGCATGCTGCAGTTCATGGGGTCGCAAAGAGGTGGACATGACTGAACGACTGAACTGTACTGAACTGATTAATGTAATATATTCACTTTAGGTTTTGTGGGTCATTATTAGGCAAACATAAACTTTCTGGTTCATAAGGGAAATTTTTAAATTTCTTATAAGCTCATTGCTGGAAATTTTGACAGACTTTTTACCAAGTTTCCGTCAAACTCAGATAAGTAAAACATTAGGACACATACCAGAGAGGCTGTAAGTTAAGTAGTATTTTCTTGTGCGTTTCCTGTAGGGTTTTTAAAGTTTTGGGGATGTCCCTTCAAAGAAGTTTGTAAAAGTAATCATACATTTTTCTTTCTGATTGAAATATTAATTTTTTAATAATGTAATATTCATGGACCTTGACAGTAACTAAAATTTCTGTTTTCTAATTTTTTCAGAGAAACAATTTTATTTTTTTTTTCTTCTTCTGGTCATAGTAGCCTGTTTTGTAAGATACACATGGGAGAAGAAGGCACACAAGTCATATGTCAAAAAGGGAAAGGGGGCAGAAAAATAGAGATAAGAAATTAATCCAGTTTCAGTTCAGTTCAGTTGCTCAGTCATGTCCAACTCTTTGTGACCCCATGAATCGCAGCACACCAGGCCTCCCTGTCCATCACCAACTCCCGGAATTTACCCAAACTCATGTCCATCGAGTCAGTGATGCCATCTAGCCATCTCATCCTCTGTCGTCCCCTTCTCCTCCTGTCCCCAATCCCTCCCAGCATCAGGGTCTTTTACAGTGAGTCAACTCTTCACGTGAGGTGGCCAAAATATTGGAGTTTCAGCTTTAGCAATTTAGGAAGCTGGAAATTGTGCTATACAGGTTGATACACATATGTAAACTCTGTTCTCCTTTTGTTAATGGAGTACTCCTTCTGTAACTGCAACGGAAGTAACCACCACTGAAGGAAAATAAAATTACTCGACATTTGTACAATATATAGTAAGTGCCTGAGGCATGGCAGATTCACCTTCCTAAGAGAGAGTTCATGTGGGGAAGTGACTACCCTAGATAAGAATGAACAGAAGTTAGCCTTAGATATGACAACCTGAAATGCAGTACTCAGCACTTTATCAGGAATGGAGATGTGAATATAATGGAAAGATGCATTCATGCAGTAAATGAAGATGTTAAGAAAATCTTACAGTATGTGAAGTTTTTATTCACCTGACTGGTTTCTTTCTCCTATATCAATGAATTGACTTTTTTGGACTCCTGAATAGTTATTTTAAGTGCTATAGATAAAAATCTTTAAAAATTGTTAAGTTTTGCTCAGCTTATAAATTCCCCAGTCTTATTTTTAATTTTATTATTATGTGTTGATTCTCTGTAGTGATAAATATTATCATACTGAAATTGATAAATTGATAAATAATCTTATTTCATGAGGGTGAGCAGATATTAATTTGGAGAACAGGCCTTGTGTTTGTCAATTTTCACTGATATGAAAAGGAAGCCTATTTATAAAAATTATAATTAGCAAACTATGAACCATCTGGTTTTGTTAGTAAAATTTGCCATTTTCCAGGGGAAGACAATGAGGCAGTGTTATGCAAAGGCAAAGTGGAATCCTGTCTTTATCTGAAATTGTGATACTTTGTTGTAGATTTTGCAGTAGTTTTGTTTTTTAAAATACTGTATTGTGCTCTTAATTTAATAACTGAGTTTATGGACCCTCTCCCTTCCTTAAGGTTTGTATTTAAGACAAATGCTTCACTGATCTTACATAGTTAGTGCATCTAGATGTGTACATGTGTACCTGTATGTGTGTGTGTCTGTGTGTGTGAATGCATGTGTTCATAGTGGTGAACGAAGACAGAAAAGTAAGGGAAGCATTAGGGAATCATATTGCTTAATGTGATGTTTTTCTTTTGAATGGTCAAGAGACTATATTATGGAACAATTCTAATTACATTGTTTGACAGTGTTTAGTATTGGTCATGAATTGAGGGTGGGACAAGTGGTCCATGTAGAAGCTCGGTATTCTTCTCCTGGTCTGGATGTTAACTTTTGTCATTATACAAAGGGATTCTGAGATCAGCTAAGGAATCTTCTAACCCGACAGCTCCGGAGCCAACCAGCCCCAGATAGCTTTTGCTCAGCTCACATCAGGGAGGGTTTTGAGGCTGACGTGGATGTACTGGTGATTTCTAGCAAACAATGAAGAAAGAGTTCATGTCAATTCTCCCCAAATTCTTCTGCAGTGTAGAAGAGGAGTGCACTCTTCTCAGTTTATTCTATGAGCCTAGCATTTCCCTAATTTCAAAATTAAGATAAAGATAACAGAAGATAACAATAATACAGATATGTAAACTTCATCAAAGCAAAATTTCTCAACAAAATGATATGAAAATGAATCAGGAAATACATGAAAAAAATTATGACCAGGTAGGATTTATTCTAGTAATACAACAGTGGTTAAAATCTGAAAATAAATCAATGTAAAAAACAATATTAATAATGAAAAATCAGATACTACATGAATCTCTTGATAGACACAAAATGAGATTTTACAAAATCCAAGCTCTTTCAGAATATAAACACTTTACAAACTGAAAATAGAAGGATTTTCTTGAGTCTAATAAAGGACAAAGAAAAATCAAAGAAAATATTGTAACTGGTGGTGAAAGAATACTTTCCAAGATGAGAAACAAGGCAAAAATATCAGATCTCACCATCTCTATTCAATTTTGTGTTAGAAGTTCTCTCCTGGGCAATTAGGCAAGTAAAAGAAATGCAAACTAAATAGAGTGGAAAGGGAAAAATAATATTTGCAGATGACATGACTTTATATACACAAAAATCTTAACTCCAATTAAAAAAAACCTATCAGAATTAATGAATGAGTTCACCAAGGAATACAAGATCAATAAACCAAAATCCACTGTATTTCTACAGATTAATAATGAACAATCCCAAAATGAGATTAAGAAAGCTATTCTTAATTTAACTCTTCCCTCACCCCCACTATTCCCTTTGGTAACTGTAAGTTTGTTTTCTATGTCTGTTTTCTGAGTCTATTTCTGTTTTGTAAATAGGTCCATTTGTATCATTCTTTTTTTAAGATTCCACATATAGATGATATCATATATTTGTCTGACTTACTTCAATTAATAAGATAATCTCTAGATAAATTAGGAGTTTGGGATTAACATATATACAATACTATATATAAAATAAGTGAACAAGGACCTACTCTATAACACAGGGAACTATACTCAGTTCAGTTCAGTTCAGTCTCTCAGTTGTGTCCGACTCTCCGCGACCCCATGAATCACAGCACTCCAGGCCTCCCTGTCCATCACCAACTCCCGGAGTTCACTCAAACTCATGTCCACAGAGTCGGTGATGCCATCCATCTATCTCATTCTCGGTCGTCCCCTTCTCCTCCCGCCCCCAACCTTTCCTAGCATCAGTTGTAATAAACTATAATGGAAAACAATCTGAAAAAGAATATATACATATAAAACTGAATTACTCTGCTGTACACTAGAACAAAACTCAACATTGTAAATGAACTATACTTCAATTAAAAATTATAACATAATGTAAAAATGTTATAATATTGGGTTGGCCAAAAAGTAACACCTTACAGAAAAACCTGAACAAACTTTTTGGCCAACTCAATGTCATATAAAAGAAAACAATTCCATTTACAGCACATCAAAAAAGTAAAATACTTATAAATAAACTTAACAAAAGAAGCACAAGACTTGTACACTAAAAAGTACAAAATATAATGAAAAGAAATTAGAGAAGACCTCAATAAATGTAAAGATATCCCATACTCATCAACTAGAGGATTATTATTGTTAAGATAATAATACTCCTTCAAATGACCTACAGATTCAATGAAATTTTTATCATCACAACTGTCTTTTCTGCAGGAATTGAAAAGCTTACCTTAAACTATTTAGAGATTCAATGGATGCAGAATAGTCCAAAAATATGAAAAAGAAGAAAAAGTTGAAGGCTTCAGACTTCTAATTTCAAAAGTCACTAGAGAAGTAGTCAAGAGAGTGTAATATTAGCTTAAGACTGGGTTTATAGATCAATGGAAAAGAATTGAGAGTCTAGAAATAAACACAGTTCTTGGTAAATTGATTTTCAACAACAGGCCAAGACAATTCAGCAGAAACAATTGTCTTTTTAACAATTGCTGGGACAACTGGATATTAACTTGCAAAAAAATGAATTTAGGTCCCTATCTCACACTACATATAAAAATTAACTCAAATGATCAAAGAACTAAATGTAAAAGCCCAAACTGTAAAACTCATAGAAGGACACATAGAAGTAAATCTTTGTGACCTATATTAAGACCTATATTTGGTCTCAGCTATGACACCAAAACACAAGTGACCAAGAAAAAATAGAATACTTCAAAGCTAAAACCTTTTGTGCTGCAGATAAATATCATCAAGAAAGTGAAAAAGTACTTCACAGGATGGGAGAAAATATTTGCAAATCATGTATCCCTAAAGATACTTATATCCAGAATATAAAAAGAACTATTACAACCAAATGTTTTTTAAAAAAGATAAATAACCCATTTCAAAAATGAAATAAGGATCTGAATATTTCCAGAGAAAATACACAAAGGACAAATAATTACATGAAAATATGCTCAATGTAATTAGTTTCTACAAAAATGCAAATCAAAACTTCAATGAGGTAACACTTCAAACACACTAAGATGGTTAAAGTTTAAAAGATAGACAATAAACAAGCATTTATGGTGAAGCATAGAAACTGTAACCCTTATATATTACTGGTGAGAATGTAAACAGTACAGTCATTTTGGAAAATGACTTTTTCTATTTCTTGAAATCTTAGTCACAGAATTCCCATATGATCAAGGCACTCCACATCTAGGTATATGCTCCCAAATCAAAAAAGAAAGAAAGAAAACTTAATAACCAGTACATAAATGTTCATAGCAGTGTTATTTATTTCAGCAAAAACTTGAAAACAACAACAAAAAAATCTATACACTGATGAATGGCTAAAGAATGTAGTATACCCATATAATTAAATTTATTTAACTATAAGCAAGGTTAGAGTATGGATACATGGTATAGCATAGATGGATGTTGAAACCTTGTGCTAAATAGAGGAATCCAGTCATAGAGGTCTATGTATCAATACTAAATTATTCCATTTATGTATATGACATGCCCCAAAGTCTTCCCACGTGCTGCTAGTAGTAAAGAATCCGTCTGACAATGCAGAAAGCGCAAGAGACGTGGATTCAATCCCTGGGTCAGGAAGACACCCTGGAGTAGGAAATGGAAACCCACTGCAGTATTCTTGCCTGGAAAATTCCACGGACAGAGGAGCTTTTGGGGTTATATATACTACATGTGGCATCAAAGAGTAGGGCCTGACTGAGAGACTGAACACACACAAGTAGGCAAATTCTTCAGTAAAGAAAGTAAATTAGCAACTGCCAAGGGATGGGACAGGGAGTTTTTTATGCTTTAAACGGTGGTGTTGGAGAAGACTCTTGAAAGTCCCTTAGACTGCAAGCAGATCAAACCAGTCAATCATAAAGGAAATCAGTCCTGAATATTCACTGGAAGGACTGATGCTGAAGCTGAAACTCTAATAGTTTGGCCACCTGATGCGAAGAACTGACTCCTTGGAAAAGGCCCTGATGCTGGAAAAGATTGAAGGCAGGAGGAGAAGCTGACGACAGATGGGATGGTTGGATGGCATCACCAACTCAGTGGACATGAGTTTGAGCAAGCTTTGGGAGTTGATGATGGAGAGGGAAGCCTGGTGTGCTGCAGTCCACAGTGTCACAAACAGACGCAACTGAGCAACTGAACTGAACTGAACTGAGGGTAGGGAGAGGTTGGTTAGTGACTGCTACTGGGTGTAGGTTTTCAAGGAGGCAATGAAAATACGTAATTAGATAGTGTTGATGGATGTACCACTTTGTGAAATACTAAATACCTCTCAATTGTGAATTTTATCATGATAAAGCCCCATTTAAAAAAAGAGAGAGAGACAAATGATTAGAAATGAATAGTAGCAAAAGGTAATCAGTACCTATTTTTTAGTTTGATAAACTTTTTTATTGAGATAAAACTCACATACAATAGCAGTCACTCCACATTCACTGTCACCATCACCCCCAGATGCTGGAATCCACTGGTATACTTTCTTTTTCTATGGATTTGTCTATTCTCAGTTCAGTTCAGTCACACAGTCATGTCCGACTCTTTGTGACCCCGTGGACTGCAGCATGCCAGGCCTTCCTGTCCATCACCAACTCCTGGAGTTTACTCAAACTCATGTCCATCGAGTCAGTGATACCATCTAACCATCTCATCATCTGTTGTCCCCTTCTCCTTCTGCCTTCGATCTTTCCCAGCATCAGGGTCTTTTCCAGTGAGTTAGTTCTTAGCATCAGGTAGCCAAGGTATTGCAGTTTCAGCCTCAGCAGTCCTTCCAATGAATATTCAGGACTGATTTCCTTTAGGATGGACTGGTTGGATCTCATTGCTGTCCAAGGGACTCTCAAGAGGTTTTATGGCCTTTTGTGTCTGGCTTCTTTCACTGGGCATAATGTTTTTAAACTAACTCTATTTCTAAAATAATTGTTGTAAGTAAAATGTTCTGACTTTTGGTCAAAATAAAATCATTTTATGTAATTTAGAAAACATGGAAAACATTACATTTGACCGTAAAAGGACATCTATTATTTTACAATCAGTGAAAATTCTTTGTTAGTAAATATAGAACTAAATCCTCACAAAATGCTACTTTTAAAACAAATGAAATGCTATAACATATATATTTCTGTTGTTTTCCTTTGAAGATTGCATCATGAGTATATTAAAAAGCAGAGACATTACTTTGCCAACAAAGGTCCGTCTAGTCGAGGCTATGGTTTTTCCCATGGTCATGTATGGATGTGAGAGTTGGACTGTGAAGAAAGCTAATCGCCGATGAATTGACGCTTTTGAACTGTGGTGCTGGAGAAGACTCTTGAGAGTCCCTTGGACTGCAAGGAAATCCAACCAGTCCATTCTAAAGGAGATCAGTCCTGGGTGTTCATTGGAAGGACTGATGCTAAAGCTGAAACTCCAATACTTTGGCCACCTCATGCGACGAGTTGACTCACTGGAAAAGAGTCTGATGCTAGGAGGGATTGGGGTAGGAGGAGACGGGGACGGCAGAGAATGAGATGGCTGGATGGCATCATCGACTCGATGGACATGAGTTTGAGTGAACTCAGGGAGTTGGTGACGGACAGGGAGGCCTGGTGTGCTGTGGTTCATGGGGTCGCAGAGAGTCGGACACGATTGAGCGACTGAACTGAACTGAACTGATCTCTATTTTTATATAATTGGCAGAACATAAAAATGATTTTATGATCTAAAATGGTTATTCTTAAAATGTGTACTACATCATGCTCTTTCTACTGAAAGTCATTGAAGGGCCACTTCTGCAATGTCTTATCCTCAGAAGCCTAACACAATGTTTTATTCTCTTCTGAATGTGTAGGTATATAATCATATATATAATCACAGAGTTATTTCCTGAAATTTTTTAAGATATATTTTTCTAGTTCAATCTTGACTCTAGTAGCCAAAATTTCAGTTGATAAACCCACTACTGGGGCTTCCATGGTGGCTCAGCAGTAAAGAACCCACCTGGCAATGCAGGAGACAGAAGTTTGATCCCTGAGTTGCTAAGACCCTCTGGAGAAGGAAATGGCAACCCACTCCAGTATTCTTGCTGGGAAATCCCAGTGACAGAGAAGCCTGGCTGGCTACAGTCCGTGGGGTTGATACAACTCAGTGACTAAACAACAACAAACCTATGACTAAATAAGTTCTAAAATGGCTTATATTATTAAGAAGAGAGGTTGAAATAAAATAATCCCGTCTTGTAATTTCTCTCTTTTTATGAAATTGTTCTTTCATCAATATAAAATGTAAATCAGAACAAAAGCTGCTGCTGCTGCTAAGTCGCTTCAGCCGTGTCCAACTCTGTACGATCCCATAGATGGCAGCCCACCAGGCTCCTCCATCCCTGAGATTCTCCAGGCAAGAATACCGGAACAAAAGCTAGAATATTCAAAATACAAAATAGTCTTCTTCTAACTGCATGTGATATTGCTACCAGAGAAGTCCTCAGAACTGAATCTTCCACTTAAAATCTTTTGTTGGTTCTCCATTGCCTTTAGACAAAATGATTGCTTTTTAAAGGTTTTTAAGACACAGCATCTTCCCTGTTGCTGTGTGTTGGGTTATGATATATCTTGTATACTGTAACAGTATGGTATGTTCCAAATAACTTTGAAAATATCATTTCTTGTTAGAGTGTAAGAAAAAAATAGATCTCCTTGAGAATAGGGCTTTTTGAGAACACTCTATGATACATAAGTTTCCATTGCATTCTCAAAATGTAATTAAAGAGCTCTGATTCTGACTATGCTCAAACCATGAGATACTTGTGAAGTGATTTAAAGGACTTTGGGTTCCCCTGGTGGCTTAGATGGTAAAGAATCTGCCTGCGATGCAGGAGACCTGGGTTCAATCCCTGGGTTGGGAGGATCTCCCAGAGAAGGGAATGGCTACCCACTCCAATATTCTTGCTTGGAGAATCCCATGGTCAGAGGAGCCTGGCTACAGTCCATGGGGTCACGGTCAGACATGACTGAGAAACTAACACTTTCACTTAAAGGACTTTGACAAGTAAATATTAGATTGAATGTCTGACAAACAACTCTAGAGTTTGAAAAAGTATATAAATCCACCAATTTAGGTACTTTTAATTTTTTTAATGTAATTTTTAAAAGCAGAAGGCATGGGAAGTGATCCATCCAGTTTTCTACCTGGGGATATTTTCTTGGGTGAGAACCTGGAAGTGGAGCTCAAGGAAGGAATGGCTATCTCATTAACACAGTGAAGGAGTAAAAAAGTGCTCTGAGTGAGAGACTGCCAAGGCAATAGCTTTCGGGAGTGAGGTGTCAACGTGATTGGCAGTGCTGAGAAGGGACTCTCAGAAGTATGAGTGTAAATTATGCCCAAGTCCATGGTCAAAACCTGGGCTGTATGAGTTTGTAGAGAAACTCATTTAAGACTGGTAGATACTAGCTTGGTAAACTGAGAGCTGAGATAAATTATATGTCAACAAATACTGGAGTAATATTAATATCATGGTTAGGATTTACCCTAAATGTAGAGAACTTGGTAAAAACTTGTAGCATCAAGGGTGTCAGCTGAAACCCTAAGAAGTCTTCATTCTAGGAGAAATGTCTATATCCTTAGGGTACAGGTGAAACTAAAATAAGCCTATCATTAAAAAGCATAAGCCAGGCTTAGATGTGATCACAGTGATCTGATGATAAATTTTTCACCTTCCAGAATTAAATTCAGCACTCTTTTGAGAAAAGTAGCACAATCCAGGACCTCTCCAATGTATCATTTACAAGGTCCTATATGAAAAGTTTGGCTTGAAGCTCAACATTCAGAAAACAAATATCATGGCATCTGGTCCCATCACTTCATGGGAAATAGATGGGGAAACAGTGGAAACAGTGTCAGACTGTATTTTTGGGGGCTCCAAAATCACTGCAGATGCTGATTGCAGCCATGAAATTAAAAGATGCTTACTCCTTGAAAGGAAAGTTATGACCAATCTTGATAGTATATTAAAAAGCAGAGACATTACTTTGCCAACCAAAGTCCGTCTAGTCAAGGCTATGGTTTTTCCCGTGGTCATGTATGGATGTGAGAGTTGGACTGTGAAGAAAACTGATTGACGAAGAATTAATGCTCTTGAACTGTGGTGCTGGAGAAGACTCTTGAGAGTTCCTTGGACTGCAAGGAGATCCAACCAGTTCACTCTAAAGGAGATCAATCCTGGGTGTTCATTGGAAGGACTGATGCTAAAGCTGAAACTCCAATACTTTGGCCACCTCATGCGAAGAGTTGACTCACTGGAAAAGAGTCTGATGCTAGGAGGGATTGGAGGCGGGAGGAGAAGGGGAGGACAGAGAATGAGATGGCTGGATGGCTTCACCGACTCAATGGACATGAGTTTGAGTGAACTCCGGGAGTCGGTGATGGACAGGGAGGCCTGGCGTGCTGTGATTCATGGGGTCGCAAAGAGTTGGACACGACTGAGAGACTGAACTGAACTGAACTGAAATATATATATAGTAAAAAAAATATATAGATGTACTTAGAGAAAAAAAATCTTGACCAATAATTTCAAGTATTATAAGATAAAAGTATTGAATGCTTACCTCAAATCATACATCTAAGCTCCTGCCTTAAGAAACTAGAAAAGGAAGGCAAAAGCAAGCAGAAAGTAGAAAAATATATTTGCTGCCCAAGAATCTGTTTTTAAATACAAGAAAAGTCACAGTTATAGATTAGCTTCCTTCACATATTCTCTCCTTGTTTAGTGTGCAAACAGCAAATAGGTACATTAATATTTTTAAGGTGTGGATAACGACTCTTAGAGGACAAGGGAATAGGCTTTGTTAGATGATCTGTAGAATTAATTTTATAAGAACAGCAAAATCTAATTGCTAATTTGGTGGCCATTTCAGCCTCAAAAGCCAATTAAACTGCAGAGTCTGAGCACTATCAGGGCTGCATAATTACCTTCATAATTGATACTTCTGATATTGAATCACAGCACCAGTGCAGAGGACTTGGTAGGAATCATGGGACCATGTAGTCCTTTGATATCCAAATCCATGCTTCAGTAATTCTTTCAAATGTCCATTTATCCTCTATGTAGATATTAGATATTTCAGTAGTGTACAGGGAAGGAAATGTTTCTAACTCTGGTTTCTAATCAGAATCTGTTTCAGAGTTGACTCTCAAGTATATATTCCAAAAGAGAAGATATTTAAGTGAACTATTACTTTTCTATTAGTGTCATAAATTGAATAATCATTTTTTAAATTGGTGGTATTATTTAACTTTAAGTTATTATCATGTACTCTTACTAGAGAGTGTTTCATATGGTTTGGACTTAAAAGAGAAAGTTAAATTTAGGGATCAATCTTTGTATAGTCTTTTAAAATTCACTGTGCATTTTCACAGATACTAGCTTATTCAATATCAGGTTATTCAAGAAATCAAAAAAAGTGAGGTGGACAAAAGTAAAGGGACTTCTTTTAACAAGCTGGAACTTAAATGGAGTTTTCAGGAAAAAAAAAAAAACACTGCACTATTCTAGTACACCATCCTTCTGGTTCTCAGGAGATAAAAGCTTCAATGTTTATGGTTATCTTTTTAAAAACTTTTGTTATTTATTTAAGAATAAAAACAAATTTTAAAATTAACAACCAGGGGAATAGAAGAGCCATACAACCCAGCAACCCCACTGCTAGGCATACACCCCAAGGGAACCAGAATTGAAAGAAACATATGTATCCCAGTGTTCACTCTGGCACTATTTATAATAGCTAAGACATGGAAGCAAATTAGATATCTATCAGCAGATGAATGGATATGGAAGTTGTGGTACATATACACAATGGAATATTACTCAGCTATAAAAGGAACTCATTTGAGTCAGTTCTAATAGGTGAATGAAACTGGAGCCTATTATGCAGAATGAAGTAAGTCAGAAAGAGGAAGGTAAATACTGTATATTAATGCATATATATGCAATTTAGAAAGATGGTACCAATGATCCCACATGCAGGGCAGCAAAGGAAACACGGATGTAAAGAACAGACTTTTGGACTCAGTGGGAGAAGGTGAGGGTGGGATAATTTGAGAGAATAGCATTGAAACATGTATATTACCATTTGGAAAATAGATGGCCAGTGCAAGTTCAATGCATGAAGCAGGGCACCCAAGGCCGGTGCTCTGGGGCAACCCAGAAGGATATGGTGGGAAGGGAGGTGGGAGGGGGTTCAGGATGGGGGACACATGCATACCTGTGGCCAATTCATGTTGATGTGTGGCAAAAACCATCCAAAAAAAATAAAATTTACAACCAGTAATTTTTTTGTTTGGTGTCTCTGAACTGGACTGTAAATGTTGTTCTCTGGTTATGTGTCTATCAATGTTGCTATTTGAAATATTCAGCCCATAAATGGAATTGTTGATTGTACATATGTAATGGCCATCACTGCTCATAGTGTGCTCTGAGACCAGATGGTGTGGGACCAGTAAAACGACTGTTTGAGTCAGGCTGGAGAGTATCCCACCAAGCAATTTATTTCCACTGGGGATTCATTTCAGTCGACTGAGTGGCATTTTCCTTTGTTTGCTGCACTTGTTTCTGTGGATTGTAAAGAAAAAGCAATTAGCTATATATGCTAGTTCTTTGTAGACACAGCTGAGTGAAAAATTAGGGACAGAGGACAGTAAGTCTACTCAGCCAGACTGATAATCTAATAGTGGTGAACAAGAGGAGTCAGTGTCACATAAATTTAAATAAATCAAATAGCACTGGATTGTCCTAAAGAATATATGGGATTTTACTGGGACTTTTAATGCTTTATCATATTATGAGGCTAATTATGTCACACGTTTATTAAATACTGATATTACAATAGGGATAATGTTAAATGTATAGACAATATTAAGAAAACGTGTCCAATACATGAAATAAGGCTAAAGGAATTGGCATGTCCATTCAGTGTTCTATTAGAGCATTGTTTAATAGGTATTGTTAATATACAAGAATTACTTAATTTTCAAAGAATGTTTTTGACTTTGCTATCCCAGACTTTGCGAAGGTATATGTTAATTTACCTTCTCTTCCCTGGTGACTCAAATAGTAAAGAATCTTCCTGCAATGCTGGAGACCTGGGTTCAACCCCAGGGTTGGGAAGATCTCCTGGAGGAGGGCATGGCAACCCACTCCAGTATTCTTGTCTGGAGAATCCTCAGGGACAGAAGAGCCTGGTAGGCTACAATCCATGGGGTTGCAAAGAGTCAGACACAACTGAGCAACTAAGCATGGTACAGATGTTAATTTACAGAATTGTATCTTCTAGAAGTGCAAGTGATTTCTATCTAGGCTAAAAAATATTACAGTTCTTTACTTTATTGGCCTAGAGGACATTAGTTTGCTTTGGATCTAGTCTAGAAATCTTATTATAACCTTCTTTAAAAAATGATTAAAAATACCCATTTCCTCAAATAGTCTTGAGTTTGCTTTACCATACATAGTGGCTTCCCACCAATGAGTAGGAAAAATCTTTGGCATTCTACGTATCAGCAGAGTTTTATATTTCATTCTTGAATTTTACACTGACAACATAAATATATGCTTGGTCCAACTGGTATGCTCAAATAATTTAGGGAATAGAACAGACTCCACGGCTGTTTTCTATGGATCTTTCAGATTTAAAACGAAACTGCTTTCTCTCTCTTTCTCCCTAATATATGTGTATTTAATCTCCAAAATATTTAGCAATCTTTTTATGAACACAAAACTATGAAGTGACATATTCATCACTTACATTTCTTGGTGGAATCCCATAGTTTATTTCTTGAGAATATTATATGCAGTAAAAGGATACTCATGTCGAAGGAAACAATGGTAGCAGTCAGCTAAATGACACATATTCCTTTCTTCTGAGAAGGAGCAGAGACATTTGTCTTCCTTGGTTCAGACACTTCCAGAGGGAGCTTCAGAATATTTATCATCAGGAATAATCTACACCCAGAACAGTGCATTGCTCTGGCAAAGACAGATGCCTCAAGAAATTTGGAGCACTTGCCGGCTGCCACTTGAGCTTTTTATTTATGAACTTTGTGCTCTTTAAAAGTGAGAACAAAGCAACTCACCACAATTTCTCACCTTCCTGAAGATAAAGAATGCTGCCTGCCACTGATTGTAAATTTAAAGGTATATTTCTTTATTAACTTTACACTTTCACTGAGTGGTATTTTTCTTGATGGTTAAAAGAAAGTAAACTTTTTTTTTTAAGTGAAAGTTAAAAGGCAAATCTTTTCCATTCATTGATAGAGGGAAATGAGTGCCACTTATGTTCTGAAGAAAGTTATTTTCATGGGCTACATCACAGAAATAACTGTGAAGCCTTTTCTTACTGCTTTTAATAACACAATACAAATTGGTGGGCCAAGCAATTGCCATGGTACCTGTCAATGACTGTGACAATGGTTCTGTTGGTTGCTGTGGGTAACAAACTGAGAGTATTTACTGTGTGCAGGCACTGTCCTCAGAGCTCACAGGAACATATCTGTGCAACTGTTTCTTTGTTGGAACTCTACTCTGTGCAGCCACCTCAGCCACTGTGGTCACCCTGATTCTCAGCTCCCCCTCTTGAGCTCTTCTTGGCCCCTCCCTGCCCCACAGTCTGAAACCTCCCTGGAGGCAGTAAGCAAGCTCACCGTTTTCATCTCCTTTTTCTCCCCACATGGCGCAGTGGTAAAGAATTCACCTGCCAATGCAGGAGACACAGGAGACACCCGTTGGAGCCCTGGGTTGAGAAGATCCCCTAAAAGAAGTAAATAACAACCCACTCCAGTATTCCCTGATAGCTCAGTTGGTAAAGAGTCTGCCTGCAATACAGGAGACTATGATTCGGTTCCTGGGTTGGGAAGATCCACTGGAGAAGGGATAGGCTATCCACTCCAGTATTCTTGGGCTTCCCTTGTGGCTCAGCTGATAAAGAATCCACCTGCAGTGCGGGAGACTGGGTTTGATCCCTGGGTTGGGAAGATCCCCTGGAGAAGGGAAAGGCTACCCACTCCAGTATTCTGGCCTGGAGAATTCCATGGACTGTATAGTCCGTGGGGTCACAAAGAGTTGGACACAACTGAGCGACTTTCACTTCATTTCCAGTATTCTTGCCTGGGAAATCTCATGGACAGAGGAGCCTGGGAGGCTACAGTCCATGGGGTTGCAAAGAGTTGGACATGACAGAACTCATATGCACCTTCTTCCTTCCTTCCTTCCTGGGATTATTGCCTTTTGTTGCCTGATAGCCAGCACTTTGAATACCATAGTTTCATATATTTTGCCCTTTTTGTTTTCAGCTGAGAGGATAAATCAGTTTCTGTTGCTTTATCTTGGTCCTCATGTTATAATTGTATATTGTATTGGTTTCCTGTTGCTGCTGTAACAAATAACTACAACTTAGTTACTTACAACAATACAATTTTATCACCCTACAATTCTGGGGAATGTGTTGGTAGGACTATGTTCATTCTGGAGCTTTGATGGATAATCTATTTTGTGGACGTTTCCAGCTTCTAGAGGCCACCTGCATTCTCTTGGTTTGTGCCCCCTTCCTTCATTTCAAAGAGCTTCACTACAACCTTGGCTTCCCTCTTCACATATCTCTCTCTTTTTTTTTTTTAACTTTGACATTCTTTCCTTTCTCTAGTAAGGACACTAATGATTGTGTTGAGCCGACCTAAATAATTCAGGAAATTCTTTGTATTGTAAGATCCTTAACTGCACCTACAAATCCCTTTGCCATGGAAAGTAACACTCATAGATTCTAAGGATTAGTGTATGGACAGCATAGAGGGACTTTTATTCTGTTTACTATCTATGTGTGTACATGTTTAGTTGCTCAGTCATGTGTGAGTCTTTGTGACCCCATGGACTGTAGCTCACCAGGCTCCTCTGTCCAAGGAATTTTCCAGACAAGAACACTGCAGTGGGTTGCCATTTCCTCCTCCACTGGATCTTCTCAACCCAGGGATTGAACCTGCATCTCTAGCGTCTCCTACATTGTCAGGAGGATTTTTTACAACTAGTGCCACTTGGGAAGCCTGTTTATTACATATACATTTCCTCATATAATCCCACCACCACTCTGTGAGTTTGCAGGGGGAGGGTGGTTGTATATGTGTATGTGTATATTTGTAGTTGCTTTTGCTTAATTGCTTAAACATTATTTATTTATATTGGTTAGTCTTAGTTGCATCATGTGGGATCTTTTGATGCTACACACAGACTCTGTAGTTGTGGCACACAGGCTCCATGTTGAGCAGGCTTCAGTAGTTGTGACATGTGGGCTTAGTTGCTCTGCGGCATGTGGGATCTTAGTTCAACGACCAGGGATTGAACCTGCATCCCCTGCACTGCAGGGTGGATTCTTCACCACTGGGCCACCAGGGAAATCCCTGCTTAATTGCTTTAGAGTACTGTTACACCAGGATTATGGTATTTCCTGTTGGAAGGCTGACAACAGTGTATCAGTTGATCAAATATGTCCAGTGATGCTAAATTAACAGCCCATTTACCTTGTTTATTCTTGAATTTAGATTACTCAATGCCATACAATAGATCATGAAAAAATGTTTTATTTTGATATACTCCGTCAAGTTCATCCAGTATAAGCACACATGTAATAATCTGACTGTTTTTAGAGTTAAAAATATTAGATGTTCTTCAGGGGTCTAGTGCTTTAGACTAATGAACAGCTTTTTTTAAATTAAACTTTTTATGAGATAATTTTAGATTTCCTGCTGTTACAAAAAATAATACAGAGATCCTGTGTACTTTTAAAGGCTTTTGTTTCTATGTTAATGCAGAATATTGGTCTGTAGTGTTTTAATTTTTACCGTATTATTTTTATTTTCTGGTTTCAGTAACAGGGTAATACTGACTTAATGGGCTTCCTTGGTGGCTCAGACTGTAAAGAATCTGTCCACAATGTGGGAGACCTGGGTGTGATCCCTGGGTTGGAAAGATCCCCTGGGGAAGGAAATGGCAACCCACTCCAGTATTCTTGCCTGGAGAATTACCTGGACAGAGGAGCCTGGCAAACTATAGTCCATGGGGTCACAAAGAGTTGGACATGACTGAGCAACTGACACACACACTGACTTAATAAAATTAATTAGAAAGTGTTTCTTCCATTTTCTATTTTCTCAAAAAGATTGTGTAGATTTCACATTTTAATATTTGGTAGAATTCTCCAGTGAAGTCATCTGGGTATGGAGATTTCTTTGGGGGGAGTTTTTATGTCACAAATTCAATTTACTTAATAGTTTTAAGTTATTCAGATTGTCTTTCCTTATGTTGGGTGAATTGTGTTAGCTTGTGTTTTTTGTAGAAATTTGTTCATTTTAATTTGTCAAATTTATGTAACATTGTTCATAGTAGCCCATTTTTATCTCCCTTTTAATGTCTGCAAAGACTGTAGTATTCTTGGTCCACTCCTGATATTGGTTCTTTGTGCCTTCTTTCTTTTTCTGTTGTCTTCTTTGTTAGATAATTGTCAATTTTGTTGATCTTTCCAAAAAGTCAACTATTTCATTGATTTCCTTTATAATGTTTTCTGTTTTCAATTACATGAATTTCTATTCTTCATTATTTCCTTCCTTCTGCTTACTTTGCTTTTCATTTTGTAGATTCTTGAGGTGTGAGCTTTGAGATTTTTCCATTTTCTAATGTGTACATTGTTTTACAAAGTTGACTGTTAGCATTGCTTTGTGTGTGTGTTAAGTTGCTTCAGTTGTGTCTGACTCTTTGCAACCCTATAGACTATCACTTGCCAGGTTCCTCGGTCCATGGGATTCTCCAGGCAAGAATACTGGAGTGGGTTGCCATTTCCTCCTCCAAGGACACTTCTGGACCCAGGGATCAAACCTCCATCTCTTATATCTCCTGCATTGACAGTCGGGCTCTTTACCACTAGCACCACCTGGGAAGCCCCAGCATTGCTTTCAGTTCTGTTCAGTTCAGTCACTCAGTCGTCTCCAACTCTTTGCGACACCATGAACCCCAGCACACCAAGTCTCCCTGTCAATCACCAACTCCTGGAGCTCACCCAAACCCATGTTCATTGAGTCAGTGATGCTATCCAACCATCTCAGCCTCTGTCATCCCCTTCTCCTCCTGCTCCCAATCTTTCCCAGCATCAGGGTCTTTTCAAAAGAGTCAGCTCTTTGTATCAGGTGGCCAAAGTATTGGAGTTTCAACTTCAACTTCAGTCCTTCCAATGAACACCCACGATTGATCTCCTTTAGGATGGACTGGTAGGATCTCCTTGCAGTCCAAGGGACTCTCAAGAGTCTTCTGCAACACCACAGTTAGAAAGCACCAATTCTTCAGCACTCAGCTTTCTTCACAGTCCAATTCTCACATATACATGACTACTGGAAAAACTATAGCCTTGACTAGACGGACCTTTGTTGACAAAGTAATGTCTCTGTTTTTCAATATGTTGTCTAGGTTGGTCAAAACTTTCCTTCCAAGGAGTAAGCATCTTTTAATTTCATGGCTGCAGTCACCATCTGCAGTGATTTTGGAGCCCAGAAAAATAAAGTCAGCCATTGTTTCCACTGTTTCCCCATCTATTTGCCATGAAGTGATGGGACCAGATGCCATGACATTTGTTTTTGGAATGTTGAGATTTAAGCTAACTTCTTCACTCTCCTCTTTCAATTTCATCAAGAGGCTCTTTAGTTCCTCTTCACTTTCTGCCATACGGGTGGTATCTGCACATCTGAGGTTATTGATATTTCTCCTGGCCATTTTCATTCCAGCTTGTGCTTCCTCCAGCCCAGCGTTTCTCTTGATGTATTCTGCATAGAAGTTAAATAAGCAGGGTGACAATAGACAGCCTTGATGTACTCCTTTACCTATTTGGAACCAGTCTGTTGTTCCGTGACCAGTTCTAACTGCATACAGGTTTCTCGAGAGGCAGGTCAGTTGGTCTGGTATTCCCATCTCTTTCAGAATTTTCCACAGTTTATTGTGATCCACACAGTCAAAGGCTTTGGCATAGTCAATAAAGCAGAAATAGATGTTTTTCTGGAACTTTCTTTCTTTTTCAATGATCCATAGGACGTTGGCAATTTGATCTCTGATTCCTCTGCCTTTTCTAAAACCAGCTTGAACATCTGGGAGTTCATGGTTCATCTATTGCTGAAGCTTGGCTTGGAGAATTTTAAGCATTACTTTACTAGTGTGTGAGATGAGTGCAATTGTGCGGTAGTTTGAGCATTCTTTGGCATTGCCTTTCTTTGGGATTGGAATGAAAACTGACATTTTCCAGTTCTATGGCCACTGCTGAGTTGTCCAAATTTGCTGATGTATTGAGTGCAACACTTTCACAGCATCATCTTTTAGGATTTGAAATAGCTCAACTGGAATTCCATCACCTCCACTAGCTTTGTTCCTAGTGATGCTTCCTAAAGCCCACTTTAATTCACATTCCAGGATGTCTGGCTCTAGGTGAGTGATCACACCCTCGTGATTATCTGGGTCATGAAGATCTTTTTTGCACAGTTTTTCTGTGTATTCTTGCCACCTCTTCTTAATAGCTTCTGCTTCTGTTAGGTCCCTACCATTTCTGTCCTTTATCAAGCCCATCTTTGTATGAAATATTCCCTTGGCATTGCTTTAGCTCTCTCAACTTTTGATATGGCATATTTTCATTTTCTTTCTGCTAAGTGTAGTTTTAATTCCTTCATAATTTCCTGTTAATTATTGATATCTATTTTGATTTTACCATGACAAGAAAAAGCATTTAAATAATGCTGTTTTAACTGCTGATCATTTTTAAATTGTTGAGATTTCTTTTATATCATAAGATGTAGGTTATCCCAGAATTATGTCTTGTGGTCTATTGAAAAAAAAAGTTACTCTGCTTCTAGGTGAAGTGTTGTGTAAGTGTTAGATCCTATTGGTTGATGTTCTTGTTGAACACCTTTCTTCTACATCTTTGATGATTCTCTCTGAAATTTCTGTAAATTGCTGACAGTGCTTTGTTGAAACGCTCAGTTGTAATTATGCATTTGCCAATCTCTTTTTAATCTTACCAGTTTGAGCTTCACAAATTTTGACACTTTGTTTTTCAGTGAATACACAATTAGGATTTCAGTCTTCTTAGTGGATTCTTTTTATCAGTATCTTATGTCTTTCTTTGTTTTTAAAAATTATCTTTCCTCTCACATCTGCTTCATCTGTTATTAACATAGCCACTCCCCTCTCCCTTCTTATTGGTTGTAAAATGCAGCATGCAAGATCTTAGTTCCCTCTTATGGGATTGAACCTGTGCTCCCTGCTATGGAAATGCAGAGTCTTAACCACTGGTCCACCAAGGAAGTCCCACCACTCCCTTCCTTTGATTAATGTTTGCATAATATACCTTTTTGGGGTTCCCTGGTGACTGAGTGGTAAAGAATCCTCCTGCTAATACAGGAGATGCAGGTTTGATCAATGAATCAGGAAAGTCCCATGGAGAAGGAAATGGCAACCCACTTCATTTTCTTGCTTGGGAAACCCCATGGACAGAGGAGCCTGGCAGGCTGCCGTCCATGGAGTCACAAAAGAGTCAGACACAAGTGAGCAACTAAGCAACAAAAACAGCAATATGTCTTTCACTTTTTAATGTGTTTATATCATTATATTTAAAGTGAGTTTACTGTAGACATCATGTATAGGGTCATTTTTTAGATCCATTCTATTAATGTTTGTCTTTTAATTGATGTGCTCGTAACTATTTATATTTAACATCATTAATGACATGTACTCAACATTCAGAAAACAAAGATCATGGCATCTGGTCCCATCACTTCATGGGAAATAGATGGAAAAAGAGTGGAAACAGTGTCAGACTTTATTTTTGGGGTCTCCAAAATCACTGCAGATGCTGATTGCAGCCATGAAATTAAAAGACGTTTACTCCTTGGAAGGAAAGTTATGACCAACCTTGATAATATATTAAAAAGCTGAGACATTACTTTGCCAACAAAGGTCTGTCTAGTCAAGGCTATGTTTCTTCCCGTGGTCATGTATGGATGTGAGAGTTGGACTGTGAAGAAAGCTGATTGCCAAAGAATTGATGCTTCTGAACTGTGGTGTTGGAGAAGACTCTTGAGAGTCCCTTGTACTGCAAGGAGATCCAACCAGTCCATTCTAAAGGAGATCAATCCTGGGTGTTCATTGGAAGGACTGAATGCTGCAGCTGAAACTGCAATACTTTGGCCACCTCATGCGACGAGTTGACTCACTGGAAAAGACTCTGATGCTGGGAAAGGTTGGGGGCGGGAGGAGAAGGGAACAACCGAGAATGAGATGGCTGGATGGCATCACCGACTCTGTGGACATGAGTTTGAGTGAACTCCGGGAGTTGGTGATGGACAGGGAGGCCTGGCATGCTGTGATTCATGGGGTTGCAGAGAGTCGGACACGACTGAGCGACTGAACTGAACTGAACTGAACTGAACTGAATGACATGTAAAGGCTTAAATCTACCATTTTATTTTTTGTTTATGTTCTTCTGTTTTCTTTCCCCTGACTTCCTGTGGTTTAAACAATATGAATACTTTTAAGAATCTATTTATTTTTCTCTGATGTATATGAGTATATCTCTTGGCACAACTTTTCAGTGGTTGCTCTTAGTATTACTTCATATATACATGGGCTTCCCTGGTGGCTCAGACAGTAAGGAATCAGTCTGCAATGAAGGAGACCCAGGTTTGCTCCCTAGGTCAGGAAGATCCCCAGGAGAAGGGAGTGAATACTCATTCCAGTATTCTTGCCTGCAGGATTCCATGGGCAGAGGAGTCTGGCAGGCTACAGTCTATGGGGTCACAAAGAGTTAGACATGACTGAGCAACTAACAATATATATATGTCTCCTCATAGCTAACTGGTATATTATTTTACTAGTTCAAATGGAATGTAGAAAACTTATCTATTTCAACACCCTCTTTTTCTCTTCTGTTTATTATACAATTGTGAAATATTTCTTCTATATGTATTTAGAATCACAGTGTTATAATTTTTCTGTCAACAATCATAATATAGAAAACAAGAGGTAAAGGAAAGCCTTTTGTATTTACTCATACTTTTCTTTCCCGACTTCCTTCCTGATGTTCCCAAGTTCCATCTTTTATATTTTGTTTTCTATTTAGAGAACACTCTTTGACATTGTTTTAGGGTAGGGATGGTAGTACATTTTCTTAGTTTACCTTCAACTGAAAATGTGTTGATACCCCTTCATTCCTGAAGAATATTTTCATTGTGTATCTGTTTCCAATAGGATCACAATTAGAGAAGCCCAAGTGCCCAAAGAAGGGTTCAAACAGCAGAATCAACTAGGGTCAAGAATTCTGCTACCTAGAGTGTTGAGATTGGTGAAATTCAATAAAAAATTTAGAACCCTAGGGAAAAAATGGTATTTTCTGCTATAGTCTAGCCCAGTTTTTCCCCTATATTAAATATATATATATATATATATATATATATATATATATATATATATATATATATGGTGAATGAAAAATGTTGCCTGCCATATCAGTAAACAATGCATGTTGGGGCAATCAAGACATCAGTCACTGCAGTCACCCTGTACTATGTATCCAGGATGGAGAAATGGAGGATACTGGCCCTAAATAGGTCAGGTGCATATCAAAGTAATGATTTCAGTGACCCCAGACTCTTCCTACATAGAAAAGCTCTAAATTCATTAATTTGAAATGTCAGATTTTTTCTTTAATTAGTAGTAATCTTTTGATATTTTGACTATTATGTTTTTTTTTGCAATAAATCATATGTATCTGGCTCTACCCTTGCCTCTTCAGAAGAGTCCCTTAGAACTGAGAAGCTGTCTTCCAGAATTAAGTCCTCAACAAGTTAGAGAATAAAACATAATTCTCAACTTTCAGATTGTGCATTTTTCCCAGTTGACAACATGTTGCACTGGGAAGGGCAGAAGGAAGACTGTGAGTAAAACAAACTCAGATGCTGACCAGAGGGAGGCATGTTCTTGGGTAAGTGAGGATGTGAACCTGCCTGAAGCAGGAGTGGAAGTTTTTTAATAAAGCAGAAAGTTATCATATTATGAAGGATTTTCAATGTATGCAGAAAGAATCCATGCTTATAGCACAAATTGAGGGACAGTATACCCTGTGAGGGCTTCCCTGGTGGCTCAGAGGTTAAAGCGTCTGCCTCCAGTGTGGGAGACCCGGGTTCAATCCCTGGGTCGGGAAGAACCCCTGGAGAAGGAAATGGTAACCCACTCCAGTATTCTTGCCTGGAGAATCCCATGGACGGAGAAGCCTAGGCTACAGTCCACGGGGTCGCAAAGAGTCGGACACGACTGAGCAAATGAACGGAACGGAATGGATACCCTGTGAACCTCACAGCACAGCTGTGATTCTCTATGTCAATATGTACAGGAGACAGGAAGCAAGACCATTGCCAAGGAAAAGAAATGCAGAAAAGCAGAATGGCTGTTTGAGGAGGCCTTACAAATAACTGTGAAAAAAAGAGAAGCCAAAAGCAAAGGAGAAAAGGAAAGTTATATCCATTTGAATGTAGAGCTCCAAAGAATAGCAAGGAGGGATAAGAAAGCCTTCCTCAGTGATCAATGCAAAGAAATAGAGGAAAAAAATAAAATGGGAAAGACTAGCAATCTCTTCAAGAAAACCAATTACCAAGGGAACATTTCATGCAAACATGGGCTCAATAAAGGACAGAAATGGTAGGGACCTAACAGAAGCAGAAGATATTAAGAAGAGGTGGCAAGAATACACAGAAGAACTGTGCAAAAAAGATCTTCACAACCCAGATAATCATGAGGGTGTGATCACTCACCTAGAGCCAGACATCCTGGAATGTGAATTAAAATGGGCCTTAGGAAGCATCACTAGGAACAAAGCTAGTGGAGGTGATGAAATTCCAGTTGAGCTATTTCAAATCCTAAAAGATGATGCTGTGAAAGTGCCTCACTCAATACGCCAGCAAATTTGGACAACTCAGCAGTGACCACAGGACTGGAAAATGTCAGTTTTCATTCCAATCCCAAAGAAAGGCAATGCCAAAGAATGTGCAAACTACTGCACAATTGCACTCATCTCACACACTAGCAAGGTAATGCTTAAAATTCTCCAAGCCCAGCTTCAACAATACATGAACTGTGAACTTCCAAATGTTCAAGCTGGTTTTAGAAAAGGCAGAGGCACCAGAGATCAAATTGCCAACATCCACTGGATCATGGAAAAAGCAAGAGAGTTCCAGAAAAGCATCTATTTCTGCTTTATTGACTATGCCACAGCATTTGACTGTGTGGATCACAATAAACTGTGGAAAACTCTGAAAGAGATGGGAATACCAGACCACCTGAGCTGACTATTGAGAAACCTGTATGCAGGTCAGGAAGCAACAGTTAGAACTGGACATGGAACAACAGACTGGTTCCAAATAGGAAAAGGAGCACGTCAAGACTGTATATTGTCACCCTGCTTATTTAACTTCTATGCAGAGTACATCAAGAGAAATGCTGGGCTGGAGGAAGCACAAGCTGGAATCAAGATTGCAGAGAGAAATATCAATAACCTCAGATATGCCGATGATACCACCCTTTGGCAGAAAGTGAAGAAGAAGTAAACAGCCTCTTGATGAAAGTGAAAGGGGAGAGTGAAAACATTGGCTTAAAGCTCACTCAATGTTCAGAAAACAAATGTCATGGCATCTGGTCCCATCACTTCATGGGAAATAGATGGGGAAACAGTGGAAACAGTGGCAGACTTTATTTTGGGGGGCTCTAAAATCACTGCAGATGGTGACTGAAGCCATGAAATTAAAAGACAGTTACTCCTTGGAAAAAAAGTTATGACCAACCTAGACAGCATATTAAAAAGCAGAGACATTACTTTGCCAATAAAGGTCTGCCTAGTCAAGCTATGATTTTTCCAGTAGTCATGTGTGGATGTGAGAGTTGGACTATAAAGAACGCTGAGCACTGAAGAATTGGTGTGTTTGAACTGTGGTGTTGGAGAAGACTCTTGAGAGTCCTTTGGACTGCAAGGAGATCCAACCAGTGCATCCTAAAAATCAGTCCTGGGTGTTCATTGGAAGGACTGATGTTGAAGCCGAAACTCCAATACTTTGGCCACCTGATTCAAAGAGCTTATCCATTGGAAAATACCCTGATACTGGGAAAGATTGAAGGTGAGAGGAGAAGAAGATGACAGAGAATGAGATGGTTGGATGGCATCACTGACTCAATGGACATGAGTTTGAGTAATCTCCAGGAGTTTGTGATGGACAGGGAGGCCTGGCATACTGCAGTCCATTTGGCACAGAGTTGGATACGAGTGAGTGACTGAACTGAACTGAACTGATGTCATTATGTGTCTTAGACCTCAGAACTAGGGAAAGCTGTGTTTCCTTTGATCAACTCTTGTCTTCATCTTGGGAAGAGTTGGGAACTTGTTACTGATTCTTTTTCTTTACCACTGTGTTCTCAGTGAAACTGTGAGCTGAATTGGCAGCCCATAGCCAACAGTTGTATATACACTGGGATTTATTTTTCTCTGTCTTTACTCTAAATTTTTTTAAAGTAGTTAACCTTCAATTTCAATTGGTTTTAGTGTAAATTTCATTCAATATTATTATCATGTATATGGTATTTACAGTTTGAAATGATAATGATTGCATTTTTGTCATGCTCAGTCATTCAGTCTTACCCAAATCTTTGCGACCCCGTGGATAATAAGATTCATGTTAAATGCATAGTTTCATCTCACAGAGTAAAAATTGATTTCTGCATGTTATTGTGTGGCAGCCAAAGAAATAAAATTGTCTCATTGTAGGGTTGTCACTCATCTTCACATGAATACAAAATGGAAAGGAGAAGTCTCCAGGATCAGGTGGGAGGACCAACTCAAAGATATCTGTTGTGGTTTTTGTTCTCATAGAATGGTAAGAAGGCTGTGGCCCTCCTTACAATAGTCACCTTTGACCCTTCCTCTGTAGTCTCTCATCACTAGGGAGAGTGGATTTCCACAGAAGATTTAACAAAATGACAGTTGGCCTTCTCCACCCTTGATGTCTACAAAAGGACATTGATTTTTGTCTCCCCGATGTATAGAATGCCAGGAATAGACCTTCATAAAGCCCCTGCCAAGTGCCAGCACCAGCTCCAGTAATCCATACCCCCAGGGATTCTGTAGGCATACCCTAGCCTCTGTTTTATCCTGGACCCAGAACCAGTAAGTAATTTCTGCACTTTGGATGACTTAAACCTTCTGGGCCTCAGATTCTTTTTCTTCATAATTGGAATAATTTCTCAGAGCCCTTTAAACTCAAAGTATATAAAGATGGGAGTTTTGCTTGATCTCTCCTGATAATTGCTAGTCAGGCTCACAACCAAAATATTTTCTAACATTCCGTATTTTCTGTATTTCTATTATTTTAATTTATTGATCTTATTTCATTCTTTAACTCTTGCATGTCCTAAAATGTATTGAACATGTTTCCCTCTGCATCCAATGTCATGGAATGAACTTCAGTTGTGTTGTAACTATGAAGCCCAGAGACATTTTGGAAAGTCCCTACTATTCCATTCATTTAACCATAATTACTTCGAAATTCAGCAGACATGTTTATTATAAAAGCTATTAAAGATGGTATCTATGTACAGATGGGCTTTGCTGGTGGCTCAGATGATAAAGAATCTGTTGGCAATGCAGGAGACCCAGGTTCGATCCCTGGGTTGGGAAGATTCCCTGGAGAAGGGAATAGCTACCCACTTCATTATTCTTGCCTGGAGAATTCCATGGGCAGAGGAGCCTAGTTGGCTACAGTCCATGGTGTTGCAAAGAGTTGGATACAATTGAGGAACTAATACTTTCACTATCATGGACAAATAGATTTCTTACTTTGTCTTCTTGCTTCTTTTCCTTTCTCTAGTTTGTGTCTTGTCAGTTACCCTGTTCTTCAGGTGATAAATGCAATCCTTCATTATTAGTTCATTAGGTTTATGCCTCTCAAGTCTACAGCATCCATTAGTTGGTGAGATAAATTGTTTTCATGTCTGTTGCATTCTGCCATCTTTTCATAACATTGTAAATTTTTCTGTCTGCATCTCACACGCTAGTAAAGTCATGCTCAAAATTCTCCAAGCCAGGCTTCAGCAATATGTGAACCGTGAACACCCAGATGTTCAAGCAGGTTTTAGAAAAGGCAGAGGCACCAGAGATCAAATTGCCAACATCTGCTGGATCATGGAGAAAGCAAGAGAGTTCCAGAAAAACATCTATTTCTGCTTCATTGACTATGCCAAAGCCATTGACTGTGTGGATGACAATAAACTGTGGAAAATTCTGAAAGAGATGGGAATCCCAGACCACCTGACCTGCCTCTTGAGAAACCTGTATGCAGGTCAGGAAGCAACAGTCAGAACTTTACACAGAACAACAGACTGGTTCCAAATAGGAAAGGGAGTGCGTCAAGGCTGTATATTGTCACCTTGCTTATTTAACTTATATGCAGAGTACATCATGAGGAACGCTGGGCTGGAAGAAGCAGAAGCTGGAATCAAGATTGCTGGGAGAAATATCAATAATCTCAGATATGCTGATGACACTACCCTTATGGCAGAAAGTGAAGAGGAACTCAAAAGCCTCTTGATGGAAGTGAAAGAGGAGAGTGAAAAGGTTGGCTTGAAGCTCAACATTCAGAAAACAAAGATCATGGCATCTGGTCACATCACTTCATGGGAAATAGATGGAAAAACAGTGGAAATAGTGTCAGACTTTATATTTTTGGGCTCCAAAATCACTGCAGATGCTGATTGCAGCCATGAAATTAAAAGACGCTTGCTCCTTGGAAGGAAAGTTATGATCAACCCTGATAATATATTAAAAAGCAGAGACATTACTTTGCCAACCAAGGTCCGTCTCGTCGAGGCTATGGCTTTTCCCGTGGTCATGTATGGATGTGAGAGTTGGACTGTGAAGAAAACTGATCGCCGAAGAATCGATGCTTTTGAACTGTGGTGTTGGAGAAGACTCTTGAGAGTCCCTTGGACTGCAAGGAGATCCAACCAGTCCATTCTAAGGGAGATCGATCCTGGGTGTTCATTGGAAGGACTGATGCTAAAGCTGAAACTGCAATACTTTGGTCACCTCATGCGACGAGTTGACTCACTGGAAAAGACTCTGATGCTGGGAAGGGTTGGGGGTGGGAGGAGAAGGGGACGACCGAGAATGAGATAGCTGGATGGCATCACCGACTCTGTGGACATGAGTTTGAGTGAACTCTGGGAGTTGATGATGGACAGGGAGGCCTGGCGTGCTGTGATTCATGGGGTCGTGGAGAGTCAACTGAACTGAACTGAACTGAACTGAATTTTATGTTAAGGACTCATCTTTGGTCTTCAATTTTATATTGAATCAATATTAATATGATTGAGTATTTTAACATTTTACTTAAATTGTATTTAAAATTTAATTTTTAAAAGTACCATTTGCTAAAAATATCTTACTTTCAGCTATAAAAGGATTTATATTATTTGACTTCTGTTATTTCTTTATAATATCTGGTTACATATCCTTTAGAGTGAGAATGAAGAAAGGCTTATTACTTAAATCAAAAGAAGTTAGAATCCTATTTTTGTAATGTAGAACATTATATATTATATTGTCCCAAACTCCAATTTTGAGATATGAAAATCAAAGCCCCAAGTTTGATTCCCATGTCAAGGAGAATATTTGGCATAGCTAAGGTTATAAAATTTAAAACAGATTAAATAATGTTCACAGTTTTATTTTTAAAGTTCAAG
Source organism: Moschus berezovskii (assembly GCF_049115385.1). Classification (NCBI taxonomy): domain Eukaryota; kingdom Metazoa; phylum Chordata; class Mammalia; order Artiodactyla; family Moschidae; genus Moschus; species Moschus berezovskii. The sequence continues at coordinate 73,710,168 of NC_142466.1, read as the reverse complement.
CAACATATAAAACTATGAGGAAGAAATAGGAAAAGAAGTCATTCCAATCCATTTCTAAGAATTCCATTTGTTACATTTCTTCCCAGGTGACTTTTATTGGAGAGTCATGAAAAAATAGTTAAAACATCATTTTATTTATAAAGTTACTAATTGTGTTGAGTTGTAAAAATAATCTTATATGAACAGAATATTAGCAATTTTATTTGCTGTGAAGGAATCACTTAATTTAAATATTTCTTCAACACAATACGTGTTAGTGCCCCCAAATATTTCTACAGATTATGATAAAAAAAGTTTTGAAGAATAGTAATAAAATGGAGTATTTCTCTTGTTTAGATTTTCAAACCTTTTTGAAAATTATTTTTCGTTGTGGAAAAATACACATGACTAAAAATTTACCATCTTAACCATTTTTTTAATAAAGGATAATTGCTTTACAGAAATTTTATTGTTTTCTGTCAAACCTCAACCTGAATCAGCCATAGGTATACATATATCCCTTCCCTTTTGAACTTCCCTTCCATCTCCCTCCCCATCCCACCCCTCTGCTGCTGCTGCTAAGTCACTTCAGTCGTGTCCAACTCTGTGTGACCCCATAGACAGCAGCCCATCAGGCTCCCCCATCCCTGGGATTCTCCAGGCAAGAACACTGGAGTGGATTGCCATTTCCTTCTCCAATGTGTGAAAGTAAAAAGGGAAAGTGAAGTCGCTCAGTCATGTCTGACTCACAGCGACCCCATGGACTGTAGCCTACCAGGCTCCTCCGTCCATGGGATTTTCTAGGCATGAGTACTGGAGTGGCTTGCCATTGCCTTCTCTGTCCCACCCCTCTAGGTTGATGCAAAGAAGCTGTTTGAGTTTCCTTAGCCATACAGAAAATTCCTGTTGGATCTATTTTACATATGGTAATATAAGTTTCCATGTTACTCTTTCCATACATCTCACCCTCTCCTACCCTCACCCCATGTCCATAAGTCTATTTTCTATGTCTGTTTATCCATTACTGCCCTGTAAGTAAATTCTTCAGTACCATTTTTCTAGACTCTGTATATATGTGTTAGAATACAGTGTTTATCTCTTTCTGACTTACTTCACTCTGTACAATAGGTTCTAGGTTCATCCATCTCATTAGAACTGACTCAAAGGTGTTCCTTTTTATGGTTGAGTAATATTCCATTGTGTGTATGTACCACTACTTCTTTATCCATTCATCTATTGATAGGCGTCTAAGTTGTTTCCATGTTCTAGCTATTGTAAATAGTGCTGCAATGAACAATGGGTTACATGTGTCTTTTTCAATTTTGGTTTCCTGCAAATGAACTGGGTTATATGCTGGGTTATATGGTGGTTTTATTCCTAGTTTTTTAAGGAATCTCCGTACCATCTTCGATAGTGGCTGTATCAATTTACATTCCCACCAACAGTACAAGAGCATTCCCTTTTCTCCACACCCTCTCTAGCATTTATTATTTGTAGACTTTTTGATGATGGCCATTCTGACTGGTGTGAGGTGATATCTCATTGTGGTTTTGATTGGCATTTCTCTAATAATAAGTGACGTTGAGTATCTCTTCATGTGTTTGTTAGCCATCTGTATGTCTTCTTTGGAGAAATGTCTGTGTAGGTCTTTTTCCCACTTTTTGATTGGGTTGTTTGCTTTTCTGGCATTGAGGTGTATGAGTTGCCTGTATATTTTGAAAATTAACCCTTTGTCAGTTGTTTCATTTGCTATTGTTTTCTCCCATTCTGAGGGTTGTCTTTTCACCTTGCCTATAGTTTCCTTTGCTTTTCAAAAGCTTTTAAGTTTAATCAGGTCCCACTTGTTTACTTTTGTTTTTATTTTCATTACTCCAGGAGGTAGGTCATAGAGGATCTTGCTTTGATTTACGTCATTGAGTGTTCTGCCTCTGTTTTCCTCTAAGAGTTTCATAGTTTCTGGTCTTACATTTAGGCCTTTAATCCATTTTGTGTTTTTCTTTGTGTATTGTGTTAGGAAGTGTTCTAATTTCATTCTTTTACATATAGCTGTCCAGTTTTCCCAGAACCATTTATTGACGAGGCTGTCTTTGTCCCATTGTATATTCTTGCCTCCTTTGTCAAATATAAGGTACCCATATGGCTCAGAGGTTAAAGCATCTGCCTCCAATGCGGGAGACCCAGGTTCGATCCCTGGGTCGGGAAGATCCCCTGGAGAAGGAAACGGTAACCCACTCCAATATTCTTGCCTGGAGAATCCCGTGGACGGAGAAGCCTGGTAGGCCACAGTCCACGGGGTCGCATAGAGTCAGACACGACTGAGCGACAGAACGGAACGGATAGGTGCATGAGTTTATTTCTGAGCTTTCTATCTTGTTCCATTGGTCTATATTTCTGTTTTTGTGCCAGTCCCATACTGTCTTGATGACTGTAACTTTGCAGTATAATCTGAAGTCAGGAAGGTTGATTCCTCCAGCTCTTTCTCAAGACCTCTTTGGCTGTTCTGGGTCTTTTGTGTTTCCATATGAACTGTGAAATTTTCTGTTCTAGTTCTGTGAAAAATGCCATTGGTAATTTGATAGGGATTGCATTGAATCTGTAGATTGCATTCAGTGATACAGTCTTTTTCACAATATTGATTCTTTCTACCTAGGAACACAGAATATCATCTCTCCATCTGTTTATGCCATCTTTGATTTCTTCCATTAGTGTCTTATAATTTTCTGCATACGGTTCTTTTGTCTCCTTAGGTAAGTTTATTCCTCGATATTTAATTATTTTTGTTGCAATGGTGAATGGGACTGATTCCTTAATTTCTCTTTCTGATTTTTTCATTGTTAATATATAGAATTGGGAGTGTTTTCTGTGTATCGATTTTGTATCCTGCAACTTTGTTAAATTCACTGATTAGCTCTAGTTATTTTCTGATACTATCTTTAGGGTTTTCTATGTAAGGCATCATATCATCAGTGAGAGCTTTACTTCTTTTCCAATCTGGATTCCTTTTATTTCTTTTTCTTCTCTGATTGCTGTAGCTAGGACTTCCAGAACTATCTTGAATAATAGTAGGGAAAGTGGGCACCCTTGTCTTTTTCCTGATCTTAGGGGGAATGCTTTCAGTTTTTCAACATTGAGTATAATGTTTGCTGTAGGCTTATCATATATGATCTTTACTATGTTGAGGTAGGTTCTTTCTATGCCCATTTTTTGAAGAGTTTTAATCATAAATGGGTGCTGAATTTTTTCAAAGGCTTTTTCTGCATCTATTGAGAAGATCATATGGTTATTATCTTTCAGTTTGTTAATATGGTGTATCACATTGATTTATTTGCACATATTGAAGAAACCTTGTATCTCTGGAATAAACCCAATTTGATCATGGTGTATGAGCTTTTTGATGTGTTGCTGAATTCTGTTTGCTAAAATTTTGTTAAGGATTTTTGCATCTATGTTTATCAGTGATATTGGCCTGAAGTTTTCTTTTTTTGTGTGTTGTCTTTGTCTGGTTTCAGTATCAAGGTAATGGTGGCCTTACAGAAAGAGTTTGGAAGTGTTCCTTCCTCTGCAATTTTTGAAAGAGTTTTAGAAGGATATGCATTAGCTCTTCTCTAACTGTTTGATAGAATTTTCCTGTGAAGCAACCCGGGCTTTTGTTTTTTGGAAGATTTTTGATCACAGCTTTAATCTCAGTGCTTGTAATTTGGTTGTTAATAATTTCTCTTTGTTCCTGGTTCAGTCTTGGAAGATCAAACTTTTGTAAGAATCTATCCATTTCTTCCAGGTTATCCATTTTATTTCCATATAGTTGTTCATAATAGCCTCTTATTATCCTTTGTATTTCTGCATTGTCTGTTGTTACCTCTCCTTTTTCATTTCTAATTTTGTTCATTTGATTCTTCTCTCTTTTTTTCTTGATATGTCTGGCCAAAGATTTGTCAATTTTGCTTATCTTCTCAAAGAACCAGTTTTTAGTTTTATTAATCTTTACTACTGTTCCCTTCATTTATTTTTCATTTATTTCTGCTCAAATCTTTATGATTTCTTTCCTTCTACTAATTTTGGGCCATCTTAACCATTTTTAAGTGTACAGTTCTGTAGTGTTAAGCACATTATCATTGTTACACAACCAGTTTTCAGAACTCTTTATCTTGCAGAAATGAAATTATATACTCATTAGACAACAACTTCCCATTGTCCTTTCCCCACCTCCTGGAAACCACTATTCTACTTTCTGTCTCCATGAATTGCCTTCTCCAGTTACCTCATAAAAGTGAAATCATGCAGTATTTGTCTTTTTGAGATTGGTTTGTTATATTTAGCATAATGCCTGCAAAGATCATCCATGTTGTAGCATATGATAGAATTTCTTTCTTTTTTAAAAAAAGGGGGGGGGGAGTATCATTGCTCTACTGTGTTGGTTTCTTTTGTACAACAAAGTGAATCAGATATATGTATACATAAATCTCCTCCCTTTTGACCTCGTCCCCACTACACTTCATCCCACCTATCTAGTTTACACATGGTAGCATATGTATGTCAGTCCCAATGTCCCAATTCATCTCACTCCCCTTCTGTCTGTCCCAAGTCCACATGTCCATTCCCTATGTGTATGTCTGTATTCTTGCCTTGTAAATGGTTCATCTGTACCATTTTTCTAGATTCTACATGTAAGTGGTAATATATACCTTTTTTCTCTTTCTGACTTACTTCACTCCATATCGCAGACTCTAGGTCCATCAAAGTTTCTACCAAAGACCCAATTTCATTCCTTTTTATAGCTGAGTAATATTCCATTGTATGTATATATCACAATTTGTTTATCCATTCATCTGTCAATGGATATTTGTGTTGCTCTCAATTCTTGGCTACTATGAATAATGCTGCTTTGAATATGGGTGTACAATATCTCTTCACAACCCTGTTTTCAGCTATTGTGGGTATATACTTGGAAGTGAAATTGCTGGACTATGTGGTAATTCCTTTTTTAACTACTTGAGAAATCAGCATATTGTTTCAATAGTAGCTACACCATTTTCACCCCCAAGAACAGTGAAAGAATTCCAATTTCTCCACATCCTTGCCAACATTGCTCATTTTCTGTCTTGTTTTTGAAGGTGACTCTTCTAATGGGTGTGAAATATTATCTCTTTGTAGTTTTGGTTTACATTTTTCCTAATTATTGGTGACATTTAATATTTTTTATGTGCTTATTGACCATTTGTGTATCTTCTTTGGAGAAACATCTATTCAAATTCTTTGTCCATGTTTGTGTGTGGGAGTGGTCCATAGGCAAATTCCAAACACTATTTTATTGAAACACAATTTAAGAAGACTGTGAGAGTATGAAAGAGTAATGAGTAAATAATGAACGGAGGGGATCAAGGAGTGGGAAGACATAAATGGAAGGCACACACGGAACGATGGGCTGAGGGTTCCTAGATAGCCTATGCAATAAAGAGTATTGGAGAAAAAAATTCACTGTGCTCAGAAGAGACTGACATTTCTGTAGCCAAGGGGATAAGCAACCACTAAGATCAGTTTTAAACCCATTTAATCACTATCATGAGAGAACCTACTTATACTGCTACTGATAATTTTTTCCCAATAGCCAAGCTCAATCAATCCTAGCATGTGCAACTCTGGGACTCCATTGACCGCTGAAATACACACTTGCCATGGCCTCTGAGTCAGTTCAGTCGCTAAGTTGTGTCTGACTCTTTGTGACCCCATGGACTTCAGCAAACCAGGCTTACCTAACCTTCACTATCTCCTGGAGTTTGCTCAGATTCATGTCCATCGAGTTGGTGATTCTATCTAAACATCTCATCCTCTGTAACCCCCTTCTGCTCCTGCCATCAATTTTTCTCAGCATCAGAGTCTTTTCCAATGAGTCAGCTCTTCACATCAGATGGCCAGAATAGTGAAACTTCAGTTTCAGCATCAGTCCTTGCAATGAGTCAGAGTGGTTGTCTTCTCCAGTGAGTGAGGCCATGAGCTTTAAGTAGGACTCCCAGCTGACTTTATTAAGTATAATTTCACCCCTTGGGTTCAGATGCAGAGTAATGATTGCCTTTGCATCAGATTAAGACATAGTTCTCTTTCAAAGATTAATTGTCATTTATAGAATCATCAATGTCATTCTTTAATACTTCGGATTTTCTTTGAATTCTTTGTATGAGTACTTATCAGTTTCTTGTAATTAGAGGCTAACTTAGGAAGCGTCAGGAGGATCCCCTGGAGTAGGAAATGGCAACTCAATCCAATATTCTCGCCTAGAGAATTCCATGTACAGAGGAGCCTGGTGGGCTATAGTCCATGGGGTCACAAAGAATCAGACATGACTGAGCATGCATGCATGCACATACACACATTAGAAACTGTAGTTACTGTGATTAAGTTGAGAGCTGCCTTTTGGGAAAAAAAAAAGTCAAATAATGCTGCAGTGAAAGTTTTCCTCAAATAGGCAAGCTTACTAATGTTTATAAGGTTAAACACATTCAAACTTAAATAGTGAATAAAAATTGGCAGCTTGGAGACCATTGGTCTTATCTCCTCCCCAGATCACAGCAGGGTCAGTTCTCTCTATTTTTTACTTGGTGAAAGGCTATGTCCATGCAGTTTAACTACACAGCAGTTTACATGCAAACTTGCAGTTAATATTTTTGTTATATTCCCTGATCAGCCTGCATGTAATTTTTAGTCAGATTAAAAACTGATAGAAAATGTCCACAAACCATGATCATCTTAACTGTTGAATTTGTCTTTGTTTCACACATATTTCAGAAATAAACCCTTCCTTTGTATTTATTGGGCTTCCCTGGTGGCTCAGATGGTAAGGAATCTTCCTGCAAAGCAGGAGACCTAGCTTCAATCCCTGAATAGGGAAGATCCGCTGGAGAATGGAATGACTACCCACTCCAGTACCCTTGCCTTGAGAATTCTATGGACAGAGGACCCTTGCAGGCTACAGTCCCAGGGGTTGCAAAGAGTCAGAACTGAGCACACAAACACACCTTTGTTTTTATAGATCTGGAATAGTCCTTGTCTTTTTTTTTTTTTTTTAATGTGGACCATTAAAGTCTTTCTTGAATTTGTAACAATATTGTTTCTGTTGTTTATATTCTGGCTTTTTGGCCATGGCTTCCCTGGTGGCTCACATGGTAAAGAATCTGCCTGCAATGTAGGAGACGTGGTTCAGTCCTTGGGTTGGGAAGATCTGAAAAAGGGAAGGGCTACTCACTCCAGTATTCTTGCCTGGAGAATTCTATGGATAGAGGAGCCTGGTAGTCTACAGTCCATAGGGTTGCAAAGAGTCAGACTTGACTGAGCAGTTAACACTTTCAGGTTTTGGGCCATGCCTGGTTAGGGATCTTAGTTCCCTAACCAGGGATTGAACCTGTGATTTTTGCATTGTAAGTGTGGAGTCTTAACCACTGGACAGACAGAGAAGTCTTAAACTGTTCAATTTCTAATGTTAATTTGCAAATATATCCCAGTTTTTGTAAAAATGCAAAAATTTTGTCTTACATTTCTTTAAGTTTTTAAACATATTCTAGCTCTTAAAAAGTGGAATTGATATGACTTACATGAGCTTCAAGAACACATTCATCTCAATTTATCTCCTCCATCTACCCAGTTTGTGCTCCAAGTCAGCTCTTCTCCTGCATTTTGAGGGGTTCCTAGAATGAGACTAGATGTAGCCATTTAAAGGAGGCTGTGGGGGAGCCCTGCTGAGGAGAAACTAATGCTAATGACTCATCATCCTCCTTAATGAACCCATGTTGCGCTGGCTGAGACACAAAGTAGAGAATGGCTTTGGGGATACAGCAACTGAGGCGAATCCTGAGGGGACCAAGAGGAGACTGTCAGGCAGAGAAGGACACTCTGGAATTCAAAAATATGCATCTAGATGGCTAAAAAATAATTCTGGATGTTTGTACACCAAAAATATCCTGTGGATTTCAGGTGACTCTAATCTAAAGACCAAGCCCATGAAGGAAATTGAAGCCTCTTTCTTGGCCTGTTGTAGGCCAACTTCCAACCCAGAGTGGGACAGCATCCTCCCTTTTTCCATTAACTGCTTTGCCTGGGCCTCTACTGTCCTCTTGTTCTACTACACAGATGAGTTGGGAGCCTGTGCACTTGACAGGGGGCTCCATTAACCTGAGGGCCCCATGAAGTGTGGACAGTGGCCCCTGGCCCTCAGTCAGGATCCAGAAAGCAACACTGTCTCTTTGGAAGCCAAAGGTCCTGTGTTGTGGGGCCCATACTTTCAGTCTCTCCTGGGATCAGAGGTGTACTCTGAGGATCCATTATTTTATAAGGGAGCCAGGTGATTCAGTTAACCCAGGGCAAGCATGTACCTGTTTGATAGCCACATCATGGTCTGGGTAGATCTGTCAGGGCCAGTCAAAGCATATTAGATACTAGGACTCATATTCAGCTTGTCTGCTTCTATGATGTCAGGAGGGGCTGGGACAGAGGAGGCATACAATTTTAAGTTCTTCTCAATAAGACTGTGAACATGACACCCTTGGGGGGATGCTCCATGCTCCAGCCAGCACGGTTCCTGTGACAATTTGCTCTTGTACCTGGGGCCAGTTTTGAGCAGTTAGTCAGCTTCAGAAAGCCTGACTTTCTCCACACATGACTGTGTCTGGGACAGGAACCTGAGCTCACGGGGAGAGTAAGTATGAACAGTTCCTACATGCCAGACTGCCTCTCTCTTTCCAAAAAAAAAAAATTGCACTTAATTCCCACACTGACCTGGAGAGGTCAGGCTGATTGTCTTCTGTTTTATCCCAGAAAATCTAAACTGAGAAAAGTTATGAGACTTGCTTAAGTTGTGCAAACAATAAAAATGGCAAAACCAGGGTTTGTCTGTTCATGCATTCATTCATTTCATAAACCTTACTGAGTGCCTATTAAGTTCTCGGCAATGTTTTGGGCACTGAAAATACAGCAGGGAGTGAACAGTGAACAGTAATAAGTATAACTCTAGCGTTTAGGCTAGTTGTCCATACTGTATATGTAAATTTGTAATTTATCAGTATTCAGACAGTACTGAGGGATATTAAACTGGATGAACTTAACTGAGAGAATGAGTGTTGAGAAGGAGAAGAAGAAGAAGGAAGAGGAAGAGGAGGAGCTGAAAGGTGAGGGGAGGAGAGGAGAGGAGAAGAAAAGGGAGAAGACAGGGAAGAAGAAGATGAGGATCAAGAAGAGGAGGAGGAAGCAGAGGGGAAGATGGGAAAATATCCAAAGCTTGAACCCTGCCCCCCCCCCCAAGTTTAAAGATCCCAGAGATGAGGAGAAAGCAGCACAGAGTATAAAAACAGTGGTCAGGGTGTCAGAAGGAAAGCTGGGAGACGTGTTCTGGAGCCCAAGTTAGGAAAGGGCATCCGAGAAGAGAGTGTGTTCAACAGCCCATATGGTGTTGGTGATTCTAGGAAGATGAGACCTGAGAAGCAATCTTTTGATTTAATAATGCAGAGGTCATTGTGACCTTGACAAGAACAGCTCCAAAAGATGATATTGAATTGAGTTCAAGGGAGAATGAAAGAATGATTAAAAATAATCACATACCTTTCTTGTGTAAGTTTTGCTGTAAAGGAGGAGAGATGTGGGGAGATAGGGCTGGAGCTATGGAGGATGAGGAGAAGAGACTAGAAGGGAATGCAAGTTTGATTTCTTGTTGTATTCTCTCCAGATCAGTGGAAGGGGAAAATGATGCAGACGGAAGGAGAATTCCTGGTGAGTGAGAGAAGAGCCCCAGGTGATTGTGGGGCTGTTCCCAGACAGTCAAAGTCAGCTCACCCACCATAACAGGACAGAAGATAAGTGGGGGCACATGCTATGGTCGGGGGGAGACTTTGGCAATTTTTCATCCAATTAATGTCTATGTTCTTAGAAATCAAGCAATTTGATTCTGGTCTTTCAGTACCAGTAGATGGATTATCCTAATTCAATTTTCCTTTAGAAAAGCTTATTTTGAGGTTCTCAATGATTTGACCATAAATTAAAATCTTCCAAGGTATCAAGTCTATTTGTGATTCTAGTTAGACAATGGAGTTATTTTGTGACATGTGAACATTTATGGTAAACAACTGTATAACATTTTGCTATTTTCATAAGGGAAAAGAGAACTGCTGTTTGTATGATTAAATCAACCCAAGAAAATGGGATTTCCAACTATCTGATATTTGCTTTCTGTTCATACTCAAATGTGACAGCCCCATTTTTCACTCAAATAATGAATTATTATGTACTAGTCTGGATTCTTCAGAGAAATAGAAGCAATCTGATATGTATAGAGAGATTTATTATTAGAAATTGGCTCATGTGGTTATGAAGACTGAGAAGTCCTAAGATTTGCAGTCAGCTAGCTGACAGCCTAGGAGAGCTGACGATAAGGTTCTGGCCCAAGTCCAAAGGCCTGAGAAGCAGAACTGCTGATGGTGTGAGTTATAGCCTCAGCCCAAATCCAAATGCAGGAGAAGACCAATATTCCAGCTTGAAGACAGACAGAGAAAGCAAATTCTCTCTTATTGCATCTTCTTGGTTTTCTATTCAGGTCTTTAATATGTTGGTTGATGCCCACTTACATTGGAAAGGGCAATCAGTTTTATTCAGCCTACCAACCAAATCTAACCTTATCCAGAAACACCCTTACAGATGCATCCAGAATGATATTTAACCAAATATCTGGTCACCAGTGGCCCAGTCAAATTGACACATAAACATGAACATCATAAATTGATACACATGAAAATAAGTATAAAATGCATATTTAAGAGAAACTGATGGCCTTTGTTAAAGGTTGAGGCCATTCAAAGTACAGAAAATCATCAGAATATCATTGGTAAATAATCAGAACATGGAAATGTTCTGTATCTTAATTCCTTGGGTACTCATATAATCTATAACAATATGTGTGTGCATGCTCTTTCGCTAAATCATTTCTAACTCTTTCCCACCTCATGGACTGTAGCCAGCCAGGCTTCTCTGTCCATGGGATTTCCTAGGCCAGGATACTGGAGTGGGTTGCCATTTCCTTCTCTAGGGGATCTTTTCAACCCAGAGATTGAATCCACATCTCCTGCATTGGCAGGCAGATTCTTTACCACTCAGCCACCAGGGAAGCCTATATACAAAGAGGAAGAAAACATCTTTGGAAATTAAGACAAAAAGACCTCTCCTTTTTTGTTAGTTCTCTTTTTCTTTTTGTTGTTAGCTATACCTCGATGCATGTGGGATCTTAGCTATTCAACCAGGGATCAAACCTGTACCCCCTGCAGTGGAAACACAGAGTCTTAACCCCTGGACTGCCAGTGCAGTGCCAAGAAAAAAAGATCTTATGTTAGGAAATGCATTATTTTGTTCAGTTCAGTTCAGTTCAGTTCAGTCGCTCAGTCGTGTCTGACTCTCCGCGACCCCATGAATCACAGCACGCCAGGCCTCCCTGTCCATCACCAACTCCCGGAGTTCACTTAAACCCACGTCCACAGAGTCGGTGATGCCATCCAGCCATCTCATTCTCGGTCGTCCCCTTCTCCTCCAGCCCCCAACCTTTCCCAGCATCAGAGTCTTTTCCAGTGAGTCAACTCGTCGCATATTTTGTTATGGCTGCCATAACAAAATTGCCACAGACCAGACGATTTAAATAACAGAAATTTGTTTTCTCACAGTTCTGGAAGCTGGAAGTCCAAGATCAAAGTGTCAGCAGGTTTGGTTTCTTCTGAGGGCTGTCACAGAAAGATCTGATCCAGGTCCCTCTCTTTGGCTTACATTTGACTCCCTTGTCCCTGCCTTGTCCCTACACGTCCAATCTGTGCCCGCAAGTCCCCATGTCTCTGTGTGTCTGAATTTCTCTTCTTAATAAGAAACTAATCATACTGGATTAAGGCTCACCCTAACAGCCTCAGTTCAGTTCAGTTCAGTTCAGTCGCTCAGTTGTGTCCAACTCTCCGTGACCCCATGAATCACAGCATGCCAGGCCTCCCTGTCCATCACCAACTCCCGGAGGTCACTCAAAGTCATGTCCACAGAGTCGGTGATGCCATCCAGCTATCTCATTCTCCGTCGTCCCCTTCTCCTCCCACCCCCAACCTTTCCCAGCATCAGAGTCTTTTCCAGTGAGTCAACTCGTCACATGAGGTGGCCAAAGTATTGCAGTTTCAGCCTTAGCATCAGTCCCTCCAATGAACATCCAGGATTGATCTCCTTTAGAATGGACTGGTTGGATCTCCTTGCAGTCCAAGGGACTCTCAAGAGTCTTCTCCAACACCACAGTTCAAAAGCATCGATTCTTCAGCGATCAGCTTTCTTCACAGTCCAACTCTCACATCCATACATGACCACAGGAAAAACCATTGCCTTGACTAGACGGACCTTGGTTGGCAAAGTAATGTCTCTGCTTTTTAATATACTATCAAGGTTGGTCATAACTTTCCTTTCAAGGAGCAAATGTCTTTTAATTTCCTGGCTGCAATCAGCATCTGCAGTGATTTTGGAGCCCAAAAAAATAAAGTCTGACACTGTTTCCACTGTTTTTCCATCTATTTCCCATGAAGTGATGGGACCAGATGCCATGATCTTTGTTTTCTGAATGTTGAGCTTCAAGCCAACCTTTTCACTCTCCTCTTTCACTTTCATCAAGAGGCGTTTGAGTTCCTCTTCACTTTCTGCCATAAGGGTAGTGTCATCTGTATATCTGAGGTTATTGATATTTCTCCCGGCAATCTTGATTCCAGCTTGTGCTTCTTCCAGCCCAGCGTTCCTCATGATGTACTCTGCATATAAGTTAAATAAGCAAGGTGACAATATACAGCCTTGACGCACTCCTTTTCCTATTTGGAACCAGTCTGTTGTTCCATGTACAGTTCTGACTATTGCCTCCTGACCTGCATACAGGTTTCTCAAGAGGCAGGTCAGGTGGTCTGGGATTCCCATCTCTTTCAGAATGTTCCACAGTTTATTGTGATCGACACAGTCAAAGGCTTTGGCATAGTCAATGAAGCAGAAATAGATGTTTTTCTGAAACTCTCTTGCTTTCTCCATGATCCAGCGGATGTTGGCAATTTGATCTCTGGTGCCTCTGCCTTTTCTAAAACCTGCTTGAACATCTGGGAGTTCACGGTTTACATACTGCTGAAGCCTGGCTTGGAGAATTTTGAGCATGACTTTACTAGCGTGTGAGATGAGTGCAATTGTGTGGTAGTTTGAGCATTCTTTGGCATTGCCTTTCTTTGGGATTGGAATGAAGACTGACCTCTTCCAGTCCTGTGGCCACTGCTGAGTTTTCCAAATCTGCTGGCATATTGAGTGCAGCACTTTCAGAGCATCATCTTTCAAGATTTGAAATAGTTCAACTGGAATTCCATCACCTCCACTAGCTTTGTTAGTAGTGATGCTTTCTAAGGCCCACTTGACTTCACATTCCAAGATGTCTGGCTCTAGGTCAGTGATCACGTTATCGTGACTATCTTGGTCGTGAAGATCTTTTTTGTACAGTTCTTCTGTGTATTCCTGCCACCTCTTCTTAATATCTTCTGCTTCTGTTAAGTCCATACCATTTCTGTCCTTTATCGAGCCCATCTTTGCATGAAATGTTCCTTTGGAATCTCTAATTTTCTTGAAGAGATCTCTTGTTTTTCCTAGTCTGTTGTTTTCCTCTATTTCTTTGCATTGATCACTGAGGAAGTCTGAAATTATAATCACAGGAAACTAGCTGATCTGATCACATGGACCACAGCCGAATGTGGTCCACTGGAGAAGGGAATGGCAAACTACTACAGTATACTTGCCTTGAGAACCCCATAAATGCCGGCCCCGGCAGCGCAGATGGGAGAGACGCCGGCCGCGGCGCAATGAATCACACAAATAGGTGCGGCCGTGAGGAGCTACCCCACACCTGAGGCCAGGGCCGGCAGCCGAGAGGAGCTGCCCCACGTCCAACAGGCGGTGGCTGCGCGGGAGCAGGAGGGCCGAGAGGAGCTACTCCACGTTCAAGGTCAGGAGGGGCGGCCTTGAGGAGATACCCCTCATCCAAGGTAAGGTACAGCGGCTGCACTTTGCTGGAGCGGCTGTGAAGAGATTTTCCACAACCAAGGTAAGAGAAACCCAAATAAGACGGTAGGTATTGCGAGGGGGCATCAGAGGGCAGACAAACTAACAGCCTCATTTTAATTTAATTACCTCTTTACAGTCCCTTTCTCCAACTATAGTGACATTCTAAAGTACTTGGGGTTAGAACTTCAACATATGAACTCAGAAAGAGGCAGTATGCAATTCAGGCAACTACAGAAAGTTTTGGAGAAGGAAATGGCAGCCCACTTCAGTATTCTTGCCTGGGAAATCCTATTGGCAGAGGAACCTGGCAGTCTATAGTCCATAGGGTCCCAAAGAGTTGGACATGACTGAACGACTAACACTTTCACAGAAAGTTTACTGACTCTATGATTTGGGGTTATTAATTTCTGATGGTCAATGACTTTGATGGTATTCCCAAACAATCTCCACTTCACAGTTACAAAATATTTAAAATACAATTTACCATATCATAACTTTCAAAATTGTTCTTCCTACATTTCTCCATTAGTTCTTGAGTTCACCAGGAGAATGATGGAAATGCCTATTTCAGACCAGATTTGTAACTCAGGCTTCCCTAGTGGCTCATATGGCAGAGAATCTGCTCACAATGCAGGAGACCTGGATTTGATCCCTGGGTCAGGAAGATCTCCTGGAGGAGGGCATGGCAACCCACTCCAGTATTCTTGTCCAGAAAATTCCATGGACAGAAGAGCCTGGAAGGCTCCATGGGGTCACAAAGAGTCAGACACAACTGGGCAACTAACACTTTCACTTTAGTAACTCAAGTTTCAGTGAGCTCATTACTGTGTCATGCACAGTTTTTAGATATTCCCTCCAAATTTTCACACTCCAAAAGGCAGAGTCTAGTTCCCCTCCCCTTGAATGTGGGATGGACTTAGTGACTCACAAGAAACAAGCATAGAATGGCAGAATTGATAATGTGTGATTAAGTCCAAAGGACAGTGCTGCTTCCTTCTTTTATTTCTTGGATTGTCCACTATACCATTTTGAGCTCTCAAACAACCCTATGGGTGCTATTTTGGAAGATAAATGAAGAGCATGCATCAAGGCATAGGAATCATGAGCCCTGTTGAATGAATAACATGAAAACTGAGAATTGACTGTTGGCTTTGCACATGTGACTTGATAATTGGTGATTTGACAAGAGTAGTTTTGGTGGCAATGGCAAGCCACTCCAGTACTCTTGCCTGGAAAATCCCATGGATGGAGGAGCCTGGAAGGCTGCAGTCCGTGGGGTCGCTAGGGGTCGGACACGACTGAATGACTTCACTTTCACTTTTCACTTTCACACATTGGAGAAGGAAATGGCAACCCACTCCAGTGTTCTTGCCTGGAGAATCCCAGGGACGGGGGAGCCTGGTGGGCTTCCGTCTATGGGGTCACACAGAGTCGGACACAACTGAAGTGACTTAGCAGCAGCAGCAGCAGCAGCAGTTTTGGTGGAATGTCAAAAGTGATTGGAGTGGATTTAAGAGAATATGGACAGAGAAGATTCAGAAAGAGTGAGTACAGAAAATCCTTTCAGGAAATTTTGGTGCAGAGAGGAGCAAAGTAGTCCATAGCTGGCTGAGGAAATGGGCCAAAAGAAGGTTTTATTTATTTATTGTCAGATGATAATAAACTTGGATGATATTAGAAATAATTCAAGGAAAAGTGAAAAATTGAGAAGGAGAGGAGATCCTTGATGAATCTTTGCCCTTAATTAGGTGCATGGAGAGATAGATCATCCTGTTATAAGGTGAGAAAGCCCAGTGTACAGAGGCAGATATTGGTGGACAGTTAAATACAAAAGGGGTAGCTTATGGAAATTCTCTACTGGTTTCTTCATGTTTCTAGTGAAGTGAAAGGCAAGGAAAAGAATAAGCTGAAAGTGAGGTTCATAAAGAGATTCTAGAGGTTAGAACAGTGAAAATGAAAGTGAATGTGCTAGTCTTTTAGTTGTGTCTGACTCTTTGCGACCCCATGGACTGTAGCCCACCAGGCTTCTCTCTCTACGGAATTCTCCAGGCAAGAATATTGGAATGAGTTGCAATTCCTTCCTCCAGAGGATCTTCCAGACCTAAGGATCGAACCTGGGTCTCCCCGATTGCAGGAAGACTCTTTACCAGGGAAAGAATCTGAGCCACCAGGGAAGCTCTAGAAGAGTAAGGGAAGGTTTAAAATGTGGTTGGACCTAGACTGTCACAGCAAGTAGTCAGATAGAGAAAAAACAAATATCATATGTTCACACATATATGTAGAATCTAGAAAAATGATACAGATGAATCTATTTGCAAAGTAGAAATCAGTTCATTTCAGTTCAATCGCTCAGTCATGTCTGACTCTTTGCGACCCCATGGACTGCGGCACACCAGGCCTCCCTGTACATCACCAATTCCCGGAGTTTACTCAAACTCATGTCCATTGAGTTGGTGATGCCATCCAACCATCTCATCCTCTGTCATACCCTTCTCCTCCTGCCTTCAATGTTTCCCAGCATCAGGGTCTTTTCAAATGAGTCAGTTCTTCACATCAGGTGGCCAAAGTATTGGAGTTTCAGCTTCTAATGAACATTCAGGACTGATTTCCTTTAGGATGGACAAGTTGGATCTCCTTGCAGTTCAAGGGACTCTCAAGAGTCTTCTCCAACACCACAGTTCAAAAGCATCTTTGGCGGTCAGCTTTCTTTATAGTTCAACTCTCACATCCATACATGACCACTGGAAAAACCATAGCCTTGACTAGGGAAGATCCCCTGGAGGAGGGCATGGCTACCCAGTCCAGTATTTTTGCCTGGAGGATCCCATGAACTGAGGAGTCTGCCAGACTACAGTCCATAGGATCACAAAGAGTTGGACAAAACTGAAGCGACTTAGCATGAATGCACATGGTACTGTCAGTTGAGTGCTAGAAAATGAAAGAGGAAGAAGACTGCATGTACTGGATGGGGCCACAGACTGTGGGATTTAGGAGGAGGGGTGATGAAGAGGAGACAGCAACAAGGCAGCAACAGAAGCTAAATAGAATTAGGGAATTGATCACTAAAGAAAATGCAGTGGTAGATATACTTGCCTAGTAATTTAGCTAAAGATGCTTAATTCTATTATTTGGGTAAATATTTGGGGGTGAATGTGTTTAATTTCTCCTTTAAAATGTTTACAGACATAATAAAGAACAAAGAACTGACTTCTAAACTTCTGAATCTAGAATTCAAAGAAGCAAACTGTTTTGAATGCTCATAAAATGGCTCAATAAAAGACAGAAATGGTAGGGACCTAACAGAAGCAGAAGATATTAAGAAGAGGTGACAAGAATACACAGAAGAACTGTGCAAAAAAGATCTTCATGACCCAGATAGTCATGATGGTGTGATCACTCACCTAGAGCCAGACATCCTGGAATGTGAAGTCAAGTGGGCCTTAGGAAGCATCACTACAAACAAAGCTAGTGGAGGTGATGGAATTCCAGTTGAGCTATTTCAAATCTTGAAAGATGATGCTGTGAAAGTGCTGCACTCAATATGCCAGCAAATTTGGAAAACTCAGCAGTGGCCACAGGACTGAAAAAGGTCAGTCTTCATTCCAGTCCCAAAGAAAGGCAATGCCAAAGAATGTTCAAACTATCACACAATTGCACTCATCTCACAAGCTAGCACAGTAATTCTCAAAATTCTCCAAGCAAGGCTTAAGCAATACATGAACTGTGAACTTCCAGATGTTCAAGCTGGTTTTACAAAAGGCAGAGGCACCAGAGATCAAATAGCCAACACCTGCTGGATCATGGAAAAAGCAAGAAGAGTTCCAGGAAAACATCTATTTCTGCTTTATTGACTATGCTAAAGCCTTTGACTGTGTGGATCATAATAAACTGGAAAATTCTGAAAGAGATGGGAATACCATACCACCTGACCTGCCTCTTGAGAAACCTGTATGCAAATCAGGAGGCAACAGTTAGAACTGGACATGGAACAACAGACTGGTTCCAAATAGGAAAAGGAGTACGTCAAGGTTGTATATTGTCACCCTGCTCATTTAATTTCTATGCAGAGTACATCATGAGAAATGCCGGGCTGGCAGAATCACAATCTGGAATCAAGATTGCTGGGAGATATATCAATAACCTCAGATATGCAGATGACACCACCCTTATGGCAGAAAATGAAGAAGAACTAAAGAGCCTCTTGATGAAAGTGAAAGAGGAGAGTGAAAACATTGCCTTAAAGCTCAACATTCAGAAAACTAAGATCATGGCATCCGGTCCCATCACTTCATGGCAAACAGTGGTTGACTTTATTTTGGGGGGCTCTAAAATCACTGCAGCCATGAAATTAAAAGACGCTTACTCCTTGGAAGGAAAGTTATGACCAACCTAGACAACATATTAAAAAACAGAGACATTACTTTGTCAACAAAAGTCCATCTAGTCAAGGCTATGATTTTTCCAGTAGTCATGTATGGATGTGAGAGTTGGACTATAAAGAAAACTGTACACCTGGGGCGGATTCATGTCAATGTATGGCAAAACCAACCAATATAATATTGTAAAATAATTAGCCTCCAATAAAAAAAAAAGTTAAAAAAAGAAAGCTGAGTGCTGAAGAATTGATGCTTTTGAACTATGGTGTTGGAGAAGACTCTTGAGAGTCCTTTGGACTGCAAGGAGATCCAATCAGTCCATTCTAAAGGAGATCAGTCCTGGGTGTTCATTGGTAGGACTGATTTTGAAGATGAAACTCCAATATTTTGGCCACCTGACGTGAAGAGCTGACTCATTTGAAAAGACCCTGATGCTGGGAAAGATTGAGGGCAGGAGGAGAAGGGGACGACAGAAGATGAAATGGTTGGATGAAATCACCAACTCAATGGACATGCATTTGGGTGGACTCCGGGAGTTGGCATTGACAGGGAGGCCTGGTGTGCTGTGGTTCATGGAGTCGCAGAGAGCTGGGCACGACTGAGCGACGAACTGAACTGAAAATGGCCATTCTTACCCAGAGGATTCTGGGAGGCAGAGTGAGTCTTTAAGGTCATTGGAGTTTTTGCGAGCATTGTGACATAATCAGGAAGGACCCTTAAGGCTCAGAGTCAAGAGTTGCTATTAAGAACTGTTGAGTATTTCTTATTTGAGCATCTATCAAGTTTATCCTTTCTAATGTTTGACTTTTTAGAGAAGGATGCAAGGTGACTCAGCTCATCTGAGTCAAGTTCCTACTTGAATGCACATCTACCAATGGCTGGGTTTTTTGCTCATTGGCTACTTCCTAACTCACCAGATAACTTTTTTGCATAGCAAGTTCATAAGTAGATCAGGCTCCTTACAATCTGCCCCAAACATGGATATCACCTTACAGACTGCAGAGGCCAATAGATCTTTGTGAGATGTGCAATGTCCCTCTACTTACCCCCAATATAGATCCTTTCACTAACAGCCTCTATGATGCTTTATCATCCAAAAGGGATTTTCCAAAAGGGAATTTAACATCGCTGACTATGAGGACTAAAGACACCAAAAAGAAATCAAAGCCAAGACATGGAAACTACTTAAATATCCCTTGCAGAGGAATGGATAAAGAAGATGAGGTACATATGTATAACGAAATATTACTCAGCCATTAAAAAGAATTTAAAAATGTCCTTTGCACCAATGTGGATGGATCCAGACTTTGTCCTACTGAGTAAAGTAAGTCAGACAGAGAAGGAGAAATATTATATGGTATTGCTTATATGCAGAAGCTAAAGAAATGGTACAAATGAACATATTTAAGAAGCAGAAGCAGACTCATAGACTTAGAGATTGAACCTATGGTTACCAGGGGGGAAAGAAAGAGGGAGGGATATTGGGGAGTTCAGGATTGACATGGACACACTGCTATATTTGGAATGGATGGCCAACAGGGACCTAATTTGTAGCACAGGAAACTGCTCAGTATTATGTGGCAGCCTAGATAGGAGGGGAGTTTGAGAAAGAATGGATGCATGTATGTGTGTGACTGAAACACTTTGCTGTACATCTCATATTAGCCTCAGTTCAGTTCAGTTGCTCAGTTGTGTCTGACTCTTTGCGACCCCATGAATCACAGCATGCCAAGCCTCCCTGTCCATCACCAACTCCCGGAGTTCACTTAAACTCATGTCCATCGAGTCGGTGATGCCATCCAGCCATCTCATTCTCTGTCATCCCCTTCTCCTCCCGCCCCCAATCCCTCCCAGCATCAGAGTCTTTTCCAGTGAGTCAACTCTTCACATGAAGTGGCCAAAGTATTGGAGTTTCAGCTTTAGTATCAGTCCTTCCAATGAACACCCAGGATTGATCTCCTTTGGAATGGACTGGTTGGATCACCTTGCAATCCAAGGGACCCTCAAGAGCCTTCTCCAACACCACAGTTCAAAAGCATCAATTCTTCGGCGATCAACTTTCTTCACAGTCCAACTCTCACATCCATACATGACCACTGGAAAAACCATAGCCATGACTTGACAGACCTTTGTTGGCAAAGTAATGTCTCTGCTTTTTAATATACTATCTAGGTTGGTCATAACTTTCCTTCCAAGGAGTAAGCGTCTTTTAATTTCATGGCTGCAATCAGCATCCACAGTGATTTTGGAGCCCAAAAAAATAAAGTCTGACACTGTTTCCACTGTTTCCCCATCTATTTCCCATGAAGTGATGGGACCAGATGCCACGATCTTTGTTTTCTGAATGTTGAGCTTCAAGCCAACTTTTTCACTCTCCTCTTTCACTTTCATCAAGAGGCCTTTGAGTTCCTCTTCACTTTCTGCCATAAGGGTGGTGTCACCTGCATATCTAAGGTGATTGATATTTCTCCCGGCAATCTTGATTCCAGCTTGTGCTTCCTCCAGCCCAGCATTTCTCTTGATGTACTCTGCATAGAAGTTAAATAAGCAGGGTGACAATATACAACCTTGACGTACTCCTTTTCCTGTTTGGAACCAGTCTGTTGTTCCATGTACAGTTCTGACTGTTGCTTCCTGACCTGCATACAGGTTTCTCAAGAGGCAGGTCAGGTGGTCTGGGATTCCCATCTCTTTCAGAATGTTCCACAATTTATTGTCATCCACACAGTCAAAGGCTTTGGCATAGTCAATGAAGCAGAAATAGATGTTTTTCTGGAACTCTCTTGCTTTCTCCATGATCCAGCGGATGTTGGCAATTTGATCTCTGGTGCCTCTGCCTTTTCTAAAACCTGCTTGAACATCTGGAATTTCACGGTTCACATATTGCTGAAGCTTGGTTTGGAGAATTTTGAGCATGACTTTATTAGCATGTGAGATGAGCGCAATTGTGTGGTAGTTTGAGCATTCTTTGGCATTGCCTTTCTTTTGGATTGGAATGAAGACTGACCTTTTCCAGTACTGTGGCCACAGTTGAGTTTTCCAAATTTGCTGGCATATTGAGTGCAGCACTTTCACAGCATTATCTTTCAGAATTTGAAATAACTCAACTGGAGTCCCATCACCTCCACTAGCTTTTTTTGTAGTGATGCTTCCTAAGGCCCACTTGACTTCACATTCCAAGATATCTGGCTCTAGGTCAGTGATCACGCCATCATGATTATCTTGGTCATGAAGATCTTTTTTGCACAGTTCTTCTGTGTATTCTTGCCACCTCTTCTTAATATCTTCTGCTTCTGTTAGGTCCACACCATTTCTGTCCTTTATCGAGCCCATCTTTGCATGAAATGTTCCCTTGGAATCTCTAATCTTCTTGAAGAGATCTCTTGTTTTTCCTATTCTGTTGTTTTCCTCTATTTCTTTGTACTGATCACTGAGGAAGGCTTTCTTATCTCTCCTTGCTATACTTTGGAACTCTGCATTCACATGCTTGTATCTTTCCTTTTCTCCTTTGCTTTTCGCTTCTCTTTTTTTCACAGCTTTTTGTAAGCCCTCCTCAGACAGCCATTTTGCTTTTTTGCATTTCTTTTCCATGGGGATGGTCTTGGTCCCTGTCTCCTGATATTAGCTTAGCCTTGTTAATCAACTATATTCCAATATAAAATAAAAAGTTAAAGAAAAATTGAATATCTATTTTCGGATAAAGAGACTGTGGGTGAGAATGAGCTGCAGCCCGAGAGAAAAGACAGCAGAAAGAGTATGTAACCACCGCAATTGCACTCCTCTGTTTATCCACAGCAGGTACCTGGGTTGGTTTTCCTACAGTTTGCAGTCCTGACTGTCAATCTCACCTTATTTGCATATGGGTTCCCGGAAGAGTATTAGCTTTCTCTAAATAATGCAACAAAGTATCTTATAATCTTTTATCTAAGCTTCAGACTGTGTTTTACTATCGTAAAGGCCCAGAGTTCCTATAAAATCTGGTTAGCGCTGTGTATATTAGGCATCAGTGCTGACTGTTTTTCTTATTAACAAAACAAAAGATAAACTAAACTAAAAGCCACAAGTTACCAGCAGCTGCGCTGTAAGAAACTAAGATGGAAAAGTAAGTTTTCTCCTCCCCAGGGGTCAGCTTTACCTCATTTCTTTTACCAGATTTGTCTTGTTCTGCATGGATCTCATGATTTTCCCTACCTCTGCTTTCCAAAATTTGATCTGACTCATATTCACAGGTCCCTTGTTTCACCTAAAATACAGGTGATATGAGTTACTATAGTTCAATGCTTTATGAATTTGGAGCTGGCTTGATTCCTCAGTTACTCAAAGGCCAGTCAACCTTTGGGAAACAGTTTGTGGTTCTCCAAGAAAGCAAACATAGACATACTATATGATCCACCAGTTCCACTCCTAAGTTATACTCAAAAGGATTGAAAACACAATTCCACAAAAAACTTGTTCACAAATGATCATAGAAGTATTATTCATAGTAACCAAAAAGTGGAAATATCTCAAATGTTCATTAACTAATGATTAAGAAAAATGTAGTATTAATATATCTGTACATTGGAATAAAATCATAGCAAGAAAGGATGAAGTACTGGTACATGTTACAGCATGGTTGAATCTTGAAAAAATTATTATTAGTGAAAAAAGCCCAATCACAAAAGACTACTTTTTGAATGATTCCATTTATATGAATTATCTTGGCTAGACACATATAGAGACAGGAAGTAAAATAATGTTATGTAAGGGCCTAGAGGGAAGTAGAATTGGGAGTAACTACTAATAGGAGATCCAACCAGTCCATTCTAAAGGAGATCAATCCTGGGTGTTCATTGGAAGGACTGATGCTAAAGCTGAAACTCCAATACTTTGGCCACCTCATGCGACGAGTTGACTCACTGGAAAAGACTCTGATGCTGGGAAAGGTTGGGGGCGGGAGGAGAAGGGGACGACAGAGAATGAGATGGCTGGATGGCATCACCAACTCTGTGGACATGAGTTTGAGTGAACTCTGGGAGTTGGTGATGGACAGGGAGGCTTGGCGTGCTGTGATTCATGGGGTCGCGGAGAGTCGGACACAACTGAGCGACTGAACTGAACTGAACTGAACTGAATTAATGGGTATGGGCTTCCCTGGTAGCTCAGTGGTAAAGAATCTTCCTGACAATGCAGTAGATGTGGGTTCAACCCCTGGATCGGGAGAAGATGCAGATTTCAACCCTGGAGAAGGAAACGGCAATGCACCCCAGTAATCTTGCCTGGGAAATCCCCTGGACAGAGGGGCCTGGTAGGCGACAGTCCATGGAGTTGCAAAAGATTCAGACATGACTTATTGACTAAACAGGAACTAAAGGGTGCAGGATTTCTTCTTGAGGGAACTAAACTCTTTTAAAATTAAATTGTAGTGATAATTGCTCAACCTTATGAATATACTAAAAAATATTGAACTGGGCACTTCAATGGGTAAATTGCATGACATGTGAATTGTATCTTAAAATATACACACTGAGAACTTTGATATGCAACATACTATTTAAAGATCTAAGAAGGATGTAGATATAAGATTTGCCTGTAATGAACTGAAAATAGTGATTTGTGACTGTTTTTTCCATATCTATTTATGTGTAAAGGTATTGTTTTGTGTCACTGCCAGCTTGATAATGATGCCATTTGAAAGGAAGGCCTGAAGCACTCACCTAGGCTTTACTATTGCCTGTAGCCGCCCCTGCCCCAACTCCTCAGATGTTTCCCAACCAGAGCCATATGTTGTGGCTGGATTGGCCCTTGTGGTCCTTATTATGACTGAAGGATGATCATTAGGATCAACAATAATCATTAGGGAACTTTGAAAAAACAAGGTTTACTGTTTACAGGTCCTAGAGGGTACAAAGCACATCAGGGGCCACACAGTCAGATCTTGAGTGGAGAGAAGGAGCAAGGACTCAAGTCTTTCCCTTTTTTGGAGTTGAGTTTCACAGCTTTGCTCTTTTTTTCTTTAGTTTGAATGAGGTTTTATTTATTTTTAAAATTTTTATTGAGTTGCTTTACTGTATTGTGTTCATTTCCAGTGTAGAGTGAAGTGACACAGCTTTACTTTTTATAGGTGAATTTAACCCATAAGAGCAGGAATTAAAAGGGAAGAAGGAAGAGAAAAGCAGGGTCACCCAAGCGGTCACTTATCTAGGTCACCCAGGGCTTTCTACAAAGGGAACTTAGTGGGTAGGGGCAGCCTGGCTCTTTATGTAGTTGTGTAGCTGGCAATGTGTTTATTTAAGATTGGTGTCTGTGAAATGGATGCCTCAGTGTTAATGTCTTGAAAATGTGTGTCCACCCAAGTAAAATGAGATGAATTGATTATTCATTTTCCTTACCGTGTCTTGTTATTGGGATGTTTTTCCTCTCCCTGCAACAATTGATGGGCAAATCATAACTCTGAAGTCTCTGGTCATTGACACTGAGCTTCTAGATTCTGGTCTCAGTGTGCTGGAGGAGCGGAAGTCCACCGAGGGCACACAGACCATTATGAAGCATGGATCCCAAACTTACCCCACTGATTTCACCTTGCATTTGTTCCCCATTCCTCCACATGTAAAACATCTATTTCTTTGCTTTTTCCTTTCTTGCTTTCTTAAATCTCTCCACATTCCCCACTCCAAACCAAGGTTTTCTGTTAGTCTCTTATATAGACCTTTAGTAGTATTGATCCCCATTGATGGAATCTTAGAGTTAAGAATATTGAGACTCTTGATTTCTATCTTCTTTTTGACAAGTGGGAAAAGTAATATTCACACTCTAAAGCCTGAAACAAAGTCATACACAAGGTATTATGAAAGCCTGAAGACGGGGCAAATGTGCTGAATTTGAAAATCCTGAAAATTTTGGTGGACAGAGCAAGGAAGTTTCCCCTTTATTGTAAAATAGTTTTTTTAAATTTATTTTATGTAAGTATAGTCGATTTACAATGTTGTGGCAATTTCTTCTGCACAGCATAGTGATTCAGTTATAGGTGTATATATGTATATTCTTTCACATTTCATATTCTTTTCCATTATGGTTTATCACAGGATATTGAATTTAGCTCTGTGCTATACAGTAGAACCTTATTGTTTATCCATTCTATATATAACATTTTTAGTTGATGCATCTTTCCAGGTAAAATCCTTAAATGACTTTCCATTTTCTTACCTTTGCTTTCAAAGCCATCTTACATTTAGCTTCAGTGCTTCTCTTCAGGCTTAATTTCTTTTAGTTTTCTTCAGACAGACAGACCTACTCATCATTTCTTTTATAGGCACTTTGCTCCACTTCTCTGCCCCTTGTATCAGGCAGACTTGAGCCTCCTCACATCTATCTGTGCAGATC
Source organism: Moschus berezovskii (assembly GCF_049115385.1). Classification (NCBI taxonomy): domain Eukaryota; kingdom Metazoa; phylum Chordata; class Mammalia; order Artiodactyla; family Moschidae; genus Moschus; species Moschus berezovskii. Next base: position 73,684,384 of record NC_142466.1, on the reverse strand, counting down.
CATGCTGCTTCCTTCAGAAACACTTCGCCCAACCCAGAAGGCAACTTCCAGTTTGTATACCTCAACTTAATGATTCATGAACAAGAACTCTTCCCCTTAAAAATATCTTCTATGATAACTATTATTCATTTTATCCTCAATAAACCTTTAAGGAATTCTTACTACCCTTAAGTTAAAATAGAATCAGATAAAACACTTGCTTTCAAGGAGATGGTAGATTAGGAGTTCTGTGAATGCACAGTGCAATTACAAAACCAGGTAAAAATAAAGCATCTTTATCTGGAAAGAAGCATCAGTTAAAAATGTTATTTATAATATGGATAAACAAGGTCCTCCTGCATAGGTAGAAATTATAGTAGAATTCCCCAGAATGGAATTCTGCTTCTCTGGAACTCTCTCAGGGTCCTTTTTGCTTTCTACCTGGTTTCCTAATGGAGTGCATTCACGAAACTCCTAGTCTACCATCTTCTTGAAAGCAACTGTTTTATCTTATTCTGTTTTATGTAAAGGATAGTAAGAATTTCTTAAAGGGTTATTGAAAATAAAATGAATAACAGTAACTTTAAAAGATATTTTTCAGGGAAAGACCTCTTGTTCATGAATCATTAAGTTGAGGTATACAAATTGGAAGCTACCTTTGTGAGATAAACCTTTTGAGGATTTCCCTGGTAGCTCAGCTGGTAAAGAACCCACCTGCAATGCAGGAGATCCTGGTTCAATTCCTGGATCAGGAAGATGCCCTGGGGAAGGGATAGGTTACCCACTCCAGTGTTCTTGGGCTTCCGTGGTGGCTCAGCTGGTAAAGAATCTGCCTGCAATGTGTGAGACCTAGGTTCAATCCCTGGGTTGAGAAGGGAACAGCTATCCACTCCAGTATTCTGGAGTCGGACATGACTGAGAGACTTTCACTTCACTTTCACTTTGTGAGATAATTTGTAGCTTTAATCAAGAGAGATCATTCCATTTTTGTTCAACTTCTTGTTTAAAAATTCCCTGGACTCTAGGATCAAGTTAATTCCCTGCCTCAACAGATATGACCTAAGCTATTTACTACTTTTAGCCTTGGACTGCATATTTCTTATTTTTTTTAATGAAACATTTATTTTGGACTATAAAGAAAGCTGAGTGCCAAAGAATTGATGCTTTTGAACTGTGGTGTTGGAGAAGACTCTTGAGAGTCCCTTGGACTGCAAGGAGATCCAATCAGTCCATACTAAAGGAAATCAGTCCTGAATATTCATTGGAAGGACTGAGGATAAAAGCTGAAACTCCAATATTTTGGCCATCTGTTGCCGAGAACTGACTCATTTGAAAAGACCCTGGTGCTGGGAAAGATTGAAGGCGGGAGAAGTAGGGGCCGACAGAGGATGAGATGGTTGGATGGCATCACTGACTCAGTGGACATGAGTTTGAGTAAGCTCCGGGAGTTGGAGATGGACAAAGAAGCCTGGCGTGCTGCAGCCCATGGGGTCGCAAAGAGTTGGACACGACTGAGCAACTGAACTGAACTGAAGGAAAGAAATAACTTGGTGAGAAAGAAAAAGGAGATATAATTACAGGATACAGCTTTGCTCAGCTGTGGACAATATACATATAACAGTAATCATGTTTATTCTGAATATTGATTTGACCAAAATAGCATGGAAGAGTCTGCACCACTGCAGAAATTTGGTGGATGATATCTAAAGTTGACTGACCAAGAGATGGCAGAGAAGTATATTTTGGGGCACAGGAAGGAACATACCTGAAGGAGAACCCTGGCAAGTCAAAAGTCCTTGGGGTGATGGGAGGTATGAACCACTGCTCTTCAATATAACCTTTGTAGTATTTGATGTTCATATGGACTGTGTTTATATAAAATAAATAATACATTAAAAGTCAGATAAACTCATTTTAAAATGTCAGCATGATAGAATCATTTACTGTTCAAATAACCACATGCATACAGTAGCCCCTGGAAAGCACTGTGGAATGAATCATGCTGCACATTTCTAAATTGAGGGAAATGATATTTTTGACCTTGGCTTCCCTGCCTGAAAAGTAGAATTTGATAGTATCTCTTTCATAGACTGTGTAATAATCTAGGCAAAGTGTTTACCAGGATGCAGAGCACACACCACTACAAACACTTTATCTTCTCCTTTAGTGATCATCCATAAACACACAGAGCTTTGCTAATTAAATTCATGATAGATACTGTCTTAAACTAATGGTGGTAGAGGATTTACAAAGGGCTGGCTAGAACTACATATAATCTGACCATCCATTCCTGCTCAAATTAAGATTCCTAAACTCTAAGTGTATTAGAAATTTGAAATCTGCACAATTTACATTTACTCCCAAGTAACTCATAATGGAAGTGTGTGTGTGTATATATATATGTATATATATATATATTTACCATATTTGTTAGAAAACAAATGCTTTGACAACCTAGTCAGAGGAGAAAATAATTGCTAGTGTTTAAATTGTTTATCATAGGGTCTTTTTATACATGTAACAGAAAAGTAAGGTCCATTTCTCCAAGTCTTTCTGAATTTTCTAACTATACTTAATCATCATTAAGCCTTAAATGATAAGCAAGATCAATGGGATTGTTGTGAAAACATGATAAATTACTTTTTGCCACCAACTACATTTTAAAATATTAAAAGACTGGAGGTTTATTTAAAATTTTTGATTATATTGAATATTTTATCTCTAAGACAAATATAAGCATATATATAGAAAAGGTAAGAAAGTGATTTTGTATTTAAACTAAATGCATATTAATTAAGGTAGATTATTTTTGCCACATTTAAGCTTGAAAGCAAACTGGCAGTGAAAATTGAGCAAGGTTATGCTTTGTGATTCTAGTGTAAAAACACTTCAGAGTTGTAAAGCACTCTTTAATCTTTGTTTAGAACTCCTAAATATAATATGTTTAGAGCAGCATTGAAACGTTGGCTCTCTACTCACATAAAAGGCATACCATGTGCCAGAGCAGTTCATGCAGAACAATCCAAAGATGCATCCCTGCCCTAACAATCTGAACACACCTGTAGGGCTGGTTTTTGTGTCAGCCCTGAAGGCCATCTTCTCACTCTTGGAGAACATCACAGTGTAAGACACAAAAGCTCTCTTTGGGTTTTTTTTTATTGGAGGCTAATTATTTTACAATATTATATTGGTTGGTTTTGCCATACGTTGACTTTGTATCTGGCAGGTGGCCATGTACCTGCCACTGAGGTCATTTTCCATCTATGAGGTGGACTTCTGGTTTCTAGATCTTTGTTTCCCTTGCCCCCAAACCTGTTTCTCTATGTTACTTTAAGTGAAAGTGTTAGCCACTCAGTCATATCTGACTCTTTGCAACCCCGTGGACTGTAGCCCACCAGGAGTCCTCTGTTCATGGATTTCTCCAGGTAAGAATACTGGAGTGGGTAGCCATCCAGTATTCTTCTCCAGGGTATCCTCCCAAGGCAGGGACTGAATCTGGATCTCCTGAATTGTCTCTTTTTTCTTCAGTTTTGATTATTAGAGGGATTTTCTTTGGGTTTTTGTTGAGTTTTTCAAAAGTTATCTATTTACCAATGTAGAATTATTATAGGGGAACCCCAGGGAATGGAAACTTAGGAACTGGGGACAATGGTAAAGCAGAATATGATCTATAAACCACATAGCGAAATCATTTCTGTAGGCTTTTAGGATGCATCTGTTATCCTTCCCCTTTCCCAGCAAAGCCAAAACATTTGTGATGGAGAGGGGTCTAGGTGTCCATATAGCTAAAGGTCAACTCCACTTGGACATCAGAGAGGAGAAGATTATGGGGAATGAGGATGATGAATGAGAGGATGAATATCTTTCAGTGATTGTTTGAAAATAATTGCTAACATCCTTCAGCCAAAGACCACCATGAACATCTGGAGTTGAGTAAATTGGGTCCATTACTTGTTGCAGTGGGGGAAAGCGCACATCATGGGGAACTGCAGGCTTTCTCAGTAAGAGGGTGTTAGTCCTTAACATATGCTTGCATTTTGGTTGAATAATTGGGAAGATGGCCCAAGGAAGCAGGGGCACTCTGGACTGGATGTTATCTATGACTGAGTACCTCAATAAATTTTACCTAAAGGGAGGAAAGACTGTAATGCAGTTAATGGTATTATTGGTTAAAAGTAACAGTCATTCATTTAGCAAAATAAGGAATGTTTGATATTTTGTAAATTGCAAAATATCTTGTCTCAAGTAGATATTCTGTGTGTGTGTGTGTGTTTGCATGTGTGTGCCACAGAAAAATAACATGGTTCAGTCATAAGTATGAGGTCAGTTTGTAGTAACGTTGCAGTCTAACCATGAGGCTAGATCAGTTTCTGTATGTCAGAGGCTACTTTTTCTCTTTCTTAGAAGGAAATCAGTTCATTTAATACAGTTCATGTATTTTACAGATGAGGCATATCATGCTCACAAAGATCATTCAAGTGCTTAAGGTCATAGATCTGGACTTGTCTCAATAATGCATGCAACAATTATAGTATTTAATAACACTGCCATGTTTTAGACATGGTCTATAGCATTTTACGTGTATTACATCATTTAGCCCTCACAGCCACCCTAAAAGTCAAACATTATGAGAAAATGAGAATGAAAAAGGTCAATACTTTATCCAAATTACACAGCTAATACCTGACAGAGTTGGAATTCTATATCTGAATCTGGATGTTTAGCTCCAAACTGCAGTCTGCAGTGCTTCTGCTGGTGGGGAAGCGCTGCCACTTAAGAAGGATGTCCACAAATGATTGTGTTGTGGTCAGATAACTGGTAGATTTCTCAACCATAATATTAATTACTTTCAGACATCTTATGCTTAAGGCAACCATTTGTAAGCCCTGTTTATCAAAACTAAATCAAAGGACATTTGCCTAGGTCAGATATCTTAAAGAAAGAGGCACTTTAAACTTGGTGTTCAACCAAAATGTTGAAACATATATAGCACTCACAGCAAACAAGCAAATTATCAGTAAAACGAGTGTACTACACAGAAGGCAATAATAAACTCAGTAAACATCATTTTTATATGATTGCTATATGGATGCCCACTATTCATCAAGAGTAAATCTTTAATTTTCTTATGTGTCTATCTTCTTTATTCCATGTTACTAGTTTAGAGAACATTGATTTTTCTGTTTTCATGATGAGACAGAGAATTAAACAGTGAAATTCAATGCTGTCTTTAATGGTTAGACCATTAATTTAATGCAATCAATGTTACTGCTAAGAGTTCTTTGAAAATCCATACTTTTGCTTTTATAATATTGAAGCATAATTAATTATAAAAGATATAATAAGTGTTTCCAAAATGGACATAGAATTAGATTTTAATAAGCTAGCTTCTTGTGTATTATATAGTACATAAGGTAATCAGCATTTTCTCAGCAAACTGCGATATGCACTTAGTAGTGGTGGGTCTATAAAAATACAGTGAGTCTAGAAACTCATATAAAGTCTGCCCTTTCTGTTCCCCTTTTTGGCTGTTTATGAGTTTTGGCTATTTCATAATCATGTAAGCAAGTTCTTCATTAGCACAGTAGGGAGTGTGTCAGTCTCATAAGAGTGCAAATTAGAGAAGGAAGATGTATGTACTTTGCTGCTTTAATGCCCATGAGCCCATGTAGCTTTGGGCAGAGCATGTTTCATTATGATGAATATATAATTGCTACATGAGAGCTTGGTCTGAGCATACTATAAGATAATTGAATAATACATTCAAAATCTAAATGTGAATCATTTTAAATGTAGGATTTGTACCACTACAAAATTACCTTATTCTTGGAAGTGTTTTATTTGTTCCAAAGTTATGTCTGTCAAATCTTGCAGAGTGGTTACAGTTATAATGAAAGGTCTAAATAGAGCCAATAACTGTGTTGTGACTCCCTATACTATGCAAGCTGGGTGTACTTTCATGCTAGAACAATATATACAATGATAATTGCATCTGAAAGTGAAGGATAGCTTCATTTGGATATCTGTAATGGTGTTGGAGAAGACTCTTGAGAGTCCCTTATACTGCAAGGAGATCCAACCAGTCCATTCTAAAGGAGATCAATCCTGGGTGTTCATTGGAGGGACTGATGCTAAAGCTGAAACTCCAATACTTTGGCCACCTCATGCGACGAGTTGACTCACTGGAAAAGACTCTGATGCTGGGAAAGGTTGGGGGCGGGAGGAGAAGGGGACAACGGAGAATGAGATGGCTGGATGGCATCACCGACTCTGTGGACATGAGTTTGAGTGTACTCCGGGAGTTGGTGATGGACAGGGATGCCTGGCGTGCTGTGATTCATGGGGTCGCGGAGAGTTGGACACGACTGAGCGACTGAACTGAACTGACTGAATTCTTCTTTCTAAAAATTATTTTATAGTGTATTGGTTCTTACATATGAGGTAGTTATTAAAAGTAGACTTTTAAAAATCTACTTGTCAAAAATCAGGGAACATCCAGTACCTGAGATATGCATAGACAGTCAGTAGTGAAGCTGGTGAGAGTTACCAAATGTTCATATTTGGGACAATTTTTGTTTTGGGAAAGATTGTTTCAAAGCCCTCTGGGACACCCAACATGGAGGAAGCTGAGAAATCTAACCTAAAATCAGATGCATGCTAATGAGTCAACTTAAGAAACTCTTTGTAATATTTAGAGTAACTTTAAGAAAATAAATATATAGTAAAATATTCAAGAATAAAATTAAAATAGACTAAAAGTATTTATTTACAATAAAGAAGGTAATCAAAGAGGAATGAAAGAAGAAAAAAGATAGGAGACATAAAGAAAATAGCAAATGGAATCTTTAAAGTCAACCATGCCATTAAGAATTTCTCAAGAGTACCATAGCAGTTAAAGATAATGAATTGATAATTAAAAATCTTCCCACAAAGATAAGTCTAAGCTGTCAGAGTTTTACTAGGAAAGTCTACAAATATTTAGAGAAGAAATAATTTCAATTCTTTACAAACTCTAAAAACACACAGAAAGAATGCTCCCCAAATCATTTTATGAAGCCAAAATTACTCTGTTAGCAAAGACAGGCAACATTACCACAGGAAAGCAGCAACAAAAGCTGCAGACCAATATTTATCACAAATACAAGAATTCTCAATGAAATATTAATAAATGTTTTGTTCATTTAAAAATGACTGTATACCATGATCTAGTGTAATTTATCCATTTGCATTCAGAGGTAGTTTAAACCTGAAAATCTGTTAGTGTAATATACCATGATAATAGAAGAAAAGGAAATGTTACATTATTACAATAGAAGTAGGAAAAACTTGACAATGCCCAGAACCCAATTAAGATTAAAAAATAAATAAACAACTTGCAGAAAATTAGGAATGAGAAGAGGAAAAAGTCAACTTGATTTAAATAATCTACAAAATCTTATACTAAAATTATACTTAGTTATGAAATAATGAACGATTTGCCTTAAGACTGGGCACAAAGCAAGAATGACTCTTTGTTATTTCTATTTCATATTGTACTAGAGATTCTAACTAATATACTAAAGGGACATAAAAGTAAGAATGAATTTAAAGCACATAAAGTGGAAAGGAAAAAATAAAATTGCCTTTAATTTGGATTACATATTTCTGTAAGTAGAAAATCCCAGGGAATTCACAAAAACACTCTAAAACTAATAAAAAAAATTATCAAGGTCACAAAACATAAAATCAATATACAAAAATCAATTGTATTCTTAAGTACTAGCAACAAACAATTCAAGTATAAAGTCTTTAAAGTAATTTGACTCACAATAGTTTCAAATAGAATGAAATAATTAGCAATACAAATAACAAAATAAATAAAATATGCATATTTAAAACTGAAAAATGCTGCTTATAAATATTAAAGAAGACGTAAATAAATGAACAGACATTTCATTCTCACTAATTGGAAGATTCAATATTGTCAGAATGGCAATACCCTCTAAGTAAATCTATAAATTCAACGTAATTTCTGTCAAAATCTCAACAGGTCTATTGTAAAAATTTACGTGGTTGTCCTAAAATTTATCTACAAATGCAAAGAACCTAGAATAACAAAACCCATTTTGAAAAAGAACAAATTTGGCGAATGCATACTACGTGAATTTAAAACTTACTCAAATGGCACAGTTATCAAGATACTGATGAATCAGAATCAAAGGTCAAGAAATAAATCTTTCCATTCATGGAAATTGATTTTTGACAATGATGCAAAAATGATTCAGTGGGGGAAAGAATAGTGTTATCAAAAGATGATGCTGGAACAATTGGATATTCACACATTAAAAATAGAAACTTAGGCTCTAATCTTAGACCGTATATAAACATTAACTGGAACTACCTTGTAGACTTAAATATAAGTGCCAAAATATAAAACTTCTAGGAAAAAAAAAAAGAGAGTTTTTGTCATCTTGAGTTAGGCAAAGATTTCTTATTTACAACAACAAAAAAATGATCCCATGTAAGATAACCTTCAAATTTCCAACATCCATTGGATCATAGAGAAAGCAAGAGAGTTCCAGAAAAACATCTATTTCTGCTTCATTGACAATGCCAAAGCCTTTGACTGTGTGGATCACAATAAATTGTGGAACATTCTGAAAGAGATGGGAATACCAGACCACCTGACCTGCCTCTTGAGAAACCTGTATGCAGGTCAGGAAGCAACAGTCAGAACTGGACATGGAACAACAGACTGGTTCCAAATAGGAAAAGGAGTACGTCAAGGCTGTGTATTGTCACCCTGCTTATTTAACTTCTATGCAGAGTACACCATGAGGAATGCTGGGCTGGAAGAAGCACAAGCTGGAATCAAGACTGCTGGGAGAAATATCAATAACCTCAGATATGCAGATGACACCATCCTTATGGCAGAAAGTGAAGAGGAACTCAAAAGCCTCTTGATGAAAGTGAAAGAGGAGAGTGAAAAGGTTGGCTTGAAGCTCAACATTCAGAAAACGAAGATCATGGCATCTGGTCCCATCACTTCATGGGAAATAGATGGGGAAACAGTGGAAACAGTGTCAAACTTTATTTTTTTGGGCTCCAAAATCATTGCAGATGCTGATTGCAGCCAGGAAATTAAAAGATGCTTACTTCCTGGAAGGAAAGTTATGACCAACTAGATAGCATATTAAAAAGGAGAGACATTACTTGCCAACCAAGGTCTGTCTAGTCAAGGCTATGGTTTTTCCCGTGGTCATGTATGGATGTGAGAGTTGGACTGTGAAGAAAGTTGATCGCCGAAGAATTGATGCCTTTGAACTGTGGTGCTGGTGAAGACTCTTGAGAGTCCCTTGGACTGCAAGGATATCCAACCAATCCATTCTAAAGGAGGTCAATCCTGGGTGTTCATTGGAAGGACTGATGCTAAAGCTGAGACTCCAATACTTTGGCCACCTCATGCGACGAGTTGACTCACTGGAAAAGGGTCTGATGCTAGGAGGGATTGGGGGTGGGAGGAGACGGGGACGACCGAGAATGAGATGGCTGGATGGCATCACCGACTCGATGGACATGAGTTTGAGTGAACTCCTGGAGTTGGTAATGGACAGAGAGGCCTGGCGTGCTGTGATTCATGGGGTCACAAAGAGTTGGACACGACTGAGCGACTGAACTGAACTGAACAAGATAACCTTGATAAACTGGACTTCAAAATTAAAAACAGTGTAATTCATAAGAGTCACTAAGAACATGGAAAGATAAGTTGAAGATAGAGGAAACTGTGTATATAATTTATTCAAAAAAGAATTGCTGTTGCTATTGTTCAGTCATTAAATAGTGTAAGACTCTTTGAGACCCCAAGGGCAGCAGCACGCCAGGTTGTCCTTCACTATCTCCCGGAGTTGGCTTAAATTCATGCCCATCCTCTGTCCCTCACTGCTTCTTTTACCTTCAATCTCTCAGAGCATTGAGGTCTTTTCCAATGACTTCAGTTCTTAATTTTTTTTTTTTTTATGTTGAGTTTCAACCTGGCTTTTTCACTCTCCTCTTTCACCCCTGTCAGGGGGTGCCTTAGTTCTTCTTCACTTCCTGCCATTAGAGTGGTATCATCTGTATATCTGAGGTTGTTGATATTTCTCCCAGCAGTCTTGATTCCAGCTTCTGATTCATCCAGTGTGACATTTCACATGATGTACTCTACATATAAGTTAAATGAGCAGGGTTACTGTGTACAGACTTGATATACTCCTTTCCCAATTTGGAACCAGTCCATTATTCTGTCCAGTTCTAACTGTTGCTTCTTGATCCACATACAGGTTTCTCAGAAGACAGGTAAGGTGGTCTGATATTCCCAACTCTTTAAGAATTTTCCATAGTTTATTGTGATCCACACAGTCAAAAGATTCAGCATAGTCAATGAAGCAGAAGTAGATGTTCTTCTGAATTCCCTTGCTTTCTCTATGATCCAACAAATGTTGGCAATTTGATCTCTGGCTTCTCTGCCTCTTCTAAACCTAGCTTGCATAACTGAAAGTTCTCAGTTCACTGAGAACTGCTGAAGCCTAGCTAGGAGGATTTCAAGCAAAACTTTGTTGGCATGTGAAATGAGCACAATTGTATGGTAGTTTGAACATTCTTTGGTGTTGCTTTTCTTTGGGATTGGAGTGAAAACTGACCTTTTCCAGTCCTGTGGCCACTGCTGAGTTTTCCAAATTTGCTGACATATTAAGTGCAGCATTTTCACAGCATCATCTTTTGGGATTTGAAATAGCTCAGCTGGAATTCCATCACTGCCATTAGCTTTGTTTATACTATTGCTTCCTAAGGCCCACTTGACTTCACACTTCAGGATGTCTGGCTGTAGGTTAGTGATCACACCATAGAGGTTATCCTGGTCATTAAGACATTTTAAATATAGTTCTTCTGTGTATTCTTGCCACTGCTTCTTTATCTCTTATGCCGCAATTAGGTCCTAAGAGTTTCTGTTCTTTTTTGTGCCCATGCTTTCATGAACTATTTCCTTGATATCTCCAATTTTCTTGAAGAGATCTCTAGTCTTTCCTATTCTATTGTTTTCCTCTATTTTTTACATTGTTCACTTAAGAAGGCCTCATCTCTCCTTGCTATTCTCTGAACATCTACATTCTGTTTGGCATATCTCCCTTTCACTTCTTTCCCCTTGCCTTATGCTTCTCTTTTCTCAGTTATTTGAAAAGCATCCTCAGACATCCACTTTGCCTTCTTGCATTTCTTTTTCGTTTTGATGGTTTTGGTCACTGCCTCCTGTACAATGTTATGAATGAAAAATAATTAATACTCTGAATGCAGCATTACAATTTCAATGGACATGAACTTGGGCAAACTCCAAGAGATGGTGAGGGACAGGGAAACCTGGTCTGCTGCCATCCATGGGGTTGCCAGGAGTCAGACATGACTTGGCAACTGAACAGCAACAACAACTCTGGGTATATAAAGCACACTTAAAAGTCAGTAATAAAAAAAAAACAGATAATACAATTAAGTAATGAGTCAAATAGTTCAAAAATATTTCACCAGAGAAGATGCATATAACTAATAAGTACATGGAATGATGTTGAACATTATTTCTTGTTGTTTAGTCGCTAAGTTGCATCTGACTCTTTTGGGACTCCATGGACTGTAGCCCTCTAGATTCCTCTGTCCATGGGATTTCCCAGGCAAGTATACTGGAGCAGGTTGTCATTTCCTTCTCCAGGAATCAAACCCAGGGATCAAACCTGCATCTCCTGCATTGGCAGGTGGATTCTTTTTCATTGACCCACCTGGGAAGTTATTCCTCACTGCTGCTGCTTAGTCACTTCAGTCATGTCTGACTTTGTGTGATCCTATGGACTGCAAACTGCCAGGCTCCTCTGTTCATGGGATTCTCTAGGCAAGAGTACTAGAGTGGGTGCCATGCCCTCCTCCAGGGGATCTTCCCAAACAGGGGTCGGATCCGGGTCTCCTGCATTGCAGGCATATTCTTTATTGCTGAGCCACCTGTGAAGTCCTTATTCCTCATTAGGGAAATGCAAATTTAAACCACAATGCATTAAAAATCAATAAAGTTTTAAAAACAATTAAAAAAACCACAGTGAGATACTACTTAACATTCAAAGCAAAATAACCAAGAATATCAAGGGTTCACGGTGATGTGAAAACTTTACTCATAACTGATGAAAATTTTAAATAGTATAGTCATTCTGTAAACAGTTCCTTAGAAGTAAACAAGCCTTGACTATTCAGTGTCCCGCTAATGGTTATTTATCCCCCAGGAAATACAGGCATGTATTTACATAAGGATATGTATATGAGTATTCACAGCAACATTATGCATAATATCTAACATTTAGAAACAGTATGAATCATCCCAACCCAGGGATTGAAACCGTTGTCTCTTATGTCTCCTGCACTTGCAGGCAGGTTCTTTACTAGCACCACCTGGGAAGCCCTGTTATGGTTGTACATCTCTGTAAATTCCCTAAAATTTATGAATAAGTGTGCACTTTTAAGTGGAATTGTGTGAAATGCCAATTATTTCTCATTAAAGTTGTAAAAAATATTAATGAAAAACTCAGAAAAAGTTTCATTGTGCTTTTCTATTTCACTTTCAGTTCAGTCCAGTTCAGTCGCTCAGTTGTGTCAGACTCTTTGCGACCCCATGAATCACAGCACGCCAGGCCTCCCTGTCCATCACCAACTCCCAGAGTTTAACCAAACTCATGTCCATCGAGTCGGTGATGCCATCCAGCCATCTCATTCTCTGTCGTCCCCTTCTCCTCCTGCCCTCAATCCTTCCCAACATCAGGGTCTTTCCAAATTTGTCAACTCTTCACATGAGGTGGCCTAAATATTGGAGTTTCAGCCTCAGCATCAGTCCTTCCAATGAACACCCAGGACTGATCTCCTTTAGAATGGACTGGTTGGATCTCCTTGCAGTCCAAGGGACTCTCAAGAGTCTTCTCCAGTACCACAGTTCAAAAGCATCAATTTTTTAGCGATCAGCTTTCTTCACAGTCCAACTCTCACATCCACACGAGACCACTGGAAAAACCATATCCTTGACTAGATGCACCTTTGTTGGCAAAGTGATATTTCTGCTTTTTAATATGCTATCTAGGTTGGTCATAACTTTCCTTCCAAGGAGTAAGCATCTTTTAATTTCATGACTACAATCACCATCTGCAGTGATTTTGGAGCCCCCAAAAATAAAGTCTGACACTGTTTCCACTGTTTCCCCATCTATTTCCCATGAAGTGATGGGACCAGATGCCATGATCTTCGTTTTCTGAATGTTGAGCTTCAAGCCAACCTTTTCACTCTCCTCTTTCACTTTCATCAGGAGGCTTTTTTAGTTCCTCTTCACTTTCTGCCATAAGGGTGGTTTCATCTGCATATCTGAGGTTATTGATATTTCTCCCGGCAATCTTGATTTCAGCTTGTGGTTCTTCCAGCCCAGCGTTTCTCATGATGTACTCTGCGTATAAGTTAAATAAGCAGGGTGACAATACACAGCCTTGACGTACTCCTTTTCCTATTTGGAACCAGTCTGTTGTTCCATGTGCAGTTCTAACTGTTGCTTCCTGACCTGCATACAGGTTTCTCAAGAGGCAGGTCAGGTGGTCTGATATGCCCATCTCTTTCAGAATTTTCCACAGTTTATTGTGATCCACACAGTCAAAGGCTTTGGCACAGTCAAAACAGAAATAGATGTTTTTCTGGAACTCTCTTACTTTTTCGATGATCCGGCGGATGTTTTCAATTCGATCTCTAGTTCCTCTGCCTCTTCTAAAACCAGCTTGAACATCTGAAAGTTCACGGTTCACATACTGCTGAAGCTTGGCTTGGAGAATTTTCAGCATTACTTTATTAGCATGTGAGATGAGTGCAATCATGCGGTAGTTTGAGCATTCTTTGGCATTGTCTTTCTTTGGGATTGAAATGAAAACTGACTTTTTCCAGTCCTGTGGCCACTGCTGAGTTTTCCAAACTTGCTGGCATATTGAGTGCAGCACTTTCACAGCATCATTTTTCAGGATTTGAAATAGCTCAACTGGAATTCTATCACCTCCATTAGCTTTGCTTGTAGTGATGCTTCCTAAGGCCAACTTGACTTCACATTCCATGGTGTCTGGCTCTAAGTGAGTGGTAACACCTTCGTGATTATCTGGGTCATGAAGGTCTTTTTTGTACAGTTCTTCTGTGTATTCTTGGTACCTCTTCTTAATATCTTCTGCTTCTGTTAGGTTCATACCACTTCTGTCCTTTATCAAGCCCATCTTTGCATGAAATGTTCCCTTGGCATCTCTAATTTTCTTGAAGAAATCTCTAGTCTTTCTCATTCTGTTGTTTTCCTCTATTTCTTTGCATTGTTCGCTGAGGAAGGCTTTCTTCTCTCTCTTTGCTATTCTTTGGAACTCTGCATTCAAATGGGAATATCTTTCCTTTTCTCCTTTGCTTTTCACTTTTCTTCTTTTCACAGCTATTTGCAAGCCCTCCTCAGACAGCCATTTTGCTTTTTTGCATTTCTTTTCCATGGGGATGGTCTTGATTCCTGTCTCCTGTACAATGTCACAAACCTCCATCCACTGTTCATCAGGCACTCTGTCTATCAGATCTAGTCCCTTAAATCTATTTCTCATTTCCACTGTATAATCATAAGGGAGCTATGTGGTTTTAAATTTTTATTTTATCTTGCATATTTAGCAGATTTGGCAAAATTATTTCTAGCTTGTAGAGGAAAAGTAAATTAAGCTCTCCTTGGTTTCTGCAAATCTGTGAAATCCTTCCTGAAGCTTCATGACTCACAATTGCTTCACTTTTTAGACTGGCCAAGCCACAGAAAATACTGTACTTCAAGCTTTCATCCTATTGCTTGTGGTTCCTGGCAATGCCTCAGCTTCAATTTGTCTTTCTGGGAAAAGTATTTTTGTTACAAACCCTCAATTTTATCCAGGTACCACCTCATCTCTGATATGGAAACTTCTCTGACTATATTATCAGCATACTGTAGAAATCTCATGCATTTCCATAGTATTATATTCCAAGCTCACAAGAACCCTCTCACACATGTAGACTTGGTAGCAGTCTCTGTCCTCGGCATAGGTTATGATACCCTTGGGTTTAGAGACTACCTTGCTAACCTTTGTGCTGTTTGTTTATGGCATGCAGAAAAGCCATCACACAATTTTTATTGTTTGATTATTTGCACGGATGGTTTTGGAGAATAAGAAGTTAAGTGAACGTCTGAAGACCTAAAATGCATTCTGCTGTTTAAAAATCTGATATTTATTTTTGTAGGTTTAATGAAACTGTGTATCACCTTAAGATTATTTTGCTTTTGTCAGAAGGTGCTAAAATATACATCATTTGACTTACACTCGCAACATCAATTGCTCAGATCATTATGTTTGCTCATTTTTTTTTTTAACCATTTTCTAGGAATTCTTTTGTTCCTGAAAAGATTGACTGATCCACTGAAGTCAAGCAATGTCTTTAGTCTTCCTCCAATGGGCAGCTGGATTTGGACAATTATTCAGAGGAGAAAACCTTGAATCATAATTCTTGATAACAGGGTATTTTTAAAGTTTTATGTATTCCCAGTGTAAAGCCTCTGCAAAACTTTTCTTACCAAAGCAGTCTACTACAAAAAAGAAATTAACACACAGGATTTATTGTCTTTATAACTTACTTGGTACATCAATAACACAGTACTGTTAGCTGTCTTTTAGTATTTTCATAGATTACAAAGTTGACCAGAGAGCCCTTCAGGACTCTTATTTATATTTCTTATTCTCCCACTGTTCCTCCAGAGTACTATATACAAGTCAGTACCAGATAAACACTTTTTATTGATTGATTGATTCTCAAGACTTCTGTGATTAATTGATGCTTTTGAACTGTGGTGTTGGAGAAGACTCTTGAGAGTCCCTTGGACTGCAAGGAGATCCAACCAGTCCATTCTGGGGGAGATCAGTCCTGGGTGTTCATTGGAAGGACTGATGCTAAAGCTGAAACTTCAATACTTTGGCCACCTCATGTGAAGAGCTGACTCATTTGAAAAGACCCTGATGCTGGGAAAGATTGAGGGCAGGAGGAGAAGGAGACGACAGAGGATGAGATGGTTGGATGGCATCACCAACTCGATGGACATGGGTTTGAATGAACTCCGGGAGTTGGTGATGGACAGGGAGGCCTGGCGTGCTGAGATTCATTTGGTTGCAAATGGTCAGACACGACTGAGAGACTGAACTGAAATGTGATCAACCTTGAAACTGGAGCTGCTCCTAAAGAACTGGGCTTCCCTGATGGCTCAGATAAAAAATCTGCATGAAATGCAGAAGGCCCTGGTTTGATCCCTCTGTCTGGAATGGCTACCCATTCCAGTATTCTTGCTTGGGAAACCCAATGGACAGAGGAGCCTGGAGAGCTACCATCCTTTGGGTCACAAAGAGTTGGACATGACTGAGCGACTAACACTTTCACTTCATTTTCCCTAAGAATTAATCCTTTATTTTCACTTTCTGACTGGTGACTGATTACAGATCAAATGTCCCTGTCATGTCAACTCATATTTTAGAGTGAAGTAAGTGTAATTCTGACGTGATTCAAATTCTGCAGATCCACATCACAAGACAAAGGAAACAGCATGTAACTATCACAGTCATATATTTAGCTGACATTTAAATTTACATATGAAATTGATAACTTCTGGGTACCTTGACAGATGAGAGTTGGTCACTTCAAGAGAGTCTGAAATCTTTATTTGCTTATGAGCTCAGTGATTTGGGAATTCTCTGAACTCAGAAGCACTATGGGGAAAAGAGGGATGGAGAGGGATTTGATATCTCTTGAATCTCCATTAGAACTAAAAAATCATCTGGCATTTGTACTACTGGTTTTATAGTGTGCCTAGTGGAGAAGGCAACGGCAAGCCACACCAGTACTCTTGCCTAGAAAATCCCATGGATGGAGGAGCCTGGTAGGCTGCAGTCTGTGGGGTCGCTAAGGGTTGGACACGACTGAGTGACTTCACTTTCACTTTCACACATTGGAGAAGGAAATGGCAACCCACTCCAGTGTTCTTGCCTGGAGAATCCCAGGGACGGGGGAGCCTGGTCGGCTTCCATCTATGGGGTCACACAGTCGGACACGACTGAAGTGACTTAGCAGCAGCAGCAGCAGTGAATAAAATAAAAAAGAACCAGACTCATAGATTTAGAGACTGAACTAATGGTTAGCAGTGGGGAGAGGGACTGAGCAATGTAGAGAGGGAAGAGCAATGTAGAGACGGGGGGTATAAAGGATTATTATGGGGCTATATGAAATAGTATGTGAAACTGTTAAAAACTGTAAAGCACCATAGAATTTAAAAATTTTTTCATTCAATAAAAAAAAAGAAATTGTAGCAAGTGGGTATGGAGATCTACTCATCTTGAGGCTGCCAAGATGTGTATGTAAATTTCCTTGCCCATTAAAACTTTATATTAAAATACAAGGAGATACTGACAGAAGCAGCATTGTTGTAGAAATGTTTAACCTATTTTGCAGTTTTTTATACATTTCTACCCCAATATTTTGCATGACAAACATATGAATAGCATATGAGCTGAATATATCTATTGTCTTTTGGTACCTCTAATAATCCCTGTAGATAAATATACCATATTCATGAACCAATATGAGAACTTCTTTTCTATTTTCTTAAAACAGCAGAAAGTTTTCAACCATATAGGGAGTGTATAATGTTTTAGAGGTCATTGTCTTTCCTGAGATGCCTGTAAAAATAATTTACACAGGGCCTCATTGGCTTTTCAGTCTTCTTAAATCTTTATTAATACTACATAAGATAAATAATCATTTATATTAAAAAAATATTTTTTAGTCTCCAGTTCTACCTTTAAGGATCTCAGAAGTCACCACTCCATCCTAACAACAAGTAAAAAGTTAAACAGACTGCAAAATCAACAGCTTATCTTGGATCCACTGGAGAAGGTATTGCCAGAGCTGCATCCAGATCTTTGCTCAAAACCCAACAACCCCCTCACTTTTAGCAGGAGTGTCCTTGCTCACAAACCTCGAACCCTCACCTTTATCAGGAGTTAACAAAAATCTTTAAATTAAAGGGTCCACATATAAGAAAGAAAGCTATAAACAAGCAAACAAAAAAATCAGATGGAATCTATTGGGACCAGATGACAATGAATCTGACCTCAGACTCTGAGTCTCATTATATACTGATTTATACTATATTAGCATACTAAATGACACACTTACTGGTGCTGGTGACTAGCACCAGACATTTAGGGCCAGAAATGTATACAAAGGAGGTGGTAATCCACTCCCTCAGAAAAAGCCCTGCCCTATTGTGAGATTTACCTCTAGCTGCTCTACCAGGTTCCCACAGTATGTATTAGAGAAAAATCCCCTCCTGACGCTGGCAGGTGTAGGGGGAAAGAAACCATTTTGAAATGCATCAGAGAAATAGAACCTAAGAAAAATAAATAAAATAAAACCTAAGAAAAACATTTTTTAATGTTGAAATAAAAAAATACTGTCCCAGAAATGAAGAATGACTTTGATTGTGAATAGTAGCCAAATACACCACCCCAAAATATGCCACTTTGGCATAAAGATCATTTTGAGTTAAAGGTACTTGAAAAACAGCAAATGTAAGAAAAACACTCTAACCATTCTTCTTTTTCTTAAAGATGAAATTCTCATGTGACAGATGACCTCCATATACCATAAGGAAAGTTATATTCTTATCATCAAAAACAATAAATTGAGACCTAGAGAATTTTATATAAACAGGCCTTGAAAAAAAATTCTTGTATTCCTTTAGCTTCCCTGCATAATGTATTTTTTTCACACTTACCTCTTTTTGTTTAACCTAATATAAAAGCATGAGGTTCTGCCATTTTTTGAGTCTTCCTTTTCTTATGAGAGCTCTTGTGTCATGTAAAATGTATAAATTTGTATTTTTTTCTCCTGTTAATCTCTCTTATGTAAACTTAATCCTCAGGCCCAGCTGAAAACTCTAAAAGGGTAGAGGTAAAAATGTATCTCCCCTGCAATGGGTTTCTTAGCAGACTGAACATGACTACTGAAAGAATGTCTGAGTTAGGTTTCTCAATAAAAGCCACCAAAAAATGAAAAGCAAAGAGAACAAAGATGGAAAAAACAGAACAAAATATCCAAAGACTTTGGGACAATTGCAAAGGGTGTAACATACATGTAATGAGAAAATCAAAATGAGAAGAAAGAAAAGAACAAAAGAAGCATTTGAAACAGTAGTGACTAAGAATTTGTCCAAATTAATGTCAGATACCAAACCACAGATCTAAGAAACTCAGAGAACAGTAAGCATGATAAATGTCAAAAAGTCCTACACCTACATATATCATTTTCCATTAGAGAAAATCAGAGACAAACAAAAAATATCCTGAAGGAAGCTAGAGAAAGAAAACACCTTATCTCTAAAGGAACAATTACAGCCAGCTTCTCAGAGAACATGCCAGCAAGAAGAGTGGAAGTGAAATATTTAAAGTTGAGAGAAAACAAAAACAAAACACCAAGCTAGAATTCTGTACCCTGCGAAGTTATTCTTCAAAAGTGTAAAATATTTCCTCAAACAAACAAAAATTGAGGAAATTTGTTGCCCAAAAGACTTGCCTTATAAGAAATGTTAAAAGAAGTTCTTTAGAAAGAAGGAAATAATAGAAAGCACAAGTGTGAATCTACATAAAGAAAGAGAACATTGATAAAGGAATGAGCAAAATTAAAATTTTTTTAAATGTAGAGATGCAGACATAGAGAATGGACGTGTGGACTCAGGGGTGGTAGGATGGGATGAACTGGGAGATTGGGATTGATATAAATACATTACCATGTATAAAATAGACAGCTAATGGGAACCTGATGTATATAGCATAGGAAATTCAGCTCAGTGCTCTGTGGTGGCCTAGATGGGTGGGATAGGGTGGGTGGTGTTAGGAGCCCTAACATCTGAGTAGCCAGGATAGGCCTGAGACCTTGCTTAGGCCTAAGTCTCAATATCCTGGAGACAGGGTGGAGGCTAAGTTCACAGGAACTCCTCCCTAAGAAGATCCTGCCAGCACCAAAAATAAGAAACTCCTCCCTAGAAAAGATCGGGCCAATCAGAGGAAAAAGGGAAATCCCCCAAAAAAACCCCGCCTGGGCATGAACTGGCCAATGAGCTTCTGCGTGCACATGAACTGGCCAATGAGCTTCTGCCAGCTTGATCTTTTGAACAAAAATAGGTGCTTATGTAATCTAAGACTATAAAAACCACTATGACCTGGGCTCCAGGCTCTTGTCCCACTCCACTGTACTGGAGGAGGCATGAGCCCTAGCTCGAGCTAGAAATAAACCCCATTCTTGCTTTTGCATTGCTGCGAGTGTCTTATTCTACCAGTATGGGGGGACCAGACTCAGGGCATAACAGTGGGAGAGAGATGTAAGAAGGAGGGGATATATATATATATATATAGCTGATTCATTTTGTTGTACAGAAGAAGCTAACACAACATTGTAAAGAAACTATATCCCAATAAAAAATAAATATGACTATAAAACAGACAAATAAAAAACAAAAAAAACCTAAAGTTGCTTTAATGTCATCCACCCTCCCAGTTTGGTTTTAGTTCAGCAGTATCCTTGTTATAAATAGTTTTTCTTGAAACAAAAAATTTTTTAATGCCAGTCATCCTCTTACAGGGCTTCTTAAAATGCACTTCAATCAGTCTCACTCAAGGAAGCTATAGACCATCAAGGGGTTGAAAGAACCGTTAATATCCTCTGCATACTGTTTGCACTTGGTATGATAATTTCAATAAAGCCATTTACATAGCTGAAAGAGAAACAGTAGACCATTACAGAAATTCTGCTCTGTTATTAGAAAACAATTCAGAAACAAGCCCCCCAATGCTCAAATTCACTTTAAGACAAAAACAAATACTCTATACTTCCTTAGATAGCAGGGTATGATAATAATTTTCTCATCAACTATGATAAGCGTTACTTTCTCCAGCATCTTTTTTATTACAGTTTCCTGAAGATAACTATATCCAGAATAACCAGTAAAAATTAAGTCAAATGAAACGTCCAAGGGTCCACAGACTACAAAAAAAGTTACAGGGCAATACAGTCCTTGGGTTTAGAGATAGAGCCATAAGAGGAAGGGTTGGGCCATATGTAATAGATAAGTCATTGCCATTGTGTGGAACAGAGCCTGTCTGTCATATGCAGAACTGCAGCCATTAGGGTTTATGCCTGTAAGAAATTCCTCATCTGTTTGTTTTGTTTGTTTGTTTTTTTTCCCTAAAGAGCTCAGGTGAAAAGTTTTTGGTAGGTATGAGCGGAAGATGTATGTTGCTGGAGGGAGGCTCCAATTTCGCATTTGGAAGCCCCTAGCCTTAAACAGCTTCCATGAAACCCTATCAATGTAGGAAGTGAATAAATGCTCCAGTCTACCTCTGGTAGGGCTTCCCTGGTAGCTCTTCTGGTAAAGAATCCACCTGCAATGCGGGAGACCTGGTTTCAATCTCTGCTTTGGGAACATCCTCTAGAGAAGGGATGGCTACCCACTCCAGCATTCTTGGGTTTCCCTGGTGGCTCAGCTGGTGAAGAATTTGCCTGCAATGTGGGAGATCTGGGTTCCATCTCTGTGTTGAGAAGACCCCCTGGAGAAGGGAACAGCTACCCACTCCAGTATTCTGGTCTGGAGAATTCCATGGGCTGTATAGTCCACGGGCTCGCAAAGAGTTGAACACAACTGAGCGATTTTCACTCACTACTGTGGGTGCCTTGTTGGAAAGAAAGGAAGGTCCAAGAGTGCTCTGAGGAGCATCTATCTCAGCTCTTTCACTCAGATCTTAAGGGTACTAAAATGTAGAACTCAGTTCTGCCAAGTGTCCTTCACATGACATAAGCTGGTGCAGTTCCTGTGGGCAGGTGATTGTTCACTCCAGGAATCCAAGGCATTAACTGTGCTGGACAGAAAGAAAAATGGTGTCATAAAATTCTCACTTCCTTATGCGTTGGAGAAGTAGAACCCAGATTGTGACATTAAAACGGGCAGGGCCAGCTTTTCTCACACACCATGCTGGGCTACTATGTACCTACATGTGTAGTAATTGGGCAGAGATCTTTAAATTTTGTAAACCTGGCAGCTCAGGATGAAGGGAAGGTGTTGTTCTTAACTATTTTTGTATCACTGAAAAGTGGTATCTTCAATGGAAAAACATTTTTGAGACCTCATCCTAGAGTGGAATGGGATGGGACATGGGAGGGAGGTTCCAGAGGGAGAGGACGTATGTATACCTATGGCTGATTCATATTGATATATTGCAAAAGCCATCACAATATTGTAAAGCAATTATCCTCCAATCTAAAAAACAAAACAAAACAATGTTGATGCCTCCACCAAGATGAATAGACAGAATCTTTGGGGTAGAGCACAGCTAAGGATCATTCTTAAAACTCCACATGTGGGCTTCCCTTGCAGCTGAGTGGTGAAGAATCTGCCTGCCAGTGCAGGAGACACAGGTCTGATCCCTGATCTGGGAAGATCCCACATGCCACAGAGCAGCTAAGCCTGTGCACCACAACTGCTGAGCCTGTGCTCTAGAGCCCGGGAGCCACAACTACTGAGCCCACCTGCTGCAGCTACGTGCTCTGAAACCAGAGAAGCCACCACAGTGAGAAGCCAGAGCGCTGCAGCAGAGAGTAGGCCCCACTCACCACAATTAGACACAAGCCCACACAGCAACAAAGACCCAGCACAGCCACACACACACACACACACACACACACACACACAAATAATAAGTAAAATTATTATTTTAAAATGACCTCATTGATTAGATATAAAAATGATATAGATGACTATATCCCACATGCATATAGCTGATTTGCTTTTTCATTTTTAGGCCTTTCTCCTTACATTTTCTAGGGCCATTGGCATCAGCTCAAGTAGCCATATCTATAATAGCAGCCTGGTTCTCCTCAGACAGTCAAATGTTTGTCCGCACACTTCACTGCATAGCTCTCCATGCTTCATTTCAGCTGACCCATGAGTTTTAAAGATAAAGAAGCTTTGATTCAACCTGGCTTTTTGTTTAGTGATTTAGGAAGAAAAAAGATGAATAGACTGAAAAGTCTCCCCAAAACATATATATTTCAAGAAACTCCCATGTCTATGCCATCTGTCTTTCCTGCTTTATCTTCAAGTCCATTAATATTAACTGATGCTTAATTATGCTGCTTACTCCACAGTGATGGAAAGGGACCCATCAGTGCTGAACTGGGGAATTGTTTTAAAAAGCACATTTACAAATTTAGAGCAGAGGTCATTCAGAATCTGAGACATACTGAGTACAGCAAGAACTGGAGGAATAATACATAGGAGAAATACCAAATTCAAATGAATGCCACAAACTAGCCCTGATCGATTTCATTGTCACAAATAACTCAACCAAGTCTACCTTAAAATGTGTCCCTCTTCAACCTTGCTCACACCATAACTTGTATCTCATGGGGATGTTTTATTTTATTATCTAAATTTTACTCATTCTTCAGGTTCTACCTAAATCCCACCTTTCTGTGAAGGTGTCTCCCAGCACTCTTCAATAGCAGTCTCACCTTCTGCTTCTAGATTGCTGGCCAGGAGAGGAGTAGAGCAGGTGGAATGAGGCATTCTATGTTCACAAGGGCTGACTATTTTTTCACTTGCAGAAACTGAATTAGTGCCTCTGTTTTGAACCGCCCCAGGGGCTTCCCAGGAGGCGTTAGAGGATAAAGAACCCGCTTCGCAATGTAGGTAGATGTAAGAGACGTGGGTTCGATCCCTGGGTTAGGAAGATCCCCTGGAGGAGGACATAGCAACCGACTCCAGTACTCTTGCCTGGGAGAATCCCATGGACAGAGGAGCCTGGTGGGCTACAGTCCATACAGTTGCACAGAGTCAGACATGACTGAAGTGATTTAGCATGCCACAGAGTCCAAAACAACTGAGTATTCATTCATCATCGATTGATTATTCCACTTTCTCTTCCATACAATGAATCCAGCCCTTCCTCACCTTTCCAAATTCCACTTTCTCTTCCATACAATGAATCCGGCCCTTCCTCACCTTTCCATAAAAGTAATACCTACATTGTTTTTAGTAATATTTCTGTGTTTTTTATCTCACCAATAATGCCTGAACATTATGAGCCATCAGCCTTGATTCTTGTGCTTTTGAATACGTTTTGTTCTTTTCTGAATAGGTAGTGCTAGGAACCCAATGTATCTTCCATAAATACCTATTTCTGCTATTTTGATTTTAAGTTTCCCCCAAATTTCTTTTTATGGGCTTCCCTGGTTGCTTAGTGGTAAAGAATCTGCCTGACAATGCAGGAGACATGGGTTCAATCCCTGAGTCAGGAAGATCCCCTGGAGAAGGAAATGGCAAACCACTGGCAACCCACTCCAGTATTCTTGTCTGGAGAATCCCATGCACAGAGGAGCTGGTGAGTGACAGTCCATGGGGTCACAAAGGGTCAAACATGACAACAACTAAATAATAACAAAATCTCCTTCTATACTTTGTTCATAACATGTGAAGCAAAATATATATGATACTCTTTTGGACTAGATATTAGCAGCTAAAACTTCCATTACACAGACTATGGAACAGCCCGGTTGCTTGGTAGAATGTACTGCACAACTGACGTTCATGCACGGCCTGTCAGTGGTCAACCTATCTGTTCTGAAGGGCAATATTTGCAGTAGTGATCCTCAGCTGGTAGGCTTTTCTCCTTCTCGTTAGAGCAACTAAAATTCTCCCATCTGCACAGAAACCTGGAAAAATGATGTCGATGACAGAAGGAAAGGGAAGACA
Organism: Moschus berezovskii; assembly: GCF_049115385.1. NCBI lineage: Eukaryota > Metazoa > Chordata > Mammalia > Artiodactyla > Moschidae > Moschus > Moschus berezovskii. Next base: position 73,659,501 of record NC_142466.1, on the reverse strand, counting down.
GAGAATGCACACACACACACAATTGACACCACACAGTGAAGTATTGAATGGGTGTGCCCTCTCAGCTAACAGCCCACAGACACCTAGCCACTCTCTCTGAACTCAACTTTCTGCTCAACTTCATGCAGGTAAGTTTACTTTCCTGAATTTTTTCCCTTCTACTTAAGAAAACAAAAGTAATGTCTCCATTTGGAACAATGATCTCATTGATAAAATAAACTCAAACATATTTGCCCAATTATGTATTGTGACATCACACATGTAGCTTAAATTTACGGGCAAAATTAAAACACTACTTGATTAATATCCCAGGATGCCCTTGACATTCCTGCATAAAAAGTAAAGCTGAAGAAAGACTTCACATTCCTTTACCCCAAGGAAAATCAAGAAAAAGTTCAGCTATGAAATATGATATCTTCATTGCCATTGAGAAAACCTTAGATGCTTGCTTTTCTGGTTTTATGATTTTTAAATGTTGTGCATATTTTAGTGAGATAAAGATTTAAATTCAGTTTAGATAATTTCTATTTGGTGCCTGTTCCACTCTCTCCTCCAGAGAAGGCAATGGCAAAAGCCACTCCAGTACTCTAGCCTAGAAAATCCCATGGATGGAGCAGCCTGGTAGGCTGCAGTCCGTGTGGTCGCTAAGGGTCGGACACGACTGAGCGACTTCACTTTCACTTTTCACTTTCACACATTGGAGAAGGAAATGGCAACCCACTCCAGTGTTCTTGCCTGGAGAATCCCAGGGACGGGGGAGCCTGGTGGGCTTCCATCTATGGGGTCACAGAGTCGGACACGACTGAAGTGACTTAGCAGCAGCAGCAGCCACTCTCTCCTCAGAATGCCAAGAAGACACGGCTCTTGCCATGGAGAGAAAATTGCTTTACTAGAATCAGTAACTTAGTAATTTGTCAGTTTGAAGTATTGAAACAGAGAAGGACCCTATGGTCCTTGCGCCCCTTTTCCTCTGCCTGACTTTTGCCTGTGGAAAACCTTAGCCAAAGAATAAGTTTAATCAGAGAAGTGAGAAAATGCAGAAAAAAGGAAAACAAAGGAGACCAAATAACAATAATGTAGTCATTAAGCATAGTCAAGGACATTTAGTTATTTCTCAAAGGCTATAGATAATATTCTGAGCCATATCCTGTGTGCTGCCTTGTAGACACTGAAATCCCCACCAGATAGAAGAAATTTAACTACACAATGATCAGACTGTATCCATGACATAGCTGCCATAATTCTGAGAAATAACTTTAAAGAAATGGAAACAAATGGACCATGGAATTGAAGATTAACTGTACTTGAAACAATCAAGATGATGCTGGTCAGACCACAGATGATCCATTTCAAGATGACTGTAAGCTGACTGTGTTGTTTCTGCATATATTCCCCTCTCTTTGTCTATAAAAGTTCTTGCCCACTGGTTGTCAGTAGGGGAGTTGGCCTTTGGACAGGTAGATGTCACCCTCCCTTGCACACCAGTGGTCAGCATACAAAATAAAGCACACTTCCCTTTCCACCAACCTAGTTTCTTTTTTTATTTTTCAGGGGTAAGTAGCCAGATCCCACTTTTGGTTACATTGTGCTCAGTTGACCAGTTGTGTCCGAATTTTTATGACCCCATGGACTGGGGCCCTCCAGGTTTCTCTCTCCATGGAAGTTTCCACGCAAGAATAGTGAAACAGGTTAACATTTCCATGTCAATGTGTATTTTGAGTATTTTAAATTCTAGAGACGTAACTGCTATTTTTCTTTTAGAACTGCAGAGATAGCCATCAAATTCCCATTGCTACTTCCCCTTGTTCTGAGCTGAGTCTTAGAACATCTATAATGTTCTAAAATGTTACAACTGATTCTGGGACTAAGAGGTGTCATTATCTGGAGGCTTTCCCTGGTCATGGGTGAGATTTTACTCAATAACTACTGAGTGTAGAGGGAAGAGCTTTGTTCCATAGGTAACTGGGCATTTTAAAGAAAGATTGAGAGAGTGGGAGGGGGAGTAAGCGGGGACTCATGTATAGTCAGAGAGGTAAGAAAAAAAAATCACAAAATATAGGTAAGAAAGTCAGGTTGGTCAGTAAAATGATTAAGCCAGTTGTGTCTGCTAGCTACCAGTTACTAAAGTTAGGAGTCTGTCTTCCCTCAGAGACTGGGAGGCAAAGGCCCTAGTGTTCTGATGATTACATTTTGAATGAATGACTTTCAAGCTCTTGAGAAAGACTCTCCTGGTTTATAGGAGATGGAGATGGTTGTCATTTAGTCACTAAGTTGTATCCAACTCTTTTGTGACCCCGTGGACTGTAGGCCATCAGTCTCCTCTGTCCATCGGATTTCCCAGGCAAAAATACTGGAGTGGGTTGCCATTTCCTTCTCCAGAGGATCTTCCAGACCCAGGGATCTAACTTGTGTCTCCTGCATTGGCAGGTGGATTCTTTACCACTGAGCCACGAGGGAAGCCCCAGGAGATGCAGATACCTAAGAATATGTCTCAGAGGAACAGAGAAAGATTTATAATTGTAAAATGTTCTTAGTAAATGCTCTAAAAAAAGAGACTCTGGAGTCTATCATCAGTTGTTGGCCAAAAAAAGGAGGTAAATTCTTTTGAAAGCCTTGAGCTTTATCAGACAGGTATTAAGAAGGATTGTCCTTCGGGTTCCCAGAACCATGCTAGGCTTGGTGACGTCTCTTAGTGCAGGGTTTACAAGGAGTTGTTGAGAGTTCTTTTTCGGTTCTCTGGCATCACATGCTGGGGCTCTTGGCTGATCTTAGGACTGACCTCATCCAGGGAGACTGGGATGGCATGGTAACCTGCTTCTGCTTGTCACTTTTTTTCAGGAATTTCCCTGGGAGTAGCAGTCACAGTAACCCATGCAAGAGTGCGGAGGGCTGGCCTTGTATATCAACACAAGTCCAGCTTTTCCTAAGCAGACTTTTTCCAAGAGCATTTGGAAAAAAGAGCATTTCCCAGTTCTATTTGACTCTTCACATAGGAATTGCACACTCAGAGCACAGTACATTACCAACAGCAAATACAATAAGCCTAAGGGGGAAAATCCCACTGGGGTCATTGCAGACTATTGGGAAAATGCTATCTCTAGACCATTATGGCTGCAGGAAAGTGGTACTAAATCAGAGCCTTGACTGGTTTCTAGTATCAACTTTTACCCCTTATTTGTGCAATGACTCCTGCTTAGACTAAGCAATCTGTTCCCAGCATATGGCAAATTTTCTAGAGAATGTGCAGCTCATATTACCAAATTAGTTTACTTTGCTGATGTCCTTTAAGGTTCTGTTGCCTGTGTGTGAGTGCTGTGTGTGTGCTCAGTTGCTCAGTCCTGTCTATTTGCGACCCCATCAACTGTAGCCCACCAGGATCCTAAGTCCATGGGGTTATCTCGGCAAGAATACTGGAGCAGGTTGCCATTTCCTTCTCCAGGGGATCTTAACAACCCAGGGATTGAACCCCCATCTCCTGCTTTGGCAGGTGGATTCTTTAGCACTGAGACATCTGGGTTCTATTAGATACCTGTAAATAACAAGTCTTTTAATGGGTGAAGATTTTTTTCCAGAAAAATTCTAATCAACCATGAGAGAAGGAGATGAAAAGTGTTAGATTATAAAACTGCAAGTATTAATTTGGAAAGCTGCTATGATTTTGGAAGTGTTAACATTTGCTCAAAGCATATGTGAAAGTGGAAAGTGAAAGTGTTAGTCTCTCAGTGTGTCCTGTTCTTTGTGACTTTACAGACTATAGCCTGACAGGCTCCTCTGTCCATAGAATTCTCCAGGCAAGAATACTGGAGTGGGTAGCCACTCCCTTCTCCAGGGGGTCTTCCTGAACCAGGTCTCCTACTCTACAGGCAGATTATTTACTGCCTGAGCCACCAGGAAATACACTCACGTGTAAATCAACGTCACCCACTTTTTCTTCACTATGTGCATCTTTTTATTCTCCATATGTGTTCTAGCCACTTAAGTCAACTTGAATGTACTTATCCAACTACAATATAAAGCTTCTCTGTTCAAACAAGGAAATTAAAGATCAGGAAAGAAAAAAGAGAATTCACCCATCCATGCACTCTATGAAAAAAAGAAAAATTAAATTAGAATCAACCAGAAGAAAAGCTTGGAAGTCTCCTCTTAGGGAAACCTAAAGAAGTTAAATGTTTGAACAGATCAAGTAGCAAAGTTAGTTATTTATTGAATTCTCTCTTTAATTCTTCTTACCCATGATGGTAAATACATTGTAAAATAGGACATGCTTCATGTACTTAAACAAAATGGAAACGTATATCTGACTGAGCAAAGTGGCTTGGCCTCGAGTCAGTAAGAAGCAGGTTCTCTTTCCAAGCAGAATCTGTGCTGAGAGATAGCCCACCATCCAGGATAACCCAATTAGCAGTGAGTATTAAAAAAAAAAAAAAGTCACTAAGATCAAAATCATCCATTGCTTACATTGAGAGACTTGCATTCAGAACTTGTCTTCTGGGTTATTCATGGAATTGCACAAATTCTCCTTTCTAGAGAGATAATCCATGTGTACTTTTCTGTGTATACTATGCCAATAATTGAATTTTGCCTTAATTGGAAAGCATTATAGCTTTAAAGGGTCAAGTGTAACTTGTTAGGTTCAAAATCCTTTCTTCAGATGAGATCATATGTGGAAGCATTTTACAGAAAACAGGTGAAAGCAGTTCCACTCTGCCTTGTACAGCCTCACCTCCTTCCATAATCTCTCCGCAGGGTCCAGGGTATGTGGATAGAAAAGACACATTACCAGGAGCCACAACACCTACATTCTAACTCAGGTCTGATCACTGCCCAGCTCAATAACCTGCACCAGTCAAGATCCCTGGGTGCTTCAACTGCTCACTGTGTAGAGAAAGGTCACAAAGTTCCTTTGAATCTCTGAAGTTCAATTGCCTATTTCTTAAAGTAGCTGGATAGCTTTTTTTTTTTTTCATTCTCCTTAAAGTGTAAAAAGCACAAAACCTTGTGTGTGTATTTCTAATCAAATGCTAATATTTTTAAGCGGCCAGCATCTATTGTAGAAAAATGCAAATTTTTTAAAATAAGAGATTTTTATTTAAATTAGTTTGTTTTTTTTTTAAAAAAGAAAGTACAGTCTAATTCTAAAACACAGATTTTAAAGCACTAAACAAGAAGGTATAATATTCAAACTGTCTAGAATCTTTCTCAAGGCTCTGAATATTACCTGTGGGGTAAACAAAAGCATTAATAGATTTTTTTAAATTACCTCAGGAAAAGTGGAAAGTGTTTTCATCCTTCCTCATGGCAATTCTGATGATTTTAGGTAGTATCCTGGGGCAACTCCTGGCAGCATCTCCAGATTTTATTTATACATGGTTCATGAGACAGTGACAGATATAGAAACGAATGGAGCCAATATCAAGATTTTGGAGTTTCAAATGGTCATTTCAGATGTCACTTATCCATTTCCATTTAGGAAACATTAAGTCATTGAGGGTCTTTTGTGCTCTTGGCACTGTTCTAGGTGTAAAGACAGATCCACATAAGATGTGACCCATGTACTTAATGTATATTTAGACTAAAGATGGACCTTGAAATTTAGCATATGTATTCTGAATAATGCTGTGGTGCTGTGCTTAGTTGCTCAGTCATGTCTGACTCTTTGTGACCCCAAGGACTGTAGCCAAGTTTCTATGTCCATGGAGATTCTCCAGGCAAGAATACTGGAGTGGGTTGCCATGCCCTCCTCCAGGGGATTTTCCCAACCCAGGGTTTGAACCCAGGTCTCCCTTTTACAGGTGGATTCTTTACCATCTGAGCCACCAGGGAAGCCCAAGAACACTGGAGTGGGAAGCTTATCTTTTCTCCAGAGGATCTTCCCAACCCAGGAATTGAACCAGGGTTTCCTGCATTGCAGGCAGATTCTTTACCAGATGAGCTATCAGGGAAGTGCATTCTGAATAATACTAGATGGTAAAAACAAAGTATAGTAACACTGGAATATATAAAGTACTATGAAAACAAAGTCATACTCTAGAAGGGTAAGGAGGAAGTTAGTTAAGGACAAAAGACTATGCATTTAGAATTGTAGATTACTCTTTTTTTCCCATTGGGAGGACAGTTTTTTTTTTAAATTTATTTTTAATCAAAGAACAATTGCTTTCCAGTGTTATGTTGGTTTCTGGTGTACAACAGAATCAGCTATACATATACATAGATGTCCATCTACAGATGAATGGATAAAGTTGTAGTACATATACACAATGGAATATTACTCAGCCATAAAAAAGAATGAATTTGAGTCAGTTGTAGTGAGGTGAATGGATGGTAAAGGATGAGGTAGATGGTTATACAGAGCAAAGTAACTCAGAAAGAGAAAAGCAAATATCATATATTAACTGTAGATTACTCTTCTTGAAAGCTTGAAAGTTCACAGCTAAAAGCTCTGGTGCTGCTTCTGCTGCTGCTGCTGCTGCTGCTAAGTCACTTCAGTCGTGTCCAACTCTGTGTGACCCCATAGATGGAAGCCCATCAGGCTCCCCCATCCTTGGGATTCTCCAGGCAAGAACACTGGAGTGGGTTGCTATTTCCTTCTCCAATGTGTGAAAGTGAAAAGTGAAAGTGAAGTCGCTCAGCCGTGTCCGACCCTTAGCGACCCCACAGACTGCAGCCTACCAGGCTCCTCCATCCATGGGATTTTCTAGGCAAGAGTACTGGAGTGGCTTGCCATTGCCTTCTCCGAAAGCTCTGGTGACTATTGATGAAATCTAATCAAGTCAAAAAGAGTGATCAAATCATGATACAGGTCTAACGACTGTTATGGAAGAGGAAGGAAAGAGAGTTGGATAGGAAGAAGCCAAGGCCAAAACTCAGTTAGAAGAAATTTTCTTAAAGGGAAGCCTTGCGCCAAAGCTCTTAGAACAGTCCTGTATCTCAGGGGAGTGGATGTGTGCCAGTAGCCTGCTGTGCTCAGTCAATGGCTAGATGCAGTCTGCAATCTCAGCATTGTGCTCTGAGGACAGTACCTGAGGCTGTTGGTCAATGGTCCTTCCTATAACAGAAGACTTGAGTGGTGCATTTTTATAGCTGACAAACAGGTCTAGTATGTGGGTTATGTTGAAAATGAGGGAATATGATGATGAAGGCATTGCTGAACTGTGCATAAATATTTGGATCACTTTTCATATTATGTGGCATGTCTTTGTAGGGTTTTCAGGAAAACCCTTTAGCAAACTCCAGGTAATGAAGAATCTCTCCAATGCAAACAAACTTTCTATGGAGTTTTCCAGCTTAATTCAAGGGTCTTCCAGCAGATACAACCTCCTGAACTGGTATAGACACTTAGATGACAAGCACACACACACACATAATTAGGTTATCTTCAGGCAAGTCTCTAAAATTTTACAGTGCAGCTGTTTAAAGATTTAAACACTTATATTCCACATTCAGAATTAGGAGGGTGCCATTTCTTTTAGAAATAAACATAATGAACATCACATGTAATGTAGTGATCACCAATCTAAACTGCAACATTGAACATCATTATTATCACATTTTTCCTCCAACATTAATTCTTCAATTCTGGTAAAGATGTCAACTCTAATTCAATTTATAGAGTCTCTTATGAAATAGAAACAGTGAAATACAGATAAACTGAATGTACTCCAGTTGTATTGAAAATGGAATCATCTTTCTGAAGCGCAGTGGGCTCAGTGGCCAGAATAGGAGTAATATTGAAGCAAAACTGACTGAGTAGCCCAGTGGTCACAGTCCTGAGGACTATGTATTGATGATGCTGGGAGTAAAGAGTAGGAAGAAGTGTAAAATGCTACTTCTGTCTCTAAAGCAGGCCCCTTAACGGGGGCTCCATAAGCACCGTGGTGTAGGAGGTAGGACAGCAGTGCAGCGCCTACCTCTGCCACCTGTCTGCTGTGTGACTGGAAAAGCCATTTGCCATCTCTGGTCCTAACTGACTGTCTTTCAGGTTGTTAGGAAAAAGAAATATAGATTTTTAGATTGATCTCTGCTTCAGAGATTAATATTATTGAGGGTGTGTGTGTGTGTGTGTGTGTGTGTGTGATTCTAGAGCATGGCTTAATTATGAGCAGCTCTGGAACAAGATGGTGTTGGCTTGCACACCAACTCTGCCTCTTTCTGTCTGAGGAATTTGGGCACATTTCCTAACTTCTCATTTATGGAACATGTATGCTATTGTTAGTCTGACTCTTTGCAACCTCATGGATGCTAGCCTGCCAGGCTTCTCTATGGGGCTCTCCAGGCAAGAATACTGGCGTGGGTTGCCATTCCCTTCTCCAGGGGATCTTCTTCACCCAGGGATCGAACCCACGTCTCCTGCATTGCAGGCAGATTCTTTACTGTCTGAGCTACCAGGGAAGCCCAAATACGATATTATTCCTTGCCTACTTTTGTGTTGATTAAAAGAGTTACTCTTTTTAATTAAGAAAATATTAAATACTTTTCAAAAATTCTTGTAGTAGTGCTGGGCACATGCTACTTAAGCATTACATGAATAAGCAAGAACCTGAAATCATTTGTTCCCTGACCCCAAACCCAACTGCAGTTGATGAAGTTTGGAGTGAAAGGAGGAGAAGGGTGAGTATTATTTGTCAAGCCTAGAAATGAGGTGCTCCAGGCTCTGTGCTTGATCTGGGCTGAGGTAGGGAGGTATAGAGCTTCCCTGGTGGCTCAGCAGCAACGAATTCGCCCACAATGCAGGAGATGTAGTTTAGATCCCTGAGTTGGGAAGATCCACTGGAGGAGGGTATGGCAACCCATTCCAGTATTCTTGGCTGAAGAATCCCATGGACAGAGGAGCCTGGCAGTCCACAGTGTCACAAAGAGTCAGACACAACTGAAGTGACTGAGCATGCACGCACATGGGAAAACAAGGAGAAGCCAACATTTTCCCATTTCTTCATCTGTTTAACAAACATATATGTAGTAATAATATGTGCCAGGCAGTGTGTACGCACTCAAAAATATTAGCATGCTTAAATCACTACAACTGCTTCAAAGGGCTGAGAAGCATGGCGTGATATCTCCCAACAGAGACTTTGGGTTAGCAATGAAAGAAATGTATTTGTTTTTTATTGCTGACATAACAAATTAGCACAAATGTAATACAGCTTAAAACAATACTACTTTTCTCACTGTTTCTCCTGTAGGTCAGAGGTCCCAGCACAGTGTGGTTTGACAGTCCTCTTCTTAGGGTGTCACAAGTTCAAAGCAATGTGTTGGCAAGGTTATTCCTTTCTGGAGTGAAGAATCTACTACCGAGCTGATTTAGGATGTTGTCAGAATTGGAGTCACAAAGAGCTGGACACAACTGAGCGCACACACACACACACACAGAATTCACTTACTTCTCCTTCAACATGTACTTGACAGGCTTCCAATCTCCTTGACTTCCTCTTCTGTCTTTTCTCTCTGCTTTTAGAAGCTCATGTGATTATACGGGGACAACCTAAATAATTCAGGGCCACCTGTCTAACAACAGGTTAGCAACCTTCACCAAAAATTCTTCTTGGTTTTTATCTGCTTCAGTTTGAGGCTTAAATTTATATTTTCTAAAGGTGAGAGTTTGTTTTGCATTGCACATTTCTTTCCTGACTAGATGAATGATATACAAGAGGAACTATATCGTTTTGGTCTTTTCTTCTTCAGTACTGTTTTCTTTTCCACATTTTTTTTTAAGTTTTAGGTGGTTTATGTTTTGTTTTGTTGTTTAGTTTATTTATTTTATTGGAGGCTAATTACTCTACAATAATATTTACTTAGACATACCAAGTCTTAGTTGTGGCATGTGGCATCTAGTTCCCTGACCAGGGATTGAACCTGGACCCCCTGCACTGGGAGCTCAAAGACTTAGCCCCTGGACTGAGGTAGGAGATAGATGGGCTCCAGGCTGGACATTTACAACTAGCCTCCTGTTTGCATTTCCTAGGACAGATAAGTAGACTCCAGCTGAAGAATTTACAACCAGCCTCCTGTTAGTCATCCAAAATGGAAGTAACAACAGAAGGAAGGCAAATGAGCCGTCTTTGTCTCTTGTAAACATCTTAAGGTGATAGTCACGTCAAAGACAAAGAGAGACAAAACCCTGTTTGAGTGAAGGATTAAAGAATCTCCTTTCCCCCCGCTTCTTTTTAGGACAAAGGAGACAGTAAACATTTGCAGAAAGGCTCTTTGGGGTCAAAAGTCAGGTGATAAAACCAAGCCATAATGAGTCTTGTTCCTCCCAGAAGTCTTGAAGATCCATCTTGGTTGAGGGGTGTGTGCGCACCCCAGTGGAGAGTCCTGAGACAAATTAACCAGGTGGGGGGACAAAACAAGATGTTTGGCCTGACAGACAAAAACCTGGAAAACTGTGTCCTTATAAAGAATTTAAACTTCCCAAAGGCGTGACTCTCTCTCTCTCTCTGAGTTCGCCCGTGCGCCTTTCTGTATGTTCTTTTCAATAAATTTTTGCTTTACTGTTTACTTTCTGCCTCCTCATCTGAATTTGTTCTTGATGAGGCAGGCAAGGACTACAGACTCAGACCTTAATTGCAAGCCCTTGTGGTCCAGTGGTTAGGACTCCCAGTCCAAGATCCTAAGACTTTGATTCCAGCTACCACTCACTGCTGCTTGCTGCAAGCTGCCATTTACTGTTTCGTGCATCCAAAATCAGGACTACCAGGGAAGTCCCTCTCTATGCTTTTATGCATAAGAGCTACATGCCAAGGCCCTGTAGATCTAGCCCTCTCTCTCATGCCTCCTGGGGAGATGGACATGAAATTAAGTAAACGCAAGGCCATTTTTAAAACTAGGTCAGGGAGACCTACAGCATGTGGAAGGAGACAGAGGAGGATGCTCAGCTGTTGTTAGACAGCTGGGCAGTTAGATACACAGCATTTGGCAAGTCCTATCAGAGAAGTGAAGGAAAAAACATCCCAAATGGCATGGAAAGCACAGAGGCATAACGTCCTCAAGATTCTTCCAGGTTGTTGCAATTGGCAGGATTTCCTTCTTTTTGAGTAATAAATATTCCATTGTATGTGTATACCACACTTTATCCATTCATCTGTTGATGAACATTTAGACTGTTTTTATATCTTAACCTTTGTGAATAGTGCTGCAACAAACATGGTATGCAGATAGTTTTCAATATCCTGATTTCAATTTTTATGGTATAAACCCAGACATAGGATTGCTGGATCATATAGTAGTTCTATTTTTATATTTTTTAAAGGAGCTTCTATATTATTTTCTACATAGTGGCTGCAACATTCTTCATTTCCCCCAACAGTGTATAAAGCCTTTGACTAAGATCAAGTATATCACCAATGGATTAATCCAGAATGAGATAATTAATAGCAGTTAAAAATATTAAGACAATGACTTAGATGTATGTTATCGGAAGTATATAGGAAATAAATCTTTCATCAAAATTTTGTTCCAAAGAAATTAGAAGCTGGAATATCGTGGGTTTGCTTTATTTTTTAAAACTAAACATACAGTAAAAAAAAAAAAAATTGTTTTTGATGTACACTTTAACAACTCTCTTCATTCCAAAAATTTTCCTCTTCTTCCCTCCTCCACTCATGCCTTTGGGGAGCCAGATAACCTAGAAACAGTTTTTGAACACATCTTATAGATGAAATCAAGTAATATATAACCTTTTGAAATTCACTTCTTTCAAGCAGCATAACACCTTTGAGATTCCTCCAAGTTCTTGTATTCATCAATACCTTTCTCGTTTTTATTGCTGAATAATTATCTATCAATTTGCAATTATCCACAATTTGCTTATTCATTCACCCACTGAAAGACATTTGATTGTTTTTAGCTTAGCTTTCAGTGGTTATGAATAGAGCTTCTTTCACATTCATGTACAAGTTTTTGTGTGAACAAAAGTTTTTACTTTTCTGAGAAAATTCCCATGAGTTGGATTACTGGGTTATAAGGTAAGTGTATACTAAACTTTATAAGAAATGCCAAACTTTTTTCAAGAATGACTCTACCATTTTGCATTCCTACCAGCAATGAGAGATTCAATTGCTTTGTACCCTTGCCCACATTTGGTGCTTTCACTCTAACTATTCCTTTTTTATAGTTTTAGCTCTTCTAATTTATAGGTGTGGAATGGTATCTCAAAATGGTTTTAATTTGCATTTCCCTAATGCTTAATGATGCTGAGTATATTTTATGTAATTATTTGCCATCTGTATATCCTCTTTAGTGAAGTGTTTTTTAAAGCTTTCCCCCCATATTTCTTATTAGATCGCTTTCTTACTGTTGCGTTTAAGAGTTCATTACGTATATACTAAATATAAGTGCTTTGTCAGATATGTGAACTGCAAGTAGTTTCTTCCAATCTGTAGCTTGTCTTTTCATTCTCTCTTACAAAGAGAACTTTTTAAAAAAATTTAATGTAGTCCAATTGACCATTTTTAAAAGTTACGTATCACGTTTTTGTTGTCTTATCTAAGAACTCTTTGCTAACCTCAGATTGCAATGGCTTTTTATTTTTTCTTCTGGAAATTTTATAGTTTTACATTTTACATTTATGTGTATCTTCCATAGTTACTTAACGCTTATATAAAGTGTGATGTTTAGGCAGAAGTCCATTGTTTGGCCTATAAGTTAGTTCAGTCGCTCAGTCGTGTCCGACTCTCCGCGACCCCATGAATCACAGCACGCCAGGCCTCCCTGTCCATCACCAACTCCCGGAGTACACTCAAACTCATGTCCACAGAGTCGGTGATGCCATCCAGCCATCTCATTCTCCGTCGTCCCCTTCTCCTCCCGCCCCCAACCTTTCCCAGCATCAGAGTCTTTTCCAGTGAGTCAACTCGTCGCATGAGGTGGCCAAAGTATTGCAGTTTCAGCTTTAGCATCAGTCCCTCCAATGAACACCCAGGATTGATCTCCTTTAGAATGGACTGGTTGGATCTCCTTGCAGTATAAGGGACTCTCAAGAGTCTTCTCCAACACCACAGTTCAAAAGCATCGATTCTTCGGCGATCAGCTTTCTTCACAGTCCAACTCTCACATCCATACGTGACCACAGGAAAAACCATTGCCTTGACTAGACGAACCTTGGTTGGCAAAGTAACGTCTCTGCTTTTTAATATACTATCAAGGTTGGTCATAACTTTCCTTCCAAGGAGCAAGCGTCTTTTAATTTCATGGCTGCAATCAGCATCTGCAGTGATTTTGGAGCCCAAAAAAACAAAGTCTGACACTGTTTCCACTGTTTTTCCATCTATTTCCCATGAAGTGATGGGACCAGATGCCATGATCTTTGTTTTCTGAATGTTGAGCTTCAAGCCAACCTTTTCACTCTCCTCTTTCACTTTCATCAAGAGGCCTTTGAGTTCCTCTTCACTTTCTGCCATAAGGGTGGTGTCATCTGCATATCTGAGGTTATTGATATTTCTCCCGGCAATCTTGATTCCAGCTTGTGCTTCTTCCAGCCCAGTGTTCCTCATGATGTACTCTGCATATAAGTTAAATAAGCAAGGTGACAATATACAACCTTGACGTACACCTTTTCCTATTTGGAACCAGTCTGTTTGGCCTATATATGATGCTAAAGCTGAAACTCCAATACTTTGGCCACCTCATGCGACGAGTTGACTCACTGGAAAAGACTCTGATGCTGGGAGGGATTGGGGGTGGGAGGAGAAGGGGACGACAGAGAGTGAGATGGTTGGATGGCATCACTGACTCGATGGACATGAGTTTGAGTGAACTCCAGGAGTTGGTGATGGACAGGGAAGCCTGGCGAGCTGTGATTCATGGGGTCACAGAGTCAGACACGACTGACCGACTGAACTGAACTGAACTGAACTGTACAGTTATTCCAATATTACTTGGAAAAATAGTATACATTTTCCATTAGTTCTTCATCTTTGTTAAAAAATCAATTTTCTGGATCCGTTTGTAGATTCTATTCTGTTGATCTAAGTGTTTATCCTTTGGTCAATATCATATTTTGTTGATTACTTTAAGTTCACAGTAACTCTTAAAATTGGACAGTGTAAGTCCTTCAACTCTACTCTTCTTTTTCAAAATTGTTTAAGCATTTTATTCCTTTTACTTTGTGTTTAAATCATAGAATCAGGTTTTTTTCTGTATTTACAACAATTTTGGTATATTTATTGGAATTTTGTTACATCTGTACAGAAATTTAGAGAAAACTGTGAGATATTTAAAATCCTGAAAGACGATGCTGTGAAAGTGCTACACTCAATATGTCAGCAAATTTAGAAAACTCAGCAGTGGCCACAAGACTGGAAAACGTCAGTCTTCATTCCAATCCAAAAGAAAGGCAATGCCAAAGAATACTCAAACTACTGCACAATTGCACTCATCTCGCACGCTAGTAAAGTCATGCTCAAAATTCTCCAAGTCAGGCTTCAGCAATACGTGAACCGTGAACTTCCAAATGTTCAAGCAGGTTTTTAGAAAAGGCTGAGGAACCAGAGATCAAATTACCAGCATCTGCTGGATCATCAAAAAACCAAGAGAGTTCCAGAAAAATATCTATTTCTGCTTTATTGACTATGCCAAAGCCTTTGACTGTGTGGATCACAATAAACTGTGGAAAATTCTGAAAGAGATGGGACTACCAGACCACCTGACCTGCCTCTTGAGAAACCTATATGCAGGTCAGGAACCAACAGTTAGAACTGGACAGGGAATGACAGGTTCTAAATAGGAAAAGGAGTACATCAAGGGTGTATATTGTCACCCTGCTTATTTAACTTATATGCAGAGTACATCATGAGAAACGCTGGGCTGGAAGAAGCACAAACTGGAATCAAGATTGCCAGGAGAAATATCAATAACCTCAGATATGCAGATGACACAACCCTTATAGCAGAAAGTGAAGAAGAACTCAAAAGCCTCTTGATGAAAGTGAAAGAGGAGAGTGAAAAAGCTGGCTTAAAGCTCAACGTTTAGAAAACTAAGATCATGGCATCTGGTCCCATCACTTCAAGGGAAATAGATGGGGAAACAGTGGAAACAGTGTCAGACTTTATTTTGGGTGGTCCAAAATCACTGCAGATGGTGACTGCAGCCATGAAATTAAAAGACGCTTACTCCTTGGAAGGAAAGTTATGACCAACCTAGATAGCATATTAAAAGACAGAGACATTACTATGCCAACCAAGGTCCGTCTAGTCAAGGCTATGGTTTTTCCAGTGGTCATGTATGGATGTGAGTGTTGGACTGTGAAGAAAGCTGAGCACCAAAGAACTGATGCTTTTGAACTGTGGTGTTGGAGAAGACTCTTGAGAGTCCCTTGGACTGCAAGGAGATCCAACCAGTCCATCCTAAAGGAGTTCAGTCCTGGGTGTTCATTGGAAGGACTGATGCTAAAGCTGAAACTCCAATACTTTGGCCACCTCAGGTGAAGAGTTGACTCATTGGAAAAGACTCTGATGCGGGAGAGATTGAGGGCGGGAGGAGAAGGGGACGACAGAGGATGAGATGGTTGGATGGCATCACCGACTCGATGCATATGAGTTTGGGTGAACTCCGGGAGTTGGTGATGGACAGGGAAGGCCTGGCGTGCTGTGTTTCATGGGGTCACAAAAAGTCGGACACGACTGAGCGATTGAACTGAACTGAACTCAACTGACATTTTAACTGCACTGAGTGTTCCATTCATGAAAATATTATGATGTCTCTCCTTTTATTTATGCCTTCTTCAGAGAAGCATATTTTTGTTTGTTTGGTTGACTTTGGGTTTCTCAGCTTGTAGATACCATGTACATATTGTTAGCTTTATATCTGATACACATCTTCTATTTTTGGAGTTATAGTAAACATACTTTAAAAATATGTTGATTCTTGTTTGTTTATTGCTTATACATAAAAATGCAATTCAATTCATTTTTCTGAAATGACTGAACTTGTATCCTGCAACCTTGCTAAACTCACATTAGTTCAATGAGCTTTGTTGTAGATTCCATGAGATTCTGTACACAGGAAATTGTTATAGTCATCTCACAGAATTTCAATGGACTTCCCCACCCCAAATTTGGTTCTGTTGTCAAGACTGATGATGCCACACATGCATCAAGGGAGTATGAAAACATTTACTACCCACATCCCTGAAGCTCTCTGGGGGAAAGCAGAGTAAGCTTCCAAACCTGGCCCAAAAATGCCTTAAGCAATGAAAGGAGACTACCTTGGCTTTCATTGTGGTTGTGAGGGGGGCCAGGATAGAGGTACCTGCATATGGATCAAGGCTTTACATTATGGTCATTCCCTGGACTTTCTTGTCTTTACCAAATACAGGGCAAAAGTTAATGGTGGTGCTTTAAAATTGTTATCAATCAAACATCAAACACGGAGCAATATTCTTTACTACATCCTTGCCTTGCTCCCAATTCTAGGTGGTAAGAATTTAGCTTTTAACCAATTACCATGATGTTAACTGGTGATGTTTTAATATACCATTTACAAGGTTAAAGAAGGTTTCCTCTATCCCTAGTTTACTGTTATTGTCATGAATGAGTGTTGAATACATTCAGTTTTTGTCTACATGTACTGATAGGATTGTATTGTATTGTATTTCTTTTTCTTTAGTCCATTAGTATGATGGATTACATTGTTTGATTTTGCAAACTACATATATGATTATGACAACATAATCTTGCCTTTTCATTTGTGTGTTTAGATCATTTACATCTAAGGAAATTACCATTATGTTTGGATATAGGCCTACCATTTTATTATTCACTTTTTTGTTTGATTTCCTTAGTTGTATTGTTCCTTTGCTACTCCTTTCATTCCTTTTATGGATTCTGTGATTCTTTTTAGTATTCTATTTTTACTTTCCATTCATTTTTGACTATATACTATTGGGAGGAAGGAATTGCACAAGAAATTACAATTTATACATTTAACATTTTTGTCTATTTTTATAATTCAAGTTTAATGAAGAAAACGTACACTTATAGGTATCTTTATTCTTACTTTTTCATATTGTAGTTATAGTGTCTACATACATTGAAAACCTCATCAGACAATGTTACAATCATGTGTCAGCTGTCAAGCATATTTCAAAGTCTTCAAGAGTAAAAGTAGATTATCATATTTACTTACAAAACAGAATATTTATGTTAATATTTCTTTATTCCTGGTGTTCCAAATTTCTTCCTAGTGTCATTTTATTTCCATCTGAAGAACTTAGTTTAGCATTTCTTTTAAATCTTGTCCTGTAACAACAAATTCTCTTAGTTGTCATTATTTGAGAATATTTATTTCATTCTCGTTCATGAAGGTTATATTTTTGGTTTATAAAATCCCATTTTGATAATCTTTTCTTTCCTGAATCTTACAAAAGCTGTTCTATGTCCTTTGGCTTCCATATTTTTGATGGGAAATGTGTAGTTATTCAAATAATTATTGTCATATATGAAATGTCATTTTTCTATGGAAGATTTCTAGGTTATATATCTTTTTAATTTTATCAGTTCATTTGTTTTTATCACCAAAGCAGCGTTGTTTGGCTGCTAAGTCAAGCCCGACTCTGCAACCCCATGAACTGCAGCACGATAGGTTTCTACTGTCTCCCAGAGTTTGCTCAAACTCCTGCCCATTGAGTCGGTGATGCCATCCAACCATCTCATCCTCTATCACCCATTCTCCTCCTGCCCTCAGTCTTTCCCAGCATTAGGGTCTTTTTCAATGAGTCAGTCCTTCATATCAGGTGGCCAAAGTACTGGAGATTCAGCTTCAACATCAGTCTTTCCAATGAGTATCCAGGGATGATTCCCTTTAGGATTGACTGGTTTGATCTCCTTGCTGTCCAAAGGGACTCTCAAGGGTCTTATCCAGCACCGCAATTCAAAAGGATCAATTCTTTGGTGCTCAGCCTTCTTTATGGACCAACTCCCACATCCATATATGACTACTGGAAAAACCATAGCTTTGACTATATGGACTTTTGTTGGCAAAGTGATGTCTATGCTTTTTAATTTGCTGTCTAGGTTTGTCATAGCTTTTCCTCCAAGGAGCAAGCATCTTTTAATTTCATGGCTGCAGTCATGGTCTGCAGTGATTTTGGAGCCCAAGAAAATAAAATGTCACTGTTTTCACTTTTTTCCTGGCAACCATTCATCTGCCATCTCTCTGGGTTTATTTCTCCCTCAGTTCATATAAATAATCAGGCAGTATGTAGTATTTCACACTGGCTTCTTTCACTTAGCAGTACAAGTGTGGTATTCATCTATGTCTTTGCATGGACTGATACCTTATTTGTTTTTATCACCAAAGAGCATTCCATTGTATGACTATGTAACAGTTTAGCAATCTCCACATATTAAAGGACTTTTTGGCTCCTTCTAGTTTCGAGCCATTATAAATAAATTGACTAAATATTAGTGTTCAGGCTTTTGTGTGGATATGATTTTTCAATTCAATTGGTTAACTACTTAGATTATGTTGTAGATCACTTGTTGAGATTATATTTGTCTTGCTAAGAAACCACCAATATGTTTTGCAAACTGTACCATTTTGCACTAGCAATTAATGAGAGTTCTTGTTATCTCATGTCTTTGCTAGTGATTGGTATTCTCACTTAGAAAAATCTTTTGTAGCCATCCTAACAGGTAGATCTTGGTATCTCATTGTTACTTTATATTTCCTTGAGATAAATGATGTTGAACATTTTTTCTTAGCTTATTAACGACATCTTTAGTGCTATGTATCCTGCTCATTTTTAAACTTTTTTTTTCCTTATAGCTGAGGTTTAAGAGCTCTTTGTATATTTTGGACTCATCTCTTCTATCAGACAGACACTTTCCAAATAGTTTCTCTCAGTCTATGACTTGTCTTTTCATTCTCTTAACAGTGCTTTTAACAGAGCAGAGGTCTTTTAAAAAAAATTATTAAAGCTCAATTCATCAACTTTTTCTTTTATGGATCATGTTTTTGGTGTTATAGCTAATAATCCAGCCCTAATACCAAGGTTACTTAGATTTTCTATTATTTTTTTCTTTTTTTGCCTGTTTGCTTGTTTTACATTTAGGCCTATGATTCTTTTTTATTTAATTTTTATAAAAGACCATTTACTTTTCAGAGTCCTCAGCTGCTTCATGCCTTCTGTCTAGGATATTTATAGTTGCGTGTGGTGGTAGAGATAGGATAGAGTTTGTTTCACCATATTTCTCAGAACCATTTATGAGCATTTAACATTTTGTTTTACAAGTTTCTTCTTTTCTTTTTGCTTTATTTAAAGTTTTAATTTGTTCTCTTTTTTCTTAGCAAGCTTCTGTGTCAGAATAATAAAGTATACGATTAGTATAAGGAAACAGTGACACTCATTACTGTAAATCCCTGAATTTTACAGAGTTTATCACAGACCAAGTTCCAGCTATCTCTTTGGATCCAAATTACTAATTTTTTGAGGATCAGTAAGGAAACTGCAAACTCACAAGAATAAGAAGATTGTATTTCTTATTACTGTAGGGATTAAAATTCCCCTGCTCTCATTTAGAGCAAAGCTCCTAGCAGTTGTCAGTTCTAGAAATCCATACTTTTAGATTCTGATTCTACTCCTGCTCTCTCCGTGACTCCCTAATACTAAAGAGACTCCAAGGAATTTGAAAATGTCTGTTATTGTAAGACATGAAACTGATCATTCAAAGGGAAATTTAAAAATACATTTCACCACTCATATTAAGGCAAGACTGCTTTTTCCTGGCCTGTCTCTGTCTTCTTAAGATGCTCTAATATATACAAGGAGAAACATTATGACCCAGAAGCTAACCTGTCCAGAAAAAATCTAAACCATAAAACTATATAAAAGACCCACCTCTGGGAAACTTTTGCTCTTGTTCTACAGCATATAAAATGTTTTTTTTAGAAAGACTGAATTCCACTCCTTTGTGAAAAATTCATATTTATTGTGTAGCTTCAATACTGCAAAAATTTGTGTCAGTTGCTCAACCCTTAACTAACCATAGCCTTTTCCAGTTACCTGCAATGAACTAAGCCTTCCACTGTACACCTGTTACCCCCTAATCTAAGGAAGTCAAGATCTACAAGGATGATAGAGGATTCCAACCAATAGTAATTTGGGTTTTTAGCCACATGTTCCTAGGGGTCATCAGCCTGCATCAAATCCTCTAACGTCTGTCCTATTTGCCATATTGGTTTCCTCCTGATGATACAGATCCTATAAATGCTTTTTAATTTTAACTTGAGATATAATTGATATATAACATTATATTACTAATAGTTTAAGGTGTACAATATGATTTGATATGTGTATGTATTACAAAATGATTATCACAATAATTAATATACATCACACATAGCTACATTTTTTTCTTACGGTGAGAACCATTTTTTTTTTAAATTTATTTTATATTTGTCTATGAATTGATTAACAATGTTCTGCTAATTTCAAGTATACAGCAAAATGATTCAATTATTTACATGTATCTATTCTTTTTCAAATTCTTCTCCCATTTAGGTTATTGCAGAATCTAAATGACTTTTTAAAGCATGTATTCCCTTATTCTTCACCTTTTTTTCCCTAAATTGTTGATTATATGCCGAGGGGCATCCTTGATTAGACTAACTTGAAATTGGCCCCTTCTCCTTTGTACCAAACATTTGCATAGAGGCATATCTGCACTTCCCCAAATTCAACATTTTTATGTTCAAGTAAGGCAACAACTAAGCTTACTTAAATCTTGCACAACTGATTTGAGGAAGGTGAAGAGGCTATCTCTAATTGTGCTGAAGTCACTAAGAGAGACTAACAAACCCTAAGATAAAACAGGGCAAGATGTCACTGGGTGTTACTAACTATAGATAAGGGAATACATGGATTTGAACGGCAGTACTAATCATCATAGAGAAGTTGTACTCTCAAAGTCACCTCTTTGCAACTCCGACTCCGTGGACAGTAGCCCACCAGGCTCCTCTGTCCAAATTTTTCAGATAAGAGTACTGGAGTGGGTTGCCATTTCCTACTCCAGGCAATCTTCCTGACCCAGGGATCAAACCTGTGTCTCTTGCGTTTCCTGCATTGGCAGGAGAATTATTTACCACTGTGACACCTGGGAACCCCCCATACTATACTTGCTGTTAGCCAAAACACCAGGAAAGCTTTTCACAGATAAGCTGCGAGGACAAGAATGTAGATCCTCAGATGCATGCATGGTGTGTTCTAAGTTGCTTCAGCTGTGTCCAGCAAGAATACTGCAATGGGTTGTCATGCCTTCCTCCAGGGTTTTTCCCAACCTAGGGACTGAACCAGTGTCTCTTATGTCTCCTACACTGGCAGGTGAGTTTTTTTTTTTTTTTTTTTACCACTAGCGCAACCCGGGAAGCCCAGTGATCCTCAGATATTACTGAGAAAATCTATTGACTGCACTCCTCAGCCTTAGGTGGCTCTCCTTTCATTTACGTGTTTATTCAATCATGTCCTCACCAAATACTGTTTAAGCTCCTAGCATCTTCTGAGAACAGTGCTGGGCAAAAGGATTAAGTCATGAGCACAACAGACATACTTTGTGTTCCAACAGGTTACATGGGAAGAATTTCAAGTTGTATGTGTTTAGTGTTATGAAGTGAAGTGAAGTGAAGTCGCTCAGTCCTGACCGACTCTTTGCGACCCCATGGACTGTAGCCTACCAGGCTCCTCAGTCCATGGGATTTTCCAGGCAAGAGGACTGGAGTGGGTTGCCATTTTTTTCTCCGGGGGATCTTCCCGAGCCAGGGATCAAACCTGGGTCTCCCACGTTGTAGGCAGACGCTTTACCATCTGAGCTACCAGGGAAGCCTTAGTGTTATACCATGGTATATACAGAATGTCATAGAAGAAAATACAAGGGCATCAGATCAAACGTGGTGAGTTCTGAAGCAGTCAGGATGGAAGACTGGGAAGGCCCATGGGAAACACCAGGATGTCTCACTGTACATGGGATACTTAGGCTGTGGTCAGAGTAAGGAGGTAGGAATAATCAGAGTAAACCTTTACTCCAATTTGCTTTGAGTGAATATCACACATCTCCAGAAAGCGGTGTGGGGATCTACCACCAAAAAAAAAAAAAAAAAAAAAATGGAGAAAAATACACAGCACAAATGGTCACTTTCTATTCAATCCCTTCCATTTGCCTTGAATTATTATTTACTTGCTTTTTCTGTGAATTTGTTTCCTCCAGAATTAATTGCAATCTCTTTGAGAGCAGTCCTCTTGCATTTCTGAGCACTTAGCACTAATGAATGTCAGTACAACCTGGTCTTGTGACTGAATTTTGTTTCAGTGGAAAATAAAAATGTCCTCCAATATCTCATAAATTCAGATAACTGGGTCTGAGAGATTCTCTTAAAGCTGGAGTGTTTAGAATACATCTTCATAGAAACAACTCAGGCTTATCCCTTTTGCTTGAAATTATTTGATTTCTCGAGTATAATGTTAGACACATGCTCCTATTTACCTAGGCCTATTGGAAACTTTTTTTTTTATACTGCAAATGTTCAGGATTTCATATATGGACAATGTGGATGTTAAGCTCCAACTGTATCTATCAAAGATTCCATGATTAAATTATAAAATCCATAGCATTAGTACATCACCCATACCAGAAAGGGTCGTCACCCTGTCCCTCATTAACAGCACGCCACAGGAGACCTGGGTTCGATCCCTGGGTCAGGAAGATCCCCTGGAGAAGGGCATGGCAACTTACTCCAAAATTCTTGCCTGGAGAATTCCATGGACAGAGTAGCCTTGCAAGCTACAGTCCATGTGGTTGCTCAGTGGGACACAACTGAGCGATTAAAACACACACACACACACACACACACTTCTTCAGTGTTTTCCCCAAGTTTTTGGGTAGCTTTGATAAATAGAAGATGTTAGTCATTAGCGTAGACTAAAATGCTGAGGCCTTTCCTTTCTTATTTATTGAGGTTGTTTTAAGTTAGGGAATAACAACAAAAAATGATTATAAAAATAACCTATTGTTACTTACAAAGTATATTTCAAAGCAGAAAAATTGCCCTTGTGCAGTCAGCTTTTAGGCTAAATTTTAACTCTATGGTGATTTTTTTTAAACAATCATAAACCCCTGCTGACAAAAGTCTTAACTCTATTGGTGACAGCAGATGCTACTAAAATACTGTTTTGTCTTAGAGTTTCATGGTGTATCATAAACCAAACAATTATGATTGTTTAAAAGCCTGTTCCCAGAGTGAGCTCCACACCCGCAGCAGGAAACATATTGTCTAAAAAGAATACAAAGTAATTGGAATTTTATCTGACAAATACAGCAGTGAATATATTCATGGAAAGTGTGCATGAGTGCTACAGAATTAGTCTCATGACTTGACATGAAGAGCAAATAAAAATCTAGACAAAATGTTAAATAGGGGAAAAGACAATGATTTCTTTTGAGCACTTGGAAGACTCTCGGAGGTGTTTGTGCTGGCTTCCTTCAAACTTCGGTTGTGTTAAGCTCACCTTATGTGGCGTGGCAGGGAAGGCACCAGACTGACCCCAAGCTTGGACCCATCACAACAGTGGTGTGACCTTAGACAACCTTATACCAATGTATTTTATTTTATCCTCATCAGCAACACTAATTCTTGCCCTCATCGTTATAGATTTGCTATTGATCTGACTTCTAATCACTGATAACTGTGAGTAAAGAAGGTGGAGGAGGAGAAAGAGGAAGGAGATAAAGAGAGTGTGTATATGAAAAAAAGGAGTAGAATTCCATGTGCTCTACCAGGGATGGGGGAGCCTGGTGGGCTGCTGTCTATGGGGTCACACAGAGTTGGACACGACTGAAGTGACTTAGCAGCAGCAGCAGTGTCTATGTATTGGTCCCAGGACCTAGTTTACAACACCCCCTTTCCCCTTTAGTAACCATAGGTTTGTTTTTGAAGTCTATTCTATAATAACCTATATGAGAAAAGAATCTGAAAAAGAATGGATATATGTATAACTGAATCACTTTGCTATACACCTGAAAATAACACAACCTTTTAAATCAACTATATTCCAATATAAAATAAAAATCAAAATTTTTAAAGGAAATGTTTGCATTTCAGTTCAGTTCAGTTCAGTCACTCAGTCACCTCCGACTCTTTGCGACCCCATGAACCACAGCACGCCAGGCCTCCCTGTCCATCATCAACTCCTGGAGCCCACCCAAACCTGTATCCATTGAGTCGATGAGGCCATGTCCCCTTCTCCTCCCGCCTTCAATCTTTCCCAGCATCAGGGTCTTTTCAAATGAGTCAGCTCTTCACATCAGGTGGCCAAAGTATTGGAGTCTCAGCCTCAACATCAGTCCTTCCAATGAACACCCAGGACTGATCTCCTTTAGGATGGTCTGGTTGGATCTCCTTGCAGTCCAAGGGACTCTCAAGAGTCTTCTCCAACACCACAGTTCAAAAGCATCAATTCTTCAGCGATCAGGTTTCTTCACAGTCCAACTCTCACATCCATACATGACCACTGGGAAAACCATAGCCTTGACTAGACGGACCTTGGTTGGCAAAGTAATGTTTCTGCTTTTTAATATGCTGTCTCCGTTCCATTCTGTCGCTCAGTCGTGTCCGACTCTTTGCGACCCTGTGTACTGTAGCCTACCAGGCTTCTCCGTCCATGGGCTTCTCCAGGCAAGAATACCGGAGTGGGTTACCGTTTCCTTCTCCAGGGGATCTTCCCGACCCAGGGATCGAACGCGGGTCTCCCGCATTGGAGGCAGACGCTTTAATATGCTGTCTAGGTTGGTCATAACTTTCCTTCCCAGGAGTAAGCGTCTTTTAATTTCATTGCAGCAATCGACATCTGTAGTGATTTTGGAGCCCAGAAAAATAAAGTCAACCATTGTTTCCACTGTTTCCCCATCTATCTGCCATGAAGTCATGGGACTGGATGCCATGATCTTAGTTTTCTGAATGCTGAGCTTTAAGTAATAGCAAATTAATTTTCTATACTCCAAAGTGAGTTACATGTGGAATAGAATACTGGCTAAGCAAAGATTTCCATAGGCAAAAAAAGTGTGCCCCCAAAGTCACAATAAAATGTTGAAATGAAACAAAAAAGAATTTTAGAAAAACCCATAATGACTTTCTGAGATGCTTAGAATAAAACCAGACACTGTTAACCATGGCTGGCAAGGTGGTATCTGTGATCTTGCCCTAGCTCCCTCTCCACTTTGATCTCCTGACAGTCTCTCCCTGATCACCTGTGCAAAGCACCTAGGTCTCCTTGCTATTTCCCTAAAATGATAGCACCAGGAAGTTTTCACTTTCTGTTCCCTTGACTGGGAACCCTCTTTCTCCAGCTACTCCTTTCTATCAGGGTCAGCTCACATCTGACATAAAATTATATGGCTTTTAATAAGTCATCTTTCAAGTTTGTAATAAATGCACAGCCCACTAATAAAAAAATATGATGGGAAGATAAGAATAAATAACTTAGACAAAGATAAAAAGTATTAAACAAGCAAATGAAATAGTGGGTATCCTCACTGAATAGATCAACTGATGAAACAACATTTTATAGCGAAAATTAACTCCTAAATCAATGACTTCAGTGTTGTTGTGAAACTGGAATGTCCTGCTATGCTAGTGGCATTTTAAATTATAAATGCTTTGGGGGGTAAATCAATTGGCAATGTTAAGAACTAAAAATGCTTAAAATCTTTCACACAGAAAATTCACTTTAATAACCAATTCCTAAAGAATGTCAATGTCTATGTATTGCCTATAGTATTGGAAATTTAGCAATCCAAATGTAATAAGATGATTTAAACATGTGGTAGTTGAACAACAAAATTTTACTGTAAGTAGCTTTAAAATGTTAATTACTAGGAATATGTAGAAACTAGAAATCTATGCTATGTTTCTTCAGTTCAGTTCAGTCGCTCAGTCGTGTCCGACTCTTTGCGACCCCATGAATCACAGCACGCCAGGCCTCCCTGTCCATTGCCAACTCCCGGAGTTCACTCAAACTCATATCCATCGAGTCGGTGATGCCATCCAGCCATCTCATTCTCTGTCACTATGTTGCTTAGAAAGAACAAAAAATTTATTTGAACATGAATAAGCACCAAAAGGTGATTTATAGAAGTTAAATTAGGACCGTCACTGTTCTTTTTTAATTTTGTATTTAGTGTTTGATTCTAACATCTTCGCAATTTCAAATGAGGAAGCAGTGATCTCATGTCCATTGTTCAGTTCTCTTGCTGATTTCTGACTTTGCCAAAGGTATCAGCTCTGTCTTAAACATTAGTAAATAATTTGTGTCATCCTCTGCAAACCCTGACACATAGCACAGTGGTTGGGCTCTACTGACAGCTGAAAGACTGTCTTTCAAATTGAACAGTGATGGACATGACAAATAGGCTGAGAAAATTGAGATCCTCCCATCTACTCCTCACCTCTAACTGTGTTAAGTTGCAATCAAGTTGACTAAAAAGAAACCATATTGAATCTGACAACATGTGAGGAAATGCAAGAATACAGAGTTTCTGAGGCTTTGACCAGTGAAATAGTTACTAATTTTCTAATGATGTTTGCCTCAAGAAGTGTTAATTTAACTTGGTTATTTATCATAGTTCAGTAAGTAATGGTTCCCCTTTCTGATGCTATGTCTAAATTCTAGTTTGGATAATTAAAATGATGAAAAGGGGGAGATAAATTGGAACGTTATTTGAACAATGTAAAAAAAAATGAATGAGCATTTTACTGAAGAAAGACTGAGTTAACCAAATGTATTTTATCCTGATGCTACATGAAAGGGAAGGGATCCCCAGACACAGGTGATGCTCCTGCAAGTTGGTGAGATGTTGAAGAACAAGTCATTTGGGGACCTTTCATGAGAAGGCAACAGAGAGGTATTCAAGAGGTAGTGGAGACAGCAAGAGAAGGGCTTCCTTGGCTATGCTAAGAAACAAAATTTTTATCCTAAAAAGATAAGGAGACTTTGAAAGACTTCTAAAAAGAAAATACTATTATTGTTTGTTTGTTTGTTTTTCCCAAAAGAGAAAGAAAAAAATAGCATGGGCTACATGCATAAAGCTTCTTCTACAGATATGTAGGAGGTATTGGAGTTGTAAAATATGACATAAAACTTCAAGAACTATGTGAAGCAGAAAGGGTGATAAAATTTTTAAGTAAAATATTGGCTTTGGTGGCTTGTGATATTATAACAGCCTTCTTATTTCTTGGTGCCTTAAAGCTACACTGTGCAGTGAATATTTGCACCCTCAAATTCATAGGTGGTTTTCATGCTGCTTATGTAAAGAAATTTATTTAATGATTTTTTTTCCCTTAGAATAGCATCATTTGTTTCACAAGGATTATAGCAATTGAAACTTGTTTTGAGACACATCTTACACTAATGTTGGAGATGTCCTCCAAGTTCCTTGAGTGTATTCTGAGTTCCCTTGAGTGCAGTTCAAAATAGGACTGATAAAAGAGCATAGTCAGGGAGATGAGAGTCCACCTTGAGAATTTGCCTCTCACTAGCTGTTCAACCTAAATGTTTGCCAGACCAAAATCAGGACAAGTCATCTAACAGTCTTCTAATTAGGTGGTCAGACAATTGGAGTCGTGTGGCCACTGTCCATTATATTTTGCAGATGCTGAGGAGGTAGACCAGATGTCTTCTGAGTAGGATGCCAGTTAGCAAATAAAAATACAGATCATTTAGTTAAATAAATTTTCTGATACATCTCAAATATTATGTGGGAAATACTTGTATGAAAACAAAATTTGTTGTCTGTCTGAACCTCAAATTTAACTGGGCACCCTTCCTTTGATCTGTTAGCTTTGCAAGCTCTGAGGACTCTAAGAAAACCATGATATGATAAGCCAACAGACAAAGCACTCCCAGGGCTGATTAGTGACCCAACCTCAAGTGAAGTCAAATTTCAAGACAAAGGGAAGCTACTGCCTCCTTGATGATAAGTTATTACTTAGACATTATCCTCTCACTCCACTCCACCAGAATATAATTAGAGGCCAAGTCCTAACCTGAGTCCTTTGGTGCTGGGCTCTTCATGGTCTTCAGGTGAGGAGACCTGGACTGTCTGCAGGAATCCCAAACCTCTGGGCACCTGTCCTGCTCCGAACATAAGCACAGTCACCATGACACTTTTAATCCTGACCACTTAGGCTGTCTAGACCATCTTAAATCATTGAGCTTCATCTACAGCTTCATGGTTTTGTGACTTGGCTTCCAGGTTCTAATCTAACATCTCTCCTTCTCCTCTCTCTATTCTCCCTCTCCTTCTTTTTCCCCCTGCCCTTTTCTCAGTCTTGACCCAGGGCTGTCCATCTCTGACCTGTCCTGGGATATGATCTAATACATTATATTTTCCAGTCCTGTCTAGAATCCAGGGAGGCATCACTGGCTGAAATGAGGGTGAGGGGGGCTTTCTAACCCCCCTGCCAGGCCAATGGCCCTGCCTGAGCTCTGGAGCTATTACCCTCTGGGCAATCTCCTTATTTCCCCTTATGAACCCCAGAGATGAACATAACTCCTTTATGTGCTAACAATCAAGGAGAAAGACAAGAGGGTCAAATATCCAAAACATGAAATCAGGAAAGATGCAGAGAAGTGAGAGTGGGAATCTAATTCTGAATACAACTTTGAATGAAATTTTAAAGCATTAAAAAGAAATCAGCAAGCCAAGCTTAGGCATTCTGATAGCTGCAAATTGCATTTACCTTCAGAGCTTTAGGTGAAAATTTGAAAGCCTAAGTCTTTCCTTTGTATTCATGCATATAAAACCTTCACAATCCCACTAGAAAACAAAACAATTTCACAAAGTAATATAGACACAAAGAATTGTAAACATCAGGGTATTTAAAAAGTTGAAAACTATATGTCCACTGAAACAAAAAGAATTGTTAATTTGTGTAAGGGACCCTGGGACCTGAACAGAAGCAACTGGCAATGACTCAGGGAAGTTGAATTTTCAGTTCTTTAAACTGTACGTCACTGTCTAGAACAATGTCAAGGGGATTTTAGTTCATAGGACATCATGAATGTCATGGCCATGGCTCTCTGTTTCTGACACAATTGGTATCCTGTTTCAATTCTATAATTTCTAAGATTTTATTTGGGGGCAGCCAGATACCATTTTCAAATACAAGACTATATTTATAGGATATCAGGTACCTCTGGTTAGGCGATAAAACTTTTAAAATTAAAATGTGATTTAATGGGAAAGTAAGAGTTAAGTGATACACAGATTCTCAAGAATGGGTTTTATGGCAGATATGGTCTCTTGGCCCCTCTTTCAGCCTTTGGCTTTTCCCCCATATTGCAATATTCCTCTTCATCTTTTTAACTCACCTCATTCCTATTCAACCTTTGGAGAAACCACGAGTCCCTATTCACAGTGACTGTGGCTTAGACTGTTAAAAAAAAAATCCTCTCTAAACTTTTATTATATCTGAATTCTAGGAAAGGGATTTTTTTTAATAACAATGAACACTGTTCTACTGTTCTTTCTGCATGTACTGAATTTTTCCAATAGTCATGTATGGATGTGAGAGTTGGTCCATAAAAGAAGGCTGAGTGCCAAAGAACTGATGCTTTTGAATTGTGATGCCAGTGAAGACTCTTGAGAGTCTTGGACTGCAAGGAGATTAAACCAATCAATCCTAAAGGAAATCAACCTTGGATATTCATTGGAAGGACTGATGCTGAAGCTCCAATACTTTGTCCATCTGATATGAAGAGCTGACTCACTGGAAAAGACCCTGATGCTGAGAAAGATTGAAGGCCAAAGAAGAAGTGGGTCACAGTGGATGAGATGGTTAGATAGTATCTCTGACTAAATGAACACGAGTTTGAACAAACTCTGGGAGATAATGGAAGACAGAGTAATCTAATGGGCTACAGTCCATGGGGTCACAACAAGTAGAACACAACTTAACAACTGGAAAACAGCAACAAAAGTGTTATTAGTGTGTGTGCCTTAACGTCCCATCCACCATAAAGATGCCTTTGTACACCCTCAGAGCTTTAGTTAGCAGAGAATCATCCATATAAGAATGAGTTCAATGGTCCTCTGTTTGTCATTCATTACATGGCACTTCACCAGTTCTCATAAGTAATACAAAGATAAATAAACCCAGTTTCTAAACTAGTAGGCATTTTTATTTAAAAATACTTAAATAAAATAAATATAAAATTTAAAAACATAAAAGTAAGGATAAAAGGGATACAAGAACAATCATTGTTTCCTAGCTGAAGAGACAATGGCATTCCAAGCATGAGATCAGGGAAGAGTAAAGACAAGATATTAAATGGGGCTGGAAGGCCAACCACAGGGAACTGTCTAAAGAGAAGAGCAACTTCTGTCAGCCTAATAGCCAAACACCTCTACAAGAGCATCTTTTCTGTTCTGCTTCTAGGTCCAGGGACAGCTCCTGTCCACAGTTCACACCTAGCAAGGATGACTTGAATTAAATGCTCTGTAATAAAAAATATGAAAAAAAAAAGACCCAATGCAGTCAAAAGCAAATAAATATTAAAAAAAAATAATAAATGCTCTGTAATAAAGAAAGAGGTTTCACACAGATTACATCACTGAAAGGAGCCAGTGCAGGTATAACTGTGCCCATTCAATATTTGAAGAAGCTGAAACTTAGAAGAGGCTCAGTAGTGTGGCTTGGAAATGGTGCAGGCAAGGCTGGAGGCCAGGACTCATGTCCTCTGATGAGTGGACAGCAGAATGAGTCCCAGACTTTAGTGAACCACAGAATTATGTGCAATTCTTCCTTACAAAAAATAAAAGCCAGCATCTATGATCTTACCCAGGACTCACTGAGTCAGCATCTCTGAGTGGAAGCCCTGAGATCTGATATCTTAAGCTTCACAGATAATTTAGATGTGCACCAAGGCTGAAAACCATGAATCAGTTGGAAAGACAGCCAGATGGCAGAGGCCTCGATCTCTGATGGTGCCTCTTCTTTTTTAAAAAATTTTGACTGTACTGGGTCTTCATTCCAGTATGCAGGTTCTCTAGTTGTACTGGGTGGGTTTAGTTACCCCGTGGAATGTGGGGTCTTAGGTTCCCCACCTAGGGACTGAACCTGTGTCCCCTGCATTGGAAGGTGGATTCTTAACCACTGGACCACCATGAAAGTCCCTCTGATGGTGTTTCTGGTCAGTATGAGAATCACCTGAATTCAGTGACCTTGAGAAGTCTATTGTTTTAAATCTTTGTCATTTTTCATTTAGTTATCCTGCCAAATACACTTTGATCAACATAGCTCTAAGCTCTGATGAGTTTTATTCTTCCTACATTAAGAGATATGGAAAAAATTGAGAAGGCAAAAATACTTCATGTACAATATTCTCATTATGTACGTTCTTAAATGTTGTCCAAACACCTCACAATCCAAAACTGCATTTTATTCCTTAGTTCTCAAACTCTTAGGGATTGTACCATAAACCAGGCATGGACACTTTCCATTTCAAGCTCAATCTAATATTTTGACCACCTCATGCGAAGAGTTGACTCATTGGAAAAGACCCTGATGCTGGGAGGGATTGTGGGCAGGAGGAGAAGGGGATGACAGAGGATGAGATGGCTGGATGGCATCCCCGACTCGATGCATATGAGTTTGGGTGAACTCTGGGAGTTGGTGATGGACAGGGAGGCTTGGCAGTGCTGCGATTCATGGGGTCGCAAAGAGTCGGACATGACTGAGCGACTGAACTGAACTGAATAAAAATGTGAAAAGGAAACTCTTCCAACACTCTCCAAAAATAATGTTTACTTCCTTCTGGTAAATACCAAACATTTTATGATGTATTTCAATATTTTTTTAACTGCATGCTTTAATAATCTTAGTAAAGCAGAGTGGCAGAAAACAACTTAGATGAGAACAATGCACATTTTTAATTTTTCCCTTTTTATAAGAATCTTTTTCCATAAAGTAATGTATTTGCATTATCTTTTTTTCTTTAAGAGCACACACACACACACAAGCATGTAACATAACAGAAACTTTTTGTGTGCCATTGTCTTAATGTTTCAAGTGTGTTTTTCAAGATCCCTGGAGTAATCAATGGAAAAACTTCAGAACAGCCTTTGCATGTCCAAGTGTGAACAAACCCCACCCCCTACCCCCAAATCCTCCAGCAAAGCCCACTCCTTCTTCTTGGTGAATTGCTGGGAGTACCATGCACATTCAGGTGACATAAAGTATATTCACTGTTGTGTGATTAGTCTGATACAAGTCTGCAGGCTTGCCAAACCACAGACAGAACAGGAATGACGACACTCAAAATGAAAGCATTCAGACTAATGAGGCTGTCTTCAAGTAGCTCTGGCTCTACACTGAACTATGAGGAGTTGTTTCGCTATTTTCGTTTCATGCAGTATGAGGAAGTGATGGAGGCTTTTCATCACCAAACAAGAGTTTTCAGCACCAATTAAAGTTCCTGCCAGTGGTAGCAACACAGCTAGTAAATCCAAACCAGCCTCTCCTCTGTCACTGCTGCCCTTGGAACCCTTGGTAAATGGGTTGGAGTGGAAAGAATTTTCACAGTGGCAGTAACTGGAAATCTATTCTCTACCCCATTTTTAAGAAGGTGGGTCATTGAAGAGACGAGGGAAAAAATGAAATTATTTTGGAAAGAATGCTGCTTTTCCAGCTAAACTAAAGTTGCCATGATAGTTCTCTGGCATCTCCCCAAAGGGTGCCCCTTACCATAGATTTGTTTTCTCAAGTAGGATTTTACTCTAGATTAGAAATCCCAGATTTATTCACTTATGGTTTAAAATACATCTTCTCAGTGTGAGAATAAACTTCCCAAAGAGAGAACAGTTGGCTGATTGAACCCTTTCTAGAAAGTCTAATCTCAGAATGACTTCGAATATCTGAATACGGCTAAGCCCCATTCCTGAGAATCAAGCTTAACTTAATTCCTTGTTTTAATTTTATGTGAACCACTTCTGAAGTCTATTGAATTTGTTACAATATTGCTTCTGTTTTATGTTTTGGTCTTCTTGGCCACGAGGCCTATGGGATCTTAGTTCCCCAACCAGGGATTGAACCCATACCACCTGCATTGGAGTCTTAACCACTGGACCGCCAGTGTTTCAAACAAAACTGAAAGAAAATATTTTTTAGAAGGGCACATAATATATGGTCCACATGAGGATTCTGAAGCTTCTCAGTGAGAGGAATTGTTAGAAAAGGAACTAAGAGGTAGGTTTGGAAGGATGGAAGGACAGCCACTTACTCTCTAAATGTGGCTTAGCACAAGTTGTGGATTATCACAGTTGATAACAGAATTGTATGTGGGAGGAAGAGGATATAACAAATTGAAACCCTACCTCCCCAACCCAGGCTGGGGGCTTCTTGATTCAGATTCTGTAACTTTCTGGCTTCTTCCTTGATGAAACCCCAAATGCTTCCTCTGGCCCCAGAAGCACAAAGCCTATTTTATCCCACTGTTCATACATTACAAGGAGAAAAGCAAGGAGACCTTGTTCTGCAAATCATTTCTGGCACCTTATTTTGTTCTATTCTAAAGTAATAAGTTCGCAACAGCCGTGGAACAAGACCTCATCTTAGCTGGGCAGGAAATAAAAAAGAATGGAGATGAGATTCACGCAAGTTAATGAAAGTCACTCCAAGTGACTGTGCTGAGAGAGCACAGGCTTTAGAATCAGATGAACCAGAACATTAATCTGACTGGACTCCTTACTTGTTGTATAATATGACCAAATGTATTCTCTGAGTCTCCACTTCTTCAGCTGTAAAATAATAATACCATCTGCTGCATGATGTTGTCACTGTAATGACTGTGCATGCAGCCCCCAGCAGATACTGGGTTTTGCAAGGTGTTCTGTAAGCATGTTTGTCCTCTTCCCCAGTTCAGATGACTATATTTCCATGAAGAAAAAAATATGCGTGTGACTTCAACATATAACACATGTATGTGGAACACAATGCTGTGTCAGGCAAATGTTTTCTAGGATTCTACATTTACTTATACCGTCAATGGCATTTGGTAGCTACCTCACATATCTGCAAAAACAGGCTTAGGATATAATTTATTTGCTTCATACTGTCAATATGTTTCTTTCTCTTTTGAAACAGATTTTATTTTTTAGAGTAGTTTTAGGTTCACAGCAAATTGAGAAAGTATAGAGGTTACCCACACATAGGTGCAGACTCCCCCATTATGACTATCCCCCACTAGAGTGGTACATTTATTACAGTTGATAGACTTACGTTGGAATGTAATAGTCACCCACAGTCTACAGTTTACATTAAGGTTCACTCTTGTACATTCCTTGAGTTTGGACAGATGTATAATGACACATACCTAGCATTATGGTATCGTACAGAGTAGTTTCACTCCACTAAAAATCCTCTGAGATCCTCTTATTCATTCTTCCCTCCTGCATACTCCTGAAAATCACTGATCTTGCTGTTGTCTCCGTAGATTTGCCTTCTCCAGAATGTCATAGAGTTCAAATTTTCAGATGGGTTTCTTCAAGTAGTAATGGGCATTTAACTTTCCTTCCTTTTTACAGCTTGACAAGTCATTTATTTTTAGTGAATAATACTCCATTATTGGGATGTACCACAGCTTACCCATTCACCTACTGAAAAACAGCTCGGTTGCTTTCAAGTTTGGGTAGATGTGAACAACTCTGCCATAGACATCTGTGTGCAGGTTTTAGTGTGGATGTGCTTTCAGTTCCTTTTGGTAAATAACAAGAAGCATAATTGTTGGATTATATAGTAAGAGCATTCTTAGTTTGGTGAAAAACAAACTGTCTTTCAAAGTGGTTGGAACATTTTGCATTTCCGTCGACAAATTATGAGAGTTCCTGTCATTCCACATTCTTTTCAGCCTTTGGTGTTGTCAGTGTTTTGAACTTGGGCCATCCTAAAGGATATGATATGCAGTAGTATCTCATTATTTTAATTTGCATTTCCTTGATGATGCATGATGTGGAACATCTTTTCATATGCTTGTTTTCCATCCTTAGTAAGGTATCTGTTAAGGTCTTGGTCCATTTTGAATGAAGTTGTTTGTTTTCTTTTTAGTGACTTTTCGGACTTCTTTGTATATTTTGTGGACAGAAGTCCTTTACCAGATGTGTCTTCTGCAAATATTTTCTCCTATTCTGTGGCTTGTATTTTTATTTCCTTGACTTTTATTTCTCTTTATATAATATTATTACAGTTTTATTATGTAAATTTGACATAATTTCACAATATGCTGTAAGTAATCAAGGTAACAAAGTTAACTTGTACTGCTAACTAACGTGACACAGCATTTGGTCTGTGTATCTAGTATGCGTGCATGTGTGCCTCTGCATGTACATGTCTGTGTGCTTAAGCTACACACTGACATTGGAAAAACAGTTTTAAAGCAGATAAACCCCTAACCCTGGAGACACCAGCAGTTACTTTTGAAGAAATAGGGAGGCTGCCTCGGTTTTGAGCTATGTGATTAGCTTTGTTGTGTTTCCTGTACGCCTCACTGAAGCAAACATGTTAAATAGTAGTGACATTTTAATGATTTAGGGGCATTAAATTAGTTCTGATTTCAAGGTTTGTGTGTGTGTGGGGGGGCAGCTTATCATACGTACAACAAGCAGTGCTCTGACACTAGCTGGGTGTCCTGCAATTCAACTCAGTTCTGACTCTATCAACTTATAGCATCAAATTCCACAAGGACTCATTCCTACAAAACTGCCTTCCATTTTAAGCCCAAGATGTTATCCCCCCCTTTTTTTTTTTTTGTAAAGTCCTCTTACTAGATCACCAGTGGGTTCCTCAGGACAAAAGGAGGCCCATCAAGGAGACCTCCACTCCTTCTAATGCCAGATGAGCTCTAAGAATTCACACCAGGAGGGACATTTCTGCTGATTCAGCCACCTGGCTCCTCAACCCTTGCTCCTGCAGAGTGTCCCAACTCACCCCTCTCCACCTGAGCCCTTAGGGACCAAAGCCACTCCAAAACCCTACTGCCAAAAAGCAGCAACCCCGGGTTGTTTTCTCCGCTTCTGACCAACTGGTGCCAGGCTGATGGTTCCAAGGACTTCTTCCTTGGACTTGACATTCCAGTCACAAGTCCAGGTGGTTATTAACTGGCTATAAATCAGAGGCTCCCACAATCCCTTCTTTGGGTTCAATTAACTTTAGCTAGAGTAGCCCACAGAACTCAGAGAAACATTGTATTTACCTGATTACCAGTTTAGTTTTACTTCGAGAAGACTCTTGAGAGAGTCCCTTGGACTGCAAGGAGATCCAACCAGTCCATCCAAAAGGAAACCAATCCTGAATATTCATTGGAAGCACTTTTACTGAAGCTGAAACTCCAATAATTTGGGCACCTGATGCGAAGAACTGACTCACTAGAAAAGACTCGGATGCTGGGAAAGCTTGAAGGTGGGAGAAGAAGGGCGCAACAGAGGATGAGACGGTTGGATGGCATCACCGACTCAGTGGACACAGGCTTGAGTAAGCTCTGGGAGTTGGTGATGGACTGGGAAGCCTGGCATGCTGCTGTCCATGGGGTTTCAAAGAGTTGGACACAACTGAGTGATTAAACTGAACTGAATTGATAACTCAGGAACAGCCATTTCAAAGCCAAGTATAGGGCAAAGTATGAGGAAACAGGGCACAGAGCTTTCATACTCTCTATGAGCAAGCCACTCTCCCCAATTCTTCATATGTTCACCAGACTGGAAGCCCTCAGAACCCTGTTTTTTGGTGTGTTTTATGAAGGCTTCATTGTAGAGGCAGGGTTAGGTAAACCACTGGCCTTTGGCAACTGATCCAATCTCTAGCTCCTCTCTTCCCTCTAGAGGTCAGCAGAGAAGACGGGTGTAATGAAAGCTCCAATTTTTTAATCACATGGTTGGCTTCTCTGGCAATCAACCCCCATCCTTCAGCATTTTCCAAAAATCAATTCATAATATAAGACACCTTTATGTTGTCATCACCTATGAAATTCTGAGTTTTAGGAGTTCTATGACCAAATATTCAGAGACCAAATATTTAATTATATTTTTTATTAAGAATCATAAGATCATAGGCATCTGACTAAGATAAGTGATCCAATCAGCTGCTGAATGTTTGGCCCAGGGAATTACATGCAGTTGTTAGAGGTTTAAAAATGCACTATTGTTCAGCATACTATTGACAATAATAACCTGAAGGATCTCTTTATTTCTACAAACTAGCACTATCAAACATTGTTTTACTTCTTTTCTGTAAAAGTACTTTAGAATATAACGTACATCAATCATTTGAATAAAGACTATGAGGAATCTTTTAAAATAAAGACTTTAAGAATGAAATAGGAATAAACAGCTGACTTACTTTGCTTTGAAAATAAAAATCAAAGACTATTGAAGACATGAACTTTGCTCTATAAATGGAGCATATATATAAATCATATAAGTTATTTTGTATAGTGACTCAATCTGCATTACTTTTCATCACAATTTCAGAAACACATAAATATTTCCATTTTTAGTAATTAACAAAATTCATTTTTAAAATCCTTATGTTCACTTCACATAGAATGGAATGTATTCACAATTATTCAGACTATGTAACTGTTAAATTTTAGCCAAAGAAAATAAACATTCATGATATTTTCATACTCACTTTAAAATAAACAATCTCTTTAGGACTTCATACAGGATAGCACAGTGTGGACATTTAGCAGAAAATGTTGCTTGGAAAGAGGAATTGGTCTGACCATGTTATAACAACTACCACTTAACAAACAGGCCACTCTTCTAATCAAAAGCCCCATAACCAGGTATCTTCATTAAGTATTCAGTAACCAACAGATTCTGCTCTGCTTTGAATTCTAAGTTGCTAATTTATTCAGAAAGTCTTTAAAATTTGTTTTTGCTGTTGAAGACAAACACTTTTTCTGCATAGATATTACAAAGAAGGCAGTGCTGATAGGGGACTCTGTAAATTTCTTACCAAAAGCCATAGGATGATTTCAGGTATATGCTGTATAAGTTCTCTATTGCTATTATAATCAGTTACAAAAAACTTGTGATTTTAAAGAACACAAATGTATTCTTTCATACTTCTGAAGGTCAGAAATTTAAAATGGTTCTCAATGAGTTAAAATCAAAGTGCCTGCAGGATTGTGTTTTTTTCCCTTAAGGATCTGGGGAAAATCTATTTTCTTGTCTTTTTCTGCTCCTGTAGGCTGCCTGCACTCCTGAAACTGAGTAGAATTCTGCCATTTCCCATGAAGTACAAAGGCCCCTCCACGTTCTCAGCCTCTTGTTTGTAGAAAAGCTGAAGTCTCTCAGGCCTCCCTGAGTCACAAAGAGGAGGTTCACGCAGCTAATGATTAGGACAAGAGACTCACAGAATCTTTCAGTGTCTGATATACATTCTTGAGTTGTTCGGCAGATACTGTAACTACCACCTGAGGGAAAAAGCTAACTGCAAACTGCATGATGAACAGACTGCAGTCATGATGTTAGCTGCTCCATCTTGAGCATTACCGAATCCATGCCCAGCACAATTCTAAGAACTGGCCTTAAGAGAATTAACACTACTGCTTTTAGTAATCTGTATTTTTGTGGGCATCAGAATAATTGTGGTTTGCTCTGGCAAGATACATAATCAGGCAACTAAAATTGTCCACAAAGAGAGGCTATAGATCCATGTCATCATCTTCCACTCTGAGTATATGATGCTCTGAGTCAACATGAACAAGTTACAGAGGACAGATATTCACCCATAATCCCATAGAAGTAGAATGATGTCTGACAGTGGGAACTTTTAAGCAGCATTTTGCAGGAAAGAACTCTCTGCAAGAAGCCCCTTTTGTCTTGCCACTTTAGCAAAGCCATATTTTAACTAATCTTGGGCCCAAGCATACTTTTCATATCTTTTGATCACACAATACTTTGCCTAACCTGTTGGCAAAGAATCTGTTCGCTCTTTCCATAGATCAAAGAAATAGAAATGAAGAATAAATAATTAACAGAAGACTAGGGCTTTTCCCTTGCTTGCTCTTCAGTAACCTTGTGCACAAACTGTATGAACAAGAGAGCATCTAAAGTCAGGTTACAAGGAGTCAAGAAGTCTGTGTGCAGTGGAATATGGCTACAAATCTGACTCCCTGTTTAACTGAGATTGCTTCTTCTTTGCCCCTTTAAAAACTTTCATGGTTGAGCAGAACGTTTGGAGTTGCTTCTGGGGCATGAGTTTGCCTTCTCCCCAGGTCGCTGGCCTTCTGATTAAAGCAATCTTTCTGTTCCTACCAGCACTTGTTTCACTTTTGAGCAACAAGCACCTGAAACTGAATTCAGTAACATTCCTAGGCCCAAAACCTTCCTCCATCTTCAAAGTCAGCAGTGTAGTATCTTTAAATATCTCTCTGACTCTGTTCTTCCTGCTTCCCTCTTATATGGACTCTGTTATTACACTGAGCCCATTCAGATAACTGAGGATTATCTCCCCATGTCAAGATTTTTAATTTAATCACATCTGAAAATTCCCCTTCGCCATGTAAGAAATGGTCACAGGTTCTGGGGACTGGGATATGGACATCTTTATAGAACCATTATTCTGCCTACAATACATGCTATGAGGAAAATAACAGTATATTACTGTCCAAACTTTATCAATTTAAAAAGCTTTGCTAAACAGGCACAAAGAAAGACTAATTAATAGTACTTTGTGTGTGTGAATGTGTGTGTGTTAATTGCTCAGTTGTGTCTGACTCTTTGCAACCCCATGGACTGTAGCATGCCAGGCTTCTCTGTCCATGGAATTCTCTAGGCAAGAATACTGAGTGGGTAGCCATTCTCTTCTCCAGGGGATCTTCCAATCCAGGGATCAGACCCAGGTCTCCTGCTTTGTAGGCAGATTCTTTACAATCTGAGCCACCAGGGAAGCCCTTATTGTATTTTAGTCAGTATCAGTAAGTATTCTCCTTTTCACTCAAGGAAAGCTTTCTGTTCTTTACCTACCTAAAACAATAGGTTCCTCTCCTAGGAACCACTTAATCTGGTTAACATTTGAAAAGCTGAAAATAAGATTCAAAAAATGGTATGGAGTAACCTATTTGCAGGACAGGAATAGAGATGAAGAAGTAGAGAATGGACTTGAGGACACAGTGGGGGAAGAAGGCAGGGCGAGTTCAGAGTGACATCAACA
The DNA here is from genome assembly GCF_049115385.1 of Moschus berezovskii. NCBI lineage: Eukaryota > Metazoa > Chordata > Mammalia > Artiodactyla > Moschidae > Moschus > Moschus berezovskii. The sequence continues at coordinate 73,619,310 of NC_142466.1, read as the reverse complement.
CATACACAACCATGTGTAAGATAGATAGCTAGTGGGAAACTGCTGTATGGAATGAACAGGAAGCTCAGCTCAGTGCTCTGTGATGACCTAGAGGGTGAGACAGGGTGTGGGAGGGAGGTTCAGGAAGGATGGGATAATAGTTGATTTACATTGTAGTATAGCAGAAACTAACACAATATTATAAAACAATTATCCTCCAATTAAAAATTCCTATGATAAACCACAATGGAAAGGAATATGTATATATAAAACACTGAATCACCTTGCTGTTTAAAGGGAATTAACAACCTTGGAAATCAACTATGCTTCAAGAAAAACAAAACGGCAACAAAAAAAGGAAATGAGATTCAAATATTTTTAAAACTCAAGAACCCAAAAGGAATCCCTTCAAGAAATGACATTAAAAAAAGACAGCTCTTTGTGTAGTTCTCCCCTGGTTATGATGCTTCTTTTTTCTTAAAGAGCTGAGTTGGGGTTCACATAAAATCTTTTTGCCTTTAATCATTCAGATAGCCAGAAAAAGCAGTCCAATTTATGCTTCTGATTAGAATAAATTTCATGTCACAGTTTTTATTTTTGGTAAATTTGCCATCATGAAAGGATCAAAGGAGTCATTTTGATAAAAGAACAACCCCCACCCTACGGGGACAAAGGATTTTAGATGTTTCTTCCTTCTTTAAGACAACTAATTCCAGATGAGATTTGATTGATGAGATGAAGTTTATGCATCTGGGCCTCATTCCTGATAGCATTTAAAATTAAAACTCTCATTAGTGCTGTCAAGCTTGAAATTCTTTGGTTTTTCAAATGAAACAATATTTGCATGATTTTGTAAAACACCCTGATTACCATATACAATTGAATTCAACTCAATTCTAAACCATACAAAAAGAAGAAGATCAAATAACCTGTATTTAAATATTTGTATTCTGTTTTGTCACAAAAGAGGAAATCACCTTAACACCAGAGGTCCTGCCCACAACTAGGAACTCAGTGTGTGAAGGCCTGGATGTTTGCACACAGTTTATGTGTGGTCTTCATTTTCTTGGGAGAATTTGAAAGACCTGGTTGTGGAATCAGTGGGTTACCCCCTACACATCTTCAAGCTACTTGGGTTCCTGGTTTTTATGGCCAGTTCCAGAATAGGCACTGATCAGCAGCAGGTCTAGTTTCACAGCAGATGAGCACTCACTGTCTTAAATTAAAACACAATATTTCATTTGGGAAAAAGCTGCAAATACTGGGGCATGTGAGCACTGGACCTTGTAGCTCCTGATGAAAGGAAAGGGTCCCCAGGACATGGGCAGCTGGAGCTAACCATCTCCCCCTGGAGCTTGAGGATGGGAACCTGGATGGGTGGGCATGGGGATTGAAGCAATAGGGTACTGACGGGAAATGGGGCAGAATGTGGCTGAAGGGTTTTGGGGTCCTGAAATACTTCATCCAGTCTTCATCCTTGGCTTGGAGTGAGAAAAGTCTGGTAAAGTACCCCTACTGAGAAAAGATGCATATTTTCAACTTTCAGAGAACCGATTAGATAAATTCAACAATGATGGAGCACCCTGTCATTGGTACTTCCAAAGTGGGCTGCAATTTTCAGAAATGAATGAATGAATTACTGCTCCATCAGACAGTGTTTACAAATCCAAGAAACCATATGCAGCATCCTGATCATACATTCCTCTTAGGCAAATCACAGAACTGGACCTTGTGGCTTCTGATGAAAGAGAAGGGTCCCAGGATATGGGCAGCTGGAGCTGGCATGCTGTCCCATTTCTCATCAGCGCCCTATTGCTGCAGTCCCCATGCCCACCCATCCAGGTTCCCACCCTTAAGCTTACAGATGCTCCAAGGGGAGACGGCCAGCTCCAGCTGCCCATGTCCTGGGACCCTTCTCTTTCATCAGGAGCCACAAGATTCAGTGCTACCTGCCCCAGTATTTTTCCAGCTCTTCAGTATATTAATAAAACAAAACTGTTTTACTACAGACTGTCCATCCTAGATTGATAAAACAGAGGACTGAATGTATAAGCACCATTCTTTTTACATGAGGTTTTAAAAAATCATGGAGATACCACTATGTGTCAATTATTATATGAATACATTCAAATATGTTACCTCGTTTCCAAAGAAGTCTGATTTAGACACCATGAAACTTAAGGTTGTAAACTCAGGAAAAAGCAATCTGCATTATCATGTCTCCAACAAAAATCACAATGCAATTAGGAGGTTATTATGAAAACACTGTGCTAAAGACTTTTATGTCCAGCATCTCTGTCCTATTGCTGTTTCCTGAAGTCTCCATAGGCTCAGGGGCAGAGTTGGCCCCTCTTCCATGGCGTGTCCCTGGTTCTCACAGTTTCTGCCTCCTCATGGTGTAGCACCCTAGGTACTCTCACTCTCTGCAAAGCCCACAAGCCAGGCTCCTCTCTCATTACCTAGAGCAATGTCTGGCACCTAGGAAGTCTTTATCAGATATTCCTGAATAAAGAAATTACAAAATTCTCCCCAGCATGCTTGGAATATTTGCCTGAGTCCTCCTGGGAAAAAGAATGTTATGAAGGCCAGCATTTTATTACATTTACTCAACAATCAATTCTCCCTGAATCTGTATGGGGGATTTGCACACAGTCAGCACTGGATGTTCATTGGAAGGACTGATGCTAAAGCTGAAACTGCAATACTTTGGCCACCTCATGCGACGAGTTGACTCACTGGAAAAGACTCTGATGCTGGGAAAGGTTGGGGGCGGGAGGAGAAGGGGACGACGGAGAATGAGATGGCTGGATGGCATCACCGACTCTGTGGACGTGAGTTTGAGTGAACTCCGGGAGTTGGTGATGGACAGGGAGGCCTGGCGTGCTGTGATTCATGGGGTCACGGAGAGTCGGGCACGACTGAGCGACTGAACTGAACTGAACTGAACTGAAGCACTGGATGAACATGTTGAATTTAGCAAATAAAGGGATTGCTGTGTGGGTGTAAAGATTATTTTAAAGTGAAAGTATATGGACAGAAAGAAATCTTATCTGAACTTCGTTTATCTGCTAAAGCAGAGCCTCCTGAAAATACAGCTGCCCCCACCTCCGCCCCAACACACACCCCTCAGGTAGTTTCCTGAGAATTTAGCTGTTATAGAGACAGATTGCCTATTGCCATTAGTATAAAGAAGCTCACAGAATCTTCCATGCTATCCCACAGAAACCTTAAAATTCTCCTTTCTTGTTAAATCTGTATATATATTCTTGCTTCTGGCTATTTAAGGAGTTACCCATTACTGAGAAATTCCTGGTTGCCCCTTTGAATGATTCTTTTTTTGTTATTTTGTTTATCATCCATTAATTCAGAAGTTCTCAATGACTAGAACATAAGATGATAAAGGAAAAAATTTCCTCCCAACACCGTTAAAACCATGATGATCTGTTCTTTGATACCAGACATCTTGCTTTCAATGGCTAGTTTCTAGACCACACTATTAGTTCAATTGTTTCATTGCTAACTGATATCTGATATTTGCCACAAGGATAGTAAATGTTATAGATCATCTGCAAGATAGTTAAGCAGAAAATTAAATTCATTGTAGCGATTTCCCTGGTGGTCCAGTGTTTAAGATTCAGTCTGCCAATGTAGGGGACATGAGTTCCATCCCTGTTTTGGAAAGATCCCACATGCCTCAGGGTAACTAATCCTGCTCATGGCAACTACTGAGCCCACGAACCTAGAGTCCTTGCCACATAACAATAGAAGCCAATGCAATGAGAAGCCTGCATACCACAACTAGAGAGTAATTCTTTTCACTACAACTGGAGAAAGCCTGTGTGCAGCAAGGAAAACCAGTGAGGACAAAAATAAGTAAACAATTTTTTTTTTAATTCATTATATGAAGCAGAATCGGTCATCAATATATTTTCTCAACTGGACAATGATAGTACTCAACCATTTTCTATCCTCAGCACACTTTGAAAACCAGAATTTCAGGTTGCGTCTGTGATTATTACAATCTTTCCTTGGGCATCTTCTGAACAGGGTTCCTGAGTGCTCTATCTCATCTGTAGTTTTGGCCCAGGCAGGGCACACTCCCTTTTTGGATGGTACTGTGGGATGGGACACCATGTGGTACCTTTCTGATCTCTGAAGTCCGTTCAGCTATTCTCTCAGTCAGCGTGTCAGGTCATATCCACTGGGCTCCAGCTAGGCAACAAGGCTAAAGCAGTCAGCATGAAAAGAGAGAAAAAGGGCTGGATTCCTGCAAATGCTTTCCTCTCCAAAACTGAGTTTCAGAAACAGATGAGGCTGGATAAAGACTAATAAAGATTTTTTGCTTGACTGAACTTTAATCAAGATTCAGAATGTTCTCCTTGGCCTACCTGTACACTTTTTTGTAGAGTCCAGTTTTAGCAAGAACTCTGCTAAATTAGTTTAGTTCCCAAACCTCCTTAGTTAGTCATCCTTGATATCTGATTAGGAGGATTTGGGGTGAACTATCCAAATAAGATTCCTGATGAAGATAATTAGAGAGGGTTATCCCTGTCTAATTATCATCATCAGGAATCTTATTTGGATGGGTCACCCCAACCCTCCTTACCCTGATGTTTCCTATTAGTGATTTTCTATCTACTGACCCTCCCCCCACCCCCAACTTGGATCCCCAGCTGTAAATTTACACTTGCTCACGCTATATTCAGAAAAGAGCCCAGTGCTACATAGAGGTCTCTTTTTTTATTGCAATAGTCCTGAATAAAAAATTTTTTAACTGCCCAACTCTGGATTTTCCTTTAACTAGGTCCATTATTTTTTATTTGATTTTATAAAATAGTATCACTAATGATTCTAAAAAGCCACTAGCTAAAAGCCACTTCTTAAATTATATGTTTGAATGTGTAACTGATTGTAACAACTTAAATACTGCCATTATTGGTTTTGCCAAATTTATTCATACTTTTCAGAAGTATCACAATACTACTTTAGTACTGTCATAACAAAGAGTTTACACTGTTTTTGTGTAAAAGTAGCTATGGTGTTATAGTGGTAAAAAAAACTCGCCTGACGATGCAGGAGACATAAGAGACACTGGTTCTATCCCTGGCCCAAGAAGATCCCCTGGAGGAGGGCATGGCAACACACTCCAATACTCTTGCCTGGAAAATCCCATGGACAAAGGAGCCTGGCAGGCTACAGTCCATGGCATTGCAAAGAGTGGGACACAACTAAAGCAACTCAGCATTTATGTATCCAGGTATGGTGTTAGGCTTTTTTATTTCTTTTAATTTTTTTTCTTTAGATCATATGTATACTAGAAAATAGTACTTTTTACTTATTAAGTGATAACTGAATGTGAATTGTATTGTTAAATCAACTTCATTCACATTTTTTTTCTCTAAATTACACAAAACACACAAAAATGAGACTAGCAGGAAATATAGAGAATTTGAGTAACTTAAATATTCCAGAGAGGTTCCAATTTGCCCTTACAGGGTGTATGGTCAGAAAACATAGGCCTCCTCTCCCAAAGTAAGCTGCCATACTCTTGGACCTACTCATTACTCTCATTTTTGTTTCCAATGATTATTATTTTTTAAAAGCACTTTCTTTTTTAAGATTGTCTTTGATAGGGACAATTGTTTAAGTCTTTATTGAGTTTGTTACAATATTACTTTTGCTTAATGTTTTGTTTTCTTGACCGGGAGGCATGTGGGATCTTAGCTCCCTATGTCTGTGTGTTCAGTCACCCTGTCCTGTCCAACTCTCCACAGCCCCATGGACTGTAGCCCACCAGGCTCCTGTGTTCATGGAATTTTCCAAGCAAGGATACTGGAGCAGGTTTCCATTTCCTTCTCCAGGGGATCTTCCCCACCCAAGGATTGAACCTGCATTTCCTGCCTCTCCTGCATTGACAGGCTGATTTTTTACAACTACTGCTACCTGTTGTTACTGTTTAGTTGCTCAGTCGTGTCTGACTCTTTGCAACTCCATGGACTGCAGCACGCCAGGCTTCCCTTTTCTTCACTATCTCCCGGAGTTTGTTCAAACTCATGTCCGTTGAGTCAGTGATGCCATCCAACCATCTTGTCCACTGTGGTCCCCATCTCCTCCTGCCTTCAATCTTTCCCAGCAACAGGGTCCTTTCCAATGAGTCAGCTCTTCGCATCAGGTGGCCAAAGTATTGGAGCTACAGCCTCAGCATCAGTCCTTCCAATGAATATTCAGGGCTGATTTCCTTTAAGATTGACTGGTTTGATCTTGCAATCCAACGGACTCTCAAGAGTGTTCTCCAGCACCACAGTTTGAAAGCATCTATTCTTCTACACTCAGACTTCTTTATGGTCCAGCTGTCACATCCATACATGACTACTGGAAAAACCATAGTTTTGACTATATGGATCTTTATTGTCAAAGGATGTTTCTACTTTTTAATACACTGTCTAGGTTTGTCATAGCTTTTCTTCCAAGGAGCAAGTGTCTTTTAATTTCATGGCTGCAGTCACTGTCCGCAGGGATTTTGGAGCCCAAGAAAATAAAGTCTGTCACTGTTTCTATTGTTTCACCATCTATTTGCCATGAAGTGATGGGACCAGATGCCAAAAATCTTAGTTTTTTGAATCAAGAGCACCACCTGGGAAGCCCAAATTTACAGATAATGCCCCATATGGGGATTGAAACTACAACCTTGGTGTTATTAGCACCAAGCTCTACCCAACATAGTTAACCAGCCACGCTTGGGCTAACCAACCACTTTGGCTGGTTAGCTTCCTGATCAGGGATCAAAACTACAACCCCTGCATTGGAAGACTATGTTTCAAACCACTGGACCACTCAGGAAGTTTCTCCACTGATTAATTTTTAAAGCTATAATTGCAAATATACATCTGAGACCTCTGCATGCATTTCTAAAATGTTATTCAAGTCAATATTTTTTTGAAGCCTACTAAATTCCAGGCATTCTGTAAAGTGGTTAAGGAATAAAACAATGAAAAACAAAGGGAGTACCATACTGTGTTGATGACTGTGGCTTTGTAGTAGAGCCTGAAGTCCGGCAGGTTAATTCCCCCAGTTCCATTTTTCTTCCTCAAGCTTGCTTTGGCTATTCGAGGTTTTTGTATTTCCATACAAATTGTGAGATCTGGCATAAATACAGAAATATAGACCAATGGAACAAAATAGAAAGCCCAGAGATAAGTCCATGCACCTATGGACACCTTATCTTTGACAAAGGAGGTAAGAATATAAAATGGAGAAAAGACAGTCTCTTTAACAAGTGGTGCTGGGAAAACTGGTCAGCCACTTGTAAAAGAATGAAACTAGAACACTTCCTAACACCATATACCAAAATAAACTCAAAATGGATTAGAGAGCTAAATGTAAGACCAGAAACTATAAAACTCCTAGAGGAGAATGTAGGCAAAACACTCTCTGACATAAATCACAGCAGGACCCTCCAAGACCCACCTCCCAGAATATTGGAAATAAAAGCAAAAATAAACAAATTGACCTAATTAAAATTAAAAGCTTCTGCACAGCAAAGAAAACTATAAGCAAGGTGAAAAGACAGCCTTCAGAATGGGAGAAAATAATAGCAAAAGAAGCAACTGATAAAGGATTAATCTCCAAAATATACAAGCAGCTCCTGCAGCTCAATTCCAGAAAAATAAATGACCCAATCAAAAAATGGGCCAAAGAACTAAACAGACATTTCTCCAAAGAAGACATAAAGATGGCTAACAAACACATGAAAAAATGCTCAACATCCCTCATAATCAGAGAAATGCAAATCAAAACCACAATGAGATACCATTTCACGCCAGTCAGAATGGCTGCTATCCAAAAGTCTACATGCAATAAATGCTGGAGAGGGTGTGGAGAGAAGGGAACCCTCTTACACTGTTGGTGGGAATGCAAACTAGTAGAGCCACTATGGAGAACAGTGTGGAGATTCCTCAAAATACTGGAAATAGAACTGCCATATGATCCAGCAATCGCACTCCTGGGCATACACACTGAGGAAATCAGAAGTGAAAGAGACACATGTACTCCAATGTTCATTGCAGCACTGTTTATAATAGCGAGGACATGGAAGCAACCTAGATGTCCATCTGCAGATGAATGGATAAGAAAGCTTTGGTACATATACACAATGGAGTATTACTCAGCCATTAAAAAGAAAGCATTTGAATGAGTTCTAATGAGGTGGATAAAACCAGAGCCTATTATACAGAGTGAAGTAAGCCAGAAAGAAAAATACCAATACAATATACTAACACATATATATGGAATTTAGAAAGATGCAAATGATAACCCTGTATACGAGACAGCAAAAGAGACACAGATGTATAAAACAGTTTTGGGACTCTGTGGGAGAGGGTGAGGGTGGGATGGTTTGGGAGAATGGCATTGAAACATGTATATTATCATATGTGAAACGAATCACCAGTTCAGGGTCGATGCATGTTACAGGATGCTCGGGGCTGGTATGCAGGGACGACCCAGAGGGAGGATAAAGGGAGGAGGGAGGTGGGAGGGGGGTTCGGGAGGGGGAACTCATGTACACCCGGGGCGTATTCATGTCAATGTATGGCAAAACCAACCAATATAATATTGTAAAATAACTAGCCTCCAATAAAAAAAATAAAATAAAATAGAAAAAAAGAAAAACAAGGGAAAGAAATAATTCCTACTACAAAGAGCTTAGAGTAAGTAGAATGAGGCTGGTACTGACAGAGAGCTGGCTTCCAGAGACATTACGATGGTACCAAGCAGAAAAGACGCAAGTAGAGCAAGCAGCTATATCACAAAGGAATTGGAACTGGGGAGCTGGGAACTGATCAGAGGTGTGTAAAAAAATCCTCATTTCTCAGGTTTAGAGATTGTTTAGTTTTGGGGTCAACAAAGACACAGAGAAAAGCCCTTCCAGATAGGGGGTCAGTGAGCCCATAGATAAAAAGGTGTGGGGCCTCCAGCAAATTGAAGACCTTAGCCTGGTTAAGGACTTAAACCTTATTCCTTAGGTCTGAGAAACCCAAAGTGTTTTGGAAATGGGTATATGATGGCCACTTTGAATTCTCCTAGGATTCCTGCTTCAGTCACTGTATTTTAAGCACCACTCTAAGCTTAATGTTGGTTAGAATTTGAGTAACTAAACATTATTATTTATTCAGTATTTTATCTCCTGTGTGCCAGTACAAAAAACAATCCAAGTTATTGCTTTGAGTGTGTTTAGTAGCCTGTGTTAATTTGTTCTGAAATGCTCTGGTGCTCAGAGCAGAGTGAACAGCAATTTGATGAACTTGCTTTACAAATAATAGTCCATGGGCGTATTTCATCATCATACTGCAAGATTAAGATGATTACTCTGAAGATTGGGAGATAAAACAACTTTCATTTGAAGCAAATGTTTCCCTTCCATTTGGAGCAGATGATTATTCATTTTCAATCTTCAGTACTGAGCTGTGATGAAAACTTGGAGCCTTGAAGGAGAGTCTTGTTTCATTTAAAAAAAAAAAAAAAAACACCAAAGATAGCCAAAGCATTTTCTGTCTGTGTCTTCATGGTGGCCCTAAGTGTATTATCCCTTTTAAATACCACTGTTGCAAAACAGATAATCAATTTTTATTAAAATAAACATTCCATTTGGAATATAAAGCATAATAGATAATATCAGCAATTAGTTTTATTAATAGAAATTATACAACCCAGGCAAGAAAATTCAGTAGCACAGTCTCAGTTCAGTTCAGTTCAGTTGCTCAGTCGTGTCTGACTCTTTGCGACCCCGTGAATCACAGCACGCCAGGCCTCCCTGTCCATCACCAACTCCCGGAGTTCACTCAAACTCATGTCCATCAAGTTGGTGGTGCCGTCCAGCCATCCTATTCACTGTCGCCCCCTTCTCCTCCTGCCCCCAGTCCCTCCCAGCATCAGAGTCTTTTCCAGTGAGTCAACTCGTCACATGAGGTGGCCAAAGTATTGCAGTTTCAGCTTCAGCATCAGTCCTTCCAATGAACACCCAGGACTGATCTCCTTTAGGATGGACTGGTTGGATCTCCTTGCAGTACAAGGGACTCTCAAGAGTCTTCTCCAACACCACAGTTCAAAAGCATTAATTCTTCAGTGATCAGCTTTCTTCACAGTCGAACTCTCACATCCATACATGACCACGGGAAAAACCATAGCCTTGACTAGACGGACCTTTGTTGGCAAAGTAATGTCTCTGCTTTTTAATATGCTATCTAGGTTGGTCATAACTTTCCTTCCAAGGAGTAAGCGTCTTTTAATTTCATGGCTGCAATCAGCATCCACAGTGATTTTGGAGCTCCCAAAAATAAAGCCTGACACTGTTTCCACTGTTTTCCCATCAATTTCCCATGAAGTGATGGGATCAGATGCCATGATCTTTGTTTTCTGAATGTTGAGCTTCAAGCCAGCTTTTTCACTCTCCTCTTTCATTTTTATCAAGAGGATTTTTAGTTCCTCTTCACCTTCTGCCATAAGGGTGGTGTCATCTGCATATCTGAGGTTATTGATATTTCTCCCGGCAATCTTGATTCCAGCTTGTGCTTCTTCCAGCCCAGCGTTCCTCATGATATACTCTGCATATAAGTTAAAAAAGCAGGGTGACAATATACAGCCTTGACATACTCCTTTTCCTATTTGGAACCAGTCTGTTGTTCCAGGTCCAGTTCTAACTGTTGCTTCCTGTGGAAAAAAAAAAAGAAAAAGCCTGTACTAAAATTTCAAGAGTGAAAGAGAATAATTGAGATATGCATGAACAATTAAAATGATTCCCTCCATACAAATTTCCAGTGTTTTAATTCAAAGAATTTTGTTTGTTTTAAAATGATGTAGTTATAAATATTTTATGCAGAACACTGACCTATTTCAACTGAGCCAAATGCAAGGAAATGCCTTCAACTAGGAAATTTTTTTATGCTTAAATTAATAGCATGTAGATGCCGAAGAATGATGCTTTTGAATTGTGGTGCTGGAGAAGACTCTTGAGAGTCCCTTGGACTGCAAGGAGATCCAACCAGTCCATTCTAAAGGAGATCAATCCTGAGTGTTCATTGGAAGGACTGATGCTGAAGCTGAAACTGCAATACTTTGGCCACCTCATGTGACGAGTTGACTCACTGGAAAAGACTCTGATGCTGGGAAAGGTTGGGGGCGGGAGAAGGGGACGACAGAGAATGAGATGGCTGGATGGCATCACCAACTCGATGGACATGAGTTTGAATGAACTCCAGAATTTGGTGATGGACAGGGAGACCTGGCGTGTTGTGATTCATGGGGTTGCAGAGAGTTGGACACGACTGAGCGACTGAACTGAACTGAACTGAAGAGAAAAATGGCCACATTTACATTTATTCATACTGATTTGTAACTTTCCTATTTACTCTTATATATCTTCCCTTCAAACTTATAGAAGAGTATGAAAACAACAAGAAAATACACATACAATTAAATCAAATCAAGATATCCAGTTCAGTGCACAGCAGTAAGGCGAATCAGCTTTTGGCTGTATATTCAATAGGTCTATGGGAATTCAGTTTATAGGCTTTTCTATTCATAAAGAATCCAAGTCTTCTATGGAGAAAAATGGAAACCAACTCCAGTATTCTTGCCTTGGAAATCCCATGGACAGAGGAGCCTGATGGGCTATGGTCCATATGGCTACAAAGAGTCAGCCATGAGTGAGCATGCACACAGACCAGTTCCTCTGCAAGATGAAGACATATTTGACTCTGCATGTCTTTACAGTACAGACCAAAAATAGAAATCGAGGACTAGGTTACAGCAAGACTTTTATCCCCATAACCATCAGATGAAGGAAAATAGAAGTCTAACTTGGATTTTTACCTTTGTTAATAGGTTAACTCTCCCATCATTCTATGCTTCATAAGAAAGAAACAATTTTTAGCGCTTTGCTGTTAATATATGCCAATGTCAGCACACACCAAAAAAATAATATAGAGAATGAAGGAGTCAAAAAGTGTATTTGGTCACAAATGAACCATTTTAGGGAGGCCACAATCAGCAACTATCAAAGTAGCATAATAGTTCCCTATGGCATTCCATATTCTTTGCCTGTAAAGACACTCTCTACTTTACACAAGCACAGAACCATGCAAAAATAGCGAAGGATTAAATTGGTTAATAGCAGAGAAAATTGAGATGGTGCCCTGCAGAATCATTTCCTCCTTTGTAATTTTATGCCCAGTGGCTGGGTCATGGTTAGCCCAAATGCATAATAATTCCCTTCTCTCTTAATGTGTCTTCCACCATTTTCTTATTTGAAATTAGATCACATGGTTTAATTCACTTTTTCAGGTAAGTGCCATGCTGCTATCTGTAATGGGCTGCCCTGTGTGCATGTATCTAAGTTGCTTCAGTCATGTCCGACTATTTGTGACCCTGTGGACTGTAGCCCACCAGGCTCCTCTGTCCATGGGATTCTCCAGGAAAGAATACTGGATTGGATTGCCATGCCCTCCTTCAAGGAATCTTCCTGATCCAGGGATCAAACCCACATCTCTTGTGGCTCCTACATTGCAGGAAGATTCTTTACAACTGTACAATCAGGAAGCCCCAGTGAGCTGCCCTAGTGTATTTTAAAACTCTAACCACTGAGAATGGGGTCACTCCATACACCTTTGCTTCACTCAAAGTATACCAAGACTGTTCTCACATCAAAAACTGGAACTCCAAAGGAGTAACATCAGAAACATGGCTGAATAAGATGTCCCCTGTGGTATCTCCTATTCAACAATAGCAGTTTAGCATCCATTCACCAACAAAAGTGCTTCTTTGGGAGCTGTAGTACCCAACACCATACAACAAGACACCATGGAAGTATCTTGCCCATATATTCACCAGGTAATAGGCACACAGATGTTAGCCCTGGCTGTGGATCCTTCAGTGGTCCAAGGGCAGACTCTAGTCCCTCTCAGTTACAGTTCAGGAGCCCTGCAGAACACTGTCTTGGACAATTATCTTGGATGAGCAACATTTTATAGGAGTCCAGGTTTCCAATGGAGAAGTTCCAGCATACTGTTAGAGCAATATATGAGTACTGATGCACTGGAGAGGGTAAGACAGTTTTACTTTACTGAAATCAGCCCCCACACGGTTCTGTGACAAGTGAGAATTTCTTGGCATGTGATTTTGTTCTGTGGAGGAAGTGAGAATGTGTCAGTGACTGCCCAGCTCCCCAGCTATGTGAGATGATGCCAAAGAAGCAAAAAGTCTCATTTCTCTCTTCTTCTATCCGGAGTACTGAGTTGCAAGGTGCATGACTCCAAATTAGGACAAGGCTGAGAGAGTGGGGAGTAGGACCCTTGTAGGGAATCACAGGGATGTGGACTCAACTAACTGCATCACAGATTCTATCAGGAGGTTCATGTATGAGTAACTTGGGATCCTGTATCCATAGATATCCCCACAGCACCACCTGCTTCATCCACACATCCTTTCACTATGTGGATGGATCTCTGTGTGTTCTCCTGACAATAGAAAGAATGAGACTTGGCAAATAGCTAGTGAGCTACTATAGTAAGCTAGCCTGAATGAGCTTTAGTTCCATCATTCAAAAAAGCAAAGGGGAGGCTGCCCGCTCTCAGCCTGGTGCATTGCAGAATCGAGAGAAAGTATATAAGCCTGAAAATTCTGCCACAAGAGGGAGCAAAAGCATGAAGCAAGCATATTCATAGAAGTCCAGACAAAGTCTCACCAGAAGTCAGTTACTGAAGACTGAGTGAAGTGAGTGCTATTGAAAATGCAAAGACAGCAGTGCAAGACTTTGAGGAAATTTTCAAAAAATCAACAACAGCAACAACGAGGAAACATGACATCAACAAAAATTGCAGTAATTGTCCAGTAACCAACAGCAAAGACATGCAGGGATGTGAATTACCCAATTGTTGTTCAGTCGCTAAGTCATGTCTGACTCCGTAAGATCCCATAGACTGTAGCACATCAGCCTCCTCTGTCCTCCACTGTCTCCCAGAGTTTGCTCAAATTCATGTGTATTGAATTAGTGATGTTATCTGACGGTCTCATCCTCTGTCGCCTCCTTGTCCTTTTGCCTTCAATATTTCCCAACATTAGGTCTTTTCCAATGAGTCAACTCTACACATCAGGTGGCTAAAGTATTGGAACTTCAGCTTTAGCATCAGTCTTTCCATTGAATATTCAGGGTTGGTTTCCTTTAGGATTGACTGGTTTGAACTCCTTGCAGTCCAACGGACTTTTAAGAGTCTTCTCCAGCACCACAGCACCATCAGTTCTTCAGCGTTCAGCCTTCTTTATGGCTTACATCCATGCATGACTACCGGAAAAATCATACTGGACTATATGGACCTTTGTCACCAAAGTGATTTCTCTGCATTTTAATACACTATCTAGGTTTGTCATAGCTTTACTTCCAAGAAGCAAGTGTCATTTAATTTCATAACTTCAGTTACTATCCTCAGTCACTTTGGAGCCCAAGAAAATAAAATCTGTGTATTACCCAATAGAGAATTCAAAATATTAATATCTGCTATAAGGAAGCTCAATGAGCTATAAGAAAACAGAGAAAGACAATTCAGTAAAATCAGGAAAAAAGTAAATGAGCAAAATGAAAAGTTTAACAGAGATACAAACAGAAATTCTAGAGTTAAGGAATGCTATGTCTTCCCAGGTGGCACAGTGGTAAAGAATCTGCCTGCCAATGCAGCAGATACAGGAAATGCAGGCTTAATCCCCATGTCAGGAAGATACCCTGGAAAAGGAAATGGCAACCCACTCCTGTATTCCTGCCTTGAAATTTCCATGGACAGAGGAGCCTGGCAGGCTACAGTCTATGGGGTTGCAAAGATTTGGACACGACGGACAGGGAGGCCTGGTGTGCTGTGATTCATGGGGTCACAAAGAGTTGGACACGACTGAGTGACTGAACTGAACTGAACTGAAGCAGTTGAGAAGGCAATGGCAACCCACTCTAGTACTTTTGCCTGGAAAATCCCATGGAGAGAGGAGCGTGGTAGGCTGCAGTCCACGGCATTGCTAAAGCGACTTCACTTTCACTTTTCACTTTCATGCATTGGAGAAGGAAATGGCAACCCACTCCAGTGTTCTTGCCTGGAGAATCCCAGAGACAGGGGAGCCTGGTCAGCTGCCATCTATGGGGTCGCACAGACTCAGACATGACTGAAGCGACTTAGCAGCAGCAGCAGCAGCAGCAAGCAGTTGAGAGCAAGGAATACTATGAATAAAATTAAATGCAAAATAGAACCTCAAAATCTTAAATGGATCAAGAAAAAGAAAGGATTAGTATTGATTTAGAAGATAGGAACTCTGAAATTATCCAATGAGAAGAAAACCACAGGAAAACAGTAAAAAAAAGTGTGAAAGAAGCTTATGTGAACTAATGGGATATCATCAAAAGAAAAACAATTGGAAAATTATTGGTGAACCAAAGGAAAAGAGATGGAGCGGGAGACAGAAACTTATTTAGATAAATAATGGCTGAAAGCTTCCAAAATATAGAAACAGATTTGTAAATCTTAGTTCATGAAGTCATAGTTCTCCAAACAGACTCAATTTTAAAAAGATCTTCTCCAAGACACTTTATAACAAAACTCTCTTTTTCAAAGACAAAAACTAAAGCTTAAGAGCCACGTTAGAAAACCTTGTAACTTACAAGAAAACCTGATTAGACTATAAGCCAATTTACTAGCAGAAACCATACAAGAAACGAGACTGTGATGATATATTCAAAGTAAATGGAAATAAAAGAAATGCAAATCAAAAATACTCTATATAACAAAGTTGCTCTTCAGAAATGAAGAAGAGATAAATACTTTTCCAGATAAACAGAAGCTGAGACAGTTCATCAGCAGAACACCTTCCTTACAAGAAATGCCAAAATGAGTTCTTCAGGGTAAAATATTAGGATGCCAATGAGTGACATGAACACATATGAAAATATAAAGCACGAGAGAAAAATATGTTCATAGTCAAATTCAGACTACTCTAATACTATAATATGATGGAGTGTTTACTACAAAGATTAAAGGACAAAAGGATTAAAAAAAAAACTATAGCTATGATTTGCTGAAGCACAACAGTATAAATAAGAGGCAAGCTGTTACATCAAAATGAAAAACGGTGAAGGAGTACAGTTTTTGGTATGCAATCAAGGTCAGGTTTTTATCAGCATAAAATAAATTTTTCCAGCTATAAAATATTTTATATAATCCTCAGGATAACCACAAAGCAAAAACATATAGTAGATACACAAAAGATAAAATCATAAAGACATCACTGAGCTTCCAAGGTGGCACTAGTGGTAAAGAACCTATTTGCCAATGCAGGAGACACAAGAGACACGGGTTCAACCCTTGGGTTGGGAAGATCCCCTAGAGGAGGGCAACCCACTCTAGTATTCATGCATGGAAAATTCTATGGACAGAGGAACCTGATGGGCTACAGTCCAAAGGGTTGCAGAGTTGACTGAACTCCGAACATGACTGAAGTGACTTAGCAGGCACACGTGCAAAGACACTACCAAAAATTCACAGAACCGATCAGTGAATTCAGTAAAGTTGCAAGATATAAAATCAGCATACAAAAACCTGTTACACTTCTATACACTAACAATGAAATGTCCCAGGGAACTATGAAAAACAATTCCATTCACAATAGCATACAAAACAATATAATACTTATGAATAAATTTAACCAAGGAGATGAAAGATCTGACACTAAAAACTACAATGTTCTGATGAAAAAAAATTGAAGGAAATACAAAGAAATGGAAAGATATTTCATGGCTATGGATCCAGAGAATTAATATTATAAAAATGTCCATATTACTCAAAGCCATCTATAGAGTACATGATATCCCTATCAAAATTCCAATGGTATTTTTCAAAGAATCCTACTATTTGTATGTAATCACAAAAGTTCCCAACTAGCCAAAGCAGTCCTGCCAAATAATAAAGCTGGAAAATCACATTTCTAATTTCAAACTACATTATATTGATAGTAATCAAAACATAAAAATATACATGTAGATCAATGGAACAGAATGCAGAGCACAGAAATAAATCCTTGCCTATACCATCAACTAATATTTGACAAGGGAGCTAAGAATATCCAATGGGGAATGCATGGTTTCTTCAACAAATGGTGCTGGGAAAGCTAGATAATCACATCAGAAATAAAACTGAACCCCTATCTTACACCTCCCTGGTAGTTAAGTTGGTAAAGGAGACCCAGGTTCGATTCCTGGGTCAGGAAGATCCCCTGGAGAAGGGATAGGCTACCCACTCCAGTAGGACTTCCCTGGTGGCTTAGATGGTGAAGAATCTGCCTGCAACGTGGGAGACCTGGGTTTGATTCCTGGCTTGGAAAGATACCCTGGGGGAGGGCATGACAATCCACTCCAGTATTCTTGCCTGGAGAATTCCCAAAACAGAGGAGCCTGGCAGACTACAGTCCTTGGTGTCACAAAGAGTTGGATGTGATTAAGTGACTAAGCACAGCACGTCTTACACCACTCACAAAAATTAATTCTAAATGGATTAAACATTTGAACATAAGACCTGAAACAATAAAACTCCTAGAGAAAAACTTTGGTTAAAAGCTCCTTGACTTTCATCTTGGCAACATAAGCTGCAACAGTGTACACCTGTGCACACCAAATGCACAAGAAGCAAGAGAAAAAAAAAAAAAGTTTTCAAACTAAAAAGACTTCTGAGCAGCAAAAGAAACAATAAAATGAAAAGGCAGTCTACTGAATGAGTAAAAATATTTGCAAACCATATATCTGATAAGGGATTAATGTCAACAGTATATAAGAACTGATATAACACAACAGCTATTAATAAAACAATCCTTTTAAAAAATGGGCAGAAAACCCGAACACATATTTTTGCAAAGAAGACATATAAATGGCCAATAGGTATATGAAAATATGCTCAGCATCATTAATCAAAATGCAAATCAAAACCTAAATGAGATATTACTTCACACCTGTTTAGAATAGCTACCACCAAAAAGAGATATCAAGTGTTGGTGGCAATGTAGAAAAAAGGGAACTCTTATGCACTGTTGATTGGAATGTAAATAGGTACAGCCATTATGATAAACAGAATGGAGCTTTCTCAAAAAACATAAAAACAGAATGATCATATGATCCAATAATCTCACTTCTGAGAATATTTCCAAAGGAATACAATTAAGATTTTTACATCATATCCATATTTCCACGTTTATTGCAGCATTATTAACAGCAACTAAGATATGTTCATCATAGATGAATGGATAAGAATAGAATATTATTCAGCCATAGAAAGAAGGAAATCCTGCCAGTTACAACAGCATAGATGGACCTGAAGTCATTATCCTAAGTGAAATAGACAAAGACATTACTATATGATATCACTTACAGTGAAAGAGAAAGTGTTAGTCACTCAGACATGTATGACTCTTTGCAATCCCACGGATTGTATCCTGCCAGGCTCCTCTGTCCATGGAATTCTCCAGACAAGAATACTGGAATGGGTAGCCATTCCTTTCTCTAGGGGATCTCCCCAATCCAGGGATTGAACCTGAGTATCCTGCATTACAGGCAGATTCTTTATCATCTGAGCCACCAGGGAAGTACCTTGTGGCTCAGATATCATTTATATGTGAACTCTAACAGAGATGACCTACAAAAAGTGGCATAATGGTTGTCACGGGTTGGAGTCGGAGAAATAGGGAAATATCAAAGAATACAAACTTTCAATTATAGATGAAAGTTTTGTATCTTATCTGCAGCACTGTGATTATAGTTAACAATACTATATTATATGTGTAAAAGTTGGTAAGAGAGTAGACTTTTAAAAAGTATATCAAGTCATCATATTGTATAAACTTACACAACACTGCATGTTTATTATATCTCAATAAAGCTGGGGGGATATCATTAAGCTGCTGTGAAGAGGAATAAAGAAAAAATCCTCATTTCCATAGGACATGGTCTTTTAGGTTCATCCCTCTTTGGAGGTCTGGTTCATATTTGTTCTGGGATGTCTCATAGAGTTCAATAAATCCGGTAGGATAAAAGAACCCTAGATTTTGCCCCCAAGCTAAATGGTCATTGCCCTGGAAAAGCCAAACAGAAGATGGATCAAGTGAATTGAAAGACACCCTCGCTCAAAGGAGGTACCTCCACTCTCACTGTGACTAAGGTTCATCATAAATTGTTGAAATCAAAGGCCTATCTGATTATAAATCATCTCTATCTCCTGTCCAGTGTCCTCATCTGAGTCCACATCACCTACCTTTTTCTGGGACATAACTAGACAGTAGTTTAATATCAAGATTATAATCTTGGTAATCATTATCCCAATTAATAAGCATGGCTTTGTCTCTCTTACCCCTTAACTATATCTTATCCCTTAACTAGCACATTAAACATGAATGGATTAAAGAATCCATCAAATGCATAAATTGTCAAATTGAATTTTCTCTAAAAATTCAATTATATGTTACTTACAGAAACACCATCTAGATTCAACAAAGAGGTGAAAAGTTAAAGGATAAAAACAGAAATAGCATGCAAACATGAACCCAAGAAGATCTGGAGTGTTTACACTAATATCAGATTTTAAGACAAAAATTGTTACAAGAGCAAGGAGGAATGTTTTATAATGATAAGAGATCATTCCATCAAAAGATGTAACAATTATAATTATATGCTTCTTACAACAGAGTCCCAAAATAGATGAAAAAACTAACAGAAAACGTAACAAAGACTTTTTGGATGACAGCAAAAACTGAGGAAGACTATCTGTTGTAGTCTCAGATATGTAAAAAAACATTATTTACTTGTGTTTCTGCTGTGAGGTTGTTTTGGAAGGATACAAATTTTAAAATGATTTCTTCAAATATACAAGAAAAAAGGGAATAATAAAAGAGGAGTGTGAGAGGAGTATTTTGTTTCCCAAAATCTTCCCAAGTCTTGAAATAGCTTACAAAATGCTTAATGTGTTCTGTTACAGTCAACACAGTACTTTTTCCCAGACTTTTTCCAACTCCTATTGTACCCCAAACCACTTCAGTATACTTGCCTTGAGAACCCCATGAACAGTATCAAAAGGCAAAATGATAGGATACTGAATGAGGAATTCCCCAGGTTGGTAGGTGCCCAGTATGCTACTGGAGATAAGCAGAGAAATAACTCCAGAAAGAATGAAGGGATGGAGCCAAAACAAAACCAATACCCAGATGTGGATATGACTGGTGATAGAAGCAAGGTCCAATGCTGTAAAGAGCAATATTGCATAGGAACCTGGAATGTTAGGTCCATGAATCAAGGCAAATTGGAAATGGTCAAACAGGAGATGGCAAGAGTGAACATCAACATTTTAGGAATCAGTGAACTAAAATGGACTGGAATGGGTGAATTTAATTCAGATGACCAATATATCTACTACTGTGGGCAGGAATCCCTTAGAAGAAATGGAGTAGCCATCATGGTCAACAAAAGAGTCTGAAATGCAATACTTGGATGCAATCTTAAAACCGACAGAATGATTTCTGCTCATTTCCAAGGCAAACCATTCAATATTACAATAATCCAAGCCTATGCCCCAACCAGTAACGCTGAAGAAGCCGAAGTTGAGTGGTTCTATGAAGACTTACAAGACCTTTTAGAACTAACACCAAAAGAGATGTCCTTTTCATTACAGGGGATTGGAATGAAAAGTAGGAAGTCAAAAAACACCTGGAGTAACAGGCAAATTTGGCCTTGGAGCATGGAATGAAGCAGGGCAAAGGCTAATAGAGTTTTGCCAAGGGAACACACTGGTCATAGCAAACACCCTCTTCCAACAACACAAGAGAAGACTCTACACATGGATATCACCAGATGGTCAACACCGAAATCAGATTGATTATATTCTTTGCAGCCAAAGATGGAGAAGCTCTATACAGTTAGCAAAAACAAGACCAGGAGCTGACTGTGACACAGATCATGAACTTCTTATTACCAAATTCAGACTGAAATTGAAGAAAGTAGGGAAAACCACTATACTATTCAGATATGACCTAAATCAAATCCCTTATGATTATACAGTGGAAGTGAGGAATAGATTTAAGGGACTAGATGTGATAGATAGAGTGCCTGATGAACTCTGGACGGAGGTTCGTGACATTGTACAGGAGACAGGGACCAAGACCATCCCCATAGAAAAAAGCAAAATGGCAGTCTGAGGAGGCCTTACAAATAGCTGTGAAAAGAAGAGAAGGGAAATGCAAAGGAGGAAAGGAAAGATATAAGCATCTGAATACAGATTTCCAAAGAATAGCAAGGAGAGATAAGAAAGCTTTCCTAAATGATCAATGCAAAGAAATAGAGGAAAACAACAGAATAGGAAAAACAAGGGACCTCTTCAAGAAAATTAGAGATTCCAAGGGAACATTTCATGCAAAGATGGGCTCGATAAAGGACGGAAATGGTATGGACCTAACAGAAGCAGAAGATATTAAGAAGAGATGGCAAGAATACACAGAAGAACTGTACAAAAAAGATCTTCATGACCAAGATAATCACGATGGTGAGATCACTCACCTAGAGCCAGATATCTTGGAATGTGAAGTCAAGTGGACCTTAGAAAGCATCACTATGAACAAAGCTAGTGGAGGTGATGGAATTCCAGTTGAGCTATTTCAAATCCTGAAAGATGATGCTGTGAAAGTGCTGCACCCAATATGCCAGCAAATTTGGAAAACTCAGCAGTGGCCACAGGACTGGAAAAGGTCAGTCTTCATTCCAATTCCAAAGAAAGGCAATGCCAAAGAATGCTCAAACTACCACACAATTGCACTCATCTCACACACTAGTAAAGTCATGCTCAAAATTCTCCAAGCCAGGCTTCAGCAATATGTCAACCGTGAACTCCCAGATGTTCAAGCAGGTTTTAGAAAAGGCAGAGGCACCAGAGATCAAATTGCCAACATCCGCTGGATCATGGAGAAAGCAAGAGAGTTCCAGAAAAACATCTATTTCTGCTTCATTGACTATGCCAAAGCCTTTGACTGTGTGGATCACAATAAACTGTGGAACATTCTGAAAGAGATGGGAATACCAGACCACCTGACCTGCCTCTTGAGAAACCTGTATGCAGGTCAGAAAGCAACAGTCAGAACTGGACATGGAACAACAGACTGGCTCCAAATAGGAAAAGGAATACTTCAAGGCTGTATATTGTCACCCTGCTTATTTAACTTCTATGCAGAGTACATCAGGAGGAACACTGGGCTGGAAGAAGCACAAGCTGGAATCAAGATTGCCGGGAGAAATATCAGTAACCTCAGATATGCAGATGACACCATCCTTATGGCAGAAAGTGAAGAGGAACTCAAAGGCCTCTTGATGAAAGTGAAAGAGGAGAGTGAAAAGGTTGGCTTGAAGCTCAACATTCAGAAAACAAAGATCATGGCATCTGGTCCCATCATTTCATGGCAAATAGATGGGGAAACAGTGGAAACAGTGTCAGGCTTTATTTTTTTGGGCTCCAAAATCACTGCAGATGCTGATTGCAGCCATGAAATTAAAAGACGCTTACTCCTTGGAAGGACAGTTATGACCATCCTAGATAGCATATTAAAAAGCAGAAACATTACTTTGCCAACAAAGGTCCAACTCTTCAAGGCTATGGTTTTTCCCGTGGTCATGTATGGATGTGAGAGTTGGACTGTGAAGAAAGCTGATCGCCGAAGAATTGATGCTTTTGAACTGTGGTGCTGGAGAAGACTCTTGAGAGTCCCTTGGACTGCAAGGAGAGCCAACCAGTCCATCCTAAAGGAGATCAATCCTGGGTGTTCATTGGAAGGACTGATGCTAAAGCTGAAACTCCAATACTTTGGCCACCTCACGCGAAGAGTTGACTCACTGGAAAAGACTCTGTTGCTGGGAGGGATTGGGGGCAGGAGGAGAAGGGGACGACAGAGAATGAGTTGGCTGGATGGCATTACCAACTGGATGGACATGAATTTGAGCGAACTCTGGGAGTTGGTGATGGACAGGGAGGCCTGGCATGCTGTGATTCATGGGGTCGCAGAGAGTCAGACACGACTGAGCGACTGAACTGAACTGATTGCATCCCATCACATTTAGATCTAAAGACAACCTCATAAATGATTTGTTGCAGATTGCAGTTTCCAAGGATGAATGCAAAACTATGTCCCATTCCATTTATTCTCCTGGAAACATGCTACCTCTTCATCAAAAGTAGACTCCAATGCCCTTTCACTTAGAGCCCGAAACATCGCTGTGTGATTTCCAAGACTAGATCAAAAACAGAGGTATTATTTATATTGTGGTTGGTAGGACACTCCAACAAGAGCCACATAAATAGTTCTCCTGCCTAGAGGCCACTATGTTGTGAAGGTGCACAATGAGACTCAAGGTTAATGCCACCAGATCTAGCCCTTTCCAAACTTATAACCACAGAAACCATGCAAGACAACTACATCACTGTTATTATTTAAAGCCACAACAGCTGTGAAGTTTTGGGGTAAGGTTTTTTTTTTTTTTTTTTTTTTTGTACATGGCAATAGAAAACAGAACAAATTTTGGTATCTGAAAGTGGGTAATTGCTGCAACAAAAAAACTAAACCTTCGAGAAAGGAAGGCAGACAGATGCTAGAAGAGCCTTGAGGAGATGGATATTGCAACCTAATAAGCCTCCATGAAACTGTCAGTAAGGGCTTAAAGGAAAGTGAAGAAAACATTTCTGGAAGCTGGAAGAAAAGAGATTCTCATTCTATACTAGCAGAGAATTTGATAAAACTGTTAACTGAGGTAGCAAGGATGATATAGGAACTTTATCTCACAAACTTAGTCATCCAGCTAAGCAAAGTCCCAGACAGAATAATTAAAGTGCAGTCTTTTTCATCCTTTCTTCCAAGGATAAAGTGAGACAGAGGAGATATAAACTAAAGAGCAATTATTTAATTCTGAATGGAATTTAGAGAAAATTTAAGAGACTCAAAACAGATTTTTTTCCCTCTCTCAGAAATCAAAGAAATTTCAAAATAAAAATAAGGCCTAGAGACAGAATAAGATGGTGGAGGAGTAAGACAGGGAGTTCACCAACCGAATACAGCAAAAACTCATCAAGATGTGGAAAAACTCTTACAAAGCAACCTCTAGGAGACAGCAGAAGATCTCAGGCCTCCAAGGGGACAGGCTAAGCTCCCTGAAATGAGGTAACAGAGGAGGGAGAAATAAAAAGGGAAAAGACAAAAACTTCTGGGTAGGAGCTAAGGGAGGGAGGGAGCCCTGAAACAGGAGATCCGGTGCACAGGGAAACTTCTTCACAGGCGGGCCCAAAGGGGAGCTGCGAAGTCTTGGAAAACCAGGCAAAGCAGGGATTTGGAGGGCAGTAAGCAGAGAAAGGTGCACCTCTCAGTCCATTAACAGCTCGTGGACTGTGGCCCCAAACAGACGGCTGGCTCCCAGAACCGAGAATGGCGCGGCATACAAACCCAGCCAGCGCACACAACCCTTGCAGTACAGAGGGCAGGCCCAGGTAGCCAAGTGGGATGCCCCAGAAAAACACAGCCGGTGCAAAAGGCGGGACAAGGGTGCCCATAGAGGGGAGGCATACAAACTTGGGCAGCGCACACAACCCTCCCGGCACAGCCAAAAGAAGAACAAATAAATCCTGTGACCAAGAATGCAGGCAGTGGGCCGAAACAAGTCCACACTAGCCCCACGACACGCAGAGGCCATCCCGGGGAGCTGACAAGGGCACACAAGCCCCGCGAAGCAGAGGGTGGACCTCGGGAACTCAGTCAAATGCACAGAAGCCTCGTGACACAGAGAGTGAATTTAGGGGGCTGAGGGAAGCCCACACAAGTCTCCGCGATACAGAAGGACCCACACAAGCACCTACCTAGCAAGTTTCAGCAGCAGTGCAGGGCGGGACAGGGAAACAGAAGCACCAGCAATGATGCCAGGGACAAGTAGGGAGCTGGTGCCATTGCAGTTATGCTGAGAACGCCACTTTGAAGCAGCTGCGGAAATAGACGCACCTAAGTAGGCTGCCGGAGAAGGCAATGGCAAGCCACTCCAGTACTCTTGCCTAGAAAATCCCATGGATGGAGGAGCCTGGTAGGCTGCAGTCCGTGCAGTCGGTATGGGTCGGACACGATTGAGCGACTTCACTTTCTCTTCTCACTTTCACACATTGGAGAAGGAAATGGCAACCCACTCCAGTGTTCTTGCCTGGAGAATCCCAGGGATGGGGGAGCCAGGTGGGCTTCCGTCTATGGGGTCACACAGAGTCGGACACGACTGAAGTGACTTAGCAGCAGCAGCAGCAAGTAGGCTGCAGTCTGTGGGGTCGCTAAGAGTTGGACCCAACTGAGCGACTTCACTTTCACTTTTCACTGTCATGCATTGGAGAAGGAAATGGCAACCCACTCCATTGTTCTTGCCTGGAGAATCCCAGGGACGGGGGAGCCTGGTGGGCTGCCCTCTCTGGGGTCGCACAGAGTCGGACACGACTGAAGTGACTTAGCAGCAGCAGCAGCAAGCCTAACACTGCAAAAGCTAGAACGATGCCCAAAGGCATACTGAACCCATAGACACTCCAAAACCTACTACTGGATGCTGCACTATCCTTCAGAGAGAGGAGATCCAGCTTCATCAACCAGAACACAGCCACAAGCTCCCTCAACCAGGAAAACATCATAGGACACTAACCCAACCCCATCCAGAGAGGCAGACTCCACAACCAAGAACTACAACCTTGAGAACCTTTATAATTTTTTTTCTTTTTTTTCTCTTATAAATCACATTCTTTATTCCCCCAATATATTTCCACCTACACACTAGACTTTAGTGGTGCTGTGGAGTTTTCCTCTTTGTTTTTCTTGTTATAAAAAAAAATTTTAAATATCATTTTAATATTCTTTCTTCTTATAAATCACACTGCTTATTCCCTAACATATTTCCACTACCACATTAGCTTTTTGCAGTGCTGTGGAGTTTTCCTTCTTAAAAAAAATAAAACAATCATTTAAAGATTTTTTTCCCCTTTTTTCTTATAAATCACACTGTTTATTCTCCCTACATAATTCCACCTCCATATTAGCCTTTTGCAGTCCTGTGGAGTTTTCCTCTTTGTGCTTCTTGTCAAAAACAGAAAAAAATTCATTTTAAGTTTTTTTTTCTTTCTTCTTTTTTCTTGGTAAGTTTTTTGGATTTTGTTTTTGATATATTCAATTGCCTTTCCTACAGTTCTTTACTGGATGTAGCTACTCCCAAATATATGTAAATCTTTTCCACATATTCATCTTTCCTTTTCCAGTTTTTCTTTTCTCTCTTTTTTAATTTTTTTATCCTCTTCTCCACCCCTTCCTTTCTTTTTTCCCTCCCTTCTCTTTCTTTTTTCTCTCTCTTTTTTTATTCTCCCTTTTTTCCATCACTCTTTCTTCTTTCACCAAGTAAGTTAAACTGTTGAGCTCTCTATGCTACATTTCCCAGTTGGCCCTCTGCTCATACTCAGATTTCCAGATTGGGCATTAGCTAACTCAGCTTTCAATTGGTTGGTGTTCAATCTGGTTTCGCTTGCTCACCAAGTCAACCTCCTGAACTCTTTTCTTTAGAACACTTTGGTTATAACTGTATGTGTGGAAGTGTGTGTGTGTATGCCTCAGTATTTCTGTAATTACCTACTTGATTTCCTCCCACTAGACACAGGCACAAGTCACTCACAACAAGAAATAAACATGAACCACCCAACCAACATTTCCCTCCAAGGGCAAAAATCAAAAGGAAGAAGTAATACAACCCTAAAGCCTGGGGAAAGGAGACCACAAGTGGAGCTAGTTAGAGAAAAAAAAAAAAAAAAAGATGAAAAGACAAAGAATACAGCACAAATGAAAGAGCAAGGTAGAAACTCTTGATCAAATAAATGAAGAGAAAATAAGTTCAGTTCAGTTCAGTTCAGTTGCTCAGTCGTGTCCGACTCTCCGCGACCCCATGAATCACAGCACGCCAGGCCTCCCTGTCCATCACCAACTCCCGGAGTACACTCAAACTCATGTCCACAGAGTCGGTGATGCCATCCAGCCATCTCATTCTCGGTCATCCCCTTTTCCTCCCGCCCCCAACCTTTCCCAGCATCAGAGTCTTCCAGTGAGTCAACTCGTCTCATGAGGTGGCCAAAATCTCCCTGAAAGAGAATTTAGAATAATGATAGTCAAGATCCTCCAAAGACTTGAAAATAGAATGGAGAAAATGCAAGAAGCATTTAACATAGTTAATACAATCACCAGGGACATAGAAGAAATAAAGAATAAGCAAACAGAGATGAATAACACAATTACTGAAATTAAACATACTCTAGAAGGACCCAACAGCAGACTAAGAGGCAGAGGAACGGATAAGTGAGTTGGAGGATAGAATGGTGGAAATAACTGCTGAATAGCAGAATGAAAAGAATTGAGAAAGCCTCAATGACCTTAAAGTACTGAAAGAGAAAAACCTACATCCACAATTACTATACCCAGCAAAGGTCTCATTCAAAATTGACGGAGAAATCAAAGTTTTACAGACAAGCAGAAGTTAAGAAAATTCAGCACCACCAAAGCAGTCTTGCAACAAATACTAAAGAGACTTAGATTGCCAGTAAACAGAAGAGAAAGGAAAGACCTACAAAAACGAACACAAAACAATCAAGAAAATGCCAATAGGAACATATATATCAATAATTACCTTAAATGTAAATGGATTAAATGCATCAACTAAAAGCTTTAGACTGAATGGATACAAAAACCAGACCCATATATATGCTGCCTACAGGAGACCCACTTCAGACTTAGAGACACATACAGACTAAAAGTAAAAGGATGGAAAAAGATATTCCATGCAAATGGAAACCAAAAGAAAGCTGGAGTGGCAGTCCTTATTTCAGACAAAATAGACTTTAAAATAAAGAATATCATAAGAGACAAAGAAGGATACTACATAATTATCAAAGGATCAATCTAAGAAGACGATATAACAATTGTAAATGTCTATGTACCCAACATAGGAGCACCTCAATACATAAGACAAACACTAACAGGCATAAGAGGAGAAATTGGCAGCAACACAATGATAGTCGGGGACTTTAACACCACACTTTCACCAATGGACAAATCACCAAAACAGACTCAATAAGCAACCACAAACCTTAAATGAAACATTAGACCAAATGGACCTAATTGATATATTCAGGACTTTCCATTCAAATGCAGGGGAATACACTTTCTTCTCAAGTGCATATGGAGCATTCTCCAGGATAGACCACATCTTGGGCCAGAAATCAAGCCTCAGTAAATTTAAGAAAACTGAAATTGTATCAAGTATCTTCTCAGACAACAACACTATGAGACTAGATATCAACTAAAGGAAAAACAACAACAAAAAAACACACAAACTTATGGAGATTAAAGAATACATTACTAAATAGCAAAGAGGTTACTGAAGAAATAAGAAAAGAAATCAAAAGATTCTTAGAAACAAATGACAGTGAAAACACAAATCCAAAACCTATGGGACTCAGCAAAACCAGTTTTAAGAGGGAGGTTTATAGTGATACAATCACACCTCAAGAAGCAAGAAAAGCATTGAATAGACTGCCTACCTCTAAGTCTAAAGCCACTGGGAAAAAAAGACAAGAAACCCCCAAAGTCAGCAGAAGGAAGGAGATCATAAAAATCAGAGCAGAAATAACTGAAAAAGAAATGAAGAAAACAATAGCAAAGATTAATAAAACTAAAAGCTGGTTCTTTGAGAAGATAAACAAAACTGACAAACCACTAGCCAGACTCATCAAGAAAAAAAAGTATAAAAATCAAATCAATAAAATTAGAAATGAAAAAGGAGAGGTTACAACAGACAACACAGAAATACAAAGGATCATAAGAAAATATTATGAGCAACTATATGCTAATAAAATGGACAACCTGGAGGAAATGGACAGATACTTAGAAAAGATCAGCCTCCCAAGACTGAACCAGGAAAACAGAAATTATAAACACTGAAACAGTGATCAAAAATCTCCCCAAAAACAAAAGCCCAGGGCCAGATGGCTTCACAGGGGATTCTATAAAACATTTAGAGAAGAGCTAATGCCTATTTTTCTGCAGAGGAAGGAACACTTCCAAACTCATTCTATGAAACCACAATCACCCAAATACCAAAACCAGGAAAAGACAACATGAGAAAAGAAAATTACAGTCCAAAATCACTGATGAATATAGATACAAAATCCTCAACAAAATTCTAGCAAACAGAATCCAACATATACCATGATCAAGTTGCGTTTATTCCAGGGATCCAAGGATTCTTCAATACATGCCCATCAATCAACATGATACACCATATCAACAAATTGAAAGATAAAAACCATATGATCATCTCAATAGATGCAGAAAAAGCTTTCAACAAAATCCAGCACCCATTTATGATTAAAAAATGCTTCAAACAATGGGCATAGAAGGAACCTACCTCAACATAGTATAGACCATGTATGAAAAGCCCACAGCAAACATTATTCTCAGTGGTGAAAAACTGAAAGCTTTCCCCCTAAGATCAGGAACAAGACAAGGGTGTCCACTCTCACCACTATTATTCAACATAGTTTAGGAAGTCCTAGCTATGGCAATTAGAGAAGAAAAATAAATAAAAGGAACCCAGATCGGAAAAGAAAAAGTAGAATTCTCACTGTTTCCAGGTGACACGATACTATATATAAAAAAACAAAAAGAAACTATCAGAAAATTACTAGAACTAATTAGCAAATTCAGCAAAGTTGCGGTCTACCAAGTCAATACACAGAAATCACTTGCAATCCTATATACTAACAATGAAAAATCAGAAAGAGAAATTAAGGAATCAGTGCCATTCGCCATTGCAACAAAAAAAATAAGATATCTAGGAATAAACTTACCTAAGGAAACAAAAGAACTATACATAAAACTATACAACATTGATAAAGAAATCGAACCTGACATGAACAGATGGAGAGATATTCCATGTTCCTGGGTAGGAAGAATCAATATTGTGAAAAAGACTATATTACCAAACACAGTCTACGAATTCAGTGTGATCCCTATCAAATTACCAATAGCTTTTTCAAAAAACTAACACAAAAAATTTTTCAATTCATATGGAAATGCAAAAAACCAAGAATAGCCAAAGCAGTTTTGAAAACTAAGAAGGGAGCTGAAAGAATCAACCTTCCTGACTTCAGACTATACTACAAAGCTTCAGTCATCAAGACAGTATGGTTCTAGCACAAAAACAGAAATATAGAGCAATGGAAAAAGATAGAGAACCCAGAGATAAACCCACGCACCTATGGGTAACTTATTTTTGACAAAGGAGGCAAGAATATACAATGGGGCAAAGACAGCCTCTTCAATAAGTGGTCCTGGGAAAACTGGACAGCCACATGCAAAAGAATGAAATTAGATCACTACCTAATGCCATGCACAAAGATAAACTCAAAATGGATTAAAGACCTAAATGTGAGGCCAGAAACTATTAAACTCTTAGAGTAGAACATAGGCAAAACACTTGATGACATAAATCAAAACAAGATCTTCTATGACCCACCTCCTAAAGTAGTAGAAATAAAAATAAACAAGTGGGACCTAGTTAAACGTAAAAGCTTTTGCACAGCAAAGGAAACTGCGAGCAAAGTGAAAAGACAACTCTCAGAACAGGAGAAAATAATCGCAAGGGAAACAGCCGATAAAGAGTTCACTTGCAAAATACACAAGCACCTTATACAACTCAATACCAGTAAAGCAAACAACCCAATCAAATGTGGGGAAGGGCCCTGAGGAGACACTTCTCCAAAAAGACATACAGATGACTAACAAGCTCATGAAAAGATGCTCAACATCACGCATTATCAGAGAAATGCAAATCAAAACAACAATGAGATATCACCTCACACCAGTCAGAATGGCCATCATCAAAAAGTCTACAAATAATAAATGCTGGAGAGGGTGTGGAGAACAGGGAACACTCTTGCATTGCTGGTGGGACTGTTAACTGATACAGCCACTATGGAAAATGGTATGGAGACTTCCTAAAAAGCTAGGAATAAAACCACCATATGACCCAGAAATCCCACTCCTAGGCATATACCCTGAGGAAATCAAAACTGAAAAAGACACATGTATCCCATTGTTCATTGCAGCACTGTTTATAATACCTAGAATGTGGAAGCAACCTAGATGTCCATCGATAGATGAATGGATAAGCTGTGGTACCTATACACAATGTAATACTGCTCAGCCATAAAATGGAACACATTTGAATCTGTTCTAATGAGGTTTATGAAACTAGAGCCCATTATACAGAGTGAAGTCAGAAATAAAGATATAAATATTGTATACTGATACATATATATGGAGTCTGAAGAGATGGCACTGATGAATTTATTTTCAGGGCAGCAGTGGAGAAACAGACATAGAGAACAGACCTATGGTCCATGTGGGAGGAGAGGAGGGAGAAGGGGAGCTGAGATGTATGGAGAGAGTAACGTAGAAATTTACAATACCATGTGTAAAATAGATAGCCAATGGGAATTTGCTGTATGACTCAGGGAATTCAAACAGGGACTCTGTGACAGTCTGAAGGGTAGGGTGGGGAGAGAGATGGGAGGGAGGTCTGGGAGGGAGGGGACATGGGTGTACCTATGACTGGTTCTTGTTGATGTGTGACAGAAAACCACAAAATTCTGTAAAGCAATTATCCTTCAATTAAAAACTTTGAAAAAAAAAAAAAAGCCTTTAGCCAATGATCAAATCTATAGTGGAACAATTAAATACTTCATTAAGACTTCCCTAAAATCTAAGGCAGTGATTCATAGATGCTTTCAGACAGACAGTAGGCCTCCCTAAGAACTTTAAGGGTAAACTGCACAGATTCTATTCATTAAACAGTGGAACTTCTAAACTTGAAGGACATTGTCATTCAGTAAAAAGCTCAACTAGGGAAAGGTTTATCTCAAAGATATTTATGCTATGGCTCAAATATGATCTGTGAACCCAAATATGATTCATAAACAATCCACAAAGTTTTTAAGAGAATTGTTTTGGGGGAAGCACTGCTAGCTTGGACTCCAGGGGGCAGAGACAATGAAACAGAAAAAAAGATTTCTGGACTCAAACTTTAACCAGGAAGCAGGCTGAGAAATCTTTCGGGTTACAAATATGGTCCCCTTTCTATAGAAAAGGAAAGAGGACTCGGAGGGTGGTGACCAGTGGCCAGAATGCAGGGCCAAGAGCCATAGGAAATAACTCCCAGAGAGTAGGATTGAGCCTTAATCAACAATTTGAAAAATGTTCTTAGCTGGATTTTAGAAACGGCAACCCATTCCAGTATTCTTGGCTGGAGAATTCTTATGGACAGAGGAGCTTGGCAGGCTACAGTCCATGGAGTCACAAGAGTCGGACATAGTGACTAAACCACCACCAATGATGGCTGTAAGTCTCCCATCCATTCCCTATTTGGAACAGGAGTACCTATAGTGATTAGCTACTCGTGTCTCAGGATTATCTATGAGATGTGGGGGAATGGCACATAATCTGCCTCATTGATTCACAAATCAAGTTGCACCTGAAGAACCACACTTGAAAAGATTCAGCTGTACATGGACTTGTTACAGATTTGCAACATCTTAAGAGTGATGTCATGAGGGGATAAAACTTCGGGGGAGTGTCCTTAAGTAAAGGTGAATGTGCTTTATATGTGAGAAGTTTAAGAACTGTGGCCTGAAGACTGACTGTAGATTTTACTTGCCAGAGATGGCTGTAACAATTCCTTCATATCATGTACTCTTCCAGAACCCTACCATTTCCCCATCAAGGTAAAGCCTGATAACTCTCCTCTGGAATCTGGATGAATCTGTCTCTTTATTGAATCTCAGGAGGCTGCACTGCATGAATTCCAAGGCTACAACTTCCAAGGCAACTTTCATCAGACTCACTGGAACACTCATGCTGAAAGCTGGAGCTACCATGTAAAGTAAGGAGTCAAAGTGCCACATGGATACTGATGAAGCCACACCTAGACAGTGTGGAGAGAGTACAAGGAGATGCTCTGAGACTGCAAGACGAGACTGAGCTGGTGCCCAGCCAGCCCCAGCTAATCCAGCCCTGCAGGTTCCCTTCCACAGGTTTCTTACTGCAAATACAGGAAAGACCCACGCCTGAAGTGCGAAACCAATCCCTCACCAAATTTTTGACCCAAATAAACCATGAGAAATGGTAAAATACCTGCTGTTGTTTCAAGTCTCGGAAAGATTGGTAATGCAGTGACAGATGAGTGGACCACGACTGAGCGGGCTCTCAGCATCTCCTTACTCTGCCTCAGACCATCTGCAGCTTCACTCATCTTTTCTGCATTGACCTCCAACACACAGCCCTTCCAAGTGAAGCTCAGAGGGGTTTTCTTTCCGAATCTTCCTTGACAGTTCCTTAATTTGACCATTCCAAAGACTTTTTCAAACTGATCTTGTAACATTTGTTAATATAATAATGTCTTGCTAGCATACCTTGCATAACTTAATTGCATGCTCTGTAAGGGGGAACGCTTTTGCTCCCCATCTGTGGTACTGCCCCAGGTCTGACTTAATCTGCAGAATCAGAATTTGTTCTCTTTAAATGTTTTCCGTTCTTAAAACTAAAAGTAATTTTTCACCCTGTTCCCACAAAGCTGGAGTTTGTAATTGCTGGCTCTACTCAATCATTTGATCACTTGTGAAGGAAATAAACAATTTTTCTGGATATAGATTAAATGTCTTTACCACATTTACCATATTTTGCATACCTTGATTAAGAAATAAGTCAGAGTATAGAATTATAAAGCCAAAATTGTGTCAAGATTTTTAAAAGTTGCTGATTTAGTATAAAATGGGAAAACAATGATGTTTGAAAAACTATAAACCTTATGAGAAAGAAACTATCAGAAAAATATTATGTTCACGAATGTCATCCTCAGAATATTTGGAATGGTCAGAAATTTGAGTTTTTCATCCTCAGAATCTCCAGTTTATGTAAGATATGCATACAATATAAATGGCAACATAATAATAATCTACAAGGAAACAAAGCATCACTCATATTCCCAGTCAGCAGAACTGTTAACATGTATTTCAACATTTTTTATCATGATGCCAACTTATAACAATAAAAATAGATAATCAGCTGACCTTGATAATCTTCATGTGCAACTGATTATACATGTAGTGACTCACTGGTTCTTTTACTTTTTGTTTATAACAACAGACTTTAAAATTTTTTAATATCTCTGAGACAATAAATCATAAAGAAATACATTCACCATAGTAAAATAAATCACTCAAAAATTAATAAAGCAAATCTTGATTTTAAAAATATTGGAATTAATAACTAATTATTTCATAACTGCAAGTATCAAGCTTAACTGAGGGAAAAATGTCTTTGACATAACAAGATACAGGAACTTAATGAGCTTAAGACATAAAGTGTAAAAGAGAATTTTAACCACAATGAAAATATGATTTAAATGGAAACTGTAACTTTCTGTTAGAGCTCATCAATAATCAATGTTAAAGTTTATAAGTGCCTATCTCATATATTGCCTTTCTATTTTTTATTAGAGTTGATCATATAATTTTGGAAAGCCAATACATAGATTTGTCTCCTGCATCTGCAGGTGCTCACACCATCTGGTAAACCCTTTTCATACTAATGAAGCCCTTAATCTAAGGACTTTAGAGCTAAGCTGAGATCATTATTTTCAGAAGGGCAGAGACCAAGTGTTCACTTTGTATTTGAATCTTAATCGTTTATTTGGGAAAACTCATCTCCTAGCCCCTACATTTTCTACCTTTTCCATTAAAAACAGAATAGTTTGGAAAAAAAATTAGGAGTGTAAGCTATATATTTTAATTAACTAGGTGATGTTACATAATCTTATAGACCTTGGCTTTATGGAATAAAGTCTATGAAAATAACAACAACCCAACACTATGAATATTTCAGTCAGCAAAACAGTCAGGATTTCACATTCTCTTCCTGTGGGGTCTGCAAAATTATGCTCACTCTCATGTAATGATATCATGGAATATTTGCAACATTCAATTTGCAAAATTAATTTATCCATTAATTTATCCTCCAGACATTCTACACTGGGAAATTATTGATGATTAATTAATCAAGTTTTTCAAATCCTTAGCCCTAGTTCTTTCATCTAATATACTCACATGCTCACTCAATCCATCAGAATTCACAAACATATGAAGATAGAGAGCTCAGCCACCAGTGAGAAACCATGACTAGAAGCTAAAACCTCATTAGGGATATTTATGATGTTTTGTAAAGTTTATGTCCATATTACTTGGGATACTGCATCTCAATTTTGCATTTTAAAATTAAAAGAACAGAGTATCCATCATTCACTGGTGTTGCAAGAAACCTTCCTGCCCTGGTGAGAGAGCTAGATTAATGTTCTGTTCCTAAGATTCTCAGGGGAAAGAAAAATGATACTTCACAAATTTTAAATTCTAAGTGCTATTTATAGAAAATATAATCCCTACTTGTTTATAAGTACGGTAAACTAAACTCTAAACTTTTTGCACTTATGCTCATTCCTTTGTTCTCTGAGAGCCCCTAACCCCTTGGGTGACCTACACTTGATTGATAGATCTTTCACTAGATCTGATCTGTGTTCATTCTCCTCCTATAAACTCCAGGCTCTGTATTCTGTAGAAGCTATTCTTTACAACAACCTTTTATATATAGCTATCAATTTACTTCTCAGATTCTGGTAAAGTATTACACTGAACTTAATTGTATTCATAAATATTAATTTGCATTCAAGTATTACATCTCTTTCTTCCTCCACTTTTATTCTGCTCCTAGATGAAGGCTTGGTTAACCATGTAAGTCAGTTAACAGCTTGCTAATATCATCAGGCTGCCCATCTCTCAGTCTATCTGCCAGTCTCTCACTCTGACTCTTGATGAAAGTGAAAGAGGAGAATGAAAAACCTGGCTTAAAACTCAACATTCAAAAGCTAAAATCATGACATCCAGTCCCATCACTTCATGGCAAATAGATGGGGCAAAAAATGCGGAAACAGGGACAGACTTTATTTTCTTGGGCTCCAAAATCACTGCAGACAGTGATGGCAGCCATGAAATTAAGACTTGTTTTTTGGAAGAAAAGTTATGACAAACCTAGACAGTGTATTAAAAAGCAAAGACATCAGTTTACTGACAAAGGTCCATCAAAGCTATGGTTGTTGTACAGATGTGAGATCTGTACCATAATGAAGGCTGAGTGCCGAAGAATTGAAGCTTTGAGCTGTGGTTCTGGGTAAGACTTTTGAGAGATCCTTGGACAGCAAGGATATCAAACTGGCCAACCCTAAAGGCACTTGATCTTGAATATTCATTGGAGGGACTGATGCTGACGCTGAAACTCCAATACTTTGGCCACCTTATGTAAAGATTGGACTCACTGGAAAAGACCCTGATGCTGGGAAAGATAGAAGGCAGTAGCAGAAAGGGATGACAGAGAATGAGATGGTTGGATAGCATCATCGACTCAATGGAAATGAGTCTGAGCAAACTCTGAGAGATAGTGAAGGACAGGGAAGCCAGGCGTGTTGCAGTCCATGAGGGTCACAAAGAGTCAAACAGGACTTAGCAACTGAACAATAGTCTGATCAGTTATCTATCCATTTTCTATCTCTGTTCTATTCCTCCCACCCAGAGCAACAAATTCATATTATAAATGTTCTCAAATATGAATGTATCTCTGTTAAGTAGGTTATTTTTGTGTATGAGTATTGAATTTGCATAGATATTCACTGCATTTATTGTTTTCCTCTACTTTTTACTTCTTCCTATATAGCCTTTTTCAACACCGTACCTTTATGCTTTATCCTATGGCTAAGGTTCTAGCTTTCTGTTTCCAGCTGCTACATGGCATTTCGCCACATCCATTCATCACACTTTATTTACCTAACCCTCTCATGACAGGTACACAGATGATCCTAGATTCCCCACTACCATATGCACCACCACTTGCACATAATCGGTGGACTAGTCCCCTTTCAGTTCAGTTCAGTTCAGTCGCTCAGTCATGTCCAACTCTTTGCGACCCCATGAATCACAGCACGCCAGGTCTCCCTGTCCATCACCAAATCCCGGAGTTCACTCAAACTCATGTGCATCAAGTCAGTGATGCCATCCAGCCATCTCATTCTCTGTCATCCCCTTCTCCTCCTGCCCCCAAGTCCCCTTACAGATCTGTTTTTTATGGTACCCTCCTCCCAGAAATGGGATTTGAGGGCCAATTGGCACACAAAACTTAACTTTAGCTTGTCTTCCAGAATGCTGCAGAGTTTCCATACCCACCAGTGGTACGTTGAATTCACATCTCAGCCACCCTTGCCGGCATTTGCGCTTTTTCAACTTTTTTCATCTTTATAAATTTAGTAAGTCCTGAAATCACAGGGTCATAGTCCTGTCTGATTATACCTTATCTAAAAAAAGTTGAAGGGATGCAGTTTGAGGTCCTTTGTGTGGGTAAAATAGAGTTCCATGTACCATAAGTATTCCCTGGAGGAGGGCATGGCAACCCACTCCAGTATTTTTTGCCTGGGGCATCCCATGGGCAGAGGAGCCTGGCGGGCTACAGTCCATAGGGTTGCAAAGAGTCGGACATGACTGAAATGACTCAGCATGAAATGCAAGATGACTTATAATACACTGAAGACTTTAGAACCTGCACACCTGTCCAAAAAAAGGGACAAACTTGTCGATAAAAGGTTTGAATCATATTCAATCTATAGCCCAATCTGATCTCCACTGGACCATAATCTGTTTTATGTCAATTTAGTTTAACCTGTGTAGGTCCCAGGCAAGTCACCCACCACTCTGAAGCTCAGTCTCATCATTCATAAAATGGAATCATTCTCAAAATTAAGATTGAATGAATAAATGTAAAGCAAGTAGCCTGGCTCCTAACTGTGGCCTCTGGATGGCCAATATTCTGATTTCCTGGCTGAGGGCATTCACGCGGAGATTTTATTGCCAAATCCAGGACAGCCCTAGGAAGATCAGAGCAGTCAGTCAGCTCCAGTCGCAGATATCCAGAAACCCTGCAGAGACCTTATCAAGAAAGGTGGCTTATTGAGGGTCCACCTTAGTTTTGAACTGAAGTTGCACTCTTCTTGCTTCAGAAAGGAATTGATAGCCAAGGTTATGGTTTTCTTCAGCAAAGCAGGGATAGAAAGGCCTAGACATTTTCAACATACAGAGACTTTTCTAGCTGGGAAGCTGTGCTCCAGAGGCCATTGTTAGTCAGGGAGACAATTTATCAATGGTGAATCATGGCCTAATGGCTCTCCCTGCCCAGTTCTTTCTTTCTCTTTTAAGTGTTACCATCTGAACTTCTAACTCCATCTCAATATCAGCTTCCCAGATAACTAATCTGCAATACTTTGTCATATGGCAGGCTCAGTCAACGTAAGCTGTTATTTTCTAATTATTCTGTTGTTTTAAACATGAGAGGATGTAGAATTCATTGATCATCTATTACGCATAACACAGTTTCACTCACCCACACCCAACACACACACACACACACACACACACACACACAATCCTTCTCCTAACCAGCCATGTGCTAGATCCTGAAACAGTTATGGTTGAGGCAGATATGAATACTGTGTTGAGAAGTTTCAAGAAATTCTTTTCAATGGCTTCTTTTTTATCATTGTTGTGGCCACTGTTGATGTTGTTATTTGCTTATTGTTTTCCCTTAGCAAATCCTACTGTAGATTTAATGTGCCGAAAATTAACAACTGCTTGTCTCTAGTTAGTTCAGGACAAAATTGACCTGATGCTTTAAATTAAACACTGGCCCAAAGAGAGACATGACATAGACACTGAAGAGTGTATAAGGTTGCAAAAGCAGAAAACCTGCAAGGGTAAAGACGTTATTTATGGCTTCATCCTTTTATCCACATCTCTAATAAATTGCCATTTTCTGTGGTAGTGTACACCAAGAACATCTCATAGGCTAAAGGAGTGTTTGAGGGTAAAAGGAGGTCAATAAGGTGCTGATGAGAGCCATTCTGAAAATGAGTACAAACCTCAGATACCAAGACAGAGGTCACACCCTCAAGGGAAAATGCATTCACCCTTCTCCAGTCTTAATGTTTCCATTTGTCTTTATAGCAGTTATTTAAAGATCTTCCAGTGCAACCTTCCTTCTGGGGTCAGAATCTCTCCAACACCCTCCTACACTGGGCGTCCATCTCTACTCAGATGGTGTCAAGGACTCTTTATTCATGCGGAAATCTCTAAACATCAGAATACATTACTTGAACCCAAATCCATCTTCCTACCAGGGCATCCATGGTCCTATATCTGTGACTGGAGCAATAATGAGGAATCTGATCATTCCTTGCTTACTTTTGAGCACCACAGAGAGCTGAAGTAATCAGTAGTGTTCTCCCATGTCTTATCTCAGAGTGACACTGATTCGCCTAGGGAATCTCAAGGTGACATCGTTCTGGACCTCTCATATCATCTTATGATCTGAACAGATATTTAAACATGGCACACAGAGTGGAATGCAGTGCTTGCAGTGGACCCGTTAATGCAACTTATCATTACACAGATGGGTTTCACGTTGTTAAAATACCTGATTACGCTGTTAACTGCCTTTGGGCTGAAGGCCAATAAACATCCCTCAGATATCCCTTTACGGGAACTGTGCTGAAGAGGGTCCTTTCTAGCATCGTGACTAAGCGTGTGGGCCAGGGTAAACAAATAATGAAATAGCCATACTACACTTCTCTGCTACAATGATAACAATTTGGATCTCAAAATAAAAGAGATCAGAAAAAAGAGCATATACTATATATTTTCATTTGTACAAAATTCTAGAAAATAAAACTAATCTTAGAGGGATAGAAAATATTTGTGATTTCTGGGGGATGCAGGGTTGGGAGGCAGCCATCAGGAAGAGAAATGAGGAGACTTTGGGGATTGATGGATATGTTTATTATCTTGACTCTGGTGATGGTGTCATAGGTGTATGCACGTGTCAAAATGCATCAAAATGTATGCCTAAAATATGTCCTGCACTGTATGTCAATTATACTTTGATAAAGCTGTTTTGGAAAGGCATTAGAGTGCAAAGTAATACATGACTAAGGATGAAAATAAATGAGACAAACAACAGGTGCAATAGGAGTGTCATGGGGAAAATTAATGTCATATAGTTAGGGAGGGCTGCTTAGAGGTGGTACAGCTTGCAGTGGACCTTGAAGTGAAAGGATGTGGCCAGGAAGAAGAGAGGAGTAAAGGTATTTTACTTTAAATAAGTTGAAGACATGTTCAGTTTGGAGGGATAATGATGCCGCTGGCCTCTGGAAGTTGGGGAAGAGTGTGAAACTGGTTAGAGAAGGTGGTAGGTCCTCAGATGTCAGGTTGAGAATTCTATAATTTGGGATAAGAAGAGAAGAGGATAGAGAGAACATTTGTGGGAAACATGATGGAAAACAAAGCAGTTCAGGTGTCTCAGTGGGAATAGTGCTGAGTCATAGCAGTAAAGTTGAGGGTCACAGTATCTGGAAAATAAAATTCTAAACAATGCTTTTGCATAATATGCTAATACAGAATTTAGAGAATACATAATGTGTGCCATTGTGAACAATCTGTATTAAGTTAAATAAAGAAGAGTCACCTGAAATATGTAGGAATTTTAGAATTAAATATAAATTCATTTAATCACTTCTCTGCACATGGCATATATTCAGCCTGGAAGTGTGGTTCCAGTGATTAGTTCTTTATGAGAAATGGACCTGAGTTGTAACTGACCCACCAAACTACACCATGCACCAGTTGCAGTCACCCCTGTTCATGTCCCTGTTTGTCTCTATTTCTCTGTAGCATAAGTGGAAAAATACAATGAAATATTTCTTAACTATGATACATAGAACCGTAAACTATTGTGAAAACTTCTATAAATATCAGCATTTTTT
Organism: Moschus berezovskii; assembly: GCF_049115385.1. Lineage (NCBI taxonomy): Eukaryota > Metazoa > Chordata > Mammalia > Artiodactyla > Moschidae > Moschus > Moschus berezovskii. The sequence continues at coordinate 73,578,224 of NC_142466.1, read as the reverse complement.
TGTTTTATGATTTAATATTTGGTTAAATGTAATCATCCTATGTGTATAAGCCAAAGTACTAAAACAAAAATTTTATCTTCACCAAAAGACTCACATATGCTAGAATTTTCCTCTCATTGAGTAAAAATTGCTTTGGATACAAAATGGTTGAATGATCCTACTTATGTATAGCAAATAAAGGATAGCACAAAAATCCAAAGAAGGTTTTGGAAGAAAAGAAATATTCAGGACATCTGGAAATAATGATGACTGTGGAAAATTCTTAGAGAATTTGGAACCATGTGAGTGTGAGTTCTGCTTACCAAAACAAGAGCTTCATATCTGCAACAAGAACTAGCTTTGAATCAATCAAAAATATTTGTCAAGTGTTAATGAATGAACCAAATGGGAAAGTGACCCTTACATCTATCAATCATTTCTTTTCTTCCCAAGCAATGTCACTGTGATCTCCTTGATTCTGTCCTACGTAAAAATCCTAATAATTTCCTGCAGAAGTCCTCAATGAATTTATTTGTAGTCTCAAAAACATGCATTTTTATTGACATCTGTTTCACAAATAAGAATAAAGAAAGAAAAAAGTCTAGTAACTGAAATATAATTGTCTCTAGATTTGAAATGGTCTCAGAGATCTTGGAAACACTGAGATTTTAGCTGAATTATAACTACCCAATTAATCTCTGTGAGCCTGTTATCCACTGTTCAATACCTTAACATTCACTTTTCTGATTACAAAAATGAAAAAAAGACTCTTACTAATAAAAGGTATTTTTGTTTGTATCTCAATAAAGCCATTTTGCTGCTGGGTTTGAGTTTTATATGGAGCTAAACAGAGTCTTGGGACTTCCCTGGTGGCTCAGACGGTAAAGCAGTTGCCTACAATGCAGGAGGCCCGGGTTCAATCCCTGGGTCGGGAAGATCTCCTTGAGAAGGAAATGGCAACCCACTCCGGTATTCTTGCCTGAAAAATCCCATGGATGGAGGAGCCTGGTAGGGTACAGTTCATGGGGTCGCAAAGAGTCAGATGCGACTTCACTTTTCACTTTTCACTAAATAGAGTCTTAAATGTTGATGCTTGTTATTACTTTACATGTTGCTAGCACTTTATATTTGTCCAGTTGACCCTGATTTCATAACACTTTAACAGCTATATCTAACTGTGGCTCAGTTGAGACGTGAGAGTTTTTCAGTCACTCTATAAGAGCTGATTTGCACATAAGATAATTTGTAAGTATTCTAACCAGCAAAATAGAAATAAAATTTCCTAGATTTTTTGGCAATTACATGAAACAACCCTGATAACAATGGATGAAGCTGAATTGCCTTCTTTCTGGTGCAGTAGCTGGCACAGAACAGCTCAGCAAATGTAGTTGCTTTCTATTTCTTAATTCCAAACATCTCTGATTTTTTTCCAGAGTGGATGTTTGAATTGCTTTTCTTTGCCAACCAAAGCAGTAATTAAGATATTTGAATTAGATACTGTACAGATCCTCTATGATTTGCAGATTTTTATTCTATTAAAACTTTATCTAAGGGTAATTGTTAATTAGGTTCCAGAAGTGTTTAACATTCCCTAAATTTTAACATTCAGATCTACACCAAAAAAACATATTTATATACCTACTTTAAAAATATTTTTGACATTGTTTGTCTTTATTTATTTTTTAAAAATTTGGTATTAAATTGTTGTTTCTTTTTAATTTAATTTCACTGGCTTCAGGGAAAAGATAGCAGACAACAGTTGTCAAGGGAATTCTGTTACTCTAAATGTGCTAATGGCTAACTGAGGCCTCTAACATCTCTCTTTTAAAAAAAAAATTGTTTTTTTAATTTATTTGGCTACATCAGGTCTTAGTTGAAGTGTGGGTTCTCTAGTCGTGGCCCACAGGCTTAGTTGCCTTGGGCATGTGGGATCTTCGCAGACCAGGGATGGAATCCATGTCTCCTGAATTAAAAGGCAAATTCTTAACCACTGGACTACCACAAATGTCCTTCTAACATCTCTTATAAGACACAAATTCCTGAGTAAAATTAAAATTTATACTGAAAATTATCTTTAAAGAAAGGGAACAAGATAAAATAAAGGGAACAAATAAAAAGGGAACAACAACAACAAAAAAGGAACAAATAAAAATTGCAGATTTTATTCAATGAGAAGCCTGAAAGTATCAGGTATTATAGAATTACAATACATAAAACTCTGTTCTTTGAAGTAGCACATGACCTGGTTGTATGGGTCAGTGGCTGGATGCCCCTGTACATAGGGCTCAGGTCTCTGTCGAGTGTTTATTTACCTTATTTCTGAATTTTATGCACTGCTGTTTTTATATCTATTAAACTTCTCTAAAGGGATACCAAAATCACTGCAGATGCTGATTGCAGCCATGAAATTAAAAGACGCTTGCTCCTTGGAAGGAAAGTTATGACCAACCTTGATAGTATAGTAAAAAGCAGAGACATTACTTTGCCAACCAAGATCCGTCTAGTCAAGGCAATGATTTTTCCTGTGGTCATGTATGGAGGTGAGAGTTGGACTATGAAGAAAGCTGATCGCCGAAGAATCGGTGCTTTTGAACTGTGGTGTTGGAGAAGACTCTTGAGAGTCCCTTGGACTGCAAGGAGATCCAACCAGTCCATTCCAAAGGAGATCAATCCTGGGTGTTCATTGGAGGGACTGATGCTAAAGCTGAAACTGCAATACTTTGGCCACCTCATGCAGCGAGTTGACTCACTGGAAAAGACTCTGATGCTGGGAAAGGTTGGGGGCGGGAGGAGAAGGGGACAACCGAGAATGAGATGGCTGGATGGCATCACCGACTCTGTGGACATGAGTTTGAGTGAACTCCGGGAGTTCGTGATGGACAGGGAGGCCTGGTGTGCTGTGATTCATGGGGTCGCGGAGAGTCGGACACGACTGAGCGACTGAACTGAACTGGAAGGGATACCAGGAAGTTTGGGATATAAAAGGCAAGGTATTCAAGGAAATTTAATTGAGTTAAAAAAAAAAAAAACAAGAATAACATCAGCAACATGGTAGACTGGAAAGTCTCATTCCACCCCACCCCCACCCGCCATGTAGACACATCCTTAAGAATAATATAGAGGACTACTTGCCTTTGAGATAACTGCACAGCCAGTTAAGAGATAGCAGCACCCCAGGTAGGACAAAACCAAGAAGAAAAGGGTGAGTAAGAAAATTCTTTGTATTTGACTTCTGTAGTTCCTCCTCCTTACCACCACAGCCTGGTCTAGTTCCCAACTCCAGGCTGCTCCTCCATGAGGGAAAGAGGAGGATGGGGCATGTTTTGGAAGTTCTGGCTTCCCCAGGTACTGGTCTGGATGACTCAGGGCACTAAAGGGAATGGCAGGTTAAGGGCCAGTGAGAACGAAGGCAGCACGTGGCATGTTACAGAACCAAAGAGCTTTGAAAGTGAAAGTTGATCAGTCGCGTCCAACTCTTTGGACCCCATGGACTATATACAGTCCAAGGAATTCTCTAGGCCGGAATACTGGAGTGGGTAGCCTTTCCCTTCTCCAGGGGATCTTCCCTATCCAGGGATCAAACCCAGAGCTCCTGAATTGCAGGCAGATTCTTTACCAGCTGAGCTACAAGGGATCCCCAAGAATACTAACTGGAATGGGTAGCCTATCCCTTCTCCAGCAGATCTTGCTGATCCAGGAATCAAACCGGGGTCTCACGCATTGCAGGCGGATTCTACCAACTGAGCTGTCAGGGAAGCCCTCCAAAGAACATTATACTTAGCAAAATAAACCAGCCTTATAATTGAGTAGGATCTTATGGTACCTTCCACGGCCAGACCCCTCCCACATATCCTCTGCTTTAGCTCCTCCCTGAAATACCTAAATAATAATCTCTAGTGAGTATTTCCTCGGAGAAGGCAATGGCAAGCCACTCCAGTACTCTTGCCTGGAAAATCCCATGGAGGAGCCTGGTAGGCTGCAGTCCGTGGGGTCGCTAAGGGTCGGACACGACTGAGCGACTTCACTTTCACTTTTCACTTTCACTTTTCACTTTCACTTTTCACTTTCACACATTGGAGAAGGAAATGGCAACCCACTCCAGTGTTCTTGCCTGGAGAATCCCAGGGACGGGGGACCCTGGTGGGCTTCTGTCTATGGGGTCACACAGAGTCGGACACAACTGAAGTGACTTAGCAGCAGCAGCAGCAGCAGTGAATATTTCCTGAGTTTCTTCAGACGCTAAAACTACCACCAAATGGAAGAAATCAACTCTACGATGATCATGAACACATGGCCTCCAGATTTCTTAAGGATTGATAATGTTAGCCCCTGTGACACCGCCCTGTTAACTCACCATTAATCAATCAGAGGATTGTGCACAAGTTGGGGACTTGCCTTGTGACCCCCTCCTCCCTCACCTGGCCTTTAAAAATGCTTTGCTGAAACTCTTTGGGGAGTTTGGGGGCATTTTGAGTAAAAGTCACCCATTCTCCTTACTCGGCCCGACAATAAACCTTTCTTTGCTCCAGTCTGATGTTTAGGTTTGTTTGGCCACATTGTATATCGGGCACATGAATTAGCACTGGGTAAAAATACCACTTGAAGAATCTAAAGTATCCAAACTCATAGAAAAAATGTGTTTCCAAGCCTGAGGGAAGGAAGTGGAAAGTTGTTTTTTGTTAACTACAGAGATTCAGTTTTCAAGACAAAAAATTCTAGAGGTGCGTTGCAGTACAATTTGAATATAGTTAATGGCAGTGAGCTGTATACTTAAAAATGGCTAAGACAGTAAATTTAATGTTATGTATTTTTTTTTTACCACAATTAAAAATCCCTGGTAGCTCAGATAAAGATTTCTCTCCTGCAGTGCAGGAGACCTGGATTAGATCCCCGGTTCAGGAAGATCCCCTGGAGGAGGACATGGCAACCCACTCCTGTGATCTTGCCTGGAAAATCCCTGCGGACAGAGAAGCCTGGTGGGCTACAGCCCATGGGGTCAAAAGCAGTCGGACACAAATGAGCAACTAAGCACACACACCTATTATAATATAATTTATATATAAATAAATATAAGTATATAATTATATAAAATATAGCATGAATATATAATATATATTATTATATTAAAATAAAATACAGTAATTATACATATGGAGAAAAAAGGCCACCTAACTGAATTGATAACTCAATGGCTATGTTTTTAAGTAAGACCTTTTGGTTTCTGGTAAAAGCAAAAAAGAAATCTAATGGCAATATTTTAAGCTTAAGAAAAAAGTCACCTGATGCTCTGTGAAAAATAAAAAACTCAAGCCCCAGAGTCACAACTACTGAAGCCCACATGTCTAGGGAGCCCTTGGTCCCTGACAAGAGAAAGAAGCCACAGCAATGAGAAGCCCAAGCAACACAACCAAGAATAACCCTTGCTTGCTGCAACTAGAGAAAACACACACTCAGCTATGAAGACCCAGCACACCTCAAAATAAACAGATACATATTAAAGATGATCTACCCCCAAAGAGATCTTTGACTCAAGGTGACACATTCAAGCCATGGGTGCAGCCTTTTGGGTAGCTCTGAGAGACTGCTGCAAAGAGGTAGGAGAAGAGTCAGGATATAGAGGGATTTTTGCAATAAAGTCCAGGTAGTGGAAACATCAAAAAGTTAAAGAAATGAAAGAAAACCAGATATGGTGAGTTAATGATGAGTTAATGAATTGAGTACTTTTCCTTTCTGTGTATGGGAAGATGCAAGACCAAGAGTGTGGGCTCATTGATATCATTTCTTTGATATGCACCTTAGCTGTCTAGAGCCAGTATCCTGTTTTCTCCATCCTGAATACCCCCAGGGCTCATCGTGTAGTGGCTCTTTGTTTACTGACATTGCAGGCAATGTTTTTAACTCCCATGAGTTTTCCCATTTTAAAAGGTAAGTTAGAAAGTTGTTCCTGAATATCCCTGATATGAAAAATAGGAAGACACTTATGCCAGATAAAACACCTAAATGTAAAGACCTCATTCTGTTCTTTCATTTGTCATTTACACTTTGGACATTGATAAAGAGAAGTTACGATATTTAAGAAATTATCTGTTTGGGGTCTTCAGTGTTACATTTTCTGCCTATCTGATAGGCTTTGGGATAAGTGCTTTAAAATTCTTCAGTTCTATTTCTTGTCAAATATTTTCCTAGTTGAGTGGGTTGATGTGTGACTCATTCCTTGTCAACTGTGGAAAAGAGACGATCCTCCTCCTCATTATTATTGCACCAGGTGTAGCTGAGGAAACCTGTAGAGAAATGGAAAGACACATATTCACATGGGCCATTGGAGACATGCTGGATCCAATGCAAATCAAATGGGGCATTTTGACATCTTAGAGAAAGTGTAAACTCAGGTTCTATCGAGATGCCTGTGCACTCCCTCCTGTTACAGATGTCTGAGGGTGCATTGCATTATACAGTGGACACAAAATGCTGGCTCAGGGCCAAATCGAGCCCAAAGACAGAGGCCTCTGGAGGTCTCACCAAGACTGGTGTCAACTTTAAAAAATGCACAACATGAGAGCTGCAAGTTAAATTTTATTTGGGGCAAAATGAGGACTGCAGCCCAGGAGATAGTACCTCAGATAGCTCTGAGAAGTGGTTCCAAAGGGAGGGGGGAGGTCAGTATATACGTGATTTTAGTGAAGAGGGAGTACATGAAATCAGCCACTATTTTTTGCAGAAGGTTTTCTGCTAGTCCCAAGGAGCAGCTGTCACTGTGAAGGATTTTAATGCTTTTCTAGATATGAGGAGATACAAGAAATGGTCTTACAAAATTAGGTCCTGAAAATATCTAACTGTCTAAAACTTGTTCTGCCCATTTTCTAGAGCACGTGCATGCATGCTAAGTCAGTTCTGTCATGTTCGTCTCTTTGCGACCCCATGAGCCATAGCCCACCATGGGATTCTCTAGGCAAGAATACTGAAGTGGGTTGTTATGCCCTCCTCCAGGGGATCTTCCTGACCCAGTGATCAAATACACAACTCTCATGTCTCCTGCATTGGCAGGTGGGTTCTTTACCTCTAGCGCCACCTGGGATGATGCTTTCCAGAGCATAGAATGCTTCGTTTCTGCTCTCCACCCTGAACTCCATTCAGCGGTGTGTTGAAAATCAGCAGATGCAGCAGCACATGATATAATCCTTGTAAAGGTAGACGGCAAGTGCCAAGTTGTAGGTGACAGTGGATATAAATCATCAATGCCACTCCTACAACAAACCCTGCTGAGAAATTGCTCCTCGGGCCCTGGTTTCACAGCAGCACCATGCATCAGTGTTCCTCCTGCCCTGACAGGATGTGGGCCTTTTAGATGCTTTAGCAAGGGCTCATGCCAAGTTCAGTTCTTCTGGACTGAAACCCCATAGCAATATCCACTCCCTTTGCAACTTGCACAGCGTGTCTTCCAGCCTTCATGATGATCTGCCACCTGAGCTGCTTCATGGGTCTCCCTCCTGTAGTCTTGCCCCTGCTCTCCATCTCATTCTTACTGCTACCAAGTGTATAGTTCTTAAGATGTATGGTTCTCCTGGGAACTTTCCATAGCGTCCCATTGTCTATAAAATGAAGACCAGATTTCCCAGCAAGGCCTCAAGGCTCTGAGTTTCCACACAAGGCTGTATTCAGGGGAGAAGGAAATGGCAACCCACTCCAGTGTTCTTGCCTGTAAAATCCCATGGACAGAGGAGCCTGGTGGGCTACAGTCCATGGGGTCGCAAAGAGTTGGATATGACACACATACCACATTCAGGACATCTGCTTCTCCCTGCTCCCTAAAAATGTCCTTGCTCTCCATCTCTCTGTACCTACAAACTTGGTTTCATCAGGTGGAAGGGCTACAGCCAGAGCAGCTCCATGGTCCCCATATGCAAAAAAGCCCACATTTGGTTTATTGTTCTGTTGTTATTTTGAAATTCTTGACACTTTTCAAAAAAGAGTCTTGCATTTTTGTCATGCATTAAAACAGCAGTCCTCCTAACTTAGCCCCTCATCCCATACAGGCCTAAGGTTTAGTTCAACAGCCCTTGTGAATCTCCTCTTCTTTACCCAGATGCTCATGAAACCTTTTCCATGCATACATGACCACTGGAAAAACCATAGCCTTGACTAGACGGACTTTTGTTGGCAAAGTAATGTCTCTGCTTTTTAATATGCTATCTAGGTTGGTAAAGGTAATTCACACTGATTTCCCCAGGTTTCAAGTAAGCCCTCTTTAAACTCATTTATAGCCCAGTATCATTAAGGCCTTTTTTTTTTTTTTTCCTGCCTGTGCAACCTGGGAATCTTAGTTCCCTGCCCAGGGATCGAATCTGTGCCCCTTGCCGGGGGACACTGGACCACCAAGGGAGTCCCATGGGCATTTTGGCCTCAAAAGTGATTCTGAGAGTCTAGCTTTTTTCAGCTGCTCACTGTCCTCATGGTTCATTCTGGACCATTTGCTCTGCTTACGTGAGGGTTAGGATAATGGGAGTAGTGCCTGGCTTTCCTGGGCAGTGAAAGTAGAAGGGATAAGAATTGATGACATGTGGATAATATGTCTAGGCAACGTGTTTTGTTTAGCTGGAGAGTATTAAAAATCATGTGATTTTGAAGAAAACCAAGATACTAAATTTCTTAAAAAGAGTGTCTGGTCTGGTAGCATATCTAGGTCCAGAGAAGTATAGTCTTGGGAAGGGCAAGTGTTCAATGGTTTATGGAGCCTCATGAGGAGCTTCCTAGGTAGCTCAGCTGGTAAAGAATCTCCCTGCAATGCAGGAGATCCTGGTTTGATTCCTGGGTCAAGAAGATCCCCTGGAGAAGGGATAGGCTACCCACTCCAGTATTCTTGGGCTTCCCCAGTAGCTCAGATGGTAAAGAATCCACCTGCAATGTGGGAGACCTGGGTTCAATCCCTGGGTTGGGAAGATCCCCTGGAGGAGAGCATGGTAACCCACTCTAATATTCTTGCCTAGAGACTCTCCATGGACAGAGAAGTCTGGCAGGCTTTATAGTCCATGGGGTCGCAAAGAGTTGGCCATGACTGAGTGACAAAGCACAGCACAGTACAGAGCCTCATGGACTCTCCCTGTCTCATGCCAGTTACCACTGATGGTCACCTTTGCATTCCTCAGAAATATTTCTATAAGCCAATATCTTTAAAAGACAGGAATTACAGAGATGACAGTGCTGTGACTCCAGATTTAAATGCCAAGAATACTCTAGCAGGTGAAATATGTGCCACTACCAACTCTGAGATACTGGTTTTTCTGCTAGCTAACAACTAGATCTGTTTGAGCAGCAACTTGTTTTAGTACAAATTCTTAAAGCAAAGCAAATGAAGCAAATCACCTTTCTCCTTTCCCTTAGCATGCTAAGTTCCCTTAGCATGCTAAGTTCCCTTAGCATCCCTTAGGATAAGAGAATCATAATCCCATGACGTTTTGAAACAGGTATAAAGTCATTCTCCTGAAATGGTCATTAAATTAGCTAGTTGTAGAGAATGTGGTGAACTTACTTTTTTCCTGCATTAGTGATTGTTATACAAGGTCAATTTTAGAATGCAGAATAACTTATCAAAAATACTGGAAATCTTTTTATGGGGGAGGGAGTCAGAAAACAATTGACTAAAATCTGACAGTATAATTAATCCTATCTTCATCTATGGAACATTTTAGATATGGTATTAAATATAATGGAGCAACTTCTTTTCTTTCTTCTTCACACTGAATTCTCAAATCATTGGGCTTTACTTAAAATACATAATTTCAGTGAAAGGTAGACTTGGGCACTCCTTTTAAATTGTTAATCATTAGAAAGGAAGATGCAGTGGAATAATCAAAGATGAATAACCAAAAAATGGGAATTTCATTGTCAAATGAACTGCTTGTGTCCAGCTGTGGTGTGGCATGAAGAAGAGCTCTTAGATTTGAGTGAAGATGGAAATTTTTTTCCTGATTTGATCACCAGTCAGCCAAGTGGACTTGGGAAAGTTGCTCATCCCTTTCTGACACATGTTTTCCATCTAAAAATGAAACAATGGAATAGACTCCATGAGGTCACTGAGTAAATTAAATGAGACAATAAATGTGAAAATACTTTGTAAAATGTAAAGTCTTACAGAAATGGAAGTATACCAGAATATGTGTAGAATAATCTATCTGTAAAATGGAGTTTCTCAAAACTCATCACACCAGGACTTTGTGCAGATCCTGGTACCCACATCAGCCGTCCTTGCCAAGCCTGTGTGATTAGAATGACCTTTATATGATGAAAAAGCCTGCCCTCGCCGCCCTTACTGACAGTAAGAACTGTGAACTTTAAGAATGAATTAGTCTCAATTTGGTCCAGTATGATTGGTTTAATTCCTAAATTAAGTAAACCCTCTGAGAGCTGGTATTAAGCCAAGCACAATGATAAGCACACAAAAAAAGTGTTCAAGTACCTACAATTGATTGATTGCTTATGGTTATAGGACCACATAAAAAAGGTTGCCTTCAACTGACCTACTGAGGTAACCTTATTTTTCTTTTCATGATGAAAAATCAACCCTCATCTACCATCATCTGCCTTTGTAGGGAAAGGTCATATGATTTGAAAGCATGAGGACTTGTAAAGACGGTGGTCAGAGCCTAGCTCTCCAGCAAGAATCTGGTGCTTTCGTTGGAGGAGAAATTCTGAGATAGAGCTTGTTCTTTGGAAGAGTGGACTGTCCTGTAGGCTAGAGTGGTTGATGTCTAGATGGACCAATGATGCAGTGCCCTGCCAGGGGTGCTTACCTGAGATCATATGTAATGGACACTGGTCAAAGACGCTGTCCGATTACTGACATGTCATGCTTAACCCAATAAGATTTTTTACCCTCTTCTGGCAATTCCAGAAGATTTCAATTCATCTGAACCACAAGGGACTCCCATGGTAAAGCATCTGCCAGCAATGCAGAAGACCTGGGTTTGATCCCTGGGTTGGGAAGATCCCCTGGAGAAGGAAACAGCAACCCACTCCAGTACTCTTGCCTAGAAAATTCCATGGATGGAGGAGCCTGGTGGGCAACAGTCCATGGGGTCACAAAGAGCCAGACACTACTGAGTAACTTCACTTTCTGGCAATTCCAAGGCTTCCTTAGAAATGGGGGACATCTTCTTGACACTTTCTTTGTCCCGGAGAATCCTTGGCAAGGGATAGTAGATGATCCCTGCTGCTGCTGCTAAGTCACTTCAGTCGTGTCTGACTCTGTGTGACCCCATAGACGGAAGCCCACCAGGCTCCCCCGTCCCTGGGATTCTCTAGGCAAGAACAATGGAGTGGGTTGCCATTTCCTTCTCCAATGCATGAAAGTGAAAAGTGAAAGTGAAGTCGCTCAGTCGTGTCCAACTCTTAGCAACCCCATGGACTGCAGCCTACCAGGCTCCTCCATCCATGGGATTTTCTAGGCAAGAGTACTGGAGTGGCTTGCCATTGCCTTCTCCGAGATGATCCCTATCTTCTTGAAAATACTGGGGATTCTGTATCAGCCAAGATGTCATTACCCAATCACTGACACCAGAATGATTAAAAGTACTAATATATGAATCATGTGCCCTTCCTTGGCACCCAGATGGGTTCAGAGGGAAGAAGCATTTTCCCTAAAAAAAAAAAAAAAAAATCAGGCAATGGTAGCCACAAAAATCAGGAGTGGTTGCTCTTTATCTGGGTTAGTGATTTTCCACAACAGTGCTATTAAGACTCTCCAACCAACATGTCAGTGACACTCTTGAATTTTGCCCACTGCTGGAAGATTTAAATGTTTGAATGCCATATTCAACCTTAAAAACATCTCAAAGAGGTTGTTTGCAGGGTATGTGTAACACTAAGACCTAAGGAAAGGGTTTTTCCACTAGATGATGAAGTTATTTCCAGCAATAAGAGTAAAAGGAAAATGGAAGAAGGTAGGTAAGCAGTTTCCATGGAAATTTTGATAGGGAATCACAGATAGAATAACAAGGTAGCTTACACATGCTGACCACCATTTATTTTAATGAACACCAAAGTCAAACTCTTTTGACCTGTCTTGAAATTTCCTTCCAAATGTGTAGCTTTTATTATTCCCTATTCATCCATCTAGAGTGGCTAGTGATTAAACTCCTTAAGATGAAAAACTTTGGTTGGCCTCTTTGGCGAACCAGATATGAAAAAAGAAGATAGACAGCCAAAGCTCTAGTCTGACTTTAACTTTTTAGAGAAAAGATTATCAGGGCAATATCGAAAGTGACAGCTGGGAAGAGATGAGAGGTCAAAAGAGAGATTCTCAGTAAGTCTTGAAAAAGAAGGCTAATGAACTGGGGGTGGAGGGGTGGCTGAGGGCCCTGCCTTTTACTGCTGCTGCTGCTGCTAAGTCACTTCAGTCGTGTCCAACTCTGTGAGACCCCATAGAGCCCACCAGGTTCCCCTGTCCCTGGGATTCTCCAGGCAAGAACACTGGAGTGGGTTGTGATTTTCTTCTCCAATGCATGAAAGTGAAAAGCGAAAGTGGAGTCGCTCAGTCGTGTCCGACTTTTAGTGACCCCATGGACTGCAGCCTACCAGGCTCCTCCATCCATGGGATTTTCCAGACAAGAGTACTGGAGTGGGGTGCCATTGCCTTCTCCCCTGCCTGTTACTAGAAGTGAAATAATTTGTCGTCCATAGTTACGCAAATTCTATAGCCTGCTAAAACAAACCATAATATTCTTTCTTAAGATAGCTGATTGATGTATTGTTTTCATAATCTTATCTGAAGTGATAATTAAAACATCTTTAAAAACTGATTTTTTATTCCTATTTAACAAGCATTCTAAGTAAAAAGAGTGTGCTTTTTCTAAGCAAACACAATTTCAAGGAATATTGACCAACTAGGTTGCTATCCCACAGGGTCTACATGTAGCGTTTCTTAAGCCACCAATTTTTGAGGATTCAAGAGTTCTCATTATTTTATTAAAATAAAATGCTATTCCAAGGTTCAGTGGCTGACACAGATGATCTCTTCTATTCCTTTCAGCTCTAAATGTCAATAACTGTTTATTTCATCCTAGAAAATTGGCAACCTTAGCATTTGAAGCCTGGATGTGTAAACTTGTTTCTTTTCAGACTTTTTATAATAAAATATATGCAATAAAATTTAGCACCTTAATTTTAAATGTACAACTCAGTGGTATCAACTGCATTCACAGCATTTTACAACTACCACCTCTGTTCACTACCAGAAAATTTTCATGCACCCAAACAGAAGCTCTGCAATCATTATCAATAACTCCCTATTTCCCACTCCTCATAATCTCTTTTAATCTCTATTCTACTTTTTATCTCTATGAATGTGCCTATTCCAGGTTCCTCATAGAGATAGAATCATACAATTTTTCCTTTTGTGTCTAGTTTATTCCACATAGCATAATGTTTCTAAGGCTCATTCATGTTGTAGCATGTATCAGAATTTCATTTCTTTTAAGACTGAATAATACTCTATTGTATGTGTATAACACATTTGCTTACTCATTCATCTGTTAATAAGCATTGAGTTGTTTCCACTCTTTGTCTATTGTGAATAATGTTGCTCAGAACATTGGTATACAAGTATCTGTTTGAGTCCTTGGTTTCAGTTATTCTGGATATATAACCAGAAATGAAATTGTTGGGTTTGTAAAGTGAAATATCTCCTGTAATATCAATAAACAAGAAATATCACAACCATCAACAATTTCAGGCCTCCAAATGTGAATGAAGTTTCCCAAAATGGAGCACAATGCCTGTGATCCAGAAGATAACACCACCACCCTCCACGGTGATTGCTGAGAAGCTGGGGCTGAGATGCAAGAAGCAGTCATCTGCCCCATCTGGCATTCATTAAGGTGAACTAGGGAACAGGATTTGGTCCTAGAGAATTGAGGTGCATATGAAAGGAATGCATTCGGTTAGCCCAGAGTCTTGCATCTTCCCATACTTAGAACGCTAAATTCCTTAACTTGATGTCTGGTTTTCCTTCAGTTCAGTTCAGTTCAGTCGCTCAGTCGTGTCCGACTCTTAGCAACCCCATGAACCACAGCACGCCAGGCCTCCCTGTCCATCACCAACTCCCGGAGTTCACTCAAACTCATGTCCATCGAGTCGGTGATGCCATCCAGCCACCTCATTCTCGGTCGTCCCCGTCTCCTCCTACCCCCAATCCCTCCCAGCATCAGAGTCTTTTCCAGTGAGTCAACTCGTCGCATGAGGTGGCCAAAGTATTGGAGTTTCAGCTTTAGTCCTTCCAATGAACACCCAGGATTGATCTCCTCTAGAATGGACTGGTTGGATCTCCTTGCAGTCCAAGGGACTCTCAAGAGTCTTCTCCAGCACCACAGTTCAAAAGCATCAATTCTTCAGCGATCAGCTTTCTTCACAGTCCAACTCTCACATCCATACATGACCACGGGAAAAACCATAGGTTTTCCTTACCTCACAGTAATCTTTAATGTTCAGACTGCCTGCTTCTTTTTATACAGATGTGTATGTAGCCTGAGTCCACCTCTCTCCTCTTTGAGGCAGTTTTCTCAGAGCTACTGCGATGATGACTCCCAGACTCTGTGTCTTAAACATTCCTACCAAGTAAAACAATACTCTGTTTACAGGATGTAACTAATATTTTTTTTAGTTGTTAGGTTATATGGTAATCCTATATTTAAACTTTCTGAGAAACCATCAAACTCTATTCCACAGGGGCTGTGTCATTTTACATTCCTATCAGCAATGCATGAGTGTTCCAATTTTTGCACATTCTCAACAATACTTGCTAGTTATTTTTTGTTTGTTTGTTTGCCTGCTTGTTTCTTTTGGATAATAGCCATCCTAATAGCCATCCTGAGTGTGAAGTGACATTTCATTGTGGTTTTGATTTGCATCCTAATGACTAGTTAATTTGAGCATCTTTTCATGTACTATTGGCCTTTTGTTTATCTTCTTTGGAGGAACACCTATTTTTCAAATGGGTTAATTGTTTTGGGTTTTTTTGTTGTTGTTGTTATTGATATGTAGGAGTTCTTTATATATTATGGATATTAACTTCTTAGATATATGGTTTGCAAGTATTTTCTTAAACTCTGTATGATGTATTTTACATTCTGTGTCCTCTGATTTACACAAATTTATCTGCCGAGAGTTTTAGAGTTTAATCTCTTACATTTAGATGTAAATATAAGATTTGATCCATTTGAGTTAATTTTTATATACAGTGTAAGGTAAAGGTCCAACTTTATTCATTTGCATATGAGTATCCAATTTTCACAGCATCAGAGAACAATCTTTTCCACCAAACAGTATCAATGGTGGAAAAAATTGTTCTTTCCCCGTTAAATTCATGTGGAATTCATCAGAACAATCTTGGAAATTAAGAACAAAGTTGGAAAGGAAGAACAAAGTTTCCTGATTTCAAAACTTAATATAAAACTACCATCAAAACAGTGTGGCTCTGACATAAAAACAGATATGTAGTCCATTGAAATAGAATAGAAATAAATCTTCAAACTATTTTCAATAAGAATTCCAGTTGTTTTTATGTCAAGGTTCATTTATATAACCATTGTGATTCTGACGGAGCTTGAAAGTTTCCTGCAGACAATCTTGGGATATTTGCAGCTCCATCTCTGCTAAAACCTACAACTTCCAAACAGGTACTACACGCTCATACCTTTACAGTGGGCCACTCCTCACCAGTATAAAAGACAGTAGCAGCAGTCAAGGCAGATGATAGAAAACTATGGCTCATGGGCCCAATGTGATCCACAGCTTATTTGTAAAGAAAGTGATATTGGAACACAGCCATTGTTACTTGTTTGTGCATTGTCTGTGGTTGCTTTTGTATTAAAAGGACAGAGTGGAGTCATCCTGACAGACTCTGCAAGGTCCATAAAGCTTAAATTATTCACTATTTGATCTTTACACAAAAGGTTTACTGACCTCTGGTCTCTAGGCTGGGCTGGATGAAGCACAAGCTAGAATCAACATTGCCGGGAGAAATAACCTCAGATATGCAGATGACACCACCCTTTTGGCAGAAAGCGAAGAAGAACTAAAGAGCCTCTTAATGAAAGTGAACGAAAAGAGTGAAAAAGTTGGTTTAAAGCTCAACATTCAGAAAACTAAGATCATGGCATCTGCTCCCATCACTTCATGGGAAATAGATGGGGAAACAGTGGCTGACTTTATTTTTCTGGGCTCCAAAATTACTGCAGATGGTGACTGAAGCCATAAAATTTAAAAATGCTTACTCCTTGGAGGAAAAGTTATGACCAACCTAGACAGCATATTAAAAAACAGAGACGTTACTTTGCCAACAAAGTTTCATCTAGTCAAAGCTCTGGTTTTTCCTGTAGTCATGAGTGAATGTGGGAGCTGGACTATAAAAAAAGCTGAGAACCGAAGAATTGATGCTTTTGAACTGTGGTGTTGGAGAAGACTCTTGAGAGTCCCTTGGACTGCAAGGAGAGCAAGCCAGTCCATCCTAAAGGAAATCAGTCCTGACTATTCATTGGAAGAACTGATGCTGAAGCTGAAACTCCAATACTTTGGAGACCTGATGCGAAGAACTGACTCTTTTGAAAAGACCATGACGCTGGGAAAGATTGAGGGTTGGAGGAGAAGGAGACGACAGAGGATGAGATGGTAGGATGGCGTCACCGATTCAATGGTCATGAGTTTGGGTAAACTCTGGGAGTAGGTAATGGACGGGGAGGCCTGGTCTGCTGCAGTCCATGGCGTCACAAAGAGTTGGACATGACTGAGTGACTGAACTGAACTGAACTAGTCTCTAGGTAGAGATAGGAAAATGGGAGCTCTTAGGAATATTTTTTCAGATATTAAGAATGTAAACATATTCATAAAAAGATTGCGTACTTATTATCTTTTATTTTTTTAACCTTGATTCTCATGATATTAATATTTGATCATGGCTAAGATTAATCTGCAAAGCCAATATTCTTTTCATTAATATATACTCCAAATGATACTTAAGAGTACATTTGAAGTGGAATATAAAGCAATCTAATTTTGCTCAGAAATCCACTCTAAACTTTTTTTTGCTTAACTACATTTTATTTTTCTTAAGTTCTCATATCAAATAGACATCTAAATTGTAACTTCACTTGTACGGTTCTGCTTCAAAGAGTATAATAAATAGATTCAAAGAATAAAGTTGGAGATTTCATATGCACAAGGAACTCCTGAGTATTACATTAGTGGAATATGCTTATGACTGTTTTAATTTGTCTTTCATTATTCACTGGAGATTCATATTCCTGGAAGATATAAGTCTGAAATTCAGTTGATCTTAAGAGTCTAGTACTATCTAAGGGGGAGATTTTTTTAAAAAACAAAAGGAAATAAAGCACAGAAGTGCATTTCTTTTTTCAACCCAACAATTTGTCTTGAAGGAAAAACTGGTAACATTTCCAGGTGGCCTAAAATTCTAATTAGTAAAGACATCTGGAAAGGAATTCTGTTCAATTAATAATAAACAGACAAAAACAGGTACCTCAGTAGTGTCAGCCCAGTTCAATGGCTTTTCCTAGAAAATGCTTGGCTATACTTGGCAGAGATTTTTTAATTCAAACATGTGTCATCCTGGAGCTACAAGCTCACTGTGCTTTAATTCCAGACCATCTTAAATCAATGCAAGCTGCACATGTCCAAAACACTTCCTTTCCATACTGGTTTGCACTTCCAAATACAGGTGTTGTGGGCTCTGGAAGTTGCCTAGAAGCAGGGAAGATTAATTATTGTTTATAACTTATTGTCACCCTGCTTATTTAACTTATATACAGAGTACATCATGAGGAATGCTGGGCTGGAAGAAGCACAAGCTGGAATCAAGATTGTTGGGAGAAATATCAATAACCTCAGATATGCAGATGACACCGCCCTTATGGCAGAAAGTGAAGAGGAACTCAAAGGCTCTTGAAAGTGAAAGAGGAGAGTGAAAAGTTTGGCTTGAAGCTCAACATTCAGAAAACGAAGATCGTGGCATCTGGTCCCATCACTTCATGGGAAATAGATGGGGAAACAGTGGAAACTGTGTCAGACTTTATTTTTGGGGGGCTCCAAAATCACTGTGGATGCTGATTGCAGCCATGAAATTAAAAAATGCTTACTCCTTGGAAGGAAAGTTATGACCAACCTAGATAGCATATTCAAAAGCAGAGACATTACTTTGCCAACAAAGGTCCATCTAGTCAAGGCTATGGTTTTTCCCATGGTCATGTATGGATGTGAGAGTTGGACTGTGAAGAAAGCTGATCGACGAAGAATTGATGCTTTTGAACTGTGGTGCTGGAGAAGACTCTTGAGAGTCCCTTGGACTGCAAGGAGATCCAACCAGTCCATTCTAAAGGAGATCAACCCTGGGTGTTCATAAGAAGGACTGATGCTAAAGCTGAAACTCCAATACTTTGGCCACCTCATGCGACGAGTTGACTCACTGGAAAAGAATCTGATGCTAGGAAGAATTGGGGGTGGGAGGAGATGGGGACGACAGAGAATGAGATGGCTGGATGGCATCACCGACTGGATGGACATGAGTTTGAGTGAACTCCGGGAGTTGGTGATGGACAGGGAGGCCTGGCGTGCTGTGATTCATGGGGTCGCAAAGAGTCAGACACGACTGAGTGACTGAACTGAACTGAACTGATAAGTAATAGTTTATAGCTAAACCATCACTTCAAGTCATTTGTTATAAATGAAGAAAGAGAACTTAACTTTTTGCAGTTGATATACTGAATGACAGTGTCTTCTACAAACGAATTTCCTGGCGCCATTGTCAGAAACCATATATGGAGCCACAGATACCTCAGATCTAAGTCAGTGGGGGTTTCCTGCCTCCTTTCCAAAAAAGTCATCCAGGATTTTTTTGTTTGTTTGTAATATACATATTCCTTTTAATCTTTTTTTCCTTCATCTAACAATTATTTTGAGATTTCACATGCATCATTATTAGTTAATTTTTATTGCCATACAGTATTCCATGGTATAGCTATACCATAATTTGTTTATCTATTCATGTGTTGGTGGGCATTTGGTTGTTTCCATTACAAATAAACCTGTTATGAACATTTGTGTATAAATCCTTATGTGAACTTAACGTTTTTTTCACTTGAGTACATATCTAAGAGGAAAGAGTGTCATCGATAGGGAAAAGTATGTTAACTATCAAAATAGAATTTTCCAAAGTGACTATACCATTTAACATTTCTACCAGCAGCTTCTCAGAGTTCTACTTGCTTTACATCAATGCCAAAACTTGGTCTAGTCCATTTTTTTTACTTTAGGCATTCTTACAAGTATAGTGATATGGGCATTGTGGTTTTAACTTATATTTATTTAATGATGAATAATGTGTGATATTTTTCAATATGTTTATAAATTTTTTATCTTCTTTAGTACAATGTCTTCTTAAACTTTTGCCTATTTTTAATTGAGTTGTTGTTTTCAGGGCATGAGACATTTTCCAGATATATTAATATGATTGCAAATATACTAACAGTGTCTACTGAAGAGCAGAAGTTTTTAATTTTTATAAAGTTCAGTGTATTAAAATTTTTTATGTGGCTCACACTTTTTGATTCTTTTCATTTCTAAGAAACCTTTGCCTAACTCGAAACCACAAGGACTTCTCTTCTAGGAGATGGATAGTTTTAGGTTTCTCATTTTGGTCTATGATCATTTTGAGCTATTTTTTTAATATGACTCAAAACATAGATCAGAGTTTATTTTTGTTTGTGGTTATCTAATTGTTCCAGCACAATTTTTTGAAGAGACAGCTGTTTTTCCACTGGATTGTTTTTGCACTTTTGTAAAAAATCATTTGTATATGTGTGGGTCTATTATTGAACTCTATTCAGTTACACTGCTGTTTGTCATCTTGATGCCAATACCACACTCTCTTGATTATTAGAATTTTATAATTAATCTTAAAATCAGGAGTTTTTAGCCCTCTTTGTCCTTTTTCAGAATTTTTTTGTTGTTCTGGGTCCTATGTATTTCCATATGACTTTTAGAATCAGTTTTTCACACACACATACACACAAACAACAAAAACAGATCTACTGAAGTTTTGATGGGGAGTATATTGGTGTTGGAGAAGACTCTTGAGAGTCCCTTATACTGCAAGGAGATCCAACCAGTCCATTCTAAAGGATATCAATCCTGGATGTTCATTGGAGGGACTGATGCTAAAGCTGAAACTGCAATACTTTGGCCACCTCATGCGACGAGTTGACTCACTGGAAAAGACTCAGATGCTGGGAAAGGTTGGGGGCGGGAGGAGAAGGGGACGACAGAGAATGAGATGGCTGGATGGCATCACCGACTCTGTGGACATGAGTTTGAGTGTACTCCGGGAGTTGGTGATGGACAGGGAGGACTAAGGACTGAGCGACTGATCTGATCTGATCTGATCTGATATTGAATCTGTAGATCAATTTGAGGAGAATGACAACTTTACAGTACTAAACCTTTCAACTCATGAACAAGCTGTAATTCTCCATTTATCTAAGTGTTTTTTAATTTCTCTTAGCAATGATTTTTCAGTTTTTCATGTACAGAAGTGGTACATCTTGTGCCAGTTGTATCCCAAAATATTTCATATTTTTGATGTTACTATAAATAGTTTTTAAAACTTCAATTTCTGAATACTAGTTACTTTTATATAGAAAGTGGTTGGTATTGCTTTTTTGATATTTTTCTTGGTAGGGGCAAGTTGTAAATGTACACCATGTGCAGATGTTCCATATTCTTTTATTTTTTTTACAAACTTTTAAAATGTAAAAATGGAATTCTCTGGTGGTCCAGTGGTTAGGACTTGATGTTTTCACTGTTGGGGCCGAGGTCTGAGCCCTCATCAGGGACTAAGATCCTATAAGCCCTGTGGCCAGGCCAATAAGAATAAAATGTATAAACAAAGAAAATTATGGACATCTTTCATGGAAATAGACCTTAATATTGGTAAATATGATGTCTTTATTGAGAACAAAAATGTAAAATTAATTCTTAGCTCACAAACTGTACAAAAACAGGCTGTAGGTCATATTTGGCACATGGGCTGTGGTTTACTTACTGTCTAAGTAGAGAATAATGGATTTTTGTACACTTATCTAGTATTCTTCAAAGTTTCTAAACTTACTTATTCTTGGAGCTTTTTTCTTTTCGGTAGATACTGACATGACTGTGTCATTGGCTAAACTTCAGTCAGGCTGCTCCAAGCCCTCTAGGATTTGATCTTGGCATTTGTTCTTGTCAATCCTGCAGCATCCAATAGTAGCAAGAATCTTACTAAATCAATTTATGGAAAATCTCTCAACCTTGTTATCTGATCATTCTAGATAGCTGATCAAATTCTTTATCCCTGGCCTGCAATCAGCCAGACTTCTGTGATATTAACTTAGTCAGAAACCTCCTTACCCTGATGTTTCCTCAGTAAATTTCTACCCACTGACCCTACTATGCTCCTTGGCTATAAATGCCCACTTGTCCATGCTGATTCACGATTAAGTCCAGTTCTATCCTTAGGTCTCTTTTCCCTGAGTTCCAGAATAAACTGGTTCCTTAATAAACTCTTCTCTCATTGCTTTAACTTCTGTCCAGCGATGGTTTTAACAGTACCATCAGATTTTCTACAGAGAAAATGATGTTGTCTGCAAACAAATAAATCTTTATTTTTATTTCCAAATTGGATACCTTCTATTTCTTTTTCTTGCCTGATTGCACTGTATAGTGTTGAGTAGTAATGATTAAAATGGACATCCATATATTGTTCCTGGTCTTGAATATTAGAGGAAACACATTCATCCTTTTCCAGTTAGTAAAAAAACATAACCTTATGTTTTTTATAGATGCTCTTATTCAGTTTGGGAAAGTACCTTCTAATTCCAAGTTTGCTAAAAATTTTCATCAGGAATGAGTGGTGATTTTTTTTTCAAACATTTTTCTATTATTTCTTTTTTTAGTACATTAACATTAGTGAATTACATTGATTTTTAAATATGCAAACAAGTGTTCATTCCTGGTATGAACTCCACTTGGTTGTGAGGCATTGTCATTGTTCTATATTGTTGGATTTAATATCCTAAAACTTTATTTATAATGTTTGAATATATATTCGTTAGGGATATTGATATATACTTTTGTTTATATTTTTTCTATTCTCATAGTATTTAAATTTTTTTAATTTTATGAGTCTGTGTAGATTTAGTATGATGTCTTTCTTAAATATTTGGTACAATTTACATGCCTTCTGGGCCTGGGGTTTTCTCTGTGGGAAGTTTCCAAATATAATAACTACAATATCTTTAGAGCTTCCCACTGGAGAAGGAAATGGCAACCCACTCCAGTATTCTTGCCTGGAGAATCCCAGGGACAGAGGAGCCTGGTAGGCTGCCGTCTATGGGGTCGCACAGAGTCAAACACAACTGAAGTGACTTAGAAGCAGCAGCAGCAGCAGCATGTGATGCTACTGGTAACCAAACCAGTCTGCCAATGCAGGAGACAACAGAAGACACAGATTCCATCCCTGGGTCTGGAAGATCACCTGGAGAAGGGAATGGCTACTCACTCCAGTATTCTGGCCTGGGAAATCCCATGGACAGAGGCGCTTGGGGGGCTACAGTCCATGGGGTTGCAAAGAGTTGGACACCACAACTGAGGCAACCTAGCACCCAGGAACAGCACATGCACACAAGGTAATGTTACCTCTCTCATTTCTGATATTGTTAATTTTTTGCTTCTTTCTTCTTTCTTGGGGTTTTTCAATATTACTGATCTTTCCAACAAATCAAATCTTAGCTTTAAAGATTTTCTATATTGTTTTCTGCTTTGTATTCCTTGCTTTGATGTCTGCACTGATTTTAACTATTCTCTTTTTTGAGATTTGAGCATGTGTACTGAGTCATGTCTGACTCTTTGAGACCCCATGGCCTGTGTAGCCTACCAGGCTCCTCTGTCCATGCAATTGTGGGTTGCCATTTCCTCCTCCAGGGGATCTTCTAGGCCCAGGAATTGAACCCAGGTCTCCTGCATTGGCAAGCAGATTCTTTTCTGTGCCACCTGGTTACTTTATATTTAATTTTCTTTTTTTATTTCTTAAGGTTGAATCTGCAATCATTTATTGAGGCCCTTCTTTTCTTAGAATATAGGTGATTTACAATATAAATTCTCCTTAAATACAGCTTTAGCAGCATCCTACACATTCTGATACTACATTTTATTTTCATTCAACTCAAAATAATTTCTTCTTTCTGTTTTGGTTTATTTTACAAAAATTCCTGTTAGTAGGTGTTTTTCAATTATATGTCCTTTGGGGTTAATAATTTTAATGTGGATATTTCTCTAACTGGTATGGGGGTGCCTGCTTTCATCTAAGTTTTTCATGTGAGGACATGAACTCCTTTCATATCCTCCTAAAATTACCTCTTGGACCTAAACCTGGCCATTTGTACCTTCCTTCCTCTGAGTCAGAGATGTCTATTACAGAGGACTCTTTCATTCTCCCCTGGTGTGACTGATCTGACACCCAAGAGTTTTACCATGTGATGAGAAATTCTACTTGGCAAGCCATTGATTTCATTCAATATAATGCATCTATTACCCTCCAGTTTCAAGATCACTGGACCCAGGGTACCTTGGGAATAGCAAAAGATGCAAAGATTTTTTTTTTTTTCTGAAAACTTAAATGTCTCCTAAGCCACAATAAACATGAATTACCAAATTTTGTACTTATTATTTTTGAAATCTACAGAATAATGATACAGAATAGCTGCATATTATGCGTTCTTTTTTTATTCCTCATCAAAATTCTGTCTTCTAGAATCTCTTTGATACTCAAGATGCCTGAGGACGCTTTCTATTGGGTGGAGAGATAGTCATTTAATCTTGATACAAGAGACCCTTACTTTCCCAAAAATCAAAGATTCCTTATTTTGCTGTGCAGGGTCCCCAGGTCAGCATTCCCACTGTGATTAAGGTCTGAATTTGGATACATGGACTCTGAAGCTAAAAAGAAACTGTCCTTCCACCTCTTGTGCTTTAGCCTTAAAGTTAGCATTGGAAAGATTCTTCCAATTTTTTCCTTTGGGAGGGAGGGACAAGACTTGTAGAGTATATCAGCAAGGGGACTTTGAGAAGCCAGCCTGATGGAGAACTCCAGGGACAGGGAGCCCTCTGGTGTGGGTTGCTGGTTTTCCCAGTGTAAATCAGCACCCAGGCCACTTTAGTCCCAGTGTTAGGGCATACTTACAGCATTTTTTTCTTGTCAACATTAAGCCACTAATAAAAGATCATCAGCTCCCTGAGAACCCTCCTTCTGCCCATCTGTTATGTTGGCTTCTCTGCTACTTCTTCCCACTCCTACCTTCGTGGGGGTCCAGACTCAGGCCATCCTGCTGAACTGCCTCCGTGGTTTCCATATCCAGAATCAGCTAGGCAGCATTTGGATTCTAGATAACAGACTCACCAAACAATAGTTAAACAGCCATCACCTGGGTCTTTTCCCCCAATTGTCACAAAATCCATCTGCAACCTAAAGATTATTCTTTGTTGGCATACTCTCAAGAACTGTTTTTTATTCATAAACATTTATTGCTTATTTTGTTCATTTTCAGTGTTGGTAAATATTTTACAAGTGAGATAGCAAACACGTTTAAGTCAAGGGCTAGGATTTGTACAGAGAGAACATACTTTGTCATAAATTTTTGAAATATGTTTGTTAATATCACAGTAGGATTGTGGTTTGCTAATAGGAAATGTGTTTTAATCACAGTATCTTTATTTTCCACCCTTGCAGCATTCCTCCCAAATTTTATCATCATCTGTGGGGTGACTACTCAGACTTAGATACCAAGTATGTTTCCTTCAATAGTTAAAATACATAAATGTAAACATTTTATGTTTGTGTGAATGTTTCATGTTCATGTAAATGCCTTGTGTTTATGTAAAAGAGGCCGGAGTGCATGGGAAAGCCTTCTGTGTCAAAGAGACTCTTTGGAGATCACAGAATAACTAGGGAGAGATGGGATGCAACAACAGGTCATCCGATGCTAATGCTCTTAGCATTCTTTCCAGTTCATTGTGCTATTCTTATCTTCAGGAGCAGATAGGAATACTTTGCCATTTTCACATTTTTTTCTACAGAAATATTTTACTTCCATATGATTAAGATGAAAAGAAAAATTCAGTGACCTCTTCTGCAGAGGCATGTTTCATGTAACATTTTATAAACATATGTTATCACATATATACAATAGCAAGCATGTTACAATGTTGGCATCACCAGGGATACCTGGAAGATTTGAGAGGCACTGACAAGTGAGGCCAGAGACATTTTAGCTGATTATCCCCGACTCTTTCGGAGTCTTTGGAGGCATTTTCTTGGGAACATGCCAAGAGACGTGAGAGACAGATTAGCACATGGCGGGACTGGGAAGAAGATGTCGACTGGGTGAGTCCCAAGAGGAGTCCTGAATACAGAGAGGGCATTAGAATTTAGGATTCTTCTATGGCAAAATGACAGCACCTGATCTTATAGCCCTGTTGCTCTGTCCTTGCACCCTACCCATTTATGTGGAACTGCTCTGCTAGCTCTCTGTCAGGCCCTCTCAACTTCCTGGGAGAGTTGTTGCTTCAAGATTATATAGGGAAAAGAGCAAAGGCTATATGTTGGGGAAGAGGCAATCTTCTATTTTCAGAGATGATGGTCTTAGTCATGTGATTCCAAATAGTCATCAAGTTGTGCTTGCAGCTGGAATGTTATCTAAGTCATAAATCTCTGGATAGCTAGACCTGAAAAGCAAGCAAAAAGGAACAAATAACAAATTGCTGAGAATCCCTAGTTATAATCTCACTACCTCAGTAACACTTCCCATTGCCAGATTTTCCTTCCAATTTTACAGAAATGGGATAAAAATCTGTTTTCTATAAATTTTTCAAGCTGAACATGGGTGACAAGGATTTTTAGAATGAAAAGATCTGACATGGTACAAGAAATTTTCTTTAGTTCCGCTATGTGCTGCTTTGGATTCCAAAAGAGACTTCTCATTACTCACTGTTTTATTTATTTTTGCAAATAGTTGTCATGTATCATGACACCCTTTGGCTCAGTGGGAAAGAATCCACCTGCCAATGCAGGGATGCAAGTTTGATCCCTGAGTTGGGAGAAATTCTCTGGATAAGGAAATGGTGACTCACTCCAGTATTCTTGCCTGGAAAAATCCCATGGACAGAGGAGCCTGGGGGGCTGCAGTGCATGAGGTTACAAAGACTCAGACACGACTGAGCACACACACACGGCTGGAAGATAAAACCCCACAATAATTAGTAAAAGAGTTCATCCCAACTGAAGGATTCCTTTAAGCCATATCCTAATCTCGGGGGAGAATCTAAGAAAACAGGTCAACAAACCAATCCCATTCACCTTGATACAGGGGAGTATGGTGATCTAAAGTCTGTTGATGTCAGGTGGTCTGTTGTCT
This sequence comes from Moschus berezovskii, assembly GCF_049115385.1. Classification (NCBI taxonomy): domain Eukaryota; kingdom Metazoa; phylum Chordata; class Mammalia; order Artiodactyla; family Moschidae; genus Moschus; species Moschus berezovskii. Next base: position 73,551,738 of record NC_142466.1, on the reverse strand, counting down.
AAGAGCAGCAGGCAAGGCCTATATGCAGAACAGCACAGTTAGCTCTGATGATCATCTTGAAACCGATCATGTAGGGCCTGATCAGTATCATCTTGATTATTTAAAGTGCAGTTGATCTTCAACTCACTGTTAGTTTGTGTCCTTTCCCTTGAGGCCAGTTCTTGAAATTATGCAAGTCATAGATTCAGTACTGCTTGAGATGAAGCAGTTTATGTCAAGGTTATATGGCCATCATGCAGTTAGCATTTTCCCTCTGGTAGTGGTTATAACAACTCAGGAATATGTATCAGACACTGTTATTGATGTCCTTCAGGGAAGAACTAAAGATTCTGTGATTCTATTGTCCTAGTCAGTAACTGTTTGAGCCTGCTCTTTTGTGAGTGGGGGAGGCCTCGAATGCTAGAACTTTGCAACAAACAGGAGACAAGGCCCATGGAGGGGCTTTGGTTCCTGGGAGGGTCCCATGGGGGTCTTTCTTGATTTCACCTTCTCTTGGAGGAAGACAGACCTCCTGTCTGTCTTTCCCCAACTTTGTTAATCAAACTTTTAAATTTTAACTTTTCAAAACCAAGCAGGGACAGGTGTGGTCAGATGAAATGGAAGATTGGGTTTGACGTATATACACTTCTATGTGAAAAGTAGACAACTAATGCGAACCTACTGTATAGCACAGGGAGCTCTACTCAGTGCTCTGTGATCATCTAAATGGAAAGGGAATCCAAAAAAGAGGGGATGTATAAAGAGTCGGACACAACTGAGCGACTGAATGGATCGGAACTAATGTGTATATAGAGCTGATTCACTTTGCTGTACATCAGAAACTAGCATAATATTGTAAAACAACCATCAGTTCAGTTCAGTTCAGTTCAGTCGCTCAGTCGTGCCCGACTCTCCGTGACCCCATGAATCACAGCACGCCAGGCCTCCCTGTCCATCACCAACTCCCGAAGTACACGCAAACTCATGTTCATCGAGTCGGTGATGCCATCCAGCCATCTCATTCTCTGTCGTCCCCTTCTCCTCCCACCCCCAATCCTCCCCAGCATCAGAGTATTTTTCAGTGAGTCAACTCGTCGCATGAGGTGGCCAGAAGTATTGCAGTTTCAGCTTTAGCATCAGTCCTTCCAATGAACACCCAGGATCGACCTCCCTTAGAATGGACTGGTTGGATCTCCTTGTGGTACAAGAGACTCTCAAGAATCTTCTCCAACACTACAGTTCAAAAGCATCAATTCTTCGGCGATCAGCTTTCTTCACAGTCCAACTCTCACATCTATACATGACCACGGGAAAAACCATAGCCTTGACTAGATGGACCTTTGTTGGCAAAGTAATGTCTCTGCTTTTTGATATATTATCAAAGTTAGTCATAACTTTCCTTCCAAGGAGTAAGTGTCTTTTAATTTCATGGCTGCAATCAGCATCCGCAGTGATTTTGGAGCCCAAAAATATAAAGTCTGACACGGTTTCCACTGTTTTTCCATCTATTTTCCATGAAGCAATGGGACCAGATGCCATGATCTTAGTTTTCTGAATGTTGAGCTTCAAGCCAACCTTTTCACCCTCCTCTTTCACTTTCATCAAGAGGCTTTTGAGTTTCTCTTCACTTTCTGCCATAAGGGTAGTGTCATCAGCATATCTGAGATTATTGATATTTCTCCCATACTTCCTCCAAAATTAGAAAAACAGATAACTTCAATCACTTTGAGATTACAGACATCTCTAATTAATAGTTGTTTGTAAAAGACATTTCCATTATAAGGGAGGAAAGTACTGTTGATGAGGGGCAAAATAAGATCATACTCTAAACAATGAAGTCATCAAATGTAACTTTTGAACCTGGACCATGGAGAATATTTGAGAATAAAATCATGTTCATTATTTTGTTGTTGTTATTCAGTCGTTCAGTCAAGTCTGACTCTTTGCGACCCCATGGTCTGCAGCACACCAGGCTTCCCTGTCCTTCACCATCTCCCAGATCTTGCTCAAACTCATGTCCATTGGGTCAGTGATGCCATCCAACCATCTCATCCTCTGTCATCCCCTTCTCCTCCCACCTTCAATCTTTCCCAGCATCAGAGTCTTCTTCAATGAGTCAGTTCTTCGCATCAGATGTCCAAAGTTTTGGAGCTTCAGCATCAGTCCTTCCAATGAATATTCAGGACTAATTTCCTTTAGGATGGACTGATTAGATCTCCTTGCAGTCCAAGGGACGCTTAAGGGTGTTCTCCAACACTACAGGTCAAAAGCATCAATTCTTTGGCACTCAGCTTTCTTTATAGTCCAACTCTCACATCCATACATGACTACTGGAAAAACCATAGCTTTGACTATATGAAACTTTGTTGGCAAAATAATGTCTCTGTTTTTTAATATGCTGTCTAGTTTTGTCATAGCTTTCTTTCAAGGAGTAAGCTTCTTTTAATTTCATGGCTGCAATCACCATCTGCAGTGATTTTGGAGCCCAAAAAAATAGTCTGTCACTGTTTCCATTGTTTCCCCATCTATTTGCCATGAAGTCATGGGACCAGATGCCATTATCTTAGTTTTCTGAATGTTGAGTTTTAAGTCAGCCTTTTCATTCTCCTCTTTCACTTTCATCAACAGGCTCTTTAGTTCTTTGCTTTCTGCCATAAGTCATGTCATCTGCGTATCTGAGGTTATTGACATTTCTCCCAGCAATCTTAATTCCAGTTTGTGCTTCATACAGCCCAGCATTTTGCATGATGTACTCTGCATATAAGTAAATAAGCAGGTGACAATATACAGCCTTGATGTACTCCTTTCCCAATTTGGAACCAGTCTGTTGTTCCATGTCCAGTTCTAACTGTTGCTTCTTGACCTGCATACAGATTTCTCAGGAGGCAGGTCAGGTGGTCTGGTATTCCCATCTCTTTAAGAATTTTCCACAGTTTGTGGTGATCCACACAAGTCAAAGATTTTGGCATAGGCAATAAAGCAAAAGTAGATGTTTTTCTGGCACTTGCTTGCTTTTTCAATGATGATCCAACAGATGTTGGCAATTTAGTCTCTGGTTCCTCGTCTTTTCTAAATCCATCTTAAAGATCTTGAATTTCACATTTCACATACTGTTGAAGCCTGGCTTGGAGAATTTTGAGCATTAATTTGCAATTGCAAGCATTAATGAGTGCTACTGTGCAGTAGTTTGAACATTCTTTGGCATTGACTTTCTTTGGGAATGGAATGACAACTGACCTTTTCCAGTCCTGTGGCCACTGCTGAATATTCCAAATTTGCTGGCATATTGAGTTCACTTTCACAGCATCATCTTTTAGGATTTGAAAAGGCTCAGTTGGAATTTCATCACCTCCTCTAACTTTGTTTGTAGTGATCTTCCTAAGGCCCATTTGACTTCACACTCTAGAATATCTAGCTCTAGGTGAGTGACCACAGCATCATGATTATCTAGGTCATGAAGATCTTTTTTGTATAGCTTTTCTGTGTATTCTTCCCACCTCTTCTTAATATCTTCTACTTCTCTTAGGCCCATACAGTTTCTGTCCTTTATTGAGCTCATCTTTGCATGAAATATTCCCTTGGTATCTCTAATTTTCTTGAAGAGATCTCTAGTCTTTCCCACTCTATTGTTTTCCTCTATTTATTTGCATTGATCACATAGGAAAGCTTTCTTATCTCTCCTTGATATTCTTTGGAAGTCTGCATTTAGGTGGGTATATCTTTCCTTTTCTCTTTTGCCTTTAGCTCCTCTTCTTTACTCAGTTATTTGTAAGGCCTCCTCAGACAACCATTTTGCCTTTGTGCATTTCTTTTTCTTGGGAATGGTCTTGATCCCTGTCTCCTGTACAATGTCACAAACCTCTGTCTATAGTTCTTCAGGCACTCTATCAGATCTAATCCCTTAAATCTATTTATCACTTCCACTGTATTATCATAAGGGATTTGATTTAGGTCATTCCTGAATGGTCTAGTGGTTTCCCCTACTTTCTTTAAGTGTAAGTTTGACAATAAGGAGTTCATGATCTGAGCCACAGTAAGCTCCCAGAATTGTTTTTGTTGACTGTATAGAGCTCCTCCATCTTGGCTGCAAAGAATATAATCAATCTGATTTTGGATTTGACTATCTGGTGATGTCCATGTGTAGAGTCTTCACTTGTGTTGTTGGAAGAGGGTGTTCACTACTTAATAACCATTTAAAAAAATCACTGAGGTTTTCTGAAAAAATACCTAACACTTTATAAAAATTACAATTTGTTCAAATAAGAATTCAAATAAATTCCCCACATTGCAAAAAGTCACTTATTTATTTTCTTATGTAGATCTTGACTATCTTACACTGCAACTGATCTGTTTGTGAATCTCTGTCTTCCATCATTCTGTCAGGTAGGAATTCCTGAAATGCAGCAGTTGAGACTGTACAGTGACTACTGTTTGCAGCTTAGGGTCAGTGGGCAGATCCTGGATCCACAGACAATGAGAATAGCCATCCTCTGTGATGTTGGACTGAAGACTCTGGATCATGCCATTCAGATGACAGAGAAAGCTATGGCAAGGGTCCCTATGGACACTGACAAGGCCAGTTGCCAGGAGGTGGGAGTGGGAAGCACAGAGCAGAGTCCACAGAACTGAAGCAACAGTACTGGGACAAAAGGCCCAGGCAGGCAGCAGTGGTCCAGGGGGTGACAATGTGTTATCCCACAGAAAAGACTGTCAGGTTCGGAATATTTTGTTTCTAAACCCAACTGCACATCATTTGTATTTTTATCCCTGAGACCTAAATTTAAAAACACTTAATGAGCAATGAAGGCAGGAAAGAGCCACTGATTATGCTGCTCTCTAAAAAAGCAAATGAGTCATTAAGATTGAAAGCAATAGCTAATATAAAAATTATGGGTTCCCAGGTAGTGCAATGGTGAAGAATCTGCCTGACAATGTAGGAGACAGGAGACATGAGTTTGATCCCTGGCTCAGGAAGATCCCCTGGAGGAGGAAATGACAATCCACTCCAGTATGCTTGCCTGGTAAATTCCATGGACAGAGGAGCCTGGAGGGCTACAGTCCATGGAGTCCCTAAAGGTTGTACACAACTGAGTATTCACGCATGATACTAAAACAAGTTCCAGCATGCACTGCTCGTAAGACTCCTATTTGCTTTCTTTCTTTTGCAGGCTTTGATCACAGCACCTGGAATGGGGGATGAACAGACTGGGTCCTTCTGGGACCTCAGCCCCCACTTTCATGGCCAATGTTTAGCATGAATTAGAGAAGGCCCCTTTCAGTTTATCTCATTCTAATTAATTCCCAAACAAAAGAAAGCGACTCAGAATAAATATCTTGTAGGATATTTTTTTCTTTTTTCTTTTTTTTTGCTTTTATGTCAATCTGTTGTTTGGACTGTATTTGCATTTTATGCAGATTTTCTTGGAGAGATTTCTTGGCATAAATCTGCGGAAGGGATGAGCTAGAATGAGCTGGAGCTGGGCCGTGGACCAGCAGGCAGAGGAAGAGAGACTGAAATACACAGAAGGGACTTAAAATGCTGAGAAGAAAACAGGTGGGACATTGGGAAGAGGCCAGGTCCTACGGTTTGGTCAAGAGCAAGGACTGATTGAATTTCACAAAAATTTCAGCCAAGTAAAAATAATTCTCCCTCAACACTTTTTTTTTTTTAACTGTAATTGCTTTTTAATGAAGCAATTTCAGTTCTGTATTAAGTTTTTTCAAATGGGATTTTATCAGCTATCTAATAGATTCTGGCTCTCATGGTCATCTCAGGGGATCACCATGGACTTTGAATTTGCAAATTTGGGAGTGTAGGGGAGCAGAATATGCTACCCCCAGTTACACCCCTTTGGCATGGGGATTGTTTGCTGCTGCTGCTAAGTCGCTTCAGTCGTGTCCAACTCTGTGCGACCCCATAGACGGCAGCCCACCAGGCTCCCCCGGCCCTGGGATTCTCCAGGCAAGAACACTGGAGTGGGTTGCCATTTCCTTCTCCAATGTTTAGGGCTGATTATTTTTAATAAACATCAGACAGAGGAAAATCTCTGAAAAACTGAGTAGTAGTGACCCTTTGTAAAAGACACTTGCAAGGGTGTCTCCTCTGTACTAGGAAGAGGAGGATGACTAAAACTCTAGAAACTCTCATCAATGGAGTAGACAAGGACTTAACTCTATTCAACAACCTTTACCTTGTTTACTGTACTTTTACTGATTATCTCCCATAATTAGTCCCTTTCACACACATCATCTTCTTTGGTCTGCATTTGGTGGCTCAGTGGTAAAATATATGCCTTCCAATGCAAGAGATGAGGGAGGGTTCAATCCCTGGGTGGTTAAGATCCCCTGGAGAAGGAAATGGCAACTCACTCCAGTATTCTTGCCTGGGAAATCCCATGGGCAGAGCATTCTGGTGGGGTAGACAGTCCATGGGGTCACAAACAGTCTGACACAACTTAGTGACTAAACAACAACAACAAAATTTATGTAAGGTGGTGGCTTGGGCAGTTAAGGAGTTATTTACTTTTCCTGACTATTTCCCATGAATGTGGGAGGCTTACATGTTACTAAACTTCTGTTTGTTTTCTCCTGTTAATCAGTCTTTTGTTACAAGAGGCTCTCAACCAAGGACTCTTAAGGGTGGAGAAAGAATGATTTTTCCTCCTTATGGAGTTAACAAAGTGAAATAAGCATAAAGTGATGAAACAAACAAAAGAAAAGCATGTGCCAAGGGCAAGTAGTTGTGTGGCTTAAAGCCAATGAATCTGTCTTAGGGTCAGATGATATGGGTTGGGAGCCAGCTCAGCCTCTCAAGGTGGCAGAGAAGCAGGGAAACTAATCAGAGCTGTTAATCCCCCAAAAGGCTGCATGCATCAGCTCAGGGCAACCCTCAAAGAGTAAGCCCTGTAAAAAGTAAAACAAGTCACTTATTTGAGGATGGAGAGAAGTGCAATTAACTACTCATTCCCCATCTCCAGGATAGGACACTCTCACAATCCAACATAACACTGTTGAAAGGACTGTGATGATGATCCCAGCTTAGACAGGGACTTGAGTTTGGTTCCTGTCAAAGCTGCAGGAGGAGAAGGGGAAGCCCACAAGACTTCAGCCCAATAGGAGGGCTGTGCCATCTGCTGCAGCTCCGATGATCTCCATCCTCAGAGAGGCTTCTCCTCTCACTCTCAACCCCTCCTCAGACATAAGGTCCTAAACACCACTCACACAGTGCTCCTCCTAAGACCCAGCCAGAGAAGGCAAGAGGGCAGGCAATGCACTGTCATTGGCCCAACTCTTCTTCCTATTCGATAAGACTAAATGTGGGCAAGTCTCTGGAACCCATCCTTGCCAACACACCTGCCTGCTCAGGGCCACAGAGTGTGCTATCACTTACAAGTGTCAGAGCCCAGAAACAAGAGGGAGGCCTGAGGGAGCTCAGGCCTCCTGGGCCTCAGTTTTCTGTGGCTGCTCCAGACGTAAACGTCCCTGGTTCCCTGATGGAGTTGCATAGCAGACCCTGGGCAGCAGGCTCCCCTGGTCTTCATGGTGGCAGCTCTGCAAGTGCTGAGAGATCAGGGCATCATTCCAGTGAGGAAGCAAGGCACGTGATTTGGGGCTGTTTCCCTAAAATGCTATGAGAAGCATATGAATAGGAACAGAAAGAAACAAAAGACAGATGGGATGTTCCAGTAACGGGCACAGTTACTTCGAGGGTTTAAAGCCACCGTAGTTATTTACACAGTTCTCAGCCCCAGCCTGTCCACAAGCTTCCCTGATGGCTCAGCAGGTAAAGAATCTGCCTGCAATGCAGGAGACACAAGAAACATTGGGAAGATCCCTGGGTTGGGAGGATCCCCTGGAGGAGGAAAATGGCAACCCACTCCAGTATTCTTGCCTGAAAAATCCTATGGTCAGAGGAGCCTGGCAGGCTACTGTCCATGGGGTCACAAGGAGTCAGACATGACTGAGCCTACAGCCCATACACAGTAAACTCTCGTGAGTCTGCCTGCTAGGAATTCACTTCAGGGTAACTATTATTAATACAAAACATACTTGATAATGTCACATTTTTCAAAGTTAAGGACTGGAACTGAGTACGAAGAAGGATGAAGACCTGTGTTATTTGCACAGAGTGTCACCGGGTCACTGAACATCCCTAGGGCTGTAGAATTTCCATATCTGACTAACAGGCTACTTCAATCAAAGCCGATGATGAAAAAAGTCCCCTGGGACCAGTTGCAGTTCTGTTAGTCTTGGATCCTTTTTCGTGTTTTCATGTTTTGTTTACTGTCTCAAAAGGGATTATGGGCATCTGAAGGTTGATTCTTTCCTTCTGAAGATTATTTTATGACCCCTGGTTGGGGAGAAAGACTGATTTTGGCTCAGAGGAAAATGATCTGTCCTGTATGAAATACAACCCTGTGAAGTGGACAACCCAACAGCATGAGTGACTTCCTCTGGACAAAGACACACTGCAGCTAGCTACCCTCTCTGCCCATCTCCACCTGCCCCTCCCCTGTATGTAGGAGTCACAGCAAACCATGGATCTTCTAGTTTGATTTTATCTTAATAGTAGGTATCACTGAATCTGACTTAATTTTCTTTTCTTTGAAGAGCTTGTGTTCTTTGGAGCATTCATCGGGTACCTGATGACCAATGGGCATTTCACATCGACCAGCTCTATGACCCTCCCGACTTGCCTATGCGATAGACATCATTATTTCCCTTTTGTACCTTTTCCAGGTCCCGTGGCAGGAGGAGGTGAAAAAGTTCCATTTGGAGCAAGCCAACCGCAGTCTCAGACTCCTGGCTGCCTAACTTTAAAAAAGTGTGTAAATGGAACAGCAGAGCAGGATCTAGAGCCCAGCTGCAGACTCACAGCTCACTGAGGTGCCAGACAGGTCTTCTGGTCCAGATGAGGAATAAGGATCTGAAAAGCAGGGGAAAAGCAAGGAGCCTCCACCTGTACTTTCTATGAGTCTAGGAATTGCCAGAGATCCCAGCCAAAGTGATGGGCTTAGCATTGAGCCAGGTCTGAGGTCCCAGGTCACTCCTCTGGCCATGGAAGGACAGTCATTCTTCTCCTAGTCTAGAGACAGGTGGCCTGAGAGAGGATTTCTTTGGGAAAAAATTATGTAACTAAAGTGTTTTCAAGTGCTCCACCAGTTGTGGCAGTGCTCAGTGCCCCAGGACACTGTGAGCAGCCTCAGGACAGCTGTTCCAAGGGGGTCCACTCACGTTCACCCAGTTGAGATGATGGATGAGACCTGCTCCTCCCAGGAGGCACCCTGGGATTGCATGTTGGGGGAAGGGAAGTCAGGCATTTTCTGAACTGAGAAGCAGAATAAAACAAAGAGGAAATAAGAAACTATTAATATAAGTGTCCACTAAACAAACATCTTTTCTTTCAGTACTTGTGTCAGATTTTGGAAAGTTGAAAGAAAAATAATCTATATTTATAAATAATCTATCTATATTTCAAATATTCAAAAAAGAAAAGAAACATAAAATCTTATTTTTAAAGTTCACAACTAAAAGCAAAACAGATGTTTATAATAGAGAGAGTAAGAATTCTTAATGGATGAGGTCTTTTTACAAACTTTTTAATACAATGCAAGAGGTTCTTCTTAATCTTTTTTATACAGTTTGGGAGGAAAAAAAAAAAAAACGTGCTCAGACTGTGATAACCTGTGTGAGGATATACAGTTAAGTGTGTATGTTAACATAATCTTTCAGTAAAGACAGAACACCCCCTTGGGGTCAGATCAGGGGCCAGGCACTATGCTTATAGCTCTGGACAAGACTCATGTGGTCCACCCCTCCTGAAAATCATCATCTAGCGACCCAGAGACACACAACTCAGGGACAGAAATGTATGAAATAAAACAGCTCCAACTGAGTTAAGTAACAAGAAGGAAATACACTGGGTAATAATAACAGGAATGGAAGTTTTTCTGCTGTTGTTTTTTATTTTTGTTTGCTTGTTTTGTTTGGATTTTTGGCCATACTCAGTGGCAGGTAGGATCTTAATTCCCCAGGCTTGTACAAGGTGATAGCCTCATGCAGACTGGCAAAGAATTAACCACCAGCCTGAGAGGTGAGGCGCCCTAGAGGTAGGAGGGGCCAGGCATTGCCAGGAAATTATGGAGAACAGACCACTGTGAGGGCTTCCCTCGTGGCTGAGTGGTAAAGAATCCACATGCCAATGCAGGAGATAAAGGTTCTTTCCTTGGGTTGGAAATATACCTGGGAAAGGAAAAGACGACCCACTCCAGTACTCTTGCCTGGGAAGTCCCATGGACAGAGGATCCTGGTGGGCTAAAGTCCATGAAGTACCAAATGAGTTGGACACAACTTAACAAATAAAACGACAAATTCTAGTTTGATGGTAAAGGGGAGCATGATGGGAGTGAGGTGAGAGAGATGGGCAACAGGGAGGTAGGTCAGGTTAAGCTGGGACCCACTGGGAATGCTAGATCTGATTTTATTCTAATTGTAGTATAATCAAAGAAGAGTTCTCACAGGGCAGCAAGACAATCTGCTTAACTTTTTGAGACTCTCAGGAGGATGCCGATAACGAACCAGAGAGAAGGGGCATGAGCCCCATGATTCAGTTATGAATTTGTTGGAAATCTGGACAAAGGAGAACCGAAGCATTATCTAGGGTAGTGATGCAGTGAGAAGAAGCATATTAACACCAAGGTCAAGTTTCAGGGAGGGAAATCTCAAATTGGACATCTTTGAGGGAAAACTCTGGCTTCACTGGATTGATGAGTGAGAACTCCACGTGGAAGCATCCAGGGACAGTGTGATTACAGATCAAGGCTGAATTTTAGGAGAGACTTCTACAGCTGGGTTTCCCTGGTGGCTCAGATGGTAAAGAATCTGCCTGCAATGAGGGAAACGTAGGTTTGATCCCTGGGTTGGGAAGATCTCCTTGGAAAAGGGAATGGACACCCACTCCAGTATTCTTGCCTGGAGAATTCTATGGACAGAGGAGCCTGGCAGGCTACAGTCCATGGGGGTCCCAAAAAGTCAGATATAACTGAACTACTAGCACTTTCTATGGCTCACCAAAGCAGAATATATTAGAGATTATTCCATTCTTGACAAAGGTAGAAAACTACAACGGTCTGGATTTTCTCTCCTGCCTTGCATCTCTGTGGTCAGGGCTCTGGTTTAGCTCAGACACCTGGAACCCTGGCTGGAGCTGTCTGTACTCATCTGACTCCCTGGGTTGGGTGGGAAGGTGACTTGACAACACCTTGGCCCCAGTGGCATTTCCCTATAACTGTGGGTGATCTCCTTGCTCTCCTTCCCCTTCACAACCCCAGAAATTTCCTTCTGTGGAAGTCACTTTTTGTTGCTGGGTTTCATGATTTCTGCCCAAATATCATAAACTTGTGTCACACTCCTGATGATCAGCAGAGAAACTAGAAACTGAATGTCACTAAAGAAAGATGGCTTTTCCTTGGCAAATTCAATATAGACCCCATCTAGAACTTTGCACACCTGTGACTATCCTTCCAAGGACATGTGGTAAGGTTTGGTTGGGACTGCAATGTCCATCACTTTATTTATATTAAGGATCTCCCGGAAGAAGTCTGCTTCTCTTTCTGCTCCGGCTTTCAGTTTCTTTCTGAGGTACAAGGAATAAGACAAACCTAAACAACAAACAAGCAATTATGCTCTCAGAATTTACAAGAAAGTTGGCTAAAATAAACCTCTCAAGGAATAAAAAAGGAATTTGGGGGTTGGTAAAAATCTAGTCTCGATAAGAGACATGAGGAGCTGGAATATTTTAATGACAAAGACATACGATCTTGCAAGACCCTTAAATTCTAGAGAATCTTGTATTTGTATACAAGTGGTTGATAGAGCAGAGAAAAATCTTTCCTGTTGGGTAATGAAGGTTGGTCTCCTAAGGACCTTTTCCTGCAGTAATTGGTCACCTGCTCCTTCATTACTGCATTTTCTCACAAATAATAAGGCTGAACTTCTTTAGAAATAGTCTGTGGCTTTTTAATGCCTCCCAATTATTCTGAGTCTGTGATTTTATAGAGCAGAGAGCTGCACAAACGAGGATATTACTCTTTGGATCTCAGCAGGCAGAGGCCTGAAGCACTTTAAGACACAGCAGGTTCAACATCACAGCATTTGCCATGCCCCATACCTGCTTCTCTCTGCCTCCTAATTTGGCTCTGCAGGCCCCAGCACTACACACATACACACACTTTAGAGTTTCTGCTCATCCTCGAAGGACCGTGAACTCTTATTGTAAAACTTCTCCCAACTTCAGTACCTCCTGGATAAGGGCTTTACCTCATATTTGCAGCCAAGAGAAACCCAGGCCCACATCCTCTCACCTTGCTCTGGCCTCTGGGGTGATGGTGTCTGTTTTAAATCTGATATACAGAAGCTTATGGGTGATGTGACACTGTCAGAATCCCTGGCAATGATGCATAGACTCCTGGAAGATTTCATGTCCACCCACCATCCTTCCTTAGATACTTTCCTCTGCTTACAAGAGCCAAAGTTAATTGCACTCTAAACAGCATTTTATCTTGTAAGCAAGAGCTAGGCTAAAAAAAAAATGTAATATATTCAAAGCATCTTTAGTGGAAAAATGCAATGCTTTCCAACTTTGTAATGCATAGAGAAAATGTTAAATTAATAATAGGCATAGGTATGATTAATTAATTGATTGATTAATCATGATTAATTAATAGACACAGGTATCTCTTCCCATCAATATAATGCTTCTAAACCAAACCTAATATAATTCAAAATTATGTCAAAACCTTTAATAAATGATTCTCCAGTAATATAAGTATTTGTAGTTTCCTGAGATTTTTTAAACTGCTTACATCATTTTTGTTAAGATGATCAAATTTTTAAAATGTTTGTTCTGGCCTGATTCACATAGCAAGCTGGCACCAGGGAGAGACAGTTCCCCTCAGATGAAAATTACTCTAAAATTACACACAGACATCAAGAGACATTATTTCTAAGTAAAAGCAGTAAATAACTACATTAAGTGAAATAAGCTGCATGATGTACTGTAGTTGGCAGTCTACACATGCCCTCAGGTGATGGGGATATACTGGGGACAGTTTCTCTGGATACAGTTACTCTGGTTGGTTAGGTTGTCCCCATTGCTCAAATTCAGCAATCAATTGTTTGACATTTTGCTCTGCTTTTGTATGGAGATTTAGCCAATGCATGATTTCTTGGAGACATTAAGCAATCTAAATTTCTTTTTTCTTTTCCCTTACTGGGAACAAACTTCTGATTTTTTTTAAGTCTAAACCTAGACAGTCATTTGTGCATGAATACCCAGTCACTCAGTCGTGTCTGACTCTTTGTGATCCCATGGACTGTAAGCCTACCAGGCTCCTCTCTCCATGGGATTTTGCAGGCAAGTATACTGGAATGGGTTGCCATTTCCTCTTCCAGGGGATCTTCCCAATCCAGGGATCAAAGCCACATATCTTGTGTCTCCTGCGTTGCAGGCAGATTCTTTACCATTACACCACCTGGGAAGCCCCAGACACTCATTTATATTTATTACAAAAACCAGAGCCATGAGACCTTTGCAGTCTAGTTGTTTTTGAGCTGCAGATGACATAGTTAAGTGATATTTTCCAAGGAAAAGAAGCAGTAGGAGGATGTGAGGCCCAGCAGAAGGCTAAATGAGTAGCAGTTAGAATGGAGCACTTTCCAGGGTATTTTGATGTTAGATGGCCATGGAGGACCCATCACTCCTCTAACTAAATAGTCCTCCCAGGAAGTCAATGTGAGGGACCCAGTTTTCACACCTTGCCACTCAACTTTACAGATCTAATACTTAGCTGGTAATTGGTCCTCACATGTCACAAGGATGTTGGGAGATTAATGAGACAATAAACAGAAAGTGATTTCAGATCTTTTGAGACAGACACTTTATAAATTCCCATCCTTGGGAGCAGGCCTCTGTTCTCTCCTTGACAGTTAACCCATTGGTTCCATGATGGCTTTTATGGGCTTAGATAGCTTTCATAGGCCATGCCTGGGGACTGGTATCTTGTTCGTGTTCCCAGCAGTGATAGTTGAATGTCTGGTGTACAAGTGTAGAACCAATTAATTCAGGGACCCTGGAAATAACTCCCATATGGCTAACTTCTTCAGTTTCTTAGCTTTTCCCTTGGTGTTGATCCATGTGGAAATAAAATATTGCTCATCCACTCTGGGAATGTTACACATCACTAAAATCTAATCAGATTTTCAGAAAGTAGCACAACCTTCTGAATTTCAGAAAAGTCTGAATTATTTTAACTCTCATCCTAAATAGAATTGCAAGGAAACTAGTGGGAGACCCCAGGAATTCTCTTAGTGTCCCATAGCCATCTGTTTTCCCTGATCATGGGTTGCACTATTGAACAGTCATTGAGTCTTCCTACCACATTAAATATAAGCATTTTACCAACTATTTAGACATCTTCACATAAAATTACATCCTTTTGGATAATTACATAAATACTAACATATAGTATCTATATTTTTATTGGATTATAAATGATTTTATGGGGCTACTAAACAACAAAATATGTTAAATCAGGTATTAAATAATAGTGTTTTATTTTAAAGTGACTTTTTTGGGGGCAAGGTTCAGTTTTATTTTAATTGTGAAAGAGAAAACGTGTGTGTGTGTGTATAAATAGTGTGTTGATGATCTATTCACAGCTATAAGGTGCCCCTACATTCTTAGTTTCTGATATCAAAACTGCACTATAAAATAAATAAGCTACAAAGATATATTGTACCATACAGGGAATATAGGCAATATTTTATAATAACTTTATTTCTTTAAGATTTTTTTGATGTAGATCATTTTAAAAGTCTTTATTGAATTTCTTACAATATTGCTTCTGGTTCATTTTTTTTTTTTCTTTTTTTGGACATGAAACATGTGGAATCTTAGCTCCCTGACCAGGGATCACATCAACACCGCTTGTGTTGGAAGATAAAGTCTTAACCACTGGATTGCCAAGTCAGTCCCCAATATAATACCTTTAAATGAAGTATAATCTGTAAAAAGTTTAAATCACTATTTGTACACTGGAAACTAATATAATGCTGTAAATCAACCATGCCTCAATCTTTAAAAAATTAAATTTTAAAAGTTTCACTAAATTTGCACTATTGCCATTTCTTTACTTAATGCTAATATAGCATTCTCTGTTGTTGTTCAGTCACAAAGTCATGTCTGACACTTTTGGGGCCCCCATGGATTGTAGCTTTCCATACTCCTCTATCCATAAAATTTTCCAGACAAGAATATGGGAGTGGTTAGCCATTCCCTTCTCCAGGAGATCTTCTTGATGACCCACAGATGGAACCCATGTCTCCTTCATTGCAAGTGGATTCTTTAACATTAAGCTACCAGGGAAGTGCTAAAGCATTCTATACAGGAAACTAAAAAAAAAAAAAAAATCAAAAGGTAAATGTAATTGTAGGAAATTAAGAAAAACTGCAAGCTCTTCTAAATATCTAGGTTTGTGAGAATTAGCTAGAAGTATTCTTTTTAATTTAACAACATCAATTGTACTATTTTCGAAGATTATGCTCATTTAACGTGGTATCATAGACTTCAAAAGTTAGAAAGAACTAACATCTTATTCAGTAAGGTTAAACTTTTTTGCAGGGCACATAAATCTGAATAAAATTCTGCTAGATTGTAGACGAATAAAGCAGGTAGTGCAGGGTCACCCTGGTTGAAGAACAGGTGAAGTCCTGGCCTCATCTTACTTCCCCATCTCAAAATGGTGATGGGTGGAGATCAAGGATCAATGTCAGAGGTCTTTAATGAGGGTTACTTTATCACAGGAGCTTCCCCTCAACGTTCCTCAAGGGTGTGGTCCATTACACTGTCTTGCTCTAGCTGAGAGCTCATTTTGGTTGGATAATTAGTCTTATAAAAAAGAGAAACATATTAAGTGACAATATATTTTCCTGTAGTTACGTAGTTAAATAACCAACCTTTTAATCATCTTGCATCCACAAAAGTATTATGTGTTGTGGATTATTAAAAAGCCTGAAGATCAAAGCACCTGTGGTTTGGGTATGGACTCCTTCATGAATAGATAAAATTGTAAACGAACTGAACTGAACTGAACTGAATCATGCTTTTCATGCATCAGATCTAAACGGCGGTATTGACAGAAAGTCACATCTCCACCCCTGCCTATGATCTAGGTCTTTATCAGATCACTGTTTATTCCAGATTCAGTTATAAGATGAGCCCAATGCTTCGTTTAACAGGGGAAAAGTAGGACACATTGATGGAGCATTGGAAGTTTTATTGAGTTTTACTGCGGTTTATACAAGTCTTTAATATAGTTATTTTGTTTTTGTTAAGTTCTTCAGTCACCCTAGGATCATCCTGCAAGTCAGACCTTCTTCCAGGTCTTTTTTTTTTTTTTCCTAGAATGGAACCTGAATATGCATCATACCTGAGGTTCCAACTGAGATTACAGGCAGCCCTGGAGAGAGTAGGGAGATATTCCTGCCATGAGAAAAGATTCTTGAAAGATGCTTTTCCCCTCCCAGGATAGCATGGGATGGGACAGCTTTTCTACAGTGACTTTCATGATGGGATCCTCTGCATATATTTGGTCAATGCTCCTACGAGACAGCTCCTCTCTAGAGAATTCCAAGAACCAGTTGCGATGTCATTCGGGACTGAGGCTGGAGATTGGGTCTCACATGAGCACTGGGAACGGTGAGGACACTGGGTCCAGCAATGACGTTAAATCAAAGCAATGAGAATGAACATTCTTTCAAGAGACTGTAGGGGAAAACATTCAATCCCTCACCATTAAGTATGATAATAAGTATGATAATAGCTGCAGGTTTTTTCACAGACAATTTTTATTAGACTAAGATGCCCTTTATAAAGCTGGGTTTGTTGAGAGTTTTGTTTTTTAAAAATCATAAATGGATGTTGAAAATTGCTGAATAGTTTTCTGTATCTTGTGAACTGATCATATTTTCTTTTTCTTATTTAATCTCTTTATATGATAAGTTATATTGACTATTTTTCAAACGTAGAACTATTGTTAAATTCCTGAGATGAATTCCACTTGATCATGATGTCCTTATCCTTTTTTATATTTTGCTGAATTTGCTTTTATTTTGCTGAGGATTTTTGCCTCTATATTTATGAGTGATCTGTAGGTTTCTGTTCTTGTCTTTGGTACTAGGGTAATTCTGGTTTCATAAAAAATTTTTTAATAGTTTACTGCTTTTTGTTTTCTGGAAGAGAGTTTGTAGAATTAGTATTATTTGTACTTCAAATGTTTGGTGGAATCTGTTAACTGAGTCAGGTTAAATGCTGCAAGTTAAATACCGAAACTCAGAGCTTTGTAGCAGAAAGGATTTATTTACAGGGCAGCCAATGTTCCTTCACAATATGCTTTAGGTCATCTATATCCTTACTGATTTTTGGCTCTTTGTTATATGAATTACTAACAGAGGAATGTTTGAATCTCCAAATATAACTGTAGATTTCTTTATTTTTCCTTTTAGATTTGTCAGTGTAGGGCTCTTGTATTTTTAAGCTCTTTTACAAGGAGCATATACATTTAGAGGTTTTATTTTCTTAGAGAATTGACTCCTTTAGGATTATACAATGTCCCTCTTTATCTCTGATAATATTCCTTGTTCTGAAATATACTTTGTCTGAAATTAAAGTAGCCATTCCAGTTTTCTTTGATTTCTGTGTGCACTGTACATCCTTTGCCATCGATTTAGTTAACCTATGTTGTCATAGTCAAAGTAACTCTTGAAGGTGGCATATAGTAGATTTTATACAATCTGATAATCGCAGCATTGTAAACCTAGGCTTCAAATTCCCCATGAACAGAGTGGTAATTGATATACCATGAATAAAATACTTAACCTTGCTAAATATTTTCTATTTGTTCCATTTGTTCTTTGGTTGTTGTTTTTCTTTTCCCCTGCTCTTTTTCTATCATTTCAGGGTTTAACAGAAGACTTTAAATAATTTCACTGTATATTTTATTAATCTATTATGTCTAACTTTTTAAAATAAATACTGTTTATGGTTGTATTAAACTATAGTGAATCAATAATTTTCTTGCTCTGCTTCTGCCTGTTTTCTATAAGTTTTCCCTCAGTTTCCTTAGACAGAATGTTTCTAATCACTTCTGGGTTGGTGCTGCCTCATTCAAAATATCTTTTTCTCAAATTCCTAAAATTTTAACATGCCGCGGTTTATCCTTTAATGGTTTTGGTGTCAGAAGTAGGACCCAAACAAGACTCCTATCAATAGCCTCTAGGAGCATTGAGTAACTACACAAATGACAATACACTGTAACTATACACTGTAACCATACCCTGACCCTGCTGAGCTCATGACATTCTTGCTGCTTCTGGAGGCTGTTGTAAGTCCCTCTGCGATCTGAGCTCCACAGTTTTTGCATTTGATAGAGCTCCAAATTTATTTGAGCATTTCTTTCTCTAGTCTGAGTTCAGATTCAGCTGACTTAAATGAATAAAAACTGACTCAGTTCAGGTAAGATTGGGTCTGTGTTAGAAACTGGACTGTGTCTGACTTAAGTTGGACTGGGTCCAGTGCAAGGCCTCAAGCAAGAAGGAAAAATGAAAAGAAAAATAAGCTCTTCTGAGTTCACACAATCTGGGACTCTTTCATTCAAAACCCCTGCTACTCAGAAGAATAAACAAGTTGTATTTTTCTGAATCAGTGGATTAACCTTACCAAAGATAATCTTAAAATACCCTGCTTATTTAACTTATATGCAGAGTACATCATGAGAAACCCTGGGCTGGATGAAGCACAAGCTGGAATCAAGATTGCTGGGAGAAAGATCAATAACCTCGGATATGCAGATGACACTACTCATGGCAGAAAGTGAAGAAGAATTAAAGAGCCTGTTGTTGAAAGTGAAAGAGGAGAGTGAAAAAGTTGGCTTAAAGTTCAATGTTCAGAAAACTAAGATCATGGCATCCAGTCCCGTCACTTCATGGCAAATAGATGGGGAAACAATGGAAACAGTGGCTGACTTTATTTTTGGGGGCTCCAAAATCACTGCAGATGGTGACTACAGCTGTGAAATTGAAGACACATATTCCTTGGAAGGAAAGTTATGACCAACCTAGATAACATATTAAAAAGCAGAGACATTACTTTGCCAACAAAATCTATCTAGTTAAAGCTATGGTTTTTCCAGTAGTCATCTATAGATGTGAGAGTTGGACTATAAAGGAAGCTGATCGCCGAAGAATTGATGCTTTTGAACTGTGGTGTTGGAGAAGACTCTTGAGAGTCCCTTGGACTGTAAGGAGATCCAACGAGGCCATCCTAAAGGAGATCATTCCTGAGTGCTCATTGGAAGGACTGATTTTGAAGGTGAAACTTCAATACTTTGGCCACCTGATGCAAAGAGCTGACTCATTTGAAAAGTCCCTGATGCTGGGAAAGATTGGGGTCAGGCAGAGAAGGGGATGACAGAGAATGAGATGGCTGGATGGCATCACCGACTCGAGGGACATGGGTTTGGATAAACTCCGGGAGTTGGTGATGGACAGGGAGGCCTGGCATGCTGTGGTCCATGGGGTCACAAAGAGCTGGACAGGACTGAGTGACTGAACTGAACTGAACAGTGACCAGAGAGGGAAACTACCAACCTAGGTAAGTTTAACAATTTATGAGGTATTCTAGAGAATAAGCAGTCCCAAATTTCCCCCAACGATGAGATGCATCTTTAACTGGAATGCAGAAACTTCTAAGAACTTAAATAAATGAAAATTCCCTCTTTAAAAGAGTCTTTACAAAAGGTAAATGAAAACCTTAGGCAACAAGTTGACTGTGAATCTGTAGGGAAACATACGCTAACTTGACTCGACTGCTCCAACTGCTCCTTCCCTTTATCATCCTCCCCCTAAATACCCTGAACCTACTAATTCCTACTCAATTGCCTTTTCACTATGATGATGAGACAAAGGTTAAAAAACTGCCTCCCCCTCACACACACACACAGTTTTTTTTTTAATTGGGACATAGTTGCTTTACCATGCTGTGTTAGTTTCTGTGGTACAATGACGTGAGTCAGCTATATGTATACGTATATCCCCTCCTTCTTGAGCCTCCCTCCCATCAACCCCCGCCCCCCACCCCACCCCTCTAGGTAATCACAGAGCATGGAGCTGAGGCTTCTGTGCTTTATAGCAGGTTCTCACTAGCTATCTATTTTACGCATGACAGTGTATATACGTCAGCCCTACTCTCTCAGTTCAAGCCACCCTCCCCTTCCTGCTCTGTGTCCACATGTCTATTCTTTACATCTGTGTCTGTTCCTTCCCCAGAAATAGGTTCATCTGGGTCATTTTTCTGGATTCCACATATATGCATTAATATACAGTAAACAAATACTTTTTAAAGAGAAGCCTTCCACTGAGCCTGGGATATCAAATGTAACTCTCTTTTCTCCTGGTCAAAAGCCAAATGGAGGGCCACCATCAAAGATTTTGAAAACCCTAAAGAGACTCTCCTAAAATTTTATGAAGAATTTAGAATTTCAATTGACACTTTTAATCTGGGGCTCCTAGATTCTTTGCAATTAATTCATGTGATGTTAAGGCCTGGCAACACCTGAAAATTGATGGCTGAAGCCACATGGAAAGATTCAAAGGGTGTTATAAAAGAGCAAAATACTAATGAGTCTTCTAGGGTGAGCCCAAAATGTGCCCAAGAAACAGCCCAGGACCTAATTGGAAGTGTTGGTAAGGTATTTCCTCAAAACATTGACTAGTCTGTCATTCAACCTTGTGAACAAAAAAAGGATGAACCAGTATCAGACTGTAAGACAAAACTGGAAGTTCTTTTTGTGAAACATTCTGGGTGTTCTTTAATAAATGCAGACACACTTATATCCCAACTTTCTTATTCATTAGCAGGTTCCAGCACTAACTAAGTAGTCTAAAAAAGAGATACAAGCCAGGCTGGGAAGATTCCCTTCTTTTTTTTTTTCTATATTTATTTTTATAACTTATTTTAAATTGAAAGATAATTGCTTTACAATAGTCTGTTGATTTCTGCCATACAGCTGCATGAATCAGTCATAGGTATACATATGTCCCCTCCCTCTTGAGGAAACTACCTTTCTTAGTAAATTAACAGACTTAACTGAGTTTGTAAAAACCTTGGAACAAAATAAAATTTAAAAGACAGTATAGTACTGGTATAAAGACAGAAATATAGATCAATGGAACAAAATAGAAAGCCCAGAGATAAATTCACACACCTATGGACACCTTATCTTTGACAAAGGAAACAAGAATATTCAATGGAGAAAAGACAGTCTCTAACAAGTGGTGCTGGGAAAACTGGTCAACCACTTGTAAAAGAATGAAACTAGAACAATCCTTAACACCATACACAAAAATAAACTCAAAATAGATTAAAGATCTAAATGTAAGACCAGAAACTATTAAACTCCTAGAGGAGAACATAGGCAAAACACTCTCCGACATAAATCACAGCAGGATCCTCCAAGACCCACCTCCCAGAATATTGGAAACAAAAGCAAAAATAAACAAATGGGACCTAATTAAAATTAAAAGCTTCTGCACAGCAAAGGAAACTATAAGCAAGGTGAAAAGACAGCCTTCAGAATGGGAGAAAATAATAGCAAGTGAAGCAACTGACAAAGAATTAATCTCCAAAATATACAAGCAACCCCTGCAGCTCAATTCCAGAAAAATAAATGACCCAATCAAAAAATGGGCCAAAGAACTAAACAGACATTTCTCCAAAGAAGACATACAGATGGCTAACAAACACATGAAAAGATGCTCAACATCACTCATAATCAGAGAAATACAAATCAAAACCACGATGAGGTACCATTTCACGCCAGTCAGAATGGCTGCTATCCAAAAGTCTACATGCAATAAACGCTGGAGAGGGTGTGGAGAAAAGGGAACCCTCTTACACTGTTGGTGGGAATGCAAACTAGTACAGCCACTATGGAGAACAGTGTGGAGATTCCTTAAAAAACTGGAAATAGAACTGCCAAACGACCCAGCAATCGCACTCCTGGGCATACACACCGAGGAAACCAGAATTGAAAGAGACCCCTGTACTCCAATGTTCATCACAGCACTGTTTATAATAGCCAGGACATAGAAGCAACCTAGATGTCCGTCTTTAGACGAATGGATAAGAAAGCTGTGGTACATATACACAATGGAGTATTACTCAGCAATTAAAAAGAATACATTTGAATCAGTTCTAATGAGGTGAATGAAACTGGAGCCTATTATACAGAGTGAAATAAACCAGAAGGAAAAACACCAATACGGTATACTAACGTATATATATGGAATTTAGAAAGATGGTAACAATAACCCTGTATAGGAGACAACTAATCTTTGAATGTATAGGCATAAATTTGTTTCTATTGTTTATATACCTAATGCTTCTATGAGTAATTCCCATTTTGAGTATTGCTTATTTGCAAGATTTTTATTGTTAATTATTGTTACCTGATGTACCCCTTTTTAGAGAAGTTTTTAAGGCAACTTTGACTCTGTTGAACCTCTCAATTTTATCTTTATTTTTATTGCATTAATATCTGGAATGTATTAGTTGTTTTCTTTTCTTTATGATTATTCTGTTTATTTTGCTAACTTTTTAAATTGGCTGTATACTTGTATACTCATTGCTTTTCCTTTTTATGTAAAGTCTACTACATAAGGCCTCAGTGGATAATGTTTTCCATATCCCGTAGGTTTTAAGACTTTGTATTTTTGTTATCTTTCTGTACTGATGTTGTTTTTAAATGTCATGTACTCAATGAGTGATATAAATACATTGCAAATTTCAGTTTTCTAATAAAAATTTTTGAAAAAAAAAACCAGCCAGTACACTTATGACCCTGAAATTACAACAGCTCCTGAAAGGAACTTCATGCACACATTTCCAACCAGGACCTACAGCTCCTCCACACAGGAATACAGTGCCCCAAGTGTATGCCTTGATAATAAACAACCAAAGCCCTAGAAAAAGCAGCACCCTTTGCTGAACTCACCCTTTGGTAGACCTTTACCTAATAATTCAGGCTTCCCTGGTGGCTCAGACAGTAAAGAATCTGCCTGCAATGCAGGAGACCTGGGTTCCATCCCTGGGTTGGGAAGATCCCCTGGAGAAGGAAATTGCTACCCACTCCAGTATTCTTGCCAGGAGAATTTCATGGACAGAGCAGCCTGATGGGCTCCAATCTATAGGGGTCACAGAGTCATACACGATTGGGTGACTTTCCCTTTCACCTGTTAATTCAGATTGTTTTTCCATCAGGGGAAATCTTAACAATTTTGATTACTGAAATACTAATAAACCTAGATGGGGCTCTGAGCAGCCCTCAGTAAACTGCTTCCCATGATTCTTCTAAATGAGGAAGGGGGAAACTAAGATAAAATTAATGGAGAGACCTATATGGTACTGGTGGATACCAGAGCCACTTTATTTGCCTTAAACCCCACTTTCATAAAATAGCAACGCTCCGTGAAGACCTAGAGGGATGGAATGGGGGGAGGAAGAAAGTATATATATATATAAATTATGAATGATACACATTGATGTATAGCGGAGACCATCACAACATTGTAAACCAAGTATTTTTCAATAAAAAAATAAAGTGGATAATCAATAAGGACTTAGTGTATGGCACAGGAAACTCTGCTCAATGTTTTGTGGCAGCCTGAATGGGAGGGGAGTTTGAGGGAGAATGGATACATGTATATGTATGGCTGAGTCCCTACCCTGTTCATCAGAAACTATCACAGCATTGTTAATTGACTATACTCCAATATAATTTTTTTTAATTAGAAGAGACCTGTAGTAAATGGAATATTTTCACGGTGGGGGTTTATAATAAAATTAAAATTATTCCTGTGCCTAAACTAGTCCAGATGACTCTGGGGAGTTTCTTATGCGTGAAACTTATGCATAAGTTTCTTATGCAGTGCCCCAGTAAATGGTTAGGATGGGATTTGCTTTCTTTTCAGTTAAAAAATTTTTTTTTAATTTTATATTGGAGTACAGTTGATTTACAGTGTTGTGTTAGTTTCAGGTGTATATCAATTTGATTTAGACATATATATATATGTTTTTAGATTTTTCACACAAAAGTTATTATAAATTATTGAATGTAGTTTCCTGTGCTATACAGAAGGCCCTTGTTAATTACCTATTTTATATATCATAGTGTATATATGTTAATCCCAACCTCCTAATTTGTCCCGATCCCTTACCTTTCCCTTTGGTAACGACAAGTTTGTTTTCTAAGTATGAATCTGTTTTATAGATAAATTTATTTTATCATTTTTTTAGATTCCATATATAAGTGATATCATGTGATATTTGTTTTTCTCTGTCTGACTTACTCAAGATTTGCTTTCTAAATAAGGAGTCATATAATATTTAACTCAGAAGAAGAAGTGATCTCCAAATTTCCTGACTCTCCTGTACCTGAGCTACTTTGCTCTCTGGAAGCATAAATTGATGCAACTGAGGCTCTGAAATATGGTATTCTCAATCTCTCTGAAGTACCCAAATGCCTGTGAGCTTCTTCTTCAACCCACTAGGCAAATTTAAGAGTGTGGAATGCATAAAAACCCAAACAGATCATTACAAGGTCTTGCCTAAATTTCCTCAACATCCACTAAAAACAGAATTTATCCGACGGCTCTCACCAATTGTAGAAGACTTAATTAATCAAGGATTTATAATTCTACACACTAGTCCCTGTAACACTCTAATCTTACCATTAAAAAACCAAATTGACGAGACTGAACATTTGTCTACCATCTGCCTGCAATTAATAAAATCATGATGCCAAGGTTCCAAACGCCAATACATAGTTATCTAATGTAACTACAGACTCAAAATGTTTCATTCTGCTTTCTTTATTAAGATTGGCTTTCTTTAGCATCCCAGTTGACAAAGAGAATCAATAAAACCAACAATATACATGGGCTGTAATAATACGAGCATTCATTGAAACCCCATCCTATTTTCCATAGGCTTTATATCAAGACTTGGCAACTTTATAGTTCCCTAAGAACTATATGCTCATTCAATATGTAGATGACTTATCGCTATGTTCCCCTACAAGAGAGGACTCAGAAATAGATTCAGTTTATTTATTATAGCAATTAGCTTGTAAAGGCCATAAGGCCTCCAAGGAAAATCTTCAATTCTCAAAAGATAAGGTCCACTACCTAATCATAATTTGACTGTAAGAGGCATTCCCCTCTCACCTAAAAGAATAAAGCCTATCTAATACTTCCCTAGACCTATAACTAACTAAGAAATTTTCTAACTAAAAAGCCCAAGGATATTATAGATCCTGGGTTCCAAATTTTATCTGATTTTCACCCCCCTTTATGAGCTGATAAGAAACTCAGTTACAGAGCCTTTACCCTGGGGAAAAAAATCATAAGCAAGTCTTTAGTCTAGCCCTACAAACACTTTGTTCCTAGGGTTCCCAAATAATACAAGACCCTTTACCTTATTTATCCACAAGCATGAAAACTAGCCTCTAGGAATTATAACAAAAGATTATGGAGGAAAACATAGACCTGTAGCTTACTTTCAATTAGATCCCATAGCCCAAACATATTCAAGGTGTTTGAAAGCAGTAGCTACAGCAGCTAAATTAGTGGAAGCTTCAGCTGAATTTTTAGGATATGATTTATACTTACAAGTACCTCATGCCATTGAAAGTCTAATAAACTTACAACAAACTCAACATTTTTCAGCAAGTTGAATTATACGAGTTCTTTCTCCTTTCATTTTTTAACCCCTATCTTGAGTCCTGCAACTTTCTCAACCCTGCTAACCCTTCTACCCTTGTCTGGTGGTATCAAGGGTTAGGGTTAGGGTTAGGGTTAGGTATCAAGGGTATCAAGGTTCTTGACCTCTGATATAGACTAAAAAGACACACCTTTAGAAAACCAAGATTTGCTGCTCTTTGCCCATGAATCTTATACTAAGAATGAAGAAGGGAAATGTCAAGCAGAATATGCTGTAACAGCTCAATAAGAATGATTAGTAAAGGAAATCTTTCCCCAGTTTTAAAATGCTTAACCAGTAGGATTACATATCCACCCTTGGACTTGTCATCTATCCAAAAGAAAATCAATCAACATGTATACCCATAGAAAATATGCCTTTAGGGTGTTCCATGACTTTGGTATGTTATGGAAACAGACAGGGATCTTCACTTCTAGCAGGACCCCAAGTAAAGGAATTGCCTTCTGCCTTTCTATTGCCTAACCAAATTAAAATGACTGAAGTTCATACTGGAAAAGCAGAACTTGAATATCAGGGAAATGCTCTAGCAGACTTCCATGCTAAATCAGCCAGCAGTAGAGGTGTTCCAGCCCACAACTTGAATAAACTCCATGAGATTGATTCTAACCAAATTACTTATGATAATTATATAAAAGACAAAACCAGACTTCTGAGCTAGAACAATAATTCTTGTTCCAACAAGGTTGCAAATTTAATATTAAATGCAGTCTCACTGAGGGCCTGGACAACAGCCTGGTTTTTCTTGAGTTCTTAAAAAATGTCATTACTCAAAGCTTTACATTCTGGGACTAATCATGGCCCAGATAAAATGATCCAACTTATGAAAAAGTATTGGTGGCATTACTCTAAATAATTTCACTGGAATCTCAATGCCACTCTATGCCTAAATTTTTCCACAGATCTCTTTTATAAATTAAAATACTAAATCCATATATCCTTATTCCTTGCCTCAATTTAACTCCACCCTGGGAATAAAAACAAGATCTATTACATATATATATATATATATACACATACATACATACATATATATATATATACACATACATACATATATATATATATAATATTTGTTGTTGTTTAGTTACCAAGTCATGTCCAACTCTTTTGTGACCCATGGATTGTAGCCTGCCAGACTCCTCTGTCCATGGAGTTCTCCAGGCAAGAATACTGGAGTTGCCATTTCCTTCTCCAGGGGATCATCCTGATCCATGGACTGAACCCGATTCTCCAGCGTTGCAGGCAGACTCTTTACCAACTGAGCCACCAGAGAAGCCTGGTGTGTTTTTTAAAAACAGGCATTATTTTAGATAATAATGGGGTTTTAGATAACAGAATTCCTTTAGATTACTTGTTGGCTGAATAAGGAGTTTGCGCCATAGCAAATACCTCCTACTGTATCTTGGTCAAGCCTCTGAAAGTGAAAGTGTTAGTCAATCAATTCTCCAGGAAAGAATACTGGAGTGGGTAGTCACTCCCTTCCCTAGGGGATCATTCCGACCCAGGGATTGAAACTGGGTATCCTGCATTGCAGCAGATACTTTACCATCTGATCCACCAGAGAAACAAACAAGTTATTTGGTTAAACAGGTTGATACTCTATCAGGCACATTCTTTGATTTGTTTGATAGGGACTGATTCAGTTCATGAAGATTCTGGCCAAGGAGTATATACTTTAGTCTCTTGGTATTCTTCTCCTGATAGTCATCATTGTAGTCTCCCTGTTGTGCTGTGTTCTCTCAAAGACCTTAAATGTGTACTTGCAGCCATTAGCAACACACCAGATGGTTTCTCTGTGCCTAGAGAAACAAAAGCAAGATGAACAATGGGATAAAAAGCAAAAGCAATTCTTCCACAGATCTGACATCAAAACCTATGAGCTTCATGATGAGACAGGAACAATTTAAATCTAATGATCACTAAGAGTGGTGTTAATATCAAAATTTGGTCAATATCTCATGTATGAAAATGGAGGAATTGTTAGAATATTTTTTTTTTAGTAAGGCATTTGACTGACATGACTCTAATGCCTAGGGTGCTTGTATCAACAAACCAAAATTCAAGCTTGTAAATATCCTAAAGTTACACAAGAAAAACCTAAGGACAAGCAATCATTAACAATCAGTAATTTCTAAGACTGCCAGAAGAAATCTCAACAACTTCAGATATGCTTCCCTGGTAGCTCAGCTGGTAAAGAATCCACCTGCAATGCAGGAGACTCCAGTTCGATTCCGGGTCAGAAAGATCCACTGGAGAAGGGATAGGCTACCCACTCCAGTATTCTTGGGATTCTCTGGTATCTCAGCTGGTAAAGAATCCACCTGCAATGTGGGAGACCTGGGTTCAATCCTTGGGTTGGAAAGATCCCCTGGAGAAGGGAACGGCTACCCACTCCAGTATTGTGGCCTGGAGAAATCCATGGACTGTGTAGTCCATGGGGTCACAAAGAGTTGATTATGACTGAGCGACTTTCACTTTCACTTTCAGATATGCAGATGATAATGTTCTAATGGCAGAAAGCAAAGAGCCTCTTGATAAGGGTTAAAAAGGAGAGTAAAAAAGCTGGCTTAAAACTCAACATTCAAATAAACTGAGATCATGGCTTCAGACCCATCACTTCATGGCAGATAAAAGGGGAAAAAGTGGAAACAGTGACAGATTTATTTTCTTGGGCTCCAAAATCACTGCAGATGGTGACTGCAGCCACAAAATTAAAAGGCACTTGCTTCTTGGAAGGAAAGCTATGACAAGCCTAGACAGTTTATTAAAAACAAAGACATCACTTTGCCAACAAAGGTCTGTACAGTCAAAGCTATAGTTTTTCCAGTAGTCGTGTAGGGATATGAGAGTTGGATCATAATGAAGATTGAGCACCAAAGAATTGATGCTTTGAAATTATGGTGCCGGAGAAGACTCTTGAGAGTCCCTTGGACTGCAAAGATATCAAACCAGTCAATCCTAAGGGAAATCAACCCTGAACATTCTTTGGAAGAATTGATGATGAAGCTGAAGCTCCAGTACTTTGGCCACCTGATGCAAAGAACCAATTCATTGGAAAAGATCCTGATGCTGGGAAAGATTGAAAGAAGGAGGAGAAGAAGGTGACAAAGGATGAAATGGTTGGATGGCATCACCAACTCAATGGACATGAGTTTGAGCAAACTCTGGGGATAGTGAAGGACAGGGAAGCCTGGCCTTGTGGCAGTCCATGGTGTTGCAGAGACTTAGCGATTGAAGAATAACAATTATTTCCTGATTTTGCTTCTGCCTTTACTTTAAAGAGTTTTCCCCCAGCTCCTGTCAACAGAGAAGTTTTAATCACTTTTGGTTGATTCTGCCCAACCCAAATAAGTTTTTACTCAAGTAAATTTCTAAAATGTTAATGCACTTCAGTTTGTGTTTTAACTCACTGTACCCATGAATTTAACAATGCTTTTTGATGAGTAAAAACAGACTAAGAAAAGCTGTGAAAAATAAAGAAGTTAGCTGTCAATGAAGACTTTCGATTTGAAACCACTGCCAAAAAGACTAAGTCCATTTTATGTGCAGAAATATTAAAAATGTATCTGTTCAGATCAACACATGGGTCTCTGGGAAGAGACTTAAAAGCGCACACTATTTGAAGAGACATTCTTCAAGCACAGAGGCTCCTTTGGGGAAAAAAGTCTAAAAGGAAGGAAGAAGTGTGGCTTGGCGGTAAAGTGGAAGAGGGGGGAAACAGCAAAAGGGAGACATTTAGAGTTTTGCAAAACAAAAGAATACCAAAGGAATTGAGGACGTACAATATTGCTCCAGCCAAAAACAAAACATAATCCACTAAAGTGTCTGAACTTGGCTAAACTTACAGATAGGGGAGCCTTTAAACTAAGAATCTTTTAAAATTTTCCAAAGTCATCGAAGTAACAAGGAAAAGATTAACCAATCCATAGAATTACTGCCAAGTAATTATAAGACAAAATTCAGCACAAATCAACAGAGAAAAATCCCTCCCTCACAGAAACAGATTAGGGTAGAATAAAATTTTAAGATAGCACTACACATGGAAATAGAGGAATATGTAAACAATTATTGGCATGTATTACAAAAAGTGTGTATTAGAAATTTAAGAACAAACAGAAAATGATAAAAAAAATGAAGAAACAATTAAAATAATGTTGATAAAAACCTTGAAATGAAGTGAAATACAAAGTTAACTATATTTGATAGAGAAAACAATAGAAATTACAACAAAATAAAAAAATTATAAAATATTATGACAAAGTTGAGATTTATATAAATATGTCAATAAATATGAATGAACTTAACCATTAGAAAAATAAGCATTTTCAATTTGTATACCCATGGCTGATTCATGTCAATATATGGCAAAAACCACTACAATATTGTAAAGTAATTAGCCTCTAATTAAAATAAATAAATTTTAAAAAATAAATATATTTTTAAAAAAAGAAAGACTCAGTCACATGCTCTATGCACGAGACCCAACTAAAAGAATTAATTCAAAGAGACTACAAACAAAATAATGGACAAAATTAGGGAAAGCAAAAGGAAACTTGAGAGCAGTTAACTTGATGTCGGACAAGGTAGCATTTAAGCCAAAAATCACCGGATGTAATAAAGAAGCACATAAATTCATACCAAAGCCACAATTTGCAAAATATAATACTAATGAGTATTATGTATCAAATAAGATAACAAACATCATCATAAAGCAAAAACTTTAAGAATAGGAAGGAAATGTACAGAAACACTGCTAAGAGAAGACTTTATTACACCACTCTCAGTACAAGACAGATCAAGTGAGCAAACATGAAGAAATAGAGAGCCTAAACCACATCCTCAGTATGGTGGATCTTACTGAAACATGTAGAATTCTGCACCCTGATAATAAAGCATACTCTTTATTTTTCGCAAGCCCGTGAAACATTAAAAAACATTTATTAGGTCATATGGAAAACATCAGCAAACTCTGATTTCAATAAAACAACTCAATAAAACTAGAAATTACAAATAAAACACACAAAAGTCCTTCCACTTGGAAATTAATATCCCTTATGTTGAACAAACCTTAAACGAAAGGAAAAATGCAAACTGAAATTACAGAGTTTTCTAAAAAGTAAAATGAGAACAGCACATACCAGAAAGCAATGATAAGGGAAAAATCAGTAACACTAAAATACTTTTAACATTAAATTTTTAATAGTTAAAATAATAAATTTCCAGTTTAGAGAATTGGAGACAATAGAATAAATCAAAGAAAACATGAGGAAGGAGATAAAAATAAAACCAAAAACTAATTACATGGAGAATATAAACAGCAACCTTAATTAAAAGAGACAAATTCTGTATTTTGAAAATATTTAAAAATATACATTACTATCTAGCTTGATTAAGATAGGGAGAAAACTCAAATATACAAAATTTAAAATGATAAGTACATCACCACTGAAAAATATTTTTGAAAAATCACCAGAGAGTACTTTGCAGACCTTTACAAAAATGAATTTGAAAATCTAGTTGAAATGGTTAAACTCCTTCCTCACATAATATGATTTGCTGGGGGGTGGGGGGAGTTATTCTATTAATGAACCCAAGTCCACCCAAAGAAAGTCTTGGTATTCAAGCTACAGACAGATAGCAAACCATTCCTCTGTGTTTAAGGGGCTTCCTTGGAGAAAAGGAGGATCTCTTTGAATATCTGGGATCATTAAAATGATATAACATTAATGCTATATTCATTCAGTTTGTTAAACTTCTCATCTATTGGATTTTGCTTGAAACCTCCTTAGGAAAAGGAAACAAGGCATTACAGAAGAACACTGCAGCACCACGTTGCATTTTTTAAAAGGCTGCTTAATTTTTTATATAGATAGAACTAAACTGAATGCCAATGTTGCAGAGGCTGGCAGGACTCCATGTTCTGTTCTTAGTAGTTTTGAATATCAATGAAGGATTATGTGTTAAACCGTCTGATGGACTGTTTTGTACCTTTGGGCAGGGAGTGGAGGCAGAAACTGTTTAAGTAAATGTATTAATGGATAAGGGAGTGTAAGAGTTCTGACTATTAGTGAAGGAGCCTTTTGTGATTAGCTGTCATTGACTTACTTCATCTTTGAGGATCACCCAGGAGCAGACATCTGAAATGACCAGGCTGCCATTGCTGGCACCTAATACCAGTAGCCATTCTAGTAATAAATACCCTGTATTAATATTTTTCTTTATTGAAATGCGACTTGTCAAACTTTACTAACATGACAGAATGATCAGAATTCAAATAGCAATGTCACCTCCCAAAATAGCTTGCTCATCCACTCTGCTCACAAATGTCAGCAGAGGTGTCAGAAGGATTCATATGAAAGATTGGAATCTGTTGTGGTAGGCACAGTTACTCTTACGGATAATTCATAAATAGAATTGGTTTGGAGAAAAGCAGGAGGGCAGATATCATCAACAATTAGAGAACCTTTTGAAAAGATGGCCTTTGCAGTCACAAATGGAGCCCCTATCACATTAATGCAGTTTGTACTGGAGAAGTTTGTGTCTTGCTCTGTGCTCTCTGGATGCAGGCCAAGCCCCTGACACTCTGTGTTAATCTCTCCCCAGGAGAGAAAGCCCAACCCCCAAAGCCCAGTCTCAAGATTTATATTAGCAAGTGGGATGAAACCAGAATAGTGCACTAGCTTTCACTCGGCCAAGGGACATTATCACAGGAACATCTGTCTTCTATGAGCTTTGAAGCATATTAAATAAACAAGATTAATAAAAAGTTTCAAAACCCAAGTCTAAACTATAGAGCTAAGTCAAATCCTTTGGGGGAGTACTGTCAGTTAAAACAGCTCGTCGTTTTTACAATTCAATAGCCTCAATTTCCACTTACATTCAGTCGGAGGCTGGATCACCCTAATCTCATCAGCCACTTGCAGAGGCTCCTATGGACTGCAACTTCCTGTTCCTCTCGGTGTTTTGCCACTAATCAGTCTCCAACCTCTTTGTACCCTGGCCCCTTGGCAGTCTCTCTGTTCTTCCAGACTCTTACACTCACTGTGATCTTTGCCAGCTTGGACCATGGCAGCCAAGCCTTGTGTCAACTGAGAATCACTCATGTTGATGTCAAGTCATTTCTATTGTCACGGTCCCCAGTCCTGAGTGGACTTCGGTGTTCTCTCCATGTGCTATGCTATGCTAAGTCACTTTAGTCTTGTCTGACTCTTTGTGACCCTATGGACCGTAGCCCACCAGGCTCCTCTGTCCATGGGATTCTCCATATAAGAATACTGGAGTGCGTTGCCATGCCTTACTCCAGGGGATCTTCCCAACCCAGGGAGCAAACTTGTGTCTTTTATGTCTCCTGCATTGGCAGGTGGGTTCTTTATCACTAGCACCACCTGAGAAACCCTCTTCATGGTTCTGGTAAAAAATCAAACTAAAACAAACAAGAAAAGCCAACTGTATGAACAAACTGAAGCAAATTAGGTCCTCTAATTTATAATTTCCAGTATCATTTGTCTCCCACCATGCTGTAGGTCAGCATATATAAGTCAACCTCTTTCTTTGAATTCCCTATCACATTTTCCATTTAATTCCAATCTCATTTTCCTCATATCCTTCAATTCATGGTCACTTTTCCTGGCTCTCAGGAGAATTCCTAAGATGAACACAGACCTAAACATAAGTTTGCTCAAATACCATTCTCCCAACTTCAGAACTATTACATATTTATTTTTTATAGCTCCTTTTCTTGATGATCCCCAATAATGCTTACTATTTTCCACAGTTCTCTTCACCTTGTTTCCCTCTGTCAACTTTAAAAAATTTGTTCCATCCATTTTCCCAAATAATATGAATGTTGCATCCATCTTTCTCTGTTGACTGCTTGTACTCAGTTTTGAAACAAATCACTTCCTTGTACAACACAAATGTTGTTGTTGGTCAGTTGCTTAGTCATGGCCAACTCTTTGCAGCCCCATGGACTGCAGCGTGCCAGGTTTCCCTGTCCTTCACTATCTTCTGGATTTTGCTTAAACTCATGTCCATTGAGTCAATGATGTCATCCAGACATCTCATCTTCTGTTGCCCCCTTCTCCCCCCGCAGATACCTACTACTAGAGAATGATACTTTACTTCCAATTCAAAAAAGAAGAGTTTTAGGTTTTATTGCTTTTAATAAGATTTGTAGACAGAGTCTTAATATTATTATATGAAATTGAAAATTGATAATCCGTGTATGATTAATATAACTCAGTTAATCATAAGGATAAAATAAAATATCTTTAGTTATTCTTGGAAAATATAAATTTACAACAGATATTCAACTTTAATAAAAATTTATAAAGTTGATATTATTTGGACTGTGAAGTTGATTATCGTTGAATGATATATGTCATTCATTTTAACTTGCCATTTCAAAAATATTGCTTGGTGTTTCAAAAGTATAAGTTATATATTAATTTAGTTAATTTAATAAAATTTTACTTAGTTTTATGTAGTAATGGTCATACGTACAGTGTAAACAGTGACAGACTTTATTTTGGGGGGCTTCAAGATCACTACAGATGGTGACTGTAGCCATGAAATTAAAAGATGTGTGCTCCTTGGAAGAAAAGCTATGACCAACTTAGACAGCATGTTAAAAAGCAGAGACATTACTTTGCCAACAAAGGTCCGTCTAGCCAAAGCTATGGTTTTCCCAGTAGTCATGTATGGAAGTGAAAGTTGGACTATAAAGAAAGGTGAGCGCCGAAGAATTGATGCTTTTGAACTGTGGTGTTGGAGAAGACTCTTGAGAGTCCCTTGGACTGCAAGCAGATCCAACCAGTTCATCCTAAAGGAAATCAGTCCTGGATATTCATTGGAAGGACTGATGCTGAAGCTGAAGCTCCAATACTTTGGCCACCTGATGTGAAGAGCTGACATTGGAAAAGACCCTGATGCTGGGAAAGATTGAAGGTGGGAGGAGAAGGGGACGACAGAGGATGAGATGGTTGGATAGCATCACTGACTCAATGGACATGAGTTTGAATAAACTCCAGGAGTTGGTGATGGACAGGAAAGCCTGGTGTGCTGCAGTCCATAGGGTTGCAAAGAGCTGGACGTGACAGAGCAACTGAACTGAACTGACTGAACGCTGAACTTTTTTAGGATTTCCCTGGTGGCTTAGTTGGTAAATAATCTGCCTGCAATGAGGGAAACCTGGGTTCAATCCCTGGGTTGGGAAGACCCCCTGGAGGAGGGCATGGCAACCCACTCCAGTATTTTTGCCTGGAGAATCCCCATGGACAGAGGAGCCTGGTGGGCTACAGTCCATGGGGTCACAAAGAGTCGGACATGACTGACTAAGAACAGCACAGAACTTTTTTAACTCTCAAAAATTCATTTCTTAGGTTACTTTCAGATCATCGAATATGAATTTATTGACTAGAATGCAGACTGATGAGTGATATTCCCCTTAAAACATTTCTGTTTTTAACTAGCAATTCTAATTTTTCTTTTCACTTTCTTTTTCTCTTGTGATCCCATTATTCAAATTGCCTTAGTTAAGTGGAAAGCTGATTTTTTTAATACTCTTTCTGCATTTTATTATTAAATCGAGGAAAACTACTCCATGTTCTCTTTATTTCAGTGACTGTACATTTTTACTGTAGAGATTTTACTATAGAATAAAAAGCCAATGAAGGAAGCATTTAAGATTAGAGTCAGTCCCCACCCTATGTTTTTGGTATAAACCTTTTCCTAAGAATTGAACAATTTTCTAGGTAGTTGTAACAATTCCCAAATCTGAGTAAGAATTGAGTGGCATGGAATCCATGAGATTTTTCTATATTTTTTTCAATATATAAAATCTAAGGATGAATTTTTCTTTCTTTCTTTTTTTAGAGGAAAATTGCTCTACAATGTTGTGTTGGTTTCTGCCATACAGTAATGTGAGTCAGCCATAATTATATATATATATCCCTTCCCTCTTGAGCTTCCCTTCCCTCCCCCAATCTCCCCGTCCAGGTCATCACAGAGCCCAGCAGAGGGCTGGGCTCCCTGTTTTA
The DNA here is from genome assembly GCF_049115385.1 of Moschus berezovskii. NCBI lineage: Eukaryota > Metazoa > Chordata > Mammalia > Artiodactyla > Moschidae > Moschus > Moschus berezovskii. The sequence continues at coordinate 73,515,828 of NC_142466.1, read as the reverse complement.
TACAGCAGTTTCTCACCAGCGATCCATTTTACACATGATAGTGTATATATGTTGATGCTACTTTCTCCGTTCACCTCACTTTCTCCCTCCCTCACTTAGTCCACAAATCCATGCTCTACATCTGTGTTTCCACTCCTTCCCTGCAAATAGGTTCATCAATACTGTTTTTCTAGATTTCACATATATGCATTAATATACACTATTTGTTTTTCTCTTTCTGACTTACTTCACTCAGTACAACAGGCTCTAGCTTCAGTCACCTCACTAAAACTGACTGATATTCATTCTTTTCTTATGGCCGAATAACATCCCATTGTATATATGTATCCATTCCTCTGTTGGTGGATATCTGGGTTGCTTCTATCTTCCGGCTATTGTCAATAGGGCTGTAAGAACACTGGGGTACATTTGTCTTTTAGAATTTTCGATTTCTCAGGGTATATTCACAGTAGTAGGATTGCTGTGTCATGCAATAGATTTATTTCTATTTTGTAAAGCATCCACATATCGTTCTCCATAATAGCATGTATAAGTTTATATTTCCACCAACAGTGTAAGAGTGTTCCCTTTTTTTTAAAAAAAAGAAAAGCTGTTCAAATAATTCTAATTTTAAGTTGGTAAATTAAAGTGAATCTCTACAACCTACAGAATTTGTGTTCAGATACATTTGCAGTATTCAGTAAGACATGTATGCATAACCAACAAAGACTTACTGAAGAGCACAGGGAACTAGACTCAGTATTTTCAGTTCAGTTCAGTCGCTAAGTCGTGTCCGACTCTTTGTGAGCCCATGAATCACAGCACTCCAGGCCTCCCTGTCCATCACCAAATCCGGGAGTTCACTCAAACTCATGTCCATCGAGTCGGTGATTCCATCCAGCCATCTCATTCTCTGTTGTCCCCGTCTCCTCCTACTCCCAATCCCTCCCAGCATCAGACTCTTTTCCAGTGAGTCAACTCTTTGCATGAGGTGGCCAAAGTATTGGAGTTTCAGCTTTAGCATCAGTCCTTCCAATGAACACCCAGGATTGATCTCCTTTAGAATGGACTGGTTGGATCTCCTTGCAGTCCAAGGGACTCTCAAGAGTCTTCTCCAGCACCACAGTTCAAAAGCATCAATTCTTTGGCAATTAGCTTTCTTCACAGTCCAACTCTCACATCCATACATGACCACGGGAAAAACCATAGCCTTGACTAGACGGACCTTAGTCGGCAAAGTAATGTCTCTGCTTTTTAATATACTATCAAGGTTGGTCATAACTTTCCTTCCAAGGAGTAAGCGTCTTTTAATTTCATGGCTGCAATCAGCATCCGCAGTGATTTTGGAGCCCAGAAAAATAAAGTCTGACACTGTTTCCACTGTTTCCCCATCAATTTCCCATGAAGTGATGGGACCAGATGCCATGATCTTTGTTTTCTGAATGTTAAGCTTCAAGCCAACCTCTTCACTCTCCTCTTTCACTTTCATCAAGAGGCTTCTCAGTTCCTCTTCACTTTCTGCCATAAGGGTGGTGTCATCTGCATATCTGAGGTTATTGATATTTCTCCTGGCAATCTTGATTCCAGCTTATGCTTCTTCCATCCCAGCGTTCCTCATGATATACTCTGCATATAAGTTAAATAAGCAGGGTGACAATATACAACCTTGACGTACTCCTTTTCCTATTTGGAATCAGTCTGTTGTTCCATGTCCAGTTCTAACTGTTGCTTCCTGACCTGCATACAGGTTTCTCAACAGGCAGGTCAGGTGGTCTGGTATTCCCATCCCTTTCAGAATTTTCCACAGTTTATTGTGATCCACACAGTCAAAGGCTTTGGCATAGTCAATGAAGCAGAAATAGATGTTTTCCTGGAACTCTCTTGTTTTCTCCATGATCCAGCGGATGTTGGCAATTTGATCTCTGGTTCTTCTGCCTTTTCTAAAACCTGCTTGAACATCTGGAAGTTCACGATTCACATATTGCTGAAGCCTGGCTTGGAGAATTTTGAGCATGAATTTACTAGCGTGTGAGATGAGTGCAATTGTGCGGTAGTTTGAGCATTGTTTGGCATTCCCTTTCTTTGGGATTGGAATGAAGACTGACCTTTTCCAGTCCTGTGGCCACTGCTGAGTTTTCCAAATTTGCTGGCATGTTGGGTGCAGCACTTTCACAGCATCATCATTCAAGATTTGAAATAGCTCAACTGGAATTCCATCACCTCCACTAGCTTTGTTTGTAGTGATGCTTTCTAAGGCCCACTTGACTTCACATTCCAAGATGTCTGGCTCTATGTCAGTGATCACGTTATCATGGTTATCTTGGTCGTGAAGATCTTTTTTGTACAGTTCTTCTGTGTACTCTTGCCATCTCTTCTTGATATCTTCTGCTTCTGTTAGGTCCATACCATTTCTGTCCTTTATCGAGCCCATCTTTGCATGAAATGTTCCTTTGGAATCTCTAATTTTCTTGAAGAGAGCTCTTGTTTTTCCTATTCTGTTGTTTTCCTCTATTTCTTTGCATTGATTACTGAGGAAGGCTTTCTTATCTCTCCTTGCTATTCTTTGGAGCTCTGCATTCAGATGCTTATATCTTTCCTTTTCTCCTTTGCTTTTCACTTCTCTTCTTTTCACAGCTATTTGTAAGACCTCCTCAGACAGCCATTTTGTTTTTTTGCATTTCTTTTCCATGGGGATGGTCTTGGACCCTGTCTCCTGTACAATGGCATGAACCTTCATCCAGAGTTCATCAGGCACTCTATCTATCACATCTAGTCCCTTAAATCTATTTCTCACTTCCACTGTATAATCATAAGGAATTTGATTTAGGTCATATCTGAATGGTCTAGTGGTTTTCCTTACTTTCTTCAATTTAAGCCTGAATTTGGCAATAAGGAGTTCATGATCTGAGCCACAGTCAGCTCCTGGTCTTGTTTTTGCTGATTGTATAGAGCTTCTCCATCTTTGGCTGCAAAGAATATAATCAATGTGATTTCGGTGTTGACCATCTGGTGATGTCCATGTGTAGAGTCTTCTCTTGTGTTGTTGGAAGAGGGTGTTTGCTATGACCAGTGCGTTCTCTTGGCAAAACTCTATTAGCCTTTGCCCTGCTTCATTCCGTGCCCCAAGGCCAAATTTGCCAGTTACTCCAGGTGTTTCTTGACTTCCTACTTTTGCATTCCAGTCCCCTATGATGAAAAGGACATCTTTTTTGGGTGTTAGTTCTAAAAGGTTTTGTAGGTCTTCATAGAATTGTTCAACTTTGGCTTCTTCAGCGTTACTCGTTGGGGTATAGGCTTGGATTACTGTAATATTGAATGGTTTGCCTTGGAAATGAACAGAAATACTTCAATAAATAAATTTTTAAAAGGAATACATGTATGTGTGTGTAATGTGTGTCTGTGTGTCTGTGTGTGAATGCTTTACCACCAAACCTAACCCTAGATTTTCTGAGTGAAGGGTGAAGCACAGAACCAAGACCCAGCTTAGAACATAGGAAGTGCCTCGCAGAGCCCAGCAACCTAGGCATCCAGTACAGAAAGGACTCTGGAGAGATTTCTCACCTGAGGCATAGAGACAAAAGCAACATTCACTGGTTGGCTGATGGATGCAACCACCAAAAATACCTGAATCACTTTGGGACAGAATACCCGCCTCTGGATAATTTGTGAAACAAATTTCAATCTTGCTCTTTTATATAATCTGCAAAATTGTCAAAAGGAGGAGGAGGAGTTCCTCCAAAAGAAGAAAGTACTGGTTTATGAGAGAAGAGCCCAGGAGGAATTCTCTGGTCATTTGGGGCTGACTTCCCTCACATTACTTTAGTCACCATCTGCAAAGTCCATAAAGCATGAAAGTCAGATGAAGACAATACTCAACCCCCATGAATTTGGAGTGTGAAATTGTGAAGGATTTCTCTTTTCACCAATAGTGAGTAAAGCAGTGAGATGCCACTTATATGGTTTTGACTGCTGACTTCCCCTCTTGGGTTTGGTGTCCAGGTCTCAGCTGGACTCTGACAAAGTGAACTTCCCCTGGCAGACAGTGGCCAGGCCCTCCCTGACCCACCCCCTGGCTGTTCTTGCTAGCGGTGCTGTACTTGTTCTGCTCCTCTCAGGGTCCATCACTCTTTCTACCTGTTTCACACTATTTATGAAGCAGAGGCATGGTGATTTATTTTCTCCTTTCACGTTCATTAATAATAATGAGTCCTTTACATATTTATTAAATCAGACACTTTTTTGAGTTAGAAAGGATTATGAATGGTCCAAGTCTAACATACATTGGTACTGAGGCAGAAAGAATTCTGAATATTTCATAACAAAATTCTTTCAATAAGGAGGAAATAATTTTCTTCAAATATATTTATCAATTTAAAGAAATAGAAATGGCAAATGATAGATTTCCTCATTTTACTTTCATGCAGCCATTTTCAATAGATTTTATGAGTTTTACTGTAAAAATATGATAATTTTACCTTATGAAAATATAATGGAAGATGAAATACAATATTGAGAATATGGACTCACTGCAGAGAAGAAGCTACATCTGAAGTGTCTCTTCTAATATTTCCCTACACCCAACCTCACCATGGAGACAAGTCAGTAATGCCGCATTTCTCACTGATATACCCCTATATAAACCACCACATCCACTCACACATCAAGAGAAATATACTGATACATCCTTCACCTTTATTTATGTGTCCTTTATTTATTTATTTATTTAGCTTAAACAATAGAAATTAATTCTCTAATAGCCCCAGGGGCTAGAAGTGTGAGATCAAGGTGTGGGCAGGGTTAGCTCCTTCTGAGGCTGTGAGGAAAAGTTTGTTCCAGGCCTCTCTCCTAGCTCTTGGTGTGTGTTAGTCACTCAGTCATGTCCAACTCTTTGGAACCTCATGGACTATAGCACACCAGGCTCCTCTGTCCATGGAATTCTCCAGGCAAGAATGCTGGAATGGGTAGCCATTCCCTTCTCCAGGGGATCTTCCTGACCCAAAGGTCAAACCCAGGTCTCCTGTATTACAGGCTAATTCTTTACCCTGAACCACCAGGGGAGAGAGCTCTTGGTAATTTGACAGCAATTTTTGATATTCCTTGGCTTGTTGACACATCAGCCATATCTCTGCCATCCTGTTCGCATGGCATTCTCCCTCTGTGCATGTCTGTTTCTGTGTCCCAATTCTCCATTTTTATTAAGAAACCAGTCATATTGATTCAGGCTTCCCATGTGACTCAGTGTTAAAAAAAAAAAAAGAAAAAACCTGCCTGTCAATACAGGAGATGCAGGAGTGTCATGTTTGATCCCTCAGAAATGGGATCCCACTTCAGTACTCCATACTAGAGTTGCCGTATTTTGCAACTCCAGTTGCCAAAAGGAAATGGCAAGCCACTCCAGTATTATTGCCTGGGAAATCCCATGGACATAGGAGTCTGGCAGGTTACAGTCTATGGGGTCGCAAAGAGTTGGACATGACTGAGCACAGCACAGCAGCAGCATATTGATTCAGGGCCCCCTTCCCGCTCCCCTGTGACCTCATCTTAACTATGTCTTCAATGTCCTATTTTTTTTTAATTTTTTTCTAAATTTAATAAATGGTACAAAGCACAATGCCATAAACATTAACAGTTAAAATATCACCAAATGAAAAAAATACTATAGAATACACAGTTGCAAAAAGCTACATTAAGTTATTTTACAACTGCCTCAAGCTGCAAAAAGAAAAAAAAAAAAAAAACAATGCTTTACCTAAGTTATCCCGCTCTCACAATAATGCCATTTATATTATAAACCACGAGCTCCCTATCAAAAGATGGGAACTGCTTTTGTTAATTCATATATATATATATGACTGTATCACTTTGCTGTACACCTAAAACAAACACAACACTATGTCCTATTTATAAATGAGGTCACTTTCTGCAGTATCAGGGGTTTGGACTTCAACATGTCTTATGTTGGTTGGGGGGACATAATTCAACCTACACTATTTACCATATGTTACTTTTATGTCACAATGCATCACTGAGCTTTGCCAATAACTGGATGTGTGGCTGTCCTGAGCAACCAGGAGACTGGGTACAAGTGGGCAGATTTCTTGCAGATGTAACGGTGCTCCTTGGAAAATGGTCAGAGCACATGTGGTAGCACATATGGTGACAATTGTGCTTGGAATAAAAAGTCTCTTGAATATGAAACCTGAATTAAAACCACAGCCATACAATTCTTTCTTTCTCTTTTTCTTAGGTGGTGTTGAGTTTTCATTGCTGTGCATGGGCTCTCTCTAGCTGTGTTTTGCAGGCTTCAGTAGTTGCAGCTCTGGAGCTCTGTGCTCCTGGCTTCTGGAGCACAGGCTTAATAGTTGTGACACCTGGACTTAGTTGATCCCCTGTCCCCTGCATTGGCAGGCGAATTTTTAACCACTGGACCATCAGGAAGGTCCCTGCAATTCTTAATAAAGTGGACAAAAAAATTATACTTGAAATTGATCTCTTAAACTTTGCTTAAGAAAGTCATTAGCTATGATCAACTTTAAGTATATGTGTATATAGGTATTATTTATGTGTCTATGGGTGTGTAGGGATATATGTCGGAGAAGGCAATGGCAACCCACTCCAATACTCTTGCCTGGAAAATCCCATGGACCGAGGAGCCTGGTGGGCTGCAGTCCATGGGGTCGCTAAGAGTGGGACACGACTGAGCGACTTCACTTTCACTTTTCACTTTCATGCATTGGAGAAGGAAATGGCAACCCACTCCTGTATTCTTGCCTGGAAAATCCCAGGGATGGGGAGCCTGCTGGGCTAAGGTCTATGGGGTCGCACAGAGTCGGACATGACTGAAGCGACTTAGCAGCAGCAGCAGGGATATATGTAGATATATAGATGTGTGTAGATATGTATATATATGTCCACTCCTATATTTTTATGCATGATTTATTTATGTTTTTGAATGTTCACTGTTCTCTAATTGCTATATTTTTATTGATAATTACATTCACTCCTTTTTAAATTGACTGTGACAGAATTAACGATCTTGCAGTTGCAACATGAAAATGTTTGCCTACTGAAATATTTTTGGTTATTGACAAATTTTTGGTTATTTATAAATTTTTAAAGAAAATTTTTAATAAATTTTTAGGAAAAAGAAATTTTATAAATTTTTAAGAATTAATAATTTTTAAGAAATTTATAAATTTCTTAAAATTTTATAATTTTTTAAAAATTTTGTTTTATAAGAATTTAAAATTCATAAATTAAAAAAAATTAAATTTATAAGTTTTTAAGAAAGACACCCTGAATTATAGAGGGTTGATGCGTGGTTTTAATAACAGCCTGAGGGAAGAAGGACACAAAGATAGACTCCTCATGATTAGAGTTTTTTGTTTTGTTTTCAAGTACTGCAAACTCCCTTTCTGACTTGCAAAGTATGAAGGTTTCTCATAAAATAGCTTCATCTCTCCCAACTATCGTAGTAGAGGAAGGCCTACTTTTTAGAGTAATTTTAGGTTCATAGCAAAATTGAGCAGAAACTACAGAGATTTCTCAATACTCCCTGCCCCCACACAAGCATAGCTCTCCCCACCATCAATATTGCCCACTAGAGGGTGATATTTGTTACAACAGATGAACTTACTACATTAGCACATCATAATCACTCAAAGTCCATGGTCTCCATTACAGTTTACTTTTGGTATTGCATATTCTGTGCATTTGAACAAATGTATGATGACACATATCCACCATTGTAACATCATACAGAATCGTTTCACTGCCCTAAAAATCCTCTACGCTCTGCCTTTTGATCCCTCCCTTTCCCCCCTTTCATGTTTCCCTATATCCATCCCACTTTGAAGGTAAGTCAGCCATTTCCTATTCATTTTGTCTTCCAGATACAAACCAATATATATATCAACAAGATCATATTGTATATGATGTTCCTTATCTTAAAAAAATAATAATAATAAATAATGGAAATATTTCCAATACATATAATTTTTTTAAAAAAATTAACCTTCACACAAATCCAGTAGACTTTCAGTAAACTTTCTTTTCAATGGCTTCAGAACACTGCTAGAAAAAATTCTGATTGGTAAATTTGGGGGAATTTTTACTGCTGTGTTCTAGCTGCACCCCATAATAGGATGTTGTATGGAATTTCTCTTTTGAACTCTCAAATGATCATTAGAATTCTAAAACAAGTAGGTTCTAAGCAACCTATATTCTTGTTAACTAAAATAAAGACACAGCCTGAAGGTTGAGAGTCATGTGGCTGGGAGGCAGCATCTCAAGTAGCCCTGAGAAACTGTTCTGAGGAGGCAGGGGAGAGAGGAAGAATCAAGTTATATAGAAGATTGCAACAAAGGGGACAGATAGTCTGAACATCAAAGATTATTGTTAATTAAAGAAAACCAGATATCTCAAGATAAGGAATGTAGCTTTCTTTTATCTATAAGAAGATGCAAGTGTCTGGGCTCACTGAACTCATTCCTTTCATATGAATCTCAGCTATCTAGCACCAGCATCCTGCATTTTCATATTTCCCAACCTTCCATCTATAGGGAGTGGCAGCAGCTGTATTGCAGCATTGTTCTCCATTTGGGGGGCCCTCTAGTCTCAGCAATTCACATTTGGAAGGCCAGAATCATGGGTGGCTCTAACATTCTTATTTATAGTTATGGCAGGAGATATTCTATTTCACATTCTAAAGAGAGCCGTCAGTGTGTGGAGGACCTTTCTCACACCTTACAAGTAGTCATAAGAATCCTCCTTGCCTCCTCTATGAGTCAAAAATTTCTCACCATACTCCTCTCTTTAGTCTTTACTCTGAGATTATTGATTGGAAGGACAACAGAGAGCAGTTGCAGGAAGCAGGAGTGAGAGCTCTCAGAAGTTCAGGGTTATAGGGAATAAATAGGCTTTGTCTCACTCTCCAGACTCCAGGAAGTCTGAGTGAGTGGAGCTCTGTGAGAATTACGTGAGAGATAGGGATGCTTATAAGGAGAGTTGTGTATCTTAGTCTCCAGGTCAATGGCTGCTGAAATGTGAACGTTATGTGAAGATCTGGAGTGGGAAGAAATGTGGGCAAGTTGTTCTTGGGAGAGCTTGGCCTGTGTCCCTGAGTGTCTGCAGGATGATGGTAGCATGCCTGCCTACTCAGTCATGTCTGACACTTGGTGACCGCATGGACTGTAGCCCACCAGGCTCCATGGATTCTCCATATAAGAATATTGGAGTGGGTTGCCAAGCCTCCTCCAAGGGAATGATGATAAACTGGTGCCTATTTCTTATATGGAAATTTTACAAAGATTGAAACTTACTAGATAATCCTGCTCTAGTAGGGATAGTTCATACTTTGGTGTCATGTTCCTGGGAAGCTAAGAATGAAAGGATTATATCATTGTACAGTGAAGAAGAGGATCTCAACAGTTTCTGGTGGTCTACCCAAAGTTAGGTGAAAGATAAAGCCATGTGGTCCTGAAGGGAGACTCTTTCTCTGAGAGCATTTGCAGTAACAGGTGAAGCCAGGATAGAGCTGAGTATCACCCTAAGGAATCATGGAGATCTTTATGGTCTTGTTGCAGAAGAAACAAAAATCTAGAACCCATCAGAGATATCTCCTGGTAATCAAGAGTTTGCTAATTCTTCAGGGAGATCTTTTGTCCTCTATTTCTCATCCCAAAAAAGTTAGCCTTGGAAGAGGAGGGAGTGAGAGGTACATCAGAAGTGGATTAATTCATTCTCACACTCCAGAATGCTTGAGTAGAAGATGTGAGTGAGCAGATCACTCAACTGTGTACTGAGTTAACTGCCTTGCCCTGGCCCAAATGAGTAGATAGGGTAAAATTTGAATGTAATTTGGAGTTATCGACTGGGTTATATTTTATTTTTCAGAACCTGAGTACAGTTCTGGATTCTGCTTAGGATATCTGTAAAAGGTGGAGAAGACAGTTTTGATGAAGACGATAAGATTAAATAAAGCTGGTTTATGGAAATATCCCATAACTGAGGCTGTTGCACAAACTGGATTAGCTTCTCTTAAGGCAAAGTCATATCTATGTACCAGTTCAAATCAACTTGTTCCTCAGGGTACATCTCAGAAAATAGTACTATTTTCTCTAGGATGAGTTACTTCTACCTTTGATTTCATATGGTAATCTGAAGATCAGTGATGCCCTATAAGTGAAGAAGGTTTCATAGAAGGAAATGATATAGGAAAATGTTGCTTCGTATCAACCAAAAGTGATATTCTTTTTGATATGATAGTCCACTGAAGACTCAATAAAAGAGTAAATAAAAGAAGCAAATATGATGGCGTGGGAGTACATAGAGTTCACTAAGTCCCACAAACACATCAAAAATGCATCTACATGTGAAACAATTGTCACAGAAAATGAACTAAAAATTGGCATAAGAATTCTCACACAACCAAAGATGCAAGAATGGTATCATGAAAACCAAGTAGGACCGGAAAAAAGGCATTGGGTCAGGACCTGAACCCTGGTAGGAATTTTAAGGAAGAGAAGTTCTATATAAGTGAACCTCTAAACTAGGTAGTGAGCCGATCAAGGTATAATCTGGACCTTGCAGCCCTTGGGTCTGAGCAGAAGCAATAGGTCACATGAGACAGAAAGAAAGTCTGAGACAGATAAGAGGTCTGAAGAAGCTTAGACTCTATTCATGAGGAATGCATGCATCCTGACATGCTAACAAGCAGGGTGGAGAAAACCTTGCACTTGTGGCTGCTGCCTCACTGAACTTCCCAACCCAAAGGGGTGAACATCCCATTTTACGGATCCAAAATGCAGTTTTCCATGGAAGAATCAGTTTACATTCTCATCAACAGTTCATGAAGATTCTCTTTTATGCACATCCTTGTAAACACTTGTTATTTCTTGTCATTTTGGTAATAGTTATTGTGACAGGTGTGAGGTGATATCTTACTGTTTTGATTTACATTTCTCTAATGATAAGTGACGTTGAGCATTATTTTTTCAAGTCCCTGTTGGCCATCTGTATGTCTTCTTTGGAAAAATGTCTATTCAGGTCCTGTCATTTCTTAATTAGATTGTTTGTTTTGATGTTGAGTTATACCCGTTATTTGTACATTTTGCAAATTAATCTATCAGATATATTGTTTACAAGTATCTTCTCTCATTCAGTGGGCAGTCTTTTCATTTTATTGATAATTTTCTTTACTTCTTAAAACCATTTTAGTTTGATGTAGTCCCATTTGTTTATTTTTTTCTTTTGCTTTCTTTGCCTAAGGAGACATATCCAAAGAAATATTGCTAAGACAGATGTAAGAAAGTGTACTTCCTATGCTTACTCTAGAATTTTTACGGTTTCATGTCTTATCCATTTTAGTTTATTTTTGTGCAGGGTGCAACAAAGTAGCATGCAGCTTGCAAGTTTTCCCAACACTATTTATTGAAGAAGTTGTCTTCCCACTCCTTGTATATTCTAGCCTCCTTTGTTCTATATTAATTGAACATATAAGTATGTGTTTGTTTCTGGGCTTTCTATTCTGTTCCATCCACGTATGTGTCTGTTTTTGTGCCAGTACCATAGTCTTTTGAGTATTATAACTTTGTAATGTAAGTTTGAAACCAGGAGCCATAATACCCCCAGTATTCATTCTTCTTTCTCAAGATTGTTTTGGTTCTTTGAGATCTTTTGCGTTTCCAAACAAACTTTGGAAATTTTTATTTTAGTTCTTTTTTTTTTTTTTTTTTGAGCTTGCATTAAGTGTATACAGTGCTTTGTATAGGTATGGTTATTTTAACAATATTAACTCTTTCAGTCTATGAACACAATGTATCTTTCTGTTTGTTTGTGTTCTCTATAATTTCTTTTAGTGAAGTAATGTGAAGTGAAAGTCATTCAGTCCTGTCCGACTCTTTGCGACCCCATGGACTGTATAGTCCCAGGAATTCTCCAGGTCAGAATACTGGAGTGGGCAGCTTTTCCCTTCTCCAGGGGATCTTCCCAATCTAGGAGTTGAACCCAGGTCTCCCACATTACAGGCAGATTCCTTAACAGCCAAGCCACAAGGGAAGCCCAAGAATACTGGAGTGGGTAGCCTATCCCTTCTCCAGTGGATCTTCCTGACCCAGGAATCAAACCAGGGTCTCCTGCATTGTAGGTGGGTTCTTTACCAACTGAGCTATGAGGGAAGCCCCCAATTTCTTTTATCAGTCTCTTATAGTTCTGTGAGTATAGGTCTTTTACTTCCAAAGTTAATAGAAAAAAACAATAAATATCAAAGCAGAAATAAAATAGAGCCTTGAAAAAATAGAAAAGGTCAATGAAACTAAGAATTGGTTCTTTAAAAAGATAAAACTAATAAACCTTTAGTCACACATCAAGATGAAGAGCCAAAATAAATAAAAATTAGAAATAATATAAATATTAATAGATAATGAGAAATTATAATTTGTTATAACTGATTTCACAGAAGTACAAAGAACAATCATATATGGCATTAAAATATAACCTAGAAAAATGGCCAAATTTCTAGAAATGTATACTCTCTCTAGAATGAATAAGAAAAAAATAAAAAACTATTAACAGACCAATGACCAGAAATGAAATTGAATAAATACTAAAAAAAAAAAACAAAAAAACAAAACACAAAAACAAATACAATTCCTAACAGTTCCAGGGCCAGATGTATTCACAGGTGAATTCTACCAAAAATTTAAAGAAAATTTAACACCTATCCTTCTTAAACTATCCCAAAAAATTATTGAGGGAGAAACACTCTTGAACTCATTCTACAAGGCCAGCACCACTTTGATACAAAACCAGAAAAGACATCACAAAAAAGAAAATCACGGTCAATAACTGATGGATTAAAAATGTAAGAAATCCTCAACAAAATATTATCAAACTGATTTCAACAATACATTAAAAAAATCACACACCGTGAACAAGTGGGATTTATCACAGTGATAAAATCATGATTCAATATTCACAAATCAATATACTACATTAACAAACTGAAGAATAAAAAGACATAGTCATCTCAATAGATGCAGAAAAATCTTGTGAAAAAGTTCAGCACCATTTATGACAAAAATCTCCAGAAAGTGGATATAAAGAACATACCTCAACACAATGAAGGCCATATATGACAAGCTGACAAGTAACATACTCAGTGATGGAAAGTAGATCTGTAACAAGGATACCTACTCTTGCCACTTTTGTTCAATATAGTGTTGGAAGTTCTAGTCACAGCAGTGTGACAAGAAAAAAGTAAATAAAAGGAATCCATATTGGGAAAGAATAAACAAATCTGTCAGTGATTATAGATGGCATAATACTATATATCAAAAATCCAAATATACCACCAAAAAGAAAAGACAAACAAACAAACAAAAAAATTAGAACTCATGAATACATTCAATAAGGTTGCAAGATCAAAATAAATATACACAAATCTGTTGTGTTTCTCTACATTAACAAAAAACTATCAGAAAGAGGAAAAAAATCTCATTTACAATTGCATCAAGAATAATAGAATATCTTGGACTAAATCTATTCTGTTCTTCATTAATTTTTTCTATCTTCTAATTTTGTGTTTAATTTACTTCTTTCACTCAGAGTGGAAATTTAGGTTACTGATATAAACTGCTTTTTCTCTTTTTTAATATCAAAATTTATAAATGTCAATTTCTCTCTGAGCAATGCTTTATTTGTATCCTATATGTTTGGATATGTTGTATTTTTATTTTCATGCATCTCGAAGTATTTCCTAATTTTTTCAGGATTTTTAATTTTCTCCTTTTGCTTTTCAAGACTATTTTGTTTATTGCACTTGTTTGTGAGTTTTCCACATTTCCTTTGTTACTGACTTTTAATTTAGTTCCATTGTTGTCAAAGAGCATACTTTGAATGATTTCAGTCCTTTTAAATTTATTGAAATTTGTTTTATGGTCAACCATATGGTCTATCTTGGAAAATGTTTCATATGCATGTCAGAAGAATATGTATCCTGCTGTTGTTTAATGCAGTATTCTATAGATATCTTTTAGGTCTCATTGGTTTATAGTGCTGTTCAAAATTTTAATTTTCTTGTTGATCTTCTGTTAAGTTGTCATATCCGTTACTTAAAGTGGGGCATTGATATCTCCAACTAATATTACTGACTTGTTCATTTCTCTCTTAAATGTTTTCAGATTTTTTTTCTTTATGTATCTTGATTTTCTCATCTTAGGTGCATATACCTTTAATTGTCTCCCTGAAATATTGACTTTTTAAATACTATAATGCATTCTTCATTTTGCTCTACTTTCCCATATGTACTATATCGTTTTGTTCTCTGGGTTCATTTACCAGCTTCTTTTGCATTGGGTGGATGTCTATGCTTTAAACTATTAATGATTAAAATAATTTTTGACTATGTATTTTAAAGTTTTTCTTAGTCATTGTTCTAAGGGTTGCCATCTACACATAACTTATGATCGTCTACTTCAAATTTACATTGAATTAATTCTAGGTACAGATACTTTGGGCTTCCCAGGTGGCTCAGTGATAAAGAACCCACCTGCAAATGCAGGAGACATAAGAGACACCGGTTCAATTCCTGGGTCAGGAAGATCCCCTGGAGGAGGGCACGGCAACCTGCTTCAGTATCTTGCCTGGAGAATGCCATGGACAGAGGAACCTGGTTGGCTACAGTCTCAGTTCAGTTCAGTCGCTCAGTCGTGTCCGACTCTGCATCCCCACAAACTGCAGCATACCAGGCTTCCCTGTCCATCACCAACTCCCGGACCTTGATCGAACTCATTCCATTGAATCGGTGATGCCATCCAACCATCTCATCCTCTGTCGTCCCTTCTTCTCCTGCCTTCAATCTTTCTCAGCATCAGGATTTTTTCAAATGAGTCAGTTCTTCTCATCAGGTGGCCAAAGTATTGAAGTTTCTGCTTCAGCATCAGTCCTTCCAATAAATATTCAGGACTGATTTCCTTTAGGACTGACTCGTTTGATCTCCTTACTGTCCAAGGGACTCTCAAGAGTCTTCTCCAACACCACAGTTCAAAAGCATCAATTATTTGGTGCTCAGCTTTCTTTATAGTCCAACTCTCACATCCATACATGACTACTGGTAAAACCATAGCTTTATTAGACGGATCTTTGTTGGCAAAGTAATGTCTCTGCTTTTTAATAAGCTGTCTAGGTTGGTCATAGCTTTTCTTCCAAGGAGGAAGCATCTTTTAATTTCATGGCAGCAGCCATGATCTGCAGTGATTTTGGAGCCCCCCAAAATAGTCTGTCACTGTTTCCATTGTTTCCCCATCTATTTGTCATGAAATGATGGGAGCAAATGCCATGTCTTCATTTTTTGAATGTTGAGTTTTAAGCCAACTTTTTCACTCTCCTTTTTCACTTTCATCAAGAGGCTCTTTAGTTCTTCTTCACTTTCTGCCATAAGGGTGGTGTCATCTGCATATCTGAGGTTATTGATGTTTCTCTCAGCAATCTTGATTCCACCTTGAGCCTCATCCAGCCCAGCATTTCACATGATGTACTCTGCATGTAAGTTAAATAAGCAAGTTGACAATATACAGCCTTGATGTACTCCTTTCCAATTTGGAACCTGTCTGCTGTTACATGTCTGGTCTAACTGTTGCCTCTTGACCTGCACACAGATTTCTCAGGAGGCAGGTCAGGTGGTCTGATATTCCCATCTCTTGAAGAATTTTCAAGTTTGTTGTGATCTTCACAGACAAAGGCTTTGGTGTCAATTAAGCGGAAGCTTATGCTTTTATGTTATTCTCTTGCTTTTTCTATGATCCAGTGCATGTTGGCAATTTGATCTCTGGTTCTTCTGCCTTTTCTAAATCTAGCTTGAACATCTGGAAGTTCACATCTGGGCTACAGCCTGCAGGGTTGCAAAGAGTAGGACACAACTTAAGTGACTCAGCACATAGATAATTTACTCTTGTATAGTTCTTTCTTCTGTGAGTATTATGTCTACATATGTTATGCTTAAAAAACATATTTTGATAATTATTATTTATAATTATATAATTTAATGAAGCTGAGACAAAAAAGAGAGCAAGTATATACTTCTAGGTTTTCTTATATTAATCTTCTTACTTGCTATTTGTGCTTCTCTTTTTTTTCTTCCAATGGAGCTGAGTTACTAGTATTCTTTTCTATATATTTTCAATGTAGCTTTGTTTTCATCTTCTTGCTTTTTAATATTTTGTCAAATATATTACAGTATACAGTTTATATGTTATAGGACCAATAATACTAGATAGATACATAAACATTCAAAATCATCTAAGAAAGAAAAAGAAATATGCAATTATATTGCCTTTTATAATTATGTACATAATTACCTTTACCAATACTTTTGTGTTTTCTCACCCTGTGGATTTAAATTACTGTCTGGTTTCTTCTGCTTTCAGCCTGAAGAATTTCCTTCAGTGTTTTGTGTAAAACAGATTGGCTAATAACGAGTTCCTTTCACATATAACTGGAAATGACTTTATCTCTCTTTAATTTTTGAAAAATATTTTACATGATGTAAGATTCTTACATGAAATTCTTTCCCTTTCAGTTACTCAAATATGCTTTTCTATTGCCTTCTGCTCTTCACTGTTGTTGTTAAGAAGTTATCTGTTAGCCAATATTATTGCCTTTCCATTATATGTGATGAGTCATTTTTCTCTTGCTGATTTCAAGATATTCTTTTTGTGTCTGGTTTTCGATATTTAGAGAATGATATGTCTGAGTGTAGTTCTCAGTCCCCCAAACTCAGAAAATCTATTTAATATTTAGGAAGATGTTTTGATCCATGACAACTATTCCAGGAAGGGCTTTTAGGTCCAATGAGCTGCACCTTTGCCCTCTTGATCTCATTTTTACTTAAAATGTGTTGGATTTTTTAAAAATACCTCATTAACCCTAATTCTAGGAACTACACTGATCATTGTGAGCAAGTCACTCAACATTTCTCACCTACAGAAATAAGAACAATTGAAGTTTCTTCAATTTTTCTTTAAATCAGAGGATTAGTTGCCTGTACATGAAGCAATTTCAACATGCTTTCATCTGATCGTGAGTGGGAATTTGAAAATAGTTTACAAATGCATATTCTTTTCATATTTTGAAATTTGAAAGAATTTTATATGTGGTGTAGATCTCTGTCATTTTGATCACTTGATTCTATGGGTGCTCTCCTAAACAGCACAATTAGAAAATCCAAGCTGCCTTTAGTAAATCACGTGAAGTCACTTCTAGGTGAGGCAATTTGTATCCGAAGTTGTAATTCAAGATTTGGTATATGAAAATGTAAACTGACCCTAGAATTTTCCCCTTATATCTTAGTTGAAATAATTCTAGTTTGTTCAAGGAGCTAAGTGACATAGTTTTATGAAAAAGATCATTGTTAGCCTCCCAACTAATCAATTTCTTTCTTGTGGGGAAACAGTACATCCTTGATAACAGCTCTCCAAGGTCCCAGAGAACCCCATGACTATCTAAGTGAAAGTAGCTTTTTTCTCCTTAAGACACCTATGTTAGAGTTTATGTATGGGTAACCCAAAGAAAATACTCAAAAAAAGTACCAATGGTACTTTTTTTCAATATTAAAATATACTGCAATCAGTCTATGAAATATCACAACATCAAGTGTAATATGAATGGTTGCAACTTTAATGAAAAATTAATTACGCCATCTAGCAATAAATTTGGAGACAATTATTTTAAAGTGTTATTGGACTTTAACAAATTGCAATCATATTGAGGCTATGAATAAAACAACAGTAAAGTTTGCTAAATAGCATCATAAAATTCTGGATACATACTTCATTGGATATGGAACTCCTTATTCATGTAAGTGATAATAAATGAGGTAACACTATGCTCCAATTACTCTATATGAGATGGCACATAAAAATAATTGTATCTAGTTGAATTGATATAAGGTATTTTAAAAATTGCTTTCTATTGCCCCTTCATTCCATCTCAGATAATTTAAGATTTTGTGCTAAATCATTAGTGGTTAATTTAATAGATGTTATATCAATGTATTGGAATAATGTAAACTAAGTAATTTCATCTGAATAGCTTTTTTTTCCCAAAAGCAAGTTCAAAAAAACTTTTTTCCAAAAGCTTTTACTTTTATAGATAAAATTTGACAACTGATGCTTAAGTTTTTAAAAAAATTGATCTCTCCATTTTGCTTGTCTTTATTTGGCCTCAGGATGATCCCTGGCAACTCCAGACCACAGTCAATTGGTGGTTAACATTTTGGTCTATCCCTATTTTATGTTACATAAATATTCTATATTTTTTGAAAATTCCTATTAAAGTTATTTGTATTTTACATTCTTAGTAATTCCATTTTAAAAAGTTAACTCCAGAGGGAGGATAAAGGGAGGAGAGAGGTGGGAGGGGGCTCAGGAAGGGGAACTCATGCACACCCGGGGCAGATTCATGTCAATGTATGGCAAAACCAACCAATATAATATTGTAAAATAATTAGCCTCCAATAAAAAATAAAATAAAAACTAAAATAAAAAGTTAACTCAGTATTTTTAATTTTAGAAGTAATTGCTTAGCCTAGTGTAAGCATACTTGCCTTATTATTTGTTGAGGAAAGTTTTCAATATATCTATGGAAAGTTTTGTGGTGTGAAAGATTTGGAATATGAAAAACTGGTCTTCATCTGGAATCTAATCCATTCAATAAAGAACTTCAACCACTGTAGAACTCAATGCATCTGCATAAATGAAAATCAATTGAATTGATTTTGACAGACTTGCTCTACTGACTTCAATTCAAAACTCAATTACACATAGTGTTCCAGAATAAGATAATTACAGTGACCAACAGAAGCAGAGTTTTATTTAATTTTGCAAAGGTCTTGCATTGTTTGAGTTTTCAGTGAAATGAAAATGTTTTAATTTAATCACTTATAGTATGAATCTATAATATGCTTATACTTGGCAAGTGCAAAGAAATCTATTTTTCCACTGATGTGAGAAGAATATAGATGGACAATTACCAGCACTAATGGTTCAGCTCTTTTTCTCCAGACATTTGCAGCATGTACGCTTTCTGTCCAAAGGATTCTGATGGGTCATTTTCTGGATAATTTGACATCAACAATCCAGCAATATGAAAGGAAAGGTCTGAGATATAGATGCTTTTTCCCATTTTGAGGAAAGCCCAGTGGAAAGAAAGAAGGCAGGAGATTTAATCTTACCATCTTATAAAATTGCTACTGACACAGTAGATTCCTTTTCTATCAGTTGCTTTCAGTACAATATGTAATGTTGCTTAAAACTGCTCCTGATATAACAAACAAACAACTAAAACCTCTGGACTTTTCGGGTTCAGTTGTCTGGAAAATGTGGTATAAGCTATGTACTTTTCTAAGTATAAAATGGAGATGATTTACTACCTAAATGGCATTTTCTGTGTAAATGACATGACCACACACCTCTGCTAAGACCTAAGATGTTAATGTGGGCCAAAGCATGTCCAATGTAGGGAGAAAGAACCTGGGAAGCCTCATTAAGGAGCCTTGATTACCTGGAAATGTCTTATTTTCCCTTCACTTTTTAAAGTTTTGCTAGGTACAGGTTTCTTGATCCACAGGGTTTTCTTTTAGTACTTTGAATATGTCACTGCAAAGTCTTCTGGCCTTCAATGCTTCTAATAAAAAGTCCATTGTTAATCTTATTGAGATTCTCTTGTACATTAAAAGTCATTTTTTCTTTCTGCTTTCAAAATTTTCTGTCTTTGGCTTTCTATAATTTGAGTATTATATGTCTAAATGAAGATTTTGTTGTGTTAGGGACAATTTTATTGTGCTGGAGGAGTTGAAAATTAATGTTTTCCATCAAATCTGGAAAGATTCCAGTCATAATTTCTTCAAATAAATTTTCTGTCTTTTTCTCTCTCTCCTCTTCTGAATTTTTCATTGTTTACATGGGTATATGTTAATGGTACTCCATGCTTCTTTAAGACTCTGTTCATTTCTCTTTATTTTTTCTTTCCATTCTATTGATAGGTAATCTCTATTGATTGATCCTAAGATGACACCACCCTTATGGCAGAAAGTGAAGAGGAACTCAAAGGCCTCTTGATGAAAGTGAAAGAGGAGAGTGAAAAGGTTGGCTTGAAGCTCAACATTCAGAAAACAAAGATCATGGCATCTGGTCCCATCACTTCATGGGAAATAGGTGGGGAAACAGTGGAAACAGTGTCAGACTTTATATTTTGGGGCTCCAAAATCACTGCAGATGCTGATTGTAGCCAGGAAATTAAAAGATGCTTACTCCTTGGAAGGAAAGTTATGACCAACCTACATAGTATATTAAAAAGCAGAGACATTGCTTTGCCAACAAAGCTCCATCTAGTCAAGGCTATGGTTTTTCCCATGGTCATGTATGGATGTGAGAGTTGGACTGTGAAGAAAGCTGATCGCCGAAGAATTGATGCTTTTGAACTGTGGTGTTGGAGAAGACTCTTGAGAGTCCCTTGGACTGCAAGGAGATCCAACCAGTCCATTCTAAAGGAGATCAATCCTGGGTGTTCATTGGAAGGACTGATGCTAAAGCTGAAACTCCAATACTTTGGCCACCTCATGCAAAGAGTTGACTCACTGGAAAAGAGTCTGATGCTGGGAGGGATTGGGGGTGGGAGGAGACGGGGACAACAGAGAAGGAGATGGCTGGACGGAATCACCAACTCGATGGACATGAGTTTGAGTGAACTCCGGGAGTTGGTGATGGATAGGAAGGCCTGGCGTGCTGTGATTCATGGGGTCGCAAAGAGTTGGACACGACTGAGCGACTGAACTGAACTGAACTGAATGCATGTTTTGTTTTTGTTTTTATTTCTGGTGGCTCAACCCTTTTGTTGAACCCTTATAGGGTTGTTTTTGTTTAAATTATTGTATTTTGCTAATTGGAGACGGAAATGGCAACCCACTCCAGTATTCTTGTCTGAAAAATTCCATGGACAGAGGAGCCTGGTGGGTTACAGTCCAAGGGTTGCAAAAGAGGTGAATATGACTTAGAGACTAAACAACAATTTTCTAAATAGACTGCTTCAAACAATTGGTCTGCAAAGAAGACTCAGACTTTAATATCCCAGACTTTAATCTTCAGACTATCAGAGTGATGAAATATTCATAATATGAAAGGAACTGAGAGATTATTTAGGACAATATCCCCACTTTATATACAAGATAAATAAGAAAATAAAGATAGGAAATAAAAGACAATGATTTCTTTATCTAAGAATGATACAGCTGAGAAATTTCAGAGACTAAACTTATATTCATCAGTCATAAATAAAATGAGATGACCATTCCAACATATAATACACTAGGGGCTATGACACATACACAAATTATTAGCATAAAAATAGAAAGTCATTTATGAAATAAGACAACAATAATATTAAAAAACACTTCGCATTACACTTACTTCATCTGTTTATTCATTTAGCAAAAACTTTCTGAACATCTACTATGTATTTGTAACTTACAAAAAATAACAGCTAATATTTGAACCTTTACTAATCTTCTGAATACTGTTTTAAGCACTCTGTACCTCTAACATATAACAGGTACTCTTATAATCTCAGTTTAGATGGGAGAACCAAACCACCAAGAGGTTAATAGTAACAGCATCATGTAGCACTAATTTAGGCCAGGTACAACTATAAGTTGGCTTCCCTGGTGGCTCAGTGGTAAAGAATCCACCTGCCACTGTAAGAGACTCAGGTTCAACCCCTAGGTCAGGAAGACCCCCTGGAGAAGGAAATGGCAACCCACTCCAGTATTCTTGCCTGAGAAATCCCATGGACAGAGGAGGCTGGAAGACTGCAGTCCATGGGGTCACAAAAGTCAGATTCAACTTAGCAATTAAACAACAACAGCTGTTATAAGTATTCATTTAGTCTTCATAATAAAGTTCTGAGGTAAGTCTTGCTATTTTATTATTATTCTTGTTTGCATTTAACAGATGAGGAACTAAATCACAGATAAATTACATAATCTATATAAGAGCAGCCATGAAATTCAAAGACACTTACTCCCTGGAAGGAAAGCTATGACAAATCTAGAGAGCATATTAAAAAGCAGAGACATCATTTCACCAGCAAAGGTCCATATGAGTCAATGTTATGGTTTTTCCAGTAGTCATGTGTGGATGTAAGAGTTGGACCATAAAGAAGACTAGGCACCAAAGAAATGATGCTTTTGAATTGTGGTGTTGGAGAAGACTCTTGAGAGTCCTTTGGACTGCAAGGAGATCAAACCAGTCAATCCTAAAGGAAATCTACCCTGAATATTTGTTGGAAGGACTGACGCTGAAGCTGAAGCCTCAGTAGTTTGGCCACCTGATGCAAAGACCCAATTCATTGGAAAAGACGCTGATGCTGGGAAAGATTGAATGCAAAAGGGAAAGGGGACAGTAGAGGATGAAATGGTTAGATAGCATCACTGCCACAATGGACATGAATTTGAGCAAACTCTGCGTGATAGTGAAGGACAGGGAAATCTGGTGTTCTGCAGTCCATAGGGTCACAAAGAGTCGGACATGACTTAACAACTGAACAACAATACAACAATAAGAGCAGACATGCAGGAAGTGGCAGAGTTGCCATCTAAACCCCAGAATCTGGCTTCCTAAGTTTACCATGTAGCAACCATGATACACCATGCTTGTGCTCCTAACAGCTATGATATGCCGTACCTGGGCAATGGCTGTCTGTCTGGTAAATTATTTTCCCAAGCTGCTGTAAAAATGTACCCGAAAATCTGTTTAAAATAACAGATATTTATTGTCTCCCAGTTCTGGAGGGCAAAATTCTGAAATTAAGGTCTCAGCAGGGCCATGATACCTCTGAAGCCTCGAGGAGAAGGTCCTGCCTTTCCTCTTTGTCTCTGTTAGCCCCAAGCATTCTTTGTCTTGTTGTAGCATAGCTCCAATTTCTGTTTCCATGTTCATGTTGCTATTACCCTTCTGTGTGTCTTTCTCCTTTTTTGTATAAAGACACCTAGTGAATCATCAGATTGGGATAGGAGCCCACGCTATTCCAGTATGGCCTCACCTTGAAAGTGAAAAGTGAAAGTAGCTCAGTCATATCCAACTCTTTGCAACCCCATGGACTATACAGTCCATGGAATTCTCCAGGCCAGTATACTGGAGCAGGTAGCCTTTCCCTTCTCCAGGAGATCTTCCCAACCCAGGAATCGAACCGGCATCTCCTACATTGCAGGTGGATTCTTTACCAAATGAGCTAACAGGGAAGCCACATGGTCTCACCTTAACTCAGCCAAATACATTTTCAACAACCCAATTTCCAAAGGAGATATTGTGAGGTATTGAGGGTTAGGACTTCATCATAATTTTGTGGGGACACAGCTCAAACCATGTTTTTCGGTCTTGGTGACCCCACGGACTGCAGCATGGCAGGCTTCCCTGTCCTTCACTATCTCCTGGAGCTTGCTCAAACTCATGTCTCATCCTCTGTCACCCCGTTTTCCTGTACTCAATTTTTCCCAGCACCAGGGTCTTTTCCAATGATCTGGCTCTTTGCATCAGGTGGCTAAACTATTCAATCCATAACCACTACAGACTCATAATCTCCCTCTGGTAAAGTAAACAAAAGTGCACACAAACACACACACAAATACACACATACACAAACAATTACACTATTTCAAAAATTTGATAGGGTTCCATTTGTTCTACTTTCCATCATTTTGTATTTTTATTGTGGTAAGTGCACTTAATATGATGTCTACCCTGTTAACAAATTTTAAAATGCACAATCAGTTCAGTTCAGTTCAGTTCAGTCGCTCAGTCGTGTCCGACTCTCCGCGAACCCATGAATCAGAGCATGCCAGGCCTCCCTGTCCATCACCAACTCCCGGAGTTCACTCAAACTCATGTCCACAGAGTCGGTGATGCCATCCAGCCATCTCATTCTCTGTCGTCCCCTTCTCCTCCTGCCCCTAACCTACCCTATTGTTAATTCTAGGCACTATGTTTATACAGTAGATCTCTGAAACTTATTCATCTTACATAACTGAAAGTTCATACCCATAAAATCAAGAAATTAATATGTTTAGAAGCTGAAAAAAAAATTGATACATTCTCTGTCCTAATGAAACCCCTGCCCTTAGTTTTGATTGGTCTACATATACAAGTCAAAAGAAAGGAAAACTGTAATTTCCATGCATTTCACGTATTTATCATTTTTTATGCTTCTAAAGAATCTTTATAGATACCAAATTTGTGGCTTTCTTAGTTTATTGCTGTATGTTTCGTGGATCTTTTAATTTATATTATATTATTATTAGATATTTAGGAATTTCAACCAAGATATTAAGATATGATTAGTGTTTTCTAAAATATATTTCTAAAATTTATGCTTAGGATATATTTTTAGGAGTAAGGTTTAATAAATAAGTACATTTTGTAAACTAATGAAATACTATTGTATCCTAGTTGATGAAAGAGGAGAGTAAAAAGGTTGGCTTGAAGCTCAACATTCAGGAAACAAATATCATGGCATCTGGTCCCATCACTTCATGGGAAATAGATGGGGAAACAGTGGAAACAGTGTCAGGCTTTATTTTTTTGGGCTCCAAAAATCACTGCGGATGCTGATTGCAGCCATAAAATTAAAAAACGTTTATTCCTTGGAAGGAAAGTTATGACCAAACTAGATAGTATATTAAAAAGCAGAGACATTACTTTGCCAACAAAGATCCGTCTAGTCAAGGCTATGGTTTTTCCCGTGGTCATGTATGGACGTGAGAGTTGGACTGTGAAGAAAGCTGATCGCTGAAGAATTGATGCTTTTGAACTGTGGTACTGGAGCTACTGAATTGAACTGAACTAAACTGATACTATTGTACCAATTTGTATAGTCAGGGGCAAAAGACATTTCCACCTCTTCCAACGTAGATATAAACTACTCGAAAGAAATGGGAACATATGTCCACACAAAAATTAGTACAGATAAGTTTCAGTTCAGTTCAGTTCAGTTCAGTTGCTCAGTCATGTCCGACTCTCCACGACCCCATGAATCACAGCACGCCAGGCCTCCCTGTCCATCACCAACTCCTGGAGGTCACTCAAACTCATGTCCGCAGTCGGTGATGCCATCCAGCCATCTCATTCTCCGTCGTCCCCTTCTCCTCCCACCCCCAACATTTCCCAGCATCAGAGTCTTTTCCAGTGAGTCAGCTCGTTGCATGAGGTGGCCAAAGTATTGCAGTTTCAGCTTTAGTTTCAGTCCTTCCAATGAACACCCAGGACAGCATTATTCATAATAGCCAAAAGTCAGAAGACTCCAAATGATGGTAAACTGATGAATAGACAAAGAAGATAAGGCATATCCATGGACTGGAATATATTTTGGCTATAAAAAGGAATGAAGTACTGATATAGGTTATCACGGGTAAATTTGAAAATATTATGCCAAGTGAAAGAAGCCATACACAAAGAGGCACAAGTGTATGATTTATTTCATGTGAAATATCCAGAAGATAGATGCAAATCCAGAGACACAAAGAGATTAGTGGTTGCTTAATTAAATTAACTAAACCCAATTTCAATTAATTGAGTTTAATTGAAGGGATGGCCAAGAGGGTTTAAAATTAGATTGTGTCAAGGTTGAACAACTCTGTAAATACAAAAAAGCTATTGAATACCCTCAGTGCAAATGGTATCATATTCAATTATGTCCCAATAAAACTGTTAAGAAAACAATATATGGAAAATGATATGAGAGTACAGACAGTACCAATTCTGCCAAAGACACCAAATCAGTAGGGAGAAAGTTAACATAAGCCAAGAAAGGATTTTAATGTGTGCTTCCTTCCCTGTTTAGAAAGAAGATGAGAATAGGAATGCTTGTAATAAGAAATAGTGTTGTTTATTCCACACTAAGTGCTAAATGTTCTCAAAAAAGTCCTTGTGCGGTACGCGAAGACACATGAAGACTGTAAACTCTTGGAGACGTCCTCCTCACCCCAGGATCCCAGCACCTTCATCAGGACCTTCGTCTACACAATAGATGACTAACTGATCTGAGATTGGTATTGCTTTTCCAATTTTATACCTAGCACCGAGTACTAAAAAACAATGAAAAAATAAAGGTACAAATTTTTAGATAATAAAGAATCCACTTATAGGTTAATTGAAAAGTATAGTTTTAGTTCTTTATTCTTGATAAGAAATCAGGAAAATGCTAGACTCCCATAAGAAGTCAGCTCTTCCTACCAAAAAGCTGAAGGTAAAGGGAAATCCTCTTATAAGTGTCCCAAAACACAAAAACAAAAAAAATTAAATTGCATCCCCATCTATCGCAGATTGATCTCTGAGTGGCTCAGTTTGCGAGGTCTCACTGAGAGAATGAGAACAGCACCAAGTGAGGTAACTGGTCCCACTCAGTCTTGGAAACTGAGAAAGAAATTAAAGAAGAAATCAGTGTTGGAGTTCCAGCTGGGTTTATAAATGAGGAAAAGTATTTAAATATGCTGCTCCAGTAGCACTGGCTGACCCTAGAGCACTGCCTTAACTTATTAATAGCAGTTCCTGAATCTTGTTTTTTAATGTAAGTTACTGTGCAGAAACTCTCCACCACCTCTTAAAAAATAGCTTCAAGAGGCTTCATTGTAACCTGAGAGGAATTTAAGAGAAGGGAAAGAGAGCTAGCAGAGAGAGTGTTGGATGAGATGGACATCTGACTGACTGAAAAGTCTTAAAATTCAAATATCCTAGGCTTCCCTGGTGGCTCAGAAGGTAAAGAATCTGCCTATAATGCAGGAGACCCAGGTTCAATCCCTGGGTTGAGAAGATCCCCTGGAGGAGAGAATGGCAATCCCCTCCAGAATTCTCACTTGGAGAATCCATGGACAGAGGAATCTGGGGGGACTACAGTCCATGGGATCACAAAGAATTGTACATGACTGAGTGACTAACACTTTCACATTCTGTTCATAGGTAACGCCAGCTTGAATAAAGGAATTATTTATATTTTTAATATAATTATTTATATATTTATATATTATTATTTATATAATTCTTTTATATAAAATTATAAATAATTTTACTTTTTCTGGTAAAATTTCCAGTCTGATTGTGGATCACTCCGTTTATCTTGAAAACAATGATAGAGAATTAAGGAGAGGCCATTTCTTTATTTGGTTCTAAAATTGTCAAAATTAAACTGGAAACAAATAACTAGGGTTTTATTTCACAAGGAAGGCCTTTCCAAAAAATAAGGCAAATTTTTTTTTTAAATCTAGAATTCTCCTAGGGCCCAATATGTGTGAATTCTCATTATTAATTAATACTCTCACAAAGTAAATTATTGCTTGAAGTGTAAACAACAGAAATAAATAAGTAGATTATTACAGTATACATTATCTTCACTTTGTATCATGTACAGTGTGTGAGGATTATGGAATTCTAAATCCTCATTCTCACATTCTTTGCACTGTCAAAAGTTGCTGCAAACAAAATCTAATTGAAAGCAAACAAAAAGAGAAGAAAAAAAGGAAGACTTTTATTGCTATTTGTTGAAGCATTTAGAAATGACAAATATGTATGTGGATTTTCCTTATATGTAATAGGTTTGGCCCATAACAAAGATAAGCTGTTTTGTCAGGTCACCTGTCAATAAACTGTCAGTGTCAGATAGGAGTACATTTCAGTGATGTGTTCACTGAATAGAAATCACATTTTTATACTAACCATTAAAAAAAAGCAGAACTTGTTTCTTTGGGAAGGAATTACACCATGAAAATTGGTTTAAATGATTTTTAGCTTAACAGCACTTGAATTGACATTTCTTAAAGACTGTAAAGATGAAAATGCACAAAGGATGAAAGTATAGATTTTTAAGTGCTGTTGAGAAATTAAAATATTAAAAAAGGGCAAATGATCTACCAGCCAAGCTGAACATTATCATAAATTGTGTATTACTGAAACCTTTCAACAATCATGATGCATCTTGTTGCCCATGTGCATATTAGCTATTGCTATTGCTGCATAAAATTGTCCGAAAACATACACAGCAGCTTAAAAAACAAATGCATAATGGTTAATGTAGTCTCTGAGGTTAGGAATCTAGGAGTGGCTTCACCTGGTGTTTCTAGCTCAGGGTCTCTCATGAGACTGCAGTTGAGATGTTTGAAAGGGCTTCAGTAATCTAAAAACCTGATGAAAGCTGAAGAAGTCAGTTCCAAGGTCTTTCCCTTACCCATGGGCTGCAGCCTTCTTTTCCTCCCTTCTTCATATGGATTTCTGATATGGTAGCTAAGTTCTACTGCAAGGCTTGAATGTACTTTTTAATATCTTTGAGTATCAATAACTGGTCCTGAGCTGGGCTGGAAGAAGCACAAGCTGGAATCAAGATTTCCAGGAGAAATATCAACAACTTCAGATATGCAGATGACACCACCCTTATGGCAGAAAAGTGAAGAGGAACTAAAGAGCCTCTTGATGAAAGTGAAAGAGGAGAGTGAAAAGTTGGCTTAAAGCTCAACATCAGAAAACTAAGATCATGGCATCTGGTCCCATCACTTCATGGGAAATAGATGGGGAAACTGGAAACAGTGTCAGGCTTTATTTTGGGGGGCTCCAAAATCACTACAGATAATGATTGCAGCCATGAAATTAAAAGACGTTTCCTTGGAAGGAAAGTTATGACCAATCTAGACAGCATATTAAAAAGCAGAGAACTTACTTTGCCAACAAAGTCCGTCTAGTCAAGGCTATGGTTTTTCCAGTGGTCATGTATGGATGTGAGAGTTGGACTGTAAAGAAAGCTGAGCACAGAAGAATTGATGCTTTTGAACTGTGGTGTTGGAGAAGACTTTTGAGAGTCCCTTGGACTGCAAGGAGATCCAACCAGTCCATCCTAAAGGAGATCAGTCCTGGGTGTTCATTGGAAGGACTGATGCTAAAGCTGAAACTCCAATACTTTGGCCACCTCATGCGAAGAGTTGACTCATTAGAAAAGACCCTGATGCTGTGAGGGATTGGGGGCCGGAGGAGAAGGGGATGACAGAGAATGAGATGGCTGGATGGCATCACCAACTTGATGGACATGAGTTTGAGTGAACTCCGGGGGTTGGTGATGGACAGGGAGGCCTGGCGTGCTGCGATTCATGGGGTTACAAAGAGTTGGACATGACTGAGCGACTGAACTGAACTGAACCAGTACTGATATTAAATTGAAATATTTAATGAGAAATCGTTGACTGTTTAGGTTATTTCTAAGAAGCTTGACTATTGGCATAATCGTACATTCACATACTTTTCCTTTCTAATTTGTATGCCCCAGAGAAGCTGTATCTTTGATACATGTTAATAAATGTATTCATTCCACTTTGAGAAGTATGAGGGATGTTTAAGGTTTTACATAGTTGTTATAAATACTGAAAAGTACTGCTGCTGCTAAGTCACTTCAGTTGTGTCAGACTCTGTGTGACCCCATAGACGGCAGCCCACCAGGCTCCCCTGTCCCTGGGATTCTCCAGGCAAGAACACTGGAGTGGGTTGCCATTTCCTTCTCCAATGTGTGAAAGTGAAAAGTGAAAGTGATGTCGCTCAGTCATGTCTGACCCCCAGTGACCCCACGGACTGCAGTCCACCAGGCTCCTCCATCAGTGGGATTTTCGAGGCAAGAATACTGGAGTGGCTTGCCATTGCCTTCTCCAGAAAAGTACTGCAGTATTTTTTAAAGTATCTCTTAAAATGCTGGTGCAAGCTGCAGAGTTCACAGTTTTCTACACTATTGTAAAATAGAAATTAAATACTTCGGTTAAAATTAATAATATAAGTGGTCTGGAACTGAAATTGAGAAATTATAAAATTTCATGTATATGTTCATTTAAAAACAGCAACAATGAACACATTTTATGTTAATAATATCTTGGTATTACCATGAAATTAATTCACCTCAGGCTTCCCTGGTGACTCAGTGGCAAATAATCCACCTGCAATGAAGGAGATACAGGAGACAGTTTCAATCCCTGGGTTGGGAAATTTGTCTGGAGAAGGAAATGGAAACCCAGTCCAGTATTCTTGCCTGGAGAATCCCATGGACAGAGGAGACTGGCGGGCTACAGTTGCAAGGAGTTGGACACAACTGAGCACATACACACACACACACACACACAGAGGAATGTTGGTATCAGACATTAAGTATCAGTGATTTTTGGAACAGGAAAGAGCGTAATGAAAGATAAATTTTGGAAAGTAAATTTATTTGCCTTGGCTTATTTACCGGAGTTTGAATAATCATGAAATGTGTTAAAATTTAGCCAAGTGTGTTGAGTTGTGATATTGTTTACTGCCTTGCCGACAATATGAGCAGTGCACTAATTTTCTATGGGCGCCATAGTAAATTACCACAAACTTTTTAATCAGTTCAGTTCAGTCACTAAGTCATGTACAACCCTTTGTAACCCCATGGACTGTAGCACACTAGGCTTCCAGCTTTCAAAATGGATATGTAGGCAACTGATCGTTTTTAATATTTATTTTTATTTATTTATTGAGCTACTTGAGTCTTAATGTGTCATATGGGAGCTTCTATCTTCATTGCAGTATGCAAGATCTTTAGCTGCAGCATGCAAATTCTTAGATGGGGCTTGTGGGTTCTGGTTCCCCCACCAGGGATCGAACCTAAGCTTCCTGCATTGGGAGCATGGACTCTTAGCCACTGGACCACCAAGGAAGTCCCACAGACTTGGATTCTTGTGATAATAAACACTCATTTACTATCTCACAGTTTTGTAAATCAGAAGTCCAGGTACAGCGTGGCTTATCCAGTTGTTGTCTTAGATTCTTACAGGCCAGTCAAAGAGTCAGCAGGGCTGCCTTCCGTTCCAGAGAACCTGAGAAAGAATCAGCTTTTAAGCTTATTATTGATGGGATATTGGTTCAAATCAGTTCCTCACAGCTGTAGAACTGAGTTCTGTTTCCTTACTGGAAGTGAACTGAAAGTTTTTCTTCGTCCCTGAGGCCACCCACATTCTTTAACTCAGGACCCCCTGGTCTAGCTTCAAAGCCAGCAATGGCGGGTCAGCATCCCTTTTTTCTTCTCTCTGCATCCACTTTTACGTCATTTCTTCTTTTCTTTCCTCCTCTCTTGTTCAGGGCTTGTGGGACTATGCTGACATTCCCCTGATAAGCCAGAAAAATATCCATTTTTAGAATCAGCTGATTAGTCGCCTTAGTTACATCTGAAAAGTTCCTTTATAGCAGTACCTAGATTAGTATTTGACTGAGTCACCAGGGACAGGAACCTTGCGGGAACATCTTTAGAATTCCACCTACTACAAAAGATTATTTTACTTTCCTATATAAGCTCTCTAGAGAGCAAACACTTTGTGATATACTGAAATAACTTTTTTCTGCTTTATACGGTCATTATGATTCCTTTTTATTATTTAAGAAAACAATGTTTCTTCATTTATGAAATACCTAAGTGTCTTTTTTAAACAATCATATTACCTTCTTTGTTTACTTATAGATATTTATTGTCACTTTGATTAAATATATAACCAGATTTTCTTCCTTCAGGCACCCATGATTCTGCTTTGGAAACTAAGTTTCCAAATTTCCTTTGATAAATATTTATTGTCACTTTGATTAAATATGTAACCAGATTTTCTTCCCTGAGGCACCCATGATTCTGATTTGGAAACTAAGTTTCCAAATTTCCTTTGATAACATCATTTTTTTTTTTAACTTTCAGGTTTATAAAATCAGATCCTAAGTATAATAAAAAAATAAATTAAAAATTTTAGGGTATCTTTTGCACCTAAAACTCAGAGATTCTCCAGAAGATACCTGATAATTTACAGAGATTTGTTGCTTTATCTTATAAAGAAAGGAGTGCTAAAAGTAATTAGTTTTTGTGTTTTGGCCGTGCAGCATGTGAGATTTTAGTTTCCTAACCAGGGATTTAACCCGAGTCCCCTGCAGTGGAAACACTGCGTCTTAACCACTGGACAGCTAGGGAAGTCCCTAGTGGTTTTTTTTTTTTTTTTTTCTTTTTTAACTTATCAGTATTGATGCGTTTTGTGGGAAGAGTGGTCAAATCAGCAGAAATTCTCAGTCATATCCAAGTTAAATTTGTTTAAGTCAAATGTCTCTTAACGTAACCATTTTAGAAAGTATATACTTCATAAGAAGTGCTTAGGAGTTTGTTAATGCTCTCACTTTCCACATGTGATAACATTAGGAGAAACACTAAAATGCTATGAAATAGCTCCATTGAGTTTTCCTTTATTTTTGGAGGCCTGGTGGTGCTTTGCATTATATTAGGCAATGGCAGTGTAGAATTAATATCATTAGTCATAATTTAAATTATTTTCTAAAATGCTTACTTGACCACACCTTTATTTTTCATTTTGATTCTAGCATCTTAGAGCAGTGGCTCTAAGCTGGGTATGTACATCAGATTTACCTATGGAATTTTATAACTATACAGATATCTAGGACTTACCCCAAATTCACTGCATCTCTTTATTTGATACTATTGGTTTATCTGTGGTGTAGTGTGTATATAATGTCTCAAAATTATTATATGTTACTTGTCAAGATACTTCCCTTATAGATTATGTTCATTCATTTTTATATATGAGCTGTATCCTTCTATATCTTTTTTGAAAATATGCTTAATTAATGTGCTTTTAGGTATTTTATCTTAAGCTTTTCCTTCCACCTAACTTTATTATATTTTGCATGCCCCAGAAACAGCCAAATTTTCATGTTAGTTGATTATTCTTGATATGAACTCTTATCAGAATCCTCACATTTGAAAATTATGGGTAATAAATTAATTACAATCATTTTAAGACTCTATCATCTATAGATTCATAACAATGTGTAACGATTTAGTAGAATCTGCTTTTGTAAATTGCAATGAAACACTTTAAATGATATAATATTATTCTTACTGATTCTTCCCCCAAAACATGGAAACCTCACAATTCAGAAATTTCTATTCAGTCTTCTTATTTTGCATGACAGTATAACAATTTACATCAAAACATGGAAACCTCACAATTTGGAAACTTCTATTCAATCTTCTTATTTTGCATAGAGGTATAAGATTTATATAAGTTCAATAAGAAGTTGTCTTCCTTTTTAGCAGAATATAATTGGGAAAATTGATTATGCAATCAAAACCTTGCTCAGAATGTCATATTTGAGAATAACACTGACTTAATCTGCAATACTTTGGCCACCTCATGTGACGAGTTGACTCACTGGAAAAGACTCTGATGCTGGGAAAGGTTGGGGGCGGGAGGAGAAGGGGACGACTGAGAATGAGATGGCTGGATGGCATCACCGACTCTGTGGACATGAGTTTGAGTGTACTCCGGGAGTTGGTGATGGACAGGGAGGCCTGGCGTGCTGTGATTCATGGGGTCGCGGAGAGTCAGACACGACTGAGCAACTGAACTGAACTGAATCAGGTATGACTAGCAACTTTTAAGGAACTGAAGTTGACTCTAGGGAACTAATGCTTTCAAAGATTTCTTGGGAAAGTTGACTTGGTACTTGACTTACAGGGTTCAGCTTACAAGTTAGTAAAGAGGATCCCTACTTGGCCGGTAAGGATTCTTTAAGGACAGGTAAGGGATGTCTGAGTATCCCAAGAAAAGAAAAATTCACCTGAATCTTGTTTTGATGGCTTATCATTTTCTGTTTATCTTAGGACAATCAATAAGGAGGCAAATATGTAGAAATCATATAGATATTCTATAGATTAATTTCCAGCTTACCACAACGTGGTACCATAGTGACAATAAAATCAAAACCAAAATCAGCAACAGAAATAAACCGCCTCAAATCTTTTAGTTTGTGGAAGGGTGAAGTCCATGACCTAATTGTTTAATTAATAAACCAGGACTGTCCCAAGTGGGAAATATGTGACAAAAGTATAATACTAAAAGCAATTTTTGATATAAGGTTTTTAATTTGAGCAAGATTCCATCTTCTAGTAAGATTCTTGATTGGTGCTTTAAATCTTCTCTAAGGCAAATTATTGTGATGAGAAAATGCTGCCTTAATTCATTTACATAGTCATGAAATGTAATGGAATTGAGAAAGGACACTGAGAAGGGCCATGAGAACCCCCCCTTAAGTTTTAATTTCATCTTTATAAAACAAAGATACAGTAGGACTCTGTACAATATGCTGAGAGAATTAATGAGAAAGGCAGGTCAAGAATTTAACACAGATTAACATAGAACAGGAAAGGTATTACACACACATAGTCATGCATGCATGCATGATCGTTGCTTCTGTAGTGTCCATCTCTTTGCTTTGTGACCCTATGGACTGTAACCCACCAGGATCCTCTGTCCATGGCATTCTCCAGGCAACAATACTGGAATGGGTTGCCATACCCTCCTCCAGAGCACCTTCCTGAACCAAGGATCAAACCTGCATCTTCTGCAAAACCTGCAAGCAGATTTTTTTCTGCTAAGCCACTGAGGAAACACTCCCCCAACACACACACACACACACACACACACACAATCTGTTGCATTATGGTGGTGGCTGTCCTATATTTTTCCAGAAGTGATTTAAGAAAGTTGAAATACTACATTATTACTAAAATGACTGAGAATAGCAAATGATACTCATACAACACAGGTATAATCAAAGCCAAGTGTTGGGGAATTCTGTTTGGCCCATTCCCAGGCAAAAAATCAGACTTAATTTGAAGAAGGTAGGAAAACCACTGGACCATTCAGGTATGACCTAAATCAAATCCCTTCCAATTATACAGTGGAAGTGACAAATAAGTTCAAGGGAGTAGATCTGATAGACAGAATGCCTGAAGAACTATGGACGGAGGTTTGTGACATTGTACAAGAGACAGTGAACAAGACCATCCCCAAGAAAAAGAAATGCAAAAAGGCAAAATGGTTGTCTGAGTAGGCCTAACAAACAGCTAAGAAGAGAAGAGAAGCAACAGGCAAAGGAGAAAAGGAAAGGTATACCCATCTGAATGCAGAATTTCAAAGAACAGCAAGGAGAAATAACAATGCCTTCCTCAGTGATCAATGCAAAGAAATAGAGGAAAACAATAGAGTGGGAAAGACTAGAGCTCTCTTCAAGAAAATTAGAGATACCAAGGGAATATTTCATGCAAAGATGGGCTCAATAAAGGAAAGAAATTATATGTACCTAACAGAAGCTGAAGATATTAAGAAGAGGTGGCAAGAATACACAGAAGAACTATACAAAATAGATCTTTATGACTCAGATAATCACAATGGTGTGATTACTCACCTAGAGCCAGACATTCTGGAATATGAAGTCAAGTGGGCCTTAAGAAACATCACTATGAACAAAGCTAGTGGAAGTGATGGAATTCCGGTTGAGCTCTTTTAAATCCTAAAAGATGATACTGTGAAAATGCTGCACTCAATATGCCTGCAAATTTGGAAACCTCAGCAGTGGCCACAGGACTGGAAAAGGTCAGTCTTCATTCCAGTCCCAAAGAAAGGCAATGCCAAAGAATGCTCAAACTACCGCACAATTGCACTCATCTCACATGCTAGCAAAGTAATGCTCAAAATTCTGTAAGCCAAGCTTCAACAGTACATGAACCGTGAACTTCCAGATGTTCAAGCTGGATTTAGAAAAGGCAGAGGAACCAGAGATCAAACTGTGAACATCTGTTGGATCATCAAAAGAGTAAAAGAGTTCCAGAAAAATGTCTACTTCTGCTTTATTGACTATGCTAAAGCATTTGACAATGTGGATCACAACAAACTGTGGAAAATTCTTTAAAAAGATGGGAATACCAGACCCCCTGACCTGACTCCTGAGAAATCTGTATGCATGTAAGGAAGCAACAGTTAGAACTGGACATGGAACAATAGACTGGTTCCAAATCAGGAAAGGAGTATGTCAAGGCTATGTATTGTTACCCTGCTTATGCCACTTATATGCAGAGTACATCATGAGAAATGCTGGGTTGGATGAAGCACAAACTGGAATTAAGATTGCCTGGACAAATATCAATAACCTCAGATACGCCAATGACACCACCCTTATGGCAGAAAGCGAAAATGCACTAAAGAGCCTCCTGATGAAAGTGAAAGAGGAGAGTGAAAAAGTTGGCTTAAAACTCAAAATTCAGAAAACTAAGATCATGGCATCCAGTCCCATCACTTCATGGCAAATAGATGGGGAAAGCAATGGAAACAGTGACAGCCCTTATTTTGGGGGGCTTCAAAATCACTGCAGATGGTAACTGCAGGCATGAAATTAGAAGACACTTGCTCCTTGGAAGAAAAGTTATGACCAACCTAGAGAGCATATTAAAAAGCAGAGGCATTACTTTGTCAACGAAGATCCATCTAGTCAAAGCTATGGTTTTTCCAGTGGTCATGTATGAATGTGACAGTTGGACTATAAACAAAGCTGAGCACCAAAGAATTAATGCTTTTGAATTGTGGTGTTGGAGAGGACTCTTGAGAGTCCCTTGGACTGCAAGGAGATCCAACCAGTTCATCCTAAAGGAAATCAGTCCTGAATATTCGTTGGAAGAACTGATGCTGAAGCTGAAACTGCAATCCTTTGGCCACCTGATATGAAGAACTGACTCCTTGGAAAAGACCCTGATGCTGAGAAAGATTGAAGGCAGGAGGAGAAGGGGACGACAGAGAATGAGATGGCTGGATGGCATCACCGACTCATCGCACATGAGTTTGAGTGAACTCTGGGAGTTGGTGATGGTCAGGGAGGCCTGGTGTGCTGCAATTCATGGGGTCGCAAAGGGTTGGACATGACTGAGCAGCTGAACTGAACTGAAATGAAAGGTGGACAAACAAGAAATGGAGTATATTAAGTTTTGGATTTGGGAACCACGTTTGTCTTTCTTTCTTTGCTCTCAAATTGGAAGCAGGAGCACAAAATAAGGAAGTTGACATTCACTGACCTAGCTCTGACTTCTCTGGCTGATGGTTGCAGAAGTTATGGGTAGAGTTCTGTTGTCAAATATGGTCTGTCCATGTCCATTTTCAAGTTCACTCTTTCCCTAGGCACCTAATTATATTGTTTGTAGAGCCTATTGTGTTTTCAAATTGAAATTGCTACAGAAGCAGAGAAATGCTTTAAGAAACAAATGTTGGTTCCTAAGCAAAGACATTCGTGAGAAAAGAAAAATCAGATAAATAATAGACCTGTCTCAAAATATCACATTAGCCCCCTTGGTAACATTATTGATCTAGATGGAAAGTTTTGCTTGCAAATGTTTATTGAAGTAATAAAGACTGACTGCTGTTTGTTATCAAAAATTGATCACATTATAGAACTTGCTCTCCTTGAATTAAGGAGCATCTGTTAGAGCTCTGGCTTGATTCCTCATTGGTTTAAACCTTTGCATTTAAATTTGTTCGGGTTGATGTAAGATGGGAAATCATACTCCACAAGGAGATATTGTGTAGACTCAAAGGCATATTCAATTCTGCAGAGTCCTGAGAGACAAGTGCCTTCGGATTGAGATACATTGTACCCCTAAACTGTATCTGCATCCCAGACATCCTTGATTGCCTTTCCTTCCAATTCAGTTGAGGCCTCCTTTCAGAAAAGTCAAACCTGTCTACTCCTCTCACCTCCTTTGAATTAGCCCACTTTTCTTTGGAAACTTTTTTCACCTTCTACCAGTTTCTCACCACCAACTTCTAAACTTATTTAATTATTACTCTTTTAAAAACAAGTAAATACTCTCTTTTGGATATATTTTCTTACAAACATCTTTCCTCTGCACCATGAAAGGATAGTCACTGTTTGTACCCACTTGTTTCTCTTTCACCTACTCTTCACTCTTTTCCAATCTAATTTTCATTCAGCCAACTATGGTTTTTCCAGTAGTTATGAGAGCTGAACCATAGGATGGCTGAGCACTGAAGAATGGATGCTTTTGAATTGTGATGCTGGAGAACAGTCTTGAGAGTCACTTGGATAACAAGGAGATCAAACTAGTCATTCCTAAAGGAAATCAACCCTGAATATTCATTGGAAGGACTGATGCTGAAGCTGAAACTGCAATACTTTGACCACCTGATGCAAAGAGCCAACTCATTGGAAAAGACCCTGATGCTGGGAAAGATTGAAGGCAGGAGGAGAAGGGGATGACAGAGGATGGGATGGGTGAATGGCATCACTGATTCAATGGACATGAGTTTGAGCAAACTCTGGGAGATAGTGAAGGACAGGGAAGCCTGGCATGTTGCAATCCATGGGGTAAAAGAGCGTCAGATGTGACTTGACAGCTAACAATAACAACAGCCCTAGAACTGAATATTGCTTTTTTCTGCAGAAAAAAATATAAAACATTTCCACCAGATTTTTTCCTTTTTTTTCTGATTTGTTGTATCTTTCTGCTTCCTTTCCTTTTCTCCTTCATGGTCTACCTTCAAATGCATGCATCTTAATTCAGAGATCTGGATCTTGGTCCTCTTCCCATTGTACAGAGTTATTCATGAAAAGTATGGTTTGCCCTTGGACTTCAACTATTGAAATGTTGTTGACCCCATTAACTACATCTCTAGCTTGGAACTCTCTCCAAAGTTATGTATTCTTTTTAAAAAAATTTATTTAGTGAAATATAGTTAATTTATAAGGTTGTGTTAATTTCTACTGCATAACAAACTGATTCTGTTTTATATTGCATCTGCTAATCCCAAACTTCCCGTCCATCTTTCCCCACCATCTCTTTCCCTTGGCAACCACCAGTCCATTCTTAATGTCTATGAGTCTGTTTCTGTTTCATAGATAAGTTCATTTATGTCATATTTGAGATTTTACATATAGGTTATATTTTGTAGAAATCACTAATTGAGAAACCAAGCACCACACTCGGAAAGTTGTAGAACTCAGGTTTATTATACCAGTGGGCCCAGAGAAGTTAACACTCCAAGCTCTGAACCCCAAACAAAAGGCTTACAGAGTTTTTACAGACAGACTATAGTGGGCAACAGTAGCTGCTAACAGTAGCTGGTTTAAACTAAGGGGGTTCAAGCGTGGGAACAGCAGTCAAGATGGGGAGGGGAATGCCTGACCTTTACATGGACAGCCTTGATTAAGCAGGTTTGCAGGGCCTGGGCAATTGCAAAAAACAGCCTGACAAGGGTGAGTGAAATAAGCTCCAGTTCCTTTATTGTAAGTCTCCACTTTCTGAGACTACATGACCTACATGATCCAGACTTTGCAAGGAGCAAGCTGAGTTACAGAGGCAGAAAGAGCAGGAGGTTATGTGAAATTTTAACTTTTCCTCTTCAATATCATATAGTTTTTCTCTTTATCATTTTGATTTACTTCACTTAATATGATAATCTCTCGGTCCATCCATGCATGCATGTTCAGTTTATAAGTTATGTCCATCTATTTGCGACCTCATGGACTATAGCCTGCCAGACTTCTCTATTCATGGGATTTCACAGGCAAGAATACTGGAGTGGGTTGCTGTTTTCTCTTCCAGGGGATCTTCCCAATCCAGGGATCAAACCCAAGTCTCTTGCATTGGCAGGTAGATTCTTTACCACTGAGCCACCTGGAAGCCCCATAGATCCATCAACTAGCTACAAATGGTATTATTTCATTCTTTTTTATGGATGACTAGTATTCCATTATATATATGTACCACATCTTTATCTATCCATCCAAATGTCAATGGACCTCTGCATTCCTTCCATATCCTGACTATTGTAAATAGTGTTGCAAGGATCAAGGTGCATGTATCTTTTCAAATTATAGTTTTGTCTGGATACATGCCCAGGGATGAGATTGCAAGATTATATGGCAACTCTATTTTTAATTTTGTGAGGAACAGCTGTACTGTTTTCCATAGTGACTGCACCAATCTACATTCCCACTAAGAGTGTAGGAGGATTCCTTTTTTTTTAAATACTTCTCCAGCATTTGTTGTTTGTAGACATTTTAATGATGGCCTTTCTGACTGATGTGAGGGGGGTACTTCATTGTAGTTTTGATTTGCATTTCTCTAATAATTAGTGATGTTGAGCATCTTTTCACATGTCAGAGGCAATTTTTATTCTTGTCAATTAATGTTTTCATGTTCATGTTACACATTAGATAAACAATTTTCTGTGTTCTTAAATCCATGAAACCAATTCCTATGATTTCTTCAGAGTTAGTGTCTACAGGTTACTGATTCCGCAGATGCAGGTTATTGTGCTGGAGGCTAAACCATAGGCCGCTGCCCTCCATGTGTGGTTTCTGGGTAAGTCAGCATCATGGAAGGCCATATCTGAGGGTGGTGAAAACCCAATAGGTAAAATGAGGCACAACCATGTGCCTTAACATCTAATTTTTTTCAATGACTTGTTTCTATTTAAGCACCATCTAATTCTTATTCATCTAATCTTTTTATTTTAAAAATAAATATTCATGATTTTAATTCTGTTTTCTTGTTGAAAAACTTTCAACTACTTTAATTATTTTATATTTCATGAATTACTATTTCTTATGTTTTCTTTTGTGATCATATACCCTCATCCTCACAAATGCAAAGCCTCCACTACTATCAACACCCTACCCCTAAGTGGTACATTTTCTACAACCAATGAACCTATATCGACCTAGCTGACTATATTTATGTGGATCTATTATACTGTGGGATCTTTACTCTGCTTCATCAATTGATCAGTCTTTTGTTTTTTAATCAATATCACACTATCATTACTGTAGCTTTATAGTAAGTTTTAAATTTAGTATTGTTTTCCTACACTGTACTCCTCCTTCATTAGTGTGTTAGCTATTCTGGGTTTCTATATAAACTTTAGAATCAGCGTATCAATGTAGACAAAACAAATTGCTGGAATTTTGATCAGAATTTTGCTGAGCCCAGAGAACATGTTTGGAAGAACTGATATCTTGACATTGAGCTTTTCTATCCATGGAATATCTCTCCATTAACTTAGTCCTTTGTATTTACTCATCTGTATTTTAAAGTTTCCCCAGTATAGATCTTGTACATAGTTTGTTAGATTCATATCTAAGTATTTCATTTTTGATGTTATAATATAAATGTATTATGTGTTTAATTTCAAATTCCCCTTGTTCATTACTGGTTCACAAAATAAGTGGCTTTTGCTTTTTTAGCTTTCCTGTTACATAGGTTCAAAATAGAAATATAATAACCAGTGACACTTATTCATTTTTTTTCAGTAAATATCTGCATTCAACAAAAGTGAAAGTGAAAGAAAGTGAAGTCGCTCAGTCGTGTCTGACTCTTTGTGACCCCATGGACTGTAGCCTACCAGGCTTCTCTGTCCATGAAATTTTCCAGGCAAGAATATTGGAGTGGGTTGCCATTTCCTTCTCTAGAGGATCTTTCTGACCCAGGAATTGAACCTGGGTCTCCTGCATTATAGGCAGATGCTTTACCATCTGAGCCACCAGGGAAGTCCATCTGCACTCAACAAAACTGAAACTTAAAACATGAGAAAATGAGCCTTAGTTTCCTCCTTCCCACTTTCTATAAGTCAACTG
Organism: Moschus berezovskii; assembly: GCF_049115385.1. Taxonomy (NCBI): domain Eukaryota; kingdom Metazoa; phylum Chordata; class Mammalia; order Artiodactyla; family Moschidae; genus Moschus; species Moschus berezovskii. The sequence continues at coordinate 73,474,291 of NC_142466.1, read as the reverse complement.
AAATTGAATGGGTATCACTATTCTTTAATGGTTAATGAAGAAGCTCAAAAGGTAAATCTGAAAATTTATATGCTAAAAATTATTTTTCAAAGACAATTCCTGAAGAATGAATGCCTATATTTCATTTTTTTAAAAAAAGAACACTTATTCACACTCAGTATGGTCATTGCAGAGCTCTCACTTCACTGGTTTATGTGGGACTCTATCTGCCAGGGCATTATTCTCCAGTCAGGGAAGAAATGACTCCTTTAATCCTTTCTATATGCGCCATTGACAATGGACCCTCAAAGGAATGTATTTCTTAACATAGATAAAAATTATAATATCAGTCAAAAGACTGACATGCTGGTTGGCTTAGAAAGGTTTATTATTCAATTCAAGATAGGCTTGGTAATTTTTGACACCACGCCATATGCTCAGACTCTTATCATATTTGGAATCTGAGAGGTATATCTTGCAGGAGATGTGGAATTAAAGCTCACTTGTGTGAATTTAAACCTTCTCACTTTAAATGTGCAGCAGCTTGATAAGGCAGAGTCTTCAACTTTCTGACAAGAAATCAAAGTATTATAAATGATTCACACATCCTTCACCTGCAGACCTCAAGAGCCTAAAGAAGAGCCTACCTGTAGCTCTTAGGTTGCTCAAAACTAATAGAAGGCTTTTTATTTTTAGGTCTAGCATGAGCTATTGTTCCTACAAGGCTGGCACTTTTGCGAATGGCACTGTTATCACTTAACCACATGAAGAGCAAAGCCTGGAATAATGAGTAAGTTACAATGCAGTTATTAGTTTGGACCTTCTCTTTTCTCTTGAGAGTTTGATGAATTCTAATGAAATACTCTAATCCAAGTCCTGTGGAATTCCAACACCTTCTTCAAAGTTGTGAAATTTCCCAAATGAATTAAGATCTCATGGCCTTTTTGACTAAGAATTTCTGCTTTGTTTCATAGATTACTTTATATTGATAATCCACTTAGATTAACTCAATAAAACAGTTTCCTTCATGAGTTTCGATAGCCATATAAATATAATTAGTCAGCAAATGAGGAGATAATAATGCTTCTATATAAATATAGGGCTATAAAATATGGAAATAACAAACTGGACATCTTAGAAGTACAAAATGACATTAAAATAAAAATATAGATAAACAGATAAACCTCAAATTATGAGGTGAACAGAAGATTAGTAGAAGCAATTTATAGTATAATTTCTAATTTTATAATTTATTCTGAAATGAAATTTTACTTACTTTGGCTGGAATGAGAGCTACTCTCTGAACACAGTACAGTGACATTATGAAACAAAAAAGTACATGAAAGAGACATTAAGAGAGATTGAGAATGTCCGTTGAAATGAACCAAATAAAAATTAATGAAGTTCCAGAAGTATAATAGTGAAGAGAGGGGAATTATTTAATTTCATTTTCCTGATTCAAAAATAGAATCTACCAGTGAATTTTGAAATTACTACATGCCTCTGCCTTTACCCAGGTCATTTTGTTCAGATGAGAGAATCAATAAAATTGTTCTTCCTTTCACATTCTTTCACCTCTCCCTTTGAGTTTTCACTGAATATGTCAATTCTACATTGTCAAGACATATTTTTCTTATGTCCAGGTTCAAGTCTCCATATTTGTTTTAGTATCAAAATTAATATATACAAATTTCATTGTCAATGTTTTTGCTTTATTTTGCTGGTAAGTCTTGATTAGAAGAAATTTATTCTCCAAGAGTTTCTTCAAGTAGTTCAGTTCAGTTCAGTCACTCAGTCATGTCTGACTCTTTGTGACCCCATGAATCACAGCACGCCAGGCCTCCCTGTCCATCACCAATTCTCGGAGTTCACTCAAACTCATGTCCATCGAGTCGGTGATGCCATCCAGCCATCTCATTCTCTGTCATCCCCTTCTCCTCCCACCCCCAATCCTTCCCAGCATCAGAGTCTTTTCCAGTGAGTCAACTCTTCGCATGAGGTGGCCAAAGTATTGGAGTTTCAGCTTTAGCATCAGTCCTTCCAAGGAACACCCAGGATTGATCTCCTTTAGAATGGACTGGTTAGATCTCCTTGCAGTCCAGTAGTACTCACAGGAAAAATACCCTTTGATTTTTTGCATGTTGAAGACTATCAGTTAGACTGGTTGTATCATTTTAGGTTCATGCTAAGTATGAAAGTTATTTTAAAATGTAGTATTTCAGACAAGGAACAAGATGGTGGAGGAATAGGACGGCGAGACCACTCTCTCCCCCACAAATTCATCAAAAGAACATTTGAACGCGGAGCAAAGTCCATAAAATGTAGTATTTCAGTAATAGTATATAACATTATATTAAGACATATTAATACCTTTACTCATTCATTGAAAATATAGTTTGAAGACTCTGCCTCCCAATGCATAGAGTGTGGGTTCAATCCCTGATTGGGGAGCTAAGATCCCACACATTTTGTGGCCAAAAAAATCAAAGCATAAAACAAATCCAATACTGTAACAAATTCAATAAAGACACACACACACACATATTCCTAGTGGCTCAGATGCTAAAGAATGTGCCTGCAATGCAGGGGACCCAGGTTCTATCCCTAGGTCAGAAAGATTCCCTGGAGAAGGAATGGCAACCCACTCCAGTATTCTTGCCTGGGAAATCCTGGACAGAAGAGCCTGGAGGGCTACAGTCCATGGTGTCACAGAGTTGGATACAACTGAGCAACTGAGTGTGTGCATGTGCAGGCACACACACACACAGATATATGTATATTTTGAGTACCCACTCTATTGGCATCCCTGTAATAAAAATGGAAAACATAGAGAAGGAAAATGTATCAGTCTATTTTTTTTAATGAAGACAAAGTATAGTAAAGAGGACATAAATAAAGACAATTATGAGCAAGTTATCTTATTCTAAAGTAAAATGGTCTGAAGGAAAGAATTTCAATTCTCTGAAATTTTACAGAGGAACTCATATCTAGCCAGTAAAGATGTCCCCAAAATCTTTATTTTATGTTGGACTGTATTTATTTTACAGTGTTGTATTAGTTTCAGGCATACAGCAAAGTGTTTCAGTTATACATATACATATATCTCTTCTTTTGCAAAGTCTTTTCTCATTTAGGTTATTACAGAGTGTTGAGCAGAATTTCCTGTGCTCTATCATAGGTCCTTGATGGTCATCCATTTTAAATATTGTAGTGTATGCAAAACTCCAAGACAAAAATAGCAGATGGTCAGTAGGAATGAGCATTAACTGTGCAGGTGGTACGGTCTTCAGGTGAAACACCATCCACAAAGCCTCATGGTGAAGAAGGTGTGAACGACTGGAGAGAAGGCCCTTTGGCTATGGGAGTAGGAGATGGAGGGGAAGCACTGGATGAGGTTGGAAAGTCAGGCATGGTCCTGGACATCCAGGGCCTTAGAGACTATGAAAAGATGTTGGTGTTGATCCTGAGATCAATGAGAAACAAGTAATGGGATTTAATACTGTGTGTGTATATGTAGGAGGATAAAATTATTAGATTTGTGTCATGAAAAGAATCTGGCTTCAGTCTAAAGAAAATAAGAGAGAGAGTTCAATTGACATGAGGAATCCAGTTAGTAGCAATCGCAGGCAACCTTGACCTGCAGCGGCTTGAAGCAGGATTTTGGTTCCGGGCCAGAGATTGAGGTTGGGTCATGGTGCTGAAGGTATCAAATCCTAGCCTCTAGAGCAGTGTGGTGACAAGGCCCTGGCCCTTCAACTTTGCAGAAAAAAGAATTCCCACAAAGACAGAAAGTGGTAAAATAAGTAGAGTGTTTATTAGGAGGAAAGAAGAGTACAGTATGTGTGGATAGACACAGAGGCAGACTCAGAGAGAGAGAGAGAGAACTGAGCCCTCGTGATAGTTTCAACCACTTCTATGGGGCATTTCTCCTGGTTTTCTTTTGGCCAATCATTATGATTTCCTTGGTTCAGAGTCTGTATCTGGTTTATCTCAGAGTCCTCCCTGTGCTTATGCATTTCTCAGCCAAGATGGATTCTACCAAAGAGGCCTATGGGTATTTAACACCACTGAGCATCACTCCCCTTTTGACCTCCAAGGAGCCTTTTTGCTCATGTATAGTTAGGGACATCTCTTGACTTTGAGAATGAGAAATATGTGATCTCTTATATTCTATCTGGGAAGGTCTCAGCCTTCTCCCTCGATTGTCCTGCTATTTTTGTCTTGGAGTTTTGGTCCACAAAGAACAACTCTAATTATTTGCCCAGCAGTCCATCTATCTCCTGCTTCAGTAGGGTTAGAGATAAAGAAAAGACAGTTTTCTGGCCTGGAAAACCCCATGGATAGAGGAGTCTGGAAGGCTACAATCCATGGGGTTGCAAAAGATTTGGACACAATGTAGCAACTAAATAACAACAATGACTATTTACTTTGCAATGGTAGCAATGGGCGAATGAAATAAATTAACATGAGATCTAAGAAGTGACTGAAAAGGGACTTAATGATCGAATTAAGTACAATTTACATAAAAGTCTATAACAGAGATAGGAAACTGATAACCACCAAGATATGCACCTCAGAGTTGGGTCAACTTAGCAGATGATACTTCGATACTTGAAGTGATGGTTAAGGAATTTGAACAATGCAAAAGTACGTTTGTGTTATCTGGGTCTCTATCAAAGTTTAACATATTCCATCTAGTTTTCTCTTGACTATCTAGTTTTCTCATCTATTTTTCTCAGATGAGCTTTTAAAAGTTCCTCTACTGGAAGCTGCTCTTCTAGAGGTGAAATGACTGCTGTTCAGTGAGTCATTTCTAACAGCGTGATATTAGCTGCAAATACTTAGATAATCACATGGCTTGAAAAGAGGTGCCTGTGACAACTTGGCTTACTGTTGACTCTTACTGCATACTTTGGCAGCTCACATCTCCTCTGTGCATCTGCAGGGCTCTAGGACCTACCATGAGGAATAAGATTCAACATGGATTGAATGATAGAGTTTATTAAAGTTATAAGAGTTATTTTTATAGCCATTGATTGCACTCGGCAGATGTCAAACAATATTAATGTCTATAAATCAACAGATGAACACAGAAGAATTGCATTAAGCCCTGTGACACAGATGGTACTGTAATGGGGTCCATCTTTCATCAACTTAACTAAACACCTCCCATTCCTAATGCCTCTTCCCTTATAAAAGTGAGCTTTGGAATGACATGCGTACAAGTGAATCTCCTGCTTAACAGCTGCTGAGGGGTGAGTGCTGACAGTAAACAGCCAGATGGTTATTAGACAGATCTCTTGCATGATTCAAGTAGAATGACAACTCTATGCAGAGGTGACAAGGCCTGGCCAAACTTTTCATGTCAGTTTTAGAAAATTAGAGGAAACCAAGAACTTTAAATAATATAGTTGAATATCCCAAACTGGCTGAACTTAGTAAATATTTTGCTAATAAGTCAACCTGAAGTCCAAGCCAAAGTTCACTTAGAAGTTGTATGGACAGGAGTTAACAAAGCCAAGTGGTGGTCTGAGGGGAAGATTTTGGCAGCCCAGTCAGGTTACTGAGATAAGGCTTAAGGCTTAGGACCAGCCAGCACCTCTGGGGGCACCATAGGCTGTGACTTGAGCCTCACCTCCAGGGCGTCAATTGAGAAAGGAGATGGGGAGAGCAAGTTTGAAGTGGTCAGAGGAGTTTTTTTTGCCCAAATTTCAACTCATCCTCAAAAGATTATAGTATCTGCTTCCACCTGTCATCTAACAGGAATGGGCAAACCCATTCTGTAAGAGATGACAAACGTTCATGTGTCCCCGGAGTTTTCCCTCTGGGGCGTCTGCTTTACTGTAATTGTCAACTCAAGTGAAGATTCCCCAGCCTCAGGTCCAGCTTTCTGAATGAGAATCTCCAGTGAGATAGATAAAGCCCAGGAGTCTATACAATTTTATGCCGCCTGTTCAAAGACTCATAAGATGTATTTGGAATCTAGAAGATAAAGATAACTATTTGATTAAATTTCTTATCTTAAAAAGTGAAGGCTCAAAGAGTTACTTATTAAAACAAGGACAAATTGGGATATATTAACATATACAAACTACTATAGTTAAAATAGATAATCAACAAGGTTCTATCGTATAACACAGGGAACTCTGCTCAGTATTCAGTAATAATCTAAGTGGAATAAGAATTTGAAAAATAATAGACATAAGTATACTATAACTGAATCATTTTGCTGTACACTTGAAATTAACAAAGCCATGTAAATCAGCTATAGTCTAATATAAAATAAAAAATAAAATCACTGTGGACATTAAAAAACACATCACATTTTAATCTTTGAAAGGAATCTAACAGGTATTCACAGCATACAAAATTCCCAATGCTCAGAAGTTAAATCAAGATGTGAAGAAAAGGATAGTATCAATATCAGCAATCATATGTTTTTGCAAAGAAGTAAAGCAAAGTTTAGGGAAATGAAAGGTAAAGAGAGAGATGCAAAAAGCAAAAAAGAAAACACAAGCTTATATATTTGTGTGTGTGAGACTGATAAATAAAGCTGACTGTCATTCAAAGAAAAGTAAAACAATAAAACATTTTAACCCAACAAACTGAAGGAACCACAAATCACTCATTTAAAAACTATCCAAACTAGGAAATTACTGACATATATTTTAAGGAAAACATCACAAGGGACTAATTTCTTTCTGGTTAAGTATTTAGTTACAGCTAAATCCAGTTTTTATGCATGATAAATTATCATGCTGTAAAATACAATGCTTTCTAAAATCATTTTACTCCATAAAATGTTTACAACCACAAAATTCATCCTCAGACAGCATAAATGAAGAAATAACAGGCTTATTTATAGGAAGTTAGACAATTATGAGATATGTGAACATGATTTTATGGCACTGATTGAGCACCAAAACTTTAAGTGTTCTGAAATATTTAAAGATTATTTATAACTTTTTATCAAAAATAATGTCACATAGTAATCTTTTTACAGTAGAAAAAATTCTCAACATTTTATTCTTAAATATACTATTTATAACCTAATCCAAGTTTCTCATAAAAATGGTGCTCTCTCTTTTCCCTCCAATAATAAATCATCATTTATTAAATTAAAATAAACTGGAATGGAAATGCATAATTCTCAAAACTTATAGTATTTTGATAGAGTTAATAGTGGAAACTCTGAATTTATAGATATAATCATTAACATCTTCTTTTTAGAACTCTTTATTACTTTTTTTTAGTTTTGTTGTTCAGTTGCTAAATGAAGTCGCTCAGTTGTGTCCAACTCTTTGTGACCCTGTGGACTGTAGCCTACCAGGCTCCTCTGTTCATGGGATTTTCTAAGCAAGAGTACTGCAGTGGGTTGCCATTTCCTTTTCCAGGGGATCTTCCTGACCCAGGGACTGAACCCAGGTCTCCCGCATTGTAGGCAAACACTACCGTCTGAGCCACTAGGGAAGTCCTGTTCAGTTGCTAAGTTATGTCCAACACTTTACGACTCCATAGACTGCGCATGCCAGGATTCCCTGTCCTTCATTATCTCTTGGAGTTTGCTCAAACTCATATCTATTGAGTTGTGATGCCATCCAGCAATCTCATCCTCTGCTGCCCCTTTCTCTTTCTGCTCACAATCTTTCCCAGCATCAGGTGTTTTCCAATAAGTTGACTCTGCATCAGGTAGCCAAAAATATTGGAGCTTCAGCTTCAGCATCAGTCCTTCCAATGAATATTCAGGGCCGATTTCCTTTAGGGTTGACTTGTTTGATCTCTTTGCAGTACAAGGGACTCTCAAGAGTCTTCTCCAGCATCACAGTTCAAAAGCATCAATTCTTCAGCACTCATTCTTCTTTATGGTCCAATTCTCACATTTTACATGACTACTGGAAAAACCATACAGACCTTTGTTGGCAAAGCTATTTCTCTGCTTTTTAATATGCTATCTAGGTTGGTCATAGCTTCTCTTCCAAGGAGGAAGCATCTTTTAATTTCATGGCTGCAGTCACCATCTGCAGTGATTTTGAAGCCCCCCAAGATAAAGTCTGTCACTGTTTCCATTGCTTCCCATCTATTTGCCATGAAGTGATGGGACCAGATGCCATGATCTTAGTTTTTTGGATGTTGAGTTTTAAGCCAGCTTTTTCACTCTCCTGTCTCACCTTCATCAAGAGGCTATTTAGTTCCTCTTCACTTTCTGTCATTAGGGTGGTATCATCTGCATATCTGAGGCTGTTGATATTTCTCCTGGCAATCTTGACTCCAGCTTGTGATTCAGTTAGTCTTGCTAACAGCTTACCGTTTGTTTTGAAGAGTCAGTTTTTTGTTTTGCTGTTTTTTTCCTATTGATTTCCATTTTTCATTTTCACTGATTTATGCTTGAATTTTCACTGTCTTTTTTCTCATTCTGACTTTAGATTTTAATTATTTTTCTTTTTCTGCTTTCCTAAGGTGGAAACTTAGTTATTGATTTTAGATCTTTCTATAGCATGTGTATTCATGCTATAAATTTTATATGTACATTCAATGCTATAAATTTCCATTGAAGCACTGCTTTTGCTACATTCCACAGATTTCAGTGTTTCCATTTTGTTCAGAATACCTTTTAATTTTTCTTGAGATTTCCTGTTTAATGCATGTGTTATCTAGAAGTATGTTGTTTACTTTCCACAATTTGGGGCTTTTCTGGCTCTATTTCTGTTTTGATTTTTAATTTAATTTTTAGTTTAATTCCTTTGTGGTCTGAGAGCAGACACTGTATGACTTCTACTTTTTAAGATATGCTAAAGCATGTCTTATGGCTCAGAATGTTGTCTATCTTGGTGAATGTTACCTACTAGTTTGAGAAGAATGTGTATTCTGCTGCCATTGAATGAAGAACTCTATAGAAGTCCATTTTATCTAGTTGCTTGATGGTGTTGTTAGTTCAACTATGTCTTTACTGATTTTCTGCCTGCTGAATTTGTCTGTTTATAATTTTTCTGTTGTTCAGTCACTAAGTCGTGTCTGACCTTTTGCAACCCCATGAACTGTAGCATACCATTCTCCTCTGTTCACCAGTGTTTCCCAGAGTTTGCTCAAAATCATGTCCATTGAGTTGGTGATGCTATCTGGCCATCTCATCCTCTGCCACTCTCTTCTCCTTTTGCCTTCAATCTTTCCCAGCATCAGGGTCTTTTCCAATGAGTTGGCTCTTTGCATCAGGTGGCTAAAATATTGGAGTTTCAGTTTCCATAACAAGTCTTCCAGTGAATATTCACGGTTGATTTCCTTTAGGATTGACCAGTTTGAACTCCTTGCAGTCAGATAAGTGTTAAAGTTTCCATATGTGATAGTGGATTTATCTATTTCTCCTTGTAGTTCTATCAGATTTTGCTTCACATATATTGACACACTTTATCACTGTGTAATGACTTTCTATATCCCTGATAATTTTCTTTGTTCTGAAGCCACTCTCTGCAATTAATATAGCTACTCTCACTTTCTTTTGATTAGTGTTAATATGGTATACTCTTCTTTATCCTTTTGTTTTTAATTTACACTTACCTTTATATTTAAAGTGGGATTTTTGTAGACATTATAGAGCCGGATATTGGTTTTTGATCCACTCTGATAGTCTGTGCCTTTCAGCTAGTATATTTAGAACACTTATGTTGAAAATGACTATTGATATAGTTGGGTTACTGTCTACCATGCTTGTTACTATTTTGTATTTTTTGCTCTCAATCTTTGCTCCTGTTTTTGTCTTGTAATCTTTTTTCTACATTTTGTCGCTTTCAGTTCAGTTCAGTTCAGTCGCTCAGTCGTGTTCGACTCTCTGCGACCCCATGAATCACAGCACGCCAGGCCTCCCTGTCCATCACCAACTCCCAGAGTTCACTCAAACTCATGTCCACAGAGTCGGTGATGCCATCCAGCCATCTCATTCTCCGTCGTCCCCTTCTCCTCCCGCCCCCAACCTTTCCCAGCATCAGAGTCTTTTCCAGTGATTCAACTCGTCGCATGAGGTGGCCAAAGTATACTTGAACATTTTATATAATTCTATTTCTCTTCTTTCAAGGCATACCAATTGTACTTTTATCTTCTCTTTTTTATTAATGGATTTCTATTATTTCAATCTTTTTTATTAGTTCAATTATATTTGTGCTTTTATTGCAAATTTATCTTAGATCTCATTTGGAATTAAGTATAAGCAATTAATAAACATAGGAAAAATCAGGCTAATATATCTCTTGTATGTTTTCTTATGAAAATGAATATTCAGATCTTCAATCCAGAAAGAAATAAAATGGGGGGGAAGCATTAAAATAAACAACACATTTAAAAAATACAAATGTTAAAAGTAGTATTATAATTTGATCTTGCTTTTATTTGATTTATGCCTTCCTGGAGACAGAACAATAGTCAAAGAAAGAGGGGAGCCAGGGAGAAGGGTTTCTAAAGACCAGGGATGAGAGAGAGTCTGAAAGCGTCAAAGTGTTCAGAGACAGCCAGAAAAATCAGTGCTGAAAATAGGCCTAGCCTGGGCTGTAGTGAGACACTCTTAGGGAAGAAGGAGACCATTTATGGGTCTGTATAGGAATTTGATATTGTTCCCACAGGGATAAGATCTCTCATGTTGGAACCATTGCTGGGGTTTCGTTCTCTTTGAAGAAGTACAAAGAATGCTTCATTTTTATTTTAATTAAATGCACAGGGGAGTTATACAGCAGCATCCAGTGGATCCCTGTGTCTACTGGCAAGGAGAACTGAAAAGCAGTCATGTGTTCTTATGTGTCCAGTGGTGCTGACCAGCCAGTATGTAGCTCAGAGTAATATGCCACATCATCTTATCTAAATTCCCAGTGAGAGGGAAAAACCAGGTAAGAAAAAAGGAACCAACAAAAAGAGATATTGTCAAAGAAATTCAGGGAAATGAACATACACTTCCCTAAAAATTTACAATTTGCCTAGAGAATGATTTTTTATCCTAATGTGAAAACATATACCATGATTACTGCTTTCATGATAACTGAGAGATAATATGCACTTATATACTCCACAACTTTAAGTGATATAATATATTCTATAGAATGGAAGGTAGTCAAATATTTGTAAGATATACAGGTGGATGCTTTTCTCCCTGCTATGTCTCAGTCTCACACTCATACCCGCAGAGGACTAAAATCACAGTATTTAGACTTTTCCTGCCCCTCATACATTTGGGTTATATTTACAAGATACTAGAATTAATACCAAACCAAAACTTCTGCAAACATTTTCAATAAATATCAATATGTACATTTTTGAGAGATTTTGAGCCTTAACAGAGTTAAATAAGATAACCAAAGACTATTCTATTTAGTCGATTAATTATTTAATAAATTGGTGGTTATAGAATTTCTTCTTTAAATTGAAACAGTATAACAGAAGTGAAAGTTTTCTGAAGTAGAAGTAAAGTTCATATTTTATCTGAAATGCAAATTCAAGACACTATCTCATCTTAAAAGAATTGAGTTGAATAAAGAATAATGTGAGACTCTAAAAACATATGGATAAGGTCAGAAGTATTATATTATGAACGCAGAATTTAGCAGATAACTTAGACATAAGAAATGTGATAAAATTCTTTGAGAAATATAGAAATATATTACTTTGACATTTTGCTTTCCTGATAGAATCCCAGTAAGGAGTGCCTGTATTTTGGATCTTGTGTTTCTACTAAGAGTAGGTCTGAGTTTCTTGATATATGCATCAGGTGGAAGAAAGGAGAAAAGGAAATATCAAGGGCTTCAAGTTGAGTTCAGTGGAATGTAATGTTTACCTCTAACTCTTCACCAAATCTTTCCAAAAGGCTGGTAAGTGAATTTTAAGAAAGACTTACACTTTTGAAGCTATAGTAAAATGGAAAAGAAAACAGTGACACAAGCCAGAAAACAAACTCAAAAAAGCCAATGTTAGACTGGCAGAGGGGGAAACTTAGAACACCTAAATGTGCACTGCAGAACTCCCAGAGCCTCAGGAATTAGTAACAACCTATGCCTCAGGAAGTTTAGGTCAATTCACCCTGCAGTGATGCCCACACCAGGGAATGAGCTTATAGGTTTGGGTTAATTAAACTCAGAAGTGCCACCTCATCACTTTTGCCATTTTCTCTTTGTCCAGCCCACAGTGAAGGGGAGGGTATTACACAGTGTGGGGAGGGTATTACACATTGTGGGTAGACAGGGAGGCAGAATCATCGGAGGCTGTCTGAGAAGCTGCCCACCTCCATCAGTATCACCTCCCTAAGAGAGAGTCCATGTAAGAAAAGATGGTCTTCAGTGAGAATTAAGTGAAGTCATCCTTGGAAATGAAAAACGTTAAAAGTAGTTTTCAGACCTTTGTCAGAGATGGAGACTGAAGAAAATAATAGAAAAATTCATTCATGCAAAAAATGAAGATGTTATGAAAACCTTGCAGGATAGGTAGTTGTTATTCACCTGACTGATTTCTTCCTCTCAGATCAATGGACTGACTTTCAGATTCCCAGACTCCTGAACAGCTATTTTAAGAGTTATAGATAAAAGTTTGAGATTTTACAAACGCTGCCTGGCCTCAGATTCACTTGATATGTTGACATCATTTAATTGTTTTCATTTGCCATGTCTCCTGTAATAGAAAATATCATTGTACTGAGGTTAGTGAGTTGATTAATAGCCTTGATTTTTCATGTGTTGGTTAATTATGAGGGCTACAATATTATCACACACTATTCAAGAGAAAAAATCATTATGTTTCTAAGCATTATGCAAAAGTTATCATTGATTGTGACTCTAGAAAAATATCACAGTTTTAGGGAAAGATATGTAATTGAAGAAAATTATTTTATCTTCAGCCTAATCATGTCTGTTTTCATCAAGTAGAATTACATTTGATTTTGATTTATTTGCCCTGATCAATTTATTCAGTGAGAATTTTATACGGTTTTGTTTTAAGAAAACAACTTCTATTGTAAGAAAAAAAGAGTAAACTGCATTAAAAGTCAGCTGTATCATACAATGTTTGTCAATTCTGATGGCATCTTAAAGGTCCTTATAAAACTCTGAATGCATGTACATGTTTTCAAATACTCTGTACCTCAACTGTAAGATGTTAATGTTAACTATTTTCTGAAGTAACTGTGTTTCTTGCCTATATTTTAAGTAATATATCTGTATAATTATTTATTTTACTGTTCCTCATGAAGATGCTCTGGTTAAATGAGTAGATAAGATTTAATTATTTTCTTTATATATTTCTACATAATACTCATAATCAATAGATCCTAATGGGTCTCTTCTCTGGTAAATAATAATAAAATCAATTTTTCAAAAATATGGAAATATCAGTTTGATTTTCAGAACTAGCACTCAAAAATAATTAGCAACAAAATTTGTAGAAAGTGCTGTGTGTGTGTGTTTTGTGCTGGACATCCATGAATCTACATTAGGGATGCATTCTAGTTATGCTGCTTAGCAGTGTTTAGAGGTAGAGCCTAAAATGAGTGTGTACACACTCACACAAGTTGGGTCACTGGCTCTTAGAACATCTGACGCCATTCCCAAATCAGCTAAGCAAATGGCCAAGTCCAAAGCCCTAGAACCCCTAGACCATGGATGGCTTAGTTTTGCCTCCCATCAGCTTGAGAAATGAAGATTGGCCCTTTCTTCATTGTGACTCTTAGTTTCCTCCCTGGAGAACCCACAGAGCTAGAAGACGGTGCTAAGTGAATGACATGGGGTCCAACTTATAATTAATGACGACATAAAACAAATAATGCTCAGTTTTAAAGACCACCATGGAGCCTGCTACTGTCTCTGCTGGATCTTACTCATGAAAATCCATATATTGTATTAGATGAAATTAACTATTATCCTCCAATTAAAAATAAATACATTTTTAAAAAAATTAGCTAATTTATTAAATAGAATGGAGACCAGAGAAGGAGTAGAATCGTTGTTTTATCAGTACTATGAGGTGTGTATATTCAGAAGCATTTTGAATGGAGTGAAGATTGCTGAATGACAAAGGACTGCTACCTTCTTCCTTGTAGTCAGTGTAGTGCTTAGTACTTTGCAAAAAAGAGAGAGAGAGAGACATTAGGAAAGGAGGATAAGAGAATATTGAAAGAAAAATAGGGAGAGAATGGGATGGGGGAAAGGAAGGAAAGTGATGGGAAGTGGCAGAATGGTGGGGGAAGGAGTCATGGTCAGCACCTACTTACAGGGCAGGGAGACCAAAAGTGTGGAGAGACCAAAGCTCAGCTTCTACTGTTCCTGTGCCCACTTGTCCATCTTAAGCACCTTTGGTGGAGTAGGGGCTTTGCAATTTAAATAGAGAAAGTGTAACAGTGGTTTATACAACAGCCTTAGTACGTATACCCTGGGTGATCATGGCAAGCGCAGGTGTGATCCAAATGTAAAGAACACAACATCAGAAGTTTCCGTAGAAGTCACTGGAACCAGAGGCAAGAAGGCCCATTTGTATTGAAAAACGTTAACTTAATGCTCTGATCACTTAATTTTCTTTAGCACTTTTTTGAAAATGCACTGATTTTCTAATTGACTTAGAAATCAAAGAAAAAAAATTTGTACTCACAGCTTTAGAGGTATTGATTGAGGGAAAACACACAACCTAAAAGTTGTGAATTATGTTTCATCCAGGACCTTACTGAGGACATGACCTGGGAATCAGTCTGTCAAATAACTCTGAGGAACTGCTCCCCTGAGATAAGGAGGGGAACCGGGACATATGGGGGTTTGGGGCACACGTGGGAAAGAACATGCCTGTGTATGCAGGAGACATAAGAGACGTGTGTTCAATCCCTAGTGGTGAAGAGCTCCTGGAGGAGGAAATGGCAACCCACTCTAATATTCTTGCCTGGATAATCCCACAGATAGAGGAGCCCCTGGCGGGCTACCGTCCATAGGGTAGCAAAGAGTCAGACACGACTGAAGTGACTTAGCACATCAATGAAATAATGCAGTCAAATGTCAAAAGATTAAAGCTAATCAGAAAAAACAGAAAGCTCAACTTGATTATTTTATTGCTTTTCTATGTATGCAAAATGCAAGAGTCTGGGCTCATTGAAACTACTCCTTTGACATGCATCTTAGCTCTTTAACCTGAATTTCCCTCAGAGGGCACTGACAGAGGGGAACTGCAGTGGTTGATGTTCTGATGGTGAGCAACATTCACTCTTTTTTTAAAAAAAGAATTAATTTTTATTTCAGTATAGGTGTTTTACAGTGTTGTGTTATCTTCCTCTGTACAACAAAGTAAATCAGTTCAGTTCAGTCGCTCAGTCGTGTCCGACTCTTTACGACCCCATGAATCACAGCATGCCGGGCCTCCCTGTCCATCACCAACTCCCGGAGTTCACTCAAACTATATATATAAAATACCATCCCTCTTGGACCTCCCTCCTACCCACTTTCAATCCAGCCCCTCTAGGTCACCACAGAGCATTGAGTTGAGCTCCCTGTGCTATACAACAGGTTCCCACTAGCTATTTTACACATAGCAGTATATATATATATATATATATATATATATATATATGTCAGTTTCATTCTCTTAATTCATCCCCGGTCCTCTCTGTGTCCACATGTTTGTTCTCTATGTCTGTGTCTCTATTCCTGCCCTGGAAATAGGTTCATCTTCTGAACAGCCGCCTGCAGGGGCACAGGGCTGGGCTTGGTAGCAGGAGCTGGTCGCCTCTGAGAAAACGGAGGGCCCTGGTTGTCATGCTGGAGGGAGAGGCAAGAGGAGAAGAAGCCAGAGGAGGCATCACGAAGTTCAGCAGCCGAGCCGTGACTTCTCTGGTGAGAGGCCGGGTCCTGAGCCGCAGAAACCGCGCAGAGAAACCTGTCTAAAGGAAGAGGGGTCAAAGACATCATTTCCGGTGGTTTCCTTCCGGGTCGTGCCCAAGTTCCCACATATCCCTGTTCAGAAAAGTCTAACCTTCTTGAGCAGCTTCACTTTCCCTTTTCACTTTCACACATTGGAGAAGGAAATGGCAACCCACTCCAGTGTTCTTGCCTGGAGAATCCCAGGGACGGGGGAGCCTGGTGGGCTGCCGTCTATGGGGTCGCACAGAGTCAGACACGACTGAAGTGACTTAGCAGCAGCAGCAACTTAGCAGTACCATTTTTCTAGATTCCACCTATAGGTACTGATATATGATACTGGTTCTAATCTTTCTGACTTATTTCACTCTGTATGACAGACAGTCTCTGGGTCCATCCACATCTCTACAAATGACCCAGTTTTGTTCCTTTTTGTGGTATTCATTCTTGACTGATGAAATGGCAGGCCACAGATTTTAGTCTGCAAAGGGGAAGAAGAAAACAGGCAAAGCTAGCCTTCAGGGCCAACCCTTCTCACTGTCTGTTCTGTCCTGCACATCTGCCCACAGCCAGAAGAATATTTAAAATGCCAATGATTCACTCTACAGCAGACCAGCTGAGTTGCAACTACATTCCTGCCTTGTCTGGGTATGTATTAAACAGGGTGGAGTGAGGAATCATTCCTGCCTTCCAATGGCCACAACCCAGGGGACAGACAGGATGAAGAGGTGGAAAGGTTATATGAGGACTGGTTTGAAATATATCTAATATAGATTTTTGTCTAACTGATTTGTGGGTAAAAGAAAATATTGTATTTTCTACAAATCTATCACTTACTCTTTCAGAGAATAGGATTCATTTTTCAAATAATGCTTACTTTTCAAAATGGTAATGTTGGGGAACCACTGACCTAAACTGCCTACCATGGCCAGGCAAGATAGTAACTGCTTGCATAAGTTATCTCACAACAGGAGGTCTTGATAAGGAACGCAGAACTAATAAGCTACCACCAGTCAGAAAAATTCAGGAGGGGCCAAAAGTAAGGAGGAGACACCAGCCTGTAATATGTCCTGCCAACTTCCCAGAAACCTTTGCACTGGAATCAATCTTTGCTGAGAGATGCACATGCCACTAGAAAGGACACTGAATCAGACAGAATATGGGTACAAGCAAAATGAATGCCAGAGACAACACGGAAACTAACCCCACACTCCCATAAAACCTAAAACTATGAGCCACGTGACAGAGCAGTTCTCCTGGGTTCCCTTATCCTGCTTTTCTCCACCCAGGAACCCCTTTCCCATAAAGTCTTTTGCTTTGTCAGTATGTGTGTCTCTTTGGGCAGTTCATTTCCAAGTATCAAGCAAGAGCCCACTCTCAGGCCCTAGAAGGAGGGCCCCTTCTGGAAACAATATATATTTTTTTAAATTTTTACTGAACAGTTTTATAGTCTATGCTATATCTTCTATTTGATGGTATTATGGAATCTAGAAAATATGAATATCTAAGACTTTTTTCTGGCCTCAAGAGCAAACATTTATTTTGGGGAATGAATGGGGAAAATAAGAAAACAATATCTATGAATGTGATGTTTAATAATAAAAAGAATCACTGGGGGGTGGGAATGGGGAAAGAAGTAAGCCTAGTGTTTTTAATTGAAGAAAGAGATGTGGGGATAAATGTGGGCAATGCTACAAAGGTGTGGCTGTCCCTGCTGTGGAAGGCAGATTGCTTCAACTGAGAACTGACTGATAAAGGACATGCAGTTGCTTGATCACCTGGTTTTAAACTCTGTGATAGATGTTGACATATTTAAAAGAAGAGATTTCAGATCTTTTGGAACATGAAACCATCCTGACAGGGGAGGATCTTGAAAATATGAAGGTTAAATGTGGGCATCCAGAAAGAGAGATAAATTCATGAAGAGAGGGAGGGAGGAGGACCTCCCTCCCCAACTTCTATGCCACCCCCAAGTCCAGAGGGATTGATTGGCTAAGTGATTCCCTGGCTTGTTGGAAGAGAGTAGAGGGTCAATGAGGAGATGTTCTGCATGGATTTTTAAAATTTATTTATTTTAAATTGGAGGATAATTGCTTTACAATACTGTGTTGGTTTCTGCCATACATCAACATAAATCTGTCACAGGTATACATATGTCCCCACCCTCCCAAACCTCCCCCCCCCCCACCTCCTACCCCATCCCACCCCTCTAGGTAGTCATGGAGAACTGGGTTTAAGCTCCTGGCAAATTCCCACTTGCTGCCTGTTTTACATATGTTAATGTATATGTATCGATACATGTTTTTAACAATGATTTCTGTCTAAGACTGTGTGAGAATCACTTACAGGTCAGAAGGACAGCATGCTTGCAAGCTGTGTCTTCTCAACTGGCCCATCTACAGTGACATCAGGCTTAAGGAACAGCTCAAAGACCCAAAACAAAAAACAAGTAAATAATGTCAAAGGCACAAGTGTACAGATCTCAGTGGGATACATCATTTTACAGCCAGTGCTACGAAAAGTAAGCAATCAAGTGATACAGACCACTTGATTGATACAGACCACAATGGGGAGGACTTTGCTTTACTTTGGAAAATCCTGCTTGCTGCCATTATTGAAAATTGTACAGGAAGGAGGCACTGTGGGAGAAACATTAGAAACCAATCTTTGTCATCCTAGAAAACCTCAGCACAAAATCAAAAGCAAAAGAAAACAGTCATATTATTGAATAAGCATTGAACCACACGTCACAGGCAGTCTGCTAACAACATTGGACACTATGAAGAAAAGAAAGAATATCTAACCCTTTCATACAACTGGGCAGCTAAGATCCATTATGTACATGATCTCAAGATAGATGATAATTTGCCCTCGAGTTATTGGGTTGGACAGCACCATTTGTCACACGTAGTTCATCCTAAATTCACTTGATAATTGGGGTGGCCATCTGCGTTAGCTAATTGCCTTTATCCAAAGGAAAAATAAACTTTTCATATCTTTATGACAAGAAATAGTTTAAAACTTGCAGTCAGGCAGTTAGGTTCTTGCCCTTCTGCTGAGACTGGGATCTAGGGGCATAATCTTCCTTTATAATTACATTTCAAAGAGCTGGCTTCTGGGTCATTGAGAAAAACTCTTGGAGTGTAAAAGCAGCAAGAGGCTTAATGAAGTTTTAAAAGGGTTTACATACATCTCTGAAGAACAGAGAAAGAATTTACAATTAGAAGTTTTCTAAAGTAAATGCTTTAAAATAGTAGGGGTGGGGGATTGATTTTCCCTTTTTATGCACCAAGAACAACTAATTTTTTAAAAACTTGTTTTTGCCCTTGTAACAGGACATTTCCAGGCCCTAAGAGCCCCCAAGCATGTTTTCTTTGCCCTATGATTAAAAAATTAATCATTTTTAAGTTTGCTGCCCAAATTTCAATATTGGAAGATTGCCCATGAAATCCAGTCTTTCTGCATCTCAGAAAATTCAAACCATTTGGCAGCAGTCTGCTGGAGTGAAGATTAAAATATTGAGGTGTCATCCTACTGTTATTTCAAAGTGAACTTATTTACTGTTAATGAGCTAATTATTAGGGCTAAAATCTACATTGTACAGCACCAGGGATGATGACATTTCTAGATACTAGTATAATGATCATTTATTGAGCACTTGTCATGTCCCATGCTGTTTTAATAATCTCTTCACTCCTTTGGGGAGGGAGGGTTTTCTGTCCCAGGGTTATGAGGATGCTAAACACAGGACAGGGGACAGATACAGTTGACAACATTTTATTAGTCACAGATGCACAGCCTTGGGAGGAGGACACTGCACATGCCATGCCATCCAGGACCATGTGGGGAATGCAGTTGGGAACATGTCCAAGCTTGCTCTGCTTGCCACAGGACAGGACAGTAATTCTGAGAGACCAGGTATTGAGGCAAGGAATATGACTTTATGTGGAAATCCAGCTGACTAAGAAGGTGGCAGCCTAATATCTCAAGATAGCCATCTTATTGGGGTCTGGATACCAGGTTCTTTAATAGAATAGAGATGTGGGGGGCTGAGGAAGCAAAATAAAATGCCCATTAATCTTGCAAATATCTCCTAGTATGGCAGGCCTTGGGGAGGGGTTGTGTAAATTTCTTCCTTCCTGCCATCCACAGGTGGACAGGGTCTTGAGCAAAAGCACTTTGGTTTAACATTCAGGCAGAGGGACAGAGTTCCTAGAGGCAGGCCATTCTGTATAAACAATATCCTTTTAGTGAAAAAAAGCAACGGAAAGCAAAGGTTAAAGTAAAAGAAACAGATATAGCACGGAGTCAGCTCTTCCCTATAACAGAGTGAACAACCAGGCTGTGGGTGGCAGGCTTTGTAGCATCAGGAGGGTGGGCTGTCCCCAGTTCCTACAGGAGGATGTCACTAGCTAGTCGGAATACTCCTACAAGCACGCAAGGAGCTGAAGCCTGGGCCTCAGGGCCAAGCAGGCATCACACCTGGTCTGTTAGGTAAGGAGGGATTTTGACTTGTGAACTTTGTCCACAGGAGCAAAGTATGGAGGAGAACTGTGGTCAGACCATGCAAAATTCTGTTAGTTTTACATTCAGTTGATAATAATTTTAGACCTATTCCCATACAGGCATATTGACTATTTCACATTCATAACACTTCTATGAAGTAGTCCTGTTCTTATGCCCACTCTACAGATAGGAAAACTGAGATTCTGAGAAGGGAAGTGATTTAACTACAATCACACAGCTAGACATAGCGACATGAGTATGGTTCCAGGGCCAGGGCCCTCACTGCTACCCAGTAATGAAAGTGAAGGAACATTTTTATAGTTTTTTTAGTGTTAAGTGGTAACACAATCTTTTAAAATGTTATAAATACAAATAAATAAAGAAAAAATAGAAAAACTGTCCTTGCCTGTTGAGTTGAAAAGATTTCCAGATAAAGGTGTTTTATTTCCAAAATTGTTTTGCCTCTTTTGAACAAAGATCTGCATCAGACAAAGCCAAGAGCTGATCTATGAATGGTTCAAGGAATAATTATTCCACGATGTAGTAGTGCCTTAAAGCAACTATCAGGAAAAATTGAGGAAGTCTTTGAAATAAAAAAGATTACTGGGTGTCCTGTCTAGCACATTTTGGGTTATCTTCATCTTTCACTGTCAGATCTATTTTACAGCTCTTCAAGTTGTAGAATTTTTATAGGAAAACAAGTTTTCTTATGCTTGGAAAAACAAATTGGTCCCTAGAAATGTGACTGAGTATTATCATGTGGATATTGAGCAACTTTGCATCTATTTTGTACATCATTTTATCATTTCTGATGACCTACAAATATATGTGTTTGAATTTTTCTTTTTTTTAATTTTAATTGGAGGCTAATTACTTTACAATATTGTATTGGTTTTGCCATACATTTACATGAATCCACCCTGGATGTACATGTGTTCCCCATCTTGAACCCCCCTCCCACCTCCCTCCTTTAACTACTTGTAACACTTTACTTGCTCCCGTGTGCTAAATAAAATCTTTAACACAGGTTTATTTTGTATTTATATGAGAATCATGATCTGCTTCTTTTTTTTTGTAAGAGTATCGCTTTTTTACACAATTTTAATGGCTATACTCCTCTTACAGTTATACAGAATATAGCCAATATTTTGCAATAACTGTTTTTAAAAAGGTACCTTTTAACACAGCTAACAATATTAAAACATTGCCTTTGTAATTAAAATTGTATGATACAACTTTCTGATTTGAATTTAAATTATACTTGTGTGAGAAAATGTTAACCTGTGGTCTATCGGAAAACTGGTTTCTATTTGGTGTTTTAAAAACAGTCTTCAGTCAGTCAGTTTAGTCACTCATTGTTTGTGACCCCATGAACTGAAGCATGCCAGGCTTCCCTGTCCATCACCATCTCTGGGAGCTTGCTCAAACTCATGTCCATCAAGTTGGTAATGCCAACCAACCATCTCACCCTCTGTCAACCCTTCTCCTCCTGCCTTTAATCTTGCCCAACATCAGGGTCTTTTTCAAGGAGTCAGTTCTTCACATCAGGTGGCCAGAGTATTGGAGTTTCAGCTTCAGCATCAGTCCTTTGAATGAATATTCAGGACTGATTTCCTTTAGAATGGACCAGTTGGATCTCCTTGCAGTCCAAGGGACTCTCAAGAGTCTTCTCCAACACCACAGTTCCAAAGCATCAATTCTTGGGCGCTCAGCTTTCTTTACAGTCCAACTCTCACATCCATACATGATTGCTGAAAAAACCACAGGTTTGACTATACTTTGTCAGCAAAGTGATATCTCTGCTTTTTAATATGCTGTCTAGGTTCACACATTGGAGAAGGAAATGGCAACCCACTCCAGTGTTCTTGCCTGGAGAATCCCAGGGACAGGGAAGCCTGGTGGGCTTCCGTCTGTGGGGTCACACAGAGTCGGACACGACTGAAGTGACTTGGCAGCAGCAGCAGCAGGTTGGTCATAGCTTTTCTACCAAGGAACAAGCATCTTTTAATTTCATGGCTACAGTCACCATCTGCAATGATTTTGGAGCCCAAGAATATGAAGTCTGTCACTGTTTCCATTGTTTCCCCATCTATTTGCCATAGAGTAATGGAACCGAATGCCATGATTTTCGTTTTTTGAATGTTGAGTTTTAAGCCAGATTTTTCACTCTCTTCTTTCACTTTCATCAAGAGGCTCTTTAGTTCCTCTTCACTTTCTGCTGTAAGGCTGGTGTCATCTGCGTATCTGGGGTCATTGATATTTCTCCCAGCAATCTTGATTCCAGCTTGTGTTTCCTCCAGCCCAGCGTTCCTCATGATGTACTCTGCATATAAGTTAAATAAGCAGGGTGACAATATACAGCCTTGACGAACTCCTTTCCCAATTTGGAACAAGTTTTAGTTCTCAGAAATAAATGTCTAAGAATCAGTAAGTGAGGTACAGGGGAAGAAGAAGTTGGTTCTTAGAAAGCAACAACTGTCTTGTCAAACTACATTAGCCTGACAATTAAAATCTGAGTCATTTGTTATTTGGTATAACCACATAAATTAGTTCAAAGGAAGAAGCTAAGTCAGATGTGCTGGCTCCCAGCAAAGTCCTTTTCCTCTACAATAACTAAATGCACTGGGGTACCTCTGGGCTCCTGACTCACAGAGCTGCTTTCCCAAGTCTCTTCCCAGGGCAAGGATCTCACTTATAGGGCCACAAGAGAATTGGCTAAAAGGTGTCCTTGGGCTTCCCAGGTGGTACAGTGGTAAAGAATCTGACTGCCAATGCAGGAGACACAGGCTCTATCCCTGAGTTGGGAATATACCCCAGAGTAGGAAATGGTAACCCACTTCAGTATTCCTGCTTAGAAAATCCCATGGACAGAGGAGCCTGGTGGGCATGACTGAGCCTGCACACACGAAAGCAATTCAAATACAGTGTTCAGCTATTTTTCATTTTAATTTTTTTTTTAAATTTATTTATTTTAATTGGAGGCTAATTACAATATTGCATTGGTTTTGCCATACATTGACATGAATCTGCCCAGTGTGTACATGTGTTCCCCATCTTGAACCCCCCCTCCAACCTCCTTCCCCATATCATCCCTCTGGGTCATCCCAGTGCACCAGCCCCGAGCATCCTGTATCATGCATCGAACCTGGACTAGTGATTCGTTTCACATATGATAATATACATGTTTCAATGCCATTCTCCCAAATCATCCCACCCTCGCCCTCTCCCACAGAGTCCAAAAGACTGTTCTATACATCTGAGTCTCTTTTGTTGTCTTGTATACAGGTTTATCATTTTCATCTTTCTAAATTCCATATATATGCCTTAGTATACTGTATTGGTGTTTTTCTTTCTGGCTTACTTCACTGTGTATAATAGGCTCCAGTTTCATCTACCTCATTAGAACTGATTAAAATGTATTCTTTTTAATGGCTGAGTAATACTGCATTGTGTATATGTACCACAACTTTCTTATCCATTCATCTGCAGATGGACATCTAGGTTGCTTCCATGTCCTGGTTTTAAACTTATAGAGTAAAACAAAGAATGCCTTCTCTCTGTATTATTATTGCTATTCTTTGCTTGTTTTCTAAATTCTGAAATTGTTGGACCCTTTCCTCTGAAATACTTTATTTTGTATTTCTGAAGTACAAGGACAATCTCTTACACAATGTTCAAAATCAGGATATTTAACATGGATACAGTACCGTCCTCTAATTCACAGTCCTTATTTAAATGTTATCAGTTGTGCCAACAATGCCCTTCATACATATTTATCTTCCTGATTCAGGACCAAACTCAGGATATCAGATTATCATTACCCTTTTTTGCTGTTTAGTCAATAAGTCATGTGCAACTCTTTGCGACCACGTGGGCTGTAGGCCACCCAGCTCCTCTGTCCATTGGATTTCCCAGGCAAGAATACTGGAATGGTTTCCATTTCCTTCTCCAGGGGATATTCTTGGCTCAAAGACTGAACCCTCATCTCCTGTATTGGCAGGCAGATGCTTTACCACTGAGCAACCGGGGAAACCCCATTACGCATTTACTTTCCTTTCACTGAGAACAGTTCCTCAGCCTTTGTTTTTCTTTCTTGATCTTACCATTAGTAATGATTACAGGCCAATCACTCTGTAGAATGTCCCTCATTGGGTGATTGGCTGATGTTTCTTTATAACTAGACACATGTTATACATTTTGAAGTAAAAACAAAAGTGATGCTGTGTCCTGCTCCAGTACTTCATTATTAGGAGGCACATGATTCCAGTTTGTTCTGTTATTACTTGCTTAGGATAAAGTAACATTGTTTCATGTATAAAGTAGAAAATGTTTTAAAATTTCATGATTAATCATGCTTATCAGAAACAAAAAGTGGCCCCTTGACACCACAACTGACATTTGGTAAGTAGATAATATACAAAAGAAGTCATTTTATTACTTTTCTGGAGAATTCCATGGACAGAGGAGCCTCGCAGGCTACAGTCCATGGGGTTGCAAAGAGTTGGACATGACTGAGCAACTAACACTTTCTCACTACCACTGTGGAGAATATGAACCATAGAGTAATACAGGAAAAGAATCTAAAGTAGAGTGGATATATGTATATGTATGTATAACAGATCTATATTGCTGTACACCTGAAATAACACAACATTATAAATCAACTATACTCCAATAAAAATTTAAAAGAATAACATAGAGTGAGATAATTTTTTACTATAATCAGAATTTTTTTCTTTTACAAAGCTGGAGTCTTTCCTTTATTTACGTGTATCCTTCCTTATTTCCTTCCTTTCTTCCTGTCTCTTTTTATCTCTCAGTCTTATTTGCTTTAAAGCTATTTTTTCAAAGTAAAATGTTCTTAAAATACAGCTACAAATTAACAGTGCCACTCATTGCCTATATATGCAAATCAATTGCAATATGAATGTCTTGTAATGTACTGTTGATTGTTCTGAAGTTCTGTTTTTAAAAATATTTCCTAAGTTCTGTTGATCTGCACTACATTTACTTTGCAAAGACAAATAGTGGTTGTATTAGTTTTGATTTAAGATGATCTGTTTCACTGTGACTTGATCTGAGAAGCAATGAGTATTTAGTCAATATGTATAATGTAAGACAATGATTTCACCGTGAAAGTCCAATGCAGCATATTTTTCTATTTTTATAAAATATTAATGTAAAATAGCCAAATATATTTTGCTTCTAATAATATGTAGAATAATAAAATTAGCTTTCCAACATACCATTTTGAGCATATTAAAGAACTAGGCAGTCGTAAAATTTTATGCAAATAATGATTAGGAGCCAACTCATAGGATATTATATATGACATACCTAAAAGTGAATATAAATTGCATTTAGCTTTCAGGTGGTATCTGGGAATAAATTTCTGATTTAATCAGATATATGATCTCTGTTTGAGAATTTATAACTAGTTCATTGGAAGGACTCATGCTAAAGCTGAAACTCCAATACTTTGGCCACCTCATGCGACGAGTTGACTCACTGGAAAAGACTCTGATGCTGGGAAGGATTGGGGGCAGGAGGAGAAGGGGACGACAGAGAATGAGATGGCTGGATGGCATCACCGACTCTGTGGACATGAGTTTGAGTGAACTCCGGGAGCTGGTGATGGACAGGGAGGCCTGGCGTGCTGTGATTCATGGGGTCGCAAAGAATCGGACACGACTGAGGGACTGAACTGAACTGGACTGAACTGTACTGAACTGAACATCACCCAACTGGTACAGATAGTTTTTAACTGATAGAGTTTTACCAAATTTAATGTCTAGCATTTTGAAAACAATTTTGAACTAGATTTTATATACCCACATATCAGTCATCTTATCTGAAATTTTTTGCAAACAAGTTTTCAATATATACAATAAATATTTTACTAGAGTTATAAGAGAAAACATTTTCTTTATGCTATAAAGTATAATGCATTCCTCATTAATTGCATATAAATCATATTTACCAATATTTTAGAAATAATTATTTTGAGAAACATTGTCTTATAAAGCAAGGAATATGAGGTTCAAAAGTTTTCAAATGCTGTATTTAGTATAGCATTATTCAGCTAATACTAAAAAGACTAGAGTTGCAGTGAAATTTCAGTTTGCCAATCTAAAGGAGCATAAATACATAAATGTTTATTTCATACATATGTATTTTAATTAAAATCAGCCATGCTTCTTATCACTCTGCTGGTGCAAATACAGTATAACATATCCTTTGCAAAGTTTCTTGTGGTTTTAAAGGTTGGATTGTTCTTCTTCTTAATAGACTTGATATATACTAGCCTAACGGAGAAGGCCAGAGAAGGCAATGGCAAGCCACTCCAGTACTCTTGCCTAGAAAATCCCATGGATGGAGGAGCCTGGTAGGCTGCAGTCCGTGGGGTCGCTAAGGGTCGGACACAACTGAGCGACTTCACTTGCACTTTTCACTTTCCACTTTCACACACTGGAGAAGGAAATGGCAACCCACTCCAGTGTTCTTGCCTGGAGAATCCCAGGGAAGGGGGAGCCTGGTGGGCTTCTGTCTATGGGGTCACACAGAGTCAGACACGACTGAAGTGACTTAGCAGCAGCAGCAGCAACAGAGAAGGCAATGGCACCCCACTCCAGTACTCTTGCCTGGAAAATCCCACGGACGGAGGAGCCTGGTAGGCTGCAGTCCATGGGGTCGTGAACAGTCTGACACGACTGAGCGACTTCACTTTCACTTTTCACTTTCATGCATTGGAGAAGGAAATGGCAACCCACTCCAGTGTTCTTGACTGGAGAATCCCAGGGACGGGGGAGCCTGGTGGGCTGCTGTCTGTGGGGTCGCACAGAGTCGGACATGACTGAAGCAACTTAGCAGCAGCAGCAGCAGCATACTAGTCTAAAGAATACAATGACTTTTACAGAGAATGACAAATATAACTAAGTGGGCTTTTTCAATCATGTAATGATCCCATCGTCTTGTTTCAGGTCCACATTGTAGGTTAAAGAGTTGCCCCAAGTTACTCCAGCCATTCCTTTCCCTTGGTCCCCTACCTCCCAATTCCTGTGGCCATCACAGTTTATAATATTTTTACACTGGATGGATGCAGCCATTGCATCTGGTGTCTTAATATTTTCTCTGCCTTAAGAATAAAGTGGTACAAGAGGAGGTAAGAATTTAGGTTAGTTACACGGGTCATCTGGCCTAACAGTCTAGATTTTTTTGACAAGCTGCTCATCTGCTAAAACAATTACAGCAATATTGAGAGAAAGAGAGAGAGTCAGTCAATCCCTGGCCTTAATGATTTTTTTTTAATACTCAGTTCAGTTCAGTTGCTCAGTCGTGGCCAACTCTTTGCGATCCCATGAATCACAGCACACCAGGCCTCCCTGTCCATCACCAACTCCTGGAGTTCACTCAAACTTATGTCCATCGAGTCAGTGATGCCATCCAGCCATCTCATTCTCTGTCGTCCCCTTCTCCTCCCACCCCCAATCCCTCCCAGCATCAGAGTCTTTTCCAGTGAGACAACTCGTCACATGAGGTGGCCAAAGTATTGGAGTTTCATCTTTAGTATCAGTCCTTCCAATGAGGAGCTTAAAAATACTTTCTAGGCAAACGCCATCTCTCTGGATCACTTTAGGAAGGACCCTGGCAACAGAGGAGCTGAAGAAAAGAGCTCACTGAAATTAGTCATCTATTCAGACCCTGAAATTCTATTTCCAGGAAAATTGTCCGCAATGTCAAGGCTGAGTGTCACCCTTGGAAAATGACTCCTGTAACCTTATTAGAGAAGCTGGTTGAAGAGACAGCTATGGCTTCCCAAGAAAGAACACACATCATTTGCTCAGTAATCTTTTGAGCAGACCCTTACAGATACCTCCAATGGGCCAGGATCTGTATGGGCTCCTGGGTATATGGAGGGCTAGACACATTTGCCCTGTTATCTCTACAAGCCCTCTTTCTCCTCAGGGGACAGACTGACAGGATTCCTTTCAACCAAAGTAAACAGAAAACAATGTAAGTTATGGATCCTAGGGTCATTTCAGAAAGGTCAAACCAATTCACTGTAAATATGTCTGAAAAGTCAAGGAGGGAATAGAGGATGAGTGTGTATGGAAAGGGCTTCCCTGGTGGCTCAGAGGTTTGTGTTTGTGTGTATGCTGTGTACTCTGTGTGTGTGTAGTTTGTGTGTGTGGTGTGTGTAGTGATGGGGGTAGGGGGAGAATGGGGCTGAAGATAGAACTAAAGAATATGCTTAAGTCTGAAAAAGTTAACATTTACTGATTTTGCATGAAACTAAGCCCAAGTTTTATTATCAGCTGATTTGTGAACTTTTTGTAGACAGTTTGGAACAAACATATAATTTCTTCTCTGCCATATTTTTTCAAGTCCAAATATTCCAGCTCCTCTGAAGTTACTGCAGGCATTTCTAATCATTTTAAAATTTAGTGCCTGCATCCTGTCAGATTCAAGAGACCATATTAATTAACTCCACCCACAGAAATCCAACTTAGACATTTTCAGTGAGAAGTAAGACAAAGGCCATTGGGCACTTCAGTTACTCCATCACCATAATCCTTCATAGTGTACAAGTCTGATTTAGACACTGTGTTATCTTTGCAAGCTTGCTTGGTGGGCACAGACACAGATGGAGGGCTTGGGTAGATTTTACCAGTGGTCTCAAAGCACATCCAAGGGCACCTTTCGACTCTTTTGTTTTTGTTTTTTTTTTTTTTTTGGTACTGACAAGATCTCTCCATTTATACATCTTTCAGGCATATGAAGACTGAAGTGCTCCAGTGGCTAAGACTTCACATTCCCAATGCAGGGTGCCCAGGTTTGATCCCTGGCCCAGTGGTCATGTATGGATGTGAGAGTTGGACTGTGAAGAAAGCTAATTGCCAAAGAATTGATGCTTTTGAACTGTGGTGTTGGAGAAGACTCTTGAGAGTCCCTTGGACCGCAAGGAGATCCAACCAGTCCATTCTAAAGGAGATCAGTCCTGGGTGTTCATTGGAAGGACTGATGCTAAAGCTGAAACTCCAATACTTTGGCCACCTCATGCGATGAGTTGACTCACTGGAAAAGACTCTGATGCTGGGAAGGATTGGGGGCAGGAGGAGACGGGGACGACCGAGAATGAGATGGCTGGATGGCATCACCGACTCTGTGGACATGAGTTTGAGTGAACTCCGGGAGTTGGTGATGGACAGGGAGGCCTGGCGTGCTGTGATTCATGGGGTCACAAAGAGTCGGACACGACTGAGCGACTGAACTGCTCTGAAGGGAATTATATCCCACATACTGCAACTAAGACATAGCACACCAAAAAAATAAATATTGAAAGAAATAAGCATTGCTCCTTACTTTTCTCCTGGTTAATGGGGTAGAATTTTATGTTTTCTTGCTGTGAGATATCTGAGCTTCCCTCCTCTGCTCGCTGACCCCAAAGCTGTGTGAACCCTAGAATCCCAAAAGGAGACCTGAGCTCTTCCTGACTCCTGACCCCTGAGCTCTGTCAATTGGATGTTTCTGAAGCAAGAGGATCTCAGAACACTTAGAATTCATGCAGGTCACATAAAAAGATGCTCAACATTGCAGGAGCCAGCGAGGGAAATTCTACCCACGGCAAAGGTCAATTGGGAAAGAGGCCTGACGGGCAAAGGCTAATCAGGACTCAAGGAACCCCCTGGACTTACTCGAGCATCTACCCCAAAGAAAACCAGAGTCTGTCTGCCTTACTATCTTATGCCTCTTACCAAGTCCTCTAATACTTACGGGGGCTTCCCCTCAACCACCTTTCTCTGAAAACATTAATTCAGAGCTGTAGTTAAAAAGTTCTCCTCGGCTTAATAGGAGTGTTCCAATCCAAGCCCCTCTGATAGCTTTCTAACTTGCCTGACAAGTTTGTCCGGGCTCTTACAACTACGAATGTGACTGTTTACAGCCTTCCAGCCATGCAAGGACAGAAAGCCTAATATTCTAAAATACAGGAATTTGTTGAAGAAATTAAAATCATTAGAATAGTACTAAAAAAGATTTCATTGTTGAATCAATGCTTGCTGCAAAGTTTCCATATTTTCTATCTATTGTATCCTTGGAGATGTATTAATCACATATAGAGAAAATAAGTAGTAGCCTTTGATTTAACCACATCAGATCTTAAGTTAATAAATTCTTTTCTTGTAGCTCACTACACCCTTGCCTTATAGGAATGTAACCTTGTCATGTGCCTTTGGAAAACAGCGTCTGACTTTAGGAAAATCACCTTGAAAGAATATAAGCCTTTTTCTAGCTGACTAACCTTTGTTAGGAGAGAGGGCCATAAACTATTAGCAGGCCTCCTGGCCAGAAGATGATGTAAACCACCTAAAACTTTTGTATATCAAGAGACATATAAAAATAAGCCCTGATCCTGATAAAGGTCAAGATTGCTGACCCCGCATGATTTTGGCGTGACTCTATACCTCCCTTTCTCTATTTTCTATGTGCACAACTTAGGGTATAAAAGCAGCACTGGAAAATAAAGTTTTTGGCCTTGCTCACTGAAGCTTGGTCTCCCCGTGTCGTTTTATCTCCTTTTCTCTATTCTCCTTTTTCCAGTTGAGATCCTTGGAGCGCTGGGCCCTCTGCGTTTACTTATCTGCCTGGGCTTCTAAGACCCACTCGAGGGGGTGCCCTGGTGGGGTGCCTCCAGTGATTCGAGAGGGCGCCTGCGGCCTAGGTAAACAGAGCAAACCCCGTGCTGGGGTTTTATTGGTTTCCTGCGTAAACCAAGGAATCATCAGCCTCTCTCTCTCTCTCTCTTGCTGCCACCGACGCCGTTCATCCCGAGGATACCCTGGGTCCATATCGAGGCAGGTCCCCGATGCAACATTGCTACTAATTTTTAGAGAAATGCAAATCAAAACTACAATGAGATATCATTTCACACCAGTCAATATGGCCATCATCAAAAAATCTACAAACAGTAAACACTGGAGAGGGTGTGGAGGTAAGGGAACCCTCCTACACTGGTGGTGGGAATGAAATTGGTACAGCCATTACAGAGAACAGTATGGAGTTTCCTTTAAACAATTAAAAACAGAGCTACCATATGATCTGGCAATCCCATTCCTGGGCATATAGCCAAAGAAAGACATGGTTTGAAAGGACACACACACCTCAGTGTTCACTGTAGCGCTGTCTACAATAGCCAAGACCTGGAAGCAACTTAAATGTCCATCGAGAGAGGAATGGATAAAGAACATGTGGTACATATACACAATTAAATATGATTCAGTCATTAAAAAGAGTCAAATAATGCCATTTGCAGCAACATGGATGGACATGGAGATTGTCACACTCAGTGAACTAAGAAAGAAAGAGGAAGACAAATATCATATGATATCACTTACATGTGGAATCTAAAAAAAATAATAAAAATGAACTTATTTACAAAACAGAAACAGACTCATAGACTTAGAGAATGAACTTATGGTTACCGGGGGTGGGTATGCACACTACTATATTTAAAATAGATAACCAACAAGGACCTACTATATAACACAGGGAACTCTGCTCAATATTCTGAAATAACCTAACCAGAAAAGAATCTGAAAAAGAGTGTATATGTATAACTGAATCACCTGGTTGTACACCTAAAGCTAACACAGCATTGTTAATAAACTATGCTCCAAAGTAAAACCAAAAAAAGTTTTTTTAAAGAATTCATGCAGGGGTCAGGGGCATGGGGGTTATGTGTCCAGCAGGCAGCAAGACTAGTACAGTGCACCCTGTTGCACCCCATGCCTGCTGATGCTGCTAAGTCACTTCAGTCATGTCCAAATCTGTGCGACCGCACAGACGGCAGCCCACCAGGCTCCGCCGTCCCTGGGATTCTCTAGGCAAGAACACTGGAGTGGGTTGCCATTTCCTTCTCCAACCCCATGCCTAGGTTACTATATAATTAGGTTGTCCATGGAAAGGATGACCTTGGCTGTGGTTCCAGAAATCCACTGTTCCTGATTCCTGCCTTTTTCCTACACCCCATCCCTAGCTTTCCCATTGATCTTGTGAGTTTTCTAATAGCATTACAATTAATTTCTTGTGTTGCTCTGGAGACAGTTTCTCTTGTTCACATTAAGAAGTCAGTTTTGTTTTGTTTTTTTCTCAAATATTGTCTGTAGTTAAGGTGATTTCATCCTTTGGGTCAGCCACAGTTGCTTCTCTAATTTTATACTTTGAGTTTTGGACAGGCATTGTGGGAAATGAACCTTGACCGAGTTGAAAATGTCTTGTTCAAAGACAGTTACATAAGAAGTGTAAGAACTAAGGCAACGGCAACCCACTCCAGTACTCTTGCCTGGAGAATCCCATAGACGGAGGAGCCCGGTGGGCTGCAGTCCATGGGGTCGCTAAGAGTCGGACATGACTGAGCGACTTCATTTTCACTTTTCACTTTCACACATTGGAGAAGGAAATGGCAACCCACTCCAGTGTTCTTGCCTGGAGAATCCCAGGGACAGAGGAGCCTGTTGGGCTGCCATCTATGGGGTTGCACAGAGTCGGACACGACTGACGTGACTTAGCAGCAGCAGCTTCCAACTTCAAATCTCAAATTTTTCTCTAAATTTGCTAGCACAAAAATGATTGTTGTGGGGAAAATGTAATAGGTTTTATCTTATTCTCTCTTTACAATATAGTTTGAAATTTTTTCTGTCTGAGCCACCAGGGAAGCCCAAATAAAAGTAATCTATAGAAGCTCAATTTTCCACACTGTCTTTCAGCCAAAACTGTGTGTGCTTAACTATCCATAGAAAGGACAAAATATATAATTTAAAGGTACATGGATGGTTTTCTAGCTAATGTGACTGTAGAAGTAGTTAAGAAATAGAACCAATTTCCTTCTGGACAAAAACTAAGCAAACACATACACAAAACAAAGCATAAATAAAAAAGACATGACAGACTGATGAACTTTTATTTTACTCTTCCTTCTGTTGTTGTTCAGTCCTCAATCATGTCCGATGTTTGTGAACCCATGGGCTGCAGCACAGCAGGCCTCCCTGTCCATCACCATATCCCGGAGCTTGCTCAAACTCATGTCCATCAAGTCGGTGATGCCATCCAACCGTCTTGTCCTCTGTCATCCCCTTTTTCTCCTGTCTTCAATCTTTTCCAGCATCAGGGTCTTTTCTGATGAGTTAGTGCTTCACATCAAGTGGCCAAAGTTTTGGACCTTCAGCTTCAGCATTAGTCTTTCCAATGAATATTCAGAATTGATTTCCTTTAGGATTGACTGGTTTGATCTATTTGCAATCCAAGGGACTCTCAAGAGTCTTCTTCAATACCTCAGTTCAAAAGCATCAGTTCTTCAATATTCAGCCTTCTTTGTGGTCCAACTCTCATATCTATACCTGACTACTGGAAAAACCATAGCTTTGACTATACAGACCTTTGTCAACAAAGTAATGTCTCTGCTTTTTAATATGCTTTCTAGGTTCGTCATAGCTTTTCTTCCAAGGAGCAAGCATATTTTAACTTCATGGCTGCAGTCACCATGTGCAGTGATTATGGAGCCCACAAAAATAAAATCTGTCACTGTTTCCAATGTTTCACAACAGGGCCAACATCTCGACTGAAGCACTTGTGTCCCTGAGCCTAAGGCATTCAGTTAAGATATGCCCAGATTCCTGCCCCCAGAACTGTGAGCTAATCAACGCTTGTTGCTTTAAGCCACTAAATTTGGGGGTAATTTATTATGCAGCAATAAAGCATGAACACAGAAATTAAAACACAGTTGGCAGCTCTACCTCAGACTTACCCTCGCTTTGAGAAATATGTGTCACTTCACCATGGTGGAATCTACCTTTTGAGGATAAGAATATTTATTGAGGATTAAAATTTTATACACAGGCCAGGACAGAAAATTAAAACAAATGTATGTGCCTCAGAGAAAATTGAATCAGGCAGAGACAGCTATAAAACAGAAGCCATGGGGAAAATATACAGAGGTTCCAAGTCAAGATATAGCTAGAACATATGTGCCTAATATACACAGTTGAATTTCGTTTTTGTTCTGGAAATTAAATAAACAGAACAAAAGAAAACAAAATGAACACGCTGTTGTTCTTTGAGGTTATATGCATAAGGAAAAAGAATATAAAATCCATCACTTTCGAGCCAAGCAAAAAACTGTAGAATTGAAGTGGGCACCAAGCGCTTGAAGGTACAGCTTCTTTCTTTCATTCATCTGCCAACCCAGAAGCATCTGCAATTTTATTAATAATTTCAAGAACTATTATAGATTACTTTTAATTTAAATGTCAACATGTTCTCTCTATCCTCCAGGTTTTTTCCTTCTGTCTCACAATCACATTTATTGATTGTGCAACCTCTGTTTTTCACATTTGAAGAGGCTTCCTGAATCCTGATTTGTCCCTGCATGTACCCCAGTGGCCATGGGGTACATGCTAGTTTCAATTTTCCTCCATGCTAGTTTCAATTCCAGGAAATGGTCTGCCATCATCACCCCTCATAGGAGTGTGAGGACATTTGTGCCCCACAGGTCACACAAATTCTCATCATAAATAAATAAGCCCTTTTTTGAAGTTGAAACTGCTTTCCTTTAAATGTACGGTTCACTTGACAACCTGCATACAAGAGTATGACTTTAATCTACCACTGGGAAAAGGCAACTATTAATACTGAGAAAATAACACTAAATAGAAAGCCAGAATTGATTTGAACAATAATACATATATGGGTGTCAATTTCATATTCTCTAGAAATGTGTTTGAGCAGTGTTTCACATCAATCTTTATTGTCATTTTATTCAGATACTTGGGAATCCATCCTTAGTATTTATGTTGTTCATTTCTAACCCTTAAAACAAACACATACAAACTGCATGTTTGTGTTCATTCCTTTCTCTACAGCTGTTATAATTCAATATAGAGTATTATGCTCTCTTTAGGATGTCAGATAGTTTCAACAAAAAATATTGGGAAAAAAACTACCTGTTGAATTAAAGACAGACTATGGCTTAATTTTTATTTTCTAAAAATAGATGTGAATAATGGATGTCTGAGACTTTCAAAATCTATAAATTAATATGTCCTTAATATTAAACTTATCTATAGCTTATTTAAAAGCATAAACAGGTGCACCATCTTAAAAGATTGGGACTGACATTGCAAATTTTACCTCTAAAACAACCGCTGCAATTTGACACACAAAATTAAGGTTTTGAGTCAATTATGGGAGGAATGAAAAAGCATGAATCTAGTGCTTAGATTGTAAGTTTCTTAAAGCACTTGAGAGAAATTTGATAAAGTTTTGCTCAAGCATGAGAAAGAACGTTCTGGTGACTCAAAAGCACTGAGGGGCTTTAAACATTAAAATGTGTAACAATTGGTCCTCTGGAAGAATCTGATGAAACTTATGTCAAGAATATTGACTTTAGTCATGTGTTCTAGATTTTTATGAAAAAATATACAGTTTTGGAAATGTTTTAAAAAGAGTTAGACAACTAATGGAATCAAAGTTGGTGTTTCCTGTGTATATTTTGAATTATACCTGTAATTGCAAATTCCAGGCCCCTCCCAGACACAAGAGCTCTTCAATATCTCTGGAACCATCTTCCAAAACTAACCTGAATCTCAGTTTACACAGGTGAACCATTCCTTACTCACTCACCATCCTGAGTCTCCTGCTGCTGCTGCTGCTAAGTCGCTTCAGTTGTGTCCGACTCTGTGCGACCCCATAGAGTCCACCAGGCTCCCCCGTCCCTGGGATTCTCCAGGCAAGAACACTGGAGTGGGTTGCCATTTACTTCTCCAGTGCATGAAAGTGAAAAGTGAAAGTGCAGTCGCTCAGCCGTGTCCGACTCTTAGAGACCCCATGGACTGCAGCCTACAGGCTCCTCCGTCCATGGGATTTTCCAGGCAAGAGTACTGGAGTGGGGTGCCATTGCCTTCTCCACTGGAGTCTCCTAGATATCACTATACACTGTAACATGAGGACTGCTGTTATCCCACTTCACAGATGACTAAGCAAGCCCGAGGGTTAAGGAATCCAGCAAGATCACTCACACAGTCAGTGAAGGGGCCAGGGACCGATCCGTATTTGTATAGTCCCAATTCTTGGCTCTTATTACTTCTCCACAGGAAGGCCCTGCAATAATCCATTCACACCATGGGGAGCCCCCATAGTTGTATTTGGTCAACAGTGATAGCACCGGCCATCTATTTATTGCTACTTCATTCTCCGTGAATTCAATACTTTGCCAAGAAATTCTCCAAACAAAAGTGGGCTGATCACAGTCGTTGTGAACCTAAATGGGAAAAGAATCTGGAAAAGAATAGATATATGTATATATATGTATATATAGAACTGAATCACTTTGTTGTACACCTGAAACTAACACAAGATTGTTGGTCAACTATACTTTAATATAAAATATTTTTTAAAAAAAGAAGTCATTGTGTTTCTCTACTCTTTGATTTATCAAATGGTTTAGTCCCATCATTTAGATATTATCACTCGATTTCATTCATTCATTCAACAAATATGTACAGACTCCCTACTCTGTATACAATCTTGTATTGATCTTGCAGATGTGATGATAAACTAGAAAGAAATGGCCCTACCCATGTGGAACTTTCATTCTAGCCATGAAGATAACCACAACTCAATGACTGCCAGTCATTATTTAACTATCATTGTGAAAGGTCTTAGGAAAGAAAAGTGTTGGATGCTAATTAAACATTGGGACATTCAAGCTATGATAACTTGAGAGTAAAAGGGAATCAATATAAAATTGTGTGGAGTCTAAAAGTGGCCACAACTTTGTTCGTGAACAGGACACACTCCCCAAGTTTTCCCTTATGCTGCCTAGGCTATTCCAGGAAAGCACTATATTTTTTCACTTGCTCAGTCATGTCTGACTCTTTGTGACCCCATGGATTGCAGCACTCCCCCTGTCCTTCACCGTCTTCCAGAGTTTGTTCAGACTCAAGTTCATTGAGTCGATGACACCATTCAATCATCTCATTCTCTGTTGTCCCCTTCTCCTCATGCCTTTAATCTTTCCAAGCATCCTGATCTTTGCCAGTGAGTTGGCTTTTCATATCAGGTAGCCAAAGTATTGGGGCTTCCACTTCAGCATCAGTCCTTCCGATGAATATTCAGGGTTGATTTCCTTTAGGATTGACTGGTTTGATCTCCTTGCTGCCCAAGGGACTCACAAGAGTCTTCTCCATATAGAAGAATGAGACAGATTATGTATGTATATTACTGGGAAAATTCAAATTTAAAACATCATAAACAACCTACTAGACGGGTAGAAACCTCATTTCTGCAGGCCAATCATGACCCATGACTCAGCAGTGAGGCACTAAGGCGTGCCCATCTGCCCCAGGCAGACCTCTTCCAATGTGTCTTTGGCTTCATGACTCCCCGTTGGCCCAGCAAAAAATTTCCCAGAACTGAAGTGGGCTCTGAGAGTCTTATAATCACCCTTCCTTCCTTTCCCTTTCCTAGTGCCAGACTTCCACCAAGATTTAGTGTCCCTGCTTGGCTCCTCTAGTCCTTCCTTCGCAGACATTCCCCCAGCATCTCTCACACATTTTATTTCATCTTAGTATTTCTTCTCAGAGGACCGACACAGACACAGGGGTTAAAGGCAAACTATAGATTTTCTATTAAAAGAAAAATCATAAGCAAATACTGAAATCTGGTTGATTATACGTGTATTGAAATCTTTAGAAGGACATGTAAATATGTTTGCAATTTACTTTTAAAGACATCAAAAATAAGATGCTGTGATGAATAGAAAAATGAATATTTGAATAGGATAAAGTACATATAGTAAATTGTTATCAGTAGGATCAAAGTGATAGGTGTATGGGTTTTTTCAAAATTACTGCATATTTGGAAATGTTCTGATGAGGCTACAAGGGATGATTGGGAGCAGGTGTGCTCAGGATGAGGGCACAGCATAGCTGCAGGAACATGACTTGACAGACATTGCCCAGGGTGTGTCGTGGGGGGCTTCACCATCATAGGACCACTGAGATAAAGAGCAAAATCAGAATGCACCAAACACTCCAAATACCAAAGACATTCCCACTGGATTTGGAACTTATTTATAGAGATTCAGAAGCTGTAAGCAAATCTAGACATGGGCTAAGTCCATTCTTACACGAAGTGTCCTCACTTCAGGAATCACAGAGGAGATGGCATGACCAGGGGTCTGATTGTCTGCTCCTGATTCTTGTCTTCCAGGTATGACTCTCATCCAGCAAGAACAGTGAGAAGAGTGTCCTTTGATACACCCACTCTCCTCCCCGCTGTGTACTCTGACTGTCTGGGCTGTCTCACCTGACTCATCAGGTTAGTATGGTGGGTCCTCTTTGCACTGGCTCCACCCATCTGATGAGCCTAGCTTGAGGGTAAGGGCTGATTTTCCATCGTATACCCGGGGTTCCCATGGGGATGCCTTAGGCTGTTACAGGGCTTCATTTCCACAGGAGCCTACAGCTGCCAGACAAATAAGAATCTGTCCTCTGTCCACAAGCTTATGGGACAGCTTCATCTCTGACAAACACAGTGCTGCTGGTGGCATATTGTTTTGCATTGTGTAGGGTTGGCCAAAATGTTCGCTCAGGTTTTTCCCTAAGATATTATGGAAAACCCAAATGAACTTAATGGCCAACCCAACAACAAGGTTAAGAAGAAGCTGAATTAACCCTGACTCCTTGCCACCTCCTCTTTGCCTGGGCATATGAAGGAGCCTGGATGAGCAGGCTCAGCAATGCTGAGCTGCAGCATGGTGTGAGAGCCTCAACCTCCCTCCACACTGGTCACCCT
Organism: Moschus berezovskii; assembly: GCF_049115385.1. Classification (NCBI taxonomy): domain Eukaryota; kingdom Metazoa; phylum Chordata; class Mammalia; order Artiodactyla; family Moschidae; genus Moschus; species Moschus berezovskii. The sequence continues at coordinate 73,435,103 of NC_142466.1, read as the reverse complement.
CAGTAGGCAGCAGGTGTGTTTTGTCATCTTCCATGTATTTTAAGGGACTTCCCAGGTGGCACAAAGTGTAAAGAATCCGCCTGCTATTGCAAGAGATACAGGAGATGTGAGTTCGATCCCTTGGTTGGGGAGATACCCGGGAGGAGGAAATGGCAACCCACTCCAGTATTCTTGCCTGGGAAATCCCATGGATAGAGGAGCCTGGTGGGCTGCAGTGCATGGGGGTCACAAAGAGTTGGACATAACTGATCACGCACACACACACAAATGTATTTTTTAAATTGCCACCAGCATCCTCCCAGCCATCAATAAGGTCTCAGAAAATGGTGTTGAAGGAAGATGTGCCAGGAAAGCAAGGCAGGCCTTGAGGCAGGTCTTTGAACAGCATGATTGCTGGAAAGCAAATTGACCCACTGCAAAATTCACCCCCTTTCTCATGGAAGGTACTTCTGCTCATTAGTAAGTTTATTCATATCATTCATACAAATGCTCCACCAAGTTACACTGGAAGACAACTAAAGAAAGACATTTTCACGGCGAGATTATCTCATCAAAATCCTCTCATGGTGATGTCTGAATCAATGGCCCCATTCACACATTTGAAATCAATATCCTGAAGATTGACAAGGACTCAAAAAACTGATGGGGATGGAGCACATAAAGACAGAGGAGTTTGGTAAAGGCAGACAAAGTTGTTAACTGGAAACTTTCTTACAGATTTTATGCCCTAACTGTGACTCTTTGGGAGGTTGAGAAATAAATAATAACCAAGCAAAGCCACCTCCTCCTAGCTAGGAGATTTGGAGATAATAGATAGTAGATTTCATGCTGCTGTGAAAATTACTGGAAAAGAAAACTAACATCAGTGAAACCACCTTTACACACACACACAAACACACATAACCAAACCAGCCTGTGGTCCCTGTAACTAGAGTGGCTGAACTTTATTATCCAGTGAGGAGGGAAAGAAGTTACCATGTAACAGAGGACTTTCTCATGACTGATAAATGTGAGCTCAAACCTTTCTAACACACAGGGCTGGATTTCAGTGTGATGCTATAGAAATTTCCTAAACCATACAGTTAAAATATTTTCCAGGTTGTAACAACATGTGAGAGCCGGACTGCGAAGAAAGCTGATCTCCGAAGAATTGATGCTTTTGAACTGTGGTGCTGGAGAAGACTCTTGAGAGTCCCTTGGACTGCAAGGAGATCCAACCAGTCCATTCTAGAGGAAATCGATCCTGGGTGTTCATTGGAAGGACTGATGCTAAAGCTGAAACTCCAATACTTTGGCCACCTCATGCGACGAGTTGACTCACTGGAAAAGACTCTGATGCTGGGAAAGGTTGGGGGTGGGAGAAGAAGGGGACGACCGAGAATGAGATTGCTGGATGGCATCACCGACTCTGTGGACATGAGTTTGAATGAACTCCGGGAGTTGGTGATAGACAGGGAGGCCTGGCGTGCTGTGATTCATGGGGTCGCAGAGAGTCGGACACGACTGAGCAACTGAACTGAACTGAACTGAACAATATTCCTATACATTGAAGTTTGACATAATTAAAGAAATTCATAATAGTGTATTTTTGCGGTTGTGGTGGTAAGTCACTTTAGTCGTGTCCGACTCTTTTTGACTGCATGGACTGTAGCACACCAGGTTCCTCTGTCCTTGGGATTCTCCAGGTAAGAATACTAGAGTAGGTTTCCCTTTCCTTCTCTAGGGAATAGAGTATTCTGAGTATATTTTAAAGTTTTGCAGGCAAATTTTAGGCTCTAAAGTTAAAAACATCTTTTGAAATCATATGTGAAATACGAAATGAAAGAAGTAGGAAAACATGGCATACATAAGAGGTTCAACTGTAAGTAATCATCATGTTCTGACTAGACCTGAATGTAGATGATCACTTGTGTCAATCATGAAGATCCAGGTGAAATAAAGTCATGTAAAGAACAAACTGTGCGTGCATGCTAAGTCACTTCAGTCATGTTCAACCCTTTGAGACCCTATGGGACATAGCTTGCCAGGCTCCTCTCTCCATGGAATTCTTCAGGCAAGAATACTGGGGTGGGTTGCCATGCCCTCCTCCAGGGGATCTTCCTGACCAAGGGATCGAACCCTAGACTCCTGTGGGTCCTGCATTTTAGGCAGATTTTTTTACCAGTGAGCCACCAGGAAAGCCCAAAGAACACACTACTATATATAAAATAAATAATCAACTAGCCTACTGTAGAGAACTCTACCCAATATTCTGTAATTACCTATATGGGAAGAGTTAGTTGCTCAGTTGTGTCTGACTCTTTGTGACTCCATCAGGCTCCTATGTCCATGGGATTCTGCAGGCAAGATACTGGAGTAGGTTGTCATTTCCTTCTCTAGGGGATCTTCCCAACCCAGGGATTGAACCCAGGTCTCCCACATTGCAGGCAGATTCTTTACCATCTGAGACACTATATGGGAAAAGAATCTGAAAAAGAATGGGCATTTACATATGTATAATTGAATCACTTTCCTGAACACCTGAAACTAAAACAATATTGCAAATCAACTATGTGTTGTGCTGTGCTCAGTTGCTTATTTGTGTCCGACTCTGTGACCCCATGAACTGTAGCCTGCCAGACTCCTCTGTTCATGGAATTTTCCAGGCAAGAATACTGGAGTGGGTTACCATTTCCTTATAAAATAGTTTTAAAAAAAGAACTAGTGGAAAGACTAAGTTGTATTTTCAATCCCGCAGTATTCAGCCATATACTAGTATCCACTAGGCATTGCCTTTCTTTGGAATTGGAATGAAAACTGACCTTTTCCAGTCCCGTAGCCACTGGTGAGTTTTCCAAATTTGCTGGCATATTGAGTGCAGCACTTTCACAGCATCATCTTTCAGGTTGAAATTTACCTGTCTTTAAAATCAGATGACAATATTGGTTAATTTAACACAAATAGCATCAACTAATTGAACTCAAGATGGTATTGTATCCTTCTGACATTTGGTATTTCTTTTCTTTTTTTCATTGTTTTCACAGTGTACACTAATGACCTTTGTTTAAACTTTCATGTTAGCCATATATAGTCACATCCCTGTTCATCTAAAATTCAACTGGATTCCTATCTCTCGGCCAGTGTCGTTTGTCATTTCTTTCCTAAATTTCCAAAGAAATTAATTACATTTCTTTCTAATTGGCTCAGGTTTTGTTTAAATAATTGGTACTTATATATTTTTATAACATATTAGATATAGCTTAACTTTACACATTCCTCACAATGTTATCTCTGTGAGAACAACATTTATAATATATGTAAATACATTAATGTTATTTGCAATCTGGATCTTAGTTTCTTGTCCAAACTTCCAAAGACACCACTAAAATTTTTGGTAACCAATCTGACTCTTCAAGATCCCCATTTCCATATTCTGTCCCTTTTAAACAACAAGTTCTGCACTTGAGCTGGTTTCTGTGGCTTACATTTTCTTCATCTGTCAATCAAAGACATCTCTCAGGCACTGTGAACAGCTTTACTATCTCCATGACTCATCTCTTGCCCACAGTTCCACCCTCAGCACCTGCCTCTTCCTTCCAAATCCTCATCCCCAAATGTCAGAACACTGAGCACCACCTCAGAAGTCAGAGTGCTATACACCCCTCTGCCAATCCCTGAACTTAACCCTCCAGAAGAATTTCCATGACTACATCATTCTTTCCAGGTAATTGTCCCCTATGACATGTTCCTTAAAAATAAAAGAGATCTCAGAGTTTAACATACACTATGCTGAGCAGCTTCTGGAGTTTAGTCTCTGGACTGCCAGCTATTTCCCTTAAATGGAAAAATAGAGGGTTTAAGTTTGAATATATTCCTCTCAAGTATTTTACTAGATAACACTGGTTTTATAGGATGACTTAGTTCTCAACTTGAGCAGAAGATTGAAGAACTTATTTTCCTTGAAGAAAAACACTGTGACAGCATGGAGGTGCTTTCTCCAACAGTCAATGACTATGAAGAAAAACCTCCATAAGAAAGAAATCCTCGGCAGCATCAGCAATTAGTGGTGAGAAATAAACACTACTGCTGTTCTTTTCCCAAACAATTGATCGATATTCCCACAAGTAATTTAACACATAAATCTTGAGTGAAAATTATATACCTGGAAATATGAAGGGAAGGTTAAGGAGACCACTGTTGATAGCTGCTTACCTGGGTGCAGAATAGTAGAGTGTGAGTGTGCTCAGTCATGTCTGACTCTTTGCAGCCCCACTGACGGTAGCTCACCAGGGCCCTCTGCCCAAGAAATTTTCCAGGCAAGAATAATACTGGAGTGGGGTGCCATTTCTTACTCCAGGGGATCTTCCTGACCCAGGGATTGAACCTGCATCCCTTGCATCTCCTACATTGGCAGGCAGATTGTTTATCACTAGCACCACCTGGGAAGCCCATCTGGGATCAGGAAAGCTGCAGACATACCTCCTAGGTGGTTAGCAAGAGGAAACAACAGCCGATCCACAGACTTCCTCTATGACCTTCCTTTCAGTCCTATTAGAAGCCAAGAGAGTACCTCAACTCTGTTGTTGTTCAATCTCTTATTCATGTCTGACTTTTTTGCCACCCCGCGGACTGCAGCGTGCCAGGATTCCCTGTCCTTCGTTATCTCCCAGAGTTTGTTTAAACATGTCCACTGAGTCAGTGATGACATTCAACCATCTCATCCTCTGTCATTGCCTTCTCCTCCTGCTTTCAATCTTTCCAGCATCAGGGTCTTTTCCAATGAGACAGCTGTTCGCATCAGATGGCCAAAGTATTGGAGCTTCAGCTTCAGCATCCGTCTTTCCAATGAATATTCAGGATTGTTATCCTTTAGGATTGACTAGTTTGATCTCCTTGCTGTCCAAAGGAATCTCAAGAGTCTTCTACATCATCAAAGTTTGAAAGCATCAATTCTTCAGCACTCAGCCTTCTTTGATCTCAAGTTAGTATAAGAAAAAGATGTTCCCCAACACTCTGGCTCAGAGATACCAAGGAATTACCAGGATCTAGATCAGACTCAGGCAAAAACCTTTTGCCTTTCTCTCTGAGCACCTGTAATCTGACATCCATGACTACCTATCATGACTATCTATCTATCTAGGAAAGGAACAACCTCTTCTAGGCATCTTGATGTTTTTACCTGCAAGTTCAGCTCAGCTCAACAACTGAAGTATTTTCTGAGGTCCCCCTAAGACAGTCATGAGAAGAGAAAGGACCTTAACTCAACCCACATGCCAATATAACTGAATTTTTTTAAGCTTTATTTTTTTTAATTTTTATTGGAGGCTAATTATTTTACAATATTATATTGGTTGGTTTTGCCATACATTGACATGAATCTGACCCAGGTGTACATGAGCTCCCCCTCCCGAACCCCCCTCCCACCTCCTTCTTCCCCTTATCCTCCCTCTAGATCATCCCCGCATACCAGCCCCGAGCATCCTGTAACATGAATCGACCCTGAACTGGCGATTCATTTCACATATGATAATATACATGTTTCAATGCCATTCTCCCAAACCATCCCACCCTCACCCTCTCCCACAGAGTCCCAAAGACTGTTTTATACATCTGTGTCTCTTTTGCTGTCTCGTATACCGAGTTATCATTTGCATCTTTCTAAATTCCATATATATGCATTAGTATATTATATTGGTGTTTTTCTTTCTGGCTTACTTCACTCTGTATAATAGGCTCTAGTTTCATCTACCTCATTAGAACTGGTTCAAACGCATTGGTGGGAATGCAAACTAGTACAGCCACTATGGAGAACCGTGTGGAGATTCCTCAAAAAACTGGAAATAGAACTGCCATATGATCCAGCAATCGCACTCCTGGGCATACACACCGAGGAAACCAGAATTGAAAGAGACACATGTACTCCAATGTTCATCGCAGCACTGTTTATAATAGCCAGGACATGGAAGCAACCTAGATGTCCATCTGCAGGCGAATGGATAAGAAAGCTTTGGTACATATACACAATGGAGTATTACTCAGCCAATATAACTGAACTTTGTAAGTCAATGTCTTGGAGGAGAAGAAAGGATTTAGGAAATACCTTCTAATTTCAAATAACCACAAGGACCCCATCTTCACATTAACCTGCTCTCTGGGTTCAAGCTCAGATCCTGTCATGGTTCTAGCAATCTTCAAAAGGAGAGAGGAGGTATTCACTCACACACGGTATTTGTAATTCTCTTGTTCAAAAGTGAATATCAAGGAAATAACTAAGACCCCATGTATAGTATCATGGGCTTTAGCACAGGTGAGACCATTCTGGGCCTGTAGCTTTCTCTTTGGGGCCTTCCCAGGTGGCTCAGTGGAGGAGGAAATGGCAACCCACTTCAGTATTCTTGCCTGGAAAATCCCATGGACAGAGGAGCCTGGCAGGCTACAGCCTGTGGGTTCACAAAGATTTGACTATGACTGAGCAACTGAGCACACACAGCTTTCTTTCTGGCAGTACATACAAACATAAACTAACTCTTGGTCTCAGTCTGTTATGATCACTGGGGTGCATTTTTGAAATCATTGAAGAGTGATAAAGTCTGGACTGAACAAAGTTAAGTGGCCTCTCAAGGATTAAGTTTTACTTACAAACACACAATGACATTACGTCCCACCCACAAGAAATCTAGCTTGTTTGGGATGTGTACCCTGTCAATACTTTTTGAAAAGTCCCCCCACGTGTATTAACAGGCAGAAAATGTCAAGAATCGTTGTTCTAACTAGCAGAACAAATCAATCAAACTGAAACCAAAAAGCGGGCTAGAACACAATACTACTAGGCTGGGAAAGCCCATCCCATTGTAACTTATGGATATCCTGCAGTGAGTCTCCTCAGGGTCCAAATCCCACAAAAGATATCCTGGCCTAAAAATAATCCCTTCTTTTCTTTTGTTAATTGCTCCCGTACCCCACTCTTCTTCCTATAAAACCTTTCCATTTTGTGTAAACTCTTACAGGGCCCTTCTAGTTGCTAGATGGCCCTAGTCAAAAATTGATGAATAAAACCAATGAGATCTTCAAATAAAAGTCCATGTGTGATGAATACTTAGCAAAAGGACTGATTACAACATCAGTTCATTTCAGTCGCTCAGTCGTGTCCAACTCTTTGCGACTCCATGAATCACAGCCCACCAGGCCTCCCTGTCCATCACCAACTCCCGGAGTTCACTCAAACTCATGTCCATCGAGTTGGTGATGCCATCCAGCCATCTCATTCTCTGTCGTCCCCATCGCCTCCCACCCCAAATTCTTCCCAGCATCAGATTCTTTTCCAGTGAGTCAACTCGATGCATGAGGTGGCCAAAGTATTGGAGTTTCAACTTTAGCATCAGTCCTTCCAATGAACACCCAGGATTGATCTCCCTTAGAATGGACTGGTTGGATCTCCTTGCAGTCCAAGGGACTCTCAAGAGTCTTCTCCAGCACCACAGTTCAAAAGCATCAATTCTTCAGTGATCAGCTTTCTTCACAGTCCAACTCTCACATCCATACATGACCACGGGAAAAACCATAGCCTTGACTTAGATGGACCTTTGTTGGCAAAGTAGTGTCTCTGCTTTTTAATATGCTATCTAGGTTGGTCATAACTTTCCTTCCAAGGAGTAAGCATGTTTTAGTTTCCTGTCTGCAATCAGCATCCACAGTGATTTTGGAGCCCGAATAATAAAGTCTGACACTGTTTCCACTGTTTCCCCATCTATTTCCCATGAAGTGATGGGACCAATTGCCATGATCTTAGTTTTCTGAATGTTGAGCTTCAAGCCAAACTTTTCACTCTCCTCTTTCACTTTCATCAAGAGGCTTTTGAGTTCCTCTTCACTTTCTGCCATAAGGGTGGTGTCATCTTCATATCTGAGGTTATTGATATTTCTCCCAGCAATCTTGATTCCAGCTTGTGCTTCCTCCAGCCCAGCATTTCTCATGATGTACTCTGCATATAAGTTAAATAAGCAGGGTGACAATATACAACCTTGACGTACTCCTTTTCCTATTAGGAACCAGTCTGTTGTTCCATGTCCAGTTCTAACTGTTGCTTCCTGATCTGCATACAGGTTTCTCAAGAGGCAGGTCAGGTGGTCTGGTATTCCCATCTCTTTCAGAATTTTCCACAGTTTATTGTGATCCACACAGTCAAAGGCTTTGGCATAGTCAATGAAGCAGAAATACAACATATGAACTCACAACTGTCACCCTCCCCATATGTGAAGACAGGTGAATGTACTCGTGATTTCTACTCTGGTCCTTGAGAATAGAAGTGAAAGTGAAAGTGAAGTTGCTCAGTCGTCTCTGACTCTTTATGACTCCATGGACTGTAGCCTACCAGGCTCCTCCATCCTTGGGATTTTCCAGGCAAGAGTACTGGAGTGTGTTGCCATTTCCTTCTCCAGGGGATCTTCCCAACCCAAGGATCAAACCTGGATCTCCACATTGTAGACCGACACTTTACCATCTGAACAACCAGGGAAGTCTTGAGAATAGAAGATGTTCATCTAATTCAATTTCCCCTCGGTATTTGAAATTTGACCTTATATTTCCTTCAATACAGGGCATCTCTCTGTTAAACACATACATAGAAAGCTAAATGGTTATAATTAACCAAATAAAAATGCATTTTGAAATAAGACCACCATTGGAAGCAACTAATAGCAGTTAATATCCTAGAAAGAGGAATAGAGGATGAATTTGAGAATAGTTTTTAAATAAAGAATTAAAATACTAAACAAAATCCCATCAATTCTCTATTAGAAATTTATTTTTGTGTGTAATGGAATATGTTCATGCAAGAATACTAGAATGGGCAGCCATTTCCTTCTCCAGGAAATCTTCCTGACCCAGAAATCAAAACCAGATCTCCAGCATCACAGGTAGGTTCTTTACCGTCTGAGCCACCAGGGAAGCCCCAATAGAATATGTTCAAAGCATAATTGTTTTGCTTATTGTAAAACACTATTGATGTTCAGTAGAGCTACATTTTCATAAAGATAGAAGTCAACTATATTGCACGTGATTTCAGCAAATTGCTGGATAATGTAATTATTACTCATTTTAAACTGTATCAGTGTGTACGTGTGTGTGTCTGGATGTACCCATGAAAACCATATCCTAAAACTGGGTAAAGTGTCTTGAATATCTCCAAGGAATTATTAATTCCATGAAGAGATCCTGCAATAAGCTTTGTGATTTCATTGTGAGGAGGTTGTCTTGGCAACAGACTTTGTTGCTGTTGCTGTTTAGTCACTAAGTCATGTCCAACTCTTTTGTGACCCCCATGGACTGTAGCCCACCAGGCTCCTCTGTCCATGGGATTTTCCATGCAAGAATACTGAAGTGAGTTGCCATTTCCTTCTCCAGGGGATCCTTCTCGACCCAGGGATTGAAACTGCATCTCCTGCTTGGCAGAAGGATTCTTTTTTTTTTTTTTTTGAAGCTTTTTGTTTATTTTATTTTATTTTTTTTACAGTTCATAACTTTTATAAATAAAATAAATTAAATGTACAGTGAATAAGTTCTCTGAAATATTTCAATATTTCTGCAGGTTTAGTAACATCGTAAAATACATTTCAATTAAAATTCACAAATCTAAAAACCTGTTAGGCATTTTTAGGCGTTTTAAGTTGGAAATGAAGGCCAATGTTACATCATAATATGCCAATTACAAATAGTACTTCAAATAGCAAATACTACAGTTTGTCCCAAACTTTAAAAACTATTCATGAACTCAACACTGAACTATTGATGGCTATGAGAATTGTTTCCTAGCCTTTTGAAAATTTCAACCCATTTACGTTTAAGGTAGTTATTGATAAGTACGATCCCGTAGCCATTTTCTTTATTGCTTTGGGTTCAAGTTCATACACTCTTTCTGTGTTTCCTGTCTAGAGAAGATCCTTTAGCATTTGTTGGAGAGCTGGTTTGGTGATGCTGAATTCCCTCAGCTTTTGCTTGTCTGTAAAGCTTTTGATTTCTCCTTCATATTTGAATGAGATCCTTGCTGGGTATAGTAATCTGGGCTGTAGGGTATTTTCTTTCATCACTTTAAGTATGTCTTGCCACTCCCTTCTGGCCTGAAGAGTTTCTGTTGAAAGATCAGCTGTTATCCTTATGGGAATCCCCTTCTGTGTTATTTGCTGCTTTTCCCTTGCTGCTTTCAATATTTGTTCTTTGTGTTTGATCTTTGTTAATTTGATTAATATGTGTCTTGGAGTATTTCGCCTTGGGTTTATCCTATTGGGGACTCTCTGGGTTTCTTGGACTTGGGTGATTATTTCTTTCCCTATTTTAGGGAAGTTTTCAACTATTATCTCCTCAAGTATTCTCTCATGGTCTTTCTTTTTGTCTTCTTCTTCTGGGACTCCGATGATTCGAATGTTGGAGCGTTTAACATTGTCCCAGAGGTCTCTAATATTGTCCTCATTTCTTTTAATTCATTTTTCTTTTTTCCTCTCTGTTTCATTTATTTCTACAATTCTACCTTCTAGTTTGCTTATCCTGTCTTCTGCCTCTGTTATTCTACTGTTTGTTCCCTCCAGAGTGTTTCTGATCTCATCTATTGCATTATTCATTGTATATTGACTCTTTTTTATTTCTTCTAAGTCCTTATTAAATCTTTCTTCCATCTTCTCAATCCTTTTCTCCAGGTTATTTATCTGTAACTCCATTTTGCTTTCAAGATTTTGAATCATTTTCACCATCAAAATTTGAAATTCTTTATCAGGTAAATTCCCTATATCTTCTTCTTTTGTTTGTGTTGATGGGCAATTATCTTGTTCCTTTACTTGCTGGGTATTTCTCTGCCTCTTCATCTTGCTTATATTGCTTTGCTTGGGGTGGCCTTTCCCTCTTCTTGCAGTTTGTGGAGTTCTCTTTATTATGTAGTTTCTTCGTTGTGTGTGGGGTTGGACGGGTGACTTGTCCGGGTTCCCTGATTAGGGAAGCCTGTGTCGGTGTTCTGGTGGGTGGAACTGGATTTCCTCTCTCTCCTTTAGAAGACAATGGGCTGCTTTTCTGGGAGCCTGATGTCCTCTGCCAGTATTCAGAAGTTGTTTTGTGGACTTTACTCCGCATTCAAATGTTCTTTTGATGAATTTGTGGGGGAGAGAGTGGTCTCACCGTCTTATCCCTCTGCCATCTTGTTCCTTCCTCCCCAGAACACTGGATTCTTATATTCCACTTGGTCGTGGAGTATCTCTTCCCAGCTGCTCCAGCAAGGTGCAGCCGCTGTACCTTACCTTGGACGAGGGGTATCTCCTCAAGGCCGCCCCTCCTGCTTTGAATGTGGATCAGCTCCTCTCGGCCCTCTGGTGCCCAAGCAGCCACCGCCTCCTGCACGTGGTACAGCTCCTCTCGGCCACCGCCCTAACCCTGGGTGCGGGGCAGCTCCTCTCAGCCACGATTCTGCACGTGGTCGGTTGCGCCGGACCCGGGCGCCTCCCATGCAGTTTTTAGTTACCAACATTCGAAACTGTACACATTAAACAAAAATTCCCTCTTCTTCCTCTACAGTTTCTGGCAATCACCATTCTACTCTCGATTAATTTAACCCCCTAGGTACTTCACTTAAGTGGAAACCTTTGGTCTTTGTCATTTCCTGTGGAACTGCCTTCACTTAGTATAATGGCCACAAGGTTCATTCATGTTGTAGCTTATTGGAAACATAGTATTTTCATTTGTGATGGCACATTTACTTGATTATATATATATATATATATATATATAGTAGTCTTTCATCAGTGCTCTCACATTTGAAGGAGCAGACTCGTCCTTCAGTCTCTGGTGGTTCCCTCGAGCTGGGGTATTCTGTTTGACTGTCCGCAGGAGGATTCTTTACCACTGAGCCACCTGGGAAGCCCAGCCACAGACTTACAGAGATTTTAAATCTTGGTATGTTTCCAAATGGATGTAAGAAGATATTATAAATGTAGAAGCATGGAGGCAACACTCTAACTGCTACATAGGGATCTATATTCTCCCAAGTGCTTTTATGAATTGGAAGCTCTTCTTCTTTAATTCGGTCTATTCCCTCTATAGTTTTGCACACATATACAAAATCCATTAACAGAAGTCTTTGTATGAGAAATTAATTAAATTTCTAATGTGCTCAAGTAAGAAATGTGATGACTAAATATACATAATTTAAAGTCCATTTTTTTATAAAATTAATTTGAAAACAGAAATAACAGATGAGACCTAATAAAAATATTGCTTGAAAGCTTAGATACAAAAGTACTGATTGTCATAACTTTAAACTTATTAAATACCAATGATTAATAATGAACTTATTTTTTGAAATTCAATCTAGACTTTCTAATTTAAAAATGGTGAATTAAAGATGTATGTAGACATGTTCGTTTCTTTTCTCATTTTCCTCCCAAAGTCCTATTGAATTAGAGTAAAAATGGACAGAGGGATCAAACCTGTAATTGTTCTGTCAGCTGAAATATTGATGAATTCCTGGTACACACTAGTTGTAGCCAGAAAGTGCAGATGACACAGTTGAAAAAGGGAAGGGACCCCAACCCCCACACCCTAACACACACCTCATGCCTAAGCAGGTGGATTGTGCTAATGGGGATGGAAGAAACCATGGAAGTATTAAAGGACTATTTAAGAATCTGCCATGACAGAACTACCTTCACTTTCTTCAACATTGAAATAACTGACCACAGAGGTATTTACAGAGGCTAAATCAGAAAACAATTCAATTAGAGTGAGTCCCTCAGAAATGAGCCAAGCCCAGATGAGATAAATTAATCCCCAGCCTCAAAGCTCAGGACACAGTAAGGAGTACTGTTTTAAACCATTGAGCTTTGAGGTGGTTTATTGTTGCAGCAATAGCTAAGGGACATAAAATTTGTAAGTTTGTAGAACCCACTTGATCTTATTGAAATCAGTGATCCCAGAGGCAGCATAGCCTGACCTCAGGGACATTTGCTACTCTTGACTTTCTGGAAATATGAGATGTGTGCAATTAAGCACCCTGCATTATGTGGATGGAATGGGCTGATGTTGGTGTTACAGTACCTGAGGGTGTACGAGGAAGACACAACTAGCAAAGTGAATCCACTGAAATAAACAGATTCACATCAAAAATCCAACTCAGTTGCCTGAAAAGATGTATTGACAACAGGCCGATATCAGACTGTTAAAAATAAGACCAATAACTATTCAGTCTCAAATGAAATTTTATTTCTAGCATTTATTTTATGCCAAAATTACAGACTTTACTTATACAGTTTATGATTCAAGAGAACAAATAAAACAATTCTTAATTTAAGGATCAAATCATTCAGTATGACAACTGCTCTAAGCAAGCATTTTGTTTGCATTATATGGCCAAGAATGGGGCACAAACACATGTTCAAAACTTTCTTTCCTCTAATTCATGTTAATTAAGTTTCAACTGTTTTGACATTTACATCTGGGGACTTATGTTTATGGCTCAAGCTAAGTTTTCATAAACTGTAATATTTCCCTTGGCCGTGAAATTTTTTAATCTTTCATGACTGACACTTTTACTAATATAAAGTCCAAGTATTTTATAAGGCTTTATTAAATCCATCCAAATTGCGTATATTTATATCTGTATTTTATATTAAATATTTTACAGAAGCTAAAAATAAAAGATGGCCTGGTGCATCTAGCCATGGTAAAATAATTCAATTCATCTGAGCTTTATTTCCATGCTGTCAGTTTCAGTAAAGGCAAAATATAGACAATTTTATCTGAAACTAATTAAAGACTCAAAAATATTCCTACCACATCACTATGGAAAATCAATGTACATGTACAATATAAAACTTAAGAGTAACTCTTAATTTCCTATGAAAAATATCCACAGCTATTATTGTTGCTAAGTCATGTCTAACTCCTTGCAACTCCCATGGACTATAGCATGCCAGGCTTCCCTGTCCTTCACTATCCCCTGAGTTTGCTCAAACTCATGTTAATTGAGTTAGTTATGCTATCTAACCATCTCCTCCTCTGCAGCCCCTTCTCCTCCTGCCCTGGATCTTTCCTAGCATCAGGGTCTTTTCTAGTGAGTCGGTTCTTTGCATCAGGTGGCCAAAGTATTGGAGCTTCAGCTTCAGCATCAGTCCTTCCAATGAATATTCAGGGTTGATTTCCTTTAGGACTGACTTTGCTGTCCAGGGGATTCTGAAGAGTCTTCTCCAGCACCACAGTTCAAAAGCATCAGTTCTTTGGTGCTCAGCCAAAGAATTATGGTCCAGCTCTCACATCCGTACATGACTATTGTAAAAACCATAGCTTTGACTATCTGGACTTTTGTCAACCAAGTGAGGTCTCTGCTTTTTAATATGCTGTCTAGGTTTGTCATAGCTTCTCTTCCAAGGAGTGAGGGTCTTTTAATTTCATGGCTGCAGCTATACTTTTAGGAAATTCTGGGTTGGAAGTGTCCAGTCCTGAAGCAGGGGGCAGCACTGCTGCTCCCCAGACCAGTCCAGCTCATGGAACTGGTCATAGTCACAGGGTAGGAGGCATTTTTCAGAGCACTCTTTGCATAGACGATAGTTCTCCATGGTAGTACTTCTTCAAGACAATATGAATCCAAAGCCCTTTTTTCCCTGAAAGAATAAATTAGTTCTCAGGAGAGTCCTGTATCCCAGTCAAATGAGGGATATGTGACCTTCCTAGTTTCTCTTTCCAGTCCAGGAGTCATTTGTTCTGAGGGTCCAGGGTATTGGAGTCATGTGGTGACTAGCTTCCACGACACTGCTGGCCCCCAGACTTTGCCACTCTACAGCCTCTGATAATGAAGTAGAAGGTCTGGGGAAGGAGTAAGGAGGAGGTTTTAAAAGTTATTTGCCTGAAGAGAAGGGTCCATTAAGTACATTTCTAAAACACTCCAATAACATCTTTCAATAAAATTTCTGCTCACTAGGTAAAATATAGGAACAGAAGCATAAAAGATATTCTAGTAAAATTCTTATATTTCATCTGTCTAATACCATTATGCTTTACAAAAATTTAGCATATCCAGTATTGGAATTATTTGATTTTTATGTATTCAATTCCTTACAAATATGTCTGTACTTAACCAAGACTCTGAGCCATTTTCCTTCTTGTCTCAGCATTTATATCCCCTGCTCTTTTATAAGGTTCTATGTGCCTGAGTCACAGACAGACATCTTTTAAATGTTTTCTGATGTATCACTTCAGTTCAGTCGCTCAGTCATGTCCGACCCTTTGCAACCCCACGAATCGCAGCACGCCAGGCCTCCCTGTCTATCACCAACTCCTGGAGTTCACTCAAACTCATCTCCATCGAGTTGGTGATGCCATCCAGCTATCTCATCCACTGTCATCCCCTTCTCCTCCTGCCCCCAATCCCTCCCAGCATTAGGGTCTTTTCAAATGAGTCAGCTGTTCGCATCAGGTGGCCAAAGTATTGGAGTTTCAGCTTCAACATCAGTCCCTCCAATGAACACCCAGGACTGATCTCCTTTAGAATGGACTGGTTGGATCTCCTTGCAGTCCAAGGGACTCTCAAGAGTCTTCTCCAACACCACAGTTCAAAAGCATCAATTCTTCGGCGATCAGCTTTCTTCACAGTCCAACTCTCACATCCATACATGACCACTGGAAAAACCATAGCCTTGACTAGACGTACCTTTGTTGGCAAAGTAATATCTCTGCTTTTTAATACGCTGTCTATATTGGTCATAACTTTCCTTCCAAGGAGTAAGCGTCTTTTAATTTCATGGCTGCAATCACCATCTGCAGTGATTTTGGAGCCCCCAAAAGTGAAGTCAGCCACTGTTTCCCATCTATTTCCCATGAAGTGATGGGACCAGATTCCATGATCTTTGTTTTTTGAATGTTGAGCTTTAAGCCAACTTCTTCACTCTCCTCTTTCACTTTCATCAAGAGGCTGTTTAGTTCTTCTTCACTTTCTGCCATAAGGGTGTTGTCATCTGCATATCTGAGGTTATTGATATTTCTCCCGGCAATCTTGATTCCAGCTTGTGCTTCTCCCAGCCCAGCGTTCCTCATGATGTACTCTGCATATAAATTAAATAAGCAGGGTGACAATATACAGCCTTGACGTACTCCTTTTCCTATTTGGAACCAGTCTGTTGTTCCATGTCCAGTTCTAACTGTTGCTTCCTGACCTGCATACAGGTTTCTCAAGAGGCAGGCCAGGTGGTCTGGTATTCCCATCTCTTTCAGAATTTTCCACATACTCTACCTTAAATTTAAACGACAGTGACAGCAAATCCCACCTAAGTGGTGAAAATCGGACAAAGGTAAGTGTTGGGCTTCCCTGGTGGCTCAGAAGGTAAAGAATCCACCTGCAATGCAAGAGACCTGAGTTTGATCCCTGGGTCAGAAAGATATTCTGGAGAAGAGAATGGTAAGCCACTATAGTATTCTTTCCTGGAGAATTCCCTTTAAACAACAGTGACAGCAAACCCTACCTCAGTGGTGAAAATCTGACAAAGGTAAAGCAGGTGTATAAACCTGGTCTATGACAGCTGCAGAAGTAGCCAATTAATTTGTCTTTCAATTTTGTAGGATTCAGTGCAAAGAGGAATGAATCCTAGCCACAAGGCTGACCTGTGATGTGACCAGATCCCCACATGTGGTACCAGGCTCTTGAGCTGTTTTCAGATAAATGCACTCCATGAGGACCTCACAGAGTGAACCCTGAGTATGAAACTAAGCAATATTTTAAACAGAAGGGTATATTCATGGGGTTGATCCTTTAAAAATCTTTCAAAGTTAGATGATGGTAATAATGCAGAAGTGTGTTTCAGAAAAAGCTATTCTCTGCTGGGGCCAAAGCATGCTTCACATATTATTTATTTCATCCTGATGAAAGTAGCATTAAGCTCACACTTTATCCTGCTTCATTGAAAATTAAATTAGGGGATCAAGAGAAATCAAGGAATTAACATTCTTATAGAGCATCCTTAACAATTATTGTTTCCATCAAATTTAATTTTATTCAAAAACAACAGAAGTAAATTCATATCAAGTGTCCTGAACAAAACCTGATGTGATGGTACACTGTCCTGCAGTGGGAGAGGGGACCCCTATGACTCATCATGTGGCTGAGCTCGGGAAAAGACCGGAGCTCTTATAAGAGGAGAATACCAGACAAGGATTCAGGTCTGTGCATGGAGACCACTGAGGACCCGCGGGAAGAATCCAGATTTTATGCAAAATAGTAATCACAGAGCTGCTTCAGAACAGGATTACATAATTGAGACAAGCAAGTTATGTACCACAGAATGTAGTTGCTAGTATCAGCCCAATGAGATGTGTGTGAGGGCAAGCAAACAAAAGTATGATTCAGTTCAGTTCAGTTCAGTCGCTCAGTCGTGTCCGACTCTCTGCAACCCCATGAATCACAGCACGCCAGGCCTCCCTATCCATCACCAACTCCCGGAGTACACTCAAACTCATGTCCACAGAGTCGGTGATGCCATCTAGCCTTCTCATTCTCTGTCGTCCCCTTCTCCTCCCGCCCCCAACCTTTCCCAGCATCAGAGTCTTTTCCAGTGAGTCAACTCGTCGCATGAGGTGGCCAAAGTATTGCAGTTTCAGCTTTAGCATCAGTCCTTCCAATGAACACCCAGGATTGATCTCCTTTAGAATGGACTGGTTGGATCTCCTTGCAGTCCAAGGGACTCTCAAGAGTCTTCTCCAACACCACAGTTCAAAAGCATCGATTCTTTGGCGATCAGCTTTCTTCACAGTCCAACTCTCACATCCATACATGACCACGGGAAAAACCATTGCCTTGACTAGATGGACCTTGGTTGGCAAAGTAATGTCTCTGCTTTTTAATATACTATCAAGGTTGGTCATAACTTTCCTTCTAATGTATGATTAGACATGAGAATGTTCCATAAAACTTTATAGAATCAGTGAAACTTCCTAGTTTATTCAGAATTAAAGGGATAGAATCATTACCAACATCAGACTTTAAAAATGTCAGAGATCATAAAACACACGCTCACACACAGAGAACTAGAGTACAGACACACTGGAGAAACATAGTATTGCCATATTTTCTGTCAAAATAAAGCCATCAGTTCAGTTCAGTTCAGTTCAGTTGCTCAGTCGTGTCCGACTCTCCACAACCCCATGAATCACAGCACGCCAGGCCTCCCTGTTCATTACCAACTCCTGGAATTCACTAAAACGAATGTCCACAGAGTCAGTGATGCCATCCAGCCATCTCATTCTCTGTCATCCCCTTCTCCTCCCGCCCCCAACCTTTCCCAGCATCAGAGTCTTTTCCAGTGAGTCAACCCGTCGCATGAGGTGGCCAAAGTATTGCAGTTTCAGCTTTAGCATCAGTCCTTCCAATGAACACCCAGGACTGAACTCCTTTAGAATGGACTGGTTGGATCTCTTTGCAGTACAAGGGACTCTCAAGAGTCTTCTCCAACACCACAGTTCAAAAGCATCAATTCTTCGGCGATCAGCTTTCTTCACAGTCCAACTCTCACATCCATACATGACCACGGGAAAAACCATTGCCTTGACTAGACGGACCTTGGTTGGCAAAGTAATGTCTCTGTTTTTTAATATACTATCAAGGTTGCTGCTGCTGCTACTGCTGCTGCTAAGTCACTTCAGTCGTGTCCGACTCTGTGTGACCCCATAGACGGCAGCCCACCTGGCTCTCCCGTCCCTGGGATTCTCTAGGCAAGAACACTGGAGTGGGTTGCCGTTTCCTTCTCCAATGTGTGAAAGTGAAAAGTGAAAGTGAAGTCGCATAAGCAGATGTCTCTTTATTTTTAAATTTTAATTTTATTGACATAATTGATGTACAATATAATATTTGTTTTGGTATATAACATAGTGATACAATCTTTTTATACATTATGGGATGATCACCACAATAAGTCTAGTTACCATCTGTTACCATACAAGGTTATTGATTGTATTCCCTGTGCTAGACATTACATCCACCACCACCCCCATTGCTCTGATAATCACTCCTTTGTTCACTGTATCTACTAGTCTGTTTCTATTTTGTTGAGTTTCCATGTTTTGTTTTTCAGATTCCACATATAAGTGAAATCATATGGTACATTTGTTTGCCTAACTTCTTTCACTTAGCATAGTACCCTCAAGATTCATCCACATTGACTTGAAAATATATATATATTTTTTTTTCTTTATCCATTCATCTACTGATGGATATTTAGGTTGCCTCCATATCTTGACTAAATGTCCATGAGTAGATGAATGGATAAAGAAAAAATATATATATATTTATTCATGTCAATGTGGATGAATCTTGAGGGTACTATGCTAAGTGAAAGAAGTTAGGTAAACAAAAATACCATATGATTTCCCTTATTTCACTTATGATTTCACCATATCTTGACTACTGTAAATAAAGCTGCAGTGAACACTGGGAAGTATAAATCTCTTTTAAAATAGTATTTTTATTTTCTTAAGAGAAATATCCAGATGTAGAATTGCTGGATTATATGATAATTTTTTTAATTTTTTGAGGAACCTCCATAGGATTTTCTTTTCTTTACACCTAAACATTTGTTATTTCTTGTCTGTTTGACAACAGTCAATCTAACAAGACTCAGGTCATATTTCATTATGGTTTTGATTTACAGTTCTATGATGATCGGTAATGTTGAACATCTTTTCTTGTGCCTATTGCCCAACTGTAACACCTTCTTTGGAAAATATGTCTATTCAGGTTCTCTGCCCATTTTAAAAATCTGATTGTTAGATTGTTGCTGTTGTTGTTATTTGAGTTACATAAGTTTATTACATATTTTGGAATATTCATCTCATTGAATTTGCAAATATCTTTTCTCATTCAGTAGGCTGTTTTTCTGTTTTGTTAATGACTTTCTTTCTATGTAAAAGCTTTCATGTAGTTGGATATAGTCCCATTTATTTATTTTTGCCTTTGTTACCCTTATCTGAAGAAAATAAATCCAAAAAGAATATTGCTAAGACTGCTGCCATGGAGCATAATGCTTATGAATACTTTTAGGAATTTTACAGTTTCATGTCTTACATGTTTAAGTTTTTAATTCATCTAGAGTTTCTTTTTTCATAGGGTATAAGAAATCGTGGACTTTCATTCTTTTGTATGTCCAGTTTTCACTACAGCATTTATTGAAGAGACTATCTTTGCGTATTCTTGCCTTCTTTTTCATAGATTAATTGACCATAAAAGTGTGGGGTTATTCACTGGCTCTCTATTCTGTTCCATTGATCTGTGTGCCTGTTTTTGGGTCAATATGATACGTTTTTGATTACTATAGCTTTGTAGTATAGTGTGAAATCAGAGAGTATGCTGGAATCACCTTGGCAGGCTGGCTAGAGCCCCAGGTGCTTGTCAGACTGCTGCCTCTGTGCTGCGGCTCAGAGTGAGTGAGTTTGTGATCAAGATCTTTAAGAGCAAAGTCTAGTTTTCTAAATCCCTCAAGATATCCTATATTTAAGCCCTGCTGATTCTTGAAGCCAGATGTTATGAGTGCTCATCTTCCCAGTGTGTGTCTCCAGGGCTGGAGTGCCCAGTGTGGGACCCAGACACCTCACTCCTTAGGACAGACCACCATATGTGTGACATCCCCTCCTGCATGTGGGTTGCTTCACCAGGGATGTGGGTCCTTATTAGATTGTGTCTCTCTCCCTCCTACCAATCTCCATGTGAGTGTGTATGGGGGGTGTGCATGTGTTTTTCTTTGCATTCTTATTGTAGAACAACCATTCTGGTAGTTCAGGTCATTCTTCAATTCAGTTCAGTCACTCAGTCATGTCCGACTCTTTGCGACCTCGTGAATCATAGCAGGCCAGGCCTCCCTGTCCATCACCAACTCCCGGAGTACACCCAAACTCATCTCCATAGAGTCGGTGATGCCATCCAGCCATCTCATTCTCGGTCGTCCCCTTCTCCTCCTGCCCCCAATCCCTCCAAGCATCAGAGTCTTTTCCAGTGAGTCAACTCGTCGCATGAGGTGGCCAATGTATTGGAGTTTCAGCTTTAGCATCAGTCCTTCCAATGAACACCCAGGATTGGTCTCCTTTAAATGGACTGGTTGGATCTCCTTGCAGTCCAAGGGACTCTCAAGAGTCTTCTCCAACACCACAGCTCAAAAGCATCGATTCTTCAGTGATAAGCTTTCTTCACAGTCCAACTCTCACATCCATACATGACCACTGGAAAAACCATAGCCTTGACTAGACGGACCTTGGTTAGCAAAGTAATGTCTCCACTTTTTAATATGCTATCTAGGTTGGTCATAACTTTCCTTCCAAGGAGTAAGCGTATTTTAATTTCATGGCTGCAATCAGAATCCACAGTGATTTTGGAGCCCGAATAATAAAGTCTGACACTGTTTCCACTGTTTTTCCATCTATTTCCCAAGAAGTGATGGGACCAGCTGCCGTGATCTTAGCTTTCTGAATGTTGAGCTTCCAGCCAACATTTTCACTCTCCTCTTTCACTTTCATCAAGAGGCTTTTGAGTTCCTCTTCACTTTCTGCCATAAGGGTGGTGTTATCTGCATATCTGAGGTTATTGATATTTCTCCCATCAATCTTGATTCCAGCTTGTGCTTCTCCCAGCCCAGCGTTCCTCATGATGTACTCTGCTATAAGTTAAATAAGCAGGGTGACAATATACAGCCTTGACGTACTCCTTTTTCTATTTGGAACCAGTCTGTTGTTCCATGTCCAGTTCTAACTGTTGCTTCCTGACCTGCATGCAGGTTTCTCAAGAGGCAGGTCAGGTGGTCTGGTATTCCCATCTCTTTCAGAATGTTCCACAGTTGATTGTGATCCACACAGTCAAAGGCTTTGGGCATAGTCAATAGAGCTGCTCTATGTATACCTGTATTTTGAGTGTTAAATCAGAGCTTCCTCCTCTGCCATCATGATCTCATCTCCAAGCCTATGCCTATTGTATCTATTATTACTACTACTTCAAAGTGAAAAAGTCATCAATGGACATAAAATATAAAATAGACCTAATAGTAAAAAAGGAGTCTAAAATTCAGGGAGAAAATCACTTTGTGAAACTGTCTTGATTTTTCTCATTTTTCTAAGGACAGTTTAAGTTTATCCATACTTTTATCCTCATTTTGTCACTTTCATTGGGAAGTGATAAGCCCTAGGAAAGTCAGTTAGGTCAGTTAAGTGCCTCTGATCAACATACAATTTTATACAAAGATCTCACAAAACGTATGCTTAATTAAACTAAAGATTTCAGATTTATGATTATATAGTGTTTGATTTTGGGTTTTCCTCATGGTTCAACAGTAAAGAATCTGCCTGCAATGCAGGAGCTACAGGAGATGTGGATTCAATCCCTGAGTTGGGACGATTCCTTAGAGGAGGCTATGACAACCCACTCCAATATTCTTGCCTGGAGAATCCCATTGACAGAAGAGCTTGGTGGGCTACAATCTGTAGGGTTGTAAAGAGTCAGACATAACTGAAGTGACTTAGCACACATGTGTGTGATGATAGATTTTAGTGTTTTATTTCAATTAAAACCATTTTCAAAGGATATTTTATTTCTGATAAAATAAAAGCCTAAAATTTTTCTATTGCCTACCATGTTTGGGTAAAATAAGCCATTCTTAAAGTTCAGAAGCTAACTGAAATCCAAAAAGTTGAGGAATTATTTTAATTTTCAAGGACTGTCTGTGGAAAACAACGTTGGTAGCTTGATAGGGATTGCATTGAACTTATAAATTACTTTGGGTAATATATTCATTTTCACAATATTTATTCTTCCAGTCCATGAACACAGTATATTTCTCCATCTATTAGTGTTCTCTCTGATTTCTTTCACCAGTGTTTTATAGTTTTCTATATATAGGTCTTTTGTTTCTTTAGGTAGATATATTTCTAAGTGTTTTATTCTTTTCGTTGCAATGGTGAGTGGAATCGTTTCCTTAATTTCTTTTTCTATTTTCTCATTATTAGTGTATAGGAATGCAAGGGATTTCTGTGTGTTGATTTTATATCCTGAAACTTTGATACATTCATTGATTAGCTCTAGTAATTTTCTGGTAGAGTCTTTAGGGTTTTCTGTGTAGAGGATCATGTCATCTGTAAACAGTGAGAATTTTACTTCTTCTTTTCCAATTTGGATTCCTTTTATGTCTTTTTCTGCTCTGATTGCTGTGGCCAAAACTTCCAAAACTATGTTGAATAGTAGTGGTGAGAGTGGGCACCCTTGTCTTGTTCCTGACTTTAGGGGAAACGCTTTCAATTTTTCCCCATTGAGGATAATGTTTGCTGAGGGTTTGTCATATATAGCTTTTATTATGTTGAGGTATGTTCTTTCTATTCCCGCCTTCTGGAGGGTTTTTATCATAAATGGATGTTGAATTTTGTCAAAGGTTTTCTCGGCATCTATTGAGATAATCATATGGTTTTTATTTTTCATTTTGTTAATGTGGTGTATTACATTGATTGATTTGCGGATATTGAAGAATCCTTACATCCCTGGGATAAAGCCCACTTGGTCATGGTGTGTGATCTTTTTAATGTGTTGTTGGATTCTGATCGCTAGAATTTTGTTAAGGATTTTTGCATCTATGTTCATCAGTGATATTGGCCTGTAGTTTTCTTTTTTTGTGGCATCTTTGTCAGGTTTTGGTATTAGGGTGATGGTGGCCTCATAGAATCAGTTTGGAAGTTTACCTCCCTCTGCAATTTTCTGGAAGAGTTTGAGTAGGATAGGTGCTAACTCTTCTCTAAATTTTTGGTAGAATTCAGCTGTGAAGCCCTCTGGACATGGGCTTTTGTGTGCTGGAAGATTTCTGATTACAGTTTCAATTTCCATGCTTGTGATGGGTGTGTTAAGATTTTCTATTTCTTCCTGGTTCAATTTTGGAAAGTTGTACTTTTCTAAGAATTTGTCCATTTCTTCCAAGTTGTCCATTTTATTGGCAGAAAGAGGAGAATGAAAAGGTTGGCTTGAAGCTCAACATTCAGAAAACAAAGATCATGGCATCTGGTCCCATCACTTCATGGGAAATAGATGGAAAAACAGTGGAAACAGTATCAGACTCTATTTTTGGGGGCTCCAAAATCACTGCAGATGCTGATTGCAGCCATGAAATTAAAATACGCTTACTCCTTGGAAGGAAAGTTATGACCAACCTTGATAGTATATTAAAAAGCAGAGACATTAGTTTACCAACCAAGGTCCGTCTAGTCAAGGCTATGGTTTTTCCCGTGGTCATGTATGGATGTGAGAGTTGGACTGTGAAGAAAGCTGATCACTGAAGAATTGATGCTTTTGAACTGTGGTGTTGGAGAAGACTCTTGAGAGTCCCTTGGACTGCAAAGAGATCCAACCAGTCCATTCTAAGGGAGATCGATCCTGGGTGTTCATTGGAAGGACTGATGCTAAAGCTGAAACTGCAATACTTTTGCCACCTCTTGCGACGAGTTGACTCACTGGAAAAGACTCTGATGCTGGGAAAAGTTGGGGGCAGGAGGAGAAGGGGACGACCGAGAATGAGATGGATGGATGGCATCACTGACTCTGTAGACATGAGTTTGAGTGAACTCCGGGAGTTGGTGATGGACAGGGAGGCCTGGCGTGCTGTGATTCATGGGGTTGCAGAGAGTCGGACACGACTGAGCGACTGAACTGAACTGAACTGAATTGCCGATAGTAGTCTCTTATGATCCTTTGTATTTCTGTGTTGTCTGTTGTGATCTCTCCCTTTTCATTTCTAATTTTATTGATTTGGTTTTTCTCCCTTTGTTTCTTGGTGAGTCTGGTGTTTTTCACAGAGCTAGAACAAATAATTTCACAATTTGTATGGAAATACAAAAAACCTCAAATAGCCAAAGCAATCTTGAGAAAGAAGAATGGAACTGGGGGAATCAACCTGCTGGACTTCAGGCTCTACTACAAAGCCACAGTCATCAAGATAGTATGGTACTGACATAAAGACAGAAATATAGATCAATGGAACAAAATAGAAAGCCCAGAGATAAATCCATGCACCTATGGACACCTTATCTTTGACAAGGGAGGCAAGAAAATTCAATGGAGAAAAGACTATCTCTTTAACAAGTAGTGCTGGGAAAACTGGGCAACCACTTGTAAAAGAATGAAACTAGAACACTCCCTAACACCATACACAAAAATAAACTCAAAATGGATTAAAGATCTAAATGTAAGACCAGAAACTATAAAACTCCTAGAGGAGAACATAGGCAAAACACTCTGACATAAATCACAGCAGGATCCTCCATGACCCACCTCCCAGAATATTGGAAATATAAGCGAAAATAAACAAATGGGACCTAATTAAAATCAAAAGTTTCTGCACAGCAAAGGAAACTATAAGCAAGGTGAAAAAACAGCCTTCATAATGGAAGAAAATAATAGCAAATGAAGCAACTGACAAAGGATTAATCTCAAAAATATACAAGCAACTCCTGCAGCTCAATTCCAGAAAAATAAATGACCCAATCAAAAAATGGGCCAAAGAACTAAACAGACATTTCTCCAAAGAAGACATACAGATGGCTAACAAACACATGAAAAAATGCTCAACATCCCTCATAATCAGAGAAATGCAAATCAAAACCACAATCAGGTACCATTTCATGCCAGTCAGAATGGCTGCTATCCAAAAGTCTACAAGCAATAAATGCTGGAGAGGGTGTGGAGAAAAGGGAACCCTCTTACACTGTTGGTGGGAATGCAAACTAGTACAATCACTATGGAGAACAGTGTGGAGATTCCTCAAAAAACTGGAAATAGAACTGCCATACGACCCAGCAATCCCACTGCTGGGCATACATACCAAGGAAACCAGAATTGAAAGAGACACATGTACTCTAATGTTCATCGCAGCACTGTTTAAAATAGCCAGGACATGGAAGCAACCTAGATGTCCATCTGCAGATGAATGGATAAGAAAGCTGTGGTACATTTACACAATGGAATATTACTCAGCCATTAAAAAGAATACATTTGAATCAGTTCTAATGAAACTGGAGCCTATTATACAGAGTGAAGTAAGCCAGAAAGATAAACACCAAAGCAGTATACTAACGCATATATATGGAATTTAGAAAGATGATAGCGATAATCCTGTATACGAGACAGTAAAAGAGACACAGGTGTATAGAACAGTCTTTTAGACTCTGTGCAAGAGGGTGAGGGTGGGATGATTTGGGAGAATGGCATTGAAACATGTATATTATCATATGTGAAACGAATCCCAGTCCAGGTTTGATGCATGATACAAGATGCTCGAGGCTGGTGTACTGGGATGAACCAGAGGGATGGGATGGAGAGGGAGGTGGGAGGGGGGTTCAATATGGGGAACATATGTACACCCGGGGCAGATTCATGTCAATGTATGGCAAAACCAATACAATAATATAAAGAAAAAAAAATTAAATCTCTTGCTTAGAGAAAAAAAAATTTTTTTCATAGACTCTCAAATTGGGAAGTTGAATTTAAATGACAGGTCTATAATTAGAAAATTTTGAAAACAAAGTTGGATCTTTTGCTGGCATTTGCAGGGGAGCAACATTAATTTGTCATTCCTCATAGTTGTAGTGGAGAAGGCAATGGCAAGCCACTCCAGTACTATTGCCTAGAAAATCCCATGGATGGAGGAGCCTGGTAGGCTGCAGTCCGTGGGGTCACTAAGGGTCGGACACGACTGAGCGACTTCACTTTCACTTTTCACTTTCACACATTGGAGAAGGAAATGGCAACCCACTCCAGTGTTCTTGCCTGGAGAATCCCAGGGACAGGGGAGCCTGGTGGGCTTCCGTCTATGGGGTCACACAGAGTCGGACACAACTGAAGTGACTTAGCAGCACAGTTATAGAAGCAGCAAACACCTGTTCTATGGGGCTCTCTTCAAGCACTTTCCCCACTGCTTTCTCTCCATTCCCACTGCTTTACCTATTTCCACAACAGTCTTTAGGTTCATCTGTGGCTCAAGTAAAATGAGACCTTTACATATCTGTAGCTCATGAATAAGATCTTGGCTTCCCCCAAATTGCTATTTTTCCCATTGATAATCAACTCCATCAGGAAATCTGTTGTGTCTGTGAAAGTCATCATTTCATGCCAGGAGCTACAACAAACTGATCAAAGCTTTATGGAGGGCTCTAATAAAATTTAGCTATTCTGTTCATAGACACAAACATAAACTACTAAATGTAATTATTTCTCTCAAAAAATTATGATAACTTGTAAATTCGTACTTGCTAGCCAAGAGACATTATTGTCTATTTGAGCCATGATGTCCTCTTAATTTTATGAGTGCAAATGACTCTAAGTTGCAAACATACTTTCAAACATGAATTAACTGGCCAAACACAGGAAGAAATAGGCTCTCTGATACAAATAATCCAAACCATGTATATAAAGGCTATCCAACCAGTCCATTCTAAAGGAGATCAGTCCTGGATGTTCATTGGAAGGACTGATGCTAAAGCTGAAACTCCATGGGAAGGGTTAACTCACTGGAAAAGACTCTGATGCTGGGAGGGATTGGGGGCAGGAGGAGAAGGGGACGACAAAGAATGAGATGGCTGGATGGCATCACCGGCTGGATAGACGTGAGTTTGAGTGAACTCCCTTAGTTGGTGATGGACAGGGAGGCCTGGCATGCAGTGATTCATGGGGTTGCAAAGAGTCGGACACGACTGAGCAACTGAACTCAACTGAACTGAAAGGCTATCCCATGACTATGACCTCTATTGACATGCTTAATCTAGCAGCATGCCAATTAATTTGACTTTATGGGAGAAACTGGAATCTCCGTTGTTCAAAATAATTTTGCAGCTTTCACACAAACTGTTTTTAAATGTGATTTTCAGGACTTTCAGTTCTGTGAAGTTTCTCTTCATTCACTTTCAGAAATGTGACTTTCACTTTACATAATTTTCATCATTTTTGATAAAAATAATTTCCAATAAATTTTAGATTTAAATATTAAATTATTATTAATTTAAATCAACATAAAACTTAAATAAATTTCCAATAAATATTAGAGTCACATGTCCAAAAACAAATTATAGATAAAGAAAATGGAATTCATTATTTTGTCTTTCAATCATCCCAGATTAAAGGGCATCCTGACTCCCACCCAGAAGACCATGCCACACTCTCAATCACTGCTCCTCCCCCCATGTAGCTTTTCTCCTAGAGTGCCCTGATCGTTCCCATAGATGGACTTGAACTGTGCACAATGGCAATTAGATAATGGCATTAGGGCTCAGTGTTCGGCCCACTGTCCTGTTTGCAGGGTGCTGAAAGGAAATGTTTGTTTTATCATCATTGTACTTATAATGACCTTTTTTCTGGTCCTAACTCTAGAGATCAAAGACTTTGGGGGATTGTGGTGGAAGTCAGACTGGTAGTACCCACAGCTAGGAATCCATCTCTTTCCCTCTAAACATCTCTGAGGTCAATATGCTGTTTGGTTTAAAAGATGAGGCTTAATCATGTCAGTATTTCTTTTCATATTTTTGACATCCCAGGAAGTATATCCTTTTCATTAGCTCTTAATATTGTTTTCACTAATTGTGAGTGCTTCCTTGCATTAGGTATAAGCATTTACAGAAAAAATATTTTCATATACTAATAGTTAAGTGTCATAAGAGACAATTTTTACAAGCCAATATGTGAAAATTTTAGTTCTTCAATTGAAGAGTATTTGATAGTTACCAAGGAAAACTATCTTTCACTATCTTAAAAGTGTGTAAGTTAAAAGGCCAGAGGTCCTATAACCTAGAGCCTAAAAATTTAATCTCCTGCATCAAACTGTTTGAATATGAAACTTGTTTCACTCCAGTGCTTGTTAGACATGTGGCCATGGCAAATGACTTAATCTCTACCCCTTGGTGATTGTCATATCACTTGCCTCACAGAGGAGTTGTGAAAATAAAGTTAGTTGAAGAAATTCACATCAAGTGATCCAGACAAAGCTGGGCCCAGGATATGAGTCAATCACTACTAGTAGTTATTGGTTGTAAATTTGCATGATAATGCATAAAACATCACCAGAAGTCTAATGAAAAAGTATAAAAGAAAAATTTTGCTGTATTTTAAGAGATTCGGATACTAGAAACACTCATCAACCCATTCATGCTTTTCTCAAACAATTAATTATTAGGTACCTGCTCTGTCCTGAATATTGTCTTTAGTGTTGGAACCACCTGAAAAGATAAAATTTTTAAAGAGAATAACAAAAAGACATATTTGTATTAAAAAAAAAAGTTAACATCTCCAAGGTCAGTGAAACTATCTTCCAATCAATGAAGAAAACTATGGCCTGTGTCTCTCTGGACTCCAGTTCTTAAATTGAGTGACCACAGATAATCAGGAGGTGGGATCCCAAAGGATACTGGGAGCCTCATGGGAGAGGTTTGACCAGAGTCACCTGTGTACAGGGCTGTGGTTAAGACCCTTCCACAGACAAATTCCAGGGGCTGGGTGGAAGCTGATACTGCATCCAGAAGTTGTGCTATGCTGTCATTCCAGGTGATCACTAGTCTATGATCTAATAAGCAACCAAGAGTAAGTGATATGCAGAGTGTTCTGGAGACTGCCCAGTACCCCCTCATACATGTATTTATATACAGCTGAGGAAGGAACAGTGATGGGTACCTGTGCCCTTGGAGAGCAGAGACTATGTCTGCCCACTTTAAAGCTGACGGGGAACCAAAGGAAAATTCCTTGCCTCCTTAAAAGGGAAATTGGTCTACACACTGCAACACAATAAAGAATTGTAACTGTATTAGAACCTAGGATAAATTGGACTAAAAAGAAAGCCATTATTACCAATCAAGACCTATCTTGTTCATGGTTGTGATTTCAGGATGATACATATGTCAAAACTGATCAAGTTGTACATTTTAAATATGTGCAGTGTTATTATATGCCAACTAAACCCCAATAAAACTGTCAGAAACTGATCTTTGTCTTATTAAATTACCTGTAGAATTGGGGTTCATGAAAAGGTCATAACATTTCTGAATAGATAATATTCTTGTTCATTTGTTAGAAAAACTGTAACATATTGTGACTTGATTAAAACTTTATGTATTTCAAACTATAGTTATCAGAATTATTTCTAAACATGAGACAATTCTTTTATCCTCAAAATTCAATGAAGAAGAGTTTTAAACATTTTGTGCTGGAGTGAGTAAATATCATCATATCATCAAAATGCTTTGGTAGCATTTAAACATTTTATGTTTAAAATTTTAGGTGTTCAAACTAGTTAATATTTGAGACAGCAAAAGAGACACAGATGTATAGAACAGTCTTTTGAACTCTGTGGGAGAGGGCGAGGGTGGGATGATTTGGGAGAATGGCTTGAAACATGTATATTATCATCATATGTGAAACGAATCTCCAGTCCATGTTCAATGCATGATACAGGATGCTTGGGGCTGGTGTACTGGGATGAACCAGAGGGATAGGATGGGGAGGAAGGTGGGTGAGGGGTTCAAAATGGGGAACACATGTACACCCAGGGCAGATTCATGTCAATGTATGGCAAAACCAATACAATAATGTAAAGTAATTAGCCTCCAATTAAAATAAATAAATTTTTAAAAATTAAAAAAATTAAAACTGAAAAAAAAATAATGTTATACAAAAAGAAACATTCTCCAAATTCTGAGCAGAATCAGATTGTTTCATTCCTTGGAACTCTCCTGTAGTACCAATATCTCTCCAATCTCTCTAATAATGTGACCAATATCTCTCATAAACATATATGCACCACCAAGGCTCGTGGTGACTTTCACTAGTTGACCAGAATAACTGGTTAGCAGTTGGTTACTCGTCTAACAGATATTTAACAAACAGCAGTTAAAGACAAGAGACTATAGATACAGGACTGAAAAGAGATACCCTACCTGTTCTCCTACATAATTCAGATACTAAAACATAATTACATTGGTCCACATCTAAAATGTTTAGAAATCACAACTCCATCTTAATAGCTACTAAAAAACTGGATAGACTGAAAAAACCAACAACTCTTTAGGGAACTGGAAGAGAGAGTAGGACATACGGCAAACTACTGGTCCCAAGATTTGAGTGACGTTCATCAGGATATATGCCCCCCAAGCTCCCTATACACCTAGATGTATTATTTTCAAACTACTACAGAAAATAGAAGATAAAGCAAAAGTCCTGAAAGAAGCTAGATGGAACAAAACCATGTTACCTATAGAGGAATGAAGGTAAGAAATATACCCAACATTTCAGAAACCATGAAAATGACAAGAGAATGGATTGAAATATTTGCAGTTTTGAGGGAATAAAATCACTAACCTAGAACTCCGTATCCTGTGAAATTATCCTTTAAAATGAAGGAAATAGAATTTTTCCAGGCAAGCAACAATTGAAGGAATCAGTTTTGAGAAGACCTGCCTTGATTTAAAAAAAAAAAAAAAGGTTACAAGAGGTTCTTTATAAAGAATAAAAAATGATATGTATCAGAAATATGGATTTACATTTTCAAACCTATAAAAAATCCAAACAAATATGGATTTACATGAGAAGGGAAGATCATTGAAAAATAGGAATAGTGAAGGTTAAAAGATATTTTTCTCTTTTTTAATTGATTGAACAGGTAAGAATTCAAAAAATAACACCAACAGTCTATTAAAATATGTATGTTTATGGTTTTATATGTGTGTGTGAAATAAAATAAAGGAAGAATACAAGGGATAGGAGGCAGGAATTAGAATTACTTTGTTGTTATAAGGTACTCAAACTATGCATGATATGTAAGTGTTATTTGAAAATTGATCTGGATTAACTACAAATGCATACTGTAAACTCTTGTATACTCACTTTAAAAAAGTAAACAGAAACTCGTATGCTAAGGGGAGAAAATGGAATCATAAAATGTGCAATTAAAAACCTTAAAAGGAAGAATAAGAGTAAAAGACAAAAATAACAAACAAGGGCAACAAAGAAAAAACAGTATTAAGTGTAGTATATACAAATCCAACTATATCAGTAATCACTTTGAATGTCAATAGTCTAACTGCATCAATTAACAGTGGCTTAAAAAGCAGAACCCAATTATATTTTGCCAATTAAAAAACTCTCACTTTATATATAAAGACAAATACAGAATAAATCTAACTATATAGAGAAAAATGTACCATGCAAACACTAATTAAAAGAAAGGAGTAGCTACGTAATTTCAACAAAGCAGGCTTTAAAGCAAGGAAATTTATTCAGGATAAAGAAGGACATTACATATTGATAAATGGGTCAGTTCTCCAAGAAGACAAAGCAATTTTTATCTTGTGTGTGCTTAACAACAGAACAAATTGCGGGAGGCAAAAACTGATAGAACTGCAAAGAGATAAATTCACCATCATAGCTGGAGACTTCTACATCCCTTCCTCAGAAATGGACAGATTCAGCCACCAAAAAAGTGACCAATATCTCTCAGAAACATAGATCCTCAACAACAACAACAAAATCCCCCACAAAATATTGGCAAATGAAATACAACAATGTATAAAAAGAATTATACAACATAAGTAGAACTTACCCCAGATATGCAAGGATGACTCAACATTTAGTAACTAATTAATGTAATCCATCACATCAACATAATAAAAGAAAAATCACATGATGATATGAATAGTTGCAGAAAAAGATTTTTGACAAAGTCCAACACTCACTCATGATAAAAGTCCTCAGTAAACTAGGAAAAGAGGTGACCTTCTTCAACCTGCTAAAGTATATTTGCAAAAACCCTCCAGCTAAGATCATACTTGACTTCCCTGATGGCTCAGACGGTAAAGAATCTGCCTGCAATGCAGGAGCATTTAGGTTAATGATGAAAAACTCAAAGCTTTCCCACTAAGATCAAGTACAGAGCAAGGATTTCCTTTCCACCACTCCTTTACAGCATCATACAGAAAATCCTGGCTAATGTAAAAGACTACATAAGAAGTATAAAAATAAGGAAGGGAGAAATAAACTGTCTTTGTTCACAGATAACATACTATTTATGTGAAAAATCTAAAAGAACTGACTAAAACCTTCTGGAACTAAAGTGATTACAGCAAGTTTGTAGAACACAAAGTTAATATACGAAAGTCAGTCACTTTCTTATGTGCTATTAATGAACAAAAGGAATTTGATATTAAAACAATACCATTGTGTTCAGTTCAGTTCAGGCACTCAGTTGTGTCCAACTCTTTGTGACCCCATGGACGGCAGCACACCAGGCCTCCCTGTCCATAGCCAACTCCCAGAGTTTACTTCAACTCATGTCCATTGAGTCAATGATGCCATCCAGCCATCTCATCCACTGTCGTCCCCTTCTCCTGCCTTCAATATTTCCCAGCATCAGAGTCTTTTCAAATGAGTCAGTTCTTCACATCACATGGCCAAATTATTGGAGTTTCAGCTTCAGCATCAGTCCTTCCAATGAACACTCAGGACTGATTTCCTTGAGGATGGACTGGTTGGATCTTCTTGCAGTTCAAGGGACTCTCAAGTCTTCATCACCACAGTTCAAAAGCATCAATTCTTCAGCAGTCAGCTTTCTTTATAATTCAACTCACATCCTTACTTGACTATTGGAAAAACCATAGCTTTGACTAAACAGATCTTTGTTGGCAAAGTAATGTCTCTGCTTTTTAATATTCTGTCTAGGTTGGTCATAACTTTTCTTCCAAGGAGGAAGTGTCTTTTAAGTTCATGGCTGCAATCACCATCTGCAATGATTTGGGAGCCCCAAAAAGGTAAAGTCTGTCACTGTTTCCACTGTTTCTCCATTTTGCCATGAAGTGATGGGACCAGATGCCATGATCTTGGTTTTCTGAATGTTGAGCTTCAAGCCAATTTTTCCACTCTCCTCTTTCACTTTCACCAAGAGGCTCTTTAGTTCTTCCTCACTTTCTGCCATAAGGGTGGTGTCATCTGCATATCTGAGGTTATTGATATTTCTCCCAGCAGTCTTGATTCCAGCTTGTGCTTCCTCCAGCCCAGCATTGCTCATGATGTACTCTGCATATAAGTTAAATAAGCAGAGTGACAATATACAGCCTTGACATACTCCTTTTTCTATTTGGAACCAGTCTGTTGTTCCATGTCCAGTTCTAACTGTTGCTTCCTGACCTGCATACAGGTTTCTCAAGAGGCAGGTCAGGTGGTCTGGTATTCCCATCTCTTTAAGAATTTTCCAGTGTTTGTTGTGGTACACACAGTCAAAGGCTTTGGCATAGTCAATAAAGCAGAAGTAGATGTTTTTCAGGAGCTCTCTTGCTTTTTCAATGATCCAACAGATGTTGGCAATTTGATCTCTGGTTCCTCTGCCTTTTCTAAATTCAGCTTGAACATCTGCAAGTTCATGGTTCACGTACTGTTGAAACCTGGCTTGTGTTAACCTTTGTGTTCACACCCCAAAATATGAAATACTTTGATTTATATTTAACAAAATATATATAATATTCTATATAAGGAGAACTAAAGAAGAACAAAATAGAAAAACTCATAGATAGGAAAACTCAGTTTTTTCAAGATTTCAGTTATTCCCAAGCTAATCTATAAATTCAATGCAATTCCAATTAAAATCATGGCAAGTTATTTCATGGATATCAACAAACTGATTCTAATGTTTATATGGAGAGGCAGAAGATTCAGATTGAACAATAAAATATTGAAGGACAAAGTTGGAGGACCAATGCTAACCCACTTCAAGACTTACTATTCATATAAATCTACTGAAATCAAGAGAGTGTCATACTGGCAAAGGAATAGACAAGTGTATCAATGGAAAAGAATAAAAAGCCCAGAAACAGACCCTTATACGTATAATCAACTGACCTTTGACAAAGGAGCAAAGGCAGTACTACAATGGAGTACAGAAGTCTCTTCAACAAATGCTGTTAGAGCAACTGGATATCCACTGCAGACACAGAACTCACAAAATTAACTAAAAATGTATCACAGACACAAATATAAAATGTAAAACCATGAAAGGTGACATAAGATCACATAGAAAATCCAGATGACCTTTGGTATGGGGATGCATTTTTAGATAACACATCAAAGACGTGATCCATGGAAGAAATCATTTATAAGCTGGACTTCATTACGTTAAAAACTTCTGCTGTGCAAAATATATCAAGAAACTAAGAAGACACAAATAGGAGAAAATATTTGCAGAAGACACATTCAATAAAGAAATGTTATCAAAAATATTCAAAGAAGTCTTAAAACTCAACAATAAGAAAATAATCCAACTTGAAACTGATATCAAATAAGATAAAGGTGGCAAACAAGAAATGAAAAGATGCTTTCCATCCATATGTCATTCAAGAAGTGCAAATTAAAACAACATGAAATATCATTCATACGTATTAAAATCACTGAAATCTGGAATACTGACAAGAGGATGTTACAGCAGTAAGAATTCTCACTTATGGTTGGTGAGAATGCAAAATAGCATGGCCACTTTGGACGGCAGTTCGGTGTTTGTTTGTTTGTTTTAATAAACATATTCTTTCCATGTGATTCAGCCATCATGCCTCTTGGTATTTACCCAAAGGATTTGAAAGCTTATGTCCACACAAAAAGCCTGCACGCACACAGTTATTTATAATAATAACTTTTCAAATGAGAAGGCAACCAAAATATTTTTCAATAGGTAAATGGGTAAGTAAACTGTGGCATTTTCAGACAATGGAATATTACTCATCTGTTTTAAACTGCTATTTGTTTGTACTCACTAAGTAGTGAGCTAGCGGATATTACACAGTCATCATTTCAAGACATGTTTTTAATTAACTGAAGTTACCAATAATTAATAATAATTAAAAATAACAAAGTGCTTCATAACCAGGTAGCTGAGCTTCTGAGCCTTAATGAGTGAATTTCTAATACTGCTCTGTATAGAATTTTGAAACTAAATTGCTCCTTCATAATAATCTTTAAGTAATCCCTGGTGGCTCAGCGGTAAAGAATCCACCTGCACTGTAGAAGGCACAGGAGACATGGGTTCGATCCCTGGGTTGGAAGGTGCCCTGGAGGAGAGCATGGCAACCCACTCCAGTATTCTTGCCTGAATAATCGCTTTGACAGAGGAGCCTGGCAGGTTAGAGTCCATGGGGTCACAAAGAGTCAAACACAACTGAGGGACTGTTACTTACACTGAACACTGCTTTGATAGTTCAGTTTAAAACCTGAGTTATTTAAAAACTGAAATATTGACTGAAATTTAGTGACAAGAACGCAAATAACATGAGTGATTTTTTAAAAGATTGAATGGATTATATATATAAAGTCCAAAAAATTTTATTTGATTAAATAAGGAATAAGAATCTTTGAAACCTCTTTCATGTTAATATGAAGTTTTTCTCCAATAGTCTGGCTTATCACTTTTTAAATCACAATTGGTTTGGATAGTGCTTGCAAGAAAACATCCTCACTCCTTTTATTTCAGTTATAGTTCTGTTAAAAAGGCTCAGCTGACTTGAAATCTTTTCGAGTGGGTTTTGAAGTTGCTTCAAACTAACAGGCACAGAGAACACAGAATGACAACAGCAAGAGGTGTGACTGGAGTGTCCCTTTATCAGCCTGAGCTAAGCCGAGGCTGACAGTTACTCTGTCAAAAGCTGCAACATCAGAATGCAAGTTTATAAACTCACCCCTTTTCAACTTCACAGGCAAAAATATACAAAGACCTGACAGAACTAACAGACTTATAGAAAATATATCTGTTAGTAATTCATCATGTGTGTGAACACAAGTCATAGCAATAATCATTACAAGATTTATCACACTAAAGATTTGTCACCTAAATTTGTGTATTGAGGGACATTTGTATTAGTTATCTATTGCTGAGAAACAAATTACCACAAACTTACAGGCTTCAAACTACCACACATTTATTATCGCACAGTTTCTGTAGGTCAGGAGTCTGAGCACAGCCTAGCCGGCCCTCTGCAAGACTACAATGAATGTCAATATTTATTGTTGTCGTTGTTTGGTCACTACATTGGTTCTGACTCTCCTCCAGGGCCAGGCTCTTTTGTTTCCCTTTCTCCTTCCCTTACTTCTTTTCTCTTTGCCTTCCCTCCACACCTACAAAATATGTTTTCAAGGTTTTCTATACACCAGATTCTATAGTAGGTGTCCAGGACACACCAGCACATAATAGGTACATGCTAGTAATAATTAAATACACTTGAAAATCAACTTTTTTGATAAAAGAATATGATGCAAGTTAACAAAATGTAACAAAATAAAATTCTTTTTTTCTGTGGTCTTTTCAGTTTGCTAGATATACCTGTCTAGCACATGGGATGATATTCTCCAAGGTGTTTTTGAAGGGTTGCTACAACTTGCCCAAATGGAGCAGTTAAACCTCATTTTCGATGTTAATCTTATTATAAATGAGATGAACCAAAATAAAATGAAAATAAGCCAAGAAATAAACAAAAACAAAGTTAACAGATGAAGAGAGCCAAGTTTTTCAAAGCTTGAACCTCTAATGAATTCAATGCATGTCAGTCTTCAAATTTATCCATAATGTCACTACCTTCAAATTCACATTTCTACTGGAAATCTTACAAAGCATATTGCAGCTTAATTGCTCATATTTACGTAATTACCAGGACTACTCCAAAGGATATTGTCAACTTAATTATTTTTAAATGTTTTTTGACATGAGATATTTTTATTATGAACCGGGATATAATTTTGAAGTATTCTGAAAACCTTTCCAGAATATAGATGCAAGTATGCATAACTGATAGATCAGAAATGCCCTGTGGCTCAGTGATAAAGAATCTGCTTGCCAATATAGGAGACATGGGTTTGATCCCTGGCCTGGAAAGATTCCAGATGCCACAGAGCAACTAATCCCCATGTGCCTCACCCACTGAGTCCAAGTTCCTAGAGCCCATGCTCCACAACAAGACAAACAACCACAATAAGAAGCCTTCACATTGCAACTAGAGCATAGCTCTTGCTTTCTGCAATTAGAGAAAAGTCCATGCAGCAATTAAGGTCCAGCAAGTGCTGCACTCAATATGCCAGCAGATTTGGAAAACTCATCAGTAGCCACAGGACTGGAAGAGGTCAGTCTTCATTCCAATCCCAAAGAAAGGCAATGCCAAAGAATGCTCAAACTACCACACAATTGCACTCATCTAACACACTAGTAAAGTCATGCTCAAAATTCTCCAAGCCAGGCTTCAGCAGTATGTAAACCGTGAACTCCCAGATGTTCAAGCAGGTTTTAGAAAAGGCAGAGGAACCAGAGATCAAATTGCCAACATCCGCTGGATCATGGAGAAAGCAAGAGAGTTCCAGAAAAACATCTATTTCTGCTTCATTGACTATGCCAAAGCCTTTGACTGTGTGGATCACAATAAACTGTGGAACATTCTGAAAGAGATGGGAATACCAGACCACCTGACCTGCCTCTTGAGAAACCTGTATGCAGGTCAGGAAGCAACAGTTAGAACTGGACATGGAACAACAGACTGGTTCCAAATAGGAAAAGGTGTACGTCAAGGTTGTATATTGTCACCTTGCTTATTTAACTTATAGGCAGAGTACATCATGAGGAACGCTGGGCTGGAAGAAGCACAAGCTGGAATCAAGATTGCTGGGAGAAATATCAATAACCTCAGATATGCAGATGACACCACCCTTATGGCAGAAAGTGAAGAGGAACTCAAAAGCCTCTTGATGAAAGTGAAAGAGGAGAGTGAAAAGGTTGGCTTGAAGCTCAACATTCAGAAAACAAAGATCATGGCATCTGGCCCCATCACTTCATGGGAAATAGACGGAAAAACAATGGAAACAGTGTCAGACTTTATTTTTTTGGGCTCCAAAATCACTGCAGATGCTGATTGCAGCCATGAAATTAAAAGACGCTTGCTCCTTGGAAGGAAAGTTATGACCAACCTTGATAATATATTAAAAAGCAGAGACATTACTTTGCCAACCAAGGTCCGTCTAGTCAAGGCAATGGTTTTTCCCGTGGTCATGTATGGATGTGAGAGTTGGACTGTGAAGAAGGTTGATCACCGAAGAATCGATGCTTTTGAACTGTGGTGTTGGAGAAGACTCTTGAGAGTCCCTTGGACTGCAAGGAGATCCAACCAGTCCATTCTAAAGGAGATCAATCCTGGATGTTCATTGGAGGGACTGATGCTAAAGCTGAAACTGCAATACTTTGGCCACCTCATGTGACGAGTTGACTCACTGGAAAAGACTCTGATGCTGGGAAAGGTTGGGGGCGGGAGGAGAAGGGGACGACGGAGAATGAGATGGCTGGATGGCATCACCGACTCTGTGGACATGAGTTTGAGTGTACTCCGGGAGTTGGTGATGGATAGGGAGGCCTGGCGTGCTGTGATTCATGGGGTCGCGGAGAGTCAGACACGACTGACAGACTGATCTGATCTGATCTGACAGCCATAAATAAATAAATAAATCACAAATGTCTTGAACAGGAAGAATTTTGTAGCTACTTATTGTTTTATCCATCAGCTAATGTGATGATAAGTTAATGTACGAAAGTCAAAATAATTTTGCCTATTATAACATTGATCAGGTCATAAGTTAATAAAAAAAATTAAAAGCTAATGGAATGCTCATTCTATATAACATATACAGAAAAATAATAAATACATTGAACAAGAGATATTAATGAATATGAACTTGCTGATTTTCACAGCTTTAGCTATCACATTATTCTGGGTGAGAAAGTTCATCCAGAATAGGTCTTTGAGAAGTTATTTTCTCCCCTATGCACAAAATCTTAATTTCCATAGAAACTTTCAGACTCAGTGTTGTTGCTAAACTGTGTCCAACTCTTTGCAACCCATGGACTGGAGGCCTCCAGGCTCTTCTGTTTATGGGATTTCGCAGGCAAAAATAGTGGAGTGAGTTGCTATTTCCTTCTCCAGGGGATCATCCTGACCCAGGAATTGAACCCCTGTCTTCTGCATTGGCAAGCAGATTCTTTACCACTGAACCACCAAGGATGTCCTTCATACTCAATATCCAGGTATTAATTGTCTTAATCCATTATTTTGCAATTAGAAATACACTTACTCTATTAGATTTCGATGGGCTTCAATTCCAGATGTGTGCCCTCCAATTAGGTAGCTGTTTCTACCTATTAAATATGCATATTCTTCCACTAGACCTTCATGACCTCCTGTTAGAAATACATCTCTTTATTTAGATACATCTGCTTTCTAATTATAAATATTAGCACTTCTATTAGATTTGTGTGCCTTGCAATATGATATATCTGTACTCCAGTTAGATACGTCCTTCCTTCTGTTAGATGTGAATTCCCTATGAAGTCAAATTTCAAACAAAAAGAAATAGGAGTGGGGCACATATATATGTTTAAACAACCCCAGTAAAGATTCAAAGAGATCAACAGCTTAAGATTGCTACTTGGGCTTTTTTTTTTTTTTTTTTTTTGAGACCTTGATCTGTTCAGTAAGGGGATGAAAGAAAACATAATGACAGAGCTCAGATTCTTTCAAGGATAAAAGATTGTTGGTACTGGCATTACATTTTACGAAAAAAGTAAATAGCTTGCTGCTGTCTACTTTAAACAAGCTCAGTACCAGAGGCAAAAAATGATAGGAGGAGGGAGAAAAAACAAATAGCATTAAGCAACACTTGTGGTATTTAGTAGAAATGTCTGTATGTTTCTGGTTTGTAGGAGATTTTTATCTTTATTATCTATGGGACCTTTTTATGACTTGTATGGACCCTTTGAACTTTTGCTTTTGTGGGACCTTTACTCTGCAAAAATCTACAAAATATATAGCTTATAGCTGTATATTAAAACTAAAATAATACAGGCTGGATTACTTTTATTTTCCTTGAATATCTACTTATTGTCAATTATCCATAGAAATTATCTATTATCAGTTTTCTAGGGCTGCTATGACAAATAACCACAAAACAGATGGTTTAAAACAACAGAAATTTATTATCATATTTTTAGAGGCCAGAAGTTCAAAATCAAGTTGCTGGCAAGATGATGCTTTCTCCAAAGGCTTTAGGAAAAGATCTTTTGTTGTGTCTTCCCGCTTCTGTTGTTCCTTGATTTATAGCAGCCTCCCTCCAATCTCTGCCTCAGTCTTCATGTGGCCAACATTTCTGTCTCTATGTGCTGTTTTCTTGTTTCTTATAAGGACACTTTCACTGAATTTAGACTCCAATTTAACTCAGTATAATCTCATCTTGGTCCTTACCTTGATTACATTAGCAAAGCTTCTATTCCCAAATGAAGTCATATTCTGAGGTTTTGGGTAGACATGAACATTGTGGGTACACTACTCAACTCAGTATATTACACGAACATATTTTTAACCTTATGATTTTAAATGGAGGTGTTATGAACAAAGATTACTTTTTTGTGACTATGTGAATGGTTTTAAGTCAAATGGAAGCAACACTTCACATTTTTTAAATGAACTTTTTTAAATTAATGAATTTATCTTAATTGGAGGCTAATTACTTTACAATATTGTGGTGGGTTTTGCCATACATTGACATGAATCAGCCATGGGTGTGCATGTGTCCACATCCTGAACCCCCTTCCCACCTCCCTCCCCATCCCATCCCTCTGTGTTGTCCCACTGAACTGGCTTTGAGTGCCCTGTTTCATGTATCAAACTTGGACTGGTCATCTATTTCACATATGGCAATACACATGTTTCAATGCTATTCTCTCAAATCATCCCACCCTCACCCCCACAGAGTCCAAAAGTCTGTTCTTTATATGTGTGTCTCTTCTGCTGTCTCACATATAGGGTCATCATTACCATCTTTTTAAATTCCATATATATGCGTTAATACATTATATTTGTGTTTTTCTTTCTGACTTACTTTTCTCTGAATAATAAGCTCCAGTTTCATCCACATCTTTAGAACTGATTCAAATGTGTTCTTTTTAATAGCTGAGTAATCCTCCATTGTGCTTATGTACCACAACTTTCTTATCCATTCATCTGCTGATGGACATCTAGGTTGCTTCAGTGTCCTAGCTATTGTAAAAAGTACTGCAATGAACATTGTCTCATTTATTCTGGTTTCCTCGGTGTGTATGACCAGCAGTGGGATTGCTGGGCCAAATGGCAGTTCTATTTCCAGTTTTTTTGTTGTTGTTGTTTGCTTTTTTCTAATTAATTATTTTAATTGGAAGCTAATTACTTTACAATATTGTAGTGGTTTTTGCCATACATTGACATGAATCAGCCATGGGTGTGCATGTGTCTCCCATCCTGAACCCCTCTACCACCTCCCTCCCCATCCCATCCCTCAGGGTTGTTCCAGTGCACTGGCTTTGAGTTTTTTAAGGAATCTCCACACTTTTCTCCATGTGGCTGTACTAGTTTGCACTCCCGCAACAGTGTAAGAAGGTTCCCTTTTCTCCACATCCTCCCCAGCATTTATTATTTGTAGACTTTTTGATAGCAGTCATTCTTTTAAATTATTTTTGTCTGTGCTGCATCTTTGTTGCTTCATAGGCTTTTATCCAGTTGCAGGGAGCAGGGGATACTCTTCATTGCATTGTGCACGATTCTTATTTCAGTGACTTCTTTTGTTGTGAAGCACAGGTTCAAGGGCACCGAGCTTCCGTAGCTGCGGCACCTGGGCTCAATAGTTTCAGAGCACAGGTTCTAGAGCACAGGCTCAATAGTTGTGCCCAGTGGACTGAGTTGCTCTTTGGCATGTGGGATCTTCCTGAATCAGGGATCAAACTTGAGTCTCCTGCATTGGGAGGCAGATTCTTTACCACTGAGCTACCAGGGAAGCCCCCAGAATTTTACATTTTTAATCATAAAGTAACTTGCATTGTTAATATATTACTTGCAGCTGATGTAAATGAGTGCAATTCATCTTCTTCATGGCCACTTTTTACCTTTGGACCTGGTGATCATTGGTTCCACCCATTTGTCACTCATGCTTGCTTGGCAACCACCTTCATCTGACTCATTTCTGAGACCTCCTTCATCTTGACCACTCATCTCACTCTTCTAGGGACTTCACAAGTACTGATCCCCTAGTGGGGTAAGTAGTGGTGCTGAGTAGACAGGATTCCATCCCCTAATCCTGAAAGTTCTACTTACTTCACATGCAGCAGTGGGAGTAGGACATAAATACACTGGAGAGGTTTAGTCATATCATTGACTCCTATGAATTTACTGTGAAGGAATTTTCCAGGTCAATTATATAACCTAATTGTGTCACATACTTAACACTTGCTGTTTCAGACTCAAGTGAAGAATGAGGATGTGTGTTAACACAATTTCTACTATCAAACAAACACTTTCCTAACTGTCCAGTATGATGTGTGATTGTGTATATTTATGTGTTAGATACACTAAGGGTCTTTCCAAATATAAATGTGAGGATTATTGGAGTCTCTCTTTCTCTTCCTTTCACTCCCTCTACTCTTCAATATACTAGGGTTCAACCTCTCACACCAAAGGCCAGCTTCCAATGCCATGGCTCACTGGAGCCATGGGCCCCAAGTGGAGGACTCTACTTGGATCTACTTCCAGTCACAGGAGCCATTCCTTCCACTCATTTCAAAATTTCTGTGTCTGGTTTTCTTGGACCATTAGAAGATAATTAAAATGCTAATGACACAAAATAAAACTGAATGAACAAGTTAGTGGTAACTAATAGCTTAAATTTATACTCTTCTCAGAGAGTATCTGCACTGTAACAGCTGTTAGTTGCTTCATTTCCAAATGTGTTGTAGAATTTTAGGCAGTATTGCAACTCTAGTGCATGAAATTATACTAAGTGTGCAAGTATACAGAAGAACCACCACACAGACTCAGCTAAACATATTGTCAAGGTTTCCCTTAAATAAACTGAGCTATTTCCCATAACTAGAGTGAAGTTTGTGATGGGTTATATGCACAAGATAAAAAGGTTAGAATCACAATGCAGTCATTAAAAAAATCCACAATGAATATTTATCTCTCAAATATTCACTTGCCTTGACATACCTCATAAAGGACTGTAAAGCAAAGTATAAGAGGAAAATTGCTTGAAAGATAATTTAAGAAAAATGTTGGCAAAGGAGCTCTGCTATCAGGGAAAAAGCTAATGTGTTGTGTCACTTTTTTGACAGCTGGATTTGAAGAATAACATACATTTAATGAGCTCCTTATACTACCACTTATAAAACATCTAGAAAAATGTGTATCAGAGAAATCTAACAATTGTCCATGGTTTGTGCTTTTAGCCTTAGAAGCTATTGTGATACAATGTGTACCTTATGTTTGGCTAAAAACCGAATATACATAAGACTATTCATTTTCCAGAACAAATGTTCACTGGGTTAAATTAGCTATAAAAATCACTAGAGTTGACTACAGGCTAAATATTAAGTGATACAATGGCAACATGTTTCATCATATTCAAATTAACCGTTAAGTTGTATGGTGACGGATCTATTGTTAAAAAATATATTTCTATTGGTGGATACAGTTAACAAATATAATTCAATTGAGGCATTGTATGGAAACTAATTTACATTGATAAACTGATACTAGAATAATCAACATTGTAAGGATGATAGTTTGATTTTACTGTATGTTTTATAATATATATTTTCTGTATTATATATTCTAATAAATATACACAGAATATACGTATATACTGCTAATATCATTTTATTCAAAATAATTGCCCCAAATTTTGGAAAATGTAGTGTTCCATAATTGTTTGTTCAATATTGAATAAATGAATATGTTTCAACTAGATTTATATGTACCTTTCTCCCTTTATTTGATACCAATACTAGAAAATATGGTAGAAAAAAATTAAGACCTGGACTTCCCTGATGGTTCAGTGGTAAAGAATCCACCTGCCAATTCAGGGGACATAGGTTCAATCTCTGGTCCAGGAAGATGCCACATGCC
This sequence comes from Moschus berezovskii, assembly GCF_049115385.1. Classification (NCBI taxonomy): domain Eukaryota; kingdom Metazoa; phylum Chordata; class Mammalia; order Artiodactyla; family Moschidae; genus Moschus; species Moschus berezovskii. Next base: position 73,390,130 of record NC_142466.1, on the reverse strand, counting down.
TTGGGGCAACAAAGCCCATGTGCCACAATTACTGAACCCATGCTCTAGAGTCCACAGGCCGCAAATACTGAAGCCTGAGCACCTAGAGCCCATGCTCTGCGACAAGAGAAACCACCACAATAAGAAGCATGCCCCTCAACCAAGCCCTGCTTACTGCAACTAGAGAAAGTCTGCACACAGAAACAAAGTATCAGTGCAGCAAAAAATAAGTAAATTAACTATTTTTAAGAAGCACTTTTTTAAAAAAAATTAAGAACTTTCCATATTTTAAAGATAGAGATAAAAATGCTAAATAAAATATTAGCCAATCTGATTCAAAAATATATTAATAGAATAATAATTGTCCTTAAACAGGTTTTAGCCAAGAAGATCAGGATTTTTTTACATTAGAAAACCTAACAATATTAACAGGTTAAAGCAAAAAATACGATATACAAAGTTATACAGGAAAAGCATTTTATATAGTTTATATTAATTCATAATATAAAACAATGAGCAGCAGTAATGACAATGAAATATACTTAGCCAGTACTAAGTAGAATGTACACTGATAAAAGGTATATGTCAAATTGCACTGTGAACCTCAAACTTGGAAACAGATAGTTTCTCAAAAGCATTTTGCTTCAGAACTGCACAAGAAGTTGAAGTGAAAGTCGTTCAGTCGAGTCCGATTCATTGTGACCCCACGGACTATGGCCTACCAGGCTCCTCTGTCCATGGAATTCTCCAGGCAAGAATACTGGAGTAGGTAGCTGTTCCCTTCTCCAGGATGTCTTCCCAACTCAGGGATCAAACCCAGTCTCCCACATTGCAGGCAGATTCTTTACCAGCTGAACCACCAGGGAAGCCCAAAGAATGAGTGAGTGGCCTATCTGTTCTCCAGCAGATCTTCCTGACCCGGGTCTCCTGCATTGTAGGTGGATTCATTACCAGCTGAGCTACCACAGACAAGAAGTTACAGCATAAGAAAAACAAAAGAATGATAAAAGTTTCAGAAGAAATTATCAAAAATTTTTAACTCCGTTATTTGCCTACACATAAATCCAAAGAATTAAGACGTTAGAATATAAGAATTCTCCAAATCTGTTAGCTGTAAGTTCATTGCAAAGATATCAACAGCATTACTGTAACTAGTTATGTTACCAAGTCCAAGCTTGCTCTGCTTGCTGCAAGATAAATCAATGATTCTGAGACAAGGTGTTGGAACTAGGAAGGGACTTTATTCAGGACTGGCTGACCAAGAAGATGGCAGGCTAGCCCCTCAAATTAACCATCTTGTTGGGGATGGGATATCAGATTCTTTTATGGATCAGAGATGGGGAGAGGTGAGGAAACAAAGTAAAAAAGACCATTTAATTCCTGAAAATATTTCCTAGAATGGCAAGCCTCAGGTAGGGGGATGTGTTAGTTTCACTTCCTTACAGTCATTTCATGGGTGGTGTGAAATGGAATATCTCCCGTCATATCAACAAAGATGTCATATCTGTTTGTGATTCTGGCCTCCCCAAATGTGAATTTCTGGGCCGCGTAGGTAAGAAGCAGACAGGCATTGGGCGCTGTGCCATTTGCAACACAAAATTCAAGAATGTCACAGTCCTTCACAGGTAGGCTGGGTCAGGTTATTCTCCCTGAGGCAGGTCATTATGTATGCTTATAATAATAAAAGCAGCAAAATAAGGGTTAAAGTCACAGAAGCAGATCCAGTGTAAATTCAAAATTAACCCTTCCCAGTTACAGTCATAGTAACTATAGAAACTATAAAACTATACAAACTATAGAACAATATAGAAACTCGAGAAACTATATAGAAACTATCCGTTCTGTTCCGTCGCTCAGTCGTGTCCGACTCTATGCAACCCCGTGGACTGTAGCCTTACCAGGCTTTTCCGTCCATGGGATTCTCCAGGCAAGAATACTGGAGTGGGTTACCGTTTCCTTCTCCAGGGGATCTTCCCGACCCAGGGATCGAACCGGGGTCTCTCGCATTGGAGGCAGACGCTTTAACCTCTGAGCCACCAGGGAAGCCCATATAGAAAACTATAAAAGAATCTTTCAAAACAGACATTATATATTTGTGGCCAGGATTTAATATAACAAAATCATAAAGAAAAAAACTGAATAAGCAGAGTGAAATATCATAAGACACTACAAAATGAAAGATTCAAAGATATAAAGCTGCTGCTGCTGCTAAGTCACTTCAGTCATGTCCGACTCTGTGCGACCCCATAGACGGCAGCCCACCAGGTTCCCCTGTCCCTGGGATTCTCCAGGCAAGAACACTGGAGTGGGTTGCCATTTCCTTCTCCAAAGTATGAGACATAACAATAACTCCATATCACTCTATAAATCTAATTCCAATCAAAATTTCAAGATAATATTTAACAAGGTTATTAGCAAAATTCAGAAAATTCTGAATATATATATACACACACTTATCTCACATATAATTTATTATTATTAAAAAGAATTAAAAGAATTTGATCTTATTATAGCGGTTAAAGGGCTTCCCTGATAGCTCAGATGGTAAAGAATCTGCCTGCAGTACAGGAGACCCAGGTTCAATCCCTGGGTCAAGAAGATCCCCTGATGAAGGAAATGGCAACCCACTCCAGTATTCTTGCCTAGAAAATCCCATGGACAGAGGAACCTGGCAGGCTACAGTTCATGGGGTCACAAAGAATTGACCCAACTGAAAGACTTCACTTTCACTTTCTATAGAGATTAGAAAAATATGCCAGTGAAACAACTATAGAGTCCAGAAGCAGCTACATTTCTATATGATAACTGATATATGATATGGATTATATAGAAGGTCAGAGAAGAAAAGATGGATGGACTTTATACATGATGCTAGAGCAACTCATTTTCCAAATGGAAAAAAATCATAGCTCAACTTCAAGCCATCTTAAACAATAAGTGGCAGGTGGCCAACAGAAATAAACATTAACCGTAAAACTTCAAAATGATAAAGAAAAAAAGAATACTCTCTTGGCTTTGAATAGATAGAGGTTTTTTTCTTTAAATAAGGCCCCCCCAAAATTACATATCACAAAGGAAAGGAAATTTGACTATATCAAAATAAAAATTTCTGTACAACATAAAAATGAGTAAGATAAAAATCAATTAATTACAAAATTTCATAGACCCATGTTCACAGATACGCCAATGAGTGAAGATAACACTGATGAAATCCAAACATGTTGCCTGGATTGCAACAATGTCAATTTCCTGGTTGTGATACTGCACTAGAATTATGCAAGATGTTAACACTTGGGTTATTTGGGTTAAGTGTACCTGGAATCTGTCCTGTGATTTTGCTTTTCGACACCTGTGACTCTACACTTATTGCAAAATAAATAACATACTTAAAACTTGGTGGAAAATGGTGTTTGTGGCATAAAAGAAAAGATATTGACATTCAAAATAAAGACTTCCTAAACTTCAACATTCCTAAATTTCAATTCCTAAACTTCAATAAGGATTTTTTTTTTCTTTTAAATTAAGAAAGAGACAAAGAAAGAAGAGACTTGAAGGGGGAAAGGCTGGTAGAATAAAAGGAAGGAAAGGACAAGAAGAGAAAAAGGGCAAAATTATCAGTTTAACAAACAGAAAAATTAAGAATATATTTAAAGATTCTCAGACTCATTAGTAATTAGAGAAATGCACGTAATAGCAATAATGAGATGCTATTTTCTTCATCTGCACTTGCAAAAATGAAAGACCTGTAGAGAATTAAGCATGGATGAAGTGGAGATAAAAAGCTCTCCTATGATGCTGGTAAGAGAATAAACAGAAATAGCTACTGTGCAGGTGATTCAACAACCAGCTTTACAGGTGACTGTGACCCAAAATCCTCTTAGTTCCAGCAACTGGACATCTTCCATGATCCAGGCAAACAGGTACTGGGATTTCCCTGGTGGCCATACCACTTGCTCTGTCTTCACAAGGTGATGCTATTCTAGGTGTCCTGCTTTGCTGGTGTGTTTCTGACACTGTACACTGACCCCATGGCAACCTTACTTCTGTCTTGGGCAAAATGATATAATATGTATTTGCTTGAAGACAGTTTTGCAAAAAGAAGAAAAAATATATAAGAAAGAAATTTATGCCTGGTCTCAAAGAGTCAAACATGACTTAGCCACTAAGCAGCAGCAGCAGCATAGTGGTCTCAGGTTCAGAAAATCTCATCCAAAATCTAATCAGTGCGTTGTCTTTTCTCCAGTCACAGTCACCCAGCTGTAAATGAGCATAAAGCATTTTGTTATATTTTCCTTGGCACCAACCTGGAAAACTAAGTCATGGTCATCTCGAATTTGTTACACTTTTGCCAACACTATCTCCTGGGGAATTTTCATAACATATTACAAATTAGTAATGAAATAACTTGGCATTTGAATCTACTTGGCCTCAGCTTTGGAGACATCATAAAGTTCAGAGGGACTGTGGCAAACACGATGCTCTGTTTTCCATAGAGGAGAACCGCTGCTGGGCAGCAGTGCATGTTTGCTTTGGGAAATGTTCACTTATTCTTCAAATAAATATGAGCATATTTAATAATCAATATAAAGAAATAAAAGAAGTCCTATTTATTCACCAAATAAATTTGGTATTCACTTCATGAATACCATAAGTCAGTCACTTTCTAGATGTTGGGTAAACTGTGATCAAATAAAATTCTTTCTGCCTTGAAGTGAAAGTTCCAGTGAAGGAAGATAGGTGGTAAGCAAACACACAAAGAACTGGCAGATATCCAATGCTATAGGTACACAGGGGAGGGCCATGGGACACGATAGCAGTGGGGGTGAGCTTGCTGTTGTTTCATGAGACAGCTGGGGAAATCCTTTATAGTAGGATAACCTTTCAGCAAAGAGATGAACCAAGTCGGGGATATCATTCTTAGCATTTAGAGATCAAAGCATACTCAAAAAATGCAGACAGCTCCAGTTTTTAGGCTAAGCCTAAAAATATTTAATTGGGGAAAAAATGTAAAATTTGTTCCTGGTCAGAATTTAACCCTTACCCCACCATTTTCTAATGCTTATCATAGTGAAAAAAAAAAAAAAAAATCCCACCCCTGAGACGAGAAGCTGTGGGCTATGAGCCCCGTCCATCAACGACTCAGGATTCTGAGTCCCCAGGGCTCTTTGATTCTAGGTCTTTACCAAAGTCACCATTGCCTCTGAATCAGTCTCTTCATCTCAAAAATAAGAGTATTAAAGCCTATAATCAGGCTATTAAAATTAGAAACACCATATGATCCATACTTCTACGTACTTATCTGATGAAAACTCAAAAAGACATCTGCACCCCCATGTTAATAGTAGCATATTTACAATAGCTGAGTTATGAAAACAACCTGTGTGTCCGTGGATGAAAGGATAAAGATGTGGAAGATGTAGTGTGTGTATGTATATATATATATAGATAGATGTAAATATATAATATATATATATATAAAATTTTTTAGTCACTAGGTTGTGTCCAAGTCTTTGTGACCCCATGGACTGTAGCTCACCAGGCTACTCTGTTCATGGGATTCCCAGGCAAAATACTGGAGTAAGTTGCCATTTCCTTCTCCAGGGGATCTTCCCAACCCAGGGATCAAGCCTCCATCTTCTGCATTGGCAAGTAGATTATTTACCATTGAGCCACCTATATATGTATATATACATATATATGTTTGTATATATATGTATATTTACAATAAATACTATTCAGCTATAGTATGAATACTATGTATATATACATATATATGTTTGTATATGTATGTATATTTACAATAAATACTATTCAGCTATAGTATGAATACTATTTACTATATACTATTTACTGTACTATAATAAAAATAAAATTTTGCTGTTTACAACAGCATAAATGGACCTTGACATCATTATTCTAAGTTAAATAACCAGACAAATACAAATACCTTATTATCTCACTTACTTGTGGAATCTAAAAATAAACAAAACAACAACTACAAAAATGAACTCATCAACACAGAGAACAGATTGGTGGCAGCCAGAAGCAGGGGTTAGAGTGGTAGGAAAAATGCATGAAGTCAGTCAAAAACAAAAACCAAATTTCCAGTTATAGGATACATATGTCATGGGGTGCAATATGCAACATGGTGACTATAGTTTAAAATACTGTAAAAAGAAGGCATCTTCTTAGCAGAGATATTTACTTTGTAACTGGACAAAAAAAGGTGTTAAGTCTCATTGCAATGTCCACATTTCTTCCAGCTCACATCATGATAGACAGTTTCCTCCTCCCACCAAGTGCTGTAAACATTTTGAAGTGAAAAACAGAGAGAAGCCGGCATTACAAGAACAAACCAGTTAGAAAATGGAGGGTGGAGGTGAGAACAGAAAGATAGAAACATGAAATTCCCTGTGTTCTTATTCTTTTAAAGCTCATGGCTAGTTCTCTCCCAAAGCATCTGTTCTTGGCAGCTGTTCAACATATGAGTCCATCCCAAAGGCCTATCCTTACCGCTCCTGACAGGATTAGACAGAAGAGCAGGAACCAGTCAGTTTCCATAGATAAGTCCACTATTGCCCCATTTTACTATCTGTTCCCAAAATTTATTCTGAGCCTAAAGATCAAAGACAGCAAATACCATGTTACCAGTCATGGTTTTTTAATAACAAATAAAATACTTCCCCAGTGAAAAGTCTGATCATCCCAAAAAAGATTCAGTGCCTATTTAAAATGACTGACCTTGGACAATGCATTTAACTTTACTCTGCCTCAGGGTCCTCATATATAAAATAGAAAATAATATCCCACATCATGGAATCATTATATAAGGTAAGCAAATTGAAATACCTAATGTGTTTAGAACAACATCTGGGATATTTTAAGCAACATATCAGGATTCATTATTATATTTGCAATTATATCTGCCCCCAAAATAGAAGCCGACCATGTTGGCCTTCAGGTTTCCCTGGTAGCTCAGATGGTAAACAATCTGCCTTAATACTGAAGACCTGGGTCAAGAAGATCCTCTGGAGAAAGGAATGGCTACCCACTTCAGTACATTTTTTTTTTTAATTGAAGGCTAATTACAATAATGTGGTGGTTTTTCCCATATATCGACATGAATCAGCTACAGGTGTACATGTGTCCCCCCATCCTGAACTCCCCTTCGACCCTCCTCCCCACTCCATCCCTCTGGGTTGTTCCAAAGCACCAGCTTTGAGTGCCCTGCTTCATGCATCTGCATGGAACTTGCACTGCCAGGAGAATTCCATGGACAGAGGGGCCTAGTTATCTATAGTCCATGGGGTCACAAAGAATCAGATATGATTGAGCGACTAACAGTTTCACTTCACTTTCATATTGGCCTTCATGTTTCATATTGGCTCCTCATGTTTCTGCATGCTGGCAGAAATCTAGAGAATATATTTGTTCATTGATTCATGCATTTGCATTTATACAGGCTGATGTAAGACACGGTTGCTGCTGCTGCTGCTGCTAAGTCACTTCAGTCGTGTCCGACTCTGTGCGACCCCATAGACGGCAGCCAACTAGGCTCCCCAGTCCCTGGGATTCTCCAGGCAAGAACAATGGAGTGGGTTGCCATTTCCTTCTCCAAACACGGTTATAGGCAACCAAAACCCTCATTCTGATGGAAAAGAGCAAGTTTCTGTGAGATGGTTTTATAAAGCACAGGACTGAAGGATAAGGGAAGGCCACTCTGAGATTTGACTACTCAGCCAAGATCTGAAGGATAATGAGGTTTTAATCAACACAGAGGAGTGGATGGAAGGCAGTCAGTAGAGAATTTTAAACAGAAAAGTTAACAGAGCATAATCCTTATAGAGGAAGGAGCAGGAAATGACTGAAGACTGGAAGGCAGCCCATGAGACTGATAACAACTGAGGGGTCTGGAGAGCCACAAAACTTGGCCCCAGAGCACAAAGAAACTGGTGACCCATTGGCTGCAAACAATTTGTGGAGGTGCCTCGGAGTTAGGGCATGTGTCCTAACAGGTAAGAGTTTAGCTGAACTGGGGTGTTATCCATAAGACTTGATGAAAGAGGAAATCTGAGAAAGCAAGAGCTTCACTAAAAAGAAGAAAGAAATTGTGTATCTGTTCCAAATCCTGTCCATCAGGCACCAGGCAGGAAGCCACAGTTCTGATATGTGTTTATACAATGTATGAGTTATCATTACACTGGTAAATTAAGTGATATGTTTGCTTTATTTCAAATCACTAAGTTTTATATTAGAGTGATATACTCTTACTGCTTTGCTTATCAAACCAGAAAATTCATCATCCAAAGTCCATTTTTCACAGCACATCTAAATCCTTTTCTCTAGGCAACCTGCCTGGTCCATGTTAATGCAATTCCTTTAGACATCACTGGCAAGCTAGAAAATCAGAGCATGCCTTCAGGGGACACTGAACACATCATGGTAATGGCTTTCTAAGATTATTTATTTTTCACAAAGTTGAAAAACTTGATACAAAATATGTGTTATAGGACACTAAAGATATTTATCTCAAATTGAACACAACAGCGGTCTATTTATCCCATATGAAAGCCCAGGTTCTTTCCTTAAACAATTCTTGAATAAAAAGAAAGTGAAGATTTAACTTTAATAAAAAATCCTGATATTAAATGCATTATAAGTGTTGACACACAGAATTGACTCTATTCCACAACTGTCCCCAGGTACAGGAATATAAATCTAAGGCAACATGTGTTGGTAAGTTGGTATTTGACATTTCTGAATTTTCCATATTTCCATTTTTCTTGAACTCAGTTTCTAATATATCAAGTTATTACTTTAGCTAAAATATATAACCTAGATTAGAAATAATCGCTTATGAGTTATTATATCTTCAGAATAACTCAATCCAGATCTCAACAGAAAAAATACTTTTATCTATAGCAATTCTTTATTTTTGCTTATTCAACAAAAAGATTAATTAGGTATTAATTCTCATGGAACTATTATTAGAGAATAAGAAACATACCTGAGATATTAATACAAAAAGAACATCTGAAACATTAGTAAGCAGACATTTTCTCCAGCATATTTCTTTCATTAGTGTGAAAGAGATAGAGTCCAAGGTAGGAAAGCAAAGAGAATGTTTTGTGTAAATGTAACTACAGAAATACTTCAAAAAGGCACAAATGTCTTAAAAAACACATGAAAAATTGAATGGCAGGGTAATAAAAGACATGTAAATTTCATCATAAGCCTTATATTTATACCAAAGAGTTGATAGAAATATATTTATATTTGGGGTTTTGATTGTTTGTATTTTGAGAGATTAGAAAGGAATACAAAGTAATGAAGAAATATTAATTTTTTTCTGTGATTCTCATGAAGTTGCTTAATAAGGAACCACAGAAATTTCTGCAGTTTCTATTAGATAGATAAGGGGATGATAGTACATGTATAGATAGTAGGTGATGGACACATAGAGATTCCTTTCAGATATATATAGTCATCTCCTTTGGTGCTAAAAATGAAAATCCCTGGGTCAATGCCACCTTGAGCCAAGGTCAACATCCTGGTGGTCTATGTCATTCTCCTATCAACAGAGTGACCAATACAAGGCAATACAAAAGGGGCAAGGTGGCTATCTCTGGTGCCCCTCAGAAGCTGTTCATAGCAAAACCTCTGCTTAGCATGACTCACAGCTGAATGAAACTTACACCAAGCCTCCAAGTCTTCTCACTGGTGTGTTGCTATAGTTTTTTCTTTCTTTTGGATGATCTAACTCCCTTTATTCTTGGCCAGTGCTCCCCACCTTTAAAGGAATTGCAGTAAGGACAGGTGTCCTCCTTTTTCCTCTGTAGCCCCATTTTCCTCTGGATCTTCTGTGGGCCCCAGTCCAGTGGTTCAGCTAGCAAAGAGGTGGCATCATTTCTAGTCCAAAGGTACCTCCGTGGATGCAGGCAGTCATGAACCTCAGCATCACCTCAGTCATGTGCATCATCACTCAGCCTCCCGGGAGGCAGGGTTGCCTGGCAACCACTGCCAGTGACTGCTCAGGTGATGACGTTGCTGGCCTTGACTGGGTTGCCATTTCCTACTCCAGGGGATCTTCCTGATCCAGGGATTGAACCATGTCTCTTGTGTCTCCTGCATTTAGGTGGATTCTTTACCACTGGTACCACCTAGGAAGGTCAGGGTCTTATAGGCCCTTCATCAAATGAGCACTGCCCCAACTTTACTAAGTTCTTTTCACTCTAGTTTTAGTTTGGCCAGTTTTCATTTTTCCTCTTCAGCAGCATTTTAAGGAATGTCTGATTTATCACTGAATCCCTGATTCTGGAGACTTTGGAATAGAAAAACAGCCAAAGAACAGAAATATATTCATAGGATTGTTGAATAGGATGGTGAAGAATGTCTTTTTATTACTATATTCTTATTCATCAGTTTGCATTCATACAATATTCTTTCTATTCAAGAACATACTCGAGGATACATATGTATGTAAAAAAGTACATTCTTTAGGAATATATTCCTAGTGTATATATTTAAGAGTAGACTTACAATAAGCATTCAGCAGTCAGAAAATATATTCATGGGAAAATTTAATTGAGAAGAAATAATCTCATTCACCAACACTTTCATTCGGACAGATCTTTCTTATGTCCCACCAGCTTGCCTCTCACTTTTTTAGCTTTCAGCTACAGCTATAGGGAACTGTCGCAGATAAATTGGACATTCCTTAACATATATGTAGAAGTATATCATTCTATTCATGAATATCAAGAAGTATAACATTTTTCATACTCATATGAAGAAAACATGAAAATGAGTCAACTTCCAACATTGGAAGGAAACACATTCGGCAAATGAGTTTTGACAGATTGACCACTCAATAAACTGGTTTTGCCTTGTAGCCCAGATATGAGTGTGTGGGAACTGCTTCTTCAGGACCTGCCATGGCAGAGAGAAATGACTTCAAAACAAAAACTAGGCATAGTTGGCCAGATGGGGAAATGGCAAAGTCTTAAGTGTATCTTCTGCCACCCTCGTCTCCTTTTGCCATCAATCTTTCCTAGCATCAAGGTCTTTTCCAATGAGTCGACTCTTCTCATCAGGTGGCCCAAAGTATTAAAGCTTCAGCTTAAATATCAGCCCTTCCAATGACTATTTAGGGTTGGTTTCCTTTAGGATTGACTGGTTTGAGGTCCTTGCATGTCCAAGGGACTCTCAAGAGTCTTCTCTAGCACCACAATTTGAAAGCATCATTTCTTCAGTACATAGCCCAAGACCAAGCTAAAAAACATGGTGAAGTCTTGGATACTGGAAGCTACCAGGGCACCCAGTGACCAGGATATGTCCCAGGAGACATCCCAGGACATAGTTAAACTGGAGGCTCCTCCTCATGTCCACAACCCCAATAACCCATGGAAGATTTATATTCCTGCTTCAAACATGCACATAAGTGTTGGGAAGGAACACTGCCTTGAGTCTGAACATTGCCTCACTGCCTAAAGCACTTTGCAATCAGAGCAGGCTAGAGATGGATTATATAGGCCATTTAGTTACTAACTTTGATTTGACTGTTCCAAGTTACTAATTTTTGATTTTCTCCCTATCTAATTCATGAAGACTAAGACGAAAAATCAACATTAGACAAAGTAATATGAGTTCTATTAATTAACCCACTGTGCAAGTTCACCTGTATATCTTTCTGATGCCCTTAAGATACCACATACTCCTCTAAACATGAGAAAAGATTCTTAAAGTAAAACCTGAATTAATGCTTTCAATGGAGGTTCATTGTTTAATTTTAGAATTCCCCATTTCACTCCAATTCCAGGCTATGATTATTTAAATCAATTAAACTATTGAGAGTCGGACATGACTGAGTGACTGAACTGAACTGAAAATTCCACCCATCTCACATGCTGGAAAAGTAATGCTCAAAATTCTCCAAGCCAGACTTCAACAGTACGTGAATTGTGAACTTCCAGTTGTTAAAGCTGTAATTAGAAAAAGCAGAGGAACCAGAGAACAAATTGCTAACATGCATTGGATCATCAAAAAACCAAAGGAGCTCCAGAAAAACAACTACTTCTGATTTATTGACTACGCCAAAGCCTTCGACTGTGTGGATCACAACAAACTGAAAAATCTTAAAGAGATGGGAATACCAGAGCACCTTACCTGCCTCCTGAGAAATCTGTATGCAGATCAAGAAGCAACAGTTATAACTGGACATGGAACAATAGACTGGTTCCAAATTGGGAAAGGAGTTTGTCAAGGCTGTATATTGTCACCCTGCTTATTTAACTTATATACAGTGTACATCATGAAAAATGTTGGACTGGATAAAGAACAAGCTGGAATCAAGATTGCCATGAGAAATATCAATAACCTCAGATATGCAGATGATACCACCCTTATGGCAGAAAGCAAAGAAAAACTAAAGAGTCTCATGATGAAAAAGAAAGAGGAGATGAAAAAATTGGCTTAAAACTCAACATTCAGAAAACTAAGATCATGGCATCTGGTCCCATCACTTCATGGCAAATAGATGGGGAAACAATGCAAACAGTGACAGACTTTATTTTTGGGGGGTTCCAAAATCACTGCAGATGGTGGCTGCAGCCATGAAATTAAAAGATGATTGCTCCTTGGAAGGAAAGTTATTACCAACCTAGACAGCATATTAAAAAGCAGAGGCATTACTTTGTGAACAAAAAAGGCATTACTCTGTCCATCTAGTCAAAGCTATGATTTTTCCAGTAGTCATGTATGGATGTGAGAGTTGGACTAGAAAGGAAGCCGAATGCCAAAGAATTGATGCTTTTGAACTGTGATGTTGGAGAAGATTCCTGAGAGTACCTTGGACAGTAAGGAGATCCAACCAGTCCATCCTAAAGGAAATCAGTCCTGAATATTCACTGGAAGGACTAATGCTGAAGCTGAAACTCCAATATTTTGGCCACCTGATGCAATGAACTGACTCATTGGAAAAGACCCTGATGTTGGGAAAGAATGAAGGCAGGAGGAGAAGGGGATGACAGAGGACGAGATGGTTGGATGGCATCGCCGTTTCATTGGACTTGAGTTTGAGCAAGCTCCAGAAGTTTGTGATGGACAGAGAAGCCTGGTGTTCTGCAATCCATGGGTTCGCAAAGAGTCAGACACAACTGAGTGACTAAACTGACTGAGATAATTTACTTATATTAAATATTAAATAATTTTCATTCATACTATCTGCTGGGCTGGAAGCATGTAACTCTTTTTCATCTCACGGGTAGTCATAAAAAAGGAGAAGCATTAAAAAAAAAAAAAGACTGACATTGATATTTTCTCTTTTGCTTGTTTTCTTTGCCTGGATGCTTCTTGGAATTTGAAAACAATGTTTTCAAGAAGTATTATATATCTTTATTGTAATACAATAAAGCTATGAAGATGTTTGAAAAAGCATACAGAAACATATAAAAGTAATTAAGGAGATATCATGTACTCTCACGGTGCGCTTTTCCACAACTATCATCATGTCAACACTTTGAGGAAATGTGCACATTACCACACAACTGTTAAGCAATTAGTGGCCCAACCTAAGATCAATGCTTTATTGAAAAATACAGTTGAACATCAACATTATCATTTTCACTGTAATTGATTCCATGCTGATAAAGTATGGTTGATATGACAGTAATAAAAGTGATCAGTAGAACTTGGTGACAAGACTGATTCTGTGTGTATCCGTCCTTTGTCAAATCAAACAATAGTAACTCTTCAAAACTTTTTTGCACCACCTATTCTTCTTTGTTCAATAGTATAATCAACTAACTCTTATTTAAATCTGAATTCTTAAATATATTCCATGTAACTTACATTTAGTTAGGTTCATTTGAAATATATTCCTATGTATGTTCACATTCAACAATTGCTATGTTATTTTTAAGAGTTATAAAATATCAGACATATTATGCAGCAAAAATACTCTACATATAAAAACATCTTAACCTCTGGAATATTTACTTTTACATCATTCATAGAAAAATGGTTATTAAGTTTCTGATAAAAAATTTAAAACTTTTGTCTTCATCATTATTTCATAATTTAGAATATGCATCAGTATTTATACCAACTGCATAAAGCAATGTATAGTCACACACACTTAGTGTCTGTTGATAACAATGTCATTTCAATTTAAAATAAAAATTAAGCTTTATGGGTGGCACTAAAAAAAGAACAAAATTTATTTTCCTTGTCTTGAATTCCTAAAGACTATTAAAATCTTGAAGCATATTCTGAAGTTTAATCTGAATTGCATTAAATGAAACAACTGTGCTAAAAACAGAAAGTATGTAATGTTGTTCAGCTCTCAAAAGGCATCTGTGTGTAGATTTTCTCTTGGTCATTTCAATATTTATACACCACATAGGCTGCATTAATGTGAAAATCATGCTCTTTATCATCTTGCCTTAAAGATGTCTGGAGGCTGGGGCGCTTCACAAGTATATTTCGACTCATTGATTGATGACATAGCCATTTTCATTTACTTATAATTGTCAAGACTCACAAACGGTGTTCACATCAAGAGAATGCAGCTACTTAGAAAGTAATTCTATTTAAAAGCAAGTACTTTATCTTCCTATCTATGATATTCCCTTTCTTACAGGATTCTTTTTTTTTTTTTTTTTTTTGAGGCAAAATTATTGTTCTCAGAGGGCTTCCCAGGTGGCTTAGATGGTAAAGAATCTACCTGAAATGCAGAAGACCCAGGTGTGATCCTTGGGTCGGGAAGATCTCCTGGAGAAGGGCATGGCAACCCACTCCAGTATTCTTGCCTGGAGAATTCCATGGACAGAGGAACCTGGCAGGCTACAATCTATGAGGTCACAAAGACACCACTGAGAGACTAACACTTTCACTTTCTCATTGTTCTCAAAGGAATACAAAAGGAACACGTTGCAGACATTTATTTAGTTCATTAAACGTAATAAGCAACTTGAAAAAGAATCCCAAAAGTGGACAATATAAAAAATATTAAGAATGCTGAAAGGAATATACTTAATAGATGTAAAACTGGCTTCCTCCACAGGAAGGGGAGGAAAATCAATTGCATTTCACCAGACAATTCATGAGTGTGTCTATGAAAAAGAATCATTTGCATTGCTAAAGATATCTATAACTCACGGAATGTGTAATAGCTCAGAAGAATGAAGGAAGGAGGTAACTGCAAAGGAGGTGCTGTCAGGACACCCAATTCAAAGCCATTTACAATTTTCCTGACACTGCTCTTGTAACTATTTATCATCATGTTAGCGTAAACGAATCACATCGTTTGGCTGCTTAAAGCGGTGATTCAATTTCTAAGAAAAATATCACTCAAATAAATGTGTTTTTTAAAAAGCCCTGTCCTAAATTCAAATATAAATTTCTTTTTAAGAAATGCACATTCACTCATATAACTCAATAGAAAAATACCCGAACAATCTGATTAAAAAATGGGCAAATGAATGGGAAGAATGCATAGGCATTCTTCCAAAAATGACAAATAAATGGTCAACAGGTCCATGAAAAGATGTTCAACATCATGGGTCATCAGGGAAATGCAAATCCAACCACAGTGAGATGGAATCTCACACTTGTTAGAATGGTCATTATCAGAAGACAAGAGATAGTAAGTGTTGGTGAGGATGTACAGAAAAGAGAACTTAAGTATATTGTTGGTGGGAATGTAAATTTGGAAAGGAGTCTGGAAGTTTCTCAAAGATTAAAAGTAGAACTACCATATGATCTAGCAATTTTACTTCTGGATATTTGGTTTTAAAAAATGAAAACACTATTTCAAAATGATATTGATGCTCCTATATTAACTGCAGGTTTATTCCCGATAGCCAAGATATGTAAATAGCCTATGTATTCATCCTTGATGAATGGACAAAGAAAGTGTGATACATGCATCACATAAATATATTAATTGGAATATTATTCAGGCATAAAAAAGAAGGAAATCTTGCTATGTGTGGCAACATGAGTAGCCCTTGGAAAAAAGAAAGAGAAGGAACTCAAAGATATAGAGGACAGATTGGCAGTTGCCACAGGTTTTCTGCTTTCAACAGCTTTTGTGTCCATTAATGTCACTAAGAAACTTTCTTCAGTGTAGCATCCTATGTTGGAGGGAAAGTGCACATGTTGGAAACCTACTGGGGTTACATTAAAGTAACAAGGCAGGGTGGGAGAGAAAACTCTCAGGTACTTTATTTCTAAAGTCCATTTGTTATCAAGATTATAGCATTGTGTGTGTGTGTGAAAGTTGCTTAATCGTGTCCAACACTTTGTGACCCCATGGGCTATACAGTACATGGAACTCTCCAGGCCAGAATACTGGAGTGGGTAGCCTATCCCTTCTCCAGTGGATCTTCCCGACCCAGGAATCAAACCGGGGTCTCCTACAATGCAGGCAGATTCTTTACCAACTGAGCTATTAGGGAAGACATAGACATTGGAGATTATCTACAGCTTCATGTCATCATCAATATTTTCCCAGACTAACTTCCAACAGACCTGGTCTGGATATTTTGGGAAATCTATCTCACCAGATGTCATCTGCTTTGCATGATACTATACATAGAAAATCCTAAAGGTGCTACCAGCAAGCGACTAAAGCTCATCAATGAATTTGGCAATTCATTATATACTATAATGAATTTGGTAATCCTATATACTAATAATGAAAGCTTAGAAAGAGAAATTAAGGAAACAATTCCATTTACCATCTCAAAAACAACAGAAATCCCTAGGAATAAACCTACTAAATGAGGCAAAAGACCTGGACTCATAAAAATATATGACACTGATGAAAGAAATCAAAGATATGACAAACCCACAACAAACATTATCCTCAATGTGAAAAATTGAAAGCATGTCCCCTAAAGTCAGGAACAAGACAAGGGTGCCCATTCTCACCACTACTATTCAACATAGTTTTGGAAGTTTTAACCACAGCAATCAGAGCAGAAAAAGATATAAAAGGAATACAAATTGGAAAAGAAGAAGTAAAACTCTCACTGTTTGCAGATGACATGATTCTCTACACAGAAAACCCTAAAGACTCCACCAGAAAATTACTAGAGCTAATCAATGAATATGGTAAAGTTTCAGGATATAAAATCAACACGCAGAAATCTCTTGCATTCCTATACACTAATAATGAGAAAATAGAAAGAGAAATTAAGGAAACAATTTCATTCACCGTTACAACGAAAAGAATTAAATACTTAGGAATATATTTACCTAAAGGAACAAAAGACCTATATATAGAAAACTATAAAACACTGGTGAAAGAAATCAAAGAGGACACTAATAGATGGAGAAATATACCGTGTTCGTGGATTGGAAGAAAAAATATTGTGAAAATGAGTATAATTTATAGATTCAATGAAATCCCTATCAAGCTACCAGGGGTATTTTTCACAGAGCTAGAACAAAAAATTTCACAATTTATATGGAAATACAAAAAACCTCAAAGAGCCAAAGCGATCTTGAGAAAGAAGAATGGAACTGGGGGAATCAACCTGTCAGACTTCAGGCTCTACTACAAAGCCACAGTCATCAAGACAGTATGTACTGGCATAAAGACAGAAATATAGATCAATAGAACAAAATAGAAAGCCCAGAGACAAATCCACACACCTATGGACACCTTATCTTTGACAAAGAAGGCAAGAATACACAATGGAGAAGAGACAGTCCCTTTAACAAGTGGTGCTGGGAAAACTGGTCAACCACTTGTAAAAGAATGAAACTAGAACAATCCTTAACACCATACAAAAAATAAACTCAAAATAAATTAAAGATCTAAATGTGAGACCAGAAACTATAAAACTCCTAGAGGAGAACATAGGCAAAACACTCTCTGACATAAATCACAGCAGGATCCTCCATGACCCACATCCCAAAATATTGGAAATAAAAGCAAAAATAAACAAATGGGACCTAATTAAAATCAAAAGCTTTTGCACAATGAAGGAAACTATAAGCAAGGTGAAAAGACAGCCTTCAGAATGGGAGAAAATAATAGCAAATGAAGCAACTGACAAAGAATTAATCTCAAAAATATACAAGCAAGCAACTCCTGCAGCTCAATTCCCAGAAAAATAAACGACCCAATCTAAAAATGGGCCAAGGAACTAAACAGACATTTCTCCAAAGACATGCAGATGACTAACAAACACATGAGAAGATGCTCAACATCACTCATTCTCAGAGAAATGCAAATCAAAACCACAATGAGGTACCATTTCACACCAGCCAGAATGGCTGTTATCCAAAAGTCTACATCAATAAATGCTGGAGAGGGTGTGGAGAAAAGGGAACCCTCTTACACTGTTGGTGGGAATGCAAACTAGTACAGCCACTATGGAGAACAGTGTGGAGATTCCTTAAAAAAGTGGAAATAGAACTGCCATACGACCCAGCAATCCCACTGCTGGGCATACACACTGAGGAAACCAGAATTGAAAGAGACCCATGTACTCCAACGTTCATCGCAGCACTGTTTATAATAGCCAGGACATGGAAGCAACCTAGATGTCCATCTTCAGACGAATGGATAAGAAAGCTGTGGTACATATACACAACGGAGTATTACTCAGCAATTAAAAAGAATACATTTGAATCAGTTCTAATGAGGTGGATGAAACTGGAGCTTATTATACAGAGTGAAATAAGCCAGAAAGAAAAACACCAATACAGTATACTAACACATATATATGGAATTTAGAATGATGGTAACAATAACCCTGTATACAAGACAACTAATCTTTGAATGTATAGGCATAAAGTTGTTTCTATTATTTATATTCTTAATGCTTCTATGAGTAACCCCATTTTGAGTATTGTTTATTTGCAAGATTTTTCTTGTTGATTATTGTTACCCAATATTTCCTGTTTTAGAGAAGCTTTTTAAGGATCTTTGACTCTGTTGAGCCTCTCAATTTTATCTTTATTTTTATTGCATTAATACCTGGCATGTATTAGTTGCTTTCTTTTCTTTATGATTATTCTATTTTGCTAACTTCTTAAACTGGCTGTATACTGGTATACTCATTGCTTTTCCTTTTTATGTGAAATCTACTACATTTAAGGCCTCAGTGGATAATGTTTTCCATATCCTGTAGGTTTTAAGACTTTGTATTTTTGTTATCTTTCTGTAATTTTGTTGTTTTTAAATGCCATATACTCAGTGAGTGATATAAACACATTGCAAATTTCAGTTTTTTAATTAAAAATTTTGAAAAAAAAGAAATCAAAGATAACCCAAACAGATGGAGAGATAAACTGTGCTTTTGGATTGGAAGAATCAATATTGTGAAAATGACTACACCACCCAAAGCAATCTACAGATTCAGTGCAATCCTGATCAAATTACCAATGGCATTTTTCACAGAGTTTGAACAAAAAATTGTACAATTGTTATAGAAACACAAAATATTCCAAATAGCCAAAATAATAATGAAAAAGAAAAGTGCAACTGTAGGAATCAGACTCCCTAGCTTCAAACGTCATCTTCAAATGGCATGCTTCAATTCTGGGAAATCTTTACTTCCTAGTCACCAGATGATGAACCATTAGAGTTTGGTGATTTTTTTAAAAGTGTGGTATGTGAATCCAAGAGTCTGTTCCCTGGAGTTTGGCAGCAAAAGGATTGGTTAGCTGTACCTGATAGTGGCCTTTCCAATAAAAGAGTCCTTCTTTGGATCACTCTTCCAGTAGACAAAATCTCCAGGTTGCAAGGTGTGATGCGTAAGTACTTCATCTTCAGAAAGCACACTGTGAAAACATTGCTATACCAAAGGAAAATTATTTTTAGTAGAAGCAATTAGACCTTTGCAATATTGGAGTATCTCTTCTAATGTAAGTTGTGGGTCAAAAGAAGCAGGAGCCAAGCACATTGGGTGTCCTGGAACTATGTTAGAGGGTCGAGTTTATGAGTTCGGAACCAGGGAGATCTGAGATTTAGAAGACCCAGAAACACTGCTTTTGGCCAAGGTAATTGACAAATTTTGACAATTGAGTCTTAATAATGCGCTAGTGTGTTCAACTAAGCCAGAAGATTGATGATGGGAAGCACAGTGAAAATGTAAAAGAAGCCAAACAGCACAGACTTGAAACATCTGGCCAATAAAATGAGTTCTTTGGTTACTATGAAGTTTGAGAGGAATTCCCCAGGCAGGGATAATCTTTTCCAAAAAGACTTTAGCCCCAGAAGTTGCAGTTCAATTCAGATCAGTTCAGTCACTCAGTCGTGTCCTACTCTTTGCTACCACATGGACTGCAACACACCAGGCTTCCCAGTCCATCACCAAATCCAAGAACTTACTCAAACTCATGTCCATTGAGTGGGTAATGCCATCCAACCATCTTGTCTTTGTCGTCCCCTTCTCCTCCTGCCTTCAGTCTGTCCCAGCATCAGGGTCTTTTCCAATGAGCCTGTTCTTCACATCAGGTGGCCAAAGTATTGGAGTTTCAGCTTCAGCATCAGTCCTTCCAATGAATATTCAGGACTGATTTCCTTTAGGATGGACTGGTTGGATCTCATTACTTTCCAAAGGACCCTCGAGTCTTCTCCAACACCACAGTACAAAAGCATCAATTCTTTGGCATTCGGCTTCCTTCCTAGTCCAACTCTCACATCCATACATGACTACTGGAAAAATCATAGCTTTGACTAGATAGACAGAGTAATGCCTCTTTTGTTCACAAAGTAATGCCTCTGCTTTTTAATATGCTATCTAGGTTGGTAATAACTTTTCTTCCAAGGAGCAATCATCTTTTAATTTCATGGTTGCAGCCACCATCTGCAGTGATTTTGGAGCCCCCCAAAATAAAGTCTGTCACTGTTTGCATTGTTTCCCCATCTATTTGCCATGAAGTGATGGGACCAGATGCCATGATCTTAGTTTTCTGAATGTTGAGTTTTAAGCCAATTTTTTCATCTCCTCTTTCATTTTCATCATGAGACTCTTTAGTTTTTCTTTGCTTTCTGCCATAAGGGTGGTATCATCTGCATATCTGAGGTTATTGATGTTTCTCATGGCAATCTTGATTCCAGCTTGTTCTTTATCCAGTCCAACATTTTTCATGATGTACTCTATATATAAGTTAAATAAGCAGGGTGACAATATACAGCCTTGACAAACTCCTTTCCCAATTTGGAAAAAATCTTTTGTTCCATGTCCAGTTCTAACTGTTGCTTCTTGACCTACATACAGATTTCTCAGGAGGCAGGTAAGGTGCTCTGGTATTCCCATCTCTTTAAATATTTTCCACAGTTTGTTGTGATCCACAATGTCTCAATTTAATGTGAAAACATATAGACATGGATACTTATATCTATGAAAGAGAAGTTGTATAAAATCCATTAGCTAGATTCCTAGTGGTCTAAATGGTGTGTTGGGGCTTCCCTAGTGACTCAGATGGTAAAGAATCCACCTGCAATGCAGGAGACCTGGGTTTCATCCCTGGGTCAGGATAACCCTGGAGAAGGGAACAGCTGCTGCTAAGTTGCTTCAGTCGTGTCTGACTTTATGTGACCCCATAGACGGAAGCCCACCAGGATCCCCCGCCCCTGGGGTTCTCCAGGCAAGAACACTGGAGTGGGTTGCCATTTCCTTCTCCAATGTGTGAAAGTGAAAAGTGAAAGTGAAGTAGCTCAGTCATGTCTGACTCGTAGTGACCCCATGGACTGCAGCCTACCAGGCTCCTCCATCGATGGGATTTTCTAGGCAAGAGTACTGGAGTGGCTTGCCATTGCCTTCTCCAAGGGAACAGCTACTGCTCCAATATTCTTGCTTGAAGAATTCCATGTACAGAGTAGCCTGGCAGGCTACATACAGTCCTAGGGATCACAAAGAGTCAGACACATCTGAGCCACTAACACTTACTTACAAATGGCACATTTATGCAGTTTAGGATATTTTGGGATGGCCGAGAGGAATGGAATGGAATTGGAAAGAGGCTTAGAAGGGAGTCTCAAGAGGGAGGGGATATATGTATACCTATAGCTGATTCATATTGTTGTACAACAGAAACTAACACAACATTGTAAAGCAATTATCTTCCAATTAAAAGAAAAATATCTGGGACTAATATAAACAGGTTTTACTTGATTGTATTTCAGACAAATGGGACAAGTAAGATAGGCACTTTTTTTTGTAAATTAATTTATTTATTTTAATTGGAGGCAAACTACTTTACAATAATGTAGTGGTTTTTGCCATGTACTGACACGAATCAGCCATGGGTGTACATGTGTCCCCCATCCTGAACCCCCCTCCCACCTCCCTCCCAATCCTATCCCTCAGGGTCATCCCAGTGCACATTGAACCTGGACTGGTGATCTATTTCACATGTAATATACATGTTCCAATGCTATTCTCTCAAATCATCTCACCCTCTCCTTCTCTCACAGAGTCCAAAAGTCTGTTCTTTACATCTGTGTCTCTTTTCCTATCTCGCATATAGGGTCATCGTTACCATCTTTCTAAATTCCATATATATGCATTAATATACTGTATTGGTATTTTTCTTTCTGACTTACTTCACTGTGTAATAGGCTCCAGTTTCATCTACGTCCTTAGAACTGATTCAAATGCATTCTTTTAAATAGCTGAGTAATATTCCATTGTGTATATGTATCACAGCTTTCTTATTCATTCATCTGCCAAAGGACATCTAGGTTGCTTCCATGTCCTAACTATTGTAAACAGTGCTGCGATAAACATTGGAGTAAACGTGTCTCTTTCAATTCTGGTTTCCTCGGTGTGTATGCTCAGCAGTGGGATTACTGGGTTGTATGGCAGTTCCATTTCCAGTTTTTCTAAGAAATATCCACACTGTTCTCCATAGTGGCTGTACTAGTTTGCATTACCACCAACAGTGTAAGAGGTTTCCCTTTTCTCCACACCCTCTCCAGCATTTATTATTGTAGACTTTTTATAGCAGCCATTCTGACCGGCATGAGATGGTACCTCATTGTGGTTTTGATTCCTTTTCTCTGAGAATGAGTGATGTTGAGCATCTTTTCATGTGTTTGTTAGCCATCTGTATATCTTCTTTGGAGAAATGCATGTTTAGTTCTTTGGCCCATTTTTTCATTGGGTCGTTTATTTTTTTGGAATTGAGCTGCATGAGCTGCTTGTATATTTTTGAGATTAATACTTTGCCAGTTGCTTCATTTGCTATTATTTTCTCCTATTCTGAAGGCTGTCTTTTCACCATGCTTATAGTTTCCTTTGTTGTGCAAAAGCTTTTAAGTCTAACTAGGTCCCATTTGTTTGTTTTTGCTTTTATTTCCATTACTCTGGGAGGTGAGTCATAGAGGATCCTGCTGTGATTTATGTCAGAGAGTGTTTTGCCTATGTTTCCTCTAGGAGTTTTATAGTTTCTGGTCTTACATTTAGATCTTTAATCCATTTTGAGTTTATTTTTGTGTATGGTGTTAGGGAGTATTCTAGTATCATTCTGTTACAAGTGGTTGACCAGTTTTCCCAGCACCACTTGTTAAAGAGACTGTCTTTTCTCCATTGTGTATTCTTGCCTCCTTTGTCAAAGATAAGGTGTCCATAGGTGTGTGGATTTGTCTCTGGGCTTTCTATTTTGTTCCACAGATCTATATTTCTATCTTTGTGCCAGTACCATACTGTCTTGATGACTGAAGCTTTATAGTATAGTCTGAAGTGAGGCAGGTTGATTCCTCCAGTTCCATTCTTCTTTCTCAAGATTGCTTTGGTTATTTGGTTGTTTTTGGTTTTTTTTTTCCCATACAAATTGTGAAATTATTTGTTCTAGTTCTCTGAAAAATACCATTGGTAACTTGATAGGGATTGCAATGGATCTATAGATTACTTTAGGTAGTATACTCATTTTCAGTACATTGATTCTTCTGATCCATGAACATGGTATATTTCTCCATCTATTTGTGTCTCCTTTGATTTCTTTCATTAGTGTTTTATAATTTTCTATATATAGATCTTTTGCTTCTTTCAGTTCAGTTCAGTTCAGTTCAGTCACTCAGTCATGTCCGACTCTTTGCAACCCCATGAATCACAGCACGCCAGGCCTCCCTGTCCATCACCAACTCCCGGAGTTCACTCAAACTCATGTCCATAGAATCGGTGATGCCATCTAGCCATCTCATTCTCTGTCGTCCCCTTCTCCTCCCGCCCCCAACCTTTCCCAGCATCAGAGTCGTTTCCAGTGTTAAAATCTAATCTTACCACATTGTGATCAGAAAAGACGCTTGAAGTGATTTCAATTTTGTTGAATTTACCAAGGCTAGATTTATGACCTAGGATGCAATTTTTCCTGGAGAATGTTCCTTGTGCACTTGAGAAGAAGGTGAAATTCATTGTTTTGGGGTGAAATGTTCTATAGATATCAATTAGGTCTAACTGGTCCATTGCATCATTTCAAGCTTGTGTTTCCTTGCTAATTTTCTGTTTGGTTAATCTATCCATAGATGTCAGTGGTGTATTAAAATCTCCCACTATTATTGTGTTACTGTTAATTTCCCCTTTCATACTTGTTAGCATTTGACTTACATATTGTGGTGCTCCTATGTTGGGTGCATATATGTTTATAATTGTTATATCTTCTTCTTGGATTGATCCTTTGATCATTATGTAGTATCCTTCTTTGTCTCTTTTCACAGCTTTTATTTAAAAATTTTATCTGATATGAGTGTTGCTACTCCTGCTTTCTTTTGGTCTCCATTTGCATGAAGTATATTTTTCCAGCCCCTTCACTTCCCTTGTTTTGAGGTGGGTCTCTTGTAGATAGCATATATAGGGGTCTTGTTTTTTTATCCATTCAGCCAGTCCTTGTCTTTTGGTTGCAGCATTCAACCCATTTACATTTAAGGTAATTATTGATAAGTATGATCCCATTGCCATTTACTTCGTTGTTTTGGGTTCAAGTTTATACACCCTTTCTGGGTTTCCTGTCTAGAGAAGATCATTTAACATTTGTTGGAGAGCTGGTTTGGTTGTACTGAATTCTCTCAGCTTTTGCTTGTCTGTAAAGCTTTTGATTTCTCCTTCATATTTGAATGGGATCCTTGCTGGGTACAGTAATCTGGGCTGTAGGTTTTTCTTTCATCACTTTAAGTATGTCCTGCCATTCCTCTCTGGCCTGAAGAGTTTCTATTGAAAGGACAGCTATTATCCTTATGGGAATCCCCTTGTGTGTTATTTGTTGCTTTTTCCTTACTGCTTTTAATACTTGCTCTTTGTGTTTGATCTTCGTTAATTTGATTAATATGTGTCTTGGGATGTTTTGCCTTGGGTTTATCCTATTTGGGACTCTCTGGGTTTCTTGAACTTGGGTGGCTATTTTCTTCCCCATTTTAGAGAATTTTTCAACAATTATCTCCTCAAGTATTTTCTCATGGCCTTTCTTTTTGTCTTCTTCTTCTGGAACTCCTATGATTGAATGTTGGGGCATTTGACATTGTCCCAGAGGTCTTTGAGGTTGTCCTCACTTCTTTGATTTCTTTTTTCCTCTCTGTTTCATTTATTTCCACCATTCTATCTTCCACCTCACTTATCCTATCTTCTGCCTCAGTTATTCTACTGTTGTTTCCCTCTAGAGTGTTTTTGATCTCAGTTATTGCATTATTCATTTTTGATTGACTTTTTTCTATTTCTCTAGGTCGTTGTTAAACATTTATTGCATCTTCTCAATCCTTGTCTCTAGTCTATTTATCTGTAACTCCATTTTGTTTTCAAGATTTTGGATCATCTTTACTATCATTATTCTGGATTCTTTTTCAGGTAGACTCCCTATCTCCTCCTCTTTTGTTTGGTTTTCTGTGCATTTATCATGTTTCTTTACCTGCTGAATATTTCTCTGCCTTTTCATTTTGTTTAGATTGCTGTGTTTGGGGTGGCCTTTCTATATGCTGGAATTTTGTGGTTCCTCTTTATTGTGGACGTTGCTGCCTGTGGTTGGGGTTGGACTAGAGGCTTGTCAAAGTTTCCTGGTTAGGGAAGCTTGCATCGGTGTTCTGGTGGGTGGAGCTGGATCTCTTCTCTCTGGAGCGCAATGAAGTGTCCAATAGTAAGTTTTGAGGTGTCTGTGGTTTGCTGTGATTTTGGGCAGCCTGTATTTGAATGCTCAGGGCTACGTTCCTATGTTGCTTGAGAATTAGTGTGGTATGTCTTTCTCTAGAACTTTTTGACTCTTGGGTGGAGCTTGGTTTCAGTGTAGGTATGGAGGCTTTTGAATGAGCTCTTGTTGATTAATGTTCCCTGGAGTCAGGAGTTTTCTGGTGTTCTCAAGTTTTGGATTTAAGCCTCCTGCCTCTGGCTTTCAGTCTTATTCTTACAGTAGCCTCAAGACTTATCCATCCATACAGCACAGATGATAAAACATCTAGGTTAATGGTGAAAAGATTCTCCACAGTGAGGGACACCCAGAGAGGTTTACAGAGTTTCATGGAGAAGAGAAGAGGAAGAAGGAAACAGAGGTGACCAGGAGGAGAAGAGGGGGAATCAACAGGGGAGAGAGCAATCTAGCCTGTGATCAGTTCCCTATCTGCTCTCCACAGTCTGGAACACCCAGAGAGGTTCACAGAGTTACACAGGCAAGAGAAGAGGAAGGAGGGAGATGGAGGTGACCAGGAGGAGAAGTGGGGCAGTCAAAAGGCGAGAGACCAATCTAGACAGTAATCAGTTCCCTAAGTGTTCTTCACAGCCTGGAACACACAGAGAGATTCACAGAGTTAAGTAGAGAAGAGAAGGGGGAGGGAGGAGATAGAGGTGACCTGGGGGAGAAAAGGGAGAATCAAAAGGGGAGAGAGTAATCAAGCCAGTAATCACATCCCTAAGCAAAAATGGGTACTGAAGATTAGATTCTTAAAAGTACAAAATTAATTTAAAAAAAAAATACCAAAAAGCAAAGATTAAAAATCTAGAGTAGAGGTTAGACTCTGAAAAATACAATATTAAAAATACAAAACAAAATCAATCACAAAATTATAAATATATATGAAATTTGCTTTAAAAATAGGGTCTTTTTTGCAAGGTAATTGTATGTTATAAAAATGAAGATTAAAGGAATAATGAAGAACTTAAACATTTTTTTAATTAAAAAATTATAATAGTTAAATAGGCACTTTTTAATGTTTCCCCATCAATATTGATTCATGAATGCTTTTATTTTGTCAGTAAACCAATGGTTTCATGCACGTACAGTGGTGAGGAGTATAAAGATTAGGTTCCCTGGTAGGACTATGCTATTACTAGGTCAGAACCAGATCTTTTTTTTTTTTTTTTTAATTAAACAAGTGCTGAAATTCCAATCTTGCTCTCCCTTTTCTGAGACCAACTGGGCTTCCATAGTCAATTTTTATGGTTATCATTTGTGTAAATACCCCTCCAGAATATGGCAGAAATTTGGCTGCTGTCAGTTCCTTTAAGGGCAGAATTCCTTGCAGAAATATCAGCAAGGTGATTTTCCTTAGCTTCCAGAGAGTCAAATATAATATGCTCCAGAATCTTAATAGATAAAATGACAATGTAAAAATATTGCATCCAATAATTTCTGAACATAAGGGCCATTTTTAATTTAATTTCTATTGTAAGTAAGGAAGTCGCATTGCTTCCAGAACATTGTAAATTCATGAGGTACTCCAAAAACATATATACTAAACTATCCATATGCTGTGCTGTGCTCAGTTGATTCAATCATGTCCAACTCTTTCTGACCCCATGGACTGTAGCCCACCAGGCTCCTCTGTCTCGGGATTTCCCAGGGAAGAATATTGGAGTGGGTTGACATTTCCTCCTCTAGGGGATCTTTCCAACCCAGGGATTGAACTCGTGTCTCCTGTGTCTCCTTCACTGGCAGGCAGATTCTTTACCACTTAACCACCTAGGAAGCCACATTAGAGGGCTGAAGGCAACTCAAGCACCAAT
This sequence comes from Moschus berezovskii, assembly GCF_049115385.1. Classification (NCBI taxonomy): domain Eukaryota; kingdom Metazoa; phylum Chordata; class Mammalia; order Artiodactyla; family Moschidae; genus Moschus; species Moschus berezovskii. Next base: position 73,362,207 of record NC_142466.1, on the reverse strand, counting down.
GTCCTGACTCCTTGCAACAATAGCAGAAACTAGGAGGATTTTGTTTAGGATCTTTCATTCACTAGAGTAGAAGATTAAGAATCTTTGCAGTCTTTTTTTAGGTGACTCATCTAGGGCTGAGAACTGATTTCCCAAACTAACTAAACCTGGACTGGACATGGTTTCCCATTGTGTCCTGGTCCTTTTTACTAGAAGGGAAAGGTCCCAGTTCAATCCATTAATAGAGTTAAAAGCTACCTGACCGGAATCAATGTCTGAAGGCAAAACAAAATTTTCCCTAGAAACAATCAGGAAGTCTACAGCAGAAACTAACAAAGCACTGTAATGAAACTCGACACCTTTAAAAAAAAAAAAAAAAACTTCAAGTCAATATAATAGTCGTGAACAGGTTCACCAGATTTTTGTGTGAAAGACTGAATTTTGTTCCAGTTATCAGGCTCTGGAAAAGCCCAGGGATTTGCCTGATGAAGTTGACTGGCACTGTCCAAGCCTAATCATATAATCATGCTGGTCTCCAAGTTGCAACTCTAGAGACCTTTCAAAACTTTCCCAATTTTCATTGAATGCTGGACCTGAGCTCCACTGACAGACTTATGAACCAGCTAATATAAGTCAGGGAAACTAGGCTAATAAGTGTGAATGACTATATTAAATTCCCCAACAAATCTGTGAGGATCTTAAGTTACTCTGAGAAAATCTTTGACTATGGCTCACAGTTCATCTTTAGTTCAGGAAATAAAAGAAATTAAGGGTTTAGCCTCTTGGTCTTCAGAAGGTTTAATGTTAAAGAGACATGTTCTGATACGTTCAGAAGAAAAGGGAGTGGAGAGAGTTTCAGAGCAAAAGCAAAGTTTGATGAAAGAATTAGTATGAGGGAACTGAGGGTATAGATGAAGTAGCAGCAGCATAGAAGAGGAGGAAGATGATGTTGGTGGGCTTTAGACAAAGAAGCCAAAGAAAGGGAGCATGAGCCTTTAGAAGCCATTTTATCTTTCTTTAATTGTTTGTTTACCTCAGTTAATCTTAGAGTCTTATTTTGCAGAGAGACAATTTTAGGCTCAGTAACATTTAGAAGCTGGTTTTTAAGCTATGCTTATTCAATATATTTTAAAAAACAAACTTAAGGATTTCAAAAGTTCCTCATAATGGTCATTGATATTCTAAATTGTCTTTGGTCCGGTCAGTCCATTTAGTTTGAAATGAACATGAGGAAAGACTATGGCTTTCAAACATAAAAATTGGTCATGGTCCCTGGGGGTGGGGGGGTCACCCGCAAATATGTATATAACTAGAATCCAACTTCTCATAAGTTTTTCTCTAGAGTAAAAGAATAATTTTCAAACTGCCTAAACAATTCAAATAGCTCAAAAATAGCCTCCAGGCCTGATACCAGTCAGTGTTCAAGGAACAGTCTGATCTCAGAGGAACCAGGCTGAAACTGCTGAGCACAGTTCCAATAAAACAGCCCCTATTCCAGAGGGAATTTGGCCTAAGGCAGAAATAAGTACAATTCAATGAAATAGCCCCTGTTCCCAAAGGAATCAGCCAAAGATTAGCCAGGTCCAGTTGGAGCAATCTGATTTCAAAATCAGGTCAAAGTGCCAAATGAGTACTCACATACAGAACAAGACCAGAGAGGAAAAAAACCTTAAAATAGATCTCAAATAAAACCTGAAATGCTTCAAAATGCAATGAGGGCAGAAGCTTGGATCCAGGAAAAAGATTTATCCTCAAACCCCAGGGTTGACAAGAAAAGCAATGAGCAACAATGTGCTCAATGTGAATAACGTACCTGTTTGCTCACCAGCCTTGCAGTGTTTGGGAGTCTTCTCTGGATTCTAGTATGGGCCATCAGAATGTTGAACTACAACAGACTGCAAGTTATTTTTCCAGAACAAAAAAAAAAAGTTTATTTGGGATCACTATGAACTGCAGTTTAGGATTACAACCACAGCAAACCATGTGCAAGTCCCCCAGAAAAAAAATGGGAAGAAACTCATATAGAGGGGAAAAGGAAGTTGGGAGGCTGTAGGGAGAAGGCAATTGGTGAGGTGGAGGTAGTTAGACTCTCTTGCCCCACGCCACTCTAGTCCTACAGCTGGGATCATTTGTGGCACTGTGCATGCACATTGTGGCATGGTCCTATATAAGCATCACCCGAAAAGCCCTAGTAGCATCAAGTCCAGTCGTGTTGAGTTGCCTAGTCACTGGTGCTGCTGTATCAGCCATTAGAGAGTAAAGCAAGTCCACCTTGCCACAGTGAATAATGTCTGCATTTCCTAAGGTTCCCCACATCTTATTCTCACCTTGCCTACCCTGGATTCAATGAACAATTAGATACAGCAAGACAATTGGCATAGTTGGTAGGATACAACAAGACAGAGGGCTATAGTCAATAGAGTGCCTTTGAGGAATTGAGAGTTGGAGTACAGTGACTTTTCATGAGCTGAGGTGTGACAGTCTCTCATTGGCTGAGCTCTTGCAGGGCAAAAAGAAGTATTTCTTACTGGTGGGCTCTGCTATCCTTGCAGAGTGTGAAAACTCTCCCTTTTGATCTCCAACTTTGAGTCTTTGCCAAACTCAAGTGGTGGTGGCCAACCTCCTTGCTCTAGCTAGCACTGAGTAAATAGCCTTTCATTGTTCTCATTGGGTTGATGAATCTTAGAGGACTTTAGGAGATGTGTTTGTGTGTTTGTTTCTCTTGATCAGAGGGCTTCATCGTTTGCTATCTAGGGCCATGTCTAACTTACCTGGGTATTGTTATGGCATAGCACATGCCAGTTCAGTTCAGACACTCAGTCATGTCTGACTTTTTGCAACCCCATGGACTGCAGCACTCCAGGCTTCCCTGTCCATCACCAACACCCAGAACTTGCTCAACACCATGTCCTTTGAGTTGGTGATGCCTTCCAACCATCTCATCCTCTGTCGTCCCCTTCTCCTGCCTTCAATCTTTCCCAGCATCAGGGTCTTTTCCAATGAGTCAGTTCTTCGCATCAGGTGACCAAAGTACATGCCAAGGCAGTGCTAAATAAATTCTGTTGAGTGATTAAATACACACATAATTGAGAATACAGAACTCTGCATTCTTAAATCTTTTGGTTCCTGAACTAAGAGTAAGGAAACAATTTCCATTGGCCTGTTCTACCTAAATGAGGTAAAAGAAGATTAAAAAGAAGTGGGAAGTACAGAAGTAAAACATTTTTTCTGGAGTTGGATTTGGCTTCTCTGCCATGACACCAAGTTAATTCTTGGAGACAGAGTTTTGGGTAAAGTAGAAAAGAATAGCTTTATTTGCCAGGCAAAGGGGGTAGAAGGGTAATATCCTCAAAACCTGGAGGGAGTAGTGAGAGAAGTTTTATAGTAATGGTTCAAAAAGTGAAATCATCTCATATACATTCTCCTGATAGGTTGGTGGTGAGGTAAATGGGAGTCAGCATCATGAACCTTCTGGTTCCAATTGGTATGGGGTCTATGTGCTTGTGGGCAGCATATCATAATTAACGTTAACTTCTCCCATTTGGTGGGGGTTTCAGTATCATCAAAACAGCCCAAATGTACTGTTTTGTATTTCCCTTGGTGGGAAACCAAGATCCTGCCCCAAGGTTGCACTACAGTTTCTCTTGACTGCTCCTCCCTTGTCTCAGCATCCTCTCCCTTCTCTAATTAACAACTGCTTAAACCTGCTCCTTACAACTCAGGGAAGGTCCTAGAAGCTGAATGAAGCCTATTCCCTGTAATCGAAGAAATGAGAGACACAGGAAATCTTTTGTACCCAGGAGCCCACAGGGCTCTGCTTGGAATAATAATAGATAGGAGGGTAAAATTAATATGACTTTTTCTATTATGTATACTGCAGGTACAGGTTTGATAAAGTGGTTTGGGGTCCTCTGTGAGGCAAACAATAGAGATCTAGGTACATGCATTGGAACAGGCTGACACACATGACAGTCTCAAGCTTAAGATTCCTTAGCATACAGGTGAATCTGTCTTTGGATCTGTTGATGGCAAAGGTGAGTCGAGAAACTGTGGCATGGCCCTCACAGCTGACAACTTCAGTGTCAGTCAGTCAGTTCAGTTCAGTCACTCAGTCATGTCCGACTCTTTGAGACCCCATGAATCACAGCACTCCAGGCCTCCCTGACCATCACCAATTTCCGGATTTCACCCAAACTCATGTCCATCGAGTCAGTGATGCCATCCAGCCATCTCATTCTCTGTTGTCCCCTTCTCCTCCTGCCCCCAATCCCTCCCAGCATCAGAGTCTTTTCCAGTGAGTCAGCTCTTCCCATGAGGTGGCCAAAGTATTGGAGTTTCAGCTTTAGCATCAGTCCTTCCAATGAACACCCAGGACTGATCTCCTTTAGTATGGACTGGCTGGATCTCCTTGCAGTCCAAGGGACTCTCAAGAATCTTCAACACCACAGTTCAAAAGCATCAATTCTTCAGCCATCAGCTTTCTTCACAGTCCAACTCTCACATCCATACATGACCACTGGAAAAACCATAGCCTTGACTAGACAGACCTTTGTTGGCAAAGTAATGTCTCTGCTTTTTAATATGCTTTCTAGGTTGGTGATAAGTTTCCTTCCAAGGATTAAGCATCTTTTAATTTCATGGCTGCAATCAGCATCTGCAGTGATTTTGGAGCCCCCAAAATGAAGTCTGACACTGTTTCCACTGTTTCCCCATCTATTTCCCATGAAGTGATGGGACCAGATGCCATGATCTTAGTTTTCTGAATGTTGAACTTCAAGCCAACTTCTTCACTCTCCTCTTTCACTTTCATCAAGAGGCTTTTGAGTTCCTCTTCACTTTCTGCCATAAGGGTGGTGTCATCTTCATATCTGAGGTGATTGATATTTCTCCCAGCAATCTTGATTCCAGCTTGTGCTTCTTCCAGCCCAGCGTTCCTCATGATGTACTCTGCATATAAGTTAAATAAGCAGGGTGACAATATACAACTTGACATACTCCTTTTCCTATTTGGAACCAGTCTGTTGTTCCATGTCCAGTTCTAACTGTTGCTTCCTGACCTGAATATAGGTTTCTCAAGAGGCAGGTCAGGTGGTCTGGTATTCTCATCTCTTTCAGAATTTTCTTCAGTTTATTGTGATCCACACAGTCTAAGGCTTTGGCATAGTCTACGAAGCAGAAATAGATGTTTTTCTGGAACTCTCTTGCTTTTTCCATGGTCCAGAGGATGTTGGCAATTTGATCTCTGGTTCCTCTACCTTTTTCTAAAACCAGCTTGGATATCTGGAAGTTTACAGTTCTTGTATTGCTGAAGCCTGGCTTGGAGAATTTTGAGCATGACTTTACTAGCGTGTGAGATGAGTGCAATTGTGCGGTAGTTTGAGCATTCTTTGGCATTGCCTTTCTTTGGGACTGGGATGAAGACTTACCTTTTCCAGTCCTGTTGTCACTGCTGAGTTTTCCAAATTTGCTGGCATATTGAGTGCAACACTTTCACAGCATCATCTTTCAGGATTTTAAATAGCTCAACTGGAATTCCATCACCTCCACTAGCTTTGTTCGTAGTGCTGCTTTCTAAGGCCCACTTGACTTCACATTCCAAGATGTCTGGCTCTAGGTGAGTGATCACACCATTGTGAATATCTTGGTCATGAAGATCTTTTTTGTATAGTTCTTCTGTGTATTCTTGCCACCTCTTCTTAATATCTTCTGCTTCTGTTAGGTCCACACCATTTCTGTCCTTTATTGAGCCCATCTTTGCATGAAATGTTCCCTTGGTATCTCTAATTTTCTTGAAGAGATCTCTAGCCTTTCCTAATCTGTTGTTTTCCTCTATTTCTTTGCATTGATCGCTGAGGAAGGCTTTCTTATCTCTCCTTGCTATTCTTTGGAAGTCTGCATTCAGATGCTTATACCTTTTAGCTTAATGGAAGCATAGTAAAATTTTTAAGACTTTGAGTAAAAATCGATTTGATTTGGGCGGCATTTAGTCTAGCAGATAGAAAGGAGCTCCTAAGAGCTATACAAAATGAAAGATTGTTTTAGGCAGAAGGAAGTAGAAACAAGGAAGTCATAGAAAGAAAAAAAAATAGGCAGACTTGTTATTGCAAGGTGATAGGGCATGGCAGAGGGTTATCAGGTAGATTACTCCTAGTGCTGACTAGGCAGTTCCTGATTGACCAGTTTGACATTCCATTTCTGGGAGTGTTCAAACTGTAATTAAGTCTTGGTTTAATGAGATGGGGCTTAGCACAGCAACACCATTTTGAGTCTGTTGTGTTTTTAACCGAACACTGAGTTGCAATCTGGGATCCTGCTAAAAAATCTCTTAGGGGAAAAAAGGAACAGCCATACCCTGAGCAGACGGCAATAAATAATTTGTTGAGCTCACTGGACTCCAATTCTGGTGCTATATTTAGAGTTAAGGTCCCAGAGCTCTTTGTATTTTTCATTTTTATTTTTTATCATCTGGAAACTGCTCATTATACTTTACAAAATGTCTTGCCAGGCAATATTTAAAAATGTCCTTGTGTTATCTCAAATACAGTATATTCATCTGTGGTCTAAAGAGGAGTATTAGGATAGAAAAAAGCATTGAGAAATTGAATTAAGCTCCTGTAAATCCCAATTCCTAACTTGTAATTTTTCTAGCCATTCTTATCATTGCTTCTTCAATGTGACAGTTCCAGAGCTCAGATGCAAGGTTGCCACTGCTTAGGGGGAAGTTTGTTTTCTTCTTTGTATCAACTGAGTTGTCTAATTACTTAGGTAAATCTCACAAACACAATTTTTTGGTATGATAAAGAGATGCACGTGAAGCAAGGGCACGCAAGAAAGATAAATTTTTAAATGCCTTGTTTTGCTTAGGATTTTACCTCTGCTCATAATTGCTCAAGGAATAGTTATGAAAAATACAGTCTAGGGGGCTTGTAGAAATTAAGTTCACCTGATTCTGCACTGAACTTTTAGCTGCAAAGTCTGAGATGTATCCTTTATTTCATATATTTTGCATTTAGGCTTTTCATGCCAATTTTTTTTCCACAATGACATGTAAAAAAAATAATAAATTAGAACAGCTATGCTTATAATGAATAGAAATTCCCCAGGCTCATAAATTTCTTCTCTGAATTCTTTCAGCCAGATGTTGATACTAAGCAGGGCCCTGTGGGGCTCCTAGCACAAATTCTGTGTCCCCCATTTCTTTGATTGCCAGAAATAGCCTTCATTCAGCCTTCCATGACCTTCTCTGAATTCCAATGAGCAGAAGTAAGCAATTGGTAATTAGGGAATGGAGGGGATGCAAGATCAAGGAGAAACAAACAATCAAGAGAAACAATAGTAAAACCTTGGGACAAGATTCTTTTTTCCTCTTGAAGGGTTACACACACTCTATCTTTGAGCTGTTTTGCAGATACTGAAGGGTTTCCCTGGTGGTGAAATGACAAAGTAACTATCTGCCAATGCAGGAGATGCAGGAGATGTGGGTTTGATCTCTAGGTCAGGAGGATCCCCTGCAGAAGGGAATGGCAACCCCCTCCAATATTCTTGCCTGGAAAAGCCCATGGACAGAGAAGCCTGGCAGGATCACATGGGGTTGAAAAGAGTTAGACATAACTGAGCACACACACACACACACACAGGCATGCAGATACTGAAACCTCCTCCAAGTAGAAGAAGTTAATGATTAATGTTGGTATTCTTCCCACAAGTATGTAGATCCTGAGAAGTTGAAACCTGAAGGTTGATCATACTGACTTTTACTTGCCTCATCACCAATCAGAAGAATGAGCTGATCAGACTCTGTTTGAACCATTACTATAAGGCTTTTCACTATCTTCTCCAAGTTGGGACACATAGTTTTTCAAGGCAGGAGTCCACTGTCTCCCCTTTGCCTGGAAAAGTAATAAAGCTGGTCTTTTCTACTTCACCCAAAGCTCTGTCTCTGAGATTTGATTCGTCACTGGTGTACAGAGAAGTTGAGCCCTTGGCATCAGTTTTGGCCCCCACCATGGGGTCAACACAGGGATGGACCCAGGAGGGGTGTCCTTTGGCTTGTTTAGATGCTCTGAGGACTTCTCCATTACACCCTCTTTTGAGAGAGCAAAGGATTGGAGAATTCCTTCAGAGATCAGATCACCTGGGATCCTTGCTGGAAAGGCTGAGCTCCAATTATAATCTGCCCACCATTCCAGTAGCTGGAACTCTGAGGTAGAGTAGACTGCAGAAGAGAGACTGCCCTAACAGTTGCCAAGGCTGTCTTTGTCTTGAGGACATTCCTCTCTTTCTCCTGCTTGGACCACTCTGGACATCCTACACTGAGGAGTTATTTTGGGGAAACAGGAAAGTGGTGTTCTGGATGTCACAATACCTCTGCCAGTATTTTGATAAGTCCCCAGGCATACTCGCTGAGGTCACTCGACTTGGTCTGTTTGGAGAACCTCTGGATTTTCTGTTAAGAAGGTTAGAGGTGTCCAAGTGCAGAGCTTCTCAGAATGTCATGACTCCATAATTCCCCATGGAGTTGTAGACAACAGCACTCCCTCCCATTCACAGTGGTAACAATACACACAAACTATTGCCAACCAAGGAAGCCCTCCTAAACTTTGAGCCCAGAGTTTCCATTGAGGCTTCATTATGCTGGCATAACTGATTTATTCATTTTCCATGTGACTGAATTAAATCTTCATTCCCCTTTCCCTTCTCTGGAGGTCATGCTTATCACCGGGCCCAAAGAACCCACCTTAAATCACCTTGTTAGTAAAAACCGTCAAATATGGCTCTAGGAAGCCACCATGAATGAAAAAAATTGCCCTCATTACTCAGTAAATTATTAGAAGTTATTTTTAGAAGGGCATAAGGGCCATACCTCTCTTTAAGAAAAGCCAAATTCTTTACCACACATTTATGCTGCTTATTTTTATAACTTTAAGTAATAAGCACATCTTTAATCCCCTGGAATCCCAGAAGGTGAGATGAGAAAGAACACAAGTGCCCTTATTATCCCTTTAACCTTTTTTTCTCTCTCCACACATTCCAACTTCTTTTAGCTATAGCTTAGGCCTTACTTAGTCAAAATCTTTAAAATATATTTCATAAGCATATGGTAATTATTTTTTTCTGATCCAAACCATCTTATTAGTATTACAACTGCATGTGAACATTCTTTGCTACGTAGTCTCATCAAATATTCCTATGTCAATCCAAGGTCATGATTCCTGGGCTACTCAGAGAAAAATGCTTCTAGCACCAGGTAAATTAGATTTTCTCATTTTCTACTACTTACTCAAAATTATGCTTCATTTTAATTTACATCACATTTGAAGCACTGTTTTCTTTCTCAGATATTTTTCCTTCTGGAATTTCTAATTGTTACTCCTTTTCTCTTGTTGACAAAAATTACTGTGATTTCAACACATCACAAAATCACTTTGCCTCTCAATCTATTTTCGTTATATATTAACCACTTGATTTCTAAAGATGGTCTTTCCAAGGAGGGTCCATCTTATCCTCATGTAACTTTGCTGTCTCAAAATTTTATGAGAATGTTGAGATTTGAAACAACAACAGTAATATTAGAGTTTTTTCATTTATTCTTAGAGTAGATAGAGAAGGTTAGGATATTATTTGTGATGTGCTAATTGGAGGGACTGATGCTAAAGCTGAAACTGCAATACTTTGGCCACCTCATGCGACGAGTTGACTCACTGGAAAAGACTCTGATGCTGGGAAAGGTTGGGGGCGGGAGGAGAAGGGGACGACGGAGAATGAGATGGCTGGATGGCATCACTGACTCTGTGGAGTTTGAGTGTACTCCGGGAGTTGGTGATGGACAGGGAGGCCTGGCGTGCTGTGATTCATGGGGTCGCGGAGAGTCGGACACGACTGAGCGACTGAACTGAACTGAACTGACTGAAAGAGTGGGAATTCCTTAACTATAACTGGTATCTAGAGTACAAGGCTTGTTGTTGTTTTTCAGTCACTAAATCACGTCCAACTCTTTGTGACCCCATAGACTGCAGCACACCAGGCTCCCCTGGCTTAGATAGGTTCAACAATGTCACTTCTGTTGACTGAAATAAAAACACACCATATGAGAGCTGTGAGTTTCAGTTTTGCTTAGGCACTTACTGAATATTACAGCCCAGGGATAGCCTCTCAGATAGCTCCGAGGGACTGCTCCAAAGAGGTAGGGGGAGAGATCAACATATATTTGATTTTTGAGAAGGTGTATGTGCAATCAAACACAAATCTCTGTATAAGGTTGCTGCTAGGTACAAGTAACAGGTAACTTAGTTAATGATTTTAGTGTTTTCTAAAATATGAAAGTGAAGTGTTAGTCGCTCAGACTTATCCAACTCTGTGCGACCCCATGTACTGTAGACCACCAGGCTCCTCAGTCCACAGAATTCTCCAGGCAAGAATTCTGAAGTGGGTAAGCCATTCCCTTTTCCAGGGAATCTTCCTGACCCTGGGATTGAACCCAGGTCTCCCACATGGCAGGCAAACTCTTTACCATCTGAGCCACGAGGGGAGCCCTAAGTATAGGAAGGTGAAAGAAAGTGGATTCATAAAATTTTACCCTGAAAATATCTGTCTGAAGACCTGTTCTGCCTGTTTTCCCAGAGCACAGAGTACCTTTTTCCTGATCTTCACCTTGAACTCCTTTCAAGGTGTGAAAGTCAGCAACTGCAGTAGCTAATGACTCAATCCTTGTCAAGCTTGATGGCAAGTGTCACTCTTCAGTTGGCACCTCTTAAATCAATCTCATATTTTCCAGGTTTGGCCTTCTATTGTTTTGTTCACAATAAGAGAAACTGGGCAAGTGACTCAACTTTATCTTCCAGCTCAACTAGTAAAGTCATGTTTAAATATATTTTTCTAGTGCAATTTTAATTTCTAATCATTTTCATTTTCTCAATATCTTGTTTGGGAAAGTATTTTTATATATGAAATATTTCCTTGAATCATTTCGAGGATACTAATTAGAATTTTTAATAGCACAATTCTTTCTGTTGCCTGAATAATTGATCTTTCCTTAGGGGATTGTTTGTTTTTTTTTTTTTTAATTTTCCCTACCTTTATATTTCTCTTTCATCTTTTCTGCATATATCTAATCTCTGGTTGTACATTTACTTATTTCTAGTCAAGGATTGGAAATCAAATTGAGAAGAGAGGGATTGGAGTTACACTTGCCCAGCGCATCACAACATTGAAATGCAGAAGAAGGCTGATGCAGATAATGGGGAGATATGGTCCCCAAGTCCCCTACCAGACTTGCCACTGAGTAATTATAAGTGGTTTCACCTGGGTTTCCTTTGCTGTGCTAAAGGGAGAATTTTCCTCCAGAATCTTTTCTCAAGTTATAAGTCTGCTTGGAAACCCTGTTGATAGAGGCTGGACTTAACAATAACAAGGCTTGCCTTAATTTCTCTGATTGAGGTATCACCTCTTTGGAAATACTGCTTCTGAAAACCAAGACTATTTACCTAGCCTATCTTACCGTCCACATTAATGTGACTTCACTATTCCAGGGTCTTCATCAACATAGTTCCAAGAAACCTTTGATCAGGGTGATAAAATTTGCAGTGAATGTTATATTGAATTCCAAGAGCTTCTTTGAATGACCCACTGATTCATTACAGTCATCCTGCAAATTCTGGATGGAGGTATCCCACTAGATTGCACCCTCATCATGTTGATGTTTATGCTACAGAAACTCAGCTGCTGAACCCCAATTACACGATCACCACTATAAAAGGTAAACTCTTCTTGGAATACCTTTTCATGGACATATGTTCATGGAAGAACGAGAAGACACACACAGGTGTTCATTCTGCCATTTTCCATCACACTATAAGTAATGGCTCCAGAATTCATGAATTTGCCATAAGCTAAATTTTACTTGTATTTTAAAAAGATAAACTTCCACTTAAAGATGCCATTTTTCTAAACATAAATTTCCAAGTTTACAATTTCCAAAGCCTATATGTTAAAAAGTGATCCTATAACTTTTAGGCAGTTCCATCTCACGGATTCATCCTGGAGTCTCTTGGACCTGTCTGTCCTTCCTCTACTACTTTGCACACTGCCGTCCGCTTGAGAATAGCCAGAGTCCAGTTCAGTTCAGTCACTCAGTCATGTCCGACTCTTTGCAACCCCATGAATCACAGCACGCCAGGCCTCCCTGTCCATCACCAACTCCCGGAGTTCACTCAAACTCATGTCCACAGAGTCGGTGATGCCATCCAGCCATCTCATTCTCTGTCGTCCCCGTCTCCTCCTATCCCCAATCCCTCCCAGCGTCAGAGTCTTTTCCAGTGAGTCAACTCGTCACATGAGGTGGCCAAAGTATTGGAGTTTCAGCTTTAGCATCAGTCCTTCCAATGAACACCCAGGAGTGATCTCCTTTAGAATGGACTGGTTGGAACTCCTTGCAGTCCAAGGGACTCTCAAGAGTCTTCTCCCATACCACAGTTCAAAAGCATCAATTCTTTGGTGATCAGCTTTCTTCACAGTCCAACTCTCACATCCATACATGACCATGGGAAAAACCATAGCCTTAACTAGACGGACCTTGGTTGGCAAAGTAATGTCTCTGCTTTTTAATATGCTAGCTAGGCTGGTCATAACTTTCCTTCCAAGGAATAAGCGTCTTTTAATTTCAGGGCTGCATTCAGCATCCCAGTGATTTTGGAGCCCAAAAAAATAAAGTCTGACACTGTTTCCACTGTTTCCCCATCTATTTCCCATGAAGTGATGGGACCAGATGCCATGATCTTAGTTTTCTGAATGTTGAGCTTCAAGCCAACCTTTTCACTCTCCTCTTTCACTTTCATCAAGAGGCCTTTGAGTTCCTCTTCACTTTCTGCCATAAGTGTGGTGTCATCTGCATATCTGAGGTTATTGATATTCCTCCCAGCAATCTTGATTCCAGCTTGTGCTTCTTCCAGCCCAGCATTCCTCATAATGTACTCTGCATATAAATTAAATAAGCAGGGTGACAATATACAACCTTGACGTACTCCTTTTCCTATTTGGAACCAATCTGTTGTTCCATGTCCAGTTCTGACTGTTGCTTCCTGACCTGCATACAGGCTTCTCAAGAGGCAGGTCAGGTGGTCTGGTATTCCCATCTCTTTCAGAATGTTCCACAGTTTATTGTGATCCACACAGTCAAAGGCCTTGGCATAGTCAATGAAGCAGAAATAGATGTTTTTCTGGAACTCTCTTGCTTTCTCCATGATCCAGCGTATGTTGGCAATTTGATCTCTGGTGCCTCTGCCTTTCCTAAAACCTGCTTGAACATCTGGAAGTTCACGATTCACATATTGCTGAAGCCTGACTTGGAGAATTTTGAGCATGACTTTACTAGCGTGTGAGATGAGTGCAACTGTGTGGTAGTTTGAGCATTCTTTGGCATTGCCTTTCTTTGGGATTGGAATGAAGACTGACCTTTTCCAGTCCTGTGGCCATTGCTGAGTTTTCCAAATTTGCTGGCATATTGAGTGTAGTACTTTTACAGCATCATCTTTCAGGATTTGAAATAACTCAATTGGAATTCCATCACCTCCACTACCTTTGTTCGTCGCGATGCTCTCTAAGGCCCACTTGACTTCACATTCCAAGATGTCTGGTTCCAGGTGAGTGATCACGCATTCGTGATTATCTTCGTCATGAAGATCTTTTTTGTACAGTTCTTCTGTGTATTCTTGCCACCTATTCTTAATATCTTCTGCTTCTGTTAGGTCCATACCATTTCTGTCCTTTATTGAGCCCATCTTTGCATGAAATATTCCTTTGATATCTCTAATTTTCTTGAAAAGATCTCTTGTTTTTCCTATTCTATTGTTTTCCTCTATTTCTTTGCATTGATTGCTGAGGAAGGCTTTCTTATCTCTCCTTGTTATTCTTTGGAACTCTGCATTCAGATGCTTATATCTTTCCTTTCCTCCTTTGCTTTTCGCTTCTCTTCTTTCACAGCTATTTGTAAGGCCTCCTCAGACAGCCATTTTGCTTTTTTGCATTTCTTTTCCATTGGGATGGTCTTGGTCCCTGTCTCCTGTACAATGTCACGAACCTCCGTCCAGAGTTCATCAGGCACTCTATCTATCAGATCTAGACCCTTAAATCTATTTCTTACTTCCAGTGTATAATCATAAGGGATTTGATTTAGGTCATATCTGAATGGTCTAGTGGTTTTCCCTAAGCTCTATACAGTTAGCAAAAACAAGACCAGGAGCTGACTGTGGCTCAGATCATGAACTCCTTATTGCCAAATAGCCAGAGTGGATGACAGCAAATGAGGGCCTGTGCCTTCTGGCCAGTGAGGAGCTCAGTTAGGAGAACAGAGAGAGGAGGAGAGAGGTCTCGGTGTCATTTTCCTAGCTCTCTCTCTGTGTGGTTGTCTCGAGCTGTGTCTCAAGACAAAAGGTCACCGTTGTTCTCAAGGTCACCTGTTCTATGGACTCTTCCTCTTTTCAGGTTCTGGTCATCTCTCCCCATGTGCCTTCTCACTAGGGGTCATGGCAGTTTTATTGCTGCCAGTCTTAGGTCCCTGCACTATCCTTTGTGGCTTCCCTAAAACCTGCCCACACTTTGCAATTAGGTTCTTTGTGGTTTTTTATTTTCCTTGTTAAGTTATTTTTTTAAAACCTTTTATTTTGTATTGGGTGTGTAACTGATTAACAATGTTGTGATAATTTCAGGTAAACATTCCTTGAAAAATCTTCCATGGTGTGTGTCATCTGTTTCCTGTTGCTTATCTGACTAATACAGGAGCTTAGTCTGAAATAAAAAATACTGTTTATTCACAGGGACTAGCTGTGTAATGTTTATAATTTATTTATTAAATAATTATGGTGTTTTTGCTCTACACATCAGTAAATAATACCGTATTTTTATATTTATTCAACTTTGATGTACATATCAATCCTGGGCTAATGCATTTATTATTACATAATAAAATAATAATTCCCTAAGTATCTTAATATTGAAACAAAGGTCTTATCACTTGTACTATGTCTGCTGAATCACAGAATGAACTGTTGCCATTTTGCGATTTTATTCACCTCACTGTCATAAAATTTCCATACTTAGGATCTGGGGTTCTGAACTGTCTAACAAAGGCAAGAGCAATTAGAATTCTTAAGGTGCTCCTTACCGTCATATAATACTCTACAGGGATCAGGTCTCTGCTGACCACCCCAAATTGAACCACAAGCCTCATTTTCCATCCCAGGATATTCTGTCAGCCCTCACCATATACTGCTTAATTTTTCCTCAAAGAATTTATAGCTATCTGACATATTATACGTGTGTTTATTTCAATTTTATTATTCCCCTTACTGAAATGTAAGCCTCATATGGTGAGAGGTTTTCTTTTGTTCCTAGTTCTATCTATAATTCTCACTACAGTTCATATTGGTTCAAAAGTACCTGATCAATAAAAGAATAATGGATGTGACTTTGGAGCTTAGAAATGAGATCTTAGATAGACAGATAGATGATAGATAGATAGATTTACTGTTATCAGCAAAGAAATGGTAATTGAAAGTTCAGCTATAAATCTGGTAACTCCGAGTATCTGTGTAAGCTGAAGATAGAAAACAGAGGACAAAGAAGGCTGTAGGTCTCCTGAAAAGTAGAGATCAGAAAAGAAGAGGAAATTTGGAGAGTGATATCATAGAAAATAATGTCATAAATGAAAATTTTGAGAAAGAAATAGATGCTTAATTATTAAATGCAGCAGAAAGACCAGGCAAAATCAAAGAAATGTCCATCTGATATGATACTGCCTTGTTGAATATTGACTTGGCACAGTTCCCAAGGAGTTGCAAGATTTTTATGCACTATCTCAAAATCCCCTCCCTTAACCCTGAATATGGTAGAGTTGTTGTGAATGGGGAAGGTCTGGTCTAGGTCTGCCTCCTGTTCCATGTGTGGGAAATAGGCCTTGGAAAAAGATTTTCCAAGTCTATGCACAGGTGAACAGACAACAAGTGTGGTCACTTTGAAATCTTCCAATGCTATGGATGGTGGTTTTGAGTACCCGTGAGACCTAGAAGCAAGAGAATGAGTGAGTCAGAGGAAAAATACATGTGAAGAGTAGACCCACAGTCACTGCCAAATAGGCAGCAAGAAATACATGCCTATTCTTATAATACCTGAGGTTTGTGAGTGGTTTACTGCCACAGCAATGCTGATTAGTACACATGAATATGCCATATTCTCTTAATCTAATAACTATTCAAAAGCAGAAATGCAAGCACTTAGACAAGTAAAGGCCTGTGCTTAAAGGGTTCATTGTTAAGGCCCTGATGATGAGCATGTACCTAATATGATCCCTTACCAATTATTATTGATGATTCTAAGACCTATCTATTAATGTGATAGTCTATAATAGGCATTTATGGAAGACACAGCATTCTGCAGAGGAAAATAAAACATGTGAAGTATGATCTAAATTAATGAAAATATAGACTTCTACACAATTACAGTAAGACTGACTGGTCAACAGTAAAATCAGCAAAGAGCAGGTTTGTTCCTCACTCCTCATTCTTCCTTCAGACTCACTCTCCAAGTTTCTATCCAAATGAACTTAACCAACTACCTCATGCCAGCTCTAAGTAGCTGAGTTTTACTGGATAAAATCAGAAGAGCTGAGTGACATCACTATAATTAATTCAGAGTCACCTCAAATGAGCACTCAAAAGTACCCAGCAATCCTATATGTTGCTCTGCTGCTGCTGCTGCTAAGTCACTTCAGTCGTGTCCGACTCTGTGTGACCCCACAGACGGAAGCCCACCAGGCTCCCCCGTCCCTGGGATTCTCCAGGCAAGAACACTGGAGTGGGTTGCCATTTCCTTCTCCAGTAAACTCTATCTCCTATTAGGAAAGGAGACACTTTGATATATTGTCTAATTTTTTCAACTATCCCAACCCAATGTCACGTTTACCTACATGAGCTGTCCTTGGTCCATACTTTATGAGAAAAGACATTAGACATTGTCATCTTTCCATCTATGTGTGCTCTTGATGAGTTAGGAAATAGTGTGACTCTGGGCTGGATACATGGTGTTTGTCAAGGTTAAAAAGTTAGTCACTCAGTTGTGTCTGATTGCAGCCCCATGGACTATAGCCTGCCAGGCTCCTCTCTCCATGGGATTTTCCAGGCAAGAATACTGGAGGGGTTCCGTTCAGTTCCGTTCCAATCCGTTCAGTCCCTCAGTCGTGTCCGACTCTTTGCGACCCCATGGACTGTAGCCTACCAGGCTTCTCCGTCCATGGGATTCTCCAGGCAAGAATACTGGAGTAGGTTACCATTTCCTTCTCCAGGGGATCTTCCCGACCCAGGGTTCAAACCCGGGTCTCCCGCATTGGAGGCAGACGCTTTAACCTCTGAGCCACCAGGGAAGCCCCTGGAGGGGTTAGCCATTCCCTTCTCTAGGGGACCTCCCTGAGCCATGGATAAAACCCACGCTCTCTTGCATTGCAAAGAGATTCTTTGCTATCTGAGCCACTTCGTTAAGTGGTATAAAATTCATAAGCTTTATTCTCACCCAAACACTCCAAGAACAAAGCTAGTGTCAAAAGCTAAGCTCTACTAAAGCAGAGATAAGGTGCACACTCCTGAAGCAAAGGAAGACTCCTTGTCTGCACATGTGCAGGAAGGCTTCTTGGGAGTCAAAAAGGGAGGGGCCCCCATAGTAATTGTGGACTTGCATCCATAGGCCTCTGGGGTGGGACCCATCTTAGCAAAAAGTTGTTGGCACATCTTGATGAGCGTCATTGGACCAATCAGGTGTGAAGAAAGAAATAAGATAATTGGCCGAAGGCAAACAAAGACCCTGAAGGACTGTCCTATATAACTGATTTAAAAGTGAAAGTGAAGTTGCTCAGTCGTGTCTGACTTTTTGTGACCCCATAAACTGCAGCCCACTAGGCTCTTCCGTCCATGGGGTTTTCCAGGCAAAAATACTGGAATGGGTTGCTATTTCCTTCTCCAGGAGATCTTCCTGACCCAGGGATTGAACCCAGGTCTGTGAACCGTGAACTTCCAGATGTTCAAGCAGGTTTTAGAAAACGCAGAGGCACCAGAGATCAAATTGCCAACATCCGCTGGATCATGGAGAAAGCAAGAGAATTCCAGTAAAACATCTATTTCTGCTTCATTGACTATGCCAAAGCCTTTGACTGTGTGGATCACAATAAACTGTGGAAAATTCTGAAAGAGGTGGGAATACCAGACCACCTGACCTGCCTCTTGAGAAACCTATATGCAGCTATTGTTTTTAATTTTCCAATTTAGAAGCAGACTGTTGCCATGGTTTAAGGACATTAGGATGGCACAAGTCTAACAGAGTTTTTGTATAAGCAGAATGAGCTTTTACATGTCTACAAACCCGACAATTGGATTAATTTCTAAAACTAGCATAGGATCAGGCCTATGGTAGAAAAGCATTTGATTTATATGCAGAGGGCTAAGAAGTCAAGAAAACATTATAAATGATCATACGAATCAGATCCAGCATCTTGGGCAAGCTGTCTACCTCTGATGTCATCGTCTTCTCATCCTGGTGGAGTGTAGTTTCTTCTGAAAAAAGTCCTTCCATCCAGGTTGGAGACAGTCCTTTAAATTATGCCCTTTGTTTTTTTTTTTAGTCCTGGTTGCAGGTCACGAGGCATCTGATCTTCATCCAAAGATAGATCACTGAGATAAGCTTCAGAAACAAACTTAGGGTGTTCTTTAAGAATTCAATTAAATTTTACATTAATATCACATAACAGCAAGGAACTATCCAAGAAATGAGTCTTACTACCTCCATTGGTAGACTGCCACTAACAAACTGGGATTTAACATTTATTGAAACATCATTTTCTCCCTAAAATCACCCTCATTTTTACCAAATATAACCAAATTAAGACTTGTTTAAAAAATAGATCTGTTCTCAATAAACTTGACCTGATTATTTATATAACCATAGCAAGCTGCTGACCTTCAACACCCCCTGAAAGAAGTTCAGGGTGAAAATCAGGAATGAGGCACTCTGTGCTCTGAAAAGAAAAAAAAAAAAAAAACCGGCAGAACAAGCCTTCAGATAGTTAGATCTTTTCAGAAAAAGGTTTTGTGAGTTCCAATTCTTGCATCTTCTCATACCTAGAAAAACACTGACGTCATTAATGGTGAAATCTGTTTGGCTATTGAAAAAAAAAATTTTTTTACAATTAAAAGTCAAAATAGAGTAGCTATGGTTCAGACATCCTGAGAAATAACTATTTCCCAGATATCCTGAAAAATGATATTACGGGTGTGATTTCAGATTAGACACTGTGACCTAATGTAGAACTTAATGCTCCTGTAATGCATTTTTGCTTCTGTACTTTGCTTGCTGCTCGTAAAACCAAAGTTACTCCATTTTAAGATAAGGTTGTTTTTAAGTAAAGATTCCTAAAATTGTTTTTGAAAAATAAAATAAAATAGATGGAAAAAAAAATAAAATAAAATAGATGGAAAAAAAAAAAAGAAACCTATATGCAGGTCAGGAAGCAACAGTTAGAACTGGACATGGAACAACAGACTGGTTCCAAATAGGAAAAGGAGTACGTCAAGGTTGTATATTGTCACACTGCTTATTTAACTTATATGCAGAGTACATCATGAGGAACGCTGGGCTGGAAGAAGCACAAGCTGGAATCAAGATTGCCGGGAGAAATATCAATCACCTCAGATATGCAGATGATACCACCCTTATGGCAGAAAGTGAGGAAGAACTAAAGAGCCTCTTGGTGAAAGAGGAGAGTGAAAAGGTTGGCTTGAAGCTCAACATTCAGAAAACAAAGATCATGACATCTGGTCCCATCACTTCATGGGAAATAGATGGGGAAACAGTGGAAACAGTGTCAGACTTTATTTTTGGGGGCTCCAAAATCACTGCGGATGCTGATTGCAGCCATGAAATTAAAAGACTCTTACTGTTTGGAAGGAAAGTTATGACCAACCTAGATAGCATATTAAAAAGCAGAGACATTACTTTGCCAACAAAGGTTCATCTAGTCAAGGCTATGGTTTTTCCCGTGGTCATGTATGGATGTGAGAGTTGGACTGTGAAGAAAGCTGATGGCTAAAGAATTAATGCCTTTGAACTGTGGTGCTGGAGAAGACTCTTGAGAGTCCCTTGGACTGCAAGGAGATCCAACCAGTCCATTTAAAGGAGATCAATCCTGGGTGTTCATTGGAAGGACTGATGCTAAAGCTGAAACTCCAATACTTTGGCCACCTCATGCGACGAGTTGACTCACTGGAAAAGACTCTGATGCTGGGAAAGGTTGGGGGCTGGAGGAGAAGGGGACGACAGAGAATGAGATGGCTGGATGGCATCATCGACTTGATGGACATGAGTTTGAGTGAATTCCAGGAGTTGGTGATGGACAGGGAGGCCTGGCATGCTGTGATTCATGGGGTCGCAAAGATTCGGACACGACTGAGCGACTGAACTGACTGACTGACTCCCACGTTGTAGGCAGATACTTTACTCTCTGAGCTACCAGGGAAGTCATGCAGATTCATGTCAATGTATGGCAAAACCAATACAATAATGTAAAGTAATTAGCCTCCAATTAAAATAAATAAATTTAAAAAAAGAAAATAAATCACCTCCTTATTGTGTTCTCATTCAGGATGCCTGCACTCTTCTGCAGGTGTGCATCTCTGCCTAGCTTCTCACTTACTGCACTCCTCCTCATTATAGAAGATGCTTGTATCCTTTCTCTCTGGGTATGTATCTCTGCCCTACTTCTGAGTTAGATAAACAAACTCTTTTCCTGTGTGCTGCCCCATACTTTGTGCTGTGTCTTTAATAATAAACTTCATACCTATTTTTAGTTTTTGCTTCCTTGAAACATTCTTGCTTTCAGACAGGGGCAAGAGCCAGGGCCACTTTGCTTCTAGCCTCTAGCCCCTGATGGTTTGGTCTCTAGGGATTCCTAGTTTTCCTCCAGGTTACCCAGGTTTAATCCCTGGGCAGGGAACTAAGTAAGATCTCTTTTCAGGACTGCTCAACTGCAGAGATCATTACATTCCTCTCCCTTTTTCCAACTTGTATTAATATTTAAAAAATTAATCTCAAGTCAAAGCACAGTCCTATTAAATTCCACCGTTGAGTGCATGACATTCATCTCTCCTGACTTTTCAGGGAATATGTCCTATTCAGTGCTCAGTGACAGAGCGCTGAGCATCTCCCATGTGCCATGAACTTTCTAGGACCTGAGAGAAACAGTGAACCAGAGACTTGAAGCAAAAGAAGAATGATGTAAGTCTTGTATTGCAGTAACTCCATAGATAGCACTGGTATTCACTGATGTAGAAAATATTGAGGAAGTCAGGATAGGGGGAGGGGAAAGCTAAGAGTTTCATTTGGGTGCTTTTGTATTTTAAGTTATCTATTTGACATACAAATGAACACATTTGTCTGGAGAAGTTCAAACTGAATTTATTGAGAGACACTGGAATTACACGCAGACAGAGTATGAAAAGATTCATGAAAAGATTCACAAGTGGCATTGAGGGCCTCTGACATTTCACAGTTACATGAAGGGGACTCAGCTAAGAAAACTTAGAAAGAGCATCAAGAATCTAAGATGAAAACCTGAATCTGGTGAGTAAGTTGTTCTGGACTCGCTGAGTCCAGATGATTTGAGAATTATCACTTAGAGTTTAGCATCTCTGTGGGCCTAACCCAGATTTCAGATGACGGGTAATAATATTATTCAAGTGTTTCAAGATTTTTCCTAAAATCTCATTAATCCAACAGGCATATTATAAATAATTTATAAGAATGGCTAATATTTGAGAGCTTAATTAGAAATTATAGTCCTTTACAATGCACACTCCAGGAGCAGAGAAAGAATTTAAGATGGTGGAATACAAATCATTCATTAAGAAATAAAGTAGGCCAAGCTGTAATTAACACAGCCAATTGAATACATTCCATAACTAATGACCTAGTCTAATAGCTAACCAGAGCAGTTACTCTATTTAGAAATGTATATGTAATCTTTACTTTTAAATCTGAGTTTAATGTTTAGATACTGCTCTACCTGACCAAATAATGCAAATTTTATCGTGCCTTGTAAGTAGCTGCTACTGCTAAGTCACTTCAGTCATGTCCGACTCTGTGTGACCCCATAGACGAAAGCCCACCAGGCTCCCCCATCCCTGGGATTCTCCAGGCAAGAACACTGGAGTGGGTTGCCATTTCCTTCTCCAATGTGTGAAAGTGAAAAGTGAAAAGTGAAAGTGAAGTCGCTCAGTCGTGTCCGACCCTTAGCGACCCCACGGACTGCAGCCTACCAGGCTCCTCCATCCATGGGATTTTCTAGGCAAGAGTCCTGGAGTGGCTTGCCATTGCCTTCTCCGCCTTGTAAGTAGAGAATAGAACTAAATAAATACTGTTCTCTGCTTATTTTAATTGATAAATTCCCAAAATTTTTGAAGCCTGACTAAAATGGAAGTTTTGTTTTATTTACATAGAATGAGTGTATCAACAGCAACAAATACATTTTATTTCTGTCATCAAACAAGATATTGCAGAAGGAAAGGAGAGGTCAAGATGACATAGCAGGAAGGCTATGAGCGTATCTCTTTTATGAACACACCAAAATGACAACTATTTACAGAGAACCTCTTAGTGAGAACAACCTGAAGACTAGCAGAAATAAATGATGTAAAGAAAAGCTACAATGAAATGGGTAAGAGGAGAAATCACTCGAACTGAAGTGAAAAAAGAATTTTTAAAAAATTATGACTGGTTAAGAGAACTCTGAGACAACACTGAGTCTACTAATATTCATATTAGCAATCCCAGAAGGAGAAAACTGAGAGAAAGAAACAAAGAATATTTTTGAAGACACACTAGCTAAAAACATTAAGTAAACTGACACCTGAATCCAATAAACACAGAAAGCTGGAAACATGATCAAGGCAAAGAGGGTTATACCAAGATACATTTTAATTAAAATGGCAAAAGTTAAGCATAAAGACAAAATATTAAAAGCAGTAAGGGAATGTGATGTTATAAATCAATTATCATCAATTAAATTTTCTTTAATTAAAAAAAAAGCAGTAAGGGAAGTCACAAGCTACATACAAGGGAACTCCCATTAGATTATCAACTGATCTATAAGCAAAAACTCTGCAAGCCAGTCCATGCCCCTCAAGTTCCCTGATAGAACAGGGACACTGGCTTTGGTGAGACCATTATCAACTCTGCCTGCATGACTCTGGGCTTAAGTGTCTCTGGCTTACACAACTTTCCTGTGTTCTCACCTGCCCTTCTGATCAGAAGGGTCCAGAAGATACTCTCCACAGCAAGTGGGGTTGTATCTCAGTTTCCTTCCCTGGGCCAGATGGAGAAGGACCACAATACCTCTACCATTTGGGAAGGGCCAAGAGCTACTACTCTCAGCCTTGGCTATGAATTAATCTCCCTTCCTGATCATAGCCACAGAACCCTCCATGTGTAGTACTAGTTTTGCTCTGGGGTTGATCAATACTGCATACTCACTTCTTGGCTTTTGCATTGCTGGTTACACAGCTTCCAGAGGCTTTTACCAGTCCTTCTGGCCAGATGCAGCCAGAGACAGTCTCCTCAGTAAGTGGGGCTATGACTCAGCTCCATACCAGTGTATGGGCAAACTAGGTTCCACGCTTGGCAAATTTCCTCCTTTGAAGATTTGAAGCAGGCAGATCTGCATCCTAATGAGCTCTCTTGTCAGAGTCTACCACCAAGGTGGTTCTGCACATGAGCAAACCCACTTGTTGGGATTACTATTTGGGCACCACAGGTATAGACTCAGTCTGCCAAGATCCATGTACTGGTTGTTGCAAGCCCCTATTTCTCTTTTCTGTCACAGTCAGATTCCCAGTGGTTGAGCTCTGTAGACCCCTATAATTCCCATGGGGCAAGACCAGAGTAGAGAGAAAATGAAAGACAACCAAAGCAGTCGCTCAGTTGTGTCTGACTGTGACTCCATGGGCTGTAGCCCACCAGTCTCCTCTATCCATGGAATTCTCCAGGCAAGAATACTGGAGTGGGTTGTCGTTCCCTCATCCAGGGGATCTTCCCTCACTGGGGATTGAACCTCATCTGTTGCATCTCCTGCATTGGCAGGCAGGCTCTTTACCAATTAAGCCACCAAGGAAACTCAGGGTAGGGACTCCCACAAAGCAACCCACAGTGCTGGGGGTGCTGGTTGTCTCCCCGGGCTCTCTTTTCCCACTAGAGGAACAATAGGTTCAGGGTAGATCTCCGTGTGTGGTGCTGCCCTGTTCTGTGAGAAGGGCAATGCAGTCAGTGTTCCTCTTAACTTTCTAATGCTATCTGTCTTGCTCTCTGTGGTGCAGGGGGCTTTCAGTCTGTTTCTCATGTTCTAGGATTCTCTCAGTCTTATCTTGTTCATAAATAGTTGTTAATTGCTCTTCTTGCAACGGGGAGAGGAGTCAGGAACAACCTTTATCTCCATCCTGGTGATGTCATTCCTGGAAGTTATTAAAGATAATTTTCCAAAAAGGAGAAAATCATGGCTCTCATAAACATCTGAAATAAATGCTTAAAGGTTGTTTAACTCATTAATTAAATGAAGGAATCAAGTAGAATACACAAATAGAGATAGAACAGTTTTGTTTTTTAAATAAGGAGGCTGTCCCTTCAGACATTTCATTTGCATGTCTAGAGGCAAGAATTATTCTGCATTGGTGACATTTAACCTACAACTTGCAGAGTTGTAAAATAGCTCCTATAGAGTCAGCTTTAGATTACCCAGAAAGTTGTCCTATGCAGACAATGCACACTTTCCACTGAGGCACACACTTTCCCTACACAGCCCACACCTCAGGAATGCTCAGGAGTGAACCTAATTAGGATGCCATGTGGAATCCGCTGCCCTGCCTCTCCTCCTGTATCCCTTGGCTGAAGTGTCAGCAGGTGGCCGGTGCAGCAGTGAGCAGGTGTGATATTGAGTAGGTCTTGTCTGCCTGCCCACCATGCTTTAAAGAGGACAGGCTGGTGCCTGCAGGGTATGAATCCTTCCACAGAGACCCTCCAAAATCTGTGAGAAGCTCCTGGGGTCCCTTCACATGACAGATGTTTGAACAATTCCAGATGGCACATAAGAAGAGTTTCTGCTTGGAGGTCTGGTCACTGATATGGAAGAAAATTCTAATTCTTTCAGATATCAATCTCTCAAAAGAAGGCACCATACAGTTTCTCCCAGCATAACATCCTCATGCTGAATAAAGAAAACTACAGATGGGACTTCAGCGTGCAGAGAATATTAGCAGCAATATACCAATGCAAATGCATGATACAGCTATAAACTGCAAATGATGAGGTATAAAATATTCATATCCACGCAGATCACACAATGACCTCAGAATGAGGAGTCCTTCATTCCCCCAAGGTTTTATCACCAATGTCTAGGTCATGTGTTCAGAAGACATAGGATTTTTTTTAAAAAATCAGAATTATTAACACATATGTTCTGGGGGTGATGGGGGCATCAGTGTTAAAATTGTGCTTTACTTACCCTCTTCAGTACTGAGTTGCTAATCATTCTGTTAATAATGTTAAAACCAAGAAATAAAGGGGATTCATGAGAGAATGCCCTTTATCTGGATACCTATAGTTTTTCTGGAAGAAAATAAAATTATGTGTTTTGCTGATGGCTAGGAAAATATCAGAAATCATTCCAACAGAAAGGCTTTGTTCTAAATAAGCAGTGCCTTGTGACGAGGAAATTGATTACACAAACCTATGTTTAAATGATTTTAAACTCAATTATGTAAATAAGCCTAAGTCAATAATATGAGGTCTAGTAATGTAACGTGACCATTCCCTTGATGGTGGTCAGAGTCACAGACACATGGACACAATTCTGTTTGCAAGAGAAAATGGTTATTATGAACCCTATTTTACAGACCAAATTTAAAATGTAAATTCCCTCCTGGTGAGTGTGCGACTGAGTCAGAGGGAAAGGAAGCAAATCAGCTTTCACCTGTTTTTGAGAAAAAAAAAAGAATGAATTGGCATAAGTCAGGAAACAAAGGACAGGAAATACTTTTACAGTATTTTGTGGATGGGCAGCTTAGCATTACCAAGCACCTGCTGTGCACTGCCTCTAATTCTCTGACTTATGCAATCATTGATCTATCAAAAAAGATGCAGGTAGTCCAGAAGGGAGATAACTTTCTCTCTTTCAGAGGAGACATGAACCTTCAAAATCAACAGTAACACAAAGTTCTGAAGACTCTTTGCAGAACAGATGACAGTAAGAAAATGACTCCATGTATTTTGAAAGAAAGTAGATGAAAAAAGATGGAAATGATTATCAGAGTTTCTCAGCCTTTTTGGTCTGCCTTCTGGTTCTTCCCCCACATTTCTGTCCATCGTGCTGTGCTACATTTACCATCATTTCAGGTGGTTTCCATGTCTCTTTAGTGATGTTATTATCATGTGGATTCTCAGTAGCTTGAGAACTTGAGAAAAAGATTCTTCCAAATCATGTCCTGGCACCCCCACATTGGACATTTCAGGAATCACTCAGCTTCCTGGGGTCTTTACAGTCAATGACCTGGGCCATACATTTTTGAATGCATAGAATTATTAATAATTTTAAAAACTATACTGCTGTGATGCCTTGAATTCACACTATACCTTACTGTATTTGTCTGCATACTTAGCTCAGTTGGAAAGCATCTACTGATTCTACCTACTACAATGAATTATAATTGCCTCTTTCTGTGTCTATGTACAGTTCTTTACAAACTAAACTTCCACTAAATACGAATTATTAAGATATGTGCTTGAGGGTATAAAATAATGAATTCTACTGCATATGCCCTGCTCATCCACCTTTAAACATATTCTTCAAAGAGCACATGAAGTGATAGAATAAACCAGGAATAACTCTAATACATAATTTGTGCTAGATCAGATGCCAGATGATATTAAATAACAGGTGATGTTAAAAACCAGAAATATAACAAAATTAAACCTAACATAGGAAATGTATTTTCCTAATTCATAGGAAAATATCATTCTTCAATGTTAGTAGTAGAGCACTTTTGTCAATATCACAAAGTGTCAGAAACCAGGAGAAACAGAGCAGGTGTTTGCAGGAGGACCACTGACCTAGTCCAACCACAAAACACACTAGAATGCATGTTTCCTAAATCGTAGTGTAAGGACTCTGATGAACTGCTCTTCTCGGAAAAAACAAAAGCAAAATACCAATCAGACATTTGAATTGAACTATTTTTGAGCTCTGAAAATTAATCAAGCCACAGAACAATCACCTATGCAACAGAAACTACTAAACCTTTGTACCATGATTATATTTGGAGTATTTGGTGGCTCAGTGGTAAAGAATCTGCCTGTCAGTGCAGGAGATGCAGGTTCAGTCCCTGGGTCAGGAAGATCCCCTGGAGAAGGAAATAGCAACCCAATCCAGTATTCTTGCCTGGGAAGTCCATGGGCAGAGGAGCCTGGTGGACTATATTCCATGGGGTTGCAAAAGAGTCAAACATGACTTAGCAACTAAAACAGCTCCCCTTCTCCCCCACCCAGACCCAGCTCAGTGGCATAATAGTCATTGAGAGTCACACAGCCAGTGGTGAGGACAGACTTATTTTGGAGGTTCATTTAAAACTACACTTCATTTTCAAATACACTGTCAAAATTTTCTCTAAATGTCCAGCTTTATAGAACATTTCTATTTCCAGGCTTTTTCAACCGTTTTCTTAAACACAGAGCTCAGATCAAAAGGGAGAAGGAAGCAGAGGCTATGTCCTATCCCTAGTGTATTCCAAAAAGCATAGTCAATTTTAGGGACATTGCAGCTGCCTAGGTCTATTATTTCAGTTGGGACAAACAAAAACCTAGCTGGGATTTTTAAAGGAAGATCTGGAAAAGAAGATAATCATAAGGACTATTAAAATATTCACATATTTCTGAGTATCTAAAAAGCTGAGTACATGTACAATACTGTGTTCATGCCCAGCAGAGACCTGGGAAAGGATAAGAAACCAATCATTCAACCCGGAGACACTGCACAAGCAGGAAATGAAAGCTAAGGCTGCCTTGTAAACCACTTGAAATTTGAAGGTAATCCTTCTCATGTCGATACCCTTGGCAAAGAATGGAAGACGTACAAATACAGAATTTAAGGAAGTCTTATAGCTCTTTGGCTAACCAATAAATAACACTAAGCATCAGTGGCCCCTAGGAATTCAAGCTTCATATAAAAACAAAAACTTCTTTAAAAAAATGTGAGAAGAGAACTTAGAGGCCACACACTCCTGGGAATATAGAATCAATATAATTAGTTCAGAAAAATACCTAGATAAATAAGCAACAATGAGAAAAACAAAAACAATAACAACAGAAATCTTTTGACAGTAAGAAATTCATGGAAGAATAAAGGGTTTGATTCCAGACTTGTTACAATATATTATCTGTAAGGTTCAGTTTCAGCAAAAATTACAAAACATGCAAAGAAAGTGGATAAATAGAAGAGAAAAATCTTCTGATATGACCTAGTTGTTGGAATTAGCAAACAAAAGTATACAATTGGCTATTACAAATACATCCAAAAACTGTAAACCAAGCAAATTGCATCTAAATAATTGAAAGTACGAAAATAATATCTCACTTAATTGAGAAATCAGTAAGGACATAGAAATTATAAATAAGAACTAAAAGAAATTCCCTGTACAGTTACAAATTCACCAGAAAAATTTTATAATCAATTTAAACTGGAAGAAGAAAGAATAATTAAACATGAAGATAGATTAAGTGAGATTATTTAATCTAAGGAGCTGAGAAGAAGCAAGAATGAGTAAAAATGAAACGAGTCTCAAAGAGATGTGGGCATACTCTTAAGTACACCAACACATGCATAATAAGAATTCCAGCAAGAGAAAAGAAAGAAAAAGTACAGAAAAAATTATTGAAGAAATAATGGCTGAAAAAACACATCAAATATGATCTAAAATATCTACACATGCAGGAAACTAAACAACCTCCAAAGAGAATAAATTCAAAAAGTTTTACACATCGACCTAGACTAGTCAAATTTATTTGTCCCTAATTGTTTATTAAAGGTTTTTAATGATAGCTGACAATGTCTTTGTCAGATAATTCTAACACCTCTGCCACCTTGGTCTTGGGATTTACTCATTGCTTTTTCTCATTTAGTTTGGGATCTTCCCTCATTCTTGGTATGATGAGTGATTTTCTACTGAAATGGAACATTTGGGGTATTATATTTATAAGAATCTTCATCTTTAAACCTCCTGTTTTAGCTCACTTATTTTCACACTGGTCCTGTAGAGGAAGTGGAGAATACCAGCTTAATTCTGCCAGGTCAAGCAGGAGTACTTCCACTCTGCCTGCTTGACCCTGGTGAGGGATCTTTGTTACTCCTAGGCAGTGTTCTTGCCTAGAAAATCCCAGGGATGGGGGAGCCTGATGAGCTGCCATCTATGGGGTTGCACAGAGTCAGACATGACTGAAGCAACTTAGCAGCAGCAGCAGGCAGGGTTAGGGGTTTTGACTCTCCAGTTGGGTCTCTAAGATACCTCCCTTGCTTGGACAGGTAGAAGTATCTTGTGACTTCTCTCCCTATGGCCTCAACAACACTGCTGGGAGCAGGCAGTATCCTTGTTGACAAAGGCTGGTAGGGAAAGTACTGACTATCCACCAGGCCTCTTTTGCCATCAGCCCTGTAGGGGCATCTTATGACTGCAGGATGGAGGTAAAAATTCACTCTCCTTAGAGTCTTCCATGATACCGGCTGTTTGGGAAAGAAAGTGCTGATGGTATAGTCAAACTTTTCTGACACTAAGCTGGTGGGGAGCGTGAACTTGGGTAATTCATTATGGCTTTGCGAGGGTAGAAGTCTAGGATCTCCACTTGACTTTTAGTAGTTTGAAAATAAGACTACAAGTTTTTCAGTGGTGTTGCCTGAAGTAGAGAAGCTCCTGTCTAAACTTTTTGTGTCTTGTGGACTGCCCCTTCCTGTGTCCTGTGGCTAGAGAGAGGACATTTGGGTGGGGGTATGTTTTAATTGTGGTAATAAAAAGCACAATATAAAGTGTCCTGTGATTCAGATTCAGTAGTTTTAAGTATATCCACCTTGTAAAACAGATCTCTGAACATTTATCTCTTATAAAACTGAAACTCTATACTCATGAAAAAATTCCCTGTTCCCCTCTCCCTCAGTCCATGGTAACTACCATTATAATTTCTGTTTCTATCAATTTAAATACTTTTGTTTCTCATATACATGGAAATATACAGCAGTTATTTTTTTGTGACCGGCTTATATGACTTAGCATCATGTCCTCAAGATTCATCCATCTTGTAATATATGACAACATTTTTCAATGATACTAAATTTTTGAAAAGATCAAGTTTTAACTAGATTATGTAAGAAAGAACAGAGAATACTCAAACAAATATAATTGGAAATGAAAAAAGGGACATTACAACCAATGCTGAAGAAATGAAAAGGGATGAATACTAGAAATACTATAGAATACTATGAAAAGTTGTATGCTAATAAATCGGATAACCTAGAAAAAATGGAAAATTTTCTAGAAGTTCACAATTTACCAAGACTGAGTCATGAAAAGCTAGAAATTTTACACAGACCAATAACTAGTAAGGAGATTAAATCATTAATCAAAAACCATTCAACAATGAAAAGCTCAAGACCATATGGCTTCACTGGAGAATCCCACCAAACAATTAAAGAAGAATTACCACTAATCTTCTGAAATTCCTTCCAAAAAATTGAACAGGATGGAGCATTTCCAAGCTCAATCCAAGAGAGCAGAATTACCATGATACCAAAGCCAGATAAAGAAAACTACAAGAAAAGAAAATTATAGACCAATAACCCTGATGAATGTCAATGCAAAAACCCTTAACAAACTGCTAGTAACCTGACTATGCCGAAGCCTTTGACTGTGTGGATCACAATAAACTGGAAAATTCTGAAAGAGACAGAAATACCAGGCCACCTGACCTGCCTCTTGAGAAACCTATATGCAGGTCAGGAAGCAACAGTTAGAATGGGACATGGAACAACAGACTGGTTCCAAATAGGAAAAGGAGTACATCAAAGCTGTATATTGTCACCCTGCTTATTTAACTTATATGCAGAGTACATCATGGGAAACGCTGGGCTGGAGGAAGCAGAAGCTGGAATCAAGATTGCCAGGAGAAATATCAACAACCTCAGATTTGCAGATGACACCACCCTTATGGCAGAAAGTGAAAAGGAACTAAAAATCCTCTTGATGAAAGTGAAAGAGGAGAGTGAAGAAGTTGGCTTGAAGCTCAACATTCAGAAAACTAAGATCATGGCATCTGGTCCCATCACTTCATGGCAAATAGATGAGGAAACAATGGAAACCATGACAGACTTTATTTTTTGGGCTCCAAAATCACTGCAGATGCTGATTGCAGCCATGAAATTAAAAGACACTTACTCCTTGGAAGAAAAGTTATTTAACCTAGACAGCACATTAAAAAGCAGAGACGTTACTTTGCCAACAAAGGTCCATCTAGTCAAGGCTATGGTTTTTCCAGTGGTCATGTATGGATGTGAGAGTTGAACTGTGAAGAAAGCTGATCGCCGAAGAGTTGATGGTTTTGAACTGTGGTGCTGGAGAAGACTCTTGAGAGTCCCTTGGACTGCAAGGAGGTCCAACCAGTCCATCTTAAAGGAGATCAGTCCTGGGTGTTCATTGGAAGGATTGATGCTAAAGCTGAAACTCCAATACTTTGGCCACCTCATGCGAAGAATTGACTCATTGGAAAAGACCCTGATGCTTGGAGGGATTGGACGCAGGAGGAGAAGGGGACGACAGAGAATGAGATGGCTGGATGGCATCACTGACTCGATGATATGAGTTTGGGTGAACTCCAGGAGTTGGTGATGGACAGGGAGGCCTGGCGTGCTGCGGTTCATGGGGTTGCAAATAGTCGGACACGACTGAATGACTGAACTGAACTGATATGTAATTACCATGTTAATAATATTAACAGTTCATTTGAATATTAACAGACTCACCATCTTATTGACATATGTTATTCATTCTTTTTAAAAATCCACACTGGTTTAGTCACACATTTAACTCTTTATGCACTTCTTTCCTTCTTGAGTCTCACACCTTACAGTTGCTAGGAATGCCTTCTTCATGCTTGTCTTACACCCTTCGTTGCCATTCAGTATGGAAGCCAATGGCCAGGAGGCAGGAGATAGAGGCAGGCCCCAGGCTAAACAGTTTCTTCCCTGTGGACAAAAACTCCATGACAGCAGAAACTCCACAAAAGCAGAATGATGGAGGAGGCTGAGTCTTCCAGAAATAGAAGACCATATATTCCTCATTTTCAAACTCAAGGATATCTCCCTGACTATACATGTACAGAAAGGCTCCTTGGAGGTCAAAAAGGGAAGGGGCATCATTTCATAGTAAATGATGTCAACTACTCATAAGCCGCCTCCCTGGAATCCATATTGGCTAAGAGATGAGCACAAAAAGAGGTTCCTGAGATAAACCAAATATGGCCTCAGGAACAGACAAATCAAAATGATTGGCTAAAGGAAACTCAGAAGAAATGCCCAATAAAAGTGATTTAAACTACTTTGAGAGCTCAACTCTCTCTTTCTCTGAGTCTGCCCATATGTTTATCCACATGTACTACACTCTTTTTTCCTCCTAATAAATACTTTACTTCTTTCACTGCTTTCTTTGTAGGAATTCTTTTTCTGCAAAGTCCAAAGGCCAGGGCCTTGTCACTGACCACTAGTTTAGTGGCTAGGATTTGGAGCTCTCACCACTATGGCCTGGCCTCAATCTCTGCCTGAGAACCAAAGCCATGCTTCAAGCCACTGTAGGCTGAGGCCATCTGACATCAGCCACATGTGGTTATTTAAATTAACAATAATTAGCATTAAACAAAATTAAAATTTAGTTCCTAAGTTAAAGTGTTTTTAGATAAATCAGGTCCTGCTGCTTACCTCTTATAAAGTCAAACTCATAAATGCTTCTGGTAGAAAGAAGAGTTGTTCTTGATCAGAATGCCAGCAATCTGAGGAGATGGTGGATTCAGTGTCCTCAATAATCTACCTCTGAAGAGTCTGCTTAGCCATCAACATTTTGAAGGAAAGGTCGGAAGTAATCTCAGTTAATCACTGAGATAGGGGGCCAGAGTCATCGCCATCCCCCACTGTATACAGGCTTGTAGAATTCTTATGATCTTCCTCTAAATGTCTTGTTCACAGAGTTTGGTCACAGAGCTTGTTTTGGAGATTACTGAAGGGGAAGCTAAGGAAGAGACCCAGTCATCTGTAAATTACTTATTCTTCATTCCTAGTTCTTCTAATCTACAGAAAGAACAAGGCAAGGTATTGTGTGATTAAAAGACTTAAAAGATGTGCACAGGCCAGAGATATGTAGGACATAGAGGTGCCTAGTTAAAAGTTAGTTACTATATAGCTTTGCTAAAGTGGCAAGGAAAACAGCTTCCTGCTGAGGGTGGTTTCCTGGCAAGGGGTGGTTTCCTGGGAAGGGCTGCTTTCAAGAGTAACCATATTCCATATGTTCAAGAGCCACACGTGGCTGGTAACTACTTTTCTATCCTCATAGAAATTTCTACTGGGCAGTGAAATCAATTAAAATTTCATTAATGAGACTCTAAATGAGACAGACTTGCTCATCTTTTTGTTTATCCAAAATATCTTTACTTTGCCCCTCCTTTTTCAAAATCTTCTGAGTATAGAAATCTAGATTGAATGCCTACGTTTGCGTACAAGAGAGTGGCTGGTGCTTGAGTAATCATGCAGCTTAGAAATATGATCCTCATGTCAGCCCCCACGTGGTGGTGGGGGGGGATGCAGATTAGGGCCCAGTCCTCACGTGTCCTCACTCCTGTCACTGCATTTCTCCTGATGTGGAGCACCATACCTGTACTTCTATTACTTCTCAAGACTCAATAGGTGTGTAAGTACGTGCTCTGTCACTTCAGTCAT
Organism: Moschus berezovskii; assembly: GCF_049115385.1. Lineage (NCBI taxonomy): Eukaryota > Metazoa > Chordata > Mammalia > Artiodactyla > Moschidae > Moschus > Moschus berezovskii. Next base: position 73,328,135 of record NC_142466.1, on the reverse strand, counting down.
GTCTGGCTCTTTGTGACACTATGGACTGTAGCCCACCAGGCTGCTCTGTCCAGGGGATTTTCCAAACAAGAATACCAGAGTGGGCTGCCGTGCCCTCCTCCAGGGGATTTTCCTGACACAGGTATCAAACCCTGGGTCTCTTACATCTTCTACATTGGCTGGCGGGTTCTTTACCACGAGTGCCATCTGGGAAGCTCAGACTTAGTAGGTATAACGCCCAAATGTTTCCAGCATGGAAAATGGCAAATAACTAGTTACTTTCAGTTGATGCAGTTTTCCCACAGGGTTTAAAATCTTTGAATCAACAACTCATATTGAAAAAATAGCCAAATAATGATTTAAATTTCCATTTCAGACTCCTTGATATATATGTGTGTGTATATATATATGTATATATAAAGCTCAAACTAACAATCAAAGCAGCCAAAGCAATAAATTATAAAAGCACCTACAGTGTGCAATGGGCTGCACTAAGCCTTTTACATAGGTTAGTTAGCTTTTTGCTAGCCCATAATTAGCCTGAAACTGTTAGGTAGGAAGTTAGGCATGAGCAACCAGGGGTGGCCTAGCTGAAAAGGATGCAAGCTGATCTCTAAAATCTCAACCCAGATACACCCCTTTGGGGCCCAAGAGAGTTCATAGACATGCTACAAAATAACCACAGAGACTTTTACAATTCCAGAGCATGTACCCTAGGCACACAGTGGATACAAAATAACCACAGGGGCTTCTCCAACTCAGGCACATGCATTCTTGATGCACAACTGTGTCTGTCCTCAAGTGAATTTAGGGAGCCCAGAGCTCATTAAGGGTTCATAAATATTCTATACAGTATATACCTCTGATTATTATAATAGACTGGATTATGGGAAAGACATGCACAATAGAACCTGTTGTTATGTAACTTGCAACTGTCGATCAAAACTGTCAGTCCACACCCGGCTAGATGAATATGTAAAAACCCTGTCTTGAAAGGCCTCTTGCTCACCTTTCCAGTGCCAGTGCCTTTCTTGGCTTGGCCCATCTCTCCCTTGAGGTGTTCCTTTTGTCCCTGCCTCAATAAACTTGTTTTTGCAACAAGTAAGACCTCAGATTCTTCTTTGTATCCTTACCAAGAACCAAGGTCCACAGAGAGGAACCCTTCAAACTTCACTCTCCCCAAATCCACTAACAAAATTGGGATAATTACTTTAAATTGATTACCTTAAAATATTCTTTCCAATCTTGTCTCCAAAGTGCTCAGACAATCCTATCTTCCCACAGTATACATGAGAAACATTTTCATATGTACCTTATTGTTTTTATTTGGGTTTCCAATAATTTACTAAATGGAAAGAGAACTCCTTGAGGGTAGCTAATTTCATGTCTTAGAGAAAAGCAAGACATGATGGAACATCACGTTGCTGACAGAAAGCAAGGATCGTTTTAAAAAAATGTCTGGAAGAATGATGGAGTCAGGGGACTCGATACAGTTGGATCAGCCAAGAGAGAATACCAATTATCATAGTAATTACAGGTCTTTGAAACAAGTTGAGACTGTAAGATCCATTAAATGAAAGTTTGATATTATGGAGATAAAATATATCTGTTTTTCTGAAATTATTGTACAAATAATTCTAATTAGGGTTAGAATAAAAATCAATAATTTTTCTCCTTAATTTAGTTGTTCTCTGTATTTAAGAAATTTTTATAGGCTTATGTGTAGCAGTAGGAAAGGCTGAATAAATGGAATTATGATAAGTTTTCTTAAAAAGTAATTTCTGCCCCCAAAACAGAGGTTCTAAAATTCACACAAATTAACTAAATAGATATCAGGTCAAACAGCATGGCAAGATAATTAATTCATAATCTCTTCACAGATCCTGAAAGATAAAGCCAATGCACATCCTGGCCAAGAATCCTTGGCTGGCAGATGAAAGCTTCCACCCTGGCTTGTTTGAGAGAATGTATTTTTATTTTAGGTGAAGCAAATTGTTAAATCCCCTAGAAGGTATGAGCATATGTTTTGCTGTAAACTTCAGCAAAGCAGATACATTGAAAACAAGACAAAAGAATATAAACCCCATTATCAATGGTTTTGTAATGGATTGGGTGTAAATGTTACCAAAATTTTCAAAACACTTCTTAATTTGAGTATTCTTTTTTTCTGGTTTTAAGGTTAATTTAAAAATTTAGGAGAAACTGACAGATTAAACATTCTAACTAATAAAATACTTAAGGTAATTTGATGATGGCTTTAGTCAGCTTGGTTTTATTTATAAAGCAATTTTTAAAGTAATTTTATTTATAAAACTAATATTTACAAACTAATTTATGTACTGCGTATTTGTGTATATGGTGTTCAGAAAAATTCTACTTGATGGATTCATATGTGGTTAAAATATTGAGAATTAAAGAAAACACCAGCATTTTCCATACACATAAAACATTCTGTTCTGTTCTGTTCAGTCGGTCAGTCGTGTCCGACGCTTTGCAACCCCGTGGACTGTAGCCTAGCAGGCTTCTCCATCTATGGGATTCTCCAGGCAAGAATACAGGAGTGGGTTACCATTTCCTTCTCCAGGGGATCTTCCCGACCCAGGGATCGAACCCGGGTCTCCCGCATTGGAGGCAGACACGTTAACCTCTGAGCCACCAGGGAAACATTAAAAACACAAATCTGACACCAGTAAGTCATGTGTGTGTGTGTGTGACTATGCAAGTGTGTTTTTAGGCTGAATAGTTTGAATTTTGTATTTTTAGACATATAAATCATATCTTCAAACAAAAGAGAAATCTAGCCATGGACTATATTTACTTGCTGTAGAAAATGAGAGCAAGTCAACTGTTGGAAGTGTCAAAACCTGCATTCTACTGTCCATCAGTAATTTATTATCTGTGTGATACTTATCTGAGCAATGAAAGCCCTTGTGCTGCAGGTTTTCTGATCTGTAAAGAAGATAATTATAAATATTTTACGCTATTGATTGGTTTTAAGAATTAAAGTCAAAGAGTAGTGATACAAAGTACTACATTCAGCTATAGATGCTCCATGTTAAGAAATTTCTTAAGTCTTGGTAGATTATAAGACTTCACTTTTCAAATCTAAAGGCAGGTTTAGATCTGAGAATTTACAAAGTCAATGATAAACTCTGAATCCAGCATCTCATCCTCCTGTAACAGAGAAAAACAAATCCAGCTCTGTATTAGATCTGTTCCTTTGTGCTCTGTTGGCTGTGCTTTAATCACTGGCTCTGCATCTTTTGTAAAAAGATGCTTCCTATAGCCTGAAATACACAGGATAGCATATATTCTCATGGTTCTGACCTTAAAGAATATAACACTTATCCATTTATATAGAGATAAAAAGTTGCAGAGTAGAGAATAATATTTGTATTGCTAGAGGTTTAAAGGAACATCATAACCTGACCTACATAAGGAGTTTCAAGAACAAAGGATTCTGACACCAAGAAGTTTGCAATAACTAACCATGCCCCTCCTTCAACTTGCCTTTAAAAATGCTTTCCTGAAACCCTTCAGGGATCTGGGTTTTTTTGGGGGGATGGGGGGTGGGGTGGGGGGTGGGAATGAGCCACCCATCTTCTTGCATGACCTTGCAATAAACCTCTCTCTGCTCCAGAACTTTGGTTTGTTTGGTCTTACTGGGCATTGGACACACAATCTTCTATTTAGTAATACTTAACGACAGAGAATGAGCTGGCTGGATGGCATCACCGACTCTGTGGGCATGAGTTTGAGTGAACTCCGGGAGTTGGTGATGGACAGGGAGGCCTGGAGTGCTGTGATTCGTGGTGTCGCGGAGAGTCGGACACGACTGAGCGACTGAACTGAACTGAACTGAACACTGGGTGGGGAAAGACCCCTGGAAGACGGCATGGCAACCCACTCCAATGTTCTTGCCTGGAGAATCTCATGGACAGAGGAACCTGGCAGGCTACAGTCCATGGGGTAAGAAAGAGTCAGGCACGCCTGAGCGACTAAGCAGAGCACAGCACACAACACAAATAATGATAAAATAAATGGAATATGCATCATTTTTCAGTCACAATCAAAGGTTGGCGAATGTATTGCATTACGAGTAATTTTGAAACAGAAGTTTCATAGTAAGTAGCAATTCAGCTTATTTCCCCAGCAATGTGATCTATGTATGATAAATCCTGCCATACACCTCAGTACACATACCTATCTTCCTAAAACAAAACCCATACTTGTACTTAAATTAAACCACATACTAAAGACTGATGTTCTGATGAAATTTGCAGCAGAAACTAGCAGAAGCTGCACCCATGAAAATTTGTACAGCAAAGCAAGGCTCAGGTAACCAGACTTAACTACAAATTAATGATGTTACTTTGGAAGAAGCAACTTAGACTCACTTAGAAAGCCTGCGAAGGGAGAGGTAAGGATCAGATGGAAGGATATTTGATGATTCTTCTGTCGATAGACAATCTCTATAATTCTGAGAATAAGATTTGTGTGTGTGTGTAAAAGCTCAATTCTTTCTCTGAATTTAAATTTGCTAAACCAGGGTTTATGAATACTTTCATCCTCTTGAAAAGTAGTAGTAGTATTTGCATGTATGTTTAGGTAGTCCAAAATTCTATCCCATTAATAATATTTTTGTTCAACTGAAGTAGTAAGTTATTTTCAATGTGCATAAAGTCTATCAATCTCCCTCAACCTGTAAACATACCCATGGGTTCCAGTTTGGCTGGAAATCAACCACCAAACACCAGATCCATGTCCCCCTCAACTTCGTGTGCAGGCCATTTCATGTCTATCACTTTCTTTTTATTCTTTCCTCCATGTTGCCATTTACCATAAGCCACAGTTAAAAAGGGAAAAAGACGGCCAGGATCTATTCAAGGCATGGAGGGACTCAATCATTGTTGTACGTGGATTACAAAACAGTAGATTAAGTAACCCACTAAATATGTTTTTATTTAACCTATGTCCATTTCATTCTCTTTGTTTAAAGCATGGTTTGACAATCCAACTGCATAGTTGCATTTAATGTATATTAGATGGAAAGTTGGAGAAGGCAATGGCAAGCCACTCCAGTACAATTGCCTAGAAAATCCCATGGATGGAGGAGCCTGGTAGGCTGCAGTCCGTGGGGTCGCTAAGGGTCGGACACGACTGAGCAACTTCACTTTCACTTTTCACTTTCACACATTGGAGAAGGAAATGGCAACCCACTCCAGTATTCGTGCCTGGAGAATCCCAGGGATGGGGGAGCCTGGTGGGTTGCCGTCTATGGGGTCACAAAGAGTCAGACACAACTGAAGTGACTTAGCAGCAGCAGCAGATGGAAAGTACTTCTATCATATTTGTCTTCTTTCAAGGTAAGGACTGTGATTATCATTTTTTACTTTCCAAAAATCCATTGAAAGCTATTATCTATCAAATGTTCTTTAAGAAAGCAAGTGAAAAAATTGTCCAGTGTTTACTTAGACAAATAGAATATAAATGCCCCAATATATTTGTCTAAGTTACTAAATAATACTGGGGAGGTAATATGGGGAGGGGTTCACTTCATAATGAGGTGAACAAGAATTCCTAAGTTCTCGTCCTAATAATGAGTGTTAGTTATATGCTATTTTCCTTTTCTATGTGAAAATAAAACTTGAGGACTTATTATCTTTGAACTGTCTGCAACTGACATCTGTATATATAATTAGTGCTCTAGAAACCGTTTGGGGAAAATCACATTTAACCAGTTTTGAGTACAAACATTCAACAAATAACTTACTGACTGTTAAATTGTGGTTCTCTGGCAAAGTTTTAAATATCTACATTTATAGGTATTTTAATTTGTGCATGAGTATTAAGTTGGTTCACTCGTGTCCAACTCTTTGTGACAATAGGGACTGTAGCCCACCAGGCTCCTCTGTCCATGGCCACGAATACTAGTATCACCATGTATCACCATGCCCTCATCCAGGGCATCTTCCTAGCCCAGGGCTCGAACCCACACCTCTTAAGTCTCCTGCACTGGCAGGTGGGCTCTTTACCACTAGTGCCACCTGGAAAGCCCCCATTTGTAGCAGTCAGTAAATATCAACTACTTTGTGTTTCACTTTTCATATGACAAGTTAAATACCATCATAAATAATATTAACAGATCACAGTATTCCCTATGTAGAGAATAAGTAGAGATAAAGGAATATACACACCAGTACAGAATGCATACATTCACACATTTTTTTAATATTTTAGGGGAGAAACAATATAATTTCATAATTCAAATTTCATTCAACTCTTAAAAATATTTTTCTAATTTAATTCAAAAGATTTTTTTCTTTTTATTAACAAATAAGCAGGAAAAGTTTACAAATCAGTCAGGGAATGTGGATGGTGCATCACCGAAATTCAGCAAAAATATTTTAAAGTTTCCCCTTTAGAAAAGTGATCAGAGTGCAGTGGATTTCACTATCTAGAAATCTGTAAAATTTCAGGTACCAAAGTGATGCATTCTTTTGGAACATAAGGTGATCGCCTGTTAAAGTTGCAGTGATTTAATGATGTTTACACTCAGCTATGTGTTTAATGGAGCCTATAATTTTTATGTTGAATCCTTCCCCAAACTACACAGACCTTTGGGAAAAGCCTACACACACCATTTACCAAAGTAGTCCTTTATATATTGCTATATTGAGATCCTAAACTTCTTTCATCATTTAAATAAACACCAGTATAGATACAGTATTATGGCAAATAGACTTTAAATTGGTCTCCATGATCTCAGCCTGTTAAGTCTTGATATAATCCCTCCCCATAGTATGTGTGGGACCTGTGACTTGTTCTAACCAATGTGTGTGCTTAGTCGCTCAGTCATGTCCAACTCTTTGTGACCCCATGGACAGTAGCCCACCAGGTTCCTCTGTCCTCGGGGATTTTCTAGGCAAGAATACTGGAGTGGGTTACCATGCACTCCTCCAGGAGGTCTTTCCAACCCAGGGATTGAACCCAGGTCTCTGCATTGCAGGCAGATTCTTTACCAGCTAAGACACCAGGGAAGCCCATGAATATTGGAGTGGACAGCCTATTCCTTCTCCAGGTTATCTTCCCGATCCAGGAATCGAACCTGGGTCTCCTGCATTGCAGGTGGATTCTTTAATCAGCTGAGCTACCAGGGAAGCCCTTCTAACCAACAGAATATGGCAAATTGGGGGATGTCATTCCTACGATCACATTTACCTTAAATAAGACTCCCTCTTGCTAGATACTTGCTCTAGAGTCTCTCCTCTACTAGCCTTGAAGAAGCAAGCTTTCATAAGTCCTCCAGCAGTAAGGAATGAAATGCTGTCAATAATCATAGGAGCAAGGAGGCAGATCCCTTCCTGACTGACTTTCCATATGAGAACACAGCCCTGGCAGACACTTGACTGCAACCTTGCAAAAGTCTCAGTAAATCCATGTCTAGCTCCTGACTCATAGAAACTGTGAGATAATAAATGTGTATTGTGGTAGCCTTTTATACCTTATAGAAAATTAATATAAGAAAAAATGTTTGAGAAAAAACAATACAGAGGATATCTTTTCCCATTCATTAAAAAGAACACAGAAAAGTAGGTATACACACAAAAGGTAATAGCAAGGCAAAATGCATCTATTTCCAGCTGATCTGTTTGTGGTCAAACTTAGTACCTGGCAGGCACATGGCAGGTGGGATATGGAGAGGGCAGTGCATTTTTATTATAACTGGCTTTTCAATGCAAACGGTGACATCATGTGACTATATAATGACCACTGCCACAAAAGTAGTTACTGGATAAATTTTCATAGTTAATATGATTTTTTGCTCTCCTAATATTCAAATATTCCCTACTTAAATGAACTAGCCAATTTGGGCTGCTTTTTGGAAATAGATCCTAGAATTTTGCCTGAAATGACAGATTTAGTTCAGATCATATAGCTTGCATTTTCCCTTAGCATAAGCATTCTTCCACTAATATTACAAATAGTAGCTAGGTAAGAAGGTAACTCAAGGAATGTTTTGCTAGATAAGCTCAAAATTTAGAAAGGGAAATGGAGAGATTTAGTTTAAAATATGACTTATTCCCTAATAAATGAACATACAGTCACAGGAAAGCAAAGAGTTGTTATAATCTCCAGAAAAAAGAAAAAAAAAACTCACAGGACTGCAAACAAAAGTGACCTAACCATCCCATACATAAAGGAAACAAATTTAGGATTATATTTCATTCAGATGTGGATGGGTACATTTCCAGTGTTAAATATGGAATTTATACATGGCACAAATTAAGTTAGAAAATAAATATTTCTGTAAGATTACTAGGTGATCCTTATTACAATTTACAAAGAATATAATGACAAATCACAAAGAAAAATAAGAAAATTATCACAGATTAAATCCTTTGCACATTTTTCTACCCATGAATTCTCTGTTCCACATCTGAACGCAATAGTAGAATTTCATAGCTGACATTCAACATTCATTTCATTATTAAAGTGTATCAAAACTGATTTAAAAGACACAAAAGGAAAAACAATCAGCCAAAAATATGTTTTCTCAGGTGTTTGGCCAATGGGCTCTGGTTCACAGGAATATGGAAATGCAGCTGAAGGCCATCTGAGAAGCACTTCCTGGTTTATAAATGTCAGCAAGTAATTGATAAAGGAAGCTTACTGTAGGTTTCCATGTAACACAAAACATTAGAGTCCAACGTTGATAAACTTCCATGTTGTATTTTTAAGAGAGTATGGCCACAGCTTGAATCCTTCTTCTCACTTAAAACCCGAAGTAATTATGTAAAATACATTTGCCTTTTAGAAGATCAAGTCAGAACAGTCAGAAACTGCCAATCAGTGATAAATGAGCACACCGAAGTCACTGTTACATAAATGGATCAAGAATGAGCACTGAGCAGAACCTCCAGGGACTGTTTGTGAGCAAGTTGATGGCGTTGGACCCCCATTGCCTGTCCCAGAAGGACAACAGGTGGGTTTCATCCACTGGGAGCCCCTGGCTTAGCAAGAAAGTCATATCATCATAGTAATCAGTAAATCACAACAGCAGATCAGAAGAAATACTCTTTCTGGCTTTCACTGACTGTACATTGCATGTTGAGCTCACTTTTCAGAGCAGTTTCAGCATTGTCTCCAGTTTTGGGAATATTTGTTTCATTTTTTTGGTATAGCCATCTCTGTTGATAAATGCGTATAGCAATGGCAGTGATGCAGAGCAAAATAAATATCACAACCGCTATCACACCTAGAGAGAAGGAAAATACACAGTCAGATTATAAACTGTAAATGTCAGCCTAACTAGAATCTACCCTAGCACCATTTATCATCAGAAAATTTGAAACCAAGGAATATTATAACATTAAGGTTACTTCTAAGTCCATGCAAACTTTAGACACAGAGGTTTTACACCTTAATTCCAAAGACATATCTGATTGGATTCTAGTTAATGCCTTCACACTAAAGTGAAGAAACACCATAGGCCTCTTAGGTCATGTCTGCATGGCTAACTGAGTAAGCAGGTTTTTATTTTTAAAAGATATAGACTGTGTAGTCCCATTATAGAGTGATTAAATGCTTTGTAGTTGTCGTGCAACTGCTAAGTTGTGACAGCTTCTTTGTGACAGCATGGACTGCAGTGTGCCAGGTTCCTCTGTGCTCCTAGTGTGCTTATCTATCTCCTAGTGTGCTTAGTCATTCAGTCGTGTCCGACTCTTTGCGACCCTATCGACTGTATAGCCTGCCAGGCTCCTCTGTTCATGGAGATTCTCAGGCAAGAATACTGGAGTGGGTTGCCATACCCTCCTCTAGGGGATCTTCCCAACCCAGGAATCTAACCCAGGTCTCCTGCATTGCAGGCAGCTTCTTTACCATCTGAGTCACCAGGGAGCTCAAATTTACGTCCATTGAGTTGATCATGCTATCTAATAGTCTCATCCTCTGCTGCCCCATTTTTCTTTTCACCTCAATCTTTCCTAGCATCAGAGTCTCTTCCAATGAGTCAGCTTTTTGCATCAAGTGGCCAAATTTTTACGTGTTTTAATGAAAATTTGATTAAACTGTTATGCTGTTATCCAGTTGAACTACAGTAATGTGGTGTATATTTCATCTATGTCTACGAGACCAAGAGAGTCTTAAGTGATTGTTGCCTCTGGGGGTCTACACTCTTATGTGACCTCCCTGTGACTTGCTTCCAATCAATACAATATGACAAAGTTGATGGTCTGTACCTGATTATTTGTACATGATTACATGATTATGCTACATAAGACTGTAGTACCTGTACTGTTGGAGTCTCCTTCTTCCTGCTGGCTATGAGGGGGAAACAGCCATGCTGGGAAACCACCACATGACAAGGAACTCTGTCTATTAACCAGTGAAAATTCAGAAGCTCTCAGCACTACAGCTGCAAGACACTGAATGCAGCCAACAATCTATGCAAGTGAAAAAGGCTCCATCCCCAGTGGAGACTTCAAATGTGACCCCAGCCCAAGATCCCAAATGACACACATTCATTTCAGGATTGTGATACCCTAAGCAGAGAAGGCAATGGCGAGCCACTCCAGTACTCTTGCCTAGAAAATCCCATGGACGGAGGAGCCTGGTAGGCTGCAGTCCATGGGGTCGCTACGAGTCAGACATGACTGAGCAACTTCACTTTCACTTTCACACATTGGAGAAGGAAATGGCAACCCACTCCAGTGTTCTTGCCTGGAGAATCCTAGGGACGGGGGAGCCTGGTGGGCTGCCGTCTATGGGGTCGCACAGAGTCGGACACGACTGAAGTGACTTAGCAGCAGTAGCAGCAGCAAGCAGAGGACCTAACTGATACGTGTCCAAACTCCCGACCCATACAAACTGAGAAATAATACATGTGGATTGTGTTAAGTTGCTAAATAGGTGATAATTCGTCATGCAGCAATTGATACTACACTATAAAAATTTGGAGAAATATTAATAACATTCAGTTATATGGAAAGTAAAACATTTCTCATGTTGGAAATGTTTTAAGTATTGAAGACATTAACTTTGCTAGTGGTTCTCAACCTTGGCTACATAGTAGACTCAGAATTTTTGGTGGGAGGCTGGGGTATCAGTATTATTTCAAAAGTTTCACAAATTATTTTAATGCACCATCAAGCTAAGCCATAGGGATGTTAAGTCAAGCTACATCATATTAGTGAAGAATAAATATCCAATCCATTCTGAAACAAGCAAAAAGGAACATTCACTAGCCAATATAGTTTTAAGATGATTGGCACAGCCATTAATTAGTATTTCCAATTAACAAATGTAAGCAAATTAGTTATGTGAATCAAAATTCATATTGCAAAATGAAGTTTCTTTATTATACTCTGGCACATACTTAAGCAAGTGTGATGGAGCCCAACAAACTTGAAGCTTGGTTGGGTGCAATTGGTCACAAAGACTCCTGAGCACATGCTAGCAGGAACTCAGACTCCTTAGCTGAGAAGAGGTAGCATATTTATTACTCTATGTATATTCTTAAATATTTATTCATAAGTAGAATATTCATTACTTTCAATATATTTTCCATCTCATATGAGAAACAATAACAGAGTTACTTTAATTATTTTTATGTATAGTCATAGAGCTTTGTTTTAAGAGCTATATCATGTCCAATTTTAGTGTCAGGGACCACTAACTCAGTAACTGTGATCAAACCACTTGATTATGACTGTCACCATTACACTGACCCACTTATACATCCAGTATTTTCTGTATGTGATTGATCACCTCTAACTTTCCCGTGGTCATGTATGGATGTGAGAGTTGGACTGTGAAGAAAGCTGATCGCCGAAGAATCAATGCTTTTGAACTGTGGTGTTGGAGAAGACTCTTGAGAGTCCCTTATACTGCAAGGAGATCCAACCAGTCCATTCTAAAGGAGATCAATCCTGGATGTTCATTGGAAGGACTGATGCTGAAGCTGAAACTGCAATACTTTGGCCACCTCATGCGACGAGTTGACTCACTGGAAAAGACTCTGATGCTGGGAAAGGTTGGGGGCGGGAGGAGAAGGGGACGACTGAGAATGAGATGGCTGGATGGCATCACCAACTCTGTGGACATGAGTTTGAGTGAACTCCGGGAGTTGGTGATGGACAGGGAGGCCTGGTGTGCTGTGATTCATGGGGTCGCGGAGAGTCGGACACGACTGAGCGACTGAACTGAACTGAACTGAACTGAACTCTACCTTGTTTTTGTTTTGTGAGGTTTGGTGTGATCCTAGAATAACTTCCATCTCCACCCTCTATCTGAAGAGATTGAGATAATTTGAAGAATGCATCTGATGATTTCCATAACCTTCCTATCAGCAACTCCAGTGTAAATGTGTTTTTGGCAAGTGCTCATGCCTGTCTGTGTCTCTAAAATCTACACAGCAGCCCACCAGGCTCCCCCGTCCCTGGGATTCTCCAGGCAAGAACACTGGAGTGGGTTGCCATTTCCTTCTCCAATGCATGAAAGTGAAAAGTGAAAGTGAGGTTGCTCAGTCGTGTCCGACTCTTAGTGACCCCATGGACTGCAGCCTACCAGGCTCCTCCACCCATGGGATTTTCCAGGCAAGAGTACTGGAGCGGGCTGCCATTGCCTTCTCCAACACTGGAGGTCTAGGTACTCAGTAACTGACAAACCACACAGCCACCAGCTGCCATACAGATGAAAGGCAGGTTCAAATACATTGTAGGGTCCAGTAAACTGAACTCTTCTGTCCCTAAGACCTTCTGTGCTTGGCTCCCACGTATCAGGAGCCGAAAAGGATTTCTCAGGGGAGTGACATTAGAGTAACTTACTTTGTACATCTTTCCAATGAAGTTTAGCAAAAGCAATACAACTCTGTTCAGTGGTAAAGAATCTGCCTGCCAATGCTGGAGATACAGGAGACATGGGTTCAATTCCTGGGAATGGCCACCCACTCCAGTATTCTTGCCAGGAAAATCGCATGGACAGAAGAGCCTAGCCAGCTACAGTTCATGGGGTCCCAACAAGTTGGACATGACTGAACAACTGAGCACACACACACAGAGGCAATAAAACTCTAAGAACCACATCTTTATTCTATCATCAATTTGACTTTTATCTTTTTTATCTCTAATAAAAGGGCACCAACTATGATAATCTGCAAAATCTTGAACTTTGGTTCCTACTTTGTAAATATTAATCACATTTAAGTTGATTTATTTTCACTTAACTTTGACATTACAGTGAAGTTTTTTCATTAAAAATAAATCAGAATGATTTAGGATTAAGACTTAATTTAAATTTTAACAAGAAAGTTATTTCTTTTGGACATGCATTATAAATAATATTTATGGATTTTATTTGTTTTTGGAGTTATAAGATGGAGGTCATAATCCTCACTCACTACAAAATAAAAGTAATTGATACAGAAATGGAAATAATGACATTCTTACATAGATTTGATCAGCACTTTAAAATGTCTGAATACTTCACTAGTTGTCTGGAGAAACCTGGTATCTTAATAAATGCAGGCAGATCCAATCTGAGCAGGTATGTAGCTGGCCTAAACAGTGGATCCCCAGTCCAATCACCCAGCTCTAGGAATAATTACCTCACTTTGAGGTAGCAAACAATGGAGAGTAGTTTACTTCTACTCACCAAGTAGAGTTTGCAACTGACTCACATTTCCATAATCTAATTAAACAAATTAAAATGTTCTTTGATGATAAGGAGGGAGAACTGAATATTAATTTTTGAGTCTTACCTGGATAAATTTTGTTTCAGGGGATATAATAGAAGATTTTTAAAGTGCAATTACTTTTACTTCTTCATACACACACACACACACATATATGAATGGATTGATTTAATGGATATCTATATCTATCTATCCAGATAGATAGATAGCTACCTATCTCTCTGCCCAAAGATGCTAGATACAGTGTTATATCTTTATGTTTAGGTAAATGACAATTTGTATAATTTAGGTGCTTCTCCAAATAAATGTTGCATTTTTTTATTTAAAATAAAATTTTAGGAGTCATGTGGACTTCCCAAGCCCTTGCTCAGAGATGTGACATGATCCTTCAATATCCTCATAGCAGCCTCTTGGACTTCTTGAGCACTCTGCATTAGCCATTACATGAAACAAGAAACGAAGCATCTTTGCTGTTTTAAATTGTATGTGCCATTGTTACAAGAAATTATTGACTAGTCTGTAGTAAATTATCTTGTAGCAAAATAAAATAAATAAAATTTATTTTCTTTTTAAATTTAGGGAATAATTGTTTTGCAAAGTTGTGTTAGTTTCTATTATAAAACAAGGTGAATCAGGAGCTTTCCACTAGCTATTTTACACACAGTAGTGTATATATGTCAATGTTACTTTATGTTTTATTTTTAATCTTATTTTTAAGTGTTCTGGGCTAAGGGGCTGACCTATGGCTATTTTAAATCAAAGAAGTAAAAGTAAATGTGTCTTAAATATGCATACATTCTGAGAGAAACTAATGACTATTTTCAAGTGAAAAACCTCTTATTATTATAGTTTGGCAACCATCCGTTTAAAAAGAGGAGCCATCAGTTCCTTCCACAAAGCTTTTTCGAAGGAGCTGAGAGTTCGGTACAGTTACATCAAGAACATCAGCAAATGTACGTGGTCTGCCATTGACCTCACAATCATCACGGATTCTCAGATATTTTTTGGACTTTGCTAACAGTGACAGCAGAACCAAGGAAGAGGTCATTCGCTGCCCCATTACCTCCGATGACCGCGGAGTCACTTCTGTCCGCATTAACTAAGGGCCGTCCCTCATCCGTTGGTCCAGAACGACCTACAGTAGAAAAAGGGAGAATGACAGAGAGTGGAAAGGAGGAGTTTTGAGAAATCCACAAACATTTGAAAGAGGAGCAGATAATGCAGTGACAGAAATGAATTTGAAACGAAGAACCAAGAATGGAAGGACCAGAGAAGTGAGATGTATTGTGTACTTTGGGAAACCTCTGGCATGGAAATTCTGAGCATAATCTTGCTGGCATGTGAAACAAGTGCAGTTGTTAGGGGATGGAGATGGAGTGGAAGGCCGCAGGGAGCGAGCCACACACCTGCACCGCCGGCGAGAGGCCAGGTCGCCTCCCGCGCTGGGGCTCCGGGCCCCGCCCCATCCGCGCAGCGGGACGCGGTGGCCACGTGTCCGAGGACGGTGACCTGGGAGTGGCCGCCAGGGCGCAGCGCCGCCTTCAGAGGGACTGCGGGTCCGAAGCGTACCGCAGAAAGGCAGCCCGTGAAGCCGCGCGCGCCAGCCCGCAGCGTGTCCGGGTCCGCGCCGAGGGGCTCTGCGGACAAAGAAGCAGGACACACCGTTAGGGCTCATGGGCATCTGGCGGGGATGCCGGACCAGCTCGCCTCTGCGCAGCAGTGATGAGCTAGCTGAGCCTCCCTCCAAGCCCTTCCTCCTTTCTTCCTTAGGAAAAGATCCACACCCATACCAGAGAGGCCCTGCGGTTGTTCACTCCCCGTGGGAAAAAAATTAAAGCTTCCTTGGATGCAGTCACTGTTACGGCGAATGAAATCCTCCTCCACCAATGCAGTTTTCAAAATATTTGAATGGGATTTGTGACAAGTATTCTAGATGGTTGGTGACCTAGGTCTCATGAGTTGGGGGACGGTAGAGTTCTGGGAACTCCTTCTGAAGTTCTGGGAACTCCTAATTAATATTTTAGACTTGCTGACTGTTCTGAGCCTCACAGTGAGGGCATCTCCTTACCCACAACTGCTGTCCCAGGAATTCTGCACCCCACTATCTTTTTCCCTCTCCAAAGGGTGATCTCTGTCCCTCCTCTATAAATAAAGGCTTGCCCTTACCAACGCCATCCTGATCCCCTTTCTCACCCCAGACTGACAGAGGTTGGTTATTATGACCTAAAGAAAAGTCGCGATTGACACAGGAGAGCAGAGCATCAATTCCTTCCTTTCAGTGATGCCCGCATCCCGCAGTGCACTTGCTCAGTGGGCACGAAATCTGACCCAAGGCCCCTTAGTTGTAGACTTCAAGCTTAAATGTGTCAGTCACAGAAGGAAGAGTCTGCATCCCCCACAGAGGAAACCACGTCAGTATGAGGCAACTTTGGCATCTGCTGTCAGACTCCTTCCTGCTTCATCATGTGTAGAAAGGCTCATAGTCTCTTCTTTTTCAAACAATCAAACAGTTACCAAGAATTTACCAAATGACTCCCACAGTCTGGACATTGTGTTAAGCGATTTATAGAGGTTATTTCTTAACGCTTAAACCACGCTGAGTACTTGTATTCCTATTTGAAGTTAAATTAAGGGACAAGTAAGTGAGAGTCATTATATTATTCTTTCTTCTTTAATGAATGCATGTACCTGCTATAGAATAGGTGTATATATTCTGTAAGTTTTTGGCTGGCATAATGCATGCATGCTAAGTCACTTCAGTCGTGACTTAGGTCCTACTCTTTGTGACAAAGGTCCTACTTTTTGTGACCCCGTGGACTGTAGCTCACCAGGCTCCTCTGTTCATGGGATTCTCCAGGCAAGAATACTGGAGCCTCCAGGGGGCTGGCATAATAGTCAGTCTTTAAGTTCACCCTGAGAATCTGAGCTCTGATCCAATTTATCATGATGTTGTAGATAAACTCTCAGAAGACAACCTTTATTTCTGTTGAGTTTGAGCTTCTGAGGAGCACTGCTCTTTTGTCTCCATTTCCTGATGAATATAAATAATAATAAATAGCTTTTATGGGATATGTATCATCCAATACATACATGCTAGACACTGTGAAAAATAAAGGGCTATTGTTATCATAAAAATAAAGTGAGCAATTAGAGCAGGATTTAATGACTTGTCTCATGCTGCTGCTGCTGCAGCTGCTGCTAAGTCGCATCAGTTGTGTCCGACTCTGTGCGACCCCATAGACAGCAGCCCGCCAGGCTCCTCTGTCCCTGGGATTCTCCAGGCAAGAATACTGGAGTGGGTTGCCATTTCCTTCTCCAATGCATGAAAGTGAAAAGTGAAAGTGAAGTCGCTCAGTCGTGTCCGACTCTGAGCGACCCCATGGACTGTAGCCTACCAGGCTCCTCCATCCATGGGATTCTCCAGGCAAGAGTACTGGAGTGGGGTGCCATTGCCTCATGTTATTCCACTAGTAAGCAGTTGGAGAGAACTTTTGAATAGGAGCATTTGAACTCTGAAGCCAGGAGTATAACCTTGCTGCCAGTGAGCTTTGTCAGCTAGCTTTATCTGGTGCATCAGTTACAGAAGGTCACTGTCCTTAGCTCATCCGTCTCTCTCATGTAACATGTGGAAGCTCCTGGTGGACAGTGTGTTATATTCTTGTCCTCCCCTGCGCTTAGCTTAGTGTCTGTTACATAGGACACATGCAATATATATTTTATAATCAAAGAATACATTTAGTCCTATTACCACCCTTCTGTGGACAGTCTGGCTGTTGAAATTTTTTAAATGTGGCCCTCTCAAGGTGTGGTCTGAGAAATTCAGAGGTCCCTCCTTGTGATTCTGGGAAAGACTGAAGACAGGAGAAGGGGACAACAGAGGATAAGATGGTTGGATGGCATCACCAACTCAGTGGACCTGAGTTTGAGCAAACTCCGGGAAATGGTGAAGGACAGAGAATCCTGGTGTGCTGCAGTCCACAGCGTCACAAAGAGTCAGACACAACCGAACAACTGAATAACACCACCACCACTTTGTGATAAAAGATGACTTGCACTGGCTTCAGCTAAGGATGCATGTCCATAGTTGGCTGACATCTTACACCACTGAGTTTTACCAAATGTCATGGTAACTAAACACATCCTTATTGTCATTAAAGGTAACCAACATACTCTGAAGCTTCTTTTGAAGGGTGAAAAAATATGCCACTCCCAAATATGCCACTTTGGCATAAGGATTATTTACTTGAAAACAGCAGGTAGAAGGACACTGATGTCCATTTTTCTTCCTGAAAGCAGCAGATAAAACTCCCATGGAAAAGCTGCCCTGTCTGTACCAGGAGGGAAAATGCATTCTTATGACCAGAGATAAGCAGTCCAGCCCAGAGAAATCTGTACCTACAAACATTGTTAACAGATTGTTAAAACAATACCTTCCTTCACTCTCCTCATGCATTTTACTTACTTTTTCACAATCACCAATCTTTGTTCAAATTAGTATATAAATACTTGGGCCTACTTGCTCTTTGGGTCTTCAGTTTCCTATGGGGGCCATGTGTACATTTACAAATCTTTATGTTTTTCTCCTGTTAATATATCTTGCTGCTGCTGCTGCTGCTAAGTCGCTTCAGTCATGTCTGACTCTGTGCGACCGCATAGACGGCAGCCCGCCAGGCTCCCCCGTCCCTGGGATTCTCCAGGCAAGAACACTGGAGTGGGTTGCCATTTCCTTCTCCTTTGCATGAAAGTGAAAAGTGAAAGTGAAGTCGCTCAGTCGTGTCCGACTCTTAGCGACCCCATGGACTACAGCCTACCAGGCTCTTCTGCCCATAGGATTTTCCAGGCAAGAGTACTGGAGTGAGGTGCCATTGCCTTCTCCTAATATATCTTAAGTAAATTTAATTCTCAGGCCCAGTCATAGATCTTGAGAAAAGAGGTCAAGCATTGTCTCCCCAACAAACTCATGGGGTGGATTTCTTGAATCTTATTACAGGTTGTTACTTTTTCTCCTATTAAACTTCATTTCATAATGGGATAAATTTTGTCTCTTTATTTCTCCTGGCTTGACAAAGAGCTGTACCTTCAAGAAAAATGGTCTAACTTTGAGATTTTCAGCAAATGCACTGGGAGCTATTTGGGCTTACAAAATTTTGTTTATGAGTTTAAAGTTGCAAAAGTAATGTTTGCTATGGAAAAGACCTCTAAAAAGACCTAAACTCAAGGGGCATGCATTTGCATTGTTATAATCAACATAAACATCTCTCTGACACACATAGCTATATTGGCCAAGTTGATTATATGAAATATCAAATAGCTTTATGCATGTGGAATTTTAGGTAGATTCCTAAGTACACTGAAGTAAAATGAGCTTGGCACAACCCCACTAAAGGATTATCAATTAAAAGGGTACTTGAAAGATAACTTTATTTTTTAAATTTTGCATTCAGACAGTATCTGTTTCTTAAAGGAAGACACCCTTGCTTGTGTAACCCAGGACTTTTGCAAGGCTAAAATACTGGAGAAAAAATTACAGGTTAAATAAAAGTTTTAGCTGTTGGACAAAAAGAGCAACTAGACACTACTAGCTTTTCTGGTCAAAGTTTGACCTGAGCACTACCAGGCAAGGGTAACAGAAGGAACCCAGGGCAGACATATATCATAACAAGCTAGATCAATTTTGTGGAATTTATTTTTTTAAAGATAACCTGGCTTCATGTCTGTAGATAATGTTATTACTAAAGAAAGAAACATCAGTAGTATATTACATTGTATTTTCCCATATTTCAAGACACTTTATATATATGTATGTGTGGATTTGAGAATGTAAATGTGTACGGGCGATTTATATGTATTTGAATAGCTTATCACTAATCATGTAGCTTTAATTTTATTGTGCATGTATGTATGGGTATAAATATACATTGAAAGGTTTGGTGTTCATAACTTTCTGTCATTTTCCTAAACTGAGATCATGGTTTTTATTTATTTTTTGATTGGAGTAATTCTCTAGTATATTCTTCAGATAGGATGCTTGATTAATCTCAATCTTTTCTTGTTATCCAAAATATCTTTTATAACCTTGTCAGATAAATTATATATTAGATGCTTGAGCTTCAATCATTCTTCTTAGCAGTATAGCTATATCATTATATGATTTTTATTCTGTTGTTGCAAATGAAAAATTGGATGCTGATACCAATACTATTATTTTTATTGTAGCAACTTCTGCCTGAAAAGTTTGGAAGACTTTTCTCTATGGTTTTTTAATTCAGGGATTTTCCCAGAATTTCTGCAGATGTATGTCTATTCTCATCAGGATCGATAAGTCCTTTCAATCTGCAACTCAGGTTTTCCTTTAGTTAAGAGAAACTTTTTAATACATAATCTTTGTCTTTGCTTTTAATTTTCTTTTTGATCTCCAATTTTTCATACTAAGTGTTCTAGATCTAATTTCCAAGTCCCTTTTATTTTCCCTCCTAATTTCTGCTTCTTAATCTTTTTGCTTACTGCATAATACTCCATGCCACTTTTAAGGAAAATCAGTGATGATTCTCTTCTTTAGATCATCCAGTGACATTTTGAAAAGTCATATTAACTCCCAGAGTTTATGTTTGTATCTGCATGTGTGATTTTATTAAAATATCCTTGAGTGCCAAGTTTTATCCTAGTCTTCTGTCTTCTTCAATAGCTCTAAATTGATGTGGAAATTTGATTTGTTGTTTTTTCTTCTTGCCCCATCCCCACTCTTACTTTTAGATTCTCTTAGTGATGGCATCATTATTTGCTTATATATTTATTGGGATGGCTTGCTGGAACTCCATGGTTGGAGATGTTATACAATATACAAGTCCTGACACTCTGGACAGTGCCACTTCTCTGCCCCTGTAGTCAGCAGCAGAACTGCAGGCAGACTGTCTGACTTCTCATGAAGCATAGGAAGAGGTCTCTTACCCTTGCCTTCACCATGGTAGGAAGGATATGACCCGCTGATCTAGCCCTTTATCAGCTTCAGAAGGAGCAGAGAGAACGGGGATCATCACGGGAGCCATGTTGACCTTCCCTATGGAAGTCTTGAGTTCTCTGAAAGGCAGGCTTTCCCCAGGATCCACAGGCTTCACACACCACCCAAGACCCTGCTATGTCCTCCTCCAGCTGCTGCTGCTGCTACGTCACTTCAGTCATGTCTGACTTTGTGCGACTCCATGGACAGCAGCCCACCAGGCTCCTCTGTCCCTGGGATTCTCCAGGCAAGAATACTGGAGTGGGTTGCCATTTCCTTCTCCAATGGATGCATGCATGCTAAGTTGTTTCAGTTGTGTCCGACCCTGTGCGACCCCATGGACAGCAGTCCACCAGGCTCCTCTGTCCACGGAATTCTCTAGGCAAGAGTACTGGAGCGGGCTGCCATTTCCTTCTCCAATATCCTCCTCCAGTCCAGTGGGCAAATCCTCCCCTCTGCTCTCTTATTCACACTTTCCTGCCCTCTTCTGCCTGCTGGGCTGGCCCTACAGTTCCTGGGTTTAGGGGGACAGTAAGTTGAATTGGGAGTAGAAACAAGTCTTACAGTCCAAGCTGCCATTTCCCAGACTGAGGTCTACACAAAGTCAGCGTTCAAATGAACAGAACTGTGCTTAGAAACACAGTGTGAATCTGTCTTCCCTATTAACTGACTCCTGAAATCCCATCCTTAAGGATCCTTCCTTTTGGCTCAAAAATCTTCCCTTTAAAGTGCAAAGAAAAAAAAAAAAAAAGTGGGGGAAACCTTAGGCAAAACTTAATGCATATTAGAAATTTACATATTAGGATGAAAATGTTTGATCAACCCTTAGCTTGAGAACATAGGCATCAACAAGAAGTAAGGACAAATCAGGTAGGGTAAGGAGGGGGCAGGAAAGTGGTTTGCGTGTGAATGTGAAGCAAAGAAAAGTTTAGGAAAGAGTTTGATAAGGGCTGAGAATAAAGTTCATTTCCACTGTAATTTTGAGTAAACCCCCTTAAATCACTTTGGATGAAAACAGATGTAATCTATTTTTTTCTCAAAAAATATCTATGGTACAAAATCTTGAGAGCAGTATCAGATTTCCAACAATTCAGGACATAAACATTCTCAACTGTCTCAGGTGCTGGTACTGTTGCCTCTAAAATATATTGCCAAGGCCATGCATTCTAACACAAGAGATGATCTCTGGTTTTATAGGAACAAGCATGTTAATGAAAGGTCCACAAGGAAAGGGAAGGAAAAAGAATTAAAGTGCGTGTAAAGAGCTTTCTGTTACCCACAACGAGCAGTGCTTCTGAAAGGCACTGGCAGTAAACAGTGGAATAGCAAAAAGAGTATTTCCAAGATTCCCTAAGGCTCTCATCTGCAAGAAAATATCAGGAAACGTGAGTTGTCTATGGAATTGCAGGAAGCAATGAAGAGCATCAGAAAGTGTAAATACGTAGTTAAGTGAATACTGACTGTTGAAACAACAGCAGTAATAATGTCACGTGGAAAAAATAATATCCATAAGAGAAGTACATGACAACAATGGCAAAAAAGGGTGGAAGAGGAGGTAAAATGGGAATGAAAATAAGGTTTTCATGTAGTTTGGGAAGTGCACATTCAAAGTAGAATGTAATAAATCAAGTATGAGTAATCTTTGGAGTAAGTGCTAAAAAAATAAAGAGGTACAGCAATAAAGCTGATACCGAAGATTAATAGTCCCAAACTGGAAGTAATTCAGCTGCACGTTAACATGAGAATAAACAAACTGGTATATTCATGCAATAAAAGACTGTCAAGCAAAGAAAGCTAGTGAACCGTGACTGCTGCTGCTGCTAAGTCACTTCAGTCATGTCTGACTCTGTGCGACCCCATAGACGGCAGCCCACCAGGCTCCCCCATCCCTGGGATTCTCCAGGCAAGAACACTGGAGTGGGTTGCCATTTCCTTCTCCATGACTACATGCGGTAAATGTTAAAAAAAAAAAAAAAAATTTGGCAAATGGAATTGGCTAGACTGAATATAAATATCAACCTGCTATTTATTTTGAACTTGATGAAACAACAATGAACATCCTTTATTCTAAATAAATGACATGATTAGAAAATGATGCTAAGTAGAATTTTCAGTCTGTCTTTTGAACAATTCATCATTGGAGGGACCTTATTTTCAGAGTCAGCAAGAAGTGACTTATTCTCCCTTCCCTGCACCCCATTTCCACCACACCAAACTATCGCTGGCACTTGAAACCAATACCTGGGAAGAAATCAGGGGTGATTTGAAATTCCAAGCTCTTTAACAAACACTGCCAGAAGGTATTTCCTGGAGTTTAGTCACTAACTCATGTCTGACTCTGCAACACCATGGACTGCAGCCCATCAGGCTCCTCTGTCCACAGGATTTTCCTAGCAAGAATACTGAAGTGGGTTGTCATTTTCTCCTCCAGGGGATCTTCCCAACGCAAGGATAGAACCCTCATCTCCTGTTTGGCAGGTGGATTCTTTACCACTGACCCACCCTGGGAAGCCCAATTGGAAGAATAGTCTTGAGTAAACTAAAAAGACTCTTCCTATAATAACATTTGAGTAGTCTTTCACATAACAAAAAACATTGTCAGAATTCTACATGTTTACTGCTTTCAGCTCATCAGTCCTTCTCTAAATTGTGATTAGGCTCATGTAGCCTCTCCTTGATATACCCTCACTCCAACTCAGAGGTCCAAGTTCTTCCCTCTCTGTTTTCCATAAAATCCTATTCTTGAATAAACTCATTCATACAATAGAAGAAATGTCCAGTTATGACTTAGTGTTCCAACCAGGGACATGTGCAGAAAATGCATTATTAGCAAAAGAAATAAATCTCTAATGGATTTTTTATTATTCAGATATAATTCACATCTCATAAAATTCACCCTTTTAAGTATACAGTTCAGTGGGTTTTTTAGTTATAAAACTATTCCCAGTATGTAACTGCAGAATCTATCACCCCCAAAGAAATCTTGTACATATTAGTGGTCACTCCTCACTCCTACCTGCCCCCAGTCCCTGGTAAATCTAAACTGTTTTGTTTCTATAGATTTAACTATTCTGGACATTTCATATAGAAGAAGTCATACAATATGTAATCTTTTGTGTTTATCTTCTTTCACTTAGAGTAATGTTTTCAAGGTTCATCCATATGGTCCCATGTATGAGTACTTCGTTACTTTTTATGGGCTAGCATTCCATTTTACACAACTTTTCTTGTTCCTTAGTTGATAGACACTGGAGTTGTTTCCAATTTTTAATTCTTATGAATAACACTTCTCTGAAGACTCGTGTACACTTTTTGTATGTGGATATGTATTTTTCAATTTCTTTGGGTATTTACCTGTGAGTGGAATTCCTGGGTCACTTGGTAACTGTGTTTAACATTTTAGGGAACTGCCAAACTGTTTTTCCCCAGCAGCTGCACAATTTCACACTCTCATCAGCAATGTGCAAGAGTTCCAATTTCTCCATATCCTCTATGACACTAGTTACTGTCTGTCTTTATGATCATAGCCATCTTATTGGGTGTGAAATGGTGTGTGCATGCTTAGTCGTTTCAGTTGTGTCTGTTTCTTTGTGACCCGATGGACTGTAGCCCACAAGACTCCTCTGTCCATGGGATTCTCCATGTAAGAATACTGGAGTGGGTTACCAGCCCTCCTCCAGGGGATCTTCCCAACCCAGGGACAGAACCCGTGTCTCCTGTGTCTCCTGCATTGCAGGTGGATTCTTTACTGCTGAGTCACCAGGGAAGGCCGTGAAATGAGAGCTTGTGGTTTTGACTTGCATTTTGTTGATGATTATTTATTCTGAACATCATTTTTTGTTCACCATTTGTATATCTTCTGTTTTTTTATTTTACAATATTATATTGGTTGGTTTTGCCATATATTGACATGAATCCGCCCCAGGTGTACATGAGTTCCCCCTCCTGAACCCCCCTCCCACCTCCCTCCTCCCCTTATCCTCCCTCTGGGTCATCCCTGCATACCAGCCCCGAGCATCCTATAACATGCATCAACCCTGAACTGGTGATTCGTTTCACATATGATAATATACATGTTTCAATGCCATTCTCCCAAACCATCCCACCCTCACCCTCTCCCACAGAGTCCCAAAGACTGTTCTATAAATCTGTGTCTCTTTTGCTGTCTCGTATACAGGGTTATCATTTGCATCTTTCTAAATTCCATATATATGCGTTAGTATATTGTATTGGTGTTTTTCTTTCTGGCTTACTTCACTCTGTATAATAGGCTCTAGTTTCATCCACCTCATTAGAACTGGTTCAAATGCATTCTTTTTAATGGCTGAGTAATACTCCATTGTGTATATTTATCTTCTTTTAAAAAATGTCTACCCAGACCCTTTGGTCATTTTTAAGTTTTTACCTATCTTTTTATTGTTTAGTTATAGGAGTTATTTATATATTCTCTATAAAAGTCTCTTATCAGATAAATGACTGGCAAATATTTTTCCTCATTTTGTAGGTTGTCTTTTTACCCTCTTGATAGTGTCCTTTGAATTTCAGAAATTTTAATTTTAATGAGGTCCAATTTATATATTTTTCTTTGCTGCTTATGCTTTTGAGAAACTTTGATCTAACCCAAGGCTTTTGAAAAAACCTTCTCTAAGAAATCATTGCCTAATCCAAGGTTACAAAGACTTACAGTTATGTTTTGCTCTAAGAATTTTATAATTTTAGCTACAAAGTTAAGTCTATCATCCATTTTGAGTTAATTTTTGTGTATGGTGTTGGGTAGGGGTCCTACCTCACTTTTTAAACTTGTGGATATCCAGCTGGGCCAGCACCATTTGTTGAGGAGACTATTTTTTTTTCCCTCTACTGAATGGCCTTGGCGTCAATGTTAAAAGTCAGTGGACCATAAATACATAGCTTTACTTCTTGACTGTTGATCTAGTCCACTAATCATTATGTATCTCTTATGCCAATACCATATAGTTTTGATTACTGTGGCCTTATACTAAGTTTTGAAATCACGAAGGATGAGACTTTCATCTTCATCCTTTCTCTCAAGATTGTTTTGGCTACTTGGAACCCTTGCATTTCTATGTGAATTCTGGAATCAACTTTTCAATTTCTGTAGAAAAGGCCATTTGGATTTGGATAGGAGTCTGTAGATAAACTTCGGGAGCACTGCCCTTAGCAACACTGAATCTTTTAATCCATGAACACAGTATGTAACTCTTGCATAATTCCTTCCAACAATATTTTATGGTTTTCAGTGTACATGCCTTGTACTTCTTTTGTTAAAGTTATTTCAAAGTATTTGTTTCTTTTTAATGCTATTGTAGACAGAATTTATATTTCATTCATTTTATCCTTGTATTATTCATTGCTAGCATAAATAAATACAATAAATTCTTGTGTGTTGATCTTGCATCTTTGCCAAAACTATTTATTAGTTCTAATAGCTTTTACCATGGAGATCATGTCCTTTACAAAAACAGATAATTTTATAGAAAAAGATCATAGCTTTTCCCTATGAGATCATGTCCTTTAAAAATACAGATAATTTTACTTCCTTTTTTATCTGGATATTTTTTGTTCTTTTCCTTGCCTAGTAGCCCTCATTCAAATCTGCACTACAGTCTTGAACAAAAATGGTAAGAGTGGACACGTTTATCTCATTTTGGATATTAGGGGAAGACTTCCATTATTTGTGGGGTTTGCAGATGCTTTTTTTACACATGAGGAAGTTCCTTTCGTTCCTAATTTGTTCAGTGCTTTTACGATGAAAGCATACTGGATTTTTTTCAAATGCTTTTTCTGTGTCTATTGAGGCGATCATGTGTTTTTTGTCCTTAACTCTATTAACATAGTGAATGACATTGATTTTTATCTGTTGAGCCAACCTTAAATTCCTGGAAGAAATCTTACTTGGCCATGGCATATAATAATTTTTATATATTATTGCATTAGACTTGCTAATACTTTGCTGAGCATTTTTGCATTTACATTCATATTCTTGAAATTTTATAAACTCTTTGTGTCTTTCTAAGTAAATTTCTTCTAAATGAGATAAATTCTTAGGGAGAGTATAGGAAAGACTAATACATATCACATAAGTCAAGGGAATTTTAATATCTAAACTCTAGTTTCTCCATGCAGATCTCAGTAGGTAATTTCTGTGAATTATTTATTACCCAATTATCATATATGGAGTTCCATTTCCACAAAGTCCTTCAGTGGATTTCTTTTCCCACTCAGATAATTGGCCTACTAAAGTTTATTCACATGACTATATTGATTTGAACTGTATTCTCCCCTAGGAAAAGACAGGAAGATATATCTTTAGTTTGCACACTTTAAGAACAGATTTTTGTTTTGTTTTGATATTTGAGGTTTGTTATTTTGGTTGTTTTTTTTTAAATTCTCTAAACCCAAAATGAATAGAATACCAATTATACAAAATCTTTAGAGAAATAAAACATAGCAAAAATGCTAGGGGACCTTACTCGGTATTTTAAAATTTTCATACTTTGGCATTATAAGTCCTATCAGAGTCAAAACTACACAGAACACTAGAAATCTAAAGATTTACATTTAAAGTAGGATTATACTAAAATTATTTTATAGTAACTGGGAAAACTTAACCTGATTGGTCATCACTAATACGATCATTGAAGAAGGTAAAGAACAAAAGCGTTGTTAATCAGAAGTCGATTTCAAAGCACTTTCCAAAACTCACTAGGGAAAACAATAATAATAACTAACTAGATTAGTTAATCATTGAAACACTATTTTACTGTTTATATTTTGTATTATATCACAAGTGTTTTGAGGGCAGGTACAGTATGTGTTCTGCTATGAGGCATTCAAAATGTCCAGTGAAATACAAGCACATACTAGGAACCACCAAACATTTCAGAATGGATAAATCCATGAGTCAAAATAGCTAACAAGAAATACTGAGGTCACACTCTATGTAGGACTTTCTACGTTGCTTCTTTTACTTAAAGTCAATGTTGTACATGACAATAAATATAGTTTTCTATTGTCTTTAATAGCTATATACTTTGGCATTAAACAGAATCTTAATGAGTTTGAGAATTATGTATGTTAAGGACTTTATTATCTTGTGTTACAAAATTTTAATTATCATTTTGTATTACAAAATTTTGACCACTTTATTATTTTTGGCCCCTTAACCTTTGCCTAGAAAATCCCATGGATGGAGGAGCATGGTAGGCTGCAGTCCATGGGGTCACTCAGTCGGATACGACTGAGAGACCTCACTTTCACTTTTCACTTTCACGCATTGGAGAAGGAAATGGCAACCCACTCCAGTGTACTTGCCTGGAGAATCCCAGGGACGGGACAGCCTGGTGGACTGCCGTCTATGGGGTCGCACAGAGTCGGACACGACTGAAGCGACTTAGCAGCAGCAGCAACCTTATTTATATTTTTCTTTATAGGCTTCCCTGGTAGCTCAGAGGTTAAAGTGTCTGCCTGCAATGCAGGAGACCTGGGTTTGATCCCTGGGTCGGGAAGATCCCCTGGAGAAGGAAATGGCAACTCACTCCAGTATTCTTGCCTGGAGAATCCCATGGACAGAGGAGCCTGGTGGACTACAATCCACGGGGTTGCAAAGAGTCGGACACGACTGAGCATGATGTTATTAAATCTCATGCTATAATTTTAAACTCTTTAATAATTCCTGAGTTTTTAAACATATTTGGAATGACTTTCTCCTCTATAAGATTATAAAAATACCTCCACAAAAAAAAAGTAACTACTGGATATCTCATCATAGTTTGGGACAACTTTCTCAGAGAAATTAATAGCTCCTTATTAACCAATCTGTTGGTCTATTTTACTATGTTAGTGAAGTTCTACCTACTTGCCAAATCTGAACACAAAACTGTAGTCTTATACTCAGTAACTGATTTTGAGAGTGGTAGCAGAACAGAAGCCATCCAAAAATAAAGTTATCCAAAACATGAAAAGTTTTATTAGCCTTTGATCAAGATACATACCTCTAGGTACAGATGAAATGAATATTTATAATTTTATTAGATTCAATTGCTTCAGGCTATAAACTTCATTGCTGAGTTTCAACTTTAATTTTTATGGCCTGAGAGAGATGCATTTGAATATATCACCCTTGAATAAAAACATTAACACCTTCAATTCCATGCTACTGTTCTCTATATATTAAATCACAGAAAAATAAAAATTCATATAACAAAACCTATTATTCAACTTTTTAATTAAAATGATCCTTTTCATATAATACAGTTTAGTAATTAAGTCGATTTCCATAATCTATTGCCTATTTCTTTATAGATCATACATTTGAACCTAATTTGCCTTTAAAATACACCTTTGTCAATTTCATACTTACTGATGGCAACTTTCTACCGGGGACATGCGCATTTCTGAACATGCCTCATTTCTCCTGTTGGATGCTATAGTCACTGAGGGCATGGAGTTGTGTGTGAGGTGTTTGCTTTGACCATATCTGTTTTTTGGGCTGGGAAAAGAGTGCACATAGACTTCTCCTCTACAGTGGAGGAGGGATCAGATCTAAGTGCAGACAGGGCAATTATTCTACCCACAGCTTGCACTCACTTGACAGAAATGCAGCTATGAGCCTTGCACACCCTTTGAAATTGAAGTGAAAGTGTTAGTTGCTCTGTGACTCTAGGACTATAGCCAGGCTCCTCTGTCCATGGAATTCTCCAGGCAAGAATACTGGAGTGGGTAGGCATTCCTTTCTCCAGGGGATTTTCCCAACCCAGGGATCGAACTGAGGTTTCCCAAAATGCAGGCAGATTCTTTACCAGCTGAGCTGCCAGTGAAGCCCCTTGCATACATTTTAGGTGATCGATTACTTACTTTTCTCAAACCAAGGATCAACAGGGCCAAACAATAGAGCTCAAAATCAGATAAAAAGGGAGCAAACTGTTCTCCATTTGGATATTAAAAATAATTATAAGTTAGGTTGACTACCAAAGATAGGGTTTTATCTCCTTGTTCTCTAAAACTCAAGGTGGTCTTTGAGCTTTTAGGAATTTCATAATCTCTATTTAAACATATACTGTTATTCTCATGGGTGAAAGTTGAGAGAGCAGTAATTCTTTTGAATTGTTTTTCCAACTCTTTTTTTGTTTGTTTGTTTGTTTGTTTTTGTTTGCTTTCCCATTCTTTTAAAATTATGCCACTATTTAAACAGAATAAAAAATCTACTAATATCATGAAAACAGAGATGTCAGAAGTGCCTGGTAAACATCCAAATGACACATTAGAGACTGGAATATTCACCTCTACAATAGGCTATGATAGGTATAAATATCTCCCAGCATTCAATGGGAAACAAATATTTTCATCTTTATTTCTGTGTTAATTATAGCACCACTATCCCACATGTGGGGAGTGTAAAGAACAATGAACCACAGGAAAAGACATTCAGCACAAGCTGCCTGTCTATCAAATACATTATCAAGGCCAGACAGATCACATATCCACCTTAAAGGATGATTACAGTGCAGGACCATCACCACTTCAGCATAAAGTTGTTATTCACCATACCAAGCTAAAACTATATTCTTACCCTTCTTCATTGGCTTAATCAGCCATTTTAACAGCTGGGCTTTTTAAGTTAGGCTATAGCATCTAAAACTTACACTTTTGTTATTACCATTTACAAGCGCACCCTTGGAGACACTAGGATTCATAACATTTCCTCTGTCTGAAAAATAAGAAGTCATCGTTTTACTGTCCATCTGTTTGAAAGATGTGATAGTTTTAATAGTTACTATGCTTCTTGACATATTTGGAACATCCATTCATGTGCCTTCTCTAACATTCTCAAGCTTGTGATGTACTATATATCAGGGTAGAAGAAATGACCAAAAGAATCAATGCATAAATGGCTGAACACCTAATAAGTTTCCATCGATTATTTAGGACAAAACAAAACTATATGGATAACAAGTACTAGAGAAGGAATAATAAATATGCCACGGAGAATTTCCCCTAGATAACATTTAAATATCAATAAAACATATAGTTTATAAATAATCAAAAAGAAATACCTTTTAATATTTGTTTTTATTTCAATGTAATTCTCGGTGAAAAGGGGAAAAAAAAGGATCAAGGTTTTGACATTTAAATAGTAAAGTATGCTTTTACTTTGGCAGTTTTATGGAGAATAACTAGCAGCCATAAAGGACAGGACGTCTGTGGGATATTTAGAGTGTGATTTTCCAAGAGTAGCTGGGAGTAACGAAAACATTTCACCTTAGCCCACAGGCAAGGCAGGGCCCAGGTCACAGCTCAAAGCTTATTTGTTTGCTGAAAGCAGCTTTTCCTTAAGCTTACGTCTAGATTTATCATTAAAATGATTTCTGCATTTGACCCCTCATTACTAAAGAGTTTGTGAACTTGCTATCTGCTTTGATTTAGTCTTTCCTGAATTGTTAGAAAAATGCAAAGTTTCATTATGCTTGATTGCTAAGTGAGAGGGTAAGCGTGGAGGCAGTTTTCGAGGAACGCCCCTGTTCAACTCGCAAGCAGCACTTAGTTGTGATTATATGTGCACTCAGACAAGAGTGCAAGCTTCTACCTTGATTGTCACTCACTGGGAAATCATGAATATGTCAAGGAGCTTCTTTCAGCATGATGAATGCTTCCCATATTTGCAACTTAACACTTCTGATCTCAATCATAGGGTGGTAGGGAGAGAGGGGCCCTCTTTCTTCCACTTACCTAAAATTGTCCCCAACATAAGGGACTTGACAGCATTGAATTCTGTCCCTGAAGACAGGATGACTTGTCTCCTTGCGTTCTGGTTAACCTATTAAATGTTCCACAAGATGTAAACATCAAAATGGCAAGCAATTTTGATAAAAAGGATGGGAATCAAAGGAAAACCAAGAAAAATGATAAAAATAATCCATATGTTCCAGCTATCACAAAGGTTAAAAGAGAAAAGTATTTTATAAACAACTTCTATAGCACCTCAAATTCCACTCCACCCTATTCTTCCCCTACATTTGTCTTCATGATTTAAGTATCATAATTGGTACAGTGCACAAAGAGATGCAAGAGGTACTTTGAACCTCAAAGTTTTTACTTATTTAGAGGAAATTTATAACATGAACAGAAAAAAATGTATTATTCATACGGATTCAATATAAAAGATTACTCCTCAAAATCCAGTGACAATGCATAATTTAAAGACTCTGATGTTTTTCAAAATGTAGTTCCACTTTAAGCAAGATCTTGCTTTTTCTTGTGTGTTTAAATTTCAGTAGCATTTGTTCTTTTGTAATCCAGTGGGAATAGGTTCCCATTGGAATATCTTCAGTAGTCCCTATGAAAAACTAGGCAATATTTCCCAATCAAATAAAGTAAAACCAGTGAGGAGAGCGTGGTATTTTAAAAGGTCAAATATTAATAAAAACTTTGACAGTCTCTTGATAAACTAACATTGCTAAATGAAATAAAATACCTTGACTACATTTCCTATCCTAGACTTATGGAAGGACAGTGCCGAATGTGTATTTCTTTTATTAAGATTTATTATCAAATTTTGGCTTTAAGTCATACATTCTGAGCATCATGATTTTGGTTACTGTTTCTGTTGTTGAATTTATGACCTTACCTCTACAAACATCACTGCTGCTTCTCTGTTAATCCTCACATGGTGAAGCTGCCCATCAGCCAGGTTTTTAAAACCAAAGTTAAAAACATCAGGTTCTCGGTGTCTGTCTAGCTTATACCTGATCTGCAAACTACCTAAAGAAGAGAAAAATGACATTTTAACTAAAATAGAATTTTATAAAAACTGGCAATGCAGGTCCTAATGCATATTAAAAAATTAATACAATTTGAATCTATGGAGCCTTTACTTGAGTTCATACAGTCACTTTTCCCAGACTAGCAATTATTTATGTGCTGTTCTGGGGCCAAATTCAGAATCCAATTACACAGTCTTAAAAGTCAAGACCAAACAGTCTTTTTCCAAGTTCTTCCATTTTCCTAAACCAGAGGAGAAAGTCCAAGTTAAGCATATGAAAACACCAAGTGAGGTTTGAAGTTAATTATTCATGTGGTATTCGTATTATTAAATGGTAAAACCTCAAGCAATTTTGTATTAACTTTCAGTTTCTACAAGCATAACTTCTTTTAATGTGACTTACTTTAATGCATTTTAATGTATCACTGACATTTACATTATCTTTTTTGCACAACCAGAAATATTTTCTAATGTTTCTACCATAATCAAGAAATAGCAAAAAGAGAAAAGTGAGTGATTTGCTACAATATCCAAATCTCCCAATCCACACACAGCTCTTCTTCACAGATGTACATTCTCCACCCATCACTGTGGTATCACCTGTAATAGATCCTATTAGTCAGTGACTGTAGAAATCTTTTCCAGAAGTTTCTCCCTTTATTCTCCATGAGAAAGGGTTAAAGCTTAGTTTTGGTCTCTAATGGGAGAGTGTTAGTTCTGCTCTTTTCCTGGTGACCATGGGTTAGGGAACACTCATTCCACCTTTCTTTA
The DNA here is from genome assembly GCF_049115385.1 of Moschus berezovskii. Lineage (NCBI taxonomy): Eukaryota > Metazoa > Chordata > Mammalia > Artiodactyla > Moschidae > Moschus > Moschus berezovskii. The sequence goes on along the minus strand of NC_142466.1, from coordinate 73,294,913 downwards.
CACGTGGATAGGGCATGGGGGCTTCCCAGGTGGCGCAAGTGGTAAAGAACCCACCTGCCAATGCAGGAGAAATGAGAGACTCTTGTTTGATCCCTGGGTTGGGAAAATCCTCTGGAGGAAGGCATGGCAACCCACTCCAGTATTCTTGCCTGGAGAATCCCAGGGACAGATAAGCCTGGAGGGCTGGAATCCACAGGGTCACAGAGTCGGACATGACTGAAATAACTTAGCACGCACGCAGGCAACAGGGCATGACTGACTTCCCAACCACTGATGGGTAAAGAAAAATCACATTTATCTGATGCTCAAGGAAATTGGGTTTGATATGATTTAATACACTCCATAATTTCACTTCCAAGGAAGAGGAAATATTTACCATATATAAAATGAGATACCGTCTTTCAAAATGAACTGCGTTGTTGTTCAGTTGCTCAATCGTGTCTGACTGTGACACCACGGACTGCAGCACGCCAGGCTTCCCTATCCATTACCATCTCTCAGAGTTTGCTCAAACTCAGGTCCACTGAATAGGTGATGCCATCCAACCATCTCATATTCTGTCATCCCCTTCTCTGCCTGCTTTCAGTCTTTCCCAGCATCAGTGTCTTTTCCAATGAGTCAGCTCTTTGCATCAGGTGGCCAAAGTATTGGAGCTTCAGTTTCAGCATGAGTCCTTCCAATGAATATTCAGGGTTGATTTCATTTAGGACTCACAGGTTTGATCTCCTTGCTGTCCAAGGGACTCTCAAGAGTTTTCTCCAGCACTACAGTATGAAAACATCAATTCTTTGGCTGTCAGCCTTCTTTATGATACAATTATCACATACGCTGTTGCTGTTCAGTCACTCTTTGCAACCCCCATGGACAGCAGCATGCCAGGCTTCCCTGTCCTTCACGCTATCTGGAGTTTGCTTAAACTTGTGTCCATTGAGTTGGTGATGCCATCTAATCATCTAATCCTCTGTCATCCCCTTCTCCTTCTTGCCCTCAATCTTTCCCAGCACGGGGGTCATTTCCAGTGAGTCAGCTCTTCACAACAGGTAGCCAAAGTATTGGAATATCAGCTTCAGAATCAGTCCTTCCAATGAATATTCAGAGTTGATTTCCTTTAGGATTGACTGGTTTATCTCCTTGCTGCCAAAGGGATTCTCAAGAGTCTTCTTGAACACTACAGTTCAAAAACATCAATTCTTTGGCACTCAGCCCTCTTCATGGTCCAACTTTCACATCCATACATGACTACGGAAAAACCATAGCTTTGACAATACTGACCTTTGTCAACAAAGTAATGTCTCTGCTTTTTAATATGCTGTCTAGGTTTGTTTGCTTTTCTTCCAAGGAGCAAGCGTCTTTTAATTTCACGGCTGCAGTCACCATCTGCAGTGATTTTGGAGCCCAGGAAAATAAAGTCTGTCATTGTTTCCATTGTTTCCCCATCTATTTGCCATGACATGATGGGACTGGATACCATGATCTTCATTTTTTGATTGTTGAGTTTTAAGCCAGCTTTTTCACTCTCCTCTTTCAATTTCATCAAGAAGCTCTTTAGTTCCTCTTCACTTTCTGCCATAAGGATGGTCATCTGCATATCTGAGGTTATTGATATTTCTTCCAGCAATCTTGATTCCAGCTTGTGCTTCATCCAGCCCAGCATTTCACATGATGTACGTACTCTGCATATAAGTGAAACAAGCGAGTGACAATATACAGCCTTGACATATTCCTCTGCCCAATTTTGAACCAGTTCATTGTCCAAGTCCGGTTCTAACTGTTGCTTCTTGACATGCATACAGATTTCTCAGGAGGCAGGTAAAGTGGTCTGGCATTCCCATCTCTTTAAGAATTTTCCACAGTTTGCTGTGATCCACAGAGGCAAAGGCTTTAGTGTAGTCAATGAAGCAAAAGTAGATGTTTTTCTGGAACTTTCTTGCTTTTTTTATGATCCAATGGATGTTGGCAATTTGATCTCTGGTTGCTCTGCCTTTTCTAAATCCAGCTTGAACATCTGTAAGTTCATGGTTCCGTTCCGTTCCGTTCTGTCGCTCAGTCGTGTCCGACTCTTTGCGACCCCGTGGACTGTAGCCTACCAGGCTTCTCCATCCATGGGATTCTCCAGGCAAGAATACTGGAGTGGGTTACCGTTTCCTTCTAAAACCTCACTTGAAGAATTTTGAGCATACTTTGCTAGAACATGAAATAAGTTCAATTGTGTGGTAGTTTGAACATTCTTTGGCTTTGCCTTTCTTTGGGATTGGAATGAAAACTGACCTTTTCCAGTCCTGTGGCCACTGCTGAGTTTTCCAAATTTGCTGGCATACTGAGTGCAGCATTTTAATAGCATCGTCTTTTAGGACTTGAAATAACTCAGCTGGAATTTCATCACCTCCACTAACTTTGTTCATAGTGATGCTTTCTAAGGCCCACTTGACTTTGAACTCCTGGATTTCTGGCTCTAGGTGAGTGATCACATCATGGTTTTCTGGGTCATTAAGATCTTTTTTGTATAGCTCTTCTGTGTATTCTTGCCAACTCTTCTTAAGCTCTTCTGCTTCTGATAGGTCCATATCATTTCTGTCTTTCATTGTGCCCATCTTTCATGAAATGTTCCCTTGGTATCTATAATTTTCTTGAAGAGGTCTCTAGTCTTTCCCATTCTATTGTTTTCCCCTGTTTCTTTGCATTGTTCACTTACAAGAGCTTTCTTCTCTCTCCTTGCTATTCTTTGGAACTCTGCATTCAGATGGGTATATCTTTCTTTTTCTCCTTTGCCTTTTCTCAGCTATTTGTAAGACTTTCTCAGACAACCATTTTGCCCTTTTGCATTTCTTTTTTTTTAAAGACTGTTTTGATCACTACCTCCTGTACAATGTTATGAACCTTTGTCCATAGTTATTCAGGCACTCTGTCTATCAGATCTAATCCCTTGAATCTATTTTTCACTTCCACTGTATACTCATAAGGAATTTGATTTAGGTCATACCTTAATGGCCTAGTGGTTTTCCCTATGTTCTTCAATTTAAGTCTGAATTTGGCAATAAGGAGTTCATGATCTGAGCCACAGTCAGGTCCTGGTCTTGTTTTTTCTGACTGTATAGAGCTTCTCCATCTTTGGTTACAAAGAATATAGTCAATCTGATTTTGGTATTGATCGTCTGGTGATGTCCATGTATAGAGTCATCTCTTGTGTTGCTGCTTATCTGTACAGTGACACTAATTATTTCATTTCAGAAGGCAAGACTCCCTCACCCCCACTTCCATGCTATACAGTATGTTCTCATTAGTTATCTATTTTATACATAGTATCAACCATGTATATAAGTCAATTTCAACCTCCCAATTTTTCCCACTCCACCCTTTCCCCCTTGGTAACCATGCAATTGTTCTCTACCTTTGTGTCTCTATTTGCAAATAAGATCATCTACGCTCTTCTAGATTCCACATATATGCATTAATGTACAGTATTTGTTTTTCTCTTTCTGACTTATTTCACTCTGTATGACACTGTCTGGGTCCATCCACATCTCTACAAATGACCCAATTTTGTTGCTTTTTATGGTTGAGCAATATTTTTTTCTATATCTGCCCTGCATCTTCTTTATCCATTCATCTGTTGATGGACCAAAATTCAAAAAGATATGTGTATCCCAATGTTCACAGCAGCACTATCTACAATAGCCAGGACATGGACACCACCTAAGTCAGTCTTCTTGTTCTTAAAGTAAAGACACTCACCGTTTGGGGCAAGGATAACTGAAAGGTATTCCTCATAGAATGAGCTCACATAGAGCAGTAAGCTGGGTGTCCCTGTGGTCCGGAAGCTCAGTGTGGCCATTTCTCCTGTCAATGTCAGATCCTCATGAAATAAAGCCGCAAAAGAGCTGGAGTTCCTGCTAAAGGTGTCATTGTAATGTTCTTGAAAATTGTAGATCACCGAGGAGCCAGCTCCAAAATAGGCAGAAATGTCTGGAATGGCAAGCAATTTTGGATGTATTAGCAATATGGAATTGCACGTGTCTTATTACGTACATTTCTGTATATGCAAAGAATATCTCTAATCCTCAAATATCTCAAAAGGGAAAAATAATAACATCATGCTCTGCTGGGTAGTTTTTAGTTTAGTATTATTTGTTTTAATTTTGGCTGTGACACATGGATTGCAGTATCTCAGTTCCATGATCAGAGATTGGACCCGGGTCAGAGCAGTGAAAGCACCAAATCCTAACCACTGGGCCACCAGGGAACACCTCCTTTGCTGTTTTTTAATAAAAAAAAATTAAGATGAAAAATAATAAAGCTTAAGTAAAGAGATAATCCCTCCATATAACCATAACCCAGAATTGAGTAACAGTATTTTATTATTGCTTCAAAAATGCAAAATTAAATGTCCAGTGTAAATGCATATTTAAAGTTCACTGCTCTCCTCAAGGAGACCTCATTGATGCCCCTCTGATCTACTAGAAGTAGTCATAGCCTTGTCAAAAATACAAGCTTACCTCCCCCCAAGGGAAATGGAGGCATTTGGGATAGAAACAATTCTATTTCAGCTAATCACAGAGAACTGCCTTATCTTTTCATTACAGAGTCAAATGCCAGAAGCATCTTCTAGGCCTTCTTGTGCTCCATCCTTTCCCTGTAAGCTGTTACTTGGACACACTCACCGTTCTTGCAGAATGGCCCGTCATATGCAGAGACGGTGCAGTCACATGTGATCCCTCTGTGCTTTTCTCTACACCTCCCTCCATTGTGACACAGATGGCCATAAGTGCTGCAGTGTCCTGGACACCCTGGCTCCACTCCTGGGGTCATCGTGGCTCTTTCTTCCAGATCCAGGGCCAGCCCATTCAATCGCAGAGACCGAATGCAACCTAGGAAGCCTCTCTGTCGGCTTGCGGTTCCACCTACAAGGGAAACACTGCAAATGCAAACTGTTCCTCCGTGTCTTATTCCAGATTTCACCTTCATGCTGAACTGAGGCCATATCTCTGCTCTCTGCTCAGTCATCATGTCCAACTCTGCGACCCCATGGACTGTAGCCCACCAGGCTCTTCTATCATGTCCATGGGATTCTCCAGCCAAGAACACTGGAGTGGGTTGCCATGCTCTCTTTCAGGGGATCTTCCTGACCCAGGGATCAAACTTGTATCTCCTGCGCCCTGTGAATTGCAGGTGGATTCTTTACTGCTGAGCCACCAGGGAAGCCCCATATAGAAAATGACAAAAAAGTCATTGCTCAAAGTTTTATGAACAAATACAATTCTGAAAACATAGTCTGTGATCAAACGTTGCTGCTGCTGCTGCTGCTAAGTCACTTCAGTCGTATCCGACTCTGTGTGACCCCATAGACGGCAGCCCACCAGGCTCCCCCGTCCCTGGGATTCTCCAGGCAAGAACACTGGAGTGGGTTGCCATTTCAAACGTTAAGAATCATCAAATGGCACTGAGTTAAAAGCATTAATGAAAATATTTTTTAAGGTGAACTAGTCCCTTGGACTGCAAGGAGATCCAATCAGTCCATTCTAAAGGAAATCAGTCCTGGGTGTTCATTGGAAGGACTGATGCTAACGCTGAAACTCCAATACTTTGGCCACCTCATGCGACGAGTTGACTCACTGGAAAAGACTCTGATGCTGGGAGGGATTGGGGACAGGAGGAAATGGGGACGATAGAGAATGAGATGGCTGGATGGCATCACCGACTTGATGGACATGAGTTTGAGTGAACTCCGGGAGTTGGTGATGGACAGGGAGGCCTGGCATGCTGTGATTCATGGGGTCGCAAAGAGTCGGACACGACTGAGCGACTGAACTGAACTGAACTGAGGTAATATTTATTCTAAAATATTTAGAAAGACCTACATTTTTACATTTGTTCCTCTCTTAAAGGACAAAATGAAGACCACTGATCCTTTTAAAGTTTAAATTTATAAACAATGACATGTATAATAAAGGTTATATAGTTAAAAATCTTTGCAATGTAATGTATTATAAATGTGTGGTACATAAATTTGTACATGTGTTTTATATATATTAAAATTTTTGTGCATATATTTTTTTGTATAATAGATGTATTGCAAGTTTATGTATTCGATTGACCAAAAAGTTCATTTAAGTTTTATTGTAACATCTTATAGAAAAAGCCAAATGAACATTTTGGCCAACCCTATATATTGTGTGTATGTTATATAATGCTAATTCTTACTTGGATGAGCTCCGAATAATAAAACTGTGAAAAGGAACTGAGAAGAGACAAAAGAAAGAGAAGGCAGAAGAGGTAAAACCAAAATTTAGAACCTCAGGCTTTTCACACTCCATCCTGGAAGCTCTGAGGTTAGGTGGTATAACATTAACCAAATAATATATCTCCTTATTTTTATATAATTTATCATGTGAACATAATAAATATGGGAGCACAGGAGACATCTGAAGTACCTGCTAAAAACAGATTTTGGATTTATTCCCAAAGATCCTGATTCATTGAATTTTCAACTAACACCTCAGGATTTAGAAACATTACCATAATGGAAACACTAGCTCTAGGTAGGTTTCCATTCAAACTTTGTTCCTGAAAATTCTGTTAATTAATCCTCAGAATTTAAATCAGAAAATAGAATTGTTTAGTTTGATTCACAATTTGATAACTTTCAGGGAAGCCTCCTCGACTCAGTGAGAACTAACTGTGTTTGAAGCTGAGTTTAATGGTGCCATGGGCTGCACCACACACACACACACACACACACACACACACACACAAATTCATTCAATAGCATCAGTTCCTGAACATTGTAGTAGGTAACTTCTGGCAAAGCAGATTCTGGGCTAATTTGTAATTTACATCAAGTTTTAATTGGACTGTGTCCTTATTTACTTTAAAATACGTGAGAACAGACCAAGTGAGAGCTAGTTCGTTAATCTGCTTAGTTTCCAAATTAGAATAGAGTTGTCTAAAGAGCAATGTAGCAAAACTTATTCCTCCCTTTGGGAAAAACAAACAATAATAAAGACTAAGCAAGTAAATTAGAGGGAAGACTTCCACTACCCAGAGTGTTTATCTTTAAAGAACGGACAGCAGAATAATGAGTCCACTCTGGTTCTAAACATGAAGCTTGCAATGAGAGCAGCAGAGAGGGAGCAGGGCGGAGAGGAACCAGACGCTGGGCTGGATTAAATACTGCTGTGCAGAGTCACACGAGGCTGCTTCTGTCGGCCTGGCCTCCTACTGTCTGATTTTGGGGGGACATTGGAGGATTTTGTCCCAATTACAAGTCTGATTCTCTAACTTCACTATGAAGTGAAATGAAAGAAATGGATTAAAAAATGCTAATTTTTTAAATAAATAGAGTTAACTGAAACAAACATAAAGTGTCTATGATATCGAGTGCAAGCCTGGGAATCAGTCCAACAAGGGTTTGGATTTCCCTTCCAGTTGGGTTTCTGTGATCAAGTCCCTTGATCTCTGAACCTCCATGATCTCATCTGTAAATTGGGTATAATAATCTGCAGCCCAGTGGTAAAGAATCCACCTGCCATTGCAGGAAATGCAAGAGATGTGAGTTCAGTTTCTGGATCAGGAAGATCCCTTGGAATAGAAAATGGCAACTCCCTCCAGTATTCTTGCCTGGAGAATCCCTTGGACAGAGGAGCCTGGTGGGTTACAGTCCACAGGGTTGTAAAGAATCGGACATGACTGAGCCATTGAGTCACAAAATCTATGGCAGAGATACTCATATTAAATGAGTTCTTGGCACACAGTGTCTTTGTGGCTGAACCACACTAACTCTTTTTTTTTTTTATCAGCTCCATCTTAGCCCTGCAACCCCACCCCATCCCCCTCTTTTGGATGACTGATCTTTAGCCTACTCACAAGGACTGCATCCCAGCCAGACATCTCCCTATCAACCTTTACCCTTGCTTTCACCTGATATGAGAACTGGAAGTGTCTTTTGCTGATGCAGGTGGTCATGAGACCTCCATGGGGGCAGAAAAATCCTAGGACTGGGCCGTGAGTCCTTCGCACTTGGTAGTCAGATTCTATTTTTAGCTTTGCCCCTTCAGATTCCCCCAGGATCCCTTTCCATGGCACGAGATGCCGCTGTGAATGCCTCTGGTTCATCATCCCCTGGATGTACGTTACCCACAGCAAGAATCAGAATTATACTTTATGGAGTTGCCTGCATCAAGTTTCAGTCTCAAAGTTCCTTTCCAGTTCAGAACATTTTTTTTTCTTTTTAATTTACCTTTTAATTGGAGGATAATTTCTTTATAATGTTGTGTTGATATCTGCTGCACAACAGGGTGAATCAGTCATAATCATTTATGTATATATATATCTATCTCCCCTCGCTCTTGAGACTCCCTCCCGCCCCTCATCCCACTTCTCCAGGTAATCACAGAATCACAGAGCACCAGGCTGGGCTCAAACAAGGATCGTATATTAATGCATATGTACAGAATCTAGAAAAATAGTGTTGATGAACCTATCTGAGGGAAAGAATGGAGATGCAGATGTAGAGAACGAACTTATGGACACAGTGGGAGGAGGAGAGAGTTAAAGAGGATTTTATTCAGTGTCTGCTTCTCCCACCAGTGCCTATAGTAGTCGTGGCAGCTGTTATCATCACTACTGTTGTAGCTGCGATCTCCTCTTGGTGTGTCTTTGCACTCAGAGCACAGTACAGTTAGAAGCCGCCAGCAGCACTCACCCACAAAAAGCTGGCTGTTGAGCTGCAAGCGGGCGTGCCCGTCAGCTGGGGCAGGTTGGGTCTGGCGAGGGTGCTCACCCACTTGAAGGGACGCTTCTTTAACATTCCGGTCTGCCCTCACGTGGTGCCACCGATTGTCATTAAAGGCAGTGGGAGACTGCACTGTGACCTCACAAGGCCCATTCCCCACATCAAAGGAAAAGGTTACTTCTGTTGGGGCTGGAAATAAAAATATGAGAGATGCCTGAGTTCATTCACAGGAGAGAAAATTTAGTCTTGAGCAGATCTGAAAAAAGCACCATGACATGCTCCTTATGAAAGAAGGCATGCTAGGGATCCAGACAGATGTCAGTCTGAGTTGGTTGGGGAGGGGTTGGGGTGGAGAATAAACCTGTATCCTGGAGAAAGAAAGGTGAAGCTGATTTTAATGTATTTCTCCCCAGAGTTTACTGTTCATCCTGCTAAGCCCTAAGCAATAGAGATATTTACCTACAGAAACAAAACTAATATTTTATCTGACTTTATACATAGAAGTGATTTTATTTAAAGGTGCTTTAAACCTTTATGTAGTTTTAAAAGCACTAGGTGAATTTCAGACAGCAAGACATTAAGTTTTGTCTACATATATATAAACAATGTGTTCAGTCAATTAAATCATATAATGTTGTGATTTAGTAAGAAGTTATTTGACCAGTTTGGTTTAATACCCTTTTGCACATAGAATTAAGACAAGGAACTGTACAGACTGTTGTGTGTTGCAGGAATCATTGTTTCACTTTCCACTTAGTATTTAAGAAAAAAAATAACTGACAAAGGAAGCATGTCAGTGTATTAGAAATTAGATTACCAGCAAGGTTATTGTTAATTACTGAGTACCGCAGTGGCTTTGTGCAGGGTGGACAACTCACCTCGCAGCTCTAGCCTGATGAAGTCTGTGATCCCCAGGTTCTCTAAAAACACCCCTGAAGAGGCTGTGGTCTTAAAAAAGAAAGACACGTCAGCACTAAGCTCTCCTCGGAATGTGGGGAAATGAAGATAAGAAGTCTCAGTATTGAAGGAAGCTGAATTCCAAAATGAATCTGTTTACAAAAAGAAAAAAAAAAGACAATGAAAATGGCAGTAAAATACAAGTAACAATTGCTCTTTATATTTCTAGCATTTTTACCATTCGATGCATTATTTATCCATTCAAAACATTATTTATCCATACAAGCCTTCTAATGGGAGTTCTTCTGAACATGTGGCCATGAGATGAATGTCTAAATAGTGATTCTTTTGAGGATTAACAATCTGGACATGGTTGCAAGTGAGTGGATGGATAATCACTTTGGTAAAGGCCTGGTTTTTTTGTTTCTCTTTTTTTAACTAAATTATCATAGACTAAAATTGACTTTTTAGGGTTTTACAGTAATATAGAGTTTACAGACTTTTACAGTTATATGAATTTTAACACATGCATGGATTTGTGTAACCATCATCAAAATCAGAATAAAGAACAGTTCCATCACCCCCAAAAAACTCTCTTGCTATTTCTTTATAGTCATACCCTCTACCCACCCCTCAGCCTGGCAGTCATGAACTAGTCTCTGTATTACAGTTTTACCTTTCCCAAATAACATATAAATGGAGTCAAGCAGTATGCAACAACAGAAAGCCTTTGAGATTCATTTGAGATGTTGCATGTCAACATCTATTCGTTTTTACTGCTCTGTAGTATTCCATCACTGGAGAAGGCGATGGCACCCCACTCCAGTACTCTTGCCTGGAAAATCCCACGGACGGAGGAGACTGGTAGGCTGCAGTCCATGGGGTCGTGAACAGTCTGACACGACTGAGCGACTTCACTTTCACTTTTCACTTTCATGCATTGGAGAAGGAAATGGCAACCCACTCCAGTGTTCTTGCCTGGAGAATCCCAGGGATGGGGGAGCCTGGTGGGCTGCCATCTATGGGGTCGCACAGAGTCGGACATGACTGAAGCGACTTAGCAGCAGCAGCAGCAGTGCTCCATCACATGAATGTGCCATAGTTTATTTATCCATATTTAAGAACACTAAAGTTGTTTCCAAATTTGGTCAATTACAAATAGAACTGCTCTAAAAATTGGCGTGGTACAGTGGTAAAGAATCTGCCTGCCAATGCAGGAGACATAGGTTTGATCCCTGGGTCAGGAAGATCCCTTGGAGTAGGAAATGGCAGGCCACTCCAGTATTCTTGCCTGGAAAATTCCATGGACAGAGGAGCCTGGTGGTGGGCTATATAGTCCACGGAGTTGCAAAGAGGCAGACATGACTGGGCAATGGAGCACAACCACAAGAACAAACATTTGTGAAAAGTTTTTGTGTGAGCACATGTTTTCATTTCTCTAGGGTAAATTCTCAGGAGCATGATTCCTGGGTCATATGGTTAAGTATATGTTTAACTTTATAAGATACTGCCAAACAGTTTTCCAGAGTGATCATACCATTTTTAATTCCCGTGATCAGTGTGTAACAGATATAGTTGTTTTATATCTTTACCAGCATTTTACATTGTTAGTATACACAATTTTTTATCTTAGCAATTCAAATTGATGTAAAGTAGTATCTTATTGGAGAAGGAAATGGCAACCCACTCCAGTGTTTTTGCCTGGAGAATCCCAGGGATGGAGGAGCCTGGTGGGCTGCCGTCTATGGGGTCGCACAGAGTCGGACACGACTGAAGCGACTTAGCAGCAGCAGCACAGCAGTATCTTACTGCGATTTTAATTTTCCTTCCCTAAGAGATAATGATGTTGGGCCTCTTCTCATGTGCTTATTTGCCACTTTATGTCCTCTTTGGTGAAGAGTGTGTTCAGCTTGGGGGGAACTGACACCTTTCTCATGCTGAGTCTTCTAATCCATGAACACAGTATATCTCTTCCTTTATTTATATTTTTTGATTCTTCAGTCTTTAGTCATTTATTTGGTTTACAGATTTTATACATGTTTTTGTTAAACATATACCTGAGTATTATATGTTCTTTTGAAATACTGAAAATTATATTCTCTTATAGATTTTGGTTTCCAGTTTACATTGTTAGCATATATAACTGATCTGTCTGTTGTTGACATTGCACCTTGAGATCTTGTTGAGCTCACTTATAAGATATAGTAAGGTTTTTGTTTCTGTTTTGGGTAGTACATTCCTTGAGATTTTCTATGTAGGCAGTCATATATGCAGGCTTCCCTGGTGGCTCATTGGTAAAGAATCTGCCTGCAATGCAGAAGCTATGGGTTCAATCACTGAGATGGGAAGATCCCATAGAGAAGGAAATGGCAACCCACTCCAGTATGCTTGCCTGGAACATCCCATATACAGAGGAAACTGGCAGGCTACAGTTCATGGAGTCACAGAAGAGTTGGATACAACTTAGTGACTAAACAACCAACCAATCAATCAAGTGTGCATATACAAATAGTTTTCTTTCTTGCTTTCCAGTCTTTACGCACTTATTTTCTTTTTTACATTATTGCCCTGGCTAAGACAATGATAAATATTGTTGAAAAAAAGTTGTGAGATTGGACATCCTAATCTTGTTCCCATCCTGAGGGGAAAAGCATTCAGTTTTTTACCAATAATTATGATACTTTTGTATAGATACTGTCTAATTAGGCTGAAGAATTTTCTTTTACACGTAGTTTGCTAAGAACTTCATTATAAATGCTATTATGATATAAATTATAATTTTTAATTTCTTATTTTAGTAATTTCAATTATAATGTTCATATTAATTGATACAGAAAAAGCATCTGGCATGATTTTTCTTCCTTTGACCATGTTAACATGGTAGATTACATTGATCAACTTCCAAATACTAAGTCAGCCTTGCATCCTGGATAAACTGCAGTTGGTGGTGGTGCATTTAAAAATATAAATATCCCTGAGTTATTTGTTAATATTTTGTTGATATTTTTTGCATCTGTGTTAGTAATAACAATGTTAGGAGTTATAATTTCTTTTTTACTGTCTTTGTCTAGTTTCAGTATCAGAACAACATTCTGCTTTAAATGTTGGAAATAATTTCCTCTTCTACTTTCTGAAAGAGATTTTATAGATATGGTATTATTTCTTGGGTAGAATTCATCAGTGAATCAAGCTTGGTCTGGATTTTTTGGAAGGTTTTTAATTACAAATTCAATTCCTTTAATACTATTAGGTCCATTCCAGTTGTCTCATTCATCTTAAGTGAGTTTTGGTTGTTAGTGGTTTTCAAAGAACTGGTCCACTTCATCTGTATAATAGATTTAATACTTGTACAGTTGTTTGTAGTGTACTTTTTTATACTTTTGATGTCAGTGGTGTCTGCAGTGTTATCCCAACACTCAATTTCCAAATTGGTAATTTTTATCATTTTTTGGATAGTTTTGTTAGAGGCTTAACTATTTTATTAGTATTTTAAAAGAGTATAAAAAGAATCACTTTTAATTTTCATAGATCAGTATATATTCTGCTTTTAATTTAATTGATTTCTATTCTTGTCTTATTAGTTACTTCTTTCTGCTTGTTTTAGGTTTATTTTTCTCTTCTATTTATAGTTTCTTTTGGTGAAAGCTTACATTATTGAACTGAGATCTTTTATATTTCATAATATAAGTACTTATTGCACTAACATCCCTCTGACCACTGCCATCACAAAATTTAATACTACAAATTTTGATAGTCTATATTTTAATTTTCATTCAGTTCAAAATATATTATCAGATCTATTGAGACCTTGTCCTTGACTTGGGTATTATTGAAGGATCTGAAGTTTAATTTCTAAGTGTTTGGAGATTTTCTTGCTTTTTTATTTATTCCTAATTTAATTTGATTGTATTGTATTAGTGAATGCGTTTTGTATGATTTAAATTATTTAATATTTGCTACGACAGAGAATGAGATGGCTGGATGGCATCACCAACTCGATGGACATGAGTTTGAGTGAACTCCGGGAGTTGGTGATGGACAGGGAGGCCTGGCGTGCTGTGATTCATGGGGTTGCAAAGAGTCGGACACGACTGAGTGACTGAACTGAACTGAACTGAACTGAAGGTTTGTTTTATGACACAGAATATGCTATGTCTAGGTTAAAGATTCATGTACATTTGAAAAGAACGTGTATTCTACTGTTGATAGAGTATTCTATAAATGTCAGTTGGATTCTGGTGTCATTCAGGTCTTCCATATCCTTGCTAATCTTCCCTCTATTAGTTTCACATATTAATGAGAAAGGAGTATTAGACTCTAATTATAATTATGCATTTCTCTATCTCTCCTTTCCATCCTGTCAAATTTTGCCTTATGTGTTTTGAAGCTCAGTTATTTGCACACACATTTAAGATTCTTGGGCCTTCTAGTTCTTTTTTATATCTATTAATTTACTTTGCTTTCAAGTAAAAATTTTAATATAGAAACTCGTGTTTGTGTAGTATATCTTTCTCCATCATTTTTTTATTATGTCATTATATTTGAATTGGAACTTCTTATAGACAGTATACTTTTCCAGTGAGTCAACTCGTCTCATGAGGTGGCCAAAGTATTGGAGTTTCAGCTTTAGCATCAGTCCCTCCAATGAACATCCAGGATTGATCTCCTTTAGAATGGACTGGTTGGATCTCCTTGCAGTATAAGGGACTCTCAAGAGTCTTCTCCAACACCACAGTTCAAAAGCATCGATTCTTCGGCGATCAGCTTTCTTCACAGTCCAACTCTCACATCCATACATGACCACGGGAAAAACCATTGCCTTGACTAGACGGACCTTGGTCGGCAAAGTAATGTCTCTGCTTTTTAATATACTATCAAGGTTGGTCATAACTTTCCTTCCAAGGAGCAAGCGTCTTTTAATTTCATGGCTGCAATCAGCATCTGCAGTGATTTTGGAGCCCAAAAAAACAAAGTCTGACACTGTTTCCACTGTTTTTCCATCTATTTCCCATGAAGTGATGGGACCAGATGCCATGATCTTTGTTTTCTGAATGTTGAGCTTCAAGCCAACCTTTTCACTCTCCTCTTTCACTTTCATCAAGAGGCTTTTGAGTTCCTCTTCACTTTCTGCCATAAGGGTAGTGTCATCTGCATATCTGAGGTTATTGATATTTCTCCCAGCAATCTTGATTCCAGCTTGTGCTTCTTCCAGCCCAGCGTTCCTCATGATGTACTCTGCATATAAGTTAAATAAGCAAGGTGACAATATACAACCTTGACGCACTCCTTTTCCTATTTGGAACCAGTCTGTTGTTCCATGACCGGTTCTAACTGTTGCTTCCTGACCTGCATACAGGTTTCTCAAGAGGCAGGTCAGGTGGTCTGGGATTCCCATCTCTTTCAGAATGTTCCACAGTTTATTGTGATCCACACAGTCAAAGGCTTTGGCATAGTCAATGAAGCAGAAATAGATGTTTTTCTGGAACTCTCTTGCTTTCTCCATGATCCAGCGGATGTTGGCAATTTGATCTCTGGCATCACCTACTCTGTGGACATGAGTTTGAGTGTACTCCGGGAGTTGGTGATGGACAGGGAGGCCTGGCGTGCTGTGATTCATGGGGTCGCGGAGAGTCGGACACGACTGAGCGACTGAACTGAACTGAACTGAACTGATAGACAGTATACAGTTGAGTCGTAACAGTGTCTTTTATGAGTTTATTTAGACCACTTACATTAAATACAAATGTTGATATGTTAGTTCTTCATTTCATTATTTTTTCCTATTTGTCCTAATTTTCATTCTTTTGTTTCCCCCTTTCTGCCTTCTTTTGGATTATTTAAATATTTTCAGTATTCCATTTGTATTTTCCTGTAGCAGATTCTTAATTGGTTCTTTTAGGGATTAAAATGTATATACTTACTTTCTCAGTCTGCTTAAAATCTATATTTTAACCACTTTAAGTGATTTGTAAAAACCTTGGAAACAATCTTGACTTTTATCTACTCCTGTTGATGTTGTTGCTACTTGTATTACATCTACATAAAATAAAAGCCCTGTGAAATAGTGTTGTTCTTTCAGTCCTCAGATACATTTAAAATAACTCAATAGGAAAATAACCTATTAAATTACCCAGGTATTTACCATTTCTGACGCTGATTGTTTTATCCCTGAAGTTCCAAATTTCCTTCTGATACCATTTCCTTTCTAAGAACCTTCCTTTAGAAATTCTTTTAAAGGATGCTTTCTGGCAATGAATGCTTTGTTTTTTTTCATTGGAGATATTTAAAACTTTTACCTTTATTCCTAAAGGATATTTTTGCTAAACACAGAATTCTCAACTGACAATACTTTCAAAATAGAAATATTTTTCCATTTCCTTCTGGCCTCATTTCTGATGAGAAACTTACTGTCATCTGAATTGTTGTTTTCCTATTGGCAACATATTATTATTATTCTCTCTGGCTGCTTTCAAAAAATTCTTCTCATTGTCTTTCAGTTCAGTTCAGTCGCTCAGTCATGTCCGACTCTTTGCGACCCCATGAATCAAGCACGCCAGGCTTCCCTGTCCATCACCAATTCCCAGAGTTCACTCAAACTCATGTCCATCAAGTCGGTGATGCCATCCAGCCATCTCATTCTCTGTTGTCCCCTTACCCTCCCCACACCAATCCTTCCCAGCATCAGTCTTTTCCAGTGAGTCAACTCGTCTCATGAGGTGGCCAAAGTATTGGAGTTTCAGCTTTAGCATCAGTCCTTCCATGAACACCCAGGATTGATCTCCTTTAGAATGAACTGGTTTGACCTCCTTGCAGTCCAAGGGACTCTCAAGAGTCTTCTCCAACACCACAGTTCAAAAGCATCAATTCTTCGGCGATCAGCTCATTGTCTTTAGTTTTCATCAGTTTGCTTACAATATGTCTATATGTGAATTTCTTTGAGTTTATCCTGTTTCAGATTATTCAACTTCCCAGTTTCTGAAAACTTGGAAAGTTTTCAGCCATTATGTTTTCAAATATTTTTTCAGGACCAACACTTTTCCTCTCTCCTTCTGGAAATTCACTTACATGAATATTATATATTTTTATATTATTAACCCACAGGTCCCTGAGACCCTATTTATTTTTTTCAATCTTTTTTTATTTCTTTTGCTTAGATTGGATAATTTCTATTTATCTATCTTTATGGCCCTTGGCTTTTTCATCTCAAATTTTCTACTTAGCCCACCAGTGCATCTTTTAGTTCCATTGCTATACTTTTCAGTTCTAAAGTTTCCTTTTAACTCCCTTTATATAGCCTATTTCTTTGTTGAAAGATTCTCTTTTTCTATTTGTTTCAAAAGCATTTATTATTATTCCTTACAATTTTTGTGTAACAGTTGTTTTAAAGTCTTTATCAGTTAATTTTAACCTCTGTGTTATTGGTTATTATTGATTACATTTTCTTATGCAAACTTTGATTTTGCCAGTTCTTTGTATGTTAAGTAATTTAGGATTATTTTCTAGATATTTACAATATTATGTTAACAAACTGGGAGCTTTGTTTAAATTCAAGGAGTATGTTGATATTTTTATTTTTCAGGCCTGTTATCCTGGTTATGATCTGCCCACACATTTTAACCTTCCCTCTGTGGTCTATGGTTCCTATGGCAGTCCAGTTTTCAAAGTTTTTGCAGTACTTTTCAGAACTCCCTCAACTTTGTACCACACAGTGGTCAGTCTGAGTACTGGGTGGTAGCTTCTTCGCTCATTCTCAACTTCTTGGTCTATAATTAGGACCAGTTTAAGGCATGTGTAGCTTGGAGGTAAACCCAGGAATTCATAAACAAGTTAAAACATCATTTTCTTGAACTCTTTCCTCTCTGTGCTCTTCCAATACTTCCCAGTTCCCTGGGGCTCTCCATGCACACAGCCATAAAACTAGGGCTCTATTTAGCCTGTTTTATTGTGCTTTCCTATTTACTTCTGTTCCTGTACCTACATCCATTGCCAATTGATGGGTGATCAAAGAGAGAAAACAAAAGTAACATGAGTCTGCCACTGTTTGGGAGTCAGGGCTGTTCTGTCCAGAGCAGAGGATTCCTTTTTCAGAGCTCTGGTCCTTGCATGCTCTTGAGGCAGTTTCTGCCACTGTTGCCATGGGCTTGCCTGGGAACTGGAACCTCAGAAAATAGAGATAAGGGGGAGAGGGATGAGATTCCTGTACTCACTGACTGAAGCTCCTTGTCCCCTCCTCCAATCAGGACTACAGGACTTCTCCTGGAACTCTCTCCATCTGTGATCCCCTGGCTAAGAGATATTGGAGGAAAGTACATGGAGAATTCTGCTTTCTGTTCCCTGCTACTCTTTGCTTTTCAGAGTCTTGAGATAACTGCTTCATGAATCCTGTCTGTGCAGTATTTAAAGCCATGAGATGATGGGGAAAGATCACCAGTGGAGAATAGACAGGAAAAAGGGCAGCAAATAGAGCCTTAGGGAACCCCAACATTATCCCACTGGTGAGATGAAGAAAGGTTAGGAAGAGAAGGGAAGAAAAACCAGAATTTCGTGGTATGCTGGCCACTAAGTAAAAAAAGTAACTTAAAGAAGAGGGAATCATGGGAGAATTCCAAAGTTGCTGACAGGTCAATTCATATATTTATCAGAGAATAAGAATTGGACTTAGCAATATTGAGTTCTCATTGGTGACCTCAATTTCTGAGGAGTGATTAAGGAGAATATCTGTCTCATATTCAAGAGAGACTAGAAGTAGGGAAATTAAAGATAGAACTCTTATTTTATTTCAGTTATTTGGGGGCAGTGAAGGATATGAAAGAAATTAAGCTGCAGTTGGAGGGGTAAGTGGAATTAATAGCATCAAGACTTCCAGTGTAAATATTCAGAACTACCAAAAGGCATTAATGCATAGATAGGAATCAGAGATCAAATTGCCAACATCTGCTGGATCATGAAAAAAGCAAGAGAGTTCCAGAAAAACATCTATTTCTGTTTTATTGACTACGCCAAAGCCTTTGACTGTGTGGATCGCAATAAACCGTGGAAAATTCTGAAAGAGGTGAGAATACCAGACCACCTGACCTGCCTCTTGAGAAACCTGTATGCAGATCACGAAGCAACAGTCAGAACTGCACATGGAACAACAGACTGGTTCCAAATAGGAAAAGGAGTACGTCAAGGCTGTATATTGCCACCTTGCTTATTTAACTTAAACGCAGAATACATCATGAGAAATGCTGGGCTGGAACAAGCACAAGCTGGAATCAAGATTGCCGGGAAAAATATCAATAACCTCGGATATGTAGATGACACCACCCTTATGGCAGAAAGTGAAGAAGAACTAAAGAGCCTCTTGATAAAAGTCAAAGAGGAGAGTGAAAAAGTTGGTTTAAAGATCAACATTCAGAAAACTAAGATCATGGCATCTGGCCCCATCACTTCATAGCAAATAGATGGAGAAACAGTGGCTGACTTTATTTTCCTGGGATCCAAAATCACTGCAGATGGTGATTGCAGCCATGAAATTAAAAGACGCTTGTTCCTTGGAAGGAAGGTTATGACCAACCTAGATAGTATATTAAAAAGCAGAGACATTACTTTGCTAACAAGGGTCCATCTAGTCAAGGCTATGGTTTTACCAGTAGTCATGTATGGATGTGAGAGTTGGACTATAAAGAAAGCTGAGTGCCAAAGAATTGATGCTTTTGAACTGTGGTGTTGGAGAAGACTCTCGAGAGTCCCTTGGACTGCAAGGAGATCTAACCAGTCCATCCTAAAGGAGAACAGTCCTGGGTGTTCATTGGAAGGACTAATGCTGAAGCTGAAGTGCCAATACTTTGGCCCTCTGATGCGAAGAACTGATTCATTGGAAAAGACCATGATGCTGGGAAAGATTGAGGGCAGGAAGAGAAGGGGACAACAGAAGATGAGATGGTTGGATGGAATCACTGACTCAATGGACATGAGTTTGGGTAAACTCTGGGAGTTGGTGATGGACAGGGAGGCCTGGCGTGCTTTGGTTGCAAAGAGTCGGACACGACTGAGTGACTGGACTGAACTGATACTTGGTAGATTCTGTCCTCTCATTTTCTCATTATTTTACCAATTTCAGGCATCTCAGCCCCTCAGCAAAATGTCTTATACTTCAGTTCAGTTCAGTCACTCAGTCGTGTCCAACTCTCTGCGACCCCATGAATCACAGCACGCCAGGCCTCCCTGACCATCAGCAACTCCCAGAGTTCACTCAAACTCATGTCCACAGAGTCGGTGATGCCATCCAGCCATCTCATTCTCTGTCGTCCCCTTCTCCTCCCGCCCCCAACCTTTCCCAGCATCAGAGTCTTTTCCAGTGAGTCAACTCGTCGCATGAGGTGGCCAAAGTATTGGAGTTTCAGCTTTAGCATCAGTCCTTCCAATGAACACCCAGGATTGATCTCCTTTAGAATGGACTGGTTGGATCTCCTTGCAGTCCAAGGGACTCTCAAGAGTCTTCTCCAGCACCACAGTTCAAAAGCATCAATTCTTCGGCGATCAGCTTTCTTCACAGTCCAACTCTCACATCCATACATGACCACGGGAAAAACCATTGCCTTGACTAGACAGACCTTTGTTGGCAAAGTAATGTCTCGGCTTTTTAATATACTATCAAGGTTGGTCATAACTTTCCTTCCAAGGAGTAAGCGTCTTTTAATTTCATGGCTGCAATCAGCATCTGCAGTGATTTTGGAGCCCAAAAAAATAAAGTCTGACACTGTTTCCACTATTTCTCCATCTATTTCCCATGAAGTGATGGGACCAGATGCCATGATGTTAGTTTTCTGAATGTTGAGCTTCAAGCCAACCTTTTCACTCTCCTCTTTCACTTTCATCAAGAGGCTTTTGAGTTCCTCTTCACTTTCTGCCATAAGGGTGGTGTCATCTGCATATCTGAGGTTATTGATATTTCTCCCAGCAATCTTGATTCCAGCTTGTGCTTCTTCCAGCCCAGCGTTCCTCATGATGTACTCTGCATATAAGTTAAATAAGCAGGGTGACAATATACAACCTTGACGTACTCCTTTTCCTATTTGGAACCAGTCTGTTGTTCCATGTCCAGTTCTAACTGTTGCTTCCTGACCTGCATACAGGTTTCTCGAGAGGCAGGTCAGGTGGTCTTTACTTAGTAGGTACATATTAGATGTTTGTTGAACAAGTTACATGATATTTCAAATAATTCCATGAGTGTTTCAGCAGAGTCTGATGTAAATGCTATATGTGTGCCTGCGTACTACGTCACTTCAATCATGTCCGACTCTTTGCAACCCTATGGACTTTAGGCCACCAGGTTCCTCTGCCCACAGGATTAAAATTCTCCAGGCAAGAGTACTGGAGTGGGTTGGCATATGTTTTCCCAGGGGATCTTTCCAACCAAGGATCGAACCCACATCTCCTGCATTGGCAGGTGAAAATTTTACTGCTAGTGCCACGTGGGAAGCCCTAAATGCTATATAAAAATGCATAATACAGAGGTAGTATTTGTTTTTCAATTATATTAGCAATATACACTTATTTTATAGGTTAATACATTCTTAACGAAGTACAGATTATCAGTATAGACAGTGATTCTATGAACCCATGCAGCTAGATTTCTCATAAAACACTGAAATACATTAGCAGATATCAAGGCATTTCCTCTTGCCACTACTTACTGTCCCCCGAGCAGAGCAGAGGACCCAGTGAATAAGCCGCTTCAGAATGTGGTTGCCCTGTGTCTCTCATCACAACCTGAGTAACCGGGAGGTGCTTCTTATGGGAAAGGACTACTGTGTTGCTGGTCCTAGAAAACAAACACAACCACCTTAACATCATTCTCAATAATGTACAGAAAAGTAAAAGCATTTTATTGCAGTTCAAGGAGTATTAAGCTAAATTTGTAAACATATAACAGGAGGAAAATCAAACAGCTCATCTAAACACTTACAAACATACTAATGTACTGAATGAGATCTTCTGAGGACCAGAGACCTTTGTTCATCTACAGGACCATAGAGAAGAAAGCAGGCAGGTCCAAAATTGTGGTCATAGGAACAGACATGAAATTACATTTCAGTGCAATTAAGCAGCTTATTGCTGTTTGCAATTCAGTCAGGGTGTCATACTGGAATGTAAAATTTACAGAAGCAAGAGTAGTCTGCCTTGATTAAAAAAAAAAAAAAAGCAAAAGACAAAAACCAAAACCATCTGACTGACAAGAAACAGGTTTTCAATTTTTGGACCTTTTTTTCTTTTAACTAAAAGTTTCAGAAATTCCTACTGTGGTTATGAGGCATTTCCATATTTGTTGAAGTCTTAAATTTAAAAACAAAATCAAAACAAAATACTGATTCAAAACCATGATGAAGATATGATACAATGTATTCTTAAAATTAATAAATGGGCTGATGCATGGGAAAGTGCTTTGCCAATGATTTTCACCATCCATTCATTCAACAAACGTTTATTACACATCCTCTATTAGTCACGCCCTGTTTGTTGGGGAAGTGAACAGAAAACCCATTGTCAATGTCCCCCAGAAACCTAGTGGATGTTATAAATGATAGAAATAACAATAATATCATCACGTAAGTGACTATTTGGGGACATATTAAAATCTATGATTCAATACAATTTAATGACTGGGACAAAAGCCAGAGGACCTGGTTGGTAAGCTGTTTGTACTGCCAATGTCCTCTTTGGACAAAGTAGAAAGGTTTTCGTAAGCTGTTCATATTTTTCATTGTATATTTCAACTACATATGTACTACTAATTTATGGACAAATACTGGTTTGTCTATTGTTCTGTGTAAAACCTAGCAAGTTTTCATTTTTAACAATTACAAAATCACCAGTAACTCATATATATATATAGAGAGAGAGAGTAACTGTTCCAAATTATATATGTATTTATTTAAGTTGAAGCATTATCAAAAATAGTGCAGGTCCTTTGTTAAAAAAAAAACAAACTTCTTAATAGTTAATCATTCCAGTGCTGTTAAGCATCAAAATATTCTTGCAAGTTGGAAAATTAAAAATTATTAATATTTTTATTTTATTTTAAAATTTGAGTAACAGTGACTGGCAGTGCATGTGGTAAGATATGAAAAATAGGAACTAAACACCCTAAAATTGAAGAAACAAGCATTAAAAATCAAATTTCTTCAAAAAATCAGACTGAATTAAGCTAAACCGTTTTATCTGGGGAAGCCCCTGCGACTGCTGCAGATAGAAGCACACAGGCTTCATCCTAAACACAAAACACCCGACTTTGTTGGGATCACAAGCTAGAAGGTGCCACTGAATTACAGGGCGATCAGCATGGAAAGTTATTTTGTTATAAACACAGGAATAGCAGACCAAATTAATTCCTGGTATTAAATATCAGTAAGCATTACAAATAAGTATTTTAATTCCTATGACTGCTATTTTGGCAGATATCTTAGAGGAAAAATGTAAGTGTATTAGTTCTTCATTGAGAAACTTTGAATTTTAAGGAAACTTTTAAAAGCTACGCTGTCTAATATAGGAAAAAGCTACACTGTAGTTCTGTTTTTAACACTGACAATGCATTCACAAATCTAAAAAAAAACTTTAAAAAATCATAATGCAAATAGTGTGTATTAAGGTAGATAATATCATAATATACCTTCCTGAATCTGAGAAAACGTTAAACAATTCCTACTTCAAAATCCTTTATTAGTATAGATCATTCCCAATTGCCCATGCTTTATGCAAAATATCGTAACCCACGGTCAACAGCTCGTGCTCACGCTCAGTGGCACAGATGTGCTCGACCGTGCGATGCTATGGTCACCAGACTCATTCAAAACTGCCTAATTTATGATTATATCTCACTTTTCTTGCTTTTCAATTTTTCCCAAAATTTGTAAAGATTCCATTTCTAGGCATAAAAATTTCTCACGACAGTTTTAAACATTCAGTAAGAGAATTTCCAAATTTGCTTTTTTCGGAGTCTAATATTTAGAAATTTTTACTGTTTGCTGTTTGTCATTAGATATTCTTGAGGTATAATAGAGATTTAAGAACTTTGAGTTGTTGGGAAAGTTGCAGGGAAGAAATACTGTGTCAACTTCAAGCGTTATAATCATTGGGGAGAAAGAGGGACTGGTGACAGTATAGTTTTCATCATCCAGAATTACATACTTTGAAAGTTCCAAGCTCTTTATCGGGTTTTGCTGTTCTAGTGGCTCACCCCTCTGGCAAAGTCATGCTGTATTAATTACTGAGGTATCATTAAGACTTCTTCATGTCTGGTAGGGCTGGTCTCCCCACCTTGTTTTTATCTTCATAGTTGTCTTAACTATTTATGCACCATTCTTTTCCAAAATAAGTTTTAGAACCATTTTGTCACTACTTAAAAATAATAAACAAATGTCTAACATTTGTTTGGAATTAAATGGAATCAAGAAATTTATTTGGAGGAGAGCTGCTTAGATTTCCTGTTCATGGCAGTGGTGTGATGTCTCCATTTATTTAGGTCTTCTTGATTTTCATAATAAAGTTTTATAAAGTCTTTTTTAATCAAAGTCTTGCATACTTTTGCTATCTTTATTTCAAGATACATTACTATTTTGTTGCTTTTGCAACTGGTTTTAATAGGACTTTCTTATAACACATTCTTGATAAGAACTCAGTTATTCTATGACTCAGTAAGTAGTCTTACTAAGCTCTAATTAATTTCAATAATATTTCTGTTTGTTCTCTTAGGTTTTCTTTGTTGACAACCATATTTTCTATGAGTAATATAATCTCTATTTCCTTGTTTCCAATCTTTCCAACTGCAGCTTTGAATTAACTCTAATATATTTTTTAGCTTTCTATTATTCATTTCTAACCTAATTGCATTGCTGTCAGAGAAACTGTCCATAGGATAACAACTACACTAAAAGTTTTTGAGTTTTGCTTTATGGAACATTGGGAAAATCAGTTTGCAGAAATGCACATCATGTGCTTGAGAAAATTATGTGTTCTATAATTTTATGTTCCCAACAAATCAAGCTGCTAACTTAATTTGAAAATATTCTATGTTCTTACTAATTTTTGTTCATTTGATTACCAATTACAAACAGATATTCTTATCATGGTTGATTTGTGAATTTCTTCTTTCATTTCTGTCAAATTTTTTCTATATATATTTCTAGTCATTTTTATTGGAAGCATACATGTTTAGGATTGTTAATTTTCTCTGGTGAAATTAAGAAGTATCATTACATAGTAACAGTGATCTTAGTCCACCTAAAAAACCTTTAAAATTTACTGACTTTGTGATATTTAGCTGGTAATTCTTTGTTTTCAATATTTCCACTTGTACAAATAAGATGTAATATGAGATCTGGATCTAAATGGTTATTTTTGTCACATTTATTGTGCATGATTGTTCATTTTTATCTCAGGCTTGTTGCTTTCTCTTCTTTTTCAATCTCACCTTCGATCTTCTTTTGCATTAACTAAGTTTTTAAAATCCCATTTTTTCTTTCTTTCCTCTACTGAATTGAAATAATT
This sequence comes from Moschus berezovskii, assembly GCF_049115385.1. Taxonomy (NCBI): domain Eukaryota; kingdom Metazoa; phylum Chordata; class Mammalia; order Artiodactyla; family Moschidae; genus Moschus; species Moschus berezovskii. The sequence goes on along the minus strand of NC_142466.1, from coordinate 73,269,757 downwards.
CTTTAAGGGTTACATAAATTTCAAATATACACTTTAAGCAATTTAATTATAATAAATATTTACAAAACAAGTTTAAATTTCAACAATATTTTTATTTCTAAGCAGTCTTTTAGTTCCTTCGTAAACCACAATCATCTTTGTTAATAGGATCTGACTGCTTTCTTGTGTTTCAGCTTCATACATATGTTATCAGTACATGGTTTCCACCTTTATGCTTACAATTTTTTTCCTCAATATTTCTTCCTGCTTCTGAAACCTTCTTTGTAATATCACTTTCTTTCATTCTGAAAACCATTCTTAAAAATCCCTTTTGTGTAATTTCATCTTAAAAGCTGTAGGGGGAGAACATTTAGATTTCTACATTATTTTGTTTTGTGAAAAACAGTCCTGGTTACATGAGGATTTTTTTTTTTTTTAAGTCTTAATTTCAAAAAATAGCAGAAACAGGATCATGAAGCTTTAAAATACTTAAGTGTGGTAACATTGCAATAGCTAATGGGTGGACAAGTTGCTGGTATAATCAGTCAATATAGAGACCATCACAATGAAACAAATGGTCTCATGTGTTAATGGTAACACCGTCAAAGACTCAATCAAAAAAACTTTGTCTAAGGTTTGTTGTGTTTACTGAGAAAACAAATTCTTCCTAGCAACTGTTAAAATAAATCTCACAGATGCTACAAACCTTTTTAGTGGTCTGTGATTAAAAAAATATGGCTTACTTAAAAAAAAATCCCTTTTGTGGAGTCTGCTTCTGGTAAATTTCTCCAGTGCTGTTTGTCTAGATCTTAATTTTATCCCATTCTTAAAATATCAGCTTGGTAAACACTGGGAGTTTGACAGGTATTTCACTTCTGCCCTATAAGGAGCATGCTCCACCCTCTGTGGGCTGGGCTCTGGGCTGGTCAGGGAAGGTCAGCTGTCTGGATGTCTTTCCTTTCCTTTCTCCTCCTTTAAACATTCTCTTTAGTGTTTTTTATTTCACCATGGGTGTCTAGATATGGATTTACTTTTATTTATTTACTTTTAGCTTGGTATTTTAATATTTTTCTCAATCTGGAAATTTCTCAGCTATTTGAGTACTGCTGCTGCTGCTGCTGCTGCTGCTGCTAAGTCACTTCAGTCGTGTCCAACTCTGTGTGACCCCATAGACGGAAGCCCACCAGGCTCCCCCGTCCCTGGGATTCTCCAGGCAAGAACACTGGAGTGGGTTGCCATTTCCTTCTCCAATGTGTGAAAGTGAAAAGTGAAAGTGAAGTCGCTCAGTCGTGTCCAACCCTTAGCGACCCCATGGACTGCAGCCTACCAGGCTCCTCCATCCATGGGATTTTCTAGGCAATAGTACTGGAGTGGCTTGCCATTGCCTTCTCTGATTTGAGTACTACCTCTTTTTAATTATTATATCTCAAATCTTTTCTTCTGAAACTTTAATTACACACGTGGTCAATCTTCTTCACATGACTCTTCAATGTCACCACTTTCCTAGGTCCCATTTTGTTTTTCTCCGTTCATTTTGTGTGTCATTTAATTTACACAAATTTTCCACTAATATCTGATCCCAAAGTTTTAAACTGAGTAATATTGTCATTGCTAATGATACTATATTCATTTCTAATATATATATTGATATATATGCTAATATATTAATTTCTAAGCATTCATTTGGTTCTTTGGTAAATCACAGTCTTCTTTGTTAACTGGAAGATTCTCATGTTTCAATTCCAGTTTTAATTTTTTGAGCAGCTCACATATTTATTTTATGTTTTTAACGTATCCATAATCTGAGATTTTTAGATACTGGATCTACTCTTTGGGGTTTCTTCTCCCTCTCACTTGTGTCCTCTGGAGTGGTATAACCCTGGATTGTGAGTTCATGTTTGGTAGCATTTTATCTGTAGGAATCTTGTGAGACCTGTGTGAAGGGGGAGGGCAGGTCTCCAGGGAGAATATCATGTAATCTCAGGATGAGCCATTGGTGCTGCCAACCTGTGGCCATGTTAACCAATTTAAGGACCATCCAAGTTATGTCAATGTGGGCACCAAATCTATGTGAGAGCAGATCTGTAGACATGAGTTTTCAGGGAGATTTTTTTCTTCTACTCAGACTGCTAACTAGAAGATCTGTCCTCATTCACTTTTTTGGGGTTTGTAGTCAGCAGCAGCAGTCTTCTGAGACCTTTAGCTGCATGGAGAATTTTGTGTTCTCTGTATTCTCTTTCATGGACTCAAGGCCTTGTCTGGTTTCCCCTATGTGGCCATTCAAGAAATCAGCTCAAAGTTTAGGAAGGTCAGTAAATAATCCCAGGTGAGTCATGGGTGGTCATCTTATTAACAGAATGAACTTTAAGAAGTCTTATATTTCACTTTCAGTGAATGGGAAACATTCATTCCTATTTTGTCTTAGTACAAAAATAGAACAGACAAGCTTAGTTACTCACCAGTAAACAAAAATAGCTACCTAATATTTTAGGCTCTGATTAATGACACTATACACATCACAGCTTATACTTTTAAGTTGCTAGGGCATACTTTAATTTATTCTCTTTATTGTACTGTCATGTCCAATATCTGCCTAAGGTACATAGTTTAAGCAACAAAAAAATTACAGTTTGCACAGGGAAATTATATGGAAATCACCATTCATTCCGGTCAGCATCACAGTTGCAGTAATATTGAGAATCAATGCAGTTCCCCTCTAATCCACAAGTACATTTTTGAGCATCAGGCTGAGAACCTCCCCAGTAAGTGTGTGTTTCATTGGTTCTTCCAACCCACCAGCTCACTGGGGTTCCATCTGAAAGACAAGTATGAGAAAGGTGACACCTACTTTGACCCCCACTACCTGCCTCCCCAAAATAGTTCCCTTACTCTTCTTTATTTAAAGCATAGAGAGAGTCTTTTAGAAGTATATTTTATATTTTAACTCTGCAATAGGATCATTTGTAGGAGGACTCCCAACTATTTAAAAATATATACTTTAATGTCAAGTCATATCATCATTAACCATTTTTTTTTCTTTTATCAGAAAATGAGTAAATTGTCCCTAACTCATTCAAGTATGATGTTTACATATTTATCTTGAGGACTCCAATTACATCATTTCTGCAGAAATAATGTACAAGAAAGAACTGTCATCAAAATAGAAACCAGAATAATTTATACATTGAATTTCAATTCTGTTTGCGATGCTATTAATAAAATGCCATTAAAATGTTTCATGTTATGCAAAATATAGAATTCTTTCACTTTATGTATTAGCTAAAAACACTGGCACTTCCTAGCATATCTTTAACGTTTCTTGGGGATACGTACTTATACTAAATGGGTTACTCTGTTTGGAAACTAAAGAAATGGCACTAATCAGTCTTCTTCATGCCTGAAGTGAGTTTTCGGTTTGGGCAAATCTGAGACAACTACAGAGTGGATCTTCAGCAAAACCCACTCCTCAGTGCAACGCTTAAGTGACGGGAGCAGAGGCTGCCTTAGCTCTGCAAGATTGCTTATTTATGCTGAAGATGCTGCAGAAGCCCCACTGTGGGATTATAGAGCACCTGGAGGAGGATGTTCAGAAAAGGTGGAGCACACAGGAAGGTGGAGAGGAAACAGTCCCTAGTACACAGAGATTCAGGGAAGTGGGGGGAGCAGGGAATGGAAGTGACATTAAATCTGTAAAGATGCCTGTGCTTTTCACACTCTTAAGTTGTCCCCATCAGGCCCCCACCAATAATCTGTAGCAGCTTCTTCCTAACTTACAATCGCCACTGCTCATTATGGCTCCCTATTCAATAAGACTTTTGCTTCTGCTGACAACCTCCCAGCTTGTAAACACACAGACTGCATTCATTACCATGCACTGCAGGCCCAGTGGGTGCAATGTGAGCCAAGAAATCAATATCAACCATCATTTTTTTAAATGTGTTGAAAACATCTCTAGGGGGTGGAAGATCTTTTCAGCTTAATATTTAATAAATATTTAATAGGTATTTTTCAAAATTCCATCTTAAAAATGTAATTATTCAACATCTTCTTTCATTGATTGAAGAGCAAAGAAATCATTATATGCAAATGCACAACTGTGTTTACATTTTTCTCTCTAAAATGAGAACCATTAAGGGTTCTTAAAGGTACAAAATGTATGTGGCTCCATTCAAAATTCCTTTGAGTAACCTAGAGAATTTGCATAAGAAAGCATTAGGAATAACATGAAGAAGAATTAGAGGCTGAAATGAAAAGGAACAGGAAAGATATCAATGACCAGGGTTCAAGGCTCCACTTTCTCAATTATTTTAGCCTGTTGGTCACTGCCCTCGCCAACCACTGGCCTTAAGCATTCATAGTATGGTGATGGAACGGTTTCCTAAAGTCAACACAGTCACACAACTTCCTCTTTAGCCACCTGTAATCATATCCCCGAAACTATCTGTAACACAGAGACCTTAAAGATACTGAAGGAAAAATGTCCCAGGACCCGAGCAAGATCCTAGGCCCCCTGCTCCCCCCCAGCCCTCTTGGAAATCAAAATCAACACAAGGGCTGCTGCACTGAGAACCCAGGCTTGTTATATCAAGATTACCACCACCACTCAGTCTCCTGATAACTTCTGAGAATATGAGGGTGGAAAATTCTTGAGATAAGGCTGAATTTTGACTGATGGCCCCCAATCTGTCCTATAAAATTGCTAAGCCACTTGATTCCCATACTGCAGTCCCCTTGTGCTGTTTTCACATTGCAACCATCTAAGGAGGGACCCAGGTTCAGTGTAAAGAATCTGCTTGCAATGCAGGAGTAACGGGTTTGATCTCTGGGTTGGGAAGATCTCCTGGAGAAGGAAATGGTAACCCACTCCAGTCTTCTTGCCTGGAAAATCCTATGGACAGAGGAGCCTGGGGAGCTACAGTCTGTGGGGTCGCAAAAAGTCAGACAAGACTTAGCAACTAAACAGCAGCAACGAGGGATCCAGGCTTTGTGGTTTTCACTCCTTCCACACAAGTGTAACATCAAAGCTCTGCATGCTCACTTGTGTCTATTGATAATACCAAGCAAATCAGTGCAAAAATTTTAAGGTGTATCAGGCTACACTGTTTGCCTGCCTCATCTCAACCTTAATTAAGCACATCTGGAAATATGTAGGTCTGCAATGAATTTGTTTAAATTAAATTTGTACTAAAAATTCTCCAGCAGCAGCATATAAGAAATGCAAATAACTTGAGCATGTATATTTAATGAAGTCCTTTATTTTGCTTCTTTAGTAGGTGTTTATCAAGTTTATAAGTCTTTTCTCTTTCCATCTTTTCCCCTAGCCTCAATTAATACGTATTTAAATACCTGTTGGTGGTGGTGGTGGTGCTATTTTATGTATTTATATCAAAGGGCTAATAATTGAGTAACCAGAAACAAATAGACACTGGCCTTCCAGGTGGGAATCCTTTGGTGATCTGGGTCACGTCCAAGTTCTGGAATAGACCATCTGCTTCTGTGTATGAGTTGCTCCCTGGCTCACGGGGTACCTTTGTTTTATGGCTTTGTTAGTGGTTGGTTTCAATGCTACTCTGTCTTTGCCTTGTTTTCCCTGGTTAGAGAACCCATGAACAATACTCTCCCGGAGGCAGCTTTCTCATTCTTCTGGGAACATAGAATTTTAGTTCAGTGATCTATTTGGCAATAGATCTAATTAGCAATCTAGTTAGCAATCAACTAACAGTAAGCACCAAACCGACTAGCACTAACTATAAATTAAATAAACCAGAGAGATGCAAATAAATAGCATTTACTTCATGCCATTTATAGGTATGGTGCAATTAGGTTCTAGCAGAGTTAGTGCCTTAGCCCTGAAGACTCAGAAAAAATGATTTCCTAAGTCCCATAGCTACTGAATGACAAGCCTGAACTCTGAGGACCTGCCTAGCACTCTCTGCTCATTCCAGTCCCCAGATGCCTGATCAGAGGAGTGGCAGGCCAGCCTCCAGAAAGCCAAGTAGTTTCATGCTTCGTGCAGGCAGGTTGCACATTCCAACAAAATGAGGTATTTCAAAGGAAGAAAATAGAAAATCAAAACTAAAAATTTTCAAAAGAAGAAAAGATATGTAAAATAAACTACTAGTACTTAATGTGTGAAAGAACTAGTGATACCAACATTTTTCCCTACTTTATATTTAGCCAAGACACTAATCACATTCAGCATAGGAAAAAGGATCTCACCAAATAATCATCTCCAGATAAGTAAGCCATGTTGTTGTCAGCAATGCTTCCCAAGATACCACAGGATTGAGATGTCCCTGCCCTTTATGGCAGATGAGTACTGAGCCCTCCAGGGGCCTCTTTAAGAGACTTTTACTGCTCAGTTGCCCAGCTGAGTCTGGGGATGGGAGGGAACTTCAGATCATTTATGGCTTAGGGCAAAGATTTTGGTCTTTGCTGCAAGAAAAAGTATCTCAGATTGTGACCTGGGTGCTATGGGCACAGAGTCTCATGCATCTGTGGCAAGCCATTGTGACCTGTGGGGACAATAGCTCATGATGTCTAATTATTCTGACTACTCACCTTGGGGAGTTGAAAGCCTTGACTTCTTGCAGTGGAAAGTCAGCTCCTGTTGGCAGTTGTCTGCATAGTCAATGATGGTCTGGAGCTGGTCCATGCTGGCTATGTACTTGAAAAATACTGGATGGGGGCTTTCTCCATTCAAGCTTTTGACCTTGACCAAGTGGGAGCCGTTATGCTGCACTGAGGTCCATGCAGTGTCTGGTGGGCAGAAGAAGGGTTGGGAGAAAGAAAGGAGACCACAGTGAGGATGGAATCATTAAATGTAAATATGGAAAGCAGAGCATCTGAACTAAGTTTTCTTTTATTTTTTTGCAGTCATCAGATCTCTTTGCAATTAGAATCAATGAGTGGAATTCTCAAAATGTTTAACAGGAGGGATTCTCTTTATTGAAGTTTTCACTACCATTATTATAGGCAACATTGTCAGGCAGACAATTTTTAAAATTCTGCATTATAATACTCAAAGTTATAAATATAACTTTATGGCCCTAATATTTTTCTTTCCATTACTATAAAGAGAAAGCCAAAGGTTACTGTGTATATATTTATCTTTTTACAAGTATATTTCTCATCTGACTGAGCGTCTTTTCCTCTGATAATCAGAGAAATGTGTAAAAGACATATTTGAGGAATATAAGCTGCAAACATGATCATGCAAAATAACAGAAACTAAGTATTTTTGACAAAAATTAACTAGTAGTGTGTCAGCAACCTGTTGAATGGCCAGCACTAAAAAAACACAGTGCCTAGGAATATGACTATCCCAGCAGTAATCATAGCTACATGAATCTCTGTTGGAAAATTCTCACATATTTCTATTACATTGATTACCTATATTTTTCAAAGAGATTTAAAAAACAATGCACACTTCATAATGTTTATAACAGAAGAAAAACAACTTGATTTCTTTTATCTTCCCCTCAATATACATCCCACGATACATACCTCCCCCAAATATACCTGCCACCATTAAAGTATAGAAGCTCCCACAGTATAGAAGGCCATGGCTCAGTGCTAAAAGGCTGAGTTTAAGCTACCTTAATTCAACTATCTCTATAATGCCATTTAACTTTCTCTATAATATGTATTTGATAAATGACCAGTCTACACACAAACTTTCTATATTACAGAGCAGGAAACAGTCTTATTGAGTTTATATTATTTCTTAATAATTAATATATGAGCAAAAGAGCAAAAAGCCAAAACAATAACACAAGGAATTCACTTAGGGGTCCCCACAGGTCCCTGTTCCTTTCCTACCCTGGGGATGTGGGTCTGGGAAAAACCTAACAGATATGCTGGTGCTCACAAGCCCTTAACACATGAAATACATCGAGAGACTCAGAAAAGAACCCCAAGGGCCATGGAAAAAACTCTGGTTCAAAGCCTATGGGAAAAAGCATCATAAAATATGCAAAAATTAGCAAGAACAGGAGCAAACTGTGAGTCAACATGACCAATGTAGTTTTATATTCAGTTAAAAAAGGACTTAACGGATCACCCACCTATCTGCTCACTAGAGGGGGCTGTGAGTGTTCCCATGGCAACTTGAAATCCATAGATTTTGTTTCCTCCTTAATCATGTTTTCACTAGACATTTTATATTTCAAACTTTTCCTGGAAAATTACTTAAATGGGTCTGGTATTATTTTTGATAATTACCTACTCCCATTCACCCCCAGGGTTTCTTCCATCAAACAAAATGAAGGTACAGGGAGTCATGCAGAAGACTGTGTTAGGCTTGGGAGTTCATCAGTTCCAGTGCCACTGTGTCATTTATTTTCATGGCTTAGGGCACAAAGAAAAATGATGTGCCTGAATGGTTCATATAGGCTAGTGGTCAGTATGATAGATTTATGGTCTTGCATGGTTAAGGTATAATAATAGAAATCTTTTTGAGTGGAGAGAAGGAAACAGTTGAAAGGAAACTCAAAACTGCTCTTCTGAAAAATACTTTAAATGACTGCTCTTTCTAGAAATATTATTTAAAAGACTCCAACAACAATACATTATATTTCTCTAATATTCCACAACATATTATTTTCATAGATTTCAAAACCATGAGCCTTTGCCATGCCACATAACTTCAATTTTCAAGCACAAGGAGACAGACTAATGAATTAAAGTGACCAGCGTGATGGAAAAATTGTTCAGTCACTAAGTTGTGTACAACTTTTTTCAACCCAAGGACTACAGCAGGCCAGGTTCCTCTGTCCACCACTATCTCCTGGAGTTTGCTCAATTTAGCTGTTATTCAAGGTAGTCTGAAGCACAATTTTGGATCTGAAGCAATTAATTTTGGTGGTGGTGGTGGTTTAGTCGCTAAGTCGTGTCCGACTCTTGCAACCCCATGGACTGTAGCTTGCCAGGCTCCTCTGTCTGTGGGATTCTCCAGGCAAGAATGCTGGAGTGAGTTGCTATTTCCTTCTCCAGGGGATCTTCCCAACCAGGGATCGAACCCAGGTCTCTTGCATTGCAGGCAGACTCTTTACCAACTGAGCTACTTTTTAATCATGGGCAAATTTAAACACGAATTTTGAACTATCGTTAAACTAGACCCTTTCAGAACATGTTAATTGAACTCAGTGGGGTCTTTCCTCTGCACAGGACCAGGGAGACCATTGGTGGCACTTGGTCAGCCATTTTGCCTGGACAAATGAACCTGTAGCCAAGTTAATTTGCTGGTTTTGTTTGATGTTTCATAATAACCACACTGACCATATCATATGTCATCCTTCAGTTTGATTTGCTTTTACTTTTTGCAAAGTTATATCCACTTTGCAACTGGCAACACTTCTTACACTTTATAATAGACCTCTGGACTATACAAGGAGTCTTTTATAGCAAAACAATCAGTTATGGAAAAAGAACCAGCTCTTTATTTTACACATTCAGGTAAATATACATTGAAAGCATATCTACTATACTCATTTCCATTTCTCTGAGAAGTAGACAGAAAATAACGCTTCATTATGAAAAATCTGATGCCTTCATAGTTGGTGGGTTCATCACTCATGATCTGGAAATTAACCTCAAAGAAAGTGAAAGTAAAAATTCCTTCTCCCACAGATGCCTGAAATGAAGTCCAATTTGTGTCCAGTCAGTTAGTTCAGTGGCTTAGTCATGTGTGACTCTTTGGGACCCCATGGATTCTTTGGGACTCTTTGGGGCCCCAGGGACTCATGAACTCTTTGGGACCCCCAGGGAAGCATGCAGGGCTTCCCTGTTTGTCACCAAATCCTGGAACTTGCTCAAACTCATGTCCATTGAGTTGATGATGCCATCCAACCATCTCATCCTCTGTCATTCCCTTCTCCTGTGTTCAATATTTCCCAGCATCAGGGTTTTTTCCAGTGAGTCAGTTCATTGCATCAGGTGGCTGAAGTACTGAGGTTTCAGCTTCAGCATCAGTCCTCCCAGTGAATATTCAGGACTGGTGTTAGGATGGACTGGTTGGATCTCCTTGCAGTCTCAAGAGTCTTCTTCAACACCACAGTTCAAAAGCATCAATTCTTTGGCACTCAGTTTTCTTTATAGTCCAACTCTCACATCCATACGTAACTATTGGAAAAACCATGGCTTCAACTAGATGAACCTTTGTTGGCAAAGCAACGTCTCTAGTTTTTAATATGCTGTCTAGGTTTGTCATAGCTTTTCTTCCAATGAACAAGCTCCTTTTAATTTCATGGCTGCAATCACCATCTGTAGTGATTTTGGAGCCCAAGAAAATAAAGTCTGTCACTGTTTCATTTCCCCATCTATTTGCCAGGAAATGATGGGACCGGATGCCATGATCTTAGTTTTTTGAATGTTCAGTTTTAAGCCAACTTTTTCACTCTCCTCTTTCACATTCATCAAGAGGCTCTTTAGTTCTTCTTCACTTTCTGCCATAAGGAGGGTATCATTTGCATATCTGAGGTTATTGATATTTCTCCTGACAATCTTGATTCCAGCTTGTGCTTCATCAAGCCCAGCATTTTACATTTGTGTCCAAATAGAACACTTTCAGAAATTAAGCCAGCTACCTTTGTTTCTTCTGATGAGAAGTGGGTACATTTTCTGAGAAGACTGAGAAGGCAAAATACCAGATGATTTAATTTGTCACATCTGTCTCCAGATAGAGCTAGTCAAGAAGATGCAATCAGGGTGATAAATAAGGATAGACAGATGTAAACACTAGCAGCCATTCCTGAACCCACAAAGATAATCTGAATACTACAATGGAGAAATATCAATAACCTTACATATGCAGATGATACCACCCAATGGCAGAAAGTGAGGAAGAACTAGAGTCTCCTGATCAACAGCAAGGACTGCAAGGAGATCAAACCAATCACTCCTAAAGGAAATCCACCATGAATATTCATTAGAAGGACTGATGCTGAAGCTGAAGCTCCAATACTTCGGTCACCAGATGTGAAGAACTGACTCACTGGGAAAGACCCTAATCTGGGAAAGACTGAAGGCACAGAGAGAAGGGGATGATGGAGGATGAGATGGTTGCATGGCACCAGCAACTCAATAGACATGAATTTGAGCAAACTGAGGGAGATCATGAAGCATAGGGAAGCCTGGCATGCTGCAGTTCATGAAGTTGCTAAGAGTCAGACACGACTTAGGGACTGAACACAACAATAGAGACCCAAGACAGCCTTCTTAGAAATTGTGTTACTATACAGAGAGAAATATCATTACAACTAGCTTTCACTTTTTAATTCAACTCAACCCTCTTGCCACACAGATAAGGAAATGGAAGTCTAGAAAAACTCACTTGCAAAACTAAATTCATGAAATTGTAATTTAGCCACACATTTCTAAGTAATACAGTGTAAGTCATTGAGCTTTCTGAGTAAACTTCTCAAAGAGTGCTAAGGTCTGCAATTTTCCCAGACAGTCTTACTCACCTGAGCCCTCTCCTACATTTCCAATGAAAACAGAATTGGATCCTGGTCATTTATGTGCTCATAGGGCCAGTAAAGGCCAAGCCCACTGCTCCAGATGTTCAGAGGGTGTCCTAAGGCAGATGATGGTCAGCTCTCACCTGGCCCTGCCCTAGACTGCAGAGGCCCTGGTCCCTGCAATGTCACCTGTTTGTCAAAGCTGAGGATGACTGATGTGTGCATTTTACTGAAGGGAAGCAATGACAGCTCTAACGAGACAGTTGCCAGGCCCTGGGGGGCCCAGACAAGGCATTCATCCTGGCCCCACATCTCAGATCCCTCCTGATAAATATTTATAAGAGCATCCTCATAAGGGTTGCCCTTCCTGCCATAATTCTGGGGCCTTGAGGCTTTTCTGGCTTACTTTAATATTTTGAACACAAGAAAATGCTATAGGATACAACTTGATAGCTTCAAGGGAATGTAGCTACTTCACAGCCTTCTTTCTTGGGATTTCAGAGGATGATATTTTCACTTACTGGGTCATGCTGAATGTGTGTCTGCTCATTCATAAGGGCAGACATCTGCTATTTATCAAGAATGGACATTACTCAACATGACTTACGTTGTCTTCAGGCAATATATGTATGTGCCTGGCCCCATATCTGGAACCTCCTAGGAGCTGTTTTTGGAAGATATTAGTGTCTCCGCTTGTGTGTCAGCCCATCATACAGCTCCAGAGCAAAATAATTTTCTCAGAGAGCACATTATATAATTCATTCATAAAATTAGGTACAGACAGAGTACAAGGTCATGGTCAATAAGAGATATGGGCTATAATCTATGATCTTGTCTAGTCACTAAGTCATGTCCAACTCTTTGAAACCCCATGGACTGTAGCCCACCAGCCTCCTCTGTCCCAGGGATTTTCCAGGCAAGAATATAGAGTAGGTTGCTATTTTCTTTTCCAGGGAATCTTCTTGACCCAGGGATTGAACTTGAAGCTCCTGCTACATCTCTTGTATTGCAGGAGGATTCTTTACTGCTGAGCCACAGAGGAGGAATGGTCTTAGAAAAGTAAAAAAAAAAAATCTCTGCGCCTCTAATTCCGTATTTAGTAAATGCTGAAGACCAAATGACCAGTGCGTTCTCTTGACAAAACTCTATTAGCCTTTGCCCTGCTTCATTCCATGCTCCAAGGCCAAATTTGCCTGTTACTCCAGGTGTTTCTTGACTTCCTACTTTTGCATTCCAGTCCCCTAGAATGAAAAGGACATCTTTTTTGGGTGTTTGTTCTGAAAGGTCTTGTAGGTCTTCATAGAACCATTCAACTTCGACTTCTTCAGCATTACTGGTTGGGGCATAGGCCTGGATTACTGTAATATTGAATGGTTTGCCTTGGAAACGAACAGAAATCATTCTGTCGTTTTTAAGATTGCATCCAAGTACTGCATTTCGGACTCTTTTGTTGACCATGATGGCTACTCCATTTCTTCTAAGGGATTCCTGCCCAAAGTAGTAGATATAATGGTCATCTGAGTTAAATTCACCCATTCCGGTCCATTTTAATTCACTGATTCCTAGAATGTCTATGTTCACTCTTGCCATCTTCTGTTTGACCACTTCCAATTTGCCTTGATTCATGGACCTAACATTCCAGGTTCCTATGCAATATTGCTCTTTACAGCACCGGACCTTGCTTCTATCACCGGTCACATCCACAACTGGGTATTGCTTTTACTTTTGCTCCATCCCTTCATTCCTTCTAGAGTTATTTCTCCACTGATCTCCAGTAGCATACTGGGCACCTACTGACCTGGGGAATTCCTCATTCAGTAGCCTATCATTTTGCCCTTTGATACTGTTCATGGGGTTCTCAAGGCAAGTATACTGAAGTGGTTTGCCATTCCCTTCTCCAGTGGACCACGTTCGGCTATGGCCCATGTGATCAGATCGACTAGTCTTCATTCCAATCCCAAGGAAAGGCAATGCCAAAGAATTCTCAAACTACCGCACAATTGCACTCATCTCACACGCTAGTAAAGTCATGCTCAAAATCCTCCAAGCCAGACTTCAGTAATATGTGAACCGTGAACTCCCAGATGTTCAAGCAGGTTTTAGAAAAGGCAGAGGCACCAGAGATCAAATTGCCAACATCTGCTGGATCATGGAGAAAGCAAGAGAGTTCCAGAAAAACATCTATTTCTGCTTCATTGACTATGCCAAAGCCTTTGACTGTGTGGATCACAATAAACTGTGGAACATTCTGAAAGAGATGGGAATCCCAGACCGCCTGACCTGCCTCTTGAGAAACCTGTATGCAGGTCAGGAAGCAACAGTCAGAACTGGACATGGAACAACAGACTGGTTCCAAATAGGAAAAGGAGTACGTCAAGGTTGTATATTGTCACCCTGCTTAGTTAACTCATATGCAGAGTACATCATGAGGAACGCTGGGCTGGAAGAAGCACAAGCTGGAATCAAGATTGCTGGGAGAAATATCAGTCACCTCAGATATGCAGATGACACCACCCTTATGGCAGAAAGTGAAGAGGAACTCAAAGGCCTCTTGATGAAAGTGAAAGAGGAGAGTGAAAAGGTTGGCTTGAAGCTCAACATTCAGAAAACGAAGATCATGGCATCTGGTCCCATCACTTCATGGGAAATAGATGGGGAAACAGTGGAAACCGTGTCAGACTTTATTTTTTTGGGCTCCAAAATCACTGAGGATGCTGATTGCAGCCATGAAATTAAAAGACGCTTACTCCTTGGAAGGAAAGTTATGACCAGCCTAGATAGCATATTGAAAAGCAGAGACATTACTTTGCCAACCAAGGTCTGTCTAGTCAAGGCTATGGTTTTTCCCGTGGTCATGTTATGGATGTGAGAGTTGGACTGTGAAGAAAGCTGAGCGCCGAAGAATTGTTGCTTTTGAACTGTGGTATTGGAGAAGACTCTTGAGAGTCCCTTGGACTGCAAGGAGATCCAACCAGTCCATTCTAAAGGAGATCAATCCTGGATGTTCATTGGAAGGACTGATGCTAAAGCTGAAACTGCAATACTTTGGCCACCTCATGCGACGAGTTGACTCACTGGAAAAGACTCTGATGCTGGGAAATGTTGGGAGCGGGAGGAGAAGGGGACGACCGAGAATGAGATGGCTGGATGGCATTACCGACTCTGTGGACTCTATGAGTTTGAGTGAACTCCGGGAGTTGGTGATGGACAGGGAGGCCAGGCGTGCTGTGATTCATGGGGTCGCAGAGAGTCGGACACGACTGAGCGACTGAACTGAACTGAACTGAAGGCCAAATGCCATCATTCTAGCCACCTTTGAATGCTAAGGCCATGAACCCAGCATGTTTCTGGCCAAGCTGCTCTCTGAGCATCTATATTTTTATTGTTCATCCAGACCATTCACTATGCCTACACACAAGGTTGGGGCAGACTGCGTGGCTGACAGAAGAGCAGGAAAATAAGTTTATTTGAAGCATTTGTTTTTTTACCCTTTGGGCACAATGACTGGACCTGCCCCAGAAATTCTGCATCGCCAACCACACCACGCTGCATGTTTTACAAACTACCTTTAGAAGTGTCAAGAAACAAACCAGAATAATGTCTCCCCAGTGGAGGTGGAAAAGAGTTCTTTCCAGGCAAAAGCCAGTATAAAAGAAACGCAGGTTCACTATGTATGATAATCATCAAAGTGCAGGTCTTCTTTCATTTTCCTTAAAAATTTCAACATTTCAACTTAAAAAAATATTTTGTAAGAAACACTACTTCCAAACAAAACTTGCCACATGTAATGAATGCACAATAATGCTATGCTTCCTGCCAATCTCAATTTTCAAAAGCAAAGCAGAGAAAAATGAAATCCCAACTTTTTACAAGCAAAGAAAATATATGTTGCAGCAACTATGCTTTTCTTCATGAAAGAACTCTCCAGTCTATACTTAACCACTTCTTCTTGACAAATTTCCAACAAGCGCGGTATCTGCTTCAAATAGCAAATGTAGAACTTACGATATTCATAACATTGTTAGTTAGTTGAATTAACATCTGTCTATCTCATTCATCTGAAGGTCTATGAGAACAGTTAACTTCCTTTTCATTCCTCACATATAGCTTAGTGCCTGCAAGTTCATAGTATAAAGTGTGTACGATTGAAGGACTGCATGAACTGAATGGACAACTGAAAAGGGAGCTGTTTGGTTATGCCGAGACAGGAATTCAAGCAAAAGAGAGAAGAAAGGAAGAAAATCTATACTAATAAACAAACGTTCAACATACAGCAGTGTGGGGCTATCAGCACCCAGTCTATAAAGGACTTAAAAAAATAGCTTGGCAGAGGCCCCTCTCTTTACTGCTTACATCTCTTATAAGTGTTCTTATATTAATAAATCTACTTCTCACCCACCAAAAATAGCTTGTGTTGTGTGTAAGACAACTGGACTGACTGCCCTTTGCTAAACCACAGTGCAGGAGAACTGACACAATTTCTGACACAGGAAAATGACTGTTGAAGAAACCCAACTGCAGATATTTTAATCTCAAATTCCTAATTTATACCCGCCTTTCACCTTTGGTAATCACAATTTTCTTTTCCATGTCTGTGAGTCTATTTATATTTTGTACATAAGTTCATTTGTATCATTTTTTAGATTCAAAATATACATACTACAAACCTAGACAGTGTATTAAAAAGCAGAGACATTACTTTTCCAACAAAGGTCTGGACAGTCAAAGCTTTGGTTTTTCCAGTAGTCACGGATGTGAAAGTTGGAGCATAAAGAAGGCTGAGCACTGAAGAAGTGGTGCTTTTGAATTGTGGTGCTGGAGAAGACTCTTGAGAGTTCTTTCGACAGCAAGATCAAACCAGTCAATCCTAAAGGAAATCAGCCCTGAATATTCATTGGAAGGACTGATGCTGAAGCTCCAATACTCTGGCCACCTAAAGCGAAGAACTGACTCATTGGAAAAGACCCTGATGCTGGGAAAGATTGAGGGCAGGAGGAGAAGGGGGTGACAGAGGATGAGATGGTTGGATGGCATCATCAACTCAATGGACATGAGTTTGAGCAAACTTCGGGAGATAGTGAAGGACAGGGAAGGCTGGAGTACTGCAGTCCATGAGGTTGCAGAGAGTCAGACACAACTGAGCTACTGAACCAACAACATAATACACACTACTATATATAAAATAGATAATCAACAAGGACCTACTATACAACACAGGAAACTATATTCAATATTTTGTAATAACCTATAAGGGGAAAAAAATCTGAAAAAATAGATATATATGTCTGTACTACTAAATCATTTTGTTGTACACCTGAAATTAACACAACCTTGTAACTCAACTATGTCTCAAGAAAAGAAAAGAAACACAACTGCTTGGTTTGCATGAAGGCGAGTGACTCAGCAATAATAATGAGTAAAAAGTGCTGCATTATTAACTGGCTAGCCAATAAATTAAGATCTGAAGCGGGAATGGTCAGGGAGGCAATAGACCCAGTCCTCAGCTTGTTCATTAAGTCTCCAGGGATTCTTATGGACTGGAAATTGAGTCACTGCTCTGACTGCAACCCATTTTCTTCCAGCAACAATCATTCTCACAGTGCAGTGTCTTAGACCCAGTTTTTGACGTTATAATAGCAAACGACTACCCTGGGGCTTCTTTGGTGGCTTAGTTTGTAAAGAATCTGCCTGCAATGCAGGAGATACAGGTTTGATCCCTGCATTGGGAAGAACCCCTGGAGGAGGAATGGCTATCCACTCCAGTGTTCTTGTCTGGAGAATTCCATGGACAGAGGAGCTGGGAGGGTTACAGTCCATAAGGTCACAGTGAGTTAGGCTGACTGAATGACTAATACTAACATTCTGGGTATAGTATGGACACAAACATCTCCATCTCAGTGGGGAGAGATAGTGACCTTCCTCATATTTTCATGGAAGAAATTGTGTTCTGCTCCTTCTGTTTAGAAAGGGAATAGACCCGTCAACAAATTTTACAAGCAGTCCATTCAAAATAGTTTCCATATTTTGTCTTGTTTTGGATGTCTCAGTACTAAAGGTACTAAAAAAGACTTGAAGAGTGTCTTTTTGTAAGACTTCTTGTAGGTCCTAGGATTACATTTCTGAAGGCTATTACCAAGGATTTAATTTTAATCATTGGTTTAGAATTTTGTTTTGGGTACATTTTTCCAAGTGTTAGTTTAGTACTTGTTTTTTTGAATAATTAAAGAATGTTTAATTGTCCACAGGCACTGAAGCCTTATGGAGAAGGAGAAATTATTATAACATAAATATTTCCAGGTTGGAAGAACAGAATCAGGACCCTAAGATCTTTCCTCTATCAATACAAAGACTTTGAGGGCAACTCATGTGACCCCTGGATCAGTAAGAACTATTTAGCTATGTGTGTGTGCGTGCTCAGTGGTGTCCAGCTCTTTGTGACCCCGTGGACTGTAGCCCACCAGGCTCCTCTGTTCAAGGGATTCTCCAGGCAAGAATATTGGAGTGGGTTGCCATTTTCTACTCCAAGGGATTTTCCAGACCCAGGGATCTAACCCAAGTCTCCTGCATTGGCAGGCAGATTCATTACCACTGAGCTATAACCCTGGCTCATTCTTTGGATTTTCTCCAGGAACAATCTGGATTTTTAAATTTTTCAGCTAAATATTTTGTTGCCTAGCTGTTGGAGGTAGTCATTGGTCATTTGGCCTGTATGTCTTCAGCACACTGCTTTCTTTATGGCTTTGAGTTTTGTAAAAATCCTTGGCATTTAAAATTATTTGGAAATCTTCACTGTAATATTTAACTCCTGCACTCTATCTCCATGATCCATTTGATGTTCCACCTTAATTGCAATTATAGAACTCTTAGAACATTAATCTTTTCACATAGAACAAGACTATACTAATTCCAGGAGTTTCAGATGAGAGTTAGGCAACCACAAACTTCTCTAAAAAACTTAATTATGCAAAAGTCATAGTGATACAATAATCTGGACTTAATGTTTGTTCATTTGCAATGTAATATAAAGGCATAGTTACTAAGTATGCTTTAATAATAGACATTTACATATCAATGTAAATCATTAAATTATTAGCAATGACTTTCATGAACACACACACACACACACACACACATACACATACACTGTAGAGCTCTTAAAACTTTCCAAGATTAAGTTAGAGTGTTTAGAAAATATTTACTTTAGAGATTTAATGTCTTAGACTTTATCTTAATACATGTGAACAATTCTTGTTGCATTGTGGACAAATCACAGCCACAAGGATTCAATGATGGATCATGCAACCTCACCCACAGCAACCTACATTAATAGGAACAACAGAATAATTGCTTGGACTGTGAAATGAATAGCAGCACCAAAATTTTACATCTCCATTAGTCTTATTTCTCCATTGAGTGATGCCCTTTACTCCCTTTCCGTTTTAATTTTTTGAAGATAGAGGAGGCTGTGCTCACTGAAATCAAAGCTCCTCAGCTTCACAACTGTGGTTTCTAAACCTGTGTGCAAATAAGCATCTCTGGGCTGTGCTGTGTTCAGTCGTGTCTGACTCTTTGTGACCCCATGGGCTGGAGCCTCCCAGGCTCCTCTGTCCATGGGATTCTCCAGCCAAGAATACCGGAGTGAATTGCCATGCCCTCCTCTAGGGGATCTTCCCGACCCAGGGATCAAACCCACATCTCTTATGTCTCCTGCCTTGGCAGCCCAGTTCTTTAGCCTAGCGCCACCTGGAAAATCCTAAGCATCTGTACAGAAGCTTAATAATAATAATACAGCCTTTCCTGGATGCTGCCAAAGGATCCTTCTGTAGAAAGCAGAGCTTTCCTAGGGGGACAAATATGTAGAGACCTGGAAAAGCCTCATTCTGCTGGACAGTGTCCACTACTGACAATAAAGCAAAAGACAGCCTGCTGGTCAGGCTAATTTGTAAAGTCACAGTCCAAATTATATTTTTTTAAGTTTGTATTTCCAAGGATATTATAACCACCCAGTAGGCTTTAAGAAGATATATTACACTTGTTTTTATAAACAAGAGATCCCTACTATCTAATTAAATGACCAACAGGCAAACCAAACTTCACATGCTCACAACTGGAATCCTGGTCTTCCATTAAAACATGGCCCTTCCCAAGAATTTTCCATCTCCATAAACCATAACTGCACCTTCCTTCCAGGGGTCAGATCCAAACACGGGAGCCCTGCTTGATGCCTCTCTTTCTTTCTGTCCATATCCAGTCCAGTGGTTCTAAAGCAATCTTTCTCTCCTCCTCCTCTCCTACCCTGCTCCCCACCATCACCACCATCTTTGGCACTAGAGCAAAGTCCTAACTGGTCTCCTTGCCTCCCCTTGGTGCACCATGATGGTTAAAGGTCCTAACTGTGTGAAATCTGGACCAGCCCCTTTCCAGCCACATGACTTGAGGAAAGGCCACCTCCTGGTCCTTCCACCTGGGTCTGTCCAACAGGCCAGGCTCCCTGTGGCTGTATGCCTTCTGCCCTTGTCTCCTCCCTCCCCCTGAAGGCTCCACCTCCTCTTGTCTCATTGCTGCTGCTTTGATGTAATAAGTGCAAATGTCAACTTTCCAACTGAGTCTTTTCCTGATCTCTCTATTTAAAATTGTAACCCATCCTTCTGCAGTCTGTGCCCCATTCCCTGCTTTGTTCTGCTTCACAGCACCCACTGCCTTATAACATGCCACGTATTTGATTTGCTTCTTTCAAGGGTTTGGTTCCCCACCCGAAAAAGTGCCCCCGACCATGGGAGGGAGGTGTTCAGATTCACAATCTGTAATGATCCCAGCTGTGTCAGCTCAGGGCGGGCGCTGAGTACACGTGTTCAATGTTGTCAGAAGTTTTCTTGCAACTCTTCAGTTTTGTGCCTTAACTTGGACATTTCTTCACATCATCCTGGGAAAGGGAATGATTCATGTCCTTGGAAGACAGTTTTCAAGGCCATCATGTGTATAAATTAATCAGGATGGGTAATCAGTAGATTTTACCTTTTCCCTCCCTTATTTAGAGGTTCTTTCTTATCTCCAGGGTAAGAAAAACATGCTTATATATCATCAAGTATTATTCTAAGTTAATTGAAATCAAAAGCTGAGCATCTGTTTTTACTGTCCCTTTGCATTTTGATAACTATTCTTGTCTACGGTGGTAGGGACCTAGGTTCACTCTGAAGAGGTAACAGCAATTGCAGGGAATCAAAATGTATCCACTATTGCAGCAATCAGTATCAAAACAGAACACCTTTGAGATAGTTACACATTCCAAATGGGTTTTAGAAATATGCACAACTAAAGCTTCACAGAAAAGCTTAGATCATGTGTACACTATGATGATTAAAATGTTTTTCTTTTATTACAACCATAAACTGGAGAAGATCAGGCAATCAGCTCTCAGTTATTTATCTTGGCAGACTTATAAACTTGACCTCAGCCTTACCAAGCCTGCCAACAGTTAATTATCAACAAATACCTTTGAAACTTTACTCATCTTGGGACATGTTATTTGGGATTATTTCTACCTTTCTATCGGAGAAGGCAATGGCACCCCACTCCAGTACACTTGCCTGGAAAATCCCATGGATGGAGGAGCCTGATAGGCTACAGTCCATGGGGTGGTGAAGAGTCAGACATGACTGAGCGACTTCACTTTCACTTTTCACTTTCATGCGTTGGAGAAGGAAATGGCAACCCACTCCAGTGTTCTTGCCTGGAGAATACCAGGGACAGGGGAGCCTGGTGGGCTGCTGTCTATGGGGTCGCACAGAGTTGGACATGACTGAAGCGACTTAGCAGCAGCTACCTTTCTATTATTTTTGGAATTTTTCAGTGTATATAGAACTCTGCTCATAGGATTAACCCAAGATAATATATATGAAAATCTTTAACATGCCCTAGACTTCTGTGACAATTAAGAACTTAATTGATATAAAGGAAATGTATTATTGGGATGCTAGCTTCTTTATTTAGCTTTCTTTGTTCTTGATGTTCACTTGAGTCATGGTAATGAAAGCAAATCAAAGCAGAAATTGAATCACTTGAAGGTTATAAACCACTGGAATCAGTATATCTAGAAAGATCCCCTGGGCCGTTTCCTCACATATTTCACTGATCACATATCTTTCAGTAAAAGTAAGTTGATGTATTTAACTCTGTCATCACACTGCAATATTCTGGTCAGTATTTATGATAAAATATTTGCCCAAAAGCCCCAAACAGCCATACTCACACCCAGTGCAATGCCCTGGGAGTTCCTGCATCTTCTGTAACAACTTCGGGGGTGGTTTTGGGACTGGAATACATATTTGACTGAATTTAGATCAGATCACATATTAACCACTGCCAAAAATGCTTAGATATTTTTCATGTATGAAATGACAATAGGTGTTGATATAAAAACCACATCAGGATTGCAAGCTATTCACAAACCATCATTATAAGTTCACCCATAAACAATTCTTCCTTGTGAGATCTGCAACCCTTCCCAAGTGATGTGGAGCCATAACAACAGAGAAACCAAATTATAACTAATTTATAGTTACCTAAGAACCATCTATAGTTGATTTTTTTCTGATAATTACCTCAGAATTTGCACTCAAATTCTGTGGTTGTTGAAGTATCTGTTAGGGCTACACTGCTAGAGTAACAGAAAGTTTTCTAAAGGAGGTTTGTCCTCTTTATTGGGCAAACCTTATATGAGCATGGAGAAAAATTTATGGGTACAGACACATATAGATACAGGTAGAGAAGAGGTATAAAAAATTTGTATCAGTTCCATCAGGGCAGTTGTCATTCATTGCAATGGAAGTTTGGATTCTTTGCGCTCCTATACATTTAGGCAGAGAGCTTAAACTAAAAAGTTTTAAAGAATGAAAGGCGTCATAAACACTGTGTAATACACAAGTCCTTTAACACATATTAATAATCAGGTTTTTAACGAAGATGAGCTATTATTTATATAGTTGCACATGAATAGTATTAGTAGATGAAGTATATACACTTGGTATGTGTGTTAGTCACTCAGTCATGTCTGACTCTTTGTGACCCCATGGACTTGTAGCCCATCAGACTCCTCTGTCCAAGGAATTTTCCAGGCAAGAAGACTGGAGTAGGTTGCCATTTCCTAATCCAGGGGATCTTCCTGACCCAGGGACTGAACCCAGGTCTCTTGTGCCTCCTGCATTGGCAGGTGGATTCTTCACCACTGTGCCACCTGGGAAGTCCATACACACTTTAGAAACATTTATTATTCCCTAGATAAACTCAGGGCTTCCCAGGTGGTGCTAGTGGTAAAGAAAATGCCTGCCAACCCAGCATACATAAGAGATGAGGGTTCAACCCCTGGGCCCAGAAGATCCCCCAGAGGAGGACATGGCTTCCCAACTCCAGTATTCTTGCCTAGAGAATCCCATGGACAGAGCCTGGTGGGCTACAGCCCATAGAGTCACAGGGAGTCAGACATGACTGAAGCAACTTGGCACACATGCACGCTGATAATATAAATGGATATTTTCATAAATTTAAGAAGTGAACATTCTCTTAAAACTTTGGCACTTATTGACATGAACTAAGAAATAAAGTTTACCCTTTTATGTTGTAGATTAATAAACAGCGATTTATTGCTAATTTTTGCACATCTAAGTAAAGCTGCCAGTAGGTAAACTCTGCTTACTGCATCTGGATTTTTCATACACAGCAAGTATTTACACAAGTTCGTCATTAAAAAAGCTTATTAGCATACCTGTCATGTTGCAGTATACCAGGGATGGTTCCAGAGGGCCACTTCCATCTGAGTCGATATAATAGAGCCCCGAAGAGTTTCCTCTGTGCCAGTGGGCTTCACATGACTGCTCGTAAAGAGCTGCAGAAGACAGAGATCTCAGACACGAACGACAATAGAGTGAATCCCTCCATGTTGTTAATTAAGTGATACTTTCCCCAGTGACACTCATTCTGCCTTGCTCTCAGGGACGTTTTCTCTAGAGGAGTGTTCCCCTGTTTCACTCAGGTAGCACAAAGGTTCTCAGGCACAGAATGAAAGATTTTAAGAAGTATCACTGTGGTACATGTGGATCTGAATACCTTATGCTCTAGAAACAGAATTCCTGTCAAAATCAGGGTAACTGGATTTACTCTAGTCTAATTCTTCGCTGTTTCAGAATATCTAAGCATCTGAAATGCATTGGCTTAATCTCCCTAAATGACATGTTATTATCTAATAATCATGCTATTTTTTAAAAAATTACTCAATAACTATACTTTGTTTACTTAAGGCAATTTCCACATGAAATGCATTTTTTTCAATGAGATGGATTTCACAAATCAGCAGCTCTACTTCATTCCATTTTTAAAGTTCATTTTAAAAAGAAGCATCTTAAAATGCTTTGGAAATGATTATCCAAGAAAATAAAAATTCAAAGAAATATATGTAATATATACTAAAAGTCTCTTTGTAGTTTCAATGTATCCTAATTCATAAATGAATTTTCTATGTAATAATGAATGTTTTACAAGGCAAGTGATTAGCAACTGTAAATGATGAACTCAATTAATATTCAGCATGCATTTAAATGAATGATCAATCGAGTAACAGCTCTCTTGCGCATCACCCTTTGCTTTGACAGGAAAAGCCCTCTGAAAACCTGTAAAGCTGCTAATGGCTGCTGGGAGGGAAGTGTGGCACTAATTCTGGTACAGAGTTGGACTGGATGTTTAAGTCAGCTCTAAGGATCAAATCTGTCATCCACACAGAGAGACTCAGGTGGTAGTTAGACAAGATCCACAAACTAGAGTGATCCTAGTAGGATATGGCTTTATGCCATGCTAGAATGACTGGATTATCTACATTTCAAACTTTGCTTATTTCAAATAAGCAAGAAAAATCCTGGGAGAAGTTTAGGGGTTGTTGTTCTCTCATCTCAAAGAAGAAGAACATGAAGGGAATGCTTTTTATCCAGAGATTCTAGAAATGAAAAAATCCTTTTATTAAAAATGGCCAAGTATCAAAGGCATCAAGTTAGATTGCCCCCAAATCAATGGCATGGTTACCATCATTTACGCTGATGGACACAGAGACACTGATGGAAAAGCAATATGGATTGCTTTTCCACCATGCTTGCATTTTGGCCACTCATGTTGACATTTCTATCATATATACACATGGTTATAAGCACCTAGGAAAGTGTCCAGAGGGATACACATAGATTAATAACACTGTCTATGTTGTGCTGGGGCTGGAATTGCCTAGGAAAACAAGAGTAGTGGAGGAATGACTTAGGAGAAAACTTGCTTTAAACAAAAACATATACATGTACTAATTGTGTACTTAGACTCCAAAATAATGGTCTTGTGATCACTTACATTGATTTGGTAATATCTCATCTTCATGTGACTGATCAATTGCAGAATTTCAAGAAAGTCAATTCAATTATTAGACCAAATCATGGGCCACAAGCAAAAAACCTTACATATGTGTAATAGGATGTATAACATATATAAAATACATAATATGTATCTGTTAGTTTTAAATCTTTATGCTACAAAGTTGTTTGGAATGATGTCTAGATCACAGTTACTGGTCGCATTTAGCCATCACTCCTTAATCATTAATATTCAGTTGGTATTTGCTTCATATAAGTATGATGAAGAACACTCTGCTGCTGTGTGACCCCATAGATGGAAAGCCCACCAGGCTCCCCCGTCCATGGGATTTTCTAGGCAAGAGTACTGGAGTGGCTTGCCATTGCCTTCTCCGAAGAACACTCTAAGATTACCCTATTCCAAACTGTGACTCGGCAAAATCACTTAGCTTCAGGTTTCCCAGATGTCTGCTGCTGCTAAGTTGCTCCGGTCATGTCCAACTCTTTGCAACCCCATAGACGGCAGCCCACCAGGCTCCCCCATCCCTGGGATTCTCCAGGCAAGAACACTGGAGTGGGTTGCCACTTCCTTCTCCAATGCATGAAAGTGAAAAGTCAAAGTGAAGTTGCTCAGTCGTGTCCGACTCTTAGCGATCCCATGGACTGCAGCCTACCAGACTCCTCCATCCACGGGATTTGCCAGGCAAGAGTACTGCTACTGCTACTGCTAAGTCACTTCAGTCGTGTCCGACTCTCTGTGACCCCATAGACGGCAGCCCACCAGGCTCCCCCGTCCCTGGGATTCTCCAGGCAAGAACACTGGAGTGGGTTGCCATTTCCTTCTCCAATGCATGAAAGTGAAAAGTGAAAGTGAAGTAGCTCAGTCATGTCTGACTCGTAGCAACCCCATGGACTGCAGCCTACCAGGCTCCTCCATCCATGGGATTTTCTAGGCAAGAGTACTGGAGTGGCTTGCCATTGCCTTCTCCGAGGCAAGAGTACTAGGTCCTTTCAAATAGAGAGTTACCCTGGTAAATTCTTACTTGGCACTAGTATAGCAAATTGAGTCGCAGGTAGGATTGCTCTGGCTGAACCTATTTAGGGGATATTTAGGGCATGAATCATCTCCCTTTGTCTTCCAAAAGACTTTGAGTTCCTCTGCAGAACCCTCAGTGGTAGGGACTCAGGGTTCTCACCCCAGTGCCTGCCTCCCTGGGATTTACTTCCCAAAATGACAAATTTATGTCAATCCAATTTCTGCCTTTCACCCATATGTGGGAATAAAATTAAATAATTCACAGGGAAGAGTTCTTAACAGCGCAACGTATTCTCCCAGTAGGAGGGACTGAATGCGGTGAGATGAGTGAATTTTCATATCATGCTGTCTCTCTCTAAAGACCAAGAAGGAGGGGTGCTATGAGAGAAGGGTTTCAGAAGTGTCAGTAATGAAAAGGCAATAAGGAAAGCAATAAAACAAAAGCTTAAACAACAGCCAATAATTAGAAAACCAAGGACATTTCAGGGCTTTCTGTCATGAGTTTCTTGTAGATAATGGATTAGTCGTCCATAAAGATTTGTTAGCTTTAAAGATGAAAGAATAATTCTTCAGAAAAGAGACTGATGTTCTAAACAAAAGAAACACCAATGAGAGGTGATCAAGAGTGTGACATTGGGTAAACAACTTAGCTTCTCAAGTGCAAAACATAGATAATTGAACATTTATCTCCTAGAGTTGTTTCAAGGATTAAAGGAATTGAAATAAGCAGAGAGCTAGAATTATGCAAGTACATGGTGAGTTTCAGTATATTAACCATCATCATCATCACTACCAACACCACCACCATCATCACCAAAGAACACCAAGATTGCAAAGGGACCTGAGTGTTCACCTGGCTTCTTATTGATATTGAGAAACCCAAGCAGGTTAGGGTCCACCCTGCACTTCTGAGATTCTTCCTGCTTAATTTTATAAACATTGTTTATAAAACATGAATTTTAGATTTTATTTTTACCTTTGACTACATTTTATTTTCTTGTCCTTATTTTCTTTTGCCTATTATTTTTTCTGTCCTAGGATACATGTATTTCTGTAAGCTGCCTTACCACTCATATGAAATAATGAGAAATAAAAA
The DNA here is from genome assembly GCF_049115385.1 of Moschus berezovskii. NCBI lineage: Eukaryota > Metazoa > Chordata > Mammalia > Artiodactyla > Moschidae > Moschus > Moschus berezovskii. The sequence continues at coordinate 73,242,808 of NC_142466.1, read as the reverse complement.
GTATAAAAGGTAAATTAAATAAATCAGACAAAAATTAATGTCTAAAGTAATTATTTTTGTTGTTGCTTTCTAGCACAGAGTTGTAAAGACATGCACATATACACAAAATAATGGAAAGAAAAACAGAGCTGCATGGAAATCAGGACAGAGAGCGAGGCTTACAGGAATGGCAGGTTGCGCCCGTGTAACCAGTGTGTGCACAGTCGCAGAAGAAGGTGTTCCAGGACTGGGAACATTCACCCCCATGTTCACAATAGCTGGGCAAACACCTAGGAGAAAGCAGACACAGCACTATTTCTCACATTTGGTCATGATAAATTGTATCTTAAAATGTTGTAATGAAAGATAACAACAGTGAATTGACCAGAAAAACTTAACATGGACAACACTTGCTGGGTCTATCATCGAAATTTCCAAATGTAATATCAATTACAGATTAAAAAATGCATTAGATGCTTCCAACTGTCATGTATTTATGACAGGCAAATTTTCTACACATCTCATTACATCAAAAAACGTGTTTGCTTTTTCACAAATAAGGCAAGATTAATTTCATACATGACTAAGGATATAAATTGCCTGCGGTGGCCACAAATAGCACATTTTCTGTCCTTGCTTCCATGTCCTTGCAGTGTGACCTATAGATATTTCCATCAAAAGGTAAAGCAAACTTCTCCATCTTGAATCAGGGTTGGGCATGTGTCCTGCTTGGATCAATGAGGCATTTGCAAACTGACACAGCAGAGGCTAGGAAAGTGCTTAGGCAGTGGGCTTCCTCTCTTGCTGAGTTTTGAACCCTGAAAGCACAACCACATGAAGAAACCTGGATTGGTTCATGTGGTCCAGTCACTCTGGTGGGTTCAAAACCATAGACAAGTGAATGGGAGGATTATAAGTCTTGCAGCTGTCAGCTGAACCCTCAGGCAACCACAGATGCACGAGAGAGCCCAGAAGCAAATACAGAATTGTGAGATAAACAAACAGTTGCTGTTTTGGGTGAGAAAGTTTTAAAGATAATCTATTGTGCAGCCAAAGCTAGCTGATGTATTATGCACAACACACTGTAATATATCACCATGTTGACTTCAGTTCAGTTCCGTCACTCAGTCGTGTCAGACTCTTTGCGACCCCATGAATCACAGCATGCCAGGCCTCCCTGTCCATCACCAACTCCCAGAGTTCACTCAACCTCTTGTCCATCAAGTCGGTGATGCCATCCAGTCATCTCATCCTCTGTCATCCCCTTCTCCTCCTGCCCCCAGTACCTCCCAGCATTAGGGTCTTTTCCAGTGAGTCAACTCTTCGCATGAGGTGGCCAAAGTATTGGAGTTTCAGCTTTAGCATCAGTCCTTCCAATGAATACCCAGGACTGATCTCCTTTAGAATGGACTGGTTGGATCTCCTTGCAGTCCAACGGACTCTCAAGAGTCTTCTCCAGCACCACAGTTCAAAAGCATCAATTCTTCGGCGATCAGCTTTCTTCACAGTCCAACTCTCACATCCATACATGACCACGGGAAAAACCATAGCCTTGACTAGACGGACCTTGGTTGGCAAAGTAATGTCCCTGCTTTTTAATATGCTATCTACGTTGGTCATAACTTTCCTTCCAAAGAGTAAGTGTCTTAATTTCATGGCTGCAATCAGCATCTGCAGTGATTTTGGAGCCCAAAAAAATAAAGTCTGACACTGTTTCCACTGTTTCCCCATCTGTTTCCCATGGAGTGATGGGACCAGATGCCATGATCTTAGTTTTCTGAATGTTGAGCTTTAAGCCAACTTTTTCACTCTCCTCTTTCACTTTCATCAAGAGGCTTTTTAGTTCCTCTTCACTGTCTGCTACAAGGGTGGTGTCATCTACCTATCTGAGGTTATTGATATTTCTCCCAGCAATCTTGATTCCAGCTTGTGCTTCTTCCAGCCCAGCGTTCCTCATGATGTATTCTGCATATAAGTTAAATAAGCAGGGTGATAATATACATCCTTGACGTACTCCTTTTCCTATTTGGACCAGTCTGTTGTTCCTGTCCAGTTCTAACTGTTGCTTCCTGATCTGCATACAGGTTTCTCAAGAGGCAGGTCAGGTGGTCTGGTATGCCCATCTCTTGAAGAATTTTCCACAGTTTACTGTGATCCACACAGTCAAAGGCTTTGGCATAGTCAATTAGTACATAAGAAAACATTTTAAAGAGAAGGAAAGAAGGCAGGAAGATGGAGACACTTTTTTTTATCCATGTAGTATCACAGTGCCAGGGATTCTGAGTGTCACCTACTTTAGTCAGACTGAGGATGGCCTCAGGAATTAGATAGCACTTATGACTGAGAGCCTGATTTTCATTTTTCCCCACATAATTGAATAAACCACAAAATCACTCAGGTAAACCAAATAACCACTTACATCTCAAGGACACTGTTATATCTCACTTATCAAAATCAATGGTGAGATTTTAATGTTTGTTTATAAGATCAAAATTTTAATTATAAGAAGATTAATTTTTCATTATCAAAAATAAATGCCATACTCAAAGTAATAGCAAGTTGAATTTTAAAATGTACAAAAAATATATATAACATAATCAAATGGAATTTATTGCAAGTATAAAGGCTGCTCCAAAATCTGTAAAAAATAATTTGAAAATTAATGCAATCTATTACACAAATAAGCTAAAGAAGAAAAACTATAAGTTCACATCAATAGATGCAGAAAAAGTATTTGACAAACTCTAATACCAGTTCATGATAAAAAAAAAAAAAAACAGTAACAACAAAACACCTAGTAATAGAGAGCAATTTCATTAACTTGATTAAAAAAAACCTTTCAAAACCCTAGAGCAACATCACATTATTGGAGAGAAACAAGATGCTTTCTTCTAAGTGTAGGAGCATAGCAAAGATTTGCTCTCACCCCTCTTATTCAAACATCATACTGAAAGTCTTAGCTAATGCAATCATACAAAAAAAGGAATAAAAGATATGTAGACTGGGAAAGAAGAAATAAAACTATCTTTGTTCACAGATGACATAATTCTTTATGTAGAAATTCTGAAATAATAAACCAAAAAACTTCTGAAACTAATAAGTGATGAGAGCAAAGCTTCAGGATTATTTCTTATAAATGAACAATGAGCTGAAATCTAAAATAAAAAACACAGCACTTATATTAGCACCATCAAAAAACAGCATCAGTTCAGTCGCTCAGTCTAGAATCAGTTCAGTTCAGTTCAGTTCAGTCGCTCAGTCGTGTCCGACTCTTTTTGACCCCATGAATCACAGCACGCCAGGCCTCCCTGTCCATCACCAACTCCCGGAGTTCACTCAAACTCACGTCCATCGAGTCGGTGATGCCATCCAGCCATCTCATTCTCTGTCGTCCCCATCTCCTCCCACCTCCAATCCCTCCCAGCATCAGACTCTTTTCCAGTGAGTCTTAGATACAAATATAACAAGATATATGCAAGATCTGTATGAGAAAAACTATAAGATTCTGATGAACAAAAATAATCTAAATAAGTGGGGTTATTCCATGTTCATGGACGGTAAGGTTGAAAATTGTCAAGATTTCAGTTATTCCCAATTTGATCTATAGAGGCAAAGAATCTTAATTAAAATCACTGCATGTAATTTTATGGATGTCAACAAACTAATTCTAAAGTTTATATGTAAAAGTAAAAGATCCAAGAGAATATTAAAAAAGAAAAAGAACTAACATTACCCAACTTCAAGACTTGTTACAAAGCTACAGAAATCAAGGCCATGTGGCACTGGCAAAAGAACAAACAGACTAATGGCACAGCATAGAAGTTCCAGAAACAGGTTTACACAAATATAATCAACTCATCTTTAACAAAGATGCAAAGGCAATTCACTGAAGAAAGGACAATTTTTTCAACAAATACTGCTGAAACAACTGGGCCTCCACATGCAAAAAAATAATATTATAAACACAGGTTTTATATCTTTCACAACAATGAACTCAGACTAGATCTCAGAATTTTTAAATACAAAATGCAAAACAGTTAAGCTCTCAGAATATAACATAGGAGAAAATCTAGGTTACCTTGGTTTGGCAATGACTTTTCAGATACAGTCCACAAAAGAAAAAAATGGTAATTTGCACTTTAGTAAAATTAAAAAAATCTTTTCTATGAGTTACACTAAGAGAATGAAGAGATTAGCTATAGACTAATAGGTAACTTTTGTAAAACATGTATCTAACAAAGATTGGGGTATAAAATACAGGAAGAACTGGAGAAAGAAATGGCAACCCACTACAGTATTCTTGTCTTGAAAATCCCATGGACAGAGGAGTCTGGCAAGCTATACAGTCCATGGATTTGCAAGAATCTGACACGACAGCAACTGAGCACACATGCACGCACTTAACATTCAACAATAAGAACACAACCAATTAAAAATTTGGGCAAAAGATCTGAACAGACACCTGACTAAAGAAGATACCAAGACTGCAAATAAAAATACAGAAAGATGTCCAGCATCGTATGTCAGTATAGAAATGAAAATTAAAGCAATAAGATAACACTACAGACCTGTTAGGAAAGCAAAAACCCAAAACACTGACAACACCAGATATCGGCAGGGATGAGGACAACAGGAGTTCTCATTCATTGTTGGTAGGAAGGCAAAATGACACAGACACTCTGTAAGGCGGTTTGACAATACTTCACAAAACTCAACATCTTCTTACTGCATGAGCCAGTAATTGTGCTCCCTGGTATTTACTCAGATGAGCTGAAAACTTACTTCCACACAAAAACCTGCTTGTAAATTTTTATAGTAGCTTTGCTAATTGTGAAAACCTGGAAGGAACCAAGATGTCCTTCAGGTGAATGGATAAACTTGTGGTATATAATATTGTTTAGCACTAAAACAAATGAGCTTTCCAGTCACAAAACACATGGAAGCACCTTAAATTCATGTTATTAAACGAAAGGCTATGTATATAGCATATGATTCCTATACATGACATTCTGGAATTGGCACAACTACAAAGAGAGTAAAATGATTAGTGATTTCCAGGCCAGAGACTGGGAAAAGGGAGGGATGATTGAACAGGTGATGCATGTAAGATTTTTAGGGCAGTGAAACTACTATATATGATACCATAATGGTGAAGACATAATAGTATGCATTTGTAAAACCCCATAGAACTGTCTAACACAAAGAATGAACTATAATGTAAATCAGTGTATATGTGAAAGTCACTCAGTCATGTCCGATTCTTTGCGACTCCATGGACTATAGGCCATGGAATTCTCCAGGCCAGAATACTGGAGCAGTAGCCTTTACCTTCTCCAGAGGATCTTCCCAACCCAGGAATCGAACCCAGGTCTCCCGTATTGCAGGTAGATTCTTTGCCAGGTGGGAAGCCCATGTAAAGCAGGGACTTTGGTTAACAAGAATGTATCAGTATCAGTTAATCAATTCTAATAAGTGTACAATGCTGATGCAAGATGTTAAAAATACAGAAACTGTGTGTGCTGCTGCTGCTAAGTCGCTTCAGTCGTGTCCGACTGTGTGACCCCATAGACGGCAGCCGACCAGGCTCCACCGTCCCTGGGATTCTCCAGGCAAGAACACTGGAGTGGGTTGCCATTTCCTTCTCCAATGTGTGAAAGTGAAAAGTGAAAGTGAAGTCGCTCAGTCGTGTCCGACTCGTAGCCCACCAGGCTCCTCTGTCCATGCAATTTTCTAGACAAGGGTACTGGAGTGGCTTGCCATTGCCTTCTCCGAACTGTGTGTGGGGTGACTGGAAAAAGAAGAGATAGAGGAGAACTCTCTATACTTTCTGCAAGCCTAAAATTGCTCTAAAAAATGAAGTGTATTTATTAAAAATGTTCATAGTAAGGGACTCAATCAATACAGGCAAGTATATGAAATTTACTCAAAAAAAAAAAATTGCACGTGTATGCTTAGTCGCTCAGTCATGCCCGACTCTTTGCAACCCCATGGACTGTAGCCTACCAGGCTTCTCTGTCCATGGGATTTCCCAGGCAAGAATACTGGAGCAGGTTGTCATTTCCTTCTCCAAAATATGTGTGTATAAATTTATAAACAATTTTTCATAAATATAGTATTATTTTTTTGTTAGTGCCATAACAAACTACTACAAATTGTACTAAGAACAAGAGAGCTTTACAGTAATGAAAGAAACTTTGCCTGGAAGACAGTACAGTGTGAACATGTAGAAATGCACAGAGATCAACATACACCCCCTATTTCATCCCACTCTGCACCCCTACAGTCACTTATCTGGAAATCAGAAAAGGCAAAACAAACATCAATAGGAAGAAAGTAGGAAAACAAAAGATGAAAGGGAACATCTGGCTATTTTATGATTTTTTTCTCCTCTAATACTGTACAAATTATGCACCCAAACACTGAAATTCCAGTAGATGTAACCAAACAACTATTTTGGCTTTCTTTGGAAAAGTATAGAAAAAAAATCTCAGCTGTCACTAAGAACTAGAAATAGGCAAACTCACTTTTACTTGAAAAAATAAAAGGATAAATATTAGAGTTTTGAAATATTTCCTGGACATGCTTATTGTTAATTACTGACAAATTTCAGAACAGTCTGTCAACTTTAAGATTGTGAGCTTCAAAATCAGTTTATACCAGTGGGATTCACATGTAGAATAAATGGTAGCCACATTATTTATCTTTCTGAAGAGGTCTACTAGGTGAATGCATAGGATGGGGCATCCATACCTTAGTTGTTGTTGTTTAGTTGCTAAATTGTGTCTGACTCTTTTGCAACCCCATGGACTGTAGCTTGCCAGGCTCCTCTGTCCATGGAATTTTTCAGGCAAGAATACTGGAAATGGATTGCCATTTCCTTCTCCAGAGGATCTTCCCGAACCCTGGGATCCAATCAGGGTCCCCTGCATTGCAGGTGGATTCTTTACCACTGAGCCACCAGGAAAGCCCTTATTCATAACCTGACAGTCAGCAAATTGCAATAATACTTAAAGAAATGAACAGTCAAGAGCAAAGTCACCAAGTATCTGGAGTGGTGATATTTCAGATGGTGTTCTACAGATCCTCTTGGGGCTGAAGAGGTGGCCTGACCCAAGCACGGCCCATCCCCTTTGCCCTTAATTTGAACAAAGCAGCTTCTTGCCTTTTTTTTTTTTTTTGACAAGTTGAAACTCTAAAATCTCGCTTAAATAGATTCCATATTTTTTAATAGGATGAAGATGACTCTTCCATGATAAAGAATATTATAGGGTTACCAAAAATTGTTTAGGTATAAGATTTTTTCAAAAACAAAATATTTGAGTTTGTGGTAATTAATTTTCTTTTAAATGTATTATTTATTAAAAAATAAAACAAGATGTATGTTTCACAATTTTGTATTTAGCATCTAGAAGGTTAATGTTAGATCAAAAGCAATGGAACTGGAAAAAGTGACCCCATCAACACAGTCCATGGCTGGGGATGGGAAATACTTGAGCCTAATAGGAACCTGAAAAGGGTTATGTAGCCTAAGTTACACCACATGAAATCCTAATGTCCAAAACCCAAAGAGTGCAAGACATGATCTCTCCTCACTGCTATCCTTACCCCACAGCCTCCTCCCAAAGGACAGGGAGCTCTTCCCTGTAAAGTGACATCAGAGCCACAGGAAGGCAGAGTGTCATGAGCACAAGTCCTTGTGTGGCTCAGGAAGGTTTTCTAAGCACCCCTTGGATTTCAAACATCTTTGCAGCATTTGCAGTGTGAGGAGGAATGCCGCTATGAATTATTAATTCCTGTGCCTGATGGATAGAAGTTATAAAACTAGCTGCATTTTAATAATAAAGCTCAGCTTCACTTGAGCACATTAGGACTTGCTCGGGGCAGGCAGAGCGGTACGCTAGGCAGATGGCTGGGCACAGTGCACAGCGCCCAAAGACAGCCCAGGCGTGGGTGTCTGCTTTGCTGCGCTTTTAAGTGAATCTATTTCATGGTACATTGGACATGCAGTTAGTAGGTATGGACTAAAGGGCTGAAAAAAATGAACATTTTTAGTAATAAGAAGAATAGAGAATAAGGACATGTCTTTAGATGTTGAGCCATAAAAAATTATAATTAGTAACTATATAGGCCATCCAAAGTGCCAACAGCTATTTTTATACCCACTTACACAGTTGCCATGAACCTGAATTTTATAGAAGATAACTTAACCCTACAGAAGTCTCCATAGATTAGTACATATATCTGAAAATCTTCTTAAAATGTGATGTGGAAAATGTTTTTATTTTCTATCTTGGTCACACACACATAGATATGCTTGTTTGTTTGCTTTTTCATTTTTGGACAAGAAATTTTTATGCACAAAGGGACCACCATTATGTGAGAAAAATATTGTGATTGCAACATATGCTGAGATGGAATGCTCCAGGCACTAAAATAACTTTCTTTGAGCTTCCTGACTGAAGTGACAACCCTGCTATTGCCTGTGAACTTGACCTCTCACCCTCTTGCCCTACTAAGTCATTGGCATGGGTGAGGGCAGCACTCTACGTCCAAAAGAACATTTCTAACCCTCTCCCAAGACTCAAGATTCCAGAGATGACTGCAATTAAAACTTACAGATGATGCTATAGTTTCTATGCCAATTTTTTTTATAATCTGAAAATTACTATTGAGAGTTTTGTCTAAATTATTTAAATCATTTTTTCCACTACAAATGAATAGAATGTGAACATACGGCCATGGGTATTTGCATTAAAGTATCAAGTGTGAGTCAGGATTTTACATACTGGGAATTTGTAATCTTCTCATACTTTGCTAAATTGCGCTGTAATTTGTAGTAAATTGGCAATGACAGGGAATTTCAATTAGTGTTAAATTTGGATTAGATTTACTCCACAAAGGACTCTGTGCAGTGTGAACTTTTGAAAAGTGCCCTGTGTGTGGATGTGTGGGGATGTCTGGGGTGTGTACATTTGTTCAACACAAACTTAATGCATTGCTATTGCAGAGAAGTCAGACATACTAGGCACAGAAAAAAGGTGCATGTGTGATGATTAAGCCATCCCTTTTAGCCAAAATTACTTAAAAGTTTGATAGTATGGCTAATAAATAACTTTGGTAAAGTTGCAATGCTTAGAAATTTTAATATGTTACTGTTTTAAAGCTTTGCCTTTCTTACTCTCCACTCTTTGCTGTGTTTACAACATCACTAGAAATCCCTAAAGCTTCAACTTTTATCAAAGAAAGAGTTACTTTTCATTTTTCCTGTAGAATAGAGAATGTAAGGTGAATGCAGATAACCATATAGAATTTTGATTTCTGGGTCCTCTGTGATCTCTTTAGAATATTCTAATCTGTTCTCTGAAGTGTTAGAAATTTTTAAAGTATATAGTCATCAATAATTATAACAGCATTAATAATATTCTGTATGAATTAAGTAGCCTGGAGGCATATACAAGGAAAATTCATGACAGTGTGTCTTCTAAAACAGTATTATTGGAAAGAAACGATTACTAAAAGTTTGTCATTTTTGTTTTCTGTATAAATATAATTTTCCCCTATGGAATGGAATATTGGGAATGGAGAAAGGGCAAGAAGATGCTCTTCTTCACCAATTTGTTTCTAATCTACTATCAAAAATTGAAAACAGCAGGGGGTGGGACAAACTGAGAGAGTAGCATTGAAACATATACACTACCATATATAAAATATAAAGAGGTAGCCAGTGGGAATTTGCCATATGATGCAGGGAGCTCAAGCTGGTGCTCAGTGACAACCTAGAGGGGTGGGATGGGGTGGGGGAAGGAGGGGGGTTCAAGAGGGAGCAGACACATGTATACTTATGGCTGGTTCACATTGTTGTATGGCAGAAACCAACACAACACTGTAAAACAAATACCCTCCAATTAAAAATTTACAAACAAACAAACAAAAAAACACCCTGAAAACAGGCATGCTGACGTGAGATTGCCTACCTATCTGTGAGGCCACAGGTGTCTATCTGGAGGTCACGGAAACTCCCTAGCGCCCCCTGCTGTACGGAGATGGGATCCACTGCTTCGTCGTCAATGGAAATGAGCCTCAGGCAGCCCTGAAATCCACCCAGGGAATTAGCACAACCAGGGTGAGAGCTGTTGTTGTCAGGACAGCCTGAATGAACACGGAGACAGAGGAGAAGACAAACAGCTATGAAAAAATATTGTACAGTATTTCTCATTAGCAAAAATTGTTACCTCCATTTGCTAGTAGACACCTGAAGCAAGAAAAGCTATGGCAAACCTAGACCAGCATATTAAAAAGCAGACACACCACTTCACCAGCAAAGGTCCATTTAGCCAAAGCTATGGTTTGTCCAGTAGTCATGTACAGATGTGAGAGTTGGACCATAAAAAAGGCTAAGACCCAAAGAACTGGTGTTTTCAAATTGTGCTGGAGAAGACTCTTGAGAATTCTTTGCACAGCAAGGAGATCAAACCAGTCAATCCTAGAGCAAATCAACCCTGAATATTCATTGGAAGGACTGATGCTGAAGTGCCAATACTTAGACCACTTGATTTGAAGAGCTGACTCATTGGAAAAGACCCTGATTCTGGGAAAGATTGAGGGCAAGAGGAGAGGGGGACAACAGAGGATGAGATGGTTGGATGGTATTGCTGACTCAATGTACGTGAGTTTGAGCAAACTCTGGGAGATAGTGAAGGACAGGGAAGCCTGGCATGCTGGAATCCATAGGGTCACAAAGAGTTGGACACGATTTAGTTACTGAACAACACCATTTGAGAAGGTCACATCACCCATGGATAGGGTAGTGGAGAGCTGACAAGAACAAAATGTGTTGGTATTGGTAAAGTGTAAAAATAATGACTAAAGCCAGGCTTACAGAGAGATAAGAGGAAGGGAAGATGTGAAATCTGACAGAGTTAACTGCATTTTTAATTTAAGCAGTCTGATTTCTTTTTTGAAAGCACATTTAAGACATTACTCCTTTTAGTATGATGTTAAACTAGATGAACTAAAGGCATGTGAGAGCAGAAACAGGAAAAAATATATATAGGCGTAAGAGGACTTAATAAATTTCAAATGCTTAAAAATAATCTTAAATTGAGAATTGACCTGGATACCCTCCATTCATCTAAACACTGTTAAATATCCACATGTCTGCATTCACAGGCATATTTTAAAACACTTTTGATAATAACTGGTCTAATAGCAATTTATACTTACTTTTCTTTTTTTAATTAGGCATTTTAGTCAAATATATTTCAACATGAATACACAAACAAATTAATAATATCTCATAACTATATAGCATTGTGAATAATGGAGAAAACAAGCAAAACAATGTTCTATGGAAAAAAGAAATGACCTTTGATTAATTTCAACAATAAGAGTCAAATTTGCAAGTTCTGTTACAGCCATTAATTGGTTTGCTGTACAGTTAACAACCACAATTCCTACAGAGTAGTTCTGTTTTATCCTCCTGGGTCTCCCAAGAGATAATGCTCTTAGAATGTTTATGAACAAGGGCAAGACTTTAAAATCAAAATCAAAGCAAGTAGGGTCCAGAGCCACCTTCTTTCCCACTTGTAAGGCCAGCAGGGTTTTGAGTGCCCTCTCACCCTCCCCTGAACTGTCTCCCAAAGAAATCACAGGTTCTTAGATTTGCCTACTGCAAGGTTGACAATGTAGGAGAAGATGGGGAAAGTTAGGCTAAGAGGATGCTGTCACCGTGAAATGCTTCTGTAAAAGGCAACAATTTGGAGAAACCTGCTGTACAGAGCCCAGGTCCCATTACTCCCCTCTAACCAAGACTGAGGCCCTCCCTAGAACAGCTGGGCTGCAGGGAGCTAGCTCTCATAAGGCTGTGTCTGTTCTCAGGAACAACAGTGCCCGAGGATGCGATGGTGTGATGCAACACAGTGGCTGCACGCCGTTTTTTTCAACTGGGACCTCCTTAAAGTGCATGTCTGCTTCAGAGAACCCCGTGGGGTCTTCAGCGGCTTCTGCTGCAACTGCACTGCAGTTCAACTTGTCTCTCTGCCCATCACAGTTACTCTTGCAACCTTCCAGGTGTTGTTTCAAAGAATTACCCCTACTAACCCACCCACATGCAAGTCTCCCATGCAGAGGCAGCTTCCTATGGAATGAAAGCTACAACTCTACACAGGAAGAAGGCTCAAAGTGTTTACTGAATTGAACACTTTATTTTCATCTGCAAATATGAAATAAGGACAATATTCTAAATGATTAACATTGTAATAATTCCCAAAAATTGACAAGCAAATTTTATGCTTGACATGAAATTTACCTATTTTATTTCTGTTTTGCCTTACAATGTTTCATTTATATCACTTACAGGACTATTTTAACTATTTTGCTTTGTATTTTCCAATAATTTTAATATTCAGAAATTCTTATGTTAATATTTACAGTTTGGGGTTATTTTATGATTCTTATTTTTTAAATCAAATGGAATGAGTAATTTTATAAAGTATAGATTTTGCTCATTATACTTATGTGTTTTTCATTCATCTCTCTTTGTACTTATGTCTTGAAATTGCTGGTGTATTTTCAGAGAGCAAGAACTGAAGACAGAGCCTCTTCTTGTTCCTGCATAATGGATGCTAGCTTTCTACCTAAGAATTTTCATAAAATACACACAGTTTTTCTATACTTTTCTTTCAGTGACTGAGGCTTTAATGGTTTGTATTTCCGACAAATAGAATTCAAAACAAACCAAGGACTGCATCAGGTTGAAACCATTAAAGGCACAATGAAACTTCAGAAATTAACCTCAAAGGGACTTTGACATTTCAGTTTTAATGTTATATCATAAAGAACTGTTTAACTCTGCAGCTTTCCTTTACCGTTTTCTTATGTGAAAACACACACATTTTCATTTATAAGAGAATTTCTGAAGGATTGGATATATTTGGAAGAAACCTGGTATATCTTTATATGTTACACGCTGTTCTGTGTGCCGTGCTAAGTTGCTTCAGTCATGTCCAACTCTTTGCGACCCCACAGACCATAGCCTGCCAGGATCCTCTGTCTGTGGGATTCTCCAAGCAAGAATACTAGAGTGGGCTGCCATGCCCTCCTCCAGGGGATCTTCCTGATCCAGGAATTGAACTCATGTCTCTTACCACTCCTGCTCTGGTAGACAGGTTCTTTACTGCTAAGCCACCCAGGAAGCCCTTGTATCTTCTAGGTGACTTCTACTTACTGTACTTAGTAACTAAGAATGTTAGGATAAAACACAGGAAATATGAAGTCAATAAATAATTTTGTGGAATCCCTGTTAATCCTTTTCTGTTTTCTTCCTTTTCTCCAGATCTCCATCCTCAAACTCATCCACAACACATCGCAGTATCTAACTATACCTGTTAGGACAGAGAAAAACCATATCCAGTAGTCACAAGGAAAACTTTCTGAAAGTAAAACTTCAAAGAAGGAAAGGTCAAACCAATGAGTGTTCTATTCTCCAGGTATGATATAAAAGTCAAGAAGTAAAGGTACCACAGCCCAAGAGAAGCTCGGGGCAGGAGACATTTTTCCATACAGATGGTTGCTCCAAAGCCTTAGGGGGCCATTCATCAATGACCTGATTCGGGATGGACAGTGAAGTGGACAATGAGTAGTTACTGCTAAATTAATGAAAGATATCCATCACGATTGAGGGACTCAGAAGTTTAAGTACCTCTGAGGATGACAGATAAATTTATGACAGATATTTATGTCAATACACCAGAATGGGTCCTCAGATGAGACTTCATTAGACTTGTCATAGGCTCACTGGCCTGCTAACGTTTCACAGAAGGACACTCGGGGGATTTTGAACATAACTTAATATTCCCCAACTCTGTAGTGCAAGTATGCTATTGAGCAGTACAAAGAAGGGAATTTATTAAAGCTTTACTTTCCACTACCCCTAATAGCAGGCACCAAAAATCTATGTACAATGGACTATAAGTGAAACTGCTGTTGGAGGAAAATTACAAACAAAGTTCAGACTAAGAAAAGGCAAAAAGGAAAAATGAATAGCTTATGATTTCCCTGGTGGTCCAGTGATTAAAAATTTGCCTTCCAGTGCAGGGGATGTGGGTTCGATCTCTGGCCAAAGAACTAAGATCCCACATGCGGCGGGGCAACTAAGCCTGTGTGCCACAGCTAGAGAAAGTCTGGATGCCTCAACAAAGACCCAGCATAGCCCCGAAAAGACACCCATGAGGGTGTATAAAATTTTAAAAAGCGATACCTAGATCACAGAGTTCTGATGGGACTTTTAAAAATATTGCTATTTTATAGATGACCATTTTTACTGTAAGACAGTGTGCTCTGAGATTGCCAGGCCACAATGGAATAGAGATTTCCAGGTGGCCAGAGAGCCTTGGTTTAGGCTGCTGTCCTGCAATAATCACTGAAATCACCTCTTTCATTGCTAAAGTGTCCTGAAATTATATGGTCAACCTAACCATAAGGAGGAGAGTGAAAAAGCTGGCTAAAACTCAACATTCCAAAAACTAAGATCATGGCATCTGGTCCCATCACTTAATGGCAAATAGATGGGGAAAAAATGGAAACAGTGACAGATTTTATTAATTTTATTTTCTTGGGTTCCAAAATCACTATAGACAGTGACTGCAGCCATGAAATTAAAAGATGCTTGCTCCCTGGAAGAAAAGCTATGACAAAAGGATATAGTGTATTATAAAGCAGAGACATCACTTTGCTGACAAAGGTCCATATAGTCAAAACTATAATTTTTCCAGTAGTCATATATGGATGTGAGAGTTGGACCATAAAGAAATCGGAGCCCCAAAGAATTGATGCCTTTAAATTGTGCTGGAGAAGACTCTTGAGAGTCCCTTGGATAGCAGACCAAACTGGTCAATCCTAAAGGAAAGCAACCCTGAATATTCATTGGAAAGACTCATGTTTAAGTTCCAATACTCTGGTCACCTGATACGAAGAGCCAACTGATTAGAAAAGACCCTGATGCAGGGAAAGATTGAGGGCAGGGAGAGAAGGGGACAATAGAGGACAGGATGGTTGGATGGCATCACCAAATCAATGGCTCAACATGAGTTTGAGCAAGCTCTGGGAGATAATGGAGGACAGGGAAGCCTAGCATGTTGCAGTCCAGGAGGTCGCAAAGAGTTGGACATGACTTAGCAACTGAACAACACAAAAAATGTTGATGTTTGGCTGAAACCGACACAATACTGTAAAGCAATTATCCTTCAATTAGAAAAAAAAAGAAACTGTAATAGCAAGCCATACTAGTCTGCTTTCATGGGGAAGCATCACAACAAAATTCGACTGACCATATAATGATAATTGGAAACTTGCAGTTGACTGTCCATCAGGAAAAACAGAAATGGTAAGGAAACCTGGTCAAGCAGTATTTCAGAACAGGGAGTATTGTTTTCCTTGAAAAGTCAAATATCATTAACTGGTTTTCACCTAGATGACCCAGGAACACTGACTTTTTTAGTCCCAATATTGCTACAGAGCATAGATTCGATGAACTTCACTTCTTTGTCAACATCATACATATTCTGGTACTGACAGACACTGAGCAAGAAGATAAGTAAACAGATACTGACAGAAGCTATTCTTTGGACATTAGAGTTTTCAGTAGAGCTCAAGCTGTAGCTGACCTACCCTACTTTACCCAGAACAGCATTGGAAAGTCCAACATATCATGGAGACAAATATGGAAACCTTGAGCAAAGGTTCTACATGTGCATAAAAATTGTGAATGTAGACCAAATCAAAAAATGGGCCAAAGAACTAAACAGACATTTCTCCAAAGAAGACATACAGATGGCTAACAAACACATGAAAAGATGCTCAACATCACTCATAATCAGAGAAATGCAAATCAAAACCACAGTGAGATACCATTTCACGCCAGTCAGAATGGCTGCTATCCAAACGTCTACAAGCAATAAATGCTGGAGAGGGTGTGCAGAAAAGGGAACCCTCTTACACTGTTGGTGGGAATGCAAACTAGTACAACCACTATGGAGAACAGTGTGGAGATTCCTTAAAAAACTGGAAATAGAGCTGCCATATGACCCAGCAATTGCACTCCTGGGCATACACTCCGAGGAAACCAGAATTGAAAGAGACACATGTCTCCAATGTTCAGCACAGCACTGTTTATAATAGCCAGGACATGGAAGCAACCTAGATGTCCATCTGCAGATGAATGGATAAGAAAACTGTGGTACATATACACAACGGAGTATTACTCAGCAATTAAAAAGAATACATTTGAATCAGTTCTAATGAGGTGGATGAAACTGGAGCCTATTATACAGAGTGAAATAAGCCAGAAAGAAAAACACCAATACAGTATACTAATGCATATATATGGAATTTAGAAAGATGATAATGATAACCCTGTATATGAGACAGCAAAAGAGACACAGATGTATAGAACAGTCTTTGGGACTCTGTGGGAGAGGGCGAGGGTAGGATGATTTGGGAGAATGGCATTGAAACATGTATATTATCATATGTGAAACGAATCTCCAGTCCAGGTTCGATGGATGATACAGAATGCTCGGGGCTGGTATACTGGGATGAACCAGAGGGATGGGGTGAGGTGGGAGGTGAGAGGGGGGTTCAAGATGGGGAATACATGTACACCCGGGGCAGATTCATGTCAATGTATGGCAAAACCAATACAATAATGTAAAGTAATTAGCCTCCAATTAAAATAAATAAATTTTAAAAAATTGTGAATATAATAAAACTACTGAGAATCAGAACTCCATGCTCATTGGCCCTAGACCTGCCTCTCCTGGTTTTCCTTGAGTAAAAATAGTATCTATCTTTTTATTTAACATCAGTAAATTGGTCCATTTTGGTTTTACTTGTTTGTTTTAATCTCGCAAAGGCTTTACTTGAATTTTAAAAGTAGTATATACTCTTTCTCTAGGAAAAAAGTTGCTGTTATGTTGGTCTAAGATATACAGTTGACTGACTTCATTTGAATCAGTGTCTGAAACTGTTCTGTAGGAATCAACTAGATATTTATAGCTATGCTTATAGAGGCTTCTCTAAATTTATACATTAGTTAGGAAGAAAGTGCTGCGACTGCAAGTTCTATTTTTGCTACTCAGTGCCAACACAGAATTACATTAGAAAAATAGGAAAGTTGTAATGAAGAAAAGTCATTATGCCATCTTGTTCGATGTTTAACCTTCGCAATTCCACTCGTCTTAAGGACACTGTTTCTTCTTGGAAACCATATGAAGAAGACAGTTCTCTGTATATCAACACAATTTTATGAAAATACATAAGAAAGGCTTCTTACACCTTTTTCAACACATTTCCTCTAGCTCTATAGGATCCTTAAATAGATAATAATGAAGCCAAAGGCCAGGTGTATGTGCACAACCAATGGGACAACTGTGGGTTCTTGAGCATTCATTCATCTCAACCATTGGAGCATGCCACTAAAACCCCAGTACTGAATGTTGTTTCACTAAATTAACTGTACTTATTAGGAGTCAGATAGTTTATGCATAAGGAAAAACTTAAAAATCACTGGCAAGATGTCTCTTAGCAGCTACACTGATATTTATAGCATTGTTAAAATAAAAATGAGCACAATCAAAATGTCCATCAACATAAAATGGTAAAATGGACCAGTAAAATATGGTACAATATGCATCAAAAAGCCACACATCCATGAAAATTAATTAAATTCAGCTATTCATAGCCACATGGCTGGATTTTAAAAACTAATGTAGAACAGAAAAAGCAAGTCGCAGAAGAAAGAATGCAGGTTTATCTTCTTCAAAAAGTTAAAAGCAAGGCGACACAAGACAATTTATTGTTTAAATTTACCTACATAGATGATAGATTATATAAAGAAAAGCAGGGTAATACTTAACTAGGGTAATGAAAGTCTAGAGGAGCAACAGATGCCTCAAGTGTTGTAGAGGTTAATTTTGTAGACAAGAGGACGCACCCATATATATTCTTTTTATGAAATATTATAGTCTTTTTAAAGCGGGTGCATAGATCTATCTCACAGTAACAACTGACTCATGTTGCATCAGTAGGTAAATATTTATGGAAAGTACCTACTGAAAGTACCTACTCTCAAGTAGCCGTGCATTCTGAGTATGCAGTATGTTCAATATGAAAGATGATTTGAAAAGTATTTTTCTTTTACTTTTTAATACAAAATGTTAAAGGTATTTTATTTTGTGTCATTAAACAGTAGCCACAGATTGTTCTTTCTGTATCTTTCAGTGCTTCAAAATATTTTATCTTTTAAATTACAGTTCTTGGATAAATTCTTTATTTAGTTTTGAAGGAATTTGTTCCTTTCCTGAGCTATAAAACCCATCATTTAAGTGTAAAGGTTTAAGAGTATCTGGGTCAGAAATGCATCACATTTAGCAAACAAGAAAAGCAAGCAATCCTAACTTTTAAAGCTGCTGGCACAATTCCACCTTTCCCCATGAAGTTTCCTTTAGGGGACTTCAAAGATTAAACAACCCAATTCATGGTTGATGTACTTATTGTCAATTCTTGAGGGAGAATTTTATACTTTCTTATTGAGCTATCAAGCTATCTCCACCATGATTCCAAACTTATTTTAGAAAAAAAAAAGTATAAAATGCAAAACAGCAATAATGTCAGAGAGGGCTTCAAGCCAAGATTAAAAATAAGTCTTACTATTGACAGTTGTAAGCTTCCAGTGGCTGAGGATTTTTCACTTGAATGCTCCAGGGATGGAGATTTATTACCCTCAGAAGTTCCCCCTCCCTGGTGGAAAAGATCCTGGATGGACTCAATCAAAGCTCACTAAGCAGGCAAACACCCACTGACTACATCCCAGGGAGACGGACTGGTGATGTCTTGGTCAAATCCATCACTGAGCAATGAGTGACATATTAATGGCTTCTCCTGTGGCTCAGCAGTTAAGAATCCAGCTGCAGTGTAGGAGATGGGGGAAACATGGGTTCAGTCCCTGGGTCAGGAAGATCCCCTGGAGGAGGGCATGGCAACCCACTCCAGTACTCTTGTCTGGGAAATCCCATGGACAGAGGAGACTGGAGGCGGGGGGGTATGGTCCATGAGGTCGCAAAGAATTGGACATGACTGAACATGCATTCATGACATATTAACAGCCATTGAATTAATCTCTTCCTCTGTTGTGTATAATGATGCCCTTCTGTATTAGGCAGTGGGAATAGACATCTTTTTAAAAAATTATTTATTTATTTATTTTTGGCTGTGCTGGATCTTCGTTGCAGCACATGGGTTTTGCTAGTTGCAGTGAGCAGGGCTACCCTCTAGTTGTGGTGTGTGGGCTTTTCATTGGGGTGGCTTCTCTGGTTGGGGAGCATGGGCTCTAGGGCCTTGGGCTTCTGCAGTTGTGGTGCACGGGCTTAGCTGCCTTAGCATGTGGAATCTTCCCATTCCAGGGACCAAACCCGTGTCCCCTGCATTGGCAGAATCCCAACCACTGGACCACCAGGGAAGTCCAAGTTTCTTAAATTTTAAAATGCAGCAGACCTCCTGGGGATCTTGGTGAAATGCAGATTCTGGTTCAGGAAGTCCGGATGGCGCATCTGCCTTTCTAAGAGCTTCCGGGTGATGCTGATACTGTTGGTCCATGGACCACACTTTGAGTAGCCAGGCTCCAGGCAGAAAAGAAGCCAAGAGACAGAAGAACACCCACATGCAGCAAAAAGACTGGCACATAAAAGCTGAAGGAAAGATTATAAGTGTCATTTGGCATTAGGAAAACTCCTGATGGCAAGGTATTAAAGGTAAGAAATAGAGAACAATGACCCTCAGTATTTTCTTCACATAGAATCACCAGAGAGTATTCAAAAACCTGTTGTCCAGGTCAGGCTTCGCTAGTCACTCAGCTCATAAAGAATTCACCTGCAATGCAGGAGACCCCAGTTCAATTCCTTGGTCAAAAAGTTCCCCTGGAGAAGGGATAGGCTACCCACTCCAGCATTCTTGGGCTTCCCTGGTGGCTCAGACCACATTGAAGATAAAGAATCCACCTGAGCAACTAAGCATAAGCACACAGCATGGAACCAGTTAAATCAGAATTTCTGGGGATGCAGCCAGGCATCAGCATTTTGAATCCTTCCAGGTGATTGCAATGTGCAACCGTAGTTGAAAACAAATGCCAAATTTAAAACCAACCTTAAGATACGCAATTTTAAACAAGGCCATCTATCCAACTTTCATTTTTAGACCACAATTTATCATCTTTGATCATTCAAAATTCCCAATGACTACAACTAAAAGAGAAAAATCATTCTTCACTATTAATTTTCATGTAAAAATATGAATTTCCTTAGAAGGCAGGAGCAGAAAAGGTAAAGATGGTTTGATTACCAATGCAGCCCAGTTCCTTTCACTTACCTCCCAAATAGTAGGTGTCCCCTGACTCAATCTGCCCACGCAAGGAATGAGCCATGGAGGCTGCCTCACCATCCACCATCATACTCAGGTGATTCCCTCTTGCAGATAAGGACACAGAATGCCACTGCCCATCATTCAATCCAGCACCTGGAAGTAAACAAAATGGGTTAAAATTAATTCCTATAAACCTTGTTAATACTTCAACAGAGCAAGTACTTGAAAACAATATGATGCATACATTGGGCCACCTCCCACAGAGCACCAAGAACTCACCTGAAGCCCACCTAGGTCACTGAGCTGGCTGCCCAATGAAGAAGGCACCACAGGGGACACAGAGAGACAGAGAGAAGTGAAGGATAGATGTGGACTTGTCCAGGGGCTTCTAAGCAGGCGGTTAGGTTACGTGGTATGTTGGGCATGCTTATCCAGAAGGTGCTACCCATGTCAGCTGGAAGAGGGTCTTGTTGAGTAATTTTGTGGTTGCAGAGGATCCTTGTGTCTGATCCATCAGTCATGGACTGGTCTGTCTGGTGTTTGTTTATGTAATAACAAAAATGATTATGTTCAGTTAGGATTACTATGGCCTCTATGCACAGTGCCAGGGATATACTTCACTTTCTCATCATTCAGTTTAGTCAAAAAGGTGCAAATAGAAAAAAAAAAAAAAGCGGGGGGGTGCAAAGAAAGAAATCAGAATGAAGGGGTAAAGTGAAAACAAGAGTGGATCACTCATCCCGCTTTGAAAAACACAGCATTGGTTTGTTTCAGTCCTAGGGCCTTAAGAGAATAAAATTTCTATGAATGACCCTGAACAATCATGAAATCATAAAGTACTTCCAATTACATGGCATCAGACATATTTTAGCCTCATCTAGCCCACTGATAGTTTGTGATGCTGAGAAGTACAGGTATTTTCCAAAGATGCAACTTATAAAAATAAAAACTTGTTCTCACTTTCATATATTGTCATTATCTATAATATTCTTGCAGATTATTTAAAAAAATATACTGACAGTCTTTAAAAATAACAATTTAAGTATTAGTAAAACATGAAAATTCATAGAATAGAATAAAAGTTTATAAAAGCATTACATTAAAGTGTGTCTGTACATATTCAAACATTGGATAAAAATGGAAAAGAATGGCAAGAAATATTGTTAAATAATAACCGTCATTTTTGATTGTGGGAATTGTGTTTTTCATTTTATGTCATTTTTACATTTTCTGTTTTTCTTTCCAAATAAGATACAATGTATTCCAGCTATCCTCACAGGACATGCCTGCATGCTCAGTCATGTTTGTGTTCAACTCTTTGTGACCCGATGAACTGCAGTCTTCCATGATCCTCTGTACATGGGATTTTCCAGGCAAGAATATTAGAGTGGACTGCCCACTTCAGGGGATCTTCCTGACCCAGGGATCAAACCCATGTCTCCGGCATTGGCAGATGGATTCTTTACCACTGAACCACCTGGGAAGCCTATCATTTTTTAAAACTACTATTAATTCCTGCAAAGTAGTCAATGTCTCTTGAATCTATGAGATGAAACATCTATATTTTCTTCAAGTGATGGAGCTGGAATGATAAATTAGTTGAATGACTGCCCACCAACTGTGCATGACTCTAACATCTACTACAGACCAACTTGTAGGGTCTTCTGTTGAATGAAAACACAGTGCTGTGTCATGCAAGTACATCAATAAGCCTTAGGTGTCCCAGTACACTCACCCACACAGTGTGTGTGTGTTAGCTTCTACTAGGTAATTTTGTGGACATAAACAACAGCCAAGTTTCAATGAGTAACAACTAGGGTTTGTTTCTTGATCTGGCCCCAGGCCATCTGACTCTATCCTTTCTGCTCTAGGCATTCATTCAAGCAGCACCAAGGCTAATACACAGCCCAACCCCTGTCTCTCTCCAGAGAGAAAACAGCATTTGGCAGAATCTTGCTATGGTGTTGGCAGCTTCTACTCAGATGTGGCACAGGCCCATTCTGCTCACATGACAGTGGACAAAATGAGTTATTTGGCCAACAGCAAGGAATTTGTCCCCTCCACAGGAGGGCACTGCAGCTTGCACAGCAGGCCCCAGACATGAATGTTTCAACTGAGGGGGTGGGAGCAGGAATAATTGGAATCTTTAGAAATTGTCTTGGTCAACAAGGAAGGGGTTCATAAAAAAAAAACTTGCATTCATTGAAAAGCAACAGTGAGATGACTGCTTGATTTTTTTTGACGCCATGCTCAAGAAAAAGAAATGCAAAAAGGCAAAATGGTTGTCATACGAGGCCTTACAAAGGAAGAGAAAGGAGAAGCTAAAGGCAAAGGAGAAAAGGAAAGATATACCCATTTGAATGCAGAGTTTCAAAGAATAGCAAGGAGAGATAAGAAAGCCTTCCTCTGCAATTAATGCAAGGAAATAGAGGAAAACAATAGAAAGGGAAAGACTGGAGATCTCTTCAAGAAAATGAGAGATACCAAGGGAACATTTCATGCCAAGATGGGCTCAATAAAGGACAGAAATGGTAAGGACCTAACAGAAGCAGAAGATATTAAGAAGAGGTGCAAGAATACACAGAAGAATTATACAAAAAAGATCTTCATGACCCATATAACCATGATGGTGTGATCACTCACGTAGAGCCAGACATCCTGGAATGCGAAGTCATGTGGGCCTTAGGAAGTATCACTACCAACAAAGCTAGTGGAGGTGATAGAATTCCAGTTGAGCTATTTCAAATCCTAAAAGATGCTGTGAAAGTGCTGCGCTCAATATGCTAGCAAATTTGAAAATTCATCAGTGGCACAGGACTGGAAAAGGTCCGTTCTCATTCTAATCCCAAAGAAAGACAATGCCAAAGAATGCTCAAACTACTGCACAATTGCACTCATGTCACATGCCAGTAAGTAATGCTCAAAATTCTCCAAGCCAGGCTTCAACAGTACGTAAACCGTGAACTTCCAGATGTTTAAGCTGGATTTAGAAAAGGCAGAGAACCAGAGATCAGATTGCCAACATACACTGGGTCATTGAAAAAGCAAGAAAGCTCCTGAAAAACATCTATTTCTGCTTCATTGACTATGCCAAAGTCTTTGACTGTGTGAATTACAATAAACTGTGGAAAATTCTGAAAGAGATGGGAATGCCAGACCACCTGACCTGCCTCCTGAGAAATCTGTATGCAGGTCAGGAAGCAACAGTTAGAACTGAACATGGAACAACAGACTGGTTCCAAATCAGGAAAGGATTACTTCAAGGCTGTATATTGTTACCCTGCTTATTTAACTTACGTGCAGAGTACATCGTGCAAAATGCTGGGCTGGATGAAGCACAAGCTGGAATCAAGATTGCTGGGAGAAACATCAATAACCTCAGATATGCAGATGACACCACCCTTATGGCAGAAAGTGAGGAAGAACTAAAGAGCCTCCTGATGAAAGTGAAAGAGAGAGTGAAAAACTTGGCTTAAAACTCAAGATTCAGAAAACTAAGATCATGGCATCTGGTCCCATCACTTCATGGCAAATAGATGGGGAAACAATGGAAACAGTGAGAGACTTTATTTTGGGGTGCTCCAAAATCACTGCAGATGGTGACTGCAGCCATGAAATTTAAAAGATATTTTCTCCTTGGAAGAAAAGCTATGACAAACCTAGACAGCATATTAAAAAGAAGAAACATTACTTTACCAACAAAGGTCCTTCTAGTCAAAACTATGATTTTTCCAGTAGTCATGTATGGATGTGAGAGTTGGACTATAAAAAAAACTGAGAGCGGAAGAATTGATGCTTTTGAACTGTGGTGTTGGAGAAGACTCTTGAGAGTCCCTTGGACTGCAAGGAAATCCAACCTCTCAATCCTAAAGGAAATCAGTCCTGAATATTCACTGGAGAGACTGATGTTGAAGTTGAAACCCCAATACTTTGACTACCTGAAACAACGAACTGTCTCATTGGAAAGACCCTGATGCTGGGAAAGATTGAAGGCAGGAGGCGAAGGGAAAGACAGGATGAGATGGTTAGATGGCATTACCTACGTGATGGACATGAGTTTGAGTAGGCTCCAGGAGTTAGTGATGGACAAGAAAGCCTGGCATGCTGCAGTCCATGGGGTCGCAGATTCGGACATGACTGAGCAACTGATCTGACTGACAGACTGAGCATACTGGTGAGCATGAATGACTCCAATATGAGCATCTTCTGGTATGTCCCAATATATTTAACTAACATATTTGACGAATGTTAAAGGTCCAAACTCTTTACAGTTCTGTAAGTTTAGAAGTCAGTCTTATGAATTAGAAGTTATGCTAGGGGATTTTAGTCTACCCCCCCAAAATAAGTGCATATTTCTGGTAGAAAGCTAACCAGTCCTATCCAATTCATGTCACATTTTGGTATTTACAACCCATGTGACCATGTAAATCCATGTCCTTCAAATGCTCTTCAAACCAGCTTTTTTTTCCTGCTGGTTCTCTCATTAATGACTTGGACTCAAGATTCACTTGGGGTTTCCCTCATAGCTCAGTTGATAAAGAATCTGCCTGCAATGCAGGAGACCTGGGTTCGATTCCAGGATGGGGAAGATCCCCTGGAGAAGAAAATGGCAACCCACTCCAGTATTCGTGCCTGGAGAATCCCGTGGACAGAGGAGCCTGGCGGCTACAGTCCATGGGGTCACAAGAGTTGGACACGACTTAGGAACTAAACTACCACCACCAAGATCTACTTGGGGCTTCCCCTGTGGCTCAGCAATAAAGAGTCTGCCGGGAATGTAGGAGCTTAGGTGACACGGGTTCGATCCCTGGGTCAGGAAGATAGCCTGGAGGAAGTAATGGCAATCCACTCCAATATCCACTCCAATCTAATCCACTCCAAACCACTCTGTTTCCTGGAGTAGGAAATGGCAACTCACTCAAGTATCTTTGCCTTGAGAATCCCAAGCACAGAGGAGCCTGGTGGGCTACAGTCCATAGGGTCTCAAGGAGTCGGACATGACTTAGCACACATGTAAGATCCACTTGAGCCAGAAATGTTTCCAGCATGACCCAGAAGGTCAAAGATCCTGCTGTGAAGCAGCTAAAATTTTGTTTTTCTCATACTGTTAAATATTAGTTATAATGCATCCAAAAACATTTTCATTTTCAGGAAGGGGATAGCTTTAAAGTCACTAGTTACTACTACCATGTGCAGACAGTAAAAGTGCTGCACTCTTGCTTTTTGTTTTTTATTGGTGAAGTCAGAAACATTATCAAAGATTCAACACTCACTCATGAAAAATCATGAGAAAAGTTGAAATAAATCTAGAATATGGAGGATTCAAGTTAGATACTTAAAACATGTATTATGAAACTGAACCTGAAATAAAGTTTTCAAAGAAGTTCTGTAATTTTAGAGCTATTGAGGATAAACCAGAAAATAAAATAAAATCTCTACATGTTCTTTTCAGCCTTATCATTTGGGGTTTCTCTTAATTGTTATGTGGTATACCTGTCAGTATAATAACTATATTCACTTAAAAGCTGTCATTAAAACCTAGTTTGATTTTCTGAAATATTTCCTTTCTCTCTCTCACCTGACCACCTTTTCCTTCCCTCTCTCTCTCCATCTCATTCTCTCTCTCTCTCTCTCTCTGTTTATCTGGCACAGGGGTCCCCAACCTCTGGGATCCAATGCTTGATGATCTGAGATGGAGTTGATCCTCCCCACCAGGTCTGTGGAAAAACTGTCTTCCACAAAACCAGTCACTGGTGCGAAAAAAGGCTGGGACCGCTGATCTAGCATATTGAGGTATTTCACACGGAGAATTTGCAGAAAGCACTCCAGAATATCTTTAATTTGTAGTAGATGTCATCCGTCTATGTGATACAAGACTGTTCTTAGTAAGAATTGGCCATTCTAATTTAAAAATAAAATGCAGGCATTTATATTCATTGTCTCCTTCTCTCCATTATAAATCTCATCCTTTGTTTTTCTTCAGTGTGATTTCAAGTCAGCCCACTTCTGATAAAAAGACAGTCTGTTTCCCAGGCAACATGATTGTCAAAGGATGGATGGAGACCAGAAAATAGATTTTGGACTTTTGATTTGTGCAACTATAAATATGATGCTGATTCTACCACACCCTTCCAGTCCCTCTAAAGGCCTCAGTCTTGGGGGTGATGCCATGGTTGTAGTGCTAGTGTTGAAATATTGATAACTAATGGTTGTTGTGTTATTACTAATTGACACTATGGTGCCAAGGGTTTAGATATGTTATATCCCTGCATTCCTACCATAACACCTATTAGTGTCATTTTAAAGATGAAGACCCTGAGGCTTCATGAGAACAAGTGGGCTGCTTATCAAAGGCAAACCTGGAAACATGCAAGGGAGAGGAGTCCTCTCACACACCACCTCATAAATCAAATAGTTTATTCTACTAACAGAGGATAATGACCACGGCACTACACACAACTTGGCAAAGGGTAGAATTGTGTCTTTTCTTATAAAGGGTGAATCAGTTCAGTTCAGTTGCTCAGTCGTGTCTGACTCTTTGCGACCCCATGAATCGCAGCATGCCAGGCCTCCCTGTCCATCACCAACTCCCGGAGTTCACCCAAACTCATGTGCATCAAGTCGGTGATGCCATCCAGCCATCTCATCCTCTGTCGTAAAGCGTGAATACAGGAATTCATTTTTTCCTTTTCCTTTATTGCTCCCACGTTTCCTCTGTTTCTATGACCCACTTCCTTAGCCCTGCCCCAGCAACACACATGCACCAGAGTCTACACTTTTGGTACATTTCTCCAGTTCTTCAGAACTATCCTGAGATAACTATTAGGAAAAATTATCTACAACCAGGAAATAGGATATAAGATGCCTTTTCAATATCATTTAATGAAATTTAAGTTTCAATTTGGTACACATTTGGGTACTTAATACAACATTTAAAGTGAAAAAATTTTGCAGCCTGTCTTATTTTCCATCTACTTCAACTGCATTAAAGATTCCCCTTCAAATGCTGCTAAAGTAAGAAGCAAGCATCACAAGAAATTCACCTTTGGTTTGCTTCTGAAAAATGGTACATTACACTGTAAAACCTTTAAAATTGGCGCAATAAAATATTTATGTGCTGTGTCAGTGCCAGCTTACCAAAAATTCGATACCTGACATATATATGTTGGGGGGGGAAGGACAGTGTGTACCCACATGAACAACACTAAAAAGCTATCTCTTTTAGTTCGTATCACATGTAAATTATGCACGCATGCTAAGTTGCCTCAGTCATGTCTGACTTTTTGCAACCCTATGGACTGAAGCCTTCCAGGCTCCTGTATTCACAGGATTCTCCAGGTAAGAATACTGGAGTGGGTTGTCATTTCCTCCACCAGCGGATCTTCCTGCCCCAGGAATTGAACCCACGTCACCTGTGGCTCCTGCATTGCAGGCAGATAGTTTACTGTTGAGCCAAGATTTAAGCAATTGACTGAATCTGAATTGACACTGTCAACTCTGTTCATTTACATGCTGATCGTCATGTATTTTTTAAATTTATTTATAAAAAGAAAGTAAAATTTAGTCTTCATTCCTAGCTTTTCAGTCCCAAACTGATAACCATAGATCAGACAAGACAGGTCTTCCACATTAAACCTTCAGGGAATGACATGCCATGAGTCCACCTAGGTTTAAATTTTATCAGTTTTAAATGTAAAGCAGTCCCCAAAGTTCACAACTCAGAAGTGAGTCTAGAAATAAACAGGTTCTTCTCAGAAAACATTCACCCACTTAGAAGCAGTCTCACCAAAAACAAGTAGGAACAAAGGAAGCAATGGCTCAGACATAAGAAAGAAAAGTAACATAATATTTTGAAAATCAATGTGTATATAGGTTTAAAAAACAGTTCAAAGAAATCCATTTTCTTAAGACTCCTTAGGATAATCTAATGCCTTCTAGTAATTCAAGTTTACTTCTAGATTCTAACTCAAACTTATAAATAAATTTTTTTCTTTCATTAATTTTTTATTATAGTTGGTTTACAATGTTGTGTTAGCTTCAAGTGTGGAGCAAAGTGATTCATATACATACACGTGTGTATATATATATATATATATATATGTATAAATATACATGTTCATTTTCATATTCTTTTCCCTTTTAGGTTATTACAAAATACTGAGTAAACTTCCCTGTGCTATAACAGTAGGTCCTTGATGGTTATCCATTTTTATTAATAGTAGTGAATATCTGTCAATCTCAAACTCCTAATTTATCCCTTTGGTAACCACAAGTTTATGATCATTTATTTTTAAACTTTTTGATAATTATGCTACGTCATATTGACTGACACACCAACAGCCTGGAGTTACCTATTTCAAAGGAAAAAGCAATCTAGTTCTCTCTAGTAGGATTATGAATATCTTATGTATTCAGCCATTCATTTATTTTAAAGATTACCCTTCTTAGGTTTACATGCAAGAGGATATAGTCACAACAAATACCTATGCGTTATCTCAGGGAGGAAGTTTATTACCTGCTGTGATGTCCCTGGCTGGATGTCCAGGCTGGGAGAGACTCAGCTTGAGTTTTCCATCACGAAGAACAAGGACGAGAGCTCCTGACCTTTGCTGAAACTGACTGGTCAGCAACAGTCCTGCTCTGTCCCATGTTCGAAATTGGAAGACCACAGACACTTTGTCCTCTCCGGAAGTGCCTGGCAGCACCAAGTAACTCCTGGAGCTCAGAAAAGTCATGGGGACAGTTTGCGTGTGTGAGCAGGAGAAGGACACATTTCCCTGTGAACACAGTGAAACAGACTTTAGGAAAGCATAGTTGGAATGCTTCCATTTCACAGACAACAGATTTTCCAAGACTTACTGAATTTCTTATCAACAATTCAGCAATCTAGGATTTTTTAAATGAGACTTCTCCATCAAACTTAAATCCAGATTTGCCTTATAGGTCCCTTAAAGCACTGTTCAAGGACTTCCCTGGTAGCCCAGTAGTTAAGAATCTACTTGTCAATGCAGGAGACATGGGTTTGACTCTTGGTCCAGGAACTAAGATCCCACATCCCATGGGGCAACTAAGCCCATGCACCACAACTGAAATCTGTGAGTCCTAGAGCCCATGCTCTGCAACAAGAGATGCCACCACAATGAGAAGCCCATGCAACGCAATTAGAGAGTCGCCCCTACTCACCGCAACTAGAGAAAGCCCGTGCACACACAGCAACAAAAGGGCAATGAAGACCCAGTGCAGCCAAAAATAAATAAAAATGAAAAGAAAAAGTGCTGTTCAGCTGGGAAAACCTATTTCTGAGTCTCTAAGGAACTATCTCCATTACTAAGCATTTGCAAAGGAATCCTGAGCCACATCTTTCCCAGACTTAATGTTGGGTGTCCAAACGACTGTCTTTCCAGTAGTCACATATCAATGTGATAGCTGGACCATAAAGAAGGCTGAGCATCAAATAATTGATGCTTTTGAATAGGGCTTTAGAAGACTCTAAAAAGCCCCTTGGACAGCAAGGAGATCAAACCAGTCAATCCTAAAGGAAATCAACTCTGAATATTCATTGGAAGGACTGATGATGAAACACCTATACTTTGGCCCCCTGATGTGAAGAGCCGACTCATTGGAAAAGACCTTGATGCTGAGGGCAGGAGGAGAAGTGGGCAACAGAGGATGGGAGATGGCTGGATGGCATTCTAGACTCAATGGACATGAATCTGAGCAAACTGTGGGAGATAGTAAAGGACAGGGAAGTCTGGCATGCTGCAGCCCATGAGGTCCTAAAGAGACTCGACTGAGTGACTGAACAAGAGCAACAATGCTGGGTGTGGGATACAACACAAAAGAGACAGTTTTCCTCTCTTGAGGTGCTAGATGTTTTTGTCCAATGTGAAGGCTAGCACAAAGGATAACTTACTCCAAGAACCTTCTTGTACTTGTCTTGATTGTGTAAATGTGATTATAAGTGTATCACTCAGGTGATAACATCTTACTATAGGTAGGACATGTGCTTTTGCATGTTTAAAGAAAAGAATGTGGCCAGGCTGGTGCTGCCACAGGTAGGCTGGTCTCTTCTCTGAAGTTCTTACAAACCAAATCACCCAAGGCTATCACCCAGCCTAAGATCTGATCTGTCTAGCAGGCTGTTTTTATTTGTATATAATTCTGTTTTTAAAGATATTTTTAATCTTTATGATATGTCTACTGCTCCAGAAACAAACTATTTTTAATCATAGTCCTTAGACAGGACAGGCTCAATATAATTCCAATTAAATCCTCTACAAGAATTTTGTCTGAAATTAAAAACTTTTCTATAGATTTCAGACAGCAGAATACATACCCAAACATTACTCTTCCTCTCCAAACAAAATAATGCAAATAAAAAACTAGTGAGACAGAACTTAACTTACCAGATAGCGAAACATACCATGAAGTTACTGTAAGCAAATCAGTGTGTTATTGGTATAGGAATAGACATAGCAGTGGGACAGAATAAGGAACTCACAAAAAGATCTGAGAATATATTAGTTATATATTAATATATAATATATAGCTATAATACATATGCATAATCTATAATATACATTATATAGTTACATATTAATAAAGCTAGCACGTATGTGTGCTCAGTCATGTCCAATTCTTCTCAACCCCATGAACTTGGCTGTCCAGGCTCCTCTGTCCATGGGATTTTTTACGCAAGAATACTGGAGTGTATTGCCATTTCCTCCTGCCCGGGTATCTTCCCAACCCAGCTATCGAACCTTCATCCCCTACATTTCCTGCATTGGCAGGTGGATTCTTTACCAATGAGCCACCTGGTAAAACTTAGTATGTAAGGAAGTTCAACTATGTGGGATAAAGGGTGGGTTAGTTATTAAACAGTGTCGGACCAAATGGATATCTATCAGGTAGAATACAAAAATTAATCCTATATCACATAAAGAATAAATTTCAAAGATTTAGTTTTTTCAATTTAAAAACTAAATAAAACCAATTAAAAGTTCTTACAGGAAAATCCATGAGACCATGTATAGATTATAGGGTTTTAGAGACATTCCAAAGCTATAAAGAAATATACAGACCTAATGACCATATATAAGTAAAAATATTTATATACTCAACATATCATGTAATATTTAATATAAGATTGATAAATCTGAAAAAAATATATGGACCATGAATGACAGAGGGTTATCTATCAAATATAAAACTGTCTTGTAAATTGACCAAAAATTTAAGATTAAATAAAATAAAATAAAAATTAGGCAAAAGAATAAGAGTGAACAATGATCAGAAAAACAAGTCCAAATGGACAAAAAACAGGTGAGAAGATTATTTAATTCAACAGTAGTCCCACAAACACAAAGTAACAAAGAGATATTAGTTCATGTTCCTTGAGCTGGCAAGGGTATATGAGGGCTGTCTGAGATGTGATGGAAGGCTCTAACATACATTGCTGGTGGAAAATGTCATGTTATAGCTTTTTGGAAAACAATCCAACAATGTTTATTAAAATGTAAAACTGTATAAAACTTGTGACCAAGAAATTCTACTTCTGGAATTTTATCCCATCAAAAGGGAAGCCCCTGTACTGAGCACACATGTGCAACTGTCAGCTTATAGTGGTAAAAAAGTCGAGATAAAGCAAACGCCCTGAGTAGGAAATGACTAGTTAAATAATGGTACATTTTCCTAATGGATAGTGATATAGATATTCTAATGTAGAACTATTCCTGATAATGGAAAAGAATTCTTACAAGATATTGCTGAATCAAAAAATCTAGATGGAGAAAAACTTTTATAAAATGATTTTTTTTAAACAATGTCAAATGCGGAAGCATGCAGATTCATAAATACATGTGTGAGTATGAGTCTGTCTATCTATAGAGGATTCCATTACTATGCACCAAACAAGGAAGGACAAATGTTAGCTTAGTAACATCCCAGCTTGACAGAGGGACTGTAGCCATGTGGAGAATATGGAGAAAGAAGGAAGAAACCAATTGAAAAGAAAAACACTGCATTAAATGCCTGAATATGATTGCACTTTAACATTTTTGTGAAACTATTCATCTATTTCCACAAACACATAAAAATGCAGCCACACGTAAACTAAAAAAGTACAGTAGGCTTTCTGTATACCCAGGTTCTGCATCCTCATATACAACCAACCAACCAGGAAAATATTTAGAAAGAAAAATTTCAGAAAGTTCCAAAGAGCAAAACTTGAACTTGACCAGCACCAGCAACTACTCACATAACAATTGCATTGTATTTATAACTATTTACATATCATTTACATCATGTTAGGTACTACACATAATCTAGAGTTGATTTAAAGTATATGGAAGGATATGACTAGGTTATATGCAAACACGGTGCCATTTTATACGAGGGACTTCAGCATCCATTGCTCCAATTCGGGGGTCCTGGAACCAATTCCCCAAGGATATCTAGGGATAACTATACACATGATTTGTACCTTCCCTGCCTTCAGAAGAGGTATATTTTTAAATTGAATCAATTTTAACTGTTAATCTTTTTGGCATTGTGCTTTGTACCATTTATTAAATAAAAATTTTTTAAAAAATAAAAACTTGAAATAAAAAAAAATAAAATTGAATCAATCAAACTGCAGTTCCCTTTTCTCTTGAACTTGCGTATAGACTTTCTTACCATGATGAGGACCTGTGACTTGTGTTTCTTGGACAAATCAATGATATCCACTCCATTATAATAGAGATTTTCAAAGCAGCCATGAAAGTTTTTATGTGGGGATGCCACTGATTTTCCATGTCCAGGAATCCCTCCGAAGCTGATCTTAGAAAGAAAAAAATGACATAAATAACACTGTTTAATGATTTCCTGATTATCTGCCTAAACATGTTTGATTAGCAGGTATAGTGGTAATTGTCTCAAATCTGCTTGGCATTATTTTATATTATCATGCTAATTTTGAAGGAGGTTTTATATGTATTTACCAATGCTCTATTTATTACATTGAGATAAATATATTAAATATCCTTCTTACAAGTTGCTGCTACTCATATAGTTCTGTCATTTTTGTTGATGGTGAATATTGCATCTTTATGCCCACAGTAAATCTCAATTTGTATGACAAGGCAGCCTACTGTGACGATATTCTACTTTATAAACTAGACTGTGGGATCCTGCTCTTTGCCATGACTCTGATAGATTAGAATTACAAAGCCACTAATAATATCATTCAAGACCAGAATCTCCAGCTGGTCCCTGCTGCTGAGGCCACTCATACCAAGTGAATGTTGAAACCTGGTTTGCTGACAGATATGCTCAGCAGAACTGGCGGAACAAACAATGCATTTCAGTGTATATTAGACACACATGGGCAACATGCTGCAAATATCGTCAGGTGTTTAAAAACCCCAAGATACAGTATTCTGAGATGCGTGCATTTGGCTTTCTTGTTACTTAAAAAATTCAGATTGGACTATATGTGGATTACTTCTCTAAATTATCCTAGGTAGCTAATTCTGTTTAGGACTGCCCTAAAACAAAGAAATCTCCAAGGTAATATTCTCAGTCAAACACCAGATGAAATGCAGAAGAACTGTGTGAACAAATGCATTTAAAAATATTCTTTGTTGAACTGGTAGCTCTTCATGTATGGATTTCCTAAATTTAACAACTATTTACTCTAATGTGAAGACTAACATCTGTAAGGAATAAAATGTCTCAATAGCTTGAGCATGTATCTTCCAGTATGAAGTTACCACACATAGGAAATATTTTATCAGAACTATGAATTATTAGGAAAGGGAATTTGTCAGTGTAGTAGTATTTTCTCTAGAAGATTACGCTGCAATTAAATGATAAAATCTGTAATACTTAAAAGTCATTTCACACCTTATAATCGAGATCCACATAGTTGGGCTCTCCTTTTGCCCGAAAATGATGAGTGTACATGTCCACAGTGAAGGTGACATCTGTATTGAGGAGCTCAATGAGAACAGAATGCCAGTGTTCATCGTCCAGCAAACTGCCCAGCATGAGAGCATCAGGCGAGGGCAAGTTAGCACGACCTGAAAAGAAAGGAAGTGTAAATGCACCGCTCCATCTAGCTCAATAGCATGACTTCTCACATCAGTAACACTTTCCTTACATTCTTTTATCCCAAGAACTGGCGAGCTGCTTTTATCTTAATCTTAAATACAATCTTCTTTGATATTGAGTAACATCTTCTATCTAACTTGTTTTGTTATTATTATGTACTGAATTTTCATTTTTCTTGAAAATATTTTCTTCCTAGGTCCTCATTCATAGGACTACTTCAAAAGTTTATGATAAGCCACCCATGTCATCACGATATTATCAGGTTATTTACTGAGCATCTACTACTGATCTTACATGATTATCAAGAAATAAAACTTTTTCCATAAAAGCCTACTGAAGATCACACATGCTATTCTTAGTATAGCTCAACTGTAGGTGACCACGTGTCCATTTGCCTGGACAGTTCTAGTCTTCAGAATAATTATTTATAGGGTCAGCTTTCTTTCAAAAAACTGTTCTTTTTTGCTATATGTTTGTTTTGTTTTTTAAAGAAAGGCAGACTGCCACATGGAATGCCTCATTTGGATGTGTCTGGAGTCTTGGAAGCTTGAGGACCCTACGTTCTCCTGCAAATGGACCTTGAGAGCTTGTTCCGAGGTTCTAGCAGAGAAGCAAAGCTACGCATATACCCTTGACCAAAGAATGGCCCTCCTCTGGAGGAGAAGGTGGTCCTCTTCAACCAAGCTCACAGCTTTGGGAGGAACACACATGGAGCAGTGAGGGAGGAAGGGAACACCTTTCCAGCCAAGCCAGATCACCCTCACATCCAAAAGTACTCTGGTTTTAAATTAACTACTTAACTGTGAAGAAAAATTCATCACAAAAGATACTTTCATCTAAATAGTATTTCCAGAAACACCTTTTTTTATTTTTTTACCTGAATTAAGGAATAAGATGAGTTTTCCTTTAACTAACTCCAGGGTGATGTGTTTGTCATTTGGTCCTTCTCTGTGGAGTAGAATCCCATTGTTCTCTTTGGTTTTAAATTTCAGAGAAATAACTTCTTTGATTGGATTCATGGATTTATTTTTAAATGTGTACAGCAAAGAACTCTTCCCATCAAAATGAACCATCTCGGATCCTACAATGGAAGACATTAAAATGTGGTCTAATTATAATATAGTCTTATCAGTGCATTGAAATGTGTAAGTCAACACACACATAAACATACGTAGCATATTTCTGGCTTGTTTAGCATATCTAATGTATTTGACATATCTAAACTCCACTGTTTGCCTTTTCTCACATCTTCCCCAAAATGTATCATCTAGAAATGTTGGTTAATTTCAATTTCTCCTATCTTTTACTGGCCTATTTCCATCCTGTAAATAACAAAGATCAGGAAAAATGTTAAAGTCAATTTCCCCTGAATAAAATCTCCCTGTACATTTAATAATCATTCAACATTTCTGTTTTTCTGAAAAGCTATACTAGTTCTCACAGACTGGTAAGAAATTAAATATCAGTGTCATTCAATGCAAATGGCTTAATTATTTCTGAACCAGAAACTCTGACTTTTAACAATTTTCACATAAGCTGACACTTTCATATATTTTTGTCTGGCCATGAAAGACACACATAAAGACACCAGATATACTTAATACTACTGCAGACCATATTAAAGGGTTCTCAGTAAACAGGGATGTGTTTTTGTTCCAACATTTGGTCCAGTGACAGCACAAAAGGGCGCACCTATTTTGTGTTGTGCCTTAAGCACACTAGGAAGAGTGTTCTGCCACAGCCAGCCACTGCCACACTGTCGCCATGTACTCTGTGTCTAATGTGTGCATGGACCTGCATTTCGTTCAGTTTAACTCTTTCCAAGGCTTCCCTTGTGGCTCAGCTGGAAAAGAATCTGCCTTCATTGAAGGAGACCTGGGTTCGATCCCTGGGTTGGGAAGATCCCCTGGAGAAGGGAGAGGCTACCCAATCCAGTATTCTGGCCTGGAGAATTCCTGGACTGTATAGCACATGGGGTCGCAAAGAATCCAACATGACTGAGCAACTTTCATTTATTTCAATCTGTGGGCTTCCCTGGTGGCTCAGACAGTAAAGCGTCTGCCTGCAATGCGGGAGACTGGGGTTCGATCCCTGGCTCAGGAAGATCCCCTGGAGAAGGAAATAGCAACCCACTCCAGTATTCTTGCCTGGAAAATTCCATGAATGGAGGAGCCTGGTGGGCTACAGTCCATGGAGTCGCAAAGAGCCAGACATGACTGAGCGACTTCACTTTAACTATTTCCAGAAAATGCTTTATATCCACAACTTGAAAAGAATCTTCCATTTTATGCAGGTACCTTTTGAAAATGTAGAAATTTGATTCACATCAGTCAGCTCAGTTCGGTCGCTAAGTCAACAGAACTGAACCCACTTTTTGCAACCCCATGGACTGCAGCACGCCAGGCTTCACTGTCTATCATCAACTCCCAGAGCTTACTCAGAACTCATGTCCATCGAGTTGGGGATGCCACTCAACTATCTCACCCTCTGTCATCCCCTTCTCCTCCCACCTTCAATCTTTCCCAGCATAAGGGTCTTTTCAGATGAGTCAGTTCTTTCTATCAGGTGGCCAAAGTATTGGAGTTTCAGCTTCAGCATCAGTCTTTCCAATGAATATTCAGGACTGATTTCATTTAGGATGGACTGGTTGGATCTCCTTGCAGTCCAAGGGACTCTCAAGAGTCTTCTCCAACATAATTCAAAGAATCAATTCTTCAGCGTTCAGCTTTCTTTATAGTCCAACTTTCACATCCATACATGACTACTGGAAAAAACAAAGCCTTGACTAGACAGACCTTTGTTGGCAATGTCTCTGCTTTTTAATAGGATATCTAGGTTGGTCATAGCTTTTCTTCCAAGGAGCAAGTGTCTTTTAATTTCATGGCTGCAGTCACCATCTGCAGTGATGTTGGAGTCCAAAATAATAAAGTCTCTCACCATTTCCACTGTTTCCCCAACTATTTGCCATGAAGTTATTGGACCAGATGCCATGATCCTAGTTTTCTGAATGTTAAGTTTTAAGCCAACTTTTTCACTCTCCTCTTTCACTTTCATCAAGAGGCTCTTTAGTTATTCTTCGCTTTCTGCCATAAGGGTGGTGTCATCTGCGTATATGAGGTTATTGATATTTCTCCTGACAATCTTGATTCCAGCTTGTGCTTCATCAAGCCCAGCATTTCATATGATGTTCTAAATACAAGTTAAATAAGCAGGGTGACAATATACAGTCTTAATGTGCTCCTATTCTAATTTGGAACCAGACTGTTGTTCCATGTCCAGTTCTAATTGTTGCTTTCTGACCTGCATGCAGATTTCTCTGGAGGCGGGTCAGGTGGTCTGGTATTCCCATCTCTTTCAGAATTTTCCAGTTTGTTGTGATCCATGCAGTCAAAGGTTTAGGCATAGTAAATAAAGAAGAAGTAGCTGTTTTTCTGGAACTCTCTTGCTTTTTCAATGATCCAGCAGATGTTTGCAATTTGATCTCTGGTTCCTCTGCCTTTTCTAAATCCAGTTTGAACATCTGTAAGTTCACAGTTCATGTACTGTTGAAGCCTGGTTTGGAGAATTTTGAGCATTACTTTGCTAGTGTGTGAGATGAGTGCAACTGTGTGATAGTTTGAACATTCTTTGGTATTGCCTTTCTTTGGGCTTGGAATGAAAACTGACCTTTCCCAGTCCTGTGGCCACTGCTGAGTTTTTCAAATTTGCTGGCATACTGAGTGCAGCACTTTCACAGCATCATCTTTTAGGATTTGAAATAGCTCAACTGGAATTCCATCACCTCCACTAATTTTGTTCGTAGTGATGCTTCCTAAGGCCCATGTGAGTTCGCATTCCAGAATGTCTGGCTCTAGGTGAATGATCACACCATTGTGGTTATCTGGGTCATGAAGCTCTTTCTTGTATAGTTCTGTTGTGTATTCTTGCCACCTCTTCGGTTTGATTCACATACAAAATATAAAATATATAAACACTGAACTCTGTCTCTAAGCCATATAATCAAACAATTATTCTTTGTTGCATAATTAAATAAACATGTTTAATAAAAACATAACTGTTAAATTCAAATGTGCCCGTTAGAGTATTAGATAATAATAAATTAATGAAAACTTGATAGTAAAGGATTTAAATGCTTTCACATTTTTGCAGAAGAGTTTATGTGTCACTGAAAGGCAGTGCTAATAATTAAGGCTTATTTTTGCAGTCAGCTAATAAATTTTTTTCTGTAAGTGATTTTCCCTGGATTATTTTGATTGAATTATTTTTTTCCTCATCTTCCCTCTTGCTGTATTGCTTTGTAATAGTAATACTCATCTTCTAGGGCTCAGAATCTCTTGGAGTGTTTGTTAAACACAGACTGCTGGGTCCCATCTCAGAGTTTCTGACTGACCAGGTGAGTGTGTGTGTGAGGTGGGTAGCCCTGAGTATCTGGCTTTCTAAAAAGTCCCCTGTGATGTTGACGCTACTGATCTATGCCTATATTTTGAGAGTCACTACTCTAAAGCACCTAAATTTTATTTCCCAGAATATTCTCCTCAGGCAAAATGAAGTCATGAAAAATGCATTATGTGATAGAAACACAAAAACATAGCTTTAAAAAAATTATTTTATCCTAATGTTTTGACTCTCTAATGTGATCACTAACACCAGTTTCTAGAACAATTAACCACATGTGAGTCATCAAATTATATTTTATGAGGCAGATTCAACATGTATTTTGACAGATTTTCTAAGCCTAAAGTGACTAAATTATAATACAGATATGTAACCACTTAAAAATCATGTATCTTATAAGAGTTTAACTAAAATCTTAAATGACAATAACTTGAGCTCAACTGAAGATGTTACTAAAGAGATAAAATTCAAAAACTGCTTTTAGAAATCCAGACTTTTAAGCTTCCCTTCATCTGAAACCATCCACATAATGCTGCAGCCTGATATTGTACAGTCCCATGAGCTAATTTTTCAAGATTTGTTTGAAAAGAATCAAGCTTGAAAACAAAGAAGAGTTGGCAGAGAGTATAAGGACCTGCAAAGCCAAAAACATTTGCTGGCTGATCCTTTACAGAAGTTTGCCATCCCCCACTCAGCAGAAACACTTAGCGATTATTCCTGTACCTTGCTCCTGATGGTTAAGCAGTAAGAATGAACTCACAACCAGACACTTTGTGACTTTTCTATGACTGAAAAATCAAAAATCCTATTTTATATAGGAAATCACAAATGTCGTTATTTTTGTTCACTTTCCTATTACATAATTCAATATACTCTGACTATTCTTGAATATATATTTTATGAGGTAAAGAATAGGCCAATATTTTTTCTCCTGGCTATATATTTCTGTGTATAATATAAGAGACTGGTTCTATGCACAGTCTTCCACAGCTTCAAATTCTACTTTGGCAAGGATTTTGCTTTGAAATAACGAAATTTTCTTATTAAAAGACCACTTCTTTCCATCTTCCCTATCCC
Organism: Moschus berezovskii; assembly: GCF_049115385.1. Classification (NCBI taxonomy): domain Eukaryota; kingdom Metazoa; phylum Chordata; class Mammalia; order Artiodactyla; family Moschidae; genus Moschus; species Moschus berezovskii. The sequence goes on along the minus strand of NC_142466.1, from coordinate 73,202,854 downwards.
CCAACCCCAAACTAATTTCCATCTATTCCACAAGCACAGCTTTATTTTCAGTTGATATTGATGCTAGTACCTCAAACTCTGCTGGATACTAGGACAAAACAGGAGAGGACAGATATGGCCCAGCCCTCCTGGAACTGACAGTTCTTCCCTCACTTTCTCATTTCCACTATCATGAAAAAACAGATTGCACCTGTAAAACTTAATGTTTTACTGTGGGTTGCTAGGAAACTACAGTGACAAGGAAATGTCTTAGAGGTCAGGATGGAGGTAGGAGAAACAAAGACTCGTCTCTGGTGAAAGTGTTTGAAAAGAAAGAATGCAAAGAATCAAGATCATCTAGGTACCAAACTATCACACAATAAATACTCTTTATACAAAATTTACACATAGGCATTGGAAAGTTGCCAACCATGGTTCAAAAACTGGGCTGCAGTGTTAACCAAGAAGCCCTCCAGGTAAGCCCACACAACAAATATGAATACACATGATCACATAGAATACTTAGATTGGAAATTCAGTTATAATAAGCCTCATCGAACAGAATCTATTTTATAAAATATCATTCACTACCAAGTGTTCATAAACTAATCTGAATATCTGGAAACAAATTGGAAAGTCAATATATATGTATATTTTAAAATTTAGCACTAAATACTGAAACATGATTTGTAAAAGCTAAATGCAAAAATTTAAAAGATAGTCATATTTTGGGATAGAGAGGATTTTGTTCAGTAAGTCAGCAGCAATAAGCTCTCCAAATATGAATGGGGGAGAACCCTAGGTGGTCCTCCTTGAGTTTAATCTCCACTAAGTAGAGGCTCCCTTTAGCCTCAAATCACCAATCATGCCATGACTTGCAGAAGCCAACTTTCATGTCTCAGGGCTTACTGGTAATGAATGCTAAGATGAAATTGTTTCCACCAGTCCACTCAGCATAAAATTTTTGCTATTGTACTCCTATAAGAGCAAATCAAATGTTATATGCCCACAACTAATACAAATAATCCACTGTATTTATTTGAATGAAAACACCAAAATAATGCATTAAATTACCAATTAGCATCATACTTAACTTTTACAAGAAATCCTCATATTTATAAAATGCTTTTGTATATAATTCAGTTATATAAACAATTGGGGTACTTGACACAGAAGTCACTCATTATGTGTTAAAATAGAAAGCAATAGTTTCCTCTATTGTAAGAGTACAGAACCTACATTCCAAAAAGAGTAGGGGAAATGTGATATTTAGCTGTAAATAGGAAGTGTTTTTCCAATGTTACATGTTATAAACATTTGCTTTATAAACTGAGGCTCTATTTTGATAAATGTATCAGTAACAATATTATTAAGGAAAACCCCACACATGCTTGCTATTTTATCAGCAGGGAGAATAAGTTAGTGCTGATATATTTAGAGCCTCTGGATCTGGTCCCACAAACAGCCCTTCATTACACAGAACAGTTGCTCAGAGAAAGAATCTGTGAAGTTGTCCTATAAGGATTTGAATATTGGTTCCATAGTGGAAAACTTACTTAACCTCTCTGTGCCTCAGTTTCCTCACCTATAAAAGGATAAAGAAGTCTCTCCCTCACAACACTAATTATGTTGTTACTAAAAAACTTAATATCTATACAGTGTGTACAGCAATGTCTGAACTATGTCTAGTCCACAATGGGCATGGGCTACATCATTACTGTTAGTGGTAAGTCACTTCAGTCGTGTCTGACTCTTTGCCACCCAATGGACTGTAGCTCTCCTGGTTCCTCTGTCCATGGGATTCTCCAGGCAAGAATACTAGAGTGGGTTGCCATTTCCTTCTCCAGGGACCCTTCCTGGTTCAAAGATGAAACCTGCATCTCTGGCATTGCAGGCAGACTCTTTATCACTAAGTCAATAGGGAAGCCCCATCTTCTATTTATGTGATGTGAAAGTTGCTCAGTCATGTCCGACTCTTTGAGAACCCATGGGCTATACAGTCCATGGAATTCTCTAGGCCAGAATACTGGAGTGGGTAGCCTATTCCCTTCTCCAGGGAATATTTATACTTGGACATAAATTGAGAATGAGAAATCCATGCCCAAATTTAGCTGATCTACAAAGAATAGGCATTTCCCTTCACCTCTACTCACTCCTTAGTATCTGGGGGACAGAGATTGTGCCTTATTCACTTTATTCAGCAGGGTGGCTTGCATGGGGTAAAAGTTTTGTAAACATGTATTGAACTAATACTTTTTCTAATCTAGTTTGAATATTTTCTACTTTTTCCATAATTTTAATGGATAATACAGATCAGCATTCTCTCATATGACTGCTGCTGCTGCTAAGTCACTTCAGTCGTGTCCGACTCTTTGTGACCCCATAGACGGAAGCCCACCAGGCTCCCCCGTCCCTGGGATTCTCCAGGCAAGAACACTGGAGTGGGTTGCCATTTCCTTCTCCAATGTGTGAAAGTGAAGTCGCTTAGTCGTGTCCGACTCTTAGCGACCCCACGGACTGCAGCCTACCAGGCTCAACCACCCATGGGATTTTCTAGGCAAGAGTACTGGAGTGGCTTGCCATTGCCTTCTCCGCTCATATGACTAAAGATCATTATTAATTTCCAGGGTTTTTATTTGTCATGGTGACTACTTATCCTTTCTTCCCATGTTCCTCTGTTCCTATTAATGCATTTTCTAAACTGAAATCTACTTTGAGTGGAACCAGTGCTTAACAGAAGGAAGTTCCATATGTAGACTTTTCTCTCAGCAGTCTCTCTAAATATTACAAAATAGACATTCTTTATTTTTATAAAACATTCAGAACAGGTTTATAAACATTGACACATGGTGCGGTTGTTAAATAGAACATTTTTCACGGCAACAATCAATGTATATTTTTTAAGTAAAATAAACACAAGGTTTTAAAACAGGCAAGTACATGTTCTACTCCCTTCTTACTTCCCTCTTAACCCATTTGATTTTCAATGCACGATTTGACACAGGACAGAAGTGCCACATGGATGACTGTAGACCCCGACAGGGGTCCCCATTCTGTGCCTATCTAGTCTACGTTTCTGAATTCATGAACTATGTCCCTCATTTCTTCTCCCCTCCTTTCCTCTCTTCCTTCTTCCCTCTCTCACTCCAACAATAAACATAGTGATGAATATAAAATTACAACTGTGGGGCGAATACTACGCAATATGACAAGGGAACACTTGAGAATGACACTGAATTTGAAAATGTGGAGTCAAAGTAAATGGCAGAAAAGATTCAAAAGATGACTAACAACTTCATTAAAGAAATGACAGTGAAACTGCAGAGAATTATCCAGATGTCTGCGGAGAAGACAATGGCATCCCACTCCAGTACTCTTGCCTGGAAAATCCCTAGACGGAGGAGCCTGGTAGGCTGCAGTCCATGGGGTCGCTAGGAGTCGGACACGACTGAGCGACTTCACTTTCACTTTTCACTTTCATGCATTGGAGAAGGAAATGGCACCCCACTCCAGTATTCTTGCCTGGGGAATCCCAGGGATGGGGGAGCCTGGTAGGCTGCAGTCTATGGGGTCACATAGAGTCGGACAAGACTGAAGCAACTTAGCAGCAGCAACAGCATCCAGATGTCTGGGGCTTCAGAGACCTGTGTCAAGGATGTCAACTTGGAATTGATCAGACTGTATGTAAATGTTGTTGAAAACTTATGAAAGGGGATGAAAACTCTGAGACCAATTTTGGGTAGAATATAGAGCCTAGAACAAGTACACAGGAAATGTTAATGTTGAATGGATGGGGATGCTAGAGAGGGGAGGGGCAGGGGAAAGTGAAGAATCCCATGCCAGACCCTGGCCTTGGTGTGTAGGTCAGTAGGGACTCTAAGAAGACCTGACACTTTCCACTTGTACTCTAGAAATGGGAGAAGGGCTTTTCAGTTAGTGAAAATATATATGCCAAGCCAAGAAGCCATGAAAATATGCAGTGTTTATAGGAATAGTAAATATCATTGAAAATGGAATGTAAAAAGATGAAACTGAAAAGAGATAAGCAATCTGGACATTCTCTCACTAAAAACAGGGCAGAGGAAGTACACATGAAAAAAGATAATAACTATCACTTTGAGCTATAAACCAAATCACATTAAATTACTGCCAAAAATAAAAATGCAAAGTGCTACACTTGAATCATTATTAATAATAAGAATGAAGACAAAACAGAGTCACTAATATTGAGGAATATATTTTGTGTTGTTTTACAAGTGATGATTATTTCCTGTTTGCATTTTTATGCTAGGAGTCCCTTGTGCCCAACAGTTCATGTTTGCTGAATTTAGGATGCACGCAGGTTCCATGACAGCTGTACAGTGAACTGGCCCTTCCAGGCACCAAGCACTCAGCTTTGATCTTCCTGGTACTGACCTCTAACCCAAGAAACTGGAGTAGTATCTCCTCACCAAGAACATCAAGCTAACAGCAAATCCCCATCAAAGAGCATGTTCTGCTTTGAAGTCAGTAAACCTGAAGTTGCTTCCAGAGTAATGGGAGAAGGAGACATTAATTTCATGTGATCAAAGAGAAACTCTAAAAATCAGGCATCCTAGCCATCACGGCAGTGAGCACACTGACAGACCCCAGAACCAAAAAGATGGAAGGAAATGAACAGAAAGAGGGAAAATAGGCTGATGGCACCCCAGCACCATCTATCCTGAATGGTCCATGGACTCAGAAACACTAGAGAGCTGAGGCAGAGCCAGAGTAGAACATGCCATTAGGAAGGGGTATGAAACAGAGGCTGAAGGTGACCCTTGAATGTGGGATGGGTGGCTTGGGTGAGCCTCAGCTCCAGAACCACCCATTGTCTGTGGGGGTTATCAAAGTGGAACTGATATCTCCGCTGTTCAGCAACACATGCCCACATCCAAACCTGCACCACAAGAATACTAAATTCCTACTCCCCCAGTTTATATATATATTGTTTCTTCTTACAAGCACCATCCCTACCCCCCATCTCACTGCCCACGACCTTTACTTTGAAAACTGAATGTCAAAAAGTTTCCTTTTCTTTTTTTCTTTTTTATTAATGTGCAATGTTTATACTTTATTTATTTTATTTTTTTCTACTTTACATTATTGTATCGGTTTTCCCATACATTGACATGAATCTGCCCTAGGTGTACATGTGTTCCCCATCTTGAACCCCCCTTCCACTTCCCTCCCCATCCCATCCCTCTGGTTCATCCCAGTACACCAGCCCTGAGCATCCTATATCATGCCTCGAACCTGGACTTGCGATTTGTTTCACATATGATAGTATACATGTTTCAATGCCATTCTCCCAAATCATCCCATCCTCGCCCTCTCCCACATAGTCCAAAAGACTGTTCACGCCAGTCAGAATGGCTGCTGTTCAAAAGTCTACAAGCAAGAAATGCTGGAGAGGATGTGGAGAAAAGGGAACCCTCTTACACTGTTGGTGGGAATGCAAACTAGTACAGCCACTGTGGAGAACAGTGTGGAGATTCCTTAAAAAACTGGAAATAGAACTGCCATACGACCCAGTAATCGCACTCCTGGACATATACACCGAGGAAACCAGAATTGAAAGAGACACATGTACCCCCATGTTCATGGCAGCACTGTTTATAAAAAGTTTCCTTTTCTAACCCAACCCCTCTATTCCCCATGCCCCATGATCATGTTACAATATGTTATATTTGCTTTATACAATTTTATGACTTCTCATAAACTCCTGACAAAGAAATAAATGATCTCAGAAGCATCCTCCATAAACAATCCAGTTCTCTGCAGATAAATAAATTCATATATGACCAGTGAGGGAATAAAGAAATCAATGTCTGAATAGTATGGTAGTCGTGAATACAAAATGAGGGGAAAAGACAGTTTTAAATCTTAGATACAAACATCTAATTTCTCAAAGGTTTTGTTTCTTTCTTTTCTGAAGCAGTGAGGTTACTACTATACTGAATTCATTTGGTTAGAGTGGGAGTTGAATGAGAAAATGTTGCAGGAGGTAAGATCTGACATATTAAATATCCTGTGTATGGTATATCTTATGGTTACATCTCTCTACAAAGTTAATCCTTTGATCAGGGACAGAATGGAGTGTGACAAAAACCCCAAAATGTTCCCCGCCAACTTAGTCTTCAGGTCACTCTTCCAGTTTTCTAGAAAATTATATTTTAAATTAATTTTTTTCATTTTTGTGTTCACTTACAAAATACTAGTATATTCTAGACCTTCAAAATGGCAGCTGTAGATTTGACCCCCCATGTATTTCATAGAATGCTTTTATGCTTGTCTTTATGCTCAAATTGACTGCCAGCATCTTTACTTTTATTGTCAGTGGGGAAAAGCCAGAAGACATAAAACATAAATTATGTTCAAAAGAAGTTTCCACAGTGACACAAGTAGAGAGAAAAGTGAGTCACCATGGGACCAGGGAACACAGGGACATCTGTTCTCACCTGTGTTCCCACAGGAGGATCATTCCGGCGTCAGAAGACAGAACCATCAATCACAATAAATACAACTGCTCTTGATTTGAGCTTTGTTCATTTTATGAAGTGCCCGCTATATAACAGGTACTCAGCTAACCTCTGAGAATCTAAGATTTTAAGGCTTATTTCGGGTCCTCCTCTGAATTCAACCTTAAAATAACTGTAATATTATCAAGACTTTCCATAAAACCAGTTCTGCCTGCACAGATATTTAAAAGGCTGAAAAAGTCAAGTTCCGTTTTCAATTTGGTGTTTAGAACACAATACTCCATCAAAAACTTCATTTGAGGAATAAACACCACTTACTGTAGGCACATCCATACACTTCAATCCGCATCCCAATCCTGCCTTTGGGGTTCCAGGTTAAGGGGAGGAAGCGCAAGAATCTGGCTTCGAAGGTAGGCTGGAGTCTGTAGTGTACCACGCTGTCTGCATTTGTGTTTCCTGGAAAACCCTGAAAGAAAATAGAGAAAGGAATCAATGTGTCTGCATAATACTATCTTCCTGCTCTCACCTCGCAGGCTAATAATGAGCAAACAACGCTTCACTTTGCTAGTATGCAAATTCATGACTGCTTTAGAGCAACTCTGCTAACACTTGAGGCATGTGACAATCTCTCTTCAATGCCTGGATTAGTCATCATCATCTAAATTTTCCTTATTTGTAGGGTAGTTTAAGCTTCAATGGCACCATTAAACTGGCTATAAACCTGCTGCTTTTGAAGATTTGCTTTTAGAAAGTTGCTCAGGCCCCACCTAAATCATTTCCTAATCTCCAAGTAGTCAAGACACACAACCTCACTTTCAGGACAAATAAGCACAATGCCAGCTTGCAGGATGTACAAAAAGAATCCTAGACCCTAAAACTTGAGAGGTGGGGTCGGGGGATCTGACCAGTGTTCCAGTTCAAAACCCTTAACTTATAAATGCAAAAATGTTAGTTACTTAGACATGTCTGACTCTTTGCAATCCCAGGGACTGTAGCCTGCCAGACTCCTCTGTCCGTGGGATTTCCCAGGCAAGAATACTGGAGTGGGTTGCCATGCCCTCCTCCAGGGCATCTTCCCAACCCAGGGATTGAACCTGCATCCCCTGCACTGTAGGCAGATTCTTCACTGCTAATCCACCAATGCAAAACTCAAGCCTAAGAAAATGAAGAGTCTGTGCAGGCAGGACAGCTATTCTGCACTGTGGCCAGGACGAGATTGTGGGGATTCAAATTTTGATCTGTGTTCACTGTGCTTTATCAGGCTGCCCCAAGTTATCAGCATTTAGAAGGTGCTTGGGGAACCACACCAACACCACCTGCCACAAGATAAGAGGTGTGATTTCTCAACCGTGGGCATCTGCCTTCATGCTAGAAGGGGTCAGCATGAGAGCAAAGAAACTTGTTATAAGGAGTATGGCTTCTTTTTCATGGTGTTCTTTTTAATGTAAATATCAGAAAGCAGGGAAACCAAAAAATGAATGATATTGTTGTATACATATACATCAGTTATAGATGACTTATTCATTTTAAAAAGACTTACGTGTAGGCAAGCAAGCTTGCATAAACACAGCACAAACTCCAACATACAGGAAGTGCATTCCAATGCAACTTCTCCAATCATCCTGGCAAACCTCTCTTTAATATTGTTTACTGTTCTGCTGTTTAGTCACTTAGTTGTACCTGGCTCTTTGTGACCCCATGGACTGTAGCCCACCAGGATCCTCTGTCCATGGAATTTCCCAAGCAAGAATACTGAAGTGGGTTGCATTTCCTTCTTCAGAGGATCTTCCTCACCCAGGGATTAAATACACTTCTCCTGTTTGTCAGGTGGATTCTTTACTACTTCCCAGGCTTCCCACCTGGGAAGCCCAGAGTTTATTGTGCATTGCTACTGCTAAGTCACTTCAGTCGTGTCCAACTCTGTGTGACCCCATAGACGGAAGCCCACCAGGCTCCCCCGTCCCTGGGATTCTCCAGGCAAGAACACTAGAGTGGGTTGCCATTTCCTTCTCCAATGTGTGAAAGTGAAAAGTGAAAGTGAAGTCGCTCAGTCGTGTCCGACCCTTAGCGACCCCACAGACTACAGCCAACCAGGCTCCTCCATCCATGGGATTTTCTAGGCAAGAGTACTGGAGTGGCTTGCCATTGCCTTCTCTGAAGACATTGCGCATTAGCTCATGCTAAGTCACTTCATTCGTGTCTGACTCTTTGTGGCCCCGTGGACAGTAGCCCCTGTAGGCTTCTCTGTCCATGGGACTCTACAGACAAGAATACTGGAGTGGGTTGTCATTTCCTTCTCCAAAGGATCTTCCCAACCCAGAGATCAAACCTGCATTTCCTGCGGCTCCTGGATTGCAAGTGAATTCTTTACCACTAAGCCCCTGGGGAAGCCGCAGAGTTTACTGTACTTTAAAAAATGATGGGTGGGTTTCAGATTAAATGAATCTAGCTGCCTCCTATTATAGAATCTATTTTCCTCTCACCTCTGCCATCTTGCCAATCTTGGTACATTAACAACTGTACATCAATCTCCTGAAGTTTCATGACAAACTGAAAGACCATCACAAGTCATCTATAAAGAATTCCTTTTGTCTCTGCCTTCAAAAAGAAACCATGTGAAACCAAGTAGGATCACATGGGACCTTCCGAGAAGAGACTCCCCTGCACCATGCCCTCTACTTGTCTCCTATCTATAGCGAAACCTTAGCTTCCTAGGCCTTTCCTGAGTTCCAAAGAGTAAATTTAATCAGAAATGAAAAATGCAAAAAAAAAAAGAATCAAATAAAGCAAAATAATAAGTTTAGCCATTAAAGTTAAAGACCTTTAGTACCTCCTCAAGGGCTATAGATATTATTTTGAGCCATGTCCTTTGAGCTGTTCTGAAAATATAAAAACCTCCACCAGGTGGAAGAAGTTAACTGTATGTTGCCCATAAGCACATAGATCCCAGACTGGCTGGAATCAGAAGGTTGATGATGTTGACTCCTGATTATCTCATCACCAACCAATCAGAAGAATGTCCATGAGCTGATCACATACCTTACAACCCCTTTTCCTTACCTGTCTTTAAAAATCTTCCCCTGAAAGCCATTGGGGAGATTGGGTCTTTTTAAAAATACATATATATTTATTTTTAATTGAAGTATAATTGGTTTACAGTATTGTATTGGTTTCTGCCAAACATCAACATGGTTTGAGTTCTCTGAGTCATACAGTAAATTCTCATTGGCTATCTATTTTATATATGTTAATATATGCTTGCATGTTACTGTCTCCAAACATCCCACCCTCTCCTTCCTCCCACCTCCACTGTGTCCATAAGTCTGTTCTCTATGTTTGTCTCCACTGCTGCCCTGCAAATAATTTCATCAGTACCATCTTTCTAGATTCCATATATATAATATTAATCACTCTTTAAGCACTACCTACCGGGACTCCTTGCTTGGCACCCGGCAATTAATGCTTTACTTTCCTTCACCACAACTCAATGTCAGTAGACTGGCTTTACTGCATGTGGGCAAGTGGACCCAAGTTTGGTAATACAATTGCAGGGTTCCTCTTTCTCTCCACCTGAGCCCTGGGACCTGTTATAGCCTCCAATGAACCAGGACTTTTACCAGCTCTTTCCACCTTGAGCATTTTAGAGTCACAAGGCCCAGTTTCTGTGCATAAAACTCTATATCTCTTTTTAAAATTGTTTCCATTGATTCTTCATGATATTCTTAACCAATTTTCCCAGGTGGTCTATGCTCCAGGGAAGCCATAACCACCTAAGGTACTCCTAAGTGTAACACAGAATCTTAACAGAAAACGCTGTCCCATCTAAGGAGCTGACCAGTTTAAGCTCTGAAAACAAAGAGTAAGGCCTCTTAGTTATATGTGTCTCTTTTGAAATCTACTGTCAAATGTTAAAGCTATCTAAATTCCACCAATTTTTTGGAACCCATAATCAAAACATAAAACGTAGAGTTATTTTGGGGTGGGCTACCTTCAAATTCTGCACTCTTTGATCTCACAAAATTTTATTATTCAGAAATCAAAGATGTCACACAACAGACCTCCATTTAATAATAATAAACTCAGGGAACAAAAAGAGGTTGATGCTTTCTCATGCTCACTTGCAGTAGAGGGACAAACCCACTTAACCATGCAGTTAATACAAACAGCCAGATGTATTTATGCCACCAAAGAGCAAGACTCCTTAAATCAACCAGGAATGGTATCTGCTTAGTTATTTAGCTTTACAAAATACTGGGCCAGGTTTAACAACCAGATCAAACCAAGCTAAATTGGTAATCAAGTTTGTGAACCATCACCATCAGGGAGATTTCCTTGGTATAAACAAATGAAAATAAGAAAAGAGAAGGCTCAAATGTAATGAGAATGCATATTCCAGAGTTTGTGGTGCTGCTTCTTGGCTGATGAATGAAATGCCACCATAAGGTCATTTGATTATCTTGTTCAATGAAAGTAAAATCTTTGACCTATATCATCTTTTCTTTCAAATGTTAACAACTGCTACTCCAAAGATCAGGTAAACCTTTTTTACCACCTCTCTACTCCAAAGAAGAACTCAACAACATCCACTCCCCAACTTTATATTGGACCCCAAGCTGATATGTGTAAAGTAGCATTTTCTCAGCTCCACCACTGCCTAGGATGTGGTACTAAGCTGATATTGTCTGTTGCAAGTCACAGTTCTCTTGTCTACAAAACCAGTTTGATAAAATGTACTCTAAAGTTTGGAGTACTAATTGAGAAAAATGTCTGAAATGTAAGCCACTCACTGCCTACCTATAGGTAAACGCTCCAAAAGTCATGGCTGTGAGGACTATGGCCGTGGATGATATTGCTGCATCTGGCAGAGACAGCTCATCTGTCAGACTCTGCAAGCTGTTCTTAATATTTTATCTGAGGTTCAATATCCAAGCACTTGCATGTGTGTGCTCAGTCGTGTCCAACTCTTTGTGACTCCAAGGACTGTAGCCCACCAGGATCTTCAGTCCATGGAATTTTCCAGGCAAGAATCCTAGAGTAGGTTGCCATTTCCTTCTCCATAGTATCTATGACATCCAGGTAAACTGGAAAGGAACATCACTTTCTACATTCACTGTAATTCCAACATTATAATTGAAGCTAAGAAGTTAAGTTGATATTTATTTTAGCATAGCTAAGAAATGAAATTATTTGCTAGGAATGATATTTAATTTCTTAAATTTTCTTTATACATTATTATTTTCTTTATACTTCTTTCTGAAGTACTCTGTTTATTGAATACAAACGGTATTTCAGATTGGTATGATGATAATGCTCTACAACAAAAGGGATTTCTCTTTTTGTTTTATTGAAATTTAAGGCAGAATACTCTTTGAGAAATACTTCAAGTGAGAATAATAAATGCTAATAGTCTATGAATAGAGGAGCTTAAGAACTTACTGTTTACAATTTCTGTGATCTGCATACAAAACATTCACTATATGTGATTTTAATCCTAATCAATATTTGGATTGTATGTATGTATGTATTATACATACATGTGGGCTTCCCTGGTAGCTCAGCTGGTAAAGAATCTGCCTGCAATGCAGGAGGTCCTGGTTCGATTTCTGGGTCTGGAAGATCCCCTGGAGAAGGGATAGGCTACATACTCCAGTATTCATGTGCTTCCCTGGTGGCTCAGATGGTAAAGAATCTGCCTGCAATGCAGAAGACCTGGGTTCAATCCCTGGTTTGGGAAGATCCCCAGGAGGAGGGAATGGCAACCCACTCCAATATTCTTGCCCGAAGAATTTTCATGGACAAAGGAGTCTGGTGGACTATGGTCACAAAGAGTCAGACATGACTGAGTGACTAAGCACAGCACATACATACCCGTACCCATATGATTATCTTAAATCATTCTAATTTTAGGAAATTACACTATTTTGTCTTATACAGAACTATTAATAGTTCCTTTGCAAATAAATAAATGATACATTTCTTTAAGATACAGAAATTTAAGTGAAATTAATTTAGAGTAAAACGTATCTCTAGTAACACTCCACTCTGACATCTGGAGTTTATTACTGAAATGATCTCCTATTTTTTACTAAGCTGACACTTACTCTTTTTTAAATGTGGCTTAATCTATCATTATATAATTTTGCTTTTGTGTTTCCAGAACAGACATAAATGTACAGGCTGAGCACAGAATGTCAGGAACAAAGGCCTACTCTTGCCTTGTTCTAACAAGTAAAAAAATGAAGCTTGTAGGAATAAGATTCTTTACCAGCTGAGCTACCAGGGAAGCCACTGGAGCAGCAGCTATGTGGTGCTGGAGCGACTTTGAGGAGATATCCCACTTCCAAAGACAAAGGAGAAGCCCAGCAAGGCGGTTCAGTTCAGTTCAGTTCAGTCGCTCAGTCGTGTCCGACTCTTTGCGACCCCATGAATCACAGCACGTCAGGGGCGAAATCACGTTTAGAATCAATCATCACCACCAGAGAAGCTCAGAGGCTTCAAACATACCCTGTGCGCACCAGGACCCAGAGACCCACAGAACCTGAGCCGGAGCTGTATGTGAGTGTCTCCTGAGGAGGCGCGGGTCAGACGGCTACAGGGGCAGGGGCTCTGGGTGCAGCAGACCTAGGTGTGGCATAAGCCCTCTTGAAGGAGGTCGCCATCAACCCCACCAAAGAGCCACCAGAACTTACACAGGAGTGGGGAAACAGACTCTGGGAAGGCACAAACAGAACCTTGTGCACACCAGACCCAGGAGAAGGGAGCAGTGACCCCACAAGAGACTGACCCAGACTTGCCCATGAGTGTCCAGGAGTCTCTGGCGGAGGCGTGGGTTGGCAGTGGCCTGCTGCAGGGTTGGGGGCACTGAGTGTAGCATTCATTGTCATTATCTTCATTACCTCCACCAGAGTTTGGCCTCAGGTCAAATAGCAGGCAGGGGACACAGCCCCAACCTTCAACAGAATATTGGATTAAAGCTTTACTGAGCATGGCCCCACCCATCAGAACAAGACCCAGTTTCCCCTTCAGTCAGTCTCTCCCACCAGGAAGCTTACATAAGCCTCTTATCCTTCTCCATCAGAGGGCAGACAGACTTAAAACCACAATCACAGAAAACTAACCAATCTGATCACATGGACCACAGCCTTGTCTAACTCAATTAAACTGTAAGCCATGCCATGTAGGGCCACCTAAGACGGAAGGATCATATTGGAGAGTTCTGACAAAACGTGGTCCACTGGAGAAGGGAATGGCAAACCACTTCAGTATTCTTGCCTTAAAAACCCCATGAATAGTATGAAAAGGCAAAAATATAGGAAACTGAAAGATGAACTCCCCAGGTCGTTAGGTGCCCAATATGCTACTGGAGATCAGTGGAGAACTAACTCCCAAAAGAATAAAAAGATGGAGCCAAAGTAAACACAACACCCAGGTGTGAATGTGACTGGTGATGGAAGTAAAGTCTGATGCTGTAAAGAGCAATATTGCATAGGAACCTGGAATGTTAGGTCCAAGAATCAAGGCAAATTGGAAGTGGTCAAATAGGAGATGGCAAGAGTGAACATGGACATTTTAGGAATCAGTGAACTAAAATGGACCAGAATGGGTGAATTTAATTCAGATGACCATTATATCTACTACTGTGGGCAAGAATCCCTTAGAAGAAATGGAGTAGCCATCATAGTCAACAAAAGAGTCCAAAAGGCAGTACTTGGATGCAATATCAAAAAAGATAGAATGATCTCTGTTCATGTCCAAGGCAAACCATCCAATACCATAGTAATCCAAGTCTATGCCCAGACCAATAATGCTGAAGAAGCTGAAGTTGAACAGTTCTATGAAGACCTACAAGACCTTCTAGAACTAATACCCCCAAAAATATGTCCTTTCCATTATAAGGGACTGGAATGCAAAAGTAAGAAGTCAAGAGATACCTGGAGTAAGGGGCAAATTTGGCCTTGGAGTACAGAATGAAGCAGGGCAAAGGCTAACAGAGTTTTGCCAAGAGAACGCACTGGTCATAGCAAACACCCTCTTCTAACAACACAAAAGAAGACTCTACACATGGACATCACTAGATGGTCAATACTGAAATCAGACTGATTATATTCTTTGCAGCCAAAGATGGAGAAGCTCTATTCAGTCAGCAGAAACAAGACTGGGGGCTGACTGTGGCTTAGATCATGAACTCCTTATTGCCAAATTCAGACTTAAATTGAAGAAAGTAGGGAAAACCACTAGACCATTCAGGTGTGACCTAAATCAAATCCCTTATGACTAAACAGTGGACGTGACAAATAGATTCAAGGGATCAGATCTGATAGAGTGCCTGAAGAACTACAGATGGAGATTCATGATATTGTACAGGAGGCAATGATCAAGACCATCCCCAAGAAAAAGAAACGCAAAAAGGAAAAATGGTTGTCTGAGTAGACCTTACAAACAGCTGTGAAGAGAAGCAAGAGGCAAAGGAGAAAAGGAAAGATATACCCATTTGAATGCAGAGTTCCAAAGAATAGCAAGGAGAGATAAGAAAGCCTTCCTCTGCAATTAATGCAAAGAAATAGAAGAAAACAATAGAAAGGGAAAGACTAAAGATCTCTTCAAGAAAATTACAGATACCAAGGGAACATTTCAGGCAAAGATGGGCACAATTAAGGACAGAAATGGTATGGACCTAAACAGAAGCAGATGATATTAAGAAAAGGTGGCAAGAATACACAGAAGAAAGGAGTATGTCTAGGCTGTATATTGTAACCCAGCTTATTTAACTTATATGAAGAGTACATCATGCGAAATGCCAAGTTAGATGAAGTACAAGCTGAAATCAAGATTGTGGAAGAAATATCAATAACCTCAGATATGCAGATGACACCACCCTAATGGCAGATAGCGAAGAGGAGCTAAAGAGCCTCTTGATGAATGTGAAAGAGAAAAGTTAAAAAGCTGACTGAAAACACAACATTCAAAAAATGAAGACCATGGCATCCAGACCCATCACTTCATGGCAAAAAGATGGGGAAACAGTGGAAACAATGACAGAATTTATTTTCTTGGGCTCCAAAATCACTACAGATGGTGATTGCAACCATAAAATTAAAAGACTCTTGCTCCTTGGAAGAAAAGCTATAACAAAATACACAGCATATTAAAAAGCAGAGACATTACTTTGTCAACAAAGGTCTGTCTAGTCAAAGCTATGGTTTTTCCAGTATCTCTCACATCCACATGGATGTGAGAGTTGGACCATAAAAAAGGCTGAGTGCTGAAGAATTGATGCTTTTGAATTGTGGTGTTGGATAAGACTCTTGAGAGTCTCTTGGACAGCAAGGAGATCAAACCAGTTAATCCTAAAAGAAATCAGTCCTGAATATTCATTGGAAAGACTGATGCTGAAGCTCCAATACTCTGTCAACCTGATGCCAAGAGCCAACTCATTAGAAAAGACCTTGATGCTGGGAAAGACTGAAGGCAGGAGGAGAAGGGGGCAACAGAGGATGAGATGGTTGGATGGCATCACTGACTTTGAGGGACATGAGTTCGAGCAAGGACAGGGAAGTCTGGCGTGCTACAGTCCATGGTGTTGCAAAGAGTTGGACACAACTGAACAACTGAACAGTAACAACAATTAAGAACAAACATTGATAAAGTTTTCGGTCTCCACAAGCATGTTCTTTCACTATGCATGAAAGTGACTGAAATCTGTGGCTTGGGATCCACTCACATGCTATAATAGTGTTTCCAAAATAATTTATTTAGAAATTGATGACATTTCTGAAAAGCTTCTAAGTCCCCATTTAGTTTGCTTAGCAATCACATCAGTGGCATCTAAACAAACATGAAATAAAATTGGTAAGAAGCTCTTGCAAAGCCAATGTCTCTGGTGTAATGTGAGTCATCACAATTCTGTTGAATGACCTTCAAGATGCCTGTAATGCATTCATCATTTTAAGTTTGAAGTATTTGTGTCTTAAGAAAGATTTTTATCAATTCTTTATTTTAAGATGTGAGAGGCACCGTTTATAGAAATAGGTCTCAATGCACTAGAAATAAATGAAGACTGTCTCTACTCTGTGCCAACAGGAATTCAGGCATCCATAATTCAAGCACAATGTTAACTGTATTTTGCCACCCCTGAGGTAAAGGGTAGGATGTTGCTGGGATGAAGAGGCTGCACAGGAATCCCCAAGTTCTAATTCTGACCTTTTTAATTGCTGGACTATGAACAAAACATTTTACATTCCTAACTCTCAGCTTCTTCATGAGTAATGTGGAAATAGCAATAATTGTTCAAAATAATAATACTTTGTCCATGTTATCTCCAGACACTCATATAATTGGACCATGAAAAAGTTGTACTCAATAGCTTTAAAACAAGTGTTAGCAAAGTGATACAGTCATATATATATATATATATATATATGAATTAACAAAAGCAGTTCCCGTCTTTTGATGGTGTGCTCATGGTTTATAAAAAAAAAAATGTTCTTGTTAATTATTTTTAGTATCTTCATGAACTGCAAAATAGTACATTATTTATACATGAATAAAATTGAGGAAAGTATCCTTCTTTCACTTTAGTTTTATAAAGTGAGCTGAAAATTCAGTAACATGGTTCATGATGTCAAATATGTGACCTGGACTGATTACTCACTCCTTGAGACTTCAGTTCATCCAAAGAAGGGTGCTTTGTACCAGAGGAACTCTAAAGTATTCCCTTGCATAGATACGTTTACCTCAACATGTTCCAGAAAATAAGAGAATAATCTCTGCTTCTGCTTGATTAAGCAAACATCTACCTAAAGTACACTTAAAACATTTTTTTTCCAAACATTTATATAATATATTCTGCCATGAAAATGTCAGGTTGTGGTCAATGTGTTGGGAAAAGTATGTGTGTGTGCGTGTTCAGTTGCTTCAGCATGTCTGACTCTTTGTGACCCCATGAATTATAGCCCTCCGCTCTCCTCTGGCCATGAGATTCTCTACACAAGAATATTAGAGTGGGATGTCATGTCCTCCCAGGGGATCTTCCTGACCCAGGGATCAAACTTGTACCTCCTGCATTTCCTGCATTGCAGGTGGATTCTTTTATCCACTGAGTCACCTGGGAAGTCCGGGAAAAGTATGCACATATTTTCAGTTTTGGTTTACAGCCTCCTGGTGGAAGCAAGTCACCAAGAAAAAAAACAAAGCAAAAACAAAGCCAAAAGAGACAGCCATCTCCATGGGTCCCACCACCTTCTCCTGCAGCAAGAGGGAACCTAGCTGCCCCATAGCGAAGCACAGCTACACCACACAGGAATCCACAGCATCTGGGCCTGGAATAATCCAAAAACCAGGGCTGATGCAGGTATGCGAAATGAAGTCCTAAATGCTACTTTTAATTGACTTGCTTTTGTTAACCACTGTATTGTTTAAACAGCAATGTAAGAATTAAAGAAATATCATTGAAATCAAATATTTTTCAAACACATTGCTAAAGTTACGGATTTTTACTGTTTCTTCCCTCATGCTTGAAATATTAATCTAGGATGAAAGATGGACTTCCCAGGGGGCGCTAAAGAACCCACCTGCCAATGCAGGAGGCACAAGAAATGTGGGTTCGATCCCTTGGTCAGGAAGATCCCCTAGAGAAGGAAATGGCAACCCACTTCAGTGTTCTTGCCTGGGAAATCACATGGACAGAGGAGCCTAATGGGCTACAGTCCATAGGACCGCAAGAATCAGATATGATTTGGCAACTAAATCACCAGGATGAAAGACAAGTCACCCTTCCTGTGCATCAAAAGCACAGGCCAAGCTTCTCACTATTCTTTCTTTCGCAATCTTTCTAAATGATCTGGAAGAAAACATTTTAGAAGACATTTGGAAACATGTTTGGGAAGGGGACAAAGAGGTTGAAAAGAGATTTTAAAAAAGCCAGGAAAAATTATTTCCAGTGACATTAAGATCATATTTTTAAAATCAATGTATTGTTATTGAAAACAGTGCCAGAACACTGCAAATAAGACTACATGTAATTTGATACATGTGCACACATTTAATTTTGACAAACAAACTAGCTTCCAATATTTCAAGAGTAACCTACAAGAATAAAATGTAGTTAGTGTTATAAGGAATGCCTCAAATGAGTGTTGGATGGTATGCATATTCTACGGGTAGCTTTAAGGAATCAACTAAAGTAACAAAGTTAAAGGAATTAAAGTATTTAACTCTGAGTGTAGATCATTTTGAGACTATTGGGATAATAGCACTAGCCCAGTGGCCTGCTATATACATTGAAAATAGTAATATGTAAATTGGGTGATTTGTATAGAATTAGGAAGATTTCCATTAAGAAGTCCTGTTGACTTAAAGTGATACCAAAATGAGTTTAGTTCAACATTGCTGCTGCTAAGTCACTTCAGTCGTGTCTGACTGTGTGTGACCCCACAGACGGCAGCCTACCAGGCTGCCCCGTCCCTGGGATTCTCCAGGCAAGAACACTGAAGTGGGTTGCCATTTCCTTCTCCAATGTGTGAAAGCGAAAATGTAGTTCAACATTTTTTTTTTTTGAAGTCTCTCAGTCGTGTCTGACTCTTTGCGACCCCGTGGACTGTAGCCTACTAGGCTTCTCTGTCCATGGGATTCTCCAGGCAAGAATATTGGAGTGGGTTACCATTTCCCTTCTTCAGGGGATCTTCCCAACCCAGGGATCGAACCTGGGTCTCCCGCATTGGAGGCATACGCTTTAACCTTTGAGCCACTAAGGAAGCCCCATTAACATACTTCAAATGGTAGGGAATGGGCCCAGTGCATGCCACCCCCAAATTTATAGGTTGAAATCTTAATCCCCAGTATCACAGCCTGTGACTGAATTTGAAAAAAGGGTCATTAAAGATGTGACTAACAGTAAAACGAGGCCATTAGCATCAGTCCTAATTCAATCTGACGTGTCCTTACTAGAAGAGGAAGTCTGAACACAGAGAGGAATCAGGGAAGCCTGCACGCAGAGGAAAGACCAATGGTTAGGAGCACACAAGAAGGCAGACGTTTGTTAGCCATGCAGAGAGGTCTCAGTAAAAACAACCCTGTCAACACCTTAGTCTGGGACTTCTAGCCACGAGAAGTGTGAAAGCACGATTTCTGTTGTTTAAACTATCTGAATGTGGTATTTTGTGACCATAGGTGGAGCAAAATAATACTCTTAGCTTCTGGACTGGGCTCTGGTGGTCTTGCAGAGTGACTTGGATCAGTGAGTCCCTTATGGACTTCTTATTTCTACAGGAGTATGAAAAAGATGTAAGAAATTTGAGATTGTTCAGTTCTATGCCATATACTTTACAGACGAGATTGAAGCACAGAGATATTAATATCATTTATGAATTCTTCTCCCACTGGAATATCTTGAAGAAATATTTTTCTTCTCTTCCATATCTGTAAATCAGTACTTTCTAAAACAAATCTCTTAAACTTCTTAGAAGCTTATTCTTTATCAAATTTTACTTTAGTTGCAAGAAATACTGAAAATCTTTAACAAGTAAAGCTAGAAATTGCAGAATTTCAAAACCATCACATTTCTACAAACCTTTAACATATATATGACACTCCTTAGCTATCGATACTTACTCACAAGAATGTATATACTGTTAGGTTTCTCTCTCTCTCTTTTCTCCCTCCCTCCTTTTCCCTCTTTTCTCCCTTTCTCTCTCCTTCTTTATTCTTTTATTACTGGATGGCTTAAAAACGGAACAGTGTTATCTGGGTTAATGAGCCAGATAGATAATGTAATCCTATCTATGACTTATTTTCAAAATGATAAGTATTTTATGTTCTATTATTCTAATTATGCTTCTTCAAAATTCATGACTTTACATCTATCCTTTGTTTATGAAATTTTAGAAATGGACCCGAAACAATAAATGACTATATATTGTGTCCAAAAACAGAAAAAAAAGAAAGAAAAGAAAAAGAGTCCCAAGGTGGTGCTAGTGATTAAAGAATCCACTTGCCAGTTAAGGAGACTCAAGAGACAGGAGTTTGATCCCTGAGTCCAGAAGACCCTGTGGAGTAGGAAATGGCCACCCACTCCAGTATTCTTGCCTGGAGAATCCCATGGACAGAGGAGCCCAGTGGGCTACAGCCTATGGGGTTGTAAAGAGTTGGACACGGCTGAGCAACTAAACATACAACATACAGACAATCCTGCAGCAGTGGAATAAAAAATTCCTCCATTCAAAATTTTCTTCTCAAATCAGAACATTTAGATTTATCCTACACTGTGTATATAAGAGAGACATACTACTGTCACAAGATTTTTATTTCTGCAGAAAAATAATAACGCATTCAAAGTGCTTGTCACAATTCTGTTTTCAAAGGAAGTGTTAACTTAAGTAGGATTTAGCCAAATATGTTTAAAAATATGTCAGGATCAAACAGCTGTTTTTAAACTAATTGTGCATTTAAAGCTGTTTTGGTAACTTAAACGATAAAATAGAGGTGCTTTTTTCTCAGCATTTTAAATCTGAGTCAGTGATATGGTTAAACCAGAATGATTAAGGTCATATTGATTCACACTATAAGTGCAAAATTAACTCTTACACAAGAGGAGTTAATTTTAAAACAGGATAAAGAAATATATATTTGAAAACTAAAAGTTTAAGCAAATGTAAAATAAGTCATTTGCAACATATAATTGCGATTTTATAAGAAAAGTAAAAGTCTGTGAGTGCGTCAGAGCAGAGGTAAGACAATTTGCCGTGGGTTTCTCACATTTCTGCACATCCTACTAAAAGAAGCACCAACTGCCCTTTATTCCCAGCTCTCTTTCCAAGGACATTTATACAGAAAACAGACTTGTAAGATAACGTCTTCCAAAGCAAAGGGCAAGCACGGTTACCTCCCAAAAGATTCTGATTCCCTGAGACATTGCAACATAACCATTGTGCATGCCGACATCCATCTGGGCTTACTCACATGGCCTCTGTGTGACTCAGGGTGAAGGAGAACCAAGGCAGATATTCTGACACTTGTGCTGCCTGCGGTGCTTGATGAGTAACCAAGTAGGAAATAGAGACCTTTGTCTCTGACCCAGAAGTCTCTTGTCTTCTATGGCATCCACAAAAATGGCAGGTTAACATGTAGCAAATAGGGCAAAGGGTCAGACACTCCAAAGTTCTGGATGGAAAGATTAAAGTTGATCTCCCAGAAGACTTACTAGAGAATGTGTATGAAAATGTCTGCAACTACATAAACTATTTAATTCAAGTCACTATGGAAATGTTTATATATTTTAACATATTGACCTGCTATTTTATATGTTTCTGCTCTTTTGTTTTTTTACTGATGCATGATTAGAAATTCTCCTTTGCTTCCTTTTTAAAAATAGTATGTATTACATTGCCTTTTGATTGAAAATAATAATAAAAATATAGTCTATGATCTCACTAGTCAGAAAATCCTTAGTGACATATAAAATAAGTAATAGACACTGACATGCCTGGCTAGAAAACTCAAATAATACAGAAAAGCTTAAAGAATGAAGAAGCCACTCTTTCATCTAGCACTAAATTTTACCATTTTTTAATAGTTTATTATGGGCTCCCCTGGTGGCTCAGCAGTAAAGAATCCACCTGCATTGCTGGAGACTCAGTTTCGATCCCTGAGTTGGGAAGATCCCTGCAGGAGGACATGGCAACCCACTCCAGTATTCTTGCCTGAAGAATCCCATGGACAGAAGAGCCTGGCAGGCTACAGTTCATGGGGTCTTAAAGAGTCAGATATGACTGAAGCAACTGAGCATGGCATGGCATACTATGTTATTTGTAGTCAGATCTTTATCATTTCAAAATGTTTATGTCAATACTTCAGTATGCTTTGATGATCTTATTTTTAAACTCAGAGTATGTTTTATACTTGCTAAGTATGCAGGTTAATCTGTGACCTTGTGATTTCATAGTCACAGGAAATGATGGCATTATTCTTCAAACAACTGCTACTGTCAGGAAGCAGACTTTTCTTCTGCCAGCTTAGGTTTAGTAATTCAGTTCGGTTCAGTCGCTCAGTCATGTCCAACTCTTGGCGACTCCACGAACCGCAGCAGGCCAGTCCTCCCTGTCCATCGCCAACTGCCGGAGTCCACCTAAACCCATGTCCATTGAGTCAGTGATGCCATCCAACCATCTCATCCTCTGTCGTCCCCTTCTCCTGCCAGCAATCTTTCTCAGCATTAGGGTCTTTTCAAACAAGAAAGCTCTTTGCATCAGGTGGCCAAAGTATTGTAGTTTCAGCTTCAACATCAGTCCTTCCAATGAAAACCCAGGACTGTTCTCCTTTAAGTTGGACTGGTTAGAACTCCTTACAGGCCAAGGGACTCTCAAGAGTCTTCTCCAGCACCACAGTTCAAAAGCATCATCTTCAGTGCTCAGCTTTCTTTATAGTCCAACTCTCACATCCATACAGTGCTTATATAACCTCACCTAATTGTCTCAGTGACACAGTCTTTCTCACCTAAACATGAATTCAATCAGTCTGACTGCAATGCAAGGAGGAATTCACTGATGTTTCCTAGTTTGTAAAGAAAATTGCTTATTATTACTTTTCTTCTGGATTATTTCGCAGACATTAGACTGAAGTGTTAGAAGAAAATTCCCCATTTTAGTTTAGGAGATATTCCTTTATTTTTATCACATTTTAGCTATAAAAATTTCAGAAATGCAAATATAGTATAATGTAGTATAATATATTCTTTACAAACAAAAGCAAAGATTTATCTCATTAATGAATATGCTAAAAAAATAAGATAATAAAATTCACGATTCAAACCTGACACCTGACTATTACAGGTAATGCAAATAATTAAAGGTCTATAGAAGACAAACTATAAAAAAGGACAATATGATGAATGGCATGAAATTTCTAAACATTGAGCAAACTATAAGGTGTGACTTGAAATATACCAGAAATGGCCATTGTCTCTCAAAATAACTGTTCTATTCCTCCTAACGGAGAAGGCAATGGCACCCCAATCCAGTATTCTTGCCTGGAAAATCCCATGGATGGAGGAGCCTGGTAGGCTGCAGTCCAAGGGGTGGCTAAGAGTCGGACATGACTGAGTGACTTCTTCACTTTCATGCATTGGAGAAGGAAATGGCAACCCATTCCAGTGTTCTTGCCTGGAGAATCCCAGGGACGGAGGAGCCTGGTGGGCTGCCCTCTATGGGGTCGCACAGAGCCAGACAAGGACCCACCACAGCACTGAAATATTGATTTACTGTGAATCTCAAAGACTTTTACATCTTAAGATGTGTCTTTCTGAAACGGAACTACCCTTTGCGGCATTCTTCTAAGTCGGGGTCTCTCATCCGTTTATCCATCCAACAATATTATTGGACCACAGTTGCCAGCAGGCATCGCACAAGGCTCTGCAAAGGATGGGGGAGACAGAGAAGGAGTTTTCCTAGGAGAGCTCACATTTTCACCTCCTTTATTCTCACCTGAGAGCAATCGGCACTGAAAGAGCGGAGAAAATGTCGATGTCTGAGTGGGTAAGAGGGAAATAACAGGACACTTTCTCTGACTGCCTTGCTGTTCTGCTCTGGGCTAGCTCCGTGGACAGAACACAAAACACGTGGAAAGGCTGTGCCTGAGTAAGTGGTTTCTACATGGACTATTTCTAAGACAGTGTTATGCTCTTACCATTTCTCACTTTTATTGTATAACTGTCTCTGCTCTGAGTACATTTCAGAGAAAAATCTTAAGTGAGCATTCAAGTAAAGCAATAAAAATGTACTGCAGCGTGATCAAGTGAGTATTTTAGCGATTTATAATTACGCCTCTAACATATAAAATGCTCCACACTTCACAGGTTGGGCTTGTTAGGAGGCAGATAAATTCATGAATGTGTACAGTCTCTATTATATTTCTGTCCTGAGCTATTTTTCTTAAAGAATTTTATAGCTGCTCACAGGGTGATTTTAAGAACAATACTTCAACTATTTCTTTTTCTCATTTTAAATACTAACTTCAGATATTGTAGGAAAATTCAAAGACAGAACTCCCCTGTTCTTTTGCCTTGAAGAAGCTTTTAGTTTGTGTTTTTGAGTATGCTATATATTGAAAGTAATACAAGTGTGGTAGATGTCCTGATAGAAGGATGGCATTTTCAGTTCCCTATGTGTTTCTCAAAGGTTCAGGTAAGCACAGAGGAGCAGCTCACTGCCTCATTGCTTCTGTGCAAGCTCTGTCTGTCCCATCACTGAGTGCCTGTCATCCTTGTGCAAACTGGCAAGCGGTTTACAGGCCCCACGGGGTCTGCGTCTCGGCTTCAAAGCTGGACCCATTAGGAGAGCCCTGGGGGACCACATGAGCTGCCCACAGAGTCCTACCTCAGCCCAGGAGAGTATAAAGAGGGAGACTGAGGGCAGTGAGTACCCTCAGCACTGCTGCCCCTGGACTCCCTACCTGGAGGTAGTGATGGATGCCCAGGTACTGAGCCCCTCAGAGCCTTTTCTGCCCATGTCTGCCATTCATATAAACTTAGTGGGGCAGTGATGAATTTATGGAGAGGACAATATTTTTATTTTATTTTTTTTAGTCACAAGAACTAAGAATTCCTGCCCTCTTGTGATTCCGACTTGGGTAAATCTCTTAATCTCCGTGAACTTCCAATTTCTTGTACAAAACAGAGGTTAACAGTGACTCCCTGACTTCCCCTGCCAAGGAGGGAAGATGTATTGATGCTATATATATAATAAAAAACTACACCAGAGTTCCATGGCCAACAGCCTTTAGAATGAAGCAAGGTAGAATAAAAGTTTGAGCCAACTCGAAGAGAGAGTGAAGGACAGGAAGTCTGGCGTACTGCAGTCTGCAGGATCGCAAAGAGTCGGACACAACTTAGCAACTGAAAGACAACAACAAGAATAAAACCAGTGACAGAAGGAACAAAAACAGAAAGACAAGGTGTCCTTTTCTTTTGCACTATAATGAATGCACTGAGGAGTTTGAAAAATGTCCGTAGCCGGGTGTTGATGAGCCCAGTGGGCACCACAGAAACCTCAGCTGGATGTCTGGTGTTTCAATGCTGCATCACCATTCACTAATAGGAAGTCAGTTTCCTCTCCCTAACTTTCAGAAGACTAAGGACTGGACATTTTGGAACTTTCCTGAGCAATAGCAAAGTCTTGCTTCTCTCACCTTGAGGAAGGAAAATAAGGTTGAAAATGAGAGAAAGAATGAAGATGATTGGATTGTAGATTGTTTTAAATTTCCTAGTTCTCTGCTGCCTCAACACAAACAGGCTGTGAGTGTCCACCCAGGGAACCCGGTGCGCCAGTGTGTTCAGGCTGGTCCCTGCTATAATATTTCCTTTTTGCCCTCCTCTGACTGTAATCTTGGGCTTCCCAGGTGATGCAGTGGCAAAGAATGTGCCTGCTAATATAGGAGGTGCAAGAGATGCAGGTTGGATCCCTGGGTCAGGAAGATCCCCTGGAGGAGGAAATGACAACTTACCCCAGTATTCTTACTTAGAGAATCCCATAGACAGAGGAGACTGGTAGGTTACAGCCCATGGAGTCGCAAAAGAGTTGGACACACTTTAGCGACTGAGCACACACACTGACTATGACTTAGACATTCCAGGAAACAACGACATCTCCTCAAGCCTTCCTTTCTCCTCCAAGACTTATCTGAGGTCCTTTCTCTCAATTTCCCACAGGAAGGTGGATGCTGTGTGGTGAGGTATGCCCTGCCTCCCTCTCAAGCATCTGTGAGTATAATAAACCCTTTAATTTCTTTTGTAGAAATATTGCAGTGGTCCTTTAAGACCCTACACAGGAGACTTACTCCTTCATTTACAATGATACTGGCAACAAATGGAATTTTAATTCCAAATATATGCAGTTTGGGAAAGCTACGTTCTTTTCTACACAGACTATCTAGAAGGTTCTGTTGGCTCCTAGACACCTAATAAGCTATTAGAGAGTCTGTTTCCTGGACATTCACTCACAATAGCTCAGCTTCTCAGGCCCCATCTTTATTTTTATTTCCCCCACTAACCCCAGTGCTCATGACCATCAGCCATGGTTTATGACTAATAAAATCCTGTTGTGTAAAACGCACTAGAGCGGGGACCATGCACAAGTGATTTAGGCATAAGAAGCCATCCTTCTGCTATATCCTTTTAAAACAGTGAATAATTTTGTAAACATGAATTGCAAGCTGTCAGGGACGTCAGTCATGCACAAGCAGACATGCAACTAAAACTGTGCAAGTGTGTGCCTCAGGTTGTTTTGTGCTTACAATTTATTTTTTGAAGACATTTTGTGCTAAGTGAATGCAATATAACATACAATTTTGGTATGTTTCATGAAAAGGACAATTATACTTCCCACTGTTACCATTTAATATGAAAAGTGTCAGTCTGGCTTTTGCTCCATTTTGAATGTGGTTTTGAAATCTCATTCTATTAAATTAGGTGAACTATAGAACTATGGTATGTTACTGTATCAGCAATTCAGAAATTGTCAATGCAGTTTAAATTTCAACCTGTTCCAAGAGGATTCAAGTGCACCACAATGTCCAGGGACTGTAAAAATTTGCTTTTTTTGGATGTATTAACCATATGCTTATCTCACATACTACTTTTTAGGCTTAGAATGAGTGATTTTTGTGAACTAAAAAAGTATTCTGCAAAGATTAGCAGAACTGTCCTTGCCTTTAAGCATCACTCTGGTGATTTGGCACTAAAAACAAGAAGAAATTTGTATTTACCCTGCCCCCCGCCATTGGTTAAGCTATAATAATTTCTGTACTCTATGAATCACTTCTTTTAATAAAGTTATCTTATGAGGCAGCAGCAGTTTACAGCCAGAAATGTGGTAAATACTTCACTCACAACTTTTTAAAAAAGTAACTGGTGAGGAAACACACAAGGCAGAGACCAGTGAGACAGAGCTGTGTGCTCAGAGACATGCAGGCTGGTGATGCAGAAACCAAAACTAGCATCACACGGCCCCTGACTTGACTCTCGGGAACCACAACAGATGCATTTGCTGGGAAATCAGGCAATGCTCAGAGGAGAAAGAGGCCACAGATTTCTGACTTTAATCACTGCCAACTGCCAAGTCACTTCAGTCGTGTCCGACTCTGTGTGACCCCATAGACGGAAGCCCACCAGGCTCCCCCATCCCTGGGATTCTCCAGGCAAGAACCAGAGTGGGTTGCCATTTCCTTCTCCAATGTGTGAAAGTGAAAAGTGAAAGTAAAGTCGCTCAGTCGTGTCCAACCCTTAGCGATCCCACAGACTGCAGCCTACCAGGCTCCTCCATCCATGGGATTTTCTAGGCAAGAGTACTGGAGTGGCTTGCCATTGCCTTCACTAGGAGGAATTTAAACTGTTACCAGGAGAGGAGGAGCATTTCCGGTAAAGGGAACCTCCATGTAAAGGCCAAGACTTGGAATGAGGCAGAGCGCTCTCAGGACAAGCAGGATGCTGGGTAGAACTTCCTGCTTCTACCCAACTGAAGCGTAGGAAACAAGATGGCTAGGAAAAAAGAATCTGGGTCAGGGCCACACTGTGAGGGCCCCAGAGTGTCAGAGTAAGGATCAGAGTAAGGAAGGGAGATCGCAGTCCCAAGAACAGACCAGGAGAGAGGGCACTCAGGAAAGCACAGAGTGGGACAGAATACTCTCACTTTTCTAGAGGAAAATGCCTCTCCTGGTCCCACAGGGTTGGGAGCCAAGGCTAGGGGATTTGCTTCAGAACACAGAACAGGGATCTATTGTTAAAGACTGTATCTGAAATGAAGAAAGTTAGTCATCAGTAATGAGTTAAAATAGAGACCATTTCATTTGGAATTAGAATTCCAATCCTTAGAAGGTGCTATAATAAGCCTGGTGGCTCAGATGGTAAAGAATCTGCCGGCAATGCAGGAGATCTGGCTTTGATCCCTGGGTCAGGAAGATCCCCTGGAGAAGGAAATAGAAACCCACTTTAGTATTCTTGCTTGGGAAAGCCCATGGAGGAGCCTGGTAGGCTACAGTCCATGGGGTCTCAAAGAGTCAGACATGACTGAGTGACTAACACTTTCACTTTTCTGTGTTTAGAAAGTGGTACATACAGATGTAAGTTCATGTACCCTCTGGAGCACAGTCAGGTTTTGGTTTTGCTTGTTTTCCCTGCTTTCTAACCAGCCACAATGAAATCAGGGTGAGGGTAAATTTCCCAATAACAGTGACTCCACTCTCGAGGGAGAGACACGAGCAGGATCTCACCTCCTTGCCTGTATGTGGGTCACACAGACTCTCAGGAAGGAGGTAAGTGCCCTGCAGAGACTTCCGCAGTCCCGAGCCCTCCACCTTCTCCAGCCTGAGGTCAGAGAGGTGAGCTTTCCCTCTGTCCACATGGGAAGACACTCGCCTTTCCCTCCTGGGGCATCTCTCCTGGAAGAAACCCTGGGTTTGGAGCCATGGGTGCCTTCCTGTGGCACTAAGCATTTGTTGGCAGCCTCCTAGCATTTGTTGGCAGCCTCCTAGCATTTGTTGGCAGCCTCTGTGCTGGAGCTTCTTAGAGTCATTGGGCTGGGAGAACATGACCCACAAGAATGTGTCCTTTAGTGAGTTCATAAAGTGGCAGTGCTCAGCCCAGGCTGTTTGAATCACATCAGGATGGCCTTCAGGAAACGTCTGACAAAAAATGGTCAAGTGTAGGTCACCTGAAGGAAGCAGATACTGGAGCAGAGAAAGTCTTAGGGGACTTAACAGAGCCAATGATAGCTGGACACAGGATAAGACACATCTGGGTGGGTCAACAAGAAAATGTTAGATGAAGTCATTAAAGGAGCAAGGGGTTAATGCTGGCTTCTAACTGATACTCATTTTTTATCAAATCAAATTCTAGCCACATACTTCCTATGTGGAGTGAAGGCTGCCTTAGAAACTGGCATGTTTTTTATATTTTTAGTACTTCTGTCACCTCCTAAACAAGTACTAGGTTGGGAGCATTGTCAGTGCCCTTGAATTTTTGTGGGGGTGTGTAAGCATGCTGGGTCCCATTTACAGCAACATCTAGAAAGACCAACACTACCTTCAACAGAGGCAGCAGATCTGTGTTTGAGGGGAAGCATCTCCAGTCATACAAGGTCAATTGGTTCTCTGAAAAACTGATACATGTAGTTAAAAAGGCCTTTATAGACACTGCACAGGGTATTATAGAAGAGTAAAGCTTCTTTTTATTCCAGCAGTGACTAGGATATGTTCCTGTTTTTATTTTCATTTTTTTTTTCACTTCACTTCTACTGAAATTGCTTCTTTTTTTTTAATTAATTAATTTTTTATTGGAGGCAAATTATTTTACAATATTATATTGGTTGGTTTTGCCATACATTGACATGAATTCGCCCCGGGTTTACATAAGTTCCCCCTCCTGAACCCCCCTCCCACCTCCCTCCTCCCTTTATCCTCCCTCTGGGTCATCCCCGCATGCCAGCCCCGAGCATCCTATAACATGCATTGACCCTGAAATAGTGATTCATTTCACATATGACAACATACGTGTTTCAATGCCATTCTCCCAAATCATCCCACCCTCACCCTCTCCCACAGAGTCCCAAAGACTGATCTATACATCTGTGTCTCTTTTGCTGTCTCGTATACAGGGTTATCATTTGCATCTTTCTAAATTCCATATATATGCGTTAGTATGCTGTATTGGTGTTTTTCTTTCTGGCTTACTTCACTCTGTATAATAGGCTCCAGTTTCATCCACCTCATTAGAACTGATTCAAATGCATCCTTTTTAATGGCTGAATAATACTCCATTGTGTATATGTACCAAAGCTTTCTTATCCATTCGTCTGCAGATGGACATCTAGGTTGCTTCCATGTCCTGGCTATTATAAACAGTGCTGCAGTGAACATTGGAGTACAGCAAAGGAAACTATAAGCAAGGTGAAAAGACAGCCTTCAGAATGGGAGAAAATAACAGCAAATGAAGCAACTGATAAAGGATTAATCTCCAAAATATACAAGCAGCTCCTGCAGCTCAATTCCAGAAAAATAAATGACCCAATCAAAAAATGGGCCAAAGAACTAAACAGACATTTCTTCATTTTAAAAATATAGGAAAAGACAGGCAAAAATTACAAAATGCGAAAATGCACATATTGAAAAAGATGTGATATTTTAAATATAAAGGTGAGTGATGTGAGCTACGCAACAGAAGAAGAAACTGAAGGCCTCATTTCTCCATAGAAGCATTAAGTAAACTACAAGAACAGGCTAAAACAGCATTACATTAATGTTGGAGTTCAGTCGCTAAGCCTGTTCAGCTATTTGTGACCCCATGGGCTGCAGCACACCAGGCTTCCCTATCTTTCACTATCTCCTGGAGTTTGTTCAAACTCATATCCATTGAGTCTGTGTTGCATTTAACCATCTCATTCTCTGTCACTCTCTTCTCCTCCTGCTCTCAGTCTTTTCCAGCATCAGGGTCTTTGCCAATAAGTTGACTCTTCCCATCAGGTGGCCAAACATCAGCTGCAACATCAGGCTTTCCAATGATATTCAGGGTTGATTTCCTTTGTGATTGACTGGTTGAGTCTCCTTCCAGTCCAAGGGACTCTCAAGAGTCTTCTTCAGCAACACAATTTGAAAGCTTTCAGTGCTCAGTCCAGTTCCCACATCCATACATGACTACTGGAAAAACCATAGCTTGGACTATATGGACATTTGTCAGCAAAGTGCTGTCTCTGGTTTTTAATATGCTGCTAGGTTTGTCATAGTTTTTCTTCCAAGGAGCAAGCATCTTTTAATTTCATGGCTGCAGGCAATGTCTGCAGTGATTTTGGAGCCCAAGAAAATAAAATCTGTCACCTTTTCTACTTTTTCCCCTTCTTTTTGCCATGAAGAGATGGGACCAGATGCAGTGATCTTAGTTCTTCAGATGTTGAGTTTTAAGCATGCTTTTCCATTCTCTTCTTTCACCCTAATCAAGAGGCTCTTTAGTTCCTCTTCACTTTCTGCCATTAAAGTGTTATCATCTGCATATCTGAGGTTGTTGATATTTCTCTCAGCAATATTAATTCCAGCTTGTAATTCATCCAGCTAACATTTCACATCATGTACTCTGCATATAAGTTAAATAAGAAGGGTGACAATACGATGCATGTTACAGGATGCTCGGGGCTAGTGTGCGGGGATGACCCAGAGGGAGGATAAAGGGAAGAGGGAGGTGGGAGGGGGGTTCAGGAAGGGGAACTCATGTACACCCGGGACGGATTCATGTCAATGTATGGCAAAACCAACCAATATAATATTGTAAAATAATTAACCTCCAATAAAAAAAAAAGAAAGAAAGGAAAAAAATAATAATAAAATAGCAAAAAACTAAATAAATAAATAAAGAAGGGTGACAATATACAGCCTTGATGTACTCCTTTCCCAATTTTGAACCAGTCCATCGTTTCATGTCCAGTTGCTTCTTGGCCTGCATACAGGTTTCTCAGGAGACAGATAAGATGGTCTGATATTTACATCTCTTTAAGAATTTTCCATAGTTTGTTGTGAGCCACACAGTTAAAGTCTTCCCGAGTGGCTCAGATGGTAAAGAATCTGCCTGCAATGCGGGAGACCTGGTTCAATCACTGGATTGGGAAGTTTCCCTAGAGGAGGACAGGGCAACCCACTCCAGTATTCTTGCCTGGAGAATCCCCATGGACAATGGGGTCACAGAGACTTGGACGTGACTGAGCAACTAAGAACAGGAAAGCACACAGTCAAAGGTTTTAGCCTAGTCAATGAAGTAAAAGCAGATTTTTTTTTAATTCCCTTGTCTTTTCTATGATATAAAGGATGTTGGAAATTTGCTCTCTGGTTTCTCTGCCTTTTCTACATGTAGCTTGTACATCTGGAAGTTCTCAGTTCATGTGCTACTGAAGTCTAGCTTGAAGGATTTTGAGCATTAACTTGCTAGCATGTGAAATGAGTGCAATTATGCGGTAGTTTGAGCATTCTTTGGCATTGCCTTTCTTTGGGATTGTAATGAAAACTGACCTTTCCCAGTCCTGTGGCCACTGCTGAATTTTCCAAATTTGCTGGCATATTGAGTGCAGCGCTTTCACAGCATCATCTTTTAGGATTTGAAATAGCTCAACTGGAATTCCATCACCTCCACTAGCTTTGTTCATAGTAATGCTTCCTAAGGCCCACTGGACTTCACACTTCAGGATGTCTGGTTCTATGTGAATGACCACACCATCATGGTTATCTGTATCATTACAACATTTTCTGTATAGTTCTTCTGTATATTCTTGCCACCTCGTCTTAATCTCTTAATCTTCTGAAGTCTTGCCATTTATTTCCTTTATTGTGTCTATCTTTGCATGGACAAAGGTTAAGGGGTTACAGTTAGGGTTGTGGTTAGGGGTTAGGGTTAAAGTATCTCTAATTTTCTTAAAGAGATCTCTAGCCTTTCCCATGCTTGTTTTCCTCTGCCTCTCTGCATTGTTCACTTAAGAAGACCTTCTTATCTCTCCTTGCTATTCTCTGAAACTCTTGTCTTTCTCTTTCTCACTTACATGTGGAATATAAAACTTACAAGAAACTAGTAAATATAACAAAAAAGAATCAAGCTCACAGATACAGAGAAAAATTAGTGTTTACTAAGGCAATGTAAACCGTGAACTCCCAGATGTTCAAGCAGGTTTTAGAAAAGGCAGAGGCACCAGAGATCAAATTGCCAACATCCGCTGGATCATGGAGAAAGCAACAGAGTTCCAGAAAAACATCTATTTCTGCTTCATTGACTATGCCAAAGCCTTTGACTGTGTGGATCACAATAAACTGTGGAACATTCTGAAAGAGATGGGAACCCCAGACCACCTGATCTGCCTCTTGAGAAACCTGTATGCAGGTCAGGAAGCAACAGTTAGAACCGGTCATGGAACAACAGACTGGTTCCAAATAGGAAAAGGAGTGCGTCAAGGTTGTATATTGTCACCTTGCTTATTTAACTTATATGCAGAGTACATCATGAGGAACGCTGGGCTGGAAGAAGCACAAGCTGGAATCAAGATTGCTGGGAGAAATATCAATAACCTCAGATATGCAGATGACACTACCCTTATGGCAGAAAGTGAAGAGGAACTCAAAAGCCTCTTGATGAAAGTGAAAGAGGAGAGTGAAAAGGTTGGCTTGAAGCTCAACATTCAGAAAACAAAGATCATGGCATCTGGTCCCATCACTTCATGGGAAATAGATGGAAAAACAGTGGAAACAGTGTCAGACTTTGTTTTTTTGGGCTCCAAAATCACTGCAGATGCTGATTGCAGCCATGAAATTAAAAGACGCTTGCTCCTTGGAAGGAAAGTTATGACCAACCTTGATAGTATATTAAAAAGCAGAGACATTACTTTGCCGACCAAGGTCCGTCTAGTCAAGGCTATGGTTTTTCCCGTGGTCATGTATGGATGTGAGAGTTGGACTGTGAAGAAAGCTGATCGCCGAAGAATCGATGCTTTTGAACTGTGGTGTTGGAGAAGACTCTTGAGAGTCCCTTATACTGCAAGGAGATCCAACCAGTCCATTCTAGAGGAGATCAATCCTGGATGTTCATTGGAGGGACTGATGCTAAAGCTGAAACTGCAATACTTTGGCCACCTCATGCGACGAGTTGACTCACTGGAAAAGACTCTGATGCTGGGAAAGGTTGGGGGCGGGAGGAGAAGGGGACGACGGAGAATGAGATGGCTGGATGGCATCACCGATTCTGTGGACATGAGTTTGAGTGTACTCCGGGAGTTGGTGATGGACAGGGAGGCCTGGCGTGCTGTGATTCATGGGGTCGCGGAGAGTCGGACACGACTGAGCGACTGAACTGAACTGAACTGAACTGAACTGAAGGCAAGGGAGCAAAACAGGAGTGGGGAGTGGGAGGTATAAATTATTGATGTAAGACAGGCTACAAGGATATATGCCATGAAGAATATAGCCAATATTTTGTAATAACTGTAAATGGAATGTAACCTTTAAAATTATATAAAAATACACACATTCAATAAATATCAGTTCTTTTATCTCTCAAAAATTCTAAAGATGAATAGTGGGGTGACAGAAACACAAGTGTACTTAATGCCACTTAAAATATTTAAAATGGTAAATTGTATGTTATGTATATTTTATAATAACAAAAATTTAAACAAAGAAAAGGAGCCTTTTCATTTATGTGAATGCCGTCACTATGACCCAGACTGATACAAAGAGAAACACCAAGTTTCCTGCATATGAACCCCCCGTGGTAATGGGCAACCACTCATCCCAGCCACAGTTGTAGATTTCCTAGGCACTCTGGGCAGCTGCCAACACACTCATTCTCAGTCACATGAAGCCCACTGACATTGCACCTCATTTGGTGTCGCACAGTGGCAGGACACATGGCATAATTTCTCCTTCCTTACCAGGGAATATATTGATCATCAGCTTCACACAGTGAGAGTCACAAAATGCCCACTAGCTTATCTAGCTCTTGCCAGCATGAACACCTTTTTATACTAAGGTAATGACCTCTGAGGGTTTCCCAGGTGGTGCTAGTGGTAAAGAACCCGACTGCCAATGCAGGAGACAAAAGAGAGCCAGGTTCAATCCCTGGGATGGGAAAATCCCCTGGAGAAGGGCATGGCAACCCACTCCAGCATTCTTGCTTGGAGAAGCCCATGGACAGAGGAGCCTGGCAGGCTACAGTCCATACGGTTGCACAGAGTCAGACACGACTGAAACAGCTTAGCACACACACAATGACCTCTGAATCATTAATCCACATCAGGAGCCGAAAGAGGGAAAGTTACACCCATGATTCAATCAAAATAAATGCTCAGAATTCACATTCTCCCACCCCTTATGATTTGGATGCTTGTATTACCCAGCTACGATGAAACTGGGTAATTACCCAGCTCTGGCTGAAACTGCTTCCCATTGAAAATGGGTAACAGGAAGTCTCTCAGGAGATTGCCTGTTAGGCAGCCTCTCCACAGTTTCTTGGAAAACACAATGTAGTAAATAGATCGTCTCAGGGGGCTACCAAGAAGACAAAACAGCAGTGAGGGTAACAGAATCAGCCCTCAGCAAGCAATGTAAAATAGCATTAATAAGAAGAAAATGGTGATTGAAAGAAAAGTATTACTTGAAAGTAATAAAGCCAAAATCAGGAGAAAAAAAGGAGAAAGCAAAACCCAAACAAGCTCAACTGCAAACTAAGTGTAAATGATAAAATAAAATGAAATTTGAAAATGACCGAGCAACTTTTTAATATAGAAAACTGAATCCAGTCAATCTCTCCAGGCTCCAACCTGGAGGCAGGGAAAGTAAGGTGTGACAACTTGCTTCTGTTCTGCAGGTGACAGCTGAGCCAGGACCCTTACCTGTGCACCTCCCACCTGCATCCTCTTTTCATACTTCCTCCCCTTTCCTGGTTGATTTTTGGCCTATGGTAGTACTTGAGGACCAGTTTTTGGGTTCAGATTGATTTAGGGAATAATACACATTTGGATGGGCTTCTGAGGTGACTCTGTGGCAAAGCTTCCACCTGCCAGTGCAGGAGACACAAGAGATACAGGTTCAATTCCTGGATCAGGAAGGGCCCCTGGAAAAAGAAATGGCAGCCCACTAAGTAGTCTTGCCTGGAGAATTCCATGGACAGAGGAGCCTGGTGAGCTACAATCCATGGGGTCGTAAAGAGTTGGACATGACTGAGCACTTGCTCACTCATACATCTGGTTGCATCTTGAGGGCTTCCTATGACTGAGCAAAGGACCAAAAAAGGACAGAGACTGAAAAAACTGATGCTAAGAGACGTTGTGCCCAGACAAAAGTGCTTAAAAGCAAAGCCTGACCTAAAACTGCTCTATTTCTCATTTCCACGAACCAAGTCTTGAGTTGAGCACCCTTTTATGAATCAGGGAATGTGTTTTTTTCAACACTGAAATCCCTCCAAACCTGGCAGGAACATCTGGGTTTAGTCTCCATCTCACTCCCAGTTCAGTTCAGTTCAGTCGCTCAGCCGTGTCCGACTCTCCACGACCCCATGAATCACAGCACACCAGGCCTCCCTGTCCATCACCAACTCCCGGAGTTCACTCAAACTCATGTCCACAGAGTCGGTGATGCCATCCAGCCATCTCATTCTCCGTCGTCCCCTTCTCCTCCCGCCCCCAACCTTTCCCAGCATCAGACTCTTTTCCAGTGAGTCAACTCGTCGCATGAGGTGGCCAAAGTATTGCAGTTTCAGCTTTAGCATCAGTCCTTCCAATGAACACCCAGGATTGATCTCCTTTAGAATGGACTGGTTGGATCTCCTTGCAGTACAAAGTAGGAAGTCAGGAAACACCTGGAGTAACAGGCAAATTTGGCGTTGGAGCACGGAATGGAGCAGGGCAAAGGCTAATAGAGTTTTGCCAAGAGAATGCACTGGTCATAGCAAACACCCTCTTCCAACAACACAAGAGAAGACTCTACACATGGACGTAACCAGATGGTCAACACCGAAATCAGATTGATTATATTCTTTGCAGCCAAAGATGGAGAAGCTCTATACAGTTAGCAAAAACAAGACCAGGAGCTGACTGTGGCTCAGATCATGAACTCCTTATTGCCAAATTCAGACTTAAATTGAAGAAAGTAGGGAAAACCACTAGACCATTCAGATATGACCTATATCAAATCCCTTATGATTATACAGTGGAAGTGAGAAATAGATTTAAGGGACTAGATCTGATAGATAGAGTGCCTGATGAACTCTGGACAGAGGTTCGTGACATTGTACAGGAGACAGGGACCAAGACCATCCCCATGGAAAAGAAATGCAAAAAAGGAAAATGGCTGTCTGAGGAGGCCTTACAAATAGCTGTGAAAAGAAGAGAAGCGAAAAGCAAAGGAGAAAAGGAAAGATATAAGCATCTGAATGCAGAGTTCCAAAGAATAGCAAGGAGAGATAAGAAAGCCTTCCTCAGTGATCAATGCAAAGAAATAGAGGAAAACAACAGAATAGGAAAAACAAGAGATCTCTTCAAGAAAATTAGAGATTCCAAGGGAACATTTCATGCAAAGATGGGCTCGATAAAGGACAGAAATGGTATGGACCTAACAGAAGCAGAAGATATTAAGAAGAGGTGGCAAGAAAACACAGAAGAACTGTACAAAAAAGATCTTCACGACCAAGATAGTCACAATAACGTGATCACTGACCTAGAGCCAGACATCTTGGAATGTGAACTCAAGTGGGCCTTAGAAAGCATTACTATGAACAAAACTAGTGGAGGTGATCGAATTCCAGTTGAGCTATTTCAAATCTTGAAAGTGCTGTGAAAGTGCTGCACTCAATATGCCAGCAGATTTGGAAAACTCAGCAGTGGCCACAGGACTGGAAAAGGTCAGTCTTCATTCCAATCCCAAAGAAAGGCAATGCCAAAGAATGCTCAAACTACTGCACAATTGCACTCATCTCACACGCTAGTAAAGTCATGCTCAAAATTCTCCAAGCCAGGCTTCAGCAATCTGTGAACCGTGAACTCCCAGATGTTCAAGCAGGTTTTAGAAAAGGCAGAGGCACGAGAGATCAAATTGCCAACATCCGCTGGATCACTCCCAGTAGAGAGACAGAATTTACAAAGGCACCAAAAATTCAGCATCTTTGTTTCTGTCTGGAACCTTGAACAAAGATGGTAGACCCCTAAGTACAGAGGCACAGTCTGAGCTGGGATAGCCACAAAACCACAGCACACAGACTTTCATTCAGTATCCCAAGGTCGGCAATTCTCCATACCATTTCTGAACAGTATCCTCCTAAACCCAGCCCTCAGGTGACTCAGACTTGCCTCTGCCTCACCACGAACATGATGATGTTGTAAAGTCTTCCTCCCTTTCATCTTCTCTTTCTTCTGTGAGCTCTGGGAATTTATCTCATCGAAGGTAATAAAAAATAAATAATAATAATAGAAAAATAAAGGGCTACTTCAATCATACCTTAGAATATTCCAGAGTAACATAGAAATTGACCATTGTGTAACTCTGAGCTTCAGAGTTTCTTTGTAAAATGATGACACTCATGGAGAAAGATTAAATGATATGATGCCCCTGAAATGCTTAAAACCATGCCTGGTTCACAATGAACACTCAGTAAATGTTAGATACCAACCACTGATCTTCACATTGACTCAAATTCCAGTCTCCCTTTCTAGATCCTACTCCCTGTAGCACTCCAGGGTGCTGTTTGCTCATTTTCTCAGATTCTATTTGCTATGAGGTCCAGAAACCTTTCTTATCAATTCCAGATTAATCCTCTTCTTCCCTAACAAAGAGTGGGCACAGCAAGCAACATGAGCAAGTGCTTCATTTTCTTTTCAATAAGCGTAATTTGGCTACAGCTACCCCATGGCAAGCCACTCCAGTACTCTTGCCTGGAAAATCCCATGGACAGAGGAGTGTGGTAGGTTACAGTCCACGGAGTCCAAGAGTCAGACACAACTGAGCGACTTCACTTTCACTTTCACCCACCAGGTGGCGCTAGTGGTAAAGAATCTTCCTGCCAATGCATGAGTCATAAAAAATGCTGGTTGGATTCCTGGGTGGGGAAGATACCCTGGAGAAGGGCATGGCAACTCACTCCAGTATTCTTGCCTGGAGAATCCCAATGAACAGAGGATGCTGGTGGACTATAGTCCATAGGATTGCAAAGAGTCAAACATGACTGAAGCAACTTAGTACACATGCACACCTCTGTCCTTCTAGACAATTGCCATGATGAGATATATTGGAATCCTAACTCCAGAACCTGTGAATGTGAACTTCTTTGGAAATTTTGCCATTGCAGATGTCATCAGTTTCAGATGGGATCATGACAGAGGGCCCTAATCCGATATGACCTGGGTCCTTATAAGAAGAGGAAGTGAAGTGAACTGAAGTTGCTCATTCGTGTCTGACTCTTTGCAACCCTGTGGACTGTAGCCTATCAGGCTTTGCGACCCTGTGGATTGTAGCCTACCAGGCTCCTCTGTCCATAGGATTTTCCAGGCAAGAGTACTGGAGTGGGTTCCCATTTCCTTCTCCAGTGGATCTTCCCAACACAGGGATCTAACCTGGATCTCCCGCATTTTAGGCAGATGCTTTACCATCTGAGCCCCCAGGAAAGTCTAAAGAAGAGGAGA
The DNA here is from genome assembly GCF_049115385.1 of Moschus berezovskii. Classification (NCBI taxonomy): domain Eukaryota; kingdom Metazoa; phylum Chordata; class Mammalia; order Artiodactyla; family Moschidae; genus Moschus; species Moschus berezovskii. The sequence goes on along the minus strand of NC_142466.1, from coordinate 73,163,199 downwards.
GACACACAAAGAGGGAAGATGAGATAAAGGTACAGAGGAAGAAAGCCACATGGCAATGGAGGCAGAGACTGAAATGATGATCTACAAGCCAAAGAACTCCAAGAATTACTATTAACATCATAAGTTAAGAGAACAACCTGGAAGAGGTTCTCCAGAGACCTTTATCCTGACCATGCCCTACCAAGACATGGATTTTTAACTTCTAGCCTCCAGAATTATGAGAGGAGGGGACCTCAAACAACGAATTTTTGTTGTTTTAAGCCCCTCACTTTCTGGTACTTTGTGACAGCAGCCCTAGGAAGCTAATACAGGGATAGATTTAATCCCTTTCCATTTAAAGGTGCCCTAGAGTATCTGACCGGAGAAGGCAATGGCAAGCCACTCTAGTACTCTTGCCTGGAAAATCCCATGGATGGAGGAGCCTGGTAGGCTGCAGTCCGTGGGGTCGCTAAGGGTCGGACACGACCGAGCGACTTCACTTTCACTTTTCACTTTCACACAGTGGAGAAGGAAATGGCAACCCACTCCAGTGTTCTTGCCTGGAGAATCCCAGGGATGGGGGAGCCTGGTGGGCTGCCGTCTGTGGGGTCACACAGAGTCGGATACGACTGAAGTGACTTAGCAGCAGCAGCAGAGTGTTTGACGGGACTTCCCAGGTGGCACTAGTGGTAGAGAACCTGCCTGCCAATGCAGGAGACATAGATGTGGGTTCAAACCATGGGTCTAGAAGATCCCCTGGAGGAGGGCATGGGAACCCATTCCAGTATTCATGCCTGGAAAATCCCCATGGACAGAGGAGCCTGGTGGGTTACAGTCCATAGAGTCACAAAGATTAGGACACAGTTGAAGCGACTGAGCACACACACACATATAGAGGGTTTGATAGGCATTTTTACAAAAGACCCTGGATATCACTATCAGGTTCCTCAAATAATTGATTCATCTATTTATTTATTTATTTAATCTAAGGACAGGGAGGCCTGGTGTGCTGCAGTCCACGGGGTCGCGAAGAGTCGGACACGACTGAGTGACTGAACTGAACTGAAGGGTAGAAAGCCTATTGGTGATGTAATTCACTGACCATTTCACTTTTTATTACTTGGAGATAGGAGGATGAAAACCTGTTGCCACAGTAATTTTGCATTGCATTCTGAAGATATTTTTGGTAGCTCGCAAATTTGCTTACAGTATGCAGGAGCTTTTCCTATGTCTGAATTTTCCATCAGTGGGAACTTTAACTAATAAAGCTTTTGCTGCAGCATACACAAGAGCTCCCCAGGGAGCTCTTTATACTGCTCACATAATTTTTCTCTTCTCTCTTTTTTAAAAATGAAGGATATTGAATCATTAAAATGTTCAAATCTCTGAAAGGAAGATAAGCCACTCAGGCTGAATGATTAGGAACATTAAAAAAAAACACAAAAGAGAAGACAGGAGTTCAAATCCAAATAAACTCCACTTGCCTAATATCATCAAAACTGATTTATTTTGAACTTCTCTCTCTGGGTCACAGATGCAGTGTGAGGCTAAGTTCTCGTATTTACACTGCCTGCCCTTCTTCTTTCTTGCTCATAGCCCTTTCTAGAAAAATGCCCTGACCTTCAACTCCTTTTCAAAACTTCTCTTCCTTAGCTCTTAACTGATCCCTCCTAAAGAAATAAGCACAGAATCTCCAGCACAGCAAAAGAGTAATTGGGAATATGGATGGAAGATGAGTCATGTGCTTCATGTCTGGAGCTTCACCCTATAGGTACTTACACAACATGGTAGACAAGTGCACTTCTGTCCACACACACAAATCTCTGTAATACAATCCAAGAGACAGCTTTCTCTTTTATATGCAAGAAGAATATCACCTCACCAAAAAACTCTTAGAAGAGAACATAGGCAAAACATTCTCTGACATAAATCATACCAATGTTTCCTTAGGTCAGTCTCTCAAGACAATAGAAATAAGTGCAAAAATAAACAAATGAGATCTAGTCAAGCTTAGAAGCTTTTGTACAGCAAAGGGAGCTATAAACAAAATGAAAAGAAAACATATGGAAGTGAGGATATTTGCAAATGATGCAACCAACAAGGGCTTAATTTCCAAAACACACAAACAGCTCATACAACTCAATGACAAAAAACAAACAACACAGTTGAAAATGGGCAGAAGACCTAAATAGATATTCCTCCAAAGAAGACAAATAAATGGGCAACACAGATGCTCAACATTGCTAATTATTAGAGAAATGCAAATCAAAACTACAAAAGAAACTACAATGAGGTACCGCCTCACACCAGTCAAAATGGCCATCATCAAAAAGTACAAATAGCAAATGAGAGGGTGTGAAGAAAAGGGAAACCTCCTACACGGATAGTGAAAATGTAAACTGATACAGTCACTATGGAAAACAGTAAGGAAGTTTCGCAAAAAACTAAAAATAGGGTAGCTATATAATCCTTCAATCCCACTCTTAGGCATATATCTGGAGGAAACTATAATCACAAAAGACAAATTCATCAAAATGTTCATTGCATACTATTGACAATAACCAAAAGACAAGAAACAACATAAATGAGCATCAAGAAATGAATGGATAAAGATATGGTACGTATATACAATAGACTGCTCCTCAGTCATTAAAAAATAAAATAAAATAATGCCATTTGCAGCAACATGGATGGACCTACTAAGCAAAGTAAGTCAGAGAAAGACAAATATCTTATGACAATACTTTTATGCAGAATCTAAAGTATGACACAATGATGAATTTATCTATGAAACAGAAACAGACTCACAGACATAGAGAACAGGCTGCGGTTGCCAAAGTGGAGGGAAGGTAGGTGAGGGATGGAGTAGGAGTTTGAGATTAGTAGATAAAAACTATTATGTATAGAATGGATAGACAACAAGGTCCTACTGCATAGCACAGATAACCATATTCAATATTCTGTGATAAACAATAATGTTAAGAATATGAAAAATAATAATATATATATAAATAATATATTTCCTGGTGGCTCAGCAGGAAAGAATCTGCCTGAAACGCAGGAGACTCGGGTTCAATCCCTGTTTTGGGAAGATCCCTTGGAAAAGGAAATGGCAACCCACTCCAGTATTCTTGCCCAGGAAATCCCCATGGACAGAGGAAGAGCCTGGTGAGCTACAGTCCATGGGGTCTCAAAAGAGTTGAGCATCACTTGACAACTAGAACAATACATATATATATATATATATATATATATATATATATTTGTGTGTGTGTGTGTGTTAGTCACTTAGTTGTGTCTAGCCCTTTGCAACACCATGGACTGTAGCCTGCCAGGTTCCTCTGTCCATGGAATACTCCAGGCAAGAATACTGGAGTAGGTAACCATTCCCAGGGATATGTACACACACACATACATATATACAGATATATAACTGAATCATTTTGTTACACAGTAGAAATTAACACATTATAAATCAACTACATTTCAATAATACATGTTAAAAAAAGAGAAAGTCACCTAAAATGTTTTCTCTAAGTTTAAATAGTACTTTTTCTTATCCATGCCATCTAAAAGCCTGTATTAGGAATATATTCACCACAAAAATGATACAGAATCTATTTACATACATTCAGGCTTTCCTGGTGGCTCAGCTGGTAAAGAATCCACCTGCAATGCAGGAGACCCCAGTCCAATAATTGGATTGGGAAGATCCCCTGGAGAAGGGAACAGTGACCCACTCCAGTATTCTGGCCTGAGGAATTCCATGGACAGAGGAGCCTGGCAGGCTATAGTCCGTGGGGTCACAAAGAGCTGGACATGACTGAGCAACTTTCACTTCCACATAATATGGAAAAACCAAATGAACATTATGCTATGTGAAATAAATCATCACAAAAGGGCAAATACTGTAGGATTCCTCTAATATGAAGAATCTAAAGCACTAAAACCCACTGAAACAGATAGTAGAAAGGGGATTGCCAATGGTTGGGGGCAGGGAGGGAACTTTGCGTTTACTCAGTTTGTTTTACAAGATGAGAAAGTTGTTCAGATCTATTTCACAACACTATGACTATACTTAACACTACTGAACTGTACACTTAAAAATGGTAAGAATGGTAAATTTAATGTTATAGTCTTTCCCATGAAAGGAAAAGGAGAAAGGGAAAGATATACCCAACTGAATGCAGAGAACAGTCGACTGGGCGACTGAACAATAACAGCAAGATATGCAGGTGCCATGCACTTTAGTGGCTGGTATGTAAGGAGGATGGCACCCCACTCCAGTACTCTTGCCTGGAAAATTCCATGGACGGAGGAGCCTGGTAGGCTGCAGTCCATGGGGTCACTAGGATTCGGACACGACTGAGCTACTTCACTTTCAATTTTCACTTTCACACATTGGAGAAGGAAATGGCAACCCACTCCAGTGTTCTTGCCTGGAGAATCCCAGGAAGCCTGGTGGGCTGCCGTCTATGGGGTCGCACAGAGTCAGACACGACTGAAGCAACTTAGCAGCAGCAGCAACAGCATGTGAAAAGGAACTAAAGAGCCTCTTAATGAAGGTGAAATAGGAGAGTGGAAAAGCTGGCTTAAAATTCAACATTCAAAAAATGAAGATTATGGCATCTGGTCCTATCACTTCTGGCAAATAGATGGGGGAAAAGTGGAAACAGTGTCAGATTTCATTTTCTTGGGCTCCTAAATCACTGCAGCCAGGAGATTAAAAGACACTTGCTCCTTGGAAGAACAGCTATGACAAAACTAGTTGCTATTTTTGTTCAGTCTGCCAGTCATGTCCAACTCTTTGCCACCTCATGGACTGCAGCGTGCCAGGCCTCCCTGTCCCTCACCATCTCCCAGAGTCTACTCAAGTTCATGTTCATTTCATCAGTGGTGCTGTCCAGCCATCTAATCCTCTGACACCCTCTTTTCCTTCTGTCCTTGATCTTTCCCAGCATCAGGGTCTTTCCAATGAGTCGTCTGTTTGCATCAGATGACCACAATACTGGAGTTTCAGCTTCAGCATTATTCCTTCCAGTGAGTATTCAAGGTTGATCTCCCTTAAGATCAACTCGTTTGACCTGTTTGCTGATCAAACGAGCTTTTCCACTCGCTTGCTGTCCAAGGGACTTTCAGAAGTCTTCTCCAACACCACAGTTCAAAGGCATCAATTCTTTGGTGCTCTGCTTTCTTTATGGTCCAGCTCTCACAACCTACGTGACCATTGGGAAGACCATACCCTTGACTATACAGATCTTTATTGGCAGAATAATGTCTCTGCTTTTTACACTGTCTAGGTTTGTCATGTCTTTTCTGCCAAGAAACAATCATCTTCTGATTTCACGGCTGCAGTCACCATCCACAGTGATTTTGGAGCCCAAGAAATCACTACTTTCACCTTTTCCCCTTCCATCTGCATGAATTAATGGGGCTGGATGCCATGGTATTTTTTTTAATATTTAGTCTTAAGCCGGCTTTTTCACTCTGCTCCTTCACCCTCATCAAGAGGCTCTTTAGTTACTCTTCACTTTCTGCCATTAGAGTGGTATCATCCACATATCTGAGGCTGTTGATGTTTCTCCTGCCTATCTCGATTCTGGCTTGTAACTCATCTGGCCCAGCATTTGTCATGATGTGCTCAGTGTATAGGTTAAACAAACAGGGTGACAGCAGACAGCCCTGTTGTCCTCCTTTCTTGATCTTGAACCAATCAGTTGTTCCATACAGGGTTCTAACTGTTTCTTCTTGATATGCATACAGGTTTCTCAGGAGATAGGAGAGATGGTCTGGTATTCCCATCTCTCTAAGAGCTTTCCATGGTTTTTCATGATCCACATAGTCAAAGGCTTTAGTGTAGTTGATGAAACAGAGATAGATGTTGTTCTGAAATTCCCTTGCTTTCTCTATAATCCAAGGAATGCTGGTGACAAATCTAGACAGCACTAAAGACAGTACTAAAAAGCAGAGACATCACTTTGCCGACAAAGGTTCTTATAGTCAAAGCTATGGTTTTTCCAATAGTCCTTTATGGATGCGAGTTGGACCATAAAGAAGGCTGAGTGCCAAAGAATTGATGCTTTGAACTGTGGAGTTGGAGAAGACTCTTAAGAGTCTCTTGGACTGCAAGACGATCAAACCAGTCAATCCTAAAGGAAACCAACCCTGAATATTCATTGGAGGGACTGATACTGAGGCTGAAGCTCCAATACTTTGGCAACCTGATGCAAAGAGCTGACTCCCTGGAAAAGACTGTGATGCTGGGAAAGATTGAGGGCAGGAGGAGGAGGTGGTGACAGAGGATGAGATGGTTGGATGGCATCTCTTGACTCAATGGACATGAGTTTGAGCAAACCCAGGGAAATAGTGAAGGACAGAGAAGCCTGGCATGCTGCAGTTCATGGGATCATAAAGATTCGGAAATGACTTAGCAACTGAACAACAATTATTTACCAGAATTAAGATACTACTTTGTATTTCCTTTGTTTTTTCCTTCAGTCCTTTCAAAATTTGTATCTAATTGAGCAGCAATACATGCATGTAGTTTAAAAATAGCATTCATTGCCTACTCATTGCATATTTACCCAAAATGAGAAATGTTATTCATAATTTATCTTGTGTGCTTCCAGAAATAGTCTATATATATTTGCATGCACATGTATGTATATGTTCATCTTGGAAATTTCTAATGGAAGTGCAATAAATACATACTCTTTCCTTGCTGTAAAAAAGTATTTCTTAAAGCTCTTTATAGGTCAAATGTATTTGATAATGTTGTAACATGAAAATTATATAATGTTTTAAACCAATGTTACTTCAAATAAATAAATAGATTGATTAAATAACTTTTTTGTTTTGAAAGGAAAGAATTCCATATATTATATCATTCCATAGAATGAAGTATTTATGTATTCACCAATTGACAGACAACTGGATCATGACTATAAACAATGTACTTAATTTTCTCAAAGGCACTTTCTGTTCATCTCTTAGTATTCTGGTGGGACTAACGCCTAGAAGTAGAACTGTTACTTGGTGTAGACAATATATTGATGGAATTTAATAGCACCACTCCTTTTGGATTATCATCTTCAGAACTCTAAACAGTGGGTGTATTTTTGTGGGTGCTTCTGAACACTTAAGTTTATAGAAATCATCTTCTAAGGATGTGCACCCTGCTGTGATAATCATGGGTGTGCAAACATCTCTTCAAGATCCTGCTTTGGGTATACGTTTTGGGCATATTGGCTTCCCTGGTGGCTCAATGGTAAAGAAATCTACCTGCCAATGCAGGAGACATGAGTTGAACATAAACCCGTTTTATGACATTTTATGCTACTAGCACTGTCTGAGAGTGCCTGCTTCCCCTGCCCTAAGGAAGAGGATCCCCACTCTGCACCATCATTTTACCCACCTCCAACATGAACCCTCTGTACTGTGGTGAGGTGGTTTGAATGTGGGCCTTGTGGCCAGACAGCTGGGGTTCAAACCTTTGTGACATCACAAACAAGCTCTGTGATTTTCTTCATTCCTCAGTGTCCTTTTCTGTAAACTGGGCATTAGAGGGCTGTTGTGAGGATATATTTAATAAATATGTATAAAACACATGAAGTAGTGTCAGGCACTTGCTAAGTACTCAGTGTGGGTTAGCACTTCTTATTGTTTTAACATTTTTTGTTAAACTGATTCTTTTTTTTAAACTTAGTTTTGTGCTAAGTGCTATGTAATGATATCATAGGTCAGGTGTGTAGTATTTATATCTTATCCTGAAAGACATCAAATTACATGCATACATTTACAATGAAAAGAAAGTTTTCCTAGGATACAATTTGAAAAGTACTGTCCTAAGCAGGAGTATTAGCAAAAGTTCTGTGGAGTTCAAGTCTGAGAGGTTATACTGTGTCACACTGATGCTATAATTTTCATTTCTCATACTGGATCCCTACATTGCACCTTAAATAGATTGTAAAAAATGGACTAGACCGGGGTAAACAGACTAAACCCGGAACCAGCTGGCTATATGGCTTTGTAAATAAAGTTTTATTGGAACACTGCCACACTCCTTCATTTATTAGTACATATTACCTGTGGTTACTTTCACAGGACAGCATAGTTGAGCAGTCGCAAAAGAGACTATACGGTCTACAAAGCCAAAAATATTTATTATCTGTCCGTTTACAGGGGAAGTTGTCTGGCCCCTGGTCGAACCAATATTTCTTTCTGTCTGAGATCTTTAAACATGATTGAACAGCATCCAGCTTCTCAACTGCTGTCCTAACCATAACTGCTCTGAAAGTCTGAGCATCAGAAATTTGCTCATCAGAAACTATTTTCTCAAAATTTTGAGACTGTGATATTAATATTAAAAAAAAAATCCTCAAAGCCTGTCTTCCTTTTTTTCAAAATTTTAAAATTTCATTACTGTGCCCCACACTGGTGGCACAGTGGATAAGAATCCACCTGCCAACACAGGAGACATGGATTCCATCCCTGGTCCAGGATTAAGCCCACAAGCCACCATTACTGAAACCTATGAGCTCTAGCACCTGTGAGTCACAACTTCTGAGACCATAAGCTGCCACTACCGAAACCCATGTGTATAGAGCCTGTGCTCCACAACAAGAGAAGCCACAGCAAAGACAAGCCCCTGCACTGCAACTGGAAAAAGCCTGCACACAGCAACAAAGAACCAGTGCAACCAAAAGTAAATAAATAAATAAAAATTCCATTAGTGCCTTTGTTTGTACAAATTTATAAAATGTGGTCCACATCAAAGGCAGAAAATTGTTCTAACTGGAAGTGCAGGAACCACAGAGGGCTGTGATCATGGCATTACTCTAATCACTCCACCTCTCCTGTGTGCCATTTTCTCAAGAACCCAATTAGTCTGGTACCAAACTACCTGAGTCCTTTATGTCAGAACTACAGACCCAGGAAATCACCCATGAAGTACACAACATATCTGTGCATTCATTATGTTTATATCATGTGTGAAAGTTGTAGACTTTGTAGACTTTAACAGTCATTCCCTATGAAACTCAGTATTAACACATTTTATGAAGCTAAGTACCAGAATTGCAGTCAGTAGGAAGAATTTCCATGAAATCCTGGTAGGATGCTCCCCGAGCTGCCCTTTCTTCCACCTTTCTAAAAGTCGGCTCAGCAACATTTCCTTTCAAAGAGTGTGTTGCCAGAGTACCTTTCTTGGTAAAAATTTGCTTTTTCCATCATATACTTTTCCTGCTTAAAAACAGTGTCCTCTCACAAATGGGTAAAAAATTCTACTTATAAAGCTATTTCCCCCACAACTCTGCCATACTCTGTTCATATTACTGTTTAAGATTTACCTTTTTCATAAAATATACCCTAATTTACATAGATCTCCAATAACACCACTTCTGCAACAACTTCAATCTATGAAATTGTAATTTGTAAGATGTCTCAAGAGTTGCTGTTTATCCTGCTACATATTTAAAATTCTACTTGCCACCACATCCCTTCCTCTCAACCTGACAACATGTGGCAATTCAGATAAGCAAAATCGTTACTTTGCAAAGCAATAAAGTCTGTACAAAGGATATAGTTATAAACAAACTGTAGTCCCTGATGCCAGAATTGATGTGAAATCGGCATGAGATGAATAAATATGGTAAAAGAATAGTGATACTTGAGAAACAAAAACAAAAATTCCTAGGAGTAGAAAAGGGAGGGTCTAAGCAATTTTCATACAAGAAGAAAGGGATGTGAGTAAAGGTTTTCAGATTGGGAAGGACTGTAATTGACAAATGGAAGGAAGGATGCTCCACACCCACTGGATGCAATCAGTCTGGCAAGAAGCAGTTGTTATACTGGATCCCAGGCTTCTGGGGACCCATCAATTACTTTGTGGTCACAGGTCAGATTCATTCACTTCTCTGCCTCAAACTTTCCAAGTTTGAACAGTTTTGACAGACCAAATCCAGTGTACATCTCTATTGTCACTGAGACCTGCAGTGAAGGGCAAATGAGACTACCTCTGTCTTTGGTTCAATAGGGCATCATCCTGGTACAACTTTGTGGGAGAAAAGTGTCAAGCCTCTTGTTAGACCTGGCACTGAAAGCCTCCCATCACATAAGCAGCATCACACGGTTGGCTAAATTTTAACCTAACTAACCATCTGGGTTGAGGTCTGTTTGAGAACAACAACTTTTCCTTAACTCAATCTAACAACTCCTTATTGAGAAATTGTAATAGGCCTGGCTTCCTGGGGCAATCAATCCCTGACCTAATGGCTGTCAGAGCCCAGGAGGGGGAGATATGTACAGAAAATTCAACTGCGGTCCGTGATGGTAAATGCAATCAACAAGACTGATCACGGTACACAGTCACTGCCTTAGGAATCAATGCACTCCACGTTCATGAGGTGGACAGTTAGGAAGCGGAGGGCTGTGTCTTCGCCAAGGCCAAGGACGTGGAAGAGATCAATACAGAATCACTGAAGTGTTGCTCCTGTTGTGCTTGAAACCATCCAGCCTCAGAGCCAAACTTGAAATCAGTGAGTCCAGAACTAGCACAAGCCTCAGACAGCCAAGGTACACTCGACAGACCCTTCTGAGCAACCTCTGACTTGATGCAGGGATTGACTCTGTTGAGTCATTAACTCATTAGCAATAAATGTACTAACCTAGATCTGAAATAAATCAACATATATTTAATGACTGAATTATCAGAAATCTCTGTCAAGAGAATTTCTGCTCCTTCTATCTCCCGACAGAGCTTCATATGTAGCGTAGTACCTACTTCCTTACATACAAACCCTCCTCCTTGTCTCTCAGTCCAGTTTTTCTTATTCTGATTCAACCCTGCTTTTATAAGCTCTTTATTTTGAAACTACAAACAGTCATATGATCTTTCTATTTATACCAAGCAAACATAATTCATTTAAACTTGAATCCAATATGGTTTATTAATTTGATTGTGCAACATTTCAAACATCCCTGCTGAAACAGATATACATGTACCAACAATCTAGATCTATTTTAACAAGGTAAATATTTTGCCATCTGTGCATCAGCTCTTTCTCTTAAATAAATACATTGGTGCATATATAACCAACAAATGGCCTCCAACCCTCAAGCTTCCAATATTTCCCTGTCTTTTTTCTACCCTCCACCCTTGGGCTCACCTTTGTTGCTCTCTTAGAACACTGTGAGATTGTTGTGAATCTTTCAATTCAATATTAATTAATCTCATTAATTAGTCTACTTGGTGTTCTAGGTTGGAAATTATCCAAAGAAGAACAAAGTTTCAAATGATTTGCTCTATTTTATATTCATTTAAGGACCTACTGCTGCTTATATTTTCAAGGCAAAAGAAATCTATTAAATGGAATTATTTATACTAGAACTTATGTTTGTTTCAAATAATTTCTTTTCTTATCTTTCTCAAATATATTTTGCCAGTCCTTTCTTAGAAGAATGCCTTTTTCATGCAAAGGGCCTGCATAGGAAGAAAAATCCACTTTATCCACTTAAAAATCTAAGTTCATTGCCTTACGAATAACAACTTCCATCTTAAATTCATAGAGTGTAACTGGAGCTCTGATGAGTTTTTAATATGAAGAATAAACCCCTAACAAATGCAGAGTGTGGAGATTCAGGATATATTATAATTTTCAAAGGTAGGACTAACTTTAACCACTTGTTATTTATTGATAACAATGAAAAAATACCTAGGCTTCATCCCATGAGGTTGGTGACTATCAGGGATAAAGAGGATGTCCTGTAGCCAAAGGGCACTGAAGCAAGGTTCCTGAAGTCTTGTTACAGAAAGTATCACCTGTCCAGGCTAACACGTGGGTGGAATGAGCTACATCCTCAAGCAGGGAGCGCAGTCCCCTCTGATCGAGGAAGCTGGAGGTTAGGTTAAGGTGCAAAACAATTTTTCCCCACAGATGGGACTTGGGTCATTCCAGTCTGTCCTTCTCACAGTCTAAACTGCACTGGAATCACCTGGTCATCTTGTTAAAATGCAGATTCTATTCAATATATTTGGGTGGGGCTGAAAGTCCATATTTCTATCAAGATCTGTCAAGTGATGCTGCTGGTCCACTGGCCACCTGCTGATTAGCAGGACCCATAGCAGTCTAGGTCCTTGCTTTTGTAGAGAAAATGGGAAAGAGAGGAGTAGAAAGGTAAGATGTGTGAGAAGAGGAAACCAGAGAAATAGAAAAGAAAGCAAAAGGTCATGGGGAGAGAGTGAAAGAGAGACAAAAAAATAAAAATAAAACAGGAAATGTGATAATATGGCCCTCCCAACATCTCCCCCTCCTAAGTGCCCCCATCAGGGTGGACACGAAGTCCTTATATGGCCCCACCTATCAACCCAGGGGTTTCGGTGCTTGGTGCAAGGTAGTCTGAGAGCTGTCCTGATCAGACCAGCTCTTTCTCTGGCCACAGGCCATGAGAGCTGAGATGACCCTCAGCCAGAGCCACATAAGTCAGCCTGTTTCCTCGCATTTCTGAGCCAGTACAGGAAAAATGAATACCAGAAGCCAGCTCACAGAAGGCACAAGGCCGGGATGATTCTTAGTTACAACCATAACAGAGACCCAGCTAAATCCTCCCCTGCTCACTGTCGTTGGATTCCCAAGTACCTAGACTGATTTGAGTTTGTAGCAATACAGAAAGGAGGGAGAATATAGGTGGAAATGGAGAGAGAAGAGAGAAATGAGGAGAAAAATACTTAATGATAGATGAAAAAATAAAGAAAGAACAGAAGGACAGAAGAAAAGAGGGAGAAATAGGAGATGAGAGGGAAGCCAAAGTAAGATAGAAGAAAGAACACCCTCCAGGAGGAAAGGTGCCCATGGCTGAGCAGGGACCCAGTGGTCAAGGGCCAGATGAGTTTTGACAAAGGACAACATTTAGAGGAAGCTATTAACCATGGTCACCTGACAGGAGAGGGTGCATCAGTCTGGCTTTCATAGAGTCAGCCCACTGTCCCCACCAAATGGAACTGATAGGGAGAAGAGACAAAGTCAGGGCAGGCTGGTAGCCTGAGAAAGATAACTGGTCAAAGTCTGTGACAGAGCCCCAGGAAGACCTAATAGATGTCCAGGTAGGCAGCGATGGAGCTGGAGCCCTGACGTCCACCTGGAATACCATCAGAGCTTTAGACTGCTCACCCATGGACCTCTTCTGCCCACCAGGCATGCTCACAGACCCACAACTTCAGAGTAGGAGAGAGGATGGAGCCCATACCTTTTCCCAACCTGGTCCAGAACTCAGAGCTCACATTAGCCTATAGATAAGAATCCTGATTCACAAGGACTGCCTCACAAAATTCTTGTCTGAATCCAAGAATCACAGTAGATTGATATGTGTTAGTTGATTTATTATCAGGGAAAGGTAAAAATAAACATTACTGGGAATTCCCTGGTGGTCCAGGGGTTAAGAATCTGCCTGCCAATGCAGGGGACAAGGGTTTGATCCCTTGTCTTGGAAGATCCCACATGCCAGGGAGCAACTAAGCTCATGTGTGCCACAACTACTGAGCCTGTGAGTTAGAGTTCACAAGCCACAACTACTGAGCCCACGTGCCACCACTTACGAAAGCCCTAGCACCATGCTTTGCAAGGAAGAGTAGCCCCTGCTCATAGCAAGCAGAGAAAGCCCATGCAGCAATGAAGACCCAGTGCAGCCAAAAATTAATAAATAAAATAATCAAAAAATAAATAAGTTAACTATAAAAATAAAATAAACATTACTGAACTTTGCCAGTGACCACTGATCTGTTGTATTGCTCACTTCAGTGCTGTTCTATGACCCTCAGCATCCTAAGATTCTGGCCATTTTCTGATTTAGTTGGACTGAACTCGCAAACACATCTTCTAAGTCCTATGAATGTTCAGTATCAAGCCTTGTCAAGCCACCTGGTTTCCCAATGCACTGATGTAATCCATGCTTGTTCACATCTTATAGGAAATGAACCCCTTATCTCACCTGTTTTTTTTTCAGTGATATCCCTTCCACTGCATTTCAAATGAGGACGTTTACTCTGCACATCAAAAGAGTGTGTGTGTCCTGAGAAGTAGGGCACCACTTGGCAAGAGATGGCAAGAAGTTTACCTTCATTTAAGACACAGTCCTACACTTCATTTAAATAAAATCCTTTTAGAGTGTATTTTACAGTTCTGAGTACTTAATTTATTTGGTTATTTTCACACAGAAATCTAATTTAGCCATGGAAGCAGTCACTCATCAATAAATATTAATGTGAAACATATCACCAGTAAAGAATATAATTTCTTTTTTAAAAAATCAATAAATTTGGATAACTAATCTTCAGTGATTGGAGCTGAAGTCCTCAGATTGCTTAGTCAAAGATTTCACTGCCAGCTATGTCTCAGTTTAATAATTTGGAGAATTTAGGGAGGTATACATTGCATTTCACATATTAATTAATATCCCATGGCAACCATATGGGAAAGCATATGGACAACTTGCCCAAAGCAACATAAGTAAAGACCTTTTGTCTTGCTATCATCTAATGTCCATTTTCAACAAGGAATTAGGAAAAAAACTCTTCCCAGTTTTTGGAATTTGGAATTATAAATGAAACAGTTAACCTGTGTTAGTGGACAAAGTTTGTACAAACAGTAATAGAGGCAGAAGAAGAAGAAAAGCACTTTAAAAAAATAAGACAAGGAGAATATCCACAAAACTTTTACGGCCAGAGAAGGAGGGCTTGATTTGGACTTCTTGTTTTTAAGATGTAGAAGGAGGCCTAAGAAGAAAGCCTATACATGGTCTTTCTTCCAAGGGGTCAAGGTTGCCCCAGAGAGGCCACAAGCTGGGGACACTACTGTGAATGAGAACTGTATTAGTGAGGACACGGCAGTAGCTTCTTATGGGGACCATCAATGAAATACTAACTGTGAGCTCGTGCTTAGATGCCCCAGCAGCAAGACTCCATATGACTTTGAAAAAATCTTCAGATCCAGTGAGAAATGTGTTTGATAGGAAAGGATACCAAATGAAAAAAAGAAAAAATCAGAGATGTGCAAATACATTAAGGTGGGCAGAATGGCCCCAAAGATGTCCAAGTCCTAAAGTCTGGAACTGTGAACATATGACTTTGCATGACAAAAACAACTCTGCAGATGGGATTAAGGTTAGGAAGACTGTCCTGGATTACCTGAGTTGACCCAGTCTAACCACAGGAGCCCTTAAAATAGAGAACTTTCTCCAGTCAGAAGAAGAGGAAATCAGAGAGATGAAGCAGAAATAAAACAAGAACACAGAGAGATTTAAAGGTGAAAGGGACTTGACCTGCTGCTGTAAGAGTAGACCACACAGAAAGCATAAGGAAGGCAGGAGACCTCAAGGGGCAAAGACCAGCCCCCAGCTAACAGCCTGCAGGGCTGCAGTCCTACACCCAAAAGGAAGTAAGCGAGCATGTACACAGAAGTGTCAGCAGGGAAGTTCTGACTGCTACCATCTGAAAGGCCTGCTTGCAAGGCTGGCCCATTCCCAAGACTCATGATAAGGGTGGCTCACTGTGCCTAATGTTTTTAAAGTGAGTGGAAGTATAATTCATAATTATCAAGTAGTAAGACTTACTGCTGTCAACGCCAATTGTGTACAATGGGCCCAGAGAAAAAGGCAAATTCATTTAACCCATGATAATGAGTGCTGAAGATGCAAGGGTGAGCCCCTTTCCTAAAGGAACTAAAAATGCTAAGAGAGGAGAAACACCTACACTAGACCTTCAAAGACCAAGAGCTACAAGCTGGGACAAAGGGCTACAGAGAAAGCACAGAGCAGAGAGCTCAGGAAAGGCAACCTGCCAGAAGATAGAGTCTACTCTTTCAATAATTCAACAAACATTGACCAACTTTCTGCTCAGACCCAGGCACCATGAAGTGCTAGGGACACAGGCAGGGTAGGCCAGGTCTCTATTTACACAAGTTCAGGAGTGGGAGGCAGGCTACTTCACCAGTCTTTTCTGTGTGATACAATGCATAGGTCTGAGGAATCCTTCTGTTCTCATCTGTATGGTCTTGTATTAACAATGCCACCATTCCTGACCCTATTTCCACAGGGCACTTGATCATTAAACAGACTGACAGAAGGTGATGCTTAGATGTGGTTCCCCTAGAACCTGATTAACTGAAAAATAAGAATTTTCACACTTTCTCAATCAAATGGAGTTGAAGGTGGGAAAAATATAAACCTTAATTCATACGACTAAGAATAAGCAGGCACCCTGAAGGCTCAGACAGTAAAGAATCTGCCTGCAATGCAGGAGATGAGGGTTTGGAAGATCCTCTGGAGAAAGGAATGGCTACCCACTCCAGTATTCTTGCCTGGGAAATCCCATGGACAGAGGAGCCCGGCAGGCTATAGTCCTTGGGTTTCAAAGAGTTGGACATGAGAGAATAAGCACAACCATTAGTTACCTAATTTTGAAAAATAACATGCAATTTTGAACAGTTTCTCTTTATAAGTAGATGCTTCATTTAACTTTAACTTATTCTTTTAAAAACACAAATTTTATTTCATATTGGAGTATAGCCAGTTAGCAATGTTGTGATAGTTTCAGGTGGACAGCAAAGGGACTCAGCCATAGATATACATGTATCCTTTCACCCTAAACTGTCTTCCCATCCAGGCTGCCACATAATATTGAGAAAAGTTCCCTGTGCTATACAGTTAAACCTGCTTACTCTTAAAGAATACTGGCCTTAGACCACCTGACCTGCCTCTTGAGAAATCTGTAAGTAGGTCAGGAAGCAACAGTTAGAACTGGACATGGAACAGCAGACTGGTTCCAAATAGGAAAAGGTGTACCTCAAGGCTGTATATTGTCACCCTGCTTATTTAACTTATATGCAGAGTACATCATGAGAAACGCTGGGCTGGAGGAAGCACAAGCTGGAATCAAGATTGCTGGGAGAAATATCAATAACCTCAGATATGCAGATGACACCACCTTTATGGCAGAAAGTGAAGAAGAACTGAAGAGCCTCTTGATGAAAGTGAAAGAGGAGAGTGAAAAAGTTGGCTTTAAGTTCAACATTCAGAAAACTAAGATCATGGCATCTGGACCCATCAATTCATGGCAAATAGATGGGGAAACAGTGGGAGACTTCATTTTTGAGGGCTCCAAAATCACTACAAATGGTGACTGCCACCATGAAATTAAAAGATACTTACTTCTTGGAAAAGTTATGACCAACCTAGACTGCATATTAAAAAGCAGAGACATTACTTTGCAGACAAAGGTCTGTCTAGTCAAGGCTATGGTTTTTCCAGTAGTCATGCATAGATATGAGAGTTGGACTATAAAGAAAGCTGAGTGCCAAAGAATTGATGCTTTTGAACTGTGATTTTGGAAAAGACTCTTGAGAGTCCCTTGGACTGCAAGGAGCTCCAACAAGTCTATTCTAAAGGAAATCCGTCCTGAATATTCACTGGAAAGACTGATGTTGAAGCTGAAACTCCAATATTTTGGCCACCTGATGTGAAGAACTCACTTGAAAAGACCCTGATTCTGGGAAAGATTGAGGGCAGGAGGAAAAGGGGATGACAGAGGATTAGATGGTTGGATGCCATCACCAACTCAATGGACATGAGTTTGAGTAAACTTCAGAAGTTGGTGATGGACAGGGAGGCCTGGTGCACTGCAGTCAATGGGGTTGCATAGAGTTGGACACGACTGAGTGACTGAACTGAACTAACTCTGGTTTGGACTTGGTGCTTTTATAATTAGCGCAACACTGATAACTGCTTCCAATCATATACATGGCAACTGCTTGTTTAGAAACTTTGTCAGGCAGCCCTAAAAACACTTACAAATCCCTTCCCATTTTATTCTTTTAATTAGTGTTATATAATTAACTAGTTCTTCTTGATTCAATTTACATCAACATTTACTGACAAACTTAATAATAAGTGCTCCCGAGACAAAAATATTAAGTAGACCACAGTCTATTAGGTCTTAACATAACATTAGTGTCTAAGGAAACTCAAACAAGGGCAATTTGTTACCCGACAAATATTATCATTTTGTTGCCTATTAGCCTTATTGATAACAGGTTTTTAGTTGACATTTTTCCTCTTACCATGACAATTCAGAAAAAAAAAAAAAATTAAGTTACACAACATCCTTAGACTAAGTTAAATGGAAGTCACACTGTATATTTTTTATTGTGGTAAAATATATCTAATGTAACATTTAGCTCTTTAGACATTTTGAAATGCACAATTCTAGACATTAACATTCACGCTGCTGTGCAACCATGGCCACCACTCATTTCCAGAACTTTTCATCTTCTCAAACTGAAACCCTGTCCCCATTAAACACTAATAGTTCATTCCTTGCTCTTCTGAATTCCTAAATTACATTTTTAATAAAAAGGAAAAAAGTAATTTTGTCTCCATTAGACAAATCTTCTTCAGGTCACACACACACACACACACACACACACACACACACCATTGGTTGCCCCATCACCCAGTTGCAAACCCTGGGCGGATCTTTACAACGCTCTACTTTTGAAGCTTTTCACTTGGAACAAACTATGATTTAAAGATATGAAATCCTAACTATGTAGTCGATTACATATATTTTAAAATTCCAAAAGTTAAGCAAACAAAATTTAATTCTTCTAAAAGGAGCATGAGTATGTGATCAGAATAGAAACTATGTCACTGATGTAGATTGAAGTAACTATGATTCAAAGAATCCTAACCATATATTGTCCATAAATTGCAAGGAGCCACACAGTGCTCAAGTTCCTGTGGGAGCAAGAATTCAACACATGCCTCAAGAAGTCCTCCACAGAAAGACTTCTTCATTACATCAATTTTTAAATGTTTTGAGTCTTTTAGAAATTTCGATTTATCAGAGGGCACAGAAAACAATGAATACGCTTTAATTAAAAAATGCTCAGGCAATATAAACCACTGTGCCTGATATTAAACAAAAATAAAGTGAGCTGTATGTGATTTATTTAAACCTTAAACTACACACTGTTTAAAGAAATAATGGGAAGACATTTCTCCTGCATTGTTTTACTTTTTACTTATTTCATAAATTATACATAGACAGTGTATTCTAAAATGTCATATGTGCCTTGCATTCAGTGGGAATATTTTTGAGTAATTTAGGAGGCTCTGTTTCTGCACTTGACCTGACAGATGGGCAGCAAAATGTCGTAACTGGCATAGTTCATACTCTGAACTGTATTGCTTCTCAATAGATGCACATACCCGGATGCTTTCCTCTCGGCGATATTGCTTCCAGTTCCTCCCACCATCACTGAACATCAGGAGGTAGCTGGTCACCCAGTCGGAGCTCCCATATCCTCCCTGGGTGGCCACAGCCGTGACCTCACTTCTCTCTCCAAGGTCAATCTGCAGCCACTGGTATTTATTTGACACAAGAGGAGACCAGCCACCAGCTCCTTTTTATGGGGAATAGAAAAAAAAAAATGATAATGATGGAGAAATCTTTGAAATTTTTATTAACCTGGAAGAATAGTATCATAAATGAAATTTATAAAAATCATAGTTACAAATTCTTCCTTATATAATGCCTCATAATTACACACACTTATACAAACAAAGAATGAAAACACAAGTTAAGTGTAAATGAATGAAGCTTATATTAACTGGACTGTCTGTAACCCTTGACTCTCTGGAGTTTGGGGGTCCCACTAAGTGAAAGTGCTTAATATAACAGGTGGACAACAGGTCATCACATCAGTGCTTGGAACTAGTGCCTTTATTGGCTTTAATGCATGACTTGCCCTCTATTGGCCATAAGGAAAATACCCAGACCATGGTAGAACTAGAAAACGTTAATTCTGGATTCCTAAGGAGAAGAACTACAGTGTTGAGTACCGGGATGACAAAGATGGTTGTGGCATAGCCCTGCACTCAAGGTGCTCACGGACTCATAATAGACAGTATAACTTAAGAACAATTCAAAGAATAATTTGAAAGGCAACATGGGAGTGGTGAAGATGAAATTAATTTCTGTGCAGGGGAGCAAGAGTTCTGAACAGACAGGAGGTAGGATGAATGAGAATCCAGGGGAGGCTAACGATAAGGAGTTTCTCACATATTGATGAAAATAGGTGCAGAGTAGAAATCCCTGGGCTAAGCCAGTGCCGGTAAGAAACCAAAGAATTACAGATTTCTGAGAATGTATTATTGGTATATTTGTTCTTCCATTTATTAGAAACATGAGTTTTGAATTTGCATTTAGATATCACAATATAATACGTTTTGTTCATTTAAATTATTATACAATATACAATTGGGAAATAGATCTGAAATGGATTCTAGAACTGATATTTTTCTAATCATCCACGTCTAGAAAACAGTGTCGTGTAAACAATCCCTAACATGAAAAAAGTAGCTTTAAAAGTTTTTTCCCATTATTCTTACACCTAATTTGAGACTCTTATAATAAAACCTGATACTGTAGGCAACATTTATTATCTTCTTATTAAGGGCAATTATTAACATCCACACCCTGTTTACTAAAACTGTTATGACTCAGTGCACATCAGGAGATGTGTGACATGGTTACAGGCCAGCTCAAAGGGAACTGGAAGTGGGGTACTTACATCAGTGTGTGGAGCTGTCACCAGCAAGTCACCAGCAAGTGGGCACATCTATCGCTTCACGATGTCCTCTGTTAATTGCACTGCGTGTATAACCCTTGCTGCTGCTGCTACTGCTGCTAAGTCACTTTAGTCGTGTCCTACTCTGTGTGACCCCATAGACGGCAGCCCACCAGGTTCCCCCGTCCCTGGGATTCTCCAGGCAAGAACACTGGACTGGGTTGCCATTTCCTTCTCCAAGGAAATGTATAACCCTTAGTTAAGTCTAAAGCTTACAGATTTTCTGTTACTTCCTCATTTCCTGTAGTAAATCTTTGTACCAATATTATAAATTTTCTTCTCACTGTGTCACAAGCACAATATCTTTTTCTTTGACCCAGAATCTTAAATATGCCACATTTTTGGTTGTTCTGTAATACACTTTTTAACTTTCTATTTTGAAACAATTTCAGATTTACAAAAGAGTTGCAAAGATGGGTAGGGACTTCCTGTCTACTTTTTCCCTAATGTCTCCTAATGTTAATTTCTGACATCACCATGGCACTTTGATCAAAACTAAGCTATTAACACTGGTACAAGGTTAAAGAAATGATAAACTTTATTTTGATGTCTCCAGTTTTTCTACTAACCCACTTTTTCTGTTCCAGGATCCTGTGTTGCATTTAGTGTCTCCTTAGTGTTCTACAATCTGTGAGAATTTCTCAATCTTTCTTTGTCTTTAATTACAGGACTGATCATCACCCAACACCTTCCTGCTACTTCTGTTCATTTGTGCAAAGGTCCCAACTAATATCTGATGAATAAGAAGTCCCTCTGAGTTCTAGCTGAAGGCTAACTAATAGTCCCAAGTAACATTACTCGGCAATTGCCTATCATTTTGTAACCAAAATAAGTCAAATATTAGGTGTTGGCACTTAGCTGTCATTTTAACTTAGAGATTCTATTACAAAATTTTATATGAATCCTTTTAAATCTCTGAGAAACTATTAAATGTCCTGTATTCTGACTTACATTAGTTAGTATCAAAGGATGTATTGATGATACACTTTAAAAAAAAAAAACTTCACAATCTTTCTGTGTCATTTTTAATCTCTTCGGAAGTCAGGAAGTATCATTAACATGTTATGAGTACCACTTGTACAGAAGCACAACAGACTAAAAAGTATCAGCATGTTTCCAGCATGTTGCCTTGGGACCAGACTCTCTCACAGATACACCTACATCTCTGTCAACCAGTCTTCAACATCTGCAGGTAATCGACCTTGAACACTTCATATCCCTTACCTGTGGTGAGGAGGTGCTGCTGGTATGCAAATTGAGCTATTTGATTAAGTAGGTACTCTGCTAAAGTAATGAAACTGCAGAATCCCCTGTGCTGTGGGGCAATTCATTTCAGTTAGATAACACAGCCACGGGATAATCCCCAGATACCTGCTGGGTGATGATGTGAGTTACTGTGCTTTTGCTCATTCACATAGTCCACAGAGGTGACTGCCTCTTTTTCTAATGACTGCAAAAAGTTGGAAATACACAAATATAACCTGAACACTGTTAGGGAGCCCAGAGCAATCTTACTGACCAGTAGAGCTGAACCAATGTTCTGCAATAAATGACAAAAACGGGAGAAAATGAAGTAGCCTAAACTTCTCACAAGCATGTGAGAAGGATGTGCTGGATGTGCTAAGGACCCTCCCAGATGCTCCAAGTGTTACTTGACACACACCCTGCAAGTAAGACAGGTGTTACAGTCTCTGCTTTGCAAAGAAGAAACAACCATTTTAGGTTCTGATGAGGGTGTTTTAGGAGAAAGCAATGGCAACCCGCTCCAGTATTTTGCCTGGAAAATCCCATGGGCGGAGGAACCTGGTAGGCTGGAGTCCATGGGGTGGCAAAGAGTCGGACACGACTGAGCGACTTCACTTTAACTTTTCACTTTCATGCACTGGAGAAGGAAATGGCAACCCACTCTGGTGTTCTTGCCTGGAGAATCCCAGGGACGGGGGAGCCTGGTGGGCTGCCGTCTATGGGGTCGCACAGAGTTGGATACGACTGAAGCAACTTAGCAGCAGCAGCAGCAGCAGAGGGTGTTTTATTAAAGCTTAGCTCCCTTTTCATTCTCCACCCCTTCTAAGACCATATCTCTGTGATTTGTCAGTTGTTCTGTATTGTTTATTGATAGCCAGACTGTATTTGATATTGCTATACTGGCAGACATGGATTTCCCAGGTGGTTCAGTGGTGAAGAATCCACCTGCCAATACAGGAGGTGCAGGTTTGATCCCTGGGTCCGGAAGATCCTCTGGAGAAGGAAATGGCAATCCACTCCAGTATTCTTGCCTGGGAAATCCCATGGACAGAGAAGCCTGGCAGGCTATAGCCCATGGGGTACCAAAGAGTTGAATAAGGCTCAGGGACTAAAAGAGCAAACAATTGGCAAATATATTAGAAGGTTTGTCTCCACTTATTCCTTTGTGACTGCTTCCCCTTACCTTTGGTGGGATCAGACACAGGCAGTGACTTGTGTCTTTGGAGGAGAGGAAAGGTTGAACAGGAAACTCTCAGCTGGTACCTTAATTATCCTGGTCACTGACCACAAAGACAATGACCCCTGCTCCTGGTGACCACGGGGCATGAACTGTCATAAAGATTGTCAGCTTTTTGCTGAGAGGGAAATTACCCAGAGCTGAAAAGAAAAATAATTTCATGCCTTTCTCAACTTTCAACAAGATTCAGAGCAGAGAGATACCCAAGGGACCAAAGTCAAATGGGTTAATTTGAAGTGAAGAGACCCACCCAACTCCAGGGCATTTATATGTCAAGTAAGTAAATGGCTAAATTGAAACTGTCACCAAGGGAATTTTCCCTTCAAGATCTCCATTACGTTGCCTCAAATGGATCTTATCAAGCTCTGAGGGTTTTTTTCCCTCACTTAAATGCATCATAATTCAGAGAAGAGGCTTCCCTGGTGACTCAGATGGACCCAGGCTTGATCTCTGGGTCATGAAGATTCCCTGGAGAAGGGAATGGCTACCCACTTCAGCGTTCTTGCCTGGAGAATTCCATGGACACAGGAGCCTGGTGGGCTATGGTTTTTCCAGTAGTCACGTATGGATGTGAGAACTGGACCATAAAAAAGGCTGAGTGCTGAAGAACTTATGCCTCTGAATTGTGGTGCTGGAAAAGACTCTTGAGAGTCCCTTGGCCTGCAAGGAGATCAAACCAGTCCATCCTAAAGGAAATCAACCCTGAATAGTCATTGGAAGGACTGATGCTGAAGCTGAAGCTCCAATACTTTGGACACCTGATGTGAAAAGTCGACTCACTGGAGAAGACCCTGATGCTAGGAAAGACTGAAGGCAATAAGATAAGGGGAAAGCAGAGTATGAGATGGTTGGATAGCATTACTGATGCAATGAATCTGAACAAACTCCGGGTGATAGTGAAAGACAAGAAAGCCTGGCGTACTGCAGTCCATGGGATCATAAAGAGTCTGACACAATTTAAAAACTGAACAACAACAGCAAATTCACAGGAGAGGTATTACTGATTCCAGGCAGGGCTGGGTGAGTAAGGAGAGGATGAGAGAAGCAGGAATGACAGATGTCCCAGGAAAGAGGGGCTGATGGATGGGCAGGCCCTGGGGGTGCTCTCTGACCTGCCTGCTCAGAGATCTCTGGGCTTTAAATACTGATGTTTTTGTCACAACCCCACCTACAGTGCTGAGGAAAATTTAAGCATTTGGTCCAGCTCTGATTTCTTAAGAAGCAGTTTCAACTAGCTACATATACCATTCCTGACTATCAAGATGTAGAGAAAACACAGAAACTTTGCCTCTGGGACCTGTCTAGGAAACCTCTGATCCCCTTTCTGCTGTATTCCCAGCAATCTGTTAGCAGCCTGAGCAGGAGAGAACAGACCGTTTTCCAAAAAGTGAATCCATAAGGGGAAAAAAAAAAAAATCACATAGCAGCCTAGAAAAACATGTTCCTGTACTAAGTGCAAACATACCCAGTAATGGCTTTGTAAGAAGACAATTCAAAATAAAATTTAAAAGTGTATACTGATTAATTTGTGATTTCAGTTAAATGCCAGTATGGGGTCGCACAGAGTCGGACACGACTGAAGCGACTTAGCAGCAGCAGCAGCAGTATTAAAAGGAAAAAATCACAGTGTGACTGTTCACCTGTGACTCCCTGAAGGTCTGTCTGAAGCATCCCAAGGGACAACTTTCAATGCCTGTGGCATTTAACATTCACTGCTGCAGCTCTTTCTGCATATTTTAACTGTGAATGTTTATGGCATTGTGCTTTGTACCATTTATTAAATTTTATAAAGAAAAAAGAAAAAGAAAAGAAAAATCCATTGCTACCGTGTGTTTTGTTTCGCTTCTCATATATACCAATGTTAGGTAGGGAGTTAGGCATTAGCAACAAGGGATGGCCTAGCCTAAGGGATGCAAGCTGATCTCTAAATCTCACCCCAGACATGCCCAGGAAAGCTCACAGATAAACTACAAAAATAACCACAGAGACTGTTGGAACTGCTGCACAAGCACTCCAGGCACATAGTGGATACAAACTAACCACAGGGGCTTCCCCAACTCCAGCACACAGTGCCCTTGAGGCACAGATGTGTCCTCAAGTGACCTTAGGCAGCCAGGGGCCCATTAAGGGTTCATAAATATTCTATACATATATCCATCTGATTATAACAGACTAAATTATGGGAAAGTCATGTGCAATAAAGCCTACTGTTATGTAACTTGCAACTGCCAGCCAGCCTTGAGCATACATCTATTTGCATTCCTTTTCCTGGTTGGTGGCTGGTACAAGCCGTACCTCGCCTCGGGCAGAACCAGGAGGAGAAGATGGGAAGTGTTAAAAAGGGAAAGTCAAGAGGGATACTGGCCACTCCTTCAGGATGGGAAGTGTTACAAAGGAGAAGTCAAGAGGGATCCTGGCCACTCCTTCAGGGTCAGGTACGCCCTCCTTTCAGGAGTGTACTATTCATTATCTAATAAAAGATCTGTCTGCTTGAGCTGTAACTGAGCTGTAAACCAGTCTGTTGTTTCAAATTCTTGCCACAAAACAGGAGCCTGAGATATCCTGCCTGCATTAGTCCATCCTTCCAAAGCTTTGTAAACCAACCCGACACTCCTAGTTCAGTACAGTTCAGTTCAGTCGCTCAGTCGTGTCCAACTCCTTGCGACCCCATGAATCACAACACGCCAGGCCTCCCTGTCCATCACCAACTCCCAGAGTACACTCAAACTCATGCCCATCAAGTCGGCATGCCATCCAGCCATCTCATTCTCTGTCGTCCCCGTCTCCTCCTGCCCCCAACCCCTCCCAGCATCAGAGTCTTTTCCAGTGAGTCAACTCGTCGCATGAGGTGGCCAAAGTATTGGAGTTTCAGCTTTAGCATCAGTCCTTCCAATGAACACCCAGGACTGATCTCCTCTAGAATGGACTGGTTGGATCTCCTTGCAGGACTACCAAGTGTTAAAAAACATACAGTAGAGAGGCAATCAGAGTTGAGTTGATTTTTAGCTTTTCAGTTCTTATTTGTTTGAAGTTCTGTACTGACAAGACTATAAGATGATTTTGCTAATTTCTCATCTTAGAAATAAAATGAGAATTGTCCAGCAAGCCTATAAACCATCCAAACATGTAGTACTTCATTTTGACTAAATAACATGTATGGCCAAGCTTATTTGTTCATCTCCTGTGAAATCTTCATGTTTACCAAAGGTGCAGCTCTGAGATCTGGTCTAATTCTATGAAAGCATCATCATGCATCTTTCAGAGGGCCCCTGAGTTACTCAGAACAAATATGAGTCCGGATCATTCGTGGGGTCACTCAGAATAGGCATCATTTCCCTCTGATGTGTAGAGAACAGTGGGGAATCCAGGATGCCCAGAAGGCCAGGAGGCCAAGCACTCTACTCCAAGGCCCACACCATGTCCCACGGACACGCCATTACACTTCTTAAGTCAATGGCTCCTTTTTCAATTAAATACAGTATAAGATCATGTTAGGGAAATAACCATGAGAACTAAATTATCCACCCATACTTGACTGCTCACTCAGCCAGAAGTCTCTGGAAAAAGTTCCATTGATGGCAAAAGTTACATTTTCTTTAGTGATATTATTTAGCTGAATTCATCACACTTTGTAAGCACACTGTGAAAGCCTTGGATAAAAAGACTATGTACCGACAACCTGCTATATAAAATAGAGCGGTAAAGTGAGAGTGCAAAAAGGATGAGATCTAAGCCTCACAGAGTGCAAACACAACTGATAAAGGAGCATTTTCTTTTCGGGGAGTTGGCATTCATCCTCAGTAAAGTATGGAACTATTATCTATCAGGGCGAAGCCCCTCCACCTGATTTCCTTGAAGGAAACACAGCAACAAGGGAGGACTCCACTGCAAAATCACGCTGTAGAGAGAACAGGGAACCCCTGAAATTCCATCTTCCAGTCAGCAACCGGTCCAGAAGCTCCTCATTATGTTCAGAGCAAAGGCAGGAGCAGCTGACAAAAGGTTCCACTAAGATATTCCAGCAGCCTTAGTCACTGGCTACGGTCTTCCTGGACCAGTTTCTACGTCGCCAGTTAAGCTAGCAATTCAGGGTTCCTCTGTGCTTTAACATGGGACTCTGTGTCAGACACGACTGAGCGACTTCACTTTCACTTTTCATTTTGATGCACTGGAGAAGGAAATGGCGACCCACTCCAGTGTTCTTGCCTGGAGAATCCCAGGGACGGGGGAGTCTGGTGGGCTGCTGTCTACGGGGTCACACAGAGTCGGACACGACTGAAGTGACTTAGCAGCAGCAGCAGCTTGTATCTTGAGCGATACCAGATCCCTTGAACAGTTGCTAATTGAACCTCACCCCTTTGGCGGGATTGAAGACCACCTCAATTGGGATGTCTTTCCTTACGACTCCAAAAAAGAAAAAAGGAATATCCCCACAAGAAGCAATGGAATTACATTGTATGAGTAAAGCAGTATGAGGTGATGGGGCAAAACATATCTTCATAGGGATGCCAATATTAAAAGTGGAATAAACAATGAGATCATGGTGTATGTCAGGATGGTGATGGTTTACTCACTAAGCCATGTCTGACTCTTGCGACTCTGTGAACTGTAGCCCACCAGACTCCTCTGTCCATGAAACTTTGCAGGCAAGAATGCTGGAGTGGGTTGCCATTCCCTTCTCCAGGGGATCTTCCTGAACCTGAACCTGGGTCTCCTGCATTGTAGGTAGATTCTTTACTGACTAAGCCACTAGCCCTCATTCATGTCAAGGATACAGACTGTTAAGTAAATAATTTTCATGAACATTTCTGTATATTACGCACAACATAAAAGTGAATTACTTTGGGAGAAAAAAATAGCTGAATTTGCTAGACAACTATTTGAGAATTTGGATAGTGCTTAGAAGAGCCTCTACATACCTTTGGGGAAGTTGCCAAGTACGTCATAGGTAACATTTACTCTTGGAAAAATACTACAGCAAAATTGTTGTCACCTTGAGATACTTACTGTGCAGATTAAAAACACAGACATAATTTTGCAAAGATAATCCATTGTGTTTTTCACTCCTCTTTCCAGCAAATCCTGTTAGCCACTGATCACTATCCCCTTATGCCCTAGAGGAGCCAAGGAGGACAAGACCAACTCAGAAAATGGGAAACAGTATGTGTAGTGTCTCCCTCTTTGTCAGGAAGAAGAGATGGAAGCCCAGAGGATTGTGGGAAAGAGGGGAAATGGAGGAAGGGTAAAAGGTGGTGGGAGAAGTGATTCAGACACCTTGTTCGGGAATGAAGTCCCAGGGGGATAAAGAAAGTGAAAGGAATAAATAAGAAGAAGAGAGGCTTTCTTGGGGCCCATCTGGAATTTGGGGAGATGACCTTGTAGGGGTTGTGCAGTCATTACTAACAGTTTCCAACAATTTCTGGTTTTCTCCCTTCCAGGCACAGGGAGGATTGCACTTCTATGCCCCCTGGTGGTTGAGAGGGGCTATGTGACCACCTCTGGCCAACAAGCTGAGTGGAAGTGATAAGTCATTCTGGATAGGACAAAACCATTCAAAGGACTCCCTGCCCCACCCCATCCCCCACATAGTGACCCAGAATTCCCCACAGGTCATCAAAAGGGGGCATAGAAGTTAAATGAGAGTCTGACTGAATCTGAACAGGTTAACTTGACAAAGATAAATTAAACCTGTGATCAAGGTAACTCAGGCTGGAAACCAAATGAGATTAAGGTGAAGCTTGAGGGAGGCAAGGAGTGACACCAGACAGATTCCTAAAGGGACAGTGACTTATTCCCTGGGAACATGGTCTTCCCAAGAGGTATATCTGCCACAGGTTTCAGGAATGGGTGCCCAGTAACCCCCAGAGTTAAGAGCAGACAAACGTCCCTCAGCAGATAACAAGGAGCTGAGACCCCAACATGGGGCACCCCTCCCACTGTTCAGCTCCATGAGGGCAGGAGCCCATCTGTAAACCCAAATACTGTCTTGGAAAGAAGTAGGACCAAAGAAATCTTAGCATCCCTGGGAGATGTTCTGCTGTTCAAAAGAGGCTATGAATCCAAAAGAGACTGAAGATTGCCTTATTTGGGGGGTAGTTCTATAATTTGGGCTATGTGATAGACAGAAATGACAACATTGTCTCCCTGGAGGTTGTTGACAACACTGAAAACATGCTTGGTTTGTTCTGGTTTGTGTCTAGTGACTTAGGCTCTATGGGGGTAAATTGAAGACTCTAGATCTTGAAAAGGACCATGGAAGAATCAGAAAAGATGAGTTCTATGCAATTCCATATGACAACTCTATGGCCCGGTCTGCACGAACCCTGGGATTTGATGGTTTCTCCTCTCACATGCTACTAACACGTATTTTATTATTTTATTTATTTGACCTTGCTCCATGGCATGTGAGATCTTGGTTCCCTGACCAGGGACTGAACCTAAGTCCCCTGTATTGGAAGTGTGAGTCAACCACTGGATCCCAAGGAAGTCCCTACAATCATGCATTTTAGAGGAGCTGTGATTTAATAAAGTTACATGGTTGTCAGGACAGTGCTGCCCAGGTTTTAGTATATGGATGTATTTTACAGATGCTATTATACTTGGCTTATTCATTGCACTCAACAACCACAGTGCATCTGCAGGATCACTTGTTTGAAAAATAATAATAACAACAGAAAAAAAATGGTGACTTCAAGAAAAAATGTATATTGGCCTTAATTGGTCTAAAAACTTTTAGAAGCACAGACAAACAATGCAAAATCTGACATCCAGAGGCAAAAATTTCCCAGTACATTCATATATCTATAAAAATTTGATTCACAAGCTCTTTTATGGAAATTTAAATTGCTCAGATTAGTATTTGGGAATATTGACCAGTTCTACCAGGCTTCTAGCCTGTGAATAAAAGATAGGAATATTTGAAAACTATGAGAAAATATGAGGGGAAAGTTAATTATCATAAGATTTGCATCAGAAATTTTTGATGTAATATTCTGATTTATATCAGGAATTGACATACTTTTAAACATTTTAAATTATTATTCCCTCTTTCCATTTTTTATAAACTTTGTTGTAACAAAGAGTGAATTTTATATCATATCTTATTTGGGATACTGCAGAATCCAAATAATCAGACATTGCAGGTTATAAGAAAATGTTCACTATCTAATGCCCAGGTCTAAGCATTTTCTCCTAATGTAATCATACATCTTTATTTTCTGCTAAAACCTACAGCATTAACTTGTACTAGTAAATGTACTTCCTAACTTGAAAAATAAGTATCTTAAAACTGAGAATAGTTCTAAAATGCTTAATCATTCACTGTATTGAAACTTTAGACAAAAATCTTTCTTGGCTCCACCAAAATATATGTCTATTTTGAGGAAGCGGGATCAATGTCTCAGTATGAGAAAGGTGAAGAATTACAAAGAGAAAAGAAAACATCCAGTCATTTCAGCTTGTTTCCATCTACTTTCTGTTGGCAATACACAATATAGCAATCTGAAATGTCATTTTTGAGCAAGTTAAATTTGAAGAATCTCATTTGCGCTGTCACTGATGAGTGGCTTGCAGCAGTAGAGTGCATGAATTTCAGCATCTGGGCCATGAATAGAGTGGTTCCTCTTCCTGGGAATGATGGTTTATGCAAGCATTTTGGAGAAACAGAAAAGAGCATGATACCATGCAGGGCCCTATGGGGCTCCTGGACACAACTTTCTATGTCCCTTATTTCTTTGATTACAGGAAACAGCCTTCATTCATCCTCTACGACTTCCCCTGAGTTCCAATGGGCAGATTCATGCTGTTGTTAATTAGGGAAGGGAGGGATGTGAGACAGGAAGAAAGAGTCAAGACCAGCCTTTGGACAAGGTCCTATTTCCCCATCAATGGATATACACAACAATATCTTTGAGCTATTTTGCAGATATTGAAGTTGCCTCGAGGTGGGAGAAGTTAACGATTAATGACAGTATGCTGCCCACAAACCTGGAGACCCCAGGCTAGTTGGACCTGAAGGTTGACTCCATTTACCTCACCACCAAACCATCAGAAGAACGTCCATGAGCTGATCACATCCTCTTTGAACCATTGCTATAAAAACTCTCATTATCTTTCTGAAGTGTGGACACATGATTTTAAAAGCATTAATCCCACTGTGGCCCCCTTTGCCTGGCAAAGTAATGAAGCTATCCTTTACCACTTCACCCCGAATTCTGTCTGTTAGATTCAATTCAGCACCAGTGTACAGAGCAACTGAGCTATTGGCCTCAAACAAAATGTGTGCATGCTGCTGTGCTTAGTCGTTCAGTTGTGTCCAGAGTTGTGATTCTTTGGGACCTCATGGACTATATCCTGCAAGGCTCTTCTGTCCATGGGAATTCTCCAGGCAAGAATGATAAGGGAAGCACGCTGACTGAAACTGCCCACCCTGGCCAGGCACCATAGTAAACATTTGCATAAGTTGTCTTACAACAGGAGGTCCTGGTAAGGAACACAGAACTAATAAGCCACCACCAACAGGAAGAGTTCGGGAAAGGTCATGTGTCCAACCACCTCCCAGAATACTTGCTGGCATCCATCTTGGCTGAGCAATGCGTGTGCCACCAGGAAGGACTCTGAGTCAAAATGACTGGCCAAAGACAACCCGGAAACAAATCCTATCACCATAAAACCCAAGGCTGCAAGCCACGTGACAACAGTTCTCCCGGGTTCCCTTACCCTACTGCTCTCTACCTGGGCACCCCTTCCCAATAAAATCTCTTGCTTTATCAGTACATGTGTCTCCTTGGACAATTTAATTCTGAGTGTTAGACAAGACCCCACTTTCGGGCCCTGGAAGGAGTCCGCCTTCCTGCAACAAGAATGCTGGAGTAGGTTGCCATGCCATCCTCCAGGGGAATCTTCCCAAGCCAGGGATTGAACCCAGGTCTCCTGCATTGCAGGCAGATTCTTTTCCATCTGAGCCACCAGAGAGGCCCAAGAATACTGGAATGGGTAGCCTATCCCCTTCTCCAGGGGATCTTTCCAACCCAGGAAATGAACTGGGATCTCCTGTATTGTAGGTGGATTCTTTATCAGCTGAGCCACCAGGAAAGCCCAAATGTATGTATACTTCCTTCTAATCAAATTCAATTAGCTTCTGGTCAGAACCATATATTTCACCATCACACCTGTATTTACAGATCACATGACTAAAGAGAATACAGCGATGTTGGAAAGCAGCATTTGAAATGCTACAGAGCCAGTCGGAGGAGTAACAATAACTGTAAAAACAAAAGGCTATTTTTATATGCAAGATACAGAATGAAAGTCCAGCATGGTTTACCCTAAGATAAGATAGTCTTTGGTTTGGGTTTTGTTTTTTTAACTTTCATCTGGAAAAACTTTGATGAACTGGATAAAGTTTCCTTAGGAGATTTTTAGAAAAAAAAAAAAATGAAGTCATATTACAACATTCTTATTTAGCATATAAATCTTTCAGCAATCTTATTTTTATGAGAAATATTTGGTAACATAATTCTAGGAAACATCAACTTAATATTAATGGAAACAAATGCAGCCAATATGATTATTGGGTTCTGCTCGTGTTCTGCCTGATCCTAGAAACATATGGATCTACCCTGACTTCTCTGCTCA
Organism: Moschus berezovskii; assembly: GCF_049115385.1. Taxonomy (NCBI): domain Eukaryota; kingdom Metazoa; phylum Chordata; class Mammalia; order Artiodactyla; family Moschidae; genus Moschus; species Moschus berezovskii. The sequence continues at coordinate 73,130,424 of NC_142466.1, read as the reverse complement.
TCCCTCTCAATATCGTTAACAGATCTCTTTTTTTTTATTTATTGTAAAGTCTTCTCTAAGAAATAGTTTACTCCTTTTCATAAATTAATAGAAAATAAAATAAATACATAAATAATATGTGAAAGCAAAAAATATATAAAATGAAAAACACAAAATGTGCAATAAATTCTAATAAATCAGTATTGTTATGTGTTGAATCAGTGATGTACTTTAAAATCATCAGATACCTTCAATTTTGAATTTTTTGACTTTGGTTTATATAGGGAGTCAAATTTATAGATAGATACATACATACACACTCACAATCAAAAGTTATACATAGATTATTCTCTTATCACCTTTATATATCAGGTAGATGTAGTGATGGGCTATTATGTATAAAGTTCCTGGTGGAAGATGTAATATTGGAGGCATTTCTAATTCTAATAAACATTCTAGAAGTTCAATGACTTCTGGGCAAAATAAGAAACTAGGAATGTAAGACAGGCCATCTTCTTTAAAACCTGCGAATATCATAACATAGACCAAGGGAATTTTAACCATGTATCAGGGAGTCCAACAAGATTTTCATTGCTAGATCATACACAAAATATTTTTTAAAAGGTAAAACTACTGTATATGAAGAATTATCATCATCATTATGCTCATTCTGCTCATCCACATTTTATACTATCTGTATTTTACATCACAATAATCTAAAGTGAACTAATATGTTCTCCAGCATTCACCAAGGCAAAGGAAATGCCAATAAAAGACTCCAAGATGCTGACTTTTAACAGAAAACACACATAAATAATCCTTTAGAAAGAATATCGATAAATTGTCCTTTCTAAAGCATGCTCTAGAAATGGGTCTGAAATCAGGTGGTAGCATCTAGAAATATTTAGAGAAATCTACACTATATGCAATCAGAGTAGCAACAACCATTAAAAAAAACTCATTAGCTGATTGCCACTCTAATTAATTTAAATTTTCAAAGAGAGTAGTTTAAATATAGAAGATAAGCTTTGTGCTTAGCATTTTATAATGATCGCTTATCATACTCTGAGTTATTAATCTTTTAATTAAATATAATAGAAATAAGTTCATCTTAAACTTCAGGATTTTCCCCCCTAATGTTTATAAACTTTCCAGTGCTACCATACTGACAGTAGTAGAGTCCTGAATCATAAACATATTCGACATATGCAAATTTGAAACACAACACACAAGTGCCTTGAGCTTCTTTAAACTAATTAAATATGGCTTATTTAGGTTTTACAATTTTAGGGCAACCACTGGAAAGTTTATATGATACGTTGATATTAGAGTAACCATCAGACCAAAAATGGGTATTTTGATAATTTAATTGATCTCACTGAAATCTAGATTATGAATGATGGTTTGAGGAGTAAATATCTGCCCATAAAATGCCTTTTCCTGGGAAAAGATCATGAAGGTGGGCAACTAAAGGACATGGCTTCCCACCATGAGCTCAATGAATTTCTTAACCTATTTTCTTACTTTCCCTGCCCATTTATTAATCACTTACTAGGTTTTAGAATTTGATTCTTAAGGACACAGTAAATTCAAGCTAGACTTAAACGCTAATCTTAGAAAACGTCAAAGAGGGAGAAACACAGTCAATCCCTTAGTAGTATCTCCAGAGTTTACAGCAGTGCATTTACATGAGACAGTTAATTTTAACTTTTACTTTCTGAATAAATCTTTCATTTAAAAAATCTATCTCTTAAAAAAATATCAAAACATTTGAGCTTTATGTGTATGTATTCATGTATTTAACCCACTGAATTAATATTTGTGCAACAGAAAAGTAATTAACTCAACAACATTCAAGTAGCAAAAGTGGATGAATATCTCTCCAAAAAATAAGTCACTAACTCCTTTCCCACTAATAGGAAGGGGATGTTTATTTTCAGTAGCAGCCTTCAGCTGGTCTCCTTAGGCCAAGTCCTGGAATGAAGTCATTTTCCCATCATTTCCTATGGAAGCTTCACATCTTACAGACATATGCAGTGGCCTATTGAGTTTTCCCCAGTGGCTGTGACCCTGGCTCTTCATGTGTTTTTTTAGTTATTCCTGACCAGCACACTTGATTAGTCACCCTTCTATAACCTGTTCTAAAACTAAAAAGGTAGATGAACAAGCAAACAGTTGCAGACTCACCATCCCTGCGATTAAGACTTGCAAAGCCAGGGCCATGGCTACTAGACAGCTCTGAAGAACTTGTGAAGGAAGCCCGGGGCAAGGAGGACGCCAGAGGAGCATCACAGTTATCTGGGGGGAAAAACATCACATTCTGGTTAACACATTGATTGATGCTTTTCTGTCTTCTCTTCCTGTCTTCTTCCTTCCCTTTTACTTTTATTTCCTCCTCATTCCCCTCCCACTCTCTATCTTTTTCATCCTTAATTTCCTTTCCTTTAAACAACAGGCTAGGAAAGCACTAGAGCCTGTAGTAAACATTAGTCTTGATCAGAGGTTTATTAGTAAATGTTTAACATCAAGCTGAGTGGTAGCATTTATCACTTCCCCATGGTGTATATTGTTCCTCCTGCCAAGCAAGAGACATGGGCTCGATCTCTTGGTCAGGAAGATCCCCTGGAGGAGGAAATGGCAACCCACTCCAGTATTCTGACCTGGCAAATCCCATGGACAGAGGAGTTACAATCCATGGCGTCATTAAAGAGTCAGATACGACTGAGCAACTAGACAACAAAAACAAGGTGTAAGTACTTATACTGAGGCCAATTCAAGGCTATCAATGTGATGTCACTAATCATGAAGTTGGAAAGAGAATGCATGTATTACATCATTACATAACATTTTCACCAAGCAGATTCAAGGTGAAACCTCAAGAGATCAGATAACAGTAGGATGCCATAAAATAAAGTAGCAAACACCTTCTTCAAACAACACAAGAGAAGACTCTATACATGGAAATCACTAGATGGTCAACACTGAAATCAGACTGATTATATTCTTTGCAGCCAAAGATGGAGAAGCTCCATACAGTAAGCAAAAACAAGACCGGGAGCTGACTGTGGCTCAGATCATGAACCTCTTATTGCCAAATTCAGACTTACATTGAAGAACGTAGGGAAAATCACTAGACCATTCAGGTGTGGCCTAAATCAAAGCCCTTATGATTATATAGGGGAAGTGAAAAATAGATTTAAGGGACTAGATCTGATAGACAGAGTGCATGATGAACTATGGATGGAGGTTCATGACATCGTACAGGAGATAGTGATGAAGACCATCCCCATGGAAAAGAAAAGCAAAAAAGCAAAATGGCTATCTGAGGAGGCCTTAAAAATAGCTGTGAAAAGAAGAGAAGTGAAAAATCAAAGGAAAAAAGGAAAGATATACCCATTTGAATGCAGAGTTTCAAAGAATAGCAAGAAGAGAGAAGAAAGCCTTCCTAAGTGATCAATGCAAAGAAATAGAGGAAAACAATAGAATGGGAAAAACTAGAGATCTCTTCATGAAAATTAGAGATACCAAGGGAACATTTCATGCAAAGATGGGCACATTTAAGGACAGAAATGGTATGGACCTAAACAGAAGCAGAAGATATGAAGAAGAGGTGGCAAGAATATACAGAAGAACTATACAAAAAAGATCTTCACAACCCAGATAATCACAAAGGTATGTTCACTGACCTAGAGCTAGACATCTTGGAATGTGAAGTCAAGTGGACCTTAGGAAGCATCACCACGAACAAAACTAGTGGAGGTGATGGAATTTCAGTTGAGCTATTTCAAATCCTAAGAGATGATGCTGTAAAAGTGCTGCACTCAATATGTCAGCAAATTTGGAAGACTCAACAGTGGCCACAGGACTGGAAAAGGTCAGTCTTCATTCCAATCCTAAAGAAAGGCAATGCCAAAGAATGCTCTAACTACCGTACAATTGCACTCATCTCACACGCTAGTAAAGTCATGCTCAAAATTCTCCAAGGCAGGCTTCAGCAATACGTGAACCATTAACTTCCAGATATTCAAATTGGATTTAGAAAAGTTAGAGGAACCAGAGATCAAATTGCCAACATCCGCTGGATCATTAAAGAAGCAAGAGAGTTCCAAAAAACTCTACATCTGATTTACTGACTATGCCAAAGCCTTTGACTGTGTGGATCACAATAAACTGTGGAAAATTTTTAAAGAGATGGGAATACCAGACCACCTGACCTGGCTCTTGAGAAATCTGTGCAAGTCAGGAAGCAATGTTAGAACTGGACATAGAACAACAGACTGGTTCCAAATAGGAAAAGGAGTACATCAAGGCTGTATATTGTCACTCTGCTTATTTAACTTCTATGCAGAGTACATCATGAGAAATGCTGGGCTGAGGAAGCACAAGCGGGAACCAAGATTGTGGGGAGAAATATCAATAACCTCAGATGTGCAGATGATACCACCCTTATGGCAGAAAGTGAAGAAGAACTAAAGAGCCTCTTGATGTAAGTGAAAGAAGAGAGTAAAAAAGTTGGCTTAAAACTCAACATTTACAAAACTAAGATCATGGCATCCAGTCCCATCACTTCATGCCAAATAGATGGGGAAACAGTGAGAGATTTTATTTTTTTTGGCTCCAAAATCACTGCAGATGCTGACTGCAGCCATGAAATTAAAAGACGCTTACTCCTTGGAAGGAAAGCTATGACCAACCTTGACAGCATATTAAAAAGCAGAGACATTACTTTGTCAACAAAGGCCCATCTAGTGAAGGCTATGGTTTTTCCAGTAGTCATGTATGGATGTGAGAGTTGGACTATAACGAAAGCTGAGTGCCAAAAAACTGATGCTTTTGAACTGTGTTGGTGGACAAGACTCTTGAGAGTCCCTTGAACTGCAAGGAGATCCAACCAGTCCATTCTAAAGGAAATCAGTCCTGAATATTCATTGGAAGGACTGATGTTGAAGCTGAAACTCCAATACTTTGGCCACCTGATGCAAAATACTGACCCACTGGAAAAGGCCCTGATGCTGGGAAAGATTGAGGGCAGAAGGAAAGGGAACGACTGAGGATGAGATGGCTGGATGGCATCACTGACTCAATGGACATGAGTTTGAGTGGCAGGAGTTGGTGATGGACAGGCAGGCCTGGTGTGCTACAGTCCTGGTGTGCTGCAGTCCATGGGGTCACAAAGAGTTGGACATGACTGAGTAACTAAACTGAACTGAACTGAAGATGCCATAAAATAAAGTAGAAAATGTCAAAATTTCATAATGTATTACTTTGTTTTTATATGATTTACTTTATTATGCTAACTTAATTAATTACTAAATTATAAGTAATCTAATTTTATAATGATTGTACTTTCATACAAAATTCACTGTAAATTAATGATTATGTCTTGATAGCTGCTAAAAATCGGCTCCAGTACAATATTCCTCAATGGGAAAATATTAAAAGTACTTCCTTGAAAGTCAGAAAGACCACTGTTTCTATTGAATACTGCACTAAAAGTCCTATTAGGACATAAAAGAAAATTTAAAAAATAAAAGCACAAAATTGGCGGGGAAAATAGGAACTGTTATCACTTCCAGATGTTATAATTTTATAGGTAGAAATTCTGAAAGTCATGGGCTAGCTTCATAGTTCCTTATACAAAAGCTGATTACATTTCTAAACTTACTCATAGTTAGAAAATAAACAGAAGAGCAAATGGTAACAAAACATATAAAATACCTAAGAATGAATCTTACAGAATTTGCAAGACATTTATGGAGATTATGATAAAAACTGTACTGAAAGACATTAAAGAATAACTACATAAGCTCAGACTACAATGATTGCAAATAGGTAGACAGTATTTCTAAGGTGTCAGTTTTCCCTAGTTTGAACTGAAGATTCATTAGAAGTTCAATCAAAAACCCAGGAAGGTTTTTCATAGAACTTCAAACACTGAACCACACAGTTCAAGGGTTCTTAAGAACATGTAGTACAGATATGATTTAGCAGGTCTGTTAGGCTGAATAGAAAAAATTACATCTTTATTTTCACTAACCTCTAGTTAAATTTCAGCATATTCTTCAATCACAAATATAGACAAAAGAGACTGTATTCACTAGTGCTAGGCATTTGTTACTGACATAAGTTACAGATACCTAGAAATATTGTTTATGGTTCTCCTTACTTCAAAATAATGGTATTTATTAAAATCATCACTAGATCTTGTTATTTAATTCTCTAATAATTAAGAAGACATATTATAATTTCTAATATATTGATATCGGCATCTCAATATAACTATTTACTTTGTAACCAGATGTATACATTTTACGCATTTACAAGCATTGCTCTGAAAAGAGGTCACAGCTTCAGCAAAGTGCCTAAAGGATCCATGGCACAAAGAAAAGCAAAGAATCTCCCATAGTGAGTGTGTGCATTATAGGTACAAAGCTGTTGAGATATTACTGGGACATTATTATTACTGGGACATTTTTCAGAAAATTCTAGAAGATGGGGATCATCCACAATCCACAGTCAGCTGTGCTAACTCAGGGGTGACAGGCTTTTGAGGAGATGGAGCCTGCATCATTCCCCCCTTTAAATAAAGGGGTTCCTGGGATCTAAGTAACCTCCTCAAAGTCACAAAGCTTTTGGAGGGTAAGTGAGGATTATTTCCATCAATTGCTTAACTTGGCAAGCCTGCTCCTTTCCCAGCTTCCACCTCACCCCAGTACAGCTTTCTTTCTAAGTCTGTCCAGACGCTCCCCACTTAGGCACATCTTTCTCGTCTCACCATTTTGGCATCTCTCCTTACTGCATTGAGAACTTAACAAGGACCAAGTGTGGTTTCTGGAGCCAGATGGGGTGTGGCTCTGGCATTTACCAAGCTGCCTACTATTGGGATGTCAGTGGCCTTCCCTAAGCTTCAGTTATATCATCTGTACAATGAGGATGTTACACAACTGAATCACACAACTGGACAAAAGAAAATCATGCAACTATAGAGTTTCTATGAGGACTAAAGTATTTGTTTTTGTTACTTTCAGTATGGTAATACAAGTCATCAAATAAACTTCTTAAAAATAGTCTATAAGGACATTTTCTCCACAGAGAGATATAGAAGGCAGCATTCAGAGTTCCAAGTCTTATTTTCATTTTTTATTATTTCTTCAAAAGAAACCAAATGAATCTTAGTCTTTTTAAAAAAGAGTGAGATGTAATCACTTTTGTGATGCAATATTTATTTTTGAGAAACAATTTTTAAAGTAATAGCTTCTTTTACAACCCTAATTGGCAATTCAGTTTCACACAGTCAAATCTGAGAATGCACATGATCAAAAAACATGACCATGTCCCATACATAGAAGAGCAACTCTATATATGCTTTCTGTGCATTCACTATGTTTCTAAGTAAATTACATTCAAGCAATGTGAAGGTTCAGATGCCATTCAAAATCTCCCTAACTATTGTTTTCTATCTGAAATATCTATATTTTATACTATAATTCCTGGAGACAAAATTGTAAAGATTCAATTTAATATTTTTCTGGAATTATTAAAAAATATTTGATTTCCACTGAATATCATTCTTACCAATATTCCGATAAATACTGTTTCTATCCCTCAATAAGGATGAATCCTGAAATGCTTCAAAGCTATAAGAATTATTCATAAACAATTGTTTTTAACAAATATGATAACAAAACAATTGGTAAGTACAACTATTTACCACTAGGCAGGAAAAAGAAGTACAAGTAATAACTTATAAGAATTAACAAGTGAAAGTAGATAATATTACAGTCAAATAGGCTAAAGTAAGTTTATTTCTCTTCGTAATAATCACTCATAATAATAACTACTTCATAATACTCCTTGGAATGGAAAGGACAGTGTGGTATGCTTAATCCACATAACTGGGGTTCCATTTTCATGCAGATTCCCAATCCATGTCTTCACTACTTTGGACTCCAGTTCTGAACTTAACCAACTGTTCTCAGGGCACTGACCAATTTCCAGCTCTCAGCTACACACACAGTGCAGAGGAGTTGATGACCCCTTGGAATCTACAGGACATTCTAAGCTTATAAGACTGGCATGCAGGACAGTCTAGGGACTCTTGCATAATTTTCCAGCTTCAGTTCATCTGCCACCACCCTCACTTGCTCCCAAAAATATGTACTGCAGCAGGTCCCAGTGTGTTCATATCTGCAGCTACCCAATGTGGGTCTACCTTTGGCACCTCTCTGCATGCAATGAGCTTGTACAGCTACACTAGATCCAGTTGTTTAATTTCATGACCCTCAATGCCCACTCTGACAGGAAATAGAGTGGAGGACAGCAGAGGTGATTTCTAATTTCTTGCTTTTTCCAGTAAGCTATGCATTCTAATAGTAGAGCATCCTTGGTGGCTCAGACAGTAAAGAATATGCTTGCAATGCAGAAGACCTGGGTTCCATCTCTGGGCTGGAAAGATCCTCTGGAGAAAGAAATGGTCACCCACTCCAGTATTCTTGCCTGGAGAATTTCACAGACAGAGGACCATGGTGAGCTACAGTTCATGGGGTCACAAAGAGTCAGGCACAACAGAGCAACTAACACTTTTACTTCTCTAATAGTAGAACATATTTATATCTTTGCCAGAACAAAGTCAGAAAGGGAGCATTAGACCATGTTCCTGGTTAATTTATTTAATTCACACATGCATATGTATTATGCCTAGCCATTAGCAGAGTCCAAAGATAAGCGCTTTTATTTTTACTTCTTTGTTGTTCAGTCCCTCAGTCGTGTCTGACTCTGCGACACCATGGACTGCAGCATACCAGACTGCCCTGTCCTTCACCATCTCCTGGAGCTTGCTCAAACTCATGTCCATTGAGTCAGTGATGCCATCCAACCATCTCGTCCTCTGCCTCGCCCTTCTCCTGCTTCCAACCTTTCCCAGCATTAGGGTCTTTTGCAATGAGTCAGCTCTTTGCATCAGGTGGCCAAAATATTGGAGCTTCAGCTTCAGTATTGATCATTCAATTACAAATAAATATTCTTCCCCTCCCCAATTTTGTATTATAATCATTTCATCAGGTCATAAACACTCCTTTCTTTAATGAAGACTCTTGGTTATCAGTTCAGTTCAGTCGCTCATTCATGTCTGCAACCCCATGGACTGCAGCATGCCAGGCCTCCCTGTCCATCACCAGCTCCTGGAGCCTACTCAAACTCATGTCCATTGAGTCAGTGATGCCATCCAACCATCTCATTCTCTGTCGTTCCCTTCTCCTCCCACCCTCAATCTTTCCCAGCATCAGGGTCTTTTCCAGTGAGTAAATTTTTCGCATCAGGTGGCCAAAGTATTGGAGTTTCAGCTTCAGCATCAGTCTTTCCAATGAATATTCAGGACTGATTTCCTTTAGGCTGGACTGGTTGGATCTCCTTGTAGTCCAAGGAACTCTCAAGAGTATTCTCCAACACCACAGTTCAAAAGTATCAATTCTTCGGTGCTCAGCTTTCTTTATAGTCCAACTCTCACATACATACATGACTACTGGAAAATGCCAAGGAGTAAGCGTTTTTTAATTTCAAGGCCATAGTCACCATCTGTTGTGATTTTGGAGCCCCCCAAAATAAAGTCTCTCACCGTTTCCACTGTTTTCCCATCTATCTGCCATGAAGCGATGGGACCGGGTGCCATGATCTCAGTTTTCAAAAGTGCCAATTCTTCAGCGCTCAGCCTTCTGTTACTTCTTTAGGCTCATATTAAGAAATAAATCTAGACTTGAAAGTTGCATGTAAAATTATTCTTCAGGGTTAAAATTTTCACTTTTCACTGTAAATCAAATAGCAACATTACAAGAACACCCTGTCATTAATTTTAGTGCTGCAACATAGCAAATTAATACCCATTAATTAAAACTATTACTAGGTTGCCTGTAGTATAAATCCAAAACAATAATTGTTATTATAATTAAATTATACCTTATGTTCCCCACAGTGGTTTCATACTGGTAGAGTTTTCTTTTTCAGATCACTGCATCTGTGAAATACCTTGCATATTTTTTGAGAAAAGTTTAAATTATAAAATAGTGCATTCCAAAATCTGACATCCAAATGGCAGAGAATATTTAGCTAGGTAAGTACTTTTAATAAAAAGTACTTCCTGCCTAGTGATCTAATTTTGAACTTCCAGAAAATCAGTAACTCCAAAAAGTCAGTTTTGAAAACCCTTCCTCTTAGAGCTGAAATCAATGAATTTGAAAATAGGAAGTCATGGAGAAAAGTCAATGAAACCAACAACTAACTCTTCAAAAGATTAATAGAACTGAAAAGTCTTTGGCCAGACTAGTTTAGATTAAAAAGTCACAACTTACTAATATCTGAAATGAAATAAAGGACATAAATACAGATTCCATGAACATCAAAAGGATAATAAAGGAATAGTATGAGAAATTCTGTGTCCATAAATTTGATCATCTAGAGGAAATGAAGCGATTCCTTGAAAACACAATTTATATCTAATAAAGAATTTGAAACAATAATTCAAATATTTTAAATATATATATAATAATAACCTTCCAAAACAGAAAGCACCAAGTCCAAATGGCTTCACTGGTGAATTCTACAAAACATTTAAGGAAGAAATCATGCCAAATCTCCATAATCCCTTTTAGAAAATAAAATTAGAGGGAATACTTTATGCCTTATTCCATGAGGCCAATATTGCCACAATATAAAAAACAGTCACAGATACTACAAGGAAAAAAACCTACAGACCAATATTTCTCATGAACACAGATGCAAAATCCTCAACAAAACATTAGCAATCAAATCCAACAATGTACAAGAATAATTACACACTGCAAACAAGTGGAATTTGACCCAGGTATGCAGGGCTGGTTTAACATTCAAAAATCAATTTATATAATCCTTCATATCAACAAGCATAGATGCAGAAAAGCATCTGACGAAATCCAACACCTATCAATAGCAAAAACTGGTAAACTAGGAATAAAGGTGAAGTTCCTCAACTTGATAAAGAATATATACAAAAAGACTTACAGCTAACACTACACTTACTGATGAAAAATTCGAAGCTTTCCCACTAACATCAAGAACTAGGCAATGATTTTTCCTCTCACAACTCCTTTCCCACATCCTACACTGAAGCTTATTTAATACAATTAAACAAGAAAAGGAAATAAAAAAGATACAGATTGGGAAGGAAAAATCTGTCAGGATCATCTCTATAAAAAAATCTGAAAGAACAGAAAAAATAATTTCTGGAACTAAGAGGCGGCTATAACAAAGTCAAAGAATACAAGGTTAATATACAAAATCAATTTCCTTTCTATATACCAACAATTTACAAATGGAAATAAGGATCTGAAACACAATGCCATTTATATTTCAGTTCACCCACTCAGTCGTGTCCGACTCTTTGCCACCCCACAGAACACATCATGCCAAATCTCCCTGACCATCACCAACTCCCGAAGCCTACTCAAACTCATGTCCATTGAGTCAGTGATACCATCCAGCCATCTCATCCTCTGTTGTCCCCTTTCCCTCCTGCCCCCAATCCCTCCCAGCATCAGGGTTCTTTTCCAATGAGTCAGCTCTTCGCATCAGGTGGCCAAAGTATTGAAGTTTCAGCATCACCATCAGTCCTTCCAATGAACACTCAGGATGGATCTCCTTTAGAATGGACTGTTTGGATCTCCTTGCAGTCCAAGGGACTCTCAAGCATCTTCTCCAACATCACAGTTCAAAAGCATCAATTTTTTTGGCACTCAGCTTTCTTTATAGTCCAACTCTCACATTTATACATGATTATTGGAAAAACCATAGCCTTGACTAGGCAGACCTTTGTTGGCAAAGTAATGTCTCTGCTTTTTAATATACTGTCTAGGTTGGTCACCGCTTTCTTTCCAAGAAGTAAGTGTCTTTTATTTTTTTTAATTTTTTAATTTTTTTTAATTTTTTAATTTTTTTTAATTTATTTATTTTAATTGGAGGCTAATTACTTTACATCACTATTTTTTTGGTTTTGCCATACATTGACATGAATCTGTCCTGGGTGTACATGTGTTCCCCATCTTGAACCCCTCTCCCACCTCCCTCCCCATCCCATCCCTCTGGTTCATTTTAATTTCATGGTTGTAGTCACCATCTGCAGTGATTTTGGAGCCAAAAAAAAATTAAGTCTCTCTCTGTTTCCATTGTTTCCCCATCTATTTGCCATGAAGTGATGGGACTGGGTGCCATGATCTTAGTTTTCTGAATGTTGAGCTTTAAGCCAACATTTTCACTCTCCTCTTTCACTTTCATCAAGACGCTATTTAGTTCTTCACTTTCTGCCATAAGGGTGGTGTCATCTGCATATCTGAGGTTATTGATATTTCTCCCGGCAATCTTGATTCCAGCTTGTGCTTCCTCCAGCCCAGCGTTTCCCATGATGTACTCTGCATATAAGTTAAATAAGCAGGGTGACAATATACAGCCTTGACATACACCTTTTCTTATTTGGAACCAGTCTGTTGTTCCATGTCCAGTTCTGACTGTTGCTTCCTCACCTGCATACAGATTTCTCAAGAGGCAGATCAGGTGGTCTGGTAGTCCCATCTCTTTCAAAATTTTCCACAGTTTACTTTGATCCACTCAGTCAAAAACTTTGGCATAGTCAATAAGACAGATGTAGATGTTTTTTTTCGAACTCTCTTGGTTTTTCAATGATCCAGCAAATGTTGGCAATTTGATCTCTGATTCCTCTAACTTTTCTAAATCCAGCTTGAACATCTGGAAGTTCACGGTTCATGTACTGCTGAAGCCTGACTTGGAGAATTTGGAGCATTACTTTACTAGCCTGTGAGATGAGTGCAGTTGTGTGGTGGTTTGAGCATTCTTTGGCATTGCCTTTCTTTAGGATTGGAATGAAGACTGACCTTTTCCAGTCCTGTGGCCACTGCTGAGTTTTCCAAATTTGCTGGCATATTGAGTGCAGCACTTTCACAGCATCATCTTTTAGGATTTGAAATAGCTCAATTGGAATTCCATCACCTCCACTAGCTCTGCTTCTAGTGATGCTTCCTAAGGCCCACTTGCTTCACATCCCAGGATGTCTGGCTCTAGATGAGTGATCACACCATTGTGATTATCTGGATCGTGAAGATCTTTTTTGTATAGTTCTTCTGTGTATTCTTGCCACCTCTTCTTAATATCTTCAGCTTCTGTTAGGTCCATACCATTTCTTTATTGAGCCCATCTTTGCATGAAATGCTCCTTTGGTATCTCTATTTTTCTTGAAGAGATCTCTAGTCTTTCCCATTCTATTGTTTTCCTCTATTTCTTAGCATTGATCACTGAGAAGGCTTTCTTCTCTCTCCTTGCTATTCTTTGGAACTCTGCATTCAAATGAGTAAATCTTTCCTTTTCTCCTTTGCTTTTGGCTTCTCTTCTTTTCATGGCTATTTGTACGGCCTCCTCAGACAGCCATTTTGCTTTTTTGCATTTCTTTTTCTTGGGGATGGTCTTCATCCCAATCTCCTGTACAGTGTCATGAACCTCCACCCATAGTTCATCAGGAGCTCTATCATATCTGGCCCCTTAAATCTATTTCTCATTTCCACTGTATAATCATAAGGGATTTGATTTAGGTCATACCTGAATGGTCTAGTGGTTTTCCCTGCTTTCTTCAATTTAAGTCTGAATTTGGCAGTAAAGTGTTGGAGCAGTGAGCGGGAGAACAGCTAAGAGGTGATACCCACGACCAACGTAAGGAGCGTGGCTGAGCTTTGCTGGAGCAGCCATGAAGAGATACCCCATGTCCAAGGTAAGAGAAACCCCAGTAAGACTGTAGGCACTGAAAGAGGGCATCAGAGGGTGGACAGACTGAAACCACAATCCCAGAAATCTAACCAGTCTAATCACATGGACCTAGCCTTGTCTAACTCAATGAAACTAAGTCATGCCGTGTAGGGCCATCCAAGACGGATGGGTCATGGTGGAGATTTCTGACAGAATTTGGTCCACTGGAGAAGGGAATGGCAAACCACTTCAGTATTCTTGGCTTGAACACCCCATGAACAGTAAAAGGCAAAAAAATAGGACACTGAAAGATGAACTCCCCAGGTCATTAGGTGCCCAATATTGGAGATCAGTGGAGAACTAACTCCAGAAAGAATGAAGAGATGGAGCCAAAGCAAAAACAACAATTGGAGATCAGTGGAGAACTAACTCCAGAAAGAATGAAGAGATGGAGCCAAAGCAAAAACAACAATTGGAGATCAGTGGAGAACTAACTCCAGAAAGAATGAAGAGATGGAGCCAAGCAAAAACAACACCCAGTTGTGGATGTGACTGGTGATAGAAGCAAGGTCTGATGCTGTAAAGAGCAATAATGCGTAGGAACCTGGAATGTTAAGTCTAAGAATCAAGGGAAATTGGAAATGGTCAAACAGGAGATGGTGAGAGTGAATGTTGACACTTTAGGAATCAGTGAACTAAAATGGACTGGAATGGGTAAATTTAACTCAGATGACCATTATATTGACTACTGTGGGCAAGAATCCCTTAGAAGAAATGGAGTACCCATCATAGTCATCAAAAGACTCCGAAATGCAGTACTTGGAATGAATCTCAAAAACGACAGAATGATCTCTGTTAGTTTCCAAGGCGAACCATTGAATATCACGGTAATCCAAGTCTATGCCCCTACCAGTAATGCTGAAGAAGCTGAAGTTGAATGGTTCTATGAAGACCTACAAGACCTTTTAGAACTAACATCTAAAAAAGATGTCCTTTTCATTATAGGGGACTGGAATGCAGAAGGAGGAAGTTAAGAAACACCTGGAGTAAGGCAAATTTGACCTTGGAGCACGGAATGAAGCAGGGCAAAGGATAACAGAGTTTTGCCAAGAGAACGCACTGGTCATAGCAAACACCTTCTTCTAACAACACAAGAGAAGACTCTACACGTGGATTTCACCAGATGGCCAACACAAAAATCTGATTGATTATATTCTTTGCAGCCAAAAATGGAGAAGCTCTATACAGTCAGCAAAACAACACTAGGAGGTGACTGTGGCTCAGATCATGAACTCCTTATTGCCATTTATATTAGCGCCTAAAAATAAAAATACTCAGGTATAAATCTATCAAAATATGTATTAGATCTATTTGAGGAAGGGCTTCCCTAGTAGGTTAGATGGTAAAGAATCCACCTGCAATGCAGAAGACCTGGGTTCAAACCCTGGGTCATGAAGTCCCCTGGAGAAGGAAATAGTTACCCACTCCAGTATTCTTGCCTGCAGAATTCCATGGACAGAGAAGCCTGGTGGGCTACAGTCCACGAAGTCACAAACAGTCACACATGACTGAATGACTAAAACAACACAGTTTGACAAAAACTATAAGACTCTGATGAATGAAATCAAGGAAAAGCTAAATATCAATAAATGGAGAGATACTCCATGTTCATGGACAAAAATACTCAATATGGTCAAGGTTTCAATGTTTTCCAATTTGATCATAGATTCAAGGCAATCGCAGTCAAAAATTATTTTGTGGATATCACCAAATCTATTCTAAACTTTGTGTGATGAGGCAAAAGACACAGAATAGTCAACACAATATTGAAGAAGAACATGAAGAATTTGTATGATTGACACTACCTGATTTTAAGACTTACCATCAAGTTACAGCAGTCAAGACAGGATATTGGCAAAAGAACTGACAAATAGAAACAGAATAGAGAGCCCAGAAGTAGACCTAGAGAAATACAATCAATGGACCTTTGCCAAAGGAGCAAAGGCAACACAATAAAGATAGTCTTTTCAACAAATGGTACTGGAACAAATGGACTTCTGTAAGCAAAAACATGAATCCAGAAACAGACTTTCCACCTTTAAAAAATTAATTCAAAAGAGATCATAGATATAACTGTAAAGCACAAAGCTATAAAACTCCTTGAAGGTTACATAGGAGAAAATCTAGATAAAAGTGTGTTCTGCAAAGATTTTGCAAATACAAAGGCACAATCTGTGAAAAAAATTGATAAGCTGGACTTTATTAAAATTAAAATGGCTGCTCTGCAAAAGACACTGTCAACAGAAATAAAACACAAGCCAAAAGATAGGAGAAAATATTTGCAAAAGATACATCTGACAAAGGACTGTTAGCCAAATTATGCAAAGAACTCAAACTCAATAATAAGGAAACAAACAAATCCATTTAAAAATGGTCCAAAGGTGACTTTAACAGACATTTCACCATTGAAGACACACATATGACAAAGAAGCGTATGAAAAGATGCTCCATGTTATATGTCTTCAGAGAAATGCAAATTAAAACAACAAAAAGATACCACTGCACTCCTATGAAAATGGTTAAAATCTGGAACTCTAATGACACCAAATGATGGTGAGGATGTAGAGCAATAGAAACTCTCATTTATTGCTGGTGGGGATGCAGAACAGTGCAGCCTTTTTGGAAGACCATCTGGTCAAGTTTTTACAATACTCAACATATTCCTACCATGCAATGTAAAACCTCCCCCTTTTTACTCAAAATGGTTTAACACTCATGTCTAACTAAAACATGCACAAAAATGTTTATAGCAGCTTTAGCCATTCATCTCTAACATTTGGAAGTAACCAAGACATCCTTTAGTAGGGAATGGATAAACATACTGTAGTACATTCATACAGTGAAATATTAGTAACAAAAAGAAATGATCCATCAATCCATGAAAGGACACAGGAGAAACTTAAATGCCTATTACTAAGTGAAAGAAACCAGTCTTAAAAGCATGAGAAGTGTAACAGTCTAGCCACATGATATCCTAGAAAAACCAACAGTATGGAGCCACTAAAATGATGAGTGGCTGCCAGTGTTTAGATTGGAAGAGAAATGAATAGGAGCATGAGGGATTTTTTTTTAGAGCAGTAAAACTATTCTGTACAATAATGTAACACTGGATACATGAAATTATACATTTGTTCCACAGAATGTACAACAATAAGAATAAACCATAAAGTATGGACTTGAGATTATCACGTTAGTGTAGGTCCATCAATTATAAAAAATGTACCACTCTGAGAAGGATGGCAATAACAAAGGGGTTAAGCATGTGTGAGGGAAGGGGCTATTTGAGAAATCTCTGTACTTTCTGTTCAATTTTACATAAGCCTAAAATTGCTCTGAAAAGTAAAGTTTTTTGTTTTTTTTTTTAAAGGACAGGGGAGTTTTCTATTTATCAAGAATGCTGAGAATTCACTTAAAAATAAAAGCTATGATTGACCTATTTGGCCCACCCTCTGCTTATCCCGCAAGTCTGTTCTGTATATTTCCGTCACCATTGCTGCTCTGCAGTTCATCAATACCATCTCGCTAGATTCTGTATATATGCACTAATATATAGTATTTGTCTTTCTGTTTCTGACTTAATTTACTCTGTATAACAGGCTCTAGGTTCATCCACCTCATTAAGACTGAATCAAATGTGTTCCTTTTTATGGCTAATCCATTGTGTACATACACCACAGCTTCTTTATTCATTCATCCGTCAAGTGGGTGGGTGGTTCAAGAGGGAGAGAACATATGTATATCTATGGCTGATTCATGTTGCTATATGGCAAAATGTCAACACTATTGTAAAGCAATTATCCTCCAATTAAAAATAAATTTAATTTAAAAATAAAGGCTATATTTAAATAACTCACTGAGAAAAAAGATAACATTTCCATTGCTTTTTTTTTTTTTTTCTGTGTTATATATCCAGGAGCCTTTTTAGAAAACTTAGTTCCTGCTCTTAGCTTGGCAACTGAAAGAATCCAGTATATCACTTCATGGTTTTTAAATTATGCAAGATGGTGTGACTCTACCAACCTTCAGATGAATCAAATATCTGGAGAGAGAATGGTTCCAGTTTTCATGGATTGTCCTCTTCAGCACCCTAAGCAGCCAAAGATTTAAACCTGTTTGAGAGGTCAATTTTAATTATCTCAATTATTATTCACCCATGGCCACTTAAAAATCATATTTGATAAAAAGAACAGATTCCCAATGATGGGAGTGGTTCTAAAATTACAACTGGTGCCAGTTTAATGAACAACCTGTTTCTCGTACAGGATCAGCAATTTAAAAAAAAAAAAAGAACCACTATTTATCTTTATTTCTTCAGCTTCTATCACAATGCCTGATACATGGTAGGCATTTGATAAATGTTTGCTGAATTAAATTGATCACAAGTCTGAGAGAACTTTCTTAAATCTCCAAATCTAAGTTATATTTCAACCTTGACATATATTGAGCTTAAAACATTGAAACAGCCAAGCTCATCCTAACAGAAAATTCATGTGGTTTTAATGTCCATGGAGGTGGGGTAGGTGTGTGACAGTGGGACCCAGGAAAATATAGATAGAGAAGTGATATCTCACTAATGGGAAGGGACTGCCAACAAAGCATTTATTTCAGAAGACATTCTTGTTCCTGCTTAAATAGGGCATGTCGGTAAAATTTAACAGTCCACCATACTCAGATATTTTTCAGAAAGAATTCACAAATGGAAAGATTAGAAAATGTCTGTATTAGAAGTCACATCTCTAGATTTATCAACATTGTAAAATTCTGTGCAATAAAATTCAGGGGAGAAACAGACATAGTAGTTTTTCAGACACTGAAACTGCCCAAGGGACAATTCCCCACTTCTGCCCCTGAGATTCTGATTTGTGAGAGGATTTCACTTGAGTTCCACCAAACCAGAGTATTTGAGATACAATTTATGATACTCATGTACTTAAGGCAAATACACTGTTCTTCAGAGAAGGGAATGTACACTGCTTGGGGGCAGAAGCTGGGAAATCGCTGCAGTGGATGAAAACCTCAACGGTTCCTGAAAAGACCATCAACATGACCACCAGGGCTATACAGAAGTTTTCATATGAGTATCCTTGGCATCTGTATTGTGTTTTGTGGTTATTAAACTAGAATTAGAGACTTGGGAAGTGTAAAAGACACACATTCAGAAATCTGAAACCCTATCAAGATACTGTTTAGAAGGATGCACTTGGGAAACTCAGCTGTTGACTCACATTAGTATTGATATTACATTAAATATGTAGTTTAAAAAGATGTTAACTATCCATAGCTCATTAACTGGAGAATGTCCGTGCTTGCATATAAACCTGAAATGTCCACTTAAGGAGCAAAGTCTAATATTTCACAAACTTTATTCAAATTATTGAAATAGTCACAGAGCAATAAAATATGCAATTCTGAAGTGATGTCAGTATCACGAAGAAGGAAATGGCAACCCACTACAATATTCTTGACTGGAAAATCCATGGACAGAGGAGCCTGGAAGGCTACAGTCCATGGGGTTGCAAAAGAGTAGAACAAGACTTAGCAACTAAACAACAACAACAGTATCATGGCACTGATACTGAATCATTCCTTTTTTTAATTTTTTCCTCTCTCCTTTGATTCACAATGAATAGGACATCCATAACCGGGGAGAAAAGTACCTTTGCACAGCATGCATGGACATCCAAGAACTCCATCCGTCTGTGCACCCAAAGTGGGTGGACTGGACCATGGAGTAGGTAGCTAAGTGAGGGAAGTAGCAGAAGAGCTAGTGGCAGGAGGTAGTGACAGTAGAAAAGGAGGTGGCTATTCTGGCACAGAGCAAGTACAACTTTTCTGCCAGAAGAGATGGATGGTTGAAAGCAGTAAGTGGAAGTCTGCCCAGCCACATGTGTCCCAGCTGGAGGGACCAATTGCTCTCTTTAAGGAAAGACTCCAGCGAATGCAGAAAGAAAGGTAAGTGAATAGACAACTGAAGGAAAATTTCTCCTGCTGTCTGCCCTTGGAGGAAAGAGGATCACCCAAGGGCATCTGGGGCTCCCCTCAAATTGAGGCTATCTCTACCAGACCACAGGCATTCACAAAGCCCTGTGCTAACTATTCACATCTCACTCCCTCCCCATTTGCTACCATGCTTTGCTTTTGTCGTTGTTTTTGTTGTTTTTTAACTGTGTGAATTCCTAATCTTAGAAGCTGCTGGTTAACTTTGATTGTTGTTGTTAAGTCGCTCAGTCGTGTCTGACTCTTTGTGACCCTGTGGACTACAGCATGCCAGGCTCCTCTGCCCTCCACTACCTCTCAGAGTTTGCTCAGATTCATGTCCATTGAGTCTGTGATGCTATTTAACCATTTCTTTTGCCTTCAATCTTTCCCAGCATCAGGGTCTTCCCAGTTAATCAGCTCTTTGCCTCAGGTGGCCAAAGTACTGGAGCTTCAGCTTCAGCATCAGTCCTTCCAGTGACTACTCAGAGTTGATTTCCTTTGGGATTGATTGGTTTGATCCCCCTGTTTTCCAAGGGACTCTCAAGAGTCTTCTCCAGCACCACATTTCGAAAGCATCAGTTCTTCAGCACTCAGCCTTCTTTATGATCCAACTCTCACATCTGTACATAATTATTGGAAAATCAAAGTTTTGACTATATGGATGTTTGTCAGCAAAGATATCTCTGACTTCTGATACACTGTCTAGGTTTGTAATAGCTTTCCTTCCGAGGAGCAAGTGTGTTTTAATTTCATGACTGCAGGCACTGTCCACAGTGATTTTGGAGCCCAAGAAAAAAAAATCTATCACTTCTTCCACTTTTTCCCCCTCTATTTGCCATGAAGTGATAGGACAGGATTCCATGATCTTAGTTTTTTGAATGTTGAGTGTCAAGCCAGTTTTTTCACTCTCCTCTTTAATCCTCATCAAGAGGCTCTTCAGTTCCTCTTCACTTTCTGCCATTAGAGTAGGATCATCTGCATGTCTGAGGTTGTTGCTATTTCTCCCAGCAAACTTTCTTTTGTTGTTGTTTTCTTAACTGTGTGAATTCCCAATCTTAGAAACTGCTGGTTAACTTTGGTAGTGATTCATCCAGCCCAGCACTTCACATGATGTACTCTGCATCAGTTCAGTTCAGTTCAGTCGCTCAGTCGTGTCCGATTCTCCACGACCCCATGAATCACAGCACGCCAGGCCTCCCTGTCCATCACCAACTCCCGGAGTACACTCAAACTCATGTCCACAGAGTCGGTGATGACATCCAGCCATCTCATTCTCCGTCGTCCCCTTCTCCTCCCGCCCCCAACCTTTCCCAGCATCAGAGTCTTTTCCAGTGAGTCAACTCGTCGCATGAGGTGGCCAAAGTATTGGAGTTTCAGCTTCAGCATCAGTCCTTCCAATGAACACCCAGGACTGATCTCCTTTAGAATGGACTGGTTGGATCTCCTTGCAGTATAAGGGACTCTCAAGAGTCTTCTCCAACACCACAGTTCAAAAGCATCGATTCTTCGGCGATCAGCTTTCTTCACAGTCCAACTCTCACATCCATACATGACCACGGGAAAAACCATAGCCTTGACTAGACGGACCTTGGTTGGCAAAGTAATGTCTCTGCTTTTTAATATACTATCAAGGTTGGTCATAACTTTCCTTCCAAGGAGTGAGCGTCTTTTAATTTCATGGCTGCAATCAGCATCTGCAGTGATTTTGGAGCCCAAAAAAATAGAGTCTGACACTGTTTCCACTGTTTTTCCATCTATTTCCCATGAAGTGATGGGACCAGATGCCATGATCTTAGTTTTCTGAATGTTGAGCTTCAAGCCAACTTTTTCACTCTCCTCTTTCACTTTCATCAAGAGGCTTTTGAGTTCCTCTTCACTTTCTGCCATAAGGGTGGTGTCATCTGCATATCTGAGATTATTGATATTTCTCCCAGCAATCTTGATTCCAGCTTGTGCTTCTTCCAGCCCAGCGTTCTTCATGATGTACTCTGCATATAAGTTAAATAAGCAAGGTGACAATAATCAACCTTGACGTACACCTTTTCCTATTTGGAACCAGTCTGTTGTTCCATGTCCAGTTCTAACTGTTGCTTCCTGACCTGCATACAGGTTTCTCAAGAGGCAGGTCAGGTGGTCTGGGATTCCCATCTCTTTCATAATGCTCCACAGTTTATTGTGATCGACACAGTCAAAGGCTTTGGCATAGTCAATGAAGCAGAAATAGACGTTTTTCTGAAACTCTCTTGCTTTCTCCATGATCCAGCGGATGTTGGCAATTTGATCTCTGGTGCCTCTGCCTCTTCTAAAACCTGCTTGAACATCTGGGAGTTCACGATTTACATACTGCTGAAGCCTGGCTTGGAGAATTTTGAGCATGACTTTACTAGCGTGTGAGATGAGTGCAATTGTGCGGTAGTTTGAGCATTCTTTGGCATTGCCTGTCTTTGGGATTGGAATGAAGACTGACCTCTTCCAGTCCTGTGGCCACTGCTGAGTACTCTGCATAGAAGTTAAAGAAACAGGCTGACAATATACAGCCAGGTCCAGCTCTAACTGTTGCTTCTTGACCTGCATACAGGTTTCCCATGAGACAAGTAAGGTGGTCTAGTACTCCCATGTATTTAAGTATTTTCCAATTTGTTGTGATCTACACAGTCAAAGGCTTTAGTGTAGTCAGTAAAGCAGAAATAAGTGTTTTTCTGGAATTTCCTTGCTTTCTCCACAATCCAACAAATGTTGGCAACTTGATCTCTGGTTCCTCTGCCTCTTCCAGACTCAAGCTTGTACATCTGGAAGTTCTCAGTTCAAGAACTGCTGAAGCCTAACTTGAAGTATTTTAAGCATAACCTTACTAACATGTGAAATGAGAGCAACTGTGAGGCAGTTTGAATATTCTGTGGCATTGCCTCCTTTGGGACTGGAATGAAAACTGACCTTTTTCAGTCCTGTAGCCACTGCTGAGTTTTCCAAATTTGCTGGCATATTGAGTGCAGCACTTTCACAGCATCATCTCTGGTTAAGATAAACCAGAAATTTGTGCCATAATGCCACCTTCTGGAAAACAAAAGGAAATCTCCTAACTACCAACCTGCTGAATTCTTAGGATTAAAGAGTCTTACCTAAATAAAAAAAAAGGTGTTCCCTTTTTAACTTAGGGAAACATGGTAATACAATATCACAAAAGAGAAAATGACAATTTTCTAGCAACCAAACCCAAAGGTATGGAATATTGTCATCTAACTTATAAAGAATTTTAAATAGCTGCTATGATATAATTCAATGAACTACAAGAAAACTCATAAAGGCAACTCAGTGATATCAGAAGTAAAAATAACAAGCAGAACGAATATTTTACCAAAGAGATTAAAATTCTAAAAAGGAATCAGATTTCTAGAGCTGAGGAACTCAATAAATGAGATAAAGAATGCATTACAATGCATTAGAAATAAAGCAGATCAGAGAGAATTAGCAAGCTTAAAGACAGAATTATACAAATAATCCAGGTGGAAGAGGAAAGAGAACTATGGTTTTTAAAAAGTGTACCCTAAGAGAACCATCTGATTCCACTGGAAAGGCCAACATAAGAATAATGTTTATCCTAGAAAGAGAAGAAAGGGGTGAAAGAGCAGTTTATTTAAAGAAATAATAGTTGAGAAATTCCCAAACCTAGGGTACAGCTCAATATACAAATCCAGGAAGCTATCAGAATACCTTATTATCTCACCACAAAAAGTCCTCTTCCAAGACATACTTTAATAAAGTTGTCAAGGGTCAAAAATCAATCATAAATAAACAATTTTCGAGGCATCCAGGAAAAAAAAAAAGACATATTAGAAACTTCCATCTGAGACACCCTATCCAGTAAGGTTATTCTTCAGAATGAAGGAGAAATAAAGCCTTTCCCAGACAAAGTAAAGCTAAGAGAATTCACCACACCAGTAGTCCTGCCTTACAAGGAATGCTGAAAGGAACTCTTCAAGCTGAAACAAAAAGATCAAAGTATACAAAACTTTGATTAAGAAGAAATAGAATGCTGCAAATTATTTTAGGATAGCATGGTAAACTCTTAACTATAAGTGTTGAAGGAGAAGAGAGTTAAAAATAATTCCTTTGTGGCTGAGGCAGTAAAGAATCTGCCTGCAATGCAGTAGAACTGGGTTCAATCTGTGGGTTGAGATTGGAGAAGGAAATGGCAACCAACTCCAATATTCTTGCCTGGAGAATCCCATGGACAGAGGAGCCTGGCAGGCTACAGTCCATGAGGTCACAAAGAGTTGAACACGACTGACAGACTAACACTTTCACTTTTTCATAGATGCTACAACTTGGTAATGAAATTACAGCATAAAAAGAGATAATATCTGACAAGGATATTCCAAGAAAAGAAAATTAAATAATAATTAAATTATTATCTCTGATGAACACAGATGCAAGAATTCTCAACCAGATGTTAGTAAAACAAACTCAAGAACACATGAAAATTATTAAATTAAAAAAATCACTCCCTCAGAGAATTTTCCACTGGCAGGGTATAAGAAGGACCCCATCAAAAAGGGAGGACACTAGTTCTTCTCAAGGGTCGGTCACGCTCTCATTTCCCTTTTAATAAATTTCCTCTTCTTGCCTGACCAAAGAAAAGGAAAAGTCTTTGACAAAATACATGCACCCTTATGTTTATCACAGCACTACTCACAATAGTTAAGCTACGGAAACAACCCAAAGACCATCAATGGATGAATAGATAAAGTGGTATTCATGCACAATGGAATGCTATTCAGCCATGATAAGGGAAGATATCCTTCTATTTGCTACAACATAATGCTAAGGTGCTTCCTGGTAGCTCAGTTGCTAAAGAATCCACCTTCAATACAGAAGACCCCGGTTCAATTACTGGGTCAGGACGATCCCCTGGAGAAGGGGCAGGCTACCCACTCCAGTATTTTGGGGCTTCCTTGGTTTCTAGCTGGTAAAGAATCTGCCCACAATGGGGGAGACCTGGGTTTGATCCTTGGGTTGGGAAGATCCCCTGGAGAAGGCAATGGCACCCCACTCCAGTATTCTGCCCTGAAGAATTCCAAGGTCTGTATAGTCCATGGGGTCACAAAGAGTCAGACACAACTGAATGACTTTCACTTTCAGTGCTTAGGGGCTTCCCTGGTGGCTCAGATGGTAAAGAATCTGCCTGCAGCGCAAGAGACCCAGGTTCAATTCTTGGATTCCCTGGAGAAGGGAATGGCTACTCACTCCAATATTCTTACCTGGAGAATTCCACTGATAGAGGAGCCTGGCAGGCTACAGTCCATGGGGTCACAAAGAGTAGGACACGACTAAGTGACTAAAACTTTCACTTTTTTCAGTGCTAAGAGAGAAAGAGAAAGACAAGTACTGTATGATGTCATTATATGTGGAATCTAAAAAAGTGAAACCTGTAAAAAAAAATAAAATGGTTACTAGGGGATGGGCAGAGATAAGAGTGAAGGTGTTTAAGGGTACAAACTTGTATCAAGGCACAAATAAGCCATAGAGGTCTAATTAACAGTATAATGAATATAGACAATAGCATTGTAGTATAATTATCAGTTCAGTTCAGTTGCTCAGTCATGTCTGACTCTTTGTGACCCCATGGACTGCAGCACACCAGGCCTCCCTGTCCATCACCAACTCCCGGAGTTCACTCAAACTCATGTCCATCGAGTTGGTGATGCCATCCAACCATCTCATCCTCTGCTGTCCCCTTCTCCTCTCGCCCTCAATCTTTCCCAGCATCAGGGTCTTTTCAAATGAGTCAGTTCTTCGCATCAGGTGGCCAAAGTATTGGAGTTTCAGCTTCAACATCAGTCTTTCCAATGAATATTCAGGACTTATTTCCTTTAGGATGGACTGGTTAGATCTCCTTGCAGTCCAAGGGACTCTCTATATAATTAATAACATGATAATATCACTACCTTAGCAGTCATATTACAATATATAAATGTATTAAAGGAACACATTGTACACATATACTTACACCTTAAGCATATACAGCGTTAGCATGTCAAATTTATTCAATAAAGTAAGCATGCAATTTTCTTTTTCTGTTCATACACTGTTAATGTGAATTATCAAAATACTATAATTGTCATAAACTATATAGTTTCCTTCTATAAATGTGTCTATATAAGCAGCTTCATGGAGAGAGTACCTAATAAATATTTCTTCAGTGAATAATTTCTTTTAAAAATTTAGACACATCTTTCATCCCGCAAATTTCTCTATTTTCTTCACTGAAAATTGAAGACAAAATTACTTATTTTCTTCTGTACTATACAGCTGTACGACAATTCAAAATTGCTGCACAAATTTTTTAAAACCCTGTGATGAACATGAAAAGTTTCAGTTCAGTTCAGTTCAGTCACTCAGTCGTGTCTGACTCTTTGCAACCCCATGAACCGCAGCACACCAGGCTTCTCTGTCCATCACCAACTCTCGGAGTTTGCTCAAACTCATGTCTTTCAAGTCGGTGATGCCATCCAACCATCTCATCCTCTGTCATCCCCTTCTCCTCCTGCCTTCAATCTTTCCCAGCACCCAATGAGTCAGTTCTTCACATCAGGTGGCCAAAGTATTGAAGTTTCAGCTTCAGCATCAGTCCTTCCAATGAATATTCAGGACTGATTTCCTTTAGTATGGACTGGTTTGATTTCCTTGCAGTCCAAGGGACTCTCAAGAGTCTTCTCCAATACCACAGTTCAGAAGTATCAATTCTTCAGCACTCAGCTTTCTTTATGGTTCAACTTTCACATCCATACATGACTACTGGAAAAACCATGCTTTGACTAGATGGACTTTTGTTGGCAAAGCAATGTCTCTGCTTTTTAATATACTGTCTAGGTTGATCATAGCTTTTCTTCCAAGGAGTGAACATCTTTTAATTTCATGGCTGCAGTCACCATCTGCAGTGATTTTGGAACCCAAGAAAATAAAGAACTTAGATGTTCATTTATATTTATAGGAATGTTTCTTCTAAAATGCCATGTGACTTTAAAAACTTACAAAATTTAACAAAAATATAACACCTGGTACTATAATACTTGGTTCATAAATAGCCATTGTTACATCTTTAGGACAAGATTTAGATTACACAAGAATTAGTATGTTTTGTTGAATTTTGTAGCTTTATGCTGTTTGAAAGAGTGCTGCTGGAATCATCTTCATTTATATTACCTCCACCTTGCCCTTCTGTGTAATTCTCAAAATAGAAACAATCTTCATTTGAAAATTCAGATATTCTCTATGTGACAGCATGTGCATGTTGTCATGCCCTTGAGCTAGCTAGTCATAAAAACTTTCCAAAGATAATAACAGATTTTGTTGACAATAATAACCAGACTCCGAAATCCCTCCGCCCAGACTGGGGGCGGGGGTGGGGGTCAAGTTTGCAAGCCCAGTGGGAACTTCCTCCTGATGTCACAAGTTACTGGACACAGAGTCCATGGCTCCTACTCCCAGAGGCAGGTATGGCTCAAAGAAATTTAGACTCGTGGGTGTCAAGGAAATAACTGGACACCTCACTGAAGTGCAACGGCCACCTGGCCACCTGCATGTCCTTTGCCCTGATGCTCAGTGAGCCTTTTCCACCTGGATTAGATACTGCTTCAAGTATCAGGTAGACCCAATGAACCAGACTTGTGGAGAATGCCAATTTCACACTGCTTCCAGACACCTCTGTTTTAAGCTCCTCCTGAACTTGGAGCCTGACTGAGATCAGACTTGATCAAGATCTCCTTAGATGCAGTCATCTTGTCTAATAACACTTGCTGGAAGGTCTCTTCTTTGCTGCTTGTTGGTACTTGGTAGCTCTCTTGACACGACTTTTTCAAGCTCTCCCTTAGGACTTCACAGCAACTCTTAGAGCACGTAACATGCTTTTTAGCAAAGCCTTGGGCTAGAAATTATGTCAGAAATTTTGCTACTAAAAGAAAATAAGACACTCAAAATGAGCCAATGGATGCTTCCATAAACAAATCAGTGGCTGATAAAGAGTTCAGGGACAGTCACATGAAAATTCATTTTTATTAGATCATCTAAAATAAATAAATAAATATATATATATATATAATACATAGGGGAATTCTTCAGATCTTCCATATACTTTCAAGGTAGCATGTTTAAAATATATTAATTTCTCCATTTATTTGGTACTTACTGAGTACCAACAGCAGAGCAATGTAGGGACAAAGAAAGAAGATTCTGTTTTCAGGAAGTTTAAAATCTGATTAAGGAGGAAGACACTTATCCAACCATCTGTTCTATGAAGCAGATAAGAGCCTGAAAGCTAATACTTTTCATAATAGATGTTAAACTAATTACTTAAATGGATGGTGCATTTTGCTTTCTTTTCAAAGTGATGCAGTCAAAGCACCTGGTCAAGGATCAAGTTGCAGTCACTTCCTGGCTCCTCCCTTGGTCACAAAAAGCCACCCTTTCCTGTCATAGTAGCTGGAAAAGAGCAATCACAACACTGTCAAAACAGTGAAAGTTATAATAGACCTGGGAATCTTGCTGGATGTTTTGCGAAAGAGAATCATTCACTCTTTTACTTACCCAAAAATATATATTGAGAACCCACTGTCTTCCAGGACTTACCCCTGTGCTCTGGGGACCATGAAGTGGAAACAACAAAAAAGAAAAAGGAAGTCTCTGCTTTCTTGTAGCTTGGGTTGAAAGTGAAAGGGAAGTCGCTCAGTCGTGTCCGAGCCTACCAGGATCCTCAGTCCATGGGATTTTCCAGGCAAGAATACGGGAAGGAATATGCCATTTCCTTCTCCAGGGGATCTTCCAGACCCAGGGATCGAACCTGGGTCTCCCAAATTGTAGGCAGATGCTTTACCCTCTGAGCTACCAGGGTGAAGGGGTAAATAAATAAGTGATAAGGACCAAAGTCCAAATAGAAGAAAGCATTCTATCACTGTGGCTAGGAAGGTTGACCCTGGATATGGAGCTACCAAGCAGACTGCTGCCTGAGCATCAAGCCAACACTGGAAAGACAGTGTTGAAAGTTGAAGAGAGGCTGACACTGGCGGCATCACCTCACCTGGATCTAGTCTTGCCTGAAATGAAATGATGTGAACAATTCCCCTTTTTGTTTAAGTCATTTGCCAATACCCCAAATCCTTGACACTCCCACTTCTTATTACTCCACATATAATCAAACGACCATTAAGTTCTGAAAGTGTTCTTTATGTGCAGTGTCACTTTTTCATTCTCACCGCCATCCTCCCATTTCAGTCCTTCTTACACCTGTAAAATGAAGTAACAGCAGAAGGCCTCAGAATGGATCCCAGAGGAAGTAGTGAAAGAGGAAGACCCACTCTTTGGCCGACAAAATCCATGCAAGTCGGCCCAGGCAGTCACTCAGCATCACTTCATCTGAGAAAATGGGAGGCTCTGGCATGTGGATGCTGGGGGTTGGGAGGGAGGGTAAGGGAAGGTGGGTAACCCAGTCTTATTCCTAGGAAACCGGGATGGTGATTAATATACGACATATTCCTTTTCCTGTTCAAGCGCACAATAGTCTGCAGGGTGTATCTTCCCACTCCTGCCTCACCTTACAGCAAAATTCATGAGGAAAAGCATCTTTTTCTAGACAAACATGCAGCCTTTCTTCCAAAAACTGAATCCTATTACTATCACCTATAAGAAGAACAAGTGAAATCAGTCAATAGCAGTGCAAATCTCCCTAAGATCAGATTTTCAGGCTTCTTAGAAGAGATCAGTAGCTCATAATGACAAAGAATAGTAAATTATGATGATGAAACATTTATTCTTATAATCTGGAAAATTGATATTATGTTTCTTAACCTTGTACTAGAGTTCAAAATAGATCATTCAACTTTCTCTAATCTGTAACTGACTCTGAGATTTGTCAATTCTACTGTGTTCTATGCCCCAATTTTTTTTTTTCAGAAATGTTCCCTGTAAATTTAAGAATGCAAAAAGTAATTGGTGTTTGCTCCCTTAAACTCTCCTAAATATATCTAACTAAATTCTTCATATCCTCTTCAGTCCCCCAATTTTTTAACCCCTCACAGTGATGGAACAGTTCACACATAGAGAAGGATATGCTTGAAATGTCAAGCTCACAGGTTTTCTTATCAGAACGTCCATGAATCAAGACAGCATTGCAGAGAAGCTTAAGACTTACTCACACACAGCAGCTGGCTAGCTTGATGACATTACATAGCTATTTATTTTTTCTTTTTATGTTGTATTACTTTTAGTGTAGCAATCTCCTTATTCTCAAGTTTTTAAATATCAAAAACACAGCAAAAGTAAAGCTACATGACAAATCTTTAATTTTTATAATCTCCAAACATTCAAATAGATGTCAATAGATACATATTATTTTTCTTAAATTAGCAAAATCTGAGACATTTAAATATTAACAGTTGTTAAAATATTTTCTTCTATAATAGTTTTGATGAAAATGACCTTCTTTGACTTGAATCAAATTATTGAATTATTTTCTAATGCTAATTGGATTCCCTTTATTATATCTACTGGCCTTTAAATGAAAATCCTACCAGCCATCCCTTAGTACTATATTAACAGGAACCAGGACCTGAGAAGGCCTCAGAGGCAGGTTAAGTGCTGTTGGTTCTAAGGGTGACTGCATACCAATATCCTAGAACACAGAATATCTCAGACACATGGAGGCAATAGTTTCAACTGGATTCAACTGGGTCAGGACAGATGTCATTACATTTCTTGATTGCTCACATACTCAGAAATACTAAGTAAATAATATTTGCTTTTGCATGGTTCACTCCCACATAACTGGATTGTCACCTAAACCAATCTGTGCCTCTCTTATAACTATTGACAGTTTTTAATTCCATCAGCAGTTCTCTCTGCCCTACCAGAGAGAACTGTGTGTCTGTCCCCTAAGACAACAGGCATATCTGCACACGTAAGTATCATTCTGCCACTTCCCCACCAATTCATCATTCCTTATGTATTCATTCAGCTTAACCTTATCAAGCTCTTTGGTTGCCTGAGGATTTTAAAATGTTAAAATAAAAAAATTAATTACAACCTTGAGAGGTGCAGATGGCCCCTGATCTGTGTCTCAAGGCAGCAGGTCACTCCTGTATTCATCTAAACAGCAATATCATGCTTGCTTCTAAACTCCAGAGACACTTTCTATTGAGTCTTGAACACTGTAAGTAGTGAGATGATGCTGAAATGAGGATGTGGGAACACAAGGTCTAAGCCACAGCGTTACATGGCTACTGCTGCTGCTGCTGCTGCTAAGTCACTTCAGTCGTGCCCGATTCTGTGTGACCCCATACACGGCAGCCCACCAGGCTCCCCTGTCCCTGGGATTCTCCAGGCAAGAACACTGGGGTGGGTTGCCATTTCCTTCTCCAATGTGTGAAAGCGAAAAGTGAAAGTGAAGTCACTCAGTCGTGTCCGACCCTTAGCGACCCCACGGACTGCAGCCTACCAGGCCTCCATCCATGGGATTTTCTAGGCAAGAGTACTGGAGTGACTGAGGTTATTTAAACTGCCACAGATTCAAAATAAGGTGGAATCTTATTTGGAATAAGCCCCTTCCTCCCACAGTGGTCCAGTGAACATGCAGCATAAAAGTCCCTTCTCTTCAGGTGACAGCAACTAAGGCAAGTGATGGAACCACAAGTGATACCTTATCAAAGCCACATCTCAATAAAACTTGGGTGTGCATATATGCTCAGTTGCTCAGTCATGTCTGACTCTTTGTGACCCCGTGGACTGTAGCCCACCAAGCTCCTCTATCCGTGGGATTCTCTGGGCAAGAATACTGGAATGGGTTGCCATTTAGTCCTCCAGGGATCTTCCCGTCCCTGGGATCAAACTCATGTCTCCTGAGTCTCCTGCGTTGGAGGCAGATTCTTTACCACTGTGACACCTGGGAAGCCCTCAATAAAACTTAGGAACAGATAAATTTAAATATATGATACACCATTTATCATATCACTAAAGTGACACAACTGAAAATATTATATTTGCCAGTTAAAAAAGCAAAGATTTTTCATGTTTCTCTGCATAAGTTTAGTATAACTAACACATCCTCCATGAGGATCGTATCCTGGCATACTACTGAGTAAAAACTTAATAAAAATCAATATTCTTGTAGGATATACCTTTTTTTTTTTCATTTGTGATTAACAGCCTTGGAGGAATTGTTTTTTTTTAATTTGCCCATGAAATGGGTATATATTTTTAAATAAAAATTATTTAGTTTAAATTTAAAAGCTTTTAACTTCAAACTACTTAAAATGTCAAGTACTTTATGTTTCAATTCTATTTCAGATCAGTACATTGAAAATACCCATTACCTGGAAACTAAGCAGAATATTTTTATTGTTTATTGTGAGCCAGGCTCCCTATTTTATTATTAAAAAGGGAAGTTTCCAATGAACCAGAAAGAAAATTTATTTTAAAGCAACAACCAAACTAAGCATATTTATTATCACACAAGATTAAAGTTTTACCTGCCAGATATGTGCAATTTCTATGTCAAAGCAATATTTTCGAAAAGTTAAAAACACAACACCTACAAATATAGAACAAATGTATGCTAAAGATTTATAAACTCATTAATGCCTCGTCCAGTAAAAGAGTATTTCTAGAGGAAGGTTAGAATGAGATTGCTAGGTTACATAAAAGCTGATCAATGCTCTACAAGGAAATACAAACTTGTAGTTATCATGTGTACCTGATGGAAAAAGAAATCATCAATTGTAGTGTCCAAACTCTAATCAAATACTAAATGACCAAGTCAGACATAGGTGCATTCTTCTCGATACATAAACAATCATGTGGGTCTATTAAACAATTTTCCTGCATAATATCAAAAGAATATGCTATCATATTATCTTTATTTTTTTTATTTCATATTGGAGTACAGTTGATTTCCAATGTACTAATTCTTGTTTAACTTAAAAGTTGTATATAATTGTTCTTAGCACATTGACTTTAAAATTATGTCATAGAACTCAAACTGGGAAAAGCAAGTATGATACTTTGAAAGAATGTATTACACGTGGTCTAATGTTGTTCAGAAATGGGCAGACATAAGTAATTCAGTTTTTTAAAGTTATCCAATATTGTGCAACTGACTCTGAAAGCAATCAGTGCTACAGTGGGCCACAGGTGGCAAATGGAGTGGGAACACTTCAGAAGTTACTCTAAAGAACTCTAGATGTTGAAGTCAAGCTTTTAAGGGCTCTAAAATGTAAGTAGGGAAAAGATCTAGAGGTTAATTTCATATTTGCTTTTCAAGATTTAAATCAGAATTACAGGTAAACTCTGGCTCTATTAATTCCAACCTGTTTGAGCTCTTTTAAACTTTTATAAGTATACTTACACATTGAAATTCTGATTTTGGTTTAAAGGGAAAAATTCAAGTTAAAACTTGCTCAGTTAATTGAGATTTTTGTTACAGAGAATGTCCTTTATTTAGTACTTTTGAATGTTTGTTTATTTTTACAAATGGATTCCTGATTTGGTGGGCTTCCGTTGTGACTCTGTTGGTAAAGAATCTACCTTCAATGCAGGAGACGTGGGTTCAGTCCCTGGGCTGGGAAGATTCCCTGGAGAAGGGAAAGGCTACCCACTCCAGTATTCTGGCCTGGAGAATTCCATGGACTGTAGAGTTCATGGGGTCGCAAAAAGGTGGACATGACTGAGCGACTTTCCTTTCTTCCTTCCTTATTTGGTTGATTTACTCAAAGGAGCAGATTTTCTTGAGCTCCAGCCTTCTCCCCAAAATAGTTTTTCAGGTGTGGTTGGGTCACTGATAATCTGTCCTTAGAGTCATTATGATTGTTTGCTTAAAGAGTCTCCCCAAACTGCATAAGCTTCAGGCCCCCCAAAGCACAGCTCTTGCCTTGCCTGTCACTCCATGTTTATAGTCACATGGACTCAGTAAGGTTTTGTTTTTTTTTGTTTTTTTTCTTAGGAAAAAACTGCCACTGTTTTCCCTAAATTTTAAAAATATTCTGATCTCCGTATTTCTAGGAAGTTTATTCAAATATGATTTTTTTAAAGTCTGTTTACTAGTTTTTTGCTTCTTTCCAAAAAGACTGAGCTTCCATGATCATTTTCCTCAACACGTTTCACTACATCATGAATGGATTCCCTTTTCACTTGTTCCAGGGGCACGTCCTCTGATAGGCTCGCTTCCTAAATCAAGGAACATATTACAGATAGTCTAATGCCTTTCAGAAATGGGCAGTCACAAATAATTCAATCTAAATACGCAACCAAAATACTGACATTTTCCTATTCAGGTTATATCTCTTCTTCCTTCCCAAAGATAGGGAAATTCGTAAAGAAAGAGTAGATTCACAGGGATAATCCTGATTAATTTGGAGGAGCAGACTTACTTCAGAAAAACATTAAGCACACTATGAGACAAAAAGAAACCTGCACCAACTGAAACATTAGCAGGATTTTAGTCCATATTATCCAAGGTGAAAACTTCTTTATGGACTATATAGTCATGGCACACATAGCATTACTTGAGATTGATGGTGCTCACTTAAAGTATGTAGATGACGCTTAGCAAATAATTACACAGAATTGGTGCCCACTGAAATGACAAAGAGTTCTGAAAACAATATCCTCAAGAAGGCACATGTGATAAACACACTATTAGACATTCACCTAAATTCTTGTGATTGTAGCATTATGTTCGGTTCCTCCATGCTGCTTGCATTTACCTTTACACCAAATTCTTCAGGTTAATCATATTATTGGATTAAGATAATTCATACAATGGGTCTCGCTATTATACTATCTATATTATTTTTATTTCAAAATAATAATATTGTGTGATAATTTCTATTAGAGGAATATAATAATAAACTTTCATTAAAGATGATATGATAACACTTTAGCACATAAGGAAGCCAACCCTCCAATGAAGAAAGGACTCAAATCTGATACAATTCTTCAAACTGAGGTGCTAATACATTTGTTGCTTAGATCAAGCATTAGGTATCACATGAAGTTCACAGGTTTGTTTTCCACATTGGCCAGCAACCCTCAATCATGGGCAGAGACCTCTCACACATATGCAGGAGTTAAGAGATGAGATATTGATGGATAAAAACAAATCCTGATTACCACTCCTAAAACAGTCATTCACATTGTATGCCCCACCTGTCGTGGGCCAGAATATATCTTTTCCCCCTCTCATAACAAGGACACTTTTGACAGGGAAAGGAAACAAAATGAAGATTCTAGAGAAAACTGCAAGATGGAGTTGACTGGGTCATACTCATTAAATTGAATCCCTTCATCTATAAATGTCATCATTCATGTTAAATAATCACCATCAACAGCAGTTGAAATGTCTAACACAGGCTTCAATCCTTTTTCTTTTCAGTTCGGAGTAGGGTTAGGGAAGATAGCAACTTCTAGGAAAATAATTCAGCTGTAAATTAACTTCCAATTTTGTTGTTCCTTAATAGGAAAGACTGACCATTACTCCTCAAAGTGATATGTGATCCAGGAGACAGATTTACAGCACTAAATATGCAATCAAAATATTGATATTTTCTTATTCAGATTATACCTCTTCTTCTCCTCCCCCTTTCCCCAAAGATCTGGATATTCACAAAGAAATAGTAGATTGACAGGGATGATAATCCTAAACCAGAGAGCTACTGCATTCTTCCACTTGTGGCTCATAATGCAAAGTAAGCACTGTCTTCACAACATCTTCTCACAAACAGGACTCTAACTTGGGATCTATATTCTAACTCTCCTCTTTAAACAAGAGTACTAAATACATCGAAATAAAACAGAGGCTGAAAAGTTAAAACTAGCAATGATATTTGAAGAGTCAGCCAGAAATCCAGGTGGACTGAGCTGGGAGACACATCCAACTCAGAAAGGGATATCTGCCTGGCTATTCAGACACGGAGCACCTCAAAGCATGTGACTGTTACAAAGATGCTCAGTATGAAGAACATTATACCTCTGTGGATTTCGGGAGACAAAACACAAACAGAAAAAAGTAAATATACAAACAACTGATCTTGCCAGTATCTTGTAATCACAACTAAGGAAATAAGAAAGGCAGCACAGAACTCTGCTTATCTTTTAAGGGAAGGACTGTTGAAGCTGCTTCCTTTAAGTGAGAGTGACCTTCAGTGACTTTTTAATTGCACCTCAGCGTACTGCATTAAATTATTCTATAATTCTTTCATACTAGCAAATCATTCAGTTCTAGTCATTTTTAAGTTCTCAGCAAAGTGACAAAGTGACTGCAGGACCTACGGATTTCATGTAAATGCCCCCATTTTAGTTAACTCATGGAAGTTGTACACAAAGACAATTAAAATTGTGTCTGAAACACAGGGCAGTATTTGCTAACGCTCATTTTTAGGAGTGACTCACATAATATGGCATTAAATGAGCTAATACTAAATGATGACAGCACAAAAGTATCACAGACTGGGCATATATGGATGAATGTTGGAAGGGTAACTGTATTTGTACAAAATGTTTTTCACTTTAGTGCAAACTTCACTGTGAGGGCAGAGTTGTTTCCCCTCCCCCACTCCAGCTAAACCTGGATATCCAGAAACAAGGTCAGTTTCTAAACATGCCTACTAGCACTTTCTTGAAATGCATACTAGCTTACCTTACTCCCTACAATGATTTTTTAAAAATTCTTCAAGGGAATATGGTGTGGAAGGAGGGCATGGGGGCTTTCTTAAAATCCCTCAAGGAAAGAAAAGCCCTGTGATGGAGATTTTAATCTGAATAACACTTGGAAAACTTTTTCTGATTTTCAGATTAAAATGCCCCGAGGCCAGCTGAATCAATTTGGCTAGCATCTTCAGATCACTCACGGAGCTAGTTCAGAGCTGAGGGGTTAATACATCTTCACGGAACCAACAAAATCAGAAACACAACAGATCACAATATACAAGCATGTACACTTGCAAATGAACCTGAATGGCAGGTTTTCTTTTTCCTTTCAGCAAAAGCCATCTACCTTTGAAGGGTCTATCCTTACCGGAATTCTGACTATCCAGGTTTGCCATCTGAGCTCTGCTGCGGAGCCCGCCCGCCTATGCAGCGCCCGAATTCTTGGTACCCAATTCCGCAGAGCCCCAGCAGCAACCATCTATGCTAATGCAGGACCCGGCCAGGTCAGCCAGGGATTTTCCTTCTTACATAAATCCAACAAAATGCATTGGTATTAAAAAGAAATAAATGACCACACTGGCATGATCTTATCTCCTTCTTTCTCTCTCTGGTCTCTGTCCGCCTCAATATTCTTATGCTAATTTTAGGTTTTACTAGAACTTGAGCTTTCTCAATGAATATTCAAAACAACAGCACACAGACAAAATTCAGCTCACAGACAAAAAGTCAAATAGGCTTTGTGTTTCATAGACCTGCAACTGGGAAAACCACTGTAAACCGTCCTATCCAAGTGTTGGGACTTTGCGATGTTTTTTAAACGCCTCATTTTCAGAAACAGGCCAGCTAGTCCATTTGTAAAATTCGATTATTATTATTTTTTTCAATAACACGAATTCTAAGTTGTCAGCATAAGTTTTAAAAGATGCGCTGTACTCACAAGTATTCCCTGCTGCTAATGTACTCCAGGGCTGGGCAGACAAAAGAAAAAGCATCCTGAGAAAGGTTCCCGCGACGGGGTCCATGCTCAAAGTCTCCGGGGCTCCCCCACCCCAAAAACCCAAGGTGTCCAGGCAGGTGCTCTGAGCTGGGGTCTGCCTGCTCCCTCCCTCTCGGGGTCGCCAGCGCTTCCTCCTCAGCGCACTGCGAACCGGCGCAGCCGGCGGGGCGGGAGCCCCAACCTGCAGCCACACCCCCACCCCAAACCCCTCCCCACCGGCTCCAGCCGCGAAGCCAGCTCCGCGAGGCCCGGGCGCCCCTGGCGGTGGCGGGCGGAAGTGCGAGTCAGATCGTTGAAGGTCTTCAACCTGAACTCTCTACAGACGACGCTGGGGAGGTCGCTCTGGATCCAGGGTCCTAGCTCCTTCACCTGCAGGATTCTCACTGTCAACACCTGAGTGGCTCAATGGACTTCTGTCTAAGGAGACCGAGCTTCACCATGGTGATGATGCTTGAGCACGAACACTGATGCTAGGAAAAGTGTTTGTTGTTTTTTTTTAGTTGAAAAAAGGTAGGACAAGTAATCAGCTTTGAAGGAAATATCTACGTGTATTGAGAACTGATGTAAAAAAGACTGTTTTTGTTTTCTCAACTCATTTAATGAGTCGTATTTTTAAAAACCCTATTATAGTAATCATTTCAAAATATATAGAGTTATATATACAGTGTTATGTGTTATATGTCAAAACACATTTCAATAAAGGGGAAATAACAATTAAACAAATAATTTTAAAAACTACCCCACTTCTACTATAATGTCTTTGTTTTATTATGTGTTTTCCTACTTGGAGATTTGAGAGTTATGGTCTGCAGAAACAGAAAACTAAAAACTGGCACCCTGGGAGAAGGACTCTTATTCCAAACATCATCATGGAAGTGACCTTACATTAAGGAGGTAAATTCAATACACTTAACTGATGAATGAAGAGTTTTGTATCAACCTCTGTATACTGTGTGTGTATTGCTTTTCACTCAAATTCTTCAATAACAATTCCCAAAAGCATCATACTGAAAAGTAAAGCAATATAAAAGGCATCACAAATAAATAAAGATTTCATAGTATACAGATAGAGGGCTGTTGTTCCATGGAGTCAGAAGGATTTCAACATCCATGACTTTGAAATAAGCCTGGCGGCCTCCTCTATTTTCTGAAGAAGCTGCCAGCAGGTGTAAATGAAGGCAGTGTAAGCATAGCATCACTAGGGTCAATACTCTCCTAAAACTGTGATCAGACTCATAGTAATGTGCTGAGACTTATGAACAGGCTCCAGGCATTCTTGCGCCATCCAAAGTGATCGGAACATGAAAGGAACTTTAGCTCTGAGCAGGGCATTATATGCCTGAACACAAAGCAGAGAAGGTATTTCTATTATTTCTATTCTGCAACCTGAGTAAAAACCAAAAACAGGAATAGAAAATGAAAATAACTTGGCAAGGTCACAAGAGTTTACAAGTAGAACTTCTGAGAATTTGCCCAAGTATGGAGATTCTGAACTCAACTTTCTAGATTTTCCATTCATATTCAGGGCCCCTGGGAATCATGAACTCTTCCAACCCACCCAGCCACCCCATTAATCAACAGGCCTGACAGCAAATCTTGCTGGAAGGGTGCGTTTAGAATCTTGAAAAAAGCCACAAGCAGTAGAATGACCTGCATTCATTAAACACACGTATTTTCAGTACTTGCTACATATCCCAGGACCTGAATATTTTATTTCTAATTTTAAAATAAAGTAATGATTTACATTAAGTGTTCATTATTTTTTAAAGCCTATACACCAGTCTGTGTGTTTGTGTGTGTGTGTGTGATCTAAATAGATGGTCACAGAATTCCTTTGAAGTAAATGTTATATGCCCATTTAATGAATAGGCAGACTAACTTCAGAGAGTTTAAAGGATGTGTCACAAAGCAAGCCAGACTTAGATCTGAAACCCCTTCTCATGGGCCCTAAGGTGTCTGAAACAGAAAACTTGTCACCTGTGAAAACTGTTTAATCTTTTAACAGGAAATCCATTTAAAATGGCTTAGTAGGCACCTCAATAATTGATGTCAATTAAAACCAAAAAGGGCAATGCTGCAAAATTACTTGAGCAGACATTCAGGATGGAGTTTCACAAATAAGAGATGAAACACAACATGCAAGAGATTGAGACTTGCAGGCAGATGCCCATGTGCAGTGTACAACATTGATCTCTGGACAGACATCAGCACTGGAGCCATTGCATGACCTTCTAAGACAAGGGCAGCCCTAAGTGAGGAAGGTTGAAAGCAGCTTCCAAAGCAGGGACTTGCTAGCAGACAGCTGATGTAAAACTCCTGGTTTTACCCTTTAAAGTTGCCTTCTTTAGTCGGGTTTCCCCAGTGGCTCTAACATAAAGAATCAGTCTGCAATGCAGGAGACTCGGCTTTGATTCCTAGGTCAGGAAGGTCCACTGGAGAAAGGAATGGCAATCTACTACAGTGTTCTTGCCTAGAGAATCCCACAGGCAGAAGATCCTGGCGGGCTACAGTCCATGGGGTCCCAAAGGGTGGTACACAACTAAGCAACTAACACTTTCTTTAGTTGGAGACTTTGTGGCTTCACTTTTCTTATTTGTAAAATGGTGATGATAACATACAGCCATTGTGAAATTACAGATATGAAACCCCCACAAAGTGCTGCAGCCTATTGAGCATTCCATATACCAGCCACACAGCTGCCCTAGGAGTTGATACCCTCCTGTGAGACCCTCACAGCAGCTCAACACCTGTGATCCTCAGCTTCGTTGTCTGTTGCATAAGATAATAGAAGTCTTACCAACAGAGGACTGATCCAAGGGTTACAGGAGAAAATGGAATATCAAGTACTTAACACCATGTGCATTCATAGGCACCTGGATCAGGTAGAGCTATGGGCACAGAGGAGAAAGGATGGCTAACAGAACCACCAAGTTCTCCACACTAAATCCCCACAGGTCAGGGATAGTCTGCCACATTCCCTGACCACTTTCCATAGCACTTTGTTCTTTTATATAAGAAGGTTGATAGATAATCAACAAGGACCTACTGTATAGCACAGGGAACGCTACTCAACATTCTGTAATAACCTATATGGGTAAAGAATCTGAAAAAAAATGAATATATGTATATATAACTGAATCACATTCCGGTACACCTGAAACTAACATGGCTCCAATATAATATTAAATTAAATGCTTTAAAAAATTGGAAAAAAGATGAAGAAGATGTGTAGACAGAATCTTGCACATTTCTGTAAGTGATGATTCAAACTCTAAAACTCATAGGTGTATGTGTATGTGTGACTGCAGAGTTCACACCAAACAAAAAAGAGGACTTGAAATAGGCAAGAATCACAAAACAGAAGACAAGAAATCAACTGCAGATGTTCAGAAGTGTGTGGACTCTCACATGTGTAAAAGCAGACAGGCTGCCTAGGAAAGTATAGTTTAACTGAAACTACACCGGTAGCCGGAGAAGGCAATGGCAAGCCACTCCAGTACTCTTGCCTGGAAAAATCCCATGGACGGAGGAGCCTGGTAGGCTTCAGTCCATGGGGTCGCTACGAGTCAGACATGACTGAGCGACTTCACTTTCACTTTTCACTTTCACACATTGGAGAAGGAAATGGCAACCCATTCCAGTGTTCTTGCCTGGAGAATCCCAGGGACGGGGGAGCCTGGTGGGCTGCCGTCAATGGGGTCACACATAGTCGGACACGACTGAAGTGACTTAACAGCAACACCGGTAGCAGTTCCTGACTAAAGTCTTCTGGTTTCCTGTTTCCTGCTCACTGGGAGCAGTCTGTGAACTCAGGATTCCCTACCCTGAGAGGAGGAAAGATCAGCTTGCCCCACCCGAATAAATTCCTTTCTCAGTGATCTCCATAGATCAAACATGACTCCATTCATTTTTCTTCTTCATTCAATAGTTTTCCCCCTATAAATTATTTCTGCATGTTTTATTTAAATCTGAAAATATATTTAGCTTTACTCTGGTAATGGGAACAGTTTTGTCATTAAATCCTCTGAAAGTTAGGATACTGTGAATAAAATATAATAGTATTTCTATTAGGAGTAATTTTTCCCATAAGCCCCCAAGCAACAAAACCTGAAGAACAAAAATTGAGAGACAGACTCCAGTGAGAATAAATGTCACATGCACAATATAAAACACACAGTGCACAGCATCTTTGCAGGTTCTCTCCGATGAGCTGTGTTCTCTATAATTAGTCCTTGGAAGCCTAGGTTTTAACAACCAAAGGATAATGCATCTAATTATGTAAATCTCAGTTACAGGAATTATCAACCTCATATTGTTACCCAAAAAACTGGGTCTGCCTGTTGGTGGATATTGAGCTTAAAAAATACAACCAAGGCAAAGAGTGGAAGAAAGAAAGATTTATTACTTGCAGCAAGTAAGTAGAACACCAGCAACAGGTCCCAAAGCAATGTCTCCCTGAACAGCAAAACTGGGGAAGTTTTATATTAAGGGTATGTGGGTATTCATAAAGAGGCTTGGGAGGTAGGCAGAGTCCAGCCTTTAGTTGACTGAAATCCCGAGGGTCAGAAAAAGTCAACACTATCATCTCTTAGGTTCCACTTGACCAGATGGCTGAGTACTTCAAGCTAATCTTTACCACTGAAACAGAACTGGGAATCTTTAAAACTGATATTATCTTTGCTATTTTTACTTGTCTTACCTGATAACAGTCTGAATTCTTTTTTCCACTTAAGATCCTTAATTACTGAGACCTGTTCAAGGGCAAGTATTGTGGCCACACTTTGATCAGAAAATGACTTGGACCAAAAATGGCTTCTCTTTTGTCAAGAAAGCTATGCCATCACGAACCCCCTACCTTATCTGCTTACAATATTTCTTTACAGTTCAGCCTTCTTCAATCTAGTAAGACTTTGGAGGACTAACACTGGTATCTAAGATAGATACCGTCTTCTCTTTTGGCTCAGCAGTAAAGAATCCTGTAGCCCAGGAGATGTGGATTCGATCCCTGGGTCGGGAATATCCCCGGAGAAGGGCATGGCAATCCACTCCAGTATTCTTGCCTGGAGAATCCCATGGACAAGAGGAGCCTGGTGGGCTACAGTCCATGGGGTTGTAAGGAGTTGGACACGGCTGGAACGACTAGCACATCTAAGATAGATACTGGTGTCTAAGATAGGAAAATCGCAGCTAAGATCTTAAAGTGTAAAAGCAATACTTCTCAGTATTTCCAAAAGTGCTTAATAAACATTTCATATGATTGCACACAGACAAACAACACAGATACTTTTCCTGACATTCTGGTACAAATAGAATCAGAGAAACATAAAATTAAAATGAAATACAGAGTCAGCTAGCCAGCATTCCACCCAAATCAATCACCACAGTCTCCAATATCATCTTGCACACAT
The DNA here is from genome assembly GCF_049115385.1 of Moschus berezovskii. Taxonomy (NCBI): domain Eukaryota; kingdom Metazoa; phylum Chordata; class Mammalia; order Artiodactyla; family Moschidae; genus Moschus; species Moschus berezovskii. The sequence goes on along the minus strand of NC_142466.1, from coordinate 73,087,536 downwards.
GCCCACTGATGGCAGTAGCTAAGGTGCAAACATGTAAAGAGAAGGGAGGTTCTAGAACTTCCTTCAGTCACATCACAAAGAAGGATAAATTCACAGAAGCAACAACATGAGTGCCCAGGGAAAAATATCCTTTTTATTCAATTTTTTAAAAGTTAGGATATACTCTTTCAACAAAATTTCTAATTTTAAGAAAGTCATAAGGGTAACAGTTTTTCTTTATTTCTATTGGGAAGGAATAGGGGTACAGAGTTGAGTGTATCCTTCAAAGTTCTTTTCTAATTTAAAATCAAAATAGACATCTGATCTTGATATAAGAACTTTTCTATTGTGGTATAATTGACATCAGTTCGGTTCAGTTCAGTCGCTCAGTCGTGTCCGTCTCTCCACGACCCCATGAATCACAGCACGCCAGGCCTCCCTGTCCATCACCAACTCCTAGAGTTCACTCATACTCATGTCCACAGTCGGTGATGACATCCAGCCATCTCGTTCTCTGACGTCCCCTTCTCCTCCAGCCCCCAACCTTTCCCAGCATCAGAGTCTTTTCCAGTGGAGTCAACTCGTCGCGTGAGGTGGCCAAAGTATTGCAGTTTCAGCTTTAGCATCAGTCCTTCCAATGAACACCCAGGATTGATCTCCTTTAGAATGGACTGGTTGGATCTCCTTGCAGTCCAAGGGACTCTCAAGAGTCTTCTCCAACACCACAGTTCAAAAGCATCAATTCTTCGGCGATCAGCTTTCTTCACAGTCCAACTCTCACATCCATACATGACCACAGGAAAAACCATTGCCTTGACTAGACGGACCTTTGTTGGCAAAGTAATGTCTCTGCTTTTTAATATACTATCAAGGTTGGTCATAACTTTCCTTCCAAGGAGTGAGCGTCTTTTAATTTCATGGCTGCAATCAGCATCTGCAGTGATTTTGGAGCCCCAAAAAATAAAGTCTGACACTGTTTCCACTGTTTCCCCATCTATTTCCCATGAAGTGATGGGACCAGATGCCATGATCTTCGTTTTCTGAACGTTGAGCTTCAAGCCAACCTTTTCACTCTCCTCTTTCACTTTCATCAAGAGGCTTTTGAGTTCCTCTTCACTTTCTGCCATAAGGGTGGTGTCATCTGCATATCTGAGGTGATTGATATTTCTCCCAGCAATCTTGATTCCTGCTTGTGCTTCTTCCAGCCCAGCGTTCCTCATGATGTACTCTGCATATAAGTTAAATAAGCAAGGTGACAATATACAGCCTTGACGTACTCCTTTTCCTATACATGGAACAACAGACTGGTTCCAAATAGGAAAAGGAGTACGTCAAGGCTGTATAATTGACATAGAACACTATATTAGTCTCAGACATACAATTTAATCATTTCATATTTGTATATATTGCAAAATAATCATCACAGTAAGTCTAGTTAACACGCATCACCATACAGTCATAGATTTTTTTCTTGTGATGAGAACTTTTAAGATTTACTCTCAGCAACTTTTAAATATGCAATACAATATTGTTAACTATATTCACCATGCTATTCCTTACAGCCCCATGTCTTATTTATTCATAACTAGAAATGCATACCTTTTGAACCCCCTCTACTCATGTCACCTACTTCCCAACCCCACACCCCAACCTCTGCCACATATCCTTTGGAGTTCGTGTTTCCCTCTTTTTTCCTGTATAAATACACAGAAGTAAAATTGCTGTATCATTTGGTATTCTCATTTTCAATGTCTTGAGGAAACTTCATATGAGTTTCCATAGTAGTTGCACCAATCTGTGTTCCCACCAAGAGTATATGAGTGTTCCCTTCTCTCCACATCCTTGTCAACACTTGTTATTTCTTATCTTTGGAAGATGGTCATACTAACAGGTGTGAGGTGATAGCTTATTGTGGTTTTGATTTGTATCTCCCTGATGACTGGTGATTGAGCAACTTTTGCTATACATGTTGGTCATCTATATGTGTTCTTTGGAAAAATGTCTATCTAGATCCTCTGCCCATTTTTAATTAGATTGTCTGTTTGTTACTGAGTTGTGTGAGATCTTACTGTATATTAGATATTAGCCCATTATCAGATACATTATTTGCAAATATTTCCCCCACTCAGCTGGCTGCCTTTTCATTGTGTTGATGGCTTCCTTCACTGTACAAAAGCTTCTTAGTTTGATGTAGTGTCACTTGTTTATTTGTACTTTTATTGCCTTTGCTTTTGGCATCATATATATAAAACCATGGCCAAGACTAATGTGCAGGAGCTTGCTGTGTATGTTTTATTCTACGAGTCTAATGATTACAGGTCTTACATTCAAGTTTTTATTCCATTAAGTTATTTTTTATGTATGATGTAAGACAGTAGCCCGGTTTTATTCTTTAGGGTGTGGCTGTCCAGTTCTCCCAACACCATTTATTGAAGAGATTGTCCTTTCCCATTGCATATTCTTGGCTCCTTTGTGATAAATGACTATATCTGTGTGGATTTGTTCTGGGGCTCTCGATTCTGTTCCCTTAATCAATGTGCCTGTTTTTATACCAATACCATACCATAGCTTTGTAATACAATTTAAAATCAAGAAGCATGATACCTCCAGATTTGTTCTCTCTTAAGATTGCTTTGGTTATTTGGATCTTTTGTGGCTCCTTACATATTTTAGCATTTTTTTTTTTTTGCTCTATTTCTGTGAAAATTACCATTGGAATTTTGAGAGGAACTGAATTGAATCTGTAGATTGCTTTGGGTAGTATGAACATTTTAACAATAATTCTTCTGATCTATGAGCCACAGAATATTGTTCCATTTATTTCTGTGTTCTTCAATTGCTTTCATCAATGTCATAGATTTCAGAGTACAGGTCTTTCACCTCCATGGTTAAATTTATTCATAGGTATTTTTATGATGCAATGCTTAATTTTTTTTCTAATAGTTCATTATTAGTGTATAAGAATGCAATCAACTTTTATATATTGATTTTGTAGTCTGCAACTACAGTTGTATATTAGTTCTAAGAACTTTTTGGTAGAGTATTTAGGATTTTGTATCTATAATAACAACATCTGCAAATATTGAGAATGCTACCTTTTCCTTTCTAACTGGATGCCTTTGATTTCTTGCTGAGTTACTCTGAGTAGGACTTCTAATACTATATTGAATAAAAGTGGCATCTGTGGCCATCCCTCTCTTGTTCCTGATATCAGAGGAAAAACTTTCATTGAGCATAATGTCAGTAAAGGGCTTATCATATAGGGCCTTCATTGTTTTATATCCCATCTGAATATTTTCCACCTGACAACTTCACTTACTCCCCATTTTCACTTAAAATTGTATCAGAAACTTTGAAACATCTTGCTTTCTTTATATTTCATCTTGGTTTAGATAATAGAAATGTTTAACATTTTTCTAATTTAGTTCAAATAATCGCTGCATAATTCAAGTATATTCAAAAGCAAATAGACTCTAACTTATAATAGCAAGTTCTGATATAAATGCCACTAGATGATACTCTGAGTATGTGACATGAGCTGGATGACTTTTTAATTACAGGAATTTGTAGCTTTTGCAAAGATAACTACTTTTTAAAATGATTTCCTAGATGTTTTTGTCTTATCACAGAAAAACATGCTTGTATGTACAAGTATAATTGGCAAAGAGAAGTGTTAATAACAACTCCCCCCCACACACACACATACAATTCCATTGCTCTATTGTTCTGTCAGTGACATAATGATGATAACTGTCTGTCTTCATGTCCATACACACATTTATAGGATTAGGTTCATTTTCCTTGTATTGTGATTACAAAATGATATTATTCCTCAGTTTAAACTAGGTTAAAATTTTGCATTTCCATTTTTCATTTCCATAAAGTGATTTCATGTGTGGGAAATGAAATACTATTTTTGCCTGTCAGTCTAAAACCACTTTAAATCCTATATTGGTCTCCTATGGTAAACCTTTAAGACTTCTTTTTTTTCTGGTAACATTTTCTACATGGTGGATTATATTAGTTACATTAATTAAGTAGCAAACGCCCACCTACCTTATTGAGGTGGATATGCTTTTAATCCACAAACAGATCAAAAGAAAGAAATGATTATATTATTAGAGTTAAAAAACAAAATGTGGTAGCTCTAGTTGATTTTTTTTTAAAAGAATGATTTAAAAGCAGTACCTTGAAGTGGGAATCTAAAGTCACTCCTTTATTTGGAGGTTTAAGTAACTGTACCTGCCAGGAAATAGACCAGAGCCTTGCTTCTCACTTACCACTCCCTTTCATGTGTTCCAATTACAGGGAAGGTTAATGGTGCTGAACAACCCAGGTATGAAGGCACCTTTCATTATCTTCCCTGTCAGGAAGTCCCCAGAGCCCATTAGCCTTCCCTCCGTGTTTATGGGGAAAGACACAATGTTCTCTCACACCCCAGAGAGCGTGAGAACTGACTTCTCACAGTCTAACAGACTTTTACCAATGTTTTCTGGAAAACAATTTTGCCTGTTTCAGAACCAGCCTGGAATGTAATTTGAACTTGAATACCAATATCATTTAGAATGACTGAAATAATACCTTAATCTTATGAGATCAGCAAACTACTTTGTATAGTAACATTTTTCTAAAATTTAGCTTTAACTGTGTTTATTAATCAAGCAAGCACAAAGTATACAAGTAGAATTTTTCTTTGAATTGTTTATGTTGAATGAATTGAAATAATTGGGATGTTAAAGAATGAGAGAATAGTAGTGAACCTATATGCATGCATGCTAAGTTGCTTCAGTCGTGTCTGACTCTTTGCAACCCTATGACTGTAGCCCACCAGGCTCCAGACTCCATGGGGATTCTCCAGGCAAGAATACTGGAGTGGATTGCCATGCCCTCATCCAGGGAATATGGATTCCAGACCTAGGGATTGAACCTGGGTCTCTTATGTTTCCTTCATTGGCAGGTGGGTTCTTTACCACTCGTGCTACCTGGGAAGCCCAAGGAGCATATATGCACTAAAGCATTTACTCTGTACTAGGTAGGTTCTCTTTTGTATCATATCATAATGCCACCAAACACTAAAATTTAAAACAATCTATAGGTGTTCTTTATGACTCCTTTTCTCTAAATATTGTCTTCCATGTAGACTCCATCAGGATTCACCTTATCTAGAAACAATAGGTAACCTATGAACAGGGAAGATGTTCAGGGAATGGAAATAAAGTTCAGGCTCCACCAAACGTCTCTTGCCAGGTTCAGATGTGCTTGTATTTCAGTTCAGTTCAGTTCAGTTCAGTTCAGTCGCTCAGTCGTGTCCGACTCTCCGCGACCCCATGAATCACAGCACGCCAGGCCTCCCTGTCCATCACCAACCCCTGGAGTACACTCAAACTCATGTCCATCGAGTCGGTGATGCCATCCAGCCATCTCATTCTCCGTCATCCCCTTCTCCTCCCACCCCCAACCTTTCCCAGCACCACAGTCTTTTCCAGTGAGTCAACTCGTCGCATGAGGTGGCCAAAGTATTGCAGTTTTAGCTTTAGCATCAGTCCCTCCAATGAACATCCAGGGTTGATCTCCTTTAGAATGGACTGGTTGGATCTCCTTGCAGTATAAGGGACTCTCAAGAGTCTTCTCCAGCACCACAGTTCAAAAGCATCGATTCTTCGGCGATCAGCTTTCTTCACAGTCCAACTCTCACATCCATACATGACCACGGGAAAAACCATAGCCTTGACTAGACGGACCTTGGTTGGCAAAGTAATGTCTCTGCTTTTTAATATACTATCAAGGTTGGTCATAACTTTCCTTCCAAGGAGCAAGCGTCTTTTAATTTCATGGCTGCAATCAGCATCTGCAGTGATTTTGGAGCCCAAAAAAATAAAGTCTGACACTGTTTCCACTGTTTTTCCATCTATTTGCCATGAAGTGATGGGACCAGATGCCATGATCTTTGTTTTCTGAATGTTGAGCTTCAAGCCAACCTTTTCACTCTCCTCTTTCACTTTCATCAAGAGGCTTTTGAGTTCCTCTTCACTTTCTGCCATAAGGGTAGTGTCATCTGCATATCTGAGGTTATTGATATTTCTCCCAGCAATCTTGATTCCAGCTTGTGCTTCTTCCAGCCCAGCGTTCCTCATGATGTACTCTGCATATAAGTCAAATAAGCAAGGTGACAATATACAACCTTGACATACACCTTTTCCTATTTGGAACCAGTCTGTTGTTCCATGTACAGTTCTAACAGTTGCTTCCTGACCTGCATACAGGTTTCTCAAGAGGCAGGTTAGGTGGTCTGGGATTCCCATCTCTTTCAGAATGTTCCACAGTTTATTGTGATCCACACAGTCAAAGGCTTTGGCATAGTCAATGAAGCAGAAATAGATGTTTTTCTGAAACTCTCTTGCTTTCTCCATGATCCAGCGGATGTTGGCAATTTGATCTCTGGTGCCTCTGCCTTTTCTAAAACCTGCTTGAACATCTGGGAGTTCACGGTTTACATACTGCTGAAGCCTGGCTTGGAGAATTTTGAGCATGACTTTATTAGCGTGTGAGATGAGTGCAATTGTCCGGTAGTTTGAGCATTCTTTGGCATTGCCTTTCTTGGCTTGTATTTAGCCTGAGACAAAAACTTTGCTCCTTTTACTCATTAATGTTCCTAACCTGCGACAAAGGCAATTGTAGGAAAGACAGTGTGGCCCTAAATTTTCCCTCATCCATTCTCTAGAACTTCCATTTTCCAGAGAAGACTGTGATCTAGAAAAAGACATCAAACTCCAGATCAACGTGGGATATGTGGAAACATGACCATTGGGATGGGGTTGCCAGATAAATACACCATGCCCAGATAAGCTTGAATTTCATATAAATATGTAGTTTGGGAAACATGATCAACATATAAATATATAAAGGGCTTCCCAGGTGGCACTAAAGTGTTAGTCACTCAGTCATGTCTGACTCTATGCAATCCAATGGACTATAGCCCACAAGGTTCCTCTGCCCATGGGATTCTCCAGGCAAGAATACTGGAGTGGGTTGCCATTCCCTTCTCTAGGAAATCTTCCCAACCCAGACATCGAATCTGGGTCTCCTGCATTGCAGGCAAATTCTTTACCACCTCAGCCACCAGGGTCTACCTGCCAATGCAGGAGACACAAGAGACATGGGTTCAATCCTTGGGTTGGGAAGATCTCCTGGAGTAGGAATTTGCTAACCACTCCAATATTCTTGCCTGGAAAACTCCATGTACAGTGGAGCCTGGCAGGCTACAGTTCATGGAGTCACAAAGAGTCAGACATGACTGAGCATGCACACATATAAACATATAAATATAAATCTGGTAACTCAATATTTGACTGCACCACACAGATGAAAGATGCTTTTAAAAAGGAGGGTTTAAAAAACCCTGCTTTTTAAAAGCATCTTTCATCTGTGTGGTGCAGTCAAATATTGAGTTACCAGAAAAACTGGAAATAGAACTGCCATATGATCCAGCAATTGCACTCCTGGGCATACACACCGAGGAAACCAGAATTGAAAGAGACACATGTACTCCAATGTTCATTGCAGAACTGTTTATAATAGCCAGGACATGGAAGCAACCTAGATGTCCATCTGCAGACGAATGGATAAGAAAGCTCTGGTACATATACACAATGGAGCATTATTCAACCATTAAAAAGAATACATTTGAATCAGTTCTAATGAGGTGGATGAAACTGGAGCCTATTATACAGAGTGAAGTAAGCCAGAAAGAAAAACACCAATACAGTATACTAACACATATATATGGAATTTAGAAAGATGCAAATGATAACCCTGTATACGAGACAGCAAAAGAGACACAGATGTATAGAACAGTCTTTGGGACTCTGTGGGAGAGGGTGAGGGTGGGATGATTTGGGAGAATGGCATTGAAACATGTATATTATCATATGTGAAACGAATCGCCAGTTCAGGGTCAATGCATGTTATAGGATGCTCGGGGCTGGCATGCGGGGATGACCCAGAGGGAGGATAAAGGGAGGAGGGAGGTGGGAGGGGGGTTCGGGAAGGGGAGCTTATGTGGACCCGGGGCGAATTCATGTCAATGTATGGCAAAACCAACCAATATAATATTGTAAAATAATTTGCCTCCAATAAAAAATAAATTAATTATAAAAAAAAATAAAAATAAAAAAAATAAAAAGGAGGGTTGTGGAGAGGGAGTATAAAAATTGAATGTGAAATTTCAGAGTTTTTTTCTAAGACAAGAGTCAACAAACTCTGGCATGGAATCAAATCTTCTTTGTTCCTATCTAAAGTTTTACCAAAACACCACCACACCCATTTGATAGGTACAGTTCAAGGCTGCTTTCACTCTACAGTGGCAGAGTTCAGTAGCTGCAGACCAACAGAGCCCCAGATATTTACTATCTGGCCCTTTAACAACAGCCAAAAGAAGACCAATCTCTTGTCCCAGCTGAACTCCTAAAATGACACTGTTATTCAAAATACTCACTATTTCCCATATATAATGAAAGACTTCTTTCCATAGTCATGCTGCATATTATAAAACTTAAAATATGTAGACTATTAAATAAACAATATTATTTTACTCATGAGTTTAAATATAAGGCAATTTTGTCACTTTAAGAAAAATAAAAAGAGCTTTGAGAAATCTTTCCATCTGTCAATATTTGTGTTTCACAACTCAGACAGTCTAATGTAAGCTTTAATTTTTCAGCACAATAAAGCAAATAATATTTTTAAAAGATTCAGGGAAATCAAATCCATCCACCAACTAGATCTTCCAGTCTTCAGTACAACACTTCCTACCAGATGTGGCTCAAAATGGCATAAAGGGGTATTTGTTTAACCTCATGTGGAAAACTATGGTTCTGGAAGAATGACAGCATTGTTCTAATGCCCTAAGTAGTAAGAAGAATAATCTCTGTGTAGTAAGAAGAAAAGCAAGGTATGCAGACTCTGTAATGTGCCAGTGAGTAGCTGGAAGTAACGTTTCTCTTGGGAGGTAGGATTCATTCCTCAGAAAACCAACACATTCCTGGGACCCTGGGTTGAAGCCATTTGGTGGGTGGATAGCATGAGACAGGTCTGACAACCAAAGTCACCCCATACTGCTGAAGCAGACAGCTGTCAGAGATTGTTCACACAGTGACTGGAGGCTTTAAAACCTAGTCTGCGAGCAAAAAAGTATAGAGAAGAAAATTTTATTTCTAATCTACCTGTAAAATGTGTGGATTTAAGTTTCAGACTATGAAGTATTGAAGGAGAAAGGCAGTCCTGAGTGACAGTGCCTCAGCTGCCAGGACTCGGACTCGGAGCCTCAGACTAGGGTGTTGGAGTGAACCCAGCCTACTGCCAACACCATGACCAGAGACCAAAGAAGACACATGAATGGGTTTCCTAAATGCATGTGGTAAATAACCCTGCATACAAATCTTCCAGGCTTTGACCTGGATCGTGTATTAGAACACATAATAAAGAAAACAAGATGGTTGATATTGAGACAAGAGGACCAGATCAGTTTAAATAGACTTGAGGTTCCATGGACTTAGGGAAGAATACAGTACAGAGTCCAACAGGCTAGCAGACAAACGCGTTGGAGCTCTGTTCCTCACCAGAGTGTGCTAAATTTGTCTCCACACATCAAAAAAAATATTTTTAGTGGGGTAGAACCGATTTACAATGTAGCATTAGTTTCAGATATACAACAAAGTGAATCTGTTATACAAATACATATGTTGTGTAACAGATTCACTTTTTATTTTTAGATTATTTTCCCATATAGGTCATTGGCATATTGAGTAGAGTTCCCTGTGCTGTACAGTAGGTCCTCGTTAGTTATCTATTTTATGTAGCGGTGTATTTGTGTCAATCCCAATCTTCCAGTTTAGCCCTCCCCTTCTTACTCCCTTGGAACTTTGTTTTCTACAAATGTACTTTGCTTCAGTCTTGTAGATAGGTTCATTTGTAGCCATTTATAGATTCCATGTATAAGCAATGTCATATGGTGTTTATCTTTTATCTGTCTGACTTATTTCACTCAGTGTGACAATCTCTAGGTCCATCCATGTTGCTGCAAATGGCATTATTTTATTCTGCTCTATGGCTAAGTAACGTTTCATTGTATATGTATACCACATCTTCTTTATCCATCCCTTTGTTAGTGGACATTTAGGTTGCTTCCTTGTCTTGGCTATTGTGAATAATGCCGCAGAGAACTTTGGGGTGTATGTATCTTTTTGAATAATGTTTTTTCCCAGATATGTGTCTAGACGTGGGGTTGGTGAATCATATGGTAGCTCTATTTTTAGTTTTTGAAGGAATCTCCACACTGTTCTCCATAATGGCTATACACATGTACATGCCCACCAGCAATATAGGAGAGCTTTCTTTTTTTCCCCTATGCCCTCTCAAGCATTTGTTTGTAGATTTTTTGATGATGGCCATTTTGACTGATGTGAGGTGATAGATACCTCATATAGCTTTGATTTGCATTTCTCTAATAATTAGTGATGTTGAGCATCTTTTCATGTGTATCTCCATGTCTTCTTTGGAGAAATGTCTATTTAGATCTTCTGTTCATTTTTTTGACTGAGTTGCTTTTTGATATTGAGTTATTTGCATATTTTAGATATTAATCCCTTGTCAGTTGCTCTCTTTGTGAATATTTTCTCTCATTCTGAGAGTTGTCTTTTCATTTTATTTATGGTTTCCATTGCTGTGCAAAAGCTTTTAGGTTAAATTAGGTTCCATTTGTTTTAATATTTTTGATATGAGAATAAAATCACCTCTGGATTTTATAAGAATCCTTCATGGAAAATGGTGAGGGTCAGAAATATCATGAGATTCAATAAATATAATTACCTATTAATGTACTAACAGAGAGAGATACAGTAATCTAATAAAAACATGTTTTATCACCTAACTTGCTTCTATCTCAGAGACTTCATCTATACCATTGTGGTTCTTAAACTCTATGTTTTCCAGTAGTTACTATGATGAAATGTTAGTGTTTTTGGTCCTATAGTTCCTGTAGTTTCCTGTTGCAATGTTACAGATTGATGTTTCCCAAGAGTAATTTTTCTATGAATAAACAAATAAAAGTGAGAAGCACTCATATGGAGCCTTTATTAAATATTAACGCATAAGCAGTTCTAGTTTAAAAATAAAAGAATTATAATTTTAAGTGCAAATTTGACTAATTGTGCTTTTCAAAAGCTACTGTCAAATCTTCTTCACAACAGTAAATCATAAGTTATGATTTAAAATTTTCTTGTGAAATAACACCTGACAAAATGAACTTTAAGAATGACATCTCTCATCTAAACATATTCTTAAATAACTATTTCAATTTAAAATAAGAAAATTATTGAGTGGAACTGGAACTTGTCAGTTGGTTATCTTTCTATGAAGCACCACTAAGTCTATGTGACCTCCAACAGTGAGTAAGAACACCCCCTTGGCAGAATCTTAGTAGTAGTCAGAAGCAGGAATTGTGAGAACATGTTTACAAGACTTGGGATCTAAACAGAAATGGTTTAAGGTGGACTTTTCAAAATGGGAATGTGACTGGTTTTAGGCAAAATTCATGACACAATAGTTTTGATTTTGAGGTACAAAGGCAACTCAGTAAATAAAAGATAGTCTGTTCAACAATCATGGGGCAATTTAATCCTTATGCAAATAAAAGATAAACTTTCACTCATTCACATTTTATACAAAAATTAGTTCAAAAGAACTGGAGACTTAAATGCAGAACCTAAAATATACAACTTTTAGAAGAAAAGATAATAGAAAATCTTTTGTGACCTCAGAGTAGGCAATTATTTCTTAGCTATGACACCAAATAACAATATGTAAAAGAAAAAATCATAAACTGGACTTCATCATGATAAAAATATCTGCTATTCAAAAAGGCATTCACAGTTAAGAAAATTTAGGAGCTATGGACTGAAGATGATATTTATAAGTAGCATACTTAACAAAGAACGTGTATCTTTACAGAACATTTAAAGAACTCTTATTAATAAAACTCAATAATAATATTTGAATAGGCTAAGAGGAGATTGAATTAATGATCAAAAACATCCCAACATAAAGGTCCAGAACCAGACAACTTAACTGAATTCTACCAAACATTCAAAGGAGAATTAATGCCAATCCTTTTCAAACTTTTCTAAAAAATAGAAGACATGGGACTACATTCAGACTCATTTTATGAGGGCAGCATTACCTTGATACCAAAACCAGACAAGTACTCCAATAAATAAATAAAATCAATAAATGACTCATAGAAATACTATTGCAAATAAATCCAAGAATCTAATAAGAACATGTTCTATTACCTAATGCATTTGGGGGTCACCCATTTCCATCCCAAAATTTAATCCCTGTTGAACAATAAACACAGCCTTTCCAGGTGGTACTAGTGGTAAAGAACCCACCTGCTGAGAATGGAACAAAACAGAGAGCCCAGAAATAAGCCCACAAGTATAAGGTAAATTAATGTGTCACAAAGGAACCTAGAAAATACAGTGGGGAAAGTCAGTCTTTTTAATATTATGCTGGAGAAACTGGACGACCACACGTAAATGAATTAAGCTGGGCTACTATCTTCCACCATACACAGAAATTAACTCAAAATGGATTAAAAACTTGAATGCAAATCATGAAACCATAAAAATCGCAGAAAAGAGCATAGAAAAAAAGTACTTCTTCTCCTGGGTCTTGACAATGATATTTTGGATATGACACCTAAAGCACATGAAACAAAATGAAAAACAAGTGAGTCTATATCAAATGAAAGCTTCTGAGCAGCAAAGGAAACAGTAAACTGTAAAAAAGGCAACCTATGGAATAGGAAAAAGATATTTGCAAACCACACATCTCACTAATAATTAATATCCAAAATATATAAGGAACTCTTGCAACTTAATAGCAGAAAAATCAAATAATCCAATTTAAAAATGAACAGAGAAGCTAAAGGCAAAGGAGAAAAGGAAAGATTTACGCATTTGAATGCAGAGTTTCAAAGAATAGCAAGGAGAGATAAGGACGCCTTCCTCAGTGATCAATGCAAAGAAATAGAGGAAAACAATAGAATGGGAAAGACTAGAGATATCTTCAAGAAAATTAGAGATACCAAGGCAATATTTCATGCAAGTTCAGTCCAGTTTAGTCACTCAGTTGTGTCCGACTCTTGTGACCCCATGAACCTCAGCACACAAGGCCTCCCTGTCCATCACCAACTCCTGGAGTTTACCCAAACTCCTGTCCATTGAGTCCGTGAGGCCATCCAACCATCTCATCCTCTGTTGTCTTCTTCTACTCCTACTTTCAATCTTTCCCAATATCAGGGTCCTTTCAAAACAGTCAACTCTTCGCATGAGGTGGTCAAAGTATTGGAGTTTCAGCTTTAGCATCAGTCCTTCCAATGAATACCCAGCACTGACCTTCTTTAGGATGTACTGATTGGATCTCCTTGCAGTCCAAGGGACTCTCAAGAGTCTTCTCCAACACAACAGTTCAAAAACATCAATTCTTCGGCACTCACATTCTTTATAGTCCAACTCTCATATCCATACATGACTACTGGTAAAACAATAGCCTTGACTACATGGACCTTTGTTGGCAAAGTAATGTCTCTACTTTTTAATATGCTGTCTAGGTTGGTCATAACTTTCCTTCAAAGGAGTAAGCGTCTTTTAAATTCATGGCTGCAGTCACCATCTGCAGTGATTTTGGAGCTCAAAAAAATGAAGTCTGACACTGTTTCCACTGTTTCCCCATCTATTTGCCATGAAGTGATAAGACCAGATGCCATGATCTTAGTTTTCCAAATGTTGAGCTTTAAGCCAACTTTTTCACTCTCCTCTTTCACTTTCATCAAGAGACCTTTTAGTTCTTCTTCACTTTCTGCCAACAGATGGTGTCATCTACATATCTGAGATTGTTGATATTTCCCTGGCAATCTTGATTCCAGCTTGTGCTTCCTCCAGCCCAGTGTTTCTCATGATGTATTCTGCATATAAGTTAAATAATAAGGGTGACAATATACAGCATTGATGTACTCTTTTTCCTATTTGGAACCAGTCTGTTGTTCCATGTCCAGAACTGTTGCTTCCTAACCTGCATACAGATTTCTCAAGAGGCAGGTCATGTGGTTTGGTATTCCCATCTCTTTCAGAATTTTCCACAGTTTATTGTGATCCACACAATCAAAGGCTTTGGCATACTCAAAAAGTAGAAATAGATGTTTTCCTGGAACTCTTTTGCTTTTTCAATGATCCAGCGAATGCTGACAATTTGATCTGTGGTTACTCTGCCTTTTCTAAAACCAGCTTGAACATCTAGAAGTTCATGGTTCATGTATTGATGAAGCCAGTCTTGGAGAATTTTGAGCATCACTTAGGTAGCATATGCTGCTGCTGCTGCTAAGTCGCTTCAGTCGTGTCCAACTCTGTGCGACCCCATAGACGGCAGCAGACCAGGCTCCGCCGTCCCTGGGATTCTGCAGGCAAGAACACTGGAGTGGGTTGCCATTTCCTTCTCCAATGCGTGAAAGGGAAAAGTGAAAGTGAAGTCGCTCAGTCATGTCCGACCCTTAGCGACCCCACGGACTGCAGCCCACCAGGCTCCCCTGTCCATGTGATTTTCTAGGCAAGAGTACTGGAGTGGCTTGCCATTGCCTGAGTGCAATTGTGCGGTAGTTTGCACATTCTTTGGCATTGCTTTTCTTTGGGATTGGTATGAAGACTGACTTTTTCCAGTCCTGTGGCCACTGTTTAGTTTTCCAAATTTGCTGACATATTGAGTGCAGCACTTTCATAGCATTATCATTGAGGATTTGAAGTATCTCAACTGAAATCCATCACCTCCACTAGTTTTGTTGGTAGTGATGCTTCCTTAGGCCCACTTGACTTCACATTCCAAGATGTCTGGCTCTAGGTGAGTGATCACACCATCGTGATTATGTGGGTCATGAAGATCTTTTTTGTATAGTTCTTCTGTATATTCTTGCCACCTCTTCTTAATATCTTCTGCTTCTGTTAGGTCCATACCATTTCTGTCATTTATTGAGCCCATCTTTGCATAAAATATTCCCTTGATATCTTTAAAATTTTCTTGAAAAGATTGTTAGTCTTTCCCATTCTATTGTTTTCCTCTGTTTCTTTGCATTGATTGCTGAGGAAGGCTTTCTTATGTCTCCTTGCTATTCTTTGAAACTTTGCATTCAAATGGGTATATCTTTCCTTTTCTCCTTTGCTTTTGGCTTCTCTTCTTTTAACAACTATTTGTGAGGCCTCCTCAGAGAGCCATTTTGCTTTTTCGTATTTCTTTTTCTGGGGGATGTCTTCTTCCTTATCTGCTGTACAATTTCATGAACCTCCATCCACAGTTCATCATGTTCTCTATCAGACCTGGTCCCTTAAATCTATATCTCATTTTCACTGTATAGTCATAAGGGATTTGATTTAGGTCATACCTGAATGGTCTAGTGTTTTCTCCACTTTCTTCAATTTAAGTCTGAATTTGGCAATAAGGAGTTCATGATCTGAGCCACAGTCAGCTCCCGGTCTTGTTTTTGCTGACTGTATAGAGCTTGTCCTCTTTGGCTGCAAAGAACATAATCAATCTGATTTTGGTGTTGACCATCTAGTGATGGTCATGGGTAGAGTCTTCTAAAGATGGGCAAGATATGGTATGGACCTAACAGAAGCAGAAGACATTAAGAAGAGGTGGCAAGAATACACAGAAGAACTATACAAAAAAGATCTTCATGACCCAGATAACCACGATGGTGTGATAACTCAACTAGAGCCAGACATCCTGGAATGTGAAGTCAAGTGGGCCTTAGGAAGCATCACTACAAACAAAGCTAGCAGAGGTGATGGAATTTCAGTTTAGCTATTTCAAATCCTAAAAGATGATGTTGTGAAAGTACTTCATTCAATATGCCAGCAAATTTGGAAAACTCAGCAGTGGCCACAAGACTGGAAAAAGGTCAGTTTTCATTCCAATACCAAAGAAAGGCAATGCCAAAAAATGTTCAATCTACCGCACAATCGCACTCATCTCACATGCTAGTAAAGTGATGCTCAAAATTCTCCAAGACAGGCTTCAACAGTACATGAACCATGCACTTCCAGACGCTCAAGCTGGATTTAGAAAAGTTAGAGGAACCAGAGATCGAATTGCCAATATCTGTTGGGTGATCAAAAAAGCAAGGGAGTTCCAGAAAGATATCTACTTCTGCTTTATTTACTATACCAAAGGCTTTGACTGTGTGGATCACAATAAACTCTGGAAAATTCTTCAAGAGATGGGAATACCAGATCACCTGGCCTGCCTCCTGAGAAATCTGTATGCAAGTCAAAAAGAAACAGTTCGAACTGGATGTGGAACAACCAACTGGTTCCAAATTGGGAAAGAAGTACGTCAATGCTGTACATTGTCACCCTGCTTATTTAACTTATGTGCAGAGTACATCATGAGAAACGTTGGACTAAATGAAGCACAAGCTGGAATCAAGATTGCTGGGAAAAATATCAATAACCCCAGATATGCAGATGACACCACCTTTATGGCAGAAAGTGAATAGGAACTAAAGAGCCTCTTGATGAAAGTGAAAGAGAGAGTGAAAAAGTTGCTTTAAAACTCAACATTCAGAAAACTAAGATCATGGCATCCAGTCCCATCACTTCATGGCAAATAGATGGGGAAACAATGGAAACTGTGACAGACTTTATTTTCTTGGGCTCCAAAATCACTGAAGATATTGACTGTATCCATGAAATTAAAATATGCTTGCCCCTTGAAAGAAATGCCATGAACAACCTAGACAGCATATTAAAAAACAGAGACATTACTTAGCCAACTAAGGTCCATATAGTCAAAGCTCTGGTTTTTCCAGTAGTCATGTATGGATGTGAGAGTTGGACTATAAAGAAAGCTGATCACTGAAGAAATGGTGCTTTGAACTGTGGTGTTGGAGAAGACTTTTGAGAATCCCTTGGACTGCACGGAGATCCAACTAGTCCAACGGAAAGGAAATCAGTCCTGAATATTCATTGGAAAGACTGATGCTGAAGCTGAAACTCCAATACTCTGGCTACCTGATGCGAGGAACCGACTCATTTGAAAAGACCCTCATACTGGGAAAGATTGACAGCCGGAGGAGAAGGGGACAGAGGAGGATGAGATGTTTGGATGGCATCACTAACGTGATGGACATGAGTTTGAGAAGGCTCCAGGAGTTGGTGATGTACAGGGAAGCCTGGCCTGCTGCAGTCCATGGGGTCACAAAGAGTTGGATACTACTGAGCCACTGAACTTAACGGAACTAAAAAATGAAACAAGGATTTACACAGACATTTTTCCAAAAAAGATATTCAAACAACCAACAGGTAGTACGTGGAAAAATGCTCAATATCACTAATCACTAGGGAAATGTATTTTCCAGAAACTTTTACTTTCATTTTAGTTGCAAAGGATTATTAACAAAAGAAGCCACTTGTTACACACATAAACAATTTCAGTTCTTTACAGAACATTTTTTGACTTAATTTCAATATACAGTCATTAAAAGAAGAAAAATAGAAAGAATGGAGAGAAGTACCAGTGTCTACATCACCAGATTAAGTCAACCTACATCCATACTTAAACAGTGCTGAAAATTCCCTCATTAACAGCAATCTGGTGTCCCAACTGGGAGAGTATCCCAGGCAGTGTGTCCACCTCACGGGTGAAACTTCACATTTCAGTTTCAGGGGCTCCTATTTATACTCTCAGACCAAAAATCAATATCATCATCAGTGTGCAAGTGCAAAAATGCAGCTCTGGTTTTATTTTAACTTTTTACAATGCTATTTGTTTCACCTACTTATATGCAGAGTACATCATGAGGAACACTGGGCTGGAAGAAGCACAACCTGGAATCAAGATTGCTGGGAGAAATATCAATAACCTCAGACATGCAGATGACACCACCCTTATGGCAGAAAGTGAAGAGGAACTCAAAAGCCTCTTGATGAAAGTGAAAGAGGAGAGTGAAAAAGTTGACTTGAAGCTCAACATTCAGAAAACAAAGATCATGGCATCTGGAATCAGTGGAAACCGTGTCAGACTTTATTTTTGGGGGCTCCAAAATCAATGCAGATGCTGATTGCAGCCATGAAATTAAAAGATGCTTACTCCTTGGAAGGAAAGTTATGACCAACCTAGATAGTATATTAAAAAGCAGAGACATTACTTTGCCAACAAAGGTCAGTCTAGTCGAGGCTATGGTTTTTCCAGTGGTCATGTGTGGATGTGAGGGTTGGACTGTGAAGAAAGCTGATCGCCGAAGAATTGATGCTTTTGAATTGTGGTGTGGGAGAAGACTCTTGAGAGTCCCTTGGACTGCAAGGAGATCCAACCAGTCCATTCTGAAGGAGATCGATCCTGGGTGTTCATTGGAAGGACTGATGCTAAAGCTGAAACTCCAATACTTTGGCCACTTCATGTGACGAGTTGACTCACTGGAAAAGACTCTGATGCTGGGAGGGATTGGGGGAAGGAGCAGAAGGGATGACAGAGAAAGAGATGGCTGGATGGCATCACCAACTCAATGGACATGAGTTTGAGTGAACTCCGGGAGTTGGTGATGGACAGGGAGGCCTGGCGTGCTATGATTCATGGGGTCGTAAAGAGTCGGACACGACTGAGCGACTGAACTGAACTGAACTGAAAGAGTCATGAGATTTCATTAGACCCCAAGGGATTAGCCAGGGACCCAAGAATTCCAAGATCCACTTTCTTTTTTATATAAATTGCAGTCTGACTTGCTGTGTTTACAGGCAGGCACAGAACCTGGGCAGTGCCCAGGCAGGTCAGTAGCAGGTCAGAGGCCTGATCACCTGCTTCTGAAGCCTGAACAAGACTTCCTGCATTTTAATATCCCTAGCAAATGGAAATCAAAACTGCAATGAGACACAACTTTATGTCTGTTAGTATAGTAATCATCAAAACGATAAGAGATGAGAGTTATCAAGGATTTGGAGTAAAGGGAATCCCCTTTGCACTCTTGAGGGTAAAGTAAATTGGAGCAGCCTCTATGAAAAGCAATATGAGGTTACTCAAAAAATTCACATTGGAACTGCCGTATGATCCAGCAATTCCACTTCGGGTTTTTAGACAAAGAAAATAAAAACAGTAACCCCAAAAAAAATCTGCACCCCACACTCACTCAGCATTATTTACTATAGCGAAGATATGGAAATTGCCTAAGTTGTCCATTGATGAATGAATATCTAAAGGAAATGTGGTCAGTCAGTTCAGTCGCTCAGTCTTGTCCAACTCTTTGCATGGACTGCAGCATGCCAGGCTTCCCTGTACATCACCAACTCCTGGAGCCTACTCAAACTCACGTCCGTCACATCGGTGATGCCATCCAACCATCTCATCTTCTGTTGTCCCCTTCAATCTTTCCCAGCATCAGGGTCTTTTCAAATGAGTCAGTTCTTCACATCAGGTAGCCAGAGTATTGGAGTTTCAGCTTCAGCATCAGTCTTTCCAATGAATATTCAGGACCAATTTCTTTTAGGATGGACTGGTTGGATCTCCTTACTGTCCCAGGGACTCTCTAGAGTCTTCTCCAACACCACAGTTCAAAAGCATCAGTTCTTCAGTGTTCAGCTTTGTTTATAGTCCAGCTCTCACATCCATACATGACTACTGGAAAAACCATAGCTTTGACTATATAGACATTGTTGGCAAAGAAATGTCTCTGCTTTTCAATATGCTGTCTAGCTTGGTCATAGCTTTTCTTCCAGGCAGCAAGCATCTTTTCATTTCAGGGCTGCAGTCACCACCTGCAGCGATTTTGGAGCCCAAGAAAATAAAGTCTGTCACTGTTTCCATTGTTTCCCCATCTATTTACCATGAAGTGATGGGACCAGATGCATGGTATATATATGTAATTAAACATTACATTATTCAGTGGTTAAAAAAAAAAAGAAAATAATCTTGACATTTGATTTAACATGAATGGACCTTGGTAGCATTATCCTAAGAAAAATATGTCAGAGAAAGAAAAATACTATATAATCTCAGCTATATGTGAAATCTAAGGAAAACAGGAAAAAAAAAACAGCAAGCTTATAGATTTAGAGAAGTGACTGTGGGTTGCCAGAAGTGGGTAATGGGGAAAAGATAAAATAGGTAATTGGTATCAAAAGGTTCACAACTGCAGTTACATTTAAAATAAGTAAGTCATTAAAATGCAATGTACAACACTGAGACTATAGTCAAAAATACTGTGGCACATATTTGAAAGTTGCTAAGAGTGTAAATCTTATAAGTTCTCAATACAAGAGAAAACAATTGTGAAACTATGTATAGTGGCAGGTGTTAACTAGAATTACTGTGATTGTCATTTTCAATATATACAAATATTTAATCATTATGTTGTACTCCTGAAACTAATGTATGACGATTATACCTCAATTTTTTAAAATATTAATAAAAACAAAACAACACATCTTTTGAAACATGTTCAAAAATTTGGAATAAGCATTTTCCCAAAGTTATATGGAATGCAAATTAGCACATAAAAAGCTATTCTATATCATACTCATTAGGGAAATGCAAATGAAATTCCCAGTGGTATTCTACATATCTATTTGGTTAAAATTAAAAAAGACTGATGATAGCAAATGTTTCATTTATAGTGCCTAACTTGGAAATGACATAAGTATTTATCAGTAGTTAAAAGGATAGACAAATTGTGGTATATCCATATACTGCTGCTGCTGCTAAGTCACTTCAGTAGTGTCCGACTCTGTGTGACCCCATAGACGGAAGTCCACCAGGCTCCCCCGTCCCTGGGATTCTCCAGGCAAGAACACCGAAGCGGGCTGCCATTTCCTTCTCCAATGTGTGAAAGTGAAAAGTGAAAGTGAAGTCGCTCAGTCGTGTCCGACCCTTAGCGACCCCACGGACTGCAGCCTACCAGGCTCCTCCATTCATGGGATTTTCTAGGCAAGAGTACTGGAGTGGCTTGCCATTGCCTTCTCCGATCCATATACTAGAATATTCAATAAGAAGGATAAACACATTGTAGGTAAGTTATAGGACATAGATTACTTACACAATAACTATGTAGTAGAAGAAATGAGTCAAAAAAAACTGCACATATGATATAACTATTTCTATAAAATTTTATGTGCAAATTAAACTGGCATCCTTGGTGGTGAGTTGATGGGAAGAGCAAAGAGGGGTGGAAGAAAAAGTTTATAAAGGAACAATAAAAATCTTTGGAGAGATGGATATGTTTGGAGAGATGGGAAGATGGTGCCATGGTGCCATGCTTTGATTTCAGAGCATCAGATTGTATGCTTCAAATATGTGCAATTTATTTAATATTGATTATACCTTCAAAAAAGTTGCTAAAAAAGGAAATATCTCCTTATAAAAAAAGTTAAAATATTAGGTAATTAGCATTATTATTTTTCCTGAGTTTGAATCCCCAAAGACACTTTGTCAAATGGTACTTTTCAGTGAAACTTTCCAACAAGTTCTCCTTGGTCTTAAAAAATATAAGCTCATAAGTCACATTTCAAAGGGTCAGATAACACTCTCCACTCTGTGAAAGTGTGTCTTACACTAAGAAAAACAAACCAACTAGTTTGCTAAGGAAAAAGGCTTGGAAAACCAGGAAAATGGAAACAGGAAGGTCATGGGAACTAGCCAAATGCCTGCTGAGAAAGAGCAGGACAGCATCCGGGAACCTTTCCTCTTTGTAGGGAAGTAGTACTCTTCTCTGGAAAATCCCATGGACGGAGAAGCCTGGTAGGCTGCAATCCATGGGGTCACTAAGAGTCGGACACGACTGAGCGACTTCACTTTCACTTTTCACTTTCATGCATTGGAGAAGGAAATGGCAACCCACTCCAGTGTTCTTGCCTGGAGAATCCCAGGGACGGGGGAGCCTGGTGGGCTGCTGTCTATGGGGTCGCACAGAGTCAGCCACAACTGACTCGACTTAGCAGCAGCAGCAGGGGGATAGAAAAATATAACTTCACTAATAAACATTCAACAGCTCTTCCTGAAGACAGAACAAAATCCTTCCTTCCTGCCATAGGGTAGAATGGCTTTCTCACATGCTTGGAAGATTAGTGAAGGACACCAAGACATGCCATATCAAAATATGCCACTTTGGCATAAGGATGGTTTTGAACCGAAAGAAACTGAGAATCAACAGATACAGGAAGAAATCTTACTTCTTTTCTGCCTAAAACCAGGGCTTGAGTTTCCCCTATGACAGTGCTCTCCTCTTCTAAACCAGAAAGAAGAGAGTGACTCTTGTTACCAGAGGTGGAGAATGGGTGCGGAAATGAGTCTACATATCAAATCTTATGAAATTAACATTTATCTCCCATCAGTTTCCCCCATGTATTTCCTACTCACTTTCCTGTAATTTGTCAAACCTCAAAGCCCCAAATCACTTTTTTTTGCTAAACATGGAATATAAATCCTCGAGATTAACTGCTTCCTTTAGTTTCACTTCCTTTCTTTTGGACTCTCCTACACATGAAATATGAATAAATAATAAAACTGTTATGGTTTTTTCCTCCCATTATTCTGTCTTCTGATAATTTAATTTGTAAGCCTCTAAGATAAGCCAATTCTGAAAGAAATGGGAATACCAGACCACCTGACCTGCCTCTTGAGAAACCTGTATGCAGGTCAGGAAGCAACAGTCAGAACTGTACATGGAACAACAGACTGGTTCCAAATAGGATAAGGAGTACGTCAAGGTTGTATATTGTCACCCTGTTTATTTAACTTATATGCAGAGTACATCATGAGGAACGCTGGGCTGGGAGAAGCACAACCTGGAATCAAGATTGCCAGGAGAAATATCAATCACCTCAGATATGCAGATGACACCACCCTTATGGCAGAAAGTGAAGAGGAACTCAAAAGCCTCTTGATGAAAGTGAAAGAGGAGAGTGAAAAGGCTGGCTTGAAGCTCAACATTCAGAAAACTAAGATCATGGCATCTGGTCCCATCACTTCATGGGAAATAGATGGAAAAACAGTGGAAACAGTGTCAGACTTTATTTTTTTGGGCTCCAAAATCACTGCGGATGCTGATTGCAGCCATGTAATTAAAAGACACTTACTCCTTGGAAGGAAAGTTATGACCAACCTAGATAGTATATTAAAAAGCAGAGACATTACTTTGCCAACCAAGGTTCGTCTAGTCAAGGCTATGGTTTTTCCCGTGGTCATGTATGGATGTGAGAGTTGGACTGTGAAGATAGCTGATCGCCGAAGAATTGATGCTTTTGAACTGTGGTGCTGGAGAAGAGGACTCTTGAGAGTCTTGAGACTCTCGAGAGTCCCTTGGACTGCAAGGAGATCCAACCAGTCCATTCTGAAGGAGATCAATCCTAGGTGTTCATTGGAAGGACTGATGCTAAAGCTGAAACTCCAATACTTTGGCCACCTCATGAGACGAGTTGACTCACTGGAAAAGACTCTGATGCTGGGAAGGATTGGGGGTGGGAGGAGAAGGGGATGACAGAGAATGAGATGGCTGATGGCATCATCAACTTGATGGACATGAGTTTGAGTGAACTCCAGGAGTTGGTGATGGACAGGGAGGCCTGGCGTGCTGTGATTCATGGGGTCGCAAAGAGTCGGACATGACTGAGCGACTGAACTGAACTGAAGATAAACCTAAGAGGGTTGAGGCATGAAATTTCCTCTCAGACATTAGCAATAAAGGGGAAAATGTTTTAGTAGTGAGGTGGAGATAAACTCTGGAGTTATC
The DNA here is from genome assembly GCF_049115385.1 of Moschus berezovskii. Taxonomy (NCBI): domain Eukaryota; kingdom Metazoa; phylum Chordata; class Mammalia; order Artiodactyla; family Moschidae; genus Moschus; species Moschus berezovskii. Next base: position 73,063,736 of record NC_142466.1, on the reverse strand, counting down.
AAATCACCTCAGTGGTCACATTAGTCTTGTATTCTTGTTCTGTTGCTATTTCTTATATCTAGTAGCACTTCAGTGTCCAGAGGTGCAATATGCTCTCTCCAACGTGAAGCCTTTGTTATTCTTGTTGTTCAGGCTCCAAGTCGTGTCCTCAGTTCAGTTCAGTTCAGTTCAGTCGCTCAGTCGTGTCCGACTCTCCGCGACCCCATGAATCACAGCACGCCAGGCCTCCCTGTCCATCACCAACTCCCGGAGTTCACTCAAACTCATGTCCACAGAGTCGGTGATGCCATCCAGCCATCTCATTCTCCGTCGTCCCCTTCTCCTCCCGCCCCCAACCTTTCCCAGCACCACAGTCTTTTCCAGTGAGTCAACTCGTCGCATGAGGTGGCCAAAGTATTTCAGTTTCAGCTTTAGCATCAGTCCCTCCAATGAACATCCAGGATTGATCTCCTTTAGAATGGACTGGTTGGATCTCCTTGCAGAATAAGGGACTCTCAAGAGTCTTCTCCAACACCACAGTTCAAAAGCATTGATTCTTCGGTGATCAGCTTTCTTCACAGTCCAACTCTCACATCCATACATGACCACGGGAAAAACCATTGCCTTGACTAGACGGACCTTGGTTGGCAAAGTAATGTCTCTGCTTTTTAATATACTATCAAGGTTGGTCATAACTTTCCTTCCAAGGAGCAAGCGTCTTTTAATTTCATGGCTGCAATCAGCATCTGCAGTGATTTTGGAGCCCAAAAAAACAAAGTCTGACACTGTTTCCACTGTTTTTCCATCTATTTCCCATAAAGTGATGGGACCAGATGCCATGATCTTTGTTTTCTGAATGTTGAGCTTCAAGCCAACCTTTTCACTCTCCTCTTTCACTTTCATCAAGAGGCCTTTGAGTTCCTCTTCACTTTCTGCCATAAGGGTGGTGTCATCTGCATATCTGAGGTTATTGATATTTCTCCCAGCAATCTTGATTCCAGGTTGTGCTTCTCCCAGCCCAGCGTTCCTCATGATGTACTCTGCATATAAGTTAAATAAGCAAGGTGACAATATACAGCCTTGACGTAAATGGACTGCAACATGCCCGACTTCTTTGTCCCTCACCATCTCCTGGAGTTTGCCCAAGTTCAAATCAATTGAATCAGTGATGCCACCCAACCATCTCATCCTCTGTCATCCTCTTCTCCTTCTGCCTTCAGTCTTTCCAAGAATCAGGGTCTTTTCCAATGGGTAGCCTTTCCTTTCTCCAGGGGATCTTCCCAATCCAGGTATCGAACCCAGGTCTTCTGCATTGCAGGCAGATTCTTTACTAGTTGAGCTGCAAGTGAAGCCCTCCAATGAATCAGCTGTTTGCATCGAGTGGTCAAAGCATTGGAGCTTCAGCTTCAACATCAGTCCTTCCAATGTGTATTCAGAGTTGAATCCCTTTAAGATTGACTGGTTTGATCTCCTAGATGTCCAAGAGACTCTCGAAAGTCTTCTCCAGCACCAGACCTGTATACTGATATTATTTTAGAAACTATTTCTGCACGTCCCTTTAATCTTATTCAAGCTAAAGTCATTAAATTCTTGTTTTAAGCTCTAAGGCAGTACAGTTCACATTGCAGAGTCTTGATAAAACACGACATGCTTATGGACCTCAGACATGGTATCAATGTCAGCCTCTTGATTGCACCAAAAGCAATTCTGCACTCCTTCATATTCACCAAACACAGGTGAAATACTTCTGCTGCTGCTACTCGGACACAACTGAACAACTAAGTGCAGCTACCTGGGAGCCTGTAAGAATTCACTGATACTGTGCTTTCTAAAAGAAGTTTCTGCTCTCACTCAAAATTAACCCCCACATGGCATGGTTTTTCTTTAATCATGCAGATAGCTTCAGTAGGGTTTTGTTGTTATTGTTGTTGTTTTGTTTTTTACAATAAGGCAGTTTGATAATGTATCTGGGAATACTCTTCCCAGTAATTCTAGTCTCCTTGATATCAGTAAGATAAGGAAGAGAAAAAAAAAAAAAAAAAACCTTTGTAAAACTGTGCTAAGAAAACTTATCCAAAAGCTGGGTTGGGGGGCGGACTAAAGGGAATTCTACCTATTCTTTCTATATTATGCTAGGACTTTATTATCAGGCCTGCCTGTGGATTATCTGAATCTCTAGACATGTACCTTTGTTTAGAGAACTTGCTGTTCACTATTGATAAAAAGTATGCTGTAATTCTGAAGGGGTTACTTTGCTTTCTGTCAGATAGAAATTCAAATAAACTCTGTCCAGTTTGGATACAAATGACTCCTGTCTGATAGAGATAATCTCCAAAATTCAGAATGATATTTGATCTGAATCAAAAATTTAACTGATTTTCCCTATAGATCATTAGCTACTTTTTATCTAAAAGAAGTAATCCTATTTAAGAATTCTCTCCTCTAGCTACTATAAATGCTTCTACCCCTAACAGTTCTTTCGAATCAGCACTACCATCATGCCGGGTCTCTTATTAATGAGTTCATTAAATCTGTGACATGGACTCATTTACATTTGCATGAGAGTCATGAGTTTAATTTATGAAAATGGTACGTTGACAAAGAGCCCTTGTGGTAGCACCAAGTGTACCAGTCGATAAACCATGGGCATACAAAGAGCCACCTGCATGGACACATACACTGGGAAACTGGTCATTTCAAACAGTATCTCTGCCATCTTTCCCGTGCTTTTATTTTGGTTCACAAGAGCCAAGACTTTGCAATATCTAGTAGATATGTGAAGTTTCTCTGTTAAAACTGTGTAGGCTCAGATCTGTTTTACACTCGTATATTTTTTAATTGAGACTTTGGACTCTGCCCTTTTCTACAAAAGAGTTAATGCCTAGTGCTTTGAAGTGTGTCTGATATCAGGCTCCCATCCAAGGCTGAGATTTGTTCTGGAAAGTTTCAGCCTACAAAGCCACACTTCCTTAACACTGAGATGTCCTTACCAGCTTTCCAAGGCGTGGTTGTTTCCACCGTTAGCCTGGGGAAAACTTCTACCACTTCCTTCTTTTGGGTCTTCCCCCTTTCTTAGGGAGATTTCTTGCACACTACTGCTTTTCATTTTTCCTTTGCTTTACCCCTCTTTTAACAAGTCTAAACATCCTCCTTTGATGGAGCTATTTCCCTTGCAGTCAACTTCATTGCAATTACTTTGATTGATGAATATTGGTAGCATCCTCCTATCAAAAAGAATTCATCAGACATCAAACCTGATGAGTAGGGATTGATTCCACTCTTATGAACTAAGAAAAGCCGAGAGGAGACTGCTTCCATGAATGTACTTGTGAATTTTTTGGTTATAAAGAGTTTTGCATCCCTGTACCATTTAGCAATTGCATACCTGTGAAACTGAATTTTAAACTAACACAGACTCTGCATTATTCAATTCAAAAATTACGTTACATTCCACTTACTATCCTATACCAGAACAAATGTTTAACTAGGACCAAAGATGAATAAGCCATCTCAGCATCCCTCAACCAGGTCATAGTTCAACTGAGTTGATAGACATATACACACAGCACACATGATTCATTTTATAAATATTATAGAGGTAAAAACCAGGTAAAAGTAAGGCAAAATTAGAGAGAAACACATCACTGAAAGAATCTAGAAAGGTTTACAGGTGGCATTACAACTGCAGTGGACTTTCAGCAATCACCTGGAATTTGGTGTCAAAATCTGAGTGGGGAGAAATGACATCCAGATGCAAAAGCATCCTGTTAAAGAACTGAAAGCCTGTTTCTTTTCCAGGTCTCATAAAAATGCAACCTTCAGTGATAGTCATTTCTTAGATGTGTTATTATTCAAAAGACATTTTTATTTAAAAAAAATAGAATAGACTGAGGCTGTGTGTAAATTAGATTCCCTCCAAAATGTCATCACTTTTTGATTTTGATTAAAAGAAACACTTCCAACAAGATCCCACTGTATAGCATAGGGAGAGAACTATATTCAATACCCTGTGAGAAACCATAACAAAAAAATATGAAAAAGAATATATATTTGTATTATAAATATAATTGAATCACCTTGATATACAGTAGAAATTAGCACAACATTGTAAATCAACTATGCTTTAATAATTTTTTAAAAGTATTTCCAAATGTGTGCCTCTTTAAAGGCATACCATAAAAACTATGATTTCCCTAATTTCAAAACAGCTGTATCTCCCCTCTGCAGCCTCCTTCCACACCCACTGCAGGATGAGAAATGTTACTCCAGGAATAGCCAGGGACTAGAGCAGGAAGTGCAGCTGTGTGCTCTCCAAGAATATGCCAAGTGGAAGCAGCATGAGCATGTGTAGAACCTTCAGAACCAAGTGGAATATTTGGCATTCTAATTCATTTTCTCAAGTTGCTTCCAAAGTCACCCATCTTCTGTTAATATAAACAGTGAAAATTCTCAAGGTCACATGGAACCATGGAGATTAAAAACCAGAAGAAATGGTTTTGAGTCCCAGTTTGACAAACGGACTCTCTAAACCTGGGAGTTTAACTGGTGGAATGAGATTTGGGGAGATGGATTGGATGGATACACACCTGGATTGGAAGCTCTGGGGAGAAGCTGGTGCTGTAGAAATAAAATTGGAACCTGTCGGAGAATGCAGGATTATAGGAAACCTATTGGACTCCATGAAAAGGTGCAGGATCATAGGCGATCAACAAGACAAGGGTGTGTAAAGAGAAAAAGAGCAGAACCCAGGACACTGAACTCATTCATAATATATTCCACCGTGAAAAGAAGGAGAAGTAGATGAGGGAGAGTGGCAGCAAGACTCTTGAGAAGGGCAGTTGGTAAAGGAAATCAGAAGAATGCAGGATAAAACACTGAGACTGAATATAAAAATGGAAAACTGGCCAGACCATATATAAAACTAGAACTCTGACCCACTACCTGCAGTGACCTGACCAGGAACAAACCACTTCTATGTAATACCCATCCCAACAAGGCATTCTGCTATAAGTCAGATTTTTAGCTCTATAAGAAATACAGGAAACCAAAGAATAACTTCTGCAATAATTAGCTCAAAATGCTCAGGACTTGATTAATAATTGGCAGCTTCCCTAAAAATTGTGTCTTATTTCTGTCTTCAGATCCAACAGAGAAAGCCAAATATGTTCCCTTAACTTATCACCTGGAATGCCACCCTGCTAGGTAGTTATCTGCAACTTATCCACACCAAGAGCTTCCACTCAGGGCCACCTGAGCCTTCCCTTTACTTTCCACTTGCCCTCTGTCCGCCTTTGCATCTCCACCCAACACAAGTGATAGTGGCTGACTCCTTTGCTATAGTGAATCAATAGTTTGTTTTAATTTGGTTGGTCTGCATCTGTTTCCATACACGACAGTTAAATGTTTCCAGAAGGCAAGAGTATTGATGGGCTGAGTAAGATGAGCAAGAAATGAATGTGTCCCTTGTGCTTGGCAACATGGAGGTCATGTGACTTTGGTGACCTTGTCATTTCACCCGAGTCCTGGAACAAAAGCCATATGTGAGTCAGTTGAACAGTTAATAAAGGTTAAGAAAACTGACACAACAAACAGGGACAAATATTTCATGAATATTTTACCCAAAAGAAGAAAGATAATTTGCACTGTAAAGGATTGAAAAATACAAGGGTTTTTTGTTGCTTGTTTGTTTGTGTTGTTCAGTCACTCAGTCGTGTCTGATTCTACTGCAGTTGCCAGTAGGAATGAAGGACCTGATGAGAGAAAAATGATTCTGTTTTCTTAATTAAGTGTGAACTAAAGCTATTATCTGAGAATGAAGGAGAAGCTAGTTGGTAGGACATTTTCATAGATGTTTAGAAAGCAACTTACTAGAAAGTATAGCAGGATTGCACAGCACAATTAATTGTCTGTTTCTGATTAGTGATCAAAAATTTAAAGTCAGTTCGATGAATTCAGTGATGATATCTATTCCACCTTCTTCTCCCCAAGTGCAGAAAGACTCACATTGTTGTTAGGTAGGATTGGGTTTGCTGCTGCTGCTGCTAAGTCACTTCAGTCGTGTCCGACTCTGTGTGACCCCATAGACGGAAGCCCACCAGGCTCCCCGGTCCCTGGGATTCTCCAGGCAAGAACACTGGAGTGGGTTGCCATTTCCTTCTCCAATGTGTGAAAGTGGAAAGTGAAAAGTGAAAGTGAAGTCGCTCAGTCGTGTCCGACCCTTAGCGACCCCATGGATTGCAGCCTACCAGGCTCCTCCATCCATGGGATTTTCTAGGCAAGAGTACTGGAGTGGCTTGCCATTGCCTTCTCCGAGGATTGGGTTTAGGGGGAGGCAAATGTATGGAGGCAGAAAGGATTTAAAGAGTTAAGAGTATTTATGAGGAAGAGATCATAATGTTGTATGATGGAGTCTAACCTGAACAAGGAGGGAATTAAAGCAAGTATTGTTGAAAAACGTCACCTAGTGCTCAGTTGGGCTTCCCAGTGAGATAGAAATCTGGGAGTAGAGATTCTGAAGCTATTGCACTAGAACGATAGAACATGTGGTTGAAATTTGGACTACTTAATAAATATATTTTGGAAATGGCACAGATTCTAGTGATGATCACAGTTCTAAGGGTGTGATGCAGTGGAAACTGATGGAAGAGGTAAAGAAATTAAAGGACAGGGAAGTAGTATAGATATAGATCCCTGGTGTCATAATTTAAAATACTATAGGTTGTATAACAAATAATGTTCTCAGTTCCAAAACTCAGGAGTTCAGGAAATGTTACAACATTTATAAGATTTATATTCCCTATATCCATGCAGCTGAGATTTCAGGTTTCAATGACCTAGGTGGGAGAAAATAACACCCCATCATTCTTGTCCCTCCTTCCCTCCTACCAGAGTCACATCAAGGTTCCAGCTGCTCCTGCAATGAGTTCCAAGGGATCTCCTCTCCTAGTACAAAGCCTCTGCAGGTATACACATTGCTCACCTTTTGAAACCTTGCTGCCTTCTTGGATTTCCTGTCCATCGCTCCTCTTTCTCCCTGACCCTCTCAGACACCAGACTTGGTCCTAAAGACTGTCTTCTCTTGCATGAGGCCCTGCAGAGAGCCCCAAGTAAGGAGTTAGAAAACTGGGTTACCAGAATAAATGAGAGAGGAAGGGAAAATGCAGGAGAAGAAACAAGATTTAATGTTTCCATAAATTATTCTGACAAAATTAGTATAGTCTTGGTGTTGGTGAATATATATGGTATATTCTGAAGACAGTAAGCATGCTCTAAAATGTAAATTGGCTTCTGTTTATATAAGTGAATAAGAGATTTTGAAGTCTCATTATGGCTTTTCAAGTGCCTGTACAAAAATCTAAGCACATAATGGCTACATAATCAAACATTATTATTTATTTTTTAGTCCAAAAGTCATTAGAGAGTAATTTTCTTTCCTACTGACAAATTAACAGAAGAAAACAAAACAGAAATGCCTTTTACTTTAAGCTTGCATTCAATTTTAGGAGTTAAGATAATTACAATATATCCATTCAATCAAAGGAAGCTCCCCACAAAGGAAGGAGTTATAATTAAAAAAACAAAAGTTATATTCCTGGTACTGAAAATGACCGAATAAAAACCCATCAAAGCTAGTAACTGAAGAAAAAGAAATTCATTCTCAGGAGGTATCCAAATTCCCCTGACCTTTCTTTGCAGCTTCCTGGGGTTAAATCGTTCTTTTCTGTCCTTTATAAAGAATTAAACTCTAAAAATGTAAATTAAAGGTACACCATCAGTATTTCATTGTTGACTGCACCTCTGTAAGCATGTGGCTCTTCTGGTTCAATCTGACTTGTGCCCCCTTGCCTTCCTGAGTGATGTGGGGAATTCTGACACTGCATCTGCTCTACTGTAGGAGATGGTAGGTGGGGCATTATAGTGACTCCAGGAGACTTTGTGGCATTACACTGCCAGAATCATGACAGATAAACAGGGTAACTGAGAGGTTTAAAAACTCTGTCACACGATACTTTAAAATAAAAGTAAATATGGTAAAAATGAATATGATGAAAAAACTAGAAAGAACTCTCTAGAAGGATACATAAGGGGCTACAGAGTCCCCAGAGGCAGTGAGGAGTTGTGACAATGAGTTTGAACCTTACAGAACTGGTAACTGAAGCTCCCAGAATCTTAGCTTTCCTTTTTATTAAGAATCTTAAGCCTACAAAGCAATTCATATTGTCCTTTAACTGAATAGATAATTAGTGTTTCCCACTCTAATCCTAGTGGTAATTAGTTCATATGTTACCTGAATTTATTTTGTTAATTTGACTTACTTTAATTAATTTATTAACAAATATAATATTTTAATGAATATTTCTATTAAAATAACAGAAAATAATATAAATAGCAAATATTTTGAGGCTACCCTGGAGTACAAGAAGTAAAACATCCTCAATGTGTTTTTCCCTCATAATGTTCCCTGTTGTTAATACATGTGCATGTCTAAATAGCATATTATTTGAGTTTGTTTGTCCTTGGAATTTTTTAAATGGATATTACAATAAATGTTGTCTCTTTCCACTCAAGAGTGTTTTTGCATGATATGCTCAGTTTGTCCCGCAGAATTGAAGCATTTTTCAAAAAATATTAATTTATTTTAATTGGAGGCTAATTACTTTACAATATTGTGGTGGTTTTGCCATACATCTACATGATTTTAAAGCTGAATCCAACCTCTGTACACTGACACCAAAATAAATCTTGGAGACAGAGTTTTGGATGAAGTAGAAAAGAATAGCTTTATTGCTTTACCAGGAAAAGGGAGGGACAGTGGACAAATGCCCTCAAAACTGTATCCCCAAACCTGGGTTGGGGGGATGGTGGTTGTGAGGAGTTTTATAGTCAAGAGGAAGGATTACGGGATAAGGATCAAGGTGTCTGCAGGGGCCACATTCCTTCAGTCCTGAATGTATTTGGCAGCAGCTGATGATGGCAAACTGCAACCTCTCTGGAATGGAGAGTGCTTGTCAGGTAGTTAACATCTTTCATTGTCAGTTCAGTTCAGTTCAGTTGCACAATCATGTCCGACTCTGTGACCCCAGGGACTGCAGTTCACCAGGCTTTCCTTTTCATCACAAACTCCAGGAGCTTACTCAAACTCATGTCTAGTGAGTTGGTGATACCATCTAACCATCTCATCCTTGTCATCCCATTCTCCTCCTGCCTTCAATCATTCCCATCATCAGGGTCTTTTCAGATGAGCCAGTTCTTTGCATCAGGTGGCCAAAGTATTGGAATTTCAACTTCAACATCAGTCCTACCAAAGAATATTCAGGACTGATCTCCTTTAGGATGGACTGGTTGGATCTCCTTGCAGTCCAAGGGACTCTCAAGAGTCTTCACCAACACCACAGTTCCAAAGAATCATTTCTTCAGTGTTCAGCTTTCCTTATAGTCCAATTCTCACATCAATACATGGCTACTGGAAAAATCCAAAGCTTTGACTAGGCAAACGTTTGTTGGCAAATTAATGTCTCTGTTTTTTAATATGCTGTCTACATTGGTCATAATTTTTCTTCCAAGGAGCAAGCGTCTTTTAATTTCATGGCTGCAGTTACCATCTGCAGTGATTTTGGAGCCCAAAAAAGTAAAGTCTGTCACTGTTTCCATTGTTTCCCCATCTATTTGCTGTGAAGTGATGGTACCAGATGCCATGATCTTAGTTTTTTGAATGTTGAGTTTTAAGTCAACTTTTTCACTCTCCTCTTTCACTTTCATCAAGAGGCTCTTTAGTTCTTCACTTTCTGCCACAAGGGTGGTGTCATCTGCAAATCTAAGGTTCTTGATAATTTTCCCAGCAATCTTGATTCCAGCTTGTACTTCATCCAGTCCAACATTTCTCAGATGTACTCTGCATAGAAGTTAAATAAGCAGGGTGACAATATACAGCTTTGATGTACTCCTTTCCCAATTTGGAACCAGTCTGTTGTTCCATCTCCAGTTCTGTTTTTTTCTTGAACTGCATACAGATTTCTCAGGAGGTAGGTCAGGTGGTCTGGTATTCCTGTCTCTTGAAGGATTTTCCAGTTTGTTGTGATCCACAGAGTCAAAGGCTTTGGCATAGTCAATAAAGCAGAAGTAGATGTTTTTCTGGAACTCTCTTGCTTTTTTGATGATCCAACAGATGTTGGCAATCTGATCTCTAGTTCCTCTAACTTTTCTAAATCCAGCTTGAACATCTGAAAGTTCACGGTTCACGTACTATTACAATCTGGCTTGGAGAATTTTGAGCATTACTTTGCTAGCATGTGAGATGAGTGAAATTGTGCGGTAGTTTGAACATTCTTTGGCATTGCCTTTCTTTGGGATTGGAATGAAAACTGACCTTTTCCAGTCCTGTGGCCACTGCTGATTTTTCCAAATTTGCTGGCATATTGAGTGAAGCACTTTCACAGCATCATCTTTTAGGATTCAAAATAGCTCAACTGAAATTTCATTGCCACTGCTAGCTTTGCTCATAGTGATGCTTCCTTAGGCCCACTTGACTTCACCTTCCAGGATGTCTGGCTCTAGGTGAGTGATCACACCATCATGGTTATCTGGATCATGAAGATATTTTTTGTTGAGTTCTTCTGTATATTCCTGCCACTTCTTTTTAATATATTCTGCTTTTGTTAGATCCAGACCATTTCTATCTTTAAATGTGCCCATCTTGCTTGAAATGTTCCCTTGGTATCTCTAATTTTCTTGAAGAGATCTCTAGTCTTTCCCATTCTACTGTTTTCCTCAATTTCTTTGCACTGATCACTGAGGAAAGCTTTCTTATCTCTCCTTGCTATTCTTTGGAACTCTGCATTCAAATGGGCATATCTTTCCTTTTCTCCTTTGCTTTTCATTTCTCCTCTTTTCTCAGCTATTTGTAAGCCCTCTCAGACAACCTGTTTGCCTTTTTGCATTTCTTTTTCTTGGGGTTGGTCTTGATCAATGCCTCTTATACAATGTCATGAACCTTGGTCCATAGTTCTTCAGGCACTCTATCAGATCTAATCCCTTGAATCTATTTGTCACTTCCACTGTATAATCGTAAGGGCTTTGATTTAGGTCATATCTGAATGGTCTAGTGGTTTTCCCTACTTTCTTCAATTTACTTCTGAATTTGGCAATAAGGAATTCATGATCTGAGTCATAGTCAGTTCCCTGTCTTGTTTTTGCTGACTGTATAGAGTTTCTCCATCTTTGGCTGCAAAGAATATAATCAATCTGATTTCAGTATTGATCATCTGGTGATGTCCATGTGTAGAGTCTTCTCTTGTTTTGTTGGAAGAGGGTGTTTTCTATGACCAGTGTGTTCTCTTGGCAAAACTCTATTAGTCTTTGCTCTGCTTCATTCTGTATTCCAAGGCCAAATTTGCCTGTTACTCCAGGTATCATTTGACTTCCTACTTTTGCATTCCAGTCCCCTATAATGAAAAGGATATCTTTTTTGGGTGTTAGTTCTAGAAGGTCTTGTAAGTCTTCATAGAACCATTCAACTTCAACTTCTTCAGCATTATTGGTCAGGGCATAGACTTGGATTACTGTGATATTGAAGGTTTTGCCTTGGAAACGAACAGAGATCATTCTGTCATTTTTGAGACTGCATCCAAGTACTGCATTTTAGACTCTTTGGTTAACTTTGATGGCTATTCCATTTCTCCTAAGGGACTCTTGCCCACATTAGTAGATAGAGTGGTCATCTGAGTTAAATTCACCCATTCCAGTCCATTTTAGTTCACTGATACCTAAAATGTATCGATGTTCACTCTTGCCATCTCCTCTTTAACCACTTCCAATTTGCCTTGATCCATGGATCTTACATTCAAGGTTCCTATGCAGTATTGTTCTTTACAGTATTGTACTTTACTTTCATGACTCAGATCAGTTAAATATATTGGTAACAGAGACTCAGGAAGACTAAGAAAATGCAGGACAAGACAGCACAGCTTTAAACATGGAAACTTCCCAGCAGTCAGCAACAAAGTGCAATGAAGCACTAACAGGCAACAGAGCGAGTTAGCAAGTCAAGTAATAAGATACAGACCTGGAGTGGTGGCGGTCATCATCTAGACAGCATGTTCCAACACCATTTGTTTCCAACAAATTGCAGAGACAGGATGAATTTCTACCCAAACTTTGGCTTGTATGTCAAAAATGAAGACCCTTCTTCCCAAACACACACACACATACAAACACACACACACAGCAAAATGTTATGAAAAGATATGTAGTGAGGTTTTCTGAAAAGTGCAAAGAAGCCTTCTCCAGCTGGTCAAAAAAACTGCTTGAAAGAGCAAGGAAAAAAGTTGACCTGGGGTTTTTGTGACTATTAGGAATTGAAGTTGGAAAAAATATTTTCATATGTGGCTTGAATTTCCCACCTATACCAACGTGATCTCTGGTGGCCTTGGCCTGCAGTTACTTGAAGCAGGGCTTTAATTTCCCAGCCAGAGACTGAGGTTGGGTGGTAGCAGTGAGGGCATCAAATCCTAACCGCTAAACCAGTGGTCAATGACAAGGCCCGGGCTCTTCAACTTTGCAGAAAAGCATTCCCACAAAGACAGAAAGTAGTGAAGTAAGAAAAGTGTTTATCACTAGGAAAGGGGTACAACGCATGTGGATAGACATACCCAAACTCAGACTCATGCCCTAATGGAAGTTTAAATCTCTTACATAGAGCATTTCTACTAGTTTCCTTCGTCCAGTAATTTTGGTTTGCCTGGTTCAGAGTCCGAATTTGCTATATTTCAGAATTCTCCTAAGAGGTCTATGGGTAGTTAGTATCACTCCCTTTTGACCTCCAAGGAGCCTTTCTGTGCTTGTGTAGTCAGGGAGGTCTCCTGATTTCAAGAATAGGAAATATGTGGTCTCTTATCTTCTATCTGGGCAGGGCTCAGCCTCTACCCTTGATTGTCCAGGTAATTTCAACTTGGTGTATTTGTCAACAGAGAGGGGACTCCAACTGTTTGTCCCAGGGCCCCCATTTATCTCCTGACTGTAGTGCTTGAGAGTCCCTTGGACTGCAAGGAGATCCAATCAGTCTACCCTGAAGGAAATCAGTCCTGAATATTCATTGGAAAGACTGATGCTGAAGCTGAAACTCCAATACTTTGGCCACCTGATGTGAAGAACTGACTCTTTGGAAAAGACCCTGATCCTAGGAAAGATTGAAGGTGGGAGGAGAAGGGATGAGATGGTTGGATGGCATCACCGACTCGATCACATGAGTTTGAGTAAGCTCCGGGAGTGTGTGAGTGACAGGAAAGCCTAGCATGCTGCAGTTCATGGGGTCACAAAGAGTTGGACATGACTGAGCAACTGAACTGAACTGAGTCAGGATATTAGAGCAAACAAGAGCTAAATATGAGCAGAGAAAGGGCGGGGGGCACAGGTCAGATAGCAGGAAATCATGCATCTTATAAACAGCAGTGGTGCATAGGCAGACAGGCAGCATTCTCCAGACTGAATGGAAATCACATGTGTTGGAAAGTAGACAAAAATAAAGGTAAAGAAAGATGGGAATCTCCTGCATCCAAATGTAACATGTTTCTCATTATGATTTTATTATAATGAAATTTGTTTTTGTTCAGTCACTAAGTCGTGTCCAACTATTTGCAACCCCATAAACTGCAGCACACCAGGCTTCCCTGTCCTTCGCTATCTCCAATAAAATTAGCCTTGTAGATAAGAAGTTCCCCTTCTTGCAATGATATCATGACATTCCTGATCTAAGCTAAATAAGGTCAAAATTCCCTCCTCCCCTTGGGGAGATCGAGCTGGGATGAAAATCAAGGAATACAACACCCAAATTCCTCCTTCCCCAATGAATATTCCACCCCTTCATTTGTATGCCCCTCGTAACTGGCTTGCTAAAGAAACCCGGGGCAGTGGCTCCTCACCTGTCTGCCTACTTTCCGTCTCAGAGCATATTCTTGCTCAAATAAACTCTCACTTTACTTCCTGGAGAAGGAAATGGCAACCCACTCCAGTACCTTTGCCTGGAGAATCCCACGGACGGAGAAGCCTGATAGGCTACAGTCCACGGGGTCGCAAAGAGTCAGACAGGACTGAGTAACTTCACTCACTTACTTTCTTTTTCCTTGCTTCATCTCTGAAATCTTTATTGATAAAGAAAGAAACTTTAACTCACCAGGAACAGGAATTATCTCATCAACATTGAGAGAAAGGAGTCATGTGTCTTGGCCTAGGACCATGTGTCTTGACGGCAGCATTTCTAAAAGCAAGAGACCCACTAGGACCTCACCAAATACCTTTTGCTGCTACTGTTTCTGCAGCCTGTGGCTCTGTCACAGAAATGTTCATGGTCCTCAAGTTTATAGAACCTAAGGTTATAGAGTTCATCAGGCACTCTATCAATCAGATCTAGTCCCTTAAATCTATTTCTCACTTCCACTGCATAATCATAAGGGATTTGATTGAGGTCATATCTGAATGGTCTAGTGGTTTTCCCTACTTTCTTCAATTTAAGTCTGAACTTCGCAATAAGGAGTTCATGATCTGAGCCACAGTCAGCTCCTGGTCTTGTTTTCGCTAACTGTATACAGCTTCTCCATCTTTGGCTGCAAAGAATATAATCAATCTGATTTCGGTGTTGGCCATCTGGTGATGTCCATGTGTAGAGTCTTCTCTTGTGTTGTTGGAAGAGGGTGTTTGCTATGACCAGTGCATTCTCTTGACAAAACTCTATTAGCCTTTGCCCTGCTTCATTCCGTGCTCCAAGGCCAAATTTGCCAGTTACTCCAGGTGTTTCTTGACTTCCTACTTTTGCATTCCAGTCCCCTAGAATGAAAAGGACATCTTTTTTGGGTGTTAGTTCTAAAAGGTCTTGTAGGTCTTCATAGAACCGATTAACTTCGGCTTCTTCAGCAGTACTGGTTGGGGCATAGGCCTGGATTACTGTAATATTGAATGGTTTGCCTTGGAAACGAACAGAAATCATCCTGTCATTTTTAAGATTGCATCCAAGTACTGCATTTCAGACTCTTTTGTTGACCATGATGGCTACTCCATTTCTTCTAAGGGATTCCTGCCCACAGTAGTAGATATAATGGTCATCCGAGTTAAATTCACCCATTCCAGTCCATTTTAATTCACTGATTCCTAGAATGTCGACGTTCACTCTTGCCATCTCCTGTTTGACCACTTCCAATTTGCCTTGATTCATGGACCTAACATTCCAGGTTCCTATGCAATATTGCTCTTTACAGCACCGGACCTTGTTTCTATCATTGGTCACAACCACAACTGGACGGAGGTTCGTGACATTGTACAGGACACAGGGACCAAGACCATCCCCATGGAAAAGAAATGCAAAAGAGCGAAATGGTTGTCTGAGGAGGCCTTACAAATAGCTGTAAAAAGAAGAGAGGCGAAAAGCAAAGGAGAAAAGGAAAGATATAAGCATCTGAATGCAGAGTTCCAAAGAATAGCAAGGAGAGATAAGAAAGCCTTCCTCAGTGATCAATGCAAAGAAATAGAGGAAAACAACAGAAAAGGAAAAACAAGAGACCTCTTCAAGAAAATTAGAGATTCCAAGGGAACTTTTCATGCAAAGATGGGCTCGATAAAGGACAGAAATGGTATGGACCTAACAGAAGCAGAAGATATTAAGAAGAGGTGGCAGGAATACACAGAAGAACTGTACAAAAAAGATCTTCATGACCAAGATAGTCACGATAATGTGATCACTGACCTAGAGCCAGACATCTTGGAATGTGAAGTCAAGTGGGCCTTAGAAAGCATCACTACGAACAAAGCTAGTGGAGGTGATGGAATTCCAGTTGAGCTATTTCAAGTCTTGAAAGATGATGCTGTGAAAGTGCTGCACTCAATATGCCAGCAGATTTGGAAAACTCAGCAGTGGCCACAGGACTGGAAAAGGTCAGTCTTCATTCCAATCCCAAAGAAAGGCAATGCCAAAGAATGCTCAAACTACCGCACAATTGCACTCATCTCACACGCTAGTAAAGTCATGCTCAAAATTCTCCAAGCCAGGCTTCAGCAGTATGTAAACCGTGAACTCCCAGATGTTCAAGCAGGTTTTAGAAAAGGCAGAGGCACCAGAGATCAAATTGCCAACATCCGCTGGATCATGGAGAAAGCAAGAGAGTTTCAGAAAAACATCTATTTCTGCTTCATTGACTATGCCAAAGCCTTTGACTGTGTGGATCACAATAAACTGTGGAACATTCTGAAAGAGATGGGAATCCCAGACCACCTGACCTGCCTCTTGAGAAACCTGTATGCAGGTCAGGAAGCAACAGTTAGAACCAGTCATGGAACAACAGACTGGTTCCAAATAGGAAAAGGTGTACGTCAAGGTTGTATATTGTCACCTTGCTTATTTAACTTATATGCAGAGTACATCATGAGGAACGCTGGGCTGGAAGAAGCACAAGCTGGAATCAAGATTGCTGGGAGAAATATCAATAACCTCAGATATGCAGATGACACTACCCTTATGGCAGAAAGTGAAGAGGAACTCAAAAGCCTCTTGATGAAAGTGAAAGAGGAGAGTGAAAAGGTTGGCTTGAAGCTCAACATTCAGAAAACAAAGATCATGGCATCTGGTCCCATCACTTCATGGGAAATAGATGGAAAAACAGTGGAAACAGTGTCAGACTTTGTTTTTTTGGGCTCCAAAATCACTGCAGATGCTGATTGCAGCCATGAAATTAAAAGACGCTTGCTCCTTGGAAGGAAAGTTATGACCAACCTTGATAGTATATTAAAAAGCAGAGACATTACTTTGCCAACCAAGGTCCGTC
Organism: Moschus berezovskii; assembly: GCF_049115385.1. Lineage (NCBI taxonomy): Eukaryota > Metazoa > Chordata > Mammalia > Artiodactyla > Moschidae > Moschus > Moschus berezovskii. Next base: position 73,046,952 of record NC_142466.1, on the reverse strand, counting down.
TAGTCAAGGCAATGGTTTTTCCCGTGGTCATGTATGGATGTGAGAGTTGGACTGTGAAGAAAGCTGATCGCCGAAGAATCGATGCTTTTGAACTGTGGTGTTGGAGAAGACTCTTGAGAGTCCCTTATACTGCAAGGAGATCCAACCAGTCCATTCTAAAGGAGATCAATCCTGGATGTTCATTGGAGGGACTGATGCTAAAGCTGAAACTCCAATACTTTGGCCACCTCATGAGACGAGCTGACTCACTGGAAAAGACTCTGATGCTGGGAAAGGTTGGGGGCGGGAGGAGAAGGGGACGACGGAGAATGAGATGGCTGGATGGCATCACCGACTCTGTGGACATGAGTTTGGGTGTACTCCGGGAGTTGGTGATGGACAGGGAGGCCTGGCGTGCTGTGATTCATGGGGTCGCGGAGAGTCGGACACGACTGAGCGACTGAACTGAACTGAACTGAACTGAACTGAAGGTTATAGATCCTCAGGTTTATAGAATGTACAACATCCCTGTGGCACAGTGTGGGACTTAATCAACCATCTTTATGGCAGAGGCCACAGCTGAAACCTAGCAGGAACTGCAGGACCCTCCTGGGTACAGAAGTCCCTCTGTGTCCCTTGTTTCTTGTTTTAAAACAGGAAAAAAGACATTAGTTTCCCAGGCCTTCCCTGAGCCCAAAGAATAGGCTCAAGCAATTAATAAGACAATAGATTCATAGGGTTTCCTAGTTCCTCCTAAAGGGGTATGATAACATTATATGATGTTTATCTTCAAATTATTCTACAGAAACTAAGACCCCCCGCATCGTGGATGGAGGATGGTGACTATAAGCTGATCACACTAAGTAGAACCCAACTAGCTGAAACCAGAAACTTGAGATTCCAAAGACATCATACTGTTACCTTCAGTTCAGTTCTGTTCAGTTCAGTCGCTCAGTCATGTCCGACTCTTTGCGACCCCATGAACCACAGCACGCCAGGCTTCCCTGTCTATCACCAACTCCCAGAGTTCACTCAAACTCATGTCCATCGAGTCAGTGATGACATCCAGCCATCTCATTCTCTGTCGTCCCCATCTCCTCCTACCCCCAATCCCTCCCAGCATCAGACTCTTTTCCAGTGAGTCAACTCGTCGCATGAGGTGGCCAAAGTATTGCAGTTTCAGCTTTAGCATCAGTCCTTCCAATGAACACCCAGGATTGATCTCCTTTAGAATGGACTGGTTGGATCTCCTTGCTCTCAAGAGTCTTCTCCAGCACCACAGTTCAAAAGCATCAATTCTATTAACAGCCATTTGTAAAGAAGTCATATTTCTGCAGCCCTCACCCCAAATTTTGCCTTTAAAAACTCTTCCCTGAAAACCATTGGGAAGCTCAGGTCTTTTGAGCACAATTTATCAGTTCTTCTTGCTTTATCTTCACAATAAATATTCCTCTGCTCCAAACTCAGATGTTTCCATTTGTTTAGCCTCATGAGGCATTAAGCATACAAATCCGCATTTGACAATATTACTGTGATGATAGTGATATGAGAGTCTCTGAAGGAAGAAATGCATCACTAGTACCAGGATCTGTGACCTGAAGCATACCCATTAACTATGGAAGAAGGAAAAAAAAGAGAGGAAGTAGTAAAGGAGGGAAGGAAAGAAGAGTAAAAGAAGAAAGAAACAAAAAGTAAGTAAAAGAGGAAGTAAGAGAAAGAAGGAAATCGGAATACAGAGGGAAGAAACAAAAAAACTGAAAGAGAAGTTCACAATTTGACCCACTCGAAAATGCAAAATTTATTGAAGAAACTTAAGCAACAAACAGATAAAAAGTTGTTGATTGACTTTTGTGCTTCTGCAAAATAGGTTCTGAATTAACTTTAACATCTTCTGAAATACAGCTTCATAGCCTTAATCAATACTGGGTCTAAGACTATAGTTATACCTTGGGTTCCCACCAAATTTTAAAAAGGCTCTATTTCTAACCTTGGGGAAATTATTGAACATAAAATATAAGAGACCAGTTATATCTCACCTTAATTGTAACAACTGTTGTCTTGTCTATACTCCCCATAGTCATTATGCTTTTTTCCCAAAAATATCTCATAGTGGGCATGCCATTCTGATGCAATGAGCAATAAAATTAAGACTGGCACTTTAAAATGTCTTGACAAAATGGGACACTATGGACCATCTCCTCAGTCAAAATATTTAATATATGGCACAATGTAAATAAAGTTCAACCCTCAAGGATTATCCCCACTGAGTCACCACTGAACAGCCTAGTTTGTCCTGTTCTTATACTTGGAAAGAAAGAATAGTGCTTCATGATGGATTACCACAACCTTAGCACCATGTTCAGTTCAGTTCAGTTAAGTTCAGTCGCTCAGTCGTGTCCGACTCTTTGCGACCCCATGAATCACAGCACGCCAGGCCTCCCTGTCCATCACCAACTCCCGGAGTTCACTCAAACTCATGTCCATCGAGTCAATGATGCCATCCAGCTATCTTATTCTCTGTCGTCCCCTTCTCCTCCTGCCCCCAATCCCTCCCAGCATCAGAGTCTTTTCCAGTGAGTCAACTCTTCGCATGAGGTGGCCAAAGTATTGGAATACCATCCATTAAATCCTCTGTGCCCAATATTATTGAAATCACAAGTTCAATCATATCAGAAACTAATAACAGTTGCTAATATAGTTTTGGCTAATACATTTTATTATTTGTCTCTTTTAATAGCCCCTTTACTTTTATCTCCATAGAGACACCGGCTTCCTTCAGCTTTATCCAGCTACCCAGGATATCCAGCTACCTCACTTGCTCTGCCATTGTATACCATCTTTACAAACAAGATCTTAATTGTATCCAACTTTCTCAAAGAGCACAATTATGTCATCACACTGCCGACATCCTCCTCCAAGGAGATTCATTTAGCATACTCATTAAGGATTTTCTCCTAGTTCGTAAATTGCTTTTTCATTTTGTTGTTCCTTTTTCTGTGTAGAAGCTTTTTGGTTTGATGCAGTCCCACCTGCTGATTTTTACTTTTGTTGTTTATATATTCATTATTCTTTTTCTCCAGAGCTTTCTTCACTTTGGCCTTTTTATTTTGATATATATTTTACAATAATATTACCAAGTTCTTTGAAAAACCCTATAGAATCTTTATTGAATTTCTTCAAATCTACAGATGAGTTTAGGAGATCTGACATCTTAAAGACCTTAAGCCTTTATATCCTTGAACATGGGCTAAAACTTCATCATTAAGTTCTTTTTATATGTATTTCATTAAACTTTTTATAGTTTTCCACATTCAGGGATTGCATAGAAAGGATGTGTTATTTAAAACTATGTATTCTCATTGTTGCTGCTGCTGCTGCTAAGTCACTTCAGTCAATCTACTTGTGTGTATATTAACCACATGCCTTGCCATTTTTATAAGCTCTGTTTTTTAATGTTAATATTTTCAACTGTGAAATAATCCATTGCACATGGCTATTAAGAAGTTAAAATGAGGAAATCCTATGTAAACTGTCTAGCTTTTAAACTAGACAGTACCCTATTAACTCTTGGTTTGTACTGCTTTTCCTTTGTTCAAATATATGTCCCTTGGTTGGTGCTGAATGAATTTAGGAATCCAGGACTCTGGAAGTTGCCTCAATTAAGTATTGCTTTTTCCAAGACAACAAAAAATAGCAAAAATTGTGTGTCCTTTTACTTATGAACCTTATATCCTGTAAGACTGGCTGAACTGCAGAAGTCTTTGTCCTTGGGTAATGTGCTTTGGATTTCACCAAAGAACTGAGCCTGTGAGAGTAACCACTCACCAATTTGCAATAATTTCACTGAAACACTTTTCTCCCAACCCAGCAGGGCAGCACGACTTGATGCATGCTTCCATACACATTTGCATGCAATGAATATTAGACCGACTATTTCAAAAGTTTACATTCTGTCGTTTTGCCACTTTTTTTCACACATAAAACACACAAAGAAATAAAAAAATCAAGAGATTTTATAGATGAAAAAGCTGTTATCTTTGATATTACAGACTTTTCAGAACCAAAGAATAATAACAATAATAAAAGCATAACACCTTTAACTCAATAGCAATTTTCTTTCTTTTTTTTAATACCAGGTTTTTACAAAGAAATCATATATAGTTGGATGTGAGAATAAAAGTAAAAGAGAGTTATGTGACAGAGTAAGAGAGCAAGTTTTTAGAAGTTACACCCCCAAAATTTGTCTAATGTATCACATGTATACTGAAGACCAGAATACAGACTTTTCACCTTTTCAAACAATTTTACAGCTAAAGTTTTATTGATTAAAATTTCAATGTCTTCAGCATAGCAGTTAATTATAAATTATTGATAAACATGAATTATGTACATCTGGGGCCGATTCATGTCAATGTATGGCAAAACCAACCAATATAATATTGTAAAATAATTAGCCTCCAATTAAAAAAATAAATAAAATTTAAAACAAACAAACAAAAAAGATTCAATCAAGTATGATGGTTATCAGAGTTTCTTCTCTAGGAAAGGCTTTGCTAATCTTTGAAAATGTTAATGGTTTACCTTTTTATGAGTATTGTATTAAGAATCAGTATCACTGAAATTAATGAAAGGTGAGAGTTGGACTGTGAAGAAAGCTGATCGCCGAAGAAATGATGCTTTTGAACTGTGATGCTGGAGAAGACTCTTGAGAGTCCCTTGGACTGCAAGGAGATCCAGCCAGTCCATTCTAAAGGAGGTCGATCCTGGGTGTTCATTGGAAGGACTGATGCTAAAGCTGAAACTCCAATACTCTGGCCACCTCATGCAACGAGTTAACTCACTGGATAAGACTCTGATGCTGGGAAAGGTTGGGGCAGGAGGAGAAGGGGACGACAGAGAATGAGATGGCTGGATGTCATCACCGACTCGATGGACATGAGTTTGAGTGAACTCCAGGAGCTGGTGATGGACAGGGAGGCCTGGTGTGCTGTGATTCATGGGGTCGCAAAGAGTCGGACATGACTGAGCGACTGAACTGAACTGATTATGTAACTGGTTGACTTTCAAAGTTAATAATGTTAAAACATTTTAAGCTACATGAAGAGAGTCTTCATAGATATTGATCCTTTCAAACAAACAAACAAAAAAAAAATCCAGTGTTTTGGCTTTATATGAAAATGAGTCAAAGAATAGCTTTTACACTGCATTCAAAATTTAATTATAAATACCAGCTTGAAATAGAGTTCACTCCTCTAAGGTTTTACCATTCGGGGCAGTTAACTCATTTCCCAATGTGAAAGGCAGTAAAACACTTCCTTGTAGCTCTTCTTGTCACCATTTCCTTCTCAAAATGAAGTCCCTAGTTTTTCTCTCTCTGTTTTTCTATAAAGAAAACATATATACAAGAAATACTATATATTTAAGTTGATTCAAACATAATTGCAGTTTTGCACTGTTGAAATTTGCCAGTTGATATTGGAATACATTCTTAAGTAAATGTGGTTTACTATAGACATGATATTAGAAAGCAAATTCGAGTGATTTTCTTATTCTAATTCAAACTGGGTCATGAAGCAGTGGAGACAACTGACAGCATCAATGACTCATTTGTCCCAGGAACTCCTAACAGACGTGCAATGCAGTGGTGGTTCAGGAAGTTTATCAAAGGAGACAAGAGCCTTGTAGGTGAGGAGCATAGTGGCTGGCCATTGGAAGTTGACAACAACCAACTGAGAGCCATCATTGAAGCTGGTCCTCTTACAACTACACAAGAAGCTGCCGAACAGCTCAACGTCAACCTTTCTATGGTTGTTGGGCATTTGAAGCAAACTGGAAAGGTGAAAAAGCCTCATGAGCTAATCGAAAATATTAAAAAGTTGTCATTTTGAAGTGTCATTTTCTCTTATTCTGCACAACAATGAACCATTTCTCAATCGGATTGCAATGTGTGATGAAAAGTGGATTGTATATGTCAACCAGCAATGACCAGCAAAGTGGTTGGACCTAAAAGAATCTCCAAAGCACTTCTCAAAGCAAATTTGCACCCAAAAAAAAGGCTATGGTCACTGTTTGATGGCCTGCTATCCATCTGACTCACAACAGTTTTCTGAATCCTGGCAAAACCATTATATCTCAGAAGTATGCTCAGCAAATCAATGAGATGCACTAAAAACTGCAACACCTGCAGCTGGCATTGGTCAACACAAAGGGCCCAATTCTTCTCCTCAACATCGCTCGACTGCATGTTGCACAACCAACCGATGCTGCAAAAGTTGAAAATATTGGGTTTGCCTCATTAGCCACATTCACCTGACCTCTCACCAACTGACTACAACTTCTTCAACCATCTAGACAACTGACTAGCACTTCTTCAAGCATCTAGACAACTTTTTGCAGAGAAAATCCTTCCACAGGATGCAGAAAATACTTTCCAAGAGTTTTGTAGAATCCTGAAGCACAGATTTTTATACTACAGGAGTAAATAAACTTATTTTTCTTTGGCAGATATGTTCTGATTGTAATGGTTCCAATTTTGATTAATAAGATGGGTTTGGGCTCAGTTACAATGATTTTAAATTCACAGTCTGAAACCACAGTTACTTTTGCATATATATATGTATACGATACATTGCAATTGATGAACCAATATTAATACATTATTATTAACTAAAGTCCATACTTTAAATAGAGTTAACTCTTTGTGCTGTACATTCTATAGGTTTAAGAAAAGTGTAATGATATAATCCACCCCTATATATAAGGAGTAGTTCTATTCACTTAAAACCCTCTTTGCTTCACCTATTCATCCCTTCTTCACCTCTAACCCCTGGCAACCACCGATCTTTAAACTGTCTCCATAATTTTGCCTTTTCCAGAATGTCACATAGTTGAAATCATGTAGTATGCAGTCTTTTAAGATGGTTTCTTACTTTGCAATATGCTTTTAAGGTTCTTCCATGTCTTTTTGTGGTTCAATAGCTTGTTTCTTTCAATGGCTACTATTATTTTATTGTCCAGATATAACATAGTTAATTTACCTATTGAGGACATTGTAATTGCTTCCAAGTTTCAGCAATTATGAACAAAGTTTTTATAAACATGCAGGTGCAGGTTTTCATATGAACATGAGTTTTCAACTCATTTGTGCACATATGAAGGAGTATAATTATTGGATTATATGTTAAGAGTATGAATATTTTGTAAGAAACTATCAAATTGTCTTCCAAAGTGACTGTGCCATCTTGTATTCTCACAAGTGAGGAATAAGCATTTATGTTGCTCCACATCCTCATCAGTATTTAGTGTTGGCAATATCTGGATTTTACATCTTTCTAAAGTGTATACAGTAGTACATCATGGTTGATTTAATTTATGATTTCCTAATGGCATATGATGTGAAGCATTTTTTCATACACTTACTTGCTATCTGTATATCTTCCTTGGTGAAGTGTATCTTAAGATCTTTGTCCATTTTTAATTGTTTTCCTATTGTTCCGTTATAAGAATTCTTTGTATATTATAGAAATCAGTATTTTATCAGATATCTTTTTGCAAATATTTTTCCCAGTCAGTGACTTGACTTTTCATTCTGTTAACAGTGTCTTTTGTAAAGCAGAAGCATTTTATTTTAATTAAGACCTTTTGCATTTTACATTGAATTCCATGATCTATTTTGAAATCCATTTAATATATACCAAAACTGTAAGGTCTTTGTCTAGATTCACTTTTTTTGCATGTAGATATTCAGTTGTTCCAGCACCAAAATAGCATAAAGAGTAATAGACAATCTCAATCAACCTATAAATACTAAAAGACTTGAAACTATAATTAATAACCTGCCAAAAAGAAAGCACTAGGGTCATGTGGGTTCACTGGTGAATTTTAGCAAAACATTTTAGGAAAAATGCATGCTTGCTCTGTAAAAATAGAACTAGAATGAATACTTTCTAATTCATTTTAGGAGGCCAGCATTATCCTAATATCAAAAGCATACAAAGCATTATTTAAAAAAGGAAAAATTCAGATAAATGAATATAGTTGCAAAAATCTTGAACAAAATATTAGTCGATAAAATTCAATTATGTATGAAGAGAATCATAACATCATGAACAAGTGGGGCCCATTCCAGGTATACAAAGCTGGTTTAACACAAGAAAACAAATTTGTGTAATTCATCATAATAAACAGGTTTAAGGGAAAAAAACCAACAACTATAAAGTGATACTAGTAGATATAGAAAAAGGATTTGACAAATCCAATGTTTATTCATGACAAAAGCTTCCAGTAAACTAGAAACACAAGGGAGCTATTGCAATTTGATGTTGAGAATTTATAATACACCTACAGATAATACAATATTAGTGAGAATCCAGATGCTTTCTCACTAAGATTAAGAACAAGGCAAGCATATCCCTCCTCAACACATTTTTTACCATTGTCTTAGAATTCACAGCTAATATAATTAGACTAGAAATAAATTTAAAATATATAAATTGAAAAGGAAGAGATAAAGCTATCTTTGTAGCTGGCATGATCAGCTATGCAGAAAATCTTGCAGAATCAACCAAAAAACTTTGGGAACTATAGCAATTATAGCAAGGTTGCAGGGTACATATTCACATATAAAAGCTAATTGCTTCCCTGCATACAAGCAATGAACAATTGGGTTTTGAAATTTTTTAAAAAAGTATCATTTACATTAGCACCCAAAATGAAATACTCATATATAAATATATACTATACCTAAATGAGAAAAAACTACAAACCTCTGAGAAAAGAAATCAAATAATTTAAATAAATAGAGGGATACTCCATGTTCAGGTATAGGATGACAAAAAGTGTTATGATGACGCCAGTTCTTCCCAGTTTGAACTACAGATTTAATATGTGTGTGCTCAGTTGCTAAGTCATACCCAACTCTTTGCAATCCCCTGGACTGTAGTCTGCCAGGCTTCTCTTTCCATGGAATCTTCCAGGCAAGAATATTGGAGTGGATGGCCATTTCCTTCTCCAAGGAATTTTCCTGACACAGGGATCAAACCCACAATTCCTGCATCTCCTGAATTAACAGGTAGATTCTTTACCACTGAGTCACCTGGGAAGCCCATAGATTTAATTAATCCCAATCAAAAGCAAAAGTTAGTTTGCAGATATTGACAAATTGATTCCAGAGTTTATAAAAAACCCAGAATGGCTGACACAATCTTGAAGAGGAAGAACAAAGTTGGAGACAACAACATCAAGACTTACTATAAAGTGAGAGTAATCAGGACATGTCATTTGGCATGGCAATAGACAAATATATCAGTGGAACTGAGTAGACAGCCCAGAAACAGACCCAGACATATACAGTAAACTGATTCTGACAAAGGAGCAGTAGCAATATGAAGAACAAAGACTGTCTTTTCAACAAGTGGTCCTGGAATAACTAGACATCCACATGCATAAAGAAAAAAAAAGTGAATTTATAAATAAACCTTACACCTTTTAGAAACATTAAAAATAAAACTGAAGTCGCTCAGTCGTGTCCGACTCTTTGCGTCCCCATGGACTACAGTCCTACCAGTCTCCTCCGTCCATGGGATTTTTCCAGGCAAGAGTCCTGGAGTGGGTTGACATTTCCTCCTCTGGGGGATCTTCCCATTCCAGGGATCGAACCTCCGGCGCCTGCATTGCAGGTGGATGATTTGCTGTCTGAGCCACCAGGGAAGACTTTACTTAAAAGTGAAAGTCGCTCAGTCGTCTCCGACTCTTTGCAACCCCATGGACAATGCAGTTCATGGAATTCTCCAGGCCAGAATACTAGAGTGAGTAGCCTTTTCCTTCTCCAGGGGATCTTCCCAACCCAGGGATCGAACCCAGGTCTCCCACATAGCAGGTGGATTCTTTATCAGCTGAGCCACAAGGGAAGCCCTAAATATAATGTACAGATCGAAATATAAAATAGGCTTCCCAGGTGGCCCTAGTGATAAAGAACCTGCCTGCCAATGCAGGAGGTAAGAGACATGTTCCATCCCTGGATGGGAAGATCCCCTGGAGGAGGACATGGCAATCCACTCCAGTATTCTTGCCTGGAGACGCCCATGGACCGAGAAGTCTGACAGGCTACAGTCCATAGGGTCACAAAGAGTCAGACATGACTGAGTGACTTAGCATGCATGCACACACACAAATATGAAACACAAAGCTGTAAAACTACTTTAAGATAATATAAGAGAAAATCTTCCAACTCTGCAACATTCTGGGAAAGGAAAAACTATGGAGACAGTAAAAAGATTAGGAGTTATCAGAAATTACGGAAAGAGATGTAGGGATGAACAGGTAGATCATAGGAATTTCTAGGGTGGGGCAGTGAAAATATTCTGTATGAGATTGTAGTGGCCAATACCTGTCATTATACATTTGTTCAAACCCACAGAACAAACAACACAAATAGTGAACTAATGTAAAATTTAATTAATTACAATATATCAGTATTGGCTCATCAATTATAAAAATGTACCTCTAATGCAAGGTATTAGTAACAGGGCAAAGGGGGAAGGGGTATTGTCAATGAAATATATGGTATCTCTATGCATATCTGCTTAATATTTCTTTAAACCTAACATTGCTCAACAAATAAAGTTTTTTAGTTTACAAATAATAGAGTTGGAGATTCATATCAAAGTGCTGATTCATGAAGATTTTAAAGATTTAACAAAAATGCAGTAAGTGATAGCTTAGAGTTGGGAGTGCATGGGATTTCTTCTTGCAGTGACAAAATTGTTTTAAAATTAACCACGGTGATGATTGCACATATCTGTGAGTATACTAAAAATTACTGAACTGTACAGTCTAAATGGGTGAGTTGTAGGCCTATGTTAATTATATCTTAATACATTTGGCTAAAAAGTTAAATGTCCTAAATCTGTGTTATTTAATTAAGTAACAGTAGTTTTTCTATTCCTGAAAAACTATATTATACTATACTATAAGGTTCTAACATCTGACTTCCTTCTTGGAAGTCAATAATGTTTAAAAGCATACAATTCCAGAGTAAACATCAATTTTTAAAAATTTTCAATGATAGTTATAAGAATCACAGATTTCGAGAGTCATTAAAATATTTTCCCTCCGGATCACAGACTAATGAGCAAGATTTTCACATGTCACTACTGATGACAATATTAATTTGGAGTGAATATTTCAGTATTTACTTTTTAATGAAAACAATTACAAAACCCTCTTCCCCAAACACACACGTGCACACACACAAATGCAGAAGAATGCATCCTCCTTCATGAAGCTACCAACTCAGCTGCTTTTAATGAAGGACATACAAAACACGGAGTGCATTACAAATATCCATTCCTGTCATCACCTCAGTAAGAGATGAGTAGTTTATCATCAGAAGGAATTGAGAGAAAGAAAGAACAGATGCACATCTGGATTATAGGGACACTTAACAATTATAGGGACACCTTCCTAGGTGGAAGGCTTGCCTCCAGAAATAAATTAGGCTTTAGAAGAAACATGAGAGCAATAGAAAGGAAGGAGCTTTGGAGAATCTAACTATTTTCTTTGGTTGTTTTATTTTGTGGTACGTGTTTGACAGATTGATTGCACAGAACTGTCTTCTCTTACATGAGTGAAATTGAATTAGTGCAATTATTTTAAATTGAGGCTATCTTATTAAGCTAAAGAACTAAGACTGATAAAATGATTACTATTTAACTGGAGTCTAATTGCTTTACAATGTTATGGTGGTTTCTGCTGTACAACAAAGTGAATCAGCTATATATATATATATATATATATATATATATATATATATATATCTCTCCCCTTTGAGCCTCCCTCCAGTCCCTTCATCCCACCCCATCCCTCTAGGTCATCACAGAGCACTGAGCTGAGCTCCCTGTGCTATACAGCAGCTTCACACTAGCTATCCATTTTACACGTGGTAGTGCATATATGTCTTTGATTCTTTTTAAATATCCTATGAAAACCCAACTTTTAACAGGGACTTTAGATCACTGGTATTTGGGATGATTTTGTACTCTCTCTTCCATAATTTCTAAATCAACTTCATTTCATCAAATGAAAAATTACATTTCATTTTACTTGTGCTCCATTTGTGCTCCATGTAACATCCTCCCAACCTCGTTCTAGTATTACCTATGATCCTGGGAGATTTAATCTAAACTTGAAAAATGACACATAGATGGTTTTGAACTCTAAGCTTAGAACATCAACCAGTTATCTATTTGAATTCATAAGACTAAAATAGCCATTGGCAGTAGTATAACCAGGAGAGGAGACCCCCTTCTTATACCTCAAACATGTACATACATGTACATCTCACTTAAGTGCCTTTACTGTAGCTTTATAACAAAGATGCTTAACCATCTGACAATTAAAAAAAAAAAAACTTTGGCACTCTAAATTCTTGTCATATTCTTCAAACTTACTCTTCTAAAAACATTTGTATAGAACAACTGAATTTCAAAGGTACATTCTAAAAAGGTTCCTTGGTTTTAAGCTTTTTAAATTTATTTTTAAATTTTTATTGGAGTATAGTTGATTTACAATGTTGTGTCAGTTTCAGGTGTATAGGAGAAGGCAATGGCAAGCCACTCCAGTACTCTTGCCTAGAAAATCCCATGGATGGAGGAGCCTGGTGGGCTGCTGTCTGTGGGGTCGCTAAGGGTCGGACACGACTGAGCGACTTCACTTTCACTTTTCACTTTCACACATTGGAGAAGGAAATGGCAACCCACTCCAGTGTTCTTGCCTGGAGAATCCCAGGGAAGGGGGAGCCTGGTGGGCTTCCGTCTATGGGGTCACACAGAGTCGGACACGACTGAAGTGACTTAGCAGCAGCAGCAGCAGCAGCAAAGTGAAATAGTTACATATACATATACCCAGTCTTTTTAAGATTCTTTTCCCATATAGGCCATAGGATTACTGAATAGAGTGCTGCTGCTGCTGCTGCTTAGTCACTTCAGTCGTGTCCGACTCTGTGTGACCCCATAGACGGAAGCCCACCAGGCTCCCCCGTCCCTGGGATTCTCCAGGCAAGAACACTGGAGTGGGTAGGTCCTTATTAGTTATCTGTTTTATGTACCGCTGTGTGTATATGTTCATTGGAGGGACTGAGGCTAAAGCTGAAACTGCAATACTTGGGCCACCTCACGCGACGAGTTGACTCACTGGAAAAGACTCTGATGCTGGGAAAGGTTGGGGGCTGGAGGAGAAGGGGACGACGGAGAATGAGATGGCTGGATGGCATCACCGTCTCTGTGGACATGAGTTTGAGTGAACTCCGGGAGTTGGTGATGGACAGGGAGGCCTGGCGTGCTGTGATTCATGGGGTCGCGGAGAGTCGGACACGACTGAGCGACTGAACTGAACTGAACTGAACTGTGTGTATATGTCAATCCCATTCTCCCAATTTATCCCTCCGCACCTTCTTCCCCCCTGATAATTGTGCTTTTCACATCTATAACTCTCTGTTTTGTAGGTAAGTTCATTTGTACCCTTTTTTCAAGATTCCACATATATCATATGGTATTTGTCTTTCTCTGTCTGACTTCCCTCTGAATGAGAATCTCTAGGCCCATCCATGCTGCTGCAAATGGTATTATTTCATTCATTTTAATGGCTGAATAATATTCCATCAAATGTATGTACATCTTCTTTATCTGTTTTCTGTTGATGGACAGTTAGGTTGCTTGCATATCCTGGTTATTGTAAATCGTGCTGCAATGAGCATTGCAGTGCCTGAATCTTTTCAAATAATGGTTTTCTCCACATGTCCAGAAGTGGGATTAAAACCTTTCTTGTTATATATGCATATAGATCAACTTTTAATGTTCTGTAAGCTGTAAGATGGAAGAATTTCTGCAAGTAAATTCATAATTTTTTCTTAATCACATTTGGGCAATCACTGCAGGCTATGATATACAGTGCTCCTGCATGCAAGGTCTCCATAAGGTAAAATTCAGAGTTTCCTGTACTTCATTTCTATGATCTATAAATACTGAAATGAGGTAACTAGAAGGGAAATTCACACAAAAAAAAACTAAATTATTTTTGTAGCACATTGAGCATTGTTTATTAGCATATATATTTTAAAGCACTGACTTATATTGGAATGACTTCCAGGGTGAAATCATAGACATAATGTTTTAGAGAATAAAGCAAAATTATTTTTATAACATATGCATATATGTAAATATATATATTAGCCAATATCCATTTCTAAACCTTTTTTCTATTTAGTTAATATTCTACTTCCAAAAAGATATGTCCATGTAAAGTTAATAAAGCTTAACTTGAAAAAGTATATGTCTATGCTTAAAAGAAATAAAGATGCACTATAAACCAAATTCAATTATTTAAATTTATATTTCATCCTATAAATTGGACTAAATTGCATTGTATATTACTCCATAGGTACTAAATAAGTAATGAAAACTAAAATTATTACTTATCTAGATGATATTATTGATCAGAAGGTATGTCCTCAATTATTATAAATATTTCAAAAGGAGGAAGATTATCTATAAAACCATTTTCATGTGAAGTCCTGGGTCTTATGATATGAATAAAACTTTTTCTAAACATGTATATAATTTCCTGATCTTCTTTGAAGAAATTCTTTGAAGGAAAAAAAGAAAAAACAAAACAACAAAAATAAGGAGCAAGGTAATTCAGTTTATATTACTCCTTGTTTTGTTTTACTGCTGCTGCTGCTGCTAAGTCACTTCAGTCGTGTCCGACTCTGTGTGACCCCATAGACGGAAGCCCTATTATTAAATTGAAAATCAACTTGAAGGCTGTAGTAACATGAAATATTTACTTAAGTAGAAGCAATTCAGCAAACTGTTTTAAGTATAAATGTGTCCAGGCACTCAGGTAATTCATTTTAAAGATGCATTAAAATAATAGGCTGAGATTTCAGAATATAATTTGGTTAAAGGAGGCCTGGGTAACAAAATGTTAACTTCTAAAATTTGCGTCTTGATATTACAAATACCAATATAAGATGTTTCCTGTTTTCCTAGATGTACATCAGCAGATGAATGGATAAGGAGATAGTGGTACGTGTACACAATGGAATATTACTCAGCTATAAAAAGGAATACATTTGAATTCATTCTAATGAGGTGGATGAATCTAGAGCCTATTATACAGAAGTGAAGTAAGTCAGAAAGAGAAGGACAAATATCGTATATTAACTCATATATATGGGATCTAGAAAGATGGTATCAACAATCCTACATGCAGGGCAGCAAAGGAGATACAGACATAAAGAACAAACTTTTGGACTCAGTGGGAGAAAGAGAGGGTGGGATGATTTGAGAGAATAGTATTGAGACACATACATTACCAAATGTAAAATAGATAGCTAGTGGGAGTTTGATGTATGACACAGGAAACCCAAAGCTGGTATTCTGTGACAACCTGGAGGGATGGAGTGGGAAGGGAGGTGGGAGAGGTGTTCAGGAAGGAGGGGACACAAGCATGCCTATGGCTAATTCATGTTGATGTATAGCAAAAACCATCATAATATTGTAAAGTGATTATCCCCCAATTAAATAAATAAATCTTAAAAAATAAATAAAATATTGCCTATTCTTTTTAGATCTAAATGCTGCATTAGGTATTGAATGTATAAGTGAAAAAACAAGTTTACAATTCAGTGATATTTGGGGGAAAAGCTCATAGTATTTTTTCCATAAAAAATGTAATGGAAGCAAGAAATCTCTATTCAATTGGAATTTTAAATTTTTCATTAAAAATAATAGAGGCACATGGTTTAAAAAAGTCAAGTAGCACTAAAATGTTTACTTTGAAAACCAGCTTTTCATAGCAGCCATGCAACTTTTGGCAAGTCATTTACCTGTTTGTGCTTCAGTTTCCTCATTTGTAAAATGGGGATAGTAATATATCTGATTTACAGAGATGCTGTGAGCATTAAATGAATCAATATATTTAAAAGACTTAGTACAATGCCTGGTCATAGCAGAATCCTAATGCATTCAACTATTGTAAATACTGTCCTCACCCTCAGAAGTAATCACCTCAATTTCCACAAACTGTCTCTTTTGGAGCATACTTTTTCTTCTTGCTCTCAATTAAATGTAAATCTGTTAGAGGGGAAGCTCAGGATATGTATTCACATTTGATTGAAGTTAAAATTTCAAAATTTGGAACACATCTACATGATTCCTTTTTCTGATTCTTATTGATAGAATATGGAATTCTTGTTTTCTTGTTTATCTAATCCAAAATATTCAAACAGTTTCAGTGTAGAAAATAGATTTGTGGTTGCCAAGGGTGAAAGAGGGTGAAAGAGGGATGGACTAAGAGTTTGGGATTAGCAGATGCAAACTGTTATATACAGAATGGATAAGCAACAAGGTCTTACTGTATCACACAGGGAACTATATTCAATATCCTGTGATAAACTATGATGGAAAAGAACATGAAAAAGAATGTATATATATATGTATAACTGAATTACTTAGCTGTACAGCAGAAGTTAACACAACACTGTAAATCAACTATAAGCAAATAAATTAAGGGAAAAAAAACCCTACTTTCAATGTCTGAATAATAACCACCTTTCAAAATTCATCCTGAATTTACAGCTGGATTTATACATATATCTTTCTATCTCAAAAGGTATTTTATAAAGGTAAGTCACAGTTTCAGTTTTTGTCATCACTTATATGCTTATGCTTTGCTAGAGTTTGCATGGAAATACCATGTGGCATAATTGCCTATTCCACACACTAAGAGCTGGGAAGGGCATAAGAACTCATAATAGACTGAGATTCTCATCTGATTTAAATAATTGGAATTTCAGTCTCATAAGCAACATTGAAGATTTTTTTAATTGTAGGCAACTAAAGGGATGGAGGACAACACAAATAATAACATCATATAAAGGCATACACTGGAATGGGATCCCTAGGTCCCACCCCAAGGCTTTTTTTTAATGGGGTATTTTGGTTTCATTGAGAGGCCAGAATTCCTGGGGATGGAGTTTCATGATCAAAAAGAATGGGACAAACCTCTCTGTATTACTAACTTCAACACAGAATAATACAACTGTATTACACATCTCTCAATTTAGAATATGACTACCATTTTAAATGTGTTTTGGGGACATTACTGAAATTCTCTGAATCACTTTGATATCCTTAAGTTTATTAAGGCATTTATCAAAACTTCACAGGAGCAAAACTTGTTTTTGTTGCTAATAATTATTTGACTCAACTCCTACTTTAGGTCTCAAGTTTTTAAAGGACTAAACCAGGATTTCCTTAATAATGAAACTACAAGTCCTGACTGTACTATACTGCAATTCATTAAACTCAATTATAAATGTTACAATTCCTTTTGACAGTAAGGAGTAATATAATTCTTTGTTGGGAGCAACATAAGTGAAGTGAAGTGAAGTGAAGTCGCTCAGTCGTATCCGACTCTTTGTGACCCCATGGACTGTAGCCCACCAGGCTCCTCCATCCATGGGATTCTCCAGGCAAGAATATTGGAGTGGGTTGCCATTTCCTTCTCCAGGGAAGGAAACATAATTTGGAACATAATATGGGAGTAACATAATTTGACCATTTTTCTTAAGAAAAGGAGAATTTATCAAAATATGAGTTTGCAGAATCAACAAGAGGCTGAAGGACTGAACTTGGGAAATAAGTAGAAACCAAACACCCTGGATAAAGGGTGGGAGTGGGTGCAGAAGCATATTTGTCTTTTGGTGGGACTCTGCTGCACTCTTTATCTTTGCCTGTGTGGAACCAACCAAAAGCTAACAATCCTCTTCTTTTTAGTTTTTTGAGGAACCTCCCCTGATTCTTGGAATATATTTAAAGGAATCGAAATAAGAATCTCATAAAGACATCTCACACCTGTATTCACTGCAACAAGATTATTCACAATAGCCAAGATATGGAAATAACCTAAATGTCCATCAACAGATGAATGAATAAAAGAGATGTGAGGTATACACAGTGGGATATTATTCAGTCTTTTAAAAGAAGGAAATTCTGCCATTCATGACAATGTGAATGAACCTGGAGGACATTCATTCAGTCAGTTCATTTAAGTTGCTCAGTCATGTTCGACTCTTTGCCACCCCAAGGACTTCAGCATGCCAGGCTTCCCTGTCCATCACCAACTTGCGGAGCTTGCTCAAACCCATGTCCATTGAGTTGGTGATAAATATTAAGCTCAATGAAATAAGTCAGACACAGAAAGACAAACAGTGCATGATATTGCCTATGTGAGAATTCTAAAAATAGTCAAACTCACAGAAGCATAATGTAGAATACTGATTGCCAGGGGCTGAAGAGAGGCAGAAAAGTCAGAGTGTTAGTTAAAGGGAAGGAAGTTCCAGTTATGCAAGATGGATAAGTCCTAGAGATCTTCTGTACAGCATTGTTGCTGTTCAGTCTTTCAGTCATGTCCAACTCTTCGTGACTCCATGGACTGCAACTTTCCAGGCTTCCCTGTCCTTCACTATTTCCCAGAGTTTGCTCAAACTCATATCCACTGAGTTCATGATGTCATCCAACCATCTCATCCTCTGTCACCCTTTCACCTGCCCTTAATCTTTCCCAGCATCAGGGTCTTCTCCATTGAATCAGCTCTTCGCATCAGGTGTCCAAAGCACTGGAGTTTCAGCTTCACCATCAGTCCTTCCAAAGAATATTCAGGACTGATTTCCTTGAGGACTGACTGGTTTGATCTCCTTGCGGTCCAAGGGACTCAAGAGTCTTCTCCAACTCCACAGCTTGGAAGCATCAATTCTCTGGCATTCAGCTTTCTTTATGGTCCAACTCTCACATTTGTATATGACTACTGGAAAAACCATAGCTTTGACTATACGGACTTTTGTTGGTAAAGTGTCTCAACTTTTTAATACGTTGTCTAGGTTTGTCATAGCTATTCCCCCAAGGAGCAAACGCTTTTTAATTTCATGGCTGCAGTCACAGTCTGCAGTGATTTTGGAGCCTAAGAAAATAAAGTCTGTCACTGTTTCCATTGTTTCCCCATCTATTTGCCACGAAGTGATGGGACCAGATCCCATGATCTTAGTTTTTTGAATGCTGAGTTTTAAGCCAGCTTTTTCACTCTCCTCTTTCACCTTCATCCAGAGGCTCTTTAGTTCCACTGCACTTTCTGCCATTAGGGTGGTGTCATCTGTACAGCATAGTGCTTTTTAGTTTAATGACACTGTGTTGTGCTGTTAAAAATTTGCTAAGGATATAGATCTTATATTGTATTCTTATCCCCAAATAATAATGGTGGAAGAAAAAGCCTACAACCTGCTTAACACAGAGTGCAGGTCACAACCCTACTCTTATCCGCAGGGAGAATGAAGTGGTTTCCATAGTAGCAGGAAGCATATTGCCTCTCAATAGAAAATCATATCTGGAGAAATTCCCCAGAGCCAGGGGATGGTGGGTGTCAGACAGTCAAAAAAATAATAAGCACATTTTCCCCAAATTTATATCTATTCATGTACACACTTTACTTCCCCAGTGGTTCAGCAGGTAAAGAATCCACTTGCAAAGCAGGAGACACGGGTTTGATTCCTGGACTTATCTGTATACCTGAACAGGCCATGGCTCCTGCTGGCTGCACCCACCCCGCTCAAAGGACTCCATAACCTCCATCACCACAGCAAAATCCCATGCTCCTTTAACTTTGCTCCACTTGTTCCTAACTCTAGTCTTGGGTTGCAGGATCCCATTGGAAGAGCCGAAGGTTCATGCCCTCACATTGGCTGCAAGGAACACCAAGAAGGGAAATCTGCCTCCTTCATTCATCATCAGGCTGAATGAAATGATATATTTAAAGCTTTTGAAATAATGCCTGGCTTGGGGCTAATGTTACTCTCACTCTATTTTCATGTCTTCCCAGAAGAGAGTTGTCTATAGGACTGCCTACTGTAAACAAACTCTATTAGAATTAGAATGCAATTGAAGAATCAAATTTTAAAAATTAAGTTAAATAAATAAATAACACATTTATTGAGAGAATTGGGTCATGTGCTCTCATTTTCTTTTTTAGTGTCAATGAAACAGACTCCAAAGTGCTCTCATGGTTAATTAATAGCAGAACTGGAATGAAGATGCCACACTAAATATTGAGCTACCTAGGTACACCATCCAAGCCTTGTACATTCATCGTGACTGTCACAAAGTAAGCTCAAAATATTTTTTGCTGAATGGAAGAATCCTCACACTTTCTAATATATTAAGCTTCTGTGGGATTGGAATGAAAATTGACCTTTTCAAGTCCTATAGCCACAGCTGAGTTTTCCAAATTTGCTGACATATTGAGTGCAGCACTTTCACAGCATTATTTAGGATTTGAAGTAGCTCAGCTGGAATTCCATCACCTCCACTAGCTTCACTCCTAGTAATGCTTCCTAAGGCCCACTTGACTTCACATTCTAGAATGTCTGGCTCTAGGTGAATAACCACACAACCACAGTTAACTGGGTCATTAAGACTTTTTGTAAAGTTCTGTACATTCTTGTCACCTCTTTTTAATCTCTTCTGCTTCTGTTAAGTCCTTACTCTTTCTGTCCTTTATCGTATCCATCTTTGCATGAAATGTTCCCTTGATATCTCCAATTTATTGAAGAGATCTCTAGTCTTTCCTATTCTATTGTTTTCCTCTTTGCATTAATCATTTAAGAAGGTCTTCTTATCTCTCCTTGCTGTTCTCTGAAACTCTGCATTCAGTTGGGTTTAATCTTTCCCTTTCCCCCTTACCTTTCACTTCTTTTCTCAGTTATATGTAAAGACTCCTCAGACAACCACTTTGCCTTCTTGCATTTCTTCTTCTTGGGGACGATTTTGGTCACTGCCTTCTACACAGTGTTATGAACCTCTGTCCAAGTGTTCTTCAGGCACTCTATCTACCAGATCAAATCCCTTGAATCTATTTATCACTTCCACTGTATAATCATAAGGAATTTGACTTAGGCCATACCTGAATGGCCTAGTGGTTTTCCCTACTTTCTTCAATTTAAGCCTGATTTTTGCAGTAAGGAACTTGTGATCTGAGCCAGCCAAATCAGGTCTTGTTTTTGCTAACCGTATAGAACTTCTCCATCTTCTGCTGCAAAGAATATAATTAGTCTGATTTCAGAATTGGCCATCTGGTGATATCCATGTGCAGAGTTGTCTCTTGTGTTGTTGGAAGAGGGTGTTTGCTATAACCAGTGTGTTCTCTGGAAAAACCTGGTTAACCTTTGCCCCGTTTCATTTTGTACTCCAAGGCCAAACATGCCTATTACTCCAGGAATCTCTTGGCTTCCTACTTTTGCATTCCAGTCCACCACAATGAAAAGGACATCTTTTTTTTGGTGCTAGTTCTAAAAGTTATTATAGATCTTCATAGAACTGGTAAACTTTGGCTTCTTTGGCAAGAGTGATTGGGGTGTAGACTAAGATTACTATGATGTTGAATGATTTGCCTTGAAACGAACCAAGATCATTCTGTTGTTTTTGAGATTGCACCCAAGTACTGCATTTCAGATTCTTTTGTTGACTATGAGGGCTACTCCATTTCTTTAAGAAATTCTTGCCCACAGTGGCAGGTATACTGGTCATCTGAATTAAATCTGCCCATTCCTGTCCATTTTAGTTTACTGATTCCTTATGGCATCTGGTCCCATCACTTCATGGGAAATAGATGGAAAAACAGTGGAAACAGTGTCAGACTTTATTTTTGGGGGCTCCAAAATCACTGCAGATGCTGATTGCAGCCATGAAATTAAAAGACGCTTACTCCTTGGAAGGAAAGTTATGACCAACCTTGATAGCATATTAAAAAGCAGAGATATTACTTTGCCAACAAAGGTCCGTCTAGTCAAGGCTATGGTTTTTCCAATGGTCATGTATGGATGTGAGAGTTGGACTGTGAAGAAAGCTGATCGCCAAAGAATTGATGCTTTTGAACTGTGGTGTTGGAGAAGACTCTTGAGAGTCCCTTGGACTGCAAGGAGATCCAACCAGTCCATTCTAAAGGAGATCAGTCCTGGGTGTTCACTGGAAGGACTGATGCTAAAGCTGAAACTGCAATACTTTGGCCACCTCATGCGACGAGTTGACTCACTGGAAAAGACTCTGATGCTGGGAAAGGTTGGGGGCGGGAGGAGAAGGGGACGACCGAGAATGAGATGGCTGGATGGCATCACCGACTCTGTGGACATGGGTTTGAGTGAACTCCGGGAGTTGGTGATGGACAGGGAGGCCTGGCGTGCTGTGATTCATGGGGTCGCAAAGAGTCAGACACGACTGAGCGACTGAACTGAACTGAACTGAACTAAATGTCTATATTCGCTCTGGTCATCTTGTGCCTGACCACATCTAATTTGCTTTGATTCATGGACCTAACATTCCAGGTTCCTATGCAATATTGTTCTTTACAGCATCTAACTTTAATTTCTACACCAGACAGACTTTACTTTTACCACAGACACAGCCACAACTGAGAGTCATTTTTGCTTTGGCCCAGCTGCTTCACTCTTTCTGGAGCTATTGGTAGCTGCTCTCTGCTCTTCCCCAGTAGCATATTGGACTCCTTCCAACCTTAGGGGCTCATATTCTGGTGTCATATCTTTTTGCCTTTTCATACCATTCATGGTGTTTTCCCAGCAAGAATACTGAAGAGGTTTGTCATTCCCACTTCCAGTGGACCACATTTTGTCAGAACTCTTCACTATGACCCATCCATTTTGGGTGGCCCTGCAAGGCATCGTTCATGGCTTCATTGAGTTATGCAAGCCCCTTCACCATGACAATGCTATAATCCATGAAGGGTAATGGAAAAGCTGAAGGGAACTCAATCAGAGACCAAGGACCTGTCCAGCACTCCTATCCCGGCCTTTATCCCCACCACACATGGTCTCAGGGGTCATGTTCATTGAGTGCCTACCACTTGGTCATTATCATATTTGGTTTTATATAGAAACAAGTCACATTTTCCTCCCTATTAGAGAAGATATTTTTGTGATTTTGGTAGTGAAAATGCATTCAAAGAGCATTTCTAAAGTAAATCTTTTCAAATGTGAATATGTGGATGTTTTTTGTCTGTACAATCAATAATATGAAACTATGATGACTTAAGGAGTATAATTAAAGTAGGAAAAAAAACACACTCTCCTTTATCCCTAAAAGTATGTCAGAATAATTGGGCTTTTGAAAGCCTGGAATCACAAAGGCTGGTGATGAAAACTATGTGATTGGGATAGCTCCAATTAGTACTTTCTAAAATATTTTTCTTTCTAAAGTATTTTAAGCTACAGAGAAGCTCGTTAACTGTAATAGAGCTCATTGAAGATGGATTCTTTAGAGATAAACAGAGCTCTGCCAGCCCTCAGGTGCCTGTGTGGAAGAGATGCTCTCAGTTCAAGGCAGACTCTCTGTGCCCTGTGAGTGTGTGGTCAGTCGTGTCCAACTCTTTGTGACCCCATGAACTGTAGCCTGCCAGGCTCTTCTGTATATGGGATTTTTGAGCAAGAATATTGGGTTGCCATTCCTTCCTCCAGGGGATCTTTCTGACCCCGGAATCAAACCCATGTCTTACATGTCTCCTGCATTGGCAGGCAGATTCTTTTCCACTGAGCCACCTGGAAAGGCCCCTCTGTGCCCTGAAATCTGGCCAAAACTGCACAGTGCTATGAAGGCAACTTGTGAGGAGAGGGGCATGTGCAGGAATGCAACAGAGTATGGCTCTCAGGGACAACCACATTTTAGGGGCCAAATAGTCTGGGTTTGGCCTGATCCCCAGTCCTGAGCAAGCTTGGAAATATAATTTCAGAGTTTCTCAAGCTATACATGAAGCCTTTAGATTCTGTACCAGCCCTGTAAATCTTTGTTTTCTTCGATTCACAATTTACCATGTAACCTCTTATAATAGTCATTAGTTTTCAGCAGCTTTGGACTTGTCACTTACCTTGACATCAGAGATTTACAGAGCTGCTTAAATTAATGAAAAATTCCATATAGCATGATATCATTTATCTTATGAGACTGTCTTTCTATTCTAATGTTTGTTGTTCATTGATTACTAGTTTATCCACCTGTGGTTAACCTACCTCCAAAGTTGGAAAATATTATTCAGCAGAAAGTAATGTTGCTAATATAGTGTGTCAAAAATTACACTAAAATTTTCAAATATAATCCCCTAATACAATTTTTGCTTCCTTTATTATGTTACCAATGATAAAATGACTGCCTCAGAGTTGAAGTTGTCTTGAACAGTTTAGCACTCTCAAGAAAAAACTTTTATATAGACTTTTTTCTTATTTGAGCACATTACTTTTTTTTAGTGATTTGTTTTCCAATAATTATAGACAGCCAGGGATGTGCAAAAGTAGGACAGAGACTTCAAGTAATCTTGGTCCAGTTTTCCTAATTGCTTACATTTTGTGTAAAAATAGGACTCTACCAAAGCTGGGAAATGGACATTGCTACAATGTAGATGTATCATTTTATCGCATGTGTTGGCACCACCACAATCAAGATACACACCTGTTCCATCACCACAAAGGTCTCCTTCCTGTTGCTCCTATATAGGTACATTTACCATCCTCCCACCCTGGCCCCCATGCACCATCCCTAAACTTTTGGCAACCACTTATCAATCTCCTTTTTTGTCTTCTTGAGAATGCTATATAATGTATTCATAT
This sequence comes from Moschus berezovskii, assembly GCF_049115385.1. Classification (NCBI taxonomy): domain Eukaryota; kingdom Metazoa; phylum Chordata; class Mammalia; order Artiodactyla; family Moschidae; genus Moschus; species Moschus berezovskii. Next base: position 73,022,255 of record NC_142466.1, on the reverse strand, counting down.
AATATATGGTGTTCAAATACCAACCTTTAAGGTTGGCTCATTGTTTTATGAGAGCCATCCAGGTACTCTCATATATTAGTAGTTAGTCTTTTTTATCGTTAAGCAGTGTTTCATGGTATTCATGTACCACAATTTGTTTAACCATTCACTTATTCTAGAACATTTTTGTTGTTTCTAGCTTGGAGCTATTACAAATGAAGTTGCTAGAAACAATCATGTACAAATATTTTCATGGACATAAGATTTAATTTCTCTGGGATGAATGTAATGACATCTTTGAACATTTTTGGAAAACTAATGTATGTTGTTATGTTGTTCTGTTGCTCCTTATGTCACTGAAAGAAATGGATGAACCTGAATTCCCAGCTCAAGTGCCTCATAAATGACTTGTGTGCCCTAAAGGACACTACTATTTCCTGTAGTTCAGGGCTGAAAATCAAGCACAGAACCTCAATTGCATCTAGTTGAATTGCAGTGCAAGTTGAACTTGCTGCCTGAAAGGGCATCTCATATTGAATTAACATGAGGGCTTTGATTGGGAAAGAACTGGACCCTCTAAGTTAGGACAGGGATCTGTGGTAAGATCCTGATGAAGCTGGGGACACTGAACCCCTAAATTGTGATAAATATTTCTTACCAGTGGCCCCAGCCCCAATGTAGATGGCCACTTCAACCCCAGTCAAAGTAGCCTCCCCTGACACAGGTGTCATGTAAGACAATGCTTATTCTCCTCAGTACCCATCCCAACCACATCTCTTTACTTGTGAACTTTTACTAGACTTAGTTCCAGCAGATTCTGAAAGGTGGAATACATATTCTGACTCATGAGGAAGTGTGCTAAATTCCAAAATAATGACTTTCTAAGTTACACAGAAAAAATATTGGAAAATGTATGGAAATGGGTACTAAAGGCGTGGGATGATGGAAGAAAGAATGCCTTATAAGATTGGGTGAGGCTGAATTTATGGGTTCACTAAATAAGACTGCATTTAATTTGCAGCTGAGAAAGCACTCTAGAAAATTTGACTGGAGCCACCACTGATACCGTACCCTGCGGGGATTCAAGACGTAGAAAAACAGGATATTGACCTCAGATATGCATGTGTGCTAAGTAGTTTCAGCTGTGTCTGACTCTGTGACCCTATGGACTGTAGCCTGCCAGCCTCCTTTGTCCAGGGGATCCTCCAGGCAAGAATACTAGAGTGGGTTGCCATGCCCTCCTTCAGGGGATCTTTCTGACCTAGGGATGGAACCTGCATCTCTTATGTCTCCTGCATTGGCATATGGGTTCTTTACCACTACTGGGAAGCCCTGGCCCTAGATAGTTAAGATGTATATCAAAGGAGTAATTTTACTAAGCCCAGACTTTTGCAGCTTCTCTTACATAGAAAAGTGCTAAATTCATTAACTTGAGATATCTGTTTTATTTCTTGTTTTCTTTTTATTGGCATTTGATATTTTACTACCTGGGTTTTTTGTTTTCTTTTTTTTTCCCCCAAAACCCACTATATATCCTATTTCTCTTTGAAACAGTCCTCAGAGAAGTTGTAGCCCAGGAAGTCCTCAGTGATATTCCAAATAAGACAAAACTCTGCACTTTTAGGTTTTGCTTTTTTTTTTTTTTTTTCAGTTGACACCTTGAAGACTTTGTTGTTGCTTCACTCAGTAATTGCATTGGGAAACCTAAAAGCAATGAAGGTAATTGAGTCCTGGGGTGATAGGAGCCAAGTGGCAATATTCAATTATCAAAAGCAAAGTGGGATTGGTTACCTTAATGAACAGTAGAGTCAAAGCAGCAATCAGAAAGTTGATCACAGTGTTCCTGAAAGTAAAATAGACGGGAAGCCTACTAAATTTATGTTTATGTGTATAAGCAGAAGAGTTCCAGGTCAAGGGAGTAACAGTCTAGCCTAAATCATAAAAACAGATCATTACATCCCTTCAATCCATTCCCAGAAACAAGCCAGTTTATGCACCCAGAATCCCTGGAATGAAGGTGAGGCTGGGTCTGCTTAAGGAAGGACCCCAGTGCACTACTAAAAGTTTGTACTATCAATCTTTATCTCAGCCTTCCCCAAGATGACTTTTGACCTTTTACCAGGGTAACTATGCATTGGGGAAAAGGAAATATTAGACCATTTGGGAGCTACTGACTGGTTTTGAACTAATACTAATTCTAGGAGACTTAAAATGTTGCAGTGGCCCTAAAGTCAGCATAGAGCCTTATGGAAGTCAATTGATCAATGGAGTTATAGCTCTGTTCTGCCTCGCAGTGAGCCCAGTGGGTCTCCGAACCAGTCTCTGCAGTTCTGGAATGTATACTTGGAATAGGCATATTTAGAAGCATCAGATTCTTCATATTTGTTCCTTGACCTGTGGAGGGAGGGTTATTATGGAGGGGAAGGCCAAGTGTAAGCTATGAGAACTACCTAGAAAAATAGTAAATAAAATTTAACAACACATTCATAGAAGGGTTGCAGAGTTTACTTCCACCACCGAGGACTTGAAGGATGCAGTTGTGGCAATTCCCACCACAACCTGTTTGGCCTGTGCAGAAGACAGATGGATCTTGGAGAATGACAGTAAATTATCATAATCTTAACCAGCTGGTGACTGCAGTTGTAGCTGCTGTTCCAGATGTGATTTCATTGCTTGAGCAAGTGAACACTCACCCTGGTAAAAGATATGTCTGGAAAATGCCTTTTTATCTATCCTTGTCCATAGGCCCACTAGAAGCAGTGTGCTTTCAGCTGACAAGGTCAGTTACACACTTTCACTGCCCTACCTCATGGGTGTATCAACTTTCCAGCCTGATGGCATAATTTACTTTGGTCTAAGATTGACTGACTCTCCCTTTCAGAAGATATCACACAGGTCTGCTACACTGCTGCCTCTATGCTGGTTGGCTCTAGTGAACAAGAAATAGCAACTACTCTAGATCTGTTGGTAAGGCATTTATGTATCAAAGGATGGAAAATAGATCATACAAAAGGCAGTAGCCTTCTATATCAGTGAGATTTCCAGGGGCCCAGTGGTGTGAGCCATGTCAAGATCTCCCTTATAAGGTAAAGGATAAGTTGTGACATCTGGCCCCAACCAAGAAATAGGCACAGCACCTAGTGACTTCTTTGGGTTTTGGAAGCAGCATATTCCTCATTTGGATGTGTAACTCCAGGCTTTTTTATGAAGTGACTCCAAAAACTGCTAGTTTAGAATGGAACTCAGAACAATAGAGGGCTGTGTAATAGGTCCAGGTTGCCATAAGATTCAGAAGATCCAATGGTGCTTGATGTGTCTGAGGCAGCCGTGGACGTCCTTTGGGAGGAGTCGGGGACGACAGAGAATGAGATGGCTGGATGGCATCACCGACTCGATGGACATGAGTTTGAGTGAACTCCGGGAGTTGGTGATGGACAGGGAGGCCTGGCGTGCTGTGATTCATGGGGTCGCAAAGAGTCGGACACAACTGAGCGACTGAACTGAACTGAACTGAACTGAACTGAACTGAAAGGCCCTTAAAAGTGATTTAATGCACAGGACGTACATGGAACAACAGACTGGTTCCAAATAGGAAAAGGAGTACGTCAAGGCTGTATATTGTCACCCTGCTTATTTAACTTATATGCAGAGTACATCATGAGGAACGCTGGGCTGGAAGAAGCACAAGCTGGAATCAAGATTGCCAGGAGAAATATCAACAACCTCAGATATGCAGATGACACTACCCTTATGGCAGAAAGTGAAGAGGAACGCAAAAGCCTCTTGATGAAAGTGAAAGAGGAGAGTGAAAAGGTTGGCTTGAAGCTCAACATTCAGAAAACTAAGATCATGGCATCTGGTCCCATCACTTCATGGGAAATAGATGGGGAAACAGTGGAAACAGTGTCAGACTTTATTTTTTTGGGCTCCAAAATCACTGCAGATGCTGATTGCAGCCATGAAATTAAAAGATGCTTACTCTTGGAAGGAAAGTTATGACCAACCTTGATAATATATTAAAAAGCAGAGACATTACTTTGCCAACCAAGGTCCATCTAGTCAAGGCTTTGGTTTTTCCCGTGGTCACGTATGGACGTGAGAGTTGGACTGTGAAGAAAGCTGATCACCGAAGAATAGATGCTTTTGAACTGTGGTGTTGGAGAAGACTCTTGAGAGTCCCTTGTACTGCAAGAAGATCCAACCAGTCCATTCTAAAGGAGATCAGTCCTGGGTGTTCATTGGAAGGACTGATGCTAAAGCTGAAACTGCAATACTTTGGCCACCTCATGCGACGAGTTGACTCACTGGAAAAGACTCTGATGCTGGGAAAGGTTGGGGGTGGGAGGAGAAGGGGACGACAGAGAATGAGATGGCTGGATGGCATCACCGACTCGATGGACATGAGTTTGAGTGAACTCCGGGAATTGGTGATGGACAGGGAGGCCTGGCGTGCTGTGATTCATGGGGTCGCGGAGAGTCGGACACGACTGAGCGACTGAACTGACTGACTAAGAATTGTGGAGCAAGGGCCTTCTATCATCTAGGTAACCAGTCTGCTTTAGAGAAACAAAACATCTGCAACCTTTATAGAAACTGAATGCTTAACCTTGGGCCATCAAGTTACCATATGACCTGCCCATCATGAACTAAGTGGCATCTTAACCAGCAAGCTGCAATACAGGATGGGCATGGCAACACTCCAGGATCAAATGGAAGTGGTATATATGTGATCAGGCCAGAGCTGGTCCAGAAGGCACAGTTACATGAGGAAGTAGCTCAAAAGCCCACCATCCTCACTTCTGCTACACTACCTTTTCTCTCCCATCCTGTACCTGTGACCATGGGGGTCTTCCCCACTATGGTAGAGAACTGACAGGGGAAGACTCAGGCAAGCCTGGCTTATGAATGGGTCTGCACAATATGCAGGCACTACCTGAAAGTGGACAGCTGCTGCCCTCACCCTATCTTTGGGACATCTCTGAAGGACAGTGGGGAAGGGAAATCCTCCCTGGGGACAGAACTTGAGGCAGTGAGCTTGGCTGAGGGAGAAATACTTGGGAGGAGAAATGTTCAGACATGCTGAATAATCAAGGACTTGAAAAAGTCATGATTGGTAAATTGGTCACAAAGAAAATTGGGGAAGAGGTATGTGGACAGACTTCTTTGAATAGTTGAAAGACACGAAGATATTTGTGTCTTATGTGAATGTTCCTCAAAGGGTGATCTCAGCAGAGGAGGATTTTAATTATCAAATAGATAGAATGATACAATATTTATTCCCTCTGCCTAGAATGTGCTTCCTCAGCCTGGCTTGACTGGCTCCAAAATGGTATTCAACTCTGAACAGGAGCATCACTTTTGTTTATACAAATAAGATTCCCCAATTTTCTCCTAAACTTGCTTCTTACCTTCAAATCATTTGTGATTAAAAAAACTTGCTGATGTGTTATTTAAAGATTTGCTTTCTGAGGCTAACTTACCTAGGAGTTGGTGACTACATGGGGACAGAAACTCTAATTTTTTCCTCACCACTGATCCCTCATGTTTTGATTAAGAAAATACTTGGGAACATCTGTTTAAATATTGATCTTTGAGCTGATCGCTGATTAGAAGTTTGCCTCTATCAACTATTGCACCTCTATCAACTATTGTTCTCTACTGTTTGATTTGTAACATCAGCATATTTATGGTTTACAGTAACATTTTTATAAGTTTATTATTAATTTTGCATAAATTCATTCTCCAAGATCTGTGTTCAATAATAATTTGTGTTATTTGTGTTCCATTTTCTTCTCTGGAGAAGGAAATGGCAACCCACTCCAGTATTCTTGCCTGGAGAATCCCATAGACTGTAGCCTGTAAGGCTCTTCTGTCCATGGGGTCACAAGAGTTGGACATGACTTAGTGACTAAACCACCACCACCACCACCAATAATAATTAGCTGAAAGTCTAATTTTATGTTAGGTTCTGTTGGTTTTCCACTCATCTACTACTGATTTTTCAGTATCATGTGTTGAAATAATTTTGATAAGTGCAGAACTACTTTTTCCCAAAGTTATTTTGATATTAAACACTAATAGTACATGTTCCCCTTTTTTCTGAAACTGATAAAAAAGACTTAGTGCTGAAAGCCTTAGTAAAGAAATTCTCAAATCAATTAAAACAATTGCAATTGAAGCTTTAAAATATAAGAAGAAATCTTCTGATTTAACTCTGGCATTGTTCTTAACAAAATATTTCTATAATTATTGAATTTATTTAATTTTAGGTGTTAATGCATACTAGAAATCAACTTTTTTATACATTTCTGAAAAGACAACTTGGCCTAAATGTCTATTATTATTGTTATAATTTAAGTGCAATTAGGTTAGGAGGGTGGGGATTCAAAATTACACATTTAACACAATTTAATTCATGAGAAAATATTTTGTAGATACTTAATAAGTCACCTGTATTAATTCTTTTTTAGCTCTGATAGCCATGTAAGTTTTTGCTGATTTTTCTGAAGAGAGTAAATCCTTAAAATGAAAAAAAAATTTTTTTTTCAAAACGTTGAACTACCCAACTTCAGAATTATTTTGACATAGAAGATTGCTTGATTTTAGGCAACAATTATACATTTTATTTTATTTAACTGTTATGAAGTGAAATTTCAATTCCTCATCAAATTTACTACACTCCAAGGCTGCATTCATTTGCAATGCAGACCTGTCATTTTGCAGGAAGCACACCTTGCCAATACTGATAGGGTCATTTTTGGTGATATCACGATGCAAATTTGAATACGACCTTGATCCTGAGAAGAAAGGGAGAGTCCAGGAAAAAATTGAACTGAGTGAATCCTTACTTCTCCCTAAAGGAAGAAATATATATATATATATATGTTGATTCCAATCATTTGTAAAAACAAATAAAGCAAGCACTTCTCATTTAATAAAATGAAACTAGATGGGCCTCACATGCACATGGGAAAGGGTGTGATTTTGTGGTAATTCAGAACTTTAATCTAAAGACAGGTTTCTCTTTTCAAAGCAATTTCTTCAGTAGTATACACATTATGCCAAATATTCTGCCAGATCTCAGAACTCACTTTCTATATATAGATAACAATTAAACTGTAAAATCTTGCATTGGTATACATTATTATTTAATATGATGTGAAAAAGGGCTTCCCTGATGGCTCAGATGTAAAGAAGCTACCTGCAATGCAGGAGATGCAGGTTCAATCTCTGGGTCAGGAAGATCCCCTGGAGAAGGAAATGGCAACCCACTTCAGTATTCTTTCCCAAAATATCCCGTGGAAAGAGGAGCCTTTGGGCTACAGTCCAAAGGGTTGCAAAAAGTCAGACACCACTGAGTGACTGAGCACACACACGATGTGAAAATGCTCCAAGTTTATTTACAGTTTTGAGGGTTTGATCTGTCCCCTTTAAAAGTCTATAAGGATTTTTTTTTCATTCATTTTCAATATCTGATGAAAGAGTTTATTTTTTTTTTATTTATTTTATTGGAGGCAAATTACCTTACATTAATATATTGGTTGGTTTTGCCATACATTGACATGAATCCGCCCCGGGTGTACATGTGTTCTCTTTCTTGAACCCCTCTCCCACCTCCCTCTTCCCCATATCCTCCCTCCATGTCATCCCCGTGCACCAGCCCCAAGCATCCTGTATCATGCGTCGAACCTGGACTGGTCACTTATGATAATATACATGCTACAATGCCGTTCTCCCCAATCATCCCACCTTCACCCTCTCCCACAGAGTCCCAAAGACTGTTCTACATGTCTATAAGGATTTAAGAGGAACTCTATATTATTCTTTTCCACATATTTTTCTGAGTGTCTTTTGGCCAGGCAAGTATAGTGTTGCCAGAGGCCCACAACTTTATTCTCCTAATATAGGTCTAGTGTTACCAATTTATGTTGCATGTCTGGCCCCTGAAATAATCTGAGTTTGAAATGAGATTTGCTTCAGTCCTCTTATTTGACAAAAGAGAAAATTAAAACCGGACTGTTTAAGGGATTTGCCTAAGTCCTGATAGTAGGACTATTTTATGACTTTCATTGGTTTACTCATTTCCTATGACTGCTATCACTAATTCCCACGAACTTAGCACCTTAAAACAACAGAAAACAATTATCTTAGAGTTTTGGAGTTCAGATGTCTGAAGTGAATCTTCTGAACTAAATTCAAGCTGTCAGCAGGAGGTATGGGGAAATCTATTCTCTTGCTTTTTCCAACTTTTAGTGAAAGCCCACATTCCTTGGCTCATGGCCACATCCTCAACCTATGAAACACATTACTCCCACCTCTACTCCTGTCATCATATTTCCTACCTCTTTCTCTTACATCTGCTCTGTCTTGTAAGTACCCTGGTGATCACTCTGAGGCCACTCGGGCAGTCCAGGATTCTCTTACCATCTCAGGATCCTTAATGTGCAAAGTCCCTTTTGCTGTTGGATGTGACACACTCACAGGTTCTAGGGATTAGGCTATGGGCATCTTTAGGGCCATTGTTCTCTCTAACATAGTGAGAATTTTTGTCTGATGGACTACTTCCTCCATTACAAAATATTAACAGATATATGACTGTCTTAGTCTAAAGACAAATGTAATTCAGGCTCAACTTTTTATGAAACACATTATTATTATATTCATGCTTTCTCCTAATTTTAAAAGAAATGAAAATTAAACAAATTCAATGGCCTGTCATACCTCATAGATAAGTAGGCCCTCGATGAAAAAGGTTAAAATGCAACACAGATTTGTGAATTTTCATTTTCTTCATCTTTACACTAAAATTTCAGGCTTAATTTGGAGTTTCAGATGAAACTGTTGTTAATTGCCCACTGCTTTGGAATGTGCTACCACTTATGATTACCTTTAACTTAATTCAAGTGTTCACTGAGCAATACAACATTTTGGCCAATGCCTGTTGTCACTAGACTGTTTTTAGACAAAATCCAGCAGCCACACAGGAAAGACAGACATCACATCTACATAACTCTTTTCGCAGCAGAAAATGCTTTTCCCAAGAGGTGCATTACTTAATTTCTTGCATCCCATATTCTTTTGTGCATTCTAGCTTAGTCAAAGATCCAGGAAGAAATTTATTTTTCTCTGAAGTACAAACCTACCTATGTTCCTTCTCCAAATTGTCGGTGCAGTCTTTAGCACATGGCATGAAAAAAGAGTCTGGTGATTTATTCTGTGACTTTTCAACTATTAAGAATGGCACATTGGTGTCAGTGTCTTTCCCCAGTGAAGGGGCAATAAGACAGTGCAATTTCTCAGGCTGCCTTGGGTCTGCTGAGCTCCCTGATTTAGTTTCTGTTTTTGTTTTTGTTTTGTTTAATTATACAATGTTTAAAGTTTTATTTCCTTTTATAATTATTACAAAATATTATCTATGTTCCCCATGTTGCAGAATATATCCTTGAATTCCTCTTCCACCCAATAGTTTGTACTTTCCACTCCTTCACACTTCTTGCCCCTATCTCCCATAACCACTGGTTTGTTCTCTATATCTGTGAGTCTGCTTCTTTATTGTTCTATTCACTAGGGTTTACTGTATTTTTAGATTCCACATAAAGTGATAACATAAAATATTTATCTTTTTCTGACATATTTCATTTAACATAATGCCCTCAAGTCCATCGATGTCACTGCAAATGGCAAAAATTTCTTCCTTTCTTATGACTGAGTAGTATTTCATTGTGTGTGTGTGTGTGTGTGTGTGTGTGTGTGTATAAATCACTTCTTTATTCATTCATGTGTTGATGGACACTTAGGATGTTCTCATGTCTGGCTATTATAAATAATGCAACTATGGATACTGGGGTGCATGTACCTTTTCAAATTACTCTTCTTGTTTTTATCAGATATACAGCCAGAAGTAGAGTTTATTGAGATGGTAAGAGAATCAAATCAAAACCGCAGCAAGATATCACAGCCAGAAGTAGAATTGCTGAGTCATATTGTAGTTCTGTTTTTAATTTTTTGAGATACCTCCATACTGTTTTCCACAGGGCTGCACCAATCGACATTCCCACCAACAGTGTACAAAGGGTCTGTTTTCTCCAAATCCACACCAATATGTGTTATTTGTAGACATTTTGATGATGGTCATTCTGACAGGTGTTATAGATTAAATGGCCAAAGTGTGTAAGTTTAGTTCTGGGCTTTGTATTCTGTTCTAGTGGTCTATGTGTCTGCTTTTGTGCCAGTACCATACTGTTTTGATTACTGCAGCTTTGTAGTGTAGCCTGAAGTCAGCTGAGCTCCTTGATTTAAGAACCAGCCTCCATGGGGACAAGCTATAATCCTGAAAGAATGAGAGACTTGTCTTCATTATTAGTACACTGTTGTTCAGTTGCTCAGTCATGTCTGACTCTTTATAACCCCATGGACTGCAGCATGCCAGGCTTCCCTGTCCTCCACTATCTCCCAGAGTTTGCTAAACTCATCTCCATTGAGTCAATGATGCCATCACACTGTGATGTACTTTTAAAAATGCTGTCTTGATCCAGGATAGAGAGCTCTAGCTAGAGGCCAATCAGTTCCCACTCTTGAATAGCTAATTAACTCCACATTCAATCATTTCCCTTACAGGGCTTTCACATGTTTGCCCACTAGTCCCCTGCCTTAACTGCTCCAGGGCCTGGTAGCTGACAATTAAGAACAACTCCTCTGCCTCAGAGCCCACTGGAATTATTTCAAGTAGCCAGTCCTAAGCCTGCTTACCATGAAATGCCCATTCTTTCCCAAGGAAACCACAATAAAATCTCTTGTCCATAATTTCCATTCACTTGCTCTGCCTCCTGCCCTCATTCTGGTGATTCTCATGTGGCTCTCCATGGTGTGGTATGTTCCGTCCTGTTGTAATCTGTGAATATAATAAACTATCTTTTCAATGACTGTCATCTGCTGATCTGCTGGCCTTCCCAAAATTAAATAGTAATAAAATCTATTAAAGCATACACCTCTCTACAACAAATACTCATTGAAATAATGAGACTCTTAATCCAAAGAACTCATCGAACCCAGAGTCACACATGTAAAAGAGTTCATGAATTTAACAATGAAATTTGTAAGTTAAAATACTGAAACTATAATATGAATAGTAAGCAATTTGGAATGTAAAGATGAATGTAGGTATGTTTAAGTAAACAGCTAATGAATGCTGTCTGCTTCACAATTGGTTTTATGGGAAGAAAGAAAAATGCTCATTCATTGAGTATTAATTGCACATAAAGCATTTTATAAGAACTGTCTTAATCCTTATCACATATGTCAAGAGTTCTCACTACAAATTTAGAAATTGAGGATCAAGAAATGAAAATAATTCTTTAGAGTCATATAACTAGCAAGATGTACAGCCAGATTTTCAATCAAGTCTGACTTATCCATGCCATTTCCAAAATGTAAATTTATACTTCTAGGTTTCCTCAGATATTTTTGAAAAACATTCAGAAGTTAGGAATCGAGGCCAATTCACAGTAACAAGTTGAATATGGAAAAAAATCTTTTAAAAGGATGCCAAAATTTAAAAGTCATTTTAAAAGAGAAGAAATTACAAAGTGTGTTGGGTTTGGTAGGGAAAAAAAGTAATCTCCATATCTTCAGAGACAAGTCAAGGGGTTTGTTTCCTTTGAAGTTTGTTTATTTTATCAGGGAAAGATGAAAGCCTCTAAAATGTAAGGCAAAGGGTAGACACCTGCTGTTAGAAGCTGCCTTGATTTCATTTTTTAGTCCCTGCCATTTTCATTTAATTCAGGTTTTGACCTTGCTATTTCCTCCCTGAGGGTACTGTAAACAGAATGTTCAGTTGCAATGATCTCAAATGATTATTTTCCCAATAAAAATTTGTTTATAACCTATTAATTCTTTGATCAAAGGTTTTGCAGTGTAGTTAAAATATTTTTAATTTTTTTAATTATTATTTTTATTTCATTCTAAGTGTTTCAATAATTTCCATTCCTTTCTTTTATGTTAATTGTAGAGAAATAATTGATTTATTAATTCTTCCTTTTGTAACATCATATAATATTTTCCTCAGTCTAGCTTTTCTCATAGTGCATTTTTTGTGTATGTGGACATTAGTTAATCAGTTGCAATTACCCAAGGTCTTACAGATTTAAAATCTGTCAACTTTTACCCAAAATGTTTTACCACATGCAGTTTTATCCTTTGTCAGTATTATTTTGGACCCGTTATTTCTACCAATTATAAAATCTGCATGTTTATATTGCCATTTTCAATATTGTCAAACTATGAGATTCAGCAATATTTTTACCTACAACCAATCAGTATTGTCAACTCTAATTTATCTTGACTCCTTTTACCAGACAAATCACTACAAATTAGTTTTAGATGTGCCTACCATCATGTTTTTATGATATATATTTTAAATTGTTTATAACTGATTACTTGACCCAATGAAAAATCACTCTACATATACTCTTCAGAGGAAAAATATATTCTTTTTCATCCTACAAATACCAAAATAGAGGTATTATTTCAATAAATAGTATTGTTGGGAAAGATGATAGTGCATAACCTGCCGTCTCTTGTATAATCTAATAAGTGTGACCTCAGGTTTGGAATATTTCCTTCCTTATAGCCTGCTGCTGCTGCTGCTGCTGCTGCTGCGTCACTTCAGTAGTGTCCGACTCTGTGTGACCCCATAGACGGAAGCCCACCAGGCTCCCCCGTCCCTGGGACTCTCCAGGCAAGAACACTGGAGTAGGTGGCCTTCCAATGTGTGAAAGTGGAAAGTGAAAAGTGAAAGTGAAGTCGCTCAGTCATGTCCGACCCTTAGTGACCCCACAGACTGCAGTGTACCAGGCTCCTCCATCCATGGGATTTCCTAGGCAAGAGTACTGGAGTGGCTTGCCATTGCCTTCTCCGTCCTTATAGCCTGTGCTGGGCTTATTACTTGGTTGCAAATATCTTCACCTGTTTTAAATTTAGCATGTTCTTTGTTCTGCTTAAATGTGTACATCACATGACACCTGGCCAGCCCTACTGCTTTATCTGTTCCCACCAGGGAAGAAGTGGTTCCCCTGCAACCCAGAGGGGCATGTTCACAGCATCACCTTACATGGGCTGCAGGTGAGACCCAATGGCCACAGGAGATCATTCACTACTGAGGCTAATCTTGATCTGTCTCTTCTTTATGTGAGTAAAGCATTGTTCCATCACATGCTTGTGTAAATTGTCTCTTTTCTGGCAACCCCAACATCTGTAAGCCCTGCAAGGGGCTGACAGCCTTGTACTATTGCTCCTAATGGTGGGATCCTCTAGCAGGGGTATCTTCCCCTGCTTACTTTACAATAATGACAAGATTCCAGCTTTATTTGACCTGCCACACAAGGCTGATTATTCAGTTAAATAAGCATAATATTAATTTTGCCCTGGATTTAGTAGGAGTGTCGTATATTTTTGAGAATCTAAGAAATATATATAAATTGAAAATCACTAAATCAAAACCAAAAAATTCTAAGCCATAAAAAAGAAAATTTCTTCATTCCTTTCTTCCCTCCTTCCTTTTCTCCTTCCTTCCTTTCTTCCTTTCCAATGAAAGTATTCTTTCGACTATAATTTTTTATTATGAAACGTTTGAACCTCATATTGGTATTTTTGTGTTCTCTATTCAAGCTCTGTAATTCAAAAGGTTAAGGTTGGGAATGTGGTTTTGACACATTTATCTAATCACACTAGGCTTTAGTTTCCTCACCTGTAAAATAAAATTGACAATACATTTATCACAGAACTGTGTGCAGACTAAATGAGCTAATGAGTGTGCATTCACACTCAGAGTTACTGGCATATATTTGATCATCACTTGGCTTCCCTGTTGACCATCTGGTGATGTCCATGTGTAGAGTCTTCTCTTGTGTTGTTGGAAGAGGGTGCTTGCTATGACCAGTGCATTCTCTTGACAAAACTCTATTAGCCTTTGCCCTGCTTCATTTCGTGCTCCAAGGCCAAATTTGCCTGTTACTCCAGGGGTTTCTTGACTTCCTACTTTTGCATTCCAGTCCCCTATAATGAAAAGCACATCTTTTTTGGGTGTTAGTTCTAAAAGGTCTTGTAGGTCTTCATAGAACCGTCCAACTTCGGCTTCTTCAGCGTTACTGGTTGGGGCATAGGCCTGGATTACTGTAATATTGAATGGTTTGCCTTGGAAACGAACAGAAATCATTCTGTCGTTTGTAAGACTGCATCCAAGTACTGCATTTCGGACTCTTTTGTTGACCATGATGGCTACTCCATTTCTTCTAAGGGATTCCTGCCCACAGTAGTAGATATAATGGTCATCTGAGTTAAATTCACCCATTCCAGTCCATTTTAATTCACTGATTCCTAGAATGTCTATGTTCACTCTTGCCATCTCGTTTGACCACTTCCAATTTGCCTTGATTCATGGACCTAACATTCCAGATTCCTATGCAATATTGCTCTTTACAGCACCGGACCTTGCTTCTATCAGTGGTCACATCCACAACTGGGTATTGGTTTTGCTTTTGTTCCATCCCTTCATTCCTTCTAGAGTTACTTCTCCACTGATCTCCAGTAGCATACTGGGCACCTACCGACCTGGGGAATTCCTCATTCAGTATCCTATCATTTTGCCCTTTGATACTGTTCATGGGGTTCTCAAGGCAAGTATACTGAAGTGGTTTGCCATTCCCTTCTCCAGTGGACCACATTCGGCTGTGGTCCATGTGATCAGATCGACTAGTTTCCTGTGATTATGATTTCAGTGTGTCTGCCCTCTGATGCCCCCTCGCAATACCTACTGTCTTATTTGGGTTTCTCTTACCTTGGGCGTGGGATATCTCTTCACAGCTGCTCCAAGAAAGCACAGCCACTGCATCTTACCTTGGATGAGGGGTATCTCCTCAAGGCCGCCCCTCCTGACCTTGAACGTGGAGTAGCTCCTAAAGAATCCACTTTCCAATGCAGGAGACTCAGGGCCCATGGGTTCAAAACCTGGGTTGGAAAGATTCCCTGAAGAAGGAAATGGCAACCCACCCCAGAATTTTTGCCTGGGAAATCCCATGGACAGAGGAGCCTGCCGGGCTACAGTACATGGGGTCGTGAAAGAGTCTGACACAACTTAGCGACTAAACAACAAATTAAATCATCTATTCACAGTAGCCATTAGTGACTTAGCTTTTTTCCATGAGGAAAGCCTAAATTTAAAAGTAAGAGCTTAACTCTCGACTGAAAGTTTTCTACTGAATTCTATCAATAGATATTTTTCTCTCTTCCAGTTACCTAAATCCAAGCAGGTCTTCCGACAAGAGGACAAGATTTAGGAATAAAACTCAAACTGAGAGAGAAGTTTACCTCTATGCTTCTCAAATCCTTTCAGTTCAGTTCAGTTCAGTTCAGTCGCTCAGTCGTGTCCGACTCTCCACGACCCCATGAATCACAGCACGCCAGGCCTCCCTGTCCATCACCAACTCCCGGAGTACACTCAAACTCATGTCCACAGAGTCGGTGATGACATCCAGCCATCTCATTCTCCGTCGTCCCCTTCTCCTCCCGCCCCCAACCTTTCCCAGCATCAGAGTCTTTTCCAGTGAGTCAACTCGTCACATGAGGTGGCCAAAGTATTGCAGTTTCAGCTTTAGCATCAGTCCCTCCAATGAACATCCAGGATTGATCTCCTTCAGAATGGACTGGTTGGATCTCCTTGCAGTATAAGGGACTCTCAAGAGTCTTCTCCAACATCACAGTTCAAAAGCATCGATTCTTTGGCGATCAGCCTTCTTCACAGTCCAACTCTCACATCCATACATGACCACGGGAAAAACCATTGCCTTGACTAGACGGACCTTGTTAATAAAAAATATAAATATGATCATTTGTCTTAATGCTACCTTTCTCCAATGATAACTTTATTCTCTATGTATGTATATCTGTATGAATGAGGCAGGATGGGGAATAAAGGAATGAATGACATTTGGTGAGAACCTATGTGTCAAGTGCTGTATTAAAAGATTTCTTGTTATTTCTCTTTATTAGTTCTCAGAGCATGCCCTGGAAGTAAATAATATTCATTGATTTTATTTATAACAAAATTAATACTTGGAAAATCTGACCCATCTTTGCAAAGATAACATACCCAGGAAGAAATGAACTGGGTTTTTAATTCCTGTTGATTTTATGTTCTTTCTACTCTACCAAGTTTTCATGGACATGGAGACTGTATCCTCATAGTCAAATGATATGATTATTTATATTACTTTTCAAAGATTTCCTATAATAAAACATGCTATTTACATCCACCATAAATATTTTTATTGATTCTGTGCATTGCCTTTAGATTCAGTGTTTCTGTCACCATAAACTTCAGGCTTAGCTGGGCAGAATCCTGAGCCTTCACTAGATCTGTGTATAGTGTTGTTCTCATTAGAACTCATGTATCCAGCTCTCCCACTGACCAGAGCCAGAGAAGATGAGCCAGAAAGAAATTACAAAGTTATCAGGGGAAGTAAGCAAGACAAAAGAGAGCTGTAATGTTTTCTTGGTGATAGAAGAAGAATACATTGAGTATCTTTCCTTTTTTATCAGTTTTTATCAGAAGGCTCAGAATTGATCCAAAGACTTGAGTTATCATATTGCTTTAGCTAAATAAAATGTGTATTAGACCAACTTGGTGAGAATATATGTGACTCATAAAAGTGATTTGAATTGAATTGTGTCAAATCACATTTTTCTGAAACAAATTTTATGTAGCAAAGAGTTTTTAAAATGTTGAAGTCAAATTGTAAAAGAACAAAAAGGGAGGTGCACTTGAATCTGAGTAATATACACAACCAAAATGCAAAACACCACAGTAAATTAACAGCAATAAAATATGATATTTCGACTGTGTGGATCACAATAAACTGTGGAGAATTCTGAAAGAGATGGGAATACCAGACCACCTGACCTGACTCTTGAGAAACCTGTATGCAGGTCAGGAAGCTACAGTTAGAACAGGACATGGAACAACAGACTGGTTCCAAATAGGAAAAGGAGTACATCAAGGCTGTATATTGTCACCTTGCTTATTTAACTTATATGCAGAGTACATCATGAGGAACGCTGGGCTGGAAGAAGCACAAGCTGGAATCAAGATTGCTGGGAGAAATATCAATAACCTCAGATATGCAGATGACACCACCCTTAAGGCAGAAAGTGAAGAGGAACTCAAAAGCCTTTTGATGAAAGTGAAAGAGGAGAGTGAAAAGGTTGGCTTAAACTCAACATTCAGACAACAAAGATCATGGCATCTGGTCCCACCACTTCATGGGAAATAGATGGGGAAACAATGGAAAGAGTGTCAGACTTTATTTTTTGGGCTCCAAAATCACTGCGGATGCTGATTGCAGCCATGAAATTAAAAGACGTTTACTCCTTAGAAGGAAAGTTATGACCAACCTAGATAGTATATTAAAAAGCAGAGACATTACTTTGCCAACCAAGGTCCATCTAGTCAAGGCTATGGTTTTTCCTGTGGTCATGTATGGATGTGAGAGTTGGACTGTGAAGAAAGCTGATCGCCAAAGAATTGATGCTTTTGAACTGTGGTGTTGGAGAAGACTCTTGAGAGTCCCTTGTACTGCAAGGAGATACAACCAGTCCATTCTAAAGGAGATCGACCCTGGATGTTCATTGGAAGGACTGATGCTAAAGGCGAAACTGCAATACTTTGGCCACCTCATGCGACGAGTTGACTCACTGGAAAGACTCTGATGCTGAGAAGGATTGGGGGCGGGAGGAGAAGGGGAAAACAGAGAGTGAGATGGCTGGATGGCATCACCGACTCGATGGACATGAGTTTGAGTGAACTCTGGGAGTTGGTGATGGACAGGGAGGCCTGGCGTTCTGTGATTCATGGAGTCACAAAAAGTTGGTCACGACTGAGTGAGGGAACTGAACTGAACTGAAGACATTGATATACTGAGGAAAATGAAAGGAAAAAAAAAAAAACAACAACAGAGCAAAATGAAATAATGCAAGAGACTGGTAAGGACCAAGCATATATAAAGATAACAGAACTGAACAGTAACAGAAGAAAAGGCAATTTCTTTGTAACATCATATTGCCAAAGAATAAAATTGTAACATTTATACAGTTTTAGGAAATATATCCACATAAACACTTGTAGATAAGATTGATGAAATCCTGTCTATATAATAGAGGAAAATCTGTTTTACTTTGGACTTGAAACTATAAATTTTGGGTATCCTTACTCTTCACAGTTTCATTGGAATTGTTTCAACAAATTAGTTGGATAAATTTACAATTTATATATAAACAATGCTTACTGCATAGAAAAATCTGTAGATAGTATATACAGATCGCCCAAAATGCCTTGAGTATTAATTGATCAATAAATCCAACAGGATGTGCACAAAACTTCATTAGTAGTAGATAACATGGACAGAGGTGGCAGAATCAGAGGAGGAAAAACAGCATTTAAGAAGTAAAATGTTGCACTTTAAATTTTCCATGTCCTTTGAAATCTTGAAAGTTTGTGATTTTTTATGAATCAATTTTAAATTTCCCTGTGATAAATGAAAACTTTAAATATATGCACTAATACTTTGGGGAGCATTGAAATGAAGCTTTGATATTACAAGGTCCTGAGCATCTTTGCGTAACAATGTCTCCATCATTCAATCATTTCCTGAGATTCAGTCCAATAGCAACAATGAAAACTGTCCACATGTGTGGTTACAATTCTCTCCAATACCACCCTTTAGGTCACTTTCAAACTTAAACCTTCTCAGCCTCTTTTTCTGATCTACAGGGAGTGTCTGTTGCAATACAATAATGAGGAATTGCCACACATTATGAAGGTGAATTTTTGGTTTTATGGAAGATGGTGGCAGAATCAATGGCATCAGTTTTCCTGTGTAGTCATCACTTGACACATGATATACAAAGAGATCAGTTAATGAATTTCAGGATATTTGTATTTGCATAAATTCAGATGACAAGCAAATATGTCACATCCTTTCTTACCATATAGTACACTTTTCTTTGAAAGTGTATTCACATCTATAAATAATTCAATTTAAGGAGGTATATATTTTTTCAGTGAAAATTTTAAACACTTAAATCACAGCAATGCCTTGCAAAATAAATCAGAGAAATAAAATGTATAGCTCCAACTCTCCAATTCATCTGGAGTCCCAGTTTCTACCTCCACTTCTGATTTTGCATCATATTTCTTTTTATGCTGAACATTTCCTTTTGGAGGTTCATATTTATGATTTTCTACCTGACAATATCTGTGCTTTATGATTTTTACCTTCTTGTTCAAAGGAACCATTTTTGTTGTAGATCCTGCACTCAGAGCCATGTTCACATGAGGAAAATGAATTCAAATTTTAATTTAAAAATCTTCCTCATTAGGAACAAATACCTTTAAAAGTCTATATTTATGATTTTCAAATAGAATATTGATTATTCTTTATGTGGCAATTTCATTTGTAATTATATTTTAAGTGACTTGGTAAAGCAATGAGAAATGCAAGGCATGTTTCAATGCTTTGACTGAGTTGGTGATGGACAGGGAGGCCTGCGTGCTGTGATTCATGGGGTCGCAAAGAGTCGGACACGACTGAGCGACTGAACTGAACTGAACTGAGCTGCATATATTTTCTCCTTGTCACTAACTTTTAATAGTCTGACTAGGAAGTACCAATGTATTATTTTACTTATCCTGTTTAAGATTTAACAGAAATCTCTGTGTTAAAATTTTTCATCATAGATAATTCTCAGCTAGTGTCTCTTTAAATACTTTGAATTTTGCCTCTGCTTTATTATTTTTTCTCCTGTTGAGACCAATTACACATATCTTAGAAATTTTGAGGATATCTTAAATGCCTCTTATGATTTTATTTTCCTTGATTCCTATTTTCTTTTGTTGTGGAATCTGGAGTCTCAAAACACACCTCAGAGAACACTCAAGACAGTGGAGTACGGTTTGCTATACCAGTGGGTCCAAGGGGAATCAGTTCCCAATAAGGACTCTGATGTTTCTGAGAGGCCCAGTTTTATACCCTTCTCTCCATGACTGATTACATGTTAGCAACCTCTTTGTTGTATATGATTGAGTTTTACAACAAATAGGTGCTAAGAGAACAAACAATTAAGGTTAAAGAGAGCAGGGGACAATGATTATACATCAAGGGGGACGTCTCCATGGTTAATCTAACAGGGGCAGCCTGACCTCAACTACAATCTCTGTTTGTCATCTGTAGGGAGGGAAGTCTCCAAGAGACCTGGTTTTCACTAGCAACAGTTTCCTCACTCTTGGGAAGGGTTCAGGCCCAGTTTACATCCTGTCTTTAAGATGGATGACAGGCTTCAAGATGGAGTCTCTCCTGCTTTCCTCACACTGGCCCCAATGCTCTCTTATCCATTTTAGATATTTTCTATTGATTTGCTTTCTAGTTCAACAATCCTGTTCAAAGCGCTCTTAAGCTCACCATTGTCATAATTTCAGACACTGTGTTTTCAGTTCTAGAATGACCATTTGCTTTTTTTATAGACTGAAATTTTCTGATAAACCTTCCATTTTTTTCTTCTTCATTTATTTCTTAAATGAATCAGTTACTTCACTTTTTTATTTTTTAATTTAACTATAATTGATTTACAGTGTCCTTTCAGTTTCCGGTATACAGCAAAGTGACTCAGTTAAACATATATATGAATAGATTTATTCTTTTTTATTGGAGTATAATTGCTTAACAATTGTATGCTACTTTCCTCTGTACAATGAAGTGAATCAGTTGTGTGTGTGTGTGTGTGTGTGTGTGTGTATACCCTCCCTCTTGGATATTGTCAGTAAAATTAAATAGTCTTATTCAGGCTTCAGAGGCAAAAGAGCAGAGCACTGCTGTGGGTGTCAGCCACACCTGCTGTGAGTGTCCTAAGAAAAAGATGATAGATAGGGAGAGGATCTTGGAATTTGTTAAGTGCCTAGAGGAGGTCTGGCCAACTACTCCCTGGACTTAGCAACATTCCAAGATTTGCAGGACAAAGCAAATAGGATTGTAAAATCTTAACCTAATACCAGAGCCACAGTTTTTCTCACAAACTAATAATGATATAGGTTTGTGACATGGGGATTACAAGCAAGGGCCTGAGAGACAGCAATCTGTCTCACACACAGAGCACTGCCTAGGACATTTTCCCAGTCGGAACACTGGACTGATGTTACACAGAGCTTCAAAGCGCTGTTTAAGTCCGGATGTTGGCAAATCCAATTTGGTGATCTATGTACTATTGCTCTCCTCTGCTGTTTTTATTTCTTTTTTTTTTTCTCTCTTTTAACGTTAGTGTGTTGAAAGTAGACTCGATAGTTCTCTGATAAATATTTGTATTGTTTATCTGTATATAACAAATGGCTTAGTTTGTTAACAAATCCTTTGAATCTGAGATGAAAGTGAAAACTTTTGGCAAAACAGATGTGCCTCCCACCATCCCCGCCAGTCACCCATCTAGATCACCAGAGCACCAGGCTGAGCTCCCTGTGCTACACAGCATCTTCCTGTGAGCTATTTATCTTCCACATGGCAGCACATATTCTCTCAATTCGTCCCACCTTCACCCTTCCTCCGTGTCCACATGTTCCTTCTCTACCTCTGCTTCTCTATTCCCACCCTGCAAAAATGTTTACCTGTACCATTTTTCTAGGTTCCACATATATGCATTAATACGCAATATTTGTCTTTCTATTTCTGACTTATTTCACTTTGTATGACAGACTCTAGGTCCACCCATATCTCTATGAATGACCCAATTTTGTTCTTTTATATGGCTGAGTAATATTCTATTGTATATATGTACCATATCTTCTTTATCCATTCATCTGCCAATGGACATTTAGGTTGCTTCCAGGTCTTGGCTATTGTAAATAGTGCTGCAGTGAACACTGGAGGGCATGTATCTTTTTTAATATGATCCTTCAATCCTCATCCTGGGCATATATCTAGAGAAATCCATAATTCAACTAGTTCTTTTAAAGTCCCTGCCAACCACAGGTAAGAGCTGGACTATCTCTATCTGTGATTCTGTTTCTATTGTTGCTTTTTTCTCATGATTATCAGTTACACCATCTTGCTTCTTTACATGTCTGGAATTTGAGAGTGTGCCTGGCCCATCATTAGAGGACCCAACGACATCTTCCACTATTGAAGGTGCTTTCCTTTGCTATACACAAAACATGAGGGTTGATTCCTTATGTCAGGTGCTGGAAAAATACTTAAAAATAAAATTTGCCAACCCAGAAAACAGCTCCACAGAAGAATACGTAGAAGAGGCCTTTTATATAACCAGCAGACACAACCCATTGCATATGTGTAAATTGTCTTTATGTATCAAAAAGAAAAATGAACTTCTGTCATCTTTTCAATAAGCAGGAAGTCGCAACTTGAAGCTAAGTGTCTAAGCCTGAGGTCCCAGAGACAGGAGGACAAGACAGGAGGACATCTCTTTGAAATACAAACAACAAGGAGGACTTGCTTCTTCTTGTTTATATTTCAAAAAGATAGCTCCAAAATTTCCAAGAAAGGCATTCCTAGCATGTAAGACCAGCAAGAGTCTCATTTAACTTTCAAAACAATGTGTATACACAGGGAGCCCAGCCTAATGCTCTGTGATGACCTAGAAGGGTGGGTAGCCAGGGGGAGGGAGGCTTTAGAAAGAGGTGATATGCAAATAATTAGGGCTTCCTGCAATGTGGGATACCCAGGTTCAATCCCTAAGTCAGGATGATCCCCTGCAGAAGGAAATGGCAACCCACTCGAGTATTCTTGCCTGGAAAATCCCATGGACAGAGAAGACTGGTGGGCTACAGTCCCTGGTGTTAAAGAGTCAGACATGACTGAGTGACTAACGCTACATGGCAGAAACCAACACAACATTGTAAAGGAATTTTCCTCCAATTAAAAAATAAAGCTAAAAAATGTGTATACATCTCATAGAGGTAGAAAAAGCACTTACAATTTCAAATTTTATACAGAAAATGCAAAAGAGGAGTGAGGAAGATGAAGTTATTTTGATCTTGGACAGCAAGATAAATTTTAAACTTACCTTTTTTTAAAATGATGGTCACCTTTACAAGTGTCAGAGTTGCCCTCCATCAGGACTGGGTAGCAGTTTTAGTGAGCTTTCCACATTTGTTCAGTTCACCTCTCTTCGTCTCAATTGAGAGTCCAGTGTATCCAGTGGTTGCAGAAGATCCATATGCTCGTTACAGCTTACTCTTGAGCCAGCCAGATAACAGCTTCAAAATCTCACAAATGTCTTGAGTGAAGAACCCACTATATGTTACAGGTCCCTCAAGTCCCCAACTCTGTCATTTTAGTCTCTGCAACTGTCCCCCAGCAAAGCCTTCTGCCAAATTAGCACAGAGCCTCAGGCTAGAAGCAAGGATAGAGCCTCAGGGTCAACTCACTCCTCTCCCTAGAGGTCTCATCTCAGGATATCTTGCTTCCAGGCCTTGACTACTATAGGTGCTTGTTTCCTAAAGACCCTGAGAGTACAGAAGTCCTACTCTATTTCTCAGAAGTTTTGGGATAGCTCTTTCACCTTCCATGCAAAATTCAGCTAATGTCTTCTGAGGAAAGCCAGAAGGTACTTAAAACCCTTGAACTCCCATGGTATGACTGTGTAACTGCCAAGAGCTTTGCCACCTAAGCCAGACATCTTGGAATGTGAAGTCAAGTGGGCCTTAGAAAGCATCACTACGTACAAAGCTAGTGGAGGTGATGGAATTCCAGTTGAGCTATTTCAAATCCTGAAAGATGATGCTGTGAAAGTGCTGCACTCAATATACTAGCAAATTTGGAAAACTCAGCAGTGGCCACAGGACTGGAAAAGGTCAGTCTTCATTCCAATCCCAAAGAAAGGCAATGCCAAAGAATGCTCAAACTACTGCACAGTTGCACTCATCTTACATGCTAGTAAAGTCATTTTAAAAATTCTCCAAGCCAGGCTTCAGCAATATGTGAACTGTGAACTTCCAGATGTTCATGCAGGTTTTAGAAAAGGCAGAGGCACCAGAGATCAAATTGCCAACATCCGCTGGATCATGGAGAAAGCAAGAGAGTTCCAGAAAACATCTATTTCTGCTTCATTGACTATGTCAAAGCCTTTGACTGTGTGGATCACAATAAACTGTGGAAAATTCTGAAAGAGATGGGAATACCAGACCACCTGACCTGTCTCTTGAGAAACCTGTATGCAAGTCAGGAAGCTACAGTTAGAACTGGACATGGAACAACAGACTGGTTCCAAATAGGAAAAGGAGTACGTCAAGGCTGTATATTGTCACCCTGCTTATTTAACTTATATGCAGAGTACATCATGAGGAACACTGGGCTGGAAGAAGCGCAAGCTGGAATCAAGATTGCCGGGAGAAATATCAATAACCTCAGATATGCAGATGACACCACCTTATGGCAGAAAGTGAAGAGGAACTCAAAAGCCTCTTGATGAAAGTGAAAGAGGAGAGTGAAAAGGCTGGCTTGAAACTCAGCATTCAGAAAACAAAGATCATGGCATCTGGTCCCATCACTTCATGGGAAATAGACGGGGAAACAGTGGAAACAGTGTCAGACTTTATTTTTTTGGGCTCCAAAATCACTGCAGATGCTGATTGCAGCCATGAAATTAAAAGACGCTTATTCCTTGGAAGGAAAGTTATGACCAACCTTGATAGTATATTAAAAAGCAGAGACATTACTTTGCCAACCAAGGTCCATCTAGTCAAGGCTATGGTTTTTCCCGTGGTCATGTATGGATGTGAGAGTTGGACTGTGAAGAAAGCTGATCGCTGAAGAATTGATACTTTTGAACTGTGGTGCTGGAGAAGACTCTTGAGAGTCCCTTGGACTGCAAGGAGATCCAACCAGTCCATTCTCAAAGAGATCAATCCTGGGTGTTCATTGGAAGGACTGATGCTAAAGCTGAAACTCCAATACTTTGACCACCTCATGCGACGAGTTGACTCACTGGAAAAGACTCTGATGCTGGGAGGGATTGGGGGCAGGAGGAGAAGGGATGACAGAGAATGAAATGGCTGGATGGCATCACTGACTCGATGGACATGAGTTTGAGTGAACTCTGGGAGTTGGTGATGGACAGGGAGGCCTGGCGTGCTGTGATTCGTGGGGTTGCAAAGAGTCGGACACGACTGAGCAACTGAACTGAACTTTTTCCCTAGGTTGTCCTTGACCTTGGCCAAGCACTGTTTCTCAGCCAACACCTAGAACTAGCAAATACCCCTTTGGGGTAGGGAAACTCTCCCCTGCCTGCAACTGTCATCCCTCCTTGACAATTCTACTTCACCTGATCCTCAAGTTTTCTATAGCCCTCCAATGTCATTAAAAATACAATCTTTGTAATATTTTCCTGTCTAGGTATTGTTAGCAAGACTGATGGTGCATATTGGTATATATTGGAAGTCTAGAATGTTCTCATGTTATTCCTTGAGGTGTCACTTTAAAGACAAAACCTTGACCCCTGTTTCCTATTAAAATAATATCCAAAACCTACAAAGAACTCGTAAAACTGAACATTAAAGAACCAAACAACCCAATTTAAAAAAATTGGGCAGAGTATCTGAATGCACATTTTTCCAAAGAAGATATACATATGGCCAATAGGTACATTAAAAAGATGTTCAATACCACCCATCATCAGGGAAATGCAAATCAAAACCACAATGGGACATTACCTCACACCTGTCAGAATGGCTGTTACATATAACAATAAATATCAAATGTTAGCCAAGATGTAGAAGAAAGGGAACACTCATGCACTATTGGTGAGAATGTAAATTAGTGCAGTCACAGTGGAGAACGGTATGGTGATACCTTAAAAAATAAAAATAGAACTACCATATAATCCAGCAATTCCTCTCCTTGGTATTTGTCTGTGTGTGCTAAGTCGCTTCAGTCGTGTCCAACTCTTTGCGACCCCATGGACTGTAGCCCACCAGGCTCCTCTGTCCATGGGATTTTCCAGGCAAGAATACTGGAGGGGGTTGCCATGCTCTTCTCCAGGGGATCTTCCTGATGCAGGGATTGAACCTGTATCTCCTGTGCTCCTGTGTTGCAGGTGGATTCTTTACTCCTGAGCCACTGGGGAAGCCCATTGGGTATTTGTCTGAAGAAAACAAATACACCAATTTAAAAAAATATGTACACCCTTATGTTCATTACAGCATTATTTACAATAGCCAAGATATGGGAGCAACCTAAGTGCCCATCAGAAAATGAGTAGATAAAGAATATGTGGTGAACATACACACAATGGAATATTACTCATCCATAAAAAGAATGAAATCTTGCCATATGTGTCAACATGGATGTACCTAGAAGGTATTATGCTAATCGAAATAAGTCAGACAAAGGAAAACAAATAAGGTATGTTTTCAATTATGTATGGAACCAAAAAAAAAAAAGAACAAAAAAGTAATAAAATCAAGAGTTTTAAATAAAGAGAACAAACAGGAGGTTACAGACCAGAGAGGGATGAGAGAGGAGAGAAATAGATGAGAGAGATTACGAGGTACAAAATTCCAGAAGCAAAATAAATGATTCACAAATATGAAATATATGTATGGAAGTATAGTCAATAAAGTCAATAAAACTATGTAATATCTTTTTAATGTGACGTATTGTAGCTAGACTTATTGAAATATATATAGGAATATTGAATAACTATGTTGTATAACAAGAACTAACATAGTGTCATAGGTCAATTATACTTCAAACAAATAAACAAACATACCAACTCATAGGAAAAGAGATCAGATTTATGATTACCAACTCTTTATAAAGAGTTGGTGGGGGAGAAGGATTGAATCAGGTGTTCAAAAGGTACACATTTCCAGTTATAAGATATTAAAATACTAGGGACATTATATACAACATGATAGATATAATTGAGACTGTATACGTTATACATAAAAGTTGTTAAGAGAGTAAATCTGAAGAATTCCCAGCACAAGAAAAAATTTTCTATTTCTTTACTTTTTATCTATATGAAATAAAGGATGTTCACTAAACTCAGTGTGATAGTCACTTCATGATGTGTGTAAATGAACTCTACATGCTATACACCTTAAGTTATACAATGTTATATGTTAATTTTATCTCAATAAAAATGAAAAAATTTTAATAATATCATCTACATTTTCCCAATAGTTTGTAACTATTAATTCTCCCAAAACACAAGTTAAACAAATATCATCTGATTTTTTTCAAATGCCTCTGTCCCTGTAATGAGTCACTTCCTGTTTTGTTTCTTTTTCTTGACCTCTCACATATTTTTTAAATTGTGGTACTTCCACCCGAGGCACAGACACATCGTTGCAAAGTCCCTCTACACCATCTTTCTCTCATCTTTGTAATCTGACATCTAACTGGTTTAAAAATAAATTATTAATTTGTCTCTATGAGCTATAAACAAAGCAGGATTGCTTTCATTTGCTCAGCAAAATAGAGGGATGTTTTAATGTGAATAATAACTCATTAATTGGCTTGTTATGTTTGCATAGCTATTTTAGAGTAGAGTGAAAATTCAGTACATTATATATAATGGCTTAGAAAATTTGATAGTTAAATTATATGCGCAGCTTCGCTGATGGCTCAGATGATAAAGAATCTGACTGCAATGCAGGAGATCCGAGTTTGATCCCCAGGTCAGGAAGATTCCTGGAGAAGGGAATGGCTACCCACTCCAGTATTCTTGCGTAGAGAATTCCATGGAGAGAGGAGCCTGATGGGCCACAGTCCAAGGGGCGGCAAAGAGTCAGACATGACTGAAGCAACTTAGCATGTATGCATGCATGCACAGATTAAATGAAGAGTACAATGCAAGAAATATTCACCCTGAAGAATAAAGAAAATATGTCCTTGATGTGTCAGAGGTCACTTTAGAGAAAAGTAGTGCTCTGAGTTATTAATTGACTTATTGATACAACAAATATTGATCAAGTCCTTTATTAAAAGCTTCAGTGACCACTGGCTGGTGGCTGTTTAGAATTCTAGTTGGTAGAGAAATTGATTAATCATTTGTAAACGGATTTGGAAGATGACAGACATTGGTTAAAGTGCTGGAAAATTAGATATCAAGGGGGATATTAGCAGATTACCCAAAGAGGATATGAACAGCAAAATATGAGATGTTCAAAACTCCAAGTATTTTCACTAAAGTGCTAACAAAAAATTGATATGGGCCAAAAATAGTTTATCCCCTTCATGTATCATAGACATTGATTAGTAAAAGACTGTTCAGTTAAAAGCAAATAGCATAAATAACAGAAATTTTGGTCAATAATATCAATCTCTTGCTGTCTACTCCACAGTGATGTATTTTTATGCTATAAAGTATGAAAAACTTAGAAGTCTTTATATTTACCATGGGAAAGACTATAAAATCTTTGGCAAATGGGAAGATAAAACCATTTGTGTGTTCATTATTTAAAACTGCAGCAGCGGGAGTCCTGCCTGTGAGATGCTTGAATAGTCCTTGTTTAGAAGAAATCTAGCAAGCAGTAGGGCACTAATGACCTGGAGTCTTGTTTCAGCAACAGTAAATGTGAATGAGATTTGAAGTAGTGAAGGTGAGGTAGTGAGGTTACTCCCCAAGGTGTAACCAATACAGAGTAATTTCCTTACACCCTTATATTCTTCATATAACACCAGCATCACCTGACTTTCAGTTATTCCTGACTCGATAATGCCTGTGGTCACAGATACTTGTGTGTTGCTAGGTGATAACAAAGTCCCATCAATAGCAGCAGTCTTATTGAGCCTATTCCTGCAGATGAGTGATATATATTTGGGTCATGATTCAAAGATTAACTAAAGAGAAAGACTTTTAAAATCATGTCCACTGAATAGGATTAAGGAGTCAGAAGATCTGGGGCTCCTCTATCAAATTCAATTCACATCTCTAGATATTGAACAGCATTCACTTGGGGAACTATTGATAGAAAAATACTGCAAACATCAAAACACACCTCCAGTTCAATCCTGGGTGGGAGTTTGGTCATGTGGACCTAATCTGGCCATCTTTTTGTGCTAGAAGTTCCACCACTGAACTATGGACTCAGGAGAAGGTGAGGGAGTGAAAGAAAACACTGAATGCTTGGCCATCAAGGATTCTGCTGATGGGCTAAGATCACCAACAGGTATTTTGAAACTTTATTGAGTAAAACAGAGTTTATTTATTTTAAATTTGTTTAAACTTTTTTTTATTAGAATATGGCTAATTAACAATATTGTGATCATTTCAGGTGAATAGCGAAGGGACCCAGCCACACCTATACAAGTATCCATTCACCCCCAAATTCCCCTCCCATCCGAACTGCCACATAACATTGAGCAGAGTTCCTTGTGCTATACAGTAAGTCCATCTTAGTCATCTATTTTAAATATAGCAGTAAAATGGAGTTTTAAATGTAAATAAAGTTATCTTGTTATTGTTGTTCAGTCACTAAGTCATATCTGACTCTTTGTTACCCATGGACTGTAGCATGCCAGGCTCCTCTATCCTCCCGTATCTCCTGGAGTTTGCTGAAATTCATGTTCATTGAGTTGGTGATGCTATCTAATCATCTCCATCCTCTACTGCCCCTTTATCCTTTTGCCTTCAATCTTTCCCAGCTTCAGGGTCTTTTCCAATGAATCAGCTCTTTACATCAGGTGACTAAAGTTAAAGACTAAACTTTGAGGATCCACAGAAAGAGAGACAAAGCCATCTCTGAAATGGGTGTTAAAGTCTCAAATACATAGGGCAGCCACAGTAACCAGACCTGCATGGGACCAGAGAGGCCTATGGTCTCCCAAGCAGCACAAGATCAGCATATGAGGGTGGGTAGAATATTAGGGAGATAGTGCCAAAGAAGCATGAGAAGGGGATGTAACGAAGTGAGAGGGAAGAAAGGAAGGCAACTCAAGATGCAGAGATGAGCAGGTGGCTACTATGAGAAATGGCTCAGTCACACAGGGGTCCCTGAGGGACAACACACCTCAGAGTTGTCCCAGTTGAAGGATGAAGTAGTTGGAGTATTGCACCACCAGGTGTCATTGACTGAGAAATGAGATGGCAACCCAGGGACATTAATTTCCTGGCACTTCTGATCTTCCATATATATATAAGCTAGACATGCTCTTTCATAGGCAGAGAAAGTTTCAGACAGAGCCCTGGGAGTTGTAGCAATAAACCCTTAGCATTATGAAAATGTAGGTGCCAACAACACCTTCTACACACAAGGGTGTGTAGAGGCACAGCAAAGTGAATGTGAACTTTAGAACAAAGATGAACTTAAAACCACCATGAGGAAGGTCTTTTCTTATTTCTCAGCAGAGAGAAACCAACAGTGAGACCACAAATTAGGAGTCACTAACCACTGCAGATGCAGAGTATTTTTTATTTGGTATGCAGCATAAATATAACAAATATGTATCCAAATTTATATTTATGTTTACTCTAATGGAGTATGTTTCTCATTCCTTGTCCTGAGCCAAGAAATTTGTTTTATCTTTTCTCATTTATTTATTGCCTAAATTAGATAACCACTGATGTTGAATGAATTAATAATATGAATGTGCTTTCCAACTGGACAGCCCTTTGTAGAATGAGTGCAGAACCAAGTTTGGGCATGAGTGAGTTATAGAAAAGTGCTGTCAAGATCTGTGCAGCACTGCACAAATGTTAGTTAAGAAGAGAATGATGATCTGGGTGTGACATTGTGCATGGCAGAGACTCCAAAAGAAAAGGGACAGTCCCAGGATTCTTGGCTGCCCACAGATGGAATTTCTATTTTCTCTTTGACCCCATGGGGTAAACCAAATCTTGTAATAGATCATGGACCACAACCCACATGAAAATGACAATTACATACTCAAACAAAAAGTATGTTGAACACTGGAAGTCTGATTTTGTTTAGGAATCCACTGTTAATTTTTTACATTAACTTTTTTATTTTAAAAATTAATGTATGTTATAAAAATTCTGAAATTTTAAAAATCTCTGTAGGAGAAAATATAAGTCCTTTGACATTCTAACCCTCTTTAAGTAGATGAGTTAATTTGGTACGTTTACTTCCAAAATGCTTCCAGTTCATTTCTTTACCATTTTAGCACAGCTTTCTACATTTGGCATACTCATAGTCAACAATGCCAATGTCTGAACATGACAGCATTTGGAAAGTGGGAATTGGCAATTTAATTTTTTGTAGATGGGTCCCCGTGTTCACTGAAGAAACTAAGGGGGCTCAGGAGACCATCCATCCCAATCTTGCCTAATCTGAGCATCTGGGTAAAAGACACACTCTTGGAGCACAGAGATTATGCCCATGTACTGAGACTACAGAGAGCAATGAAAGATGTGTGTTTCTTATAAGCTATGGTATTCCACTATAGCAGCCTAAACTGTCTAAGACAGAAATTGTTTACCAAGAGGTAAGGGTCTTGCTGTAACAAAATACTGTAAAAAATGTAGAAATGACTTTGGAACTAAAGAATGGGTGGAAACTGGAAGACTTTTGAAGTGCATGCTAGCAAAGTCTAGATTTTTGGCAACAGACCTCCAGAGATGATTCTAGTAAAAGCTCAGAAAGAAAAGAGAGCTGTACAGAAAGTTTTCATCTTCTTCAGTTCAGTCGCTCAGTCATGTCCGACTCTTTGCTACCCCATGAACCGCAGCACGCCAGGCCTCCCTGTCCATCACCAACTCCCGGAGTTCACCCAAACTCATGACCATTGAGTCGGTGATGCCATCCAACCAAATGCCTAAATTACTGTGAATAGAACATTGGTAGAAACATGGACAGTAAAGGCCATTCTGATGAAGTCTCAGATAGATGTGAGGAACATGTTATTGGGCAATGATTACAACTTTTACCCTTGTTATAAAATGGCAAATAAAATGGTTGAACTGTGTTTGTGCTCTAGCATTTTGCAGAAAGTAGAACTTTCAAGCAAAAAACTTGGATGTTTAGCTGAAGAGATTTTTAAGCAAAGTGTTGAATGAGTCATTTGGGTCTTCCTGGCTGCTTATAGTAAAATGGATAGGAGACAAATAAATTGCAGATGGAATTGTTAAGCAAAAAGGAACCAGAAATTATCAGTCTGTTCATAATACAAAAATTTGTGTTTGGGAAGGGACACTAACAATGTGACAAACCAACTATTTGATAAGGAGAATAGAGTGCATGAGAACCAGGGACTTAATCATCTTAACAAAAACAGGAGTAGATATGGAATTGTGCCAGTGGAAGTACTGCAAGCTGGGAAAATAAGACAAAATGAAGGAAAACTGCCAGGCTTCTTAGACCCTACATGGTCGACCATATACAGCTATGAATACGCATTATTCTTCAAGACAAGGGAGGAAGGACTCTGAAGATGCTTCAGAGATCATCAGGGCTGCCACACCCACTGAAGGACCAGAGAGCAGGGATGGGTTGGGGGAACAGGTCCACTCAACTTCAGTTTCAAAAGGTGGGGCCAAAACCCAGCGCAGCTATGAGGGTATAGCTCCTGGCATAGCCATAGACAATTCATAATAAATGAGTACGATTGATTGTGTTCAAATAAAAGCTTATGATCACTGAAATATGAATATCAAATAATTTTAACTTATAAATAAACTTCTTTTGATTTTTTTCCTAACATTGTAAAATATAAAATCTGTTCTTCATTTATGTGCCATATAAGAACAGGTCGCAGCCCCAATTTTACTCAAGGGCTGTAGTGTGGTGACCCCTGCTTTAAATTTTCACATGGATTTTAGAATCAACTTGTCTTATCTATAAAAATTTTTGGCACTATTTTGTTTGGGATTGCATTAAATATATTGATGAATTTGAGGATAAATGACATCTTAACTGTATTGAATATTCCAATACATGAACACAGTATGTGTCTCTATTTATAGACCTTCTTTGATTGCTTTCATCTGTGTTTACAGTTTTTAGCATATAGATCCTATGCATATTTCATTAGGTTTTTAACATGGTTAGTCAGCCCCAACACAATTGACATTTTGGACTGGATAATTCTATGTTATGAGTTTCTACCCTGTAGCATTACAAAATGCTTAGTGTCATCCTTGGCACTACCTATTAGATGTCAGTAGTATGCATACCCCCATTGTAACAACCAAAAATGCCTTCAAACATTATAAACCCCTGGTTAAGAATCACATATATATCACGACCTTCCAGTGGAGTGACCGCGGCCCCAGGGACCCCCGCTTCACGCCCAGGGTGCAGCCGCTCCGTCGTTGCCTAAGGTCCCGGCCGCAGGGCAGGGAAGGAGCTCCCGGCTTGTTTGCTGCTCTGCGGCGGCTCTGAGAGACTTTTCTGGAAGAGCGCGGAGCAGCACAGTGAAACCGCGGAGGAGGAACCGAGTCCCAGGTCCCAGGCCTCCCGCCGCTGCGCAGGGAAGGGGCCTGCCCCCGCCTGGCCTTGCTCCGCGGTTCTGAACAACTGTCAGCGCCTCAGGTGTCTCAGCAGCCCTGGGACCCCTGAGGATCACGGCGCAAGCTGCACCCCCGTCCCCAGGGACGGTTTCCCGCCCTCCCGTTTTATTCCCCGTCTCTCAGCGATGCAAAGAGCGCCTGCAGGTCGGCAGGGGCTGGAGGAGCACCCAGGCTTCCTGCTTGCTCAGCTCTTCCCCACGAAGGGAGAAGACCCCAGATCCTTGGTATTTTTCAAGGGATCCGGGGAGGCAAGGTGAGGGATGGGGTCGTTGGCCGGTGTTTGAGGAGCTCCCCCAGAGCCAGATTGCCTGGAGATCTGGCGGCCGGCGCGACTCGGGCCCTGCCTGTGTGCCGGGCACTGCGGTGAACAGCTCCAAGCTTTTGTTGGGCCCGGGTTAAGGACGCACGCGTCCCACCTGCACCAGTGGCCGGCTGCAGGGTTACGGACGCATGCGTCCCACCTGCACCAGTGGCCGGCTGCGGGGTTACGGACGCACGCGTCCCACCTGCACCAGTGGTTACGGACGCACGCGTCCCACCTGCACCAGTGGCCGGCCGCCGAGTCTCCGCTCGCGGGTGGGTCTCGGTGCGGCCGCGGTGCAGGCCCGGGGCTCACAGGGGCCGTCCTCATTCTGGTCTCTCCTGAAGCCAGAGGCCAGAGGTTAATGCAGGTCAGCTGTTTCTATTGGGTCTGCAGCGGGCTGCGCAGCGTTCAATGTCAAGATGGCTTGGGTACCAGAGACGCAGACTTGAGTGATGGCAGAGTGGCCCCATTGATTTCTGTGGCTGTTGTCTTGTGGTATGAAGAGGTTTCTCTCAGGTTTCTGAGGGGCTGTTGATCTGATAAAACACATGGCAATACCACGAGGCCTTTTTCCCTCCGCGGCCCTCGGCCTCGGCTGTGCTGAGTGGCCACCCCGTGCCCCCCGCCCCCGCGGGAGCCACGAGCACCCGCATCACGCTCGCGGGCACGCGCCCCTCGGGTTTCCGATGGCACGGGCTTCCCTGAGCCTCCGAGGGCACCCCATTCTGTCTGCTTTGTGCGCATGGCTATATATTCCAGTAGCTGCTTTTACTCTGCGGTTGTACTTTTATTCTGGTTGTTTCTTGTTTCTCAAAAAAAAAAAAAAGAATCACATATATATATATATATATATAATGCTTTAATATAATATAATACTATATTATATATATAATACTTTAAATAATACTCTTTCAAATATAGAAGTATAATTCATTTTTTCAAGTTGACTTTTAACTTGCAATATTGCTCACTCATTTTGCATTCTAGGAACTTTTTTGTAGAGTCCTAGGAACTTTCTGGCTTCCCTGGTGGCTCAGTGGTGCGGAATTCACCTGCCAATGCAGGAGATGTGGGTTCAGTCCTAAGGTTGGGAAGATCCCTTGGAGAAGAAAATGGCAACCCGCTCCAGTATTCCTGCCTGGAAAATCTCATTAACAGAGGAGTGCTGTGGGCTACAGTCCATGGGGTCACAAAAGAATCAGATACATCTCAGCAACTAAACAATAATAATTTTCTACATAGACAGTCGTTTTGTCTACAAACAGAATATTTTATTTCCTCCTTTTCCAAAATTTTTTCCTTGATTTATTGAAATTTCTAAACTTCCAGTACAATATGGAACAAGAATCAGGAGGGCAGATATCCTTGCCTGTTTCCTTACCTTTCAGTTTTTCATTATTAAGTATGGTTTAAGCTGCCGGGCTTTCTTGTCACCTTTATCAGCTCTTTTACATTCCTAGTTTGATAAGAAATTTATTTGCTGTTGTTCAGTAGCTAAGTCATGTCCAACTTTTTGCGACACTATAGACTGCAGCCTGCCAGGCTTCCCTGTCCTTCACCATCTCCTAGAGTTTACTCAATTCATGTCCATTGAGTCAGTGATGCCATCCAACAATCTCATCCTTTGTCGCCCCCTTCTTTTCTTACCCTCAGTCTTTCCCAGCATCAGGATCTTTTCCAATGAGTCAGCTCTTCTCATCAGGTTGCCAAAGTATTGGAGCGTCAACACAAAGTAAATAAGCCAGCTTACTGTGTTCCCTATATACTCAGGAAAGTATTCAGTCCCCAGAGTTTTGATGTGAACTCCTGTGCCATCAATCACATCCTCTTATTTTTAACCCAGTGCCTCCCAAACACCGACAGAGCCTGCACAGGGCTGGATTTGGGGTTCTTAGGATCGCTTAAGAAAGACATTATAGAAAACACAGATGTGCATGATCTGAATCTGGAAATGGGGTTCACAAGGTGGTACATGTATAAGAATTACTGCTTTAGTTCATATTGCACAGTTTTATTTCCTACAGTCCATAGCAAGAGCCTTTATGGCAAACTGCATTTTGAAATGAATAGAGGATTTGAATATGTACAGGTAGGAAAGAGCCATTCTGAGCAGACATTATAACCAATCATAGAAACAGTAGCAGAGAAGAGTGCTTCCTGCAGTGACTTTTGATGACTTCTGGTCCAGTTCGATGACTGATTTGCTTGGAGTGTGGGGTACAATGTGCATTTAGGAAATATCTGGGATTGTAGTGTAGAAGGCCTTCCATGTGAAGTACATCCAGGTTCATTGCCCAGGTAAAAGGGAGTCAGTGGAGGTTTTAAAAATGAATGAAGACATGATAGAATTATGGGTCAAGAACCACACGTCTAACTGCCAACTGTAATAATAACTGATGTGTTGTGAATGAATGTGAGAGACAGAAGGCAAGGTCAACATATGAGAGAAAACAAAGATTAGAGGTGGCACTGGGGAGTATATACTGGACACTAGAAGGCAAAGAGGAGGAGGGGGAGATTTGGAGACAATTTCATTTGAGTCACAGATTTCAACTTTTAAGGCCAACTATCCTTAAGTGGGAATCAGTGTTTTAATTTACAAAATCAAAAATCCACCCTTAAGATTTACTCAGTGCAGAATATCCTGTGGATATATATTGGATAAATGTGTTAACATTTCCAATGTAAATTTAATTTGCAGTATCTCATTTCTCTATAACTTTTTGAAGAATTCTCAGTCCTTTATTAAATTGCATCAGAATAAATGAGTTGAGAACTTGGATTACTTTCTAGTTCAAGACCTATATGTAATTATCATCTGTTGTCTTACATTATTGCTTTTTTACCTATGCTATTTCTTAACTTTAAAGCTTTATTTCTCATTACCCTGTATCCACACTTAAGGAAATATAACCAGAACTAACTTCTGGGACAGTTTGTGAGAATTTGAGGGACATTTTTAATGAGAATTTTTCCAAAGGATAGAAATACAGCAAAGTATGACCAAGGCATTCCTCTAATATACCTCAGTCAATAACCTCTAAGTCTTAATTCACAGCATGTCTCTATTTTCTGACTGATTTTTTTCTCACCTTATGAAGGAGAATCCAACCTTCACATTTTACCATGGCTTTCATTATGTGAGCAGTAATGATTTTGATGCTATCCCCTAAGGTTTGTTTTTTTTTTTTTGCTGTTGTTCCAGGCCCATTTGCTTTTCCCCTCGGGGGCAAGGAAGCAGGTAGGGTAAAATCATATTTCCCTTTATCTTTCTTCCTTCAGATAC
Source organism: Moschus berezovskii (assembly GCF_049115385.1). Lineage (NCBI taxonomy): Eukaryota > Metazoa > Chordata > Mammalia > Artiodactyla > Moschidae > Moschus > Moschus berezovskii. Next base: position 72,985,161 of record NC_142466.1, on the reverse strand, counting down.
GGCTGGTGGCCAGGAGGGCCAGGAGGGAAGGTGAATGTGAAGGGATAACCAGCCTTCATTGGTTCCATTTTGTGAATGAATAAAAGTTACCAGTTCAAAAGTTGATAAACCTAGCTTCTTTCACAATCACCCAAAGTGGAAGCAATCCAGAATTACTTCAACAGGTGAGTGGATTAACAAAGTATGGTACCTCCATACAGTGGAGTACTATTCTTTAACAAAAGGAACAAACCGTGATTCATGTGACAACATAGATAAAATAAATGGATAAAGTTTAATGCATTTTACTACTAAGATTGCTGGTAGGTGATGGAATTCCAGTTGAACTATTTCAAATCCTGAAAGATTTATGCAGTTAAAGTGCTACACTCAGTATGTCAGCAAATTTGGAAAACTCAGCAGTGGTCACAGGACTGGAAAAAGTCAGTTTTCATTCCAATCCTAAAGAAGGGCAATGTCAAAGAATGTTCCAATTACCAAACAGTTGCACTCATTTCACGTGCTGGTAAGGTTATGCTCAAAATCCTTCAAGTTAGGCATTAGCAGTGTATGAACTGAGAACTTCCAAACATACAAGGTGAGTTTAGAAAAGGCAGAGGAACAAGGGGCAAATTGCCAACATTCATTGGATCATAGAGAAAGCAAGGGAATTCCAGGAAAACACCTACTTCTGCTTCATTGATTATGTTAAAGTCTTTGACTGTGTGGATCACAATTGTAGAAAATTCTCAAAGAGATGGCACTACCAGACCACCTTACCTGTCTTCTCAGAAACCTATATGTGGGTCAAGAAGCAACAGTTAGAACCAGACTTGGAACAACAGACTGGTTCCAAATTGGGAAAGGAATACATCAAGGCTGTATATTGTCAGCCTGTTTATTTAACTTATATGCAGAGAATATCATGCGAAATGTCGGACTGGATGAATCACAAGCTGCTGGAATCAATATAGTTTGGAGAAATATCAGCAATCTCAGATTTGCAGATGATACCAATCTAATGGCAGAAAGTGAAGAGGAACTAAAGAACCTCTTGATAAAGGTGAAAGAGGAGAATGAAAAAGCTGGCCTAAAACCAATATTCAAAAAACTAAGATCATAGCATCCAGTCCCCTTACTTCATGGCAAACAGACAGTGAAAAAAATGGAAACAGTGACAGACTTTATTTTTTCGGGCTCCAAAATCACTGTGGATGGTGACTCCAGTCATGAAATCAAAAGATGCTAGCTCCTTGGAAAAAGTATGACAAACATAGACAACGTATCAAAAAGCAGAGACATCACTTTACTTATAAAGGTCAAAGCTATGGTTTTCCCCTGTAGTCATGTATGGATGTGAGAGTTGGGCCATGAAGAAGGTTGAAGAATTGAAGAAACTGTGGTGCTGGAGAAGACTCTTGAGAGTCCCTTGGGCAGCAAGGAGATCATACCAGTCAATCCTAAAGGAAATCAACCCTGAATATTCATTGGAAGGATTGATGCTGAAGCTGAAGCTCCAGTATTTTGGCCATCTGATGTGAAGAGCTGACTCTTTGGAAAAGACCCTGATGCTGGAAAGACTGAGGGCAAGAGAAGAAGGGGTGACAGAGGATGAGATGATTGGATGGCATCACTGATTCAATGGACATGAGTTTGAGCAAACTTTGGGGGATAGTGAAGGACAGGGAAGCCCATGCTTCAGTCCATGGGGTTGCAAAGAGTCAGACATAACTTAGTGACTGAACAACAGAAACAGTTTGTTGTAATTATGCCTCCTTACTACTACTGTGAATCCTGCAGGTAACCATGAAAACCAGGCTGAGAGACAATGGACATCATGTTGAAAAATATTATAGACAATGGACAGCAAGGCTGGACAGCTAGACTAAGACTTTTAGGAGGGTACTTGTAGATAATAGAGAGTGTTGCACATATTTGACCAGAAAAATATGCCTATCAAGTCATAGCTTATACAAAAAATTGTTTTTTTCAGCTATTCCTAGGATAGACTGAAGAAGCTAAAAGTAGAATGATGAATTAATAAATTATTATAAGTGTTTGAACTAAAGAATATGAGCAGACAGCAGGAGGGCAAAAGAAGAAATTGATTTTTACAAGAAGGATTTATAAGGAAATAGATTAACATGGGAGTACTCAAAGTCTTCAATAACTGAAAGGCATCTGAAGAATGACCCTATATTTTAGAGATTGAGAAAATAGGAGAAAGAAGCCTGCAGGGGCAGTTGCTTTCAGAAATGACAATGATTTTTACTCCAAAAACATTTGCAGTGTTTACTGATAACAGAAAGAGAGAACCCAATAGGAGCTAGACAGAAAGCACATACCTGGGGCACCTAATCTTTGGTGTGGTGGAGGTGACCTAAGTTCCATTTTCCTTTTCTTTCACTGAGGGATAAGGCTCATCTGGTCTTTCCTCTGGAAGGTCACAAAGACCCTTGTGACAAGATTGGGAGGGATGGGTAAGGCCTGGACACAGTGGTGGAGAGCAGGTCTTCCTCCCTGCATACTCCTCTGACTTTATCAAAGCAGCCTGCCTAGTCTTCTCATCCCTCTCAGAGAATCACAAGGTCTTTAGAACCAGGTGAGGTGCAACAATTTGTCCTCAACTGGTTTTCTCTGCTCTGAGTACCCCAGCTGGCAGAAAGGGAAACAAGCAACATCACAGATGCAGGAATCAGTAACACTCAAAATTCTGAAAACTAATGTATCACTTTGCTGCCTATCCAGTCTTTATGACCATTGTCTTAGAATCAAGGATTCAAGACAAGATATGGACGATGACTAGAGTCACTCTGACTTGCACCCCCAGCACTCAGGGACAGCACAAAGCTGTGAGATATGCTCACAACAACTTTGAAATGAAGTTGTTTCAAGCTCATTGAAAGCACCTTTCTACCTATAGGAGTCCCAGGATCCCGAGTGTCCAGGATACTATGAACCCAAGATCCCTTCGTATGCATGGTATTATACAATCTCCTGTTTGATTTTTTAACTATTGGTTTTAAGTAAAGTATGTCTTTTTGCCCTATTGTTTTTACTGAAAGACTATTTTTTAGTCAAGTTTGTCAGTCTCCCAAATGCCTTCCACATCATATTGCTATGAAAAATTCCCTGAGATTTTTATACTACTTGCAAGGTATTAGGCTTTATAAAAAAATTTTTTTAACTGGAAATACATTTTTATTTAGACAAATTTCACTTAGATTGCAGAAGTTTCCAGGAGCACAAAGAGTTTCTTTATATCCTTTATTCAGATTCCCCTAGTGTTACCTTACATAACCATTGGACATTTATCAATACTAAGAAATTAACATTGATACATTATTATCAACCAAAGTTTATTTGAATGTAACCCATTTTTCTACTGATTTCTCAAGACCACACACTGCATTTAGTCATCACGTTTCTAATTTTTTTTTAATCAGACAGTTTATCAATCTGTCCTATTTCTCCTGATGCTTTTGAAGAATACTGGTCAGGTATCTTGTAAAATGTTCTTCAGTTTGGGTTTGTCTATTGTTGTCCCTTGATTAGATGGAGTTTGGAAAAATTGGAGGGATAATTTATTTTTATAAAAATACAGTAAGGGTGATTTGCCTGTCTCATCACATTTTATCCAGTAAGGGTGATTTGCCTGTCTCATCGCATTTTATCAGAAGATAAATGATGTCAAAATGATTTATTACTGGTAACCTTAATTTGGTCACTAGGTTAATTGGTGTCTGCCCATATTTTCTGCTATAAAGTTATTATTTTTTCCTTTTTGAAGACACTCACAGTCCAGCCCACACTTAACAGAGGGGAATTAACCTTCACCTCCTGGAGAGAGAAATAACAAAGAACTTGCAGACATATGTCACAATCACCATAGTAATTAATAAATATTTGGCATTCATCCATGGATATTGGCTGCAACAATGTAACTATGATGTTCTAATGGTAATTTTCTGTTTTCCTCATTCTGTCCACATTTATTAATTGGAATTCTTCTATAAGGAAGCTTTTTCCCTTTTCCCCTCTTTATTTACTTAGTTATTGGAGACAGAATTGAACTCTAAATAGATTAAAGACCAAAAGTAAGAAAAAAATACAAAACTAACCTAAGGATAGAGAAAACAATATAAATACACCAAAAACATTAAAAACAATTAACATTTTTAATCAACAGTTGATAGCCATAGAGTGTTTTAAAACACTTTAAAAGACAGGGAACAACATATATGAAGCATACTGTAAGTTTTTGAGACATATGTAAAAGACAATAAATCAAAGTCTAGCATATCCAAAAATTCTTACAAATGAACTACCAAGATGATGACAACAACAACAAATAACAACACAAAAGCAACAAAGTTAAGGAGTTCCTATTTTTAAAAATCAACAAAGGTTATGGATGGGCAATAACCAGAAAACTACTTTAAAATTCCATTTGATAAACTAAGATATGTAAATTAAAGCAATGAGATACAAGGATTCTTGCCAGTCAACCTTGAGGATGTGACTTAAAATATGGATGTGGATCCTCTGTTCTACCTCAAATTAGAGAAGACTGTTGACACACAAGTTGGAATGATTCCGATAGCCAACCTTGAAAAACACTTCAGAATAACAGAATTTCCTTTGTAAGAATAACAAAGGACGTGTCAGGGTTTTGCACTTAGACCAACAACTTGACACTGTTAGCCTAGAAAATTCCAAGAAGACAACTGTGGTTCTCCTTGCTTCTGGTTTTTTATGCCAGTCATCAACATGCACCTCAGGTGTTTGAGCTGGTCAAGAACTACATGAATGCAATAGGAAAATATACAGTTAGTCCACGTACAATTTATCCTATCAGCAAGGTATATAAGAAGCATCAAACTCTTCTTTGCCCATTGTCGAGTTATCATTGCGTATCTTGCCACCAAGAATTCAAAGTAGGTAGAAGTGGGTGCATGGGAAAACCTTCAGAAGGAGTGGCTAGAGTCTGCTAAGGTGCTCAGACACCACTGAGAGAAATTGGAGGCTAGCAGCTGTGATCACCAGAAGGACTCACCTATGCCAGAAAGATCTGAATGGAGGAGGAAGTTGGCTCAACACACTCAAGATTTTAGTCAAAAGAAATCCGTGGGGTCAGAAGCAAAAGGTGTGCCAAAGGTAACATTGCTGTGTGGGCAGATTTACTGGGATCCTTCGGTCATCCCAGCCTGCAGAAGAATGAGGATTTCACCCAAATTGTTAAGAAAGTATGAGCTCATAGGTATTACCCAGGCTGGAATTGTTGTTCAAAAATTAATCTGTGAACCAGGTGTTCTGTGAAAACATCAGAACAACATTCTTCTGGTGAATGAATGGATCACCAATGACATCTTATTCACAAAGACCCAGCAAGCCCTCAGAAGGAGTTAGAGCATTCACTACTTGGTGCTAGATCTTGTCCAAGAGTATACTGAAAAGCATAATTTGTATGACTCCAAGAGTGAAGAGAGGCATTTTGGGGTGATACTGGCTCCTTTGCAAAAAAACAGTGCCGATTCTAAGTCATAAAAAATTCTCCAGCATGATATTCTGGACTTCCTTTTGGGAATTTGAGACAATCCAAGTGTTAGTAACTGGGGAAAAGAATTGTGATCCTGTCTCTTAAACTAAAACTTAAAAGTTTGATAAAAATCAGTAGTAAATTAAAATCAGTTTTGTCTCTCTATCAGGAGTTTCTACGGTGAATGTTTTCAATATGGTCCCTCTTTCTCAGGATGTACAAATCTTTTTATCTTTATTTTTGTCTTTCCAGCTGTGTTGAGATATAATTAACATATAGCACTGCCTAAGTTTACAGTGTTGACTCACTGGAAAAGAGTCTGATGCTACGGGGGATTGGGGGTAGGAGGAGACGGGGACGACGGAGAATGAGATGGCTGGATGGCATTACCGACTCAATGGACATGAGTTTGGGTGAACTCCAGGAGTTGGTGATGGACAGGGAGGCCTGGCGTGCTGTGGTTCATGGGGTCGCAGAGAGTCGAACAAGACTGAGCGACTTAACTGAACTAAACTGAAAGCTTACAGTATAATTATTTAATTTAAATACATCATGAAATGACTACCACAATAAGTTTAGCAAGCATCATTTTCTCATATATATACAAAGTAAAAAGAAAAAAAATGTTTCCTTGTGATGTGAACTCTAGGAATTACTCTCTTAACAACTGTCATATATAACACACAGCAGTGTTAATTGTATTGATCCTGCTGTACATTACAACCCTTGTACTTTTTATCTTATAAATGGAAGTTTTTACCCTTTGATTCCCTTCATCCAATTCCCCCATCTCTGGTAACCTCAAATCTGATCTCTTTTTTTAGGAGTTTTTCTGTTTGGTTTTTGAAGTGTAATTGACCCACAACACTGTACACAATACAATGAATCAGTACTTTTATACATTACAAAGTGATTACCATTGCTTTAGCTTTAAAACAAGGGATCAGCAGCACTAAAACCAGAAGAACATATAATCAAACTACAAAAAGAATTCAAAATGAACATCCTGGCTTTACCACATAAGAGAAGCAGAGTGACAAGCAAGGATGCGTTTAAGGTCCTAACGTCAGTGATGAAGAGAACTAACATTCTATGCATACCTTTTTCTGTGCAGTCTTTCCCCAGGATGGCCAAAGAAGTAATTCTTAAAACAGAAATCTTGTAAAATTCACCACTGATCAGTCATCTCCAGCTCTGCAAAATACAGGCTGTGAATGCTTCTGGCAAAAACTTTATACCTTTAATTTGTTCTCCAGCACACATCTGAAAGCCAGTGAAACTTTGCCAAAACACACTTGCCAGCACCACCACCTTTGGAGGAAGGGAGAGGGGTCTAAGCCCTTTAGAAAGTTGCACAGGTGTTTTTGATGCCCTCCCCCACCCCCAGAGGTAGAAATCCTCTCCCTTACATGTGTTACGTACATTCTCTTCACACTAATCAGTTGTGACTCATGTTCTAGTACTGGTCATCCACCATCTGTCTTTAGGAACAACTTCAAAGATGACATCATCCTTCCTAGAACAGAAGGAACCACAGAGAATGAGAGATCTCACTCAGGGATTTTATGCAATATGAATGCTTTTAGCCTTTACCGAGAGCTTAATCATCAAAAAGATGAATGGACATGAGAAAGGCCATCCTGGCTCACCCTGGAAAATCCTTCAGCTCAGGATTTGGGACACTGATGAATGGCTTGTGGAAGAACACCCAGTGATCTCAATCCAAAACTCTGGAGTTTCTGAAGAGCACTACTATTTCTATTCCAGCTCACTGTGAATCTGCCATTTGTTAATTTAAGCAGCAAAAGGATCTATTTTCTTATGCTTTTCTACTTCTTGTCCTTTTATATAGACTCTAATCAAAGTAGAATTCCCAAATAATAAAGTCATTGTTGTTTAGTTGCTAGGTCATGACCGACTCATGACCCCATGGACTGTGGCCCTCCAGGCTCCTCTCTCCATGCAATTCTCCAGGCAAGAATACTGAAATAGGTAGCCATTTCCTTCTCCAGGGGATCTGCCCAACTCAGGGATCGAATCTGTTCTTCTACATTGGCAGGCAGATTCTTCACCACCAAGTCACCAGGGAAGCCCCAGTTTAGCTTTATACTAAAAACATAAGCTTGTTATATAATTTTCTATTGACTAAAATTTTGTGGCGGATTCACCAACTTATAAACCAAGAGGACCAAATGAATTTTTTATATAATAGTTTATGTTCATGAAAGTCATTCTGTGATAGAAACAGGACTAAAGTTAAATTTGCAATGAAAATGGAATAATTTACTTTTTTGCAATTTATATTTCATACCTACACCTGATGAAGGGTTTATAATTCTGCAGAGGAAAAAATACTTAAAACTGTGCAATCATATAGTCAGATCTGAATCTATAGTTTAAAAAGGGAAAATGTTAAATAAAGCAAATGCAAAAATAGCAACAACAATGAGCTACACTTCACATCCATCAAAATGATAAATAAGGCCAATATTGAGGAACAGTGGCTCCCGAGGCACACTGGATGCAGAGAAACTGAAGATGTAGTCAACCAGATTTTGGAAATAACTACAACAGAAGGTCTGAAAAACAAAGAGATTGTTTTCATCTCATCAGTCCTAGATGAAGAGGTCAAGCTGTAAGCTTTTGGAGTGAGAGCACTGACTCCAAGACCTTAGACTACCAGAGAACTAACCCTAGGGAGTGTGAAATAGTGAGAACTCACACAAAAAAAGCCACTCGAATACAAGACCCAGCATCACCCAACCACCAGTAGCACCCTGTACAGGGCACCTCATCTAAACAACAAACAAAACAAAAATATAAAAAAGTCATCAACAGACAGGATTACCACTTCATTCAGCCTTGCCGATCAGAGGGGAAAAAAGGAAAAAAAAAAAAAAAACTCAGCACAAATCTCATCCTCTACAAAGTTTACACAAACCACTGGACCAACCTTAGGAGGGCAGAAATCAAAAGGAAGAAAGAATTCAACCTTGAAGTCTGGGAAAAGGAGACCTTAAACACAATAAGTTAAAAAAAAATAATGAAAAGGCAGATAAATACTACACAAATGAAGGAACAAACTAGAAACACAGAAGTCCAAATAAATGAAGAGGAAATAGGCAAATTACCTGGAAAAGAATTCAGAATAATGATAGTAAAGATGATCAAAAACCTTGAGAACAGAATGGAGAAAATGCAAGAATCAATTAACAAAGACCTAGAAGAATTAAAGAATAAACATACAAAGACAAACAACACAATTACTGGAATTAAAAATACTCTAGAAGGAATCAATAGAAGAATATCTGAAACAGAAGAATAAATCAGTGAGTTGGAAGATAAAATGGTGGAAATAACTTCTGAAGAGCAGATAAAGCAAAAAGAATGAAAAGAACTGAGGATAGTCTCAGAGACCTCTGGGAAAATATCAAACACAGCAACATTTGAATTATAGGAGTACCAGAAGAAGAGAAACAGGGTATGAGAACATTTTTTAAGTGACCATAGTTGAAAATTTCCCCAGCATGGAAAAGTAAATATTCAATCAAATCCAAGAGGTGCAGAGTCACATACAGGATAAACCCAGGGAGAAACACACCAAGACACATACTAATCAAACTAACAAAGACTAAACACAAAGAAAAATTATTGAAAGCAGCAAGAGAAAAGCAACAAGTAACATTCAAGGAAAACCCCATACGTTTAACAGTTGATCTTTCAGCAGAAACTGCAGACCAGAAGAGAATGGAAGGATATATTTAGAGTACTGAAAGGGAAAAATCTACAACTGAGATTTCTGTACCTGGCAAGGATCTCATTCAAAATTGATGGAGAAATAAAAAGCTTTTCAGACAAGCAAAAGGTAAAATAATTCAGTACCACCAAACCAGCTTTCCATTCCGTTCCGTTCAGTCGCTCAGTTGTGTCCGACTCTTTGCGACCCCATGAATCACAGCACGCCAGGCCTCCCTGTCCATCACCAATTCCCGGAGTTCACTCAAACTTATGTCCATCGAGTTGGTGATGCCATCCAGCCATCTCATTCTCTGTCGTCCCCGTCTCCTCCCGCCCCCAATCCCTCCCAGCATCAGAGTCTTTTCCAGTGAGTCAGCTCGTCGCATGAGGTGGCCAAAGTATTGGAGTTTCAGCTTTAGCATCAGTCCTTCCAATGAACACCCAGGATTGATCTCCTTTAGAATGGACTGGTTGGTCTTCTCCAACACCACAGTTCAAAAACATCAATTCTGCCACTGTTTCCATTTTGTCACCATCTATTTGCCATGATCTTAGTTTTTTAAATGTTGAGTTTTAAACCAGCTTTTTCACTCTCCTCTTTCACCTTCATCAAGAGGCTCTTTAGAACTAGAATTGATGCTAGTTAGAAATCTTTTCTCATTCTTTTGGATGTAAGGAAAAGATCACTGCAGAGTAGATAAAAAGAAATAAGAAAATCAAAAGTCTAAAGGGAAAAATGGGGATAATACAACAAAGTTTCCACTTACGGGATGTATTCAATGTCTTTATCTTTGTGGTATTCTCTCTGTCACTATCACACATACTGGAACACATTGCAATTTGAGGAAGTGCTGCATTCAGCACTGTGCTAAAACTGGGGTTTCAGTGGGGACTTTAATTCTTTTACTTCCATGAAACATATAGTCCAAGACAAAAAGCATACACAAAACAAATAACCTCACAGCTATAAAACTGCAACCGCAACTAGTGGCTATAACTATGGAAAAAGTGAAGTTATTGTCAGATAACTTCCCAGTGAGACATGTATTTGTTCCCTCTCAGTCCTCAGAAAAGTGTGTTACACGGAAAGTCCTGGGAACAAGTTTTAGTCTGCTGGGGAGACAGGATATCGTTGAGTCCCCTACATCTGAAGTTGTGCAGTTTTTGGAATGTCAAGAACAAAGTGAGGGAGTCAGCCCATCCAGACCCTCGGCCCACCAGTCTCTCTCTCTCTTTCTCTGCTCCAATAACCTAACCAACTGCCATGTGTCCATCCCCATTCCCCAGCCTGTTCACAGAGCTGCCAAAGAGATCCCTCCAAATGTGAGTCTGACTGTGTCACTCCTACTCAAATTAGGGCATCTCATCTGATTACTAATAAATCCAAAAGTATTGTATGTGCCTCTTGCAAAGGAAGTCTCGTGTGATCTGGCCCCAGGCCTCTTTTAGTCTCTCTCTCTCACCTCCACATACCTTTGCTCACTGAATTCTATCTATGCGGGGCTCTGTGCTTTTCCTCAAACACCCCTAATCCTACTCTTGCCTTAAAAGACTGCACTTGGAATGGTCTTCCCACCCGCAGCGTATGCCTCCATTGTCTACCTCAGTGGGATCTCCTGAGTGCACTTTTAAAATTGTTGCCTGTGGCCCCCAGGGGGCTGTCTCTGTTATCCTTCCTGGCCCACATCTTCAACTGACACAACCCTAGATACAATATCTACATATTCATAGTGTGTCCTTCCTCATGAAGTCCAGCTGCTCCAGGCTGGCGCTCCACCACCCACAAGCCCACCCCTGTCTTCATCACCTCTTTTCCCACATCTGGGTCTGTGGAGGTTCCTGGGACCATCAGTTGATTTTCTGTGTCTAGGGAGCACAGGGTAAGAGCCTAGAATCTCCAGTAAGGCTCTGGCCACTGAATGGGGGTGTCTGGCTGGAAGCTACCCCTGCAGATGGAGTAGCTGCCTGGGCAAACACCTGGGGCATGAGTGGGAGAAGGGAAACATGACTGACTGAGTAGGGATGAAGGTGAGGAGCGTTAGGGAATTCTAGAGTCTTTCAGAGCCCAGTTCATCCCACGTGGTTGGCCTCTGCTCTGAAATCATATACATATCCCAGGAGCATGCAGTTTAGGTGGCACTTAGGCCAGGGCCCCAAAGATCCAGGCAGGGCCACACTGAGGGACCCAGACCAGCCCTGGTTCCTTCCTTCCTGCATAGCCTAGGAACTGCTCCAGTCAAGGTCAGTGAATGGGACTACAGACCCATTGTGGTTCGTTGACAAAACGTAGTCCCGAACTTGAGCTCCAACATCCTTCCTTGCAGAGTCCAGTTCTAGCAACAATCCCACTAAGTCAGTTTAGTCAGAATCCCCATCCTTGAAATCTGATCACCCATGATATCTGATTGAGTTCCTCATTCTCCACCATCTCCTAGGTGATGTCTGATCACTCTGGCTCACCTTCAGCAAGACCCTTGTTAGGTTCAATTAGCAAGAACTCCCCCCAACTCTCTACTTTACTGCTTACTGGTTTTCCATCCACAGACTCCCACCTTGTTCCTTGCCTATAAATTCCCACTTTTCCTTGTTGTATTTGAAGTCGAGCCCAGTCTCTCTCCCCAACTACGAAAACCACATTGTTTCAGCCCTCACTTCCTGAGTAAAGTCAGCCTTACAAGTATCATGAGTAATTATTTCTTCAACATTCCAGGACCCCAACACAGGCTTTCTCCCCTTGTTACAAGGCAAGCTTGGTTCTCAGACACAATATGTACAAGTGACTCAGTTTCTGGCCACATTCTTCTTTTCCACAAGATGAGGGACCACATTACCATTCAGCTGGAGAATTAGACACACAGCGAGTGTGAATACAGGACGGCCAGCCCCAAAAGGTGATGCCTTCTTGTATCATCCTTACTGGCACTACAGCTAGACAGGTACTTGTTCATAATCCTGTCGGCAAAGGTTTGGTTTTACTGGGGTTTTTCCTAGTTTACCCTATAGAATTCCTGGCTTATGAAGGGGTTTTTGATATACTTTCAATCTATGATAGTTAAGAGTTTTTATTAATCCTACTCACCATTATCATTTCACACTAATTCAATTCTTAAATAATTTTGTGACTATAGAAACCTGATGTCTTCAAAGATTCATCCTCGAAGACTCCTGCTAACATTTTCTAAAGAAATGCTGACCTCTTTCAGTCATTGTTTTCTCCATCATTTTCTCTCATCATTTCCTCCCCCAGCTCTGTCCTAGACTATGGACAGTGATGTCTGCACTTGGGTGTCCTGAGTGTGTTACTTAGGCCCAGGGGTTCTGCTGGTTCTGTCTCGCCACTGTGCTGAGTGGGATTTCTAAGAAAGGAGCTCCTTAGGCCCCAGGTGCAGAGGCCGCTGATCTTTTGTCAGGGTTGCATATTTCAGAGGCTTCAAATAGCTCAATACAACACACTAAAATTAAAAACAAAAACAACTACCATCAGAAGTTTTTGCTCGACTAAAAACATGTGTTTCTTATTTCCTTCTCCATTAAAAGAAGTATTATGGTATTATTGAGGAAAGAGTTTCAAAGTTATAGCACAACATATGCTGATCTTCAAAGCAAATGAATATCAAAGGAAGGCAGTGACCATTTTATGAGATGGACTAACTGGACAAAGACTTGAAAAATCAGCCCAGCTGCTTTACTGGTATTGAGTATACCAATTATGTGATTCCTGGAACCAGACATCTTGGAATGGGAAGTCAAATGGGCTTTAGAGAGCATCACGATGAACAAAGCTAGTGGAGGTGATGGAATTCCAATTGAGCTATTTCAAATCCTGAAAGATGATGCTGTGAGGGTGCTGCACTCAATATGTCAGCAAATTTGGAAAACTCAGCAATGGCCACAGGACTGGAAAAGGTCATTCTTCATTCCAATCCCAAAGAAAGGGAATGCCAAAGAATGCTTAAACTACCGCACAATTACACTCATCTCACACGCTAGTAAAGTCATGCTCAAAATTCTCCAAGCTAGGCTTCAGCAATATGTGAATCGTGAACTTCCAGATGTTCAAGCAGGTTTTAGAAAAGGCAGAGGAACCAGAGATCAAATTGCCAACATCCGCTGGATTATGGAGAAAGCAAAAGAGTTCCAGAAAAACATCTATTTCTGCTTCATTGACTATGCCAAAGCCTTTGACTGTGTGGATCACAATAAACTGTGGAACATTCTGAAAGAGATGGGAATACCAGACCACCTGACCTGCCTCTTGAGAAACCTGTATGCAGGTCAGGAAGCAACAGTTAGAACTGTACATGGAACAACAGACTGGTTCCAAATAGGAAAAGGAGTACGTCAAGGTTGTATATTGTCACCCTGCTTATTTAAATTCTATGCAGAGTACATCATGAGGAATGCTGGGCTGGAAGAAGCACAAGCTGGAATCAAGATTGCTGGGAGAAATATCAATCACCTCAGATATGCAGATGACACCACCCTTATGGCAGAAAGTGAAGAGGAACTTAAAGGCCTCTTGATGAAAGTGAAAGAGGAGAGTGAAAAGGTTGGCTTGAAGCTCAACATTCAGAAAACGAAGATCATGGCATCTGGTCCCATCACTTCATGGGAAATAGATGGGGAAACAGTGGAAACCGTGTCAGACTTTATTTTTTTGGGCTCCAAAATCACTGAGGATGCTGATTGCAGCCATGAAATTAAAAGACGCTTACTCCTTGGAAGGAAAGTTATGACCAGCCTAGATAGCATATTGAAAAGCAGAGACATTACTTTGCCAACCAAGGTCTGTCTAGTCAAGGCTATGGTTTTTCCCGTGGTCATGTTATGGATGTGAGAGTTGGACTGTGAAGAAAGCTTATCGCCGAAGAATTGATGCTTTTGAACTGTGGTGTTGGAGAAGAGGACTCTTGAGAGTCCCTTGGACTGCAAGGAGATCCAGCCAGTCCATTCTAGAGGAGATCAATCCTGGGTGATCATTGGAAGGACTGATGCTAAAGCTGAAACTGCAATACTTTGGCCACCTCATGCGACGAGTTGACTCACTGGAAAAGACTCTGATGCTGGGAGGAGAAGGGGATGACAGAGAATGAGATGGCTGGATGGCATCACCGACTCGATGGACATGAGTTTGAGTGAACTCCGGGAGTTGGTGATGGACAGGGAGGCCTGGTGTGCTGTGGTTCATGGGGTCGCTAAGAGTCGGACACGACTGAGCGACTGAACTGAACTGAACTGATTATGTGATTCTGCAGGTTATTCTTTTAATTTTTAGGAACCAGTTTAATATCAATGATTAATAATTATAAAGGCATCCAAAGATATGTGCAGTGTCTTTATATTTAATATCACAAATAAATGCTATACTGCTCTTTCTTGCTATGAGGGACAGTAAAGTCAATTTTCATGGAATTGCTAACAATTACAATGAAGTTTAGGTAATCATAAAGAACTGATTGGAATGGAAAAAACAGAACTAAACTAATTGAAGTAACGTTTAATAACCCTTGAAAATATTTTCTGAAATACAATGTCTTCTAATAACAATACAACCTAACTGATGCTTTCATCGCTAATCAAAATATTCATCAAAATTCTATAACTTACTGAGCTGTGGTAGTAACCAACAATATGAGCAAAATATAAATTTTGATGTCTTTCTGTTGTCAACCATACCAACAAAAGTCATGAATAAAATGAAAATATGAAAAAATACAGTTTAAATGTATTTTGATCCCATTTTGTTGATATTTACCTATAAATGTCAATGGAATTCAACTCTTGGCTCCTAATTACTATATATTTTTCCAAAATATTCCCTAAAAAGTTATTACTGTCAAAAATCTAGAAATTGTAAAAATTAAAGCCATATCAGTAAACTGGGAGCTCTCAAATTCAAAACTGATATGGAGCTCAATGGCCTGGAATTACAGAATGACTCATTAAGTGAAAATGAGAAAGCTGTTTAACCTTTACAATGACTGTTATTACATCGGGGGTTTCTAAAAGGCAGGACACTGGTTAAAACTGATTATAATTTTCAGGATGATGGACTAAGTTTCTTTTGTGATTATAATAGCATTTAACAACAAATACCTAAGTTTCAATTATGTTCACAAAATAAGCTAGATTTAGGCGCTAACATGCCTTAAGTGGTTTTGACTGCATGAGGAATTTTCAGTCTTGGTCTCCATCTTATTTTCTTTGAACACTAATAATCCGTTGCCATCTTTATATATGCAATGGAGAAAATATTCTTAGTAGTTTCTACAAATAACCCATTAGAGTTAGGTTGAATTCTCATATTCAGATTTATGAAGACAGATCAGTTGAATAATAAAAAATAAGTTTTAGTTCATCAAAGGTAAAAATAAGCTATTAACATTGAATGTGAACATATGTTATACAACCAATTAATGGTCGGCTATGAACCTCATGTTCTCTAATTACCACGTAGCCTTAGCCCTTTGAATTACAGAAACTTTTTCTAATTCTCTATTATATACTTAATATTTCAAATGAAAATAAAATGAGCCTTGTTTTTTAAAAATCTAATCAGTTTGCTCAATTTTTCTCTATTGATAAAAATTGGTCATTAACACTAAATTTAACTGCAAAAATAAAATGAATAGCAGACATAAATATGTAAGTAAATAACAATATATATAAATATAAGGTATATGAAAACATAATAAATTCTGCCTTAATTCTTCATTTCACAAACATAAATTCCAAAGAGTTCTTATCTCTGTCTGTCTTTCAAGTTTGTCCAAAGGATGTAATGAGAAGTATTAAAGAATATAAAGCATATAATATTTTTGTTTGCAAATCAAAAATCCTTTCCAACTATGATCATAGAAAAAGATGTGCAGGTATAAGAAAGGGAAGAGCAGAAGGAAGATCCTTGAACAAAAGTCGGAGGTCACCTATTTAAAATAGCTTAAAAAGGCAATAAAAGCAAACCAAAGGAGGGGTACTGTTAAAGTCAGCAATTTAACAACTGGATCTCCTCCACAGAAATAGATTTCGACTGACTGCAATTTCAGAAAACATGTTTGAAGACTTTACTCTATGCCCTGTCCCTTTTTAAAGTGAAGTTACAGACTTCAGATTTATTGAAAAGTGTCTCTTTTTCCTTTCCAAGAAGGAACCTCTCAACCTTCATTCACTTAGAGCAACTTCCTGGAATTGGCGCACGCAGGGATGTTCATGACTCTTCTGGAGAGGAGGTAAGGCATCACTTAACACTGTTCTCATTTGCACACAAGGGCTTTTCTCACAGATGGCATTAATAGTTGATCAAAAAGTTCTGTTGAAACACAATCTCTTATTTCTCTTTGGCCATTAATGTATTTGACAAATGCAACTGCAGATTTCTTGTTTTGAGTAATAGAAAATTGAGTTTCTTTCAGATTTGTAGTTAAAGTGCTCCCCATAATAACAAAACCTCAGCACTTCCACAGAGAACTCGGGATTACCTGGGAAGACACTTGGGGACTGGTAATTTGCCCTGGGCAGCTCCTGCAGGAAGGCCTGGACAGCACCTGTGAGTGGGTGACAGCAGCTCAGCTGATCAGGGTTGGTTCAGCTCCTGGAGGTCCGCAGGAACACAGTGGGCTCTGCTGTGTATGAATGAAGTAAGGCACTAAGAGGAGCTGGGAGTGGGGTAGTGGTTGCAGGACCATGAGGCCTTTCACACACACACAAATCAAGAGAGGGTCTGGAATCAAGCAGTCAGACAGGTTTGAATCCTGTGGCCCCCAAGGTAGGCAACTCAGGGCAAGTCACTCACCCACCTTGCCTGACAGTTTCCACACCTGCATCCTAGGCACACAGATATTCACTTAGTTCATGTACAGTACTCAGGACAGTGTCTGGCTGTTTAGCCTTGTTATTACCTCAGCCCCTGGCTCACAGTCAGCAAATTACTGTCACTGATGGTGTGAATCAGACCCTCACCAACACCAGGTATGTTAGGGTGAAAAATCCCAAGTGTCACTGCCTGAGATGGCACGCCGGTGGATTTCAGAATTTAGTTTCCATCTATGATGCTCCCAGCTTCGATGTACAGAGTAGTGTATATGCCCCACAGTAAAGGTCATGGAACAGGAAGATTCCAGCAGTCTTCTAAGGGCAGCAATGGGCTCTGCACTATAACAGCCGCTGTGGGCTGGAGGTGGTGCTCCTTTTAGGGGCTTTTCCAGAACCAATAATAAATTCTTGGCACTAGTGGTAAAGAATCTACCTTCCAATGAAGGAGACACAAGAGCCCTGGGTTCGATCCTTGGGTCAGGAAGATCCCCTGGAGAAGCAAATGTTACCCCACTCCAGTATTCTTGTCTGGAAAATTCCATGGAGAGAAGAGCCTGGAGGGTTAGTCCATGGGGTCACAAAGAGTCCTACATGACTGAGCACAAGCATCTCTCTCATCTCCAGAACCAAAGTGTCAGTAGATCTGTGGGCTTCTCTCTGGAAGGGATCTCCAAAACTGATTGCTTATCACCTTAGAAACAAAAGACACCCTCATAGATGTACATCTATTTAGGTATGTGTTATGTAAGCCACAGTACAGTGTACAAAAAGAAATGCTAAGTGCTTGTTAGATACAGATGAAAAGGATCTGCTGCTAACAGCTCTGGCTGTGTACCTACTACACAACAGTCCATCAGCCACGGTTCGTAGTTTCTGGAATGCTTGTAAATCCATATTTCAGAGGTTTTCTTGGCAATGTCTAATTTTTGCCAATCCTCATCATTCACTGATTTCACCGGTAACTCGAAACACTTGTAGGGGAGCAAACACTATCAGCACTGCCATCCCCTTGTGGCCACCCCTTCCCCTATGTGTGCTTTATTGGCCTCTTCAGCCAGCTGGTTCTTGGAAGGAAACTGGAAACTTAAGCCCCTTGTCCATTCTGCGAGAGCCCTTTGGTTATAACCAGTGTCATCTGTAAGTCCATATGGACAGACACCTGAGACTGGTCGCCATATGCTGAGGGGATGGTGAAGGAGACCCCACTGTCAGCTCCTCTGTGTTGGGGGACTCTCATCATCCCCAGGGACCCTGGCGAGCCACATGGAACTGGTATGCCAAGGGCCATGGGAAGGGACCACTGCCATTCTGCCTACTAACACTGAGAAAAGTTAGTGATGCCACCTCTGTTGAATGCACAGAGACAAATTCAAGCACTCTGCTCTGTTCCCACCCAGGCTGGCTTTACTGTCAGCTCCTAGGGTTTGCCGGTGCCTCCCAGGAATGACCTCAGGTTTTCTATTTATTAGGCCAGTAAACAAAATCTTTGGTGTTCCAAAATTAAGTTGTGATACAGTGTTGTTGTTGACCAAATAAATACATAAAAATATTTAAAATAAAAGTGAAATATAGCACATTAAACTCTCTTTGTGACTTTGATTTCCTAAAGGAAGGTGAATTTTAATGCAAGGTATAAGAAGGGCATAATCCTAGAATTAAGGCTTGGCCCTTTTAATTGAGCAAATTTGGCTTTGTAAAATACCTATCACATCCTCCTTCCTGTTCTCATTTCCCAGGGGACCTGGACCTGCACTGCACTGGGACAGGCATCTGGGAGCCACTGGGTAGACAGTGCAGCCAGCGTGGCCAAGAGCTGGCTACGAGTGTGTCCTATGTTGCATCCCCCATACTCTCCCCTTTGAGGTCCCTCCGGGGCCTTCAGGGAGCCTCTGACAGCTGATTGAGGAATGGACAACCCTGAGGGAATAAAACACCAGGGATCCATGAAACCTCCAGGCTTAAGTAGTATGGACGGGAATTAACTGTGGGGGAGATGTGGGTGGTACGTTAAGCTGCAGGGACCAAGTGAGTGAAGCAATAGACACAGCTGGAGAAGGGAATGGCAACCCACTCTGGTATTCTTGCCTGGAGAATTCCATGGACAGAGGAGCCTGGCGGGCTACAGCCCACGGAGTCGCAAACAGTCAGACACGACTGAGGGACTAAACAACAAAAAATAGCCCCGGCCGAAAGAGCAGTTACCACTGAGCGACTGATCACCTCTGTGTACCTGCACTGCTCTCCTTATTTCATAGTACAGAATTTTCCTCCAAATATCCACATATCCAAATATAATATCTTTCAATTTACCTGAAGTGAACCAGGCACAGAGTAGAACATGAGGGATAGTAACATATCAGAGTCATCAAAGTGACAATGTCACATTCACTATTTGGAAACTCCTTTAAACAATTTGAATGAGATAGAGCTTTTTTTGCAGTTTCTTTTGACTGGTTGAAAATAGAGAACTGAATTGTCCAGAGTCATCTGAATGCATCAGTGATTTAAAAAAGGGTAGAGAAAACAATAGTTCAGTTCAGTTCAGTTCAGTGAGAAAACAGTAGAGTGACATATTAAACAGCCTAACTTCCTCTCAATGTTTGCACATAATGTACAATACTGCAAAATGGACGTCTTTTTTGAAACCACCCCACCTCTAGCCCCCAGGGACATAATTAATGCTGGTATTAGATAGCACTTCAAAGAATGGTGATTTCATTTTCTTACAGTCAGAGAAAATTGCATCAATATTTCAAATAAGTGAATCCTAGAGGAATTTTTATTAATTGATAAAGAAAATTTTTCTGAAGCAGAAATAGCATCATAAATGTAATTGAATTGGGGAACATAATAAAAATGTTGAGTGCAAGCCTCACTCATTTCATTCTGTGGTTTTAAAACTTCACAATAGAACTTAAAATTTCCAGAAAAGTGTACAATGGCCCATGTCTGAAAGAAAGGCCAGTGTTTCCTCAGAGACTGTTGTTTGTTGCCTTTCCAAGCTTCATAGAAAAAGAAAGGTTATTAAAATTTAAATGATTATCATATCCCTGTGGAGAGACTATACACACCAAGTGCTTACTGAGGGACTTTTAACAAAGGGCTCATGGGGGTAGAGACAGGTTTAAGGGAATCCCTGAGGATATGGGCACCCAGGGACCTGGGGAAAGTGAAAACAAGAAGACTGTTCTACCCCAGATCTGCAGGGGCCTGGTAAGGGAAGTCCCAAAGCTTGACCATAGCCTGCTGTGGAAGACCCTTGCCCAGCTGAAGTTGTGGCTATAGAAGAATCCATTCACTGCCAAGGTTGCATCCAACGAGGGTGATGGAAGACAAAGAGTAAGTGCCCTGGTCTCTCCCTGCTCCTGCCCTCTTGTTCCCAATAGCATCTCTCACTAGCTGAAGCTGCATGTGTGATGGCTGAGGGGTGGAGCACAGAAAATAGCCAGTCAGACTTCTGGAGAAATATCTGAATGTCATATGTGTTCATACATTAATCTTCTCATGCCTTTAAAATGGTTCCCATTTAGCCAACAAAACCGCAGTATATATCAGTAAGGAAAGCACTTAGCAACTCTGATGGGAACTCTTTCTGTAGTGTAAAACTTTGCCAGTTTTCCTTGATTTATAATGCGTTTTTGTGTTTAGAATATTACCAAACTCAAATAATGGCTGAGTCCAAGAGATGACCAAAGTACAATAAACCACCAAGGACAAGAGGCAGCATGTGATGTGGAGGCATGGAAATTTTATGAAAATGAAACGTCATAAAAAGAAGCAAGAAAATTATGCATCAAAGGAAACAAATGTGTCTGTGTGCTCTTTCGCTCGGTTGCATCTGACTCTTTGCAACCCCGTTGACTGTAGTCCACCAGGCCCCTCTGTCCATGGGATTTTCCAGGCAAAGATACTGGAGTGGGCTTCCATAAAGAGTAAGACAGAGAACTGTTTCTTAGAATTATACAAAGTCACTGATAAGAATTTTTAAAGAAGAAAAAAGATAGGAAAAGAGACACAGATTTTTATTGACAAGGTCAGTAGATACAGTAATGAGACCATAACAAGGAAGGGCTTTCCAATATATGACAAAATTGAACATTAGGTCACTAAACTGCTTATAATGGTTGAACCATGTTGCCTTAAAGATGTTGCAGTCCTAATTCAGCACCTTATTTGGAAATGGGGTCTTTGCAAATGATCCAGTTAAGGTGACAGTCATTAAGATAAACTCTAATCCAATATGACTGTGTCCTTATAAAAAGATGAAATTTGGACACAGAAACAAACACCCACATGTGAAAATGAAGGTAGATATCAGTGAGGCATCTAGAAGTCAAGCAAACCAGCAGGAGCTAGGAGAGCAGTCTGGAACAGATTCTCCCTCACATCCCTAAAACGACCGAGTTCTACTGACACCTGGATCTCAGGCTTCCAGCTTCCAGAACTGTGAGACAATGAATTTCTCTTCCTTAAGCCATTTAGTCTGTAGTCTCTTGTTACAGCAGCCCTGGCAAATTAATTCTCTGCCTTTACTGGAAAATAGTCACAGCTAGCAAGTGAAATGGCACTCCTTGGCTACTGAAGCATTGGTAGACCTGAGACAACTTTTCAGCCATCCTGTTGCTCTGCAGGTAAAATTGTAAGACATCCAAGAGAGAAGTGTTCATTCAATAGACAAGTTATTGGGGAAAGTAGCATCTTCAGCTGTCAGCACTTGCCACAATGAAGGATGATGTGTGAAGAATTAGTCAAGAAAGAACACTAACTTAATTTTGATGCAAAAATCCTTCTCTTTGAACATAGATAATGGTTTGATATAAGAGACTACTGCTAACTCTTTACACCACCCGATAATCTTTCGCAATGGACGTGTCATTATTTCATATAGTGTGTGATCACTGCATTTCGGACTCTTTTGTTGACCATGATGGCTACTCCATTTCTTCTAAGGGATTCCTGCCCACAGTAGTAGATATAATGGTCATCTGAGTTAAATTCACCCATTCCAGTCCATTTTAATTCACTGATTCCTAGAATGTCAATGTTCACTCTTGCCATCTCCTGTTTGACCACTTCCAATTTGCCTTGATTCATGGACCTAACATTCCAGGTTCCTATGCAATATTGCTCTTTACAGCACCGGACCTTGCTTCTATCATCGGTCACATCCACAACTGGGTATTGGTTTCACTTTTGCTCCGTCCCTTTATTCCTTCTAGAGTTACTTCTCCACTGTTCTCCAGTAGCATACTGGGCACCTGCCGACCTGGGGAATTCCTCATTCAGTATCCTATCATTTTGCCCTTTGATACTGTTCATGGGGTTCTCAAGGCAAGTATACTGAAGTGGTTTGCCATTCCCTTCTCCAGTGGACCACATTCGGCTGTGGTCCATGTGATCAGATCAACTAGTTTCCTGTGATTATGATTTCAGTGTGTCTGCCCTCTGATGCCCCCTCGCAATACCTACCGTCTTATTTGGGTTTCTCTTACCTTGGTCGTGGACAATCTCTTCACAGCTGCTCCAGCAAAGTGCAGCTGCTGTACCTTACCTTGGAGGAGGGGTATCTCCTCAAGGCTGCCCCTCCTGACCTTGAAGGTGGAGTATCTCCTCTCCAAGCCAGGCTTCAGCAATATGTGAACCGTGAACTCCCAGATGTTCAAGCAGGTTTTAGAAAAGGCAGAGGCACCAGAGATCAAATTGCCAACATCCGCTGGATCATGGAGAAAGCAAGAGAGTTCCAGAAAAACATCTATTTCTACTTCATTGACTATGCCAAAGCCTTTGACTGTGTGGATCATAATAAACTGTGGAACATTCTGAAAGAGATGGGAATCCCAGACCACCTGACCTGCCTCTTGAGAAACCTGTATGCAGGTCAGGAAGCAACAGTCAGAACTGTACATGGAACAACAGACTGGTTCCAAATAGGAAAAGGAGTGCATCAAGGCTGTATATTGTCACCTTGCTTATTTAACTTATATGCAGTGTACATCATGAGGAACGCTGGGCTGGAAGAAGCACAAGCTGGAATCAAGATTGCTGGGAGAAATATCAATAATCTCAGATATGCTGATGACACTACCCTTATGGCAGAAAGTGAAGAGGAACTCAAAAGCCTCTTGATGAAAGTGAAAGAGGAGAGTGAAAAGGTTGACTTGAAGCTCAACATTCAGAAAACAAAGATCATGGCATCTGGTCCCATCACTTCATGGGAAATAGATGGAAAAACAATGGAAACAGTGTCAGACTTTATTTTTTTGGGCTCCAAAATCACTGCAGATACTGATTGCAGCCATGAAATTAAAAGACGCTTACTCCTTGGAAGGAAAGTTATGACCAACCTTGATAATATATTAAAAAGCAGAGACATTACTTTGCCAACCAAGGTCCGTCTAGTCAAGGCTATGATTTTTCCCGTGGTCATGTATGGATGTGAGAGTTGGACTGTGAAGAAAGCTGATCACCGAAGAATTGATGCTTTTGAACTGTGGTGTTGGAGAAGACTCTTAAGAGTCCCTTGTACTGCAAGGAGATCCAACCAGTCCATTCTGAGGGAGATCGATCCTGGGTGTTCATTGGAAGGACTGATGCTAAAGCTGAAACTGCAATACTTTGGTCACCTCATGCGACGAGTTGACTCACTGGAAAAGACTCTGATGCTGGGAAAGGTTGGGGGTGGGAGGAGAAGGGGACAACCGAGAATGACATGGCTGGATGGCATCACCGACTCTGTGGACATGAGTTTGAGTGAACTCCGGGAGTTGGTGATGGACAGGGAGGCCTGGCGTGCTGTGATTCATGGGGTCGCGGAGAGTCGGACATGACTGAGCGACTGAACTGAACTGAACTGTGATCACTAACACAGTGAGGAATGGGGTCATGTAAACCTTTCAAGGTGAAGCTGGATGTCAGGAGAAGACTCAGTGAAGGCATGGAAATATCAAAACTTGCTCTCAGATATAAAATCAGTTCTGTTCAGTTCAGTTAGGTTGCTCAGTCGTGTCTGACTCTTTGCAACCCCATTTACTGCAGCACACCAGGCCTCCTTGTCCATCACTAACTCCCAGAATTTGCTGAAACTCATGTCCATTGAGTTGGTGATGCCATCTAACCATCTCACCCTCTGTCATCCCCTTCTCCTCCCACCTTCAATCTTTCCCTGCATCAGGGTCTTTTCCAATGAGTCAGTTCTTCACATCAGGTGGCCAAAGTAATGGGGCTTCAGCTTCAGCATCAGTCCTTCCAATGAATATTCAGGACGGATTTCCATTGAATTGACTGGCTTGGTCTCCTTGAAATCCAAGAGATTCTCAAGAGTCCTGTCCAACACCATAGTCCAAAAGCATCAATTTTTTGGTGTTCAGCTTTCTTAATGGTCCAATTCACACATCCATACATGACTACTGGAAAAATAAAACCCTGTAAAGGAAAATTATCTTGGATCAAGGTATCAGCTTCATCAATGCATTAACAAACAAGAAATGGTAGGAAAGACTGTAAATTAGAAATGAATAAAGTGATCCTTTTGAAGAGCATGCCATTGGTTATGTTATCATGTTTATATTATTTTTATTAGTATGACTTTTTTCCTTTATAAACATATAGATAACTGAGCACTGGTGAAATACTTCCTGATGAAATCTTTGTATTCAATTCCTGGGCAGACTTTATACAATATGTTTTGATAGTAGTGTGCATGTAATCTTGGTGTTAGTAAGAGGTAAAAATGCACAACTGTTGTGAAAAAGTCTAGTAGAAAAAGAGGAAGTAAAATTATCACACTATAATGTAATCATACTGATAGCGTGTAAAATGAATGAAGCAGATATTGTTTTTAAGAGAACTATTCATGACATGGTCTCCATTATAGTAAACTCTTATGTGCAGAACATTTGGCAATAAACAATGCTTCAGAAACTATTTTTCCTGTAACTTTGAGCACAGTAATTAAAACCTCACTAGTTGTATTTCCTTCATCTGTTAAATAGCAAGTTCGATGCATGAAGAAGATCTCACTAAGCTGGTGCTCTGGGACAACCCAGAGGGATGGGGTGGGGAGGGAGAGTTCAGGATGGTGCAACACAGGTACACCTGTGGCTGATTCATGTCGATGTATGACAAGAACCACCACAATATTGTAAAGTGTTGTAAAGACTCCAATTAAATTTAATTAATTAATTATTTTAAAATTGAGGACAATGTCCAGGATATATACAACTACAAGTCATTGTGGGGAGAAGAAAAAGCAAATAGTAATAGAAAAATAATAGAGAAGAGAAAATAATGTCAATTAACATATGGTACATATGCTCTATACTATTAATCAGGAAAATTCAAACTAAAGCTATGTGATATGATTTCTTATTCAGAAAGTGAGCAAGATTTTAAAAGTCTGATAATATCAGGATCTGGTTTAGACCATAGAGAAACAATAACTTTTGTATACTGTCCCTTTGGAAGTCAATTGAACAATGCCTATTAAAACTAAAAATATGCATATCTTACTCTCCAGCAATTGTATCCTTAAGTATCTACTCCAGAAAAATTATTTTTCTCAAGTGAGACATAACAATGTACTTGTCTATCTTTCTCAAAAAGTTAATTTTATATAATGGCAACAAACAGGATGTTTAGTACCTGGGAAGTATTGCAAGAAATTTCCATCTAAAGAATCATGCTACTTTGCTGATTAATGTTGTTACCCAAGAATCCAGCCTGATAGCAAAGACAGAAGGCAAAGAATGCAGAAAAGAAGCATTAAGAAGCAAAAGTATAACTGACTCTTTGCGGTGTTGAAGTCTAAGCATTTTGACAAATACATTCAGGCATATACTTAACATCAAAATTATCATAGAGAACAGTGTTTTCACCCCCAAATTTCCTCCTGTTGCCCTTCATATACTCCCCTTTTACCGCTCCCCACTCCTGCCAACCATTATGTTCTCCAACCCAATAGTTCTTCAGAATGTTATAGAAATAAAATTCTATAGTGTGTAGTTTTTGGGTTTGGCTTCTTTTGCTTAGCAAATGCTTTTAAAATTCAACGATGTAGTTCATGTGAATCAAATCTGTTCTTTATTTTTTTAATTTATTTATTTTAATTGGAAGCTAATTACTTTACATTATTGTATTGGTTTTACCATACACTGACATGAATCTGCCCCAAGTGTACATGTGTTCCCCATCTTGAACCCCCTCCCACCTCCCTCCCCATCTCATCCCTCTGGTTCATCCCAATACACTAGCCCCGAACATCCTGTATCATGCATTGAACCTGGACTGTTCTTTTTTATGTCTGAATACAACTGTAGAGTATGGAGGTACCATAGTTTGTTTGTACATTCACCCACAGAAAGACATTTGTAATTTTTTCAATTTTTAACAATTATGAATAAACTTGTTATAAACATTTACAATTCTTTAAATGACAGAAATAAATTTAAACACTCTTAGTACGGCACTCAGTATCTTGTGACAAACTCATCGAGCAAAATATGAGTCTGAAATTGGTTTTCACAGTTAGGTACAGCCACATAGTTTTTAAGTGGACTATAAAGAAAAAGAGGAAAGAAGTTAGAAGGTCTATGGAGTGCAGTCAAACAGGAAAACAGCCCTCCTATATTCTTCCCTGCTACTGTCTACTTTGACTTTAAAATGAGCTCCATTTTCCTGCTTCATAAGTATACATGTGCTTTTTAATTTAAAATTTGCATGGGCAAGATTTTGTAAAAGACACTCAGATAAGTTCATTGTGGCCGTGAGAGAATTAAGACACTAATTAGTAAGAAAAATGGATCTTTGCTATAAGAAAAAGCATAATTACTTCATATGATGAATTTTTATTTGATTTTTCAAGAAAGGTAATAAATTGGAGTCATGGAAATAATCAGTGTTAATAGACTCTCATTTTTCATTATCAAGAGGAGAAAAATAATTCTTCTCAGTGTATTAACAGGATTTATCTTAGCATAACTATTGTAATATTAAGGAAGCTTTCACTTTTTAAAGTGGCTCTGGTAGCACTACAGAAATGTGAATGTTGTGTTAGTCGCTCAGTTGTGTCCAACTCTTTGAGATCCCACGAACTGTAGCCCACCAGGATTCTCTCTCCATGGACTTCTCCAGGCAAGAATACTGGAGTGGGTTGCCATTCCCTGCTCCAGAGGATCTTCCTGACCCAGGGATCAAACCCAGGTCTTCTGCATTGCAGGCAGATTCTTTACCAACTGAGCCACCAGGGAAGCCCTAGAGAAATGTGAAGTACTCAGTAAAAATAGGATGAACAGACAAGAAAGGCTAGATTGAATGAATGAAAGTGGACAGTGGAGGATGTCTTGGTCAGCTAAAGAGCAGAGGAAGGCATACAGTATGGGGGCAGGGGAGATAGCTCTCACTTTAGGGCAATAGCTTGTTCATCTGACAAACGGTTTGCTTATTAGAGAAGGAATTCTAAGTAAGACTCACTTCAAATTCTTTTCCTCATTTATTTCCACTAGTCCTTAATCTCAGTGGGCACCTTGTCTGGACAAAGCCACTCACTACAGCCACTACTCTCAGCAAATGAGTGGCTGTCAACAAAAAAACAAGAGATGACAAAGGCTGGCAAGGGCGTGGAAAGGGGAATCCTTGTGCACCACTGGGGGGATGTAAATTGCTGTGCACTAGTCCTGGGTGTTCGTTGAAAGAACTGATGCTGAAGCTGGAACTCCAATACTTTGGCTATCTGATGCGAAGAGCTGACTCATTGGAAAAATACCCTGATGCTGGGAAAGGTTGAGGGAAGGAGGAGAAGGGGACGATAGAGGATGAGATGGTTGGATGGCATCGCAGACTCTTTGGACATGAGTTTGCATAAACTCTGGGAGTTGGTGATGGACAAAGAGGCCTGGAGTGCTGTGGTTCATGGGGTCTCAAAGAGTCGGACGTGACTGAGCAACTGAACTGAACTGATCCCTTCTCCAGGGGATCTTCCTGACCCAGGAATAGAACAGGGATCTCTTGCATTGCAGGTGGATTCTTTACCAGCTGAGCTACCAGAGAAGCCTGGGACTTCCCTGGCAGTCCAGTGGTTAAGAATCTGCCTTCCAATGCAGAGGACATGGGTTTAGATTCCTGGTTGAGGAACTAAGATTCTACAACCCAGGAGGCAACTGAGCCCACACACCACAACTGCTGAGTCCTCACTCGTTCTAGAACCCATGCTCCACAACAAGAGAAGCCCACACTGCAACTTGGGAGAAGCCCTTTCATGACACAACTAAAAAAGCCCAAGTACCACAATGAAAAGCCTGCATACCACAACAAAGACTCAGCACAGCCAAAATAAAAATAAAATTTAAAAGAACAATAATAAGTACTGATAAGTGCTGGAGATACAGTGTACAACATGGCAGCTATAGTTAACACTTCTGCATGGTATTTTTAAAAGTTGCTAGAAGAATAGATCCTAAATGTTCTATATGAGATTATGAATGTTAACATAGATGTTAATCAATTTGAAATATATAAATCAAGTCCATATATTGCACAGAAACTTACATAGTACTATATGTCAATTATATTTCAATAAAACTGAAACACTTTTTAAATAAAAGGTAAAAACATGTTAAAA
This sequence comes from Moschus berezovskii, assembly GCF_049115385.1. Lineage (NCBI taxonomy): Eukaryota > Metazoa > Chordata > Mammalia > Artiodactyla > Moschidae > Moschus > Moschus berezovskii. The sequence continues at coordinate 72,956,479 of NC_142466.1, read as the reverse complement.
TATTGCTCTCATCCATATGCATAGATACTTTTTATGTCTAAGAAATCATTGTGACTGGATAAGTAAAATACTGACAAGTCCTAACTTGTGATGACTCCATTGTGATGGGCTTAATAAAAACCCCTCTTGGAGCTAGGACAGAGCAGAAACTGTCAGGCTAATTCATTCACTCCCTGAATGACCTAGAAATACTAGAACTTGTGTTAAGGGTCTTATTAAATTTAAAAATGCTTCCCCTTCTCTTCTCTCCCTGTTTCAGTTATCCTTCTTCTTGTGTTCTCATTTATTAATTTATGAGGGAAAATAAGTTCACATGGAAATTCTGATTATAACTGTGGTTTTGTGTTTACTGCCTTTGTGGTGAATTCACCACAAACAAAATGACATCTACCACACACTAAATCTTCTATCATTAGTTTGTGGCACACGGTCAGAAGAAGCCTCCATGCTCAATGCTCACTGAAGTCAGGAGAGGACCTCAGAAAGTCTGGGGAGATTTGGTGACTCAGCTGTCTTCACTGGGCTTCTGGGGTGCTCTCCTCTGCAGTTGCTGTCAGAGCCCCCCAACTCTCAGCTCCCTGTTGGATGAGATGGTGAGAAGGAGCTTCTAGTCATTTCTGCTCTCAAATTTTATTAGTTAATTGATATTTTTGCCTTCTATAGACCCTTCTCAATACACAGCAGCAATCTATTCATACTCACTCATTCTTTAATCTGTCCAATATTTATGGAATGCCTACTTTATGCAAGACACTGTGTTCAATGATGGGAACACTAGAGCTAGCGAAATAGACTCAGTTCTCTTCTCCCCTCCAAAGGCCTTTGTCTGGGGAGGGAAGCAGAGAGAGATCAGATAGCTGATCAAGCACACAGAAGCCAACCAGGATCAATGCGATAGAGGAAACACAGCAGATTGGTAAGAATTGAGAAGAGGAGCACCTGATCCAGCCAGTTGGAGGGAAGGGTGTCAGGAAAGATCCTGAAGATACAACAGGTGAGAGGTGATATGGAGGAGCAGGAGTGATGGATGGAGGGGTCTCTCCCCAGATGGTGCTGAGAATAACAAGTTCCAGCAACTGAAAAATTGTTAGTCTGGCTCAACTGGTTCAGTGGCAATCCACAAAGACTTATTAACTATGCAAACAGGGGAGTGTGATGTGCAGAGTCACACAGCACGTGGTCCCTGAAGTTGTGCATCTTTCCTGGTGTTTATCCTTCTTCCAACTCTCCCAACACAGCTCAACCAATCCTTGGTCTGTGTAGATCCTCCATTGCTGTCTCTACTTTGCTGATGCTGGCAGTAATCTCCATTGGTCACATCTGGGGTCAGCATTGCCCATTTCTTGGCCAGCTGGTACCTTCACTATGTCTCTGGCAGCCATAGCTCTGGGCAGAAACCACCTTGTGACCCAGTGTAATAGAGTCTTTCAGAGAAACAGAACCAATAGGATGTGATATATGCATATAAATAAGAAAATAACTTACTATAAGGAATTGCCTCGTGTAGTCACGGAAGATCATAAGTTCAAAACTACAGGCTTGAGAGTCAAGAAATCTAGTGTTTCAGTTCCAGTCCAAAGACAATCTGCTGTAAACCCAGGAGAGCCAATGATGCAGATAAAGTCTGAAGGAAATCTATTGGAGAATTTCCTCAGTCCTAGGGCGCCAGTCATTTTGTTCTATTCAGACCTTCACCTGATTGGATGAGGCCCATGACATTATGGAGAGCAATCTGTTTACTCACAGTTCACTGATTTAAATGTTAATATCATTCAAAAACGCCCTCCAAATTTATGCATAAAGTTAACCATCACACTCAAGATCACATTCTGATTCTCACTCTCAGTTCCTAGAAGAAGGGGCTCCTCATCCTGTTCCCTAGTGGCTGCACTCCAGTGCTTGCGAATGGGACAGTCTTGCAGAGAAGGCAGAAATGTCACCAAAGAACAGGGACCCTGTGCCATCTCACCATCCTTTTCTTCTCTCAAACGTGGTTGTGTTTGAAGAAGTCATCATTACTGCATCTCTTGGGTGGAGTAACCCATTTTTCTTCCATCATTGGTAGGCTTTAAACATCTTCACTCGTCCTTACTCATGGGATGATGTTCTCGTCTAGGTGCTTAGCAATCATCACGGTTGTTCACCAGTAATTCTTGATTAGGAAATCCTGTGGAACAAATACAAATTTCTTAGAACTCACCCTGGCAAGAGTGTCACAGATAAAATATTCCCCACACATGAAAAAATATAGAGAAAATATCAGAGAAGCGTACTCTACTTCCTCAATTCTAAGAAGTTATCAATTTTAAGACACAATAAATCTTATAACAAGGTTGAGGGAAAGAAACATTATGGTAAATATACCCTTCAATTTTCAAACTCATGCTGACCATAGTATAAAAGTTATGTTTAGCTGTTGAAGCCCTATGGTAATAGGCTTAACATATTAAATTATTTTAGTGGCCGCATAATCAGAATAAGCAGCACAGTTTCAGAACATTGCTGAATACACGTAGCTCCAGAGGAAAGAAAACAGAGAAGAATCTGAAATTCATGTTCTCAGGATAATCAAAGAGAATAGATGTGATTAGCTGAAAGCATGAGAACTGGGTGTCACATGGAAGAGAGATCAAACTTGCTTAAGGACACAGGTCCAGAACAAGGGCTGCAGTTTACAAAAAGGGATGTTTGACTCTCCCACTGCAAGTGGATTTCCTAAGTGCCTCTCTGCAGGTCAGGGTGGCAGCTGGGGGCAAAGGGGACATTATGCACAGAATTCTCTAATGGAGGGAATTAGATGGAGATCCAGGAAGAGAAAGAAGTGTGGTTGGAGGGGACTTTGAGGACAGCTCCTCTGACACTCTAATGTTATAGATGAGGAGCCTGGAACCTAGCGAGTTGATTACCACACAGTTGATACAAGTGAGGCTCTGCTGAAACCCCCAAAACTCACAAAAGGACTCTTGTGTCTTTGTTAGCTAGTGTTCCCAAGGGTCAGCATCCCCTCCCTGGAGCCTGGATTTCCAGACACAACTTCACTTTCTCTGAAAAGTGTGTTTTTTAGGAATCTGCTTCTTGCTCACAGCTCCATAAATGTTCCCACTGATGCATGGGTATCATTCCTTGCTCATTTCACCACACAGTAAATCCACTGTTGATGTTTGTAGGCTCCAGAAAATCTTGCTATCCACAGGATCTTATTTATTCACATAAAACTTCTTCTAGAAGTGTTATTATTTTCTAGAGGATTTCCTACAAAACATAGTATTCTGTGGAGCACATAACTTGGCAAACTAAGGCACTTATTTGCATTCTGAACACCTCCTGATTAGCCATCAAGCTACTGTCATTCCTATCATTCCTACTGAAAGGTAGATTTACCTAGTCATTTTCAACTGTGGTGATAACCTCCAAAAAACTCTTTCTCTAAATTCCTTGTTTCCAGAAGACATTCATTTCTTCAACAGTAAATGTGAACAGTCAGAACATAACTGAAGTCCAACCTCATGAACAGAGGTCATATACTTAAGCTACTTCACATGTCCAAATAGTACAAAGAAGTCTGGACTATTTAAGTCACCTCGGGGTCAGACAAGAGAAAACACTAAAGTAGTGGAAGTTTCAGTCAATGAAAATGCCCACTAACAGAATGGGATGTGCACAGAATACATTTAAGAAAGTAGTTCTGGTGGTCTAATACAAGGAAGAAAATTTGCTTGAAATCATAATTGTAGTTTAACATGAAATTATTCCCTTGGCTTTTTTTAAATACACATAGAAAAAGCTACATTATTATTTTACAAAAGGAAAATAACAGAATATATTAAATAAGAGTTTTCTTTGTCTTGAAATTTAAAGGAAAAGCTTTTATATAGACTGAGCAATAGAGAATTGTTAACATAATAAATGTATTCAATAGCAGCTTCCTGAAAGTCATGATGGGCTCCAAAATCATTGTGGATGGTGACTGCAGCCATGAAATTAAAAGACGCTTGCTCCTTGGAAAGAAAGCTATGACAAAACTAGACAGCATTTTAAAAAGCAGAGACATCACTTTGCCAACAAAGGTGCCTATAGTCAAAGCTATGGTTTTTCCAGTAGTCATGTATGGATGTGAGAGTTGGACCATAAAGAAGGCTGAGTGCTGAAGAACTGATGCTTTCAAATCGTGGTGCTGAAGAAGATTCTTGACAGTCTTTTGGACTGCAAGGAGATCAAACCAGTCAATACTAAAATCAACCCTGAATATTCATTGGAAGGACTGACACTGAGGCAGAAGTTCCAACAATTTGACCACCTGTTTGGAAGAGCCAACTCATTGGAAAAGACCCTGATGATGGGAAAGACTGATGGCAAAAGGAAAAGTGTGTGGCAGAGGACAAGATGGTTAGGTAGCATCTCTGACTCAAAGGACATGAATTTGAGCAAACTCAGGGAGATAGTGGAGTACAGAGGAGCCTGGTGTGCTGCAGTAAATGGGGTCACAAAGAGTCGGACACATCTTAGTGACTGAACAACAACAAAAGTTATGAAAACAAAAAGAGGAACGCATTTGCGTTAGTTCTAATGAGGTGGATGAATCCAGAGCCTATTATACAGAGTGAAGTAAATCAGAAAGAGACAAACAAATATCGTATGCTCTTGGAAGGAAAGTTATAACCAACCTAGATAGTATATTAAAAAGCAGAATCAGAAAAATGCAAATCAAAACCACAATGAGATACCATTTCACACCAGTCAGAATAGCTGCTATCCAAAAGTCTGCATGCAATAAATGCTGGAGAGGGTGTGGAGAGAAGGGAACCCTCTTACACTGTTGGTGGAATGCAAACTAGTACAGCCACTATGGAGAACAGTGTGGAGATTCCTCAAAAAACTGGAAATAGATCTGCCATATGATCCAGCAATCGCACTCCTGGGCATAAATCCCGAGGAAACCAGAATTGAAAGAGACACATGTACTCCAATGTTCATTGCAGCACTGTTTATGATAGCCAGGACATGGAAGCAACCTAGATGTCCATCTGCAGACGAATGGATAAGAAAGCTTTGGTACATATACACAATGGAGTATTACTCAGCCATTAAAAAGAATGCATTTGAACCAGTTCTAATAAGGTGGATGAAACTAGAGCCTATTATACAGAGTGAAGTAAGCCAGGAAGAAAAACACCAATACAGTATACTAACGCATATATATGGAATTTAGAAAGATGCAAATGATAACCCTGTATACGAGAAGCAAAAGAGACACAGATGTGTAAAACAGTCTTTGGTACTCTATGGGAGAGGGTGAGGGTGGGATGGTTTGGGAGAATGGCATTGAAACATGTATATTATCATATGTGAAATGAATCGCCAGTTCAGGGTCGATGCATGTTACAGGATGCTCGGGGCTGGTATGCGGGGATGACCCAGAGGGAGGATAAGGGGAGGAGGGAGGTGGGAGGGGGTTCGGGAGGGGGAACTCATGTACACCCAGGGCAGATTCGTGTCAATGTATGGCAAAACCAACCAATATAATATTGTAAAATAATTAGCCTCTAATAAAAATTTTAAAAAAGAAAGTGGAAGTGAAATCCAAAAAAAAAAAAAAAAAGGCAGAGACATTACTTTGCCAACCAAGGTCCATCTAGTCAAGGCTATGGTTTTTCCAGTGGTCATGTATGGATGTGAGAGTTGGACTGTGAAGAAAACTGATAGCCAAAGAATTGATGCTTTTGAACTGTGGTGCTGGAGAAGACTCTTGAGAGTCCCTTGGACTGCAAGGAGATCCAACCAGTCCATCCTAAAGGAGATCAATCCTGGGTGTTCATTGGAAGGACTGATGCTAAAGCTGAAACTCCAATACTTTGGCCACCTCATGCGACGAGTTGACTCACTGGAAAAGACTCTGATGCTGGGAGGGATTGGGGACAGGAGGAGAAGGGGACGACAGAGAATGAGATGGCTGAATGGCATCACTGACTCGATGGACATGAGTTTGAGTGAACTCCGGGAGTTGGTGATGAGAGAGGAAGGAGAGGATGGGATGCATGGAGAGAGTAACTTGGAAACTTACATTACCATATGTGAAATAGACAGCCAATAGGGATTTGCTGTATGATTCAGGGAACTCAAACCAGGGCTCTGTAACAACCTAGAAGGATGGGATGGGGAGGAAGGTTGGTGGGAGGTTCAAGAGGGAGGGGACATATGTATACCTATGGCTGGTTCACGTTGATGTTTGGCAGAAATAGACACAATTCTGTACAGCAATTATCCTTCAATTAAAACAATTTCAAAAATTTTTTAAGTTATTAAAGCATTTTTAAAGCATAAATTTCTCAATGTATCTTCGCCATTTACTTATTTCTCCTTCTCTTGAGTGCAATTAGTCAGTTAAACTTTTATCAACCTAGGAGAAATGAACTTAAGTAAGATCAAATACTCTTAGGTAGGGTGGTCAGGTTCAGAGGACAATTTGGTTTATTTACTAGTTGTTTCTAAGCCTATCTGGAAGAAGAATTTCACAGATGCTTCATCAAGGAGGGCTTAAATGAAGAAAACTGGAAGGATGACCATAAACCCCATTTCAACTCTGTAGAAGAGATTCAGAGATGCAGACTGCAGCATCCATTCTCTAGAAAGAAGGGATGGAAGCATGTAAGAGTTATAAAAGATGGTTAATAGGGATAAATCCAAACTCTTCAAAGTGGCATCATCTGGGTCTTGATTAGTTTTTTCAGTCAACTTCCAACTAGTTAAGACCTCAGCCAGGGTCAACAGCCTTGTCATCATTGTTATGCTCAGCATGACACCCTCCTTCCTGGCATCTCTCATTGTTGTGATTTTCCACAGATGTGGCACTATTGGTAAAGTACCCACCTGCCAATACAGGAGATGTAAGAGACATGGGTTTGATCCCTGGGTTGGGAAGATTCCTGGAGGAGGGACGGTAACCCACTCCTGTATTCTTGCCTGGAAGACTCCATGGACAGAGGAGGCTGGCAGGGTACAGTCCATTGGGTCACAAAGAGTCAGGCATGACTAAAGCAACTTCAGGCACACATGAGTGATATTTGACTGGTATCAGTCTCCCCCTTATGCTCTAAAGTGTCAACTTCTGCTAGGTGCCTGGTATCTGGAAACGCTTCATAAATATTTTTCTATAAGGAATAAATGAGTCAAGTATCCATTATCAGGCCTCCTACTTGTGCATCTTTCCTGCCTTTCAAGTCCCATGGACCTTCCCTCACTCTTCTCCTCATAGCTGTGCTTCACCTCCCATCCTCTCACTGCTTAAAATTTCCCCGAAATTGCCAGCATATTTCTCTCTCTTTCACTTTTAAGGACTTTAATGATCACATTGAGCCCATGCAAATAATCTGGGTTAATCTTCTCCTTTGAATGTCCTTAATTAATCACAGATGCAAAATCTCTTTTGATACGTAAGATGACATATCAGGACGTGAACATCTTCGAGAGAGATCACTTGACATCACTATGATGGCTTTCTTATGGTTCATAGAACATTCCACCTATTAATACAACTAGCTTTTTGCATGTTTTGTCTTTCCTACATATTCCTTGAGGATGAGCATCAGCTCTATGTATCCAAAGTGTGTAGAATGGAAACCATACCATTTGGCAGAGAAGCTCACAGCCAAGCAAAATCTTCTTGCACTGAGCTGGAGAATCAGGCATAGATGCAGGACCTCTTTGATCCAAAGACCTGTGTAAGCATCTCTTCTTCATTAGCCACAATTTCACACCATGGTCATCAACAACGGATTTAAAATGTAATACCTAACAGGAGCTGAACAGCAGTAGGAAAGCACATCATTGTTTGGTAGATTTATCCTCTCAATTAAACTATAAGGAAAACCAAGCACATTTTTTCTGCATTAGAAAAAACCATGAACTTAATGTGCATAGATTATTATACACTGTGGAATGTGGAACACTATTGAAAATAAGAAAATGAAGAGCTTTCTCACAAAATTTGGAAATAACAATCTTTCAAAATTCAAGAAGTTTCCCTCTCTATGTTTACTTTGGACCCACTTTCTTGGTTCATTAAGTGCTTCTCATCATCTAAATATTTTGTATCCTTTTGATCACAGTGTTCTATTTATAATAAATATCTTCCTCTGAAAATATGTATTTGATTGTATCTAAATTATCATGAGTTATATATTAAAACTTACACCTGATTACATATTTACATATGGATTTAGAACTAATTTCAGCTTCTCATGGTCAGCAGCTAAACATGTTTGATGAGCTATCATTTTAGTATCCTCCCTACCTTATCTCCAAAGCCACTTGTTATACTATTTTATTGCAGTTATGTTCTTTGGACTCTCATATTTATGGTATTTTGCTCACAATTGCTATAAATTAAATACTACTCTGCTGCTGCTGCTAAGTCACTTCAGTCGTGTCCAACTCTATGTGACCCCGTAGACAGAAGCCCACCAGGCTCCCCTGTCCCTGGGATTCTCCAGGCAAGAACACTGGAGTGGGTTGCCATTTCCTTCTCCAATGCATGAAGGTGAAAAGTGAAAGTGAAGTCACTCAGTCGTGTCCGACCCTTAGCGACCCCACGGACTGCAGCCCACCAGGCTTCTCCGTCCATGGGATTTTCCAGGCAAGAGTACTGGAGTGGATTGCCATTGTCTTCTAGTGGCTTCTAAAGTCAAGTTAGACTTTCCAATATTCTAATTTAGAATCAGAGAGTAACTTTTACAAGATAAATACAATAAATTCTTTTTTGTTTGTGCAAGTTGTTTTCCTTTAGGTTAGCTGGTGTTTACTGAGCATTTAAAAACTGCTATTAATTTAAAAATGACTAATCTGTCTAATATTGAATGGTTTGCCTTGGAAACGAACAGAAATCATTCTGTCATTTTTAAGATTGCATCCAAGTACTGCATTTCGGACTCTTTTGTTGACCATGATGGCTACTCCATTTCTTCTAAGGGATTTCTGCCCACAGTAGTAGATATAATGGTCATCTGAGTTAAATTCACCCATTCCAGTCCATTTTAATTCACTGATTCCTAGAATCTCTATGTTCACTCTTGCCATCTCCTGTTTGACCACTTCCAATTTGCCTTGATTCATGGACCTAACATTCCAGGTTCCTATGCAATATTGCTCTTTACAGCACCGGACCCTGCTTCTATCATCGGTCACATCCACAACTGGGTATTGGTTTCACTTTTGCTCCGTCCCTTTATTCCTTCTAAAGTTACTTCTCCACTGATCTCCAGTAGCATACTGGGCACCTACCGACCTGGGGAATTCCTCATTCAGTATCCTATCATTTTGCCCTTTGATACTGTTCATGGGGTTCTCAAGGCAAGTATACTGAAGTGGTTTGCCATTCCCTTCTCCAGTGGACTACATTCGGCTGTGGTCCAAGTGATCAGATCAACTAGTTTCCTGTGATTATGATTTCAGTGTGTCTGCCCTCTGATGCTCCCTCACAATACCTACTTTCTTATTTGGGTTTCTCTTACCTTGGTCGCGGAAAATCTCTTCACAGACGCTCCAGCAAAGTGCAGCCGCTGTACCTTACCTTGGACAAGGGGTATCTCCTCAAGGTCTCCCCTCCTGACCTTGAACGTGCAGTAGCTCCTCTCGGCCCTCCTGAGCCCTCGCAGCCACCGCCTATTGGACGTGGGGCAGCTCCTCTCGGCCGCGCCTCTTTACCTGGTCCGTTGCACAGGGGCCGGTGTCTGCGCCGCAGGGGCCGGCGTCTCTCGCGTCTGCGCTGCCGGGGCCGGCGTCTCTCGCATCTGAAGTTTAACGGTTCTATGAAGACCTACAAGACCTTTTAGAACTAACACCCAAAAAAGATGTCCTTTTCATTATAGGGGACTGGAATGCAAAAGTAGGAAGTCAAGAAACACCTGGAGTAACAGGCAAATTTGGCCTTGGAGCACGGAATGAAGCAGGACAAAGGCTAATAGAGTTTTGTCAAGAGAACGCATTGGTCATAGCAAACACCCTCTTCCAACAACACAAGAGAAGACTCTACACATGGACATCACCAGATGGTCAACACCGAAATCAGACTGATTATATTCTTTGCAGCCAAAGATGGAGAAGCTCTATACAGTTAGCAAAAACAAGACCAGGAGCTGACTGTGGCTCAGATCATGAACTCCTTATTGCCAAATTCAGACTTAAATTGAAGAAAGTAGGGAAAACCACTAGACCATTCAGGTATGACCTAAATCAAATCCCTTGTGATTATACAGTGGAAGTGAGGAATAGATTTAAGGGACTAGATCTGATAGATAGAGTGCCTGATGAACTCTGGATGGAGGTTCGTGACATTGTACAGGAGACAAGGACCAAGACCATCCCCATGGAAAAGAAATGCAAAAAAGCAAAATGGCTGTCTGAGGAGGCCTTACAAATAGCTGTGAAAAGAAGAGAAGTGAAAAGGAAAGATATAAGCATCTGAATGCAGAGTTCCAAAGGATAGCAAGGAGAGATAAGAAAGCCTTCCTCAACGATCAATGCAAAGAAATAGAGGAAAACAACAGAATAGGAAAAACAAGAGATCTCTTCAAGAAAACTAGAGATATCAAGGGAACATTTCATGCAAAGGTGGGCTCGATAAAGGACAGAAATGGTGTGGACCTAACAGAAGCAGAAGATATTAAGAAGAGGTGGCAAGAATACACAGAAGAACTGTACAAAAATGATCTTCACGACCAAGATAGTCACAATAACGTGATCACTAACCTAGAGCCAGACATCTTGGAATGTGAAGTCAAGTGGGCCTTAGAAAGCATCACTATGAACAAAGCTAGTGGAGGTGATGGAATTCCAGTTGAGCTATTTCAAATCCTGAAACATGATACTGTGAAAGTGCTGCACTCAATATGCCAGCAAATTTGGAAAACTCAGCAGTGGCCACAGGACTGCAAAAGGTCAGTCTTCATCCCAATCCCAAAGAAAGGGAATGCCAAAGAATGCTCAAACTACCACACAATTGCACTCATCTCACACGCTAGTAAAGTCATGCTCAAAATTCTCCAAGCCATGCTTCAGCAATATGTGAACCGTGAACTCCCAGATGTTTAAGCAGGTTTTAGAAAAGGCAGAGGCACCAGAGATCAAATTGCCAACATCCGCTGGATCATGGAGAAAGCAAGAGAGTTCCAGAAAAACATCTATTTCTACTTCATTGACTATGCCAAAGCCTTTGACTGTGTGGATCACAATAAACTGTGGAACATTCTGAAAGAGATGGGAATACCAGACCACCTGACTTGCCTCTTGAGAAACCTGTATGCAGGTCAGGAAGCAACAGTCAGAACTGTACACGGAACAACAGACTGGTTCCAAATAGGAAAAGGAGTGCGTCAAGGCTGTATATTGTCACCTTGCTTATTTAACTTATATGCAGAGTATATCATGAGGAACACTGGGCTGGAGGAAGCACAAGCTGGAATCAAGATTGCTGGGAGAAATATCAATAATCTCAGATATGCAGATGACACTACCCTTATGGCAGAAAGTGAAGAGGAACTCAAAAGCCTCTTGATGAACGTGAAAGAGGAGAGTGAAAAGGTTGGCTTGAAGCTCAATATTCAGAAAACAAAGATCATGGTATCTGGTCCCATCACTTCATGAGAAATAGATGGACAAACAGTGGAAACAGTGTCAGACTTTATTTTTTTGGGCTCCAAAATCACTGCGGATGCTGATTGCAGCCATGAAATTAAAAGACGCTTACTCCTTGGAAGGAAAGTTATGACCAACCTTGATAATAAATTGAAAAGCAGAGACATTACTTTGCCAACCAAGGTCCGTCTAGTCAAGGCTATGGTTTTTCCTGTGGTCATGTATGGATGTGAGAGTTGGACTGTGAAGAAAGCTGATCGCCGAAGAATTGATGCTTTTGAACTGTGGTGCTGGAGAAGACTCTTGAGAGTCCCTTGTACCGCAAGGAGATCCAACCAGTCCATTCTGAGGGAGATCAATCCTGGGTGTTCATTGGAAGGACTGATGCTGAAGCTGAAACTGCAATACTTTGGTCACCTCATGCGACGAGTTGACTGACTGGAAAAGACTCTGATTCTGGGAGGGATTGGGGGTGGGAGGAGACGGGGACGACAGAGAATGAGATGGCTGGATGGCATCACCAACTCTGTGGACATGAGTTTGAGTGAACTCCGGGAGTTGGTGATGGACAGGGAGGCCTGGTGTGCTGTGATTCATGGGGTCGCGGAGAGTTGGACACGACTGAGCGACTGAACTGAACTGAACTGAATCTGTCTAATTTCAAATGCATGCTATAGAAATTAAAATTATCAAGAAAGTCAAACATGCTTGACCTGCATGCTTCAAAAGGTAATCATAAAAATTTACTACACCGAATCAGAATATACATGCAGAAAGAGGGCTATCTACCATTAGCTCTGCTGGACGTCAGTCTACTTCAAACACAATATTCTTTTCACAGTCTGTTACTTTTCATACTTCCCAATCAAATACCATGCCATGACTCACTGGAAAAGAGTCTGATGCTGGGAGGGTTTGGGGGTGGGAGGAGAAGGGGACGACAGAGAATGAGATGGCTGGATGACATCACCGACTCGATGGACATGAGTTTGAGTGAACTCCAGGAGTTGATGATGGACAGGGAGGCCTGGCATGCTGTGATTCATGGGGTTGCAAAGAGTCAGGCACGACTGAGAGACTGAACTGAACTGAACTGAATGCCATTTTCTCTGAAGGAAAGCACAGAATTCAAAAAATCAGCAAATACAGTTTTATGTCCATTATCTACCACACATACTTGAAATGTATATACTTAAACCTTACAGAAGTTAAACCAGGAAGTGGGGGAGGGATAAAGTGGGAGATTGGGATTGACATACACACACTACTACCTATAAAATATATAACTAATAAGGACCTACTATATAGCACAGGGAACGCTACTCAGTCCTCTGTAATGATCTACATGGAAAGGAATCTAAAAAATGTGGATATTTGTTACACATAACTGATTCATTTACTGTACAGCAGAAACAAACACAACATTGTAAATCAACTATACTTCAATAAAGATAAAAATGATAAAAAATAAAAATTTAAAAGTTAATTCCAGAATAGCTAAAAAATGTTCACTAAACCTTAGAATTAATTATAAAAACAAAGAAGGAAAATATAGTTATATAGTAAACAAATGAAGACTTTAAACAGAAGCCATCAGAAAAATAACAGGAATCAAACTAATGCATGTGTCATATTAGTTTATGACTAATGCATATTAGTTTATGACTAATGCATATCACACATGCATGTGTGAGCACTAAGTTGCTTCAGTCATGTACAACTCTTTGTGATCCAGTGAACTGTAGCCCGCCAGGCTCTTCTGTCCATGGGAATCTCCAGGCAAGAATACTGGAGTTGGTTGCCATGCCCTCTTCCAGGTTATCTTCCCAACCCAGGAATCAAATCTGCGTCTTTTATGTCTCCCGCATTGGCAGGTGGGTTCTTTACCACTAGTATAACCTGGGAAGCCTTATATTAGTAAATAATATGAGTTAAATTTGCTTTAAGAGAAAAATTTCTCAATAGAAATTATAAATCAATCCAACTACACTTGTATAAAACTATCTAAAAACTATGTGAGTTGGAGGAAGTCAAAGGTAAAAATGGGAAATGGTACACCAGATGGAGGTAAATGGTGACAAATAGATGTTGTTTAGTCGCTAAGTTGTGTTCGACTCTTTCCAACCACATGGACTGTAGCCCCCCACACTCCTCTGTCCATGGGATTTCCCAGGCAAAAATATTGAAATGGGTTGCCATTTCCTTCTCTGGGGGATCTTCCCAACTCAGTGATCAAATCCCTGTCTCTGCATTGCAGGCAGATGCTTTACTGCTGAGCCACCAGGGAAAACTATGACAAATAGATAACAAACAAAATAAAAATAAACATGAAAATAATAATAAGGTAAGGTAAAAACCAGTCATGAGATAGAGGAGCATTTCATAAAGAAAAACATCACAAGCGGAGGCCTGACCAAATCACCTCAAGATGAAATACTAAGCATGAACAGTAGAAGTATTATTAACATATGTGGGGGTGGATCCAGGCCTTTTCCTGGGGCAGCTGGTTGTGAGACCATGGAGTGTATAGTCTCCCATTGTCCCTTTCCAGGAAATCTATAGATAAATCATGCCCAAGGCTGTTCCTGGAACATTCTAGTTGTCTTATATTTTCTGGCTGTTGTAGTGAAAACGTGAGAATATATCACTTCACCATGCCTCAGTGTCTAGGATCTTGCTGTGGGAAACTGTGACATCTGAAATTGCCTAGAAATTACTGTTAAACATCCATTGGCCTTCTTTGAACAGAATACTTTGTACTTTCTCCCTTATGATTTTCCTATATTGCTTTGTTTATTTTTCTACACTCTTTTTGAGTGAATTGCTATGTTTAACTCCAGTTTCTCCTCTATTACATTGAAATCCATGTCTTCTAATTTCAGTCTATTATTGATTACGAGAGGATTTTAACACTCATACTTAAAAATACATACTTGAAAATCCAAAGTTTAACATATTGCTACACTCTCCTTAAGACTGTAAAATGCTGAACATAATTCCTTTCCTTTTACATATTTATAAGAGCTCAAGATTTTAGTTCTGTCTTTTTAAACCTAAATGTTCCATTTTTCTAAACAGTCAATTTGGATTTCCTTAACTATACTTATTTATTTTTCAGAATTATTTCCTGTCTCATCTCTTCCTTTAGGAATCTTTTCTTCTTCTTCTGATACTTCCTTTAGAAGTAACTTTAATTATGGTTTGTTGTTCATTGTTGTTCAGTTGCTAAGTCGAGCCTGTCTGTTGGTGACCTCATGGACTGCAGCACGCCAGGCTTTCCTGTGCTTCACTGTCTCCTGGAGTTTGCTCAAACTCGTGTCCATTAAGTCGATGATGCCACCCAACCATCTCATCCTCTGTGCCCCCTCCTTCTCTTGTCCTCAAACTTTCCCAGCATCAGGTTCTTTTCCAATGAGTCAGCTCTTCACATCCGGTGGCCAAAGTATTGGAGCTTCAGCTTCAGCATCAGTCCTTCCAAAGAATATTCAGGGCTGATTTCCTTTAGAATTGACTGACTTGATCTCCTACAGTCCAAGAGACTCTCAAGAGTCTTCTCCAACACCACAGTTCAAAAGCATCAATTCTTCAGCCTTCTTAATGGTCCAACTCTCACATCCATACATGACTACTAGAAAAACCATAGTTTTAACTATATGGACTTTTACTGGCAAAGTGATGTTTCTGCTTTTTAAGACACTGTCTAGGTTTGTCATAGCTTTTCTTCCAAGGAGCAAGCATCTTTTAATTCTGTGGTTACAGCCACTGCTTGGAGCCCAAGAAAATGAAATCTGACACTGTTCCCACTTTTTCTCCATCTATTTGCCATGAAGTGATAGGATGGATGCCATGATCTTTGTTTTATGAATGTTGATTTTAAGCCAGCTTTTTGGCAATTAAATTTATTTTTTCCACTAAAGTACTTGCTGTTGGTACATTTCTGGGTTTTCAATATTCTCTGCTACGTTCTGGCCTCCACTGTTGCTTAGGAGATGCCCATCATCAATTTATTTTCTTTGAAATTAATCTGTGTTCTCTTTCTGGATACTTTTAAGATATGTGTTTTACCCTTATTGTTCTCTGAGGCATACCTCTTCCATAAGTGGTACTGGGAAAGCTGGAGAGCTACATGCAAAAGAATAAAATGAGAACACTTCCTAACACCATGCACACAAATAAACTAAAAATGGATTAAAGACTTAAATGTAAGGCCAGGAACTATAAAGCTCTTAGAGGAAAACATAGGCAGAACACTCTGCCATAAATTGTAGCAAGATCCTCTTTGACCCACCTCCTAGAGTAATAGAAATAAAAACAAAAATAAACAAGTGGGACCTACTTAAACTCAAAAACTTTTGCATAGCAAAGGTAACAATAAACAACATGAAAAAAAAAAAAACCAATGATTGGGGGAAAATATTTGCAAATGACATGACTGACAATGGATTAGTCTCCAAAATCTACACACAGCTCATGAAGCTTATCATCAAAACAAACAACCCAAGCAAAAACTGGGCAGAAGACTATAGACATAGCTCCTCAGAAAACATACAGAGGGCCAAGAGGCACATGAAAAGATGCTCAACATCACTAATCATTAGAGAAATGCAAATCAAAACTACAATGAGATATCACCTCATACCAGCAAAAATATTGGAGTGGATAACTGTTGCCTTCTCCAGGAGATCTCCCCAACCTGGGGATCAAACCCAGGTCTCCCGCATTGCAGGCAGATTCTTTACCAGCTGAGCCACCAGAGAATACAAAGAATACTGGTGTGGATAGCCTATCCCTTCTCCAGGGGATCTTCCTGAACCAGGAATCAAACCAGGGTCTCCTGTGTTGCAGGCAGATTCTTTACCAGCTAAGCTACCAGGGAAGCCCTTCCAGTCAAAATAGCTACCGTCAAAAAATCCATCAACAATAAATGCTGGAGAGGGTGTAGAGAGAAGGGAACCCTCCTACACTGTTGGTGGGAATATAAATTTGTGGAACCATTATGGAGAACAGTATAGAGGTTCTTTTAAATATTACAAATAGAACTACCTTATGACCCTGCAATCCCACTCTGTTCTATAAATTCAATTTACATGCCCTGAGTTAATTTTCCATATGAATTTTGCTATTTTTCTTAGCATTAAGTTTCTTTGTTCAATAACAAAAATGTTATTGAAAGCAAATGTGTATTGGTGTTGGGAGCAAAGGAGTTGCATCTATGTGGTAATCTATTGAATCATTTTTACTGGAATTTCCTCTAAACTATCTAAAAATATACATAGTTACAATTATAACCTTGCTTAAAACTCTCAGTGAATCTCTGTTGTTTTGAATACACAGACTACATTGCCTATAATGATGTAAAAGGGCTTCTATATTTTTATTTTTCAAGAAACTCCTCTAGATTTTTGTGCTTCTCATGTTTTAGAAAACTATTTAAGACAATTAAATCTTTTGAGTATATTTAACACATGGCTAGAGAGGAAAACATCTAGAACAATTTCTGGTACATAGTGTTCAGTCTATAGATGTCAGTGGCTATTGCTGTTTTCACATTTAGCCAAATGCTGCTGCTGCTGCTGCTGCTGCTGCTAAGTCACTTCAGTCGTGTCCAACTCTGTGTGACCCCACAGATGGAAGCCCACCAGGCTCCCCCGTCCCTGGGATTCTCCAGACAAGAACACTGGAGTGGGTTGCCATTTCCTTCTCCAATGTGTGAAAGTGAAAAGTGAAAGTGAAAATGCTACATTCCATTATTTAATTTTTAAACCCTCTCTATTAGCTGTAAATCATTGTTTTTATTTTGTGCGTGATGAAACTTAACTGCTACTTAAACTGTTTAGATAGATTTTCTGTTATCCAGAGATAGTATAAAAATGTTAAGATTTTAATTCATATCACTCCTTTTCTTTTTCCCACTAGTTACTAGGATATTCTTCTAAATCTATAAGCAATGATGATCATAGGATAAACAGATTTCTGCCACATGTTCAGATTTTGGTAGAAAAGACTCAATGTCCACTGTTCTTACTTAAGTGCTAGCATTCTTTTCACCTTTTGTTTTGGCAGACATAACTAATCAATCATTGAACTCTTCTCTGACTTGAGATGAGGCTTTAAGCATTCACAGTGAATCTATCAGATTTTAAAAAGAGATGAAAGAAATTTCACATCCCTGCCCAAAATATGCTACCATGTACTGACTGCTTCAAAGAAAGCAAATAGATTATTTGTGAGAGTTTCTCACTTTCAGAAATTTTAAACCTACAGGCTATTTTTAAAAGAACAAAAGATGGAATAATAGATTTTACCAATGAAATTAAAATTTATGAAGTTCAATGATAAATCTTACATTGAAAAAAATTTATAATATGCTATCTAAAATTGTTGATTATTTTAAGCATATTTGAAGTAAGGTAATTGGCTCCATTGTCTCCTAAGTAATTGTTGAGTGGGAAGCCTTGCTTAGGAAAAAAAAATATCCAGATCACTTGGTGAAAACTGATCGTTAGAAATCAGCACAACCAAAGCACATGTGCAGGTCAGGAGGATCTTTCAGAAAATCACAATTATAAAGAGGAGGACAGTGCAGAAAGACAAAACATTTTTGTTTTGTGACCACATCAGACATGTGACCCAGAAGCATGCTCTAAATCTCAGCAACAGCTGATCTCTCAGATCCTCCTAGGACCTGCACCTCTAACCTGCATGTGTCCTTGAACTCATTGAATTATACATTTTTTTCCTACTAACCCAACCTGATAACATTTTTCTACTTATAACTCAGCACATTCTTTTCTTATCAATGCTTGCCTCTCAATAGTAGTAGAGATGGTTCAGGGAAACATAGAGTATAAAATGTGGTTATTATCACCTTAGAGCTAGGATACTATTTGTCCTATAAATACAAAATAATGTTGTTTACAGAAAAATCAGAAAGCACTCCAGAGTGAAGTGGAAGTGGCTCAGTCATGTACGACTCTTTGAAACTCTATGGACTATAGAGTCCATGGAATTCTTCAGACCAGTATACTGGAGTGGGTCAGTTCAGTTCAGTTGCTCAATCGTGCCCAACACTTTATGACCCCATGAACTGCAGCATGCCAGACTTCCCTGTCCAAATCCCTGAGCTTACTCAAACTCATGTCCATCGACTGTTATGCTATCCAACCATTTCATCCTCTGTTGGCCCCTTCTCCTCCCACCTTCGATCTTTCCCAGCATCAGGGTCTTTTCTAGTGAGTCAGTTCTTCACATCAGGTAGCCAAAATATTGGAGTTTCAGCTTCAGCATCAGTCCTTCCAATGAATATTCAGGACTGATTTCCTTTAGGATGGACTTGTTGGATCTCCTTGTAGTCCAAGAGACTCTCAAGAGTCTTCTCTAGCACCACAGTTCAAAAGCATCAATTCTTCAATGATCAGCTTTCTTTATAGTCCAACACTTACATCCATATACAACTACTGGGAAAACCATAGCTTTGACTAGATAGACCTTTATTGGCAAAACAATGTCTCTGCTTTTTAATATGCTGTCTAGGTTCATCATAGCTTTTCTTCCAAGGAGCATGCATATCTTAATTTCATGACTGCACTCACCTTCTGCAGTGATTTTGGAGCTCAAAAAAATAAAGTTTCTCACTGTTTCCATCATTTCCCCAACTACTGACATGGAGTGATTGGACCAGATGCCATGATCTTAGTTTTCTGAATGTTGAGCTTTAAGTCAACTTTTTCACTTTCCTCTTTCACTTTTATCAAGAGGCTCTTTAGTTCTTCTTTGCTTTATGCCATACTGAGTGTGTCATCTCTGTCTGAGGTTATTAATATTTCTCCCAGCAATCTTGATTACAGTTTGTGCTTCATCCAGTCCAGTATTTCTCATAATGTACTCTGCATGTAAGTTAAATAAGCAGGGTGACATTACGCAGCTTTGGCATACTCCTTTTCCTTTTCCTTTGACATACTCCTTTTCCTATTTGCAACCAGTCTGTTGTTCCATGTCCAGTTCTAACTGTGGCTTCCTGACCTGCATACAGATTTCTCGGGAGGCAGGTCAGGTGGTCTGGTATTTCCATCTCTTTAAGAATTTTCCACAGATTGTCGTGATCCACACAGTCAAGTTTCTATGCTTTGGCATAGACAATAAAGAAATAGATGTTTTTATGGAACTCTCTTGCTTTTTTGTGATCCAACGAATGTTGGCAATTTGATCTCTTGTTCCTCTGCCTTTTCTAAATAAAGCTTGAACATCTGGAAGTTCATCTTTGTGCCCATCTTTGCATGAAATGCTCCCTTGTATCTCCAGTCTTCTTGAAGAGATCTCTAGTCTTTCCCATTCTAATGTTTACATCTATTTCTTTGCACTGATCACTGAGGAAGGCTATCTTACCTCTCCTTGCTATTCTTTGGAAATCTGCATTCAAGTGGGTATATCTTTCTTTTTCTCCTTTGCCTTTCTTTTCTATTCTTTTCTAGATGTTTTTAAGGCCTCTTCAGACAACCATTTTGTCTTTTTGCATTTCTTTTTCTTGGGGATGATCTTGATCACTGACTCCTGCACAATGTCACGAACCTCTGTCCATAGTTCTTCAGGCACTCTGTCTATCAGATCTAACCCCTTGAATCTATTTGTCACTTCCACTGTATAATCATAAGGGATTGATTTAGGTCATACCTGAATGGTCTGGTGGTTTTCCCTACTTTCTTCAATTTAAGTTTGAATTTGGCAAAAAGGAGTTCATGATCTGAGCCACAGTCAGCTCTTGTTTTTGCTGACTGTATAGAGCTTCTTCATCCCTAGCTGCAAAGAATATAATTAATCTGATTTCGGTATTGACCATCTGGTAATGTCTGTATGTAGAGTCTTCTCTTGTGTTGTTGGAAGAGGGTGTTTGCTATGACCTGTGTGTTCTCTTGGCAAAACTCTGTTAGCCTTTGACCTGCTTCATTTTGTCCTCCAAGGCCAAATTTGCCTGTTACTCCAGTTATCTCTTGATTTCCTACTTTTGCATTCCAGCCCCTATAATGAAAAGTACATCTTTTGGGGGGTGTTAGTTCTAGAAAGTCTTGTAGGTCTTCATAGAACCATTCAACTTCAGCTTCTTCAGCATTACTGGTCAGGGCATAGACTAGGATTACTGTGATATTGAATGGTTTGCCTTGGAAACGAATAGAGATCATTCTGTTGTTTTTGAGATTGCATCCCAGTACTGCATTTTAGACTCTTTTGTTGACTATGATGGCTACTCCATTTCTTCTAAGGGATTCTTGCCCACTGTAGTAGATATAATGGTCATCTGAGTTAAATTCACCCATTCCAGTCCATTTTAGTTTGCTGATTCCTAAAATGTTGATGTTCACTCTTGCCATTTCCTGTTTGACCACTTCCAATCTGTCTTGATTCATGGACCTAACTTTCCAGGTTTCTATGCAATATTGCTCTTTATAACATCATGCTTTACTTCCATCACCAGTCCCATCCACAACTGGGTGTTGTTTTTGCTTTAGCTCCATCTCTTCATTCTTTCTGGTGTTATTTCTCTACTGTTCTCCAATAGCATATTGGGCACCTACCAACCTGGGGAATTCATCTTTCAGTTTTCTATCTTTTTGCCTTTTCATACTGTTCATGGGGTTCTCGAGCCAAGAATACTGAAATGGTTGCCATTGCCTTCTCCAGCAGAGCATGTTTTGTCAGAACTCTCCACCATGACCCACCCATCTTGGGTGGCCCTACATGGCATAGCTTATAGTTTCATTGCATTAGACAAGGCTGTGGTCCAGGTATCAGTTTGGTTAGTTTTCTGTGATTGTAGTTTTCATTCTGTCTATCCTCTGATGGAGAAGGATAGAGGCTTATGGAAGCTTCCTGATGGGAGAGACTGACTGAAGGGGAAACTGGGTCTTGTTCTGATGGACAGGGCGATGCTCAGTAAATATTTAATCCAATTTTCTATTGATGGGCAGGGCTGTGTTCCCTCCCTGTGTTTGATGTGAGGCCAAACTATGGTGGGGATAATGAAGATAACGGTGACCTCCTTCAAAAGGTCCCATGCATGCCCTGCTGCACTCAGTGCCTCTGACCCGGCAGGAGGCCACCGCCGACCCACACCTCTGCCAGAGACTCCTGGACACTCACAGGCAAGTCTGGGTCAGTCCCTTGTGGGGTCAGTGTTCCTTTCTCCTGGGTCCTGATGTGTATAAAGTTTTGTTTGTGCCCTCCAAGAGTCTTTCCTCAGTCTTCTGTAAGTTCTGGTGGCTCTATGATGGAGTTAATGGTGGCCTCCTCCAAGAGAGCTTATGCCATACCCAGGTCTGCTGCACCCAGATCCCCTGCCCTTGCGGCAGGCCAGTGCTGACCCACACCTCCGCAGGAGACACTCAAACACAGTTCTGGTTCAGTCTCTGTGGGGTTTCTGGGTCCTGGTGCGCACAAGGTTTGTTTAAGTTCTCCAAGTGTCTCTGGAGGGTATGGGGTTTGATTCTAAACTCAGTTTCACCCCTCCTACCATCTTGCTGGGACTTCTCCCTTTCCCTTGGATGTGGGGTATCTTTTTTTGGTGGGATCCAACATTCTCCTGTCAATGGTTGTTCAGCAGAGAATTGTAATTTTGGAGTTCTTGCAGGAGAAAATGAGCACACCTCCTTCTACTCTGCCATCTTGAAACTTCAGTGGATATCCGTTCCCTTCTCCAGGGAATCTTCCCAACCCTAGGATTGAACCCAGGTCTCCTGCATTGCAGGTGGATTCTTTTACCAGCTGAGCTACCAGGAAAACCCAGAAGTTAAAAACAAATACCCCTAGAGTTAGGAGAGAGTGTTCATAGAGAAGAAAGAACTTGAGCTCAGTAACACTGTGTCACTGTTATTTTTGTCAGATCACTAGAGATGGTCCCTGAAGGAGGAGGTCACAACATGCATCTCTGTACCTCTCCTAATACAAAATAGGTATTATCAATGAGACTGGTCACACCTGGAGTGCAAGGGATGGCTAGTCAAGGAGACCAGATGGACACACAAGTGTGGCAGTTGAAGAAACCCAGTGTCCATGGGAAGATAGAGGAACCCAGGGTCTGACCACATTGGCCACAACCAGCCAGCTCAGAGTCTCAGCTCAGCATTACCTGGAGAGAGTTTCAGACTCCACCCCAGATCACCTGTCTCCAGTCAACTCTGATTGCTGACTGTTTCTTTTCCCATGATCTTTAGGGAGCCTCATTTATGCCATCAATGAGATTCCTTTATTCTGTTGATGCTTTTAGTGGTATACTAGAGAGTATCCCAGGGACAGGGAACCTGGTGGGCTGCCGTCTATGGGGTCACACAGAGTCGGACACGACTGAAGTGACTTAGCAGCAGGAGCAGCAGAGATGAGTGCTCAGAGAAGGCAATGGCAAGCCACTCCAGTACTCTTGCCTGGAAATCCCATGGACGGAGGAGCCTGGTGGGCTACAGTCCATGGGGTCGCTACTAGTCGGACAAGACTGAGCAACTTCACTTTCACTTTTCACTTTCACACATTGGAGAAGGAAATGGCAACCCACTCCAGTGTTCTTGCCTGGAGAATCCCAGGGATGGTGGAGCCTGGTGGGCTGCCTTCTATGGGGTCACACAGAGTCGGACACGACTGAGGCAACTTAGCAGCAGCAGCAGCAGAGATGAGTGCTAGATTTTATCCAAAGTCTCCAGGCTGCTAAAGGGAAACTGCATCAGTGGCTTTCTACCTTTGCTTAAATGTTGGCAGTTTTAGACTGAACTTTCAAAAATGTTTTTAATAGTCACCAAAATTCTTACATATTTTTGCTTATGAGAACAATGTTTTTTCTTATTCCCTGACAAATTTATGTTTCAATAATTATATTCAATAATTTTCTTAAAAATGTTTATCTACTGCTGACGGACTGAGTTTTGTTGCTCTGGGATTATGATCAGAGGGCTTCACCCCAAAAAATAAGGATCTCCACTGAGTCACACCTCTATCTTGTGAGTGAAGACATGACCACTCTGGCTTGGCAACCAGGTTAAGTGTTTATAGCAGTTGAAAGTTACAAGCAGTTGAAGGAGGAGACTCATTTGGAAGCAGGCCTTTGGTTTTAGACATTTAAATGCAGGTAAATAGAATCTAGTTACCTAGAAAGACTTTAAACCAAGATATCCCTCCAGATGTTAGGAGGAAGAGGGACCATGTCATGAGGTAAGAGATGCCAGGGAGATGCACCAGGAATGGATCCAAGCCCTAGGTAGGCATTTCAGGAAGAGATCCCATAGAGTTTGCAATGCATGCAGTACATCAGCCTCTTCTTGCTGCTTTCTTTTCCCCAACCCTGCTCTCCATATGTCTAGATCTACAACAGGAGCACACTGTATAGCTCTGCAAATGATAATATTTAGGCACATTTATCAGCCACAAATCTCTAAACAGCAGTTGTACCAGCAGACAAAAGAGAGGACAATCCAACTTACCTCCTGAGCAAAAGAAACCGTAGATCCAGGCAACCAATAGCAACAATCCAAAGGGCTGTCTCAATTGCTGAAGATCAGTTTCACACCCTGATAATTCACTGGGACTGGTTACAACACAACTTTCTCTTTTACTACTACTTGACTTCAGATTAGGTCAAGTTTCCTTAAACTTATTGTACCTCCCCTGAAATGTATTAAGATGTTTCAGTTCAGTTCAGTTCAGTTCAGTCGCTCAGTCGTGTCCGACTCTTTGCGACCCCATGAATCACAGCACGCCAGGCCTCCCTGTCCATCACCAACTCCCGGAGTTCACTCAAACTCATGTCCACAGAGTTGGTGATGCCATCCAGCCATCTCATTCTCAGTCGTCCCCGTCTCCTCCCACCCCCAATCCCTACCAGCATCAGACTCTTTTCCAGTGAGTCAACTCGTCGCATGAGGTGGCCAAAGTATTGCAGTTTCAGCTTTAGCATCAGTCCTTCCAATGAAAACCCAGGATTGATCTCCTTTAGAATGGACTGGTTGGATCTCCTTGCAGTCCAAGGGACTCTCAAGAGTCTTCTCCAGCACCACAGTTCAAAAGCATCAGTTCTTCGGCTATCAGCTTTCTTCACAGTCCAACTAGGCATCTGAAAAGTATCTAATGCTGCATTTGTTCTTTAACATTTAGAAAATATACTTCTTGTTGCCTGCAATTCATACATTAATTAGAGGTTTTTCTGTTGTCTCATTAACATCATCACAAGACAACCAGACCAAAATCTACTGAATCAGAATCACAACAAAAAGAAAATTTATCAAAGTTTGCAAGGACTGCTTTCCTAACAATGCTGGATACTTGCAAATACCTTCTACTTACACGTGGGAGAGCTCAGGGGTTCAAAAGACTGAAAGAGGGTAAAGTGAATTTGCTGAGTCAGTTTCTGTCAGTATCATTTTGCTGGGAATGCATCAGCTTAGGCTATTCCTGCAGCACAAGCAGTAGGAAAAACATTGCACATCAAGAGCGAAGTAGAGAGGAAAGACACATTAAAGGGAATCAGCTTAGAGAAACAATGCATAGACTTCAACGACAAAAATGAAAAAGGTTTGTATTAGAAAATATCACAGACTAAATACATGACTGTGAATGGAGAACTGAGAAAGGCCTGAGTTAATTTCTAAATCAGTTACATGCTAAATGGGAGGCTCATGGGATAAAAACACAAGTTGTGGGACTCAGGGTCTGAGTGCCCTTGGTGCTCTCTCCAGGTCATCAACTAGAGTATTGTGGTGGCCACAAAGATGACCTTTACAGGCTGAAGTTATTTCTCGGTTGTTTCATTGCTTAGTTCCCTAATACCCAGATTTTTTAAAACTTGCATGTCATGTCTGTTCTTGGCATTGCCTTCTCATGGCCTTTTAAGTCTTGGCTTGAAATAATTTTGCTGTTTCTAGGACAATAGGTACAAGGGGAAAATATGGATATTAATCATCCAGTAGAAGGAAAAGGAGACAGGAGACAGAGAAGGGAGGTGACATGTCACTGGAGACAGGCCCCTACACTTTTTCTCTTCCATTCAGAGATTCTTTATTGACTCTGAACATCTCATTTTCATTCTTAATGACACTCATATTTTCTTCATGAATTATGGAGCAGGAAGGACCTCAGCTTCCAAAAAGGCTGGGAATGTAACTGTACCATGTGGATCTTATTATTTTTTCAGATCTTTCAAGGACAACTTCTTGTCCACATTTCTTAAAATGTCATCAGATGTTTGAAAAATCTGGCCCCACCTCTTTCTCTGGTCCTTCTGTCTATCATTGTTCCCATAAACCTTATACATAGCTTCAAGCTGCTCTGGACACAGTAGGTTCCCTGTGTTCTGTTTTGCTTGCTCACTTGATCCATTTCTTTATGTCTTTTTTTCAGGAATGCCCCTCCTTACCTGGGCTCTCCCACTGCATCGTCATTACTAAGCGTCTTATCTTACCTGAGACGCTCTCTCCGGCCTCTTCAGAGGAAGTGGTCACTTCTTTTCAGGGCCCTCAGGGCTCTGTGGAGGACTCAGCTTCAGCCCTCAGCACATTGTCTTTTTCCCATGCACCAGTTTACCTTTATTACCACTTCTCTTCACCTCAGCACATAACATGGGTCAGGCAAATGGGAGACATTCATTAAATGTACTAAATGAATCAATAAAAGAAGAAATGAACACTTAAATGATGTCATAATCACTCCTAAAATCAAAGTTTTTGTGGTCAATCAAAATATCTCTTTACATCTCTTCTATCATAGTGAAACAAGGTAGGTTCCCTGCTCAGCACACCTTTGATCTAACTTTTAATCTGCATCAAAGACCCTGAGGAGTGCTTTAAATCTTCCGTTCACAATAGCCATGTCTTTGTCATTCAGTAATAACCCTCTGATGGTCCTGAAAGTCTGACTTTAAAGCGCAACCAGGGCTGGAACTTTACAAGAACACTGTAAAAGCTAAATTTTTCAAAGCAAGATAAACCTTAAAATATATTTGATCTTTTTTTTTTTTTTTTTTGGAAGACTGTGGTATGTACAACAGTCACTTTACAACCAGCATGAACAAATCAAGATTCAGTGAGCTGAAGGTATGAGAAACTTGATAAGATATTTCAACCCAAAATGTCCAAAATGAAATATTGTGATGTGAAATATTATTTCACTGTGCTTGAATATGGCTGAACTTTCTGAAGAAATAATAGTCCTTTGCAATTTTAGAGAGAATGAACTCAACCAAATAGGAATTTGTAATGCCATAGTTCTGGTTTTGTTCTACTAACAACAAAAATAATATACTCTCAGTTCATAACAAGTTAGAGAAAATAATCCAATTAACATGATTACTGCACTTTACATATATATATGTACATGTATGAATTTTCTTTCAACAAAATATACAAAAGCAAAAGCACAAAATGCCTAAATAATATAAGAGATAATACATAAGATGTATACGTAACCCATGTATTGGAACTGACAATTCACTCAAATGGAGTTAATTCACTTAGGAACTGAATAAGTGTCACAGACTGTTTAGTTTTCTATTACCAAGTACTACAAAATTAGTGGCTAAAATGTCATTCATTTGTAAGCTCAATTTTGTAGGTCAGAGGTTCAGGAGGACCTGACTGGACTCTTCTCCCAGTGTCATGAGCTAAGATTAAGGTTGGTGGGTGCTTATGGGGAGATTCTGGGAAACCAGTAGGCTTCCAGGCTTATTCAGATTGCTGACAGAATTGAGTTCTTAGTGGTTTAGGTCTGAGGTTCCAAATACCCTGCTGGTTGTCACCTGGAAATCATGCTCTACTCCTAGAGGTCACCCATATTCCTTCTCACGTAGCCAAGTCCATGTTCAAATCCCTCCAGTGTTTTAATCTCTGATTTCTCCTTTTGCTTCTGTCTTCTGCGACCATCTATAGATGTTTTCTGCTTTTAAAGTCTCATGTGATTATGTCAGGATGACTCATACCCTCTCTATTTTAAAGATAACTGCCACACAGCAGCACACTCACAGGGCTGCCATCCCATCATGCTCACAATTTCCAGGGCTTAACATGGAACCCAAGGGCCTTTTGCAGACTTCTGCCACAGAGTACGTTTTAGGATTAGACCCACAGCAGATCACAGAATGCCAGAACAGAAAGGAAACTTGGAAAATAGTAGCTTCACTTTCCAACTAAAGCAAAAATCCTGTACATGGAGTGAAGAACCTTCATTTAAACATATGTAATGACTGACCTAGATAGCATATTAAAAAGCAGAGACATTACTTTGCCAACCAAGGTCCATCTACTCAAGGCCATGGTCTTTCCAGTAGTCATGTATGGTTGTGAGAGCTGGACTGTGAAGAAAGCTGATCGCCGAAGAATTGATGCTTTTGAACTGTGGTGCTGGAGAAGACTCTTGAGAGTCCCTTGAACTGCAAGGAGATTCAACTAGTCCATTCTAAAGGAGATCAGTCCTGGGTGTTCATTGGAAGGACTGATGCTAAAGCTGAAACTCCAATGCTTTGGCCACCTCATGTGATGAGTTGACTCATTGGAAAAGACTCCGATGCTGGGAGGGATTGGGGGCAGGAGGAGAAGGGGATGACAGAGAATGAGATGGCTAGATGGAATCACCGACTCGATGGACATGAGTTTGAGTAAACTCCGGGAGTTGGTGATGGACAGGGAGGCCTGGCGTGCTGCGATTCATGGGGTCGCAAAGAGTTGGACATGACTGAGTGACTGAACTGAACTGAACTGAATGACTGAAAACACATTTCTTCATTTTTTTGACCAGTATCATATTTTGGTTTCTTTTATTTTTTGAATGAAATATAGTTGTTTTACAATGTTGTGTTAGTTTCTGCTATACAACAATGTGGATCAGCTATACATATACATATATCCCCTCACTCTTGAGCCTCCCTCCCACCCATCCCCCACCCCAACGCTCTAGGTCATCACAGAGCACCAGGCTGAGCATATGTGTTATACAGCAGCCTCCCATGATTTATTTTACACATGGTAGTGTATATATGCCAGTGCTACTTTCTCAATTCCTCCTACCTTTCCATCCCCTACTGTGTCCAGAAGCCCATTCTCTATGTCTGTGTCTCTATTCCTGCCTTCCAAATATGTTCATCAGTACCATTTTTCTGTATTCCATATATTTGCATTAATGTTATATTTTTCTCTTTCTGACTTACGTCATTCTATATGATCAACTCTAGATTCATCCACATCACTACAAAGACCCAATTTCGTTCCTTTCTATGGCTGAGTAATGTGTGTGCTTAGTTGCTCAGTCGTGTCCAACCCTGACTCTGGGACACCATGGACTGTAGGCTCCAGGCTCCTCTGTCCATGGAATTTTCCAGACAAGAACACAGGAGTGGGTTGCCATTTCCTACTCCAGGGAAACTTCCCAACCTAGGAATTGAAACTGCGTCTCTTGCATCTCTTGCATTGGCAGGCAGATTCTTTGCTGCTGTGCCACCTGGGAAGCCCATGGATGAGTAATGTTACATTGTATATAAGTACCACAACTTCTTTATCCATTCGACTGTAAATGGACCTCTAGTTTGCTTCCATGTCCTGACTATTGTAAATAGTGTTTCAGTGGATGTTGGAGTACATGTGTCTTTTTGAACTACGGTTTTCTCAGGTTATATGCCCAGAAGTGGGATTTCTGGGTGATATGGTAGTTTCACTCCTAGTTTTTAAAGGAATCTCCATGCTGTTTTCCATAATGGTTGTATCAATTTACATTCCCACCAACAGTGCAAGCAAGTTCCCATATCACCAAATTCTCTCCAGAATTCATTGTTTGTAGATTTTTTGATGAGGGTGATTCTGGTGGTGTGAGGTGTTACCTCATTGTAATTTTGATTTGCCTTTTTCTACTAATGAAAGTGCAGCACTCAATATGCCAGCAAATTTGGAAAATTCAGCAGTGGCCACAAGACTGGAAAATGTCTGTTTTCATTCCAATCCCAAAGAAAAGCAACACCAAAGAATGCTCAAGCTACCACACAATTGCGTCCATCTCACACGCTAGTAAAGTCATGCTCAAGATTCTCCAAGCCAGGCTTCAGCAATATGTGAACCATGAACTTCCAGATGTTCAAGCTGGTTTTAGAAAAGGCAGAAGAACCAGAGATCAAATTGCCAACATCCGGTGGATCATCGAAAAAGCAAGAAATTTCCAGAAAAACTCTATTTCTGCTTTATTGACTATGCCAAAGCATTTGACTGTGTGGATCACAATGAACTGTGGAAAATTCTGAAAGAGATAGGAATACCAGACCACCTGACCTGTCTCTTGAGAAACCTGTATGCAAGTCAAGAAGCAACAGTTAGAACTAGACGTGAAACAACAGCCTGGTTCCAAATAGGAAAAGGAGTACATCAAGGCTGTATATTGTCACCCTGCTTATTTAACTTATATGCAGACTACATCATGAGAAACACTGGGCTGAAGGAAGCACAAGCTGGAATCAAGATTGCTGGGAGAAATATCAATAACCTCAGATATGCAGATGAAACCACCCTTATGGCAGAAAGTGAAGAGGAACTAAAAAGCCTCTTGATGAAAGTGAAAGAAGAGAGTGAAAAAGTTGACTTGAAGCTCAACATTCAGAAAACTAAGATCATGGCATCTGGTCCCATCACTTCTTGGGAAATAGATGGGGAAACAGTGGAAACAGTAGCTGACTTTACTTTTTGGGACTCCCAAATCACTGCAGATGGTGATTGCAGCCATGAAATTAAAAGACGCTTACTCCTTGGAAGGAAAGTTATGACCAACCTAGATAGCATATTAAAAAGCAGAGACATTACTTTGCCAACCAAGGTCCGTCTAGTCAAGGCTATGGTTTTACCATTGGTCATGTATGGATATGAGAGTTAGACTGTGAAGAAAGCTGATCACTGAAGAACTGATGCTTCTGAACTGTGGTGTTGGAGAAGACTGTTGAGAGTCCCTTGGACTGCAAGGAAATCCAACCAGTCCATTCTAAAGGAGATCAGTCCTGGGTGTTCATTGGAAGGACCGATGCTAAAGCTGAAACTGCAATACTTTGGCCACCTCATGTGAAGAGTTGACTCACTGGAAAAGACTCCGATGCTGGGAGGGATTGGGGGCAGGAGGAGAAGGGGATGACAGAGAATGAGATGGCTGGATTGCATCACCAACTCTATGGACATGAGTTTGAGTGAACTCTGGGGGTTGGTGATGGACAGGGAGGCCTGGCGTGCTGTAATTCATGGGGTCGCAAAGAGTCGGAAACGACTGAGCGGTTGAACTGAACTGTACTGAACTAATGAGCAATGTCATGCATCTTTTCATGTGTTTGTTGGCTATCTGTATGTCTTCTTTGGAGAAATGTCTGTTTCGTTCTGCCCATTTTTGATTGGATTGTTTGTCTTTCTATTGAAGTACATGAGCTGCTTGTATATTTTGGGATTAATCCTTTGTTAGGTGCTTCATTTACAATTTCCTCCCAGTCTAAGGGTTGTCTTTTCATCCTGTTTACGGGTTTATGATTTCCTTTGCTATGCAAAAGCTTTTAAATTTCATTAGGTCCTATTTGTTTATTTTTGTTTTTATTTTCAATTACTTTAGGAGGTGGGTCAAAGAGGATCTTGTTGCAAGTTATATCAAAGAGTGTTCTGCCTATGTTTTCCTCTAAGAGTTTATAGTATCTGGCCTTACATTTAGGTCCTGAATCAATGTTGAGTTTACTTTTTTGCATGGTATTAGGAAATGTTCCAACTTCATTCTTTTACATGTAGCTCTCCAGTTTTCCAAGCACCACTTATTGAAGAGACTGTTTTTTCTCTATTGTGTATTCTTGCATCTTTTTTCAAAAATGATATGCTCAAAGGTGCCTGGGTTTATCACTGGGTTAGCAAGAACCTGTGATGATATTTTCTCCCAATAATTTTTTGGGAACTAATTATTTTATTGAAGTACATGCTCATCTCACATGCTAGCAAAGCAATGCTCAAAATTCTCCAAGCCAGGCTTCAACAATATGTGAACTGTGAACTTCTAGATGATCAAGCTGGTTTTAGAAAAGGCAGAGGAGCCAGAGATCAATTTGCCAACATCCAGTGGATCATCAAAAAAGCAAGAGAATTCCAGAAAAACATCTATTTCTGCTTTATTGACTATGCCAAAGCATTTGACTGTGTGGATCACAATGAACTGTGGAAAATTCTTCAAGAGATGGGAATACCAGACCACCTGACCTGCCTCTTGAGAAACCTATATGCAGGTCAAGAAGCAACAGTTAGAACTGGACATGAAACAACAGCCTAGTTCCAAATAGAAAAAGAAGTACATCAAGGCTGTATGTTGTCACCCTGCTTATTTAACTTATATGCAGAGTACATCATGAGAAACACTGGGCTGGAGGAAGTACAAGCTGGAATCAAGATTGCTGGGAGAAATATTAATAACCTCAGATATGCAGATGACACCACCCTTATGGCAGAAAGTGAAGAACTAAAGAACCTCTTGATGAAAGTGAAAGAGGAGAGTGAAAAAGTTAGCTTAAAGCTCAGCATTCAGAAAACTAAGATCATGGCAACCAGTCCCATCACTTCATAGCAAATAGATGGGGAAACAGTGGAAACAGTGGCTGACTTTACTTTTTGGGGCTCCCAAATCACTGCAGATGGTGATTGCAGCCATGAAATTAAAAGACGCTTACTCCTTGGAAGGAAAGTTATGACCAACCTAGACAGGATATTAAAAAGCAGAGACATTACTTTGTCAAGAAAGGTCTGTCTAGTCAAGGCTATCTTTTTCCAGTAGTCATGTATGGATGTGAGAGTTGGACTATAAAGAAAGCTGAGCACCAAAGAATTGATGTGGTGTTGGAGAAGACTCTTAATAGTCCCTTGAACTGCAAAGAGATCCAACAAGTCCATTCTAAAGGAGATCAGTCCTGAGTGTTCATTGGAAGGACTGATGTTGAAGCTGGACCTCCAATACTTTGGCCATCTGATGCGAAGAGCTGACTCATTTGGAAAGACCCTGATGCTGGGAAAGATTGAGTGCAGGAGGAGAAGGGGACGACAGAGGATGAGATGGTTGGATGTCATCACTGACTCAATGGACATGAGTTTGAGTAAACTCTGGGAGTTGGTGATGGACAGGGAGGCTGGCGTGCTGCAGTCCATGGGGTCACAAAGAGTCAGACACAACTGAGCGACTGAACTGAACTGAACTGAACAGTGGATTTAATAATTTTTAAAATTGAATCTAATTTTTTTCTGATATATAGTAGTCTTTTACTTTTTCTATGTTTCAGTGCTGTGACTTTGCTTATAAATAGTTCACTGTGTTATTTCAGCCTAGAAATACTCAACATCTCTTGTAAAATGCAGGCTGACAAGGAATATAGACTTCAATATGTGGCCTCATTTTATTGAAACATGGACATTCATCCAGGTGATTCTCTCTGCTACTAAGATATTTTTCCTTTTAAAATTACACTTACTTCAATTTCAGACTCATATGCTCTCATGAAGAATTTAGTTTTCTGAATAGGCTTCTAGAATTTGGAAAGTCTACTAAAGACTACCAAAGAGTAAAAAAAAGAAGGCAACATAATTTATTTTAAAATGGTTTCCTGTGATTTAGTATCACCTTATTATATCATTATTTGAATTGGCACCAGTGATAAAGAACCCACCTGCCAATGCAGGAGACATAACAGACTGGAGTTCAGTCCCTGGATTGGGAAGATCCCCTGGCAAAGGGAAGGGCTACCCACTCCAGTATTCTACCTTGGAGAATTCCATGGACAGAGTAGCCTGGTGGACTCTAGCCAATGGTGTCTCAAAGAGATGGACATGACTGAAGCAACTTAGTACACATGCACCTATTCATTCAACCTGTGACTTCAGTTCAGTTCAGTTCAGTTCAGTCGCTCAGTCGTGTCCGACTCTCCGCGACCCCATGAATCACAGCACGCCAGGCCTCCCTGTCCATCACCAACTCCCGGAGTACACTCAAACTCATGTCCACAGAGTCGGTGATGCCATCCAGCCATCTCATTCTCCGTCGTCCCCTTCTCCTCCCGCCCCCAACCTTTCCCAGCATCAGAGTCTTTTCCAGTGAGTCAACTCGTCTCATGAGGTGGCCAAAGTATTGCAGTTTCAGCTTTAGCATCAGTCCCTCCAATGAACATCCAGGATTGATCTCCTTTAGAATGGACTGGTTGGATCTCCTTGCAGTATAAGGGACTCTCAAGAGTCTTCTCCAACACCACAGTTCAAAAGCATCGATTCTTCGGCGATCAGCTTTCTTCACAGTCCAACTCTCACATCCATACATGACCACGGGAAAAACCATTGCCTTGACTAGACGGACCTTGGTCGGCAAAGTAATGTCTCTGCTTTTTAATATACTATCAAGGTTGGTCATAACTTTCCTTCCGAGGAGCAAGCGTCTTTTAATTTCATGGCTGCAATCAGCATCTGCAGTGATTTTGGAGCCCAAAAAAACAAAGTCTGACACTGTTTCCACTGTTTTTCCATCTATTTCCCATGAAGTGATGGGACCAGATGCCATGATCTTTGTTTTCTGAATGTTAGTATTGCCTTATTATATCATTGTTTGAAGCAGTGTTAAATATTCCAGAAAACATTCAAAGCCCCACAAAAGCCCCCTATGCTACAGGCTCCTTTGACATCCTTAAAAGGAAACATATATAAGTAAAAAAGTGAGAATAAAATTATGCTCGGGAGAAGCCTGTGGGTCCAATAGTGCTTTTGTGGTTTAAACATCTGGTTATCCAACCATCCAGGCTGCCTTTGTGAGCCCAGTAACCCTGGAACTAAGTGAATGATCCTGTGGATTTCTGTGGGCTTGCTGATTTCCATAAGCAAGAATGGTTTTCTTTTAAAGGGCTGATTATCACCAAAGTACTAATAATGCAGGAAGCTTAAAACCTGTGAGCACAATTTTTTTCCCTTTGTTCTTTCTGGTCATGAGAAAATCTTAAAGTTCATTCAAAATATTTTTGTCAGTTAGATTATGAGTTGAAATGCCACAGGGCAAAAACCAACTTTCTGCTGAAGCTACATTCCCCAGCCCAGCAGTCAGCTGGTTTGTTTTCATTTTGATCACTCAAATCCTAGATTATAGTCCATTTCATAAAAGTTTACTTTTAGTAAAATAATGATGAAATAGCATTATCATCTGGGATATTATGATGAATAATTAGTGCCCTACAAACTTGACTAGCACAGTGATCTTTCTTGGTAAAATCTATACAGCACTTAAATAACATTCATCTGAAATGTCCAAACTTGTTTCTGAAATAAACAGATTTTTCTCTTCATCTAGATGGAATTTCTCATGATGGAACTAGAGAGGAAGTCCCTGCTTCCCCTAAGAATGCACTATATTATATTATGTGAATAGTTTAAATATATTGCAATTTATAATATATTTAATTCTGAGTTTATTGGGTTATCAAGAAACCTGTGTAGGAGACAAAAAAGGTATAATTCATTTTCATGTTGGTGAACTTCCCAGAAATAAAAATGTTTATAACTTTAGTGATTATTACTCTCCGAACTCAAGTTGCTCCCAATTTTTTTTTATTTTAACCACATCAGCTGATAGATCATTTAAAATATCTTTGATTTAGATAATGCCATGATTTTCAACATGAAAACTTGGAGGAGTTAAAAACAATGAAGGAAAGTGCCATAACAAAGTCCTGCTGTCTTCAAGTTCTTTGAGTCAGAGTTCACTGTACTTGGGCTTCCCTGGTGGCTCAGACAGTAAAGAATCTGCCTGCAATGCAGGAGACATGGGTTTGATCACTGGGTCAAGAAGATCCCCTGGTGAAGGGAACGGCTACCCACTCCAGTATTCTTGCCTGGAGAATTTCACGGACAGAGAAGCCTGGCAGGCCATACAGTCATGGGGTCAACAGACAAGACAGAGAACAATACTTTAACATTTCACTTCACTTAACGGTATTAGACTGAAACGAGTTGACTCACTGGAAAAGACTCTGATGCTAGGAAAGATTGGGGGCGGGAAGAGAAGGGGACGACCGAGAATGAGATGGCTGGATGGCATCACTGACTCTGTGGACATGAGTTTGAGTGAACTCCGGGAGTTCACTGGCGTGCTGTGATTCATGGGGTCAGACACGACTGAGCGACTGAACTGAACTGAACTAAACAAGAAGAAAGTCAGTCCTGAACCCTGTCTCAATCCAGCAGTGAGTGGTATTTATTCACAAGTTCATTAACTAACTGAAAAATAAGCCCCAGCCCTTCCATCTCATCATGAGAAGCATTTTCAGTGTGTTTTACTTTTGCATCATGCTCCTTTGCCCTGTACACGTCACTACTGAACTTATGGAGCTCAACAGTGTTTTTCCTTAAAATAGAAACCTCTCAACCCAAAAGGAAGAGAGCTAGACTGCACGTTGGGACAGAATCCCCTGAGGGTTGGGCCCTGAAACCTCTCTTCTACCACCACTGCTGCACAGACACCAGAGAGAAAAAATAAATAATCATTATTAATGTGACCACAAAGTACCACACTTTATATTCTTGTAGAGAGGCATCATTCACTTATTTTGGAAAAAGAGTGTTTAATTGGGGTAGGAGGTATATGCCAATGGCTCCTCGGCTCACCTCATTACAGGGTTAGTAACAGGACTGGCCTTGACTAGACGGACCTTGGTTAGCAAAGTAATGTCTCTGCTTTTTAATATACTATCAAGGTTGGTCATAACTTTCCTTCCAAGGAGCAAGCGTCTTTTAATTTCATGGCTGCAATCAGCATCTGCAGTGATTTTGGAGCCCCCAAAAATAAAGTCTGACACTGTTTCCACTGTTTTTCCATCTATTTCCCATGAAGTGATGGGACCAGATGCCATGATCTTTGTTTTCTGAATGTTGAGCTTCAAGCCAATCTTTTCACTCTCCTCTTTCACTTTCATCAAGAGGCTTTTGAGTTCCTCTTCACTTTCTGCCATAAGGGTAGTGTCATCTGCATATCTGAGGTTATTGATATTTCTCCCGGCAATCTTGATTCCAGCTTGTGCTTCTTTTGAACTGTGGTGTTGGAGAAGACTCTTGAGAGTCCCTTATACTGCAAGGAGATCCAACCAGTCCATCCTAAGGGAGATCAATCCTGGATGTTCATTGGAGGGACTGATGCTAAAGCTGAAACTGCAATACTTTGGCCACCTCATGCGACAAGTTGACTCACTGGAAAAGACTCTGATGCTGGGAAAGGTTGGGGGCGGGAGGAGAAGGGGACGACGGAGAATGAGATGGCTGGATGGCATCGCCGACTCTGTGGACATGAGTTTGAGTGTACTCCGGGAGTTGGTGATGGACAGGGAGGCCTGGCGTGCTGTGATCCATGGGGTCGCGGAGAGTTGGACACGACTGAGCGACTGAACTGAACTGAACTGAACTGAACAGGACTGGCTGTTAAGAAAGGACCACCACTCCCCGGGAACAATATATGAAAACTTGGGGCAAACTGTCTAAATGGACACAAAAATACCTGCTCTATGGCGCAAGTATAACAAAATATCATAGTCAGGTGGCTTAGACAACAAACTTTTCCCTCACAGTTCTAGAGACTGAGAAGTTTCAGATTAAGGCATATCTGGTGTTTGGTGAAAGATCCCGCTTCCTTGTGCATCAGTTCAGTTCAGTCACTCAGTTGTGTCTGACTTTGTGACCCCATGGACTGCAACACACCAGGCTTCCCTGTCCATCACAAACTCCCAGAGCTTGCTCAAATTCATGTCCATCGAGTCGGTGATGCCATCCAACCATCTCATCCTCTGTCTTCCTCTTCTTCTCCTACCTTCAATCATCTTTCAGTGTCCTATCTTTTTGCCTTTTCATACTGTTCATAGGGTTCTTAAGGCAAGAATACTGAAGTGGTTTGCCATTTT
This sequence comes from Moschus berezovskii, assembly GCF_049115385.1. NCBI lineage: Eukaryota > Metazoa > Chordata > Mammalia > Artiodactyla > Moschidae > Moschus > Moschus berezovskii. The sequence continues at coordinate 72,918,933 of NC_142466.1, read as the reverse complement.
CTTCTCCAGTTGACCACATTTTGTCAGAACTCTTCACCATGACCTTTCCATCTTGGGTGACCCAACACTGCATGGCTCATAGTTTCGTTGAGTTAGACAAGGCTGTGATCCATGTGATCAGTTTGGCTAGTCCTTGTGCAAAGACAGCCACTTGCTCATTGTGTCCTCATAAAGAGGGGAGGAAGACAAATACCATACAATATCCCTTATATGTGGAATATAAAATATGACACAAATGAATATATCTGAAATGGCAAACCACTGCAGTATTCCTGCCTGGAAAATCCCATGGACAGAGGAACCTGGTGGGCCATACAGTCCCTGGGGTTGCAAAGAATCAGATACAACTGAGAGACCAACGCTTTCACTTTAACAAAATAGAAACAGACTCAAAGACATGGAGATCAGACTTTTGGTTGCCAAGGGGGAAGAGGTTGGGGAGGGGCTGGAGTGAAAGTTTGGGTTAGTGGATGTAAGCTATTACATATAAACTGGATAAGCAACAAGGTCCTACTGTACAGCACAAGGAGGTATAGCATGTCCTGTCATCTTGGATGGCCCCATCAGCCTAGGTAGTTCCATGCTCTTCCCTTCCTCAGTTTCAGTCTGGGCTACAAGCTGAGAAAGAATATTTCTCAGGTCAGCTCCATTTGTCTCTTAGTCTCCTGCTTTGGTAGGCAAATTCCTTAGCACGAGCACCACCTGGAAGCCCCATTCATATCTAAACACCCAAACATTTCAGCCACATCAGGTTCTATGGATATTATTTACAGACAGTGATTTCCCCCACTGATTCCTTCTCTATATAGTGGAGGTTTAACAAAAACATGTGTCCTCCCTACTGTGTTTACCACTCACGTTATTTTCACAGTACAATTCACCCTCAAGCCTGTGGGATCCTTTTGCTAAACTGTGAGTCACTGGAAATGCAGGAGGGCAGGGGATCAGTCGTTATTGGTTAAGGTGGAGAAGAGAATATAGATGAAAATTACTTTTAAAAAATGCCGTAGGAGGAAAATCAGACTAAAGCATGCAAGACATAAATATATTGTGGCCAGTTTGAAGAAATAGGGAGAGTGATGGAGGATTTCATCCACTCTTTTATCAGTGTATCTACCAGAAGAGAATGCCCTTCAAGTGTTTGTGGGCTAGCTCCCTGCCTCCCAAATAGCCATGAGTTTTGTATATTTTGTCAAGGTGTGTGCACAGTACATGAGCATTTGGCACACACTAAAACCACAACTTCATGTCCCAAGTTTTGCAAAACACTTCAAAGTCAATGTGTTTTCCAACTAAAAACAACTTACTGTATCATTTGTCAGTCAGTCCCTTCCGAAATTCCAGGAACAAGGCACTGGTGTCCTATAGAAATGCCAAGATGAGAGAAGAGGAAAAGTATGAAGAAGAAATGCAATTTTTATGGAAAGGGGGTTTATTTTAGTGTAGCTGGGAAAGGTTGGGGGCCGGAGGAGAAGGGGACAACCGAGAATGAGATGGCTGGATGGCATCACCGACTCTGTGGACATGAGTTTGAGTGAACTCCGGGAGTTGGTGATGGATAGGGAGGCCTGGTGTGCTGTGATTCATGGGGTCGCGGAGAGTCGGACACGACTGAGCGACTGAACTGAACTGAACTGAAGGTCAGACAACTAAGATCATGGCATCCGGTCCCATCAGTTCAGCTCAGTTCAGTCGCTCAGTCGTGTCCAACTCTTTGAGACCCCATGAACCACAGCATGCCAGAACTCCCTGTCCATCACCAACTCCCGGAGTTCACTCAAACTCATGTCCATCGAGTTGGTGATACTATCCATCTATCTCATCCTCTGTCATCCCCTTCTCCTCCTGCCCCTAATCCCTCCCAGCATCAGGGTCTTTTCCAATGAGTCAACTCTTCCCATGAGGTGGCCAAAGTATTGGAGTTTCAGCTTTAGCATCAGTCCTTCCAATGAATACCCAGGATTGATCTCCTTTAAAATGGACTGGTTGGATCTCCTTGCAGTCCAAGGAACTCTCAAAAGTCTTCTCCAACACCACAGTTCAAAAGCATCAATTCTTCGGCAATCAGCTTTCTTCACAGTCCAACTCTCACATCCATACATGACCACGGGAAAAACCATAACCTTGAGTAGATGGACCTTGGTTGGCAAAGTAATGTCTCTGCTTTTTAATATGCCATCTATGTTGGTCATAATTTTCCTTCCAAGGAGTAAGTGTCTTTTAATTTCATGGCTGCAATCACCATCCGCAGTGATTTTGGAGCCACAAAAAATAAAGTCTGACACTGGTCCCATTACTTCATGGCAAATAGATGGGGAAACAGTGGAAACAGTGTCAGACTTTATTTTTCTGGGCTCCAAAATCACTGAAGATGGTGACTGCAGCCATAAAATTAAAAGACACTTACTCTTGGAAGGAAAGTTATAACCAACCTAGATAGCATATTATAAAGCAGAGACATTACTTTGTCAACAAAGGTCTGTCTAGTCAAGGCTATGGTTTTTCCAGTAGTCATGTATGGATGTGAGAGTCAGACTATAAAGAAAGCTGAGCACAGAAGAATCGATGCTTTTGAACTGTGATATTGGAGAAGACTCTTGAGCGTCCCTTGGACTGCAAGGAGATCCAACCAGTCCATCCTAAAGGAGATCAGTTCTGGGTGTTCATTGGAAAGACTGATGTTGAAGCTGAAACTCCAATACTTTGGCCACCTGATGTGAAGAGCTGACACATTTGTAAATACTTTGATGTTGGGAAAGATTGAAGGCAGGAGGAGAAGGGGACGACAGAAGATGAGATGGTTTGATGGCATCACCAACTTAATGGACGTGAGTTTGGGTAAACTCTGGAAGTTGGTGTTGGACAGGGAGGCCTGGTATGTTGCGGTTAATGGGCTTGCAAAGAGTCAGACACGACTCAGTGACTGAACTGAACTGAAAGCCAGACGAAGAAAAACAGGATTTCTAAGGTAAATGTATACTGCTTTCTTCCATGAGCGTTATGAATACACCAGAAATTACAACATGGCATGTACTCAAGTGCAGGTTGTTTCTGATCTTCTCAAAATAATGTGTGAACAATTTTGACCAAGGTTTAATTCAAGCAGCCAAACCAATCATGAATATGGACACAGCATGACTCACAGGTACTGATCACCATTGCTGGCTTAGAAGGGATCAGTTTGAGGTGTATTGAAGGTGGGAGGGAAGAAGTGAAAGGTATGACTGACTTAAGACTCACTCCTTCATTCGTTCATTTGATGAATACTTCTGGGTTCCTTTCACCCATTCATAGGCTGTACCAATAGGTGCCAAATAGTAACAGAGAGACCCAGTTGGGACATAGGTGGTACTCCGAAAATACTTGGCCCTGATGAGAAACTGAAATTATAATGAAGCAGTCATAGCCCAGGCATACTAAAGTGTTGTCCATCAGCCATGGAGGATCTGGTCTCGGATGCTTTCCTCCACTGCTAAGAACTTGAATTTTCTCTAAACTGTATCAAACAAATACCAGGCTATATGAAACAACATCTGTCACCTGCAACTTAATGGTCTCAAGTTGTTCCCCCATGTAACTTTGTAACCATTTCAGACACCAACCAATCCTTGCCGAACAAACACCCCTACTTCTTGCCAGATCCAGGTATAATTCTCGGACACATAACTTATGTAACTAACTGTGACCTTGCAGTTTTTGCCTTTAAGAGCTTCCTCCATTCTTAGTCCAGCTACAAAATGTGTTTCTTGAATCAGTCTTATCCATGCTGAGGTCCTAACAAATCCCAAATAAACAGCTCTTTATTTCAGTCAAGACTCTACTTCTGAAATTTGGGGTAACACTCCACATAAATGTAATATAGGTGCCCAATCCCTGGCTTAGCTGTGCTGAGCCATGGGCTCTTATACTTTGAGTATGAGTCTTCTCATGCAAAGGGAGAAGACAGAGCCCTGCTGGCTAGCAGGAGAAATGCTGCTCTCAGAATTGGAGGCCCATGGTGAAAGGATCCAGGAGCTGCCCAAGAGCAAACCTGTTGTTGAACTATTAGAGAATCCCATTTCTGGCTTAGCTCCAGCCTGCAGGCCATCAGCCTCTTTGAGTCTCTAGTTAGAAGCTGCATTAAAAAAAAATAATAATAAGTGACTTGCAAAAAGCCAGCACAATTTCTAACAAAGGAACAAGGTCCAACATACCCTTGGACTTTTTCCGCAAACAGAGCACATTTTAAAAGTTAAGTTCAAGTAAGTTAAGAACTAGAACCAACTTTTCAAAGTGAGAGCATTCTTGGCATTAAAACAAAGGAGGGGAGAAGGAAAAAAAATGGATCTATTTGATTACATGAAATTGAATAAATTTTATGTGAGAAAATATAATACGCAGTTAAATTATAACATATGGGGCAATATTTGTAATAGCCAAGAGAGGGGTGTATAAAAAGACCATTCCAATCAATTAAAAGTTATAATGATCCTAATATATAAATGAGCAAAAAAAAAAAACAGCCAATTACAAAATCTTCACTAAAAATGGCAAATGTGTATTTTAAAAATTGCCTCAAAAGGGTAAATAAAATTAAAACTATAAAACAAGTGTGTTTTTTCTTTCATCAATAACAGTGAAAAGACACAAGAAACCCTCAGGTTTCAGTACTGGTGATGAAGTGCTCATGAACATTGTAGTAAAAAGGAATAAACTGAAAAGTATAACTCTGCTGAAAGGCAGTTTAGATAGTTCTACTTCTGTGTGTGCTGTGCTTAGTCGCTCAGTTGTGTCCGACTCTTTGCGACCCCATGGACTGCAGCCCGCCAGACTCCTCTGTCCATGCAGATTTTCCAGGCAAGAATATTAGAGTGTGTTGCCACGCCCTCCTCTAAGGGATCTTCCCAACCCAGGGATCGAACCCAGGTGTCTCGCATTGCAGGTGGATTCTTCACTGTCTGAGCCACCAGGGAAGCCCAGTTCTACTTCTAGGAGAGTATAATAAAAGAATAGTGCAACCTTTGAATGCTGCATGAGTTATGTTAAAAAACTGTAAATAATCTTGTGCAAAATAGGAAAATGTTAAGTATATTATGAAAACACTAATAAGATGAAATATTTAAGATGTTTAATGTTCGCATAGAGCATTTCAATTACATGAGGAATTACTATGGCAGAATGTTAAAAAGAATAAAATTGTAAATAAAGTAAATATCAACTTCAAAAATAAAAAGAAAATAAAGCTTGAAGTAAATATTTTTAAATGTTATAATTTACTGATGTTAATTTCCTAGTTATAACAAACATAACAGAAATATGAAAGTTGTTAACATTATGGGAAACTGGGTTAAGGGTCACACAGGAACTTTGTGTACCATCTTTGCTATTAATACATTTCAGTAAATCTAAAATTATTCCAAAATACAAAGCTCATTTTTAAAAAATATTATCATGTATGGATGACACTTGGCAATAGAAAATTTCAGTGAATTTTTCTTTATTTCTTGTTCCCATCCTTTTGAAATTTTAATGTATGATCAAGTATTCACAACATGAAGAAAAAGGAATCATTTTTTTAAAGTCTCAGATTTGAAAATCCTCAACACCTCAATTATTGGTGGTGGGGAGACAGAAAAGTATGTTGACTTATATATCCTCCCCCATAAAATGCAGAAATCAAGTGATAAATTCAGAATCCATAATGACAAAGAAACCTAGATGCCTCCTGTCCATGAGACTCCAAGAGGCGCACTGTGGTGACTCAGTCATATCACTTCCCCAACATGGGGCAGAGACCACCAAGGCTCTATAGACACATGATAGGGTGAGCACCCATTACCTCTGGGGCTAACTGGGGAGAGCCCTCCGACCAGCCCGGCCTACGGGAACCTAATATGAATGGATGGAGAGTCTGAATCCAGAAATGTCTCCAAAGAAATGGTTTATTTCAGACACTCACTGAGCAACCAAACTTCCCAAGAAAGTGCATTCTTTAAAGAATAATTAAAAATTAAGAATGGGCCAAAGTTAACATATCTATATGTGCTGACTGCTTCTAAAGGACAAAAATATTTGAATTCTAACTGAATACACTATTCCCTTGAAAAGATGCTCAACATCACTTACGTTGATTAAGTGATTAATTTCCTTCACCTTGATGCAAAGCCTTACAGTTTCAAAAGAGTCAAGGTCAGAACTAATGAATGTTTATGGGTGCTCCAACTTTTCCTGTGGGAAGTGTTTGAGATCTTCCAAGAATGGCCTTTTTCACTCATTTTTACAAGTACATTTTTCCCTCTCTAGGCTATGCCTATGGAATAGAATCACCAGCCGTCCTGACTTATTTCTCCTCCTTTCTTTGAGTCTTTTTTTCTACCAGCTTTATCAAGATATAATTTACACACAGCACTGTATAAGTTTAAGGTGTACAGCATAATGATTTGAGTTATGAACATCATGAAGTGATTAGCATAGTTAAGTTTAGAGAACATCAGTGATCTCACATAGATACATAATTAAAGAAACATTTTTTTCCTTGTGATGAGAACTCTTAGGATTTACTCTCTTAACTTTTACATATATAGAGTGGTGTTAATTTATAATTTATCAGTAGTGTTAATTTATGTACATTACATCCATAGTACTTATTTATCTCATAACTAGAAGTTTGTACCTTTTGACTGCCTTCATCAATTTGCCCTTCTCCTGACCCCCATCTCTGGTAACCACAAATCTGCTCACTTTTTCTTTGAATTTGTTTGCTTTTGAAGTATAATTATTTCCTATCATACAACATAGTGATTAGTTATTTCTTTATATCCCAAACTAATCACCACAATAAGCTTGACATCATTAGTTAATGACAATACTCCCCACACTGTACATTTCATACCCAGGACTCATTTGCTTTGCAACTGGAAATTTATGCCTCTTAATCTCCCTCAGCTAATTCTTTCCTTTTTAATTCCAAGTTGTAACTAACACTTGCTAGCTTTATGGTTAAAACTCATGGCGGTCCCAAACTTCTTGAGATGGAAGTGTCTTTACTGATGAACATGTTAAGCACCATGAGTCTACGTTCCTGTGACTGTCCTGGTCTTGACATGGAAAGCCTTGCATCCTTCCTTGGGATGTGAAAGTGCTAATTTCGGTGATGGGTGGTTGTTGAGGTTGCAGGGAAAGCTCAGAAAAGAAGAGTTGAAAGTAACCCCATGTTTGGTGTCAAATGGTCATGGCAAAAATTATCCCTGTGACCACTGGCTGATATTGCCACCATGATGCACAGTTTAGGACAGTGGATGATGCATTGCTGCTTTGACCTAAGTGTGAAGCCTGAGTGTTGTAAGCCTGAGCACTACAGCTTCTCTACTTTGCCTGTGAATTCATTACTGTACTTTGATAGTGCTAGTTTAGTTTTTAACTTTATGAATAGTGTAAATATGTTCGCTACTTCTACTGAAATCCTGTTAAAGTGTTAGTCACTCAGTCATGTCCAACTCTTTGTGATCTCATAGATTGTAGCTCACAGGCTTCTCTGGCTATGGAATTCTCCAGGCAAGAATATTGGAATGAGTAGCCATTCCCTTCTCCAGGGGATCTTCCTGACCCAGGGATTGAACTCCAGTCTCCTGCATTGCAGGCAGATTTTTCACCGTCTGAGCCACCAGGGAAGGGTTAAGTCCCCTCCATCAGTTCAGTCACTCAGTCATGTCTGATTCTTTGTGACCCCATGGACTTCAGCACACAAGGCTTCCCTGTCCATCACCAACTCCCAGAGCTTTCTCAAACTCATGTCCATCAAGTCGGTGATACCATCCAACCTACTAGACTTTTATATTTTATTATTTATCTTACAATGACATTCCTCTCAATCTCTACTTGAACCTAGCCAATCTTGATCCTCAGTCCCCACCAAAACTGCAAAAAATGGGTTAAAGTTACAAATAAGTAAATAAGGGCATAATAGGTACACAAATCAGGTAAAACATAGTATGAAAATGACACACATATTCAATAGTTTCAGAATCAATCCTCCCTGCCTCCTAAGAAGAAACATGAAGGAGTCTCATGGGACTGAGCCCTTAACCCATGGGAGCTGAAACTTCTGGGTTAATATTGTCAAATGGAATAGAATCAAAGACACCCAACCGGTGTCAGGGAATTGTTTGGTGGTATGGAAAACACACACACACACACACACATACACCGAGAGGCTGAGCTACAGATGAAATTATTGACCTTAATACTCAACCCTCTCTATGGTCATGTCCTTTCTTATTCAATTTTGCAGTTCCTCCCATAAAAGATGGAGTACATTTCCCCATTTGTTGATAGTGGACTCAGCTGGTGACTTGCTTTTATTCCTTCTAGGTCCAGACTCAAGTGATCCCCATTTTCTGCTTGCCCTCTTGTGTTTCTGCAATTGCCAGGTGAAGAGCATGCCCAGACCAGCCTCCCAATCAGAGTAAGAAGTCAGATTCTTGGAGGAGGTCCTAATGCAACCACAAGTTGTCAAGCAGAGTTAAGCCTGACCTAAAATGGGCAGACCTCTGGGAAATCTTCTGGCATAGAGGACAGGCATGTTTCTTATCTGCTCTGAGACTGATCCTTCAAAAAAAACGATCACCTGCATTATTTTTTGACCAACAAACCCACGTAGGGCGGATTGGGCCAGTCTTCACCCAGATTGCTCTCAGATTATTCCTCACATTTTCTTTGCGCTTCCTCTGTGTTACAGGGGGGCTGGCTCCTGCAGGCTGCATTTCCCAGGCACCCAGGTTTGGCTTCTGGATGGGTCTGACAGTGAAGACATTGTTGGGAGACTGAGAAGCATGAAGAAAGGAGATGCCAGTGCCCTCTGGCTGCTCCTCCACTGCTGCAGGTCCTGGTGAGGAAGCCCACATGTGATGCCAGCTCCCAGCAGTGGTCCTGGTCATCAGGGACACTCCTTCTTACCTGGGCCCTGTGATCTGGGGTTAGTAATTCCCAGTTACACATCTGGGTGGCCTCAGTGTTCCATCTGGCTTGTCAGTTCCATGTGTACCCTACCCCTGCAATGACACTTCCTCCCCTTTTTCCCTTGGCATGTTGACAAAATTTATTTTATTGATGTCATGCCTTGTGTTGGGTTTTTGTTTTGTTTTTATTTTTGTTCTGCAATTATATACAATACTTACCCATACAACTTAAAGTTACTCCTTAAAGCTGAGTTGGTTTCTGTTTCCTAGTTAGGCCCTTGTTAGGCAGCATGTGGTGGTATTAGCTATTATACAAACAACTCCTGGGTAGAAAGAAACAATAAGGTGCGTTATGTCTAGCCCAGGTAATTTAGAAAGATAGCCTTGGAGTAGAAAAGGAATTGACTTGAGATACTGTTGTCCCAGTCTGATACCCAGAATAAGAATTCCCTGGCAGTCTCTATGAAGAGGGCCATCAAATGTGACCTTCGTCTTCATGGGGACAGAACACTCAGTGCACGTGGAGGCAGCACATTTTCTGGTCTTGTTTTCTCAGTCCATGGTGAGATTTCCCATATAGCAGCCAAACCCATCCCCCTCCTTGCTACTCTTCACAGAATTACAGCAGGTAGTTCTGTACCTTCTCTTCCCCTCCTTGCCCCAGTATCTTTATCTTTTTCTCCAACTTTTTATGGAAAGCGTACAGACCTCCAGCATCATGGTGCAAGGAGCATCTGGGAGCATCCGATTGCAAGGGCCAAGGCTTAACCTTAACTGCAACACTTTCATTGGTTGGAGTCTGAGGTTGCATTAATGTTTGATGTAGCCACGTTGACGCACTGATTTATATGTAAATATTCAGTCCAATAAAACCCCTGGCAGCTTTGGGAAGCCGTGAGAGCTTGTGATTTGCAACACTCAGTAAAAAGTCTCCAGACTGTAGACTTGACTAGAATGACACATATTTTTTTCTTTTTTAGCAAAGATGGGTTTATTTGGGGTCCACAGAAAATTGCAATTCAAGTTCTGCAACTATGGTAAACCATGTACAAATACCTAAGCAACAAAAGAAGGATAAAAATTTTATAGAGAGGAAAAGGAATATAAGCAGAGTCCATGGCTTTTCATTGGCTGCCACCTTGCCAGGAACGAAGAAGAGTCTTTCTTCTTCCCGGTAACGTCTGCTAGCCTCCCAGGACATAAGAACTTGCCCTTCTGGTCTCCCAATTCTATTTAATTGAGGTTTTTGTTTATTCATTTTCTTATGAAGTTTTGATTGCTGTCTCTGATGTACATTCAATTTTCTGAATGGAAGATGCTATAGCTTCAGTAATCAGAAATAATTTGGGGCTGACTGTCCCACTGATTGTTGTATCTTTCAGGTGCACCCTTTTTGTGACCACCTGACTCTGATACTAGGAAAGGTTGGGGGCAGGAGGAGAAGGGGACGACAGAGAATGAGATAGCTGGATGGCATCACCGACTCTGTGGACATGAGTTTGAGTGAACTCTGGGAGTTGGTGATGGACAGGGAGGCCTGGTGTGCCGTGATTCATGGGGTCGCGGAGAGTCGGACACGACTGAGCGACTAAACTGAACTGAACTGAACTGAGTCCTTTCTTGGGTCTGTGTTTTTGTCAATAAATGAATTGTTTTATTGTAAGAGCTCTTAAATTTCCAACATTATATTTTTGGGAAGATTGGACACTTGGCCAGGGTCATCAGCCCGACTAACATTTATAACGGGTTCCCAAAGAGGCAGGCAATTTATACACATGGTCTGATCCTCTTAATAGACCTATAACACAAGAAATATTACTATCTCCACTTTACATGTGAAGAAACTGGGCACTGGAGAATGAGTATTGTGCTGAACTGAATTCAGTTGATAATACTATCTGAAAATGTGGGAAGGCTGTTTACTTATGGAATTAAATCAGCCATGCAATGTAGGGACCTAAGAGCAAGCACATGGTGGTTTTCTTCTTATTCTAAAATTAGTTCTGAGCTTTACTTTTTTAGGGATTTCTGCGGTGTTACGTCAAGGTTGTATATTCTAGTCACTCTGCTTATTTAACTTATATGCAGAGTACATCATGAGGAACGCTGGGCTGGGAGAAGCACTAGCTGGAATCAAGATTGCCAGGAGAAATATCAGTAACCTCAGATATGCAGATGAAACCACCCTTATGGCAGAAAGTGAAGAGGAACTCAAAAGCCTCTTGATGAAAGTGAAAGAGGAGAGTGAAAAAGTTGGCTTGAAGCTCAACATTCAGAAAACTAAGATCATGGCATCTGGTCCCATCACTTCATGGGAAATAGATGGGGAAACAGTGGAAACAGTGTCAGACTTTATATTTTTGGGCTCCAAAATCACTGTGGATGCTGATTGCAGCCATGAAATTAAAAGACGCTTACTCCTTGGAAGGAAAGTTATGACCAACCTAGATAGCATATTAAAAAGCAGAGACATTACTTTGCCATCAAAGGTCCGTCTAGTCAAGGCTATGGTTTTTCCCGTGGTCATGTATGGATGTGAGAGTTGGACTGTGAAGAAAGCTGATCACCAAAGAATTGATGCTTTTGAACTGTGGTGCTGGAGAAGACTCTTGAGAGTCCCTTGGACTGCAAGGAGATCCAACCAGTCCATTCTAGAGGAGATCAGTCCTGGGTGTTCATTGGAAGGACTGATACTAAAGCTGAAACTCCAATACTTTGGCCACCTCATGGGAAGAGTTGACTCACTGGAAAAGACTCTGATGCTGGGAGGGACTGGTGGCAGGAGGAGAAGGGGATGACAGGGAATGAGATGGCTGGATGGCATCACCGACTCGATGGACATGAGTTTGAGTGAACTCCGGGAGTTGATGATGGACAGGGAGGCCTGGCGTGCTGTGATTCATGGGGTCGCAAAGAGTCAGACATGACTGAGCGACTGTACTGAACTGAACTGTGTTTACAAATTATTGAGCCTTATGCTTTCCTAGGCCAGTAATAAATGGAACAAGAGGGAACAACAGAGATTAGAAATGTGTTGGCTGGATCGGGTCTGATAAATAGATAGCTGTATTTTTAATGAAGATGGCATGACTGGAAATCCCATTTATAGTTATCTAGTTTTCCTATTTTTTATATGGATAAAACATTCAGAAAACAAAGATCATGGCATCTGGTCCCATCACTTCATGGGAAATAGATGGAAAAACAGTGGAAACAGTGTCAGACTTTGTTTTTTTGGGCTCCAAAATCACTGCAGATGCTGATTGCAGCCATGAAATTAAAAGACGCTTGCTCCTTGGAAGGAAAGTTATGACCAACCTTGATAGTATATTAAAAAGCAGAGACATTACTTTGCCGACCAAGGTCCGTCTAGTCAAGGCAATGGTTTTTCCCGTGGTCATGTATGGATGTGAGAGTTGGACTGTGAAGAAAGCTGATCGCCGAAGAATCGATGCTTTTGAACTGTGGTGTTGGAGAAGACTCTTGAGAGTCCCTTATACTGCAAGGAGATCCAACCAGTCCATTCTAAAGGAGATCAATCCTGGATGTTCATTGGAGGGACTGATGCTAAAGCTGAAACTGCAATACTTTGGCCACCTCATGAGACGAGTTGACTCACTGGAAAAGACTCTGATGCTGGGAAAGGTTGGGGGCGGGAGGAGAAGGGGACGACGGAGAATGAGATGGCTGGATGGCATCACCGACTCTGTGGACATGAGTTTGAGTGTACTCCGGGAGTTGGTGATGGACAGGGAGGCCTGGCGTGCTGTGATTCATGGGGTCGCGGAGAGTCGGACACGACTGAGCGACTGAACTGAACTGAACTGAACTGAACAATAATAATAATATAGGGCTCATTTCCAAAACCACTTGGAGAAAATAATATGCAATTTTAAGAAATATTATAGAATTATTATAAATTATTTGGTTACAAAACAAAAATAAAATGTCACCTCAAAAATCAAGATTTTTACCCAGTTGATGCAAAAAAAAAAATCCTAATACATTTCTCTAATGTTCCCAATTGAAAACAAAATCATTTTTAAAAGGACTGCCAGTTCATTCAGAACTAAAAACTTGATTCATCTTACCACATGATTTCATTTCTCCCAGTTCACTTTTGAGAAGGATTAGATGACAGGTGTTCAACCAGGACTTTCTGTACTACTTGTTTGATGATTAATGGGGTCTTGGCACAAGAGTGGAGTTTTAGAAAAGAAATAGGAGATGCTTTGTTGAATAGACATGGAGCTTCTTTGTCCCAGAATGTAGGTATCATTTCAGAAAGGAATCTCTCCCTGAGAAAACACATTCATGAAAAGTAAAACCGTTCATGGAAACAAAATCTGAAAGCAGTAATAGAAAGGGAAGTTGGGATGCCTACTCCTGAAATCTTAGTTATCACAATGTCAGCTGGCAAGCCGGGGTGAAGTGGGCTGTCTGGAGAAACAAAATAAAAGCATAAGCTGCAAAAGACTAATCATTTTAAGCATCAATTAACCATTTACTGGAATGTAAGAATTGTGCAAAAAGTCTTTTTTTTTAATTTTTTACTGGGGCATAGTTGATTAACAATGTTGTGTTAGTTTCAGGTATACAGCAAGTGATTCAGTTATACATACACATGTATCTATCATTTTTCAAAATCTTGCCCCATTAGTTTATTATAAAATATTGAGCAGAATTCCCTGTGCTATACAGTAAGTCCTCCTTATTGGTTATCTATTTTAAATATAGTAGTGTGCAGAAAGTCTTTTAAACATTTAAAAGATAATGTGTTCTGACCCTATAAGAGGTCATGACAGTATTGCCCAGACTAAGGTTGAGTCATTGGGTGGAGAATTCAGAGGAAAAAAAGATTAATATAAGCTTATGAGATGAGGTGAAGACTGTCAACCTGAATAAAGAGGTAAATTGAGGCAGGTTCAATTGAGAAGAAACTGAGTTTTTTCTGCTTTAGCCGAAGAATTATAATTCAGGAAATGCATGCGTTAGTGCTACAGGCGAGTCCACTGAGGGCTTGAGGTCTGCTGTATTACGGGCCTGAAGTGCAAAGAGAGGTACGTCCACACAGAATCCAAGCAGTAAGTTCCTTGGCTTGAGGATGAGAAGAGATCCTTGGTGAATGTTCATCGATCAAGAGATATCTCCAGGTGTTCTGTAAATCTTGCATGTATGGGAAATCAGTCTCTCCATTCTCCTGAGTACATGCATGGGATTCTCCATTTCATATCCTCCAGTTCCATTTCACATTAAAATCCTTTCACACATCTAAAGGAGAGGTGTAATGCCCTGGGCCCCTGGTTTTTCTACAGCTTTTGTTTGGAGAATCAAGTCCCTCCATCCTCTCTAATTCACTTGGCTCATGTCCCAACAACTGGCCAGACAGCCCACTCTCCTGTGGCTGTCTGGAGAGCAGACACCACTGCAGCCACCACTTCGGGGAACCCTGAACTTACCACCCACTTTCTAGCAGTCTTTTCACTGTCTCGAGATCTTATTACTTACAGGATAATCTGGGTCCCCTTTGGCACTAGACTCACGGAGAAGGACCTGGGCCAGGAAGTGTCACAAGCAGGCAGGGCAGCACCCAAGACCTCTTTCAGGGTCAGTCCTTGCTGCAGTCCCGAACCCCAGACACAGCACAGGTGAATGAGATGACAGCAGGTCCACCTGTTCACTCAGAAGCCCCAACCCCACAGGAGCCCATCTCTCTCCTACTGTTGCCACAGACCTGGCCCCTCGCTTCCTACAAGGAACAATCCTAGTAATGAGTCACCTCAGTTGGAGAACCACAGCTGCCCACCAGACGTGCTCATACACTCTCAGAGCCCCAAAGTCAGATGCAATTTACATGTCAGGGTTATTTCACCACAGTCAGTGCTGCCTGGTGGAGCCGCTGCCAACCCCCTTTCTCAGGATTCAGGGGAACAAAATACAAGATCAGCCTGAGGTCAAATGTGCCCTCAAAGGAGACGGTTCTGACAACCCTCCATGCACAGGGGCACCTGGTATTTTGATCACAGGGGTCCTTGAGAAGAAGGTGGTTTCTATTACAGTTTGGATTGGCTTTGGAGAATAAAGAACAGAGAGGAGCCCCACGTTTCCCTGAACTGGGATGCACTGCTTTCTTCTCTTCCTCATCAGTGTCTAGGTCCACTCTTACAATTCTTATCTTTTTTGCACCTCTCCACATCCCACAACCAAAACCCCATAATCAAAGAAGCAAACCTGCAAAGATGATGCTGGGAGAGGGCAACGCACACACATACGCTGATGAGTCAACACAGGCTGTGAGTTCCAAACAAATGGTGAGTGTGAGTGATTCAAATAAAGAATGTAAATATGTAATGTTTGGAAGTCTATTGACCAAATTGTTAATAGTATTTATGTCTATGGGAAGATAATAAGATCTTTAGCTTTCAGCACTACTAATTGCTATTTTGAATTTTCAGTGTGTATATTTCTTTTACAATTTTTTTAAGGCTTCCCAGGTGGCTCAGATGGTAAAGAATCCGCCTGCAAGGTAGGAGACCTGGGTTCGATCCCTGGGTTGGGAATATTTCCTGGAAAAGGGAATGGCTACCCATTTCGGTATTCTTACTTGGGGAATTCCACAGAGGAGCCTGGCAGGCTACAGTAGGGCTTTCAGCACAACTGATTGCTATTTTGAATTTTCAATATGTATATTTATTTTACAATTTTTTTTAAAGCAAGTATTTATAATTTATATTATCCTGATGAACCAAAGCAAGGATCCTGAAGTGGGGAGAAGGTGGGGCCCAGGTGTCCCTGGCCCTGCATGACTGATTCGCAGGGAAGCATATGGGGCCCAGCTGAGCACCCAGTATGAGAGCAGCAGGCACCTGTAGCAACTAGCTACACCGCTTGATCCCTTGAGGGGCTGCTGTATCTTGTTCCCTAGAATCAGTTCAGGGCTCCTGGCACATTTCAAAGTCTTTGGCTCCTTCTTCTGGACAACCTCTGCATAGCAACCATTTTCCTCGGTGAAAGCAAGATCCGTGTTTCTGTTATACAGAGACAGAAATCAAACACTGAATAATTGATAGCAGTCCTGGTTGTGATACCCTTAGAAATGATTGCTTAATTCTCCAGGAGACAAACTCCATGATTAGGAGTCTGAGTGCCTGTAGTGCAGAATGTTTCCTTTGACTACATCCTTCTCTCCATGGAGGTTCAGAGAGCTACTGGTAAAGAACCTGTCTGCCAGTGCCGGAGACATAAGAGATTCAAGATCCATCCTAGGGTTGGGAAGATCCCCAGGAGGAGGTCTTGGCAACCCATTCCAGTATTCTTTTCTGGAGAATCCCATGGACAGAGGAGCTTGGGGGGCTACAGTCCATAGGGTCGCAAAGAGTTGAACAGGACTGAAGCAACTTAGCATACATGCACTCCAGCAAGAGATTAAAACATTTTTAAACCAGTCTTTCTAATTATTATCATGCTATTAAGCTTCAGTCCCAAATTTGAAACCTCATAGCCATGTTTCCTCTTTGCCTACAAGGATGGACAAAAGCTACCTGTCCTCACAAGTGTTCACACAGCCCAAACTATCACCTGTGTTGGGGCAGTGACACTGTGGTGATGCCCATATCAGGCCACAGTGGAATCCATCAGAGCACTAAGCCTGGGGAATGTGGAAGATTGAGTCATGACCCAGAGGCATCGTAATCCTTGGGACGTGTGACTTTGTTATCTCAGGGGGGCAGGCATGATTAAGGTAAGGATCTTGTAGGGACTTGACCCTGCAGTACCTGGATTAGCCCCATGCAGTCATCAGAGTCCTAATATGAGGAGACAGAGCAGGAGCTGGCTACAGACACAGGGAGTGACATGACAGAAGGCGAGCAACAGGGAGAAAGAGGTTTGAAGATGCTGTGCTGCTGACCTTGAATGGGGAAAGGGGGCCATGGACAAAGAATGTGGGTGGGCTCTGGCGACTGGAGAGGGCAAGGGACAGGTTGCCCCCTACAGCCTCCAGAGAGAGCACAGCCCTGCCAGCCCATTGTAGACTCTGACCTCCACACTGTAAGACAATACATTTTTATGGTTTTAAGCCACTGGATTTGTGGTAATTTGTCACAGCAGCAATCAGAAACTAACACAGGTATGAAAGGGTTAAATGATGGACTCTCTGTTCAGTGAGGGGAGGAAGGCAGCGGTCTTACCTTCTCCCCTCCTCAGGGTATCTCCTTGTAAGCAGGAGGCTCAGTAAGAGACTGACATCTCAATGTTATAGCTCCAAGGTCAAAGGCTTGTGACCCCTGGAACTGTAAACACATGCACCTCCAAAATTAACTCCTGAGGTGTGCCAGAGACATCCCAGAGGCAGCCACTTGTCTCTCAAGGAGATAAGAAAAGCTTTAATTGTTCTACTTTCCCATACACGCTTAGATGAAAGTCTCATCCAACTTTGCAGTCTATTCATGCTTGCTCTGTAATAAACCCTCTGCCTCAATTGGTTTCTCTCTCCTCAGCTCTGTTTTTCTGTTTCTGTCTCTCTCCCCGCCCCTATACTGTATAGGGGGTGGGTATGTTGTCATTGTCTTTCCCCAGTGAGGCCCCGTGGCCACACTGTGTCCATCATTACTGAAGTCATCCAGGGGCTTCCCAAGGCCGGAGCACCAGGCAACATCAGTTTTGGATGCCCAAGTGACAAGACCATGTTCCCATGGTGAGTGGTGGGAGGTGAGTGCCCTGGGTGTTTCTGCTAGAACTCTGACCTGAGGTCAGGGGAACTTTAGTGCCCTTCCAGGTTCTGCCAGTCAGAGGAGCAGGACCTTGGAGGAATCTACTCCTTTAGGGACCCCAGGTTCCTAAACTGAGAGAGTTGGTCTTTAGCTGGACTCCAGTCTCTGCAGCTTTCAGGTCCTAACAGCATTTGGTCAAGAATGAGAGAGCACCTCTCTCTTGATGCTGGACTGTGCCCCTCGTCATATGGCTCCAATGATCAGACACATCTGTGCAAACAGACCACAGGACAAGCCCAGAGAAGGGAATGAAAGCTGAGGGGGCTGGTTATCACACGTATGCACTGGTTCAGAAAGCCTGGCCTGAAGTGTAGGGGGAGGGTGGCAGGCCCAGGGGCAAGACTAAGAATCCATATGGCTCCAGTCACCCCTGACTTAGACTGATGTGAGGTCGGAGCTGTAGTCCTGCCCACACGCATCTTCACTTGAAGGCTCACCACAGGAAGTTCACTGTTCTTGTCAGTAATTCACCATCAGGTCAGTGTGGCTAACATCAGAGTGAACTTAGAGAAAATATATTAACATCAGCCTGCTGGAATTCTGAAGCTGCAGGAATAAAGTAGAAATATAGTTTCTATTGTCTGTTGGCCATCACAGGCTGGGCACTGTCAACTAAAAAAAGATGTACAACTTGACAGTTGCGAGTTAAGTTTTATTGCGAGTTAAGTTTTATTTGGAGCAAAATGAGGACTGCAGCCCAGGAGGCAGCATCTCAGATAGCTCTGAGAGACTGCTCCTAAGCAGCAGTGGGGGAAAGTCAATATATAAGGTTTTGGTGAAGGGGGAGTTCAATGCCATGAAGCATTCATTTCACAAAAGGTTTTTGTTAGTCATGAGGATCTGATGTCACCATGAAGGAATTTAGTGCTTCTCTAGATATGAGGAGATGCAAAGATTGAGATCATAAAATCTGTTCCTAACACATCCAACTATGTAAAGACCTGTCCCACCAGATTCCCTGGAGCACAGAGTGCCTCACTCCACCCTGAACTCCCTCATGGATTGTTGAAGGTCAACAGCTATAGCAGCATGGTGTTCGATCTCTGTAAAGGCAGATGGCAAATGCCTTTGTTGTTCAGTTGTTACCAATGCTCCTGCTAAGTGCCAATTTGTAGTTGACAGAACCAAGCTGAAGGCAATCATCAGTAGAATGAACTGAAGTGTTTCTCACTGGTCATCATTTTCCTAACATCCCCAAACAGTTACTGAAGTACAACTCAGACACTTCAATTCTAAGATATTCTGAATATATGTGTATGCATAATTGAATCATTGCTGTAAGCCTGAAACCAATATATGGCATCATATTCAGTTCAGTTCAGCTCCGTCGCTCAGTCGTGTCCAACTCTTTGTGACCCCATGAATCACAGCACACCAGGCCTCCCTGTCCATCACCAACTCCCGGAGTTCACTCAAACTCATGTCCATTGAGTTGGTGATGCCATCCAGCCATCTCACTCTCTGTCGTCCCCTTCTCCTCCCGCCCCCAATCCCTCCCAGCATCAGAGTCTTTTCCAGTGAGTCAACTCATCACATGAGGTGGCCAAAGTATTGCAGCTTCAGCTTTAGCATCAGTCCTTCCAATGAACACCCAGGACTGATCTCCTTTAGAATGGACTGGTTGGATCTCCTTGCAGTCCAAGGGACTCTCAAGAGTCTTCTCCAACATCACAGTTCAAACGCATCAATTCTTCGGCGATCAGGCTTCTTCACAGTCCAACTCTCACATCCATACATGACCATTGGAAAAACCATAGCCTTGACTAGATGGACCTTTGTTGGCAAAGCAATGTCTCCGTTTTTAAAATGCTATTTAGGTTGTTCATAACTTTCCTTCCAAGGAGTAAGCGTCTTTTAATTTCATGGCTGCAATCAGCATCTGCAGTGATTTTGGAGCCCCCCAAAATAAAGTCTGACACTGTATCCACTGTTTCCCCATTTATTTTCCATGAAGTGATGGGACTAGATGCCATGATCTTTGTTTTCTGAATGTTGGGCTTCAAGCCA
Source organism: Moschus berezovskii (assembly GCF_049115385.1). Classification (NCBI taxonomy): domain Eukaryota; kingdom Metazoa; phylum Chordata; class Mammalia; order Artiodactyla; family Moschidae; genus Moschus; species Moschus berezovskii. The sequence goes on along the minus strand of NC_142466.1, from coordinate 72,899,219 downwards.
ACTTTTTCACTCTCCTCTTTCGCTTTCATCACAAGGCTTTTTAGTTCCTCTTCACTTTCTGCTATAAGAGTGGTGTCATCTGCATATCTGAGGTTATTGATATTTCTCCTGGCAATCTTGATTCCAGCTTGATCTTCTTCCAGCCCAGCGTTCCTCATGATGTACTCTGCATATAAGTTAAATAAGCAAGGTGACAATATACAACCTTGACATACTCCTTTTCCTATTTGGAACCAGTCTGTTGTTCCATGTTCAGTTCTAACCTTTGCTTCCTGACCTGCATACAGATTTCTCAAGAGGCAGGTCAGGTGGTCTGGTATTCCCATCTCTTTCAGAATTTTCCACAGTTTATTGTGATCCACACAGTCAAAGGCTTTGGCATAGTCAATGAAGCAGAAATAGATGTTTTTCTGGAACTCTCTTGCTTTTTCCATGATCCAGCAGATGTTGGCAATTTGATCTCTGGTTCCTCAGCCTTTTCTAAAACCAGCTTGAACATCTGAAAGTTCACAGTTCACGTATTGCTGAAGCCTAGCTTGGGAATTTTGAGCATGACTTTACTAGCGTGTGAGATGAGTGCAATTGTACGGTAGTTTGAGCATTCTTTGGCATTGCCTTTCTTTGGGATTGGGATGAAGACTGACCTCTTCCAGTCCTGTGGCCACTGCTGAGTTTTCCAAATTTGCTGGCATATTGAGTGCAGCACTTTCACAGCATCATCTTTCAAGACTTGAAATAGCTCAACTGGAATTCCATCACCTCCACTAGCTTTGTTCCTAGTGATGCTTCCTAAGGCCCACTTGACTTTCCATTCCAAGATGTCTGGCTCTAGGTGAGTGATCACACCAGTGTAATTATCTTGGCCGTGAAGATCTTTTTTGTACACTTCTTCTGTGTATTCTTGCCACCTCTTCTTAATATCTTCTGCTTCTGTTAGGTCCCTACCATTTCTGTCCTTTATCAAGCCCATCTTTGCATGAAATGTTCCCTTGGTATCTCTAATTTTCTTGAAGAAATCTCTAGTCTTTCCTAATCTGTTGTTTTCCGCTATTTCTTTGCATTGATCGCTGAGGAAGGCTTTCTTATCTCTCCTTGCTATTCTTTGGAACTCTGCATTCAGATGCTTATATCTTTCCTTTTCTCCTTTGCTTTTCGCTTCTCTTCTTTTCACAGCTATTTTTAAGGCCTCCTCAGACAGCCATTTTGCTTTTTTGCATTTCTTTTCCATGAGGATGGTCTTGGTCCCTGTCTCCTGTACAATGTCATGAACCTCTGTCCAGAGTTCATCAGGCACTCTATCTATCAGATCTACTCCCTTAAATCTATTTCTCACTTCCACTGTATAATCATAAGGGATTTGATTTAGGTCATATCTGAATGGTCTAGTGGTTTTCCCTACTTTCTTCAATTTAAGTCTGAATTTGGCAATAAGGAGTTCATGATCTGAGCCACAGTCAGCTCCTGGTCTTGTTTTTGCTAACTATATAGAGCTTCGCCATCTTTGGCTGCAAAGAATATAATCAGTCTGATTTCGGTGTTGACCATCTGGTGATGTCCATGTGTAGAGTCGTCTTGTGTTGTTGAAAGAGGGTGTTTGCTATGACCAGTGCGTTCTCTTGGCAAAACTCTATTAGCCTTTCCCTTGCTTCATTCCGTGTTCCAAGGTCAAATTTGCCTGTTACTCCAGGTGTTTCTTGACTCCCTACTTTTGCATTCCAGTCTCCTATAATGAAAAGGACATCTTTTTTGGGTGTTAGTTCTAAAACATCTTGTAGGTCTTCATAGAACCATTCAACTTCGGCTTCTTCAGCATTACTGGTTGGGGCGTAGGCTTGGATTATTGTAATATTATTACCTCTTTAAAGGCCCTGTCTCCAAATATAGTCATGTTGGGAGCTGGGCTTCAACATATGGATGGGGGTGGGGTGGGGGGGATGGGCACCAACTGGCTCTTAACAGGGCTACAGAGAATTAAGATGTAGCCCCAAGATTCACATGATTCATAAGAACAATGTTTTCCAATCTAAACTTATTTCCTAATTTTTTGGGTCTGGTTTACCCAACTGGATATCTAGAGAAATGATGGAAATATACATCTTCCTATCATCAAGGCATTCATTAGGTATTTTATAACTGTCTGAAAAGATGAAGGACTGTTGGCTAAGTGCTGGTGGGGTGACTGACTTATAACAGCCTAAGCAGGAGTGCTGAACAAGGGACCCTCTTCGATTCAGCACACTTACCAAAGCCAGAGCTTCCAACTGGCCCTGGAATACATATTTTATCAGAACTATATGTAAATCTCCTCAGTGTGCACAGCCAGCCAGCCACATACCAGAGCACTTTGCCTGCAGTGGTGAGACTTGAGAATTGTACCATGTGAGGAAAGTGGAGAAAGCAAGCAGCTTCCCCACATTTGAAGAGCTGATCTGAGTGGACTGTGTTTACCTCTCTAGAGATCAGGGAGGAGAAAGAACTACATATTTGCAACTGGGAGGCCTGGAACCAAGACAAGGATTCCCCATGTTTAATCAGTTGAAAATTGGGTTGAACAATTGACACTGCTGATTCCCCATTTTCTCACCAATACATGGGACAATACAACCAGAAGCACTGTTTTACTATTTTACACGTCAAATTGAAAACAGTGATCACCCCCTGGGGAGGGAATTGTGATCAAAGATAGTCTAAGGGAGAGCTTCTAATATCAACACTTGGCATTTTTTCAAAGAAAATATACTTATATGTTATTTGTATAATTAAACATGTATATAAAATTCAGGCAGTGGATGAAGACTGTTTTTGATCAGATGAAACCAAGTAATATCTATGAAATTGCCTTTTATAACTTTAAGGCAGAATGTCAGAGAATTATGATGCTAACCTAGCACTGTGATTCCTGGGGACAGCCATGAGAAATCAAAATTTATGATTGCACGTATATGTGCATATACCTACATTCAGTATGAACTGTGTTCATCTACACAACACACAATAAAGATACTCTATAGAAATACACAGATATTGAACCCTGTTTCGATAGACAAATGATGGCAATGATTCTTTAATAAAGGTATGTTGGCTGCATGAATAATTCAACCATATGAGTTTAAAAAATAGTCTACAGTATTTCTGTACACATCTCATTAATATAGAACTAAATCTCTAGGTGATAGAGGGTGTTTGTTTAATTTTTATTTAAATGTAACTGATCTTTAACATAATGTCAATTTCAGATTCAGGACATAGTGATTTGATATTTCTACACATTACAAAATGATCAGCACAATGACTCTAGTTACCATCTGTCACCATGCAAAGACATTACAATATTATCACCTATATTCCCCATGCTATACATTTCACCCCCAAGACTCTCTTATTTTTTAACTGGAAGTTTGTACCTTTTAATCTCCCTCAACAAGTTCACCCTTCCCGTCTATCCACTGGCAACCTACCTATTCATTCTCTGATCTATAATTGTGTTTCTGTTTTGTTATGTGTGTTCTTCTGTTTTGTTTTTAGACTCCAAACATTAGTGAAATCATGGGATGTTTGTGTTTTTCTGTATGACTTATTTCATTGAGCCTAATACCCTCTGGGTCCATCCCTGTTGTTGCAAATGGCATGATTTCATTTTTTTAATGATTGAGTAATGTTCCATTCTCTCTATATACTACTCATCCATTCATATATCAAAGGACACACAGACTGCTTCCATATCTTGGCTATTGTAAATAATTCTGCAACAAATAAGGGTACATATATTTTTGAAATAGTGTTTTGTTTCCTTTGGAAAAATACACAGATGTGGAATCCCTGGATTATATGTTGTTGTTATTGTTGTTCAGTCACTAACCTGTGTCCAACGCTTTGCTACTCCATGAACTGCAGCATACCAGGCTTACCCGTCCTTTACTATCTTCCTGAGTTTGTTCAAACTCATGTCCATTGGGTCAGTGATGCCATCCAACCGTCTCATCCTCCGTTGCCCTTTCTCCTCTTGCCCTCAGTGTTTCCCAACATCATGACATTTTCAATGAGTTGGCTCATCACATTAGGTGGAGCTTCAGCTTCATCATCAGTCCTTCCAGTGAATATTAAAGGTTGATTCCCTTTAGGATTGATTGGAATGATCTCCTTGAAGTACTAGTGGCTCTCAAGAGTCTTCTCCAGCACCACAGTTTGAAAGCATCAATTCTTCAGTGCTCAGCCTTCTTTATGATCCACCTCTCACATCCATACATGATTACTGGAAAAACCATAGATTTGACTACATGGACCTTTGTTGACAAAGTGATGTCTCTGCATTTTAATACACTATCTAGATTATATAGTAGTTTTATTTTTAATTTTTTGAGGAATCTTCATGCTGTTTTCCACAGCGGCCCCATGAATTTACATTCCCACCAACAGTGCACAAGTGTTCCGTCTTCTCTATATTTTGCCAACATGCTATATGTTGTCTTTTTGATAAACCCATTTTGACAGGTGTGAGGTGACATCTCTTTGTGACATTTTGATATAGTGATGCTAAGAATTTTTCATTTGCCTTTTGGCCATCTGTATGTCTTCTTTGGGAAAATGCCTATTCAGGTTCTCTGTCCACTTTTTATTTTGGTTGTCTGCTTTCTGATTGTAAGTTGTAGAAGTTTTTTTTTTTTTTTTTGGACGTTAATCCATTATCAGATACAGTGTGTGGGCATATCTTCCCCCAGCCAAAAGTTGGGCTTTTCAGTTTGCTTATAGTTTTCTTTACTGTGTAAAGGTCACTGTGGTTTCAGGTCTTTTAGTAAAGTCTTTAATCCATATTGAGTTTATTTTTCAACATAGCATGAGAAAGTAGTACAGTTCTTTTCTTATAGATGTAACTGTCCAGTTTTCTCAACGTTGTTCATTGAAGTGGGACTCTTTTCCCATTTGTTTGTTCTTCCCTCCTTTGTCATAATTAATTGATCATATAAGGGTGGATTCACTTCTGGGCTCTTTATTCTGTTCCACTGATCTACATCTCTGTTTTTGTTCCAGCACCATGCAGTTTTGATTACTGCAGCTTTATAGTATAATCTGAAATCAGTGAATGTGATGTCTCCAGCTTTGTTCTTCTTTCTCAAGATTGCTTTGACAAATTTGACAACCTAGAATAATAAATTTCTAGATACATACATTTTACCAATATTGAATCTTAAAGAAACAGAAAACCTAAACAGACTCATTACCACTAAAGAAACTGAATCAGGAATCTAAAAAGAAAAGTTCTGAACCAGGCAACTTTACCTGATGAACTCATCAAATTTTCACAGACAAATTAATACCAATCTTTTATAAACTTATTAAAAAATAAAAAAGGGATAACTTCCAAATTTATATTATAAGGCTAGCATCACCCTTTCACCAAAAAGAGACAAGGACACAAGAAGAAAAAATACAAACTAATATCACTGATAAACATAGATGTAAAACTCCTCAACAAGATATTCACAAGCAAATTCAGCACTACAATTAAAGGCTCATACACCATGATCAGTTGAGATTTATTTCAGGAGTGCAAGAATGGTACAACATCAGGAAATCAGTGTATGTGACTTAAAAACATTGTAAATATAGGGTAAAAACACATGATCATCGCAGCAAATGTAGAAAAAACATTTGACAAAACTCAGTATGCATTTATTATTTAAAAATCCAATAAAGTGAGCAGGTGGGAAAATAACACGATGAAATAAAGCCAGAAATTATAGAAAGCCTTTTTCTCTTATCACAACAGTATGAAAGTAAAAGTAAATTGCAGAAAGAAAATGGCAAAAAGCAGGAGGGACTAAATATGTTACCAAAAAAAAAAAAATTCTCCAAGCCAGGCTTCAGCAATATGTGAACCATGAACTTCCAGATGTTCAAGCTGGTTTTTGAAAAGGCAGAGAAACCAGAGATCAAATTGCCAACATCCTCTGGATCATGGAAAATGCAAGAGAGTTCCAGAAAAACATCTATTTCTGCTCCGTTGACTATGCCAAAGCTTTTGACCCTGTGGATCACAATCAACTGTGGAAAATTCTGAAAGAGATGGGAATACCAGACCACCTGACCTGACTCTTGAGAAACCTGTATGCAGGTCAGGAAGCAAGAGTTAGAACTGGACATGGAACAACAGACTGGTTCCAAATAGGAAAAGGAGTACGTCAAGCCTGTATATTGTCACCCTGCTTATTTATGCAGAGTACATCATGAGGAATGCTGGGCTGGAAGAAGCACAAGCTGGAATCAAGATTGCTAGGAGAAATATCAATAACCTCAGATATGCAGATGACATTACCCTTATGGCAGAAAGTGAAGAAGAACTAAAGAGCCTCTTGATGAAAGTGAAAGAGGAGAGTGAAAAGGTTGGCTTGAAGCTCAGTTCAGTTCAGTTCAGTTCAGTCGCTCAGTCGTGTCCGACTCTCCGCGACCCCATGAATCACAGCACGCCAGGCCTCCCTGTCCATCACCAACTCCCGGAGTACACTCAAACTCATGTCCACAGAGTCGGTGATGCCATCCAGCCATTTCATTCTTGGTCGTCCCCTTCTCCTCCCGCCCCCAACCTTTCCCAGCATCAGAGTCTTTTCCAGTGAGTCAACTCGTCGCATGAGGTGGCCAAAGTATTGCAGTTTCAGCTTTAGCCTCAGTCCCTCCAATGAACATCCAGGATTGATCTCCTTTAGAATAGACTGGTTGGATCTCCTTGCAGTATAAGGGATTCTCAAGAGTCTTCTCCAACACCACAGTTCAAAAGCATCAATTCTTCGGCGATCAGCCTTCTTCACAGTCCAACTCTCACATCCATACATGAACACGGGAAAAACCATTGCCTTGACTAGACGGACCTTGGTTGGCAAAGTAATGTCTCTGCTTTTTAATATACTATCAAGGTTGGTCATAACTTTCCTTCCAAGGAGTAAGCGTCTTTTAATTTCATGGCTGCAATCAGCATCTGCAGTGATTTTGGAGCCCAAAAAAATAAAGTCTGACACTGTTTCCACTGTTTTTCCATCTATTTCCCATGAAGTGATGGGACCAGATGCCATGATCTTTGTTTTCTGAATGTTGAGCTTCAAGCCAACCTTTTCACTCTCCTCTTTCACTTTCATCAAGAGGCTTTTGAGTTCCTCTTCACTTTCTGCCATAAGGGTAGTGTCATCTGCGTATCTGAGGTTATTGATATTTCTCCCAGCAATCTTGATTCCAGCTTGTGCTTCTTCCAGCCCAGCGTTCCTCATGATGTACTCTGCATATAAGTTAAATAAGCAAGGTGACAATATACAGCCTTGACGTACACCTTTTCCTATTTGGAACCAGTCTGTTGTTCCATGTCCAGTTCTAACTCTTGCTTCCTGACCTGCATACAGCATTCAGAAAACTAAGATCATGGCATCTGGTCCCATCACTTCATGGCAAATAGATGGGGAAACAGTGGAAACCATGTCAGATTTTATTTTTGGGGGGCTCCAAAATCACTGCGGATGCTGATTGCAGCCATGAAATTAAAAGACACTTACTCCTTGGAAGGAAAGTTATGACCAACCTAGATAGCATATTAAAAAGCAGAGACATTGCTTTGCCAACAAAGGTCCAACTAGTCAAGGCTATGGTTTTTCCCGTGGTCATGTATGGATGTGAGAGTTGGACTGTGAAGAAAGCTGATCGCCGAAGAATTGATGCTTTTGAACTGTGGTGCTGGAGAAGACTCTTGAGAGTCCCTTGGACTGCAAGGAGATCCAACCAGTCCATTCTAAAGGAGATCAGTCCTGAGTGTTCATTGGAAGGACTGATGCTAAAGTTGAAACTCCAATGCTTTGGCCACCTCATGCGACTAGTTGACTCACTGGAAAAGACTCTGATGCTGGGAGGGATTGGGGGCAGGAGGAGAAGGGGACGACAGAGGATGAGATGGCTGGATGGCATCACTGACTCGATGGACATGAGTTTGAGTGAACTCCAGGAGTTGGTGATAGACAGGGAGGCCTGACGTGCTATGATTCATGGGGTCACAAAGATTCGGACACGACTGAGCGACTGAGCTGATCTGAACCGAACTGAAACCAAGATAATAATGCTGAGCACTAAGTCAGTTTCAGACAGTGGGGAACTGGCTGGGCTGGAGCTGATATTCGACCCATCTGTTATGCAGATATGGTATGTGTTGGAATCCCCTGGTTAGAGGTCTAAGGACAACCAGGAGCGGCAGGGAAACACTTAACTCCAGAAATAAGATGTAGGAAGGCCTGGCCCCCAAGGCACAGCCAGCCTGAAGCCACTGCTATTGGGAGGAAAATAAGACCTTAGGACCAGTGAAGTGGCTACTAGTGCAGCTGAACTGCCTGAGCTCCCCTGATCTTCTGGAGAATGTGTGTGGACCACATGGTGTCTCAGTAGCTCACTGACTCCAGGGCCCTGAGCATTCTTGCCTGCGGATCCATACCAGAGGTTCATCACCAAGCCAGGGAAGTCAGGCAGGAAAGTTAGTCTTCACTGTCAACTACAAATTGGCACTTACCAAGAGCATTGCCAGTGACTGAACAACAAAGGCATTTTCCATCTACCTCTATGGAGATTGAATCCCATGCTGTTGACCTTCAACAACCCCTGAGGGAGTTCAGGGTGGAGTGAGGCACTCTGTGCTCCAGGGAATCTGGTGGGACAGGTCTTTAGACAGTTGGATGTTTTCAGGAACAGATTTTATGATCTCAATCCTTGAATCTCCTCATCTAGAGAAGCACTAAATCCCTTCATGGTGATATCAGATCCTCATGACTAACAAAAAGCCTTTTGTAAAATGAGTGCTTCATGGCATTGAACTCCCCCTTCACCAAAACCTTATATATTGTCTTTCCCCCACTGCCTCTTTGGAGCCATCTCTCAGAGCTATGTGAGATGCTGCCTCCCAGGCTGCAGTCCTTATTTTGCCCCAAATAAAACTTAACTCACAGCTCTCAAGTTGTACATCTTTTTTAGTCGACAACAGTGATGAGAGAGTAACAGGCAGGAAGGCCAGAGGTCCCCAAGCGGCAGGAGGAAACAAATCACAAGTGGCAGATGTTTTTCCCTTCTCTACATGAAATTAAGAGGTTTTTTGTTTTGCTTTATTTTTTAATTCTCTGTTGACAACAGCTGGTTCTGACTTGAGCTAACCAATGAGTTTCTTTTATGTTAATAAAACTATGTATTTGCTTTGGAATTTGCCTTTCTTCACCTGACTTCCCTGGTGGCTCCATGGTAAAGCATCTGCCTATACTGCAAGAGACCTGGGTTTGATCCCTGGGTCAGGAAGATCTCTTGGAGAGGGAAATAGCAACCCAATCCAGTACTCTTGCCTGGAAAATCCCATGGACAGAGGAGCCTGGTAGGCTGCAGTCCATGGGGTCACAAAGAGCCAGACAAAACTAGCCACTTCACTTCACTTTCTTCAAAATAGTTTTTCCTAAGACTAACTTTTTTCTTTTCTTAAACCTTGGGTTGATAATGGCTCAACAAACCAGTATTCCTGTCAATTGTTTTATGGCCAGGGGATGACACACCTCTTGCCATCCTATCTCAAAAGTGCATATTGTGGGAGAGGGGCCTGGTGAAACTCCCTCAGCCTTGAGGTGTCTCTCTTATCTAATTAAATAGCTTTCTAACATACATAAAACACCTTGCTAAAAACTAATAAGGGGGCACTCTTTCTGTCCCTTTCTGATGTCTATGTCAGAACCTTTCCCTATCTCTATTATACTTTAATAAAACTTCACTACACAAAGAGCTCCAAGTAGTCAAGCCTCGTCTTTGACCCCAGATCAAAATCCTCTCCTCCCGAGGTCACAAATTCAGTGTAACTGACAAATAATTAATCTCAAAAATATACAAGCAGCTCATGCAGCTCAACTCCAGAAAAGTAAACGACCTAATCAAAAAATGGGCCAAAGAACTAAACAGACATTTCTCCAAAGAAGACATACAGATGGCTAACAAACACATGAAAAGATGCTCAAACTCACTCTATCAGAGAAATGCAAATCAGAAGGTACCATCTCATGCCAGTAGAATGGCTGCTATCAAAAAGTCTAAAAACAATAAATGCTGGAGAGTGTTCAGAGAAAAGGGAACCCTCTTACACTGTTGGTGGGAATGTAAACTAGTACAACCACTATGGAGAACAGTGTGGAGATTCCTTCAGTTGAGTTGAGTTGAGTTCAGTTCAGTTCAGTTGCTCAGTCGTGTCCGACTCTCCACGACCCCATGAATCACAGCACACCAGGCCTCCCTGTCCATCACCAACTCCCGGAGTTCACTCAAACTCATGTCCATCGAGTCGGTGATGCCATCCAGCCATCTCATTCTCTGTCGTCCCCTTCTCCTCCCGCCCCCAACCTTTCCCAGCATCAGAGTCTTTTCCAGTGAGTCAACTCATCGCATGAGGTGGCCAAAGTACTGCAGTTTCAGCTTTAGCATCAGTCCTTCCAATGAACACCCAGGATTGATCTCCTTTAGAATGGACTGGTTGGATCTCCTTGCAGTCCAAGGGACTCTCAAGAGTCTTCTCCAACACCACAGTTCAAAAGTATCAATTCTTCGGCGATCAGCTTTCTTCACAGTCCAACTCTCACATCCATACATGACCACTGGAAAAACCATAGCCTTGACTAGACGGACCTTGGTTGGCAAAGTAATGTCTCTGCTTTTTAATATACTATCAAGGTTGGTCATAACTTTCCTTCCAAAGAGTAAGTGTCTTTTAATTTCATGGCTGCAATCAGCATCCACAGTGATTTTGGAGCCCCAAAAAATAAAGTCTGACACTGTTTCCACTGTTTCCCCATCTATTTCCCATGAAGTGATGGGACCAGATGCCATGATCTTAGTTTTCTGAATGTTGAGCTTCAAGCCAACCTTTTCACTCTCCTCTTTCACTTTCATCAAGAGGCTTTTGAGTTCCTCTTCACTTTCTGCCATAAGGGTGGTGTCATCTGCATATCTGAGGTTATTGATATTTCTCCTAGCAATCTTAATTCCAGCTTGTGCTTCTTCCAGCCCAGCATTCCTCATGATGTACTCTGCATAAATAAGCAGGGTGACAATATACAGCCTTGACGTACACCTTTTCCTATTTGGAACCAGTCTGTTGTTCCATGTACAGTTCTAACTGTTACTTCCTGACCTGCATACAGGTTTCTCAAGAGGCAGGTCAGGTGGTCTGGTATTCCCATCTCTTTCAGAATTTTCCACAGTTGATTGTGATCCACAGGGTCAAAAGCTTTGGCATAGTCAACGGAGCAGAAATAGATGTTTTTCTGGAACTCTCTTGCATTTTCCATGATCCAGAGGATGTTGGCAATTTGATCTCTGGTGCCTCTGCCTTTTCTAACACCTGCTTGAACATCTGGGAGGTTCCTTAAAAAACTGAAAATAGAATGGCCATATGACCCAGCAATCCTACTGCTGGACATGCACACCAAGGAAACCAGAATTGAAAGAGACACGTGTACCGGAATGTTCATCGCAGCACTGTTTACAATAGCCAGGACATGGAAGCAACCTAGGTGTCCATCAGCAGATGAATGGATAAGAAAACTGTGGTACATATACACAATGGAATATTACTCAGCTATTAAAAAGATTGCATTTGAATCAGTTCTAATGAGGTGGATGAAACTGGAGCCTATTATACAGAGTGAAGTAAGTCAGAAAGAAAAACAACAATACAGTATAATAATGCATATATATGGAATTTAGAAAGATGGTAACAATGACCCTATATGCGAGACAGGAAAAGAGACACAGATGTAAAGAACAGACTTTTGGACTCTGTGGGAGAAGGCGAGGGTGGGATGATTTGAGAGTATAGCATTGAAACATGTATAGTACCGTATGTGAACTAGCTCACCAGTCCAGGCTCGATGCATGAGACAGGGCACTCAGGGACTGTACACTGGAACAACCCTGAGGGAAGGGATGGGGAGGGAGTTGGGAGGGGAGCGTTCAGGATGGGGGACACATGTACACTCATGGCTGATTCATGGGAATGTATGGCAAAAACCACTACAATACTGTAAAGTAATTAGCCTCCAATTAAAATTATTTTTTAAAAAAATCCAGTCTAACACATGGCTCGCTGCAGCAACCCTTCAGTGACAAGCCTACCTCCCACCTCTTTCTCCTGTCAACCCTATCCTCTTCCCAGAGGAAACCAGGGTTATCTGTTTTATTAAAGTCCTTCCATTGATGTGATTTGCAACTAAAAATGAATACAATCTATTTTCATTATTACAACTGTCTTCAGTTTTTCTTCTGGTTGAATATTCATGTGAAAGTGAAAGGAAGAGTTACTCAGTCATTTCTGACTCTTTGTGACCCCATGGACACAGTCCATGGAATTCTCTAAGCCAGAATACTGCAGTGGGTAGACTTTCCCTTTTCCGGGGGACCCTCCCAACCCAGGGATCAAATCCAGATCTCCAACACTGCAGGTGGATGGATTCTTTACCAGTTCAACCACAGGGGAAGCCCAAGAATACTGGAGTGTGTAGCATATATGTTTCAATATATCTGAGTGTATTTCCAATGATTGTCTTTGTACTGATATCATGGCTTTACTGTTCCTGGACTAGATTCCTAGAAAAAAAAATTTCTACCATCTCATAAATTTCAAAGTACCTGAAAGTACAGGGTGGACAGAACTAGCAAATAAAAAAAGCAAATGCTTAACTGAACTTAATTTTTTAATTTCACAGAAACGATGAATTAATTTTTAGTATAACTGTGTCCTATGCAATATTTGGGAATAGTTTTACTGCAAGTTCTTTCTCTGATTATATGAGATTTACAGTTACCTCAAAATAGACATTTAGTCTGGCAACACATTCAAGGAAAGTATAACATGCTAAGCCATTAACAGTTACTCATCTTTTGAGAAAGAGAACAGGCAGTCAATAGACAGAAGTGTATACCTTGTGTCCAACACAAAACACAATTGCAAACATGTACAAACCCTTTAGACTCTTTGGAGGAAATTGATTTGGAAGAGCCATTATATAGCATTCAATGTTTAGACTTTTAGTAAGGCTAAGGCAGAAGTAAGGAAGAATAAAGCAGAAAATCTTCTCTTTCCTTGTGTTAAAGGGACTAAATATCCTAGAGCCCTGGTTTTTCTATGTTTTAAAAATCCACTACCCATGAAATGGATGTATGACTTCAGACAACGTCAAGAGTTTATCTACCAATAGCCATTGAGCAAAGAATGTTCAAACTACTGCACAATTGCACTCTGCTCACATGCTAGTAAAGTAATGCTCAAAATTCTCCAAGCCAGGCTTCAGCAATACGTGAACCGTGAACTTCCAGATGTTCAAGCTGGTTTTAGAAAAGGCAAAGGAACCAGAGATCAAATTGCCAACATCCATTGCATCAACGAAAAAGGAAGAGAGTTCCAGAAAAAAATTGGTTTCTGCTTTATTGACTATGCCAAAGCCTTTGACTGTGTGAATCACAATAATCTGTGGAAAATTCAGAAAGAGATGGGAATACCAGAACACTTGACCTGTCTCTTGAGAAACCTTGCAGGTCAGGAAGCAACAGTTCTAATTGGACATGGAAGAGCAGACTGGTTCCAAATAGGAAAAGGAGTACGTCAAGGCTATATATTGTCACCCTGCTAATGACTTATATGCAGAGTACATCATGAGGAATGCTGGGCTGGAAGAAGCACAAGCTGGAATCAAGATTGCAAGGAGAAATATCAATAACCTCAGATATGCAGACGACACCACCCTTATGGCAGAAAGTGAAGAAGAACTGAAGAGCCTCTTGATGAAAGTGAAAGAGGAGAGTGAAAAAGTTGGCTTAAAGCTCAACATTCAGAAAACTAAGATCATGGCATCTGGTCCCATCACTTTATGCCAAATAGATGGAGAAACAGTGGAAGCAGTGTCAGACTTTATTTTGGGGGGCTCCAAAATCACTGCAGATGGTGATTGCAACCATGAAATTAAAAGACGCTTACTCCTTTGGAGGAAAGTTATGACCAACCTAGAGAGCATATTAAAAAGCAGAGACACTATGTTGCCAACAAAGGTCCAACTAGTCAAGGCTATGGTTTATCCAGTGGTCATGTATGGATGTGAAAGTTGGACTGTGAAGAAAGCTGATCGCTGAAGAATTGATGCTTTTGAACTGTGGTGTTGGAGAAGACTCTTGAGAGTCCCTTGGACTGCAAGGAGATCCAACCAGTCCATTCTAAAGGAGATCAGTCCTGGGTGTTCATTGGAAGGACTGATGCTAAAGCTGAAACTGCAATACTTTGACCACCTCATGTGAAGACTTGACTCACTGGAAAATACCCTGATGCTGGGAGGGATTGGGAGCAGGAGGAGAAGGGGATGACAGAGGATGGGATGGCTGGATGGCATCACCGGCTGGATGGCATCACCGACTCTGTGGACATGAGTTTGAGTGAACTCCGGGAGTTGGTGATGGACAGGGAGGCCTGGCGTGCTGTGATTCATGGGGTCGCGGAGAGTCGGACACGACTGTGTGACTGAACTAAACTGAACTGAACTGAATGGTAGATTTTCATATGTGCAAGGGCAATGTTAGGAAAAGTACTGGTGTGTATTAGTTTGGGTGTACAGTCTATTGGAAAAGACTCTGATGCTGGGAAAGGTTGGGGGCGGGAGGAGAAGGGGACGACAGAGAATGAGATGGCTGGATGGCATCACCAACTCTATGGACATGAGTTTGAGTGAACTCTGGGAGTTGGTGATGGACAGGGAGGCCTGGCGTGCTGTGATTCATGGGGTCGCAAAGAGTTGGACACGACTGAGCGACTGAACTGAACAGTCTATTTTGTGTACTTGAGGAATGTCAGATGATCATTTGTGTACTGAGGGTATCATTTGTGCCTAGTGCTTGTTGTATGGGTCTGTGGGTTTTGTGTGTGTGGATTTTTATGAGTTGTCTATGTATATTTTTCTATGTAGGGGGAAAGTCTGTGGCTATTTTATAGGGCTGGTAGATGTTGTTTATGGTAGTGTTTATATGATTCTATATTCTTCAAGATGAAAGAATTAATTCTGTGTGAGAATTTGGGAATGTGGGGTAAGCATATGCAGGTAGTGTGTTAAGTGTGTTTGAAACAAAGAGTATATATAATTATATGTTTGCATATTTGTAGTGTAGTGGGTAATTATGGTTATATTTGGGGCTTATGGAGAGTTTTGTGTATAATGAATTTATGTGTGTATTCAAGAAGCATGGCCATTTGGAGGAATATTTGCTAGTGCTTTGGATTTCTGTTAGGCTTATATAGTTTGAGAAGTGAGTATGTGTGTATCTGATGAGAAGGTGAGGTTCCAGGTTTATACAGGGGAGTTGACAAATTAATTTATATATATTAGAAATATGTGATATGGTTATTTGTTAGTATATGTAGATTTATGAGCTGGTGCCTACTAGCCAGGGGTCATTTGGTATATGGAAGTTATTTCATAAGTGGTTTCCTGGAGATATTTCTGTGTGTCTTACTTGTGTATACTGATTTGTATGTGTCCATCATAGGTGCATGAATTATGAGTGTTCATAATGTATGGAGTGTTAGAAGTATTCAAGTGTATTTCTTTGGAGACTGCTAGGGTTTTTATACATGTGCATTGTAGTAGGTTAATATATTTGTATATTCAGGATGAGGATAGATATACCTATATAGTGTCCTTCTATTTATATGTTGGGAGAGAGGTGAGGAAGTTGTATTCTGGAGAGATAGCATAATGTACCTCCAGCACTCTTGCCTGGAGAATCCCCATGGACAAAGGAGCCTGGTGGGCTATACTCAATGGGGTCACAAAGAGTCAGACACGACTGAGCAGCTAAGCACAGCATTTTATTCATTATATTGATTAAGAATGGTGTATTTTTCTTAATATCTTTTTTGGGTAGTTCATTGCTTTTATATAATGACTTCTATATGCTTATTTTATATCCTGAAACTTTACTAAATTAATTTATGAGTTTTAATGGTTTTTGTTACTGTAGTCACTGTTGTATATGATCATGTCATTTGCAAATGGAGTTAATTTGACTTCTTCCTTTCTGATTTTAATGCATTTTATTTCTTCTTCTTGCCTAAGTCCTCTTTTAGGACTTTCACTGCTGTGTTGAATAAAGGTGGTGGGTGTGGACATTTTTCCCTTTTTCCTGATATTAGAGCGAAAGCTTTCAGTTTTTCACAGTTGAGTAATATGTTTGCTATGGTTTTTTTCATATATGCCATTATTGTGTTGAGGTACAATCCTCCTATACCCAATTTACTGAGAGTTTTTATCATGAAAGAATGATGAATTTTGTCAAATGCTTTTCTGCATCTATTCAGATGATCATGTAGTTTTTCCCCTTCATTTTGTTAATGTAATATGTTGATTGATTTGTGTATTTGGAATCATCCTTGCATCCCATGAATTAATCATGGGGTATGACCCTTTTAATTTATTCTTGAATTAGCTTTGCTAATATTTTGTTGAGGATTTTTGAATCTGTGCTCATTCCAGATATTGACCTATAATCTTCCTGTAATGTCTTTTTCTGACTTTCGTATCAAGGTAATGCTGGCCTTTTAAATTTAATTTGAAAGTGTTCCCTCCTCTCCAGTTTTTTTGGATGCATTTGAAAAGGATTGGTATTCTTTAAATGCTTGGTAAGAAAGGTCAGTCTTCATTCCAATCCCAAAGAAAGGGAATGCCAAAGATTGCTCAAACTACCGCACAATTGCACTCATCTCACACGCTAGTAAAGTCATGCTCAAAATTCTCCAAGCCAAGCTTCAGCAATATGTGAACCGTGAACTCCCAGATGTTCAAGCAGGTTTTAGAAAAGGCAGAGGCACCAGAGATCAAATCGCCAATATCTGCTGGATCATGGAGAAAGCAAGAGAGTTCCAGAAAAACATCTATTTCTGCTTCATTGACTATGCCAAAGCCTTTGACTGTGTGGATCACAATAAACTGTGGAAAATTCTGAAACAGATGGGAATACCAGACCACCTGACCTGCCTCTTGAGAAATCTGTATGCAGGTCAGGAAGCAACAGTCAGAACTGTACATGGAACAACAGACTGGTTCCAAATAGGAAAAGGAGTACGTCAAGGCTGTATATTGTCACCTTGCTTATTTAACTTATATGCAGAGTACAAAATGAGGAATGCTGGGCTGGAAGAAGCACAAGCTGGAATCAAGATTGCTGGGAGAAATATCAATAACCTCAGATATGCAGATGACACTACCCTTATGGCAGAAAGTAAAGAGGAACTCAAAAGCCTCTTGATGAAAGTGAAAGAGGAGAGTGAAAAGGTTGGCTTGAAGCTCAACTTTCAGAAAACAAAGATCATGGCATCTGGTCCCATCACTTCATGGCAGATAGATGGAAAAACAGTGGAAACAGTGTCAGACTTTATTTTTGGGGGCTCCAAAATCACTGCAGATGCTGATTGCAGCCATGAAATTAAAAGACGCTTACTCCTTGGATGGGGTCGCGGAGAGTCGGACACAACTGAGAGACTGAACTGAACTGAACTCCTTGGAAGGAAAGTTATGACCAACCTTGATAGTATATTAAAAAGCAGAGACATTATTTTGCCAACAAAGGTCCGTCTAGTCAAGGCTATGGTTTTTCCCGTGGTCATGTATGGATGTGAGAGTTGGACTGTGAAGAAAGCTGATCGCCGAAGAATTGATGCTTTTGAACTGTGGTGTTGGAGAAGACTCTTGAGAGTCCCTTGTACCGCAAGGAGATCCAACCAGTCCATTCTAAAGGAGATCAATCCTGGGTGTTCATTGGAAGGACTGATGCTAAAGCTGAAACTGCAATACTTTGGCCACCTCATGCGACGAGTTGACTCACTGGAAAAGACTCTGATGCTGGGAAAGGTTGGGGGCGGGCGGAGAAGGGGATGACAGAGAATGAGATGGCTGGATGGCATCACCACCTCGATGGACATGAGTTTGAGTGTACTCCGGGAGTTGGTGATGGACAGGGAGGCCTGGCGTGCTGTGATTCTTGGGGTCACGGAGAGTCAGACATGACTGAGCGACTGAACTGAACTGAAGATTCACCGGTGAGGTCATATGGTCCTGGATTTTCTATATTTTTATATTATTGATTCAATCTCTTTATTTGTTATTGGTCTGTTCAAACTTTCTACTTTGTCTTGGTTCAGTTTTGATAGGTTGTATGTTTCTAGGAATTTATCTGTTTCTTTGAGGTTATCTAATTTGTTGGCGTAATGGTTTATAATAGACTCTAATGATTCTTTTTTATTTCTGAGGCATCATTTGTATTGCCTCCTCTTTCATTTCTGATTTCATTGATTTGTCTTCTCTCTTTTAATCTGGCTTATGATTTTAAAAAAACACTTTAATATTTCTATTATTTTTCTATTCTCTAATTCTTTCTGCTAAATGTGAGATTAGTCATTGTCTATAGTTCCTTGAAGCATAAATTTAATTTGAAATTTTTGTTACTTTCTAATGTATGCATTTATCACTATGAACATCTCCTGTAGTACTGCTTTTGCTTCATCCCATAAATCTTGGTGTGTTGTTTCATTTTAGTTTGTCTCAATATACTTTTTCATTTTCCCTTTGATTTTGTCTTTGACTCAATTTTTTTTTAAAAAAAGTGTTATACAGCATTATAATTAAAATTGGTTTATTTTATATATGAGGGTTAAGAAAATAAATCCTAAGAGTTCTCATCACAACAGAAACACTTTTCTATTTTTACCCATAGGAGATGATGTTCACTAACCTTCTTGTGGTTATCATTTCATGATATATGTAAGCCAAATCATTATGCTATATGTCTTAAAATTAGGCAGTGGTCAATGTCAATTATACCTCAATAAAACCAGAAGGGGGAAAAGAATGTACTGTTTACTTTCCACATATTTCTCAATGTTCCTGTTTTCTTACTCTTGTGATAGGATTTCTTGTTTCATCCTATTGTGGTCAGAAAAGATAACCTGAAATTATTTCAGTCTTTTTAAATTTTTGCTACATGACCAGAAGTGGTATTCCTGGATCACATGGTATTCTAATTTTTTTTTTTTTGAAGAATCTCCATACTATTTTAAATATTGGTTGTACCAATTTACATTCCAAACAGCAGTGCACATGGTTTGTTAAGTGATATCAGATCCACCATGAAGAAACTATCAAAGGGTGTACACTCTGATCCTAAAGAATGCCTGTGAGGTCTATGTGGGGGTCTCTGTATGATGATCTGAAAGGACTCTGGGTGAGATTACTCTGTGTGGGTATATGAGGGGGTCCTGTGTATCGTTAGTGTGGGTAAATGCATGTCTGTCAGAGGGCTTTGTGTGGGGTCAGTGTGGATTTGTGGGACATTCCCAAGTGAGGTTAGTGGAATCCCTGTGTGGGGTCATTGTGGGTCTGTCCATGGGTTCCTGTGCAGGGTCGCTGTGAGTCTGTGGGAGATCCCTGTGTGGAGTTAGTGTGAGTCAGTGGGAGGTCCCTGTCTGGGATGAGTGTGGGTCTCTGGAAGGGCCCTGTGCAAGGTCAGTGTGGGTGTGTAGGAGATTTCTGTATGGGGACACTGTGGGTTTGTCAGGGGTCCCTGTCTGGGGTGAGTGTGGGTCTCTGTGGGTACTCTTCATGAGGGCCCTCCATTGCTGTCCTTTCTGCACTTCACGGCAGGAGAAGGGCAAGGGACTCTTCCACGTCTGGTTTCTTGCTGTTCTGTCAGTGTCCCTTCTGTGTCATTTCTCCAGACAGGCACCTTAGTTTCAGCTCCCCCAAATCAGCACTCACCTCTTGGTGCCTCCGAGAGGACCTGGCAGCAGGCAGGCTCAGGATCCATGCTCTGTGCTCGCCTCTCCTGAACTCTGGAGGTCACTCGATGACCTAGGCCGCCACCCCACCCCCCCCGCAGACCCTGGCTGGGCCCCCACCGCTATGCCCACCATGGGGGATGCGGTGCATAGGCAGGACTAGTCTCCGGGAGAAAGCACAGCACAAGCAGGCCTGTGCCCTCTGCCCCTACCCTGGGCCTGATCCCACATGTGGGGGCCCTGACAGGCATGGAGGCATGGCCATTCCTGCAGGCTCCTATATCAGGGGCCCTTCCAGGAGCAGGTCTCTCCACCATGGGAGTGACTGTGACACAGAGCCCCAAATTGTTCTAGGGGATTGCTTTTGTCTGCCCACTTTCCTGTGTGGACGGGCCCCGGGGAGAAAAGCTGACGACACCCTCATTCTCTACAGGTGACTTCCCATCCGCTCGGTGACACATCCTGTCTGCTGGTCTCTTCCTTCTCCAGGCTCTGGGATGAGTGAGGGTGAGAGCAGGTGAGACTTACTATGACCCCTGCACAGTCCCTGGGCCTGTTGAGTTCCCCACCTGTCCCTTGGGAGCCTCCTTGGGCCACACATGTAGATAGAAATCACAGACCACAAGTCTGTCCCAAGGTCCCTGTCCTGTGAAATCTGATTATTTACATTGTGGAGAAGTGACGCTTCCCTTCTTGAAGGCTCTGCTGCCTCTGGCAGCCTGGCCTTCTGTGGAGAAGCTCAAGGAGTTCTGCCTCTGTCTGAGCTCTTGGAGCTGGAGTAGAGAGGAGACTCTGGGGTGGAGCCACCAAGAGCCACCGGGCCCCTAACTTCTTTCCTCTATTCCTGTAGATGGTGGTGGGATGCCAGGGGCTCCTTGGTCTCTGTGCCATCAATGGGCACTCTGCCCCCTGCCTCCTTCCCCAAATCCCACCCGAGGGGCACAGAGTCCCACCCTCAGACCATGAGGTGATTGAACATTCAGCCATGCCCCTTGTTCATTCACCCAGGGCAGGTAGATGCTCTGGGCTGGGGTGGACTGGCCCTCAAGGGCCTCCATGCTCCCCACCACACATCCTCAGAACTGGGAGTATGTGGTCCTCATCCTCAACTCTGCTCCAGAGCATGAGAAAGACGAGGTAGGGTGACAGGCCTGGCACATCTCATTCCAGCTTCTTCTGGGAGAGGATGGGTTTCCAAGGCAGCTTCATCTAGCCCAACATGACATGAGGACAAGGTTTCTCCCACCTCTCGCTCAGGACCAGCACTGCCCCCAAACGCCCCTCCTTATTCTGATATGTGAATTTGTCTCTGACACTTTCTGAGCCTGAGGGGAACACCCCTCCCCTACAGCCCCACAATTTCCAGATAGAGAGAGAGCAGGAGAAGACAGAGCCAGATCCAAAAAAGGGGGAGGTCTTTAGGTTTAGTTCACCTTGATGTGTTCTGAATGCTAAGATCATGGTAACTGAAGGTACAGTGAAGGAATTGGGGTGAAGGTAAGTATCCACACTGGGGTGTTAACCTCCCTCCATGGCCCTATCCCACCTGGAAGCCAAAGCAGGCTTATGGAAAGAGTAGACCATTATCCACTGCCTTTCCCCCAGCAGGGCACAGACAGAGGCCACCAGCATTCAAAAGAAAAAACATTTATTCCAGGAAGCAAAAATATTTCTGGTAACAAGAAGCTATTAACATGCAGAGGACGTGCTAATATGAGAAAAGAAAAATTGTCTCTGCAAGATAACCTATCAGGAATGCTGTGAAAAGCATGTTCTGATTGACCAAAAGAGGCATATTTCTGGAGGGGACAGCCTAGGATACTTGCACTCTTGAGTCATGATGCCAGGCTCTGCCTGTTAGAAGATCTGGCTCCCTGGGTGAGAAGGACCACTTGCTGTCCCTGGGACTGGTCCACTTACTCTTTTTTGGAGAATAATAGCCCATGGGGGTAACTTGGTAATCAAGCGCTATATCTCTTCTAACTCTTGTTTGCTCTTGGTCGGAGAGAAAACTTCGGTGGCAGTAATGAACACCTAATGAGTCCCGGAATTCTGCTTTGTACCAATTTAACACCAAAGCATGAGGTCCACGGTGAAATACCGTCTTCTTTGTTAGGATCTGTCCAACATGAGCGTCTGAGCCTCAAATAGCCCTGCTGTCCATGGTCAATTTGCTTTTGACTGCCTCTTGGCTCTGGGCTGTGGCTGTTTCAGGTTTGCCTTTTTGCAGGGGCCTTTCTGATTCTTTGTATTTACTGGGGAAATCCACTGTAGGAGATTAATCCTCTTTTTTTTTTTTTTGAAGCGGCTTTCTGAAAGAACTTGTCCCTTCTTCAGGATTAACTGTTGAAACTTGCTTCTTAGGGACTCTGCTGATTCCTTTTTCTGGCCAGAGTGACTAATCGCTCGGACCTGGTAGCCATTCATTCTGCCAATCCTTTTTGATGCTGTCCTAGTTTGGGACTCCTGTATGCCTCTCTCCCTTCAGTGGGGACACACTTCTTGCTCTGGCTCTTACATTTGGGCTCCTGTCTCAGGGCTACCTGCTGCCCCTGTCTGCTCCCGCCACTCAGTGTAACATCATAGAGCGTCTGGGAATTGGACATGGATTTGTCTCCTCTGGACAAGGTTTGGGAACAAGACAAAGATTCCTGAGAGCGGCAAGGAACATATCTGAGTGACAGTCTTTGAGAAGTGTATCTGTGGAACAATCTTGAAGGAGCACACCAGTTTCACAATCTTGAAGGAGCACCCTGCTGGCCCAGGTTCAATTCTGATTCTGCTGGTATGTGAACCCTTGGAACTCAAGCTTTTGAAACTCTGCCTCAAATTTTAGATATTCTGGATTTGAGCAAAAAATTTTGTATTCAATGAAGGGTTTCTATCGGACCTTGGAGATTGTGGACTCTTCAAATTTATATTAATGTGTAGGGATTTGACCCACACACTAGGTTCCAAAGTATCTTTTCCAGCAGGGTCTCCTTTCACAGGCTCTTGTTCTTGTTCCCTGGAAGATGCAGAACATATGTCGAGGTTCACTACTGTCATGATAAGATTCTGGGGAGGCTCGTCCCCAACTTCTTCCTGTGGCTCATTGCTGTACTAGAACTGGGCTCCAAGTTGCCTTTGTCAGCCCCCACGACAGATGCACTGTGCCAAATTCTGGTCACTAAACTGTATGTGGCGGTGTGAAAAGGTGGCTTGCTTTCTGTCCAGTCAGAGGGACCTCTGAGTGCTTATGGACGTCACCAGGTGTGGGTCCTCCCAGAGCCCCCGGGCTTCCTCACTCCCCTGTGAGGGAGTGGGGCGGGGCCTCTCCAGGGAGGGATTTGCCCCTCTTGTTACTACTTTCTCTCTTGCCTGGGGCTGAGGAGGTTTTCCCAAGCCCTTGGTTAATAGGCCTATTGAGGGGTCCCCAGATCCACAGGTGGCCTTCACGGTAGAAACTTGAGCCTTTTTCCACTTCAAGCTAAGTATGAACTTGAGGACCTTGAAGAGTAGGTCCCACTTGAGGGTGACTAGGTCCTCACCCTCAACTTTACTATATGTGTTTCCAGCTCCTGCTGAATATCAGGACTGACGACAACAAACTGAAGGCAGGTGTCCATGGAGGCTTTCCCATCCTGAGAGGAGTGTGGATTTTCTGTCTCCATGGGAGCATGCGTCTCTCCAAGAATGTCTAAAAGAAGACTGTCAGCAAATCTCAGCCTGTACACATTCAGAGGGATCTCACTCTCATGGATCTGCTGTGCCTTCCTCCCTATAAGGACTCCTGAGACTTCTGGACGCTTCCTGCTGAGGCTCAACTCTCTTTCTGACTCAGGTTTCGCTCTGGGATCATTCACTGGAGGGTTGGCGGAGATCAGGAACAGATCTTTTAGGATCCTCCCCACACTCTGCCCTACATCATATTGCAGGTCTGTCCCTGGTGGGATTCATGCTGGGCAATTGGACCTCATCTTCTCTGTGTCCCGGCTGATTTTGCCTAAACCTGCAGAGGGCCTTGGGAATTTATCCTAAGGCTGCATCAGTTTCTGAGATGCTTGAATTCTGCAGAGCAGGCCAAACTGTTGCTGCATGAACCTTTAGGAAAACTGATGCTCCAGTTCCTCCCAAACCTCAGGGCTGGCCAAATCTTCAGGAAGGATGGAGACAGAGCTGTGGGTGACCTGGCTAAAGACTTGCTGAGATTTCTTAACCAAAGAGGGCAACGTTCTTCCTTTTTCTAGTTGCTTTCACCAAAAGTGACATCCCACGTTTTCAATTGCATTTGAGATGAAAGATTGTGACTTATTTGAGACTGTAGGGCAAGATGTTTCACAGGACCCAATCTGGTGTTGAGAAGATGTTCAGACTCGGAGAGAGGGTGATTGATGGATAGTGGTCTTTAACTGTGCCTCAGATGGTGCTTAACACTGGTGCATGTTTGGAGTCAAGGGTTTGGGTTGGGCATGGATCTCCATGTAAGCCTGAGGAGGTGGTGGTGGTTGACATGGGGTCATGGTTAGAGTCAAGGATAGGGGATGGGCTGGGGTCTGTATGAGAGGCCAAGGTGGTTGTGGTTGACATTGAGCCATGGTTATTGTCAAGAGTAGAGGTCGTACCTGGGTATTCATGTGAGCCCAAGGCGGTGGTTGAAACTGGGGCATGGTTGTAGCCAAGGATAGGGATTGGGTCTGGGATTCCATGGGTGCTTCAGGTGGTGATTGACATTGAAACATAGTTGCAGTCAGGTAGGGGTCAGGCCTGCATCTCCATGTAGCCCAAGGTGCTGGTTGAAACTGGAGCATGGCTAGAGTCCAGATTTCAGGTCGGACCTGGATCTCCATTTGAGCTTGAGGTGGTGGTTGATACTGCTGCATGATTGGAGTCAAGGATAGGAATTGAACTGGGTCTCCATTTGAGCCCAAGGTGCTGGTTGAAACTGGGCCATGGCTGGAGTCCAGGTTTGGGATCAGGCCTGTGTCTCCATGTGAGCCAGAGGTGGTGCTTGAAACTGCTGCATGGCTGGAGTCAAGGTTAGTGGTTGAGCCTGAGTCTCCATGTGAACTTGAGGTGGTGGCTGAAAGTGAGGTATGGTTGGAGCTAAGTGTTGGGGGTGGGTGCATGTCTCCATGTGACCAAGAGGTGATACTTGCACCTGGGGCATGGTTGGAGTCTTATTTTGAGGTTCATCCTGGGCTACAGGTTGAGTCAAGTGCTAGGCCAATGTAGTTGTGAAGGTACATTAGATGAAATTTGGATTTGGAATTGTTCAGCCTTAGAATGCTCATTGTTAAGACAGGGCATAACTCAAGAGGGGACCCAGGTACTATGACAGTAGCCACCAGACTCTCACTGTGCAGAATGCGGAGACACCTAAAGACATAACTGCATGTCTTCTGTAGATGGTCCCCCAAAGTGTCAGGATATTGGGGCTTCTTGGGAACAAGCAGCTATTCTGGTTTGCGTTTGATGCTCCAGAAGTTTTGGTGACCCAAGGTGTCCTGCTTGTCACCGAGTGACTTGATCCTCTTCCCCAATGAAGTTAGGTGGTAGCCTGCCTCCTCCTTGTTTTTCTCTTTCCAAATCTTCCCTTCTACCCTCTTGGTGATTACTATCTCCAGATCTTCTGGATCCACGTTGACAAAAGAGATGCTAGCAGCCTCTACCTGCCTATTTGTGGGGTCTCCCCAAAATGAGGCCTCTGGTGGGTGGCTGGGAAGCTGGTCTTGCTTGGATTCTAAATGTGTCAAGGTGGAGAAGCTCCAGGCTTTGGCTGCCTCCTGTCACCATGCCAGGACTGATACAGGATTGCCTGAATGGACAATGCCTGAGATGGCTGGTCTTTACAGGGAGTGTGGAGATGACCTGTGTGGGATGGTGCCCAGTGTGAGTGCCATGGAGTCACCCTGAGTGAGACTCAGCATGGAGCATGATGGTGCTGGCGCAGAGGAGGGTGTTGGAGGTGGAGGGCAGGCTCTCCATGGGTGATTCCATGGGATTCCATGGATGCTTCAGGTGGTGATTGACATTGAAACATAGTTGCAGTCCAGGTAGGGGTCAGGCCTGCATCTCCATGTAGCCCAAGGTGCTGGGTGAAACTGGAACATGGCTGGAGTCCAGATTTCAGGTCGGACCTGGGTCTCCATTTGAGCTTGAGGTAGTGGTTGATACTGCTGCATGATTGGAGTCAAGGGTAGGGATTGAATTTGGTCTCCATTTGAGCTCGAGGTCCTAGTTGAAACTGGGCCATGGCTGGAGTCCAGGTTTGGGATCAGGCCTGTGTCTCCATGTGAGCCAGAGGTGGTGCTTGAAACTGCTGCATGGTTGGAGTCAAGGTTAGTGGTTGAGCCTGAGTCTCCATGTGAACTTGAGGTGGTGGCTGAAAGTGAGGTATGGTTGGAGCTAAGTGTTGGGGGCGGGCGCATGTCTCCATGTGACCAAGAGGTGATACTTGCACCTGGGGCATGGTTGGAGTCTTATTTTGAGGTTCATCCTGGACTACAGGTTGAGTCAAGTGCTAGGCCAATGTAGTTGTGAAGGTACATTAGATGAAATTTGGATTTGGAATTGTTCAGCCTTAGAATGCTCACTGTTAAGATAGACAGGGCATAACTCAAGAGGGGACCCAGGTACTATGACAGTAGCCACCAGACTCTCACTGTGCAGAATGCGGAGACACCAAAAGACATAACTGCATATCTTCTGTAGATGGTCCCCCAAAGTGTCAGGATATTGAGGCTTTTGGGGAACAAGCAGCTATTCTGGTTTGCCTTTGATGCTCCAGAAGTTTTGGTGACCCAAGGTGTCCCGCTTGTCACCAAGTGACTTGATCCTCTTCCCCAATGAAGTTAGGTGGTAACCTGCCTCCTCCTTGTTTTTCTCCTTTCAAATCTTCCCTTCTACCCTCTTGGTGATTACTATCTCCAGATCTTCTGGATCCACGTTGACAAGAGAGGCCACCAGCCTCTACCTGCCTATTTGTGGGGTCTTTCCAAAATGAGGCCTCTGACGGGTGGCTGGGAAGCTGGTCTTGTTTGGATTCTAAATGGGTCAAGGTGGAGAAGCTCCAGGCTTTGGCTGCCTCCTGTCACCATGGCAGGGCTGATACAGGACTGCTTGAATAGACAATGCTTGAGATGGCTGGTCTTTAAGGGGAGTGTGGAGATGACCTGTGTGGGATGGTGCCCAGTGTGAGTGCCATGGAGTCACCCTGAGTGAGATTCAGCATGGAGCCTGATGGTGCTGGCGCAGAGGAGGGTGTTGGAGGTGGAGGGCAGGCTCTCGCATGAGGCGGAGCAAGTCAGGGAAGGGGAAAGAGCAAGTGGCTAGGGTGTAAGGCTATCCAGTGGAAATAAAGGCTCTGCTGTTGGAGAAGCACTCAGGGATGAATGTGAGGGAATGGAAACTGAGGTGACCCAGGTCACTGAGCCTGGAGAAATGGTAGAAGCACAAGGTAGGGGACACTTGGTCAGAAAAGCTGGGGAGATGCGGGTATCTGCCTCTTCCCTGTGTCGTTGGTGGGCTCCAGCAGGAACTGGTTGGCAAGCCTCAGCAGGTGAATCTTTACATGAGAGCTGATCAAAGCTTCCCTTCTCAGGGAACCTCCGTAGGTGTCTGCAGGAGACATGAGGAACAAGCTACTGCCAGGAGACTTGGGGCCACGAGGGCTGGGCAGTCCAGGCAGGGGTGGGCATCTGCATCCCACAGTCTGTCACGGCCCCAGTGCTGACTTCACAATGCTCCTTCTGTCCCTCACCCCAGGAAGTTGGCCATATCCCGCCCCCAGGACTCCCCCTCTCAGCTAAGCCCCAGGCTGCCAGTATCCCTGGGGTCACACCTTAGGCTTTAGGAGGAAGAACCACCTAGAAAACAAAGGGAAGATTCTCTACCTTTCCAGAAGTGAAGTCAGGTCCCGGACCTCTTCCAGTGCTTCCAGACAATCTCTTCAAGCTGAAAATCGGCAGACTGGGTCATGGTGGTGAACATGGGAGCCTAGGGGTCTAAAAGGGAGTTGAGTGCACTGTCATTTTAAGGGTACACCATTGGGAGATTGGAGACCAAGCACCTGTGTCCAAGGCCACATAATCCCTGACAGTGATGGTGAGCTTGTGAAAGGTGTATCATTTACAAAGTGTGTCCATATTCATTACCCTTGATGCCCTCACAGCTTGCCTGTGGGGAGAATGGGCAGGCAAAACTCTGCAGTTGAATCTGAGCAAAGTAAAATCATGTGCTCTACAAGTCCTTGAGGGCTCACCTCCCAATGCAGGTGCTATTTGTCCATAGCACCCCACATGCCCTTTGGTACAGAGCCTTTTCCAGGCCCCTCACAGCTTCATGCTAGTCTCTGGGTAATGTTCTCCTTCCCAGAAGCCTCCCTGGGAGTTCTGTTTCTCAAGGGAGAAGTCCCGCCACTGGTCACTCTCAGAGTCCATGGAGCTGGGTCCTCATGACCAGAAACATGGGGGCTAACCCTGGGGGCACTCATGGCTGGATATCAGAACTCACCTTTCAAAGCTTCATTTCTCTTGATGCTCCTGCTTCTTCCCCTCCACTCCATTCAATGCTGAGAGAGAAAATGAGGACTTAGGATCCAAATCTCAGTCTCTTCTCTCTAAACAAGCATCAGACACCAGCGTCCATATGTGATACGACTTTCTACATTTCACTGACACCTCTGTGATTTTTCTTTCCTTTCACTCATTTTTAAATGGGATGAAATGTTTTGTTTTCCTACTTTGAAAAACATAAAGGGTTTTCAATGTGAGATTCACTCTGGACTTTCTTCACTGTTCTTCTGCTCAAGAAACACACATATTCTCAGGCTATGGGTGAATCTGAGCTCCATCAGACAGTTCTCTGCTTCCTAATACCAGCCTCCCCACTTCCCAGCTCCTGCTCTGAGGCTCTCAGGGCTTCAGTGCTTCCAGCAGGTCAGTCCTGTCTGAGCCACTGTTCACAGCTGCTGAACTAGTGCTCAGGAGTCTGTCCTCTGGCTGAGATTCAACTCAGAATCCAGTCATTGGCCTCTGGTCACTGTGTTTGGGACTTGCTTTGGAGCCACCTACCTACCTGGATACATGGGTTGAGATCTTTAAATAGAAATCCTAGTGTTCACTGTATCTCTGCCCAGCCTGGTTTGTCCCTAGAGGGATATTCATCTATTCTTTTTTTTTATTTTAATTGGAGGCTAATTACTTTATTGTATTGGTTTTGTCATACATTGACATGAATCTGCCCCGGGTGTACATGTGTTCCCCATCTTGAACCCCCCTCTCACCTCCCTCCCCATCCCATCTCTCTGGTTCATCCCAGTACACCAGCCTCTAGCATCCTGTATCATGCATCGAACGTGGACTGGCGATTCGTTTCACATATGATAATATACATGTTTCAATGCCATTCTCCCAAATCATCCCACTCTCGCCCTCTCCCACAAGGGTCTTATTAGTTGTCTAAGAAAAATGAAAATAATAATAGAAAAGAACAGAGAAATATGTGCTTCTGAGGCTGGACCAAGAGTTCCTTACCTTCCTGATGTTTCCATGTTTCCTAGGAGGAGGAAAGGATGGGTTATTCTCAGGTTAGCGAAGGATCAGGAAAAAGAGCCCCAGTCCACACAGAAAAGGTGAGGATTGTATCGATCGGCCAGCAAGTGGAATTGGAGTTCAGCCAAATATCCAAAGTGCTTTTCAGAGAAAAGAGAGGACTCTCCATTGTCTGCATCACACTGCTGCCCTCAGGCAACTGAGCACAGGGTGTGCACTTAGTAACTAAAGAACTCGGCCTACCTCATAGAGATGTGGTCTGGTCACAAAGGGTTCTTGCGGGTTTAGTTCAGTTCAGTTCAGTCGCTCAGTCGTGTCCGACTCTCCGCGACCCCATGAATCACAGCACGCCAGGCCTCCCTGTCCATCACCAACTCCCGGAGTACACTCAAACTCATGTCCACAGAGTCGGTGATGCCATCCAGCCATCTCATTCTCCGTCGTCCCCTTCTCCTCCCGCCCCCAACCTTTCCCAGCATCAGAGTCTTTTCCAGTGAGTCAACTCGTCTCATGAGGTGGCCAAAGTATTGCAGTTTCAGCTTTAGCATCAGTCCCTCCAATGAACATCCAGGATTGATCTCCTTTAGAATGGACTGGCTGGATCTCCTTGCAGTATAAGGGACTCTCAAGAGTCTTCTCCAGCACCACAGTTCAAAAGCATCGATTCTTCGGCGATCAGCTTTCTTCACAGTCCAACTCTCACATCCATACATGACCACGGGAAAAACCATTGCCTTGACTAGACGGACCTTGGTCGGCAAAGTAATGTCTCTGCTTTTTAATATACTATCAAGGTTGGTCATAACTTTCCTTCCAAGGAGCAAGCGTCTTTTAATTTCATGGCTGCAATCAGCATCTGCAGTGATTTTGGAGCCCAAGGAAACAAAGTCTGACACTGTTTCCACTGTTTTTCCATCTATTTCCCATGAAGTGATGGGACCAGATGCCATGATCTTTGTTTTCTGAATGTTGAGCTTCAAGCCAACCTTTTCACTCTCCTCTTTCACTTTCATCAAGAGGCTTTTGAGTTCCTCTTCACTTTCTGCCATAAGGGTGGTGTCATCTGCATATCTGAGGTTATTGATATTTCTCCCAGCAATCTTGATTCCAGCTTGTGCTTCTTCCAGCCCAGCGTTCCTCATGATGTACTCTGCATAGAAGTTAAATAAGCAAGGTGACAATATACAACCTTGACGTACACCTTTTCCTATTTGGAACCAGTCTGTTGTTCCATGACCGGTTCTAACTGTTGCTTCCTGACCTGCATACAGGTTTCTCAAGAGGCAGGTCAGGTGGTCTGGGATTCCCATCTCTTTCAGAATGTTCCACAGTTTATTGTGATCCAGAGGGAGTAATAGAGGAGGAGGCTGAACTGTAGCCCCTCCCTAACCATCCAGCCCCACAGCTTCATTCATCTCCCTTCCTCTGAGCCTTCCCATCCTACCTTCTCATCCTGTTAGATAGAGACATTAGTCAAGTGTCGATTCAGTCCACCTAGAACTCAGAGAATTCCTGGTTCCTTTGATATCACTGCTTGAGCCCCATCAGTACTTTTAAAAATCTGGAGTTCTGCCTAACTTTGATTACTCCCATGTATTTTTACTCTTAGGATATATATTTTTTTAATTTCAGTTAATCTTTACTATACTCAACCACAGGCAATTAAAAATTAGATAAAAATTATTTGAAATTTACAAGGCAATCAAATATAAAGCAAATTGAAATAGTTAAACCTTCAGAGTCAAGTTTCATAAGTTGCCAGCACCCTTGTTTCTGAAATCAATAAACTGAAGAAAAACTTTTGAAATATTCTGTACACATACCCAGACATCCTTTTTTTTTTTATTTTAATTGGAGGCTAATTACAATATTGTAGTGGTTTTTGCCATACATTGACATGAATCAGCCATGGGTGTACATGTGTTCTCCATTCTGAACCCCCTCCCACTTCCCTCCCCTTCCCATCCCTCAAGATCATACCAGTGCACCAGCCCTGAGCACCCTGTCTCATCCTTTAAACAAATCAGCCCAGCGTTTTCAAATCTAAGGATCAAGGTTTTGGTTTTTTTTTTTCCTTTATCCAATTCAACATCTTCCTTCTGAACTGCTAGCAGCAAATTCTCCCAGTCTTTGTTTATCTGGGAATATTTTTATTTTACCTTCTTTTCTGTAGCATAGATTTTACAGACATGGAATCCTTGGGTGATAATTTTTTCTTTCAGCTCTTTGAATATGGCATCTCAGTCTTCCCTCTGCTGTTGCTGATTGGAAGTCAGTGATTAACCTTTCTGTGTTCCCCTCGTATATGGAGAACCGTTTTTCTCTTGTTACTTTCAAGATTTTTTTCTCGATTTTTCCACACTTTGACCAAGATTTGTCTTAGAGTGGATCAGTTTGCTTTCATGTTTCTAGATGTAAACACTGCCTCTGGAAATTGTTTTCCATCAGAATTTTTAAAGTTTTCAGCCGTTATGTCTACAAGTAATTTTACTCCCTCCCCTTTCTCTCCCTGCTTTCTGAGAGTCTCTTTCCTTCCATACTCAATTGTGTGCTGAATGGATGCCATAGATCATTTTCCCTCAACATTTTTTCTCTTTAACACTGATTTCTATGAATCCATCTTCAAGTTTATGGATCATTTCTGCTAGCATCTCAAATGTGCTACTGAACCTGTCTAATCAGTATTTCATTTTAATTATTTTAGTTTTCGAATCCAGAATTTATATTAGTCTCCTTTTTTAAAAAAATAATTTGTAGCTGTTCATTGAGTTTCTCTGTTGACTTAGTATCATCAGTTCAGTTCAGTTCAGTTCAGTCGCTCAGTCGTGTCCGACTCTCCGCGACCCCATGAATCACAGCACGCCAGGCCTCCCTGTCCATCACCAACTCCCGGAGTACACTCAAACTCATGTCCACAGAGTCGGTGATGCCATCCAGCCATCTCATTCTCCGTCGTCCCCTTCTCCTCCCGCCCCCAACCTTTCCCAGCATCAGAGTCTTTTCCAGTGAGTCAACTCGTCTCATGAGGTGGCCAAAGTATTGGAGTTTCAGCTTTAGCATCAGTCCCTCCAATGAACATCCAGGATTGATCTCCTTTAGAATGGACTGGTTGGATCTCCTTGCAGTATAAGGGACTCTCAAGAGTCTTCTCCAACACCACAGTTCAAAAGCATCGATTCTTCGGCGATCAGCTTTCTTCACAGTCCAACTCTCACATCCATACATGACCACGGGAAAAACCATTGCCTTGACTAGACGGACCTTGGTCGGCAAAGTAATGTCTCTGCTTTTTAATATACTATCAAGGTTGGTCATAACTTTCCTTCCAAGGAGCAAGCGTCTTTTAATTTCATGGCTGCAATCAGCATCTGCAGTGATTTTGGAGCCCAAAAAAACAAAGTCTGACACTGTTTCCACTGTTTTTCCATCTATTTCCCATGAAGTGATGGGACCAGATGCCATGATCTTTGTTTTCTGAATGTTGAGCTTCAAGCCAACCTTTTCACTCTCCTCTTTCACTTTCATCAAGAGGCTTTTGAGTTCCTCTTCACTTTCTGCCATAAGGGTAGTGTCATCTGCATATCTGAGGTTATTGATATTTCTCCCAGCAATCTTGATTCCAGCTTGTGCTTCTTCCAGCCCAGCGTTCCTCATGATGTACTCTGCATATAAGTTAAATAAGCAAGGTGACAATATACAACCTTGACGCACACTTTCATCTAATTCTTCAAACATGGTTCCATTATTTCATTTTGTAGTCATCATTATTTTGATACTTTATCTTTTGACCTTCATACTGAATTTATAAGTGGTATACTTATATGAGTTATCAGTGGTATGTTATACAAATGCTTTACTCACCACCATTACAACATTAGAGCTTTCTGATTTTAACTGTACACTTACCTGTCCCAGTGAGAGAGTTAACTTAAGCAGTTATTTAAGAGTAACTTAACTTGATAAGGAGTCCAAGCCTAAAACCCCTTTAAGGAGGAGGCAAACTTTCTTTCTTTTTCACATTCTTTTGCCTTAGACAAGTAGGCATTGTAGGGAGCAGCATCTCAGGTTCAAGGACATTCCTTTTTTTGAGCTTTGGATGTATGCTATTGGAAAGGGTCTGGGCAAAATGCTCACATCCTTGAGGTGCTTTTTGTCTATTCTCAGAAGCTAGTTGAGAAGTATACATGGCCCTGCTTAAATTAGTGAGGTGGGTACACTCCTACCCCCTCCTGATGTCTGTGTCAGAAGCTTTTTCTGTCACCTTCACTTTAAATATACACTTCACTTTAAATAAAATATGTGAGTGACTAAGACGGTCTTTGGTCCCAGAGTTAAATCTTCTTCAGATACCATGAATCCAGAGGCACTGATCACCATTGACTGCTAGGTTATCATCTTGGGGGCTTGTCCAGGATCTTCAAGACAAGGTAAGAACACTCAGAGTTGAGACTCTTTTGCTCTTTTACTGTGGTCTCTACTTTACTAAATCAGAAGCATATGGACCAAACCTCTTTTCCCCGGTCAGCTTTTCCTGGTCCCTCTGACCATTTCATATCTGCTTGGAGAATTAAAGCTATTAACCTTGTGTGCCGGATTGTAGACTTTCAGGGGACTTGCAATCCATGCTTTTATTGTGTTTTTCTAGCCAGGCCCCCATTCCAAGTTTTATAGGACACTGCAGGCAGGAGCACTTTAGGGAGCTAGCTGGAGCTCTAGCTCCAGACTGGAGCTAGACTGGATCTATCTCTCAGACTGGAAATCCACCATCCTAACCCCAGAGACACAGAGGCAAGTTCTTGTCATGACTATGCCTCTGGACTATATGGATTGAGGCATTGCTGGTGAGCATGAGATTCCTGAGGACACAGATTGAGGCACCTCAGATTTGGGCAGATTGAAAATGCATCGGGCTTCTTCCCTTAATAGCACTAGCTCTTAGCAGACCAGAGAAAGCCCGCCAGTGGCTCTTGTCTCAACTCCTTAGATATTCTTTTTGTACAGTCTGCTGGACAGGAATAAAAAGGATGATGTTGACACTCCATGAATATGAAAGATTATTTTTTTCCTCACAGGTTGGCCCTCCATCACCTCCTTTGTTATCAAATAGACTTATGTGGCAGCACGCAGAAGGGTTATCTTGGGTTTTCTGTTCATCCCTTTATGACTCACCACTTCTGCTGTTGTCAGGCATGTGCACAGGCACACAGAAGATGGGTGCTTCCCCTAGTGGTCTTGGCTTGGCAATTATCCGGAAAACTACTGTGCTCCACCCCAGGGGGCACCGGAATAAAGGGAAATCAAACCAAGGTTTTAATGATGAGGACCTGGACACCAATCTGGGATGTCATCAGGTCTACCCCTGGTGCATCTCCACCACGCCTGGGTGGTAGAACTAGGGGGGATGGGTGTCCTACTAAGAGACAGGTTAACTCTGGCCAGGGAAGGAAGCTTAGGTGGAAAACCAGTCTCCAACCCTATCTAGAGCAGGTACAGATGCCTCCGGTAGAAAAAAGCCATGGCACTGGGTGCTACTTTTTTCTCTCTTATGGATGCGAGCTAACAGTTCCAGAACCACTCCTTTGAATAATATCTTGAAAAACTTAGATAATGTTGATCTTCAAGGCCTAAAAATCCCTTATATATGGGGTTTCTTTGCTTTAAGAGAAGATCTCACCTGCCCAGAGAGATAATCCCTGCTGGGACATCTTATCGATCAGTCTACCCCTGTCATCAGAGCCAATCTGAACACTCTCTGGTTTAAATTTTAGCTATGAAGCTATGACTACAAGAAGGAGAGATAATATTTTGGATCCTGAATGGCCATGGTATTCTTTAGACTCTGGAGAAAACTAGTTAAAATGAAATCTTTTTGAAATTGCAAAACTGGTTCTTTTTGCACATGTAATTACTAAAAAGTTGACTTGTTAAAATACTTTTGAGGGGAGCTCTGATCCTGCCTGAGAAACAGAAACATGCCTGGGAAAAACCTGAGTTAACTCTTATCATATCCTTGATATACACAGCCCACTTTATCTGGGACTCCAGCCTTGAGCAAATGGGTAGAACTCAAGCCAAGAAAAAAAAAGGGGGCAAAGAGACATTTTCAATTTCAGGCGGAAGACTGTGAGGTTTCTGTCTGTCCAGATTTATGTGTGTCTCAGTGTATGTCTCCACCTTGGAAAAAATTGCTAAAGGTTAAGTGGTTCAATGAGCTCTATTTATTGGCCTAAAGAGAATTAAATGCTTACAAATCAAACAATTCTCAATTCAAGAAAATTAAAGTAAATGAATTTCATGCTCGTGTGAACTAGGAAATAATCATTATTGAATTGATACATGATATTGATGTTTGTTTATTGATCTAATTAACAGAAACATTGTGAAGACACCTTTATAAATGACATAACTTTGGGTGATGTATCCTTACCAATCTACAGAATGATGAGGTAAAGTACAATTCATGGTTGCTGAGGAAAACCAAAATGTGTGTTTTTAATAAAAAGTAACAAGGAATGGAATTACATTCTATTAAGGAAAAGGAAAGTAAGTCTAAACTTACAGGTGGCTGTCCTCTGAATGGACAAATGAAGTGATGAATACAGAAAGTGTAAAAAAAGGTGTGTGGCAAGTGAAAGAAGAGTTTGCTAAGACATTGAACTGCCTTTGAAGTCTTACTGTTACTATGACTAAGTGAATAACTACTGTTTCACAGTGAACATAAGCCGATACCAAACTGGAATTTGGTTTTCTCTCGCTGATTAAAAGAACAAAGTTTTCTTGGAATGTGGCTTTTGATAACAGACTATAGCACATATTAACAAAGCTCATTCTGCTTCTACAAAAGTTAACCCCTCTTCAGGGAATTTAAAATGGATTAAAAATGGCTATAAACCAAACAGTTGGGGTGGCAGAACTCCAGCCAGAGGGCTGGCCAGAGGCAGGGACTGTGGAAATGTGTGGACACTGGGAAGACACTTTTTGAGGCCTTCCAAGCTCATCGTGGGGAGGGAGTTCCTGTGCGAGTTCCTGCGCAAGTTCCTGGCTCCAGACATGGGATCCACGTGAGTGCATGTGAGTCCATTTGTACTCATCTGCCAGTGGGAGTCCAGGATATGTGGGCAATGCCAGGATTGCAAAGAACTTGGCCTGAATCTTTTGAATAGCATCTAGTCCATATCGGATATGCGCTAAAGGGGAACTTTATTATTTTATCATGTGTCCTGAAGTCTGGGGCGGGTGTATTCTGAGGCCTCCTGGGATGCGGCTGGTTACACAATGACTCTGTGTCAGGTAGACTGGCAGGAAGGATGATGAGAGCACTGCTTCAAGGTTTATTGCCAGGCCACTAAGTCCTGAGTCAGCTAAGCAGAAAGAAGACACTAGGCTCCTACTGCTGAAGGTGCGTGGACACCTTGGGACAGGCTGGCCTGGGGCCCTGGCCAGAAAGGAGCAGTTGCGTGTAAGGTTGAGGGCCAGGAAGGTGGGCAGTGAGTTTGAGACCATGGGGGTAGGTGAGGGACCATGGTGGGGGTGGTGAGGGATGATGGGGTCTGTGAGGGAACATGGGGTGGGTGAGGGATCATGGGGGTGGGTGAGATGACATGGGGGTGGGTGAGGAATTGCTGGGAGTCAATTCTAGGAGCAGAGGTGTGAGGACAACCAGACTGGACCTCAGCTCGCAGCCTGGCAAGGGTCTCCTCGCTCTGTCTCCCACTCAGTGTGGCAAATCCTCCACATGCAAGAGCCTCCTGTGCTGTAGGCAGGAACCCCCTTCCTCATGGCCCAGGTTATATACTTCAGTCCAGCTCAATTGTCCTGATGTGGGGAACAACCCCCTACCTCCACAGGGAGTAGGTTGTCCCTTCTCCAAACCTGGGAAGTGATGCTTCTTTACTTTGAGAAAGATTCTTACTCCCCTGCAGTACAGACACCTGACAATATGTCTTACTTCCTATTACGGGTTGAATTCTGACACCCCCAACCCTAGTTCTTTGGCTGAGGTGGTAAAGAATCTGCCTGCAATGCGGGAGACCCAGGTTTGATCCTGGGGTTGGGAAGATCCCCTGGAGAAGGGAATGGCAACCTAATCCAGTATTCTTGCCTGGAGAACTTCATGGACAGAGGAGCCTGGCAGGCTGTATACTCCATGGGGTCACAAAGAGTCAGACATGACTGAGCAACTAACACAGACAAAATTCTTATGTTGAGTCCTAACCTCCAGAACTTCAGAATGTGACTTTCTTTTGTCTGCTCAGTCCAGCATGTGGGTTCTTGGCTCTTCAACAAGAGACTGAACCCATGTCCCCTGCAGAGGAAGCCTGGTGTCTTAACCACTGTACAACCAGAGAAGTCCCCAGATGTGACTTTATTTGGAGTAGAGCTTTTAAAGAGATAATCAAGTTAAAATGTGGTCACTAGGATGGGTCCTAATCCAATACAAATGGTGCCCTTATAAGAAGGGGAAATGTGGACACAAACATACAGAGGGAAGACAATATGAGGACACAGGGAGAAGATGGCCATCGACAAGCCACGGTGAGAGGCCTCAGACTTCTGGGCCCCAGAACTGTGATAAATTCCTGTTATTTAAGCCACACTGCCTGTGATATTTGTTACGGCAGCTGGAGCTGACCGATATTCTTCCTCTGGGGCCTGTGCATTCCCACGGTAGGAAGACTCCCTCCTCTTTCCCCAGCTGGACTTCTTCAGTGTCCCCACCCCTGCCCTCCTCCTGCTGTAATGTTCCTGCCGGTTCCTGTTTCCTTGTCTGAGGAATTTGACGACAGACCTCAAGTGAAGGGTGAGTGCTGAGGATCAGGAGGAGCAATAGGGCCCAAAGACAAGATCAGGATGAGTCTTTCATTTGTTTTTACTTGGCTTTTCAAGCTTGGATTGTGGGGGTCACAGCTGGTGGACAGGGAAGCCAAGAAGGGACCACTGAGACCTGATGGGGCTGGGGGAGGGGAGGGAAGGAAGGTTCCAGTGAGCAGGCTGGAGCCTGAGGCACACAGCTGGAGCTGAGGGGCTTGGTGGATCACCACAGGGCCTGTCTCAGGGCCCCGAGCATGAACAACAGTGGGGGCCAGGTCTGTGGAGGCACAAAGGCTGTGCCTGGCGTGGACGAGCCAGCAGCCTGCAGAGACTGGTGTGGAAACTGGGTCTGTGGAGGAGTGGATGTGGGCTCAGGGAGAGGTGTAAGAGCAGATGTGGGCTCAGTGTGGGGTGTAAGAGTGGACACAAGGGCTCAGGCTGTGCTGCCTTATTTTAGGGTAGCCACTTACCCTCTTTGGGACCTGTTTGCTCACCTATAAAACAGGGGAAAACAGAGAGTGTAAAGAAAGCGTCAAAATTCAAATATCCAACAGTGGGACTTCCTTGGTGATCCAGTGGTTACAAATCTGCCTTCCAATGCAAAGGACACTGGTTGGATCCCTGGTCAGGGAACTGATATCCCACATGCCAACTAAGTCCACACGCTGCAACTACTGAGCTCACGTGCTCTGGAGATAGCATGCTACAACCAAGAGAGGCCCACACGCTGAAATGAAGAGCCTGAGGGCCATAACTAGTGCCCACCCAACACAGTCAAAAGAAAACAAACAAATGCAAAAAAATACACACAAAAAAAGATATCCTAGAGTAGACTGCTGCTGCTAAGTCACTTCAGTCGTATCCGACTCTGTGTGACCCCATAGATGGAAGCCCACCAGGCTCCCCCTTCCCTGATATCTGGAAAATATAAAATACATAAAGAGCCCCTAAAGGAAGAGACAGAGCAACCAACAGAAAAATAAGAGGGGAAAAAATCTTGAAAAGAAACTTTACAGAAAAAGATATCCAATGATAATAAATATGTGAAAGCATATTTAATTGGTCATCAAGAAAATCAAACTACAGTAAGCTACTAAAATGAAAAAAGATGGAAAGTGCTAAGTATTGGTGAGACTATAAACTCTCTTCCACTGCTTCAATGAGTGGAAATGGTGAACCACTTTGGAGACATTTGGTAATATCAACCAAAGGTGAATACACGCATACTTTCTCCTCCAACAATACTACTCAAGTGATTCTATGAAATAGAAGATAAAACATTTGGAAGTGAAATGAAATGAAAAACTTGGGAGTACTAAAATACCCATTAAGAGTGTAACTAATCATAGAATTCAATGCACACAGGAAAGTCCTGTAGAGCAGGGAGACTGAACACACTACAACTACAGGCAACAGTATGGATGAATCTCCCAAATACAATGTTAAGACAAAAAAGATTGATAACTGGAAATAAATTTTACTTATGGAACATTCAGAATCTAATCTAAAGTACTGAAGGTGAAGATGGTGGTTTGTGTTGGGTGTTGGTGACAGGAACAAGGTGTGAGCGGGGCCTCTGGGGTATTGAACACGTTGCCTCACTATGTGAAAATTCATCCAACTTATGAAAAGAGCATGGATATATTCTTTTGTATGTATGTTACACTTCAATAAAAACTTTAAAATAAACCTCAAGAATAGATGCTGCAGATGCCCTCATGTGCAAGGGAATTAGGAAGGGGGGTTGGCCTGGGGGACACTGACAAGGAATGGAGCCCAGGAAGAAGTCCCAGGGGCTCCACAAAGAGAACAGAGGCAACACAGCCCATCTCCCAGAGAAACTGAGGCCCTGAGAACAGGCAAGGGAAAACACAAAGGGCCTTACTCATTTGGCAGATGGATTTTCCTGTGGAGAAGTCCCCAGCACACAGCATGTCCAGATATACAGAGCAGTTCTTGCCTTTTCCATCTCCGTATAACAGTTTATAGAACTTGTTCTCAACGAAGCTCACTTTCCCTCCTGGAGATGAAAGGGTTCAAGCAGAGGTGCTCTGAGGATAAGGACAAAATCAGGGAAGGATGCTGTAGCCTAGCTACAGACCTCTGCCTTATTGGTCAGACTGCACCTCAATGTCGGGTTTCTCCACACAGCTGAGCTTTCATCTTTGTTTCAGTCTTCTACCTATGCCTGATGCCCTCCCCTGTTTCTCAAACTTTTCCAAATTCATCCTATTCCTTCTACCTCTTTCATAGTAACAGACACACTCCTATTCCACAAAGGAAAAAGGCAAATCCGTCCAACATCTGCCACTCACTGGTGCTTAGCAACCATTCACCAACCTATCTATCCTTTCACAAACCATCCCATCCACGCACCTTTTGTCTATCACTAACACTGCTTTCCATCCACCTGTTCCTCCATTCACCTGTCTTTCCTCATGTCCCATTCGCCCACTCACCCTTCCATCCATTTGCCTATACACTCATCTTTTCATCCATCTCTCCATTCTCCCCTCCATCAATAGACCACTCACTCCATCTCCCTGCCCACCATCCTTTCACCCATCTGCCCAACCATCTTCCCTTCCACCCACTCATCCTCCCACCTTCCCGCCATCCATCCTCTCATCCTATCACTCATTTATTCTTCATCCAATTTACTCATTTATTCCTCTGTCCTCATGTTAAGTATCTTTTAGCTAATGATACTAACATTTTTAGTTGGGGCAGAGAAGTTAAATGAAATAAATAAGGAGCATTATTTTAGATCTAATAAGTGGTGTAACGGAGAAGGCAATGGCAAGCCACTCCAGTACTATTGCCTAGAAAATCCCATGGATAGAGGAGCCTGGTAGGCTGCAGTCCGTGGGGTCGCTAAGGGTCGGACACGACTAAGCGACTTCACTTTCACTTTTCACTTTCCACTTTCACACATTGGAGAAGGAAATGGCAACCCACTCCAGTGTTCTTGCCTGGAGAATCCCAGGGACGGGGGAGCCTGGTGGGCTCCTGTCTATGGGGTCACACAGAGTCGGACACGACTGGAGTGACTTAGCAGCAGCAGCAGCAGCAGCAAGTGGTGTAAAGGTAATAAAACAAGAAGATGTGCTATTAGGGGTTGCCTGTTTCAGCTCACATGATCAAGTAAAACTGCTCAAAGAAGTAGCCAAGCTGCATATGTAATGAAACAAGGCATGATGAGCTTAGCTGGAAAAGCAAATGAGTCCAGGGAGATAGTCAAAGTGGAGACCTGAGGTGGGAACTGCCTTGGCATCGTCAAGGCAGGAGGGAGGCCTGGTGTGGGTGAGGGATGCAATAGGAGATGAGAGAGAGGAATGGGGCCTGAGAGCCAAGGCAGGGAGTTTTGACCTTATTTTAAGAAGAAATGAGAAGGCACTGGGGGTGATTAGCACGGAACTGACACAATTCCTACTCTAAAGCAAATACACAGACAACTATGTGGAGACTAACAAAGAGCACACAGATTGAGAGCTGAGACCAGTCTGGAGGGCCAGGGAAAAAGGACCAGGGGGCAGCAGTGGCATACCTACCAGGTGCCAGGCCCTGCCTGGGGCATGGACTGGGTTATTAAAACAAGAAAGACAGGGTCCCTGACCTCAAGGAGGAACGTGTGTGTGTGAGTGTGTGTGTTAAGTGTGGTATACATGTATTGTGTGTGTTTGCATGTGCTGTGTGTGCATGGGTGCTGTAAGAATTCTGGAGACCTGGTTGTTTGCCCTATAATTACTGAGTGTTACTGACACACTAATAAGCAAGGACCATGGATGCTGGAAAATCCTACCCAATGAAGACTGCATCTATTCAAAAATGCCTATAACACCTCTGTAGAACATCATACTAAATTATGACCCTACAAAAAACAAATAAATAAATTATGACCCTACAAGCAATTACAAATAAATATCCTTTCCCTCCATAATTTTGCATCATAATCATTTCACCAAGTCATAAACACTCCTTTCCCTAATGAAGACTCTTGCTTATAAGTTACTCATAACTTTGGGGCTACATTTCTCCTCTTTCAATCTTAAAAATTACAATTTTTTCCTGTTACTCAGTTTGCCTAATAACCCTACAAAGTAGATAACTGACCTGAGCTGG
This sequence comes from Moschus berezovskii, assembly GCF_049115385.1. Lineage (NCBI taxonomy): Eukaryota > Metazoa > Chordata > Mammalia > Artiodactyla > Moschidae > Moschus > Moschus berezovskii. The sequence continues at coordinate 72,856,904 of NC_142466.1, read as the reverse complement.
GGAAACAGCAAAGTGAGTTTCAGAGAGTGAAACCCTCTAAGTCATAATCATTCTAAACTGATCAGGCAGGTTCAGAGGTCAGAGGTAATACTTGAGTTTTCTTTCTACTTTTCCCAAGCGCTTCCTATGGCTCTGGGAAATCAGAGAGTTTGTCAGCGACCGGGAAGAAGTCAGGGCCCAACCATGACCTTTGAGTTGGATCAAGTCATCTCAGATCTATGATTGATTTAAACCTTGGAATCAAGAACCAGAAAGAATTCAAGAACTCATATTCTTGATTCCAAAGTCAAAGATTCCCAGACTTCAGAGCTTTACACTTTAGGGAACACCAAAGCTTTAGAATCACACACTTTCACAACTAGAACTAGAATGGTCCAGTCCTCTGGAAGTGAAGCATAGTGAGCCAAGGGGACCTTTGCCTGGAGACCCCTCAGGTGGAGACACACCTCCCTTCTTTGCTCCTGTCCTTTTCCCCTTCCTCCTCCTCCTATCCCCCCAACTCCCCCACACCTTCTCAACTTTCCTCGTCGAGCATCCCCCAGCCAGTTATCCAGCAGGATGAGTTACTGCGGACCTTCATGCCAGGGACTGGGAGGCAGGCAGGGATGATATAGGAGGTGAAGTTCACAGGAAAGAGCAGCTGCAATATGGCAATATCATTCCCGAAGGGATGTAACTTCTTGAAGTCTGGATGCGTGATAATCCAGGTCACAGACACCTCCTGGGTGTGCTGGGTGTGCTCGTACAGCTGGGTGCTTCCTAACAGAACCCGATAGTTCCCCAGGGCTTAGGATTTCCTGGAGGAGGAAAGGGGCACTGTCACCATCATCTCCAAGTGGGGACTAGCTCTTTCCCTGCATCCTCATCTAACTGCCCACACCCCTCTGGACCCTTCCACTCCATGTGATGCCAGACAGCTTCTGTCTCCCCATTTCTAATGTTCAGGAGGCCTTCTTTCTTGAGGCTAACTGATATCCTACTTACAGTTTCAGACATATGACTGGCTTCTCCATTAGAAACTAGAATTGCAGAAGCACTGAATCCTTGCTCTGGAATTGTCCTCAGTGGGATCATCATATGAAGGCCTTTTGATTGTACACAACAGGCCTTCTGGCTCAGTTCTGTCTCTAACTTTACCCTTCCAGAGACCCCATACAACCCACATTTTGGCCCCACACTCTTCCTGACCATCCCCTTTCTTTAAACACCTCCCTGCCCAAGTCCTGCTTCTCCATTTAGTTACAAAGATTTACAAAATATTTGTTAAATAAATGAGCAAATGGGTGCAGGAAATGGAACCTTGACTTGTTCCCCTAACACAGGAGCTGAAACTCCCCACCTCCCTCAGTTTTCAGTTCAGTTCAGGCACTGAGTCATGTCTGACTCTTTGCGACCCCATGGGCGGCAGCACGCCAGGCCTCCCTGTCCATCACCAACTCTCCTCTTTCACTCAGTCTTTCCCAGCATCAGGGTCTTTCCCAATGAGTCAACTCTTTGCATTAGGAGGCCAAAGTATTGGAGCTTCAGCACCAATCCTTCCAGTGAATATTCAGGGTTGATTTCTTTTAAGATTGACTGGTTTGATTTACTTTCTGTCCAAGGGACTCTCAAGAGTCTTCTCCAGCACCACACTTTGAAAGCATTAATTCTTTGGAACTCAGCCTTCTTTATGGTCCAACTCTCATATCTATACATGAGTAGTGGAAAAACCATAGCTTTGACTATAAGGACCTTTGTCAGCAAAGTGATGTCTCTGCTTTTTAATACACTAGGTTTAATAGGTTTGTCATAACTTTTCTTCCAAGGAACAAGCGTCTTTTAATTTCGAGGCTGCACTCACCATCCGCATTGATTCTGGAACCCAAGAAATGAAATCTGAACTGTCTTCACTTCCCCTCCTCCCCCCAGTTTATTTGCCATGAAGTGATAGGACTGGATGCTATGATCTTTGTTTTTGAATGTTAAGTATTAAGCCACCTGTTTCACTCAACTCTTTCACTTTCATCAAGAGACTATTTACTTCCTCTTAAATTTCTGCCAATAAAGTAGTATCATATGCATATCTGAGGTTATTGATATTTCTCCCAGCAATCTTGATTCCAGCTTTTGAGTCATCCAGCCCAACATTTCATGTGATGTACTCTGCATATAAGTTAAAAAAGGAGGGTGACAATATATTGGCCTTGAACTACTCATTTCCCAATTTGGAACCAGTCTATTGTTCCATGTCCAGTTCTAACTGTTGCTTCTTGACCTGCATACAGGTTTCTAGGGAGGCAGGTAAGGTGGTCTTGTATTCAGATCTCTTTAAGAATGTTCCACAGTTTGTTGTGATCCACACAATCAAAGGCTTTAGCGTAGTCAGTGAAGCAGAAGTAGATGCTTTTCTGGAATTCTCTTGCTTTTTCTATGATCCCACAGATGTAGGCAATTTGATCTCTGGTTCCTCTGCCTTTCTAAACCCAGCTTGTACATCTGGAAGTTCTCAGTTCATGTACTGCTGAAGCCTAACTTGAAGGATTTTGAGGATAATCTTGCTAGCACGGGAAATGAGTGCAATTGTATGGTAGTTTGAAGTTTCCTTGGCATTGCCTTTCTTTGGGATTGGAATGAAAACTGACATTTCCCAGGCCTGTGGCCACTGCTGAGTTTTCCAAATTTGCTGGGATACTGAGTGCAGCACTTTAACACTATCATCTTTTAAGATTTTTAAATAGCTCAGCTGGAATTCAATCACCCCCACTAGCTTTGTTCATAGTATTCAGAATGTTCATAGTCCAAAGGCCCACTTGACTTCACATTCCAAGATGTCTGGCTCTAGGTTAGTGATGACACCATTGTGGTTATCTGGGTCATTAAGAGCTTTTTTGTACAGTTCTCCTCTGTCCATAGAATTCTCCAGGCAAGAATACTGAAGTGGGTTGCTGTACCCTCCTCCAGGGGATCTTCCCAACCCAGGGATGGAACCCATGTCTCTTATGTCTCCTGCATTGGCAGGCGGCTTCTTTACCACTAGTGCCACTTGACTGAAATAAATAGGTCAAAAGAGCCTTCATATCAACCCTGCTTCTCTTAGAGGAAAGATTGTTATCCTGCAGATAATCTAACTTAACAATGACAAACGCATGCCAGCTATCATTAAAGTCAATTTTAACAAAGCCGGGAAACTAGTTGCTTATGAGCAATGAGAAGTATGTCTGTGATATCACTGAAATCCCCCTTTGGAAAGGGCTGGATACACAATGTGAGGATTTTGATGACTGATGTACAATTTATGTATGTTAATGCACACTTTGATTATTTATGTAAACTTTCATTGATTCAGATGTGAAGTCCCTTCTGGTCATATTATTAGGGCCATGAGTATACCCAAACAGAGATTAAATGATATCTTTTGTAAATTCCACACTATTTGAGGCAAAATATCCTTTTTTAGCCCTGTAATCAACATTAAATGGAGCCCATTTGAGTTTTGGGAATTGTACATTTTAAAAGAATTATTTAAATACTGAATCTTCATATATAGTTCTTCAGTTTAAGGTATGTTACCTGGACATTAGGATTTTATCATATGTTGAAAATATGCATAATATCATTTGAGGGCATTACCACATTTTCAGGAAGAAATGAGTTTATTTTTTGAAGGGACCAAAAAGGAACATTGCCAGAGATATGATTCATTTGAAAAACCTACACATAATTTTAGCCTTTTCATTGAAAAATAAAGCCCAAGCCTGACATAAGCTGTTATGTACAAAATGCTATGTTAGTTGCACAGCCCCTGGGAGGTGAAGGAAACTCTGCATACCTTGTTGCTGGTATAATTTATTCCTAGAGCCCATTTGCTGCAGTCCTTTACCTTGTTTCCAAAGTAAACAAATTTGCGTCTTGAGTTCAGATCTTATCTTCCAGAAAAGAAAAAAATATGATATTGGCACCATTTGACATGAAATTAAAAGATGCTTACTCCTTGGAAGGGAAGTTATGACCAACCTAGACAGCATATTAAAAAGCAGAGACATTACTTTGCCAACAAAGGTCCTTATAGTCAAAGCTATGGTTTTTCCAGTAGTCATGTATGCATGTGAGAGTTGGACTGTGAAGAAGGCTAATCGCCGAAGAATTGACACTCTTGAACTGTGGTGTTGGAGAAGACTCTTGCAAGTCCCTTGGACTGCAAGGTGATCCAGCCAGTACAACCTAAAGGAGATCAGTCCTGAAAGTTCATTGGAAAGACTGATGTTGAAGCTGAAACTCCAGTACTTTGGCCACCTGATGTGAAGAGCTGACTCATTTGAAAAGAACCTGATGCTGGGAAAGATTGAAGGTAGGAGGAGAAGGGGACGACAGAGGACAAGATGGTTGGATGGCAACATCAACTCAATGGACATGAGTCTGGGTAAACTCTAAGAGTTGGTGATGGAGAGGGAGGCCTGGCGTGCTGCGGTTCATGGGGTTGCAGAATCAGACACGACTGAGTGACTAAACTGAACTGACAGGAAGATGACTAAAATGGGACAGTTAATATGGTTTCATTGGAGGTTGGCAGCATTTAACTCATGTTTAAAATTTGTGATTCTCTAAGCCATAGGACTGCCGGGAGAAATATCAATAACCTCAGATATGCAGATGACACCACCCTTATGGCAAAAAGTGAAGAAGAACTAAAAAGCCTCTTGATGAAAGTGAAAGAGGAGAGTAAAAAGGTTGGCTTGAAGCTCAACGTTCAGAAAACTAAGATCATGGCATCTGGTCCCATCACTTCATGGGAAATAGATGGGGAAACAGTGGAAACAGTGTCAGACTTTATTTTTTTGGGCTCCAAAATCACTGCAAGTGCTGTAAAAGACGCTTACTCCTTGGAAGGAAAGTTATGACCAACCTTGATGGTGTATTGAAAAGCAGAGACATTACTTTGCCAACAAAGGCTATGGTTTTTGCCAACTAGGCTATGGTCTAGTCAAGGCTATGGTTTTTCCACTGGTCATGTATGGATGTGAGAGTTGGACTGTGAAGAAAGCTGATCACCGAAGAATTAATGCTTTTGAACTGTGGTGCTGGAGAAGACTCTTGAGAGTCCCTTGGACTGCAAGGAGATCCAACCAGTCCATTCTAAAGGAGATCAATTCTGGGTGTTCATTGGAAGGACTGATGCTAAAGCTGAAACTGCAATACTTTGGCCACCTCATGCGACGAGTTGACTCACTGGAAGAGAGTCTGATGCTAGGAGGGATTGGGGGTGGGAGGAGACGGGGACGACAGAGAATTAGATGGCTGGATGGCATCACCGCCTCGATGGACATGAGTTTGAGTGAACTCCGGAGTTGGTGATGGACAGGGAGGCCTCGCCTGCTGTGATTCATGGGTTCGCAAAGAGTCAGACATGCCTAAGCAACTGAACTGAACTGAACTGAAGCCATAGGACGGAGCTCAAGTTAAAGATCTGTGAAGGAATGACTTTCGCAGGTCTGCACATAGAACACTGTAACTCTTCTGTTCAGAGGCAATGGTTTAAAAGGACAGAAGGCATGAGCATTTCCCCAAGCAGCAAACCACCCACCAAACCCCAACCCCAACCCTCCCCAGCCCCCCGTTTAGGGCAATGCTGATGATGTCTGGATGTCTTAGAGTTCTGGGAGCAGAGGTTGGGGCTGGGCACTGCCAGTGGTCCTCCTGTGCTGCCAGTTTGTTAACTGACATCAGACCCACCATGAAGGACCTGTCATGGGTGGATACTCAGATCCTAAAGAATACCTGTGAGGTGTGTGCACAGGAAGTCTCAGAGACAGGTCTCTGTGGGATGCCCTGAGAGGTCACTGGGTGAGATTTCTCAGAGTGAGTGTGTGGGAAGTCCCCCTGTGGAAACAGTGGAGGTCTCTGTGTAGAGACTCCTAGTGAGGAGATCTCCATTGCTGGCTGTTTTTCCCCTTACAGCAAGAGAAGGGCACAGGGATTTTCCCCTTCTGGTTTCTTGCTGTTCTGTTGGTGTCTCTCTGTGTCACTTTTCCCCACAGGTGTCTTCGGGGTCAGCTCCCCCCACCCTCAGCACTCACCTCTCAGTGCCTCTGAGAGGACCGGGCAGCACCCAGGCTCAGAGTCTCTGCTTTGTGTCTCCCTCTCTCCTGAGCTCTGGAGGCCACTCTGTGCCCTGAGTCCCAGCCTCTCCCTTAGGTCCTGTCTGAGCCCCCACTGCTCCACCCTGGGGGATGGGGCCAAGAGGCAAAACACGGCTATAAGTAGAAACCATAGCACAAGCAGGCCTGAGCACTCTGCCCTGCAGAACCGGTCCTGGTCCCACATGTGGGGGTCCTAAGAGGCGTGGGGGCAGGGCCATTACAGCTGTCACCTGGATCAGAGGCCCCTCCTGGAGCCCGTCTCTCCACTGCCTTAGTGACTATGACACAGAGCCCTGAATCACTCGAGAGAATTGCTCTTGTCTTCCTGCTTTCCAGGGCTTCCCTGGTGGCTCAGATGGCAAAGAATCTGCCTGTAATTCATGAGACCTGGGTACAATACCTGGGTCAGGAAGATACCCTGGAGAAGGGAATGACTACCCACTCCGGTATTCTTCTCTGGAAAATTACATGGACAGAGGAACCTGGTAGGCTACAGTCCATGGGGTCTCAAAGAGTTGGACATCACAGTGATTAACACTTTCTTGTGTAGATGTCCTGGGGAAGAAAGCTGACAGCACCGTTCTCCACAGGTCACTTCCCACTCGCTAGGTGATACATCCTGTCTGCTGGTTTCCTCCCCCTCCAGGCCCTGGGCTGAGCAAGGCTGATGACAGGTGAGACTTTCTATGACTTCAGCAGAGCCCTTGGGCCTACTGAGTCCCTCTTGTCCTCTGGGAGCCTCCTTGGGCCACATGCATAGGTAGAGGTCCAAGACCGCGAGTCTGTCCCAAGCTCCCAGTCCTGTGAAAGCTGATTAACTACACTGTGAAGAAGTGAAGATTCCATGCTCAGAGGCGCCTCTGCCTTTGGGAGCCTGGCCCTCTGTCAGGGACCCCAGGTGGCCTCCCTCTTTCTGGGCTCTGGGAGCTAGAGTAGAAGGGAGACTCTGGGGTGGGACCACCAGAAGTCAATGGGCCCCTAACTTCTTTCCTCTGGGCCTGTAGACACTGGTGGGACACCAGGGGCTCCTTGATCAGTACACCATCTATAGACAGCTCTGCCCCCTGCCTCCTTTCCCTGTGTCTGACACTAGGTGTACCATGTCCCACCCTCAGACAGTGAAGTGACTGCACACAAAGACATGCCCCTACCCATTCCCTGGCAGAGGTGGGTACTAGAGCAGGAATGTCTTCTCAAGGGTGGAGGTGGACTGGCCTCCATGCTCCACACCACATACCCTTAGAGCTGAGAGTGTGTGGTCCTCACCCTCGCCACTGCTCCAGCGCATGAGAAAGACAGAGGAAGGGTGACAGGCCTGGCCCATCTCATTACAGCCCCATCCAGAAGAGAAGGGGCTTCCAGGACAGAGTCATCTAACCCCACCATTACCCGGGGATGATCTCTCACCCTGGACTCTATGCCAACACTGCCCCAAACTCCCCTCCTTATTCTGACATGTGAATTGTCTCAGACACTTTCTGAGCCTGAGGGGAATTTCAGCTTCTGCAAACTCCTCCCCTGCTGCTGCTGCTGCTAAGTCACTTCAGTCGTGTCCGACTCTGTGTGACCCCATAGACGGAAGCCCACCAGGCTCCCCCGTCCCTGGGATTCTCCAGGCAAGAACACTGGAGTGGGTTGCCATTTCCTTCTCCAAGGTGTGAAAGTAAAAAGTGAAAGTGAAGTCACTCAGTCGTGTCTGACCCCTAGCGACCCCATGGACTGCAGCCTACCAGGCTCCTCCATCCATGGGATTTTCTAGGCAAGAGTACTGGAGTGGCTTGCCATTGCCTTCTCCGAACTCCGCCCCTACAGCCTCAAAATTTCAAGGTAGAGAGAGAAGTGGAGAGGACAGAGCTGGATCCTGAGAAGAGGGCTTGTTTCTGTAATGCTGGTATTATGGACACTGAGGGGCAGGGAGGGAATTAGGGTATGGATGAGTATCCACGCTGGGGTTCACTTTTCTTCCATGGCTTCGTCCCATATGGAAGTCAAAGCAGGCACCTGGGAAGAGTGGACCCTGATCCATTTCCTTCCCACCAGCAGGGCACAGACGGAGCACCGTTTCTCATGAGAAAAAAACATTTATTTCAGGAAACTAATTTTGTGGTAGGGAGAAGCTTTTAGCACACAAAGGATGTGCTAACACGAGAGAAAAAAGGTTTCATATGCATGGTATGCATTTTTTTATTGGAGAAGAGTTTTCCTTTCAGGAAAGCTGTGACAAGCATGTTCTGATTCACCAGGTGTATTTCTGAAGAAGACAGTGCCTTGGACAGTGGAAGGGACGACCTGGGACACCTGTCACTCTTGATCCATGCTGGCAGGCTCTACCTGGAAGGGGACCTGACTCCCTGGGTGGGAAGGTCCACGTGCTGTCCCCAGGACTAGTCCACTTACTCTTTGTAGGATAGCCGTGACCCATGGGGGTGGCTCACTGATGGCAGGCTGTTTGTCTCATCACTCTTCTTTGCTCTTCGTTGGAGAGAAACCTATGTTAGCAGTAAGCTGGACCTATGGGCCCTGGAGTTCTGCTTTGTACCAATGAAACGGAAGATGAGGTCTATCTTCTCTAAGACCTGTCCAACAGCTGTCATGAGAGCCTGAGCCTCAACAGTCTTGACATCCATAATCAGACTTCTTTTGACTGTTCCCTGGATCTGGGCAGTGTCTGTGGCAGGCTTGCCTTTTTGCAGGGGCTATTCCAGTATTTGCTTTATTGGGGAAAATCCACTGCACAAAGTGCTTAATCCTTTCTCTGAAGTGGTTTTCTGAAGAAACGTGTCCCTTTTTCAGGATTAACCGGTGAGACTTGCTTTGTAGGGACTGTGCTGATTGCTTTTTCTGGCCAGGGTGGCTCATCCTGCAGGCCTGGTAGGACTTCCGTACCGCCAACCACTTTCTATGCTGTCCTAGTTTGGGATTCCTATTAGTCTCTCTCGCATCAGTGGAGATGAACTTCCTGTGCTGACTCTGATGTTGGGACTGCCTTCTCAGGGCCTCCTGCTGTCCCTGGCTGCTCCCTCCACTCGCTGTAACATCACATGTGCGGTAATTGGACATGTCTCCACTGGACAAGGTCTCAAAACAGCACAGAGATTCCTGAGAAGCCAAGGTGTTTGTGGCAATGAATATATCCGAATGACAGTCTTTAAGAAGCCTCTCAGTGGTACAGTCTTGAAGGAGCAGGCAAGTGGCCTGGCCTTGAGCCTGTTCTGCCACTCTGTGAACCATTGGAAACTAAGCGTATGAAACTGTTCATCAAAGTATACATCTTCTGGATTTGTGACAACAGACTTTGTGTTCGAGGAGGGATTTTTATCGGACCTTGGATACCATGATTTCCTCATATCTATATTAATTATTTGGTATCTGATTAAGAGACTAGGCTCAAAAGTAACTTTCCAAGTAGTGTCTCTGTCCATCACCTCTTATTCTCTACAAGATTGGGAACATTCATTGAGGTCCATGACTGTCTCACTAGAGTAAGTTTCTGGAGAGGCCTGTCCTCCAGATTCCTCCTGTGGCTCATTCATGAACACTGCTAGACTTGGACTGAGCTCCAGGCTGCGTTTGTCAGCCTCCACAACAGACTCACTGTGCCAAATTCTGCTCACAAATTTGTATGTGGGGGCCTGAGAAGGTGGCTTGCCTTCCTGTCCAGTCAGAGGGGCCTCTGAGGGCTTTTGGACGTTTGCCAGTTGAGGTTCCTCCCAGAGCCCCACAGGTTTCCTCAGTCACACAGTAGGGGGCAGGGAGGGGACTCTCCAGGGTGGGCACTGCCTACATTGTTATCACTTTCTCTCCTGGATGAGGATGTTTTCCAAACCCCTCTGGAAACTGGGCTTTTGGGTGGTCCCCAGAGTGGCCTTCAAGGTGGACCATGGAAGGCATATGAGGTGAGTACTTTTCAACTTTAAGCTCAATGTAATCTTGAGGACCTTGGGTAGTAGGAACCACCTGTGCCTGACCCAAAACCCTGTCATATGCACGTTCAGCTCCTACTGAAATAAGGACAGAGGACAAGAGACTTCATGGGAGGTGTTCATGGAGGCGCCCCTACCCTGAGAGGAACCTGCATTTTCTGTACCTGTAGGCACATTTGACTCTCCAGGAAGGTGTAAGAAGTGGTTGGCAGCAAGCCTTGAACAACAGATAATAACAAGGATCTACCACTCATGCATCTGCTGTCCCTTCCTGCTTATAAGGACCCCTAGGACTTCTGGATGCTTCCTGCCTGGGCTCAAATCTTTCCAACTCAAGCTTTTCACTTGGAACCTTCACTGAAGGGTTAGCTGAGATCATGTACAGATTTTTTTAGGATCCTCCCCATGCTCTGCTTTACATCCTGGCACAGGTGCTTCCCTTGTGGGATCCTTGCTGTGTCTCAGGACCTCATCTTCTGTGCATCTGGATTGCTTTTGCCTAGACCTCCAGAGAGACTTGAGGGCCCCTTCTTTTCCAGTGCATTAACAAGGCCTTGGGGAATCACCCTGCGTCTGCATCACTTTTTGAGACTCTTGGGTTCTGCAGGGCAGGGCACTCTCTTATTGCATGACCCTTTTGGAAAGATGGTACTCCTGTTTCTCCCAAACCTCAAAGCTGAACAAATCCCTAGGAATGATGGAGACAGAGGTGTGGGCCTGAGAAGACCTGTTGCCCTGCAGAATACTGGGGGTGACCTGGCTAAAGACTTGTTGAGATTTTTTTTTAACCAAAGATGATAAAGTTCTCTCACTTTCTAGTTGGTTTTTTCAAAAGTTATATTCCAGGATTTGAATTGCATTGGGGATCAAAGATTGTGGCTTATTTTGGATTATAGGGCAAGACTTCATAGTACCTAGTCTGCAGCTGAGAGGAAGATGGTTGGATTGGGAAAGACAGGGTGAGATGAGCAGTGATCTCTAACTGAGCCCAAAGTGGTCCTTGATCTTGAGGCATGGTTAGTCAATCGTCGGGGTCAGACCAGGGTTGTCATATGAGCCCAGAATTATGGTTGAGAGTGAGGCTTGGTTGGAGTCAAGAATTGGAGTTAGGCCTGAGTCTTTATGTCAGTCCGAGTTTGTGGCTGTTAGTGAGATATATTGGAGTCAAGGTTTGGGGACCTGGGTTCCCATGTGAGCCCAAGGTTGTGGTTGTAATGGAGGTTTTATTGGAGTCAAGGACTGGTGTCAGGTCTGGGTCCTCATGTGAGTGTGAGGTGGTGGTTGAGAGTGAGGCATGGTTGGAGTCAAGGGTTGGAGTTGGGCCTGGGTCTCCATGTGAGTGTGAGGTTTGTGGGTGAAAGTGAGATGTGGTTGGAGTCAAGGGTTGGGGTTGAGCATGGGTGTCCACATGAGCTGGAGGTGGTGGTTGAAAGTGAGTCATGGTTGGAGTCAAGTATTTAGATTTGACCTAGGTATTTACTTGAGCCTGAGGTGGTAGTTGACACTGGGGTAAGGTTGGAGTCAAGAGTTATGGTCTAGGCTGAGTCTTCATGTGAGGCTGAGGTGGTGATTAAATCTGGGGTACAGTTAGAGTTAATGGTAGGGGTCTGGCCTGGGTCTCCATGTGACCCAGAGGTGATAGTTACAACTGGGACATGGTTGGAATCAAGGAGTGAGGCTGAGTCTGGGCTACAGCATGGGTCAAGAGCTGGACCAATGACAGCTATGAAGTTAATTTAGCTTGAATTTGGAGTTGTTCAACCTTAAAGCATTCATTGAATAAGATAGGCCGTAACTCTAGAGGGGACCCAGGTACTGTGTCAGTAGCCACCAGAGACTCACTCTGGAGAAAGGGGAGACCCCAAAAGAGCTGCCTGCATGTCTTCTGTAGATGGTCCCCCAAAGTGTCAGGGTATCTGGTCTTTTGGGGACCAAGCAGCTGTTTTGGTTTGCCTTTTATGCTCCAGAAGTTTTGGTGACCCAAGGTGTCCTGCTGTAACTCAGTGACTTAATTCTCTTCCCCAGCGAAGTCAGTTGGTAGCCTGCCTCCTCCTCCTATTTCATCTTCCAAAACTTCAGTTCCACTCTCTCGGTGATTCATATCTCCAGCAGCTTCTGGACATACAGCTTGACAAAAGAGAAGCTATTGGACTCTACCTGTATGTTTCTGGGGTGTCCTAACATGGAAGAATCACACGGACATTCCTCTCACTACCACCCTCTATATCCTCCCCACTCCCCATCCATTTTTTATTCTTATTTTTTTCTTTTCACCCTCTTTTTTATTTCTCATATTGTCCTAAAGTGGTTCTTTATTACTCCTTTCTGTAGTCCACTTTTACCTTTTTTTAAGAATAAAATTAAGAAAACACCATGTTTTAAAAATAAATTCCATACTTTTTATTTTTGTGTGTGATATTTTGTTTTCAATATTGTACTTTTGAGAGTCTAATTTTTATTCTAGGTTTTTAACTTTTGCTTTTCAATCTTTTGTTATTAATTTTGTATATTAAGAGTCAGCAAGTTCCAGAGCAGGATGCTCCATGCCAATCCTTCAGCAAAATAGGGACACAAACCCGCACATTAGCAGATAGGCTGCCCAAAGTCATACCAAACCCATAGACACCCCAAAACTTACGATTGAATATGGCACTGCCCTTCAGAGAGACATGATCCAGCTCCATCCAAGAGAACACAGGCACAAGTCCCCCCAGTCAGGAAACCTTCACAAGACACTAGTCCAAACCCCAGTGATGCAGGGGTCAGATTCCACAATTAAAAAGAATTACAACCCTCCAGCCTAAAGCAAGGAGGCACCAAACACAGTAAACTAAATAAAATGAAAAGATGAAAAATATGCAGGAGGTGAAGTAACAGGGCAAAAACTCACTGGAACAAACAAACGAAGAGGAGACAGGGAGTCTATCTGAAAGAGAATTCAGAATACTGATAGTAAAGATGATACAAAATCTTGAAAACAAAATGCAGTCTGGGGTATAAGCAAATCACTACTAGAAAGTCATCAAACAACAATGAAAGAAAGCTAGAAAGGAAGAGGACAAAACACCTGCAAAATACACATAAGACAATTAAGTAAACCATAATAGCAATCCCTAACGATCAATGAATAATATAAATGGATTAAACAGTGGCTGAATGGTTTAAAAAAAAAGATTCAACTCTAAGCTATCTGTAAGAGACTGATTTTAGATTTAAAGACACATATAGGCTCAAAATGAAGGGATGGAAAAAGATACTCGATGCATGTTAACAGTAAGCAAAAGAAAGCAGGGGTGGCTACTCATATAAAAGAGAAAATAGATGTTAACTCCAAAATTGCCTCCATAGAAAAAGAAGGTCTCTATATTTTAATAAAAGAGTCACTTCAACAGGAAGATATAAAAATTATATATGCATACAGCACCAGAGCACATAAAGGTATAAAGCAAATACTGGAATTAAAGAAAAAAATTGATTGCATACAATGGCAGTAAGAGACTTCAATAATCCGCTTATAAAAATGGATAGAAAATCAATAAACAAAATGCCTTGAAAACACTATAGATCATACGGTCCTTACAGACATATTTAAACATACCACCAAACAGCAGCACATATGCATTCAAGTATGGAAGCAATATTATCCAGGATATATAATAGGCCACAATCAAGTTTCAACAAATTTTAAAAGACTGAAATAATTACAGATATCTTTTCTGACCACAATAGGATGAAATAAGAAATCCCTTAAGAGCAAGAAAACAGGAAAATTGAGAAATATGTGGAAACTAAACAATACATTCTTTTCCCCACTTCTGGTTTTATTGAGGCATAACTGACATTGACCACTGCATAATTTTAAGACATATAGCATAATGCTTTGACTTACATACATCATGAAATGATTAGCACAAGAAGGTTAGTGAACATCATCTCGTATGGATACAAAATAATAAATAATAAATAAATAATAAATAATAATAAATGATAAATGTTCCTTTCGTGATGAGAACTCTTAGGATTTACTTTCTTAACTCTCATAAATAAAATACACCCATTTTAATTATATTTATCATGCTGTATAAAACTTTTAATTGGGCCAAAGATAAAATCAAAGGGAAAATGAAAAAGTATATTGAGACAAACTAAAATGAAACACAATACACCAAGACATACAGGATGAAGCAAAAGCAGTACTACAGGAGATGTTCATAGTGATAAATGCATACATTAAAAGGTAATAAAAACTTCAAATAAAAAATTTAATTTTATGCCTCAAGGAACTGCAGAAAATGAAAACACTAATCTCACACTAAGCAAAAGGAATTAGAGAATAGAAAAATAGAAAATAGAAACAAATCTAGTAGTGTCTTTTTAAAATATTAATATGACCTAAATCAAATCCCTTATGATTACACAGTGGAAGTGAGAAATAGATTTAAGGGACTAGATCTGATAGAGTGCCTGATGAATTCTGGATGGAGGTTCATGACATAGTACAGGAGACAGGGACCAAACCATCCCCATGGAAAAGAAATGCAAAAAAGCAAAATGGCTGTCTGAGGAGGCCTTACAAATAGCTGTGAAAAGAAGAGAAGCGAAAAGCAAAGGAGAAAAGGAAAGATATAAGCATGTGAATGCAGAGTTCCAAAGAATAGCAAGGATAGGAAAGCGTTCCTCAGCGATCAATGCAAAGAAATAGAGGAAAACAACAGAATAGGAAAAACAAGAGATCTCTTCAAGAAAATTAGAGATTCCAAGGGAACATTTCATGCAAAGATCAGCTCGATAAAGGACAGAAATGGTATGGACCTAACAGAAGCAGAAGATATTAAGAAGAGGTGGCAAGAATACACAGAAGAACTGTACAAAAAAGATCTTCACGACCAAGATAGTCATGATAACGTGATCACTGACCTAGAGCCAGACATCTTGGAATGTGAAGTCAAGTGGGCCTTAGAAAGCATTACTACGAACAAAGCTAGTGGAGGTGATGGAATTCCAGTTGAGCTATTTCAAATCTTGAAAGATGATGCTGTGAAAGTGCTGCACTCGATATGCCAGCAAATTTGGAAAACTCAGCAGTGGCCACAGGACTGGAAAAGGTCAGTCTTCATTCCAATCCCAAAGAAAGGGAATGCCAAAGAATGCTCAAACTACCGCACAATTGCACTCATCTCACACGCTAGTAAAGTCATGCTCAAAATTCTCCAGGCCAGGCTTCAGCAATATGTGAACTGTGAACTCCCAGATGTTCAAGCAGGTTTTAGAAAAGGCAGAGGCACCAGAGATCAAATTGCCAACATCAGCTGGATCACGGAGAAAGCAAGAGAGTTCCAGAAAAACATCTATTTCTGCTTCATTGACTATGCCAAAGCCTTTGACTGTGTGGATCACAATAAACTGTGGAACATTCTGAAAGAGATGGAAATCCCAGACCACCTGACCTGCCTCTTGAGAAACCTGTATGCAGGTCAGGAAGCAACAGTCAGAACTGGACATGGAACAACAGAATGGTTCCAAATACGAAAAGGAGTACGTCAAGGCTGTATATTGTCATCTGACTTATCTAACTTATATGCAGAGTACATCATGAGGAACGCTGGGCTGGAGGAAGCACAAGCTGGAATCAAGATTGCCGGGAGAAATATCAATCACCTCAGATATGCGGATGACACTACCCTTATGGCAGAAAGTGAAGAGGAACTCAAAAGCCTCTTGATGAAAGTGAAAGAGGAGAGTGAAAAGGTTGGCTTGAAGCTCAACATTCAGAAAACGAAGATCATGGCACCTAGTCCCATCACTTCATGGGAAATAGATGGAAAAACAGTGGAAACAGTGTCAGACTTTATTTTTTTGGGCTCCAAAATCACTGCAGATGCTGATTGCAGCCAGGAAATTAAAAGACGCTTACTCCTCGGAAGGAAAGTTATGACCAACCTTGATAGTATATTAAAAAGCAGAGACATTACTTTGCCAACAAAGATCCCTGTAGTCAAGGCTATAGTTTTTCCCATGGTCATGTATGGATGTGAGAGTTGGACTGTAAAGAAAGCTGATCGCCGAAGAATTGATGCTTTTGAACTGTGGTGTTGGAGAAGACTCTTGAGAGTCCCTTGGACTGCAAGGAGATCCAACCAGTCCATTCTAAAGGAGATCAATCCTGGGTGTTCATTGGAAGGACTGATGCTAAAGCTGAAACTGCAATACTCTGGCCACCTCATGCGACGAGTTGACTCACCGGAAAAAACTCTGATGCTGGGAAAGGTTGGGGGCGGGAGGAGAAGGGGACGACGGAGAATGAGATGGCTGGATGGCATCACCGACTCTGTGGACATGAGTTTGAGTGAACTCCAGGAATTGGTGATGGACAGGGAGGCCTGGCGTGCTGTGATTCATGGGGTCGTGGAGAGTCGGACACGACTGTGCGACTGAACTGAACTGAATATGACAGACTGTTAGCTAGATTAACTAAGGAAAAAGAGAGACGACAAATCAATGAAATCAGAAATGACAGAGGAGGCAGTACAAATGATACTTCAGTAATAAAATAATCATTAGAGTCTATCATAAATAATTATGTCAACAAATTAGATAATCTAGAAGAAACAGATAAATTCCTAGAAACACACAACCTATCAACACTGAATCGAGAAAAAACAGAAAGTCTGAACAGACCAATAACAAATAAGGAGACAGAATCAATAAAATAAATATAAAGAATATCCAGGACCATATGGCTTTACCATTGGTAAATTTTACAAACATTTAAAGAATTAATACCAAGCATTTTCAAACTCATCCAAGAAAACTGGAGAGGAGGGAACCCTTTCAAATTAAGTTTACAAGGCCAGCATTCAGTTCAGTTCAGTCACTCAGTCGTGTCCAACTCTTTGTGATCCCATGAATCACAGCACGCCAGGCCTCCCTGTCCATCACCAACTCCCGGAGTTCACTCAAACTCATGTCCATTGAGTCGGTGATGCCATCCAGCCATTTCACTCTCTGTCGTCCCCTTCTCCTCCTGCCCCCATTTCCTCCCAGCATTACCATGATATAAAAATCAGACAAAGACATTACAAGAAGATTATAGGTCAATGTCTGGAATGAGCACAGATTCAAAAATCCTCAAAAAATATCAGCAAAGCTAATTCAATAATTAATTAGAAGGATCCTACTCCATGATTCAGTGTGATTTATTCATGGGATGCAAGGATGGTTCAAAATACACAAATCAATCAACATAATACACTACATTAACAAAATGAAGGGGAAAAACTCACGATCATCTCAATAGGTGCAGAAAAGGATTTGACAATATTCAACATCCTTTCATGACAAAAACTCTCAGCAAATTGGGTATAGAAGGATCGTACCTCAACACAATAATGGTATATATGAAAAGATCACAGCAAACATATCACTCAACAGTGAAAAACTGGAAGCTTTGGCTGTAATATCAGGAAGAAGGAAAAAATGTCCACATCCAATACGTTTATTCAACATAGCACTAGCACTGAAAGTCCAAGCCAGAGGACTTAGGCAAGATGAAGAAATAAAATGCATTAAAGTCAGAAAGGAAGAAGTCAAATCACCTCCATTTGCAGATGACATGATCACATATGTAGAAAATCCTAAAATTTCAAAAACAACAACAGTGACAACAGCTACAGAAACTGTACAACTCATAAACGAATTTAGTAAAGTTGCAGGATATAAAATCAGCATACAGTAGTCATTATATAGAAGCAATGAACTACCCCAAAAAGGATATTAAGAAAAACACACCATTCTGAATATAAAGAATAAAATTCTGTGCTATGTTGTGCTTAGTCGCTTAATTGTGTCTGACTCTTTGTGACCCCATGGACTACAGCCCGCCAGGCTCCTCTGTCCATGGGGATTCTCCAGGCAAGAAGGCTGGAGATACATTATGCTCTCTCTCCAGAATACAACCTCCTCACCTCTCTCCCAACAAATAAATAGAAGGACACTATATATGTATATCTATCCTCATCCTGAATATACAAATATATTACCTACTACAACACACATGTATAAACACCGTAAGTCTCCAAAGAAATTCACTTGAATACTCCTAACACTCCACACATTATGAACACTTTCATAATTCATGCACCTAATGATGGACACATACAAATAAGTATACCCAAGTAAGACACATAGAAATATCTCCAAGAAACTACTGATGAAAAAACTTCCATATACCAAATGATACCTAACTAATAGAGCCATACATCTGCATATACTAACAAATAATCATATCACACATTTCTAATACATATAAATGTAATTTACCAACTCCCCTGTATAAACCCAGAACCTCACCTTCTCATCAGATACACACATACTCACTTCTCAAAATATATAAGCCTAGGAGGCCCCTACTGAAAAACAGAAATCCAAAGCACTAGCAAATATTCCTCCAAATGGCCATGCCCCTTGAATATACACACAAGCTCATTATACACACAACTCTCCATAAGCCCCAAATATAACCACAATTACCCACTACACTACAAATATGCAAAGACATGACTATATATATATACTCTGTTTCAAATACATACCACACTACCTGCATATGCTTATACTACATTCCCAAATCCTCACACAGAATTAATTCTTCCACTTTGCAGAATACAGAAACATATAAACACAAGCATAAACATCTACCAGCCCGATAAAACAGCCAGAGACACGCCCACTACACAGCAAAATATACGTAGATAGCTCCTGAAAATCCACACACACAAAACCCACAGAACCATACAACAAGCACTAGACACAAATGATACCCTCAGCACACAAATGATCATCTGACATTCCTCAAGTACACAAAATAGGCTATAGTACTTTTCCTAACAATGCCCTTACACATCTGAAAATTCACCATTCAGTTCAGTTCAGTCGCTCAGTCGTGTCTGACTCTTTGGAACCCCATAAATCGCAGTACGCCAGGCCTCCCTCCCAGATTCACCCAAACTCATGTGCATCAAGTTCATGATGCCATCCAGCCTTCTCATCCTCTGTCGTCCTCTTTTCCTCCTGCCCCCAATCCCTCCCAGCATCAGGGTCTTTTCCAATGAGTCGACACTTCGCATGAAGTGGCCAAAGTATTGGAGTTTCAGCCTCAGCATCAGTCCTTCCAATGAACACCTAGGACTGATCTCCTTTAGGATGGACTCTTTGGATCTTCTTGCAGTCCAAAGGACTCACAAGAGTCTTCTCCAACACCACAGTTCAAAAGCATCAATTCTTCAGCACTCAGCCTTCTTCACAGTCCAACTCTCACAACCATATATGACCACGGGAAAAATCATAGCCTTGACTAGACGGACCTTGTTTGGGAAAGTAATGTCTCTGCTTTTTAATATGCTATCTAGGTTGGTCGTAACTTTCCTTCCAAGGAGTAAGCATCTTTTAATTTCATGGCTGCAATCAGCATCCGCAGTGATTTTGGAGCCCAAAAAAATAAAGTCTGACACTGTTTCCACTGTTTTTCCATCTATTTCCCATGAAGTGATGGGACCAGATGCCATGATCTTTGTTTTCTGAATGTTGAGCTTCAAGCCAACCTTTTCACTCTCCTCTTTCACTTTCATCAAGAGGCTTTTGAGTTCCTCTTCACTTTCTGCCATAAGGGTGGTGTCATCTGCATATCTGAGGTTATTGATATTTCTCCCAGCAATCTTGATTCCAGCTTGTGCTTCCTCCAGCCCAGCGTTCCTCATGATGTACTCTGCATAGAAGTTAAATAAGCCAGGTAACAATATACAGCCTTGACGTACTCCTTTTCCTATTTGGAACCAGTCTGTTGTTCCATGTCCAGTTCTGACTGTTGCTTCCTGACCTGCATATAGGTTTCTCAAGAGGCAGGTCAGGTGGTCTGGGATTCCCATCTCTTTCAGAATTTTCCACAGTTGATTGTGATCCACACAGTCAAAGGCTTTGGCATAGTCAATGAAGCAGAAATAGATCGTTTTCTGGAACTCTCTTGCTTTCTCCATGATCCAGCAGATGTTGGCAATTTGATCTCTGGTGCCTCTGCCTTTTCTAAAACCTGCTTGAACATCTGGGAGTTCACGGTTCACATATTGCTGAAGCCTGGCTTGGAGAATTTTGAGCATGACATTACTAGCGTGTGAGATGAGTGCAATTGTGCGGTAGTTTGAGCATTCTTTGGCATTCCCTTTCTTTGGGATTGGAATGCTGTGGCCACTGCTGAGTTTTCCAAATTCGCTGACATATCGAGTGCAACACTTTCACAGCATCATCTTTCAAGATTTGAAATAACTCAACTGGAATTCCATCACCTCCACTAGCTTTGCTTGTAGTAATGCTTTCTAAGGCCCACTTGACTTCACATTCCAAGATGTCTGGCTCTAGGTCAGTGATCACGTTATCGTGACTATCTTGGTCGTGAAGATCTTTTTTGTACAGTTCTTCTGTGTATTCGTGCCACCTCTTCTTAATATCTTCTGCTTCTGTTAGGTCCATACCATTTCTGTCCTTTATCGAGCTGATCTTTGCATGAAATGTTCCCTTGGAATCTCTAATTTTCTTGAAGAGATCTCTTGTCTTTCCCATTCTGTTGTTTTTCTGTTGCGGCCAAAGTAAACTCCCCTTAATCACATATATCCACAGACAAAACCAACCTACACATTAGACAACCTATCAGACTCCCACCAACCAATTAATTACGTACAAACCCCATCTATGCTTGCAAATCAATCATGATTTGACATGTGACTACAAATAGATGTCTGCTACTTCATTATGGACAAGAGTGCCCTTTGAACATATGTGTTGACTGATATTTTCACCATAAATAGGAAGACATCTGTGAAACTATGAGAATGTATGTTAGATCTTCACTCACTTTACTCAATTTTCCAATGACATGCACTACTTCCTGCAATGACCTCTTTCAAGTGGAAGAAATACCCGGTAGCTTTTACACTCCTCAGAATACACCAACTAGAATGGCACCTGTTTAACTGCTCTCACGATTGACCCTCCACTGATAAGCTGCTCTCATGATTTGCCGTCCACTGCAGACCCTGCAGTCAGGAAAGCATTCTTGCAGCCTGCTCCCCAGAGGGGCCAATAACGCTGGTGTAAACACTGCACGGAACTGAGCGCTACAGGGGAGTCTCCCTACACTGACAAGGGCGCAAGCAACCCCCAGGGAGGAAACAGAACCGAGCGCGACACCTGAGGGTTGAAGAATCTGTGTCCCCCTTACCTCAAAGTTCCTGTGATTGATTCTAGAGACTGCCCTGAGAGGCACTCCTGTCCGCCCAGCGAGGCTGGCCGTTGGGGCTCCGCCCTGTGCGTTTCAGCTACAGTTTCATCTTCCTGAGCAGTCAACCTTAACGGACGCTGGGAACAGCTGTTGGATAATGGCGGTCAGTCTAACCACCCTGTTCGTGCGCATGCGTGCAGGCACGGGGCACACAGACAATGTCCCAGGAGGTCGCTGCAGGAGGGGAGAGAAGTCTGGGTTCTGACACGCTGAGGAGCTTCTATGTCCATGGCTTCTCACCAGGAAACTTCATAGCACTGTCTTCTTAAAACCAGCTCATGTGAGCTGCGCACCGGTGATTTTTACATTGCACACGTGAAATCCATGCACTTAGATTCTAGAGTTTTGGAGAACTCCACCCTAAGCACAATATCCTTAAATTGAGAAAGTGCTTTCATGCCTTTTGGACTGCAGTTCCTTGGTTCTTATTTATGTCTGTCAAAAACCAGTAGGTCCTTTTCCCTAGTAGGCCAAAATTTTCCATTAAGGAACCATTCTAGCAAAGAATTTCAGATCTGGGAAACACTCTGAGATACTGTCTGCTGACTCCATTCTTACACTTTCCAAATGCACTCACTCTACTAGAGTATATTTTCTTATTATTTATTTAGTTCATGTAGGTTCTTCAGTAAATACTGATTCTCAGATGTTTCCTTGCAAGGTTTTTGTTATATCAATAACTTTGATCAAGACTTGAAAATCTGGGTCATCTTCAGTTGACATAGCAGCAGCATGGGAATAATCTTATGCTCCATTCCATTTGTATTATATATTGGAGAATTTTAGCTGCCAAATCTTAAAAAAAAAAAGAAAGAAAAGAAATAGTAGGAGAATCTATTTACTGATTTGGATTAGTAATACTTTACAAAGAAGACTCAATCATCAGATTCTCTTAGTGATCAATTCCAAAATTAGTGCCATTTCTACTTCATGGGATACCTCTTAAACCCCTGGTATCTAACAATACTGAGAGTCTCCAAGCACACAGATTGAAAACTCTACAAGACATAAGCATGGGATCCTACTGTACTTCTAATATTCCATGCTTCAGTAGAATATGATTGGTCATCTGAGGTCTGTGATCTATATAAAGAGATTTTTTTCTCAGCAAACAATATCTGCCCCCCACCTTTCTGCACAGTAAGAGATCATGGTCCGAAGGACTTTTGCTACTCCCTTCTGTTGTTTGTCTCCCCAAATTACTTTTGGACTGATTTAATTATATCTGCCTCTGTGGTCTTAAGATTTTGGAGTACAAAATGATTGTAGACGTGAGATGGGTTAATGTTTTCCACAATTCAATTTTTATATCAGTGGCTCTGGGAAGGCTCATTCAAACTCTACTCAGAGCTATGAATGAGAATTTTTTAACAATTGATTGACAGGACAAGGAGAAGAATCAACAAGAAAGCCTGCCTTTCTGGAATGCCAGGGTACAATATTTTGCCTCCCCATTCCTCTAGTGTGAAGTTACTGGTTAAAAACAATTTCATCTTTTCCCATGAGAAAAGCTCATATAGTGAGAAATGTCTCCAAGTTGTTAATTTCTTCAACCCT
Organism: Moschus berezovskii; assembly: GCF_049115385.1. NCBI lineage: Eukaryota > Metazoa > Chordata > Mammalia > Artiodactyla > Moschidae > Moschus > Moschus berezovskii. The sequence continues at coordinate 72,833,979 of NC_142466.1, read as the reverse complement.
TAACAGTTTGACTGTTGTTTTTTTTTTTTCAATAAACTTTACTTTGATCTTCCTTAAATTGCTCTCACCTCATCTTCTCAACTAAGGTCAATGGAGAGTGTACAGAGTAGCTAACTCAGAGAATAAAAAATAAAAAGTTAGGTACATGTAAGAAAATATTTTTGCACTGAAGAACACTAAAGGCCTGGGATATATCTAGATGGAAAAGTCATTCCCTTCAAGTGACTGATAAAACCCTCTGAAAGTGTCCAATATATCTATCATTGAAATCTTTCAGATTTAGAGTTGGGGAAAAAGTTAGAAATCATGAGGAATTGGGCATGAGTTAAGGGCAATTTCCTACACAATTGTAACAACGAAGAGGAAAGAAACCTAAGTTCTGGATTCCCAATTCTCTTTCTTTTCAATATGGCCACTGTTAAGTTTTCATACAAGTCTGTCCTTTTGAGGCTTTTTTTTTCTTTCTCCCCCCACCCCCCACAGGAGCAAAAAGCAGAAGGAGAAACTTTTATCCCAAGGGACTCAACCACACTTTTAAATGTTTTACAAAAGTTAAAAAGCAATATAATGGAAAAGGAGTAGAGTTTTTAACAAATATTAAAATTAAATTAAAATGAAACATAGATTTAAATGTAAAATTTCAAATTTTGAAACATTTTTAAGAAAATAGAAAATCTCTGGGTCCAAGGGCTTGGTGAAGGGTTTTTACACATTGAGAGCAAAAACATTACTCATAAAAGAGAAAATTGGTGGGGGGGTGCGGTCCTAAGATGGTGGAGGAATAGAGCAGGGAGACCACTTTCTCCCCCACAAATTCATCAAAAGAAATTTGAACGCTGAGCAAATTCCACAAAACAACTTCTGAATGCTGACAGAGGACATCAGGCACCCAGAAAGGCAGCCCATTGTCTTCGAAAGGAGGTAGGAAAAAATATCAAAGATAAAAAGAGAGACAAAAGAGGGAGGGATGGAGATCCGTCCCAAGAAGGGAGTCTTAAAAAAGAGAGAAGTTTCCAAACACCAGGAAACACTCTCACCTGCGAACCTGTGGTGAGCCTTGGAACCTCAGAGGGCAACATAACTGGGAGGAAAAATAAATAAATAATTAAAACCCACAGATTACATGACTAAAGGCAACTCCCAGTCGAGAAGCAGTGCAGACGCTTGCATCCACCACTAGCAAGCTGGGACTGGGCAGGGAGGTGCAGGCTGCATTGCTTAGGGTAAGGACCGGGCCTGAATGCCCCGAGGGCAATCTGAGAGAACTAAGCAGAGATAACAACCCAGACTGTGGGATAGCTATCCCTTGAAAAGCTGTAACCTAAGACACTGCCAGGCCTGCTCACAGAACAAAGGACTGAGCAGAACTAGCCGGCAAAGGACCAGACCATCCCCCACCAGAGACAGGCAAGCAAGGGCAGCCAGAGCCGGAAGGTGGCATCATCAACCAAACTGCAAGCAGGCTTGTTGCTAACCAAGACTCCTTGGGATTCTGGATGGTTGACATCTGCCAGGAGGGTCGCAGCCAGAGATCAGCTCCCCAGAAGAGACACAGGGCACACCTGAGAAGGCGCACCTGTTGTACACCCAGAACACCGAGCAGCAGGGACAGGGGAGGCGATAAGTCGCAGCCCCAACTGGGGGGTGTATGCACTCGCCAAGCACCTGGTCACCTGAGCTGCTTGGACCAGGGAAGGGCACAAAACGCAGGCCCAATCAAGTCTGTGCCTTTGTGGAATACCCGAGAACTTGAACCTGAGTGGAGCAGACCTGGGAAGTGCCCTCAACCCAGGGCCCACCTCAGACAGTTCCCGGCAGAGCAACCTAGAGCCTGAGCACTGTAGACTGGAAAGCACACACGCCGTGAGCAGGAGCAAACCCATTGTGGCCAAGACACTGGTAGCACTCCCCACAGATGCCAGTGATATTTGTTTGCAGTGTTCCTCCCTCCCCACAGCATGACTGAACAAGTGAGGCTAAAAAAATGACCACCACCGCCCCCTTGTGTCATGGCGGAAATTAGACACTGAAGAGGCCAGCAAACAGAAGAAGCTAAAATAAACAGAGGGAATCGCTTTCGAAGTGACAGGTGCAATGATTAAAACCCTGCAGTTAGCACCAACTACATAGGAATGGGCCTATAGATCTTGAGAAGTGTAAGCCGGATCAAGGAGCTATCTGGAAATGAACTGACCCCACACTATCCACAAGGACAGCAGAGAAAGTCCTAGATATATTTTTACTATTATCATTTTTTTAATTTTTTTAATTTTTAAGTCCTCTATTACTCGTTTAATTTTCATTTTAATAACCTATTATTACTTTGCAAAATAAAAAGACCTTATTTTTAAAGCAAACTTCATACATATATATATATATATATATTATAATTTTTGTGACTGTTTTTTTCTTTAATATTGTATTTTTGAGAATCTAACCTCTACTCTAGATTTTTAATCTTTGCTTTTTGGGTTTTGTTATCAATTTTGTACCTGTAAGGACCCAATCTTTAGTACCCATTTTTATTTGGGAGTGAGATTACTGGCTGGATTACTCTCTCCCTCTTTGGACTCTCCTTTTTCTCCCCCAGGTCGCCTCTATCTCCTCCCTCCCCCTTCTCTTCTCTACCGAACTCTGAATCTCTTTGCGTGTTCTGGGCTCTGGAGAACACTTAGGGAACTGATTGCTGACTGGATCAGTCTTTCTCCTTTTGATTTCCCCTTTTATTCTCCTGGCCACCTCTGTCTCCTTCCTTCCTCTTCTCTTCTCTGTGTAACTCCATGAACCTCTCTGAGGGGTCCAGACTGTGGAGAGCACACAGAGAAGTGATTACTGGCTAGCTTGCTCTCTGCCCTTTTGATTTCCCTCTTCTCCTCCTGGTCACCTCTATCTCCCTCCTCCCTCTTCTCTTCTCTGTGTAACTCTGTGTACCTCTCTGGGTATCCCTCACTTTGGAGAAACTTTTCATCATTAACCTAGATATTTTACCATCAAAGCTGTATAGATGAAGAAGTCTTGAGACTACTGTAAGAATAAGACTGAAAACCAGAGGCAGGAGGCTTAAGTCCAAATCCTGAGAACACCGGAGAATTCTGGACTCCAGGGAACATTAATTGATAGGAGCTCATCAAAAGCCTCCATACCTACCCTGAAACCAAGTACCACCCAAGGGCCAACAAGTTCCGGAGAAAGACATACCATGCAAATTCTCCAGCAACACAGGAAAATAGCCCTGAGCTTCAATATACAGGTTTCCCAAAGTCACACCAAACCCACAGACATCTCATAACTCATTAGTGGACACTTCGGTGCACTCCAGAGAGAAGAAATCCAGCTCCACCCACCAGAACACTGACACAAGCTTCCCTAACCATGAAACCTTGACAAGCCACCCATCCAACCCCACCCACAGTGAGGAACCTCCACAATAAAGAGGAACCACAAACTGCCAGAATGTGGAAAGGCCACCCCAAACACAGCAATATTAACAAGATGAAAAAGCAGAGAAATACTCAACAGGAAAAGGAACAGGATAAATGCCCACCAACCAAAACAAAAGAGGAAGAGATAGGGAATCTACCTGATAAAGCATTCCAAATAATGATAGTGAAAATGATACAAAATCGAACACAAACTGGAGTTACAGATAAATAGCCTGGCGACAAAGATCGAGAAGATGCAAGAAATGTTTAACAAGGACCTAGAAGAAATAAAAAAGAGTCAATATATAATGAATAATGCAATAAATGAGATGAAAAATACTCTGGAGAAAACCAAGAGTAGAATTACAGAGACAAAAGATAGGATTAGTGGGGTAGAAGATAGAATGATACAAATAAATGAAACAAAGAGGAAAAAAGAAATAAAAGAAATGAGGACAACCTCAGAGACCCCTGGGACAATGTGAAACATCCCAACAGTCGAATCACAGGAGTCCCAGAAGAAGAAGACAAAAAGAAAAGCCATGAGAGAATACTTGAGGAGATAATAGTTGAAAACTTCCCTAAAATGGAGAAGGAAATAGTCACCCAAGTCCAAGAAACCCAGAGAGTCCAAAAGAGGATACACCCAAGGAAAAACACCCCAAGACATATATTAATCAAATTAACAAAGATCAAACACAAAGAACAAATATTAAAAGCAGCAAGGAAAAAACAACAAGTAACACACAAGGGGATTCCCATAAGGATAACAGCTGATCTTTCAATAGAAACTCTTCAGGCCAGAAGGGAATGGCAAGACATACCTAAAGTGATGAAAGAAAATAACGTACAGCCCAGATTACTGTACCCAGCAAGGATCTCATTCAACTATGAAGGAGAAATCAAAAGCTTTCAGTTCAGTCACTCAGTCGTGTCCGACTCTCCGCAACCCCATGAATCACAGCACGCCAGGCCTCCCTGTCCATCACCAACTCCCAGAGTTCATTCAAACTCATGTCCATCAAGTCGGTGATGCCATCCAGCCATCTCATTCTCGGTCGTCCCCTTCTCCTCCCGCTCCCAACCTTTCCCAGCATCAGAGTCTTTGCCAATGAGTCAACTCGTCGCATGAGGTGGCCAAAGTTTTGCAGTTTCAGCTTTAGCATCAGTCCTTCCAATGAACACCCAGGATTGATCTCCCTTAGAATGGACTGGTTGGATCTCCTTGCAGTACAAGGGACTCCCAAGAGTCTTCTCCAACACCACAGTTCAAAAGCATCAATTCTTCGGCGATCAGCTTTCTTCACAGTCCAACTCTCACATCCATACATGACCACAGGAAAAACCATAGCCTTGACTAGACGGACCTTTGTTAGCAAAGTAATGTCTCTGCTTTTTAACATACTATCAAGTTTGGTCATAACTTTCCTTCCAAGGAGTAAGCGTCTTTTAATTTCATGGCTACAATCAGCATCCACAGTGATTTTGGAGCCCAAAAAAATAAAGTCTGACACTGTTTCCACTGTTTCCCCATCTATTTCCCATGAAGTGATGGGACCAGATGCCATGATCTTTGTTTTCTGAATGTTGAGCTTCAAGCCAACCTTTTCACTCTCCTCTTTCACTTTCATCAAGAGGCTTTTGAGTTCCTCTTCACTTTCTGCCATAAGGGTAGTGCCATCTGCATATCTGAGGTTATTGATATTTCTCCCAGTCAAAAACTTTACAGACAAGCAAAAGCTGAGAGAATTCAGTACCACCAAACCAGCTCTCCAACAAATGCTAAAGGATCTTCTCTAGACAGGAAACACAGGAAGGGTGTGTAAACTGAAACCAAAAACAATAAAGTAAAAGGCAACGGGATCATACTTATCAATAATTACCTTAAATGTAAATGGGTTGAATGCCCCAACCAAAAGACAAAGACTGGCTGAATGGACACAAAAACAAAAACAAGACCCCCATATATGCTGTCTACAAGAGACCCACCTCAAATCGAGGGACACATACAGACTGAAAGTGAAGGGCGGGAAAAAGATATTCCATTCAAATAGAGACCAAAAGAAAGCAGGAGAAGCAATACTCATATCAGATAAAATAGACATTAAAACAAAGGCTGTGAAAAGAAACAAAGAAGGATACTGCATAATGATCAAAGAATCAATCCAAGAAGAAGGTATAACAATTATAAATATATATGCACCCAACATAAGAGCACCAGAATATGTAAGACAAATGCTAACAAGTATGAAAGGGGAAATTAATAATAACATAATAATAGTGGGAGACTTTAATACCCCCATGCACACCTATAGATAGATCAACTAAACAAAATTAACAAGAAAACACAAACTTTAAATGATACCACAGACCAGTTAGACCTAATTGAGCTATATTTCACCCCAAAACAAAGAATTTCACCTTTTTCTCAAGAGCACATGGAACCTTCTCCAGGATAGATCACATCCTGGGCCATAAATCTAGCCTTGGTAAATTCAAAAAAATTAAAATCGTTCCAAGCACCGTTTCTGACCACAATGCAGTAAGATTAGATCTCAATTACAGAAGAAAAACTATTAAAAATTCCAACATATGGAGACTGAAAAACATATTGCTGAAAAACCAACAAATCACAGAAGAACTCAAAAAAGAAATCAAAATATGCATAGAAACGAATGAAAATGAAAACACAACAACCCAAAACCTCTGGGACACTGTAAAAGCAGTGCTAAGGGGAAGGTTCATAGCAATAGAGGCTTACCTCAAGAAACAAGAAAAAAGTCAAATAAATAACCTAACTCTACACTTAAAGATGATACTGTGAAAATGCTGCACTCAATGTGCCAGCAAATTTGGAAAACTCAGCAGTGGTCACAGGACTGGAAAAGGTCAGCCTTCATTCCAATCCCAAAGAAAGGGAATGCCAAAGAATGCTCAAATTACCGCAGAGTTGCACTCATCTCACACTCTAGTAAAGTCATGCTCAAAATTCTCCAAGCCAGGCTTCAGCAATATGTGAACCATGAACTCCCAGATGTTCAAGCTGGTTTTAGAAAAAGCAGAGGAACAACAGATCAAATTGCCAACATCCGCTGGATCATCGAAAAACCAAGAGAGTTCCAGACAAACATCTATTTCTGCTTCATCGACTATGCCAAATCTTTGTATGGATCACAACAAACTGTGGAAAATTCTGAAAGAGATGGGAATACCAGACCACCTGACCTGCCTCTTGAGAAACCTGTATGCAGGTCAGGAAGCAACAGTCAGAACTGGACATGGGACAACAGACTGGTTCCAAATACGAAAAGGAGTATGTCAAGGTTGTATATTGTCACCCTGCTGATTTAACTTCTATGCAGAGTACATCATGAGGAACGCTGGGCTGGAAGAAGCACAAGCTGGAATCAAGATTGCCTGGAGAAATATTAATAACTTCAGATATGCAGATGACACCACCATTATGGCAGGAAGTGAAGAGAAACTCAAAAGCCTCTTGATGAAAGTGAAAGAGGAGAGTGAAAAGGTTGGCTTAAAGCTCAACATTCAGAAAACTAAGATCATGGCTGAGTTTTCCAAATTTGCTGGCATATTGAGTGCAGCACTTTCACAGCATCATCTTTCAAGATTTGAAATAGCTCAACTGGAATTCCATCACCTCCACTAGCTTTGTTCCTAGTGATGCTTTCTAAGGCCCACTTGACTTCACATTCCAAGATGTCTGGCTCTAGGTCAGTGATCACGTTATCGTGACTATCTTGGTTGTGAAGATGTTTTTTGTACAGTTTTCTGTGTATTCTTGCCACCACTTCTTAATATCTTCTGCTTCTGTTAGGTCCATACCATTCCTGTCCTTTATCGAGCCCATCTTTGCATGAAATGTTCCCTTGGAATCTCTAATTTTCTTGAAGAGATCTCTTGTTTTTCCTATTCTGTTGTTTCCCTCTATTTCTTTGCATTGATCACTGAGGAAGGCTTTCTTATCTCTCCTTGCTATTCTTTGGAACTCTGCATTCAGATGCTTCTATCTTTCCTTTTCTCCTTTGCTTTTCACTTCTCTTCTTTTCACAGCTATTTGTAAAGCCTCCTCAGACAGCCATTTTGCTTTTTTGCATTTCTTTTCCATGGGGATGGTCTTGGTCCCTGTCTCCTTTAAAATGTCATGAACCTCCGTCCAGAGTTCATCAGGCACTCTATCTATCAGATCTAGTCCCTTAAATCTATTCCTCTCTTCCACTGCATAATCATAAGGGATTTGATTTAGGTCATACCTGAATGACCTAGTGGTTTTCCCTACTTTCTTCAATTTTAGTCTGAATTTGGCAATAAGGAGTTCATGATCTGAGCCACAGTCAGCTCCTGGTCTTGTTTTTGCTAACTGTATAGAGCTTCTCCATCTTTGGCTGCAAAGAATATAATCAATCTGATTTCGGTGTTGACCATCTGGTGATGTCCATGTGTAGAGTCTTCTCCTGTGTTGTTGGAAGAGGGTGTTTGTTATGACCAGTGCGTTCTCTTGACAAAACTCTATTAGCCTTTGCCCTGCTTCATTCCGTGCTCCAAGGCCAAATTTGCCTGTTACTCCAGGGGTTTCTTGACTTCCTACTTTTGCATTCCAGTCCCCTATAATGAAAAGGACATCTTTTTTGGCTGTTAGTTCTAAAAGGTCTTGTAGGTCTTCATAGAACTGTTCAACTTCGGCTTCTTCAGCATTACTGGTTGGGGCACAGGCCTGGAATTCTGTAATATTGAATGGTTTGCCTTGGAAACGAACAGAAATCATTCTGTCATTTGTAAGATTGCATCCAAGTACTGCATTTCGGACTCTTTTGTTGACCATGATGGCTACTCCATTTCTTCTAAGGGATTCCTGCCCACAGAAGTAGATATAATGGTCATCTGAGTTAAATTCACCCATTCCAGTCCATTTTAATTCACTGATTCCTAGAATGTCTATGTTCACTCTTGCCATCTCCTGTTTGACCACTTCCAATTTGCCTTGATTCATGGACCTAACATTCCAGATTCCTATGCAATATTGCTCTTTACAGCACCAGACCTTGCTTCTATCATCGGTCACATACTCAACTGGGTATTGGTTTTGCTTTTGCTCCATCCCTTTATTCCTTCTAGAGTTACTTCTCCACTGATCTCCAGTAGCACACTGGGCACCGACCGACCTGGGGAATTCCTCATTTAGTATCCTATCATTTTGCCTTTTGAGCAGTGGCCTCAGGACTGGAAAAGGTCAGTCTTCATTCCAATCCCAAAGAAAGGCAATGCCAAAGAATGCTCAAACTACCGCACAATTGCACTCATCTCACACGCTAGTAAAGTCATGCTCAAAATTCTTCAAGCTAGGCTTCAGCAATATGTGAACCGTGAACTCCCAGATGTTCAAGCAGGTTTTAGAAAAGGCAGAGGCACCAGAGATCAAATTGCCAACATCCGCTGGATCATGGAGAAAGCAAGAGAGTTCCAGAAAAACATCTATTTCTGCTTCATTGACTATGCCAAAGCCTTTGACTGTGTGGATCACAATCAACTGTGGAAAATTCTGAAAGAGATGGGAATCCCAGACCACCTGACCTGCCTCTTGAGAAACCTGTATGCAGGTCAGGAAGCAACAGTCAGAACTGTACATGGAACAACAGACTGGTTCCAAATAGGAAAGGGAGTGCATCAAGGCTGTGTATTGTCACCTTGCTTATTTAACTTCTATGCAGAGTACATCATGAGGAACGCTGGGCTGGAAGAAGCACAAGCTGAAATCAAGATTGCCGGGAGAAATATCAATCACCTCAGATATGCAGATGACACCACCCTTATGGCAGAAAGTGAAGAGGAACTCAAAAGCCTCTTGATGAAAGTGAAAGAGGAGAGTGAAAAGGTTGGCTTGAAGCTCAACATTCAGAAAACAAAGATCATGGCATCTGGTCCCATCACTTCATGGGAAATAGATGGAAAAACAGTGGAAACAGTGTCAGACTTTATTTTTTGGGGCTCCAAACTCACTGCAGATGCTGATTGCAGCCATGAAATTAAAAGACGCTTACTCCTTGGAAGGAAAATTATGATCAACCTTGATAATATATTAAAAAGCAGAGACATTAGTTTGCCAACAAAGGTCCATCTAGTCAAGGCTATGGTTTTTCCCGTGGTCATGTATGGATGTGAGAGTTGGACTGTGAAGAAAGCTGATCGCCGAAGAATTGATGCTTTTGAACTGTGGTGCGGAGAAGACTCTTGAGAGTCCCTTGTACCGCAAGGAGATCCAACCAGTCCATTCTAAGGGAGATCGATCCTGGGTGTTCATTGGAAGGACTGATGCTAAAGCTGAAACTCCAATACTTTGGCCACCTCATGCGACGAGTTGACTCACTGGAAAAGACTCTGATGCTGGGAAGGGTTGGGGGCAGGAAGAGAAGGGGACGACCGAGAATGAGATGGCTGGATGGCATCACCGACTTTGTGTACATGAGTTTGAGTGAACTCCGGGAGTTGGTGATAGACAGGGAGGCCTGGCGTGCTGTGATTCATGGGGTCGCGGAGAGTCGGACACGACTGAGCGACTGAATTGAACTGAACTGAACTGAACTGAAGATCATGGCATCCGGTCCCATCACTTCATGGCAAATAGATGGGGAAAGTGTCAGACTATATTTTGGGGGGCTCCAAAATCACTGTGGATGCTGATTGCAGCCATGAAACTAAAAGATGCTTACTCCTTGGAAGTAAAGTTATGACCAACCTAGATAGCATATTGTACAGGAGACAGGGACCAAGACCATCCCCATGGAAAAGAAATGCAAAAAAGCAAAATGGCTGTCTGAGGAGGCCTTACAAATAGCTGTGAAAAGAAGAGAAGTGAAAAGCAAAGGAGAAAAGGAAAGATAGAAGCATCTGAATGCAGAGTTCCGAAGAATAGCAAGGAGAGATAAGAAAGCCTTCCTCAGCAACCAATGCAAAGAAATAAAGGAAAACAACAGAATAGGAAAAACAAGAGATCTCTTCAAGAAAATTAGAGATACCAAGGGAACATTTCCTGCAAAGATGGGCTCGATAAAGGACAGAAATGGTATGGACCTAACAGAAGCAGAAGATATTAAGAGGTAGCAAGAATACACAGAAGAACTGTACAAAAAAGATCTTCACGACCAAGATAATCATGATAACGTGATCACTAACCTAGAGCCAGACATCTTGGAATGTGAAGTCAAGTGGGCCTTAGAAAGCATCACTAGGAACAAAGCTAGTGGAGGTGATGGAATTCCAGTTGAGCTATTTCAAATCCTGGAAGATGATGCTGTGAAAGTGCTGCACTCGATATGCCAGCAAATTTGGAAAACTCAGCAGTGGCCACAGGACTGGAAAAGGTCAGTCTTCATTCCAATCCAAATGAAAGGCAATGCCAAAGAATGCTCAAACTACCGCACAGTTGCCCAGATCTCACATGCTAGCAACGTCATGCTCAAAATTCTCCAAGTCAGGCTTCAGCAATATGTGAACCGTGAACTCCCAGATGTTCAAGCAGGTTTTAGAAAAGGCACCAGAGATAAAATTGCCAACATCCGCTGGATCATGGAAAAAGCAAGAGAGTTCCAGAAAAACATCTATTTCTGCTTCATTTGACTATGCCAAAGCCTTTGACTGTGTGGATCACAATCAACTGTGGAAAATTCTGAAAGAGATGGGAATCCCAGACTACCTGACCTGCCTCTTGAGAAACCTGTATGCAGGTCAGGAAGCAACAGTCAGAACTGTACATGGAACAACAGACTGGTTCCAAATAGGAAAAGGAGTACGTCAAGGCTGTATATTGTCACCCTGCTTATTTAACTTATATGCAGAGTACATCATGAGGAATGCTGGGCTGGAAGAAGCACAAGCTGGAATCAAGATTGCCGGGAGAAATATCAATCACCTCAGATATGCAGATGACACCACCCTTATGGCAGAAAGTGAAGAGGAACTCAAAAGCCTCTTGATGAAAGTGAAAGAGGAGAGTGAAAAGGTTGGCTTGAAGCTCAACATTCAGAAAACGAAGATCATGGCATCTGGTCCCATCACTTCATGGGAAATAGATGGGGAAACAGTAGAAACAGTGTCAGACTTTATTTTTTTGGGCTCCAAAATCACTGCGGATGCTGACTGCAGCCATGAAATTAAAAGACGCTTACTCCTTGGAAGGAAAGTTATGATCAACCTTGATAGTATATTTAAAAACAGAGACATTACTTTGCCAACAAAGGTCCGTCTAGTCAAGGCTATGGTTTTTCCAGTGGTCACGTATGGACGTGAGAGTTGGACTGTGAAGAAAGCTGATCGCGGAAGAATTGATGCTTTTGAACTGTGGTGTTGGAGAAGACTCTTGAGAGTCCTTTGGACTGCAAGGAGATCCAACCAGTCCATTCTAAAGGAGATCAATCCTGGGTGTTCGAAGGACTGATGCTAAAGCTGAAACTCCAATACTTTGGTCACCTCATGTGACGAGTTGACTCACTGGAAAAGACTGATGCTGGGAAGGACTGGGGGCGGGAGGAGAAGGGGACGACAGAGAATGAGATAGATGGATGGCATCACCGACTCCATGGACATGAGTTTGAGTGAACTCCGGGAGTTGGTGATGGACAGGGAGGCCTGGCGTGCTGTGATTCACGGGGTGGCAAAGAGTGGGACACGACTAAGAGACTGAACTGAACTGAGATAGCATATTAAAAAGCAGAGACATTACTTTGCCAACCAAGGTTCATCTAGTCAAAGCTATGGTTTTCCCAGTGGTGTTGTACCTTACCTTGGACGAGGGGTATCTCCTCACCGCCGCCCCTCCTGACCTTGAACTGTGGAGTAGCTCCTCTCGGCCCTCCTGTGCCCGCGCAGCCCCCGCCACTTGGACGTGGTGTTGCTCCTCTCAGCCACCGTCTTGACCTCGGCCGTGAGGTAGCTCCTCTCGGCCGCCGCCCCTGGCCTCGGGCGTTGGGTAGCGCCTCTGGGCCACGCTTCTGCGCATGTTCGCGCGCGGAGCCGGCGTCGCTTCTGCGCGCGCGGAGCCGGCGTCGCTTCTGCGCGCGCGGAGCCCGCCTCACCATGTCTCCATCCTGTCAGAAGAAAAAGCCCATCACGGATGAGAAGGGCAGAGCAAATGGGGTGGGGGTTCCGGAGAAGGTGTGTGGAGAGGGAGGGCTTGCAGGAGGGGAAGGCTGGGTGAGGGGAACGTGAGAGAGGGTCTCCAAGTAGATGAGCTGTGAAGACAGTGAGAGAGGAAGGAAGTTTTAGCACCTGTGTTGGGGGAACAAGGCAAGGTCAGTTTTGTGCCTTCGTTTGCTCATTTATTTAACGAATCTTCTTCAAGTCCTTGTAACTCAGTGGAGAAGCAGGCTTTGGGCAGGTAGGTGCTGAAAAAAGGGGATGGTCAGGAAGAGTGTAGGGCCAGAAGGTATGTTGTGTGGAGTCTCGGAAAGGGTAAAGTTAGAACTGGGACTGAGCCAGAATTCCTGCTGTGTACAATCAAAAGGTCTTCATTTGATGACCCTACAGAGGAGCTTTCCAGAACAAGGATTCAGTGCTTCTCCAATTCTAGTGTGTGATGGAGAAGCCAGCCGTATGTTCGAAACTCTAAGTAGGATATCAATTAGCCTCAAGAAGGAAGGCCTCCTGAATGTTAGAAATGGGGAGACAGAAGATATCTGGCATCACATGGAGTGGAGGGGTCCAGAGGTGTGTAGGCAGTTAGATGAGGATGCAGGGAAAGAGCTAGCCCCACTTGGAGATGATGGTGACAGTGCGCCTTTCCTCCTCCAGGAAATCAAAGCCCCATGGAACTATGGGGTTTTGTTAAGAAGCACCCAGCTGTACCAGAACACCCAGGAGGTGTTTGTGAGCCAGATTATCACGCACGCAGACTTCGAGAAGTTATATCCCTTCAGGAGTGACATTGCCATGTTGCAGCTGCTCTTTCCTGTGAACTTCACCTACTACATCATCCCTGCCTGCCTCCCAGTCCCTGGTATGAAGCTCCCTATAACTCATACTGCTGGATACCTAACTGGGGTATGCTCAACAAAGACAGTGAGGGGGTGTGGGGGAATTGGGGGGGGATGAGAATGGGGAGGAGGAGAAAGGGGAGAGGACAGAAGAGCAAAGAAGGGAGGTGTGTCTCCACCTAAGGGGTCCTCCAGGCAAAGGTCCCCTTGGCCCACTATGCTTCATTTCCAGAGGACTGGACCATTCTATGGAGAAGGTGATGGCACTCCACTCCAGTACTCTTGCCTGGAAAATCCCATGGATGGAGGAGCCTGGTGGGCTGCAGTCCATGGGGTCGCTAAGAGTTGGACACGACTGAGCGACTTCACTTTCACTTTTCACTTTCATGCATTGGAGAAGGAAATGGCAACCCACTCCAGTGTTCTTGCCTGGAGAAACCCAGGGACGGGGGAGCCTGGTGGGCTGCCGTCTATGGGGTCACACAGAGTCGGACACAACTGAAGCAACTTAGCAGCTGCAGCAGCAGGACCATTCTAGTTCTAGTTCTGAAAGTGTGTGATTCTAAAGCTTTGGTGTTCCCTAAGTGTAAAGCTCTGAAGTCTGGGAATCTTTGGCTTTGTAATCAAGACTCTGAGTTCTTGAAATCTTTCTGGTTCTTGCTTCCAAGGTTTAAATCAACAAAAAATCTGAGATAACTTGATCCAACTCAAAGGTCATGGTAGGGGCCTGACTCCTTCCAAGTCACTAGCAAACTTGCTGATTTCCCAGTGCCATAGGAGGTACTTGGGAAAAGTGGAAACAAATACAAGTATGTCCTCTGACCTCTGAGCCTACCTGATCAATTCCGAACCTCACTTTTCTCTTCTCCCAACACAGTTCACCCATCTACTTTGTAGGCTTATTAGGTGAACTGAATGACACAGGAAAATAGCTGTACTTTTTAAGTTTGAAAGTGGAGAGATGTAGGCAAAAACTTATGATCAAGAGTTTTTATTAAAGAAAGGATTGTTTATGATCTGGTGAAATGCTTATGATGCAAAATTAGTGAGGGAAAGAGTATTTATTTGTAATTATTAGTTGGGTCATTTTTTTTTATTGGAGGCTAATTATTTTACAATATTATATTGGTTGGTTTTGTCATACATTGACATGAATCCGCCCCGGGTGTACATGAGTTCCCCCTCCTGAACCCCCCTCCCACGTCCCTCCTCCCTTTATCCTCCCTCTGGGTCATCCCCGCACACCAGCCCCGAGCATCCTGTAACATGCATCGACCCTGAACTGGTAATATGGTGTTTCTCTACAGAGCTGCTACAGGCATTTTGAACAGACGTTGTCTTCATTGGGTAGGATGTTCCAGCATCTCTGGTCCCTGCCTATTAGTATGTCACTAACACGTCCTAATCATACAACAAACAACCAGGTCCGCAACATTCTCACACCACATACACACACACATCATACACAGACACACACACAAACAACACATGTATACCACACTTCACACACACACAGGCACAATACAGAGACACACACACAACACAGTATTTCACACACACAAAGACACACATACAGCAGATGTATACATACTTCACACACATACACATACACACAGACTGGTTCCTCCTTGAGGACAGGGACCCTGTCTTTCTTGTTTCAATATCCCAGTCCATGCCCCAGGCAGGGCCTGGCACCTGGTAGGTATCCCACTGCTGCCCCCAGGTCCTTCTTCCCTGGCCCTCCAGGCTGGTCTCAGCTCCCACCCTGCGAGCTCTATGTTACTCTCCATATAGCCTTCTGAGTATTTGCCTTACAGCAGGACTCATGTCAGTTCCCTGCTCATTGCCCTCAGTGCCTTCCCATTTCTACTTAAGATCGGAACTCCCTGCCTTGGCTCTTAGGTCCCATTCCTCTTTATCATCTCCTACTGCATCCCTCACCCACACCACCCCAGCCAGCAGGCCTCCCTCCTGCCTTGACAATGCCAAGGCCATTCCTACCTCAGGTCTCCACCTTTACTATCTCCCTGAACTCATTTGCTTTTCCGACTAAGCTCATCATGCCTTGTTTCATTGCATATGCAGCTTGGCTACTCCTCTGAGCAGTTTTACTTGATCATGTGAGTTAAAACAGGCAACCCCTGATAGCACATCTTCTTGTTTTATTGCCTTTACACCACTTATTAGATCTAAAATAATGCTCCTTATTTATTTCATTTACACAATCTGTCCCAACTAAAAACATTCCCCTGTATCATTAGCTAAAAGATACTTAACATGAGGACAGAGGAACAAATGAGTAAATTGGATGAAAAATAAATGAGTGATAGGATGAGAGGATGGATGTGGGAACGTGGGAGGATGAGTGGGTGGAAGGGAAGATGGTTGGGCGAATGGGTGAAAGGATGGTGGGCAGGGAGATGGAGTGAGTGGGTCTATTGATGGAGGGGAGAATGGAGAGATGGATGAAAAGATGTGTATAGGCAAATGGATGGAAGGGTGAGTGGGCAAATGGGACATGAGGAAAGACAGGTAGGTAAATGGAGGAACAGGTGCATGGAAAGCAGTGTTAGTGATAGACAAAAGGTGAGTGGATGGGATGGTTTGTGAAAGGATAGATAGGTTGGTGAATGGTTGCTAAGCACCAGTGAGTGGCATGTGTTGGAGAGATTTGCCTTTATCCTTTGTGGAATAGGAGTTTGGCCTGTTGCTATGAAAGAGGTAGAGGGAATAGGATGAATTTGGAAAAGTTAGAGAAACAGAGGAGGGCATTAGGCATAGGTAGAAGACTGAAACGAGGATGAAAGCTCAGCTGTGCGGAGAAAACCCCATGTTGAGGGGCAATGCTGACTGGTAAGTCAGGGGTCTGTAGCTCGGCTACAGCATCCTTCCCAGATTTCCTCCTTATCCTCCCAGCACCTCTGCTCGAACCTTTCTATCTCCAGGAGGGTAAGGTGAGCTTCATTGTGAACAAGTTCTATAAACTGTTATATGGAGATGGAAAAGGCAAGACTGCTCTGTACATGCTATATGCTGGGGACTTCTTGACAGGAAAGTCCATCTGCCAAGTGAGTAAGGCCCTTTCTGCTTTTCCTTCACCTGTTCTCAGGGCCTCAGTTTCTCTGGGAGAGGGGCTGTGTTGCCTCTACTCTTTGCGGAGCCCCTGGGACTTCCCATTTCCTCCCTCTATGCATCTTCCTGGACTCCATCCCTTGGCAGTGTCCCCCAGGCCAACTCCCCTTCCTAAGTTCCTTTCACATGAAGTCATCTACAGCATCTATTCTTGAGGCTTATATTAAAGTTTTTACTGAAGTGTAACATACATACAAAAGAATATATCCATGCTCTTTTCATTCAGTTCAGTTCAGTTCAGTTCAGTCGCTCAGTCGTGTCCGACTCTCCGCGACCCCATGAATCACAGCACGCCAGGCCTCCCTGTCCATCACCAACTCACGGAGTTCAGTCAAACTCATGTCCACAGAGTCGGTGATGCCATCCAGCCATCTCATTCTCTGTCGTCCCATTCTCCTCCCACCCCCAACCTTTCCCAGCATCAGAGTCTTTTCCGGTGAGTCAACTTGTCGCATGAGGTGGCCAAAGTATTGCAGTTTCAGCTTTAGCATCAGTCCTTCCAGTGAACACCCAGAATTGATCTCCCTTAGAATGGACTGGTTGGATCTCCTTGCGGTACAAGGGACTCTCTCCAACACCACAGTTCAAAAGCATCAATTCTTCAGCGATCAGCTTTCTTCACAGTCCAACTCTCACATCCATACATGACCACGGGAAAAACCATAGCCTTGACTAGATGGACCTTTGTTGGCAAAGTAATGTCTCTGCTTTTTAATATATTATCAAGGTTGGTCATAACTTTCCTTCCAAGGAGTAAGCATCTTTTAATTTCATGGCTGCAATCAGCATCTTCAGTGATTTTGGAGCCCAAAAAAATAAAGTCTGACACTGTTTCCATAAGTTGGATGAATTTTCACATAGTGAGGCAACATGTGATCAATACCCCAAAGGCCCCACTCACACTTCCTTCCCGTCACCAACACCCAACAGAAACCACCATCTTCACCTTTAATACCTTAGATTAGATTCTGAATGTTCTGTAAGTAGAATTTATTTCTAGCTGTCAGTCTTTTTTGTCTTAGCATTATATTTGTGAGATTCATCAATTCTGTTACCTGTTCAGTCTCCTTACTCTATAGGACTCTACTGTGTGCCTTGAATTTGATGATCAGTTACACTCTTAATGGATATTTAAGTACTTTCCAAGTTTTTCGTTTCATTTCATTTCCAAATGTTTTACCTTCTATTTCACAGAAACCCTTGAGTAGAATTGTTGGAGTAAAAGATATGCATATATTCAGCTTTGGCAAATATTACCGAATATTTCCAAAGTGGTTCACCATTTCCACTCATTCAAGCAGTCGATTAGAGTTTATATTCTCACCAATACTTAGCATTTTCCGTCTTTTCACTTTTAATAGATTGTTGTGGTTTGCATTTTCCCGATGACCAATTAAATATGCTTTCACATATTTATTATTATTGGATATCTTTTTTTTATGTAAAGTTTCTTTTCAAGATATTTTTCCCCCTCTTATTTTTCTGTTGGGTTCTCTGTCTCTTACTTTAGGGGCTCTTTATATATTTTATATATTCCAGATATATGTCTATTGTTGTCTATTTGTTTGTGTATTTTTTTTGCTTTGGTGTTTGTTCTGTTTGTTTGTTTTCTTTTGCCTGTCTTGGATCTTAGTTGTCGCATGCAGGCTCTTCATTGCAGAGTGTGGGCCTCTCTAAGTTGTAGCATGTGATCTCCAGAGCACGTAAGTCAGTAGTTGCAGCATGTAGACTTAGTTGTCCCGTGGCATGTGGGACATTAATTCCCTGACCAGGGATGGAACCCGTGTCCTCTGCAAGGAGGGAAGATTTTTAACCACTGGGCCACCGAGGAAGTCTGCTTCTTGGATATTTTAATTGTGAACCTTTCTTTACACTTTATGTAATGCCCTGTTTTATAGCTGAGAAAACAGGCCTGGAAAGGACAAGTGGCTACCCTAAAATAAGGCAGCACAGCCTGGACCCCTGTGTTTTCACTTGAAGCCTAACGTGACCTCCACTGTATCGCCCTCAGGGCCAAGCCTCCCAAGCTGGCATCATGTGCCAAGCTCTTCCGTGGCCTTTGTCTGCTTGCCTGCTGGATATCCATAGTGCCCTTGAGTCGACTCTTCCTCTCATTTCTCCTCGGTATGAGGACACCACTGAGATGGACCCTTAAGAGCCAAGGCAGCATATAACTGCCCCACCCCCTGACTCCTGCCTCTCTTAGCCTTTCAGTCCCCACAGCCTACCTGAGAGACTCCATCTAGATTCATCTTCTGCCATATCACCTGCTCTGGCTCCCATCCTCCAACCCAGGCCCCTCTTCTCTCCCTGAAAGTGCCTCCCCCCTTGTGTAGGGCACCCAGAAACAGGTCTGAGGAGAGACAGACGACAGGGGCACTCAGTGCTTAGACTGTGGGGCAGAAAAGACCTGTTTCCAGTATTCAGTCTGTCATTTCCTGGGGTTGTGACCTTAGCTAAGTTTCCTCACCCATGAAATGGATTTGCTAAGCCTCCTCTTAATAAGGTCCCTGTAGGAAATTTAATACTGTACTGGCATTCAGGAGGTACTTAGCAAGTCCTGGCTTTCAATCTCCTGGCCTGGCCTGTCTCCATCTACCTGGATTACACCTGCTTTTCTGGGCCTGTGTTAGACCTATCCTCTCACTCAATGTGGAATTCACTGCCCTGGCTCCACTCAGCACATACAAAACCCACACACCCACACTCAGTTTACTCTGTCTTTTCAGTACTGCAAAACACAGCTCACTTTCCATGGGATATACTAGTGGTGGGGCTTCCAACTCCCATGGGGTCAGGAGGCTACTGGAGCCCTTCCCATCTCCCCCATACTGGCCCAGAATCCACCACAATATCAGCACCCACAAGGCTCATCTGCATGAATCCCTGAGGCCTGGAGTGTACAGGAACTTGGCCTTCCCCAGCCTTAAAGAGTGCAGTATGGGTGCACTGTGGGGAGGGCCAAGGGCACCCCAGGTAGGGACCCCAGAGGAGAAGAGCTGAGGTGATGATGGCACATTCCCAGTGTCCAAGAAGCCCCTGGTGTGAATTTCTTGGTGCTTTGGCGACATCACCTTAAACTGGTGGCTCAGACAACAGAATGTATTATCTTAGATTTCTGGACATCAGAGTCTAAAGTCAAGGTGTTGGCCTGGATGCTTCCTTCTGGAGGCTCTAGGAGGAAATGTTTTCTTGCTTTTTCTATCTTTTTAGAGGTCCCTAACAATCCTCGGCTCACGGCCCCTTCCTACATCACCAAATCACATTGCTCCTCCCTCTGCTCCTGTCATCACATCTCCTCCTCTGACTCAGACCTCCTGCCTCCCTCTTTCCTCATGAGTACCTTTGTGTTTATGTTGGGTCCAACCAGATAATTCAGGATAATCTTCCTATTTCCTGATTCTCAACGCCACAACAGCTGCAGAGTCCCTTTTGCCATGTAAGGTAACATAGGCCTAGGTTCTGGTGATGAGGATGGCCATCTTTGAGGGTTACTTTTGGCTAGCCACACCATGTACCCTTCTCTTTCCTTCAAGTCACCACTTCCCCCAAACCTTCCCTCTCAGCTGGAGAGCTTGCTTCCTATTTCACTGAGAACATCAAAGCATTCAATTGGCCTAGGTGCCATTCATCTTCCCAGTCCAGCAGGCATGTTGCATCTCTCCTGAGCCTCCTGGCCCCTTGTTGCCAGTCCCTCCTGGAGTTCTGGGTGCCCAGAGTCTCCCTTCCTCCATGTCTTCCATGTCCCCTTTCATGGCTCCCGTGTAAACGTGCGGTGGCAATCTCCCTCCTTCTCTTGCCCAGTTTCTCTGCCTCATTTCCCCCAAAGACTCCTCATAACAGCCCTGGATCTAACCCACTCTGCCCAGGAGTGTCCCCAGTGCCACCAGAGCCACAAGTCCCTAAGAGCCTGTCTTGCCAGAGCCACCCTTGGACCTGAGTCCTCCTCTCACTCAGCACTTCAGCAAGTCTCACTGCCATTTTCTGGCACCAGGACCAGCCAGCTACTCTGCTCTGCACTGTTCCCCTCCAATCCCACCTCTAAATCCTGGAGACACCAGGGCTCTGTGCTCAGCCTGCTCCTTCCCCTCTGCACTTCTTCCCTGGTTGGTGAGATAGGCTCAACTTTGACAGGTCCTGTTGCCTTTTTCAAATTATTGTCCCAAATCTGTTTCTTACCGCCCTGGCCCCTCCCCACCCATAATCTCTCACTTCTCTCCTGTCAGTTCAGTTCAGTCGCTCATTCGTGTCCGACTCTTTGCGACCCTATGAATCACAGCACACCAGGCTTCCCTGTCCATCACCAACTCCTGGAGTTCACTCAAACTCATGTCCATCGAGTCGGTGATGCAATCCAGCCATCTCATTCTCTGTCATCCCTGTCTCCTCCCGCCCCCAATCCCTCCCAGCATCAGTCTTTTCCAGGGAGTCAACTCTTCGCATTAGGTGGCCAAAGTATTGGAGCTTCAGCTTTAGCATCAGTTCCAATGAAAGCCCAGGATTGATCTCCTTTAGAATGGACTGGTTGGATCTCCTTGCAGTCCAAGGGACTCTCAAGAGTCTTCTCCAGCACCACAGTTCAAAAGCATCAATTCTTCGGCAATCAGCTTTATTCACAGTCCAACTCTCACATCCATACATGACCACGGGAAAAACCATAGCCTTGACTAGACGGACCTTGGTTGGGAAAGTAATGTCTCTGCTTTTTAATATACTATCTTGGTTGGTCATGACTTACCTTCCAAGGAGTAAGTGTCTTTTAATTTCATGGCTGCAATCAGCATCCGCTGTGATTTTGGAGCCCCAAAAAATAAAGTCTGACACTGTTTCCACTGTTCCCCCATCTATTTCCCATGAAGTGATGGGACCAGATGCCATGATCCTTGTTTTCTGAATATTGAGCTTCAAGCCAACCTTTCACTCTCCTCTTTCACTTTCCTCAAGAGGCTTTTGAGTTCCTCTTCACTTTCTGCCATAAGGGTGGTGTCATCTGCATATCTGAGGTGACTGATATTTCTCCCGGCAATCTTGATTCCAGCTTGTGCTTCTTCCAGCCCAGCGTTCCTCATGATATACTCTGCATAGAAGTTAAATAAGCAGGGTGACAATATACAGCCTTGACGTACTCCTTTTTCTATTTGGAACCAGTCTGTTGTTCCATGTCCAGTTCTAACTGTTGCTTCCTGACCTGCATACAGGTTTCTCAAGAGGCAGGTCAGGTGGTCTGGTATTCCCATCTCTTTCAGAACCGGTTCATTCTCCACACAGCACCAGAGCAATCCAGCTGCTAGACTTGACCTAGCAGTTCTCCATGGGCGTCAACTCCAACCCCCACCATGAAGGCCCTGGGAACCTGAGTCCCGTCTACCTGCCTTGCTTCCCATATGTCATTGCTCTTCCTCCCACCCACCTGGCCATCCCTCCTCTCCTCGTCTGCACTCACTGCTCCCTCTGCTCCAGCATCAGAAAGTTGGGTTGTCCTCTTTGGAATCTCAGCTCGGGAAAGTGCCAGGCTTCCACCCTATGAAATGTCCTTCCTTTCCTGTCCTGTCCCTTCCATGGCTTGCTTCCACATGTCACGTCTGACAATGGCAGCCTAGTTGGATTCTTTACAAAAGGTTCATGTAAGGGGAACTTTGTCATTTCACCCCTGTGCTCAAAGGCAGCAGCTGTTCTGAATGCTGGTTGTGTGTGCTGGACAGGTGCTTGAATGGGACCAAGCACAGCTATGTCCCCTGCTCCTCGACCGACCTCCAACAATGAAGCCTTCCGTTTAGCTAATGAAGTGAGGGAGTTTCCACCCAGATGGTCCTACTCTGTCAGCATTTCAGGACTCCAGTAACTCCCAGAGGCTTTCGGGAGACCCTCAGCTGCTCCCTGAGCAATACAGGCTGCCTCCACCAGGCCTGGGTATGGGCAATTTCTGAAGAAACTCAACCAAGAAGTTGAGAGAAAGCTAAAGGTCAGACTAAAGAATGAAAAAGGAGGATGACTCAGGTGGGGATGTGCTGCTGCAGCTCAGAGTTTGCAAAAGCTGGGTCTGCAGCAGCTTCAGCTGGCCAGTTTCCACTCACAGACCAGCTCTCTTGGGTTCAATTCCTGCAGCTGTCCCTTCTTGGCCTTGGAGAGTGCTATCTCCTGGACCACCATGCCCTTTCTGGGCACAGCCTCCATATATTGATGGATTTACATTTGTGATTGTTCTGAGGGTCAATCAAGAACTTCCTAAGCATGATTCCAGTGCTTACCTGCACGACTTAATCAGGCTGGTCTGAGTGGGATGCTGGCTTCTGGAATTTCACAGCGGTCCACCTGAGTGAGGCTGGAGGGCAGAGACTCATAAGCCCCACTTTGCTACCTTGTCTTCTCAGACCTGGCTCAGTAACCCACCTGAACTCCCATTTCTTTCCTAGAGTGATTCTGGGGGGCCCCTGGTCTGTGACTTCACTAGTTCTGGGTTCTGATGGGGCTGGCCAGCTGGAGCTTTGACTGCCAACACCCCATTTACCCTAGCATCTTCACCAATGTCACCAACTGGATCGATGAGATCCAGAGACTCACACCCCTCCCTGAACCCACGTCTGCTCTTCTCCACAGACCCAATTTCCACAACAGCCTCCTCACTAGAACCTTCCCCCCTCCCCTCCCCTGCTGTGGGAGTGCACAGACTTCGGAGGAAGTACATCAGTCAGCTCCAGCTGCCATAACAAATATCACAAGCAATGTGGCTTAGACAACAGGAACCTTCTTGGCCCTCAACCCCACATGACTGTTCCCTGCTGGCCAGGGGCCAGGCCAGCCTGCCCCAAGGTGTCCACACACCTTCAGCAGTAGGAGCCTAGTGTCTCCTTTCTGCTTAGCTGACTCAGGACTTAGTGGCCCTGCCTGTAAGCCTTGAAGCAATGCTCTCATCATCCTTCCTGCTAGTCTGCCTGTCACAGAGTCTTTGTGTAGCCAGCAGGATCCCAGGAAGCCTCACCATGCACTTGCCCCTGCCTTCAGAATCCCTGATAATCTGGTAAAGTTCCCCTTTAGCACATATCCAATATGGACTAGATGCTAGTCAAAAGATTCAGGCCAAATTCTCTCCAATCCTGGCATTGCCCACATATCCCGGACTCTCACTGGCAGATGAGCACAAATGGACTCACATGGACTCTCACACAGATCCCACTGGCTGGAGCCAGGAACTTGCGCAGGAATTCCCTCCCCAAGATGAGCTTGGAAGGCCTCAAGAAAGTGTCTTCCCAGCGTCCAAACATTTCCACAGTCCCTGCATCTGGCTGGAGTTCTACCACTGAGGTACCACCATGTTTAGCCATGTGTCCACCACCAGCATCAACCTTTAAGAGCCCAGCAGTCTGGAAGGCGGAAGACTAGCTTTCCCTCCCTTGGTGGTGAACTCAGTTATGAATCCTCAAAGCAAGATTGCTCAGGGTCCTGGAGTCAGGGAGCTACTACCACACCATGTGGTCCACACACGTTCTCCAGAAGATCAGGGGAGCTCAGGCAGTTCAGCTGCACTAGTAGCCACTCCACTGGTCCTAAGTTCTTATTTTCCTCCCAACCCCAGCAGCCTCAGGCTGTCTGCCCTGGAGCCTGGCCTTCACACACCCTATTTCTGGAGATAGGTGATTCTCTGTCCCTCCTGGTTGTCCTTAGACCTCTAACCAGGGGATCCCAACACATACCTCATCGCGTAACAGACAGACCAAATGTCATCTGCAGCCCAGCCAGTCCCCCATTGCCTGAAACTGACCTAGTGCTCAGCATTATCTTGGTTTAGCTGCTTTTTAAAGATAAACGGAAGCCTAGCAGGGTTAAGTAGTTTTTCAGAAATGACATAGGTAGGAATTAGTGGGAACAGAAATTCAAATCTTGGTCTTTCTTAAAGAACTTAAATATCTTTGTTCTTCGTGCTCCTGCAGACTGTACCCAGATGCCTGTTACCCTGTGTTCATTTTCCTGGAGTAAATAGCCAGGAATGCACATATACTTAGTTTTGCATTTTTTTTTTAAGAATCAGACAAACTGCTTTCCAGAGAGACTTTATGATTTTAAAGTTCCTTTAGTAACACTATGAGAAATCCAGTTTCATGGCATACTCAACTAACAAGTTAATTTTCATTTTAGCCATTCTAAATCAACATGTGATTGTTCTCATTGTGATCCTAATTTGAGTTTCATAATGACCAGGAGTTTTGAACATCTATTCATGATTTATTTGCCAAACACATGTCCTCTTTGGTGAAATGTCTCTTTATATCTTTTCCCCATTTTCTAATTGAATTGTTCTGTTTTTACTTAGTTTTAATAGTTTTTTCTATACTCTAGACACAAGACTTTTCTCAGATGTGTGACTTGCAAATAATTTCTCCAAACTCATAGATTCTTCTCATCCTTAACAGAGTCTTTCATGTAGGAAGATAATGAATTTTAGTAAAATCCAATTTTCTCTTCTTTTATGAGTAATGTTTTTGCTCTCATGTGTAAAAACTCTTCACCAAGCCCTAGGACCCAAAGATTTTCTCCTACTTTTCTTATAAAAGTTTAAAATTTTAAAGTTTTGCGTTTAAATCATATTGAAAAAGAAAGACAATTGGGAATCCCGAACTCAGGTTTCTTTCCTCTTCTTTCTTACAACTGTGTAGGAAATTTGTTCTTAACTCCTGCCCAATAGCCTCATGATTTCTAATTTTTTTCCCCACTCTAAATCTGAAAGATTTCAATGACATATATATTGGATACTTTCAGAGGGTTTTACCAGACACTTGAAGGGAATGATTTGTCCATCTAGATATTTCCCAGGCCTTTAGTACTCTTCAGTACAGAAATATCTTCTTACATGCACCTTTTATTTTTTATTCTCTGGGTTAACTACTCTGTGCACTCTCCCTTGACTTTAGTTGAGAAGATGAGGTGAGATCAATTTAAAGAAAATCACTTAATTTAAAAAATAAAAAAATTAAGGGTTGAAGAAATTAACAACTTGGAGACATTTCTCACTATTTGAACTTTTCTCATGGGAAAATATGATATTATTTTTAACCAGTAACTTCAAACTAGAGGAATGGGGAGGCAAAATACTGTACCCTGGCACTCCAGCAAGGCAGGCTTTCTTGTTGATTCTTCCCCTTGTCCTGTCAATCAGTTGTTAAAAGAGTCTCATTCATGGCTCTGAGTACAGTTTGAATGAGCCATTCCCAGGGCCACTAACATACAAATTGAATTGTGGAAAAAATTAACCCATCTCATGTCTACAATCATTTTGTACTCCATCAAAATCTTAGACCACAGAGGCAGATATAATTAAATCAGTCCATAAGTAATTTTGGGAGACAGGCAACAGAAGGGAGTAACTAGAAGTCCTTTTACCATGATCTCTGACTATTCATGTAGAAAGGTTGGGGCAGGTAATATTTGCTGAGAAAAAAATCTCTGGATATGGATCACAGACCTCAGATGACCGATCATATTCTACTGAAGCATGGAACATTAGATGTACAGTGGGATCCGATGCTTATGTCTTGTAGAGTTTTCAATCTGTGTGTTTGGAGGCTCTCAGTATTGTTAAATACCAGGGGTTT
The DNA here is from genome assembly GCF_049115385.1 of Moschus berezovskii. Lineage (NCBI taxonomy): Eukaryota > Metazoa > Chordata > Mammalia > Artiodactyla > Moschidae > Moschus > Moschus berezovskii. Next base: position 72,807,855 of record NC_142466.1, on the reverse strand, counting down.
TAAGAGGTATCCTGTAAAGTAAAAATAGTACTAATCTTGGAATTGATCACTAAAAGAATCTGATGATCGAATTTTCATTCAAAAGTATTACCAACCCAAGTCAACAAGTTGATTCTGCTACTTTTTTTTTTTAGATTTGGCAGTTAAAGTTCTCCAATATATAATAAAAATGAAAGGGAGCATAAAATTATTCCCATGCTACTGCTATCTCAACTGAAACTGACCCAAATTTTCAAGTCCTGATCAAAAAAAAGTTATTGATAACTTTTATCAAAAGTTATTGATAAAAAAACCTGCAAGGAAACATCTGAGAATCAACATTTATTGAAGCACCTCCATGTAATAAATACAGTAAGAAAAAATATTCTAATAAGCTGAATGCATTTGGATAGTCTAGGAATGGAGTCAGCAGACAGTATCTCAAAGCATTTCCCAGATCTGAAATTATTTGTTAGGATTGTTCTTTAGTGAAAACTTTTGGTCTACTAGGGAAAAGGACCTACTGTTTTTTGACAGACATAAATAAGAACCAAGGAACTGCAGTTCAAGGACATGAAAGGGCATGAAAACACTTTCCCAATTTAAGGTTATTGTGCTTAGGGTGGAGTTCTCCAAAACTCTTGTATCTACATGCATGGATTTTACGTGTGCAATATAAAAATCACCAGTGTGCATCTCACAGAGCTACTTTTAAGAAGAAAGTGCTACGAAGGTTCCCGATGAGAATCCATGCATAGAGAACCTCCCCAGTGTGCCCGGACCCTCCACTTCTCTCTTCTATCGCAGCAACCTCCTGGGACAGTTGTCTGCGTGCCGCATGGCTGCACGCATGCGCACGCCCACTGTGGGCAGGCTGACGGCAGTTATCCAACCGCCGCTCCCAGCGTCTGTTCAGGTTGTCCCCTCAAGAAGACAGGAGCTCTCGCTGCAATAGGGAGGGCGGAGCCCCAACAGCTAACCTGGCGTGGGTGGGGGCGGGCCCTCATGGCAGCCTCTAGAATCAATTACAGGCACTTTGAGGTATTTGAGGTAAGGGAGCCACAGATTCTTCAACGCTCAGGTGTTCCCTTTCACCCTGGGGTTACTTGTGCCGTTGTCAGTGTAGGGAGACTCCCCTATAGCGCTCGGTTCCCTTGTGATGTTTACACCAGGGTTATTGGCACCAGTGGGGAGCAGGCTGCAAGAATGGTTCCCTGACTGCAGGGCCTACAGTGGAGGATAAATCGTGAGAGCAGTTAAATAGGTGCCATTCTAGTCCGTGCCTTCTGAGGAGTACAAAAGCTAGAGGGAAGTTACTTGAAAGCCGTCATCCAGTTGGCAAGAAGCAGCGCATGTCATTGGAAAATGAGTTGAAAGTGAGTGAAAATCTAACATACATGCTCATCATTTCACGAGTTTCTTCCTTTTGAATATGAAAAGAAGGAACGTGAAAAAGAGGAAGCACAAGTCATTGGAAAATCAGTGGAAGGTGAGTGAAGATCTAACGTACATTCTCATAGTTTCACAGGTGACTTCCTTTTTAACGTTAAAACGTCTGTCAACACATATCTTCAAACTGTGTTCTTGTCCCTGATGAGAGAAACTTTGCCGAATGTAGTAACAGACATCGATTTGTAGTCTAATGTCAAATCATGATTGACTGGCAAGCTTTGATGGGGTTTGTACGTATTTCATTGGTTGGTATGATAGTCCAGTGTGTGGGTTGGTTTTGTCTGTGGCTATTTGTGTTTAAGGGGAGTTCATGCCTCTATTTTTGTGAGAGTGTGTGAGGGTGAGTGTTGTATTGGGTGGGTGTTGAGATTGTAACACAGGCATCAAGGATTGTTGATTAGGTGTTTGTAATTTGGTGTTTGGGAACTATTTTTACATGTGCTTTTTTCACCCATGAATTTGGGGATTTGTATGTGTTTAATGGTAGATTTTTCACATGTGTAAGGGCAATGTTAGGAAAAGTACCGGTGTGTATTAGTTTAGGTGTACAGTGTATCTTGTGTACTTGAGGAATGTCAGATGATCATTTGTGTACTGAGGGTATCTTGTGTCTAGTGCTTGTTGTATGCTTCTGTGGTTTGTGTGTGTGTGGATTTTCAGGAGCTGTCTATGTATATTTTGCTATATAGGGGGGAAGTCTGTGACTATTTTATAGGGTTAGTAGATGTTGTTTGTAGTAGTGTTTATATGATTCTATATTCTGCAAGATGCAAAAATTAATTCTATGTGAGAATTTGGGAATGTGGGGTAAGCATATGCAAGTAGTGTGTGTAGTGTGTTTGAAACAAAGAGTATATATAATTATATGTTTGCATATTTGTAGTGTAGTGGGTAATTGTGGTTATATTTGGGGCTTATGGAGAGTTGTGTGTAAAATGAATTTGTGTGTGTATTCAAGACGCATGGCCATTTGGAGAAATATTTGCTAGTGCTATGGATTTCTGTTTTTCAGTAGGAGCCTCCTAGGCTTATATAGTTTGAGAAGTGAGTATGCGTGTATCTGATGAGAAGCTGAGGTTCCAGGTTTATACAGGGGATTTAGTAATTTTCATTTAAATGTATTAGAAATGTGTGATATGGTAATTTGTTAGTATATGCAGATGTATGAGCCAGCTCCTACTAGCCAGGGATCATTTGGTATATAGAAGTTATTTCATAAGTGGTTTCCTGGACATATTTCTATGTGTCTTTCTTGTGTATACTGATTTGTATGTGTCCATTATCAGATGTATGAATTGTGAAAGTATTCATAATGTATGGAGTGTTAGGAGTATTCAAGTACATTTCTTTGAAGACTTGTAGGGTGTTTACGCATATGTGTTGTAGTAGGTAATATATTTGTATATTCATGATGAAGATAGATATACATATATAGTGTCTTTCTCTTTATATGTTGGGAGAGAGGTGAGGAGTTTGTGTCCTGGAGAGTTAGCATAGTGTATCTTCAGCAGTCTTGCCTGGAGAATCCCTATGGACAGAAGAGCCTGCCAGGCTATAGTCCATGGGGTCACAAAGAGTCTGACGCAGGTTCCTGTGCAGGGTCGCTGTGAGTCTGTGAGAGATCCCTATGCAGAGTCAGTGTGTGTCAGTGGGAGGTCCCTGTCTGGGGTGAGTGTGGGTCTCTGGGAGGAACCTGTGCAAGGTCAGTATGGGTGTGTGGGAGGTTTCTGTTTGGGGACACTGTGGGTCTGTCAGAGGTCCCTACTGGGGTCAGTGTGGATCTGTCTAGATCTCTGTGTGGGATTATTAGGCGCCTTGTGCTGGATCAGTGTGGGTATATGAGAGATGAGTGAGGTGAGTGTGGGTCTGACCCACTCTTTGAGGAGACCCTCCATTGCTGTCCTTTCTGCACCTCATGGTAGGATAAGGGCAAGGGACTCTCCACGTCTGGTTTCTTGCTGTTCTGTCAGTGTCCCTTCTGTGTCATTTCTCCAGACAGGAACCTTAGTTCTATCTCCCCCAACTCAGCACTCACCTCTTGGTGCCTCTGAGAGGACCTGGCAGCAGGCAGGCTCAGGATCCATGCTCTGTGCTCTCCTCTCCTGAACTCTGGAGGTCACTCAATGACCTAGGCCACCACCCCTCCTCTCAGACCCTGGCTGAGCCCCCACCCCTATGCCTACCATGGGGGATGTGGTGCAGAGGCAGGACTAGTCTCCGGGAGAAAGCACAGCACAAGCAGGCCTGTGCCCTCTGCCCCCACCCTGGGCCTGGCACCATATGTGATGGCCCTGACAGGCATGGAAGTGGGGTCATTCCTGCAGGCTCCTATATCAGGGACCCCTCCAGGAGTCTCTCCACCATGGGAGTGACTGTGACATAGAGCCCCAAATTGTTCTAGGGGATTGCTTTTGTCTCCCCACTTTCCTTTGTGGACCGGCCCCGGGGAGAAAAGCTGACGACACCCTCATTCTCTACAGGTGACTTACCATCCGCTCGGTGACACATCCTGTCTGCTGGTCTCTTCCCTCTCCGGGCTCTGGGATGAGTGAGGCTGAGAGCAGGTGAGACTTGCTATGACCCCTGCACAGTCCCCGGGCCTGTTGAGTCCCACCTGTCCTCTGGGAACCTCCTTGGGCCACATGTGTAAGTAGAGATCACAGACCACGAGTCTGTCCCGAGCTCTCCATCCTATGAAATCTGATTATTTACATTGTGGAGAAGTGAAGCTTCGCTTCTCAGAGGCTCCATTGCCTCCGGTAGCCTGGCCCTCTGTGGAGAAGCTTTAGGTGTTCTCCCTCTGTCTGAGCTCTTGGAGTTGGAGTAGAGGGGAGACTCTGGGGTGGAGCCACCAGGAGCCACCAGGCCCCTAACTTCTTTCCTCTATTCCTGTAGATGGTGGTGGGATGCCAGGGGCTCCTTGGTCTCTGTGCCATCAATGGGCACTCTGCCCCCTGCCTCCTTCCCCAAATCCCACCCTAGGGGCACAGAGTCCCACCCTCAGACCATGAGGTGACTGCACACATGGCCATGCCCCTTGCTCGTTCACCCAGGGCAGGTGGGTGCTGTGAGCAGGGCTGTCCTCTCCTCTGCGGCAGGGGTGGACTGGCCCTCGGGAGCCTCCATGCTCCCTACCACACATCCTCAGAGCTGGGAGTGTGTGGTCCTCATCCTCATTCTCTGCTCCAGAGCATGAGAAAGACAGGTAGGGTGACAGACCTGGCCCATCTCATTCCAGCTCCTTCTGGGAGAGGAGGGGCTTTCAGGGCAACTTTATCTAGCCCACCAGGACATGAGGACAACTTTCTCCCACCTCTCACTCAGGACCAGCACTGCCCCCAATCGCCCCTTCTTATCCTAACATGTGAGTTTGTCTCTGACACTTTCTGAGCCTGAGGGGAATTTCAGCCTCTGAACAGCCCCTCCCCCTACAGCCCCACAATTTCCAGGTAGAGAGAGAGCAGGAGAAGACAGCCAGATCCAAAAAAGGGGGAGGTCTTTAGGTTTAGTTCACCTTGATGTGTTCTGAATGCTATTGGACATTTCTGTAATGCTGAGATCACGGAAACTGAAGGTGCAGTGAAGGAACTGGGGTGAAGACGAGTATCCACACTGGGGTATACCTCCCGCCATGGCCCCATCCCACCTGAAAGCCAAAGCAGGCACCTGTGAAAAGAGTGGACCATTATCCATTGCCTTTCCCCCAGCAGGGTACAGACAGAAGCCACCAGATCTCATAAGAAAAACATTTATTTCAGGGAGCAAAAATACTTGTGGTAACAAGAAACTATTAGCATGCAGAGGATGTGCTAATATGAGAGAAAAAAAATTGTCTCTGCAAGATAAGCATTTCCTTGGAATAGAGTTTTCCTATCAGGAATGCTGTGAAAAGCATGTTCTGATTGACCAAAAGGGGCATATTTCTGAAGGAGACAATGCCTCGGACAGTGGAGGGGATGGCCTGCAATACTTGCACTCTTGAGCCATGATGCCAGGCTCTGCCTGGAAGGGGACCTGGCTCCCTGGGTGAGAAGGCCCACTTGCTGTCCCTGGGACTTGTCCACTTACTCTCTTTTAGAGAACTATAGCCCATGGGGTAACTTGGTAATCAAGGGCTATATCACTTCTGACTCACATTTGCTCTTGGAGAAAAAACTTTGGTGGCAGTAATGTGGACCTAATGAGTCCCGGAATTCTGCTTTGTACCAATTTAACTCCAAGGCATGAGGTCTATGATGAAGCACCATCTTCTCGTTTAGAATCTTGTCCTACAGCTGTCATGAGAGTCTGGCCTCAACAGCCCTGCTGTCTGTGGTCAATTTGGTTTTGACTAACTCTTGGCTCTGGGCTGTGGCTGTTTCGGGCTTGCCTTTTTGCAGGAGCCCTTCTGACTCTGCGTTTACTGGGGAAGATCCCCTGCAAGAGGAGATTAATCTTTTTTTGAAGCAGCTTTCTGAAAGAACCTATCTGTTCTTCAGGATTAACTGTTGAAACTTGCTTCTTAGGGACTCGGCTCATTCCTTTTTCTGGTCAGAGTGACTAATCCCTTGGGCCTGGTAGCCGTTTGTTCTGCCAATCCTTTTTGATGCTGTCCTACTTTGGGACTCCTATATGTTTCTCTCCCTTCAGTGGGGACACATTTCTTCCTCTGGCTCTTGTATTTGGGCTTCCACCTCAGGGCCACCTGCTGCCCCTGGCTGCTCCCTCCACTCGATGAAACATCATAGAGCGTCTGGGAATTGGACATGGATGTGTCTCTTCTGGACAAGGTTTGGGAACAACACAGAGATTCCTGAGAAGCCAAGATGTTTGCAGCAAGGAACATATCTGAGTGACAGTCTTTGGAAGTGTATCCGTGGCACAGTTTTGAAGGAGCAGCCTGGTGGCCAAGCTTCGATTCTGATTCTGCTGGTATGTGAACCCTTGGAACTCAAGCTTTTGAAACTCTGCCTTAAAATTTAGATCTTCCAGATTTGAGGCAACAGACTTTGTATTCAATGAAGGTCTTCAATTGGACCTTGGAGATCATGGACTCTTCAAATTCATATTAATGAGTAGGGAATTGACCCACACACTAGGTTCCGAAGTAACTTCTCCAGCAGGGTCTCCTTCCACAGGCTCTTATTCTTGTTCCCTGGAAGATATATCTTACTGCAGTCATGATAGAGTAAGATTCTGGAGGCTCATCCCCCAGCTTCCTCCTGTGACTCACTGCTGGCCATTGCTGAACTAGAACTGGGCTCCAAGCTGCCTTTGTCCGCTGCCATGACAGATACACTGTGCCAAATTCTGGTCACTAAACTGTATGTGGCGGTGTGAAAAGGTGGCTTGCTTTCTGTCCAGTCGGAGGGACCTCTGAGTGCTTATGGATGTCACCAGGTGTGGGTCCTCCCAGAGTTCCCTGGGCTTCCTCACTCCCCTGTGAGGGAGTGGGGCGGGGCCTCTCCAGGGAGGGATTTGCCCCTCTTGCTACTACTTTCTCTGTTGCCTGGGGCTGAGGAGGTTTTCCCAAGCCCTTGGTTAATAGGGCTATTGAGGGGTCCCCAGATCCACAGGTGGCCTTCACGGTAGACCCTTGAGCCTTTTTCCACTTCAAGCTAAGTATGAACTTGAGGACCTTGAAAAGTAGGTCCCACTGTGCCTCACCCTCAACTTTACTATACATGTTTCCAGCTCCTGCTGAATCTCAGGACTGACGACAACAAACTGAAGGCAGGTGTCCATGGAGGCTCTCCCATCCTGAGAGGACTGTGGATTTTCTGTCTTCATGGGAGCATGCATCTCTCCAAGAATGTCTAAAACAAGATTGTCAGCACATCTCAAACTATAGACATTCACGGGGATCTCACGCTCATGGATCTGCTGTGCCTTCCTCCCTATAAGGACTCCTGAGACTTCTGGACGCTTCCTGCTGAGGCTCAACTCTCTTTCCGACTCAGGTTTCGCTCTTGGATCATTCACTGGAGGGTTGGCTGAGATCAGGTACGGATCTTTTAGGATCCTCCCCACACTCTGCCCCTCATCATATTGCAGGTCTGTCCTTGGTGGGATTCAAGCTGGGCACTTGGACCTCGTCTTCTCTGTGTCCCAGCTGATTTTGCCTTGACCTGCAGAGGTCTTTGAGGGCCCCTCCCAGCCCTGTGCCTGACAAGGCCTTGGGAATTTATCCTAAGGCTGCATCAGTTTGAGATGCTTGGATTCTGCAGGGTAGGCCAAACTGTTGCTGCATGAAACTTTTGGAAAACTGGTGCTCCAGTTCCTCCCAAACCTCAGGGCTGGCCAAATCCTCAGGAAGGATGGAGACAGAGCTGTGGGCCCAGAAAGACCTGTTCTCCTGGGGAAGGTTAGGGGTGATCTGGCTAAAGACTTGCTGAGATTTCTTAACCAAAGAGGGTTAAGTTCTTCCTCTTTCTAGTTGCTTTTTCCAAAAGTGACATTCTAGGACTTCAATTGCATTTGAGATGAAAGATTGTGCCTTATTTGAGACTGTAGGGCAAGATGTTTCACAGGACCCAATCTGGTGTTGAAAAGATGGTCGGACTCAGAGAGAGTGATGGAGAGTGGTCTCTAACTGCACCTGAGCTTGTGCTTGACACTGGGGCATGTCTGGAGCCAAGGGTTTGGGTCAGGCCTGGATCTCCATGTGAGCCTGAGGTGGAGGTTGAAACTGCTGCATGGTTGGAGTCAAGGTTAGTGGTTGAGCCTGGGTCTCCACGTGAACTTGAGGTGGTGGCTGAGAGGCGTGGTTGGAGCCAAGATTGGGGGCAGGCCTGCATCTCCATGTGACGCAGAGGTGATGGTCGCACCTCTGCGTGGTGGATGGAGTCTTGTTTTGAGGTTCATCCTGGGCCACAGATTGAGTCCAGTGCTGGGCCAATGTCAATTGTAAAGTTACTTTTGATGAAATTTGGAATGGTTTGGCCTCAGAATGCACATTGTTAAGACAGGGCATAACTCATAGAGGACCCAGGTACTATGACAGTAGCCACCAGACTCTCACAGTGCAAAAAGGGGAGACCCCTGAAGAGATAACTACATGTCTTCTGTAGATGGTTCCCCAAAGTGTCAGGATATTGGGGCTTCTTGGGAACAAGCAGCTGTTCCAGTTTGCCTTTGATGCTCCAGAAGTTTTGGTGACCCAAGGTGTCCCGCTTGTCACCAAGTGACTTGATCCTCTTCCCCAATGAAGTTAGGTGGTAACCTGCCTCCTCCTCCTTGTTTTTCTCTTTCCAAATCTTCCCTTCTACCCTCTTGGTGATTAGTATCTCCAGCATCTTCTGGACATCCACGTTGACATAAGAGATGCTAGCAGCCTCTACCTGCCTATTTGTGGGGTCTCCCCAAAATGAGGCCTCTGGTGGGTGGCTGGGAAGGTGGTCTTGCTTGGATTCTAAATGTGTCAAGATGGAGAAGCTCCAGGCTTTGGCTGCCTCCTTTCACCATGCCAGGGCTGATACAGGACTGCTTGAACGGACAATGCCTGAGATGACTGGTCTTTAAGGGGAGTGTGGAAACGACCTGTGTGGGATGGTGCCCAGTGTGAGTGCCATGGAGTCACCCTGAGTGAAACTCAGCATGGAACCTGATGGCGGTAGGCAAAGGAGGGTATCAGAGGTGGAGGGCAGGCTCTCGCATGAGAAGGGCTTGGCAAGGAAGGGGAAAGGGCAAGTGGCCAGGGTGTAAGGCTATCCAGTGGAAATAAAGGCTCTAGTGTTGGAGAAACACTCAGGGATGAATGTGAGGGGATGGAAACTGAGGAGGTCACTGAACCTAGAGAAATGGTAGAAGCCCAAAGTAGGGAACACTTGGTCAGAAAAGCTGGGGAAATGGCGGTAGCTGCCTCTTCCCTGAATGGTTTGTGGGCTTCAGCAGGAACAGGTTGGCAAGCCTCAGCAGGTGAATCTTTACATGAGAGCTGATCAAAGCTTCCCTTCTCAGGGAACCTCCCTAGGTGTCTGCAGGAGATGAGGAACAGGAGGACTAGGCAGTCCAGGCAGGGGTGGGCATCTACATCCCACAGTCTGGCACGGCCCTAGTGCTGACTTCACAATGCTCCTTCTGTCCCTCACCCCAGGACATTGGCCGTATCCCGCCCCCAGGACTCCCCCTCTCAGCTAAGCCCCAGGCTGCCAGTATCCCTGGGGTCACACCTTAGGCTTTAGGAGGAAGAACCACCTAGAAAACAAAGGGAAGATTCTCTACCTTTCCAGAAGCGAAGTCAGGTCCCAGACCTCTTCCAGTGCTTCCAGGCAATCTCTTGAAGCTGAAAATCAGCAGACTGGGTGGGTCATGGGGTGAACATGGGAGCCTAGGGGTCTAAAGGGGAGTTGAGTGCACTGTCATTTTAAGGGTACAACATTGGGAGATTGGAGACCAAGCACCTGTGTCCCAAGGCCACATAATCCCTGACAGTGATGGTGAGCTTGTGAAAGGTGTATCATTTACAAAGTGTGTCCATATTCATTACCCTTGATGCCCTCACAGCTTGCCTGTGGGGATAATAGGCAGGCACTGCTCTGCAGTTGAATCTGAGCAAAGTAAAATCATGTGCTCTACAAGTCCTTGAGGGCTCACCTCCCAATGCAGGTGCTATATGTCCAATGCACCCCACATGCCCTTTGGTACAGAGCCTTTTCCAGGCCCCTCACAGCTTCATGCTAGTCTCTGGGTAATGTTCTCCTTCCCAGAAACCTTCCTGGGAGTTCTGTTTCTCAAGGGAGAAGTCCCGCCACTGGTCACTCTCAGAGTCCATGGAGCTGGGTCCTCATGGCCAGAAACATGGGGGCTAACTCTGGGGGCACTCATGGCTGGATATCAGAACTCACCTTTCAAAGCTCCATTTCTCTTGATGGCTCCTGCTTCTTCCCCTCCGCTCCATTCAATACTGAGAGAGAAAATGAGGACTTAGGATCCAAATCTCAGTCTCCTCTCACTAGACAAGCATCAGACACCAGTGTCCACACATGATATGACTTTCTACATTTCACTGACAGCTCTTTCACTGACAGTGACTTTTCTTTCCTTTCACTCATTTTTAAACGGATGAAATGTTTTGTTTTCCTTTTTTGAAGGACATAAAAGATTTTCATTATGAGATTCACTCTAGACTTCTTTCTTCACTGTTCTCTGTTCAAGAAACACACACATTCTCAGACTATGGGTAAATCCGAGCTCCATCAGACAGGTCTCTGCTTCCTGATACCAGCCTCCCCACTTCCCAACTCCTGCTCTGAGGCTCTCAGGACTTCAGTACTGCCAGCAGGTCAGTCCTGACTGAGACACTGTTCACAGCTGCTGAACTAGTGCTCAGGAGTCTGTCCTCTGGCTGAGATTCAACTCAGAATCCAGTCATTGGCCTCTGGTCACTGTGTTTGGGACTTCCTTGAAGCCACCTACCTACCTGGATACATGGGTTGAGATCTTTAAATAGAAATCCTAGTGTTCACTGTATCTCTACCCAGCCAGGTTTGTCCCTAGAGAGATGACCATGTATTCTTTCTTAAGAATAGATGTCCTGTTCCTTTCCATCTCAAGTTGACTCAGAAAAGTGAAAATAATAATAGAAAAGAACAGAGAAATATATGCTTCTGAGGCTGGACCGAGAGTTCCTTACCTTCCTGATGTTTCCATGTTTCCTAGGAGGAGGAAAGGATGGGTTATTCTCAAGTTAGTGAAGGATCAGGAAAAAGAGCCCCAGTCCACACAGAAAGGTGAGGATTGTATCGATCCACCAGCAAGTGGAATTGGAGTTCAGCCAAATATCCAAAGTGCTTTTCAAAGAGAGGACTCTCCATTGTCTGCATCACACTGCTGCCCTCAGGCAACTGAGCACAGGTGTGCACTTGGTGACTAAAGAACTCTGCCTACCTCATAGAGATGTGGTCTGGTCACAAAGGGTTCTTGGGGGGTAAGAGGGAGTAATAGAGGAGGAGGCTGAACTATAGCCCCTCCCTAACCATCCAGCCCCACAGCTTCATTCATCTCCCTTCCTCTGAGCCTTCCCATCCTACCTTCTCATCCTGTTAGATAGAGACATTAGTCAAGTGTCGATTCATTCCACCTAGAACTCAGAGAATTCGTGGTTCCTTTGATATCACTGCTTGAGCCCCATCAATACTTTTAAAAATCTGGAGTTCTGCCTAACTTTGGTTACTCCCATGTATTTTTACTCTTAGGTTGTTTTTTTTTAATTTCAGTTTAGTTCAGTTCAGTCAATCAGTCGTGTCCAACACTTTGCGACCCCATGAACTGCAGCACGCCAGGCCTCCCTGTCCATCACCAACTCCCAGAGTCCACCCAAACCCATGTCCATTGATTCGGTGATTGCCATCCAACCATCTCGTCCTCTGTCGTCCCCTTCTCCTCCTGACTTCAATCTTTTCCAGTATCAGGGTCTTTTCAAATGAGTCAGCTTTTTTCTTCAAGTGGCCAAAGTATTGGAGTTTCAGCTTCAACATCAGTCCTTCCAATGAACACCCAGGCCTGATCTCCTTTACAATGGACTGGTTCGATCTCCTTGCAGTCCAAGGGACTCTCAAGAGTCTTCTCCAACACCACAGTTCAAAAGCATCAGTTCTTCAGCTCTCAGCTTTCTTTATAGTCCAACTCTCACATCCATACATGACCACTGGAAAAACCATAACCTTGACCAGACAGACCTTTGTGGACAAAGTAATGTCCCTACTTTATGCTGTCTAAGTTGGTCATAACTTTCCTTCCAAGGAGTAAGTGTCTTTTTATTTCATGCCTGCAATCAGCATCCACAGGGATTTTGGAGCCCCAAAAAATAAAGTCAGCCACTGTTTCCACTGTTTCCCGATCTATTTTCCATGAAGTGATCGGACCAGATGCCACAATCTTTGTTTTCTGAATGTTGAGCTTCTAGCCAACCTTTTCACTCTCCTCTTTTACTTTCATCAAGAGGCTTTTTAGTTCCTCTTCACTTTCTTCCATAAGGGTGGTGTCATCTGCATATCTGAGGTTATTGATATCTCTCCTGCCTATCTTGATTTCAGCTTGTGCTTCTTCCAGCCCAGCATTCCTCATGATGTACTCTGCATATAAGTTAAATAAGCAGGGTGACAATATACAACCTTGACGTACTCCTTTTCCTATTTGGAACCAGTCTGTTGTCCCATGTCCAGTTCTAACTGTTGCTTCCTGACCTGCATACAGGTTTCTCAAGAGGCAGGTCAGGTGGTCTGGTATTCCCATCTCTTTCAGAATTTTCCACAGTTTATTGTCATTCATATAGTCAAAGTCTTTGGCATAGTCAATAAAGAAGAAATAGATGTTTTTCTGGAGCTCTCTTGCTTTTTCAATGGTCCAGCAGATGTTGGCAATTTGATCTCTGGTTCCTCTGCCTTTTCTAAAACCAGCTTGAACATCTGGAAGTTCACAGCTCACGTATTGCTGAAGCCTAGCTTGGAAATTTTGAGCATGACTTTACTAGCATGTGAGATGAGTACAATTGTGTGGTAGTTTGAGCATTCTTTGGCATTGCCCTTCTTTGGGATTGGAATGAAGACTGACCTTTTGCAGTCCTGTGGCCACTGCTGAGTTTTCCAAATTTGCTGGCATATTGAGTGCAGCACTTTCACAGCATCATCTTTCAGGATTTGAAATAGCTCAACTGGAATTCCATCACCTCCACTAGCTTTGTTCCTAGTGATGCTTCCTAAGGCCCACTTGACTTCCCATTCCAAGATGTCTGGCTCTAGGTGAGTGATCACACCATCATGATTATCTTGGTCGTGAAGATCTTTTTTGTACAGTTCTTCTGTGCATTCTTGCCACCTCTTCTTAATATCTTCTGCTTCTGTTAGGTCCACACCATTGCTGTCCTTTACCGAGCCCATCTTTGCATGAAATGTTCCCTTGGTATCTCTAATTTTCTTGAAGACATCTCTAGTCTTTCCTATTCTGTTGTTTTTCTTTATTTCTTTGCATTGATTGCTGAGGAAGGCTTTCTTATCTCTCCTTGCTATTCTTCGGAACTCTGCATTCAGATGCTTATATCTTTCCTTTTCTCCTTTGCTTTTCGCTTCTCTTCTTTTCACAGCTATTTGTAAGGCCTCCTCCGACAGCCATTTTGCTTTTTTGCATTTCTTTTCCATGGGGATGATCTTGATCCCTGTCTCCTGTACAATGTCACGAACCTCCATCCAGAGTTCATCAGTCACTGTATCAGATCTAGTCCCTTAAATCTATTTCTCACTTCCACTGTATAATCATAAGTGATTTGATTTAGGTCATATCTGAATGGCCTAGTGGTTTTCCCTACTTTCTTCAATTTAAGTCTGAATTTGGCAATAAGGAGTTCATGATCTGACCCACAGTCAGCTCCTGGTTTTGTTTTTGCTAAGTGTATAGAGCTTCTCCATCTTTGGCTGCAAAGAATATAATCAATCTGATTGGCACAGCAGAAGTGTGCTGGGCCCATAACCCAGAGAGTTACCTTAGGCAGGTAGATAAGGAGTCCAAGCCCTTTTAAGGACGAGGTATACATTCTTTCTTTTTCACATTCTTTTGCCTTAAACAAGTAGCCTCTTAGGCAGCAGTATCTCTTGTTCAGGCACATGCCTTTTTTTGAGCTTTGGATGTACGTTATGGGAAAGGGACTGGGCAAAATGCTCACATTCTTGAGACATTTTTAATCTATTCTCAGCAGTTAGTTGAAAAGTATATAAGGCCCTGCTTAAATTAGTGAGGGGGGTAATCTCCTACCCACTTCTGATGTGTATGTCAGAAACTTTTTCTGTCACATTCGCTTTAAATAAAATCTACACAAAGCTCTGAGTGACTGAGACTGTCTTTGGTCCAGGAGTTAAATCTTCTCCTTTGGACACCACGAATCCAGCGGCACCGATCACTATTTGCTGCTAAGCTATCACCAGTGAGTTTTATACTTTGATATATTTTCCTTTTGCTAAGGAGCATCGTTTCATTTCAGCTTGTAGAACTCCTTTTAACATTTCCTATTAGACTGATCTAATGGTCATGAAGTCCTTCAGCTTTTGCTTGTCTGGAAAATTCAGTGTCTCCTTCACTTCTGAAGGACAACTTTGCTAGGTATTCTTTCTTTCAATTAACTTCTTTCCCCTTTCTCTACCTCTTGTCTTTCTCCCTTATAATTCATGTCATAGGCCCTTGAACATCCCCAACTACCGCAAGCACCAAGGGCAAAGTATGTGGCTGAAAAAAACCACAATCAATCAAGAACCCATGCTAAGCTGTTTGGTGAGTCTCATCTTCTATGTGAAAACACTCTAGCAAGGCCTGCCAAGACTCAGCTAGGCGGCTGTCTTATCTATGTGCAAAACCAACACAGCGAGTGAAGGAAACTGAGGAAACAGGAAAATGTTCCAAACAAAAAAATAACGTGAAGTTTCAGAGACAGTCCTTATTGTTTGAAGAGAAGTGATTTACGTGGTACAGTTTGAAATAATGGTTTAAAAGATGTTCACTACTGTCAGGATAACAGGGTGTGAACAAAGCAGAAATTTCAGTGAAGAGACAGAAAGTATGTTATGTTAAAGTAACAGACAGCAGCTGCAGATCTGGTTTCTTGTTGTTTTCATTTGCGTGGTATATTTTTCCGTCTCTTCAGTTTCAGTGTCTGTGTGTCTTTAGCTCTGAACTGAGTTGATTGTAAGCAGCACAGAGATGGGTCCCTTTTTATTTCCAATCAGCAACTCTAATATCTTTTGATTGGATCGCATTTTATATCAAAATGACTTATAAAGCTTCATTCTTATATTAAAAAGTTGTATCCTTCAACTTCACTGAATTTCCTTACTAGTTTTGAGAGCTTTTTAATTACATCTTTATGGTTTTATATATACTAACATATCATCTGCCAATAATGATAGTTTTACTTCTTCCTTTACAATTCAAACTCTTTTTATTTCTTTTTCTTGTCTGATTGCTATAAGTACTTCCAATATGATGTTAGGTAGAAGTGGTGAGATTGAGAATTCTCATCTTGTTCCTGAATTTAGAGAAATGCCTTTCAGCTTTTCACTATTGAGTTTGATATTAACTGTGTATTTGTCATAATTGACCTTCATAATGTTGAGATGTATTCCCTCCAAACTTATTTTGATGACAGTTTTCATCACAAATGGATGTTGAATTTGGCAAATATTTTCCTGCATGTATTAAGATAATCGTATGATTTTTATCTTTTTGTTAATGTGGTATACAATAGTGATAGATTTGCAAATATTGAAACATTCTTTCATCCCTGTAATAAACCCAACTCGACCATGGTATGTGATCCTTTTTATATATTACTGGATTCAGTTTACTACTCTTTTCTTTAGGAGTTTCTGCCTACATTCACCAAAGATACTGGTCTGTAATTTTCTGTTTTGTAGTGTCTTTAGTTTTCTATCAGGGTAATATGGCCTCATAGAATAAATTGGAGAGTACTCCATTCTCTTCAAGTTTTTGGAACAGTTTGATAAGAGCAGGTGGGACCTCTTCTTTGTATGTTTGGTAGAAATCCCATGTGGAATTGTCCATTCCTGGACTTTTGTTGTTTGGAGGGTTTTTTAAATTACAAATTTAATGTCATTACTAGTAACTGATCCATTCAAGTTGTGTGTTGCTACTGCTAAGTCACTTCAGTTGTGTCCGACTCTGTGCAACCCCATAGATGGCAGCCCACCAGGCTCCCCCGTCCCTGGAATTCTCCAGGCAAGAACACTGGAGTGGGTTGCCAGTTCCTTCTCCACTGTGTGAAAGTGAAAAGTGAAAGTGAAGTCGCTCAGTCGTGTCCGACCCTTAGCGACCCCACGGACTGCAGCCTACCAGGCTCCTCCATCCATGGGATTTTCTAGGCAATACTACTGAAGTGGCTTGCCATTGCCTTCTCTGCAAGTTGTGTGTTACATTTTAATAAAGTCTGGGCAGATTGCATCCCTTTCTTCTAGGTTGTCCAATATATTGGCATATAACTGTTCACATTATTATTTTATGATATTTCTATCTCTGTGCTGTGGGTTGTTATTTTCCTTCCTTCATTTCTTATTTTGTTTAATTGGGTCTTGTGTCTTCTTTTCTTGGTTAACCTGGGTAAGGCTGGTCAATTTTATTTATGTTTAAAAAAATCTTGGTTTCATCGATTTTTTTTCTATTATTTTTGTCTTTGTTTATTTCCTCCCTTCTGTTAGCTTTTGGTTTTTATTATTCTTATTTTTATAACTACTTTAGGAAGTAGGTTATTTATTTCAGATTATATTTGTTTCTTGAGGAAGAACCTTATCATTATAAACTTGTCAAACTGATTTTCCTGCATCACATGTAGTTTGGAGTAATGCATTTGCATTTTCATTAGTCTCTAGGTGTTTTCCAATCTTCTGTCTGAGATCAGTTCAGTTCCATCGCTCAGTCGTGTCCGACTCTGCAACACCATGGACTCCAGCACACCAGGCCTCCCTGTCCATACCAAACTCCCAGAGTTTACCCAAACTCATGTCCATTAAGTCAATGATGCCATCCAACCATCTCATCCTCTATCATCCCCTTATCCTACTGCCCTCAATCTTTCCCAGCATTAGGGTCTTTTCCAATGAGTCAGCTCTTCGCATCAGGTGGCCAAAGTATTGGAGTTTCAGCTTCAACAACAGTCCTTCCAATGAACACTCAGGACTGATTTCCTTTAGGGTAAACGGGTTGGATCTTCTTGCAGTCCAAGGGACTCTCAAGAGTCTTCTCCAACACCGCAGTTCAAAAGCATCAATTCTTCAGTGCTCAGCTTTCTTTATAGTTCAACTCTCACATCCATACATGACTACTGGAAAAACCATACCTTGACAAGATGGACCTTTGTTGACAAAGTAATGTCTCTGATTTTTAATATGCTGTCTAGGTTGGTCATAACTTTCCTTCCAAGGAGTTTCTTTTAATTTCATGACTGCAGTCACCATCTGCAGTGGTTTTGGAGCCCAAAAAAATAGTCATCCACTATTTCCAACGTTTCCCCATCTATTTGCCATGAAGTGATGGGACCCCAATGCCATGATCTTAGTTTTTGGAATGTTGAGCTTTAAGCCAACTTTTTCACTCTCCTCTTTCACTTTCATCAAGAGGCTCTTTAGTTCTTCACTTTCTGCCATAAGGGTGGTGTCATCTGCATATCTGAGGTTACTGATATTTCTCCCAGCAATCTTGATTCCAGCTTGTGCTTCATCCAGCCCAGCATTTCACATGATGTACTCTGCATATAAGTTAAGTAAACAGGGTGACAATATACAGCCTTGACAACTCCTTTTCCTATTTGGAACTGGTCTGTTGTTCCATGTCCAGTTCTACTGTTGCTTCCTGACCTGCATACAGGTTTCTCAAGAGGCAGGTGGTCTGGTATTCCCATCTCTTTCAGAATTTTCCAGTTTATTGAGATCCACACAGTCAAAGGCTTTGGCATAGTATATAAAGCAGAAGCAGATGTTTTACTGGAACTCTCTTGCTTTTTTGATGATCTGGTAGATGTTGGCAATTTGATCTCTGGTTCCTCTGCCTTTTCTAAAACCATCTTGAACATCTGGAAGTTCACAGTTCACATATTGCTGAAGCCTGGCTTGAAGAATTTTGAGCATGACTTTACTAGCGTCTGAGGTGAGTGCAATTGTGCGGTACTTTGAGCATTCTTTGGCATTGCCTTTCTTTGGGATTGAGATATTCACTGACAAATTGTTTTTTTGTTGTTGTTGTTAGCATTTTTAGTCTCTCGTGCTTTTTCTCATTTTCAGCAATTTGTTTTTAATTTTATACTCATGTGATCAGAAAAAAAATGCTTTCTATAATTTTTCTTTTCTAACTTGTTGAGATTTGTTTTGTGACCTAGCGTGTGATGTATCTATATGAATGTTCCATGTGCACTTTAAAAAGAATGTTTATTCTACTACTTTAGGATACAGTGTCTTGTAGTGATATATGAAGTCCAGTTGGTCTATTGTCTGGTGTACTAATGAAGGCCACTGATGTACTTGAGGTGTTAAAGTCCCATATTCTTATTTAATTGGGTTCGGCCCAAGTTGGCTCTGTTTCCTTTAAGTGTGTTTTCTCCTGTCCCTTCACAAGGTCCCTTACCCCTGAGGGGGTAAGGCATGCAGCAAGTTGGGTGTTTGGAAGCTCTTCAGTTAAGTCTGCTGTGGACAGAGGCCTGAGCTCTCTCTGATGCTCTGCATGGGCAGGCACCCATAGTTACTTCTTTCAGTCTGCACAGATTCAGCCTCAGGTTCAAGACGTCTTTGGTCCTCACAGCTGATCACTGCCCCCATTTTCTGCCATTCTTGCCCAGTTGTGGAGCGAACGGGCTTTAGTGATCTCTCTGCATGTATCCTGGGGCAAGATATCATGCAGTGGCTGTTGTCAGAGATCTAGGCTGCTCCTGATGCCCTGCAGAGTAAGCACCAAGCATAGCTGCTCTTTCTGCCACACCCAGGCTCTACCCCAAAGCCAGGTTATTTCTGCTTCCCACAGTCAAGTCTTAATCTCTGGTTGTAATTGCTCCAGATTCAATGCCATACTTTGACATGGAGTTAGCAGGACCAAAGTGTTTACTTTTCAAGGGCTAGGGCATGTTTTGAGGTGATCATGAGAAAATCAGCAGCTGGTAGAACAGAATTCTCTTCACCTTGCCTCAGGAGCAAGCCAGCACTTGCTCTCCCTGTGAGGAAGTCCAAGTTTCCCACTGCCCATATATTTGTCCCAGCAGTCCTTCCACCACCCAATGGGCTTGTCTCCCTTGTATTAGACCCCAGGAGTACGGCATCCAATCTGTGGGTCTTAAGAATCCCTCTCAAGGGTAGGTGTCCAGCTGTGTATTTTCCCTTTTCTTCTGAATGTCCTCCTGAGGTCACAGATGTCAACAAGATTTTTTTCATCCCTTCCTACGTTACCTGTGCTTCTTTCTGATAGTCTTGATTGTACTGGAATCCTTCATCCAGCTTTCTGTTACTTTTCATTGAGAATTATTCTACATGTAGATTTAGTTTTGTTGTATTCATAGTGAGCTTCACATGCTCTTACCCTGTCATCTTGACTGATCCTTCATATTTTATTCTATAAATAATATTACATCATCTGCAAATAGTGACAGTTTTACTTCTTTATTTCTAATGGAATGCTTTTAATTTTCTTTCTTTAATAATTTCTCTGGCTAGGACTTCCAACACTTTCTTGAATAAACCAGAAGGAGTGGGCATTTTTGTCTTGTTCCTGATATTAGAGAAAAAGCTTTAGTTTTTCACCATAACTGTAAGCTTGTTGTAAATTGCCTTATTTCATATTGGTCTATTCCTGCTATACTCACTTTGTTGGGGTTTTTAGCCATAAATGGATGTTGAATTTTGTCAAATGTTAGTAGTACCCAGCCTCTGAGTTCTACTGAAAGAATGACTGTCAGGCCTCAGACGTATGTTTAATTAGAAGTTTATCTTTCAGACTGCATCTTTGATGGTTAGCAGTAGGACTCTTTGGTGGCTCTTTCTCCTGTCTGGCCTTTCCTGCTGTAGAATTCCCTTTAGCTTTACTTGTAAAGCTGGTTTGGTGGTACCGAATTCTCTTAGCTTTTGTTTGTCTATAAAACTTTTGATTTCACCGTCAAATCTGAATGAGATCTTTGCTAGGTAGAGTTATCTTGTTATAGGTTTTTCTCTTTAACCACTTTAAATATATCTTGCCACTCTCTTCTGGCCTGCAGAGTTTCTGCTAAAAAATCAGGTATTAACCTTATGGGGATTCCTTTTTATGTTATTTTTGGCTTTTCCCTTGCTGCGTTTAATATTTCTCTTTGTGTTTAATTTTGGTTAGTTTAATTCATATGTGTCTTGGTGCATTTCTGTTTGGGTTTATCTTGTATGGGATTCTCTGTACTTCCTGGGCTTGGGTGGCTTTCCTTCCCCATGTTAGGGGAGTTTTTGACTATAATCTCCTCAAATACTTTCTCATACCCTTTCTTTTTCTTGACTTTTTCTGGAACTCTTATAATTCAAGTGTTGGTGTGTTTAATATTGTTCCAGCAGTCTCTGACAAAGTCCTCAGTTATTTTCATTCTTTTTTCTTTATTCTGATCCTTGGTAGTTATTTCTACCATTCTGTCTTCCAGCTCACTTATCCATTCTTCTGCCTCAGTTATTCTGCTATCAGCTCCTTCTGAAGTATTTTTAATTTCAGTATTGTGTTGTTCATTACTGTTTACTCTTTATTGCTTCTAGGTGTTCATTAAATGAGTAAATCTTTCTTGCATTTTCTCCATTTTCTTTTGATATTTTGAAACTTCTTTACTATCATTACTCTAATTCTTTTACAGATAGGTTGGCCTATTTTCTCTTCCTTTATTTGGTCTTGTGAATTTTTACCTTTCTCTGTCATCTGTAACATCTTTTCTTGTCATCTCATCTTTTGTGTGTGTGTGTATGTGTGTGTTTGTGTGTGGTGACTGTGACTCTGTTCCGATCTTGCTAGTTGTTTGGCCTGACATTTCCAGAAGTGGAGTTTGTAGACAGTTGGGTAGAACCAGGTCTTGGTGTTAAGATGTGAACCTCTTGGATACTTTACTCTGAGTTCAGTTCAGTTCAGTCACTCAGTTGTGTCCGACTCTTTGAGACCCCATGAACCACAGCACGCCAGGACTCCCTGTCCATCACCAACTCCCGGAATCCACCCAAACCCATGTCCATAGAGTCGGTGATACCATCCAACCATCTCATCCTCTGTCGTCCCCTTCTCCTCCTGCTCTCAATCTTTCCCAGCATCAGGGTATTTTCAAATGAGTCAGCTCTTCACATCAGGTGGCCAAAGTATTGGAATTTCAGCTTCAACATCAGTCCTTCCAATGAACACCCAGGACTGATCTCCTTTAGGATGGACTGATTGGATCTTCTTGCAGTCCAAGGTACTCTCAAGAGTCTTCTCCAACACCACAGTTCAAAAGCATCAATTCTTTGGTGCTCAGCTTTCTTCACAGTCCAACTCTCACATCCGTACATGACCACTGGAAAAACCATAACCTTGACTAGACGATCCTTTGCTGGCAAAGTAATATCTCTTCTTTTTAATATGCTCTCTAGGTTAGAGGCCTATTTCCTGGGACCTGACATTCTCTGTTACTGTGGAAATTCATACTCAGCCACAGGGGCTTACGCCTCATCTTTGGCCTATGAACTGGGTGGGATCCCACATGTTGTGGGGTGTGGGTGGGGGGGCGGGGAGAGAAAAAAGGAGGAAAAAAAAAGCAAAGAAGAACAGTAACAAAAATAAAGAATAACCACCCCTGAAGGGAAAACCTGACTCCAATAGCAAAGAGAGAGAAATTAGGCCTGTCTCATAGACTGAGCTCCTGGGCCTATTGCCTCTTGCTATGCTCAAGTTTCTGCCTTCTCATATCTGATTCAGTGTG
Organism: Moschus berezovskii; assembly: GCF_049115385.1. Taxonomy (NCBI): domain Eukaryota; kingdom Metazoa; phylum Chordata; class Mammalia; order Artiodactyla; family Moschidae; genus Moschus; species Moschus berezovskii. The sequence goes on along the minus strand of NC_142466.1, from coordinate 72,786,017 downwards.
TGTTTTCTCTCTTTTGCCTGATGTGTAGTTGTTGCTCAGCCAGTCTTTAGTTGTTGTTTTTTTCTGGAGGAAATTATTCCATATAGAGCTGCAGAACGGGTGTGTCCGTGAAAGGTGGTGAGCAAAGCACCTTTCTGCATTGCCATCTTGAATCAGAACCTTGACAGTGTTCTTTCTATAACTTTTCTATTTCAATTTTCTATAATTTAAGACTTGAATCTAAGCAAACCATTAAATCTGCAGCTGATAAATACAGATCAACCAAATGAAAATAAACAAAGTTGTTTGGAGCTTGCTTTAACAAGGGAGTCAGCCACCATTACTTGCATTGGCCAGAGATCAAAGCCTGGCAGGGGAGGGGGAAGCTTTACAGGGGGGATAATGGGAGGCTTTGTGTATGCCCTGAGTAGAGGCTGTTGGAACTGGGAAGCTTGTGGCAATTAACTAGAAGTAGGGCATAGTTTCAAAATTTGTATTTATTTATTGTCTTTAGCTGTGCTGGGTCTTCTTTGTGTCACTCAGGCTTTCTCTAGCTGTGATGAGTAAGGTATTCTTTGTTGCAGTGCATGGGCTCTAGGTGTTCAGGCTTCAGTAGTTGTGGGCTCCAGAGCACAGGCTCAGTAGTTGTGGTACATGGGTGTAGTTGCTCTAGGGCATGTGGGATCTTCCCAGAGCAGGGAGCAAACTCATGTTCCCTGTATTGGCACACAGGTTCTTAACCACTATACCACCAGGGAAGTCCCAAAGTAGGGCACCTTATGTGACTGGTTAGGTATGTATATTTGGATTTCTCTGGTTTGTCCTAAGCTGGAAGCAGTGAGAAAAATTAGAGAAGTTGTTATTTATTAATCAAGTCCTGGTCATTTGGACAGACTGTATCAGTCTGATGTCAGGGAGGGGTACTGGTGACTACGTAGCTAAGTACATTCATATGGTCCTTTCATTCACATGTGACTGACCCCCAATAAAAACCCTGGACATCAAGACTTGATGATAGTCAACACTGCTCTGCACATGCTGTCACACTGTTTACTGAGAGAGCTAAGTGCTGTCTGTACAAGCCCAAAGGAGAGACAACCAGAAAATTGCATCTGGTTCCCTCCTTTTTTTTTTTGCTAGTCCTGATATGTAGCCTTTTGCTGGTTCTGATCTGTATCCTTCTGCTGACATAAACCATAGTAAGCATTGTCTGAGTTCCAGGTGGAATGAATTGAAACTTGACTAAGGCAGGATGGGAGGCTCAGAGAAGGGAGATGAATGGAACTGCAGAGCTGAATGGTCTGGGAAGGGCCATATCCCAGCCTCCTCCTCTATTACCACCTCCTCACCCTCAGGAGCCCAATGTGACCAGACCACATCCCTATGAGGTGGGCCTAGTACTTTAGTCACCAAGTACACACCCTGTGCTCAGTTGCCTGAGGGCAGCAGTGTGATGCAGACAATGGAGAATCCTCTCTTTTCGCTGAAAAGCACTTTTGATATTTGGCTGAACTCCAGTTCCACTTCCTGGGGGATTGATACCATCCTCGCCTTTCTGTGTGCACAGGGGCTCTTTTTCCTGATCCTTCCTTACCTCAAGAATAACCCATCCTTTCCTCCTCCTAGGAAACATGGAAACATCAGGAAGGTAAGGAAACCTTGACTGAGACCCACAAGTACATGATCCTCTCTTCTATTATTATTTTCACTTTTCTGAATCATCTAGAGAGATTGCTGAGAAGAGAAAGAATAGGACATCTGTTCTCATGAAAGAATAAAACATCACCCTCTGGGGGCAACCAGGCTGGGCAGGGGGCAGAGTGAGCATTTCTCTCCAAAGATCTCAGAAAACAGTTGTCCAGGTATGTTCGAGGGCTCCAGGGTATGTCCCAAACACAGTGACCAGGGGCGGAGGACTGGATACTAAATTCAGTCTCAGCTATAGCAAGGCACGCGAGCACCGCTTCACCAGCCTTGGACAAGGACTGGTCTGAGGACAGTGCTGAGATCTTGAGAGTCTTGGAGTGGGGTACTGGACTTGGGAAACAGAGACCCACCTGACAGAGCTCAGATTCACCCATTGTTCTGAGAATGTGTGTGTTTTTGAGCAGAGGAACAGTGACAAAAGATCCGGGTGACTCTCACTTCAAAATCCTTATGTTCCTCAAAAAAGGAAAACAGAAAATATTTTTATACACCTTAAAAATGCATGAAAAGGAAGAAAAACCACAAAGCTCTGTTAGTGAAACGCATAAAGTCATATTATGTATGGACACTGAGCGTCTGATGCTTGTCTAGAGAGGGGAAACTGAGAATTGGGTCTTAAGTCCTCATTTTTTCTGTGTCTCAGCATCAAATGGAGCCAAAGGGGAGAAGCGGGAGTAGGGAGAAAAATGGAGCTTTGAAAGGTATGTACTGCCATTCAGCTATGTGTGCCTCTGGAATTAGCCCCACCTCTCTGGACCTGAGAGCCCAGATTCACCGGCTCAGAGGAGGCCAGTGGCAGGTCCCATCTCCTGGGAAACAGAACCCTCAGGGAAGCTCCTGGAAGAAGAGCAGCACCCAGATACTACCCAGACCATGTAGAGAATGAAGCTGTGAGGGGCCTGGATATAAGTGTGGCCCTGCAGGTACCTCTGGGCTTCACTGGACCAATAGCACCTGGATTGGGAGGTAGGACTCCAGGTCCAACTGTGGACACATTGTTTTGTTTTTTTAATTACTTTATTCATTTTAATTGGAGGATAATTACTTTTGTACATCATTTAACTTCTACAGATCAGTCTAGAAGTAACTCCAGAAAGAATGAAGAGATGGAGCCAAAGAAAAACAACGCCCAGTTGTGGATATGACTGGTGATGGAAGCAAGGGCCAGTACTGTAAAGAGCAACATTGCATAGGAACCTGGACTGTTAGGTCCATGAATCAAGGCAAATTGGAAGTGGTCAAACAGGAGATGGCCAGAGTGAATATTGACACTTTAAGAATCAGCTAACTAAAATGGACTGGAATGGGTGAATTTAACTCAGATGACCATTGTATCTACTATTGTGGGCAAGAACCCTTAGAAGAAATAGAGTAGCCATCATAGTCAACAAAAGAGTCTGAAATGCAGTACTTGGATGCAACCTCAAAAACGACAAAATGATCTGTTCGTTTCCAAGGCAAACCATTCAATATCACGGTAATCCAAGTCTATGCCCTGACCAGTAACACTGAAGAAGCTGAAGTTGAACAGTTCTATAAACACCTACAAGACCTTCTAGAATTAGCATCCCCAAAAGATGTCCTTTTCATTATAGGGGACTGGAATGCAAAAGTAGGAAGTCAAGAAACACCTGGATTAACAGGAAATTTGTCCTTAGTTAGGGTACAGAATGAAGCAGGGGAAAGGCTCAGAGAGTTCTGCCAAGAGAACGCACTGGTCATAGCAAACACCCTCTTCCAACAACACAAGAGAAGACTCTACACATGGACATCACCAAATGGCCAACAACGAAATCAGACTGATTATATTCTTTGCAGCCAGAGATGGAAAAGCTCTATACAGATAGCAAAAACAAGACCGGGAGCTGACTGTGGCTCAGATCATGAACTCCTTATTGCCAAATTCAGAATTAAATTGAAGAAAGTAGGGAAAACCACTAGACCATTCAGATACGACCTAAATCAAATCCCTTATGATTATACAGTGGAAGTGAGAAATAGATTTAAGGGACTAGATTTGATAGAGTGCCTGATGAACTCTGGACGGAGGTTTGTGACACTGTACAGTAGACAGGGACCAAGACCATCCTCATGGAAAAGAAATGCAAAACGCAAAATGGCTGTCTGAGGAGGCCTTACAAATAGCTGTGAAAAGAAGAGAAGTGAAAAGCAAAGGAGAAAAAGGAAAGATATACCCATTTGAATGCAGAGTTCCAAAGAATAGCAAGGAGAGATAAGAAAGCCTTCCTCAGTGATCAGTGCAAAGAATTAGAGGAAAACAACAGAATGGGAAAAACTAGATATGTCTTCGAGAAAATTAGAGATACCAAGGGAACATGCAAAGATGGGCTCAATAAAGGATAGAAATGGTATGGACCTAACAGAAGCAGAAAATATTAAGAAGAGGTGGCAAGAATACACAGAACTGTACAAAAAAGATCTTCACTACCCAGATAATCACGATGGTGTGATCACTCACCTAGAGCCAGACATCCTGGAACGTGAAGTCAAGTGGGCCTTAGGAAGCATCACTAGGAACAAAGTTAGTGGAGGTGATGGAATTCCAGTTGAGCTATTTCTAATCCTAAGAGATGATGCTGTGAAAGTGCTGCACTCAATATGCCAGCAAATTTGGAAAACTCAGCAGTGGCCACAGGACTGCAAAAGGTCAGTATTCATTCCAATTCCAAGAAAGGCAATGCCAAAGAATGCTCAAACTACCACACAATTGCACTCATCTCACACGCTAGCAAAGTAATGCTCAAAATTCTCCAAGCCAGGCTTCTACAATACATGAATCGTGAACTTCCAGATATTCAAGATGGTTTTAGAAAAGGCAGAGGAACCAGAGATCAAATTGCCAACATCAGCTGGATCATCAAAAAAGCAAGAGAGTTCCAGAAAAACATCTATTTCTGCTTTATTGACTATGCTAAAGCCTTTGACTGTGTGGATCATAATAAACTGGAAAATTCTGAAAGAGATGGTAATACCAGATCACCTGACATGATTTCTTGAGAAATATGTATGCAGGTCAGGAAGCCACAGTCAGAACTGTACATTGAACAACAGACTGGTTCCAAATAGGAAAAGGAGTACGTCAAGGCTGTATATTGTCATCCTGCTTATTTAACTTATATGCAGAGTACATCATGAGAAATGCTGGGATGGAGGAAGCACAAGCTGGAATCAAGATTGCTGGGAGAAATATCAATAATCTCAGATATGCAGATGACACCACCCTTATGGCAGAAAGTGAAGAGGAACTAAAAAGCCTCTAGATGAAAGTGAAAGAGGAGAGTGAAAAAGTTGGCTTAAAGCTCAACCTTCTGAAAACAAAGATCATGGCATCTGATCCCATCACTTCATGGCAAATAGATGCGGAAACATTGGAAACAGTGGCAGACTTTATTTTGGGGGTCTCCAAAATCACTGCAGATGGTGATTGCCACCGTGAAATAAAAAGATGCTTACTCCTTGGAAGGAAAGTTATGACCAATCTAGACAGCACATTGAAAAGCAGAGACATTACTTTGCCAACAAAAATCCATCTAGGCAAGGTTATGGTTTTTCCAGTAGTCATATATGGATGTGAGAGTTGGACTATAAAGAAAGCTGAGCCCTGAAGAATTGATGCTTTTGAACTGTGGTGTTGGAGAAGACTCTTGAGAGTCCCTTGGACTGCAAGGAGATCCAACCAGTCCATCCTAAAGGAGATCAGTCCTGGGTGTTCATTGGAAGGACTGATGTTGAAGCTGAAACTCCAATACTTTGGCCACTTGAAGAAAAAAGCTGACTCATTTGAAATGACCCTGATACTGGAAAAGATTGAAGTCAGGAGGAGAAGGGGATGACAGGATGAGATGGCTGGATGGCATCACCAATGCAATGGACATTAGTATGAGTAATCTCCGGGAGTTGGTTATGGACAGGGAGGCCTGGCGTGCTGCAGTCCATGGGATTGCAAAGAGTCGGACACAACTGAGCAACTGAACTGAACTTAACTAACTTCTCTCAGATTTATCTATGCATTGAATGTTGCCAATTGTCCCCCACAAAGGGATTGGTGAAGGCATCAAGGGGTAATGGATATGAAAGCACTTTGTTAAGGATAAACCCTATCACAAGCTTCACCATCACTGTCAGGGTATCATGTGGCCCTGGACTCTGGTTCCTGGATCCCAATCTCCCAGTTGTGTCCCCTTAAAGGGACACTGCAATCAGTCTCCTATAATACCCCTGTGCCCTGGCTTCCTCACCATGACCCAGTCTGCTGATTTCCAGATTGCAGAAGTTGCCTTGAAGCACTGGAAGAGGTCTGGGACCTGACATCACCTCTGCAAAGATAGAGAATCATCCCTTTCTCTCCTCGGTGGTTCTTCTTCCCAGAACCTCTGGTGTGACCCCAGGGCTGCAGGTAGCCTGGGATTGAACTGGAAGGGGGACTCCTGGGACTGGATTATTGTTAAAATCCTGGGGTGAGAGACAGCAAGGACACTGTGAAGTCAGTATGGGGCTCGTGCAGGGCTGTTGGCTGCAGATACCCACCCCTTCCCAGCCTGCCCAGTTTTCCAGGCCCAGAAACTCCTGGCTGAAGTTTCTTCCTCATGTCTGCTGCAGGCACTTGAGGAGGTTCCCTGACAAAGGCAGCTTTCATCAGGTCTCCTCTCAAGATACCCCAGGGGAGATGTGCAAAGAAACACCTCCTGGAGCCCAACAGCTGTGGAGGGAAAAGTATGCTCCCACCACGTCCTCTATGTCTCCTCTGCCCAAAGGGCCTCTACCTCAAGCCTCCAGCTTTTCTCCAGGCTTAGTTCCCTCCTTAGTTTCCCTTCACTCAGATTCATCCCTGAGTGCCTCTCCAACACCAGAGCCTTTCCTTCCCCTGGACAGTCTTCCACCCACGTGTTCTCTCTCCTTCCCCACCATGTCATCTTGATGCAGGTATCTGCCTTCCACCTCAGCACCATTAGGCTCCTTGCTGAGTCTCACTCAGGGTGACTCCATGGCACTAACACTGGGCAGAATCCCACAAAGGTCACCCCCCGGTTCCCCTTGGAGACCAGCCATCTTAGGGCTTGTCCATTCAAGTTAGCCCCTTTCAACCCTGTCTTGGTGGCAGGGGGCTGCCAAAGAATTGAACTTCTCCACCTTGACACACTTGGAGTCCCCAAAAGAATACCTTCCCACACACTCACCGGAGGCATTTTGGTGAGACCCCAGAAACAGACAGGTAGAGGCAGGTAGCCTCTCTTTTGTCAAGGCAGATGTCCAGAAGCTGCTGGAGATATGAATCACCAAGAGAGTGGAACTGAAGATTTGGAAGGAATAAGAAAAGGAGGAGGAGGCAGGCTACCATCTGACTTCACTGGGGAAGAGAATTAAGTCACTGAGTGACAAGCAGGATACCTTGGGTCACCAACATTTCTGGAACATAAAAAGCAAACCAGAACAGCTGCTTGGTCCCACAAAGCTCCGATATCCTAACACATTGAGGTACCATCTACAGAAGACATGCAGGCAACTCTTCTGGGTCTCCCCTTTCTGCACAGTGAGTCTCTGGTGTCTACTGACATAGTACCTGAGTCCCCTCTAGAGTTACACCCTATCTTATTCAATGAATGCTCTAAGGCTGAACAATTCCAAGTTCAAGCTAAATTAATTTCACAACTGCCATTGGTCCAGTCCTTGATCCACCCTGTAGCCCAGGCTTAGCCTCAGTCCTTGACTCCAACGATGTCCCAGTTGCAGCCATTACCTCTGAGTCACATTTAGACCCAGGCCAGACCCCTACCCTTAATTCCAACCATGCCCCAGATTCAACCACCACCTCGGGCTCACATGGAGACTCAGGCTATACTCTTGGCTCCAGTTCTTCTCTCCAGCCATGCCCAGTGTCAACCACCAGTTCAGGCTCAAGCAGAGACCCAGTTCCAATCAAAACACTATGAAGTTATGACTCCAAACATAACTCACTTTCAACCAACACCTCCAGCTCATGTGGACATCCATACTCACCCCAACCCTTGACTCCAACCACAGCTCACTTTCAAATACCACCAACTCAGGCTCACATGGGGACCCAGGGCCGAACCCAATCCTTGACTTCAATCAAACCTCACATGGGAACTCACTGCCCATCTCACACTCTTTTCCAATGGAACCATTTTCCTCTCAACTGAAGACTGGGTGTGATGAAGTATCTTGCCTTATAGTCCACAATGAAGCACAATCTTTGATCCTCAATGCAATTCAAATCCTACAATGTCACTTTTTAAAAAAGCAACTAGAAACTGGGCAAATTTTACCCTCTTTGGTTAGAAAAATCTCAGCAAGTCTTCAGCCAGATTACCCCCAACCTTCCCCAGGAAAACAGGTCTTCCCAGACACGCAGATGTGTTTCCATCATTCGTGGGGATTTGATCAGTCCTGAGGTTCAGGAGAAACTGGAGTACCCTCTTTCCAAAAGGTTCATGCAACAAGAGAGTGGCATGCCCTGCAGAATCCAAGAGTCTCAGAAATTGATGCAGCCTCAGGGCAAATCTCCAAGGCCTTGGCAGGCACTGGGCATGAAGAGGCCCTCAATGCTCTCTGCAGGTCTAGGCAAAAGCAGCCAGGAAACACAGAAAATGACATCCTGGTACCTAGCAAGGGTCCCACCAGGAAAGCACCTGAGCCAGGATGTAAGGCAGAGCATGGGGAGGATCCTAAAATTTCTGTACATGACCTCAGCTAACCCTCCAGTGAAGGTTCCAAGTGCAAAGCCTAAGTTAGAGAGTTGAGCCCAGGCAGGAAGCATCCAGAAGTCCTTGGGGTCCTTATAAACAGGAAGGCATAGCAGATCCATGAGAGCTGGATCCCTATTAATAATGTTTGTTGTTCAAGGCTTTCTGCCAACTACTTCATAGACCTTCCTGGACAGTCAAATGCTCCTATGGGAAGAGAAAATGTAGGTTCTTCTCAGGATTGGGAAGCTTCCATATAGACTTCCTATGGGTCTCTCGTCCTCAGTCCTCATATTCAATAAAGTTTCAGGTGAGGCACAGATGCCGTCCTTCTCCTCAGGTTCATATATAGCTTGAAGTTGAAACTTTTCATCACATACACCTTCCAAGATCCACCTTGAAGACCACCAGTGACTCTGGGGACCACCCGAAACCAAGTTAACACAGGGCTCAGGAAATCATTCTCTTCCCCATCCAGGAGAGAAAGTGGTAACAATCCAGGCAGTGCCCACTTTAGAGAGTACCTGCCCTGCTCGCTACCAGGCAACTGAGAAAACCCAGGGGGCTCTGGGAGGAACCTTAACTGGAAATGTCCAAGAAGCCCTCAGAGGCCCCTCTGACTGGACAGGAAGACAAGCCACCTTCTCAGTCCCCCACTTACAACTTTGTGGGCAGAATTTGGTAAATTTGGTACAGTGAGTCTCTTGTGGAGGCTGACAAAGGCAGCTTGGAGCCCAGTCCACATCCAGCAATGGCCAGGAATGAGCCACAGGAGGAATTTGGGGATCAGGCTTCCCCAGAAACTTGCTCTAGTGTAACCGTCATGGACCTTGATGAATGTTCCAAATCTTCCAGAAAACAAGAGGCTGTGGAGGGAGACCTGCTTAGAAGGGTACTTTTGAACCTAGTCTACTAATCAAATCCCAAATAATTAATATTGATATGAAGAAATCATGGTCTCGGAGGTCCCATAAAGATCCATCATCGAACACAAAGTCTGCTGCCACAAATCCAGAAGATATACTTTGATGAACGGTTTCATAAGCTTAAGTTCCAAGGGTTCATAGACTGGCAGAAACAGGCTCAAGCCCAGGCCACTTGCCTGCTCCTTCAAGACTGTGCCACTGGGAGGCTTCTCAAAGACTGTCACTCAGATATATTCATTGCCACAAACACCTTGGCTTCTCAGGAATCTCTGTGCTTTTCTGAGACCCTGTCCAATTCCCACACGTGATGTTATGTCAAGTGGAGGGAGCAGCCAGGGACAGCAGGAGGCCCTGAAAAGGCAGCCCCAACATAAGAGTCAGAGCAGGAAGTTCATCTCCACTGATACGAGAGAGACTGCAAACTACAATAGCATAAAAAGAGGTTGGTGGTACAGAGGTTCTACAAGGCCCACAGGATGAGCCACCCTGGCCAGAAAAAGGAATCAGCCGCCGCCGCCGCCGCTAAGTCACTTCAGTCGTGTCCGACTCTGTGTGACCCCATAGACGGAAGCCCACCAGGCTCCCCCATCCCTGGGATTCTCCAGGCAAGAACACTGGAGTGGGTTGCCATTTCCTTCTCCAATGTGAAAGGAATCAGCAGAGTCCTACAAAACAGTTAATCCTGAAGAAGGGACAGGTTTCTTCAGAAAACCACTTTGAGAAAGGATTAAGCACTTTCTGCAGTGGATTTTCCCCTAAAGGCAAAAGACTGGAATAAGCCCTGAAAAAAGCAAGCCTGCAGCAGACACTGCTCAGAGCCAGGGAACTGTCAAAAGAAGTCTGATTACGGAGAGCAAGGCTGTTGAGACTCAGGACCTCATGACATCTGTTGGACAGATCTTAGAGGAGAAGATGGAGCTTCACCATGGACCTCATCTTCGGAGTTTCACTGGTACAAAGCAGAACTGCAGGCCCTGTTAGGTCCAGCTTACAGCTATCACGGCTTTCTCTGAAATCAAGAGCAAAGGAGAGTGATGAAACAAACAGCCCACCATCAGCAAGCTATCCCCGTAGGCCACAGGTATCCTACAAAGAGTAAGTGGACCAGTCCCAGGAACAGCACATGGACCTTCCCACCCAGGGAGTCAAGTCCCCATCTGGGCAGAGCCTGCCAGCATGGATCAGAGTGACAAGTATCCCGTGCCATCCCCTCCACAGCCCAAGGCACTGTCTTCTTCAGAAATACACCTCTCCTGGTCAATCAGAACATCCTTGTCACAGCATTCCTGGTATGAAAATTCTTCTCCAAGAAAAAAATGCATACCATGCATATGAAACTTTTTTTCTCTCATGTTAGCACATTCTCTGTGTACTCAAAGCTTCTTCCTATCAAAAAATTTATTGTTTTCTGAAATAAATGTTTTTACTGCTGAGAAATGTTGCTCTGTATGTGCCCTGCTTGGAGAAAGGAAATGGATAAGGGGCCACTCTTCCCAGGCGTGTGCTTTGACTTCCATATGGGACGGGGCCATGGAAGGAAAGTGAACCCAAGCATGGATACTCGCCTGCACCTCAGTTCCCTCCCTGCACCTCCGTGTCCATAACACCAGCACAGTATTACAGAAACAAGCAACAGCTTTCAGGATATGTCACGGCGAACTAAACCTAAAGACGTCTCCTTTCTCGGGATGCAGCTCAGTCCTCCCCACCTCTCTCTCTACCTTGTGAGGCTGTAGGGGAAGAGTTTGCAGAAGCTGAAATTCCCCCCAGGCTCAGAAAGTGTCAGAAACAAATTCACTCGTCAGAATAAGGAGGGGAGTTTGAGGCAGTGCTGGCCCCGAGTCCAGGGTGAGAGAAACCTCGTCCCCGTGTCATGGTGGGATTAGATAACGCTGTCCTGGAAGCCCCTCCTCTTCCAGATGGAGCTGTGATGAGATGTGCCAGGCCTATCGCCCTTCTGTTTTTCTCGTGCTCTGGAGCAGGGGTGGGAATGAGGACCACACACTCTCAGCTCTGAGGATTGCAGTGTGGAGCATGGAGACCCCTGATGGCTGGTCCACCCCTGCCCTGGAGAAGAGGACAGCTCATAGTACTCACCTCTGTCAGGGAATGGGCAGGGGGCATGTTTTGGTGTGCAGTCACCTCACTGTCTGAGGGTGGGACACTGTGCCCCTAGTGTCAGATGTAGGGAAAGGAGGCAGGTGGCAGAGGTGCCCATGGATGGTGCAGTGACCAGGGAGCCCCTGGTGTCCCACCAGCATCTATAGGCCCAGAGGAAAGAAGTTAGGGGCCCGTTGGCTCCTGGTGGCCCCACCCCAGAGTTTCCCCTCTACTCTAGCTTCCAGAGCTCAGACAGAGGGAGGCCACCTGGACTCCCTGACAGAGGACCAGGCTCCTAGAAGCAGCGGAGCCTCCAAGCAGGCAATCTTCACCTCTCCAGAATGTAGTTAATCAGCTTTCACAGGACTGGGAGCTTAGGACAGACTCGCGGTCTGGGACCTCTACCTATACATATGGCCCAAGGAGGTTTCCAGAGGACAGGTGGGACTCAACAGACCCAAGGGCTCTGCTACAGTCATAGCAAGTCTCACCTGTCATCAGCCTTGCTCAGCCCAGAGCCCAGACAGGGAGGAAGCCAGCAGACAGGATGTGTCACCCAGCAAGCGGGAAGTGACCTGTGGAGAAGAGTGCTGTCAGCTTTCTTCCCTATGACCCATCTACACAGGAAACTGTTAGTCACTCAGTTATGTCCACCTCATTGAAATCCCATGGACTGTAGCCTGCAGGCTCCTCTGTCCATGTAATTTTCCAAATAAGAATATTGCAGTGGGTAGCCATTCCCTTCTCCAAGGGATCTTACTGACCCAGGTATCGAACCCAGGTCTCCTGAATTGTAGGAGATTCTCTACCATCTGAGCCACCAGGGAAGCCCTGGAAAACAGGGAGAGAAGAGCAATTCTCTAGAGCAATGCAGGGCTCTGTGTCATAGTCACTACAGCGGTGGAGAGACGGGCTCCAGGAGGGGCCTCTGATCCAGGTGACAGCTGGAATGGCCCTGCCCCCACGCCTGTTACGACCCCCACACACGAGACCAAGTCCAGGTCTGCATGGAGGCGTGCACAGGCCTGCTTGTGCTGAGGTCTCTACCTGGAGCTAGGTCTTGTCTCTGGGCCCCATCCCTCAGGGTGGGCACAGCAGTGGGGGCTCAGACAGGGTCTAAGGGAGCGGCTGGGACCCAGGGCACAGAGTGGCCTCCAGAGCTCAGGAGAGAGGGAGGCACAAAGCAGAAACTCTGAGCCTGGGTGCTGCCCAAACTCTCAGAGGCATTGAGACGTGAGTGCTGAGGGTGGGGGAGCTGACCCCGAAGACACCTGTGAGGAAAAGTGACACAGAGAGACGCCAACAGAACAGCAAGAAACCAGAAAAAATCCCTGTGCTCTTCTCTTGCTGAAAGGGGCAGAACAGCCACCAATGGAGGTCCCCTCACTAAGAGTCTCCACACAGAGACCCACACTATCCCCACACCGAGACCTCCCACATACCCTCTCTGAGAAATCTCACCCAGAGACTGCTCAGAGCATCCCACAGAGACCTCGCTGTGAGACCTCCCATGCACACACCTCACAGATGTTCCTTAGGATCTGAGTATCCACCCACTGACAGGTCCTTCATGGTGGGTCTGATGTCACTTAACAAACTGGAAGCACAAGAGAAGGACCAGAGATGGTGCCTGGCCCCAACCCCCACTCCCAGAACTCCAAGACATCCAGGTATCATCAGCATTGCCCTAAATGGTGTTCTCTGCTTGGGGAAACACTCATGACTTCTGTCCTTTGTAACCATTGCTTCTGAACAGGAGAGTCATGGTATTCCACGTGTAGACCTGCAAAAGTCTTTCCTCCACAGATCTTCATTAGCTTGAGCTCTGTCCCACGGCTTCAGTTCAATTCAGTCACTCAGTAGTGTCTGACTCTTTATGACCCCATGAATCACAGCACGCCAGGCCTCCCTGTCCATCACCAACTCCCAGAGTCTACCCAAAGCCATGTCCATCAAGTCGGTGATGCCATCCAACCATCTCATCCTTTGTCGTCCCCTTCTCCTCCTGCCCTCAATCTTTCCCAGCATCAGGGTCTTTTCAAATGAGTCTGGTCTTAGCATCAGGTGGCCAAAGTATTGGAGTTTCAGGTTCAACACCAGTACTTCCAAAGAACACCCAGGACTGATCTCCTTTAGGATGGACTGGTTGGATCTCCTTGCAGTCCAAGAGACTCTCAAGAGTCTTCTCCAACACCACAGTTCAAAAGCATCAATTCTTTGGTGCTCAGCTTTCTTTATAGTCCAACTGTCACATCCATACATGACCACTGGGAAAATCATAACCTTGACTAGACGGATCTTTGTTGGCAAAGTAACGTCTCTGCTTTTTAATATGCTGTCTAGGTTGGTCATAACTTTCCTTCCAAGGAGTAAGCATCTTTTAACTTCATGGCTACAGTCACCATCTGCAGTGATTTTGGAGCCCAAAAAAATAAAGTCTGACACTGTTTCCACTGTTTCCCCATCTATTTCCCATGAAGTGATGGGACCAGATGCCATAATCTTAGTTTTCTGAATGTTGAGCTTTAAGCCAACTTTTTCACTCTCCTCTTTCACTTTCATCAAGAGGCTTTTTAGTTCTTCACTTTCTGCCATAAGGGTGGTGTCATCTGCATATCTGAGGTGATTGATATTTCTCCCAGCAATCTTGATTCCAGCTTGTGCTTCCTCCAGCCCAGCGTTCCTCATGATGTACTCTGCATATAAGTTAAATAAGCAGGGTGACAATATACAGCCTTGATGTACTCCTTTTCCTATTTGGAACGAGTCTGTTGTTCCATGTCCAGTTCGAACTGTTGCTTCCTGACCTGCATATAGGTTTCTCAAGAGGCAGGTCAGCTGGTCTGGTATTCCCATCTCTTTCAGAATTTTCCACAGTTTATTGTGATCCACACAGTCAAAGGTTTTGGCATAGTCAATAAAGCAGAAATAGATGTTTTTCTGGAACTCTCTTGCTTTTTCAATGATCCAGCATATGTTGGCAATTTGACCTCTGGTTCCTCTGCCTTTTCTAAAACCAGCATGAACATCTGGAAGTTCACGGTTCATGTATTGCTGAAGCCTGGCTTGGAGAATTTTAAGCGTTACTTTACTAGCGTGTGAGATGAGTGCAATTGTGCGGTAGTTTGAGCATTCTTTGGCATTGCCTTTCTTGGGATTGGAATGAAAACAGACCTTTTCCAGTCCTGTGGCCACTTCTGAGTTTTCCAAATTTGCTGGCATATTGAGTGCAGCACTTTCACAGCATCATCTTTCAGGATTTGAAATAGCTCAACTGGAATTCCATCACCTCCACTAGCTTTGTTCGTAGTGATGCCTCCTAAGGCCCACTTGACTTCACATTGCTTAGAGAATCAGAAATTTTAAACATGAGTTAAATGCTGCCAACCTCCAATGAAAGCATCTTATTTGCCCCATTTATTCATCTTCTTATCAGATGGTGCCAATATCCTATTGTTTTCTTTTCTGGAGGATAAGATCTGAACTCATGATGCAAGCTTCTTTACTTTGGAAACAAGGTAAAGGATGGCAGCAAATAGGCTCTAGGAATAAAATTAACCAGCAACAAGGTGGGTGGAGTTTCACTCACCTCCCAGGGGCCCGTGCAACTAACAAAGCATTTTGTACATAACCTCTTGTCTCAGGCTTGGGTTTTAAGTTCAAATGCAACAGCCTAAAATTATGTGTAGGTTTTTCAAATGAATCATATATCTGGCAATATTCCCTCTTGGTCTCCTGCAAAAAATACTTATTTTTTTCTCAAAATGTGGTAATGCCCTCAAATGATATTATGCATATTTCCAATATATAATATAATCTTAATGTCCAAGTAACATAGCTTAAACTGATTAACTGTTTAAGAAGATTCAGTATTTTAAATAATTCTTTTAGAATGTACAATTTCCAAGACTCAAACGGGCTCGATTTTATGTTCATTATAGGGCTAAAAAAGGATGCATTTCCTCAAATACTGTGGAATCTTTCAAAAGATATCATTTAATCTTACTTGATATATACACATGGTCTAATAAAATGGCCAGAAGGGACTTCACATCTGAATCTAAGAAAGTGTACGTAAATAATCAAAGTATACATTAACATACACAAAGTGTACAGCAATCATCAAAATCCTCACATTGTATATCCAGCCCTTTCCAAAGGGGACTTCAGTGATATCACAAACATACTTCTCATTGCTCATATGCAACTAGTTTCCCTGTTTTGTTAAAATCAGCTTAATGATAGCTGTCATGCATTTACCACTGTTAAGTCAGATTATCTGCATGATGACAATCTTTCCTCTAAGAGAAACAGGGTTGATATTAGGGGTCTTATGGCCTATTTATTTCGATCAGGTGGCACTAGTTGTAAAGAACCGACCTGCCAATGCAGGAGACATCAGAGACATGGGTTCTATCCTGGGTTGGGAAGATCCCCTGGAGGAAGGTATGGCAACCCACTCCAGTATTCTTGCCTTGACAAACCCCATGAACAGAGGAGAATTTACACAAAAGTCCTTAGTGACCCAGATAACCACAATGGTGTGTTCACTCACCTAGATTCAGACATCCTGGAGTGTGAAGTCAATTGGGCCTTAGGGAGCATTACTATGAACAAAGTAGGTGGAGGTGATGGATTTTCAGCTGAGCAATTTAAAATCCTAAAAGATGATGCTGTTAATGTGCTGCACTCAGTAGGCCCGCAAATTTGGAAAATGCAGCAGTGGCCACAGGACTGGAAATGTCAGTTTTCATTCCAACCCCAAAGAAAGGCAATGACAAAGAATGTTCAAATTACTGTACAATTGCTGCGAAATGAGACCCTGACTCATTTCACATGCCAGAAAAATATGCTCAAAATCCTTCAAGCTAGGCTTCAGCAGAACATGAACTGAGAACTTCCAGATGTACAAGCTGGATTTAGAAAAAGCAGAGGAACCAGAGATCAAATTGCCTACATCCATTGGATCATCGAAAAAGCAAGAGAATTCCAGACAAATATCTACTTTTGCTTCATAGACTACACTAAAGCCTTTGACTCTGTGGATCACAACAAACTGAGGAAAATTCATAAAGGGATGGGAATACCAGACCACCTTACTTGCCTCCTGAGAAACATGTATGCAGGATAAGAAGAAAGAGTTAGAACTGGACATGGAACAACAGACTGGTCCAAATTGGAAAAGGTGTACGTCAAGGCTGTATATTGTCACCTTCCTTATTTAACTTATATGCGGAGTACCTCATACAAAATGTTGGCCTGGATGACTCAAAGCTGGAATCAAGATTGCTTGGAAAATACCACCTCAGATATGCAGATGACACCACTTTAATGGCAGAAAATGAAGAGGAACTAAAGAGCCTCGTGATGAAAGTGAAATGGAGAGTGAAAAGCTGGCTTAAAACTCAACATGCAAAAACAAAAATCATGTCATCCAGTCACTGAAAAGTGAAGACGGTTCAGATTTTATTTCTTGGGCTCCAAGATCGGTGCAGATGGTGACTCAAGCCATGAAATTAAAAGATGCCTGCTCCTTGGAAGAAAAGTTATGACAAATCTAGTGAGTGTATTACAAAGCAGAGACATCACTTTGCTGACAAAGGTGCTTATAGTCAAAGCTATAGTTCTTCCAGTAGTCATGAATAGATGTGAGAGTTGGACCATAAAGAAGGTTGAATGTCGAAGAATTAATGCTTTGAACTGTGGTGCTGGAGAAGACTCTTGAGAGTCCCTGCAGGAGATCAAACCAGTCAATCTTAAAAGAAATCAACCCTGAATATTCATTGGAAGGATTGGTGCTGAAGCTCTAATACTTTCGCCACCTAATTTGAAGAGCCAACTCGTTGGGAAAGACCCTGATGCTAGGAAAGATTGAAGGAAAGAGGAGAAGGGGGTGACAGAGGATAAGATGGTTGGATGGCATCACTGACTCAATGGACATGAGTTTTAGCAAACTCAGGGAGACAGTGAAGGACAGGGAGGCCTGGCTTGCTGCAGTCCATGAAGTCACAAAGAATTAGACAGGATTTAGTGACTGAAAAACAACAATCTCAGAAGGTAATATGTTTACAAAGAGGACAGCTAAAGTTGGCTGAGTCTCCTTTCTATTACATGGAACCCCAGATGCAATAAAAAGAGAGCTTCCAAACTTGCTGTCAATGGTCGCAGATTCTTCCCTCTTTTGTTTGTATGATCAAATAACAGATCAAACAGTGTGAGCAGGGATGGTTTTAGAAATGGCTTGTAAAAGCCAGTTGTTATTTTAGAAGCCTTTTAATTAAGGTTGCTGTGCAGTGCTTAGTCGCTCAGTCATGTCCGACCCTTTGCCCTCATGGACTGTAGCTCACCACCTTTTTAGTATTGTTCTCCTGTCTCCTGGGATTCTTCAGGCAAGAATCCTGGAGTGGGTTGCCATGCCCTCCTCCAGGGGTTCTTCCCAACCCCTGAATATTATCCTAGGATTTTGCTATTTTGCTTGATACATCCATTTGGGGGCCTCCCCTGGTCCTGCCAACATGTGTACAACCTGAGAAAGATCTAGCAGTTTGGGGTCAAGGCCCTGACAATGACTCTTAGCACTTTAAAAAAATTTGCGGGCTCCTTCTTAGACTTCCCTGGTGGCTCAGATGGTGAAGTGTCTGCCTGCAATGCAGGAGACCCAGATTTCATCTTCCTGGGTTGGGAAGATGCCCTGGAGAAGGAAATGGCAACCCATTCCAGTACTCTTGCCTGGAAAATCCCATGGACAGAGGAGCCTGGTAGGCTACAGTCCATGGGGTCACAAAGAGTCAGATACTACTGAGTGACTTCACTTTCACTTTTCACTTTCTTAGATTTAAAGAACTCCTTGACTTCAGCTCTCAGTTCAATTTTGGCAAAGGAGTAAAGAACACCTGAGGGGGCTCGCCTGCAACCTCAGGTACAGTTATTTTAAATGATAATTGTTAAATATACTCTTTAGAAAAGTAGTTCAGACAGAGAATTAGTAAAACATGAGTACTCAGGTGAAAAAGACAAGGTAGGGTGGGCAGTAGGATTTAAGTCTTTATAGTCTTTTGATTTAGGTACATTTTGTCTCTTTAATTGTTTATAAACTTATTTTTAATTGGAGGGTAAATGCTTTACAATGTTGTGCTGGTTTCTGCAGTTTAACAATGTGAACCAGCCATGAGAATATATAAATATTTATCCACCCCTTCCTGAACCTCTCTCCCACCCCAACTCATCCCACTTCTCTAGGTTGTCAAGGAGCATCAGGTTGAATTCCCTGTGTTATATAACAACTTCTCACTAGCTAAATATTTTACACATGGTAATGCACATGTTTCAGTGCATTCATTAGCTTTTTGTACTGAGTCCTTAAATGAAGCTATTTTGGAATCTTGAAACCTTCTCTAAGTTTTTACGTATCAATTAAACTAGGCATCTCATTCACCTTGTTCAATTTGGGATCCTATGCTCTCTAGGGTTTTCCTTAAATGAGCAATCTTGTCTAACTGGAACACTCCCCACAATGACTACTATAATTCTAGATCAATATTAGTAAAATTTTGCCATCATTCTAAATATCTATAGCCTCGAGGTCTATAGCTCTTACATATAAAATATAAAATAAGCAGGTGTGCCAGAGGGTGGCATGCTCAGTAGGGTAAGGCTCCCATTTCTTTAGCTAGCCTTTGTAATCCCAAAACAAGACAAACAAACCTGTGCCATAATATATCAACACTACCTGAGAGATGCGACTATGACCTGGCCAAAATAAGGCCTGGCATGCACAACCACCAATTCTCAGAGAACCTTGTATTGGGTAAAATGATAAAACCAGCAAATCCCTAGAAATGGGGACTACAAACTGATTCCATGCAAAATGGAGACCTATAGCTGCCACCGACAGTGCTAAGCATAGAATCTGGATTGATACTGATTCCAAACACATGCAGAAATAGAGACTACATTGTCAGCAGTTCCCAACTTGGAATCTAGCAAACAAAATTAGGGGCTAGGATTTACCACTCAAAAATAGATTGGCAACAACCAAGAAATGTTACTGTGCACTGGAAATTTGATCTAATAGGCTATGGGTTTGGCCTCAGGCAGAATGATCTGCCAACCAACCCAACCTGCCCTGAAAGGAAAGTCAATTAGATTAGGGGCACAAATGCAAAGAGAAAGGAGCTCAAACCAAGAGGAGCACACCAACAACCTCCGTGAATGGCAAGAAAAACAGTGAACTCAGAGGATGTGTGGGCACCACAGTTGTTTCTCCTTGTCTCTATATGTCATCAGACATTCCCTTGAGATCCCATCGCTGCCACCGGTACATGAAGAAAGAAAAATTAGCTAAGTAAATTTAAAGATTTACTTCGAATTTAAAATAAATTGACTCTAGTAAATGATTCATGAAACCAAGCAGCATTGCATTTGGAAGACAGGGAGATAATCCAAGGAGTTACACATCATGGAAGGCTTTTAAGGTAAGGAGGGCAGGACAAGGAAATAAGTCATCAGCATGGGAACAAGTGTAACTTCAGTGGAAGAAAGTAAACATTGAGATGACAATGGCTTCTCTTTAGCTAAACAGCAGAATTTTCTATTAGCTGGGTTCGTTACTGGCAGAAAGGAAAGTCTTCCTTCTCCAGCTGAACTGGTAATGTGGCTGCACTTCTTGTTTGAGAATGCAAGGTATTCTGTTGGGTAACTGAGAATGAATGACATGGCATGAGCGCTCCCTCTACAGACCTTCCAGACTCCAACTACAGTTAAGGTTTGCTTTTCCTCGTTTTCACAGTATGTTTTGTTAGCAGGAGGATTCACAATGAGGGAGAAAAGGCCAGAAGACTCACCGTTAAGATGGTTCAGAAATTCTTGGTGAATCCATGGGAGGCAGGAGGTGACTGTGGGGTCAGCTCGTGTCCACAATGATCACATGGCTCCATCTGATGGTGTTTCAGCTTCCTGTTGAAACAATTCAGTTCAGTTCAGTTCAGTTTAGTCACTCAGTTGTGTCCGACTCTTTGCGACCCCATGAACTTCAGCACGCCAGGCCTCCCTGTCCATCACCAACTCCCAGAGTTTACTCAAACTGATGTCCATTGAGTCAGTGATGCCAAACAACCATCTCATCCTCTGTCGTCCCCTTTTCCTCCTGCCTTCAGTCTCTCCCAGCATCGGGGTTTTTTCAGATGAGTCTTCACATCAGGTGGCCAAAGTATTGGAGTTTCAGCTTCAACACCAGTCCTTCCAAAGAACACCCAGGACTGATCTTTTGGATGGACTGGTTGGATCTCCTTGCAGTCCAAGGGACTCTCAAGAGTCTTCTCCAACACCACAGTTCAAAAGCATCAATTCATCAGCATTCAGCTTTCTTTATAGTCCAATTCACACATCTATACATGACCACTGGAAAAACCATGACTAGACGGACCTTTGTTGGCAAAGTAACGTTTGCTTTGTAATATTTTGTCTATGTTGGTCATAACTTTTCTTCCAAAGAGCAAGCGTCTTTTAATTCCATGGCTGCAGTCATCATCAGCAGTGACTTTGGAGCTCAAAAAAATACAGTCTGTCACTGTTTCCCCATTATTTGCCTGAAGTGATGGGACCAGATGCCATGATCTTAATTGTCTGAATGTTGTGATTTAAGCCAACTTTTTCACTCTCCTCTTTCACTTTCATCAAGAGGCTTTTGAGTTCCTCTTCACTTTCTGCCATAAGGGTGGTGTCATCTGCATATCTGAGGTTATTGATATTTCTCCTGGCAATCTTGATTCCAGCTTGTGCTTCCTCCAGCCCAGCGTTTCTCATGATGTACTCTGCATATAAGTTAAATAAGCAGGGTGACAATATACAACCTTGATGTATTTCTTTCCCAATTTGGAACCAGTCTGTTGTTACATGTCCAGTTCGAACTGTTGCTCCCTGACCTGCATACAGATTTCCCAAGTGGTCTGGTGTTCCCATTTCTTTGAGAATTTTCTACAGTTTGTGGTGATCCACACAGTCAATAAGCAGAAATAGATGTTTTTCTGGAACTCTCTTGCTTTTTTGATAATCCAACAGATGTTTGCAATTTGATCTCTGGTTCCCCTGTCTTTTCTAAAACCAGCTTGAACATCTGGAAGTTCATGGTTCACATACTATTGAAGCTTGGTTTGCAGAATTTTGAGCGTTATTTTGCTAGCATGTGAGATGAGTGCAACTGTGCAGTAGTTTGAACATTCTTTGGCATTGCCTTTCTTTGGGATTGGAATGAAAACTGACCTTTTCCAGTCCTGTGGCCACTGCTGAGTTTTCCAAATTTGCTGACATATTGAGTGTAGCACTTTCACAGCATTTAGGACTTGAAATAGCTCAACTGGAATTCCATCACCTCCACTAGCTTTGTTCCTAGTGATGCTCCCTAAGGCCCACTTGACATCACATTTCAGGATGTCTGGCTCTAGGTGAGTGATCACACCATCGTGATTATCTGGGTAGTGAAGATCTTTTTTGTATAGTTCTGAGTATTCTTTTTTGTATAATTTTGTGTATTCTTGCAAAGCAGATCAGGCCTCTGACCTTGCTTCTAACTTGCCTGGACACGGCCCTGACTTGAGTGCCCTGATTGTCTTATTATGAGTGAAAGACTTGCAGAACCATAGACAAGACAGGAGACAAGTCTTGAAATTGTTGAGTCCCTGGAGGGACACTGGCCAACCAAGCCCCAGGCTTAACAATATTCCAAATTTTACATGATGAACAAATAGCATTAGCATGAAACCTAGCTGAAATTGCTCACAGATTGATGATGGTATCGTTTGCATCCTGGGATTATAAACTGGAATCCCAAACTGCAATATTTGAAGTCTCACTCATGGAGCAGATGCATTGCCTGGGAACTTTTCCCAACTGGGACTCCAGATATGCTGTGTCAGGGGACTTCCCAGTGCTGTTTAATTCTGGATGTTGGTCAAAACCCAATTCGGTGATGTATCCTCTGCTGTTTCTATTTCTCTTTTCTTTTAACATTAGTATATTAAAAGAAAGCCAGATAATTCTCTACTAAATTTTGGTATTTATTTGAGTATAACAAGTGGCTTATTTTGTTAACAAATTCTTTGAACCTGAGACGAAAGTGAAAACTTTCTGCAAAACACCCACTTTCATCCTTGTTAGTTCACTGATCCCCAGAGGTCCTGTGTATCCCTGAGAAGTTAGGTTTCCATGGAGCTAGACTGGTTGAAGCCCTTCTCTGGTGCCTTAAAAGAAAGAATCCACCTGCAATGTGGATTTATCCCTGGATCCCTGAGTTCGATCCCTGGGTGAGGAAGATCCCCTGAAGGAGGAAATGGAAACACACTGCAGTATTCTTGCCTGGGAAATCCCATGGACAGAGGAGCCTGGCAGGCTGCAATCCATGAGGTCGCAAAGAGTCAAACATGACTAAGCATACACACACAGGTTGGTTGAGACTTAGTGACACAGCTGCCCAGCTCCTGGGGCAGTTGGGTTCAGGGACACAAGACTTTGTAAACTTTCACCACCTGGACCCAACGTGGAGTTGTCCTCGCCCATCAGCTGTGCCACAGAAGAGCCAGCAACACTGGAGCTGTCCAACCGACTCTCAGGGCCTTTTCCTTAGAGAGCACTTGGTTATCTGACCTCTTATCCATGAAGCACCATGACTTTTGACTGCTGCCTGCTACACCAACAACACACCTCTGAGGGTTCTCCTCTGCATGCCATCTGTCCACCAGACCCACCCTTCTAGGGGCCCAAATGCTAGGACCACACAAATGGTGAAGGAGTGCCCACCAGCCTAAGGTGTAGACACCCCTCTATCCATACACATGGTTTCTGTTGAGAATCCCCAACACTGATGGGAATTCTTTGACCCACCTGATAGGAACAATGCAATGATTCAGAAAGATGAGGGTCCATTCACACATATTGCTTATTTAACTTATATGCAAAGTTCAGTTCAGTTCAGTTCAGTTCAGTCGCTCAGTCGTGTCCGACTCTCCGCGACCCCATGAATCACAGCACGCCAGGCATCCCTGTCCATCACCAACTCACAGAGTTCACTCAAACTCATGTCCACAGAGTCGGTGATGCCATCCAGCCATCTCACTCTCGGTCGTCCCCTTCTCCTCCCGCCCCCAACCTTTCCCAGCATCAGAGTCTTTTCCAGTGAGTCAACTCGTTGCATGAGGTGGCCAAAGTATTGCAGTTTCAGCTTTAGCATCAGTCCTTCCAATGAACACCCAGGATCGATCTCCTTTAGAACGGACTGGTTGGATCTCCTTGCAGTCCAAGGGACTCTCAAGAGTCTTCTCCAACACCACAGTTCAAAAGCATCAATTCTTCGGCAATCAGCTTTCTTCACAGTCCAACTCTCACATCCATACATGACCACGGGAAAAATCATAGCCTTGACTAGACGGACCTTTGTTGGCAAAGTAATGTCTCTGCTTTTTAATATACTATCTAGGTTGGTCATAACTTTCCTTCCAAGGAGTAAGCGTCTTTTAATTTCATGGCTGCAATCAGCATCTGCAGTGATTTTGGAGCCCAAAAAAATAAAGTCTGACACTGTTTCCACTGTTTTTCCATCTATTTCCCATGAAGTGATGGGACCAGATGCAAAGTACATCATGTGAAATGCCAGTCTGGATGAAGCACAAGCCAGAATCAAGATTGCCAGGAGAAATATCAATAACCTCAGATATGCAGATGACACCACCCTTATGGCAAAAAGCGAAGAACTAAAGAGCCTCTTGATGAAAGTGAAAGAGGAGAGTGAAAGAGCTGGCTAAAACTCAACATTCAGAAAACTAAAATCATGGCATTCAGTCCCGTTACTTCATGGCAAATAGATGGGGAAACAATGGAAACAGTGACAGACTTTATTTACTTGGGGCTCCAAAATCACTGCAGATGGTGACTGCAGCCATGAAATTAAAAGTCGCTTGCTCCTTGGAAGAAAAGTTATGACCAACCTAGACAGCACATTAAAAAGCAGACACATTGCTTTGTCAACAAAGGTCCATCTAGTCAAAGCTATGGTTTTTCCAGTAGTCATGTATGAATGTGAGAGTTAGACTATAAAGAAAGCTGAGCACTGAAGCACACCAGCCTCCTCTGTCCGTGGGATTCTCAAGGCGAGAATACTGTGCTGGGGCAGTTGGGGGAGAATCACCATGCCCTCCTCCAGGGGATCATCCCTACCCAGAGTTAGAACTTGCTTATTTTATGTCTCCTGCATTGGCAGGCAGGTTCTTTACCACTAGCATTACCTGGGAAGCCCAGAAACTATCATGCTAAGTGATATAAGTCAGACAAAGATGAGTACTGTATGGTTACACTTCTTTTGGAATCTAAAAGATAAATGAACAAACATAACAAAACATAAACAGAGTTATAGACAAAGAGAACAAACAGGTGGTTACCAGAAGGGAGAGGACTGGGGGGGAAGAAAGCAAAAGCTGAGGGAGATTGAGGTACAAAGTTCCTGTGGCAAGAGTTCCGTGGTGGTCCAGTGATTAAGAATCCGCCTGCCAATGCAGGGGACATGTGTTTGATTACTGATTCAGGAAGACAACACGTGCTATGGGGCAACTAAGCCAGTGCACCTCAGTTACTGAAGCCTCCATGCCCTAGAAAATGTGCTTCACAAGAGAAGCCACAACAATGAGAAGCCTGCACACCCCTGCTCTCTACAACTAGACAAATCCCTCATGGAGCAAAAAAGACCCAGTGGAGCCAAAATATATATATAAAGTTCCAATTGCCAAATAAATGAGTATGAAATGGGTAAAAATAACACTGTGGAGAATACAGTGAATAACTATGTAATGTCTTTGTATGGTGACATATCATAACTATTCCTATTATTTTGAAATGTTCAGAAATATCCAATCACTATGTTGTGTAACAGCAACTAACAGCATTGTAGGTCAATTATACTTCAAAAACAAACAAATTCACAGAAAAAGAGATATCAAATTTGTGGTTACAAGACACCAGGAATGGAGAGGTAGGAATTAGATAGCTATAGTCAAAGAAACAAACTTCCAGTTATAAGATAAGTACTAGGAATGTAATATACAACATGATAAATGTAATTAACAGTGCTCTATATTATATAGGAAACTTGTTAGAGTAAATCCAGAGTTCTCATCACTGGGAAACACATTTTTTTTTCCTATTTCTTTAATTCTGTTCCTATGTAGGTTCACTAGATTTATCAGGATGACCATTTCATGATGCATATAAGGCAAATCACTATGCTGCTGCTGCTGCTGCTAAGCCGCTTCAGTCATGTCCAATATTGTGCGACCCCATAGATGGCAGCCCACCAGGCTCCTCTGGCCCTGGGATTCTCCAGGCAAGAATACTGGAGCAGGTTGCCATTTCCTTCTCCAAATCACTATGCTGTGCACCTTAAACTTAAAAGATTGAATAAAAAAAAGAAAGAATGGACTTAGGTTAATATTAATGTATCAGTATTAGCTCACTACTTGCGACAAATGTCCCAGTGTAATACAAAGATCTTATCATTAGGGGAAACAGGGTGAGGAGGAATATTTGAACTCTTTGTATTATCATTGCAGTTTTTCCACACATCTAAAACTATTCTAAAATAAAAGGTTTATTTTAAGTATGAATCAATAATTTTTAAAAACATTTACTGAAAATCATTGACTTGTCCCTTGTATAAATAAACTTCATGGTTTAAACATTATGTTGGAGTTGTTTATAAAGTTATTAAGAAGATCAGGGTGGGATTGGGGTGGTCTGGGGCGGGGCCAGAGCAGGGTGGGGTCAGGCTGGGGTCAGTAACCCCGGCAATGGGCGGTGGGGAGGCGGGGATCCCCCAACGCCTAGGCCAGCCCGCGGCTCTTCTCTGCCTGCTGTTGCTGAACGTGACCACCCTGGAGCTGCGAGGTTCCCCAGCCACGGCCGCCCCCGGCCCGACTGCAGGCGATAAGGGAGCGTTGAGGGGCGGCGCTTCGACTTGGCGAACACAGCGGTTGGCTCCGGGAGCTACAGGTGCGTTGGGGCCTCCATTCGGGCCAAGATCCCCTAGCCTACAGGGCCTGAAGGTGGCCAGCTGTGACCAGGGCCTGGTGAGTCATTAAGTCTCATCGTTTCTCTGCCCTTCCCTCCAACCAAGCAGCCCAGAGATCCGCTCCACACAGATGGGTCAGGCCCTCCACTGTGAGGCCTCTAGGTGGGAAAAGACCCAATCCCTTTGTGGGGCTGTGGGAGTGGGGACTAGCAGAGTCTGGCCGGGAGGTTGGAGGCTGGGTGGAGGAAAGTTATAGGACTGCTGAGTGAATGGGCCTGAGTTCAGGGACCAGGGGTCTCATTCCCCTTATCGAGGCCCTGGGAGCCCAGGCCCTAGACCAGGATGCCCGGTCTCAGGGGGCCTGGGCACACTCCTGCCCTCCCAGGTATGAGTCCTAGAACAGGGCTGTCCTTATTAGCCCACTCCTTCTTCTTTTAGAAATGGAGACTCCTGCAGAGTCAGAGAGGGGAGTGAATTGCCCCAGATCACACAGCACCACAGGCTTCTGCCTGCAAATCTCCCTCCCTAAGACATGGGGTAAAGTGGAGGGAACACAGACCCTTAGAAGCCATGATCTTGATAAAGTAATGTTGGCAACTTCTGAGACCTTTAGCTCTTTGATCTACAAGACAAGGTATTGAGGCGGCTAGTTGACAGAAATAAGGTCTGTGATGTGTGCAACCCTTGGCAGCCTTGCTCAAGGATGTTCATCTCCCTGGAGATGCTCCTGTGAGCTGGTCCCTCCATCCTCCACCCCACCAGACCCCTGGGTCCTCATCCCTACAGGGCTTGGTGTGTTGCGCTCTGTTCTCCAGTCCTCAGTGGCAGCCAGTGAAGGCAGAGTCCTATCATTTTGGCTACGCCGCTGGACGCCTGGCCTTTAGGCTAGGCCACTGGATGCCTCGCCTTGGTTTTCCCATGTGTGAAGCAGGGAGGCCTTCCTGGTTGTGACATTTGGGGCACCAACAGTGTCTCTATTGTAGGTGGCAGCAGAGTTTCCACAGTGTGCGGGAAATCCAAGGTGATGGGGAGGATCTACGGTGGCCAGGACGTGGAGGCTGGCCAGTGGCCGTGGCAGGCCAGCCTGCGGTCCCAGGGCTCGCACATCTGTGGAGCTGTCCTCATTGACTCCAGCTGGCTTCTTTCCACTGCCCACTGCTTTCTCAAGTGAGTCTCCTTCTCCTTTCTAGGCTGACAGCACAGGCTTTGGTAGGGGAGGGGGATGCAGGGGAAGACGAGAAAAGGAATGATGGGTGTCCCACGTTACTCCTCTGGGCTTTCCTCTGGGCACTGTGTGGCCTTCAGAGGCTTGTCGTTCCTGCCTTTGGCCTGTGTACCCTCCACTTGGACTGTCCTCCCCGCTCACCTGCCAAGATCCTCCTCATGCTCCACCCTTGGCCGGTGTATCTGTTCCCCAACACAGGTGTGCCTCAGGAGACTGACAGTGTCCATCCTCACTGCCATGTGGTGTGGACCCATCTCAGATCACAGCTTCTTCTCAGTGTCCCCATATTTCCAAGTGTCAGACTCTTGGCAGAGGCCTGTGACCACATGTGTGACCAACAGCTGGGCGATTCTTCTTATTAGTCCTGCGGAACTGTGTGCCCAGGAGGAGTCACAGTCACTGGTGTGCATTCAGGGAGCCATGGTGCCAGGCCCCATAAGGGGGAGGTGGGCTCCCTGGGAGAGTGACAGGGCTGCTCAGGAGTCTAATTCACCTAGACATTTGGGGCTGGCTCGGTGCCAGGCTTCTGAACAGATGAGGAAGGGTCACCAGGGAGTTCAGGCATTACAGCGCATGTGTGGGTGCTGGAGCTTAGAGAGCTCAGAGTCTGTCAACACCCACTCTGTGCCAGGCTCCGTGCAAGCCCCTCTGTGGCATCAGGGGTGGCAAATCCCACCTCACCATGTCTCCATCCTGTCAGAAGAGAAAGCCCAGCATGGATGAGAAGGGCAGAGCAAATGGGGTGGGGATTCGGGAGAAGGTGTATGGAGAGGGAGGGCTTGCTGGAGGGGAAGGGTTGGGTGAGGGGAACATGAAAGAAGGTCTCCAAGTAGATGAGCTGTGAAGACAGTGAGGGAGGGGGGAAGATTCAGCACCTGTGTTGGGGGAACAAGGCAAGGTTCCATTTCCTGCACCCATTTGCTCATTTATTTAACAAATCTTTTGTCCTTGGAACTAAGTGGAGAAGCAGGCCTTGGGCATGGATGTATTTAAAGGAGATGGTTAACAAGAGTATGGGGCCAGATGGTGGGTTGTATGGCATGTCAGGAAGGGTAAAGTTAGAGCTGGGACTGAGCCAGAATACCTGCTGTGTACAATCAAAAGGCCTTCATTTGATTACCCCACCAAGGACCTTTCCGGAACAAGGATTCAGTGCTTCTGCTGTTCTAGTGTATGATGGAGAAGCCAGCCATATGTCTGAAACTGTAGTAGGGTATCAATTAGCCTCAAGAAAGAAGGCCTACTGAGCATTAGAAATGGGGAGACAAAAGCTGTCTGGCATCACAAGAAGTGGATGGGTCCAGAGGGCTGTGGGCAGTTAGATGAGGATGCAGGGAAAGAGCTAGTCCCCACTTGGAGATGATGGTGACAGTGCGCCTTTCCTTCTCCAGGAAATCCAAAGCCCCGGAGAACTACCGGGTTCTGTTAGGAAGCACCCAGCTGTACCAGCACACCCCTCAGACCCAGGAGGTATCCGTGAGCCAGATTATCACACACCCAGACTTCGAGAAGCTACATCCCTTCGGGAGTGACATTGCCATGTTGCAGCTGCTCTTTCCTGTGAACTTCACCTCCTACATCATCCCTGCCTGCCTCCCAGTCCCTGGCATGAAGGTCCCCAGTAACTCATCCTGCTGGATAACTGGCTGGGGGATGCTCGACGAGGAAAGTGAGAGGGTGTGGGGGAGTCAGTGGGGGGGATGAGAATGGGAAGGAGGGGGAAGGGGAGAAGGACAGGAGCAAAGAAGGGAGGTGTGTCTCCACCTGAGGGGTCTCCAGGCAAAGGTCCCCCTGGCCCACTATGCTTCATTTCCAGAGGAGCAGACCATTCTAGTTCTAGTTCTAAAAGTGTGTGATTCTAAAGCTTTGGTGTTCCCTAAAGTGTAAAGCTCTGAAGTCTGGGAATCTTTGACTTTGGAATCAAGAATCTGAGTTCTTGAAGTCTTTCTGGTTCTTGATTCAAAAGGTTTAAATCAATCATAGATCTGAGATGACTTGATCCAACTCAAAGGTGATGGTTGGGGCCTGACTCCTTCCAGGTCACTGAAAAACTCTGATTTCCCAGTGCCATAGGAGGTACTTGGGAAAAGTGGAAAGAAAACTCAAATATGATTTCTGCCCTCTGAGTCTGCCTGATCAATTTAGAATGATTACGACTTTAAGAGGGTTTCACTCTCCAGACCTCACTTTGGTTTTCTCCCAGCTCAGGTCATCTATCTAATTTGTAGACTTGTTAGGCAAACTGAGTAACAGGAAAAAATTGTATTTTTTAAGATTGAAAGAGGAGAAAAGTAGACCAAAACTTATGAGCAAGAGTCTTCACTAAAGAAAGGAGTGTTTACAACTTAGTGAAATGCTTATGATGCCAAATTAGGGAGGGAAAGAATATTTATTTGAAATGATTTGTAGGGTCATAATTTGGTATGGTGTTTCTCTACATAGGTGCTACAGGCATTTTGAACAGATGCTGCTTCATTGGGTGGGATGTTCCAGCCTCCCTGGTCCTTGCCTATTAGTGTGTCGGTTAACACTCAATAATCATAAGACAAACAACTAGGTCCCCAGAATTCTCACATCACACACACATAACACACGTATACCAAACTTCACATACATACACACATACACACACACACACACAACAAATGTATACCACACTTCACACACACACACACACACACACACACACACACAGACTGGTTCCTCCTTGAGGACAGGGACCCTGTCTTTCTTGTTTCAATATCCCAGTCCATGCCCCAGGCAGGGCCTGGCACCTGGTCGGTATCCCACTGCTGCCCCCGGGTCCTTCTTCGCTGGCCCTCCAGACTGGGCTTAGCTCCCACCCTGCATGCTCTATGTTACTCTCCGTATAGCTGTCTGAGTGTTTGCCTTACAGCAGGACTCATGCCAGTTCCCTGCTCATTGCCCTCAGTGCCTTCCCATTTCTCCTTAAAATAAGATTGGAACTCCCTGCCTTGGCTCTCAGGTCCCATTCCTCTTTATCATCTCCTACTGCATCCCTCACCCACACCACCCCAGCCAGTAGCCCTCACTCCTGCCTTGACGATGCCAAGGCCATTCCCACCTCAGATCTGCACCTTGGCTGTCTCCCTGGACTCATTTGCTTTCCCAACTAACCTTGTCATGACTCGTTTCTTTACATATGCAATTAAGCTGCTCCTCTGAGGAGTTTTACTTGATCATATGAGCTAAAACAGGCAACCCCTAATAGCACATCTTGTTTTATTTCCTTTATTCCACTTATTAGATCTAAAGTAATGCTACATATTTACTTCATTTACCCTGTCTGCCCCAGCTAAAATGTTCCCCTGTATCATTAGTTAAAAGATACTTAGCACAAGGATAGAGGAATAAATGAGTAATTGAATGATGAATAAATCAGTGATGGGATGAGAGAATGGATGGCGGGAAGGTGGGAGGATGAGTGGGTGGAAGGGAAGATGGTTGGGCAGATGGGTGAAAGGATGGTAGGCAGGGAGATGGAGTGAGTGGTCTATTCGTGGAGGGAGAATGGAGAGGTGGATGAAAAGATGAGTGTATAGGCAAATGGATGGAAGGGTGAGTGGGCGAATGGGACATGAGGAAAGATAGGTAGATGGATAGAAGAACAAGTGGATGGAAAGCAGTGTTAGTGATAGACAAAAGGTGAGTGGATGGGATGGTTTGTGAAAGGGTAGATAGGTTGGTGAATGGTTGCTAAGCACCAGTGAGTGGCAGGTATTGGACGGATTTGCCTTTTTCCTTTGTGGAACAGGAGGAGTATAGTTTGTCGCTATGAGATGGAGGGAATAGGATGAGTTTGGAAAAGTTTGAGAAACAGGGGAGGGCATTAGGCATAGGTAGAAGACTGAAACAAGGATGAAAGCTCAGCTGTGCAGAGAAAACCCCATGTTGAGGGGCAATGGTGACTGGTAAGGCAGAGGCCTGTAGCTAGACTACAGCATCCTTCCCTGATTTCCTCCTTATCCTCGCAGCACCTCTGCTCGAACCTTTCCATCTCCAGGAGGGTAAGGTGAGCTTCATTGAGAACAAGTTATGTAATATGTTATACGGACTTGCGAAAGGCAAAAACTTCTCTGTGCATGAGGACATGCTGTGTGCTGGGGACTTCTCCACAGGAAAGTCCATCTGCCAAGTAAGTAAGGCCCTTTCTGTTTTCCCCTGCTGTTCTCAGGGCCTCAGTTTCTCTGGGAGAGGGGCTGTGGTGCCTCTGTTCTCTTTGTGGAGTCCCTAGGACTTCCCGTTTCCTCCTCTATGCATCTTCCTGGACTCCATCCCTCGTCAGTGTCCCCCAGGCCACCCCCTTCCTAAGCCCCTTGCACATGAAGGCATTACAGCATCTATTCTTGAGGGACAAATTAAAGTTTTAATTGAAGTGTAATATACATACAAAAGAATATATCCATGCTCTTTTCATAAGTTGGATGAATTTTCACATAGTGAGGCAGCATGTGATCAATACCTCAGAGGCCCCACTCACACTTCCTTCCTGTCACCAACACCCAACAGAAACCACCATCTTCACCTTTAATACCTTAGATTAGATTCTGAATGTTCTGTAAGTAGAATTTATTTCTAGTTGTCAATCTTTCTTGTCTTAACATTGTATTTGTGAGATTCATCCATACTGTTACCTGTAGTTGTAGTGTGTTCAGTCTCCTTACTCTATAGGACTCTCCTGTGTCCATTGAATCCTATGATCAGTTACACTTTAATGCATATTTTAGTACTTTCCGAATTTTTCATTTCATTCACTTCTAAATGTTTTATCTTCTCTTTCACAGAAACCCTTGAGTAGAATTATTGGATTAAAAGCTATGTGTATATTAAACTTTGGCAGATGTTACCAAACTTCTCCAAAGTGGTTCACCATTTCCATTCATTTGAGCAGTGGATGAGAGTTCATATTCTCACCAGTACTTAGCACTTTCCATCTTCTCTCATTTTAATAACTTATTGTGGTTTTCACTTTTCCAGTGATAAATTAAATGTACTTTCACATATTCATTATCTTTGGACATATTTTTCTGTAATGTTTCCTTTCAGGATTTTCCCCCTCTCATTTTTCTGTTGGTTTGTCTGTCTTTTCCTTTAGGGGCTCTTTGTGTATTTTACATATTCCAGATATCAGTCTACTGCTGGATATTTGTTTTTTGGGGTTTTGGGTTTTGCTTTGTTTATTTTGTTTTGGCTGTGTTGGCAGTGTGCTAGGTGTGACAGGCAGACTTTTCATTGCAGCGTGTGGGCTTCCCTTTAGTTGTAGCATGCGAGCTTCAGAGTGCATGGGCTCAGCAGTTGCAGCATGTGGACTAGTTGCCTCGTGGCCTGTGGGATCTTAGTTCTCTGACCAGGGATTGAACCTGCATCCTCTGCACTGGAAGGCAGATTCATAACCACTGGACCACCGAGGAAGTCCCACTGTTGGATATTCGATTGTGAAGCTTTTTTTCCACTCTCTGTGGTGCCTTTTTATAGGTGAGAAAACAAGCTTGGAGAGGGAAAGTGGCTACCCTAAAATAAGGCACCACAACTTGGGCCCCTGTGTTGATTCCAAGCCTAACCTGACCTCCACCACATCATCCTCGGGGCCCAGGCTCCCAAGCTGGCATCATGTGCTGATTCTTCCATAGATGGTGTTGTGGAGTGGAGGGGAAGTGTTAGGGTTCTGGAGTTAGAGGCCCTACCATGTGACCTCGGGTGGTCTTTTCACCTTCTGAGCCTGTGTCCTTATTCATAGTGTAGGGTTTTGAGGCCTCCGTCATGGGATTGTTGCAAGGATGGTGTAGTGGGTTGGATAGTGTCTCCTAAATTTGTATCCTCTAAATCTCAGAATGTGACCTTATTTGGAAATAGGTCTTTGCAGATACGATTGTTAAGAATCTAAAGATGAGACCTTGCTGAATTTAGAGTGAGCTCTAAATCCAATGACTTGTTTTCTTACAGAAAGAGGGAGAGACACAGATAGTTGGTTTCAGACTTCTGACTTCTAGAACTGTGAGAAGATCAATTTCTGTTGTTTTCAGAGTTAGCCAGTCTGTGGTGATACACTTTGGCATGCCAGGAAATGCACATAGGAGGGATGAGATGCACCTGGCCCACAGGATGGCCTCACAGACAGCTGTTTTCATGGGGGCCCCGTGAGCTGCTGAACCAGAGGGGAGAAGCTTGGCCCCTTGCCCTTCTTGTAGGAGGTGGACCCAGGTTTCTTGGTTCCCAGTCCACAGCCAGTGGTATGAACTGTCTGGCTGTCAGGCCTGGCCTGTCCTTTTCACAGAGTCAGCTGCACCTGAAGGTGAAACAAAGGGCTCAGTCCCCCGAGTCCCCATCTGCTACACTAGACCTCCCTTCCAGCCTGCAGAGGTCATGCCCACGGACCTCAGGGCTGGACCCTTTGTCTCCTTGCCTGCTGGACATCCATAGTGCCGTTTGAGCCCACTCCTCCTCTCGTTTCTTCCCAGGCTGAGGACAGCACTGAGATGGACCCCCAAGAGCCAAGGCATTAGATGACCCCCCCCCCTTAGCCTTTCAGTCACCACAGCATACCTGAGACACTCCATCTAGACTCATCTTCTGCCACATCACCTTCTCCAGCCCTTACCCTGAAACCCAGGCCCCTCTTCTCTCCCTGGAAGTACCCCTCCCCCTGCACAGGGCACCCAGAAACAAGTCTGAGGAGAGACAGGCCACAGAGGCATTCAGTGCTCAGACTGTGGGGCAGAAGAACCTTGGTTTCAGGATTCAATCTGTCATTTACCGGGATTGTGACCTT
Organism: Moschus berezovskii; assembly: GCF_049115385.1. Taxonomy (NCBI): domain Eukaryota; kingdom Metazoa; phylum Chordata; class Mammalia; order Artiodactyla; family Moschidae; genus Moschus; species Moschus berezovskii. The sequence continues at coordinate 72,751,516 of NC_142466.1, read as the reverse complement.
AGCTAAGTTTCCTCACCCATGAAATGGGGTTGCTAACAGCCCCAACTCCATCACAGCTGCAGAGTCCCTTTTGCCACGTAAGGTAACATAGCCCCAGGTTCTAGTTATGAGGATGGGCTGTCTTTGAGGGTTACTCTTAAAGGCTAGCCACACCATGTACCCTTCTCTTTCCTTCAAGTCACCACTTCCCCCACCCCTCCCTCTCAGCTGGAGAGCTTGCTTCCTATTTCACTGAGAACTTCAAGCATTCTGTTGTCCAAGATGCCATTTATCTTCCCAGTCTGGCAGGCTTCTTCCACCTCTCCTGAGCCTCCTGCCCCCTCCTTGCCGGTCCCTCCTGGAGCTCTGGGTGCCCAGAGGCTCCCTTGCTCCATGTCTTATCTCCGCTTTCATGACTCCTGTGTAAACGTGTAGTGGCAATCTCCCTCCTGCTACTGCCCAGTTTCTCTGCCTCCTTTCCCCCAGAGACTCCTCCTAACAGCCCTGAATCTAACCTACTCTACCCAGGAGTGCCCCCAGTACCACCAGAGCCTCATGGCCAACGTCCCCAGGAACCTGTCTTGCCAGAGGCACCTGTGGCCCCAAATCCTCCTCTCACTCGGCACTTGAGCAAGTCTCACTGCCATTTCCTGGGCACCAGGACCAGCCAGCTACTCTGCTCTGCACTGGTCCCCTCACCTCCCACCTCTAAATGCTGGAGACCCCGGGGCTCCTTGCTTAGCCTGCTCCTTCCCTCTGCACAGCCTCCCAGAGATAGGCTCGGCTTTGACAGTTCCTGTTGCCTCCTTCAACATCTTGTCCCAAATCTGACTGTTTCTTACCGCCCTGGCCCCTCCCCACCCATGATCTCTCACCTTCTCTCCTATAACTGCCTCCAAACAGGTTCCTTCTCCACACAACACCAGAGTGATCCAGGTGCCAGGCATGACCTAGGCAGTTCTCCATGGGCATCAACTCCAACCCCCACCATGAAGGCCCTGGGAACCTGAATCCCGTCTACCTGCCTTGCTGCCCACATGTCATTGCTCTTCCTCCCACCCACCTGGCCATCCCTCCTCTCCTCGTCTGCACCCACTGCTGTCTCTGCTCCAGCATCAGAAAGTTGGGTGTCCTCTTTGGAATCTCAGCTCGGGAAAGCGCCTTGCTTCCACCCTATGAAATGCCCTTCCCTTCCTGTCCTGTCCCTCTATGTGTTGTTTCCACATGTCACGTCAGACAATGGCAGGCTGGTTGCCTTATTTACAATAACTCCATGAAAGAGGAACCTTGACATTTCACCTCTGTGCCTGAGGGCAGAAGCTGCCCTGGATGCTGGACGTGTTTGTTAGACAAGTGTGTGGAAGGCAGCAAGCACAGCTATCCTGCTCCTCTTCACCCTGCTTCCAAGGATGACACCTTCCCTTTGGGTGATGAAGTGAGAGGATTTCCACCCAGGTAGTCCTGCCCTGACAGCATTTCAAGACTCCAGTAACTCCTAGCAGCTTTCAGGGGACCCTCAGCTGCTCCCTGACCAATACAGGCTGCCTCCCCCATACCTGGGTATGGGCACTTTCTGCAGATGCTTAACCAAGAATTTGAGAGAAAACTAAAGGACTGACTAAATGAGTGAAAAGGGAGGAGGACCTGGGTGGGGATGTGCTGCTGCAGCTCAGAGTTTGCAAGATCCAGGTCTGCAGCAGCTTCAGCTGGCTAGGTTCCACTCTCAGACCAGCCCTCTTGAGCTCAAATCCTGCAGCTGTCTGTCCCTTCTCGGCCTTGGACAGTGCTTTGTCCTGGACCACCACGCCCTTCCTGGGCATAGGATCCATATATTGATGGATATAGATCTGTGATGGTTTTGAGGGTCAGTCCAGGACTTCCTGAAGCATGGTTCCAGTGCCTGCCTGCACGACTTAATTGGGCTGATCTGCAGTGGGAAGTCGGTGTTTGGAGTTTCATAGAATGAGGCTGGAGGGCAGAGACTCGTAAGCCCCACCCTGCTACCTGGTCTTCTTAGAACAGCTCAGTCACCCACCTGAACTCCCGCTTCTTTCCTAGGGTGATTCCGGGGGCCCCCTCGTCTGTGACTTCACCAGTTCCTGGGTACTGATGGGGCTGGCCAGCTGGGGTTTTGACTGCCGACACCCCATCTACCCCAGCATCTTCACCAACGTCACCTACTTCACCGACTGGATCGAAGAGATCCAGAGACTCACACCCCACCCTGAGCCCACGTCCACTCCTACGCAGACCCAGTTTCCACACCAGTCTCTGCAGCCTGCCGCCTCGTCCGTGCTGGGCACAGCCTTTGTGCCTCCACAGACCTGGCCCCTGATGCTGTTCCTGCTTGGTTCCCCGAGGCAAGCCATGTGGTGATCCGCCAAGTCCCTCAGCTCCTGCTCTGTGCCTCAGGCTCCAGCCTCCTCACTGGAACCTTCCCCCCTCCCCTCCCCCAGCCCCATCAGCTCTCAGTGGTCCCTTCTTGGCTTTCCTGTCCACCAGCTGCAACCCCTACAATCCAAGCTTGAAAAACCAAATTAAAAAAAATGAAAGACTCATCCTGATTCTGTCTTGGGGCCCTATTGTTCCTCCTGATCCTCAGCACTCACCCCTTCTCTTGAGGTCTGTCATCATCTGATTCCCCAGACAAGCAAACAGGAACTGGCAGGGCCATTACAGCAGGAGGAGGGCAGGGGTGGGGACACTGAAGATGTCCAGCTGGGGAGAAAGAAGGGTATCTTCTCTTGCAGACACCACTCCTGCTGTGGGAGTGCACAGACTTGGGAGGAAGTATATCAGTCAGCTCCAGCTGCCATAACAAATATCACAAGCAATGTGGCTTAGACAGCAGGAATTTATCATCTCACAGTTCCAGAGCCCAGAAGTCTGAGGCCTCTCACCTTGGCTTGTAGACGGCCATCTTCTCCCTGTGTCCTCACATTGTCTTCCCTCTGTGTTTTTGTGTCCAGATTTCCCCTTCTTATAAGGCCACCAGTCATAGTGGATTAGGACCCAACCTAATGACATTATTTTAACTCAATTATCTCTTTAAAAACTCTACTCCAAATAAAGTCACATTATGGGGACCTCTGGTTGTCCAGTGGTTAAGACTCCAGGCTTCCACTGCAGGCAGCATGGGTTCGGTCCCTGGGTGGAGAGCCAAGATCCCACTTGCTGGACTGCGCAGCCAAAAGAAAGTCACATTCTGAGGTGCTGGAGGTTAGGACTCAACATAAGAATTTGGGGTACACAATTCAGCCCGTAATAGGAAGTAAGACATTTTGTCGGGTGTCTGTAGTGCAGGGGAGTAAGGATCTTTCTCAAAGTAATGAAGCATCACTCCCCAGGTTTGGAGGAGGGAGGACCTCCTCCCAGTGGAGGTAGAGGGAAGTTCCCAGTGTCCAGGACAATTGAGTTGAACTGGAGTATATCACCGGGCTTCCCTGGTGGCTCAGAGGTTAACGCGTCTGCCTCCGATGTGGGAGACCCGGGTTCGATCCCTGGGTCGGGAAGATCCCCTGGAGAAGGAAATGGTAACCCACTCCAGTATTCTTGCCTGGAGAATCCCATGGACGGAGAAGCCTGGTAGGCTACAGTCCACAGGGTCGCAAAGAGTCGGACACAACTGAGTGACTGAACGGAACGGAACAGGAGTATATCACCCAGGTCATGAAGAAGGGAGTTCCAACCTGTAGCACAGAAGGCTCTTGGATGTGGGGGATCTAGGAAACTGAGGTGGAGACAGAACAAGAAGGCCCTTGTCAGGCTGCGAGCTGAGGTCCAGTCTAGCAGTCCTCACACCTCTGATCCTAGAGTAGACTCCCAGAATCTTCCTTACCCACCCCCATGGTCCCTCACCGACCGCCATGGTCCTAAATTCACTGCCCCAGCTTCCTGGGTTTGATGCCCGGGCAGGGAACTGGATCCCACATGCCACAACTAAAAGTTATCATGCTGCAATTAAAGATCCTGCATGCTGCAACTAAGATGCAATGCAGTCAAATAAATAAATATTTTTTAAAAGAAATATGCATTCGTGTCTACCATATGCAGGCCCCCAACATGCAAGAGAGCTGCATTCCCTGTTCTCATTTTTAGGTGCAGAAGGGACATAGTGCACTGAACTGAGTTACAACAAAAGAGTAAAACCTTGGGTTGGTGGGGGATGTCAGGGTAAGGATGAGAGATAGAGAAGGGGGATTACAGAATTGTTGAATCAAGGCCCACTGCTTACCACTTATAGAATCCAATTTACAAACACTGATAGAAAGGAAAGTTGTCTTTTATCACAGTACCAGCAATCTGTGAAGATGGTAAAGTCAATGTCCCCAAAAAAACTACTTCTGGAGATTCTGCTCAATCATGAAAATTTTAAAGGAAAAGTGAAAGTCGCTCAATTGTGTCCAACTCTTTGCAACCCCATGGACGTCCATGGAATTCTCCAGGCCAGAATACTGGAGGGTGTAGCCATTCCTTTCTCCAGCAAATCTTCCCGACCCAGGAATCGAACCGGGGTCTCCATTGCAGGCAGATTCTCTACAAGTTGAACTACTAGGGAAAGGAGAGAATTAATCTCAGTTAAGCCCTGAGATGGAGTCAGAGTCATTGCATGCAGGCTCCAGGACTTCTTGTGATCTTCCTCTAGTCCTTATCTTGTTTACACAGTTTGTTTATGGGATTACTGAAGGGGAATCTAGGAAAGAAATCTGGTCCTCTGTTAATTATTTAGTCTTAGATTCTTCCATATTGAAAAAACTGAAAAGTTAGGCAAGGATTGCGTGATTAAAAGATCTGAAAGGTGTGCTCAGGCCTGAGTGCCTGGTTAAAGGTTAGGTACCATATAGCCTTGCTAAAGTAGCAAGGACAGAGGCTTTCTGCTGAAGGCGGTATCCAGCAAGGAGCTGTTTACACGATGAGATGGTGTAGGTGCTAGTACATTCAGTAGTGTCTGACTCTGCGACCCCATGGACTGTAACCCACCAGGCTCCTCTGCGCATAGGATTTCCCAGGCAAGAATACTGGAGTGGGTTGCCATTTCCTCCTCCAGGGGATCTTTCCAACCCAGGGATTGAACCTGAGTCTCCTGCATTGCCTGCATTGCAGGCGGACTCTTTACCTGCTGAGCCATCAGGGAAAACTGAAGTGGTATAGATCAGGGTCCACATGTTTGGGAAATGACATGACACTCAGGACACTAAGCAATGTTTTTAAAGTCCATAAATATTTATCTCCCACTTTCTTTTCTAGAGATCTTAATTTTGAATTCCCTTTTTTCTTGTTTTATACTGATTCTTTTTCCCTAAGTTATTTTCTCTTGCATTGCTTATTTCAGTTTTCTTCATCCTGGCATATATGATAAAAATTTATTTCATTCATTGATATTTGTGTAATGACATTTGTTTTGTTTTACTGCTTCTTATGCATGGCATCCAGTCCCATCCAGTTCAGTTCAGTCACTCAGTCATGTCCGACTTTCCGCAACCCCATGAATCACAGCAGGCCAGGCCTCCCTGTCCATCCCCAACTACCGGAGTTCACTCAAACTCATGTCCATCAAGTCAGTGATGCCATCTAGTCATCTCATTCTCTGTCGTCCCCTTCTCCTCCTGCCCCCAATCCCTCCCAGCATCAGAGTCTTTTCCAGTGAGTCAACTCGTCGCATGAGGTGGCCAAAGTATTGGAGTTTCAGCTTTAGCATCAGTCCTTCCAATGAATATCCAGGACTGATCTCCTTTACGATGGACTGGTTGGACCTCCTTGCAGTCCAAGGGACTCTCAAGAGTCTTCTCCAACACCACAGTTCAAAAGCATCAATTCTTCAGCTCTCAGCTTTCTTCACAGTCCAGCTCTCATATCCATACATGACCGCTGGAAAAACCATAGCTTTGACTAGAGGGACCTTTGTTGGCAAAGTAATGTCTCTGCTTTTTATATGCTATCTAGGTCCGGTCCCATTACTTCATGGCAAATAGATGTGGAAACAGTGGAAATAGTGGCTGATTTTATTTTTCTGGGCTCCGAAATCACTGCAGATGGTGACTGCAGCCATGAAATTAAAAGATGCTTACTCCTTGAGAGGAAAGTTATGACCAACCTAGATAGCATACTAAAAAGCAGAGACATTCATTACTTTGCCAACCAAGGTCCGTCTAGTCAAGGCTGTGGTTTTTCCAGTGGTCATATATGGATGTGAGAGTTGGACTGTGAGAAAGCTGAGCACCGAAGAATTGATACTTTTGAACTGCGGTGTTGGAGAAGACTCTTGAGAGTCCCTTGGACTGCAAGGAGATCCAACCAGTCCATCCTAAAGGAGATCAGTCCTGGGTGTTCATTGGAAGGACTGATGTTGAAGCTGCAACTCCAATACTTTGGCCACCTGATGCGAAGAGCTGACTCATTTGAAAAGACCCTGATGCTGGGAAAGATTGAGGGCAGGAGGAGAAGGGGACAACAGAGGATAAGATGGTCGGATGGCAATCACTGACTCAATGGATATGGGTTTGGGTGGACTTCGGGAGTTGGCGATGGACAGGGAGGCCTGGTGTGCTGCAGTTCATGGGGTCACAAAGAGTTGGACACAACTGAGCGATTGAACTGAACTGAACTGAATATATTACTGGTCTACTGCAAAAAGATGTAACTTAGAAACAGGTAGGTGGTAGAGATGATTTGGACAAGGGATGAGGAAAGAAGCAATGTTACCATGGACTTAGGCAATAGTATGGATAAGTTCATCCAGAGAACCCACAGTCAAAAGGATTGTATCCAACCACTAGCCAGACTTATCAAGAAACAAAGGGAGAAGAACCAAATCAATAAAATTAGAAATGAAAATGGAGAGATCACAACTGACAACACAGAAATACAAAGGATTATTAGAGAATACTATCAGGAATTATATGGCAATAAAATGAATAACCTGGAAGAAATGGACAAATTCCTAGAAAAATACAACTTTCCAAAACTGAACCAGGAAGAAATAGAAAATCTGAACAGACCCATCACAAGCACGGAAATTGAAACTGTAATCAAAAATCTCCCAGCAAACAAAAGCCCAGGTCCAGACGGCTTCACAGCTGAATTCTACCAAAAATTTACAGAAGAGCTAACACCTATTCTACTCAAACTCTTCCAGAAAATTGCTGAGGAAGGGAAACTTCCAAACTCATTCTATGAGGCCACCATCACCCTAATCCCAAAACCTGGTAAAGACCCCACAAAAAAAGAAAACTACAGGCCAATATCACTGATGAACATAGATGCAAAAATCCTTAACAAAATTCTAGCAATCAGAATCCAACAGCATATTAAGAAGATCATACATCATGATCAAGTGGGCTTTATCCCAGGAATGCAAGGATTCTTCAATATCCGCAAATCAGTCAACGTAATACACCACATTAACAAACTGAAAAATAAAAATCATATGATTATCTCAATAGATGCAGAGAAAGCCTTCGACAAAATTCAACATCCATTTATGATAAAAACCCTCCAGAAAGTGGGAATAGAAGGGACATACCTCAACATAATAAAAGCTATATATGACAAACCCACAGCAAACATTATCCTCAATGGTGAAAAACTGAAAGCATTTCCCCTAAAGTCAGGAACAAGACAAGGGTGGCCACTCTCACCACTACTATTCAACATAGTTCTGGAAGTTTTGGCTACAGCAATCAGAGAAGAAAAAGACATAAAAGGAATACAAATTGGAAAAGAAGAAGTAAAACTTTCACTGTTCGCTGATGACATGATCCTCTACACGGAAAACCCTAGAGACTCTACCAGAAAACTACTAGAGCTAATCAATGATTACAGTAACGTTGCAGGATATAAAATCAACACACAGAAATCCCTTGCATTCCTATACACTAATAATGAGAAAATAGAAAGAGAAATTAAGGAAACTATTCCATTCACTGTTGCAACGAAAAGAATTAAATACTTAGGAATATATCTACCTAAGGAAACAAAAGACTTGTACATAGAAAACTATAAAACACTACTGAAAGCAATCAAAGAGGACACTAATAGATGGAGAAATATACCATGTTCATGGATTGGAAGAATAAATATTGTAAAAATGAGTATACTACCCAAAATAATTTATACATTCAATGCAATCCCTATCAAGCTACCAAAGATATTTTTCACAGAACTAGAACAAATAATCTCACAATTTGTATGGAAATACAAAAAACCTCGAATAGCCAAAGCAATCTTGAGGAAGAAAAATGGAACCGGGGGAATTAACCTGCCGGACTTCAGGCTCTACTACAAAGCCACAGTCATCAAGACAGTATGGTACTGGCATAAAGACAGAAATATAGATCAATGGAACAAAATAGAAAGCCCAGAGATAAATCCACGCATCTATGGACACCTCATCTTTGACAAAGGAGGCAAGAATATAAAATGGAGAAAAGACAGTCTCTTTAACAAGTGGTGCTGGGAAAACTGGTCAGCCACTTGTAAAAGAATGAAACTAGAACACTTCCTAACACCATACACCAAAATAAACTCAAAATGGATTAGAGAGCTAAATGTAAGACCAGAAACTATAAAACTCCTAGAGGAGAACGTAGGCAAAACACTCTCCGACATAAATCACAGCAGGATCCTCCATGACCCACCTCCCAGAATATTGGAAATAAAAGCAAAAATAAACAAATGGGACCTAATTAAAATCAAAAGCTTCTGCACAGCTAAGGAAACTATAAGTAAGGTGAAAAGACAGCCTTCAGAATGGGAGAAAATAATAGCAAATGAAGCAACTGATAAAGGATTAATCTCCAAACTATACAAGCAGCTCCTGCAGCTCAATTCCAGAAAAATAAATGATCCAATCAAAAAATGGGCCAAAGAACTAAACAGACATTTCTCCAAAGAAGACATAAAGATGGCTAACAAACACATGAAAAAATGCTCAACATCCCTCATAATCAGAGAGATGCAAATCAAAACCACAATGAGATACCATTTCACACCAGTCAGAATGGCTGCTATCCAAAAGTCTACATGCAATAAATGCTGGAGAGGATGTGGAGAGAAAAGAACCCTCTTACACTGTTGGTGGGAATGCAAACTAGTACAGCCACTATGGAGAACAGTGTGGAGATTCCTCAAAAAACTGGAAATAGAACTGCCATATGATCCAGCAATCGCACTCCTGGGCATACACACCGAGGAAACCAGAATTGAAAGAGACACGTGTACTCCAATGTTCATTGCAGCACTGTTTATAATAGCCAGGACATGGAAGCAACCTAGATGTCCATCTGCAGACGAATGGATAAGAAAGCTTTGGTACATATACACAATGGAGTATTATTCAGCCATTAAAAAGAATACATTTGAATCAGTTCTAATGAGGTGGATGAAACTGGAGCCTATTATACAGAGTGAAGTAAGCCAGAAAGAAAAACACCAATACAGTATACTAACACATATATATGGAATTTAGAAAGATGCAAATGATAACCCTGTATACGAGACAGCAAAAGAGACACAGATGTATAGAACAGTCTTTGGGACTCTATGGGAGAGGGTGAGGGTGGGATGATTTGGGAGAATGGCATTGAAACACGTATGTTGTCATATGTGAAACGAATCACTAGTTCAGGGTCAATGCATGTTATAGGATGCTCGGGGCTGGCATGCGGGGATGACCCAGAGGGAGGATAAAGGGAGGAGGGAGGTGGGAGGGGGGTTCAGGAGGGGGAACTTATGTAAACCCGGGGCAAATTCATATCAATGTATGGCAAAACCAACCAATATAATATTGTAAAATAATTTGCCTCCAATAAAAAATAAATTAACTACAAAAAATAAATAAATAAATAAAGCTACTTGTATAAAATAAATAAGCAACAAACATATATTGTACAGCACAAGAAAATATAACCTTTATTTTGTAATATTGTAAATCAACTTTACTTCAATTAAAAAAAAGTAAAAAGAAGAAAAAAAAAAAAAGGATTGTATCCAAAATGTGAAAAAGCAGTTGAGAAACATGGAAGACACTTTAAGACATTTCAAATATATAGTAGTGGGTGAATGATTATGTGTTATGTGAATTATATCTCGGTAAAGGTGCCTAAAAATAAATTCAAAGATAGATCTAGATCTAGATATATAGGAGTTCCAGAAGAGAATAGAAAGGATGCTAGTGAAGTGTTAGTGAAGAGACAGCAATTGATAATTGTCTAGGACTTAAAAAAAAAATCTAAGTTCTCAGAAAGTCTTAGATACAGTCTAGTGACTCTGTAAAAGTTTGGGATAAGAAAAACTTTAAAGACTACAATACAGAAGTAAAAAGTGTATGCAGTTGAAGTCCTCCTTCATCTATACCCTCAATATCACTTCCCTCTCTGCTTATCATCCCTATTAACTGCTTAGTGTGTGGGTGTACATCTATATCCATAGTGTATCAATATCTGTTATACTATTTATCCACATTTATACGAGTATATTATATAGTTCCATATGTTTGTTTTTAATTAATATAGAGGATCTTATAATACATTTGCTGTCCAACTTTCTCTTTTCATGCCACAATATACCAGAGGCATCAGATTCAACTTCTTTATTGTAAAGTTTTTCTTTTTTTTAATGTTGGAAAAGACTGATGCTGGGAGGGATTGGGGGCAGGAGGAGAAGGGGACGACAGAGAATGAGATGACTGGATGGCATCACCGACTCGATGGACATGAGTTCGAGTGAACTCCGGGAGTTGGTGACGGACAGGGAGGCCTGGCGTGCTGTGATTCATGGGGTCGCAAAGAGTCGGACATGACTGAGCGACTGAACTGAACTGAACTGAACTGAAAAATAATATTCCTGGAACATTCCTGGCAGTCTGGGAAAGTCTCCCTGCTTCCACTGCAGGAGGCATAGATTTGATCGCTGATCAGGGAACTAAGATTTCACATCCTTGCAGTGCGGCCTAAATTTTTAAAATAAATTAAAAAATAATGCTTGCTATTTTTTTCAAATTCAGAAAAACATACAGAGGAGATCATAATCTCACTCTTCATCTATGGATATTTTTAAATAATAAAAGCAATAATCATTCCTGGCTAGAGAATAGAAACCGTTGAGAAAAGAAAAACATGATAGCATGTGATTCTTCCTAGAAAAAAATTACATTTATTAACATATACTATCTATATAGAATTTTCTTTTGTGTTAAAAGTTAGCACAAAAGAAGTCATTATAACATTATTCCACACATTGATTTTTCACTTAATAGTGAAAGAGATCTTAGAGATCTTTCCATACTAGTTTTATGTAAAGCTATTGTATTCTTTTCTTTTTAATGGAGTCACAATATTCCATAAAACATAATATATTATACATAAGTACAACCATTTACTCTATATGGAATACATTGTATATAATCACAGTCACTTACATCCTCTGATGCTCCTTTAATATTCTCCTTTTTCAATATTTGTTTTTATTATTTGCCTGCGCCGGGTCTTAGTTGCAGCAGCACTTGGGATCTTTGATCTTCGTTGGGGCATACAAGGTCTTTAGTGGTGGCATATGAGCTCTTTTTTTTAAAGTTGGAATATAATTGCTTTACAATGTTGTGTTAGTTTCTTCTGTACAATGAAGTGAATCAGTTATAGTGTACATATATATCTACTCCTTTTTCAGCCTCCTCTATCCTTCTCCCCGCCCCCATCCCACCCATCTAGGTCATCACAGAGTACCAAGTTGAGCTTTCTGTGCTTAATAGCAGGTTCCCACTAGCTACCTATTTTACACATAGTAGTGTATACACATCAGTCCTAATACCCCATCAGCCCTACCCTCCCCTTCCCCCTCTGCGTCCACATGTCCATTCTCTACACTTGCATGTTTATTCCCGCCCTAGAAACAGGCTCACCTGTATCATTTTTCTAGATTTTGAGGCTTCCCTGGTGGCTCAGAGGTTAAAGCGTCTGCCTCCAATGAGGGAGACCCAGGTTCGATCCCTGGGTTGGGAAGATCCCTGGAGAAGGAAATGGCAACCCACTCCAGTACTCTTGCCTGGAGAATCCCATGGACGGAAGAGCCTGGTAGGCAACGGTCCATGGGGTCACAAAGAGTCGGACACGACTGAGTGACTTCACTTTTCTTTCATACTGTATTTGTTTTTCTCTTTCTGACTTACTTCAAACTCCATGTCTATCCACATCTCTACAAATGGCCCTGTTTCATTCTTTTTAGTGGCTGAGTAATATTCCATTGTATATGTGTATATTCTTTATCCATTCATCTGTTGGACATTTAGGTTGCTTCCATGTCCTAGCTGTTGTAAATAGTGCTGCTATGAGTATTGGGGTACATGTGTCCTTTTGAATTATGGTTTCCTCAGGATATATATATATGCCCAGTAGTGGGATTGCTGGGTCATAGGGTAGTTCTATTTTTAGCTTTGTAAGGAACTTCCATACCATTCTTCACAGTGACTGTACCAATTTACATTCCCACCAACAATGCAGCAGTATCTCATCATTTGGTTCTCAGAGGATCTAGACTAACAGAGTATACCTGGGTCTTCTGTTTCATCAATCTATTTGTCTATTCTAGGTCTGCTATCACAGAATTTTAATTACTACAACTTTGTGTATATTTGGAAATTCAGTTAAATAAATCCCTTACATTGTCTTCTTTGTCAGAATCTGCCTATTCTTATGCATATGCTTCCAACTGAACTTGTTTGATGTTTTTTTTTCTTTTTAATTAATGCAGGTACATGATGATGAAAAGCTAAGTGAAAAGTAAGTTTCCCCTCCCATCTGTAACCCTCACTTCCAGAAATTCCCTTCTCTGAGGAAACTATCTTTATTAGATTTTTCTGTATTGTTCCAGAAGTATTCTAGATACACACAAGCATGTTTGCGTATGTATACATACATACATTTCTTCTTTCTTGGCCCTGATTATAGTGTAGTATGCACTCTGTTCTGTACTTTGCTTTTTCATTAAGAATAGATCTTGGAAAGCTTTCAATGTCAATGTTTATAGTTCAGCTTCATTCTTTTTATATTTAGCATCTTATTGTTCCCTCCCAAAGCACATTAAGTAGTTCACAGTCCCTTGCTATAACAAAGAATGCTATCGTGAACCAAAGGAACTTTAGAATCATCTTGTCAAGTTCTTTTTGTTTAATCCAACTGGGATTTTAGGTGGACTTGCCTTGAAATTTATAGATTTAATTTGGGCAAAGGAAACACCACTATATTTGGGTCTTCCAAACCAGTCCATGTACAATGATTTTCCATTTAGTTAGAAGGAAAAAATTTATGTCCATTGGTCAGCTTTGACAGCTTTCGTAAATATAGGTCTTGCACTTTTGCTTAGATTTTTTTTCCTGAGTTTTGTCTTCTTTGCTTGTTCTTCTTATTTAATGATTACAACAATAATTTTAGTGAACATCCATTATCTCATACAGACAAAATAAAAAGGAAAAAATATTTTTTCCTTGTGATTTAGGATTTCGGTTCAGTTCAGTTCAGTCGCTCAGTCGTGTCCAACTGTCCGCGACCCCATGAATCACAGCACACCAGGCCTCCCTGTCCATCACCAACTCCCGGAGTTCACTCAAACTCATGTCCACAGAGTCGGTGATGCCATCCAGCCATCTCATTCTCCATCGTCCCCTTCTCCTCCCGCCCCCAACCTTTCCCAGCATCAGAGTCTTTTCCAGTGAGTCAACTCGTCGCATGAGGTGGCCAAAGTATTGCAGTTTCAGCTTTAGCATCAATCCTTCCAATGAACACCCAGGATCGATCTCCCTTAGAATGGACTGGTTGGATCTCCTTGCGGTACAAGGGACTCTCAAGAGTCTTCTCCAACACCGCAGTTCAAAAGCATCAATTCTTCAGCGATCAGCTTTCCTCACAGTCCAACTCTCACATCCATACATGACCACGGGAAAACCATAGCCTTGACTAGACGGACCTTTGTTGGCAAAGTAATGTCTCTGCTTTTTAATATATTATCAAGGTTGTCATAACTTTGAGCCAGACATCTTGGAATGTGAAGTCAAGTGGGCCTTAAAAAGCATCACTACGAACAAAGCTAGTCGTGGTGATGGAATTCCAGTTGAGCTATTTCAAATCTTGAAAGATGATGCTGTGAAAGTGCTGCACTCAATATGCCAGCAAATCTGGAAAACTCAGTAGTGGCCACAGAACTGGAAAAGGTCAGTCTTCATTCCAATCCCAAAGAAAGGGAATGCCAAAGAATGCTCAAACTACCACACAGTTGCACTCATCTCACACGCTAGTAAAGTCATGCTCAAAATTCTCCAAGCCAGGCTTTAGCAATATGTGAACCGTGAACTCCCAGATGTTCAAGCAGATTTTAGAAAAGGCAGAGGCACCAGAGATCAAATAGCCAACATCCGCTGGATCATGGAGAAAGCAAGAGAATTCCAGAAAACGATCTATTTCTGCTTCATTGACTATGCCAAAGCCTTTGACAATGTGGATCACAATAAACTGTGGAAAATTCTGAAAGAGAGGGGAATCCCAGACCACCTGACCTGCTTCTTGAGAAACCTGTATGCAGGTCAGGAAGCAACAGTCAGAACTGTACATGGAACAACAGACTGGTTCCAAATAGGAAAAGGAGTGCGTCAAGGCTGTATATTGTCACCTTGCTTATTTAACTTATATGCAGAGTACATCATGAGGAATGCTGGGCTGAAAGAAGCACAAGCTGGAATCAAGATTGCTGGCAGAAAGTGAAGAGGAACTCAAAAGCCTCTTGATGAAAGTGAAAGAGGAGAGTGAAAAGGTTGGCTTGAAGCTCAACATTCCGAAAACTAAGATCATGGCATCTGGTCCCATCACTTCATGGGAAATAGATGGAAAAACAGTGGAAACAGTGTCAGACTTTATTTTTTGGGGCTCCAAAATCACTGCAGATGCTGATTGCAGCCATGAAATTAAAAGACGCTTACTCCTTAGAAGGAAAGTTATGACCAACCTTGATTTAGGATTTACTCTTTTTAAAAAGAGCTTCCCTGATAGCTCAGAGAGTAAAGAGTCTGTCTGCAATGCAGAAGACCCAGGTTCATTTCCTGGGTCAGGGAGATCCCCTGGAAAAGGGAATGGCTACCCACTCCAGTATTCTTGAGGTGATATTTCATTGTGGTTTTGGTTTGCATTTCCCTGATGATTAGTAACATTGAGCATCTTTTCATGTGCCCATTGGCCATTTGTATGTCTCTGGAAACATGTCTATTCAGTTTCTTCACCCATTTTTTGATTGGACTGTATTTTATTTGTTTGATGTTGAGTTGTAGGAGTCTTTGTATATTTTGGATATTAACCCCTTACCAGATATATCATTTACAAATATCCTCTCCCATTCAGTAGCAGCCTTTTCATTTTGTTGATTTTTTGTTGTTTTTTTTTTTGTTGTACAAAATCTTTTTAGTTTGGTGTAGTTTCATTTGCTTGTTTTGCTTTTTTCCCCTTCCTTGAGGAGATAGATCTAAAATAATGTTGCTAAGACATGTCAAAGACTGTACTGCCTATGTTTTCTTCTAGGAGTTTTATGATGTCAGTTCTTAACATTTAGGTCTTTGATCCATTTTGAGTTTGTTTTTGTCTATGGTGTGAGAAAGTAGTCCAGTTTGTTTCTTTTGCATGTATCTGTCCTGTTTTCCCAACACCATTTATTTTTATTTTTTGAAATGTTTATTTATTTGGTTGCACAGGTCTTAGCTGCAGCACGTGGGATCTTCAATCTTCATTGCATCATGTGGAATCTTTAGTTGCAGCATGTGAACTCTTTATTGTGGTATGCATGTGGGATCTAGTTCCCTGAGCAGGGATCAAACCCAGGCCCCCTGCACTGGTAGCAATACCATTTATTGAAAGGCTATCTTTTTCCCATTGTATATAGTCTTGCCTCCTTTGTCATAGATGAATTGCCCATGTATGTGTGGGTTCTCTTTGGGACTCTACTCCGGGAGTTGGTGATGGAGAGGGAGGCCTGGCGTGCTGTGATTCATGGGGTCGCGGAGAGTCAGACACGACTGAGCGACTGAGCTGAGCTGAGCTGAGCTGATTCTGCTCCATTGACCTATGTACCAGTATCAACCCCACCCAACAACTATGTTATACACCTGAGACTACTGAAATATTAGCCTGTGGTTGAGGTGGTTGGGTCACAAAGAAGCCAACTGCAGAGCTCTCCCTTTATTGCTGGTCCACTGGTGGGTGAAGCCAGATGGCTGGCTGCAAGGTAGGGTGTCTCAGAGCCAGTGTCAGCCCGCTGGTGGGAAGGCCTGGCCCATGGGGTCCCTGGGGCTAGTGTCGGCGGGCCAGTAGGTGAGGTTGGTTCCTGACACAGCTGGCTGTGGACTCTGAGGTGTTCCAAGTGTGTGTGTGTTAATCACTCAGTCGTGTAGGACTCTTTGCAATCCCATGGTTGTAGCCCACCAGGCTCCTCTGTGCATAGAATTCTCCAGGCAAGAATACTGGAGAGGGTAGCTATTCCCTTCTCCAGGGATCTTCCCAACCCAGGGATGGAACCAGGGTCTCCTTCATTGCAGGGAGATTCTTTACTATCTGAGCCACCAGGGAAAAGCTGGTGTCAGCCCACTGGTAGGAGAGGTTAGACCCTGAGGCATTTAGGTGAGGGGCTGAAGGTGTCCTGAGGCTGGTGTTGACTTGCTAGCGGGTGGGGCCTGGTCTTGGCTGGCTAAAGGGTTTGGGATAGCCCTAGGGCTGGCTTTTCCCCAGGGGTGGGTGGAGCTGGGTAGGTGTCTCTGGCTGCAGAGTTCTAGGGTTCCTAGAGTTGGCTTTGGCCCACTTGTGGGTGGGTTTTGTCCCCAGTTGGTTGGGGACTCAGGGGTTCCTATGGCAACTGGCCTGCTGATAGGTGATGCTACAGCCCTGTCTGGCTAGCAGCTTGGTCTGGGGTATCCCAGCAGTGGTGCTAACTCCCTGATGGGCAGGGCCACGTCAGCACTAATAAACTAGAGTGAGGATTCCAAAATGGCTTTTGACAGCATCAGCATCCTCATGGTCGAACAAGCCCACCAGAATGGCTGCTTCCAGAGTCTATGTCCCCAGTGGAGTCCCAGTTGCCTTCCTCACCTATGGGAGGCTCTCCAAGACCAGCAGATGGCCCTTTTCAAATGACTACTTCCATCCTAGATATCTGAGTGTGTGAAAAATTTTGTCCACTTTCATGTTAACCTGTTTGAACCAGGATATGTTCTATATGTTAGCAGTGAACAACTAGAAAAGCTATATAAATGTGGCATCTAGTTTCTCTATCTCAAAATATGAGATGGAGAAAGCACACAGAGAATCATTCGTGGAACATTTTTATGGGCCAGGCCTGAAGGAGGCATACATTATTTCTGCTTGCTGCTGCTGCTGCTAAGTCACTTCAGTCGTATCCGACTCTGTGTGACCCCATAGACGGAAGCCCACCAGGCTCCCCCGTCCCTGGGATTCTCCAGGCAAGAACACTGGAGTGGGTTGCCATTTCCTTCTCCAATGTGTGAAAGTGGAAAGTGAAAAGTGAAAGTGAAGTCGCTTAGTCGTGTCCGACCCTTAGCGACCCCACGGACTGCAGCCTACCAGGCTCCTCCATCCATGGGATTTTCTAGGCAAGAGTACTGGAGTGGCTTGCCATTGCCTTCTCTGGTTACTTCCGCTTACCTAAGGGTAAATAAAAATCCAACACCTGCACTGGTTTCTCAGTCACTGAGAGGAGACAAGATCTTCAACAGGAGCTATGCACTAAGTCACCCTCCTCCTGAATGCATTGACAGGATGGAACATTAGGATTTCTTCATTGGGTAACTGTTGAACATGTTCTGTGCTGGGGAAGACATGTGAATCTGATCTTCTGCAGAAGTAAAAGCTAGCTAGTTGTTATCAAACTGAAGGCATTAAAAGCTCACCAAAGTGGTATGAAAGTGGTCTGGAAATTATTTTAAACTGGAAACATCTCAGCAATCAGCAGCCACAGGAAAAAAAATTGTTATCTGAACTTAAGCAGAACCTCTAGAAAATACAGCTGCCATTTACCCTCCTCCTGGAAAAAAGTCTGATGGTAGGAGGGATTGGGGGTGGGAGGAGACGGGGACGACAGAGAATGAGATGGCTGGATGGCATCACCGACTCGATGGACATGAGTTTGAGTGAACTCCGGGAGTTGGTGATGGACAGGGAGGCCTGGCGTGCTGTGATTCATGGGGTCGCAGAGAGTCGGACACGACTGAGCGACTGAACTGAACTGAAGAAAGTTTCCTTCTTGAAAGACTACAGACCCTCAGCATGAGATAGTATAAACTCAGCTGCGTTTATGTGTGTTAGTCGCTCAGTCATGTCCAATTCTTTGCAACCCCATGGACCGTAGCCCACCAGCCTCCTCTGTCCATGGGATTCTCCAGGCAAGAATACTGGGGTGGGTTGCCATTTCCATCTCCAGCAGATATTACCAACCCAGGATCAAACCCAGATCTCCTGCATTACAGGCAGATTCTTTACCACCTGAGCTACCAGGGAAGCCCAAACTCAGCTGATATTGTATAAAAAAACTCAATAGGACCTTCTGTTCAGTGGGAAACATACTTTCCCTTTGAAGCCCTAAATCATCCTCCTTTTTTTAAGCTGGTATGTAAACATTTATCTCTGACTATTCAGGGAATTACTCACTACTGAGTACTCTTTTGAGCATAATAAATTATTCTTTGTTAATCTGTCTATTGTTAGTTAATTTGCAGCTCCACCGCCCCGCCCTGCCACCCCGCTGCCACGCCCCGCCCTGCCCCTCAGCCAGTGATCAGTTTGACCTCAGTTATTGAAGTTTTCCTTCCCTTATTTACAAGGACACAGTTTGGCTATATTCTCTGTATTCCCTCTGTAGCTGTGGCCCTGTAACTGAGCACTAGTCAATGGAACATGAGTGTTGAGGAAATAATTTTAAATAAATTTACTGAGAACCCAGGAAACATTTCCACAAAGGTACTCAAAAAGAAAAAAGTTTTATTATTGAGTAAGCATTACACCATGCCCATCACGGTTAATGACTAAAAAGATGTAAAATAAAAAAGAAATCTCACCCTTTTATATACACACGTTAACTATCTCTACCAAAGGGGAAAAATATCTTTTCTTTTCTCATATCTTTTCAACGAGCGAGAAGTCCCATCTTGTAGCCAAGCATCCCCGTTAGACCAGGTAGCTAGGAAACCGTGCTTCTGGAGGTTCAGTTTCAAAAAAGTGGCTCCAAAAAAGATATTCTTGAGATGCTGAACTGGCAAGAAGCTCACTTGGTTCTAAAAAAGATTTACATACATCTCCAGGAGACAGAGAAAGCAATTACAGCTTCAAGTTTTCTAAAACGAAATGCTAAAATGAAGGAAAATGGGAAAATTTCTTTTTCCCTTTGGGCGCAAGGGGAATTTTAATTAAATCAATTTTTAAATATTTTAGATTTTTATTTACTCATAGATATTCAAAATTAATGTACACCTCATGCAAGCCTGGTCTGTAATTATGTTCCATGAGTGAGTCTCTGTAATATCTAATAATCAAAAAATACTTTTTAGGGGCTTCCCTGATGGTCCAGTGGCTAAGACTCCATCCTCCCAGTGCAGGGGACCTGGGTTCAATCCCTGGATAGGGAACTGGATGCCACGTGCCGCAACTAAAAGCCCACATTTCACAACTAAAAGATACCACATGCTTCAACTAAAGACTGCGTGCTGCAACAAAGACCTGGTGCAGCCAAATAAATAAATATTTCAAAACAACATTTTAATGCCTTATCAGGTATTAGTAAATATGCCACATATGATTGCTTTGTGAAGATCAAATGTGTAAAATTTAAGATAGATATACTCTGTTCATTTTGTGAATGTACCATATGCAAGGGACTTGAAATGGGACAATGTAAAAATCCTTTAGTATAGTTGGGTTAATGGGATTTCTAAGTGAAAAATGCAGCTGTGTGATTCCCAAAAGTCACCAGAAAGAACTTGGGATGCTGCTGTTCTAGATGTGCACTAATGTGTTTATTATTAGTCTGAGGAGGGAAGTTCTAGAAAATTGTTGCACAAATAGTTTCCATTTAGGAGTTTTTTTTCCAAGTTACATTTTAAATTTCCATTATGGTGAATATTTAATTGTAACAAAAAATAAGTTGCATTTGCATTAGCATACCCCATAACACCTAATTGGCACATAAATTTCACTGAAAGGCAATATTCCTACTTCATTAAACTACTTGCTACAAGAATTCTGTAATGAAATAATTAAACAAATTTCAAATAAGGGTTAATAGATAAGTTTATTGCCTTAGGGAGGGTTGGGGTTCAGGCAACTGTCACAGAAGTCTAGTTCTAAAATGTGTTTTAAAAATATTTCTGTTATAATCATCATTTATTTTTATGTGAACCATAATTGATTCTAAAAGAAATGTAAGTGCCTTTTTCCTCAGTGAGAGATAGTCTAAATAGTCTTATATTGATTATGTTAATTATAACCAGGATCTGTGAAGTCATCAGTTCAGTTCAGTTCAGTTCAGTTGCTCAGTCGTGTCTGACTCTTTGCGACCCCATGAATCACAGCACGCCAGGCCTCCCTGTCCATCACCAACTCCCAGAGTTCATTCAAACTCATGTCCATCGAGTCGGTGATGCCATCCAGCCATCTCATTCTTTGTCGTCCCCGTCTCCTCCCACCCCCAATCTTTCCTAGCATCAGACTCTTTTCCAGTGAGTCAACTCGTCGCATGAGGTGGCCAAAGTATTGGAGTTTCAGCTTTAGTAGTTAGTTAAATAATACAAATTTTATGAATAAATTTGATTTCCCTTCATACATAAAGCAGATAAAATTTCCGACATCAAACAAAAAAAACAGGCATTCTAATTTTAAGGTTAAAAGTTATAAAGCAATAACTTGATATTGAAGTAGACTCTTACATGAAATTTGGCACAAAGTACACATTCAGCAAATGTCAATTTCCTTTCTCCCTTCTTTTCTATACTGTGTTGAATTTTTCTTATTAAATACGGTATTTTTTAATTTATTTAAGGAAGTAAAATCTCAGCCAGCATTGAGCACCCATATGAGTATTATCCAGTCTTTGAACACTCCTTCATGACCTGAGTTGAAGGGAACACAATTTGATGTCTGAGAAAGGAGGGGAAGTGAACTGTAGAAGGGCAGGCACTTGTTTCAACCAAGCCTCAGGCAAGTTGCAGGCAAAAGTCAAGGAATTTAAGCCCATTCTCCAGGGGCTTTCCTGGTGGTCCAGTGGTTAAGACTCTGTACTTTCAACGCAGGAGGTGCAGGTTTGATCCCTGGTCAGAGAACTAAGATCCCACATGCTCTGTGCTGCAGCCAGAGAAAATAAACCTGTTCTCCAAGACCATCTTAAAGTAATTTTATTAATCACACTAGTTGATTGTGTGAAGGAGAGCTAAAGATATTTTTTATGTGAATTATATCTTTTGTTCTGTTTACCGTGATCCTGAATAACAGCTGAGAAGACCTTGAAAGAATGTCTTGGACTACACATTGTAACGGAGAAGGCAGTGGCAAGCCACTCCAGTACTCTTGCCTGGAAAATCCCATGGATGGAGGAGCCTGGTAGGCTGCAGTCCGTGGGGTCGCTAAGGGTCGGACACAACTGAGTGACTTCACTTTCACTTTTCACCTTCACACATTGGAGAAGGAAATGGCAACTCACTCCAGTGTTCCTGCCTGGAGAATCCCAGAAATGGGGGAGCCTGGTGGGCTTCCGTCTATGGGGTCACACAGAGTCGGACACGACTGAAGTGACTTAGCAGCAGCAGCAGTAGCAGACATTGTAAAAATACAGAACTTGCAGTCAGTGCATCCACTAGTTTTGTTTTTAATCATTCTTATTAGTAATTCACAATGAAAACTTTGAATTTCCTAAATCTGTGTAGTTCTAAAGTAAAGTTAAATATTTACTATTTACAGAGAAGTAGAAAAGAATGTCTATTCTGAAAGGGCTTATAATCTACTAATAAATGGGTTTTCCAAGTGGTGCTAGTGGTAAAGCATCTGCTAATGCATGAAATGCGAGAGATGAGAGTTCAATCACTGGGTTGGGAAGAGTCCCCTGAAGGAGGAAATGGCACTCCACTCCAATATACTTGCCTGGAGAATTCCATGGGCAGAGTAGCCTGGCAGGCTACATTCCACAAGGCCACAAAGAGTTGGACAGGACTGAGTGACGGAACACACAGTGCATAATCTAAATTCATGCAAAAGCATGACAAAAATCAGTTATTTATCCAAAAGATCAAAGTGATTAAATACAAAATAAATAGATAAGGTACAGAAAAGAACAATCACAGCTGAGCTGGCTTGGTCAGGAAAATTTTCTGAAATGTTAGCTGTGAGTCATTTTCTCCTATTTGCACTCTCTTTTGAAGAACTCATGCATTTGTGTTTATTTTCAATTAATTTTTTTAATTTGGTAAAATATACAAAGCATCTTAATCATTTTAAAGTGTACAGTTCAGTAGTGCTAAATACTTTTACATTGTTGTGCAATCAATCTCCAGAATGATTTTTGTCTTGCAAAACTGAAATTCTATACCCATTAAATAACTCCTCATTCCCTTCTCTCCACACAACCCCCCCACCCCCAGCAACCACCATTCTACTTTCTGTCTCTATGGATTTGACTGCTCTGCTGCTGCTGCTGCTGCTAAGTCACTTCAGTCGTGTTCTAGGTACCTCATATAAGTGGAATCATGTGATAGAGTAGAACATCCTCACATGGCCATACCAAACCCAGCAGAGGCTGGGAAGTGTAGTCTGGTTGTAGGCTGAGGAAGGAAAGGAGACTGGACTTTGGCAGTCCTCCTGGAGTTTACAGAGGAGCTAAAATCCTGAGAATCATGCAGTTCTTCCTTCTCTGTCCCTCTACACCCAGTCCATCATGGAGACCCATGAATTCTACTGCTCACGAACTCTCTGCACCCCACCTCCTCTGTTTCCCACCATTGCCACGTCTGTAGATACTTGTTTGAATCCTAAGTTACACAGCTCCTATATAGTCAGGTAATAGAGGACTTTAGGCCTCCCAGGTGGTGCTAGTGGTAAAGAAGTCACCGGCCAATGCAGGAGAAGAGACGCGGGTTCGATCCCTGGGCTAGGAAGACCCCCTGGAAGAGGGCCTAGTAACCCACTCTAGTATTCTTGCCAGGAAAATCCTATGGACAGAGGAACCTGGCGGGCTACACAATTGAAGCAACTTAGCACAGCACACAATACACACAGGTCTTTATCAAATGAACCATAAATGTGCAGAGTGTGCATGGAAATGAAGCATTTAATTTTAACTAATTTGTTGACAATGATCTATTTTTATGTTTATTCTGACTGTGCTCTGGCTTGAAGATGTGAAGGAGACCTTCTCCAGGAGTACTTATTAGATTCTTTTTCTTTTGTGGAATGACTAGGTTCATCAGCTGTGCTGCTGGTCCAGGAAATTTCCTCTCATATTGTTACAACAAACTCCCTTTCATTTGAGTAGCTTTACTAGCTTCCTGCTCCTAGTCATCAAAAGATCTGTCAGTAAATTGTTTTTTTATTTTTTGAAAGTATACTTAACGTCTAATGTAGGTATCACATGGTACTAAACGTTTGAGTGTTATCACATCATCTTGCTTGGAAACTTCTTTGGCGGTGGCTGGTGCCCAGTCTAAAGAAAAGCAAGACCTCTGTATTATTTTTTTATTGCTGTTGTAACGAATTACCACAAATATATAGGGGCTTATGGCTTCCCAGGTAGCTCAGTGGTAAAGAATCCTCCTGCTAATGCAGGAGACGTGGATTCGATCCCTGAGTTGGGAAGATCCCCTGGAGGAGGAAATGGCAACCCACTCCAGTATTCTTGCCTGGAAAATCCCATGGACAGAGGAACCTGGCAGGCTACAGTCCATAGGGTTGCAGAGTCTGACACAACTTAGTGACTGAGAACAGCATAGTGGCTTATAAAAATATCCATTTGTAATCTTGGTTCTATAAGTCAGAAGTCTGTAATTATGTCAAATTTTTTTAAATTTCCTGTTTTATTGAAAAATAATTAACATACATCACTGTATATGTTTAAGGCATGCAGAATGATGATTTGATTTATATATGTTGTGAAATGATTACCACGATTGGTTCAACTGACTAAAAGAATTGACAAAAAGAGCTTCTCCTTGTGATGAGAATTCTTAGGATCTACCATCTTAAGAAGTTTCTTATGTATCATATAGCAGTGTGAGCTATGGTCATCATGTTGTATGTTACATCTCTAGTACTTGTTTATCTTATAACTGAAAGCTTGTACCTTTTCACTACCTTTCTACAACTCCTTCCCCCTCAAAACTCCACCTCTGCTAACCACAAATCAGATCTCTTTTTCTATGAATGTGGGTGTTTTTATTCATATTTCTTTTAGATCCCACAAAAAAGGTGAGATTGTATACTATTTGCCTTCTCTATCTGATTTATTTCACTTAACATAACGTCTTCAATTTCTATCCATGCTGTCACAAATAGTAGGCTTTCCTCATTTTTTAATGGCTGAATAATATTTTGTTTAATATATATGCCATAACTTCTTTATCTATTCATCCATCAGTGGACACTTAGGTTTTTTCCATGTCTCACCTATTGTTAAAACAATAATTTTTTTGTAAATTAATTTATTTTAATTGGAAGCTAATTACCTTACAATATTGTAGTGGTTTTTGCCATACACTGACATGAATCAGCCATGGGTGTACATGTGTCCCCCATCCTGAACCCTCCCCCCACCTCCCTCCCCATCCCATCCTTCATCCCAGTGCAACAGCCCTGAGCACCCTGTCTCATGCATTGAGCCTAGACTGGCGATCTATTTCACATATGGTAATATACATGTTTCAATGCTATTCTCTCAAATCATCCCACCCTCGCATTCTCCCACAGAGGCCCAAAGTTATATCTGTGTCTCTTTTGCTGTCTTGCATATAGGGTCATTATTACCATCTTTCTAAATTCCATATATATTCATTAATATACTGTATTGGTATTTTTCTTCCTGACTTACTTCACTCTGTATAATAGGCTCCAGTTTCATACACCTCATTAGCACTGATTCAAATGCATTCTTTTTAATAGCTGAGTAATATTCCATTGTGTATGTACCACAGCTTTCTTATACATTCATCTGCCAATGGATATCTAGGTTGCTTCCATGCCCTAGCTATTGTAAACAGTGCTGCAATGAATATTACGGTAAACGTGTTTCTAATTTTTAAAAATACATGTAACTGAACTACAGTTAACATGGTTTGGTCTAGTTATAAGATTACATCAGAAACTCAGTTTGAAGTCAGGAAGACAGGATAGCATTGCAAGCAATAAGACTTCTAACCCCAGCAATATCTCTCACTAGTAGTGTGGACTTGGTTAAGTTATTTAACTTGTTATAAACCAATATATTATTATAATAATTCATTTTTATTAATTTATATTATTACACATTGCTATATAATAATGATAATAAGAACACCTAAACCATTGACTAATTATAAATTATATGAGAGTGCTTATAACAAAATTTATCAGTTCAGTTCAGTTCAGTTGCTCAGTTGTATCTGACTCTTTGCAATCTCATGGACTGCAGCACGCCAGGCTTCCCTGTCCATCATCACCAACTCCCAGAGTTTACTCAAACTCATGTCCATTGAGTCAGTGATGCCATCCAACTATCTCATCCTCTGTCATCCCATTCTCCTCCTGCCTTCAATCTTTCCCAGCATGAGGGTCTTTTCAAATGAGTCAGTTCTTCGCATCAGATGGCCAAAGTGTTGGAGTGTCAGCTTCAGCATCAGTCCTTCCAATGAGCATTCAGGACTAATTTCCTTTAGGATGGACTGGTTGGATCTCCTTGCTGTCCAAGGGACTCTCAAGCATCTTCTCCAACACCACAGTTCAAAAGCATCAGTTCTTCGGCACTGAGCTTTCTTTATAGTCAAACTCTCACATCCATACATGACTACTGGAAAAACCATATCTTTGACTATATGGACCTTTGTTGGCAAAGTAATGTCTCTGCTTTTTAATATACTGTCTGGGTTGGTCATAACTTTCCTTCCAAAGAGCAAGCATCTTTTTATTTCATGGCTACAGTCACCAACTGCAGTAATTTTGGAGCCCCCAAAAATAAAGTCTGTCACTATTTCCATTGTTTCCCCATCTATTTGCCATTAAGTGATGGGACCAAATGCCATGATCTTAGTTTTCTGAATGTTGAGTTTTAAGCCAACTTTTTCACTCTCCTCTTTCACTTTCATCAAGAGGCTCTTTAGTTCTTCACTTTCTGCCATGAGGGTGGTGTCATCTGCATATCTGAGATGTATATACAAAGTGTATAGTGTATATATATATGGGCTTCCCTGGTGGCTCAGTCGGTAAAGAATCCGCCTGCAATGCAGGAGACCTGGGTTTGATCCCTGGGTTGGAAAAATCTCCTGGAGGAGGGCATGGCAACCCCTCTAGTATTTTTACCTGGAGAATCCCCATGGACAGAGGAGCCTGGCATGCTACAGTCAATGGTATCGCAAAGACTCGGACACGACTGAGCAACTTCACTTTCACTTTTCACTTTCATGCATTTGAGAAGGAAATGGCAACCCACTCCAATGTTCTTGCCACGAGAATCCCAGGGACAGGGGAGCCTGGTGGGCTGCCATCTATGGGGTCGCACAGAGTGGGACACGACTGAAGTGACTTAGCTGCAGCAGAAGTGGAATTACTTCATCATACAGTAAGTATACATTAAACTCAATTTTTAAGAAATGATGAATGGTTTTCAAAAGTCGATATACCATTTTATGGAACTCCCAGCAAAATATGAGAATTTCTGTTACTCTACTTCCTAATACCATTTGGCATTGTCATGTTACTAACAGTGAAGGAAACTGGAATACATCACCCCAAAATATACCCCTCTGTCATGTTGATTAAAGGCACTTAAGAAACAGCAGATGCAAGTAGGATGCTCTGACCCTCCTTTTTCATTGTGCAAATAGGAGACAAAACTCCCACGTGAAAGGGTCCCTCCCTGTACCAGGAGGAAAGAAGCTATTCTTGTCAGCCCAGAGGAAACCGCAAATCTTGCTCCATTTGTTTCCTCCTGTATATACAATACTTCCCCACAGTTGGCTGACCTTGGAAGCCTATGCTGCTTTCCTTTATCCTGTCATCTCTCTACAAATTTATTGTTCTTTGCTGATGATGGTCTGTAAGCAGGAATTCTAAGCTGTCATTTTGAGTTATTTTTTGTTTAGATTTCTAACACACGATGTGTGCTGTGTGCTTGTAGGTGTTAGTAAACTGGTTTTCTCTTGTTAATCTGTCTTTTTGTTAAGAGTCCCAGTTGAAAACTAAGATGTGTCAGGTTCGGTTCTGCCTCTTTTACAATAGGGACTATGTCCAATTCTCCCTCTTTCTCTTTCTGTCTATATATACCCATTTTGTCCTCACAATGATGTAATAAAATAGGTACTAATATTACCCACATTTTATAGATGAGGAAACTAAAGTACTTAAACATAAAACAGCTTGCTCAAAGTTGTACAAATGGTGGTGCAGCGAATTTTATCTGGTAGCCTGCCATCACCACTGGGCTCACTCACTACCTACTGCTTTCTCCACATATAGCTTATGTAGAGAACTGTAGTAAATATCCCTACCATACATTATATCGTAGTGTACACATGTATATTTTATATAATCTAGTACTTCACTCTTATGTACAAATGGAAAGAATAAGCCTCAAGAGATGATCTTATGAATTTGGCCCGTGTTCCCTTTGCTGTTCCTAAACTTCCTGATAATTTTTCAAAGTTTTAGATGCTTAGGTGTTTTATAAGGGCTTCCCTGGTGGCTCAGACAGTAAAGAATCCACCTGCAATGCAGGAGACCTGGGTTCAATCCCTGGGTTGGGAAGATCCCCTGGAGGAGGGCATGGCAACCCACTCCAGTATTCTTGCCTGGAGAATCCCCATGGACAGAAGAACCTGGTGGGCCACAGTCAATGGGACTGCAGAGTCGGACACAACTAAGCGACTAAGTACAGCACAGGTGAATTAAGGAAGAACTGAAGAAGAGCTGCTGTGTTAGGCTAAAGTGACAACACTCTCAGATCTTTTCTAACTCCAAATATCTGATTTACTGCCTTATGAAGAAACTGACTGCTGTACAGATAGGAAATATCTGTGAACCATTTGCTAATGTGGGAAGAAAATTTAAATGGAGTTGGTACTGCTAAGAGACCTTGCTAAAATGGAATCAGGAAGCCGTTGAGCTAGTGTAACTTATGCAAGTCTCAACCTGGATGGAATCTGGCCTTTTGACTACTTACTGTCCTAACGAAGGAATCCAGAACATCTGTCAGAATCTCAGCACACTTACAGTGCCTTCACCCTAGAATAACTTGTGACAGCCTATCTACTTACTGGACCTTTACCCTAAAATGACTGGTGGGAAGACTGGAGACTGGTGACAGCCACCCCCTAAGGACAAATATTTCCTTTCTTGTGTCAGAGTCCCGCCTCATGCCTTTTGCTTACATAAGCCCCTGACTCTTTCTCTGCCCTAAAACACTCTTGATTTTACCTGAATCTTTGTCTTCCAAACTGCATTTCTTAAGACCCCAAATAAACACTCTCCTTTTTTTTTAATTGGAGGATAATTGCTTTACAATGTTTTGTTGGTTTCTGCTTTACAACAACTGGAATCAGCCATAACTGTGTATTTATATCCCTTCCCTACTGAGCCATAAACTCTTTTCTTATTTGTAGGCTTCTGCATTTTGTTTTGTTTTAGTTGATATTAAAGACAAGCTAGCTTTGTTATTTTGTGATTTTTAGTCCCTGTAACCATATTTCATAAAAAAAGACTGAGTGGTACAGAAAAGGGAACATTTTAATTTGAAATATACATAATTTGTGAGTATATGAATGCATTTATCTATTTTTTAACCTAAAAATTTATATTTTGTTTGAAGGTTTTCTTTTTCCTTTCCTGTACTCCATAAAGACAAGTAACAGCCTTTGTGTTTTCTATTATCTGAGTTCCACACTGAAAACAGGATCAAAATTAGAATTTAGATTTAATGATAGTAAAATTAAAAGATGATATTTTTACAAGGTCTCAACATTTCTAAGCATATTGTGTGTCTCATAATAAAATTAATTTATTTTTCTTGAGTATTCAAAAGGAGACTTTTTAATTCCTAATTCTGGTTTGTACAATTGTATAATTAATGATGATGATCATATTAGAAGGGCAGATTTATATGTGTGGGGGAGGTGGTGGTGATGGGGAAGCCCAAATAGAAACTATAAATAAAGGAAATAAAGTTTCATTTTTTAGCATTAAAATACAATCACAATATCTATGAGTTTTGAGTTGGGGATGTGTCACTTAAAAAGAAAGACAGGCTTCTGGATTGCAAGGCTGAAGCTAAACTGAATTTATTTTATAGCTAAAGAATGTGTCAATCAGAAGAGGAATTGATGGGCCTTTTAAACAAAAGAAAAGGAAACTTCCTAAGGAAAAATTTGGTCTGCTCATTTACCACTGCTCAGGGGAAGAAACTTATTTGGAAAATTTTAGAAACCACTTTCCTAGAGACAAATCTGACCCAATTTTGAAAGTGACTTACGAGTAATCGCTCAAGTTAACCCACTCCTTTTATTTTATTTCCATATCCCCTATTCAGCCTTGTGGTCCTAGTTTTTCTTTCTTCCCATGGAATTGTGCCTATTGGATAAGACTGTGCTAGGTTTATTGCCTTGAGTGTTCTGGGCTCTGCAGCAAGTCTATTTTTTTTTTTTTTTTTTAAGAAATCCAAACGTTGACAGTCTTTGGGCATTAGCTCCTTTGAGCGTGGTTAGTGAAAGCATACTCTAACCCTGCCTAAGCTAACCTTTAAGCATTCGGGGGGATGAATCAGACCCTGCAGACACCTTAGTAAATTTATCAAAGTAATGGCACAAATTACCTGCATTTTTCCCTCCAAAGAACTCTGCATCATAGTTTCCTCTCAAAACATCAGTGCAGTTGTTGCTCATCTCATGAATCCACTGAAATATAGTACAATGATATTTATGGAAAGCTTTTTCTCTTAAGGTTTCCATTTATTACTTCACAGAATCCAAATAATAGGAACTCAAATAATTTTCTTCTGCTCTTTTAAAATATCTTTCTGTCCTGCAGATGAAGTGACCTCTAAGATGGAAAGAGAAACCATATCCCTAAAATTGTTTTAAAAATTAGATGAAGATAAAATTGGTGAAATATTCAAACTCATGAGAACTATGGAAACCCCGCAGAGAAATCAATTATTTGGGAGGTAAGGTATTGAAGAGCATTTAAGTGTTTTGAAACAAACAGATGAGCAATAGCAAAATCAAATTATTTTGCAATTGCTATATTGAAAATTTAAGATTATTTTAAATATATTCTATATGTATCCCAATGGCTAATATTAAAATCTGAATCTTTTATAATAAATCATACTCTGCGTGAGAATAATAAGTCTGAACATTGGATAAAAAGTAAATTTGTCAGAAGTTATACGGAAGTACAATGGTAATTTTACCATAATGGTGAAATTAAAGAAGTAGTAATAATGTGAATAATGTGAATTAACATGTCCACCCTTTCAATGGACATGCACACCTGGATAGCCAATAAGAACCTACTGTATATAGCACAGGGAACTCTGCTCAATATTATGTGGCAGCCTGGATGGGAGGGGAGTTTGGGAGAATAGATACATATGGCTGAGTACCTTCACTGTTCACCTGGAATTTTCACAGCATTACTTTTTCATTGGCTATATCTCAATACAAAACAAAAAGTTTAAAGAGTAAAAAAAAAAAAAAAAGAATGCTCCCTTTCTTTATTTGTCTCAAAAATTTGGTCTTTCCAACAGTCCTTACTGACATGTGAGACATCAAGGACCTGGAAAGGTTAAGCTGCCCATAATGCTAAAAAGTGGTGGACCAGGATTCTCACCTACAGAGCTTAACTCCAGAGCTTCGTCTCACCATCAGTACAGTACGTCCCAGAGAACTGATGCTTACTTGAAAATGCAGCCTTTTGAATGTAGGTTTTGTTTGTGCTATGTAAGAGAAGTCTAGGTAAAGAATTGTTCACTGAGCTGTCAAATGCAGATTCAATTTCAAGAAGGAACTTGAATATCTTCTGACTATTCTTTTGTAAAAATTTTTGGCTGCACCAGACCACTGGGGAAGTTACCTTGTGACTATCTTTGATGACTATTGGTAAATCCATTCAAATTCTTTACATTTAATAGTACAAATAAATGTGGTTAAAGTAAGTTTGAAGTCAGGAATGCCAAATTAATTTGCCTCTCTATCCCTGTGTTCCCCTTCACAGCTAAGATTTTCACCAGAGCACTGGAGAATTCTTTTCTAAATATGTATTCCACAAAATGTTATTCCCATGAAATTTTAAAATGTTTATAATCAATTACTTTGGTAAATGGTGGACTAAATGAAAAAATAAAACATTGAACTATGCAGCATTTCCTATGTTTATTTAATCATGCAAGTCTTCTTTCTTCAAATGAGCATTTTGGAGTTTAGTGTTCCCCCAAACACCCTATTAAGAGCTGCCCTAAGCCAATTTTTCAAGCACAGTTATAAGGTTCTTTTTGGTAGATTCATGTAGCATTTAGAGTGGTTGAAGACTAACTATGCCTCCTTAACCTTGCCACCAGGTTATAAGGAAAGCAAATCTGGCACATAATTATGAAACATTTACTAAACAGAAATTCATTATTAATAAAACATGCATGCGTGCTAAGTTGCTTCAGTTGTATCTGACTCTTTGCGACTCTACGAACTGTAGCCCACCAGGTTCCTCTGTTTATAGGATTCTCCAGGCAGGAATACTGGAGTGGGTTGCCATGCCCTCCTCAATCTTCCTGACCCAGGAATCCAATCAGCATTTCTTATGTCTCCTGAATTGGCAGGTGGGTTCTTTACCACTAGTGCCACCTGGGAGGCCCACAATAATAAAGCATAAGGTAAATCTCAATAAAATTCATATCTCTGCTCTTTCAAGTGCACTGATCACAGCCTGCATGAAAGATTCACTCAAGGCAGAACAATACAGGCAGAGTTAAGTTCAACTTTTGGACTCAAGATCTTTTAGAGATCAAGCCTCAAGTACCATCCCTAAGGTTATTGGCTACACAGTTTGCTAGATTTTATTTCCTGTTCAAAGAATAGAAGGGATTGTCTTAAACTATTTCTGCCACATCAAAAGGCTTGAATAACACTTGTTTCACCAATAAATAACAAAAAATCAATTAGCACACTTTTATGTCACCTTCAGTTCAGTTCAGTCGCTCAGTCGTGTCCGACTCACCTTATCTATACTGAATTATCTTAAAATCATTTCAGACATCGTTATACACACATTGGGACATGTCTTATAACATCAGTTACCCTAATTTGCATCTTAGAGCAATGTGGCTGTGGTGTGAATTTATGAAAGGGGAGAAGGGAAATAGCTACATCATCAAACAATGTTGCCAAATGTGTTCTATGAACCAACTGCATTAGAATCACCTGTAGTTATCTTTCAAAATGAAGATTACTCCAAGTAATTACATGCACACCCTATCTGAGAGTCACTGGCACTGAGAATCAGCCTAAATCTTCTGGAAATGGCTTCAAAATTTTGTATCTCCTTTACTTTTGGAGCCATTTTGTGCCAAAACAAAGGGGATATGATGACAGTGAAGATCTATAAAAATTTTAAAGGGTTACTACAATAAGCTAAACTTATATGACTCAAGAAGGTCCCACAGTTTTTCTTTTCTGGACGTTGCCACCAGGAATAAGAGCCACAAGATTTAATAACTGATACAGCAATGGGCACCAACCAACCAGAATTGATGCCTTCCAGCTTGCAGGATCAGTGAACTGGCACCTTCTTGTTCCTGTACGTTGCTGCTGCTGCTGCTAAGTCACTTCAGTCATGTCCGACTCTGTGTGACCCCATAGACGGCAGCCCACCGGGCTCCCCCGTCCCTGGGATTCTCCAGGCAAGAACACCAGAGTGGGTTGCCATTTCCTTCTCCAATGCATGCAAGTGAAAAGTGACGTTATCAGCCAACAAATAACAATCAACCTCCCTGGCTGGCAAACAGACAACTGTATATAAATAGTGGTGGGGTGATTTTTTTCCCTTTTTCTTTATAACTTTCATGTTGTGTTTTCTTTATCGGACATGTTGTATACTAACAATTGGTTGGTTGGATAGAGACAGTAGTGCCCTTGAGCCAGCTTTTATTGACTTTGTAAAGTCAGTTGTTAGCATCTTTTCCAAACTCTCCATCCAGTGATATCACACTGTTGCTTGAACTGGATCATTGTGGGAATGTTTCTACCAAAGTGAGTGCTACCAATATGCCTCCCTGTCATAGCTGGTTGTTATACATTTTGCAGCATACCACTGGGGAGAGAGATTATTTTTGCACACCACTACTGTAATACATACAAATATATTATATATAGCATTTATCACTTTAAACATTTTAGGTGTACAGTTAAGTGGCAAAAGTATGTTCACGCTGTTGTACAACACCATTACCTCCATCTCCAGAATTATTCCATCCTTCCAAACTGAAACCTTGTACCCACTAGACCACAACTCCCCAGCCCTGGATAACCACTGTTCTGCTTTCTGCCTCTATGAATTTGCCTATCCCAGGTACCTCAGAGGAGTGGAATCATACAGTAATTGTCTTCTCATGTCTGACTTCTCTCACTTACTGTAATGATGTCAAGGATCACCCATGTTGTAGCATGTTTCAGAATTTCATTCCTTTTCGAGGCTGAATAATATTCCATTTATGTATATACCATATTTGGCATATCTGTTCATATGTTGATAGACATTTAGACTGTTTCTATCTATGCAGCTTTACTGAGGCATAATTCACATGTAACACAATTATACATTTTAGGGCATACTGTTTGATACGTTTTGAAAAATGTATATATCCATGCAAACACAACAAAGACACAGAATAGTTGCACCACTCCCACCATGCTAGAAAGTTTCCTCCCTCACCTCTCTTTTTAATGCTTGGTTATGTGCCCGCATCAGGTCTTAGCTGCATCATGCAGGCTCTTCCTCACCTAGTATTTGCAGTGCACGGGCTTAGTTGCACCACCGCACATAGAGTCTTAGTTCCCTGAAACTGTGTCCCATGCATTGCAAGGAGAATTATTAACCACTGGACCGTTAGGAAAATCCTTCATCCTTAACCTCTGTAGTCAGTCAACGTGCCTCAAATCCCCGTCTCAGGCAGCTGCTGATGTGATTTCCATTAATACAGATTTATTTTGCTTGATGGAGAATTTTCAGTAAATAAAGTCAGACAGTATTGTATTTTATTTGGGCTCGGCTTTTTCATTCAGCATGTTTTCAAGATTCATTTGTACAGCTGTGTGTCTCAGTGATTCATTCCTTTTTATTGCCGAGCAGCATTCCACCGTCAAGGACTGTGAAGAATCTGAGATTTTATCCTATCTGCAAGCTAACAAGGTAGGCTGCCTCAGATTCATGCTTGTACCAGATCAAATACGATTTTGTTGCATGTAAATTATGCCTCAGTAAACTTATACAGGTAAAAACAACCTAAATATCCACACATAGTAAATCTTGAGTCATAGCTGAGGAACCCTAAGCATAGCAAACCTCAGTCTTTAATAAGAGGCTGCAAGAAAATCTGCCCAACATTTGTTCCCGGAAGGAGACATTATCATCAGTTCAGTCAATAGATTCAGTCGTTCAGTCGTGTCCGACTCTTTGCAACCCCATGAATCACAGCACGCCAGGCCTCCCTGTCCATCACCAACTCTCGGAGGTCACCCAAAATCATGTGCATCGAGTCGGTGATGCCATCCAGCCATCTCATTCTGTCTTCCCCTTCTCCTCCTGCCCCCATTCCCTCCCACCATCAGGGTCTTTTCCAATGAGTCAACTCTTCTCATGAGGTGGCCAAAGTATCGGAGTTTCAGCTTTAGCATCAGTCCTTCCAATGAACACCCAGGACTGATCTCCTTTAGAATGGACTGGTTGGATCTCCTTGCAGTCCAAGGGACTCTCAAGAGTCTTCTCCAACAGTTCAAAAGCATCAATTCTTCGGTGCTCAGCTTTCTTCACAGTCCAACATTCACATCCATATGTGACCACTAGAAAAACCATAGCCTTGACTAGATGGACCTTTGTTGGCAAAGTAATGTCTCTGCTTTTTACTATGGTTTCTAGGTTCGTCATAACTTTCCTTCCAAGGAGTAAGCGTCTTTTAATTTTAAGGCTGCAATCAGCATCCGCAGTGATTTTGGAGCCCTAAAAAATAGTCTGACACTGTTTCCACTGTTTCTCCGTCTATTTCCCATGAAGTGATGGGACCAGATGCCATATTAGTTTTCTGAATGTTGAGCTTTAAACCAACTTTTTCACTCTCCTCTTTCACTTTCATCAAGAGGCTTTTTAGTTCTTCACTTTTTGTCATAAGGGTGGTGTCATCTGCATATCTGAGGTTATTGATATTTTTCCCAGCAATCTTGATTCCAGCTTGTGCTTCCTCCAACCCAGCGTTTCTCATGATATACTCTGCATATAAGTTAAATAAGCAGGGTGACAATACCCAGCCTTGATGTACTCTTTTTCCTATTTGGAACCAATCTGTTGTTCCATGTCCAGTTCTAACTGTTGCTTCCTGACCTGCATACAGGTTTCTCAAAAGGCAGGTCAGGTGGTCTGGTATTCCCATCTCTTTCAGAATTTTCCATAGTTTATTGCGATCCACACAGTCAAAGGCTTTGGCATAGTCAATAAAGCAGAAATAGATGTTTTTCTGGAACTCTCTTGCTTTTTCCATGATCCAGCAGATGCTGGCAATTTGATCTCTGGTTCCTCTGCCTTTTCTAAAACCTGCTTGAAGATCTGAAAGTTCACAGCTCACGTATTGCTGAAGCCTGGCTTGGAGAATTTTGAGCATGACTTTACTAGCATGTGAGATGAGTGCAATTGTGCAGTAGTTTGAGCATTCTTTGGCATTGCCTTTCTTTGGGATTGGAATGAGAACTGAACTTTTCCAGTCCTGTGGCCACTGCTGAGTTCTCCAAATTTGCTGGCATATTGAGTGCAGCTCTTTCACAGTGTCATCTTTCAGGATTTGAAATAGCTCAACTGGAATTCCATCACCTCCACTAGCTTTGTTCCTAGTGATGCTTTCTAAGGCCCACTTGACTTCACATTCCAGGATGTCTGGCTCTAGGTGAGTGATCACACCATTGTGATTATATGGGTCATGAAGCTCTTTTTTGTACAGTTCTGTGTATTCTTGCCACCTCTTCTTAATGTCTTCTGCTTCTGTTAGGTCCATACCATTTCTGTCCTTTATCGAGTCCATCTTTGCATGAAATGTTCCCTTGGTATCTCTGATTTTCTTGAAGAGGTCTCTAGTCTTTCCCATTCTGTTGTTTTCCTCTATTTCTTTGCATTGATTGCTGAGGAAGGCTTTCTTATCTCTCCTTCCTATTCTTTGGAACTCTGCATTCAGATGCTTATATCATACTGGACTCCAAAAAACTTGCCCTCTGCTCCCGATGGAGAAACTATATCTTCCAAGGGTATCTGCTATGCAAGTGTTTTTTAAAGAAGACTGTCTGGAGCAAAACTGTCACTTCCTCTGTTCATAAGACATGTGGAAACACAAAGGACCCAGGGAGAATCATTTCCCAGTGTCTAGTGTGTGAATGAAGTGAAGTGAAAGTGATTCAGTTGTGTCTGACCCTTTGTCACCTCATGGTCTATACAGTCCATGGAATTCTCCAGGCCAGAATACTGGAGTGGGTAGCCTTCCCTTTCTCCATGGGATCTTCCCAACCCAGGGATCGGATGGAACCCAGGTCTCCCGCTTTGCAGGTGGATACATTTTTTTGTGAAAGTAATGTTTGTGAAACATTTGTGTGGGAATACATTTGTTTATTCACTTTCCTATTGATAAACATTTGTTTATTCATCTTCTATTGATGAACGTGATTCACTCTCCTATTGATGAACGTGGAGATTGTTTGCACTTTGGGCTATTATGAATAAAGTTGATATGAACGTTCTTATACACACATTTTGGGTCTCTATGTTTTAATTTCTCTTGGGTAAATACCTAGGAGTTTAATTGCTAGGTCATATGATAAGTCTATGTTTAACATTATTAAAGTGTTCCCTGGTTTCAAAAATAGTCATAATTTTTTTATTTCTGTTAGCACATGAGAGTTCCAGGCACTCCCCCTCTTTGCCAGTAAATATTAACATTTTATTGAGTCTACTTTATTATTATTATTTTCTCTCTGTCTTTCTCTATATACCTCATCCCCACTCTTTCAGAGAAATTTGCAGATGTGACACCTCTTTACCCCTAATGTTTTGATGTGTGTTTCTTAAAAAAGACTTTTATATAACCACAGTACTATTATTAAAGTCAGGAAGTTAATATTGATACAATACTGTTATCTAACTTAGAGATTTTATTCAGAGTTCACCAACTTTGCCCATAAGGGCCTATTTTGCAAAAGAAAATCTGATATTATGTGTCATTTAATTATAATAGCCCTTTTGATTCTTAATAGAGTGATTTGTATTAGTTTTTACATTAGGAGCAAATGGCCCTGTGATGTTAATCTCTTTATCCTTTTTTAGGCATTATGATCTCCATTTTAATCTTTATTTTTATTTATTTATTTAATCTTTATTTTTAACAAGTTAACTGATTAATTACATAAAGCAATACATTCACGTGGCTAAAAATTTTTTAAACATTAAGTATTTAAAGGGGAAAATCTCTTTTCCACCCTACTCCCAGGTTCACAATTTGGAGACTCCCCAAATAGGAATTTGTAACCCATCCCTAATTGACCATGTATAATTTTTTTTTACACAAATCTGCTGACTATTGTTTGCCAAACACTTGAGGAGTAGGAGCTCATTTTCTTTTAAAGCAACGAGGTAATCTGGCAATGACGAGAAAAGGGATTGCTGTAAACCTACTTCCTCTTTCAAATTAAATTGATCTTATTCCGACTAAGAAGCTATTTACTACTGCCTGTCTCCTTACTTAACTGTGTCACCAGGACCTAACACTGAAGCTTCTCACAGGTGAAGGACTTTGTAAATGTGCACTGAAGAAAGAAATAAACAACTTGATCCACCCAGATGATTCTTTAAAAATCCAGAACGTCTCTGCCTTTCTCCTCTTGTTCTTATGTTACTTGGGAGAAAGATTCTAGAGGACAGAACTGCTGCTGCTGCTGCGAAGTCGCTTCAGTCGTGTCCGACTCTGTGCGACCCCATAGACGGCAGCCAACCAGGCTCCGCCGTCCCTGGGATTCTCCAGGCAAGAACACTGGAGTGGGTTGCCATTTCCTTCTCCAATGTGTGAAAGTGAAAAGTGAAAGTGAAGTCGCTCAGTCGTGTCTGACTAGTAGCGACCCCATGGACTGCAGCCTACCAGGCTCCTCTGTCCATGCGATTTTCCAGGCAAGAGTACTGGAGTGGCTTGCCATTGCCTTCTCCGAGAGGACAGAACTACACAAGTCTAATTTCTGGAGGAAGACCGTTAAGGCTCTGGACTAGGACCCTCTGGGGTCAGTGACAGTGATTTAGGCAAGATTTGCCTTATATTCTGAGAATGGTAACGTGGTAATGGTAAAATAGTTAAGTGTCACAGGCATTGGCAGTGAAGACCCAGGTACACAGATGAGTCTTGTCACTTGCCCCTGGGTATGACTGTTATATTTTCCAAATACAACATATAACCTGAAAGAAACTTTCCCAAATAAGTGAATTTATTTATATTAAAATTTCCAGTAGAATAACCATTATATATAGCTATTTGTAGGTTGTTTATTCATTATTGGAATCTTCTTACTCTCTTATGACCTACTTGCTTTTTTTAAAAACCAAGTTTTTTTCTTTTTTTCTTTAAAGATTATAATATAGAAAATTTCACACACAAAAAAAATAGAACGCAAATCTCCATATTCTCTTATCCTCCAGTTTCAACAGTTTTCAGCTCATGGACAAACTTTTTCTATTTCTGCTTGACCCACCTCATCCCCCAACCCCTCATAAAGGTGGTTGAAGCAAATCCTAAACCAAAGCAAAGCAAATCATCTTATATCATCATTTCATCCATAAATGTTTCAGCATGTTTTCTTAAAAGGCATAAATCTTTAAAAAAAAAAAACAACTAAAATTCCTTTATCATTATCCATGATTCCTTAATATTATCAAAGATCTAGTGTTCATATTTCCTTGATTGCCATAATATATAATTTAGTTTCTTTGTTTAAATCAGCGTTCTTGGTTGATGTATGACTTAAGATTCTCTGATCTTTAGCTTCCTACTCAATCTCTTTTTTGAGGAGGGTATTTATATTGAAGTATAGTTGATTTACTTCCCTGGTGGCTTAGCGGTAAAGAATTCGCCTGCAATGCAGGAGACACAGGAGACTTGGGTTCAATCCCTGGGTCGGGAAGATCCCCTGGAGAAGGACAGGGCAACCTACTCCAGTATTCTTGCCTGGAGAATCTCATGGATAGAAGAGCTTGGTGTTCTATAGTCCATAGGGTAGCAAAGAGTCAGACACGACTGAAGCGACTGAGCACGCACGAGCACCTAGTTGATTCACAATATTATTTTTGTTTCAGTTATATAATATAGTGACTCAATATTTTTATAGATTATACTCCATTTAAAGTTATTGTGAAATAATGACTATATTCTCTGTGCTGTACAATATGTCCTTGGGGCTTATTTATCTTATACAGCAGCAGCAGTTTTTTATTTTAATTTTTTAAATTATGAAAGTATGATAACACATTTACAGGAGACTTGGAAAATACAGAACAAGATTACATATAGCTACACTGTATATTACAATTATTTTTTAAGAAGATAAATTAAGATTTTTAGTTGGAGTTTTGGAGAAGGAAATGGCAACCCACTCCAGTGTTCTTGCCTGGAGAATCCCAGGGACGGGGGAGCCTGGTGGGCTGCCGTCTATGGGGTCACACAGAGTTGGACACGACTGAAGTGACTTAGCAGTTGGAGTTTTAGTATCAAACCCTCAAAAATTAATAGAATGAATATATAGAGAAATAGAAGGATATACTAGACCTGAAAAACACTATGAACCAATTCAATATGATTAAGATTTATACAATTTTTACATGACAGAAAGACACAAATTCTACTCAGGTTCCCACAGACTGTAAACTAGGAGACACTGGAACTTATCCAGGGACATAAAACAAGGTGCAAAAATTTCATGATCTTAAAGGTATTGAAATCACACAGTGTCTGTTCTCTTATCACTGTGAAATTATGTTAGAAACCAATATAAAAAGATATTTGAAAATAACCCACATCATTTCAAGTGCAATGTGACAATTACCAAGAGAGTTACTCAGTCTCTTTTTATTCCTTCAAATCAGCTTTTACCCAGAAGAAACCAGGTGGTTTGTCTTGTTTCCTGTATCCAGGAGGTGCTGATTACATTGCCATGGTGTAGTTTCTGCCTTTAATTTACATAAATTCCATAGATCTAGGCTTGATCAGATTCAACTTTGAATTTTTTGTATGTCTTTTTAAAAGATAGTATTGCGTTCTTTAATAAGGTATGTAATGTTTGTTTCACCCTCCGTGATTTAAAAAGCTGTTTATGATCATTGCCATTTGTTTACTAAGGGCTTTTGAAAATGGTAATGTTTTAATCCTTTCATTCCTTCTTCATTTATTAGCTGGAATATTTCTACCAAAAAAAGTTCTCTGATCAACTTTTTGGCCCGATCCTTCCACTGAAGATTTCCCCACATCCCTAAATATTCTTAAAAGTATTTTTAATTTTTATTTACTTATTTATTTGGCTTTGCCAGATCTTAATTGCAGCACATGGGGTTGAACATGCTCTCCTGCATTGGGAGAGTGGAGTTTTAGCCACTTGAACTTTTGTATAACCATTCCCTAACTGCTGCACATTTAGATTGTTTCTGATTTTCCACTCTGTAAACATTGGTGGGACCAACATTCTTGTACATATCTTATATATAAACCTTTATTTATGCATCTGGTTTTTCTTTTAGAATGGAGTCCTAGCAGTGGAAGTCTTAGAGCTAAAAGTTTTATAGTTTCTTACAGCATAGTGAAAAGCACCAGCTTATTGCCTCCACAGATGAGAGGGCAGGTTTTCCTCTATATTCTAACCATTCTCACACATATTTACTATAAGCACAGTAGGAACAATCAAGGCTTGTTATTTTATTTTATAGAATGCACAGAAGTAAGAAAAAAACAATTGTTCACATTATAAAAAAATAAAAAATTAACCTGTACAGTTTCAAAACCATGGAGAAATGTTGAAATATTGCTGCTAACACTCATGCTTACTCACCTATTGTTTTCAGAAACTAATGGCAAATATGGAATAGCTGTGTGTGTGTGTAATCATTCTAAAGTTATGGAAATAAAGTTTTAAAAACTAAACTTCTGACTATATTATGTTAATTGCAAAACGCTGTTTTAAAGGATAATATTTTGGAAATAATGCCCCAGGTTCTGTAACAGCCATTTGTTAATTTTAACATTTTCTTTAGTTGAGTATAATAAGGAAGACTGTCTCATTTCTTTCCCTGTAAATTTAGGGGTTTTGATATCCAGATTCAGAGTTTATAGTTACCTATAGTTACATGCACATCCTTCTATCTTAATTTCCTCAGGGTTGATGTTCACTTGGGAGGCATTCAGATGGCTGTCTTGGTAGTTTGAAGCTGGGCCTCTGTGTGGATTGTTTGGTGCTGAGCCGTATCATTTGTTAAAACTTTTGAGCTACCATCCTATCATTCTTGGGAATAAGAATGTTAACCTGCTGCTTGTACCTTCTGACTTTCAACATGGAATCAAGGATACCTACAGAGCCCTTTATTTACTCTCTAGTTGTGTATGTGTGTGTTAGGTGCTCAGTTGTGTCTAACTCTGTGCAAGCTCATGGACCGTAGCCCGCCAGGTTCCTCAGTCCATGTGATTCTCCTGGTAAAAATATCCCACAGAGCTCTTTATTCACTCTCCAGCTGTGGAAACTGCAATCAAAAATGACATCCAGATGTGGAAAAATATTTACAGAGACTATAAAGATGTGTAGGATCGGTAAGGTGACACTTTAACCTCTATGATGATTCCATGACTTTTTCAAAAAGGTTTGTTAAAGAATGTACTTTCTTACATAAGTGATCTGTTTGCTTTCTAGCTTTATTATTATTAATTTACTTGTTTGGCTGCATCAGGTATTAGTTGCGATAGTTTAGTCACTAAGTCGTATCCCACTCTTCGTAACTCCATGGACAGCACCCCACTAGGTTCCTCTCTGTCCATGGGATTTTCCAGGCAAGAATACTGGAGTGGGTTGACATTTCCTTCTTCAGGCATTTAAGAGACAAAATTTTGATTAAGGTGAATCTTCTCCAGAACTTTGTAATGGGACTTACAGATGTGTTATTACAGGGCATGCTAATATCTCAAGTTTGGGGATATGGTTAAGTAAGCATTTAAAAATCAATGCTTGGACAAATAATGCATGATTCCACATACATGAGGTCTCTGAAACAGTCAAACTTAGAAAAGCAGAAAACTGAATGGTGGTTGTCAGGGGATGGGGAGAGTAGGAAATGGGCAGTGATATCAGTGAGTATAAAGTTACAGTTAAGCAAGATGAGTCTTACAGATCTGCTGTTCTACATAATGCCTATAGTTAGCAATTTGCTGTTGTGCATTTAAAAAGTTGCTGAGAGGGTAGATCTCATGTTAAATGTCCTCATCATAATATATTGTTAACTTGAAAAAAAAGTAGAGGGAAACAAGGAAACTTTTGAAAGTGATGAATATGTTTATAACCTTGATTGTTATGCTTGTACCCTGGGTACATGCATGTATCAAAACACATTGTATTGCATACATTAAATATCTGTAGTTTTTTTGTATGTCAATTATACCTTAAGAGAAAGTGAAAGTAAAAGTCACTCGGTCGTGTCCGACTCTTTGCAACCCCATGGACTATACAGTTCATGAAATTCTCCAGGCCAGAATACTGGAGTAGGTACCCTATCTCTTCCCCTGTGGATCTTCCTGACCCAGGAATTGAACCAGGGTCTCCTGCATTGCAGGTGGATTCTTTATCAGCTGAGCTATCAGGGAAGCCTGATATCTTAACAAAACTAAAAAAAAAAATTATCAATACTGGTAAAAACTGCTGAGTGAGTGAGTGAAGTTGCTCATTGTGTCCAACTATTTGCAACCCCATGGACTGTAGCCTACCACGCTCCTCCATCCATGGGATTTTCCAGGCAAGAATACTGGAGTGGGTTGCCATTTCCATCTCCAGGGGATCTTCCCAACCCAGGAATCAAACCTGGGTCTCCCTCATTGTAGGCAGACTGAGCCACAGTATCATACCAATTTCCTGGTTTCAACAATGTACGATGTTAAAATAAAAAACAGAACAGTGTTTGACATTATGGTGTTAAATATTAACTTTATTTAACTTTTTGATAGCCATCCTTTCAATCATCTTTTTATGCTATTTCCATATCACTGTTTTCCTCTAGTTCTCTCAGGTAATTAATAACATTCTGACTTTTTTTCATATTTTTCTCCATGTTTATGTGGTCATACACATATATAGACATATATTGATGTTTATATTTTTGGTTTATTTCATAACAATGTGATTAGATTATAAACATTTTCTTACTT
This sequence comes from Moschus berezovskii, assembly GCF_049115385.1. Classification (NCBI taxonomy): domain Eukaryota; kingdom Metazoa; phylum Chordata; class Mammalia; order Artiodactyla; family Moschidae; genus Moschus; species Moschus berezovskii. Next base: position 72,707,614 of record NC_142466.1, on the reverse strand, counting down.
GAAAACACATTATGAAAAAAAAACCTCTTCCAATTAACTGGTATAGATGGAACTGAATCTTTTAAAAAATATTTATTTACTTATTTGCCTGTGCTGGTCTTACTTGCCATACAAGGGATCTTTAGTTGAGGCATGTGGGATCTAGTTCCTGACCAGGCATGGAACCCAGGCCCCCTGCATTGGGAGCTCAGAGTCTTAGCCACTGGACTACCAGAGAAATCCCTTGATGGAACTGAACCTTTTCAATGGCACCAAAAAAATCAGTTATCACAGTTCATTCAATTATTCCCCTTTTGATTGCATGTTCATTTTTTCCTAGTGCTTTGTTACTCAAATTTTGTTGTAATAAATATCTTGTAAGTATATACTTCAGATTGGTGCTTTTGTATCTATGGGATAAATTCTCAGGGGATATAATTACTAGGTTGAAAGAGTATGAATTTAAAACCTTTTAAAAAGATATTTCCAGATTCTTATGGTTGCAGTATTATATATTTCCAACAAAGTATGAAAAACAAAGCAGGGCATGAGAATGTACTTCTCCCTTCATTCCTACCAGCAGTTGGCATTATTTTATAATTTTGCAAATTTGATAAATGAGGTGTTATATTCCACTTTTATATTAATTTTACCTTTCCCTGACAATAAGATTGAGCAGGCTTGCAAACTTTATTGATCATTTGGATTTTTGGTGAGTGAATTGTTAATAGTTTTTTGCCTTGTTTTCAATTGAATTCTTTTTGTCATTTTCTTGATAATCTGTCAGAGCTCCTTGTATATTGCAGATATTAATAATTTACCTTTCATATATATATATATAGAAAATCTTTCTCCTAAACTACTTTTTCGGAGAAGGCAATGGCAACCCACTCCAGTACTCTTGCCTGGAAAATCGCATGGACAGAGGAGCCTGGTGGGCTGCAGTCCATGGGGTCGCTACTAGTCGGACACAACTGAGCGAATTCACTTTCACTTTTCACTTTCAAGCATTAGAGAAGGAAATGGCAACCCACTCCAGTGTTCTTGCCTGGAGAATCCCAGAGATGGGGGAGCCTGGTGGGCTACCGTCTATGGGGTTGCACAGAGTCGGACACGACTGAAGCGACTTAGCAGCAGCAAGCTACTTTTTGCCTTTGGTTTGTATTTATGGCATCATTTGCCATACTACATCTAATATTTTCTAACACTGTGAAATAGATCTATATTTTTCTTCAGTGACTTCTGTTTCCTGTCTTCTTAATGAAAACATTCCCAATCCCTAAATTATACTTTATAAAATTTTTTCTTGTACTTTTGTTATTTTGTTTAATGATTTACAGTTTTCATGGGGTTGAAGTGCTTGATTACTAAGCTACCTTCCCTTGACTTCAAACCCATCCCTCTCTACTCTGCTTTGTACCTCAAGATACTCAGTTCAGTTCAGTTCAGTTGCTCAGTCGTGTCCAACTCTCTGCGACCCCAGGGACTGCAGCATGCCAGGCCTAACTGTCCATCATCAACTCCCGGAGTTTACAAACTCAAGACCATTGAGTCGGTGAAGCCATCCAACCATCTTATCCTCTATTGTCCCCTTCTCCTCCTGCCTTCAATCTTTCCCAGCATCAGGATCTTTTCAAATGAGTCAGTTCCTCACATCAGGTGGCCAAAGTGTTGAAGTTTCAGCTTCAATATCAGTCCTTTCAATAAATATTCAGGACTGATTTCCTTTAGGATGGTCTGGTTGGATCTCCTTGCGGTACAAGGGACTCTCAAGAGTCTTCTCCAACACCACAGTTCAAAAGCATCAATTCTTTGGTGCTCAGCTTTTTTAATAGTCTGACTCTCACATCCATACATGACCACTGGAAAAAACATAGCCTTGACTAGACAGACCTTTGTTGGCAAAGTAATGTCTCTGTTTTTTAATATGCTGTCTAGGTTGGTCATAACTTTTCTTCCAAGGAGTAAGTGTCTTTTAATTTCATGGCTGCAGTCACCATCTGCAGTGATTTTGAAGTCCCTAAAAATAAAGTCTGCCACTGTTTCCACTGTTTCCCATCTATTTGCCATGAAGTGATGGGACCGGATGTCATGATCTTAGTTTTCTGAATGTTGAGCTTTAAGCTGACTTTTTCACTCTCCTCTTTCACTTTCATCAAGAGACTCTTTAGTTCTTCGCTTTCTGCCATAAGCGGGGTGTCATCTGCATATCTGAGGTTATATTTTTCCCGGCAATCTTTATTCCAGCTTGTGCTTCTTCCAGCCCAGCGTTTCTCATGATGTACTCTGCATATAAGTTAAGTAAGCAGGGTGACACTATACAGCCTTGATGTACTCCTTTTCCTATTTGGAACCAGTCTGTTGTTCCATGTCCAGTTAGAACTGTTGCTTCCTGACCTGCATATAGATTTCTCAAGGTGGTCTGGTATTTCCATCTCTCTCAGAATTTTCCAGTTTATTGTGATCTACACAGTCAAAGGCTTTGGCATAGTCAATAAAGCAAAAATAGATATTTTTCTGGAAATTTCTGGCTTTTTTGATGACCTCTAGGTATAGAACTCTGCAAATCCCCTTTCCGCTTTATCAGGTCACACCCTGTTGGGCTCTCAGTGACAAGTAGAAGAGTGACACTGGAAAGATACAGAAGGAAGAGACTTGCTTATTCCTATTTGTCCTGCATTCCTGTCAACATCACTGCAGTATTTTGTCTTCACCCAGTGGCAACTAGCTTCAGAATAGCATCCCAATTTGCAGTTTTCCCAATACTTGAAAAACAGCCCTATCACACCACCTCCTCAATGGCAAGCCACGCCAGTGTTCTTGCCTGGAGAATCCCAGGGATGGCGGAGCCTGGTCGGCTGCCGTCTATGGGGTCGCACAGAGTCGGACACGACTGAAGCAACTTAGCAGCAGCAGCAGCAGCACACCGCCTCAGAGATACCAGTTGGTTGGCACCATGCCCTTCTCTGTGGGTCTGACCTCCAGCTCATTGGGCTCCATGTCCATCCTTGTAAATTTTAATAATCCCCACTCTCTCCTTCTCTTCCCCCATCCCTTGGCATGGTAACTGTTTCCTGCAGTTATTCTCCTAGGATATCTCAGATTCTCTTTCTGCCTTTTAATTTCTTTAGTACTTGGTTAACAGTTCTTTTTATTAAATTCTCTCTCTTAAAGTAACTAACATGATTTTTGTTTCCTGACTGGACCCTGATGCTGTTGAATTTTTAAATCTTTTAAACCTTTTAAAAATCTTTTCCTTTGGATTTTTTGCATGTTATGGCATGCTTTTGTTGTTAGGAATTTTCCAGAGGCCAATCCCACTTCCCTCCACCCTTTAAAGAGCTCATCAGTTGTCCTAACAGTGATCATTATCTAACCCATCTTTTTCTACTGATTTTGTTTAAAATATTTTTGATATATAGACCTTAACAATTTATGTCAAACTTATCTCTGTTTTTTTTTTTTTTTTGGTCATTTTTTCCATTGCTTTTATGCTTTAAGAAGTCCTTTCCACCTAGAAATCAGAAAAAATACCACATGGTTTTTCTTTCTGCACAATTGTTGCCTCAGTTTTTGAGCTTTTAAAAAGTTGAGAACCACTATAAGAATGTATTTTGCTTTGTCAATGAATATACATATACAGGTTTATATAAAACTGAAACAAAAATTATATCACAAAACCACATTTGAGGTGGAGGATTTTACTGCTTACAGAATATCCTTCACATTTCTCAGCTCCTATACAGTTAGCAGCAGTCTGGATTCTAGACAAAGGGATGTAATCAGAAATACTATATGCAACTTCCAAGAAGTGTCCTTAAATGGAGGGACCATGTCCTTTTTGTTCCTTTACCTTAACTTGCTGACTGAAATGTGAGTGTGATGGCTGGAGCTAAAACAGCCATCTTGAACCATGAGGTGACCTTGAGTCTGATGAAACAATAGACAAGTGGCCTGAGTGTTTGAGGGATTGCTGGTACAGAGCCACCTGAAGACTAGACTTCCTACATCTTGACTTTAATGCCAGGAATTAGCAATTATACTTTAATGTGAAAAAGTAAATTGTCATCTTGTGTTTTACTGTTACTTCCATCAAACTTAATTCTCACAAATACATCTTCTGTAGAGTTTATGCCAATTTATGCTTCCACCAACAACATATGAGATTGCTCTTTCTCTATAGTGTCAACAATAGATGTGGTGTCAAAATTTGGATTTTGGGACTTCCCTACTGGCTCCATAGTAAAGAATCCGGCTGCCAGTGCAGAAGACATGTGTTCAATCCCAGATCTGGGAAGATCCCACATGCCACAAAGCAACTAATTCTGTGCACCACAACTATTGAGCCTGTGCTCAGAGCCTGGGAGCCGCAACTGCTGAGCCCATGTGCTACAGCTACTGAAGCCCATGTGCCCTAGAGCCTGTGTTCTCCAACAAGAGACTAAGTTCTAAGTAAGTTCAGTTGCTTAGTCATGTCCCGACTCTGTGATCCCATGGACTGCAGCATGCCAGGCTTCCCTCTCCATCATCAATTCCCAGAGCTTGCTCAAACTCATGTCCATCGAGTCAGTGAGGCCATCCAACTATCTCATCCTCTGTTGTCCCCTTCTCCTCCTGCCCTCAATCTTTCCCGGCATCAGGGTCTTTTCAAATGAATCAGTTCTTCAAATCAGGTGGAGCTTCAGCTTTAGCATCAGTCCTTCCAATGAATATTCAGGACTGATGTCCTTTAGGATTGATTGGTTTGATCTCCTTGCAGTCCAAGGGACTCTCAAGAGTCTTTTCAAACACCACAGTTCAAAAGCATCAATTCTTTGGTGCTCAGCTTTCTTTATGGTCCAACTCACACATCCATACATGACTACTGGAAAAAGCATAGCTTTGACTAGACAGATCTTTGTTGGTAAAGTAATATCTATGCTTTTTATTATGCTGTCTAGGTTGGTAATAGCTTTTCTTCCAAGGAGTAAGTGTCTTTTAATTTCATGGCCGCAGTCACTATCTGCAGTGATTTTTAAGCCCCCCAAAATAAAGTCTGCCACTGTTTCCACTGTTTCCCATCTATTTTGGGACCGGATGCGATGATCTTCGTTTTTTGAATGTTGAGTGTTAAGTCAGCAAGAGAAGCCACTGCCATGAGAAGCCCACACACTGCAACTAGAGAGTAACCTCTGCTTACCACAACTAAAGAAAAGCCCACACAGCAACGAAGACCCAGCACAGCCAAAAAAAATTTTTTTAATTAATTTTAAAAGAAGTTTAGATTTTGATAAGCTTAAAAGCGAGGGGAAAAAATCTGAGTTTTAATTTATATTTCTCTTTTTGTGAATTAGGCTGAATATCTTTTACGTAACGATGATATTTATTTCTTTTTTGTTAACTGGCTGAAAATAAATATTTTTCTACCGAGTACTTGATATTCCCCCCTTGTTTCTAGGAATTCTTTGTATATTAAGAAAGTTAATCATTTACCTATGATATGAGTTGCAATTTTTTTTTTTCAGAATTTGTCTTCTCTTTCTCTCTTTTTTTTGTCTGGTCATAATGAAAATTTCTAAACATTTTGGGAAAAGCCTGTAATCAAATTTTAAAAGCTTTCCCCTGGTGTTTAAGTTTTAAGTTCTAGAAGAAATCCAAAGTTGTAAAATGATACATTCATTTGTTTGCTGGCACTTTTATGGATTTGTTTTTTATATTTACATCTTTGAATGTAATGCATGAAATATGAGCCCAACTTTATGTTTTATTAAGTGGCTGGCTCCCTTTGTGCAAACCAATCATCTTTACACCATTGATATGAGGTGTTATCTTTATAATGTACATATAAAGATAAATTTTTTTTAATTTATAAATTCTCATCTTTATTTGGTTCTATTTCTAGATTTTATATTTTGGCCCACTGGTTTGTCTATTCATATGCCAAAACTATGTTTGAATCACTGAGATTTTATATTTCCATATCTAATAAAATTGGTCCTCCTTATTGCTTTCCTTTTAAAAAAATTTGTTGGCTATGCTTACTTGTTTAATTTTTCATATAAAAATTTTAATCAGTTTGTGTAGGTCTAGAAAAAAACCTGGTGACATATTTATTGAGATCTCATTCAATTTACCAATTAATTTAAGGACAACAGGTTTATTTAGGAGGTTAAATATGCTAAGCACAGTTTTTATTCAGTTCTAGGAATTTTATAGGTTTTTGGTTGCTATTGCAAAAGGTGCCTCCTTTTCTATCCTGTTATCTAACTGATTATTATGTGAAGTCTATTAATTTCTGAGCGTTAATTTTATACTGCCTCACAGAGAAGGAAATGGCCACCCATTCCAGTGTTCTTGCCTGGAGAATCCCAGGGATGGGGGAGCCTGGTGGGCTGCCATCTATGGGGTCACACAGAGTTGGACACAACTGAAGCGACTTAGCAGCAACAGCACCCTTTTTAAATTCTCTTATTGTTTTTAGTAGCCTTTCAGTTGATATATTTTAGGCATACAATTATATCTAGAAATGTAGATAATTTTATGTCTTCAGTTTCAATTCTTGTGTCTTGGACAGATTTTGTAGTGCAACAGTGGTTGTATTCCTGGCTCCTGAGTATTTTCCCTCCTTCCTTTTATCCAAGCCTGGATCGGCAGCCTTTCTCACCTTTCTGTGTTAGTCAATATTCTCTGAATAAATTCCTTTTAAAGTCAGAACTGGTTCTTTTATCTAAGAAACTTGACTAAAAGTTTTCATTTTGCACACTGTCCAATGACACATCATCAACAGGAATCTGTTGCCATTTATTGAAGGCTTACTGTGTGCCAGGCAGTGTGTCAAGTCATTTGCATATGATGTATCTATTAATTCCTAGAGAATGCACTTTTCCAGTCCCTGATCGTTGTAGCAAATTTAAACTCATCCTTTTCACATTTCTTCAGAGAGTCTCTGGTTTTGTGTTAGTAGTAGACCTGAAATGTAAGAGCCAGGTTAACATGTTTACGCTTTTATTATTTGTCTTGACATTATAAAAGCTTCCCTGGTGGCTCAGATCGTAAAGAATCTGCCTGCAATGCAAGAGACCCGGGTACAATCCCTGGGTTGGGAAGATCCCCTAGAGAAGGGAATCACTTACCCATTCCAGTATTCTTGCCTGGAGAGTTCTATGGACAGAGGAGCCTGCCAGGCTACAGTCCATGGGGTCACAATTAGTTGGACACAACTGAACAATTAACACGACATTATAAAATCAAGTTTATTAGATTAATAGAGCTTCAATTTTTTTTTTTTTTAAGCAGTGGTACACTATTTCCAAGGGCTTCCCTGGTGGCTCAGAGGTTAAAGCGTCTGCCTCCAATGCGGGAGACCCGGGTTCGATCCCTGGGTCGGGAAGATCCCCTGGAGAAGGAAACGGTAACCCACTCGTGTATTCTTGCCTGGAGAATCCCATGGACGGAGAAGCCTGGTAGGCTACAGTCCATGGGGTCGCATAGAGTCAGACACGACTGAGCGACGGAACAAACGAAACGAACACTATTTCCAAAGCAAATATTAACTGGAAGCCCAGTATACAGAACAAAGAAGATGCAAAGTTTAGGTACATATTGTGTTAATAGGTTCGAATTTTGTGATGCTTCTGAGCATAGACAAAGAAAGTAAAGATGTTCAGAAATATAAGCCATTTCTGGACACAGATTTTGATGACTGTTGAGAGTCGGACACGACTGAGCGACTGAACTGAACTGAACTGAAAGGTTAAATTGTGTCCCTCTGAAAAGACATGTTTAAGTCCTAACCCCTACTACCTTGGGTGACTTTATTTGGACACAAGAGTCTTCACAGAGGTCATCAAGTTAAAATGAGTTCATTAGGGTATGCCCTAAATGACATGTGTCCTTATAAATAGGAAATTTGGACACAGACACACAGGAAACGAAGATATTGTGAAGACAGGGAGAATGCCACCTACAAGTGAAGGAACATGTAAAGCTTAAGCTTGGAGAGAGGGATGGACCAGATTCTTCTACTGAGCTCCCAGATATCTCTGCTCTTAATCCCTATCCAGCAAACTGAGGCTTATTCCTTATTTGCTTTACTAAGTCTTATTTAATTTATAGGCAGAGTACATCATGAGAAACGCTGGGCTGAAAGAGGCACAAGCTGGAATCAAGATTGCCGGGAGAAATATCAATAACCTCAGATATGCAGATGACACCACCCTTATGACAAAAAGTGAAGAGGAACTCAAAAGCCTCTTGATGAAAGTGAAAGAGGAGAGTGAAAAAGTTGGCTTAAAACTCAATATTCAGAAAACTAAGATCGTGGCATCTGGTCCCATCACTTCATGGGAAATAGATGGGGAAACAGTGGAAACAGTTTTTTTGGGGCTCCAAAATCACTGCAGATGGTGACTGCAGCCATGAAGTTAAAAGATGCTTACTCCTTGGAAGGAAAGTTATGACCAACCTAGATAGCATATTAAAAAGCAGAGATATTACTTTGCCAACAAAGGTCCATCTAGCCAAGGATATGGTTTTTCCAGTGGTCATGTATGGATGTGAGAGTTGGACTGTGAAGAAAGCTGAGAGCTGTGAAGAATTGATGCTTTTGAACTGTGGTGCTGGAGAAGACTCTTGAGAGTCCCTTGGACTGCAAGCACATCCAACCAGTCCATCGTAAAGGAGATCAGTCCTGGGTGTCCATTGGAAGGACTGATGCTAAAGCTGAAACTCCAATACTTTGGCCACCTCATGAGAAGAGTTGACTCATTGGAAAAGACCCTGATGCTGGGAGGGATTGGGGGCAGGAGGAAAAGGGGACGACAGAGGATGAGATGGCTAGATGGCATCACCAACTCGATGGACATGAGTTTGAGTGAACTCCGGGAGTTGGTGATAGACAGGGAGGCCTGGCGTGCTGTGATTCATGGGGTCACAAAGAGTCAGACACGACTGAGAGACTGAACTGAAGTCTTATAACCTGGTAAACTGTAGAAACAAATTTAAATCGAGCTCTAAAATCCATATCTGGGGCTCCACACCTCCTGGAAATCTTTGGCAAGGTTATCTTTCAAAGACGCATTGTCTTTGCTTTCCCACTTCCTTTCTAGGCATTCAAATTTCTCTCTTAAATTCTCTGGGCCCACTTGATTTTAGTAGCAGGACCCTACCTAGTGCTGAGAAACTAAATATTAGGTGCTAGGTGTATTTTGCCCTCTTGTCAACTAATTCTTAATTGCTCCATTCAGGTTAAAGTTCCCAGGAATTCTAAGGTTCTTGCAGTCCCAAACTTTTCCTCTTTCTCAATGCAGTTCAACTTACACTCTTATTTGAATGTGGCTCCGGGTCTGAAGAAAGGTGCTCTAGCAGGGAGAGAAGACGCCAGCCCTCAACTAGCTGTGACCAGGGCGACACCCATCTGTAAATGCCCGCCAGGGAAGTTCAGGGAGGTCCAAGCTTTGTCCTTGGATCCTGCGCGCTACGATCTCGGATTCCCGGAGAGCGGGGCGCTTCCGGCGCGGGCCCCCTCCTCCTGAGGGCGGGGCCTGCCGCTCCCGCTCCCGCCTCCCCGGCTGCGCGCGGCTGCGGGCCGTGGTCACGTGAGCACGGCGCGGCGGAGGAGGGGCCCTGATTTCCGGGCGGCGGAAGGAGACGCGGCCGCGTGAGGACGAGGCGATTTGAAAACACGCTTTGGGAGCGAGAGGCTGAGGCTGGTGGCGCACGCCGTTGCCCACTGGGCTCTTCCTCGCACTTTCTTCCCCTCTACCTCCGCGCCCGGGTCCCGGCCGGGCCCGCAGGTGAGCGGCCGCCGCTGGCCTGGCCGGGCCCTCCCGGGGCGCGGGACGGCGCGCGGGGCCGTTGCCCCTCGGTCCGCGGCCCAGGCGGTTAGGGCGGGCTGGGGGCAGTCTGCGGCCCCCGGGGGCCGGGCCGTGGCGCTCGGGCAGAGCAGGGCCTGGGTGCGGAGAGGGGCAGCGCGGGGGCGGGGCGCCCCGCGGGCATTTGAAGCGTTTCAAGTGACTGGGCGGGTTCGCGCGGTTTCGGGTCTAGGAGACTTTTAGGCCGGTGTGCGTTAATTGGGCCCCGCATCCCGGACTGTGGTCCGGACCGCCGTCCCCGGTGGGAGAAGGAAAGATAGTTTCTTGAAAACCACGGGGTCTTCACTTATGGGATGCGGGACCAAAGTCTGGGGTTAAGGATGCGCAGTCGTCTCTTAATCGGCCCTCGCAGTCCAGGTGTGGGGTAACCAACCGAGCAGGTTCGGACCATCGGACGTCTCGAGTGGTCCTGGTCTGGGATATTTGTTCTTTGGAAAGTCAGGTGTCTCCGATTGGCCCCTAGGTACAGTTTGGAGGAACTCGTGAGCGTAAAGGGTTGGAGAGGAAATTACTAAAGGCCGAGTACAATGTGACTTCTTGAGTTTTTTTTTTTCGGCGGGTGGAAAGAAGTTGGCAATTAGGGAAGGGTAGTGAGTTGGCAGACAAACTAGCTGAAATTCGGTTCGGTGAAATCCTGATAGACTAGACTCTCCCTTTTGTTGAAATTAGAAAGCTTGTAGTTGGAGCATATGAAATTCAGCTTGAACACTTTTTTGAGGATCACCTGCTTCAAGTGATGTGAGAGCTCAGTCCCTGAGGTTGGTGTCCCTACCTTCTATTCGATACCACCTACTGTAAAAGTGGCTTGTGTTGGTTTCTCAGTCGTATCCGACGCTTTGTGATCCCATGGACTCTAGCGTACGCTCTCCGAGGGATTTTCCAGGCAAGAATACTGGAGTGGGTTGCCATTTCCTTCTCCAGGGATCTTGCTGACCCAGGGATCGAACCGGCTCTCCTGCATTGCAGGCCGATTTACTCTCTGAGCCACCGGGGAAGCCGTTTGGTTTGGTGTATTATGAAAATCTTGATTTTAAGCGAAAATAATAGTTGCTGTATAACTTTGAGTTCCTAGTATAAAAACGTTCCTTGTGTACCATAATAATGATCTTAATAGCTTGAAAAGTCAAGGAGGGGCGGTCAGTCCTGTTTGCTTTCCTAACAGGGAGAACAGAGTAATTAATACTAAGTGGTGGGTAATGCTTGTATGGGCTTGACTGTGTATTGGACACTGATCAGCTAGTTAGTGGCTAAAGATAGCACAGAGAATTAGGGGGTGGAGAGTTAATTGATTCAATTTTTCTGAATATCTTGTTCTACTTGTTTTCATCTCTGGTACTAGATAGTAATTGTAGCGAGAGCTCACAAATTGTGCTTGCTTAATTCAGAGAGGCCAAGTGAGAATTAGGGCCTTCTTTGTAGTTTTGACTTACTCATATTTTAGACCAGAATACACGACTGAAGTGACTTAGCAGCAGCAGCAGATCAGAATAACTAGAGGTGTGGGTGGACTGAAAATTTGGTATTGGGATAAATGAAATAAGGCAAGCCGTTTTGCCACCTTTCCCCCAATTCTAACCAGGATTGCAGCATATATAACATAAAGTTGGTTTTGAGGAGTTCAGTCTTATTTACGAAACCCTCTTCAAGTCCTTAGTGAAGGACTGACACATCTTTAAAATGGTTTTAGCATCACCTTCCTTGCATGGTCTTGTGAGAACTGAATGCTTTTGTATATCTACTGTTATGCTTGGTATGTACTGGTCATGAGACTAAGAAAATATACATGTTTGTGCTTATAGCATATCTATTTACCGTGCCAGGCACAGTTCTGAGTATTTTACACATGAGCTCATTTGCTTCTCATTCGTCTTACCTAGTAACAACTGTATGAGGTAAGCATTATTATTAGCCCCGTTTTGTAGATAAAAACTGAGACACGGTGATTTAACTACGGCTATAAAGTGCAGGAGTCTGGATAAGAGCTAGTTGCTCTCTTTTATCTGCTCTTAACCTATGTAGGGAGAAGGCAATGGCAAGCCACTCCAGTACTCTTGCCTAGAAAATCCCATGGACGGAGGAGCCTGGTAGGCTACAAGTCCATGGGGTCGCTCCGAGTCAGACATGACTGAGCGACTTCACTTTCACTTTTCACTTTCACACATTGGAGGAGGAAATGGCAACCCACTCCAGTGTTCTTGCCTGGAGAATCCCAGGGACGGGCGAGCCTGGTGGGCTGCCGTCTATGGGGTCATACAGAGTCGGACACGACTGAAGTGACTTAGCAGCAGCAGCAGCAACCTGTGTAGGGAGAAGGCAATGGCAAGCCACTCCAGTACTCTTGCCTAGAAAATCCCATGGATGGAGGAGCCTGGTAGGCTGCAGTCCGTGGGGTCGCTAAGGGTCGGACATGACTGAGTGACTTCACTTTCACTTTTCACTTTCACACATTGGAGAAGGAAATGGCAACCCACTCCAGTGTTCTTGCCTGGAGAATCCTAGGGACGGGGGAGCCTGGTGGGCTTTTGTCATGGGGTCACACAGAGTCGGACACGGCTGAAGTGACTTAGCAGCAGCAGCAGCAACCTGTGTAGCCAAACCCTAGGTGATAGGGCTTTAATGTGTTAAAACCTTGGAACCATGTGAATTTGAATGTAATGTAGTAGGTGATTGGCTTCTGGATTCCTGAAACTTCAAGTTTCTGGTCTTGCACCAGCCATTTTATTAATGTTAAAATAATGCAAACCTTCATTTTGTTCAAATTTCTTGAACTCCCACGTGTAGCATTGTGACTTAAAGTAGCTAGGCATAGGATAATTATGATAGATCAGGAGAAGTTTTATTTATTCCAGAGACACCTACTCCAGTGGGAATACAGTGCAAGGCAGGGTTCATTATTTTTGTGTGGAAAAGGTTTCAAGAAGGGCTGAGCTAGTTCCAGGTATAGAAGGCTATTTTTTTAGATAGAGGTTAGTTGATGGGAAGATAAAGCTGTAGAGGAAGTTAGGAAGGATCAGTGATCTGTCAAACCCAGGTGTTTTTACTGTAAGCAAGTAAAAGGAACAGCTGAAAGCTTGTGAGCCTTGATCAGATCTGTGTTTAGAAAGTGCCGTCTGGTGATTACCAAATGGACCATGAGGTGGACACTGGTGACAAGGCAGGAATACTGGTGGGGAAACTTGAACAGTCTTGGGTTGAAATAAAGGATTTAAGCAGGGGCCTGGAAATCGATATAAGGCACAGATCAAAGATTTTGTGTGTAAGTGGGATAATCTGTGTGTAAATTGAAAGAATGTGATGGAGAAAGGCAGTTGGACAGGGTTATACCTGAGTTATTTGTTATAATAGCAGCCGAGCTGGTCTTTGTTCCTTAGCCCCACACTGTATTTCCTTTTATATTGCTTTTTTTCCCTCCTGTTTTTGTTTCCGGTTTATATCTAGTCTGAACTTTTCCTGGTGTTCAGAATGCTAGTACTTTGATTTTTGCCTATACTAAGCTTATCCCGTATTCTTCATCTTTACTGTTTTCCTTGCTCATGAAATGCCCAGTGACTGTCCTTGCAGCATATCTGAATCGTCCCCATTTTCAGGCACCCAGCTTAGGTTCATGAAACTTTTCCTTGCTATTACAGGTTGCATTCAATAATAACATTGGTTTAGACTTTGTTTTGCTTGAGTTTCTTGGGGGTTTCTGGGGGCCAGGAGCTTCCCAGTAGGTGCAAGGTATACCTTTAGCAACTCTGTGCTACCTCCCTCTTGTCCTATGAAAACAAATAATTTTCAGATTTTTTTTTCCTTTTTTATTGACGTATACAGTGTCAGACTTTATTTTTTGGGGCTCCAAAATCACTGCAGATACTGATTGCAGCCATGAAATTAAAAGACGCTTGCTCCTTGGAAGGAAAGTTATGACCAACCTTGATAGCAGAGACATTACTTTGCCAACCAAGGTCCGTCTAGTCAAGGCAATGGTTTTTCCCGTGGTCATGTATGGATGTGAGAGTTGGACTGTAAAGAAAGCTGATCGCCGAAGAATCGATGCTTTTGAACTGTGGTGTTGGAGAAGACTCTTGAGAGTCCCTTATACTGCAAGGAGATCCAACCAGTCCATTCTAGAGGAGATCAATCCTGGATGTTCATTGGAAGGACTGATGCTAAGGCTGAAACTGCAATACTTTGGCCACCTCATGCGACGAGTTGACTCACTGGAAAAGACTCTGATGCTGGGAAAGGTTGGGGGCGGGAGGAGAAGGGGACGACGGAGAATGAGATGGCTGGATGGCATCACCGACTCTGTGGACATGAGTTTGAGTGTACTCCGGGAGTTGGTGATGGACAGGGAGGCCTGGCGTGCTGTGATTCATGGGGTCGCGGAGAGTCGGACACGACTGAGCAACTGAACTGAACTGATACATATATTAATTGATGTATACACAAGTTTTCTACTTAGCACATTGCTTGACCCAAGATTCCTATTTAGAACATTGCTTGACAGAGGTTCCATAGCCAAAAATATCAAGTAAACGGAGTTGTTTTTTTTTTAATTTTTTACCTTATAAAGGTATTTTCCATTTAATATCTTGATGCATTGGCATGGTTATTGTTGATTTTGACAATGTTAGAGTAATGTAAAGGTTAGAAAATACCGTCTTTATTCTTTTATAATACATCTTTGGTCTGTATTCATTGTTTTTAAATTCTTTCATCATAGTACTCAAGAATGACCAAAAAAAGAAAACGCCAAGATGATTTTCAGAAAGTAAAACTAAAAGTTGGTAAGAAGAAGCCCAGGTCAGAAAATGCTACTCTTACAAACTTTAAAACGAAGACTATACATCTGCCTGAGCAGCTCAAAGAGGATGTAACACTTCCAACAAACAATAGAAAACTTAACATAAAGGTAAATCATAAATATTTTTTGATAAGATAGGATTTTCCTTGAAGTCATCTAGAATGGTGTACTTTTATGGAAAGTTGTTTTTACTCTTAGGGTGTATTAATGGCTGAAGATTAGAGTTTTATCTGTTTTTCAGAGGTGATGCTGCCACTACAGCTTTCCCACTTCCTCCAGAAAGACTTGCTTAGCTGAAGTCAAAGTGATTTCTTCCTTGTATATTCATTTGATAATTTAGTATGTCCTCTGGAAGTAATTTTTATATCTTTTTGATGTGTCAAGTTTTTGATGTGATAGATCTTCAGCTGTTTTTATAGCTCATTAAGATAGGACCCTGTCTTACCATTTTTGAACTTTTACAATGCATAGCTATTCCAGATTCATAGTAAATGTGTGAAAATTGAAATTTAAGCAGTAGTTTTGCTTAAAAATATAACAGCTTTATTGAAATGTAATTTGCACATAATAAAATTTATTATTTAAAGTGGACAATTCAGTGGTTTTTAATATTTATATTGTTAGGCTGCTATCACAGTAATCTACTTTTAAAACATTTTTGTCACTTTAGAAAGAAACCTTATACCTGTTAGAAGTTGCTCCCCATTTCTTAACCCCCACTAGACAGCCACTAAGCTATCAAAGATTTGCATATTCTGGACTCTTCATATAAATGGAATCATATGAAATGTGGTCTGTTGTTACTGGTCTTTCACTTAGCATATTTTTCACTCAACTGTTGATGGGTGTTTGCTTACTCCCACTTTTTGACTGTTATAAATAATGCTATTGGAGACATTTGTGAACAAATCTTTGTGAAGATAGACATTTTCTAGTTTTGCTTTCTAATCTCTGCAGGTTAAATAATATCAAAAAGATACTTGAAGTTGTGGTGTATTTACAGATTATATAAATTATTCTACAAATAAGATTGCCATATGTTACACTCTGAATAAAATACACACAACCTGAAAGACCACTTAAAATAGGCAGAAAATAGTGTAAATATGTATATGGTACACAGTAGGTCTTTAAGTGGTGATGATGATTGCTGTCAGTTTAAACAACAGTGTGCCTAATCCTGTGTAATTTCACAAGGAGAAATACTGAAAGTTAAATAATTCTTTAATGAAGCCAAAGCTGTTTGGCTAAAGCTAAAACTGTTTCTGATTTTAACAAAAGCTACATTTTTTTCAAAGTAACATTTGAAAAATACGTAATGAAGCAGCCCTGGACACCCACTGAAGTGTCAGTTTATTAGCATAGTTTCAGTTAGCACTGTTTATTTGAAAATGATGTGTACGTTTGTGTATATACCTAAAACCTGTATTTTTATTTATAGGATCTGCTGTCACAGATGCATCACTACAATGCTGGGGTTAAACAAAGTGCTCTTCTTGGACTTAAAGACCTTTTGTCTCAATACCCATATATAATTGATGCATACCTTTCAAACATATTAAGTGAAGTGACTGCTGTGTTTACAGATAAAGATGCTAATGTACGATTAGCAGCAGTTCAACTTCTTCAATTCCTGGCCCCCAAAATACGAGCTGAACAAATTTCTCCATTTTTTCCTTTGGTAAGTGCCCATCTCTCTAGTGCCATGACTCACATTACTGAAGGAATTCAGGAGGACTCTTTAAAAGTTTTGGACATTCTGCTGGAACAGTACCCAGCTCTGATTACTGACCGTAGCAGTATATTGCTTAAGAATTTTGTAGAACTTATTTCTCATCAGCAGCCGTCCAAAGGACTGGTAAATAGAGACAGATCCCAGTCCTGGATACTTTCTGTAAATCCTAATCGGAGACTCACTTCTCAGCAGTGGAGGCTGAAAGTCTTAGTGAGACTCAGTAAATTCCTTCAGGCCTTGACAGATGGATCCAGTAGGTTGAGAGAAAGTGAAGGACTTCAGGAACAAAAAGAAAATCCCCATGCCACTAGCAACTCCATTTTTATCAACTGGAAGGAACATGCCAACGACCAGCAACACATCCAGGTTTATGAAAATGGGGGTTCACAGCCAAATGTCAGTTCACAGTTCAGGCTACGGTAAGAAGGATTTCAGTTATGTCCACACTCAGTTTTCCTATATTATAACTGCTGACCATTGATGGCTAATGGTGGGAGACATGCAGTTGTCTTCCATAGTTTCATATAGTTACTCATAATTTAATTTTATTTACTGATGGGAGGAGTTATTTCAAAGTATATTAATTTACTCATTTCTAGCAAAGCCTAATGGAAAGTAAAAATTGATAGTCTTTTGGCTTTGTCATCTTAGAATTCTGTTTTTCTTGCTAGTGTTGATCAATGTAATTATCAATTCATGGTACTTCATTTTGCTGGTACTTAATATATTTAAGATTTAAATTAAACAAAGAGTAATATTTTTTAATTAAATTAAAATTTTTTCATTCTTACCTTTCCTTACTAGGTATCTGGTTGGAGGACTAGGCACTGTGGATGAAGGCCTGTCGTCTATTGAAAACTTGAAAGGATTTATTGAGATAATAATTCCATTGCTAATTGAGTGCTGGATTGAAGCTGTGCCTCCACAACTAGCGGGTTCTGTTGGAAATGGTGTAGAACGAGAACCTCTGCAGGTTATGCAGCAAGTTCTTAATATTATTTCCCTTTTGTGGAAACTCTCTAAACAACATGATGAAACTCATAAATTGGTGAGAACTACTGGGTTATTTTCTGAGTAATGCCTTTTATCATAACTGGACAGATTAGAAATCAGTGTATTACTACTAACTAGTTATGCATTTTCCGAAAAATTCCCAAAATTTAACTATAAACTTCTAACATTTGCTGAAAACTGCAAATTAAAATAATTCTGTGAGTTTATTATCTGTATCTTTTAATTTTTAAGTGAAATATATAATAAGGTGCTTGACTTCTTTTTTTATTAACTATATAAAATATAATGTAATATATAATATTTTATAATTATATAATAATGTTGCTGCTGCTGCTGCTGCTAAGGCGCTGCAGTCGTGTCCGACTCTGTGCAACCCCATAGACGGCAGCCCATCTGGCTCCCCCGTCCCTGGGATTCTCCAGGCAAGAGTACTGGAGTGGGGTGCCATTGCCTTCTCCGATATAATAATGTTACATTGTATTATTTACAGTAGGTTGATTACATAGGAACATTCTAGTATCTGGAGACCTCTTCCATGATTTAAAAAGTTGGTTATTAAGTAGTGTCTTCCAGTTTGGGCCATGTTACAGATTTTATGCCAAGAAATGGACGAAATTGAAGATCTCATATCTAACCCTGAGTTGTTTTTAAACTATTACGTTTCAGGGGAGAAACTGTATGTAAATTTGCTTGGTGTATGCTTTTTTGTCTTTTTTCTTGATAAAGGATATAAATTGGAAAACATTTCTTAAAGTTACCTTTAGTAGGTAAGCTGCAATTGCAGGTATGGTGCAGGTGAAGTTAACCTAAGTAATTCCAAGTCATAGAACAGTTTCCTGCTAGCAAACATGTTTCTCGATGAGTGAATTTACCTCCTGTTTGGGGAGATTTTTGAGTATTGGTGGGTTTTTTAAAAGTGTTATGTTGTAGGGAATATAATACATAGTCCATGGCACAAGTAAGGAAGAACATGCTTAAGTGATGCTTGATTAACGTGGTTAATCTTAAAAAAGGTAGCTGCTGGAACAATACTTTAAAGCTTGGTGCATTGTTTTATAGGAGAATTTCTGCAATGACTTGACTAGGAAGTTGTGAATCTTTGAAGTTGCCTACATAAGTACAGAATGGACAAGGCAGTATTTTAGTTTTGTTTAGGTCTGTTTATTTCAGGCATTTGAGTGTTTGATTATTCATGGGCACCTTAATACTTATTATTGCTTTAGTAATATTTATAATTAAAATGGTAGGACTAAATGCAGATTCATTAAGTGTGTTGCTTTGGATCATCTGGTATCATTCAGATAACACTAATAGAATCTAAACACTGCATTGGTTTTATGAATATTTAAAATAGTATGTTTTAGAAATATTCTGTGCTATTACAACTAAAATTATTTATTAGCAGTAACACAGGATACTAAATTCAGAAGACTGTTTCGCACAGACTGTTGAAGGTTATGTAGAATAGTAAATTGGGATACTGTATAAAATTGAAATAAACCAAGGGTGGTTAATTCAAATAGAAATAGTATTTAAAAGCATCCGTTGGTAGAGTTCTCTAATTTACCATGGCAGATTTGAACTGTAATAACTGAATAAGGTAAACCTATTACTTTTCAGACAAAGTATAAATGTGTATGTTACACCAGGTAACATTAAATGCCTGTTGGTTAATTTTTCATTACCATTCCCGCTGTTGGTTCCTCTTCCTCATTCACCTTAGTTATAGCTTTAGTACTTAAGGTACTGAGTGGTCAAAGTTCAAACTTTAGGAGGAATGAAATGGCATTCCTTGGTCTTAAAATCTAATTATGCACCACAGGCTGAATTTTTTTTTTTTTAATTCAGAAAACGTGTAGCTTTTCTGTTGATAAATTGGCATCTGTATTAGGCTGCAACCTTAGGGTAACTGACTGCTTACTTTTTAAGTTTTGCTGAATGCATATAGTGTGTTTGTATTTTGCTGCATAATTGAGAAGTTTCATTTTTGTCCAACTATTTTTTTAAAAAAAACTTTTTAGGAATTTGAAATCTTTCATCTTTGGAAAGAAATCTCAAGTTAACACTAAATCTTATTTGCAGTGGTTGAGTACTCAGATCCTGACTGAGGTGGTTTATTTCTAATACACTTTTTGTATCCTTAATTTAAAGTATACTGTGTTTAATATTTTTAAAACACACAGTGTTTTAAAATACAATGTAACATTAACTTTTTAGTTAACTTCAGGTTTTGGAGGCCTGTATTAATAGCTTTAGGTCAGTATTGTAATTTTATACACTATAGAGATTTTGTTGTGTCTTAGCTTTGTATTTTAATGCTTGCTACTTTCAGTCAAATGTTTCTTTATTGTTTCATTTTTACCATGAAGATCAGAATCTGTGAGAAAGAATTGGATGCAAAGGTTAATTGAGCATCTATAAATTTGGCTGTTTAATTAAAATTCAGTTCCTCTGTAAACAGTAGTCACATTTCAAATGCTCGGTAGCTTCAGGTAGCAGTGGCTACTCTATTGGACAGCACAGATATAAAATAGCTGTCACTGCAGAAAGGTCTTTTGAATAGCACTGCTTTGCAGCGAGTTAGGTTCTGTGTTAGACTGTGGGAATATAGAGATAAACATGACTGGCAAGGCAAACAGTTAGCTCCTGGTGGGGTTAAGAGATGGTAAACAGATGATGTCTGTCATGTCATCATTAGGAAGAAAGATGAAAGTGGGATAAGAGAGAACATGTAATGAAACTGTGCAGGGAGGGAACTGTTAAACAGGTGGTCAGGAAATGCCTTCTTAATATTTGCATGTCACGAAATGAAGAGAAGGAGTGAGTCTTGTGAAGACCTGTAGGAAGAACCAGGCACAGGGAGCAGCAAGTGCGAAACCCTGAAGTGAGAACAAGTTTGACATATTTGAAGAATGGCAGCAAGGCCTGTGCAAGTGACGTACTGGAACAGTGATGGATGATGAGGGGAAGTGACGGTAGCCACATCATGTGGTGCCTTGTGGTCTGTGGTAGAGAGTTATGATTTTAACCTCAGTGTGGTGAAGAGACATTGGAGGGTTATGAGCAGAGGAGAGGCGTGATCTAAATTATATTTATTTAACTTTAATAGAAGGACTGATGCTAAAGCCTGAAACTGCAATACTTTGGCCACCTCATGCAACGAGTTGACTCACTGGAAAAGACTCTGATGCTGGGAAAGGTTGGGGGCAGGAGGAGAAGGGGACGACAGAGAATGAGATGGCTGGATGGCATCACCGACTCTGTGGACATGAGTTTGAGTGAACTCCGGGAGTTGGTGATGGACAGGGAGGCCTGGCGTGCTGTGATTCATGGGGTCGCAGAGAGTCGGACATGACTGAGCGACTGAACTGAACTGAACTGAACTTTAATATGTCAGATTTACAAATAGTAACTAACAAACTCCCATGTCCTCATTCTCCAGCTTTAGCAAAACTAGGGCCCAACTGAGATCATTGATCCCATGGATGACCTGTCCTTCCTTTATATACATTATTTCCTTTATCCTTTCCTGTAATATTTTGAAGTGTGATTTATGTTTTAAAAGATCATGCTGGCTGCTGTGTAGGGGGGGCAAGAGGAAAAACATGAGGACCATTGGGAGACTGAAACAGTAATCTTAAGTGAGAGATAATAGTGGCTTGCAGTTGAATGGTAGCTAGCAGTTGAAGTGATGAGAGGCAGCTGGATTTTGGTGAAACCAGCGGGAATGCTGGTGTATATAGTTAAGGAAAGAGGAGCAGGAGTGATGCCTATATTATGGTCCAAATGATGGTGTGACTACCCATAGGAGAGTTCAGTTTATTCATGTAAAATTTAAGATGCTTATTAGAAGTCCAGGAGGGGTTGTCAAGTACACATTTTTAGGTCAAGAAAAAGAGAAGAACCTAGTGAAGGTAACTAAGGAAATGTGCTGCAATAGCTAGCTATTGATTTATGGTCTGAGTTTGGCCTCCAGTTTTGCTAGAGCTGGAGCTAGCTGTTGTAGCATCTTATGTCCCATATCCCAAGCAACCCCTCAGTCACTGGCAGACTGCAATGATTGTTCCTCTGGATAGTAGGACATCAGTGTTTCAGGTAGGAGAACATGATACATTGAAGAATACTGCTGAAGAATTTTAGACAAGTACATTGATTTGTGAAGGTGTTAAATGCCTTTAACGAGCAGTAGAATTTCTAGAGAATATAGTTACTCTTAAATGGAACACTGGATAGAAGATTTTCTTGTATATTTTATAAATATTGTATTAGCAGTTTGAATTCAGAATTTTATTCAATCTTACTTTCTCCCTTTTTTCCCCTTTTAAGTAGATGAAATGCATATAAAAATAAAAGTACCAAAAAGAACTGTGGGTGAAAATTGGATGGCCTAACAGTTTATTCAGATTTTAAGATTTATTTACATATTATATCATTAGCAGAAGATGTATTATAAGGGTAAATTTGTAAGTGAATATTGACAAGTTGTTAAGTTTCTGCTTAAAGTCTTATTTGCTATTGTAAGTTATTGTTTCTTAAAGATTTTCTAATCTGTGCTTATTTTACTAGGAGTCATGGCTTCGAAAGAATTACCTTATTGATTTCAAACACCATTTTATGAGTAATTTTCCATATGCCTTAAAAGAAATAACCAAGCAAAAAAGGAAAGAGACAAATAAAAGGTATTGCCATTCTCTTCCACTGTTTAACCTGACATTTTCAGAAAACAGTCTTAAACTGAACTTTGTACACTGAGGTGTTTTTATCTAGACTTTGTGAAGTAAAGATAAAAGCTGTAGTATCTGATCTTAAACAAGTCACTTTAAGCTCTGGACTTCCAATTTTATTTAATTTTTATTTTTAATCTGTAAAGTGAATGTTTTGTGCTAAATGATTGTCAGCTGTCAAATTATATAGATAAGAATTTAATAAAAATTTGCTAAGAGTGGATAGTTTATTTGTGAGAGGCATTGTGTAATTACTGAATCTTTGAGAGCTTAGCATCACTAGTTTCTGCTCTCCTTTATATACACAAGAAAGCATAATGTAACTATTATCAGTATCCTGATTGAAGAGGGATAATTGGAGAAAAGTATGGATAAAATTTCACTGGAAAAGTGTAAGTCTGGAAGTAATTTGAAATGTTTACCTGAAGTAAGAGCAGATACCTAATAAAATTTGACAAGCAGATACACGTTAGAAAACTCAAGGTGCAATTCCCCAAATGAGCAAACACTTAAACAGATGTTAAAGTCTGTCAGAAGGTTCTTAAATTTATCAAAAGGGAGAATCAGTGAGGCTCTTTGGGCAGAGTTCAGAGGTTATGCTTAGAAGTGATAAGTATGTTGTCGGCAGATAAACTTCATTCATTCAGTAAAGTTTTTTGGTCTCTCACTGTAAGTAAAGTATTATGACAGATAATTAGATGTCCTAAGGTATACTCTTTGATCTCTTAAGTGATTTCATATTGCAAAAATCAATACAAAATCTTAAAATTGATAAAAATGTATGTTAGACTCTAGTCATGAGATGGAAATCATACCAGTGATTTTCAGAGAATTTAATACAAACGGTTTTTAACTAGGTATTTCCTAGTTTAATGGAAAATGGAAACTAGTTATTTCCACTTCATAGTGGAAAGACAAAAGGGAGCAGTAAGGTATTGTAGAGGTAGACCTGCAGGAAGTAGCCACTTGACTGGGAGAACAAAGAGAAGAGGGCAAGCAGCTTGAAGGAAAGGCTGTCTGGAGCCCAACTCAGACCTCTAGGAAGGGGTTCACACTTGCTGGGACTAATGTCTTTGAGATCAGGAGAGGGGCCCAGTGGGATAGGGGTACAGGGTTCAGCAAAGAGAGTTCTGACTGGCTGGTGCTGCTGTTCTGGGGGCACGATGATGCTGGTTCTGTGTCAGGAAATACAGACTGGAACCAACTCTGGCTGCTAGAATGAACTGCTGCTGGCCTGAAGTGTTGGGTTGCACTGGAAGGAAGCAAAAAATAGGAGTAGGAAGCAAACAAAGTGCCGCATTTTCCTCCTACAGCTTTCCAGTCTCAAGTACCCCTTTGCTTCCCAGGTGACTCAGTGGTAGAGAATCCTGCCAATGCAGGGGACAGATTTTGATCCCTTGGTTGGTAAGATCTGCTGCAGAAGGAAATGGCTACCCACTCCAGTATTCTTGCTTGGGAAATCCCATGGACAGAGTTGCCTGGCGGGCTACAGTCCACAGGGTTCCAAAAGAGTCTGACACAGCTTAGTGACTAAACAGTAACAAGTACTTTATTGGCAGAGCCTAACAAGAAGCAAACTGTAAAGGAAAAACTGTGGCTCACTCCCAGGATCACAGAGTAAGAAGTGTGGAAGGGTGGTTTTAAGGCTGAGAAACAAAAGCTCAATAACTTGCAGGAAGAAAAATGAATCTACATATTTAACACAAGGCATATTTAAGTGTCATTAGAACTTTATAATTAAGAAATGCTATAGGAATTCATAGGAGGAGACAGATCCTTGTTAGGTTAAACAGACAAAGCAGTGTTGGAGAATAGTGTTTTAACATGAATGTGATTCTAGCAGGCCGAAGTGAAGTAGGGGATGATTGCAGTAATGGAAGGAGATACTATCGGGTATGAGAAAGCTATAGAATTGCATAATGGAGAACGCGGGACAGACCTGGATCAGATCGGTTTCTGCTGATGACTAACCTTAATGCTGAAAGTCATTTTTTGTCTCTGACCCTCATTTCTCTTTCATCATTGATTGATCCTTTTGGCATTGAAGACTATTGGTTGGATCAAAACCATGTTTTAGGACCATTAATTTAGAGTTTCTGGAGTTGGAGGTGACAGAGAACCAAATAGGGAGATACTTTCTACAGAAGTTTTTAATCAGGTGCATGGATAAGCTTCAGAATATCCTTCAATGCGTGAATATAATTATGTGTTTTTTATGTTGTCAAGTAAGAGGTTTCAGATATAATTTTCATCAAAATGGGATTAAAAGGATGTTTGGAATTTGGAATTAACATTAAATGTTAAGTAAACTAAGATCATGGCATCTCGTCCCATCACTTCATGGGAAATAGATGGGGAAACAGTGGAAACAGTGGCAGACTTTGTTTTTTTGGGCTCCAAAATCACTGCGGATGCTGATTGCAGCCATGAAATTAAAAGACGCTTACTCCTTGGAAGGAAAATTATGACCAACCTAGATAGCATATTAAAAAGCAGAGACATTACTTTGCC
Organism: Moschus berezovskii; assembly: GCF_049115385.1. NCBI lineage: Eukaryota > Metazoa > Chordata > Mammalia > Artiodactyla > Moschidae > Moschus > Moschus berezovskii. The sequence goes on along the minus strand of NC_142466.1, from coordinate 72,683,011 downwards.
AACAAAGGTCCGTCTAGTCAAGGCTGTGGTTTTTCCCGTGGTCACGTATGGATGTGAGAGTTGGACTGTGAAGAAAGCTGATCACCGAAGAATTGATGCTTTTGAAGTATGGTGTTGGAGAAGACTCTTTGAGAGTCCCTTGGACTGCAAGGAGATCCAGCCAGTCCATCCTAAAGGAGATCAGTCCTGGGTGTTCATTGGAAGGACTGATGCTAAAGCTGAAACTCCAATACTTTGACCACCTCATGCGAAGAGTTGACTCATTGGAAAAGACCCTGATGCTGGGAGGGATTGGGAGCAGGAGGAGAAGGGGATGACAGAGGATGAGATGGCTGGATGGCATCATTGACTCGATGGACATGAGTTTGGGTAAACTCCGGGAGTTGGTGATGGACAGGGAGGCCTGGCGTGGCATGCTCTGATTCATGGGGTCGCAAAGAGTCGGACACGACTGAGTGACTGAACTGAACTGAAACTACTCAAGAGCATATGGGTGTATGTCACTATTCACTTTATTGGACACTTAATATGTTGAAGGCACTTAGGAAAAAGAGTGTAGGGTAATAAGAGTGTATCAATATAGTAAGGAGCTGGTCCTGCTCTTTCATGGGGGGCATAGGTCCTAGGAGGGCTGCCTGCCTAGGGAGTAACTTGTGCGAAGATAAAAAAGGAATTAACTATGAAGAGACTGAGGTGATGAAATTGTGGAGTTTTTAACAAAAGCTGATTGACAGTATTATCATAAATTTCCCTAGTGATTTGTTTTGAGGGTCCGCAGGCTGCTCTTGTACTTCCATAAGGAAATGCGTTGAATATTTCACAAGTAGCCTTTAGAGGCTATCTACTAAATTCACAAGTTAAAGTTAGTGGAGCCAATGTGGCCTAGGCCAGTGGTCTTCAGTTTTGACCTGATGTATAGATTTTTGTAATCTTGTTGAACTGTGGAGTTACAAAAGATATTATTTTCATTGTGGTAAAATGTCCATAGCATAAATTTTAGCATTTTAACCATTTTTAAAATGTACTGTTCGGTGGCATTAAGTACATTCACATTTTTCATGTTGCCAAACTGAAACTCAGTACACATTAAGTAATAACTTCTATCCTCTTCTCCCCCCCAGGTACTGGGAACTGCTATTGCATCTTTCTTCCTTTATTAATTTGACTGTTTTAGGTACCACATGTCAGTAGAAACTTACAATATTGTTTTGTGTCTGGCTTAACTTCACTTAGCGTGATATCTTTTACGTTAGTCATGTTGTGGCACTACTAGCGTTTCATTCCTTTTTTTTTTTAATGGAGTTTATTTTTTAGAGCAATTTTAGATTCATAGTAAAATTGAACAGAAAATATGGAGTCCTCATATACTGTACTCCTGCCCCTATGGATGCATAGCCTCCCTCACTGTCAGCATCCCACACAAAAGTTGTATATTTGTTGTAAAATACGAACTTAAATGACACATCATTTATACTCAAAGTCTTTGGTTTATGTTAGGGTTCGCTCTTGGTGTTGTACAGTCTCAGTTTTGTGTAAAGACATGGTGTCATACATGGTATTTTCACTGTCCTAGAAACAAGTTGCCCTCCAAATATGCAAGTTCTGCATCTGTGGATTCAGAAAACCACGATTCATAAACATGATACACTATCTGCAGTTGGTTGAATACGTGGATGTAGCATGGTCTGGAGGGCTAACAGTATTTTTCACCACCATGCATTCACAGTTTAAAAGAACATGCCAGTTTCACTCAAAATTGTTCTTAGTGAAGTGGTAAAAATTACTAATCTTATTAATCGTAATCCTTGAAAACACATATTTTTAATATTCTGTGTGGTGAAATGGGAAGTGTGCCTGAAGTGTTTTGGCTGCATACCAAAGAATGATGGTTGTTTCAAGGAAATGCACTTGTCATTCTGTTTGTATTTTCTGTGATGGACATCATTTTAATTTGAATAACTGACTGTGGTTATTCAGACTTGGCTATTTGCAGATATTTTCTCAGAAATGAATAAAGTAAGCCTATCAGTTCCAGGCAAATAGTGTCAGTGCTAGCGATAAAATTTGAACTTTCAAACAAAAATTAATGTTTTGGAGAACTTGCATCCACCATGAGTTTTATCTGTATATTCTACTTTTTTGCTCTTCATTTTTTTCATCTCTCTTCATCAGGCTTATTTAGAAGCTACTAGAGAAGGAAATGGCAACCCACTCCAGTGTTCTTGCCTGGAGAATCCCAGGGACGGGGGAGCCTGGTGGGCTGCCGTCTATGGGGTCGCACAGAGTCGGACATGACTGAAGTGACTTAGCAGCAGCAGAATATATGTATTCTCCTTTATTTCCAAGGACTATTTTAACAGAGCACAGTACTTGGGTTTGGCAGTTTTCTTGTTTGAGCATACTGACAGTAACACTTGGCTCTCTCTTGGTTTCCACTGCTGTTAGGAAGTCAGTTATGAGTCTGAACTATTGCTACTTTATAAAAGTTACTTCCCTCTCCCCACCCCCACATAAGACTTTTCTCCTTGTCTTTTATTTTCTGCAGTTTGACAATGATGTATCCAGATATGGTTTTCTTTTTTATTGATTTTCCTTGGAATTCAGTGAGCTTCTTAAATCTGAGATCTTGAATGAAGTGTCTAAACACATCTGAAAAAAAATCTCATCTTTAAAAAAAAATTAGTGCTGTTTTTCTTCTTCCCTTTAAAGACTAATTGAATGTATATAAGACCCACTTACTGATTTTTCTGTTTCTCTTTCTCATTCGAACATACATTTGTTGAATTTGTTTTGTTTTTATTTTTCAGTTCTAGAGTTTCTGTCTAGTTATTCCAGCACTGTTTGTGGAAGACTATTGTTTCTATTTTGGATTGCTTCTGCTCCTTTGTCTAAAATCATCAGATGACGGTACTTGTAGGCCTATCTTGGGGTTCTTGCATTAACCTATGTTTGTCTATTCGTTCACGGGTACCATATTGTCTTGATTACTGTAGTACAGTAAGTCTTGAAATTGAGTGGTGTGAGTCCTCCAACATTGTTCCGCTTCAGTCTTATATTGGGTAGTCTAGTGTTTGCCTTTGTGTATAAACTTCAGAAATCATTTTGTTGATAACTGTAAAGTAACTGGCTGGGGTTTTGATTGGAATTGTGTTGAATCTATAGATCTAGTTGGGAAAAATTGTTGTGTTAACTACTGAGATGATGCATAACTGGCATTGTTTTATGTAAGAGCTCTTTTTACTTCCAGTTCACCCTTACTCTGGAAGGGAAAGCCCTTAAGGGTCCAGCTTGAAGTAGGGATAGTATACCAGAGTCCCCGGGTTTGTCTGGCTCTGGGGCTTGACTTTTCCCTGTGAGGCCTCTGAAAGGTTACTTCAGTTTTCCAGCCTTTTCTTTGGAATTGGCAGCAGCCTTTGGATCTTGAGTGCTATGGTCTTGCTTTATTTTGGGGACCCAGCAGTTGTTCATCCTCTTGTTACTTCTTGAATGCTTTTGAGTTGTTAAAAACTATTTCATCCAGCTTTTAAAGTTATTTTCAGGAAGGGAATCGGTTCTAATTTCCTCCTCTATCATTGTTGAAAATGAGTTTCCCCAGTTTCCTGCCTCCCTCATAGAATTGGTGGTCAGTGTATTTAGACTTTAAAATTTTGTGTAAATTCTTGGAGGAGCAGGATGAATTCTCCCAACTTCTGAATGTCTATTGACACCTTCCAGACAGTAATAGGTTATACTGCTTAAGATAAACTTAAGTAGATCTTCAAAAGCTCTACCTGTGGTGTAGAAATGTTGCAGTTGAGTTTTTGTGTAGTCTGGTTAGTATAAAATGTGCCTTGGTTTTGGACACTGAATAGTTGGGCAAAGAACCTACCAGTAGTTTGGGGTTTGTAGTATAGATTGAAAGTCATATGTCCCAGTTTTCATTCATTCTTTCTCTTTGTGATAGAATTCCCAGTTTTTTGCTGGGCATTTGCTGTGCTGTGCTGTACTTACTCATGTCCTGACTCTTTGCGACCCCATGGACTGTAGTTTGCCAGGCTCCTCTGTCCATGGGGATTCTCGAGGCAAGAATACTGGAGTGAGTTGCCATGCCCTTCTCCAGGGAATCTTCCCAACCCAGGAATCGAACTGGGGTCTCCTGCATTGCAGGTGGATTCTTTACCAGCTGAGCTAAAAGCTCACATACATGTATGCATTTAAGCAGATTTCAGATCCAGCTAATTTTTATTCTTCCTATACATCCCCCTTTCTCCTAGTCTGTACCAGCTTTGTTTCTTGTGCTTGTCACGTCTTGCCTGTATTGCTCCAATAGACATATAACTACTTCTTTATTTAGAGTCTTGTAACTGATTTTTTCTTTTTCATCAGCAGAAATGAAAGAACTTTTCAACTATGTTACTCCTGTGCTTGCAGAATTGATTTTAGTGTCCTTAGCTTTCAACTCTTTGTGATCTTGTCCCATTTGTCATTCTTAACCCTACATTTGATACCCTAATAACACCAAATATTAAAAATTTCTCTTCCCTTGTATTTGTGGTTCCTTACTACTGTATCCTTTCTCATGCCTAATCCAGGGTTAACTTTTTCTTTTAAAATAAGTTAATTTCAGGTATTTAGTTTAATCAACTTTACATGTTTCTGAATAAGAAAATAAATAGGCTCTGCTGTTGAAAGCAGTGTAGCCTGAAATCTACACTGTGTTTATATATCTAGTGGTTTATATCCTAAGTTGCAAAGTTTGTTTTTGTTAAGATAATCTATTAGAACCTTTTTTTTGAAATCTTTCAAGCTTTGAAAGAAATGTGTTTTATATGGCTAGGAAAAAGTGATTTTAATATGTGAGTCATAAAATTAAGCTGTTTCAGAAAAAAGTGATTTTAATATGTGAGTCATAAAATTAAGCTGTTTCTGAATCGGGCTTATCTAGACCAGTCTCCTGTTTCACACATAAGGAAATTGTGGCCAGCAGAAATTAGTGATTCTGTTAAGTCAAAATTAGTTAGAAGCAGAATCAAGGTCTATTGTGAGTTTCATCGTAATATAATATCTGCTTAAAATCTTCAAGTCTGTTGAAGTTTTCAAGTGTTCTTACTCCCACATTACATATAGGATTACCAAGCAGTGTTTCAAGGGCCTGTATTTTTTGTGTGAATAGCAACTTGGGTAATGAACTGAGTAGTATATATTCTTAATTTATGCCTTAACAACCCTGATTCTGTAATGAATGGTTTACTTACAATTGCTTTTGTATCCTTCTTGGCAATTCATTCTGGGAGGAATGAAGTGAACGTGAAGTCACTTAGTGGTGTCCGACTCTTTGTGACCCTATGGACTGTATGTAACCTTTCAGGCTCCTCCATTCATAGGATTTTCCAGATAAGAATCCTCGAGTGGGTTGCCATTTCCTTCTCCAGGGGATCTTCCTAACCCAGGGATTGAACCTGGGTCTCCTGAATTGTAGGCAGACTCTTTATCCTTTGAGCTACCAGAAAATCTGGGAGGAATAGTTAAGTAAGTGAAGCAGCCATGGTAGATACAACACATAACAGTTATGTGTGTCTTTGTTTTTAGCATCAAGCATTGCACGATTCTCTCGAATAATGTAGATCATCTTTTACTGAATTTAACACTGTCTGATATCATGGTCTCCCTGGCAAATGCCTCAACTTTGCAGAAGGATTCCAGTTGGATAGAAAGGATAAGGAAATTTGTAACAGAAACCCTTGAAGATGGCTCTAGGCTAAATAGTAAGCAGCTGAACAGATTGCTTGGAGTCTCCTGGAGGTTAATGCAGATACAGCCAAGCAGAGGTAGGTGTTAATGCTTTGTCCTTATTTAAGAGAGGAGCTCTTATGCATGCTATTAATATTTAGAGTCTAACTTTGAGTTCATAACTGTCAAAGATTTCACATAGTCATTTACGTTCAAGCCATAAAAGGTAGCTGGCATAGTCATGAAGGAATATCTCCTTGAACCCTGATGGCTGAGAACACCCCTTTTGCAGTGGGTAGGTCCACTCTGAAGCTGATGGGTAGGTTTTCTACTAGATTACATAGTTGGACTGAAAGGAGGTAAGTTTTATTAAGAGGAAATGACATTGTGCCTAAGGATGAAGAAATTCTCTTTTCTGATCTAATTTGACTAGAAATTGATCCTTATCTCTTTACCTTTCTTGTAGCTTGAAGTTATGTTGCATTAAGTCAATTGTAGTGTGACTTACTAATTCTTTTCATTCAAAAACAGAACTTTCCTGTTTGGTTCCTGGCTTATCCACCTTTCTAGTATTCTGTTTTTTGTTGTCCTTTCCTAGGTTTGTTGTGTCTTAGGAAAATTTGTACTGTAATCTCTGGTTGGTTTGACTTTTGTATTAGGCCATTGATGTAGGATTTTGATGGTAGTCGTCAGTTTGTGGCTAAAATCTGCTTTGTCATAGGAACAAGGTGCTTCTGTGCTTTTTAAAAGAATTACGGTGCTGGTGAAGAAACATTTTGACTCATGCAGTTGTTTTCTCTTGTTTTTAGAGGCTACAGAGTCTCTCATAAAGGCAGTTTATACATTGTATCAGCAGAGAGGCCTTCTCATTCCAGTTCGGACTTTGTTACTGAAGTTTTTCAGTAAAATCTATCAAAAAGAAGAACTGAGATCTTACAGAATCCGGTACAGTTCCCTTTGTTATTTTGCTTTTCTTTTTCTTACCAGGTTACTTTGTAATCTGTATAAATAAGATGATAGTGATTATCTTTGGAGAAATTCTCTCTTTTTATCCTTTTTGGTTTCATTAAAGTTTTTTTATAAAGAGGCATACATAATAGTTCCAGTTATCTTTATACACATAACTGAGAAGGTAAACATCTCTTTAAGCATATGTTTCCACTTGTCTGCTTAACAGCTAAAGGACAGTTGGAACCACCTGTGGCAGCCTCAGCTTTTTCTTTTGCTTCCCATAAAATTTATGGAGGTTTAACTTCTGGCCGTTAGTGACATATTGGGACGTATGTTATAAGAATGAGGGCAGTAGAAGAGGAGAGGTGTACAATAGGTGAAGGAGATTAAAAGGTAAAAACTTAGTTATTAAGTAAATAAGCCATGGGGATGTAATATACAGCATAAAGAATATGACCAGTAATACTGTAGTAACTTTTATTAGGACAGGTGGTTACTAGACTTGTGGAGACCATTTGCAATGTGTACAGGTGTCAGATTATTATGTAATATATACCTGAAACTATCATAATACTGTGTGTCAAAAATGTTTCAGTAATTTTTTTTTTAAATGGGAGTATTTTAAAGTGAAAAAGCTCCTGGCTTAGTTGGGTGCTGTCTGGTGACATAGACAACACAAAGAGTGGAACTAAGCAATCAGTTTTTAGATATGGTGAGTTTGAGGTTTATTTGGGATAGTCTGGAAGAGATGTTTGGGTGAAAGATAAGAGATTTGGGATACCTCAGCATACATAGGTAGTTATTAGAACATATTCGAGTCGTTACTGTGAGTCGTGTGCTTTTCTTAATTTTTCAGTAATTCTCATACTTTGATGTAGGTACCGTTGGTTTTTGCCTTATAGAAGGAAGCTTAGGTTAAGTAAGTTGGTGAGTGTCATGCTGCTAAAGGGCAGCCAGACTGAGACTTAAGTTCAGGTCTGTTAGACTCCAAAGGTCATATGTAAATCACTAAGCTCTTGGGGGACAGCAAAAGTGATTGCTGAGTCCGAGATGAGACATTAGAGAGTTAGCAAGTATATGAAAGAACTGAAATAACACAGGTTTGAAGCCACTTAATGTGGGGGCACCCTATACTGAATGCATCAATTACTTAATATAGTAAAATAATTATTACAAATTAGTGTAAATAGTTCACAAGAAGTTAAGAAGAGTCTATGTCCTTTAAGATAAAATTACAATTTACATAGTGCCCCAAATTACATAAACTTTTAAAATTCAGTGGGTAAAGAAAACCTTAGAGAATGCTATAGCTGAATAAATGATGCCAGCCATCTTATAGGCTCTCAAATGTTTAAATAAGTGTGGTGTATTTCCCTTGTCTTTGATGGCCTTAGATACCGTAGTAAAGTGTTATCACGTTGGTTGGCTGGATTACCACTGCAGCTTGCTCATCTCGGCTCCCGAAACCCTGAACTTTCAACACAGCTTATTGACATTATCCATACTGCTGCAGCCCGAGCAAATAAAGAGCTGCTCAAAAGTTTACAAGTTACTGCTCTCCGAATCTATGGTAAGAGTTTTGTTTATCTGTGTAAGTGGTAATCAGTTTACCCCAACTTAGGAACAGTGTTTCAAAGGGGAGATCTTTAGGTTTTACTTTTCCTTCAAGTTATACATTAATTATACCATGGTAAAATGAACAAAATATCAAACAGTAAATTCATTTTCAGTAGTATTACTTAATACAGTAATTTTAGAAAATTAAAGGTTGTAGATGTTTCTTCAGATCTTAAATTGTCTTTTAAGCCACGAAACTCACAAATTCAAAACAGATTAGGTATTTTTACAGAATTCTTTTGAAACTTTGATGGCAAATTTTACTTATTTAATCATTATAGATATCTTGTATGGCTTTCATATATTAATTTTTTATTCACCCCTGAAACCTTTTAATTCTTTAAGCAAAAATATCAATAAAAACATACTGACATGTATACATATGTATAATTAGTATTTATTATTGGGACACAATTTATATACCATAAAATTGGCCATTTTACACTGTGAAATTCATTAATTTTTACCATATTCCCAAGATTGTGCAGTAGTCACTATTATCTTATTCCAGAATATTTTTTATCACCTCAGAAAGAAACTCTACCATTAGTAGTCCATCCCTATTTCCTCATTTCTTCCTTCCTCAGCTCCTGGCAGCCACTGCTCACCGTTTCTGTCTCTTTGTATTTGCCTATTTTGGTCATTTCTTATAGATGAAATTGTATAATGTGTATCTTTTCAGTCTAGATTCTTTCACTTAGTGTACTGTTTTTAGGATTCATTCATGTTGTAGCATATATGAGTACTGTATTTCTTTCTAATGCTTAGTAACATTCCATTGTTGAAGATACACCACTTTATCCATTTATTAGGTGACGAACATTGGTTTTTGTCTACCTTTTGTGTGTGGTATTATAAAATCTGTATTTTTTAGTATTGCTTATACATAGGGGCGTGTGTGTATACTCAAGTCTTTGGTTTTAAATTAGCTTGATATTATAATTGTCCCTGTTTGGCAAAAGTGCTTGTTTTTTTCTTTTTTTTACTGTTTTGCTTTGTTTCTGATTCCTTTAACTCCATCAGTTTTTATTTCAAATAACACATTTGAATGTTATGAAATTGAGTGTTAAATGTTATCTTTAAATAATGATTGTATTTAGTCTTTTACTCTAGGCAGTACCTTAAGCCATACATATATGCTTTTTGATAAAACTTTTTTCCATGTAATTGATACGTTAGAATTCAACATAGCACATAGTGAAAGTGATCAGTCTGCTTTATTAATTCTTGTTTGTATATCTTTTAAAATTTAACTTGTCTTCCTACGTCACTAGATCCACAAGAAGGCACTGTGGTGGTTCTCCCAGCAGAGTCTCAGCAGCTTTTGGTCCAGCTTGTGTATTTTCTACCCAGTCTGCCTGCTGACTTGCTTTCTCGGTTAAGTCGCTGCTGTATTATGGGAAGACTCAGTGCAAATTTGGCTGCCATGCTTATCGGGATACTGCACATGAGGTAGCATGCTGAAGTGAGCTGTATTTCAAGTGTATAATCTTTTCCCTCACCCTTCCCCTGTCACTGGCAGTTTATGAATTGACTTTTTAAAATACTTCCCATCCCTTCATTTGCTCTTAAAACAGCAGTTAAAATTGTTGATGTTATTACTAGATAGAGGAAGTTCACTAGAGGAAGACTGTTCCAGGTTGTTTGTTTAGTGGTTTGCATTGTCATGGTTTCAGTCACTAAGTTCATGGGCTATAGCCCACCAGGCTCCTCTGTCCATGGGATTTTCCAGGCAAGAATACTGGAGTGGGTTGCCATTTCTCTTTCCAGGGGATCTTCCTGACTCAGGGATTGAACCCCTTGTTCTCCTGCACTGCAGGCGGATTCTTTACCGCTGAGCCATCAGGTAGAAACATACAGTGATTTGTGTAGGTGGATTGAAACAAGGGTTAAAATTATCAGAAGTAAGCAGTAGTAAGGATTCAGTGGCAGATGAGTGTGCTGTGCTTTTGGTGTTATGAAATTGTAATACAGGTCTTCCTTTCTGGAAGGGAGCTCAGTTTAATGTAGGTGGTGATATAAAAGCTTGCTTACTCAGACAAGGAATCATTGAAATATCTGTGGGTGGGTGAGTGGGTGGGCGTGTGTGTGGCAAAATATACATAAAACCATTTTAACCAGTTAGGTATACAGTTAGAACTGTTTGGGGGCATTAAGTACATTCACACTGTTGTGCAGCTGCTACCACTGTTCATCTCCAGTACTTTTCATCATTCCAGACTGAAACTCTGTACTAATTGTTTCCCCTTCTCCCAGCCCTTGTTTACCACTATTTTGTCATCGTGATTTTGATATATTCATCTGTTAATGGATACTTGGTTGTTCTGCCTTTTGGCTATTATGAATAATGCAGCTATAAACATTGGTGTGCAGATACCTGTTTGAATCCTTTTAATTCTTTTGGCTCTATACCCAGAAGTAGAATTGCTGGATCATATGTTAGTTTTCTGTTTAATTTTTCGAGGAACTACTTTCCAGAGTGTGACTGTACTGTTTTACCCTCAAAGGTCTTAAACTAATAGTGTTTCATGTTGTGAGTATTCAAAGTATCCTTTAAAATTTAATGTTTGTTTCAGGCATAGTACTTTCGTATTCAGCCATTTGTTATTGATTGTGGCTCAAGGCCAGGGTCTGATAGTTTTAGGCAGGAATTGAATCTAGGCTGTAGCTGAAAAATTTAAAAACTAGCTTCTTTGTGGCTTCTTGTGCAGATCCTCTGTCCCAATTAAACAGGAGTAGCTCACTTTATTAGTAGATTTTCTTTAGCTTTGTTTGCCAGTCTCTTCATACCAGGATAGGATGTATGTTTGAATGTTGTCACCCAAAGTGTGCTTCATAACTGATAATAACTTTTTCCTTTGGCAAAAGAGAGCTGTTTGCAATGTGTTGTCTATATGTGAAACCCCTCTTTGTCTAGTTGAGTACTTAATGCCAGGTCTTTAAGAAATACAATTTAAGTGGTTTCATGTCTGTTAACTTCCGGTAGAGGGCACTCTTTTCCCATGATAGAACTAGTGGAGGATCTGTTGTAACATTCATTTAAAAGCAACTTTTGAACACCTCTTAAAATTAATTCTCCTTAGAACTTGTATTTAGTATCTTTATTGGCATCAGTTATGATTGACTTATGCTCAGTAACTTTTGTCAAGGATTTTTTCACAAGTCTTTTTTTACCTTTTTTTGTGGGTTTGTGGCGAGTACCGAGAAAATATTAATTTACAAGTAATGGTAATAGAAGATTATAATCATCAAAAGCAAATTGTCATGTAGTTAAAAGTCTACTAAGTTAAATTTTGCCTTTTAGCATTTGCAAAGAGTCTTAGTATACTTCTCTTTCTGTAGATGTATTGTCCCTATTCAAACTAATCTCTTTAAAAATTAAAACAAAATGGGGGCTTTTCAACTTTCCCAGGCCAGTGGTATTATTATTGCATCACTTTTTCTAGATTTAGAATTGAAGAATAATGTTTGGTTCCTTAGAAGTCACCTGGGTTATTTCATATCTTTGGTTTTCTCTTCAAAATATCCCCTTCTGTCCTTGATCATGACTGTAAACTAGCCAGCTTTTTCATTATCTCCCACCTGTACCATTATAATAAGTAGTTTTGCTTCTCAGCTCCATATATTTCATGCACTGTTGCCAGGTTAATTTTCTTGAAATAGTCCTTTAATAATTTCTGATTTTCATCTGTTATATTAATTGGGCTGTATGATCTAGTTCACTTTGGGTATTGTAGTTCTGACACTGTTGTCTCTAGCAGAGGGAGTTTATCTCAGAGCAGATCATCTCAGTTTGTTCAATGTGTAAAAAACCCATCAACTTAAAACTGTTGGTGTTTAGTTTATCTTTTAAAAACTGTACTTAGAATTGCTGTTCCTACCTTTTTTACCATCCACTTAGAGCTTTTTTGAGTTTGAGTTTTTTCTCCCCCTCCATCTGCCTGTGTTGTTCTGCTGACCTTTACTCTTCCTTATCCTCTCTGCCCCTAGTTTATTTACAGCTGGTTTGGGGGGCATAAGACATGGATGTGGAAATGTAATCTACACTGTTAGATAAAAATATCAAAGAAGGGAGAAGTTACTGAGAAATTCAGCCTGGTTTTGAAGCAGGGTGAATATGTGAGCTGGGCTGCCAGGAGCAGGTCTGGTTTACTTCTGTTGTCCAAGCATAATTGATAATAGCATCCCTTCTATTCTCAGAAGTGTTCTGGTGTATCCAGTATATATGGTCATTGTAGTTTTAAGGACAGTGTGATATGTTGCTTGTCTTTTGTCCAAACTAGATTTTTAAATGGATTTGCTACCCCTTTTAGCCACTGGATGGCACAGTTTTCACTAGGTTCAAGAGGATATTGGTTTGTTTTCTAATCACCATTTTGTTCTCATTTCCACTGAGTGTCTCTTACTTTTACTTTTTATAACCTCTTAGCTTGTGATATTCCCTCCATAGCCCTTTAAGCAAAGAGAAGTCCTTAATGATTCAGAAGAATGTTTCCATTATTTTTAACTCCCCAACTTTTAAGAATGTTAATAAATACAGTTATTTCAGTGGTAAAAAAAAATTTAAGTGCTTCTCATTGAATTAGAAACTCTTAATTTTGTCTTGACATTTATTCAGATTTCTGTAATAAAAAATTGTAGTCTTAGGTTTTTGGATCTGATTATTCTCAGCTTTTTCTTTTTTTGCTGTATCCATGGTTGACATTTGCTGTATTCCTTAGTCTTACCTTGAAGAGAGTTTTTAAAGATATCACTGGAAACTGATCTCATAGCAGGAACCAGATAATCTTCATTTAATGAGAAGCTGCTTTATGTTTAGCTATTCCCTTAAGTCCCCTACCAATACTTTAGCTGCAGTATTGTGAAGTAGACTAGTTAATAAAGCTTTGCAAAGTATAGGAATGCATAGTTATCGCAGAGTGGCTTTAAATTGAAGTATTCTTTACCTAGTTAAGATGGTTTTTTGCTTAGGTAGGAAGCAGGAGCTTGTTTAAACTTAGCTCATTTATATAAGCAAGGTAAGACTTTTTTTAATAAAGATGAGGTAATAAATACATAGCAGCTGAACCTACTACTGAAAAGCAGAACTTCATCTTGGCTCCTTGAATCTGAGTTTTGAGTGGTGTGGAAAATTTTTTAAGTTGTACCATATATGTGGACCGGTTATGCTTTTCAAGGAAACTTTACATAAATATACGTTAGAAATGTTTACCATATTATGGTACTTGAACCCTTATATGTAAAGATGATACATATTACGGATTTTTGTAGCTGTTAAATTAACTTGTTTTCAATAAATAAAAATAGTCATATATTCTATGCTTTATTCCTGAGTCTTCAAGTTGGTCACTTCTAGTACTAGGTCTCCATTTGTTATAGATCATCATTTTCTGGATGGAAGTCTTCAATGAAAGAACGGAATGGAAGTGTTCAGTTAAACATCAGTAATGCAGACTATTTCAGCTTCTTATTTTCAACACTTACAGGTAACTACACTGATCTGCCAAGTTAAGGAAAGGAAAAGAACCTAGTATGAAAATTCTCCTGAGATTTACTGTCTTTCCTGTTTGGGTCTAAGTTTTGAACCTCACTGCATAGTTTAGTAAGATGGTAAACAGAATATTCATTTTAAACATGTTTAAAATGTTCAATGTGTTAGGAAAAACATCAGATTTTAATTAGCCATATTTTGCTTTCCATTGATTTCAAAGAAAAATTACTAAAATGAGTCTTGATGTGTTAGATTGGTATTATTACTGTTGTTTTAAAGGATTGTTATTACTGTCTTCAGCAGTTTTGTTTTGTAATTGGATGATAAAGATGACAGTGTTTGAAATTTTCTGAAGACTTAAAATTAAGAGACTTCTTTAATATGTTAAGTCAGAATCCAAAAATAGCTTGAAAGGTTCTGATAAGGAGCTGAATGTAGCAAGATAAATATTATATAAAAGAAACAAGTAGACTTGTATACGTTTGTTTGATAGTTTTGGATGTATGCGTTTGAGATGGATGGCTTTATGTTTTAATTAGTAGTACCTGTCAAAGGGTTTAGTGGTTTTACGAAACTCATTAGGAATCAATCAGGAGTGTGATATGGCTTCCAAACCAGATGATGACTCTTTAGGGCATGTTTGTGGAAGTATAGTGATCTGAAAACATCAAAGCAGGTAGCTAGGGTCAGACCACATTGTGCTGGTATTCTGATCATTCTAAGAGCTGTCTTTCAGGAGGGACTTTGGCAAGTTGTTTGTATAGGTCAGACTAGGTATAATAGAGGTCTAGGTATAATAGAGGTGGTAAGAGAATCAGAAATCTTACTATATAGGATAGGTAGAAGGAAGTACACAGTAATTGTTGAAGGAATAGACTTAGGAGGGATGGAATAGTTTTAAAACATTTGAAAGGCTATTATATAAGAATACAGAGTTTGGTATATGTATGAAGGAGCATATTGTTTTTCTTGTTCACTTGCTTTTTTAAACCTGACATTAATTACAATGATTATGTCTTTCACATTTATTTAAGTATAAAGGTGGTAAAGTCCTCAGTATAAGGGGTATAATATTGTTTCTAGATGTATTACACATTTGATTCAGGTCACATCTTTGTGTACATAATTGTGAATTTTATTACATTGCTGGCATTTCATTTTTTAAAATAATACATGAAGAAATTCAGAGAAAACATCTTGAAGAATTTAACTTGAAGATACATGTCTATTTTTAAAAAATTACTTAAGAATGTTATATGCTTTGTGATTTATTTTAAATTGGCTTTCTTACTCAAATTAGGGTTTTCAAAAGAGGAACTGACTTGGCTTCAGAGCCTTCGAGGAGTGCCTCATGTCATCCAGACGCAGCTTTCCCCTGTGCTGCTTTACCTCACTGACTTGGATCAGTTTTTACACCATTGGGACGTAACAGAGGTAATGGTCCATTTGAAAAGGCATGCGAGATTGTTAGAATTCAGTTCATCAGCCACCAGTAGTTACTATGTGTTAGCATTGCCTTGTGTAAGATATTTTTAGAGATTTAGAGTAGTATAAAACACAGTCCCTGTTCTGAAAGTGCATGTGATCCTTGGACAGGTGATGTAGATTTCTAAAAGAAGAGTGTTCGTAAAAGTTATGCCACTAGAATAGAATAAATTAGCTGTTTGAATGATAGAGACACATTTATTTTCTTTTTGCTAGTATAGGGTAAAAGGATAAATCCATTTATAGAAAAGAGGAAAGGCTTCATGGAAAAGGAAGAATTTTATGTAGATATTGAAGGATGAGTAAGAGTTAAGTAGGATTTTGTATCCTTGAAGGTGTTGTGTTTTTCTGAACAGAAAAAATTATTTGGAAGTTCCTTTGGTTTTAAAGAATTAGTATGTAGTTTATCAAAGTTACATTTTAAACCCCAAATTTCCCTTAAATTTCAAAGTTCGGCTTAACAAATCTTTTTAGATAAATATAGTAAGTTTAGGCAATCATTTTAAAAGGAGACTTTATATTTTATCTCTTTTACAAACATATTTAAAACTTTAAAAAACAGTTTAAATAACTTAATATAACTATTTGGTAAATAGTTCGGTTTTCAGACAAACCTTCACAAATGTTATGGTAAATCTTAAAACACTTAATAAACTTACAAGCATGGTACATCTTAATATCTTAAGTTTCAGTACTGTTTGTAGTGAAATTCAAATTAAAACTGCAAATCTAGGTTAGCTGTTAATAGTGTTTTAAATTGGAATTATAGGGCTGATCTTTTACGCTAATGGTCAGAATTGTTTTTTGTTACAAATATATAAATATGTAAAAGCATCATAAATACTAGTACTAAGGATTTGAGTCTGTAAGATATTTATGTTAGTTAATTTCTTTTATTTCTTCAGTTTCTTTCCTTGCATTGAAAGGTACTTGCCCAGTAGGATTGCAGTTGTGTCATCCCAAATAATGTTGGTTGGAACCTTTCTTGCAAATTCTGAGGTTGTGTTCTGTGCTAGCTAACTTTTTTTTTTTTCATGGTTCATAAGGTTTTTGGTTAGGGCACTGACTGTATATTGTTTTCTTAAAACTCGTAATAGCTAGGCCGTAGCCTTTCAAGCAAAAAATAACCTTTGTCATTGTTCTCAACAGGGTAGTCTCTAGAACTTAAATCTGTTTTATTGCTATACCAATTGATTTCATTCAGCTGATCTATTTACTACTTCTTTCATTCTTTTCCAGAATAATCTTTACGATCTTCCTGTATCTTAGGGCTACACCTTTTGTAGACATTTAACATATTTCTCTCATGGTTTTATTTGATCACAATACTTAGGTCATGCCAGGGACACTTTGTTCTCTTTATTACCTGGTGCCCAGCTATGTTCATATATCGGCTTTCAAAAAATAGTGGATTTTAAACAGTGAAAACTAATGAGTTAGGTAACCAACTTGCATATTTAATATCTGGCATTTTATCTTAATCCATAGTACATGAAGAGATTTAGGCCTTGCATACTATTAGATTGGAAGGATTGGTTTTAACGTATTAGTAGTTGTTTTATAAGATTGTTTCTAATGTTTTTAAAGTACATCATTATGGACTGGGGAAAGCATGGTATGGGGATTGATTAGTGGGCCCCAGATTCCAGATCTAGACTTGTTAAGTGTCTAGTTTGATAACTTGGACAACTCCAATAATCTTTCTCTGACAATTTTAGTTTTTCACAATCACATCTTCTGTGTAAAGACACAGATGTCATGAAAATGTGATCGGTTATATTTTTGAGTGTACATTGGCAAGTACATGTATTAAACTTCAAGGATGCTGTCTTTGAAATGTTAAGACATAAATTAGGAAAAATCTGAAAGTTTCATTGTTAGTTTTTGAAGTTAAGATTCCAGTTCTGTTTTGGATAAAATTTGCCATTAAGTTGGCCTTTTCATATGAAATTATTTGAAATATATGTAGTTTTTGACAGCCTTAGTGTAAAAATTGATTTTTTACTATTATTCCATTTGAAAAAGTTAGTCGTCCATGGAGTGGGTTTGCTTAGTTGTTTTATCTGCTTAGTCTGAAGTGTTGTTTTTTTTTAAATCGGACCTTTTTATTCTGAGTAGATTTTCTTCACAGTATAATTTATTTATTTTTCTACTTAATACATTTAAGAATTTTATTTATATATGGCAGTACGAGGTCTTTGTTGCCATGTACAGGCTTTCTCCAGTTGCAGCAAGTGGGGATTACTCTTTGGGGCTACTTTAGTTGTGGAGTGCAGGCTTCTCACTGGGGTGGCTTCTGTTGTTGCAGAGCATGGGCTCTAGGGCTTCATTAGTTCTGGCACGCAGGCTTAGTTGCCCTGTGGAATCTTCCCAGACCAGGAATTGAACCTGTGTCCTCTACATTGATGGTAGATTCTTAACCACTGGCCCACAAGGAAGGTCCCACAAAGTACAATTTAGAAGAATAGAAGGATAGTAGTAAAAGTGTTCTTCCATTCCCTGTCTCCCAGCCATCCATTTCCCTTCCTTAGTTTCTAAATGTATTCTTTTGGATAACTTCTGTGTCTTCACAAATGATTATATGTACACTTTTGGCTTCTCCTTTTATACAAATAACATACTCTGATTTGGACCTTGCAGTTTTCACTTAGTATCTTCGTGATCATTTCCTCCAAACACTGAAGGAAGAATTGTATGATTTTGATATTAATGATGGAAATAGTAGTTAAAAGGGAAAGATCACAAAGGGAAAAGGAATCTTTGGACAGAGATATCATTCCCAAATGGAAGTGTCTTTTCCAGAGCCAGTGGAAGGTTTACAGTTAATTTTAATTGTCATTTATAAAATATTGAGTGGTTTGAAAAGACTACTTTTTAACTAAATTCTGAAGAATAATAATAAAACATTAAGAAATAGAACATTTTTCTTTGTTTTTGAAACCTCTTATTTTATTAACAGTTTTATGTGTATGACATTTCTATATAGAATTAGGTAGAAAATACTTCAGTGTAGAAATTAAACATACAAAATCTTTTTAAGAAAAGTAAAGTTTTATATTTTTTTTAAACTCTTAATTTCTACACTAGCAAATTGTCATGCCTGTTCTGGAATCGTGTACTGTGAGGTCAGGATTCTGAGGTATGCAAGTTTCAGTTAACACTGTAGTTGCAAAAGTGAAGACTACCTATGTATATGTATGTTTGTGTGTCTCTTGTGTTTGTATTTTTGTTTACTTTTATTTTGAAACAATTTCAGACTTAGAGAAAAATTACAACTGCAGTACAAAGAACTTCTGTTTTCTTAAACTATTTGACAAAATGCCCATAGGCCATACTGTAGCATACAAGTAGACCTTGTTTTATTGTACTTGCAGATTCAGTTTTTACAAACTGAAGTTTTGTGGCAGCGCTGCATTGAGGATATCTGTCATCTTTCCAGTAGCATTGGTACACTTTGTGTCTCTGTGTCACAGTTGGGTAATTCTTGCAGTATTTCACACTTTTTCATTGTTATTTCTTACAGTGAACTGTGATTGGTGATCTTTGATAATACTGTTGTAATTGTTTCAGGGTTTGTAATTAATTGTCGTCATGAACTGTGCCCACATGAGATAGTGCAGTGAACTTAGTAAAATATGTTTGTTCTGACTGCCCCACCAGCCAGCCATTCCCCATCTCTCTCCTTCTCCTCAGGTCTCCCTATTCCCTGAGACTCAACAATATTGAAGTTAGGGCAGTTAATAACCCTGCAGTGGCCTCTGTGAGCGTGTGTGTGTTAGTCGCTCAGTTGTATCCAACTCTTTGCGATCCTATGGACTGTAGCTCACCAGGCTCCTCTGTCCATGGAATTCTCCAGGTAAGAATACTGGAGTGGGTTGCCATTTCCCTCCCTGGGGGATCTTCCTGACCCAGGGATCAAACCCCAGTCTACTGCATTGCAGGCAGATTCTTTACCATCTGAGCCACCAGGTGTTCAAGTGAAAGGAAGAGTTGCTTATCCCTTACTTTAAATCAAAAGCTAGAAATGATTATTAACTTAGTGAGGAAAGCATATTGATAACAAAGATAGGCTGAAAACTAGACCTCTGTACTGGTTAGCCAAGTTGTGCATGCAAAAGAAAAGTTCTTGAAACTAAAAGTGTTATTCCATGAACACAGGAATAATAAGAAAGTGAAACAACCTTATTGATGACATGGAAAAAGTTTGAATGATCTGGATAGAAGATCAAACCACCACAGCATTCCCTTAAGCCAAAGCCAAATCTCGAGCAAAACCTTGATGATGATTTAGTCAGTAAGTCATGTCCAACTCTTCGCCACCCCATGGACTGTGGCCCACCAGGCTCCT
This sequence comes from Moschus berezovskii, assembly GCF_049115385.1. Classification (NCBI taxonomy): domain Eukaryota; kingdom Metazoa; phylum Chordata; class Mammalia; order Artiodactyla; family Moschidae; genus Moschus; species Moschus berezovskii. The sequence goes on along the minus strand of NC_142466.1, from coordinate 72,663,410 downwards.
CTGTTTGTGGAATTCTCCAGGAATTCTTCTCCAAGAATACTGGGAGTGGTTGCCATTTCCTTCTCCAGGGGATTTTCCTGACCCAGGGATTGAACCTGGGTCTCCCGCATTGCGGGCAGATTTTCCAACTGAGCTACAAGGGAAGCCCTAAAACTCTAATAAAAGTCTCTTCAATTCTCTGAAGGCTGAGAGAGGTGAGGAAGCTGCAGAAGAGTTTGAAGGTAGCAGAAACTGTTTCATGAGGCTTAAGGGAAGAAGCCGTCTCCATGACATGAAAGTGTAAGGTGAAATAGCTGAGAAGTTTCAGCAAATTATCCAGAAGATCCAGCTAAGATGATTATTGAAATAGTGGCTACACTAAATAACACTTTCAATATAGGCAAAACAGCTTTATACTGGAAGATGATGCCATCTAGGACTTGTCTTAGCTAGAGAGAAGTGAGTGCTAGGTTTCAAAGCTTCAGAGGACAGGTTGACTCTTGTTAGGGGCTGATGCAGTTGGTGACGTAAGTTGAAGCCAGTGCTCGTTTACCATTCTGAAAATTCTAGGACCCTTAAGAATTATGCTAAGTTTACTCTGCCTGTGCCCTACAAAGGAAAAAGCCTGGATGACGGTACACCATGGTTTACTGATTATTTTAAGCCCACTGTTGATATCTTCTGCACAGAAGAAAAGCTTCCTTTCAAAATATTACTACTCATTGACAAAACACTGGTCATCCTGGAACCCTGATGGAGATACACAATGAGATTAATGTTTTTTTCATGCTTGCTAGCACAGCATCCATTCTCCAGTCCATGGATCAAGGAATAATTTAGACCTTTCAAGTTTTATTATTTAAGAAATACATTTTCTAAAGCTAATAGCTGCCATAATTAGAGATTCTTCTGATGGATCAGAGCAAAGTAAATTGGAAACTTTCTGGAAAAGAGTTCACCTTGTAGATGCCATTGAGATCATTTGTGATTCATAGCAAGAGGTCAAAATATCGATATTAACATGAGTTTGGAAGCAGTTCATTACAGCCTTCATGAGGAGTTCAAGACTTCAGTGGAGGAAGTAACTGCAGATGTGGAAATAGCAAGAGAACTAGAATTAGAAATGGAGCTTGAAGATGTGACTGAATTGCAGATATCTCATGATAAAACTGAACGGATAAAAGAGTTGCTTCTAATGAATGAGCAAAGAATGAGGAAATGAATCTACTCCTGGTAAAGATGTTGTGAAGATTGTTGAAATGACAGCAAAGGATTTAGAATAGTACATAGACTTTGCTGATAAAGCAGTGTCATTCATTGACCCTGACATTTTTGAAGAATCAGTTCAGTCACTCAGTCGTGTTCGACTTTTTGCGAACCCACGGACTGCAGCACGCCAGGCCTCCCTGTCCATCACCAACTCCCAGAGTTGACTCAAACTCATGTCCATTGAGTTGGTGATGCCATCCATCCTCTGTCATCCCCTTCTCCCCCCACTTTCAGTCTTTCCCAGCATCAGGGAAATGAGTCAGTTCTTCACATCAGGTGGCCAAAGTATTGGAGTTTCAGCTTCAACATCAGTCCTTCCAATGAACATTCAGGACTGATCTCCTTTAGGATGGACGGTTGGATCTCCTTGCAGTCCAAGGGACTCTCAAGAGTCTTCTCCAAAACCACAGTTCAAAAGCATCAGTTCTTCAGCGCTCAGCTTTCTTTATAGTCCAGCTCTCACATCCATACATGACTACTGGAAAAACCACAGCCTTGACTAGACGGATGTTTGTTGGCAAAGTAATGCCTCTGCTTTTTAATATGTTGTCTAGGTTGGTCATAACTTCTCTTCTAAAGAGTAAGCATCTTTTTTGCAGGACAGTTATTTTGTAAAATTTCTCTCAATTCAGGTTTATTTCTGCATGGTTAAATCAGGTTATACAAATGTGGAAGGAATATGACACAAGTGATGCTATGGGTTTCTGATTGCAGCTTGTCAGATGGTGCAGGGTTTTGATTTGTCCCATTAGATATTCGCTTTGCCCACTTGAGTAAGTGGTATCTGGTCACCTTCTCCACTCTATTTTGTCCCCTTTAGTAATATTTTATGATGTTTTGAAACTGTAAATATAATTTCTTTTTGGTCTTCTCTTTTATTCATTTATTTATTTTTGTTAGTATGGTTTCTTATATTTTCCAGTGGGTTAAAATTCTTTACTATCTTCATTAATTTTGATATTCATGTTTGCCATGGTCACCTCCTGGAAGCAAACGTCTATGTTCTTTTGACATGTCCTCATGTTTCTCTGAGTGCTGTTGACCTTGAACAACACAGGTGTGAACTGTGCAGGCCCACTTACATGCAGATTTATCTCAGTAGTAAATACTACATTACTCCATGGACCCATGGTTGAATCTGCAGATACGAACAACCTTAGATGTGGAGGGCCCATTATTAAGTTACGTGCAGATTTTCAACTGCACAGAGGGTCTGTGCCTCTGATCCCCTCCCGATGTTGTTCAGGGGTTAGCTATACTACCTTTATTGTATCGCAGATTGTTTCAGATTCATGTTGTATTTTCCCTGTCCCAGCCTAGCAATCAGGTATTTCTTTAAGAAGCCCAGTTTTCCCTTAGGTGGAGAATGGATTTTAGGAAACAATTCTGGACTCTTATAAGTGTGTTCATTGCTGTTTGATGTTGCTGTTCCCAGACCTTATCAGTGAACAGAAATTAGGAATTCAACACTATGGGGTTCATTCTGGTTTTCTCCTTTCCCTCTTGTACCTGCTTTTTCTGATGGTGAGAAACCCGACTTCCATTTTCTTAATATATTCACCTACTTGGTCACTTCCTCTGTCTGTGATTGTCTCCTTTCGGTGCCACCCTTTTCCCCTGTGGGCATCTTTCTTATCCCATTTGAACTCCAATTCTTGGGGACAGAGCACCTGTATTTGTTAACAGATAACTGACTCTGGGCCACTGAAGCTCTCCATTGACTCTAGTGCTGACGTCTAGCTTGGCCTCACACAGTAGCTTTAGAACTGATTCATTCAGGAGGGGAGGGGAAGCAGAAGGGAAAAAGGAGGGGATTGAATGATCATTTATTATTGAATGGTTCTTTCACATGTGATTTATGTTTTATGAATGATGATCTTCACTGTGCTCATTTTGAAGAAGGAAGATGGCATTGAAAATATCGCGGTTACATTGTTACCTACAGGTTTAAAAGAGAAGACAATTGTCCTTTGAAAACTCTGGGTAGTATCACTCTGCAAGAGGTTTTATAGAGACATAATGCAGATACTGTTGAATTTTGAGGATTGACAGTTCTCTTGAATTTATCTTGACTATTCCTTCTCTTCCTGGAGTCATATTCTTCTTTCCACTAGCCTTATCTTTGTCTCCCCATGCGATTTTTCTACATACTTCATTTTGGTACTGCATTCCATCAGCTTCTGGAGTTGTGATTATCTGAAGGACTTGATGCTGTCATTCTGCTTCTTGTTTTCTTAAGATCTTAGAAAATTAAAAATACTAGAGATTTTATTCCCATCTCATTCATATATTTCTTTCTTATAGACTGTTCTTTTACCTTTAGGGAATAAGAGGCAGCATAATTTGCACATGGTATTTTTATTTTCTGGATCATGTTTTTTTCAATGATGTATTTTTCCACCAAATGGGAGAAAGGCTTTTGTCAGCTCTTTGTTTACATCACTGAGACCTCCCTATTGTAGCACTTATTTAATGGGAATGTAGGCTCTACCTTGGTTGATTGTAAGCTACCCGAGGGCTGTGAGATGGAAGTTTCTCATTCTTTCACTCCTGTGCGTAGCGCCTGTTAAGACTAGCTCAGTTTGTGTGGTAGTCACTCAGTCGTGTCCAACTCTTTGTGACCCCAATTTGGTAGCTTGTCAGACTCTTCTGTCCTTGGAATTCTCCAGGCAAGAATACCAGAGTGAGTTGCCATTTCCTTCTCCACAGTGCTCAGTAAGTATTTAATAAATGAATTATTTGGAAAATTAGCCCATATATATGAGGATTGATTGATGTTTGCATCTTTAGAGTCACTTCTTGTTGAGTTTTTTTAATATGTAGAGCAAGTAGGTTAAAAAAAAAAACTATTGGACTTGTTTCTGACCTACAATGTTCTGATTTGGTACTGGTTTTCTCTTTTCTGACAGACAGTTTGTCACAATTTATTGGTTGTCCCTGTCCGAAGCCAAAGCTTTGACGTCCTGCAGAGTGCCATCAGTAAGCATTTGGTAAATATACTTACAATTTTTTTCTGTTACACAAAAAGCATAGAGATTCACTGGTTAAGATTTGGTTTGCCATAATCAGGGAGAGAGTGAGTGTCTAGAAATCTAAGCTTAATAATTTCATGGCCTCTCATCTGTGGTGAGAACTGAGAAATCTTGGTTTGTTTGCTAATTAATTCTATGACCTTAGGGAAATTCCCCACTTTTCCCAGGACCTTACTCTCTACATATGAGTAATGAAAGACCTTAAAGTGATACCTTGGGTCTTTCTGACTTGAGATGCTTTCATGAACGTGTGCTAGTGTCATACCTAGAAGCGGTGAGGTGTGGAGAGGGCTGTCACCTCACAGGCTTAAGGCCTGGTCACTGGAAACAGTGAGCTTAGCCATGAAACTTACTTGTCTTTTGGCCTATCGGTGTCTCTTGTTCCCATTGATATTGAATTCTTATTAGGTATGCCTGGGTTTTGCTTTTAACTTCCTCCAACCTTTACACTAATGATATATTACAGTGCAAGGGAGAGCCCCCAAGGTTTTCTTCAAGGGACTGTCACTTGTTTGGATAATTTTATAGGCACATGCGTACCCCCTTTTCTTTACTTCCCTCAAGTTGGAAGGCTACCACTTTGAATTCTCAGTACCCTTTTCTTCCTGCTATTAAACTTCCAATTCATATACATTGTATCTCCAAAGATCCCCATCATTTTTTTTTTTAGCTTCCACTCTAGAAATGTATGCCCGCCTTTGATTACATTCACTGTTCCAAGATCAGCATTCCAGTCAGTCTTGGTCACTTTCTTCAGACAACCTGGTAGAAAGATTAAGACCTCAGAGCCTACAGACTATGATTACTCAACAGTTGCTTGCAGGAGATTTTAACTATGTATACTTAGAGTTACAAGTTAGAGTCCACCTTAATGACTGTTAATACAGTAGAGTCCAGGTGAGCTATGTACCACGATGTCCCCTGTCTGGGTCTGGGGCAGTGAGGCAGTCAAGAGTAAGTATAGTAGTACCTTACTCCAGTGCAGATGGTTTTCTTTGGTTATGTCTGAATGACCAGTCAAATCAAAGCGCAGGGGAAGGATAATTGTAAAATGAACTCTGGTTTGTGCGTTTAATTTCCTGGGATGGGGGTGGTGCCAGATTAGCATTTTCAGTCTGAATACTCAGGATCATGTAAATGTGATAGTTGGTATCAAAATTTTCTTTGGATGCATGAAATAATCCTTTTAAATAATATTTCTGGTCAACAGAAATTGTAACATGTAGAAAATTTAAGAGACTTTGTCTTGAAGAGGGTGTGGGGGATTGAATTGATAGTATTTCTTGAGTTTAAATATTTTCAAAGTCATTTCAGGTAGTAGTTAAGTTGTCAGAGGAAAACAGGACCTTAAGATGTGGTAGGTGGCATGGCATGTATTGTGGTTATACTAATTTCCACCAGTAGTAGTGTAGTCATTAAGTCATCTCCAACTGTGTGACCCCATGGACTGTAGCCTGCCAGGCTCCTGTGTCCATGGGATTCTCCAGCAAGGATATTGGAGTAGGTTGCCATTCCCTTCTCCAGGGGGTCTTCCCAAACACAGGGATTAAACCTGGGTCTTTCACATTGCAGGCAGATTCTTTACCATCTGAGCCACCAGTAGTGATGGGAGGTTAACTGTCCAGGTGATGGTATTTGTTTTTTTATTCTGGGGAGAAGGTCTGTTGTGAAGAGGTCATTAACCTCATTTTTCTCTGCCTAGGTTGGATTGACTGTAATTCCTGACAGCACGGCTGGCTGTGTTTTGGGTGTTATCTGTAAGCTCCTGGATCATACGTGTGTACTTAGTGAAACTCTACTGCCGTTTCTGGCTTCTTGTTGCTACAGTCTTCTTTATTTTCTGCTTACTTTAGAGAAAGGAGAAGCAGAACATCTAAGAAAAAGGTAACCGTTTTGTACTCTTAAACTTTTAATTTTTTTCCAGCTTGTTCAACTCCTTTCAGTCAGTCAGTCCATAAAAGATATTTCCAAAATCTAATTTTTTCTTAGAGTTTGTGGATCCCTAGCTACCTGCTTCTTTGTTTTTTTGTGAATCCCCTATGTGATGTGGTATAGCAGTCTTAGTTTTTGTTTTTTCTTGTAAGCTACAAATTTAAAAAGTTAGATGGTATTATAGAGTTTCTTGGGAGCTTTCCTAAACTTTGCTATAGATCTGGCAAGAAAAAAATTCTAGAAGGATGGACTTATTAATACTAGCTTTTGTATTTTGTTTGGGCTTCATTAGAACTAGCCAGAGTCAAATTTTAAATTCATGGGTTTAGGAAATTGTTCTAAGATGTTGGTGTTTTTAATTATTACTTTTGGTCCTATATAATTTTTAGGATAGTACGGAAGATTTCACTTTCATTTTCAAAAGTGTTCTCATGCTTATGTTCTTTTCGGTATGCTGTTTACAGTTCATTGCAAGAAGGTTTTTAAACAGTCTTAAGAGATGAGCACATATAAGAAAATAATCATTCTGTCACATTTTGACATTTGCCTTTCACGTCTTTTTTGAGCTTTTAAGTGTCATAGAAATATGTCATACATATGATCGTATAAAACATTTAAAGCGTTTAAAGAGTATAAGTTGAACATCCGTTTAGCCAAGTTCCAGATTTAGGAGTAGAACATCGTCAGCGTGCACTCTATCCGTGTCCTTTCCAGTTACATTTCTCTTTTACACCTCCAGAGATCACATCTGTGTTAGTCACTTTGCTGCCTTTTTATTTAAAAATTTTATGTGCAGTTATAAACAGTTCACATTTTTGTTTTGCATGTTTTAAGAGTTTGATATAAAAGGAATCATAGTGTATTTTTTGTGACTAGATTTTCATCATCATTGTGAGAGTTACTCATGTTGATTTAAGGATGTAATTAATTTTGTTTCTCTATACCAGGAGTCAGCAAACTTCTTTCTATGTAAAGAGTCAGATGGTGAATATTTTAGGTTTTTCAAACCATAAAGTCTTGTCAGAACTACTCAGCACTTCCTGATCCTATGAAAGCAGCATCAGATGATACATCAATGAATAGGTGTGACTGTGTTCCAATAAAATCTTATTTACAAATACAGGCTGCAAGCAGGATTGGCGGTGGTCTGGTACCCTTGCTCTGTAGTATTCCATTTTATGAATGTACTATAACTTACTGATTGGGATTTTTCCCACAAAGTGTTGTGTGTATTTAAGACTTGGTAGATTTCACTGTTAATATCCTGTAAAATTTACACATAAATAAATAGATCTGATGGTACTTTTCTTACACATCATCAAACTTTAGGTCTCATAGCCCAAGAAAAGCCTTTGTAAATAGCAAGGAACTTCTCAGGGTTATAAAAATTTTATAATGAGCATCTGCATTTATGAAATAGGTATTTTGCTATTTGTTATTTCCTGTCACTTGAAATATAGGCCCTTTGTGATACACTTATGTTTCAGAGGTCTTCTTAATTTCTTGTAGAACATTCTGCTTTGATTGTGTGTGGTTGGACTGAACAAAATTCATTTTGCCTGTTTAAAACTTCTGTTTTAAAAGTGTTTTGTGCGGGGTATTGGAAAGTTTGATACTACCAGGACCATATGCATCTCCGCATGACATTACTCAGGCACAAGAAAGAGTTGGCATCCAGAGCCTTAGGTACTTAAGTTTCCCCTTTGGGCTGCACCTACCCTCCTACACAAGGAAATTGTGAGATTACAGATAAATAATGAGAGTGCCAGTCAAACTGGTGGGAACTTTTGATTTCACAAGTGCTAACCAAAATATCAGGCTCGACCAATTGAGGTATTCAAAACTGTAGCCACGATACAATGAAGAAACTGTTGTATTGTTTCCTGGACTCTTAATAAATGAAAGATCTGCTGTTCAACTGAGCCCTCTTGTCTCGTAGATAGTAGTCTGTTCTTTTCTATGGTTTTTGACTCTTCTCTTTGTTGTCTTGAAAGTCAGGTTATATCCTAGTGTCAGTTCAGTCGCTCATTCGTGTCCGACTCTTTGCGACCCCATGAATCACAGCACGCCAGGCCTCCCTGTCCATCACCAACTCCCGGAGTTCACTCAAACTCATGTCCATCAAGTCGGTGATGCCATCCAGCCATCTCATTCTGTGTCGTCCCCTTCTCCTCCTGCCCCCAATGCCTCCCAGCATCAGTCTTTTCCAGTGAGGCAACTTGTGTAGGTTTGTTTATTATTTACCCTGCTTGAGACTTAACTTCACTCCTTTAATCTGAAGACAGTGTTTGTTTTTTTTTTCAGGTATGGGAAGTACCGTTTTTACCTCTATTATCTTACCCACTGTTTCTGTTCTCTCCTGAAAACTCCTTTTAAACATAGGGAGCATCTGATTCTGTCCTCTCTTAACATCTTCCATTTCGCTAATTCTTTAACCCTTCTGTTTTTGTCAGCTGTTGTTTTTTCTTTGATCCGTTTTGAGTTTTTACTTGGCTCTTTGTCATTCTTGCTTATTCTTCATTCATTGGTGTTAAATTTCTTGTCAGTTTGTTTCGTTCGCTGTTTCTCTGGTGTGGGAATTCTCCCGTGTTTGGGGGAGCAGGTCAGGCTTTAGAAATTGTCTTTCGTGGGGATGAAGAAACAGCCTCATGTTTGGGGTTGTATAACTTTCTCTGAATTCATCTGTTGTGAGAGTCTCTGGAGACCTCCCTATGGGCAGTTTCACATTTGCCTTTTCCTGGCTTCCAGCTGTTTGCAGGGAGCCCAGTTCTAGCCCCTGACCTAAACCTGGGGCTGAAGCCTTATCTTCCAACGCTGTTGGCTGTTGAAAACAAGTCCTAAAATCCCACATCCAGTTCTGTGCCCCTGTGTATCTATAGGAGTTCTGTCAGTTTCTGGCACCTAGAGAGTTCACCATTCTAGCTTTTGAGCTTAGCTGTATTTTATTAAGTATATTATCCATATTTCTCTGTGTTTAGGGAGTGGAGGATTGGTTGATATTATCTGACAAGAATATATCAGAATTTTGCAGTTAGTGGCAAAAATTATATATGAAATATGAAAATTATATATGAAATATTGGACTTTCATCAGTTCCTTTAGAGTGGTTTAGAACCATTGTTCTCTGTTGAGCTAAAATATCAACTTCATTGGTCCTGGTTCTGTCCTTTAAATAATTTATAGTTAAGTACTTTTATACATGACAACTCTTAGAAAAACCTAAGACTGACTCTTTAAATGGTATTGCTTCCATCGTTTGTGGTTCCCCAGGTCACATCTTCTTTCTGACCTGACAGTTTTCTTGTGGTGTGTGAAGGTGAAATTCTAAACCACTCATCCCTTTAGTATACTTAATTTGGTATGATGTAGAATCCATGAGTCCTTTTTAGAAGTTTTGATCTACAGTTATTTGAAATTCACTCAAGTTCAAGTAGAAAATGAATATATTGGATCATTACAGTAGTGACTTGTTTTTTGAAAAAAACAAACCCCCCAAAACTCCAAAGGGTAGGAATTGTGCGGGTAGGAATTTGAAACCCAGGAAGGAACAAAGTGGCTTTCTCTAGTCTTTTCCCTTCTAGATTGTGTAGCTATCATCTCTGTGCCTTTGCCTCATCGTTAACTGTGTCTTTCAGTCTGACTTTGTCTTCTTGCACACGGCTGTCCTGACCTAGCTGTGCATGAGTCCACAGGCTGATTAAAGTCTCCAGTAAGAGGATCTGGTTGCCTTAGGATGGATTCAGTATCCACCTCTGATTCAGTTGCTGTATGTGAACTTGGGAGGGAGGTCAGATGGTGAAAGGTTTGCTGCTTCTGTGTCTAGAGGTAGTCAGGTTTTCTTAGAAAGTCTTGGGACTGGGATGGTTATGCACTTTTGAAACTGTAACAGACTAAGATCAGAGCCTTTAGCAGCCAGTGGACTTTTCCTCCATTTAATTGATACTTTTCTAGACTGTGGTTAGACCATTTACTGCTCTCATAAAATATTTCTGTTCCTGTTCTATAAAGTTACCAAAAGAATGATGCTCACTGAAATCTGGATTTACTATCTCTGCTCCATGATTGTTCACTGACTGCCTGTTTTCTCAGATCCCTTTTGGTTCCTTGTGAGCACATATTTCTCTGCAAATTTGCCCTATTCTAAGACATTGAAGAAGGTCAGAATCCAGGTCAGAGGCTTAGAGTTTCATGAGGTTCTTTTCTTTCTCTTTTCAGTTCAGTTCAGTCGCTCAGTTGTGTCTGACTCTTTGCGACCCCATGAATTGCAGCACGCCAGACCTCCTTGTCCATCACCAACTCCCAAAGTTCATCCAAACTCATGTCCATCGAGTCGGTGATGCCATCCAGCCATCTTATCCTCTGTCGTCCCCTTCTCCTCCTGCCCCCAATCTCTCCCAGCATCAGGGTCTTTTCCAATGAGTCACCTCTTCGCGTGAGGTGGCCAAAGTATTGGAGTTTCAGCTTTAGCATCAGTCCTTCCAATGGACACCCAGGACTGATCTCCTTTAGGATGGACTGGTTGGACCTCCTTGCAGTCCAAGGGACTCTCAAGAGTCTTCTCCAACACCACAGTTCAAAAGCATCAATTCTTTCTTTTTTACCAGTGGGATATTCTTTCCCCTTTGACCATTGGTATTGTACAACAGTTGAATAATGTTCACTGGTAGAGAATAATATGTATGTACAGGTCTTTCTGTTCTCTGGTGAATTTTGTGTTAAATATGATCACTAGGGCTTCAATAATGTCTTGCCCAGGAAAATGCTGCTTGCTAGGCTTTCTGAAACCCCTAAAATAGGGAAAGGCAGCTAATTCTTCACTGCATTTTCTTACTGAGCTCTCATGAAACTCAGTTCTTACTAGTCTTGATTTGTGGGGTTTTATCAGAAAACACTGTTTCTCATTAAAAGGACATTATTCAGTCTTGGGAGGTATGGAAAGGGACCCTCTCCTGTATGTGTCCATTCACTGATGTGTTTCTTTGTTTTGCAGGGACAAGCTCTGGGGGGTCTGTGTCTCTGTCCTGGTTCTCTTGCCTCGAGTCCTCAGGTTGATGCTGCAGAGCCTGCGGGTGAACAGAGCTGGGCCTGAGGAGCTGCCTGTAGTGGGCCAGCTGCTCCGACTGTTGCTGCAGCACGCACCCCTCAGGACTCACATGTTGACCAACGCCATCTTGGTGCAGCAGATCATCAAGAATATCACAGTAAGAAGCACAAACAGGGCCAGCTACTGCTTGTACTAGATTCATGGGCACAGAGGCGGTTGTGGGAGGCCAGGGCTCCTGCACCTTGACAGATTCCTGGGATTAAGCCCAGTGTGGTGGTTTCTTAAGACTTCCCCTGGCATCTGGTAACTTTCACTGATTTCCAGAATCAGTACTGAAAGCCTTAAAATACTCGAACTAAATTAAGGTGGCAGGCAGCTTAGTTGGAAAAGGTACAGGCATCAGAGTCAGTCCTACCTGGATTGTGATACAGATTCTATTGATTGACTATGGTGATTTGGCAAGTTTTCTTTTTTTTAAACCTATGTGAGCTTGTTTTCCTAGCTGTATAAATGGAAATAGTAGAAACTTTGTTGGGTTTTGTTGACCATTGAATGAAATCATCCAAGTAAAGTTTATACTGTAACTGACATTTATTAAGTATGCAACAAATGTTAGCTGTCATTAAGGAAATTTAGTAGGAATAAACTGCAGACCTATTTCTGGTCACTTAGATCACTGGAGAGGGGGAAGAAGCTGGAAGTTGTAGGCTTCAGCTTTGTCTAAAGGTTGGTTCTGTGTTCACCTGGGGCAGACAGCTCTGTTTCTTAAGGATTCATTTGGGTGTTTTGGTTTGGAGAGTTGAAATGAGGTTTTTTGATTGGAGGAAGTTATTAATTGGTATATGTATTAATACTTCAGAGTCATGGAGCTTATACATGCATAAACATAGAATGTATTCTGAATCTCATCAGTAATGGAAGACGAAGCAGAATTCAGAAATAGAAGGAAGTCAAGAATTTGGAGAATCAGCCCATCTGTATAAGAATGACAAATTGAGTCCTGTAGAATTATTATTCTCAGTTGATGTTAATGCAGAGATCATGAGATTCTAGAATGCAAAAGGGCAGAAATAGAGAGTGAGGGGTGGTTCATGGCAATTTCATTAGTGCCTAGCAGAGGTGGGAGGGAAGAGACCCAACAAGAAACTGGTAGCACTTGTGCTTGAGGATGAAACTAGGAGTTTTAACTCCCTGTGGTAATTCCCCAGTAATCGGTTCCCTTTTCAGTGAGATTTACTGTGGTAAAGATCTTGTTTGGGTGTGATAAAAACCATCAGGAAGCAGTTCTGGTACCACTCTCACATTATTCTTGTTGTCTTTGCAGACACTGAAGAGTGGAGGTGTGCAGGAGCAGTGGCTCACAGACTTACATTATTGCTTCAACGTGTATATCACTGGGCATCCCCAGGGTCCCAACGCATTGAGTACAGTATATTGAAAAGGCATTGTAGCACCTCTGTTGGAAACTTTATTCACATCTAATTTTGAAGAGAGACTGATGTAATAAATGTTTGTCATTAAAGCTGAACTTTTAAAGAAGCCGTTTATGAACCTTCCTTTGCACTGAAACAGGAAAATATTGCTTGGGAGTTGCCACTGATGCACAGGCTGGCTTCTTGGACTAGTGTGTGATGTGTGGTTAAGTATATATATCCTCATAGCTAAATATATATAAAATACAGAGCAATAATATGGTACCTTCTGTTATATTCTAAGAAACCAGCTGAATCTTTGTGGCCCCATCTAGGCAAATCTCATTCTGTGCGTTCTCAGTCCAGGTTCATTCAGACAGCAACAAACTAGTTTTTGGTTTGGTTTGGGAGTGGTTACTTCTCACTATGGAGTTGTGTTGTTTACAGAGGATTTCTAGCAGGATTTCAAGACAGTACTCCCATTGTTGTGAATTTTCCTATACCTAAGTGGTGATTGATCTGAGCTGCAAAACTCCTAAAAAGTGATTTTTCTGCTAGTGATTATAATTTTTGTTATCATTTTCACAATAATGATGTAATTAGCCAAGTGTAAAAAAAAAATCCAAGTGTTTAACACTTCATTGTATCCAGTCTCTTACTGTCAGGACAGGGGTGGCAGTAATCTTAAAACAGAAGCAGTCCTGGAAATACTTGTGAGCCTAATATGTCATTGTTTCTGCCTGTCTACATTCCTAGTAGCTTTGCCCTTAAAAGATATGAAGAAGCCCATAATCACTGATTTTATTTAAACCAGATGTTCTTCAAGAGCTGGAATGCATAGTTCGCAGTGCCAGAGGAAATGGCAATTTGACAAGATGGCTTACCTCTGCAGGTCAGGCAGAAAATAGAAGTAGGGGGTTAAGGCCTGAAGTGGCACCCTGCCGACTGAGGCCTTGGTGTTAGGTACAGCCACTGGTGCTCAGCAGAAGGAACACCGTTCACAGACAGGACACGGCAGCAATCTGTGGCTTTCAGAGGCTGACATGGAAACTAAAATGTAGGCCATCAACAGTATACCTAGTACAGTCTTACAATTTCTAAAAGCAAAACACTGGGTCATGACTCTGGCCTAAAAATTATAGCGGGATGTGGTGTCTGTAATGTAGTCCATTGCATTTGATCCCAGAAAAGTAGTGAGCTGAAGGCAGTTGCTGTGGGCCAGGCTCCTCCCCATCTCATTTAGGTTTTTCGGACTGGAGTCAACAAAGCCAGGCTTGCACCAGGTGGCAGGGAGAATCCCAACCCAGCAGCATCGTCAGTGCTCACTTTTGTTAGTTCTACATAGATTCGCTGTTGCTATAACGTCTTCTTTTCCAGTCCTACTGACATGGAGGCAGACGGGCAGTTCTGCACAGGTAGGGACTACCCTGATCCTTTCAGCGCGGGTGAACAATTTACAAAACAGTGCTATGTGAGAGCAGAAAGAAAACATTTCTTTTCAGTTGTTACTACATTTTCAGGCTAATAAGGCTTTGGGATATTAAAGTTGCCTAAAGTGTAAAAGCTAATCAGAGAACTTGAAGTCTGTACTAGCTTTTCGAGCCCCCCTGGCACAGTCTTCCTCCTTAGGCAGTTGAAGCTTTAGTTTGTTTCTTGATGGGTTAGCTGATTGCAGGTTGTAAGAAAAATTCTGTGATCTTCCACTGTTCTCAAGGAGGTGAATACACTGCAAGTTGCTCACTGTTAAATAACAGATAGATACTCAAATTATTAATGCTGAAGGGCAGGGTGGGGAGGAAAAGGGGTTTAGGTTTGGACTATCCATGTGACCCAATAAGGTGATGGCTGGTTTATGGTAGAGACAGGATGACATCAGCCCCTCCTCTCAAAGATACGTGACATCTTTTTAAGGAAGAACCTTTGACTGTGAGGGGGCAGGTGCCTGAGGAGCTAGGACTGGAACGTAGGTCTTCAGTTTCCTTAGGATAACCACTATGATGCTGCTTTCTCTGCATCTCCTCTTAACACGACAGTTAAGACAGGATGCTACAGTTGGAAAACTCGTGGTGCGCTCAACCCTTTCACTTAACAAATGAGGATGCTGAGGCCCCAAAGAGTTAAGAGACCCTTTGGAGGCTGTATTGCTGAATGTTGCTCCTAACTTGCTGTGAAGAAAGGTGAGTAGTTTTTTTAAAAAGTTACAAAGATAATCGTTCTCTTCTGTTTTTATTACTGTTATTCAATAAAGCTGAAGTGAACTGTTTTGGAACTCTGATGTTTTCTGGCTGCTTTGCTATATTTCTGGCTGCTTTGCTGTATGTGAACAAGTATGATAAAGTGATCAGTATTATTTGCTGTATGTAGGTGGGCAGGGATAGTCTGTATTCATACAGGGGGTACCATTTTTACTAAGCCATGGTTATTCCATTCAGTGGAATGGGAATTTTTTAGAGGAAGTTTTTATTTTAATGAGATGGGCCCCCAAATTTGGGACATTTCTCTCTCTCTCTCTCTCTCTCTCTCTCTCTATATATATATATATATATGTTCTCTGATCCATTCCGGTGCTGCTGTTCTTTGTCGGTGTGGGTGGTTTGCAGGTGGGTGAGAAGACTGGGGAGAATGCAATTGTTTGTTTCCTGGATGCATGTAAAGAAACAGTCCAAGGAGTTAGTTTCTTTGGTTTATCCAGCTAACTTTCTATTCCTTTTAAGAGAGAAAAGCACTACTAACATCTCCCCCTGAGCTGAGGGTTAGGAGCCACAATCGTAACTCAGATCTGAGCACCTACAATGTGCCCAACGATGCACTAAAGCTCAGTAAACAGTGAACAAGAGCCAGACATCCTTAACTCGATGGGATTCTCAAAGCAAAAAAAATTAAAACTTTTTGGCTGTGCCTCAAGGAATGTGGGATCTTAGAGCCTTGACCTGGAATGGAACCCACGCCCCCTGCAGTGGTAGTGCAGACTGCCAGGGAAGTCCCTCAAAGCAAAAATTTCTACTCAAGGTAAAGACTAAAACAAACGGCTTGTCTTCCTTGGTTCAGTTGGCCATCTGTGATGCCATGCTTCAGAAACAAATATGTCTGTCCAAGTCATGCCCATTTCATGGAAATTTATAGACATGTATTCTGAATAAAACATGGGCTGCAGCTAACTAGCTTGCTGCTCTGCCCATCAGCCTTATTCACAGGTTAATGATTAATGTGGGTAGGTAGGTGGGCCTCATAAAACCTTTGTCCCCCAAGCTTGGGTTCAGGAAAAGATTCTCTTCCATCTTCATCCATTTTCAAGCCAGTGTAGAATAAACAAGCTGATAATTCATATATAGTTCTAGGAAACTATTGACTATTTTGTTTCTTCTGTCTTTAACTGTGAGTCCTTTAACTTAAAACCTCTTATGCTGTTAAACACCTTCATTTTTAAAGATTTGATAGTCTTGAACTTTCTCAAGAAAGAGTAAAATACCAAAATACCAAAAATGCTACATCTTAAAGTAATTTTATCTAACAGTTGTTTTTGAAACTATTCTTAATTTCACTCAAGATAACTAGAGGGGTGTGTGTGTGTGTGTTTTTTTTTTTTTTTCCTTTCTTTTAAACCTAGAACTATGGGCCTGATTCCTTTGAGTTTCTAATTGCCCTGATCAGCCTGCCTGTGTTACATGAATTGCCCAACTCTTATTAAAGCTTTGGTAGTAATTACTGTCCCCCCATCTCCAGATTTTCCCCCATCAAAAACTAAATGAACATTAAAGTTCATGCTGACAGTCACTGTTCACCTCCCCAGCTGCACCCTGTTCCTGCCGGATGACTGGATCAGGGACTGGGGGGAGCGTGTTGCCATAGCCACCTATGAGAAACATTAGACCTGGCATTAACTACTGACAGCACTGAACTTATCACCCACATTTAATGCTGGCATGAATGGAGGGGCCCTGAGTAAGACACTCTTGTCTTGTGGCTAAAAAGAAAGTTCCCTGAACTGCTCCTATGTGAGTGAAAGTGTGGACAGTTGAACTTGAGCTGGACCTGCTATTAAATACAAATGTCCTCGTGAGGTGGCCCTAAAAGGCAAAAGCCAGAATTTGTAGTAAAAGGATTTCTTCCTATCTTTGAGGAGGAGATGGTGGATCTTAATGGGAAACCAAAACAGAACAAGAACTCCCAGGATATTACTTTGAAGAATAACAGTATCTGTGCTTATCCCTCCTGTATGTGAACAAGTATGGTGAAGTGATCAGTAATAGGTGCCATTTATTATTTCTGCTGGAGGTAATGTTAATAGTTTGGGGTTATAAAAATAACTTGTCTCTTCTGAAGAAGAGATGTTTATTGTGGTGATAATTCCATGAAAGGGGGATGAAAAACATGTAGTCCTGGAATCAGCTGGCCATTGGAACCCCTGGCAGTCTGCTCTAATGTCTCCACCTTTGGGATGAAACAGAAAAGGGAAGTGTTTCTCACATGGCCTCGCCTTTCTGCTTTGCCCATGCAGGGGCTGCCTTACCTGAGTTGAGACCCAGCACAGAGTGGGCTTTTGAAGATCTTGTGGGCTGACGTACCTTTCCTTCTTGAGTACCTGAAATCAACCAACAATTATCTTTTTTTAACCAATGACAGCTGTAGCCTGACCAAGTGCTGAATTTCTTATTGAAGTGAAGGCTTGAGCTTGCAGGTGTCCGCCAACATAAATTAGTTATGATGTGGAGAACCACATAGGTCCAGGGTTAAGTCTGGAGATTTTGCTGCCAGGGCCACAGATCTGTTTGTGAAGGTGCCTTAACTTTTGTTCCCTCCATTGAGGAGCGAGTCAGGCACTTTCCAGAGCTGAAAGGGTTTCGGTATGTAGCAGTTTATTTGCCAAAGAAGCATGTACTGTAGTGCTTGGATCTCGGGTGTTCCCATAGACAGGCAGCTCTGTGCTATCTAAGCGCAGGGAAGGTCAGCATGAGGCAGGCAGGGTCGGCCTGGGCCTGGGATCCTCTAAGGAGAATTTAAGGGGAAAATGGGCAGCAGTCTAGAGAGCTTGTGTGGTGAGGCTTCCATGAGGGAAGCCCAGCAGATGATCTCTGGCAGTAAGGCTCTCTTGGTTGAGATCAGAATGCTTCATGAAACCAATTCCAACCCAGAGTTGCTTCAAGGGAGGCATAAATATGATGAGAATTCTCTTGGTGCCTGGCTGTTTAATAAAGTTCCTACCAAATGGAGGTTTGCCCAATGTAATCAAATCCTGTTTCAAAATCAGGTGACACACTTCGGGGGTGCTACCATAAAGTACACAGGAGGACAGTTACCGTAGATCTGTTTGAGCACTGAGTGCCTGGTGGGCTTGGTGCCTGAGCTGCCCTTGGGTGGACTCTTGGTGGTCTTGCTTACTGCCATGGTCTTTGGGGGCTTCAGTTCCAGTTCCTTCCTCCAAACCTGGAGGATCAAAGCCAGGCACTCTCGGTTCCATCTGTCCATATCTCTGGCTCCAAGCTGCTTCAAGCGCAGGAGGTATGACAGGTGCTTCCTGAGCTGGTAGCTGGGGAGTCAGAAGAGGGCAGAGAATTTAAGGTCATAATACTGAGAAAACCAATGCCCTTGAAGTTCCTAGAAGCTATAGCAATAGTAGTTGCTGAACTCTAGTGAGAATCATTCAAACTCCCATTCCTAATTTCAGTGGCAGTATGTTGTATATTAAAGTTCTGCCCCTGTCCATCAGTATTTCCTGAACTAAGAATCACTGAGATGGGTCCTTGCCAAAGTGAGACAGGCCAATGTGTAAACAAACAAATGAAGTATGAGAAGTACTATGAGAGCTAGGAGCTAGATGGCTGGTGTTTGTGCTGGGTTTCAAGGGATGAGTGAAAGCTTGCTAGGCAGGGAAGGGCATTCTGGGTAGCAGAATTGGCATGATTAGAGATGTGAGCATTTGTGCATGAATCTTTACGAATGGAGTGAGATGTGTGCAAAGGATTTATGTATTTGGTAAGACAAGGAGGACTGGAGGCTGGGCCGCACTGTGGAAGGAACCAGCATGTGGTCAGGGCCTCCTGTGTACCAGGCACCGCCCCTGTGGTTAAGTCTGAAAGTAACCCTGTGAGGCAGACATTATGAAGCTGACAAAGGCTGAGTAGAGGGGAATGTCACCACAATGGTGACAAATCCATTTTGACTGTTCCCCATTACAAGAACAGCAGCTAATAGTTATTCATGGATAAGACAGCAGTGAGAAACTGGAACATGGGGATGAGGCTAAAGCACCCCCCTGCTCTAGAGACCGAGATAGATTTAGAAGGGTAACCGTGTGAGCAGCTCCATGCTGATAGCTTTGCCTCCCCCCAGGCTGGCACAGCACCACATGGAGAGGTCTGCCCTGAGCCTGCTATTCTTCCAGTGGGAAAAGAGCCCAGCGTGGACATCCAGCTCCCCCAGCATCATGGGTTGCTTCTTCGGAGCAACTCCAGTCTTACTCCGTGAGGACTGCAGGGGACCCTGGGGCTTAACCACTGGGAATCCAGTGATGACAGAGAAGGAATGAGGGGCTTGTAACAACCAGCATAGGGATCTTGGCAGAGCCTACCTGTAGAGTCCAAGTAGTAGTCCAAACCAGTAGCTCTGTTTGGACTCTGTAAAAACAAGATGGCAGCACAGTCTGACCAGGGAGCCCACTGGTGTTCTTGGAGCCTAGTCTGCCCCTGCCCCTGCAGGAGAGCTGAGTCATAGCCCAGCCCGTGGCTGAGTGTAGTTTCTCATCGCTTCCTGACCAGGCCACCTGGAAGCTGTGTAGCCCAGCAATGCTCAAGAATAGTGCAAAGCAGGCAGAGCCGATCATCCACAAAGCCAACAGCATTGTTCAGCCAGGGACCTTGGGGAGCAGGGCAGCTTGAATCAAGATCACGAATAAGCCACCTTTGGAACCAGTTCCGCCACTCTGCCTGGGTAGGGAAAGTAATTCCAAGCCCCACCATGGCCGAATCGGCCTTCAGCCCGTCCAACCAGGGGACCTCACCAGAGTACAGTCAAGCCTTAAAACCCATCCCATAGTCCTTAGAGTAGCACTTGAAGAGAGGACTGCCTGTGGCTTTCCCCCTCTACAGAATAAAACTAGTGGCTGGGTCTGGCCAGGGAACTCAGTGCTGGTGCTGGGGCGTCGTCCTATCCAACCAGAGCAGGAAGGTAAATCCTAGCTCAGCCTACTGCCAGTCTTGACTAAATAAGCCTGACCAGAGAAGCCGGACAACTTGCAGAGCCCAACCTACAGCCTCACTTGAGCAGGGAACCAAAGCAGGAGTGCTGCCCAACTGTTCTTGGTTGGCAATGGCAGCACCCCCTGCCACACAATCTTAGAGCTTAGGCAGTGGCCTTGCCCAAAAAGAGAAAGCAAGTCCCACCTGCCCAAGTACATTATCAGCAGACATATCCACAAACCCAAACTGAGCTCAGTGTTGAAGAACTGTCTCTGCCAAAGCAAGCTTGGGAGAGGAGACTGCTTATTCAAATGCATAGATGCCAACATAAGGAACCAAGGATACAACTCTTCCCCCACCCCCCACCAAGAAAAAGAAAAACCACAGGTAAATATACCAAAGGAAATAATGATATTTCAAGATACTTTATATAAGCTTCATGGTAATCACAGGGGTAAAACCTGTACTAATTATACCAAGGAACATGATAAAGAAGTCAATGCATATTGATACCAGAAGGCATCAAAACACAAAAAAAGAGGGGACCATGGAACAATGGATCAACAAAACAGAAGACAACAAAATGGCAATAGTATATCCTTACCTACTAACAATTGGGCTGAGGTGGCACTAGTGGTAAAGAACCCGCCTGCCAGTGCAGGAGATGTGAGAGACGTGGGTTCGATCCCTGGGTTGCGAAGAGCCCCTGGTGGAGGGCATGGCAACCCATTCCAGTATTCTTGCCTGCAGTATCCTATGGACAAAGGAGCCTGGAGGGCTACAGTCCACAGGGTCACACAGACTCGGACATGATGAAGCAACTTAGCACATACGTACCAGTAATTACTTTAAATGTAGAAAATTTAAAACAGAACTACCATATGATCCAACATTGCCACTTCCGAGTATATAACTGAAGGAGATGAAAGCAGTACATTGAAGAGATCCCTATATCCATAGCAGCATTATTTTACAAAAGCTAAAACATGGAAACAACGTAAGTGTCCACTGATGGATGAATGAATAAAGAAGTTGTTTTATATATATACACACACAATAGAATACTGTATATTATGTATGTATTATCAGTTCAGTCACTCAGTCATGTCTGACTCTGCGACCCCATGGACTGCAGCATGCCACACTTCCCTCCCTGTCCATCACCAACTCCTGGAGCCTACTCAAACTCATGTCCATTGCATCAGTGATGCTATCCAACCATCTCATCCTCTGTCGTCCCCTTCTCCCACCTTCAATCTTTCCCAGCATCAGGGTCTTTTCCAGTGAGTCGGTTCTTCTTATCAGGTGGCCAAAGTATTGGAATTTCCACTTCAGCATCAGTCCTTCCAATGAATATTCAGGACTGATTTTCTTTAGGATTGAATGGTTGGATCTCTTTGCAGTCCAAGGGACTCAAAGAGTCTTCAAAACCACAGTTCAAAAGCATCAATTCTTCAGCGCTCAGCTTTCTTTACAGTCCAACTCTCACATCCATACATGACTACTGGAAAAACCATAGCTTTGACTAAACAGATAATGTCTCTGCTTTTTAATATACTGCCTAGGTTGGTCATAGTGTTTCTTCTAATATATATATGTATTATATATATACACAATATTATTCAGTCATAAAAAGAAATGCTGCCTTTTGCAGCAACATAGATGAACCCTGAAGACCTTATTTCAGTTAAAGATAAATACTGTATTATTTCACTTACATATGCAATCTTCAAAAACAAAAAAAAAAATCCATAGAGAAATCAGATTTGTGGTCATCAGAGATTGGGGGAGGGGAATTGGAGGAACATGATCAAAAGGTACAAACTTCCAGTTATAAGACAAATAAGTACTGGGGATACAATGTACAATGTGACGACTATAGTTAACACTTCTTTACTGACATAGTGAAAGTTTTTAAAAGAGTAAATCCTAAGAGTTCTCATCACAA
Source organism: Moschus berezovskii (assembly GCF_049115385.1). Classification (NCBI taxonomy): domain Eukaryota; kingdom Metazoa; phylum Chordata; class Mammalia; order Artiodactyla; family Moschidae; genus Moschus; species Moschus berezovskii. Next base: position 72,641,619 of record NC_142466.1, on the reverse strand, counting down.
GGGAAAAAACCTATTTGAGATGATGGTGTTCACTAAACTTATGTGGTAATGGTTTTATAACATATGTAAACCAAGTCATTATGCTGTACATGTTAAACTTACGTGGTGCCACATATCAGTTATACCACAATAAAAATTGGAGGGAAAAGGCTAACAGAGCCAGGAGAAGCCAACATTCAAATCAGTGTTTGTCTAGTCCAGCAGCCAAAGACTGCTAATGACTTGGTCTCTACTCTGTTCTTGGTGGGGATGCTCAGAGATTTCTAAGACCATTCTGCTGGAGGGTGGAGCCTGGGGTGGGAGACGGAGGGGCACCGGGGTGACGGCCGTATCTATCTCTGGTGTTCTTCCAGTGTTTATCCCATGTGCTCTCCCGAGGCTCTTATTGAGCCCTTGGCTGTTGTGCAGCCTCCCAGGGAAGCTGCACCAGGGTTCATTAACCGCAGCTGATTAACTCCTCCCGGTGCGCCCACAGGGAGCTGCATGACCGGTCTTAAAATACACCAGATGGGACAGAACCTTCTTCCCAAGTGCTCAAAGCTCTGTGCAGTGCTTGGTGCAGCCCTTCCCTCCTGTCTTAAAGGCTGGTCTCAGTAGAACTACATAATTCTTCCTGTCTTTCCCCAGAGCACAACAAACCATGGCACCCCTTTACTAGAATATACCATGTTTCCAAAAAGCCAATTGTAGAGAGAAGTAAGCGTTATGGGACAACATGGCTCCCCAGTTCAATTCTTCCATATCCCCTGCTCTGTGAGCGGAGGCTGGAAACCGAGGGCTTGGCTGAAGCTGTAACAAACTGCCAACTCATTGACTCTGGTTGTGGAGACTGAGTCTGTCAGATGGTCTCATGTTCTCAAGGAGAATGTGCACTCCTGGTTTGCTGAGAATCCAAACACACCCAGTGGTCCTTTTCGGCCTGGGTGCAGGGCTCTTGTTATGGTCTGGCCGCTCCTTGCTTATTTACTCCAGAACATGCTGGAGAGGAGCTGATGAAAATGCCTTACACAGCAGCTCCTCTTCACCACAGCAACTTTCCAGCCCAGCCTAGCTTGTCCAGTATCCAGTTTCAACCTTTAAAATAGTCAAGTCTTGACTGGTAATAAAACTCACATTCTAAGACGAAGTTTCATTTTCTCTGGGTCCCAGGTTCAATCTGTTCACCCCGTCTGGTGTGTTTTCAGGTGACCTGTCTGCTTCCCTGGGCATATGTCCTAGGACAGTGACCTGAGTTTATGGGAGTTCATGTGCTAAGCCGTGCTCCCCACCCCTGCCCTAAGGGCCTCTGAGGACATCTCGGACACCCCATGTTGTCCTGGATGGCACTGATGGCTCCTGGGCTTCAAACAGCAGACAGACATGGTTATAGCAAAATCAATAAAGGGGTTTTAACTGTCGCTTGTCACGGGACTTGCCACAGTGTGCAGCCTCCCAGAAGCCCTTTTGGAGCTGATGTCCCAGGACTCAGAAATGCACAGGGTGCAACTAGAGGGGCCTGTGTAACTGCCTCCCCAGGTGGGCGCAAAGACTGTGAGTCCACTGTTCTTGAGGAGAATCACTGAAGGCTCGTTTGCTGCTGCGGACACTGGCTGACAGGATCTGTCAGCTGCTGACTCTTCAAAGGAGCCAGAGGACAGCCTGACAGGGAGGCCCTGCAGCTGGGGAGCAGCTGTGGGGCCCGACGTGGCAAGCCTCACAGGCTTGTTTGGATCCCAGGTTTCAGCTGAGATACTTAACAAGAAGTTCCTCTGGGATGGTAGCCAGTGTATGTCCTGGCAGAACACCCAAGATGGGGGAGCAAGGACCCTTCCTATCTGGCTTCAGAGGTCACCGGTCTGAGTAGGAGGCCAGTACTGGCACACACCAGCTCTGTAAGCGGGGCTGGCTGATGAACCTCCCTGTGCTTGTCTCCTCCACGTGGGACGGGGGGAAGAACAGTGTCCCCGGTATCCCTTACAGCGTTACTGTGAGGATTACACAAGTTAATACAACTACTTACAGCAGTGTCTGGCGGGAGTGCCAGATGACTGCAACTGCTGGTATTAGTAACAGTGATAACAACCAACCCCATAACATTATAAAAACATGTTGATGCGGTGAGACCATCCAGACAGCCTGTTCTTCTCCAGTCTGTTCTGAGGTGAACAGCGTGAGGTTGGCCTGTGCCTCCATTATTTTGACCATGGCACACACTACCTTCACAGAGAACCTAAGGGAAAGATACCTGGACTTAAGTCAGAACTTCAAGTGCTGGGGCTGACCATTAGGGCCAGCCTTGTTTCCTGAGAACATCTGCTTGTCTGAAAACCAGGGATCGAATGCCTGTCATGTCAGCTTGTAGCATGGTTGAGAGAGCTGAGGAGATCAGGCATGAGGTGACTGTAAGCAGCCACGAGCCTAAGCAGACATGAGGATACCCTACAGTGAAGACCGTGCAGGCCCCAGGCAGGTCGCTGGGCTCTGGGTTAGGAGACTTCAGCACAAAGATCCTTGAGGCTTCTCCCTGGACCTCCCAAGACCCTCAGCTCTCCCTCTGCCAGCCTTAGGGTCTCTGGCACTTTGATCTCCCAACAGGGGCACTGATACGTGGCACACCTGTGCTCACACTGATTGCTTTGTTCCCCCATCAAGCTTCCTCTCTATCAAGACGGAGACCGCATGGCTCCCACCTGCCCATGACGGGTCTGGCCCTCCCCCTGGGTGTGGTCATCACTGGAAGGCCTAATCTGGATTGGAGCCCTAGGAGGGCCTGCAGTGTGAAAGGGATTATGAGAGATGTGAAAACCTGAAGCAAAGGACTTCTGCAGTCTTCCCAGACTTACACCCTGGTGAATTCATCTCAGTACTTCAAGAAGCACCCCCCACCACTCCCAGCACCCACTCCACATTCTGAGCTCACACAGGTTTCTATGATAACTTTCAGTCACTCAATGCACTGTATCTAATTCCTGAGGAGTAAAGAGGGAAAATTATCTTACATGTGCAGTGCTTTAGAACTTAAAAGCACACGTTATCTCATTCCAGCAACCTGTCATAAAAGCAGGACAGGTTGCAGCAATTGTTAAACACCATTTTACAGAGGAGGAAACCGAGGGTCAGGGAGGCCATTGCTCTAGGTCAGATAACGTGTTAGAGCTTCCCCTGAAACTCAGGCTTCCCGGTTTTTCATTTACACTCCACTATCTTGGGCGCTTTCCTATCTTCCTTCCAAATAGCTTAATATAAATTATTAAGATGTAAACATGTATGAATCTCATAGGTAGGCTCAGTAAAATTGGCCTTGTCAGGCCAGCACATGCAGTTCTCTAGAGAGTATCACAGAGGGCTTTCCTGGTGGCTCCATGGTAAAAAAAATCCACCTGCCAATGCAGGAGACACAGGTTCAATCCCTGGTCTGGGAAGATCCCACATGCCTCAGAGCAACTAAGCCTGTGTGCCAGCACTACTGAGTCTGTGCTCTAGAGCCCATGCTCTGCAACAAGAGTAAGCCACCGCAGTGAGAAGGCTGCCCTCCACAACTAAAGAGAAGCCTCCGCGCACCTCAACCAGAAGAAAGCCCATGCAGCTATGAAGAACCAAAGAAGCCAGAAATAAAACTGTATATATAAAGAAAGTGTCCCAGAGCAGAGGGAGTGTCACGTCAGGTGGAGGACAGCCACAGAGCCAGAGCTATGGTGGCGCCCTGCCTTCATACCTCCTCCAGGCCCGCTGGATGACCGCCGCTGCCTTGTTCTTTCTGCGGAACAGCTCCTTCCTGCTTCTTTCTCTCTGGATGATCTGCAGCCGCAGCTCTACGGGGAGAAGGTCAATGTTCACAGTCTGCCCAGGGAGGGGACCAGGAGCCGGATCAGTCTCCTTGGGTAGCCGAGTGTCCTCAGACCGAGCCGATGTCCCCAGCTTCCTGACTCCTGATCTCAACACCTCTGTGCTCGGTGGCAAATCTGAGGAAGTCCCTCCTGCGAGCTTGTCCTGTGTCACTGTGTTCCTTGGCGTCCGGTGGTGGAGAGGACTCTGCCCAGCGTGGACCGCCTCCCCCCTGGCACTGCCAGGCCGGCTGGACCCAGCCGGGGAGCGCCTCCCTCCTCTGAGCTCCTGGCTGCGCCTCTTTGGGGAGGCACGCATGGCCTTGGGTGCTGCGTCCTGCCGCCGGCTGGCCTTCCAGTGGCTGTCCTGCTGTGGAAGGCTTGAAGCTGCTCGGCTGGGCTCCTCGCCTTCCGCATCGGGCCCGGCCCCCCTGACGTGGGAGGGCTGCTTGGAGGGGCCTTTCCCCTTGTCACAGTGCTGCTCACCAGCTGTCTCACCTCTGGGCTTCTCGGCAGGGGAGACTCCCGGACACCTGTTCCCATCACTGCCTTCACTGGGGCTGAAGTGGACACAGGCAGATCGGCCTTTAGAATGTTCTCTGGCTATTTCTTGGGGAGACAAGGAAGAAGGGGAGGAACCATTATTGTCCAAAACTTACAGGGTTGGGCAGTTTTGCTTACTTGTTCACCAAAAAGATATTCAGACTTTTCCTTTCGTGTCACCATGATAGTGACAGTATGATTAGGAAAAACTGTTTAACTTCTTTTTCTAGTAATGGTAGGTTAGACAACCTGAAAGCCTTCCCCTATAGAAACCTAGAAATTCTGACTAAAATATAATAAATGTTATTATCAAAGCACCATAGTGCCTTCAAGAAAAATAAAAGAAGTCCCTGGGGGCCAAAAACAAAAGAGAAAACCGAGAACTCTAGTAATAAGCTTGTGAGCTGATCCAGCAACTATCAGGCAGGTGGTAGTGGTGAAGTGGGCAATGGCTGGTCTTATTAAATAATGGATTGTTTTAACATCCAGATAAGAACAGAAGACAAGCTTTGCAGGCAGAAAGTTAACTGGAAACAGGACGTTGCATGAAGTCAGGACTCTTGAGGCAGTAAACTCTTGGGAAATGATAATCCAGATAAAAATATCTTCCCAGCACTAGAAGATGATAAAGAAATTTGTCTCAGGCTAGGTTCCAGATAGGGTGAAGGGTCATCCATGAGAGTTTGAAACCAAAGTGCTGTGTGCCTCACATAGGTTCGGTATTCATTTATTCTCAACACAGAGGAAAAATTAATATAAAAATTAGACTCAGGATGATGGTATTGCAGGGGACCTCATAGAAGCAAACACAGGTCGCACAGAGGGGACCTCCTAAAAAGAACTTTGCAATTGCAATCCAAAATTACAAAATACATAAGGAAACAGCCTACTAGGAGGGATAGTTAACAGAGAAAAAATAACAAGATTAGATCAACAAAAATGTCAACTAATAGAACAGTGTGCATGTGCACATACATGTGCACAAAACACACTCATTAAACACACGAAAGAAGTACAAAATCAGAGCAAAAAGTTTAACTAAATTATCTAAAATGAAAATGTTAGTCTTAAAGTAATAAACAGTGAAGGAACTTCTGCCTCAGAGAAGGAAATGGCAACCCACTCCTGTGTTCTTGCCTGGAGAATCCCAGGGACGGGGGAGCCTGTTGGGCTAACATCTATGGGGTCGCACAGAGTCGGACACGAGTGAAGCAACTTAGCAGCAGCAGCAGCAGCAGCACCAATAAGGACAATCAAAAAGCTAAACTATTACAACCACCTGTTTGCCAGGTGGCGCTAGCGGTAATGCCTACCAATGCAAGAGATACAAAAGACATCAGTTTGATCCCTGGGTTGGGAAGATCTCCTGGAAAAGGAAATGGCAACCCGCTCCAGTATACTTGCTGGAGAATCCCATGGACAGAGGAACCTGGTGGGCTCAGTCCATGCGGTTGCAAGGAGTCAGATACAACTGAAGTGACTTAGCATGCATGCACCTGTCTGAGGCACTGAAGAGCTAACAAGGCAGAAAAACAAACAAACAAGGCCAAGATCCAAGAAAATCCCATGACCAGGAGAGGCATGGGACAAGGCATCTGGGGCTACATATCCCTAAGGAAATAAGTTCCTTGAGGTTTGGAGGACAAAACTTGGAGTCCAGATTCTGCCAAGGAGCACTGTTTTTGATTGGGCCCCTCGATGGCTGTTCCAGGGAGAAAAGGTGAACTGGCAGTGGACTGACCCTTGCCAGCACTGAAAGCCCAACTCTGCATCATCTCAGTTCTGGGACTGCATTAAGGTGACCTTGGATTGCTCTTTCTCCTAAACGCCTGACAGAAGTCAATGTAAATCCGCCCTGGAGGAATTATTAATCATACCATGCTAGGCTTTAAGTTATTTCTCTAATTTTTTATACTCAGTGGTCCAGTACTTAGTGAAAAATATACAGGGAGATGATACAAGACAGAATTGAGAGAAGGAGAGAGGGAGAGAGAATAGACAATAAAACAGACACCCTGGTTATCCAGACAACGTGTTTTCAGAAACAGACTTTAAAATAACTATTCTTACGTGTGGAACAATATGTATATTATTCATGTATGAAGGAAGGGTATATAAGAAAATAGACTTGCACCTGCTCAATTGTACAAAACAAGTACAGAAGGATAATCTGGAAACTGAAGAGACTAGATCCCTACAAGGACGGAGTGGGGAAGGGACAGAGATGAGGGAAACGGGAAGTGAGCAGCAGGACGAGGAGGGAGAGATGCTTTCCTGAGTAAAACCTTCCAAACCGCACTCTCAGACTCATTAAATGTTTCACATGCACCAAAACAAAACAGAAGACCACAGTGACTGAAAATAACCATGAGATACCACTACACACGGTAAAAATAAAAAATACTGACAACATCAGATGCTGATGAGGGCGAGAAGCAACAGGAACTCTCCTTCATTGCTGGTGGGATGCAAAATGGTACAGCTGCTTTGGAAGACTGTTGGGCAGTTTCTTTCGAAACAGAACATATTCTTATCATACAATCCAGCAATCCTGCTCTTTGGTATCTTCCCAGATGAATTAAAACCTTATGTCTACCCAACGTCCTGCATATGGGTGTTTATAGTAGCTTTATTCATAACTGCCCAAACCTGAAGCACCCAAGATGTCCTTCAGTAGGTGAACATATAAATAAATTGTGCTATATCCAGACAATGGAATATTATTCAGCAATAAAAAGGAGTGAACTAAAAGAAAATGAGTTTTTAAAAAATGAACGTGTACCAAAATGAGCTACCCAGTCACACAGAATATTATGAAGTGAAATATTACTATCCTTGCATGCAGTAGGACTAATACATATTAATAAGTGAAGGAGGTCACTAAGAAAAGGCCATATACTGTATGATTCCAACTATATGACATTCTGGAAAAAGGGAAAATTATGGAGATACTAAGTGGCTCAGCGGTTACCAGGGGTTCAGGAAAAAGAGTGATGCACAGGCAGAGCACAGTGGATTTTTAGGGTAGGATGACAGTTAATTTAATGAGAACTTGACTGGTGTAAGAGATGCCCAGATAGTTAGTAAAACACTATTTCTTGGTGTGTCTGTGAGGGTGTCTCTGGAAGAGATCAGCATTTGAATTGGTAATCTGAATAAAGAAGACCACCCTCACCAAGGCAGGCTGGCATAGTCCAATCTACTTAGGGCCTGAACAGAAAAAAATGGTGGATGAATGGTGATTTTCCTTTTTTGCTAGAGCTGGGACACCCATTTTCTCCTGCCCTTGGACACAGGTGTTCCTGTTTATCAGACTTTTGGACTTGCACCAGGACTTGGACCAAGCTTCCTGGGTGGCTCAGTGGTAAAGAATCCACTTACCAATGCAGGAGATGCAGGAGAGACACAGGTTCAACCCCTGGGTCAGGAAGGACCTCTAGAGCAGGAAATGGCAACCCGCTCCAGTATTCTTGCCTGGAAAATTCCATGGATAGAGGAGCCTGGCAGGTGACAGTCCATGGGGTCACAAAGAGTCAGACACAACTGAGCACAACGACTTAAACCATCAGCCCCTCGATTTCTAAAACTTTGAACTCAGACTCAGAGCATCTGTTCCCTTGTTTTTAAGCTTTCAGACTCACTGAGTCACACTGCCAGCTTTCCTGGTCTCTGGCTTCCAGATGCCAGACTGTGGGTCTTCTCAGCGTCCATAATCAAACAAGCAATCCATACCAAATCTGCTTTAATGTCTGCCTGCTTGCCCACCAATCTATCTGTCTGTCTGTCTGTCTATCTATTTGTCTATTTTATTGGTTCTGTTTCTCTGGAGACCCCTGATAAAAGCAGTAAAACTATTCTGTATGATACAATATAGGATACAAGTTATACATTTGTGAAAACCCACAGAAAGTGTAACACCAGGCATGAATGCTGTTGTAAACTGGACTTGCGTGATAATGATGTATCAGTGTCAGTTCAGTTTGGCTGCTCAGTGGTGTCTGACTCTTTGCGACCCCATGGACTGCAGCACTCCAGGCTTCCCTATCCTTCACCAACACCCAGGGCTTGCTCAAACTCATGTCCATCAAGTCGGTGATGCCCTCCAACCATCTCATCCTCTGTTGTCCCCTTCTCCTTCTGCCTTCAATCTTTCCCAGCATCAGGGTCTTTTCCAATGAGTCAGCTCTTCACATCAGGTGGCCAAAGTATTGGAGCTTCAGCTTCAGCATCAGTCCTTCCAACGAATATCCAGGACTGATTTCCTTTAGGATTGACTGGTTTGATCTCCTTGTGGTCCAAAGGACTCTTAAGAGTCTTTTCCAACAACACAGTTCAAAAGCATCAATTCTCTAGTGCCAAACTTTCTTTATGGTCCAACTCTCTCAACCATACATGACTACTGGAAAGACCATTGCTTTGACTAGATGGACCTTTGTCAGCAATGTGACGTCTCTGCTTTTTAATATACTGTCCAGGTTTTTCAGAGCTTTTCTTCCAAAGAGTAAGCATCTTTTAATTTCATGGCTGCAGTCACCATCTGCAGTGATTTTGGAGCCCAAGAAAATAGTCTGTCACTGTTTCCCTATCTATTTGTCATGAAGTGATGGGACCGGATGCCATGATCTTCGTTTTTTGAATGTTGAGTTTTAAGCCAGCTTTTTCGCTCTCCTCTTTTACTTTCATCAAGAGGCTCTTTAGTTACTCTTTGATTTCTTCCAGAAGGGTGGTTTCATCTACATATCTGAGGTTATTGATATTTCTCCCAGCAATCTTGATTCTAGCTCATGCTTCATTCAGTCTGGCATTTCGCATGATGTACTCTGCATATAAGTTAAATAAGCAGGGTGACAATATACAGCCTTGACGTACTCCTTTCCCTATTTGGAACCAGTCTGTTGTTCCATGTCTGGTTCTAACTGTTGCTTCTTGGCCTGCATACAGGTTTCTCAGGAGGCAGGTAAGGTGATCTGGTATTCCCTTCTCTTTAAGAATGTTCCACAGATTGTTGTGATCCACACAGTCAAAGGCTTTAGCGTAGTCAATGAAGCAGAAGTAGATGTGTCAGTGTAGGTTCATCAATTGTTAACAAATATGCTACTCTGGTGTAGGGTGTTGATGATGGAGGAATATATGCATTTGTGAGTAGGAGTATATGGAAGCTCTCTGGACTTTCTGCTCTATTTTGCTGTGAACTTAAAACTGCTCTAAAAAGCAAACTCTAGGGCTTCCCTGGTGGCTCAGTGGTAAAGAATTTGCCTGCCAATATGAGAGACACAGAATTCAATCCCTGATCCGGGAAGATCCCACATGCTGCGGGGCAGCTAAGCCCTTGTGCTACAGCTATTGAGCCAGTACTCTAAAGCCTGGAAGCCACAACTACTGAGCTTGAGGGCTGCAACTACTGAAGCCTGCATTCCCTAGAGCTGTGCTCCACAACAGGAGAAGCCATTGCAATGGCCTGTTCTGTTCTGTTCTGTTCTGTTCTGTCGCTCAGTCGTGTCCGACTCTTTGCGACCCCGTGGACTGTAGCCTACCAGGCTTCTCCATCCATGGGATTCTCCAGGCAAGAATACTGGAGTGGGTTACCATTTCCTTCTCCAGGGGATCTTCCCGACCCAGGGATCGAACCCAGGTCTCCCGCATTGGAGGCAGACGCGTTAACCTCTGAGCCACCAGGGAAGCCAGTGCATCTCTCACTGCAATGAGAAGGCCACACACCACAACTAGAGAGTCACCCCACTTGCCGCAACTAGAGAAAAGCCCACACAGCAATGGAGACCCAGCCAAAAATAGATAAGTACAATTTTAAAACCTTTTAAAAAAAGCAAACTCTATCACAAAGAGACAAATAATGAAGAGACTATTATTAACAGATATTATTACAAACTAATAACTAATAATGACACAAATAATGTGATTTGGGTATTAGTAGAGACAGATCAGTGAGAAAGAACAGAAAGTTAAAAATATTCCCATTTACAAAAATAAAGATGGCATTTTGAATCAGATGAGGTGCTCACAGACCCTGGGCATGACCCCAGAGAGCAACACTATGCTCTCCAGAAGCCACTGTTCACAAGCCTACTGCCAGCACAGTAGCTCCAGATGGCTCAATGTTTATGGCTAGCATGACCACTTATTCTCTAAAAAGAAACCATTCAATTAAAAACTCACTATACAACAAATTAAATATGAGATATTAAAAATTAGAAAATAAATATTTATTTTAAAGTGAGAAAAATGTTTTCTTGGCATAAAACCACAAAGAGAAAATCTCAGAAGAAAAAATGAAACAATTTTAGGGTATGCAAAAAAGTTTATTATATATGACAGAGAAAGGTTACTATCCTCATTGTATAAAAAGATTTTAGAACTATTAAGAAAATGAAAAACCAATATAAAAATTGACAGAGGATGTTAGTGAATAATCCAGAAAATAAATACACAAAGCCAATAAAACTATGACAAAATTTCATCTTACTAACTAGGATTTAGTAAAACTATTATTTGCCTAAGTGTTTGGAGAGAGTTTTTTGTTTTTGCTTTAGAAAGGGTGGAACAAACTTCTTCAACCTTCTTGGTAAGAAGTTTGGCAGCAAGTTTAAAGAGCTATAAATATTAGAGATAAACACAAAACTTTATATGAAAAGCTGTTTGGTTTACATATTCTGCAACACAGGCTTGATTAAACAAAGCATGCTGTATTCATAATCTGATATAATAATAAGCAGCTATTAACACTTTTGTTGATAACAAAGAAATGATGTAAGAATACCTCAAAACAGGATGTCCACAATTTTCTGGGGGCTCAGGATGGGGAACACATGTACACCCATGGCAGATTCATATCAATGTATGGTGCCAGAGATCAAATTGCCAACATCCGCTGGATCATGGAGAAAGCAAGAGAGTTCCAGAAGAGCATCTATTTCTGCTTCATTGACTATGCCAAAGCCTTTGACTGTGTGGATCACAATAAACTGTGGAACATTCTGAAAGAGATGGGAATCCCAGACCACCTGACCTGCCTCTTGAGAAACCTGTATGCAGGTCAGAAAGCAACAGTCAGAACTGTACATGGAACAACAGACTGGTTCCAAATAGGAAAAGGAGTACGTCAAGGCTGTATATTGTCACCTTGCTTATTTAACTTATATGCAGAGTACATCATGAGGAACGCTGGGCTGGAATAAGCACAAGCTGGAATCAAGATTGCTGGGAGAAATATCAATAATCTCAGATATGCAGATGACACCACCCTTATGGCAGAAAGTGAAGAGGAACTCAAAAGCCTCTTGATGAAAGTGAAAGAGGAGAGTGAAAAGGTTGGCTTGAAGCTCAACATTCAGAAAACAAAGATCATGGCATCTGGTCCCATCACTTCATGGGAAATAGATGGAAAAACAGTGGAAACAGTGTCAGACTTTATTTTTTTGGGCTCCAAAATCACTGCAGATGCTGATTGCAGCCATGAAATTAAAAGACGTTTACTCCTTGGAAGGAAAGTTATGACGAACCTTGATAGTATATTAAAAAGCAGAGACATTACTTTGCCAACAAAGGTCAGTCTAGTCAAGGCTATGGTTTTTCCCATGGTCACGTATGGATGTGAGAGTTGGACTGTGAAGAAGGCTGATCGCCGAAGAATTGATGCTTTTGAACTGTGGTGTTGGAGAAGACTCTTGAGAGTCCCTTGTACCGCAAGAAGATCCAACCAGTCCATTCTAAGGGAGATCGATCCTGGGTGTTCATTGGAGGGACTGATGCTGAAGCTGAAACTGCAATACTTTGGCCACCTCATGCGACGAGTTGACTCACTGGAAAAGACTCTGATGCTGGGAAAGGTTGGGGGCGGGACAAGAAGGGGACGACCGAGAATGAGATGGCTGGATGACATCACCGACTCTGTGGACACGAGTTTGAGTGAGCTCCGGGAGTTGGTGATGGACAGGGAGGCCTGGCGTGCTGTGATTCATGGGGTCGCGGTGAGTCGGACACGACTGAGCGACTGAACTGAACTGATGGCAAAACCAATACAATATTGTAAAGTAAAAAAAAAAAAATTAGAAGGGTTTGTATAATTGTTTACTTTTAAAATTTTTTAAAAAGATTTTTGTTTATTTTTAGGAGTTTTATTTGTTCTTCTTTGTTTTTTTCTCTGATTTAAATTTTTTGGTAATATACATTAACTAATTTTATAATTATGAAAAAATGTCAAGTACCCACTACCAAAAAAAACACAAAAAAACAGCAATTAGAATCAGATAGGGCGTGGGAAAGAATTCATGGAATAAAATAATAACAAATAAACCTAACACTATTACAAATAGATGAGGTAACCACACTAAAATGTGGAGAAGGGAATTTACCAAAGTAACTTGGTAAAATCATATTTTGGCTGACTACTGTAAGACTAAGGAATATATGAAAATACTGAGCTCTAGTTGGTAAATTTATTTCTCAAAGGGGTATGGGATGGCAATTCTAAAACTACTTTATGTGTATAATAGGATTGAACAAATAAGCATATATATCACAGATAACTGAAGCCAGATCTGTCAGCTGGAGAAAAAAATTTCAAATAAAAAAGATAAAAGCTAGAATAAAATCTGTGGTGTCAAATGCAATTGGAGGTATTGGTATGAAAACACTGTGTGTGTGATACACACACACACAAACAGATGCCAAACAGATATAAATATTTCTCAGTTCTCTCTGTTGAAAGGGCTTAGGAGCAATGACAGTCCAATAGTGGTATACACACCGAGCACTCAGATCTTGGTTTCCATTATCATCTCCAACAAAAGGAACCAGGTTCCGTGGAGAAGTGTTGATTACAAGGCTTTGATGGGATTTCACGTTTGAAGGCACTGATATGCTCACATATTGAGAAGAAAATGGATTAGAGGAATCAGAGTAGATAAGGAAGACCAGCTGGGAAGTTACTGCAATAGTCCAAGACAGAGATGAAGGTAAACAAATGTTAGGTCGACTATGTGGTGGTAGTATATGAGATATGCAGAATGGATCTGGAAGATATTTATGAAGTAAAGGTGACAAGACCTGGTGACAGACTGGATTTTGAGTGGTAAAGGAAAAGAAGATAATGATCAGCTTTTACTCCTGGGATGGACATACAGATGGATGAATATGTCATTAACCAATATCAGGAACAGGTTTACATGAAATCATGATCAATTCTATCTTGGACAGGTTGAGTCTGAGATACCTTGGGGATATCTAAATGATGACATAGTAAATAACTGAAAATACATAACTGGGGTAAGGAAAGAGGTAAGCAAACAGAGTTTGCTGCCTTAGCCACTGTGCATGTTCCAAATGTAAGGGCCACTGATACTCCCACTAGTCATACCCACTGAATCTCAAGCACTTAGCCAGTACCATACAGATATATATTCAACAAATGCTTATTATATCTCTCATGTGCCCGACACCCTGCTGGGATACAGAAGTGAGAGACATATTGGTCCTTCTGATAGACTGTTTAATGGCCAAGGATTCTTCCCATCTGAGGATCCACTCACCTTTCAAATGTGATTTTGTGATATGTCTATGTCTCCACTCTCTTGAACTCGGCTGGCCTTGTAAATTGCTCTAATCCACAGAATGTAGTAGAAGGGATGTGATAGTTTTGAAGCCCAGGCCTCAAAAGGGCCTGTACCTTCTGCTTTCCTTTTTCAGGACACTGCCCTGAGAATAGTATGCAAGTAAGATGATCTAACTTACTGGAGGATGAAAGGGCATGTAGAAGAGAACTGAGACACCAATCGCCACTAGCCAGCACCAATTGTCAGAAATGTGAAGGAAGACATTGGGACTTTCTAGCCTGACCACCCTTCTAACAGCTACAAAAGCAAGCCCAGCTGATCCAGTAGAGGAACTGCCCAACCAACCCACAGAACTGTGAGAAATAATAAAGCATTGTTTTAAGCCACTTAGTTTGGAGGGTGGGGTGTTATGCCACTGGAGATAATCAACACAGAAACTGATACCTAAAAAAGAGGCTTGCTGGCCTAGCAAAAACCCAAAGCACTGACTTTGGGACTGGCTGGTGAGCAGAGGTTAGAAAGACAATGAAGAAACGATCAGCGAAGACTAGAAAAGTGCTATTGGAAGTTGCTACAGGAGTTGCTACAGGAGTCTGGAAAAAAGTGAACCGTGTAGTTCAGTGGTATGATAATTGGCAAAACTGTCACCTGCAGTAACTTGGAAGACAGAAAATACACCTAATGAACTTATAGATATGGCTTAGGAGCTTTCCAGAAGGAATGCTGAAGAAAATATCAACTGGATTTTTTAGCTGCATATGATAAGGTGTGGAGAGAAGGAGGGCTTCCCAGGTGGTGCTAGTGGTAAAGAACCTACCTGCCAGTGCAGGAGACATAAGAAACTCAGGTTCGATCCCTGGAGGAGGGCATGGCAACCCACTCTAGTATTCTTGCCTGGAGAATACTCATGGACAGAGAAGTCTGGCAGGCTACAGTTTATAGGGTTGCATAGAGTTGGATATGACTGAAGCAACTTAGCACGCACACACAGAGAGAAAGAAATAAGATAAAGAAAGAACTTCTCAGCTTACAAGAAGAATTTACAGTAACTAAAGCCCAGTGCTGGGTTAGGATAGAAAACTGTTTTAAATTATCTTTTTTTCCAGCCACCAAAAGAGTCTCATAGTAAAATATGACCTAGAGATAAAGATCAAATCAAGAGTATGGCTGTGTAACCCTTTATTAAGATCTCATAAATATTAAAGATGGTACATTGTGGCCCTTTTAGCTAGACAAAAGAACTTCTAAGAATCCCAAGGGCATTTTTCCATAGTAGCGTGAGCCACCCAAAGTAGAGAAAGGCCTATTTGAAAAATAATGATGTGGTTTTGGAACATGAAGTGAACTCAATCAGATTCATAGGAGATCCATGAATTTTTTAAAATAATTATATCACTGAGCGTACCACCAGCTTGACTTATGGAGGCAGTTTCAAACAGAAAGGAGCCTCTGGGACCTCAATTTCTCTTATGCTGGAAACAGGCTAAGAAAGCTACTCAGCTGCAAACACGGGCTACGTCTCATTGAAAAGGAAGACTTCTCAGCAGGGCCAACAAGCCAGGTGGCACAGCCCAGAGCCAACATGAACATGGCATAGAAAACACACAGAGGAGTAAACCCAGACCTCAATCAAGGCATATTTCATACCTCAGAGTAGGGGCCTTGCTAATGTATAACCAGGTGGCTTTCAGAATTGCTATGGACTAGTCATTGCTATGCACCAATTTCTCCTCTTTTGGAACAGGAGTATCTATTGTGGTTTGCATGCATCCACGGTTGTTCAGCCGTGTCTGACTCTTTGTGACCCCATTGACTGTAGCCCACCAGGCTCCTCAGTCCATGAAATTTTCCAGGCAAGAATACTGGAGTGGGTTGCCATTTCCTTTTCTAGGGGATCTTCCCAACCCAGGGAGCAAGTCCAAATCTCCTGCACTAGTAGGTGGATTCTTTACCACTGAGCCACCTGGGATTCTGTTCTTATCTCACCATTGCTTGTTGGATGCATGTGTTGGCCAGTGTGTATTCTCGTTGACTGCTCTCTGAATCAGAAAGACTCACACATGGTGAATCTCACACAGGTCTCAAGATCCCAGACTTCAAACTTGATGCGTTAACTGATGAGAGTTTTGGGTCCTAAGATAAGGGGTGAAACATTTTACATGTGGGAGAAATGTGAATAATCTGTGACCAAAAGGTAACTATGATGGATTGTTTAATAGCCAAAAATTACTCCCATCTTAGTATGCAAAGATGGATCCTATTTCTTTATATTATTTAGTCTGGGATGGTCATACAACTTGCTTTGATCAACAAAATGTGGTGTGCACATTCTTGAACCTATTCCTCAAGAAGTCTTATAGCTTTTTCCTGTGCTTTGTTAGAATGATGTCCAAGATCACTGTGTAAGGAAGCCAATCTAGCCTATGGGAGGATGAAAGGCCTTGTAAAAGAGTCAAGGAATCCCAGCTGACAGCCACCATCAACTGCCAGATATTCAAGTCCGTCCATCTTAGGCCAACCAATTCAACTGACCTCGACCTGAATGTAGCCACATGAGTGAGTGTAGATGATGCCTGAAGAGGAACTGCGAGACCAACCTACAGAATCATGAGAAACAGTAAACTGTTATTGTAAATCACTTAGTTTTAGGGTAGTCTGTTACACAGCATTAGATAACTGAAGCAATCCTGATTTTACAGGTTGTGTAGTCTAATGGAAAAAACAGACAAGTAAGCCAGTAATCCACTAACAGTGCAAGGTGATGATCTTTACAACAGGGATGCAAGGGAAAGCTGTGGAAGCATATAGAATGAAAAAAAAGTTTCCTTTGGTGGGAATGCATGAGTGTCAGAGGAAGGAGCATTCACTCTGAGAGCTAAAAAATAAGAGGCATTTTTAATTAACATGGGTAAAGGAAACGGTAACCCACTCCAGTATACTTGCCTGGAGAATCCCATGGACGGAGAAGCCTGGTAGGCTACAGTCCACGGGGTCGCAAAGAGTCGGACACGACTGAGCGACGGAACGGAACGGAAAGGGACTGCTATATAACTATCCTAAGCTAAGAAAGAATTTGAGGAAATACAACAGGAAGGGAAGAAAAGAGAAACAGAAGAAATAAACAGAAAATAAACGATATAGTGGCAGACTTAAGTGCTGACATAATTATCTTAAATATAAATGGTCTAAATAATATGAAACAAAAGAGCCCACAGTCCATGGGTTAGCACTGAATTGCAAGGCAATACACTTACCATTTGGTTTTCTGGGTTCTGTTCTCTGCAAATCTGGGGAGAGCTGCTGCTCCTTCTCGGGGGCTCTGATTGGAGACCCTCTACCTGGAGATCGTCTGCAGGCTTTAAGCTCAGGGCCTTGGGCCTTGTTGCGGCAGGGGGCCTGTTTGCTGGGGGCTCGGCTCTGTCTGTGGGGCTCAGCTTGGGTGCTGGGCAGACAGAGAGGAGCATGGGGTCTGCAGGAATCTGGGCTTAGCCTTCCTTTCTGCTGTTCTGCCTCTCTTCGCTTGTTTTCTTCTTCTCGTTTCCTGGGAACAAAACCAAGGGCAAAGAGGAAAAAATTCAGAGCGTTACCTATTCAAGTATTTCTGAATGAGATTTGATTTTTAAAAGGAGCTACCACAACGCTGGGCTGGAAGAAGCACAAGCTGGAATCAAGATTGCTGGGAGAAATATCAATAACCTCAGATATGCAGATGACACTACCCTTATGGCAGAAAGTGAAGAGGAACTCAAAAGCCTCTTGATGAAAGTGAAAGAGGAGAGTGAAAAGGTTGGCTTGAAGCTCAACATTCAGAAAACAAAGATCATGGCATCTGGTCCCATCACTTCATGGGAAATAGATGGAAAAACAGTGGAAACAGTGTCAGACTTTATTTTTTGGGGCTCCAAAATCACTGCAGATGCTGACTGCAGCCATGAAATTAAAAGACGCTTGCTCCTTGGAAGGAAAGTTATGACCAACCTTGATAGTATATTAAAAAGCAGAGACATTACTTTGCCAACCAAGGTCCGTCTAGTCAAGGCAATGGTTTTTCCCGTGGTCATGTATGGATGTGAGAGTTGGACTGTGAAGAAGGCTGATCGCCGAAGAATCGATGCTTTTGAACTGTGGTGTTGGAGAAGACTCTTGCGAGTCCCTTATACTGCAAGGAGATCCAACCAGTCCATTCTAAGGGAGATCAATCCTGGATGTTCATTGGAGGGACTGATGCTGAAGCTGAAACTGCAATACTTTGGCCACCTCATGCGACGAGTTGACTCACTGGAAAAGACTCTGATGCTGGGAAAGGTTGGGGGCGGGAGGAGAAGGGGACGACGGAGAATGAGATGGCTGGATGGCATCACCGACTCTGTGGACATGAGTTTGAGTGTACTCCAGGAGTTGGTGATGGACAGGGAGGCCTGGTGTGCTGTGATTCATGGGGTCGCGGAGAGTCGGACACGACTGAGCGACTGAACTGAACTGAACCACAACACAGTGGGGATTTGGTAATTCACAATTTCACAGATTCCTGACTTTTGTATCTGAAAGGATGATGGAGCTGGAAAGAACCTTACAGATCAACCTGTGCCCAGCTGGGACACACATGACGTGAAACTGTTTTGGTGAGATACAACAGGATCCCACAGTGTGTGTCCCCAAGTTTGTGATCCCTGGAGTTGTAACTACACTCTTTTCTCCTGTTCCAGAAAGTAAATCAGAATGCAACTGAGAATGACAAGCATAGGGATAACCTTTAATCTTCTCTATTCATTAAAAAGACCACTGGCAAACCTTAATGATTACATGAAAAATTACGCAAAAAGACCTTGAATGAGTCACTTTCTTGTCGAACTCAGTTTCTCCAGGTCTAAGGCTTGTATGATAGCTCTGTGTGTCTGTGTATGTGTGCTCAGTTTTGTCTGACTCTTCTGCAACCCCATGGACTGTAGCCTGCCAGATTCCTCTGTCATGGAATTTTCCAGGCAAGAATACTGGAGTGGGTTGTCATTTCCTGCCCCAGGGGATCTTCCTGAGCCAGGGATTGAGCCTAAGTCTCTTGCATCTCCTGCACTGGCAGGTGGATTCTTTACCATTAGTGCCACCTGAGAAGTGCTTATATGATAGCTAATAATCCTGAACTGATTTAAGAGTCTGTTTGGATGTCCTGTGAAAGCCCCACTGGCTCAAATGGTAAAGAATCTGCCTGCAAAGCAGGAGACCAAGGTTTGATCCCTGGGTCGCAAAGATCCCTTGGAGAAGGAAATGGTTACCCACCCCAGTATTCTTTCCTGGAGAATGCCATGGACAGAAGAGCCTGGCAGGTTGCAGTCCATGGGGTCACAAAGAGCCAGACACGACTGAGTGACCAATAGTTTTTTACTTTTCACTTTTGGAATGTCTTGATAAAATCAGGGCTATGTTTTATAATGAGATGGAGAGATTTCTCTTATCAGAGTATCTGGTACTAGGGTCCCTCTCAGTTGGGGGCCTTGTTTAGACAAATACTTTAATAAGCTTGAGGACAGGATTGAGGGCTGGTAGAAGGTGAGACCCTCAGGGCCTAGGTGATGACTGACTTTGAGGCTCCAGAGAAGAGGCCTGCTCTGTCAGGATACAAAGAATTTATTTGTAGTTCCTGACAGGGAGGGAAGAGATGAAAGAACAAGAGAGAGAACGGAGGGGTAAGAAAGAGGAGCTGAAAGACTGAGTACTGCGTGGAGCAAGGGTGGGGCAGGAATCCGCCCAGGGTGAGGGGACAGACAAGGACTTTAGATCCGTGATTCACATACTTTAAGGAATGGAATCTCCTGGGATCTTGGTAAAACCTAGATGCTGACTTGCCAGGCCTGGGGTCGGGCTCAAGATATTGTATTTCTATCAAGCCCCCAGGTCATACAGGTACTATCGGGCCTCTGACCACACCCGGAGAAGCAAAGCTTACGAGAACAGGCAAGTCTCAGGTGCGCTGTTAACTATACCATTATGGGATGTGAACTGGGAGTCTTCTTGATGACACCAGTTTTCTGGAAGGTCCCATGCTCATACATTCCTTCTCATAAGCAACCTGAAAGTTGCAGGGCGAAGGTCCCAGACACAGAAGCAAGAGTGGGGCAGAGACCCCAAGTCCCCAGGAAGTCACAGAATTCAGATTTCCACAGACTGCAATTTGAAGCAAAGCTTATTTATATCTCAAGGGACAGGGAGGACCAGATGACAGATATCTGAGTCACACTTAAATAGAAAGCCTGGTCAACTCAACTCCCCTTCTGAAGGTCTCTTGGCCTGTGTTGTGAAGCCCTCCTGATAGGTTGCCACTGGGTGCCATCCCAGAGAAAGTGGTCCGGTGGGCCGTGCTGACGCCAGCGCAGCTCGAACGTTCTCATTCCACTGTGGTCTGGTTACAGGCCTCTCCGAGCACTGACACTGGCACATGCTGCACTGCCATCGACAGGCGAGCCGGACAGCCTGCCATCCTCAGTGCCTGGGATTCACATGGACGCTAGCAGGTGCCACTTCAGTGTGATTCGTCTGGGAGAAGCCTGCTTTCAGAAGGTGGAAGTATCTGGGAGGCAGAGGTGCTGCTAATTGATCTAACAGCGTTGCTCCTGGCAGGGAGGTGGGGAGCTGCTCTCTTTACGAGGCTGGATGAATAGAACTGCTTTAAGAGAATGTTGGTCCTGCAGACAGACAGGCATGTGGGGTTGCCCAGCTTGGCACCTGCATGGATATATCACTGCCATCAAGGGGGCCTTTGAGGTGATAACCTAGACTTTGTTATTTGAGCAGTCATTTATTTCTCTCTGTTTTAGGAGACCAAACAGCTCTCTTTTTCAATTCCAAGAAGCCGCTGTACAATTAGCCCCGGGGGGCAAACTTTGTCACTGCAGACCTTTCAGGGCCTCCCACGAGGACAGCCATGGGACAAACAGGGGACCCAGCCTTTCAGAGTGATCAGGCTGGCCAGCACTTGGGGAGCTCTGCCTTTTTAAGACTCCTCTGGAGGAGGAGGTTTGCAAAGGGGTTGGTTTTTCATTGTGGTAGAACTCAGTAAGCCGGGAGAAAGAATGTAACCAGGAGAATATATAATTACACCCTCAGCTGATGAACAGAATTAATGTTTTTCAAAAACTGATGCATTTTACACTTAAAAAAAATCTTTCAATGCACACATTCCACAAATGTGCATTTCACAAGAGCTGTGGTTCTTGATGTAAAAGTTGTGATCACTGAGGAGAAGGAGGCGGGATTAGAACTGGGAATTATGCCTGACCTGCATCCTATTATGCCTGACCTGCATCCTATTTTATCTATATTGCCACCTTGAAACAAAAAGCAACAACAACCACAATCACCACCACAGACACACACACACACACACACACACACAGAGGAAACAGCTCCTGAGAACAGAACATGATCGTGTGTGTGTGTGTGTGTGTGTGTGTGTGTGTGTGTGGCCAAGCTCTTATTTGGCAGATAAGGAAACTGAGGCAGAGAGCTTAGTGACTTGCCCAATGCTATGTGCTAAACTATATACAGAACTGAGCTAGACTTGGCAACTTTACTTCGTCCTATAAAATTCACCTACAAAATCATTTTTAAAAATTTCAATCTTCTTTTACCATGTAAAAATGAATTGGGTCATAAGAAGAAAGTGGCAACATCACATCAAAGTAACCATTATCAGCATTTCAAGCTCGCTTCTAGCTTAGCTTTTAGTCCTAAACTCTTAGACTCAATAATTATCCTAAAATTTCAGTGTGTTTTCTCTAATTGATTGCAGAATGTCAAAGATCTTTAATCTTCAGGGTGGGCCATGCTATACACTTGACCTATTTTTGTAAAGTTCAGGAAACAAATAAAAGAGGACAAACTAAAGTTATTCTACTTTACATGAAAATTTAAAGAGAAAAAAAAAAATCCTGGCCATGACACAGCAAGCAACATTTTAGCTGGAAATTTATTAAGATGGCAGAATCTTAACCAGTGCCACATTTTCCTCCCCTTTTTCTCTTAGGGAAATCAGCCAGACAACAACTTCTGATGGGCCACCAATTAGTCTGGCTTGTACTGTCTTTCTAAAGCAATTTGAACCACTCCCTAGAGGCTCACAGTATAAAAATGTGAGAAAGCCAACCAGGGATCAGATATCTGACAACATCTGCTTCAGGTGCTGTCCACCACAGGGTGAAAAGGGGAAAAAAGACCAGAGGCACACTTTGCTGGTGCAAATCTCTGAAGGGCTGTGGTGGGGCAGAGATATACCCTGGCACTCTCCCAAGACAGATCTAAGACCCAAGGAGAGGGCTTGACAAATGAGTAGCCTAGATGACAACAGCTAAAAAAAAAAAAAAAAAAAAGCCAATAAGAAACCAAGTGAGCCCTGCACTGTGGCATCATAGCCAATGAGGTTTATCCGAGCTGCAGTTATTGCTAATTGAAAACTTTTCCAAGGAACGAATGTGGGTCAGTTGTAGTGAGTGGATGGACCTAGAGCCTGTTATACAGAGTGAATTCAGAAACAGAAAAACAAATACTGCATATGAATGCATATATATGAAATCTAGAAAAGCAGTACTGATGAGCCTATTCATCAGGAAGAAACGGAGAGGCAGATACAGAGAACAGACCTGTGGATATAGTGGGGAAAAGAGAGGGTAGGGTAGAATTGAGAAAGTACCGGTGACACATATAGACTATCATGTGTAAAACAGTTACTGGGAAGCTGCCATATAACACAAGGAGCACAGTCAGCTCTCTGTGATGACCTGGAGGGGTGGGATGGGAGAGGAGAGGGAGGCTCAAGAGGGAGAGGAAAAATGTGCAGTTGTGACTAATTCCCCTTATTGTGTGGCGGAGGCCAACACAACATTGTAAAGCAATTATCCTCAATAAAAAAAAGAAGGAAAAAAGAAACCAAATTATCAAAAGACTGCTTGTCGTGCAAGGGCAGTAACTTCAATGACTTGAACGTTCCATGGCTCCAGCATCTCAGCATTGGATGCATCTGTTTGCACAACATGGCACATTCTTGCCTCTGGGTCTGGAAAGTTTAAGTCCTGGAAGTTGATGGGTTTTTTTTTTCCCTACCCCACTGTGTGGCTTCCACAGAGAGTTGTATTAATAGTTGTCCAGTTTCATCAAAAAGAAAGTAATTCTGCCAGACACCACAGAAATAAAGCAGGCTCATTCTCATTCATTAGTACTCAAGTTGCCAGTGCTGTAAATACAGGACTAAGAGAGGTTTGAGAGACATGATTAAAATGGCTTCCACAGAAAAGGAAGGTTAGGTTAGTGTGTCCTGCTGTTGCACTGATTACACCTGGATTTGCCCTGGTGACTTTCTTGGTCATAGTCCTGGTGTAGGCTTGGGGCCAACTAATTTTCTTCACTTTCTCAAGGATTTAGGAGGATACTGGAATGCTCGGCTAGGTTAGCTCTGAGTCATAGGAAGATTTTCACTGAATTGCATTGCAGAATTGATGGTGGTGGCTTCGTACCACTCTCTTAACAGTCACTGGAAACAGCAAGGCACAACTGAGTAAGTGCTGGGTTAAGACAAAAGCTGACTTGGGGGCCTGGTGACCCTTGGCACCAACAGTTACATATTGCATATAAGTCAGAGAAAAGAAGCAGGGCCCTTCCATGCCGGCCTATCAGAGAGCACTAGGATCTGGAGAGCCTATTGCATAAGCATGGCTGGGGTTGTTCCCCAGAACCAAGCCATGGTAGGAACCCTGGCTTAGGGTACGACTGAGATCCATGTGCCAACCTCCTCCCTTACTAGCTGAGTGATTTCAGGCAAGTTAATTGGTGTTATCATCCCCTGCATGAAATAAGTTTAAAGACAGTCGCCTTGTTTACTTCACTGAGTTATTGTAAGGGTTTAATGTACAAGAATTTTGTAAGTTATAAAGCACTATATCAATACAAGTAACCATCCTTATTTTATTAACAGGCAAGGAGATCCAACCAGTCCATTCTAAAGGAGATCAGTCCTTTGTGTTCATTGGAAGGACTGATGTTGAAGCTGAAACTCCAATACTTTGGCCACCTCATGCGAAGAGGTGACTCGCTGGAAAAGATTCTGATGCTGGGAGGGATTGGGGGCAGGAGGAGAAGGGGATGACAGAGAATGAGATGGCTGGATGGCATCACCGACTCGATGGACATGAGTCTGAGTGAACTCTGGGAGTTGGTGATGGACAGGGAGGCCTGGTGTGCTATGATTCATGGGGTCGCAAAGAGTCGGACACGACTGAGCGACTGAACTGAACTGAACTGAAAACGGTTAAGCTGTCACTGGTTCTGGCTGGAAGTGAAGAAATGTGGGTGTGGCATGAATGCCTCACCACCTAGGAGTTACAGGGCTGGGCCTGATGATATTTTCAGGAAGTACTCATTGTTGAAACCACACAACCCCTTTTTCTGTAGAAGCCATATTAATTACGTCTCTCAAGCCTCTCTTGCGTGCATGCTAAGTCACTTCAGTCATATCCAACTCTTTATGACTCTATGGACTGTAGCCTGCCAGGCTCCACTGTCCATGTAATTCTCCAAGCAAGAATACTGGAGTGGGTTTCCATTTCCTTCTCCAGGGGATCTTCCCAACCCAGGGATCGAACCTGCTTTGCAGGCAGATTCTTTATTATTACATGCTTGCTATTAAAAAGCAGAGACATCACTTCATTGACAAAGGTCCATATAGTGAAAGCTATGGTTTTTCCATAGTCACACAGGGATATTGGAGAAGGAAATGGGACACTCACTCTAGTATTCCTGCCTGGAAAATCCCATGGACAGAGGAGCCTGGTGGGCTACAGACTAAGGGGTTGCAAAGAGTCAGACATCACTGACCAAGTAACAACATAGGGATATGAGAGTTGGACCATAAAGAAGGCTGAACACCAAAGAAATGATGCCTTTGAATTGTGGTGCTAGAGAAGCCTCTTGAGAATCCACTGGACAACAAAGAGATCAAACCAGTCAATCCTAAAGGAAATCAACTGTGAATATTCACTGGAAGGACTAAGGCTGAAGCTCCAATACTTTGGTCACCTGATGCAAAGAGCCAACTCATTGGAAAAGACTCTGATGCTAGGAAAGACTGAGGGCAGGAGGAGAAGATGGTGACAGAGGATGAGATGGTTGGATGTTATCACCGATTCAATGGACATGAATTTAAACAAACTCTGAGAGATGGTGGAGGACAGAGGAGCCTGGCATGCTACAGTCCATGGGGTCGCAAAGAGTCAGACAGGACTTAGTGACTGAAGAACAAGAAACACATCAAGGGCTTTAAGTCACTAGAAGTATGGAGGTACCTAACACAATCCCTGCTCTCCAGGAACTGACAATCTAGTTGGGAAATCAGACCCATACCTCCTACAGATGCTGAATTCTAGATATGATGCACGCTAAAACAGAAGTATTAACCCAGAGCTGGGGGTTGGGGATGTGGGAGACTAATTAAACTGGAAGAGAAAAAAAGGTTACATAGAAATAATGTCAAAGTGAGAAAGGAGGGAAGTGACAGAAGGTTATTTCAGGCAGACAGAGGGCACAGCTCTCAAAGAATCTTTGACTCAGAAGAGATCTGAGAGCACGGCTCTTTCATATAGTTTTTAAAATTCCTTATATATTTATCCTGGAGAGATGATAATTCAATTTCTCCTGGAACATTTCCAGTGAGAGGAAACTGATTACCTCAGAAGACAGAAAAGGTTTGGTTCTAACCTTTTCGGCTGGTACTGCATTGGATGGGGGGTGCGGGGGGAGGGTCTGTCAGATTCTATCTCTTCATTGTTGCTGAAGCACAGGCTTAGTAATATTTGGTCTTTGACTTCCTCTCAAGGGAATAAGAAAATGTCATGCGTTTTAGGACCTTTGACTTATAGAATGTTATAGCTGGAAGGAACCTTAGATATCATTTAGTCCAACTTAAAAATCTTTCTGTGATTCATGAGCCATCTTAGAGAATGTGATAAAAAACTATAGATCCTCTCCTCCCACCAAATGTAAATGAGCTCATAACATACAAAATACTGCCTACAGTTTCAGGGCATTCATGGAGCCCCAAAACCTGTCCTGAACTAAAAAGTTTTCATTTTACTGATGAGAAACTGAGGCTCGGAGAAGTGGAATAGCATGGAGTGGAATGATGGAAGTGTTCTCACGCATCAGACCACAGGTGAGCAGAAGATTCAGGCCTAAGGGTCAACCCTGAAGAAAGGCATTGACAAACGGAAGATGTTTGGGGAGCAGGCTGCAAGGGGATCTATTACAAAGTGAGAAGGAGAGCTGGGGACAGAGTGCGAGTATCAGGAGCACCTTCTTTAATTATCTGGAAGTTGGTTAATGGAAGAGGATTTAGACTTTTCTCTTTTGCTTCAAGGGGCAGCTCAAGATGAAAAGGGAGAAAAGAACTTCTGCCAACAGTGTGTGTGTTAGTCACTCAGTCATGTCCGACTCTTTGTACTATAGCCCACCAGGCTCCTCTGTCCATGGGATTCACCAGGCAAGAATACTGGCATCAGAACTGTCCACTAATGAAATGTGCTGCCTTAAAGGCACAGAACTCTTTCTCACTTGACTTTTTGAGGACACAGAACAACCTCCCATTGAAGGAACTTGAGCATCATGAGAGTTTGAACTGGGTGACCCAAACTGGACTGGATTACATAACTCTAAGAGACACAGTCTCATACACTAGTCAGAAAGAAGCTCAGGTCTCCCAAGAGTGTGGGGTGTAAGGAAAGCTGTAAGTGAGGAAGTGAAGAAAGTTCAAGACGGTTGAGACGGCGGGTGTGAGGGTGGAATTAGTGGAGAGAAAGGTGAGACTTGGAGATATAAGCGGAAGTAAAGTGTTACAGGGTCTGATGCAGCATCACGAATGCTATTCATGGACGATGCCTGTACAGAGTGGTGGGACAGAAGAACTGAAACTAAAGGACATTTCCAAAAGAGGAAACAGCACATCTAGTGGTGGCACTAGCAGGGAGATCAGGTGAAAAGAGAGACAGGTGTGGTGATGGGTTCACACAGTGAGCCTGAAGTGACAGTGACAACAGGGCATGCAAATGGAAATGTCCAATGATCTGACATGCTGGCAAGTAACAAAAGGACAGCAAAGTGGAAATGCCTGGTGGAGAGCTGATGATCTAGGATTAGAGTTCCAGGAGATTAAGATGTCAGAGAGATGAAGGGGTTATCTACAAAGATAAAGTAATTTAAGTTTTGAGAGTAGATATATTTTCAATGAAAAAAATATGGCAAGAAAAGAAGTCTAAGGGTTTAGCCTGTAGCGCCGACTTCAACGTGGAGACGGTATCGTTGAAAAGATGTACGAAGGAAGAGTTCAGAAAGTTAGAGGGGATCTGAGCTTAGAGAGTGAATAAAAACCCAGCAAAAAGGAAGTTTCAGGGAAAAAGAGCGATCAACATAAATACAGTCTTATTTTCATGTGCATTCAGCTCTGTGTTTTGGCAGGTAGATTACAGTAGTGTTCATTCTGGCAACACACTGGAGGTGTAGTATGAATTATAAAGTGCTTTTACATGGATTATAGGTATTTCCTAAAAAAAAAACAACAAAAAGCCTTAGAAAATATGACTAAAACTTCTCTTTCAATTTCTCAACCAGCAAAATAGAAATCACTTTAAGTTTAATCAGTTTCCTTGACACCCTTACTTTAAGGAAGGTGATTTCTGCCATCCTAACATGAGAAACGGGAGGGTATGTTGAGGCAACGTGACGTGCCTGGGCCACCTTAGTCAATGAGGTGGCAGCAGCAAAGACTAAATTTAACATTCTGATTTCTGTTCCTTAAAATCAGATTCAAAACCAAAATGAAACACTGACTCACATTTTCAGGAATAACTTTTGAGAAATAAAATGAACACAAATTAAATCAGTAATTCTCAATTCAAACATTTCTCTTGGAGATCTATGCTACAATGACTATTAGGAGGTGATGGTTAAGAAGTGTTAAGAAACTCATTTACTCCCAATAATGAGGACCCATAGAGGGAAGACTGTGACTGTGACTGAGAAACAGTAAAGGAAGCTAAAATTTTCAGTTTTGGTAATTTCAATGATTATCACAGTGAGCACAGCTCCCATTTACAATTTTTTTAACAATCAATTTCAGAAACTAAGAATTAAGAACAGGGCTTCCCTGGTGGCTCAGTGGTAAAGAATCTGCCTGCCAACGGGTTTGATCCTTGATCTGGGAAGATCCCAACTGCTGTGGAGCAACTAAGCCTGTGTGCCGCAACTATTGAGCTTGAGCTCTAGCACCCAGGAGCCACAACTACTGAAGCCCATGCATCCTTAAGCCCCTGCTCTGCAACAAGAGAAGCCATCTCCAAAAGAAGTCTGTGCACCACAAAAAGAGTATCCCACCTCCCTGCAGCTAGAGAAAAAGCCGCATAGTAAGGAAGACACAGCACAGCCACACACACCACACACACACCACACACACACACACACACACACACACACACACAAAATCTTCCTGTGATCTTTATCATCAGATGTTTTGGTTTTATACCTGTTAATGAAATACTCTCTTGCTATTTAAAATACACACACACACACACACACACACAATCTTCCTGTGATCTTTATCATCAGATGTTTTGGTTTTATACCTGCTAATGCAATACTCTCTTGCTATTTAAAATACCCAACACGTGTAGAACAGAAAAGCCAAACCAAAACATAATCTAAAATCAATCACTCACAGTAAAAACAACCACAATGTATAATAAACTTCCTGGGTGGCTCAGATGGTAATGCATCTGCCTGCAATGCAGGAGACCCAGGTTTGATCCCTGGGTCAGGGAAGATCCCCTGGAGAAGGAAATGGCAACCCACTCTACTATCCTTGCTGGGAAAATCCCATGGACAGAGAATTCTGGTGAGTTACAGTCCATAGGTTCTCAAACAGTCAGACATAGCGGAGCAACTAACAGTTTCAGATTTATAACAGGCACAAATGACTATTTCAAACACTATATATATCATTACCCAAACAAGTGTGAGGTCCTCGAAGCAAATACTATTTTCTTCTTAGGCTCAAGTCAAGAGTGTTGTTATGTGCAGTAAGAATTCAATCAGTATTTCTGGAATAAATTGCGTTAGTTAGTAGGGATTTGTTAAGGAATAGGTAGGGGAGAGCAAGTTATATATACAAGTTGGTTGCTTTAATCAAATCAAAACTAGACCTATATTTGTCTAGCAGAAGCAGGCTAGATATTGGTGTGAGTTTCTTTTGAAAAGGTAGGGTGAGAGGACCAGATATTCCTTTGTGGCTTACTGCAGGCAGCGCCCTCACCCTCAGCTCCTTGCCATGGGTGGGTATGGCAGTGATGTCTCCCAGAGTTAGAACCCTGAGGACTAACCTAGAGGAACAGCCACCAAGTGGAGATAAGGCCGCTGTCCTTCCTGTTGGCCTCAGTCCCCTGAAGGACTGGTGAGCAGAAGTGGGGAGGTGACGTAAATGGAGGGATCACAATTACTTCAGATTCCCTCCTGGCTCTCTCCTGGCTACTCCCACCACCATGCCCCCTTCCACGCTGACTCTTGAGTTGTGAGAACACAGTCTCCAGAGCTCACACTTACTTGGCAGCAGCATCCTTTCTCAACTGTTCATGCTTCATGAGGAGATTTTTCCGGTCTCGGAAAGCTTTTCTGACCTTGTACCCTTTGTAGACAGCCTGGATCTTGAAGGCAGCAATGTCCTGTATAGCTGCGATGGACAGGGCACCATGCTCCAACATGAACTGGATCACTTCATGACGCTCCCCAAGCAGAGCATAATCCAGGGGGGTGTACCTGAAGTATGGAGATTTTTTTTAAAGTGTTGTAAGGTAATTCAGAGCACAGTTAAACTGGTGACATTATGCAGTAGGAGGAAACCTCATTCTAAGATGTGGAATACTCCTCAGGCATAGCTATCTTCTGTCCTCCAGGGCTGTTCCTTTTTTTCTCTGAGGAGCACAGAACAAGGATGGAGCTGGTAGCTGGTGTTTTGCACTGCTGACCATGTCTATTCCTCAGTTTTGCTCACTTGCTCACAAATTAGGGGATTTGAGAATACATGATCACTTTTCTTCCTCCCCATGTTCTAAGTAATTCCTCAATCCTATCTAAAAAACACTGCCAATAGTATTCTGTGAGGTTCCTAAGTTTGAGCCCATGATTACTGATAGTTAATGTTTATGAAATGAAAACTATATCTCCAAATGGACAGAGTTAGTCTGTGAGAAGAATGGCCCTTTAAACCCCTGCAGAAATGATGGATTATTAAACAGAGTTGGGACAACTGTACGGTCATTGGGGGGAAAAAAAAGATTCTTACATCACTTTCCCTCCAAAATAAATGCTGGATGAAGTAATGATCTAATTTTTTTTTTTTTAATGGGAATTCCCTGGTGGTCCAGTGGTTAGGACTCTGTTCTCACTGCTGAGGGCCAACGTTCAACCCCTACTTGGGGAATTACGATCCCATAAGCTACATGGTGTGGCCGAAGAAAAATACCATGAAAGTAGAAGAAAAAATCATGGACGATTTTTAAAAATATTGGAGTGGGAAGTTTTTTCCAAAGAAAGATACAGAATGCAGAAACCTTAAGATTGATAAATCCAAGTACATAAAAATAACAAATATTTATAGGGCAAAAACACCAATAACAAAGATAAAAGATAGTTCTTCAAACAGGAAATACTAGGGGCTACTAGCACATAAAAATATGTTCAATGTCACTCATTTAAGAGAAATAGAATTTATTGAGTGAGCACTTTAATCTAAAGATTAATTTAGCAAAGACCAGAAAGTTTAATAACACACTGTGCTGGTAAGGATGGAGGGAGACAGGCTCTCTACATACTAGGGAAGCAATCTGGCAATATATTTCACAATTATTCATGTATCTGCCCTCTGCCACTGCCTTTTCACTTATAGGCATTCATCCAATAGATCTGCTCTCCTGTGAAGTGCTTTATGTATAAGGATATTCACAGAAGCACAGCTTGAAATAGTAACACAATGGAAACAACCTCAATTCCATCAACAGTGAAAGTCGTTCAGTCATGTCCAACCCTTTGTGACCCCATGAACTATACAGTCCATGCAATTCTCCAGGCCAGAATATTGGAGTGGGTAGCTGTTCCCTTCTCCTGGCAGATCTTCCCAACCCAGGGATTGAACCCAGGTCTCCTGCATGGCAGGCAGCAGATTCTTTACCAGTTGAGACACCAGGGAAGCCCAAGAAAACTGGCGTGGGTAGCCTGCCTCTTCTCCAGAAGATCTTTCCGACCCAGGAATCAAACTGGGGTGTCCTGCACTCAGGTGAATTCTTTACCAGCTCAGCTACCAGGGAAGCCCTCCATCAATAAACATAGGACTGGTTAAATAAAGTACAGGCCATCCCATCACAAAGTCATCTGCATAAAGCAGCCATTATTGTGTACATGAATAAATAAGGAACAATCACCAGGATGACTTGTTCAGTGAAGGAAAATAGAAAAAGTAAGAAACCAGAACAGTATTATGATGTGCTTCACTGATATAAAAAGAATATATCCCTATGTGCTCACCTATGTAAAATATTGATATAACTCTCTAGAAGTTTCCCAAGAAAATGTGACAGTGATATCTCTGGGGAGGAAGCTAACTGTCTCAGAGACAGGGATAGGAGGAATATTTAGTTTCACTAAATGTCCTTTTATGCTTTTTAAATTTTGCAGTGTACATACCTTTTTGATAAGTGTATTATTTAGAAAAGATGGCTATTATTATTATCATAGAGTTACATATTAGAATTTTAACTGACTACTTTCTAGATCTGTGATTTTAGGCAGATTCTTTTAAAAAATACATCTTCTCTATTTTTGGAATATAAAACAAACCAGATAAATATACAGAAGAAAATAACAGTCATCTACATTCTCACTCTCAGAGTTAACCACTGTTGACATTAATATCTTGGGAAGTATGTTTCCTTTTTTAAAGAAAAATAATTACTTTGTAAAAATGACACACAGTTTAAGAATTCAAATGATGCAAAAAGTACTAAAATTTGAAGTAAAGAAAATACCCCCAATTCTACCATCCATCCGTGGTAATAACAATGGTTGTCACTTCCTGACCAACTTATGCTCCACCTATCCTCATACAGATTTGGTATGATGACAGAATATAATCAGTGTGAAGAAGACAGCAGTGTGCCTGGCATGAGGGAAGCAGCTCATAAAATTTAGTGTGATTGGTGCTATTACAGGACACACATTGCAGCGCTTATATGTTGGTGATAGCATTTATCACGAATATTATTTGCACAGACCCAAACTAGCATTTTGAACTGTGGTGTTGGAGAAGACTCTTTAGAGTCCCTTGGACAGCAAGGAGATCAAACCAGTCCATCTAAAGGAAATCAGTCCTGGGTGTTCATTGGAAGGACTGATGTTGAACCTGAAACTCCAATACTGTGGCTACCTGATGCGAAGAGCTGACTCATTGGAAAAGACCCTGATGCCAGGAAAGATTGGGGGCAGGAGGAGAAGGGGACGACAGAGGATGAGATGGTTGGATGGCACCACCGACTCAATGGACATGGGTCTGGGTGGACTCCGAGAGTTGGTGATGAACAGAAAGACCTGGTGTGCTGCAGTTCATGGGGTCACAGAGAGTCGGACATGACTGAGCAACTGAACTCAACTGAACTGAACTGAAACTAGCATTTATGACTGCTGAACAACTGCCGGATCAGCTTCCTCTGGATGACTGTCACTGAGTCAGTGCACTCACAGGTGTTGGAAGGAAACAATCAGCTGACTGATGAGCTGGAAAAATGATGACTATATGGGTGTATGACTAGACTGGGAAAATCAGCCAATGATTATAGAAAAGAAACTCTTCAAAACTCACCTAACAGTCACAGTAAGATACAAAAGGAAGAGGTTTTCAGTAAATGCAAAGGGTAGTTTGGTCACTTTAGTAAGGAGACTCTAAATTCAGAAGGAAGTTCTTGAATGCTAAAATGAACGAACCCCCGTTTAAGGACAGCTTGATCTGCCAATATTGTTCAGAAACCAGAAGGCCATAAAATAGAGGTGCCTGAATAAACTTTAAAACATTATTTACATGTAAATAGCATTTTGTAAACTCAGAAGAACTTTTACAAAATCCTCTATATATTCTAAAATACCTTTCATAACTGTACTTTCCCCAATAGAAAAAGTCATCAGAGTCAGAGAAACACTGCAGTGAATTTGACAGATTTAGTTTAACACCCTCACTGTATAAATGAATAAACAGACCTGGAAAGATTAAGCAACATGCTGAAGTCTATGTAACCAGTTACCTGCAAAACCTAGATGGGACTATAATCACACGTTGCCCTGTTCAGTACAATAATCCTTCTATAATTCATCTCTCAGTCATTGAATATATGTCTCCTATGGAATGAAACTGCTTCTAAATCAATGTGCAAATGACTTATGCATTTTTATTAAGCCTGATCATTTTTTTCTATAATTATTAATATGTAGTATCTTTCACATAGTATACAAGAAGGATTATCAAAATATGGCTTATGAAAGTGAGGCCCAAATTATGTGTTTACTTACAAATATGACAAAAAGAAACGACATGGGCATAATATTTCCTAAAAAATGCTGAACCGGAGGTCAGCAGACCTGTGTGACCCTGGGCATTCTCTTCACTTCTCTGAGTTTCTGTTTCCTCATCTGTAAAAGGTGAAAGGAACGGGAGAAGAAGAACTAGATTTCTCAGGCTGCTTGTGGATGCAAAGTTGCATTTCAAATATGTTAAATATTTTTATTATGAAAAAATCATGTTTTTATTATGAGAAACTTTAAGCATAAACAAAAGTAGAGTGAACAGCATGCTAATGTTTATACACTCATTACCCAAATTTAATAATTAGCAAAATTTTTACCACATTCACTTCATCTACTCCTTTCCTTTTTATTTTTGCTCAAGTATTTTAAAAGCAAATCCCAGAGGAATTCCCTGGTGGATCCAGTGGTCAGCACTCAAGAGATTTCACTGCCATGGGCCCAGGTTCAAATCCTGGTGGGGAAAGACCCCACAAGCCATCTATCCATCAATCAATCAATAAAGCAAATCCCAGACTCCAATCATTTAATATCTCTGTATTTCAGATTCATCTATAATAAGGTAAACGTAATCACAATGCCATTGTATTAACAAAATTAACAGGAATTCCTTAGCAAGATCTAATGCCTACTCTAAAGACACATTTTCCTGATTTTCTTTTTAAAAATGTCTTTTTCCTTTTTTTTTTTTTTACAATTAGTTTCTTCAAATTACTTCTCGGTCAATTTTTGATTTAAGGAGACATAGACTAAATATCTAGTAAGGCTTTAAGACTAAAGTCTGTACTTAGTGTTTAGGCAACTGACCGCATTGTGATTACTACTATTGAATCTTTCTTCATCCCAAACTCAACTGAGACACATTCAGGCACTGTGAATATTCCCATCTGTGTCAGAGTATGGCTGTCAGATAGTTATTGACTGAAAGCCAGCAGTAGGTGGCAAAAATTATGTCTATAAAGAGAACATCAAGCGGTTGTGTCAATGCATGTGAAGTAAAAATTAACAGTACATTGATGGTAACCAGTCAAGAAACAATGCAGATAAAGACAAGAGACAAGATACAATTGGACTTGCCATGTGGGAATGGTCTGATGGAACAAGTAGAATGCCTAAACTGGAATGTCAATAAACATAAAAGGCAGTGCCAAGTTCTGACATTTGTACATCAAGGTGCATTGCTGATGAAACATTAAAACAGACTGGGATATTGCCACTGTCTCTTTTCATCCATAGACTGGCAAGTACACTTTGGAAGATTTTTCCTTCGGTCTTTTGGTCTGTAATTAACATATGCTTACTCCAGGAGGTGTTAAGTACCTTAATTCATAAGCTTACTTAGGTCTGAAATTCAAAATTCAGCATATAAATGGACATTGAATTACAAAAAATTATTTTTTTATTGTTTCCTAAAAAATAGCACTCAGGCAGTAAATGGTTTTATAAAAAATATCATTTATAGAAATATATCATCCCTAATTCTTAGAATTCTTAATCTTTTTGCTTCTTCAGGGTTTCAAAGGGAGAAGCCTCCGGCACCCTTACATACCTGTTTTAAGGTCAAATCCTCAGTCTTGAGGATTCTTCTGGCTTTCCAGTTTCCTTAAATGTCCAAATGCCTATCTTCATCTTTTTGGTTTTGCAGTTGTCATTTGACTATAATAGAGATGTGGAGTTCTTTATATAATCACTCTCAAAGTAAGGCATACTAATCTGGTTTATCTAAGTTTGCCTGTGGTCTAAGAATTCCACATAAGTTTCTAACGAAGGTATGAGTCAGGGTGATGCTACTGGGAGCCTGAAAACACTAATTTGACAATTCACCAGTATTTACTGAGCATCTACTTCATGAAAAGCACTGTAAGCAATTCAGAGATGACCATGAGTTCTCCGCTAAAGGAAGACAAATTCTATAAAATCATAATAAAAAGTGAAATGTGCCAAGGCTATAAAGATTTCACAGTGGGGAGGAGAACACAGTTTGGGACACATGACTGCAGGACCAGGACAACCTTCTTAGATGAGACTGAATTTGAACAGTAGAATGACAAGATTAACAACTATATTAGCGATCTGATTAAGAAAGGTTACTTTGGAAGGTAATGAATTGAATGAGGGAAAGATCAAAGGAAGGAAAACAAGTGAGGAGGCATTGCCATAGTTTCAGAAAGAGTGAGAGAGGGCAAGACAGTGATGCTGGTGATGAAGTGGAGATAACGGTGGGAGCCAAGGAGGGGTGTGAGTCTGAACTATAGATTGAGAAAGTACCAGCACCCAGGTGAGTGCTGAAGCCTCAGTGGTTGGTCAGCTTGAGAGAATAGATCCACTCGTGAAGACTTTCTATTTAAAACAGAAAAAACGGTGCTCGCTTCGGCAGCACACATACTAAAATTGGAACGATACAGAGAAGATTAGCAAGGCCCCTGAGCAAGGATGACACGCAAATTCGTGAAGCGGTCCATGTTTTTGGGGAACTCATGTACCCCCGGGGCAGATTCATGTCAATGTATGGCAAAACCAACCAATATAATATTGTAAAATAATTAGCCTCCAATAAAAAATAAATAAATAAAGAAAAAAAAACAGAAAAAATGCAACAGAAGCCAAAAGAAATGGAGAAGGAGCATGATTAGAAGAGAATCCTAGTTCTAAGAGAACTGGGAAAACATACTGTCACAGAAGCTTAGAGAACATACAGGCTCAAGAATCTGAAGAAGAGGAGTCAACAGAGAGGAGATGCAGAAGGGCCAATGAGGGGGCAGAGAAGACATCATACGCTTTATCAACTAGGAATCTGTCAGGGACCATTCAGATGCAGGTTTCAGTGTAAATGGGAGGGTGGATGCCAACCTGCAAAGGCAGGAATGGTGACAATGCAGAAACGGAGGCAGTGAAGACGGTGTGAGAGAGGGCAAAGAAGACACACCTCAGAGAAGAGAGACTTGGAAAATAACAGATGGAGGGTACAAATAATGGAGAAAGGTTCTGAAAGAAGTGGGAAAGATGAAGGGGTTGGCCCTATGTTTCTTCTGAGACGGTGGGTTTAGAGAAAACCCCTCTTTTTCTACGAAGTGTCCCCACCTCCTGATAGAAAGAAAAAGCTGGTGGTGGCTGAGAGCTTAGGGATGGTGCCACTGCAGGGCCATTTTAGTGAGAGTATCCATGAACAATGAAAACTAAAGCACAGATCTGGGTAGGGGGCAGGGAGTAGGTATGGAAATGTGATTATCATCTTAGTTGTTACCTACAAATTACTAGAATCTTCCTAGATCCAAGACCATCAAGAATGTCTCCTGCTTCACACTATGCCAAGTCCTTTTTATTGGGTCTGGGTCACTGCATAGCAACCCCAGCCTAACTCTGGAATCTCATATTATTTAAGAAATCTGTATTAAGATTAAAATCCTGAGCTTTAGCCTCAGTTTCTCCTTATTTGTTCAAGCTACATGGTGGCATCTCTGTCCACTAACTGATACTATCCTCTCCATCAAGAGAAACTTCTTGAACATATAACACATCTCACTGGCCTAACTGAATTCTTAGTCCTGGTCAGTCAGGACTCCCCCGATTTGATGCTAGACACACATCAAAAGAAGACCTACATTTCTTCATCTGGAAAGTATGAGCTTACCCTAAGTAATGCCTGAAGTTTCTAATAATTTTAAATCCCATGATTCTAAATCAACACTACATGGAACTTTTGTTTTCTTCTGTTTCAGGATTTCTTAGTGTAGTGTTTCCTGATGAAATACTATTTCTGAATGAGCATCTAAACTTGAGAATTTTAAAATATGGCAGAAAAGATGTGAGATGAACAATGATTGATTCTTTTTGCCAGTGGCTTACCTCTCTTCATTGTTTTCCATCTGATTAGGGAAAGCAGCAAAGTCTAGTAGTAATTTAATGGCATCAAGGTATCCATTGTTACAGGACCAGTGCAAAGCTGTTCTTCCCTACAAGCATAAACAGAAATCAAATACATCTGGTGTCAGTATTTTGGGACACATTTATTTCAGTTCAGTTCAGTCGCTCAGTCGTGTCCGACTCCTTGTGACCCCATGAATCACAGCACGCCAGGCCTCCCTGTCCATCACCAACTCCCGGAATTCACTCAAACTCATGTCCATCGAGTCGGTGATGCCATCCAGCCATCTCATTCTCTGTTGTCCCCGTCTCCTCCCACCCCCAATCCTTCCTAGCATCAGACTCTTTTCCAGTGAGTCAACTCATCGCATGAGGTGGCCAAAGTATTGGAGTTTCAGCTTTATGCTAACTCAAATATATAAACATTTCTCCCAGTTGCTTACTTACAGAAAGAGAAAACATTAAGTATTCAGTAGAGAAAAAGAACAGTATCTTAACCAAGTGATCAAAATTAATACTATGTTAATGGACTTCTCAGGCTTCCCTGCAGGCTCAGTGGTAAATAATCAGACTGCAATGCAGCAGACACAGGTTTGATCCCTGGGTTGAAAAGATACCCTGGAGGATGGCATGGCAACCCCCGACTCCAGTATTCTTGCAGGGAAAATCCCATGGACAGAGGAGCCTGAAAGGCTATGTCTATGGGGTTGCAAAG
Source organism: Moschus berezovskii (assembly GCF_049115385.1). Lineage (NCBI taxonomy): Eukaryota > Metazoa > Chordata > Mammalia > Artiodactyla > Moschidae > Moschus > Moschus berezovskii. The sequence continues at coordinate 72,603,481 of NC_142466.1, read as the reverse complement.
AGTTGGACATGACTAAAGTGACTGAGCAGTAGCAGCAGCAAGGGACTTTCCTGGTGGCACAGTGGAGAAGAATCAACCTGCCAATGCAGGGGACACAGGTCTGATCCCTGGTCCAGGAAGATTCCACATGCTGTGGAGCAACTAAGCCAGTGCACCACAACAACTAAGCCAGTGCATCACAACTGCTAAGCCCTTGGTCCCAACTATCAAGCCCTCATGCATAAAGCCTGTGCTCTGCAACAAGAGAAGCCACTGCAATGAGAAGCCTGCACACCACAAGGAAGAGTAGCTCCCACTTGTCGCAACTAGAGAAAGCTCATGGAAAGCAACAAAGACTCATTGCAGCCAAAAATAAATAAAATTCTAAAAAATGCCATGTTAAGAAGTATCACGTTTCCAAAAGTGATACTCCGAGGATTCAGTATCATCTATGTAACAGTCCATCGCAAATGTAAATCCTGAATCAAATTATGATGAATCATTCAGTTCAGTTCACTTCAGTCGCTCAGTCGTGTCCGACTCTTTGCGACCCCATGAACAAATTGAGTGAAATTCTAGAAAATAAATGGCCTGTATTCTTTAAAAATTTCAATGTCATAAAAGATAAAAAAAAGTCAAGAAGCACTGCTAGAGATAAAAAGGAATATTTCATAGTGTTAAAGAAGTCAAAGAGGTTTAAGATAAGGTTGTTTTTAGTAAAGATTCCTAAAATTGTTTTTGAAAAAATAAAAATAAATAAATAAATAAGAAAAAAGAAGTCAAAGAGGAAGATATCACAATCCTAAATCTGAATGCAACTAATAGCACAGTCTCCAAATACACAGGATAAAAACTGACAAAATTAAAAGAGGAAACAGTCATATCCATAATTACAGTGGGAGGTTTTAACCCATGTAATGCAATAGTTGAGAGCAGAAATAGATTAAAAAGTAGGAAAGGTATAGACAGCATGAACAATACAATGTAAAATGTATATAAAACACTGTATTGAACAATGACAAAATTAGTATACTTTCCAAGTGTACACAGAACATTTACCAAAATCAACCATATGCTGGAACATAAAGAAAGCCTCAAAAGCTTTTCAAAGATTAAAATAATGCAGAGTATTTTTTAAAACTAAAGTAAAATTTAAGCTACAGATCAGTGCAGTAGGCAGAATAAGGCACTCTGTTACAAAGATGTCTACTTTATAACTTCTGGAATCTGTAACTATGTTATATTAAATGGAAAGGTGGAATTAAGGTTGTAGATGGAATTAAGGCTGCTAATCAGTTGACTGGGCTTCCCTGGTGGCTCAGAGGTTAAAGCTTCTGCCTCCAATGCGGGAGACCCGGGTTTGATCCCTGGGTCGGGAAGATCCCCTGGAGAAGGAAACGGTAACCCACTCCAGTATTCTTGCCTGGAGAATCCCATGGATGGAGAAGCCTGGTAGGCTACAGTCCACGGGGTCGCATAGAGTTGGACACGACTGAGCGACAGAACAGAACAGAACAGAATCAGTTGACTGTGAGTTGGATTATCCAGTTGGGCCAAGTGTAATCACAAAGGTCCTTATAGTAAGTTAAAGAGAGAGGCAGAAGGTGAATGTCAGAGTGATGCAGTGTGAAAAAGTCAACCAGTCACTGCTGGATTTGAAGCTGGAGGAAGAGAGCCACAAGCCACAGAATGTGGGCACCATCCAGAAGCTGGAAAAGTCAAGGAAACTGATTCTCTCCTAGAGCCCCCAAAGAGAATGAAGTCCTGCCAACACCTTGATCTTCAGGACATTTTGGAATTCTGACACCCAGATTAGTAATATGACAAATTTGTTTTGTTTTAAAACACTAAGTTTGTGGTAACTGTTACAGCAGCAATAGAACACCAATATAATCATTAACAAAAAGATAATGAGAAAATACCCAACTGCCTGGAAATTAAACAATATACTTAACTAATCCATAAATCAGATAATAAATCAAAATGGAAATAAGAAAATGTTTGCATGATGACAGTGATGGTACAGTTTATCCAAATCTGTAAGAGGCAGCTAAAGCAGCATTTAGAGTAACAAATATGCTTAAATACATATATTGAAAAAAACCAATGATTTAAAATTTCATCAAAATAGTTTTTTAAAGATTAAATAAAACCTTATAAAAGTGGATGGTAGGCAATAATAAAGATGAGAGTAAATACCAATGAAGTAGTGAAAATTTTTAAATATAGAAAATAAAGGCAATTTTATAGACTTGCTATGAGGATTGAATGAGTTATAAAACAGAAAGCTCTTAGAACTTTGAAATATTAAGCAGCCATGATTATGAAAAAGATTATACACCAAATGAAAAAATATTGGTGATAATTTTAAGTAAACAAAACAAAATGTGGTTTGTATAATCATATATATATATTTATATACCTATATACATATGCCATGTATCTATATATTTTATAAAAGTTATAAAACTATTCCCATCCTATGGCTTTTAAAAATTATATACATGTATGCACAAGGAATAGAAGAGAATATGGACAAATAAAATTAACTAACAGATTTGTGAGTGATCTCTTCACCTGACAAACTATTTTACTTAATTGTAGTTAACAAAGAAGCAATGCTGCAAACACTTTGCAGCTAACTAGAATTTTTACCTCTTTGTCTTGAATGTTAGGGTCTGCATTGTTTTCCATGAGCACTGCCATGCAGTTGATATAGCCCCCATATGCAGCGCACTGCAGTGGGGTTCTTCCTGCATAATCCTGCACATTTGGGTTGATCTTATTTTCTATCAGGATCTGGCAAACATCTGCATTTCCTCCCAGCGCGGCCCAATGTAGAAGAGAATGTCCATCTTGGTCGACTAGATCCACCCTTGCTCCACCTGAAAAAGCAAAAATAAAGTGAAAATGTCTAATACAGAGAGCATTTATCAAAAAGAAGAGAAGTTTAAAGAATATAACAGTCCTTTAAATGCTTTACTCCTAGCAAAAAGCTTTCATGTATATCATCTATTTCAGATTTTTACAATAAGCCTGGGAGTTGGTCAGGACAGAAATCGTTCCCCTTTTATATGAAGTGAAACTGACGATCAGGCAGATACAGTGACTTTTCCCAAATCAAACAACTACTAATAGGTGGAGCTAGGAGTGACTCTCAAGTTTCCTGATGCCAGGCTCTTTCCTCCATGCTTCCACCCAGGCAGCTCTCTGCCATGTAAAGCTGTATTTCAAAAGGTGAATGTAAGAAATCCTACCTTTTGAGACTGACTTGTTATGAGCACTCTTAATAACTAACCTTTGATGAGTGTCTGAATCACATCTTTGTGCCCCATCTCACAGGCTCGGAAAAGTGGAGTATGTTTCATGACATCAGTAGCATCTACTTGAGCGTTATTTTCCAGTAATAACTTCACGGTGCTGACATGGCCAGAAAGTGCAGCAGCATGTAAAGCTAAAAAGGGAGCAAAAGAGAGTGAAGAACTTTTAAGTAACAACTTTACCTTTTTACTATCCTATGTATCTCTTCCTCTTTCGATTTTCCCATCATTTTGGCCAAACGCAATTTAATCTTCAAGATTATCTATTTTTCACTTGTATACATTCCTTTATATCTTCCTTTCTATTGGTATGTATTATTACTCCCACTTTTCCCTTCCTTCTACCTTTCTCATCTCACTGTTTTCTTCCTTTCTATCCTGTTGGTCTGAAATGGTCTCCTCAGTTACTAGTTTATTATCTTTTCCTCTTTCTGAGCAAGCAAGAGAACAAAAAATGACAAAGAGAAATGATTTAAATGATGCATGCAATTCTGCCCACCAACCCACTCACAATCAGTATATGCCTCTGAGGGGATGTGTGATGGGAGCCATCAATCTACTGTGCTACTCTTGCAGTTGGTCTGTGTACCCACATGGTACTGAAAGTGTGTGCATCTTGCTGCCTTGAGAGCATTATACATAGAATACGATTCCAAATGCAAGTCAGCTATTTCTTCAGGGCCCAGTTTTAAAAAGAGCAATTCATTTCAAGATTGGAGGAAAAAACAGAGTGGAATGTGGTAAGGGGTTGAAAGAGCAGTTTTGACTATGTGTGAGTTTCATATTGCACTGATCCCTGCCTATGTTATTGCCCTCTAGTACTTATGTCATCACTCTTTAGATTACTCTTTAAATTCTATTTAAGTCATTACTCTTGAAATTCTTCTCAATGTTTCAGGGTATCTGTCTAGAGGTCCAGGCCTGTTCTATCTAAGAATTATGGCTCTACACTGTCTAGGACAACGTTTTTTTCATAAAGTATGATCCATGGACCAAACCTGGGGTGCCTATAAAATGCAGATTCCTGGGGATTTGTTGAGATGCCACTATGGGCTGGGTACACAATATAATGCTGGGAATTCAGTAGGGAACAAAATAGCTAAGGCTACATTTTCATAGAAGAAGCAAAGCAGAACAAAACAAAAACACTGAATTAATAACATTTAAGTGTTAGACGGTGACAGATGGTATAGTTAAAGAAGTAAAAACTATTTTGATATGTGAAGTGACCTGGGGATTACTTTTGATTGGTGGTTAGGGAAAGCCCTGTCAAGGTGCTGACATTTAAGCTGAGACTAAATCATAAAAAAAGAGGCAAAGCAGAGCTCTCAAGGGAGACTAGTCTGGGCAAAAAGAATAATGAGAACAAGGACAGGGATGAATGTTTGTGTTTAAGGAAGGCAAAGAAGCTGCAACATATGAGTGAGAGTGCAGTAAGTCAGAAAGGTAGAAAAGGCTAGATCATACTTGGCCAACAGGTCAGAGTAATGGAAGACACTGAAGGGCTTTATGTAGGTGAGTGATGTTTGACTTATGTTCAAAACGGATCACACTAGCCATTTTGAGAATGCATTCAAGCAAATCAGAATGTAAGCATGGAGACCAGTTAACACTAGTACAGGAGACTGGGTGAAAATAGTGGTGGTTTGAACTAGGGTGACAGGAGTGGAGATGGAGAGAAGCATAAAAAGTTTAGAATATGTTTTGGATGTGGAATCAACAGGATTTATTGACAGGAGTTGATAGGATCTCTGTTTAATATGGGAACATCTCTAGTAATTGTTATGCATACGTGAGTTTGAAAAGCCTGATCTAAGTGCCTGAAAGGTACATTGGCCTAGACAAGATGGGTGTGAGAGCCTTCAAGTATCTGAAGCATGTCATGTGGAACATTATAAAGCAACATTCAGTTTGAAAAATACTGGCTTAGGATAAGGTAGCACATCTTAACAGAGTGAGATTAAGATGGAAGTAATGGGTGAATTCCCTGGTGGTTGAGTGGTTAAGACTCTGTACTTTCACTGCCAAGGGCCCAGCCAGGTTCCATTTCTTGGTTGGGGAGCTAAGATCATAAAAACCACATGGCACAGCCAAAATAAAAGACAGAAGTTGTGGTAATGAGTTATCTGTACTGGAGCTGTTCAACTGGAGGTTGAAAGACAGTAAGCAGATGTCTTTGGTGAAAAATGTTGGTGAGAATGTTATAAGGCAGATTAAGGCACATGATACACCTGTGATAGTTCAGTGATTTTTCACATGTAAGACCATAAGAATGTTAGTTTTTTCCCTCCCAAATGAAATTTTATAAAACATCCAACATATAAAATAGTTAAGAGGTGAGTGTTTCTGGTTAAAGTAGGGGCAGGGGTTACCCATTCAAGCACCCACTCCCTGGGCAACACTTTAGGGAAGGTACTGGTCTGAAGAACACAGTTTAGAAACCCCTGGACTAGATGTAATTTTAAGGTACTTTTTAATTCTGAAATTCTGTAATTGTGTAATGTGGCATCATTGTGTAATGTGGCATCAACAGATACTCTTCAGATAAATATCAATGTCAAGTTTTTTTTTTAAAAAAAAGACAAAATTTCAATTGAGTGAAAGATAGAATTAAGGATCTTGTTAAAGGAAATTTCCCATTTCTGATCATTTTCATTTATTTTAAAACAATTTTAGACTACAATCACTGTTCCTTCTTTGAAAAAACACGTTTACATAGGAACTTTAAAAATTCTTTCCAGTAACTTTATGTTATGGAGAATTTCAAATGTTATTCAAATGTAAAGGCACATCTTCTTTATCAACTCATCAGTCAATGGACATTTAGGTTGTTTCCATGTATGGCTATTGTGAATAGTGCTGCTATGAACATAGGGGTGCCTGTATTTTTTGGAAGACTAGTAAAAAAGATAAATAAAGCCAAGAGTCTCTGGGTGAATATGTCGTCACCCAGCTTCAACAGTGATCTTGTTGGCTAATCTTGTTTCATTTAACTGCTATCCATTCCCCCACTCTGATTGTTTTGAAGAAGTCTCGAGTCATATCCTTCTGTTTGTGAATATTTTAGTTAGTATGGCTGAAAGACAAGGGTTCTTTTTTAAAACACAGCCACTGTATCAATCAGAGTATCTATCTCTCAGATACTTTAACAGAGAAAATTAAATATGAAGGATTGCCAGCCTTGTACTGAAGAGCTAAAATAGCAAAAAGGAAACACTAAGGTATCACAGAGGCCAGCAATTCTAAGACTGAGGAAACAAAAAGAAGAGAAAGGAATTATCACATTAAAGGCTTAGAGGAGGCGCCCTGCAGAGCTGAGACTCAGAACTCTGAGGAGGGGCTCTGCTTGGCAGGTCCTGTAAATGCTGGGAAAACCACAAAGTGAATTAACTATTGCCACTGGAACAAGCGATCAGTGCTCTGCTGAGTAAGACTGACTAGGATATGCTGACAGGAACTGGAAACAAATACAAGAACAGGAAGCAAACAGGAAGCTGTAATCCCAAGCTCCTCTTCTGGCTTTCCAGTCTCCCTGTACTGCCCACTGTGGGCTGACTCCTCTGCTGGCAAAGAGCAAATGTGGTTTGCAGAACCCCAGCCCCAGCAATGTAAAGAAAATATAGGCTCGTTTTCATATCTAAAAGATGTTAACACAAGTTTTGTAACATCAGATATACCCAGAGAGTGTTCACATTTTCCTGATAGCTTTGTATTTTGTTTTATAGTTGATTTATTCGATCCAAATAATACTTATAGATTGCTATTGATAAGAACTCATTTTTAATTAAGGAAAAACAACCCTCTAAAGGGATGATGGAGAGGAACTCACTGGCATAGAAGTGTCAGGAAGGTATGTATCACTGACGTATAATAGAATCTCCTTAGGAGAAACAGCCCAGGGAATGAATGAATTTGAAAATTTAGGTCTCAACCCCAACTAAGATGCACATCAGAAAGACAACTTTGGTTGAGAATGCATGTATCCTAGCCCATACTTTATTAAAATACATGAAAAATTAAAGAGTGATGCCAGTGATAAAGACTGCATAATAATAAAAGTCTGATAAAAAAATTACTCAGATCATTTATAAACTCAGTGCCTTATGTGTCTGTATAATACTCCTTAAGAAGCTTAAGGTTTATGGTGAAACTTTGATAAACAAATAATTTTACAAGTTGAAGCCTTTATCAAAATTGATATTACCTAAAAACTCTTTAAAAAATCAGAAGGTGTGATGGTCTAGGTATAGGGAGGGAGATAGGTGTAGCAACCACATTCCCCTCTGTCCCCCAAGTGCTATATGAACAGTTTTGGCGATCAAGAAAGATAGAAAGATCTTGTCCAGGATGACAAGTACGTGCAAGTGGCTCTAGAATGTTTTCATGTATAAGAAAACATAACATTGAGAAGCCTGCAGCTGTTTTGTTCCATTCAGTGTTTCTGTGCTGTGATTTTTCCTTCTGACTTGTAATTTGTATATACAGGTGTCCTTTGTTATCTATGGGGGATTGGTTCCAGGAGCCTCTACAGATACGAAAATCTGAAGATGCTCAAGACCCCTTTATGAGATAGTGCAGTACAAGTCAGCCTTCCAAAGCCACAGATGCAAAACCCTCGGATATGGAGGGCTGACTGCAGTACACAAGGAAGAGTTGTGTCACCCAAGGTGACAATGGGTGTTACAAAAACAAGTACTTAGTAATCAACACATCGTTCGAGGGCTCTCTTCTTAGAAAAAGAGATTAAAGGAAGCATATAGTAACAGCTTTCGAAGCTTTGAAGCTTTTAGAGTCATGGGAGGTTAACTCTGAAATGGGAGATTCAGGATGCAGTAATGCTGTTCAAAACTGAGAAAACAGCATATTAAATGAGACTGGTGAGAACATACACAGATGTGTGCATTCTTTAAAATATAATTCTAAATTTTTGAAAATGTAGTTAATAACTGCTAAGTGAGTGACTGAACTGAACTGAAGTATGCATAGTTTTTAAAGTGCAGGTTTATGCTTTTTTATGCAAAGATATATGATCAGAAGAGTTCCTGCAATTACGTCTAAGGAGCAACAAGGCTTGTAAATCAAATGTCAAAATCACTTGATAAAAACATAGGGTAATTTTAGCTGTAATACTTGGAAAAATAAAGCTGTTTGAGTGATATTCTGGCAACCTAAACTTAAAAAGTAAAGATCAATGTCAAATAATATTAGATTAGGAACAATGGTTTCAACTTACTATTTTGCAAGTATTATAGCACCATCTATACTCTGAAGCTTGAATGAAAGCTGACTATGTCTGCCAATTCTTACCTGTACCTCCATATTTGTCTGCCATATTAATGTCAATGTCAGATTTTAAGCTCAGCATAGTCCTAAGGACGTCATCACTGCCTTTCCCAGCAGCCCACATAAAGGATGTTCTTCCTTCAAGGTCTGAATCATCTTTGACTGACGGATGTTTTAGAAATACTTTAACTGTTTCCTATAAGAAAACATTTAAAAATTTGAGACATGAGAGTGGCATTTTCTATGGCAATAAAATCAGTGTTATATGTGACTTCCACTAAGAAGCAAAGTATTTTTTGGTCTACTTTTGAATCAAATGAAATTATCTTTTTATGAATAATAAAATATAATTTCCATTGAAAATAACAATCTCCTGTCCTTATGTATTGGTTTTAGTTTTCACAGCATTTCAAAATATAACTTAATTCCCTCATTCAATATTCTTATAATTGAGAATGATTATTCTCAATTAAATCTAAAAATTTAACTGCAGAGAAGAAACTATGTACTTTGTTACTATTTTTTAAAATAGTTAATGGATTTATCAAATGATGAGAGGTGGCTACTGAGCAGTGCAGTGTTCAATTCATTTAACAAGTATTATTCAGTAACTCCTGCATTCAGGGTCCTTCCTCTATAGAATCACACAAAAACGAGAACCCTTAATAACTCTTTAGTGCTTGACAATTTTAATGGCAGTTAATATTCATAGCTACTTCCCTGGTGGCTCAGTGGTAAAGAATCCAACTGCCAATGCAGGAAATGTGGGTTCGATCTCTGGCTCAGGAAAATCCCCTGAAGAAGGAAATGACAACCCACTCCAGTATTCTTACCTGGGAAATCCCATGGATGGAGGTGCCTGGCAGGCTACAGTCCATGGGGTTGAAAAGAGACAGGCATGACTTAGAGACTAAATAACAACAATATTCATAGTGCTTAAAATTGCATCTTTCCTCAAAACTCAGATGCTTACAAACTGATAAGAAGATCATAGACACTTTTGCTTGCATGGAAATAAAATAGTTTCAGAAAAACAATTTCTGGAGGCTGTGAGTTGGCTAAAAATGTATAAAATGTTGATGTTCAATACTTTAGAGCAAGAAAAATGTAAAGGTTCGTCTATTCCAGCTCCTCATTTTACAGATGAGATTTAGGTTCAAGGCCACATAAATACTGGTAGCAAACACAAAAGTAGAATCCAGGGCTAAGTCACCACACTCTTTCTACTGCAACACACACTGTTTCCTAGTCTTAAAACTAGTTGTTGAGCTACCGTGGTATTATAGCTTAGCTCCCAGGAGCTAGTGTAGGTGCTTATTAAGTAGATTTGAATAAAGAAATAATTTTTTAACGTTGGTGATTTTGGGGGTTTGTTTTAACAATTTGCAAACATTTCTTTTGTTGAGTATGTTTTCTAAGTGATGAATGCTTACAAGGGTTTTATGAGGTTTTGATGGTGGTGGTAGTGTTTTTCAAAAAGGGAATTACAACCTCTTGCAAGTTAATAGAGTCTAAAGGAGATCAAGGGACTTGAAACTGAGCTTAGATTTTGCATCATTATTAAAAAACTATTTCTGTAATTGGCAAATTATCTAAAGCAAGCGTTTCTTTGAAAAAAAAAACACATCTATAATGTTCTAGTATTTTTTCTTACTTTCATTAGCACAGTTACTTAACTACTAGTTTCTGTACATAGCTAAATTTGGAATCTAAGAGCTGGCTTCAAGATCTTAGACAGGACTTCCCCAATGGCTCAGTGGTAAAGAGTCCACTTGCCAACGCATGAGACATGGATTCAGTCCCTGATCTGGGCAGATCCCACATGCCACGGAGCAACTAAGTCCATGCACCACAACTACTGAGCGTGTGCTCCAGGGTCCGTTAGCTGCAACTACTGAGCCTACTTGCCACAACTACTGAAGCCTGCATGCCCCAGGGCCTGTGCTCTGCAACAAGAGGGGCCACGGCAATGAGAAGCTCACACACCACCATTAGAGTGTAGCCCCCACTTGCTCCAACTAGAGAAAAGCCCACCCAGCAATGAAGACCCAGCACAGCCAAAAATAAATAAATAAATAAAATTATAAAAACACGAAAGTACATTTAAAGAAAAAACATCACGGGCAGATCATTTAATCTCTTACAACCTTGGTTTCTTCATCTCTAAATAGGGATAACACGTCTTTCATAGGCCTGTGTTGAACTATGGATTGAATTCTGATTTCCATAGATTAACTATAGTGGGCCAACTGAATTTCTTATCTATTCATAATAAGAATGAACCCCACCTCAAAATACTTAGTATTTTTCTGAGATCCTGGGAGACAATAGAAGATAAAGGTTTACTGAAACTGTAGGTGGTAAGCAGAATAGATTTTTAGGAGTGCCAGGAAGGAGAACTATAGTTATATTTGCTGTGGGTACCAGAGAGAAAGAAAAGTAGGAAATTAAGGTATTTTAGCAATCTGAGTATTCAGTGTACTTATTCAATGGTACATTAAGGGAGGTGAGGAAGATGGAATTATACTGTGCTGATGATAACATTCTAATTTAAAAGGAGATAACTGTCATGGTTTACTTACTGCAAAGTTACTCTGAGCTGCATAGTGCAAGGGTGTTGCTCCTTGGCTGTCAGATGGAATGGTCCCAGACTTATTTCTTTCTAAAAGGAGATGAACAATCTGTGCATGGCCTGAAAGCAGACACAAGGTAGTTATCACACAAAAGGACTGATTCATTTATGGTCTATTTAAAGGAATGGGGTAAGAAAAATCACCAGTACATAAACGAGCACTCACAAGGGTTTCAGAAGAGCGGTCCCTAGTGCAGCCTCTTCTAACTTCTTACCAACTATGATTAGGCAGCACAAAGGCAAAAACGTAAATACTAAAAACTCAATGCTTTGATCAACAAGGAAATGACTAATTATAACCGCCAGATTGAGATAAAACTGTATTTGGTACCAGCTCACTGCATCCCCTGGTTCACCTTATAAAACTGCCCATCAAGAGGGAGGGAAGGTGTCAGAAGTCAGGCCCTCTCTGTCCCTAGTCTCCAGGTTCTACTGCACAACCAATCAGAACTGTATGGTTGTTCTCTTCTGCTATTCAGGTGGACCAGCTATAACACAGTCTCCTGTGACCTCTGAGGCCCTCTATCACTTCGCACCTCCGTCCCCCAATGTTTGAACATCTAGGCAGTAATTTCAAACCCCAGAAGTGGGCAGGAATAGTGAAGAGCTGGTAGAAAACAGTACTCTGCAGTCCATTTTGGAGGATATGGAGGAGGTCTCCCCAAGTGAAGGACTGTAGAAAGGATCAAAGAATGAACAGACCTGGTAACAGTATATTTAGGAAACCTGAATTTCACACATGCCATTGCTTCAGTGCACAGGGAGTGAGGCAATGACGCAGAAGCCACATTAGCAGAGCAAGAATACACTGCATGAACGCCAGGCAGAAAAACAGGAGTTTGCGTGGGAATTGTGCTCCTCTGCCTGCTCTCCAGCTGTGGTTTGAGATCGAGTGCTCCATAACACAAACGGGCAAAAGTAGGGTCAGGGGCAATTTATGCCACACACTCAATCTAAATACTTCTCATCTCGTTTGAGAGATAAGGAGAAAAATTCAGAAAAGGTTTATGGAAACACTCTAAGACAGGGGGAAAGGAACACCATGGGAAAGAACAAGAGCATACCTCAGAAAGTGATCTAGAGAAGGATCCGGAAGAGAATTTCAGGCGACAGTGTGGCATCCTTGACTTTTACAAAGAGATGGTCTCTATGAAGTGAAACAGTAACCTAAGAAGAAGATAATCTAAAATGAAAGGGTAATAGAAGGAGGTAAAAGCATAAAAAGCTTAGATAAAAAGAAATATGGATGATAGAAGGAAATCAAAATATAGCCTAAAATACAATCTATAAGAGGCAGAAAGAAAGCAGAATTCATGAAAAGAAAATTCAGTTTAGTGCTAAGCAGACAAATTTGCAAAAATGCAGAGGAAAAGGGATGAAACTAAACACTGAAATGAAGACTGAATAATTATAAATCTGACTATAAAACCAAATGCAAATGTAAGAATCATTTAAAAAAGAGATAACATGTAATTTAAAAACTAAGTCTATAATAATAATCTTTTCATAATCATTAATATTAATAATAACTGTCAGATCATATTAACAAATACCCAAAGAGTATAAGTGAAAGTATGCCAAATTCCTCATTTTAAATAGATGGGAATCAGTAAATGCAGTTTTGCTCTTGACTCAGGCTTAGCTTATGAAAGCTTTTAATAAATTTAAAAGTAACTACTAGTAAAACCTAGAAACCCTCCTGAAACATTAGGAAATTCAAAACCAGATAGCTACAATGTAATCCATACACCACAAGGAAGAAAACAAAGAAATCAGGAAAAAAACCCAAATGAAGGGGAAAAAAAACTAATCCTCAGAGATCAGAATAACAGAAGAAAGATCAGATTGTACAATTTGTAACAATGAATGTCAATGGGCAAAACTCCTTCACTAAAAGGGAAAGACACTCAGATTGCCAAAATTCAGACAGATACACATATATACTCTCCCATATAAAAAAGTGATCCCCAAAAATGTTAAGGAAAAGGCACATCAGGAAATATGAAGAAAAGAAAATCAAATATAGTATTAGCTGAAACATAAAATTAAAGCCCTTCTCCAAAAAAAGCAAAGGCACTGAATATGAAGATTATTTTATATTTACATTTGTTAACAAATGCACACTGGTTTTATAACAAAAATTTTAAAAGACCTGTTGTTGAAATTAACATATAACAGAGAATACATTTATATTGTTAAAATTAAAGCATACAACAGAGGAATTTAGGTACAAAGTACTACATATCAATTAAAAATTAAAACAATTAAATAGGAGGTGGGAGTTGATGGAGCGGGGGAGAAGCCATGGAAAATTTCGTGTACTCAAGCAGTTCCTTCTACTGTTGATCCTAGGTTTCATATTCAACTCACCTAGCAAAGCTGCCCAGTGAAGCGGCGTTCGAAATAAGTTATCATAAGATGTTATATTGCAGCTTTCGTATGAGGTCAAGACATCAACCACTGTCACATTCCCATCAGCGACTGCAAAGTGAAGAGGTGTTCGACCCTCGTAGTCTTGCCAGTTCAGTAAAGACTCTGTTGGAGCAGCATCCTATTTTTAAGGAACCAGAGACTTCAGACATACAGAGACTCCTCAAAAAAGCCACATTTGATGTAAGTATTAACTGAGCAATTTTTGAAACCTGTATATTCTCTCTCAGCAGAAGTGATAAAATTTAGAAAAAAGTATACAGTCTAAATCTTAAAAAATTTAATTTCACATTTAACTATAAAAAGTACAGAAAAATAAATGTACTTGTACTATCTAGATTAAACAGGAATCAACACTTTCCCTAATGTGTTTTTTGTTATGGATTCAACTAAAGCCATATGCTTTGTATTTTTGCTTCATATGTATACAAACACATCTTCTATGTGTTTTCAATATTTATACTTATGCATTACACCATGCATATCCTTGAATTTTTTCTTTCAAAATTATATTTTTGAATTTTTAAATTTCAACATTTGGGTATCTGTAATGATACTAGTCTATTTGTTAAACCACAATTTAGTTATCCATTCTCTTGAAAGTCTCTCAGTCATGTGGCTCCCCTGTTCATGGAGATTCTCCAGGCCAGATTACTGGATTGGGTAGCCTTTCCTTTCTCCAGGGGATCTTCCCAACCCAGGGATGGAACCCAGGTCTCCCGCATTGCAGGTGGATTCTTTACCGTCTGAGCCACCAGGGAAGCCCTTACTGAAGGATATTTAGATTACTTACACTGTTTTCCACTATTAACAAAAATGCTGCAACGCATTTTTTACATTGCACTTCCTTTACATATCTCCTTGTGGCATATATGTGAGATTTTTCTCTAGCCCAGACAATTTGAAGGGAAACTGCTGGATTGAAAGATATCTGCATCTTCAGTTAGGTATTGTCAAACTGCTCTCCAAATGGCTATACTAATTAACACATCCGTGACAATGTGTAAAAGCTTTTATTTCCCCACATGCTGGCACAAATTAACCCCTTGATGTTATCAAATTTAAAACATTTTTCCCCTTATTGCTATGAAAAGCATTTCACTGATGCTTTAAATTGTATTCCTTTTATGAATGAGGTTGAAATTTTTTATCACATGGTTATTAGATTTTTGGTTTAAACTGACAGTTCACAACATTTATTTGTTTTTCTACTAGATCTTTGTAGAGATATGATGCACTGGTTAGGTCCTCCTTCCCTACCTCCACAGCTGCTGAAAGTGTTGCCAGCAGACGATCTTCTACCGTCAGCTTTTTGGAACTGCTTTAGCAGAAGAGAGTTCCCTCACCCACCTCAGGTCCCTTTTCAGATTAGGTCATACCCAAAGTCAAGCCCTCCTGTCCCAATTTAAGAACTCTTTAAAGGGCCTTTCCAGGTTTAGAGCTCTCTATACAGTCAGCCTATTTTATAAAAGAAGAGTATGAAAGGTATTACAAAACATTTCAAAAAAGAAGTAGAATATTACCATGGCTGCATTCTAGGACCTTGAGTCTCCCAAGGACTTAAATGCACTTATAAAGGAGGGGGAAAAAGCCAAATTTGTAAGGAAGATATTATAAGTGAGAATCACCCTCCATAGACCTCAGATTTTAGAATTAACACATAAAGAATATAAAATAACTACTGATAAAACACGTAAGAAAATTAAAAATGGGTACTTCCTTGGCAGTCCAGTGGTTAAGAATCTGTGCTTCCAATGCAGGGGGCATGGGTTTGATCCTTGGTGGGGGAACTAAGATTCCACAAGCCACACAGCACAGTTAAAAAGTTTTAAAGTAAGCAAGGGAAAAAGCTCTCAAAATGATCAGGCAGATCTGAAAAAGAACCGAGGAGAACTTTTAGAAGTGAAAACACAGTCACTAAGATTGAAGACTAAACAAATAGTGTAAACAAGACTGGATGCAGCTGAAGAAAGGCTTGGTAAACTGGAAGGCAGATCTGATTTAATTACCCAGAATGTAGCAGAATGGGACAAGATGATAGAAATGTAAAAGAAAAACTAAGAGACATGGAAAGTAAGATGGAAAGGTCTGAAATATGTATTACTGGAGACCCCACAGGCAGGAGTAGAGAGAAAGAGAAGCAATACTGAGATAATGGCTGTATGTTTTCCAGAATTGAGATGCGCTAATCAGAATGTATACTAAACACACACACACACACAAAAGGCATACTAGACACACTGCAGTAAAACTGTAGAATACTATATAGAAAATTTTTAAAAACCATTCTAAGAGAAAAGATAATCTATAAAGGGATTACAATTAGACAAATAACAGACTATTTAAGAGGAACAATGAAAGGCAGAAAACAGCAAAATAACAGTCTGAAAGAGCTGATAAAAGTAACTACCTACGATTGTGTACACAGAAAAACTACATACTCAAGAGCATTGCAGAAACGCAGACATTCTTAACAGTTGAATTAATCAGGGAGTTAACTACCATACATCTATACTAATAAGAGTTCTAAGAATTGTATTTCAGGGAAAAAGGTAATAACTCTGGAAGGAAAATTGGAGAGCCAAGAAGAAATGCACAGCAAAGGAATCAGCTAACATACAAGTAGAAATAAATTAATCATTATATAAATAAAACAATAATATCTTCAAAAGTCTAATTTGTGAGTTATAAGCAAATAGGACCAAACATTAGACTACCACAGCATGTAAGTTCTAATTTGGGAAGAAATGATTAAAAAACCTTTTCAAAGAATCTACTGATAAACATTCAAAATTCATAAGTATAGAAAGTTGGTTAGATATATAATTAATGGCCAAAAGTATCAACTGCATTTCTATACACCTGCAACAGCCAGTTAAATTCATACCCTAGATAGACTTTTTAAAAAGGTTCAAAGCAGCACTGTTGTAAATAGCAAAAAACTGGAAACAGTTCCTAATGTTTGTCAATAACAGAATGAAAAATGTGTGTCATTTAATCTTCAAAAAATGGAATACTATTCAGCATATAGCAGTAAAAAGTAATATATTACAGCTACACACAGCAACACAGATTAAACCCAACTTAACACTGAACATGAGTTTGAGTTGCTGATGGACAGGGAGGCCTGGTGTGCTGTGATTCATGGGGTTGCGGAGAGTCAGACATGACTGTGCGACTGAACTGAACTGAACACGAGAAAAGGATGTCACAGAATACATACAGTATGATTCTATGAATATAAAATGCAAAAATGTTAAAAATGAAACAGTTCATTGTTTAGGAATGCAAACATATGTGGCAAAACTATAATGAAAGCCAGTGGAATAATAAACACAAAATTGAGGGTAGTGGCTGCCTCTGAGAAAGGAGACAAAAGAATGCTACTTGGAGGCACCCAGGGAACTTAAACAGTGATTCACTTGGCTCCTCCACTCAGTGATGAGTACATAAGTTTCCTTATTCCTTATATCTTAAATGTATTTATTCACTTACATCTACTTACTATTTGATAAGAACAAGTATAAAACAAAGTCAGGGATGATAAATAGGAACTCAGAAAAGTAGCTGATGGGGGAGCATGGCATAGGGAGAGAGGATGCTTTTGGAAGCAGGCACGCAGGAAATTTCTGTGTGGTCTTAAATCACAGTATTAAAATGTTCTATTTCTTGCTGATGAGCTCACACATTTTTTGTTGTACTCTTTTGAGTCATAATTTGCTCGTGTGCTATAAAATGCTTTTGCATACAGTGGATAATTCATAACGTAATTTCTTTTTGGGGGTAAGGCCATCCATTATACCTACCAGAATGCATCGCACTGTGTGAACAGCACTTGGATCTTTGTGGTTGGCTGCCCAGTGCAGTGGGATCTTGCCTTCGACATCAGGAATTCCAATATTAGAATCATGCTTGATGAGCAGCTTCACATGCTCAGGGTTATTGTAGTAGGCACTCCAATGCAGAGCTGTTTGCTGCAAAATGGAGAGATTCTCAAAATGACATTGACAACAGAACAGTGACAACACAACAAACTTTTCCCAAACTCTTACTGCATGGCAGGTACTGCTGTAAGACTTTTGTGTATTTTTCTCTCCTGTAGTCTATGTCAGGACAACTCTGGAAGAAGAGCACTCTTGAATTTGCATGTGACTGATGAAGAAACTGAGCATGAGGAGGATGAGCAATCTGCTCAATGGCATAAAGGCAGTAAAGGACTTTTACTCAAGTGATTAATGGGTCTTTGTGGACTGAACAAAGTGTTTTTTTCAGTGAAATATTTATTTTCTGGCCGGAGCACATGGCTTGCAGAATCATAGTTTCCCAACCCAGAGAACCCGTGCTCTCAGCAGTGAAAATGCAGAGTCCCAACCACTGGATGCCCAGGAAATTCTCAGTGAAATATTAGCACTACAAATGCTGTAAGTTAGGAATAACATCAATTTACAGTAGTTGTAAAATTAAAAAATTGATCTCAGAACTTCAGGTTATATGATTGACTACTAAACAAAATTTAAAAATCACATCAAGAATACTATGGGAGCGAAAAGATTACTGAGTATCAACCCAGGGACTTAATTATAAGAGTTTTAATTTCATGAGCGCACAGGAGTTTGCAAGACTCTATGATTAAGTGCCTGATGAAAAGGAAGAGGATGACTGCCTTTGTCTTACTAAAGACCATATTTTTTTCTTGTAAAGAATAATCAGAATGTTGATCAAAACAATGACCAATGTATACAACATGTTCGAATTCAAGAGCAGGGAAGATAACAATGTCAATCCCAATAACAACGTCAGAGCAAATATTACAATCAAAATGAAATCAATAATAATTTTGCAGCTAGTATTTATTGACCGCAGACTATACACTGGGCATTGTGCTAAACATTTGATATATATTATCTCATTTTATCTTCAACAACCCTGTTATCCCCTTTCGCATATGGGAAAATTGAGGTATAGAGAGGTTAAGTCAGTTGATGGACACAGAACAAGTAGTGGCTTCTACACTGAAACCCAAGAAGAAGTAAGCCAGAGCCCAGGTCATTAAAGCAGTTATGCGCTAAGCACACTATTTGGGGGCATTTGGTCACCACAAATCTCACAACAAATTGCAACTATCATGACTAACAGTCAAATAATGAGTTGGAGTTAGATAGGCCTGAGTTCACATTCTAGCCCTGGCACTTGGATCTTTGGTAGAATTTTCATCTTCTTGAGCTTCAGTTTCCCCATATGTGAAAAGATGATACTACCCACTATACTACCATTGCTGGCAGGACACAATTTAAGTGAAATCCTTTACTGGGGCATGTGGAGATTTGGAATTGTTCTACCATGTATGAGTGGTAATTGAGGCTTTCGTCCTTGAGGCTTCACATCATAAAATAAGGTGTTTGCTTTCTGTTCTACTTGTCTTCAATTCTGATAGTCTGTTACCTTGTTTTTATCCTGTGTGTCCACCTCTCCTGGTGCCATAAACTTCAGCAGAAGTGCCAAACACTTAGGGCTCTTGTGCCGAGTAGTCAAGTGTAAAGGAGTCATTTCTTCCAGATCCTTCTGCATCCAGTTTGCTCTGCGTGTAAGTAAGAGTTTCATGAAACGATAATTTCCCTAAATGAAGAATAAGAGACAGTAAGAAGAAATGTAGTCTCGATCCAAATTTTTTTTTTTAATTTTAAAATGCCTTAAGCATTGTAATTATTCTACTGGAGTAATAACATTCAGATAAATTAATAAAAGGAAAAAATACTTAAAATTCTACTATACTGTTGTTTTATTTTGCTCATGTTTTTTTCCAACTGTTTTCTACATACCTATAGTTTCCTTAGGGGTTGGTCAATATTTCATTGTGTTAAGGCAAGATATTTTATTTAATCATTCTATTATTGTTTGTAAATTTTTGAATAGAAAATACTACAATGTATATGATTTTTCACTTAGTTTTTTTTTTTCCCCCCATTGAATAAATTACCAGGAACAAAATTACTGGGTCAAGGGAGTTTGTGCATTTTATGGTTTTTGGTGTATCTTTCAAATTGCTATCTAGTAGCAACAATGTATGAATGTATTAGTTTCAGCACAATCTGACCAGCACAGCATATATTATTTATATTCAAAGTATAATAACTTTGTGAAGTAAACAGAGATTTTTAACCCCAATTTAGAGGTGAGAGAAGTGAGATTCAAAGGGGTTAAATATTTTTTCCACAGCAACTGGTTAATAAGAAGGTGGTTAGTGTTCTTGAAGAGAGCTATTTATAGTTACAACTAAGGTATAAGGAACTTCCTCACAGTTCAGGTTCCAGACTCATATGGTCACATAAACACCAATCTAGAAGTCACAGTGGGCCACCCACAGCAGGCATTGCTGTCCACATGTTAAACCCTCCAATCTGGCACAATCAATCCATCTGGAGAAAGAAGTTCTAGCTAAACTTCTTTCTCCAGATGGACTGCCTGTAATTGTACTTGTGCTTCTTTCTGGCTCAGGCAGGAAAGAATCTGCTTGCAATGTGGGAAACCCGGGTTCGATCCTTGGGTTGGGACAACTCCTTGGAGACGAGAATGGCAATCCATTCCAGTATTTTTGCCGAGAATTCCATGAACAGAGTAGCTTGGTGGGCTACCGTCCATAGGGTCACAAAAAGCCGGACACGACTGAACCACTAACACATAATGGTACTTAGATCAACCATTATACAGTATGCCTGTGTGAGCTTTGAAACCCTTGAAGAGTAGCTTTTGAACTCTTCCCTGAGATCTACTTCCATATTTCCAATTCTGATTGGAGACTTCAATATGCTTGGTACCATAGATAATTCTATTTCTTTCATTGTTTTTGGAGTATAATTGCTTTACAATGTTGTGTTAGTTTCTGCTAGACAACAACATGAATCAGTTATAAGTATACACACCTCCCCTCCCTCTCGAGCTCTCCCTCCCCCTCCCACCCATCTAGGTCAGCACAGAGCACTGAGCGGAGCAATCTGTGCTATTCAGCAGCATCCCATTAGCTATCTGTTTCACACTTGCTAGTGTATATATGTCAAGGCTACTCTCTTGGTTTGTCTCCCCTCTCCTTCCCTTCTCCATGTCCACAAGTGTGTTCTCTATGTCCATGTCTTTATTCCTGCCCTGCAAAGAGGTTCATCAGTACCATTTTCTAGATTCCATATATATTTCACGTCAACACGAACAAACTATATTCCATGATCAAATTCTCTGCCGTCCTCATGCCTATTTCTCTTTCTCTACTCAAAGCATAGTGGCAGGCAGGGCAGCCTGTCTTTTTCATCTTCTGAGACCCTCTTTCGCATTGCCTTTCTTTAGGACTGGAATGAAAACTGACCTTTTCCAGTCCTGTGGCCACTGCTGAGTTTTCCAAATTTGCTTTCATATTGAATGCAATACTTTCACAGCATTATCTTTTAGGATTTGAAATAGCTCAACTGGAATTCCATCACCTCCACTAGCTTTGTTCATAGTGATACTTCCTAAGGCCCACTTGACTTCGCATTCCAGGATGCGAAGATGAGAAAGAACGTTCAAACTACTGCACAATTACACTCATTTCACACGCTAGTAAAGTAATGCTCAAAATTCTCCAAGTCAGGCTTCAACAGTACGTGAACCGTGAACTTCCAGATGTTCAAGTTGGACTTAGAAAAGGCAGAGAAACCAGAGATCAAATTGCCAACATCCGTTGGATCATCAAAAAAGGAAGAAAGTTCCAGAAAAACCTCTACTTCTGCTTTACTGACTAGGCCAAAGCCTTTGACTGTGTGAATCACAACAGTCTGTGGAAATTTTTTCAAGAGACGGGAATACCAGACCACCTCACCTGCCTCTCGAGAAATCTGTATGCAGGTCAAGAAGCAACAGTTAGAACTGGACATGGAATAACAGACTGGTTCCAAATTGGGAAAGGAGTACATCAAGGGTGTATATTGTCACCCTGCTTATTTAACTTATATGCAGAGTATATCATGTGAAATGCCAGGCTGGATGAAACACAAGGTGGAATCAAGATCACTGGAAAAATATCAATAACCTCAGATATGTAGATGACACCACACTAATGGCAGAAAGCAAAGAACTAAAGAGCCTCTTGATGAAAGTGAAAGAGAAGAGTGAAAAAGTAGGCTTAAACTCACATTCAGAGAACTAAGATCATGGCATCTGGTCCCCTCACTTCATGGCAAATAGATGGGGAAACAATGGAAACAGTGACTGACTTTTTTGGGGGGGCTCCAAAATCACTGCAGATTGTGACTGCAGCCATGAAATTAAAACATGCTTGCTCCTTGGAAGAAAAGCTATGACAAACCTAGACAGCATATTGAAAAGCAGAGACATTTATGTGCCCATAAAGGTCCATGCTAGAAGGAAATGGCAACCCACTCCAGTGTTCTTGCCTGGAGAATCCCAGGGATGGGGGAGCCTGGTGGGCTTCCATCTATGGGGTCACACAGAGTCGGACACGACTGAAGTGACTCAGCAGCAGCAGCAGTCAAAGCAATGGTTTTTCCAGTAGTCATCTGTGGATGTGAGATTTGGACTATAAAGAAAGCTAAACATCAAAGAATTGATGATTTTGAACTGTGGTGTTGGAGAAGACTCTTGAGAGTCCCTTGGATTGCAAGGAGATCCAACCAGTTCATCCTAAAGAAATCAGTCCTGAATGTTATTGGAAGGACTGATGCTGAAGCTAAAATTCTAATACTCTGGCCACCTGATGTGAGGAACTGACGCATCTGAAAAGACCTGGATGCTGGGAAAGACTGAAGGCGGGAGCGGAAGGGGATAACAGAGGATAATATGATTGGATGGCATCACCGACTCAATGGACATGAACCTGAGCAAGTTCCAGGAGTTGGTGATGGACAGGGAAGCCTGGCGTGCTACAGTCCATGGGGTCACAAAGACTTGGATACGACTGAGTGACTGAACTGAACTGACACTGTCTACAGACTTAACATTGTTGGAAATGTGATTTTAAGTAATATAATTACAATGCTTTAATGTTCTACTATCAGGGGCTATCAGTATTAATAAGGAAGACACTTATTAATTGAGCACCCCCACCCCCACTCCCGCTGTAATGAATGCGAGGCTCCAAGGCAACAGGGAGGTGAGGAAAGCCCAATGAGACTTGTCTGCTTGCCTCAGAGGCAGGCACAGAGGCAGGAGTCGACTCAGCTCCAGCGTAGAGGCTGAAATAAGGGAGAAAACTAGGAAAAGGGTCCATAAGGCTGTCTACACTAGATGGGCAAACCTGGAATGGACTGAAAAAGATGGATGCAGCTCAGTTATTTCCATTCAGAGTGGTTTTCCTTGACCACCCTAGGGAAAACTTATTTTGTTCTTCATTGCAGAATCTTTTCATTTCCTTCACAGCACTTTCCCCAGTTTGCAGTTACATATATATCTGTTAATTTCTCTTTACTGAGATCTCCCTCACAAGTAGTAAGCATAATGAAGGCAGAGGCTATGTTTTATTGATCACTGTGCTCAGCATGGTGCTTAATAAATGTTACTTGAAGGACTGAGTGAATAAGAGGAAATAAAATATCTTCTAGAGCTTTTTGTTTTTATTTAAAACTTATTGACAGTTGCTAAATTAGTGCTTAACAGTTAAGAATATTAATTCTCAAATATGTGGTATTTGGTTACTCTTATTTTTTAATATTTATTTATCAGAGTTTCATTCATAGTGGACATCATTTATCTGGATTTTTTCACTTCACCCAATGCCAGTTCCAGTTTTTGAGAAGGTACTAAAATTTCCTCAAGAGGGCACCCTGCTCTAAATCTTTTGCCATCTTTCTTTGAAAAAAGAAAAAAATGCCCAGGAAAAACAAACCTATGTGGTACTTCATACCAAAAAAAATAAGGTTTGACCTTTCTGAGCATAACATTTCAAATATTACAGAATAATTCATCATGACCTTTTAAAGATAGTCAATCAGACAATCATTGTGATTTTGAAATTAAGAGAAAAAGGGAAGGAGAAGAAGGAAACTAGAATATGTTAGGGGGTGGCTACTGAGTTATAGACACAGTGCTTATTATATTTACACTCCACATTATTCTGGGGGTTCTACCTACACAAAAAATGGTACATTTCAGTAATAATTAATCATTCAACAAACATTCTTGGAGCCTTGTTACAAAGCAGACAAGAGTAAAATGTACTTTAATTTGACACAGATTTCATCTTTGTTCTTCACAGAAGTATCATGGGAAATTTTTACATATCAAATAAAGTATCTTCCTGTGCTTCTAATTTCCTCATCTGTAAAACATAATAATAGTACCTGAGATTATCATGTATATGAAATGAAAAAGTAATATTTGTACTTAGAACAGTACACAAAGCAAATGCTCAGTGATGTTTGCTAATTTTATTACAGTTTTCCCATGTGGAGGAGGCAACAAAACACAGATGGTCAAGTGGAACCAAGAATGACCCATGACTGAGGGCACGTAGATAGAAAGATCTAACTGAACACAGTATACATAGCTCAGCTAGAGGAGAGAACCAAGGTTAGGAACAGGTGAAAATAAAAACAGATGGAATGTTCTATATAATGGCTTTTCTGATTTTTTTTTTAACATTGAGAAAAATGTCTATACCTTCAGATAAAGGTGATACAGTACCAAAAAGAACATACCCAATAGGAATTTAGTGGGGAGTATTGCTGTGCTGTGCTCAGCCATGTCCGACTCTTTGCAACCCCATGGACTGTAGACCCCCAGGCTCCTCTGTCCATGGGGATTCTCCAGGCAAGAATACTGGACTGGGTCGCCATGCCCTCCTCCAGGGGATCTTCCCAACCCAGAGATCAAACCCAGGTCTTCTGCATTGCAGGAGGATTCTTTACCAGCTGAGCCACCAGGGAAGCCCATGAATTCTGGAGTGGGTAGCCTATCCCTTCGCCAAGAGATCTTCCTGACCCAGGAATTGAACCGGGGTCTCCTGCTTGATCAGGCTAGCTTCTCCTATTCCAAAGGACACAGACCATCTGAGATACTATTGACAAATGCTGGGACTAAAATCAATATAATCCATTTGGACCAAGATCAACCTCCTTGGTTTTATGAACAAGCATTTGTTAAATGCTCACTGTATACAAACTCAATTCTGAGACTGAACAGAGGGGACAGACAGCTCTTTGAGCTAAAATCAGGAGAGTATTTATAGTACCATTGGAAAAGAGGAAAATACTAGTTTCAGGTAGCAAGCTATTTTGATAACCCCTGATGACTGTATAACTTTTGGGACCCATGTTATAGGCTATAAACGTGTTACAGGCCCATAAAGCCCCCTCAATACATATGCAAACAAACAAAATGTCCAAACATTTCCTCACCATTGCTCCAAATCTAGACTTCTTATGTTTTCAGGTTTATTATGACACAATTACTTTTGTTTTGATACTAAGAATTTAGTATCATCTCTTAGGGCCACATGACACAATCCTGAGGTGAAGAGTGGGGATCTACTTTTATAATTTCTGACTGGGTAGGAAATAGTATAAGAGTGAAATAGATAATAGATCAAAAGAGTATATATTCTTAAGAAAATTCTGCAGGCAAGTAAGCAGAAATGAGACCTAAAGTTACAAAAAAGTCCTATTTCATCAGTAAAATGATATTAACTCTGATATGATTAGGTCTATTATGTCATGCAAATGTGAAAATATTTCCTGATGGCTCTGAAACATTGAATAAGATGTCATTTTTCAGTTTGGGGTTTTTTGTTGTTGCTGTTATTGTTAGCTACTAATAAGCTTCATCTTAATCTTTCTATAATTATTAACATGATGATCTTCTTTTGTCTGTCATGTAAATGATTATGACATTTGGATTTTCCCCAGATACATGAAAAGGAGTATAACATCTGAAAGGGTAAAAGAGAATGAAAAAGCTCTCTGACCTGGAGAACAGCACTTGAAATGAATCTGAGAAACAAATCAACTCAAAATGTCACTTAAGTTCATATTTTTGTCTGTCCAATTTGCTAAGATGAACTCCTTTTTTTAGGAAAAGTCATTTAATCTAAATAGCAAAGATATGGAGGTTTTGAGTGAAATACTTTCATATTTTAATTTTTCATTTTTAAGAAATAAAATATAACATGTATGGTTAACACTCCCTTTGTGCCCTTCCCCAGTTCTATTCCCTTTCTATCTTTGGAGAAATTGGTGATTATTATTCCCATGAATGTTTTGATATATTTTATTTCTTACAAATACATGTATTCATAAACTACACAGCATTATTTTGTATGTTTTCGATCTTTATATAAGTAGCCCTCCAGGAATCACTTGCCACCTTTTACTCAAAGCAATATTTTTGAGATATATCCAAATTGCTTTGGTTCATACATTTTCACTGGAGAAAGCATTCTGTCATATGAAAATAGTATATTTATTTATCTCTAAGGGAATATTTAGCTTGTTTCTCATTTTTCACTATTACAAACAATATTGGAATGAATTTTCTCGTATATATCTCTTGGTACATGTACCAGAATTTCTGAAACCGCTGGGCTGTAACTCTTCTCTCAAGTAGGTACTCCAAGTTACGTTCACACCAGTTACGTTTGAGAATTTTTGTCTCCCCACATCTTCTCCACACGTGGTTTTGTCAGACTTGCTAACTTTTGCCAATGCGTACACAATTGTGTCTTATCATGGATTTAATTCTCACTTTCCTTCCTGAGGCGGAACGTCTTTGTTGGCTATTTGTTTCTTCTTCTTGAACAGCCTTTTTGTGTTGTTTACTCATTTCACAGCTGAGCTATCCGTTTTTTCCTTACTGATCTGTAGGAGTTTTCTGGATACTAATTCTTGACTTATTTAGCAAATATCTTCTCTCTTTGTGCGGCTGTTCTTTTTGCTTTGTTTACACACTTCTGCTAGGAATAAATTCATTATCTGAAATGATGATATTGTTAGCTGTCTCAGCATTAGATTACTTCATATATATTGTTTGCGGGTTCATTTTGAAGCGAAGATTGCTGTTATTTTTTGTTTTGTTTTCCTTTTTTTCTGTCTGCTCACCTTTATAGCTGCTAACACCCAGCTCCTGGTCCATTTAAGAATTTGTATTTATGATGACGTTTTGCAGCCCCATGTCT
Organism: Moschus berezovskii; assembly: GCF_049115385.1. Classification (NCBI taxonomy): domain Eukaryota; kingdom Metazoa; phylum Chordata; class Mammalia; order Artiodactyla; family Moschidae; genus Moschus; species Moschus berezovskii. Next base: position 72,576,687 of record NC_142466.1, on the reverse strand, counting down.
AGTGATATTAGGGGTATCGCAGTTACTGTCACTGAGCTAGTGGGTAGCTTCCTGCTCCTGAGACTTGATCTTTGTCCTGCTCCTACCACTTCTCTAAAACAGCTTCCTCTAAAGTAATAGCCTCATGTCAAGACAAAGAATACCCCAACTCTAAGTAATTTTTTTTTGCTTTAGTGTGAATACAGGACTGCATATAGCAGCCCTTTTCCCCATTGGGTCACTGAAGAGACCAGATATTTTCCCCAAACCTGTATGTTTCCTGATGCATTCCTGTTCTATGTCCTCAGCATTTATATTTACTCTCATGGTAGTTGAGGGAGAAAACAACTGTCCACCAAACATTCATTTTATTTTGTTTTCATTTATAGGTTTGTGTATAATTTTCTCCTGGAAATATTATAACTATATATATATATATAAAATAGCAGAAATAAATGTAAAGTAGGCATTCTGCCATATTTTATCTAAATCCTAATCACTCTGTACCCCCAAAAGATACATTATTTAAAACTGAAATGGAAGTAATATAAACATGATTTGTTGTTATTAATTCTAATGATATCTATATAATTACATATTTATAAACTCTCAATGCATTTATAATATTAATTTTTAATAAAAATCACTATCCCTAGGAAGTATATGGAGAAGGAAATGGCAACCCGCTCCAGTATTCTTGCCTGGAGAATCCCAGGGACAGAGGAGCCTGGTGGGCTGCAGTCTATGGGGTCGCACAGAGTCAGACACGACTAAAGCAACGTAGCAGCAGCAGGAAGTATATGGGTCACAAATATCAATAACCTCTTTATATCAAGCTTTCCTGTAATGGCTGCAGACACAAATCAGTCTTTAGAAATACCACAGTAGTGTCGGGAGAGGCACTCTGCCATGGGGCTGGAGTGTCCCTGCATGTTCTTATTAAGTGTGACAAGAATGCAAAGCCTTGACTCCTCTATTTGGGCCATTTCTTGGAGTTGGTTCTGTACCAAGCAAACTTGTGGGACATTCATGTCTCCTTGAACATTAGATCAAGAGCAGTCTTGCTTAGTATCTACTAAAGTAAGTAGTAAAGTTGGAGATACGCCCCAGTTCAGCATCCCTCAGATGCCATGTGAACCCACTGTGTGCTCAGTGTCCATTTGGGGCCCTGGCAATGCCTCCTGGTTCTTGGCGTAAAGGAACTGATGCAAAGATGCAAGTAATTATGCTTTCTGCAGTGCCATCAGTGGTAAGCTCTTTTGTCTCTGATGGCACTCATATATCTTCTGCCAGTACTTAGAGCTAATTCATTACCTTGTAGTAAGTTGGTGCATACAAAGAAAAAAGCAGGGAAGTAGGATAAATTATATCCAACAACTGACATTACAGGAAATGAGGAGGGGATGCTGACAGAGACACAGTCTTATCGAAGAGCAAGGACAAGGGCCCTGCAGGTCATGTTCAGGGATGATTCCACATGGAATCTTCACACACCCACATGGAGGGCAGGGCTGGGGAGGTAAGGGATCCCGCTGACCTGTCTGTTCACTCAGTGATGAGGAGCAGGATTAAAAGAACCTGCCCAAGTGATGCCTTGGTTTTGGCTCATCTTCCTCTGGGCAATCAAAGAAAGAGATGACAGCATGAAAATGGGGCAGCAAGCTGAAAGGCAGTGTGGTTATGGTTGCAGAGCCAAGGACTTTCCAAAGTGGAAATAAACGGTGAAAGCAATGAGACCCTGCTATTTGATATAGAACTTTGGGTGGACTGAAAACAGTAGACGTTCCCTTGGTTGAGACTTGAGTGAGCAATGGCTCAAAAGTGAAAATGAATGCAATGCCTTGTCTAATAATGCAGAGCCAACTGTGCCATGTACCCAACCCCGGCTATAGTCTGCTTTGTTTGGTAATGAGGACAAAGCACTGGGTGTGGAGGTGGCCACTGTTTAAAGCAAAGCTGCTTGTTTAATGGTGCCCTCAATACATAGAGGTTCCCCTGAATGCCTTGGCCTGATTTACTGATCTGGCTAAGTTAAAACTTGATGGCATCCACTGGGAGGCAGTCCAACCACAACTGGGAAGCAGTCCAATCTCAATGACAACTCTGGAAGACTGACTATGCTAAGGATGGGTCAGCCCAGTGGGCTGAAGTGAAAGCCACTGTCCTTAACTTAGATACTACTCTTAAGGATGGGACATGGTTTTTTTAACTCATGGAATGTTGTCAATGTTCAAGTCATCTGATCTGGCACTTGGAAGACTATAGATGATAGTTTACAGACATCCCTCTATGGGGCTACAAACTGTGGAGATAAACTCTAGCTGCCAACTGAACAGTCTGGGTCAGTCATGTAGATGCCCACAGTAAGGGCCTTATTCTCTTATGAGACCAGCTGGTGTCAGGCTGCTGAATAAGCCTCTATTGCCAAGGTCACTGGCCATTTGCCTCCTGGATTCACCATTGCACTAAACATGGTAATGAATCCATCATCACAGATTGGACCCAGAGTAAAAGGTACATGTTTGATGTAGAAGCTACCACTGCATACCAGACTTGCTTGTTCTTCTAAGTTGGCCGATTTCTCTTCAAATAAAGGAGGCCACTTTAACAGGGCATTGCCCCTGCCCATTCTCGGCAGGGATTTTGACCAACCCCTTTCAGGGACACCTTATGCCTCATGATTGCAGACATGTTTCAGGTTACAAAGTCACTGTTCCAGTCTGATTAGCCTATACTAGCCACAGCATTGAGGCCCATGAAATTAAAGTGTTTTTCATGTTTCGGGTTTCTACACCGTCTGACTACGATGTGTCTTTTGTCACAAAGACCATCCAAAATTGGGCCAATAGTTAAGATATTTTATGGACATTCTATGCCCCATACTGTTTCCAGGAATCTGAAATAATCAGAAGCAGGCATGGCTTCCTCAAAAACAAATAAGATTTCTAACTCTACTGCTGTTACCTCTTCCTGATCCACACACCTAAGAGAGAGGTAGTTTGGTTACTGTACATGGCTACCCTCAGAAAGAGTTCATCTCCTCATGGCAGCCTTCTGGGAAATAATCAGGACAAAAGGAGTGGGGGATTATACACAGCTATTTTGAAAATGGAGGATTCATACCCTAAGAGTAATCCCAGGCTGGCCTCGTGGGTATACCCTCTGGGTGGCATGTGTGTGTATATGCTCAGTTGCTAAGTCATGTCCAACTCTTTGTGACCTTATGGACTGTAGCTCACCAGGCTCCTCTGTCCATGGGATTCTCCAGGCAAGAATACTGGAGAGGGTTGCCATTTCCTACTCCAGGGGATCTTCCCGGCCCAGGGATTGAACATGTGTCTCCTGCATTGGCAGGTGGGTTCTTTACCACTGCAACACCTGGAAAGCCAATGGTGATCCATGTTTAACAACAAACCCTGAACTAAAGTGACTTCTGCCTCTTCAGGTTTTATGTTTATATCTGGAGGGGAGAGGGAAATATTTCTCCACTGGGCTTAGGGGTTGTTTCTCAGCCCATCTAGTGCCTCCTATAATTATCGGCAATAACACTGAGATCAGCAAGTCAGCCAAACTCTCTTGCATTTATCATAATAGATAACAGAAAAGCCTTAAGAGTATATCTTGGCTATGGAAAGTAAGACCTGCTGTCTCCCCTGGTACTTAGTCACAGTGGACTTAATCCAGGACACTGAAGTCAATACTGCAGGTTGTTCTCATCCTGCAGCTTAGAATTCTATCACTTAAATGCTATAATGAGACATATTAATCAGATTTGTTCCTAGTCTCTGTTGGTCAGATTAATCAGAGTAGCTGATGGAAGGGCATGCTCATGTGAAGAACATGGAGGGCCAAGTGGTGGGTTGTTGGGAGAGGCAATTTACCATGGGTCCTAATCAGCCATGCATGTTCTTATGCCAAAAATGCAGAGACTTGACCATTCTTGGCCTAGGCAGCTTCTCTGGGCCAGGACAATTTGAACGACAGGACATCTCTTCCATTGAGTTTCCTAACTGTTCATTACAAAGGTGTAGATTCCTGAAGTTGAGTATCCCTCTGTGCTGTGATGGAAACCTACTGCATGTACAGCACCTATCTGGGCCTTCAGCAACTCCCTCATGGTTCTTTGGGGAAAGGGAAATCAGTGCAAACAGATGGGTGCTGGTGCTTTCTTTCTACACCGTGAATAATAAGTTTCTTTGTCCCCGACCTGGAGGCTTGTGTCTATTGTCAACATCCATGAAGCAGTAACAGACTAACTTCTTAGCTTGTGTATAGGGTAAAATAAAACCTTAGGCCTTGAAAATAGTTCTATATTATTGCAACATGAATGAAGTATAAGAAGAAGTGAAATGTGATTAGACAGGTGACTAGGGGCTAGAAAATGGAGTCTAATACAGCATGATGAAGAGTCTAAAACTTATCATATAGGTAATGGGGCACCAATGAAGAGTTTGAGGAAATGATGTGAGTAATGTTTTTAGAAAACACCCTGGAGGCAGTCTGAAGCATTGATTTGAGACTGTAACAAACAAATCTTTGGCAGTGCAACTGGTTAGAGGGTTACAGCAGTGATCCAGAATAGAAACGTTGGCAGCTAAGCGGAAATCAGAGGATGGGCTGTGAAATGTAAGAGGACTCCTGAATGGGTCCAATGGAGAGTGGTGTCAACAACTGAAAAGATAGAAGGAACAATAGGATTCAGGATGAAGATTTTGAATTCTGTTTTTTTAACATGTGGAGTTTAGGATGTCTGAGGGAAATCTCACAGAGATGTCTAACAAAAAAGAAAAGAATCTATATGGATCTGAAGATTGGAAGAGATGGCTAGGATTCAAGATCAAGGTTATAAATCATCTATATTAATAGCTATGTCAACTGTTTCATCAAATGACATAATTTCTGGAATAAATGAAAGCACATAAAACTGGAAAAATGAATCTATACATCCTAACTGAAATATAAACATAATTTAAATAACCACATAAATAGCTTAGCTTAGTATAATGCGATCCATACTGTTCTTTTTCCTAGACCAGGAGATACTGCTATCATATCAAATACAGAGTGTAAATAAATTGGAAAAAAGATGGGCCTTTCCTTATTATTATTGCCTGCTTGGATAATTTTTTGGCTCCAATTAGGTGTCTCACTGTACTTTGGTTTCATGCTTTTTTTTTTTTTTAATGTGAATCCTTACAGGAAACAGTTTTAAAAACCAAATTTTTGAATGACTGAGCTATAGAAATGATTACATGGATTACTGAGCTATAGAAATGAAATGAAATCCGTGTTGCTTTTTCCAGTCAGAGACATTCTCCTTCTTAAATTTCTGATTTCAAGCCTAAATACTGTGTTTTACAGGTAAATTTTCTAATTACTCAACACCTGTGATGATAACCACATCACTAACATGTCAACTTAAGCAAATCTTAATTTTTTTAAAAAAAAAGCAATTTGACAATTCTCTAAGCAAAGGCTAAGAATGGCACTTCAAAGGCAGAATGGGAGCTCTATTTGTTGCTTTTCAAGTTTAAGATGTTCATCCATCTGGCAGAGCAGCTAGACAATACATCAGCCAAGAACATCTCGCTGGCTTAAAACAGATTCTGGCTCTCAAGAAGGATTTGACTGAAGGAAAGGCAACATCTTTAGTTGCTCTGTGGCTGAACTCTACTAATATTTCTCTTCAATGCCTCCTCCAAGCCTTGGCTCCATCCACTAACTTGGTTTCCATAGGAATAGACAGAACTATCAAGTGGCACATAGTCAAACAGCACAACAGAAAAAGAAAATGTTACTGTCAAGAAAAAAGTCGACAGACTTTTCTCTAAGAAAAGAAACTATAGAAAGGTATCCTTGACTGTGAGGGTTCCTTTCGCAATGCTGGATTTTTCATGTGATTTTTCTGCCTGATAGGGACAATTTCTTAATATTAGTATGAAAATCCCTTCAGTAAAGAGCATTTCATACAAAAAAATAAATATTCAAAAATTGTAAAATGCTGTGATGCTTCTTTCCATAAGTACAATTCCCTCATGCTTGTGAGCTACCCTCATTTATTTAGAGTGGTGCTTTAAGTTGGCACAACCTTTTGGGCTGATTATAAAACGTATTTTGTTTCTCATAGTTGACATTTTATTTATAGGAAAACATTGATTTCATCTTAAATCAGTAGTTCTCAAACTCTAGCATGCATCAGGATCTCTGAAGGGCTGGAAAACAGACTGCTTGGGGACTTCCCTCAGAGTTGTTCACTCACTAGCTCTGGTGTGCGTTGTAAGAATTTACATTTCCAACAAGTTTATGGGAGATACCAGTGCCGCTAGGTCCAGGAGTTCACACTTTGAGAATCATTGTTTAAACAAATAACCTAATTATCAGGATTCTCAACCACAAAGAACTTAAAAAAGCACCCGCAACCACCAGAAAAGAATGCCTGTCTCATTCTAGGTCAATGAAGTCAGAATTTGAGACTTTGGGATTAGTATTTCCTAAATGCTCTGCAGGTGATTTGAAAATGGTATCAAGAGTGAGACTTTCTAATTCAACAATTCATTCAACATTCAACAGTTCCTTACTATGTAATTACACTGAATCAGACACTCTGCTAAGGGTTTTGGAAGCTTTAAAAATACTTAAAATACATATGCACAGTCATTATACATTACAATGCAGTACAAGCAAGGAGGGGCAAGTGCATAAAAAATACAAAATACACCAAGAAGGTTGGATGATGACCTTCAAAGGAGGAAAGAATTTACTCCTAGTGTTCTCATTGTTTGATGAACATTATAATCTGCCTGGTCTGTTCTCCTCACTGACCCTGACCAGTCTTCTGAGTTGCACTGAAAGCAGTTACTTTTAAAAAATCATGTTTTATGTATATTATCATATGTGAAACAAATCGCCAGTCCAGGTTAGATGCATGAGACAGGGCACTTGGGGCTGGTGCACTGGGATGACCTAGAGGGATGGGACGGGAAGGGAGGTGGGACGGGGAGGGAGGTGGGACGGGGGTTTAGGATGGGGAACACATGTACACCCGTGGCGGATTCATGTCAATGTATGGCAAAACCACTACAATACTGTAAAGTAATTAGTCTCCAATTAAAATAAATAAATTTATATTTTTAAAAAATCATGTTTTAGTACTAAATTCAGAAGCTAAATCCAAACAAATCTTGTTTAACATTTGGTTCCTTTGAAGCACCGCAAGTCTTGTAGTAGGCTCCATCTTTAGTTTTTCAACAATGTACCTTCTATTGATCCTAACATGCAGTTAAAAAAAAAAAAAATCAATTCATCTATTTGGCTAAGATATGTTCCTTTGGGGAAACTGTTTCAAACAACTGATTGAATCCATCTGTTGCCTTCTCTACTTCAGTTCCACACTATGGATGGATTTCTTAGATAGCAGGAAAGACAAATGACAGATAAATATGTAAATAAATTCAATTACACTCAGAAATCTTTAATGAACCTCATTCAGGCTACGCATTAAAAGGTTTCATTAAATGCTGAGCACTAAGTAGTTATCTGACTTTATAACTATGACCCATCTTCAAAATAGTAGCCAAATCCCCACAATGAATTGTGATACCTGAATTCAAACACTTGCCTTCTAGTTTCAAATCTAAGCCATTTTCAAAATATCATATCACACACCACCTCCAACTACAGATCAACCTCTGAACTCTGTACTGTTCCTCACCTTTCTTCCACTGTTCTGGGACCTTTTCTCTTGAAATTAAGAAAGAGGCAACTGAGTTGGTAAAAAAAAAATAATGCTGAAGTTTAGCAGTTAGAGTGGGGAAGAAACATCAGTAGAGCAAAGATTATTTTCACTGTTCCATTTGATAACTTATCCCAGGATAAGTGTCCCTTTCGCCACAGCTATGTTTTAATTCTAGTTTAACAGTCCTTCTAAATTCAAGCACATCACATTCTTAAATCAACATTTTAGTATTGCCCTCAAGCTCTTTGTGGACCAATTATATATAAACAAATACACATTTGAGAAAGCAATTCAAAAATTATGAATTATATATTTCATATGTATTGAAAACTTTGGAAAATTATTAAAAATTTGGAAAATAAGAAAAAAGATCACCTACAATTCCATCACCCTAAGTCTAACATCAGAGAAGGCAATGGCAAGCCACTCCAGTGTTCTTGCCTGGAGAATCCCAGGGAAGGGAGAGCCTGGTGGGCTTCCGTCTATGGGGTCACACAGAGTTGGATATGACTGAAGTGACTTAGCAGCAAGTCTAACATATGCTTTTTTTGAGCCTCTTGGTACAATTTCTTCCACTTATTATTAGCTTTTTTGTTTAACGTGAGAGGTCATTTTTATAGTTTCCATCAGACCATACACCTAATTTCACATCTAGAATAAGCAGTAACTGATTAAAAATAACATTTTAGGGCTTACTCTCTGTCTGTAGAGTGTGTTTCTCTCTAAATAAATCTATTTCTTACCTATGAAAAAAAAAAAAAAACTTCTATTATTGGCAGCTATCTATGGAAAGCCACTCCAGTACTCTTGCCTAGAAAATCCCATGGATGGAGGAGCCTGGTAGGCTGCAGTCCGTGGGGTCGCTAAGGGTTGGACATAACTGAGTGACTTCACTTTCACTTTTCACTTTCACACATTGGAGAAGGAAATGGCAACCCACTCCAGTGTTCTTGCCTGGAGAATCCCAGGGACGGGGGAGTCTGGTGGGCTTCTGTCTATGGGGTCACACAGAGTCGGACACGACTGAAGTGACTTAGCAGCAGCAGCAGCAGCATTGGCAGCTATCATAATAATAACTGACTCAGGTGGAGTGGCCAGAGGAGGCTAATACTTGTGGGTGAAAGTTTGAGGAGTAATAAGATATTTACATAGTTTCAAATGAGCTCTCCACAAAATACATATTAATCACAAAAAGAAAGCAAGTAAGGTTACACTGGAGCAACCTGGCAGATGTCACTTTATCCAAATGATCAAAGTCATCACCAGTAATGGGACAAATAACATCATGCGTTTCTGCTATGGTGCACTAAGACGAATACCACGCATCATTCCTGTGACATTTTTACCAAAAACGTATAATCTAGATTATGAGGAAACATCAGACAAATTCAAAATGAAAGACAATATAATTGGTCTGTACACTTAGAATGTAACGTCATATGTGGTCACACATACACACTCACACACACACACAGAGAAGATTAAGGAACTTTTTCAGATGAATGAAAATTAAAAAGATATAATAATCAAATGAAATGTCTAATCCTGGATTTTCTCTTAGAGAGATGATATTTTTTGGATCACTGGAAAAATCTAAATAAGATTTGATAATAGTATTTATGTTAGTTGCTTGGTTTTAATAATTGAACTGTGGTTATTTAAAGGATGTCCTTGTTAGTAGGAAATATGCACTAAAGATGTGACAGCAAAGGAGGATCATGTCTACAACCTACTCCAGATGGTTGAGAAGACAATGTCTCACACTCATACACTGAGAGTAAAAGATAAAGCGCATGTGGTTAAATGTGCACATCTGGGGAATCTGGGTGAAGGGTACATGAGAATTCTTTGCAGTATTCTTGCAACTTTTCTGCAAATCTGAAATTATTCCAAAATGTAAAGTTAGAGGGGGAAGAGAGGGAAAAAAACTTAATTTTATTATAAAAGTAGTATGATGTTCATTAAAGAAACTTCAAAAATGAAGACAAATACAAAGAAAACAATGAGCAGACTGCATTTCACAAACATGAGGGAACCATGGCTTACACTGATTCACTTGCTCCCTGTCTCTTCCTTATAGGACATGTTTCTTACCCTCAGATGGGCATTTACATTTTGAAATTTTCCATAATCATACCTTTATTAATATTCATAATATCCCTTTTATGAAGGCCAGAATCATTGTCAGTTCACAGATGAAGAAATACAGATTCAAAAATTTAAACTATGGGTTGACTTTAGAAAGATTACCAGTTTATATAACAGAAAAAAAAAGCAATGCTATTGGATGGCTGGTTGACTATGATTCACAAACCAGCTGCAAGTTAGCTTCCTGTAAAACAATAAGTTTGGAGATGATTTGGGGGATTCCTTCTAATACTAAAATGTCACAATTTTAATTTCTTCAATTATCACCAACATTGTTTTGTATACAGAATGTGCAGTGCCTAGCATGGTGCCATATAATATACATATATATTATATACATAGTATTAATAGGTACTAGATAAAAATTTCTGAATGACAAATGCATTACAAATTATAAAATTGGTAATACATTATGAGGTTATGAAGATAAGATCATGTATATAAAAGTGTTTTATAAAGTATAATATTATTATAATTATTATTGATGTAGAATAGAAAACAAATTGCTCATTCTAAAATAGAGATTAAAGTTAAGATATGCCACCTCTTAAAAAGATGTCACCTTTTTGAAGGAATCTAAGAAATTGACTATGAAGTTTATTTCTATATTACTCTTGTTTCAAGTATAATTCACCTTATCCTCATCAATAACCAATTTAACTGACTGTTTACAGATAGATGGAGAGACAAATGACAAATTAGTACCCCCAAGGTTTGTGGCGTGGACATAAAAAGTGAATTTATTTTTCAGACACCTTTTATAGCCATAGTCTTGCAAGTAGAAGACATCTTATCTGGTTTACTATTGATCCAAATGACAAGGCTGAGCATCAGATTAAGGATATGTCAGAAACCTGAAAGAAGGCTACCAACAGATGCAGTGGGATGGTAGCTTCTTTCGAAATGATCTATTAAGGCCATAGTGTTTACAAAGGCAGTTGAGAAAACACAGCACAATATATACAGGGTTGCATCAAGTAATCAGCAAGAGTGCCCATAAAAACTTCTGATACACTAATGCGAACCCCCATACACCATTTACAATACCTGTTTACTTCCAGCATTAAAAACTATTCATAAATTTTTTTTGATGCTAAAACAAATGATACAGGCTTTTTCTTTACCTCACATCCTTTTCCTATTGTTATAGTTGCTTTCTCCACAAATGGCAGTGTTCTAAGAGGTCACCTGTTTTAAGATGATGGGAGATACTATCTAATTTAAACTGAGTGCAAATCAGGAAGGTCAAATGCAACCTGAGATTTTAATTCTAAGATATATTCTTTGATGATAGTGAAATCTGACTTAGCTAAGTATGGTAATGATCAAAAAATATCATACCAAAATAGAGTCCTGAAAAATAAAAATTCCAAGAGTGTTTCTTATATACAGTATACTATTTTCATGAAAAAAGAAACACCTTGAGGATAAAACACCAAGCATGCTAAAAAAAAAAAAAATATATATATATATATATATATATATATATACACATATATATAGCAAAAAAAAAAAAAAAGAACCTGATCAGAGGTGGGAAAATCTGTCTTACATGATCACTCTGGGATTAACACTTCTTTAAGGGAAGATCCATTACTTTCTATACTAGAAAGAACTGGAGAATTTTGTGAGAATCATGGGAATAGAAAAAGCTTCAGAAAATTCCCTTCAGATGGCTTTAAACAGACTTAAACTGTTTTTTCAAAACCCAGAGCACTCTAACCAATTTCAAGGGACCAACATTTGACATTGTTATAAACTAGAGACAGAGAACAATAGTCTAAAACTACCTAAAACATTAGCAAAATATTCACTTTTTAGTTTGCCTTTTTAGCTAGCATGAAACATTTTACAGCAATAATAACATTTTTTAAATTTATCATCAGCTTAAACAGTAGCACACATAAGTTTCAATGCACTATCATTATTAAACGGTATGAGATACAAGTTAGAATATCTGGGGTTTGATCGTGGCTACAACTAGTTTCCTAAATAAGAGCATATCATTATCTATCATTTATTTGTATATCTAAGGCATTGTTTTTAGATGTGATGAGTAATTCAATTTTCAGGGCCCAAGTTTCTTCAGCTGTGAAATAAAGATATTCAATTAAGTTATAAACTGCTGCTGCTGCTGCGTCACTTCAGTCGTGTCCGACTCTATGTGACCCCACAGACGGAAGCCCACCAGGCTCCCCCGTCCCTGGGATTCTCCAGGCAAGAAGTTATAAACTAGTATTTACCAAGTCTTTGACCAATTCCTTAAGTTGCTTCCCTGATAGCTCAGTTGGTAAAGAATCCGCCTGCAATGCAGGAGACCAGGGTTCAATTCCTCAAGAAGATCTGCTGGAGAAGGGATAGGCTACCCACTCCAGTATTCTGGCCTATGAAATTCCATGGACTGTATAGTCCATGGGGTCACAAAGAGTCAGTAACCAACTGAGCGACTTTCACTTTCAGTTAAGGTGCTATCAGTTTATGCCTTAAAAAGTGTTGCAATCAAATGCTTTTGAAAAATCTTGGGTTCAAAAAAAATACAGAGGTTTCTTTACTGTATCATTTTTCAGAGCCTTTAGGATGCTAGTATGTATTGCCAATTTCCAAGAAAGAACATTCAGTATTTCCCAAACTTCTCTGACAATGGGATCCATTTTTCACACATTTCATGAGACTACCTATCCTAAAGAAGGAGCTTTGAGAAATGCTGTACATAATGATTTTCCAGGTCCTTTTTAAGCTTTTATAAATTTGATTGTTTTTTTAATAAGAAACATAGAGCAGGTTATTAACTACCCTCATTTTTCTTGGATAGAATAAACCTGGGAAATATGCTTGGGGGGAAAAAACTCTCACAAAGTCAAGGAGAAAGTCACTTGAGACTGTAATTGTCAATAATAAAAATCAAGCTACTGGGTAACGTAAAACATTGGGAATAAAGGCCAGCAAATGCGGCAAGAAATAAAAATCACCCAAACCACAAAACACTTGAAGCAGAGATTGTTTCCAATCAAATCTCCTTTCACCCTAATTTATCAGAGTAATCAATATGTTCCTCACAATGCCTCAGCAGATGCCAAACATATGCTTTCAGTTCAGTTCAGTTGCTCAGTTGTGTCCAACTCTTTGTGACCCCATGAATCACAGCACACCAGGCCTCTCTGTCCATCACCAACTCCCGGAGTTCACTCAAACTCATGTCCATTGAGTCGGTGATGCCATCCAGCCATCTCATTCTCTGTCGTCCCCTTCTCCTCCCACCACCAATCCTTCCTAGCATCAGACTCTTTCCCAGTGAGTAAACTCGGAGCATGAGGTGGCCAAAGTATTGGGAGTTTCAGTTTTAGCATCAGTCCTTCCAATGAACACCCAGGATTGATCTCCTTTAGAATGGACTGGTTGGATCTCCTTGCAGTCTTTATGTTTTATATTAATACCTTAGGAGACAGGATTTGCCTATAGCTGTGGTGAAGTACCTATCTTATTACCTCCAACACACCTTGCATTTATGCTCTCCAAGCCCATCACATTACTTTCATGCTCAAACTCCCAATCACATCCTTAACTCTCTTCTGCCACTGGATAAGAGATATTGCTCTGGTTAGAAGAGATAGCAGTAAAGAGGGCTGTAAAGCTCAGAGCTTCCAAGTGCAGTCATGCACATCTGAAGGGGATTTCTGGTAGCCCACAATAAATCTAGTTAGTCCAAGGAGACTAAATTTATGAATGAGTCTGCTCAGTAATACAGCCAAGTTCCAGAATGACTCTGCTGACCTAAGAGTAGAATATTCAATGGACAGGACAAGCTTTGACATGTGGCAACTTTAATTCTGGAGGCCACCCGAATAAGTAAGCAATGCCTATAGATGCTACTGTATGAAACTGAAAGGTTTATGCTATAGACAAGTAAATAGGCAAGAAAAGGATGGGGAAACCAGAAAGAAAGGAAGGAAGTGAAATACAAAATGAATTAGGATTAAATAAGAAAGAAACTTACAGGAAACGAGTCCATCTCTCATTCTCTTCTATAATTAACTTCCTTAGTGTTTCTTTTTTAAAAAAATGCTAAGGCCATTTCTGCTGTTCAGTCTTGGCTCACTCAATTCCTTCTATCTGAAATTCTATCCCCCATTTCTGATCTTTGTCTAAGTTTGACCATTTCACTAGGCCCACCTGAAATTTCAGGCCCTCCATATATTAGGTTTATCGAGTACAGGAAATAGCTATTTTAGTTATTTTAGGCAGGAATAATTTTTCATACAGTGATTTCTATATTTATAAAATAATCAGGACTCTAACTAGGCTTCAAGGAATGATTCCTTGAACAGTGCAAAGCTGCCACTGTGACAACAGTATTAAGTTCAATCCAAATCTGCACATCCATCAGGAAGGCAGGGTAGGGGTTGGAGGGGGATCTGCTCTAATAACTGCCTCTCAATACCCAGTAGGAAAAACACTGAAAACTGGAATATGCTGTAAAAGCTTCCCTTGATAGTTGTTACCACCTGAGAAACCGTTATGGCCTGGGTTCTTCAGAAGGTACACTCAGTATACTGACACTGTCTTATAAGAAAAATACCCTCTTCCAGTATAGGCCCATTCTCCTTATCTTGGGTATAGGGCTCTTGCAGGTAGAATCACAACATATATTCTTTCTTCTTCAATAAAATCTAACCTAATTCCTCTGTATAGCTGTTCAAAGGGTTAATAAATTGCTAATTATAAACAAATTCTGCCTTTGCAGACACCTTTCCAGTTTAGTGTAAAAGAATATAAGTCTAAGACTTCCAAGGTAACTAAAATTTTTAGCCTTATATTTTGTGGTGGGATAAAAGATTTAAAATATATTGTGGAAATTTAAACCTATCACCTCACTGAGATTCCGTTTTTCCTTTGCAGATGAAAAGAAGGAAGAAGGACTTAGGGGAACAGATGGACACATTTCTATTATCTCTGAAATCACTCTGAAAGTTCAACCTAAGGGAAGTTTGGTTTGCTTCTGGACTTGTTTAGAGGTGACTCTTCGGATGTCTGCACAGTAAATGGCCTTGGAATCTAGATATAGTATCTCCTTTCAGGCATGAGGATGAATCTGCTTGCTGCCCAAGGACAACAAGGATAACGTCTTGTTTGAGGGAAAAGTTTGGGCAGGTATGCTCACATTCCTGATGTAAGATTTCTAAGTTCAAGTTTTCTCAAATGTGAAACAGTCCCACTGCCTGTGCAGCATCTACCTGGACTTGCTTCTGCATCACCGCAGAACTTGGGGGCAAGAAGAATCAATGCTGCCTGCTGTATCATAAATAATAAACTATCTAAATAAATTTGATCTTATGGTCTCTTCACCTGCTGAATCTATGTGGCAAGCCAACCTAATAGCTGCAATAGCTTGACTGCTTGACTGCACTGTCTTTCGAGTGTGTGCTCATCAATTATTTGACAAATGAGTGAATGAAAGAACAAAAACTGGCTGCAGCATGGAGAATGGTTTGAGAAGGAAGAACTGAATCCAGAATGCTGATAGGCTCCTTTAGTTCTTTAGACATTAAATTACAACGGATGGGATTAGAATGATGGAATAACAGGAATGGAAAAAAGAGCCAAAGTGGGGAGACCTCAGATATGCACAACAGTTCAGTTCAGTTCACTTGCTCAGTCGTGTCTATCTCTTTCCGACCCCATGAAACACAGCACGCCAGGCCTCCCTGTCCATCACCAACTCCCAGAGTTCACTTAAACTCGTGTCCATCGAGTCGGTGATGCCATCCAGCCATCTCATTCTCTGTCGTCCCCGTCTCCTCCCACCCCCAATCCCTCCTAGCATCAGACTCTTTTCCAGTGAGTCACTCGTTGCATGAGGTGGCCAAAGTATTGGGAGTTTCAGCTTTAGCATCAGCCCTTCCAATGAACACCCAGGATTGATCTCCTTTAGAATGGACTGGGTGGATCTCCTTGCAGTCCCAGGGACTCTCAAGAGTCTTCTCCAACACCACAGTTCAAAAGCATCCATTCTTCGGCGATCAGCTTTCTTCACAGTCCAATTCTCACATCTATACATGACCACTGGAAAAACCATAGCCTTGACTAGACGGACCTTTGTTGGCAAAGTAATGTCTCTGCCTTTTAATATGCTATCTAGGTTGATCATAACTTTCCTTCCAAGGAGTAAGCGTCTTTTAATTTCCTGGCTGCAATCAGCATCTGCAGTGATTTTGGAGCCCAAAAAATAAAGTCTGACACTGTTTCCACTGTTTTTCCATCTATTTCCCATGAAGTGATGGGACCAGATGCCACGATCTTTGTTTTCTAAGCCATGCCGTGTGGGGCCACCCAAGACGGACTGGTCATGGCG
Organism: Moschus berezovskii; assembly: GCF_049115385.1. Classification (NCBI taxonomy): domain Eukaryota; kingdom Metazoa; phylum Chordata; class Mammalia; order Artiodactyla; family Moschidae; genus Moschus; species Moschus berezovskii. The sequence goes on along the minus strand of NC_142466.1, from coordinate 72,560,476 downwards.
GAGAGGTCTGACAGAATGCAGTCCACTGGAGAAGGGAATGGCAAACAACTTCAGTATACTTGCCTTGAGAACCTCATGAACAGTATCAAAAGGCAAAATGATAGGATACTGAATCAGGAATTCCCCAGGTCAGTAGGTGCCCAGTATGTTACTGGAGATCAGAGGAGAAATAACTCCAGATAGAATGAAGGGATGGAGCCAAAGCGAAACAAATACCCAGTCATGGATGTGACTGGTGATAGAAGCAAGGTCCGATGCCGTAAAGAGCAATATTGCATAGAAACCTGGAATGTGAGGTCCATGAATCAAGGCAAATTGGAAGTGGTCAAACAGGAGATGACAAGAGTGAACGTCGACATTCTAGGAATCAGTGAACTAAAATGGACTGGAATGGGTGAATTTAACTCAGATGACCATTATATCTACTACTGTGGGAAGGAATCCCTTAGAAGAAATGGAGTAGCCATCATGGTCAACAAAAGAATCTGAAATGCAGTACTTGGATGCAATCGTAAAAACGACAGAATAATTTCTGTTCGTTTCCAAGGCAAACCATTCAATATTATAGTAATCCAAGTCTATGCCACAACCAGTAATGCTGAAGAAGCCAAAGTTGAACGGTTCTATGAAGACCTAAAAGACCTTTTAGAACTAACACCCAAAAAAGATGTCCTTTTCATTATAGGGGACTGGAATGCAAAAGTAGGAAGTCAAGAAACACCTGGAGTAACAGGCAAATTTGGCCTTGGAGCACGAAATGAAGCAGGGCAAAGGCTAATAGAGTTTTGCCAAGAGAACGCACTGGTCATAGCAAACACCCTCTTCCAACTACACAAGAGAAGACTCTACGCATGGACATCACCAGATGTTCAACACGAAAATCAGATTGATTACATTCTTTGCAGCCAAAGATGGAGAAGCTCTATACAGTTAGCAAAAACAAGACCAGGAGCTGACTGTGGCTCAGATCATGAACTCCTTATTGCCAAATTCAGACTAAAATTGAAGAAAGTAGGGCAAACCACTAGACCATTCAGATATGACCTAAATCAAATCCCTTATGATTATACAGTGGAAGTAAGAAATAGATTTAAGGGACTAGATCTGATAGATAGAGTGCCTGATGAACTCTGGATGGAGGTTCGTGACACTGTACAGGAGACAGGGACCAAGACCATCCCCATGGAAAAGAAATGCAAAAAAGCAAAATGGCTGTCTGAGGAGGCCTTAGAAATAGCTGTGAAAAGAAGAGAAGCGAAAAGCAAAGGAGAAAAGGAAAGATATAAGCATCTGAATGCAGAGTTCCAAAGAATAGCAAGGAGAGATAAGAAAGCCTTCCTCAGCGATCAATGCAAAGAAATAGAGGAAAACAATAGAATGGGAAAGACTAGAGATCTTTTCAAGAAAATTAGAGATATCAAGGGAACCTTTCATGCAAAGATGGGCTCGATAAAGGACAGAAATGGTATGGACCTAACAGAAGCAGAAGATATTAAGAAGAGGTGGCAAGAATACACAGAAGACTTGTACAAAAAAGATCTTCACGACCCAGATAATCACGATGGCGTGATCACTCACCTGGAACCAGACATCTTGGAATGTGAAGTCAACTGGGCCTTAGAGAGCATCACTACGAACAAAGCTAGTGGAGGTGATGGAATTCCAATTGAGCTATTTCAAATCCTGAAAAATGATGCTGTGAAAGTACTGCACTCAATATGCCAGCAAATTTGGAAAACTCAGCAATGGCCACAGGACTGGAAAAGGTCATCTTCATTCCAATCCCAAAGAAAGGCAATGCCAAAGAATGCTCAAACTACCACACAATTGCACTCATCTCACACGCTAGTAAAGTCATGCTCAAAATTCTCCAAGCCAGGCTTCAGCAGTATGTGAACCGTGATTTTAAAGATGTTCAAGCAGGTTTTTGAAAAGGCAGAGGCACCAGAGATCAAATTGCCAACATCCGCTGGATCATGGAAAAAAGCAAGAGAGTTCCAGAAAAACATCTATTTCTGCTTCATTGACTATGCCAAAGCCTTTGACTGTGTGGATCACAATAAACTGTGGAACATTCTGAAAGAGATGGGAATCCCAGACCACCTGACCTTCCTCTTGAGAAACCTGTATGCAGGTCAGGAAGCAACAGTTAGAACTGGACATGGAACAACAGACTGGTTCCAAATAGGAAAAGGAGTACGTCAAGGTTGTATATCATCACCCTGCTTATTTAACTTATATGCAGAGTACATCATGAGGAATGCTGGGCTGGAAGAAGCACAAGCTGGAATCAAGATTGCTGGGAGAAATATCAATCACCTCAGATATGCAGATGACACCACCCTTATGGCAGAAAGTGAAGAGGAACTCAAAGGCCTCTTGATGAAAGTGAAAGAGGAGAGTGAAAAGTTTGGCTTGAAGCTCAACATTCAGATATGCACATAGATTCATCTAAAATCCTTGGCTGATCCCTGAACTGCAAATGCATGGAGAAACTCCAAGAAGTCTGCTGCTGCTAAGTCACTTCAGTCGTGTGCGACTCTGTGCGACCCCATAGACGGCAGCCCACCAGGCTCCCCCTTCCCTGGGATGCTCCAGGCAAGAACACTGGAGTGGGTTGCCATTTCCTTCTCCAATGTGTGAAAGTGAAAAGTGAAAGTGAAGTCGCTCAGTGGTGTCTGACCCTTAGCAACCCCATGGACTGCAGCCTACCAGGCTCCTCCATCCATGGGATTTTCTAGGCAATAGTACTGGAGTGGCTTGCCATTGCCTTCTCCGAAGAAGTCTGCAGAAACTAATAAATTGAAGGTTGAAAAAGTTGATCAGAGATTTCAGCTACTACCCAGCATAGAGGAGACAGAATTTGGAGTTTTGAGTTTCACCTAGTTAGAGGGCTTGATACACTTCTCAGGGGTTCCACTGAAACCCAGGCTTTCCGAAGAGCCATGCCTTAAAAGCATAGATTATGTACCAGGGCTATGGATCAGGTCTGAAAGAGTCAACAAAAGACTATGGGAAAAAAGTAAAACATTTAAGTTCAGTGTGATTAACCAGTTTTAACTACCTGATTAAAAAAAAAAAAAACACTCTAGAGGAAGACAACAGAATGAGGAGTCCCTATAGCATACCACCTGAAATTCTGAGGACATGATAAAAAATTACTACACATGCAAAGAAACAAAAAAATTTGGGATAAAATAGAAAAAAAACAATTAATACAGACCTCAAGATGACTCTTTCGCCACCTGATGTGAAGAACTAACTCATTGGAAAAGACCCCGATGCTGGGAATGATTGAAGGCAGGAAGAGAAGGCGATGACAGAGGATGTGATGGTTGGATGGCATCACCGACTCGATGGACATGAGTTTGAGCAAGTTCCGGGATTTGATGATGGGCAGGAAAGCCTGGCGTGCTGCAGTCCATGGGGTCGCAAAGAGTTGGACACGACTGAGTGACTAAACCGAACTTAACAATAAGACTCAGATGTCGGAATTCACACACAAGCACATTAGAGCAGCTATTATAACAGCCTAACAGAAAAAAAAAAAAAAATGGTTTCCCTGGTGCCTCAGGGGTAAAGGCCAATGCACGAGAGGTAGGTCTGATCCCTGGACCATGAAGATCCCCTTGAGAAGAAGAAGGCAACCCACTCCCATATTCTTGTCTGGAAAAACCTTAGACAGAGGAGCCTGGTGGGCTACTTACTCTAGGGTCGCTAAAGACCTAAATTGGACACAATTTAGCATCTAAACAACAACAGTAACAACAGAAAAAATGGTCATACTGAACAAAAAGATGAGGGGAAGACATCTGACAGTATTCAACACCCACCCTTGGTACACATTCTCAGCAAACTAGAATCAAAATAAATTTCCTCAATCATTGTAGCAGTTACCAATTATTTGCCTTATAACTCCAAATAAACTCTTCTTTATCTTGTTAAACCAGTCAATCCTAAAGTAAATCAATCCTGAATATTTATTGGAAGGACTGATGCCTTGGCCACCTGATGCAAAGAGCTGATTCATTAGAAAAGACTCTGATAATAGAAAAGACTGAAGGCAGGAGGAGAAGGGGACAACAGAGGATAAGATGGTTGGATGGCATCACTGACTCAATGGACATGAGTTTGAGCAAACTCTGGGAGATGGTGAAGCAGAGGAAAGCCTGGTGTGCTGCAGTTCATGGGGTTGCAGAGTCAGACACGACTGAGTGACTGAACAAACACAGTGATACTGGAGCTAGACTTTATAACCATTTCTCCTTTGCCAGCTGCCGTAAAATTTGGCTTTAACAGTAGGTGGTGCAGCAAGAACACTGTAAGTTCCTATCTGATACCATTTCCTGTCAGCTCAAAGAACTTCCTCTAGCATTTCTTATAATGTGGGTTTGTTTAAGATAAATTTTTAGTTTTTGTTTGTCCTTATTTTTAATATGTTAAGACAGTTTCACTACATATAGAATTCTAGGTTGATAGCTTCATCCCCCAAGCATTTTAAAGCTATCATTCTAATGTCCTCTTGTGTCTACTCTTTCTGAGATGTATGCTGTCATTTGTATTCATGGTTTACTCTATTGAGTTGTGTCTTTTTCTCTGGATGCTTTCAGGATTTTCTCTTTATCTTTGGTTTTTACTAGTTTGACTATAGTATTTATAGGTAAGGTTTTCTGTGTATTTATCTTTTGGGGTTCATCATGCCTCTTGAATCTTTAAATTTATGTCTTTCACCAAGTTTGGGCAAGTTTTGGTCATCACTAAGAAAATTTTATTTTTCTGTCCCCATTTCCTCTCCTCTCACCTCTTGTAATTACACTTGTAACCTCATTACAAGTATGTTAGATCTTTTAATATTGCCCCATAAATCACTGAGATACAATTTTTTCCTTAATATATTCCTTATTTTAGGTTGTAAAATTTATATTGATCTATCTTCAAGCCCACTGACTCTGTCATCTCTGACCTACCAATAATTTCTTCCAATAAAATTTTTATTTATATATTTTTCAGTTCTAGAATTTCCATTTAGTTCTTTCTTTACAGCTTCTACTTTTTGTGCTTATTAATTATATTTTTTGTAAACAGTTAAAATAGTTGCTTTAAAATCCTCATCTGCTAATTACAACATCTGGATCATCTTCGGTTGCTCTCAATGATTTCTTTTTCTCTTGGGTATGGATCACAGTTTCCCATTTGTCCACATGTCTAATAATTTTAGATAATATTTTACACACTGTAAATGAGACTCTGGATTCTGTGTGTTCATGTTAAGTCATTTCAGTCATGACTGACTCTTTGTGACCCAATGGACTACAGCCCACCAGGCTCCTCTGTCCATGGGATTCTCCAGGCAAGAATACTAGAGTGGGTTGTCATACCCTCCTCCAGGGGATCTTCCCAATGCAGGGATCAAACCCACATCTCTTACATCTCCTACACTGGCAGGCAGGTTCTTTACCACTAGTGAAAGATTATAGACATACCATTTCATTGCATTTCACTTTTTTGTGCTTATCAGATATTGTGTGTTTTAAAAAAGAAAAGGTTTGTGGCAATTCTGTGTTGTCAGAAGACAGCATCTTTCAGCAATAAAGTCTTTTTTAATTAAGGTATATACCTTTTTTTTAGCTACAATGCTATTGAACACTTAACAGATTACAGTATAGTGTAAACATAATTTTTATATGCACTGGGAAACCAAAATATACACATGCTTTATTATGATATTCACTTTATTTCAGTGGTCTTTGAACCTGCAATATCTTAATCAGTACACCTGTACTGATTTCTTTTTGAAGCAGGCAGTTAACTTGTCTGAATTCAAACTCTAAACTATTTCTCTTGCATAGGCAGGTAGCAATTAAGAATCTCTGATGAGTTATTTTAGCCTTAACTTGAGTGCCTGAAGTTTTCCCCATATATGTTTTGATAACAGGTCAGCTAAAGATTTTGGCAGCTTATATGTAGAATTCAGAGCCCTACTTCTGTGGCTACCTTTATTCTTTAATTGGAGAAGGAAATTGCAACCCACTCCAATATTCTTGCCTAGAGAATTTCATGGATGGACAGGCCTGGTGGGCTATGGTCTGTGGAATCACAAAGAGTCGGACATGACTGAGCAACAAACGCTTTATTCTATACCTTTTTTGATTTGGAGCCATCATCCTAAATGCTGTCCTCTGATTCCTCACAAGTAGCAGCAGTGCAGACTTCTATTCAATTTTCCTTTTCCTTAAAGAACTGACTAGGCCCAGTGATAAAAGCGGAAACCCATTCAAAGCCTCATCTTTTCTTATTCCAAGAGTTTATTCCTCTCCAACTTCAGCCTGCTTCTGTTCACTCTTCACTTCCTCTAGGCAGTTGTTTTTAAATTTTGTCCAGATATTAAAATGAATGTTGAGGGAAGGATGATCCACAATGAGCTACACCATCATTAACAGAAGGTGTTGTTATTTTTCATTTATTTTTTAAAAAATATTTTTATTGAAGTAGAATTTTTAATGTTAATTTCTGCTGTACAGTAAAGTGTTAATTTCTGATATACGGTAAAGTGATTCAGTTATATATACATATATATTCTTTTTCATATTCTTTTCCATTATGGTTTATCACCGGATATTGAATACATTAGTTTCCTGTGCTATACAGTAGGATTTTGTTGTTTATTCATCCATGTGCTAATCTCCTACCCTTCCTCCCACTTGGCAACCATAAGTCTGTTCTTCATCTCTGTAAGTCTGTTTCTGTTTTGAAGATATGCTAATTTGTGTCATATTTTAGATTCCAATATAAATGATATCATATGGTATTTGTCTTTCTTCTTCTGACTTACTTTGCTTAGTATGATAATCTCTAGGTCCATCCATGTTGCTGCAAATGGCAAAGACGTTGTTACGTTTAAAAAGCTCTCTAGATGGTTGACAGACACTGTACCAGCTTGATGATGGAAGACACATTTAGGTAGTCTTGACCATCCACATAAGTACCACTTAACTATTTTATTTTGGATCTTGTGCTGACAATAGCTATCCTTGATTAAAGATCAAATATAATCTCTACACGATGCAACATCCTCTCCTGCTGAACCGTTACAACACACTGGGTAACACAACTTCTCTTAGTTTTCCTTGACCAAGCAGGTGAGGTCAGTATCACGGTTCTGTCCTTTCCTCTATCATTGTAAGTCAAATGCTATATTTTGTTTCATACTGTGCTGCCAAAGAGGGTATGCTATATTTTGTTAACAAATCCTAAAGTTTGGGTAATAAAAGGTTTTACAGAGTAAATGCTATTTTAAACATGTCTGCAAAAGAACAAATAGATTCAATGATTTGAATATGAAACTGTACCAAAATGAATTCTTACAATACTAGCACAATAATTCCTCGTTTCATTCCTCCCAATACACAAATATTTAACACTTATTTATTTGGTGAAATGATTGCAAGGGGATACAAAGGTAACTTTGATAGTACTCCAGAACACTTGATTTGTTCATAAATAATCACAATCAGGATAAAAAGTGCTAAGGTTCATAAGGGAAGATCTAATAAAAGATTCTCAGAACTGTTACCTGATTATCTCAGTTGTTGTTTCTTAATTTTAGCTTCAAAGTGACTCATTTAATTTGCTTGAATACATGCTTTTCCTAACTCAACGGGCTTATCACTTTGGGATTCAAGTCAGGTCTCTTCAGGCTATATATCCCTTAGCAGAAACAAAGGGTCCTTTCAAATTCATGATTTAACCTGCATTAGAACCATTTGAAATTAGTATTATCACAAATTTGAAGAATATGAAACAGATGCCCAGAGCACTTATGCTTAAAACTTGCCCCAATTCACTTAGTTATAAAGGAGTAGAACCTAAGTCATGAATCTAGGTCTTCTGACTTCTGCGTCTAGTGCAATATTTCTGCCACTGTTACTGGTAATACAACTCAGGAAAAAGAAAGAAATTCATGGAGAGGGTTATAAAGAAGGTCAAATGTACCAATGAAGTCAAAGAAGATGAGGACTTAGGAAAGATATTTGAATTTGGTGATCAGAAAAGCATTGGTGAGTTAGCTGCAAATCCATTTCCTTCAGCCCAATATAATCAACGTTTGAGTTTTAAATGTAACCCTTCAATAAAATTTCAAGTCCTTTCACAGTTCTCCATGTAGGGTCCTTTAAGGTTTGACTCCATTTTACTTGCCCAATATCATCTTTCCATATTTTATACCTCATAGTCAATGATCCATATACATTAGACTATACATTCTTTCTCTCCTTGAGAGTACTACAAGAACACTCCAAGATATTCTTGAAGTGGTCTCCCTACCTCTTTGCTCTCTCCACTTAGCACAGATGCTATTTGTTTACATGCCATGGTGGCTTAGGTGCCCCTCACTTTTCTCCACAATATCCCTAAGCTTATTCCTCTTCTAGGATTTAACACAAGAATATTATAGTCTCAATTCAGTTCAGTCACTCAGTAGTGTCTGACTGTTTGCGACCCCATGGACTGCAGCACACCAGGCCTTCCTGTCCATCACCAACTCCTAGAACTTGCTCAAACTCATGTCCATCGAGTCAGTGATGCCATCCAACCATGTTATCCTCTGTCGTCCCCTTCTTCTCCTGCCTTCAATCTTTCCCAACATCAGGGTCTTTTCCAGTGAGTCAGTTCTTCGCATCAGGTGGCCATAATATTGCAGTTTCAGCTTAAGCATCAGTCCTTCCAATAAACACCCAGGACTGATCTCCTCTAGAATGGACTGGTTTGATCTCCTAGCAGTTCAAGGGACTCTCAAGAGTCTTGTCCAGCACCACAGTTCAAAATCATCAATTCTTCGATGCTCAGCCTTCTTTATGATCCAACTCTCACATCCATACGTGACTGCTGGAAAAACCATAGCTTTGACTAGCAGACCTTTGTGGGCAAAGTAATGTCTCTGCTTTTTAATATGCTGTGTGGGTTGGTCATAGCTTTTCTTCCAAGGAGCAAGCATCTTTTAATTTCATGGCTGCAGTCACCATCTCCAGTGATTTTGGAGCCCAAGAAAAGAAAGTCTCTGTTTCTATTGTTTTCCATCTATTTGCCATGAAGTCATGGGACCAGTTGCTATGATCTTAGTTTTTTGAATGTTGAGTTTTAAGCCAGTTTTTTCACTCTCCTCTTTCACCTTCATCAAGAGACTCGTTAGTTCCTCTTTGCTTTGTGACACTAGGGTGGTGTCATTTACATATCTGAGGTTATTGATATTTCTCCCAGCAATCTTGATTCCTGCTCATATTTCATCCAGCCTGGCATTTCACATGATCTACTCTGCATATAAGTTAAATAAGCAGGGTGACAATATACAGCCTTGACATACTCCTTTCCCAATTTGGAACCAGTCCCTTGTTCCATGTCTGGTTCTAACTGTTGCTTCTTGACCTGCATATAGATTTCTCAGGAGGCAGGTGAGGTGGTCTGATATTCCCATCTCTTTAAGAATGTTCCACAGTTTGCTGTGATCCACACATTTAAAGGCTTTAGTGTAGTCAATAAAGCAGAAGGACATATTTTTCTGGAATTCTCTTGCTTTTTCTATGATCCAGTGGATGCTGGCAATTTGATCTCTGATTCCTCTGCCTTTAAGGGCTTCCCTTATAGGTCAGTTGGTAAAGAATCCACCTGCAATGCAAGAGATCCCAGTTCGATTCCTGGGTTGGGAACATCCACTGGAGAAGGGATAGGCTACCCACTCCAGGGTTCTTGGGCTTCCCTTGTGGCTCAGCTGGTAAAGAATCCGCCTGCAATGTGGGAGACCCGGGTTCAATCTTTGGGTTGGGAAGATCCCCCGGAGAAGGGAAAGGCTACCCACTCCAGTATTCTGTGCTGGAGAATTCCATGGACTATATAGTCCATGGGGTCGCAAAGAGTTGGACAGGACTAAGTGACTTTCACTTTCACTTTCCTCTGCCTTTTCTAAGTCCAGCTTGAAGATCTGGAAATTCTTGGTTCATGTACTGTTGCAGTTTAGCTTGGAGAATTTTGAGCATATTATATAGTCTAAGTACCATTTATTTACCTTGTCTGTTTTTCCCATTAAACTATGAAGTCTTCGAGGGCAGGATCATGTCCTGTTCATGGTTTATTTCTGAAACAGCATAGAGGCTTTTGCATCAGTTCAGTTCAGTTCAGTCACTCAGTCGTGTCCGACTCTCCGCGACCCCATGAATCACAGCACGCAAGGCCTCCCTGTCCATCACCAACTCCCGGAGTTCACTCAAACTCATGTCCATCGAGTCGGTGATGCCATCTAGCCATCTCATTCTCTGTCATCCCCTTCTCCTCCCGCCCCCAACATTTCCCAGCATCAGAGTCTTTTCCAGTGAGTCAACTCGTCGCATGAGGTGGCCAAAGTATTGCAGTTTCAGCTTTAGCATCAGTCCCTCCAATGAACATCCAGGATTGATCTCCTTTAGAATGGACTGGTTGGATCTCCTTGCAGTATAAGGGACTCTCAAGAGTCTTCTCCAACACCACAGTTCAAAAGCATCGATTCTTCGGCGATCAGCTTTCTTCACAGTCCAACTCTCACATCCGTGCATGACCACAGGAAAAACCATTGCCTTGACTAGACGGGCTTTTGCATAAACACTTGTTAAATGAAAGAATCAATAAGATTATAAGGAGTTACAAGGCAACAAAGTAATCTAATGTGACTTCAACAGCAAAGATGCCACTTATAGGTCACAGACAGTATGTTTTGATCAAACACCCTAATGTGAATCTAGCTACTTAAATGTTAAACTTCTTTTGCAAGGACAACAAGTTTGCATCTACCATTTCCTGTGAGCAATTTCGCTTAAGAAAATGTGGTCTCAATTATACTCTCACAGATGTAACTATAGAAGAACTGTATGAAGTCTGAGAGATTTCTGCAATCTTTGGAGAGTTGCTTTGAAACTTAAGAATTTCCCTTAGATCAAACAAGTACTTTTGATAATAATTTTAATAATTAGCAGTATTGAGAATTTTGCTAATATTCATTATGGACCATAAAGAATAGAATCTTTATGGACTATAAAAGATTCTTCAAGATAGGACTTACACAGGAAGAACTTAACAAAATATTTGTAATGATAATGACTCTCAGGGTTTGAAGGGTTCAGTGGGTCACTGGGTTCATCTATCCAGTGTCCAGTTTGTACATTATTCAGTTCTTTTGGCATACTTTTTTGAGTCATTTCAAATTGGTTCAGTTCAGTTCAGTCGCAGAGCTTTGAATGACTATAGCAAAGAGACCATGGAGCTATAGGGATGGGCTGAAGACATAATCCATAACCTACGAATGCTTATTCACACATTCTTGACATTACTGTCAATATACCTTTATTCAAGCTTTCATGAAGATATGCTATATAAATGATGCTTACAAATGCTCTCAGTACATAGTATACTACAAAAGCATTTTTAAAAATTATGTATGCTTTTGAATGTCAAAAATGCACTGAATTTAATTGTACGTAGTGTACATATAAGGAAACATAAATGTTTACCATTTATCACTGTTAATTTCATTTCACAGTTCGTTACTGAAATTTAAAATCATTCACTTGGCCTTGAAGAGGTGGTAATAGGATCTCTCTACATTAGAGAATAAACTAACTCATTTTTTCCAAATGTCTTCTCCATTCATACTACAAATGTATGATACATATAGAAGAATAGCATAAGTATACAGGGATATAGAAGTGAAGTGATTTTGAGCCTGAATTTGACATGACAGCATTGGTATCATTTAAATCCAATTCTAGCACCTGTTCTAATTCACTAAGAAATAAAAAATTGTGTATTATTTGTAAGAAACAATTTAGCTAATGCATAACTTCATTTTTTGGGTTTGTTCATGTAGGAGTAAATGAAAGATTTTGTTTTATAAGGAACAATATTTCTAAATGAGTATGGGAGAAAAATACTATCCAATATCCATACTTCATTATTAACTCATCTATCCTTTAATGTCTCTGTCATTTTCTTTTAATAACACTTTAAAATCTTGATCACTTGTTAGTTCTGACAATGAGATGACAATTTATACAATCTCTCCCCTACAGTTTCATTTCTAATCTCCACTTAAGCAGTTTACCTTCCAGTGTGATCAAATACAAAAATAACCAATGTAGATTTGTTTTGTGTGTATGTGTGTGTGTTTGCACATCCACACTTGAAGATATCGTTTAACGTTACATAGATTTATTATCCAAAGGGATCTCTAATTAAATAAAAAATGGAGCCTATGTTAGCTAAGTTGACTTCAGGATGCATTCCTTTGTATAAAGGGCTTTCACATGCCTTCCCCCTCAATTCTAAAAGCACACGTTCCTTATTCCCTTCACCATGAATAAGGCCGACATTTGACAGCTTCACAAGGCTGACAGGGTTACCCAACAGCCCACCCTCCCTATTCTCAATCCAATTAGACCTCTAATCCTCCAGATGAAAGGCCCAACTGCTCACGTTCCTCATGACAACGACAGCTATTGATTACTTGTCACTGCAGCTAACACCTTCCCTGTCGAGGCTGCTCTGACAGAAGCAAACCTACCAAATTAGACAGCACTTTATCTGCCCTGGAGGCCAAATGGCACAACAAGTAAAGGCTAATAAATGGTATAAAAATGAACAAATCATAACATTATGACAGGCTGATCGTTGCCAGCAGCCTCCTAGCTCAAGCTTGATATTCTGTTAGGCTTGCTCCTTCTCTTTCCCCTCTGCTCTAACTCCAACGTTGACTGAATTAAAGGCCAGAACAATTAAGGCATTTGACCAGCAAAGATAAGCCAATTGAAGTATCACCAAGGGACATAAATGTCAATAACTGACTGCCATTTGTCAATACAAACATTCTGGAGATGCAAATACTCAGTCCTCCGTTCTCACTAGGCTACACTGACTCACTTTCCAAAGAGAGTCAGCTCAAATGGACAGTCTATGGCTATTTACCAGAAGAAGAGGGGAAAAAAAGAAAAAAGAAATACAGTCTCAAGAGAGGAAGTATTCTATGGAGAACAAGCAAGAGTCATTGGGGTGGGGTTGGAGGGCTGCATGAGAAAAAGAGAGATAGCAAAGCAGATCTATTGTTCCTTTAAAAAAATATTCTGTTAGACAACTGGAAAGTCAGTACATGTTTTTAGTTGAGAATGCATACATAATGTAGGGAATGCTGGAAAGCTAATGAAGCTGTAACTTTAGAAACACACTCATTCATTTAATGAACAGTTTTTGAGCATGAACCATGTACCAGGCACTGTTGTAGGCAATAGGAAGAAAATGGTGAATAAAACAGACCAAAAGAATCCCTAACTTTATGGAGTTTACATTGTAGCAGAATATAAGACAATAAACAAGGTAAAAAATAAAATATATGTGTGTGTGTATGTGTGTGTGTGTGTGTGTGTGTATGATGTGATACTCCATCATTCTCAGGTGGGTAAGAAAAAGTAGAAATGTTAAGATAAAAGTGGGTAAGTCTAAAAAACCAAAGAACCACACACACACACATAAACAACCAACCAAACTTAGTCCTGAATTAGAATAGGAAATGATAAAACTGTATTTTTATGTTAAAAATATTTCCAAGCAGTGTCTACTGCTATGGCTTAGAAACAATCAACCCAGTAACAATAAGCACCCCTAGACTTAAGATTGTGGTCTCTGAATACATATATGGTGAAAGATTCAGAATGGAACAGAGACTTGAAAACATTCTATGAAGAAGGAGTGAAGGAATAGTAAAACTGGAGAAAAATTTCTTCACTTGGCCATCATGATTATCATTATTACATTGTTGGCCATGCCCTGCAGCATGTGGGATTTTAGCTCCCTGATCAAGGATCGAACCTGTGCCCCTTGCAGTGGAAGAAGTGAGTCTTAACCACTAGGTCGCCAGAGGAAGTACCATAATGATTATTTTTAAGACATGTCAGATCATATCACTTCTTTCCTCAAAACCCTCCAATGCCCCCTTCATCTGGTTCAGAATAAAAACCTATTCCTGACAATGGCTGAAAGGCCTAGTGAATCTGGCACCCATTTCTGTCTTGTCCTTATGACCGACTAGTCTCCCCTTGCTCACTCATTATCACCATGCTAGCCTCTTTGTTACCCCTCCAATATCCAGGCATGCTCCCACTTTAAGTCTTTGTTCTGACCGTTCCTCCAGCCTGGAATGAAAGTCCTTCCCTCAGTTATTTACATGGCTTACTTCCTCACCGTCTACAAATCTTGCTTCCATTGTGACTGCTTCCAACTCAGTGAAGACTATTCTGACAGACGTATTTACAGTTCTAATTTGCTTTCCCCAGGTGCCTCTTCCCTGGTTTTCTTGATACCCCTTAGTTTAGCATTTTGGTTATATTTCTCTTACTGTATTAGTGAATGATCATCTGGGCTTTGGAAAAGCTTCACAGTCAGAAGAGCTATAAAGAGGTCTATGATTGGTCACAAGGAAAATGCTGTGTCCCGGGGCTGACAATATTCGTATTTTGGGAATAATAAGCCCCCTGATTCTCTCTCATTTCAATTCTGAACAGTAAAATGTACAAAAAACAAGAAGAGGAAATTATATGAACAAATACAGTTCTATGACACAAGAAGATAATTAGCAAATTAATGATCACATTTTCTTTGGAATCGATATTATATACAAAATTAATTTTTAGAAGTTTAAATGAAAGTAAATGGATCTGAAGTTCCTTTTTATCAGCTGTAAAAATATTCACTGGCCCCGTGCCCAGAGTTTAAAAGAAATCAGCATGAGTCTAATGAAAAACAAGCTGTAGGTCTTAGGGAAATTCAATATATACTCTTTCTTTTCCTTTTAGTTTCTGATTGGTTTCCATGGGAATCTAGGCTTGTGGGGATCTCTAATCTAGTCATGGAAAGCAGATGCCTGAATTTTCATGGCTTAGTAAAAGTGGGGGTCAGTGAAGAGATAAAGATGATTAGAAAATGAATATGGTCATAGGAAACAAGATCATGTTTGAAAGAAAATGCTGCAAGCGACATAGTTTTCAAAACACAATCTGCAAGGCTGTTCTTCTGTGTTTGAGAGGTATTACAACATAAAGAAAAACACACACACACACTAATGTAAAGGCATTACCTCTGGGTTTAAATTATGAATCTGGCCCATAAGAAAGAAGCCCGTTGGAGAGCAGTTCTCCTGGGTTCCCTTACTTCATGGTTCTCTGCTTGAGCACTCTTTTCCAATAAAGTCTTTTGCTTTGTCAGAAGAGAAAGGAAGGAAGGAAGGAAGGAAGGGAGAAAGACAGACTTAGGTACTTTTGGGGGGAGATGACTGGGAAGCTGGATTTCAGAATTTCTCTATGACAGAACCAGAGGTCTGAGAAAGTAATCTGCAGAAGAGTAAGTTCTCCTTCAGTGGAGCATTACCAGGAGCACTGAGCTGGGTTCAGAAAAACAAGGTAATTCCTGAATCAGCAAGTGAAAAATTGGCCTTGAAGAACTCAAACCAGACCTCAGTTTACTTCTATAGAAAACAGTTAATATTCAACTATTCTAATTGCTAAGAAGCTGCTACGAAATTTTTTTTTTCTTACTAGAACTATGTTGTTATGGTCCTTCAGTTGCTGAGTCCTGTCCAACTCCTTACGATCCCATGAACTGCAGCATGCCAGACTTCCCTGTCCTTCACTATTTCCTGGAACTTGCTCAAACTCACATTCACTGAGTCTATGATGCCATCCAACCATCTCATCCTCTGTCAACCCCTTCTCTTCCCGCCCTCAATCTTTCCCAGCATCAGGGTCTTTTCCAGTGAGTTAGCTCTTTGCATCAGGTGGCCAAAGTATTGGAGCTGTACTATGTTAGAACAACTCAGAAGTAGTGATATCTATTAAGATTTGCTGACATTTTGTTCCTTGTAACTGTGAAAGTAGAAGTACATTAACTATAGTCAAAGTATTAAAGAATGGACAGGTTTTTATTTCAATTATTAGATTTGTTTAAAAACAGACCAATCTTGGTTTTGGTTGAAACACTCATTTGGTTGGAATACTCAATTCAAAGACCCTAATTTTTTGAAATCAGGTTCTAAGCTAGAAAACCAGCAGACAAGTTTAAATATAGTTTCTAAATATCAGAAGAGGACAAACTTGATACTGGCTTGGAAACCTAAGAAGTTAGAATGTAATGAAAAAAAGATTTTTCGGGTTAAGACTCTCTGCCCAGAAAAAGCAGCTTAGCTAAGGCTGAAGTCAAATGGAATAAAATGTAAAGGCTGTTAACGCAGCCCATCTCAGTCCAGAGGTGGTCTTGAGAGATCATTAAAATTCCAGAATATAAGAGTTTTATAAGCTCAGACTTTCCAGGTAATGTGGGCACTGCAAATGTCTTTTGGTGCCTTCTTTTAGAAGCATGTACTTAGTGGCTCAGCAGTGTCCGACTCTATGCAACCCTATGGACTGGAGCCCACCAGATTCCTCTCTCTATGGGATTTTTCCAGGCAAGAATATTGGAGTGGTCTGCCATTTCCTCCTCCAAGGGATCTTCCTGACCCAGAGATTGAACCTGTGTCTCCTGCACTGGCAGGCGGATTCTTTTACCACTGAGCAACCTGAAGCACACCAAGAGCTAAAACCCCATTTGCTTACACTTCAGATAACCACTGGCTACAGTTTGTGGGAGAGTAAGCACTTATTAAATTGGTTTTAAATAGACTGAGTGAATACAGCCACAGAGATTCCTGGAAGTACCCACTAAACACTCCAGGTCATCTTGATGTGTGCTAAAATTTAAGAACCAGTGGATTACAGCATAGATACAAGGCTTCCAAATAGCTCCTGAGGTGAAGGCTGGGGAAATGTGATCTGAGTGCTTAAAAGCCTAGGCCAGAAACAAACAACCCAATCAACAAATGGACAGAACATCTAAACAGACACTTCTCCAAGGAAGATATACAGATGGCCAAGAGGCACATGAGAAGATGCTCAACATCGCTAATTATTAGAGACATGCAAACCAAAACTACAACGAGATAATCAGCTCACATCGGGCAGAATGGCCATCATCAAAAAATCTACAAACAATAAATGATAGAGAGGGTATGAAGAAAGAACCTCCTATACCATTGGTGGGAATGTAAATTGGTACAGTTGCTATGGAGAGCAGTATGGAGATTCCTTAAGGAAGTAAAAATAGAGTTACCATGTGACCCAGCAATCCCACTCTCCTGGGAATATATCCAGAAAAAAACACTGTTCAAAAGGAGACATGCACCCCAATGTTCATTTCATCACTGTTTACAGTAGCCAAAGCATGGAAGCAATCTAAACGTCCATTGATAAACGAATGGATAAAGAAGATGTGGTGCATATATACAATGGAATACTACTCAGCCATAAAAAAGAAATAGTGCCATTTGCAGGAACATGGATCAACCTGGAGATTACATACAAATATCAGACAGAGAAAGACAAATATCACATTACATCACTTACATGCAGAATCTGAAAAACTAATATGAATGACTTTGTTTACAAAACAGAAACAGATTCACACACTTAGAGAAGGAACTTGGGGTTACTGGAGGGGAAGGGTGGTGGAGGGAGGGATAGATTAGGATTTTGGGATTGACAAGTATATATTGCTATATTTAAAACAGATAATCAACAAGGACCTACTGGATAGCACAGGGAACTCTGCTCAGTACTCCATAAAAACCTAAATGGGAAAAGAATGTGAAAAAGAACAGATACATGTATATGTATAACTGTATAACTTTGCTGTACACTTGAAACTAACACAACACTGTTAATCAACTATACTCCAATATAATTAAAAATTAAAAAATTATAACAATGAATAAGAACAACAAAAAAGTCTAGGCTAGGAACCATTCTTGCTTCCATTCTCCTTTTGCTGAACTACAAATAATGGTCACCAAATTCTGGATATTTTATCATTTTTTTATAATAGATTTTTATTGAGGTATAACACATATATAGTAGTGCATACGTCTCAAGTCTACAGACATCTGTATATGAGTGTAAGATAAGGAAACCAAATGCTGTTGGTATTAAGTTTTCCAGAAAAGTTTCAGAGGTATTCTACTCTTCTCCTTTACTTTTTAAATCATTAACATGCAAACATATTTTTAAAAATGAAAATTAATATTTAGTTTTCATAGATGAATTGAGAATTCTCTTTATGAATAAAAAAGGAACACTCAACCACAAACTGAGGCTTCTTTAATTTGTGTATTTAACATGATATAATTTTTCAAAGTGGGTGGGTAATCTTCATCTTCTTGAAGCCAAATTAATAACCTCCTGGAAGATTAAAAATGCATAATTATTGACATTTAGTAAGATTGCTCAAGTTTTTTTTTATCCTTATCAACAAATAAATGTATCTGTTGAAATCAGAGAAACAGTAGCTTCCCTGAATCAAAATATTTCTAACAGTTAGATATCTTTTGTGAGAAACCCAGAAAAGGTATGATTGATTTCTTTCTTGGATTAAACTGAGTATGCTAAATGAAAAACAAACTAGGAACAGACATACAGTATTTTGAGATTAATTTTATTCCCACGTGTATCATTTCCTTAGCTGCTTGGATTAATAGTAATTTGTTTCCAGAGAAGTATGTGTCAGAATAACTAAGTCAATCAACACAGTTCAATAAGCTTTTCCCATATATATTTTGAAACTGGATAAATGTTTCTAATAAACAAAATGTCTAGCATTTGTATTAACAATGACTTTCTATATAAGTAACACAAAATGTATTCATTCATTTAACCAAGACAAATCAGACACTGTGCTAGATTCTAGGGGATTCAAAAATAAATAAAACAAGTCTCTCATCTGGAACTCCAATCTGGTGGGAAAGACACAAGTAAGTAATAATTATCATACATATGAGATAGTGGGGCTCCAAGAGAGATATGAACGAAATGCTATGCAAACATGAGACTTTCCTATTAATCAACCTAAGCTACCACAACATAGTACATTATCACAAAAAGCCCAAAACCATAATAAATAACATACGAAAATGGTTAATCTTTGGGTCAGTAATAATAGCAATGACTACTTACATGTTATGGCTGTTGAGATTTACAAAACACTTAGGTAAATTAATATCACATGTAAGTATATGAACTTTACAGTAGATAGGCCAACTTTTTTACTTAATATATTTAATATATTTTTTTGTTATTTAATATCTTTAACCATGGTGTTTGTGAACAATTTAAGAGCAGGAATCACGTCTTTCATCTTTGCATTCCAAGGCCTAGCACAGTGCCTGTTACACAGTAGTTTCTAACATATGTTGAACCTATGCATGCATGCACATATATATGAATATCAATGTTACATAAGTGGCACTTCTGAGTTCACAGATAACAGAATTAAATTAAGACAGACAATACTTGAAAAGAATATTTGGTATCCAAAATATCAGAGAATTTCACTAAACAAAGGGATGTGAAGTTTAATAGGGCTCAGTATTGACAGTACTTATTTATAGCAGACATATTATTCATTTTTTAATATTCTCTCTAGATGATGCTGTTAAAGAGCTACACTTAATATGCCAGCAAATTTGGAAAACTCAGCACGGCCACAGGACTGGAAAAGGTGAGTTTTCATTCCAATACCAAAGAAAGGCAATGCCAAAGAATGTTCAAACTACCATACAATTGCCATCATTTCACATGCTAGCACAGTAGTGCTCAAAATTCTCCAAGGTAGGCTTCAAACAGTATGTGAACTGAGAACTTCCAGATGTTCAAGGCAGACTTTGAAAAGGCAAAGGAAACAGAGCTCAAATTGCCAACACTCACTGGATCATAGAAAAAGTAAGAGAATTCCAGAAATATATCTACTTCTGCTTCACTGACTACACTAAAGCCTTTGACTGTATGGATACAACAAACTGTGGAACATTCTTAAAAAGATGGGGATACCAGACCACCTTACCTGCCTCCTGATAAATCTATATGCAGGTCAAGAAACAACAGTTAGAACTGGACATGGAACAAGGGACTGGTTCCAAACTGGGAAAGGAGTACGTCAAGGCTGTATATTGTCACCCTGCTTATTTAACTTCGATGCAGAGTACATCATGTGAAATGCTGGGCTGGATGAAGCACAAGCTGGAATCAACACTGTTGGCAGAAATATCAATAATCTCAGATATGTAAATGACACCACCCTAGTGTCACAAAACAAAGAGGAACTAACGAGTCTCTTGATGAAGGTGAAAGTTCAGTTCAGTTCAGTCACTCAGTCGTGTCCGACTCTTTGCAACCCCATGAATCACAGCACGCCAGGCCTCCCTGTCCATCACCAACTCCCGGAGTTCACTCAAACTCACCTCCATCAAGTCGGTGATGCCATCCAGCCATCTCATTCTCTGTCGTCCCCTTCTCCTCCTGCCCCCAGTCCCTCCCAGCATCAGAGTCTTTTCCCGTGAGTCAACTCTTCGCATGAGGAGGCCAAAGTATTGGAGCTTCAGCTTTAGCATCAGTCCTTCTAAAGAAAAGCCAGGACTGATCTCCTTTAGAATGGACTGGCTGGATCTCCTTGCAGTCCAAGGGACTCTCAAGAGTCTTCTCCAACACCACAGTTCAAAACCATCAATTCTTCGGCGATCAGCTTTCTTCACAGTCCAACTCTCACATCCATACATGACCACTGGAAAAACCATAGCCTTGACTAGACGGACCTTGGTTGGCAAAGTAATGTCTCTGCTTTTTAATATGCTATCTAGGTTGGTCATAACTTTCCTTCCAAGGAGTAAGCGTCTTTTAATTTCATGGCTGCAATCAGCATCCGCAGTGATTTTGGAGCCCAAAAAAATAAAGTCTGACACTGTTTCCACTGTTTCCCCATCTATTTCCCATGACGTGATGGGACCAGATGCCATGATCTTAGTTTTCTGAATGCTTAGCTTCAAGCCAACTTTTTCACTCTCCTCTTTCACTATCATCAAGAGGCTTTTGAGTTCCTCTTCACTTTCTGCCATAAGGGTGGTGTCATCTGCATATCTGAGGTGATTGATATTTCTCCCAGCAGTCTTGATTCCAGCTTGTGCTTCTTCTAGCCCAGCATTCCTCATGATATACCCTGCATATAAGTTAAAATAAGCAGGGTGACAATATACAACCTTGACATACTCCTTTTCCTATTTGGAACCAGTCCGTTGTTCCACGTCCAGTTCTAACTGTTACCTGACCTGCATACAAATTCCTCAAGAAGCAGGTCAGGTGGTCCGGTATTCCCATCTCTTTCAGAATTTTCCACAGTTTGTTGCGATCCACACAGTCAAAGGC
Organism: Moschus berezovskii; assembly: GCF_049115385.1. Classification (NCBI taxonomy): domain Eukaryota; kingdom Metazoa; phylum Chordata; class Mammalia; order Artiodactyla; family Moschidae; genus Moschus; species Moschus berezovskii. The sequence goes on along the minus strand of NC_142466.1, from coordinate 72,539,135 downwards.
TTTGGCATCGTGAATGAAACAGAAATAGATGTTTTTCTGGAACCCTCTTGCTTTTTCCATGATCCAGCAGATGTTGGCAATTTGATCTCTGGTTCTTCTGCCTTTTCTAAAACCAGCTTGAACATCTGGAAGTTCCCAGTTCACGTATTGCTGAAGCAATAAGGTGAAAGAGGAGAGTGAAAAAACCGGCTTAAAACTCAACATTTAAAAAACTAAGATCGTGGCAACTGGTCCCATGACTTCATGGCAAATAGATGGGGAAACAATGGAAGCAGTGACCAACTTTGTTTTCTTGGGCTCCAAAATCACTGGAGATGGTGACTGCAGCCATGAAATTAAAAGACGCCTGCCTCTTGGAAGAAAAGCTATGACCAACCCACACAGCATATTAAAAAGCAGAGACATTTTTTAGCCCACAAAGGTCTGTATAGTCAAAACTATGGTTTTTCCAGTAGTCATGTTTGGATGTGAGAGTTGGATCATAAAGAAGGCTGAGCATCGAAGAAATGATGATTTTGAACTGTGGTGTTGGAGAAGACTCTTGAGAGTCCCTTGAACTGCAAGATCAAACCAGCCAATCCTAAAGGAAATCAGTCCTGAATATTCATTGGAAGGACTGATGCTGAAGCTGAAGCTCCAATACTTTGGCCACCAGATGCAAAGAGCTGATTTGTTAGAAAAGACCCTCAAGCTGGGAAAGATTGAAGGCAAGAGGAGAAGGGGATGACAGAGGATGAGATGGTTGGATGACATCACTAACTCAATGGACATGAGTCTGAGCAAGGTCCAGGAGTTGGTGAAGGATAGGGAAGCCTGGAGTGCTGCAGTCTATGGGGTTGCAAAGAGTCAGACATGACTGAGCAACTGAACAACAACTAGGTATGTAAACATGATACAGAGCAGATACTTGGCAACTACTCATTGAGTGAACACTTCTACGTCCACAATATATCTCCTGGATCCAACTCTTCCTCTCTCTTGGCCTGAACTGTAATAGCTTTTATGTACCTCCATTCTTATCCTCTTCCAAAGTAGCTGCTAATGACTTGTGAGCAATCTGTACTCAGGTTTTCAGGCTCTGCTTTTCAAGTTTCAGCTACTGCTAACACCAAACTCCACCTGGGTTTTTCCAGCTTTCTAAGAATCCTGCTTCCTGCTAGGGTCGCATTCTTTTACATCCCAATTTGGAAAATTCCTTACAGGAAAAAGCCAGGATGAATGTGGAGCTAATTTCACAAGCTGCCCTTCTCTGAATGATCCTGCCTGTGCTGACTGTTTCCAATGTCTTCAGACAATTTATTTGTTAAGTTTTCAGATGTTTTTGACAGATGAGCTGTTCAAAAATAGGGGTTCATGGTGAGAACTTATGCCTGGTCACGAAAGTCTCTGGTTGGTAGCTCTTTACTATGATTTCTTTTTCTATATCTCTAAATATTTTTTATGTATCTATAAATATTCCATCAATGGTTACTTCATATAGTGTTTTTAATGTTTTTGATAGAAATTTGTTTATTGTTTTTGCTGACTCTCCTTGACTGTACATTGCTTCTTTATGTGTTTGGTGATTTTTCACTGTGAGATCATATTTGGTCTGTTTTAACATATAGGGGCAGGAGAAGGGGATGACAGAGGATGAGATGGTTGGAGAGCATCACTGACTCAATGGACATGAGTTTGAGTAAACTCCGGGAGTTGGTGATGGACAGGGAGGCCTGGCATGCTGCAGTCCATGGGGTCGCAGAGAGTCAGACACGACTGAGCGACTGAACTGAACTGAATATATATGGGAAGTTTCAGTTCAGTCCAGTTCAGTTCAGTCGCTCAGTCGTGTCCGCGACCCCATGAATCACAGCACGTCAGGCCTCCCTGTCCATCACCAACTCCCGGAGTTCACTCAAACTCATGTCCACAGAGTTGGTGATGCCATCCAGCCATCTCATTCTCTGTCGTCCCCTTCTCCTCCCGCCCCCAACCTTTCCCAGCATCAGAGCCTTTCCAGTGAGTCAACTCGACGCATGAGGTGGCCAAAGTATTGCAGTTTCAGCTTCAGCATCAGTCCTTCCAATAACACCCAGGATTGATCTCCTTTAGAATGGACTGGTTGGATCTCCTTGCAGTACAAGGGACTCTCAAGAGTCTTCTCCAACACCACAGTTCAAAACCATCAATTCTTCGGCGATCAGCTTTCTTCATAGTCCAACTCCCACATCCATATATGACCACAGGAAAAACCACAGCCTTGACTAGACGGACCTTTGCTGGCAAAGTAATGTCTCTGCTTTTTAATATACTATCAAGATTGGTCAAGGTGAAGCTATTTTCTCTAAAGAGAATTTGTGTCTGTGTCTGCTGAAAGGCAGGATGGGCTACAGACTTGGGCCATCTCCAGCCATTTTTGAAAATTATTTCTAGATCCTCCACCATCTTATTCCTGCTTGAACTATACTATCTCTGACTCTAAATAATCGTGCTTTTGCATGACACACAAAACCAAACACAATACCCAGGTTTGATGTGGGCAGAGTATTAAAGAATGATTCCCTTTTTCTGGAAACTCTTACTAATACTAGTATAACTTAAGCAGTATTCTACTAATACTAGTATAACTTAAAGATGTATTATGGCTTTTGGCAAACACACAAAAACACACAGCAACACAGAGATGGGGGAAATGCATAATTATCAGATAGCTGCGAGACGGTGAAAGTTGTTATTTATAAAATCAGTTATGTAAACTGTGACATGTAAATCATAGTTCTATTTATTCTTTGACACTAAAGAAATCACTACTTAAAAAATAAAGGAGAAACAAAAAGCAAATGGAAACAATGTACTGCATCTCACTGAGAGACTTAACAATTCACAGGTCTGGTTGTGCACTCCCCTTTCAACTTTTTTCACATTATACCTCTACAAAAATGTCATATGATTGGATCATCAACTTAAACTCTCTTTTTACTCGCATGATCCATTTGATGTGCAATTAGTTTCCCCTAACTTACATTTTTGAAGTTGAGTTTTAAACCTAAATGAATCACAATGAAAAAAAATCTAAAGTGTATTAAATTTTTAATACTGGGGCTATTCCCAATCTGAAATGTTTACTTTTTTATGATCACAAGTTAAATAGAGTTACCCTTCCTGACTGAATACTTTTAACAGCTGAAAAGTTTAGGTGAAAGGTTATAGATACCTCAGCAGTAGTTAAAAGAGAGATTGAAAATGAGGGAGAATTTTTTTAAATTACTGTAATGAAAAGCAAATTCAAGAGCAATACTTTGGAAATAACCTGACAGACCCAACTGATAAGAGCACATAACTAGCATATTCAGAAGTACATCTTAATGTCAATCTTTTTTTATGCTTTCAACTAATGAAAAGGTATTTTTCTAACCCCTCAATTAATCAGCTATATCTGGTTCACATTTTTTAATGGGAAAAACTAATAGTTTTTGCTGGATCTAACTAATTTTCATTGCTTTTTGTTCCAAAAATACGTATCTGAAATAACAAAGAAAAATACCAGGTACCAGAAATACATTTTATAGACCAAAATTTCATGGTCAGTAAAACTGTTTTCAGGTAAATAAAATCTTCAAATAAGTTTAGAAGCTTCCCACTTAAAAAAAAACATTGATATGCTTAATCCTAAAAAAAACTGAGCTCTTAACAAGCCTTTAAAAATTTGAAATAATTTATACTAGCAATATAGTTTTAGATTTTAAAAAAATTGAAAATACATTTCAGAAAATATTTTTCTTTTATGCTTCTAATGCCACATCAGACTCTTTTCCAGGGAGTCAACTCGTCGCATGAGGTGGCCAAAGTATTGGAGTTTCAGCTTTAGCATCAGTCCTTCCAATGAACACCCAGGATTGATCTCCTGTAGAATGGACTGGCTGGATCTCCTTGCAGTCCAAGGGACTCTCAAGAGTCTTCTCCAGCACCAAAAGAGTCTGATGCTAGGAGGGATTGGGGGTGGGAGGAGACGGGGACGACAGAGAATGAGATGGCTGGATGGCATCACCGACTCGATGGACATGAGTTTGGGTGAACTCCGAGAGTTGGTGGTGGACAGGGAGGCCTGGCGTGCTGTGATTCATGGGTTCGCAAAGAGTCAGACATGACTGAGCGACTGAACTGAACTGAATGCCACATATTTTACACTCACTAAGGAAAACATTTTAAACTATGAAAAGTACTAAAATTCATATATATTTCCATTATTTCAATCCAACCACTACTGACAATTATTTTTTGGCTGTGCTTCATATGTACGGCTTCTGGGATCTTAGTTCTTGCTGCTGCTGCAAAGTCGCTTCAGTCGTGTCCGACTCTGTGCAACCCAAGAGACGGCAGACTACCAGGCTCCGCTGTCCCTGGGATTCTCCAGGCAAGAACACTGGAGTGGGTTGCCATTTCCTTCTTCAAGGCATGAAAGTGAAAAGTGAAAGTGAAGTCGCTCAGTCGTGTCTGACTCTTCGCGACCCCATGGACTGCAGCTAGTTCCTGACCAAGGATCAAATCCATGCTCCCTGCAATGGAAGCTCAGAGTCCTAGCCACTGAACCGCCAGCAAATTCCCAAACCCAACCACTACTGACAGTTTTTTTTTTTTAGTATTTAATAAAAATAAAGATAAAATTGAGAGGCTCAACAGAGTCAAAGCTGTCTTAAAAAGCTTCTCTAAAAAGGGAAACATCAGGTAACAATAATCAACAAGAAAAATCTTGCAAATAAACAATACTCAAAATGGGAATTACTCATAGAAGCATTAAGAATAAAAATAACAGAAACAACTTTATGCCTATACATTCGAAGATTAGTTGTCTCGTATACAGTGTTATCATTACCATCTTTCTAAATTCCATATATATGTGTTAGGATACTGTACTGGTGTTTTTCTTTCTGGCTTATTTCACTCTGTCTAATAGGCTCCAGTTTCATCCACCTCATTAGAACTAATTAAAATGTATTCTTTTTAATTGCTGAGTAATACTCCATTGTGTATACGTACCACAACTTTCTTAGCCATTCTAAGATGGACATCTAGGTTGCTTCCATGTCCTGGCTATTATAAACAGTGCTGCAATGAACATTGGAGTACATGTGTCTCTTTCAATTCTGGTTTCCTCGGTGTGTATGCCCAGCAGTGGGATTGCTGGGTCATATGGCAGTTCTATTTCCAGTTTTTTAAGGAATCTCCACACTGTTCTCCATAGTGGCTGTACTAGTTTGCATTCCCACCAACAGTGTAAGAGGGTTCCCTTTTCTCCACACCCTCTCCAGCATTTATTGCTTGTAGACTTTTGGATAGCAGCCATTCTGGCTAGCGTGAAATGGTACCTCATTGTGGTTTTGATTTGCATTTCTCTGATTATGAGTGATGTTGAGCATCTTTTCATGTGTTTGTTAGCCATCTGTATGTCTTCTTTGGAGAAATGAACAGATAAATCCACACACCTATGGACACCTGATCTTTGACAAAGGAGGCAAGAATATTCAATGGAGAAAAGACAATCTCTTTGACAAGTGGTGCTGGGAAAACTGGTCAACCACTTGTAAAAGAATGAAACTAGAACAATCCTTAACACCATACACAAAAATAAACTCAAAATGGATTAAAGATCTAACTGTAAGACCAGAAACTATAAAACTCCTAGAGGAGAACATAGGCAAAACACTCTCTGACATAAATCACAGCAGGATCCTCCATGACCCACCTCCCAGAATATTGGAAATAAAAGCAAAAATAAACAAATGGGACCTAATTAAAATTAAAAGCTTCTGCACAGCAAAGGAAACTATAAGCAAGGTGAAAAGACAGCCTTCAGAATGGGAGAAAATAATAGCAAATGAAGCAACTGACAAAGGATTAATCTCAAAAATATACAAGCAGCCCAATTCCAGAAAAATAAATGACCCAGTCAAAAAATGGGCCAAAGAACTAAACAGACATTTCTCCACTACTGACAATTTAGTGTGTGGTAGTTTTCTTTCTTTCTTTGCCTTTTTCAATGCATAAATTGATTTGTAATATAGTTTAACATAGTCCAATCATACTATCCATATAATTTTATTTCCTTTTCCCCAGCTTAATTTTAGATAAGAAAATAAACTGCATTGCTTGAGGAACTTGAGTAAGTGATGGTTATCTGTGCTTACTCTCTGCAGTTTAAAGACTGCAGTTTTTGAGAAAACATATGAAAATAAAGTTATAAACCTGAGATTTCTTTACCATCTGTCCATTACACAGTTCCACTAATCAATTTACAAATACCACAAAGAAGGTTTACTCTTCACAGTAATTTGACTTCTCACCTTTTGAGCTGCAAGATGGAGGGCAGTTCTCTGGCTATGGTCAGTTTTATTAACATCTGCTCCTGCCTTCAGAAGAGTATCTGCACAATCCAGTCTGTCAGCCAACACACAATACATAAGTGGTGTTCTCCCAAATTGATCTTCTTTGTCTTTAAGGGCAGAATTCCCTGTGAGGGTAAGAAACAAATAGTGATATTTGATAATTATTGCTGTTATCACTAATATAACTAGGAACTATATTTACTAGCTGTTTCTTATCAAGTACTGGGGTAAATGCATTAAATATACTACCTCAATTTTACTCACCCTATGAGAGAGATAGAACCATACCTATATTACAGGATATTGAGACTCAGAGGAGTTGGGTAACTTTTTCACCTTACACAGAAAGTAGATGGTGAAGCTAAAATTCAAACTGATTGTTGACTTTAAGCAGTATGTTCTTAACTACCATGTTATACTAAATTAACATTTTGAGATATGAGGTTATTTTTTTCCTCCCTTACTCTTCGTAAAAAAAAAAAAAAAACAACAACAACTCACTTATTTAATGTAGACCATACACTAGGCATTGCGGTATGTTTCTGAGAACTACAAAAATGAATCATGATTGACTTTCCGTTCCACACAATAAGGAACAAGCGTATAATTCCATGACCCTCCTGCTAATTAAAACTAAACACCCCAGGAAAAATAAATGAAAGGTGGTAAAAGGAAGGCAAATTGGTTAGAGAACAATGAAACTCCAGGAACAATCTGGTGTTGAGTTTTCAGATTCGGTTTTTTTTGCCTTCTATATATATAGACAGCCTGGGTGCTAATGCAGCCAGAACACCAGAAACAGCAAGAGGCACATTCACAAAATTCCCCAAGAAGCCTGTTCTCTCCAGTCAAAACATCAGGACGACAGTAGCTCTGCAGCACTGAAATCTTTTGACTAACTTCCTCTATTCAAAGCACATGTGACAACAAACTGTACCTCTTTTCCTTGCCATCTGAAACTGCAGAGACTGTGGGAGAGGAGCCCTATGAAGCATTATGCCCTGAATCAGGCAAAGGACAGCAATGAGGTGTTACCTCATCCCTTCTCAACTAGACAGCGGAGAAAAGAAAGGAGGAAGCTAGAGAAAGCAATTCTTTATATAAGTGCATAATGCCATGGATAACTTTTAGCAGACCATGTATGGAACCGACCAAAGTTAAAGCAGAAAAAGCTTTGAGAACTGAACTCTTAGTGGAATACTGCCCAGGTTCTAAATTGGCCGGGGTTTTACAAAAGTGGGGCAGACCAGACAATAACTTGCAAGAGCTTTGAAAAAGTTTGACATTTGAACCACAGTCCACAAAATTGGAACAAAATGTTCATTCTAACCTAAACAGATTATCAGTTTACTAAAATAGGAGATTTAAATAGGATTCAGAGTCTTTACCATAATACACAAAATGTTCAAGATACAATCCAAAATTACTAGACAAACCAAACGTCAGGAAAATATTAAATAAGATAATAAACAGGCACCAAAATTGTGATGGTACAGATATTAGAATTAGCTGACAGATTTTAAAGCAGCTGTCATAAAAAGTCTGATATGCAACTATGAATGCTCTTGAAGCAAATGGAAAAATCCAAAGCCTCAGCATTGAGAGAAAACATAAAGATGAACTCGGTGGGACTTCTCTGGTGGTCCAGTAAGAATCCACCTGCCAATGCAGGGGACACAGGTTCAACCCCTGGTCCAGGAAAATCCCACAGGTTGTGGGGCAACTAAGCCCATGTACCACAACTACTAAGCCCACACTCTTGAGCCAGCATGCCGCAACTACTAGAGACCGTGTGCCATGGAGCCTATGCTGTGCAACAAGAAAAGCCACTGTAATAAGAAGCCTGTGCACCACAACTAGAGAAAACGTACATGCAGCAACAAAGATCCAGTGCAGTCAAAAAAAAAAAAAGAAAGAACTAAAAATAAAAAAGGGATGAATCCAATGAAAATATCACAATAACAACATTTTTTAAATAAGTAAAAAACCAAATAAAATAACCAAAATAAAAATCACATTAAATAGGCACAATAGCAGAATGGAAATGATGAAAGAATCACAGAATTTGATGACAGACCAACAGAAATTATTCAGTCTGAACAACTGATAGAAAAGATAGAAAGAGAAAGAATCAACAGTCTCGGGGCTCTGTAGGACAATAACAAAGTTTCTACCATTCATGTCATCAGAGCCTGAGAAACAGAGGAAAAAGAGAGGCTAAAAACATATTTGAAGGAATAATGACTAGAAATGGCCCAAATCTAGTGAAAGACACAGACCTACAAATTTAAATAGTTGACCAAAGCTCAACAAAATAAACCCAAAGAAATCCATACTGAGTCAGTCAAAATCAAATTTCTGAAGACTAAATTCAAATGATAGTGTATTTCTCATAAGAAACTATGGAGGCCAGAGGCAATGGCAATGTTGAGGGGGAGGAGAAAGAACTGTCAACCCAGAATTCTACATCAAGTGCTTGCATAGCCCGGGAGTGAAAAGAAAGAGAAGTGTTTGAGGATAGCTAAAGGATATAGCCTCTTGAGAAACCTGTATGGAGGTCAGGAAGCAACAGTTGGAACTGGACATGGAACAACAGACTGGTTCCAAATAGGAAAAGGAGTATGTCAAGGTTGTATATTGTCACCCTGCTTATTTAACTTATATGCAGAGTACATCATGAGGAACGCTGGGCTGGAAGAAGCACAAGCTGGAATCAAGATTGCCAGGAGAAATATCAATAACCTCAGATATGCAGATGACACCACCCTTAAGGCAGAAAGTGAAGAGGAACTCAAAAGCCTCTTGATGAAAGTGAAAGAGGAGAGTGAAAAGGTTGGCTTGAAGTTCAACATTCAGAAAACAAAGATCATGGCATTTGGTCCCATCACTTCATGGGAAATAGATGGAAAAACAGTGGAAACAGTGTCAGACTTTGTTTTTTGGGCTCCAAACTCACTGCGGATGCTGACTGCAGCCATGAAATTAAACGATGCTTACTCCTTGGAAGGAAAGTTATGACCAACCTAGATAGCATATTAAAAAGCAGAGACATTACTTTGCCAACCAAGGTCCGTCTAGTCAAGGCTATGGTTTTTCCTGTGGTCACGTATAGATGTGAGAGTTGCACTGTGAAGAAAGCTGATCACCGAAGAGTTGATGCTTTTGAAATGTGGTGCTGGAGAAGACTCTTCAGAGTCCCTTGGACTGCAAGGAGATCCAACCAATCCATTCTAAAGGAGATCAATCCTGGGTGTTCATTGGGAGGACTGATGCTAAAGCTGAAACTCCAATACTTTGGCCACCTCATGCGATGAGTTGACTCACTGGAAAAGACTCTGATGCTGGGAAGGATTGGGGGCGGGAGGAGATGGGGACGACAGAGAATGAGGTGGCTGGATGGCATCACCGACTCGATGGACATGAGTTTGAGTAAACTCTGGGAGCTGGTGATGGACAGGGAGGCCTGGCGTGCTGTGAGTCATGGGGTTGCAAAGAGTCGGACACGACTGAGTGACTGAAGTGAACTGAAAGGATATAGTAGTTATAGAGGGTACAATGAAACTGCTCTAAAATCAATTGTTGTGATGTTTGCACAATACAACTCTGTGAATATGAAAAAAACTATTGAACTGCACATTTTAAATTGGTTTGTATGCTGATATGTGGATCTCAATAAATACTTTCCACTACATACACATTAAAATGAAATGTTAAAAACATTCAAGAAATGTAGAGGAAGACAGGAATGGGAAAAAAGAGGAATGAAAAACAGGAAATAATACATAATAAGTTGGAAATCTTAAATTCTAACATTAATGATTGTATTATTGTAAATGGGGCTTCCCCAGTGATGCAGCAATAAAGAATCTGCCTGCGACGCAGGAGATGCAAGTTCAATCCCTGGACTGAGAAAATCCCCTGGAGGAGGAAACAGTATTCTTGCTGGGGACATCCCACGGACAGAGGAGCCTGGCAGGCTACAGTCCATTGGGTCGCAAAGAGTTGGACATGACTGAGTGACTGAGCACATATACATACACGTAGATAAATGGTATAAGCACACCAATAGAAAGATTTTTTTAAAAAAAGAGAGAGGACTTAACTACATGCTTGTGGGTTATCTATTTTATATATAGTACTGTGTATATTTTAATCCCAAACTCCTAATTTATCCCTCCCTGATCAACTGGTTTTTGATAAAGGTGCAAAGGCAAACCAATAGATAATTTTTTTAAAAAATGGTACTGAAAATATTGGATATCCACATATAAAAACAAAAAAACAAACCAAAACCTACACTTTTTACCATATACAAAAATTATCTAAAAATCAATAATAAATGTAAATGTAAAATTTCTATAGCTACATAAACCTTTTAGAAGCAAACAAAGGTAAAAGATCTCTGTAACCTTGAGTTAAGTGAAAATTTCTCAGAGATGATACCAAAGAATAGTCCTACACAAAATCAACAGATTGAATTTCATCCAAATTCTATTTGAAAGACACTGTTAAGAAAATAAAAACACAAGTCACAAAAAGTTGGAGAAAATATTTGTAAATCACATACCTGATAAAGCCTTCTATCCAGAATAAAGAACTCTTACAAGTGAATAATAAAGCCAATAATGAAATTATAAGATGACCAAACCGTCTGAATAGACATTTCACCAATTAAGCATATGAAAAGATGCTCAACAACATTAATACACAGGAAAATAACACATTCAAACCACAATGTGATACTATTACGCATCTATTAGAAAGGCTAAACCAAAACCAAAACAAATCTGTCAATACCAAATTCTTGGTGAGGATGTGGAAAAACTAGAACTCAAATTTTGCTGGTAGGACTGGTACCATAAACGTTACAGCCACTATGGAAAACTGTTCGCCAGTTTCATAGTAAGTTAAATATACACTTACTACATGGCCCAATAATTTCATCGAGTGTTTAGTACACAGGAGAAATAAAAGCATGAAAGTTTACGTTCACATAAAAACCTGCATGTGGATGTTTATGAAAGCTTCCTTTATTAGTACTAAAAACTGGAAACATCTCAATTGTCCTTTAACTGGAAAATGACAAAAGAAATTGAAGTACATCTATACAACAGAATACTGCTCAGCAATAAAAAGGAATGAAGTACTAATCTACTCAATAACATGGAAAAATCTCAAATGTATTATGCTAAGTTAAAGAACACAGTCTCAAAGGGTACATATTGTATGATTCATTTACACGGGTTTCTAGAAAAGGTAAAACTATGGGACAGAAGACAGACCAGTGGTATCCAGGGGCATCCAGGGGCTGAGATGTGGGGAGGGACTGATGATGAAGGGACATGGGAAAATTTGGGGTGTGATGGACCTGTTCTACATTTTGACTGTGGTGGTAATTGCATGACCACATTTGCTAAAATTAAGTAACTACAGACTGAAAAAGCATAAAATTGACTGTATTTACTGAACTGAAACTCCACAAACTTTACTTTAAAACAACAAAAAAAGATACCATAACACTTTAAGTGAAAAAAATTTACTTTTGTCACAAACGATCAGATATCCATGTACTGGCTGAGGGTAATCATATATGAGTTGAGCATGAGGGAAGGCAGTTATTTTAAGGTCTTTTAGCATGAACTGCTAACAGAGGAAGAAAACTGACCACACGAAATATTTGCTTTGGGGAAATACAATTGGTAAATGAAGAAAGAGAGCATGTCACGCTTTGGTCTGAGTTATTTTTGCCTGAAACTAAGTTGCTTTAGCTCTAAATATTTCAATACATTGGGACCCAGAAGTACTTCATACCTTCTCCAATAGCTCATTTTGCTGATCCATGTTTCCATGTACGCTGCTAATAAAGCAAGAAAGGTAACTGCTCCTGAAATTTGAAAGAGCCTTACAAAATACTTGTCTTCCCTGGTGGTTCAGATAGTAAAGCGTCTGCCTACAATGCGGGAGACCTGGGTTAGATCCCTGGGTCGGGAAGATCCCCTGAAGAAGGAAATGGCAACCCACACCAGTACTCTTGCCTGGAAAATCCCATGGATGGAGGAGCTTGATAGGCTAGAGTCCACGGGGTCGCAGAGTCAGACAAGACTGAGTGACTTCACTCCACTCACTAAAAAATACTCAGGTCATGTACAGTAACTTCTGGAAGTGAAGTGTAAGTCATCCTCTTTGCGATCTATACAGTCCATGGACTTCTCCAGGCCAGGATGCTGGAGTGGGGATCTTCCCAACTCAGGGATTGAATCCAGGTCTCCCACATGGCAGGCAGATTCTTTACCAGCTGAGCCACCAGGGAAGCCCAACTCCTGGAAGAGGCAGGTTTTTGTTCTGTTTCAGAATCTTGGTTTTGAAGATGGAGGTAAGTTTTGAATTTGACTCAACATATCTGATAATAGAAGCCCCTATGCATAAGTCTTTAGAGTGGTCACTCAGTGCTAGGTATTATTCTCTATACAAAGACCTCCAATATTTAATCCAGAAGATTCCAGAGATTCTATCACTGCATTTATAGATATGGACTCATTTAAACCCAAATTCATTAACAGAACTGAAATGTATTACAGGTAGAGCATGTTCCTTTTATCATTTGAGTCCTTCTAGAGTGAAAAATGAAACTTACAGAGAATCAGTTTAGTTCACTTCAGTCACTCAGTCGTGTCTGACTCTATGCAACCCCATGGACTGCAGCACATCAGGCCTCCCTGTCCATCACCAACTCCCGGAGCTTACTCAAACTCATGTCCATCAAGTCGCTGATGCCATCCAACCATTTCATCCTCTGTTGTCCCCTTTTCCTCCTGCCTTCAATCTTTCCCAGCATCAGGGTCTTTTCAAATGAGTCAGTTCTTCGCATCAGGTGGCCAAAGTATTGGAGTTTCAGTTTCAGCATCAGTCCTTCCAATGAACACCCAGGACTGATCTCCTTTAGGATGGACTGGCTGGATCTCCTTGCAGTCCAAGGGACTCTCAAGAGTCTCCTCCAACACCATAGTTCAAAAGCATCAATTCTTCAGTGCTCAGCTTTCTTTATAGTCCAACTCTCACATCCATACATGACTAATGTAAAAAATGCTAGTCTCTAGCTTATTGTCTTTCATAATTGATAGACACTCTCAATCTGCATCTTATTTGTTAGTATTAAGCAAAGACAACAGTACTTACTGTTAGCAAGATAATGGTAATTCATGTAATAATTTCCTCCTAGAGTAGCATCCTTCCTCAGAAGTTTGAATAAGGGAGAGGATTCAGGACTGGTGGTCATAAGAATGAACATGAGAAATGGAGGCAATTGGCACACATTGGGGTAATCCTGACTGATTAGATTTCATGGGGCCAAAGTGGAGTCAGAACCACAAGGTTAACAGGTCACTCTGCATTCCAGGGCAGCCGCTTCCCTCTTAGAAAGTCGGCTGTAAGATACAGGGAAACTTCAAGGCTCCTCTTCAACCCCTGACATACTTTGGTTTTGTGTCATTGATATTTATACTTTCCAACAGGGAAGATTTAATTTGGTTGTGTCACCACCATCCAATATGCTGTGCCTATAAGGAACATTTTCTGCATCTGAGGCAGCTGAAAGCATGCATCCCTTAGTATGACTAGAAAAAGCAACCCTTAGCCTCCTCACCTGGGTCCTGTTTTGAGTTGCTTTAAGGGGATAGTCGGAGAAGGCAATGGCAAGCCACTCCAGTACTCTTGCCTAGAAAATCCCATGGACAGAGCAGCCTGGTGGGCTGCAGTCCATGGGGTCGCTACGAGTCAGACACGACTGAGCAACTTCACTTTCACTTTTCACTTTCACACATTGGAGAAGGAAATGGCAACCCACTCCAGTGTTCTTGCCTGGAGAATCCCAGGGATGGGGGAGCCTGGTGGGCTGCCGTCTGTGGGGTCACACAGAGTCGGACACGACTGAAGTGACTTAGCAGCAGCAGCAGCAAGGGGATAGTGGCTCTCTGGCTAGTTTCCAAGTGGTGAGCAGCCCATTAGGTTCCGAGTTTCCTGCTAAATGAGAGTAGCTGAGAAAGGCCTGTTCCTTTATCTAGCTACCGTACTCCTTTCCTTCATTTCCTTGGTTACAACATTCAGCTAATTGTCCAGTCTCCACCACAGCTTCTTCTGATGAACAAATGAGATGATTCATTGTTTGAAAGTGTTTGGTAACTGCAACATGTTGTACAAATGTAGAACTTATGATGTAAACTAGTATTCACTGGACAGCAGTCACTTAAATTTGCATTCCTATCAGGGACAGCAAATATAGGATGCAGCTGGCTAGTGTGCTGCGTTGTTTTAATTATTCTGGCAACTGTGGAGGTAGCCTCTAATCCACCACCAACTGTGGCTGGCACTCTGCATGTGCTCAGTCTATACAGTTCAGGAAGCTGAGCTGGAACTGTGATTGGAAACCCACTGCTCTGCTGCAGTCAGTGATCTGAAGGCTAGCTGAAACAGGGGAGTCTCTGCACAGACTGGCACGTGCAGAAGCCAGAGCTCCAACTCCAGCATTTAGAGGCAACGACTGTGACATGGCAATGACACTTGTGCCACCCTACACAATAGCGATGGCGTCACACTGTCCAACACAAGTGAATTCAGCACTCTCTGTGGGTATCTTATTTGCTTGTTCTAAAATGTTACCTTTGTGTGGAATCAAAGATGCATTTATCTCCTTTCACCTGCTTCTTACTTCATACCTTTCAGATTGTCACAATCTTGGGAAGACACTTGTGGTGATTTAAAAACTATCTGCTTATTTTTATAGAAGCCACATGGGAACAATGGAAAGAAGATAGGATCCATAATCCAATCACTTGGTTTGAGTTTCAACTTTGTAGCTATTAGCTATGCAGCTAAACTGCTTAACTGCTGAGTCTGAGTGTCCTGACATAAAATAAGAATAACAACATGGGAGGGACATATATTTTGAGGGCACCTGAGACTTTACAAAATATATTTACATATTATCTCATTATCATTGTTGAACTATCTTAAAATATTATTTATACTCATCGCTATTTTCAAGTTATCATAGTTGCTACATCTGCCACTAGATCTTGCTATTTGGTTAAAAAATGAATGTAAGTCTATTGCTACATCATAATTTTAAAATACTTTGATAACTGTATTTTGATACAGCTGATTTTCTTTGGATTCTCATTACATAATATTTAAGTTCTTAAAATACATGTTTCTGAAAAGGGGGTTCACAAAGTTCACCAGATTGCCAAAGGAGCTTATAGCACAAAAATGTTCAGAAAAGTCCAAAATAGATAGCCATTAATTTCATGAGTCAAGGTTTAGAACTAATCAACTTGTTTGTCTTTCTCTACGTACTCATACACAAGAATGTGCATGTATAGGTAGCTATATCTATAGGCCCTATAGTTTAGTATTTAAAAGCATGGACTTTACAATCAGTCTTGCAGGCTTCAATCTCAGTTCTGTTCTTTACTAGACAAGTTACTCAATCTCTCCACGTCTCAGTATCCTGACCTATAAAATGAGGGAAGAGCACCCCAAACTCTTGGTGGCGTTTTGTTATTAAACGAGTTCACGTGTTACAAAACATTTAAAACAGTGCTTATATAACATAACTTTATGATTGTTGGATAATTTTATTATCATTATTAGTTTAGATGCATATGCCTGAAAGTATATTTGTAAACATATACGTGTGTAGGCTTCCCTGGTGGCTCGCACGGTAAAGAATCTGCCTGCAATGTAGGAGACACAGGTTTGATCCCTGAGTTGGGAAGATCCCCTGAAGAAGGGAATGGTTACCCACTCAAGTATTCTTGCCTGGAGAATCCTATGGACAGAGGAGCCTGGCAGGCTACAGTCCATGGGGTCACAAAGAGTCAGACATGGCTGAGCGACTAACATTTTCACTTTCATGTATGTAAGCAACCATTTATAAAACCTTTAATGACCATAACGTTTAAAGTCAGGGTAAAGGAAAACGTAACCTGAAATAATGTCACTGCTCTATGACTTATGAGGCTCCCAGCCACACCTAACTATCGTGTTGGGAGATGTTATAAACAAAGAGAAACAATGATTCAGAGAGATTTATGTAAGTTCAGAGCATGGACAAGTCAACAAAAGATATAGTAGAATCAGAAATGGTGCTGCCTGGATACCTTACCACTGCAAATACCCCGAACACTTTTAGCAATGATGCCAGGATCCATCATTACACACAGTGAATATTTACAAATTATTTTGTTTGGTTTTTACAAAGAAAGCAGGATCATTCTAGCATTTAGAGATTTTTCATTCTGAGACATTTCTGAAACTACACAAGATTTTATCATTTTACTGTAAGTCCAATCTGATATAACAAGTTTCTATCTATTGTCTGCCATGTGTGATGCTAGATATTTTACATTTCTTATCTAATTTAACTGTCCCACAGGCACAGTATTATAATCTATAGTTTACAGATGAGGAAAGAGGCTCAAAAAAGTTAAGTGGTTTAAGCCACGGTAATATAATTAATAAATAACAAAGCCAGGCCTTCTTTGGTGGATCAGTGGCTAAGACTCCATGTTTCCAATGCAGGGGGTCCGGGTTCTGTCCTTGGTCAAGGAACTAGATCCCACATGCTGTGATGAGAATTAGGCAACTGAAAGACCCCACATGCCTCAACACAGATCAAAGTCAGACAAATAAATAGATTACTTAAAAAAAAAGACTAGGCCAGAATTAAAATCTCAGGTTTATCTGGCTCTAAAATCTGAGTCCTTTTTAGTATATTACACTGTACAGTATTAAAATGAATCGACTAAAATATATTATCCACAATACCTCTGGTATTAAATTAAATTATTTGAGCTTAATGTTAATAGAAAAATCTACACATCTATAAATGATAGTCATAGCATGAAAGGATTTTACTATGTATGTTTATGTTTTTAGGGCCCAGTACTGAGTCCTAATTCATCTGAATCTAG
The DNA here is from genome assembly GCF_049115385.1 of Moschus berezovskii. Taxonomy (NCBI): domain Eukaryota; kingdom Metazoa; phylum Chordata; class Mammalia; order Artiodactyla; family Moschidae; genus Moschus; species Moschus berezovskii. Next base: position 72,521,803 of record NC_142466.1, on the reverse strand, counting down.
GACGTAATAAGCTATGTTAAAACGTTAATCCACTGTATTAGGTTAAACACTAAGAATTGCTACTAAAATGATGTCTCATTCAGGAAAAGCCTCTTCACTCCTCCTCCAGGACAATGGGCAGCACAGAAAGTGTTCGATTTAATTAGCTGTGTATATAGAAAGAGATGCTCATCTGTTTCCATGGAGTCAAACACATCACAACACACTTCTCCATGGAAACAGAGAAGGGAAAACAGAAAATGCTAAAGTGAATGAATTCATCGAGCAGTTGGTGAGCAAAGATTGAAGGAAAAAAATAATTCATTTGTAGTACTATGTTACTAGTTTAGAAAAGAGAAACGGCATATACTTAAGAGATCATCATTCATGATACATAAAAGAACATATAAGATACACTGAAATTTAAGATGTATCTTAATACTAAATAATAACATTATTTGGTGGGAATATACAAATGTTAGGAAATACCACAGAGCATAGGTATTACTGTCTTTGAACACAAGACAAAAATGGCAGAACTCTTAAAAGGTGAACAATATTACAGCTCAAAGTCAGTAATGAGTAAGGGATTCCTTAGACAACACAATAAAATACATAGAACTGACTTATAAATACATTTATCAGTTCTGTATTTGTTTCATATCATGATTCTTTGTTTCTAAGGAATTTTTTTCCTTTGTATATATAAAATTAGAGAAATATTTCAAGTTTTATTATGTAACACATTAATTTATATGATTGAGCCTATTTAAGTGTTTTTAATTTACAACATACTGCACACTTTGTTCCCCTTGATAATTATATTTCATGTTAAAATGATGAAAGAGTTATAAAATATGTTTTCTTGAGGAATTCTGACTTAAAAAATTTTTTCCAATGAAATTTAGCCCTAACTTGTCTCTTAATTCAATTTAACTCAATTCAGATTTAATCTCAGCCCTCTAAATGATTATAGACTCATTGGGAGGAAAGATACCTAAAACAATGATAATAATTTTCATCCATTTCTTCAACAAGCATTTCTCATGTGTCTACACTGTGCTGGATTTTGTGTATACAATGATGACTTCAACAGACCTAGTCTATACTCATGGAGGCTATTAAATTAGAGAGGAGAAAGATATTAAAATAGTCAAACATACACATACACAGTTATGACCTGAGATAAATTCTATGAAAGAAAACTGAAGAGTTCCAAGAGAGGACACAGTGAACAGACTTCACTGAGATTCAATGGGCAGAGCAGGCTTCTATGAAGAAGTGACCTCAATGATGCGATTTGAAAGATGAGTAAAGGTCAGCCAGACAGAGAATGAGGAGAATAGTATTTTAGGCAAAAGCTTTGAGGTGGAAAAGGGCTTACAGATTTGAGAAATGAAAATAAAGCCAGTTTTTCTAGGAAGAGAGTGGTGAAATGTGAGGTTGGAGAGAAAAGAGGTATAGTTTCAAAATTTGCAGACAGCATATTACACCAAGAGGGAAGGAGGAATGAACTGGGGCTTCTGGAAGAACAATGTCCTGTTCTCTGACCTAACGTTGACTGCATGCACTTTTGCTTCACATTTATTCATGAAATTGAACATTTAAGTTCTACGGACTTCTCTATACATATATTTCAAAATAAGAAAGTATATTTTCTTTTCTTTCAGTAGAATATAGATGGGGATAAAGAAGGGGGGATAAAGAGTGCAGATGGCTCAAGAAGCTTGGTTTTGGTGACAGAGGCTGATAATTGCCCCCACACCACTCTCTCATTCTTTCTTTCTGGGAACTGAGCACCCTGAGTTTTAGCTAGGTGTGATGCCACTCAGGGAGAGAGAATTTTTTTTAGCCTTTGTCCTAGGATGGCTGTAACTCCACCCACTTCCAGGATGACAAATTGCTACCCTGCACTCTCTCTTTCCCCGTTCCTGCTGGCTGGGCTCTGACAACAGCGAAAGAATCTGCCTTTGACCCAAAGATGGATGTCACACGTTGAGAATGGCAAAGTAAAGCCCTAGCAACATCTCTGGATGAATCTGTAAAGCAGAGATGTCTCTCCACCCTAGACTGCCCACTTACCTTTGTTCTATTATGAGAACGAAATATACCTCTATCTTATTTAAGTCACTGTTAAAGCAGTTTAGACCATGTACTCATACATTTACACAAACGAAGGCTGACAAATATGGCAATACCTAGAGGGGGATACCTAGAAGGAAGAGAGAAGGGATGCTTAAATAATGGAGCTAACTGCTGATAAAAGAATTTAGAATAGAAGAAAAGGTTGATGATGTAGTAATCCGAGGTTTAAAAAATGAAACAAGATAGGACGTAGGGACAAACTATCTTTGACAGAAAGGGATATTTGCTCTGTTTAATCAGGAAGAGAGAAGATGGGTGAAGCTGTAGGCTGACATAGTTATTGGGCTGAAAGTTGGGAGAGTTCCTATTTAGTGTTTTCACTTTCAGTAAGAAGCATAAAGCATTAGCTGAGAAAGGGAGGGAGGGAGATATGGCAGTAGTCAGAGTTTCAATAGAGGAAAAAGGTATGGAACAGTCATATGGAGAAATGTAATATGATGAGCAGAGAGTCTTGAGTGCCTTTCTGAAGTGGGTAGACATGAATTTAAGGTGTTACTGATCTTCCAGACAGGGTGAATTGTTCAGGGCTTGACAGAGGTAGATGGATTAGGTCCATCCAGAGTTGGGATTGCAACAGCCAGGTGTCACAGGTGAGAAGAAAAGGGAGTTTTTCCAAGAGAAGGATTTTAATAATAGACTGTGGAATCAGGGCTGAATAGAAGGGAAAGGAAAAACAGAAGAAGAATGACAGTCAAAAGTGGAAAAGATAATGGACTGGAGGACTCAGTGACACTGAAAAACTATCATTCTCATTAGTAAATGAGCTGGAACTAAGAGTTTTAGTAGAATGGTGGGTGTCAGTGAGAGATTCAGAGGTGGTAGAAGACGTCAAATTCGAAGAGTAACTGAATATATATAGCTGAGGTGAAGTGAGGATCACACCTCTGACAGAGAAGAGAAAACTTTACAGAGAATGTGGTAGAAGAACTTTGTCTTTGAAGATGAGTTGGAGTTTGCTTAGCAGAGAAGAAGGTTAGCGGGTAGAAGGTTAAAAAGGGGAGAGGGAATAGATGGATAGAGGAAACAAAGACAAAATTTATGTCGTATTGAGGAACAGAAAGCCTAGTCGTCAGTTAGGGTGCATGAGTAGAAATTCCTGGAAAAACGAGACATTTAGAGTGAAAATACATTCTAAAGGAATAGGTATGGAGGTTCAAGTAGTGTTGACTTTAAAGACTAGGTTGTCAATCATGATGTCACTAGACATTTAGTGGTATGTATCGAGATTATAAATAACAGAGATTTTTATATTATTTATTTTCTTTGGGACTAACAACGTGTGACTATGTAGATTTGTGGTTTTTGCAGTCCTGGAAAATTCTCAGCCACTGTCTCTTTCCTGTTCACTTTATTCTCTAGAACTTCTCTAGAAGTTCTTCTAGAACCTCCATGTTGGACCTTTCTCTCTATATAAGACAGGGTGACCACTATCAACTTCAATCAGCTGAATCAATGATAAGAACACTTAATCAATTTAAAACCATTGAAGTTTAAATCATTTGTAAACATTACTTTGGGAATATATTAAATGTTATAGATCATTATCTAATATCTCATTCCAGATCTCTATTCTTACAGAGATCTCTAATAACAGATGAATTATTAAAACACAAATTAATTATTTTAGGACCTTAGAGTACCTATCTAGTTCAGTTCAGTCGCTCAATCGTGTCCAACTCTTTGCGACCCCATGAACCGTAGCACGCCAGGCCTCCCTGTCCATCACCAACTCCCGGAGCCCACCCAAACCCATGCCCACTGAGTCAGTGATGCCATCCAACCATCTCATCCTCTGTTGTCCCCTTCTCCTCCTGCCTCCAATCCCTCCCAGCATCAGGGTCTTTTCCAATGAGTCAACTCTTCGCATCAGGTGGTCAAAGTATTGGAGTTTCAGCTTTAGCATCAGTCCTTCCAATGAACACCCAGGACTGGTCTCCTTTAGAATGGACTGGTTGGATTTTCTTGCAGTCCAAGGGACTCTCAAGAGTCTCGTCCAACACCACAGTTCAAAAGCATCAATTCTTCGGTGCTCAGCTTTCTTTATAGTCCAACTCTCACATCCATACATGACCATTGGAAAAACCATAGCCGTGACAAGACAGATCTAGATTCAATGCCAAATACACAGGTATTTCTCAAGTACTTTTCACCTAATATAAAAACCACAGTTTTAAGTTTCAGGACTTAATTACTTTCTTGTCCAAGTCCTGAAACCAAATATAAACAATAATGTATTTCCACGAAAACGTGTGAGTAAACTGCAAATTAAAACTAAAATGAACAAATTTCCTTAGGACAAAGAGTTATTTTTTAAAGTTTCTGGACTTAGAGAGGAGCTTGGAGCTTACCTACAATAAGCTTGTGAAGAGCACCCTTATCTCCATTAATAGCAGCAGCATGAACTTGGGATGCTAATGAAGAACCAGGAAACAACAAGTTCTCTGACCTGTTCATAGTCTTCTCAACAACTGGAACAATCTGAAACAATGATGCAACCAATAAATATTCGTAGGAAACACTTCTGAAATCCATCTCACCAGTTCTAAATGGGTATGTTATAAATACGGCTTACTAGAAACACTTCGCCAGGATTCAAAATGTCTACAGTCATAGTTTTAGAAGAGACATAAACAGCAAATCAGCTGAACTTCTGTACAAGTTGCTCATCTGTAAAATGAAAGGATTAGATGCTTCTAAGAGGCTTATCAGGGGCTGAGGGGGAAAAAAAAAGGCTAAGTATTTAACATTAGACCCAGGGTTCAAAAGGCCTGGTGACTGGCTATGTTAATACAGGTGATTTGACTCCACGTAATACTAAATATTAGAACTGATATTGGGACTAAAGGTGACTACCAAGTCACAAAATAGATAACGATATAAACTTGTCAGGTTAGAATTACCCTAGATTTAAGTGCTAAATTAGAAGGTACCTCATTCTTTGTTTCATGCCCACAAAAGGAGACATTTTTATTTGTTCTCTTCTTGTGTCCAGCAGGGAAATATACCGAGTTAGAGATCTTGACCTCAGGAACTTAACTTGGAAATCACACCATTAGGATAAACCATGTTTCATTAAGGAATATTTTGCTGACTGGTCATTTGATATGGTTTGATATACTCTTCTAGAAATGCATTAGCTGCATAGGAAAATAATACATTCCCTATCATAAGAGTGCTTAAGCAGAGATTGGATTATGTCAGAAAAGGAGCAGGAAGTATTCAAGTACCTGATGGAAGGAAAGAGGAGTAGTTTCATCAATGATCATAAACTTGCATCCTAAACTTAAGATGTCCTATCAAAGTTTCAAACTTGAACCTACAAGGATAAGGGAGATAATAAGTACAAGAAACATGGGGAGTGATAAGTAACACGGCAAACTGGAGCATGTATACCTATCGAAAGGGAGCAGCTGTTAATTAGCTACAGCTAATATCTACCATAAGGGTAAGCAAGCCCTCTTCTGATTTTAACAAAAAGTGAAACTCCAATCCCTGTGACTCTCTTTTGTAAAATAAATTTATTACAGTTCATGAGCTTTATTGTCATTGACAAGGATTATTGGTTATTTTAAAGTGAAAGTATTTTCTTAATTTTGTAAAGTGTAGCTCTTCATGGTTTTATTTTGCTGACAATTTCAGTTAACGTGTTGGTAGAAATTATGGGCCTTTTGAGAGACTTCTGTCATGTCTGAGCAAGTCTGTCATGTCAGAAAAACCAGTTATATGCAGGATTAAAGTGACTTAAAGAAGCTGCAAAACAGGGGTGGAGGTTAAAACACAAAAGAGTAATTATACTTGGGCTCAAGGTCCAGTTGTTTAATAATATGCAGTGTAAATGTAGGCTACCTCAGCTCTGCCTTCCCATAAAATATGAAACATGAAATCAGTAGACCATGCAGATTCATTCAACAGGTTGAGTGCCAACTCAACTCACTGTTCTGAACTCTAGACATTGTTCTGCACTTTAGATCACGCCAGGTGATCAGAGTTTTGGACACATCAGAACCACAAAAAAAAAAAAAATACTTTTGAAAAATAAACTAAAAATTTTATCTCAGTTATATATATATTTATATATACTTTTGGGAAATAAACTAAAAGTTTTATCTCAGTTATGTATATATTTATATATATCATCTCATAATTCTTAGCAACTTCGTACAGAAACAGGTAGGTAGATAGAATGAAAAATCAGTCATAGGCTGAGTACTAAGTCCAGAGGGTGACCAAGGTCAAAGTTAAGTTTCTTGGAGTAATCAGTTCATACTCATCTGTCTCTGATCTTTTTTAACTCCTCATTTCCATTTACCAGAGAGGTTGGTGAGTGGTAAAGACATAAGAACACCAGACTAGGAGAGAGGAGACCTAAATAAAAATCTTGACTCCATCACTATTTAATTTTGTCAGCCTGAGAAATCCTTTAAAAAAAAAAAAGTATACAAAAAATTTTTAGCGCTGTTTTTCATAAACTTTTATAGATCAAAATCTCTTAGCTATGAAATTCTATAAAACGCAAAGGTATCATCATCAACTATAAAACAAGCCACTGTAATAAACGCTCTAATAATAACTATAGAAAACTAGTGGTGCTGTAGTAGTAGTACTGTTAGTCGCTCAGTCAAGACTGACTGTATGCAACTCTATGGACTAGAGCCCGCCAGGCTCCTCCGTCTATGGAATTCTCCAGGCAAGAATACTGGAGTGGATAGCCATTCCCTTCTCCACGGATTCTTCCCGACTCAGAGATAGAACCCAGGTCTCCTGCATTGCAGGCAAATTCTTTACCATCTGAGACACCAGGGAAGCCCAAAGTGGTGCTGTAGTCACAAGCAAAGTAAGAGTAATTGTGATTAGGACCAAAGGACTGTTTGTTAGGGAAGTTCTCAGAGATGGTGACTGACATCAAATCGGGATCTCCTGCATTACAGGCAGATTCTTTAGCAGCTGAGCTACCAGGCAAGCTCAGTTGAGATTGCTTGGCCACAACTGCGGGCACGCGAGATCTAGCTAGGTGTTTGTAAATGAATCTGGAGAGCTACCCGGGCCCAGGTTAAGTTCCTTAACTGCTTGGCTAGCAAGTGTTGTAGTTACGTGTAGGAGTGATCCATGCATCAGTAGCAATCACTTTAGCACTGAGCTTTTCAGTTTACAACGGGCTTCCCCAGTCCATCCCATAACTATTTCTTAGTGACAACTTCGGGTAAGTCATTAACACATTCCATTGAAACCCACCAAGGGGGTGGCTCTGACTTTATAATGCTAGAACTAACACAGAGAGAAGAGCAAGTAGGCAAGGAGGCCAGTTATTGGAGGTTCAGGCCACAGCTCAGGCCAGGAGGGCCGAGAGTTTGAGGCAGGGGCTAACCACTGCATACCGATAGGAGCATCCCCAGCCAGGCCCCCTCTTACTCACCGTCGCCTCCTCCAGGACTCACGTCCTGGGGGCGGCTCCAGGAGGCACGACCCCCGCTGGGCCGCCCCTCCTGCCAAGCCAGGTCACTACATCCAGCTGAGACTATGTCCACCGAGCTGAAAACTAGTGGAACCCTTCGGAAGGTGGCGCGAGGGTCCTGACGGCACAGCCTTCTGGGAATTGTAGTTCGCGTTCTCTAATAACTCTCCCCACGCCCTTTCTATCCCACAAGGCCCCGCGCGTGGCCGACTTGGTGGACCAGGCCCGAGAGCTTGATGGGAAAAGAGTTCCGTGCGTTTGATGACGTGCTCTTTGAGAATGGCGCAGGACTACATGTTCCGACAGGCTCTGAGGGAGGCAGGACCCGGAAGTGAGGGTGTGCGAGGCCTCTCTGGAAGTTGTCCCGGGTGTTCGCCGCTGGAGCTCCGGGTCGAGAGGACGGGGTCCCGCTGCCGGGAGAATCCTCCACTGCCGCTGGCGCCCGGAGCCCAGCCCTTTCCTATCCTAACCCAACCTTCTCCAATCCCGGACGCCAGCGCCTGTCCCTGCCGCGGACTCCGGCGTTACCATGATTCCTACCGTCTTCCTATCCTTACCCGACCTCAGATGCTCCCTGCTTCTCCTGGTGAGTGAGTGAAGGAATGACAGACCCTTCGATAGATGGTCTGTCGGTCTCCTGCCCTTGCCGCGGGGGACACAGCTGCTCCTATCCTTGCTTTCCTGTTTTTTCTCCTGGTGGCGAGGAGTGCACCCTCCCCCGCTGCCTTCATTCTCGGCATCCGTCTGTCCGCTTCCCAGGCCCCGGGTTCCTGAGGCCTGAGAAACCACGGACGGAGAATGAGACCTGTAAACCCGAGAATTAGCCCTGGGGGAAGAGTCTGTGGGAGGGTCATCGCGAGCAGCGCCCCTTCCCCCGTCTTTCGGAGGTTGTTTCAGTCCAGAGGACTCATGAACTTGGTGGTAGTCTTGTGTCCAAAAGGTCAGGGCGTAGACCTTCTGTTCCCTCCCACCCCCTTCTTTTGGGAACAGTGTGAGGCCGACAGGTGCTGGGGTCTTGTGAATCTCGCTCTTGAGCCCTGAAACGGTGCCCGGGTCGGCGGAGCCCTCTGTTGTGGCTTGATACGATTGGTTGAGAACCCGGAACTGGAAGCTGGTTTGGTGTCCACTGGGGGAGGAAAGGTTTGAAGGGTGGAGGCTGTGATTACCAGAAAGCCTCAGTTCAGAGCCTCCCTCACATCTGGTTAAACTGCTCCTCTCCACCCCGAAATTTAAGCAGAGTTCTTCAGGCTCCTGATTGGTGAATGACCAGGTTTTCTGCATGAATATGCACTTATTCCTTAACTCCCTCACCTGCTCAGCACCACCCCATCTTGCAAAGGAGTCTTCCCCCACTCCGTCTTCCTCCAAAGTACATCTTGAGTGTGCAACCTGAGTAATCCAGGCTTCAGGTCAAATTGAGACAAAAGTGAAGGACTAACTCCATGTTGCAAAATAATGTATTTTTAATTGAACTGTTGTTACAATACGATATTTGAAAGTACTTTAATTGTAAGTTTTTATAAAGCTAAATTTAAGTTGAACATTAAGTTAAAATCACTCTTGAAAATGTAAGAAATATAAATTAGTGACTCACAGGAAGTCATATAGCTGGTTACTGGCAGAACTGGGATTTGAAGCAGGTGTCTTGACTCACAGTGATTATTCTGCCATATCACGTTAAATTTTTAATGTTTGTGTTTGAAATAGTTTCTCTCTGCCTGTCCCCTCTCTTCCTGTTTTCTCTTCTCTCCTCCCTCTTTTCTCTGTGATTTCCAAGTCATATTCAAAGGCCATACCCAGTACTTGGACTTTTTCAGAGGAAAAGTGACCTTAAAAAACTAAAGGGTATGTTAAAATACTTTTGAGAACTAAAAGTTGCATATAAACATGGTAATGTTACATGATGAAGTGTCCTGTTGTTACTTCTTATAATCATAGAGTAACGAGTGGCTTCTCTATAGAGGAAAATATTCTGTGGAGAACTATTTCTTGGTAATTGCATCATATCCTGTGGATCTCTTTCTTCTGGAGTACTAGAATAAGATTCAGAGACCACTCTGTCTTTAAGGGTAATAGATACTGATCTTTCCATATCCATAAAAATGGCCAGAATTATGAGTTGTTTGCCAGAAATTACTTCTAGGTTACAAAAAATATGAAGGGCAAAAATCATAAGAGATTGAAAAGAAAAGGTGAAATACTGATTAGGGAAACTGTATCAGATTCACTGGCTGTAGAGCTAAATTTAAAAAAGAAAAATAATTCGTTTTGAAATAACTTACGCTTTTTATAAAAAGCCTACAAACCTTGTTAAGCATAAAAAAATTTTTTTCTAATACTTTTAAAATCTAGTTAACATTTTGTATACTTACCTCTCTAAATAAGTGTAGCAGAATAGAAGGTATTTTAGAGAATAAAGGTTAACCTCTAAAGGTTAATAGGCTGGAAAATAAAACCCAAGAAAAGGTTTAGTAAGCCAGAGTTACAAGTGGAGCTAAATTCAGTTCAAACACAGTGTTTACCAAAGTAGTTTTAATAATCATATGCCAGTTAGCAAATATTTATAGAACATCTGTCTGATCACAATTTGAATTACTTATCTAATTGGCAGTTCCGTTCTTGTGATGGAACCTGCTTACTCAGTAACCCACCTGTCTAAAAATATATCCTTGAGAGGGTGTGGAGAGAAGGGAACCCTCTTACACTGTTGGTGGCAATGCAAACTAGTACAGCCACTATGGAGAACAGTGTGGAGATTCCTCAAAAAATTGGAAATAGAACTGCCATATGATCCAGCAATCGCACTCCTGGGCATACACACCGAGGAAACCAGAATTGAAAGAGACACGTGTACTCCAATGTTCACTGCAGCACTGTTTATAATAGCCAGGACATGGAAGCAACCTAGATGTCCATCTGCAGACGAATGGATAAGAAAGCTTTGGTACATATACACAATGGAGTATTACTCAACCATTAAAAAGAATGCATTTGAACCAGTTCTAATGAGATGGATGAAACTAGAGCCTATTATCCAGAGTGAAGTAAGCCAGAAAGAAAAACACCAATACAGTATACTAACACATATATATGGAATTTAGAAAGATGCAAATGATAACCCTGTATATAAGACAGCAAAAGAGACACAGATGTGTAAAACAGTCTTTGGGACTCTGTGGGAGAGGGTGAGGGTGGGATGATTTGGGAGAATGGCATTGAAACGTGTATATTATCATATGTGAAATGAATCGCCAGTTCAGGGTCGATGCATGTTACAGGATGCTCGGGGCTGGTATGCGGGGATGACCCAGAGGGAGGATAAGGGGAGGAGGGAGGTGGGAGGGGGATTCGGGAGGGGGAACTCATGTACACCTGGGGGGATTCATGTCAATATATGGCAAAACCAACCAATATAATATTGTAAAATACTTAGCCTCCAATAAAAATTAAAAAAAAAATTTCATCTGAGTAAAAAATATATATATATAAATATATCCTTTATCTTCTCTAGTGTACTTTCTTCCTCCTCCTTTCAACTTCCCCTGTCAGACTTCAAGTTTATTCCCTCCCTCGTTGAGCCATTGAATATCTAAGTTCCCACTTACCTGAGGTCATTTTTTTCCTCTCCCTTAAATGGCATGCTCCAAAAAGCCATATATTCTCTTACCACAATAATTTTTTTTCAAGCAAACTATGCTTCTGCCCTGGAGAAGGAAATGGCAACCCACTCCAGGATTCTTGCCTGGAGAATCCCATGGACAGAGAAGCCTGGCAGGCTACAGTCCATGGGGTCACAAAGAGTCGGACACGACTGAGCGACTTCACTTCACTTCACTTCACGCTTCTGCCCTGAAGAACTAGATCTGTTTAGTGGTGTTCATACAATAACAGCTGAAACATAAAATCCTAAACTTCTGTAGGCAGGTAGTTCCCCCCCAACCTCTATCTCAAAATCATTTTGGGATATATCATTCTATGCCTTAAAAGCCTTTCTGGGATGGGTAACTAAACATAAAAGTTCAATGTGACAACTTTTTCTTCCCTGAGTTCTTATGTACTTTAAAGTACATAAAGTTCTTAATGTACTTTAAAGTACATAAAATTCTTATGTACTTTAAAGTTCATAAAATTCTTATGTGCTTTAAAGTCAGGGTCTTAGACAATGAGTTCTTGTATTTTGGGCTTGCTTTTTGAAACATACTGTTTGCCTTTAAATTATTTTTCAACTCCACTGAATTTGCAACATGTCTTGGGCAAAGTCAGGTATTGTAGACACACTGATTTTGGGTAAATCAGAAAAGGTATTTGAGTCACCTGGCAAATGCAAAAAAGGCATAATCTTCCTGAAACCTTTACTGTACCTCATTATATTATTACTGTTATGATTTGAATTGATCCATTAGATGTACGATTACAACTTTAGTTCCTAAACTGTATAATCTCTGCCTCTATAACTGTTTATCATATTTTGTGGATGATTTGAATGCTGGAGCAACATTTCTCTACTAAAGCTCCATGTATATAATGTCTGTATTGGGAAATTCCTTCTCAGTTGTGTGTGCTTTTAAGGAGAGCTACCTGAATCAGAGAAAAAGCATCTGGCCATATGTATCATGGCAGTATCTTTTCATTTTGCTATATGACAGTCTTTACTTGGCAGCTCATAGGATAAGTTAAGGGGATGTTTCGTTTATCACTAACCAAAGAAGAGTCAGACACGACTGAGCGACTGAACTGAACTGCAAGAATCAGTTACTTATCAATTAGCTCTTTTCTCCTTATCTTTCTGAGACGGGTTTACTCAGGATTAAAAGTGATCATTTTCCCCTTAAATTATTTATTTCTTAATAGTTCTTCCTGCATTGGTTTTGTTCATGAGTTTTGAGATTGTGAGATAAGTAAAATAAGACTAAGTTGGAATGAAGTTGTCTGATACAGCCTAAACCACCTTTTCTGTGGTTCATAGGTTTATAACATTCTGCTCCAGTTACTTTATGGAAAAGGCTTTCTCATTAATCTCTTGATGGTTAGGTTTATAGATCATAAGTTGTTGCTAGCCCTAATTGCCTTGTGCCTGGACATTAAGGCTTTTGACATTATTGTTCTCCTGGTTTGTTCAATATGTATAAGAAGGCAGGAAGTGTTTACTTAGGGAACTAAGTAGATCAGAGAGCTAAGTAAATATTTATTTAACTAAACTCTTTAAGTACCTTAAAAAAATAAGTACAGTAGAATTCAGAGATGTCAGTTTTAGCCATTTGTGGCTATTATAAATACTGATTCCTATCATTAAAAAGAGTACTTCTGGATACATGTGGTTCCATTTATAATTCTGTGGGTTATTTATCCTATTGATATGGCTTGCTCCAGATCAGTGGTTTACAAAACCTGGTTGCTCATTAGAACCATCTGGGCCAATTTTAATACAATTCTGTGTAGGCCCTCTACCAAGCTAGTTATATCTGGGGGACCCAAACATTGCTTTTTGTTTGTTTGCTTTGCTTTGTTTTTAATTCCCAGGTCATTTGTTTTTTCTTTAGTATGTCTCCCTAAAAGATAAGAATTAAACAACAAAGCAAAAAACAGAATATTTGTCACAAGTGGAAAAAGTAACAGAAATTTCTTTATATCATCAAATACTTAGTGTTAAGATTTTCCTGTTTGAAAGAGAAAAAAAATTTTTTAACAAATTGAATGTTCAAAGCAGGAGCCATGTAAGGGCCATACATCCCAGGTGGATTATACATCTCTTGTAAAATTTTTAAATCTATGGCTTCTCTCTCAATTTCAAGGTTTTTTTCCCTTGTAATATATTGCTGAGAAAACTGGGTCCTCTGTCTTGTATTATTTCTCACTTTCTGAATGTTACTGATTGTGTCCTCCTGGTGTGGTTTCATGTTTCTCTGTTCCATTTATTTCCTATACGTTTGTAGTTAACTTTATGTGGGCTTAACCACCAACTCAATAGTTAGGTTCATTTGTTTTTCAGTTTTTAAAAAGTTATTTTCTAATATATAATTATCGATATGTAAGGTTTACTGCTTGCAAAGCAATCTATAAGACAAACTGTATTTGCAGAAGGCTAACTTCTATCCCTGCAGATGCTGATTGCAGCCATGAAATTAAAAGACGCTTACTCCTTGGAAGGAAAGTTATGACCAACCTAGATAGTATATTAAAAAGCAGAGACATTACTTTGCCAACCAAGGTCCGTCTAGTCAAGGCTATGGTTTTTCCCGTGGTCATGTATGGATGTGAGAGTTGGACTATGAAGAAGGCTGATCACCGAAGAATTGATGCTTTTGAACTGTGATGTTGGAGAACTCTTGAGAGTCCCTTGAACTGCAAGGAGATCCAACCAGTCCATTCTAAAGGAGATCAATCCTGGGTGTTCATTGGAAGGACTGATGCTGAAGCTGAAACTGCAATACTTTGGCCACCTCATGTGACAAGTTGACTCACTGGAAAAGACTCTGATGCTGGGAAATGTTGGGGGCGGGAGGAGAAGGGGACGACAGAGAATGAGATGGCTGGATGGCATTATCGACTCTATGGACATGAGTTTGAGTGAACTCCGGGAGTTGATGATGGACAGGGAGGCCTGGCGTGCTGTGATTCATGGGGTCGCAGAGAGTCGGACACGACTGAGCGACTGAACTGAACTGAACTGAACTTCTATCCCTGGTCTAGTCTATTCTATTAACTTCCTGGTGATGGACAGGGAGGCCTAGCGTGCTGTGATTCATGGGGTCGCGGAGAGTCGGACACGACTGAGCGACTGAACTGAACAGAATATAAGAAACCTTACAAAAAAATTTTTTTAATTTTTATTTCTTTCTTTTAAAAAGTAATGTATGCAGTCTACTTGTATCTGTATATCTGTATGTTTCTCCATCCCCTTTGTAAACTTTGGCACATTATTCATACTTTCTCTGCTCACCTAACCCTCTCCACTCTTAAACTCTGTAAAGTGTATCCTAGAGTGTAAAGTGTATTCAGGATAGAAATATTCCTTATTTCTTTTAAACTGTTTATATCTCCTCTGGGTAGATGTGCTACTATTGTTCCCATTCTTTTGCTTTAACAAATATTTTAAACTACTTTCAGAACTACTTTTCTAGTGTATCTTTGAGATATTAATAGATTCCTATAATTGAAGTTGCTCAGGCAAATAATAAATGTAACTCTGTAGATGTTGCTAGCTAGTGGAAATTCCACAGGAGTTTTGCCATTTTGAGTTCTCACCAAAAAGGTAACAGACTTTTCTCATATTTGCATTCTTTGCCCTGGGGTTTTTAACTCTTTATCACCTTAGTTGATCCTCTAATTCAGTCAGATTGAGAAGCACTGGAGCGTACTACTCAACTCAGTAATATTTTGGAAGGGTTAAAACTTGTAAAAGCCTTGTAAAAAATGCCTGATTGTCACAGTTACTGACAACATGTTCTACACTGTAGACTCTGACTTTTAATAGCTTTGTAGTAATTCAACTTTTAGATGCACTATATTTTACTTCATTGTTTGTTAAAATATTACTATTTTAATATAAATGATATTTTTAATATAAAATACGTTTATTGGTCATCTCCAGTTTTCCACAGTTGTTAAAAAATGTGCAGATGATTCACATACAATGATATGCACTATAGATCTGCAAATATATTCTCAGGTTAATTCTCTGGAATTGTATATCTTAGATACTTTTATTTTTTTTCTTATGGTATGTCTTTTATTTAGGGTTTCTGATACATTGTACAAATTTGTCCTACTGGAAAGTTGTACAGATGTTTATTTCTATGAACAATGTATGAGTATATCCACTTCCTCACACTCTAGTTACAATGGGTGTTTTTTTAGTCTGAGCCAGTTTAGTTGACCAACAATATTATCCGGTTTAAGTGTACCTTTATTTGATTACAACCAAAGAATTGTTTTCTTCATAATTAATGACTATTTGTAGTGCAGGTCAGGAAGCAACAGTCAGAACTGTACGTGAAACAACAGACTGGTTCCTATTAGGAAAAGGAGTGCGTCAAGGCTGTATATTGTCACCTTGCTTATTTAACTTATATGCAGGGTACATCATGAGGAACGCTGGGCTGGAAGAAGCACAAGCTGGAATCAAGATTGCTGGGAGAAATATCAATAACCTCAGATATGCAGATGACACTATCCTTATGGCAGAAAGTGAAGAGGAACTCAAAAGCCTCTTGATGAAAGTGAAAGAGGAGAGTGAAAAGGTTGGCTTGAAGCTCAACATTCAGAAAACAAAGATCATGGCATCTGGTCCCATCACTTCATGGGAAATAGATGGAAAAACAGTGGAAACAGTGTCAGACTTTATTTTTTGGGGCTCCAAAATCACAGCGGATGCTGATTGCAGCCATGAAATTAGAAAACGCTTACTCCTTGGAAGGAAAGTTATGACCAACCTTGATAGTATATTAAAAAGCAGAGACATTACTTTGCCAACCAAGGTCCGTCTAGTCAAGGCTATTGTTTTTCCCGTGGTCATGTATGGATGTGAGAGTTGGACTGTGAAGAAAGCTGATCGCCAAAGAATTGATGCTTTTGAACTGTGGTGTTGGAGAAGACTCTTGAGAGTCCCTTGGACTGCAAGGAGATCCAACCAGTCCATTTTAAAGGAGATCAGTCCTGGGTGTTCATTGGAAGAACTGATGCTAAAGCTGAAACTGCAATTCTTTGGCCACCTCATGCAACGAGTTGACTCACTGGAAAAGACTCTGATGCTGGGAAAGGTTGGGGGCTGGAGGAGAAAGGGATGACAGAGAATGAGATGGCTGGATGGCATCACCGACTCTGTGGACATGAGTTTGAGTGAACTCCGGGAGTTGGTAATGGACAGGAGGCCTGACGTGCTGTGATTCATGGGGTCGCGGAGAGTCGGACACGACTGAGCGACTGAACTGAACTGAACTGAACTGAGGATGCAAAAAATACAGGGTTAGCTGTCATGGCGTCTGTGTGCAAGTTCCACCTCTTCCACATCCTTAACACTGTATCCTTGGGTAAATCACCTAACTAAATTTTTTAGTCTCTAAGGTAAGCACTCCAGATTTGATGACTCAGTGATTCTTTGGTAGTCTATCTTGTTTTTTTAAAGGATATTCCTCTGACTTCTCTAATTAGTAAATTTCTTATTTGATTGGATAGTTCCTCAAAAAAATCTGCTGGCTTTGCAGGTCTATACCCCCCTCATTCTGCCATCCAATGGGAGATAGAGCATGCTTTGGTCACAGCTTTTCTTATATTACTGTACTCTGTTTCATTTAATTAACTAAATGAAAAAACACAGTTTGGCATTTCACAGCATTCAATGCTCTTTAGCCTACCTTTGATCCCATAGAGAGGATCTACCTGCGTTTCAGGCTGCAGCAAATTTATTTCCTTGGTATTATTCTTTCCTTTCCTTCTGTCGTTTGGGAGCCTGTTTACTGTCTGCTGTGGAAGAGAAAAATAATTGAGATTCATATCATGTTTTCAAGGAATTTATAGTTCAATGAGGGAGAGAAGACCTATATGTAAATAATTAGAATTCCAAAATGAGAATGATAGATGTCCTTAAGGTATTTGTAGAAGTCAGTTGTAGATCTTGCTTCTTCCAGTGTCCTCACTCCAGGCATACTGATTCAGAATCTGTACTTTAATAGTGTACCTTGCTGATTCATATATGACCATTAAGTATGAGAAGTACAGCTGTAGACATCTAAAAAGAAGCAAATTTCTTCTCATTTGCAGAATCAGAAGTCTTGAAGGAAGATGAGAACAGAGCCTTAAAAGGTTAAATTGATGAGTTAATTTTCAGTCTTGAGTGGAATGAATAAGAAAGCTTATATCCTTCAATGACTTAGTAAATCTGTATCATGAATTGGATACCTGCTTTGGAGGTTTTCTTCCTTTTCTTTTTTTTTTGTAGTTAATTTATTTTTTATTGGAGGCAAATTATTTTACAATATTACATTGGTTGGTTTTGCCATACATTGATATGAATTTGCCCCGGGTTTACATAAGTTCCCCCTCCTGAACCCCCCTCTCACCTCCCTCCTCTCTTTATCCTCCCTCTGGGTCATCCCCGCATGCCAGCCCCGAGCATCCTATAACATGCATTGACCCTGAACTAGTGATTCGTTTCACATATGACAACATACGTGTTTCAATGCCATTCTCCCAAATCATCCCACCCTCACCCTCTCCCATAGAGTCCCAAAGACTGTTCTATACATCTGTGTCTCTTTTGCTGTCTCGTATACAGGGTTATCATTTGCATCTTTCTAAATTCCATATATATGTGTTAGTATACTGTATTGGTGTTTTTCTTTCTGGCTTACTTCACTCTGTATAATAGGCTCCAGTTTCATCCACCTCATTAGAACTGATTCAAATGTATTCTTTTTAATGGCTGAATAATACTCCATTGTGTATATGTACCAAAGCTTTCTTATCCATTCGTCTGCAGATGGACATCTAGGTTGCTTCCATGTCCTGGCTATTATAAACAGTGCTGCAATGAACATTGGAGTACACGTGTCTCTTTCAATTCTGGTTTCCTCGGTGTGTATGCCCAGGAGTGCGATTGCTGGATCATATGGCAGTTCTATTTCCAATTTTTTGAGGAATCTCCACACTGTTCTCCATAGTGGCTGTACTAGTTTGCATTGCCACCAACAGTGTAAGAGGGTTCCTTTCTCTCCACACCCTCTCCAGCATTTATTGCATGTAGACTTTTGGATAGCAGCCATTCTGACTGGTGTGAAATGGTATCTCATTGTGGTTTTGATTTGCATCTCTCTGATTATGAGGGATGTTGAGCATTTTTTCATGTGTTTGTTAGCCATCTTTATGTCTTCTTTGGAGAAATTTCTGTTTAGTTCTTTGGCCCATTTTTTGATTGGGTCCTTTATTTTTCTGGAATTGAGCTGCAGGAGCTGCTTGTATAATTTGGAGATTAATCCTTTATCAGTTGCTTCATTTGCTATTATTTTCTCCCATTCTGAAGGCTGTCTTTTCACCTTACTTATAGTTTCCTTTGCTGTGCAGAAGCTTTTGATTTTAATTAAGTCCCATTTGTTTATTTTTGCTTTTATTTCCAATATTCTGGGAGGTGGGTCATGGAGGATCCTGCTGTGATTTATGTCGGAGAGTGTTTTGCCTACGTTCTCCTCTAGGAGTTTTATAGTTTCTGGTCTTATATTTAGCTCTCTAATCCATTTTGAGTTTATTTTGGTGTATGGTGTTAGGAAGTGTTCTAGTTTCATTCTTTTACAAGTGGCTGACCAGTTTTCCCAGCACCACTTGTTAAAGAGACTGTCTTTTCTCCATTTTATATTCTTGCCTCCTTTGTCAAAGATGAGGTGTCCATAGTTCCTTTTCTTTTTTTAAGGAGTCTTGCTGTGTGGTTCACTGACATGGCTAGATGTCAGAATTGGCCCTAAAGAAGCTAGCAAACCCTTTGGCCAGTTTCCATTAGAACAGCTCATTATTATCTTAGCCAAAACAAAAATCATGTTCTTTAGTGGATTCTCAGTAGCATTCCAATTACTCCACTCAAGAGGAGAAGGATAAAAATGCGACTTTGGAGAAATTTCTTATGTAATGCCATGGATCTCAGGTCTTGGTTTTGTTCTTGTAGAGACTGCAGTCAGATTCTGACTGCTTTAATTCCCTCAGTGATGTTGTGATCAAGATCTCTGATTCCTCTAGTTGTATGATTTTCTCATTATGTAGAACCTTGAACATTATATTTTAATGTATCTAATTTTTAGTCACCTGAATTTGTAGACATGAACATTACTAAAATAATACAAAAAAATGGAAAAGAAGGAAGAAATCATCTCAGAAAAATATTTAAGTATTGGAGCTAAAGAAAACTGTCAAGTGAATTAGAGTGCCAGTAGTTTTCCCATTTCTTCCTTAAGATTAAGAGTCTAGTAGTGGAAGGAAGCTGTTGTAATTGAACTTAAGAGATTTTAGAAAAAGATCTTTAGGCATCAGAAGAATTTTTAACACTGGAAAAAAGGAATTTCTATGGGACTTTACCATTAGTGTTTTGCTCAATTCAGTAGGTGGGTCACATGCAGTAGAATGACTGAAGGTTTAATTATCTATAACTGTACTGTAAATTCATTAAAATGGAATAAAATATAAAATTCCATTCCTCAGTGACAGTAGCCGATTTTCAAGGGCACAGTGGTCACGTGTGTGTGCTCAGTCACTCAGTTGTGTCTGACTCCTTGCGAACCTTTGGACTGTAGCCTGCCAGACTTCTCCGTCCTTGGGATGTTTCAGGCAAGAATACTCGAGTGGGTTACCATATCCCTTCTCCAGGGGATCTTTCTAACCCAGGGATCGAACCAGCATCTCCTGTGTCTTCCTGCATTGCAGGCCAATTCTTTTCCCACTGATCCATGATTACCGTGTTGAACAAGGCAGATGATGAACCATTTCCATTGTTGCAGAAAGTGCCGTTGGATACTGCTGGTGTAGTTGTCATCTGTCTCAGAAATCCAAGACAAAGGTGAGGTAAAGAATGAGGAAAATGCCTCAAATAGTGTTTCAGTGCTTGTGAGGAACATATATCTTGCCTGTCCAAGGGGTAGCAATAACCTGGAAAAATGTTAATTGTCTTATTAGCACAGATTTGTCTTTTGGTAGCCTGATAGCAAATTTAGGGAGGCATCAGACAATATCCCTGAGTTGGGAAGATCCCCTGGAGAAGGGAAAGGCTACCTACTCCAGTATTCCAGCCTGGAGAATTTCCTAGGCTGTATAATCCGTGGGGTTGCAAAGACTCAGACATGACTGAGCAACTTTCACCTCACCTCAGACAATATAGTTAAAACTCAAAAATAAGAGTTCGAGTGTTTAGTACTGATTCATCTACTAGTTCACAAGGCAGTTTAGGACAAGTGACTGTCCTTCTCGGGGCTTTGTTTTTCAACTGAAAATTGAGTCGGATTGCATAGACTGTTTGGGGCAGTCCAGTGAGCCTTCCAGTGGAATGTGACTGGGACGTTGGGATTTGAGGGACTACAGTTTGTCTCTGTGATAAAGTCCCTTTTGAGGGCTTCATCTTGATAAATGATACTTTAGAGAAAACTTTATTGATTAAGAACATTCCTACATTTTAGTTATTAAAATTACCTGTAGAAAGATGGCCCCCATATGTTTTGTTTGCCTCAGGTTTCAGAAGGATACCTTTGCCAGGAATTTAATCTTCTAGTTTGATAAACACAGAAGTTAATGTGCATCTTTCTTCCTGCCCACTTTAAGATGGCCAGAAGTGATATGAGCTCATTAAGACAAACCAATATCTAAAATATAAGCATTTTCTAAGAAATTTGAGCCAACTCCAAAATGTTGACGAAACTGTAATTTAGTGATGGAGTGAAAGTGTGAAAGTGTTAGTTGCTCAGTCGTGTCCAACTCTTTGCAACTCTATAGACTTAGCTCACCAGGCTCCTCTGTCCATGGAATTCTCCAGACAAGAATACTGGAGTGGGTTGCCATTTCCTTCTTCAGAGGACCTTCCCAATCCAGGGATCAAAGCCGGGTCTCCCTCATTGCAGGCAAATTCTTTACCATCTGAGCCACCAGGGAAGCCCAGTGATGGAGTAGAGATCATGAATAACTTTATAAAGTGAAATAGTAAATGTAGTTAAAATTTCTTGGTCCTTTGGACAAGATACTCTTATATTTACATGCCTGCTGTTGAGCTGGGGGTTTTTTTTTGAAGTTTTATAAAATGTAGGGGGAAATGCCAACTGTTAAAATATTACTGAAACAATATGGAAGTCTGTTTATGAGTGAAGAATGGTTTCAATTGTGTGTGTGATCTAAGAGAGAGTTTGTTGGTTTTTTTTTTGGCTGTGCCAGATACTATGCCAGATCTTAGTTCACTGACCAGGGATCAACCTGTGCCCCCTGCAGTGGAAGAGCCCTAACCTGTAGATTACCAGAGGATTCCCTTAGAGAGAATCTGACCCAATTGCAGTAAAACCCCAATTAGCTAGTAAAAGCTCATGTTTCTATAATGACTTCACATTCTGAAAGAGCTGAGATAAAGAAGAGCTACACTTTTTTTGGTAGTCAAAATAATTCTTTGTAAACAGCTACTCAAATTGACTCATTCCTCAATTTTTCTAGCACCAGTTTTTACTATTAAAATGGATTCTGATTCTCATAGGAAGTCTTGTGATCTGTTCACAATTAACACAAGTACCACAGTGTTGCAAAATATTTGGTTCTTAATTTAACCTTTGTTTTTTTTTAATTAATTTTTTAAATTTAATAAATGGTACAAAGCACAATGCCAAAAACATTAACAGTTAAAATTTCACCAAATGAAAAAATACTATAGAATACACAGTTGTAAAAAGCTACATTAAGTTATTTTACAACTGCCTCAAGCTGCAAAAGAAAAAATAAAACCCAATGCCATACCTAAGTTATTCCTCCAATACATGAGCACAACCTTTGAATGAACAGTTTCAAGTACCCTAATTTTGCTTTAGAACTGTAAAAACTGTGCTGCATTTTAAAGCACATTCTATTTATTTTTTTCAGAAACTGTCCAGTTTGTTTATTATTTAATTGTGCCTGCACTCTGATCTTGAGTATCTTCCAGAAGCAAAGTATTTTTTCCTTAATAATAACTTGAAAGTATTATCAACTAAAGAAAACTTCTAGGAGAATATTTAATTTAGGAGTCAGAGATGTGGGCTCAAATCTTAGATCTGCTGCTTTTCACCTTTTGTTCTCTCGCCTATTAACTTCTGAGGAATAATACAGGTTTTGTGTCTGACTCATAGGAGGTGTTATTTGCCTGGTTCTACGATTCTGTAGAACAAAAAGTGCTAAAAAAGTATCATACTTTTTCTTTTCATTTTTTTAAATTATTTAACTTTTTATAATTGAATATACTAAGAATCATTCAATTATACACTTTAAAAGGGTGAATTTTATGATTGGTGAATTCTATCTCAATAATGATTTAAGAAATCGTTAGAATAAATGGGAAGTAGGGTGCCCATCAATGCCAGCTTGCACACAGGACTCTTCACATAACTGGCAAAATGTAAAATATCCTCACTGGGGGAAAAAGCAAACAAACAGGCAAAACAAAAAACAAGCAACCAGTTGCCATTCCTCAGCAGTGCCAATGTATTTCCTTTTTTTCCTCAGATATTTTAACTTTTTATTTTGTATTGGAGTATAGCAGATTTATGACATTGGGATAGTTTCAGGTGGACAGCAAAAGGACTCAGCCATATATATACATGCATCCATTCTCCCCCAAGCTCCCCTCCCATCCAGGTTGCCACATAACATTGAGCAGAGTTCCCTGTGCTGTACAGCAGGTCCTTGTTGGTTATCCATTAAAACCACAGCAGTGTGTGCATGCGTTTATCATACTTTTTTATTCTCAGATATTAGTTTCTGGTACAATACCTTACACAGATTAAGTGCTCAATAATAATTTTGTTGAGTGTATGAAACAAAGAAAATGTAGGTCTAGGGTAAGGAGGATCAGGAATGCCCAGAGGAGTAGGAGTTTGTGAGCATCACCAAGAAGGTGAGCTTTGAACTGGGTGAGGGAGTCAGTCCTTGGGATTTCTTGAGGGGAAGAGCCTTCCAGGCAAGGGCATTAGCCAGAGCAGTCCATAATGTGAGAGTGTCACAGGTACATTGAAGGAGCAGCAAGAAAGGCAGTGTGTGTGTCGTGCTGTGAAGAAGGTGCAGTGTATTAGAAGATTAAATCATGTACCTTAACATGTGTTGCAAAGCTGTCTTTATTGCTGACATTTTCTTTTTTCTTATTTTCTATTTTGTGCTTTATTTTTTTTTTTAATTGCCAATATGACCCAAGAAGGTAGAACTCGCTAACAGGCTTGCTGATGATATTGATCTCAGCCATGGCCCAGTTGGCTCTGCTGGGAGTAGCCTTGGCTGTTTACCCCAGTGTTCTCCTAGTTTGCTAAATTGAAAATATTCTCTGTGTGTAACACTATGGGTCACAACTTGAAGTTGTAATAATTCAAGCTATTAAGATAAAAGATTTCCTGACTTTTTTTTATTCCTAAATGCAGTATACTTTCATATTACAGAAAAGCATAATGAAGGAAAAAAGTGCATACTCCTACCACTAAAACATTTTAGTGTATATCCATCCTTCCAGTTTTTATGTGTGCATATTTGAAAGGACTTTTTAACAGTGAAATGTGTGTTTTGAACAATGTAGTGTTGGGCTTGTGCTCTTGTTTGGTCCTGCTGTAGTCTACCATCACTGGCTACCTGAGAACAGAAGCTGCCCACGTGTGTACATGCATTTGTGCCCATGGAATTGGAAATGGCATTGAGCTGGACCACTTAACGTTAGAAAGTTATTTAGCTTTTCAGAGCTTCCTTTTTCTTGCCTGTCAAATAGAATACAGTCCTCTCTGGGAAGACAAAATGAGATGTCCATGGTACATTGTAGGCGTTTAAATTTTTTGACTTCTGTCATGTTGTACATGCTCAACAAATGTTGTTTAGTTTGAGGCATCAGTGAGTGAATGAATGAATGGTTGAACATATTTGCTCTTTTGGGTAACTTTCAAGTTGTCCATCCTGTGATATTACAATTGTGGGCATTGAAGTAATGAGCTGGCATGACAAGCTTCCAGCACCTGTGGTCTTCTGATGCTGATTGCACTGTCAGTATTATACTAAAAAAAAAAAAACAACTTAAAAATGGGACCATACAGTGAATAAATTATTGCCTAGAACGTGGAATGTTAGGTCCATAAATCAAGGCAATTCGGAAGTGGTCAAACAGGACATGACAAGAGTGAACATCGACACTAGGAATCATCGAACTAAGATGAACTGGAATGGGTGAATATAACTCAGATGACCATTGTATCTACTACTGTGGGCAGGAATCCCTAGAAGAAATGGGGTAGCCATCATAGTCAACAAAAGAGTCTGAAATGCAGTACTTGGATGCGATCTCTGTTCGTTTCCAAGACACACCATTCAATATCACGGTAATCCAAGTCTATGCCCCGACCAGTAACGCTGAAGAAGCTGAGGTTGAACAGTTCTATGAAGACCTACAAGACCTTCTAGAACTAACACCCAAAAAAGATGTCCTTTTCATTATAGGGGACTGGAATGCAAAAGTAGGAAGTCAAGAAACACCTGGAGTAACAGGCAAATTTGGTCTTGGAGTACAGAATGAAGTAGGGCAAAGGCTGATAGAGTTTTGCCAAGAGAACGCACTGGTCCTAGCAAACACCATCTTCCAACAACACAAGAGAAGACTCTACATATGGATGGTCAACACCAAAATCAGATTGATTACATTCTTTTCAGCCAGAAATGGAGAAGTGCTATACAATCAGCAAAAACAAGACCAGGAACTGACTGTGGCTCAGATCATGAACTACTTATTGCCAAATTCAGACTGAAAGTGAAGAAAGTAGGGAAAACCACTGGACCATTCAGGTATGACCTAAATCAAATCCCTTATGACTATACAGTGGAAGTGAGAAATAGATTTAAGGGACTAGATCTGGTAGACAGAGTGCCTGATGAACTATGGACAGAGGTTCGTGACATTGTACAGGAGACAGGGATCAAGACCATCCCCAAGAAAAAAAAAATGCAAAAAACAAAATGGCTGTCTGAAGAGGCCTTAGAAATAGCTGTGAAAAGAAGAGAAGCAAAAAGCAAAGGTGAAAAGGAAAGATACACCCATTTGAATGCAGTTCCAAAGAATAGCAAGGAGAGATAAGAAAGCCTTCCTCAGTGATCAATGCAAAGAAATAGAGGAAAACAATAGAATGGGAAAGACTAGAGATCTCTTCAAGAAAATTAGAGATACCAAGGGAACATTTCATGCAAAGATGGGCTCAATAAAGGACAGAAATGGTAGGGACCTAACAAAAGCAGAAGATGTTAAGAAGAGGTGGCAAGAATACACAGAAGAACTGTACAAAAAAGATCTTCACGACCCAGATAATCACAATGGTGTGATCACTCACCTAGAGCCAGATATCCTGGAATGTGAAGGCAAGTGGGCCTTAGGAAGCATCACTACGAACAAAGCTAGTGGAGGTGATGAAATTCCAGTTGAGCTATTTCAAATCCTGAAAGTTGATGCTGTGAAAGTGCTGCACTCAATATGCCAGCAAATTTGGAAAACTCAGCAGTGGCCACAGGACTGGAAAAGGTCAGTTTTCATTCCAATCCCAAAGAAAGGCAGTGCCAAAGAATGCTCAAACTACCACACAATTGTACTCATCTCACACACTAGTAAAGTGATGCTTAAAATTCTCCAAGCCCGGCTTCTACAATACATGAACCGTGAACTTCCAGATGTTCAAGCTGGATTTAGAAAAGACAGGGGAACCAGAGATCAAATTGCCAACATCTGCTGGATCATCAAAAAAGCAAGAGAGTTCCAGAAAAAACATCTATTTCTGCTTTATTGACTATGCCAAAATCTTTGACTGTATGAATCACAATAAACTATGGAAAATTCTGAAAGAGATGGGAATACCAGAGTACCTGACCTGCCTCTTGAGAAACTGCTATGCAGGTCAGGAAGCAACAGTTCAAACTGGACATGGAACAACAGACTGGTTTCAAATAGGAAGTGGAGTATGTCAAGGCTATGTAGAGTCACCCTGCTTATTTAACTTATATGAAGAGTACATCATGAGAAATGCTGGGCTGGAAGAAACACAAGCTGGAATCAAGATTGCTGGGAGAAATATCAATAACCTCAGATATGCAGATGACACCAACCTTATGGCGGAAAGTGAAGAAGAACTAAAGAGCCTCTTGATGAAAGTGAAAGAGGAGAGTGAAAATGTTGTCTTAAAGCTCAACATTTAGAAAACTAAGATCATGGCATCTGGTCCCATCACTTCATGGCAATTAGATGGGGAAACAGTGGCTGACTTTATTTTTCTGGGCTCCAAAATCACTGCAGATGGTGACTGCAGCCATGAAATTAAAAGACACTTACTGCTTGAAAGGAAAGTTATGACCAACCTAAACAGCATATTAAAAAGCAGAGACATTACTTTGCCAACAAAGTTCCGTCTAGTCAAGGCTGTTGTTTTTCCAATGGTCATGTATGGATGTGAGAGTTGGACTGTGAAGAAAGCTGAGTGCCAAAGAATTGATGCTTTTGAGCTGTGGTGCTGGAGAAGACTCTTGAGAGTCCCTTGGACTGCAAGGAGATATAACCAGTCCATCCTAAAGGAGATCAATCCTGGGTGTTCATTGGAAGGACTGATGTTGAAGCTGAAACTCCAATACTTTGGCCACCTGATGCGAAGAGCTGACTCATTGGAAAAGAGCCTGATACTGGGAAAGATTGAGGGCAGGAGGAGAAGGGGACGACAGAGGATGAGATGGTTGGATGGCATCACCAGCTCAATTGACATGGGTTTGGGTGGACTCCGAGAGTTGGTCATGGACAAGGAGGCCTGGCGTGCTGCGGTTCATGGGGTCGCAAAGAGTCAGACACAACTGAGAGACTAAACCGAACTGAGTTCTGTTTTATAACTAAGATTTGTACTTAAATTCAGTATATAATGATGAAAACAGTTTTTGGAAACAGTGGTATTTTGTTGTACAGACTGCTGGTTTTAGAAATAAAAGTGGTATTTTGTTGTACAGACCACTGGTTTTAGAATTAAGAGACTTGGGTTTGAACCCTGTTCCACCACTAGTTTTCACAAGTCACTTAGTCTATTTGAGTCTTAATCCTTCAGCAGCTGTTTGCACTTATTGTATGTCACATACTGCAAACTTTCATTTTCCTCATTTATAGAGATAATTCCTACTTCAGCTATAGGAGTTGCTATGATGATGTAAAAGAGCTGTGTGTTTGTAAATAGTAAATCTACATGTTGTAACATTGAAATATTCTTGTGTGCTTCAAACATATATTTGTTACTTACATTTTCCCCTGCTGCCTAGGTATGCAGTGTAGTACATCCTTTCAAGGAGAGTTGATGCATTATGGAAGTCGTCCTAAGATCTGAAATGACAGGATACTGAAAGTCCTAGTTCATTCTCAGCTATACCCTTTTTTGTAGTTGTGTGATATTAAGCAAATTTCTTTATCTTTCTGACCCTCAAGTTTCATATTTTAAAATGAAAGTAATATTTTCCAAGGTTGTGTGCTTAAGATATAGTATATATACAGTACTTGCATCATGTCTGGCATATAGAAGAGATTTTTGTTCTGTAAGATAATGAATAGAGAAGGAAGATAGAGTCGTGCTTATGAAATGGAGGCAGTACCTTGGAGGAGGATTACGCCTGTCCTGATAAGCTTTCGGTGCTTGTGCTACCTTTCCAACCTTCTGAAATGAGCAAATGGATGAGGCTTTTTATTTCAAAAGTCTGATTCTAAACACTGTGGTTTCTCAAAGTGCTTATCAACTTGTCTCTTTCCCCTGGTAAGTTACAACATAGTCTTATCAAAATAGTGACAAATGTAACTGTGATTGATAGAAATAAAAATCTGACTTGATATGCATTTCTGCTTTTACTAAAAAGCAAATAAATTCCTGTAAGTGGTTTAAATGAAAGTGGGAAACATGCTTTATGCTTTTCTGTTTGAAAGGTATCATTTGCTCCACGCAGAAATCGTTTCTATGCTTTATACTCTCAAAATCATTAAAAAATACTTCCCTGACTGTTGTAGCTGATATTTGGAAAAGTGATGATGATTCCTTAGAAATATATAATCTTTCTCTAGTAGAATTTAGAGAATCGAAGATTATTGCAGCATATTTTGGTCACTGAAAAGATGTAAATATAAAAATCCTATTTGTGTAAGTGTGGAAGATTTCAAATTGCTGGTTACACAGTTTCATATGTTCCCGTAAGCTTAACTTTCATATACTGTAGTTATCCCTTAAATATTGCTTCCAGCAGCATGTGAAGTTATTTATTTACACTTAAGCATGTATAATATATACCACTTTTAGTAAGTTTTGGCCATTAAGCTAGATCTGCTTATAGATTTGATGAAAGCTGAGGATATAACAGATCTTTTTGAGTTTAGAAACTGTGATAAAGGTATTCGGTAAGAACCTATTGGCATATATGATAGTTTTAAAGAGTATTTCAAGTTGGATCAAGAAAAACTCATCATATGGTTTCCTTTTCTAATCTCATGAATACATCTACAAACCCCTCCAATTGGGAAAATGGGTACTTGGTCAGAAGAGAAGGGTAAATTATGTTTCCCAGTCCACAACACTAAGTTGTAAAGACCTTGATATACACTGGTTATTGTGTTGAACACAAGGGTGGTTTAAGATACATAAGATGAGCCTTCAAGAAATAGCTTTTAATTCTGCGAAGTATTCAATATTCTGTAGCAGAATAATCAGATTTTAAGTCTTCTTTTTCTCATTTGGCCCATGAGCAAGGGAAACCATCCAGGAAGTAGTTAAATGTACTTACAGTATAGTGTTGGATGCCTAAGTGTAAGTCATTCTTAGCTTACCTTATTTGGGAAATACTTATATGTGCAGTGGTACTGACTTCCCTTGATCATCTTCAGCTGTTATTTCTTATGCCAAATAAATGGTGATATATGAAGAAATTACCAGAAAGTTGTATATATTCCAACATGAATTGATTTTCTAAGAGTATACTATTTATTCTGGAATATTACTTTGAAGACTAAGTTAATAAATACCCTTGAATAGTCTAAAAATGGGATAAAAGATATTTTCTTAATGGCTTAAAATGGGCTTTTATTCAGGTTGTTTAAATGGTTTTTAGTTTAAGAAAGGAACAAGGGTATCTTCTGGGCACATTTTCTTCTAAGAGAAATTCATGATACTTGTATTACTATCAGAGTTTATCATCCCATTGCCAGAACTGAGGTATTTCCTATCAGTAAGTTGTTTTAGGTAATTTAAGTCAATTCCATTCACACAAGCCAAATGTGTGCGAGTGTGCCTTTTTTTCCCCTTTTTTTCTGGAAATCATTAAAAAATATAAAGAAGCATTCCTATTTCTGTTTAGCTTCTGAAATGATATTTGTTAATGCCTTAGTTCCTAAGTCTAGGAGTTCCCTTGTCGCTCAGCTGGTAAAGAACCTGCCTGCAATGTGGGAGACCTAGGTTCGATCCCTGGGTTGGGAAGATTCCCTGGAGAAGGGAAAGGCTACCCACTCCAGTATTCTGATCTGGAGAGTTCCATGGACTGTATAGTCCATGGGGTTGCAAACAGTCGGACACAACTGAGCAACTTTCATTTCACTTCTTCCTAAGTCTACAGTGACACCTCATACAACGGTTGGCTAATTTTATCTGTTGGTGGCAGGCAGAGTCTATGTGGTTCTGTTGATTTGCATCCATGTAAACAAATTTTAAGCTTATAGACTGAAAGTGTATAATAAGCAGAGGAGCTTGTGTCTGCCTTACTAGTGGCACCAGACATGGTTTAACTTTTTAAAAATGATGATTGTGATGTTTTTAGACTACCCTTTAGTAAGTCTCTCACGCATACCCTGCTAACATTTTATTCTGTCAGGTACCCTGTTTCTTCTTGAAATAGTATGCCCCTTACTTCTTTTTTTCTCTTTTCCTACGTTGTTGTTTTTTTTTTTTTCAAATTATGAAACTGTGGTAACACATTTACAGGAAACTTGGAAAATACAGAACAAAGTTACATATATAGTTCCATGATATATTACAGTTATCTTTTTAAGTAGATAAATTAAGGTTTTTTTAGTTGGAGTTTCAATATCAAACTTTCAAAAATTAATAGAATGACTATACAGAGAAGCAGAAGGATATAGTAGACCAAAAGCACAATGAACCAATTCAACATAATTAAGATTTATACAGGTTTCACATAACAGTAGAATACAAATTCTATTCAGCTTCGCATAGAAACGTATCCAAGGACATGAGACTAGGTGTAAAAATGTCATGGTTGAAGGTACCGAAATCATACAGTCTGTTTCCCCTTCTTCCTTTATGCTTCATTGGTTCGCTCTGGTTTCTCTCTCTGTTCCTCTGTCTCCCCCTCCCTCTCACTGGTTGGGGAAAGGGAAAAGGCCTTCATATAAGTTACAGAAGGAGGACAGTAAGGAGATAAATGTACTAAGAGCTGCTTTTCTCCCTTCTCATCACATCTTGTTATCCAGTGATTTTAACTCACAGCTTTACCTATTGCTTCTAAAAATTGGAGTGACTTGGGCATCTGTTAGTGTTTTGTTAGTGCCTTGGACTCAGTTTCTTGGTGTTTTAGTTCTGGTGTGAAAGTAGTCAAATACAGTTTCCAGACTCTTCCTGCTAGTTGGTAGAAGCTGTTTCCTCATTGTCTGGGCGAGACATATACCTAGTGAAATTGAAGTAAATCAGTGATTGCATAGTAACTGCTTTTCTAAAATAGTCTTACTTTCATTTCCTCTGGCTACTTGGCTTTATAGCTTTGCCTCATTGACTTTTGCATCCCTTTAGTTTGTCAACATGACTTGTTTGTCTTTCTTTTCAAAGTTCTACAAATCTCCCCCACCCCAGTCCAGGCCCTTATTTCCCTTTCTTTGTATTACCGCTTCACTTAATTAGGTGTATTATCTTACTTCTCTCCAGTAAAGAGAGGAGCACAGTGATTTCAGAATTTAAAGATTAGGGCTCCTTCCTTACTGAGAAGTCTCCCATGACTTCTTACTTCTGCTATAGCGGATGTCAGTCTCTCTGTCAGGCTTTCAAGAGTATTATACTCTGGGCTTTCCGGTTGGCACTGGTGGTAAAGCATTCCCCTGTCAATGCAGAAGACTTAAGCGGGTTCGATCCCTGCATTGGGAAGATCTCCTGGAGGAAGGTATGGAACTCACTCCAGTATTGCCTGGAGAATCCCATGGACAGAGGAGCCTGGCAGGCTATGGTCCATAGGAACACAAAGAGGTCGGACACTACTGAAGCGACTTATCACACAGCACAGCACAGCACATACTTAGTCTCCCAACACCTTGGTGGTTTTTTTTTTTTTTCCTTTGACATTCTAGCTTCCAGGTTCATCTCCCAGTACTGCACTATGTGAACTTCCATAGCCAGGCTTTCTCTTCACTTAATTCATCCATGGAAACTACTCTGCTCATTTTACCCATCCTGTGCTCTCTGCCTTCTCCTAAATTTTTCTGTAAGCCTTGCAATACTTGGTATCATATAAAACGTTTTGTGTTCTAACTTTTCATGCATGATCATGAATCTCTTGAAGGACAGAATGTGCCTTTAATCTAATTCCCTGAAGGCCCTGCTGGTTCAGTGCTTCCATCCCCATAGACTATAATTGAAGAACTTCAGTGAGCTTGTGGTAGAGCAGGTGCATATGTTCCTGGTGAGCTGTACATAATAAAGTTGTCTGTTAAATGTGTGGAAGGAAAAGGTGAGCAGATGTTCAGCCTGGTAGGGTAAAACATTCCACTCTGAAGTGTATTGGTTCATCCTGTGAGTTCTCTATCATATCTAGTGTTCAGTTGGAGGCTAAATATCCATTCTGCCAAGGATGCTGTTAAGCAGAGTTCTGCGTGACCCAGGAGGGGAGGGTATTATTCAATCAGATAAATTAGTGTCCCCTTCAACTTTGTAATTCTAAATAAGTACTGTTTTGACCTAACAAAGAGGAGGCCAGGGAGACTGATGGGAATTTCGGAATTGACAAAGGTAATAAGATGTTAAGCAGTAATATTAATACTTTATAGCTGAGTAATCTTTGTAGGTTTTGGACCTGTTTTTCAGTGCTTTATTTACATCTCATGATGTTGAAAACAAAATTAAAAATTACAAAATACATTTTTGTGACCGGCACATTTGATTATTTGTTCAACTACTGAGAGACTTCCATTTAGAAGACTATCTAGCCTACTCTTTATCTAGAAATTTTGTTTTGAATTACTGAAAACAAAATGTTCATTGGAATTGCTGTATTAATTTTATTTGTGATAAATAGAAAAATTATACTCCTCCCAGAGAAGGCAATGAATGGCAAGCCACTCCAGTACTCTTGCCTAGAAAATCCCATGGATGGAGGAGCCTGGTAGGCTGCAGTCTGTGGGGTCGCTAAGGGTTGGACATGACTGAGCAACTGCACTTTCACTTTTCACTTTCACACATTGGAGAAGGAAATGGCAACCCACTCCAGTGTTCTTGCCTGGAGAATCCCAGGGACGGGGGAGCCTGGTGGGCTGCTGTCAGTGGGGTCGCTCAGAGTCGGACACGACTGAAGTGACTTAGCAGCAGCAGCAGCAGCCACAAGGCTAGAGAATGTGAACTTCAGCTGATTGAAACTTGCTTTTCTCTCTCTTTTAAAATAGAATCCAGTGACGAGTACAGTATTTTTAAAATTCATTCTCTTCATTTGATTGTGAATTGACTTGTCACTTTTTTACTTGCTGCTTGTCCTAAGGCAGGCCTGATATTCTTCTCAAGTCTTTTTGTGAGTGGGAGGTCTCTAGAATTATTGCTGTATAATGAATTATGTTTCTTTTTCCTACTTAAAAGTGATCCTTTCACTGTCATAATTTGAGTTCTAGTCCCCAAGCAAAAGTTTCAGAAAATGCCTTCTGTTTAAACAGTCAAGTAAATGTCATTCATGTCCTCTTCCAGCTCTAAGAAGATGGGCTTCTTTTGAGGTCTCAAAGAATTGTAGAATATCTAAACATGGAAGAATTTTAAAGTTATTTGGTTAATCTCTTTGCTCATTAGGCAAACATTGTGGAGTCTCTACCATGTGTCAAGCACATACTAGGTACTAAGGAAATAAATGAACAAAGCAGTATAAAGACTACACTTCATTGGCAAAAGTAAAAGTTTACTAAAAAAAAAGTAAAAATTTTTTAGGGAAGAAAATTTTATTTTTAATTATATCCAACTTGTCAATTCGTTCTTTCATGAATCATGCCTTTGGTGCTGTATCTAAAAAGTCATCAACTTAAGACCATCTTGATTTTCTCCTGTGTTATCTTCTAGGAATTTTATAGTTTTGTGTTTTACATTTAGGTCAGTGATCTATTTTGAGTTAGTTTTTGTGAAAGGTGCATGGTCTGTGCCTACATTCATGTTTTTGCATGTACAGTTTGTTACAGCACCATTAATGGAAAAGACTGTCTTTGCTCCATTGTATTGCCTTTATTCCTTCATCAAGGATCAGTTAGTTGGTTCTGTTTTTCTTGGTCCTGTCTCTAGATGGTCTATTCTTTTCCATTGATCTATTTCTGTATCTCCATTGATCTTTTGCCAGTACCACACTGTCTTGATTATTGTGACTTTATAGTTAGTCTTGAAGTCGGTGGTGTCAGTCCTCCAACTTTGTTCTTGTCCTCAGTGTTGTGTTGGCTAGTCTGTATTGTTTGTCTTTCCACGTAAACTTTAGAGTTAGTTTCTTAATATCCAGATAAGAACTTGCTGAGAATTTGACTGGGTTTGCTTTAACTGTATAGATCAGGTTAGCAAGAATTCACCTCTAGACAATTTTTGAGTTTTCTTGTACATGAATATGTACGTAGTTCTTCTTTGATTTCATTTATCAAAATTTTGTAGTTTTCCTCATATAGATCTTGTATACATTTTGTTAGATTTATACTAAGTATTTTTATTTTGGATGGTGCCAATGTGATGGTGTATTTTGAATTTCATGTTTAACTTGTTTATTGCTGATTTAGGAAAACAATTGACTTTTGTGTATTAACATTATATTCTGCAACATTGCTGTAATCGTTTATTAGTTCTAGCAGCTTTTTGTCATTTGTTTTGAATTTCTGCATGGATTATCAAGCTGTCTGTAAACAAAAGTTTTATTTTTTTTCCCCAATCTGCATATGTTTTATTTCCCTTTCTTGTCTTATTGTATTAGCTAGGATTTCCAGTGTGATCTTAAAAAACAATGATGTGAGGAGACATCCTTGCCTTATAACTGATCTTAGTGGTAATGCTCAAGTTTTTCACCATTAAGTATGATGTTTGCTGTAGACTTTTCATATCTTCATTAACAAGTTCTAGAACTTCTCCTCTGTTCCTGATTTATATGAGTAGATAATAGGTTTTGTCAAATGCATTTTCTGCATGTATTTATATAATCTTATGACTTTTCTTCTCTAGCCTATTGTTGTAATGGGTTACATTAAATGATTTTCAAGTGTTGAACTGGTCTTGCATACCTGGAATAAATACCACTTGGTCGTTGTGTATAATTCTTTCTATTTACTGTTAGACTCGGTTCACTGATATCTTTTGGAGGAATTTTGCATCTGTGTTCCTGAAAGATATTGGTTTGTATTTTCTTGTAATGGCTTGTCTGCTTTGGTATTAAGGTAATGCTGGTCTCATGGAACGTATTAGGAAATATATCCTCTGCTCCTGTCTTCTGAAAGAGATTGTAGAGAATAGGTGTAGTTTTTTTTCCTTTATTAAATGTTTGGTAAAATTCACCAGTGAACCCATCTGAGTCTGGTGCTTTCTGTTTTGGAAGGTTATTAGTTATTGATTCAGTTTCTTTAATAGGTATCAGTCTGTTTAGATAGTCTGTTTCTTTGTGTGTTTTTTGGCAGATTGTGTCATTTGAGGAATTGGTCTGTTTCATCTAGGTGAACACAGGGTTGTTCTTAGTATTCCCTGATGATCCTTTTAATGTCCATGAGATCTGTAGTGATGTGCCCTCATTCACTTCTGATGTTAGTAATTCCTAATTATGCCAATTCTTTTATCCTTCTTTCTTTACCTCTATTTCATGGCAGTTAAGAAAAAGGAGACAAAAATGTACAAAGGAGATAGAGTCTTAAATTTAGATTTCCTTTTAGCAAACCACAGTCATTTCCTGTGTAATATTTTAGTAAACAAAAACTACATGGTGGTGATGAAGGTTTTAAAATAATAACCCTTAATGTGTATGAGAGCTTTGAGACCATCTCGGGGAGGCTTTTAGACCAAATAAGAGACAAACCCATTTGCTTTACAAAAGTTAATTAAAATATTATGGAGCATATGAGGCAGCATTAAAGAGTCTCTCTTCTAATGATTATTTAATTAGGTTAGATATCTTAGCTAGTATATGGCCTTTCAACAATGTGACTGACATTTAGAATTGGTTTGGTTAGAAGTAACAGGATGTTATGAAGATAACAGATTTTTTAAGTTAGTAGTGGATTAATATGTTCAGTTCAGTTCAGTCGCGTCCAACTCTTTGCAACCCCATGAATCACAACACTCCAGGCTTCCCTATCCATCACCAACTCCCGGAGTTCACTCAAACTCATGTCCATCGAGTCGGTGATGCCATCCAGCCATCTCATTCTCTGTCGTCCCCGTCTCCTCCCACCCGCAATCCCTCCTAGCATCAGACTCTTTTCCAGTGAGTCAACTCATCGCATGAGGTGGCCAAAGTATTGCAGTTTCAGCTTTAGCATCAGTCCTTCCAGTGAACACCCAGGACTGATCTCCTTTAGAATGGACTGGTTGGATCTCCTTGCAGTACAAGGGACTCTCAAGAGTCTTCTCCAGCACCACATTTCAAAAAGGCCTGTATAATAATGGAATCATGCTTGGATTTGATAATAAAATATTTTTACCTTAAAACATAGTACTGAAGAATAAAGCTAGAAAGCCTGAGTTCATTCTAAAACTAACTGAATGTAGAAAATAGGAAACCAAAACTTTCACTGAAGAACAATTTTTCATTGAAGGCTGTTGATGTGTCAAAAAAAAGTCAAGTTCACATGTTTAATAGTGAAATAAAATCATTTTTTGACATATGTAGGAGATATTTCCTTCATATTCATATTCTGCATTGTAGGAATTCATGGGCTACCAGAAGAACCTGGTAAATAAGAGAGTTTAAAACTTTAAATTATGTAAGTGAAAACATTAGCGTTTAGTTCACTATATTATATTGTGTACTGACTGTCTTTCCCATCCTAATTCCCCACTTATCTGTGGGTTCTTAACTTTTTCTCCCAAATAAACTGCTTGTCTCAGGGATCTACTTTTGTCAGGAGCCCAAATGAGGATAAGCTATCATTTTCCTCTAAAATTTCCTTTATTTTGACATAACTGCTTGCATCCTCATGGTATCATATTACGTGTATTCGTTGTTTCCTATGTGCGCTTCCCAGGCAACTCAGTGGTCAAGAATCTGCCTGCTGATGCAGGTTCACTCCCTGGGTCGGGAGTATCCCCTGGAGAAGGAAATGGCAACCCACTCCAGTATTCTTGCCTAGGAAATCCCTTGGACACAGGAGCCTGGTGGGCTACAGCCTGTGGGGTCACAAAGAGTTGGACATGGTTGAGTGACTAAACAACAGTTGTTACCTATACACTAATTCTTGGGCTTGATTAGATTGAAATCACGTTCAGTTTTAGGGGATTAACATTACTTCATAAGTGGTGCTTTTTATTTCCTATTGCATTCTTTCAAGATACATTAGAATATAGTTAATGCTGCTGCTGCTGCTGCTGTTAAGTCGCTTCAGTCGTGTCCGACTCTGTGCGACCCCATAGATGGCTGCTGTATGCTAAATATGAGAGTTGTTGTGAGGGGGAATCCTAAGAGTTCGCACCACAGGGAAAATACATATTTTTAAAATTTTGTTTCTACATGAGATCATGGATGTTTATTAAACTTAACTGTGCTATGGTAAGGCAATGGCAAGCCACTCCAGTACTCTTGCCTAGAAAATCCCATGGACGGAGGAGCCTGGTAGGCTGCAGTCCATGGGGTCGCTACGAGTCAGACATGACTGAGCGACTTCAGTTTCACTTTTCCCTTTCACACATTGTAGAAGGAAATGGCAACCCACTCCAGTGTTCTTGCCTGGAGAATCCCAGGGACGGGGGAGCCTGGTGGGCTTCCGTCTATGGGGTCACACAGAGTCGGACACGACTGAAGTGACTTAGCAGCGGCAGCAGTGCTAATCATTTCATGAGTGTATACATTCAGTGATTACGCCTTACACTTATACGGTGCTGTGTCAATTATATCCCAAGAAAACAGGTAGAAAAAAGCAGTACATGGTTGTCCCACTTGTAGAGATGTTAAGATTGTTCAGTAACAGTGTCGATGCAGTTGTTTCACATTAAGATTAATTCAAAGCTTCTGGATAGCCTAGGCAAAACGGGACTACGACTTACTGTATATAATACTCATTGCTCAGTGCCCAGCAGTTATCTAGGCTTCCTTGATGGCTAAGACAGTAAAGAATCCACCTGCAATGCAAGAGACATGGGTTTGATCCCTGGGTCAAGAAGATCCCCTGGAGAAGGGAATTGCTACCCACTCCAGTATTCTTGCTTGGAGGATTCCATGGACAGAGGAGCCTGCAGGGCTACAGTCCATGGGGTGGCAAGGAGTCAGACACGACTTTACAACTAACACTTTTTTTTTGGCAGGAATTATGTGACTCTTAAAATACTTGAGAGAAAATGTTCTCTTTCTCTTTTTAAATATGAAAGTGAAATTGTTAAGTTTGATCTTGCCAGATATAATATAAATATCAATATAGTGTTATTCACATCGCTTTCCCCAGTGCCTCGGACAATACCTAGCATGTAATAAATGACTCAGTGAAACATTTGTGAATTGAATGAGTGACCTAACAAAAGAATGTTTGGACCACATGTTTGTAGACTCTCTTATGGGCATGTTCTTTCATAAGACATCCTGGCGAAGAGTTACAGTTTAGCAAAAGGAGGGCAGTCATAATTTTCTCTGGGCATATATGTATGAATATTTGTTCTGGACTGTTACCTGCCAGATCCCATGCTAGATACTAATTGGGAGACGGTGATGAATGGAACATTCTCCTACACATTTCCCCCTGGTCCCAGAGGGTATACAGAAAAGGAAGAAAACAATTCTCATCTTGAATTTTCTTCCAGTTCCTATGCTCTGTTAGTACTTCCATTTCTGGAAATCTGGGTTTTAGAGAGGTGGTGGTTTTATCAAAAAATCCTTTCCACACAATGATAAGCTCATTCT
The DNA here is from genome assembly GCF_049115385.1 of Moschus berezovskii. NCBI lineage: Eukaryota > Metazoa > Chordata > Mammalia > Artiodactyla > Moschidae > Moschus > Moschus berezovskii. Next base: position 72,483,207 of record NC_142466.1, on the reverse strand, counting down.
CAGTCCTGAAGAGTTTTTTGTAATAAGAGTATTCTTCTCTGAAGGTCAGAGAAGTGCATTGTCTTTTCCAGGTAAATTGATTTATCCATTTTTAGGATACAGTGAAGAACAAAACACAGATGACATCAATTTTTAATGGAAATTCTTGCATGATAAAATAACTAATATGTAAGAAAAAGTATGAATTATAGCATTTTTTTCTTTTTATTTTCTATGGTTGTTTTTACTGATAATTTTGTATTATTTATATTTGAATTCTTTGTTTTTGCATAGAATTTGTTTTCTGAAACATGTCTGCACCCACCATATTTTGAGTTATTTAATGAAGAAGGTTGTGATTGTTTTAATGTTTCTTTATAAAAGCGGATTGGTTCTGACTTGTCCAAAATGGGTTGCACTGATGTTATAGGAAGGTTGTATCTGAGCGAGTTAAGGGTTGTAGTAGCTTCCCAGTGCTATTCTATACTTAGTCCTGTTTTTCCCCTCTCTTTGAACTTGTGGTTCATTATAATGCTTCTGGGAATACTGACAGTGAGATGTGCCTTGATTGATACTCAGCTTCAAGGCTGTTACAGTGCCTGTCAGCCTCAGCTTATTTTCTCTGGGGACCTTTCATATCTCTTAGCTCCTGGCAGCTAACTGCAGACCTCTGTGTTTCTGCTGCCTGCCAGCTTAATGCAAAACCGAGAGTGAGAGCATTGGCCCCCAGGAGGAGAAGTACTCTGGTCCCATGGCATTGGGACTTCAGGTGGGAGGCTGATTTATCAATCTGGATCATAAATGGAAGGAACCTTGTGCCTGGTACATTACTTATTTCTTGCTATAGGAGACACACAGGTGTCCTAGGTAGTGCCAATAGTAAAGAATCGGCCTGCCAAAACAGGAGACTTAAGAGATGCAGGTTCAATCCCTGGTTCAAGAATATCCCCTGGAGGAGGAAATGGCAACCCATTCCAGTATTCTTGCCTTGAGAATCCCATTGACAGAGGAACCTGGCAGGCTACAGTCCATGGGGTCGCACAGAGTTGGATACGAATGAAGCGACTTCGCATGTGTAGGAGACACGTAGTTTGTGAAGGGCTTTGAGAATCTCCCAGCAGAAAGGTGGGTAAATGAAAGATTCAGCAAAAATACAATAAGCTGTTACTGCAGAATTCCTTGCACATGTAATGGCAGTTGAGAACAGTAATGCCATAGAGAAGATACATCCTCTACTGAAGCTTTTATTTTTTGTGTAGAAATCTATTCAAGCAGAACATACTTTTAAAAATTAATATCAATGTAGATTTCTAATGAGATTTTAGTTCCCCATTTCTCTAAAATTGGTAATTTGCATGTCAATACAAAATTCTCATGAATGAGCTTACTGTATTCATATTTGAGGGCCAAAAAACGTTGTACAGTATAAAATGAATTTACGTGCTTGTTTGCAGAGTCAAACTTTTATTCTCTAAGGCCATGGTACTTCAACTTTAATATGAACAGGAGTCACTTGGAGATCTTATAAAAATGGAGATTATGCTCCAGTAGGTGGGCTGGGGCCTGCATTTCTCCCCAGCTCTTCTGTGATGCCACTGCTGCTGGTTCAGGGACCACTGTTTGAATGCAAAGTTTGAAGTCTTTGGGCTATAAGACAAACTCACTCACTGGAAATACTTTCTGTTTTCTAAACTCATTTACTAAAATATTCTAATAAAACACAGTAAGGCCGAGGAAATGCTTTTCTGACTGTAAATCTTGCCAACAGAAATAATATTTAATAACCTTTTCTGCCTGGTATTAAACTGTATTACTTTCTGGTCCTGAAAGTCCCAAATCATTTATTTTCATAACTGAATTAACAGCCTTAAAATGGAACAATACAAGACACTGGATTTTTATCCACTGTTGTAGCATAGCTATTTGTAAGTGTGAGCATTCTCTGTGCTGAAGTGTCTGGAAGTCATGCCAGGGAATAGCTGAGGGAACTGGAAGAAGGTATGACTAGGGATTTGTGACAGCGCAAAGACAGCAATAGCGAGAGGTTTCTGTAGTGAATAGAAAGATCACTTCTGAGTGTCCTTCTAAATCTGAGTGTGTGTATCATCACCTGCTGTTGTGCTTTTCGTCATTACATTATTAAAAACAAATTTTAGAATAGACTTATTTGATAACCTTGTTTTCCTGCAACATGTTAAAAATATTTATTGACTATTCCCATTTGTGAACCCCTTTTCCTTGGTTCTCACTTCTAACACCCTACCTCTAAATTCTCAGTTTATTACCACAATCTGCCCATTCATTCACTTAGTACATATACGAGTAATCATTATGTACTGGTAGGTACTGTAGTAGGTGATGTGTGGGGTACAGAATGGAATAAGGGACAACCTCTACTTTCAAGGTATTGAAAGTCTTCTACAGGAGGTAAGGTAGGACAAATAATCTGTGTGGAAAATTAATATGTTAACAACCTAAGAAAGTGCTCTGGAGCTTCAGAGGAGAGAGAAATTAATTACTCTTGTCTGGGATCATCAGGAAAGCCTTCATAGGAAAGATAACATTTGAACTGGGTCTTGAAAACTAAATGCTTTCCTAGCTGTTTCAAGCAGAGGAAACTACATGTGCCAAGCATGGAAGCAAGAGACTAAGATGTCACATTTTAGGAACTGCAAATACTGAAGACCCCTTGCATTCTTGGATTTGTAACTTAGAGGATTTGGACCATTTGTGAATGATCCTTGAGCAGTCATATATTTTTCTAAGTTATTGATTTTACTGATTTTATCCCCTTCCTAAGAACCCAGTGTTTCAAGTCAATGCCTAAGGCTAGTGATTGGTTTAGCTTAGCATTCATATCTTGGTCCATCTTTATTTTTCCCTATTCATCTCTCATTCCACTCTCATTTTACCGCATGTTATTATGGGAGGACATTATTAATGCTTATTAATAATTTAGGATTTGTGAAGAGATAGTTACAGTTGCTCCCAGTTACCAAGAGTCTACTGCAAATAGGCTGACCATATATAATATATAATTTATTGTTCAAACTGGGACCCTTCTGAAAGAGAGTGGTGCTATTAATAATATTCCAGGGCAAAAAGCATATACTGGATTTGTCTCAAGCAACCTAGAGTATATGACCAACTAGAATGTATGGTCACTGTTAACTGTATTTCATGTTACTTGGAGTATAGAATATGAATGGGAAGCAGTATGATGTGATTTGGGAATGCTAGTGTGGGTACTTTGTGAATGGTCCTAAATGCAAGCTAAGGAGTTAGGCTTTTATGCTGTAGACAGTGAAAAACCATTGGAGTTTTTTTTTTTAGGGACAGAGGAATCTATATATGCAAAGCAGAATTCAAAAAGATTAGTCTGGACTCTGTGGGTAGGTTGGAATGAATGGAGATACTGATGCAGGAAGTGTCATTTAAGGCTCTTTTCCAATGGTAACCACTCAAGTGGTCTTAACGTACTAGGAAAATGTATTTCTTTATTTAAAAAATTATGCTGAGAATTTTAATAATTCACTTCCAACACTTGTTATTATTGATGCTAGTTGTACTTCTAAAGAAGATCCTGTTGGGTTGACATCTTGTTCAGTTAAATGTTTTTTTCGAAAGAGGAATTGCATTCGGGCTTAGCAGTAAGTGCCAGAGAATTTTATATGTGTTAGTATTATAGCATGTTTACATGTTAACACTGTAACAGTAAGTTTGACCTCACACTGAGAGAAGGTAAATAATAAATCTTCCCAAGATTTATTTCTAAAATACTTTTTTTTTAAATCATGTAACTAACTTTTCTTTTTTGTTGTATCTTTTATTAAAATTGATATCTAATCTAGAGAGAATTTTAATTTTGCAGTAACTCCCATTTCCCTAACCTACATTTTTCCTTTTTCTATGCTTGCAGTGCAGGTTGGGCTTTGTGGGGGGTAGGCATTTTCTGCCAGGAAAACCAGACAAAGCAATATGGAAGAAGGAATTAATCTTTGAAGGATTGATTATGCAATAATGGAAAAGAGAAAAGTAACTGGCTACTGAGTGGCTTCAAAATTGCGGTGGAAATACAGCTAATTCTCTGGTTTCACCAGCCAGTTAGGTGGTCATAAAGGGTACAGAGACATTAAAGGAAAGACAAGCTTTTTAGTTCCCAGAGATATCTCAGTATTTAAAAACCATCTAATGAAGAAAATATTCTTTACTTGCTGAAGAAGAATCTCCTATTTATTAATTAAAAAAATTTTTATACAGTTTGAGAGGTTACTTTCCATTTGCAGTTACTGCAAAATACTGGCTGTGTTTCCTGTGTTGTACAATATATCCTTGAACTTGCTTAAGCTTGAGCTTACAACCAATATAAGATGATTGGCAATGCTTCTTCATTTTCTTGGCAAGAAAATGAGCTAATGAACTGGAGAGAATGACCAATTTGTAAAATATTTCAGAAATTTGTGTATGCATATTTACATATGTTGTAGTATTTCATCATTAGAGACTAAATTCTCCAGGACTATTAAGATCTATTGAAGATTTCTATGTAGACTTTTGTTGTTTCTTTAAGAAAAAATTAAAAGTTAACTTCAAGTGTCAGTCAGTTCAGTCGCTCAGTCGTTTCCGACTCTTTGCGACCCCAGGAATCACAGCATGCCAGGCCTCCCTGTCTATCACCAACTCCCGGAGTTCACTCAAACTCATGTTCATCGAGTCCAAGTGTAAATTTTAAAAAATGATTTCCCTCCTTCCTTCCTGGTTTAGAGCTACTTGTCTATATTTTACTTAAGCACTATAGCATTTGACACATAAAGATGTTTCCCGAGGAGAATCTTGTTTCTGCCCATGGCTGACATGAAAAGAAACAATTTGTCAGACTAGTGGCGCTTGCTAACAATTCAGATAAACAACCTGTCTTTCCCTTCCTGCTGCTGCTGCTGCTAAGTCGCTTCAGTCATGCCTGACTCTGTGCGACCCCATAGACGGCAGCCGACCAGGCTCCACCGTCCCTGGGATTCTCCAGGCAAGAACACTGGAGTGGGTTGCCATTTCCTTCTCCAACTGTGTATTAATAGAAATGTTAATGATAAATTGCCTCCTTTACACCCTACAGTGAGGAGAGATTACTGGGTCAGAGACAGTGTTCTTGCTTTGGGCCGCCTTAATCATGGCTGTTAGCGGAATCTGTCTTAGCAGTTGCATGCCCATTGGCACTATGCTTCTTATGTAATAGTTATCTATTTAATACAGCCAAATTGATTGTGCCTAATTATGGTCACTGTCTAGCTTGTAAAAAACCAATTAAGTTTAGAATATGCTTCTCTGTAAACATGTATGTTGATAGGCAGTGACTAACTCTTCAAAAATGGGCTTCCTTGGCTTATACAGCTGACGATCATGATCATATCTGTGTGACTCACTTTTTTCTCCACTCCATACCACCACCACTAGTGTGAGAGCTCTTGAGATAGAGCATGCATATTCTGCCTTATGCTTTTGTGCCCTCAGTACCTAGCAGACACTGTCAGTGACTGTTGAGTTATTTAATGACTTGACTTTGATAATGACCAGCTTTGTTGCTTTATATTTTTATGTGATCTTGAATTTTTTTCAACATACAGTCCATTCTAAAATCTTGCTGTATCAATACTGTTGTTAGAAACAAGACAACAGACCCAAAGTAGAGTTATTTATGCTAAGCTCCACATCACCAAACCATGGCTTCACTTAATTACAGTTGAGGCTCTTCCAGAAATGAACTCTAAAACCAGTCAATCAGGAGTCACCTGATTAGCAATCGTTAGGTGATCTGCTAGATAGACCCACTGCTGCTGCTGCTGCTAAGTCACTTCAGTCGTGTCCGACTCTGTGTGACCCCATAGACGGAAGCCCACCAGGCTCCCCCGTCCCTGGGATTCTGCAGGCAAGAACACTGGAGTGGGTTGCCATTTCCTTCTCCAATGTGTGAAAGTGAAAAGTGAAAGTGAATTCACTCAGTCGTGTCTGAATAGTAGCGACCCCATGGACTGCAGCCCACCAGGCTCCTCTGTCCATGCGATTTTCTAGGCAAGAGTACTGGAGTGGCTTGCCATTGCCTTCTCCGTGTATAGTCACTACCATCCTCTAAAGGAAAGTAAATTTGCAATAACCAACCAACTTTTTTTTCCTTTGTCTGGTATAATGTCCTTGTTCCTTCTCCCCTCTACCTGTAAAAGTCTTTAATTTTGTGCAGCTCCTTGAAGCTCTTTTCTCTCTGCTAGATTGGATGCTGTGTGATTCAAATTTATTTCTGCTCAAATAAACCCTTAAACCAGAGAAGGCAATGGCACACCACTCCAGTACTCTTGCCTGGAAAATCCCATGGACGGAGGAGCCTGGTGGGCTGCAGTCCATGGGGTCGCTAAGAGTCAGACACGACAGAGCAACTTCACTTTCACTTTTCACGTCCATGCTTTGGAGAAGGAAGTGGCAACCCACTCCAGTGTTCTTGCCTGGAGAATCCCAGGGACGGGGGAGCCTGGTGAGCTGCCGTCTCTGGGGTTGCATAGAGTCGGACACTACTGCAGCGACTTACCAGCAGCAGCAGCAAACCCTTAAACATTTTAATGTGCCTCAGTTTATCTTCAAAAAGTTTATATAGTTGTCTAGAGCTAGTCATAAACTGATGTGGGAAAAGATTTGTTAATTGTGGTATGGGTAGTAAGTAATGACTAGTGAGGGAAACCTGCGTTTTCCAGTTGATTTTCAAAGTATTGAAAATAGTGAAATTTGTATGTAAGTAAAATATTCGGGGATTTTAAATTATCTAACTTGCTTTCAGGAGAGTATAATTTATTGGTTGCTAACAGAAATAACGTCAGCTATTGACTACTGGTATGGTAACCTGAAAATAAGACTAATATTATTCTCAGGCTTTTTCTAAGTAAAGAATGAATTTATAGAAATATTTCAAATAATTACAGGCTTATTTAGCTACATCAATATGTGCCTTTATATTACTTAGAAATTGAGTTGTTGGTGAATTATAAACTTTTTAATTGTAACTGTTGTGAGTACCAAAAGCGTCCGTGAAATGAGTGGGCAGACGAATGTCTTTGGTACCTTGATCAGGGTCTAATGTTAGTTATCATTTGATAAAGAGCAGTGGTTCAGTGAATGGATTTCCACACATAAACAGGATTGAACCAAAAACTGTCCAGATATCAAATGGAAGCAATTTAAATATCCATTGACAGAGGAATGGATGAAGATGTGGTACATGTATACAGTGGAATATTACTCAGCCATGAAAAAGAATGAAGCAATGCCAATTGCAGCAACATGGATGGATGTAGAGATTGTCACACTAAGTAAAATAAGTCAGACAGAGAAAGATGAAGATCATATGATATCGCGTATATGTGAAACCTTAAATTGTACAAATGAAACTTATTTACAAAACAGAAATAGAGTCACAGATGTAGAAAACAAACTTATGGTTACCAGAAGGGCGGGGGAAGATAATTGGGAGATTTACATACTACTATATGTAAAATAGATAACTAAAGGAATTTCCTGGTGGTTAGGATGCTCCACTTCCACTGCAGGGGACATGGGTTTGATCTCTGATCAGGAAACAAAGAATCCCACATGCCACACTGCATGGCCAAAAAAAACAAAAAAGAATTGGAAAAAAAAAGATAACAAATAACTACCTAATGAATAGTACAGGGAACTCTACTCAATACTCTGTAATGGCTTATATGGAAAAAGAATCTAAAACAGGGAAAGACTAGAGATCTCTTCAAGAAAATTGGAGATATTAAGGTAATAGTTCATGCAAGGATGGGCATGGTAAAGAGAAATGTTAAGAACCTAACAGAAGCTGAAGAGATTAAGAAAAAGTGATAAGAATACACAGAAGAATTATGCAAAAAAGGTCTTAATGATAACCATGATGGTGTGGACACTCACCTCGAGCCAGACATCCTGGAATATGAAATCAAGTGGGTCTTAGGAAGCATTACCATGAACAAAGCTAGTGGAGGTGATGGAATTTCAGCTGAGCTATTTCAGATCCTAAAAGATGATGCTGTTAAAGTGTTACCCTCAGTATGTCAGCAAATTTGGAAAACTCAGCAGTGGCCACAGGACTGGAAAAGGTCAGTTTACATTCCAATGATGAAGAATGTTCAGACTACCACACAAGTGCACTCATTTCACATGCTAGCGAGGTTATGCTCAAGATCCTTCAAGCTAGGCTTTAGCAGTACGTGAACCAAGAACTTCCAGATCTACAAGCTGATTTCGAGGAGGCAGAGGAACCAGAAATCAAATTGCCAACAATTCATTGGATCATGGAGAAAGCAAAGAAGTTCCAGAAAAATATCTCCGTATGCCTCATTGACTGTTCTAAAGTCTTTGACTGGGTGGATCACACGAAACTGTGGGAAATTCTTACAGAGATGGAAATACCAGACCACCTTCCCTGCCTCCTGAGAAACCTGTATGCAGGTCAAGAAGCAATAGTTAGAACCAGACATGGAACAATAGACTGGTTGAAAATTGGGAAAGGAGTATGTCAAGGCTATGTATTGTCAACCCTGCTTATTTAACTTATATGCAGAGTGCTGCTGCTAGTACATCATGCAAAATGCTAGGCTGGATGAAGCTTAAGCTGGATTTAAGACTGTCGGGAGGATTATAATCAACCTCAGATATACAGATGATACCACTCTAAAGGCAGAAAGTGAAGGGGAACTAAAGGGCCTCTTGATGAGAGTGAAAGAAAAGAGTGAAAAAGCTGGTTTAAAACTCAACATTCAGAAAACTAAGGTTGTTGCATCTAGTCCCGTCATTTCATGACAAATAGATGGGGGAAAAATGAAAGCAGTGACAGATTTTATTTTTGGGGGCTCCAAAATCATTGCGGATGGTGACTGCAGGCATGAAATTAAAAGACACTTTCTCCTTGGAAAGAAAACTATGACAAACCTAGACAGTATATTAAAAAACAGAGACATCATTTTGCCAACAAAGTTCCATATAGTCAAAACTATGGTTTTTCCAGTAGTTATGTATGGTTGTAAGAGTTGGACCATAAAGAAGACAGAGTGCCGAAGAATTGATGCTTTCAAATTGTGGTGCTGGAGAAGATTCCCGAGAGTCCCTTGTTCTGCAAGGAGATCAAACTGGTTAATCCTAAATGAAATCAGTCCTAACTATTCATTGGAAGGACTGATGCACGTCAACATGCACAGTGCTGTTTGTACTTTTGGGCCGTATGTAATGTTTTAAACTTTTTCTTACAGCTTGCTGCCAAAGTAGATGTGTGTCTTTGAAATCAAATACTCAACTTCTCCCTTTATCCTCTATGCTGATTTTTGTATGTATTCATTCCTTGGTTGAGTTTATTTTTCATGGACTTGTTCACCAATCCCACCAAATATGATGCTGAAACATCTCTCTTTCACTCATTGTATATTATCAAATTACTTATTGCATTTGAGACCATACATGATTTATTTGATTTTGACTTTGTTACTTAATGCCTGTTTCTCCATTAGAAATAAACTTTCTGAGTGCAGAAACAAAGATAAAAACACATAGTGTATTAAAGATGGAACCTAAAAATAAAATACACTAAACATTACTTTTTAAATAATACAACTTTTTAAAATAAGTAAGCAGTTGTTAGTTTATTTATTTATTTTTTTTTTATTTTTACAATATGTTTTTTATTTTAAAATTTAAGAGTAAACATTAAAAAACGGTTTCCCTGGTTTTGTTTTGCCAGGTGGTTGACATTCTTGCCTTGGTTTTATTTATTTTATTTATTTTTTTCTTATTTATTTTTTTAAATTAACTAATTTATTTTTTATTGGAGGCAAATTATTTTACAATATTATATTGGTTGGTTTTGCCATACATTGACATGAATTCGCCCTGGGTGTACATAAGTTCCCCCTCCTGAACCCCCCTCCCACCTCCCTCTTCCCTTTATCCTCCCTCTGTGTCGTCCCTGCACGCCAGCCCTGAGCATCCTATAACATGCATCGACCCTGAACTGGTGATTTGTTTCACATATGACAACATACATGTTTCAATGCCATTCTCCCAAATCATCCCACCCTCACCCTCTCCCACAGAGTCCCAAAGACTGTTCTATACATCTGTGTCTCTTTTGCTGTCTCGTATACAGGGTTATCATTAGCATCTTTCTAAATTCCATATATATGCGTTAGTATACTGTATTGGTGTTTTTCTTTCTGGCTTACTTCACTCTGTATAATAGGCTCCAGTTTCATCCACCTCATTAGAACTGATTCAAATGTATTCTTTTTAATGGCTGAATAATACTGCATTGTGTATATGTACCAAAGCTTTCTTATCCATTCGTCTGCAGATGGACATCTAGGTTGCTTCCATGTCCTGGCTATTATAAACAGTGCTGCAATGAACATTAGAGTACATGTGTCTCTTTCAATTCTGGTTTCCTCGGTGTGTATGCCCAGGAGTGCGATTGCTGGATCATATGGCAGTTCTATTTCCAGTTTTTTGAGGAATCTCCACACTGTTCTCCATAGTGGCTGTACTAGTTTGCATTCCCACCAGCAGTGTAAGAGGGTTCCCTTTTCTCCACATCCTCTCCAGCATTTATTGCATGTAGACTTTTGGATAGCAGCCATTCTGACTGGTGTGAAATGGTATCTCATTGTGGTTTTGATTTGCATCTCTCTGATTATGAGGGATGTTGAGCATTTTTTCATGTGTTTGTTAGCCATCTTTATGTCTTCTTTGGAGAAATGTCTGTTTAGTTCTTTGGCCCTTTTTTTTTTTTTTTTGCTTTTTATTTTTTATTTATTTATTTATTTTTAGGTAATTATTTTTTATTGGAGGCAAATTATTTTACAATATTATATTGGTTGGTTTTGCCATACATTGATATGAATTTGCCCCGGGTTTACATAAGTTCCCCCTCCTGAACCCCCCTCCCACCTCCCTCCTCCCTTTATCCTCCCTCTGGATCACCCCCGCATGCCAGCCCCGAGCATCCTATAACATGCATTGACCCTGAACTAGTGATTCGTTTCACATATGACAACATACGTATTTCAATGCCATTCTCCCAAATCATCCCACCCTCACCCTCTCCCATAGAGTCCCAAAGACTGTTCTATACATCTGTGTCTCTTTTGCTGCTGGGAAAACTGGTCAGCCACTTGTAAAAGAATGAAACTAGAACACTTCCTAACACCATACACCAAAATAAACTCAAAATGGATTAGAGAGCTAAATGTAAGACCAGAAACTATAAAGCTCCTAGAGGAGAACGTAGGCAAAACACTCTCCGACATAAATCACAGCAGGATCCTCCATGACCCACCTCCCAGAATATTGGAAATAAAAGCAAAAATAAACAAATGGGACCTAATTAAAATCAAAAGCTTCTGCACAGCAAAGGAAACTATAAGTAAGGTGAAAAGACAGCCTTCAGAATGGGAGAAAATAGTAGCAAATGAAGCAACTGATAAAGGATTAATCTCCAAATTATACAAGCAACTCCTGCAGCTCAATTCCAGAAAAATAAAGGACCCAATCAAAAAATGGGCCAAAGAACTAAACAGACATTTCTCCAAAGGAGACATAAAGATGGCTAACAAACACATGAAAAAATGCTCAACATCCCTCATAATCAGAGAGATGCAAATCAAAACCACAATGAGATACCATTTCACACCAGTCAGAATGGCTGCTATCCAAAAGTCTACATGCAATAAATGCTGGAGAGGATGTGGAGAGAAAGGAACCCTCTTACACTGTTGGTGGCAATGCAAACTAGTACAGCCACTATGGAGAACAGTGTGGAGATTCCTCAAAAAATTGGAAATAGAACTGCCATATGATCCAGCAATCGCACTCCTGGGCATACACACCGAGGAAACCAGAATTGAAAGAGACACGTGTCCTCCAATGTTCATTGCAGCACTGTTTATAATAGCCAGGACATGGAAGCAACCTAGATGTCCATCTGCAGATGAATGGATAAGAAAGCTTTGGTACATATACACAATGGAGTATTATTCAGCCATTAAAAAGAATACATTTGAATCAGTTCTAATGAGGTGGATGAAACTGGAGCCTATTATACAGAGTGAAGTAAGCCAGAAAGAAAAACACCAATACAGTTGTTAGTTTAAAATCATGCCTTTTCTTTGTTTTGTAGATGGCAATCTGAAATTTTCTTTGAATTTAGTGTCTTAGACACGTTAAAGTGGACACGCTTATTTTACCTACTCTTACTCTCTTCTTTATAGCCTCTCACCTTCACATTGTTACCACCTGCATGTGAAGACCAGGCAGGAAGGGCTTTTGGTTAACAATTTGAAAGTCTGTCTTGAATTATTCTTTTCAGTACTTTGTTCTATCTTAGAAGCATGGTGGGTTAGAATCAGCAAACTTAGCCTTGGTTTTATATTCTTTCAAGACTGTTAATAATCTGGCAAATTTTTTTTAGTGGCAGCAGAGATAAAGTTGTTGAGAATATTAATTTAAAAGAGTGAGTACATTTTTAATTTTGAAAATTGTTTAGAAACAGTTTCTTTTATGTATTTAGAAAGAAGTATCAGAAATCTGTTGAACCCCTTTTCCAGACTTAGAGAAGTTGTACTGCTCCTTTTTCAGTGATCCCGTGAAGAGTTAGAGTAGATAATAAAGATTAAAACCAACTGGTAATTTTGTAACTAGTGGAACCAACTTAGTTTGTAAATTTTCTTTTTAGACTTTTAGCATCATTTGCCTTTTGTAGAAACATTTATTAATTTCACGTTTTTTAAATTTCCAGGTAACTTGGGTTTTTACTCCTGTAACAGCTGAAATAACAAGTCTTGATACAGAGAATATAGATGACATTTTAAGTAAGTACCTTCATATTTTTTAAGTATACTTTCTTTACTATTAAGAATTAGTTTATATGCAAAAACAAAATAAAATCTCAATTACCTAAAACAGTTGAGGAGCCAGCATTCTGATTAATTCCATGGTGTCTGTGTGTGTGTGTGTGTGTGTGCATATGTATTTAAGCACTTTTCATTTTAGTTTTTAGTAAAATGTCTTAAAAAAGTCTGCTTTCCTGTGTTACAGGTAAACTTTTAGTCTTGTTTTGTTTCTTTGCCTTGTCATAAATACCACTCTTAGAGTGTTTTGTTGCTTAAAGACCAGCAGTTTCCACTGTGCAGTATTCTGTTAATGACCTTAGGACACAGTCTACAATTTTTTTGTATGTGTGTCTTTTTAGCTTTTAACTATATCACGTACTCTGATCTCTTTTTTTGTCATCGATCCATTAAGTTTAGTAATTATTTTCACTTGTTTGTTGACAGTGTGATTGTAGATTCAGTTAATTTGGAGGAAGACATTTCTTCTTGTTTTTAAAAGAAGTAGAGGGAAGGTAAAGATGTGGTTAATAGGAAAATCACAACTTAGGAGATTTAAGAAAATGTACTGGGGATAAATGATGTCTTTTTTTTTTTTAATATTTCATTTCACCTACTGGTTTGAGCAAAACTAAAAATAATGAGAGATAAAAGCGTTATTCATTGACCATCATATGTTGTCTTATGTCCTTGGAACTGGTTTTAAATGCTAGAAAGTCTATTCCCACATTGTGGGATTTCTTGGGAGAACTTTAGCCTGTATCAGTGTCACATGGAGGATTTATAATACCAGTATTGATAGACCTGCCCCCAGTTTCTGATAGAATTCGCTAGACCCAACCTAAGAATTTGCATTTCTACAAGTTCCAGTGTGATGCTGATGCTTCTGGTCCCAGGAATCACAGTTCAAGAACCACACTGCATTAGTGAATATGGATAAAAAGTGCTTTAAAGATATTAGATAAAAAAGGAAAAAGAGAATTGAAACTCACAAATCATCTTCACTCCTTTCATCTTTCACATTCTAGAATATCTTTGTGGGTATGATTTGTGTGGGTGTGTGCACACATGTGCATGCAGTTTACTGAGTACTGAGTTTTTGTTAGATTTAGGCAAAAGGAACAGATAGATATCTTTCTACTGTCTTCACATCTGGATATGCAAATAATACTGAGTTATATTTTGCAACAGAGAATAAATGTTAAACAGGTAGGAACCAGAAAAGGTACATCTTATGCAACACTGTTATTTGTAGATTACTTGTTGCTACTAGGTGGCATCTGAGTTTTAGAAATAGCTTAGTTATACAAGTCTCTTCTCTGAAATAGGATTTTATTGGTTGGCCAAAAAGTTTGTTTGGGTTTTTCGGTAACATGTTAAGGAAAAACCAAGTGAACTTTTTGGCCAGTCCAATATTTGCAGAGCTAGTTCTCAGTTATTCTTGAATATGGAAGGTCAAAAAATGGATTAATAAAATCCAGATCACTCCACTTCATTTTTTATGAGAGTAGGCTATTTAGTAGCCTACTTGCCTGATCTGAGCTTGATTCTCTGTTTATTTTATATTCATTCAGTGGAGGTATTAAGATATAGGATGTAGAGAAAAGGAATAGGGGCTCCCACAAATTATGTAAGACATTTTTGATGCTATGTACAGGTTTCTGAGTGAGAGATAACTTAATAGTTACTGTGTATTTTTAGTGAGCCTTTAAAATAGAAAAGGCTATGATGAAAACCATTATCTTGAATTATTTCATAATTATGTAGACACAAGTAACTTAGGTTGTTTGATTTTGTTTTTCAATTTCAGACAATGCTGATGTTGCTTTAGTAAATTTTTATGCTGATTGGTAAGTAATATCTTATTTTGGCGGGGAGGGGTACAGCATTAAGGGTTTTGGGGTTATTTTGGTTTTTGCTTTTAACTTTCTAGAGGTGATTTTTCTTTGCTAGAAAGGAGTAAGTAGGGAAACCTCTTTCTTCTGTGAGACAATACTCCATTAAAAAAATTAATAATTCAGGTTCATTCATTCACAGATGAAGCAACTTAATTTGGTGAGCATTTGTTTTAAGAGAGAAAATATACTGATTCCATCATCCCACATTTTAAAATAAAAGCAGGTTACAGAATAACTCAGAGTTCTGTCTTTGTCTCTCTCTGTCTCTCCATCTCGCTCACACATGCACACACACGCACATGTTGCAGTTCTCTATTTTTCCTTACTGAGGAAGTAGGGCAGTGTTTGGAGGTGAGGACGTGGGTGTGGCAGATTTAGAAGAAAAATAATGTTGATATTTTGTAACACATACCATCTACTACTACTTCTAGGAAGCCTTTACTCCTTTCCCTGTCTGAATCGGCTTCTGTCTTGTGTGTTCATATAGTTCCCTATGTCCCACATTCTTTTCTTACTACATTGTTTTGTCTTCAATCTCTGTGTTCCAGCAAACCAATTTTGAGGGCAGAGATAAAGTTTTTCTTAGTGTTCCCAGCATTGAGCACAAGGGCACAGTATATCGTAGATGTTAAAGAATGTGGCATGGGGATAGGAAGAGGGGCACTTCAGCTGGAGAGAAGTTTGAAACAACTCACATCATCCTTATTCCTGGACAGTCTGTATCTTATATGACCCTTTTAGGCTTACCACCTAGCAGGTGCCTCTACCCCTACTTCAGGCCACACATAGTCCTGCAGTTTACCTAGATATCTATTAACAGTCTTAGTTTATTTCCTCTGCTTTTGGTCTTTTATGTCTCCATTCTTTTCGCTACAGAGTAAGCCAGAGTAGTCTTTCCTAGAGTGCAAATTAGATTAGTTTACACCTCATCTTTAAAACCTTAAATGTTTTCCATTACTTTTAGGTAAGTCCCTTACCTTGGCCTGGAAGGCCCCTGGTGACCCGATTACTTCCTGCCTCTGCTGCTGTACCTCTTGCCTCTCTCCATTCCCACATTCTGCTCTGTTATGCTTCTGTAGTATTCTGTATTCTTTCATCACTGACCTTTAATCATGGTATATCTCTGTCTGAGTGGATCTCTCTCCTCTCACTCGTTTACTTCATTAAGTCTGAACCATCCTTCAAGTCTTAGATTAGATGCCACTTTCTCCAGGCCACCTTCCTACATCATACCCCTACCCCTACTCTCAAGTACAGTTAGGAACCCTTTCTATATCTGCTCATAACCCTGCATACTTAGCCAGTCGTTAACACTTGTATGCCACGGTTTAGTTGGTGCCTCCCTCCTATATCATTAACTTTGTGAAAAGTTACCATATCTATCTTTTTTTCAACATGAATCACCAAGCACTTTGCATGACAGTTGGCAGATAAGTGCATAGTAAATATTTACTGGATCAACAATGTATAGTATCCGTATTTAAAGAACTTCAGTAGAATGTTGAAGATATACAGAGAAAATACCATTTATAAAATGTACAACAGAAGATAGCAGTTTCCGAATTAAATTAGGATTGTCCAGATGTAACATTAGCCACAGAATGTGGTAGAAAATTATTGAATTCAGTCCACTTTAAAAGTAAACATCCAGAGGAATATTTTCCCATACTTACCTAACTAAATTGTGGCAGAGTTAAAACTGTTGGGTTGGCCAAAAAGTTCATTTGGGTTTTTCCATAAGATGGTGTGGAAAACCCAAATTAACTTTTTGGCCAACCCAGTAGAATGCAGTTACCTTGATGGAGGGGTTTTGTGTGTTGTAAGAAAGAGAAATAGAACATGCCACCAACCTTGTTGTGAAAAAGCAGATTGGAAATGTGGACTAACTGCAATTATTTGAGAAACATATTACCAAAGAATACTTGGAGTTGTACATAAATTAATGCTGTTTTATTCAATGGAAAAAAATGTGGATAACTTGACATAGGACTTAAACTTACACCGTGTGGCCTCAAAGTCAGGATTCTGAGTTCCCTCTGGGAGTTATGGATGTGGCACAGTTTAAGGAAGAATTCTCTAATAGCGTTGCCTAAAAATATACCTGAAAGGACAGTAAACCACAGTAGAACTTAATAATGCTGGTATGTGCCAGCTTCTTTACATATATTGTTTTTAATGCTCAGAACTACCCTCCAGGTAGGTATTATAATTTCCATTTTAGGTTGAGGAAATTGAGGCTCAGAAAGGTCATACGACTAGTAAGTGGTGGAACTGGGATTTAACCTCAAGTATGTCTGACTCTGAAGATTATTTTTTTTCCCACTAGGTTATACTAGTAAGTGTCCTTAAATTGTCCCCTCAAAGACTTTTGCCCCATTTGGTTGATTTGTAAAGGGTTGATTTCAAGTACTAGATACAGAGATTGGGTTCAGATGACTCTTAAGACCCTGTTAATAGATCTATTTGCTTTGGTTGTGTCACTTTTGTAAATATAACTTTATATTGCAATTGAAGTTTTATCTTCCCCTTTCACCTTTTGGTGTTACAACTGATCCTGTTTTAAACGTGAATCTGTGCATAAGTGCTTATTGAGCAGCAAACTGGACAATCCAGAAAGGAGCCCTTAATATCTCTCTTTTCTTGCCCTTAAGTCAGGATTCTTTACTAAGTTATATCCTAATTTCTTCAAGAAATCATCATGCAATCCTTACCCCTTGCCTCCCTGACCCTCTAGAACCCTATTTTAGCAAACTGTGGGAACCCAGAAACCTGTGACCCTAGCCTGTACAGTTCATGTACCCTAGCCTACCCATTTATTCATTTAACAGAAATCTACTGAAATGCTTATTAGAATATGTAGTCTCAGAATAAGACACAGTCCCTGATGTCCGCAGACCCCACCCACCTATCCCAGATGGGAGAGATTTAAGAATGCTAAAAGAGGAAAGAGCCACTTGAAAGCGAGAGATTGAAGATACAGATTGTGTCTCCTTGGTATTTTCTAGGACATCTTCTTAGGAAGTCAGGTGAGTGGGCTGGAAGAGTTACATACAAAGAGAAATACAGAGGAAATATAAAGTTTGTATCTTGTCATAGACTTTATATTTTTCTTAAATTATAATTAATATGTATGACCTAATTGTGCTTCCCTGGCTCAGAGAGTAAAGAATCTGTTTGCAGTGCAGGAGATGTGGGTTCTTTCCCTGGGTTGGGAAGATCCCCTGGGGAAGGGAATGGTTACTCACTCCAGTATTCTTGCCTAGAGAATTCCATGGACAGAGGAGCCTGGTGGGGTACAGTCCATGAGGTCGCAAAGAGGCAGACACGACTGAGTGACTAAAATTTTCTTTCTTTGACCTAATTACATGTGGATTAGAGTTCACAGGTTTCATTTAGGTACATTTCTTGAT
Source organism: Moschus berezovskii (assembly GCF_049115385.1). Classification (NCBI taxonomy): domain Eukaryota; kingdom Metazoa; phylum Chordata; class Mammalia; order Artiodactyla; family Moschidae; genus Moschus; species Moschus berezovskii. Next base: position 72,465,006 of record NC_142466.1, on the reverse strand, counting down.
GGAAAGGGCTCTGGAAGCAATAGTAGGAATTATAGTTGTCTTCTTGTTAATAAATGCTGTTGTTGTTAATAAATGCTCAATACCTTTTTCATATGAAAATGGCCATTCTAGCCCAGCTGCTTCTGTGCTGATTCTGATTCTTCTCTTTCTCATCAGGTGCCTTTAATGACTCAAAGAATATATTTGTAAAGTAGTTGGCTTGATCAAGGGGCAATCAGAATCAGAAGTCTCATGTTTCTAAAATATTGTCGGGTTTGTGGCCCCTTTTAAAAGTAAAGGCAGAGCAAAAAACTATAGGCAGAGGAAAGATGGACAGGAAGTCTCCTTTGAGAATTAAAAAATTTTGCTCCTGAACTTAGTATATTTAATAGCTTATACATACAAAAGCCTATTTGAATGAGAGGTAAATTTTGAGAGGAAACAGTTCAGTCTACACCATATGCCATTTTCATATTAACTTGCCTATGAGATTTGATTGAATTTGTCAGGTGAATCAGTCTAATATTTGCAATAAACTTATCATTTTAAAGACTTTGTAGTCTAAAAATATGTTCATTATTTAGAGAAACTAATTTCCTTTATAAATGCCTGACACTTAGTAATTACAGATCCAAGTAGATACATTTTAGAGGACTTATCTCACACTTGTTTAATTGCCTCTGTGAGAGATCCATCTTTAAATTATTTGTATAGTCTGAAATGGAATAGTCTTTGAATTTCAAATTGTTTTCATCTCCAGTGAATGACATCAGGAATCCTGAATTAACAGTGTGATTGTTAATTCTGTTTATTGTACATATAGTAAATACTAAATATAAACATAACAACAAAAATAAAATTTTATTGCTTCTACTTTTCAGTTTTAATTGGTATCCTTTTCTGTGCGTAGGTGTCGTTTCAGCCAGATGTTGCACCCAATTTTTGAGGAAGCTTCCAATGTCATTAAGGAAGAATACCCAAATGCAAATCAAGTAGTCTTTGCCAGAGTTGATTGTGATCAGCACTGTAAGTACCTCGTAGGAAGTCTGGAAGAAACTGTCCTGTCCCCACCTCTCCTAAACACACACACATATGCACACACTTCTTTTTTTAATGCTCTGTTTTAAGTAGAGAACAAGCCCAAAATACTCTTGATTTTGGTTAAAATATTAATATTTAATCTTTATGTATTGATACTTACAACACTACTTTCCATTTTGCCTGTGTGAAGGATTAAAAAAATTTTTTTTTTTCATTTAACTATAGTCGGGCAAGCATGCAGGTAGTAAATCACTGTGGTTTTCTACCAAAGCAAGTACCAAAATCAATAAATAAAATTGATATATAGGTTTAGGAAAGAAAATGATTTCTGTTAGTTTTAGAATCATGCAAAAATACCATTTGTATTCATTTCAAATAAAACAGACTCAGATTCCTGTGTGGTTTCTCTTATATAAAAGATTCTACTAAGATGTCTTTAACTGTCTTTGAGGTGTAATTTGCTCTAATTACTGATTAATGTTGAGAAACTTAGGTTAGTCCTACTTAGAACCCAACCTCTTGGATTTCATTTGTCTCACTGATGCTTTCTTTGTAAAATCCTTATAGTTTTCTGTATACAGAACATTCCCATTCTGCAAATTTCCTATCCTTTTTATTTCACCTGACAAGACTTTGTGTGTGTGTGTCCGTGCACATGTTTGTATACACTCACTTTTCACTTTGCTGATGAGGAAATGGAAATAAAAAGGTGACTTAACCAATGTCATATAGCTTACTGTCTAGTCAGGGCGGAATTCGAATCCAGATCTCCTGACCAAATGCCTTTCCAGACACATTTACTTCTTTTCCATTCAGTTCAACAAACAGTTTGGGGATTTTCTGGTAAAGCCCTGTGCTAGGCAGAAACAGCTGACAGCAAAGTATTTGAAAATCTCCTAAACCATGCCCCACATATCTGTCTGCTGAGGTTCATAACTATATAGGAGGAAGGGAGCAATAAAAGGTTGTGAGTGCAAGCATGGCCTGCTTTCCCACACTGCTTTTTGGATCTTTCCTCCCACCTTTCCCTGACAGAGAACATGAGGTTTTGTATGGGCTCTCATTTCAAAATTTTCTATTCTTTATGTATTTAATTAGACAATAGTCCCTACTTTGATTGAATTTGGATTATAAGATCTGAAATTCTGCTCTCAAACTTACAGTCATTAGAAAAATTAACTTGTTGAACAATACATATCATTAATTCTAACAGATTAGTGAACATAGATAAATCTAACATCATTGCTAGTAATCTTTATATGGGAGTAAATAGCCATAATTAAGTTTTTTTTTTAATCCACCAGAGACATCTACAGAATTAGTTTCTTACTAGTGAAAGTTATATCTGAGACATGGTGTGTTTTATTTTGTTTTTTTTTTTCCCTTCTGTGTAATTCTTCCCCGTTTTTTGACTGCGCTGGGTCTTCATTGCTTTACATGGCCTTTCTCTAGTTGGAGTAAGCGGAGGGATACTCTTCATTGCAGTTTGCAGGCTTCTCATTGCAATCGTTTCTGTTGGTGAGCACAGTCTAGGTGCCTGGGCTTTGGTCGCTGCAGCATGTGGGCTCAGTGGTTGCAGCTTGTGGGCCTCAGCAGTTGTGGTGTATAGGCTGTAGGGCGCATGGGCTTCAGTATTTGCAACACACAAGCTCGGGCCCAGTAGTTGCAGCTCACAGGCTTTGTTGCTCCACAGCATTTGGAATCTTCGCAGACCAGAAAAGAAACCTGTGTCCCCAGCAGTGGCAGGTGGATTCTTATCCACTGTGTCACCAGGGAAGCCCAATTCTTCCCTTTTTAAAGTGACACCATGAAATCCTTGTTAATGATTTGTTCATATTTTCCACACTCTCTTTAGAGATTGTACAATAGGCTGTACTTTGGGTAATCCCTCACATGCAGGTTGAATTGCAGAGGTTTTCATCTGGAAGGACCTTGAGAGTCCTGTAGTCTGGAGAAAAATGCCTGTTAGGCAGATTATTCTTTGGCAGGATTTGCCTTTTTTTTTAAAAGATTTATTGAAGTACAATTGACATATAGTAAACTGCACAAGCTTAAATTATAACAATTTAATATTTTGACACATACAGCTGTGAAACTATGATCACAGTCAAGATATCAACATCTGTCATCCCCCAAATTTTGTTTATGCTCCTTTGTGGTGTATCTCTCCTCCTGTCCATCCTCAGGTGACCATGGAACTGCCAACATTTGGATTTGCAATAATTTCTTTGGTGTTATTTCCAAGAAATTATTGCAAATCCAATGTCATGAATCTTTTCTCCTGTATTTTCTTTTTAGAGTATTATCATTTAGGTGGTAAGTTTAGCTTTTTACCCATTTTGAATTAATTTTGGGTATGATTCAAGGTAAGGATCCAGTTTCATTCTTTTGCAAGTGGACATTCAGCTTTTCTAACACCATTTGTTGATGAGACTATCTTTTTCCTGTTGAATGATCTTGATACCCTTGTCAAAAATTGTTTGACCATATATATGAGGGTTTATTTTTGGATAATCTGTTGTGTTCCATTGGTCAATATATCTGTGTTTATGCTAGTATCACACTGGTTTGTTTTTTTTTTTTAATTATTGTAGCCTTGTAATAAGTTTTGAAGTTAGGAAGTATGAGATCTCCAGTTTTGTTTGAGAGTATCTTCTGAAAGGCATATACTCTTAATTTTGATGGAGTCTAATTTATCCTTTTAAAAGATGGACTATACTTTTTAATTCTCTATCTAGGAAATCTTTGCCTCACCCATAATCACAAAGACTTTCTGCTATTTTTTCTTTCATAAATTTTATGTATGAAGTGTACATTTAAGTCTGTGATGCATTTAGACTTAATTTTTATATGTGGCACAATGTTTGGATTAGAATGCTTTTTTTTTTTAACAAATAGTTGCCAAGTTGTTCTGACATTATTTGTTGAAAAGACAATCCTTTCCTCACTAACTTTGCATCTTTGTCAGAATCACCTGACCATATATATATGGATCTATTTCTCATCTCTGTTCTGTACTGGATATATTTGTTTATTTATCTTAATACCAATACCTCACTTTCTAGATTACTTTAGATTTGTTCAGTTCAGTTCAGTTCAGTCGCTCAGTCGTGTCCGACTCTCCACGACCCCATGAATCACAGCACGCCAGGCCTCCCTGTCCATCACCAACTCCCGGAGTTCACTCAAACTCATGTCCACAGAGTCAGTGATGCCATCCAGCCATCTCATTCTCGGTCGACCCCTTCTCCTCCCGCCCCCAACCTTTCCCAGTATCAGAGTCTTTTCCAGTGAGTCAACTCGTCGCATGAGGTAGCCAAAGCATTGCAGTTTCTAAGTCTCAAAGTGTAACTCTTCTAAGTTTGTGGTTTTTTTCACAGTGGTTCGGTTACTCTAGTTGCTTTGGATTTCTGTAAGACTTTTAGAATCAGCTTGTTAATTTCTAGCCAAAGGGTGTGGTTGAGGGGGGATTGGTGGGGTTTTAACTGGGATGGCTTTGAACCCTTAGACCACTTTGTGGAGAACTGTCATTTTGATAATACTGAATCTTTTAATCCATGAACATTGTATATCTTCCCACTTATTTAGGTCTTTTCTGTTTCTCTTAGCAGTATTTTGCAGTTTTCAGCAATGTATTTGTCTACATGTCTTTCACATCTCTGTCAGATTTATCAATAGGTATTTATTTTTTGATGCTGTTGTAAATGATACTTTTCAAATAACCTTTTTATTTTTGGAACAAATGTAGAGATATATTGTAGAAAAATTGTGAAGATAATACAGTGACCTTCCTTCTACCCCTTAACCCAGTTTATCCTAATGTTGATTGACATTTTACCTTTCCATGGTATATTTGTCAAAACTAAAATTTTAATTTCTGATGTTTGTTGCTGGTATATAGAAATACAATTGATTTTTGTATAATGATCTTGTATATTGGTACTTATTAGTTCTAATAAGGCTTACGTAGATCCCTTGGGAGTTTTTACTTAGACAGTTATGCTGTATGCAAATAAAAAGTTTTACTTCTTATAGTCTTTGTTTCCTTACAGTAGTTTTTCCAGCCAAGTGTACCTACTTGGTGCTTTAGGATTAGTTTCTCTCAGGCAGAAGTTTGATATAAAGTTTCCTATCAAAACCAGAAGGTGACCTCAGAATCAAAATACCATCCTATCCACATAGGTGTTCTTATTAATCACCTGTCTGGTACTGTGGCAACCTGCTCTGTCTTACCTTCTGATACTTAAGTCTGTCTTGCTTCTGGCTCAGTGTGTCACCCAGAACTTCCATTCAAAATAATAGTGTTATTTCTTGGAAAAAAATCTTGTAAAAAAATTCTAGTCAGATTGTTGGGGAAAACCTACTGGAGTTAGGCATGCTATTTGCGTGTATTGTTTCAGTTATCTTCACCACAGCCCCTTGAGTGAGATAGTGTTACTTACTTATTCAGCATTTCATTTATATGGCTGCTCTTTTTAGCGCAGTGTGGGAGGTTTTAGAGATACAGCAATGAGCCAGATACACCCAGAAAGGCAAGAGCAATACACACACAACTGCTCATCAGGCTAACTGTTTTGAAGGGAAGGTTTTAGGTACTATGAGATAATAAGTCCAACTTAGTCTAAGGGTATACAGAGGTCCCCTTGGAGAAGGAAAGAAGGAAGAGTAGGAGTTTTTAAGGGAAATAGAGAAAGAAGAGTGTTTCAGACAGGAGGAGCAGTAAGTGTGAAGTTTCTGAGGTGGTAATGAACGCTGGACTTCCAGAGAGCTGGAGTATATTATTACTTTATGGATAAAGATACTGAAAGACTTAGAGTAAGTGATTTACCGAGGTTACATTGTATATGGAGGGAGCGAGACTGTCCCCAAGAGTATACAGCTTTTATCAGATAACTACAATTTCGAAAATCAAAGTAATTTAAATTGAGGTTTCTCAAAGAAACTGAGAATTCACCCAGTTCCTGTATTAAAATGACTTAAAATGTTTGTTATGAATAATGCAATAGTCTGTTTAAATTATCTATACTGGGTCAGTGTATACATCAAAATGTATTTACTTACATATGATACTATTTCTATTATTGTTTCTGTACTGTGTGGCCCAACCCTCTACTAAGGTAGAAGCCTTTGTTCTGGTACCAGTGGCCTGCTACCGACTTAAGTCATATATAGTTGGGCAAGTTATCTTTAAAAAAAAAAAAATCACTGAACTTGGTTCAGGAGCTGCCATAAAAAGTGTGTGTAGGGGTGAGGAGGGGTGGGTGCGGTTAAATGTTAAATCCAGGTGAGGGCCTACAGGTACTCACTATATTACTTTCTCATCTTTTCTATAAGTTTGAAAATTTTCAAGATAGAAAGCTGTTATAAAAAGTCACTGAACCTATAATTTGTCTAGTTTAGAAAAGAGAGGAGAGCCTTGTTGATTTAGACTTTTTGAGAAAATGTGTGTAAAAGCAGCTTAAATCTGCACTCTACAGGTGTTCTTTGATACTGTTAATTGTAATTTGTTTATTTTCACTGTGATAAGTAATTTTTAACATGATGATTGAATTTAAAAAGGATGTCCTTGAATAGATATTTACTGTCATTTCAAGGAATACTTAGAGCCACTCAATGGCTTTTGAAATCCGAGCCCAAGTTCTCTTAGTGGCTGTCTTTCTCAGTGAAAGCCTCCTGTGTGCAGGGATGGTGGTTGAAGGCATTCTGTGGGTCATGAACTGCCTTCTCTCATCAGCTGCCTTCTCCTGACGGTAGCATCTCTGCAATGCCAGCAGGTACAGTGGAAGGTTGATGTGCCCTTTGTGAGCATTCTTCCATTACCAAGTAGAACTTATGTGGACTTCCCTGGCATTCCAGTGGCTAAGACTCTGCACTTCCAGTACAGAGAGTGCAGGTTCAGTCCCTGGTTAGGGAACCAAGATCCCATGTGCTATGCAGCAAAAAAAAAAAAGAATTTATGCCAGTAACACAAAGATGGCTTAATGTTAGGAAACAGAATAAATCCCATCAGTATCTAAAATGCGGAAAGCCAGCTTATCCTATCAATAAACGCTGAAAGACTTGATAAAACTCAAGACAGATTATTGGAAGAAATTAATGTGGCAAAATGAATGAGCCACGCTTTGCTTGCATTGAATTTTTAAAATCTTTAGTGACTGTGTATTGCTTCCTAACATTTTCGCAAGCTTAAATTGAGGTGTGGCATGTCAGAATTTACCTATTTATCTTAGCCACAAATCTTGTATATTGTCTTGCATTTGGGAATTTCTGCCAGTGTGGTGTTACATATTTTTTATCAGCCCTGCTTAAGAACTGAGAACAAGAGGATACCATAAGAAACAAGCAACATAATTATATAATAATATATACTCACATGCCAAGTGAGTATTTTCAAAGTAGTCCCTGTGGGAGGCAGTGCACGTACTCATTCCTTACCTGGTGGGAGTCCTTAGTTTGGAGTTGTCCTCTGCTCCAGTTTACTAGTTGATCAGGAAAACCCATCTCAGGGCATAATTATAGGTCTGCTGCCCACATTTCTTTCTATCTCTGTCTTTTCCACCTAGCAGCATCCCATGGAATGCTTTCTCTTTTACCTTTATCTCACCTGTTTGTATGGCCTTTTAGGACTTTATTTGAAGGATGAAAGGTTCAGGTAAATAGGTTGAGAACCTGGAACTAGAGGAGAGAAGGCAAGAGTGATGTAACAGGCTAATTTCACTCCATCAGCCCTCTTGTTTCTGTGTATAAGCTGGATTTAGCAGCTTTGATTTCCCTTCCCCACTCTACTTTCTTCCTGCAAAAGGCTAGAAACTGTTAGAGAATTTTAAACTCAGAGTGATGCTGGGGTGACATCAGGAAGCTTCCAACTTTGTTTAAGCTTGCTGCTGTTGCTGCTGCTTAGTTGCTTCAGTTAAGCTTAGCTAATTTTTTTTTGAAATCCCAGTGTAAAGCTTATAGCTTGAAAAACCCTCATCTAGTGGTAGAATTTAGTTCTCCTCCTAAGCCCCTAACTTCTCCATTTGTCGTATTTAAGTAGAAGAGTAGAGGAAAGAAAAAGGGAAAGGAAGTCAGGGCAGTTAAAGAGAGATGGAAGATACAGATAGAGAAACAATCTCTTCCCACAACCCAGAGGGCGTTTATGTCCTGTGATGGCCACTGTGTCCTCCTTCGTTCTGCAGAGGACTGAGCGACTGGGTTCATATTTGTCACAGATCTGACAATTGCCTTTTAATTTCTCCCATCTGGGGGCCCCATAAAAGGAATTGCTACATCTCTGGTGAAGATATATTTATTATTGACTTATTAGAGGATTTCTTTTATACTGATCTTAGAAAATCCAGACTGGAACATCTTTTTGTTACCTGTATTATATATGAAGAGTTTTAAGAATTTCATTTAGGGTTCTAGTCTGGGGACTTCCCTGGTCGTCCAGTTGCTAGGACTCTGAGCTTCCAATGCAGAGGGCCCGTGTTCAATCCCTGGTCAGGGAACTAAATCCCACATGCCACAACTAAAGATTCCACATGCTGCAACGAAGATCGAAGATCCCGGGCTGCAACTAAGACCTGACATAGCCAAATTAATAAATAAATGTTAGGAATAAAAAAGATTCTAGTGTGTGGAAACAATTAGAAATAGTAGTAGCAGCTGTAGTAATATTAATGACAACAATAACAATGGTAAAGTGGAAGCTCTGTAAGAGCAAGGATCTTGTCTTTTTACCCCTCTGTGTCTAGCACTGGATTGACACCTAGCACACAGCTAGTGTTTATTTATAGTTGTTGAATAGATAGATGATAAATAATAGCCAGCATTTATGAACTGTTCCTTTGTAGGTACTTTGTTAAATACTTCAGATAGGTTCTCTGATTACTTCTCAACAATATGATAATGTATTTTTTGCTGTATTTTATCAAGTTTACTTGTTGCTGATTATAAAGCACACTTCTATCTGTAACTGAAAAAAAACCAGAAAAACAAAAATAGAACTATAGCACAGTGTTTTCTTATCACTTAGGATTTTTATGTCGATCCTAAGAGCTATTTTAGAATTACTTACAAATTTGTCACATCATTTATTTATATACCTAAAAAGGGAAACATTTATTCAAGTAATCCTGAAACAGTTTCACATTCAGAATCTGACTCCTGTGCAGTCACTTTCCAATTTTGTCATTGATTCTTGTGTTTTTCCACACAATGTCGACTTCTGTGCCATTTTGAGTGTTTCTAGGATTTTCTTCCAATCTGTTAATACCCAGTTTTGTAAGTACTGATGCTGGCACTTTACTGTTTGACTAACCTTAGAGTCTTTTTTTTCTTTTCTCAATTGAAACATGTCACTGCTAGTTAAGCAACTGTTATTCAAATTCAGCAAGATATAACCAAAATGTTAATAGTGATTTTCCCCAGTGGTAGCTGGATTACAAAATGTTCTCATATCCTTTTGTTTGTTAAGTGTCTGTCTTACAAAATTTGTACATAAGTGCACTATTAAAACTTGCCTTTGCTTCAGTGACAGATCATGATATCACTTGGTCTCATCTTATTCAACCTTTTTTGGGGAGATTGGGAATAAAATTAATCACTTTCCCTGGTGGTCATGCTGCTTTAAGATGTAGGAAGTTCATTCATCTGCCCCTGGTGGGACCAGGTTCTCTGCTGACCTCCAGTGGCTATAGGCTGTATGGCACTGAGCAAGAGATGGGTCAGTAGCTTAGTCATGTCCGACTCTTTGCTACCCCATGGACTATAACTCACCAGGCTCCTCTGCCCATGGGATTCTCCAAGCAAGAACAGTGTAGTGGGTTGCCATTTCCTTCTCCATCAAGAGATAGTCTTGAATGTATTATTTGCTGGTCAGTACAGAACATTCAGGCTTCAGCAGTATGTCAACCGTGAACTCCCAGATGTTCAAGCAGGTTTTAGAAAAGGCAGAGGCACCAGAGATCAAATTTCTAACATCCGCTGGATCATGGAGAAAGCAAGAGAGTTCCAGAAAAACATCTATTTCTGCTTCATTGACTATGCCAAAGCCTTTGACTGTGTGGATCACAGTAAACTGTGGAACATTCTGAAAGAGATGGGAATACCAGACCACCTGACCTGCCTCTTGAGAAACCTGTATGCAGGTCAGGAAGCAACAGTCAGAACTGTACATGGAACAACAGACTGGTTCCAAATAGGAGAAGGAGTACGTCAAGGCTGTATATTGTCACCCTGCTTATTTAACTTATATGCAGAGTACATCATGAGGAACGCTGGGCTGGAAGAAGCACAAGCTGGAATCAAGATTGCTGGGAGAAATATCAATAATCTCAGATGTGCAGATGACACTACCCTTATGGCAGAAAGTGAAGAGGAACTCAAAAGCCTCTTGATGAAAGTGAAAGAGGAGAGTGAAAAGGTTGGCTTGAAGCTCAACATTCAGAAAACAAAGATCATGGCATCTGGTCCCATCACTTCATGGGAAATAGATGGAAAAACAGTGGAAACAGTGTCAGACTTTATTTTTTGGGGCTCCAAAAACACTGCAGATGCTGATTGCAGCCATGAAATTACAAGATGCTTACTCCTTGGAAGAAAAGTTATGACCAACCTAGATAGCATATTAAAAAGCAGAGACATTACTTTGCCAACCAAGGTCCGTCTAGTCAAGGCTATTGTTTTTCCCGTGGTCATGTATGGATGTGAGAGTTGGACTGTGAAGAAAGCTGATCACCGAAGAATTGATGCTTTTGAACTGTGGTGCTGGAGAAGACTCTTGAGAGTCCCTTGGACTGCAAGGAGATCCAACCAGTCCATCCTAAAGGAGATCAATCCTGGGTGTTCATTGGAGGGACTGATGCTAAAGCTGAAACTCCAATACTTTGGCCACCTCATGCGACGAGTTGACTCACTGGAAAAGACTCTGATGCTGGGAAAGGTTGGGGGCGGGAGGAGAAGGGGACGACAGAGAATGAGATGGCTGGATGGCATCGCCAACTCTATGGACATGAGTTTGAGTGAACTCCGGGAGTTGGTGATGGACAGGGGGCCCTGGCATGCTGTGATTCATGGGGTCGCAGAGAGTCGGACACGACTGAGCGACTGAACTGAACTGAACAGAACATTCAGATTTCCACTAGCACTTTTAGGAAAGTACTTTGTAATTGTTCTTGAAGTAGGCAGCACCTTCTCCCAAATACCAGTGTCACTGTCACCTGTCTGCCGTCCAGAACAACTTGAACCTTCCACATAAGAAATTTAGAAGTTTTTATAAGAGCTATAAACAAGTGAGACATTAAGAATAGGAAAATAATTATAGACAACAATATTGTATTAACATCAAACTTGCTAAGAGACTGGATCTTAATTATTCCTACCACAAAAAAGGAATCATAATTATGTAAAGTTAGGAATACTAGCTAACACTACAGTGAGGAGGATCATGCTGTAATACTGCAGTATAGAAATGAATCAACTCATGTCATATGTCAGCTGTATTTCAGTTCTGAAAAAAAGATATACAGTGAAGAAGTCATATGCATAAAATAGAACTTGTTTGAGCAGGTTTAGTCCGAATCTCAAGTAAGCTTATAGGCTTTGTTTCTGATTTTTACGTTTAGGGTTTTATTTTATTGTTGTGGTTTGGTTTTGTTTTGGATTTTTTTTTTTACCACGTTGTGGAAGGGTGTAGTTTGGGAATAGAAAAACACATAAGCAGCAGTGCTCCTTATCCTGGAACCAGAACAGTAAGACCTTTCTATTGAAATCATCTGTCTCTTTTACTCTCTGACATGGATAATCATAGCAGGCAGGGACATTGCTTAGACCAGAGCAAGGGGCACTTCCCTTTTTGGAACCTTGCTGGGCATGAGGATGGCAGGCTGGCAGGCAGAACATATCAAAGAGCAGTAAGTGACCATTGAAGCAGAAGTATGTGCTAATTTTCCAATCAGCAAGCTGTTAACCTTCTTAAATTTATAATTCCTTTGACATCCATTTTAACATTTGATCCATCCAATTAATAATAATTTTTTAAACCCTCCATTTATTATACCCCTTAAGTCATTCTTTATTGTACTGTCAAATGTAACCTTGTAATTATCCTAAAATCACTTCTGACCAAAGCTTGTAAAAAGTCACCTTTATGTCTGAGATTATCGATCAATGCAATTTTAAGGTTATTACTTCTTAGTAATTAAACGTCACTTCTTTATATTGTATACCTGTTGCCATGATGTTGTTTGAGAATTAAGCAAGTGTCTATCCCTCTAAGTCTTTAAGTGTTATTTAATCTTATTTTTAAATCTAAAACTAGGATTTTAAGGCAGCCTAAAGGTTGTACTGTTTAAGTTGGTAAACAGACTCTTATTTCTGCTGGGATTGCTATAGTGGCTTCCTTACTAGTCTTCTTGGTTCTCTACACTGTCAGGTGAATATTTTCAAAGCCCAGCTCTGCTGCTCAGTGACTGCTTATCACAAGTAGGATAAAATTCAGATTCCATTAATTTAGCACTTAATACTCCCTGGAGTCCATCTCCAGCCTTATTTATTTATTTTACTTCTTATATATGCGTATTTGCTATCAGAATACTCTTTTCCCATTATGCCCACTAATTCACCAAGTTAAGGAAGTTGAAAGCATTATATTGTCTCAAGCAGTGCCTCTTGCTATCCATTTTCATACTGATCCCTAGGCCACAAATAGAAAATGGATGTTTTGTAGTTCATTTCTTTCTGAATCTATCTCATGTCCTTTCTGCCAAATCCTTTGGGAATTTAATTTATTGGCACATTAGGCTTAATATGGAATGTACACCTAAATTGAACCTAGTAGGATATATTTTCCCTTCCTAGGACTTGATATTATTGATTAAAAAATTTTTTTGTTGTTGCTATTTTGCTGATAGGATGGTCAAAAATGTATTCTCAGGTAGTTTTAATTTGTTACTTCTTGATTACAACTGAGCATATTTTTATTGGTCATATTTTTATTGATCATTCTTTATGAAAGAAATTGGTTTCTTTCATAAATTGATATCTTAGCCCACTTACTTTTTTTGATGGTCCTTTTGTTACTGCTCTTTATATATTCTGAATATGAATAATTTGTTTCGTAAAATTACTTGGGAAATGTCCCTCTTTTTGTTGTTTTTCTTCTGGAATGGTTGTATAAATGTTCTTAAATGTTTGGTAGAATTTCCCCCAACATATCCATTTTAGTGTTACAGATTTCATTCTAAGTATTGCTTAGGCTGCATGCTGCCAGTTCTGATATGTATTTTCATTTCATTCATTTCAAAATATTTTCCAGTTTCCCTTTGTAATTTCATCTTTAGTCCATGGCATATAAAAGTTACTTTATCCTCATTATGAGTTGAATCATTTGAAACTTGTTGAGACTTTTTCTATGATTAAGTTCAGTTCAGTCGCTCAGTCATATCTGACTCTTTGCGACCCCATGAACCGCAGCACGCCAGGCCTCCCTGTCCATCACCAATTCCCAGAGTCCACCTAAACCCATGTCCATTGAGTCAGTGATGCCATCCAACCATCTCATCCTCTGTCGTCCCCTTCTCTTCATGCCTTCAGTCGTTCCCAGCATCAGGGTCTTTTCCAAGGAGTCAGCTCTTTGCATCAGTTGGCCATAGTATTGGAGTTTCGGCTTCAGCATAAGATCATGGCACTGGTCCCATCACTTCATGGGAAATAGATGGAAAAACAGTGGAAACAGTGTCAGACTTTATTTTTTTGGGCTCCAAAATCACTGCGGATGCTGATTGCAGCCATGAAATTAAAAGACGCTTACTCCTTGGAAGGAAAGTTATGACCAACCTAGATAGTATATTAAAAAGCAGAGACATTACTTTGCCAACCAAGGTCCGTCTAGTCAAGGCTATGGTTTTTCCAGTGGTCATGTATGGATGTGAGAGTTGGAATGTGAAGAAAGCTGAGCGCCGAAGAATTGATGCTTTTGAACTGTGGTGCTGGGGAAGACTCTTGAGAGTCCCTTGGACTCCCAACCAGTCCATTCTAAAGGAGATCAATCCTGGGTGTTCCTTGGAAGGACTGATGCTAAAGCTGAAGCTCCAATACTTTGGCCATCTCATGCGATGAGTTGACTCACTGGAAAAGACTCTGATGCTGGGAAAGACTGGGGGCAGGAGGAGAAGGGGACGACAGAGAATGAGATGGCTGGATGGCATCACCGACTTGATGGACATGAGTTTGAGTGAACTCCGGGATTTGGTGATAGACAGGGAGGCCTGGCGTGCTGTGATTCATGGGGTTGCAAAGAGTCGGACACGACTGAGTGACTGAACTGAACTGATATGATCTTAATTATATAATCTTTTCTCCAAACCTACTTCTGAGAACCCATATTCCATCCTTAACTTCTAATACACCATTTTAGCATTCTTTGATCTTAGGGAAAAAATACAACCTTGACTTACCAAAATAGTGTATTTTTACCTCTTCTAAGGCATAGAAAAGACATTAGAGTGCTTCGGTTCAGTCACTCAGTCGTGTCCGACTCTCCGCGACCCCATGAATCACAGCACGCCAGGCCTCCCTGTCCATCCCCAACTCCCGGAGTTCATTCAAACTCATGTCCACAGAGTCGGTGATGCCATCCAGCCATCTCATTCTCTGTCGTCCCCTTCTCCTCCCGCCCCCAACATTTCCCAGCATCAGAGTCTTTTCCAGTGAGTCAACTCATCGCATGAGGTGGCCAAAGTATTGCAGTTTCAGCTTTAGCATCAGTCCTTCCAATGAACACCCAGGATTGATCTCCTTTAGAATGGACTGGTTGGATCTCCTTGTAGTCCAAGGGACTCTCAAGAGTCTTCTCCAGCACCACAGTTCAAAAGCATCGATTCTTTGGCGATCAGCTTTCTTCACAGTCCAACTCTCACATCCATACATGACCACGGGAAAAACCATAGCCTTGACTAGACGGACCTTGGTTGGCAAAGTAATGTCTCTGCTTTTTAATATACTATCAAGGTTGGTCATAACTTTCCGTCCAAGGAGTAAGCGGCTTTTAATTTCATGGCTGCAATCAGCATCTGCAGTGATTTTGGAGCCCAAAAAAATAAAGTCTGACACTGTCTCCACTGTTTTTCCATCTATTTCCCATGAAGTGATGGGACCAGATGCCATGATCTTTGTTTTCTGAATGTTGATTTTCAAGCCAACCTTTTCACTCTAGTCATTAAACCTTCTGCTTACTTCCCCTCCCCCAATTTATATGTTGCTGTTTTTATTTTATGTTTTATGTCAAACCCCACAAGGCATAATTGTTGCTTTGTATAGTCAATGGTCATTTTAATTTTTAAAAAATTTTATGGAGGTATAGTTGACTTAACTGTACATACCTAAAACATACAAATTAAGTTTTGCCCTATGTGTACACCCATGAAACTGTTAGCACTCATCCGTGTATATATCCTCTGGTACTGTTGTTTGTACCATCTAATCTCCTAGAAAATTAAGACAGTTAACAGTTTATTGCAATTCTGTTTTGTTTTGTAACTGTTAGGAATGGACATAGTGCTAGAGAATTTTCATCTTTTTTGTGCGGCTATTTTTAGAACTCAGTTAAAAAAATTTTTTTTCACCTGTCTTAAGCTACTTATGCTCTCTCAGGTCCCCGTCAGTCTAAAAATGTAGTGCATCTTTTAACATTCTCATACATGTGACTATTATGGCATTTGAGCTTTTACTAGGGCTTTCCTGGTGGCTCAGCAGTAAAGAATCCTGCTGCCAATACAGGAGATGTGGGTTTGATCCCTGGTCAGGAAGATCCCCTGGAGAAGGAAATGGCAACACACTCCATTATTCTTGCCTGAGAAATCCCATGAACAGAGAAACCATGGCAGGTAGTAGTCCATGAGGGTCACAAAAAGAGTTGGACACGAGTTAGGAATTAAAACAAGTGTCTAGAAACCATTGATTTCTCCTATTTGCTACCTCTTAGAAGTAACAGCAAAAAAAATTTAAAGGCTTTTCCATTCTGATTCAGTCTGTATCTTAGTAATTGTGACTCCTAAAAGTGAGATCAGCATACATTTTTACTCAGTTTCTTATTTTGAGACTCTGAACACTAATTTTAATGATTTGTGTGAGAATATACCCTTAGGTAAAGGGATTTTTTTTTTTTTTGGTGTATACTCTGAGTTTTGCTTTTAATTGTATTAGCTTACAGAAAATTTTCATATGTGGGATTATAAATACTGTTTCTAGCCATGAATCTAATAGTTTTAGCCTTTGAGAGTGATTTAAATCTAATTTTCTTTTACTAAATACTATAAGATCCTTACAATATAAAGTAACTTGAATGACTATTTTCAAAATTGGAATTTTGCACATTCCAATTTTTTTTTAGACTGCATCTACAAGAATACTGATATTTGTTAAGAGTTTACTCTTTTATGCATTTGAGTTGTCTCACCTGGTCCTTAAAATAACTCTGTGTGGTAGAAATTATTATCCCTATATAACAGATAAGAAATAAGGCATAGGGAGTTGATGCACCTTGCAAATTCAATAGCCAGTAAAATAGCTTTGGGGTTTAAACTAGGCAGTATACATCTGGAACCTAGCCTCTTAAGCAATATGAACCTTGTCATGATTAGTTTCTTTTTTCTAATGCTGGAAAAGAATTACATGAACCAAAATGTTCTCCCTAAATAATTGTAAGATTTTTACAGCTGGGCTAAAGGGCCCACTGAGACTAAGTTTGAAGGTGAAGTTAATTTTTGTTTTTGTTCTTTTAGCTGATATAGCCCAGAGATATAGGATAAGCAAATACCCAACCCTCAAGTTGTTTCGTAATGGGATGATGATGAAGAGAGAATACAGGGGTCAGCGATCAGTGAAAGCACTTGCAGATTACATCAGGCAACAAAAAAGTGACCCCATTCAAGAACTTCATGACTTGGCAGAAATCACCACTCTTGACGTAAGTCATTGACTTTTGCTGGATCAAATGAGCATAGCCTCCTTGATTCATGTAAACAGATTCTTAGGAAATCAAAGAATCTAGACATTTTCTTATAGTTCACTGCAGTGGATTTTGATGTATACATATACATTACAAGTTGGTTTTTCTTGAATTAATTCTCCAGGGAAATGGTAATGTTTTACTGAACCTTTGAATAAAACGTATAAAGCAATAAAATTGCACTAATTCCATTTATTTGAGGGCAAAGGGTAGCCTGAATTACGAAGAAATAGAAGTTAGTGTCAGGCACTCACAACCATAGTTTCCTTTTTCTGCTTAGTGGCAACCCTCAGGGTCTCTGCTCTCATTACTCCTATAGCAGCAATCTGTATAAATTTTAGTATCTTCTGACCTAACCACCCTTAATGATACATTAACAAGGTCTTTTTCTTTGTACGCCAAGAAGTGTTTTAAAAGCAAACGAAAACAATTAAGTTTGGGCTTCAGACTGTCATTGCTAAATTGTCATTACAACTTGATTCTTACCCTGCTTACAAATGAACAGGTTAGCTAGTTCATTTCATGGATGCTGTTAGAAGACATAAGGCTCCTGGGTCAGAAACAGCAGTTTTCTTGCTCACATCAGAGCAAACAGTGTGAGCATGGTTGCATTTGTTTCCTTGTCCCCCAAGTCCTATGGAGGTGAAAAAGAGCCCAGATGGATCCCTGCTCATAGAGGAGGTTGTGACAGGAGAACCCTGGGCTTGGGAAATATCTGTCTCAGAGCCAGCAGTAAGCCTGCTCTCTGTCCTGGAGGGAGACATCACCTCATACTTCAGCCTCTCTCCCTATAAGCACAACCTTGAGAGATGACCTGGATCAAGAATGGTCAGACTCTTGGATCTTGGGTATACCTAAATGTGTAGAAGTGTGAGAGACCCAAGATGGAGTCTCTGCCAACAGCCACACATTACAAATTGATATATTATTTTAACACACCTTAGAATTAGTCATCTTATTTAGGAAAAAACTGTCACTGATTAAACAGTTATTATTTCTTGAAATTTTAAAATGTTATTAGGAAATTATTACATTAGATGACAGTTCAGACTGTTTTCAACCTAATGTAATCTTTAGTAGTTTTGGATTAGGTGTTAAAAGCTGGTTACACTTCATTTGGAGATAACTGAACAGCAGCAGCTAGGTAAATGAAATAAAATGTTTTTTTAAAGAACTACATATGTTTATAAAGTAATTACATACTTTATTTTACAGCGCAGCAAAAGAAATATCATTGGATATTTTGAACAGAAGGATTCAGAAAACTATAGAGTTTTTGAAAGAGTAGCAAATATTTTGCATGATGATTGTGCCTTCCTAGCTGCATTTGGGTAAGTAGCCTAATTGGTACACTGTGTTGGTGGTTGGGTCAGCTCAGCTGCCATGTTAAATTCTTGTGTGTGGTGGTTTTTTGACGATGACCTCTCATAAAGATTATCTCAGTCCTCTCAAAGTCACCGACAAGTTTTTATGCCTATCTCTGACCTCTCTTTTTAGGAGTTTAAAGTCTGTTAATTATTCTTTCCGTACTATATTTTTCAAAATATAGGTAAGAGGAATGGGGAGAAGGCAATGGCAAGCCACTCCCGTACTCTTGCCTAGAAAATCCCATGGATGGAGGAGTCTGGTAGGCTGCAGTCCATGGGGTCGCTAAGGGTCGGACACGACTGAGCGACTTCACTTTCCCTTTTCACTTTCACACATTGGAGAAGGAAATGGCAACCCACTCCAGTGTTCTTGCCTAGAGAATCCCAGGGACGGGGGAGCCTGGTGGGCTTCTGTCTATGGGGTCACACAGAGTCGGACACGACTGAAGTGACTTAGCAGCAGCAGCAGCAGGTAAGAGGAAAAGGATGGACCAACTTTTCTTCTGTCTTTTCCCTACCTCAGAGGAACAATGCTCCATTCCACAGCTAACCTCTCCACTAGTATCCTTACTGTTGTCCCTTCAAATCCTCTGGGGCTTTGATCCATCAGTTATCCTTGCTTTCTCATGTTTTCAGTTTGACCCTTTTCATGAACTGTTTTCCTTTTCCAAAAGCAGGATTCTCTCATTCCTAATCTGTCTCTTCTGTCTCTTGAACTATTAACTCGTCTCTTTCCTTTCATTCTTAAATTTTTTTCAAAGATTAGTTATGCTTGACTACCCTGAATTTCTCATACTCTAATGGTTCAAATATGTTAACCTCCTGAAAACTTTTACCTCCATTACCCTAAAGAAATTTCTCTCTGCACAGTCACAAAGTGACTTCCTAATTAGCAAATCCAGTGGTCTTTTTTCCAATCTTAGTTCTCTACAATTTCTCTGAAGGATGTGACCCTGAACTACCCTGTCTTCCTTCTGCTGTGTCTGTACTTTACGTTGAATCTCCCTGGTTTGATCCTTACATTTCTGATTTCCCTGGCTTTATATTCTTTTTTTTTTTCTTTCTCTTTCAAAACGGAATCATTCTTATGGTTCTGTCCTTGAGTTTCTTCTCACTGAAAATTATCTCCACAATCCTTTGATGTTTTCCAATACTATCTGTTTTCTTTGACCTGTAACTGATAAGATTCAATTGTAGCACCTTGACTAGTACAATTGTAGTCTTGAGTAGAGCCCAGATTTCAGGCATAGTGTTTCCTCTCCAGTTTGTAACCTTTTCCCTTACTTTAAATGCTTCTGTAGGTTTTGTATGTGTGTTCCATTGTAAGCATTATCAGTGTTTTATGAGGATGGATGGTTGTACAGAGTAAATAATGAAGGAACTTCTCCCTTACGTTTTTTGCATTGCTTTTTCCCTCACTATTCCTCTAACAGTGCAAGCACACTTCATAGTAGAGCATGTATCCTTACTGTCTCTATCCAAAGAGCTTTGTCCAGATATCACCTCAGTTACTAGAAACAATCTGGAGTCAAAACATCCATTTACTGCCCAAACTTCTAATCCATAGATAACATAAGTTCAGTTCAATTCAGTCGCTCAGTCGTGTCCGACTCTGCGACCCCATGAATCACTGCACGCCAGGCCTCCCTGTCCATCACCAAATCCCGGAGTTCATTCAAACTCATGTCCATCGAGTCGGTGATGCCATCTAGCCATCTCATTCTCTGTCGTCCCCTTCTCCTCCCGCCCCCAATCCTTCCCAGCATCAGAGTCTTTTCCAGTGAGTCAACTCATCGCATGAGATGGCCAAAGTATTGGAGTTTCAGCTTTAGCATCAGTCCTTCCAATGAACACCCAGGATTGATCTTTAGGATGAACTGGTTGGATCTCCTTGCAGTCCAAGGGACTCTCAAGAGTCTTCTCCAGCACCACAGTTCAAAAGCATCAATTCTTCGGTGATCAGCTTTCTTCACAGTCCAACTCTCACATCCATACATGACCACTGGAAAAAACATAGCCTTGACTAGACAGACCTTTGTTGGCAAAGTAATGTCTCTGCTTTTTATTATACTATCTAGGTTGGTCATAACTTTCCTTCCAAGGAGTAAGCGTCTTTTAATTTCATGGCTACAGTCAGCATCCGCAGTGATTTTGGAGCCCAAAAAAATAAAGTCTATCACTGTTTCCACTGTTTCCCCATCTATTTCCCATGAAGTGATGGGACCAGATGCCATGATCTTTGTTTTCTGAATGTTGAGCTTCAAGCCAACCTTTTAGTCTCATCTTTCACTTTCATCAAGAGGCTTTTGATTTCCTCTTCACTTTCTGCCATAAGGGTGGTGTCATCTGCATATCTGAGGTGATTGATATTTCTCCCAGCAATCTGGATTCCAGCTTGTGCTTCTTCCAGCCCAGCGTCCCTCATGATGTACTCTGCATAGCAGTTAAATAAGCAGGGTGACAATATACAGCCTTAACGTACTCCTTTTCCTGTTTGGAACCAGTCTGTTGTTCCATGTCCAGTTCTAACGGTTGCTTCCTGACCTGCATACAGGTTTCTCAAGAGGCAGGTCAGGTGGTCTGGGATTTCCATCTCTTTCAGAATGTTCCACAGTTTATTGTGATCCACACAGTCAAAGGCTTTGGCATAGTCAATGAAGCAGAAATAGATGTTTTTCTGGAACTCTCTTGCTTTCTCCATGATCCAGCGGATGTTGGCAATTTGATCTCTGGTGCCTCTGCCTTCCTAAAACCTGCTTGAACATCTGGGAGTTCACGGTTCACATATTGCTGAAGCCTGGCTTGGAGAATTTTGAGCATGACTTTACTAGCATGTGAGATGAGTGCAATTGTGCGGTAGTTTGAGCATTCTTTGGCATTGCCTTTCTTTGGGATTGGAATGAAGATGACCTTTTCCAGTCCTGTGGCCACTGCTGAGTTTTCCAAATTTGCTGGCATGTTGAGTGCAGCACTTTCACAGCATCATCTTTCAGGATTTGAAATAGCTCAACTGGAATTCCATCACCTCCACTAGCTTTGTTCATAGTGATGCTTTCTAAGGCCCACTTGACTTCACATTCCAAGATGTCTGGCTCTAGGTCAGTGATCACGTCATCGTGGCAAACACCTTCTTCCAACAACACAAGACTACACATGGACATCACCAGATGGTCAACACCGAAATCAGATTGATTATATTCTTTGCAGCCAAAGATGGAGAAGCTCTATACGGTTAGCAAAAACAAGACCAGGAGCTGACTGTGGCTCAGATCATGAACTCCTTATTGCCAAATTCAGACTTAAATTGAAGAAAGTAGGGTAAACCACTAGACCATTCAGGTATGACCTAAATCAAATCCCTTATGATTATACAGTGGAAGTGAGAAATAGATTTAAGGGACTAGATCTGATAGAGTGCCTGATGAACTCTGGACAGAGGTTTGTGACATTGTACAGGAGACAGGGACCAAGACCATCCCCATGGAAAAGAAATGCAAAAAAGCAAAATGGCTGTCGGAGGAGGCCTTACAAATAGCTGTGAAAAGAAGAGAAGCGAAAAGCAAAGGAGAAAAGGAAAGATATAAGCATCTGAATGCAGAATTCCAAAGAATAGCAAGGAGAGATAAGAAAGCCTTTCTCAGAGATCAATGCAAAGAAATAGAGGAAAAAAACAGACTAGGAAAAACAAGAGATCTCTTCAAGAAAATTAGAGTTTCCAAGGGAACATTTCATGCAAAGATGGGCTCGATAAAGGACAGAAATGGTATGGACCTAACAGAAGCAGAAGATATTAAGAGGTGGCAAGAATACACAGAAGAACTGTACAAAAGATAACATACTGAATCACAAAAATAGCTAACTAAAATGTCCCTTAAAAAATAATCTACCTTCTACTAAACTATTCTTCAAATGTATGCTTTTCTTCGTGTTGCATAATCTTATAAGTAGGAAAGATGAAAAAGTATGTATTTCAAGTTATAGTTAATATGTTGCAAAACAACTAGAGTATTTCCTACATGTGCTTGCTCAGTTATTTCTAAATCTTTGTGACCCCATGGACTGTAGCCAGCCAAGCTCCTCTGTCCATGGGATTTCCCAGGCAAGAATCCTGGAGTAGGTTGCTATTTCTTATTCCAGGGGATCTTCCCAACCCAGGGATCAAACCCGCATCTCTTGCATCTCCTTGGCAGGCAGATTCTTTACCACTGTGCCACCTGGGATACTTTAGACATATTACTGCTATTATTTTTCTTAAAAAATATTATCACTGTTTCTCTCTTTCTGTTAGGGTTGTTTCAAAACCAGAAAGATACAGTGGAGACAACATAATCTATAAGCCACCAGGGGTAAGTCTCTCTTTCTTAGTGTGTATAATTTAAAATGTAAATATATGTATACTATAATTTGTAGTTTTGCACATGTTAATATTCACAGATTCATAAAGTTTTAGTATTGGAAGGAACCTTAAGACATCATTTTGTGCTAATCCAAACCTTTCAAAGTAAAGATGAAGACACAAGCCCAAAGTCACACAGGCAGTTAGTGCCAGAGCTAGGACTAGAGACCCCCTGACTCCCAGGCCTTTCCCACTTCTACTTCACCTTCACTCTGAGACTCACATTCAAAACAATGCTTCAGAGGTCTGTGGTCATCACTCTAGTTTGAATGAGACTAGCCAAACTCCCACGTCTCCTGGTGTATAAGTTCACCTGGTACTTGCCAAAATACTAAGGAGCGCTAGGTTGTTTTTAACCCTTGGCTAAGAAGTTAAGTGTATCTATACTTAGAAGTAGCTGTTTAGGCCCAGGTGATGGTAACCGCATATAAGAAAGGCAAAACTCACAGTTATTATTACCCCAAATTGACCTAACAGTCTGAAAAAGCTGGCTTAAAACTCAGCATTCAAAAAGCTAAGATCATGGCATCTGGTCCCACCACTTCATGTCAAATAGATGGGGGAAAGCTGGAAGCAGTGACAGATTTTCCTTTCCTCGGTTCCAAAATCACTGTGGACAGTGACTGTAGCCATGAAATTAAAAGATACTTGCTCCTTGGAAGAAAGACTGTGACAAACCTAGAAAATGTATTAAAAAGCAGAGACATCATTTTGCCAACAAAGGTCCATATAGGCAGAGCTGTGGTTTTTCCAGTAGTCATATATGGATGTGAGATTTGGACCATAAAGAAGGCTGAGTGCCGAAGAATTAATGTTTTGAATTGTGGTGCTAGAAACGACTCTTGAGAGTTCCTTGGACAGCAAGGAGATCAAACCAGTCAATCCTAAAGGAAATCAGTTCTGACTACTTATTGGAAGGACCGATGCTGAAGTGAAGCTCCAATACTTTGGCCACGTAATGCAAAGAGCCGACTCATTGAAAAAGACCCTGATGCTGAGAAAGATTGACAGGGGATGGCAGAGGATGAAATGGTTTGATAGCATCACTGACTCACTGGACATGAACTTGAGCGAACTCTGAGAGATGGTGAAGGACAGGGATGTCTGGCATGCTGCAGTCCACAGGGGTCACAAAAAGATGGACACAACTTAGTGACTGAACAACACCACCAAAATACATACATATAAACCTATATATCGGAGAAGGCAATGGCAAGCCACTCCAGTACTCTTGCCTAGAAAATCCCATGGATGGAGGAGCCTGGTAGGCTGCAGTCCGTGGGGTCGCTATGGGTCGGACACGACTGAGCGACTTCACTTTCACTTTTCACTTTCACACATTGGAGAAGGAAATGGCAACCCACTCCAGTGTTCTTGCCTAGAGAATCCCAGGGACGGGGGAGCCGGGTGGGCTTCCGTCTATGGGGTCACACAGAGTCAGACACGACTGGAGTGACTTAGCAGCAGCAGCAGCAAACCTATATATATATGTATGTATGTATAACTGATACTCTGCTATACAGAAGAAATTAACACAACATTTTAAATGAACTATGTGTGTGAAAGTCACTCAGTTGTGTCCAACTCTTTGTGTACAGTCCATGGAATTCTCCAGGCCAGAATACTGGAGTGGGTAGCCTTTCCCTTCTTCAGGGGATCTTCCCAACCCAGTGATCGAACCCAGGCCTCTTGCATTGCACATGGATTCTTTACAAGATGAGCCACAAGGGAAACCCAAGAATCCTAGAGTGGGTAGCCTATCCCTTCTCCAGTGGATCTTCCCAACCCAGGAATCGAACCAGGGTCTCCAGTTATCAGGGAAGCCCATGAATAACTGTACTTCACTAAAATAATACAATCAGCTACTTTCCTAGGTGTCAAACTCTGGGAAAGTTTGTGAGCTTCTCTGTGCTTTAGTTTGTTCATTAGTAAAAAACAGCCATGATAATACTAGTACCTGCTTTATGGGGATGTTTTGAGGATTAATTGAGTCAACACATACAAGGTGCTTAAAACACGGACAAGGTGATAAAACAATGCTTGGTCACAGTAGTTGTCTTAGGTAATGTTAGCAATTTATCATTATTTTAGGCACTTCATAGGTACTGATTTTGAGTGAATATATAAACAGATAACAGCAGTTAATTTTAGAGATAGCCATACCTTAGATTTAAATAGTATCATGTGTTTTTCAAGGCTTTTTCACTGGAAGTCTCCAACTTTTCTTCTGACATTTTTGAAGGGAGAGATAGCTCAATTAAATCATTAGGATAATTCTTTTTTACCCCACACCTGCTGGCTATTGATGAAGATACTGATAAGCATTTACTTGATGCAAATCCAAGGGAAAGCGGAAGGTTTAGGCATCACAGATTAGATAATCCGGTCCCTGATAATCATAGTTAGCAGCTTATTACCATCAGTAGTCCTCTTTCTCAGAAGTTCCATGATTTTTTGCTTCTTTTATATCCCATGTAGATTTTCTGAGCTCACAGATGGCTTTAAGAATGCAGTTTTGCTAGCACAGGTTAGATGTTTACTTTTTTCTTTGTTTTTGTAACAGCATTCTGCTCCAGATATGGTGTACTTGGGATCTATGACAAATTTTGATGGAACTTACAATTGGATTCAAGATAAATGCGTTCCTCTTGTCAGAGAAATAACATTTGAAAATGGAGAGGTATGGCTTTCTAGTGTATGTTGTTATTTTTAATTAAGATTTCCTAAAAAGCAAGCTTCTTCTACCCATCTTACTGTTTTAACACAGAACTTATTATTACAGTGAACACATCATAGCTATTTCCATACTACAGGCCAGTGGCTCTCCACTTCTGCTGTCCCAGAATCCCACTGTTGTATTTGCCACAGTAGCAGTGTTTCATGACCACCTTGAAAATGAGTTTGAAGGTGATTCTGATCCCACCCTTGGTTGAAGATTCGTATTTAAGATTGCTTTAGAAGCAGTGTTATGCAGATTTTAATAATCCTTTGCTTTGAAAAGGTTTTTCTGACTCCTCTCCTAAAAGAATGAAACTGTGTTCTCTTTCCATTGTAAATAATGAAAGCAATTATTATTACCATGTAACTGTCCTCAGCGATCCCATGTGCCTGAAATAAAGCCCATCTCCAATTCTTAACAACTCCCATAAGAACCTAGAAGGTTGGAGGAGCAAATACAAAGAGCTGTGTCTGTTTTTAAACAGACATCTCTGTTTTTTTCTGTATTTGAAACATAGCTTTCATTTCATTTTACTCCTTCACTTTCAAAAGCCACAGCCTAAGAATGTAATTTAAAAAAAAATTTTTTTAATTAAAACTTTCAATATGTATATATGCTTCAAAAGAATTATAAGTGCATAGCTCAGGTATTAAATATACAACTCAAGAAATTATCACAGAGTAAAACTCTCTCATATAATTCCCACCAAGTCAGAGGTTGGCAATTCTGTAACAAGTCAGTGAGTATTTTAAGGCTTTGCAGCTCATACAGTCTGTGTTGCAACTATTCAACTTGCATCCTTAGACAGTACATAAATAAGTGTGGTTGTGTTGCAGTAAAGCTTGCTTGCTTGGTTATTGTCTTAGTTTTTATCAAGTGAACATCCTTTCTGCTTTCTCAGTTCCCTGGGCTTCAGGTATGTTTATCTGAATTAATTAATATTTTTTGCAGCAGCAGCTCATTTACACCTTAGAGACTCAGAAAGATCTAGTAACCTGTCATGATTATTCACCTGCTTTGGCAGTTCTTACAGGGTTAGTTTCAAAACAGTTTAAAGGTACAGACCTGGAAAATCTTGAACAATCAAACAGAGGTCTGTCCTTCCTCCCCCAACCCTGCCTCTCATCCTATAGTAGTTGGCACATTTAATGAAATTCTTTAGACTTGTTATATTTCATAACCAATTACCCACAAATCCTTTAAAATATGAGGAAAGATTTGTTAACCTGTAAATCTGGTTGTCTTGCTCTCTTTCCTGAATTCTTGACTACCTACTTGTAAAGAATATATTGGTACAGATGTGAACATGGGTACATTGGAAGCTCTAGTAGGTTAAACTACCAGCTACTATGTTAATGTATGTAAATTAGTTTAGCAAACTAATTCACATAGATATTTTCAAACTACTAATTTATTACTTCTCTCTTAACAGTTGTTAATTCACCTATATTTGTAGGATTTTGTTTTGTTTAAACAAAAAAATTTGTTTAGTTACAAAATCAGTTATTTTGTTTATTACTAATAAAGTAATATATTTGTTACTACTTTTAACTTCTTAGCTCTTAAATTTTCTAAAACAGAACATGCCACATGTGAGGCAATGAGAAAACATTCTGAGAGTTCAGAACAGATTCAAGGTATTTTTGTTTGTGTATATGCACAGGGTATATACATAAACATACACATATATAGTGGAAGTATTTGTTAATAATGTTGATAGATTGTATATTGATTGAAAACTATATTATGGGGTTTTTGTCTTTTGCTGTGTATCACACTTTTCTGCTGTTGGTAGGTCTCATGTAAGTGGAGTGGTTTTTGCAATAAACCTTAGAATAAGCGTAAGTTTGCAAATCAGTTAGATTTATTTATGGCTGTACACTCAGTTTTTCAGTGTTATCTGTGAAGAGTGTTTATCCTCTCATAAAAATCAACATTTTGAAAAAGAACAGCACAATTCTTCCTTTAGTCAGCTCAGTTTTTAAATATCATGGCTTCATCCAGTACTAGGTCACAGGTCAGCCCAGGGGTTACCTTAAGGCAGGTCAGTTCCCACGGTACAGCAGGATGCATGGGGCCATTCTCAGTGGTTCCTTCTTCCACTGAGGCATGTATTTACACCATTGGTCTCTTTTTCCTGGAATGTTGCAGCTGCTTTATGTTACGTAGGCTGAGGTTAAAATTGTTCCTACCTAGAAAATAGAGAGCTGAATGGAGAGGCCTGATCATTCTCACTGAATACTTCTCTATACAGGAACTGACAGAAGAAGGACTGCCTTTTCTCATACTCTTCCACATGAAAGAAGATACAGAAAGTTTGGAAATATTCCAGAATGAAGTAGCCCGACAATTAATAAGTGAAAAAGGTAGACAGATTAAGGTGTTTATATCCTTCTTTTCTGTGTTGTTTTACTTTCCCCCCTTTCCATTACATTAATATTGACATAAGCATATTTGGATTAAAAACTTATTTTAACTCAACTCGTAAAATTACATGAAAATATGGGGAAGGGAGGTATGAGCAGAGATAATGCAAAGCAGTAGCTTTAAAAAAACAATTTTTTTAGTTCTTTAAAATCAAATAGCATGAAAAGTGGGGTCATGGGTGGACAGTGTGTTTTAGGCACTTTCTTCCAGCACCTCGATGCTTGTCTAGTCCTTTTCTAATAGTTTCAGAGATATTGCTGAGAGGACTTAACAACCTGATTAACATTTACTGTATTTCTAAATGAAAGTAAGTTGGGTAGTTCTCTGCAGACTTCTCCAAAGCATCAAAAGGGAATTTGAGTTATCACCAGCTTTCCCTCTGTAGTTGGAGAAGAAAGTCAAACAAAATAGACTGAAGGCTTTGTATACAGCCATGCCCTTATCAGTCTCTGTAAATATTTCGGGGGTTGCATTAGATTAAAAATCAACCAGTAGGGACTGGAAGGGCATCCTTGATGAAATGAAGATGTTCCCATGAGAACAGACCAGGATAATCTGCAGGGCAAATGATTGCCCAGAAAAATTTTAAATTCACTATTGCATTTCTAAAGAAATTATACTGTCTGCCTTAAGAATTAAAATCCTACCTCTTTAAAGTGTTGTAATATTTAGATTTTAGTCTTTGTGGTCTATATTACTCTAAAGCATGTTAGGAAGTTTTTAGTATATCACTTTTTATGAACTTGCAAACTTATGAAAATATAATAAAGAATATTCTAATCTATCTCTCCAAATTCTGTTTCTTTATAAGGTACAATAAACTTTTTACATGCTGATTGTGACAAATTTAGACATCCTCTTCTACACATACAGAAAACTCCAGCAGATTGTCCTGTAATAGCTATCGACAGCTTTAGGCATATGTATGTGTTTGGAGACTTCAGGGATGTATTGTAAGTATTCATTTTGGTTTTTTAAAATTACTGATATGTGTCTCAGAAATGAACTTAAATTTTTTGGATATTTCAAATAATCCTATGTTGAAACAGTAATGCTTTGTTATTTGGAAGGAAGAGTTTTTTTTTTTTTTTTAAACTCCAGAGTGTAATATGAATGACTATGGGGAATTTCCCTGGTGGTTCCATGGTTAGGACTTGGTGCTTTCACTGCTGTGGACCTGGGTTCAATTCCTGGTCAGGGAACTAAGGTCCCATGAGCTGAGCAGCACAGCCAAGGAAAACAAGAAAATAAAATGTTAAATGACAATGAGAATTATGATATATCCCTATAGAAATGCCTGCATTAGATGATTTTAAATGCTTGGGAATTAATTTCTGAAAGAAAATTTTTGACCTATGAGAAATTGGTTTTGAATTGAATTTAGTCTTTGTCATCTTATCAAGGGAGTAAGTAGGTTAAAGAAAATGAATAATATTGGTGCTCATTTGTGACTGTGTATCAAGAATGTTAGTGGTATTTAAGACCAAAAGATGGCTATGACAAGGCGTTTATAAAGGCATACAGCTAAGAACCTTTCCAAGAACAGATATGCTTTCTGACTCTGTTCTCATAGTGTTAATAAACAAACCTAGTAACTACCACAGATATTACTATTTATATCAGCTTTCTGAGATGTTAGATACAACAGTTAAAGTGGAAATGTTTCTTCATATATGAAAAATTTAAGCAATACAGGTATTAATTCAAAATAGATCTTTTCTTTTCAAAATTAATTTAAATATCATCCATTTTAGTGTTTAAAGATTAAATTTCACAGTTTGAGGGTGATTTGAAGTCCTGTTGCAGAATGGATTACCTCACTCACTTCTAAATATTTTAATAGAGATATGGTTGTTTGATAGAAGATTCTCAGTCCTCACATAGAGGAGGTCTCCATTTGGGGTCCTCCCTCAGGCAAGTCATGGGGTCGCAAAGAGTCGGACACGACTGAGCGACTTTCACTTTCAGGCAAGTCACT
The DNA here is from genome assembly GCF_049115385.1 of Moschus berezovskii. Classification (NCBI taxonomy): domain Eukaryota; kingdom Metazoa; phylum Chordata; class Mammalia; order Artiodactyla; family Moschidae; genus Moschus; species Moschus berezovskii. The sequence continues at coordinate 72,435,108 of NC_142466.1, read as the reverse complement.
TTACTTGTTCCTTTACACTTAACCTGTGGTTGGTGGTACAACCTTCCTAATGAGATTGTTATAAAAATGAATGAGAGATGATGGTTGTGTTATGAACCATTAAGTACTTAAAAATACTAGTTGTTTTTACCTCAGCAATCCCCCTCCTGTCCACTCATGCAGCCCACTGTCTGTACTTGTTCCCCTCAACATCGCCTTTCTCCAAGCCCCGTCTCCTCTCCTCCATGAAAAACTTCTCCAGAACATTAGCTCCTACCTTAGGCGTTAACATCTCCAGAAATCTTGAATCAGTGCCCCTCTGCTGAACCCTGTCAGAGCACTTACCACATTATAAAACCCAATTGCCTATTCCCAGCTTATCTCCTTTTTCTACCTGGTTGTCAGTTCTTGGACTGGACTGGGGATCCAGTCTTAGTAAACTTTTTATATTATATATAAACCATTGGTTTATATTATACAACTGTCATATAGAAGACCCAGATAAATATTCAGTGAGTTAATATATTAAGTGGTATTCTTCTGAGTGTAGGTAAAGTGAAAACATCTAAATTGCTGGGCACACAATCTAAATTGTGTGAGCATTGACTGTTGTGCTAGACAGAAATGTCTTAGCTGGTTGTGTATCCTCTTCCTCTTACTTTATTGGCTTGCCTACAGAGGCTGTAAACTCTAGCTAAAAGAACAGACCTTTTAGGAGAGCAGGCAGCTGTTGTAGTGGTTGAGTTCACTTCAAGAGCTTCCAGGCAGTGACAGTGTTTGGTATTAAGATTCTGCCCTCTTCATGGGTTATTTGCATGAAGTTTTATATTTTCCTACCTCTGGTAGTGGACAAATCTTGGGTTGATTATTTACTTCTTCCTTTCACTGTAAATTTACAGCCCTAATTATGAAGTCTCAAGTTAGCCAATGTCAAGAGGATGCTGACTCAGGTTAGGTTTACTATTCAGAAACCAAACTATGCCCAACTTGGGCTTTTATTCCCAGGAACGTTGTTACACATGAAGCGAAACCTGTGACAAATTTCACATTGGCTATCTTTTAAGTTTTCTCCTCCAGTTCTGAAGTCAGATTTAGAACACTCTATTCTTTCCAGTCCCATCTTGGTGTCTGTTAGAGTACCCAAACTAAGATCAATGGTCTTACTATTTATCACATGACCCAATCCCCCTATCCTCCAGCCACAGTTCACTGGACCAAGAGATGGGCATGTTACCAAGAAAAGCTAATTTATCAGCTGGCAGCACTCTCTCTCTGCTTGTGCCCTAGTGCAAAAAGACACTGAGTCAGTAAAATTCCCCAAAGAAACATGGAAATGGGAAATGATCATTTCTCATCCTGCAAGTGTTGAGTCCTGTGAGCAAGGAGGGAGATAAGAGAAGTGATTATATTTGAAGCTCTGAAACAAATTACTTTTAATTTCTCCTTTAGGTGCCTGATTTCCCCTCCTAGGCACTGTTTCCTCTAATATTTTTTTAATTATAAGGAGGCACATGCTGTGTGAGCTACAGACTGAGCCTACGTGAATAGATGTTAGTGTTAAAAAATAAAAGACATGCAGCAAAGTGAATCTGACACATTTAATGGCTTGTGTAATTGTTATTGTGCTGCATGGTAATTAAGGCTTAAATGATAAGCCGTTTCCATAAATTACTGTAATTACTATTACTTTTACTTAGTAACTCAGCAGTTCTGGAGTCAACTGGTGGAAGTATGTGGTGGTACGGAGAGGGAAAGCAGATTTATGATGCAGTCTCCTCCCATGCTAAAGGCAGGCATTGCAGCATGGTTCAGGGAGCTGCTAACCAGTGTTCTGTTCATCTTTCAGAGAAACTGAGGTTAGCCACTCCAGTACTCTTGCCTAGAAAATCCCATGGATGGAGGAGCCTGGTAGGCTGCAGTCCGTGGGGTCGCTAAGGGTCGGACTCGACTGAGCGACTTCACTTTCACTTTTCACACAATGGAGAAGGAAATGGCAACCCACTCCAGTGTTCTTGCCTGGAGAATCCCAGGGACGGGGGAGCCTGGTGGGCTTCCGTCTGTGGGGTCACACAGAGTCGGACACGACTGAAGTGACTTAGCAGCAGCAGGGATGTAACATAACCAGCAAGGCCACACCACTAATCACTGGCAGGGCTAGAAGTCATGTCAGAGTATATTGAACCCCCAAACCTCAAGCTCGTAACACTTGGTACCAAAACAGTTACATTTCAGTACATACAAAAGCAGTGTAAGCGTGAATGTGAAAGATGTTTGAAGAGGCACTGTTAATACCTGAAACTGAATCACACATCTCTGAATACTTAGTTGTTTATATATATATATATAGTTTGACCAGACTGATGTCTTACCAAACGTAAAGGAAAAGATTTTATATGGAGGTGGAATGGGGGGAAGTTTTGAAGCCTAAGCACATAGGGGTAGGCCTAGGAAATGTTTGCCAGTCCTGAGAGAAGAGAATAAATGATGGGGTCTAGTGTAGACTGTTGAAGGGCTTTCTGGAGAAACTTACCTTCTGAATGTGACCTGCAAATCCCCACCATCTGTTCCTTTGCTCAGGGGTTCTTACGTAAGTTCCCACCAGAGCCCCAGTGACGGGAAAAAGCAGCAGGACAAACGTCCTGAACAAGCTACTCTAAGGCTGCTCCCCAATTCTGGAATCTAGGTCATTTATTTCAAATCACTGCATCACTGAAAATTATGATCATAATTCCTTAAACTACTCAGGGGGCATGGTTGTGGTGAGGAGATGAGAGAGGCAACATGAAACTGAAACTACAGGGGTAGGTATCTCCCTAATTTAGCAGTTTGGTTGCTGCTATGATGAACTAGCCTGTCTCCTTCAACTTAGAGGGAACAAACCAGGAATTGAATGAGATGATAAAAAACTTGGAGGGATAGGTAAAAAAAATGTTTACCCTTATAACCCTGACAACCTGGTTTCGTTCTTCATTATCTAGGGGTTCTTTTTTTTTTTTTCAAAACCCAAATCAGGCTTTTCTTGATTGAAAAAAATAAATGGTGCTGCAAAATCTTTTATGTGTGTGTATATATATATATATATATATATATATATATATATATATATATATATACACGTGTGGGTGTGTGTTATAGTTTTATTTATTTATGGCTGTGCTGGGTCTTTGTTGCTGTGCCAGCTTTTGTCCAGTTATGGTAAGCAGGGGCTACTTTTCATTGCAGTGCACAGGCTTCCCATTGCAGTGGCTTCTCTTGTTGCGAAGCACAGACTTTAGGTGTAAGGGCTTCAGCAGTTGCAACACATGGGCTCAGTAGTTTTGGCTCATGGACTCTAGAGCACAGGCTCAGTTATTGTCACACACGGGCTTAGTTGCTTTGAGGAATGTAGGATCCTGGACCAGGGATCGAACCCTTGTCTCCTGCGCTGGCAGGCAGACTCTTTACCCTGAGAATCTTTTTAAAAAGGCAAATATTTAGTTTTCATCATCTCTTGCTATACTAAGTGCTTTGTGGTGGCATTAGTAGATGTTCATTAAATGCTTTTGCTTTTAGTTTCATCACTTGTTATAAGATTAAGAGTTTGACTATTCTGAATATATGTATCTGGAATATATCCTAATATTTATCAGTAACTCATCTGCCCTATTCTCTACCTCTCCTGTTCATCTCTGTAGTTTTAATTCTCTGAATGTGTCTGTCTTATCAGCCACTGGGCTGATACATACACAGTCGTCCAGGTTCCTAAATACCATTTTTATATTCCTGTAACATACTTTTTGTATACCTGATCTTGATATGTAGTATTTATAAGTACTTCTTATTTTACAGATCATTCCAATATATTTTTACCTTATTTGGTTTTGCCAGCAAAAGAGACATCAAGCACTGACAGAGCCAGGCACTGTACCAGCCCTACTTTACGCTTTTATATGTGTTTTCAGTTCATCTATAACAAGCTTCAGTTCAGTTCAGTTCAGTCGCTCAGTCGTGTCCAACTCTTTGCAACCCCATGAATCACAGCATGCCAGGCCTCCCTGTCCATCACCAACTCCTGGAGATCAGTGGAGAAATGACTCCAGAAAGAATGAAGGGATGGAGCCAAAGCAAAAACAATACCCAGCTGTGGATGTAACTGGTGATAGAAGCAAGGTCCGATGCTATAAAGAGCAATATTGCATAGGAACCTGGAATGTTAATGAGTCAAGGAAAATTGGAAGTGGTCAAACAGGAGATGGCAAGAGTGAACGTAGACATTCTAGGAATCAGTGAACTAAAATGGACTGGAATAACAAGCTTCTTAGAAGGTAGATATCATTTCTACTTTACAATCAAGTTAAGCTCTGCAAGATTTAGAAACTTCACTAAAGTGGAGTCACTAAAGAGGCAATGGAGTACAGTGGTTATGTGCACAGACTCTGGACCCAGTCTGTTATCTATTAGTTCTATCACCCTGGGCAGTTTCCTAAGACGTTTATGCCTCTGTTTCCTCATCGTGAAACAGGATAATAATTTTACCTAGTTAACAGAGTTGTTGTGAGTATTAAATAAATGTGTATAACTCTTAGAATGGTGTCTGATACATGGTTAGTGTTTACAAGGCATGATTATTATAGGCACTAATATATTTGGATTTAAATCCAAGTCTGTGACTATAAAAACAATACAGTTAGATAAATAAAGCAGTTGTTCTCACTTCACATATCAGAAAGCTGAAGCTCAAAGAAGTAACTTAAATGACAAGATACAGTGTTTTTATACTGTAATACATTGAATGAGTTCAAACTATTGTATAAGTTGAGTTAAAAAGTAGTAAACAATACTAGGAAATTGAATCCAGCAATTAGTGAAAAAAGAATAATATATCAACAACCAAGTGGGCTTTATCCCAAGTATGCAAGGCTGGTGCATTTAGTCATTAGTGAAGTTGCTCAGTCGTGTCCGACTCTTTGTGACCCCATGGACTGTAGCCTACTAGGCTCCTCCGTCCATGGGATTTTCCAAGCAAGAATACTGGAGTGGGTTGCCATTTCCTTCCAGCCTTCAAAAATCAATGAGTAATTAGGCATATATATACCGATTACATCAACATACGCAAGAAGCATTTGACAAAATTCAATATCCATCATGACAAAAATGCTTAAGAAACTGGGACTATATGGAAACTTCCTCAATCTTATAAAGGACATTTACAGAGAATCTACAGCTAATATATTTAATGGCGAAAGACTGAATGCTTTCCTCCTAACATCAAGAACCAGGCAAAGATGTCTGCTCTCTGTGTATCTGTTAAGCATATAATTTGTCCCTTATTTCTGATTATAAAAAATATTTTCTTTGTGGATAATTCTTAAAGTTGATAAAATGCCAAAGAATAAAAATCACCTATAAATCCACAAAAGAAATCTAGATGTATGTATGTGTTATAAAATTAGAACCATGCTATTTTATAAATTTTCAACTTATCCACACATTATAAACATCTTCCCATTCATCAGTATTTTTCCATTATTTCTAGTGGCCAGATAGCTTGCCTTTGAATGGATTGTTTCATGATTTGTCTAAATAACCTCTGTTGTTTGAAATCCAGGTTTTTCCCCATGAAAAAATAACACTGCTACTAATGGGACTTTAGGACTTTACTTGATTCATCCTCATTAACATCCTTGTAGTTTCGGTGCTATGGGACACTTTCCCCATCGTGATTTTCCCTTTGTTGGTGGGGGAAACGGCTCTTTCATTGTCTTTTACTGATTGTGCTTCTTGTTTTAGACCCTTTGTCAAAAGTCATAGTGCTGTGCTATCCAATATGATAGTTAATAGCCCTATACAGATACTTAAGTTTACATTAAATTAATTTAAATGATATAAATTTAAAATTTAGTTTCTCAGGTACTCTAAACCCATTTCAAGTGCTCAGTGGCCATATGCAGGTAGTGGTTCCTGTATTTGACAGCATAGATATACAGTATTTTTTTGTCGTCACACAAGTTCTGTTGGATAGTTCTGCTGTTAAGTATTTGCAGTTTCAAGGAACAAAAAAACTCACCTGGCGAAGCTCAAAACCAGGGGGCTTATGCTGAAAAACTATTAAGAAAATGACAAGGAATGGAACTGCTTGAAGGAAGCTAGGCTGCACCACTGCGAGTGCTGGGCAGCTGCTCTCTTCTTCCCTTCCTCTGGGGCCCAGAAGCTCTTCTCTGGGCTCTCACTTAACATCTGCTCCATCCTCCTCTCTGGAGAGCAGCTTTTCCTTCTCTGCTGTAACTTCTGCCTGGACGCAGTTCTGATTTACCATGATGGGACTTAGCCTGAACTCTCTCTGACTTTTTAACTCTCATCAAATCATCTGACTGCATTCCTTAAACCCCTTGGCCTACATCTCTAGACATCTGATTGGCTCAACCCACATAGATCGAGTCCCTCTCCACTCCAAATTATATGTCCCCCATTTTTTTGCAGCTTAATAGAGGTATAACTGACATATGGAGCAAATGGAACTCTCATACATTGACGGTGGGACTGCAAAATGATACAGCCACTCTGGAAGACAATTTGGCAGTTTCTTAAAAAGTCAAACACATACCATGCATATAACCTAGTATTTTACCTAGAGAAATAAACTTATGTTCACACAAAAACCTATGCCCAGACATTTGTGGTAGCATTGTTTACAATCACCAAAGTCTTGAAAGAACCAGTGTCTTTCAGTGGGTGAATGGATAAACCAGTTGTGGTATATCCACTCAATGGGATGCTATTCAATGAATAAAAGAACAGACATTTTTATGCATGCAACAAAGGGGATGAATCTCAAATGCAGGGTGCTAGGTAAAAGAAGCCAGTCTCACAATTTCATATCCATGACATGCTGGAAAAGACAAATTATGGGAATAGATCAGATCAGCAAGAGTTAAAGGGAAGAGGAAGATAGGAGTGAGTGTTGGAATTGTTCTATTTCCTGTTTGTGTAGGTGGTAACAAGATGCTACATGCTTATGTTAAAACTCATATAACTTAAGCCTAAAAAATGAATTGTATGTAAATTTTTTAATAAAAATACTTCTCACCTCATATGCATTTGTCAGAACTCGTTTAAATAATACACTTCTGTTTTGTGCATTTCACCATGTCTAAATTTTGTATCACCTAAAAATAAATACTATAAGCAAACAAAATAGTGGAGGATGAGAGAGAAACACTTAGGGGTTCTAATTAGAAAAAGTATACCCTAAGTATGAAAATATAATTGAATTTATTATAGTAAGGGTCTGTTTATCTTCCTTTTTAGCAGATAATTATGTTGTCTGTTTTCTTGACAATGTATTGTTGATTCGCTGATTGTTACCTAATAACTGGATAATTTCTAGCCACAAGCTAGATAAGAGCTCTTTGTCATCTGTTTTTCTACCACATCAATTCAGATTCATCCTCTCTCTCTTGTCTTTGCTTTTGCTCACAGTTCTCCCATATGTTGACAAAGCGGAAAAAATCAAGTAGGGGAAAAATCTGTTTTGAGTGTACTCTGTGAATCTGTTACACTTAAGGTTTAATTGTAAATTATTTCTTGACTAGCAAAAGCAATTCACATTATATTGGTGTGACCATCTTTGAACATTTTAAAATAACAAACTAGCAAGGGCTTTATCTTAAACATTATAGATTTGCAGTTCTTTGAATATATTTGAGCACTCTGCTGTGGGTGACAATAGATGATGTCAGATTAAATTGATATCCTCTCAATGTTTGTGTCTGGTGCATGTGCAATTTCTTCTGTGCCAGAGACCCTTTCAGAAGCATTCTGTCAATACAGCTACCTGACAGCCATTTGTATTTGTAAACTGTGCATTTGGCACCTGCTGACCTCTGTTGCATTGGAGCTAGTGGGGAGCCAAAATGGGTGTACAATAAAGTTATTGGCTGTTAATCTCAGTGGGAGTTATTGAAGAGAAGAAACAGCACTTGCAGGACCTCAGGAGAGGATAAAAAGAAAAATTGGTAACATTAACACAAGCCAGGTATGCTACCAAAACAGTGATTTAAAAAATCAGTTCTACTGAAGGAAATAAAATGTTTGTAGACCTGCATTTTAATTCATGCAGTGGATTGGGGGGAGGGGAGAAATGGGTTTCTATTTTAAAATTTAATGAATTTTAATTGATCTCAGTAGAGGCCAGATCTCTACCAGGATCTCAGCAGAGGACAAACAATTCATATGAGCAGAAATAAAAACAATGGAAAAAATGCTTAATTTCTGAAGAGATGGAAATCAAAATGCTGGTGTCTTTTACTTATCAAATTAGCAAAACAGATTTTAATATTAAAGACAAAAGTGCTGGCAAGACCTCAGAGAACAAATAGGTAGACAAGCAGTAGTCAATATTGATGTTCTGTAACCATAATTTTCCCACTTTGTTTAAAGTTCTTACACATTAACTCATCACTCCTTTATCAGATATAACTCAGGGAAATAATTGTGAAGTCAAAGGCTGGTACTGTGTAAATCTGCTTAGCTTTATACTGGTCTGTTTTGCTGCAGTGCATGTTTCTGTCCTGCAGATGTGCTCATACCATAATTGGTAATTACAGGAGTGATGTCAAATATACAGTGAGTTGTATGGTTGGAGGGCATCACTGACTCAATGGACATGAGTTTGAGCAAGCTCTGGGAGTTGGTGATGGACAGGGAAGCCTGGTGTGCTGCTGTCCATGGGGTCACCGAGTTGGACACAACTGAGTGACTGAACTGAACTGATGTTGATGTTATTTTCTTCAGAATAGTTTGAAGCCACTAAGGAAAGCTTTTTCACCATAAAAGACAATGCCTTTGTCTTTGTGATGTATGAAGACTTTTTTTTAAAAAAAGGCCACTTTGATGGCCTTGAGAAGTGCTTTGATTTTCACAATGTTAAGGTAGCTGGTGAAATGGCCTGTGTAGTTTAAGTTGTGAAGAAAGTTCCCCCTCTGTTTAAGAAAAATATGAAAGAGCTAAACCCTAGTTTAGATTATTTTGATAAAATTTGTTATGCTGGCAGTGAATGCCCTGCATCTCAAAAAAGACTGCTGAGCTCCAGGTTAAGGTGTCATCTGGCTGACAGGGATCAAATGCTGGAGGAGGCTGAAGGGCGCTAATATTTTGTTCTAGGCTTTTAGTAGTAATCTGGTTACAAACCTACATAGAGATGACTTATAACCAATTAATTTTTTTCTATTTCATAGTCTTTGTCTCATTTCCTTTGTCATGAATGTGTAGAATGGTGGAGAAGCCTTACATATTTGGAAGCACCATGTCATTCTGAAGTGCTCACATCAGTCTCTGTTTTCTATGTGATTCTCTTTATTTCCCATGGCTTAAAATTCTGCCTGCCAAATACTTTGCCAAATGGATGTGGAGCTTTGTAATATAATCTTCCTTCAATTAATTCAGGACAGACCTACATAGTTTTAAGTGATTAGTCCCTAACAATATTCTTCCCTTGAGCTCCTATTATTTTTAGTGTAATTTTGCAGAACATAAGATTTTGCAGTTATATATATTAAGGAAAATTTATAAATGCCCAACATAAGGGAATAAGTCTTAGGACACCTTGATTCTGAAGCATTTGTTACAGTAAGCATAGAAGAATTTCTGTAGAACAGGTGCAAGCATTGGAACACAAAATTAAGTACTAGACATCATGATTTACAGCTGTGTGAAAGTGTTTGAAATGTACCTGGCCTGTTTGTTTGTTAGTAGTTTTGGTGGGTTGGTGGGACTGTAGGTAAGTTTTTTAAAAACTTGTTTTTAATGTTGTAAAGTTGGTAAAATAGAAATAAGTCCATCTAAATAGTTTAAGCTAAATTTTTGTTTTACTTTGGTTTTAGAATTCCTGGAAAACTCAAGCAATTTGTATTTGACTTACATTCTGGAAAACTACACAGAGAATTCCATCATGGTCCTGACCCAACTGATACAGCCCCAGGAGAGGTAGGACTCCTGTTTGTTTCTCAGTGGGAACTCTTTTTTTCTTTTTCAATTAGTCTTGAAAAGACTCTGAAGCTCTTGCATAAGCTTGAGTTTCCAGTCCTGAATATTTTTGTAAAAAAATTCTGAACTAGATAATATACAAATTATCTTCATTTAAAAATTTTAAACCTTCAGAAGAGTTGTAAGAATATTACAATATAGTTCCTTGATCATACAAACAAAGGTTGTCTGGTAAGTCCTTGGTGGAAAATGGCCACAAAAAGGTTAAATACAGTTAGCTTCATATAGAAGTAGGAAGCAGGAATTAGAAGCAGGTAGACTAGCAAAGAAACCAGTGGATTGCATTAATTGCTTAAGCCTTCCTCTGTGGCTGAGCGTGACCACCACCCTATAAAGAAAATAATGATTTGATATCTTAAGAGCCTTCATCACCATGGTATTCATAATGCTCAAAACTTACAGTTTAATGCAGCTTTTCCGTTTGAGATGTAGAATGCTTGACAACTGTTTACCAATACAATTTTATATTTGCTTGATATACAGATACATATTTTTAACCTGAGAATTTTCTTCTGTTCCAAGTTACCTTGTAAATTCTTTATAAGTACCTGCTTTGTTAAACACCCTTAAATTTGCATTTTGATGCATTATTGATTTATATCATGTCTGTTACCATTATACTGAAAGGGAATGATATATACCAGAGATGATATATACCAAAACACTTATGCATATGCACAGAACTTCAGTACACTGTTTTTGCCGAAAGAACCACCAAGTTATTAAAGAAAAATAAAAACTAAGTGAATTTTTAAGAGTCAAATTAAGTTCAGAGTTACCAGTTACTTTTGGGAATCTGACAACATGCTTTTTTCCTTCCAATATGAGATCAGATTTTCTTTGATAATTAAGCAGCTATAGATGCTTAATTGATGCTTATAGATGCTTGTTGGCAGTAACCCAAAGTAGGCCTGCTTAGTATTTTATCAGATTAAGTAAAGATGTGGCTTGCCATTATTGTATTATCCTGATTTGTTTTAATTTCTATATTAGACACTCAGCTTCATGTATTTATCTTTGCATACTAGTACATCAGTTCAGTTCAGTCCCTCAGTCGTGTCCGACTCTCCGCGACCCCATCAATCACAGCCAGGCCTCCCTGTCCATCACCAACTCCCGGAGTACACTCAAACTCACCAAATACATATTCATTTCATAGTCATATAGTTTCAGATTAATTAAACCAAACATATCTCAGCAAAAAATAACATGTTTTGGGGAAGGGTAATGTGACTAAGTATAAAAAGTAAAGTCTGTGGATACATTGCTTCCCATGTGCCATTTTATATATATATATTTATATATATTTATTTATATATATTTACATATATATATATCGTGTAGTACATGTATTATGTGCCTGTGTAAACTACAGGGAATATTAAAACAATAATAATCACATTTACTTTTGAGGAGCTCACAATGTAAAGGATAGACTGCACTGTCCTTTTGAAATTCTTCTGTGTCACTCTTATATTTCCACTGGATATTTTTATGTACTGATGGTATAAATACTACAGAAATTTCTTAACAGTATTGAAGTGTTTTTCTTCCTTACTTCAACTAGGTTTTTGTAATCGCTGACGTCCAGATCTCTATCTGCAGAATTGTTGTTGTTTATTTGCTAAGTTGTATCCAACTCTTTTGCAACGCCATGGACTTTTGCCTGCCAGGCTACAGGTGCCTTTAATAAGCTTAGCAGTCATTTGTAAAATGGAAGGGTTTTGGCCAGCTTAGGATTATACTGCCTCTACAAAATATTCTAGGAAAGCACCCAGGTGTCAGATGTTTTGTTTCTCTACCACACCTCAGTAACTGTCATCAGATCAACGGTTAATGGCTGTGGTAGCCCGTGCCTTGGAGAATCTGAGTAAGGGCATTTGAAACAGGGAAAGCAAGATTTCAAACTCAACTCTTTGTCTTTGGCACATAGTAGCTATAGTTTACTAATTATTAATAAATAATTATAGGGCAATTACCATGCATCTAATACTCCTATTAAAATAAAACTATAAAATATATTGATATAAAAATGTTTTATTCTTTCCCATGTAGGAAGTCCAGGATGTAGCAAGCAGTCCACCTGAGAGCTCCTTCCAGAAACTAGCACCCAGTGAATATAGGTATACTCTATTGAGGGATCGAGATGAGCTTTAAAAACTTGGAAAAACAATTTGCAAGCCTTTCAAACAGCAGCGTCAACTTACATGGTGGAAATAGTAAACCTATATTTTCATAATTCTATGTGTATTTTTATTTTGAATAAACTGAAAGAAGTTTTGGGTTTTTTAATTTTTTTTCTCCCCGACTCAAAATGTAATGTCATTTAATATAGCCTCTTTTAAAAAAAATCTGCTAGGGTTAAAAATAAATAAAAATCAGAGGCCTATCTTTATTTTAAATCTGTTCTGTAAAATTTTTATAAATCAAGTGAAAGGTGAGACTGCCAAGATATATACCATTAACTTGCACTACTAGGCTAGGGAAGACTTAGGGATGTTTCCTGTGTAGTATGTGTTTTTCATTCTTTTCTCTATATATGATCAACTCTGTTGGTATTTTTAGTTCTCACATTTCTCAAAGCTAAAGGGGTATATATTCTGGATGGCTGGGGGGAGGGGGAATAAATTAAAATTTTCACACTGTGTACTGTGTTTTACTGATTAGTTGGATATTGCTTATGAAAATTCCATAGTGGTATTTTTTGGATTCTTAATGTGCAACTTAAACATACTATGAAGAGGAGGAGAGCCATAAGCCAGAACATTTGGCAGGAATTGTCCTTATAAATTAAGAAAAAAAATGAAAAGTGTTATTAAATTTCTATGTGTTTGTCTAACAAAGTGGCATATGGATGGCATTTAAAACTGAATTTTACCTAAATCTGAGGAAAAGGAGATACTAGTGGAACAGATTACCAGTATTGAACTAGATGACTTTTAAGGCTCCTCCTATCATGACACTTAAATTTCCAAAGAGAAAAACCAGCAGAGAAAATTTATTTCAGTAATTCTAACCTTCTTCCATCATGTAGTCTTGTTCTAGTTGTATAGATCAAAAGCAAAAACAATAAGGCACATTTTTTTTCATTGTAAAATTGTTAAGGGGGTCCCTACGTCCTCTAGATTCCCTGATTTCCTAGGCCTGAAGCATTCAGTCAAATGGGTCCCTGTGCCAGGCCTCAGTACTGCCAGGGAGCAAAACCAGAGGGAGAAGACCCTCGGTGTCATATCAGGAAGCCCAATGCCAGAGGACAGGTTCAAAATTGGCTTTCCTCTGGGCCTGGGTTGGTGCTATAGGCCAAGAATCATTTTATACTTGGAGTCTAAGTCAATCCCAGTTTGGGGAAAGATTATTTTTAAGCTTAAAAGGCTGACATGTGCCATTATATGTAGTATGTAATATATGTAACATCTTTCAATTCTTTTAAAATAAATATTTATAATAGATATTTAATGATTGTTATTTTTAAAAATCAGTCTCAAATTCTTTGTTATGCATGACTTACCCATCATTTCATTTAGACTAATAAATGTTAATAAGGTAGTATGGGGCATGTTTAATAGAAAATGCTAGAAAAGCAGGACAGAGCTTCCTAAAATTTGGGCCTTAGTTCTGTTCTCTCCATTGCTTTTAATCAGTAACTTTGAAATCAGAGCTACGGTCTTCAGGTCAGAAGATGGACCAAATGTGAGGTGGTCAGAATGAAAACTTAGAAACATTAAACAAACAAACATACAAAACCAAAAGCAGCATCTGCAATTGACTGGAATAAATTTGTAATCCTGTAATTGGCTTTTAAAAAATAGTAAACAGAAGATAACGTTTAAGAATTGGGTTGCATAGAATTGGTTTGAGAGTAGTCATGATAAAGGCCCCAAAGAACACATGTTCAGTGTGACCTAAGATAACACAGTGTGATCTAAGTGGCTTGTTAGATTAAGTGGATTTGAGGCTTTATTTAGCATTTATGCATATGGGGGCTTGTTAGACTGTAGCCCTGCCACTGTCTTCTCCAGAGTGTGAAGCCACTGAGGGCATGCAAGGATACTAAATTTTATGCCTGTATTGGGACAATAAACATCAATAAATGTTTACTGAATGAATGAGACATGCAGTGACGTTGGGTAATTTTTATACCTGAAATGCTCAACACTCATCAGGATTTGGTGCCCGGTTTTGTAGTCACTAACAAGCTCAAGTGCAAAATAGATGAAATGCATTAGAGAAAGTTAAGTTCTTGCCACAGGGCTAGTGCAGGGTTGGGGTGGGGAGGGGGCCTGTGGAGCTGATAGTTTAGGGCCTTGTATGCCAAGCTAAGGAAGAGGTTTTTTTACTGTATCTTATAGCCAGTAGAGATCCATCAACAAATTTAAGCAAGTCAGTATGTTCATAACACTGTAGCAGAGGTCTCAAGATAATTAAATGAGTGCACTGGAGGAGAAAGAAAGGCAGAGCTAAGACAGGGACAGCAGAGATGGAGAGAAACAAATACAAGAGGTCCCATAGGGATTTGTCACCAGCTGGATGTAGACAGAGAAATTCAGGAATCTAGAACTTAAAATTTAGACTTCTTCCCCTCTGAACCTCTGTGAATCAGAGGATATCCAATCTACTCCAGGCCTCAGGCTCCGCAGCTGTGAAAGAAAGGATGCTAGACTAGACTGAAGAACACAGTCAAGTTGCAAAACCAAAATTAAAAGCAGGCCCTACTGCTTGTCAGCCCACTACCTTTTCCAGTTTTGTTTTTTTTTTTAATAGAGTAGTGAGGGGGACCATAAAAGGGTGAACTTACCTTAGATGGAATTCTGAACATTTTTTTAAAAGTTAAATGAACCTAGAGAAGAAGGCAGAGAATGGGCAACTAAAGCATCTCATGGAGAGCTCTCTGATGAAGTCAACTTGTCAAAGATTACATATAAAAGAAGGAAAAACTGGCTGATAAGGCCCGAAAAGAGCAAAGTGAAATATAAAAAACAGTGTTAGACATGTTAAAGCTCAGAATGAGCTGCCAAAAAAGATTTAAAACCTGAATCATAGCAAAAAAGAAAAATAGATAAAGGAGTATACTGGATCAACAATCAGAAAAAACAAGAGTAACTCACTTTTTATTTTTTTCTCTGACAAAGAGACCTAGTCTTCTTGGACAAAAAATAAAATGACATAAGCAAAAATAGGAAGTAAAAATTTTGCCACCTTGAATAGTTTTAGGGCTCTTAGGCTCAAACTCCAGCATCACAGAGAGCTGCTGGATGTTGCAAATGCTTTCTGTCAGCAACTGCTGGGAATTTTTGAGACACCATGGAGATCATAAGGTAACAGAAGACTAGAAATGGACAAACATTATACCAGTTTTCAAAACCATTACAGTTAGTAGTTTATAGTTGGGGGAATGATTAAATAGCTGTAAAGAATAATCAGTTTTAAGCCCAATATTTAAAGATCCTGAAGACAGTAAGTTGTTTTAGAACTTAAATTGTCTTATGCTGATTATAACTGATTTATGTGTTCATTAAAACAGGTTGGATAGGACTGCTGCTTGGCAACTGTTTTTTAGCTGTGTTTGAATTTTTGTATGTATTTCCAAGTAATAAAACTATATTTCTAAAATATTTCTATATTTGAGACTTATTTGCCATGAATATTTGACTCAAAATTCAGATGACCAGAGTGACAAGATGTTCCAGTTTTACAGTTATCTTTTTACAGTTATCTTTTAGATTATTTAATTGTAACTGACTTAGCATGGGAAGCTGCATGAATCCATGTGCTGGTAACAGACCTAGCCTTTAGCTAAAGCGTCAAAGCTCCCTCTTGCAGAGCACCCTGGGGATGGGCCAGCCTGCCTTCAGAGAATAGGTTTTGGAGACACTGGAAGAGGAAGAGTGCAGCTTGCAAATCGTGCCCCAAAAGTGCTCCCTTTACTCCCTCCCTTTCCCCACCTCACCTAGTAAATCCTTCTATCCATCCTTCAATGCCCAGGACCATTACCACCTGTTGTGGTCCCACAGCCCTTTATTTAAGTGTTTTAGAATACCCAGTCTAAAAGAAGTTGGGGTATATGTATCCCTTTTCCTGATCACCATGTGAAGGCTGGCTCTGGAAGCACAAACTGCTCCATCTTTGATTCCCAGCACCCTAGAGCACTGTTAAGTGATTACTATGTGATGGGGAAAAAAAAGTCAAATTACATAATAAATGGGGACAAGAAAGCATCCCCATAACTGGAATGGACTCGGCTGCATCATCTGTGAATCCCAATTATCTGCTAGCTAGTCACATTTCATCCTATATCCTAAATTGATTATGGAGTCTTAAGAGTTTTATTCTAGAAGCGATTAAAATCTTACACCAACCCACAGATACATAACTTTCAGAATGACACTGGAGTCCTTATTTGGGCAGTGTAGAGTCCTGCAGAAGTGCTGGAAACTTTCCCATGAAATGACACATTTTCTGTGAGGTGGATTTGACCCCTAGCTCAGTCACTCAGCCTTGTGGAAGGACAGACTAGAGTGAATTGACAAAATACCACATGTGGTTTACAAAACATACACTTAACCATTTGGCAAGCATTAATCTACTGTTGCCAGGATAAGGATACAACAGTGAATAAGAGATTGCCCCTAACTTCCAAGTTGAGTGAAGAAGCAAAACAGATAAGTAAAAATAGAATGTTTTAGGTGCAGTTCTGAGTTAACCACAGGGGCATGGAGGTGTGTGTGCAGCCTTGGGGGTCAAGGGAATGTTCCCATAAGAAGTGATTTTCTTGCCTAGGAACAGAAAGAACTACACTTTCCTAAACTTCTCCCCTCTAGGAGAATTACATTAATATGTACATGCATGCTCAATGGTGTCCAACTCTGCAACCCCACGGACTGTCCATGGTATTCTCCAAGCAAGAATACTGGAATGGGTTGCCATTTCCTACTCCAGGGTATCTTCCTGACCCAGGGATCAAACTTGCATCTCTTAACTCTCCTGCATTGGCAGGATTCTTTGTGCCACCTGGGAAGCCCCATTACATTAATAGAAGCTGCTGTTATTTTCTATTAATATCTTACTTCAGTAGCAAAGTATTACTAGTAATTATGCCCTGTTGTTTCCTTCCCAACTTGGCCACTCAGGTAAGAGATAACTGCCTATCTGTGCTGTGTCTCATGTGTTTTACTTATTGGGTAAGTTCCAGGCAGAAAACCGTATGCCCATTCTCCTGACGCTACATGTATGCTTGCCTTGGTAAGATCAGATCAGTCTTGGAAGCCTGACACTGTGATTGTTATCTTGCCCTAACCATTGCCCAAGAAGAGGGATAGTGAAGGGCATCCCTGGCTATGCACATAGTAAGGGAAATAACAAGGCCTCTATTCTGACTTAATCAGTTCTTCATAATTCATGCTTTCATGATGAGCATGGCTTTCTGATTTAAAACAATGCTGAACAGTCCACTTCAGAAATTTCCTAGGATTAGAAGGTAACTTCCCTACTCTCTGGAATCCAGTTTTATGCCTGGATTTTAGACTTTTGCTCAAGCTCAGTGTTCTGGCATGTTTTATTTCCTACTTCCTCAAAGACTGCTGGTAGTACTTCATGATCAAATATACAGGCTCTCTCTAACCTTAGGATGCCTTTTTTTTTTTTTTAATCTGAGCCTATAAACTATAAATCCTTGAAAAATACAGTTGTTGTTTTTTTTTTCCTGGTAACTTCACACTTACTTACACTGCCGGTATAACTAGGGTGACACTGTAATTTTTGTGTCCAATTGAAGTCATTTGAGAGTGAAAGGGAACATTAAGCAATAATTTCACCATGACAAGAGATGTAAATCAAGACCGTCCCAGACAACTTGGAATAGATTACTAAGTGTGTGTGTCAGTGACTCAGTCTGACTCTTTGTGACTCAGCCTGCCAGGCTCCTCTGTCCATGGGATTTCCCAGGCAAGAATACTGGAGTGGGTTGCCATTTCCTTCTCCAGGGATCCCGACCCCAGGATCAAACCTGGGGCTCCCACATAGGAGGCAGGTTCTTTACCATCTGAGCCACACCTTTTCATGTTTGGATATCATTCTTAATTGAGAATAAGATTTACTTTCTATCAAGCATCTGTCATCATTGTACCACATCTTAGTAACTAAGCCATTTAAAAAAGTTATTTTAAGAATTCATCCCCTGGAGAAAGGAATGGCTTTCTTGTCTAGAGAATTCCATTGACAGAGGAGCCTGGCAGGATCATAAAGAGTCGAACACGACTGAGCGACTAACATTTCCACTTTCCACTCATTTTAGGTGTCTCCCTAACACTATTCACATTAATTTTTCATTAATGTGCCTTTCCTTTAAACTTCAGGAAAAATAATAATAGTTACAACAATAACACTAGCAACATTTGTAGTTACTATGAGCCAGGCTTCATTTAGGCACTCGATATGTATAAATGTTAAAATCTTCATAACCACCCTGTAAGATGGGTAAGTTACCTATGGGGGGTTGGGGATGCAAGGAGGGGGTCACTATGGAAGACCTGAATTGCTGACCCCCACCCTAACCCAGAAAAGAGGCAGCAATCTTACAAACAATAAAACCTAGAAAGGAAAGAAAAGGAACTAAGACCTATGGAGAATTAGTAAGTGAGGAGCACTTCATTCCTCTTCATTCCTATTAACTGAGAGGCATGACTCTGAGTATTAGAAACCTTGGTTCAAATCCTGTCAAATGCCTACTTCCTAACTTGAACCTTGCCCTTCACCTAATTCCAATCTCTGCTTGCCGGACAGAGCAATTAAATTCCTGCCACTATTCTGTTTCAATACTAGACCATCAGATTATAAATTCTTGGGCTCCTACTATTCTGACACTAATATTTCTATGGTAAAACAGAAAATAACCCAATTCTACCACATCATTCCTTCAGTGATTTATATCTTCTCTCTTCCAACTCATGACTTTTAATTGGCAAATGAGAAATACCTTTACCTCCAAATTCTGAAATTTTCAGTTCATGATATCCAAGTCCCAGAGATGTTTTCCAGATTTCTTCTGTTGCATCATTCATTCCTATGTTAATATACAAAAGTGAGGGCTGAGCTTGGTATGTCTTAGAAAGCTTTTTAACATTTCAATACACATCTCTGTAAACAGCAAAACACACATGCCATGACCTCACTACTCAGCATCAAGAAGTCACTAACAGGGGTATAGCTTCTTTTTCCCTTCTCATCACTGTACTTTGTGTTGTAAAATACTCTTAAGAAGCAGATGATATAGTCCCTGCCCTGTAAGAAGCTAGCATTCTAGTTGGAGAGATCACACTACCACAAATGAAAGAATTTTATACCTATTAAGTTATAAAACACTGCAGAATTAGCCCCAAGTGAAAATGAAAGCCAAATGGATTGCAGTTGTCAAGAAATACTCACATAGAGAAGGGAAACTGGGCCATGAAGGTCTTGGACACTAAAAGGCAAAAGTAAATTTCATGACTGTTTTCTCAGTGAGTTTTCAATAAATATTTACGGAATGAATAACAGGATAGGAAGAAAGCAGACATTCTGTGTCAAGCAGGGGATCTCACAACAAAGGCAAGAAAGCACAAATCATTTCTTACATGTGGGGAAGAAAAGCAAATATGTTGAATGTACCAAGAGCCCAGGCAAAGGTAAGTTTTATTACTAACTTCTCTGGCAATGAAGGCAAAACAAAGAACTTAGAGGGTTGTAACAGTCTTATCTGATACAAAGAACCCATTTAAACAAATAATTATTAAATGTATATATTAAATACATACACACACACACACACGTATAAAAACTACCCTGGTCTGTATACTCATCTAACCAGCTTCATCACTCACATTTAAGTCCTTCGTTTTCTCTAAACACACTATACTTGTTCATGTTTTGAACAATTTGTCCTTGCAATTCCTTTGACATTTGAAAGCTTACAAATCCAGTCTTCAGTCAGGCATATTCTTCTTTGGAGCACTGCTCAAATACCACATGTTCTACAAAGTCTTCCTCTTCTTTTCCAGGCAGAACAAGTCACTCCATTCTACCTTCATACTTTGCTCTCCTTTTTTAGGGTACTTACCATGTTTTATGGTGATTTCCTTGCTTTGAGTGTCTGAATTCTTTAGCCTGAATGGTTTATAAGGGTAGATTCTATAGGTCTAATATTTTTTACATATGGCACTGGCATCCAACATACAATAGGCATTCAGTTAAATGTTTGTTGAATAAGTGAATTTATTGCATGTTTCCTTATATAAGCACCACTCAGCAACATAGTAAGTGAATTCAGGAGGCTTTACAGAATTGTAGAAATTCTCACTGTTGTGCTGACCTTTGCTAACACCAAAGGTTTTAATAATAAAATGGAAGACATCATTGGGGGGTTAATTAATGAAACCCATGTAAACATCTTTTTTAGTGATTAACCAATCTCTAGTACTTGAGAAATGTACTCTTGAGTGCTTTCCTCAAATATTGATCAGTCAAGTTTCTCACAGGAGCTTGACAATAGTCAATTCTAGTATGGAGAATCTATGCTGCTAAATTAAAATCCTCATGGCTTTGGCTATCCAATGCACATGTGGCAAGACTGACACTGGAGGTTAAGAAATTGAATATACTTTCTTCTTGGGGGTGGGACAAAAGATTTCTTCCCCTAAGGAAACAACTTTTAGGCTTGTTCAAGAGCTTAAACAAAACTCAGCTGGTTAGTTTTGTAAAATGTAATGTTACAGATGTGAGAGTTGGACTGTGAAGAAACCTGATCGCCGAAGAATTGATGCTTTTGAACTGTGGTGCTGGAGAAGACTCTTGAGAGTCCCTTGTACTGCAAGGAGATCCAACCAGTCCATTCTAAAGGAGATCAATCCTGGGTGCTCATTGGAAGGACTGATGCTAAAGCTGAAACTGCAATACTCTGGCCACCTCATGCGATGAGTTGACTCACTGGAAAAGACTCTGATGCTGGGAAAGGTTGGGGGCGGGAGGAGAAGGGGACGACAGAGAATGAGATGGCTGGATGGCATCACCGATTCTGTGGACACGAGTTTGAGTGAACTCTGGGAGTTGGTGATGGACAGGGAGGCCTGGCGTGCTGTGATTCATGGGGTCGCGGAGAGTCGGACACAACTGAGCGACTGAACTGAACTGAACTGAATGTTACAGAAATCTGGAAAAAATGTAAACATAGTTTATAACCATTTTGTCCCTTCACCATAGAAAAACCTTAAAATCATTCTTATAGAATGTCTGGTTTTCAGTGGCACCGTCATATAGTGAGTAGTGAGTCTGAAGAGACAAGCTGGGGCCAAAATATGGAAGGAAAAAACTTGATCGGCTATTCAATAAGAGCTGCTGAAAATATTTCAGCAAAAAATAAAAGATGACTTTTGTGGCGGTAATGTGAGGAATGGTCTAAAGTTGGGGAGGATGAGGTAGGGGATGTGAGGTAATATAGTCTTTTACTAGAGTGATGACTATGAATAGATCTAAGACATGAAAAGAACTAATATTCAAACAGTTGACAAGACCCAGGAGAAGGCTAAATATAAAAAGAATGGAGAATGTTAGGTTGGGGGAATCCCTGGCTAGAGAATGGGAGAAAGCAGCCACCCTGAGTAAAAGCTTACTACAATAGACAAAGACAAAACTAGAACCCTGACCTGATTCCCCAGTGAATTCTCTTTCCACTAGAGCTGTTGACTGAATTGAAATATTAATATTGGTCTGAAAGACCACAAACTTCAGCAAGCAACTTGATATGGCATAACAGAAATTCAGTTAAATTATTTGAGGATTTTTTTTTCTTGGACCATGGTTATAATTCTAACTTTTGTGTTAACTAGCTTTAACCTTGGGGAAATCACTTGCATTTGACACCTTTCATGTTTTTAAATAAATTTATTTTTGTTAATATTGCATAGATGTTTTTCTTGTCTATACCAGTAATTTTTGAGGCAGTAATATAGATAACATATAGATCTTTTACCATTGACTGTTTATAATACCCAAGAAGTGTCTTTTTAAAATGGTGTCAAATTAATCAGTATAAATAGTAAGAAACTCCTGTTAGAAACATGACATGTTGATAAAAACACAAACAAAACCTGAACTGTTTACATTAATTTAGGCTAGTGGGGAAGCTTCCCTATTTTTTATTATGCCTCTCACGAATTAAAGTTTCGAGCACTGATAGCCACCACCATGTCATACTTCATCACAAGAGAAGAAAGTGCCATTTTACAGGAGAACCATTTCCCCAAGTTCTTTTTCATCCTTCTTCCCAGAGATTTTGAGTGGCAGCAATGAAGGGCAAAGGGGACCCTGAGAGCAAAGAATGGCTTGGTTTGGCTTCTGTGATTTTCACTGGAGAAAAATGTTGTACACAATTGTTTATATTTAAGTTTCCACAGCCTCTTGTGATTCATAGATACTTCAGTCCTTACTCCTGTGCAAATTAATGATGGCACTTATGCAGCCCACAGAGGATGGTTTTTGGATTCACAGAATTCTCCCTATACAGCACTCAGTTTCAGTGTAACCTAAAATTCTTGCTCCTGGAACTCTGGCCAACACACCCACCTTCTGGGGCTTCTTAAGTTTTTGGCTCCTGCACAGGTGGGTAGAATAGCTAAATCAGCAGAAGAAAAACAAAACTAAGGAAAGAAGACGTCATAAGGATAAAGCAGCATAATCTGTGACTAGTAAACACTGAGTTGGCTTTTTTAACGTGATTTGTAAAATGTCTTTAAAGCCAATTCCAAAAGAAAAGTTTCAAAAATATTCTAAGTAATACTAGCATCACTACAGTAAGTACATGGCCTCCCAAGGATACCATGGTAAAGGATAATAACTTGACTCTATGAGTTATAATTGCTTTAAAACATTACTTCAGAGTTTATTTTAAAATTCAGTATAAAAAACACTGCTTAAGTGATGACTATGACCCACAAAGATAAGGAAATATGTAGGATACGTGTGGGATGGAAACACTTTTATAGTCTAAGGACCAGATTCAGCACTATGTACTTCTGCATTGCATGTTTGTGTGTTAGTCGCTCAGTTATGACCAACTCTTTGTGACCCTAAGGACTGCAGCCTCACCTGGTCCTCTATCCATGGAATTCTCCAGGCAAGAATACTGAAGTGGGTAGCCATTCCCTTCTCCAGAGGATCTTCCTGACCCAGGAATCAAATCCTGGTCTCCTACACTGATGGCAAATTCTTTACTGTCTGAACCATTAAAAACTCTGAGGTTGCTGGACACTTGGTGAGAAAAAAGAAGATTTTAAGAAAAGTGTAAATGAATGGCACGTGTAATTTCAAACCAACCCTCCCTTACAGAATATATGGGTGTTTGGGTGAAGCAAAGTGACTAGCCCATCACAATTTTATATACAGAAGCAGCACAGTATGAGAGTACAGAAGTTTTTGTAGTTCAACAGACCTAGTTTACATCCTGGCTTCACCTTTCTGCAGTTGAATAACGGTCTACAAATTACTTAGTTTCTCTGAGACCCAGTTTCCTTACCTATAAAATGCCTAATGAAGTCCTGACCAACAGAAAATATTCCAGAAGTATCAGTTCCTCTATAAGGGTTTTTTTTTTTTGAGAAACTAAATGTCAACATCTATTAGTAGATTATGAAATCAATTTCATAGGTTACAACTAGCATATTTTAAAAGCCGAAACAATAAAAAACAAAGTACACTGCACATAACGTATTGTTCCATAAAGCATATGCTGTTTTGATATAAATGCATTTTTTTTTACTATAGATTACAACCAAAAAGTTTCAGTCTCTGCTCTACAGAGAAATTCTCAGATTATTATATCAACAAGGCTTTAGGAATGCTGCCTGTATCCAAATAAGCCTCAGTAAATTTTAAGAACTTAAAATGTTCCTTACTTCTAACTTGCTGCAGTAAAAATAATACATGAATCATATAGAAGATAAATTTAATCTGATACTGCTGCTGCTGCTAAGTCACTTCAGTCGTGTCCGACTCTGTGCGACCCCATGGACAGCAGCCCACCAGGCTCTGCCATCCCTGGGATTCTCCAGGCAAGAACACTGGAGTGGGCTGCCATTTCCTTCTCCAATGTGTGAAAGTGAAAGTGAAGTGGGCATTAAATTCAATTTTAAGACTGGTTTCTGTGTCATACTGACTAATTTATACTTCTAACACATTACAGTTTATAGGTATATCATTCATAGTTGATTAAACACTTATGGAAATTTCTACAAAAAGATGGCTATTAGGCTCTCTTAATGAGGAAATTAGATACAATTTCTAAATGATTTTAAATTATAAAACTTTAAAAAAGGACTGTAACTTACCTAAGCATAAAATATTACTCTAGGTAGAGTAATATTCCCATCCTGATGAGCAATTAAAAAAAAAAAAGTTCAAGGCCTATATGAGCACATACATTGATGTCCCGCACTGGCTTAGTGAAAAGGAAAGATCCCAAAACAAAACGCGAGGGTCAACAATAAGCCTCTTTCCTCCACCAGGTCTTGAGTAAAACCAGCCTGACAGTATAATGAATCCCTAGTGCTGTTAAGATGGTGGGCTAGCCAATTTTAGATTGGCAGAATAGGAATAATATGCAGTGATGAAGACTGGGCTATGCTGAAGGGTAGAATACTAGAAATTACAGAATTCAGCAGTTCAGCTGAATCTTGATGTAACTATATCTTAAATTTACAGTTTTAGCTGACAGAATCAGAATGGCTATTATTAGAACCCACGTGACTGAAGTACAGGAATTCTGTACAGGAATTCTGAAGTACAGGCAATTCTGATCCTCATTCTGGCTTGAACATCCTGTGTTAAAGGGACAGCAAGAATCAGAAAACATAAAAAGGTGGAGCTCAAAAGCAATTATCCCAACCTCACAGGTATCTAATATCAAATACTGGATCAGAATCTGACACTTATTCAAAGTACTCCCTTCTTGGTATTATACTAAAGATACAAGTCAGCAGGGAGCAATATGTTTTCCAGTTATTCAATAATGATAAGAAATGGTGTGTTGCCTCATTAGCATTCATTGGTGAGAAGCAAAAAGTATGAAAGAGAAAGGTCTCTTTAGATTAGACATACAAGTAAAAGGCAGCAATCAATAAAAGTTATTAAGGGTAAACTCAGCAAGAGAGAAGTGATAAACCATTCAACCACCTGATGAATCCATCTGGTTCCTGAGCAGAGAGCTCACATCTTTTATGGTATAGGTGCCCTTTCCTCTGTCCTCAGAAAAGAATAAAGAACAAGGCAAAAGGTGGTTCCTTCCTACTTCAGATGAGCTGAGAGTACAGGATGAGGCTGCCCATAATCTTAAATTCTTTTTTCCTAAATTTAAAATTTCCCTGCTATTTGAGACAGACACTAGGTTGGGCTGGGTCATGCTTGCCATCAATGTCAAGTGTTGAAATTAGCACCACAAATCCTCCACCAAGACTGAGTCTTGGCGCCAGGCCTTGTCCATCATCAATCTTGAATGTGAGAAAAGGCAAGCATGAATGCTATTCTCAGGAAGAAATGCAGCTGTACAAAGTGAAGGAAAGAACAGGAGATAGTAAAACCTAGGGAAAAGGATGGTAGTAATGGAAGTGAGGTAGAAAGCTAGTTCTTAGCTCCTCCAATTCCCAGCTGAAAAGACGAAATAGGGTCAAAGACTCACTGCACGACAAGTACATGAGCCCCTTGAAATTGTAAGATGCCCCAAGAAATGATCTGGTTATCCCCCCACTTGCTTATTTTTTAGCCCAAACCCTAACAATGTTTGGAGATCAACACCTCTCTCTACAATACAAAAAAAAAAAAAGACTATGAGAAAAGTCTTCATTACACATGGGTAGAATTCATTCCATAAGTCAAAGAACTTTTCAAAATTACAAAAGTGGGAAGACAGAAGGGACTAGATATCTGAGGTGTTAAGAGATCGGCTGACTTGAGACTCTGTGTTCTTTATTTACAGAGAGGCAGAAGAAAGATTTCAAAGAAGCTAGTGTCACAAATTAAGATATCTGAAGGAGAAATTTGGCCTCTTTTTCCATGTTCTTACAATATTTATTTCCTTTACTGGAAAACAGTGTTAGACCAAATGGCAAGAGGGCTCACCAAATGGACTCCATTATGTAGTTCACTTGGGCCCCTTGCTAGATCCTGATTTCCCTATTTGATGTGAAAAGCTCCTGAACTTCCATTCTTTTCTCTGCTAAACTGTCTAAATAATGTAGATTTAGGAGTTAAAGAAGCATATTTATAATATGCTTAGCCTTGGAGTCTCCAAGTCAGGGTCATGGAAGAAACTATTCTGAAAACGGTCCTCCCATAACCCAACATGTCCACAGATCACAAGTCCTGATCAAAGTTATAGGTTCGGTTTTCACATTTCCAAGTAGAAAATCTGCTCCCTGGCAGTTCTTAAACTTTACCTGACAAATATTGTACACCCTCAGTCCAGGCTCCTCAATTTCTCACATTGCCATTAATACCCCAGCAAACAACAAAATATATCCTCTTATCACAGTTCAATCCCACTTGAGCATCTACAGACACTATTTGGATATAATCATGTTCTGAAAGCTGACTGGGTGTCCAACAGCAGCGAAGGTCATCATTAGGATAGACATGTTGGCACCAATAATACTGAAGTTTGGTTTTTAACTACATTTTTTGTCAGTTTGGCTGGGGAGATCTGGACAGCTGGAAGTGAGCTTCTCCATCATTTTCTGTTTCCTTCTTTGTATCAATTTTCCACCTGTGAAGCCCAACACCCCACCACCAAGTGCAGCTGCAATTCCTGCCACTTTGAAGCCTGCAAGGAGGCCAATCGGACCCCCTACCACTCCTCCGATGAGTGCACCTGCCACAGGCAGAGCTGCCAGCTTGTATTTTGCAGCCTGTAAAAAAAAAAAAAATTCAATTTAGAAATTGAGTTGAGAATATCTCCCTGTGGTGATGTGCATTTTCCTCTCATTACTCCTGGCAATGCCTCTTTAACTCGTGGTACATAATTAACCTTAGAGATTGTTCTGGGGTCGGGGGAGGGGAGAAAGTATTCCACAGGTACTCTAATTGCTCCAGATTTCAGAACTTAGAGAAGTGAGCTACAAAGAGTGGACTGCTACAGATTGATTTTACTTGCAAAATAGTCAATCCATTATCTAGCTGGCTTATTTAAACAGTTTCAGTAGCCACAGATACTCCCAAAGCTTTTATGTTGCACACATTATTCCATGCTATGTACCTGGGGTTAAGAGCCACATTCTATGGGAAATAGATGGACCCATACCATCTGTGCTGTCATGTCCCTAAACATTGGCCCCTACTGGATTCTGGCAACCCTCTCTACTCCTCTCCCTGAACCCATGAAAATATTTTTTTGTAACACCAAGTGCCACAGCAGGGCTGCAGTTTACTCTCTCTCTCTGAAAAAAATTTTTCTCCCAACAGAAGGAATCTTAGAGTAGAATATTACAACAACCATTGATTTCCTGCACTACCTATGTGTCATTTCTTCCTTATTTTCTTAATTGCTGGTTCCCTCAACATTAAAGAGAACAGATCAATTGGGTTAATACTAGGGATTCCTGAGAGCCAGAGTACCATTGATTTGTCAGCAGGAGCAGAATCTTACCTTCCCCAAGTTTTTGGTTCCCTCTTCAACATTCACAGCAGCACTGTTGACATGGTCTTCAATGCTGTCAATCTTCTCCTGCTGAGACTAGATGCAAAGGAATTATGAGTGAACGTTCCTGCTGGGGAGCAGCAGTCAGCCAATACACACTACTTTAATTCCTGTAATCAGAGCCCTGGGTACTGCAGCCTTGCAGTCTTAATAGCGGTTCATTAATAGCATCTGATAAACCATGTTGAAAGTACAAATTCACTTGTATGAAAAGAGGGTGACTTAATTATTAGACAAGAAAAGGGTGGCACCTTTATAGGAAAAAGCATCTCACACTAAAATCCATTCTAACATACAAACATATTATTCTCCAAATGAATCTACTTTCCAAGAGGAAAAACATCCAAGTAAGCATTTACATGTCATGTGAGGTTTGATGGAAAAAAACAAAATCAAACCAAAAAGCCTTTCTAACTTATCTTCTTTGGAGATTCAGTTTAAAACAGACAAATCTGTCTCAGGAGTTAAATGCCCTTGATCCAATAAACACAAGTTATTATGTTTTAGGAATAAAAATATAATGTGGCTTGATCTGCCATAAAATTGTTCCATTTGTGACATGCACTAGGGAGCAGTGAATGAATTTACTGTCCCATGTTTTACACCTGTACACGTCAATACATTTAAAAATCATGACAAGTTAAAATGTTTCAGATCAAACATATTAATAAAACCTTCTACATAAAATGGCAACACCTGTGCTGACACAACTTCTCTGGGTGGAAGTGCAATTTTCCCCTCGGCTGTGTGAAACCCCACTATACCACTTCTGACAAGTGGCCACTGAATCTCAGCTCAAACATCTCCAGTGATAAGAACTCACTACCTGACAGAGGAACATATTCCCATTTTAAGAAAACTTTATATGGAATTTACATATAATATACAAACAATTCTTAGGGCATATCCTTTGATTAGTTCTCACACATGTATAAACCCATGTAAGCACGATCACATCAACATTCAGACTGCTTACTTTTGAGGGTTTTTTTTAATTCACATAAAAAAGAAGAGAATCCCTCTTCGACCCCAGCTAAATGCCAAACTAGACTCCATTCAGAGCTCAATCTGGACCCTACTTGTCCACTGTGACCTTGGCTCTTTATGCTGGGCCAAACCATACATACACAACTTTATTCTGCTACAGGACACCAAGCCCTGAACAACAAAGCCTCCTCACCCCTATCTACCAACCTTCCCTCTTGGTTCTGATTTACTTATGTTTGCTTTCATTGACCTAGGCCTCCCAAATCTGACAACCATCAACTTAACACTGGCACCTCATCTTGTTCTCAGCATCCCTTTAACAATGATTTAAACCGTTGAGGATCACTGTAGTTTTCTCAAACTAGAGTAATGAATAGACTTTTTCTTTTTTAAAGGAAAACAATTCTCTAAAGAATCTAAGAATATGTTTATGGATTTAACACTGACTTAGATTTCCTTACCTGCCTGAGAAAAATAACAGAATCCTAATAAGCAGTTATAAGAGCATCTAAGATTCTGGGGGGAAATGTGATTTA
Source organism: Moschus berezovskii (assembly GCF_049115385.1). Lineage (NCBI taxonomy): Eukaryota > Metazoa > Chordata > Mammalia > Artiodactyla > Moschidae > Moschus > Moschus berezovskii. Next base: position 72,405,873 of record NC_142466.1, on the reverse strand, counting down.
TTAAGTTAATATTTGTCAAGTAGAATGCAATTTGGGCATTTGACATCAAAACTATGAAGAACTATTTTCCCCTTGTTGGCAGTTGTACAGTTATATTAATGTGCCTGGAAAGATACAGGTTTAAGAAACTAAGGCCAAAATTCCAGGTATGTTCCTTTATTCTTCTCTCTCTAAATTCCAGCCAGCTTTCAAGGCCAGTTTTAGTCTTAGATCCCAACCAACTAAGCTATCTTGGTTCTGAGCTCCAAAGATAGATAATATATTCACCTTAATTATATGCACTCATATACACAGAAAAGCCCAGAAACAAACACACCAACGCTATGATACACAGGCAGAGTCTACTGGCCTAGAGTAGGCAATAAGCAGGGTGGGTAAGTGTGGTGTTGACATTAGGGGATTCCAGTAATAGGAAAGGGACTATAGGAACTATAGTACTAAAATGTCTAAATATTGGTGGTGGCAAAAATAGAATTCTAAGCAAAGAGGGAATCAAACAGGGAGGGACAGAGGCAAGAATGCAGTGGGTCAGGGTAGGGAATGGCGTGTGTGTGTTAGTCGCTTAGTCGTGCCCTACTCTTTGCGACCCATGAACTATAGCCTACCAGGTTCCTCTGTCCATGGAATTCTCCAGGCAAGAATACTGGAGTGGATTAGCATTTCCTACTCCAAGGGTAGGGAAGGGAGTGGGAAATAAGACAATATCTCATGGAGTCCTCCCAGCAATTGACAAAGCTAAGTGTAGTTAACATTCTGAAGGTCACATAAATAATAAATGGAAGAATCCGATCTAATCAATTACAACCCAGTTTTTATGCATTGGGATATAAAAGCCATACAGGATATGGCAAAAGGTAGAGACAAAACTGGATGAGCAGCAATAGTGACAAGTTATTGAGCAAATGGCCCAGAGTTTTCCTAATTCCTCTTGACAAAGAGTCGGGCACGACTGAGCGACTGAACTGAACTGAACTGAGAAACAGGGCTGGTTCCACAGTTATAGGAACAGAAGAGGGCACTTGAGCAATAACGCTGAAGAATAAAAAGCAGGGTGCCTAGTAGATATTAATTAACATTTACTGAAATATACATGGATCTCTTAACGGCTTTGCAAGTACTTACTTATTATGGTAAAGGTATATATAAAATTTACAATTTTAAGTGTATAATTCAATGGTATTAAGCACATTCACAATTTTGTGTAACTATCTTGATTGTCCTATAGGTTCTTTTTTAATACTATTCTCTATTCTTCATTGTACTGAGTTTAGCACAATACTATGCACACAGAAAGCATTCCATAAATACATGGTTAATTAGCCTAAATACTATCATGTCCATGTGATGATAATGAAAGGATGTGGTCACTCTAGTTATGTTTCCAAATCATATTGTATCTAAATGGAGTTTCTGTTGAGTCCTTGACCATGTGGTCATGAGAACTCGGTCACCCTGGGAACAGTAATCAGGGGTTCTCCTTTGAGCTTTTGCCTAATAGCATTCTCTCTCATGTCCTTACACAGACTATTATAAATAGGACATCTGTATAGAACCATGGCTATACGCAAAGTTTTCTTGTACAAATCTTTCTTAGATTAGGGGTTAGGAGCTTCTTACATAACCTAACAGGAAATATAACTTGTTAAATGGCCACAAACCCTTAAATTCCCTTTCATGTGCCTATCTCATTGGAAGAGAAATGCATTCATTTCCAATGAGAATTTGTATATGTTTAGATCTCTTTTTATATCAATTTTGAGGGATAATTTACATACATTGTAACTCATCCATTTTATTGTGTAAATATTGATGATTTTGAGCAAATATAAATATTTGTGTAACCCTACATGTAAAGATTTTACAAACTGCATTAGATCAGATTATGAGTTATAAAAACTGAATAAATCATGATTATAAAAACAAATATTTTTGGATTTTTAATATATAATTCTCTTTCATACACAACTGTATTAACAGATTGTACAGATACCTAACTCAGAAATTTCAAGCATTTTGCTGCTTCTGATTCAGAAGCATAAAATAGGAGAACGCTTCAAACAATTTACTGTACTCAATTTTAGGTCTTACATTTCAAGAAATAAATCCAAAAACTAGAGTAAATAATTAGTACTGAAAAGCTGAGAAATTAGACTCTAGAAAAAACATTAGAGAATCAAGGGTTCTTAAGAAAATATTCTGAGGTGTGGTTGGGTGAGGAAGAATAATGTTGATCTCAAAAAGCTGAATAATTTTTTTCCTTTCCATTATGTTTTAATACAAGAATATTGAATATATTTCCCTGTGTGGTTCGGTAGGACTTTATTGTTTATTTATTCTATACATAATATTAATTATTTGCATTTGCTAATCACAAATTCCCAGTCTATCCCTCCCTCACCCCCTACCCCTGTGGCAACCATAAGTCTGTTCTCTATGTCTGTGAGTCTGCTTCTATTCTGTAAATAAGTTCACTTGTGTTATATTTTAGGTTCCAAGTATAAGTGATATCATATGGTATTTGTCTTTCTCTTTCTGACTTCACTTAGTATAATCTCTAGGTTCATATATGTAGCTGCAAATGGCATTATTTCATTCTTCTTTATAGCTGAGTAGTATATAGAAAACCCTAATAACTCCACATAAAAACTACTAGAATTGACAAATGAATTCATGAAGGTAACAGGATATAAGATTAAAATTTAAAAATTCCTTTTAATCACATAAAAAAATACTTAGGCATAATAAACTTGACCAAGGTGATGAAAGACTTACACGCTGAGAACTATAAAACATTGGTAAAGGAAAGATGATTCAAAGAAACAGGAGGTCATTCTACCCAAAGTAATCTACAGATTTAATGCTATCAAACTACACATAACATTTTTCACAGAACTACAACAAATAATCCTAAAATTTATATGGAACCATAAAAGAGCCGGAGTTGAAAAAACAATCTTGAAGAAAAAGAACAAAGCAAGAGGGCTTCTCTGGTGGTCCAGTGGTTAAGAATCTAGCTTGCAGTTCAGGGGACACAGGTTCAATCCCTGTTCTGAGATCCCAAATGCAGTGGGGCAACTAAGCCTGGTGCCACAACTACTGAAGCCTGAGCACCCTAGAGCCTATGCTCCTCAACAAGAGAAGCCACCAAAATGAGAAGCCCTCACACCACAGCTAGAGAGTAGCTCCTGCTGGCTGCAACTAGAGAAAGACTGTTTGCTACAAAGAAGACCTAGCCAAAGAAAAAAAGAACTAAGCAGGAAGCACAACTCTCCCAGACTTCAGACAATACTACAAAGCTACAGTAACAAAAACAGCACAGGATTGGCACAAAAGCAGACACATGGATCAGTGGCACAGATTAGAGAGCCCAGAAATAAACTCACACAAAGGAGGCAAGAATACACAGTGGGAAAAAGACATTCAGCAAGTCTCTTCAGCAAGTGGTGTTGGAGAGCCACATGTATATCAATGAAGTTAGAACACACTCTCTCACCACACACAAACATAAACTCAAAATGGCATAAAGATTTAAATGTAAGACAGACACCATAAAGTGAGCATAGGCAAAACATTCTCTGACATAAATTAAGTCATAGGCAAAACATTCTCTGACATAAATTAAGTCAGGCTCCCAAGGTAATAGAAATAAAAGCAAAAATAAACAAATGGGGTCTTAACAAACCTATGTTTTTGCACAGCAAAGAAAATCACTTAAAAAAAAAAAACAATGTACAGACTGGGAGAAGATATTTGCAAATGATGTGACCAACAAGAGATTCATTTCCAATATATACAAACAGTGTATACAACTCAATAACAAAAGAGACAAACAATCCAATCTAAAAATGGGCAGAAGATTGAAATAAACATACAGATAGCCAATAGGCATGTGAAAAGATGCTCAATATCTCTAATTATTAGAAAAATGAAAATCAAAACTATAATGGGGTACCACCTCACACCAGTCAGAATGGCCATCATTAAAAGGTCTACAATAACAAATGCTAGAGGGGCTGTGGAGAAAAGGGAATCCTCCTACACTGTTGATGAGAATGTAAATTAGTACAGTCACTCAGGAAAACAGTATGGAAGTTCCTCAAAACACTAAAAACAGAGTTCCCATATGATCCAAAAATACCACTCCTGGGCATATATCTGGAGAAAACTATAATTTGAAAAGACACATTCACCTCAATGTTCACAGCAGCACTCTTTACAATAGCCAAGACATGGGAGCACCCTAAAAGTGCATCAACACAGAATTATGTCATTTACATACACTGACAATTTTACCTCTTCTCTTCCAATTTGGATACCTTTCTTTTTCTTGTCTGATTCCCATGGTTGGGCCTTCCAATTCTATGGTGAATAGAAGTAGTGAGAGTGGGCTTCCTTGTCTTGCTCCAGATTTTAGTGGGAAGGCTTTCAGCTTATCACTGTTGAGTATTATGTTGGCTGTGGTGAAAAACTTTTATAAGGAAAAAAGACTTTTCAGGACAGGGTTTCAGATGGCAAAAGTACCAGAGGGAAGTTATTAAGGGCAAAGTTTACTTTACATAAGAAAAAAACTTCTGCAAGTTAGAGCCTCCAAATGGAATGAGTGTATCTCTGCACTGTGACTGTTCAAAAGAAAGCAAAAGATCATCTATTTGAGAAGCTGGAGCAAGAGTAGAAGCATCAGATTAATAGGCTTCATAAGTCCTTTCCAATTCCAAACCTGAGATTGCATAACCTAGGAACTTCCTATAATTTAAAGCCAGATGTCAGGGAAACCATAATTCAAAGATGTACAACCCCTAACTCATGGTTTGACCAAGAACAATGAACTAAACCTAGACAGAAGCATATGCAGAAACAGACATGCACCTGTGTACACACACACACACACCCCTTCCCATAATTCCTGGGAAGGAAAAATAAGAGTAATTTACAAAAATAATGACAGAAATCTGTTCTATCTTTCCCACCAAATCTACTTTTGTTCCCCAATCTTTGTTAGTACCACTGGCCACCCAATTATGTAGAATAAAGCCTCAATTTATTTTGACTCTTCCACCTTTCTCCAATTTCTCATAAGTCGACCCCAGAAATGCTTCTAGGCTGCCTTTTACCTTTGTATTAATATTCGTATTGCCATGCATTCAGTGAAACTCTTGCAATTGATTCCAAATGTCCTCCCACCTATAATCTCCTCCCGCCCAGCACAATTATTCACACTGCTAATAGTGATCTTTCTGAAGTACAGGTTATCATATCATTCTATCTGCTCAAAAATCTACTGGCTCTTTAATATCTACAAAGTAAAGTTCAAATTATTTGGTATGGCTTTCAATGGCATCTCAATCTCCTTGCTTAGTTTACCCATGGTACCTCATGCATTAGTCACATTGTTAACACTTGTTATTCCTGAAAGGACAGTTGTGTCCAACCCTTTGTGACCCCATGGACTGCAGCCTGCCAGGTTCCTCTGTCCATGGGCATTCTCCAGGCAAGAATACTGGAGTGGGTTTCCATGCCCTCCCTCCAGGGGATCTTCTCAACCCAGGGATCAAACCCAGGTCTCCCACATTGCAGGCGGATTCTTTACCAACTGAGCCATCCAGGAAGCCCATACACTTTTCTACTCTATGTTTTTGTTTTGATATCTTCAAATGCACCCTTCATTCCTGCCTGTGGAAATTTTACTCAATTTCCAAGGCTCAAGGCAAACGCTACCTATCTTATGACACTATTCTTAATATATCACAACACCTGCAACTTTCCCTTGGAATTAAACACTTCTCCTTGGAGCCAATAACACTTTCCATACCTTATTTTTGCATTTAACAATAATTCTTTAAATTTCAGTTTTGGTGGGGTCCAAATTTATGGCCACCCACTGTAAATCCCTGAAGGCAAAGAGCAGGATTCATTTATTTCTATATCCAATCTTGTCAAAACCCTAATAACCGGTATATTCTATATAAAAAACGCTTAATAAATTTTTTTAAATTGAAGTGGGATTTGAGGACAATTAAAGACTTCGGTCCATGGATAAATACCAGTCTTATAAATTGTAAATTCTATTAAAATTCTAATCAGAAGTCCAGTAATTGATAAAAGCCTTTTATTATATTAATCCAACATCTCCGAGTCAAAAACAGTCATATACTTACATTCACTAGGAGAGAGAAATCAGTGACCAGTTGGCTGAGTTCAATTAAGTCCTTAAAAAGAAAGAAAAAGAGGAAATTACTTACTTTCACACCTCACAGCTGCCAAAAGGAAAATCATTTCTAACATACCGCTTCTAAGGTCTCCCATGATTCTGCAGCATTTTGATCTCGAGGAATTTCAGGCAATGCATAAATCTGAGTCATACTCTGAGGATCAGCTTCATCTTCAGTACTGTGAAATGTTCCTGGATGAACATAGCCTCATGTTTAGAGTATATCTGCTTTGTTACAAAGATGGTAGCATGAATCAATTCCATGAAACAATTACCATGTGAAATGCTTACTAATGAAGTTCAGGCTAAAAGTAAATTGACTATCTATGGGGAGGTTAGTTAACAAACACTATTACTTTAATTATTCTATAAAATCATCTAAGAAAATTACTACAAATACTACTTACCCAATCTGAACAACTAGGGCTAGATGCTGAAATAGCATAAGGTAGAACTACTCTATTTGGCCAATGTTCTATGAAGAGATAACCTAGTCGAAATAATACTTTTCATTGCTAAATCAGTAACACTTTCTTTGACTATTTTAGTAATAAACATCAGATTCACAAGATTTTAAAAATAGAGAAATGATGCATTTTCAGCCATGAAAAATCAGTCATTTTTGGTAATAGTAAATTTGTTGTTAAACACTTCTTACCATATGTATCTTTTTGCACATACTGTCATCCTTCTCCTCAGAGTAATTTTTCTGGCCTGTGCCTTCATTCTTCTATGGCTTTTATGAATTTTAAAAAGTCATCAACCCTTTAAGCCTTTCCTCATTAACACTGCTATAAAGATGAATTTATACTCCAAACCCTACCTTCAAGTCTTTCTTATTACCTCCTCCTTGGTTTTACCAATGTCATTAAACTGATATTTATAAAATGCCTGCTGCTACTGCTGCTAAGTCACTTCAGTCGTGTCCGACTCTATGTAACCCCATAGACGGAAGCCCACCAGGATCCCCCGTCCCTGGGATTCTCTAGGCAAGAACACTGGAGTGGGTTGCCATTTCCTTCTCCATAAAATGCCTACTATATGCCAAACAATGTGCTAAGGTAAATCAGTTCCACGAAGTCATAGTGGTTAGGAGTATCAGCCTAGTTAGAAAGACCTGGGTTAGAATCCTAGTTTGCCTATTTACTAGCTCTTTGATTTCTTTGGCTTATTTCCCTCATTTGTAAAATAAGGTGATGTTTATCCATTAAGAATACTGTCACTGCTGTTACTGTTAATGGAGTTTACTATATAATGTATGATATAGACATGTTTACAGGCAAGTTCAGTACAGTCTGAAAAGAACTATGATATGGGTAAGTATGGTATGCTATGTGAGCACAGAAGAAAGGTATTTAACTGAGACCTGTAGAGAAAGAGTGATCTGACAAGGTTGTGAAGCTAAAGCCTGAGGATGAACAGAAATTATAGTGCTGAACCAGGGCAAGCGTGAAGGGGGAAGGAGAGAATATTCAGGTCAGAAAGACTAACGAGCATAAGTTTAGGAACTGAAACCAGTCAGTATAGCTAAAGCACAGACCATGACAAGAGAAAGCAACAGCTGAGGCTGGAAATCTAAGGTGACATCATTTATGGCACTGTAAATTACATTAAAGAGTTTTGTCTTTCTCTTAAGATCAATATGGAACTTTTAAAAGGATTTAGAGACTACTGGGAAATTGAGGGTGCCATAATCATATTTCAGATTTAGAAAGGTAACCACAGCTGTAGTGTGAAGAACAGATTAAGGATGGAGTTGAAAGGCAAAATATTACAGAGTAAAAACCAGTTGGGAGGCTTTTCAATGTGTTTGGTGCTAAATGATGACGGTGTGCTCTAAAACAGTGGCAGTGGAAATGGACGGATGAGATCTGAAGGGCTACTTCCCTTTGTCTTCCTTACTGAAAGCTCAAAACATCTAGTACTTTAATATTTCTGAGCATCCATTATGTATTGGGCTGAACACCAAGGATAAAAAAGTGAACAGTACAAAGTAGCTGTTCTCAAAGAACTTACATTCTAGAAAAGTAAACATACAAACAGACAACCCTAAAACAATAAGAGACTGCACTGATATCTAGATAAATAGATACAGATACCTGGGAGTTTCAAGCTGGGCATGGCATCTGACCGAGTTTGGTGTGGTGTGCAGTTTATGGAACAACTTACTAAAAAAGGTTAATTTCTTCTTAATTCCTTCTTAAGAAGACAGGAATATAAATTCTAAATAGAGAGACCAACATGAAAAAGGTCCTCAAAAAATACCCAATATAGCTTAACATAAAATCAGCAGTATGGTCTTGACAAAGCATAAAGTTGAAAACATACAGCTACAAGTATAAGACATTATAGATGGTTAGGAGGGATCTTGTAGCCCAGTTAAAGACTTTGGACTTTATTTGGAAGACCAGAGAAATCTACTAAAGGTTATAAGCAGGAAAGTAACATAGTGATGTGACCTGATGTATTCCTAAAAGTAAGTCATTATGATTTAAGTTCATCTTTTATATCAATTTCTCTTTTCATCTAAGCCTATGTGGTTGTGTTAGTCGCTCAGTCGTATTCAACTCTTTGCGATCCCATGGGCTATAGCCTGCCAAGCTCAGCCTCTGCCCATGGGATTCTCCAGGCAAGAATACTGGAGTGGGTGCCATTCTCTTCTCCAGGGGGTCTTAATGACCCAGGAATTGAACCCCAGGATTGCTGATGGACTCTTTACCATCTGAGCTATCAGGGAAGCCCCTCTGAATGGTATTTTATAAAACTGCATTACTATTTTACTTTCGAAGTTTGTGAATGTTTTACCTCTTAAAAAATAAAACCTATTTAAATTGTTTAGGAAGGGCAGTCAGTTGATTAAAAGTTAAAAATTTGTAGGTTTATCAGAATTGACAGTGTTCTTTTAATTTTGAATCTTAACTGAAATGAATATATTTCCCTACCTTAAAGAAAGAGCAAAAACAACACATACAGAGTAAAGTTTTACATTACAACATATGGCAAATATCCAACATATTAAAAGCTCTGATTTTTACAAATGTTTAGGAGAGTTATTTACTCCATGTCCTAAGTTATCACATAAAAAACTTTTTACTTCAATCAAAGTAATTAATTACTCTAAGATCTTTCTTCTACTTCATATTCCATTTGTAATAAGAACTACAACTTCCTTAATAGGATGATAAATAATGATATCTCTTTTCATTAACAGATCAAATGTAAAGCAAAACTTTGTAAATATCACTCAAAAGACTTTTTAAAGCCATAATTATTGTACTATTAGAGAAGCTTCCAATGCAGTATGCCAGGATGTATAACAAAATGAGGAGAGATTATCATACAAAAATTCTTGATCTAAAAATGAAGGGGTGGGAAATGTTTGACATTTTAAGCAAACATAAAAGATTTCCCTCAATGAAAAAATTAATTAAATGTTTAAGTCATTTACGTTTCACTTGAAACCAAACTGCGTATGCATCTTAGTTCAAATGGAGTCTTAGAACAAAGAAATCTGTTCTCTTCCATGGAAAATCCTGCTGTAAACTTACAACTCAGAACATTGCTAATCAATTCAAGGCGTGACTAACAATTAAGAAAGGAACCTCTTAATTTCTACAACTTCCGTAATTCATTTATTCCAGCTTGTATTAAAAATCACTATCTCAGTGTTCATCCACTGACTTTGAACTTTTACAAACTACTACAGACATACTGAGACAAAACACAGAGAGATTATAGCTGCAGGAAAGACAGCCAAAGAGTTCTTACCCTGTCCACTGAAGTCAAAACTGCTATTGTATATCAATCTTAGTTTCACTCACTTGCAAACAACTGCAAGTGTAAAGTGCATGTGGAATATGGTATCGCTTAGCAGTGTTATTCAGATTCTATTTTTTTAAAACATTATTGACTATAAACTCAAACATTAAGATATTTTTAGTTGATGTGAAAAACAAGCTTAGTAACAAAGACATAAGACTTTTTCCTTCTATGCGTCTGAACTATTCTCACTATACCCTCCCCCATCTTTCTCCATATATCAGGAAGGGCAATGATTCCAGTAAGAATTATAACACAATATTTAAAAAACTTCCACTACATTTTACATTAGGAAAAGTTCCATTTAAAATTTAAGTTAATTCAAAAGCATTTCCTGAATTATTTCATGTTCTAACAGCTTTATCATAGTGAAATTATTTTACTGATCATCTATATAAACCTACCTATCAAGATAAAGTGACTTTAGAGTCATGGTTTAACTTAACTGCAAAGGAGAATTTTTAAGAAAATTAAAGTCAATTCAAAAGACACCTTGTAAGTAATATATAAAAACATCTACATCATTCACAATGTGTTCAATACAAGTGTACATATAGCTGTGATAAAATCTAATATTTCATCGAATTCAACACGCTGGTCTGAAGTTCCCAGCAGTTTTAATGTTGGACTCTTTTCTTTTGTGAATAGTTGTTTAAAATGTAGTAAGATTCTGTTCCGACTGCACTGGTGAAGTGTGTGAGCTGGATGGGAAGTAAGAAAGACAAAGACAGAGAGAAGCACTGATTTGCTCTATATGACCTGACACACCTTGCTAAATACAAATCAGATTTGGAGGCTCATCACTTCTCTTGGTGGGAAGCAATATGCTAAAAATGAAACTAGATACACAACTGAGACAGAAGGGATTTTCTCAGATCAAGCAAGACTGGCAGAGAAGATGTGCTTTAGAAACTCTCAGAATCTGGACAAAAGATACAGCAAAATCATCACAGCTTCCCCCTAAACGTAACAGGCTTCTTTCATTCTCCAGAGAACATAAAACATTCTATTCTACTTGTTATTTCTATCTGTAAATGAAAAACTATTTTTGTATTTTGATCTCAGTCATGGAAATGTGGCATTGCTCCTGAATTTCTGCTCTCATGTTTCCAACCAACTTACTTATAATCAGATTGAATTTTTAAAGGAAAAAGCATTTTAAGTCACTTAAATTTCTGTGCATATCACTTTTTTTTTCTGTATAAGCTGTCACTACTCTTATGAGTACCAAAAGCAAAACTAGTAAGAAAGAAAAAAAAAAAAAACCCAGAGAGCACAGGATAAAAACATGTAGGATGACAGAAAAGAGTCTATAGCTAGAAGACCACACATAGAGCAAACCCAGTTCTTTCCCCATTATTAAGTCTTATGTAAATTAGTTATTTCCTTTTCATTATTCTTCTCCTTTCCCACCCTCTCAATTACTTGTTAATATTTATGGATTTAACACAACTTAGTAGAAACTTCATGCTTGGTGAAATACTCAGGCACTGGGTGAGACAGTTAATTTTAACTGCTTAATGCTGGCAATGGATACAAAGTCAAAGCACAATCTGACCAGCAGACTGTTCAGAATTTGAAACTATACACACTGTTTTAGATTATGAGTTTTTAAAGATGTTTTAGATTAAGAGATTAAGGTATCTGACCTTAAATGGAAAGACTGTTTCAATCAAATCTGCACTAGACACAGAGATTTAATTTCACAGTTTCTCTCAGTGGCAAGTGAATAATTCTTCAGCTAATCTGGTGCTCCATGAATTGAGAAGTTTGAGAATCAACAGAGTTGGAAAACAAATTTCACCTGCTATTTCCTCTCCCTCACCCTCTAGCTCTGCCCCAATCTTCTTCACTTTCTCCATATACATGCTTCCTCAAATTTTCCCATCACTTTTTTTTGTTTAATATTAGTCAGCTACCTATAGAGAAAGTTAATTGTCAGCAAACTGGGTAAACTGCCTTTTTCTAATAATTACCCAATTCCTCTGATGACATGTAAAACCAAATTTGTTGAGCCCAAGCAATTCTACTAGTAAAAACACAAACAATGCAATGATAAAATGCAAATTAAGGCTAAAATACTTAAATAGATCTCAAAATTTTTGTTTGTGAGGGAATTGCTGGTGATGGGCAATTCAAAACTAACCAGCAGAAGAGACTGATACCAGTGATTCTTTCCAGAAAATCCACCATCTTCACTGTTATTACTACCATCACAACTGTCACAGGGTCTGGTAAATAAGATGACTCCTTAATCTCATGGAACTTATAAGGCCAAGTTTCTCTATACATAAACAGGAAGCACAGCTTTGTTCTTCATAGTTAGAACAGCATTTAGCCACATCATTATGGAGGTAATAATTCTATATGAACACAATGATATAAACAGTAAAAATAATTCTTCCTAAATACTCTTCAACCAAGGTTGAGTGCTAAGATTTCTTTCTACCCAAAACAATACTTTGGGTAATGTTGTTAGACAATGGTTATCTACACAGCGAAGTGAGTACAGCACACCTGAGATTACAAAACTGTCTCTAAAAAGATTTTTACTCAATTCATACTTACAACACATTTATTAATGGTCCACTATGTGCCAAGTTCTATGTACTATATGCTTAGGTACTGAGGAGACAATAAAAGTAAGATTATCCAGAAACTCTGGATGATGGCCTAAATGTTTCTTCTGTTAAAAAAAAAAAAAAGTCCTGTAAAATTGGATCATTAGCACTGAAAATATAGCATTAAAACAATCAGGTTTGGGAGCCAGGGAGTGATACAGGAGCCTCCTACTTTCTAGGTAAACAAAAAGAGGAAAATTGGTCAGATGTAACATCTCTCAGATTGTATTCTAATTTGTAATTTATTTCTTGTTGTCCTCAGATGTTTTGCGACACCATGGATTGCAGCTTGCCAGGCTCCACTGCCCATAAGATTCTTCTGGCAAGAATACTGGCATGTGTGCATGTTAAGTTGCTTCAGTCATGTCCGACTCTTTGCAACCCTATGGACTATAGACCACCAGGCTCCTCTGTCCATGGTATTCTCCAGGCAAGAATACTAGATTGGGTTGCCATGCCCTCCTGCAGAGGATCTTCCCAACCCAGGATCTGAACCCATGTCTCTTATATCTCCTGCATTGGCAGGTGGATTCTTTACCACTAGGGCCACATGGGAAACTCAACATTAGAAAAACTAATATCATGGCATCCAGTCCCATCACTTCCTGGCAAATAGAAGGGGGATAAAGTGGAAGCAGTGACAGATTTTATTTTCTTGGGCTCAAAAATCACTGCAAATGATGACCGCAGCCATGAAATTATGATGCTTGCTCCTTAGAAGGAAAACTATGACAAACCGGGGCTTCCCTGATGGCTCAGATGGTAACGATTCTGTCTGCAATATGGGAGACCTGGGTTCGATCCCTGGGTTGGGAACATCCCCTGCAGAAGGGGATGGCAACCCACTCCAGTATTCTTGCCTAGAGAATTCCAAGGACAGAGGAGCCTGGCAGACCACAGTCCATGGGGTCACAGAGTCAGACACAACTAAGTGACTAACATATATATATATATATATATATATATATATATATATGAAAAACCTAGACAGCATATTAAAAAGCAGTGACATCACTTTTTCCAGTAGTTATATACAGATGTGAGAGTTGGACCATAAAGAAGGCTGAGCACCGAAGACTTGATGCTTTCGAACTGCAGTGCTGAAGAAGACTCTTGAGAGACTCTTGGACTGCAAGGATATAAAACCAATCAGTCTTAAGGGACATCAACCCTGAATATCATTGGAAGGACTGATGCTGAAGTTGAAGATCCAATACTTTGGCCACCTGATGCAAAGAGCCAACTCAATGGAAAAGACCCCACTCACTGGAAAAGACCCTGATGCTGGGAAAGATAGAAGACAAAAGGAGAAGGAGGTAGCAAAGGATGAGATGGTTAGAAAGCATCACTGACTCAATGGACATCAATTTGAACAAATTCCAGGAGGTAGTGGAAGACAGAGGAGCCTGGGCTGCTACAGTCCATGGGGTTGCAAAGAGTTGGACACTACTTAGCAACTGAACAACAACAATTTATTTATACCCCACCTTTTCCATAAAGTTTTAAGGTGGCTTAGAATATGTATAAAATATAACAGGATGCATAAATTAAAAAGAGAAATTCAAAGGAAAAACAAGGGCAGTAATTACAAAATCAAGCCAGGAAAGTTCAAAATTTAGGCTTTTGCCAGTTAAAAAATTTATATTTAAGTGTTCTAGTAAACTTCCCTGGTAGTGCAGCTGATAAAGAATCCACCTGCAATGCAGGAGACCCCATTTCGATTCCTGGGTCAGGAAGATCCACTGGAGAGGGATAGGCTACCCACTCCAGTATTCTTGGGTTTCCCTGATGGCTCAGTCAGTAAAGAATCCGCCTGCAATGCGGAAGGCCTGGGTTCGATCCCTGGGTCAGGAAGATCCCTTGGAGAAGGGAACAGCTACTCACTACAGTATTCTGGCCTAGAGAATTCCACAGACAGAGGAGCCTGGCAGGCTACAGTCCATGGGGTCACCAAGAGTCAGACATGACAGCGACTTTCACTTTCTTTCACATTCTAGTAAACAACTCAAGGAGAGAAACTTTGTTAGTTATGCCATTCAGTATCTGTAAGAATAAAAAAGATTAACTGCTCTGAAGTACTACTGATTAAACCAATAATTTTTTTCAGGTTTCTTTATACATACATTGTTTAATGTAATCAACAATTTTCAATTACATCCATAGAGGAGCTATAATGACAGGTTTTACTGGCCTCTTCCTTAGAGTATCACTTCATAAAAATTAATGGTGTGACCACCAATGCAGATTTTTATGGGAGATAGATCTGACATGCCCTCTGAAAACTAGAATGCCTCAGAAAGAAGCATGCCTGGCTAGGCTGCCCCTGCACCTGGAGATGAGGGAGAAGTACTCTGCAGACCAGGATGACATTCTCCTTAGGAAATATTTTAAAACTTATTTTTAATATATGAACAAGTAGGTACTTGAAGCCTTTATGTTTCACACTATACAGCATAGCCTCTAGTTTTTTTAATCCTATAAAATGTTTTGGAGAAGAGAATGGCAACCCACTCCAGGATTCTTGTCTGGAGAATTCCATGGGCAGAGGAGCCTGAGGGACTACAGTCTACAGGGTCACAAAGAGTCGGACACGACTGAGCAACTAATACACATGAAATGTTTAGGATATGCATTTCCAGTCACACTCAGGGTCCAAGAATTCAGCATACTGAACTAGGAGGTATCCCTGGAGATTTATATATAATTTGCAAATCTACAATATCAGTACAAGGAAGTAAACTTAATTAACTGCATTACAATATTATGATCAAGGACAAGACTTAGTACATTACCGCCAACAGTCATGGATCTGGTCAAAGAAGGCTGTAAAAAAGTTTCTTCATCATTAAATTGTTTCTTAAGTTCTTCTACAGATTCCAGATGTAGTTGGAGAAATTCTGCTGTTGCCGCTGATGCTTCCTCTTTAACAGGATCTATCATTCTCTTCAGCAGTCCTAGGTCATCCTTTCGCACTTTTAAGCAAAGCTTCTCCATTTCTCGGATATTGGAGCGGAGTTGCTGTAAAAGAAAAAAAAATCGTTAAAGCTACCATCTCTTAATATAAAATATCTTTACATTCAGAGCCAATCTGTGATAATGGCTTTGAATGGAAATGATTACAAGTATTCTCTAGAGCAGACAGTATTCATTAGTACTTTTCCATTTTTTATATCTCTGGCCAAATCCAGCTTTTTTAGTACTCACATCCTCATATTCTGAATTTAGCATTTTTCCTTCATTAAATGTGATTTTTACAAAGGTAACAAATGTTCTTCATAAAAAATGAAACACTGCAGAAACACATCAAGAAAAACAACGATTTCCTCATTTCATCAAGCCTACCACTTCTTTTAACCCAGTCTTTCTGCATACTTGTCTCTACTCATATAAATATTAGCATATATAGACCTTCTTTTCACAAAAAATGAATTATAGATTATGCAGAATAATCTATAACTGACAAACTTTCACACCCCAACTTAACAATATCATAATGGATATCCTTCTTGGTCAATGACTGTACCATATTCCATAGTACTGATATAGTCTTTCTTGTTGCTTCCAGTTTTTAACTATTACAAACTATGAAACAAATGTACTAGACTATAAATCCTGGTCACAGGAGACATGAGTTTGATCCCTGGGTCGGGAAGATCCCCTCAAGAAGGGAATGGATACCCACTCCAGTATCCTTGCCAGGATAATCCCATGGATGGAGGAGCCTGGCAGGCACAGTCCATGGGGTCACAAAGAATCAGATATGACAGGATGCATGCACATAAATCCTAATAAGCAGTAACAGTATATATTAGTATTCTAGTATATACTATTATACTATATTTTGTAGGGATGATTCCCCAAAGTTAGACTACTTATTCAAAGGATAATATGCATTTTTATTTCAAAAGCTATTACCAGTTTTTCTCTGAAAGGCTTAACAATTCACACTACCACTAATGTCTGAGTTTCCATTTCCCGATATACTGCCAGTACTATGTGTTATCTTGCTGTTTTATTTGAATTTCTGAGTGAAGTTGCTGGATTTTTATGAAATGCTTTTCTCTCTTTTAAAAATCGCCTGTTGACATAATCATAAATTTTCCTCTAATGTGTTGATATAATGAATTATGGGAAAATTTCATGGTACAGAGCCATTTGAATATTTCTGAGATAGACCCTCCCTGGTCAATATATACAATTTTTTAATACACTGTGGGATTCAATTTGCTAATACTTTGTTTGGAATTTTAGTACATGTTGAGTACGTGAATGTGTGTATGTGTGCACAGATGCATACATGACCAGTATGTGTGTCTATACTAACTTCACTAGGTTTAAACTCACTCTAACAGGCTGTGCTACCTTCATAAAATAAACCAGGGAGCTTTTAATCTTTTTCAATGGTCTATACTTGGAAAACATAAAATCCAATTTTTCTTTTACAATTAAACAGAACTTGTAAGAATGATCTATTTGTGTATGTGTGCTCAGTAGCTCAATTGTGTCTGACTCTTTGCAACTCCATGGGCTATAGCCTGCCAGGCTCCTCTGTCCATGGAATTTCCCAGGCAAGAATACTGTAGTGATCTATATATGATGCTTATTTTAAAACTGCAGATCTCTATTCATATATTTTAAATTATTTTCCCCGGAAAAGACTCTGATGCTGGGAGGGATTGGGGGCGGGAGGAGACGGGGATGACAGAGAATGAGATGGATGGATGGCATCACCAACTCGATGGACATGAGTCTGAGTGAACTCTGGGAGTTGGTGATAGACAGGGAGGCCTGGCATGCTGTGATTCATGGGGTTGCAAAGAGTCGGACACAACTGAGCGACTGAACTGAACTGAATGTACTTTCACAAACACGAATGCAAATCCTGCACAGTAGCCAGAACAAAAAGTATTGATTCCTTTAATAATCAAATGCCTACTTTCAGTGAGGTGATATAGTCCACATAATTACATTTCACATTATTACACACAGAGAAAGCAAAACAAAATTTGTTCAGGATGTACTTAATTATCTACCAGCAAAGCTGAGGTTAAAACCCAGGTATTCTTATAAGTCAGCAACCTTTCCATTAAACCATAAACATAATTCCTAGCTATATGGCATCTTAATACAATATAAAGTATCTATTGCACTATATTAAAATTAAAGCCAACCCTGAAAAAAAAACCAGTTTAGCTACACTAAAGCATCTTGTAAGATTTTGTGGGTAAATCAAAAAGTTGTACCTCTATCCTATCATGACTTCATATTTCTTTTATATCCACTCTTACCATTCCAATGTGAACTGGAAAAACTAAAGATATATGATATTAAGCATTTTATATGAAAAATCATAGAACTCTAAGGGGCTTATAAGATCATCCATTCAACTTCACAATTTTACAGTAAGGAAACCAGAGTCCAATTGAACACAGTGGCAGAATTAGGATTAGGTCCAGTTCTCAAGCCCTGGAACAATTGTTCACTACATACCATCTCTTGGCTGTATAATTCTTTTCTACATTTCAGTTGCAAAGCTTGGTTACATACTTGCTACATGGTTCACAGAAGTATTTTAGGTAATATTAGTTTGGAAAAGCTTTAAGAAGTTTCTGCAGCTAATGAGCATTTGCCTGTGACATATTCTCCCTCTTCCATAGAATTTGTACAATGTTATATCCCCAGCCAAAAATACACTGTCAGACTTTAAGAATTCTATTACTATGGGTGAAGGGAAAATATTAAGGGGGACATCTTTAAAAATCCAATATGACTGGGTAAGGTGTGCTGTAAGTTCATAATTTTAAGGCAGTTTTTTAAAAAAAAAAAAAAGAATGAAAAGAAAGGCATGTGAATAAGGATGAACACAAAAGAGTGACGTGAAAGGAGAAGAACCATGTATGTAAGAGCCCAGAATGAGCGGAGGCTGGTGAAAAATGTTAAGACTGATAAAAAAGATTTAAAAACCATGTAGAGCAAGAGGAACAAGAAAGAAGGTTTAGGCCTACTGCTTGGGGCAGATGGTATAATGTTAGCAGATGATACAGAGAAAGCAGAACTACTTAACTCCTATTTTGCTTTTGATTCTCCATTAAGAAGAATATTCAAAACTGAAAGGGGCATAAGAAACATGCTCAAAGGAAACTTGAAACATCTCACTGTAAGGACCTACACAGGCTTCATGACAGTGGTGAGATCTGAGCCATTCTTGATGACTAATATTAAAAATTAGAATAAACCAGAAAAAGATAAAGGTGGAGTGGAAATATTGTATTTCATCAATTTTAGGGCACATCTTTCCAACACCTCTGATACTGAAATATATCTTAAAAAGAGATGGTTTTTAGAAGAAAAAAAAAGCATATTTAACTGCCAGCACTTTATCCCTCTTAGAGGAAAATACTGGTGTATCTTACAAGCAATGGTGCCTTAGATTTAATTTCCTCTCTGAGGTTCTACAGTAACTATTCCAATCAGAGTAGAAGCATAGATACCAAATGTATTAAAAAAAAAAAATGGTGGGGGGGGTGGCGGGCAGGAATCCTAAATCTTGACTAATCAGTTCACAAATATTTCAAGTCAAAATTTAAGTTTAAATTCCTCTAAACTCATAATAACCTAAAAAGAATTTACCTCCTAATTGCATTCATTTTAGAGTCTACTCTTCTTTCTCTCCCTTAAGATACCTGGCCTTGCATCTGTCTAATCTTTTCTTTTTTTCCTAGCTTTTATCTACTATCCTCATTTCTCCCTATATCTTCCTCATTCCCTCTCTTTTCTACTGCTTTTCCCTTCTTGTAATTTTTCCTTAAAAAAAATAAAAAATAGCTCAGTTCAGTTCAGTCGCTCAGTTGTGTCCGACTCTTTGCGACCCCATGAATCACAGCACGCCAGGCCTCCCTGTCCATCACCAACTCCCGGAGTTCACGCAAACTCATGTCCATTGAGTCGGTGATGCTCAAGTATCCTGTGTTTCTCCTAGTATTAATAAAACAATGAAAGACATATTTTACTTCTACCAGTTCCATGCCTGACTTTCTTTGTATTTATGCTACCTATGAAACTGGGACAGACTCTCTGTAGAGCAGTTTCTTTCCAAATGTGGTCTGACATCTACTGAATCAGAATCTTTAAAGTGAGTCCCAGAAATCTGTGTTCTCAACAAGCTCTGCATCATCACTGCTGATCAAGTTTCTATAAAAGCCAAGTTAACGTTCTTCGTTGAATTATTATAGTAACAATTTCAACTTTTCATTTAGTTTCAAAATTTGATCACAAAATCTTTCTTATTCTTAATGATTTCTTATTCCAAGAATTAAACCGTTAAACCTATTCTATTGGTTTGGCCAACCCCAATACCTGCAGTTTCAAAACATAAAAACAGATAGAATTCTGTCTCTGCAGAGTTTGTCGAACAGAGTACTGAAGAGGAGAGAGCTGTACAGAAAAAGAGTGCTGGAGATATGAAGAAGGGTAACCCTCAAGCATACTGATTAGAACATGTATGTGGGGAAACTACCCAACACTGGAAAAAAATACCATCTAAAAAGATTAGAAGAACAGTGCTCAGCACTCATTCAAAGCTGGAAAGTGTCCCACCAGATAAACTGGAAAAACTTAATTCACAGGGCACTGGGTAGAATACTTAGAAAGGCTTTTACTCCAGTCATGGGAAAATAAGTAGCCCAAGACCAAGCATTGTTCCAATCGAGCTTATAATAAATCATAAAGTGAGGATCCTTTTGATCCAAAAGGATCAAACTCTTTCCAAGTAACCTATGTGCCATAACAAAGCTCAAAGGAGTTACAGGAACATAAAATTATCTAGCATCCAGTCATGCAAAGGTAACCCAAGCAAAGAGGGAGAAAAATATTGCCAATAAAGAAGATAATAATCAGGTGAAACTGACCCAGAATTGACAAAGACATTACAATTAGCAGAGAAGCATACAGAAAGTTATTATAATTGTATTCTATATGTTTAAAAAGTTAAGTAGAGACATGGAAGATATTAAACCCAAATCAAAATTCTAGAGTATAAAATAATAAGAGATGAAAAATACACTGAATGGATTAACAGTAGATTAGACATGGCTGCTGCCAATGCTAGTGAACACGAAGGCATAGAAATAGAAAATATATAAAATGAAACACACAGAGAAAACAGGATGCAAAAAATTTAAAAGAACATCAGTGAGCTGTGAGCTAACTTCAAGTAGCATAGTGTATATATAATTAGAGTCCCTAAAGGAGAACAGAGATAGGAGGGGACAGAAAACTATTTTAAGACATAAAGGCCAAAAAATTTCCAAATTTGATGCAAACTATAAACTAGGAGATGCAAGAAGCTCCACAAATTTGAAGCACAAGAAAAATGAAGAAAACTCCACCAAGGCTCACCACTGATAAAATGAATGTTGCAAAAGTAACGAGAGAAAAGACACATTACATATAGAGGAATAAAGATAAAAATAAAACAGATTTCTCATTGGAAACAATGCAACTGAAAAGACAGTTGAACAACATCTTTGAAGTACTGAAGGAAAAACACAATGCAGAATTCTATATACAGCAAAATTCCTTTTGAAAACAAAGGCCAGATGAAGACTCTTTAGATATATACACAAAGGAATTTAACAACAGCAAAATTGCACTCTAAAAAATGTTAAAGGAAGACTTTCAGGCAAAAGGAAAATTATACAATATAAAAACATGGGTTTACATAAAGGCATTAAGCACACCAAAAATGGAAATAACAGAAGTAAACAGATAAGATTCCCCACCCCCACTTAATATCTAAATCACTTGAAAAAGATAACTTTAAATATTATGAAATATATAACACATGTATCAGTATAAGTAAAATATATGACAACTGTAGCATAAACACTGGGAGAGGAGGCCATCATTTAAAAATCTACAAACATTAAATGCTGGAGAGGATGTGGAGAAAAGAGAACTTGCCTACACTGTTAGTGGGAATGTAAACTGGCGCAGCCACTATAGAGAACAGTATGGAGATTCAGCTTTTGTTTTGTACTGAATTCAGTTCAGTTCAGTCGCTCAGTTGTGTCCGACTCTTTGCGACCCCATGAACCGCAGCACGCCAGGCCTCCCTGTCCATAACCAACTCCTGGAGTCCACCCAAACCCACGTCTATCGAGTCGGTGACGCCATCCAACCATCTCATCCTCTGTCGTCCCCTTCTCCAGCCCTCAATCTTTCCCAGCATCAAGGTCTTTTCAAATGAGTCAGCTCTTTGCATCAGGTGGCCAAAGTGTTGGGGTTTCACCTTCCACATCTGTCCTTCCAAGAAACACCCAGGACTGATCTCCTTTAGGAAGGACTGGTTGGATCTCCTTGCAGTCTAAGGAACTCTCAAGAGTCTTCTCCAACACCACAGTTCAAAAGCATCAATTCTTCAGCACTCAGCTTTCTTTATAGTCCAACTCTCACATCTATACATGACCACTGGAAAAACCACAGCCTTGACTAGACGTATTGAATTAACTCAGTATTTTTCATTCCATTTATCTTCTTTCTTGTCTTGCTAGCTATAACTTTGTTATTTTAGTAATTACAGTATACTGCTTATTATAGTTTATCTTTTTTTTCTTTTATTTATTTTAATTGGAGGCTAATTACTTTACAATATTGTATTGGTTTTGCCATACATTGACATGAATCTGCCCAGTGTGTACATGTGTTCCCCATCTTGAACCCCCCTCCCACCTCCCTCCCATATCATCCCTCTGGGTCATCCCAGTGCACCAGCCCCGAGCATCCTGTATCATGCATCGAACCTGGACTAGCAATTCGTTTCACATATGATAATATACATGTTTCAATGCCATTCTCTCAAATCATCTCACCCTCGCCCTCTCCCACAGAGTCCAAAAGACTGTTCTATACATCTGAGTCTCTTTTGTTGTCTCGTATACAGGTTTATCATTATCATCTTTCTAAATTCCATATATATGCCTTAGTATACTGTACTGGTGTTTTTCTTTCTGGCTTACTTCACTCTGTATAATAGGCTCCAGTTTCATCCACCTCATTAGAACTGATTTAAATGTATTATTTTTAATTGCTGAGTAATACTCCATTGTGTATATGTACCACAGCTTTCTTATCCATTCATCTGCAGATAGACATCTAGATTGCTTCCACGTCCTGGCTATTATAAACAGTGCTGCAATGAACATTGGAGTACATGTGTCTCTTTCAATTCTGGTTTCCTCAGTGTGTATGCCCAGGAGTGAGATTGCTGGATCATATGGCAGTTCTATTTCCAGTCTTTAAAGGAATCTCCCCACTGTTCTCCATAGTAGCTGTACTAGTTTGCATTCCCACCAACAGTGTAAGAGGGTTCCCTTTTCTCCAAACCCTCTCCAGCATTTATTGCTTGTAGACTACTGGATAGCATCCATTCTGACTGGAGTAAAATGGTTTTGATTTGCATTTCTCTGATTATGAGGGATGTTGAGCATCTTTTCATGTGTTTGTTAGCCATCTGTGTGTCTTCTTTGGAGAAATGTCTGTTTAGTTCTTTGGCCCATTTTTTGATTGGGTCATTTATTTTTCAGGGATTGAGCTGCAGGAGTTGCTTGTATATTTTTCAGATTAATTCTTTGTCAGTTGCTTCATTTGCTATTATTTTCTCCCATTCTGAAGGCTGTCTTTTCACCTTGCTTATAGTCTCCTTTGCTGTGCAGAAGCTTTTAATTTTAATTAGGTCCCATTTGTTTATTTTTGCTTTTATTTCCAATATTCTGGGAGGTGGGTCATGGAGGATCCTGCTGTGATTTATGTCGGGAGAGTGTTTTGCCTATGTTCTCCTCTAGGAGTTTTATAGTTCTGGTCTTTTGTTTATATCTTTAACCCATTTTGAGTTTACTTTTGTCTACGGTATTAGGGAGTGTTCTAGTTTCATCATTTTACAAGTGGTTGACCAGTTTTCCCAGCACCACTTGTTAAAGAGACTGTCTTTTCTCCATTGAATATTCTTGCCTCCTTTGTCAAAGATAAGGTGTCCATAGGTGCGTGGATTTATCTTTGGGTTTTCTATTTTGTTCCATTGATCTGTATTTCTGTCTTTGCGCCACTACCATACTATCTTGATGACTGTGGCTTTGTAGTAGAGCCTGAAGTCTAGCAGGTTGATTCCCCCAGTTCCACTCTTCTTTCTCAAGACTGCTTTGGCTATTTGAGGTTTACTGTATTTCCATACAAATTGTGAAATTATTTGTTCTAGCTCTATGAAAAATACCATTGGTAGCTTGATAGGGATTGCATTGAATCTATAAATTACTTTGGGTAGTATACTCGTTTTCACAATATTTATTCTTCCAATCCACGAACACGGTATATTTCTCCATCTATTAGTGTCCTCTTTGATTTCTTTCACCAGTGTTTTATACTTTTCTATATATAGGTCTTTTGTTTCTTTAGGTAGATATATTCCTAAGTATTTTATTCTTTTCGTTGCAACAGTGAATGGACTTGTTTCCTTAATTTCTCTATTTTCTCATTATTAGTGTATAGGAATGCAAGGGATTTCTGTGTGTTGATTTTATACCTTGCAAATTTACTATATTCATTAATTAGCTCTAGTAATTTTCTTGTAGAGAATTTAGGGTTTTCTGTGTAGAGGATCATGTCATCTGCAAACAATGAGAGTTTTACTTCTTCTTTTCCAATCTGGATTCCTTTTATGTCTTTTTCTGCTCTGATTGCTGTGGCCAAAACTTCCAAAACTATGTTGAATAGTAGTGGTGAGAGTGGGCACCCTTGTCTTGTTCCTGACTTTAGGGGAAATGCTTTCAATTTTTCACCATTGAGGATAATATTTGCTGTGGGTTTGTCATATATAGCTTTTATTATGTTGAGGAATGTTCCTTCTATTCCCGCCTCCTGGCGGGTTTTTATCATAAATGAATGTGGAATTTTGTCGAAGGCTTTCTCTGCATCTATTGAGATAATCATATGGTTTTTTTCATTTTTTTAATGTGGTGTGTTACACTGATTGATTTGTGGATACTGAAGAATGCTTGCATCCCTGGGACAAAGCCCACTTGGTCATGGTGTATGATCTTTTTAATGTGTTGTTGGATTCTGATTGCTAGAATTTTGTTAAGGATTTTTGCATCTATGTTCATCAGTGATATTGGCCTGTAGTTTTCTTTTTTTGTGGCATCTTTGTCAGGTTTTGACATTAGGGTGATGGTGGCCTCATAGAATGAGTTTGGCAGTTTACCTTCCTCTGCAATTTTCTGGAAGAGTTTGAGTAGGATAGGTATTAGCTCTTCTCTAAATTTTTGGTAGAATTCAGCTGTGAAGCCGTCTGGACCAGGGCTTTTGTTTGCTGGAAGATTTCTGATTACAGTTTCAATTTCCGTGCTTGTGATATGTCTGTTAAGATTTTCTATTTCTTCCTGGTTCAGTTTTGGAAAGTTGTACTTTTCTAGGAATTTGTCCATTTCTTCCAGGTTATTCATTTTATTGCCATATAACTGCTGATAGCATTCTCTAATAATCCTTTGTATTTCTGTGTTGTTGGTTGTGATCTCTCCATTTTCATTTCTAATTTTATTGATTTGGTTCTTCTCCCTTTGTTTCTTGATGAGTCTGGCTAGTAGTTTGTCAATTTTATTTACCTTCTCAAAGAACCAGCTTTTGGCTTTGTTGATTTTTGCTATGGTCTCTTTTGTTTCTTTTGCATTTATCTCTGCCCTAATTTTTACGATTTCTTTCCTTCTACTAACCCTGGGGTTCTTCATTTTTTCCTTTTCTAGTTGCTTTAGGTGTAGAGTTAGGTTATTTAGTTGACTTTTTTCTTGTTTCTTGAGATATGCCTGTATTGCTATGAACCTTCCCCTTACCACTGCTTTTACAGTGTCCCAGAGGTTTTGGGCTGTTGTGTTTACATTTTCATTTGTTTATATGCATATTTTGATTTCGTTTTTGGTTTCTTCTATGATTTGTTGGTTATTCAGCAGCATGTTGTTCAGCTTCCATATGTTGGAATTTTTAATAGTTTTTCTCCTGTAATTGAGATCTAATCTTACTGCATTGTGGTCAGAAAAGATGCTTGGAATGATTTCATTTTTTTTGAACTTACCAAGGCTAGAAAAAAAAAGCTACTTTCTTTTTTCTTTTCAAAAGAAAGCTACTCATGCTTTCTTTTGGTCTCTATTTATGTGGAATATCTTTATTTAATATGAAAAAAAGATATTTTCCAGCCCTTCACTTTCAGTCTGTATGTGTCCTTCATTTCGAGGTGGGTCTCTTGTAGACAACATATATGGGGGTCTTGTTTTTGTTTTTGTATCCATTCAGCCAGCCTTTGTCTTTTGGTTGGGGCATTCAACCCACTTACATTTAAGGTAATTACTGATAAGTATGATCCTGTTGCCATTTTCTTTATTGCTTTGGGTTCGAGTTTATACACTCATTCTGTGTTTCCTGTCTAGAGAAGGTCCTTTAGCATTTGTTGGAGAGCTGGTTTGATGATGCTGAATTCTCTCAGCTTTTGCTTGTCTGTAAAGCTTTTGACTTCTCCTCCATATTTGAATGAGATCCTTGCTGGGTACAGTAATCTGGGCTGTAGGTTATTTTCTTTCAACACTTTAAGTATGCCCTGCCATTCCCTCCTGGCCTGAAGAGTTTCTATTGAAAGATCAGCTGTTATCCTTATGGGAATCCCCTTGTGTGTTATTTGTTGTTTTCCCCTTGCTGCTTTTAATGTTTGTTCTTTGTGTTTGATCTTTGTTAATCTGATTAATATGTCTCTTGGGGTATTTCGCCTTGGGTTTATCCTGTTTGGGACTCTCTGGGTTTCTTGGACTTGGGTGATTATTTCGTTCCCCATTTTAGGGAAGTTTTCAACTATTATCTCCTCAAGTATTTTCTCATGGTCTTTCTTCTTGTCTTCTTCTTCTGGGACTCCTATGATTCGAATGTTGGGGCGTTTAACATTGTCCCAGAAGTCTCTGAGATTGTCCTCATTTCTTTTAATTCATTTTTCTTTTTTCCTTTCATTTATTTCTATCATTCTATCTTCTAGCTCACTTATCCTACCTTCTGCCTCCGTTATACTACTGTTGGTTCCCCCCAGAGTGTTTTTGATCTCATCTATTGCATTATTCATTGTATATTGACTCTTTTTTATTTCTTCTAGATCCTTGTTAAACCTTTCTTGCATCTTCTCAATCCTTGTCTCCAGGTTATTTATCTGTAACTCCAATTTGTCTTCAAGATTTTGGATCATTTTCACTATCATTATTTGGAATTCTTTATCAGATAGGTTCCCTATCTTTTCCTCTTTTGTTTGGGTTGGTGGGCATTTATCCTGCTCCTTTACTTGCTGGGTATTTCTCTGCCTCTTCATCTAGCTTATATTGCTGTGTTTGGGGTGGCCTTTCTGTCTTCTGGCAGTTTGTGGAGGAGTTCCCTTTATTGTGGAGTTTCCTCACTGTGGGTGGGGTTGGACGGGTGACTTGTCAAGGTTCCCTGGTTAGGGAAGCTTGTGTCGGTGTTCTGGTGGGTGGAGCTGGATTTCTTCTCTCTGGAGTGCAATGAAGTGTCCAGTAATGAGTTATGAGATGTCAATGGGTTTGGAGTGACTTTGGGCAGCCTGTATATTGAAGCTCAGAGCTAATTTCCTGTGTTGCTGGAGAATTTGCATGGTATGTCTTGCTCTGGAATTTGTTGGCCCTTGGGTGGTACTTGGTTTCAGTGTAGATATGGAGGCGTTTGATGAGCTCCTATCGATTAATGTTTCCTGGAGTCAGGAGTTCTCTGGTGTTCTCAGGCTCTGGACTTAAGCCTCCTGCCTCTGGTTTTCAGTCTTATTCTTGCAGTAGCCTCAAGACTTCTACATCTGTCACTTCCAAGGCGGTTCCCTGTTTTAGCTTCTTCTGTTTGCTGGTCTCTTCAGTGTCTAATTTCCATCCTGACACTAGGGGGCAGTGGTGGACACTTTTTAAGGTTCACTTGTTCAGTCGTGCTGTGGGGAGGGAGGAACCCTGCAAACAAATAACCCTGGCATCTGTGGGGAATGCTCACAGTGTCTCGGCCACGTTGGGTTTGTCCCATTCACGGCGTGTGTGCTTTCCCTGTTTATACTGCTTAGGCTCTAGGTTGCTCTGCTGGAAACTGTCTGAGGCGGGCCCTGGGATGCATGCACATCCCAGGTCTAAACTGCTCAGGTTCAGGTTCTCAGGTACTCCACAAACACACAGACATGGTTGGGCCTGAGTTTTCTGCCTTTCCCCGGTCCGAGCAGCTCAGGTGACCAGGAGTTTGGCAAGCGCGGTCGGTGTGACTTATTGCCTCCCCGGTCCCTGCCACTCAGTTTTCTGGGTGTACAACTGGCGCACCTTCTCAGGAGGATGTCGACCAGCCAGAAACCCAAGAAGTCTTGGTTGGCAACGAAGCCTGTTTGCAGTTTGGTATCGGATGCCTCTCTGGGGCCGCAAATGCTCCCTTCCAGCTCTGGCTGCCCTCCCCTGCCTGTCACAGTGGGGGATGAGCCGTCCGCTGCCGGCTAGCTCTATACAGTCCTTTGTTCTGTGAGCGGGTCTGGCAGTATCTTAGGTTAAGGCTTTTCGCCTTTTCCCGGGGTAGCTGTCCCACAGTCTGCTTTGCTATCTGAAGTTAGCTCCCTCAGATTGCCCTCAGGGCATTCAGGCCTGGTCCTTACTCTAAGCAATGCAGCCCACACCTCCCTGCCCAGCCCCCGCTTGCTAGTGGTGGATGTGGGCGTCTGCACTGCTTCTCCACTGGGAGTTACCGTTGGGCACATAATCTGCGGGTTTTGATTATTTTTCCTCCCAGTTATGTTGCCCTCTGAGGTTCCAAGGCTTGCCACAGACTCACCAGTAAGTGTTTCCTGGTGTTTGGAAACTTCTTTTTTAAGCCTCCCTTCCTGGAACAGATCTCTGTCCCTACCTCTTTTGTCTCTCTTTTTATCTTTTATATTATTTCCTACTTCCTCTAGAAGACAATGGGCTGCTTTTCTGGGTGCCTGATGTCCTATGCCAGCATTCAGAAGTTGTTTTGTGGAATTTACTCAGCGTTCAAATGTTCTTTTGATGAATTTGTGGGGGAGAAAGTGGTCTCCCCATCCTATTCCTCTGCCATCTTCCTCCCTCCCTCTATAGTTTATCTTCAAGTAAGATTCTACTACTTAAGAAATTTACAATGTAAACATCATTAGTCAAATGAAATCAAAATGACAATGAGATTCCACTACAGACCTATAAAAAGTGGATAAAATTAAAAAGGTTAACTATATCAAGTGTTGGCAAGCATATGAAGGAATTGGTAGGAGTTTAAAATGCTACAATTATTTTGGAAAACAACTTGGTGGTTCTTAAAAAGGTAAAGAATATGACCCAGTCATTCTATTCATAAGTATTTATCCAAGAGAAATGAAATTCTTTGTACATACAAGTCATATATTCAAACATTCATAGTAGACTTATTTGTAGTAGCCAAAAACTAGAAATACCCAAATGTCCATCAATAGATGGATAGATAAACAGACTGTGGTAGATCCATACAATACAGTATCTACTCAACAATAAAAAGTGGTGAAGTTTATTCGTGTCGAACTGTCCTAGGGTCAGCAGCGTTGGGACCAGGAGGCCAGATAACCATGTCAGCTGCAGCTGTGGATGCAGCCACTGTGGCCCCCTTGTCGGGGCCCAAAGAAATGAGTCTGGAGAAACCAAAGAAGATGACTAGAGAGGACTGGAGAAAGAAGAAGGATCTACAAGAACAGCAAAAACTGGGCAATGCCCCTGCAGAAGTTGATGAAAAAGGAAAAGACATCAATCCTCACATACCTCAGTGTATTTCTTCAGTGCCATGGTATGCTGATCCAACAAAAATGCCTACTTTAAAGCACCAGAGACCACAGCCAGAGAAAAAAGCGGTATAGGCTCATCTGGAGAATGGTACAAGAGGGGTGTAAAAGAGAATTCCATAACTACTAAATACCAAAAAGGAGCATGTGAAAACTGTGGAGCCATGACACACAAAAAGAAAGACTGTTTTGAGAGACCTAAATGAGTTGCAGCAAAATTTATGGAGATTAATATAGCTCCAGATGAACATGTCCAGCCTCAGGTGATGTTTGACTACGACGGGAAGAGGGATCGGTGAAATGGCTACAATCCAGAAGAACATATGAAAATTGTAGAAGAGTTTATTCTGAGGGGCTCCAAAAACACTGCAGATGGTGACTGCAGCCATGAAATGAAAAGACGCTTACTCCTTGGAAGGAAAGTTATGACCAACCTAGACAGCATATTCAAAAACAGAGACATTACTTTGCCAACAAAGGTCCATCTAGTCAAGGCTATGGTTTTTCCAGTAGTCATGTATGGATGTCAGAGTTGGACTATAAAGAAAGCTGAGCACTGAAGAATTGATGATTTTGAACTATGATGTTGGAGAAGACTCTTGAGAGTCCCTGGACTGCAAGGAGATCCAACCAGTCCATACTAAAGGCGATCAATCCTGGGTATTCATTGGAAGGACTGATGCTGAAGCTGAAACTCCAATATTTTGGCCACCTGATGTGAAGAGCTGACTTTTGAAAAGACCCTGATGCTGGGAAAGATTGAGGGCAGGAGGAGAAGGGGACGACAGAGGATAAGATGGTTGGATGGCATCATTGACTCAAATGGACATGGATTTGGGTAGATTCCATGGGAGTTGGTGATGGACAAGGAGGCCTGGCGTGCAGCAGTTCATGGGGTCACAAAGAGTCAGACACAACTGAGTGACTGAACTGAACTGAACTGATGCCAAAGTTGACCTCGCAAAGTGAACACCGAAAACCCAAAATCTCCATGAATTAGCCTCAGGAAAATTAGTGGAACAGGCTAATTCTCTAAAACATCAGTGGGGAGAAGAACAAATGAATTCTCAGATGGAAAATGATCATAACAGTGAAGATGAGGATGAAGATAAATATGCAGATGATATTGACATGCCTGGACAGAATTTTGACTCTAAGAAATGAATTACTGTTGGAATCTCAGGATTCGAGAATATATTACAAAATATTTGTGGAATTTAGATCCAAATTCTGCTTACTATGATCCCAAAACTGCAGCAATGAGAGAGAATCCCTATGTGAATGCAGGAAAGAATCCAGATGAGGTCAGCTATGCAGGGGTAACTTCATTAGATACACAGGTGATACCATTTCAATGGCTCAGACACAACTGTTTGCTTGGGAAGCCTATGACAAGGGGTGTGAAGTGCATCTACAAGCAGATCCTACAAAACTAGAACTATTGTATGAGTCCTTCAAAGTCAAGAAAGAAGACTTCAAAGAACAGCAGAAAGAAAGCATCCTGGAAAAGTACGGCAGTCAAGAACACTTGGAAGTTCCTCCAGCCAAATTGCTTTTAGCTCAGACTGAAGACTATGAGTAATACTCAAGACACTGGACAGTCATCAAAGCAGCTGTCGCCTGTTCCAAGTACAAGGAAGATGTGACGATCAACAATTATATACATATCTGGGGATCTTACTGGAAAGAAGGCCGATGGGGATACAAATGCTGTTACTCTTTTTTCAAGTATTCCTATTGTACTGCAGAAGCTGGGAATGAGATTGCTAATTCAGAGGAATTTATTATAAATGATGCAACTGGGGAAGAATCTGTGAAAAAAACATCAAATCCTCATGGAGGTGCATCAGGAAAAACTAAAAGAGGAGAAAAAGAAGAAGAGGAAGCATCAAAAGAGCAGTTCAGAGAGTGATGATGAAGAAAAGAAACATGAAAAGTTGAAAAAGGCACTGAATGCAGAGGAGGCCCGTCTTCTTCACGTCAAGGAGATCATGCAGATCGATGAGAGGAAGCAACCTTACAACAGCATATATGAAACTCGGGAACCCACTGAAGAGGAAATGGAGGCCTACAGAATGAAACGTCAGAGGCCAGATGACCCCATGGCCTCCTTCCTTGGACAGTAGTCACTCGTCACTGACAGTGACCCAAGATAGACTCTGCTGATACATTCTTTTAGATTCTTGCTGTTGATTATCGATGAAAAAATTAATATCTATTCTCGTTAAAGTCAGGAAGCAAAGAGACTGCCTGACTTTAATAAAGCATCCAGAAGTCTCATAGTAAATTCTTTCCTTTACACAGTGAAGAACAAAGAAGAAGAAATAAAGTGGTACATTAAGTGCAGATTAAGATTTTATTTGAGATTTTATATTAGTGATGTGGGAAAAGGTCTTAGTTCTCCACCTACCACAAATATCTTCTCAACATTTATTTATTGTTTCAAACTTTATTTCCTCAGTTTTTATGGCCCTTTATCTAGTGTTAGCACTCATTGTGAAGGCAATTAGTTACTCCTTCTTGAAACAAGGACTTCATTTTTTTTAAATTAGTAGTAACCACCTCATGCAACGAGTTGACTCACTGGAAAAGACTCTGATGCTGGCAAAGGTTGGGGGTGGGAGGAGAAGGGGATGACAGAGAATGAGATGGCTGGATGGCATCACCGACTCGATGGACATGAGTTTGAGTGAACTCCGGGAGTTGGTGATGGACAGGGAGGCCTGGCGTGCTGTGATTCATGGGGTCGCGGAGAGTCGGACACGACTGAGCGACTGAATTGAACTGAACTATAACTGTAGTTATTTGATAATCATTTCTTTTTGCCTTCCCAGATTTTTCTAATCTGAAGCTGATAACCTATCTTGAGCTTTGGGTTACTGGAAGGAAATCTGTAGAACACGTGAATAACTTTATTCCTGAAGTCAATCTGTGTAGTAACAATTCTGTTTTCCACTTGGTTATAAAATTTTGATTTTCAAAACATTTCCTTGTATCTTATACTCAGAACTAAATGTGTTAGTCTTTGAATGGGGAAAAAAAAATGTTTTCCACACTTGAGTCAGTGTTGACTTATCAGTTTTAGGTCTTTTACAATTCTAGACAGGGGTATTCAGACACTGAAATCCTCTCCTTTATCACAGAGGATATGGTTTGTGATACTAATTGCTATTTTAATTGTGACTGCCTTTATATAACAATCATGAATATTAGATTTTTTAAAGATCGTAGAGTATCTGTTGTACCTAATCTTTATAGCCAGCAGGTGTATCTTGGTAAAATTTGCAAAAAGTGAAACCTGAAATTGAAGGTTTCTTCAAAATATTACAAGTATAGCCTGTAGGGCTATTAGTAACTGAGAATGACATGATTTTTTAGCTTCTTCTAATAACATTGTGAAGATAATACTGACAGAATGGGATCAATGAAAACAGCCTGTTTAAAACCCCTGACACGAGTACATTGACTTTGAACAGTTCACTGGCTTTTCCAAACTACCAAAACCCATTAGAATATTGCATTAAGTGAATATCTCAGAAATACTGCTGATGGGAAAGTAACTCAATCAAACTGTCAAGTACTGTGGATATACATTGAATCTAAATTCAGACCACTATGAAATTAAAACAGTGATACAAACAGATCTAATTCTTACCTACTTTAAGAATGTCAAATTTTATGTTTTCATATTCCTACCTTAACATAGGTTGGTTCAACATAAAATCCGATATTAGTGTCTATTTTGTATTTTATTTATCTTTTGTTAATAAAGATATATAATTGAAAATAAAAACAAAAGTGGTGAAGTACTGATACACAATACAACATGGATGAACTTCAAAATATACATGCAAAGTGAAAGTGAAAGAAGTCAGACAAAAAAGAAGTATATACTATATGCTTCTATTTATAGAACATTCTAGAAAATTCAAACTAATGCATAGTGACAGAAAGCAGGTCAGTGGTTGCTCGGGTAGTAGGAGTGTATGTGCATGTGGGAGGATGGAGGAGGAGGAAGTCAGAAGGAGGGTTACAAGGCGGGTATAAGGAAACTTTTGGGAGCAATGGATATATTTTCGTCATCTGGACTGCGGTGAAGGGCTCACAGTATCTTGATTGTGGTGATGGTCTCATGGTGTGTATATATATCAAAACTTATCTAATTGTATACTTTATCAAATGTCAATTACACCTCAAGAAAGCTGTTTGGGAAAAAAGCAGAAACAAAGATGCAAAACAATATCACATATTATTTATATATGCTGCTGACAAGTGCTCAGTTGTGTCCAACTCTCTGCAACCCCATGGACTGCAGCCCTCCAGGCTCCTCTGTCCATGGGATTTTTCCAGGCAAGAATACTGGAGTGGGTTGCCATTTCCTTCTCCAGGTATTTATATACAGTTATATGCAGAAAAATGGCAAATACTTAAAACAAGGGAAAAGATTTCCTTCAGATGCAGACAGGAACAAAGTAAATGGAATCAAGGAAGGGTACACAACTGACTTCAGTGGTATTTCTAAATTTTTCTTTCCAAAAAAATGGGAAGAAATTGGGGCAAAATGTTAAGAGTTGACAAAGTTAAGTGATGAGTACATAAATGTTATATTTTCATTATTTCCTTTTCTACATTTTTGTATATTTGAAGTGTGTGTAACTTCTCAAAATGGTATTTCAATGTTAAATTTGTTGTCAGGATAGTTCCGTATTTCGCAAGCTTTTAAGTACAGAACCATTTCCCAGGGCTACAGAAAGTATGTAAAAATTAACATACCAGGCCTCTGACATTCTACACAAATTGTCTGTACATGGGTGTTTCTGCATTTTTCTAAAAAGTAGACCCATAGTACCCTGATTATTATATTAGCCACCTATCTGGTATTCTTGCTTCAATCCTTGCTCCCTTAGAATCTATCCTTTTCATAACAGTCAAGGTAATCTTTTAAATCATACCACATTATCATATGCTCAGAACCTTCCAAAGGTTTTCTATCCAACTTTAAGTTACCACATCCTGCAAGGCCTTCCCTAATTAGAGACAGCTGATCTCTCTGACCTCATCTCTTGGGCTCACATCAACCACACTAACCTCCTTATTACTCCCTGAATATGCCACACATCCTCTCACCTCAGAGTCTTCACACTGGGTTTCCCTTACGCCTTTACTTCCCTCAGGTCTCAGCTCAAATGTCATTAGAAACCTTCCACAACCATCCTTTATACAAAAGAACACTCATCATCTCCAGCAATTCTTTGTTCCTTTTAACCGGCTTTTGCTTTTACTTCAAGGTACTTATAATCATCTAAATATTTATTTTAAAAATATGTCTGTTATCTTCATTCCTACCCCCAACATATAAGTTCAATGAGAAAAGAATTTTCTTCTGTTTTGCTCACAGCTGTATCTCTAGTGGCTTGAACAGTATCTGTGGTGGTGGTTTAGTGGCTAAGTCATGTCTTGTAATCACATGGACTGTAGCCCACCAGGCTCCTCTGTCCATGGGATTTCCCAGGCAAGAATACTGGAGTGAGTTGCTATTTCCTTCTCCAAGGGATCTTTCTAACCTAGGGATCAAACCCGCGTCTCCTGCATTACAGGCGGATTCTTTACTGCTCAGCCACCAGGGAAACCCTGGAATAGTATCTGCTGCTGCTGCTAAGTCACTTCAGTCGTGTCCGACTCTGTGCGACCCCATAGACGGCAGCCCACCAAGCTCTGCTGTTCCTGGGATGCTCCAGGCAAGAACACTGGAGTGGGTTGCCATTTCCTTCTCCAGGACAAAGTAAATGTTAAAGTGTTTCTGTTCTCCTAATAATCAGGTTCTCCCAATAATCTCCTGAAAATATAATTAATAAATAATATTATGCCAAGTTCTGAAAATATGCAGAACTATCAAGTTTGATAAACGATACTATAATCAAGGAAATAAGTTTTTTAAAAAAGTATACCAACTCAGTAATTAAAACATTTTGCAGTAAGCAAGTAGTAGTAAACTGCAAACTATGGCCAAATTTTCAGTAAAGTGAAGGTGACATCTCTCTCTCTCTAGTTCTGCATCTAAATTTAGTAACTAGTTATGGCTTTTTCCCTTCTTCCAGAAATATCCTGAAATTTCTGTCTATAGATTAAAAGATATATTTAAATGTATACTTATCTATACTGATAAGTGTAAAAAGTAATTATTCTGAGTTAATTAAAATTCTGAAAAATGGCTAATTATGTATTTAATAATTAAAACAAGAGAGGCTATGCATATATTTGCCTTTGTTAAATATTGATTTAAGGATTTCTAATGTGTTTTTACAACATGTAATTTTGAGAGCAAATTGTACACAGCAGAAAACATTTGGTATCATAATAATTAATCTGATTTCTTTACAAACATAAAGCACAAGTGCACTGGGAAACATTTAAACAACTTACAGTAAACACATTCTAGATGTCATACAATTTATTATTAAGGACCCCAGAGCCATAACTATTTAATTAAAATAAATCTGGACTATCCCTTGCTTGTATTACCTAACTATTACACTAAGGTATTAATAGTAATGATTTCACACATATTTCAATATCAAAAGGCACCAAAAAGATTACATATAGCTTAAAATATATTACATGAACCACCAAAAGGAATAAAAACCAAAGGAGAAAAGGGCCACCATTCATTTACTCAACAAATATCTAATGAAGACCTACTATCTAGGTATTAAGTGCAGTATTCCTGAGAATATTCCTGGATTAGTCTATCCAACTGAGTTAATATTAAAAATAATTCCAGATTGGACCCCTGTCCTTCAACTTATGACAGTCTTGTGCTTTGACAAACACCAGTTTCTCTGTTCCTCAGCCTTATTTAATCCGAAAAATGAGAATACTACTGCCCTTATCCATCATCCAAATAGCTGGCATTCTATTGCTTACTGGTCTCCTGAATATATTTGACAATTAGTCACATACTGACTTATGATACTTCTTTTCCTAAAGCTTTAAATTATTATTTAATATAATTGGCCATAAGATCTATATATGAAAATTAACTATTTCTGTATATAAACCCCAAAAGTTAGAAAACATAATTTGAAAGAAGGACGTTTTACACCTCCCTCAGACACAAAGACACACCCTAAAACAATAAAGTATTTAAGAACAAATTAATGAAGTAGATTGAAATAGACAAAATTAAGTGTAAGTCCTGTATTCCAGTCATCTGTTGCTGCATAACAAATTCCTCCAAAACTTAAAGGCCTAAAACCACCACTTAATTTTGCTAATGATTTTGCAGACCAGACACTGAAGAAATCAGCTGAAGAGATCTTCCTTGGGGTCACTCATGTAATTGAGTCAGGCATTGGCTGAAGTTGTATTCATTTGAAGGCTCAACTGCACTGATGTCCAAGATGGCTCACTCATGTGGCTAGCACTTAAGGCTGGAAATTCCTAAGAGCTCAGTTGTGGCTGTGTATATCTCCTGCATGGAGGTCTTCAGATATTTGGATGTTTCACATATGGCTAATTTCCTCCAGTGCAAGCATCCTTAGAGAACCACTGGGAGCTATTTGGCTTTTTCTAATCTAGCCTCAGAAGTCTAGTGGCATTACTTCTGCCTCAGCTCGGATTCAAAGGGAGGGGAATGAGACTCCACCTCTTGGTGGGGAGTAACAAGGTCATACTGTAAAAGACCATGTTCTGTTCTGTTCTGTCGCTCAGTCGTGTCCGACTCTTTGCGACCCCGTGGACTGTAGCCTACCAGGCTTCTCAGTCCACGGGATTCTCCAGGCAAGAATACTGGAGTGGGTTACCGTTTCCTTCTCCAGGGGATCTTCTCGACCCAGGGATTGAACCCGGGTCTCCCGCATTGGAGGCAGACGCTTTAACCTCTGAGCCACCCCAAGAAGGATGATAAAAAACCTTGGTAGAATTCTTGGTAGATTGTACAATCTATCACAATCTTATGCATAAAACTATAAAGATACAAATATAATGAAGTTATAAACAAGTGCAAGAATATCATATATTCATAGGTAGGAAAACTGGACATTGTAAATATGTCAATTTTCTCTAAATAGACGAACAAATCTATTGTGATTCCCATATTTCCAAAAGATTGTGTATAAACTTTGAAAAGCAGTTTCCAAATTTTATATGGATTACCAAACGGCCAAGTATAGCCAATACACTCCTGGGAAGGAAAAATAAGGTAACGGTATTGTCCTACTAGATATCAAGCCTTATAACAAGGCTGTCTTAACATAGTGTGAACCTTGATGGAGAAATAGACAAATAGAAGAGAAAGACCAGAGACAGACTCATGCATATATGGAACTGCAGTATGTAAGTAACACTGCAGAAATCTGTTAATAATGAAAGACAACTGGTTTTCCAAATGGGATAATATTTTACTTATATCTACCTCATACCAGGTGGATTAACAACTTAAATGTTAAAAGCAAAATATTTAAAATATTCAATAGAAAATATAGGGAAATATCTTCTTGACCTTAGGACACAGAACATTCCCTGAACAAGATAACAAAAGCATGAACCACAAGAGAAAAGACTGATAAATAAAGACTGACACATTTAAATTAAGAGCTCCTTTCCAACAAAGACATTGTAACAAAAGTAAAAAGATAGTTCTTACTGTACAAATCTAATAATGGTAAATCTTGAAAATTCACAGTAACTGTTCATGAAATTGTTTATCTAAAAATGTTTTACACAAACTAGCAAAGAACAAGCCTATACAAAAATTCAAGGCATATACGAATAAAACTAAGGCAATACCTACATCTAAAAACAGTTTCAATCTCATTATTTTAATGGTAGACATAAAACTTCTATGCCAGATGGAGATCAATAATGTAAATATATATATAATTTGAAAAATCAGTAAACAAACACTTTGACCCTACCACTGTCTCAAGAAAGTCATAAGTGATTTTTAATGACATGTTAAACAGTGAAGATGGTAAGAAACGAAAGTCATAATAATCTCATTGACATTAACATGCACGGTACCATTCCATAAACTCTGAATCTTGCTGAGCAGCTGGCACTCTGAG
The DNA here is from genome assembly GCF_049115385.1 of Moschus berezovskii. NCBI lineage: Eukaryota > Metazoa > Chordata > Mammalia > Artiodactyla > Moschidae > Moschus > Moschus berezovskii. Next base: position 72,367,293 of record NC_142466.1, on the reverse strand, counting down.
ATGCACAATTAGTGGAGACATAGTTACTGATATTAGGGCTATAATCTAGGCAGCAAGAAATACTGATAAAATACATATATAAGAGAGGCAAGTCAAATTTCTACCTAAGTCTCAAATCAATCTTTTTTTCTATACCTTCACCATTTCTGTAACCACTCCTAAATAATGTCTTGCACTGATTCTATTCTATCCCAATCTACTAACTATACTGCAGCCATAGTAACCTTTTTGGAAATGTAAGAGGACTGAAGATGCCTTTTTTGGTGAGACTTCAAATTCAGAAACATTTTGCATAGGGCTAAAAAAGAGAGGGGGCAGGGCTCACATGACTGAACAATGGAAGCACAGCAGAATTCACCTACACTGATTCTGGAATTAGGAAATAAGTGCCTACTTACCCTAGGAGGAAAACAAGGATTCTTCTTCATAAAACGAAACCACAACAACCTCCAAACACTGATACTTGCAGGTTGCTCCAAGGAAAATGCCAGCCTATCAAAGAATATTTAAGTGAAGTCCACCAGGAGACAAGCAATCAGCTCTTCAGTGTCTCAGAAAAGCAGAAAGAATTATTATGTCCAAAGGTAAAATGCTATAAAAAATAATAAGAAAAAGTTCTTGGGAAATAAATGTCATAATAGTAGAAACAAAGAATTCAGCAGAAAGAATTGAAAATAAAGCTGTGGAAATCTCTCAGAAAAGAGAATAGAAAATTAGAAAAGCAATCCAAGAGTCTTCCATTCAACTAAATAGAGATCAGCAAACTTTTTCTGTAAAGGACTGGACAGTAAATAGTTTAGGCTTTGCCGGCCATATGGTCTCTTGATGCAACCATTCAATTCATTGGTAGTATGAAAGCAGCCAAAGATAGTACATAAACAAATGGGGCCCACAGCAGGCAAGATCTGGCCTGTGAGCTATAGTTTGCTGACCCTTGCGGTAAAAGCATATTTTAAAAAGAGAGGACAGGAGAAAACACAGAGGAATAAATAATCAATAAGTAAGAAAAATTCCCAGGGGCTTCCTCGGTGGCCCAGTGGTTAAGAATCCATCTGTCAATGCAGGGAACACAGGTTTAACCCCTGATCCAGGAAGATCACACATGCTGTGAGACAACTAAGCCCATGCGCCACAAATACTGAACCTGCACTCTAGAGCCCACAAGCTGCAACAACTGAAGCCTGCATGCCCTAAAGCCCAAGCTCCAAAACAAGAGAAGCCACTGCAATGAGAAACCAACACAGTGCAACTAGAGTAGCCCCTGCTTACTATAACTATAGAAAGTCCTAGAGCAGCAATGAAGACCTAGTGCAACCAAAAATAAGTAAATAATTTTTTAAAAATATATTTTATGAAAAGGAAAGAAAAATTCACTCATGAATTCATTCATTCATGATTCAGAACTAAAATCATGAGTTTTTAAATTGAAAGGGTCCAACACAAAGCACATTACATTATCAAATTTCACAACACCAGGGTAAACAGATCAAAAGTTTCCCAAAGAGGAAAAAAAACTTGGTCCTATATAAAGAATGGGAAACTAGATGATATTTACTTCTTAAGAGCAACACTAAATTAGAAAGCCTTCAAAATTGAAAGAGAATTCTACACCTACTGAAATTAGCAATCACATGTGAGGGGAGAATAAAGGTATTTATCAGACACATAATAAATTAAAATCTTACCTCAAAGGTACCCTTATTTGAGAGCTATTGAAAGATATATTCCAACAGAACAATGGAGTAAGCCAAAAGTGAGGAAGATGTGATATCCAGAAAAAACAGGAACCTAACACAGGAACAACTGAGGGAAGTCCTAGAACAACAGCTGTGCAACAAACCTAGAAAATGAGTTCAGACTGGAAATGGCAGAGAAGGGTTTCAGGAGAGAGTCTTTAGGATAGAGAATTGAAATGACATATTTGAGCATATGAAAAATATTGACAGCATTGTAGCAGAGATGTGGAGCATTTTTTTAAATTAACTAAAAATATACAAAAAAACAGGAAATTTTTTTAAATGAAAAGATTATTAACTCCAAAAGAAGCAAAAGGACAGTTAACATCACGATTAGTTCAGTTCGTGTCCGACTCTTTGAGACCCCATGAATCACAGCACGCCAGGCCTCCCTGTCCATCACCAGCTCCTGGAGTTCACTCAAACTCATGTCCATCGAGTCGGTGATGCCATCCAGCCATCTCATTCTCTGTCGTCCCCGTCTCCTCCTGCCCCCAACCCCTCCTAGCATCAGACTCTTTTCCAGTGAGTCAACTCGTCACATGAGGTGGCCAAAGTATTGGAGTTTCAGCTTTAGCATCAGTCCTTCCAATGAACACCCAGGATTGATCTCCTCCAGAATGGACTAGTTGGATCTCATTGCAGTCTATGGGACTCTCAAGAGTCTTCTCCAGCACCACAGTTCAAAAGCATCAATTCTTTGGTGATCAGCCTTCTTCATAGTCCAACTCTCACATCCATACATGACCACTGGAAAAACCATAGCCTTGACTAGACGGACCTTGGTTGGCAAAGTAATGTCTCTGCTTTTTAATATGCTATCCAGGTTGGTCATAACTTTCCTTCCAAGGAGTAAGCGTCTTTTAATTTCATGGCTGAAATCAGCATCCGCAGTGATTTTGGAACCCAAAAAAATAAAGTCTGACACTGTTTCCACTGTTTCCCCATCTATTTCCCATGAAATGATGGGACCAGATGCCATGATCTTAGTTTTCTGAATGTTGAGCTTCAAGACAACCTTTTCACTCTCCTCTTTCACTTTCATCAAGAGGCTTTTGAGTTCCTCTTCACTTTCTGCCATAAGGGTAGTGTCATCTGCATATCTGAGGTGATTGATATTTCTCCCAGCAATCTTGATTTCAGCTTGTGCTTCTTCCAGCCCAGCGTTCCTCATGATGTACTCTGCATATAAGTTAAATAAGCAGGGTGACAATATACAACCTTGACGTACTCCTTTTCCTATTTGGAACCAGTCTGTTGTTCCATGTCCAGTTCTAACTGTTGCTTCCTGACCTGCATACAGGTTTCTCAAGAGGCAGGTCAGGTGGTCTGGTATTCCCATCTCTTTCAGAATAAGGAAAAGTATTTCCTCTAAGGTCAGGAAGAAGATAAGAATGTCCACTCTTAGCACTTTTATTCAACATAGTATTGGAAGTCCCAGCCACAGCAATCAGATGAGAAAATGAAATAAAAGGAATACAAACTGAAAAGAAAGAAGTAAAACTGTCACTGTTTGCAGGTGACGTGATACTTAGAAAATCCTAAACATACCACCAGCACACTACTAGAGTTCAATGAATTCGGTAAATTTGCAGGATGCAAAATTAATATACAGAAATCTGTTGCATTTCTATATACTAACAACCAAGTAATCAGAAAGAGAAATTAAGTAAATAATCCATTCACCACTGCATCAAAAAGAATAAAATATCTAGGAATAAATCTACCTAAGGAGGTAAAAGACCTGTACCTGGAAAACTATAAAACACTAATGAAAGAAATGAAGATGACACAAACAGACAGAAAGATATACCATGTACATGGATTGGAAGAGTTAATATTCTTAAAATGACCATACTCCCCAAAGCAATCTAGATTCAATGCAAACCCTACCAATATGCCAAGGGCATTTTTTACAGTACTAAAACAAATAATTTTAAAATTTGTATGGAAACAAAAAAGATCCTGAATGGCCAAAACAATCTTGAGAAAGAACCGAGCTGGAGGAATCATGCTCCCTGACTTCTCACTACACTACAAAGTTACAGTAATCAAAACAATATGGTACTGGCACAAAAACAGACACATAGGTAAGTGGGACAGAATAGAGAGCTGAGAAATAAATCCACCTGCTCATGGTCAATAAATCTACAACAAAAGAGGATAGAATATACAATGGAAAAAAGCAGTCTCTTCAATAAGTAGTGCCAAGTGCCAAGACAGTTACATGTAAAAAAATGCAAGTAGAAAATTCTCTAAAACCACATACAAAAATAAACTCAAAATGAATTAAAGACCTAAATGTAAGACCAGAAATGATAAAGCTTCTAGGAAAAAATACAGGCAGAACACTCTGACATAAATCTTAGCAATATTTCTTTTGGATCTGTCTCCTAAAGAAAAGGAAACAGAAGCAAAAATAAACAAATGGGACCTAATCAAACTTAAAGCTTTAGGACAGCAAAAGAAACCATTGGCAAAACAAAAAGACAACCTACTAGATGGGAGAAAATGTGTGCTAATGATGTGACCAATAAAGGGTTTATACCCAAAATATATAAACGACTCGTATAACTCAACAGCAAAAACACCAAAAAACCCAAGTAAAAAATGTTCAGAAGACCTAAGCAGACTCACAGATATAGAGAACAAATTGATGATTACCATTAAGGACAGAGAAAGGAGGTGGGGCAAGATAGGGGTCGGCAACTAAGAGATACAAACGATTACATAGAAAATAGATAAGCTACAGGATAAATATATCCTTGTACAATACAGGGAATATAGCCAATATTTTATAATAACTATAAATGGAATATAACTTCTAAAAATTGTGAATAACAATGTTACATACCTATAACTTATATAACACTGTATATCAATTATATATCAATTAAAAATAAACACTAAACACATTCTAAAAGTCATTAGGGTAAAACCAGCATTTTAAAGAAAACAAAGCAAAAGTCTGTACTGTTTATCACTATTTGGCTTAGCAAGAAACAATGTCTTTATAATTAAAACAATGAGATATTAATCACTCATTTAAACAAAATTATAATAATACAATTATTGGGGAAGGAAATAGGAGAATAGGGTGGAAAGTTAGATCTGCACTTCATATAGCAAGAAGTGAAGAGACTATGTCTAAACCTGATTAAGAAATAAGTCGACACATGGGCTTCCCTGGTGGCTCAGCTGGTAAAGAATCCGCCTGCAATGTAGGAGACCTGGGTTCAGTTCCTGGGTTGGGAAGATCCCCTGGAGAAAGGAAAGGCTACCCACTCCAGTATCCTGGCCTGGAGAATCCCATGGGCTGTATAGTCCATGGGGTCGCAGAGAGTCGGACATGACTGAGCGACGTGCACTGCACTGCACTACACATGGTATTTAGGAATAAAGAGCTAAGTACCAGGGAACACGGCCAAAAGGATTAAAAGTAGTTTCTTAAAAGAAGGACCTGGAGATGTAGAAGGGTAGGTGCTATGTCTTTTTACTTGGCTTTTACCTATGTACATATATTAATTTCAAAAATTAATTTAAAATAATTAACATTTATCAAAAAGCCAATAACTGGCAAATAATATTTGCAACACTATATTACTGCATCAGTCTTATAAAAAGAAGTTCAATTATCTTAAAATTATAAGGAACTCCGACAGAAAACAACAACATAATATATGCAAGGGACATGAACAGACAATTCATTAAAAAAAAATTTACTATCCAAGGTACATATAAAAAGTTTCACCTTTCAAAGCAATGAAAGAAAAAGTCCAGATTAAAACAACAAAGCAGCATTATTTTAACCTACTAATTAGCAAAAATTTGAGGAATGAGTAGTATTAATGTTGTAAAATGGATTCATAGTGAAAGTGTACGTTAACATATCATTTCTGGAGAAAATTTTGGTAGTATTAATCAAAACCTTAAAAATATGACTGACATCTGATTCAATAATTCCTGCTAAAAATGCATCTTTAAGGAAATAGTTACAAATACAATAAAAGGACTCAGCTACAAGGGTATTTATTTTAGCAAAATTTCCTTATGACTGTCCTTTTCATATTGATTTACCTGAAACAATACAATAGCCTTACCTGAACTGTACGTCCTGCATTGATATGCTCTTCATGCAACTTGTCCCATATTCTGCACCTCTGATACTGTACGAAAGAAAAGGAAAGGTATTGAATTTTTTTTAATCACTAAGTGATTATTCCCAGTTTACCACAAAAATCCCCACTCACACACCCAAACTAAAACATGCCAGCTAAAAAAGTTACTGACTTGGTAGTGGAAATTAACTGTCCAAAGACCATACAGGTAGGAAATTTTCAAAAACATTACACACAAAATTCTGGCAAACAGTAAAACAAATAAAAACCACTAGATACTATTTACTTTCTTTTACTGAAAAAGAGTATGTATTTTGTCTATAATGCATACTCCTTGGAGGTGAAAAAAATAAAGATTGAGAATGTAAAAGAATGTTAAAAATGAAAAGATTAACAGCATTCATCAGATATTCTTACTATACATGAAGATTTTGAAATGTCTGTTATTGACAGAGTCAACTACTGAAAACTAAAATCTCATTTGAGAAAAAGGAACATTGATATCACAGACTAGAAAGTATGTAAAAATGAGAATGAACATTTTATATATTTTCAGAGTTTCACCTAAGAAACTTAATGAGCATAATGGAAAATTTTTTTTTTGACAAGAACCATAGCGTAATGTGGTAACATCATGACAGTATTTGCACAAAATATAAACAATGTCAAGTATATTATTTTTGGTTGAAATAAAAAAAATTCAAATAATTAAGATGTCAGTAGATGTGAATAATGACATTAAACATATTTTTGATATACCACTCACACACACACACAAAATCAACCTAGAAATATTCTGAAAGCACATAAACATGAAAATGACCCATATATATATAGAAGGCCTAATAGATTATAAAAGTAGAGCACTAAAATTTTTTCCAGGGTATTTTTACATTCTTTATTGTTCACAATGCATAAAAAAAAAAAAACTCTAGATAATTCCTGATTTTTTTTCATCATCTAAGAACTAAACAATAGCCACTAAGTGTAAAAGTAACTAGACTATATTGAAAATATATTTGCCAAACATAAACTTAAAACCACTACCCAATCAAATAAATTTAAACTTTACTACTTTCACTACTAACAAAAACTGAATGATGCCAGCAGATTCAATATAAACGCTCTTTTAGATAGTGTTATATTAATAAAAAGAAGGGAATGGAAGCCAAAAATACATATCTGAAAACAAGTCACTTTAAAATTTATTCAGTTCAGTTCAGTCGCTCTGTCGTGTCCAACTCTTCGCAACCCCATGAACCACAGCACACCAGGCCTCCCTGTCCATCACCAACTCCCAGAGTTCAGTCAAACTCATGTCCATCGAGTCGGTGATGCCATCCAACCATCTCATTCTCTGTCGTCCCCGTCTCCTCCTACCCCCAACCCCTCCTAGCATCAGACTCTTTTCCAGTGAGTCAACTCGTCGCATGAGGTGGCCAAAGTATTGGAGTTTCAGCTTTAGCATAAGTCCTTCCAATGAACACCCAGGATTGATCTCTTTTAGAATGGACTGGTTGGATTTCCGTGCAGTCCAAGGGACTCTCAAGAGTCTTCTCCAGCACCACAGTTCAAAAGCATCAATTCTTCAGCACTCAGCTTTCTTCACAGTCTAACTCTCACATCCATACACGACCACGGGAAAAACCATAGCCTTGACTATTACTTAATACTAATCTGCCAACAAAGGTCCATCTAGTCAAGGCTATGGTTTTTCCTGTGGTCATGTATGGATGTGAGATTTGGTCTGTGAAGAAAGCTGATCGCCGAAGAATTGATGCTTTTGAACTGTGGTGCTGGAGAAGACTCTTGAGAGTCCCATGGACTGCAAGGAGATCCAAATCCTGGGTGTTCATTGGAAGGACTGATGCTAAAGCTGAAACTCCAATACTTTGGCCACCTCATGTGACGAGTTGACTCAGTGGAAAAGACTCTGATGCTGGGAGGGGTTGGGGGCAGGAGGAGACGGGGACGACAGAGAATGAGATGGCTGGATGGCATCACCGACTCGATGGACATGAGTTTGAGTGAATTCCGGGAGCTGGTGATGGACAGGGAGGCCTGGCGTGCTGTGATTCATGGGGTCACAAAGAGTCGGACTAATCTGATCTGATCTGATATACACTTTTCACAGAGTGGGCAGAAGGATTTGTCTCAGTACCATTTGCTCTTACTGTGGCTTCCAGGCCATTAAGCTTTGCCCCAATATTTCAAGGTGGGTGGAACTCAGAATGACATCCCCAGTGTGATTCAGATTCTGCTCTTTTCCTCTGCTGGATACTACAACTTCTAATGAATACCTTTAATTGCTATGAATAAACTGGACCAAGAAAGATGAAAAACAACTACAGAAAAAAATCAGATACTGTTTTTCAGTCATTTCAGGAAGATGTTTTGTCTCACCACATGCATTCATGTTGTTCTTCATGTGTCTTATGGCCTCATGGTATACCCGTGGAATAGGCACAAGCAGAGAATCCAACATTCACAGAAAGCCTTTCCCCTAGACTTTCCCAAAAGAGACCAAAGCACATTCTTATCCTGATGAGAAAAAGCCGTGTCCACCATTCTCATCCTGGTGAACACCTTGTCTCCTTTTACCCTCTCTTCTAGTTTATCATTTTGGATAACCCTGATTATGAACCCACACCACCATGTCATGAAGGCCTCTGCACAGGTGTTTTCAGCCTTCCCCACATTAATCCCTTTGTGCTCTTTGGCAGTGACACCAGGTCTCTCAGTTTCACTTTGCCTGCTGGGCAAGGAGAACAAATATTCTAAGAGTAGTACCCGGGCTAAGAGTTCTCTCTAGAACGCCTCATCATTTACTTAAACAACTTTATATATTTGCAGGCTCACATTTTATGTCATTTCATCTTCCAGAATATTTTGATTCCAAATTGAAAAACAATGATAACAATCTGCCTCATACTGCATAGAGTATAAAAACATAAAAGCTAATCATAATTATTAAAAATGATTTTCCAAAATTATATAATGTTTTCACTACGTGCTCAGTCACTCAGTCATATCTGACCCTTTGCAACCCCGTGGATTGTAGCCTGCTAAGCTCCTCTGTCCATGGGGATTCTCCAGGTAAGAATACTGAAGTGGGTAGCCGTTTCCTCCTCCAGGGGATCTTCCCAACCCAGGGATCGAACCCAGGTCTCCCACGCTGAAGAAGGATTCTTTACCATCTGAGCGACCAGGGAAGCCAAAGTTATTTACTATAGGTTTGGGAAATTTTATGATGATATAACACAGAGAATGTTCAGGATTTAGGAGTTTAGGGTATAAAAGCACTTTAAACCATATGCTGAAACGTAAAAGGTTTATTAAATTTACAGGCACAGTAGGAAAAAAAGATGCTTCAGTTGGAGAGAAAAAGACCCAGGAACACTATGGAGCTATAAAATTATATGCAGTATCCAAAGGACTGATGTAAGATCAATGTGTTTGTGGTATAATGTATGATGGGAAGAGTGAGGAGAAAGAAGCAGAGAAAGTAGATGAAAGCTTCTTTTGCCGGATATCAGAGGATATCTCAACAATCTGAATGATCAGAACCCCTTATAGGGAAGATGATGGCTTTATGGAGGATTAACCAGGTAGGATGAGAGTACTGTAGATGAGGAAAAGTTTAAGTATTCAATTCAAATAAATTATTTATTAAACTCAATAAAAAAGAAAAAAAATCAAAGACTCAAAAAGTAAAGCTACATAATATTAACAGATAGTCCAATGAGCATAGCATAAAATTAGGATTACTCATGTAATGAATAATGAAGATAAATAATATCCACCCTACAGTGAGGTTAAAAGTAATTCACCTTACTGTGTCTACCATATATGAAAAATGTAAAACTCACAACAAACACAAAGGATCTCAGGAATGTAGTGACTCTCCTAACGATTATAAACAATTAACTGACACCACCAATGTTGAGTACCCGAAAACAATAACTTACTTGTTAAGTAACTCATTTCCAAGTATCAACTTTGCATTCAGGGATTCTTTATATAATATCTCAATCCTCAGAATAACCCTATGAGAAAGATTTTAATGTTACCTTTACAACTCTCTAGAGATCAATCATGGGCATCTGCAGGTTCCCCATGAATGGTTAAAATGGTGGTGAACCTGAAGGTCTACTGCACAGAGCTGTGTGGCGATGGTGTACTTGTATCTGACCCAGGATGGAGTCAACCAGATAGTGTTCCACAGGATATAACTAAGTTGGGATTTGAACAAAAAAACAAAGTTTGAAAAGTGAGCAAACGGAGTGGATACTGCTAATAAATGTAGGAAAGCCAGAGTATTCAATTCTATTTTTTCCATTTTCCTTCTTCACTGGAAAATGAGCATAAAAATAGAACAGTCCACAATAGACAATACTAAGAGGAAAACAAAAACCAAAAAAGAGTGAGAACAAACTTAAATCATGCTATATTTCAGGCACAATATTAGAAGATATTTAGCAGCATGGTGATTTCAAGAAAGTAATTTAACCACTCCAAGTCTGCTTCCCCACCTAAAAAAGGAAGACAATAAGAAGACTAACCTATCAGGATGTTGTGAGATTAAATATGATAAATACAAAAACTTTATACAGCATTCAACAGATAAACACAACAGCTACTGCGTTTACTATTATTATTTGCTCACGTGTCAAGTAAGTTGTAGAAGAGATTAGTATCTTAGATGAAGACTGAATAGATGAAACCTTATGTCTCACAACAAAATTCTAAAAAAAAGAAAACAGCTCAGACTCTATGTTTGCTGCTGCTGCTGTTGCTGCTGCTGCTAAGTCGCTTCAGTTGTGTCCAACTCTGTGCGACCCCGTAGACGGCAGCCAACCAGGCTCTGCCGTCCCTGGGATACACAATGTTAAACCTAAATTAGGTTACATTATTAAAGGCTGTCATTCCAAATACCTGCAGAGGAGAAAAAGCTTTAAATGATTTAATGTGTGTTAGGGGCAAAATTCGGAGAAGAAAATGGCAAGCCACTCCAGTACTCTTGCCTAGAAAATCCCATGATGGAGGAGCCTGGTAGGCTGCAGTCCATGGGGTCTCCAAGAGTTGGACATGACTGAGGGACTTCACTTTCACTTTTCAGTTTCATGCATGAAGAAGGAAATGGCAACCCACTCCAGTGTTCTTGCCTGGAGAACCCCAAGGACAGGGGATCCTGGTGGGCTGCCGTCTATGGGGTCGCACAGAGTCAGACACAACTGAAGCGACTTAGCAGCAGCAGCAGCAGCAGGGGCAAAATTACAAGAAATAATCCCCTAAAAAATTAGTTAAGTTGGGACCACTGACAAACATTTCTAAAATGCACTGTTTTTACAAAATGTCATTTTTTTGTATTGTCTGTTTGCACAGTGATGCTAGATAGATAAGTTAAAGTTGTGCTATCAGTTCAGTTCAGTTGCTCAGTCATGTCCAACTCTTTGCGACCCCATGAATCACACAGCACGCCAAGCCTCCCTGTCCATCTCCAACTCCCGGAGTTCACTCAAACTCATGTCCATCGAGTCAGTGATGCCATCCAGCCATCTCATTCTCTGTCATCCCCTTCTCCTCCCACCCCCAGTCCCTCCCAGCATCAGACTCTTTTCCAGTGAGTCAAGTTGTGCTATAACTTGATGCAATTAGGATGTTTTTGGTTGCAAATAACAGAAACCTCAAAGTTTAAAGAAATGGCTTTATTAATAAAGATGTTTATTACCTCACATAAACAGCACCCTAAAAGAGGGATGATAAATTCAAGAGTAGTTTAGTTCAGAAGCTTACAAGGTTGTCAAGCACCCAAGTTCTGTCTGCTTTATTACCTTCAACAGAGATTTTTCATTCTCATACTTATCCCCTCCTGGCTATGGTTACATATACAGCAGGGAGACATAAGACCAGCAGAACTGCTTCCTCCCGTGTACATCTTTATACAGTAGAAAAGTTTTTTCCAGAAGTTCCATATCCCAAACAGGTTTTTTCCCTCAAGTCTCATTAGTCAGATATGTCAGGATATGTCTATTTTTCATTCCTAACCAAACACTGACAAGCATGAAATTATCACCATTAGACCCATTATCATCACCACCTGTGCTGAGGCTTTCCTATCCTGTAACACAGGAGAAAGCAAACTGAATCAGGGGTCCAGTAGGAAAAAACAATGAAGGGGGAAATGTGATTGTAAGATTGAAACAAACATTCCCATACTAAAAAGAGAAATGGGAATAGTTTTTGTTGTAATCACAAGTTAAAAAAACAAATAAGTGAAACCAAATCAAAAGTAACAAATCAACAAGACTGATTATATCTGATTTTGTACCACATAGTTCAGGCTTCATACCACCTAAATAGTCCATACCACTCATTTTCTCACCTAATTATATGTTGCCTCATCATATCTGAATATTTCCTATCTTATTTCTTTAACTGGTGGGTAAACTTCTTACAGATTAGAGACCTAATTTTTTACATAACTTTCAACGCTAAAAATATAAGAAACAGCAAACACTAACACTTATGAAAAGCTAACATATATTTATAGCCTGTTATAGCTTCCCTGGTGGCTCAGAGGTTAAAGCGTCTGCCTCCAATGCGGGAGACCCGGGTTCTATCCCTGGGTCGGGAAGATCCCCTGGAGAAGGAAATGGTAACCCACTCCAGTATTCTTGCCTGGAGAATCCCATGGACGGAGAAGCCTGATAGGCTACAGTCCACAGGGTCGCAAAGAGTCGGACACGACTGAGCGACTGAACAGAACAGAATAATTTCCCTTCTCATTAAACCTGGCAGATAGAACAAATATTCATCTCGGCCCTTTTTCAAAATTTAACCAAAATACAGTAAAGAATTTTAAAAGGGATCAACCCACAAGAATAATGAGAATACAACAGGAGATATTAACTGAAGAGAAACTTTAACAACATTTTGGAAGCTGGAAAGAGAATGGACATGTTGCAACTGACTTAGTAGAGCAGAGAAAGTTGAAACCCAGGGTTGCAGAAGGGGTGGAAAGTAGGAGAGAACGGCAGTGAGAAGTAAGCCAAAGGAACAGCACTGTTCCAGAAAGACTCAGTAACTAGAGGTACCACAACCAGGTCATCAGGAGAATGTGTATGGTGGGGCATGCTACACAGTAAGTTTTCCCAAAAAATTCTATAAAATGAAACAAAGAAAATTATGTTCAAAGCTTATTATGTTGTTGGTCCCATTATCTATGCTTAAGTCTATTCCATGTTAGATAAGAAATCCGAAATGCTAACACTTCAAATTTCAGGATTACATTCTAATCAAGTCTATCATGTGTAATAAAACATAATGCTGAAGGACCTATGGAATATAGTCCCAGGTGTCCACAGCACACTACTCTCATTGTTTTCAGATGTTGCACAATCACTCTACTAAGGCTTACCTTCAATTTCCCTTCAGTCTGACTTTCTCCTTTTAAATTCATATTGGATGACTGATGGCTAACATAATAAATATTTTATCTTTCTACACCCTTCCCTCAAGAAGACTATCTCTTTTTGAAAATGAGGCACTGTTAAGACACCTGGACTCTAAATTTAGTTCTTAACTCTACTGTCCAAAGTAAAGGCAGTGGCTTTTTAATGTTTTTACACTGCCAAAAAGTATCTACTAAAATATGCTATTCAAACTTATATAGATTTAAAAAATCACCATTAAAATAAACTAGAAGTCCTAGAAATAGAATGATCAAGATTATGGACTAAAACATAGCTCAGTGTAAGTCTGACTGCTTAGCTTCAGACATCACCTATACAGTAAATTATAATTATTCTGATACCATCTAAAAGGTTCTCAAAAAGTAAAATTTTCAGAAAATACTACAGGAAAAACGTTCTGGCAGAAAAAGATCTATATAACTCTAGAATAATTTATTTCTGAGGTCTGGCACAGCTAATTAAATCAGTAACAGACCTGTTTCTATCCCCACCCACCTTTCTCCCAGGGTTCTGGCCTTTCCATCAATTATTGGGTTGTACATGTGGCTAGGATCTGAGGATAATGACAGCAGGCATGTTTGTGTAGAATAAATACAAGAAAGGGGCAATTTGCCAAAGGGAAAAATGTCAAAAACAAAACAGGACAAAGAAAGAGTCTTAATAGACCACAGTCCACTTATTTCTTCCTTTCAGAATCAATTCATTTGCCAAATTCTTATCATTGTTAACTGAACACTTCAACATAAGCTCAGGACTTTGAAACACACCTTATCAAACCTCCCACCCAGATATGATTGATCAAAAGTAAACAACTCCATTTCCATATGGTTACAGTGCTAAAAGAACAAGCCTTCCTTATTAATCAAAGCATGGAATCTTTATTTCTGCTCATGACAAGAATAACCTGTGTACCAGACAACCCCTTCATCCTTAAAAGTCATAGTACTTATCATGGAGAAAGAAGAAACTAAAAGATTATGAAATGTTAATCTTGAATTCTGTTCGTATTTCCATTGAAATTTTCACCTTACTTTTCTTGGCACTTACTTTCTAAACTTTTACAGAAGACTTAAGTACTAGAAAGACAGTTGGTATCCATGGCACTCTTCTTACTTGTATAAGGTACACAGTTGAGGGTGATAAATACTGTTTATACTGAAAGGCTTAATGACCACTTCCACTCCCACCCACTCCCAGCCAAAAAACATCTAATGGAGGACCTCACAACTTAAAATTTGTACTGGGGGAGGTTCTCTTGAGAGATCAAATACCACTGATTTGTCCCACAGAAAATAAGACAACACAACCTGTCAAATCCATGTTCCCATAAATGCCACAACCACTCCATCAGACCCCAGTCAGGCCAGGTTCTATGCAACCTCCACCAAAGTCCCCAACACTAGTTCTTCCCCTACCTATCTCCTAAGCTAACCTCTAGCTAATTAATATTTGGGCTTTGGGGTTTCCTCAAAGGGAAGCCATGAAGCTGGGAAATTCTCTCATATCAAACAATGATTTACCTCTTTAATCCAATAGCACTTGACAAGGACAAGAGTTACTGATGAACACACCCTCACAGTTAAGAAAACCTGCCACTGGGTGAATGAAATTTGGGCAAGCCCTTTAGCGGAAATCCATTCATGTTATAGTCAACTATCAAACAAATTCTAATTATTAACTGCTTAATTCATCACTGTGTACAACTAAAAAGGCATAGATTCTATTCTTATATCTTTTCATTAAAAAAGGAATAATATGAGAGGAGTATTTGCGGAACAGAAAAAATGAACAATGTTGCTAAATCAACAGGAGCTAGATGTTTTAGCAAAGTCTCTTCTCTGGTATTTTCAATGTAGGTGAAATGCACAACAAATATAAATCAGAATATGTAACTGTTTCTTTAGTATAAAAAGAAAAACCTGGAAAAAAAGAAAGAAAATGAAAAAACTCACCTTCTCAATATTTATCTGGTGCTTTCTTAACCTCTCCAGATCTGTTGGAATTACTATCTTAGTAAATTTCTGGATAGCTGGTTCAAGACGCCGTAATTTCACTTTTTCTTCATCTTCAGACATCCTAAAAAAATGCTGTATCTCTCCTACTTGCAACAATTATCTTCTCCACTCATGTAGAAAAACCTAAAAGGGAAATATTTAAGAATTTAAAAAATTAATTTCCATTATTTTAAAAAAACAACAATTAGGTAACTTTATAATATATTCTGAACACATACTCAACTTGATGCTGAACCTGAGTGACTTGTTAACAAACTTAAAATATTTTTTAAATTTATTTATACTAATTAGAGGGTAATTACTTTAAAATATTGTGATGGCCTCTGCCATACATCAACATGACTCAGCCACAGGAATACATGTGTCCCCTCCCTTCTGCACCCCCTTCCCACCCTCCTACAAGTCAGGTATATTCACTTTAGAATGTTTAGAAACTAGGAAATAGAGAATAAAACAAAATCAATGATCATCTCACTTATAGTTAGCTACTCTTTCCATTTTTCCTCCCTCCCATCCCCCTATTCTTTCCATTTTGATGTATGTCTTTATAGGTCTTTATAATATAATGTATGCATATATTTAAATAACTTTTCTTTTTTTTTTTCAGAAAACCAGAAGCATACTGTTCAAGTCTTCATCACCCAATGTATCTTTGACAGTGAATAATGTTTTCTAAACAGGTGTCAACTTGAAAAATTTGAAGAAAAAATTTTATTCTTAACAGTTCTGCTGTATCAAACTCTATTTCCAATATATATCTAATTATACACTTAAAATATAAAATGCAACTCTTCTCATTGATGTTCTTTAAATTGCCTCTTCCCTTTCTTACAGAGTAATTAGCATTGTCTATAATCAATACAGGGCTTCCCTGGTGGCTCAGAGGTTAACGCGTCTGCCTCCAATGCAGGAGACCCGGGTTCGATCCCTGGGTCGGGAAGATCCCCTGGAGAAGGAAACGGTAACCCACTCCAGTATTCTTGCCTTGAGAATCCCATGAACGGAGAAGCCTGGTTAGGCTACAGTCTACGGGGTCGCAAAGAGTCGGACACGACTGAGAGACAGAATGGATAATCAATACAAGTAACCAGTGACAGAAATGGAATAAGAACCCAGTATTCCTGAGAGTACAATCAAAAGCTCTTTCTAATTCACCAGTAGTTTTTCTACCAGTGTTGCAGAGAGTCTAGGGTTATGTCTTTGGGGTCAGGGTAGGTGATGATAAAAGCTGTCAAGTGGGCAGGCTCCACGACCCCACACCTGCTTCAGCTTCAGAAAATGTTGTTTAATTAATTTCATAAATTTGAACTTATTTGATTTTATGTAAATAAAGGTCTCCACTGCCTAAGAAAGCTTGAAAACCACTTCTGTACATCATGTTTTCATGCTATCTAATTAGCCACAATCTCTCCCATATTAAAAATAAATAAGTTGACTATGTTAAATCCCATTGTGTTATGGTATGCTAGACTGGAGTGCATAGGGATAAGGGTTCAGGACTTTGAGGAGTCACTGAATCTTTACAAAAAACTAGGACTATTTTTTAATTATTTCAGAAGATAGAGTCAATTGCTTTCATGAAACTATCAAAACACTCTATCACTCCACAAACATGAAAAACCATTACTTTAAATAATGTTTCTCTCTTTGAAGTGTTGGTTATACAAATTATCTTATCCACCAGAAACTTTGTCTTTACATTTGATCTAAACTTAAAAGCAGAAAAGGAAAATCTCCAGCCACCACAAATAAAGAGTCTAACAGCTACAGTGGTTAGCAGACATGAGAGTGCACAAGAAAGTTCACTACCAAAAGAGCTGGTCAACAGACCCAACAAAATGGGAAAATTCACAGCTCAGGGTCTAGAGATAATAAAGTAATCTAAAAATGAAATTAAAATTGGTACATTTTAAAATAAAAACATAAAGAAAGAAACAGAATTTTTTAAAAAATTAGATATTATGAAACATTAACAGGCCAATCTGAAAATAAACCAAGTAAAAATTCTACAAATAAAAACCTCCAAAGGTGGGCTAAATAGTAAATTTTGTAGCTGAAAAGAGAACTATTGGCTGTAAGCTATCAATCAGAACAAAGGAAAAAGGAAAAAGAAGATAAGCAACATAAAGGATAAAATGAGAAGCTCAATAACAAGTAGGAGTCACATTTCCAGTGGTCATGTATGCATATGAGAGTTGGATTATAAAGAACGCTGAGCACCAAAGAATTGATGCTCTTGAACTGTGGTGTTGGAGAAGACTCTTGAGAGTCCCTTGAACTGAAAGGAGATCCAACCAGTCCACCCTAAAGGAAATCAGTCAAAATATTCATTGGAAGGACTGATGCTGAAGCCGAAACTCCATTACTTTCATCACTTGACGTGAAGAACCGACTCACTGGAAAAGACCCTGATGCTGGGAAAGATTGAAGGCTGGAGGAGAAGGGGATGACAGAGGATGAGATGGTTGGATGGCATCACTGACTCAATGGACATGAGTCTGAGTAGGCTCCAGGAGTTGATGATGGACAGGAAAGCCTGGCATACTGCAGTCCATGGGGTCGCAAAGAGTTGGACACAACTGAGCAACTGAACTGAACTGAAAAGGCACTATTCAAAGAGAATATGCTAAGAATTAAGATGTAAAATTTCAAATTGAAAATGCATATAACCACCAAGTAGCATTAAAAAATACAAATTTACCAAAATACACAGATGGGAAATTTCAGAACATTATGGAAAAAGAAAACCTACTTTAAAAAGCAAAGCAGATATAAAAGACAAACTAAAACAACAAAAGCAGCAAACTTTTCATCAAAGCAACATGGCAAAAGACAGAAATATCTTCAAAGTGGTGATCTAATATACATCCAGATTAATTATTATTTAGAAGTGAGAGTAAAATAATCATTTTCAGACCTACAAAGACCAAGTTTATTACAAAGCCCTTTATTAAAAGAACTACTGAAAGGCATGATTTAACAATAAAGAAAATAAACCCAAAGGAAAGGAATGGCAAGGAGCAAAAAAATATACTGTTACTGGGTGAACAAAGGAAGGCATGAATAAAAGAACAAATGAAAGATTTATTTTGAACAATCTGCTTAAATATAATAAAAATGTTTCCATGTAATTATTTTTCTATGTTTTTTTATAGCACCATAGTATCACATTTTATAGATGTTCAATGATTTAATCATCTAATGTTGTCTATTTAGGATGTTTCCAATTTTCCCCTATTATAAATTACACCACAGTGTAATTACCCTCCTTACACTTAAGTCCATACAACCATCTATGATTATTTCTTTAAAATAAATACCTGGAAGTAGAATTAACAGGTAGACACATTTTTTAAGGCTTTTAATATTAGAAGTCCCAAAAAAGGTTGTGCCTATTTACATTCCCACTAGCAACATATCTAGAGAAGGACATATCAAAGTGTCCATTAATCTGGATTAAAGACTTAAATGAAAGACCTGAAGCCATAAAGCTCCTGGAAGAAAACACAGACAGTACACCCTTTGACACTGGTCTCAGCAATGTTTTTAGATCTTTCTCCTCAGAAAAGGGCAAATAAACAAACAGGAGTACATCAAACTAAAAAGCTTTCTCAGTGAAGGAGCCCATCAACTAAACAAAAAGGTAACCTACTAAATGAGAAAAGATATTTGCAAATAATGTATCTGATAAGGCATTAATATCCAAAATATACACAGTGAAAGTGAAGTTGCTCAGTCGTGTCTGACTCTTTGCAACTCCATGAACTGTAGCCTACCTGGCTCCTCTGTCCATGGAATTTTAATTCGCACAACTCAATATCAAAAAATAATCCAATTAAAAAATTGGTAGAGGATCTAAATAGACATTTTTTCCTAGGAAAGACATGCAGATGGGAAATAGACACATGAAAAGATTGTCAGTATCACTAATCATCAGGGAAAAGTTAGTCAGAACCACCTCACACCTGTCAAAATGGCTATCATCAAAAAAGACAAGAAATAACGAATGCTGGTAGCTGGCAAGGATATGGAAAAAAGGAAAGCTTTATGCACTGTGGTGGGAATATAAATTGGTATAACCACTACAGAAATCAGAACGGAAGTTACTCAAAAAATTGAAAATAGAACTGTCATATGATTTAGCAATTCTAATTCTGGGTGTTTATCTGAAGAAAATGAAAACAGTAATTGAAAAGATATATGCACCCCTATCAAATTGCCAACATCCGCTGGATCATGGAGAAAGCAAGAGAGTTCCAGAAAAACATCTATTTCTGCTTCATTGGCTATGCCAAAGCCTTTGACTGTGTGGATCACAATAAACTGTGGAACATTCTGAAAGAGATGGGAATACCAGACCACCTGACCTGCCTCTTGAGAAACCTGTATGCAGGTCAGGAAGCAACAGTTAGAACTGGACATGGAACAACAGACTGGTTCCAAATAGGAAAAGGAATACATCAAGGTTGTATATTGTCACCCTGCTTATTTAACTTATATGCAGAGTACATCAAGAGGCACGCTGGGCTGGAAGAAGCACAAGCTGGAATCAAGATTGCTGGGAGAAATATCAATAACCTCAGATATGCAGATGACACCACCCTCATGGCAGAAAGTGAAGAGGAACTAAAAAGCCTCTTGATGAAAGTGAAAGAGGAGAATGAAAAGTTGGCTTAAAGCTCAACTTTCAGAAAACAAAGATCATGGCATTCAGTCCCATCACTTCATGGGAAATAGATGGGGAAACAGTGAAAACAGTGTCCGACTTTATTTTTGGGGGCTCCAAAATCACTGCAGATGCTGATTGCAGCCAGGAAATTAAAAGATGCTTACTCCTTGGAAGGAAAGTTATGACCAACCTAGATAGCATATTAAAAAGCAGAGACATTACTTTGCCAACCAAGGTCCGTCTAGTCAAGGCTATGGTTTTTCCAGTGGTCATGTATGGATGTGAGAGTTGGACTGTGAAGAAAGCTGATCGCTGAAGAATTGATGCTTTTGAACTGTGGTGCTGGGGAAGACTCTCCAGAGTCCCTTGGACTCTCAACCAGTCCATTCTAAAGGAGATCAATCCTGGGTGTTCATTGGAAGGACTGATGCTGAAGCTGAAACTCTAATACTTTGGCCACCTCATGCGAAAAGTTGACTCAATGGAAAAGACCCTGATGCTGGGAGGGATTGGGGGCAGGAGGAGAAGGGGATGACAGAAGATGAGATGGCTGATGGCATCACCGACTCAACGTACATGAGTCTGGGTAAACTCCGGGAGTTGGTGATGGACAGGGAGGCCCTGGCGTGCTGCGATTTATGGGGTCACAAAGAGTCGGACATGACTAAGAGACTGAACTGAACTGACACTTCAGTTTAAAAAAATTTTTAATGTCCATTTATTTGTACTCCAACCAATACCTCATATTATCATTCTTCTTAGACATTCAACTGGTGACAAAAATGGTGTCTCTTTATTGTTTTATTTTGCATTCTTTAAATTATTAATAAGATTGATTTATTATCTATTTGCATGTCTTCTTTCATCAACTGCCTGCTTGTGCTATAGGGAATGTCTTTCTCTTATTATATATAACACATAATAGTCTTATAAATTATCTATTACTTGTCTAACATCGTTTCCTAGTTTATCACATTGCCTCTTGTGTTTTCTTCCACTATGCAGATTATTTAAGAAGCTATCTTTATATATACTATTACTCCTATCAAAATGGTTTTGATAAAGTACCTGGTATTCAAACTGGTATTCCAATGCTAAAGGAACTAAAACATGTCTTCACATGTCTCTTCTACACTACTTCTAATCCTATCACTCTAGTCAAACAGCACAATATGCATAGCATATTCAGTTCAGTTCAGTCGCTCAGTCGTGTCCGACTCTCCGCGACCCCATGAATCACAGCACGCCAGGCCTCCCTGTCCATCACCAACTCCCGGAGTTCACTCAAACTCATGTACGTTGAGTCGGTGAGGCCATCAGCCATCTCATTCTCTGTCGTCTCTTCTCCTCATTACAAGCGTTTTATTTGGCCTTCCTTTAGTCTCTTTCCCCTCTCCAATTTTCCCCCATAGATTACCACCAATTAATATATCTAAAACACCAAAGGCAACATGCTTCTCCTTCCAACAAACACTTCCAAGAGTTCCCTATTAACTGAGCAAGAAAATACAATGTTCATAAGTAATCCACCCACGCTATTGAAATATCACCCAATCTCTACTTTTGGCTTTGCAAGGTACTCCCTCTGTCTGCTACTGCTACTGCTGCTGCTAAGTCACTTCAGTCGTGTCCGACTCTGTATGACCCCATAGACGGAAGCCCACCAGGCTGTCCCTGAGATTCTCCAGGCAAGAACACTGGAGTGGGTTGCCATTTCCTTCTCCAATGTGTGAAAGTGAAGTCGCTCAGTCGTGTCCGACCCATAGCAACCCCACGGACTGCAGCCTATCAGGCTCCTCCATCCATGGGATTTTCTAGGCAAGAGTACTGGAGTGGCTTGCCATTGCCTTCTCTTTTATAGCCCATCTGCCTCCCAAATGTATGTAGCATTTGAGATACAACTCAAATGATTCCGCTTTCTCTTCCATTAATCAGTTTTCGGTGTACTTGACAAACCCCAATTATTGACTATTTGGCTTATCTTCACTGTTCCCCTATGCTATAATGACAGCTTTCTTTTTCAGATTCAAAAAGTGCTATTTCCAGGTCAGAGTACATGACTTTGCCCCTCAGCATTTTGTGCTGAAGGAAAAACCTGCTGCCTCATAAGGGCCATCTTTCAGGGCAGACGTTCTGGCCAAGAGCTCCTGAAGAGACTTTTCCATCTCCTGGTTTCCTTCTAGACAGTATTTTTTTCCTTCTCTGCACCATTTCCATTTCTATAAAAGTATAATAAAATGTCTATATAAAACTAAGAAGAGGACATAACACTCAAATAACTGCATAAGGTATGGTGTTACTGAAACAAAATTGTCCAACAGTGACTCTGATCACAAAGTAGCTCAAATAACATTTATAAGCTATTAAGGGAAGGTCTTAATTCAATACAAAATGTGGTTTAAGAGTGTGACTAAATAACGAGTTGAAAATATTTTCAGCATTTCTTGATTTTTCAGTCAAAAAACTGGGAAATATTTCTGGTATAATTCAAACACAGGATACAAAATATGTTTACATTAACATTACAAATATTTAAAACATGCCTACGAAAAAGCTAGTGGGAACACAAAAATGACTAATTTCCCAAACTTCTGCAGAGTTGTATTACTTTTGACTTTTTTTCAAGTGTAATAGAATATGTGGGGCAACAGAATTGTATCCTGACCAATGATGGTGGATACACAATTAAAATACATTTATAAAAACTTACAGAACTGTATACCACAAAAGGTGAAATTTTGTACATTAAAAAACAAAAACAACAAAATTTGGGAGAACCCACAATGAGATACAAACTATAAAAAATAAACTGTATTACAAATGAACACCACACTGAAGGAAGTGGTGGAAGAAAATAACTAATATAGGTAACTTTATAAAACAGATGCTGGACACTAGTGTCTAGATACGAGATACTGGGCTTCCCAGGTGGCACTAGTAGTAAAGAATCTGCCTGCCAATGCAGAAGATGTAAGAAACGCAGGTTCAGTACCTGGGTCAAGAAGATCCCTGGAGGAGGGCATGGCAACCCACTCTGGTATTTTTGCCTGTAGAATCCCATGGACAGAGGAGCCTGGTGGGCTACAGTCCATAGGGTCACGAAGTGTTGGACATGAGTGAAGTGACTTAGCACAGCACAGCAGAAACTGGATAACACAAGGTTAAAGACAAAAAAAAAAAAAGCTACAGACAACTCTACTGTTCTCTAGTTAGTAAATTTGTTTCTCATAGGACTATGGGTTAGGAATTCTGAACTAACAACACATTATGTGTATTACTAGGATTGAACAAATAAAATATTTTGTAGACACAAAAGCCAGATTTCTCACTGTTAAAGGGAGAAGTTATAAATGAGGGGCAAGACTAAAATGAACAATGTGGTATTTTGCTAGAAATAGAAGTATCAGAATAAACTCCAGTTTAAAAACATACATATATACAGACATATATATATATTACATGTGTGTGTATATATATCCGTTCCGTTCAGTCGCTCAGTCGTGTCTGACTCTTTGCGACCCCGTGGACTGTAGCCTACCAGGCTTCTCCGTCCATGGGATTCTCCAGGCAAGAATACTGGAGTGGGTTACCATTTCCTTCTCCAGGGGATCTTCCCGACCCAGGGATCGAACCCGGGTCTCCCGCATTGGAGGCAGACACTTTAACCTCTGAGCCACCAGGGAAGCCCACATAAAAATAAAATATCAATCTTTGTAGATGCATGGGTATATGTGTGTGTGTGTGTGTATATATATATATATATATATATGCCTGTATCTCCATGACATATACAGATATACAGTTGACCTTTGAACAATATGGATTTGAACTTCAAGGGTCTACCCACAGTGGAATTTTTTCAATAAATACTACATGATCTACAGTTACTTGAATCTGCAGATACAGAACTGCAGATACAAAAAGTCAACTATGGAACCTAAGTGACTTCAGATTTTGGTATCTGCTGCAGGTCCTGGCGGAGAAGGTAATGGCAACCCACTCCAGTACTCTTGCCTGGAAAATCCCATGGACGGAGAAGCCTGGTAGGCTGCAGTCTATGGGGTCACACAGAGTCAGACACGACTGAAGCGACTTAGCAGCAGCAGTAGCAGAAGGTCCTGGAACCATTCTCTTGGATACTAAGGGATGACTGTATAGCTAGCTAGAAATACACACATTTATACATATAAAAGGGGCTTCCTTAGGTGGCACTAGTGGTAAAGAATATGTCTATCGATGCAAGAGACACAGGAAATGCTGGTTTGATACCTAGATCAGGATGATCCCCTAGAGGAGGAAATGGCAACCCACCCCAGTATTCTTGCTTGGAGAATCCCATGGACAGGAGTCTGGTGGGCTACAGTCTATAGAGCTGCAAGATGTTGGACATGACTGAGGGACTGAGCATGCATATATATAAAATACAAACACACACACACACACACACCTTCCTAGATGTCTTCTGCCAGGTACTAGAAACAATGATACGCCAGTAGCAATGAGCACACCTAGGGCCCAGATCCTTTGGTGTTTAAATAGTACTCTCCAAAAAAAAACCAGGGGTCTTCGGAGAACTGGTGGATTCCAGGATAGGGAAAATGTTAAGAGAAGCCTGGGGCATCTTATGACGCCAAAAAGTAAGGCAGTTTAAAAAAAGGGGGGGGGGATTAGGGTCTATTAAAAGGGCACAGGAAGCAATCTGAAAAAAACTTCCAATGGACGAAGTTGGAACAACTTGAGACATAAAATAAATAACAAAAGTGTAGGAAAATAACCAATAGAAAAATAAATGAGTCGATACGAGTTGACTCACTGGAAAAGACTCTGATGCTGGGAAAGGTTGGGGGCGGGAGGAGAAGGGGACGACCGAGAATGAGATGTCTGGATGGCATCACCGACTCTGTGGACATGAGTTTGAGTGAACTCCGGGAGTTGGTGATGGATAGGGAGGCCTGGCGTGCTGATTCATGGGGTCGCGGAGAGTCGGACACGACTGAGCGACTGAACTGAACTGATACAAAAAATTAATAAATAAATAGGATAAAGGGACAGCTCTTCCTTACTGAAAAATTCCAATTAATACATTAAGAAGGAATGGGGAAAACATCACAGTAATAATTACTGAAGGCAAGATCCACTGATGGATGCTAAAATCAGCAAATTAAAGTTTGAGGGGAAACAGAATATCTCAATGGTTTAAGAGTTCTACCCCAAGATACTAACTAAATACAAAGGGGAAAATAGTTATTTTACATTAGAGAATCCCAGCAGATACCACCTTAACCAAGTGATCAACAGTAGTGTCATTTCATGCACTCCCTTATGATAAACTATTGAGAAGGGCAAATACACTTCAACAAAAATATACAACCTTAATCTCATTCTGAGAAAACATCAGACAAAGCCCAACTGAAGGACATACTACAAATAACTGACCAGGACTCTTCAAAAGTGCAATGGTCATGAAAGACAGGAAAAGACTTCAAAGTTGTCACAGATTGGAGACTACTAAGGAGGCATGCAAACTAAATGCAACGTAGGATCTTAGATTGGATCCAAAACAGAAAAAGGCCGTTACTATAAAAAGTGATGAAGTCTGAAGAAAGTTAGTGATTTAGTTAATAGTGTTGTACCGAAATTAATTTCTTCCTTTTGGTAACTAACTGTATTATAGTTACATAAGATGTTAACATTAAAGGAAACTGTAAACAACTCAGATACTTTTGTAACTTTTCTGTAACTGTAAAATTATTTCAAAGTGAAAAGTCTTTTAAAATAATATGTGAACTGTTTCACATAAGACAGGTCAAACATTTAGAAGTCAAAGAACTGCAACCATATTCACGGCACTTAACACTTGGGGCGGGGGTGAGGTGGGGGTGCCAGGTGCTTTACAAACTTAACCTTGAGTGCTTACAACTATTACCAGCTGAGTATCATACTACTCAATAAGGAAAAAGTACTGGGATATTAACCAAATTACTTAAGGTTATTTATAAGCGAAAAATCCCGTTTCTCAGGAAAAGTCCAAAATTGCAGGCAATGCGCCCTTCCAAAAAAAGTGATGAACACCTCCCCACATCTGCCCACACCGGTGGCACCAAATTCCCTCAAGCATGTCGCCTAGTGTCTCTGACTGGGGGAAGGGGTACTGACTTTGGAAAGAAAAGTCAAGGCCCTTGGACCGACCTCCCGTATCTGTTTTCTGAGCCTCCGATTCCGAATTTTAAAAAGGGGGGGACTTGGATGTGGGGCTTTCTGCGATCCACCGCCCTCTCGCCGGCCTGGCTGACAGGAGGCAGGCTCCCACCTCGAGCCCCAGGACCTCCCCTCACTTCCCTCGAGCCTCGTACCGTCCCTCGCAGTGTCATCCACCGCGCACCTGGGCCACAGAACCCAAACGCCGTCTCCCCTCACTCCCGCCCAGGAACAGGTGCCCGGGCCAGCCTCTGGACCGAGACTCCGGCTACCCTGACGAGCTGGGACCCACAGCGCGTCAACGGGCAGGGCAGAAGACGGAAACTTTTCCACCCCGAGACCCGGGAGGCCGTCAAGCTCGCCCGGTCGGCCGCCTCCTTATACCCGCTTCGAACAGCGCCTCCACAACCGAAAACGCCACTTCGAGAAGTCGAGTAGAGACCCCACAGCGCTCGCACTTCCGACCTGATGCCCTGCTTCCTGCGGGGTGTCCCTCCCGCGCCCGGTGCTGGCACCCTGCCCACCACTTCGGTCACGGCCTGACACCCCTGAGGCGGCCTCTCGAGAGCCCCTTACCTCCCGCCGGGGCGCTGGAGGCTGGTAGGTACGCAGGGCGCAGGCGCAGGGGTGACGGGGGCGGGGCGTCGCGATAGGCGGACGGTGCTCCGCCACGCCCCCTCCCGCCCACGTCCTGCCTTGAGGGGTGTGACCGGCACTCCAGGATGTACAAACGCGGTCGCCACTCTGGACTGTCTAACAAGCTGGTCTTTATTTGTTGTGGGGCAGTAACACTGGAGCTAGGAGGAAGGAGAAGCACAATTGCTTTTTAAGTCTGTTCGTTGTGTTTTAAGTGTGAGAGAAGTCACATATATAGAGCCTTTTACATTTTGCAATATTTTTCTGTCCCATTTTCTGCTCTTCTAGGAATTTTACTGGTGGGCTTGCCGGATGCTGTTACCTTTTTACGCATACAGAAACTGAAGCTCAGAGAGGTTGTACCTTCTCCCTGTCGCTCTTCCCCCAACCCCCCAAGCCCCAAATCCTCTGAGGTGGACAGGGCACAAGTTTAAACGTAAAAGGGACAGAAACTGAAGTTCAGACTTGTGTTTTTCCTCCCAAATAGGTTAGGCCTTTAATGCCAATGTCGTTGTTCCAGTTTTATAGATAATGAGACTGAGGCTCAACAAAGAGTTTCCAGTGACTCACTCCAGTTCAGCCAGTTAGTGACAGAGTTGGAACTTCAACTGGGTTTCCTAATTTCCTTCTCAAGTTCTTGCAGATATACCAGCTGCTACCAATGAATAAGCAGATGGTTGGCTTTGAAGCCCTGTCCAGTTCACAGGTCCTCCCCCCGGACGACTTCCAGATCGAGCCTTTTCAATATGTATTTGAATATTCAAATGAGTTGCTCAGAATGTACCCACTGATTATATTGTCCTCAGAAGTAATAGCTTAGGAAACAGCTTTTACGATATTCCAGTGAAGTGGGGATAGAGGTCGAAATTGGGGACCAATGACTATTAGGGCTCTAAAAGAATTGCCTTGAAAGGCATTTCTAAAATAAAGCAGAAAATCTGCTAAGCATTTCAGGTTTTCTTTGTGGGTATCATGAATGCTGAATTTTGTTGTTGTTTTTACCCTAGGAATGAGGTGCTTATAAGATTTTAATTCTAAAGAGAAAAAATATTAGGCAATACCATGGGAAAATGTTTTCATTTGTCTTTTATGCAAGGGTCAGTTAAACAAGAGCTACTGAAGTAAAAGTCATTTGAGTTAAGTTCTGCAACAGCTACCTCAAGCACACCAGGGCGGTGTGACACACAAGGATTGTAAACTTGAACCTAGCCTTCTAGGTTTTTATGTATATATTTGCTATAAGTCAGGTATGTCAGGGTAGCTGGATAGAACATTTTTATAATTACATTTTTTTATTTTTAATTGAAGGGTAATTGCTGTATAATAAATAATGTGTTAGTTTCTGCCAAACATCAACATGAATCAGCCATACATATACCTATGTCCCCTCTCTGGAACCTCCCTCCCTCCTCCCTCTCCATCCACCCCTCTAGGTTGTTACAGAGCACTGGTTTGAATTCGCTGAGTCACACAGCAAATTCCCATTGGCTGTTTTACATATGGTAATGTATATGTTTCCATTTTACTCTCTTCATACATTCCACTTTCTCCTTCCTCTACCCTGCCCCGTATCCATAAGTCTGTTATCTGTGTCTGTGTCTCAGTTGCTGCCCTGCAAATAGGTTCATCAGTACGTCTTTCTCGATTTCATGTTGTTGTTGTTCAGTTGCCCAGTCATGTCCAGCTCTTTGCAACCCCATGGACTGAAGCACACCAGGCCTCTCTGTCCCTTACCATCTCCTGAAGTTTGCCCAAGTTCATGTCAGTTGCATTGGTGGTGCCATCTAGCCATCTCATCCTCTGATGCCCTCTTCTTCTGCCCTCAATCTTTCCCAACATCAGGGACTTTTCCAATGAGTCAGCTGTTTGCATCAGATGACCACAATACTGGAGTTTCAGCTTTATCATCAGTTCTTCCAACAAGTATTCAGGGTTGATTTCCCTCAAGATTGACGGTTTGATCCCCTTGCTGTCCAAGGGACTCTCAGGAGTCTTCTCTAGATTCCATATATATGTGTTAATACACAGTATTTGCTTTTCTTGGATAGAACTTTTTAACCTAACAGTTTGTTAGCTTGATTTATGATCTTTAAATATTTAGACATATGGTGTGTGGACCTCCTTTTGTACTCTTGCCTGGGCCCTGAAGTTGTTAGGAGCAGGCCCTGCTGCTACCAGCCAACATTTTCCTGAGGTCATATAAAGCAGGAAGGACAAACAAAACAAAACAGCAATAATAAATGGAAAAGAAAAAAAATATTCTTTTTAGGTATTATGATTGCTTACTTGGAAAACCCGAGGAATTAATTGAAACAAGGAAAGTGGCTAGAAAAATAGCTTTCCTAAATAACAACCACCTATTAAAAAATGTAATGAGAGAAAAGATCAAATAGCAGAATTTAGTTTGTATTTGTAAGGAATTGAGTGAACTCCGGAAGTTGGTGATGGACAGGGAGGCCTGGCGTGCTGTGATTCATGGGGTCGCAAAGAGTCGGACACGACTGAGCGACTGAACTGAACTGAACTGACAGGAGCTATTTGAAGAATTAATACTAGCTAAAGGGGGTAGGAGTGAAGGGAGGGAAACTCTGGGGGTCATGGATGTGTTCATTATCTTGCTTGTGGTACTGGTTGCATGGGTGTATACATGTGCTGAAACTTACCAGATTGTCCACTTTATATGTGTGTTTACGACTTGTCAACCATACCTGAATAAGGCTACTTCTTGAGGCAAGGTGTATATTTTCATTTACTTAGAACCTAGCACCTTTCTTGGAACAGACTAAGGAAACAAGGTATATACACTATATGAAGTAAGATCCCCTGGAGAAGGAAATGGCAACCCACTCCAGTATTCTTGCCTGGAAAATCCCATGGACAGAGGAGCCTCAGGGGGTTATAGTCCATGGGGTCACAAAGAGTCGAACACGACTTAACATCTAAACCACCATCACATAATTTTTCCACTATCATACAGCAAGTATATGGAGAAACTGAGAATCAGATTCAGATTTGGCACAGTAATATAGACCTCCTAGGTTATCTTCCTAGCCCATTCCTTTTCTGCAAACTGTTTCTCCCCCAACCCCAGATCTGCAGGCCATCAGCAGATCTGGTGGCACTTTATACAGGTGACCATATGCTCCTGACCATAGCAAATTGGTCTAGGAGCAGACCCCGGACCCAAACTGGAACAATAAGAATCTGGAATTGGGACTAGGATTCTAGCTTCACTATGGTTTGTTTCTTGAATGGAGAAAATGCTCACAGAGGAGCTCCTGGTGGCTGTGTTTTTGACTCCATAAACTGCTGAATCAGAGGAAGCCATGCTGCTCATAGAGTCGATTTAAAATTGTGGAGAGATGATTGTATGTATATCCTAGGTCATGTTGTTTAAAAAGATTTTTTTAACTGTAGGCCATGTGCAAAAAAACATATGAAGCCATTACCTTCACTAAGTTTTTTCTGTAGCCATGAACTACTGAAATATCTACTGCAGTTCTAAGCATATTCTACTTCTTGGTGCATTCTAACATTCCAACCATCTTGTGAACTGAGATGAAAAAAGGTTTAAAATAAAGTGATAATAGTGGCCACCTTTAGCGTTAGACTGGGGATTCCTTCACAGCTCAGTTGGTAGAGAACCAGCCTGCAATGCAGGAGACCCTGGTTTGATTTCTGGGTCAGGAAGATCCCCTGGAGAAGGGATAGGCTACCCACTCCAATATTCTTGGGCTTCCCTTGTGGCTCAGCTGGTAAAGAATCCACCTGCAATGTGGGAGACTTGGGTTCGATCCCTGGGTTGGGAAAATACCCTGAAGAAGGGAAAGGCTACCCACTCCAGTATTCTGGCCTGGAGAATCCCATGGACTGTATAGTCCATGGGGTTGCGAAGAGTCAGAAATGACTGAGTGACTTTCATGTTCACTTAGCGTGAGATTAGCTGGGAGAAAATGTAAGTAACTTTCTGGGGTGCTGGAAAGGTTCTCTATATTGATCTGCTGTGACTACATGTGTAAAAATTCATCACCTAAGATGTGTGTATTTTGTGTGAGTTATACCACAATAAAATAGAAAGAGCTAGCAATCTTTGATTTAAAACAAACAAAAAGTAGTCAAAGATACTTCCTTAATATCACTTCTATTATTTCTCTTTGAAATAGTGGTGAAATAGCAGCAGTAATCCTTACTCTCTTTAGAGACCTTCACCCCCTTAGAATATAAAATGAAAAGCCACAAAAGAGATTGAAAGAGGGGTGGGTGACAATGATAAGATACACAAAAAAAGAAACAGTTTGCAGCACATTCAAATTTCTAGTTACAGCTCAATCCTGAGGTTTAGTTTAACGCCATCACTTAGGTCTGGTTATACCCCCAAGCCTCCTAATCCCCTGCCCCACTCCAGCTTTCATGCCTTTCATATTGGTTTTTTTTTTTCTTTTTTCTTTAATTGCTTAAGCTAGCTCAAGTGAACTACTTTCAAACAAGAGAGTTCTGTTGTAAACACAAAATTCCATTTGTTTCTATTATCTTACAATATCATCTTAAACTTATATACAGTGTTCACCAGCTTTAGTACTTAAATCTTTTCACTTTCTGCTTTAGCATCTCCCCCTGCCCCCCATGCACACACTGTCACCCAACAATCTGTGACTATAGGGACCTTGTTTTTGTTGTTATAAGTCGCTAAATTGTGTCCAACTCTTTTGCAACACCATAGACTGTAACCAGGCTCCCCTGTCCATGGGATTTCACAGGCAACAATATTGGAGTGGGTTGTCATTTCCTTCTCCAGGTGATCTTTCTGACCCAGGGATCAAACCCATGTCTCCTGTTTGGCAGGCGGATTCTTTACCACTGAGCTACCAGGGAAGCCCAGTAGAGACCTTGCAGCAAACCAACGGGAGTGAACTCTGCAGGCAAGGAACAACATTAGAATTCTCCAGGTATCAGCTATTCACTACTTAGGAATTTGATAATTATTTAACACGTAGAATAGCTTAAATGCCCAGACACCTGTCTAAAGACTCCTTCCCTACTTTTTTGTTCTTTTAACTATCTTTATTATTCTCAGAACTTTGTGCATCCAACAATTGTTACACAGGGTAGTATTTATAAAACCATGCTTAAAGAACTTTAGAGGCAATTTAAACAAATTTCAAGGGTAGTTTTAACATCATCATTTTTGCTTTATCAGTGACTTTAATTCCTTATACACACACCGCTTACCATCCAACTCACCTTCAAGATGCAAATTTATACTATGCTCACAACTAAAACACAGTAAACTTACTTAGCATTAAAATCATATTAGAAGTGAAGAAGTGAAGTCACTCAGTCATGTCCGACTCTTTGTGACCCCATGGACTGTAGCCTGCCAGTCTCCTCCATCCATTGGATTTTCTAGGCAAGAATATTGGTGGGTTGCCATTTCCTTCTCCAGGGGATCTTCCTGACCCAGGGATTGAACCAAGGTCTCCCGCGTTACAGGCAGACTCCTTAACGTTTGGCATTTTACAAGGCACCTTGGATTTTGTAGTACTTTAGTTATTACTTGATAGATATTCCACATGAACCCAACCTTGCTTTCTGACTTTCTCATTATTCCTCTTCAAGCATACTCTGTTCTAACCAAAATGGACTCCTTAGAATTCTTCATCCCAGTCTTTTTCCCCGTCCTACTCTGTGCTTTCCACCTGAAATATTCTATACTAATTTTCCTTCCTTCTCTGCACATCCAAAACCCACTCATCTTCCTATCAGTTCAGTTCAGTCCCACAGTCGTGCATCTTCCTATAGTCCCTCCAAAAGTGACCTCTCCTAATTTTTCTGGAATTTCTAGTTTTAAGGCCTCCACCCACTAAACACCCAGCTTATAATCTGATTCTTTTTTGACACATCACTGTCTTCATTTTATTATAGTAATCTGGTGTCTTGTTGCCACCTCCAGTGTTTTTCACCCTTTTCACTGTCATGACACAAATAGAAAATGATATTTATAAAGCAAAACTGAGAGAGAAAGCTACTCTCAGCTGCTGCCACTGGTTCAGTTGCACTGGGAGCTGGAAAATTTAATACTTCTGTACACCTATGACATACTCAAGCAGAGGGGTTGAGAAGCTGTCTTGAACTGCCCCATGTTAGAACACAAGGTCCCTGAGGACAGTTTCCATGTTTGCTTATCTCAGTCTCCACCTACAGATTCCCGTTCAGCGCCTCCTACCTGTGATAAACAAATAATTGAATAAATGTAAATTTTCTTTTACAGGGTTCTGAGACTTTCAGTTTCAGCTCTGACATGTAAAGAACTTAAAGGTCATTACTTCCATCCTTACAACAAGAAAAAAAGGTGAATAAACTTAGTAAATTACCTTTCTTGGACTCATAAGAGAATTGAGGTTCAGGGCAAACTGAACCAAATCTGGAAAGGTAGGAAAATACAGAGAATCACAGAAGATTAGCTTACCTGAAACAGAAGCCCCTGGAGCCTTAAGCTGCTGGAAGCCTTTACATAGTAACTTTGACAAATCCTTTGAGGAGGAGTGTGGACTAGTATGAGAGTTAGAAAGTATTGAGGCTTGCAGTCTTAAGGGGGAACCACATATATTCATGAGTTTCACCTCCAGGAAACTCATCAGGTTCTCATGGTGAAAAGCCAAGATAAAATCCTCATGTTTCTGGTAGAGGAGGGGAAAATAAACTATTATGAAACATATGGAGCCTTCTCTGTAGCCAGAGGCTTAAGGTGGTGGTGGGTGGAGGGCGGGGTTGGTTTAGTTACCCAACTCCCAAGTGTCGTAGCCTTCCTGTCCCTTGAGGGTCAAAGTCCAAGGACACAAGACAACTAAAAGGCTGAAAATCAATTATAGGTAAATCATAATTATAGAATGCTTCCACCCCCTCAACCTTACTACCACATCTATAGTTCTCCAGAATAATAACAGCAGATTAGAGTTGAAAGAACTTCAAGTGCAATTTCTAAAGGAATTTTTAGTGAAATTCAGACAATAAGGACTCTGGAGGAAATTGAAGCCTGCTACCCACCAGTACAGCAAACATTAAACACAGCCCAACTCCTAGCCAAATTAATGTAAAACCTCACACCAAAAGCCTGTTCATCTCAGTTAACAATACCTGATGCAACATGTTAGTCACCAAGTGGTGTCCAACTGTGCAACACCATGGACTGCAGTGCACCAGGCTTCCCTGTCCCTCACTGTCTCCTGGAGTCTGCTCAAACCGTTGTCCACTGAGTCGATGATGCCATCCAACCAACCACCTCATCCTCTGGGGCCCCCTTATCCTCCTACCCTCTATCTTCCCCAGCATCAGGGTCTTTTCCAGTGAGTCAGCTCTTTGCATCAGGTGACCAAAGTACTGGAGTTTCAGTATCAGTCCTTCCAAAGAATATTCAAGGTTGATTTCCTTTGGGAAATATATAGTTGTGAATATATATTATAAACTATAGAAAAATTACTAAAAAAGGTTAAAAAGAAATGTAATTGATATACCAGAGAGGGTGAGAAGGTAGCAGCAGAGAAACAAAGAACAAGTACAGAGAAAACAGTTATAAACAGGGTAAAGGGTCAACCAACTATTTTATTAACCACTTTACTTTTTAAATCTACTCTTTTTGTTTGTTTTGTTTTGTTTTTGGCTGCACCAGGTCTTAGTTGTGGCATGCAGGATCTAGTTCCCTAAGGACAGAATCTGGGGCCCCTGCATTGGGAGTTTGGAGTCTTAACCACTGGACCACCTGTGAAGTTCCAGTAACCACCTTGAATATGAATGCTCTGAATATATCCAGTTTTTTGTCAGCATAATTGTCCGAGTAAACAAAAAAACATGACCCAGCTATATGTTTTCTGCAAGAAACCTGCTTTAAATGTAAAGAAACAGGTTAAAAGCAAGCGAATGGAGAAAGATATGCCACACTAATGCTAACAAAGAGTACCTATATTAATTTCAGACAAAGCAGACCTCAGGACAAGGAAAATTATCAGGGGCACTTTACCTAATAATAAGGTGTTAATTCTCCTTTACAGTCCTTAACATGTATGTACCTAAAAACAAAGCACCAAAATACATGAGACAAAAACCTGATAGAAAGGCAGGGAAAAATACAGTGCCTTATAAGTAGCATATGAGAGCAATAGTGCAAAAATTGAGTTCATGAAAGTTGCCATTTCTTGCAGGGGCAGCATGATTGTCACAGAAGAACTAAGAGAATATAACAACAGGGCAAAAGGATTTCCAAGACACCAAATATTTCTTGATTCCTGTTGGAGAACCTCCTGGGGCTCTCTTTTACAGGATTATAGAACCTATCCTCAATCTTTTGACAACTGACACTCTCACCAGTAAACCTTTTAATCCTCCAACTAGAGAAATACATTTAAGGGATAGGAAATCCACAAAATTCACAAAGAGGCCACCCTCCCTCTTCTCAGCAGGGCAAGTGCCCAAATCTCATTGTCACACCCTTTAGGGGATTTTTCCCTTCTGTAGGCCTCAATGGATTACAGGAGTTTTTTGAATGGTATTTATATTTCCTCTAGCCAAAGACACATTAACTGTAATATTTCTTTGGCAGATTACTACTAAAGAAAGAAATGTTGCTTGCTCCATGGAAATAAATTGATAGGTTCAGGAACTGTCATTCTGCTTATATAAGTGAATGCCTCAGAAGATAAA
The DNA here is from genome assembly GCF_049115385.1 of Moschus berezovskii. NCBI lineage: Eukaryota > Metazoa > Chordata > Mammalia > Artiodactyla > Moschidae > Moschus > Moschus berezovskii. The sequence goes on along the minus strand of NC_142466.1, from coordinate 72,331,752 downwards.
TGTTTCAAGCCTGAGCAAATGGTTTTAAATATGGAAAAAATGTCCTGAATTCCTGTACTTAAACATTACAAGACAAAATTGGTAAGTTTGAATCTTTCTAACACCTGGAAAGTGCTTTCCCATTCATTCAATCAGTTAGTCTGCACAGCCATTATGCCAGCCACTGTACTGAGTCCTGGTGACTGAAGGTTTAAAAAGATCTCACTTCTGTCTTCTGGGGGCTCACAGTCCACAGGGAGAGACAGACATGTCAATAAATACAATACAATTAACAAGCACTGTTATTAGCTATCCCTACACAAGTGCTACAGAAAGAAGCACAGAGAAGGAGACTTCAGTGTTTGGTTAATACACAGAAATTTTAAAGAAAGGAGGATAAGAAGGATGGGATATATTTGTGCATATAGCTGATTCATCTTATTGTACAGTAGAAACTAATGCAACATTGAAAAATAATTATACTCCAATTAAAACAAAAATTCATCTTGAAGTGCCAAAAGAGAAAAGGAAAAAAAAAAGGACCTGGCCTGGGATGATTTTTTTTTTTTCAAGCTAATAAAATACTTGTCCCACTCTCCTTCTGTCTTGAAAAGTCTTCCATTTTGTAAAGCCCCTAGGAGAGCCCTTCTGTTCACTGGATGTGATGCTGCTCCAATTCATCCATCATTGGAGAAAACCAATTAGATCTTCAAAAAAATGAAAGGGCATTCTGTACAGAGAGAACATATGTAAAAGGTACACAGGATGAAACAAAGGTGTATTCAGTTCCCCAGAGTGCGGGGGCAGAGAAGCAGGGAGAAGGTTGCCAGAGAGTAGTATGAGTAACCACCTCAGGTATATTTACCAAAGTTCATGTTGATCATGTCCCTATTTGTTTCAGATCTGCTCATGGGACCAGTTAGTTTCAAACCTTTGCTGTGGCCCCTCCTTCTGAAACATACATCATACAGACTCACACAACACTTGCTGATTTCTTAGGGGAGCTTCTGTGGCCTCCAAGTTTTCATTTAAATTTCCAGCTTCATAGCCCAGCATTTTCTGAAGTTCCATGAAGTTCCTATCATTTCCTAAACTCCCATCCACTTTCTTCCTTCTATGCCTTTGCTCAAGCTCTTCATTTCTTTGAAATGTTTTCTGCTTCCTTCCTTTTTTTCTTAGATTTTTTTTTAATGTGGACCATTTTTATAGTCTTTATGGAATTTGTTACAACATTGTTTCTGTTTTATGCTTTGGTTTTTTGGCTAAGACATGTGAAATTCTAGCTCCCTGGCCAGGGGTCAAAACTACACCCCCTGCATTGGAAGGCAAAGTCTTTTATTTATTTATTTTTTTGGTATTTTTTCCTAACTTTTAATTTTATATTGGAGTATAGCTGATTAACAATGTTGGTGGACAGCAAAGGAAGTCAGCCATACATATGGTATCCATTCTCCCCCAAATTCCCCTGCCATCTAGACTGCCACGTAACATTGAGCAGAGTTCCAGGTGCTTTACAACAGGTCCTTATTAGTTATCCATTTTAAATACAGCTGTGTGTACCTGTTGATCCCAGACTCCCTAACTATCACTATACTACCAGGGAAGTCCTTCTGCTTCCTTTCCATTTATCAAAAACTGACTTCTCCCTGAAGACCCATGTCAAATCTCTTCTCACCCCAGAAACATTCTCTTATTCCCCACTCTTATGCCCACAGTACCTTGATTTAATTTCACTCTGCAGTAGAGTCCTCCACATATCTGTCTTTCCATCTAGAGCAGAAACTTACTGAAGGCAGGCACCTTGTGTCATTTACTGTGTGTTCCCAGCACATGCCCTGGAATGTGGCGTTTGACAATTGTTTGTTTTAAACACAACATGTTTGTCTCATCGCCTTTATGATCTCATTGGTCTTCTCCAGTTTCACAACTGAGTTAGCCCAGCTGAGCAAATTTTCTTAAAGCTCAGTTTGTAACTGAGGGTGAGAGCAGAGGAAGAATAAGAGCACCACCTGAGGCACACAACAATGTCACTTGGGGATCTTTAAAAAATATAATTGCCTGGGCCTCACCTTCGGAGATTCTGATTTAATTGGGCTGAAGTGGGAACCAGGCGTCTATATGTTTTTTAAAGTTCTTTGGATAATTCTTAAGTGTGGTGGATTTTGAGGATCATAGACTTAAAGGTCATATGAGAAATAGTTACCAGTCCCCATATGTGAACTAGAATAATTTCTAATTCACATATGCTGATGCTTTTCCCAGAAATTAAAAAAAAAAAAAACCCAAAGGAACAGGGCCACACAGTTTGGGTGAAATTGACTTTTTTTTTTTTTTTTCAAGAGAAATCTTTGTCACAAGGTGCCTGAGTTTCGGCAGGATGACTCACACATTGCACATGACACCTGGCCTTCACAATCCTGATCAGCTTGTCCACAGAATCTCATTGTGCCCCCTCACAGACATCTTTAACACAAAGTCATAGAAAGCCATAAAACGAAATCAAAATGCCAGGCACCAAACCATCATGAGTTAGAAATCTTGAGAGTCCCCAGTTCCCTTGACAGTCCCCAACATGGGTACCCTCTATACACCTCAGTTAGTGGGATGGGAGGACAAAACCAGACTCTGTGGGGAGGATTCCATGTTACACAACTCCCTGGGCACCATGCTCGTTGTATTTCATATGAAGAGAGCCCCCTGGAGTTCGATAATGCCACATCTGCACGCAGGAATTTTCCTGTCCTCCTAGGGGATTTCTGATGGTGTTCTCCATCTTGCTTTTTCTCGCCAGCCTTCTTCAGGCTTGGAACTGTCACTCTGAACCAAGATGAGGAAGGAAGAGCTTCCTCACCAAAATACCTCTGCTGGAGTCTCTTCCCACCTGATGATGTCTTCATTGGAAATTTCCCTAAGTGGCAGCTCTTGTAAGAACAGCTTTGATCCACTCAATGTGCTATGCCATCCTGCTGAAACCTACCCAGAATTGGTCCTTAAATCAGTCTCTGCAGCAGAGTTTTCATAAAGGGTGTTGGTTCCTTCTTAGCATCACCACCCCCTTTCTTTCCTTAATATCCACAGAGAAGGACAGTATATATTTCATTTCTAAATTTTGGCTGGGTTTTTTGTTTGGGGGTGGGGAGATGTTAAAGAATCAAATTGAGCAGTCTATGAACAAAGAAGATAGCCATTGAAGCTATACTCCCTTGGAGTCCAAGGGGTACTGATTCCAGGACCCCCATGGATACCCAAATCCAAGGATGCTCAACTCCCTTATGTAAAATGGCATAAATGCAAATGCTATGCAAATAGTTTAAAATATAATGTAAATGCTATGTACATAGTTTCCAGTGTGCAGCAAATTTGACTTTTGTTTTTTGGAATTTTCTGGAATTTTTTTCAAATATTTTCAGTCTGTGGTTGGTTGAATCTGTGGCTGCAGAGCCTGAGGATATGGAAGGCAAACTATATTAGCTATAAAAAATTATCCCAGCATCTGGCAGAGAATAGGGAGCTGAAAAAATGTCAGTTTCCATTGGAGGATGATAACATAAGTATGGTGGTGATAACGGGCAGTGTTAATCTACTGATTTCATTTTTTATGTTTTTAGAGAGTGTTCAGAGACCAGCAGGATATTCAAGGTAAAGAGGATTGTTTTTTCTTTAAATGAAGCTGATGTGAGAATTAAAAACAAAAAAACAAACAGGTATTTAGCATGAGAAACTATTTCGCCAACTGTAAGACACTATATAAAATACATGGAGTGATTATTGTCATAAGAGATGAGTAAACCAAATGCCACTGAGAATTTGAAGGAGAGGAGCAGACCACACTCTGTTGTGGAAATCAGAAGAAAATGGCATCCACCACTTAATAAAGACTTATCTTCTATGAGACTTAGTTTCTGCATTGTAGGAAGGTCCATGATCCCTACTCAGACCAAAAGGCAAGCTGGTTGTAAGGATACTTTAAATTTTTTTGTATATACACTTTGTTAACTGCAGAGCACTATACAAATGCAAGGTGTTATTACAGCTGCTACTGGTGATGGAGATATTATCATTATTATTGACTTTGAAGCTATTGGTCAGCATTCAACAGGAAGAGGTGTCAGAAGGTCTTACAAGTAGACAAATGAAGATTGGATAGGTTTCTGCAAAACTTTTTTGGCTGATTGAGAATTCCTCTATATAACATCTTTGAGAATCTGTTGACACCTACTCAGTCACAAAATCCTGTAACAGTGTTGGTTAACACAATATTGAATAAGAGATGCTGTCTGCCTTCAAACAGGTCACTTTGATTTGGTTTTGATATTTGGGCTCAAATATTAGATGAAGACATTTATAGTGAATTTATAGGCAATGAGAGCTCCTGAACTTTTTAGAGCAGAGGAGTGACATGATCTGAATTGCTTTTCAGGCACCCCTGACAAAATACTCAATTTTCAATCACCATGAAATATTTCAGGTTAGCAGATATTTGAGTTCCTCCACCCTCAAGATTCAGAATCTATATTAGCGTCCCCCTCAAAACAGACCTGTTCCTCCCCAAACTTTATGAATCATGGAACTGTTTCCTTCTTTGCAATGGCTTTTAAAAAGCCCAAGTCAAACTTAGCAAATAAATTAGACTTCAAATCATGAATGTGAATATTCACTTCAGCCCTTTCTTACTTTCCCACGTTCATTTTCTTTTTAACCCTTTCCTTGCTTTTAAATTTTTTTGTTGAATTTAGAATGTATAAACAACAAAGTCCTACTGTATGGCACAGGGGACTATATCCAGTCTCCTGGGATAAACTGCAATGAAAAAGAATATCAAAAAAGAATGTACATATGTATAAAACTGAGTCACTTTGCTATACAGCAGAAATTGGCACAACATTCAAAATCAACTATACTTCAATAAAAAATAAATTTAAAAAATAAAAGAAAATTTTGTTGAATTATATATAGTTTAATAAATCATCTTTAATCCTTTTTGGAATAAGGGTAAGAAAAAAATATTTGAAGATCATTTCTTATTTTTAATTTCTTACTTAATCAACTTCTTGTGAAGAGTATTTAAAATGTCCCCAGGGGAAATTTGCATGGATGAGGCAGATTGGGAAAATAACTTTACAGACATTACTCTCTGGTTATACTGCTGATCTCCTAACTTTTAAAAATTTGGTTGAAGTCCTGTATAACATAGCACTTGAACATAATGTGAATCTACTGGTAACTGAATATTTTTGCATTTAAAATTTGAATTTTGTTTTCAAAAGACTTTAAGAAAAGATACAAACTTAAGACTACCTAAATCTTTGCTCCTGTGTGTTTAAAAAATTCTATTTAAGTTTAAATAAAACAGCTGATTTACAGCCTATCAGAGCATTAGGAGATAAAATCTGTTATCCTGTGGGTTTTTTTTTAAATCATACATATAAAACTGCATTTGAAATGGAATGTAACCTGTTCTGTTACTAAAAGATTTTTATAATGCTAAAATTACATTGCTAGATCAGAAGAAAGGAAGATATAGAAAAGTCTGTATGTCTTCCTGTATTCAATATCCCTTATCATTTTAAAGTTACATTTTAAAATATTTGAAAGCAAGACAATCTTTAAGAATTTGAAAGTATTAGGGATATTTTCCTCCATTAAAAATAAATCCCTGTTTAGAGATTGTTTTCGGAGCCAGTTTATAGGACCCCCAGCTAAATCAGTTTCCTTGGCTTTCTCACTTAATTCAATTGACTAGGTAATTAAAGTTCATGTTTTTTGTTTCTAATAGACTTGACTATAGGGCTTCCCAGATGGCACTAGTGGTAAAGAACCCACCTACCAATGCAGAGACACACAGGTCTTGATCTGTGGGTCGGGAAGATCCCTTGGAAGAGGGCACAGCAATCCACCCAGTATTCTTGCCTGGAGAATCCCATAGACAGAGGAGCCTGGTGGGCTACAGTCCATAGGGTCGCAAAGAGTCAGAGACAACCCAGGTGAATTAGCACAGCACATCACAGACTTGACTATTTATGAAAAAGTTAAAAATCCATTCTCCTTAGGGCAGTAACTTTTTACTTTTAAAGACAGAAAGTAAACTTCAGAAGAAAATTCTGAAAGTGAAATTAGAGATGTTCCGTATGAAGGCAATATTATTAGAATGAAAACATTGCCTTCAGGGTGACTACAGGAGCTAGAGTTGGCACTTAGAATGGAATCACTGCTGAGTTTTACCCAGACTTCTGAGGAACAAATAATTGCTGGTTCATGAACTGACTTGGGACATAGAAAGGAAATTAAATACCGTCCAGTTGATTTTATGATTTAAATTTAGGTTTATCTTAAATCTGATAAACCAATAAATAAATGTGTCTACTAATAATGCAGCCTAGAATGTAAATGATGAACTTCTTGAATAGCTGATGCATTTGTAGTAAACTCATGTTGCTTCCTGGTCATCCCTGCATTCTTTTCTACACTTAATAATCTGCCTGAATTTTTCCAGAGGTTTGCATTAAACTTACTTTTCCTATCTTTGCAGGATCAAATAATTTCCTTTTTCAAAAAGTCAGAACAAACGCTTATTTTTAGAGTTCAAGCACCTCTTCTCATTTCTATGATGTCTCAAAATGGCTCAGAGGATGATAAACAGTGTCTGTGTTTCTTGTACATTATGGAAGAGAATTTATCTAGAGAGTTGAAGTCATGCAGACTATTTCAAGAGCTCTTTCTTACTCCTCATATATCCTGAGCCAAGGTTCTCTACTACTGTGGTTTGTCTTGACTCTTGATTTCCTATTATGCTTCCATTTGCACCAGAAGAAAATGGAACTCATATTGAAATTGAATATAAAATGTCAAAACTAGGAAATCTATTTGATCAAATTCAGGTAAAGAAACAAGTGAGGGATTTGATTTTCTTATTCCTGTGGAGGCGAGTGCACTGGGCTTTATGAAAGTTAATGCTAGTAAACATTTGAATCATGTGCCAATTCCCCTTACTCTGAATCTATGCTAATGTGCAACAGATTTTTGATAATAATTTGACTTTCTTTGTAGATCTGTTTATAGAGGACAGATAGAAATCAGAGGAGCCAAGTTCCTAATTATAAGTTAATAAACAAGTTTCTTGGTTTATATTTCAGAGTTTAATAGTGAGTGTTCATCTGAGAGAGAGAGACATAGAGAAATCCACTCTCACCGTGTTGTAAAATCAGGTTCCAAGATGTAACCCTGGAACATGGAGGTACTGGCACTTTGAGGCCTCCCCGGGTACCTAGCAACTCTCTACCATGGGGCACTTTGATTCCTTCTTGTTGCTAGCTGTCACAAACACCTGCTCTGTAAAGACAGTCCACCTCTTGGTTTGCAGGTTCAGAAATGAACACGGCTACTTCTTAAGAGACAATTTCTAACCATGATAGATCTTTTATTCTTAAGAGCAAATGCCTCCCATCTGTTAACACCTGTTAATCTTCTGAAATGCACCATGGAACAAAGACATTTGTTTTTCTTTAGCCATATGATGTGAAAATCCATTTTTACAGCCATGCAGTTGTGTGGGAAGCTTCAGAAATAAAGAAAGATGACAATAGAGTCCCTTGCAAACCTTTTAGAGATTCTTCAGATGATGATGAGTTTGATGCATGTTCCAAGGACTGAACTGTGAGCCTTTTCAACAAGTAGGAGAAAAGGATCAAAGATGCCTAAAAGCTCTAACACCCATTAAAAAAAACACCACAAAATATAATTATTGAAAAATGCTATTTGGAACTTTATCGTGATTAAGGAAGCATCTGAAAGGAAAGTTGCTTGACAATTTTGGGTTACTCTCCAACTAAAAAAATCTGTTTAATGGACTTTAAAATGATTTTGTGTTTGTGTTTAAGAAGTTTGCATTTCAAAAAAAAAAAGTATGCATTTCTATCTGGTTTGACAGCTTAAGTACCAGACCCTAGCCAGATAAAATCTGAAGTGACGAAGGCAGTGCTTCTTAAATAAGAGCAAATTGGAGCTGCCATCCCAAATCACTGCCATCTCTTCTGGCAAGACTAGATTAGCACTAACTCTCATCAGATGAAGGAGTCACCTAAGCTTGGAAATAGCCAGTGTGAATCATCCAGCAAGTACAGGGCAAAACCAAAAAGAGATTCCAGAATCCTGCTCTTTGGTCAGTCCATAAAGAATGGAGAATTTTGTAGAGATGATGTCGTTAACACTTAGATACATTTAACAAGAGAACAGGACTATAGTTTCTTTTCTGTCTCTTTTGGTGAGCTCAAAACAACTAAGCACTTGCCCTTGCTGACCTCTAAAGGTGAGTTGCTGTTAAGTTTCTTACCTGCTCTTGCTTTACACCTCCTCTTTGTTTTATTCAGCTAACCTGACTTTGGTTCTGCTTCTAGTTTTTTGGAATTAATGTCTGAGCTTGGTCTCTGGTCCTTTAGACCCTGGATTTTCCTAACAGATTCCAATTTGATTTATTCTGCTGCCTTTCTAAGCTCTGGGCTATCCTAGTTCTTGCATTTCTGAAGCTAGTTTCCAGCACAGTCCACTTGGCGGGGTTCCTGGCTGTTTTCTCTGTGTCTTCAAGAGTACATGTGAGTGTAGGAAGACAGTGGGTGGGTATGTGCACATTTTGGATAATCACTCCATAAAATAAGAGAGAGAGAGATCTAAAAAGAAACTAGGGAAGCAGGGGAAGTGATGCATTTCTTACACCTTATTAACTATCCTGAGGTTTGAGGCAAATTCTTAATTGTTTACTTATATCTCAACTTTCAGATTTTGCTGCCACCTGGTGCTAAATGTTCTAGTGGTGCCAAAATAGTTTGACAAATTCCAGAAGTATAACCTAGATTCAGAGATAACACAAGTTAGGATACAGGACACATAACAAAATAAATAAAAGATATGACATTGAAAAATCCCTAATTTAATATCATACAATCATTTAAGAAATGAATATAGTAGTATACCTGTTAAAGCAAATTTATAAGAATCAATGATAGTAAATTACTATGTAGTTCTGAGATATCACCACCTCTTAGAAGTATGGTCCCCATTTGAGCTGTCACTCCTGAATATGACAGACTACTTAGTGTTATCACATTAATAACAAATAATTTGTCTCAGTTAATGCCTCCCTCAATTAAAATGGGAGGGGGCACTTAACTTATACTCTTTGTTAAGTCAAGGTCAGCTAAATTTTGAAGAGTCTCATATTTTGTTCTTTTTTCATCCTTTTATTTCAGAAAGGTTTCATGAGAAGTTCGATGTGTTTGGTAAGAAATATCTAGCTCACTAGCTGGTGAGTGAATATAAAAATTGTCCAGGATTTCCCTGGAGGTACAATGGATAAGAATCCATCTGCCAATGCAGGGGGCACAGGTTCAATCCCTGGTCCAAGAAGATTCCACATATCAAGGAGCAATGAAGCCTGTGGGCCACAACTACTGAGCTTGCGAACTGCAAATACTAAAGCCCATATACCTAGAGCCTGTGCGCCGCAGCAAGAGAAGCCACCACAGGAAGCCTATGTATTGCAGTGAAGAGTAGCCCCTGCTCATTGCAACTAGAGAAAGCCCACGCGCCGCAAAGACCTGGTGTGGCCAAAAATTAATAAATAAAATAAATTGTTGTAGAAAATTAAGAAGAAAGCAGCCTGTATCCATAATGTAAAAAGCTACAGACGTTTCTGTTTAGGTATTTGACATCCTGAATTTTTAACAAGGCTTAATTTAGGGGGATATAAATTATTAAGATAATATAAAATGTAAACCTTTATTAAAAAACATGTATAATTTGATCCTGAATTTATAAAATTTTATTTTATTTTTTGCCTTTCTCTTTAACTAGTTGGCTAGCTGTCTTTTGTGCGTGCGTATGTATGTATGTGGAAAGTAGAGCAAGTAGGCTATTGCCTTCTATTGCTCCTCTGTCTATTGCTCCTACTTTTTCATAATTGTTTGTCCCTATTCTTCCACTCACTGTGTTGAGAGTTTTTTCCTTCCAGCTGATAACATTTCGTGCAATGTTCACCTAATTTGATGATTACTATTTTGAAGTTGTAAGATTGTAGGTGATATATGTTCTCATCTTCACCTTCTTGTATTGCTTAAAATTTTTTAAATGAGAATGAACCTTAATAGAATATTTTTAAAAGTATTTTTGCAAGATTTATTCATGTTCCACAGAAACTGTTCTTTCCTTTTATGACCTTCATCCTTCTGCTATTTCTCCCCAGTTTTCATCCTGCTGTTACTGTTCTCTATTGCTTCTCCAGGCAGGATTTGCTGCTATTGCTCTATTGCTCCTGAGTGTGTGCTAAGTTGCTTCAGTCGTGTCCACATCTTTGCAACCCCATGGACTGTAGCCCACCAGGTTCCTCTGTCCATGGGGTTCTCCAGGCAAGAATACTGGAGTGGATAGCCATGACCTCCTCCAGAGGATCTTCCCGACCCAGGGATCGAACCCGTATCTCTTGTATCTCCGGCATTTGCAGGCAGGTTCTTTATCACTAGTGCCACCTGGGAAGCCCTCTGTTGCTCCTGCTGCTGCTACCTAAGTCACTTCAGTTGTGTCCAACTCTGTGTGACCCCATAGATGACAGCCGACCAGGCTCTGCCGTCCATGGGATTTTCCAGGTAAGAACACTGGAGTGGGTTGCTATTGCCTTCTATTGCTCCTCTGTCTATTGCTCCTACTTTTTCATAATTGTTTGTCCCTATTCTTCCACTCACTGTGTTGAAAGAGATTTTTTTCCTTCCAGCTGATAATATTTCGTGCAATCAACTTTTCCAATTCTACCTTTTAAAGAAATACTACCCTATTGGACTCCCAAATAGAACTTTGTTCATTTAGCTTTTGAGTCCCAGGTGTGGAGGGATGTTAAAAGAATTCCCCCAAACCCAGGCAAGAGGGCAGTTTGGTAGTGCCATCCACCTGTGGCAGATTATATTTTCAGAACATGACCAAAAGAATAACTCCCACTCCACATGCTCTTACTTAAATGGGACTTTGACCATCCTCCCATAGAGAAGTGGAATCTATGTCCCCTGCCCTAGAAACAGGTGGATTTGTGGTTGAAAGAAGTGACACTACATGACTTCCATGGTTAAATTACAATAAGGAATGAAGTTTCTGCCTGGCTGTCTTATGAAGCTCACTTTTAGAACCCAGCCACTAAGCAATGAGGAAGCCCAATCTCCCCGAAGGAGTGTGGCCTCACCTACTGGTTCCTACAAAAAGAATTAAAGCATTGATAGCCTAATATCAGTATTTCCTTGATTATTCTAAAGTGTGTTGTGATATTACTATTTGCCAAACATTATGCTAAACACTCTACATACTCATTTCAATCCTCTCAACAACTTAATAGAGTAACAACGATCATCCCTCCAATTTTAAAATAAGGAAAGTGAATAACAGGGAAGTTAGGTAATTTGCTCAAGGCAAGACAGGCTGTAGAGAGGGATTCAGATGAAGGCAATATAAGCCCAGAGCCCATGCTCTTAACCACATGCCCAATGTACAGGACACTAAACAGCTGGCAGGCATCAGACCAAGTCCAGCTTTTAAAGACTATTTAAGGGTGAGTGAAGATCTTACTTACATGTCCCGCTTCTCTTCCTCACAGCTTCCTATTTCTTCACATAAGGGCACATGCATCTCTACCACTTCCAGGTGAAGAACATTCAGTTTAACTTTCTACAGAGAAAATAAGCATTTCTCCCAGAATAAGCAACAAAATATGTAGATACACAGTTTTGGCTGCGAAAACCTAGCCAGGACAATTTATATTATACCACAATCAGGTTTAAGGCTAAAATATCTGTATTCCCATTACATCACAGCTCTTCTCAAGAATAGGGGGAAACTTGTTTTATATTTGGGTAACTAAAGGGCCAGTCCAGGGCTTTAGCCTCTTGAAATGAGGGGCAATCTGCCTCAAAGTATATTCTTGCAGGGTAGAAACCACTCACAGCAACTTAATAACAGTGCTTTGCATTGGTTTTTGCCAATATGACAGGAGCATGGCAGGCTTCCTGGGAGCACCTGTACTCATGCTCCAGGCCTACTATTGAGATGGCACTCAGCATTTTGATGTACTCCCACTGTAGGTCCACCTCTTCCAATATGGATGAGAAATAGGTATTTTACTGAAAATCCCATGGGACTAGGGGAGAAGGTTCTATATATATTGCAAAAGTGTATTTTAAACTTTAATAAAGTCTGTTAAATATCTCTGTTCTTTACCGTGTTCCATTGTGGACAGCAGGTTTCTTTTCTCTTCAAAAAATTTCCCCCTCCCTCCAGGGATAGTCTCTAAGCTCACATACCTCTTCAGCCTCTCATTCCAAATCATCACCCAAAAGTACTGGCAGAAGTTGAAATGGGATGCCTGCAGCACTCTAGCTCCACTCAGGTGTGGCTATGAGGACAGTGTTGAGAAATCTTCCCAGTGGGCAAAACTCCAAGCAGTACACCTGGTTGGTTAATTTGCGTGGAAGAAGGGATGAACGAAGGTATTTCTCTACATTAACTCATGAGCAAATCCCTAAGAGTTTGGACTTGGAAGGAAGATAACTGGAGAATTGGAGGCAGTAAGTTCTGAAGAAGTACGAGGATAGACCTCTTTGAAAGAGTACAGATTATGATATTTGTGTCCCAGATGAAAGCTAACCAAACAGCAAGATCTGTTTTGTGGACGTCAGTCCATCTCCTTCCCCAATCATTCCTGTCCTTGCCCAAGGCACTCATAAATAAAGGGGCCATTGGCTGCAGGGACAAAGGTTGCCCATGTTGCTGATCTGGTTACCTCCACTACTGGGTCTCTGACTGCCAACAGCAAAGACCAACACCAATCAAAGATATGGTACTATTTCTCAGGTCACCTGGCATCAGACTGATTATATTGAGCCATTTCCACCATGGATAGGGAAGTGCATCGTTCTTACTAGAATAGATCCTTATTTGGGGAATGGATTTGCTTTTCCCTCCTCACTGATTCTTCCAAAAACACCCATCTCTGTATGGACTTGCAGAACGCCCTCTGCACCATCATGATATCCCACAAAACTTTATTTCTGACCAAGGAACTCATTTTCCCATCACCTGGAAACAGTTCACCTGATTGAATTATGTAATAGCCTTCTGAAGATTCAGTTTAGTGCCCAATGAATGGCAAAATTTTGCTCTTCAGGCTAGATGAAGTGTACTTTCAGTATCTTTTGATTAGGAGATAGCATTTTTTTCAGTTGTGTGAAGAATAATAATGTTTTACAGAAGCATGGTCTTGATGGTTGTATTTGAAAATTACATACAGTTTAAGAAATGTGCATAGACACCAAGTTGACAAGAGATGTACTATACTGAATTGTGATATGTCAATTTGGATAAACTGAGAACTTCATTTCCTAGAATTCCTTTTTTTTTTTTTTGGTATGAGTTAGAGTTGGCCACGGAGAAGGCAATGGCACCCCACTCCAGTACTCTTGCCTAGGAAATTCCATGGACGGAGAAGCCTGGTCCATGGGGTCGCTAAGAGTCAAACACGACTGAGAGACTCCACTTTCACTTTTCACTTCCACACATTGGAGAAGGAAATGGCAACCACTCCAGTGTTCTTGCCTGGAGAATCCCAGGGACAGGGGAGCCTGGTGGGCTGCCATCTATGCGGTCGCACAGAGTTGGACATGACTGATGTGACTTAGCAGCAGCAGAGTTGGCCAAGAGAAGAATTTGTGCTAGATTTGAAAGGCTGAAGTCAACCCTTTCTGAGGGTTATTTTGATCAGATGTGATCATGAACGGATACAGAGGTGCCTGGCAGGCCTATCTTGTCCTTTCCATTAGCGTTTAAACATGTTTTTCTGATCTTTAAAAATCTCTCCCTTGACCTCAGGTCCCTTTGCACACGATCCTCTCCTCTTTAAAGCCATGTCCATTTTCACCTTTCTTTTCAATCCTCTGCTACAGGCCTGTCACATTCTTCCCCTTAAAACTTCTCTCATTGTTCTTCTCCCTAAACTCATTTCCCCTTCCTGGATTTCTATTACTGTTGTATGCTGATAGTGCTTAAGAATATATTCATATGTCTCCTGAGTTTCATACTTGCATATCCAATGATCTACTCAACACTGCCACCTGGATGATAGACAGGCAGCTACAACTCAGCGTTCAGTTCAGTTCAGTTCAGTTCAGTTGCTCAGTTGTGTCTGACTCTTTGCAACCCCATGAACTTCAGTATGCCAGGCTTCCCTGTCCATCACCAACTCCTGGAGCTTACTCAAACTCATGTTCATTGAGTCAGTGATGCCATCCAACCATCTCATCCTCTGTCATCTCCTTCTCTTCCCACCTTCAATCATTCCCAGCATCAGGGTCCTTTCCAGTGAGTTGGTTCTTCGCATCAGGTGGCCAAAGTTTTGGAGTTTCAGCTTCAGCATCAGTCCTTCCAGTGAATATTCAGGACTGATTTCCTTTAGGATAGACTGGTTGGATCTCTTTGCTGTCCAAGGGACTCTCAAGAGTCTTCTCCAACACTACAGTTCAAAAGCAATTCTTCAGCTCTCAGCTTTCTTTATAGTCCAACTCTCACACCCATACATGACTAATGGAAAACCAAAGCTTTGACTAGATGGACCTTTGTTGGTAAAGTAATGTCTCTGCTTTTTAATATGCTGTCTAGGTCAGTCATAACTTTTCTTCCAAGGAGCAAGCATCTTTTAATTTCATGGCTGCAGTCATCATCTGCAGTGATTTTGGAGCCCCCCCAAAATAAAGTTTGTCACTGTTTCTCAGCATGTCCATAACTAAATATGTCTTGAGTGTGTGCATGCTAAGTTGGTTCAGTTGTGTCTGACTCTTTGCAACCCTATGGATTGCAGCGCACCAGCCTCCTCTATCCATGGAATTGTCCAGGAAAGAATAGTGGAGTGGGAGCCATTCCTTCTCCAGAGGATCTTCTTGACCCAGGGATTGAACCTGTGTCTTATTATGTTTCCTGCATTGGCAGGTTGGTTCTTTACCACTAGTGCCACCTGGGAAGCCCCAATATGCTTTATTTCCCCTAAAAACTATATCTCCTTCATATTTCAGTGAATAGCACCATCATCAACTCAGAAACCAAGCTAGAAATCTGCTACTCAGGTTTCCTGTGTCTTTTGTCTTTTGCCATCACAGCATTCATTCTTCCAAAAGTTCCAAAGATCCAGCTCAATAATACTACTATAATGTACCACAAAAGTTTATGGTTAATCTTCAATGTAGATCCATATTAACCCTGAGAATATGGGGCAATAAATCTCCATGTTATGGGAGAAGTTGCAGCTGATAATGGGCTAAGATGAACAGAGGAGAAACACACTTGCACAACAGTGGACATTATCAGTGTGTTAGACCTGATGACAATTTTATTCTTTCCACAAATATTTATTAATTTCCTACCATGAATAGGAACTGTGCCTACAAGAGATGCTTCCAGGGAATTGAGTCACTGTGTACTTTTTCTGGGTCCTGCATATGCAGGGCATACAAAGAGATGAAAGAGTCATCATCTCTATGCTTAAAGGGCTCTCAGCTCTCTCCATCCATGACCCATGTCAAATGATACCTGAAATGGCCCTATCTAATGCTGAGCTCCTCCCACAGACAGTACTGGAGTAAAATTCCTTCCACTGCCTATTATTTTCAAAGAATAAAATAATTTCAGAGGAAAATAAAAAGTCAATCTAGAGACATAAGTAAGCTGTTCTCCAGATGCAAGGATTCTGGAAAACCACTGCGATTTAAAAAGCTGTATGTGTGTGCTTAGTCGCTAAGTCGTGTCTGATTCTTTGCGATCCCATGGACTGTAGCCCACCAGGCTACTTTGTCCATGGGGATTCTCCAGGCAAGAATACTGGAGTGGGTTGCCATGCCCTCCTCCAGGGGATCTTCCCAACCCAGGGATTGAGCCCAGGTCTCCCGCAATGTGGGCGGATTCTTTGCCGTCTGAGCCACCAGGGAAGCCTGAGAATACTGGAGTGGGTAGCCTATCCCTTCTCCACGGATCTTCCTGACCCAGAATCAAACTGAGGTCTCCTGCAGTGCAAGGGGATTCTTTACCAGCTGAGCTACCAGAGAAGCCCAAAAAGTTGTCTGCAAGGATTGTTTTTTGATAACATAGAGACCACCTCCTTGGGACCTAAGTTAAACTGCAAGCAATCTCAGGAATGAATTCAGCCTTGTACTCAGCCCATTCTCAGAACATTTGGCATAATTATGAGAAGAAAACCTATTTATTCTGGGACATCACCACTTCGGGATAAATTCCTGGAAGCCATCAGAAAAGCAAATGGAAGAGCTTTCTCATAGTTTCTTCTCTGGATTTCTGAGAAAGAAGTGTTTCATGTTTAGCATGTCAACTTGCTTTTCATTTCAGTCCATGAATTTGCCCCGTATTGAATACTTAGTTCTCCCTGTCCATCCAGAGGCCTGGGTCTCCTATGAGAAGGTAATTCAACCTTTTCTTATGTCTTCCTCAGATATCTTCCTCTGAGCACATTCTTCATATTATTAGTCACCAAAAAAATGATATTTATATAGTACCTTACATTTCACAAAGCTCTTTCCATGTGTTTTAGTTCATTTAATCCTAAGAGCATCACAGAGAGGCAAAGCCATGCAGAACCTGAGGCTCAGAGAAAAGTAACCTAAGATCACACAGCTGTTGGATGACAGACCTCACCAAGAACCCAAATATTCTAATTCATATCTTCTTTAACTTTTTCTCCCTATATTCATCCAGTGGCCAAACTCATTTCTAGTCCTGATCCATTTCAAAAGTATTTTAAAATCTGCATACAGCTGTGTTCATACTGGGAGCCAATGAACACTGACGTCTTTCCTGGGGACTAGCCTTGTTGTTCGGAGAAGGCAATGGCAAGTCACTCCTTGCCTAGAAAATCCCATGGATGGAGGAGCCTGGTAGGCTGCAGTCCGTGGGGTCGCTAAGGGTCGGACACGACTGAGCAACTTCACTTTCACTTTTCACTTTCACACATTGGAGAAGGAAATGGCAACCCACTCCAGTGTTCTTGCCTGGAGAATCCCAGGGACAGGGGAGCCTTGTGGGCTTCCGTCTATGGGGTCACACAGAGTCGGACACGACTGAAGTGACTTAGCAGCAGCAGCAGCCTTGTTATTGGAGAAGGAAATGGCAACCCACTCCAGTGTTCTTGCCTGGAGAATCCCAGGGACGGGGGAGCCTGGTTGGCTGCTGTCTATGGGGTCACACAGAGTCGGACACAACTGAAGTGACGCAGCAGCAGCAGCAGCAGCCTTGTTGTAAGGACCAGGAAGCCCCTCATAAGCCAGGACTCCCAGGACCCACTGAGAGCAAGAAAATGCAGTTCTCCTGAGGCAGTGGTTCTCCATTTTGGCTACACATTGAACACACCTGGGGATATTTAAACATTACTGAAGCCTAGGTTCTAGCCCCAGAGATTTATATTTAATTGGTCTTGTGGACAGTCAGGCCATTAGATGTTTAAAAGTTTCCCTAGGTGATGCTAATATGCAGCCAAGATTTGAAACATTGCCATAAAACTTCCACAGGTTTACTTGTTCCTTGCAGGACCTGTGGCCTCATTCTCTCTTTTCTAAATGCATATTACACCAATCTTACATGGTTGTTGAATAAAATCTAGAACCTACAATAGATAGGATCAAGATGGAGGAGTAGGAAGACCCTGGACTCACCTTTCCAAAAGGAACTCATAAAAACTACAACTACGTATAAAGCAACTATTACAGAAAATGACAGGAAAACTGGCAGAATGACTCTTCTGTGACCAAGGCTATAAAGAAGCCACAGAGTCTGGGAGGAGGGAAGGAAAAGTGATCTCGTCGGGACTCACACCCCTACCTGGTGATGCAGAACAGTATGGGGTATAACAGGCTTGGGGATCCTTCCTATGGAGGGAGGGGTTAGAGCCCCCTCTTAGGCACCCCAACCCTGGGGTTCAACACTGGGAAGATGAACTGGTTTGGAAACCAGTTGGGCTGCCTGAGGGCTGTAAGAAACTGAGACTCCACTCTTAAAGATCATGTGCACAGACTTGCTTGCTCCCAGTCCCAGTGTGGAGGCAGCAAATTGAAACCTGCCTGCCCGCCCCCCCCACCCCCACAGGCCTGCCCCTTACCCAACCCAAGGCTTCTGCTCCAGCATTTCCTGCTCCACCACAGCTCTCTGTTAAGGCTGAGACCACCACAGCTGGTGAGTGTGCCTGCACCTGGAGGGAGAGGAACCAGTTCAGTCTAGGCCTGACCCTACACAGGCTGGAGACTGCCATTGCTGGCCTGCACTTAGACCAGGGAGAAAAAACCAGCTCAGTAGTGTGGCTCCAAGCACTTTGACTCCAAACCCTCTAACCTCATTCCAGCCTCTAACCACACCCAAACACTGGGGACAAAGTGGAACCAGCTCAGAAGTGTTAATTTCTCAGTTGTGTTCATCTCTTTGTGACTCCATGGATTGTAGCCCACCAGGCTCCTCTGTCCATGGAATTCTCCAGGGAAGAATACTGGAGTGTGTAGCCATTCCCTTTTCCAGGGGATCTTCCTAACCCAGGGATCGAACCCACGTTTCTCACACTGCAGGAAGATTTTTAACCGTCTGAGCCACTGGCTCAGAAGTGCCGCCCCAAGCCCTCAGGCCCTGACCAGGCTCCCATCCAAGGTGGAGATTTCCTTTTGACTGTTGCTCCAGCTCCGCAGGCCTTGGCCCTGTCCATGATGGGGCCATAGGTCAGGGGCTGCCACTGAGCCTGGAGAAAGTCCTGTTGACACTTGGCTCTGGCTCTAGCCCAGTGACTCCAATACTCCCTTCCACCAAGGTGGTGACTGCTCGTGCAACCTGAGGGGAGACATGGCCCACACTCTCACTTCAGATCCAGCTCTCCCACTAAAACCACTGGGGACCCGCAGATCACCTGGGGACACCCCCTACATAAGGTCATGCCTTCAAGACCAGGATAGGTAACTGTTTCACCTAATTGCATAGAGACAAACAAAGAAAGGGAAGCAAAATGAGAAAACAGAGGCATATGTTTCAAACAAAAGACCAAGATAAAGTCCTTGAAAAAAATCCCTAATGGAAGAGAGACAAATACTGATAAAGACTTCGAAGCAATAGAAATAAGAATACTAACTGAACTTGGGAAAAGTATAGATGGACACGGTGAGGAATTCAGCAAAGTACTATAAAGTATAAACAAGAACAAGTCAGAGGCTGAATATAATAACTGAAAAGAAAAACATACTAGAAGGGATTAAAAACAGATTAGGTGATACCAAAGAATGCATAAGTATCTGGAGGATGCCTGCGTGCTAAGTTGCTTTAGTCGTGCCCGACTCTTTGTGACCCTTTGGACTGTTGCCCACCAGGCTCCTCTGTCCATGGGATTCTCCAGGCAAGAACACTGGAATGGGTTGCCATGCCCTCCTCCAGGGTATCTTCCTGACTGAGGGATTGAACCCGCATCTCTTTTGTCTCCTGTGTTGGCAGGCGAGTTCTTTACCACTAGGGCCACCTGGGAATCCTGATCTGGAGGACAGACTAGTGGAAATCGCCCAATCCTAACAGTGAAAAGGAAAATAAATTTTAAAAAATGAGTCCCTCTGGGACATCAAGCATACTAACATTAACATTCAAAACAGCATAATAACTGCACAAAAACAGACACATGGATCCTTGGAACAGAAGAGAAAGCCTAGAAATAAACCCTTGTACCTATGGTCAATTAATCCACAACAATGAGGCGAGACTATGCAATAGGGCAAACAGTCTCTTCAATAAGTGGTATTGGGAAAACTGGACAACTACATGGGAAAGAATGAAGTTAGAATATTTTCTCATACCATCTACAAAAATAAATTCAAAATGAACTGAAGATGCAAATGTAAGACTGGAAACCATAAAACCTTTAGAAGAAAACATAGGTTGTAGTCTGACATCAGTCTTAGCAATATCTTTTTGGATTTGTCTCCTCAGGCAAGAGGAAAAAAAGCAAAATTAAACAAATTGGACTTAAATAAATTTAAAAACTGTTGCACAGCAAAGAAAACCATTGGCAAAATAAAAAACAACATACTGAATGGGAGAAGATGTTCTCAAATGATATATCTGATAAGGGGTTAATATCTAAAATGTGTAACAAGCTTGTACAGCTCAATATAAAAAAAAAACTGATTAAAAAATGGGCAGAGGACCTGAATAGGCATTTTTCCAAAGAAGATGTACACATGGCTAACAGGTACATGAAAAGATGCTTAACATCACTAATCATCAGAGAATGCAAATCAAAATCAAAATAAGCTACCACTTCACAGGCCAGAATGGCTAATATAAAAAATAAACAAATAACAAGTGTTGGTGAGAATGTGGAGAAAAATGAACCCTAGTACATTGTTGGTGGGAATATAAATTGTCCTAGCCACTATGGAAAACAGTACAGAAGTTCCTCAATAAACTAAAAATAGAACTATTATATGACTCAGAAATTCCATTCCTGGGTATGAAGAAAACAAAAGTGTAAATTCAAAATGATATACACACCCTGCAGCTTTATTTCCAATAGTTAAATTTTCATCAACAGTGAAGAGACAAAGAAGATATGATATATATGGAGATATATACATATATATATAATAGGATATGAGTACAGTATATTTAGGGCTTCCCAGTTGGTTCAATGTAAAGAATCTGCCTGCCAATGCAGGAGACATGGGTTTTGATCCCTGGGTCGGGAAGATTCCCTGGTGAGGGGAATGGCAACACTCACCAGTATTCTAGCCTGGGAAATTCCATGGACAGTGGAGCCTGGTGGGCTACAGTCCATGAGGTTCACAAGAGTCAGACACGACTTAGCAACTAAACCACCACAGTATATATAATGGAATATTAGCCGTGAAAAGGAAAGAAATTTTGCCATTTACAGCAGCAACATGGATGATCCTGAGTATATTATGCTTAGTGAAATAAATCAGACAGAGAAAGTAAATACTGTATGTTTTCACTTGTATGTGGAGTCTAAAAATTAAAACAGATGAAGGAATAACAACTTATAGAGAACAAACTGGTGGTTACCAATAGTGAGAGGTGTGGAGGGAAGGGCAAGATATAGGAAGGGGGCTAAGCAGTATAAACTACTAGGTAAAAAATAAATAAGACACTGGATGTAATGCACAGAACAAAGAATATAGCCAATATTTTACAATAACTTTGTGTGGAGTATAATCTATAAAAATATTGAATCACTATGTTGTACATCTAAACTAATGTGATATTGTAAGGCAACTATACTTCAGTTTTAAAAAAGCAAGAAAAAGCAAAAGAAGTAAAAAAAAATTTAGAAGATACAGATTAATCTTTGGAGAGTAATCATAATCATTTCACAGAGAAATAAATACTGTTAACAATTTGTTATATATCTTTTCAGAACTTCTCTGCTTATGTATATGTGTGTGGGTGTGTGTGTTTTTGCTCAGTCGCTTCACTTGTGTCTGACTCTTTGCAACCTTATGGACTGTAGCCTGCCAGTTTCCTCTGTCCATGATATTCTCCAGGCAAGAATACTGGAGTGGATTGCCATGCCCTCCTCCATTTATGTATATATACATAATTAATAAACCAGTACTCTTTTATAATCAAAATTATGCATATATACATATATATATAGCCATCTTTGCCATTTTCCATATCAATAGATTCAAATCAATACTGTTTTCAAAGCCTTTATAGCATTTAACTGTACCTCATTTAGTCTTTTGGGGCTTCCCAGGTGGTGCTAACGGTAAAGAATCCACCTGCCAATGCAGGAGACATAAGAGAGACGGGTTCTATCTTTGGGTTAGGAGGAGGAAATGGAACCCACTCCAGTATTTTTTGCCTAGAAAATTCCATGGACAGAGGAGCCTGGTGGGCTACAGTCCATGGGGCAGCAAAGAACCGGACATGACAGAGCATGCAAACACACATTTAGTCTTTAATGATAAATGAGTCATTAACAATAAGTCTTTGACGAGAAGCAGGTGTTTTCTTTTTATCTCCACATCCACCTCCTTTCAGACAATGTGACACTTGAAATCCTAGAATCTAGTAAGAATCATCAGATTTTGTTGTTTCTCTTGGCTTCCACACCAACTCCAATTTACCTGGAAGAATTACAGTTAATCAAACAGTATGCTAATGTAAAAAAATGTCTTTTGGGAGGGATGGTTCCTTGGTGGCTCAGATAGTAAAGCATCTGTCTACAATGCGGGAGACCTGGGTTCGATCCCTGGGTCGGGAAGATTGCCTGGAGAAAGAAATGGCAACCCACTTCAGTACTCTCGCCTAGAAAATCCCATGGATGGAGAAGCCTGGTGTCCATGGGGATGCAAAGTCGGACACGACTGAGTGACTTCACTTTCACTTGGGAAACTATTATTAAAACTCAAATTTCAATAGTCTTAAAGAACGGAAGAGATGCTGGGTTCTACAACCCTCAAAGTTCCACCATGTCTTCAGTTGTCTGGGGTCTTTTCTTATATTGTTAAAATCTAGCCAGCTACCTTGCGGAGTTTATTGCAATGAAACAATGCTAAAAATAATTACAACTAGTATTTGCATAGTACGTTAGAGTGGCTAATTTTCACATTACAATAAAAGAGTTATCAATTAGTCATTATCCTCATTGAGAATCAATGCCCCAGGCACTGAACTAGACACATATTGTAAATCTTCTATTTGGTATCTCTCATAAAGCCTACACAATGGCATTATGATTCCCATGTTACAGTCTCAGTAGAGTGCCTGAGTTCACTTGTTAAAACTTGGATTGTGTCATGTTTTTATCCAGCATTGTATAGCTCAGTGCCTTGTACTGTGCTGAGCAGAGAGTAGGCACTCAAAACATGGTTGATGAATGAAGGAATAATTAAATCCCATGCCATTTCATTAACTCATCCTGTCTCTGGTTGATGCAGAGATTCTTTCTCCAGAGGAGATTTACTTCCTGGGCCTTCATTCTTTGGCAATGATTGCTCACCGAGTAGGGATTTGACGACTCACGGAAATGTGTCTATGTTTTTTTCATTATCTAGGGCAGTGGTTCTCAAATTGTGGACCCTGGCCCAACAGCCTTGCTGTCACCTGTGAGCTTGTTAGAATTGCAGATTCATAGATCCCATTCCAGACCGTTGAATTAGAATTTCTGGGCATGAGTCTCAGGAAACTGTGCTTTAATTAGCTTTCCAGATGATTCCAATGAATGTTAAATTTGGAGAACGATGGGAAATAAATGAATTTTTTCTGTCCAGAGACTTACAATAATAGTATAGCTTGGCTGATTGGGTGGATGCAGGAGCCATTTACAGACAGGAGGGAAACATTTGGATGAAGATTTGGGTTTCATATTTTAAATTTGGCGTACCCATGGGTTATCCAGGTGAAGATATCTGGAGGCATCTGCAAGGACAGAGTAGAGAGATAGATTTAGGAGTGGTGATTGAAGCCACAAATAAGAGTGCCCAGGATAGTGGGAAGCACTGGAGAAGAGAAGAACCATTGACATACCTTAAGTAATATCATTGCTCCCCAGGTGGCTCAGTGGTTAAGAATCTGCTTACCAATGCAGGAGACTCAGGAGACGTGGATTTGATCCCTGGGTCAGGAAGATCCCCTGGAAGAGGAAATGGCAACCCACTCCAGTATTCTTGCTGGGATAATCCCATGGACCCAAGGAGCCTGGCAGGCTACCTTCACCCATGGGGTCGTGAGGAGTCGAATACAACTTAGCAACTGAGCTCACACACAAGTAATAGCATTACTTAAGGAGAACAGGGAAGAGATGCTCAAAAAAAGAAGACTCTGAGAGCAGTCATTCTTTTTTGTGAGTGACTTGCATCGGAATGTTTGTCTCATCTTCCCCTCTGGATTATAAGCTCTTTAAAACCCGGGACTGTGTAAACTTTAATAGGTCCCTCAAACAAAAGTACATTGCTGCACATCCTGTGAATAATCAGTGAATTCCTACCAGGATTCTGCTTTGCAGAAATCCAATGTGATCAGAGACATGAGCAAGATGTTTTCCCAAAAAAACACTTATATAATTTTCCGATAGACAGTGTGACAGATTAAAAATAAGTGAATAAATAGAGGGCATCATGTGTAATCCACTGATATCTATGCTAATCACATTAATCAGAGTGAATTAATTACACCTGAAAACAGATGCAAAGTTAAATTCCTTAGAAAATCAATTCATTAAACTCACATTGGAATGCACAGTCAACAACCTCCATGTTTAGAAACTATCAGCATGATTTGTGACAACTTCTGATTTACTAACGAAACTGCTTTAAACATTTTTAAAGGCAATTACAATTACTGTCTGGCATTTGATGGAAAGAAATCTTGTCAGCATTGTCCCTCGTGTGTCAACTGTCACAATTTTCTAAAAATTTGGAGGTGAAAAATAGGCAGGCTCTACTATTTGCTAGCCTCGATTAGGGTTAATTCAATGTGTGTCTGCAAATAATAGTGTTTAATGTAATCTCTCTAATTACAGATAAAACGCATTTTCAGTCATGCTCATCACTGAAAGTATTTTGGGATAAGTTAAACTGACAGCTGCTTTCTACAGGGAAAGGAAAAAAAACAAACCTTCCTTAGGGTTGTCTTGAATTTTTGCTTTTCTTTTTCTCTCTCTCTCTTGAGCATTGAAATTCAGAAAAATATGAAACTAGACACTTCCGCTCTAGACACCAACTTTGAAAATCATGACATAGTCTATCTCTTGGGAATTTGATATGGTTTCTATCTCCCGCCTCCATCAGTGAATATCTAACTTGAATTCATTCAGTAAGCATTTCTAAGGGTTTGTGCTGAACTGGGCATTGTGTTAGATACGCAGGGTGATTCTACCAAAACTACCCTCCACAATGGCTTCATAAGCCAAGTCAAGCTTCCTACTGTACTGAACATGATAGTTACAGTGCCACTGTATTTGCAGCTCTTTCAGATTTAAACTATTCAAGTCACAATACTTTCTGAAGGGTCAGTGCACGTTCTTCTTTAATACCAACAGTATAGCAAGACAGCACTTTCCCCTTTGGCAACCACAAGCCTTTTTTCTATGTCTCTGAGTCTGTTTCTGTTTTGCAAATAAGTTCATTTTTATCATTTTTTAGGATCCACATATAAGTTATATGATATTTGTCTTTCTCTATTTGATTTCCTTTACTCAGTATGACAATTTCTAGGTCTATATATATTGTTGCAAATGGCATTGTTTCTTTCTCTTCTATGGTTGAATAATATTCCATTGTATATATATATATGTATATATTTATCTTATGTATTATCTATACATCTGTTGACAGATGGAAAAATACAATTTGAGCAAAGAGAAAACAAGTTGCAAAAGAATATGTATATTATGACACAACTAATATAGAATTTTTAAAGTGTAACTCTAAACAATAAGTTGTTTAGGAATATATATATATGCAATGATAAACCAAAATTCAGGCTATTGGGGAGAAGTGAGGAATATTATTAGAGAATCATAGAGATTCCAACAGTTCTAGAATTGGGTGATAAGGTAATAGATGATTGTTATATTATTGTTTTGTATGTACAAATAATTTTACAATTATTATTTTTTTTAATTAGTCTTATTTTTTGTATATACAAAATATTTTACTTTTTTAATCAGTTTTGTTTTTCCAGTTTTATATTACTTTAGTTTCATGTAGGCTCTTTTGGCAATGTAAGAAGCAAAAATGCAAATATATAAGGATGTACTCTTTATTTTTTTAAATAAGAAAAATACCCTAAATATGTACATACGGAGAGTGAAACATATGAAAGCAGCTATGTTAGGATAGTATACTTACATGTCTTTTTTAATTAATACTTTAAAACACCTTTATATAATTCTTAACAATTGATTAGAAACAGGCAGGAAAAAATGGGCAAGGGTGGAATAATCAGGGTGAAGAAATTAGGATTTTAGGAACAAAATGTGGAAATTGTGTTAGGAACACATATATTCAATGTGCAAAATGAAGGCCTGGCTACTGGGAAGAGAACAACTCTGAGACTGCCAAGGACTGCCTGGTTCTCTGCTTGCTGTAGCACCCCTCTTCAGGGACAAAGAAAGTAGGTTCTGGGAATGAGGAGGCTGCTCTTTGTGTGTTTAGTGACCATGGTCAGAAGGGGACAGAGAGTTGACTCTGGAATCTGAAGGAGGACTACTTTGAGGCCGTTGACGACAGTCTGAGTGTAAGTTTTAAATCAACTGGAAATTGGGAAGCTGGCTGGGGGCAGGAAAGAGTTGTGAAGCGTTGAATGATTGAAGTCCACTCTGAGGACAGAGAACATTTGTATTTAGAGGGGAAAAGCACAAGAAAGGAACTCCAACAGTGGAGCAGAGCTTCCTTATTACAAGGCCCTGCAGTCTAAGGCTAACGAGGGATAAAGTTCCTGGAGACAAAATGGTGGATACCTTGAGTCAAGGAGGCTGAAGAATTAGTAGGACAGGTGATAAGTTTGACAGAAAGGGAAAAATGAGGTTGTGACAGAGTATAGGCTAGTAGCTCTGTGGCTTGGGTAGAGTTTCTTACCACTTGCTGATGAGCGAGGAACTCAGGGTAAATGATCTCTGTGCTCAGAGAGGAGACAGGGGTCTAAAGACTAAGCTCACAGGAAGGCTGCCAGAGGTTTTGGAGCCATATAGACATGTGTTCAAATCTCATGGGATGTCACGCAAGGTACCCAACCTCTCCTAGCTCCCTTCCCCATTTTCAGACAGGGGGTAATGACACCTTCTCAGAAGCAGTGAGCATTAAGTGATGTCATGGATGAGTATTTCTATCAGGATAGCTGGCACACATAATAGATGCCTAATAAGTGTTGAGTCTCCTCTTCTTCTCAAATCAATTACCCTTAGAACCCCAGCCTGGAGGATGACCAGCATCATGGCAGGTTATCAGGTTAAGGGGCCAGTGATCCCTGGGCTCACTATTAGAGCCATGAAATGGGCTGTGATTTAAAAAAAAAAAGAACAGAATGACAGTGTGCTTGCAAAGCTAACTGAATAGAACACATAAAAGTATTATTTATGTTAGTGTCACAATGCAGTTCAGGATGACACTGAAGAATAATTTTCTGAAGTATCTTTTGAGAATTTTGTACATGGTGAGGGGTGTCAGATAATAGGTGGTACAAGAACCACCCTCTTTGAAACATGATGAGATTTTCAACCTATTGGGCAAAGTACAGGCTTTTTCAAATATGTGGACAAGATGATGGACTTTTTAATACCTTCAGATTTTAGTATTCTCTGTGTTTTGATTTTGTTCTTTTCCATTTTTCTCCTAGTCTTAGAACAAAAGTTTATAAGTAGACTGGTCATGAAGCTGCTGCTGCTGCTGCTAAGTCACTTCAGTCGTGTCCGACTCTGTGTGACCCCATAGACGGAAGCCCACCAGGCTCCCCCGTCCCTGGGATTCTCCAGGCAAGAACACTGGAGTGGGTTGCCATTTCCTTCTCCAATGTGTGAAAGTGAAAAGTGAAAGTGAAGTCGCTCAGTCACGTCCGACTCGTAGCGACCCCATGGACTGCAGCCCACCAGGCTCCTCCATCCATGGGATTTTCTAGGCAAGAGTACTGGAGTGGTCATGAAGCTACCTGGTAGAAAAAAATGGGGAGAATCTGAAATCAGTGCCTAAGGCAAAAAAATCACATATAATCAAGATTATCTTTGAAAATAATTTGCATTATGCTTTTTATAAGCTCAAAAGTCAACATTTAGTCAAAACAATTGAAAGCCAAGTGTTGAAAAGATAATATTTGTACATGCATGTTCACACCAGTATTACAATAGTCAAAAGGAGGAAGAAAATCAAGTGTCCATTGACATGTGACAAGGTGTGATGTTATTATTTGTTACGGAATATTATTTAGCCTTAAGAAGAAAGGAAACTCTGACACATGCTATAACAGGCTGAATCTTGAGAACATTATGCTAGGTAAAATAAGCCAGACACAAGAGGACAAACACTGTATGAGCTCACTCATATGAGGTACCTACGTAGTCAAATTCATAGAAACAGGAAGAAGAAAATTGGTTACCAGGGCTGTGGGAGGGAGGAATAGAGAGTTATTGTTTAATGGGAACAGAGCTTCAGTTCTGTAAGAAGAGTTCTGGAGATTGTTTAAACAACAATATGTGGTCTTAACATCACTGTACATTTAAAAATGGTTAAAATGGTACGTTTTATGTGTGTTTTACCACATTTTTAAAAAAGTCAATTAAAATTGTGCACAAAAATAACAATTCTTGTGTTATCTTTGTGCATTCATCCATAGGCATATGCCCCTTATCTAAAACTGATCTTTCTTGCCTCCTTCCCCACTCAAACCAGACTTTGGCCCCTACAGTCCCCAAAGAAAGAGCTTCTCCACTCCTCTTCTCTTTTATCCCTTTGGTCCAGGCATTGACATTTCAATTTGAATGCAAGATGGTGCTTTACTATATCTCTCATTCTCTTCTTACAATATTTTATAGTTGAGGAATGAAGGTGCTGGCAAGAAGCAGAGAGACGTGCTTGGCTCCTAGACCACACACAGCACCTAGATGTCACAGAAAATACTTTATGTATGAACCAATAAAGAAAATCATGAGAACTCCCACATTTCTGTTTTTGAGCTATCCATCTATGAAAAAAACCCATATTTGGAACTGTGAGATTAGGTTTGACATAAATACACTTCCATGTGTAAAATAGATAGCTAATGGGAACCTCCTGTAAAGGGGGGGCACAGGGAGCTCAGTTTGGTGCTCTGTGGGTCACAGAGAGTCGGACACGACTGAGCGACTGAACTGAACTGAACTGAAATGATGACCTACAGGGGTGGGGTGGGGGTGGGGAGGGAAAGCCAAGAGGGACGGGATATATGTATACATATAGCTGATTCACTTCTTTGTATAGCAGAAACACAACATTGTAAAGCAATTATACGCCAATTAAAAAAAAATTTGTACTCACTTGGAATATATATTTAGGATATGCTAAGTCATTTCAGTCAGGTCCGACTCTTTGCAACCCTGTAGACTGCCAGGCTCCTCTGTCCATCAGATTTTCCAGGCAAGGATATGGAGTGGGTTGCCATGCCCTCCTCCAGGGGAGCTTCCCCACTCAGGGATCGAATCCGCCTCTCTTAAGTCTCCTGGATTGGCAGTCAGGTTCTTTACCACTAGCGCCACCTGGGAAGCCCATATGTTTGGGCCAGTGTTGAATAAAAGTTGCATTTGCATTGCCCACAGGGGCATTTCTAAGCAATGTAGTAGTGATGGCTTCAGCAAAAAGGCAGAGTACCAATCAATCTTTGAGAACTCTAACACCGATTCTTATCAATTCTGGTTCACAAATGACTGATAACCCATTAATTTGAAACATGAAAGAAATCCTTTATATGCCTAAATGATACTTTTAGGCAACAAATTGTTAACTCCACTATATACAGTTGAAAGCAAAAGCTTCATACACTGCATGTTTGTATCTCCTCAAAGCACCCAATTATGCTTTGCTTGCAGGAAGTAATCAATAGATAGTTATTGAATTTAGAATGTCCCTCTTCCCAATCAGTGAAGTTTAATATATTTCTGATTCAGAATGCCTATTAATTTTTCAGCACTAGTAAGCCTTTAAAAAATCCATTTGAGATGTTTAAGAGTTCACACAGGGTTGCAAAGTCAGACATGACTGAGTTACTAACACTTTCACTTTCTTCAAGAGTTCACAGCAAATACCATTATATAAATGATTAAGAAAATACTATTAAATGAAGTGTGCTTATTCAACAGACCAGTAGCCATTGGTAAAATGTAATTTAATTTAATCATTTAAATTTACATTGTTAATGTACAAGAGCATTTCTTTCAAACACAAGGTTAACACCCACTAAAGAGCAATGCTGTTAGAGGAGCAGAGAAACTTGGAAAAACTCTGCCGTCTGAAATGGAAGCAAGGCACTCTCCATTAACAGCTGGTGGATTCCTGATTTTTGCCCTCAGAAGGCATATTAGCACTGAGAGAGCTCTCCCACAAGGGAAGATCACCTGCTTTAATTCTTTGCTGTTCTCTTCTGAGCTAGTTCGGTCATCCACTCTATATAAACTTGTGTGTCAACATTAAGACCAAAGGAAAAAAAAAAGAGAGCTGAATTGATAGATGACTTGGTGGGGGTTTGGGGGGGGGCTCTCATAGTTGTAGTAACTATGGAAGACAGAAGAACACTGGCTATAATCTTTATTTTCAGCACTAGTGTCTGGACCTATAACTAAAAACCTTCTTCATTCCTTCCAACCAATCAATATCGACTAAAAAGTCTTTTCCTTAAATCCAATGGGTGTAAAAATAAAAAGTGACAGCGTTTCTCTAGGGCTCCGGTTTTTTGTTTTGTTTCTTCTTTACAGACATGACAAAAAACAAGGATTAACATTCTAAGACTAATGGTGCTCAAAAAGGTTATACGTATGCACAGCATTTCTAATTTATTCAAATTCAACTTGAATTTGGTCTGAAGCTACCTTGTATGAAATGTTAGCTTTCCTGATATTTAGTTATGTCTATTATGTCTGCACATAAACTCAAACAATTACTGCAAAAGTACTACTTTACTCATGGTAAAATGTAAGTATTAGTGGTTATTTTTAAAAGCCTGTTTTCCTGTAGATGCAGTAAATTAAGTAAGAAGACCATGGAAAGAAGAATTAGGTTCTAGTCTTGATTTTGTTACCAGCTGTTTTATCTTGCATAACTCTGCCTTTTGCTGGGCCCCAGTTCTCTTCTCTATGAATTTCAGGGAGGGGTGGACTAGTTGACAAGTCAGGCCCCTTCTAACATTCCAAGATCCTAACATTCCAGATCCTATCATCTTGATATTAATATAAAAATAATCTCTCACAAAAGCTCACACAAACAATACAAGATCAAATATCAGAATGACACTTGGAAAAAAACATACATGATTTGCTATCTGGACTCTCCTTTGCAGCAATTAGGCAATCATTTGGCATTTGTTTGATTGTATAATTTAATGACAATACAAACAGCATAGTTTTGTTATGTTTCCTTTAAAAAGACTAAAGCAAAAATGATTTAAAGCTAACAAAAACTACTATGACATCAGTTTGACATTCAAAGTTTGTTTCTTAGCAAAATGGCCAAAGATATTTTGACTTGATACAGAGTATATATATAATATAAAGTTACTTTTAGACCTAAAAATCTTCAAACATTATTTGAATTTAGCAAAACATAAGCAAAATTTTAATATCAAAGTGCTAAACAGTACTGCCTTAAAAGTCACTGCAAATGAACCATAAAATAACCGCGTGGAAAGTAACATTTATTTTACAAATGGTTAATAAAAAGACACATTATAAATATATATGTAACCTGCTATATTTATATATATATTTGCTTATTTAATTTCTAAGTGGTGTATCCAAGTTCACTGTGAACACCTCATTTAAGTACTCTGTAACTCAGCTTCCAGGAGCTGGTGGTCTTGCAATAAATACAGGCAAAGCTATTACAATATAACGTGCATACAAATGTTTATACAAATAAGGACACTATGCAACAAATTATCTCATAATAATATGGCATTAACAGTACAAACATACAAAAGGGAGTACGAACACGGAATGTTGAAACGCAGCACACTAATTCTTTCTAGTACTTACATTCATACTATTTTTTTTTTATAATAAGACTTGCCTGTTCTCCAAAATTGTCTCATTAACCAATAACAAAAATTAAATTATATATACTTTAAAAAACCTTATTATCCCTGGTGCTTACCCTGTATGATCCATTCCTACTTATTTGCATGTTCTCATCTAGGGTTCAAATACTTGAAACTTATTGAATGCTCCTGGGGCTTCTGAATGAATGCCAGTCAGTTTCTATAATTGAAGCAAGTTTAGGGAACTCTGGCAGGATTTACAAAAGATGACAATAAAGAAGCTGTGTGGCAATCCGTCGTATAATCTGAGCCCTCTTTAGGACAGCTGGACAGTTAGGGCAGGGGTCTGGATCCATCAAGAATGGCCTAAAATCTTGGATGGACCATACCTCAGAAGGGTTCTACAGGGCAGGTGGACGAGCCTCTGCTAGGGAAATTAGTATGTGTCATTTGCTAACATGACTGCCTCCTTTTTATTTCCATACAAAATAAAGGAGAGTTAATAAACAAGACTTAATAAGACAGCACTTTAAAAATTGCACTTGTATATGGAAGCGAACAGCCATTATTGTTTTGCTATGTCTGATGTATAGGTAATCCTCCATCTTTCACCATTTGTTAAAATAAAATAAAGGAAGAAAGAAACTAAGAAGAGGAAATTTCTGTTTTGTTTGCACCACATACGTACCCTTGATACAAGAAGTGTATTCTAAAGGGATCAGTCTCAAGACACATCCTACCCTGGCGAACAAACCTCGGCTGTTCTTGTTTTTAAATACAAACCAACTATAATTGTATTCCCCCAAAAAGAGTTTTAAAACAGTTATATTATCCTTTTTTTTTTTCCTGCTGGGATAGCATTGTCCAAAAGTGCTTTGTTAGCAATTTCTTAGAAAACCCTCATGAACTATACCCCCCTCCCACCCCAACCCCAAAACCTAAATATAAAACACAACCCCAACACAATGCTCTGCAAGTTTTCTGGCTTTCAGATGTAAGGAAAAGTGCCAGAAAAAAAAAAAAAAGTCTTTCATTTCGACAGGAGCTTGCTTTCTCTCTTAAGGAAGGACAGAAAATGGTAGGTGTCCAGACCCCCTCCCTCTGCTACTTAGCAAGCGGCTGCTAGCAGATGAGGCAGCTCCCTGCTCAAGCTGCTCCTGCTCAGAAAGGCAGGGTGTCCAGGAAGAGCTTGTCGATGATGGAAGGTGGGGATACCAAGTCTTCCAGCTTCAGGTAGAAGATGCGCTGGAGGCCCAGGGTGCAGATCTTCCGCAGTTCTACCAGGGCACGCAGGACCTTGGGCTCAGTGGGCTCCAAAGCCTGTCCCTTACTCTGGTGCTCTTTTAAGCTGCTTGTGATCTTGTTGCATAGCTCCTCCACTCTCTTTGGTTCTTTTAACCCATGTCGTTCTGCAGAAGGATAGAAAAGGATAGGAAAATTTAGGAGGCAGTTACGTCTTAAAAAACCCTGAATCCCTAATGGAGACCTGTGTCCTGTTCTGCCAGTTGGGATGGCATTTTACAGTCATAATGCCCTCCCTCTTAGAGGTAGTTCAAGGCCTTGAGTATCGAATGTAGCTTCCCAGGTGGTGCGAGTGGTAGAGAAACCGCCTGCCAACGCAGGAGACATAAGAGACACAGGTTTGATCCCTGGGTTAGGAAGATGCCCTGGAGGAGGGCATGGCAACCCACTCCGGTATTCTTGCCTAGAGAATCCCCATGGACAGAAGAACCTGGTGGGTTATAGTCCACGGGGTCGCAAAGAGTCGGACACCACTGAAGTGACTTAGCACGCACACACACAGTATCAAACAGCACTAGGGATTGAATCTCAGTCCTGGCACTTACTCAGTGTCCCCTAGAGTCCCTTAACTTCTGAGCCATCATTTCCTTACAAAATGAAGATAATAATCATACCCAGTTCAGAGTTTCTAGGAGGACCAGCTTGGGCGAATAACACAGATGAAGCACACAGTTCCCAGCACAGAGCCACAGTGAATGAATAACAAGGTGGCTACTGTTTTGAACACATTATCTGACTGAGGTCTTACAAAAGCAAGACCTGAGGAAGCAACTCTTTTCAGAGTGACACAGACACACATCCAGGTAAATGAAACAATGCTGCCATCCTGACAGACTCACTTGGTAGTAGGGGCTGTAATTTTCCATTTGCGAATGCAAAAGCTGCCCTGATACAAAGTGCATTCTTGTGTTTTCATGCTAACCAGCATTGAGAAGAATCTAGATTTTCTTTTCTTTATCCCCTCCCTCCCCACTCCCATACTCCTATTGACCTATACCTGGCACATGTTTTTCCTCTGTGGAGATGGAAAAGTCAAAGAGAAGAAGAGGAGGACCTGAGGAGGTGATGCAAGCATTTCATAATGTGGCAAGACATGAACACCAGTAATCTTATATTCTATAAAATAATATATAAAATTATTCCTATGTTAAATAGTATGATCTCTTATTTTGTATAGATGGTTAAATGGTTTTCCCAAAGTCACACAACTGCTAAGAACTGGGATTTGAACCCAATCTTCTGAGGCAGCCTCTATCCTCTGGCTCCAGAGCAATGTTGCATATCCTGTGAACAAAAAGGAGCCTGACATCCAGTGCCAATCAATTTGCTCTCCCTCAGTGTGTAGATTTCAGAGCCTCTTTCCTGAAAGAAGACATTGGCCCCTGTTATCTCAGTCAAAGTTTTCATCTCTCAGTATGTGCATGCTAAGTCGCTTTAGTCGTGTCTGACTCTTTGAGACCCCATGGACTGTAGCTCACCAGGCTCCTTTGTTCATGCAATTCTCCAGGCAAGAATACTGGAGTGGGTAGCCATCCCCTTTTCCAGAGGATCTTCCTGAATCTTCCTAACCCAGGGATCAAACCCAGGTCTCTTGCATTGCAGGTAGATTCTTTACCACCAGTGCTGCCTATTGTCTACCTCAAGAGCAAAAAATCTGGCTGCAAACTTGTCAGCAAATTTCAAAAGCTATAAAATGTTCAGAGTCTCTGACCAAGTAATCCCACTCTTGGGAATTTATCTGAAGAAAATGTTGAACAAAAGAATAAGACTGTATGCATGAAGACACTTGGGGTGGCATCATCTTGAATCTAGAACATTTGCATAGATGAACTTATTTGCAGGGCAGGAGTAGAAATGCAGACGTAGAACACTGGCGTGTGGATGCACAGGGTGGGAAGGGGAGGGTGGGATGTACTGGGAGATTAGGTTTGACATAAACACATTACCATATATAAAATGCATAGCTAGTGGGAAGCTACTGTAGAGCATGCAGAGTTCAGTTCAGTGCTCTGTGATGAATTAGGGGGGTGGGAGGTGGGTGAAGAAGGGCGGTCCAAGAGGGAAGGGATATATGTATACATATGCCTGATTCGCTTTATCGTATGGCAGAAACTAATACAACACTATAGAGCAATTATGCTCCAATTAAAAAAAAAACAGGAAAGGATAAAGTGAAGAAAAATAGGGAAAGCGCTGAGTTAAAAACAGTATGTCCTCATAATGGAAGATTCTGTAGACATCACAAAGGACATGAAGGCTGTGAAGCAACATGGTGAAATGTATACTATTACATTAAAGAAAGAATGGAATACAAAATGGTATCTAAGTTGTGCTACCATCTATGCAAAAATTATTCTGATATCTAGAGAAGGGTGAATGGAAATGGCAACCCACTCCAGTATTTTTGCCTGGAAAATTCTATGGACAGAGGAGCCTGGTGGGCTACAGTCCATGGGGTTGCAAAGAGTCAGACACGACTGAACAACTGAACACACACAGAGAAGAGTGAACGGAAACAGAAAAGTGAAAATATTCATGAGACTGTCAGATCACTCTTTTCTTTTAAAATATCCAGGTTAATGGTATTGGTATAACAAACAAAGTTAAAATGGAACAAACTGGGATTTGGTCCTTTGTGAAACCTTTTCGTTGCTGTAACATGATCAAACAGTCATCCTGCTGATAGTAAATTCTGTTACATCCTGAGATATATCAAATCTAGGTTCATAATGCAGGGAGAGATGCTCTTCCCAGAATAAAATACCAATCCATTGATTTAAGCTTTCCCTTCCCTTCCGTGCCTCATGTCTTGCACCATATTCAGGATCCTACATTCATTATCAGAAGAAAGAAACTGAGCAATGTGTGGCCTGGATTTCAGGAGGGGGTTGATTATGGAACCCTGTAACCAGACTTTCTCATGGCCAAACTCACAGAAGGTGCCTCAGAGTTTTCCCTGCTCTCCAACCAGTTGTGACTGCTCGATAACTATGGCAACCATTATTTATTCAGTGAATTCAAGTGGAGATCGATACCTCCTGCCAGCTGGATCAACCCTAGGCCTGGAATTCCTTGAGGAATTCAGAGACACTCCTGTTAGAAGCCAAAGGCACCTTCTTTGTTGTGTTGAACAGCTACTGGATTTGTGGCTTCTTTACTCTTTCAAAAGGGTTGAAATAAAATTCAGTCTCCAGGCAAACTACTGCCAGCAGTCAGCAAGATTTTCAAATCACTAGGGAGTCACTAAGTGTCTGAGACCTTCCCAATAATCTGAAATTCCTTAAAACCCCAATCACTGACATTTTAATTTAAGGGAACCTCCCTTTCTTCTTGCAGCTTGGTAAACATGGCTGCAGAGTTATACAGAGAGTCATACAGAGATATACAGAGAGTTCATAAATTGTAGGGGAAATTAGACATTTGGATTTTCCCCCTTCCTATATACAGATTTCAGTTTATGATATTTGTCCACCATTAAATAAAGCAAGCTTCTCAGTATTTCTTGCATTTTGATCTATATCATTTTTATCCAATATGTATTTTAACTCAGCTTCATGTATTCAAAACTTGAAAATACAGATTCTGTAAAGAATCTGCCTGCCAAAGCAGGAGATGCCAGAGATGTGGGTTCGATCCCTAGGTCGGTAAGATCCCCTGGAGGAGGAAATGGCAACCCACTGCAGTATTCTTGCCTGGAGAATTCCACGGACACAGAATTCCTGGCAGGCTCCAGTCCTTAGGGTTGCAAAGAGTCGGAATGAGCATGCATGCCCACATGTGTGGATTTATGTGTCATAACCACAGAATATATGAATTGGAAAGAATTTGAGTTCAAACTCTCTCCTAAGACAAAAGTCTCCACTGCAAGATACCACAAAGAGAGTGCCTGACACCAGCCAGACTGGGAGTTCACTTTTACACCCTGATAATAAAAATATATTTAATAGTACTTTACATTACATTTTAAAAACTTAGATTATTTTATTGTTTTATTATTTTATTCACCATAACTCTATGAACTAGGCAGGACAAAGATAATCTGTATTCAATGAATAAGAACGTTAAGGCACAGAAAGTGAAGTGACTTGCCACGGTCAAAATTAACAAGTGGCTAATTTCTTTCATGCCAAGTCCAGAGATATTTCTATTATACCTGGTTGCCTTGAACATTGTTAGAATGTCCCTTCTTTTCCTGAGATGAACTCAGCCTCCCTGTAACTCCCTCCTACTTTCTGTGTAACTAATTAGCTAATTGACTAATTGCCTCTTTCAACAAATATTTGAGTATCTGTTCTGTGCCAAGCAGCGTTATAGCCACTGGGGTTAGAACAGTGTACAAAGCAGAGCAACAACTTCCCTGGTGGCTCAGACGGTAAAGAATCTGCCTACAATGCGGCAGACCTGGGTTTGATCCCTGAGTCAGGAAAATCCCCTTGAGAAGGGAATGGCAACCCACTCCAGTATTCTTGCCTGGAGAATCCCACAGACAGAGGAGGCTGGCAGGCTACAGTGCATGGGGTCATAAAGAACTGGACACCACTGAGCAACTTTCACTTTCTGTGCCAAGCAGTGTTACAGCCACTGGGGCTGTAACAGTGAACAAAGCACTGGGATTAGAACAGTGAACAAAGCGAGCAACAACAGATTGCACTTCTAACCTGCCTTGTGTTAGTGTCTAAAGACACTGCTGGATTCCTGTGCATTCTAGCTAGCCACGCAGTAGACATCTCTGCTAGGAGAGAGAGGAAGGCAGGGAGGCAGGGAGGCAGGCAGTGGGGAGAAGGGATGGGAGGGAGGGAAGGAGAAGGTACGAAACAGAGACAGATGCGGAGAGACTGGTTGAATGAAAAACTGAAGCTATTTAGCTTTGTGCTCCTGTTTTTCCCTATTCACCAGGTTAACATCTATTTATCCTGTAGATTACAGACCAAATATTTCTTCAAGGAAGCTTCCCTTTTTACTCCCAATCTAGATCTTGTTCTTCTATGGCATTTTCTCTATTTTTTCCCCTTTGAAGGATATAACGGGTTGAAATCAGATATTTTTTGTGACCAGTGCCTGCCTCTTCCATTAAATGTAAACCCCATGGACTGTTGCTCACTTTCTCACTATTGTATGGTTATTATTTGCAGTTTAACAAGATGTCCAATAATTTGCATGCACGTGAAAGTTGGAGAAGCTGTTGTTACAGTCAATCCCAGTCCCCATAAGATGTTTGATACAGTATACAACTAGCGTTCATTCAATATCTGTAAATCTCACTCCTCAAGGCAGGAACTCACTCCCCATGGCTGCTTATTCCAATTTCAGATAGTTCTGTCTTTCAGGAAGCTTTCCTTATGTTGAGCTAAATTTTGCCTTCCTACAGTTTACAGTTCTGCCTCTTAGGGCCACACAAGAAATGCCAAATCCTCTTCCTCATGGCAAGGATCAGGGGGTAAGGAAAGGAGTGATGGTACCATTAGCAGCCTCAATAAGGAAAAGTAACTTCTTTTGACTTTGAGCAGGTCTTGGCACAGGCCGACTCAGTAACAACAATAATATAGGTCCAGCCAAAGGGGAAGGGGAAGAGAGCGCCCGGGGAGAGATGTGTGTCTAACTCAGACACCCGCCAACAAATAGAACCTCCTGCTCGGAGTTCTACTTCTTTCTCTGGGAAGGCATCTCACTGCTGCTTCTCATGTTATAACATCCTTTCCTGATGGGCAGTCCCATAGACGCTGAGCCCACACTGATCAGGAAACCACAAGTCAGTCAGCAACCTGTGCTCAGGCTGTAATAGTGCCTTTCAGGCTGTCTTTGATTTATTAGAGCAGGTGTCTGTCTCCCCAGTGAGACCACAGACTCTTCAAGGATAAGGGATTTTATGCCTGGCACATAGCAGATGTTCAATAAATACAGAGTCACTCTGAATTAAAATAAGGTAGTTCTCAGGAATTCTATCTTCTAATAACAAAGTGGTGGAC
This sequence comes from Moschus berezovskii, assembly GCF_049115385.1. NCBI lineage: Eukaryota > Metazoa > Chordata > Mammalia > Artiodactyla > Moschidae > Moschus > Moschus berezovskii. Next base: position 72,292,729 of record NC_142466.1, on the reverse strand, counting down.
TAAAAATAAATAACACAGATTTTCCTCATTTGGGACACTTTCTGCTATTCACAATTAACCCATTCATTCAAGCAATATTTACCTTATGCCAGACACTTTTCAATGCTAAAGTAATTATAAAGATGAATAAACCTCTCCCTTCCCTTAAGAAATTCTGAATCTAGCGGGGAAAGAAAGACACAAAGAAATTGCTTAATGTGATGTGCACAAATAACTGTAGGGAAGCATCAACATTTTGGGGGGCTTCAAAGTTGGTGCCAGTGGTAAAGAATCCACCTGCCAATGCAGGAGACATGAGAGATGTAGGTTTGATTCCTGGGTTGGGAAGATCCCCTGGAGTAGGAAATGGCAACCCAGTATCCTTGCCTAGAAAAACCCATGGACAGAGAAGCCTGGCTGGCTACAGGCCATAGCGTCGCAAAGAGTCAAACACGATTGAAATGACTTATGGATTCTTAGAACTGCCAGCTCTTCTTGGAAGTAAAACTTGTGCCATTTAGGGTAATAATAATAAAGATTTCTCTAATTTTTTTTCTGTAAAATACAAATTAGGTTATTCACTCTTTACAAGAAACCTACACGTAGACATCATTATCCCTGTGAAAAAGGAGAACACCGAGATTCAGAGAGGGTAAGGAACTTGCCCAAAATTGCAGTTAGGAAGTAAGCATGGTGAAGACTTGAACCCAGTCCTCCAATCTCCAACTCCCATGACATCCCTTCTCCACTACCATTTTTTTTTTTTAAATATGGCCCTGTCAAGTTTTACATTTAGTTTTCCTTGCAATGTAGCTGATGGCTATATGTGAGAGAAAAACAGAGTAACCAGGTAACCATTTTGAGTGAACAGGGGAGCTCTGAGAAGACAGGTGCTGGGGAGTGTGGCAGGATCAGCCACCTACTGGGTTCTCCCATGTCACTGTTTCACTGCTTTCTGTCCCCTCCTCAATCTCAGAGTCACATTCCCATAAGACAAAAGAGAAAGACTACAGAAAGAAAAGAAAAGAATGTTTTCTACCTGATGGAAGACATGAGTAGGGAATGAAAGCCATGGGGAACATTGATTTAATGTAGTGTCTTGAAAAATGGCATTTGGCACTCAAGATTCTCTCCATTATCTGGTCTAAAACTGCCTTTCCAATCTTCTTCCCTTTTTGCTCTATGCGCTGTGCTTAGTCACTCAGTTGTTTCCGACTCTTTGTGACCCCTATGGACTGTAGCCTGGCTCCTCTGTCCATGGGGATTCTCCAGGCAAGAATACTGGAGCGGGTTGCCATGCCCGCCTCCAAGGGATCTTCCCAACCCCAGCGATCGAACCCAGGTCTCTTGCATTGCAGGTGGATTCTATACCATCTGAGCCACCAGGGAAGTCCACAAATCCTGGAGTGGGTGGCCTATTCCTTTTCCAGGGGATTTTCCTGATCCAGAAATTGAATCCAGGTCTCTTGCATTGCAGGTGGATTCTTTACCAGCTGAGCTACCAGGGAAGCCCCTTTCACTCTATGGAAAATGCATTTTACTCTGCGGTTAGGTCATAATCATAAGCCATAAGATAAATATTACATAGAATCAATATTTTCCCTGAAAATTCTTTAAATTTTCCCGAAGTACAGGACATGATCTCAGCTCTCACCATCAGAAGTAGGGAGTCCCTGGCCCACAGTGGATTCATGTCTTTTTTTTCATGCTCATTGTAAGACAGAGCATCATCAAGTGTAGTAGCTTGTACTCTTTTAGTTTTCCTGTTCTTTCTACTGAGATTACATATAGGATTTTAAAGACCTACAGTATAGCATAATGGCCTATATGGGAAGAGAATCTGAAAAACAGCAGATATATGTATAACTGATTCACTTTGTTGTACACCTGAAACTAACACAATATTGTAAATCAATTATCCCCCAATAAAATCTTTAAGGAAAGGAAAAAATAAAAAAATACATAATGCAACTCCAACTCCTTGCTTTTCCCCAGAATGTGCACAGTTCCACTGCCATGCCCCTGCTATGTAGTTTCCTCCACTGCATAGTGGCAATGTCCTTCCTCTAAATGGTCTCATTTCTTGATGCCATCTCCTTGGGAAGCCACGCATGACCAGTACCTCCATTTTCCTTTACCCCCAAAGTGCTAGCAGTAATCTGAACTTCCCCTGCCCTGAATCTATCCCTTTTAAGGACCTGAGCACTCAATACCATACACTGAGTTCACTACATCAACACATATGACTTCCTAGTAGACCATACACTTTTCTGCTGTGAATTCTGACAGCAGAATTCACACATAGCTCATCTTTGCATCCCTAGGGACTGTCACCATGCCCCACATATAGTAGGGCCTCAATATGTATTTTCAGAGAAGGCAATAGCAACCCACTCCAGTACTCTTGCCTGGGAAACCCCATAGACGGAAGAACCTAGTAGGTTGCGGTCCATGGGGTCGCCAAGGGTCAGACATGACTGAGCGACTTCACTTTAACTTTTCACTTTCATGCATTGGAGAAGGAAATGGCAACCCACTCCAGTGTTCTTGCCTGGAGAATCCCAGGGACAGGGGAGCCTAGTGGGCTACCATCTATGGGGTCGCGCAGAGTCAGACACGACTGAAGTGACTTAGCAGCAGCAGCAATATTTATTTAGTGAACAATACTTACAAAATGGTAATTCCATACTAACTTTTGATTTTGGAGGGGGCTTCTTATTTATTACACATAATTAACTGCAACTAGATATCACCCTATTGGTATTCTATCAGAAGCAAAGTGTTTCCATTACTCCTATGTCAGGAATATAGGAGTGGTTAGGGTAAATAGAGTGAGGACCTAAAAACGTGACAACCACAACTGTGGGGAACTTCCTTTTACTGTGCGAAAGGAGAGTAATCTGAAAAAAACCATTTCCTGCCCCACCTCGCCACCTAGTTTTTTATCAGGGCACAGAGACAGAAGTGGAGGAAGAAAAAAAAAAAAGAATTGGGAAAAAATGTCATGTTTGTACAAACTACCAATGTGGTACAGATTCTTAATAACTTTCCTGGAAGCAAGACTGGTTAATGTCTAAAACCCCATTTCCCTTCGAAGAGTTCGGTGTTGTTTGGAGCAGACAATTTGGGGACAAATTTTCTCCTGCTAATAGCCCAACTGATATTCCACAGTAACCTTTTATGATCCATGGAGCTTTCTCAGAGGTCAAGATTTCAGGGAAGCCCACGTTCAAATGAAAATTAATAGCCATGACAATGTGCACTGCTAGTGCTCAGGCACTGCCTTTTCTGCCATTTCCTGAAGTTTTCACACATTTCAACCCCTCTCCCAACCAGCAAATCACAGAGAGAGTTCTGCAGGATCCAGAAATGAGAGAAGAGGCCTTGTTTTTCTTGTGTATTATAACTACAGCACCTATAACAACCATCTCTGCACAGGCCGTGGGACTGAGAGCAGGATCTGGAAGCACCCCATCAAGGACTGGGCCCTTTGTCAGTGCCTGGTAAGTGCAGCCAAATTTCTTTAATATCACTGTCTTTCTTCAAGCCTCTCTCCAGCATCCTAGGAGATATTCACCAAACACACTGCCTTCTAAGATTACCATCTGTTTCCTCATGCCACCGAGTTTGATTTTGGACTGCTAGGGTTTGTGGAAAGGGCAGGCATATGCCTGATTTGATGGAGTCCCTGTCACCATCCCTCCAGGATGGAAGATAAATGGAGAGAGCACCTGTTCTGAAGCCAGTTTGGCTATACCGCAAACCTAGTTATCTGTCATCCTTGCCATGACCAGAGGGAATAGATATTATTATCCCCATTTTACAGATGGGGAAACTGAGTTCAGAGAAATGCATTTCTCAGTAGCATGCACTTATTAAATACACGATCCCAGATTCAAACCTGGGGTGGTGGTCTCCCAAATCCTTGCAATTTCTGCCAAGACGACCTGCTTCCTCCCTGAGCAAGTCTCCACATAAATGGGCAGAGGCTGAGCACCTATAGGTGGCTCAGCAGCAAAGGATCTGCCTGCAATGCAGGATACGCAAGTTCAATCCGTGGGTTGGGAAGATCCCCTGGAGAAGGAAATTGCAACCCACTCCAGTATTCTTGCCTGGGAAATCCCATGCAAAGAGAAGCCTGGCGGGTCCATGGGGTCACAAAGAGTTGGACACGACTTACTGACTAAACAGCTGCAGCAGCAAAGCATCTGTAACTGCTGCACACACAGCAAACTGCAGGCAGCAATGGGACTAGCACCACCTTCTCCTAATTCCTAGTCCGTATTCTCTGCACTGAACTGCCAATCTCTCCAGGTTGGGACTGCCTGGCACCCATATGCTGCGACCTCACTGTTGTCTATTAATTTCTACTTAAAGGGTAAAACAAAAAAAGGATGTCAGCCTCAGGACCTCCTCTCAAACCAACTTTCATACCTGGACTGGCTTTTCCCCTTAGTCTCTTTCCTGCTAAAATCTGTGCTCAAAACCAGCTGTTAGGGTAGATCTTTCTAAAATGCAAGCCTGGCCATGATGCTCCTCTCTGTGGATCCCCACTGCTCTCAAGAGAAACCCCAAACCTTCTCATCCAAGTGTGAAAGGTTCACCATGCCATGCCTCACCCTAACCTATCACACCTGTCTCACTTCCCATCACTCTGGTTTTTAGACCTGATATGTATGACAGCCACATTTTCCATGGCTTTAGCAAATTTATATTTATGCCTAGAATTCTCACTGCTTCCATTTTAACCTGGAGATATCTTATGTTTTTATCAAAGACCAGCTCATGCTGCCTCTTTTTTTTTTTCCTGGTTTGGATATATTTACATCTTTAAAAAAAATTTTTTTAATGGAGTATAGTTGATTTACAATGTTGTGTTAGTTTTAAGTGTACAGCAAGTTGACTCCATTATACGTATACATGTACTCACTCTTTTTTAGATTCTTTTACACTACTTCTTTTGAGATGACCATCTCCTACCACGGGTCTCTCAGCACCTTGTATCCACTCTCACATCCCCACCTTGGCACTCAGCACCTTGTATCACATGGATTCTTTTGAATGCTCTATCTCTTCCAGGGATATGTGTTACCATCTCTGAAAACCTACTGGATTGCAGCAGAGTGCCTAGATCAGGGAACACTTGTTGATGAACTATACTCAAAACCGACTTCCATAGCGATGGGCAATGTGTTGGCTTTATTTACTGAAAGCAAAGGTTAGCTGGCTCTGGTTTTTATGTTTGCTTTTCTAAATTAACTAAATTTCATACTTTCTAGCTTTGAAGGTTTAACTGTCCTAGGAAGAGCTGAATGATTTTAAAACTGACTGGAGAGCTTCAGTTGAAAACTAGCCTTTGAACCACGTTCATTCCAGTCCTGCTGGAGTGATTCATTTGTGCCTTCAATGTGTTTATTTTCTTCAGGTGCTCCCTTATGTGTGCCATTTGGAAGACCCCTAATCAAATCCATACTCTTGGAGATTGTTTCTTTTGTTTTGTCAATGGTTTCCTTGGAAGCCTCTGGCAGGGAGACCCCTCTTTCAGGACCAAAGACCAGGAGGAGTTAATTTCTACTCGGAATCCTGAGGGAACACACTGGTGTCCTATTCCTCCCATTGTGGACACCTTTACTCTTCTTGGACTTTATGTAAACCATTAGATAATGAACCAGCTTAGTCTATTAATGTACTCAGACACATCTCACTTTAGCTAACAGGAGATATCCCAAGGACGTGTGTGTAAACAATGCATATTTCTGATGCATCAGAAAGAAGGGCCCATGTGTGCCCCAGGATGCATTTGGCCCTCTGTGAAATGCATCACCAGCCTAAAAAAACATGTTTTCCACAGCCAAAAGTGTGTCAAGAATTTGAAACTTAATCCTCAATCCAGTGACCTAGCCTGTACTTGAGTCTGATGAAAAGGATGGGAGGTGAAACCCGCTCTGGCTAGCCTCTTCTGGAGCCTCCATCTACCGTCACTACCTCACCAGGCCCCAGTTTGAACAAGAAGGATGAGATCGAACAGGAAACTCTCCAAGTATGAAGGGGCAGAGGGGAGCTGGGGCCTCAAGCAGCTACAGGGAGATGGTGTTCCCTTTCTTATCCACTATGCCTTTGTTTTTCTTTGTCATTCTGCCTTGGAATCGTTTACCTCCCAAAAGATAGACAGAAAGAGACATCTAGGGGGAGAAAAGCATAGCTGAGAAGCTGAATATGTTCTAGGCTTCTGGTTTAAACCCTTAAAGTAATTGAGTTGAACCATTTTTGCTGTATATGAATACCCATTTTCCTCAGTCCCCTGCCAATTAAAGCTGCTAAATAAAGCTGTAAATAAATAAATGTGTGTTTTATGTGTATGCAGTTCTTTGGTTTTACTATGGGTTACTAGCCAAGGACTGGGGAGAAGCGAAGACCCACCCCTCTGTCCCACAGGACCAGGCTGGTTAAGGTAATCTTCCTTCAAAAGCTCCTGTAAAAATAACCCTGAAGCAGTGAGTCCAACTGCCCACAGTGACCCTGTGGAAATTTAGATTTTCACATAACTGGGTTTACGGACAATAACCAAATCCACTGGGAATCCTCTTTCCTGAAAGTTCATGACAATAAGTTGCAGCTGTGTGTCTCCTGTTTTAAACTATGATAAACCTAGTGGGGGACTTCCCTGGTGGTTCAGTGGTAAAGAATACACCTACCAATACAGGAGGCATGGGTTCGATCCCTAGGTTGGGAGGATGCCCTGGAGAGGGAGATGGCAATCCACTCCAGTATTCTAGCCTGGGAAAGTCGATGAACAGAGGAGCCTGGTGGGCTACAGTCCATGGGGTTGCAAAAAGTCAGACATGACTTAGCGTCTAAACAACAACAAACTCAGTGGATTTCAGCAGAGTGGGGCAATCATTTTCCTAATTTCCTGTGTTTGTGTGACAGCCAAAGCCAGAATCAAACATAAGCCAGGAAAAGAGAGAGGGGGAGACACAGTCCCTTCACATCACGTCAGGGTGGCGCTTACCTGTGACCATGCTCAGTGCTGACAGGCAGGCTAAGGCTTGGATATCAAGGTTCAGGCTCTGCAAACTTAAGGAAAAGTCTTTAATGGAGTCGAGCCACTCCCCAAATCCACGAAGGCACTGAAGTCGATGCAGGACAAGTCCATTGCAGAACACAAACTTATCTTCAGCAGTGTTTGACCTATGAGAGAAAGTCGTCAGGGGGTGAGAATAGAGACACAAAAATAGGTCTGTTCAATCTGTCCAGTGGGATAACATCATAATGCACTGGTACCCACACAGCTTTGGGCAGCCTTCAAAACCCAGCGTGGTGCTGTTAAACCTGCCCAGACGCCCTCAATGAACAACCCTGACATAAACAACCACTGCTAGTGGTCTGCTGACTTCCCTGTTAAGCCTCAGCCCTGGAGATGCTTGGAGTAGGGCAACTGCTCTCTTATGGTTAGAAGCAGTTTCTGGCTTGCCCTGGGATGGATGCTGGAAGTGAAGCCCAGTACCCTGTCTCTCTGTGCCATGAACACGAGACTGTTCCCTTCAGTGATCCTTCACCAGGACTTCTCTTTCATTTTCTTAAATGTTGAAAACTGATAAGGCCCGAGGTTAGGCACTACAATTCCATTGTGCAGGCTCTAAAAACACCAAGTCCTTTCAAGCGCCAGAAATCAATCATAAACTGAACAATGGTCTAAAGTAAAAAGAGTCCTTGTTTTGTACTACATTCTCCGCTTTTAGCAGCGGGGTTATAGAGGGCTATTTCTCAATTCATCCTGATAGTTTATATTATGTCCGCAGTGATCCCATTCTTTTCTCATGAAAGGCACCCTGGAACTTCTAGTTAGCACCACTTCTCTGTGGAGCCTTGGGCACTCCTTTAATCTTTCTGCATTTCCTTATTCTTATCTATAAAACAGGAATTCTAATTGCTACCTCCAAAGAATGTTGTGGGAATTAAATAAAATAAAGAATTTGAAAGTCTATGCACAGTGCCTGAATACAAGAGGAGCCCAACCAGTGTTAGGTGTAACTAATTCTGAATTTTAGGTGGACCTTAACTTAATCTTAACTCTCCTTTAATTTTCAAATCTCTTGCCATATATTTCTCTCTCTTGGCCCATTGCAGTAACATGTTAATGTCTTTTTAACTGTGTTTTTTAGAGAAATAATTTCATTCATTCACTCACTCAGCAAGTATTTCTTGAGCACAAAACCAGTGTCATTCCTTAGCTGGACACTGGAGAAAACCTGATGAATGGGGCCTACATGGTGTCTGTCCTCATGGAGCTGATCACTGACTTAATCCTTTGCTGCCTGCCTAATAGATAGCAGTCAAATTGCTGATTCAGCTTGGCTCCTGCACATGCAGGATAGGCTGTAATTATGCTAATTACTGCCAGTCTGGTTGTAACTCCACTTCAGTCTCTCCCACAGATCCCTCCCCAGAGGCATGCATGCACAGGACAAAATGATTCAATCTCAGGGTTTAAAACCCAGACCTCAGACCAGTGGCATCAGAATTGCTAGACTATGACTTAAAAATCCAGATTTCTAAGTTAATATGTCACACTATGATTATATATATATTTTCTTTTCCCTCATATTTCTTCTGATTTTTGCTTTATGTATCTTTGTTTTTTTCTTGTTAGGTGTCTAACTGTTTATGATGTCTATCTTCTTTGTGAATTGTACATTTCATCATTAAAAATATTCATCTTTCATTTAAAAAAATTAATAAATACATTAAAAAATGCAGATTTCTAGACTTGCTTCTGGAGAAGGCAATGGCAAGCCACTCCAGTACTCTTGCCTAGAAAATCCCATGGACGGAGCAGCCTCGTAGGCTGCAGTCCATGGGGTTGCTAAGGGTCGGACACGACTGAGCGACTTCAGTTTCACTTTTCACTTTCATGAATTGGAGAAGAAAATGGCAACCCACTCCAGTGTTCTTGCCTGGAGAATCCCAGGGACGGGGGAGCCTGGTTGGCTTCCGTCTATGGGGTAACACAGAGTCGGACACGACTGAAGTGACTTAGCAGCAGCAGCAGCAGACTTGCTTCACGGAGAAGGCAATGGCAACCGACTCCAGTACTCTTGCCTGGAAAATCCCATGGGAGGAGCCTGGTAGGCTGCAGTCCATGGGGTCACTGGGAGTCAGACACCACTGAGCAGCTTCACTTTCACTTTTCACTTTCAGGCACTGGAGCAGGAAATGGCAACCCACTCCAGTGCTCTTGCCTGGAGAATCCCAGGGACGGGGGAGCCTGGTGGGCTTCCATCTATGGGGTCGCACAGAGTCGGACACGACTGAAGTGACTTAGCAGCAGCAGCAGACTTGCTTCAACGTAGATCCAAACCAAAACAGCTGGGAATGAGGCATGGGAATTTGCATCTTAAATGAGAGTTTTTGGTAACATGATATGAAACTGGGGAGTGGGTAGGGAAGAGAAGGAGGGGAAAAGTGATGGTTTTTCCTATAATATTGGTAAAATGTTGGTACCATCTCCTATAAATATATAACTGAAAGGAAGCAAGGAAGATAGAATTTAAAATGCTACATGTGAACTTTATGGCAGAAGCTTAGATTCCAGGTTCTAGCTTTTTGAAAACTCAGTTTCTCGTTGTTTTTGATGTCACTGAGTGCAGTAAGGTGAACCAAATTTATTGATCCAGAAGCTATTCTCTTGGAGTAAATACTGGAGGCTGCAAAGCTGTGGGAACTCTTTAGCGCCCCCTCTGGTGTGTCATGAAAAGATGGGCTCGATAAAGGACAGAAATGGTATGGACCTAACAGAAGCAGAAGATATTAAGAAGAGGTGGCAAGAATACACAGAAGAACTGTACAAAAAAGATCTTCACGACCAAGATAATCACGATGGCGCGATCACTGGAGCCAGATATCTTGGAATGTGAAGTCAAATGGGCCTTAGAACAAAGCTAGTGGAGGTGATGGAATTCCAGTTGAGCTATTTAAAATCCTGAAAGATGATTCTGTGAAAGTGCTGCACTCAATATGCCAGCAAATTTGGAAAACTCAACAGTGGCCACAGGACTGGAAAAGGTCAATCTTCATTCCAATCCCAAAGAAAGGCAATGCCAAAGAATGTTCAAACTACCGCACAACTGCACTCATCTCACATGCTAGTAAAGTCATGCTCAAAATTCTCCAAGCCAGGCTTCAGCAATATGTGAACTGTGAACTTCCAGATGTTCAAGCAGGTTTTAGAAAAGGCAGAGGCACCAGAGATCAAATTGCCAACATTCGCTGGATATGGAGAAAGCAAGAGAGTTCCAGAAAATCATCTATTTCTGCTTCATTGACTATGCCAAAGCCTTTGACTTTGTGGATCACAATAAACTGTGGAGATGGGAAATCCAAATTCTGAAAGAGATGGGAATCCCAGACCACCTGACCTGCCTCTTGAGAAACCTGTATGCAGGTCAGGAAGCAACAGTTAGAACTGGACATGGAACAACAGACTGGTTCCAAATAGGAAAAGGAGTACGTCAAGGCTGTATATTGTCACCTTGCTTATTTAACTTCTATGCAGAGTACATCATGAGGAATGCTGGCCTGGAAGAGCACAAGCTGGAATCAAGATTGCCGGGAGAAATATCAATCACCTCAGATATGCAGATGACACCACCCTTATGGCAGAAAGTGAAGAGGAACTCAAAAGCCTCTTGATGAAAGTGAAAGAGGAGAGTGAAAAGGTTGGCTTGAAGCTCAACATTCAGAAAACAAAGATCATGGCATCTGGTCCCATCACTTCATGGGAAATAGATGGGGAAACAGTGGAAACAGTGTCAGACCTTATTTTTTGGGGCTCCAAAATCACTGTGGATGCTGATTGCAGCCATGAAATTAAAAGACGCTTGCTCCTTGGAAAGAAAGTTATGACCAACCTAGATAGCATATTGAAAAGCAGAGACATTACTTTGCCAACCAAGGTCTGTCTAGTCAAGGCTATGGTTTTTTCAGTGGTCATGTAAGGATGTGAGAATTGGACTGTGAAGAAAGCTGATTGCTGAAGACTTGATGCTTTTGAACTGTGGTGCTGGAGAAGACTCTTGAAAGTCTCTTGGACTGAAAGGAGATCCAACCAGTCCATTCTAAAGGAGATCAATCCTGGGTGTTCATTGGAAGGACTGATGCTAAAGCTGAAACTGCAATACTTTGGCCACCTCATGCGACGAGCTGACTCACTGGAAAAGACTCTGATGCTGGGAGGGGTTGGGGGCAGGAGGAGACGGAGACGACAGAGAATGAGATGGCTGGATGGCATGCCGACTCGATGGACATGAGTTTGAGTGAACTCTGGGAGTTGATGATGGACAGGGAGGCCTGGTGTGCTGTGATTCATGGGGTCGCAAAGAGTTGGACATGACTGAGCGACTGAACTGAACTGAACTGGTGTATCAGAAAGTAACACTAAATAGAAACCTGGAAAGTAAAGGCAATGCTGAAAACACTTGCTCCCAGGAAATACCTTACATACCATGACAATCTTCCTGGAATCACAGAATGATGGCACTGCAAGGGGTTTTGCTGTGTGTTGTGCTTAATCGCTCGCTCAGTCGTGTCCGACTCTTTGCGACCCCACAGACTAGCTGGCCAAGCTCTTCTGTCCATGGAGATTCTCAAGGCAAGAATACTGGAGTGGATTGCTATCCCTCCTCGAGGAAACCTTCCTAACCTAGGGATCAAACCCAGGTCTTCTGGAGTGCAGGCGGATTCTTTAGCAGCTGAGCTACCAGGGAAGCCCATCAATTGCCAAATCCAACCTTCTCATTTTATAAAGAAGGAAACTAAATTTCTAGTGAAGCAAGTGACCTGCTTAGGGTCTTACAACAAGTCTGCTAAAACTGAAACTAGAACCCAGGAGACCTGGCTACCAGTCCAGTGTTCGATCCACTGCTCAGTTTTTTTAATGCCTGGACATATTACATATGTCCTTCTTGAGCAAACTTTTCACCACTGACTTAGTTAAAAATCCAGCAGGTTTCGAAGGAGTGGACTAAAGGAAGATAATAGAATAGTAATTACCTGATGGAAAGTCTGAGAACAAACAGCTCCAAAAAGGCTGATTCTATAAGTAATGTCTGATCTTCTTTGGGGAGATCCGTAAATCCGGGAATCTTTTCTGCCCAGCTTCTGGATACATCAATGGAGGCTGTTAGAAGGTTGTAGAACTGTTGTACATGCTCAGCATCCGTGCCTGCAGCAGCCTGCTCAGTGGGACAGTACTAGAATGCAAACCACAGAGAGCAGCGTTATCTCAGTCCAATAGGGCTGACAGCATCATTTGCTAATTGGCTCTTGCAAGACTGTCAATGCCTTCTCTTTTCAGGAGGGCTTTCTTTGACCACCGGAGCCCACTCTTACTGTGACTGACAGCAGAAAGTGCCAGAAATTAGCATCCTTCCTGGAGAACCTCAGTCAGTGGGTTGGTGGATAAATAACCAAGCTGTGTATCCCTTGGGTGGGGTAACTACAGTTCAATGCAAGTTCTACACTGTCTCCTAGAGTCTTCTTTTGGGACCAAATGTCAGCCGCCCACACAGTGTTTTATGTGATGCTGCACATTTTATTGCTTGCTTCTCTTACAAGTCTTAGTCCTTATCCCCCCAATTTCCAACACCTTCTAATAAAACAATTTGCACTCAAAAAAAAAAAAAAAAAGATCGTCAATGCCCAAATCGTTACTCTTGGGTCCAACAGTTTATAAAACCTTTTTGCATTCATAGTCTCATCAGATTCTCATGATAGCCTGTGACATAAATAGAGTGGATTCTGTTACCACTTAATAGGCAATGAAATTTGCTTAAGTCCTGTGAGTGCACTGGTTTTCAGTCCTGACTGCAATCATCTGGGGAGCTTTAAAAAAGACTCATGTCTGGGTCATATCCACAGAGATTCTAATTTAACTGGTCTGGGATGGGGACTGGTCATCAGGAATTTTTAAAAGCTCCCCAGGTGATTCCAAAGGGCTGCCAGTGTTGAGAGTCATTACCCTAGGGGGTTGTCTTTGTGAGCCTCCAGGATCCACAGAGTCCCTAAGGCATAGCTGTCTCCAAACAAGATGGTTAATTAACCCCTGGTTCTCAAACTGTGGTCCTTGAACCCGCAGCATCAGCAACACCTGGGAATGTGTTAGAAGCAAAAATTTCCAGCTCTGCCCCAGACCTACAGAATCAGAATCTCTGTGGGGAGTAGCCCAAAAAACTGTTTTATCAATATCTCCAGGTGAATTCTCATGCACAGTGAAGTTTGAGAATCTTGGAATTAACCAATTCGAGAAGATGAGTGCTTATTGTTGATGGATTTCTGAGAGATAAAACAAAAAAGAAGGGGTTGGGGAGGAAGGTATCCTTGGCACGGCCCAGGCAGTAGAGTACCATTAGACTCAGGACTTGTGGCTACTTAAATGAGTGAAAATCCTCTATCACACTAGCCATATTTCAAGTGCTCAATAGCCACCATGTGGTGTAGAACATGTTTTGTTGGACAACACTGACCTAGAGGGCTCCAGGAGAAGGAAGGTACAGGCAGGATTAAAGTCTCTACCCAGCTTTTAGCTATGCTGGTGGCGTCAGTGTTTTGCTTGAATCACTGGAGGAAAATCTTTCCTGCTTCAGGCAGAAAGATTGATACAGCAAGGTAATAATCCAGGGACAACCAACAACAGAGACTTATGACATATGTAAAAACCTTCAGTAAATGTGCATCATTGCCTTCACAGAAACACAGCTGATGGTGCTTTTGTGTCTCCTTTCTCAGTTGATCTTCCAGAGGCATGTATTTTAATCCTTATTTTACAGATGAGAAAACTGAGACTCAAAGAAGCTCAGAGAGGCTAACAGACTTTCCCAAGTTACATAACCAACGGTGGTACAGCCAAGACGTAAACATGCCTCTATGATTTACAGTCCTACGCCTTCTGGCTATTAACATTTCTGATATTACTAGCTGGTGGCCTGTAGGATAGTTTTTAAAAGTATTTTTCTTTGATCAATGGAAGACTAGAGTATATGTGTATATGAGAATTTACTCTATAATAAAGGTGACATTTCAAAAAAAAAAGTATTTTGCTCTCCATGTATATATTCATTTGGTCTCATATTTTGTCACCACAGTAACTGGCACATAATTGATTCTCAGTGACTAAATAATAACAATAACAAACTGTTGTTGAATATTGTTCAATGAAAGAACAGTCAGGGGATGGAGGACAAAAAGCCAAAGAGCAGATAGGTGCTCACTGTAGAATTACATAGGTCTGAAGGAATAAGGCCCTTGTCTGAATTGGGTCTCCCCTCATCCCACTGTGTTTTCCCAAAAGGCATCATGAAATAACAAAAGAAACATCAGACAAGGAGTCCAGTTACTTCAATCCTAGATTTGTCTAGGCCCCTAATTTTTGAAATAATGTAGCTCTGTTCGGAGAAGGCAACGGCAAGCCACTCCAGTACTCTTGCCTAGAAAATCCCATGGAGAGAGGAGCCTGGTGGGCTACAGTCCATGGGGTCGCTACTAGTCAGACAAGACTGAGCGACTTCACTTTCACTTTTCACTTTCACACTTTGGAGAAGGAAATGGCAACCCACTCCAGTGTTCTTGCCTGGAGAATCCCAGGGATGGCGGAGCCTGGTGGGCTGCCGTCCATGGGGTCGCACAGAGTCGGACACGACTGAAGCGACTTAGCAGCAGCAGCAGCAGCTACTATAGTTATCTAGGGTAAATTACTTAGCTTTTCTGAGCCTCAGTTTTCTCCTCTGCACAATGGTGGTACTATCTTCCTCAACATTTTGTTGTAGTGATTAAATGTGATAATATATGTGGAAAACCTGGCACACAGAACATATTTAACACGAAGACAGTAATGATACCGATAATGATTTTGATATTTAGAATTATCACTGTCCCTCAGCTCCCATATTATAAAATGAGGGATGAGGTTGAACTGGAAGGTTCCTAATTTTCAGCCTGACTTTCTATGATCCCATAATATCAGGTCCAGTCCAAAGTCCTGGCTCCTCTGTTCCCAATAATCTGCCCAGGGCCAGGATTCTATTAATATGAAGCCCTGGATGTTCCGAGTTGGAATGGGAGGAAAGTAAGGTAGAAGGAAGCAGTCCTCTCTCCTTTCCATGGATATTCAAGGATGGCATCATGATCTGGTGTCACGGACACTCCCCACCACCTCCTTTCAGCACAGGTACTATAAACTGGAGGAGAGTGGGGAGAAAAATATTTTATTTCTAAACTTTTTCTTCTTACATGAATCTAATTCCAAATGTTTTGTGCCCCACAGGCAGCATGAAATTCAAGGCAGCACCACGTTTAGAAAACTGATAGCACTACATGTGAAACTCTCAGGTAACTGACAGCTGAGGAAAGGATGTTGGATCAGACAGCAAATCTCGGGTCCCTCCTCCAGGCTTTGACACTGACTTGCTGTACAGCCCTAGATCAGGCACTTAACTTCTCTGGGTCTGTTTCTGCCTCTGAAGTAGGAAGTGACTAGACTAGCCAATCTCTAAGATTCCTTTGGCTCTTGTATTCAGTTGTCTTTCTGTTATTGATTTCTAGTTTAATTCCAGGGTGTGTTTGATGGCAGACACTGTATGATTTCTATTCTTTTACAGCCCAGACCATCATCTATCCTGGTGAATGTTCCACATGATGGCTCTTGCATTCAATGATTCTAAGTGTTGCTAATCACATCAGTATGATGGTATTGCCTAGAATTTGATACTAATTCAGCCTTATTGTTTCAAAGTAGGGTGTTAAATGGAGAGAAAAAGACTAAAGAATGTCAAGGAATGGGACCTAACAGCTCCCGCCTGCACTGTTTTCTCTGAAAGCAGGGCTCACAACTCAATAATCTCCCTGCTTCCAATATTTGCTCAGAAGCCTCCAGAGCACTCAGCTTTCACCCAGGGTCCTCTGCAGGCCTCTGTCCCTGCTGGGCTCACATTTCATGCATCCTGAACACAGGGAGATGCAGTGGCTGCCCGTGTATGCAGTTTTCTCTGATGGAGTCCAGCAAGGAGGAAAGCCAGCAGGCCCTGTGTGCCAGACTCCAGCCAGATTCTCTGGGCTTCACCTGCGGTGATTCCGGTTCACGTTCCAGAATTCTGGAGCCAAACTGGATTCAGTCTGAGCCACCAGTAACTAGGAGGTGACTGGAGGGTCAGCATCAACTTCTGGGGGTGAAAAATAAATCAAGTGTCCCCTCTATTGAATATAAGGTTTAAAGAAACAGAACAAAACATATTAGAGTCTCTCTCTGCCTGGGCTAGCAGTTTATAAACACTTTGCCGTGAAATGCTGAGCATAGAGTTGGAAGAACCAGACCCCAAACTCTGCTTCTGTACTCCCCTATATTGCTCCGTCTCTGGGCTAAGCAGTTTGGGGTTCACCAAAGAAAATCTGGAATAATTTGCTTATTGATCATTCTAATCAGATATAGGCCAAATAGAGAAAGACCTTAAAAGTGAATCTTTTTTCCTCTTTATGCTAACATTGTATTCCAGCCTTTATGGATAATTGATCCATCAATAATCAGATTTTACCACCACTCAAAGACACACGATTGCATTTACTGATAGCTAATGTCTAATGCAGATTTCTCTGAAGGACTTAGATTGAGAATCTAGGACTGCAAGCAACAAATATTTAAACTAAATGAGCTGACACATTTCAAATGGTAATACCATGTATGTACAAGTCAGATTTCAGCCACAGCCTAGGCCTAAAATAAATTACGCAAGACCTTTGGTGAACACCAGCCCTAAAATTTAGCAATGTGATGTTTTCATAGCAGAGTGGAATCTGATCTCACGCTATCTCACCATCAGTCGAGGCTAAATATGTTAAATGTCTTAAGAACATTTTACTTTCCCTTACAATGTTACTTTTCCCTGGGTCCTTATATTTCAGATGTTACTATTCTATGAGCCAAACTATGTATACATAGTCTTAGGATCTTATACTTTAAAAAGTGACACTTTAAAAACAGGCAATTAATAGTTTTCCCCAAATTTCTTCTTTTCTGATCTAATTGTCTCCCTTCTCTAAAAAAGCAAAAACAAAACCCCCAAACCCTCCTCTCTTCCCAAAATGGCATCACTGCAGTTACAAATGGGTTTACTTTCTGTCTCCCTCACTGGCCTGTAAGCTCCATGGAGACAGGAGTTGCATCTTGTTCAGTAATGTGTCCACTGCTCTGGAAGAACTGTTCAGTGAGCCAATTACTTTCTGTTAAATTCATGTCTATTGCTCATTCCTTCTCAATGCCAGGCAAGTTTGGAAATAGGAGATTAGGGGTAAAATTGAATTGTTCTTATTAAATTATCATGATGGTTCTTAAACCTTAGTGTGCCAAAGAACTATCTGAGGCCTTTTTAAAACTATAGATTCCTGCCTGCTTTCCCCATCCCCCAGTTCTGAGTCAGTAGGCCTGCATGTAGCCCCAGGAATCTGCATTTTAAGCAAACACCTTGGCTCCTTCTGATACAGGCAGTCAGGGTACCACACTCTGGGAAATGGAGACCTGTACTGATAGGGGAATTGCAGCAGGTATAATGGTCACAGGGTCAGGGAATCAGAAGGCTGGAAGGGACTGTGGCACTGCATTTAGTCCAATCTCCTCGTCATTCAGATGAGAAAACTGAGGCCCACAGAGGGGCAGAACTGGCCTGAAATCATCCTGTGGGTTAGTGGCAATTTGAGAGGGTCTGAAGTAGCTTTAAGAAGGACTCTGCAGAATCTTCATGTAGTTTATACTTTGTAGGTCTAACATGTGCCACCTACAGCTGTTTCTTAGGCTATTTTGTTAACATATTTAAATGCCACTTGCTGGTGCCTGCTTGTATCTGTACTGTATCTTGTTTTTGGAGTCTGTTACAGTGCTAAGTGATACTCTTACCAGAAAACATCCTAGCTTGTTGGCAAATACTTAAAATGACCAACAAATGAGGATGTGAGGTATACTTTCTCATTAGTTAGTAATTACACAGGCTCTGAAGTCAAGTCCGGTATCTATATATACTTGTAATGCTAAATTAAAAGCAACTGCGGGGTAGAGAACAGCAACATTTTGAGGAGAAACAAATCAAATCTGACATGTTTTGACTGCACTGATATATAATGATCTGAGCTCACTTTTGAAGGAGAGAAGTTTGGCCCAAAAGAGAAGAGAAGGTCTCAGCGCCAGGAACGCTTCACAGAGCGAGGAGCAATCTTTCTGGCCTTGAAAACACCCTTCCCTCTGTGACTTGGAACAAGTCCTCCACCTCCCTGTCCCACAAACCAGGAAAACACTCACTTACTACCTTAAAGGCACATAGGCTGGGACAAGAAGATTAGAATGAACCTGTCTGGCAAATGTTTTCTCATTTCTCTGATTCACTGGGGGAAGGTAGGATCTTTAATAAATTGTTTTGGTCATGTTCAACTGTCTGACTCGAAACCAACAGTGCATATTCTTATTTAAAATGTAATAAATTATGTCTACCATTTAAGCAGGAATAAATGAAGAAGATACTTTCATTTTTCACTTGATTCACTTCTAAATGGTTTGCCTTTTTCAAGCCATGAGCATATGTTACTCTTATTGTAATTTAAAAAATCTAATAAAGACTTCTATTTGAAAAAAAAACAAAAACTAGTACATTTCCATTAAATAGAAAGGCAATATGGTGAGAAACACACTCTCTTGAGGGATGAGATTTGAGTCTAACCGTTTGCCACTGACTTTAGGCAATCCACTTAATCTTTTTAAACTTTTTATTTACTCTTCTGAAAATGAGTGTTGGATTAGATTACCTCAAGATCACCTCCAGTTCTCTGAATTCTTAAACAAAAACTTTAAAGAAAAGGTAATATGAAAACTGAATGACAATGAATGATATTTAAAAAATGACTGAAACCATAAATTATACCACATAAACTAAATATATGTGATGGTACCTGGCTCAGAGTAGACTTTCAATAAATTCATTTTGCTTCGTTCATTTTATGTTAATTTTTTAAGAGAATGAAGCAAATTCAATCTTGTGAAGTAACAAGTTACTTAACAACACACATGCTTATAAGTATATATATATCTATTCACTTGCATTTAGGGACAATAAGGTAGACCCTAGAATCATGAAATCTTAGAGCTGGAAGGAGCTTAATATCAGCCAAAACAACCTGTCTTCTTGTGAGGAACCCTTAAAGAGTTCTCCTTAAGTTTCTTCATACTTCCATAGCAGTTCTTAGAGCCAATAGAACTCTTCCTTGTCCTCAGAATGGGCTGGAAAGGCCACTTCCTTCACCCTCTAGATCTGCCCTTGGGGAACAGTCCTCTTGGTAACATGGTAACAGTGTGATCTAGTCCCACCACACCTACTCTCTTTCTGTCTACATACTTCCATTTCCTCCAACAATCCCTTTCAAATTTTCAGAAACAGTGTATCCATTACCCTCTTAAATCCTAGCTTGGAACTGAACTCCATCCTTGAAGTGTGGACTGACAGCACAGAGCCTATGGGGCACCACCAAGTTGGTCCTGGTCCTATCCTTCCGCAGAGGCTGAAGCTAATTTAGCATCCCTCCTTCCACCACCTAAACACATTGGTGGTTCTTACTGAGCACAGAGAATAAACTCCTGAGATCGTCTCAACATGAACCACTGACAAGCTAAGTCTTTCCCATTTAAAAAAATTCTAAATGCTGAGCTTCACGTTTATTTTTGTTAACTTTCTCCATGATGGTTTCATCTATCCTGTTCCAACCTGTCGAAATCACTCTGAATGTTGATACTGACATCCATCATATTAGCGATCCCTCCCAGCTTTCTGTCATCTGCAAATGTGATCAGCATGCCTTCTATGCCTTCATCCAAGTTTTTGATGAAAACTCACTGTATTTTTTAAAAAAGACTTTTAATTTAATTGATTTGGGTCCAATTTTTGATAATTTTGTAAAGCTATCTAAAAGCAGGAGAATACAAGCTATGAGGTTCGATCTGATTCCAAAACAATACAATTAAAATAAATATGCTTTGCAAAATTGAGCCAGGCCCCAAAGGTAGTATCATCGTGACCCAGACTCTGGCATGGTCAATCTGCTATTTTGGACAAAGCTAACAATTAAATTGGATAAATGTTTGTTGATGAGGATGATGACTCTAGTCTAACACACTGACTGGTGCAGAAGCAAGCAAACACAGTGGATTGATTTTTCAGTGTGGAGACAGTTCCCAGCTGGGACAACTCAAAGTATGGGACAGGGTTTGCCACTGAATAACTAATTAGGCCATGTAGACCAATAATTGGATGATTTGCCGCCGCCCCCTGCCCCCCGCCATCATCACTTTGTGGACAAAATTCTCTGGACTGGCCATAGTCATTTCCAATGCCCTAGAACAACGTCAGATTGTGTGCTGTAGCCTTAGTGGAGGCAGTGCCAAGAAGCTTCATTAATACAGATAAATTGCATAAGGGAAGGCCAGAGTTGGTTCATGAAAAAGTCTTTATTCCCAAATGCTTTTCAATCACCCATTCTCACTGAAACCAGAGAGGCAGGGAATTTTGGTCTTAGGAGCACAGGCTTTGCGGGGCAAATTGGACCCACTGGCTTCTAATTCTATCTCAGATACATATTAGCTATGTGACCTTGGAGAAGGAAATGGCAACCCACTCCAGTACTCTTGCCTGGAACATTCCATTGTCTGAGGAGCCTGGTAGGCTACAGTCCATGGGGTTGCAAAGAGTCGGACAAGACTGAGCAACTTCACTCACTCACTCATGTGACCTTGGGCAAGTCAGTTCTTTAGCCTTTCTCACTTTTAATCTCCTCATCAATGAAATAGCAATCATCACTATTACCTTAGTGATTTTGCTACGTAGCACCTGACATATGTAGTATTTATACTCATTAAAGCATTCAACACATGACAGAATAAGAAGGTATGGTCAAGGAGATAACATACAGGGTACTGAGCTAAAGCTCTGACAAGTATCTTATTTAAATTTTATAAAAATAATCTTGGAAAGTAGATATTATTATTCCGTAACACAGATGAGGAAGGTGAGATATTAAAAGATTTAATCAGTTGTTCAAGGTTACCCAGCTTGGAATGTATTGGTCATTCCAATACATGATGGTATTGTAATTTTACTTGAGGCCTGCTCAGTTCCAAAGCCTTAGTCCTTTAACCACTGCATTATTCAGTTAAACTATTTTTTGAGACTTGACTTCACTCAAGAGATGCTACTTGTAATCAGAACAAGAGTCCTCAACCTTTGATGCTAAGGACCTACCAAGCTTCTCATAGGAAGTCTTGTGCTCCAGAGTACAAAGGAGGCCTCACAGCCTAAAAGGAGGGAGGGGATGAAGGGAGGAAGATCACAGCAGGTATACCAATCACCCTTTCATTTTTGTCAACACTACAACCTAAAAAGAGGGCAACAGCAGACACACTCACACTCTTGGTCAACCCTTCAACCAGAAGTTCAAGATACTGACTGGACCTGGAGAAGGCAATCTGGTAATAGCTGCCAAGCCAAATCAACCAACTGGGGATCCCTTGACTCGTTTCTCTCTCCTCTGTGTGCAAACTGTGTTTCTAAGTTTTCTTGTCTTAGAGTGGGAGTAACTATTCTTACAGTTTATGGTTCTTTAAATGGTTGTTAGATGAGACAAAGTACCACAATGTCAAGCATGTAGAAGTGGCTGAATAATTATGACCTTTTTCCTTTCTTTTTTCCTCTGGTGAGACCCTGCCTTACTAGAAGTTTGCTTTTCTAAGTCTCTTTTAAAACTGTCTTCTAGTAATATTGATACATTTGCTCAGAAAATCCTTCTTCAGGTTATCCAAATTTCTGGGAATTTTCAGGTTTCAAATTGAAGATATTTCACTATATCCTATATGAAATAAAAGTGTTGATATATTTTGGTTGACTTAACAACACTGGTGGTCATTTACCCTTTCAAATGTTTTCTCAACCATTGTTCCTATGTGACTGATGTTCAAAACATCCCTCTGAGGTTAAGTATTGTAATCATCTCCACTGTAAGGATGAGAAAGCCAAGAGCAGGAGCCAGGAGACCCAGGCAACCCAGGCAGGAAGCAGCAGAGGCAACATTCCATCCCAGCCCTCCTGACACCTCCTGATTCCAAGGCCAGAGTCTGCTTCTCTCCATCAATGGTCTAATCCCTCTGCATAAGCAGTAGGTCAATCAATGTCAGCGTAACTGGGTAAACTAAGGATACTTGAGGCTTACCCAGCTGGTTTGGTCACAATATGAAAAACACAGTAGTCATGTTGTCTAAAGCATGAAAGAAATATACAAATTGTAATTCACCTGTGCAGATTTTCATTGGCACAATCATCAGGAATCCTGCAACAATGGGTATGACAGGTGCTGCACTGTCAGGGTCATTTGTTAAGGCATTTAGAGATTCAATAAGGCAAAAGTTATTTGGTGCAATGGATGCACTGGAATTGCTGAGTGAAGTGAAAAAATAGAGAAAAGGTATGAAAATGGTTGAGCACAGTGCCAGACACAAGTCATTCAATCCAGGCTTACTACTAGTATCATGAATAGAGACCCTGATCATTCACTCAAAAGTAGGATATCATAAAACTTACTCTGGAATAATCAAGATCTCTGGGCGTTGAGTCTGTTAAAGCTCGGACAAGGGCATTCATCATACAGATCGGAGGAGAAGGTGGAGAGGGCTGAGAGGCTTCCTGCTGTAATGGGCTCTTTGGTTTGGAAGGCAGCCGACCTCTCCTCCCTTTCAGACTGTCTGTACGGACAACTGATACCAAGAGAAAAAAAGAAAAAATGTCTCCAAAGATATCCACAAACAGCCATAAATCACAGAAAGGAAACAAAACACTTTACAGTTGAGCAAATCGTTAATTAGACTGACCATTTAAAAGTGGAAAAAGTTTGGAGTAATATCCCCACAGTGATTTAATGAGAGTTGAAACAGGCAGCATAACAGCCACCCCATACATACATTTGGTAATGAATTAGCCCTAAAAGTCTCCTTCTCAAATAGAAGAAAGATGTATGTACACAAGCTCTCTATTGATTTTGAGAAATTAGAATAAGCAGACCTCTGCTATTTTTAAATGTAAGTACACCATAAAAATAAAATGCTGAAAGGAAAGGGAAACTAGGAAAATTCACCATCCCAATGTAAATATTAACTTTTTTCAGGGATATCTGAGAATATTTACAAGCAAGTTGGATAAAAAGCATTATACCCGTACCTTCTTTAACCATTCCGACACTGAGACACTTCTGAAATCGACAGTACTGACATCGGTTTCGACGTCGCTTGTCTACGGGGCAGTTTTTATTTGCCAGGCAAACATATTTTGCATTTTTCTGCACTGTTCTCTGAGGAAATACAATACACAGATAGTCAACTAATAGTTTCTGGAAAGAGGTAGGACCTGACAAGATGTATTTTAATTACAATGTGAAAAGCGACAGTGCAATTCGTATAATTAGATAAATTTAATTTCCTAACACACTAGCCTGCAGGAAAAACAATTTTATTAGTGTTAGCTGCTGACAATGAAAATCATCTCGGATTGTTCTGAAGCAAGTCTCAGGAGACATCCAAGTCTGAATGATAAAATCATATCTGAAATTACCAGGTCAACATATCATACCTTGGAGGATTAGATTATCTTCACTTTTAATATCCCCTTGGGAACAATTTTCTACTTGGTCCACTCCCCTGATTATTGCTGACCTTATTAAAATAAAATCAAAATTATCTGGGATATACTTTATTGCCTATCACTATTGTAAGTCAAATATCACAGAAACTGGCTTTGTCCGCCAATAGAGATGAAATCATAAAAAGCAAAAATGAGGACTTCTCTAGTTATAACATATAGGAAATAAAGTTTTAATGCAACAACAAATCATTTATCAGCCTTTGCAGTGTATTTTATTTTTAAAAGAATGGTAAACTGTCCATTTCTGACTTTTGAAAGTAAATATTTAAAACTGGATACTAAAAACCACTATCACATCCAAGGAAAAACAAACAAACAAGAAAGAATGAGATAAAGGAAGGAATATGAGGGCCATATATTTTCAATGAAAATTCCCATTAATAGGTTATGTCATAAATGACTATTGACATGAACAAAATAGCCATGTTGTAAAAGATGCAACATTAAACTTGGGTCTGGATATAAAATAATGTTGTATTCTTCAGAATCACATACAATTTTAAAATGAAACATGAAATAATAAAAGATATTTTATGCTCCAGATACAAGAGAATGCCTGATTAAAAAAATAAAAATAATTTATTCAAATAGATGTGTATTCACCACTCATTCAGAAGTTACCTGAATCTATTCAACTCCAAATATAGCAGAAAGGTGAATTTATTTGGTAAGCCTGGGCTACATGAATAAAAAAATCTAGGTAATCTGGGATTGGTGATCTATTTTGTGTCTAAAATTCTATATTTACTATCTTTTTTAATTTTTAGCAATTCTCAATCCTCTTGTATCAGTTTTTACTCTATTACCTTTTAATTTCATTTTCAGAGATTGTTTCTAAACCGCTTATATACAATTTAAAGCCAGATACATTTTCCCTGCTTTAGCAGGTGATTTTAGTTCAAAAGGAGAAATTTCAAAAATACAACATGCTTCTGATGTTTCCAGCATTTAAATTTGCAGCGGTCTGTAAGGGTAGGAAACCTGTGTCTCCTGAATGAAGCTCTCTTTCATCGTAATTAAAAGCTCTCTTTCAAAGTAATTTTAGAAAACTATTTCTTGTCATCATCCCCAAGGATATACCAGTTTGAGTGCTGGTGGCATTTTGCTTCAGGTATATGTTTTCCCAATAACCTGAAACCTTCCTAGCATTTGTATGTGCCTGCACAACTGTTTAAGGACAGGGAGAGATCGTTATGGTTCAATCACTGAATTCCCATCATTAACTGCACTTCATGTCACATTTTTAAAGAATTCAATTTAATGGTAGAAAGCCACTGGGTAAAACCTGCTCCTGCTCCCTTAATTAACAGATCCGTGGGGTGGTTCTCCCCTATCTTACCCCCACCCATTCAAGTATAGATTTGTTTTCAAGGTATTGCTTTAGAAAAAGCATGCTTGTTGGGGAACACAATTAACATTTCTAGACCAGAAATGTATTATCACTCCTGCATTTAGGTCAACTCTCAATTATTCAGGGGTGGTTATATTTATGGATTACTTATACTTCTCGTAATTGTTTTTCTTTCTTTTCCCCCTTCTGGTTACCTGTTTCACTGCCTTTCAGCATTTCCACTGAAACACTGTAAAAATCAAATCTGCTGAAGAAATGCAGTTACTTGACAGAAAAAAACAGCTAAACTGACTGTTCTACATTTAAGACATCATAATCTAGCATACCTCTTGTATGGCGCTTAATATATTGCAAAATCTTTCCACAAACATTTTCTCATTTGTTTGCAGAATTTAATTAATCACATGATTCCTATCTCTAGATCAAAAATAACTGTTGCTTGTTGGTATGTATACCAATGTACACATGTGCATTTTTCATAAATATTTTGTAGTTTTCATTTACAATATACTATTCTTTAATGACCCTTTAAAAATTATATTTTCATAAATGTTTTATCTCATTTAAAACTAACACTTCTCTGCACTGTAGTCACCTGATAGGGAAACTGAGGTCTGGAAGGAAGTGTCCTACCCAACATCATAAAATTGATAGGTGACAGATCAAGGATTCCTTTCTGGGAGCTCTGACTCTTAATTCCAGGATGCTCGAAGATCCGGCCTATTGGCCTCCCAAATCCTCATTACCCAGTCAGCATCCAGCATCCACCCTGGCCAGCACTGGAGGTTAGGAAGTGAGAATTGTGGGAGAACATTCTTGGGTTTGTAAATACCTGATGTAATGACCAAGGCAGTGAGAATAGGGAGGGTGGCGCAGAATTAAGTGTCTGGGGGTCAAGGGCAAAAGTAGAGCAGCCAGAGAACAAGGCCTCTTCTCTTTGAGTGGTGCAAAGAGCATTGAACTCCAGAGTAGCAGAAACTAGCTGGAACTGTCCCCATGTGCCACTAAATCACCTCTCTAACTTTCAATATCCTCATGGGTAAAATAAGGGGGAGGCTGAAGACCCTTCCCACTGTAAAATTCTCCTTTGGGTCTATGAGCTAATGAAGAGTGTCCACACCTGGCCTTGTGTGTGACACAGAAGTGGAGCAGATTGATGAGACTCCAGCTTCTCTCTTCTGCAAGGGGAGCTGACCCAAGCTGCATTCCCCCAGATGTTCCTGTCTCTTCTTCAGCTGCTGAGCTGTGAAGAAAGCATGCACTTTGGGGTCATACAAACACCGGTTGGCATCCTGCCTCCATCTCACTTTCTGAGTGTGTGTCCAGGGGCAGTTGAATAACTTCTTTCAGCCTCCATTTCCTCATCTATAAAACAAGGATAACTAATTTAAACCCTCAAGATGCTGTTCATAAAACTAGCTAGTGGGTGCCCAAAATTCAATCTCAGTTCTGTCTGATCTAGAGTCCTAGCTCTCACTAGGAGGATTAAATGAGATACAAATACCCAAGGCCTGGCACACAAGACTCTATTCCCTCAGATATTTGGGATGGATAGAAGAGGAATTCAGAGAGGTGTGTGCATTTTTGAGGTCACAGATCCCTTTGCGTATCTTCTGAAAGCTCTCTCCAGAAAAAATTGCAGCCGGTAAAGCCAAGTCGGGAAGTTCACAGTCTCCGCAAGCCCACCTGGGCAGCCTCCTTTGATGGACATCAAGCTAAAAGGCCCCAAGAAAGTGGGTGTGAAGGTGCTAGTAAAGGCTACAGTGTAACATCACACCTCTAATGGCTAGGACCCGGAAGGACCCGCTTAGATGCTCTCAGCGGGTGGCTGAGGAGGCCAGCAGCCGAGGGGAGGGGGCCCGGGAGGAGGCGAACGGCTCACCTTGAAGAAGCCCTTGCAGCCCTCGCAGGTGCGCACCCCGTAGTGCTGGCAGGCGGCGTTGTCCCCGCACACGGCGCACGTGCCCTCGCCCGAGGCCGAGCTCCTGCTGGGGGGCGACGGCAAACTGGGACTCTCGCCCAGGAGGCTGGACGCGGTGGGGGAGGCCGTGAGCCCCAGCGGCGGGAAGGCCAGGGCGGGCGCCCTCTTGGCCAGCGGCAGCCCGTACGGGTGGCCCTCGAGCGCGGCGGCCTGGCTGCCCGCGGCGGCGGCGGCGGCAGCTGCGGCGGCGGCGGCGGCTCCTAGCGGAAGGCTAAGCGCGGCGGCGGCCGTCGGGTCGTAGCCCAGGTGGTGGCCGCCGGCGGGGCCCGGCGCGGGCGGGTGCGGCGGCGAGGGCTTGAAGTGGAAGAGTGGGAAGCGCGCGCCGGCCACAGTGGGCACCGCCTTCATCGGCGGGTCGAGCAGCGTGCCGGGCGCGATGCAGCCGGGCGCCGAGGACATTGCGTCGTCCCACATCGCCCCCGCCTGCGAGGGGAAGCCCGGCGTGGTGGGGGTGGACGGCGGGGACTGCTTAAAGTACATGGAGGTGCTGGGTAGCACCTCGTCCTCCGGCCCGGATGGGGGCGGAATGGATGGCTGCTGCTGCTGCTGCTGCTGGTGCTGATGGTGGTGGTGATGATGGTGGTAACCGTGCGCGCGACCCTCCTCCATCTTAATCAGCGGCCGTGGCCCCGACGGCTGCATTTGGTACAGGCAGGAGGGCTTGAGTTCGTAGTTGCTGGAGTAGCCCTCCATGAAGGTGCTGAAGCTGGGCAGGGACGTGGTGGCTGTGGCGGTGATCTCGGTGCTGCCAAGGTCCATGGTCAGCTTGGCATAGTCAGGATTCATGATCTCCGTGGTGTAATCCGAGCCATATGTTTGTGCTGCATAACTGGAACCTGGCGGCGAAGGGCTATACTGGGCTTGCACGCAGGGCATATCTGCAGGGAGAGGAGAAAGGATCTCTCAGAAGCGTCTTCCTAGCTAATGGGTGGCAATGGATTCGTTGCTCTCTAATATGGGAACTAGGAAATGACAGTCTTTCCACCTTTCTAGCAGCATAAATTCCTTCCTTCCCTCCTTCCAATGCTCGCTCTCTCTTTTTTTCCTTTTATATTTCTTTCCTCTTTCCTTCTTCCCTCCCTCTGTCTCCCCCACTTTCCTCCCTTCCTCCATGGGCAGAAAACTGAATCCTTCAGGAACTGCCAATGGGGTCACAGACTGTCAAAACCTAGCCTCCTGGGGACCTCTGTGTCCACCTTCCTTCCCTTGCCCTGTCCTCCGTTAGATCTGGGAAGTTTGATGTCTTCCCTCAAAAGCCCAATTGTGTTTTAAAAAGTGATTTTGAGCCCTAGAAATTTAATGGAGTGACCTCAGCTATCAATTTAGGAAGACAAGAAGAAATCCAGTGAATGCCCTGTTGGTTTATTTTGGGAGAAAGAGACCACTACTCCCCCACCCCTCAAGTCAACTCTCTGATTTGTAAACCTGAGTGTTAGTAAAAGAAAGAAAAATAGGTGTCCTATTTGGGACTTACTGGCCCAGTGACATTCTAATATTTTATGAGTGCCAACTGAGGCTACCCACACACTTTATGGTTGCTTTCTCCCACCCCCTCCCTACTCCTCCAAACAGGACTGGCAGCCTGCTCAAACTGGACCCCTGTTGATGATTTCAGCCAGCTAGGTGGTGAGGTGGGAACGTAGGCCCAGGAAATGGGCTCGAGGGAGTTTGCGCCATCTGCAAAAAAAAAGATCAGCAGCTGCAACAAAACACCCACCAAACCTGCTCTGTGCCATATACACACACATATATATATATATATATATATAATATATAGTGGTAGTGGTAAAGAACTCAACTGTCAATGCAGGAGACATAAGAGATGTGGGTTCGATCCCTGGGTCAGCAAGATCTCTTGAAGGAGGGCATGGCAACCCACTCCAGTACTCTTGCCTAGAGAATCCCATGGACAGAGGAACCTGGCAGGCTATAGACCACAGGACTGCACAGAGTCAGACAAGACTGAAGCGACTTAGCACATATATGTAAGCAAGTGTTAGTCGCTCAGTCGTGTCCGACTCTTTGCGACTCCCACGGACTGTAGACCTCCAGGCTCCTCTGTTCATAGAGTTTTCCAGGCAAGAATACTGGAGTGGGTTGCCATTCCCTTCTCCTGCTCTATATATGTATATGTATAAATGTATATGTAAATATATATATTTCTCCATCTAAGTAATAAACATATCAATAGCTGCTTAATGACTACAGTTTGGTTATAATAAGTGAGTTATCTACATATTTTCTTATGATAGAAAAGTTAGCACCTCTAGAAAAGAAAACATTTTCTTAATAGATTTAGTTTCCCTCAGCCCCAAAGCACTGAAATCTGGAGTACTGATTATTATTCAGAGAGGCTGAACTAATGAGAAAGTCCTGAGACATATTGGATCCAGTGGATAATGTATCTAATTATTTCCTCTTCTTTATGGCTAAATATAGAGTAATCTGGGCAGTTTCTGGTGGTTGGTTTTTCTGAACCAAAGGCTTATCGTCTCTTTGGAGTCTATGGTGTAAAAGTTGTGACTAATAGAAAATCGAATACTTCACATTTCCTTTGACATCTTTATCTTACCCACATTTCCAAATCTGATTGAGTCATACATGTATGGGATGAAATCTTGACTTGAAAAAAGGTGTTGAGGGCCTGTTGGAAGAAGCAGTGATGAGGAGAGGCCAGTTCAAGCCTCTATTTTCCAAGCAAGGCCCTACAAATGATAATTAGTTTCAAGTTGAAAGAGCACTTACCCTGCTGTCCAACTTTTGGGGTGAAATGAAAGGCTCGTCATTAAAAAAAAAAAAGAATATTGCCTGATGTTTCGTTTGTTCTCTTCCCTTGGATTTCTCTATGACTCTTTTCTATCATTCTTCACCAGTCCCTACCTATTGTTGTTCTTTGTGACTTTCTGAGGTTTCCAGATAGAAGATGAGCTTGCTGGGACTGAGTTCTATTTATTTGCATCTCTTCGGCTAGGCACCTGGTATCCCTTTGTTGTTGTCTAATCGCTAAGTCCTGTCCGACTCTTTTGTGACTCCTTGGACTGTAGCCCACTAGGCTCCTCTGTCCTCTGTCCATGGCATTTCCCAGGCAAGAATAGTGGAATGGGTCGCCATTTCTTCTTCCAGGGGGTCCTCCCAATCCAGGGATAGAACCATGCCTGCTGCATTGGCAGGTGGATTCTTAACCACTGAGCCACCAGGGGAGTCCTTTACCAAATGCAAAAAGAGGTGCTACAAGCTAAACCTGCAATCCTTTATTTTGCCCAACTCAAATTTACTCCTTGGTTTTCAGCTCAAATGCTTTCCCTCTTTCCCTCTGAGCTTCAATAATCCAAATGTCTGCACTCAAATGATTTGGGTTTTATACAAACAAAAATGCTTCGTATTATTTGAAATGATCCCATAACTCTTAAATGCCTTAGCATTAAAAGGAAAGCAAAAATGAAGACACTAAAATGTATAAAAAGATCCCAATCTATTGGTGTATTTGCATTTTTCTTAGGAAAAAATATCTTGGAGAAATGCAACGCTTAATTTAATCTGGCTGCTCCACTAGGTAGCAACAGCGTGTGGTATCCAGAGGAGCTTCGTGCAAAGAAGCCACCTGTGCCGTGAAATTCGCGGCCAGCATTCACTCACTGTCCTGGCGCTGGACAAGTCCACCAGCCTGCTTGTGGGTGTGTGGCTCCTCCACCCACATCTCCCAGCCCGGAAAGAATAAGGGGTCGTGCCTTCAGACCTACCTGGAGGATATCTTGCGCGCTGAATGGTGGGGCTGGGGGTCTCTCCAGCGGAGGCTGAGAGTGGAGGAGGCGGGGACGTCCGGCTGGGTGAAGTGGCTGCGGTGCTGCCCGGCTTCGCTGAGGGTCCAGTCTCAGCGATGGGGCTTGCCGGGCGGAGCTCTTCCCCAGTAGGCTCTGATGGGACGGGGGGCGGGCACCAGGAGAAAGGATAAAGGTCACAGTGAGACTATGCCTGGTCACCGAGGCCTGGACTGAGCGTACGGGGTTGGGGGTGGTAGGTTTCTCTAGAAATGACAAAGAATTGAAAGGCTAAGAAAGCAGTGTTTAAGGTGACCGGAGTCCCTGGATAAAAGGCAACACAGCGCCGTGGGTGAGCCGAAGAAAGGTTATCCGCGCTCACGGCGGTTTTGTGGTTCCCGAACCAAGGCTAGAAAACGCGCAACCAGTTGTTGCCCAGAAATTAATCTGCCTGACCCCCCAACTGGTTCCGAGCTAGCGATGTCAGGAAAACCGAAGAATGGGAACACTTGAGGAAAGAGTTCCGCCAGAATCGGAGTCTGTGAGTGTGCAGGAGCGGAAAATATTCACCCGCCCCCACCCCTCAGATACAAATTTTACACGTTGCGTAGGAAATTCACAGGGTCCGGAACGAATGCATGAATGCCCCGAGGAATTAAGAAAGTCTGCGCTTTTCATTCTAAATGCTAATGGAGCTTCGCTTCTATTAGCGGCGAGTTTCGGGGTCCAGGGGTCAAGCAAACAAAAGGGCGCAGTGGAAATAGGCCGGCGCTGGAAGCGCGGCACAAGGCGGTTGGGGTTTGCCGCTGCTGGTGCCAGCGGAGGGAGGCGCCCCTTCACCCACGGGAGGTATCACAGAGAGTGGGCGACTTCGAGGCTCGGAGCCATACGGCGATCCGGAGGGGGCACAACCCGGAGGGGGCACTCTCTGGAGGGCGCCGAGAGCGGCTCTGGGGCAAGTGTCTCTGCGCAAAGCCTTAGCGAAACTTTGTACCTGGAAGCGCATTTCGGCGGGCCTCGGGAAAGGATCCCACGGCCCCAGTTCAGTTCAGTTCAGTCGCTCAGCCGTGTCCGACTCTCCGGCCTATAGCGCCCCCTTTGCCCGGACCCACTCACAGCTATAAGAATGGGAACCGGCACCCGAAAAAAACCCCGCCAAAATCCCAAAAACCTCGGGCGTGCGCGGACCGCGAGTGTCGAGTAAGTTTCGTCTCCCGCCGCCCCTGCGCCCGCGGCTTGCCTGAAAGGAGAGGGGTCGGAGCCCCCAGATCCCGGAAGCCCTTGACGGCCAGGAAGTGGGGGATTCCCTTGCCACCCCCACCCCCAGCTCCAGCTGATACTACAGAAAGCTTGCGCTCGCCCTAGCGCAGGATCTTCCCACGGCTTTAACATGCGCTCCCCGTCCCTCTGCATCTTCAATGGGAGTCTCCAGCAACCTCCCACCACCTCCTCCAGGTGCCCACGTTCCCGCCCTTCTTTGGGGTCTTTCAAGCGGAGTCGTTCTCCAAGGATCGACCTC
The DNA here is from genome assembly GCF_049115385.1 of Moschus berezovskii. NCBI lineage: Eukaryota > Metazoa > Chordata > Mammalia > Artiodactyla > Moschidae > Moschus > Moschus berezovskii. Next base: position 72,260,376 of record NC_142466.1, on the reverse strand, counting down.
TGGCTAGGGTGGGTGAGGGAAGCGTCTCCCCAAGGAAGAGGAGGCTTCCCTCGCCAGCCCAGCGTTCGCGGGGGTGGGGTGGGGAAGCCACACCGCACCTCCTACAGCCGAGCCTAGTGCCCCTGGACTCTCTCCGCGCCCCCCTCTCCCCCCGCCCCGAAATGACTGGTTACCTAGGCAAAGCCTCCGCTCCTGGAAACACGTTGCTCCGCTCCCGCTCGCGGCAGCCGCGGCCGGGAACACGGAGCCTCGGGGTTGTAAATTAGGAAGAAATAACTACCTCTGTCAAAGCCCTTTTCTTTCTCGTAGGCAGACGAAAGGAACACCCCCGTGTTCCCCTCCCCGTGGTGGAGTGTGTGAAGGAAACCGTGAAACGCACCATTGTGACCCGGGCTCCTCCACGGAGTTTCCAACCCTGGGTAGCGGGGGCGGAGGTGGGGCGGGGGCAGGAGGAGTGGAGGAGAGATCGACAGAAAGGGAAAGACAGAGATTCTCAGAAAGACCGAGGGAGAGGAGGCAAACCGCGGGGGAAGAGTTTCTGCGAGCGCAGTGTCCGAGGGAAGGGGGTAGGGTGGGGTGGATGCGGGGGTTGGGAGCGGGTGTGAAGACTGCTATGGCCCAAGAGGTTTTTGATAGTCACATTATGAGCATCTTGTTAAGAGAACTCGAATAAACTCAGACTTCATTGACTGTGCTCAGAAGCCACGTTGGGCAGCTTTTCCCTTACCCAATTCAGTTCTGTAAAATATCCGTCGTGGGAAAAGAAGATTCAGGATCGGGTCCGCGATGAAATGACTGAACGGCGCTCTGTACCTCTCTCCCGGCACTCTAGGGCTCTGGGATAATAGCCTGAGATTTCTGATTACCAAACTCCTTGCAGCTCTTCCCTTTAGACAGTCCGTGGGCACAACAGATAAATGACAATCTCCAAGAACGTTCTTTAGAATCAAGGGACAAATGCCTTCTCCCTCACGATTGCCCCAAGCTTCCAACAGGTTTGAGAGGTGCCCTTGGAAGTCAGTCTCTGCAGGCTGCACTCGCTTGACCGTTCTCCTCTTACCACGGAGAACTTTCATTTCTATCAAGAGTAAAACACTCCGAGGAACTTCTCCAAAAGCGCGAATTCTATCAGTTAAAACATGCCTTACCCATACCGAGTCAAGGCTCAGAGGAGGGGGGGACATCGTCCCCACGCATGTTGGGGCACGGGGGTCGGCAATTACACCCGACTACCTACGAAGGGAAAAGTGTACACGAGCAAGTCGGCGACGCCAGGCAGACGTGCCTGGTGGAGCCCCAGGCTCATTTCAATACAATAAGCCACATTCCTACAATTACGCCCTCTTTCCTGAGATCCTCCGAACCCGGCTGCAAACTCCGGCCAGGTCCCCTTCCCTCCCAAGCTTCCTCCCAATCAACCATCTCGGAGTCACCATTAGGCAGATTAACTTGGACCCACCGGAGCCCCTATTTCCAATCCTAGTTAAAAGGCAGGAAAATTACTGCCGTTCATCACAGGAGCAGCAACTCCCTGCCGCTGCTGCCGCCGCCGCCGCCTAGAGCATCATTACCATGACAACTAGAGCCGAAATACCCTGAATTACATCGCTGGAGCTGCTACTGCACAAATCCCGGTCCTCGTCTTTGTTAGAGGCTTTTCGCCTCTTTGGGTAAGGAGAGGAATCCCACAAGCTCCAGAGATCCCCGCAGGCCCGCTACCGGGAGGGAAAACTTTCAGATCAGAACCGGGCGATTCCGCGAGCAAAGCCGGAGCAAGGAGGCCGGGGCGGGGGGGAACCCCAACTCAAAAAGTTGTCAATTTCAGAAGCTGAGCTTCCCAGCGCGCCAACTTTTTAACAAGTCCCCCTATTAACTGAGCGAATCTCATACGTACTTGAATGCTGTGGCGGTTCCGTCTTTAGTGCGAGTTTCTAGAAAGCTGCCCCGAAATCTGCACTGGAGGGGAGTCAATGTTGCTGTCCCGGAAGGGCTGCGGTGTACAAGTCCAGCGGCTCCCAGAGGCAGTTAGCTGCTGGCAGGGGATGCTGCGATCCCGACTCATGGGAGAGCGCCGCCGAGGGGTTCCGCGGGCGTCCGGTCTCCGGCCGTGACCAGGGGATAGGATGCCGCTTCTGTTCCCACCTCCACGGCCACCGCCGGCGCTGTCAGCGTTGCAAAGTGAGCCCGGGAGGGGAGTCCGACTGCGGTGCTGCGCTGCACCCGCGAGGGCGCAGGGCGAGAGGGGTGTGAGCGCGCGGGAGAGAGTAGAGTGTGTATGAGGAGCGTGTGTGCGCGCGTGTGTCTGTGTGTGCGAGTGAGGGAGCGGGTGTGAGCTTGTCTGTGTGTGGGGAGCGGAGGAGGAGCAGGAGCTGGAGGGGTGGGGGGCGGGAGGCAGGAGACTCCGCTCTCCCGGCTGCGCGTTCGCTCGCTCTCTCGGCACGTCATTTATGCCACAGGAGCCCTAGCGCCCTCTCCATAGAGTGCCTGGAATGCGAGACGTCAATGTGACGCCATGGGACGCTACGTCACCCTCCTCCTCCCTCCTCTAGCCCAGCCGGTTCCGCGTGCGAGGGAGGGTGTGTGTGTGTGTGTGTGTATGTGCGAGCACGCGCGCGCGCGTTCCCCGGCCATTCGCAGGGCAGCACAATGGAAACTGTGCGGCGCAGCCAGTCCTGGCGCGGGGACCTTTCGGACTAGTGCTGCCAACCCCTTTGCAACCGCGCGGCTCGCCCGGTCGCGAGTCGGTAAGAGGGTGCAGCGGCCCGCCCGCAGGTCAGGCGGGACCGCCCAGCTGTCAGGCTCGGGTGGAGTAGAGTTGGAGGAGTGCTACTGGCACGCCTCCGAGGCTGCCCCGGGGCAGGGAGCCAGGGCGAGGGGGTAAGAGAGAGGACAGCTCTTCCGAAAGGGAAGGCTCCGCCAAACAGCTTCTCTGAGTGACCTGGCAGCCAGTGCAGGAGTCAGGCACCAGTCCGAAGACTCCCTGAGGTGCAGTTGCGCTTTCCCCAAGCAACAGCCTAAAGCTGTTTACGTCTCTCATCTCTCTGGCCCTCGGTGACTAGGCTTAATCCCTCTCCTCCTCCGGTCATTTGCTGGGTGTGTGTTTTTGCACAGGAATACCGATGGCTCTGGGAAGATAAGGTTTTCTTTCTTTACACTTAAGGTGTGAATTTCCTAACTGGACTTTATAACCCAATTTAGTGCACATCCACCATCCGCTCGCGCTGTAGCAGCAACTACTTAATATGTGTAAAACAAACACACACGTGTTGAACAGCTGAGCGGGTCTGACTGTTGCAAATCATCCCCTCCCGTCAGAAAGGGTAACTCTCAGCTTGCGCTTTCACTTTTTGATGGTTGTAGATGGGCCTCCCCTCCACCTCCCAAATTAAACATTTCGAAATCAATCAACAGGATTCATTAGTCAGTCCTTCCTTGGGGGATTTGTTCTGGTCTCCCGAGACGCGTTTGTTATGAAATGGTGAGCTGTAAGCCTGGGAGATTCTGTTACGGAGAGCAGTTTCTTCCTGGAAGTGATGAATTTAAGTGTGAATTTCTTGCTGAAAACAATAACAAAATTTTATCAGCGTTAAAGTCTCCTAGCTCCATAAGTTGCAGCTGGATGAAAGCAACCACTTTTAGAAATGAATTATTGAGGAGGAGAAAATATTTGAGTGAAACTATGCAGACAGACATGATCCCCATGTGGTCCGCTTGAATCAGACGTGACATTTATGTTTCTGACCTGTCACAATCTTTGCGTGTGTGTTGGGGGAGGGGTGGGGCGGAACACACAATTCAGAATCGAAGGTTCGAGCTAGCACAAGAAACTTGAAAACAAAAGTAAAGTTATATATATGATCTGGGTATATTTCTTCGCCTCCACTTCCATTTCAGACAGGTTGGTGTGCAGAAGACCTGGAAGGGTGCTACGAAAGTTGACCTAGAGGACAGGAACAGAGTCTGCACTGCCACAGGTTCCAATCCAGTCTCGGAAGGAAGGAGGGCGCTGCTACATTGCATCCATTCAAAGACTGGCGGGTGGTGGGGGGAGCAGGACCTGGAGCCGCGCAGCACTGACGCACGCGAGGCGCGTGATTGACGCAGGCGATGTTACTAAATTCGGCGGTTGGCCCGGCCCCGCCGCCGGCGCGCGCCGCAGATAGCGGAGTAGGTTCCCCTCGGTCACCCCCGCCCCTTCTCCATTCAGCGCAGCGCCCGGGCGGGGAGGGCGGGGCGGGGCGGGGCCGGGTGCGCGCGGGGCGGGGCGGGGTGCGCGCGGCCGCGCCGGGATCCGGCCGCACCAAATATAGTTGGACCTGGCTATTTTTAGCCGGGCCTCGGGCGCGAGCGCGCCGCGTGAGGGGGCGCCCTGACCCCGCGGGGAGTGCGGAGGGGGCGGGGGCGCCATCTTGGACTCGGCTCGACCCCGTCTGGTGACCGGCGACGCTGGGCCAGGCTTGGCGCAGGGGGTCGGGGTGAGTGGGTGTGAGCTGTGGGAGAGAGTGGGGCGCGCGGGTTGTGACGGGAGCGGAGGGCGAGTCAGGGCGCGGAGACCGCCATGAGGGGTGACTCGAGGGAGGGCCCGGGGCGCGCGGCCCGCGGGGCGTGCTCGGCTGTCGGCCGGTGATCCCCGTCCGTCACGGGCCCGGCCTTCCTGCCACCCGGCGTCCTCGCCAGCCCAGAGTCGCGTGGGGGCGGAGCCACCCGCGGCCACCACTTCCTGAGAGCCGGGGATACCCCTCCCGGACGTCACGGAGGAGCCGAGGCGGCGGTGGCGGCCCGGGGCTCATCCTGCACTTGCATCACGGGTGCAGCAGCAGCTGCTCGGCTCCTTTGTGGCTTTTTCCCCAGTTGAGTAACTGCTTTGTTAACTGAAAATACCATGACGGGCCAGTGTGATCACCAGCTCCAGACCTCAAAGAAAGTGAAGCTGTCAGGCAAAAAGAGGGAGACTCCCCTAGCCGGCTGCGATGGTATCTGGTGGGTGGGTGTGTAGAGAAGCACTTGACAGTTTCCACGTATTACCTCTTGCCTAACTTTTCACCCCAGGAAGGTTTAAAAATACTTTTATTTCCATGCTGTAAAAATTTCATGTGTTTGGCACCCCACCCGTTCCCCCTTCCCTTTGAAATCGCGTGCAGGACTGGAATCACTCAAAAGGACAACTGTTAGGTACAGTTTTTAGGAAATAAGACATCTTTCAGTGAATTTGTTGAGTAAACTACGTTTTGTAAATGTTAATATGTAAAACTTGTTAGTTAAGTTTGTTCATATGACTTGGATTTCCTCCGTGACAGTTTCGATATTCTTATTTATCTTAAATTAAAAAAAAAAATCCATCCCTAGCTGAATGTCTCCATGACATTTTTCTCTGACATGTTGAGTGGATGTGACTTTCTGGACGCTTCCCTTGGTTATGTTCTCTCCTGGCCCCCTTCCCCCCTCTCCTGCCTTTTACATCCTTTTTTTCCCCTGAGTATCTGGTCACCAATCTTTGTTCCTTGACTGCTTTGAGGCTGAGGCCTGTTGTCTGATTTCTCTGAACCAATCAGCTGTCTTAGTGCTCCTCTGGGTAGGAAGCTGAACTGACTGTTGGAGAGGTTCCAGTGGTCACTGATAAGTGGCAACATTTTTGCACTCAAATGGAAAGTCATGGAAGCAGAGACTAGGCTTTCTTACAAACTGGGACACCACCCCCTGCTTAAACCTAGGGCCCTAATCATATGCACTTCTTCAGATGACCTCAAACCAAGTGAATCTTTTAAGTCTTCTTTTTCAAATATCTGTTCCATACTGTTTCAAAAGTCTGATTTACTAAAAATCAGGCATAATTTTCTGTAAGGCTTATGTAACTTGACCATTTCGGTATACCTTTTCGATGACTTTTTATTAAATAAAACGGTATTTTATAATTAAATCTCTTCTTTTGGTAAATCCAATAGAATAAGACTATCTTAATTTGTGAAATGTTGAAAATTTAACTTGGTTTTGTCCTTTTTCTAGAAGAGGGACATTCATGTGTGGCCCAGTTTACACCCAAAGCAAAGAAAGTGGTTAGTTTCTGCTTTCATGATACTTGTGGCAGCCAATCTGTTAAAAAACTCTATGAAGTAACTATTACACATTCACTGGATAATTATGTTTTGTTTGTTTTGATTATGTGGTTGTAGTCTGCAAGAATGAAAGTGCTCTTTCTCTTGGAAAATAAAATATGAAATTTGAGGGAAATTTATTGTGTATGATATAAAGCAAATTCTTTAACAAAATAGGATTTAAAAATTGCTTTAAGTGCTCTTCTGATTAAGCACTGATACGTACATCTTGTTGATTTTGCTAGTATGTAAAGATGATAAGGAGTCTTATTGATAAAAAACTTGAGTGAGTTAAAGTGAAATAAAAATTCCAAGCCAGAATTTGTTACTAAGGTGAAGATAGGAGGGAAAATTAGGAGACTTGTTCGTAAGTCCATGTTTTCCTGAATCACTATAGAAGTTCTCTACTACATTCAAGATATATATATAAAATGTGGTAGCTTGGCATAACATTGACTTACCACTTAAATTACTCAGCTTATGAACATGGGACAATTGTATTCTATTTGACCTGCTTGCATACTCTCCCTTCTCTGTCAATTCTATTATTGCCAAATTATTCTTCCTCAAGTATAGCTTCTGTTATATCACTTTTTTTTAAAGTTTACGCTAAATAACACCATAGGTTTAATCCGTTCCGTTCCGTCGCTCAGTCGTGTCCGACTCTATGCGACCCCGTGGACTGTAGCCCACCAGGCTTCTCCGTCCATGGGATTCTCCAGGCAAGAATACTGGAGTGGGTTACCGTTTCCTTCTCCAGGGGATCTTCCCGACCCAGGACTCAAACCCGGGTCTCCCGGATTGGAGGCAGACGCTTTAACCTCTGAGCCACCAGGGAAGCCCATAGGTTTAATAGTCTCTTCCAAACATTTGAAATATAGGCCTTTGTTTTATCACCCTTGGGTTCAAAAGTCTTCAGCAGCTGGGTATTGTCTCCAAAATAAAACCCCAAAGCCTGCACACCTTGGTTTCTTTATTTCCGTGTAATTTTCCTGTCCTAGTCAAACTGATATCCTCTCTGTGCTTCAGACATCCTTTTACCCTGCCACATTTGTTCACAGTTTTCTTTTTTATGGAGTTCTCTTCTTCCTCTTCGTCTCTGCTTATTGATATCTTACCCTTCCTCTAAAACTAGCTCAAGAAGTGAATTCTGATTGTGTTTTAGTCTTTCATAAAGTTCTTATTTCACTGCTTTCTTTTTGAACTCTTGTGTGCATTGCTTATTCCCCTGTCAAACTGTAAGCTTCAAAAGCATGCCTCATATATCTTTTGAAATTCCTGTGGCTCCTAAGTCTAACAGAGATAGTAAGTACCCATAAAATATTTCCCCATCTAAATTTAAATACGAATAGAGAACAGCTATAAGTAACCAATTATATGGATTAGGATATTCTTGGAATGAAAGGACAAATTGATATCATACATTAGTTATTTTCTTTAACTTTTAACACTTTTGATTGAATATACCTTGTCAAGATGCCCACCACAAGGCCAGACAGCTGCATGGTGATACTAGGAAATTGCAGCTTGACTTGTGTTATATCTGTGTAGGAAGATTTGCTTTGATTTTTTTTCCTGACAGACTTTTGGTTTGACTCTTCTACCATTTTCCCCTCTATTTGTACTTTCTCTTGTGCTGCTTCCTCTCAATGAAAAATGGGCTGCTGTAGGCGAGGAAATGTTATTATCAACTTCTTTTGGGAAAATTTCTTAAGGTTCAGGAAACAGAACCATGGCACCTGTGTATAGCCAGTTAAACATAAAAATTCTTGAATTTCTCATCTTTTCTAAAATATATGTAAGTAGATTTGTATGACACTTCATATATGTAGAAGTAAGCTAGGCAAAGAGATTTTGGAATTTTGGTTTCTTAGAAGTTTTAGAAAGAGACTCATGGGAATTCTAATATTAATATTTAACAAGGAAAAAGTAAATAATAAATCAGCATAGACTTTCAGTTATGGAAAATTTCAGAAGAGTAAAAGCCAGAGATGGAACGATTTAATAGTGTAAGTGCTAATATTATTTTTTAATCTCATTAAATAATATTTTCCTCAGTGAGTGAGTGAAAGTTGCTCAGTCATGTCCAACTTTTTGTGATCCCATGGACTGTAGCCTGCCACATTTCTCTGTCCATGGAATTCTCTAGGTGAGAATTCTGGAGTGGGTAGCCATTCTCTTCTCCAAGGGATCTTCCCAACCCTGGGATTGAACCCAGGTCTCCCCCTTTGCTGGCGGATTCTTTACCGTCTGAGCCACCAAGGAAACCCCATTAGTAAATAGTCTGTTTGAAAAGATAGTTTATTTCTTAGTCATGTTTTTCACCAGTTGCTGGTAAACTTTGGAAGCCCACAGTAATTTGGAGGAGAACAGTTATTACTCATGTCTGATAAATAAATTCAGGATATTATTTAGGGCTATGAAATAAGATCTGCATTTTATCTTGGGTTGATGGATGAAGTATCTCCCCACATGTAACTACATAGCCCTTTACTATCACCCAGTTCTGGGAAAAAAAAAAAAGATTGCCTCACATGTACAGGGTCAGTCCTTCAGCATGTTCACCAAGAGTGGGATGCTGTATTTTACAGAGAGCACTAGATTGCTTCTCAGAGGCATGGGACTGGTTTTGCTGCCATGAAACTGCCCAGCCTTGCAGAAGTTAAGTAATCTTTTGGGGGACCTAAGTATCATCATCTGTAAAATAATAATGTTGGGCTTACCATGTGATCTGTAAGGATCTTTCAGTTTCTGAGGTTGAATGCTTGTGTCAGTTCTGACCTGGCCTCTCGTCACTACCAGATTGCTATAGTCAGGTGGCTCAGAACTCTTTTGTTTACTATACAAATAGTAGTAGTAGTAGTATTAGTAATATCATGCTTAACGTTTTTGCCCTATGTGGTAAATAACTGAAGCCATTGAGTGAGATCTTGGTGACCTGAGAGAGTTAATGGACTGCCAGCTTCACGGCGTTGTTTTGTCCATAAAGTGAAAACAAGCAGAAACCTGGATAGTCCAAAAGTCATTTTATATTTAGCTTTGGAATTTGTTTTTGTTCATTCATTTGAATATGGATGAATCACAAACTGACTTCATACAAATTAATAAACTTTCATTGGAATAGACACTGTTGTTTGCTCCTCCTGTTCCTTTCTGATTCTTACTGCATGCTAAGCATAAATCCCATGCGACGAGTTGACTCACTGGAAGACTGATGCTGGGAAGGATTGGGGGCAGGAGGAGAAGGGGACGACAGAGAATGAGAAGGCTGGATGGCATCACCGACTTGATGGACATGAGTTTGAGTGAACTCTGGGAATTGGTGATGGACAGGGAGGCCTGGCGTGCTGTGATTCATGGGGTCGCAAAGAGTCGGACACGACTGATCGACTGAACTGAACTGAACTGAAGCATAAATCATTTCTTCTTAAATGTAGCAGCTAAGATGAAACTGTCCTTTGCTTTTTCCTAGAGAAGGACTGGTGATGGTGGGCTTGTAAGTCTTTACATTTCCTTTTAGAGTGTAAATTGATAAAGTGAAATATTGAGAAAGCAGGTCAACAGTAAAGTACCATGTAGGTGTTAAGTTGGAAAAATGTTAACAAATCAGGCAGGAAGAATTCAATAAATTCTGTTTGCAGACTTGTTAGATTTGCAGCTGGATACATTTTAATGGATAAATACACGCACATATGCTAAGTCGTTTCAGTCATGTCCGACTTTGTGTGACCCCATGGACAGCAGCCTACCAGGCTCCTCTCTTCATGGGATTTGCTAGGCAAGAATACTGGAGTGGGTTGCCATTTCCTTCTCTCTTATGGATAAATAAGAGCTGACTTTATAGGCATTGGGAAATAGCCAAATTTTAACGCATTGCCAGTTTATGTATTATCTGAGTTAGGTTTGAATGGTAAAAACATGGTTTGTCCATTAATTTTAAATGCCTCTTCTACATATTTAGGTATCTGATTTACTACTTGGATCATGTAATTAGTAACTGATTTTAATTTTTACCATAATACATTTTTCATTATTTGCTCCTCATGTTTATAGTTCACTACTGGAAAAATTCTTCCCTGACATCTGTTCTGAATTAGTTCCCTTTTTATGTTTTCTTGTTTTATCAGTTGTAGTGTTGAGAATATGAAGCCATTTTTAAGTTTGGTAAAATTCCTCATTATTTATAATTTCTGAATATGATTGTCTTATTTAAATTCACATGTTGTCATTGATTTCACTGTTTTAAAAAACAATAGGATAACCTGTGTACATTTTGAAATGTTTACCATAGTTTCGTAGCACTTTATAGTTGTCAGTTAACTTTTAGCGACTTTCATATTTAAACTTTTAAGCTTCTGTTTATCTCAAAAATCTTTTAAAATGCCATTTTGTTTAAATTATTTTGGACATATTTATTTGGGGGGGATGAATTTATTGAGCCCGTGGAGAAGTTCTTGGCACAGAGTAGGTGTTCTGTAAACATTTGATGAATGAATGAAAGCAGTTTTCAAGAAACTTTATTCAAAATACTTTTTCCTTTATTGTAACCAGCCTTTTGAACTTATTTACTTTTCTCAGAGGGTTTCACTCTGGTTCAGCGTGTGAGCAGCAGAGAAAGCCTGCTATTCATCACTGTGCTGCTGCGTCTGCACTGCCCTTCTGTCCATTGCAGCTGCCCACCTGAGGGCAGCACCCCTGAGTCACAGCACTCTGTGTGACATCTGTGTTTGAACTAAAAAATTCAAGTATCCTATGGAATTATATCACATTTGATCCTGAACCGTTTCAAGAGTTAACCTCTGGCTTATCTCATTATCTTGATGTGGCACTTTTGCTCTGATCTTTCACACGGTGGTACTCTTCCCTCTTTTCTTTAGTGTCTCTGCCTTGGTTTATATAACCTGTTCGTTGGTAAGTTCTTCTCTTCTCCATATCAGATTTCCTTCTGTAACATTCATTGTGCTTTGAATTTGAAGTTTAGGGCCTCAGTCACTTGTGTACCATCTATAACCCGTAAATGGAGGGGTGCAAATGTAGAATATTATCTAGGAACTCAAGCTATATTTTCTAAACATTTACTATGTTAAATTTTAAGATTTAACTTTTGCAAAGGAAATGAATTCACATGAGTCTACAATATGTTTAGAAATAAAAAGTTTCTCTTCCACTTCTGTCCACCATCTACTCAATTCCTATCATTTCTGAGTTTTAAAATTTATATCCAAGTCAATATAAATATAAATTCTGCTCTGCTTTCCTTTTTTTATGCCAGTGAAAGCTTATGCATATTATTCTGCTCTTTTCACAAACAGGGTGTTTTGGTGTTCTTTACATAACAGTAGAGAAATATATGAGGTATATTTCACTTTAACAATATGTCTTAGGGATCTCTTGCATGTTGTTGTGTGGATATAGGGTCAGTACCATATTAATGGACATTTGGGAAATTTTCAGTCTTTGCTATTAGAAACAGCGCTGCAGTGTTACATAGATTATTTCACACTTGTGCAAGTATTTTTGTAAGATAAATTTACTGAAAGTGGAATTGCTGGTGAAAGAGTATATCTCATAGTAGTTTTATAGGTACTGCCGATTTGTTCTTCATAGAGGCAGTTTATATCCCCACCTGAGTCTAAGAGCACCATGTTACCCATCTTCTTGCCAACAAAATGTGTTGTTGAACTTTCAGATTTTTTTCCAATCTCATAGGTGAAAATTATTATCTTAGTGTACTTTTAATTTTTATTTCTTTTTATGAGTGAGTTTGAATATTTTTTCATATGTTTAAAATATATTTGTATTTCCTTTTCTGTGAAGTATCTCATATTCTTTGCCTTTTTTGGGGGGAGTCATTTGAACATTAGTTTGTGGTTGATGTTTATAATGTGGAGGTTTGCAAAGTGAATTGCAATATTCTCTTTACCCCCAGTTTGTTATTGGTGTTTTGTCTTTGCTTGTGGTCTTTTTGCCAGGTAGATTTTTTCCTAAGCCATAGTTGAATTTGTCAGTCTTACCTTTTATGACTTTTGGATTTTCTGTCCTAGTTAGAAAAGCCTGTCCCTTTACAAGGTTATAATTGTCTTCTACTACTACTTTTATGGCTTCTATTTTACACATAAGTTTTGTGATGTGTTTTTCTTGGTGTATGGTGTGAGAGATAGGTCCAAATTAATTTTTTTTCCAAGTGGCTACTCACTTGCCCCAATACCATTTGTGACTAGTCCCTCTCTACGTTGTTTTACTTCTTACTAGAAACAGATTGATTCATATGCTTTGTTTTTTCACACCTGCTTTGCTGTGACTGAGTATAAATGCAGTTCTCGGTTTTCCTTCCTAGAGAACACCTTTAATGGCAAAGATGTCTTTGCCTTCCACCCCGCTACCTCTCTACTTACCTCAGCTACACCAGCAGCTTGGCAGCCAGTTAATACTTGAATGAATACAGGCTTCTAAGAAAGCTTTCCAGGATTTTCCATTGAGCAATAATGGACTAAAAAGAAATCTTAACTGTAATCAGGTTCCTTCGAAGATTGTTCGAACCAGAGACGGCTCTAGCCATGCTAATCAGCTGTTCCAGAAGCTGAAATCCACTACCTGGGTATTTTACTCATGAGGCAGTCCAGTTCAGGTTGCTTCTTTCTGTGCAAATTCACATCATTTGCCACCTCTACTTTTTCTGACAATTTGGGACATTACTGTCTATAATTTGGGAGAGGGAACCATAATATGCCCAGGAAGTGGTTTGGATCATGCAGTAGTCAGCTCCAGAACCTCATTTACTGGAAACGTGACTGTGGATGAATAATTTGGGGAACATGCTTCCTCAGTTTGAACCCCAAACAGATAATGAAGTTTTTTTTCATCTAGGGAACCTAGGGAAAATCCAGCATTGTTCCTAGGGGAGAGTGTCCAAGCAGGCAGCTTAAACTGAATTTACTTGATATGCATACTAGCACTTTCTAAGTTATTTGGGCTTTAAAATGAAATGCACTGCAGTCGGGAAACTATAGTTAGTTAACAGCCCTTTCCTAATTGGAATTTGTGAAGTCTAAAGGACTTCATTACTTATAAATGGTCTATTTTACCCCTAAATAAACTTATTCAATAAAAAAAAAAAGTTATTTGGGCTAGTTTTATAGCTCCTTGATAGACATTTCCTTCTACTTTGAACCATTGCCCTTGGTGATGTTTCTGTTTCAGACTTGCCTGTTCTTATTAATAAACCTTTTGGGGGAGCCTGTTTCTTATCTCTGCCTTCAGACTTCCCCCTAAAGGTGGTAGTATACTCTGTCCAATACAATTTATCTTAAAATCATTTTGGCCAAAATCACTTTTGTCCAAATACAACTTAGTTGAAAGCAAACTAGTCAACTGGAAAATTTGGTTAAAACAATTATTTAGTAGAAAGTGAATATGCTAAGTTACAAATTTTTGAGTAGTAATACTTTTAGTATATTATGAGTTGTTTAAATACTTTTGGTCCTTTTTCTAGAGATTTTTCTAATTTTTCTTCATTTATATTTCAAATTAATTTTCAGCTACAGGAGCACTGTGTTACTCGTGATACCAAAAGGTTAAAGCAACCTAGCTGCCCAACAATAGCATAGTTGGACAAACTTGATCTGAACTAAAAGTCAGTAAGAGGTTAATTGGAACAACCAAAACATTGAGCGATAAGATAAAAAGATGTTTCCTTTATTGCTTTTTTCCCCTCATTAAAATGGCAGTGCATATGCAGTACAGGACACTCAGAAAAATGTAGATAAGGAGTAGAAGGACAAAAGGAAAAAAAAAGCCATAAATTATAATTTACCGAAGAATAACCGCTGTTGTCCTTTCCTCTCTTTTCAAGTGCATTTTAAACACACAAACTCTGAATGCTGCTTGTAATCTGCCATTATTTAATCATTCTGCAGCTGTTGGTTCGTCACCTTTGTCCAGGTTTAGACTTTGGTTCCTTTCTACCTTTTGACCTGCAACTGTGGGCCAGTCCACCTTAACTGAAAATAAACTGCCATTCTCTTTTTCCTTCAGTCCCTGAAGCCTGCTGAGGTCCATCACTAGCTTGGGCCTCAAAGACCCCCCTGCTTTCTTTAAATGAGACAGTTTATAAATTAAGCGATTCTGTCCATCCCTTCTTTGTATTTACAAAAGGGTCCCTGTGGAACTCTGATCATCTACAAAATAATTTTCGGTATTCATGCTTCATGTATATTATGTGTATATATGTAAGTTAGATGGAAGTTATAAAGAGGAATTAGATTGGGTCCTGACTAAAATAAAAATAAGGCAGAGAAATCCATTATCATTGAAGGGAAATTATTTAAGTAGATTTTCTCTAAGTCAGGGCTGGCAGGGACACGTTGTGTGTTGTGCCCAAGCTCTCGTACATGGTAGACATCGCTGATCAGTCACAGCACTGTTACCCATTGGATCCAGACTCAGCTTTGGGTCTTTCTTGAAATGGGATTCTAGGTAGATGTACCTATTGGAGTTGCTATGACAAACCTATTTACCATTCTCACTATAAGATATTGCATTGAAGTTTTTTTTTTTTTTTTTTGAAGGACAATAACATGTGCCTTTATTTATAATGGAAGGAGGGATGAATGTGAAAAAATGCTTGAAATTGGTATATTTTGCATTGATGACATTCCTTAAAGTCTTGAGAATGTAGAAAATAATTTGGCAAAAATCACTATGTGATCCATGGGTACTTCTTTAATAGAGAAGAAATTAACCATTCATACTTGAGAGACTACAGAAGGAAATTAACTTAATCTTGCAATTCTAGAATCCTTCACAATAAGGAATTCTTTAGTTCTCATAGAGTGAGGGGGAAAAAGGGGAGAGAGAGAACACTTAGAACAGTGTTTTTCAAATTTGGCTATTTTCAGAGACATATTTTTGGGGAATGGGGATACAGATTTTCCACACAACATTTAAATTTTTGTGTTTTTCTTTTGTTTGTAATCTAAACAATACATGCTTGTTCAGGATTCTCTGGACACCATCTGACCTAACAGTGTTGCCGCATGATCACCGCATCTAGATTTAGACTTCTGATCCCTGTAGCACAGAGTGTGGATCAGCAGTGTCTAACTTTTCATATTGCATCTCTCAGATTGGGTGCTCAGCCCCCTCACAGAACTGTTGAACATTTCCTATGAGATCTGTGAGTTTTCAGGGTTCAGGACAGTGGTTCAGAGCAGTGACTGTCAAAGTAGGAGGGGGTGAGGTGGGGTGGGGATGGTGGCCTGGGAGATACCTTTTGGAAAAGCACATTCAAAATACCTGTTGATTTCATAATACAAATTCTAGGAAGTCAAACTCAACAAATAATTTTCAGGCAGCAGCGGAAAACAAACTCTAGCATCATCCTCAGGGACCTGAGATATACTTGGTTGAGAAACACGGGAGTTAGAGGTAGCGGCATCCCAGCACAAGGAGAACACTTGCTAAGAACATGTGCCAAAGAGATTTGGATCAGTGAGTGAATCCTAAGCATATCTTGTCATGTCCCTTTGGAACCCAAAGGGCCAATCCACATGAAACGAGATATCCATGAGACTGCTTAAACCTGTTATTTTGGGCACGTTGGTCCATTTTTAATTCTTAGTCAAAAGAAGCTGGTTTTTGCCTCCCAAAATGCCCCTCCCCCTTTATTGAGGTTAACATATTTCAGAATTTTAAGTAAACCATTGCTGTAGCTGGGTAAATTCGCCCCAGGTCCACTGTAGCTGGGTCAAATTGCCCCAGGTCCATCCTCCAGGAACTGCTGTTGTTATTTGCAATGCCATCCATCCCTCAAGGGGGTTATCAGCCTGGGTCTGCTCTGTAATTATTGCAGAGCTCCAATTTGCTTTAGCCATGTCAACAGTTCCCCTCTCTCTTGCATATTTACTAGATCAGTGCATCCACCTATGCACTCTTTACCGATGAAGACCCGAGGTACCGTTCTGGCTCCTGTGAGCCAGATGCAAGTAATCTTGAATTTCATTGGTGTTACTGTTGGCTGTGATATCAACAAATTCCAAAAGCCCTTGGTTGAAGGGCAGTTGGCTGAGGAATTCCTGCGTCCTTCTGTAGTAGGGGCAGGTGGGCTTGATGAACATGACCACCTTCCCAGGCTGAATCTTGATGTTCACAAATGCTTGAGCCATGCTGTCAGGCTGCTGCCTGTCTGGGAGGACACCTCCATTGCAGATATTGCTTGGGAGTGAAGTGTTTTGTTTTTTTTTTTAATAGTAGATAGACCAAGAAAATCATAATAAAATGTTTTAAAACTGATTAAAAAAGTTTATGATGGCAGGTATGGAATGTGAGCAAAGAGTGATTATTCAAATTTTGGGCAAAGCACATGCCTTGTTAAAGATCTTGGAAGCAACACAATAAGTTAATAGATTTGTTACGGAGTGAAAACAGTGTCACGATAATACTCATCATCAGAACTTGCCCTTAGTATGGTTGTGGTGATTGACTACCCAGCTTTCATTCTACTCTAGATGATTAGTCTAAGCAGTCATGGTTAATCCCATTTCATCTGCTAATGAAGAGTTAGAGTTGGTCTGTAACCTGTTTTGTTCAGTGAGATGTGACGGGAAGTCTGAAGGAGGGCCAGGGTGCATCTGGAATATGGTTTCTTGACCCTAAAAAGAGAAAAAGAGATAGTGCCTTTTCTTCCTCTTACGCTGTTATGTCTGAATATGATGGCTAGAACTGCACAAGACATCTTAGGGTAGTGAAAGAAACTAGCTTAGCAGGAAGCTGATCTAGAAGATGGCAGAGCAGAGAGAGGAAACCTGAGCTCTTGATGACCTTACTGAACTGCTGATTATATTGTACTTGGTCTGCCTTACTTCCGAACTTCCAGTTCTGTGAGATAATACAGTTCCTTATTGTGTAAGCCAGTGTGATCTGGGATTTTGTCACTTTCAGCCAAAAGCATTCTGAGTGGTATACTCACTTTGTCCCAAGCAGATTCATGGCAGCTGGTTTTGTTTAGATTTTGATAGATTTCTTGGGGTTCTGCCCTCCCCCTCTTAATGGCTTCAGAAAGTTGGGTACAGCTTTTAACCAGCCAGCTCTTACCTCGGTCTTCTCTAAGGGGCTCTGTGTTAGACCAGGACTTTTCACAGAAAGCAGCAGGGAATCCACCAGCACCCGTCATCTCTTCTGGAGCCTGTTGGATCCTTTGACTATTTGATGATGTGACTGCTTTTTTGTCATTCATTTGTTCTTTTTCCTGATACTGATTTCTCGCTATGTTTTAGTCCCTGTTCTTGAGTACTTTGCATCATATGCCTGACCTCAAGATTGTTTAATAGATTTATTTTCCTCTCTTCCTTCTCCCCTGAGCCTCTCTTCCTTTATCTCTCTCACCCATTCCTGTCTCACTTTGTGACTTCATGGCAGGTAGGGGCTAGTCTAAGATGTATATAATCTTTGCCAGAAATAGTAGTGAGTTAAGTAGTCACACTTAACTTAAGATCATGGCATCTGGTCCCATCACTTCATGGGAAATAGATGGGGAAACAGTGGAAACAATGAGAGATTTTATTTTTGGCGGCTCCAAAAATCACTGCAGGTGGTGACTGCAGCCATGAAATTAAAATACGCTTGCTCCTTGGAAGAAAAGTTATGACCAACCCAGACAGCACATTAAACAGCAGAGACATTACTTTGCCAACAAAAGCCCGTCTAGTCAAAGCTTTGGTTTTTCCAGTAGTCATGTATGGATGTGAGAGTTGGACTATAAAGAAAGCTGAGCGCCAAGGAATTGATGCTTTTGAACTGTGGTGTTGGAGAAGACTCTTGAGAATAGATCCAACCAGTCCATCCTAAAGGAGATCAGTCCTGGGTGTTCATTGGAAGGACTGATGTTGAAGCTGAAACTCTGGTACTTTGGCCACCTGCTGCGAAGAACTGACTCATTTGAAAAGACCCTGATGCTGGGAAAGATTGAGGGCAGGAGGAGAAGGGGACGACAAAGGATGAGATGGCTGGATGACATCACCGACTCAATGGACATGAATTAGAGTTAACTCCAGGAGTTGGCGATGGACAGGGAGTCCTAGCGTGCTGCAGTCCATGGGGTTGCAAAGAGTCAAACATGACTGAGCAACTGAACTGAACTGACTGAAGTAGTCACATAGCTGTTTGCTCTAGACTAGTATGGCAAATAGTAAGACTAGGTCAGTCCTCAGTCCATTTTCTTATCTAGTGCCTTTTACTCATGGCATAGTACAAGTAACACCTGAAATGTCTAGGGGTCGGGGCTTGTGAGTCTTCATTATGGCTTCACTGTTTGCTACCTGAAATCTTGGGCAAGTCACTTAAAGAGACTGAGTATCTTCTTTAAAATTTGTTATTGTTCAGTTTTTCCCCAGCAGTTTTTTTGGAATTCAAATGAATTAATGTGAACATGGCAAATGAAAAATAGAATTTTTTCCTGAAAAAGAATAAGCAGTCTTGGTTGGATTTTCTGGTTTTTTTTTTTAGATGAACTAATGTCAAAGTCTCTAGAATCAACTCTGTGCAGCTTGTTAGTCTGTTCATAAAAAAGGCAATGAAATATGACGTGAAACATAATTATACAAGTAATCAGGGATGGAAATTGATATTTTAGTGGTAGATTACAGCCTGAAATAAAAAGAAAGGGCCACACAGAATGAAGGGGAAATAAAGGTCAGAATGTTGATCTTAAGGCTTATTTCTAGTTCAACCAGAAATTCTGGAAAGCCAAATTAAGGGAAAGAGAAACCAATAGAAGAAACACCCCCCTCTAGTGGCGAGGAGCCAGGTTCTACACTTGTTTCCTAAGATGGGTGATTGGGGAATGGACAGCTTCTTAGGATGTCTTTAGTTTCTTAAGAAGTACCCTCAAGGGTTCCAGAGTTGAAATTCTTAATGAAGATCATTACTTCCAGTTTTCCTGATCAGGTGGATTGATACATAAATAGTATGTTGGCAGTCTCACGTGGGATCAATTGTCTGAAAAATGTAGAGGCTCCTGTTGTTGGAAGAGATTCACAGTTTTTATGTACTTTTATGTAGGCCATAGAGAATTAGGAGACCACTGTTACTAAATTTCTTATTGATCTGAGATGATATAGTAGGAACCTCTATAAACCCATGTGTAGGCGGATAAAGCCTGTGATAATGGTATAGAGTAGTATTCGTCTGTATTTATACAAAATAATGATTGTGGATTTCCTAAGGGTAACTTTTGATTTGAAATGTTTAGAGGTCATTGGGAGAGCCAGGTGTTTATATCTCAGAAGTGATTTAATTTTTGCTTATAGAAAGGTAGTGAATTTAAATGTATTAAAATAACTTACTACCCATAATTCAGTGGCTTGATAGGGACACCTAATGTGTTCTTGAAGGACATCTCATCTTAAGGGTGTGTTACCGGTGATAATACTTACAGTTGATTATTATTGCATCTACAGATTTCAAGAGCCCATTCAGATTTTTACTGTCTTGAACTTCTGTTTGGGAGGAATTCTTTTAAGAGGCAAAATTTCAAAGAATAAAATGTTTATGGTATTCTGTGTTAGATCTGAGGAAAATTTGAATATCATTCACCTGTGGTATAGAAAATAATGATTATGGCACAAGAAAATAAAGACTGCATCATCAGAGTGCCATTTCTTTATTTTTAATGTCAAACTTTGTGCTCCGAAGGAAAGAAATTTGAAGCTTGCAGTAGAACTAGCTTCTCAATAGTTTAGAATATGTTTGATGATATTTCTTGTGAAGTAAAAATGGAAGAATTCTATAGAAAATGTAAACTCGTACATGGATAAAGTGAGATTATAGGGTTATGAAACTTTAGTGCACAATGGATAGAATATTCTTAGTTTATGATTATACTTCATAAATATATTTGATTTCAGGAAAGAAGAACTAGGTCTGGCAGTAGATCAGGATCCACCTATTGGGGGAAAACCAGAAAATAGGAGGAAGAAGTTATTAATGGTTCATTCTTAGCCAGAAGAATTCATATGGAATAATTAAGGTCAGCTAGAGAAAGAATTATGATTATGTTAAGTGAGTTCACAGATATTTTTGAAGGCAAATCAGTTAGAACTGATTTGTTAATGTATATGGGGCAATAAACCAATTAGATGGTCTCTTTTCTAAATTAGTATGACAGTAGTAGAAGATATTTGGAGGGAAGAGAAATGGCTGATAAGACTAGTAGTAATTAGACCTTCTTCATTAAATCCTAGCACTAAAGAAGTTCTCTGTACTTTAGTAATAGCTTAATTCTATAAATAAAATTTAATATTAAAAATTGATACAAGGTTTGCATTGCTAAAATTAGGCAGTACTGATTTGTGTAAAGGGTTGCAGCAAATGGGCTTGAATAAAGAACCCAAACTTCAAACCTCATTTGAAATTCCAGATAAAGTTTAAGAATATTAATTCATATTTGTAAAGGATTTTATAGTAGTCTTAATATTTTCACATGTATGATCTCATTTATTCTTATCAGAACTCTGGGGGATAGTAGCCCAGGTTTGATTATCCCGTTTTTACAAATAAGGTGGAGGCTCAGAGAGGCTAACCTGCTTACTAAAGAGCAAATAGGGACTAAATGACAAGAGTGGAACTTAAGATGTGTACCTTTTTCAGGGACCACAAGTTCAACCCACTGCATTCAACGTATGTCATTTAATTCTATGTGTTCCTTTCGGATTGAAGAAATAATCTTGTCTGAAGGCGGGCAAATGGGCTAGGGAATTTTTAGCTAGTATGTATAGAGGCACATTTAAAATACATATGTTTGGTGCTAAATGCTTAGTTACTAGAATTGAACTAATTAACCCAAGAATCCCACCAAATCATTACACTAGGGTTTGCATTTGCAGAACTATGAAAAAGGAACTAAATTAAAGTAACATCTGACTATTCATGATTAACAAGAATTCAGCTTTTTTGTTTCATGTTCAATTGGACTAAAAGGTGTGTGTGAATGAATATAAGAGATATTCTTTGGTACTGGGATAGATTTCTTACATCTCATGGGTCATTTGGGTTGTATAAATCCAGGTCCATGTATGTAGATTCTTTAAGGAAAGGGACTTGTGTCTTGTTCACAATTAGAACCCCACTGTTGTTCCTGATACATAAATGTGCTCAAAGAATTTGCTAAATGAATTAAACAACTTTTTATGACACCCAAATCAGGCAGCCACAAGTCCCATACCGTTTCACTTTGTGGAGATCCCTGAGTAACAGTAAGATTGTGGGAGAGTCTTCACTGACTGCAAGAGATTCCATTGTGAGTCTATTTACTTTTGACAGAGCCTATCGCCTTTTCTTCTCTGTTAATCTTTACTCTGGGCCAAAAGACTGTTGTCAGTGCCTTGTTCACATTAAAGAATAATCAGTGAGATTGCTTCCGCTTATCAGTTCATGCCTCACTTGCATGGAGCTCAGGTACCACTGGAGGCATTCTGGTGGGCTAATCCAGCCAGCTCTTCAGGTCATTAGTGCTACACATTAAGCTCTGGGGAGAGGGCAGGCTTTTGTCTTTCACTAGTGTGCAGAGTTCAGACTCTGATATAGCTTTCAGTGTTAACAGGTAGAAGTTGGGTGACTCAGATGATGTGCCAGACTTCCCATGTGTTGTTGAAAATACTGTTTCCAGCCAGCCTTTTAGAAGCTAAGAACTATCATCATCCCTGTTTTACAGAAGCACAAAGAAGTTAAGTACTTGACCAAGTCACACCAAGATATGAGCCCAGGTAGTCTTGCTTCAGAGCCTACGTTCTTATCCGTGCCCATTGCCAGCCTCATGTTCATTCATTTGTAAGTAACCTGTTCTTTCTTTCTGAAAGCTTATATTTTTCTTTCTTATTCTTAAACTTCAGAAATTTCATGAGGATATGCCTAAATGTACACCTTTTTTCATTTATCCTGCTGGCACTCAGTGAGTGCTTCTGATCTAACAGCTCAGGTCTTCTCCTGAGGGTAGTTTTCTTGTATTGTGTTTTCATCATTACTTTCTCCAGTATGGTCTTTGGTCTGCCTCTGGAACTTCTTTTATTTACAATTACGCTTTCTAGAATGGCCCTCTAGTTCTTTTTTTTTTTTTTTCATTTAGGGATTCCATTTCTTTTTATTATTTCCCTGGACAGTGTGTTAAACTTTCACTTGCTTTTCCAGATAACAGATTCGTTCTTCAGAAAGGTCTCTTCTACTTTTTACTTCCTCAATTAAAATTTAAGTCATGTTTGAAGAATTTCCCATATTTTGTTCTGTTTATGTTTTGCATTCAGTATCTTGTAAAAATACCGTAACCACGCAAACCTGATTTATTTTAGAAATGTGAAGCTGTTTCAATGTGAGGAAATAGTAACGTAATATATCACATTGGTAAATCAACGGAGAAAACCATAAGGTCATTTCCACAGATGTTGTAAAGGTATTTGATAATCAGTACCCATTCTTGATTTTAAAAAGAGAAATAAAAAACAGCTCTAAGTAATCCAGGAAATGAAGGATACTTTCTCAATAACCATTGTCATACTTAACATTGAAATACTTACTAAACATTGCCGAAATGTATCCCTCTGAAATGTGGATCTAGTGTTTTATATAAAAAAGGGTATCTTGGTGTACTGCTTAGCCTAAAGCAAGTTACTGTAACAAACACTAACATTTTAGCAGCTCAATACAATAGAAATTTATTTCTCTGTCATGCAATAGTCACTGTGGATGTTTCTGATTGCTAGACAGTTGTTCTCTCTCAGGTGATTCAGAAACTCAGGTTCCTTGCATCATGTGGCTCTCCCTTTCCCTCCAGCTTTGTTTCCAACTGGTAGAAAAACAAAGAGTAGAAAATACGCACCGTCTTCTCAGTTTCTTTGGCCTCAATATGACACGTACGTCTGTTCATATCCCTTATTCTGTTGACCAGACAAATGACCTCACCTGTCTGTAAGGTGTGTGTGTGTGTGTGTGGTGGGGGAGGAGAATGGAAAATAGTATCTTGGGCATCCACAGGTAGGGAAATAAGTAGGTGTTCTCATTTGTAAAGTTGGCAGGACTAGAAATTAGGACCATCTGAATGGAGAATACTGTGGTAATGTCTATGAAACTAAAAATGTACATATCCTTTGACCTTAAAATTCCACTTCTGCAGATATGGTCACAAATGTGTGCATATTTACATTTTAAGGATATATGTAGCATTACTATACCAGAAAGAGGTTGGAAATATTCTGAATGTCCATCAAAGTGTACTGGATGAATAAGGTATTGTATATAAGTAAAATGGAACACTCTGCAGCCACTAAGAGGAACAAGGCAATGATATGTGTACTGCCTGGGGGACAGAAGCAAGGTACAAAACTGTGTGCATTACTACCATTTATTTAAAAAGAGAAATATATACACACATGCTCATATAGTCATAGACTACTCATGGAACGATCACAAGAAACTGGTAAAAGTGGTTGCTTCCATTTAAAAGTGTAAGGTAATGGAGGGTAGAAGGGAGAAGGCTTTTGCTGTGTACTCTTTTTGTGGTATGCTCCTCTTAAAATATAAAAGTCAGTTGTAGAAGTATAGTGAATAACATGGAAAGATGGTTGTAATATATTGTTGCCTGAAAAGCTGCTTACCGAAAAGAATGTAAAATGTTATTATTTTTATAAATAAATAAAATTTAAATGGCATATACCAAAATGTAGTGATTTGTAGTTTTTTGCTTATCTGTATTCTGTATTTTTTCATAATGAACATATATCACCTTTGTAATTTAAAAAAATTGTAAAACTAAAATAAACACCATGAAAACTTTTCCTAGGAGTCCCAGTTAACCCTGCCATGAAATCTTCCTCCATTTTTCCTGTTAAGATTAATGAGTACTTCTTTTTTGCTTTCATGTTACATTTTTCATACATTTATCACAGCCTGAATTGCAGTATCATGTACACATTTGGCTCACCTTTTCTGTATATTCTTTAAGGGTCTGGATCATACCAAATTCATCAAGGTATCCCTGTCAATGCAAAGAAGAGTGTCTTTCTCCTAACAGGTGTGCATTAAGTATCGATTTGGTGTGTAAAGCAGGGGGCACAATCAGTACAGTGGTTGTAAATTTTGTTCTTGCATGATGTAGCCTGTATTTAACACTGTATCATTCACTGACTCTTTAGTAATGCCAGTGGCTTACTGGGTGGAGTGCAAAGTACGTAGGTCAAAGGTTTCCTTTCTAAAATGATAGCGATTACCTTCAGTGATTGCTGTCTCTGCGTCTTAAATTGATGTGAGTACATTATGGAAATTTATGTAGTTAAAAAGGACTAAGTTAAATAAATGTAAGAACAGTCAAACTGATGACATGGGCCCTGCTCTGATACAGGTGAGACTCTCCTATCTGCTTGGTATTTTCATTTTAGAGCAGTTTCATCCTACTTTTCATGCTATTTTACTTTCCCCATTTCTATCCTTTTGCTGCAATCCCTCCTTGTATGCATTGCTGTATTTTTGATGTGGTCATTATGGGTTAGTTATGAGTGAATGAAAAGAAATGCAAATCGAAGAACTGGGAGCAGATAACATTACTTGGGCAGCAGTAACTTTTCTTTTTTTTTTAATGGAAAGTTGTTTGAAAAGAGATTTGATGATTCTTTGCAGTTCTCAGTTTTATTGTCACAGTGACCTTATCCTCCCTGTTTCCTATTTTCTAGTCATAGAAGTTTACTTATTATACTCCATAGTTTTCTTCTAGAGCCTTTCCTCAAACCTTTTCTTCTTGGGAGGTCCTGTTGTGTGTATTCACTGATCCATGCATTACCTTCCCATAAAGAGCCAAGTCAGTTGCTGCCTCTTCAGAGAAGTTGTTGTAGACCCTCCCAATCAGTCTTTACTCATCCTACCAGTAAATTGTTATAACTCCATTAGAACACTAATCAGAATTAATTAATGTGTTCATTGTGTATACATTCATTGAATGTCTGCTCTGCATATGTTGTTCTGGGAGCTAGGATGGGAGACTACTGCAGCAGACTGTCCTCAAGCTTACAGCATAATGGAGGAGGCAGATAAACAGAGGACTTTGAGTACAGCATTAGAAGAGCAACCAGTGTGTGCAGGATTCTGTGGGAGCCCAGACAGGGAGCATCTAACCTAGCAGGGGATGGGGGTTCCAGACAGATTTGAGTTGAACAGCATGTTGTAGGTCATGGAGATAACGAAATGTCTTGCACCTCTGAAGAATGAAAAGTAACTCAGTTAGGCTGAAGTGTGGATGGGGGAAGTGGTAGGAGATGAGACTGGAGAGGCAAGAAGGAATGGAGTCCTGATGGGTCTTTCGTGCCTCTGTTTTGGGGCTTTGTGTGGGGGTTTGCTAGACATTGCTACATTTTTATTTAAAGGATTGATTTATCTGAAATAGTAATAGAGTTGAACACTTTTTGCACTCCATCAAGTCTGCACGCATTATCTTAACCTAATCTTTACAACTGTCTAAGGTAGGTATAGTGGCTTAGAGTGTTTAAGTGAGGCCACTGTAGAATCGTGAGACTATAGTAGTTAAAATGGCTTAGGTTTGAATTTCAGCTCCTCAGTTTACTAGTTTTGGACCTGGAAGTTACACATTTGCCTCAGTGTCTTCATCTGATAACTATAATAATGATACCTACCTCTATCTCATGGGGCTTCCCAGGTGGCTCAGTGGTAAAGAATCTGCCAGTAATGCAGGAGATGTGGGTTGAAGGAGAAGGAAATGTCAACCTACTCCAGTATTCTTGCTTGGAAAGTCCTATGGACAGAGAAGCCTGGTGGGCTACAGTCCCTGGGGCTACATGACATGGTGACTAAGCATGCATGCATGCAAATACATGTAAAGTGCTTAGCTGTAAAGTTGCTAAGTGACTGCATACTCAATAAATGTGTTTCTTGATTATTAAAAACCTTACTTCAGGGACTTCCCTGATGGTCCAGTAGTTAAGACTCTGTGCTCCTAATGTAGGGGCCTGGGTTCAGTCCCCAATCAGGGAATTAGATCCCACATGCCATAACTGAGACCTGGCACAGCCAAATAAATAAGATAAATTGAAAAAGCATTCTCCAAAGTCACATGAGCAGTTAGTGGTGAAGCCCAGGATGAACAAGGCAATCTGATTTCAGAATCTTTATTGTAACTGCTTTTGTGGTTACAGAGAGATGATTAAAGATAGGTTCTAAGCAGTGGAATCAATGAAATATTTCAGTCAACACGGGAAATACCTTTTAGGTTAGGAAATTCTTAAGAGCTCTTTACATTACCCCCACTTTAAGAACTCTTCTTTGCTACCCAGCCTGCATATAGGGACTTATGTGAGAAATGCATCTCTGTAATTTAGGTTAATGACATGAATTCCATATTTATAATGCACGTGAGTAATGAACCTGGAGAATATCCTACAAATATCTCCCTCTAGGAGTTGGTCTACTAGTGCTGACACCTGGGATACCATGTCAAGTCCTGTTACTCTGTTCATCTCCATACTCCCTATATTTTTCCAACTTTAGGACCCAAGTGGGAGTCTTATGTTGGAGGATGTTGTGCAAACCACATGCGTAAAGAAAATAATTTACATTTTTCCTTTCTTAGCTTCTGGAACATCAGTGATTCCATCCTCCCACTTCCATTGGGCAGAAATTGAGGTATTCTCCTTATGTTTCCTCATTTTCTCCAAACCCACCACACATACATAAACTCTCTCCCCCATAAGAGAGAGGGATCCAGCATAGCTACTTTTTTCTGATTCAAGGACCCAAGAATATACAAAGTCTTTGGTAATAAAGGATCACACCAGCACTCTACCTTCTCCATTCCTACTCTTTCCACTCAAAACTGTCTTGTAGCTTTCTTTCCTCTCTTTCTTTGCTCACTGTTGGATCCCTCTGTCTCATGCACAGTGTCTGGTGTGTAGTAGGCATTCAGTAAATAGGTATTGAAAGATGCATTGCGGCTTCAATATCTTAATGATACTTAATTACAGAAAAATGCAAAAATATTGCCTTGCTTTAAATTGTTTTATGAGAGTGGATTGTTCATAGCGAGCAGGCCCCATCTTCACCTCCACTGCCACACTGGAGCTCCCACAACTTCCAGATTTATTCAGTTATCGTGAATATAGCTGAGGTGGTAAAAGAACTGAATGGATGCCCCACAAATTTGGGAGAAGAACTCCAGGTTGAAGGCAGGTCCATCTCATGGGATTGGTTATTTTTCCAGGGTCTTTGGAATTTCATGACTTCACAATGGAAAAGTTTCCACAGATTTAAGTTTCATAAAGGAAATAAATAGATCATAGGAGACACATTACTTACTGTTAGAGAGGGCTGCTGCTGCTGCTAAGTCGCTTCAGTCATGTCTGACTCTGTGCGACCCCATAGACGGCAGCCCACCAGGCTCCTCCACCCACGGGATTTTCCAGGCAAGAGTACTGGAGAGGGTTGCCATTGCCTTCTCCATAGAAAGGGCTAGGAGCAAATAATCTGAGCAAAGTAGAAGATATTCAGAAGTTATCCAGAGCCACCAAGGAAGCTCATAGAAGGCCCAAGTTCATTATTTTAATTTATTTTTTAGGTTTGAAGCCTCCTTGGAATTCACTGGCTTCTACAGACTTCCAATCCAGAGAACAGCAGATCTAATTCTCTTAGTTTACAGTTTTTGAATGTTTTGCATATATCATCCGTTATATTTGAAATTGTAGTAATCTCTCATTCTTTCAACTTCAACCCTCTCATATAACTTTTCTCCCACCAACTCTGATAACCTTTAAAAAATTTTTAATTCATTCAAATTGGTTGACATCACTTGTTTATCAAGGTGCCAAAACCTGCAAAATTATAGCTATGGATATCTGGGGCCTCAGTTCATAATAGATAACCTTCATAATTCTGGTACCTATAAGAACTCAAATTTATGTAGACAGTGTTGCTGACACAGCTCTCATTTCCCTGGGTTCCTCGGAAAACCTTTAGAAACATGAAAAAGAAGCTTAAACTTTAGGACCTTATGCTTGCCTAAAAGTCCATACTCATGTTAATCTTAGGGCCTTGACAATGTACCAGTAGACTCCAGACATGTTCAAAGCAGTGAACCTGGGCCTTCAGGACTTTGATTGGTCCTGATTACAAATGATGTACTGCAGTATGCAGAAACACTCAACCTGTGTCCAAAGATGAAGAACTTATGTCATTATCAGAGCCCATGTATTGTGTGTGTCTGTCTACCACCTGGAGGTTGTCTCCAAGACTTCAAGAGAAAGTGATACTCAGGCTTGAATTTGGTGTCCTTCATACATAAATCTTGTTCACAGCCTGCTTGCTCTGTTTCCAAACCTCCAGAAGAAATTAGAAAAAGAAGACCAATTAAACCCAAAAGAAGTCAATAAAGAACAGAAATCAGAAATAGAAAAATAGAGACAATAGAGAAAATTAGCAAAGCCAAAAGATTGTCCTTTGAAAGTAAAATAAAATTGAGGAACTCTTACCATCACTGATAGGAGAGAAAACAGAAATTACCATAATTAGGAATGAAAGAGGAATAGATCATACTGACATTAAAAGATTAATAAATATTATGCAAACTTTATGCCAATAAATTCAAGAAATGAGATGTTTTCAAATTCCTTTAAAACACAACTTACTAAAGCTAATACAGGATGGAACAGAAAATCTGAATAGCCCTATATTTAAAATTTTGAATTTGTGATAAAAAGCCTTCCTGTGAAGAAAGCTATAGGTCCAGATGGTCTCTCTGGTGAATACTATCAAACAGTAGCAGTAATATGAATGTTAAACAAATCAGAGAATAGAGAAGGAGGGAACGTTTCCTAACTCATTTTATGGGGCAAGCATTACCCAGATACCAAAACCAGAGAAAAATACTTCAAAAGAAGAAAATTGCTGATCAGTATTCCTGAGATCATAGACACTGCAATAGACAATGTTTGTGTCCCTCCAAAATTCATATGTTGAAGTCCTAATCCTTAATATGATGGAGAGGTCAGCAGTCTGCAACCTGGAAGAGGGCACACAATCTGCCGGTGTCTTGATCTTGGACTTCACAGGTTTCAGAACTGTGAGAAATAAATGTTTGTTGCTTAAAGTCACCAGTATATGATATTCTTTTATAGCAGCTGGAACTAAGACAAATAAAAATCCTTAAAGGAATATCATCAGGTTGAATCTAGGACTGTATAAAAAGGTTAATGCATCATGGTCAAGTGGGGTTTAGTCCCTGGAAACAAAATTGCTTAACCCCAAAGTTAATGTGTATCACCTTTTAACATAACAAGGAAGACAACCCATATAATCCTTTCAATAAATACAAAAAGGATATTTCACAAGATTCAGTAATTTTTAATTCAGCAAATCAGGAACTGAAATTTCTTTAACTTGATAGCATCTATAAAACTCCTGTAGCAGCATCACATTTAACACTGAAATATTGAAAGCCCTCCCCCATGATTGAGAACAAAGTATAGATGTCCTTCCTTACTGCTTCTTTTCACTGATAATACTTCACTAGAGCTGCTGGCCATTGCAATGAGGCAAGAAAGAGAAGTGTAAGATATAAAGCCTGCAAAGGGCGTAATTCTGTACATAGAAAATCTAAAGGGATCTGCACAACAACTACTGATACTTAAAAATGAATTTAGAAAGACCACAGAAAAAAGCCAAGTATATTTTTATAGATCAGTTGTAAGCAATTGGAAAATGGGATTAAAAATAAAATTCTTTATCAGATAACACCAAAAATCAAAATACTTAAGTAGATCATCAACACAAATGTAAAACAACTATCAGGTTTCTAGAAGAAAACATACTTGGGTTAGACAGAGATTTCCTGGTGAGCACATAAATAGCATTAAACAGGAAAAAATAGATCTATTGGAACTCAAAACTTTTGCTCATTGAAAGTTACCACAATAAAAAATGAAGAGGGAAGACATCGACCAGGAGAAAATGTTTATAATAAACGTATCTCCTGCAAATCAATAGACAAGTGATCTAATATAAAATCGGCAAAAGACTTGAGCAGGTGGTTCACAAAGAAATGTGTATAAATAGCTAATAAGCACATTAAATTGCTTATTATCATTAATCTTCTGAGAAAATGCTAATTAAAATTACAGTGAGATACTGTTTTATATTCACTATAATGGCTGACTTTAAAAAGATAGACAACTACAACTGTTGGTGAGAATGTAGGAAAACTGCTGATAGTGTATAAAGTCACAATCATTTTGGGAAAAAAATGGCAGTTTTTAAAAAAATTAATCATATATCTGTGTTGTGGCCCAGAAATTCCACTTCTAGGTATTTCTCCAGAAGAAATGAAAACATATGCCCACAAAAGGGCATACCAAAGAACGTTCACAACAACTTTATGCTAGTCCCAAGCTGTAAAGAACCCAGATATCCATCCAGGATAAATTACGGTATAATTCAGATACAAGAATACTGCTCAGCAAGTAAAAAGAATGGACTACTGATACATCCAGCAATAAGAGCAAATCCCTCCAAAGATCATGAGTGAAAGGAGCCAGACACAAAATAACATTGAATTATTCTCTTTATATAAAGTTATAGAGGGGGAAAATTTATGGTGATAGAAATAAGAACAGTAGTTGCCTGGGAGGGTATATGGTAACTTTCTGGAGTGATAGAAATGCTCAATATCTTGACTGGTGTGGTAGTTACATGGATAATACATTTATCAAGACTCATCAAGTTGTACACTTAAGGTTAGGCATTTCATTATACGTATATTTTACCACTATGAAACCCAAATCAATAGTTAAATATATGCCGTTACAGCAGCGAGCAAAATAAACCCCAGAGAGCTCCCCCATGTGCTTTTTCAGTCCAAAGCCCCAGCTGTATGTCCCATCACAGATAATTACTATTTTGAGCTAGTTTAGATTTGGTTTTGCTCTTTCTTAAATTTCTTATAAGTGGAATAACCAGCATTAGCTTTTGGGTCTAGATTGTTTTGCTGAACATATTTTGAAATTCACTCGTATTGTATATATTAGTAAGTTTCCTTTAAATTCCTGGGTAATATTCTATTTTATGACTATCCCACAATTTATCTATTTTTTTGTGTTAGGCATTTGAGTTATTTACAGTTTTGCTGTAAAATAAAGTGGATCTGAATAACATTCCATGATTTTTTTGGTGGTCCTGTTATCCATTTCTCTTGGGTGTATACCTAGGAAAAGGATTACAGGATATGTGCATCATTAACTCTTCCAGATTTTTGCCAAATTTCTCTTCAGAGTGGTTGCATGGATTTGCTTCTCAATGAGCACTGCTTGAGAGCTGCCCATTCCCTTTTCCTTCTACCACCATAAAGTAAAAAACAAGGCAGACTTTTTTAATGGGAAGACCAAAGCTAAGCCTGGAGGAATGTAACAAAACCAACTTGTGTGTGATCTGGTCTCCAGTCCAAGAGAAGCATACAGAGAGCAACAGCGGATCTTTGGATCAATAATTGTGCTTGGTGTCTATGTGTCTGAGTTACAAGCCTGGGAGGAGTGTGGGAGACGGGTGAGAGGTGTAGAAAACCAGTCTCAGGAAAGGGTCAAGAGGTCAGGCTCCCCCAGTGAACCGGTTAGGTCTGCAGCTCCTGAAGGAAACCAGAGGATCTTGGGTAGCAAGGGTAGATTCCTGAACTAGCTGTGTGCTGAATGTTTGGATGATTCAGGTTTCATTTGATGTTTACACCAGCATCAAGATTGCTACTGATTTGCCTTTCTGGGCACAGAGGGTAGGAAGCTCTTCATGTGCCACTCAATCTGGGCTGACTTCAACCTGTAAGTAGAAGTACTTACAGGCAGATGAGGCAGAGCTCATCTGCCTCATTCAAGGATGCCAGTACCCCAAATCCAGTGTCTGATTAAACCTAATCCTGTAGCGTAGTATGTGTATCAGTTTTCTAGTTAGGAAGCTGTCTGAGTGCATGGGGGAAGCTGGGTCTATAAATGTGTGAGCCAGGTAGGTGCTGTTTGCCAAGACAAGTAGGATCATCTGAACTAAGTAGCTGCTGCTGCTAAGTCACTTCAGTCGTGTGCGACTCTGTGCGACCCCATAGACGGAAGCCCACCAGGCTCCCCCGTCCCTGGGATTCTCCAGGCAATAACACTGGAGTGGGTTGCCATTTCCTTCTCCAATGTGTGAAAGTGAAAAGTGAAAGTGAAATCCTAATAACAGCAGTGACAATGAGGCCAAGTGTACAAGTATAACGCCCCACCCCCGCATCCCTTGGCAAATAGGTTACTCACCTTGGTATGTTTCATGGTCAGAAATTTGTTGTTGACGACCTAGATGACAGAGTTCAGCTGATCCTGACTGTACTTCCAACATATGTCTTGAATCCTTTTGCATCTTTCCACTTTTATTGCCTTCAGTTTAGTTGAAGCCACCAAGATATATCAGTCTTTGTTATAATCCAACAACCTCTTTCCTGGTCTCCTCCTATCAAATTCTGCCCCACTGGTAGTCTTTCTATGTAGCATTACTCTTCTGATCATGTTATTCCCTTTATTAAAATCATGTTGAAATTTCGGGAGCATGTGTTTGAAGGTAGATAATGTGAATACTAGAAAATGTGCCACTTTGGGAGGTAGAGGACTCAGGTTCTAATCTTGACACAGCTACTAATTAGCTGTGTGACTTAGCAGTCCTCTCCCTATCCTAGGTCTCAGTTTTTTTCATCTGTAAATTAAAAGATTGGAGCAAACTAGAAAGTTTCTATGGGCCATTGTAAGTCTAACATTCTGTGATACTTTGTGGGACTGATTCAGAGGATTTTTCTTGAGTTCTTGCCTGGGATAGAAAAAAGTAAGACTTTGGGGTGGTATTTCAGTCAGCTTTCCTATTTTTCTTCTCAGAGATGACTGGCATCTTTGAAGTTGTTGGACAGTTCCCTTACACTGAGTATAAATCATTTGAAAATGTTTCAAGAGAATTTTCTCATTTCAACAGGTGTGCCTAGCAGACTGAGAGTTCCCTGTTGTTTCACTTTGCTGATGTAGGCCCTTGTCAAGTTCTCTGTGCTTCACTGCATACTTTATCTTAGAGGTTATGTAGATTCTTAGAAGTCATCCAACCCAGGCCTGTTGGTAGGTGAGTCCTTAAGTCGCATGAAGTGCTGCTGACATTTTGTAGGATTCTGACTGAGTGGTGGACACAGACATATCCATTTGTCTAGTTATGTTTTTAAAATGTAAATCTCATGACATAGAACTATAAACACATATTGCACAAATGTCAGTTTCCTGGTTTTGATATTAAACTGTAATTATGTAAGATACAACCACTAGGGGAAACTGGGTGATGGGTACGCTATACTTCTCTGTTCTATCTTTGTAACATCCTATGAATATTTAATTATTTCAAAATTAAAAAATAAGTATTTATGAGGTGGTTAATAGGACTCTGTAGGACTAATTTCCTTATATAATGTCTTCCATAATTGTCCGAGTTGGTTCTTTTTTTCCCTAAAGCAAAATGCAGATTTCCTAAAGGAAAATGTAAGTGTAGATTATCTGACAATGCAATGATTTTCATAATTTTGACCACAAAGTCTATTTCCAAGGAATTTTCAGTTGAAGGCTCAACCCACACATTCAGTGCCTTGTGCGTTTATGTTGTGTTTGACCAACACCAAGGCCATGCTTAGTAATAGCACTGAGTGTGCTGGTCTCCCTGGCTTCTTGGATTCCATGCCAGGTCCTTATCCTCTCCACCTAGGCTCAGCCCTCTGTAGCTCTGGGGACAGAGAGTTGTAGAGTACAGCGCTGTACCCAGGGGGTCAGTGTCCCTCCCACGTCTCTGAGGAAAGGATCCCCAAATGACCACTGGGCACATCTCACCCTACATGCTCCAGTAATCGTTTGGGGACTCAGTCAATTTAGACTCCATTTTTCTCTTATATCAGCTGAGGGATGTCCAGGGATGAGAGGAAGGTGCTGAAGAGAAGAGGAAAGATTAATGATCCCTCAAAGATGTTCATGTCCTCATCCCCAGAACCCATGAATATGTTAGGTTATGTGGCAAAGGGGAATTAAAGTTGTAGATGGAATTCAGGTTACTAATCAGCTCATCTTGAAAAAGAAGGGTTATCCTGCACTATTCTGATTGGCCCAGTGCAGTCACAGTTGTCCTTAAAAGTGGAGGAGGGAGGAAAAAGAGGGTAGTCAGGGAAAGAGATAACATTGATGGAAGCAGGATCAAAGAGGTACTATGTTGCTGACTTTGAAGATGGAGGAGGAATCCATGAGTTGGTGAATGTGGGAGACTTCTAGAAGGTGGAAAAAGCCAGTAAACAAATTCTCTCCAAAACTTTCAGAAGAGACTGCACCTTGAATTCAATCCAGTGAGACCCATGTCAGAATGTCTGACCCATACTGCTCTACCATAATAGATCTGTGTTGTTTTAAATCGTTGACTTTGCAGTAATCTGTTACATCACAACAGAATACCAATACAATAGAAAATGAATATGCTCTTTCAGGATACAAGGTCTCAGAATAAGAATTGATTGAAGGATGCCTGGGCTTAGGGTCGTAGCATAGAGATGAGACTTGGATGGGGAAAGTGTTTGTGAGAACAGTGGGTTTTTATTAGGCTGGGTAACAGAAAAAAAGGAAAGAGCCCCAGGCTAGGAATCAGGGTACCCAGATTTTAGTATTTTGCTATCTGAGTTGTTTGACACAAATATCCTGGGCCTCAGTATTCCCTTATGTAAGATGAGGGGCTGAGAGTCTCAGGATTGCTTCCCAGATTCAAATAAAAATTACACAATTTGGTGAAGGACCTTAGTGAGCTCTCTAGGAGTAACCCAACTGTGGTTATAACATTTCAGCTCATTGCATCACTAAGTCAGGGTCCCTGGACACAGCTCAGTGCAGTGCGTGTAAATGACAGTGGATTATGGTGTCCCCCTTAGTGGAATAACTTTGCTCACTTCTGAGTGTTTATCATGTTACTTCAACATAGAAATGGTGACCTTGGCACACACAAATCTCCTCATGATTGAAATGTTTGTATTTACAGAGTTGTATGTATGCGATGCTTCTTATGGGGGATGTTCAAAGTCTTTGCAAACTGCCATCCCTTATTCCTTTTAGGGTCAGCAGGGAGTAGCCATTTTGGAATTGATCAAATAGAGAATCACAAGGTATTGATCCCTAGATCTGTCTTAATTCTTAAGCATTAAGTATTCCAAAATCCTGAATTCAGTAAAAATGTCTTTGCATTCTGTTTGATTTTGTACACTTTTCAGTTTCTCACAAACCTTTTACTGACAGAGCATCGTAGCATCTGCCAGTGATAGGGCAACCAGAGGGTTTGGCAGCTTGTGGGTGGGAGTTTCAGGGTTTGGGGACTTGGCGGCAGTTAGATTGGGCTGTTGGTGTGGGAGGATGGAACTGTGTATTGATGATGGTCTTGGCTTTTTCTAAATCACAATTGCATCATATGAGATAGCTGAATTTATGTTGAGCTTTACAAAAGCCTCCTGGGAAAAGGGCAAAACTGGTTTTAGTGCGTAAGAAATTTATTTATGGCAGTTATGGTACCAAACTGAGACTGGAGACTGCTGAGAATCTGGACCACTTTCTGGTAGAGAGAAAAAAAAAAAAACTATTTTACTTTTTAAAGTAGGAATCATATAGTGGAAGCACTTTGTAGTTACAGTGATTTTTGAAAGTCTATCCTTTCCATAGGGTGACAGGCTGGTTATTCTTGTCACATTAATTCAGATAAAGATGGCTTCTGGGAAGAAATATGGGGGGTGGGGGTGGGAAGAGAGTGGAAATAAAATGGCCAGCTCCCAGGGAGGTAGCTTGAGGATGTCAAAGTACGGTTAGCCAGGTTTCTTATGACTCATCTGCACAGCAGAGCTGCATGACTGGTCCTCCTGGAAACACAGGGTCATAGCTTTCTGTAGTATTAAAATGACTCACAGAGAAGGGGGCTG
Source organism: Moschus berezovskii (assembly GCF_049115385.1). Taxonomy (NCBI): domain Eukaryota; kingdom Metazoa; phylum Chordata; class Mammalia; order Artiodactyla; family Moschidae; genus Moschus; species Moschus berezovskii. Next base: position 72,224,277 of record NC_142466.1, on the reverse strand, counting down.
AAGGTCCCATCTCAGGTTTATCTGATGTGTAAAAATATGACTTATGTCTTTAATTTGACTTGATTTTTTTTTTTTTTTTTTTACTTCTGGTGCCCTGATTGAATGCCATGGGAGGCAAATTGTGTTGAGTGATTTTTTTTTTTTTTAAACAAGAAGATTGAAAAACTAATGTTAGGTACTGGAGTCCCTCAGTCATCATGCATATTGTGTTCTCAAATGGTAAGGATCTGACAGTTCTTCCAGTACAGCTTGAGGTAAGATGATCTACTTATCAACAATACAGGTGGGATGTATTAAGCACTTTACCTGTTTTCATCAGTTCTTTCTACTAAACTCTGTAGAAATCTTTTTTACCCTTCCATAGCACCTTAGGTAAGTATCAAAACATTCTGATAATTTTTGATGCATAAACTTAGTTCAGTACAGTTTAGAACTGTAGTATCATGTCCAATTTAAAACTTTCCCCCAGCCATTGCTTAAGGGACCCAAAAAGTGGGCTGGAAGTGGGATTGGAGAAAGAGAGAGGTAGGGAAGGCAAAGGGCAGAGAGAGAGAGTTTCTAAGAAAAGAGAGAGAGTTTCTTCTCTTTTTCTCTCTGTCATGTGGACCATCTAGGATTAGGGCAAGTGGTTTTGGATAGAGGTAACAATAGTCTGGCCACCTCATGCGATGAGTTGACTCACTGGAAAAGACTCTGATGCTGGGAAAGGTTGGGGGCGGGAGGAGAAGGGGACGACGGAGAATGAGATGGCTGGATGGCATCACCGACTCTGTGGACATGAGTTTGAGTGAACTCCGGAAGTTGGTGATGGACAGGGAGGCCTGGCGTGCTGTGATTCATGGGGTCGCGGAGAGTCGGACACGACTGAGCGACTGAACTGAACTGAACTGAACAATAGTCCTGTATACTTGACTCCCTGCCAGTTGTGGGAAGGTGTGTATGCTCACTCTGCTCCCTTTGGTCTTATCACTTCTGGCAACTTCTGCTGATGTAACAGTCTCTACGTGATGGTTTCTTGTTTAGGCCAGCCTGGTCCACTCTGTCAGCGAGGACTTCCTTAGAGAGTCTAGCCTTCCTGGAGACCCGGTCCTCTCTCTGGTAGTGTGCTCAGTCACTCGGTGTTTTTGATTTTTTGCAACCCCATGGATGGTAGCCCGCCAGGGTCCTCTGTCCCTGGGTCTCAAGAAGACTGGAGCAGGTTGCCATTTCCTACTCCACAGCTCCCTGGTAGAGTGTCAAGTCATTTGTTCTGGTTAGTCCTTTTAGTCTCTTTGTCTCTTATCTGTTCTGTAGTTCTTCTGTGGACCGATGGAAACCACCGGGCTTTTCTTCCATACATTCTGTCGTGAAACTGTGGTGGAGGTTCCACAGGTCCTTTCTTCCCAGGATTGCTACTCCACTTCTCTGTGCTGTTACAGCGCTACTCCAGGAAGCCTTTTGCCTTCATAAACCTACAGTGAGAAACGAGTGCAAGTCTGTGTTTAATTACACACACCCATCTTCAGGCGAAGTCCTCCCCAAAACTCTCTCATCAGGCTTCCCTCTGCTCTACTCATGGCACAGTGAGATGCCAGCCATCTCCCTTTCTGCAAGATACTCTCCACTCTGCTTGGAGTTCTCTTGCAGCAGCACACGCCCCTCCCTCTGACAAACTTAGTGTTGTGAAATAGGGAAAAGACAGTTTCCTCACTGAGTACTGTCCTCTCTGCAAGGCTGGGACCTCTGATCACTCCTCTCCTTGCCCAGGCTTCTTACAGGAGCTGGGAAGAATGTGAGGGTTGGTGGATGGCTCTCAGTTGTAGTGTGGGTTTTGTCTATTAGGAAGCCTCGAGGAAAGGTTTCTGCCCCTTTCAATACGGAGAGTCAGTGCCTGTAGATTTCATCTGTAGATGCGTGTCGGTTCTGGGCCACAGGAAAAGTTCCACTCAATATCCTGGAATACTAATGCCTAGTTTTATGTAAATACAGGATTGTATTTTCCTGTCAGTCAGTGCCTTTCAGTGTTATGTGATGGTATGATGGGGATTTTGGTTTGTTTTTGTTTTTATATCTGTCAATTCATATTACTAGAAAAGTCATAGAAAATAATGGTTTCTTTAAAATGAAAGGCTCTATTTACTTCAGTAGTGACTTGTTTCCCAGGAAGTGCTTGGTTTCCCTGGCAAGCTGCCACAAATACAGTAGGACTTTGTATTTACGTTGTTTATTATAATAGGGATTTATTCTGTAGGTCAAATCACGGTCTTCACGATGTGTTCTACGTAATAAAAGGCCCAGGGAGGCAGTAGAGTGTGTGTTGGAATCAAATCAACTTGGCTGGAATCAGCAGCTTTGTGAGGCTGGTGAGTCACTTAACATCTCCCTCACAGGCAAAATAAAAATACTACTACCCACCCACGTAAGAGGTTATGAGGTCTCAGTTGAATTATGTATGTAAAGTATGTAAAGCACTTATGATTGCCTGGATTGTAGGAAGCATATAACGAAGTTAGCTACTTTCATTATCCTTGTGGTATAGATAATGCCATATTATCTTTATGTGATTCCACTGTAATTTGAATAAAAACATATCACCTTGTGCTGAGGGGGCCAAGAGTGGGAATTCTGTTAAATATAAGGAAGTTTAACATATATCATGTCAATAGGAAGCGGAGTCAAGTTCAGAAGAATCAACAGCAAAGGTTAGGGACTTCATAACCTATGGGGAGATACGACTTCAGGGAATAAGGGCAAAGAGTGTGGAGAACTCAAGTTTAGGTGTACCACAGCAACAATAAAGCTTGGTAGTTACAGATTTGAAAGATATAGTCCAGAACACATTTTAACGGAGGTGAGCGACCTGGCACTGTGGGTTGGAACAGACCAGCTTGGTGTATGAGAAAAGGTAATTCCCTATGGCAGTTTTTCTGTTTGCTAGAGAAATCCCTTAAATATTTTCCCCTATGATCATATTATCAAGTCCCATTCGTCTGTTAATTTGTTTTCTACTAACTCTGGTAGGAGTGAAGTAGAATTGAGCATTAAAAAAATTGTTACTAAGTGGATAGGCAAAAAACATCTCAAATTTCTACTTTGTAATCATAAGTGGAGTTGAACATATAACCTCTTATATGTTAGTCTTCTGCATTTCTGCTTTTGTGAATTAAATGTCCATGCCATTTATGATCTGTGTATTGAAATTTTAGGGTTTTTCTTATTAATCTATAATTTTCTTATCATCTCTTGATATACTGACGTGTCAGTCATATTTGCTACAGGTAACATTTTTTATTTTGCTATGAATATTTTCTCCACTTGTATTTATCTTTTAATTTTTAAAAACTTTTTATTAAGGTAAATTTCAAATATATATTAAAAAAACAGACTATAATGACCCCCCTTATGTATCCATCTCCCAGCTTCAATACTTGTCAATTTCTGCCATTTTTGCTTATCTGACTCCACCTACTTCCCATTTACTTCCACCCACTCCTCTCCACTTGAGGTTGTTGTTGTTGTTTTATAGTTTTAAATTTCTAGGTATAGTTTACACACATATGCACAGATCTTATCTGTAAAATTTGCATGAATGAACACACGAGTAAAACACTGACAGGGCTAAGAATCACACCCCACCCAGAGACTCTGAGGGAAAAGGGATAACCCCCACTGCTTACACCCACAGACAGAACAGACAGAGCCAAACAGGTGTCACGTATCCTAAGTCTCAGAGCCTTTGAGCCAGTGCTGCATAAAGTCACACTGGACCCAAGGAAGCAGAAGATCAAGACTTGGATTTGTCTTGGCTGGAATATGGCCTGCGTCAAGGAACAGGTTCTTAAGTAAACCGGATTTTGACTAGAGGCCTTGGACTGAGAAGAGGCCATCTTCTGCTCTTCCATCACCTGTAGGTTCATTTCCTTCTTCTTTCACTGTCTCTGAAAAGAAGATCCGTTTGGGAGAATGTCAGTATGGGGGTAGTGTGTGGGGTCAGTTTGCATTTTTAGGTTATATGGAATCAGCAAAATGAAAAACCAGCCAATGGAATGGAAGAACATATTTGCAAACCATATATCTGATAAGGGGTCAATGACCCAGTGTATAAGGAACTCTATAATTCAATAGCAAAAACCAAATAACCTGATTAGAATATGGTTCTATCGCAGTGCTATATGATGTATCCTTATTAGTTATTTATTTTATATATGAAAGTAAAAGTGAAAGTGCAAGTCACATCTGACTCTTTGAGACCCCATGGACTATACAGTCCATGGAATTCTCCAGGCCAGAATACTGGAGTGGGTAGCCTTTCCCTCCTTCAGGGTATTTTTCCTACCCAGGGATCGAACCCAGGTCTCCCGCATTGCCAGTGGATTCTTTACCAGCTGAGCCACAAGGGGAGCCCAAGAATACTAGAGTGGGTAGCCTATCCCTTCTCCTGCGGATCTTCCCTACCTAGGAATCAAACCAGGGTCTCCTGCATTGTAGGTGGATTCTTTACCAACTGAGCTATCAGGGAAGCCCATTTTTATATATAGTAGTGAATATATGTCAATCCCAGTCTCCCAGTTTATCCCCTTCCCCTTCTCCCTTGGTAACTGTAAGTTTGTGGGAAAGATAATCCTTTGTAGGAAATGAGGAAAAATCCTTTGTAGGTGAGGAAAAAGCAGAAGGTGCCCTCTTCCAGAGTCCAAGTCCACTAGTCAAAATCCAGTTTACTTAAGAACCTGTTTCTTGGCCCTTTCCATGGAAGGAAATGGCCCATACATATGTGAAAAGATGCTCAATATAACTAGTTATCTGGACAATACAAATCAAAAGCACAATGAGATATCTTCTTACACCTGTTAGGATGTATTAAGATAATAAGTATGTGTTAGGATAAGTTAAAAGATAGCAAGTGTTTACAAGAATGTAGGGGAAAGGGATCCCTTTTTTCAACCAATTTTTATTGGAGTATAGTTGATTTACAATGTTGTGTTAGTTTCTGCTGTACAGCAAAGTGAATCAATCCTGAATATTCACTGGAAGGACTGATGCTGAAGCTCTAATACTTTGGCCACCTTGATGCGAAGAGCCACCTCATTAGAAAAGACCCTGATATGCTGGGAAAGACTGAAAGCAGGGGGAGAAGGGGATGACAGAGGATGAGATGATCGGATGGCATCACCGACTCAATGGATCTGAGTTTGAGCAAGCTCTGAGAGATGGTGAAGGACAGGGAAACCCGGCGTGCTGCAGTCCATGAGGTCACAAAAAGTCAGCCATGACTGAGCTACTGAACAACAACAAAGTGAATCAGTTATACATATACCCACTCTTTCTAGATTTTTCCCCATATAGATCATTTTAGAATATTGAGATCCCGGTGCTATACAATAGATCCTTATTAGTTATCTGTTTTATATATAGCAGTGTGTATATGTCAATCCCAGTCTCCCAATTTATCCCTCTCCCCTTCTCCCTTGGTAACTGTAGGTTTGTGGGAAAGGTAATCCTTGTACATTGTTGGTAGAAATATAAATTGGTACAGTCACTATGTAAAACAATGTAAAATTTCCTCAAAAAATTAAAAATAGAACTACGATATGGTTCACAATTCCACTTAGATGTATAACCAAAGGGAATGAAATTAGTATCTCTAAGAGATATCTACACTCTCATGTTCTTTGCAGCATTATTCACAAGAGCAAAGTTATGGAAACAATCAAATGCTTGTTGATTGATGAATGGATTAAGAAGATGTGATATATATATATATGTGTGTGTATATATATATATGTATATATATAGCTTCCCTGGTGTGTCAGTTGATAAAGAATTCACCTGCAATACAGAAGATGCAGATTCAAAATCTGGATCAAGAAGATCCCCTGGAGAAGGGCGTGGCAACCCACTCTGATATTCTTGCCTGGAGAATATCATGGACTAAAGAGCCTGGCAGGCTACAGTCCCTGCGGTCGCAGAGTCAGACATGACTGAAGCATCTGAGCACGCACAATGGAATATTATTCAGTCTTAAGAAAGAAGGAAATTCTGTCATTTACAACAACATAGATGAAACTGGAGGATATTATGCTAAGTGAAATAAACCAGACACAGAAAGACAAATCTTGCATGGTCTCACTTAAATAAGGAGTCAAAAAAACAAAAAGCCAACAACAAACACAAAAAGCTGAACTTATACTAATGGGGAATAGTATGGTGGTTACCAGAAGCTAAAGGGTGAGGGAGATTTAAAAAAAAAAAAAGAAAGTAAAATTGTTCTTGCCAAAGGCTATGGAGAGGGAGGCATGGGCAGTTATCGTATAATGTTGTAGGGCAGTTAAGGAGTTTTAAGATGAAAAGAGTTTGGGAGATAGATGATGGTAATGGCTGTATAACAGTTATGAGTTATCTAATACCACTGAAACTCTATACTTAAAAGTAGTTAAGATAATAAACTTTGTTGTGTATATATATATATATATATATATTTTACTACAATAAAAAATTGAAAAAAATGTGTTGAAACATAAAAAACGCGCACCTATGTTCCCAGGTGGCTCAGTGGTAAAGAATCTGGTATTTTTGTCGGGAAAAATTCCATGGACGGAGGAACCTCGTGGGCTACAGTCCATGGGTTCACAAAGAGTTAGACATGACTGAGCATGCACGCATGCATGCATGCATGTTCAGACATTGCAGAGATTAAACAGATAACAGGAAGACATTATGGTGAAAAAATAGTTGGTGGTTCTTCAAAAAGTTAAACGTAGAGTTACCTACCATATGAGCTTGCAATTCCACTCCCAGGTGTATACCAGAAATAATTAAAACAGGGACTCAGGACTTCCCAGAGTTCCTGCTCCTGATGCAGAGGTCCCGGTCAAATCTCTGGTCAGGGAACTAGATCCTGCATGCCACAACTAAAGATCCTGCATGCTGCAACAAAGATCGAAGATCCTGTGTGCTACAACTAAGACCCAGCATGGCCAAATAAATAAATTTATTAAAAAAATAAAAAACCTAGGGACTCAAATAGTTATATGTACACCAATGTACAGCAATATTATTCACAGTAGCCAAAAGGTGGAAACAACCCAGATGTCCATCAACAGATGAATAAATAAAAATTGAAATGTCTATAATGTGGAATATTATTCAGCTATAAAATGAATGACATTCTGACACATACTCTTAACATGGATGAACCTTGAAAACAGCATGCTCAATGAAATAAGCCAGACAAAAAAGTAAATATTATACGATTTCACATATATATAAGCTAGATAGAATAAGCAAATTCATAGAGCCCAAAGTATCAAATAGAGGTTACCAGGGACTGCAGTGAGAGAAGAAAAGGGCACTTGTTGCTTAATGAGTAGAGTTTCTATTTGAGATAATGAGAAAGTTCTGGAAACAGTGGTGATATTTACATAACATTGTGAATGTATTCAATTCCACTGACTTGTACACTTGAAAATGATTAAAATGGTAAATTTTATGTTATTTGTATTTTGCCATGCTGAAGTTTTTTAAAAAAGAAAAAAGATGTAACAATCCATTACTTTAAAGACTCTCTCATGATTTTCAAGGTGACTTTCATGACTTTTTCCCAATGTACATTTTTTACTTATAATAATATTTTCCTCTGGGCATTATAATGTTCATTCTTTGCATATAACCTTGTTATCCATCTGACATTTATTTATGAGATACAGATACAAATTTATCACACCATTATTTATTGTGTATTATTTCTTTTCTAGACTGATTAATGGTCTTTATTATATATTAAATTTATACATAATAAGCCCTGTTTATGTGTAAATTCTGTTATTGATTTCAAGACTATCAAAGGGACTTTTGCCTTATTGTGCTTTTGAGTATGGAAATGTGCATACTGAGCTTCTGGTTGTATATTTACCTAAGACGTCTCTTTTGGGGATCATGGTTATCCCATGCTGGCATAATCTTAGTGTTTTTAGATGTTTTTATCAAGTGATGCTCTAGCTCACTCAAATTTATTTATTAGTCTTTTTGCATATGGCAAAAACAGCATCAGTAGTGTTGAAAAGAAGCAATACATACCATCTTCAGTTTCATTAGCAGGGAGAGATGAATTAAAAAAGAAAATCTGTTTCTATACCATTTGTAGAACCATTAGTTGTTGTTATGTCATTTTTGTTCTTATAAGTAATGCCCTTCTACACTATGCTTCCAATGGGCTGGTGGCTGTTAATTCAGCAAATTTAATTTTCCAAGTGAGAAAAGTCGCTACCACATCAATCTCTTGAATATAATGCCTAGTGGTGAATATAATTCTTCCATTATCAGCCTCATTCATCACACTAAGGAAAGTGGTCAGAACTATGAGCTTGAACATGGCAAAGACTGGTAAAGATTCCTCTAGCTTAATATCACTAATCGATTTTATTTCTTCACTTTAATAGTGGTATGTCTTATCTACATATAGGACTACATTTAGAGGGTGTATATTTTCAATATTAAGCCACTTCACATCTTTTTAGAATACTTTAATTGAAATTCATTGATTATTCATTTGAAATGTTGATCTTTGGGCTGCTTGCTCAATGATACTGCATCTGAATTTAGTAACTGTTAGATCTTGCTGGGGGGTTCAGGCTCCAAGAGTGGGGAGCTCTAATACTATCATGTCTTTTTTGGGATTTGACCATCCTAGACAGTTTCTCCTTCCGTGTAGATTCATGCTCTCTTACATCTAAGGGATCCAAAGAAACGTCGTTCCATTATTGTTTGTTTGTTAAAAATTTCTGAGCTTCCTTATGTTCCTGATGTGTACTGATTTTTCTGAGCTTGACCAACTGACCAAAGCATTCTACCTCCTCTTTCATTCCAGTGAAAAAAAACATAATTCCAGACAGAAGCAGGCATTCTAGCCCCTGTGGGTTAGGAAATCTGGCTGAGGCTTGATTCATGGATTCTGTGGAGGAAGGATATTTTATTGGAGTCAGTGCCTACAGATTTGGTAGGTTACAGGAAAAGCAACAGAAGGTTTCTGTGGGAAAAAAGGCATATTTTTTTATGGCGTTTAGGAATCATACAGAATTGGTATTTGAGATAGAGCCATTGAATGTTCAGAGATTTAAGGAGAAATAGGCACACATTTCTGGAGCTTTGGCTATTTTCTAAGATTCATGGAGCAGAGAGGTTTTTATAACCTCATCTATGCATCAAAAGCCCCTTTAGTAGGTTCAGGACAGGAATGGAGGAAACAGAATATGTTGCGTAGCCTAGTGACGAGGGTATGAGCAGTACTGTCCAAACAGCCTAGGAGGAAAGTTTCCCAGCTCTTTGGGATATAACTGTGATTGGGTTCCTAGGTTCTGATAAAGAAATGGCTAGCAGGGATGGTCAGCAAGTAATGCTTCATAAGTTCAAATTTTGCAATGATATGATCCAGTAAAGAAGAGGGATTTTGTTTTGTTTTCTCCTTTGTTAAGGGCTTACCTACCATTCTGTTCCATTGAAAGAGTCACCAGTTGAGGCTGAAAGAATCAGGTCTCAATGGCGTCAAATCCCAGGAAAAAACATTAGGGATATGGGATGCCAGGATTAGAGACTGAAGAATAAATGTTTGAACTAGAAAGGACTGCAGTACTTATGTTAAAGAGGGACAGTCAGATAGTAGAATTAAGCAAGGTTATGGAATCAAGCGGAGAAGGCAATGGCAAGCCACTCCAGTACTCTTGCCTGGAGGATCCCATGGATGGAGGAGCCTGGTGGGCTGCCTTCTATGGTGTTGCACAGATTCGGACACGACTGAAGTGACTTAGCAGCAGCAGCAGCATGGAATCAAGATTGCCAGGAGAAGTATCAATACCCTCAGATATGCAGATGACACCACCCTTATGGCAGAAAGTGATGTCTCTGCTTTTTAATATGCTATCTAGGTTGGTCATAAAGAACTAAAGAGCCTCTTGATGAAAGTGAAAGAGGATAGTGAAAAAGTTGGCTTAGAGCTCAACGTTCAGAAAACTAGGATCACGGCATCCAGTCTCATCACTTAATGGCAAATAGATGGAGAAACAGTGGAAACAGTGGCTGACTTTATTTTTCTGGGCTCTAAAATCACTGCAAATGGTGACTGCAGCCATGAAATTAAAAGACGTTTACTTCTTGGAAGGAAAGTTATGACCAACCTAGATAGCATATTAAAAAGCAGAGACATTACTTTGCCAATAAAGGTCCGTCTAGTCAAGGCTATGGTTTTTCCAGTGGTCATGTATAGATGTGGTTGTTGGACTGTAAAGAAAGCTGAGCACTGAAGAATTGATGCTTTTGAACTGTGGTGTTGGGGAAGACTCTTGAGAGTCCCTTGGACTGCAAGGAGATCCAACCAGTCCATCCTAAAGGAGATCGATCCTGGGTGTTCATTGGAAGGACTGATGTTGAAGCTGAAACTCCAATACTTTGGCCACCTGATGCAAAGAACATACTCATTGGAAAAGACCCTGATGCTGGGAAAGATTGAGGGCAGGAGGAGAAGGGGACGACAGAGGATGAGATGGTTGGATGGTATCACCCACTCAATGGACATGGGGTTGGGTAGACTCCGGGAGTTTGTGATGGACAGGGAGGCCTGGCGTGCTGCGGTTCGTGGGGTTGCAAAGAGTCGGACATGACTGAGCGACTGAGCTGAATTGATGCCTAATTGGGCTTCCCTGGTGGCCCAGATGGTAAAGAATGTCCTGCAGTGCAGGAGACCCAGGTTCGATCCCTGGGTCGGAAAGGTCCCCTGGAGAAGGGAGTGGCTACCTACTCCAGTATTCTTGCCTGGAGAATGCCATGAACAGAAGAGCCTGGCAGTCTACAGTCCATGCAGTCACAAGGAGTTGGACATGACTGAGTGAGTTAAAGTTATGCTGAATAGGCATAGCACAGTGACAACAAGAAAACAGGACTTTGGGAGACATGGATTGTGTTCAAGATTTTAATTTTTAGAAGAAAAGAGTAGTATGTAAAAAATAGCATATAACCCCAAAGATTCCTCTAATGGATAATTTAAAGTAAAATTCTGTCTGTATTCTGTAGCAGTCCTGTTCCTGTAGGGGAAAAAATGGTCTGTAGAAGATTTAAGTATTAATAATACAGTTTAAAAACTAAAAAAACCCCTCTAATATCATATTTGTGAATATGTTGCAAAAGTGTATAAAATTATACACACTTAAGATACAATATGTCTCATCTATATATCTAACCATCTATACATGTACACATGTATGTTTGTATGTATGTATATATGTATCTACCTATTTATAATGCATAATTAGCTTGATTCCTTTCCTGGTGTTGTGCTTTTATTTTTGGTTTGCTATTTGCACTAAATGACTCAGAAACGGAAGTGAAAAATCATTTTACAATCTGGCTAGATTTTTTTTCTGTTAGAGTTGTTGTAATTCTTACATAATAGTGATACAAACCTCTGAATTTTTATTAGATGTGTGGTGCTAGGTTTCTATGTAGAACAACAATACCAGCCCCCTAACTTCCATGCCTCTCTAATTATATGTAAACTAGTTTAAGATCATCAAGTACAATGACTCATCACTCCAAGGTGCTCTGCAAAAGCCTACATTGTTACAAGACTATTGTTCCCTACTGAATATATTTATTTTGAGCTTTAGTTAATTTTTTTATTTTTAACATAAGCTCCAGATCTTTATCTGTACTTGTTATGTAAGAAATAATAAACACTTGAATGCAGTTTTCTACTTAAAATTTTTACTTCTTTTGATAAAAACAGAAAGCTACTACATTCTTAGAAATGTCTGTTTAGATTTCTTGCTATCATAATCAGCAGCATCATAATTACCATTATCGTCATTGTCTGTTAGTATTGGTTGCTAACCATTTAGTTCATGGATTATTGTAAGTTCTAATAGTGTTTACAAATAGTATGTATCAAATAACCAAGCTTTTTCCTTAGAAAAATATGGATAAAAATGAATATTGGTCAAAATTATAAGAAGTTCCTAACTTTCAAATGGGTTGGTTGCCAAATTTTGTTTTTAAGGTAGTTTGTTTGAACTGGGAGCCCTTTTATTGATTGACTGGTAAACGGTGTTATATATCGGAGAAGGCGATGGCACCCCTCTCCAGTACTCTTGCCTGGAAAATCCCATGGGCAGAGGAGCCTGGTGGCTTCAGTCTATGGGGTCGAAAATAGTTGGACATGACTGAGCGACTTCACTTTCACTTTTCACTTTCATGCATTGGAAAAGGAAATGGCAACCCACTCCAGTATTCTTGCCTGGAGAATCCCAGGGACAGGGGAGCCTGGTGGGCTGCCGTCTGTGGGGTTGCACAGAGTTGGACACGACTGAAGTGACTTAGCAGCAGCAGTAGCATGCTAAGTCGCTTCAGTTGTGTCTGACTCTTTGTGACCCCACGGACTGCAGCACTCCAGGCTTCCCTATTCTTCACCATCTCCCAGAGCTTACTCAAATTCATGTCCATTGAGTCAGTGATGCCATCCAACTGGTGTCATCCTGTGTCGTCCCCTTCTTCTCCTGCCTTCAGTCTTTCCCAGCATCAGGGTCTTTTCTAATGAGTCAACTCTTCGCATCAGGTGGTCAAAGTATTTGAGCTTCAGCTTCAGCATCGGTCCTTCCAATGAGTATTCAGGGCTGATTTCCTTTAGAATTGACTGGTTTGATCTCCTAACTCAATGAAACTAAGAGCCATGCTATGTTGGGCCACCCAAGATGGACAGGTCTTGGTGGAGAATTCTGACACGATGTGGTGTACTGGAGAAGGGAATAGCAAACCACTTTAGCATTCTTATCTTGAGAACCCCATGAGCTGTATGAAAAGGGTCTTTGTAGATGTAATCAGTTTAAGGTGAGGTCATATTGGATTAAGATGAGTTATAGTCCACTGACTGGTGTCCTTATGACAAGAGAGAATTTAGACACAGAGACAGGAAGAATGCATGTGACAATGGAGGCAGGGATTGCAGTGAAGCATCTACAAGCCATAGAATGACAAAGATTGCCATCAACCACTGGACGAGGAAGAGGCAAGGAAAGAATCTTCCCTAGAACCTTCGGAGAGCACATAGCCCTGCTGACACCACGATTTTGGACATCTAACCTCCAAAACTGTGGGGGAGTATGTTTCTGCTGTTTTTGTTGTTCAGTTGCTCAGTCATGTCCGACTCTTTGGACTCCATGGACTACAACATGCCAGGCTTCCCTGTCCTTCACCATCTCCTGGAGCTTGCTCAAACTCATGTCTATTGAGTCGGTGATACCATCCAACCATCTCGTCCTCTGGCATCCCCTTCTCCTCCTGCCTTCAATCTTTGGCAGTATCAGGGTCTTTTCTAGTGAGTCGGCTCTTTGCATTAGGTGGCCAAAATATTGGAGCTTCAGCATCAGTCTTTCCAATGAACGTTCAAGATTGATTTCCTTTAGGGTTGACTGGTTTGATCTCCTTGCAGTCCAAGAAACTCTCAAGAGTCTTCTCCAACACCACAGTTCAAAAACATCAGTTTTTCTGGCGCTCAGCCTTCTTTATGGTCCAACTCTCACATCCATACATGACTATTAGAATAGCTATAGCTTTGACTATACAGACCTTTGTAGGCAAAGTAATGTCTTTTCTTTTTAATATGCTGTCTAGGTTTGTCTAAGCCATCCAAATTTGTGGTAATTTGTTTTGGTAGCTATAGGGAACAAAAACACAACTTCCAAATAAATAAAGCTTGATCACTGAAATTTCTCAAATGTCTTTCTGCTCCACAATAAATCTGAGAATGGACTTACTACTAAAACAAAACTTGGCGTGTGTTATGGACTGAATGTTTGTATCTCCCCAACATTCTTGTTGAAAAAATCATAACCTCCAATGTGATGGCATTAGGAGGTGGGACCTTCAGAAAGTAATAGATCATGAGAATGGAGCCCTTATGAATGGGTTCTATTCTCCTATAAAGGGACCCCAGAGAGCTTTCTCTCCGTCTTTCCACCAAATGGGGATACAGGACAAGGCACCTGTTCATGAACAAGACAGTAGGTCCCCACCAGACTCTGAATCTGCTAGTACCTTGATCTTGGACTTCCAGCCTTCAGAACTGTGAGACATAAATGTTTGTTGCTGTATCTACCCAGTCTATGGTATTTTTGTTATAGCAACCTGAACAGACTAGGGATGCTTAAGTTTGGTGTGTATGTACGTGTTTTTAATTTTAATTGGAGTACAGTTGATTTACAATGTTGTGTTAGCTTCAAGTGTACATCATAGTGAATCAGTTATACATATACTGATGTCCACTCTTTTTAAGATTATTTTCCTATATAGGTATTACAGAGTATTGAGTAGAGTTTCCTGTTCTATGTATACAGTAGGTCCTTATTAGTTATCCATTTTATATTGTTATATATATGTCAATCCCAGTCTCCCGGTTTATCCCTGTCCTGCTTTCCCCTCAGGTAACCATAAGTTTGTTTTCTACATCTGTGACTCTATTTCTGTTTTTGTAAATAGGTTCATTTTGTATCATTTTTTTTTTTAGTTTCCACATACATGTAATATCATATGATATTTGTCTTTGTCTTACTTACTTAACTGAGTATGACAGTCTCTGGGTCCATCAACATTGCTATAAATGGCATTATTTAATTCTTTTTATGGCTGCATAGTATTCTACTGTATATATGTTCCACATCATCTTTATCCACTTGGTATGGGGTAGAGTTCAATTCAGATCAGTTCAGTCGCTCAGTTGCATCCAACCCTTTGCAACTCCATGGAACGCAGCATGCCAGGCCTCCCTGTCCATCACCAACTCCCTGAGTTTACCCAGACTCATGTCCATTGAGTCAGTGATGCCATCCAACCATCTCATCCTCTGTCGTCCCCTTCTCCTCCTGCCCTCAATCTTTCCCAGCATCAGGGTCTTTTCCAGTGAGTATGTTCTTTGCATCAGGTGGCCAAAGTATTGGAGTTTCAGCTTCAACATCAGTCCTTCCAATGAACACCCAGGATCGATCTCCTTTAGGATGGACTGGTTGGATCTCCTTGCAGTCCAAGGGACTCTCAAGAGTCTTCTCCAACACCACAGTTCAAAAGCATCAATTCTTCGGTGCTCAGCTTTCTTTATAGTCCAACAATCACATCCATACACGAATACTGGAAAAACCATAGCCTTGACTAGACGGACCTTTGTTGGAAAAGTAATGTCTCTGCTTTTTAATATGTTGTCTAGGTTGGTCGTAACTTTCCTTCCAAGGAGTAAGCGTCTTTTAATTTCATGGCTGCAGTCACCATTTGCAGTGATTTTAGAGCCCAGAAAAATAAAGTCAGCCACTGTTTCCACTGTTTCTCCATCTATTTGCCATGAAGTGATGGGACCAGATGCCATGATGTTAGTTTTCTGAACATTGAGCTCTAAGCCAACTTTTTCACTCTCCTGTTTCACTTTCATCAAGAGGCTCTTTAGTTCTTCTTCACTTTCTGCCATAAGGGTGGTGTCATCTACCTATCTGAGGTTATTGATATTTCTCCCGGCAGTCTTGATTCCAGCTTGTGCTTCATTCAGCCCAGCATTTCTCATGATGTACTCTGCATATAAGTTAAATAAGCAGGGTGACAATATGCAGCCTTGACGTACCCCCTTTCCCTGTTTGGAACCAGTCTGTTGTTCCATGTCCAGTTCTAACTGTTCCTTCTTGACCTGCATACAGATTTCTCAGGAGGCAGGTCACATGGTCTGATATTCCCATCTCTTTCAGAATTTTCCACAGTTTATTGTGATTCATGCAGTCAAAGGCTTTGGCATAGTCCATAAAGCAGGAAAAATGTTTTTCTGGAACTCTCTTGCTTTTTCGATGATCCAGCAAATGTTGGCAATTTGATCTTTGGTTCCTCTCACTTTAAATCCAGCTTGAACATCTGGAAGGTCACAGTTCATGTATTGCTGAAGCCTGGCTTGAATAATTTTGAGCATTACTTTACTACTCATCTCATGTGAGATGAGTGCAATTGTGCGGTAGTTTGAGCATACTTTGGCATTGCCTTTCTTTGGGAATGGAATGAAAACTGGCCTTTTCCAGTCCTGTGGCCACTGCTGAGTTTTCCAAATTTGCTGGCATACTGAGTGCAGCACTTTCACAGCATCATCTTTCAGGATTTGGAATAGCTCAACTGGAATTCCATCACCTCCACCAGCTTTGTTCGTAGTGATGCTTCCTAAGGCCCACTTGACTTCACGTTCCAGAATGTCTGGCTCTAGGTGAGTGATCACACCATCGTGATTATCTGGGTCGTGAAGATCTTTTTTGTACAGTACTTCTGTGTATTCTTGCCACCTCTTCTTAATATCTTCTGCTTCTGTTAGGTCCATACCATTTGTGTCCTTTATTGAGCCCATCTTTGCATGAAATGTTCCCTTGGTGTATCTAATTTTCTTGAAGAGATCTCTAGTCTTTCCCATTCTATTGTTTTCCTCTATTTCTTTGTACTGAGCACCGAGGAAGGCTTTCTTACCTTGCTATTCTTTGGAACTCTGCATTCAAGTGGGTATATCTTTGCTTTTCTCCTTTGCTTTTCGCTTCTCTTCTTCTTTACAAATAGGGGGCTATTTGTAAGGCCTCCTCAGACAGCCATTTTGCTTTTTTGCATTTCATTTTCTTGGGGATGGTCTTGATCCCTATCTCTTGTACCATGTCACGAATCTCCACCCTCTTAGTACATAGTTGTGATGATGATATTTAATTACTATATTGTTAGTGCTTTTAAAATATAACTTACTTGGTTAGTTAAAAATTTTAAGATATGGATAATACATAGCAAGTACTATACTTTGTAGAATTAGTATGACAAGACATGAATAGATGAAGAATGCTACATCTAAAACTGAAGCCTATACATGTCAGTTCTTGCTTTAATTAGAGAATACATATTAAGTAAGGATAGATTAGATACAGTTAAACTGTTAGGAGATTCTTATGTTTACTCTTCAGTTTTTTTTCAGTTGAAACCTCCCTATACGTCAGATTTCCAGAGTAGAAGGAATCCGTTATATCTCTACGGCTTCCCCTCCCTCTAGCATGATCTAAGAATCTAGGGACCTTAATGAGTTCAAAGAGGTCAGTCATCTTTTGAAATACTTCTTAGGGAAAGAAAAAGAATTGGAAAATTTGATCAATCTTCTGTTGGGTTCCAATTTTCACCTGTCATTGTTTCTGTTGTCTGCAAGTTACTGGTAACAACAGTTCCTTATGGTCTGATGCATCCTTTTCTACCCCTGTAATGATACACTTTCTGGTCAGCAACTCAGTGCAGCAGTGTGTTTCACTCTTGGACTGCAGTTCTTTAGTTTACACTCATTGGTTAAGAGCATGGGCTTGAACGTCTGACAGTTCTCTGTGTGAGTCTCAGATTTGCCACTTACTTATTGTGTGTTCTTGGAAAATTTACTCATTAGGCCTCCATTTTCAGAACCATAAGGTGGTTATACTATTTTATCTTCCTCATAAACTAGTTGTGAGAACTGAATGAAAAAAATTGCCCATAAAGTACTTAGGAAATTGCCAGGCATACAGCAGTATTGATAATAGTAAAACAATGACAAAATAACAGAGGGTCATATTTATGTGTTTATGAAGAGATTTAAGGATGTGCAAAAATGCTTATAATTTTAAGCACAAAGAGAGGAATAACCTTATGTATAGAGTTTGATTTTTTTTTTTTTCTGACACACCACGAGGCGCGTGGGATTTTAGTTTCCTGACCAAGGATTGAATCCATGCCCTCCGCAATGGAAGCATGAGTCCCAACCACTGGACAGCCAAGAATGTCCCCTATAGTGTGTGATTATTAATGTGACAAGGAGAGTGGTGGTCACCAAACATTCTATTTTATGTCCTTGACATTCCCATCCTTCTACCTGTAGGTATGTAACTTATTCTAGATTGTGGGCTGTGGATAAAAGTTATGTGACACTTCTGGGCTAAAGTAGAGAGGATGTGATGTAATATCCTCCATTTGTTGCTTCTTCTTCTAAGGTGACTGAAGAACTCGTATGTTCCAAGTACAAGTAGAAAATGGTGGAGTTTCTTGATGAGCCCGGGTTCCTTAATGGACAAAGGTCCCTGGTGACCTATGATGGGCAGGTAGGATGAGTAGGAAATAAGCCTTATTTGAGTTAGGCCACTGGGATTTGGGGGGGTAATTTGCTCCCATAGCATAATGAGGCATATCCTGCCCAGTACTCTTATCGTTATTAAAAATTAATGTTTAAATATTAAAGTATAAAAGACTTGAAGACAGTTCATCAAAATTATAAAAGTGATTAATGTTAGATAGTATGATTTTTAGTGGGTGATTTAAATTTTCTTTAAAATTTTTTTCTGTATAAACAGTTTTTTAAAGGGAGGCAGTGATGTATTTAGTTCATATTAGAAAATTTTTATCAAAACTGGTTAAATTGGAGCCATTGACTCAAAGGGTATGATTTAGTTATTTAGAAATCACTTAATCACTCTCTGGCATTGACAATAGAATGAGGATTTTGTATAAATTAGGGGTTAGCAAGCGACAGCCTATGGGATAAATATGGTCTGCAGCTTGTTTTTTTCAAATAAAATTTTATTGTAACACAGTCACAGTCATTCTTTTAAGAACGATTGTCCATGACATTTTAGCTCTAGAGCTACAGAATTGTATAGTTGCAACAGAAAACTTGTGGCCCACAGAGACTAAAATATTTACTATCTGATCCTTTCCAGAAAAAATTTTCCAACCATTTGTGTGGTTGTAAAGACTTCCCTTTCTTTGGGATTGGAATGAAAACTGACCTTTTCCAGTCCTGTGGCCACTGCTGAGTTTTCTGCTCAAAATTCTCCAAGCCAGGCTTCAGCAATATGTGAACCGTGAACTTCCAGATGTTCAAGCAGGTTTTAGAAAAGGCAGAGGCACCAGAGATCAAATTGCCAACATCCGCTGGATTATGGAGAAAGCAAGAGAGTTCCAGAAAAACATCTATTTCGGCTTCATTGACTATGCCAAAGCCTTTGACTGTGTGGATCACAAGAAACTGTGGAAAATTCTGAAAGAGATGGGAATCCCAGACCACCTGACCTGCCTCCTGAGAAACCTGTATGCAGGTCAGGAAGCAACAGTTAGAACTGGACATGGAACAACAGACTGGTTCCAAATAGGAAAAGGAGTGCGTCAAGTCTGTATCTTGTCACCCTGCTTATTTAACTTATATGCAGAGTACATCATGAGGAACGCTGGGCTGGAAGAAGCACAGGCTGGAATAAGATTACTGGGAGAAATATCAATCACCTCAGATACGCAGATGACACCACCCTTATGGCAGAAAGTGAAGAGGAACTCAAAAGCCTCTTGATGAAAGTGAAAGAGGAGAGTTGAAAAGGTTGGCTTGAAGCTCAACATTCAGAAAACAAAGATCATGGCATCTGGTTCCATCACTTCATGGGAAATAGATGGGGACACAGTGGAAACAGTGTCAGACTTTATTTTTTTGGGCTCCAAAATCACTGCGGATGCTGATTGCAGCCATGAAATGAAAAGACGCTTACTCCTTGGAAGGAAAGTTATGACCAATCTAGATAGTATATTAAAAAGCAGAGACATTACTTTGCCAACCAAGGTCCGTCTAGTCAAGGCTATGGTTTTTCCAGTGGTCATATATGGATGTGAGAGTTGGACTGTGAAGAAGGCTGATCACCGAAGAATTGATGCTTTTGAACTGTGGTGCTGGAGAAGACTCTTGAGAGTCCCTTGGACTGCAAGGAGATCCAACCAGTCCATTCTAAAGGAGATCAATCCTGGGTGTTCATTGGAAGGACTGATGCTGAAGCTGAAACTCCAATACTTTGGCCACCTCATGCAATGAGTTGACTCACTGGAAAAGACTCTGATGCTGAGAGGGATTGGGGGCAGGAGGAGAAGGGGACGAAAGAGAATGAGATGGCTGGATGGCATCACCGACTCGATGGACATGAATTTAAATGAACTCTGGGAGTTGGTGTTGGACAGGGGAGGCCTGATGTGCTGTGATTCATGGGGTCGCAAAGAGTTGGACATGACTGACGACTGAACTGAACTGAACTGAACTCCCAATGAATGAACATTATATTGTTTACTCTTTGGCACAGAGACCGTTGTTGATCAGTACAGAGCTTTGAACTAGGATAGGGGATGTTCACCAAATACCTACTATTTGCGAGAGAGGGGTTGATTTTGGTAAAGATTGCAGAAGGAAGCACTGTGTGAGTAGACACTAAAGTTTCGTAATGATTATTACACAAAATATTTTAAGGGGGTGTAATAAATGTAGAAACAGAGAACACAGTTATACATTTAGCCTACCATTGAAAATCAAAATAAATAAATGGACTGTCACTCAAATGCAAAGAGAAAATTCATGAAATTCTGATAGACTTACAAATACTTTAGTCTGAATTATACTTAAAATATTAGCTGACATTTTGATATCTAACAAAATATCTTAGATATTAACATCAAAGATGTTAGGTATCTTTGTTACCAGACTTCTATCACCTAGAGGGTAGAATTTGTGGTTCTTCAAGTAGGGAAATAGAGGAAGAACAAGAAACATACTCCTTTCTCACTTTAGTTCTTTTATGTGAATGGAGGAAGGGAAGGGGAGAGTGGTAAGAGAGAGATAGGAAAGTGAAAGTGAAAGTGTTCTTTGCTCAGTCATGTCTGACTTTTTGCATCCCCAAGGATGGTAGGCCACCAGGCTTCTCTATCCGTGGAATTATCCAGGCAAGAATTCTGGAGTGGGTTGCCATTTCCTTCTCCAGGGGGTCTTCCAAACCCAGGGATCAATCATGAGTCTCCTGCATTGGCAAGTGGATTCTTTACCAGTACTGCTGCTTGGGAAGCAGTACTAATCCTGTCTTTATTTAGAATTTCGGTACTTTTGCTGAACATGTAGGGAAGAGAGGTGCTCTAAATTCCCTAGCACAAAGCTTAGCATATAATGGGCTTGTAGTAAGTTTTTTTTTTATCGACTATCAATTCATTAGCCCATGATGCTATGAAAGAGTTAGGAAAACTGTGTTGAGTAGGAGATGTTTAGCCTAGTTGTTCTGGTCTTTACCATCTGAGCCACTAGGAACCTAAGAGAGAGAGGGAAAACAGAAATGAAGTTTGAGGAAAGGAAGAAGTGGAGAATGAGGGTGAGAGATTAAAGGAGAAATGTGGAGTGGAAAGGAGGTAGAGGGTAGAGAGAGGTTGTGAGAAGGGGGCAAGAGATAGCAATCTGAGTGTAATCGCTCCATTTTGAGTACTAGTTAGAGATGATATGACGGAAGCAGAGCCTTAAGACCTTTGCCAGTGGAGACTCACTTGGTTTACTGTACTATACAAGTGTCCTTTGGAACTATGGTGTCGGAGAAGACTCTTGAGAGCACCTTGGACTACAAGGGGATCCAATCAGTCCATCCTAAAGGAGACCAGTCCTGGGTGTTCATTGGAAGGACTGATGTTGAAGCTGAAACTCCAATACTTTGGCCACCTGATGCAAAGAGCTGACTCATTGGAAGAGACCCTGATGTTGGGAAGGATTGAGGGCAGGAGAAGAAGGGGACGACAGAGGATGAGTTGGTTGGATGGCATCACCGACTCAATGGACATGAGTCTGGGTGAACTCAGGGAGTTGGTGATGGACAGGGAGGCCTGGTGTGCTGTGGTTCATGGGGTCGCAAAGAATTGGACACGACTGAGCAACTGAACTGAATTGAACTGAACAAGTGTCCTGCAAATTAGAAGAGGGGAAATAATTCAGGTCTAGTGCCATAATGATGATTTCTTCTAAAGGTACTAATAATAGTCTGAGGTTTGAGAAAATTCCTGGTCTTATAATAAAGTGAACCATGTGTCCACTTATCAAGGACACATGGTAAGATCTGTGTGAGAGTTACCTTAAAATTAAGACTTCTAACACTAAAATTGTTCCCACTATCCTAATTTTCCTTTTCCTTTTCCAATTTTATGATCTATATTTTGCTGAGGACTGCCCATAGCATGTTCTTTGGTATGTGGAAAAGTAGAAGAGTTTTTCTGAAAAAAAATAAATAAATAAAAATTCACTGCTCTTTTAAACTTTACCTTATGGAATTAGTATTTTCATTTTTCTCTATTTTTAATTTTTTTTTAGAGAAAACTTGATTTTCTGCAGAGGAAGTTTTCTAACATTCTGTAGCTGAGTCATGTGGAGAGAATATTCCTACTGTTGACATTATTTGTTTTCTTTACTATGATTACTATTCAGAGAGAATGAAAAGATTATTTCTTAGTACATCCTACAGCATCTGGTTACATTGTTTACATAGGGTTCTCAATAAGAATTCACAAAATTATTAATTTTACAGTCCTTATAGACAAAAGTATATACCAGAAGGATTATTTTTCTACCTAAAGTTTATAAGAATTGTTTGTACTTTAACCAATTTGTATATCCACTATATTTTTATATCTGAACCTTACTGCTGGTTTTATCTTTTTAATTTGTATCATAAAGGGATATTCTTGGCCCAAAGCCCAGCTCCTAGGAGTGCCAAATTGTCTCTCAACCTGTTAGCCTGCCTTGTGACTAGTTCATATCTGATTGGAATTGATGGGCATCTGATCCAAGTGTAGACAGACAGTCTATAGGCTGTGATCCAGCCTGGAAAGATGGACTAGGTCATTGGGATTCTCTAGGATTTGGAACTGGGAAATCAAGAGACTGAACCAGGTAAGCAGTGGGGATAGAGAGTTGAAAGAGTTGCCAAGGTTTAGAAGGTATTGGGAGTGGTCGTGGCTTCCCAGGTGGCGCTAGTGGTGAAGAACCCACTTGCCAATGCAGGAGATGTAAGAGATGCAGGTTTGATCCCTGGGTCAGGAAGATCACCTGGAAGAGGACATGGCAACCCACTCCTGGCTACAGTCCATAGGGTGGCAAAGAGTCGGACAGACTGAAGCAACTTAGCGCATGGGCACGCATGGGAGTGGTCGTGATGTGCTGTATGCTGGCTGAGTTTGTGGTGGAATGGAAACCATGAATAACCAGGGGAAGTAGGGCAATAGAGAGAAGGGAAACTGAAAAGAGAAGCAGAGGCACTGATAGAGAGAGTGGTTCAGTTTCAGAGCTTTCTTGTTTTCTGATAACTCTCAGTTAATACGTGAGTATTCTTTGAAATGTTTTCTTTTCTTGAAATAACTTGAGTAGATCTCTAGTCTTTTCAAGCATATAGGTATTTTGAAGGCCTTATTATAAAGAGCTCTGGATGCTCGGGCAAGGCCGAGGCTACATAAAAATTATTTTTGAGATCCAGAGTAGTGCCATTAAGTGAAAGTGAGTGAAGTCGCTCAGTCGTGTCCGACTCTGCGACCCCATGGACTGTAGCCTACCGGTCTTCTCCATCCATGGGATTCTCCAGGCAAGAACACTGGAGTGGGTTACTGTTTCCTTCTCCATGGAATCTGCCTGACCCAGGGATTGAACCCAGGTCTCCCGCATTAGAGGCAGAGGCTTTAACCTCTGAGCCACCAGGTAAGCCCTGGAAGGAGTCTGTAGGAGAGATGGAGAAACTGAGTTGGGAAGCTATTACAGTAAGATATGCAGGAGGTAATTAAGGCCTTGGATTGAAGGCATGACAGAAAGAAGCTAAATGTGTTCAGTTCAGTTCAGTTCAGTCTCTCAGTCGTGTCCGACTCTTTGTGACCCCATGAATCACAGCACGCCAGGCCTCCCTGTCCATCACCAACTCCCGGAGTTACTCAAACTCATGTCCATTGAGTCGGTGAGGCCATCCAGCCATCTCATCCTCTGTCGTTCCCTTCTCCTCCTGCCCTCAATCCCTCCCAGCATCAGGGTCTTTTCCAATGAGTCAATTCTGCGCATGAGGTGGCCAGAGTATTGCAGTTTCAGCTTCAGCATCAGTCCTTCCAATGAACACCCAGGACTGGTCTCCTTTAGGATGGACTGGTTGGATCTCCTTGCAGTCCAAGGGACTCTCAAGAGTCTTCTCCAACACCACAGTTCACAAGCATAAATTCTTCGGCGCTCAGCTTTCTTCACAATCCAACTCTCACATCCATACATGACCCCTGGAAAAACCATAGCCTTGACTGGATGGACCTTTGTTGGCAAAGTAATATCTCGACTTTTTAATATGCTATCTAGGTTGGTCACAACTTTCCTTCCAAGGAGTAAGCGTCTTTTAATTTCATGGCTGCAAGCAGCATCTGCAGTGATTTTGGAGCCCCCCAAAATAAAGTCTGACACTGTTTCCACTGTTTCTCCATCTATTTCCCATGAAGCGATGGGACCAGATACCATGATCTTCGTTTTCTGAATGTTGAGCTTTAAGCCAACCTTTTCACTCTCCTCTTTCACTTTCATCAAGAGGCTTTTTAGTTCCCCTTCACTTTCTGCCAAGCTAAATGTATAGACAGGTATAACAACATAACAAAGGAAGAATCATTACATATGTTAATTTATTGGCTATAAGGGGCAAGGAGAAAGAACATGTCAGAGTTGAAACTGAGACTTTTAAGACTTGGAGGTTAGAAGTGGGTAGTGTTATTAAAGGAAACTGGGAAGTTAGGTTTGGTTGTTTTGGCTTGTGGAGGGCCAGACAGCTGTTCAGTTTTTTGTCTGTTCAGAAGTTGGTGGGAAATACTGTTTCACTGAGTTCCCTCCTGCTCCCCTGTTCCTGGCACTGATAGTGAAGGTGGGGAATTGATGTTCACGAGTGAACAGAACATAATTTGTACCTTTGAGGAGTCCCTAGTGTTATGAATGAGATTGTCTGTCAGGTGAAAATATGTGTGGAGCAGCTGAGAGAGCTGTTGGGCTGGAGACCCAGATGTTAAAAAAGTCCCAAAGAACTAGATTATCAAAGGATAGGATGAGAGGATGTAAAGAGGGGTCCAAAGGTGAAACCATGGGGAATACCTGGTTTCATAGGACAGGAGAAGGAAGAACACAGTGGAGGCATGGCCAGGAGATTCTTAGGAGAAACAGGATAGTACAGGGTTAGAAAACCAAGGGAAGAAAGGGTTTCAGGAGACAAAGTTCAGGAGACACCTTGTTAAATACTGCAAAAACTTTAGAGAATGAAGTTGGATTTGACGTGTAAGAGGTTATTGTTATCCTAAAAGGCATTTGTGGGTAAGGGCTAGTGAAGAAAAATAGTAAGCAAATGTAGACCTCTCTTCTAAACATTTGAGTATTGATGAGGTGATAAGAAGAGGAAACTTCGGGGAAGGGCAAGGTCTAGAGAAGAATTTTGTTTAGTTTTAAAGACTGGGTTTATCTGGTAGACAGGATGAGACTGGTCAGGAGAGATGAAAAAATTCAAGGAAGAGAAGTGAAGGAGTAAGGACATAAGGAAATGGCCTGGCAGTGGTGGGGGCAGAGGGTGGTTGGGATGAAGTGTAAAGGTGAAGAGGAAAACACTTATCACACAGAGAGACATTTCACCCTGGAGGAATACAATTTCCAATACAGAAGAGTTAAGACAGGGAGAGAAAGGAAATAACAAGAAAAATACCTCAGCTGTCTTCTGTTTTCTCAGAATATTAGCAGGCTAGAAATAGAGTCTTGTGATTGGGGATTTTAGGAACATAGAGGAAGAGAAAGTTTTTGAAAGGCCACTAAAGAATTTGGAACAAGGAATTAATAAGAGATGAATGAGAGGATTTTTGAGTGGTAATAAAGAGACAAATAAGGATGAGGAGGTGAGAGATGAATCAAGAAAATGAAAACTATTTCAAGTAGAAGTACTCAAAGAATTTCAAAGAGTTCCTCCTTCCCCCACCCACACTATTTTACAAATAAAGAATTTAATTCCAAGCAACTTACTCATGGATCTGTTGGAGTTCCAACCTTCACCCCTTCTTTCTACATGAAAAGAGATGTGACAGTTGATTATAAAGTTAATTTAGAGAATTGGTTAAATCTGAAATCTGACTTAATCTGGAAAAAATATAAAATTGATCAAAGATCAGTGCTTATGTATGTTGAACAAATATGATAGCTGGTCAGTGAGTCACAGGAAGTGACTCAGGAATATTCCTTAAACTATAGTGTCTGTGCTGGGTAAGAATATTTTTTCAAAACTCTAAATAATTCTGATTTTGCATATAAATATTTAAATATTTGATTTGTACAAAATGACTGGTAATTAACTTATTATCTAAAAGAAACTCAGCTGTCATAGTGCCTATTCTATAATGAAAGAAACAGTTTTCAGTTTGAAGGTTACAGTTGTGGAAGATAGTCGGGGAAAGTATGATACATTCAGGAGTAATCAGTCATCTTAAGCAATGGAATGAGAACATTATTTAAAATATTTTTTAAAGTATTTAATTTATTCCAGATCTCAAGACTTAGTCCCTTAAGTTTTTATAAATCATCTTAAAGATGAGACTGAATTTCTGAGGACTCAGATTTTTCAGCAGATCCCCAAGAAAGGTTGAATTCCCTGAAAGGTAGTAGTGAAGTAATATTCTTATTTGTCTTTGGGGACAGGGTCAAATAACTTTATATTGAAGTTCAGTAATCATTATCAGGGGCCTAATAAAAGAATTACAACTCTTCTGTGTCATTTCCACGTGTAATTTTAACAGCCATAGACAGAAAGACAGAATTAACTCAGCCATAGGCAGATTATTTTTATTATTCCAGGCTAGAAATTCTCTAGACATTTTTTTTTTTGGTTGTTGAAACTAAAAATGACCTTAGAAAAAGGTGGACGTTTTATTAGATGTTTTGTGTTTTCAGAGCATGTTGTCATGTTTGGTTATCCTTTTTCCTGCTGTGACAGCAGATGGGAATGCCATCAGTGATGTCCATAGGCTTCAGTGTAAAGTAGGGTCAGTGATCGTTCTGGCCTCTTGCCCAGGACATGGAATGGAATGACTCTTTTCTTGGTTGAATTCCAAGGAGGCCTCAGAAGAGCCCTTCACACTGAACTGGTACTAAAACCTCTAATACTTTTCTCAGTTGGTAGAACTTGTCTTTGGGGTGGAATCAAAGCCAGTCATATACCTCTCTCTACCAATGTGTGTATGTGTGTGTGTCTGTCTGTCTGTCTGTCCACAGCTGTTGGCGATCCATACTCATAACCCGCAAGGAGACGGCTGGCCTCTGACCTTTGTTATCTCTTAGGTCTAAGTTTAGAAAGGGGTGTCCTGCATTTCAGAGGTATTCCTAGCCAAAGAACCTGGCGTCTGTGATGAAGTATTGGGTGGTTCTGTGGATGAAGACTTGGTTTGGTAGGTCAGACTTCTTATCTGACATTGTCCATGGATATCCTTTTGGGGCCACATTCTAAAAAGAATGACCCCCTTAAACTGTCTGAAGTGTAAGCCAAGAGTGCTTGGAGGTTACTTTTCACTGGATCACAAGTTACTGTATTGAAGTGAGAGTGTTAGTTGTTCAGTCGTGTCTGTCTCTTCTGTGACCCCGTGGACTGTAGCCCACCAGGTTCCTCTGTCCATGGAATTCTTCAGGCAAGAATACTGGAGTGGGTAGTCATTCCCTTCTCCAGGGGATCTTCCTGACTCAGGGATTGAACATGGGTCTTCTGCATTGCAGGCAGATTCTTTACCACTGATCCACCAGGGAAACCCAAGTTACTTTAACTTCTCCCGAGATCTGCATCAGATACCTTTTAGTTAATTTCAAATTTCTGCCATCATTTCCTTGGTACCTGTCCAGGCACCATCCTATTTGCTACCTCTGTGCTGAGGATTCTGAACAACTTTACAACATGCTTGTAAGAACTCTTAAATGGGAAGACAGAAGAGCTACCCTGACTCTCATGCTCTGTGCTTATCACCAGGATTGCATATGGTGAAGCTGGAACCTTGAATTTCTATTGCCACAGAACCAAAGATGTTCTTTCTTTTCAACCCAAAGCTGAAGTTCTTTTTGAGTATGACAGCAGTTATGGTGGTAGATTTATCAGCTTTGCACACCTCCTGCAGGAGCTATCTTGGTTCTCTTTAATGGGAAAAAGACTGGTGTTTACCTTTTCTAGAATGACAGTTGTCACTCTAGCAAGCTTATATATACAACCTGTAACAGCTCTCAATAGAAGAGGCAATATAGCATAGAGCAAAAACTACCACAGATGGGCACTGAAATCAGTAAGATCTAGCTTTGACTTCTGGCTCTACCACTTTCTAACTATGTGATCTGGAAGAAGTTGCCATAAGCATTTTAATCCACCATAGGTCTGTTGTGAGAATTAAATGAACTAATTGTTGTTCAGTCTCTAAGCTGTGTCCAGCTCTTTGTGTGACCCCATGGAATGCAGCATGCCAGGCTTCCCTGTCCTTCACCATCTCCTGGAGTTTGCTCAAACTTATGTCCATCGAGTCGGTGATACCATCCAACCATCTCATCCTCTGTTGCCCCCTTCTTCTCCTGCCCTCAATCTTTCCCAGCATCAGGCCTTTTCCAATGAGTCAACTTTTCTTATCAGGTGGCCAAAATATTGGAGCTTCAGTTTCAGCATCAGTCTTTCCAATGAATATTCAGGGTTAATTTCCTTTAGGATTGAGTGGTTTGATCTCCTTTCTGTCCAAGGGACTCTCAAGAGTCTTCTCCAGCACCACAGATCAAAAGCATCAATCCTTCGGTACTCGGCCTTCTTTATGGTCAAACTCTCACATTCGTATATGACTACTGGAAAAACTGTAGCTTTGACTGTACGTACCTTTGTTGGCAGAGTGACATCTCTTCTTTTTTAATATGTTGTCTAGGTTTGTCATAGCTTTCCTTCCAAGGAGCAAGTGTCTTTTAATTTCGTGGCTGCAGTCACTGTCGACAGTGATTTTGGACCCCCCCCCAAATAAAATTTGTTACTGTTTCCACTTTTCCCCATCTATTTGCCATGAAGTGGCGGGATGAGATGCAATAATCTTAATTGAACTAATACACGTGCAGTTCTTAGCATAGGGCCTGGCACATGATAGGTAGTCAATAAATGGTATTTATTATTATCATTATGATTGATCTTCCTGAACATAGGGTGTAAGTCTTTATGAAATTTGACAGCCAGTACAGTTGTAACTTTGTTTTTTGGGAAGTGGCAAGTAAACAGTATCCTTCCAGTGTTATTTTGGAGAGTCTGAATTTATTGTAAGGCTATTTGGCATCTGTGCTCTTTGGCCATCTTCCAGCACCCATTGAACAGCATCTTGGATGACTGCTGGGACTGAGAAATCAGCTTTCTTGGGAGACATGATATACTTCTATGATTTACTGTCACTTAGGTCCCATCTTTGGATAGTTTTTATAAGCCTCCTATAGTATTTCTAGGTCAACTCTGAAAAATGTATATTTGAGAGCACAAGGGTGAGACTCATTTTTCCCTTCAGAGATTTTCTGAGTCAGAGGTATAAGGGTGGTTGGCTTTATGTCCTTACCCAAATATTACAACTATATAATGTAAACAATTCTGTCATTGAAGCCATTGATATCAGTCCACAGAAGGTTTTGGGACCTACCCTTTTTACTGCTATAGAATTCTCATGCCAGAGTTTGTTATTCTCTATGACATTCAGTTCCATAGTAGCTGTTACTTGCAGCCCTGCTACTTCAGTTCACTGCAGCTCTCACATCATGGATGTCTTCCATGACCTGGGCAAAGTGCAGGCCATTCAGAAGGGCCTTCAGGACACTCTTGAGCTATCAGAGAACTAGTACAAGAAGTATTCAAGTTAGCCTTTGGCCTTCAGGAAGAATATCTGCGTGGGTTATGCCATTTGTCTATTCCTATACTCACTGCCCACTTGAGCTGAAAGTGGAATGTTTCCACTTAAAGTCCTTTGAGGAGGGTTGCTCTGTGGAATGTCATCACTCCTCTCTAAGTGAATCAACCATATATTCTGCATATATACATACATATATATAATGTTTAGCTATTTGTATTTTTCATGTAAAAAATTGTCTTTTTATTGGTGATGGGCAGGGAAGCCTGGTTGCAAAGAGTTGGACATGACTGAGTGACTGAACTGAACTCACTTATGTCCTATGCCAATTTTTCAACCAATATGCAGTTTTTCTTATATTTTTAATTTTTATAAACAAGTGTATTTTATAATTGAGAAGCAGGATAAAGTAAAAATAAGTTGGCTACCATGTAGGCTTCTGTTCTAGGAACTCCTCTTTTTTATTCTGTGCAGTCCCCTAGATTATTTCATCCAGTTTCATGGCTTGAATGACCACCTTTTTGCTCATAGTTTCAAATATCTTTCTCTAGCTCAGGCCTCTGTCCCTGATGATGGGCATACAGCTTTGCCTCCAGGGCAGCTTCTCCTGAACTTACCACAGGAAACATGCCATGTCCTAAACTGGGCTCATTATTGCCCATTAGAAACATTTTTCTATATTCTTGATCTTGAACTGTGGGACCAACATTCTTTCAGCTGGGAATTCAATAGTACCACTAGTCTCTGCCCTTTCCCTTATTTCCAAGCTTCAATGCTATTATTTCTTTTCATGAAACACTTTTGAAATGTCTCAGTTTGGACCATTCATTATTTATCCCATGAATTGATATAATATTCATCCATAATGGTTCTCCTAAGCTTCTGGCCTAGATCTCTTCAATTTATCTCCTCAATGCTTTCAGCATGGTTACTATAAAATGGAAAAACTTCAAATATAACAATTTTTCTTCTCCCTCACTCATTCCCAACTAAAAAGTCTTCAGAGTCTTCCAGTGTTTTTAGAATGAAAACCTAATTAGTTAACAAGACCATAAAGCCCTTTATGATTCAAACTCTGCCAACTTTTCTTACTGCATTTCTCACCATTTTCCCATTTGTATTCTCCATTCTTCTAATAGTTAACTAGTTGACATTTTCCTGCTTGTTCAGACCTCCGTGATTGCACATATTCTTCCCTTATCTACAGTTTCTTTACTTATCCCTTCCCCTTAGTGAATTCATGATGCTCTTCTTGTAGTCGTTCAGTTGCTAAGTTGTGTCTGACTCTTTGCAACCCCATGGACTGCAGCATTCCAGGCTCCCCTGTCCTTTGCTATCTCCAGGAGTTTGTTCAAACTCATGTCCATTCAATCAGTGATGCCATCCAACCATCTCATCTGTCACCCGCTTCTCCTCTGACCCTCCTCTTCACATCAGGTGGTCAGAGTATTGGAGTTTCAGCTTCAGCGTCAGCCCTTCCAATGAATATTCTGGGTTGATTTCCTTTAGGATTGACTGGTTGATCTCCTTGCAGTCCAAGGGACTCTCAGGAGTCTATTCCAGCACAATTTGAAACCATCGATTCTTCGGCCTTCTTTGTGCCCTCTTTATGGTCCAACTCTCACAGTTATCCATGACTATTAGGAAAATCATAGCTTTTTTTTTTTAATTAGGAAAATCATAGACTATACAGACCTTTGTCGTTAAAGTGATGTCTCTGCTTTTTAATATGCTATCTGGGTTTGTCAGCTTTTCTTCCAAGGAGCAAGCATCATTTAATTTCATGGCTGCAGTCACCATCTGGAGCTCTAGAAAATAAAACCTGTCACTGTTTCTGCTTTTTCTCCATCTATTTGCCATGAGGTGATAGGACTAGATGCCATGATCTTAGTTTTTTGAATGTTGAGTTTTAAGCCGGCTTTTTCACTCTTCTCTTTCACATTCATCAAGAGGCTCTTTAGTTCCTCTTTGCTTTCTGCCATTAGAGTGGTATCATCTGCATATCTGAGGTTGTTGATATTTCTCCCAGCAGTTTTGATGCCAGCTTGTGATTCATCCAGCCTGGCATTTCACATGATGTACTCTACATAGAAGTTAAATAAGCAGGATGACAATATACAGCCTTGACGTACTCCTTTCCCAATTTTGAACCAGGCTGCTCTTCTTGAACTCCTTCCTAAAGGAAGAGTTAAGTTTTTCTTTCTTTCTGTAACTATGGGTGCTGCATTATTTATATAATAAGCATTAATTGGGGGTCTATGATACAGGAGAAATACAATACATGAATAGATTTATTTTGGATTAAAATTTAGTCCAACTACTTAAGAGTGTGATAGATTATTAAGTTTTAGCCAAAATACCTACCTAATTACTGTGTGATTCAACTATTCCTGTATTTTCCCTCCAAATCATTTATGATATATTGGTGTTGCTGAGAAATAAATGCAACTCATCTATAAGGCAGTTATTTTTTCTTAAGCAAATAGTGACTTAAAGTTGTGACTAACTTCCATCTTTTTACTTACTTTTTTCAGAAAGTGGGAGGTTGAGCTTCTTAGACTAGACAAAATCTTGTATGACATTTTGGCATATTAGTTGAAGAGAAGAAGCACATGAATAGACCAGAATGAAAGAGTAGGATTTGGCCTGTATTGTTAGGCATGGGAAGTAAAGAGCTGGGACATATTGGTATTAGTTCAGTTCAGTTCAGTTCAGTCACTCAGTCGTGTCCGACTCTCCGCGACCCCATGAATCACAGCGCGCCAGGCCTCCCTGTCCATCACCAACTCCCGGAGTTCACTCAAACTCATGTCCACAGAGTCGGTGATGCCCTCCAGCCATCTCATTCTCTGTCGTCCCCTTCTCCTCCTGCCCCCAACCTTTCCCAGCATCAGAGTCTTTTCCAGTGAGTCAACTCGTTGCATGAGGTGGCCAAAGTATTGCAGTTTCAGCTTTGGCATCAGTCCTTCCAATGAACACCCAGGATTGATCTCCTTTAGAATGGACTGGTTGGAT
Organism: Moschus berezovskii; assembly: GCF_049115385.1. Classification (NCBI taxonomy): domain Eukaryota; kingdom Metazoa; phylum Chordata; class Mammalia; order Artiodactyla; family Moschidae; genus Moschus; species Moschus berezovskii. The sequence continues at coordinate 72,191,544 of NC_142466.1, read as the reverse complement.
CTCCTTGCAGTACAAGGGACTCTCAAGAGTCTTCTCCAACACCACAGTTCAAAAGCATCAATTCTTTGGCTATCAGCTTTCTTCACAGTCCAACTCTCACATCCATACATGACCACTGGAAAAACCATAGCCTTGACTAGACGGACCTTTATTGGCAAAGTAATGTCTCTGCTTTTTAATATACTATCAAGGTTGGTCATAACTTTCCTTCCAAGGAGCAAGCGTCTTTTAATTTCATGGCTGCAATCAGCATCCGCAGTGATTTTGGAGCCCAAAAAAATAAAGTCTGACACTGTTTCCACTGTTTTTCCATCTATTTCCCATGAAGTGATGGGACCAGATGCCATGATCTTCGTTTTCTGAATGTTGAGCTTCAAGCCAACCTTTTCACTCTCCTCTTTCACTTTCATCAAGAGGCTTTTGAGTTCCTCTTCACTTTCTGCCATAAGGGTAGTGTCATCTGCCTATCTGAGGTTATTGATGTTTCTCCCGGCAATCTTGATTCCAGCTTGTGCTTCTTCCAGCCCAGTGTTCCTCATGATGTACTCTGCATATAAGTTAAATAAGCAAGGTGACAATATACAGCCTTGACATACTCCTTTTCCTATTTGGAACCAGTCTGTTGTTCCATGTACAGTTCTGACTGTTGCTTCCTGACCTGTATACAGGTTTCTCAAGAGGCAGGTCAGGTGGTCTTGGATTCCCATCTCTTTCAGAATTTTCCACAGTTTATTGTGATCCACACAGTCAAAGGCTTTGGCATAGTCAATGAAGCCGAAATAGATGTTTTTCTGGAACTCTCTTGCTTTTTCCATGATCCAGCAGATGTTGGCAATTTGATCTCTGGTTCCTCTGCCTTTTCTAAAACCTGCTTGAACATCTGGGAGTTCACGGTTCACATATTGCTGAAGCCTGGCTTGGAGAATTTTGAGCATGACTTTACTAGCGTGTGAGATGAGTGCAATTGTGCGGTAGTTTGAGCATTCTTTGGCATTGCCTTTCTTTGGGATTGGAATGAAGACTGACCTTTTCCAGTCCTGCAACCACTGCTGAGTTTTCCAAATTTGCTGGCATATTGAGTGCAGCACTTTCACAGCATCATCTTTCAAGATTTGAAATAGCTCAACTGGAACTCCATCACCTCCACTAGCTTTCTTCATAGTGATGCTTTCTATGCTCACTTGACTTCACATTCCAAGATGTCTGGCTCTAGGTCAGTGATCACGTTATCGTGACTATCTTGGTCATGAAAATCTTTTTTGTACAGTTCTTCTGTGTATTCTTGCCACCTCTTCTTAATATCTTCTGCTTCTGTTAGGTCCATACCATTTCTGTCCTTTATCGAGCCCATCTTTGCATGAAATGTTCCCTTGGAATCTCTAATTTTCTTGAAGAGATCTCTTGTTTTTCCTATTCTGTTGTTTTCCTCTATTTCTTTGCATTGTTTGCTGAGGAAGGCTTTCTTATCTCTCCTTGCTATTCTTTGGAACTCTGCATTCAGATGCTTATATCTTTCCTTTTCTCCTTTGCTTTTCGCTTCTCTTCTTTTCACAGCTATTTGTAAGGCCTTGGTATTAGTATTATATATCTAAAAGAGGTTCTCGAGAAGAAGGCAGTGGAAAGAAAACTCTTTCCATACAAATAAGCTTTTGCTTTCATGAGCCCACAATAAGAGTTTTCCCTTAATCTTTCTCTTCCTTGCAGCCTCTTTCTCTTCCTTCACCTGAATAAGTATTTTGAGGCTCAGGATATACTATTGTAGTATCTCTCTTGTTATTTTGTCTGTCCATCAGCTTTTTCTTTTCTTCTGGGAAAATCATCCATTCTTTCTGGGACACACTTGTTTTTGCACCCTAAGCATTGATTTGAATGTGAGGTGCTGTGTTCTTACAAACCTTGCACCTGGTCACAGTTGATGGCTAATGGATGGTTAGAACTCATCATTTGGAGTTTTGAACTAGGAAGTAGTGAAGGTGTGGATTGTTCTTTTCTCACCATAAAGGCAAGATGAAGTATGGTAGCTGCTGGCAGCCACTTTTCTCATCATGTGCTTGCAGCTAGTTTAGAAGAATAAAATAAACTTGCAGAAAAAGCAATTATGAGACAGGAAATCCTGGTGGTACCCAAGCTTCTGGTTCCAAAGATGCTTATATTCAAGTCTCTGTCTTTGTGGTCCAGTTGTATCTTGCCCTTCTTGTAGTACCTGAACCAATATATACCTCCTTTTGCTTAATCTAATTCAAGCTGGATTTCTGTTGCCTTATAACTTAAAGAGGCACAACTTTTCTCATCTCTTCCTCTGTATAGTCTATTCTGTACATTTTGTTAATATTATTTTATTAATGTCCTTAAGATATTAGATGAGTTACATTGATAACACTTTTGCTGAGTGTACAATGGGTGATCCAAGTTAACGGTGTCATTAGAAAATCAGGTAGAACACATTAAACTGTTTTTTAAAGAAATATTTATTTATTTGGCTACATCAGGTCTTAGTTGCAGCATGCAGGATCTTTGTTGCATCATGTGGCATCTTTGTTGCAACACATGGACTCTCTAGTTGTGTCACATGGGTTCCAGAGTACCTGGGCTTAGTAGTTGCGGCTGGCAGGCTTAGCTGCACCACAGCACGTGGGATCTTAGTTCCCCAACCAGGGATTGAACCCATGTCCCCTGAATTGCAGGACTGATTCTTTAACCACTGGACCATTGGGAAATCCCAAGAGAAATGATTTAAGCATAGGTAGAAGATTGGTAAGGAGAGCTGATTCACATCTAAGGCTGGTCAAAACTTGTTCTCTAGAAGACAAAAGACAATAATCTTGCCTAGAAAAGAAATGAAAAGACCTGGGGTTTGAGCTCTGAAGTTGAGAGAACCTAGGGGAAAAAAATTGTTGTCAGAAGATTGTAAGCACTGATTTAGAATATGGGGAAGTGGTATGTTTTGTTTTATGGAAATGTTTAAGTAGACCAGGGGGTTTTACATTTACCTAGGAATTCAACATTTGGGTACACCAACTGCATGTATTCTTATCTATGGTTCAACATAAGGAGACATTTTTAATTTGTCTATTTTATAAAGAATTTAGTGAAAAATTGGGTTTCAATTTTTTTTAGTGGAAAATAAAAGTTTAAAAAATTAATCTAAGTACTAATATAACAACTGAAAATGTGACTTAGGCAGAAAAGTTCATGTATCTTGCTTTTTGTACTTGAAAGTGTTCTTTTAACTTGGATCTTGTAAAAGAAATCATAATAATAAGAAAGAAAAGCAGCCTAATAAAAATGAGCAAAAGATTTGATCAGATATTTCACAAAGGAAGATATACAAATGGCCAATAATAAGAACATGAAAGTATGCTCAACATCGTTAGTCATCAGGAAAGTACAACTTAAAACCACAATGAGGTAACATTTAATACCCACTAGAATGAATAAAATTAAAAAGTCTTCAATTTGAAGAGGATGTAGAGCCACTAGGATATTTTAATGGTTGATAGGTTGGTGTGTGAAATGGCTTCATCACTTTGGAAAATAGTCTGAATGATTTTTAAATACTTAAGTAGACACTTCTTTGTGTCCCCAAAATTTCATTCATAAGTATTTAACCAAGAAAAATGAGAAATATCACGAAAGCACGTGCACAAGGATAATGTACAGCACTGTTCATAATAAAATCTTCAAACAACCTAGGAGTCCGTCTACATGAGAATGGATAAAGGTACGATGGTCTATTTAAACAATGAATACTACTCAGCTCTAAAAATGGCAAATTACTCTTATCAGTTCAGTTCAGTTCAGTTGCTCAGTCGTGTCTGACTCTTTGTGACCCCATGAATCACAGCATGCCAGGCCTCCCTGTCCATCACCAACTCCCGGAGTTCACTCAAACTCATGTCCATTGAGTCGGTGATGCCATCCAGCCATCTCATTCTCTGTCGTCCCCGTCTCCTCCCACCCTCAATTCTTCCTAGCATCATACTCTTTTCCAGTGAGTCAGCTCGACGCATGAGGTGGCCAAAGTATTGGAGTTTCAGCTTTAGCATCAGTCCTTCCAATGAACACCCAGGATTGATCTCCTCCAGAACGGACTGGTTGGATCTCCTTGCATTCCAAGGGACTCTCAAGAGTCTTCTCCAACACCACAGTTCAAAAGCATCAATTCTTTGGCGATCAGCTTTCTTCACAGTCCAACTCTCACATCCATACATGACCACGGGAAAAACCATAGCCTTGACTAGACGGACCTTGGTTAGCAAAGTAATGTCTCTGCTTTTTAATATACTATCAAGGTTGGTCATAACTTTCCTTCCAAGGAGTAAGCGTCTATTAATTTCATGGCTGCAATCAGCATCCACAGTGATTTTGGAGCCCCAAAAAATAAAGTCTGACACTGTTTCCACTGTTTTTCCATCTATTTCCCATGAAGTGATGGGACCAGATGCCATGATCTTTGTTTTCTGAATGTTGAGCTTCAAGCCAACCTTTTCAGTCTCCTCTTTCACTTTCATCAAGAGGCTTTTGAGTTCCTCTTCACTTTTTGCCATAAGGGTGGTGTCATCTGCATATCTGAGGTGATTGATATTTCTCTCAGCAATCCAGCTTGTGCTTCTTCCAGTCCAGTGTTCCTCATGATGTACTCTGCATGTAAGTTAAATAAGCAGGGTGACAATATACAACCTTGATGTATTCCTTTTCCTATTTGGAAACAGCCTGTTGTTCCATATCTCTTATACACAATATGAAAACAATCTAAAAACAAACCCCCCAAACTCCAAAAAACTATACAGAGTGAAAGAAGTATACAAAAGAATAAAAATTTTATGTTTCCATTTATATAAAATTCTAGAACAATCACAATATATGTTGAATATATAATATACACATTATAATATATACAATATATATAATATATGTTGAAAAAAATAAGAACAGTGTTTGCCTCTGGTAAAGTATGGGCTGAGATTGACAGGGAAAAAACAAGAGGGAGATTTTTAGTGGTTTATACAGGTATGCATTTGTTAAACTCATCAGCTATCACAGTATTTATGAATTTAACTGTATGTAAATTTATCTCAAAAAGAGCTATAAACAAATACTAAAATCCAATTAATTACATATATGCAAAAGTGTTTTGGGGGAAAGTGTTCTGATACTGCAAGTTATCTCAAAATGCATTAAAAATTAATATGGAATAATAAACAGGTAGAAAGATAATATAGTTGAGTAGGTATGTGATAAAGCAAATATGGCAATATGTTGATTGTAAAATCTAGTCTTTGGGGGTGTGTGTATCTATATATATGTTCACCATAGAATTCTTTCAACTTTTCTCTATGTTTAAAAATTTTCACAATAAGATACTGGAAAAAATAAATTGGAATAAATTTTTTTCCACAAAGTGGAAAGAAATGTTATCAAATATATTAGTTAATAAGAAGTGATGCTATATTACTTAATGGGTTATATATAGTTCATTAAAGAAGCAGCTTAAGCACAAATATACTACCACTATATAATAAATTACAACAAATACATAGATACACCTCATTTAGGACCACTCCTAAAGTGTGATTTGAAATGGTGAGGATTATCTCAGAAATATTTTTATGTTAAAATACACATGTCTTCTTTAATGCATGTGAATTCACTTAGTCTAAAAATTAAATAATTCTCTAACATGTAATTTAGGTAATGAGGCATGTACTCTCTAAGATCTGTTTGCTCTCAGACCCATTCCTTTTCCTTGCCCTGATCTATTCTGTGTCCCATGGGGCCTGATCCCACAGGCACCTTTCTCAGGCTCCTCCATCAGCTGGGGTACAGAAGTCAGGCATGGGAGACACCGACAGGAGGCTGGAAAAGAAGAGGAAAGGAGAAAAGGGGATGTTTCTCCCCTTTTCTACCATGGGCAGCCTTTACAGCAGTAGCTGCAGCTTCTCTGACTCCAGCTCTCAACAGACATGCCTGCAATGGACCTTCCACCCTGGGCTCCAGTGTCACCACCTCTTTTCTTTGTCCCTCCAGTCTAGAAGTGGTAGTGTCTTCCCTTTGTTGCTCTGCTCTGAGTTGTTTCACTGTCCTCTGGCAAATTGACTCATCTGTCACTTGTGTAACCAATTCACTGCATTGCTTTCCCTCTTCTTTAAGTACTTAGAGTAATTCTGTTTTCCTGTTTGAGCCATGCCTTATATATGTAATATTAATGGAGAGGAATCATGGGCAGAAAATTTTTGCTGTTTAAACTGAGAATGGCCATTTTCTGAAAGAATCTAGCTAATTCAGAAGCTGAGATTTGCCTGGAAGTTGTGGGCATGTGGCAGGGGGATGACCCCAAGATTTCCTGGCCATGAAATGGACAGGTTGAGAGCAAGGATGCCCAGGGGACAGAGTGCAATGGAACAAAATGTATGTACATTCATTACAGCACCGAGCACTAAGGTCATGCAGTCATTTCACAGTATCAAGGGGGATTGGTTCCAGGAGCCCTCTCCCCATGGACATCAAAATCTGTGGATGCTCAAGTCCCTTATAGAAAATGGTTTATTATTTGCATTTAACTTTTGCATATCCTCCCATATACTTTAAATCATCTTTAGGTTACTTACTTTTACCTAATACCACGTAAATTCTGTGTAAATAGTTGTAAATACAAAGTCAATGCTATGTAAATAGTTGTTGATGTGCAGCAAATTCAAATTTTGCCTTTTGCCTTTTTACTTTCTGGAGTTTTTTTTCGAATATTTGTGATCCAAAGATGGTTGTGTCTGAGGGTACAAAACTCGCAGATGTGGTTGGCTGACTATATGGTCCTTTTAACTGTGTAGTTCAAAGTGCAGCAGATTGAGATCCATCAAAAGCTCACGGTCAGCCAGAGCTAGTGAGGGACCCATCTCTCTGTTTGCTTGTTCTTTCTGTGATGATTTCTTTTTTAAACATTGTTTCCATTTTTTTTTTCTGATAAATAAGCTTGATCCATAAGAGTTGATAGAGGTGTGCAAGTAGAAGTGTTGGAATTGCCACAAAATTACTATGCTTCATGTGTAAAATGCTAATTCTCTATAGTGGCTGAGCTGATCAAGGAAATAAATGGTGTAAGTCAGCTGTCCAGTAAGATTTGCTGGAAATCCTCTCAAAGGGAGGCGGTGAAGAGGGCAGGTTCTGTAGCCAGCCTGCCTGATTCCAGCTTTGGCCCTGCTGCTTTCCTACTGTGCGTGGACAAATTAGGTGACCTCTCTGCCTCACTTTCTGGATCCATAAAATGAATGTAATCATAGTACCTACTTTATAGAGTATTTGTGAGAATAAAATGACATAGTACACATAAAACTCTTAGCACGTCTCCCAGGACTTAGTATTAATAAATGTAACCATCACCATTGTCATTATGAAGGCCCTCACCCTGGCCTAGGAGGAAGTAATCAACAAGTCTGCACATACGTGGTAAGAAGTGATGGCCATAGACATGTCATAAGTTCAGGGACACTGAAGGGAATGAAACCATAATTGTCAATTTCTGATGTAGGAAATGTGCCTTAATGCAACCCCTGCAGTGATGTCCCTCTTCAGTGCTGATACGATTATGCTCCTTTACCTGGGAATGCTCTCCATTTCCTAAACGGAGTTAACCTGGAGGTCAATACTAGATTTTGGAGACCTGCTTAGCTAGAAGGTTCTCAGATTGTAGTTCTATAGTAAATACATATCTTCTCTTTGTCACCTACCGTTCAAATTCATTTTCTGTGTTTGTGGAATCTTGTGTAGACTTGGGGAGAAGCAGGGTCCACCCATGTGGAGGCCAAAAATGTCATTTATTTTCTTCTGTCTTGCAGGAAAAAAAAAAAAGCTGGCTAACTTTAGCCACAATCTCCTGCTCAAGAATTTCAGTCTGTGGTGAATTACCTAAAGAAATGGACAGTTTAAAATTTCTTGCGGTGGCGGCGGCGGTGGCTGTTGTTCCCGGTGACGGTTGTGTTGGCAGTTTTAGTGGAGTCCCCTAAGCTGTCGGTGGTGGCAGTCCAGCCATGCCACCCAAAATTCAGTGGTGATGACTGAGCGCCTAAGCAGGCTATTCCTGGCATGTGACCTTGTCGGTGGTTCTGGTTACCTATATTTTCCTGATTTTTGCTTGTATTTTGACCTTAGTTCTTCAGTCTTTGTGTTGATTCTCTGAAGTATCCAGTAGTTTTCGATGAATTCTCTCTCTCTCTTTTTTTTTTCCCCAGGAGCCAGTGTCAATCGTATTGTTTAAATCATGAAAGTCTGCCTAATGCACTGATTTTCTGTGATCCACTGACAGATACCTATAACTACAGTGGCTATTTATGTCAGAGCCAACATGTTGATATGTAGGAAAGTCTAACCTTTATCTGTTGCATTAAATCTCAATTTTTAATGTACAGGCTTTGTATACCTAGACATAATCAACTGTACTTTTTGTCGGAAATTTGCTATGGTACTATAATATTCATTATATTTATCCAACTCATTTCAGTTTATCAAGCACCTAATGAACATTTACCTTGTGCTAAGTGTTAGACTTTGGAGACACAAAGTCAAATATGACAAGGTCCCTCCTGTACATATTTAGAAACCTGGCTGTTTAATGTGTTATATCATGGTGAGATCTGGGCAAACCAATTCAGCTACATTCAAAGGGGGAAACAAGGAAAGAATGGGTAAGAGTAAAGCAGTGTGACATGGTGGTAAATCTTGGTATAGAAGTTGACCAGCCTTGGTTCATATCCAGGCATTTATTTGCTGTTATATACGACAAACTACTTAACCTATCTAAACCTCAGTCTGTTTGTCTGTAGGGATAATAACACCAACATCCTCATATTATTTTGAAGTTTAAATGAAATAATGAGATAAAGTGATTAGCACAGTGCTATGGTTAAGCGTTTAGTAAAATGGTAGCCACATTCACGTACTGGAATAGATTGCCCAAAGAGATTGTGTAATTCCTAGGTTAAATACAAATCTCAAGAGCATAAATTCTGCCTTGATCATCTATGTTAATTCCATTATCTCCTCGACCATTAGTTCCTCTTTTATTTTTTCTTGTTCTAGCCCAGTTCTATTTTATTTTTTAACAATAGTAGTCAGAAATGTATACCTAGACATAATTTACTGTATTATGATACTTGATGATGTTTAGCAGCATTTTAATAAGAAATTTCACTATTTGCTATAGTAGACCTGATTTGTATGTTACAAAACACATTTATAATGCATGAATCTCCCCTCTAGCAATTTTTTTCCCCACAAAGACCGAGAAGAGTGATTCATTTACTCAATTGCTATCTGATCTTTTCCCCTGAGTGTACCTCTTTTAGACACCGATCATTAAAGTGTTACAGAGTCTTCAGCTCACTTGTATTAAAAGTTTTTTATTGCCTTTGGAGTCCTTTTCAAAGTATTTTTCAAATTATATTTGGTCTACTTTTCAGTTTATAGCTAACCTGCTCTGTTTTGTGTGCTTTGCTTTCCTTAAAAGGGCTAATTTTCTACTATTAAAAACTGTTTTGTTTTTTTTTCCTAAACCTCTGTAATTGTTGTGCCCATCAGTCAGACAAGGTGGGAGTTTTGTTTGTTTATTCTTGGAAGACTTTTTAATTAAAAAAATTTTTTTTGGCACACTCCCTTCCCAATCTTTGGGCTTTCCAGGTAGCTCAGATGGTAAAGAATCTGCCTGCAATGAGGGAGACCCAGGCTCGATCCCTGAATCAGGAAAGTCCACTGGAAAAGGGAATGGTTACCCACTCCAGTGTTCTCACCTGGAGAATTCCATGGATAGAGGAGCCTGGTGGGCTACAGTCCTTGGGGTTCCAAAGAGTCGGACACAACTGAGCGACTAACACCAACTTCCAATCCTATAGATATTTTTATTTTTGGCTTCTGATGAGATGTTTTAAAATAGTCTCAAGGCTTCTATTTTATTTTCACTTTTCATTCATTTCATCTCCCCCTCAGCATCTGCATTTGCTTTTGTTGAAATCAGCAGAAATGATACCAAACCAGGGTTATAGACTGAAGTTCTAAGTGCTGGGACAGCTTCAAAGTTACTGTGTGACTTTGGTTAGGTCATTCAACTACTTTGGCCTCCAATTTCCTCTTCAACATAATGAAAGGAATGTGTTCTTTTGCTAAACAAGTATTTATTATGCACATATTATAACACTATCCCAGGTGCTGGAAAAATTTGCAATGATCAGAAGAGTTGAGGTACCTTCCCTCATGGAATGTATTGTCTGCTGCTGCTAAGTCACTTCAGTCGTGTCCGACTCTGTGCGACCCCATAGACGTCAGCCCACCAGGCTCCCCCTCCCCTGGGATTCTCCAGGCAAGAACACTGGAGTGGGTTGCCATTTCCTTCTCCAATGCATGAAGGTGAAAAGTGAAAGTGAAGTCGCTCAGTCATGTCCGACTCTTAGCGACCCCATGGACCGCAGCCTACCAGGCTCCTCCATCCATGGGATTTTCCAGGCAAGAGTACTGGAGTGGGGTGCCATTGCCTTCTCCATAGTGCTGTTAAATTATATAAATTCAAAAAATATGTAAACTCCAAGGCACTTTTGAGTTTATGACAACATAAATATAATGAGGGAGAAGGCAATGGCAACCCACTCCAGTACTCTTGCCTGGAAAATCCCATGGACGAAGGAGCCTGATAGACTGCAGTCCATGGGGTCGCTGAGTCCAACATATATGAGCGACTTCACTTTCACTTTTCACTTTCATGCATTGGAGAAGGAAATGGCAACCCACTCCAGTGTTCTTGCCTGGAGAATCCCAGGGACGGCGGAGCCTGGTAGGCTGCTGTGTATGGGATTGCATAGAGTTGGACACGACTGACGTGACTTAGCAGCAGCAAGTATAATGAGACTTCCACTTTGTTTCAGTTCTCTTTTGAATCAAATATAAGAACAATTTATGGTGAAGTTTGTTTTGGACTTTTGGACATTCCTTTGACTTCAGTAATTTGTACTTTGTCCTACAGGGTATTCCTTGGAAACCAGTGGGAGATGCTCTATCCAGAAAGGATTCAGGTCAAAATCTGCATACTGTATCCCCCTCTCTTTTAAAAAAATTGAATTGATTTATTTTCTTGGCTGTGTCACGTCCTGCGGGCTTAGTTGCTCTGGGGCATGTGGGGTCTTGGTCCCCCCAACAGGAATCGAATCCCCACTCCTTGCATTGCAAGGCAGATTCTTTACCATTGGACCACAAGGGAAGATCCTATCCCCGTTTAAAAGTGAATCTTAAAACGTTTTTGGAAATACATTTTAGATCTCTGCTTTCTGAAGTACATTAGAAAAAAGAATTATTGTAATAGTGCTCACTGACCTTTAATTTAGATGTGGGAGTCATCAGCATCAGTCAAAGAGGAAATGAAAGTTTTCTTGGTTGTGGCCAATATGAAAATACTTAGTGAACTATAAAATTGTATTCAGCTATAGATTATAAAGCTGTTTACTAGGGATCAGTAATAATAATAATAATGAAAGTAAAATATATGAATTTTATTGTTTGGCTGACAATACAGTATGTGACATGTGCCTTGGGAAATCAGTGGACTGGTAAACTCTGAAACTTACTTGCCAATGGGTTATTAGTGTTATAGGAATTATCACAATAGAAGTCCTTAAAAGAATATTTAAGCCAAGTCTTCTCTTCTTTCCCTTTATATTCCATTTAATTTAAAGTGGGCTATTTGTGGGATGATGTATGCCAGGTAGTAAGAAAAGGTTGGAATTATATTGAGGTAATTTTGGAACTATTATCAAAATGGAGCCATCTGAAGTGATTGTTTATAACAGATAATGGCTGTCAAGAAAAATAAAATAGAATGAAAGATGTAAGCAAAGTGACAGAAAAATAAGTAATGAGCTGGTGGAAAAATCCAGAAAACATCTTGCAGGAAAAGCAACTCATAACAGGGTTTTTCTTGATTTAATAGGAAGAAATTAAGTGGTAAATGTTAACTTTTGTCAGTTTCTCAAATTCTGTCATAACCAGGATAATAATTCTTGTTTCAAGTCTCAATTATCATACTTGTATTTTTTCATGCATGTATGTATTTATACACATACAGAAATAACCATAATAACCATAACAGAAGATAGAAGTCATGCCAAAAGAAAATTGGAGGTAAGGAGCTATTAAAATTTCAGAGGAGGGAAAGAGTAGAGGAAAAGAGGAAAATTTGTGCCTAAAATTTGTACTGGCCTTAAAAGGCGGTAAAATTAGGGCCTTCAGAGATGCAGGGAACACCTTCTAGGTGGAAGGAACAGTAGTGCTATATAGTGGTAATAATATTGGCTTGGAGTTAACTGAACTTTGGTTCAGGTTTCTCTTTGCTAGTTTGACCTGTAAAAATTGCAATAATAGCATCAAAACCCTGCTGCAGGGTTGTTGTGAGGTTTAAGTTGTATAATCCAGAGGAAATTCTTAGCCAAGTTCCTGGCAAAAAGTTGATACTTGGATCAAGACCCTCCCTTCCTTTTTGAAAAAATTAAAAAAAATTTTAATTGGAGAATAATTGTTTTACAGTGTTGTGTTGGTTTCTGTGGTACAACAACTCAAATCAGTCATAACTATGTGCATGTGTGTGTCCTCTCCCTTTTGAGCCTCCCTCCCACTCCCCTTACCACCACTGTCACACCCATCTAGGTCATCACAGAGCACCAAGCTGGGCTCCCTGTGTTGTACGGCAGCTTCCCACTAGCCCTCTGCTTTACATATGGTAGTGTATATATGTCGATGCTACTTTCTCAGTTTGTCTCACCCTCTCCTTCCTTAGCTGTGTCCACAAGTCTATGTGGACTATGTATGTGGACTATGTGGACTATTTTCTATGTCTGCATTCCTTCCTTGCAGATAGGTTTATCAGTACCATTTTTCTAGATTTCTTACATATGCATTAGTATATGATATTTATTTTTCTCTTTCTTACTTTGTATAACAGGCTCTAGGTCCATCCACATCACTATAACTCACTCAAATTCATCGCTTTTTATGGCTGAGTAATATTGTATATATTCCATTCTTTTTTCATGTGAATGTGGAGGACATTTGAGGCCAAGCTAAGGAGTTTGTTGAAGACTTAATACTGGTTCTACCATTTACCGGCCTTGTGACCTTTGCCAAGGTACTTAAACTCATTCAGTCTTCTCATCTCTAAAATGGAGCTAATAATATGTCAGTTTCACAGGGTTGATGTAAGGAGTGAACAAGTTAGTTAAAGGTCTTATGAAATATGTGGCACAAGGGATGTTCTTATATTGTTTTCACTGGCCCTGAGGAACAGGTGAAAGGTTTTAAGTTGGGAGTTAGGGAGAGTGACTCAATCTTTTCTTTAGGGAAGTCAGTGTGTTTGTGGTTTATGAATAAGAATTGGGTAGTGAGGGATTAGGGTGAGACCAAAAGAGGGAAGAGAGTTGTTAGGGGATTGGTAAACACTCTGGATCAGAGGCACTGAGAGGCTGGTAAATAACGGTGGTAGTAGGAATGGAGAGGAGCCTCTCACTTAGACGAGAGATGTGCTTTTCAAACCTCAACATGTACATTAATTCTCTAGGGATCTTATAAAAATGCAGGTTAAGTAGGTCCAGGTGGGTCTGGAGTGCTGTGTTTTACAGTAAGATCCTGGGTGGGTGCCAGTGATGCTGGTTCATAACCACACTGAATAGCAAGAGTTTTGAAGGTAATTTAGGAGCCCTCAAAAATAGGAGAATTGACAGTTGATGGCCTTACGGGAAGGAGACAGAGAGATGGTGGGTTTCCAATAGAAGGAGCTAAATTTGGAAGGGAAAAGAGAAATGATGAACTTATACTACTGTGCTTTTAGGGCTTGTAAGAGATAGAGTAGTGTAATGGCAAAAAGGTAGATTTATTATCAGAAGACCTGGATTAAATTGTGGCTTCACCAATTATTAGAAAGATGACTTTGAACTTTAAGTCTCTTTCTTCAACTCGAATGAGACACTATAATGACTGTTGGATGGATGAAGTATATTGTTGTGAAAACTTTTCTCATGGTGGCCAGCACCTGGGTGGCATCTACTAAATAAAAATGACATTCATAGACTATATGGAATTTTACTACTCCAGGTCCTCACAAGGCTGATCAAGGTTTTAATATGTATGTTTTTTCCTACAGCGTGCACACTGGTACTTCAAATTGTACAGAAATTGAAAGCCTTCTGAACTTTATGTTTTCTAAGTATTCATTAGCTGACATAATTTCAGGGGATATGAATGCCAGGATTGGCAGCGGGTCCATCAGAGCTACATCCATCAGAACCCTACAATTGTCTGATTCTTCCTTTTAAGGCACTTCTCCAAGAGTAAACTGTCTGAATCAAAGAGGAAAATATCTGGTCAAACTCATTTATAATCATAGTTCCAATAATGGTAAATGGCAGGCTGTGGGATATATCTGTGGACTTTCACTTACTTTTCCAACCAGAGGCAGCATTATTGATGATTGAAGAATTAGCTCTTCAGGGCTTATCTACAGGCTTGGCTTGGATGTTTTAGACTGGTTGAAAGTAAATATTTTTCTCTTAAACTTAATCTGAACTTTCAAAATGTCCTTGCAACTGTCCCTAAACGTAACTCAATCAGGGAGATTTTTAGGAATGAAGTTAAACTGAAGCGAAAAAAAAAATGTATGATAACAAAGAATTTATGGCACATATTTTATTTGGGAAGTCTTCATGACGAACTATTCATAATATTAACAAATTGTGGTGATACTGCTATGTTGCTGGACTATTCAAGAACAAGATCTTTTATTTCTTGCTTTATAAGAGAGATCAGAAAGAAACGAAAAGCTCTAGGCCATATTATCAAGATGTCATCTCAAATATAACTGAGATCGAGTTATCTAAAGCCTCGTTAAGTTGCAGTTCTTTTAAAAAACAACTTGTCCTTTCCAAAACTTAAATTATTCTGGAATATTCAGGGCTTGACCACAGGGATACCAACATAGCACATTTGGGAACTTGATCTTCTTTGGTATCACTTCAGGATGAAGAAATTGAAAATCATGTGCATGGATTGATTACTAAACATATCATTTCAATTACTACTTTGCCTCTCTTCATTTTGTTGTCCCCAGTATTCTCCATAGCCAGAACCCATTATTTTCATCAACTCTAAAAAAACCCAGTCCTTCAAGTCTGAAGAGAGCTCCAGAAGAGAATTTCTGCTGCCAGAATTATTTTGATCTTGCTTGAGTAGTTGGCTGCAGTCCTTGCCAACTTATTTACCTCAATTAACTCCCCAGGTATGGTTTCCTCAAGATGATCTCTAAGTGTGGTTGACTCTAGATTTAAAAAGGGAAACCCTCCATCTCCCAAAATTACAGAACGATTGAGGCTCTTAGATACTTCCTCAAAATAACATCACACATTTTTTTCTTAAATTGAAGGACTAAGTCTCAGTCTAATAGCTTGCTTGCATAAGGAGCTAACCAGCTCTATGTATAAATTATTTTCTACAGATAATTGCTATTAAAATATTTGTTGAATGAGTAGATTCTGTTATTTATCTCCTCCAGAGAATAACTGAGACTTTGTGAAACTTTTATCTAGCTATATTATTTTTTTCCTCCATAAATCTCTTTCTGTATCTAACCATCATAACTAGAAACCTGGGAGTTACCCTGGAGTCCTCCTTGCCCTTCCCATATCCATGCAGTTCCCAAGATTTGCTGACTTTTGCATCCTCAAGATGTGTTGGTTGACTCTGTTCTCTCTCTTGATCCCTCTGGCACAATCTTGTCCAGGTTCTCACTTTCCTCTCTGGGCTTTTCCAACAGCATCCTAAGGGCTTTCTCTGCCTCTAGTAATGGCCTCCTCTGATTTACTCTTCAGAGTGGTATATTTAAAATCCAGATTTGATCAGGTAATTTCCTTTCACTGGCTCTCCATCATCCATGGTAAAAAAATGATCCTTGGCATAAACTATAAGGCCTCCCCCAATCTGGCTTTTTTTATAAGCTTCTCTGGTTTATTTCCTACATGCTGTTCATTGCCTAACACTGCATGCTGCAGCATGGGCTCAGCCTCAGCACTGTTGACATTTGGGGCTGGATAATTGTTGGGGGGCAGGGGCTATCCTTTGCCACTGTAAGATGTTCAGCAGCATCCTGGCCTCTACCCACTAGATGCCAGTGGTACTCTCTTCTCCCAGCTATGACAACCAAAAATAACTCAAGCATTGCTAAATATCCCCCAGGGGACAAAATTGCCCCTTGTTAGTAAATTGGAAATTAACCAATAATGCATAAATCCATGCTTATAAAAGTTGAAACAATATAGAACATATAATTATTAATAAAAGTGAGAGTTTTCCAGGGTCAAAGCATTCTCATTAAAAAAAAAAATGATTTACTACACACTGCCTCAGCATTATCTCTACCAGATATGACCCCCCACCTTTGTGGCCATTACCCCCTCAGGGTTCCAGGATTGTGATTGTGTATCGAGGATGGAGGCTTCACCCACTCACCAGGTTATCGGAGCAGATGACTCACGTTTTGGGTCTGCCTAAGTCAAAGGCCTGGAGAAGGCAATGGCACCCCACTCCAGTACTCTTGCCTGGAAAATCCCATGGACGGAGGAGCCTGGAGGGCTGCAGTCCATGGGGTCACTGAGGGTTGGACACGACTGAGTGACTTCACTTTCACTTTTCACTTTCATGCTTTGGAGAAGGAAATGGTAACCCACTCCAGTGTTCTTGCCTGGAGAATCCCAGGGACGGGGGAGCCTGGTGGGCTGACGTCTATGGGGTCGTGCAGAGTCGGACACGACTGAAGTGACTTAGCAGTAGCAAATCAAAGGCCATTTAAACAAAGCTTCTGCGGTCCACATTCTTCTTCCATTCCTTCTCCAAATCCTTACAGTTCTTTCTTTTCCATCTCCTAAAAATCCACACTGTTTCCTAGTTATGACCAACCTTGATAGTATATTAAAAAGCAGAGACATTACTTTGCCAACAAAGGTCCGTCTAGTCAAGGCTATGGTTTTTCCCGTGGTCATGTATGGATGTGAGAGTTGGACTGTGAAGAAAGCTGATCACCGAAGAATTGATGCTTTTGAACTGTGGTGTTGGAGAAGACTCTCGAGAGTCCCTTGTACTGCAAGGAGATCCAACCAGTCCATTCTAAAGGAGATCAATCCTGGGTGTTCATTGGAAGGACTGATGCTAAAGCTGAAACTCCAATACTTTGGCCACCTCATGCATCGAGTTGACTCACTGGAAAAGACTCTGATGCTGGGAAAGGTTGGGGGCAGGAGGACAAGGGGACGACAGAGAATGAGATGGCTGGAGGGCATCACCGACTCTGTGGACGTGAGTTTTAGTGAACTCCAGGAGTTGGTGATGGACAGGGAGGCCTGGCGTGCTGTGATTCATGGGGTCGCGGAGAGTCGGACACGACTGAGCGACTGAACTGAACTGAAAAATCCACAAACTGTAACAGTCAGAGCTGTTATCAAGAAAGAGACTTTATGACATTTTGAATGTACAGTGTTACAGACATTAGTCCATAGACAGCAGCAGAGATTCTGCTTCATCTGAGCAGGGGTGAACCCTGGAGATATATATATATATATATATATTTTTTTTTTTTTTTTACTGGCTCCCTACCCCTGGAGGAGTCTGATGTATAGTCTGGTATGGAAGCCAGAGACTGAAGAATACAAGTTAACATGTAAAAAGATGCATCCAGGTATCCAACATTTTGACAGCTGAGTACACCACTTCACGTTCACATGGATACAGTGCGAAGTAGTAGCCACATTTAAAAAATTCCAAGTTACATAAATTGTTATAGCAGATGGAAGAAAAGATGCCTAAATATGCCTATATCCTAAATAATGAGCAGGCCTTAAAAACAAACTAGGTAAAGAGAAAATACCTGTGAGGGCTCTTTATGAAGATAACAAAAGCATGCTTGATGGTGGGGAAATGTAGCTACTTTCATAAAGGTTTCCAGCTATGGGAACAAAGCGGGAAAGAGAAATCCTTTCCACATGCTTTTAATTCTAGAGACTCCATTCTTTACAAGTGGGAACTTAACCCTTTCCCCCAATTCTGTGGATTATTCTTTTTCAGCCTTCCTCAACACGTAGGATCCATGGAGGTCACTAAGAACGGTGGGGGTGAAGTGTTCCTAGTAGCAGAAATGAAGATGAGAGAGTGAACTGGAAAAATGCTTTAAGAACTCTAATTGAGACAAACCTGACTACAAGATTGTATCTGTGCTATGATTACAACTGTAAAAATTCTGTCTGCATATGGACAGGGACTGAAAGGGAGCATGAAAAAAAAAATGTAAACAGTTTGGTTTGTAGGATGGCAGAATTTTGGGTGGATTTTTCCTTCTTTTATTTTGAGTGTTGTCAATGTTTTTGTAATGTTTTGCAATAAACAATACTATAAAAGAAGCAGCTGAACCTGCTGACTAATTATTGTTAGAAAGAGCAGCTTAGCGTCAACTCTGTCAGAGCTAAAAATCGTTGCATTTGAAAGATGCTCTCCAGCATTTAAGTTGATAATATCAGATAACCTTAACCAAGAAGGCAAATCCTTCTGGTACAAAGGAGCATTTTAAAAAACATTTTATTTTTGCAGCTAACTTCTGACAAGCACACCAGGTATTAGTTCAATGGGGGCCATAAGGAGGGTGTTTCATTTTGTTGCTTTTTTTTTTTTTTAGTAGTTGAAATGGTTGATCGGTTATGCTTGTCCTAAGAAAAGTCTTGGACCAAATCGTCTGCAATATGGTGAAACATTCAGGGTCTTTAAAAGAGTGCCTAAGTATGTGAGTGGATTCAAACTCCATTTTGAGGGAAATACTGCTGTCACCTGCAGGAACCCCTGCAGCTTTGAGCAGAAATAGGATGGCAAATATACAAGTCATGTTCTTAAAAAACTGACAACAGAATGTCAACCTCACTTCCTGCACATCTGGTGTTGAAAGTGTATGGATAATCAACATCAACGACTACTGGCACTTCAGGCACTTGTCAGCGAATTCAGTCTTGAAGTGACCTATATCTGTACACTTGCCAAGGGCTCACCTAAGACATGATGTTGGAGGGATGATGAACGGACGAACACTCCATTTCTCTTCTAAGGACTCTAAATGTCTGTTCCTGTGGTTTGTTGTAGTATCAGGAAGCAGCATACCTGGGCCAGATCACCTCTGTTCCCAACAGGAATGCTCTCATTGAGTTAAAAATTTAGTGTTATGCTCTGAACCCTTATGAAATTCAGTATAAAGAAATGTCCATTGGTTCACCTGAATCTATCACAACAATGTTAATCGGTTATACTCTAGTACAAAATAAAATAAATAAACACAAAGAATGGTCTATTGGAACATGCTTTTGCATTTTTTTTTTTTTTTTGCAAATAACGCTGAGGATTTTGTACCTTATGTTATCTAAAATCTATTGTTGAAAAAATTAAGTGGTAAATTCCTTCTGGATTTAGGACATTAGCTTTGCTCTTAACACATATTAGAAAACAGGTTTTTCTCTTTGTCTTTTCAGTTTAGTTCAGTCGCTCAGTCACGTCCGACTCTTTGCAACCCCATGAATCACAGCACGCCAGGCCTCCCTGTCCATCACCAACTCCCGGAGTTCACTCAAACTCATGTCCATCAAGTCGGTGATGCCATCCAGCCATCTCATTCTCTGTTGTCCCCATCTCCTCCCACCCCCAATCCCTTCTAGCATCAGACTCTTTTCCAGTGAGTCAACTCGTCGCATAGGTACTGGGAAACTCCTGCTTAGACACTAGTAATCCTCCTCACAGTTTCATACAGATCATAGCAAGTGAGGAACTCAGCAGAGTCAGGCAAAAGAAGGAAGGTACTGTTAATATTTGGTGCCCATTCAGTTGCTGTGCCTGTTTCGGCTTAGGTAAGTAAGTACAACACTTTCAGTTTTAATGATCTCATTAGAATTTTTTTCTCCAAGAATCTGTTGTTCCTGAAGTACTAGATTTTTCATAAAAGAAGAAATGCATTTCATTTTCTATAAATATCAAAATTAATTAGTCATCATTAAAACTATTCATTAAAATTCAAAATTAGATGAGAATGTTCTTCATAGTTTTTTTTTAAGCCTGAAGAGATCCATTTATTATAGCATCTATAGCTCTACTATTTAAGGAAATTATGACATAAGGTTCATAATTGAATTAAGCCAATACCTTTGCTCACATACTAAGAAGAAATTAGTAAAATATGGTGGGTAAAACTATGGCATCTTATTAGGAAAGTATAGGCAACTGAGTAGAATTGCTTTTGTAGATCTCACCCCAGTGTGTCTAGTGAGGAACATAGCCATTCATTTGCTCATTTGTTCTTTCATTCATTCAACCTGTGCATCTAATATGTTCCAGGGACCATGTTAGGTGCCCAGGATACATCAGTAAACAGAACAGGCAGAACTCTCTGCCTTTGCAGAATTGTATTCTAGTGGAAAGAGGGGAAGACAGTCAGTAAGTAATAAACAAAAAATTATATGATGTTAACAGTTGGTATTAAGTGCTGTGATGAAAAGTCAAGAGGATAAGAGAGAGATAGTGTGCTGGATGTGGGGGTGGAATTTGCTATTTTAAATAGTGTGACCAGGTGGCATCTGAGCCTAGATCGGAAGGAGAGAGCAATGTCTCTCCAGGAAGAGTTTCCATGCAGAGGGAACAGTTTGTGCAAAAACTCTAAAGCAGGTGTGTGCTTGGTGTGTTTGAGGAAAGACAGATGTGGCAGGAATGGAGGATGGGAGGGGAATTGTGGGAGGCCATTGAAGAACGAGGGAGCCAGAGCTTGGAGGCTTCTTTCTTGTATTGGTTTCAGGATTTCATGGGTCTGTGACTTTCTTGTCAACTATTGAAGACTGGGACATGTTTTTATCCTCTCTGTAGTCCCTGATGTACTTGCACAAGATATTGTATATAACAAGTACTCAGAAAAATACTTGTTGGTTGAATAATTTCATTTCCAAGGCATCCTTATCCAAGATGCAAACACTCCTGGAAGGGGAGTTCGTACCTAGCCTAACACCTTAGTGTGGCTGAATTGACACGACCAGTTTCATCTTTGAAATTCTGAGGTTCTGGAGTAGAAGAAGATTGTCGAAGAAAAGAAAATTTACATCTTTGTCTATGGCTGATTTTGCTGAGTATAAAGTCTATCTAAAATGTCAAATATCATAATATGTATTAGAGTACAAAATATCTGAATGATATTTTAGTGATTTGAAAGAATATCCAAGATAGTTACTTCTTCTGTTTTCTAAGAGTACTTCCAATGGTGAGAAAATCTTGTTAGTTCATGTCTGTTACTTCTATAGACTTAAGAGAAAACTGGTAGCTGAGGTTCAATGAGTTCCTTGCCATAGAAAGTGTTGAATTAGAGGATTAATAACCACTTTCAAGCCAGTCATCCATCCATCTACCCATCTACCTGTCCATCCATCCAGTGAAAATTATTGAACACATACTATGGACTGAACGATGAAGGGTTCCATGAAGGACTACAGTGTTCAGGAACTCACAGGTGAGTAAGAAGAACTGATCTAATATGGTACACTGTGTTAAATATCATGCGTTAAAAAAACAAAGTTCCATGAGGTCAGGGAAGTTGGGAAATTCTTCGTAGGGCAAATGACATTTGAACTGTCAAAGCTCTTTTGTGATCTTCCCCCACCTCCCCCAACCCAAGGCAGTGTATTTCTGCTGTTTTCCTGTGGCACTTTTTACCTGTTTCTGATTATAGCAGTGCCCTGTTTATTGCAATTATCTGTGTATTGTCTGCCCTGTATGCCTGACCCTTTAATGGCAGAGACTGTGTCTTATCATCTCTGTCCCTACCCAGTATCCAATACAGGTCAAAAGGTGCTTGTTAACAGACTCAAAATTAATGAATCTTGAAGAATAAGTAGAAATTTGCTGGGTCCAGGAGGAGAGAGAAGGGCGTTCAAGACAGAGCCATGAACCTGTGAGAAGTGTGTATGGAGGCATCTAAGGGTATGTTAGGAAAATGGTGGGTGGGTTTGAAGACTGACATGGGGTAATATTCATGGGAGGGTTGGGAGATGATGACTGAAGAATGAAGCATGACATTTTGATGGGTCCCCTGGAAGCGAATGACTCAGCAGAATGTAAAGCATTTTAGAAACCATCAAGCAATATTTGCCACAGCTGTCCTGGACCCCAAATCCAGCCTCCAGACTGGCTTCACTCTTCATTCCACTTTGAGTCTCACTCATCCATTACAATCATGGTTGCTTTCTTCTGAGGGTTTGCAAAGCAAATTTTTACATTTTATTTTTTTTCTGTCTCTGTTTTACATTTATTGAGTTTAAAATATCTTTGTTGTCAATCATTAGGTTGTCGAATTTCTGTCAATTTTTGTTCATCTGTTTTTTTAAGTTAATTTATTTTTTATTGAAGGATAATTGATTTACAGAATTTTGCTGTTTCCTGTCAAACTTTCCTCCCATCTCCCTCCCCATCCCACCACTCTAGGTTGATACAGAACCCTGTTTGAGTTTCCTGAGCCATATAGCAAGTTCTTGTTGGCCATCTATTTTACACATGGTAATTAAGTTTCCATGTTACTCTTTCCATACATCTCACTCTCTCCTCCCCTCTCCCCATGTCCAGAATTCTATTCTCTATGTCTGTTTCTCCATTGCTGCCCTGTAAGTAAATTCTTCAGTACCATTTTTCCAGATTCTGTATATATGTGTTAGAATACGATATTTATCTTTCTCTTTCTGACTCACTTCACTCTGTGTAATAGGGTCTGCGTTCATCCACCTCATTAGAACTGACTCAAATGTGTTCCTTTTTATGGCTGAGTAATATTCCATTATGTTTATGTACCACAACTTCTTTATCTGTTCATCTGTTGATGGACATCTAGGTTGCTTCCATGTTCTAGCTATTGTAAATAGTGCTGCAATGAACAGTGGGATAGATGTATATTTTTCAATTTTGGTTTCCTCAGAGTATATACCTAGGAGTGGGATTGCTAGGTCACATGTGGTTTTATTCCAATTTTTTTAAGGAATCCCCATACCGTCTTCCATAGTGGCTGTATCAATTTACATTCCCACCAACAATGCAAGAGTGTTCCCTTTTCTCCACACCCTCTCCAGCATTTATTGTTTGTAGACTTCTTGATCAGGGCCATTCTGACCAGTGTGAGGTGATATCTCATTGTAGTCTTGATTTGCATTTCTCTAATAATGAGCGATGTTGAGCATCTTGTCATGTGTTTGTTAGCCATCTGTAAGTCTTCTTTGGAGAAATGCCTGTTTAGGTCTTTTTACCACTTTTTGATTGGGTTGTTTGTTTTTATGGTATTGAGTTGTATGAGCTACTTGTATATTTCGGAAATTAATCCTTTGTCAGTTCTTTCATTTGCTGTTATTTTCTCCATTCTGAGGGTTGTCTTTTCACCTTGCTTGTAATTTCCTTTGCTGTGCAAAAGCTTTTAAGTTTAATCAGGTCTCTCTTGTTTACTTTTGTTTTTATTTCCATTTCTGTAGGAGGTGGGTCATAGAGGATCTTGCTTTGATTTACGTCATCAAGTGTTCTGTCTGTTTTCCTCTAAGAGTTTTATAGTTTCTGGTCTTACATTTAGGCCTTTAATCCATTTTGAGTTTATCTTTGTGTATGGTATTCAGTTCAATCCTTCAGTCGTGTCCAACTCTGAGACCCCATGAACCGCAGCACACCAGGCCTCCCTGTCCATCACCAACTCCCAGAGTTCACCCAAACCCATGTCCATCGAGTCGGTGATGCCAACCAACCATCTCATTCTCTGTTGTCCCCTTCTCCTCCTTCCCTCAGTCTTTCCCAGCATCAGGGTCTTTTCAAATGAGTCAGCTCTTCGCATAGAGGGCCAAAGTATTGGAGTTTCAGCTTCAATATCAGTCCTTCCAGTGAACACCCAAGACTGATCTCCTTTAGAATGGACTGGTTGGATCTCCTTGCAGTCCAAGGGACTCTCAAGAGTCTTCTCCAACACCACAGTTCAAAAACATCAATTCTTTGGCGCTCAGCTTTCTTTTTAGTCCAACTCTCACATCCATACATGACCACTGGAAAAACCATATCCTTGACTAGACGGACCTTTGTTGGCAAAGTAATATCTCTGCTTTGTTGGCAAAGTAATATCTCTGCTTTTTAATATTCTGTCTAGGTTAGTCATAACTTTCCTTCCAAGGAGTAAGTGTCTTTTAATTTCATGGCTGCAGTCACCATCTACAGTGATTTTGGAGCCCAGAAAAATAAAGTCAGCCATTGTTCCAATGTTTCCCCATCTATTTGCCATGAAGTGATGAGACCGGATGCCATGATCTTATCTTAGTTTTCTGAATGTTGAGCTTTAAGCCAACTTTTTCACTCTCCTCTTTTACTTTCATCAAGAGGCTCTTTAGTTCTTCTTCGCTTTCTGCTGTAAGGGTGGTGTCATCTGCATATCTGAGGTGATTGATATTTCTCCCAGCAATCTTGATTCTAGCTTGTGCTTCCTCCAGCTCAGCATTTCTCATGATGTACTCTGCATATAAGTTAAATAAGCAGGGTGACAATATACAACCTTGACGTACTCCTTTTCCTATTTGGAACCAGTCTGTTGTTCCATGTTCAGTTCTAACTGTTGCTTCCTGTCCTGCCTACAGATTTCTCAGGAGGCAGGTCACATGGTCTGGTATTCCCATCTCTTTCAGAATTTTCCACAGTTTATTGTGATCCACACAGTCAAAGGCTTTGGCATAGTCAATAAAGCAGAAATAGATGTTTCTCTGGAACTCTCTTGCTCTTTCTATGATCCCGCGGTTGTTGGCAATTTGATCTCTGGTTTTTCTGCTTTTTCTAAAACCTGTTTGAACATATGGAAGTTCACGGTTCACGTATTGCTGAAGCCTGTTTTGGAGAATTTTGAGCATTACTTTAGTAGTGTGTGAGATGAGTGCAATTGTGCGGTAGTTTGAGCATTCTTTGGCATTGCCTTTCTTTGGGAATGGAATGAAAACGGACCTTTTCCAGTCCTGTGGCCACTGCTGAGTTTTCCAAATTTGCTGGCATATTGAGTGCAACACTTTCACAGCGTCATCTTTCAGGATTTGAAATAGCTCAACTGGTATTCCATCACCTCCACTAGCTTTGTTCGTAGTGATGCTTCCTAAGGCCCACTTGACTTCACATTCCAGGATGTCTGGCTCTAGGTGAGTGATCACACCATCGTGATTATCTGGATCATGAAGACCTTTTTGTACAGTTCTTATGTGTACTCTTGCCACCTCTGCTTAATATCTTCTGCTTCTGTTAGGTCCCTACCATTTCTGTAGGAAGTGTTTGAATTTCATTCTTTTACATGTAGCTGTTCAGTTTTCCCAGCACCATTTATTGAAAAGGCTGTCTTTGTCCCATTGTATATTCTTGCCTCCTTTGTCAAAAATAAGGTACCGATAGGTACATGGGTTTTTTTCTGGGCTTTCTATCTTGTTCCATTGGTCTATATTTCTGTTTTTGTGCCAGTACCATACTGTATTGATGACTATAGCTTTGTAATATATGATTTTTCCAGCTCCATTCTTCTTTCTCAAGACTGCTTTGACTATTCAGGGTCTTTTGTGTTTCCATATGAATTGTGAAATTTTTTGTTCTAGTTCTGTGAAAAATGCCATTGATAATTTGATAGGGATTGCATTGAACCTGTAGATTGTGTTTGGTAGTATAATCATTTTCACAATATTAATTCTTCCTACCCAGGAACATGGAATATCTCTCCATCCATTTGTGTTATGTTTGATTCCTTTCATCAGTGTCTTATAATTTTCTGTATACAGTTCTTTTGTCTCCTTAGGTAAGTTTATTCCTAGATGTTTAATTCTTTTTGTTGCAATGGTGAATGGGATTGATTCCTTAATTTCTCTTTCTGACTTTTTCTTTGTTAGTATATAGAAATGAAAATCATTTCTGTGTATTGATTTTGTATCCTGAAACCTTGCTAAATTCACTGATTAGCTCCAGTAATTTTCTGCTACTACCTTTAGGGTTTTCTATGTACAGTATCATGTCATCTGCAGACAGTGAGAGCTTTACTTCTTTGTTTTCAATCTGGATTCCTTTTATTTCTTTTTCTTCTCTGATTGCTGCAGCTAAGACTTCCAGAACTATGTTGAATAATAGTGAGGAAAGTGGACACCCTTGTTTTCTTCCTGATCTTAGGGGGAATGTTTTCAGTTTTTCACCACTGAGGATTGTTTAATTAGTCTCTGTATGTTTACTTTTTAATTCTTCTAGGTCTTTGTTAATTGATTCTCACATATTCTCAATTTTGTTTTTCAAGGTTTTTGGTCATCTTTACTATCATTATTCTAAATTCTTTTTCAGGTAGTTTGCCTATTTCCTCTTCATTTACTTGGACTTCTGTGTTTCTAGTTTGTTCCTTCATTTGTGTAGTATTTCTCTGCCTTTTCATTATTATTTTTTTTAACTTAGTGTGTTTGAGGTCTCCTTTTCCCAGGCTTCAAGAAAACTTGAATTCTTTCCTCCTTTTGGTTTCTGCCCTCCTAACATTGGTTCAGTGGTTTGTGTAAGCTCTGTACAGGGTGAGATTTGTGCTGAATTTTTGTTTGTTTGTTTTCCTTCTGATGGGCATGGCTGAGTGAGGTGATAATCCTGTCTGGTGATGATTGGGTTTGTGTTTTTGTTTTGTTTGTTGTTCGGATGAGGCATTTTCACAGGGTGCTACTGGTGGTTGGGTGATACTGCATGTTGTATTCAAGTGGTTTCCTTTGTGTGAGTTCTCACTATTTGATACTCCCGAGGGTTAGGGTCTTGGAGTCAGTGCTCCCACTCCAAAGGCTCAGGGCTTGATCTCAAGTTTTCAGTGGTTCTATATATTCTTTTTCGTTGGTCAGATACTTCTGTCTGCTCTCACTCAGCTGGTATTCTGCATGCACTTCTGTGTCTGAAGGTATATCCTGATATATCCCTGGAGAGAGATATACTTCATGTCCACCTACTCTTCTCCCATCTTGTTCTCTCTAATTTTGCATTTTAGTTGTAGGTCTTGCCTAGAAAGTTCCATGGATGGAGGAGCCTGGTAGGCTACAGTCCATGGGGTCGCAAAGAGTCGGACACGACTGAGCAAATTCCCCAGTTGTAGGTCTAGCTACATTCTATTTATAGCTTTCACATCTCACTGAACAGAGAAATATCCTTTTTCCTTATTGAAATGACCTTATTTCATCTACTTTCTAAATTATTCTATGAGAAATTAAGCAGTCCTTTTTCTTTCTTTCTTTTTTTTTTTTTTAAATCATTCACTGTTTCTAGTGACTGGCTTCATCACCATCCATACAATTTTTCCAGCTCGAAATCTGGACTTTATTCTAACCCCTACTTTTCTCAAAGTGCTCCCTTCCAGTTAATACTAGGATTTCCTAGTGTAATGTCCAAATGAATCTTGACTTTGTTCCCTTCTCTTTATTCACATAGCCTAAGTTCAGGTCACTTTTTATCTCTCACTGGATTACTGCAAAAACTTCCTACCTCTACTTTTCTGCTTATCTATCTACATAAATCCAGCCACTGCAGTTTTCTTTTTTTTTATTTAAAAATTTTACAATTTTGGTAAATATACACAACACAAGATTTACCGTTTTAACCATTTTTAGGTATATAGTTCAGTAGCATTAAGTCCATTCACGTTGTGGTGCCATCAGCACCATCCATCTCCAGAACTTTTTTCATCATCCTGAACTGAAGTTCTAAATCCGTTTTAAACACTAACTATCCATTTTACTCTTACCCCAGACCCTGGAAACTACCATTCTATTTTCTGTCTCTAAAAATTTCATTATTGTAGAAACCTCATATAAGTGGAGTCATACAGTATTTGTCCTTTTGTGACTGGCTTATTTCACTTAGCATAATTTCCTCAAGGTTCATACATGTTGTAGCATTTATCAACATTTGTGTCCTTTTTAAGGCTGAATAATATTCCACTCTATGTTTATACCCCATCTTGTTTATCCATTCATACATTGATGTTTATGATATTTGTTAAATATTGTCACTCTTAGAAGTTTGCTGTAACTTGTCCCCATTACTCTCAGGATAAAGTTAAGAGGCTTAACTATGGTTTACAGGACCCTTACCTAACACTGTGACTTTCATTCTATTTATGTCCCCTTACACTCTCCACTTCAGTCAGGCAACCGGGCCTTTGTCCCAGCTTCCTCTTCAGCTTAGGATGTCATTTTTCAGAATAAGCCCAGCTTGTACCTCAGGACTCAAGTCAAGACATCACCCCCTCCAGAAAGTCTTCCTCCTCTCATCCAGGCTCAGTTAGGTATCCCCTTTTTTGTGCTTCTGGAATCCTCTGAAGTTCTCTCTACCAGTACATGTGTCACACTTAGAGCAAAGACCACGTCTTGTTTCCCATTTCATTCCTGAAGTTCAGGATATTTTGAGTGCTCAATTCCATTCTGTTGAACAGATGAATAATGGAGTGGGCAAGTATCTGAAGTCATGGAGGAGGTGGGCGCTGAGGCCGTGGCCTGTGTGAGTGACTGACCCAAGGCCACCAAATGTGAGGGTGGACTCCCTTCACACCTCTGGCACCGCTTGATGAGTGCACTGGGTACAACAATCGGATGACGGGGCTGCCTGACACACCTTCCCAGCCCTCAACTGTTAACCTCTGTTAGGTGTTTTAGTACTTTCAGCACAGTTTTAATATTTTGCTCTTTTGATAAGTGTGTTTTCACCCTTCCTTCCGCTATTCTCCACCAATTCCTTTCCTCTCTCTCTTCTCCCTACTCTGAGCTTGGAAATAAATTCATATGTTTAGGTCACTGAAACAAAAATGGGACTTTATTCTGTGAAGAACGTGTTTAGTTTGTAAAAGGATCAATGGGCTATTTTGGATCAAATAACTGTGTTTTCTTTAGCCATTTAAGATGGTCTATTTTCATTTTTTAAGCCACTGCCTTGTGAAAGAACCTAAGAATATCCCCAACTTAGTGTTAGATCCCGTAATTACATTTTCCCATTTTGAAAGCAGTTATGCAGTCCTTACAATGGAGTCAACGTGGCTAAAAATAAACTGCAGGCAGTTCATATTAACTGGGTAATAATAACAGGCAACAAGAAGGCTCGGTGTCCAAATATGATGAAAACAGGAAGTTCATTACACAAGCTGTTCTTTCCTGATAGATCTGAATTCTTAAAGCCTTAACTCAAAAATAATCCCTTCAGGTTATAAATAAAAGCAGAGAATTGTCTCCTACTTGTGGCTCAGTGGAGATGATAACATTGTAGCTAAATAAATCCACACAGTCATGGGTAGACTGTAACTCCAGAACGCCTGTTTGGAGGAGGAAGGAGGAAGTTTGGAGACCCCTCTCCTGGCAGACAGGCTGCTGAATGCATTTGCCTGGGGGTTTTACTGTTTTCTTATCCCGGCACAAGTTGCCAAGGAGATACTGCTTTACTTCGGTATGATAGTAGAACAGAAAGGCTTCAGGTGTGGAAAGTATTTTTATTTTTCATTGGGGAGAAAATGGGTGAACAGAACACCCCCAACTGTAAGTGTCTGCTAAGTATTGTCAGTTTGAAACCTAGTTTTTCAGGGTGAAATGAGAATGCGGCCCATAGAAAGAGGATATATCCCTTTTTTTTTTTTTTTAAATAAAACTCCTTTTCTCTAGTGAGTGTCACTGATTGTAAAGGTTCAGATTTTCATGATTGGAACAAGGTAAGCATGGAGGATGCAACTAGAATGAGCCCTACCAGCTCCCTTCCTGAAACCAAGTCCCAGGTCCCCAGGGTGTCACTGGATGCCGTGAGGGGGTCTGTGACCTTGCCATCTGCCTCCTCTTTGAGAATCTCTCACTAGTTACCATGGCCACCAGTAAGGTCACCCTGGACCAAACAGGCATCATGTCTTGCCTTAATTTCCTGTAACACAGTGGAGACCAGGCTGGAAATTTCAATAAAGACGTGGCTACAGGATTGAGGAGGGGAAGAGAATGAGGGTAAGAGAGAGGTGTCAGTCACAGAGAGTGACACGTGTACACTGATCTGACTGGGCAGAGGCAGGTTTCTCTCCCCAGGCTGAGTCAGTAGCATCTGTAGGGTTTGCTTACAGATGAGCAAAAGAGCACACTTGGGGAGCACTCACCTTGCAAATGTCGCTAAACCGTCCCAGCTTTCTTATTCCACTTACACAATGGCTGTTCTCCTTCTTTGTTTCTTTCACTGTACAACAAATTTGCTGGCATATTGAGTGCAGCATTTTCACAGCATCATCTTTCAGGATTTGAAATAACTGGAATTCCATCACCTCCACTAGCTTTGTTCGTAGTGATGCTTTCTAAGGCCCACTTGACTTCACATTCCAAGATGTCTGGCTCTAGGTCAGTGATCACACCATCGTGATTATCTTGGTCGTGAAGATCTTTTTTGTACAGTTCTTCTATGTATTCTTGCCACCTCTTCTTAATATCTTCTGCTTCTGTTAGGTCCATACCATTTCTGTCCTTTATCGAGCCCATCTTTGCATGAAATGTTCCCTTGGTATCTCTAATTTTCTTGTCTTTCCTGTTCTGTTGTTTTCCTCTATTTCTTTGCATTAATCGCTGAGGAACACTTTCTTATCTCTCCTTGCTATTATCTCTTCTTATCTATTCTTTGGAACTCTGCATTCAGATGCTTATATCTTTCCTTTTCTCCTTTGCTTTTCCCTTCTCTTCTTTTCACAGCTACTTGTAAGGCCTCCTCAGACAGCCATTTTGCGTTTTTGCACTTCTTTTCCATGGGGATGGTCTTGATCCCTGTCTCCTGTACAGTGTCACGAACCTCTGTCCGTAGTTCATCAGGCACTCTATCTATCAGATCTACTCCCTTAAATCTATTTCTCACTTCCACTGTATAATCATAAGGGATTTGATTTAGGTCATACCTGAATGGTCTAGTGGTTTTCCCTACTTTGTTCAATATCATTCTGAATTTGGCAATAAGGAGTTCATGATCTGAGCCACAGTCAGCTCCTGGTCTTGTTTTTTCTAACTGTATAGAGCTTCTCCATCTTTGGCTGCAAAGAATATAATCAATCTGGAACTTATGTAAACCTGAGGCGAATTCATGTCAATGTATGGCAAAACCAACCAATATAATATTGTAAAATAATTTGCCTCCAATAAAAAATAAATTAAAAATAAAAAGAATATAATCAATCTGATTTTGGTGTTGACCATCTGGTGATGTCCATGTGTAGAGTCTTCTCTGGTGTTGAAAGAGGGTGCTTGCTATGACCAGTGTGTTCTCTTGGCAAAACGCTATTAGCCTTTGCCCTGCTTCATTCCGTGCTCCAAGGCCAAATTTGCCTGTTACTCCAGGTGTTTCTTGACTTCCTACTTTTGCATTCCAGTCCCCTATAATGAAAAGGACATCTTTTTTTGGGTGTTAGTCCTAAAAGGTCTTGTAGGTCTTCATAGAACTGTTCAACTTTGGCTTCTTCAGTGTTACTGGTTGGGGCGTAGGCTTGGATTACTGTAATACTGAATGGTTTGCCTTGGAAACTAACAGAGATCATTCTGTCATTTTTGAGATTGCATCCAAGTACTGCATTTTGGACTCTTTTGCTGACCATGATGGCTACTCCATTTCTTCTAAGAGATTCCTGCCCCCAGTAGTAGATATAATGGTCATCTGAGTTAAATTCACCCATTCCAGTCCATTTTAGTTCACTGATTCCTAGAATGTCTACGTTCACTCTTGCCATCTCCTGTTTGACCACTTCCAATTTGCCTTGATTCATGGACCTAACATTCCAGGTTCCTATGCAATATTGCTCTTTACAGCATCGGACCTTGCTTCTATCACTGGTCATATCCACAACTGGGTATTGGTTTTGCTTTGGCTCCATCCCTTCATTCTTTCTGGAGTTATTTCTCCACTGATCTCCAGTAGCATACTGGTCACCTACCGACCTGGGGAGTTCATCTTTCAGTGTCGTATCTCTTTGCCTTTTGATACTGTTCATGGGGTTCTCAAGGCAAGTATACTGAAGTGGTTTGCCATTCCCTTCTCCAGTGGACCACATTCTGTCAGACCTCTCCACCATGACCCGCCTGTCTTGGGTGGCCCCTCATGGCATGGCTTAGTTTCATTGAGTTAGACAAGGCTGTGGTCCATGTGATCAGATCTACTAGTTTTCTGTGATTATGATTTCAGTGTGTCTGCCCTCTGATGCCCTCTCGCAATACCTACCATCTTATTTGGGTTTCTCTTACCTTGGTCGTGTGGTATATCTTTACAGCTGCTCCAGCAAAGTGCAGCCACTGCACCTTACCTTGGACGAGGGGTATCTCCTCACAGCCGCCCCTCCTGACCTCAGACGTAGGGTAGCAGTGGCCACAGGACTGGAAAAGGTCAGTCTTCATCCCAATCCCAAAGAAAGGCAATGCCAAAGAATGCTGAAACTACTGCACAGTTGTACTCATCTCATATGCTAGTAAAGTCATGCTCAAAATTCTCCAAGCCAGACTTCAGCAATACGTGAACTGTGACTTCCAGATGTTCAAGCTGGTTTTAGAAAAGCCAGAGGAACCAGAGATCAAATTTCCAACATCTGCTGGATCATGGAAAAATCAAGAGAGTTCCAGAAAAACATCTATTTCTGCTTTATTGACTATGCCAAAGCCTTTGACTGTGTGGTTCACAACAAAGTGTGGAAAATTCTGAAAGAGGTGGGAATACCAGACCACCTGACCTGCCTCTTGAGAAACCTGTATGCAGATCAGGAAACAATAGTTAGAACTGGACATGGAACAACAGACTGGTTCCAAATAGGAAAAGGAGTACGTCAAGGGTGTATATTGTCACCCTGCTTATTTAACTTATATGCAGAGTACATCATGAGGAACGCTGGGCTGGAAGAAGCACAGGCTGGAATCAAGATTGCAGGGAGAAATATTAATAACCTCAGATATGCAGATGACACCACTCTTATGGCAGAAAGTGAAGAGGAACTCAAAAGCCTCTTGATGAAAGTGAAAAAGGAGAGTAAAAAGGTTGGCTTGAAGCTCAACATTCAGAAAACGAAGATCATGGCATCTGGTCCCATCACTTCATGGGAAATAGATGGGGAAACAGTGAAAACAGTGTCAGACTTTATTTTTTGGGGCTCCAAAATCACTGCAGATGCTGATTGCAGCCAGGAAATTAAAAGACGCTTACTCCTTGAAAGGAAAGTTATACCACCCTAGATAGTATATTAAAAAGCGGAGACATTACTTTGCCAACCAAGGCCCATCTAGTCAAGGCTATGGTTTTTCCCGTGGTCATGTATGGATGTGAGATTTGGACTGTGAAGAAAGCTGATCGCTGAAGAATTGATGCTTTTGAACTGTGGTGTTGGAGAAGACTCTTGAGAGTCCCTTGGAATGCAAGGAGATCCAACCAGTCCGTTCTGGAGGAGATCAATCCTGGGTGTTCATTGGAAGGACTGATGCTAAAGCTGAAGCTCTAATACTTTGGCCACCTCATGCGACGAGTTGACTCACTGGAAAAGACTCTGATGCTGGGAGGGATTGTGGGTGGGAGGAGATGGGGACGACAGAGAATGAGATGGCTGGATGGCATCACCGACTCTATGGACATGCGTTTGAGTGAACTCCGGGAGTTGGTGATGGACAGGGAGGCCTGGGGTGCTGTGATTCATGGGGTCGCAAAGAGTCGGATACGACTGAGCGACTGAACTGAACTGTACAATAAATCTTGGAATATGTACATCCTGAGAAGGAGGTTCTTACCACTTTTGAAGTGATAGTGAAGAGGAACTAAAGAGCCTCTTCATGAGGGTTAAAGAGGAGAGAGAAAAAGCTGGCTTAAAACTCAATATTCAAAAAAATTAAGATCATGGCATCTGGTCCCATCACTTCATGGCATATAGAGGGGAAAAAATGGAAGCAGTGAAAGATTTTCTCTTTTGGGGCTCCAAAATCACTGTGGACAGTGACTGCAGCCATGAAATTAACAGACTCTTGCCCCTTGAAAGGAAAGATATGACAGACCTAGACAGCATATTAAAAAGCAGAGACATCACTTTGCTGATAAAGGTCTGTGTAGTCAAAGCTTTGGTTTTTCCAGTAATTATGTACGTAACGTATGGATGTGAGAGAAGGAAGACTGAACACTGATGCTTTTGAACCCATGGTGTTGGAGAAGACTCTTCAGAGTCCCTTGAACAGTAAGGAGATTGAACCAGTCAATCCTAAAGGAAATCAACCCTGAATATTCATTTGAAGGATTGATACTGAAGCTGCAATACTTTGGCCACCTGATGAGAAGACCTGACTCATTGGGAAAGACCCTGATGCTGGGAAAGATTGAAGGCAAAAGGAGAAGAGGGCGGCAGAGGATGAGAGGGTTAGATAGCACCACTGATTCAATGGACATGAATTTGAGAGAACTCCTGGAGATAGTGAAGGACAGGGAAGCCTGGCGTGCTGCCATCTATGGGTCACAAAGATTTGGTCACGACTTAGAGACTGAAGAATAGCAATAATATATATTTGAGTGTCAGCATTTAGAATATATTGCAATTTTTTTAATGCTCTTTGGAATTTGTTCATTTTATTAAATACTGCCATTCTCAGGAATTGAAAGTGGTATGGCCTCTAAGAGGCCCTGACCATGTACCTTCTCCACCCTTGATGCTGCCCATGGGGAGTGGTTGACATCTATAAAATGAGGAGAGAGGTTTATAGAGGTGCTCTCTGATGGTGGATGAATGCAGTGGTTCTTAAACTTACTCCTGCAACAAAATCTCCTAGGAAGCTCATTAGAAATGACACATGGTGCAGTGAGAATTTCTGGTCCAGATCCGAGATCTTGACTGAGGAGGTTTGAGACTACTCCTTGAAAGGCTCTGCAGCAGATTGTAGAGGAGCTGTTAGAGGAAAGTCAAAGAGTAAAAGAGGTCCCCTTTGGGAAATAAATAATGATTCCTTTTGGGAAGAATGAAGACACTGTTAGAGAGAGAGGTTCCCTCATCCAGGATCAATAAGGAAACAGAGCAAGGGGCCTGGAACAGAGGGCAGGCAGGGAAAGCCATCATGCCTGGGTGCAGAGAGCATCGGGCACACTGGGGAAATGTTTGAATGAGCCAACCAAGGAATAGACAGTTATGCCAGAGGGATGTGGGAGGGGAGGATTTCTGGGACACCTCACTGGATAGAGGTAGAGAGAAGACCTTAGGGTAAAGGTTGCATGTCCCAAAGGGTTAGGAATCTGAGCATGAAGCTGAATAAGGGAGTGGAGGCTCTGGGCTTGGTGTAGGAAGAAGCCTGGAACCAACCACTCCCTCCACTAACTGTGAACAAGCTGGACTCCCCCCACCACAGGCCCTGAAGCTAATACATGCACAGTGAAGACCACCTTCTTATGCCATTTTCATTAGTTTATCTTTTGTAAAAAGAAGAGAGTCTTGAGATAGAGGAGGGAGATATCCTCAGCTATGGGGTAAGGAATGTTTTCCTAGGGTTTTGAGTTATGGTTTGAGCGAAGTGAAGTATGGCATTCCTTCATAAATCAACCTGTGTCTCTCATACCATTTGCCACATGGTCAATTTTACATTTAAAAATACCCATTTCATTTTCATGGTCAGCTTATAACTTACAGTACTAAAAACTCCAGAATTCTTCTGTGTTACTTTTTGTCCATTCCAAGAACCTACCACAGAACCCTTCCTATGAGTAATAAGGGAAATATATCCACTCTTTATATGATTAAATAATTATTGTGCTTTTTTGGTTTTAAATATCAGTGATCTTTGCTACATAAAGTTTTTCTTAACTTCACATTTCATTTCTTTACTTTTCACTGCTAATAGCAACTGTGCTGCATCTTTTGGAGTTAACTGCCTGGCAACTTGACTATGAGCCATTTGAGCTAACAGTACGATTCTCAGGCTTTCTGGATTGCAAAACTCTATTGTTTCTTGACTTCCACATATTATCCAGTTTTTTCTCTAGTGGAACGACATTAATAGATTACAGCAAAAAGTTGTAAGAACCCAACTTTTATTTTGCTTCTGTTGTGACCATCACAGGTAATGGTTTCCAAGGTGTAAAAAACAGAACACATAGTGTAATAGGGCTTTGAAATCAAAGAAAGTTGTTGGATGTATATGTATGTTTGTGTAGTTTTTGTGTAGAAAGTCAAAAGATCACCTACTTAAATAATTCAACAAATTTATTTATTGCCTGAAATATGTCAGACACTGTTTCAGTGCTGGGGATATAAATGCACCAAGCAGTGATTCCACTCTCAGGGAACTTACATTCTCATAGTAGGAGACAGATAACAAAAAGAGTGACAGGACATGGGATATGTGTGCTGTTTTAAAGTAGGGTAGTCAGAGAATGCCTCTGTAATAACTGACCTTTGAACAGAGACTTGAAAAGCATGAGCAAGTCTAGTGGATATCTGGGGGAAGAGCTTTTTTGGTGGAGGAAACTTAGATACAATGGCCTTGATATAGGAGATTGCAGAGCCTCTGGAGAAATATCAAGGAGAGCAGCAAGAGTGGAGTGGAATGGATAAGGGGGAGTGAAAGAGGTGAAGTCAGAAAGTTAGCTGGGGAAGATCATGTAGAGTCCTTGAGGCCATGGTAAAGACTTTGGGAGTTTTTCCCTTTCATAAAATGGGAAGCCAGTGGAGGATTTTGAGCAAAGGAATGACGTAAACATTTTAACAGGACCACTGTATCTGCTATTAATGGGACTGCATTAGGCTCAGTTCCTTCGAAGCAGAGCCTAAGATGGGAATGTGTAAGTGATTTCCAGAGAAATTGGTAGGGGGTGAGTGAGCAGGCTAGAAGGGGAGAAGAAGGACAAGAATGTGGTTTGGGGTCATGCATTAACAGCTTCACGGGAAGCCATGGAGGATAAATGTCATGTTACGATTTTCCCACCTGAGACAAAGGAGAGGGTCTTTTTACCTTCACCCTGGTTGTTGGGTAAAGACTGGAGAAACGTATGGACAGTGTAAATCCCAGGCACTTCCAGGGGTGGTGGCTTCCACTGCCCAAGTGCAGTTCTCACTGATGCACCCCCAGCAGCTGAGAGAAAGGCTCACCAATCAGAGATTCAAGGGATTCCACAGGGCCAACTAAGCATGACAGCAACATCTTGGTGTGGGGTAGAGGCATCAATTAGGAGACTCATCAGTGGTCTGGAAGAGGGTCAAAGCTGACTTGAACTAGAATGTAGCAGTGGAGCTGCTGAGAAATGGTTGGATTCTGGAAAATGTTGAAAGGCAGAGCCCACAAGATTTGCTGATGGATTGACTCTTGCACGTGAGATCAGGGATGACTCCAAGGTGAGGGGCCTCACCATTTATTGAGATGCAGAAGATTGTGGGAAGACCTGGTTTTAGAATGGGGTGACTGGAAGCTCCATGGGAGAAATATTAAATTGAAAATGCCTTGTAGATGTCCAAATGAAAATATCAAGGGGAAATTGAATGTCAGAGTCTGAAGCTGTGAGAATGTTTCGGTTCCTAGGTTCAGATGACCAACCACCCATGATAATAAAAGAATGTGCATATGTGTTTGAGGTGGAACTGTTGGAAACTTTTATTAGGGTTCTAAGGATGGATACGGAGAAGGCAATGGCAAGCTACTCCAGTACTCTTGCCTAGAAAATCCCATGGACAGAGGAGCCTGGTGGGCTACAGTCCATGGGGTCGCTACTAGTCGGACAAGACTGAGCAACTTCACTTTCACTTTTCACTTTCACACGTTGGAGAAGGAAATGGCAACACACTCCAGTGTTCTTGCCTGGAGAATCCCAGGGATGGCGGAGCCTAGTGGGCTGCCGTCCATGGGGTCGCACAGAGTCGGACACAACTGAAGTGACTTAGCAGTAGCAGCAGCAAGGATAGATGTGGAATGAGAAAGCTGTAATTAGTTCCAATAAACCCCCAAAAGGACAAAAGGTAAATATTGGACATTGTAGGTCAGTAAGCTTGATGACAACTTGAGTTACCATTTCTAAAACAGATCAATAAGCAGATGAATTTTGAGTAATTTACCAAAAGCTGTAATGATTTAGAGGTAACATGGATCCACGAAGAACAAATCAGACCATACTAGCTTTATTTCCATTTTTGAAAGCTATGCTTTGGATATTCTGCAGTCTTAATTTTTATACAGTGTTTGTTAAATTTCATTATCATATCTTTCTGACAAAAATGAATAAATATTGGCCAGAAAATAGCTATAATTATATAGCTTTCTAATGGCTAAGCAAGAACAAAGAAGAAGCAGGGTAAACCCTGAGATTATTTTTTGCTACTAATTAAGTTTTTGTATCACGAGGCCCTTTGTTAAGTCATCATTTTTATCAACAGCTTAAATAAAAAGCTAGAAAGCAAATACACAATCAAATCTGAAGATGACATAACCTGAGGATAACTGTTAATAGCTGATATCTTTTTTGAGGGGCCACACTACATGGCATATGGGATCTTAGTTTTCCAACAAGAAATGGAACCCGCACCTGCTTCAGTGGAAGCGCAGAGTCTTAACTACTGGACCGCCAGGGAGGTCCCAACTAGTGAATATCTTTAATTACAGCAAGGAGGCTAAAAAAAGGAGAAACCCAAACTTAACAATCTGAAATTTAATAGAGATGGATGCAGAGTAAAGCCAAATACTCCATTTTACAGGTTGTGAAAGAGCTCCCTTCACAGTAAAGAACAGAATTTATAATTTTTTGTTCAGGGGTTTATTTTTCATTAAGTCATTTGTTGCATTAAGCCTGCAGGCTTTGAATCCATCAGCCTGGGTGAGAGTTTGGCTCTGCTACTTACTAGCTGCATGATCTAGGATGTGTATCTTAAAACCTGTGTTTTATTTTCCTTGCCTAGAAGAGGAAGATGGTGATATTAGTTCTAAATAATATCATTGGAATTGTTGTAAGATTTAAACACATGTAAAGTACTTAGAACAGTACCTGGGATATATTAAGTGCTCAATAGATAGCTACTGTAACTTGTTCAACAGTGTCATCTGGTTGCTAAAAAGGTAAAGCTGTTTCTCTGAACAATGGTGGAAATGAGGTGTCAAGATCAAGGGAAGCTCATGACCCACTGTATTTTTTACTGCTGGGATTTTATTCAGTGCTCCAGTTCAGTTCAGTTGCTCAGTCATGTCTGACTCTTTGAGACCCCATGAATTGCAGCACGCCAGGCCTCCCTGTCCATCACCAACTCCCGGAGTCTACCCGAACCCATGTCCATCGAGTCAGTGATGACATCCAACCATCTCATCCTCTGTCGTCCCCTTCTCCTCCTGCCCTCAATCTTTCCCAGCATCACGGTCTTTTCAAATGAGTCAACTCTACACATCAGGTGGCCAAAGTATTGGAGTTTCAGCCACAGCATCAGTCCTTCCAGTGAACACCCAGGATTGATCTCCTTTAGGATGGGCTGGTTGGATCTCCTTACAGTCCAAGGGACTCTCAATATTCTTCTCCAACACCACAGTTCAAAAGCATCAATTCTTCGGTGCTCAGCTTTCTTTATCGGTGTCTCTAAGTAGAAAAGTGTCTTCAACCTGTGGGAGAGTGACTGCTGAAGGCGGTAAGGGTATAGACTCATGCCAAGTGAAGAAAAATTGAAAAGATGGGCAGGAGTAGAGAACGTGGCTTCTCTTTTGGAGGAAGATTCAAAAGCTGCAGTAAGGCTTTCTTGAAAAATTTGAAAGACTGTCATGTGGAAAAGGAATTAGATAGAGTCCCTGTGGCTCTGGAGACAGAACCAGAAGCAAAGAGTAGGAATAAAAAGGGAGGTGGTGGGGCCCAGATGTATTTTTTTTTCCAGATGTATTTTAAATTTCTTACTAGCCAAGGAATGACAGAAGCCTGTTTGAGCTCTGCCTGTATATTACTCTATGATGTCAAGTCTCTTCTGCTACAGCCTTCAGTTTCATAATCTATGAAATCAGGGTTTGGATTAAATGTGATATAAAGTGGAAATTATAGTTGGTCTCTCAATGGGCTGTCTTCCTAGACAGTGGGTTTCCTGTCAGTGGAAATGTTTCAGTAGAGGTCATGAGATATATTAGACATTATTTTATTTGATTGGAATTTGATCTAAATGACATCAAAGATCTCTTTCCATTCTGATTCTAGGGGAAAAAAATATTTTTGTGTGTTTAGATGGCCTCTCCATCCTCAATCTTTAACACTACTTTGCTGATGGAGATACAGACTCTTAAGCGTACGAACTCTGTTGATTAGACCGAGGTGTGATTATATCCCATTCTTGATCCCTGAAAACTGAATGACTTCCTGAAGGAACTCTGTACTAACTCCCTTGGTGCCTAACGTGTCACCACAGAATTTCTATTGTTGCTCCCATTCTTTGTCATGAACGTAGAAAAAATGGAAAGTACCCACGAGTCACTGACTCCGTATAGTGTGGCCCCTGAGTTCATTGTTTTGCCTCAAGAGTTTGGTGCTGTGGGAGGCTGGGATGTGCAGCCTTGGGGGTGGGTATAGCAGGGAGGGAGGGGCTAAGCATGGCAGTGGCAGAATGGATGGCAGCCGTGCGCAGCAGACCTGTGGGACACCATCATCTGTTGCCTGCAGTTGCCAGGCTGACTTCGTTCTTTCACAGCAAACGTTAATTGACTACTTATCACATGGATGACCCTGCTAACTGCTCTGAGGGACACCCAGGAGTAAAACACACAGCCCCTTTCTGGCAAGGAGTTTCTAGTCTGTTTGGAAGACAGTAACCAGTTAGCAAACACTTCATATAGTACTTCATTGTTTGCCATGTGTCTTCAGGCAAATCATTCTCCCCTTCAAAAGCCTGCAAGAACACTCACAACAACCTGCAGGGTACTGCTATTCCCACTGTTCAGGCAGGAAACTGAGGCTCTGGACCTTATGCTGTTTACCTGAGGCCACTCATTTGTGTTCTCCAAAGTGCCCTTGCTGTTGTTGAAGTAGACCTAGGCACATCTTCTGACTCCAGTTCCAGTGCTCTTTCCTCTACACCACACTAAAGAAATTTAAAAAACAATACATAGGCTATAGTAAATATCAAGGTAAGATGTGTTATAGGAATTCAGGAATGCAGGTCGTTGTGACTGCGTACAGAAGAGAGCCAGGACTGTGGAGATAGGTTAGAGTTTGATTGGTGGAGACCGAGAAGGGCATTCCAGACCAAGCAAACATTTTAGCAAAGGTGGGAGGTAAGAGAGCAGAAATTTAAGGAGATGTTCATGGGGTTGCTGTGTTTGGCCACATCACTTATGCCCTGCTTAACTCCAGGAGTATCATTCACTTAGACTGTGATATCAATGGCATTTCAGGGATTGTTCAGTGCACCACCTGCACAGCACTATGGGGACAGCCATCAGTGTATACATCAATGGGGTTGAGCTGGAGAGTTTAGTCAGGAAGTCATATTGAAACATGGAGGGATGAAAAGGGATTGATCATGAAGAGGTGAGAGGGTTAGGATAAGGGTTTTCCATTTTAGTTTTTAAACTTTGAATAATTTTTAACCAGAAAAGAGCCACAATGAAAGCATTGTTTTGAGAGATTGATCTGAGGATGTGCAGATTAGATTTGAAAGGGGAGAAGTTTCACACAGGAGACCATATAATATTTGGTCACTTAAACATGAGGTCAGAAGGATCTGAACAGTGGTGGTGGCAATGGGAAGACAAAGAAAAGGGCAAACATGGAAGACCTTTTTTCATTAATTCCACAAATGTTCTTTGATCTTTTAGTAAGTAGAAGGCAATGTGCTATGTACCAGTGATTTAGTGAGCCTCATAGGCATGACTCTTGCTGTTCTGGAGTTAATAGACCAGTGAGGGAGACAGACATTCCTCAAATAATCACATAGAGATTAATTACAAGCTATAATAATACTATGAAGGAAAAGTATAAGATGATAT
This sequence comes from Moschus berezovskii, assembly GCF_049115385.1. Lineage (NCBI taxonomy): Eukaryota > Metazoa > Chordata > Mammalia > Artiodactyla > Moschidae > Moschus > Moschus berezovskii. Next base: position 72,149,503 of record NC_142466.1, on the reverse strand, counting down.
GGGCATGTATAACAGGGTGGAATCTGATCTAGTTTGGGCAGTTAGAAATCAAGAGTGTTTTCTCTGAATAAAATAATTTTTAAAAATTTGAACTGAAGGTGAAGAGGAGTGAACTATGCAAAGGGAGGTGAGGAAAAGGAGAAAAATCATTCCAGATAATGGGAACAACATATGCAAAGCCCTATGGTGGCAGGGAACATGCATTCAAAACAGTGAAATGTGATTAGAAGGGTTATTCTATAGCAAACAAAGTAGAGGGTGCTGGCATGAGCCTGGAAAGAAAGGCAGGGGCCAGATAATAGTGGCTCCTTTGTTTTTATTTCAAGAACAATAAGAAAACATTGGAATATTTTAACCGGGAGGTGACGTTCAACTTTGCCTTTTGAAATGAATATGCTTGCTGCTATGTGTAGAATAGATAGTGGGTAGACACACAGGGAAACTGGTAACAGCTTACTGCAGTCATCTGAGAGACATCCTGGTGGACTGGACAGTGGAGATATCAGCAGAGAGAGAACATCATGAAAAAAGACTTACCAGGACTTGATCACTGATAGGATGTAGATGAAGAAAGGAGAAAAATAAATTAGCAGTCAAGGTTTTAGGAAGGGAGTCTTACAGCCTGGTGATACGATTAAGGGATATTATAGAAAGGGAGGATTGTGCTGACTTGATATGCAGTGTTAGGGGCATGATGGGTTATCCAAGTGAAAAGTAAGCAGTAGGATCACAATGAAAAAAGAGAGAGAAGAGGATTGCAGTCATGAGATTGGATTCTATCAATAAAGTGGTGGTAGTTAAGATAATAATGGAGGGGTCTGCAAGTCGGGGGGGGGAATAGTGAAGAAAAGTAATAGAGGGTTCAGGAGTTGAACTGTGTAGAATATCACCACTGGGTAAGGTGAAATGACCAAGTAAGGTGAACCTACAAAGAAGCGGTCACAGACATAGAAGTATATGATTACAAGAAAATCAGAAATTTAACCACTAAGTATCTTCCTTCCTTATTACAGCATCATATATACTTCTCTGAATTAAGTAACAATAGACCAAGAAAAAAATTACTCTGTGGACCGCAATGCTGTTATCCCCATAATGTGGTTGCATTCAGCATCTGATACTTGTTTAAGGGATAGATACAAATCAAGCTTAAGGTGAGGGTCACCCCACCTCTGCATCTGCTCATCACAGGCAGAGAAACTACATTCAGGTTGTAGCTTTTGTTAGTAACGACTGTGGTCCAGAATCGGATTCTGCAAGACCAATGCATGCATTTGTAAAATAAATAGACCAAGGACCTAAAATCACCAAAGCACTTATTTTCCTCTAAAAAACAATGTTATCTGCTTCTATATTTAAGTCACAGTGTGTTCTTGTGACCAAAGAACACAAAACTTCCATTCTTCTTCCAAATGTCTCTAAAGTCCAACACTAGTCTCAACCCTGAATAAGCACATTAAAAATGAAGTTACCAGCTTCCTCAGCTGAACGTTTTCATTCACTTACACATTTCCCCAAAGACTTCAGTTTTGGAGGATGGTAACATGCTTAATTTGTGCCAGCTTTTATTGGGAGTCATGAGGCCAAACTGGTTATTTTGGTGTATGAAACAACTTGAGCCTGGCACCAGTGACTTAATGCATTTGTGAGAAAACATTTGAGTGAGTCAGTTGTGTTCTCTTCTTTGTAACATTTTTTGTGACAGCAAAGATCAGGTGCCTTCTTCCAGCCAAGGTTATATTCAAACTTGAGTATTCAAAAGACAAAATGGAGTTCAAGTCAATGAATTGGGTAATTTGTTTAGTTTATGGTTAGTTGAAAATTTAAGGCAAGATATCCTCACTGCCCCTCTGCTTCTTTGCAAAAAGGGGTGGGTGTGAAGAATCACTCCTTGATAACCTCGTTATAGAATTTTGTACCTGGTAGTCAGGTCTGGACAACTATCCCATTGTAGGGTAGTAAAGCTCCTGTTCTTCTTGCAGTGTCCCTGGGATTTGTCTCACCCTGTTCTCAGAGTTTCTTCTGAAATGCTACTTCCTCCACACCCCTACCAAGACCTCAGGGCAGCATTTCAGCTGGGTAGGGGTGACCACCCCTCTAACTTAAGTGCAGGGGGTTCATGGACGTATAGGGAGAATCAAACTCTATGTATGACAGAAATCAATGTGCAGAACCAGGACTTTAGAAAAGTTTACAGTTTTATAAATTACATCTAAGGTTGGGGGCGGGAGGAGAAGGGGACGACAGAGAATGAGATGGCTGGATGGCATCACCGACTCTGTGGACATGAGTTTGAGTGTACTCTGGGAGTTGGTGATGGACAGGGAGGCCTGGCGTGCTGTGATTCATGGGGTCGCGGAGAGTCGGACACGACTGAGCGACTGAACTGACTGAAGGAGGTACCACCTGAAATATAATACATAGCAACATTTATTAACTTTTTAAAAAACTGAGGTATAATTTGCTTATAATAAAATGCTCAGATCTTTAAGTTCAATTAGTTTTGACAACTGACTGTCAAGATGTAAAATCTTTATATCAGTTCAGAATGTCCCCTCATGCCCCTTCCTGGTCAGTCCGTATACTCACCCCCTCAACTGCTGAGCTCCTTTCTGTCACCATAGCTTAGTTTTTTCTGTTCTAGAATTTCTCATAAATGGAATCATAAAATACGTACTCTTTTGTGTTTTGTGTCTTTTACTAAGCTTATTTTTGAGATTCATTCATGCTGTATGTGTTACTAGTTTAGTCCTTTATATTGGTGAGCAGTGTTCCATTCATTGAAAGTACCACAGTTTTAAAAAAACTTCCTTCCCTGTTGATGAACATTTGGATTGTTTTCAGTTTTGGGCTACTATGAATAAAACGGCTGTGAACATTCTTATATAAACTTTCATGTAAATGTACATTTTCATTTCTCTTGGGAAAATATCTATGAGCAATATTTCTGGGTCATAAGGTATTTTTAACTTTTAAAGAAACTGCTAAACACTTTTCCAAAGTCATTGTACGTTTCCACAAGAACTTATGAAAACCTAGGTTTCTCTTTCCTCTTCAACATCTAGCATTAATAATTTTTTAAATTACAACTCTATGTTGATGTGTGTATGTGGTGGTAGTATCTCATTGTATTTTACTTTGCATTAACCTGATGACTAAAAATGTTGAATATTTTTACCTGTGTTTATAGGCTATTTCAGTATCTTCTTTTGTAAGTTACCTGCTCACATTTTATGCCCATTTACAAAAATGAGTTCTTTGTCTTTTAGTTATTGATTTACAGGTTTTATTTGTATGTTCTAAACATATTTTCCAAATAGGAAAAGGAGTACGTCAAGGCTGTATATTGTCACCCTGCTTATTTAACCTATATGCAGAGTACATCATGAGAAGCGCTGGGCTGGAGGAAGCACAAGCTGGAATCAAGATTGCCAGGAGAAATATCAATAACCTCAGATATGTAGATGACACCACCCTTATAGCAGAAAGTGAAGAAGAACTAAAGAGCCTCTTGATGAAAGTGAAAGAGGAGAGTGAAAAAGTTGGCTTGAAGCTCAACATTCAGAAAACTAAGATCATGGCATCTGGTCCCATCACTTCATGGGAAATAGATGGGGAAACAGTGGAAACAGTGGCTGACTTTATTTTCCTGGTCTCCAAAAGCACTGCAGATGGTGACTGCAGCCATGAAATTAAAAGACGCTTACTCCTTGGAAGGAAAGTTATGACCAACCTAGACAGCATATTAAAAAGCAGAGACCTTACTTTGTCAACAACAGTCCATCTAGTCAAGGCTATGCCTTTTCCAGTAGTCACGTATGGATGTGAGAGTTGGACTATAAAGAAAGCTGAGCGCCAAAGAATTGATGTTTTTGAATTATGGTGTTGGAGAAGACTCTTGAGAGCCCCTTGGACTGCAAGAATATCCAATCCAGTCTATCCTAAAGGAGATCAGTCCTGGGTGTTCATTGGAAGGACTGATGTTGAAGCTGTAACGCCAGTATTTTGGCCACCTGATGCAAACAGCTTACTCATCTGAAAAGACCCTGATGCTGGGAAAGATTGAAAGCAGGAGGAGAAGGGAATGACAGAAGATGAGATGGTTAGATGGCATCACCGACTCAATGGATAAACTCGGGGAGTTGGTGATGGACAATGAGGCCTGGCGTGCTGCAGTTCATGGGGTCGCAAAGAGTCAGACACGACTGAGTGACTGAACTGAACTGAAAACATATTTTCAGATATACATATTGTGAAATTTTTTCCAGTCTGTGGCTTGTCTATTTACACCCTTGATGGTGTCTTTTGATGAGCAGTTTAATGTAGTACCATTTATCAATGTTTTTCTTTCATGGTTCATTCTTTCTCTATCCTTCTTGAAAAGTTTTTTCCTACTGCAATATTGTAAAGATTTTCTCCTACGTTTTTTCCCTAACTTTATTATTTTACCTCTACATTTAAGTCTATAACCCATCTTGTGATGATTTTTTGTGTATGGTGTGAGGTAAGAGTTAAGATTCATATTCATTCGCTCTCTCACTTCCTGCTTGCTTTCACTTTCTCTCAATTTAGTGTGGATATCCAGTTATTTTAAGCCAGTTATAGAAGAGATTTCCCTTTTTCCACTGAATTGCTAAGGTACCTTGTCAAAAGCCATTTGACTGTATGTGTATGGGTCTATTTTTGGACTCCATTCTGTTTCTAGTCCTGTTTTCTAGGTGTTGATAGTGATTTTGAAAGAGGAATAGCTTGAGATTCTTAGGTGTGTAGAGGTGTATGAATTAGAGTATGAGTCCACAGTAAGCATCTTTTACCACTTGAGCACTGTGTGTGTTTAGTAAACACAAGATCACTTATTTGATTCCCATGTGAGTACTACAGGGAAAGTGGTTACAAAGAGCCAGAGTATTGCTGTGTTTTGGCTTTTACTTGCTGCTTACAGCAACATCTTTCAAGAATGAGTTGAGCTTGGGCAAAGATTAGCTAATTTGAGAGCAGAAATAGGGAGTAGAGAGAGTCTAGAAATGTAGGACCTGGCAGCGTTGAAAAAGCTGCTGTGTTTGTGCTCAAGCCTGTTATTTCAAATGGTTGCAGTGTAGTGGCCATGAGTTGAGAGAGGTAAAAGCTGACCCACACCTGATCTTTTGCAATTAGTTTAAAAATTTAGCTGAATTCTTCTTACTCATTATATGATACCTAGTATCTCCTCTTCTGTTGTCTTGGCTCACACGAGACAGTGCTCCTGTCCTGGCTCTCCTAGGAAGGCCCTGTCTTTCTTTAGAATTCAGGTTACTTGTTTGTCTTACAACGGCAGCTCTCTGATGGCTCAAGACAAGTTATGATTTGTAGTCTGTCCAGCTTTTTATTGTTGGTAGTGTTGGACTGAGCTCCTCCCAGCTTTTTATATCCTAAGTAGAAACAGAACTCCCAAGAGGGTGATTTATAAAGGTATTCTTCACTTTGTAAAATAGCTTTTCGTAATATTCTTTTGAATCACAATCCCTATTGCCATTCTAATTCCTATGACCACTCCAGTGTCTTTCTTTGTTAGATCTTACTCATCTGCCTCTAAACTTTTGGACCACAGCTCTTGGAAGGTATGACTTGTCATTTACTAAAAGACTACCAAATGTCATTTACTACCATTTGGCTCAGTGGTAAAAAATCTGCCTTCCAATACAAGAGACATGGGTTTGATCCCTGGGTGGGGAAAATCCTCTGGAGAGGGAAATGGAACCCATTGCTGTATTCTTGCCTGGGGAATCCAATGGATGGATCATCCTGACAGGCTACAATCCATGGGGTTGCAAAGAGTTGGACACAACTGAGCATGCATGCATGCATTGGTCAAGAATGACCTGACCAGTCTCATTTGATAGATATCTGTTTTTCAAGACCAAAAGCCATGTCACCTCCTCTGAGAAAACTCTGTAACTTCCCTTAGGAAGAGTTAGTTGCTTAATACTTTGTACATTTCTCCACTGGCATTTTGTATGATGATAATTTTTCTTTTCGTCTAGATTGTGAATTTATTGGGAGCACAAACCAGTTCTCAATCTTTATCTTCAGATACCTAGAATAATGTGTGGTACATATAATTATGATGCTGTTAAATGGATACATAAAATAGGTTTTCTAAATGTTTCTGTTGAATGATTATATAAAGTGGGATTATATTTATGCAGCTTTTCTTTGCATGATTAATAGCATAAAAATGCACTTGTAGAAGGATGTATATATGTGCATAAGTATGTTTTAGCTCCTAATGATGTAGATAATTGCAGAATTTTCTTAGGGCAAAGACAGAAACCTTGGGGCACCTCTGCCACCATTTTCTTCTTTTATGCCCTTGGCAAACAAGCCATTTCAGGTTTTTTTTTCCTAGTTGATCTTAGATGTGAACTCAACACCCTGTCTTCCAATAGCAACTCCACCAATGGGTCAGATTTGGTGTATAAAGATTATTTTCCCTTCCCTGTTTTAAGGGGTTCTTGAGGCCACAAGCTGGGAGGTCACCCTTGATGACCTTGCTGGATGGTCCCTAGAGGGAAGATTCTAATAAGCTGCAGACACTTTTCAGATCCCTGTCTCTCAGAACTTAATCACATTTGCATTTTGGCTATGATCAGATGGTGGAAACACAAACTCCAGACTGTCAATCAACTTAGGTTTCTTTTCCAACTTTTCTGAAATCAATTTCTTTAAAAAATCTTTGAATACCCAAATTATACAGCTAGTTTTTAAACAATTAGAGTGTTTTATATTTATATATTTTGTTATAGTTGGTAACCTAGAATTGTTAATTATTGAAATACAGTTTAGGAGGTGTGCATATGAATGTGTGTGAGAGTGCGTGCATGCATGTGTGTGAACTGAGCTCTTCGTGAGATTTGGAGGAGGAAAGAGGGAAGATGTTTCCTGAAAATGTATTTTTTATATTGTCCAGTTTTTATCTTTAAATATCAGTAGAAAAATTTCTGAAACATATAGATTCTGGAATGTATTTTATCTTCAAAACAGAAATTAAACCTAACCAGTTATAAATTTGAGTTTCTTTCTGAATTAACCATGTTGGCATCACCCCAGCTACCTCCTTATGTTCACATGGTTGCTTCCAGACTCTATGTAGAATTTTATGCCTCTGTAGTATCAAATTTGTTAAATGGCATATTTTTATATCAGTAATTTTTATAGCATATTGTTATTCCAGACTTTTACATGCCTCTAATTTATTCTTAACTTCAATATAGCAGTATTGATTTCTTTCTTCTAAGTTTGATGGTATGAACATTTTTAGTTGTGATTTAGAGTCATTTAAACACCATCACTAATTTTCACTTCATTTCCTATTCTTTCACAAACTTTAGATATTTGAACAGGTACAACAGTAAGTATTAATGCTCCTCAAGTTTCCTCTGTATATTTCTTTCTGAAACATTTAGATTATTTCTTAATATGATTGACTTAAAGTGTTTCTGATGACCTTGGATTGTTCACAATACTTAAATATAGGATGGTAAAACCAGTTTTGATTTCAAATTGAATTGAACCCGATGCAGTTTCCTGAAATCATATTCCCTTTTCTTAGTCCCTTAATGGCAAGTAAGTTGGTCATAATCTTTCTTTTCTGTATACTTAATATCAATGTTTTTTATAAAATGAGGTCATTAGGGGTAGAGTTGGCCTTAAGAAGGATTTCGTGGCAGTGTCCTTTCTCAGCTATCTGGGCACCATGTTTCTATCAGGATATGGTCAAAGGTAACATGGGTGAAGAAGGCCAATGAGGCACGTTTTGGTTGCTAAATAAAGCAAGGTTCACAAGTGTAGCTATCATGAGACTGATTTTTTTCCTTGGGTACTTTGTTTGCAATTGAGATAAGCTGCCACCAGGAGAATGGTGATATCCAAATAGCTTTAATGGAAGTCCTGTTCAGAGTATCCATTTTCTGTTTTAGTTATATCATTTTATTATTGGCACAAAATTATGACCACATTAATGGAAATAAAAATAAAGGAGAAAAAATTAAACTAAAAATCAAGTGTCTTACTTTCTCTTTGATTATATTTTGTTTGTATCCATTTAAAACTGTAATTTGTGTGTGGCTTTTGATATGTAACTTCTAATTTTAGAATAGTAATCAAAAGCATGTTTACATGTTGCTGCATAGTATAATTTGTAATGTTAATTTCAATGTGCATTTTCACATCAGTATTCTATTACATCATACAATTCTTTTAACTATTCACTGTTGAATATATGCAAAAATTTATAAACTACATGCAGGATATGAAGAATCAGGAAATAATGAACACTCATATGCCTATCATTCAGTTTAAGATATAGAACATTACCATTATCTTTGAAGGTCCCTGTGTGCCTCTTCTTATGTCATCTTGTTTATTACCTCCTGGAGGTCACATGGCCACCATCCTAAAATGTGTTAATTGTACCTTTGATTTTCTTTTTAATTTTATCATATATTTGGTTGTATCCCTAAATAGCATATAGTTTTATGAATATTTTTAATCTATGCTTAAATGGACTCATACGAATACATTTTCTGTGTATTTTTTTTCACCCAATATTAAGCACCTATATTTTTTCCATGCCATTGTGTGTTATATTGTATTCATTTGCATGGTATAAAGTATTCCACTGTATGAATATACCTCAACTTATTGTCTATGATAAACATTTGACCTTATTCCAATTTTTACCCATTATAAATGGTAATGTAAAGAACATTGTATTTATACAATTTCTATTACAATTGTTCAAGACTTTCTTTATGGTATAGATGTAAGAATGACTCTGCTAAATCATTGGCAGAGGATTACACATAGGATGTGTACCTCTTCAAATACATATGTAATTCCAAATTGTTTTTCAATGTGCTTGAACCAAATTACACTCCCACTAGCAATGTGTAAGAATTCTGGTGGTTTTATACCCTTGTCAAAATTTGATATTATCAAACAGTATAATTTTTGCTACTCTAGTGGTATAAAATTTTTTTTTCATTCCTTTACTGGTGATGGACAGGAAAGTTTGGCATGCTGTAGTCCATGGGGTTGTAAAGAGTCGGACATGTCTGAGCGACTGAACTGACTGACTGAGTGGGTATAAAATACTTTCTCATTGGGTTTAAATATGTAATTTTCAAATTGGTAGTGAGGTAGAACATCTTTTCTGGTGGTTTATCTTCTAGTGAAGTGTTTGTTCAAATCTTTTGCTTGTATTTTTCTTTTCCTTATCGGTTTGTAGGAGTTCTTATATTCTGTTGGGATCATCTCTCCATTAGTGTGAATGGGGTGTTAAATTCTTCTATTGTTATTGTGTTACTGTCAATTTCTCCCTTTATGTCTCTTAGTATTTGCTTTGTATATTTAGGTGGTCCCATATTAGGTGCATATATGTTTACAATTATTTTATTTTTTTCTTGGATTGACTCTTTGGGCGTTATGTAGTGTCCTTCTTTGTCTCTTGTAACAGTCTTTGTTTTAAAGTCCGCTTTGTCTATTTTAAGTATTGCTACACTTGCTTTCTTGTGATTTCCATTTGCACAGAATAACTTTTTCCATTCCCTTACTTTCAGTCTGTGTGTGTTTTTAGATCTGAGGTAGCTCAGATGGTAAAGAATCTGCCTGCAATTCAGGAGAGCTTGGTTCGATCCCTGGGTTGAGAAGGTGCCCCAGAGAAGGGAATGACAACCTACTGTTGTATGCTTGCCTAGAGAATTCCATGGACAGACCATGGGGTTTCAAAGAGTCAGACAAGACTGAGCAACTAACACACTTAGATCTGAAGTGAGTCTCTTGTAGGCAGTGTGTATATGAATCTTGTTTTGGTATCTGTTCAGTCACTCTATGGGTATTGATTGGTACGTTTAGTCTATTTACATTTAAAGTAATTATTCATTGTTTTCATTGCTTGGACTCTAGAGTTAAATGATTGGTACATTTAGTCTATTTACATTTAAAGTAATTATGCATTGTTTTCATTGCTTGGACTCTAGAGTTAAAGCTTTTAAAGGTGGTGAAGAAAAAAATCAAATCAGTGTCCTAGAGACTATAGCTAAAGCTCTGGATGACTGGCATATTTGGGTGAGGTACCCACTCATAGTTGCCTACCCTATACCAATCCTCCTATCTTCCTTGGTTAAAGAAGCCCACTTTTGTTCAGTATGCAGTGTACTAGTTAAATATCATTATGCCAAGCTCCCTTGCTAGAAAATACGTTCTGGTCAATGAAAAGTAAGTAGAAGTCCACTGGATTAGGTTTCCAGGAAAATTTTTTTCCCCTCAAGTAAAAATAGGCAGACAGGTGGCACATGCCTTTAACCCTTTCTTCTTTCTCCCCCTTCCTGCCCAGAACTTAGTACAATACTCTCATCTCTTGAGATGTAACACCATTTTGGAAGCATGAATAAAAAAGATGCATGCTAAGGGTGGTAGAGTGAAAAGACTGAAGGATCCTAGGACCTTGGTGGCATCTTTGAATAGTTGTTTTAGTGCTATAACTGCCATTTTGGGATTTTTTTTTTCCTGTTGAATGTTGAATTTTAAACTAGCCTTTTCACTCTCCCCTTTCACCTTCATCAAGAGGCTCTTTAGTTCCTCTTTGCTTTCTGCCATTAGGGTGGTGTCATCTGAGTATCTGAGGTTATTGATATTTCTCCCAGCAATCTTGATTCCAGTTTGAGCTTCATCCAGCCAGGTGTTTTGCATGATGTACTCTGCATATGAGTTAAATAAGCAGGGTGACAATATACAGCCTTGATGTACTCCTTTCCCAGTTTGGAACCAATCTGTTCTTCCATGTCTGGTTCTAACTGTTGCTTCTTGACCTGCATACAGGTTTCTCAGGAGGCAGGTAAAGTGGTCTGGTATTCCCATCTCTTTAAGAATTTTCGTTGTGATACACACAGTACAAGGCTTTAACGTAGTCAATGAAGCAGATGTTTTTTTCTGGAATTCCCTTGCTTTTTCTATGATCCAACAGATGTTGGCAATTATATATAATATATGATTATTTTAAGTTACTAATCTCTTAAATTCAAACATATTTCATTCGATGTATTTTAATAACTTGCATTTTTACTTTCTTCCTCTCATGACTTGTTTCTGACATCATATTTTACATCTCTTTGTTTTATGTATCCCTCAACTGCTTATTGTGGATATATATGATTTTAACTACTTTGTCTTTTAACCTTCCTACTAGCTTTATACATGGTGATTTACTACCTTTACTGTATATTTGCCTTTACTGATGAGCTTTTTCCTATAGTAATTTCATGCTTCTAGTTATGCCCTTTTCTTTTTTGTTTAGAGAAATCTCTTTAACGTTTCTTATAAAGCTGCTTTGATGGTGCTAATCTCTTTAAACTTTTTCTTGTCTGTAAAACATTAAATATAAATGTGAGCCTTGCTGGATAGTGTTCTTGGTTTTAAGTATTTCCTTCCCATCACTTTAAGTATATCATGCCTCTCCCTTCTGGCCTGCAGAGTTTCTGCTGAAAAGTCATTAGATAGCCTAATGGAATTCCCTTGTCTGTAACTTACTTTCCTCTTGCTGCTTTGGATATTCTCTCTTTGTCTTTAATTTTTGCCATTATAATGGCAATGTGTTTTGGTGTGGTCCTCTCTGAGTTTATCCTATTTGGGATTGTCTGTGCTTCCATAGTTTGGATGTCTTTTTCCTTTCCCAGGTTAGAGAAGTTTTCAGCTATTATTTCTTCACATATATTGTTTGCCCCTTTCTCTCTTTTTTCCTCCTGGAGCCCTAATAATGTGAGTTTTAGTACACGTGATATTACTATTAGTCCTGTAGTTCTCTTAAACTGTCCTCATTCCTTTTCATTCATTCTTTTTTTCAACTTCAGTGATTTCTATTAATTTGTCTTCCAGCTTGCTGATCCATTCCCCTGTATCCTTTAGTCTACTATTCATTCCTTCTAGTGAATTTTTCTTTTCAGTTATTGTCGTCTTCGTCTCTGTTTGTTCTTTATCTTTTCTAACTATTTGTTAAAAAGTACTAACTTCTCACTCTATTTATCCATTTTTATGTGTGTGTTAGGCTGGTTATGTCTCTTGATTTTAGATAAGCGGCCTTCTATAGGAGATTTCCTATGCATCCCAGCAGCTCACTCGCTTTTGGTCACCAGAGCCATATTCTCTAGCATGCTTTCTATGTGGTCTGTGTGGGTCCTTCTGTTGTGTCAGGCTGACTACTGTGGACGTTCTGGCAGATGTGACTGGCCCTGGTCCAGTTGGTTGCCAGGCCATGCCTTGTGCAGAGGCTGCTGGCTGCTGGTTGGCAGGGCTGAGTCACGAGCTGGCTGTTTGTAGAATCCTAAGGGGCCCAGGTGATCGCTGAAGAGTTGATGCTTTTGAACTGTGGTGTTGGAGAAGACTCTTGAGAGTCCCTTGGACTGCAAGGAGATCCAACCAGTCCATTCTAAGGGAGATCGATCCTGGGTGTTCATTGGAAGGACTGATGCTAAAGCTGAAACTGCAATACTTTGGCCACCTCATGCAACGAGTTGACTCACTGGAAAAGACTCTGATGCTGGGAAAGGTTGGGGGCGGGAGGAGAAGGGGACGACAGAGAATGAGATGGCTGGATGGCATCACCGACTCTGTGGACATGAGTTTGAGTGAACTCCGGGAGTTGGTGATGGACAGGGAGGCCTGGCGTGCTGTGATTCATGGGGTTGCAGAGAGTCGGACACGACTGAGCGACTGAACTGAACTGAACTGAACTGAAGGGGCCCAGGGCTAGTGCTGGCTCACTGGTGGGTGGGGTTGGGCTCCAGGACTAGTGTCAGCCCAGAGTTGTGCAAAACCAGGACCTGGTGTCTGGCTGCAGGGCCCAGGGATCCCAGAGCTGGTGTTGGACCTCTGGTGGGTGGGGCTGGTTTCTGACACAGCTGGCTGCAGGGTCTGAGGTGTCCTGAAGCTTGTACTGGCCTGCTGACGAGTAGGGTTGGGGCCCAGTGGGTTCCAGGGCTGGTACTGGCCTACTGGTGGTTGGGTTGATTCCTGCCTAGGCAGCCTGCAGTGCTGCAGATGTCTTGGGGCTGGTGTATCCCCACTGGTGGGTGAGGCTCAGTTCAGTTCTGTCTGACCTTTGCAACCCCAAGGACTGCAGCACTCCAGGCCTCCCTGTCGATCACCAACTCCCAGAGTTTATTCAAACTCAAGTCTGTTGAGTCAGTGATGACATCCAACCAGCTCATCCTCTGTCCTCCTCTTGTCCTCCCGCCTTCAATATTTCCCAGAATCAAGGTCTTTTCAAATGAGTCAGTTCTTCGCATTGGTGGCCAAAGTATTGGAGTTTGAGCTTCAACATCAGTCATTCCAATGAATATTCAGGACTGATTTCCTTTAGGATGGACTGGTTGGATGTCCTTGCCATCCAAGGGACTCTCAAGAGTCTTCTCCAACAACACAATTCAAAAGCATAAATTCTTTGGCACTCAGCTATCTTTATAGTCCAACTCTCACATCCATACGTGACTACTGGAAAAGCCATAGCCTTGACTAGATGGACCGTTGTTGACAAAGTAAGGTCTCTGCTTTTTAATATGCTGTCTAGGTTGGTCATAACTTTCCTTCCAAGGAGTAAGCGTCTTTTAATTTCATGGCTGCAGTCACCATCTGCAGTGCTTTTGGAGACCAGAAAAATAAAGTCAGCCACTGTTTCCACTGTTTCCCCATCTATTTCCCATGAAGTGATGGGACCAGATGCCATGATCTTAGTTTTCTGAATGTTGAGCTTCAAGCCAACTTTTTCACTCTCCTCTTTCACTTTCATCAAGAGGCTCTTTAGTTCTTTTTCACTTTCTGCCATAAGGGTGGTGTCATCTGCATATCTGAGGTTATTGATATTTTTCCCAGCAATCTTCATTCCAGCTTGTGCTTCTTCCAGCCCAGTGTTTCTCACGATGTACTCTGCATATAAGTTAAATAAGCAGGGTGACAATAAACAGCCTTGATGTACCCCTTCTCCTATTTGGAACCAGTCTGTTGTTCCATGTCCAGTTCTAACTGTTGCTTCCTGACCTGCGTATAGGTTTCTCAAGAGGCAGGTCAGGTGGTCTGGTATTCCCATCTCTTTCAGAATGTTCCACAGTTTATTGTGATCCACACAGTCAAAGGCTTTGGCATAGTCAATAAAGCAGAAATAGATGTTTTTCTGGAAGTCTCTTGCTTTTTCCATGATCCAGTGGATGTTGGCAATTTGATCTCTGGTTTCTCTGTCTTTTTTAAATCCAGCTTGCACATCTGGAAGTTCACAGTTCACGTATTGCTAAAGCCTGGCTTGGAGAATTTTGAGCATGACTTTACTAGCGTGTGAGATGAGTGCAATTGTGCAGTAGTTTGAGCATTCTTTAGCATTGCCTTTCTTTGGGATTGAAATGAAAACTGACCTTTTCCAGTCCTGTGGTCACTGCTGAGTTTTCCAAATTTGCTGGCATATTGAGTGCAGCACTTTCATAGCATCATCTTTTAGGCTTTGAAATAGCTCAACTGGAATCCCATCACCTCCACTAGCTTTGTTCATAGTGATGCTTCCTAAGGCCCATTTGACTTTGCATTCCAAGATGTCTGGCTCTAGGTTAGTGATCACACCATCATGATTATCTGGGTTGTGAAGATCTTTTTTGTACAGTGCTTCTGTGTATTCTTGCCACCTCTGCTTAATACCTTCTGCTTCTGTTAGGTCCATACCATTTGTGTCCTTTATTGAGCCCATCTTTGCATGAAATAGTCCCTTGGTATCTCTAATTTTCTTGAAGAGATCTCTAGTCTTTCTATTCTATTGTTTTCCACTATTTCTTTGCACTGAGCACTAAGAAAGGCTTTCTTATCTCTCCTTGCTATTCTTTTGAACTCTGCATTCAAATGGGTTTGTCTTTCCTTTTCTCCTTTGCTTTTCACTTCTCTTCTTCTTTACAAATAGGGGGCTATTTGTAAGGCCTCCTCAGACAGCCATTTTGCTTTTTTGCATTTCTTTTGCTTTGGATGGTCTTGATCCCTGTCTCCTGTACACTGTCACAAACTTCTGTCCATAGTTCATCAGGCACTCTGTTTAGTCCCTTAAATCTATTTCTCACTTCCACTGTATAATCGTTATGGATTTGATTTAGGTCATACTTGAATCGTCTAGTGGTTTTCCCTACTTTCTTCAATTTAAGTCTGAATTTAGCAATAAGGAGTTCATGATCTGAGCCACAGTCAGTTCCCAGTCTTGTTTTTGATGACTGTATAGAGCTTCTCCATCTTTGGCTGCAAAGAATATAATCAGTCTGATTTCAGTGTTGACCATCTGGTGATGTCCATGTGTAGAGTCTTCTCTTGTATTGTTGAAGAGGGTGCTTGCTATGACCGGTGCGTTCTCTTGGCAAAACTCTATTAGCCTTTGCCCTGCTTCATTCCGTGCTCCAAGGCCAAATTTGCCTGTTACTCCAGGTGTTTCTTGACTTCCTACTTTTGCATTCCAGTCCCTTATAATGAAAAGGACATCTTTTGGGGTGTTAGTTCTAGAAGGTCTTGTAGGTCTTCAGAGAACCGTTCAACTTCATCTTCT
Source organism: Moschus berezovskii (assembly GCF_049115385.1). Taxonomy (NCBI): domain Eukaryota; kingdom Metazoa; phylum Chordata; class Mammalia; order Artiodactyla; family Moschidae; genus Moschus; species Moschus berezovskii. The sequence goes on along the minus strand of NC_142466.1, from coordinate 72,133,908 downwards.
TCTGCGTTACTGGTCAGGGCATAGACTTGGATTACCTAATACTGAATGGTTTGCCTTGGAAACGAACAGAGTTCATTCTGTCATTTTTGAGATTGCATCCAAGTACTGCATTTCAGACTCTTTCGTTGACTATTCTATTTCTTCTAAGGGATTCTTGCCCACGATAGTAGATATAATGGTCATCTGAGTTAAATTCACCCATTCCAGTACATTTTAATTCACTGATTCCTAAAATGTCGACATTCACTCTTGCCATCTCCTGTTTGACCACTTCCAATTTGCCTTGATTCATGGACCTAACATTCCAGGTTCCTGTGTAATATTGCTCTTTACATCTTTGGACCTTGCTTCCATCATCAGCCCCATGCACACCTGGGTGTTGTTTTTGCTTTGGCTCTGTCTCTTTATTCTTTCTGGAATTATTTCTCCACTCATCTCCAGTAGCATGAAGGGCACCTACTGACCTGGGGAGTTCATCTTTCAGTGTCGTATCTCTTTGCCTTTTCATACTGTTCTTGGGGTTCTCAAGGCAAGAACACTGAAGTGCTTTGCCATTCCCTTCTCCAGTGGACCACATTTTGTCAGAACTCTCCACCATGAGCCATCTGTCTTGGGTGGCCCTACAGGGCGTGGCTCATAGTTTTATTGAGGTAGACAAGGCTGTGGTCCATGTGATTAAATTGGTTAGTTTTCTGTGATTGTGGTTTTCAGTGTATCTGCCCTCTGATAGAGAATGATAAGAGGTTTATGGAAACTTCCTGGTTGGAGAGACTGACTGAGGGGGAAACTGGGTCTTGTTCTTATTGTACCGTGGTCAGTAAATCCTTAGTCCAATTTTCTTTGATGGGTGGAGATTTGTTCCCTCTCTGCTATTTACCTGGGGCCAAACTATGGTGGAGGTAATGGTGACCTCCCTCAAAAGATCCCATGCTTTTACTGCTACACTCAGTGCCCCCAACCTTGCATCAGGCCACCACCAACCCACACCTCCGCTGGAGACTCCCGGACACCCACAGGCAAGTCCAGGATAGTCTCCGGGGGGTCAGTGCTCCTTTCTCCTGGGTCCTGGTGCACAAGGTTCTGTTGTGCCCTCCAAGAGACTATTTCCCAGTCCTGTGTAAGTCTGGCAGCTCTATGGTGGGGCAAATGGCGACCTCCACCAAGAGGGCTTATGCCATACCCAAGTCTGCTGCACCCAGAGCCCTGTCCCTGCGGCAGACCACGGCCGACCCATACCTCCACAGGAGATGCTCAAACACAGTTCTGTCTCAGTCTCTGTGGGGTCCCTGGGTCCTGGTGCGCACAAGGTTTGTTTGAGCCCTCTGAGCATGTCTGGCGGGAATGGAGTTTGATTCTAAATGTGAATTTGCCCCTCCTACCATATTGCTGGGGCTTCTCCTTTGCCCTTGGATGTGGGGTATCTCCTCACAGCCGCTCTAGCACCTACCATCTTACTGGGGTTTCTCTGACGTTGGACGTGGGTTATCTCACAAGGCTGGTCCAGTGAAGCCCAGCCTCAGCTCCTGACCTTGGACGTGGGCTGTCTCCTCATAGCTACCACTCCTGACCTTGGACGTAGGGTATTTCCTCTCAGCCAGTGGCTGCTCCAATGCCGGGCTGGGTGAGGCTAGTCCCAAGGCTACAGTAAACTGGCTGGTGGGTGAGGCCAGGGCCCAGGGGATTCTGGGGCTGATGCCTGCCCAGTGATGGGCAGAGCTGGATCCCAGGGTCTCTGGCAGCAGGGCTCTGGGAGTCCAGGGTCTAGTGCCTGTGCACTGGTGTGTAGGGTTGAGCTCTGGGCCTTATGGTGGGCAGAGCTATGTCCAGGGGAGCTGTGGGCTCAGGGTGACTTAAATAAGCCTGTCTGCTGGTGGGTGTGGCTGTGTCCCTGATCATTTAGTTTCCTGGCCTGAGGCATACCATTACTGTTGTCTATAGGCTGGTGGAGGCGGGCAGAGTCTTGAGGCTAATAAACTAGAAGGAGGATTACACAATGGTGCTTGTCAACAAGTGATAGACTGAGCTCCACAAAATGGTTGTTGCCAGTGTCTGTATCTCCAGGGTGCGCTCCTGCTTTCAGTTGCCTCTTGCCTTGCTGGGAGACTCTCCAAGATCAGTCTCTTTCAAATTATTGCTTCTTTCAAATTATTGCTTCTTTCAAATTACTGCTTCTGCCCTGGGACCCAGGGCATGTGAGATTTTGTGTGTGCTGTTTAAGAATGGAGTCTCTATTTCCTCCAACCCTCTGGGTCTCCCCCAAAACCCACTGGCCTTCAAAGCCAAATGTAGTGGGGACTTGTCTTCCTGGGGTAGAACCCCTGGACTGGCGAGTCCATTGTGGGGCTTAGAGCTGTCAGCCTTTTATAATTTTTTAAAATGATTTTTTTTTCCATAAAGGATTTGTATAATTTTTATTAAATTTATTTTTAACGGTATTGAAAATAGTATCTTAAAATATTCTAATAATGTTTCTTCTGTAATTGAAGCCTGATTTTTGTAAATTGACACTGTATCAAGAAGAATACTTAAATTTCCTTTTTAATTCCAATCATTTGTCTATAAATTATTCTGGATTCTATCATGTGCAAAAGTGATAGTTCCAATTCTTTTCCTGTTGTTATATCACTGTTTCTTTTCTTCCCTTAGTACCCTGGTTTGGATTTCCAGTAAAATACTTTATAAAATTGGGAATGCTGCTGCTGCTGCTAAGTCACTTCAGTTGTGTCCGACTCTGTCTGACCCCATAGACGGAAGCCCACCAGGCTCCCCCTTCCCTGGGATTCTCCAGGCAAGGACACTGGAGTGGGTTGCCATTTCCTTCTCCAGTGTGTGAAAGTGAAAAGTGAAAGTGAAGTCACTCAGTCATGTCCGACCCTTAGTGACCCCACGGACTGCAGCCTACCAGGCTCCTCCATCCATTGGATTTTCTAGGCAATAGTACTGGAGTGGCTTGCTGCTGCTGCTGCTGCTAAGTCACTTTAGTCGTGTCCAACTCTATGCGACCCCATAGACGGAAGCCCACCAGGCTCCCCCGTCCCTGGGATTCTCCAGACAAGAACACTGGAGTGGGTTGCCATTTCCTTCTCCAATTCATGAAAGGGAAAAGTGAAAGTGAAGTCGCTCAGTCGTGTCCAACTCTTAGCGACCCCATGGACTGCAGCCCACCAGGCTGCTCCATCCATGGGATTTTCCAGGCAGAAGTACTGGAGTGGAGTGCCATTGCCTTCTCCCTGGAGTGGCTTAGTGGGGTCTTATTTCCTATGGCAAAGCAAAATCTTTCAGAGTTTCCATATTAAGTATGATGTTTTCTTTAGGCTTATATTTGTTATTGTTTATATTGTTTATCAGATTAAAGAAGCGCATTTCTCTTTTTAGATTACCAAGAGGTGTTTTTTTTTTAATTGTGAGTCAAATACAGAATGCACTTTGCTCAGTTTTGTCCAACTCTTTGCAACCCCATGGGCTGTAGCCCGCCAGGCTTCTCTGCCCATGGAGTTTTCCAGATAAGAATACTGGAGTGGGTTGCCATTTCCTTCTCCAGGGGATCTTCCTGACCCAGGGATCAAACCTGTATCTCTTGCATCTCCTATATTGTCAGGCAGATTCTTTACCACTAGTGTCACCTGGGAAGCATAGTGAAGGGATAAATTGTGAAGGTATATTGAATTAATGAAACTTTTTTCTTCATCTTTAGATGATTGTATTTTCTCCTTTATTAGTGTGGAGCATTCCATTGATTTTCTAGTTTAGTATTATATTCTTGGTGCAAATTTAACTTGATGGATTTTCCTTTCTATATACTGATAATTGTCATATATTGTTAAATTGTTAATATATTGTTTAGGATTATTGAACCCATTCTTGATTGAAATTGGTCATTGCTTTTCCTTTGTCATAGGTCCTTCTCAGATTTTAGAATCAAGACTATGCTATACTCATAAAATGAGAAAATATACTGCAATGTATTCCCTTATTTTTAATTTCCTGGAAGAGTTTTCGTAAGTTTGGAATTATAATTTTCTTGAACGTTTGGTAGAACTTCCTAGTGAAGCCATCTGGATCTTGAGTTTTCTCTAGATGTATAAACTTTACATCTCTGATTCAGTTGCTTTAATGGTTATAAGAATATTCCAATTTTAAAAGGTTTTAGAATTCTTCTAGAATTCCAAATAGATACATGCTTGACATTCTGTATTTTTTAACTTTAGTTCATACTTTCCCTCTGCCCTACATTGTGAATAGTTTCTTCAGATCTATCTTCTAATTCATTACTTCTCTTTTCCACTGTCTCTAATCTATTATTAAACCCCTCCATTGATATTTAAATTGTTCTTAACTTTTGGTCTTTGTTCCAATAAACAAATATTTGCAGTTCTATTCTGCTTGCTATTGTTTAATCTTATTTTGTTATGTATTTTGTGAATTTTGACTCTGATTTGTACCTTGGAAAAATGAAAGTCACTCAGTCATGTCATGTCTGATTCTTTGTGACCCCATGGACTATACAGTCCATGGAATTCTCCAGGCCAGAATACTGGAGTGGGTAGCCACTCCCTTCTCCAGGGGATCTTCCCAACCCAGGGATCAAACCCAGGTGTCCCACATTTTGGGCAGATTCTTTACCAACTGAGCCACCAGGGAAGCCCAAGAATACTGGAGAAGGGTATCCCTTTTCTAGCAGATCTTTCTGACCCAGGAATCGAACCAGGGTCTCCTGCATTACAGGCAGATTCTTTACCAACTAAGCTGCTAGGGAAGCCCTTGGAACTTTGGGTAAACTCTGAGACTATGATAAAGGTGGTTTCACTCAGACAGGATTTTCATTTATTTTTGTCAGGTCCCTGGGGAGTAACAGGTGTTTGTATGGCAGGGACATTGTAAGCTAAATCCTCAACTTGAGGTTTTAAAAAAATTTCCTTGAAACCAATCAAGTAATGTAAATTTAGTTTGCTATGCTGTGTTTAGTCACTCAGTCATGTCTGACTCTTTGCGACCCCATGGACTGTGGCCCACCAGCCTCCTCTGTCCATGGGGATTCTCCAGGCAAGAATACTGGAGTGGGTTGCAAATGTGAATGAATACTAGTTGTTATTACCAGTTCTCAGGGTCTTGGGAGATTTAAATTTTGTTGTGTATGTGTATACATATTTGCTCAGTCATGTGCAACTCTTTGCGACCCTTTTGGACTGTAGCCTGCCAGGCTTCTCTGTCCATGGGAATTTTCAGGCAAAAATACTGGAGTGAGTTGCCATTTTCCTCCTCTAGGGGATCTTCCTTACCCAGGAATCGAACCTGTGTCTCCTGTATCTCCTGCATTGCAGGTGGATTCTTTACCTGTTGAGCTGAGCCATCAAGGAAGGCCTCTCCTCATAATGAAAGTCTCAGACAAGAAAATTTCTGTATAAGTTCTTTGAAGGTGGGAGTCAGTTTATTTCTGATTTATTCTTACCCTGAAGACATAACCCTTTGAGATCTCAACTTTATGGAAAGAGTTGCTCACTAGATTTCCTTCCTGGAACAATCCTCATGAGATTGTGAAAACCTAAAAGTCAAATTGAGTTGATTTGGCAAATAGTCTCTTGATGAAAGCCGGCTTTAGTGCTCTCTTTTCTTCTCTGAGTTTTTATTTTCACTTAGTTTTTGGATTAGGTATCATTTTCTTATAAATTAATTTAAGAACATATAAAAATCTTTACCTTTCAGTTTCTTTTTTTTTTTTAAACCAGTGCTCAACTGTGATACTTAGCTCACCATACTGCTGGAAATGACTATTTTTACAATTGATTTTAAATGACTGTATCATTAATAAAGTAGAATGTGAACATGTCATCATTTATTTTACAATTAACATTTTAACATTTTAAATGAACTTGTTCATCATGGTGATATACTACAACTACTTAACCACTGCTCTTTTTTTTGGTATTTGCCTTGTTCCCAGTGTTTCTCTACTATAAAAAGATTATGATGAAAGTTGAAAAATACAGTATGTATGCATGGTTCTCTGACATCATGATCATCATGATGAATTTCCATTTTATCATTTAGGTCACAGTGACACAGATACCTATTTTGAACGAGGGGATGACATGATCAGATTTGCATTTTGAAAAGAGTGAAAGATGAACTGCACGTGGTTGGGATTAAAGACAAGGAGACTCAAAAGAAAGCCATTTGAGTAGTCAAGGTAAGATTTGATAAGGATGTGAACCAGCCCAGAATCAGAGGAAATTAAAAAGAAGGTCTAGGTTAGAATATACTTGGAGTTTTAGAATTTGTAGAATTTAGTGAATGATTGAATTGGAAGGAGGTGGGGAGAAATATCAAAAGGACGCTAATGTTTCTGGTTTGATCAGTTTGGTGGGTGGTAATATCCTTCACTAAATAGGAAACACAGAGAAAGAGCAGACTATGGATACATGTGTATGTAATTGGCTTCCTGGGTGGCTTCGCGGTAAAGAATCCATCTGCAATGCAGGAAACCCTGCACAGTCATGGGTTTGATTCTGGGTGGGGAAGATCCCCTGGAGAAGGAAATGACAACCCATTCTAGTATTCTTGCTGGGAAAATCCTATGGACAGAGGAGCCTGGCGTGCTACAGTCCATGGGGTTGCAAAGAGTCAGACACGACTTAACAAACTGACCATGCTTTCATGGGTATTTATGCTACATTTTAAGTGCCTGTGGAGATAGCCAGTGGGCCTTTGGATATTTGTGGATGGAGTGGTCTGGGCTGGAAATAAAGATTTGTGAGGCATGAAGAAGCATATGGTAGCTGAAATTTGGATCTTGAATGAGACTGTACAGAAAAACAGCTCAAGGTAAAACCATGGGAATCACCAATATTTAAGAGGTCAGAGGCAAAGGCAATGTTAATGAAAATATAGGACTCATTGGTCAAAACAAGAAAAAAAAGTTCTACGAAGCTTTTTTTTTCTTCTGTGATCTCTGTATTGACATCATGGTGGTTTTTATTTGCACTTAATGTCATTCCAATAAAGAAAAAATTTAAACTTTTGAGTTATTAGCATGAATTTTATCATTCATCTTTATATTGTACAATGCCAGTTTTTTTCCAGCAGATTTACTGAGATATAATTTACATACAATAAATTCACCCATTTAAAGTGTGCAGTTCAGTAGTTTTAGTACATGCACAGAGTTATGCAATCACCACCACAATCTAATTTTAGAACATTTTTCATCATCCCGGAAAGAAATCCCCCACACCCATTAGCAGTCCCACCTACACCCTCCCCTAGCCCTAGGTAACCAACTAATCTACTTTCTTTCTCTGTAGTCCTGTCTATTCTGGACATTTAGGATAAATGGAATTATATACTATGTGGTCTTTTATGACTGGCTTCTTTCAGGAGTGCCAGTTTTAAATGCAAATATCTTATCATTTCACTTGTATGTGGAATTACTGAAATAACACATCTCATATTATTTCATGGCTCATTTATGGAGATTGCCTTGAGCTGGCAGAAGAGATAAATTCAACCCAAACTCAGGAAGATTGGAGGAAGAGAGGGGAGTCTTTCCTTCTCCTTCCCTTAGAGCCGGCTGAAGGTGTATTCTGGCAAGGCGATGCTTGTGTGTCAAGTGCAGGCCCTGTCCCACCATATGTGTCCTCATTTGCTTGGGCCCAGAGGATGCTAAGTTTTCCTTCTGTCAGTGTGGAATTTCCATACCACACCCTGGCCAGAGGTTGGTGGGTATGGGGAAGTTGGAGCCAGCCATGGTCTCCTGCCTCAACTCATGGCAGTTGTGTGACCCCCAAGGATCTTTAAACCTCTGAGTCACAACACACCAAGTACCTAGATGGGAGTACCACGAAGTTCATGGGCTGAGACAGTCTCTTGTTGGTCACCTGGCTCACGTGCCATGGTGCTGCTGGTGTGGCACAAGAATGGAATGTGTCCCCAACCCTGATCCTTCCAGTATGGTGCCCAGGCCCTTTCCAGGGGCAGAGAGTGGCTACAGTTTTGGAATGGAGGTGTAGGGTGAGGGAAACCATGCGTGGGGGCATGGCAGTGGGCATGGAGAGCCCATCTCAAGAGGTAGCAGGAGGAGGATGAACATGAGCTGAGACTCCAAGCCCATTGCGTGTTCCTTTGGACTTCACTCACAAAATAGAAATTCAAAGAGAAAATTTTTAAGAATTTGAGACAGTGACTATAGTACATTAAGCTCCATGCAGGAGCCCTTCTAAATACTGGGTTTTGTGAAGCTGTATTGGTCTGATTCCATGAAACTGGTCTTGGCCAGAGAAATGGAAAACTCAGAAGCAGCAGCAAGATAAGTATGACAGGCGCTATAAGGGGGTGCTATCAAAGAAGCTGATGGAGGAAGATGTTCTAAGAAAGATGATAAAGCCAACAATCATTGTAAGAGAAAAATGCAGATAAGAAAAGGACTGAAAGCTCTCATGTGACAGTACTGATGACTTTGCTGAGATCAATTTCAGTGGAACAGAGTGGGTATAAGCCAGATTACAAGGATTGCAGAGTAAATGGGAAGTGATGAAGTGGCAACAATGCGTGTTGAATTGTTCAAGAAACTTGTCTATAAAAGGAAGGGATGAGAGTAGAACTCTGAGCAAGAATCTAGAGCAGGAGGTTGTAAATGACAGCCTGCAGGCTGGTTCATGGCCTGGTTTTAAAAAAGTAAAGTTTTATTTAAACACAGTTCAGTTCAGTTAAATCGCTCAGTCGTGTCCGACTCTTTGCGACCCCATGGACTGTAGCATGCCAGGCCTCCCTGTCCATCGCCAACTCCTGGAGTTTACTCAAACTCATATCCATTGAGTCGGTGATGCCATCCAACCATCTCATCCTCTGTCGTCCCCTTCTCCTCCCGCCTTCCATCTTACCCAGCATCAGGGTCTTTTCCAATGAGTCAGTTCTTCGTATCAGGTGGCCAAAGTATTGGAGTTCAGCTTCAGCATCAGTCCTTCCAATGAATATTCAGGACTGATTTCCTTTAGGATGGACTGGTTGGATCTCTTTGCAGTCCAAGGGATTCTTGAGTGTCTTCTCCAACACCACAGAACATAGCCATATCCATTCATCTATGCATAATGTCTTTGGCTGCCTTCACACTACAGCAGCAGAATTGAGTAGCTGCAGCAGAGGCTGGATGCCCTGCAACACTTAATCTATTTACTATCTGGCCCTTGACAGAAGGTTTTTCAGTCAAGAGTAGTGGTTCTCAATATATGATTCCTGGACCAGCAGCATCAGCATCACTTGGTAATTCAGAAATGCAAATCCTTGAGTCATACCCCAGACCATTTGAATCAGAAACTTTGGGGGTGATAACCAGAAATCTATATTTTATTAAGTTCTCTAGGTAATTCTGAGTCATTTTAAAGTTTGAGAACCAGTGGGATAGAGTGGATGGAGAGATGAGCTTTTCAGGGGAGGAGGGAACCTCTTCTTCTGAGGCAAAGGGAAGGAAAAAAATAGTGGATGGGATACATGAAGTTGAGTTCTACTCATTGGGTTCCATTCACTCCCTACACTATCTCAGATTTGTAACATCCTGCCTTTCCAGATCTCATTTTAGATAGAAACAACCTGGATTGATTTCCGAGTGACACAAACAGCACCACCTAAGTCTAAAGTTAAACTTACAGGGAGGGAAATTTCAGTTTAGGGTATGCAAGGAAGCTCTATTCAATTGCAAGGTGAGGCAGTTCCAGGAGAACTACATGCTCACCCATCTGGAATGTTGCAGAGGCCATTCGTGCATTGTATAACTGGATTGTGTGACAGTCTCATAGGTCTTCTCCAATATGAAATTCTAGAATTCTTGCCTATGGTGAGCACGTCTTTCTGATTCCTTAATCTGTCTAGAGTCAAAATCCCATCTTGGAACACATTCTGGTCTCCAGAGCTCTTTCCTTCTTTCTAGGAGTCAGATCAACCCCAGTTGTTCTCAGCTGCCTGGGGTTTAAATTAAACTAGCGAGTTAGGGAATCCAGTGGCCACTTACAAACCAATCAAAGGACAGGGACAAATCTGTCTTTTCTGATGGACCCTCTATTCTTTGCTAAGAATTCTTGTCACTATTTAGCAAATGATTCCCGTGTTCTGAAAAATTGTGAAAGTGTGAAAGCCAGGGTAGGTCCTAGGTAAGCAGTATACTTTCTATTAATACATGCCTCAGTGATTGTCTCTTACACTGTGTGCATTAGTAATTCAGGGCTAGGACTGGGTCTGTTAGGCATGAGCAGGAAGGATGATTATCTGGACCAGACTTATAATCCCTGGTGGCTCAGAGGTTAAAGCGTCTGCCTCCAATGCGGGAGACCCGGGTTCGATCCCTGGGTCGGGAAGATCCCCTGGAGAAGGAAATGGTAACCCACTCCAGTATTCTTGCCTGGAGAATCCCATGGACGGAGAAGCCTGGTAGGCTACAGTCCACGGGGTCGCAAAGAGTCGGACATGACTGAGCGACTGAACGGAACGGAAATAGGTGGCACTAGTGGTAAAGAACCCACCTGCCAATGAAGGAGACATAAGTGATGCGAGTTTGATCCTTGGGTTGGGAAGATCCCCTTCCATGTCATGGAGGAAGGCATGGCAACCCATTCTAGTTATCTTGCCTGGAGAGTACCCTGGATGGAGGAACCTGACAGGCTACAATCCATGGGATCACAAAGAGCCAGACATGACTGAAGCAACTTAGCATGCACAAACTCTCTTTACTATGGGAAAATTGGTTCTTTTAGTGGAGAGGATCTTTTGGAGATGCGTGAAGAGGACTGGTCACCATTAGCATAAATTTCTGAAGTCAGAAATTGTCTTTTTGTTTGTTGTGGAACCACCAGTGCCTAGACCAGGTTAATAAAGATTAGTTGTCTGAGTAACTTCTAACACTTGATCTATAATTTGCCAAGGGGCTGTGTGCTCTCAGGGATCATTTCAACCGGGAATCTTAATTTTCTTCACTTCTAAGAAATTTGCCTATGTTATTTCTTAGATAATGCCCTTCTCTGTTAATACCGCCTCTGTTATTTCTGTTCTTTGTGGAATTCCTGTTCGTTATTTGTTAAATACTCTTTGTTGATATTCTCACTTTTTATTCTGCTCCTTTGATGACCTTCTCAATTTTATCTTCTCATCTTTCTATTTACTTTTTCCTATATTATATTTTAAAATATTTGAATATTCATTTTTCATGGCATTTTATTCTTGTTTAGTAAATCTAGTAGCTTTTTAAAAAATCTCTCTGAAAATATTAAACAGATTTTTGGAGTAAGGTTTCTTTTAAAATTCCTTGTATTATTTCTAGTTCTTCAGCTTTTGTTTTTAATTTCCTTTTTAATTCCTCTTTCCTTCCTTCCTTTCCTTTCTTTCCTTGTTTTCATGCTTACATTGGTCTCTAAATATTAATTGGAAAATTTTTTTGAAATACCTTGGTTGATCCTTGACTCTCCATTTGTATTTAAAAATGAGGCACTAAAAAGCTAATTGAAGATTTCATATTTATGGGCAGAGCTTGAAAATTGCCGAAGTGGATTTCACTCTCCATTCAGAAAGAACCCCACTGTTTAGTTCATGATTCTCAAATGTTAGTATCTTTTTTAAAGGCATATTTCCTGAGAGTGTAATCCTTTAATCTCCTGTCCTTCTCAGGATTAGAAAATATAAGTCCTCCTGTCAGAATTTTGAGGGATAATTAGCAAAAGGGGGCTGGAGGTTGTGCACTGTTTAGATTGTTGAGTTTCACTTATTCTCTTTGCTTTAATAAAGCACCTCATTCTTATTCTCAAGATTTCTAATTGACCTCAGAACTAATATAAGCCAATAATGGGATGCAGTGAGTAAAATTAAATGAGAGTATTTCTGAAAGCATGTCGTAAACTAAAATTAATGTAAGTACTTTCCTTATTTAAAAAATTGACCGTCTTGAACCACAACAACTGACTTATTGTATCCTATTCATGGTATCTAATAACCCTATTTTATATTTTTTTACTGGCCCTGACATAAAAGCACTGTTAGAGCAGAGTGTTTAGCTTTCAATGACACCTTTTAAAAGGGGCATTGACAAGTTAAAGGAGGGTGGTGAGGACAATGAAGGAGCTAGTGCAGAGATTGGCAAACTATGGCCTGTGGTCAAACCCAGCCAGCCCTCTGTTGTTAAAAGTCAAATCTTATTGGAACACAGTCACATCCATTATTCCCATAGTCTCTGTGGCTGCTCTCATACTAGAAATGTAGAGTTGAGTAGTTGTGACAGTAATGTATGGCTTTCAAAGCCTGAAATATTTATGGTCTGGTCCTTCATAGAAAGTTTGCTGACTCCTGATCTGTAAGCCACTTTCTGTGCTGCCTGCTTGAAGGAAGTGAATGTAGTCTGAACACAAGATAATGAAAGAACTATGTAATAGTTAATAAAAATAGTGTCTAATATTAATTGTTTATATGTGCTTTGTACTTGTTGGCATCCTTTTTCATATTTAATAGTAATTAAGGGTCATCTCCCTGACTACATTATGAACTGAACAGCAACAAGGCTGCAGTTTTAGCCTTTCTTTAACACGGCAAAGCTCTTTCTTGTTTCTCAATCTCGGCTTTATAATTCTCAGTTTATAGCTCCAGAATCTAAATGAACAGTGCTAACATGCAGAAGAGATAAAAACCCCTTCTTGGAGGTTAAAATAGAAGTTTTATAGATGCTTTGGAAGATTCCAGATCATTGAGCAATATCAGCTCCCTCCCAGGTAGTGAGATATCCACTCCTGGGAGGGGTTTGCAAGAGCCCGTTCACCCACGTAGTTGTTCAGGATATTACTTAGGGGTTGCTTTCTTTGGGAGGCAAGTTGAATTAAATGTAGTCATGACTTCTAGGATTCAGTTATTCAAACTAGGAGAGAAAAGCCTGGAACTCAGAATTTATAGTTGATAAAGTTCTCTTTCCACTATATCATACTGGTTCTCTTAGAATTTCCATAAAAAGAGTCATGAGGAGATTGGTGTTGTAGTGGAAAGAATATCTCAGTGAGCATTAGGAGGTTTGGGGTTATAATTCCACTTCTACAACTAATTTATTGCATGAGCCCAGCAAGCTTTTTAATCTCCTAGGGCCTAAGTGTCCTCAAGTGAGGGGGCTAGACTAGATAATCTCTAAATTCTCTTTCAGTTCTAAAATAATTTTATCCAAGATTAGCAGGGCCCCTCCTATTGAAAGGCCAGGGCAGACTAGTTCAGATGAGATGCTTCCCTGTTATGTGTTGCCAGAATACTGAGATTCTGCTTTTAAAGATATTTTGTGCACCTTCTGATCTCATCCTGGTCTCAGCTGCTCAGGTTCCATCCCCTTTCTGTATCCCTGTTCCTGTCTTGCTTTATAGTACTTCTTACTTGGGAAATCAGGCTTAAGCAGGCTGCAGTTTTGCTTTAGATAGTGAAGGGCAGGGAAGCCTGGCGTGCTGCAGTCCATGGGGTGGCAAATAGTCAGACACGACTTAGCAACTGAACAACAAGTCTGCAGTTTTAGCCTTTCTTTAACACGGCAAAGCTCTTTTCTTGTTAAATTCTGCTCGTTTGGCTGGTGAAAAACTTGGAGCTGTTCAACTCTTGGAAGGTTGGGGATATCAACATTGACCTCAGAAAAGTGATGGAGCCTTCTTTATTTAGGGCATAGACATGGGGAGCTCATATTTCTCATGGGGGAACATTTTGTTCTTTGTGGAAGTGGTTTTAACTCCCATACTGAGCCATGTACCCATTTCTTTAAGTTCTTTAACTGAAGAATTTAGCCTAAATTCTTTTTAAAAATGATGACAAGATTCAGCCTTTACTGGACCCTCATCTACAAACATTTCCCCCACATTCCACTCAAAGAGCCATCAACTGCTAACTGCTCTCTATTACCTCTAGGCTTTTGTTTGAACATATTTTTAAAATTCCATTTGACTGAAGTGCTTAGTATTCAACTGCTTTACAGTTGCCCATATTTCACACTATGTTTGACTGTGTATCTCTTATCTCTGAATAGCCCTAAAAACTGCAGTGTCATGAGGTACTTCTTTTAGTTCAAGGCATGTCAATACATGTTGCCAACTTCCAACTTATTCTCATCCAGAAGATTAGCAGGGCCGCCACATGGCGTTCTTTTCTACAAAATATTATTGCCTGCATTATAGCTAGGGCTCGATGTGGTGACATTAGTCCCAAATCTGCAGAACAGTACTCTTAATTCTGCTTGGGAGGAGAGCAACTTGAGCTCTCAGCATAAGCCTTTTATTTTGGGAATACTGTTCTTTGTCATCATTTCTATAAGGGATCTTAGTCAGTTGTTAGGAATTTTATTTTGCTCAGGAAAAAACAGTATTTTCTCTCTTTTTACATCCAGATACCCAGATTTCACATCTTTAGTGAATAATCTCTAGCATTGATTTAGTTGCTGAATATCCTTCCCAGACGTGTTTTAATTATTTATAAAGAAGCTATAGGAGTTCCAGCTGAAAATGGAGCCTGGCTTGATGCCCCTGGTGAAGTCGTTCCCAACTTTTTTTTTTTTTAACTAAAATGCCTATGAAGACAAAGAAAAAGCGTAATAAATTAAATATCAAAATAAAAACAATGGGCAGAATAATTTCAAAATTGTTAAAGAATCTATACTAACCATAAATCGAGACTGAGGTAAAACTACCCAAATCTCTCTCTATAGCACACCTAGTCAGCTTTACTACATGACACCAAAAACCCTTTGAAATGAGGAAGGAAGGCACTGTGACCCCTTGTCTGTCCATCATTAAGATAACTGGGTAGGTAGACTTTTACCCGTGTGGGCTGAGAGTATTGTTGCATCATTCTACATCCAGAGAAATTAAAATTCTCAGGAAACAGCTTGGATTCTAAGAAAACAAGGTCAGGTTTGTCTGAGTCAGAGGACTGGGGGAGGCATATTGCATTTTCAGGGGAAAATGTCTTATAGGTAAAGCTCCTTAGGTTTAGGTTGGATCAGAAACAAACTAACCAAAAATAAAACCAAAGCACCACCCCCAAAACCCTGGTAACAGTTCATGCTAGGAATTGCAGATTTTTATGTACATTGCAGGTTCACAGACCCAGGGAATTAGACAGTGTTCTGGAGCAAGATGGAACCTCATTAGAAGAAGGGTGCATTAGAGGAAGTCTTGCTGGAAACCAGACCTTGGTCTAGAGGCTGTGCACAGCTATTAGAATGGAGCTGCGGCTATTTCAACTTTCCTATCTTTTGATAAACACCATATGCATACTTAGTCACTTCAGTTATGTTTGACTCTTTGCAACTCCATGTACTGTAGCCCGCCAGGCTCCTCTCTCCATGGGATTCTCCCCATCAAGAATACTAGAGTGGGTTGCTGTGCCTTCCTCTGATAAACTCAATATATGAATAGATTTCCACATGTTCAAATATAAACACAGAGGAAGAAAAAACCACATGGAGTGTATGAAGAATACTGTATTGAAAGGGAAGAAAGGGTATCTCAGTTCAGTTCAGTTCAGTTCAGTCGCTCAGTCGTGTCCGACTCTCCGCGACCCCATGAATCACAGCACGCCAGGCCTCCCTGTCCATCACCAACTCCCGGAGTACACTCAAACTCATGTCCACAGAGTCGGTGATGCCATCCAGCCATCTCATTCTCCGTCGTCCCCTTCTCCTCCCGCCCCCAACCTTTCCCAGCATCAGAGTCTTTTCCAGTGAGTCAACTCGTTGCATGAGGTGGCCAAAGTATTGCAGTTTCAGCTTTAGCATCAGTCCCTCCAATGAACACCCAGGATTGATCTCCTTTAGAATGGACTCTATTAGTCCTTCCTAGAGAAAAAAAACGTGATTCTGAAATGATAACTGAGTGTCTAGAAACTGGGAAGTATTTGGCTTTCTCCATAGAATATAAAATATAAGGAAATTAAAGAGAGTAATTATATGGATAATTGGTATTCTTGAAGAAGATAAACTAATGGAAAAAAAAGCAATAATTAAAGAGAAAACAGGAAAAATTCATGAGCAGAAGTAAGATCCATATTGAAAAAAATCATTATGTTCCAGACAGTCAATGCACAAAGGCACACATAAGGACATGTCCTGGCAACAATTTTAATTCATAAGGATAAGAAAGCACTTCCACAAACATAAGTGGAAGAAACAGACTACCTAAAAAAGGGGGGGAAGGAAGAAATAACAAAAATCTGTCCATTTTTTGACTTTTACTCTGAAAGCTTAAATTTAGAAGAAAATGGAGTGTTTTATACAGTTCTGAGAAACAAAGTTTGTAACCTAGTGTTTTACACCCAGCCTAGTCATTGTTAGCTAGTGAAGTATCAAAAGGACATCTCAGATATGCAGAGACTCAGAAATATATATTCTCCTTGATAGCAATTACTTGAAGGAAAAGCCAAAGAATGGAGAACTTAGGCTGGAAAAGAGCTGTCCTTAGGTCTGAATCCAATTAAAATAAGGACATGTCTGAATCAGTGTTTATCAAATGTGTTTTAGTCATTAAATTCTTTATCTGGAGATAAAAATTTCTTCCTGGAAAACCCCAAATATGAAACATCTATTCTTGTCATTCTCTGGTTAAAAAGATATGAAGAACCAAGAGACCCAACCACAGGTAACTGTGAGGGACCTCTTCAGAACTAGAGAACCCCACGGAACAAAGTTTGAAAACCATTGTTCAAAACTAAGTATTGTAAATCTGCCTATGGAACTAAGGGCAAATATCAAAATTTATAGAGATATATAATAGATAAATAAATTTGATAATAATGTGAATGTAGAACTCTTAATTAATTGTAAAGGAATTTAGAAACTGATAGATTTACTATCAGGCTACTTGTGAGAAGTTATACAGAGAAAGGTAGCAGATACCATTTAATATTTGACTGACAACTAGAGACTTAAAAACTAAAAAACAATCAATAGAATAAAAAAGCAGGACAAAAAGAAATATGATCCATCTGAAAAGTCTTACAAAAAGAAAACACTAAGGAAACATGAAAACAGAAAACATCACAAGATGAAAGAATAAGGATCTGATATATCAATTATAGCTGTAAATTACTGAGATAAGAATGTCATAATTAAAGATTTGAATTTTCAGATTGCCTTTTAAAACATTCTATCAGAGTCAACTAAATTCTCTTTGCAGGAAATATATCTAAAACAATGTGATACAAGTTTAAAATGAAAAATGTTATTTTAATAATAGGTATAATTCCAAATGAAAATATTTTTAAGCAGACCAAATAACATTCCCTTGAGATACGTAGTGCAAAATTCATTCAAAATATAAGGAAAAATTAATCATTGACAGTATATCAAAAAATATAAAAAATAGAATCTTTTTTATTTTCATTTCTGTTTTCTATTCTCTATATCTTTTATATCTATTTGTGTATTTCAGGCAGTCTTTTAAAAATTGTTAATAAAACCTTTATGGAAATTCATCATCCAGTTGCTCCAAAAGATAAACCTTTATAAATATCAATAATAGTAATTATACAGATTACATTTGTGACCATAATATACTAAAACTAGGAATTAACAACTATATTTATTTATTTATTTTTTTATGTAGTTAATTTATTTTTTATTGGAGGCAAATTATTTTACAATATTATATTGGTTGGTTTTGCCATACATTGATATGAATTTGCCCCGGGTTTACATAAGTTCCCCCTCCTGAACCCCCCTCCCACCTCCCTCCTCCCTTTATCCTCCCTCTGGGTCATCCCCGCATGCCAGCCCCGAGCATCCTATAACATGCATTGACCCTGAACTAGTGATTCGTTTCACATATGACAACATACGTGTTTCAATGCCATTCTCCCAAATCATCCCACCCTCACCCTCTCCCATAGAGTCCCAAAGACTGTTCTATACATCTGTGTCTCTTTTGCTGTCTCGTATACAGGGTTATCATTTGCATCTTTCTAAATTCCATATATATGTGTTAGTATACTGTATTGGTGTTTTTCTTTCTGGCTTACTTCACTCTGTATAATAGGCTCCAGTTTCATCCACCTCATTAGAACTGATTCAAATGTATTCTTTTTAATGGCTGAATAATACTCCATTGTGTATATGTACCAAAGCTTTCTTATCCATTCGTCTGCAGATGGACATCTAGGTTGCTTCCATGTCCTGGCTATTATAAACAGTGCTGCAATGAACATTGGAGTACACGTGTCTCTTTCAATTCTGGTTTCCTCGGTGTGTATGCCCAGGAGTGCGATTGCTGGATCATATGGCAGTTCTATTTCCAATTTTTTGAGGAATCTCCACACTGTTCTCCATAGTGGCTGTACTAGTTTGCATTCCCACCAACAGTGTAAGAGGGTTCCTTTCTCTCCATATCCTCTCCAGCATTTATTGCATGTAGACTTTTGGATAACAGCCATTCTGACTGGTGTGAAATGGTATCTCATTGTGGTTTTGATTTGCATCTCTCTGATTATGAGGGATGTTGAGCATTTTTTCATGTGTTTGTTAGCCATCTTTATGTCTTCTTTGGAGAAATGTCTGTTTAGTTCTTTGGCCCATTTTTTGATTGGGTCACTTAGTTTTCTGGAATTGAGCTGCAGGAGCTGCTTGTATATTTTGGAGATTAATCCTTTATCAGTTGCTTCATTTGCTATTATTTTCTCCCATTCTGAAGGCTGTCTTTTCACCTTGCTTAGAGTTTCCTTTGCTGTGCAGAAGCTTTTGATTTTAATTAGGTCCCATTTGTTTATTTTTGCTTTTATTTCCAATATTCTGGGAGGTGGGTCATGGAGGATCCTGCTGTGATTTATGTCGGAGAGGGTTTTGCCTACGTTCTCCTCTAGGAGTTTTATAGTTTCTGGTCTTACATTTAGCTCTCTAATCCATTTTGAGTTTATTTTGGTGTATGGTGTTAGGAAGTGTTCTAGTTTCATTCTTTTACAAGTGGCTGACCAGTTTTCCCAGCACCACTTGTTAAAGAGACTGTCTTTTCTCCATTTTATATTCTTGCCTCCTTTGTCAAAGATGAGGTGTCCATAGATGCGTGGATTTATCTCTGGGCTTTCTATTTTGTTCCATTGATCTATATTTCTGTCTTTATGCCAGTACCATACTGTCTTGATGACTGTGGCTTTGTAATAGAGCCTGAAGTCCGGCAGGTTAATTCCCCCAGTTCCATTTTTCTTCCTCAAGATTGCTTTGGCTATTTGAGGTTTTTTGTATTTTCATACAAATTGTGAGATTATTTGTTCTAGTTCTGTGAAAAATATCTTTGGTAGCTTGATAGGGATTGCATTGAATGTATAAATTATTTTGGGTAGTATACTCATTTTTACAATATTTATTCTTCCAATCCATGAACATGGTATATTTCTCCATCTATTAGTGTCCTCTTTGATTGCTTTCAGTAGTGTTTTATAGTTTTCTATGTACAAGTCTTTTGTTTCCTTAGGTAGATATATTCCTAAGTATTTAATTCTTTTCGTTGCAACAGTGAATGGAATAGTTTCCTTAATTTCTCTTTCTATTTTCTCATTATTAGTGTATAGGAATGCAAGGGATTTCTGTGTGTTGATTTTATATCCTGCAACGTTACTGTAATCATTGATTAGCTCTAGTAGTTTTCTGGTAGAGTCTCTAGGGTTTTCTGTGTAGAGGATCATGTCATCAGCGAACAGTGAAAGTTTTACTTCTTCTTTTCCAATTTGTATTCCTTTTATGTCTTTTTCTGCTCTGATTGCTGTAGCCAAATATATTTATTTTTAAAAAGGATCTATTTATTTAATTTTGTGGCTCTGCTGGATGTTTGCTGCTGTGTGTGGGCTTTCTCTAGATGCGGTGAGTAGGGGCTACTCTCAGGTTCCAGTGCGTGAGCTTCTTATTGCAGTGGCTTCTCTTGTGGTGGCGCACTGGCTCTAGGCATGCGGGCTTCAGTAGTTGCAGTAGGCGTGCTCAGTACCTGTGGCTCAAGGGCTCTAGAGCTCTGGCTCAGAAGCTGTGGTGCACGGACTTAGCTGCTCCAAGGCGTGTGGGTTCCTCCCGGAGCAGGGATTGAACTGGTGTCCCTTGCGTTACTAGGTGTATTCTTTTTTTTTTTATTTTAATTTTTTAAAATTTATTTATTTTAATTGGAGGCTAATTACTTTACATTATTGTATTGGTTTTGCCATACATTGACATGAATCTGCCCCGGGTGTACATGTCAAGATGGGGAACACATGTGCTAGGTGTATTCTTAACCACTGGACCACCAGCGAAGCCCCAACAACTGTATTTAAATAACAAAAATTCAACCATGTGAGAACCACTAAAAAATACAGTCTCCTAAATAATAGCTGTGGCAAACAGTAAATTAAGAGTATAACTTCAAACAACAGATCGCTTAGAACAAGTTTCTCAATTTGTTTCAACAACTTTGGCCTCTTCAGCTGTAAGAATTTGACCAACTTTAAATTTAAAAAATTTTTTTAATTTAAAATTTTTAAAAATTAAAAAATTTTTATTGCATTATATTATCCATGCAATAAAGTATGCAGATGTTAAATATAATTTGATGTATTTTGACAACTTATGTACCTGTGGTATATGTTTAACTTTATTAAAAAATGGACAAAATCTTTAAGAATAGTCTTTAAATTATACCAACAGTGAGTAAGAATTTCAGCTACTCCACATTTTTGTCAACATTTGCTATTTACTTAAAAAAAACTTTAATTCTCCTGGGTGTGATGTGGTTTCCTATTGTGGTTTTAAATCATATTTTCCCTGATGACTAATGATGTTAGATGTCCTTCCATGTGCTCATTCAATTCAGTTCAGTCGCTCAGTTGTGTGCGACTCTGTGACCCTATGGACTGCAGCACGCCAGGCTTCCCTGTCCATCACCAACTCCTGGAGTTTACTCAAACTCATGTCCATTGAGTCGGTGATGCCATCCAGCCATCTCATCCTCTGTTGTCCCTTCTCCTTCCGCCTTCAATCTTTCCTAGCATTAGGATCTTTTTAAATGAGTCAGTTCTTCGCATCAGGTAGCCAAAGTATTGGAGTTTCAGTTTTAGCATCAGTCCTTCCAGTGAACACCCAGGATTGATCTCCTCTAGAATGGACTGGTTGGATCTCCTTGCAGACCAAATGACTCTCAAGAGTCTTCTCCCACACCACAGTTCAAAAGCATCAATTCTTCGGCGCTCAGCTTTCTTTATAGTCCAGCTCTCACATCCATGCATGACTGCTGGAAAAACCATGTGCTTATTAGCTATTCATAGATCTTTAATTCTAATTTTTATGTATGACTTTTACTACTGATTTATAGGTGCTTAAATATATATAATTAAAAAATATATTTAATATTAGTAATTAAAAATATATATATGTATATCTTGGAAATAAATCCTTTTCTAGATATAGGTGGTATTGTAAATATTTTCTCCCAGTCTCTGGCTTGTATTTTTATGTAATGGTATCTTTTGATAGGCATAAATTTTAATTTTGATAAAGTTTGATTTATTAAGTATATGGTTTTTGTGTCTTGTTAGTCTCTGCCCTGGTGGCTCAGAGGTTAAAGCGTCTGCCTCCAATGCGGGAGACCCGGGTTCGATCCCTGGGTCGGGAAGATCCCCTGGAGAAGGAAATGGTAACCCACTCCAGTATTCTTGCCTGGAGAATCCCATGGACGGAGAAGCCTGGTAGGCTACAGTCCACGGGGTCGCAAAGAGTCGGACACGACTGAGCGACTGAACGGAACGGAACGGAGTCTCTGCCAAAGTTGTAAAGATATTTTTCTATATTTTCTTCTAGAAAGTTTACTATTTTGTCTTTTGTATTAGGTGTACTCTCTATCTAATGTAGATTTTTATATTTGGTATATGAGTTAAATGCTTCCCAGTTGGCTCAGTGGTAAAGAATCCACCTGCCATTGCAGGAGACACTTCTCAATCCCTGGATTGGGAAGATCCCCTGGAGAAGGAAATGGCAGTGCACTCCAGTGTTCTTGCCTGGAAAATCCCATGAACAGAAGAGCCTGGAGGGCTGCAGTCCATAGGGTGGCAGAGTCAGACACAACTGAGCACATATGCATATATAGGGGTTGAAGTTCAAATTTTTTTTAATCACACATATCTATTAATAATTGTTTTTGCACCATTTGTGGAAAAGATTTTCCTTTCCCCAGCGACTTGCCTTGGCACCTTTGTTGAAAATCAATTGACTACATATGTGGGGGTTTGTTTCTGGATTCTCTTTTCTGTTTCATTTATCTCTTTGTCTATCCTTATACAAATGCCACTGGAGAAGACCACTCCAGTAGTCTTTCCTGGAGGATCCCATGGACAGAGGAGCCTGGTGGGCTACAGTCCATTGGTTGCAAAGAGTCAGACATGACTGAAGCAACTTAGCATACACGCACGAATGCCACACTCAATCTTGATTACCATAGCTTTATTGTAAGTCGATATCAGATTTTATAATTTCTTTGACTTTGTTCTACTTTTTCAAGATGATTTTGACTATTCTAGGCTTACTGCAATTCTGTATACAAATTTAGAATCAGCTTGTCAATTTCTTAAAAAAAAAAAACAAAAAAACGCCTGCTTGTTTTTTTATTGGAATTGTGTTAAACCTGGTTATTGTTTTAGAGGGAATTGACAACTTAAGTCTTCCAAACCATGAACGTTATTTTTCTTTTCATACTGTTAGCTCTTCTTTAATTTTTCTTAGGTATAATTTTTTAGTATTCAGTGTAGAGGTCTTGCAAGTTTTGTTAACATTGTATGTTTTTTATACTATTGCAAAAGATATCGTTTTATTTTCAATTACTAGTATATAGAAATATGGTTTTGCACATTTCTATCTTGTTTTTATAAAATATAATTTCCCAATTGTTATTATATGGAAATACAATCAGTCTGGGTATATTTTCTCAGTATACTGTGATCTTGGTAAATTGACTAACTAGTTCTGATAGTTTTTGGGGAGACTTCTTAGAATTTTCTAATGTACAGTTGTGTCATCTGTAAGTAAATATAGTGCAATATAAAATCATTAATACAATTGTATACTACTTTCTTATTTTTCACTGTTACAACCACATTTTTGGTTTGAGTCTTCTTCACACTCAGTCTGAAATCCCTCCTGCATCTCTTTTTGCATACATTATGGTGACACACTGCTTTTTATTCCTATTCTTCTGAACATAACCACAATTCACCTTCAGAGTTGACAGTTTAATTTGAAAGCATACTGAAAGTGGTTCACTTACGTTTTCTACTGGGTTAAACTGATAATTTTTCCCCCTTAATTGAACTACATACAGCTTGATGACAGCGTCACTAGGAAGTCAACTGGCATTGGTCACACTCCTGTTCTTATATTTCTATATTCTATTATCTACCAGAAAAATCTGTCATTTTCTACTACCTTTAATTGTGTTGCTCTGTATAAGACAGAAAATCATCTGCATACACAGAAATTTTCATTTCAGTGCTACTCCATGGCATGATATTTTGGGTCACATTTTAAGTAAAATGAAGAAATCATTTTTAAGCTAAAATGAAAATGTAACTCCATGTTGGGCTAGCAATGGAAATATTAATAACTCATCTAAGGTGACAAGTGGATGAATATAGCTTCTATGTGTGGCTAAGATCACATGTATGTAGCAACTGCAGCTGTAGTTGGCCATTGCCTGTACTTGGCCATTGTCAAATGTCTTTGACATCTATTGAAAGATACATTCAAATTTTAGAAAAGTTAAAATTTAAAAATAACAGTAATGAATTGTAAAGTGGAAAAATTATTATTTAATAAATTAACAATCTCTTTTAAACAATCAATAAATATACTTGTTACTTTTGGCAAGTGTATTCAAGGAAAAGAAAAAATTCTTAGATCACTATAAAATGTAAAATGGTGCAACATTTTGGGGGAGTTTCAAAAAGTTAAACATAGAGTTACCATATCACAAACAAAGATTTGAAAGCAGATGTTCAAACAAAAACTTGTACACAAATATTCATAGCATCAATATTCATTACAGTCAAAAGTTGGAAACAACCCAATATCCATCAAATAGTGAGCGGATAAACAAAATGGAAAATGTCCATACAGCAGAATATTATTCTGCCATAAAAAGAATAAAGGATTGATATATGTATAAGAAGAATGAATCTTGAAAATGTCATGCTAAGTGAAGAAGTCACATGCAAAATACCATGTATTATATGATTCTGTTTACATGAAAAGTCCAGAGTAAGCAAATTAACAGAGACAGAAACAGATTAGTGATTGCTAGAGGTAGGGAGGAAAGGGAATCACTATGATGGTAGTAAGGTTTCCTTTTGGGATGATGAAAATATTCTGGAATTCAATAATATCTATGGTTACACAACATTGTGAATATATTAAGTGTCCCTAAATTGGATACTTGAAAATAGCTTAAGTGGCAGATTTTTATGTTATATGTACTTCAGCACAATAAATAGGAAAATTTGCCCAAGACCACAGCTGGTAAGTGGTAGAGCCAGGTTTTTAATCCTGGTCCTCTGGCTCCAAAGTCTGGGTACATAAACCTACTCTATTCCACCTTTCAGACATTTACTGAGGGTCTTCTAGTGAGTGTTACATGCTTAATATTTCCTTCAAGTTTTCTACCAAGTCATATTCTGTGTTTTCCTATTCTTCCAACTCCAGCTGTACAATTGTCAACTAAAAGAATATTGAAAATATTTTCATCCATAGAAAAATCTCAAAAAGAAGTACAACTTCTAAAAATTCTTCTTTACCCTTTGCCAATACTTCAGTAATATTCAGGACTCTTAATTTCATTTGATGGGAGCTCATATAGCTGAAATGAAAAGAGAAATTTATTGGAAGTCTCACAAAACTGCGGGGGTAGGGCTGGGCCTTTGCGACCTCTGGAATCAGGGACTTGAATATCTGCAGGGATCTCATGTTTCTTTATCTGCTATCTTTGCTTCTCATTATTTATCAAATTTATTCTCTCTTAATTTGTTCCTCTAGTCTTGAAGCATAGCTACTAGCAGCTTCCATGGTCGGGTTCCAACTTTGCTTTTAGAGAGGGACTCAATCTCCTCTGCTAGGTCCTATTTGAAAAATCACAAGTTGGTTACATGCTCATTACTTGATCCAAAAACTGCATGAGCATTTGTGTGTGTGTATGTGTATTAAGGTTGGTAGCCCTTGCTGGAACTATATTACTAGAGCAGGTTCAGTTCACCAAAAGAACAACCAGGTGAAGAAAACAACTACTATCTACCTGCGTGCTCAGTCACTTCAGTCGTGTTTGACTCTTTGCGACCCTATAGACTGTGGCGCTTTAGGCTTCTCTGTCTGTGAGATTGTCCAAGCAAGAATATTAGAGTGGGTAGCCATTTCCTCTTCCATGGGATCTTCCCAACCCAAGGATCGAACCCACATCTCTTGTATTGGCAGGAGGATTCTTTTACCACCGAGCCACCTGGGAAGCCCAACGGTCTTGATACAACATCTATTAAAACCATAAACCCATGACATACAGAATGTCCATAAATAACGTATGCATTTGTATTGCATTCTCTCAGACTATAAACCCTAGTTTCTTGGTTTGGGTAATTTATATAATGCCTAAGCATTGCTACTAGCAAAATCCTGTTCTTTTTGCAGCTTTCTATTCAAGATGCCACCTCCCTTTTATCCCACTTAGTGAAAAAGAAGAGTTCCAAACATTCCCTTATCTCCCTTTTATTTCTTAGTGTATTTCAGTCAGGCTTCCACACTCGCTCCTCTACTGGAGCTACTCTTATGAAGGTTGACAATGCTTTCTAAATATAAAATCTTATGGCTTCTTCTCAGTCTTGATCCTAAATGATAGATGTTTCAGAGGCCCTAGTTTGTTGATACGCTGATAATTTTCTGTTCCCTTGAGACCACTGCTCCTCAGCCCATGTTGCTGGCTCCATTTTTGTCTCTGCCTCAGACTCAGGTATTCCCCAAGGTTCCATGCTCAGTTTTCTCTTCCATCTCTCCACTCCTGCCATGTCAAGTGTAGGTCTGTGGCTTTGTTTATCTCCATAGGTGTGTGGCGCTCATGTCTGTACTTAAAATCCTGAATTGCTAACTGCCTCTTAGGTGTCTTCATTTAGACACCTACAAATACAACAGTTTGAATGTTTGTTTTATTTTGTTTTCGTATCTCACCTCAATTCTAAAGGAATCTCAGAGGATTCAAACTACTGTTTTCAATTCCTGTTGAAATCTTACCCCACCTTCAGAGTTAGGTTGAGAATTGCCTCCACTAAGAAGTGTCCTCACATTCCTACAACGTAATGAATTGCATCCTCACTTGAGATCTTATGTCATTTTAACTGCACTGGTCACAGGTTTCTATTATAAAAAGTTGTGTCTGCATCCCCAATGTTTTGGGAGTTGCTTAAAGGCAAGAACCAGTCTTTTAATCCTTTTCCCTTTACTTGCCCAACTCTGAGGATAAGATCTTGCAGATGGGGAGCATTCAGGAACTGTTGTAATTCTGGCCTTTCTGAACTGAACTGGAATAGGAGGGCAGGGCTTGATGCATCAAATAGGTAATTTTAAAGCAAATAAAAGGGAAGTGTTCTTTTACATAGCAGGGAACAAACCTGTTACTTATCTAGGTAGAACAATATAGAAGATGATTCTACAAGAATTTAACCAAACAAATTTCATTTTAGAGAGACGCATAATGCATTGCTAGGGGAAAGGAGGGACATGCCTTACCTTGCAAGGGTGGGCCATGCTGACCATTACCATGATTTCTTAGGATGTCTAGGCTCACACAGGACATCTAGTCACCCACAGATTTGGCAGTGGTTCAGTTTTTCTGTTCAGATCACCAAGCTAGCTAATACATGCTTTCCACTTCACTGCAAGCTCTGGAGACACAAACACTTGCGCATACCCCAGAATTAATCCAAGCTGAGGTTCAGCACAATTAGTTATTTGTTTCCTCTAACATCTGAACCTTGTGAGATTCAGCCACCTCCTGGGAACCAGCCGCCTGCCAACGAGGCATGAATAAAACAGAGATGGTTCCAGCTGGCATCACCTGCTGTGTTTTGCCTTATTTCTCTATACACATTTCTAGACTTCTAAAATCCAGGGACCTCTCTCAAGAGGATGTATGCCACATGGGCTGGGCCTCTGAGACCTTGATTCTGTTGTTGAATTTTTAACTTTTGAGTCATCGTCTGACTCAGGTATTAGACAATGGATCTGGGACCCCAATCCTCAGATTCTCACATGTTTCTGACCCCAGCCACCCTCACATTTAAACTCTTTCCAGGTAACCCCCTGGATGCTATCAATCTTCAGATCATATAAAAATTTCCTTTAAAAGCTCAACTTTTAAGGTGTTTGATACCTATACTCTGTCAAGATTTCTCTCTTGCCCTAACATATGGCAATATAATATGGGTTCATTTTCACTATTTGCTGTAAGCCAAGGTATTGCTGAGTTTTCACTGCTCTTCCTTGCTTTGCAGTATCTCTCTGTGAATACACAGATGACCCTTTCTATTCATTTCCACTGCCGTCATCTCATTTAGCCTCTTGTGACACCTTTCTTGCTCTCTTGATGAATATTAAAGTTGTAGCAATTAAAGGCCTGGATTCTGGAATCAGATGACTTGAGCTTAAGTCCTGGCTTTACCACTCACTAGTTGTAATGCTTTGGGCAAGTCACATAGTTTTCCTGTGCCTCAATTTTCCCATTTGGGAAAGTAGGACTGATACTCATCTCCTAAGGTTATTGGGATAATTATGAGAGATAATATTAATATATAACATATAAACTGCTAAGAGCAGTACCTTGTCTATATAGGAGCTGTAAAAGTGTCCGTTGTTAGGATTTTTTTTAGTGTTGTTATTACCTTTCATACAATTCAAGAGACTGCTTTGGACAGAACATCAGTTTAATTTTTAAATGAAAATAGGGTCATTTTATAATCATTCTCTATGTTGGCAAAAGGAAAAAAAATTAAAGAGAGCACCTCTTATATTGAGGATGCATTGAGAGGAATTCATTAATAATGAGGTCTTATAAGTACAGATGATCCTCAGAGATGATACTGGAGAGGAAGAGGAAGGATGCTCTGTAGAGAACCTTTAAAACATGACAAAGTTCCTGGAGATGATGATGAAGACAGAGAAGAACCCTGAGAGTTTTATGCTGGAGAAAGATAATGAACACTGAGAGATTAATCTTCAGGAGATGACTGGTTATTTTAAAGGAAAATAGGGCTTCTTTGCGAGGCCAGCCCAATAGAGTCTGAGTTTCATCCATTCATTAGAAAGTTTCAGTGGGCATTTACTACTAGATGCCAGGTATCTCGGAGAAGGCAATGGCAAGCCACTCCAGTACTCTTGCCTAGAAAATCTCATGGATGGAGCAGCCTGGTCGGACACGACTGAGCGACTTCACTTTCACTTTTCACTTTCACACATTGGAGAAGGAAATGGCAGCCCACTCCAGTGTTCTTGCCTGGAGAATCCCAGGGACGGGGGAGCCTGGTGGGCTTCCGTCTATGGGGTCACACAGAATCGGACACAACTGAAGTGACTTAACAGCAGCAGCCAGGTATCTGCCAGATTCTAGGGATTCAATGATGAATAATATTGACACAGTTTAGGTCCCCACGGAGTTTATTGTCTAGAGGGGAAGTGACATAATTAAAACAAGCAGCTGCAACAGCATGGTAAATGCTATAGAACGCATGGAGACTGCCTCTTCTCCATTCATATCTCCTCTTCGCTTCACCCTCGAGGAATTAATGGTGTGTGGGGGATTGACTCTACTCCTAACTCGAAGAGAGGAGTTTGATTAATGTAAACCAGGTGCTTCTGATACACATACCAATTACTGGGAGAATTTAACAAAATTATAAATTGATCAAGAGTGAGGCCGGAGAATTGGTGGTGTATACAGAGCTCATCAGACGAGGTGGATGTGCGGCCCGGGCTGAGAACCACTGGACTAACCAAGCTGAATACTCTTAGCTCCCTTGCTAACATGTTTTGCTCAGGCATTGTTCCAGAGAGGAAGAAGAGATCCAAGATATCATAGCATATTATTGTCCTTGGTCACTGAGACTGGTTTAAAGGGAGTCATCAGAGTGAACCCTAGTAATTTTGTCTGATGTTCTCTGAAGTGGCATCTTCTTTTCCCTGGATGTGAGCAATGACACAATTGCTTGTAATCATCTTGCAAATCCAAGTCACAAAGTAAAACACAGCCAACAGAATGTCAGAGAAATGGGGCTGGAGTCCTAAGCAGAGCACACTTGCTGCTTCCCTACCTCTGAACTTTCTTTTTTTTAATTTTTTAAAAATTTATTTATTTTAATTTTCATGAACCAAACAAACCTCTTTGAATGTTTAAGCCAGTTGGAGTAGGGTTTGCTGCTACTTGGAACCATAGCATAACAGTAAAAGCTGTTTAATGAACCTAAGTCTTTAAAGAGATACACTAGAAGATTCAGGGTACTTAACACTGAGAAGAGAGAGATCAGAGAAAGAGTGAGTATTGGAGAGGAAGAAGATACTCTGTAGTTAGAGGGACAGTGTGGAAGGAGTATGGGCTTTAGAAATGGACGTAACTGGGCTTCAGTTCTAGTTCTGCTGCATACTGGTTCTCTGACCTCATTTCCTCATCTTTAACTTGAGGGTATTGATAGAAGTTGTTATTGCCTTGATGGTTCAAGCAGTAAAGAATCTGCTGCAATGCAAGAGACATAGGAGACATGGTTTCGATCCCTGGGTTGGGAAGATCCCCTGGAAGAGGAAATGGCAACTCACTCTAGTATTCTTGCCTGGAAAATCCCATGGACAGAGGAGCCTGGTAGGCTATATTCCATAGGGTCACAAAGAGTTGGATACAACTGAGCATGCATGCATGATGAGCTCTGAGATTAATTATGAAACTGGCTGAATCTACTGTCTGCCTGGTAATTTGTAGATACTCAGAATATAAGGGCTATTGCTTTTGTAGTGGTAGCTGCTGCTAAAAAGAAAAAAAAAAATGGTGATGAGAGGTATCAGGGCGTTAGGTATTAGGGTTTAGGGCTAGGAACTGAATGACCTACAATAGGGTTCCATAGGTACTATAGCCAATAGGATGAGGCTCCTAAAGTCTCACTAGGCTTGGGTCTGATTGGCCACAGCCATTATTATGAATAGCTGGCATAAGGATGAGACACAATGGAATGGAAATTTGTATGCTTTAAAGGGCTATTTCTGTTAGGCAGAATTATCTGACTTGATTGCCCTTTTTGTGGTAGGTATGTACTATGTTATGCTTAGTTGCTCAGTTGTGTCCGGCTGTTTGAGACCCCATGTACTGTAGCCCACCAAGCTCCTTTGTCCATAGGGACTCTCCAGGCAAGCGTACTGGAGAGGGTTGCCATGCCCTCCTCCAGGGAATCTTCCTGATCCAGGGATCAAACCCAGGTCTCCCACATTACAGGCAGATTCTTTACCATCTGAGGCATCAGGGAAACCCATGGTAGGTATGGTTCTTTGTAAAGAATCAGTGTGGCTCATCTATAATGAAAACACCCTTTTCCTTGTATACTGGTAGATAAAAACAGATAAATTGACATTTATTATCTAATTCATTCTTTTTTCACATCTCCAGTCACTTGTACAAAGAAAGTAACAATGCGATTGGGTATGTCACTATTTTCACTTCTATTGCATTCTAGTCATGTCTTCTTAGAAGCATAGTCTAGTCATCTTGAATGAATCAAGGAAATACTTTGTCTGATGGAGACTTGGGAAATCACAATATTATTCTTAGTAACACATTTATAAACATTTTCTTAGGATGTATTACTTCTATGGAAAGTTATATTATCTGCTGCTGCTGCTGCTCCTTAGTCATGTCAGTTGTGTTCGACTCTGTGCAACCCCATAGACTGCAGCCCACCAGGCTCCCCCATCCCTGGGATTCTCCAGGTAAGAACACTGGAGTGGGTTGCCATTTCCTTCTCCAGTGAATGAAAGTGAAAAGTGAAAGTGAAGTTGCTCAGTCATGTCCGACTCCTCTCGACCCCATGGACTGTAGCCTACCAGGCTTCTCCGTCCATGGGATTTCCCAGGCAAGAGTACTGGAGTGGGTTGCCATTGCCTTCTCCGATATTATCTACTACAACTAATTATTTACTATTCGCAATTTTAAAAGACATCTTTGCTTAGTTTCTTTCCTAGATGCTGGGGCAGCATTCTGTGCAAAATCAATAGCCCAAACTTCTCAGTTGAATTTGGGTACTAGTGATAACTAGAGAGAATTAAGAAAAGAGAGATACTGGACTCTACCCGAACCTCCTGGATCAGTCTTTTCTATACATTCTACTGTATGACTACCACTGCAATTTAAACCAAATGTTAAGAGATACAAGCAGCTAAGGATAGATATCTTTTTCTTAAAAAATTTTTTTCTGAATACTGTATTAGGGTATAGCTGATTAACAAACAAATGTTGTGATAGTTTCAGATGGACAACAAAGGGACTCAGCCATGCATATACATGTATCCGTTCTCCCCCAAACTTCCCTCCCATCCAGGCTGCCACAGAACACTGAGTGGAGTTCTCTGAATTATATAGTCATTGTATATTGTGGTGTTTGTTATTCATTTTAATTATAGCACTGTGTACAGGTCTTTCCCAAACTCCCTATCTGTTTCCCCCCATCCTCCTTCTGCAACCATAAACTCATTCTAGAAGTATGAGTGTTTCTGTTTTGTGAGTTCATTAGTAGTAGTGTCTTTTTCTTAACTTAGCTTTAACTATAATATCTTTACTTTTGTTTTTTCTATCCTTCACTCTGCTTTAAGGACAGTTTCTGTCTTATTTTCTCGTATTTAGGCCTGAGGGCTTAACTCTTGTTAAGAGAGTTTCCCCTTCAACCTTTGGTATGAATCACCTCCCCAGCTCTTAGTGTCCTGGTCAGAGGATATTTTCTTTGACATTTACTAATCTTAGGGACACAGAATTCTTCTTTCGTGTAGGTTTTGTTATCTTCAGGTTTGACTTTTGTGCTGAAGGAGCAAAATTACTGAGGAAGACACAAACCTCCTGGCTGTCATTTTCCGATCAGATAAAGGTTATGTCTGGATGACCAGTTTTGTATTATTCCTCTCAATTTTACATGTCTGATATGGCGGGGGCGGGGGGAAGTATGGACTTTGGGTTCGAGACCCAGTTTTTCAATTTATCTTTGTGATTTAGGGCAGCTACTTAACTTCTCCAAAACCTAGTTTTCTCATCTGTGAAATGGATAATAACTAAAATCATAGGACTGTTATGAATGTCAAATAAGAAAACATGTAAATCACCTCATGATACCTATACATTGTGAGTACTCAATAAATGTTAATTCCCTTTCTTTTGAAGTTTCTAATTGGGGTAAAATTATTTGCACAAAATATTAATTATTATAATTTAACTGCTTTAACAGCTTGTAACATACTTCGAACATTATTCTCAAAAGAATGATGCCTAATTTTTCTTGGACTTAAATATAAAGTTCATTGCATTTTTTACTTGCCCCAGAATACTGAGAGAACTGGCAGTGAAGAATTCACAGCTATTATCAGTGATTTTTGATAAGACTTGGAGGATAGGAGGGATTCCAGAAGACTTGGAATGAGCAAATATTCCAAATTTCTAAAGGAAGAACAAAATATGTATCTCCCCGCCCCAGTCTCATCAAATGACAGAGTAGCCAGCTTGATATCAATCCCTGGAAAAATTCTAAAAATGCAACTATATGTATAACTTGTAAGCATTTAGAAAAGAAAGCAGTAATTGTTAGGAACTAGGATTTATTGTTTAAGTAGGATTCACTGGGCCTAGGACATTGCCCACTTCTTTTAAATGACTGTAAGTCCCTGTAAGTCCTGTGGATCCTGTTAATGTTGTAGATATGGTGCATTTTGATTTGTATAATGATATCTTTGTGGATAAAATACTTAGATAAAAATGATCTAGATTATCTATCTATGTTCCATCTTTACTTTTGTTATAAAAAGATTTTTTGGTGGCTTTAACAACACATAAAATTTAATAAAATGAAGGAGGTTGGGGAGAGATAGAAGAAGACAGCAAAGGAGAAGAGAGGGATGAGGAAATTAGGGTAAAGGAAAAACAAAGTTAGGGAGAAGAAGCTGAAACCATGAGTGTGTGGTTGGTCCATAAAACATATGCCATGTGATCCTGTTATTCCTACTCTGTACTTTTTCTAGAGGTAGCTTGCACATTTTGCTGTGGGCTTCTTAACAGTCCAAGGAAAGAGAAAACATCATAAATAAAAGTGTCTATAAGAAAGAAAAACACTGAGAGCAGGGAGAAACTTCTATGGGTTCTCATAAAGAGGACATATGTCAAATAGTAAACCATCTGCTCAGTACATCTTTACATGAAATGCAATGGTGAGTTTCAGGGGCTGCTTCTTGTGAAGTATCTTTGTGTAGGCTACAGTACTATCCTGTAAAAAAATATTTAGGGGAAATTGAGGGGTGAAGAGTCTTGAGAATTCCATCAAGATATGCAGTTACTCTGGTAGTCGAGGGATTGCTTTTATCACTAGACTGTGGTTCAATAGCTGATTTAGAAAACTCCAAGACCATTGATTAAAGGATTGATGTTTCTACCCCACTGCCCTATCCTTGTATACCCAGACTGTTATCAAGATGGAGCCACTGAATTTTTGGAGAATGAGAATTTAGGAGGGATAGTTGTTATTGTTGTTCAGTTGCTAAGTTGTGTCTGACTCTGCGACCTCACGGACTGTGGCCCGCCAGGCTCCTCTGTCCTCTGCTATCTCCTGAAGTTTGCTCAAATTCATGTCCATCGAGTCTGTGATGCTATCTAACCATCTCATCCTCTGGAGAGACAGTGGTATAATTAAATGGTCTTAATACCTGAAATGTAGGCCTAAAAGAATAAAACTTGTACAAAGCCTATAAGAGAAAAACTGGATAGCAGTAAATATATAAAATAGTGAATTGGGGTTAAAAAACAAATCCTTGAATTGTAGAACCAGGGACATCCTAAAAGCAAAGCAGACTATTTTAAAAGGATCCCGGGGTCAGTTGTGTAACATGGCATCCAAGAAACCTAAAGTTGCGTCTGTAGAAGCATTGTGCCCTTTCATACTGTGCTTCGGCTAGATCACACCTGGAGCCTTGTGTTTACTTTTTACACCATTTTACACCAGTTTTTTAAGAGCGATATTCAGTCAAAGGACAGTGTCTGGGATACTGAGGATTCTAAGGGAAAATTTTAGAGAAACCACAAGTACTTATCCCAGAAAAGAAAAGACAACAAAATCTAATCTGCCTTTGTTGATTATGTGTATTATGTGGATAAAAGCATCATTTCCTTCTGGATTAATCTATAAGGAAATATGAAAAACCAGTGATTCACATAGAAACACATTAAAGAAAATATTCTAATGAGAGCTATTTGAAAAGTCAAAATGTCCTCTTTTAAAATTTTTAAAACATTAAAAAAAATTATTTATTTTTGGCTCTGCTGGGTCTTAGTTGCTGTGCATGGACTTTCTCTAGTTGCAGCAATCAGGAGCTACTCTTCGTTGTGGTGTGTGGGCTCTAGAGCAAGGGCTCAGTAGTTGTGGTACATCGGCTTAGTTGCCCTGAGGCATGTGGCATCTTCCCAGATCAGGGATCTAACTCACGTCCCCTGCATTGGCAGGCAGATTCTTTAACCACTAGACCACCAGGGAAGTCCCAAAATGTCCTCTCTAATGAGTAGTGAACTTCCCATCACTGGGAGAAATCAAGGACTGTCTAGTTGCCAGGAGTATTATAGAGGATAGTTTGATGAGGGTGAGAGATCATTCTAAGTCACATCCATATTCTTTTCCAGTTCTAAGATTTTATTTGTCTTTATCTGAAATGGCAGAAATTTCAACAGTTAAAAAAAATCCACATGTTATTTAAGGAAGAAAATCAATCCAGTCTCAGACTATTGTTAGTATCTCAGAAGATCTGCCCCCAAATGACTAAGTTAAAATAACACAGGCAGAAGATGATGAATCATGCTGCTTTTCCTAATGGTCTCTAATGTGCAAAGCCCAAGATCACAGCTGCCACTCTGAGTGACTACGTGGGGCGGGAGAACTAAATTATGGTAGGTATAACACTGTAATGTTCCCAGTTGGTAGCTTGTGTGTATGTGATTACCTAGTATTCCTTACCAGCTGTTTTTTAACATTAGTCATACTGATTTAAAACAACCACCTCTTTTCATTTATCTCAATAAGCACTGTTCTTTTAGGAGGAGTAAGACATTTAAAAGTGGAAGCTTCTCATAGTTCATAAGCACACATGATGTGATTGTATTACGTACTTCACAGGCTCATTGCAAGTCTCCAGTGAGGTTAATTACTGAGGCCCCACTCTCTCTTCTTATTCTTACCCAGGTCTTTGAGGTTGGGCAGGGTCATGGGAGTGGGACAATCAATCTGTTCTTCTTGGACCAGAATAAAGGAAGGCTTTAATGGGAGGACCAACTTTTGGAAGGGGCCCGTGGAAGATGAGAAATCAAGACAGATGGCCTCCAACTACCTCTCCCCCTTCCTGGTGGGAGGGGTCTTAGATGGGTGGGTTTTCTTTCTTAGTGCTCCTGGGCTTGAATGAGGCAAAACCTTGAGATTTTGCTGGATGGATAAGAGGAATTTGATTGTGCCGAGTCTGGAATGGGGATTGGGTAACAAAAGGTAAGCAAGGTCAGGAATTGGGAAGAACCCTGGAGCCATTTAACCAGGATTGGAAAGGGAAGGAATCTCTGAAAGTCCAAGTCCAAGGTCTAAAGCCAGAGTAGGAACCAAAGGGGTGTCTAGATGTTAGAAGCTAAGAAAAAGATTAGATGAAGGCTATTCATACAGATTCTACTAAAAGGATCGTTGACTTCACAGGGTAGCTTTGTTATGTCTCAGTCATAAGACACTTATACTCTGTTAGTGAGAATGTAAATTGGGACAATCCGTGTGGAGGCTAATCTGGAAATATATATTAAGTCTCTTAAAAATGTGCATCACCTTTAGTCTGGTAATTATACTTAGAGAAATGAATTCTAAGAAAACAATTGTCTTCAAAGAAGTGTTTACAGATATTCACTGAAGTCTTATTTAAAAGAGCCAAGAGATATAAAAATGTAAATGTCCAGAAATAAGAAATTGCTTAAATAAATAAATGAATCATTTCATATTCATATATGGAATACTCTGTGATTACTTAAATTACAGAATAGTTGAATATTGTTGGAAGTGGCTTTAGTTGGAATTAATGGCGTTGTTCTGAAGTCACTGTTAAGTAGTAGGGACAAAGTCTTTTCTGAACAATATTTCTTTTCTTGTCTGAGGTCAGACACTGTTATAGCCCTGCATCATCTTGTGTATCTCAGGGTCACTAAGCTAATAACAGGTAATTTACTTTTTCTTAGGAACTTTTCATTCACATCTTTCCTGGAGTTAGTACGAAGACATTATGTCTTTGCTGCTTTTTCCCCTTTGCTGGTTCTGCCACATGGGCTCTGCCCTCTCAATATTGGAGTGCCCTCATGTTCATTCTCGGACCTATTTGTTTTCTGTCTACATTTACTACCTTTATAATCTTTTTTGGTCTACTGTTCCACTTACCATCAATGTGCTGATAAATCCCAAATTTCTAACCTGGACATCAATCCTAGATTCAGACTAATATATCCAGAATTTATTTGGCATCTCCATTTTGATGGCTAATCAACTCGAGTATCCAAAGCGGAATTCCTAATTACCTCCACTGCAAACCTGTTCTTTCTACAGTGATCCGCTCATCTTTCGAGTGAATGATAATTCTATGTTTTCAGTTTCCAGGGACGAAACTTGGGTGATATCCTTGACTTCCTTCTCTTTCTCAACTGTCGTCATATGCTGAGGCTGTGACTTATGCAGAATCTGACT
Organism: Moschus berezovskii; assembly: GCF_049115385.1. NCBI lineage: Eukaryota > Metazoa > Chordata > Mammalia > Artiodactyla > Moschidae > Moschus > Moschus berezovskii. Next base: position 72,096,924 of record NC_142466.1, on the reverse strand, counting down.
GCCTCTTCCCACCCACCCTGCCACCCTCTGGTCCCAGCCTTTATCTACTGGATTGTTCCAGCCTCCTACATGGTCTCCCTGCTTTCTTGCCCTCTATAGTCTCTTGCCAACAAGATGATGCTCCCAAAACTCAAGTCATTTCATGTCCCTCTTCTCTGCTCAGCACTCACCAGTGGTTACTACCTCCTGCAGAGAAAAGTTTTAAGGTGTTCCGTGATCCTCAAGGCCCCATGTGATCCTACTTCTGGCATTCTTTTCTGACCTCGTCTGTTCTATGATCCTCAAGGCCCCATGTGATCCTACTTCTGGCATTCTTTTCTGACCTCGTCTTCTGTTACTTTTATCCTTACCCTGTTCCCCACACACTAGCCTCCATTCTGATCCTAGAATATGTCCAAGTACTTCCTAACCCCAGGGCCACTGCCTAAAATGCTCTTCCCCTACTATCCTATGGTTCGCTCCCTTCCTACTTCAGTCTTTGCTTTAAAGCCACCTTTCATGTCCAGGACTTCCTAGACCATGCTATTCTTCCTTCATGTCACTACCTGTCCTTCTTCCTTGCTTTCTCTCCTGCCATAGCAGCTCTTACAAACTGACATACTGAATTATTTTTTATTGTCTATTTCCTTCAAAAAGAATAAAAACTCCACAGAGATTTTGCCTCTTTTGTTCACTGCTTCATCCCAAATATCAAGAACGGTGCCTGGTACACATAGCAGATACTCAATAAATATTTGTTGATGATGAATGAATCTATGGATGCTGCATCTGAGGAAATATCAAGGTATTACTTTTGGTGCTAAGGTGGTGAATAAAGCTCAGAGTCATTTGGAAACTTTTAAGTGCAAGATACTCAGAGGTAAGAAGGGAAAAGTAAAATGAGACCTTTGTGGCTCAATTTAATGAAAGGTGTTCCTTCACTCTCTCCTGATTATGTTCCCATATTTTAACTTGGGATATAGCTTGTTATGATGTTAGAGGAAGGGTGCTGAAACTGGCAGAGGATTGTGAAATATTATATGGGAGATGGTTCAAAATATCCCTCAGAGCTAGGTGGGAGACACTCATGAGGAAGACATTATCTCATTATTTAAATCTCCTAAGACTATGTGTATCCTGCCAGTTTCTATCTTATTTACATTACTCATTACTTCAAGGCTGTTGTAGGGGCTATCTATAGGGGGTTTCTGATTCTGGCAGAAGATATAAATTGACAACAGAATATTTTCACCATACATTGAATTTTAAAAGATTATAAAATACTATAAAATAGTAATCTTGTTAATTAGAAAAACCCTATGCTTTTTGTTATCTATCTAAAGATTTATGTGTCAAGAAAATATAATGGAAGAATATATTGTTGTTGTTCAATTGCTCAGTCATGTCCAACCAACTGTTTTGCAACCCCATGGACTGTAGCCCACCAGATTTCTCTGTCCATGAGATTTCCCAGGCAACGATACTGGAGTGGGTTGCCATTTCCTTCACCACAGGATCTTCCTGACCCTGGGATCGAACCTGCATCTCCTGCATTGGCAGGTGGAGTCTTCACTGCTACCATGGTCTTAACTGTGAATATTTCTGGATGTTAGGACTGTATTTTTATTTATTTTCCTTTTACTTACCTGTATCTCTATTTTCTAATTTCCTATAGTGAATATATTATGCTTTAATAATAAAAAGTAGTTAACATGGTTATGGAGCTATTAAGCTGTCTGAGGGTATGGGTAGCTTGTGGGCAATGATATTGGAGTCTCAATGTTGGAAATGACTGTTAAGTTATAAAGCCAACCTCTTCAATATCTTTGCCTTGGTTTTCTACTTGTACACTTTTGATGGCTGAGAACACACTGCCTTCTGAGTCAGCCTATACCATATGCCTCCTTATGACTTCTACACATGAAGGTTCTACCCTTTGGAGTCACAGATTCTGGATTTTTGCAATAGCCTCCTACTTGGTTTTCCTGCTTCCACTCTTGCCTCTTTATCATCTATTCTTAGCAAAATGATCCTCCAAAATCCCAAGTTATTTCACTCTTCTGCTCAAAACCCACCTGCAGCTCCTTCAGAGAAACATCAAGAACGTTCCATAACTTACCAGACCCTTTATTATCTAATCTGTCTCTTATATGAAAACCACCTCCCTTAATAATCCTTTTGTTTTTGACACCCATCATCTTTCTGGGAATTTCATCTTTTAAACAATCTTCTATGGTGTTTTTTTTTTTTTTAGTTGAACACAATAGTCCTGGGATTACTGAACATCACAGAGTAAAGCATGTTTTCTTCCTTGTTCTGGATATTTTACCTCTTTTAATTCAGCCCAAAGTTGAATCATCCTGTTTTGACAATTGGTCAAGAGTACAAAGAGAGAAAGATAGCTCATGTCCTAGTTTCTCATTTATACAATGTTCATGGCTATAGAATTTTCCAGTTCTCTCTCTTTCTCTTTCCATCTCTGTCTCTCTCTCTTTCTCACACACACAGGCACATCCCTTTATATGGTTTCAGTCTTCTGTAAGGGGAATAAAGTGGGAGAGAGAAAGCCTAAGAAGGATTTGATAACAGGGATCCAAACTTGGGAAAAAACCAAAGCTCTCTTGCTGCGAAAAGTTATCACTGATAAAATTAAATGTATTCTAGTTCTTTGAATTTTTTATAGCTATAATCTATCTTTAATTTAATGAGATTAAATTGTCTTCTGTGGAAGGAACACTATAGTAAGCTCTGTTAGTGAAGATGGAAGGCAGTGTATATGAGAGGAATTGAAGAACCTTTTTTTCCCCAGAAAACACACCATCTAGTTAAGAGTAGCAAACATGCTTGAAACAGATATTATAACACATCCTCAGAATAGACACAATGCACCATAAAATTAACCATAGATTTAGGGCTTCAGAGAATTAGTAAATTAAGGGGTGATGAGAGGGCACTGGTGTTCATATTCCACTCAATAAATATTATTTGAATACCTCCTCTGCAAATGACTATGCTGAATTCCACAGAAATATTAAAAGAATAGAACATTGAGCTTACCCTTGATGTCTTGGTGGCTCAGTGGAATGTAAGAGTAAAAAGATACAGGAGTTTTTAAAGGCTTGGGCAAATGTTCATGATAACATTAAATTAAATAAATGGCAAACAAAATTACATATTCAGTATGATTTCAACTGCATAAAAAGTTTCTAGACGATTAGAAGAAAATATGCCAAAATGTTAAAAACATTAATCACATCAAGGTGGAATTATGGTGATTTCCCCACTTCCACCCCACCCAACTTCTTACTTTTATGTACTTATTAATTTTCTATTGTAAAGTATGTCCTCATATTTTGCCATCATTACAAAAGTTAATTCTACTCACATTACTGAAATTCTTGTCTTACATTTATTGATTGCCGTAGCTTTTGACAAGCAATCTTTTTTTTTTAACACTTATATGAATTTGTACTTTTCTAATTCTTTCACATCTTATATTTCTGGCTCCCAACTTTGTGTTTCTAAGACTCCACCCTTCGCCCTTATTGCTAGTTACTAGCGGTAACTTACTAGCTCTTGGTCTGGTTTCAGCTTTTTGGGAGTTTCTTCTACTCTGTGCACAGGCTAAGGGGCCTTAAGTGTACCATCTGTGACCTTGGCAGCATTCCAGTTCCTGAATCATGACTCTGGAATCCTGACCTCTCTAAGGAGTTATCAGGAGTCAAGGTACTCCTCTGTCACACACATGTGCTCTGGCCCTTCCACAGCAGATCATTTCAAAGATAATGTGAAGTAGTGGGGGAAAGAGATGGAACTGGGTCTTAACTGATCTGAAACTCTGTTTCCCTATTTGTAAAATTGCAGCGAGGGCGATTATGAAAACTCAAAGAGTTAAAACATGTGAAGCACCCAGCATGGTGCCCACATGCAACAGCTGCTCTAGGAAAGTTCTCTCCCATCTTTTCCCCCTTCCTCCATTTCTACCATCTGCCCAAAGACAAGAATGATGATCTTCAGGGCATATTGTCTGCAATTCTTATTATATACATCTATTAAAGATCCAGTTAATCTATTTTGGTTGCCATCAAAGCAAAGGGTTGCCATCAAAATGTCTATTTATGCAAACAAAATGGAGTACTTTATTGATCCGCCAATTAGTAGCATTCTACTATTTTGGTCTAGTTTCAGCTTTTTGGGAGTCTCTTCTGCAGTTAGCAGAATGTCAGTGGATAAACAAATAAAATAACCCCAGTAACAAAAGGGATTATGGAAATTACTTAGTCTTATTTTAATGGTTTTCTTAAAGCTTGTTTTAGTTGTTTTTCTCTACCATTTATGAAGTTTGAGGATAGAGTTTTAGGAAACTGCCTCAATAGTATCCACTAGAGTATTGAAAATAATTATTATTTGTCTCACAAAGGTTATACTTTTCTTTTCCCTCCCTGAGGTCCCTTGGCTTTAAGTGAAAGGTGGTATGTTATAGGGGGACTTGAAGTCAGAGAAACTAGATTTGCATTCAGGCTCCAAAGAGTGGGATATAATTCCTGCTTCAGAGAGCTACTATGAGAATTAAATCAGTTTGCATCTATGAAATCATTTTTTAAAAACACTAGGAATGTAGGTCATTATTAATTCTTAGGCTGATACACAAATCATCGAGATATGTCTGTCTCTAGCATTTTTGATGTAGTTAATTTTTTCCCTCCACCATGCTTGCTCTTTAAGCAATAGCAACAAAAAAGAGATAGTTATCTTAAAAAGAATTAACAGCCAAAGAGCCTCAGCTACCATATTTTTCGTCATGTATGATTTAGCATGGATGCCCAATAAATGTTTTATAATGAGTAATGAATGAAATAGATTTATCCCTCTCTTGTAATAAGAATAAAGTCATGGTGACTTTTAACATAGAGACAACCAAAATTCACTGACCATCCTTGAAAAGGAACCCTGAGGTTGTGATCAACTAGGACTAGAGCTCTTTGAACGCTGCATGCAATATATGCTATTAGGTTTCAGGTTGGCTTCTAACTATCAGTTTCAATTAATCTGTATTTTTTAACTAATGAACTTTCATATGTGTTGAGTACTTGGTAGTTCTTGATACACTTTCATTTCAATATCTCCTTTAACATTATCATGTTGTCCTACCTCTTATTAGAGATGAGAAAATACAATTTAAAAAAGTTAAATAACTTGTTTAAGGTACCATGGAAGGTAAGAAGAATCTGGCTATGAATGTAGGTCCCTTGGGTCCAAGCCCAGGGCACTGTGACCTAGGACTTCTTTTGCCATGGCTGCTGTTAATGTGCTAAAGGAGTGTTTTGCCTGAGTTTCGGTAGGGCCTAGGATGAGACACTGGGAGGCAATTTGGTTCTGGAGGTGCGGAGGGGGAAGCTGGCTGTTCTACAATTGCTTGCTGAGCCATCTGTTCTCTCTTCCTCTTCAGAAATGATGCATTTGTTACTGTGGGCTGCTTTTGCTGAATACTTGGATTATGTCATTTTCCCTGTATGTCACATGTGGGGCATTTGGTGACATGCAACTCAACCTACATTGGTTTCCCTACGTAATTTGATAGGTACACGCACATTTGCTTTCATTTCAGTTCAGTGTCTGAGCGATTTTAATGCCATTTAGGCAAGAGTCACATGTCTGTTCAACAATAGAAGCCTTCACATTTCCAACTTCCCTTTTAATGTGATGTTAATAGAAATTGGAGAAAAAAAATCACACGCAAATGTGCACATATATACACACAACAAAAACAAACTAAAGAAACCTATTGGGCTCCCTGATAGCTCAGTGGTAAAGAATCTGCCTGCAAATGCAGGAGACACAAGTTTGACTCCAGATCAATGAAGATCCCGCCTGCTGGGGAGCAACTAAGCCTGTGTGCCGCAACTATTGAGCCTGTGCTGCAGAGCCAAGGAACCACAACCCCGAGTCCACATGCTGCAACTACTGAAGCCCAAGTGCCATAGAGCCTGTACTCCACAATAAGAAAAGCTGCCCTAATGAGCAGCCAACACACTGCAAGCTAGAGAGTAGCCCTCGTTCTCCACAACTAGAGAAAAGTCCATACAGCAGCAAGGACCCCAGCACAGCCAAAAAAAAAAAAGAAACCTATTGATTAGGTAGGATACTCATCAACCATGTATCAGTAGAAATAATTGTGTGTGTAGGGTCTGTTGTTTTACAGCTTAGTTTCCAAACCTGTTGAAGTTTGGTACAATATTAATTTTTAACAAAAATCCTGGAACAATTTGTAAGTGAACCAGTGTTTGAAAAGCTTATGTGTGAGTGGGAGAATTAATTTTTATCACGGCAGGAATATTTGGTAAGATGATTAAAAATCAGTGGACTTCAGTTCGCACTGTTGCTGATTTGCTTTATTACCTTAAGGGAAGTGATTTCATGTCTCTAGGCCTCAGTTCTTCCATCTACAAGATAATGAGTGCAAAAAATTTCTGATACCTTTAACTCTGTGGCTCTATGAACAATGAATTTTGTGATATACAGAAATTAGGGATGACATACATAGAGCATATTTTCAGGGGATAGGGAAATGGCTTCAAACATTCTGGTTTTTTCTTTTATGATTAAAAGGAAGAATTATGAAAGGTTGTCAGGTTGTGAAGATACCTCCAAAGATAGAGTAAGGGGACTTAGTGTTTATATGTAAAGCCTATATGAGGCAACATTTTGGCAACAAAAAATTGGAAAAATTCCATTTCTGAGAATGTGTTTAATGCCCTCGTGGTTTATCAGGATATTCAGAATACCTGAATATTAACTGACCTTCCTTCAGTTCAGTTCAGTCGCTCAGTCGTGTCCGACTCTTTGCGACCCCATGAATCACAGCACGCCAGGCCTCCCTGTCCATCACCAACTCCTGGAGTTCACTCAAACTCACATCCATCGAGTCGGTGATGCCATCCAGCCATCTCATCCTCTGTCGTCCCCTTCTCCTCCTGCCCTCAATCCCTCCCAGCATCAGAGTCTTTTCCAGTGATTCAACTCTTCGCATGAGGTGGCCAAAGTATTGGAGTTTCAGCTTTAGCATCAGTCCTTCCAATGAACACCCAGGATTGATCTCCTTTAGAATGGACTGGTTGGATCTCCTTGCAGTCCAAGGGACTCTCAAGATTGTTCTCCAACACCACAGTTCAAAAGCACCAATTCTTCGGCGATCAGCTTTCTTCACAGTCCAGCTCTCACACCCATACATGACCACTGGAAATCCCATAGCCTTGCTTAGACGGACCTTTGTTGGCAAAGTAATGTCTCTGCTTTTTAATATGCTATCTAGGTTGGTCATAACTTTCCTTCCAAGGAGTAAGTGTCTTTTAATTTCATGGCTGCAGTCAGCATCTGCAGTGATTTTGGAGCCCAAAAAAATAAAGTCTGACACTGTTTCCACTGTTTTTCCATCTATTTCCCATGAAGTGATGGGACCAGATGCCATGATCTTTGTTTTCTGAATGTTGAGCTTTCTTACCTGATCTCAAAGGAGAAATGGCGGGGGGAGGGGGATGAAAGGTGAGAGATATATGGGAACTCTGTGCAGTTTTTCTGTAAAGCTAAAACTGCTCTTTAGAAAGTCTTTTAAAAAACTGGTGGAAAATTTTTTTCTTTTGAACTTTTTATTTTGTACTGAAGTATAGCCAATTAACAATGTTGTGATAGTTACAGGTGAACAGGGAAGGGACTCAGCCATACATTACACATGCATCCAAGGAATCATCATTCTAACTCCCTTCCCTGCTGATTCTTTTTTTTTTTAACTTTTAAAAATATATTTATTTTTTAATTGAAGAATAACTGCTTTACAGAATTTTGGTGTTTTCTGTTAAACATCAACATGAATTAGCCATAGGTATACATATGTCCCCTCCCTCTTTAATCTTCCTCCCCATCCCACCCCTCTAGGTTGATACAGAGCCCCTGTTTGAGTTCCCTGAGTCATATAGCAAATTCCCATTGGCTATCTATTTTACATATGGTAATATAAACTTCCATGTTATTCTCTCCATACATTTCACCCTCACCTCCCCTCTCTCTGTGTCCATAAGTCTGTTCAGACTTTCTATTTCTTCCTGGTTCAGTTTTGGAAAGTTGTAATTTTCTAGGAATTTGTCCATTTCTTCCAGGTTATTCATTTTATTGCCATATAATTCCTGATAGTATTCTCTAATAATCCTTTGTATTTCTGTGTTGTCGGTTGTGATCTCTCCATTTTCGTTTCTAATTTTATTGATTTGGTTCTTCTCCCTTTGTTTCTTTTTTTTTTTTTTTTAATTTATTTTTTTTTAATTTATTTTTATTTTTATTTTTTTTTGCATTGAACTTATCTTTATTTAAACAGCCATATAATTAATATGATACAGATACAATAAATATCTTTGTGGGAATTTTATTTTACATACTCATTTATATAATTATTATATATAATGGTTAATACTATCGATATTTTTATAAGACATTTGTCCACACTCACTAGTAATTTGTTTAGCATAATGTGATAATGATACATTGACATATTTGCCCAAACTCAAATTTTCTGGATTGCTATGTAGCAAACACACAGCTTAATGATGACTATCACTGTATCATTTTTGAATAGGAGGCTACAATGGTCTATTTGCTTCTGTTGCATGTGAGACTTTTTCCTCAGCTATATCTCTAGGCAAAGTTAACACCATGATTTTTTATTTTTTTTTATTTTTATTTTTTCAGTTAAAAGCATTTTTATTGAAAAAGCACAAATGCAAAGAAATGAACAGAGGAAAATTTATGCGTCGAACCTGGACTGGTCACTTATGATAATATATATGCTACAATTCCATTCTCCCCAATCATTCCACCTTCACCCTCTCCCACAGAGTCCCAAAGACTGTTCTAAATGCCTATGTCTCTTTTGCAGTCTCTTATACAGGGTTCAGGTTACCATTTTTCTAAATTCCATATATATGCGTTAATATACAGTATTGATGTTCTTCTTTCTGGCTTACTTCACTCTGTATAATTGGCTCCAATTTCATCCACCTCATTAAAACTGATTCAAATGCATTCTTTTTGATGGCTGAGAAATACTCCATTGTGTATATGTACCAAAGCTTTCTTATCCATTCATCTGCAGATGGACATCTAGGTTGCTTCCATGTCCTGGCTATTATAAACAGTGCTGCAATGAACATTGGAGTACATGTGTCTCTTTCAATTCTGGTTTCCTCGGTGTGTATGCCCAGGAGTGCGATCGCTGGATCATATGGCAGTTCTATTTCCAGTTTTCTGAGGAATCTCCACACTGTTCTCCATAGTGGCTGTACTAGTTTGCATTCCCACCAACAGTGTAAGAGGGTTCCCTTCTCTCCACACCCTCTCCAGCATTTATTGCATGTAGACTTTTGGATAGCAGCCATTCTGACTGGTGTGAAATGGTATCTCATTGTGGTTTTGATTTGCATCTCTCTGATGATGAGGGATGTTGAGCATTTTTTCATGTGTTTGTTAGCCATCTTTATGTCTTCTTTGGAGAAATGTCTGTTTAGTTCTTTGGCCCATTTTTTGATTGGGTCACTTAGTTTTCTGGAATTGAGCTGCAGGAGCTGCTTGTATATTTTGGAGATTAATCCTTTATCAGTTGCTTCATTTGCTATTATTTTCTCCCATTCTGAAGGCTGTCTTTTCACCTTGCTTAGAGTTTCCTTTGCTGTGCAGAAGCTTTTGATTTTAATTACGTCCCATTTGTTTATTTTTGCTTTTATTTCCAATATTCTGGGAGGTGGGTCTTGGAGGATCCTGCTGTGATTTATGTCGGAGAGGGTTTTGCCTACGTTCTCCTCTAGGAGTTTTATAGTTTCTGGTCTTACATTTAGATCTTTAATCCATTTTGAGTTTATTTTGGTGTATGGTGTTAGGAAGTGTTCTAGTTTCATTCTTTTACAAGTGGCTGACCAGTTTTCCCAGCACCACTTGTTAAAGAGACTGTCTTTTCTCCATTTTATATTCTTGCCTCCTTTGTCGAAGATAAGGTGTCCATAGGAGCGTGGGTTTATCTCTGGGATTTCTATTTTGTTCCATTGATCTATATTTCTGTCTTTATGCCAGTACCATACTGTCTTGATGACTGTGGCTTTGTAATAGAGCCTGAAGTCCGGCAGGTTAATTCCCCCAGTTCCATTCTTCTTCCTCAAAATTGCTTTGGCTATTCGAGGTTTTTTGTATTTCCATACAAATTGTGAGATTATTTGTTCTAGTTCTGTGAAAAATATTGTTGGTAGCTTGATAGGGATTGCATTGAATGTATAAATTACTTTGGGTAGTATACTCATTTTTACAATATTTATTCTTCCAATCCACAAACACGGTATATTTCTCCATCTATTCGTGTCCTCTTTGATTACTTTCACTAGTGTTTTATAGTTTTCTATGTACAAGTCTTTTGTTTCCTTCCGTTCCGTTCCGTCGCTCAGTCGTGTCCGACTCTTTGCGACCCCATGGACTGTAGCCTACCAGGCTTCTCTGTCCATGGGATTCTCCAGGCAAGAATACTGGAGTGGGTTACCGTTTCCTTCTCCAGGGAATCTTCCCGACCCAGGGATCGAACCCGGGTCTCCCGCATTGGAGGCAGACGCTTTAACCTCTGAGCCACCAGGGAAGCCCTTTGTTTCCTTAGGTAGATATATTCCTAAGTATTTAATTCTTTTCGTTGCAACAGTGAATGGAATAGTTTCCTTAATTTCTCTTTCTATTTTCTCATTATTAGTGTATAGGAATGCAAGGGATTTCTGTGTGTTGATTTTATATCCTGCAACTTTACTGTAATCATTGATTAGCTCTAGTAGTTTTCTGGTAGAGTCTTTAGAGTTTTCTGTGTAGAGGATCATGTCATCAGCGAACAGTGAAAGCTTTACTTCTTCTTTTCCAATTTGTATTCCTTTTATGTCTTTTTCTGCTCTGATTGCTGTGGCCAAAACTTCCAGAACTATGTTGAATAGTAGTGGTGAGAGTGGGCACCCTTGTCTTGTTCCTGACTTTAGGGGAAATGCTTTCAGTTTTTCACCATTGAGGATAATGTTTGCTGTGGGTTTGTCATATATAGCTTTTATTATGTTGAGGTATGTCCCTTCAATTCCCACTTTCTGGAGGGTTTTTATCAAAAATGGATGTTGAATTTTGTCGAAGGCTTTCTCTGCATCTATTGAGATAATCATATGATTTTTATTTTTCAGTTTGTTAATGTGGTGTATTACGTTGATTGATTTGTGGATATTGAAGAATCCTTGCATTCCTGGGATAAAGCCCACTTGGTCATGATGTATGATCTTCTTAATGTGTTGTTGGATTCTGATTGCTAGAATTTTGTTAAGGATTTTTGCATCTATGTTCATCAGTGATATTGGCCTATAGTTTTCTTTTTTTGTGGGGTCTTTACCAGGTTTTGGGATTAGGGTGATGGTGGCCTCATAGAATGAGTTTGGAAGTTTCCCTTCCTCAGCTATTTTCTGGAAGAGTTTGAGTAGAATAGGTGTTAGCTCTTCTCTAAATTTTTGGTAGAATTCAGCTGTGAAGCCGTCTGGACCTGGGCTTTTGTTTGCTGGGAGATTTTTGATTACAGTTTCAATTTCCGTGCTTGTGATGGGTTTGTTCAGATTTTCTATTTCTTCCTGGTTCAGTTTTGGAAAGTTGTACTTTTCTAGGAATTTGTCCATTTCTTCCAGGTTATTCATTTTATTGCCATTTAATTGCTGATAGTATTCTCTAATAATCCTTTGTATTTCTGTATTGTCAGTTGTGATCTCTCCATTTTCATTTCTAATTTTATTGATTTGGTTCTTCTCCCTTTGTTTCTTGATGAGTCTGGCTAGTGGTTTGTCAATTTTATTCACCTTCTCAAAGAACCAGCTTTTGGCTTTGTTGATTTTTGCTATGGTCTCTTTTGTTTCTTTTGCATTTATCTCTGCCCTAATTTTTATGATTTCTTTCCTTCTACTGACCCTGGGGTTCTTCATTTCTTCCTTTTCTAGTTGCTTTAGATGTAGAGTTAGGTTATTTAGTTGACTTTTTTCTTGTTTCTTGAGGTGTGCCTGTATTGCTATGAACTTCCCCCTTAGCACTGCTTTTACAGTGTCCCAGAGGTTTTGGGTTGTTGTGTTTTCATTTTAATTCATTTCTATGCATATTTTGATGTCTCTTTTGATTTCTTCTATGATTTGTTCATTATTCAGCAGCGTGTTGTTCAGTCTCCATATGTTGGCACTTTTAATAGTTATTCTCCTGTAATTGAGATCTAATCTTACTGCATTGTGGTCAGAAAAGATGCTTGGAATGATTTCAATTTTTTTGAATTTACCTAGGCTAGATTTATGTCCCAGGATGTGATCTATCCTGGAAAAGGTTCCGTGTGCACTTGAGAAAAAGGTGAAATTCATTGTTTTGGGGTGAAATGTCCTATAGATATCTATTAGGTCTAACTGTTCTATTGTATCATTTAAAGATTGTGTTTCCTTGTTAATTTTCTGTTTAGTTGATCTATCCATAGATGTAAGTGGGGTGTTAAAATCTCCCACTATTATTGTGTTATTGTTAATTTCCCCTTTCATACTTGTTAGTAATTGTCTTACATATTGCGGTGCTCCTATGTTAGGTGCATAAATATTTATAATTGTTATATCTTCTTCTTGGATTGATCCTTTGATCATTATGTAGTTTCCTTCTTTGTCTCGTTTCACAGCCTTTGTTTTAAAGTCTATTTTGTCTGATATGAGTATTGCTACTCCTGCTTTCTTTTGGTCTCTATTTGCATGGACTATCTTTTTCCAGCCCTTCACTTTCAGTCTGTATGCGTCCCTCGTTTTGAGGTGGGTCTCTTGTAGACAACATATATGGGGGTTTTGTTTTTGTATCCATTCAGCCAGCCTTTGTCTTTTGGTTGGGGCATTCAACCCATTTACGTTTAAGGTAATTATTGAAAAGTACGATCCCGTAGCCATTTTCTTTATTGCTTTGGGTTCAAGTTTATACACTCTTTCTGTGATTCCTGTCTATAGAAGATCCTTTAGCATTTGTTGGAGAGCTGGTTTGGTGATGCTGAATTCCCTCAGCTTTTGCTTGTCTGTAAAGCTTTTGATTTCTCCTTCATATTTGAATGAGATCCTTGCTGGGTATAGTAATCTGGGCTGTAGGTTATTTTCTTTCATCACTTTAAGTATATCTTGCCACTCCCTTCTGGCCTGAAGAGTTTCTGTTGAAAGATCAGCTGTTATCCTTATAGGAATCCCCTTGAGTGTTATTTGCTGCTTTTCCCTTGCTGCTTTTAATATTTGTTCTTTGTGTTTGATCTTTGTTAATTTGATTAATATGTGTCTTGGAGTATTTCGCCTTGGGTTTATCCTGTTGGGGACTCTCTGGATTTTTGGACTTGGGTGATTATTTCTTTCCCTATTTTAGGGAAGTTTTCAACTATTATCTCCTCAAGTATTCTCTCATGGTCTTTCTTTTTGTCTTCTTCTTCTGGGACTCCTATGATTTGAATGTTGGAGCGTTTAACATTGTCCCAGAGGTCTCTAATATTGTCCTCATTTCTTTTAATTCGTTTTTCTTTTTTCCTCTCTGTTTCATTTATTTCTACAATTCTATCTTCTAGTTCGCTTATCCTGTCTTCTGCCTCTGATATTCTACTGTTTGTTCCCTCCAGAGTGTTTCTGATCTCATCTATTGCATTATTCATTGTATATTGACTCTTTTTTATTTCTTCTAAGTCCTTATTAAATCTTTCTTCCATCTTCTCAATCCTTTTCTCCAGGTTATTTATCTGTAACTCCATTTTACTTTCAAGATTTTGAATCATTTTCACCATCAAAATTCGAAATTCTTTATCAGGTAGATTCCCTATATCTTCTTCTTTTGTTTGTGTTGGTGGGCAATTATCTTGTTCCTTTACTTGCTGGGTATTTCTCTGCCTCTTCATCTTGCTTATATTGCTTTGCTTGGGGTGGCCTTTCCCTCTGCTTGCAATTTGTGTAGTTCTCTTTATTATGTAGTTTCTTCGCTGTGTGTGGGGTTGGACAGGTGACTTGTCCGGGTTCCCTGGTTAGGGAAGCATGTGTCAGTGTTCTGGTGGGTGGAGCTGGATTTCTTCTCTTTCCTTTAGAAGACAATGGGCTGCTTTTCTGGGAGCCTGATGTCCTCTGCCAGTATTCAGAAGTTGTTTTGTGGACTTTACTCCACGTTCAAATGTTCTTTTGATGAATTTGTGGGGAAGAAAGTGGTCTCACCATCTTATCCCTCCGCCATCTTGTTCCTTCCTCCCCAGAACACTGGATTCTTATATTCCACTTGGTCGTGGAGTATCTCTTCCCAGCTGCTCCAGCAAGGCGCAGCCACTGAACCTTACCTTGGACGAGGGGTATCTCCTCAAGGCCGCCCCTCCTGCTTTGAATGTGGATCAGCTCCTCTCGGCCCTCCGGTGCCCAAGCAGCCACCGCCTCCTGGACGTGGTACAGCTCCTCTTGGCCACCGCTCTAACCCTGGGCGCGGGGCAGCTCCTCTCAGCCACGATTCTGCACGTGGTCGGTTGCGCCAGGAGCCGGGCGTCTCTCGCGTCTGCGCCGCCGGGAGCCGGGCGTCTCTCGCGTCTGCTTGCCTCTGTTGGCTATTGCTGCATAACAAGCCACCCAAATTTAGCTTAAAGCAATAAGCATTTCCTATTGCTTATGGTTTGTCCTCCCTTTGTTTCTTGATGAGTCTGGCTAGTGGTTTGTCAATTTTATTTACCTTCTCAAAGAACCAGCTTTTGGCTTTGTTGATTTTTGCTATGGTCTCTTTTGTTTCTTTTGCATTTATCTCTGCCCTAATTTTTACAATTTCTTTCCTTCTACTGATTCTGGGATTCTTCATTTCTTCCTTTTCTAGTTGCTTTAGATGTAGAGTTAGGTTATTTAGTTGACTTTTTTCTTGTTTCTTGAGGTGTGCCTGTATTGCTATGAACTTCCCCCTTAGCACTGCTTTTACAGTGTCCCAGAGGTTTTGGGTTGTTGTGTTTTCATTTTCATTCATTTCCATGCATATTTTGATTTCTCTTTTGATTTCTTCTATGATTTGTTCATTATTCAGCAGCGTGTTGTTCAGCCTCCATATGTTGGCGTTTTTAATAGTTTTTTTTCCCGTAATTGAGATCTAATCTTACTGAATTGTGGTCAGAAAAGATGCTTAGAATGATTTCAATTTTTTTGAACTTACCAAGGCTAGATTTATGGCCCAGGATGTGATCTATCCTGGAAAAGGTTCCATGTGCACTTGAGAAAAAGGTGAAATTCCTTGTTTTGGGGTGAAATGTCCTATAGATATCTATTAGGTCTAACTGGTCTATTGTATCATTTAAAGTTTGTGTTTCCTTGTTAATTTTCTATTTAGTTGATCTATCCATAGATGTAAGTGGACTATTAAAATCTCCTACTATTATTGCATTGTTGTTAATTTCCCCTTTCATACTTGTTAGTAATTGTCTTACATATTGCAGTGCTCCTGTGTTGGGTGCATAAATATTTATAATTGTTATATCTTCTTCTTGGATTGATCTTTTGATCATTATGTAGTTTCCTTCTTTGTCTCTTTTCACAGGCTTTGTTTTAAAGTTTATTTTATCTGATATGAGTATTGCTACTCCTGCTTTCTTTTGGTCTCTATTTGCATGGAATATCTTTTTCCAGCCCTTCACTTTCAGTCTGTTTGTGTCCCTCGTTTTGAGGTGGGTCTCTTGTAGACAGCATATATGGGGGTCTTGTTTTTGTATCCATTCAGCCAGCCTTTGTCTTTTGGTTGGGGCATTCAACCCATTTACGTTTAAGGTAATTATTGATAAATATGATCCCATTGCCATTTTCTTTATTGCTTTGGGTTTGAGTTTATACACCCTTTCTGTGTTTCCTTTCTAGAGAAGATCCTTTAGCATTTGTTGGAGAGCTGGTTTGGTGATGCTGAATTCTCTCAGCTTTTGCTTGTCTGTAAAGCTTTTGATTTCTCCTTCATATCTGAATGAGATCCTTGCTGGGTACAGTAATCTGGGCTGTAGGTTATTTTCTTTCATCACTTTAAGTATGTCTTGCCATTCCCTCCTGGCATGAAGAGTTTCTGTTGAAAGATCAGCTGTTATCCTTATGGGAATCCCCTTGTGTGTTATTTGCTGCTTTTCCCTTGCTGCTTTTAATATTTGTTCTTTGTGTTTGATCTTTGTTAATTTGATTAATATGTGTCTTGTAGTATTTTGCCTTGGGTTTATCCTGTTTGGGACTCTCTGGATTTCTTGGACTTGGGTGATTATTTCTTTCCCCATTTTAGGGAAGTTTTCCACTATTATCTCAAGTATTCTCTCATGGTCTTTCTTTTTGTCTTCTTTTTCTGGGACTCCTTTGATTCGAATGTTGGAGCGTTTAACATTGTCCCATAGGTCTCTAATATTGTCCTCATTTCTTTTCATTCGTTTTTCTTTTTCCCTCTCTGTTTCATTTATTTCTACAATTCTATCTTCTAGCTCGCTTATCCTGTCTTCTGCCTCTGTTATTCTACTGTTTGTTCCCTCCAGAGTGTTTCTTATCTCATCTATTGCATTATTCATTGTATATTGACTCTTTTTTATTTCCTCTAAGTCCTTATTAAACCTTTCTTCCATCTTCTCAATCCTTTTCTCCAGGTTATTTATCTGTAACTCCATTTTGCTTTCAAGATTTTGAATCATTTTCACCACCAAAATTCGAAATTCTTTATCAGGTAGATTCCCTATATCTTCCTCTTTTGTTTGTGTTGGTGGGCATTTATCTCGTTCCTTTACTTGCTGGGTATTTCTCTGCTTCTTCATCTTGCTTATATTGCTTTGCTTGGGGTGGCCTTTCCCTCTTCTGGCCATTTGTGTAGTTCTCTTTATTATGTAGTTTCCTCGCTGTGTGTGGGGTTGGACGGGTGACTTGTCAAGGTTCCCTGGTTAGGGAAGCTTGTGTCGGTGTTCTGGTGGGTGGAGCTGGATTTTTTTCTCTCTGGAGTGCAATGAAGTGTCCAGTAATGTGTTATGAGATGTAAGTGGGTTTGGAGTGACTTTAGGCGGCCTGTATATTGAAGCTCAGAGCTATTTTCCTGTGTTGCTGGAGAATTTGCATGGTATGTCTTGCTCTGGAACTTGTTGACTCTTGAGTGGTGCTTGGTTTTAGTGTAGGTATCCGTTCCGTTCCGTTCCGTCCGTTCCGTCGCTCAGTCGTGTCCGACTCTATGCGACCCCGTGGACTGTAGCCTACCAGGCTTCTCCGTCCATGGGATTCTCCAGGCAAGAATACTGGAGTGGGTTACCGTTTCCTTCTCCAGGGGATCTTCCCGACCCAGGGATCGAACCCGGGTCTCCCGCATTGGAGGCAGACGCTTTAACCTCTGAGCCACCAGTGTAGGTATGGAGACGTTTAATGAGCTCCTATTGATTAATGTTCCCTGGAGTCAGGAGTTCTCTGGTGTTCTCAGGATTTGAGCTTAAGCCTCTTGCCTCTGGTGTTTGGTCTTATTCTTAAGAGTAGCCTCTAGTCTTCTCTGTCTGTCATTTCCAAGGTGGTTCCCTCTGTTTTAGCTTCTGTTTGCTGGTCTCTTCAGTGTCTGATTTCCGCCCTGACAGTAGGGTTCGGGTGGACACTTTTTAAAGGCTCAATTGTTCAGTCCCGTTCTTGGAAGGGAGGAACGCTGCAGACAAATATTTCTGGCATCTGTGGGGAGTGCTTGCAGCGTCTCCGCCACTGTGAGTTTGCCCCTGCTCACAGCGCGTGTGCTATCCCAGTCTACATTGCACAGGCTCTAGGTTGCTCTGCCGGGAACTGTCCGAGGTCGGCACTGGGTTGTATGCACTTCCCAGGTCTGAGCGGCTCAAGTTCAGGTTCTCGGGTATTCCACAAAGGCACAGACTTGGTTGGGCCTGCGTTTTGTGCCTTCCGCGGTCGGAGCAGCTCAGGTGACCAGGTGTTCGGCTAGCGCGGTCGCTGCGACTTATCGCCTCCCCAGTCCCTGCCGCTCGGTTTTCTGGGTGTACAACCGGCGCTCCTTCTCAGGCGGATATCCACCAGCCCGAGCCCAAGAAGTCTTGATTAGCAATGAAGCCTGCCTGCAGTTTGGTATTGGATGCCTTTCTGGGGCCGCGATTGCCCCCTCTGGCTCTGGCTGCCGTCCCTTGCCTGTCTCGGCGGGGGATGAGTGATGGGCCGACTGCAGCCGGCTTGCTCGGCTCAGTCCTTTGTTCTGTGAGCGGGGCTGGTGGAGTCTTAGGTTAGAGCTTTCTGCCTTTTCATGGGGAAGCTATCCCAGTCTTTTTTGCTATCCCGAGTTCTCTCAGATTGCCCTCGTGGCATTCAAGCCCAGTCCTCTCTCTAAGCAGTTCAGCCGGCTCCTCCCTGCCCAGCCCCCACTTGCTAATGGCGTATGCAGGCGTCTGTGCTGCTTCTCCGCTGGGAGTTACCGTTTGGTGGGTAATCTGTGGGTTTTAAAAAAATCTTAAAAAAAAAAAAGAGGGTTATGTGGCCCTCTGAGCTTCCAAGGCTCGCCACAGATTCGCCAGTGAGAGTGTTTCCTGGTGTTTGGAAACTTCTCTCTTTTTAAAGCCTCCCTTCCCGGGACAGCTCCATCCGTACTTCTTTTGTGTCTCTTTTTATCTTTTATGTTTTTTCCTACCTCCTTTCAAAGACAATGGGCTGCTTTTCTGGGTGCCTGATGTCCTCTGCCAGCATTCAGAAGTTGTTTTGTGGACTTTACTCCATGTTCAAATGTTCTTTTGATGAATTTGTGGGGGAGAGAGTGGTCTCGCCATCTTCTTCCTCCGCCATCTTGTTCTTTCCTCACATAAGTCTGTTCTGTATGTCTGTTTCTCCATTGCTGCCCTGCAAAAAAATGCATCAGTACCATCTTTCTAGATTCCATGTATATGCATTAGTATATGATATTTATCTTTCTCTTTCTGACTTACTTCACTATGTATAATGGGCTCTAGGTTCATCGACCTCATTAGAACTGACTCAAATGTGAAATGTGTTCTTGAAAAACTGGTGGAGATTTATCAAAAGGACACATGTACCAGCTTGAAAGGACTCCCATTCTGGGATATTTATGGCATCAAAATAATGATTTTGATTGATTATAGTCCTTTGAATAAAATAGAAGTCCTTGAGTCTATACTGATTAAATAAATGAATAAGTAAATGAGCAGGTGGAGATTTAAAAGCTCTCCTTTATATGTCAAGCAATAAATGTAAAAAGAATTATGTAATTAAAAGATCACCATTTGGCAATTTTCAAAAAAATGGGAAATGGAAACTCATGGGCACTACTGGTTGAAATTTACCTTTATCAGCCATTCTCCGGAACAATGTAACAGTGTTTATTATACATATGTACTGTGGCCCAGAAATTCCGCTCCTGGATAAATTCCAACAAAGATAAAAAGGGATGTACAAGGATGTAGTAAAAAATTGTAGATACATTTGACTTTCTTTCTGAAGAGAATAGATAAAAAACTGTTGAAGGTAAGCTTGACTTTCATCCTACAGAGAATAGATAGATATCATGGAACACTATGTGGTCAAAAAAAAATCAATAAGCTTCAAGATATATAGCATAGATACAGATTTTATACACACTCCCCCCCGCCCCACACACACATTACATAGTGTTGAGTGAGAAATTGCCAAAGTGGTTTTTCCAGTTTACATTCCAGTCAGCGGGATGTATGAGTTCCAGTTCCTCCACATCCTCACTGGCTCGATATGGTCATTTTATTTAATTTTAACCTTTCTTATAGGTAAGGAAGAAGAAGGCACTGGCAACCCACTCCAGTACGTTTGCCTGGAGAATCCCTTGGACAGAGGAGCCTTGTGGGTTACAGTCCATGGGGTCACGAACAGTCGGATACGACTGAGCGACTTCACTTTCATTTCTCACTTTCATGCATTGGAGAAGGACATGGCAACCCTCTCCAATCTTCTTGCCTGGAGAATCCCAGGGAGGGAGGAGCCTGGTGGCCATCTATGGGGTCGCACAGAATCAGACACGACTGGCGCAACTTAGCAGCAGCAGCATACGTATGGAATGGTATCTCACTGTGGTTTTTATTTGCATTTATCTAATAACTCTTTCTGTTGAGGATCTTTTCTGTGCTTATGTTCCCTCTAAATATTTTTTTTAATTGTTCAAATATTTTATGCATTTTAATTGGGTTATTTTCTTATTGAATTTTGAATGTTCTTTATATATTTTAGATTTAAGTCCTTGATCATATATTTTTATAAATACTTGTATTTATATATCCTATGTATAATTATATTTATGTATTTGTATTCACATATACTTGTATTTATGTTCTAAATACAAGTGCTTTCTAGTATATTTTGCTAGTATGTGATTTGCCTTTTCATTCTTTTAATGAAGTCTTTCAAAAGCAGAAGTTTTAAATTTTGATAAAATGTAAGTTATCATTTTTCTTTTATGGTTTGTGCTTTTGTTATCCTATGTAAGAAATCTTTGCCTAACTCAATATCACAAAGGTTTTTCTCTTATCTTTTCTTCTCTAAATTCTATAGTTTTGGGTATTACGTCTGTGATCCATTTTGAATTAACTTTTGTATATGGTACAAAGTATAGATCAAAGATTATTTTAAAAATATATTATCTAACTTTTATAGCACCATTGGTTGAAAATGATTTTTTCTCCAGTAAATTACCTTTGCATCTGTTAAAAAATTAGTTGTCCATTTCTGGACTTTCTACTATGTTCCATTGATCTATTTTATCTTTTCATCAATAAACACCATTTTGATTGCCGTGTTTTTGTAATAGGTCTTTAAATTAGGCAATGTTAATCCTCAAATTATCTTTTTCTTTTTAAAATATTTTTTGGCTATTCTAAGTCCTTTGCATTTTTACATGAATTTTAGAATTGGTTTGTCAATAGCTAGAAAAAAGCACACTAGAATTTTCACTGGGAGTGTGTGAAATCTACAGATCAGTTTAGGAAGAGTTGACATCCTAAGAATCCTGAGTCTTCCAATTTATGGACAAGTATAACTCTCCATTTATTTAAATTTCCTTAATTTCTGTCAGAAATATTTTATATAAATATTCAGTTCAGTTCAGTCACTCAGTTGTGTCTGACTCTTTGCAACCCTGTGGACTGTACCACACCAGGCTTCCCTGTCCATCCCCAACTCCCAGAATTTGTTCAAACTCATGTCCATCAAGTCGGTGACACCATCCAACCATCTGATCCTCTGTCATCCTCTTCTCCTGCTGCCTTTGATCTTGCCCAGCATCAGGGCCCTTACCAGTGAGTCAGCTCTTCACATCAGTTGGCCAAAGTATTGGAGCCTCAGCTTCAGCATCAGTCCTTCCAATGAATATTTAGGATTGATTTCCTTTAGAATGTAAGTATTGCTTAATACTTAAAAGAATGTAAGTATTCTTATATTTTCATAAGAATAGAAGTTTTTCCTTTAGAATATAAGTATTGCTTTAATACTTAAAAGAATATAAGTATTGCTCATATTCTTTTTCAGATTTATCCTAAAGTAAGAAATCCTTTACTTTGACATAGTAAAACCCATCAGTATATTTTTTAACCTTATGGTTTATGCGTTTTGGATCTTACTTAAGAAAGCATTTCATATCTCTAGGTTACAAAGATATTCTCATATATATTCTGTGAACTTTATAGCTTTATCTTTTATAGAAAGGTCTTTAATTCATCTTGAATTCACCTTTGCATACAGTGTAAGGCAGGAGTCCAACATTAGTTGTATTGATATAGTAAACCAGTCTTTCCAATATCTTTCATACAACAATTATCTCCTTGTTTTGAAATGCACTTTTATCTTATATGAAGTTTCCATACATACATGAATTTATTTCTGATCTCCATTTGGTTCCATTGACCCATTTGACGTTCATCAGCATCATACTGTTTTATTTCAATTATATTTGAAGAATGTCATAATATCTGGTTAGAAGGAATCACTCCCTCTTTTCTAGTTTTCTTCAAAAATTTATAAGCTATTTGGAGGACTGTTATAACCCCTTATGAGGCTTCTCAGGTGGCTCATACGGTAAAGAAACCACCTGCAATGCAGAAGATCCAAGTTTAATCTTTGGATTGGGAAGGTACTCTGGAGAAGGGAATGGCAACCCCACTCCAGTATTCTTGCCTGGAGAATCCATGGACAGGGGAGCCTGGCAGGCTGCAGTCCATGGGTCGCAAAGAGTCATGGACTGAGCAACTAACACTTTCTTTCACTTTGTTTCTGACAACCTTGTTGAATTCTCCATTTAGTTATGTTTATCAATTTCATTTCATTGTCATCAGAGGACATATTTTGTATTATTTCAGTTTTTTTGCATTTATTGAGTTTTTCTTGCAGACTCACACATGGTCTATCCTGGATAATGTTTAATTTGCCCTTGAGAAGAATGTATATCCTGTTCTAGTTGGTTGATAGTGTTGTTCGAGTCTTCTCTTTCGTTTTTGGTCTTGTGTCTAGTTGTTGTATCCATTATTAAAATTGAGGTAAAGAGTTCTCCAATAATACTATTCAATTGTCTATTTCTTCTTCTAATTAAAAAAATCTTTATTTATTTGACTGTGCTGCAGCATGCAGGATCCTCGATCTTCACTGCAGCATGCGGGATCTTTTAATTGTGGCATACAAATTCTTAGTTGTGGCTTGTTGGATCTAGTTCCCTGACTGGGATGGACCCCAGGCCTGCTACATTGGGAGCATTGAGTCTTAGCACTGGACCACCAGGGAAGTCCTTCTTCATTTAATTTTGTCAATTACTGCTTCATGTATTTATTATAGTATATGTAGTATTACATATACTGCACTTACTGTAGTATATATAGTTCATATATATTTATAATTGTTACATCTTTCTGATAAACTGACCCCTTTCCGATTTAAAAATGTTTTTCTCTGTCTCTATTAACTATTTTTTACTTAAAACATAGTAGTCAAAGTGAAAGTAAAAATGTTAGTTGCTCATTCATGTGCGACTCTTTGTGACCCCATGGACTGTCCTGCGATACTCCTCTGTCCATAGAATTCTCCCTGCAAGAATACTGGAGTTGGTAGCCATTCTCTTCTCCCAGGGATCTTCCTGATTCAGGGATCAAACCTGGGTCTCCTGCATTGCATATTCTTTACTGTCTAAGCCATGGGTATTCCTGGGTTGGGGAAATCCCCTGGAGTAGGACATGGCAACCTACTTTAGTATTCCTGCCTGGGAAATACCATGAACAGAAGAGCCTGGTGGGCTAGTCCATGGGGTTGCAATGAGTCTGACATGACTCAGCGACTAACACTTTCACTAGTAGTCATCTTCAATTTATTTCTTCAGTGTCTTATAATTTTCAGAGCACAGGCATTTTACCTCCTTGGTTAACTGTATTTCTAGGAATTTTATATATTTTGATGAAATTGCTGATGGGATTGTTTTATTTCTCTAAAAATTTTTTCTTTATTTATCTTAAATTGTTCATATTTAGTGTCTATAAATGCAATAGATTTTGTATATTAATGTTTATATTCTACAACTTTACTGAGTTCATTTGTTCTAAATTGTATTTGTGTGTGTGGAGTCTTTGGAGTTTTTTATATATAGTTTCCTGTCATCTGCGAACAGCAGTTTCAGATCTTCCTTTCCAATTTAGATGTCATATTTTGTCTTGCCTAATTGTTGTTGCTAGGATTTCCAATACCAAGTTGAATAAAAGTGGTAAGAATGGGCTTCCTTGGCTTGTTCCTGATATCAGAGGGAAAGCATTCATCTTTTCACCATTGACTATGATGTTAACTGTGGATTTGTCATATATGGACTTTATTATGATGAGGTATGTTCCCTCTATATTAACTTTGTTGAGAGTTTTTTTGGTAAAGATGTTAAATTTTGTAAAATGCTTTTTCTGCATCTACTGAAATGGTCATATTTTGCTTTTTTGCATTTCTTTTCCATGGGGATGGTCTTGGTCCCTGTCTCCTGTACAATGTCACGAACCTCATTCCATAGTTCATCAGGCACTCTATCTATCAGATCTAGTCCCTTAAATCTATTTCTCACTTCCACTGTATAATCATAAGGGATTTGATTGAGGTCATATCTGAATGGTCTAGTGGTTTTCCCTACTTTCTTCAATTTAAGTCTGAATTTGGCAATAAGGAGTTCATGATCTGAGCCACAGTCAGCTCCTGGTCTTGACACTGGACATGGAACAACAGACTGGTTCCAAATAGGAAAAGGAGTACATCAAGGCTGTATATTGTCACCCTGCTTATTTAACTTATATGCAGAGTACATCATGAGGAACGCTGGGCTGGAATAAGCACAAGCTGGAATCAAGATTGCTGGGAGAAATATCAATAATCTCAGATATGCAGATGACACCACCCTTATGGCAGAAAGTGAAGAGGAACTCAAAAGCCTCTTGATGAAAGTGAAAGAGGAGAGTGAAAAGGTTGGCTTGAAGCTCAATATTCAGAAAACGTAGATCATGGCATCTGGTCCCATCACTGCATGGGAAATAGATGGGGACACAGTGGAAACAGTGTCAGACTTTATTTTTTTGGGCTCCAAAATTACTGCGGATGCTGATTGCAGCCATGAAATTACAAGACGCTTACTCCTTGGAAGAAAAGTTATGACCAACCTAGATAGTATATTAAAAAGCAGAGACATTACTTTGTCAGCAAAGGTCCGTCTGGTCAAGGTTATGGTTTTT
The DNA here is from genome assembly GCF_049115385.1 of Moschus berezovskii. Lineage (NCBI taxonomy): Eukaryota > Metazoa > Chordata > Mammalia > Artiodactyla > Moschidae > Moschus > Moschus berezovskii. Next base: position 72,072,161 of record NC_142466.1, on the reverse strand, counting down.
CCCGTGGTCATGTATGGATGTGAGTGTTGGACTGTGAAGAAGGTTGATTGCCGAAGAATTGATGCTTTTGAACTGGTGCTGGAGAAGACTCTTGAGAGTCCCTTGAACTGCAAGGAGATCCAACCAGTCCATTCTAGGGGAGATCAATCCTGGGTGTTCATTGGAAGGACTGATGCTAAAGCTGAAACTCCAATACTTTGGCCACCTCATGTGACGAGTTGACTCACTGGAAAAGACTGATGCTGGGAGGGGTTGGGGGCAGGAGGAGAAGGGGATGACAGAGAGTTGAGATGGCTGGATGGCATCACTGACTCGATGGACATGCGTTTGAGTGAACTCCGGGAATTGGTGATGGACAGAGAGGCCTGGCGTGCTGTGATTCATGGGGTCGCGGAGAGTCGGACACGACTGAGCGACAGAACTGAACTGAACTGAAATGGTCATATGATTTTTGCCGCTAATTTTGTTAGTGTATCACACTGATTGATTCATGTATGTTATGCCATTTTTACATCCTTGGAATGAATCCCACTTGATCATCGTATATGATACTTTTAATGCATTATTGAATTATGTGTGGTGATATTTTGTTGAGGATATTTGCATCTATGTTTAGTAGAGATATTTGCTTGCAGTTTTCTTTTTTGGTGTTGTATTTCACTAATTTTTGTATTAGGGTAAGACTGGCTTCGCAAAATAAATTTGGAAATGATCTTTCCTCATCAATTTTTTGGAATAATTTGGGAAGGATAGGTATTAACTGTTCTTTAAATATTTGGTTTAATTCACCTGTGAAGCCATCTAGACCTGCACTTTCACTTTTGAGAAGTTTTTAAATTACTGATTCAATTTTGTTACTAATAACTGGACTATTTAGATTTTTATTTCTTCATGATTCAGTCTTGGAAGATTATGTTTCTAGAAATGTATCCACTTCTTTGCTGTCTAATTTGTTGGCATGTAATTGTTCATAATATTTTCTTATGCTCGTTTGTATATCTGTGCTGTCAATTTTAATTTATCCTTTTTCATTTCTGATTTTATTTATTTGAGGTCTCTTTTTCTTGATGGCTGTAGCTAAAGGTTGTCAGTTTTATCTTTTCAAAGAACCAACTTTCAATTTCAGTGATCTTTTCCAGTTTTGTTTTTTGTCTCCATTTCATTTATTTCCACAAGATCTTTATTATCTTCTTCCTTCTACTAACTTTGGGCTTTGCTTGCTCTTCATTTTCTAGTTCCTTTAAAAGTATTTAAATTGTTTAATTGAGATCTTTCTTGTTTCTTGAAGTAGGCTTATATTGCCATACACGTCACTCTTAGTACTGCTTTTGATACCTCCCATTTTTTGTTGTTCAGTTGCATAGTCACGTCCAACTCTTTGTGATCCCATGGACTGCAGCATGCCAGACTTCCCTTTCCTTCACCATCTCCCAGAGCTTGGTCAAACTCAAGTCCATTGAGTCAGTGATGCCATCCAACCATCTCGTCCTCTCTTGTCACCTTCTCCTCCTGCCTTCAACTTTTCCCAGCATCAGGGTCTTTTCTAATGAGTCAGCTCTTCACATCAGGTGGTCAAAGTTATGGAGCTTAGGCTTCAGCATCGGTCCTCCCAATGAATATTCAGGATTGATTTCCTTTAAGATTGACTGGTTTGATCTCCCTGCAGTCCAAGGGACTCTCAAGAGTCTTCTCCAACACCACAATTCAAAAGCATCAATTTTTCAGTGCCCAGCCATCTTTATGGTCCAACTCTCCAAACATGACTACTGGAAAAGCCATAGCTTTGATTAGACAAACCTTTGTAGGCAAAGTAATGTCTCTGCTTTTTCCCATGTTGTCTAGGTTTGTCATAGTTTTTCTTCCAAGGAGCAAGCGTCTTTTAATTTCATGACTGCAGTCACCATATGTAGTGATTTTGGAGCCCAGGAAAATAAAGTCTGTCCCTGTTTCCATCATTTCCCCATCTATTTGCAATGAAGTTATGGGACTGGATCCCATAATCTTAGTTTTCTGAGTTTTGAGTCTTAAGTCAGTTTTTTTCACTCTCCTCTTTCACCTTCATCAAGAGGCTCTTCATCAAGATGTATCTTCATCAAGATACATCCCACAGACTTTGGAAATTTCTATTTGCATTTTCATTTGTCTCAAAGTATTTTTTAATTTACTATTTGATTTATTCAGTGACCCATTAGTTGCATGTGGTTTTATCTCTATGTGTTTGTGCTTTTCAGTTTTCCTCTTGTAGTTGATTTCTATGTTTCATAGCATTGTGGTTGGAAAAAATCTTTAATTTATTGATACTTGTTTTGTGGCCTAAAATGTGATCTATCTGGAGAATGTTCTACATGCACTTGGCAAGAATGTGTGTTCTGCTGCTTTTGGATGGAACTTTCTGTGTATATCTGGTATATCCATTTTATCTAATGTGTCCTTATTAATTTTCTGTCTGTAATCTATCCATAGATGTATATGGGGTAATAAGCTCCCTTGCTATAATTGTATTGCTATCTATTTCTACCTTTATTTCTGTTAATATTCGCTTTTTATATTTAGGTTCTTCTATCGGAGAGGGCACTGGCGACCCAGTCTAGTACTCTTGTCTGGAAACTCCCATGGATGGAGGAGCCTGGTAGGCTGCAGTCCATGGGGTCGCAAAGAGTCAGACACGACTAAGCGACTTCACTTTCACTTTTCACTTTCATGCATTGAAGAAAGCACTGGCAACCCACTCTAGTGTTCTTGCTTGGAGAATCCCAGGGACGGGGGAGCCTGGTAGGCTGCCATCTATGGGGTCACACAGAGTCGGACACAACTGATGTGACTTAGCAGCAGCAGCATATCAGGTGCATAAATATTTACAAATGTTGTATCCTTTTGTTTGGTATATAATTCCCTTCTTTGCCTTTTGTTACAATCTTTATTTTAAAGTCTACTTTGTCTGATATAAGTATTACTGCTCAGGCTTACTTTTTTTTCCATTTGCATGGAATACCTTTTTCCATCCTTTTACTTTCAGCCTGTGTATGCCTTTAGATGTGCAGTGCATCTCCTGTAGCATAACATATAGATGCGTCATGTTTTTTTTTTTTAATCTGTTTAGGTACAATATGTCTTTTGATAGGAGCATTTAGTACATTTCCATTTAAAGTAATTATCAATAGGTATGTATTTACTGCCATTTTGTTAATTGTATTCTGGTTATTTTTGTAGGTCTTCTCAGTTCCCGTATCTTCTCTTGGTTTCTTCCATTGTAGTTTGATGAATTACTTTAGTGTAGTGCTTGGATTACTTTTTATTTTTTGTATGCACTATAGGTTTTTGTTTGTGTTTACCATGAAGTTGATATATAGCCACTGATTTTAAGATGATAGACAGTTAATTTTGAAACCATTTTAAAAGGACTACTTTTTACCCACCCCACCAATATTTTATGTTTCTTGTGTCATATTTTACATCTTTAATTTTGTGTATCCTTTAACTGCTTATTGTAGTTACAGTTGACTATGCCACTTCTATCTTAAATCTCTTACTAGCTTTTAAGTGGGTGATCCACTGTCTTTACTATATATTTATCTTTACCAGTGATTTTTTTTCCCCTTTCATATATTTTCTTATTTCTTGTTGTGGCCTTTCTTTTCTGTTTAAAGAAGACCCTATAGCATCTTTTGTAAGGCTGGTTTAGGGTGATTAACTCTTCAGTTCAGTTCAGTCGCTCAGTCGTGTCCGACTCTCCGCGACCCCATGAATCACAGCACGCCAGGCCTCCCTGTCCATCACTAACTCCCGGAGTACACTCAAACTCATGTCCACAGAGTCGGCGATGCCATCCAGCCATCTCATTCTCCGTCGTCCCCTTCTCCTCCCGCCCCCAACCTTTCCCAGCATCAGAGTCTTTTCCAGTGAGTCAACCCATCGCATGAGGTGGCCAAAGTATTGCAGTTTCAGCCTTAGCATCAGTCCCTCCAATGAACATCCAGGATTGATCTCCCTTAGAATGGACTGGTTGGATCTCCTTGCAGTCCAAGGGACTCTCAAGAGTCTTCTCCAACACCACAGTTCAAAACCATCGATTCTTCGGCAATCAGCCTTCTTCACAGTCCAACTCTCACATCCATACATGACCACGGGAAAAACCATTGCCTTGACTAGACGGACCTTGGTTGGCAAAGTAATGTCTCTGCTTTTTAATATATTATCAAGGTTGGTCATAACTTTCCTTCCAAGGAGCAAGCGTCTTTTAATTTCATGGCTGCAATCAGCATCCGCAGTGATTTTGGAGCCCAAAAAATAGTCTGACACTGTTTCCACTGTTTTTCCATCTATTTCCCATGAAGTGATGGGACCAGATGCCATGATCTTTGTTTTCTGAATGTTGAGCTTCAAGCCAACCTTTCACTCTCCTCTCTCACGTTCATAGAGAGGCTTTTTAGTTCCTCTTCACTTTCTGCCATAAAGGTGGTGTCATCTGCATATCTGAGATTATTGATATTTCTCCCAGCAATCTTGATTCCAGCTTGTGCTTCTTCCAGCCCAGCGTTCCTCATGATGTACTCTGCATATAAGTTAAATAAGCAGGGTGACAATATACAGCCTTGACGTACTCCTTTTCCTGTTTGGAACCAGTCTGTTGTTCCACGTCCAGTTCTAACTGTTGCTTCCTGACCTGCATACAGGTTTCTCAAGAGGCAGGTCAGGTGGTCTGGGATTCCCATCTCTTTCAGAATGTTCCACAGTTTATTGTGATCGACACAGTCAAAGGCTTTGGCATAGTCAATGAAGCAGAAATAGATGTTTTTCTGGAACTCTCTTGCTTTCTCCATGATCCAGCGGATGTTGGCAATTTGATCTCTGGTGCCTCTGCCTTTTCTAAAGCCTGCTTGAACATCTGGGAGTTCACGGTTTACATACTGCTGAAGCCTTGCTTGGAGAATTTTGAGCATGACTTTACTAGCGTGTGAGATGAGTGCAATTGTGCGGTAGTTTGAGCATTCTTTGGCATTGCCTTTCTTTGGGATTGGAATGAAGACTGACCTCTTCCAGTCCTGTGGCCACTGCTGAGTTTTCCAAATCTGCTGGCATATTGAGTGCAGCACTTTCACAGCATCATCTTTCAAGACTTGAAATATCTCAATCTTAGTTTTTGCTTATGTGGGAAACTATTTCTCCTTCAAATCCAAATGATAACCTTGCCAAATAGATTATTCTAGATTGTATTTTTTTTCCTTTCAGTCCTTGAAATATATCCTGCCACTCCTTTCTGGCCTATAAACTTTCTTTTGAAAAATAAGCTAAAAATTATATGAGGTCTCCCTGTAAGTTATTTGTCTTTAATTTTGCCATTTTGATTATAATATGTCTTAGCGTTAGTGTCTTTGAGTTCTTCTTGTTTGGAAATCTTTGCGCTTTATTACCTGAATGTCTGTTTCCTTCCACAGGTTTGGGACGTTTTCAGCCATTATTTCTTCAAATAAGTTTTCTATCTCTTTCTCTCTTTTCTCCAAGATCCTTAAAATGCAAATGTTAGTATGCTTGATGTTGTCTCAGAGGTCCCTTAAATCCTTCTCATTAAAAAAAAACAAACAAAAAAACTCTTTCCCTTTGATCCCTGGGCTGTGAATGCTTCTGGAGGAGGGCATGGCAACCCACTCCAGTGTTCTTGCCTGGAGAATCCCATGGACAGAGGAACCTGGTGGGCTACAGTCCATGGGGTCGTAAAGAGTTTGACACTAACTACTGAGTGACTAAGCACAGCACAGCATTATCAACATTACAGGCAGCCACAGTGTTTAAAGGGTGGCCATTGATATTTTTTGACAAATGTCTCAGGTAAAAGTCTGTTCTCATTGAGCACATTCTGAACTTAAGTATAAAGATGAGCTTTGCAAATGGGGGTTACTAGGGAAACTACCAGCATGTCCAATAGCAGCAGTTCTCTGGAGTTGGAGCTTTTGGGCAGCTTCAAACATGTCAGCCTTCTTTAAGTTCCCCCTCCCTGTTTTAACTGCTCTCTGATTCTTCTTCATGGAGACCTAGTTTTTGTATCTGAGCAAATATAAAGAAAAATTTCTAGTGCTGTCTTCTGCTTCCTTAGAAGACTATTTTCAGAAAATTGCTTTTTCTTTTAATTTTTAGGATGATGGACTTCTTCCCTTCTTCTGCCTTATTTTTTACAGGACTCATGCTGTGTGTGTGTGTGTGAATGTGTGTGCACACGTGTGCACATGTGTGTGGGTGCATGCATGCGTGTGTGCGTGTTATTTACTCATTTTCAAGTGAGAGAGTTATCTATACAGAAATTTTTACAAAGAAAGATGGTATGGCTTCTTCTTCTGTTTTCTGTGCCAAATCCCTCCATAGATCCACAATTGGTTGTATACAATTCTGAGCCCAATTCTAAGTATTTGTCCTGAATTCATTTAGTGTGGCTTTGCTCACCAGAAGTGAAATCTTCTGTTCTTTCAAGTTTTCTGATGTTCTGAAGCAATGGAATAAATGAAAATTACAGTTACAAATGAACTGTACTGTACCACGCCTCTTTCTTTTTTGTATCTCCATATAATGCTTTTCATGAGAGTAATTTTCATTTAGCCCATAATCCCTGACAGTTTTGGGGTATTTTTTGTGAAACAGCCCTCCCCCTATTAACAATCCTTTCCTAGCAGTACCTCCTTTGAATGAATGTAGAAACAAGAGAGGGTTGAAAGAAAAGTCATAAAACTGGAAAATCATGATATCAGAAGGATGGATACTCAACAATCCAGTTAGCCGTGATCCTAGTTTTCTGAGGCAGGGAAGAGACTGTGAATGAGAGACAAGGGTCTTCACATTTTATTTCATGTTGTTTGAACTTTTAAAAATTGTTATGTTTTTATAAAGCAAAAGGAAGCCACCAGTTGTTTTTTCTCAATCCAACTCCAAAGTTGAAAATGAAAATTCCTCCCAGATTCTGGCAACCAGTGTGTCTGCACGTCTCAGTTTTCAGAGTTGCTTTTAATTTTGGACTTATCCTCTTTTTGGTAATTTTACTGGGCTGCTGGAAGTAACTGCATCAAGGATTGCTAATTTGATTCCATTTTAAAAAGGAATTCCATTGCAAATGAATTTTAAAATATTTTTTAAGTTATATTAGGAATAGTTGAAGTTCACTTTCAAGTTGTTTTAATTTACAGATTAACCTATGAAGGATTTTCATTTTAATAATATTTATTATATTTATTATTTCCTTTCCAAAATTTCTACTCACAATTTAACATAAATTTTGCATTCCTTTAAAACATCTCTAATTTACATTTTTGTTGTTGGAATGAATAAATTGTTTTTAATTTTTATTTCTGACTACTTTTAATGATATGGAAATGGTATAGAGGAACACTGTGAATTTATATATTGATCACTGACTATTTTGTAAAACTCTTTAAATAACTTTGAAAATTTTATAGCTGATTTTAAAATACTGGTATACAATGATACTTCTGATATTAACATATTCTCTTTTTCTCTGTAATCTAACATTATCTCCTTAAGCGTCATTGCAGTTGTTAAGAATCTGAAATACAGTATTAATTAGTAAACAGTGACAATGGGCATTTGTACTTTGTCTGTGTTATTAATGAGAATATATCTAATGTTTTTCCTCCTTTATGTAGAAAGCTAGTTCATGGGTTTAAGTAGACCCTTCTTTGTATTGAATATCATTTCACATAGTAAGGATATAATAGCATTTTTGTGAAGTTATAATGAAATATCTTTCTATTCCTATATTTTCTGTTTAAATAAATAAATTCTGATGCTTTTGAAAATATCTTGAACATATATTTAAATTTGGTTCTTATTATTTGTAGTATTAATGTGGTGTTTTGTTTTGGCAGTTTTTCTTGAGTATTCCTTAAATTCCTTTGATAAATCCCACTTTTTCATTGTGTATTATTTTTTAGTAAATTGCTGAATTCTCTCTATTAATAATTGTTTAACATTTTTGTTTGTATATTAATAAATGAAATTGTCTTATAGTGTTTTTCTGGTGTTATCTTTATCAGGTTTTATAGCCAAGATCATAGTTTACTTACAGTTTTACCTTTTTTGCTATATTTAAAAGTGGTTTATAACAATTGATACTATTCTGTGATCACTTTAGATAATTTTTGCATGAACTCATATAATCCTCTGCTTTCTTTGATATTATCTCCAATTTTTTTCACTTTTTATCATATTTTGTAAAAATAAATCATTACATAAAATTCATTTTCATTCAATTGTGTATTCACTCACTTTATTCTGTATATTGATTTTCTTTTCTTTCTCACTTTTATTTATTTGCAATTTACTCTTGATTAACTTCCTGCTGTTGGTCTATCTTTTTAGCAAGTCAGATCATGGTTTTATCTTTCAGTTACATTTCTGTTCAATTTTCTGATATGGCTATTTAATTTTAGTTTTTTCTTTTTATTGGTTTGGATTGTCTTTTTTTAAAACTTTTTATTTTGTGTTGGGGTATAGTAGATTAGGGTTTTCCTTGTTAGTTCAGATGGTAAAAAATCTGCCTGTGATGCATGAGACTGGGGGTCAATCCGTGGGTCGAGAAGATCACCTAAAGAAGGGAATGGCTACCCACTCCGGTATTCTTGACTGGAGAATACCACGGACAGAGGAGCCTGGTAGGCTGCAGTCCATGTGATCACAGAGTCAGACACAACTGAGCGACTAAGGATGCATAACTGATTAGCAATCAATATTGTGTTAGTTTCAGGTAAACAGCAAAGGGACTCAGCCATACATATACACGTATCCATTCTGCCTTCAGACTCCCCTCCCATTTGGGCTGCCACATAACATTGAATAGAGTTCCATGTGCTATACAGTAGGTCCTTGTTGGTTATCTATTCTAAACATAGCAGTGTTTACATGTCTATCCTAAACTTCCTAAATATCCTTCCCCCTCCCTGCCCCCACCACCATGCTTCCCCCTGGCAACAAGTTCATTTTCTGTTTCTATTTTGTAAATAGTTCAGTTGTATCATTTCTTTTTATATTCTACATATGAGGGCTGTCATATATTTTTCCTTCTCTGTCTGACTTATTTTACTCAGTATGAGAATCTCTCAGAACATCCATGCTGCTGCAAATGGCATTATTTTATTCTTTTTCATAGCTGAGTAATATTCCATTGTATATGTGTACCACATCTTCTTTGTCCATTCCTCTGTTGATGGACATTTAGGTTACTTCTATGTCTTGGCTATTATAAATACTGCTTCAGTGAACATTGTGGTGCATGTATAATTTCAGATCCTTTTTTTCTCTGGATATATGCCCAGGAATGGGATTGCAAGGTCATATGGTAGCTCTATTTTTAGTTTTTTAAGGAAACTCCATACTGTTCTCCATAGTGGCTGTACCAATTTGCATTCCTACCAACAGTGCAGAAGGATTGGTTTTGTTTTTTCTTTTATCCTTTAAAATATTTAGCTGATATTCTTAAACTTTTAAAGAGAGATTACTAACATCATGATTTTTTTCTCTACAAGTCAATTTTGCTGCATTCTGTAGAAACATTGAGTTTTCAAGGACATCATTTTCTTTTTTTCATTAATTATTTTTATTCATTCATAAACATTTATTAAGTGATGAAATATGCAAAGATTAAAAAAATATCGTGGCTCAATAAATTCACCATACATTTCTCCTGCTAAATACAACATGAGGAAAGTCTTCTGAAAGTGTCTGCAAAGTGTGAGGCAGCCAGGGAAGGACATGATTTTCGGAAGGACTTAATTTTCTGTATTGTCTGTTATTGTATTCTTAATTATTGTTCTATAAATTCATTGTGTTTATGGGATATTTTAAATATTGTAGTAGTGTTGTTCATATTCTTGTTATTAACCTCATATTAATTTTGTGGCTCATTCTATATACAGCTTTGTCAGAACACCCAAAGTTTGTGTGACTTGGGGATCCTAAGCTCTCTTCAAGAACCATAGAGAAGAATGATTTATAAAGAGCATATTTAGCTCCTTTAGCTGATTTATTAAGGTCAGGGTTATCATAAACTTGTTATAAAGTTAACATATGGAAAAAAGAATTACCAGTTTATCTCTGTGGGTTACACATACAATAAACCCATATCTCTATGGGTTACACATGCAATACACATAAATAAATTTATCTCTACGGGTTACACATACAGTTTAATGGATATGTTATGCTGTAAGAACTTTCATGTAAAGCTCATTTTCTTAATTCTTTATTTCTCTACACCATTTCATAGTTTCACAGGGACAGTTTCATAGATACTTTCATTTGATCCTCATAAGAACCCTATGAAACAGGCAAGTAGGCATGCAGTGTTAATCTATTTTACTCATGAGAGAATTAAGGCATATGGAAGTCAATGCTTTACTGAAGTCATCAGGTTAGTTAGTGGAATATCTGGAAGTAGAACCCAAGTCTCTTGCCTTAGTCCTATGCTTATTGCACAAAATCACAATGTTCCAAGTTGATCCTAAACTTAAACACTGAAATGTGGATTCTTTTCTAGTAGTTGGCTACAAATGGAATATGATTTTAATAACATATGCTTATTTCCAGAGAAAGGATTTTACTCCCATTCCATGCCAACGTTATTTTAATGTGTGACATTATATAGCAGGCTGCATACTCTTACATGAAAAAATTTTAGGAAAAAATGCTCGCATGTATCTATTTTTGCAGATCTATTCTAATTTAAGGAATCATGATGATTGAAAACCCACACTTCGGAACAATTTAGAATAAAATTTTTTTGTTACATCTTGACTTTTACCTCCTTTGAAGCCAATGTAATTCTAATGGAAATCGAGGGAAATAGTTTAAATTTCCACCCTGAATTTCATGAATGAAGTCAAAGGACAGGTGTTTGTTGGAATCCTATAATTTCCTTCCTGTCTTAACATACCAGAGAACTCATCACTAGAGCTCCTTCTTAAGCATGAGACCTACTTTAACTATTGTAGTTGTAATAATACCTATTCATTTCTATATTTAGTACTTCAAAGTTTACAAAACCCATTCTCAGATGCTCTTTTTAAACTCCTATATGAAAAATGGGTCCAGGGTTGCATATGTGCTTAGTCACTCAGTCATGTCCAACTCTTTGTGATCCCATGAATTGTAGTCTGCCAAGCTCCTGTTCATGGAATTTTCCAGGCAAGAATACTGGAGTGGGTAATCGTTCCCTTCTCCAGGGGATCTTCCTGACCCAGGAATTGAACCCAGGTCTCCTGCATTACAGGCAGATTCTTCACCATCTGAGCCACTAGGGAAGGCCCCAGATCAAGGGTTATCAGTCCCATTTTACAGATGAGGAAATAGACTCAGGAGTATGAAAGATCTGCCTAAATTCATAATGGGTGGAGTTCTGGCTTAAACCCATGTCCTTTGGTGGAGTTCTGTCCTTAAACCCAAAGCTCACTCTTTGGGACCCTTTGAACCATGTCGTACTTCCTTCAGTGTGGTCAGTAGGAAGATGTCTTTGAGAATTGTAAAGCTAAAGGTTTAAATTGTTCCAGACTACAGTAGCAAAATTAATGAGAACTTTGTGAGACTGAAGAACAGAAGGAAACAATTTTTTTCACAAATGTTATGAAATACCTTAGGATGAAAATATAAAAGATTATGCAGTTCAATGTCAGGACTTAAAAAACAAAAACTCATTTGTCTGCCTGACCCTCTTGTCATTATTTTGATAGGGAATAGGCCATTTTGATTTTTTTAATGTAAATTTTTAGGTATCTATTGCGTTATATCAGCTAATATGTCCACATGCATAAATACATGTACACATATAAGATAGATGCATATGTACACATACTCAAATATGCATGTGCTCATATGTACTTAAACATTTTTTGCCATTCCCAAGCAGTCCAAGAGGATTAGAACTGCTCTAAAACAGTCAGATGCTCGTCTCCCAGGCCATGTCCATAGGCAACATGAGCACAAAGACTGCCCTCCAGGGTTTTAGAAAAAATCTGGCCAGTTCCCTGGACAGGAAAATAAATCAGGCTGTACTCTGCTTTGTACGCATGAGAGTGAAGTGATTTGTGGGGGCATCTTTCTCACTTCTGAATACAGTCTTAGGGCTGCACAGTTATTTCTTTTCTTTTTAACCTTATTGCCATCCTTGTCTAGTTGGGTGCCTTTTTGAAGTGTACACTTGGTAACAGTCTACTTCACAATAATAAATGAAAGAGATGAGGCCCTCCATTCTCGAAGTCTTGGTTACGCCAGCGGATGAAGACTGAGTCAGCAGTATGAAAGTGCTTTTGTCATCATTTTTATGCCATTGGGATAGGTGCCATTGTGTTCTTCTTCTGGTCTTTATGCCCATGAGATCATTGATGTGGCAATCCTGACAACTATTCAGTTGTCCACTCAAATGGCTGAAACAGTCATTCACATGAAGGTCGGTAACAATCTCCTAATTACCAAATGCAGCACCCTATTCTTGATCTCCATCCTCCTGAAAGTCTCTACTTCTTCAGAGAAAGCAGACTGTAACAAAGAAGAGAAAATTTGGGTTTGGGCATGATGGAAAGTGAGAGGGAAAGCAAATCTATACAGAGTCAGCAGTCTGAGCCTAAAACATGACATGATAGAAATTAAGGACTCCACACCATGTCCCAAGGTGGAGAAAGAAGGTGACAAATCAGACATTCTTTGAGAGGAATGTGATTCCCAAAGTGTTGAGTGCCAAAATTGTTAGCAGAAGTTTTCAGTACCTTAAAAAGAGTCCTTCCAAAGCATTAGACTTCATTTGCATGGGAACAAATCTTTTCAAATTCATATTGATTTATGTAGTATTTAATTAAATTATGTATTACAATGACAATATAACTGGACTAAATAGATTTGGCAAAAAACACAGCTGGCTGTTGGTAAGCATGCAGTTCACTGGCAGAAGTATTTGTAGGCAGGTGTCCTAGAGTAGCCTACCAGCCCTGAGTAGTCAGCATGTGTTGCTGCTGCTGCTGCTAAGTCACTTCAGTCGTGTCCGACTCTGTGTGACCCCCCAGATGGAAGCCCACCCGGCTCCCCCGTCCCTGGGATTCTCCAGGCAAGAACACTGGAGTGGGTTGCCATTTCCTTCTCCACAGCATGTGTTACAATACGTCATAGAGATGAAACAGAGAACACGGGCTAATTGGGTGAGCTAGTTAACAGATTGTAGTGATTATCCTGTCAATTCCTTATGGTCTGTCTTGCTCTTGGCCTGTACCTCCTCCTGGAATCCTTTTCTTTTCATCTTCAGTGTCTTGGCATGGGCAATCTTTGGTAGGCAAAAGACGAGCCCCCAATGATGTCAATATCCTAATCTCTGGAGCCTGTGACTATGTTACCTTACATGGCAAAATGGACTTCACAGATGTGATTAAGTTAAAGATCTTGAGATGGAAAAATTAATCCTCAATTAGTTGGGTGAGCTGATGTAATCACAGAGAACCTTTCCTAGTTGTGGTCAAAGGGATATAACAAGAGATGCTGTATTGCTGGCTTTGAAGATGGATAAAGGGTGCCATGAGGGTGGTCTCTAGAAGCTAGAAAGGTGAGGAAATAGATTTTCCCCTACAGCCTCCAGAAAGGAATAGAGTCATGCTCACACCTTGATTTTAGCCCAGGGAGACCCATGTTGTTCTTCTAACCTACAGAACTGTAAGATAATAAATTTACTTTTAAGCCATTAAACGTGATGCTTTATTAGTAGACATAGAAAACTAATACAAAATTTATTCCATTATCCAGACTCATCTTAAATTAAAACTCCTCCATGAAGATTTCCTTAATACCTGTGATTTGGTATGAACTTTACATCTTTTGGACTTTGTGTCCTTTTTATTGTACTTTCCTTAACCTTCTATAACTACAGGCTTTTATCAGGGTGGGAACTCTACTTGTTTTTGTACCATAAATTCAGATAGTCTCTAGGTTTTGTTCTTGGATTAATGTAGACTTGTGCTGTACAGTAGTGTAGTCACTAGCCACATGTAGCTAAGCATAAATTAATTAAAATAAAATAAAAATTTCACTCCATTATTGTCCACATTTCAGGAACTCAACAGCTATATATACTTAACAGCTATTATATTGGGCAACACAGATATAAAAACATTTTCATCATTTCATAAAGCTCCATTCGATACTTGGAACTGTTCTAGACTGTTTCTGTATGTGTGCGTGTGAACTCATTCAGCTCAGTTGTGTCCAGCTCTTTGCAACCCTGTGGGCTATAGCCCACCAGGCTTCTCTGTCCATGGGATTCTTCTGGCAAGAATGCTGGAGTGGGTTTCCATGCCCTCCTCCAGGGGATCTTCCTGACCCAAGGCTCGAAACCACATCTCCTGTGTCTACTGCATTGCAGGCAGACTCTTTCACTGAGCCACAGGGGGAGCCTTGTTTGTATATACTTGAACAATAATATTTCCCTTTTCAGAGGTGTTTTCATTGGCATGCGATTGAGGAAGCTTTTGAAATAATGCATTGCTGTAGGAATTCATCTGTATCAATCAGAGTCCTGGTAGGAAAATCATACCATTCTTTCAAAGAAAGCCATCACGGAGAAGTATGGGTAGAGTTAAGAGAACTAACAAAAATTGTTGAGGTGGCCAGAGGTTAGCAAAGTAGGAAGCTGTTAACATTTTGGACTTAAGGGTTATTGGAGTTGGGGGAAGTGCCACCCAGCATAGCTATGGTCTAGAAGAAATGCCAACCTCTAACAGAAACATGGCCAAAGCTGAGAGGAGCAGGGAAGGAATTTGCAACCTTTCTCTCTTCTCCTGACCTCTATTCTCCAGCCAAACTCAACCTGAGGCCAAAGAAGGAGCCTTGGAGGGACAGTATCCTACTATGCAGAAGAGAGAAAGCAGGTAGTGAATTTGAGGTGGAGAAAGAACTGGAAAGTAGCTAGCACCGTGGTTAAGGGCATTACACCACATTCCTCAACTCATCTAGAGATATTTATTTTAGAGTTAAGTGTTGAAAAAACATATCTACATTTACAGTTCAGCTCAGTTGCTCAGTCGTGTCAGACTCTTTGTGACCCCATGAACCACAGCACGCCAGGCCTCCCTGTCTATCACCAACTCCCAGAGTCCACCCAAACCCATGTCCATTGAGTCAGTGATGCCATCCAACCATTTCATCCTCTGTTGTCCCCTTCTTCTCCTGCCCTCAAGCTTTCCCAGCATCAGGGTCTTTTCCAGTGAGTCAGCTCTTCACATCAGGTGGCCAAAGTATTGGAGTTTCAGCTTTAGCATCAGTCCATCCAGTGAACACCCGGAACTGATCTCCTTTAGGATGGACTGGTTGGATATTCTTGCAGTCCAAGGGACTCTCAAGAGTCTTCTCCAACACCCCAGTTCAAAAGCATCAATTCTTCAGTGCTCAGCTTTCTTTATAGTCCAACTCTCACATCCATACATGACTACTGGAAAAGCCATAGCCTTGACTAGATGGACCTTTGTTGACAAAGTAATGTTTCTGCTTTTGAATATACTATCTAGGTTGGTCATAACTTTCCTTCCAAGGAGTAAGCGTCTTTTAATTTCATGGCTACAGTCACCATCTGCAGTGATTTTGGAGCCAGAAAAATAAAGTCAGTCACTGTTTCCACTGTTTCCCCATCTATTTGCCATGAAGTGATGGGACCAGATGCCATGATGTTCATTTTCTGAATGTTGATCTTTAAGCCAACTTTTTCACTCTCCTCTTTCACTTTCATCAATAGGCTTTTGAGTTCCTCTTCACTTTCTGCCATAAGGGTGATGCCATCTGCATGTCTGAGGTTATTGATATTTTTTCTGGCAATCTTGATTCCAGCTTGTGCTTCCTCCAGCCCAGCATTTCTGATGATGTACTCTGCATATAAGTTAAATAAGCAGGGTGACAATATACAACCTTGACGTACTCCTTTTCCTATTTGGAACCAGTATGAAAAGGCGAAAACATAGGACACTGAAAGATGAACTCACCAGGTCGGTAGGTGCCTAATACACTACTGGATATCAGTGGAGAAATAACTCCAGAAGGAATGAAGAGATGGAGCCAAAGCAAAAACAACACCCAGTTGTGGATGGGACTGGTGATAGAAGTAAGGTTCGATGCTGTAAACAGCAATATTGCATAGGAACCTGGAATGTTAGGTCCATGAATCAAGGCAAATTGGAAGTGGTCAAACAGGAGATGGCAAGAGTGAACGTTGACATTCTAGGAATCAGCAAACTAAGATGGCCTGGAATGGGTGAATTTAACTCAGATGAACATTATATCTGCTACTGTGGGCAGGAATCTCTTAGAAGAAATGGAGTAGCCGTTATAGTCAACAAGAGTCTGAAATGCAGTACTTGGACGCAGTCTCAAAGATGACAGAATGATCTCTGTTTGTTTCCAAGACAAACCATTCAATATCATGGTAATCCAAGTCTATGCCCCAACCAATAATGCTGAAGAAGCTGAAGTTGAACAGTTCTATGAAGACATACAAAACCTTCCAGAACTAACACCCAAAAAAGATGTCCTTTTCATTATAGGGGATTGGAATGCAAAAGTAGGAAGTCAAGAAACACCTGTAGTAACAGGCAAATTTGGCCTTGGAGTACAGAATGAAGTAGGGCAAAGGCTACTAGAGTTCTGCCAAGAGAATGCACTGGGCATAGCAAACACCCTCTTCCAACAACATAAGAGAACACTCTACACATGGACATTGCCAGATGGTCAACACCCAAATCTTATTGATTATATTCTTTGTAGCCAAAGAGGGAGAAACTCTATACAGTCAGCAAAAACAAGACCAGGAGCTGACTGAGGCTCAGATCATGAACTCCTTATTGCCAAATTCAGACTTAAATTGAAGAAAGTGGGGAAAACCACTAGACCATTCAAGTATGATCTAAATCAAATCCCTTATGACTATACAGTGGAAATGAGAAATAGATTTAAGGGACTAGATCTGATAGATAGAGTGCCTGATGAACTATGGACAGAGGTTCTTGACATTGTACTGGAGACAGGAATCAAGACCATCCGAAGAGAAAGAAATGCAAAAAAGCAAAATGGCTGTCTGAGGAGGCCTTACAAATAGCTGAGAAAAGAAGAGAAGCAAAAAGTAAAATAGAAAAGGAAAGATACACCCCTTTGAATGCAGAGTTCCAAAGAATAGCAAGGAGAGATAAGAAAGTCTTCCTTAGTGCTCAGTAAAAAGAAATAGAGGAAAACAATAGAATAGAAAGACTAGAGATCTCTTCAAGAAAATTAGAGATACCAAGGGAACATTTCCTGCAAAGATGGGCTCAATAAAGGACAGAAATGGTATGGATCTAACAGAAGCAGAAGATATTAAGCCGAGGTGGCAAGAATACGCTGAAGAACTGTACAAAAAGGATATTCATGACCCATATAATCACGATGGTGTGATCACTCACCTAGAGCCAGACATCCTGAAATGTGAAGTCAAGTGGGCCTTAGGAAGCATCACTATGAACAAAGTTAGTGGAGGTGATGGAATTCCAGTTGAGCTATTTCAAATCCTGAAAGATGATGCTGTGAAAGTGCTTCACTCGATATGCCAGCAAATTTGGAAAACTCAGCAGTGGCTGCAGGACTGGAAACGGTCAGTTTTCATTCCATTCCCAAAGAAAGGCAATGCCAAAGAATGCTCAAACTACCACACAATTGCACTCATCTCACACACTAGTAAAGTCATGCTCAAAATTCTCCAAGCCAGGGTTTAACAATACGTGAATTGTTAATTTCCAGATGTACAAGGTGGTTTTAGAAAAGTTGAGGAACCAGAGATCAAATTGCCAACATCCGCTGGATCATCGAAAAAGCAAGAGAGTTCCAGAAAAACATTTATTTCTGCTTTATTTACTATGCCAAAGCCTTTGACTGTGTGGATCACAATAAACTGTGGAAAATTCTGAAAGAAATGGGAATATCTGACCACCTGACCTGCCTCTTGAGAAACCTGTATGCAGGTCAGGAAGCAACAGTTAGAACTGGACATAAAACTACAGACTGGTTCCAAATAGGAAAAGGAGTATGTCAAGACTGTATATTGTCACCCTGCTTATTCAACTTATATGCAGAGCTACATTTTAGCATTGAATTATAAGAATAATGCTTCCCTTTGGCGTGGCATTCCAGAAGGTTAAAGTTTATAGTCCATAATGTGGGAAGGCATCGAGATTGCCTATCTGAGCTTGTTTTTCCCTGGTCTATAGCTGTTATTTATATTTTACTTTGTCTTTTATTTTCAATTTATATTTTTCAGCTTTATTGTAAGCGTTTTTCTGTATTTATATTGTGCAGTGAGGCAAAAATACAACAGACAAATAGGTAAATGCCCCCTTTTTAAAGTCTCAGAATTATCTAGCATTGTGTCTTGCCTAAAATTGGCTTGCTAAGTGCAGACAGATTCAACCAGGCAGGTAAGTAATTTGCATGGTAATTTCTATCTCTACCCATAGCTTATGCTGATTATTTTATTCCATGTCTGTTTCTTCTGCCTGAAATGTCTGAATAACTTATGACTTTCTACATCCTCAGAGGGAGAAATAAAAGGAACTTAAACTGAAACTCTGATACTTCAAGTGAAGTTTTAACTATATGAGTCACAAACTCAAAAAAGGAGTTCTTCCATCATGTTCTGACTGTTTTGGTGAGAGTCAGGGACTTTTATGAAAGAATTTTACAGAACTAGGCAAGATGAAATAATACTTGCCTAAATTTATATCATTGTAGGTTAACACTCATAATTTCAACTATTTTCACATTCATTTTTTTGTTTCACAATAAGCTGCCCTGCTTAAGTCATGGATTCTTATGTCTAAAGATGAGAAAAGACAGTAGAAAATAATTCAGGTTTGGAGAAATCCTCTTTGTTACCTGCATTTCAAATTTTTTAAATCTCTTGGCATTAATAATCTTGTCATAAAATATTTTGCTATCTTAAAAACCGTGAAAATAGGACACTTTAAGAATAAAGTAGATATCCATTTACCTTCCTCCCATCTCTTTACTCCTAAATATTCTAAAGATGCATTAAATTACGCTTTCATATTTTTGATGTTAAGAAACAACAAAAATGATCATATTTAGAAACAATAAAAATTATAAAACTCTCCCTTTTAGTAATTTCTCTTTTGGGCAACATATTCTCAGTTCCCCTTTCCCATTTTTTTAATTGGTCATATATTATAAATAGGTTAGCATTTTAGATACTTAACGTTTTATTCTATTTGGCCATAAATTTTCTTTAATAAAAAATTGAGGGAAAATTATATTTGAAATAGTTAACGGCAGGGCACATTCTATAATATTTCAGGTCTGTCTTTTGGGAGCTCATTGAAGGATTATTATGAACTATAATTCAGACTGGTGAGGTGAAATTTTTGTAATACCTTGAATCTAGTGTGTATGTGTGCTCAGTTGCTCCATTGTGTCCGACTCTTTGTGACCCCATGGACTGTAGCCCACCAGGCTTGTCTGTTCATGGGATTTTCCAGGCAAGAATACTGTGGTGGGTTGCCATTTCCTCCTCCAGGGGATCTTCCCCACCCAGGATTGAACCCAAGTCTACTGTGTCTCCTGCACTGACAATGGATTCTTTACTGCTGAGCCATCAGGGAAACCACCTTGAATCTAGACATAAGATAAATATACATCTTTAATTACAAAAATACTTTACTTTGAGAAAAACAGTTATATTTTACAAAATGTACTAGATAAATACTCTTTCTAGATTACAGTTACTTTTGTTTGAAAATACGAAACATTTTATGTATAATTTTATTTGTAATTGTACTTGATAAATTTTGTGTAAAATGTTTTTTATTAAGAATTTAAAACAGAATGATTAAATTCCCTTTTATATATTTTCAATTTTTCTCTAAATGGAATTTCCAGCTGTTGAATTCCAGCTGTTGAAGGAAGAGAGTATTTCTTTGTTTTCCCTTGTTTATAGGAAGACTTAAAAATCGAGCACAGAGAAAATCACCAACATTAGAATACAGCATGGTAAATTCTTAAGTTTGCTGGAAGTAGTGACCTTCATGGTATCAAGCAGAAAGAAAGTGTTCATCTTCAGGAACAGAGTTGTAAAGAGAAGGAGAAAAACGTGCTTGAAGCTCATTGAACTTTATCCAATTAATGTGTTTTTCTGAGCAGATATTTGTGGTAATATCTACTTCTTCAAATACCTTTATCATTTTCACAGACTTCTATAAATTACAGCCTCCCACCCCCATTGTGATGATTTCCAATGGAATTTTTAGCAGAAGATATTTGGATTTGGTTTCCTATGTAGAACTATATGAAATTGCTGATATTTGATCATTTCTTTTGATTTTCAAAAGTGGTTCAAACTAATATTACAAAGTATCTCTTATTAAGATGTGGAAGAAACAGTGGGGTTTTTTTGTGGGAGTTTTACCTACCAGGAGGGATTTAACTGAATATTGTAGAGAAAAATAAAAATGCTAAATATAAGAGCAACTTAGATTCTGGTAGGTAGGACCTAGAAGAAACCTGTGGGAGACAGTGCAGAAGTTCTCAGGGGAAAATGACAGGTCAAGTACTCAAATATTTTCATAGGAATGCACAGAAAATGTGTAACTAATATAGTAACTTTGAAAGACTACATAGTGATTCTGTAAACATCTGTCTAGGTTGGTACCACATTTTTAGGGTCTGAGAATGCTGTTAGGAGATGAAGCTAGTTAAGCAACCTTTTACACCAATGGAGTGTTCTCTCCTGGTTGACCTTGGTACACTAAACACATCTTATTGGGCAACCATATGATTGTTATTTTCAGTCAGTATTTCTTCTTCTGATATAAAAGTAATAATGAAGCACTTGGTATGATATAATGCTGATTGAGGTAGAAATATTTTATATCTGTGGTTCTCTTCTGTATCAGAAAAGTAGGTGAGATTTGCTTTGACTTATTCTTGGTGAACTTAAAAGGATTATGTTCCACAGAGGGGACTCTGCTCAAAGACTGGTTGCCATCTTCTAACTCTTTCCTGGCTGCTAAGTGATTAAATCCTAGCCATAGTATTTGAGCAAAATTTATTCTCCCCTGAGACCACTTAGACTGACTTTTGCTCTTTTAAGCTTTGCAGTATCAAAAAAAATCCAGTAATTACATAAACCAAAGAAGATGTAGTGCTTTTAATCATAAGGATACCTGCTACAGAGTTGAGAAATGCTGTATAAGGTAAAGATAAGCAATGTTTCAGTGGATGCTCAGGAACTTTTGAGAACTTCACTTTTTTTCCCATAGTACCACAGAAGTGGGACTGGCATCCAGAGTGCAGTTAAGGAAAGGGCAGCAGGGATGACACCATGCTTTGCTGATGAAGTGATTAGCAGATCTCTACTTCCTAGAGCCAGAAAAGCCAGCAGATTTCTTTATGTGACTCAGTTTCATAGTTTCTGCAGAGCTGAAGGGTTGTCATTCTGAGTAGCTTGAAATACAATGGCTCCTCTAATTGTCCAAAAGGAGGAGAGGGGAGTAAAGGTAAAAAAAATGTAAAGCCTCTTGGCTTCAGAAAACAGAGAAAGTGGCGGCTCGCCACTGCTAATACAATTCACTGGAGTCACATATGGATGCAAAAAGTAAGAGGTAGTTAAGATTATCCATGAATGAAAGGTTTATGAAATCAGGACACTTTTTTTTTTTTCCCCTGAGACTCCTTCTTCACACAATTATATCTTTGGATTGAGATATATGGTTTTGCTGATTACATAGGTCTATTTACTAGGGAAAAGGGTAGGATGAACTTGTTATGGGCATTCAAAATGCCAAATTGCCACGTTATGTGTGTGTGTGCGTGTGCGTGTGTGTGTGATAGATATGCATGTGCTAGCATTTTGAACATGCCTTCAGAACTCCTGTGTAACTCATGCTAGTTACTGATGATCACATCTTTATTTTCTAGTATTTTCAAATGAAAATATATGCAGTGATCCTTTGTGGGAGGTGATTATCTTTATTCTGTTTCTCTTCTCTTTTTCATTTTAGCCAGTTCATGTGATAAAAGGCTCTATTTCCTGTCTCCTTTTCCTTACAGAAAGGCAGATGCCAATGTTTGCAAGCCTGTATGATCTTGTATCGCCTTGTTCAGTGCCTTCCTCCAAAATAAGATACCTGATGCCTCAACAATATTTCTTCATTAGAGAAATTGAATTAGGGGAAAATAGGGCAAAGAAAAGTTCTGCTGGCTCAACTTGCCTTGCTGCTATTGGAGGGGAAAAGTTGGATTACCCCTATTTAGCTGTGTTGATTTCAGTGGGGATCACCAGTATTTTCCAGGTAGGATCACTTTGTCAGAAATGGTCTATATGCTAAATAAAAATGCACCTCTGTTTTTATAACAACCATATTTAGTTTTCTGAAAGTGATTTAAAAGAACCTTTGGTCCATATTTCTTAATAAGCTATGCTGTGTTTCAAAATATTCACCATTAATCTTACCTATTCAAGATACTGGCTTTTTATCCTTGATTTTGTCCCCAAATGAATGCTTTATTTCTTCCTTTGTACCTACAGAGTTGCATGAGGTGCAGAAAGGATCTAGTATCTCAACAAAAAGAAACCCTTTCTGCAAATAAGGGACATACAAAAAGGCATTTTATTAAACAAACAAAAATGCCATTGCAAAGTTGTGATTCTCGCTGGGAAACTTGTATTTGTTAGGTGCACTCTCTTGAGAATGGCATTAAAGAAGGTTCACACATAAGCCCTACTAGTTCAAGTGGGGTTTAGTTCTTGGCATGATTAGCAAAGGGTTTTCCAGCACATTGATTTTGGGCACTTTCCAGCTACCCCCATCTCCCCCCCGCCATGAGTCTTTAATTTGGTTGCCAGACCTTTCAGCAATTTTATTGTTCTGTGTTTTTTCTCATTGAGTATGTTATTTGGATAAAACTTATAGGCACATTACTCAGTCTGGCAAGAATGGGGGATAATGATCATTTCCTGACATTCACTTTTTAAGGAGGTTTGCTTGTTTCCCTATTTGATCAAGTGCACCGAACTTCTTCCTATGTGTTGTTACATAGTCTAGCATCTAAGAAAGACTTTGTTCTAAAGCATGACATTTCATCCAAACACTCTCTTGGTGTAGCTATGTCCCCTGCCATGGTACCACTCTTGAGATAAAAGCAAACCTCCTACCCTTGTCCTCCTTCACCATTTAAAGCAGCCCCCACCCCTTTTTGGTAGAAACTTCCTCTAAAGCTAAATTTAAAATCCTTATGTATTTTTCTTCTGAATCCAAGTTCATGTAACTGACTATAGATGTAAAAGGCTCATGAGTTAGTGTAGAACCTATACCAAGTATGAATAAAGACTATTTCCTCCCTATAGGGTAGATCCACTGAATATATCACCTTTCAGTGGCTTAACCTTCCCCTCAAACTTCCTCAGCCAATCCTGTCTTGCATCCTGTCTTTTGGCTCAGAAGAAACCATTTTTGCTGCTCTCCAAGTCCAAACATCTACAAGCTTTTCTTTTCATGCCTGGCTAAGTGCTACTTAATCCTCATAGCCTTTCATGAGCCTCTTTGTCCCCCATATATGAAAGAAATCTCTTCTCAAATTTTTCAGTCCTTAATACCTCTCTGATCTGCCTCTGAGTGTTTTATCCCTCTTCTTGTAGTTCTTTTACTGCAGTGTTTTCATTTTAGAAACTAAGATACTCAAACAGGAATTGTGCATGATTCTCTTTGTATCTGCCCTGGTCTCTAGCACAGACCTGATACATAGGAAGTGCTCAGATATGTTGAAGGCTGACAAACAGCAGGTCAGACCTTCCCTCAAAATAATGTTAGGTTTGATTAGTTATTAAGAGGTGGACCAGAATCAGCTGTCTTCCTCGAAGTCCTATGAAGAGGGATTGAGCTTAAATCAGGTGAAGGATTCTGGTGCAAAATTCAAGCTATGGAAGCCCAAGGCCCAGGATCCTTTACTAAAGAGGCTTGGAAATGCCTTTGTTAAAGTTTTTAAGGTGGGCTTTGGAGCTATGGGTGTGGGCAGATGAGGCTGGGGTGAGAAAATGAGAACTATCTTCTGGTTTTATTGTTGTTTCTAGGAAATCAGTCCAACTCAGAGCAGAGATATCCACAAATCAAAAACCATGGCCCAGATAGTCCTACGGGCTCTCAAGGATGAATGGGAAGCTTGGTTCTACTTTGAGAAGATAAAACATCTTCTCTTAAACATTGAATTCTCTCTTAAACATTGAATGAGATGAATAATAGAACAGCAACCCAGTTATGGTATTTCCAGGAGTCTCCACCAGGGTTGTTATGTCCCATCAAACTCATTATCTTTTCCCACACATCTGTCTTTTTGATCGAATTGCTATTTTCTCTAGAAACAAGCTCACATCCCAGGCTTCTTTGAGTCCTCTTCCCGACCACATGCCTCTCAACCAAACATTTCCAGATCTATATCCTGTTTCTTTACCACTTTCTGTAGTAGTGAGGCCCTATATGTCAGATCCTACATCTGGACACTATTTCCCTCCCGTCTATCTCTTCTCCCCTCTCTTCTTGAATGCAGCACTTCTAAGCATTCCCATGCTCAATAACTTTTAGTAGTTCTCCATTGCTTACAAGGTCAATTCTCAACTTATTAAAATGGCATGCAAAAACCATTTGCAATTTGTCCCTTTGCTCTTGTTCTTTCCTTTCAAAATTTTATCCATTCTTCAGGATCCCTTATCTCTACATAGACTGAAATTTAGTTGTTTACATGTTTGCCTTCCACATTAGGTAGTAGCTCTTTGAGGATAGCTCTATGAGTCTAACTCATACTTGTATTCTCAAAGTGGCTGCTGCTGCTGCTGCTGCCACTCAAAGTGGCTAGGACAGCACAAAGAAACACTTCATGAGAGTAGTATGTTTCATTCTCCAGACACTCACACAGTGTCTGGCTCTGACAAACATGTATCTAATTGTGAATGAATGAAAAACAGTATTTGAAGGAAGGTATAATCCATCCTGCTTCCAGTTCCCCTTCAAAGAAGAGGTGATATAGTCAAATAGTTGACTCTTCTGTAGTCTTCTATTGACTTTGGTCTTATCACAATTCTCTGGATCTTAGTTTTTGTTGCTTTCATAAGAAGTTAAGTAATATCTAATGGGGTGTGTGTGTGTGAGAGAGAGAGAGAGATAGAAAGAGAGGGAATGTCAGGGGGAGGGAATTCCATCAGTATTTCCTTGGGGAAAGAGAAATAATCTTCCTCACAGTTAGGCTTCATTTATATAAATTACCACAGGGTGATACCAAGGCCAAGAGACGTTGAAGTTTAGAGTTCAAAGAGGTTCTTTTATCTCCTAAAACTGGAAGAAGCATTGATTTATGTTTGCAGCCTTGACTTGGCTCCACAACCTTGGGACCTAATAATGATAAATCACATCAACAACTAAACTCATCCTCTATAGTTTACAAAGTACCTTTGTTTGCCAACTTCTTTCTTTCTGTTTTTCTTTCTTGTTTCGCTACACATGTTTTCCAAGCCCTTTAAAATCTCGAATTATTTCATTGGAGCTTCATAAACACCTTAGGAAGTAGCTTGGGAAGATATGGCAATGATCATTTTAAATTGCATTTTGGTTTTATAACTAGTCTTTTAATTTTTAAAAATCTTTTTATTATAAAATATTCTAACCAGCCTTGGTTTGTGATCCTAGTTTATTTCTTATTTGTTTCTTACTAGGAGAATGACCTGTGGCACATCACTTAATCTCTCTGAAGCCCCGTCCCTCATCTGTAACATGGAGTTGTCAGCAATACCTGCTACACAGGTTTGTTGTGAGGCTAGCTCCTGGAATTTTTTTTGTTCTTGTTTTACTTCTTAGAGTAAACTCTAAAGCAGAAACTCAGAGTCAAGCCACTTTAAAGAGTTGAATATGTCATTTTCAAGATCCATGCAGGCTTTGTCTTTGGCTATTTTTATGTCAGTACCTGCACCCTAGGTCATCCTCTAAATAAGAAGTTCAGATAGGTCCTTCTCTCTATAGATCATGATTTCTTTGAGGACCTAGAGTATTTCTTTTCTCTCAGATACTGGCCCTTGTCCAAGTCCAGTCTTGCCCTGTTCTTTACCCAAGTATGAATACTAAATAGCACTGATTAAAACTTTTTTTTTAAGAAGAAATGGCTTCTAAAAAATAGGACTGTGTAGAACAAAGATGAAAAATGTTACTACTACAGTCATTATTGAGTTATGACAAAATTCTGTCCTTGATGATTGCTACTCAAACTGTGGCTCTTAGCCCAGTAGCATCAACATTACCAGGGAGTTCGCTGGAAATACAGCATTTCCACCTGTCCTCAGGTCATTTTAACAAATTTCCCAGGGAAATCAACACACACTGAGGTTTGAAAATGCTGCTCTAAAAACAGGCTTTTATCCAACCTGGTTATAAAGTCTTACCTGAAAGACACAATGCTCACCAGATTAGTTCCCATACTGGCTATTATTAACTCACTTGATTCTTGATCTTATCTCATTTTGTTCTGTTTCAGTACCTGCTCATTTCTCTGTATTTCTATTTGCACCATTTTGGCAACCCACTCAAATTTAACTTTAGGGGTACTTGGCCAGTCTGCTTTGCTTCCCACTTAACAATAAGCATTCACCTTTCCTGAACCCCCCATGTTTATCTGTTCTCATGGGTTAGTCTCATTAGGCAATCCCTGAGGACTTCCTTGCTGAGACCTTAGTCAACAGGACCTTTCAAAGGCATCTGTTAAGAATTATTTGTGTGTAGTGCAAATGCAGCCAGGTATACTGCATGAGCCCCAGAGGAAAGGTGCAGATATTAGTGAGATGATTTTTGAAAATGGTGATAACTACTTCAAGAGATGGTGACTGTCCTGAACTGACTAGACTTCCTAAAATGCAGATGCTACATTTTCCATACAGGATTTTTTTAAAAAAAGGACTTACACGATTGACAGTTTTAGACTGAATTTTGGACATTTGATTCTGTTTTACTTAATTCAAGTCTCTGGGAGAGATATATGACTTTTAAAGATTTTATTGGATGGAGATAGAAGCTTTTGAATTTATTCTACATTGAAATTTTTGTGTGCACAGCAGAATACAAAAAGGAAATAAATTCAGTGCAAAGAAATGAGGAGCATAATGACCTTGGGTGTTTTCATCATATTTTTGAACTATTCTTCCTCCCTTTTTGTAAAGCTTCGGAGTGAAATAACACCGTTGTCAAAATGTCTAAGCATTCCAATAATAGGAGATGGAGAAATGGTGACAGAGAGAAAACAGGTGTTTTTAGCTTACTAATACAGCATGCGGGCTTCCCTGGTGGCTCAGAGGTTAAAGCATCTGCCTCCAATGCGGGAGACCCGGGTTCGATCCCTGGGTCGGGAAGATCCCCTGGAGAAGGAAACGGTAACCCACTCCAGTATTCTTGCCTGGAGAATCCCATGGACCGAGAAGCCTGGTAGGCTACAGTCCACGGGGTTGCAAAGAGTCAGACACGACTGAGCGACGGAACGGAACGGAATACAGCATGCAGGCAAAGATTTCCACGTTTACCTGCTCCACAAGAGTAAATACTTTAGATCTATAGTCTTAATAAGAGTAAAAATGACTGTGAATAATACCTACTTTCTGTGAAAGAGAAATTTAACTTTCAGTTTCCACTATTTTAAATGAGATTTCACCTATTTTTAGCCTTCTGTTGGCTACCAATAGGCTGTTATTTGAACACTGGTAGGAAAAATAAACTATTAATGACTGACTATTGTATGGCAACCCACTCCAGTACTCTTACCTGGAAAATTCCATGGACTGAGGAGCCTGGTGGGCTACAGTCCATGGGGTCACAAAGAGTGGGACACGATTGAGTGACTTCACTTCACTTCACTTCATTCTATGTTAACATGTGCTAATGAGCAAAGAAATATTTTCTTCCCTCTACTGTGGAAAACTCAGTATATGAGAAAAAAGGTTTATATTAATGATGGTGTATAGTTCTGTCATTTAATTAGAATTGAAAATGAAAGTGTTAGTCGCTCAGTCATGTACCACTCTTTGTGACCCCATGGACTGTAGTGCGCCACAATCCTCTGCCCATGGAATTCTCCAGGCAAGAATACTGGAGTGAGTTGCCATTCCCTTCTCCAAGAGATCTTTCCAACCTAGAGACTGAACCTGGTCTCCAATATTGCAGGCAAATTCTCTACTGTCTGAGCCACTATGGAAGCCTAAGATCACTTTGTGCGAGTATGCTAAGTCACTCAGTCGTGTCCAATTCTTTACAACCCTATGGACTGTAGCCCATCAGGCTCATCTGTCCATGGGACTTTCCCAGGTGAGAATACTGGAGTGGGTTACTATGCCCTCTTCCAGGGGATTTTCCTGACCCAGGGATCAAACCTGCATCTCTTATGTCTCCTGCATTGGCAGGCATATTCTTTACCACTACACCACCTGGGAAGCCCACATTAGGCAGTATAAAATGACCTGGTGCTCCTATCAAAGCTTACATATTTCTTGTTCCGTTCCTCTAGTGCAATGATCTATAATTATATTAGATAAATATAGTAAGATAATGCAAAGAAAGCAGTGGCACCCCACTCCAGTATTCTTGCCTGAAAAATTCCATGGACGGAGGAGCCTGGTAGGCTGCAGCCCATGGGGTCGCGAAGAGTTGGGCACGACTGAGCAACTTCACTTCCACTTTTCACTTTCATGCATTGGAGAAGGAAATGGCAACCCACTCCAGTATTCTTGCCTGGAGAATCCCAGGGGCAGAGGAGCCTAGTGGGCTGCCGTCTGTGGGGTCTCTCAGAGTCAGACACAACTGAAGCGACTCAGCAGCAGCAGCAGTAAGATAATGATAGAAAAATACTTATAAACTCTACATTGTCATGCAATGATATTCTGTTCTACAAAACTGAATGTGTGATCTGATGAGGAAATTTCAACAAATGCCGTTAACTGACAGTGGCTTAATTCATAAGAGTTGGGTTAGTGTTGCTTTGTGATGGCCTCTTAAAATCTCTTACCCTAGCGAAGTGAGTAGTGTGGAGATTTTGCACCCCAATTAGGTGTTGCTTTTTGTCCTGGGCAGCCTGTCTTGTCATCCCTGAAGTCAGGACTGGCACAATCGCACAGCTCCACACATTAGCCCAGTCTCCTGAACTCACACAATCTGGTGGCATGGCCTGAAAGCCCACCAGTAATGGGGGATGGTTTTCGTGGCCTGAAAGCACACCAGAAAAGGGAGATGGTTTTTGCCCTAGTGAGAGGGCTCGCATTTTCCTGTGAACCCAGACTTTGAATATGCTTTAAAGAAGCCTGTTCATATTTTTTTAAAAAATCTTGATCCATTTGACTTCTAGAGCTGTCTAGGGTATACAAGTAAACTACAGGTCAGAACTGTGCTGTCCAGTATGGTATAACCTCTAGCCACAGGTGGCAGTTGAGGACTTAACATGTGGTCAGTCCCAGCTGAGACGTGCTGTTAGTGAAAAATGCGCACTGGATTTCAAAGACTTAGGAAAAAGAAGGATGCAAATATTTCACTGACAGTTTTTTAATGTTTTATGTTGATTTTAAAGTTGAAATGATATTTCGATTATATTAATTGGTCATAACTGATTCAGGCTACTATAATAAAATGCCACAAACTGGGTAGCTTATAAACAGCAAGACTTTATTTTTCACAGTTCTGGAGGTTGGAAAGTCCAAGATCAAAGTGCCAGCAGATTCAGTGTCTGGAGAGAATTCACTTCCTGGTTCATAGACATGTAATTTTCACAGTAACTTCGCATGGCAGAAGGGGCAAGGCAGCTCTCTGGGGTCTCTTTTATGAAGGCACTAATCCCATTCATGAGAGCTCTGCCCTCATAGACCTAATTACCTCTCAAAGGCCCTGTCTCCTAATACCAATACATTGGGTATTAGGTTTCAATATATGAAATTTGAGAGGGCATGGTCTTTCAAACTTTTTCATTATTATTATATTTATTATGGCATCATAATAATAAATGTAACTGTGATCAGTTATCTTTGGTGTTACTGCTATGACTCACTGAAGGCTCAGATGGTGGTTGGCATTTTTTAGCAATAAAGTATTTTTAAATTAGGTATGTACTTGTTTCTTCAGACATAATGCTATTGAATACTCAAGAAACTACAGTATAGTGTGAACATAACTTTCATATGCACCAAAAATTTTGTGGGACTTGATTTACTCCTGCTGCTAAGTCACATCAGTCATGTCCGACTCTGTGCGACCCCATAGATGGCAGCCCACCAGGCTCCTCCGTCCCTGGGATTCTCCAGGCAAGAATACTGTAGTGGGTTGCCATTTCCTTCTCCAGTGTATGAAAGTGAAAAGTAAAAGTGAAGTCGCTCAGTCGTGCCCGACTCCTCGTGACCCCATGGACTGTAGCCCACCAGGCTCCTCCGCCCATGGGGTTTCCCAGGCAAGAGTACTGGAGCGGGGTGCCATTGCCTTCTCCTGATTTACTGCTACATTCACTTTATTGTGGTGGTCTGGACCCAAGCCCACATTATCTCTGAGGTACACCTGTATTGCTCCTGACTTGTTTTATTATCAAAGATGATTTCATCAGTGTATTTATTGGCTTCCTACTGCTGGTCTTTTCCGTGGTCATGTATGGATGTGAGAGTTGGACTGTGAAGGAAGCTGATCGCCGAAGAATTGATGCTTTTGAACTGTGGTGTTGGAGAAGACTCTTGAGAGTCCCTTGGACTGCAAGGAGATCCAACCAGTCCATTCTAAAGGAGATCAGTCCTGGGTGTTCATTGGAAGGACTGATGCTAAAGCTGAAACTGCAATACTTTGGCCACCTCATGCGACGAGTTGACTCACTGGAAAAGACTCTGATGCTGGGAAAGGTTGGGGGCGGGAAGAGAAGGGGACGACTGAGAATGAGATGGCTGGATGGTATCACCGACTCTGTGGACATGAGTTTGAGTGAACTCCGGGAGTTGGTGATGGACAGGGAGGCCTGGCGTGCTGTGATTCATGGGGTCGCGGAGAGTCGGACACGACTGAGCGACTGAACTGAACTGCTGCTGTAACAACTTACCACAAAGTTGATGCCTTAATACAACACACATTTATTTTGTTACAATTCTAGAGGTCATGCATCTGAAAATCAGCTACACTGGACTGAAATCAAGGCTCTTGGGAGAAACCCATTTCCTTGCCTTTTCCTACTTGCTAGTGGCAGCCAGTTGGCTCATGGCCCCTTCAGAGCCAGCAGTATAGCAGCTTGCTTCACTTGTCACATTGACCTCATTTTCTGTGTCTTCCTCTCTACTTTCCTCTTAAAAGGACATTTGTGATTGTACACAGAGCCCATTTGGATAAACCAGGATAATCTCCCTATTTTAGTATCCTTAACCACATCTGCAAAGTCCCTTTTGCAGTATAAGGTAACATTAACAGGTTCCAGGAGTTAGGACATAGATATCTTTGGGTACCATTATTCAACCTACCACCATGAAAAAAACAGAAGATCAAATTTTAACTTTATATAATGATATCACGTGCCACCTAGTTTTGTTGTAAACGTTGGCTGTGGATTTTGGTTTGCTGTCTAGTTTCTCTAGTTTCTGACAGATCTTCTGACTGTCTACTTCATCTCCCCAGAATCCTCCCTTTCTTTCTAATTTACATGTTTGAAGCTTGTTTACATTACTGCTGAGTTCAAAGACCGGCTCTTGGGTTTATTTACCAATTCTGAGTACTGAGTATTCAGTCTTTTTATTATTTTACCTTTGTTAGACTTCTTTATATTTATTCAATCCTTTTATTTTTAAAATATAAAATTATACTATTTTTATACTATTATACTATTTTTTCTAGAGTTTAATTCACAGATTAGTTCGTTTTTCCCCATCTTGTTACATATTGAAATATTTAAGACTGTGGATTCTTTTCACTGAGACCTATTTGGACATTTCATATAAATTTTTATATATAGTTTTCTCATCGTCACCAAAAATTATCTACACTTGTGATTTCCTTTTTAACAGTTGTTTAGTAGGGTAATTTTTTAATTTCTAAGGGACTGGTACTTTCTTGAAATGTTTGTTATTAATTTTTAATTTTGTTAAATTATATTCAGAGATATAGCTTGTGAAACTTTGGTTCTAGAACTTTGAAATTTTCTCTATATCCTAATATTAGATAAATTGTCGTAAATAGGTCATAGGTCTTAGAAAAGAAAATATATTTTCTGTTTGTGCAATATTGTTCACTTTATAAAACTGTATATTAAATCAATTTTACTAAATAGATTAATCAGCACCTTTATATCCTGTATTTTCATTTATCTGTCAAAGACAGATGTGTTAGCATTTCTGAATATAACATTCCTGTCATTTTTCTCATTGTATTCTAACAATTTTTGCTTTACATTTGCTAATACAGTGTTATTTCACATATAAATATTCAAGACAATTATATTTTAATTTATCATTTTTAAGCATTAACGTGATATTCCTTTACCTTTTCCTTATACTTTTATGCTGATTTGTATTAAGATGTATTTGGTAAACAACAAATAGTTAGGTTTTGTTTGACCCAATCTGAGGATCTTTGAATAGGGCATTAGAAGTCATTTACATGTTCTTGCTGAAACAGATATGTATATATTTTATCATTTTGTTTCATTAACTTTCTTTTTTCTACTTTTTCTTACCTTTTAGGGCATCATTTTCTATTTACAATATATTATTTCTTTCCTCTTAGCTTCTCCATTGTTAGGGAAATATTTATTTATTTTAAACTCGATGCGTAATTAAAGAGTGTTTTCTAGCTTGTTTTGTCTAAGTTTTAGAGAAGAAGTTAAACAGTGTCTTTTGACTTTTTCCTCCTGGAGTCAAGGAACTTCACTCCTTAACTCACCTTTTATTCCTGCCTTCCGTTTTCCAGTCTTATTACTGATTCAGATTTTGATCCAGATTTTAACTATAAGATACTTATACTACATAGTTCTCTTAAATAATGATAAATATTTATTAATTTAAAAATGTTGATATCAGTAATTTTGAAAATGTTCAGACCTGGCACAAAGGACTGGATAAACATCCAGGAAGAAGATTCTAAACTTTTTAATTTAGTAGGTGATAGAGATAAGTAAGTAGGTGATCATAATATATCAATTAGTGGCCTAAGTTCTGTGATTGGGATGATATGAAGGTGTTGTAGGGGGACCCTGGAGTGACCCTAACATGTTTCATGGAACAAATAAGGTACTCAATACTCGTAACCTTCAATTAGAAGAAGAAATGACTTCCTACATTTTTTTGTTTCCTTTACCTAATGGGGACGTTCTCCAGATTTCTTCTGACTTCTTTTTTCTCAAGTAAATCTACAGGAATAGAGGAAGGACTCAGAACATCTTTGAGGCACAACTATTTGAGAGGCATTATGCCAAGTGCTTTACATTAGTCATATCTTTTGAAGCCCATAACAACCCTGTGTGAAAGATGCCTTTTTTCTCCACTTCACAGATGAAGTAACTGAGGCTCAGAAAGGTTAGGTAATTTGCTTTATTGCATGACTTGAAAGTGATTCTGATCCAAACCTGTCTGGCCTCAGAGCCCTTTCCACCATAAGATGCTAAGACTGAGTATTTGAGTCTTGATGGGGTTTGTATTTTTGGAGGTAGGGTCCAGGAGTTTGCTACATCAGTTATGGTACAGGAGGCACTTCTTGTTTTCGTGGGAGGTGTGTGTGTGTGTGTTAGAGGGGACGGTAACAAGATTCTTCTTGCTTCCTGGTACCTGAAACTCACTGAATTTGTTATGAGGAATATAAATTGTTACTTTTGTTTTTTTTTTTTAGAAAACTGGGACTTTCCCATCATGGTAAGAATTGGTGGAAGTTTCATTTCTTTCTTCATCACTTTTTAGGCTACCAACATTGGTTTTGAGTCCCTGCTTGTTTGGAATAATTTTCTTATTTGTTTCATACTCAGCTATGTCCTTGATTATAATTTCCCTTAGAAGCCAACTATAGAGAAAGGTATTTCTTTAAGACCCTTCACCGTACCTCCTGGACATGATGAGGGGAGACCATCAGTGGTATGCACCATCCTCCACCTCCAGTAGAAAGGGAAACGGGACCACAACAGAAACCTTCTCTTCTGGCTGCACAGAGAGTTAGCTGATTTCCATGCCCTTCCCCCACCAAAAATTTCCCCAAGTGTTGCCACAGAAAACTGCCCTGTTGGTTCAGTTCCTATTCTTACAGAAGGGCTGGTTTTAACCCTGACTGGTGGCTGTCCTTTCTTTGT
Organism: Moschus berezovskii; assembly: GCF_049115385.1. Classification (NCBI taxonomy): domain Eukaryota; kingdom Metazoa; phylum Chordata; class Mammalia; order Artiodactyla; family Moschidae; genus Moschus; species Moschus berezovskii. Next base: position 72,037,808 of record NC_142466.1, on the reverse strand, counting down.
TGTTATTCCTGTTAACCTGATGGCTTGCTAGGAATTAATTCTAGTGAGTCCAGCAGCAGTCTCACCTTCCCTCCTCTGGTAAACATGGCCCTGGGTGTTTAAGCATTGCATTTCAGTCTCTTTCTTTCTCCACTGGAGACCAGTACCTTTGCAATGAGTTGATAGGCAGCTCAGCTGTCGTAGGAGGAACCTGGGCATCCTGCTCTTTTAGATCCTTCATCAATAAGACTTTCTGGAAGAAATGACCTTTGAACTCAGATCATATCTGAAGGGTGAACTGAAGAAGCAAAAGGGCTTGGAGTGGGGTGGGTGACACAGGGAGGCAGGTAGGAGCAGAGCAGAGTGTGTCAGAGCAAGGCCATACGTGCCCCATAGGAGTTTTGTAGAGATTCATGAGAAATATATGACAGCCTTGTCAGTGGCCAGGTTCCCAGCTAGATATCTACCACGACTATTGCTCCTGTGCCTGACATGTGTTTCTAGAGAAACTTGATATTGTTTTGAAATTTTTACCTCTAGAATTTTTTAAATGAAAAGATCCTCTTTGGGAAGGGATCATTTGTTCACTCATGCATTCATGGAGAGTGCCTGGGATGCCAAGAAAGGAGGGCCAGTCCTTCCAGGAAGGCAGCAGCTCTTAAGGATATAACACATTGTGCTCTACTATCATAGTTGGGCAATGTCTTGTCTCCATACATGGGGGTAAATGTTGTCTTGGTACATCAGTTTATTGTATACAAGTATCTTTCAAGTCCATTTTCTCACTTGAATGATTATACTGGTCATTTTATAGAAAATGAAGCAGATATTGAGATGTTAAACAATGTGCTTAGGATGCATAGCAAGAAAATGACAGAGATGGAACTGAAATGCTGGACTCCTGACTGCCAATCTTTTTGACCACTGGAAAGACAAAATCTTTTGATTTGGGGATTTTCACTGCCCCCTATGTGTCATTCTATTGTTCCTGCTTCCCATATTCCAGGCACCATACTTGGCTTTGAGGACACTGCCAATCTTCAATAAGGTGGTCAGGCTTAATGAGGGTTGACACACTCTGTGCCTTGAGAAAGGCATTCAAATTGCTGGAAAGGTGTTGTGATGTGATGGGAGCAGTATGTAGCAAGAAGAGAGACTGACAGTGGATGATGGGCAGGGCTGAGCCCTTTTCCTTGGCTCTCTTAATTACTAGGGCTGAAGCAGCATTGCCAGGTCTACCTGTGAGCCCCAGCCCTTCCTTAAATCCACTCTCCCCTCTTACCCACCCATTGGACTGGACGGAGGCTACAGAGTCTGCTCACAGCTACTCTGAGCTCAGCAGTGGCAGCCTGCTCTGGTCCCCTCTGACTGACTTATCTGTTTCCAAACTAGTAGAATATACTGTCCTTAAAGGGCATCTAGAACTTCAAGATCTGGCTTTAAGCAAGGTAGTTAACCATTCTAGGCCTCTGTTTCTTCATCTGAAAGGTGGAGGATTATTAGTGCCACCTCATGGGACTAAAGGAGATAAGACATATAAAAGGCTTAGCTCAGAGGCTGGCATATAGATGGCTCTATTAACTGAAGATAGAGCATTAATGAGTGGCCCCAAGAATCGCCTGGGGAAAGCTTAAGATGCAGGTTCCCCAGGCCCACTGTTAGTGATTTTGACCTAGTTATACTAACAGTTAACAATTTTCAGTGACTTGTGTCACAGGAAGGTCCCATTCTAAATACTTTGCATGAGTTATCTCATTTCCTTTTCACAACAACCATATGAAGTAGGTACTCTTACGATGTTCATTTTACATGCCAGGAAACTCAAACTAAAACCGATGAGGCAATTTGCCTGAGTTCACATCACTAGTAAGTGTGTGGAATCAGGATTTGAAACCATTAGTCTGACTTAGGGCCTGGGTCCTGCCCTCTACCTTTGTACTAACAAGGACTGATTCTAGGGCTGGGAGATCTATATTGGTCACCACACCCTTTTTATTCAGAAACATGATCTGTGGATAATGCTTTAAGAAATACTGTGAAGGCTGTTAATCTGTCTCCCTCAGACTCAGCCTCTAGCATCCCCAGTGCGCTCAGGGAGCTGGCATCCCATGACCCACCTCTATTACTGCCTCTCGCTTAACAAGCATTTGTGCCCACCAGTGCTTGACAAGGGTTCATGTAGAGGCTTCTGGGAGCTGGAGCTGAAACTCCATTTGTTTGTGGCCAGAGCCTGCAGGTGTCTTTTCTTTCTACACCTTTTCCTGTGTCTTCACTTCATTTAGTGCTATTATCTTGGGGGTTCCCTGCTTATCACTTCCTGTCCTGCTATTTCCCTTGGAGTAGGGCATCTATTTCTGCTTCATTGACTATGCCAAAGCCTTTGACTGTGTGGATCACAATAAACTGTGGAACATTCTGAAAGAGATGGGAATACCAGACCACCTGACATGCCTCTTGAGAAACCGTATGCAGGTCAGGAAGCAACAATTCGAACTGGACATGGAACAACCGACTGGTTCCAAATAGGAAAAAGAGTACGTCATGGTTGTATATTGTCACCCTGCTAATTTAACTTATATCCAGAGTACATCATGAGGAATGCTGGGCTGGAAGAAGCACAAGCTGGAATCAAGATCGCTGGGAGAAATATCAATAACCTCAGATATGCAAATGACACCACCCTTATGGCAGAAAGTGAAGAGGAACTCAAAGGCCTCTTGATGAAAGTGAAAGAGGAGAGTGAAAATGTAGGCTTGAAGCTCAACGTTCAGAAAACGTAGATCATGGCATCTGGTCCCATCACTTCATGGGAAATAGATGGAAAAACAGTGGAAACAGTGTCAGACTTTATTTCTTTGGGCTCCAAAATCACTGCAGATGCTGATTGCAGCCATGAAATTACAAGACGCTTACTCCTTGGAAGGAAAGTTATGACCGACCTAGATAGCATATTAAAAAGCAGAGACATTACTTTGCCAACAAAGGTCCGTCTAGTCAAGGCTATGGTTTTTCCCGTGGTCATGTATGGATGTGAGAGTTGGACTGTGAAGAAAGCTGATCGCCAAAGAATGGATGCTTTTGAACTGTGGTGCTGGAGAAGACTCTTGAGAGTCCCTTGGACTGCAAGGACATCCACCCAGTCCATTCTAAAGGAGATCAGTCCTGGGTGTTCATTGGAAGGACTGATGCTAAAGCTGAAACTGCAATACTTTGGCCACCTCATGCGACGAGTTGACTCACTGGAAAAGAGTCTGATGCTGGGAGGGATTGGGGGCAGGAGGAGACGGGGACAACAGAGAATGAGATGGCTGGATGGCATCACCGACTCTGTGGACATGAGTTTGAGTGAACTCTGGGAATTGGTGATGGACAGGGAGGCCTGGTGTGCTGTGATTCATGGGGTCGCGGAGAGTCGGACACGACTGAGCGACTGAACTGACTGAACTGAACTGACTGAGCGTCCTCCCTATTTACCTATCCCATTTACCTGATACACCTGAGTGCAGAGAGCAGGAAGGCGGGAGGGTGGAGGGTTCCCTAAGGTCTGTGTTGGATTCTCTTTCCATAGTGAGGATGGTTACCAAAGCATTATTTGTGGATTCAGTTTCCTTAGACATTTGAAACATTTGGTTTCTTTGGTAACTTGGGATACCCTTTTCCCTTGGGGCATGGTACACTTACCTGGCTCTGGGAGGGAATGGAAGAGAGCTACAGGGGTTCTGCTAAGCCCCTCAGAAACCTCAATTTAGACTCAACAACTGATAGAACCCTTCTGTCTGATCACATCTGTTCTCCATTTAAAGTCTATTGATGGCTTCCAATTGTCTTGAGTCAGAGTCCAAAAATTGTAATCAGGCCCTACCTAGATCTCCAGGCTCTGTTTGTCCATTCTCTGCTTATTCAGAGTCTTCTGACACATTGACCCTTCTAGTCTTTGGATGTGCTCGCCTCCTTACCCCAGCATCTTGTGTATTGTTTCCTCAGCTTGTACTCCCCTCCCCCCATGGCCAGCTTTCTTCTACTTTAGCCCTTAATGAAAATGTCACTCAGGATGGCCTTTCTTGACCCGCCAGGATAAGTGAGCCCCCCGCCCCCTGTCATGACCTGCCCTATTTTTGTCACTTGGCACTTATTGTTATTTGGATACTTATTTGTTTGACATCTGACTTCCCCTTTAGATGGTCGTTTCTATGCAGGCATAGCCTTTGTTTGCCTTGCACAATGCTGGGTTCCTAGTGTTCAGCATGATGCCTTGAACATACAGTGGATATTCGAAGAATAGTGCCAAATAAATGAGTCACAGCGGGTTGGGTGCCTGGAGCATCTTCAGAACTGCTGGGTGGGTCTGGGGGCAGCTGGGAGGCACATGATATTGCGGTCCTGCCAAAAGGCTTTCTTCCAGGGATCTGCAGTGAGTTCCTCAAAAAGAGCTGGGCAGAACCACAGCAGCCAGAGTAGGGGAAAACCTGGGAGCTAGGAAGCCAGGCCTTTTCCAAGAATGTTTTTTTGTTAAGTTAGTTTCAGAACAACAAAGGTTATCCCAAGAAAGAGAAACTGATTTCTCAGCAGAAGTAGGTATACTCCTCAGATTTCTTATACCCTGATGATCAGAGCTGGAAGGAAACTTAGACATGTCTAATTTTCACAGAGATTGAGCCTGAAACTCAGAGAGGGAAAAACACCTCATTCAAGAGAGACCACAACCAGATCTCTTGGCTTTCAGACCAATTCTTATTTCATTACAACATACTGCCCTTTGATTTGGGACCACTGTTGGAGGTGAAAAGAAATCATTAGAAAATGAATGTTTCCTGAAATATCACCTGCAATTTATTGCACTCAGAATTTCACACTGATAAATAACCTCTTTCTCATTAACATGCAGGCTCCCTACAATTAGCACTCTCATTTGCACTATGTAAACAGCTTCTAACTGTGCCTTTTACCTCTTTGCTCAAACAAAGATTTCTGTTAGCAAAGAAACAAGAAGGAAATTAGTAGCAGGTGAGAGCTTATTTTTAATTATATTGAGATTGACTGTTGTTCTCCAAATCTTCTCTAATTCCCCCAAGATATTTATTTGCAGACCAAATAATCTATTTCAATCTATTAAAGCAGCAGCCATTTCTGATCTTTATTTACTAAATGAAAACACAAATGGCAGCAGTGGATTTCTGGCTTGGTTCCAAGAGAGGCTGCTTTGGGGGATGGTGCTGCATGAAGCTTTGATCTGAGAAGCGTAGCAATCACAGTGAAGTACTAAGTGCAGAGATGTTGAAGAGCACCAATTTGGGCATGGGATGGGCTTCAAGTCCCAAAGTCAAGGCTTTCTCAGTGGTAACTCTCAAAGTCTATGAACTGAAGTCAAGTTTAGGTTCTTTAGCAGAAGAATTTTAGGCTTGTCTCTAAGAATGAGAAACTTTGTGTCTGCCAGTGATGAAGGTACTGGCTTGTAGCATCTTATGGTCAGAACATTTAAAAGAATATCTATTGCAGCTTCTCACTAAGGGCAAGAATTGCTTTTGAAATATCTGGCAATTGATGTTGCAGAAGCTCAGCATTTCACTTGCTAATGTACTCTGCTCTGAAATTTGTCTTCCCCTAATTGACATCTTGTCTCCAGCAGCTTTCACACATTGGGGAATCCACACTGAAAGAAATGAACTTCTCTTTTACCTGACACTTCTGTCACCACATACATCTGACGACTAGGGCCTGTCCTGTGAACCTGCTCCAGTCTATGTTTACCAAGTTCCCTTAGCTATTTTTAATGGGACATTATTTCCAGGCCTCTTATACTTTGGTTGGTTTCCTTCAGACATGCTATAGGTGGTGAAGGCCTCCTACAGTGAGCTGTCAGGGATTGAAAAAGTACTCCAGGCTTTATCTGATCAGTTGTAAGCATTGTCTGTCAATGGAAACCTGAACCCCTGACAGTCAAAGGCCATCCTCCTCACTGGAACCTCATGCTGTACACTGTTCTCTTGCAAGTTTTCATGTTTGGGGAGCACATTAGAATACCCTAGATTTTTTTTTTATAGCCAACCATTCCTTCCTAGAAATGGGAAACCTCGTTTGATGAGTCAGTTATCACATTTGAGTATATTTTATTTAGTATTTCTGAGCTATTCCCATTAGTTGTTAAATAACTTACATTAATAAAACATTTCATTTTACAGAGAACTTTCACAATAACCCCAGGAGACAAGCAAAGTCAAGGTGGTTACCCCCATTTCATAAATGAGGAAACTAGACCCACAGAGGTAATGACTTGTGAAATGCCCTAAAGAGTTGAGAGTCCAACCTAAGTCCTCTGACTGTAGATTCACACCAGTTGTCACTACATCACAGCTTGTTCTCTTTAGCAGATAATTGGGGTGAAAGGGAACAAGTGAGCTCATAAAGCAACTGAACATGGCCCTCCTGGTTCCTACACTCTGTTGAGTTTAGCCATCCTTCTGGGCCCTTTATCCTCTGTCATTTGTCCAGTGAGTAAGTTGATGGGGGCCCCATCACTGGTACAAAGTTGTAAAATGTAAGATCTACCCACATTTATAGAGAAGGTGAATAGAGAATAGAGAGGGTGACTTTCTGAAATTTATGGTAAGTTTGAACCTCATGCAACGAGTTGACTCACTGGAAAAGACTCTAATGCTGGGAAAGGTTGGGGTCAGGAGGAGAAGGGGACGACCGAGAATGAGATGGCTGGATGGCATCGCCGACTCTGTGGACATGGGTTTGAGTGAACTCCGGGAGTTGGTGATGGACAGGGAGGCCTGACGTGCTGTGATTCATGGGGTCGCGGAGAGTCGGACATGACTGAGCGACTGAACTGAACTGAAGTGAACTGAATTGAAATTATTTATATCTCACTAATTTGTAATTTATGCTTTGACTGTTTCTATGTGACTTAATTCCAAGTTACATTTGAAAAGAATACTTCAAGAACCTAATAATAGAAAGGGAAACAATTGTACCTAGAAATCTAAACCAGGAAGAGTTACTATCAGTTTTCAGTTTCCTGGTGTCCAAGGCAAGAGTGGAAACTCAGTGGGTTACCAAAATCTCCTTTTCTTGTAAAAGGAAACAAACAATTAGAGAGAAGTGACACCTACACCAACTGGAATCTCTCTTTCATCGTTATATAAACAATACTGAACAGCAGAATGATCCATGATTTCAGTCACAGTTTACAAACTGTTGGAGATTCCATTTAGGGGGGTTCTGGGGTGTGTTTTGAGAATCCACGCTTTGAAACTGCTCCCAGATGCTTCTGGTAATCAACCAAGTTAGAGAACTACTTAGGGGTGGCTTACCAGAAATGCATATTTCTGGTGCTGCCCCAGAGACCCATGCTCTTACCTTTCTGCTAGGCTTTTGATGAGAACAGTAGCTTGCAGAGCTAACAATTTAGGGTCTTTAGTGGGGTCTAGATGGAGAAGGCAATGGCATCCCACTCCAGTACTCTTGCCTGGAAAATCCCATAGACGGAGGAGCCTGGTAGGCTGCAGTCCATGGGGTCGCTAAGAGTCAGACACAACTGAGCGACTTCACTTTCACTTTTCACTTTCATGCATTGGAGAAGGAAATGGCAACCCACTCCAGTGTTCTTTCCTGGAGAATCCCAGGGACGGGGGAGCCTGGTGGGCTGCTGTCTCTGGGGTCACACAAAGTCGGACACGACTGAAGCAACTTAGCAGCAGCAGCAGCAGTGGGGTCTAGAAGGCAGGGTGTTCTTTATAGCAGCAAGGAAGCAGCACCAATGACCTTTTCATCTGATAGTTGAGATTTTCGATTTATAACCTCACCAAGACAGAGGATCATTCCTCCTTTTCATGGACCAGTCAGGATTACCTACAAGCATGGCCTAGACTGCTCTTAGATAACAGTTTTGTTCTGATCAGTTGCTCAAGGCTTTTACAGCTGAAAGGTTTTCTATGACAAGGCACAAGAGAAGCACTTTCATCAAGTGCTGATCAAAATCAAGATGATTTTGGAAGAGGGTCTTGTCAGTCATCTGGCTGTTGACAGAAGAAGCTTGTCATGGCTCCTATGGAGTGTTTGATACTGTGTAATACTGTAGTTATACACTCCCTCTGTACAGCTCAACACAGCTCTGCATAACTCAATAAATTCACCTGTTAGAGTTATTTAATATTGTGCATCTGAATGATGAAGAATGTCTGCACATTAGAATTAATGTCAGTCTTGGACATGATAAATATGATTCTGGTGGCTCCTCTGAGAAGTTTCACTAGGGTACTGTTTTATTGTCTGCTGTCTCAAGGGCTTAAATCTCTTTTTCTGCCTTCAGTTCATAGGATAAAAACATGTGAAATCACTGGGATTTATATAGGCAGATTTGGCAGCTCTTTCATTTTTTCACTTGGACTGTCAGATATAAATCAATGTTACAGCACTCTTTCCAAGAATGTGTTAGAATGTGCATGTGTTTGGGGAGCAAACATGGTATTTCTATTATAATTTTGTTTGTTAGGTGTGATCTGAATTGTTTGGCTTTGTTTTGTAACATTCACAATTTGTGGTTATTTAATTGGTTCTCCTCTGTTTATCCCTATCCAGTGACTGTTGAGTTCTTTTTTTGTATTCCTCTATGCCTTCACTCCTGCCCAGAAGGCCCACCCTTCCTGCCCATACATTAAGACTTAACTCCAGTCCTACTTTCTTGATAAATGCTTTTCTGAGTGGTTGACAAAGGGACATTCCCATATATCTTTGTGATAAACCTGCATGTCTGTATATGGGAATGTCCCTTTGTCAATCATTCAGTCACCCAGGCTTCCATTCCTTCAGTACTCAGTTACCATCCAGTTTCAACAAACAATTCAAGAGAACTGCCAAGGTGTGGTATGTGTTCATGAATATATGACTTAGTTCAGGTTGCTAGGGAAAAAAAATACCACGCACTACATAGTTTAAACAACAGAAATGTATTTCTCACAGTTCTTAAGTCTGAGAAGTCCAAGATCAAGGTCCTGGCTGATTTGGTTCTTCATGAGGGTCTGCTTTCTGGCTGTCTTTTTATTGTATCCACACATGTTGGAAAGCGAGAGAGAATGCAAGCCCTCTTGTGTCTCTTTTTATACTAGTACCAGCCCCATAATGAGGTCTCTATTCTCATGACCCTAATTACCTCCCAAAGGTCTCATCTCCGAATACCATTACACTGGGGGCTAGAATTTCAATATATGAATTTTGAGGAAACACAAACATTCAATCCATAACAAGATGTTTAGCAAGATGATTGAATGTTTTACTTCCTTACCAATACAGTTTGGAAGCTGTCTATTTTCAAAATCAGTTGAAGAGCAACAGGGACCATTTGATTATGAGTTCCACAATGGCAAGAACCATGCATGCTCTATTTGTCACAGCATCTCCAGTGTACATCTTCAACAACTTATACAACAGTTGCTGAATTAATTTGTTGAATGGGTGTGTTATATTTCTGTCTGCCTTATGAGGATTTAAGGCCATTGACGATAGTGACAAGGATGAATAGAGAGCTCAAAACCATGACCTATGAAATACTGTTAAAAGTTTTCTTGGGCTTTAGATATCTGAAGGCTACCATGGGGAGGAGGAGTTAGATGGATTCCATGATGCTCAAGAAGCCGTATTGAGAATGGGGAAGATGCAGGGAGATAAATTTGGGCTCAGTAAAAGGAATTATCTGCAACTGATTCTGTTTAGAGATGGTCTCACTGTCTCAGAGCACCATGAGTTCCCTGTTCCTAGAAGTATTTAAGCTAAGTCTACTGACCAATCACTAGGGATGCTGGGGAAGAAATATTTTTTTAAGTAATAATATGAAAGACTGAAGTACTCAACTGTGTCTTCAGTTTCTATGCCAAAGGCTTAAGAAATGATGATGACAAGAGTCGGGGTAGACCTTTCCCCTTTTTGAACCTCTGTTTCCTTCCTTTCAAAATAGAGAAGGCTGGGCCATGGACCCTCGAGGTTTACCGTGGGCTCTCTGTTCTGTGCTAATGTTAACAATCCAGATAATTTTGCCATTCAGTTTTGAGGTCGTATTGCTAAGAGCACACACAGGTTTTATGTCAGGTTCTTGGAGTACCTTAATTCTCATCCTGTGGGAGAAGAGAGGGAGAAAGTTCAGTGTTTTCACGACCTCACACACCATGTATCAAAGGCCTTGGCAATTTTCTTGGCTGTGTGCCAATCTTCTTTGTGGTTTTCACCTCCCAGCCTTGTCTGTGTGCACCAGGGCCTCTGTGAAGCCCCAAGAGACATCATTGCCCAACACGAGGGAGCTAAACGCTTCTGTGAAGCTGTTGAGGACTGGCTCTGTTCTAATAATGCAGAGGTTTCAGCTCTGATCATTTGACATGCTCTTAAATTGGAATTTATAGGAACTCCTTTTCCCAGTCCTAAGATTAAGAACTAGAAATGGATGAAAGAGAGGGCCCACTCTCTTATCTGAAAATCTCAGTGCTGGCAGATGACTCAAGCACACCGCTGCTTATTAAACTTCTTTTTTTTAAAGTCCTCAAAGAGAAACACAGAATGTGAGACATCTGCAGTCTTCATTCATTCGTTCGTTTCATCACTACCTGAGTGCTCACCATGTGCCAGCTGTTGAGATAAGCACTCTGTTTGTTTTCCAGGGCTGCCATAGCAAAATATCTTGGGCCGGATGGCTTAAGCAACGGAAACTTATTTTGTCACAGTTTCAGAGGCAGGTGCCAGCTGGGTTGGTTTCTTCTGAGGCCTCTCTGATAGGCTAACTGACAGTCACCTTCTTGTCCTCACATGGTCATCCCTTGGTCTGCATGTGTTGCCCGTGTTCTGATCTTCCCTTCTCATAAAGATACCAGTCACATGGGATCAGGGTCCACCCATACAACCTGATTTTACCTTAATTGCTTCTTTAAAAGCTCTGAGAAGTCAAAAAAGTCACACTGTGAGGTACTGGGGATTAGTACTTCAACATGCAAATTTTGGGGGGGAGTGACACAATTCACAAAATTGTGACTTAGTGGCAGATATAATAAGAATGAAAATAAGATTTCAACTGACAGGGAAGTCGATATGATTTAACTGGCTGCCTGATGTCACGGCAGTCTCAAGCTGTGTGACCAGATATATGACACAGTATATGTTCTCTTCATCAGTTTCCACATAATTGCCTTACGGGATTGATGTAGTCCTTGGATTACTTCCATAGTTGCTCCAGCCAAGGCCCACCGCGTGCTGTGTGCTGGCGGCCAGGGGATCTCCTTCAGTGCCCCCTCCAGATGGGCCCATGCTTACCAAGAATCACTTGTGTTTATTTACAAATAGGGAAATGCCACTTATACTTGTTATTATAATTACAGAATTTGATGGTATATTATGTAAATCAATGAAATATCAGCACAAAATAGAGTTGTTTCTATGGGAACTTTGAATGTTTTAGAAAACCTTGATAATGTTAGACCACTAAAAGAATTGGTGTCAGTGAGGGTGTGGAACCGACATGGTTCAAGTCCTGGCTCAGCCCCTTTCTAGCTGGTAATTTTGGACATTTTACTTTACCCTTACAGGACGGTAACATGATGGTTGAGAGCAAGGACTCAGTTAACTCCAAAAGTCTAGAAGAATTTTTTACTCAGAGTCTGTGCACTTGTTTCTTAAGTGTCTTTCAGTTCTTAGCTTAGCTTAGCTTAGTCCCGGGTTATAAACTGTATGAAAGGATCAAATAGGTTATTTCCCCCACCATGCCTGATGAATAGCACAATTCCTGGGCATATGATATGTGCTCACTTAATATTTGTTAACATTTTGATGCATTTTCTTCCTGTGTTTTTTCTATGCATGTTATATACATATATTTTTAATACATTATATGCATTTTTTGTTCTCTCTGCTTTAAAAAAATCTTTTAAAATTATTTTTTAATTGAAGGATAATTGCTGTACAGAATTTTGTTGTTTTCTGTCAAACATCACATCAGTCAGCCATAAGTGTACATATGTCCCCTCCTTCTTGAACCTCTCTTCTATTTCCCTCTCCATCCCACCCCTCTAAGTTGTTACAGAGCTTTTATTTCACTTAACCTGATTACATCATAATCATTTTCTTAAGTCATTAGAAATCCTTAAGGAAAAAACTTTGTGATTTGGGATGATAGCTGGGTCTTTGGCCATTCCACCCTGAACACACCCAGTCTCATCTGGAATGATGGCGGGGCCTCTGGGATTATGCACGATGTGTACCACTTGTCTCCCTTAACTTTAGGAGTCTAAGATGTTGTGGGTGTGATTAAAGGGATGCTGTGTCCATGAATGACATCCCTCACATGTGTTGCCACAGAAAAAAGATTGCAACTGCTGCCTCATTGGCTAAAACAGCTTACAAAGAGTAGGTTCGTTCCAGTCCTGAAGGGTACTTAGGAGGGTCAAAGACAGGAGACTAAATAATTCTTCCCTGCTGAAATGACTCTCTCCTAGTTAGCTTCATAGAGGGCTTTATAGGCACCAAGAACTCGACAGGTTGAAAACTTTCTTATCCATCTATGTTGTTGTTGTTCAATTGCTCAGTTGTGTCAGACTCTTTGCAACCCCATGGACTGCAGCATTCCAGGCGTCCCTGTCCTTCACCATCTCCCAGCGTTTGCTCAAACTCATGTCCATTGAGTCAGGTATGCCATCCAACCATCTTATCCTCTGTCATCCCCTTCTCCTCCTGTCTTCAGTCTTTCACAGTATCAGGGTCTTTCCCAATGAGTCAGCTCCTCGAATCAGGTGACCAAAATATTGGAGCTTCAGCTTCAGCATCAGTCTGTCCAATGAATATTCAGGGTTGATTTCCTTTACGACTGGCTAGTTTGATCTCCTTGCAGTCCAAGGGACTCTCAAGAGTCTTCTCCAGCACCACAGATCAAATTCTTTGGTGCTCAGCCTTTTTTATCGTCCAACTCTTATATCCGTACATGACTACAGGAAAAACTATGTGTTACTGAGGGCATTTAAGAGAACCATTGTTCTCTTAGTTATTCGAGCTACCAGCTTCAGGTTCCTCTTTGACTTGTCCTCCCTCCACACTGGATAAGTCCTTCAGGTACCATCTCTGAGGACTCTCTTGAATCTTCCCCCCACCCTTATTCTCTGTTAACTGTGACCTTGTCCTATCTCAGACCTTTATCACTGGGACTTCTGCAGTATCCACCTAACTGGATTGGTTACTTCCTGTCTCATCCACTTGTCATTCATTCTTTACATTCTAGGGAGTTTTCCCCCTCCTCAATGCAGAGTTAATCATATTGATTTTTAAATGTTCTGATCAAAATCTTTAGAGGGTTTCCTTTATCATGGAACAGAGTTCTTACTCATTACTATGGCATTCAGGGCATTTTACTCCAACCTATATTTCTGCTCTCTTTTTCTAGGATGAAATTTTTAAAATAATTTTTTAAAAGGACATTATTTTTATTCCAGAAAGGCAGATATGGGGTCAATCCTGCCCTTACCCCTTTCCAGGTGGTAACTTTGACTACATTACCTAGCCTCTACAGAGCAGTAACATGAGGGCTGAGAGCAAGGACTCAGGAACCCCCCATCTGGCTCTACCACTTAGTGGTGGTAAGACCTTGGGCAAATGACTCAAACACCTAGAACTCAGTTCCTCCTCTCTGAAATGGGATTTGTTCCTGTACCACTGAATTGTAATGAAGATTAAATAAATTAATGCTTCTTTAGCTTTTAGAATAGCATTCAATACATGATAAATACTAGATAGGTATTTGCTATTACCATGTGGGACCTGGTTTCCACATGGGCAAAATGAGGATAGTATTACCCATATATCCCAGTGGAGTATTTTATAATTAAATAAAATTATATTAGATTGGCTATGTGAAAACACCTAGAGCAACCTCTGGTAGCTGTTCAATTATCTCCCTTATCCAGACTTCAATTTAGAATTCAGTTCTGCTTCTTGGGGTCTGCTATTCAGTTCAGTTCAGTTCAGTCACTCAGTCGTGTCCGACTCTTTGTGACCTCATGAATCACAGCACGCCAGGCCTCCCTGTCCATCACCACTCCCAGAATTCACTCAAACTCATGTCCATTGAGTCGGTGATGCCATCCAGCCATGTCATTCTCTGTCGTCCCCTTCTCCTCCTGCCCCCAATCCCTCCCAGCATCGGAGTCTTTTCCAGTGAGTCAACTCTTCCCATGAGGTGGCCAAAGTATTGGAGTTTCAGCTTTAGCATCAGTCCTTCCAATGCTATAGTCCTTTGTAAATAGCATTAATATAGTACCACTCTATGCTATATAATTTTATATAGGGGCATGCCTCAGCGATATTGCGGGTTTGGTTCTAGACTACCACAATACAGTGATGATTGCAATACAATGAACTATAAGATTGTTATGGTCCCAGTGCAGATAAAAGTATTTACACTCAACTGTAGTCTATTAAGTTTGCAATAGCACTATGTCTTAAAGAGCAAAATACATATCTTAGTTAAAATATACAAAAGAGAAAAACAACTACAATAGTACATAGACGTCACTGATGGAGGAGTGGACAGAGTAATTGAACCTAAAGCACAATGACTTGATTGTGAGAAGAGCTCAATAAATGCTGTCTGGGCATCATAATTTGCATGTATTTGTTAATTTTGATTATTATTCTAGGAATGCATAGGTATGAATACTCTAATTTTTTTAAACAATTTTAAAATTGTTTTGTATTATGGTATTGGATAGATACAACCTGTGAATTAACCATTTAAGTTTCAGTTACTGGCCTTTCCCACTTCCAGAAAGTTGAGACAAAGAGGTAGGTGCTAAAATGAGAAGCTCTGTAGTGAAGGGCATGGTGAGGAGAACCTTCTCTATTTTCCTTAATAAACACAAAGAGAGGCCACCCATGTGATAAAGGAACAAACTGTTCTATCACTTGTTTGTTAAAATTGAAGAAACGAAATGAGCACTGACGGAGATGGGTGACGTCACCTTGTCATCTGCCATTCCTGAAATACCACTTCCTCTTCTTGGGGACATGAAGACCTAACACAGAAACACAACTCAGCCTCTCATGGAGCAGGAGTCCGCTCTTCAGATGTTCACTGTTAATGGAGGGGCATCATTGTCAAATACCTTGTCACCCACGCTTGCTGGAGAAACAGATATATGGTTAAGAAACGTATGACACCAGCATAGGAGCGGTTACTTTTCAGACAAATTATCCAAAAGGCCTGATACAGTATGTGCTTCCTCCATCACCACCACACATGTTTGCTTCAATTCTGCAAAATAAATTCTGTGTGCCACATTCGTGCTAAGTATCATTCCAGATGCTGTGAGAAGTCTTGATGGGGCAAATGCAAAGATTCCTCTGATATAGGAGCACCTTCAAGAAAGTTTATGCTCTAGAGGGAAAACAGAAGTATTCTAAGGTCGTGCATGATCTTTAAAATAATGCATAGTAAACTAGTGAAGGGTAAATAAAGAACCATGGACACTGAGATGGGAGGAATCTCCCAGGCAAGGGGAATTTAACATTTGTTAAGCAGTTGTTGTGCAGCACATATTATGCTAGAAATTTTACATATATTATATCTTCCACAGAAAAATCAAATGAGATCGGTATTATCAACTGTTTTACAACTGGCTGAGTTAAATCTCAGCGAGGTTAAGTAACTCACCCACATCATACAGTTAGCATCAGTCAGGGTAGCATCCAGATTCAAGGCTGTTAGCTGCCAGAGTTTGGGCACTCCCTTCCCACTACAGAGAACAAGAGACAAAGCTTGGTGCCTTGAAAAAGTTTCAACAGGGGGAGAATGTGGAGGAGACAGAAGAAGATGAGAAGGCTTTCACCTAAGGAAAGGGTGACGTGTCATGAGAGACGTTAACAACCATATTAGAACTCTACCCATCTCACCTGTCCCATCCAAAGCATCCATTCCATTGAACAAATCATGTGCATTTTCTATGAGACAGGCCTGAAGTATTAGTTACAAAGAGATACAGGTGCACAACACAAAACCTCACTCATGTGTCCTGAGTCAAAATACACTCTGTGAAGTGTGAAAACAATACATAGTATGGTCAGTGTCAGTGTGGCACTGGTATGTTATCGCTCATGATTATTTCGCCTGAAAAGAATGATGGAGACTGAGAAGTGTCATGAAAAGGCCCTGGACTAGAATTTGAAGGATCTGTCTCTGTTGCTTCCTGACTCTGTGATTTTGGACAAGTCACATCTGTTCCCTTCATGGAACATCTGTCTCTTCATGGAAGGAGTGAAGGTTTAGTTTACATGATTTTGAAGGTCTTCTTTCCAGCTCAAATCACACACTGAAAAGCTTTGCTAAAGTTACTTTTCTCTACAAAATTCCTTCTTGTCTTTCAAGTTTTCTCCTCCATGTCTTCCCCAAGGTGGCTGATGCTCCAGTCATTGTAACCTCTCTCAGAGTGAGGGGGCAGAAGATGAGGAGCGGGAAGGGACCAAACGTAGACGCTGTCTCTGAGAAGGAAGGTGGCATTGGACGCTGGCTCAGGGAGGTCAGCTGACTGTGGCTGGGAAATCCCAGACTGGAAGAGCTCTATGGCCCCTTCAGCTCTGACCATCGTGTCTCTGTGTATGTAATTGACACTGTGGCCTTGCATTATTCACCCAGCCACTAACCTTGCTCATGAAACATCACTGGTGAATTCTGCATAGTTGACTACTCCTGGGTAAGATAGAAAAGCCACCATGTTAGTGTGCTTCAGCCCAGTGGAGACAACTAAGATGGAAAATAAATTCATTTGAGGCTAAATTTATGCATTAGGTCATTTATTATCACAGAATTTCCAATTCTTCCTTTCTGTTTATAATAAATGTCATCTTATTCTTGGATGGTAACTACACAAACAAAGTGATCTCTTCCCATTTACTCTGCTGGAAGGCTGGTTCACCAGGAACCCTTGTGTGTTCACAGAACCTTCAAGTCTTAACCTTGAGCACTAACTCTCTGTGTCTTAGATAAGCTACCAACCCCATTGTGCCTGAATTTTCTCACTGGTAAGATGATGAACTTGGCTTCATTTATTAGCTTTGATTACCTCTTTTTCCTACCATTGGCCCCACATTTTACAACATTCTTGCTCAAACATTTACACCAGTAACACTGTTTTCCTAGTACTTTGACTTATCATAGCTATGTACCATTTCTAGTCAGAACTTCTGCTCACAATAAAGTACCCAGTGTGACCACACTCTTATGATATGATTCCAGATGTCAGAGAAGAAACATGGCTTTTGACCTCATCTGGGCTTCTCAGGTGGCGCTAGTGGTAAAGACCCCACCTTCCAGTGCAGGAGAAGTAAGAGATGTGGGTTCGATCCCTGGGTGGGGAAGATCCCCTGGAGGAGGGAATGGCAACCCACTCCAGTGTTCTTGCCTGGAGAATCCCATGGACAGAGGAACCTGGTGGCTACAGTCCATGGGATCACAAAGGGTTGAACAAGACAGAGCATGCATTTAGCACACACCCACGGAAAGTCTTACCACAAGAACACTGGTGATATCTGGAAAGATGTTAAAACGTTGAAAAGAGCTAGAGGAACAATATTTCCCAAATCATAAACAGAGCTGGATTTAGATCCTCATTTACTCTTTGCTAGCTATGTATGTGACTTTGGGAAAATTACTTAACCTCTCTGAACCTCATTATTGCCATTTATAAAATGGAGATAATCATAGAATTTTATCTAACCTGCCAATGGCAAGCCACTCCAGTAGTCTTGCCTAGAAAGTCCCATGGATGGAGGAGCCTGGTAGGCTGCAGTCCATGGGGTCGCTAAGGGTCGGACACGACTGAGCGGCTTCACTTTCACTTTTCACTTTCACACATTGGAGAAGGAAATGGCAACCCACTCCAGTGTTCTTGCCTGGAGAATCCCAGGGATGGGGGAGCCTGGTAGACTTCCGTCTATGGGGTCACACAGAGTCGGACACGACTGAAGTGACTTAGCAGCAGGAGCAGCCTACCTCACTAGTGTTTTTGCTCCCTAGGAATTTGAATATGCTTGGAAATTTGTTCGAAATTGCAAAACCTGGTTCAAATATAAGTTGTTATTCCTAATATTATAAATATTCCAATTCATTATTAGAAAATTTTATAGCAACCGACAGCTTTTCAGACTTATATTCCACCATCCATCTTGTTAGATATATGAGATGATTTGCCTCATCTTTACCATCTCTTTCTTTCCCTTATTCACAGCATGGTTCTTCTTTTAAAAAGAAGTACATATAACATAAATTTACCATTTTAACCATTTTAAAGTGTACAATTCAGGGGCATTTAGTATAATCATAATGTTGTAAAACAATCAACACTAGTTCTAGAACATTTTCATCGCTCCAAGGGGAAACCCCATATCCATTAAGCAGTCTCTTTCCCTTCCCCTTCCAGCCCCTGACAGCCACAAAGCTGCTTTCTGTCTGTAGAGGTTTGCCTATTCTGGACATTTCGTATAAATGGAATCATACAATATGTGGTGTTTTGTGTCTAAATTCTTTTACTTAGCATACCATTTCCAAGTTCATCCATGTTGTAGCATGTAACAGTACTTCATTTCTTTTTATGGCTAAATAACATCCTATTGTATGGATGGATATAGCACACAAAATGGTTTTTAACCTTTGAGTTGCCGTATTTGAGATGCTGACTATACACATAAATACACTTTTCTCCCCATGCAATTTTAAGGCATTAACAGAGACCCCTGGGCCTATTAGTGTATCCCAGGTTGAAAACTTGAATGAGTAAAATGAAGGGAGTCAGGAGGTACAAACTTCCAATTAAAGAACATGTAAGTCACGAGGCTGTAATATACAGCACAATGAATATAGTCAACAACATTGTATTGCGTATGTGAAAGTTGCTAAGAGAGTATATCTTAAAAAGTTCTCAGCACAAGAGAAAAATTTTTGTAACTCTATATGGTGATGGATTGGTAACTAGTCTTGTTGTGGTGATCATTTTGCAGGACACAAATATTGAATGATTATGTTGTACATCTGAAACTAATATTATATGTCAAGTATGTGGGTTAGTTGTTCAGTTGTTTCCCACTCTTTGCGATCCCATGGTCTGTCCGTGGAATTCTCCGGGCAAGAATATTGGAGTGGGTTGCCATTCCCTTCTCCAGGGGATCGTCCTGACCCAGGGATTGAATTGAGGTCTCCTGCGTTGCAGGTAGATTCTTTACCATCTGAGCTATGAGGGAAGCCCAATTATACCTCAGTTTAAAAAAAGAACTCTTTCTGGCTTACTTCACTCTGTATAATAGGCTCTAGTTTCGTGGAGGGAGGTGGGAGGAGGGTTCGGGAGGGGGAACTCATGTATACCCGGGGCGGATTCATGTCAATGTATGGCAAAACCAACCAATATAATATTGTAAAATAATTAGCCTCCAATAAAAATAAAAATTTAAAATAAAGAAAGAAAGAACTCTTGTTTAAGTAAGAGACAATTCTCTGAATCCTCCCGCTCATTCATTTATTCATTTTGACCATTTATAATTACTAATCAAGTGTAAGACACTTTTCTATGCTCTGGGGGAAACAAAAGTAATTAACAAAGCAGATAAGAATTTCCTTTACCATGGGGTTTACTTTCTAGTTGTGGGTGACAAGCAGTGAAGAAATAAATCCTAAGGTTTATAAGAAGTTCATAAATGCTACAGGGAGAAACAAAGCCAGAGGAGAGGGAGTAGGAAGTGCTGAGGAGGCACTGCAATTTTAAATGGGATAGTCTGAGAAGGTGATCTTTGGACAAATATTTGGACGTGTGAGGAAGTAGCCACGAGTTACTCTTACCTATAGAAAAACCTGATTACCATTGCAGAAGATGTCTTAGCAAAGAGGCCTAAGTAATGTTCCTTTTTCCTATTACAAGGGTGATTCCATCTTTAAATTTATCAAGGAAGAATTCATATAGATAAGGATTTCCACAAGTTTTCCTCCTCAAATTCTAAAGTTTACTATGTCTCATGGTAATTTAGAGTGCAGGCTTGAGAGACAGACTCCATATTTTTCGCCACACACACACAAAAAATCTCTATGCCTTACCAGAAAGTCAGGTACCTCTCTTTATAGCCTCTTCATTGGAGTCTGACACGACTAAGCGACTGAACTGAACTGAACTGAACACTAATCCTGTGTGAAAGTGAAAGTTGCTCAGTCCTGTCCGACTCTTTGTGACTCAATAGAATTCTCCAGGTCAGAATACTGGAGTGGGTAGCCTTTTCCTTCTGCAGGGTCTAGTCCTATACATCTGTTCTTTTTGTGACAACCCTCTTCAATGAAATGAAGTATCTAAAACACCTCGGACACTTCCTCGAGTATAAATTCTGCTTAGTAATGGTAGATAATTTTATTTGTTTACAGAACCCTTGCTGATTGCTCTTCTCTCCTGAAATAAAGCACTTTTGTACGTTACTTGACTATGGGGAAAAAAAGGGAAGTGTTCTTTTTTGCATGTGTTGTTTCAGTCAGAAAAAGAAGGAAGTAGGGTGGTAGGGCCGTGTATTACAGGGCTTGAAGGGAAAGAACTCAACTATTTCAGCCCCACAAATTCAAACAGTTGATGTGTTACCCCTTTGTCTCTGTTTTAGGAATCCTTCTGGATTTTCTTGGGATTTGAGTTCCTTGTGTCTTGTTTTGGCCTCGAAAGCAGAATATCCCTTATCCCACTCTCTCCCACAATTGTTCCAGGTCTCTCATTCAGAGCCTTCTTCCCTGGACTTACTTTTCACCTCCTCCTCGCCAACCGAATCACCAGCTTTTACCCTCATTCACTTTTCTTTATAGCATTCAATACAATTTTTTCTTTAATCCCCAGTACATAGGACAGGATTTAGCACTAGCAGGCACTCAAGAAAATATTTATTGAATAAGGAAATTTATTGAAAATCTCAGAAGTCATGCATTTTGTTCTTCTTACTCCCCATTTGATGTTAAGTGTGACTGAATGACTTACTTTGACCAATGGATTGTGTGAGTGGGAATGACAACAAGTGACAAGCTTAGGTAGAAGCTTAAAGAGCCAGTACATGCTGTATTAGTTTCTCTTTCCTTCTGTCAGACAGCTGGCAATGTTTGAGAGGGTGGCTGTCTTGGCATCCTTGGTCCCAGAGTGCTTACTATGAATGAAGGCCCTACTGATTGGCATGTTCCCTGGTGGCTCAGATGGTAAAGAATCCACCTGAAATGTGGGAGACCTGGGTTTGATCCCTGGGTTAGGAAGATCTCCTGGAGGAGGGCATGGCAACCCACTCCAGTATTCTGGCCTGGAGAATCCTCATTGACAGAGGAGCCTAGCTGGCTACAGTCCTTGGCGTTGCAAAGAGTCCAACAGGACTGAGCGACTAAACACAGCACACAGCACAAGAGCAAGAAACAGATATGTTGTAAGCCACAGAGCCTTGTGAGTTGTTTCTGCAGCATAACTTAGACTGTCCTGACTAATAAAAGTACCAACCTTATAATTTAGTCTTATTGTTCTCTCTCCCTAAGAGGAAGATCTGGGCATTATTTGTGTGTGTATGTGTGTGTGCTTAGTCTCTTCAGTTTTTACCTTCAAATAAAAGTAAAGATGCATGATTAGAAAAAATGGATGTGGTATTATAGTATCATGTTTGATCGTATCTGGTTTATTCAAAGACACCTATAGGACAACCCTTGGTCAGCTCCTATTTCATATGCACTTGAAATGGCACTGGAGAATGAGATTGCATTTCAGAAGACATTTTCTTCAGGGAGCACCTAGCTCCAGATGCTATGCCACTTGTTTTTTCCCAGTTTCTGCTGCACTGACCAAGTGTGTGCTGCCTTTGATCATTTTACCTCTTTATGTTAATAGGATAAACAATTATCTAAATACTCATCTTCAGACCTCTTGAAGAGTTAGTGTGGTGGGGAAAATAAACCCCAAAAGATTCGCCATCAGAGAATTTTGGGTTAAGTATCTGCTTACTAGCATTATGATATTGGCTAAATTGCTTAGCTTTCATTATTGGGATGATATTGTGAGTCCATGATTTTTCCAACCAAAATTCTTGGGGCAGGATGTATTTTGGAATTCTGAATTTTTCAGAATTTTTATAAAGGTAATATGTTATATATACTATGTAGGTCAACGCAAACCCAGCATGATTGGGGCAGTACTCCGAAAGCAATCATATTATTATTGATGTAGCAAAATATGTCAGTATTTAAGGAAATAGTATAAAGATGATGCATAGGTTCATTTAATATGAAATCAGGCTTTGCCATAATAGGAGTTTCCCTAAAGTTTTGGTTTTTAGAGTTTTAAAAAATTATGGATAATGTATTGTGCACTTGTACCTATTTTTCATGTTGTTTTAAGGAATAAATTTTAAAAAGTGTATAAAAGGATATTATGTACAATATCACCATAAAATGAGGACTCACAGCACAGAACTGGTAGTTCACTCAACAGCCTTGAACATGACATTCAACAATAAAAATAATATTCAGTGAGCATCTACTGTGTGCTTGTTGTTGTTCCAGGTGCCGTTACTAAAGTCATTCATGGATCAAGGATCATTTCTTCTATTTGGTCTTTCCCAGAGAATGCATGTGTTTCTATGCAATTCTTTCCCAAATGTGTGGGCACTAGAATCAGTCCTTTGATAGTTTCTTAGGCTTATTAAAATACTTCATTATTTGGGGCTTTAAAAATAAGTCAGATAAATTAAATTTTCTACTTTTCAACACAAGTTAGCCCTAGAAAGTCTTCTGGTGAGTCACGTTCTGAGCAGGGAAATCTGGCATTGAGGCATAATTAACATTCTGGGTTGCCCCCAGTTTCTATGGAGATGAGTGTAGCCCCTAGGGGGAAGAGTGATGGATGTGTAACCTCCAAGATAAGTAACTGACAGGTAAGAAATTTTCCTTTCTCAAATGCATTAATTATTCACATTCATTATTCATCAAACACTGTGAGTTTCCATTTAGAAATTGGACCAAATAGTTAGAGAAATCCCCCTAACCATCCCCCATAATCAGATCCTTCCAGGGACCACTGAGCATCTGAGTAGGTCTGCTGTTCGGTCGAGTTTAACAGCAAGTGTTTGTCTAATGTCACTGGGAAGATTGAACCTTGTTGTCTGTGGTAGCAAAGACTTTTGGGGCTTTCAATTTTCACAGTCTCTGATATTTTCTTATTACTATTTCTTCCTTCTAGAATGTAAGATTGGTAAGCACCCCGACCTTGTCTGTATTGTTCACTACTGTGTCCTTAGCCTCTCGGACAGGACATAGACCCTTGTTAAGTATTTATTAAATGAGAGAATGAGTAAGTGAAGTTTGGGTCTGGGGATGGCAGAACCCATCAGGATAACTGCACATGTGAGCTGTAATATGGGTGCTGTAACCCTAGTTCTTTGAGAAGGATTGCTGTCTATATCCTCCTCTCTATAGCTAAATGATAACCTGCAATCAGGCACAGAGAGAAGGCAGCTGGGGCAATCCCCTCAGCGCATTCCAGGACAGGTATACCTTGGCTCATCCTTTAAATCCTTTCTTATTGAGAACACTGCCTTTTAGTCAATTTACTTGAACCTAGATCTGTTCTTTGCCTGAAGTGTATCCCAGAGCCATAGTCAGTCCCTCCCCAGACTAGGCTGTGAAACCTCGCACCGTGCTGAGTCCAACTATCCAGCCTTGTCTCTAGGTCAATTCTTTAAGAATTAGTTCACAAAAAAGAATTTGCTAAAGGTTGATTTGTCCAGTGACTAGTTTTCAAAAAACATGTTTTCTATGATCCGCTTATAAAGTGGATAGCCATTGGTGCTCAATGGGATGGTTTCAAAGCCTTTGAGTTTTTCAGTGGTATCTTTTTCTCCAAATTACTATTAATTTCATCAGACCCAGCCATTTATCTATGGAAAGTCAAGGTTTCTTGCTTTGTAGATTTTCTGTTCTTTGAATCTGTGACTTTGGGGTTTATTTCAAATCAGGCATTGTACATGTCTCAAATGTTAAAGATAATGTAGAAGATAGAGCAGGTATCTGCTGTTTAGATCCAGTTTACTGCCTAAGTACTTGTTGACTGGTTCAAACAAATGAATATTTTGTTTGGGTTTTGAACATTACAGGCATCCCTCAGTATCTGAACACCTAAGAAACTGAGGTTCAATTCCCCTAAACTCAAAGGGCCAAGTGACCAAGGAGAAAAAGTTGCAGGAAAGCTAAAACTAATTGTGTTTTATAATAGCATCTCTTTTCATTCATTCATTAATTCACGTTTTGAGTCCTTTTTAGGACTTTATTCTAGATTCTTGGAGTAAGAGAAAAAAATAGGACATGGTTCCTAATTTAGAGACTTTACTGCTATTTTGGAATCTCTTTGTGAGACGTAGGGCTCATTGTGTTGAATTCATTTGACATTAAAAAAATTTTTTGTGATCATTCTTTTAGTCCATTCTGTAGAGTCAGACATGACAGAGCACACACACATGCACTTTTTATTTTAACAGGTATAACTAAAGTAAACCACACTGAATTAGATCTTCATGGCCTATCTTAATTCTCATGAAAATAGTCTTTCTCATGTTATAGGTGCTGACTTATTGTTAGAGACTTCAGTTGTATCCTCTCAGCCTCTTTTTGCCCTCATTTGCCCTGATAGCCCTGTCCTTTCAGAGGCCACATGATATGAAGACCAGTGTTCAAGTCCTGCTCTTTGACTGAATCTAACCTATCATGTGACCTTAGGAAGCTCGACTCTGCATCTTTTTTAAGTGGGCTAATTACGATTCAAAATGTTATTGCAAATATAATGGAGTTAAGAGGACTTTGTTAACAATACAGCATTAATGTGAGAGACTGAAATAGATTAGTGCAAGTCGGGTTCTAATGCATTAAATATGGGAAACACCACAGGGACACAGAGGAGAAAGCAATTAGGAAGATCGACAATGTTTTACAAAGCAGATATGGTGGGCTTGGCCTGAGATTAGGGGCTCTCTAGTTGAAGACAATCTTTCCAGGCAGAAGAAACAAACTTCCAGAGACAGCAAATGATTCCTGTGTTTTTGGCAAATAATGAACAAAAGTAGTTGTTGATTAGGTGGGATATCGTAGGCGTTGATAAATTAGGTCCAGACCAGTTCTGTACACCGTATTGAGGAATTGAGCTTTCTTTATGGAGCCACTGAAAAGTTTCATTCTGCAATAATTTCTTTTATGAGCCAATATGTGCCAGACACTGTAGTAAGCACTTGTGAAACATCAGAAGAATAATTAAAAAATCCATGTACCCAGTTTAAGAAATAGCTTAAAAAATGATCAATCCTTATGAAACTATCTGCATTCCCCTCCTCAACAGAACTTACCTAGTTCCCCAAAAGTATCTCAAATTCTAAATTTTGTGTTTCTCTTCCCTTATTATTCATTATGGTTTTATTCATATGTGAGGAAATGCTCAATAAGTATTTACTGGGTAGATGAATGAAAGTGTGTGGGTGGTCTCTGCGTGGGTGGTCTCACATGTCCTTTCTCACAGGTATGGCTTCTATTTCTGGTATCATTATTATTTCAATTCTCTTAACCAGTCTTTATTCCTCAGGTTTCTTGATTGACATGATGTTGTATGTCTTTATCAAATAGTTGTATTTACAATCAAAACAATTTTTTACAAATTACGCTCAAATCCTCTTTTCTTTAGCATAAAAACTGCTTATAACTCTTATTTTCTTGTCTTTATCCACATGTATATGGAGTTATTATAATTGTAAACTTTTTTTTTTTGCTCGAACTGTTTGGTTTGCATTATTCTGTTGGTTCTGTATTCCAAGATAGTCTTTGTATTAATTATTTCTATGATCTCCCAATATTCTATCAAGCAAAT
This sequence comes from Moschus berezovskii, assembly GCF_049115385.1. Lineage (NCBI taxonomy): Eukaryota > Metazoa > Chordata > Mammalia > Artiodactyla > Moschidae > Moschus > Moschus berezovskii. Next base: position 72,011,925 of record NC_142466.1, on the reverse strand, counting down.
ATAATTTGCTTTATCATAATTGACTTGCTGGGTATTCAGGTGGCTTTCAATTTTAAACTATTATAAGTAACAGTGCTATGAAAGCCTTTTTACTTATAAGATTTTTTCTTCTTTTGAATTGTTTCCTTGGGATACATTTTCATGAATGAGAATACTCAGTCAAAAGCATGATTAATTTTGTGATTCTTGTTACCTGAGGGGCTTGCTTTATATAAGAAAATTGATTGTTTTTCTGATTCTAAAAGTTAAGTCATGCTTATTATAGAACAACTGGAAGATTCAAAACGTATAAGTAGAAAACCAAAAATTTCCCCTAATCTTATTCCACAAAGATTACTATCATTAACATTAGAACACTTTTTAAAATCCATCATTAACATTTGCTTCAACTTTCACAAAACTGGTATCATATATTGTTTTGTATCCTGCTTTTAAAAACTCGATTATAAGCTTTTCCGATGTCACTGAATATTTTTCAAGGAACTGATATTTTTAATGGCCATGTAATACTGTGTTGTGTGGATAGCTATCAATCCCTTCTTACTGAACTTTTTACTGGCATAAATAATGCTGCGAATGAACATCCTGATATAAACCTTCATGAGAATTCTGATTGTTTTCATAGGACAGATGTTTGGAGGTAAAGTGCTCGATGAAGAATACAAATACTGTCAGTTTTTGATCCATGCAAAAATCATGCATCTTGACTTATGATATTCCTTTGCACTCTGTATTGCTGCTGTAACAAATGATCACAATTTAGTGGCTTAAAAAACACAAATTTAAGATCTTACAGTTCTGGGAGTCAGAAGTCCACAATGGGCCTCACTGGGTAAACTCAAGGTGTCTTTCTGAGGTTCCAAGAAAGATCCATATCCCTTCCTTGCTTCTAGAGGTTGTCCTCATTCTTTGGCTTATGACCCCCTTCTTTGATTTTCAAAGGCCAAATCCTTTGATTTGATGTTTGCCCAAATCATTACACTAGCGTCTCTCTGGGTCTCTCTCTTCTACCCCACTTTTCCACTCTTAAGGACCTCTGTGATTGCTTTGGGCCAACCTGAACAATCCAGGATAATCTTCCTATTTTAGAGCCAGCTGATTAGCAACCTGAATGCTATCTGCAATCATCATTCCTCCTCTATCATGTATCCTAATATATTTACAGGTTCTGGGGATGAGGCCATGAACATCTTTGGGTATGGGGGCATCATTCTGCCTACTGTTCATTCCTTCCTTTGGGTATTGTCGTTCTATTTCCCATTGCTTTGTTTTAGTCAGGAGTTCAGGTCAACCAGGAATTAACAGAAAGTCAAAAAACTTTTGGTCCTTAACTATGTGTAAGACACTTTACCAGACACAAAGCCCTAAAAGAACTTTTGTCTGTTGGAGGAAACAGTTACTTATGCAGGGATTTTAGCTCAAGGAAGGTAAGATTAGTGATAAAATAGTGGTTCCATGTAGTTTGAAGGAACACAGAGGACAGCCATTCATTTTACTCAGGAAAGCTTCCTGGAGGAAATGACATTTGAATGGAAAATTTAATGATGTCTAGAATTCTTTTAGCTAGAGATGGGGAATGGCAATTTAGACAGAAGCATCAGAATAACTGAAGGCACAGAAGTAAGGAATCAAAGACGTGTTCAGAGACTGGTGATTAGTCTAGAATAGTGTTGTCAGATAGAACTTTCAGTGATGATGGGTATATATCTTTACTGTGCAACATGGTAACCTCTAGCCACATGTGGCCATTGTGTACTTTACATGTGGTCACTACAACTAAGGAATTGGATCTTTCATTTAATTTTAATCAATTTAAATCTATTTGAATTGAAATAATCACATGTGGCTAGAAGCTACCATATTGGACAACACAGATCTAAAGTGAATGGTGCAAGGGATCTTGGGGGATGGGGTTTTTGGAAGAATGCATTGGAAGATTTACTGAGGGCCTTGAAATACATGCACTAGGTAATGGGAAGTCACTAAAATGTTTTCAGCAGGAGAGTAACATGGTCACAACTATTTCAGAGTTAAGATAATATTCTGATGGCCTTTGGAGGATGGGAAGGATGGAAGTTTAAAGTCATATGATACCAGGACTGATACATGAGTCCTATTAAGTTCTACTTCCTAGTCGATGTTAACGTTTTAGGGTGATTTTTTTATCTCCGTACTTTGGGCATTGGTATGTAGATATTCAAGGATAGATACATGGGTTGCCTCTCCTATTGGATTCTCAGCACTGTTGGATACTTCATATATCTTTTATGTAAAACTCTGTTATGATCTGATTTAGAATTTTCCTGACATTTTTCTTCCTTTTCTTTTTAAATCTTAACTTTAAGTGACTTTTAGGGCTGTGAGTGATAGTCCATGCTATTCTCTATTGTATCTCTAGCTCCTTGAAAAATGCTTGACACCACTTATCTGCTCAGTAATTATTATATGAATTAATGTTGTATCAAGTTGATGAAGAATCTTGTGTTTCTAATAGGATTTTCCTGTACTTTTCCAAAAGCTCATTATCAACCACATTCCTGAACACCTAATCTCCACCCTTCTTATGTATCTGAATTTTCATCTCCTACAGTTGCTTATCTTTCAAGGTTACACCTTTTAACTGGAAGAGGATGTGGGTTCTCTAGTCTTTCAGTTGACAATAGAGATCTCTGTATTATCTAAAAGGATGTCTCTTTTAGAGACTGTCGATCTATAGACATGCATAGTAATCAGTGAGTCTGGGAAACCTGGTCATCTCTGTGACATCTCAAGATTGGGTGTTCCTCACACCCTGTCCATTCAGGCCATCTAGACCCCTTACCAGAGACAAGTCCATCTTGGTAATAGAATGCTTCCTCCAGGCAGCTGTAACTGATTTCTTTGCACTACTAGGACTTAAGAATCCTTATTTTATCAAGCAGTTGACCACTTATTTTGGCAGTGTTTCATACCATTGTTTTATTGTTCCCTACATATATATCTTTCTTTTCTCTTCATTGTAGTATAAGTTCCTTAAACCCAGATGTACAAATAAACAAACACCACCCGAATGAAAATAAGAAAAGCTGTTTATTTGGAGTTTGCAGTAACAAGGGAATCAGCCACCATGACTTGGGTTTGGCAGAGATTCAAAAGCAGGCAGGGAGTGAAAAGCTTCATAGTGGGGAAAAGGTAAGAATGCTATGTCCTGCTTGGAGGCTGTTGGCACGAGAAAGCTGGGGATGGGTTAACTAGGGGTGGGGCAGCCTATGTGACTGGCTAGTAGTACATATTTGGCTTTTTTCTGTTTAGTCCTAAGTTGAAAGTCAGAACAAAAATAGGGGAAAAGTTGTTTGTTTATCAATCAATTCCTGCCACTTGGTGTTGATGGCTACAGGAGTTATTGTTTGACTTCCTAGACTGATGGCTGCTGATTGTGGGTCAGAGTTGTGTCTGTGTGTATGGTCTGGCCATTGTCCATTTATTTATTCAGGAACCATATCTTCTGCTTCTTTTACATCTGGCCTTCTCCCATGCTCTTCTGATCCTCCATTGTTTATTCTAGACCCAGGCACAAAACAGGTGGATGGTAAACATTTGGTTGAATGATGTGGCAGCACATCAGATAATGAGTGCTGAGCTGTGAGCTCTGTTGTTGCTTTCTAGCTTGGGCGAGTCACTCAGTTATCTTCCAATGTATTCCATTCCATTCACATTTATAGTGCCCTTGTGATAGGTCAGGCCCTAGGAAACATGCTGACGGCACAAAGAAGAGGGATGCAAAATTCCTCAAAATCCTCAAAATGTACCTCTGGTGGTTCAGACGGTAAAGAATCTGCCTGCAATGCATGAGACCCAGGCTGGATCCCTGGGTTGGGAAGATCCCCTGGAGAAGGGAATTCTTGCCTGGAAAATTCCACGGACAGAGGAGCCTGGAGGGCTGTAGTCCATGGGGTCACAAAGAGTTGTTACAACTAAGGGACTAACATGTTTAAACGTGAAGTTTTCATCTATAAAATGGCAACAATAATCACATGGAGCTGTTGCCAGGGTAAAATCAGATAAAGTACATGAAAGTATGGAGTAAAGTGTAAAAAGCTGTAAAATGTGAGGAATTTTTTCTGTTTTAAATGTTTAACAATTATTTTCTTGAAAAGACAAAGAAACTCCAGAAGATGATGCATCTTGATAAACTTCCTTTATCTTCTTTAAGTATAGTTTATGATACAACCACACCATTTACAGAAAACCTCTGCATTTATTCTTCTAAATGTTTACTGAGGAATCTGGGGTATAATTATACCTCTGTCTGTTTAGGGGGTGATGCACTTTCAAAAGACTGTTTAAAGGATTTCTAGTTGCCAAGCTGTCCTGTGAACTGGCCAATACGATTTCTTGAATCATCGCCCAGTGCAGACCCAGTTTATATTTGGAATATCATGCCATCTTGAAGGAACATCATCCAGTGCCAGGGTCCTCTCTGAGCTAATTGGGCTTTGGCAGTGATGTCATTCCATAGTGGGCGTTTGTCGAGACTATGGCAGTGATAACTCCCATATCGTTTTCAGCAGCATGTGCCCATGTGTGCCATGTCTGCTCCCCTCCCTTAAATGCAATTACTCCTCCTGCTGAAGATTCACTTCTAGTCCCTTTATGAAGATGGGAGATCAGTAGGCTATTTACACTCCATGGCAGGAAGCATCTCTCCCCTGCTATTCTGTGTACAGTTGTTTTCTCCAGTTACTAATATGGCTTAAAATACAATTAGGGAGAGCAGTAACCAAACTTATCAAACTTTTGATAGGCGAGAAAGTCATCAAATCATAGAGGAAAGTGTCTCCTAGAGTTAAAAATTATAGTCACTGGAATCAAGCAGATGTGTTTTGAGTGGCTTCCCAGGCACTGTTAGCTGTGTACGTTCGACAAGTTTGTTAAGCTGTATAAGCCTCGGTTTCCTCATCTGTAAGATGAGTTAGTACATTTTGCCTCATAGAGTTGTGGATTAAACCTAAACAGATTTATGACTATTCCCTTATGTTTGCTGACTTCCTGATCTCAGCTTTTCTTTCTGTCCTGTCAAATAATCCTCATGTCCCAAGAGCACTGGGGAATAAGGAAGAATTTTCTGCTGATTTCCCAGGAGAGATGGGAAATCCCAGTGGTCCCCAGGATCCCTCCAGATCCACAGTCTTCATCCTCTCCTCTATTATTTCTGAACAATTCAATTCTGCCCCAAACTTGCACATCATTGCACAGTCCAGAGTCATCTTGTTACTCAGCAGTTCAAAAGTCTTGCCATTAAGTGAACATCTGCCTGTTATCAGAAAAAGGTCTGAACTCATCTGTTGTTACTTCAGTATATCTTTGGGGGTCTCATTTCTCACTCAAATGGTCTATCAAAATATTGCTTACAATTCAAGTTTTCTCCTTGAGAGAGAGAGGGAGAAAACTCTCCCTTTATATCCCAAGTTCAGTTCAGTTCAGTCGCTCAGTCGTGTCTGACTCTTTGCGACCCCATGAATCACAGCACGCCAGGCCTCCCTGTCCATCACCAACTCCCGGAGTTTACTCAAACTCATGTCCATCGAGTCGGTGATGCCATACAGCCATCTCATTCTCTGTCGTCCCCGTCTCCTCCTGCCCCCAATCCCTCCCAGCATCAGAGTCTTTTCCAGTGAGTCAACTCGTCGCATGAGGTGGCCAAAGTATTGGAGTTTCAGCTTTAGCATCAGTCCTTCCAATGAACACCCAGGATTGAAAGCAACCACACTCAGGATTGGGAGTTTGGGATTAGCAGGTACAAACTAACATATATAGGATGGATCAACAAGGTCCTACTGATAGTTACACAGGAAACTATATTCAATATCCTGTGATAAGCCATAATACAAAAGAATATGAAAAAGTATATAGATACATGGGCTTTCCTGGTAGCTCAGCTGATAAAGAGTCTGCCTACAATGCAAGAGACTCCAGTTTGATTCCTGGGTCGGGAAGATCCCCTGAAGAAGGGAAAGGCTACCCACTCCAGTATTCTTGGGCTTCCCTTATGGCTCAGATGGTAAAGAAGCTGCCTGCAATGCAGGAGACCTGGGTTCTATCCCTGGGTTGGAAAATCCCCTGGAGGAGGGCATGGCAACCCGCTCCTTGCTTGGAGAACCCCATGGGCAGAGGAGCCTGGCGGGCTACAGTCCATGGGGTCGCAAAGAGTTGGACATGACTGAAGCAACTGAGCACAGCACAGCACAACTAAATCTCTTTGTTGTACAGCAGAAACTAATAAACATTATAAATCAACTATATTTTAATAAAATTTAAAAAACAAAACAATTTCCTCCATTGCACTATATTGGTCTTATATAATATACATAAAACACTTACCACAATGCCTGCACAGAGTAGTATTCAACAAACAAAAATTTGTTCTTTAGACAAAGTGAAAGTGTAGTGAGATACATAGCTTTGATATACATGAGACTCCTCTGCTTGACTTAATTTATGTCTTGCATTTGTCCCTTAATTATTAACTTTGCTGCTGCTACTGCTGCTGCTAAGTCACTTCAGTCGTGTCCGACTCTGTGTGACCCCATAGATGGAAGCCCACCAGGCTCCCCTGTCCCTGGGATTCTCCAGGCAAGAACACTGGAGTGGGTTGCCATTTCCTTCTCCAATGTGTGAAAGTGAAAAGTGAAAGTGAAGTCGCTCAGTCGTGTCCAACCCCTAGCGACCCCATGGACTGCAGCCCACCAGGCTCCTCCATCCATGGGGTTTTCCAGGCAAGAGTACTGGAGTGACTTGCCATTTTAGAAAAGGTATTAACAAGCCTAAGTCAGAGGTGCCCAAGACCTGAAAGGCATCAAGGATATGTCACCTTGGGCTGATACTCCCATCTGGAGACCTGGGCATATCCACATAGATGGCTTAATAAGCTGCCATTATCTTTTCCTCCATATCCAGAGAGGCTAAATTATATTCTTGGCTGGTTTAGTTAACAAGTCTCTTCTTTCTGATTGTAGTCTGTCTGAACTTCTTCTTACCCCAGCATGGTTTACCAGCTATTCTGCTGACCTGGTAGTAACTTTTTACCCATTTAGCTGCAGAGAATGTTGCTCTGGGCCAGACACTCAGCCAGAGGCTGGGGAAACAGGGAAAAGGCACAGTTCTTAGATGAGCCCAACTGTAAGTCACAAGGAGTGATCAGCTGTATAACACCCAGTGCACTGTGTGGGGCAGGATGGGAGGGATTCATGGAGCAGGGAGCCAGGCAAGGTGTTAAGAGCTCTGATATTTGATGTGGGCCTTGAGGAATAAGTAGAGATTTTGCTAGGCCACAAAGCAAATGATGACAAGGAGACTCAAGGGACAAAATTAGGGCTTTTATTATATTACCTTGTTATCTCATATTATCCCATGTGGAGAAACAGCTCAAGTACTGGAGGGCTTTTTACTTTTCTTTAGTAGGGAAGACCACTCCCTTATAAATGAGAGCTCTTTTCCTTCTTATATAGAGAGGTTAAGTGACTAGTCCAAGTCGATATACTTAGTCGGCAACAAGCAAAGCCTAGACCCAGCACCTCTCCAAGAGTTAGCCCTAGTCTGTGGTCAATAATCAATATTTATTGCATGAACAGTGAATGAATGAATGAACCTAGTTCTCTTGATTCCCATATAGTAAAATTTATCACTTGTTTTTGTTGTTGTTTAGTCATACTACTAGCTGATTATTATCACCAGCCACAGAGGAATCCCTTGGGATATACTTTCAAGCCTTTGTGAATCCTCATATTCACGAAAGCATCTATAACATGTATATTTTCTCTTGATATGAGAGTTTTACACAGGGCAGGGAGTCCACCAAGCAGTTTTAAAAATTGCTTTATATTCTTTTTGCCCCTAGTCTGAATACCTTCCCATCTCTCCTGCTTATAGCCATCAGGAGCTTGACCTATTTGTACCTTGAATCACACCCCTTGTATGCTTGCCATCTGACCTTTCTATTGTTTATAGGCCAAAATTGCTCCCCAGCCCAGAATTAGAGGCTCCAACCTGCCTTTTCATCCTTATCTTTCATTTCATTTATTCTTGCATTCATTAAGCAAATATTTATTGAGTACTTCTTAAGAATCAGACTCTGTGCTAGGAATTGAAGATACAGAGGTAAAGAGGAAAGATACACAGTTTTGCTTCATGGAGTTGACTATCTAGTGGCAGAAACAGTAATAAACGAAAGTTATATAATGGTTTATATTATGTAATGTAGTTTTAGTAAGTGCCACAAAAGGGAAGTATAGGATGGTGAGATTGTTCAGCAGGGGAATCTAATCTATTTGGGAGGGTCAAGACCAGCTTCCCTGAGAGACTGCATTTAGGGGAATAGGAAATGGCTGAGCATAGAGACTGGGGAGGACATTCCTGGCAGAAGGCACAGCCTGGGTAAACGCCCTGAGTAGGACAGAACTTGAATTTGCAAGGAGATTTAGAAAGGTTCATGTGGCTGTCATGACTCCACCCACAACAGCCTGCAATGCTTCTTTTTGTAGGGACAGCAAAATCCCAAGTCCTTATTCTAGTGCACAAGACCCCACATGGTCCAGGGTCCCACTGGAGCTCAGATCTCATTTCTTCCCACCTCCTCTCCCCCTCTCCCATCAGCCTCATTTTGCTGTTCAAAAATGACAAACAGTTCATTTTCTGGACACCTGCATTTTTTCTCCCTTCTACCTATGACATCCTCATACAAGATGTCTTCATAGCTCATTGCTTCATTCTATGTGAATTTGTGCTGAATATTATCAAAGAGGCCTTCTCTGATCACTCTTTCTATAAGAGTGACCCTCCACCACTCTCAGTCCCATTACTCTGCATATAATTCTTCATCACCCTTACCACCACTTCGCGTATCATTTGTATTTGTTAATGAATTGTATCCCTCCATTACCTTGTAAGGATCATGAATGAAGCTGTCTTCTTGATTCCTGTATCCTCAGGACCTAGAACATCGCTTGACTCACCTCAATAAATATGTGTTAATAACAGTTAAATGGGAAGAGTGATCTAAGACTGGACTGCAGAGAAAGCCAAGAGCCAGACCATGGGACACATACCTTGTACTTTCATATTCAGAACAGCCTTGTTCATGCTTTTTCCTCCCCCTACAATGCTCTTCTCCATTCTCTTCCATCACCATCTCCACCAATGGAAGTCCCATTGACATAGCCCATTGCTGGAACTTCCACAGAGCATTTATTTAATTTCTTTTTGGATTCTGCTGTGTGAGATGTATGTTTGACTCCTGCCCCCAGTGCAGTACAGAGCTTGACCCAGATTAGGTACTCAGAAAAGTCCTTGCTTAATTGGGTGGCAGGAAGGCAGTAATCCAGGAGAGTTGATAATCCAGATTAGGGTTTATCAGAAGGATGGGGAGTTGAGCCAAAGTGTGATTGGATTTGAAGAAACATATAGTTAAGAGCATGAATTCAGAGCTTAGTTGACTGGGTTTTAAATCTGCTTCTGTCAGTTACTAGTGACTTTTTAGTCTGCAAAGGCCTCAGTGTTGTTTATAACGGGCATAAAGAGTGCCTCTGTCACAAAATCATTATGAAATTTAAATTAATCACTACATGAAAGCATTCAAAATAGTGCACGAAATGTAATGAATACTATGTACATGTGCTGTTTTAAAAAATAAGTAAAAAGACTAGGATGCTGTCTATGGGCAGGGAACCTCAAAGTCTAGGGGAAGCCTGAACTTGGTAGAGGGAGAGCATTTGGAGATGTACCTGAGGATCTGAGCAGGAACTAGAAGGAGGTCTTAGGAGCCAAAGCCTAATCCCACCCTGTGCTTCAGTCCATTTTACAGAAAGGGAGGCTGAGTTCAGGAAGCCTCTTCCCTACACTTGCACCACAGCAGAGGAATGCTGATGACTCAAGTGACTCCCAGAGTAATGCTCCCCCTGCTGTTTCCTCACAATTTATCGATGGACTCCAACAATGGGCATCCCAGGTGGTAGCTTATTATTTATTTTCTTATTTATTTCCTTTCTTGTTTCTCAGTTGAGGTAGTTCATAGGAAGAAATAGAAGGCAAACTATGGATTAGAGACAGTATTAGGTCTGGTAAAAGTATATGTTAAAATCAGAGGCCAGAATGGTGTAAGGTAGGATAAGAGAGACCACTGATGACAAACAAGCATGGTTGCTATTTTCCTGTGCTAATTACGTTTGTAAGGGTCAAAGTGAAAAGAGACACATGGTTAGTTATATAAAAAGGAAAACCAAAGTGTTTTCCTAGTTCTTATTCCTAAAAGAAGTTTCTCATTTGTACCAGACTCTTTTTATTTATTTTAAATTGAAGGGTAGTTGCTTTACAATATTGTGTTGGTTTCTGCCATACATCAACATGATTCAGCCATAAGTGTACATATATCCCCTCCCTCTCAAACCTCCCTCCCACATCCCACGCCATCCCACACCTCTAGATTGTCAAGGAGCCAGACTCTTTAGGATGACCTTTCCATTCACATGCCCTAGGGCTATCTTGGCCCATGGGTTGTCCAGATTTCTTCTTTAAGGCATTTATAATTTCTTGAAAAATCTTAGATCCTCATTCTGACTCTACTGTGATTATGGGCTTCCCCTGATCAGTCAAATACTACATTTGTGATTCAACCTCTTAGAATTTCATGGTTCTTAAAGACCTTAAAGGTCATCAAGTCTAATATCCCCATCCCACTTACCTTCTGATGTTTGAATCTTCTCTGCAACAACTCCATCAAGTGGTCTTCCAGCTCTTTCTTGAATGCTTCCAGTGACAAATAACTCATTACCTTCAGAGACATCTCATTCCATCTGTCCATGAAGTTTCCTGTTCTGTTGAGTTGACATCTGAATCCTGGCCATACTTATTGAAAGAGACATTTCATCACTGAGGAAAGAAATCAAGTCTAATTGGCTAGCAGCAAGCAACTCTGGGAATCCTAAGCTTCATTAGAAGTAGACTTTTGTTCAAATAAAGTGTTAAAATTAAAGCAGTATATATCTGAGCAGGGCCAATTGGCATAAACTCATCACAGCATATGGTGTGCTTCCTTTTATATGCATGTTTAGCAGCTAGTGGGTACCAAACCTCACACAGCTCCCAATTGCTAGCACTAATGAAGGATCTGTTTGCTTTGGGGGATAAAGATGGTATCACTGATTCACAGTTGTTTTTCCAGGAGTGATGAACAGATTTTACTTCCTCATCTACACTCTCTTGCTTGGTCCTTTCTTGGCCCCACTATCACTGCCCTACTTCAGACCTCATTGTCTCTTGCCAGGGCTGTTCACTTGTCTCTAACTGGTCTCCCTGCCTCAAGTCTGGCCTTCTCTCATCTAATCACCCCACCAGAGACGTCTTCATCAAGCATAGATCTGCGGTATCACTTCCAGCTTGAAATCTTCAGTTAGCTCCAGCATGGAATCCAAATTTCCTGGCCTGTAAGATGGGCAGGGCAGGGTCAGGATTTGCTTGTGGCCATAAATAGGACAAAGCTAAGTGTCAGTCATTCAAGGACAGTTGAAACCCCAAAGTAGTGTCAGACCTTTGGGAACAATGGCTTGAATTTGTGTAGCTTTACTACAGTCACAGTCTATTCACTGACAAAAATTAATTTCATCTCTAGTTAACAGAAGAAGAAACAGATTCTCAATAATACTTTTACTAGGGCTGCTGCTGCTGCTGCTTCTGCTAAGTCACTTCAGTCGTGTCCGACTCTGTGTGACCCCATAGATGGCAGCCTACCAGGCTCCCCCGTCCCTGGGATTCTCCAGGCAAGAACACTTACTAGGGATACTACTACTAATAACAACAGTAAATGGTTTCATAGCACTTTCTGTGGGCCGGCACTTTATTTATCTGGTAGTATATTAAAAAGCAGAGACATTACTTTGCCAACAAAGGTCCATCTAGTCAAGGCAATGGTTTTTCCTGTGGTCATGTATGGATGTGAGAGTTGGACTGTGAAGAAAGCTGATCGCCGAAGAATCGATGCTTTTGAACTGTGGTGTTGGAGAAGACTCTTGAGAGTCCCTTATACTGCAAGGAGATCCAACCAGTCCATTCTAAAGGAGATCAATCCTGGATGTTCATTGGAGGGACTGATGCTAAAGCTGAAACTGCAATACTTTGGCCACCTCATGCGACGAGTTGACTCACTGGAAAAGACTCTGATGCTGGGAAAGGTTGGGGGCGGGAGGAGAAGGGGACGACGGAGAATGAGATGGCTGGATGGCATCACCGACTCTGTGGACATGAGTTTGAGTGAACTCCGGGAGTTGGTGATGGACAGGGAGGCCTGGCGTGCTGTAATTCATGGGGTCGCGGAGAGTCGGACACGACTGAGCGACTGAACTGAACTGAACTGAACTGGAGCACTTTATTATCTTAAAAAAGACAGAATGATTTCTGTTCATTTCCAAGGCAAACCATTCAATATTACAGTAATTCAAGTCTATGGCCCAACCAGTAATGCTGAAGAAGCCAAAGTTGAACAGTTCTATGAAGACCTACAAGACCTTTTAGAACTAGCAGCCAAAAAAGATGTCCTTTGCATTATAGGGTACTGGAATGCAAAAGTAGGAAGTCAAGAAACACCTGGAGTAACAGGCAAATTTGGCCTTGGAGCACGAAATGAAGCAGGGCAAAGGCTAATAGAGTTTTGCCAAGAGAACGCACTGGTCATAGCAAACACCCTCTTCCAACAAAACAAGAGAAGGCTCTACACATGGACATCACCAGATGGTCAACAATGAAATCAGATTGATTATATTCTTTGCAGCCAAAGATGGAGAAGCTGTATACAGTTAGCAAAACCAAGACCAGGAGCTGACTGTGGCTCAGATCATGAACTCCTTATTGCCAAATTCAGGCTTAAATTAAAGAAAGTAGAAAAAACCACTAGACCACTCAGATATGACCTAAATCAAATCCCTTATGAGTATAGAGTGGAAGTAAGAAATAGATTTAAGCGTCTAGATCTGATAGATAGAGTGCCTGATGAACTCTGAATGGAGGTTCGTGACATTGTACAGGAGACAGGGACCAAAATCATCCCCATGGAAAAGAAATGCAAAAACGTAAAATGGCTGTCTGAGGAGGCCTTACAAATAGCTGTGAAAAGAAGAGAAGCGAAAAGCAAAGGAGAAAAGGAAAGATATAAGCATCTGAATGCAGAGTTCCAAAATATAGCAAGGAGAGATAAGAAAGCCTTCCTCAGCGATCAATGCAAACAAATAGAGGAAAACAACAGAATAGGAAAAACAAGAGATCTCTTCAAGAAAATTAGAGATTCCAAGGGAACATTTCATGCAAAGATGGGCTCGATAAAGGACAGAAATGGTATGGACTTAATAGAAGCAGAAGATATTAAGAAGAGGTGGCAAGAATACACAGAAGAACTGTACAAAAAAGATCTTCACGACCAAGATAATCACGATGGCGTGATCACTCACCTGGAGCCAGACATCTTGGAATGTGAAGCCAAGTGGGCCTTAGAGAGCCTTCGAACAAAGCTAGTGGAGGTGATGGATTTCCAATTGAGCTATTTCAAATCTTGAAAGATGATGCTGTGAAAGTGCTGCACTCAATATGCCAGCAAATTTGGGAAACTCAGCAGTGGCCACAGGACTGGAAAAGGTCAGTCTTTATTCCAATCCCAAAGAAAGGGAATGCCAAAGAATGCTCAAACTACCGCACAATTGCACTCATCTCACACGCTAGTAAAGTCATGTTCAAAATTCTCCAAGCAAGGCTTCAGCACTATGTGAACTGTGAACTTCCAGATGTTCAAGCAGGTTTTAGAAAAGGCAGAGGGACCAGAGATCAAATTGCCAACATCCGCTGGATCATGGAGAAAGCAAGAGAGTTCCAGAAAAACATCTATTTCTGCTTCATTGACTATGCCAAAGCCTTTGACTGTGTGGATCACAATAAACTGTGGAACATTCTGAAAGAGATGGGAATACCAGACCACCTGACATGCCTCTTGAGAGGAAGCAACAGTTAGAACTGAACATGGAACAACAGACTGGTTCCAAATAGGAAAAGGAGTACGTCAAGGTTGTATATTGTCACCCTGCTTATTTAACTTCTATGTAGAGTACACCATGAGGAACGCTGGGCTGGAAGAAGCACAAGCTGGAATCAAGATTGCTGGGAGAAATATCAATAACCTCAGATATGCAGATGACACCACCCTTATGGCAGAAAGTGAAGAGGAACTAAAAAGCCTTTTGATGAAAGTGAAAGAGGAGAGTGAAAAGGTTGTCTTGAAGCTCAACATTCAGAAAACAAAGATCATGGCATCTGGTCCCATCACTGCATGGGAAATAGATGGGGAAACAGTGGAAACAGTGTCAGACTTTATTTTTTTGGGCTCCAAAATCACTGCAGATGCTGACTGCAGCCAGGAAATTAAAAGACGCTTACTCCTTGGAAGGAAAGTTATGACCAACCTAGATAGCATATTAAAAAGCAGAGACATTACTTTGCCAACCAAGGTCCGTCTAGTCAAGGCTATGGTTTTTCCCGTGGTCATGTATAGATGTGAGAGTTGGACTGTGAAGAAAGCTGAGCACCGAAGAATTGATGCTTTTGAACTGTGGTGTTGGAGAAGACTCTTGAGAGTCCCTTATACTGCAAGGAGATCCACCCAGTCCATTCTAAAGGAGATCAGTCCTGGGTGTTCACTGGAAGGACTGGCTGAAGCTGAAACTCCAATACTTTGGCCACCTCATGCGACGAGTTGACTCACTGGAAAAGAGTGATGCTAGGAAGGATTGGGGGTGGGAGGAGACGGGGACGACAGAGAATGAGATGGCTGGATGGCATCATAGACTGGATGGGCATGAGTTTGAGTGAACTCCGGGAGTTGGTGATGAACAGGGAGGCCTGGCGTGCTGTGATTCATGGGGTCGCAAAGAGTCGGACACGACTGAGCGACTGGACTGAACTGAACTGAACTGAAGCACTTTATTTCATTTAAATCCTCATAATTAGGTAATTGATGACCCTAAGAGTGAGCACCTCCTGAGGTTTGTGCCCTGCTGTTCCTTGTTGCTGTCCAGCCCCAGGCCTGGCAGGATTCAAATCCAAGTTTTAGTCCCTCAACCGTGTCCAACTGTTTGTGACCCCATGACTGTAACCTGCTACACATCTCTGTCCATGGGATTTTCCAGGCAAGAATACTGGAGTGGATAGCCATTTCCCTCTCCAGGGGATCTTCCCAACCTAGGAACTGAACACAGGTCTCCTATCTTGCTGGCAGATTCTTTACCATCTGAGCCAACAGGGGCTTATGTGCCAGGATGCCTGTGTCAATGACACATGGAGCAGGATTTTGGGGCACCATCTGCGGGGGGATCTCAGACAGGAAGTCTGGTCCTTAGCAGACATCCACCCTCACTGCTGGCACTGGGATCAGAAGGACCAGCCCAGAATTTTGTAGTCCAGAGTTGGAGAGCCATGAGGTCATTATTGCAGAAGGCAGCGTGGTGGAGAAGACTGCAGGGTGGGGAGCCGCGTTCCTCCATGTATGTACGTCATGGACCTCAGTTCCCCCTCTGCACGATCAGAGTGTTAAGATCCCCGTCTCCTTCCCAGGTTCAGTGTGATGAGGGCAATGAGGGTGTCCGATGGAATGTGAAATGCCGATGCAGTGTGGAGTGTGGGAGGATAGCCAAGTGAGTATGAGGAACCTGGGGGGGTCAAGCTTATCCCCACATGACTCCCCCTTTCATATCTCATTAAGATGAATGAAACAACTTAGCCTGATGACGGCAGTTGTGCTTCCCACCCACTATTAGGAGAGCACCCCCGCATCCTACTGACCCCGCCCGTAGGCAGCCTACAGCCAGGAGCTGCCTGGTCTTCAAATCCCAGCATAGCCCTGCCCTTGTGACGAACACCTCTTCCAGCTGAGTCACAATGAATTGTCTCCTTCTTTCTTATAAACCCAGGGCTCTGTCCCCACCAGCCTCCCTTATTACCCACACTTCCCCTGGGTCTTAAAACATGCCACTTCCACAAGACCTGGAGGCCCACCTTAGGAAGTGTGAGATCCATGTTGATAACTAGCTAGGAGGCTAATTGAAAATATTTTGGAGTTTGCTGTTAGCTCTGTCAAATCAAGTAAAAAATCATTCTTATCTACCACAAGCAGCAGTTATGCAAATCTGCCCATGGCATTAATTAAAGGACTTCCTTACTCCTCAGAGTGTTTATCATAAATGAGGAACAGGAACATTCAGGGGCCTATTTCATTCTCTCCCGTCGCCGTAGCCCTATCTGAATTAATGTCATATCCGGAGAGTCTGCCCTGGAGGGCAGGGGAATTGGATTCCTGTGGGCAGATATTTGACTTCCGTATTTGTGCAGCACTGTATGTTTACCAGGTGTCAACTTAGATGGGACAGGCCATCCCGCAAGTGAATCTTCACATTTGTCACATTATCACACTCGTCCCTTGAAATTTCTAGCCTAATCTTGACCCCGTGTTGTGGGCAGGTAGATGCCATTTACAGAACATTTTTACATCTGCTGATGTAATTTTACAGATGTACAGAACAATTTTACATCTGCTTCTGATCCTCACAACAGTTCTGTGATATTAGTTGTTGTTGTTATTATTATTACCTCTGCATTGCAGATGAGAAAATTTGGACTTCCTTGCTGTAAAACAGGGGTAACCAAAACTTTTGTAAAGGGGCAGATAGCAAATGTTTTAGGCTTTGCAGTCTGTGAGGTGTCTGTGATGATTCTTAGCTCTGCCTCTATAGCATGAAAACGGAGATAGACTCTTAATAAACAAACAGATGTGGCTGTGTCCCGATAAAACTTTATTTACAAAAGCAGGTGATGGGCCTTGGTTTCCTGACTTCTGCTATAAAAAAGCACTGAGATTGTGGCAGGGAAAAGATACCTTTGGCAAATAGAAAACCTTACGGAGGGGATTTGTTGTAATCTCAATAAACATTACTGAGCATCCAAACATGTCCAGCACATAAATCGTAGGTAAGTCAAGGAGCGTATGATGTGCAGAGCAAAGACCTGTATGAATTCACGTCACTATCATGTAAGGCTCAGAGTTCTCAGGACCATTAGAGGAGGCCTATGGAACTCAGAATTCAGAACATCTGGAACCAAAAGGAGCTTTCTGGAGGATTTTGTATGTTAACTGGGCTTTGAGGAACCACTAGGATGAAACACGAAACCTTGTCCATGGGGCATCATTGATGGAGGGTCAGTGTGATCGTGTTTCCCCTCCTCATTCTGCTCTGTCCACCAATAGAGACCAGATATGTTTGCTGTCAGTGTTCAGGCATGGTAATGGAAGGGAACCTGAGCTCAGGACAGTGCTCAAGGCCCCATACATATGAAAATAATAGGTTCAAATTGGGCCATGCAAGAGCCAGTTGGAGTGAGACAGGTAGTTACAGGCAGCAAAGAAAGAGAAGTTGGGGTGAAAGGTGTCTCGTGGCACTGAGTCACAGGCAGGGGGCTGTGGCTACATGGAACTTTGGGTTATATGTCATGATGTTGTGGCTACAACGCCTGACTCCCTGTGTTGGGCTGGAGGGATTCCCCACACCAATTACAATAAGGATGAACTCATTCTGGGCTAGTGCTTGTGATGCTTTGAGATCACAGGGCACCTTCACAACTATTAATTTTCACAACAAATCCTATGAGGCTACTACTGTCATCCGCATTTTATAGGTAGAGAAGCCGAGCTTCAGAATAATGCACGGATGTGCCCAAGCATTTGAAGCTAGAGATGAGTGACATAGTGCTTTTCTCACTGTTCTGTACTGCCCCATAGTACATGTGCCTGGAGTTAGAGATAGAAGAGTAAGAGGATAAGAAAATATAGGTCAGAATCCTAATCAAGAAAGGCTACTCTAGTGGACTTAAGGCTCAAAAGAGTGCTATAGGAAGGAGATAGATCCCCACCTGATCAGAAGCTCTGGGCTCCCATGAAATATGCTTTTATTCTTGCATCACTGGCTGGAGCGACTAAGTGATTCAGCTCCAGGCTGTCTCCTTAACATCTCAGAGCATATCATCACCCACGTGGCTGCCAGCTGGTGGGGCTGGGGGTGCTTTTGGGCTCTGCCCCATTTGCTTCTTGCTTTTACTCTTAGCCTCGTCTCTCTGGCTTATAGCTCTTTGCAGCCAGCACCTTTGAATTAATTATTTCTTTGGGTGGTTTTTCAGGATATGATATTCACATCCAGCCCTCAGGATGTCTACCCAAAGGACTGTATGCCTAGGTCTCACATTCATGTGGAGCCCTCTATGTCTATTTTTAACCTCATCCCTGATCGGGTTATACACACTGTCTTAGTGAGGCACTGCCAAGCCTGGGAGAAGACTCTTTTCATAAAACAGAAAATTGCACCTCTTTGTGAGACCAGAGCCCTGATGGTGCAATAAATAAATTGATCATTCCTATGATTGCCTTGGAAGAGTAACCAAACATACATTGCATTGTGCACATGGTTTAAAAGCCATAATTTTTTAAAAAGCAAATATTTCAGAGGTACCAGTTTATTTAACCGTGTTTTTGCATTTCTTTTTATTTAAAGCACCAAAAGCCTCAAGCACAGAAATGCCCAGGATATCTCTTGACCCCTGAAGAGCCATGGTGTTCTACACCCCAGTGTTCTGGGAGTAGGGGTGAGCTGGAGAATCCTGCCGCTCGCCTTCTGTCTAGATCTCGGTTAACAGAACATCTCCCAGCTCAGTCTCCCAAGTTAGAACCCCCTCTTCAGTGAGTGCTTCTGCCCACACTGCCACTGCCTTCATCTGGTCGTCTTCATCTCTCTCTTGGACTGTTATTTAAACATTCTGGAACGTGATCTTTCTGTTACCAGTTTCTTCCCATGCACTCCATATTCCACACTGCTCTTAGAGTGATCTCTATAAAAAGCAAATCTAATCATGGCTGGAAAACCTCAGTACCTTGGTTTTACTCCCAGCTTAGTTGGGGTGGGTTTTCTTTGCTGCTGTCATCGCCCACGATGACTTCTCTCACATAGGAGCTCAGGCTGGGGCTTGGGGAGAGGAGGTGTAAGGCCCAGCGCCCCTCTAATCCCAAAGAACAGAGGCACCTAAGTCTGGTCCCTTCCCAGGGTTCCCCTCCCCAGCCTACCCCACCAAGCCTCCACCAGTCCTGTCAGCCGGACAATGGACAATGGTGTCCTTCTGAGAGGGTCTTTCCTAGATCTAAGAAGGGGCATACGGTATCAAGGCACAGAATTCGGACACTGGTTCCTTGTTCTTTTATGCCGCAAAGGGGGGTTCCTGGACCGTTTCTCCATTCCGCTGATGGGTCCCTATCTCTGTGGGGTCCCTTCCCCACACGCTTTCTTCTGCAGTGTGATGTCCTCACTGCTCACTTCTGCCTAGGAGCCATGCTACCTTTCTCTGAGCTCACAAGCTTTAGTGACACTTCAGGTTTCTATGGGTCCCCCAGGGAGAGGTGAGGATGGCTCTGGTCCTCTAGGTGATGGCGGGTCCGCAGGTCCAATTCACATGATCTCTGCTGAGAGCAGTGCCTGATTTCTGTGTGTGGTTACCTACCAGGCAGATATACTTCACCTAGGCAGCAATGGAGTTTTGCTCTGTTCTTAGAATGAGTCCACCCCATTTGAAGTCCTAGAGAGGAGAGAATTTTTCCCTCCCTTTAGCGTGTTTTGGCCTTGCTTCTTTGAGAAGCTTAGGTGACTATTAGTCTGCTTTTGATTAATAAGTCTGGCTCTCCCTGTAAAGAAGCCAGGCTACCTGTAAGTGGCTGCTTTCTCTGCTACCCAGCAAGGAGAGCATGGCCCAGATCCACATCTGATAGAAAAGGGGTCTCTGGGGCACCCAGCAAATCATCCTGAACTCCTGCCACAATAAACTTCAGTCCATTTGTATTAGGCTCCTAGGGCTGCTGAGAAGAAGGAACACAAACTTGGTGGCTTAAAACAACAGAAATAGTCTCTCTCATACTTTGAGAAGCTAGGAGTCTGAAGCTAAGGTTGGTGGGCCCATGCTTCCTCTGAAGGCTCTCGGAGAGTTCTTCCCTCCTCTTTGGGCTTCCATGGCCCTGTGGTAGCTGCACCCTCCCGTCTCTGCCTCCATCCTCATGTGGCCTCTCCTTAGTGTGTCTTTCCCCTCTGTCCTGTCTCGAATCTTCTGTCTTTCTCTCAGAAGGATCTTTGTCATAACAATCCAGGATAATCCAGGGTGAACTCATTTCAAGATCGATCCCTAATCCCATCAGAGAAAACCCCTTTTCTAAATGAGGTCCCATTCACAGGTCTCAACAGTTAGGACATTCACCCTCCATACCATCCCAAGACACACCAAGTCCCTTTACATTGTGCCTTCATAGAGGCTGTCTCCCCTCTACCTATGTTGTTCTTCACCATCTTCCCGTCTGTCCCCCATCCCCATGCTTTCCTCACTCTACAAATTCATCTGCACCTTGAAGCAAGAGCTCAAGCATCCCTTGTGCACAAAGCCATCCCCTCAAGGAGGTACTGCCGTGGGCTCTTTCCTCTAGGACCCTGTAGCTCGTGCTCACTAGGCTGGAAGGCATCCGCCAGCCCCAGTCTGCGCTGTGAGTGTGGAGCCAGGCCGGAGTGAGTGAGTCATCACACTGAAACCTCCTCTCAAGGTCACCAGGGATTTCCATTTTGCTAAATCCACTGGTCACTTCTCCTCCTTTTCTTTTTTCCAGCTAAACTGCCTAGCAACCCTTGATAGTTTACTGCTCAGCAACCCTTGACACAGTTAACAGCAACACTTGACATAATTAACTGCTCCCTCCTTCTCCATCACTTTCTTCTCCTGGCTTTTTATCACACTCCTTGTTTTCTTCCCACCTCACTGGCCATCCTCTCTTACTATCCCTTGCTAATCCATCCTCCACTGCTGAACCTCTGGATATTGGAATGCCCTAGGGCTCTGCTCTCCCCAGGAATTTCACAGGTACAAGTAATAGGTATATTTGTCAATGACACTTACATTTATGTTTAGCCTAGACTATTTACCTATGGATTTTGTATCCAGCTATTGGCTTGACATTTTCACTTGAATGTCTAGTGGATATTTTACATGTAACATGTTCAAAGAAAAACACTTGTTTTTCTCCCAGCTTTGTTCCTTCTTGCCCCTACTCAAAATGTCACTGCCATTCACTGAAGCAAAAAACCCAAAATCATTGTTGATTATTTTTTCCTGTGCCCTGTGCCAAGTCAATCTATGAAGTCTACCTCCATGCTGTGTCTTGAGCCTATCTCTGTATTTTCTTTTCTACCCCTACCGTACCAGCCTCACTTCTCTTGCCTCAGTTCCCCCTACTTACCCTTTCCTTGAATCTTCCAGCCTCCTGGGTCTTCTCTGTGTTCTGCAAACGACTGTGTTCATTTCTACCTTCTGTGTTTCCTCCTTCCTTTGTCTGGAATGCTGTTCTCTTAGATCTTGGCATAATTTCCTTCTTGTCTCTAAGGCCTTGATTCAGATATGACTTACTACCAAAGTATCCATCCACCCACATCACTTTCTATCCCAAGACCCATTTTAATTTCTTTCTACTACTACTAAGTTACAACTGCAGACAGTGACTGCAGCCATAAAATTAAAAGATGGTTGCTCCTTGGAAGAAAAGCTATGAAAAGCAGAGACCTCACTTTGCCAACAAAAGTCTGTATAGTCAAGCTATGGTTTTTCCAGGAGTCATGTATGGATGTGAGAGCTGGACCATGAAGAGGGCTGAGTGCTGAGGAATTGATGCCTTCAAATTATGGGTGCTGGAGAAGACTCATGAGAGTCCCTTGGACAACACAAAATCAAACCAGTCAATCCTAAAAGAAATCAACCCTGAATATTAATTACAAGGACTGATACTGAAGTTGAAGCTCCAATACTTTGGCCATCTGATGTGAAGAGCCAACTCATTGGAGAAGACTCTGATGCTGGGAAGGATTGAGGGCAAAAGGAGAAGGGGACAGCAGAGGATGAGATGTTTAGATAGCATGACTGACTCAATGGACATGAATTTGAGCAAACTCAGGAAGATAGTGAAGGAGAGGGGAGCCTGGTGTACCGCAGTCCATGGGATCACAAAGAGTCGGACATGACTTAGTGACCGAACAACAAGTTATCTGATTAATCTTGTTTATTTGTTTACTTGATTAATGTTGTCTTCTTTCTTTTGACAAACACAGGTACTTTCCTGCCTTGATCACTCACCATACCTAGATAAGTTGCTATCACTCAACCTAATAGCAACCGTATATATGCTTGTCAAATAAAAATGAGTGTATGTTTTAGAAAAATCAATCTGGAGACAATTTGGAAAAGAGACTTGAAGAGAAGAAATCTGTACTTTAGAAAATTCTCTCTGGTTAGTGTATGTAATGTGAGTTGCACTTTGAAACCCCACAGTCACTTGGAGCACCAAACCTTGTAGGATGTTTGATGAGATGAATTCAGGACAATTATAATTTAGAAATGAATTAGATTTCTTCATTGGTTCTGGCAAGTGGGCTTCTTTCTCTGCACTATTGCCTTTGTGTAGTGAAAATATAGCCAAAATAGACTTCCGTATTTGGGTTGATGACAGCACAAGTGTGTGAAAGTGGAATTAGATACTTTTCCCATGGCAGCTTCTGACCCCCAAATTCTGGACAATTGCTGTGAGGACAGAGTTCTCTGAGAGTATCATCTGGCGGTGAAGATGCTAGGGGATTGAGCCAGTAGTGGGTATGCTTTGCTTCTTGAGTCAGAGGTCCTTTTGGCTGGCCTAGTGGTGGATAATGTGGGGACAATTCTTTTCTTCCCATCCCTTCATTACTGCACAAAAGAACACACAGAGTTTCACAGAAAAGGGGTTAGCCAGGCTCTGTAACTCTAGGATTCTTCTTTCTCTCTTTATCCCAGAGTCTGAGTCCTCTTGCATTCTTTTAAAAGCTCACTGGAAATAGAAAGGATGCTTAGAAAAGTGGATAAAAAGAAAACAGAATAGAAATTTCCTACACCTGCTAGATTCTTCCCCTGAATCTCATGCAGAATTTATATTCAGTAAAATATATTTTTTTTTTCAGGACAAATAAAAAGTCCTCCCAATAGCAATTTTTCCCTCCCCCCCCCCTTTTTTTTTGTAGATTTTTTGGTAGTAATTTGAATTCATAGGGCCTCTCTTTCATTGTGCAGACTGAGAAATTGTAAACCTCATAATCGGGAGGGCTGGGTGATCTGACTGGGTAAAGCAGATTCGAGGAGCTGGCACAGTCCCCACAGATCCGCATGGAAGCTGAGCTTTGCCAGTCTGCATGGGCAGTCCCCTTGCTAAAAGGCATATGATGTTCTATTTGGCAGCACGGTACAGCAGAAAAATGTGGAATTAGAAGGAGGAAATCTGGACTGTGGTCCTCACTACTTGGATGACCTTGGGCAAGCTATATAGGTTTTCTTAGTCAAGGCTTTCATGTCAGGAAATGAGAGTAATTATACATTCTTCCCCTTTGTACAATACCATTCTGAGAATTAAATATATATGTGAATGTGCTTAGGAAACTGCAAGGACCTCTGTGTATCTTAGTCATTATTTTCTAGTTTGTCAAATCAAAGTCTTAATCTAGAATGGATAAATCTATTCACAGTGAATGTTCATTCATTAGACAGACTGATTGATGATGAGTTGGGATTCTGGATTCAGACCAGAAGACAGAAATAAATCTACTCTTGATATTTTAGAGCCTCTCCAATTCAATATGACTTAATTTGCACATTTAGTATAGAGCTTGAGTATTAGATAGGGCTAAAAATGAGATTTAGTGAGAAAAATGGTTTTATCCATTCAACTGGCACTCAATAAATATTTTGGGGTGCAGATAAAATGTTTATAACAGCACTTGGCACATGTCACATGCTCAGTAAACTCCCACTGTTATTATTGTTATTGCTCTTGTTGCTGTTTGCCAGGCCCTAGGCTGGGCTTTGGGGTTGTCAAATATGCACAGCCATGGTCTCTGCCTTCTAGCAGCTCTGAGTGTAGTTGGGGAGAGAGATTTGTGAGTTGACAATTACAGAAAAGTGAAGTAAATGGAGGCAATCAGAGACTGATTCAAGTCAGCCTGTCTATATTTGAAATTCTGTTTTGTTATTTATTAGAGAGGTGAACTTGGGCAAGTGACTTAACCTTTCAGGCTTTATTTCCTTCATCTGTAAAAAGGGAGAATAGTAGCACTGGGTGAAATTAGGCAATTAACCATTCATTTACTTATTGAGTGTTGGGCTGGCCAAATATTGGCACCCCCAGAGGTATCTTTGTCTTCATTCCCAGAACCTGTGAATATGGTAGGTTGTGTAGCAAAAGGGAAGTAAGGTTTGCAGACAGAATTAAGGTTGCTAATCATCTGACCTTAAAATAGAAAGATTATCCTGTATTAATGGGATAGACCCAGTGTCATCACAAAAGTCCTTTCACAAAAGTGGAAGAGGGAGATGTGTATGTGTGGCAGGGGTCCTGAGTCAGAGATAGATTTGAAGATGCTTTGCTGTTGATTTTGAAGATGGAGAAACAGGCCACAAACCAAGGAATGAAGGAGGCCTCTAGAAACTGGAAAAAGTCAGGAAGTATATTTTCCCCAGAGCCTCTAGAAGGAATGCAGCTCAGCCTAAACCTTGATTTTAGCCCAGAGAGATCAATTTGAAACTTCTGACCACTAGAGCTGTACAATAATAAATTTGTGTTCTTTCAGTTCAGTTCAATTCAGTCACTCAGTCGTGTCCGACTGTGACCCCATGCATCACAGCACGCCAGGCCTCCCTGTCCATCACCAACTCCCGGAGTTCACTCAAACTCACATACATTGAGTCGGTGATGCCATCCAGCCAATCTCATTCTCTGTCGTCCCCTTCTCCTCCTGTCCCCAGTCCCTTCAAGAATCAGAGTCTTTTTGTGTTCTTTAAGCCTCTCCAATATTCATTGGAAGGACTGATGGTGAAGCTGAAGTTCCAATACTTTGGCCACCTGATGTAAAGAACTGACTCATTGGAAAAGACCCTGGTTCTGGGAAAGATTGAAGACAGAAGGAGAAGGGGATGACAGAGGATGAGTTGGTTGGATGGCATCACTGACTCGATGGACATGAGTTGAGCAAGCTCCAGGAGTTGGTGATGGACAGGGAAGCCTGGCGTACTGTAGTCCATGGGGTTGCAAAGAGTTAGACACGACTGAGCAACTAAACTGAACTGAACTGAAGCCTCTAGGTTTGTGGTAACTTATTACAGCCACAAGAGAAAACTGATACAATGTCTACTATGTGCCACCAGATTCTGTTCTAAGGGCCAGGGCTAAGCAGTCACCCATGCACACACATACACACACACATACCCCATGCTATTTGGAGCTTAAATTTCTAGAACAATAAGTAGACAAATAAATATGTGTCAGAGCCTGATACATGCTATGAAGAAAAATTAAAGCAGGGTCACGGAGCTGGAGAATAAAGGGGGTAATATTTTAAATTCAGGTGGTCAGAAGGCCTTCATAATGAGATGGCATTTGAACAGACATCTGGCTTCCCTGGTGGCTCAGAAGGTAAAGAATCTGCCTACAGTGATAAATTTGTGGAGATCCAGATTCAATACCTGGTCGGGAAGATCCCCTGGAGTAGGGCATGGCAACCCACTCCAATATTCTTGCCTGAAGAATCCAGGAGCTGGAGCTGGCAGGCTACAGTCTATGGGGTCACAAAGAATCAGACACAACTGAGCAACCAACGCTTTCACTTTTCACTTTCACTACTGGATTACCTGAGGACTTGCCCCAGGTGGTTATCTTGAGGGAAGAGCAAACTTGGATAAAGCAGCTCCTTTCTGAGGGCCATTCCCAAAGAAGGATGTAACTCTGAGACTTCATCAGCCAGAACCCCCAGCAGCCAGGGAAACAAATACTTCAGTCCTAAAGGGGGGGCCTGATTAGTGTATCATAGAACCCATGACACAGGCCTGTTACAATAGTCTGGCCAAGAAGTGATGACAATTTGCATGGGGAGAATTGGAGGAGAGAAAGTGAGAAATTATATTTTTTCTTATTGAATTATAATTGACATACAATATTATATTAGTTTCAAATGTGCAACATAGTGATACAATATTTTTATATGTTATGAAATAATCACAATGATAAGTCTAGTTCCATTGCCATTATTCAAAGTTATGATAATATGATTGACTGTATTTCCTATTAGCACATTATGTTCCCTGTGATTTATTTTATAGCTGAATGTTTGTACTTTTTAATCCCCTTCACCTATTTAGCCTGTCCCCTAATCTTCTTCCTTTCGGCAGCCACAGTTTTTGCTCTGTACCTATGAGTCTGGTTCTGTCTTGTTTTGTTTGTTCATTTGTTGGTTTTTTAGATTCCACATATAAGTGAAATTATACATTTATCTTTCTCTGATTCCCTTATTTCATTTAGCATAATACCATGAAGGTCCATCCATGTTGTTGCAAATGGCAGGATTTATTCTTTTGCATGCCTGAGGAGTATGCTCTTTATCCTTTCATCTATCAATGGACATTTAGTTTGCTTCCATATCTTTGCAATTGTGAATAAAGCTCCAATGAACATAAGGGTGTATACATCTTTTTAAATTAATGTTCCCATTTTCTTCAGAAAAATACCCAGAAATAGAATTGAAAAATAATCATTTAATGCAGAGCTCACAGGATTTGCAAATGGGTTTCCTAGAATGGAAAGAAAGACATTAAAGGATGACTTCCAGCAAGTGGAATAAAGTTACTTAAATGGGGAAAACTAAACTAGGGATAAGTTTGAGGGACAGAAAGGAAGAGTTTGTTGTTGTTGTTGTTTAGTTGCTAATTGTGTCCGACTCTTTTTTTGGGACTTCATGGACTGTAGGCAGCCAGGCTTCTCTATCCATGGGATTTCCCAGGCAAGAATATTGGAGTAGGTTGCGATTTTCTTCTCTAGGAGATCTTCCTGACCCAGGGATAGAACCTGCATCTTCTGCATTGGCAGGCAGATTCTTTAGCACTGAACCACCAGGGAATCTATAAAGAGTTTAGTTTTAGATATGTTAGATCTGAGATGCTTTAGCATCTTCAAGTAAGGAAATATTGAGTTCAGAGGAGAGATCAGGATTGAAGATATAGCTGTGAGAAGGCCGGGGAACTGACCTCAGTCACTTTAGGGGATGGATGTAGGCAAAGAAGAGATCCAGGATCGAACCCAGGGCCCTCCATCAGTAAGAGACTAGGTGGATGAAAGGAGGCTCTCAGAAAAGCACAATGCCTGGCACGTGGTAAGTGTCTGGTATAAGGTGTCTAGCTGCTGTGGTCTGAATCATGTCCCTCAAAAATCCACATGTTGAAGCCTTAACCCCTCTCTCCCTGAGTGACTGCATATTTAGCAGGGCTTTTAGAAGGTCCGTTCCATTCCGTTCCGTCGCTCAGTCGTGTCCGACTCTATGCGACCCCGTGGACTGTAGCCTACCCGGCTTCTCCATCCATGGGATTCTCCAGGCAAGAATACTGGAGTGGGTTACCGTTTCCTTCTCCAGGGGATCTTCCCGACCCAGGGATCGAACCCGGGTCTCCCGCATTGGAGGCAGACGCTTTAACCTCTGAGCCACCAGGGAAGCCCTTTTAAAAGGTAGTTAAGGTTAAATGAAGTCATAGGAGTGGGCTCTGAGCTGACAGGATTGGTGGGCCTTCTAGAAACAGGAGGAAAGAGCTCTCTTTCTGCCATGGGAGGATATAGCTAGAAGGCAGCCGTCAGCAAGCCAGGAAGAGGTTTCTTACCAGGAACTGAATTGGGCAGCTTGTTGATCTTGGACTTGCGGCCTCCAGAACTGTGAGAAAAGACATTTTTGTTGTTTAAGCCCCTCAGTCTGTGGTATTGTGTTATGTCAGCCCAAGTATCTGACTGAGACACTAGCCTTGGAGGTTTGGGAACAGGCAGAGAGGACCAGGGCCAGAAAGCACTCGGAGAGCTCGGAGGCTCCTCACCTCCTGACTGACCCATATTCATCAATGTTCCTCTTTGGGCCTCAGTCTCCTCTTCTATAAAGTAAGGGCTCCTTTCAGTTCCAGCATTCTACAAACTATGATTTAGAAATAGAATTTTTAGAAAACATGCATTACTGCATTTATGTAGATTTTTAAAAATATTTTTTATTTTGTTTTTTATTGTGGTAAAGTATACATAACGTAAAATTTATTGTTTTAACCATGGTCCATCCCTGGGAATTCTTCCTATTCCCGTCTGAAACTCTGTACCCCTCAAACAATTGTTACCCTTCTCCTCCTCCCAGCCCCTGGCAGCCACCATGTTACTTTCTGTCTATGAATTTGACTGCTCAAGGTAACTTGTATAAGTTTGATCATACAGTATTTTTGTCCTTTTATGTCTGGTTTATTTCCCTTAGTATAATGTCTTCAAGTTTCATCCATGTTGTAACCTGTATCAGAATTTGCTTCCTTTTTAAGGCGCAATATTTGTCATGTGGATTTGCAATCATGAGACCTGTGCCCAAATTCCAACTCTTCTGCTTATGAGCTCATGTGACCTTGAGTGTGCCCTCTGCTTCTCATTTCTGCATCCTTAAATAGTGAAAATAGTACCTACCCCACAGACGTGTTGGGTGGAGAATTCAATGGATGTGAAACCTCTTTAGAAAGATTATGATGCTACGGCTTTTTTTGGCTGTAAGAGGCCACTACGTTGGCTGCCAGGATGATTTTTTTTTCTCTTGGTCACCCTAGTGACATCTTTCCAAGCAGTTCCTTGGCGCAGCTGCACAGCTGATCCAGTTCACTTATCATGGCAGTCAAATAAATGGACTTGGTTGTTCTCCTGTCATCTTCTTAATGTGTCACATCAGCACAGCTGAAGATAAGGAGCCTCTGTCTCTGACCCAGACGCTTTGGACCTGGGTGCTTCCATTGTATGCCAGGGAGAGTACAACCCTGATGGCCAGAGAAACACCCCCCCACTTGGCTTTTTGTTACATTCTACAGCAACATGAGGCTCCTTGTTTCTGGGCCTGACTCCATAAGGTCATTCCACCCTGGAGAGGGTGGGAGGATGGATTAAAGGGAAGAAAGATGAGGCAACACAGCCTAGGAGTCTGGGGGCTAAGGGCCAGGCTGGATCTCCTATGGACAAGTTTTGGGACCATGTGCAATGCACTTCCCCTTTCTGGGATGGTTACCCTCCTCTGTGTGATAAAGGATGGGACTTGATGACCTCCAAAGTCATTTCCAGCTCTGGCCTTCCATGAATTGTGCATGATACATGATACATGAATTACCATTCCACTTTTTGTCAATGGCTCTAGATCTTTCCTTCACCCCCATTCTTCATGTACTTGACTTGTCCTCAAGAGTTACTCACTTCAGGTTTAGACTTGATCCTTCCTTCTGTCTCTGAGCCCATCTCTTCCCTCCTCCCTCTTCATTTTGATTCCTCTCTAGTCCAATTTTCTGCTGTCTAGAAGAGCTGGCTTTAGAAACATTTGCTTTCCTAATGCATGCTGAAAGATTAATGGCAGATTATGGATTCAGTTCTCATTTCACTTGAGGAATAATACGTCAACCTCAAAGGAAGGGCCCTCCCACAATAGAGTCCAGACGCAGAGTGGAGAGATAGGCTCAAAAAGTAAACAGGGGACCAGATTATGTAGGCTTCCAAAAAGAGAAGTTTGGACTTCATCCAGTGGCAACGGGGAGCCACTGAGGGCTTTTCAGCTGTAGCTGATCTATGTCTTCAAGTGATCATTCAGGCAGTTTTTTGAAGACTGGATTGAAGTGGGAAGAAAGCAGAGGCAGACAAGAGTGAATTCTGGATCCTGGTGAGAAAGACAAAGTGTGGTAGTAGACCTGAGAGATTTTAGAAGAAACACTCATACTTGGGCCCCAATGAATTTGGGGATGAGAGAAAGTGAGTTTAGAATGACATTGTAAACTGGCTTGCAAGTTTGATACCCAGTTTTATCTGTGACTAATATAGAAAAAATGCTTTGCCATTCTCTCCCAGCTCACTATGCTACTGCCATGCCCAAATCTGCTCCCACCTTAGGGCTTTTGCACTTGTGGGTCTCTGTCCCCAATTTTAGTCAAATGTCCTCTCATTTGAGGGGCTTCTTTGATGGCCAGTCTAAGGTAGTCTGTCTGCCCTGCTCATCTCCCACCTCAGTCCTTATTCTCTTCACTTTTTGTTCTTAGCTAAGACGAGCTCCTTCATCTATTTGCTTAGTTCCACTCGAATTTAAGTTCCAGGGCTCTCATGTGTCTCCTTCACGAGTGTGTCCCTGGTACCTAGAAGAGGACCAAGCACCTGCTTGGCTCATAGCAAGTGCTTAGTAATTGTAAGTTTAATGAACAGGAAGGAAAGAAAGAAGGAAGATGGCTGGAATCAGACGTGTCAAATTATTTCCAAAGATGACTGCAACATTGCCCATCTTGCCTGCTTTTGGCAATGAGAGTTTCTGCTTCTCTCATCAGTTGGAGCCTGTTTCCTCTCTTTTGGATCTGGGCTGGCCCCATGACTTCCTTTGACCTGTAGAATGCAGCTGCAGTGACACTGTATGGCTTCAGAGTCTAGGCTTTCAGAAATTGTGCAGCTTCCATTTTCACAGTCTTGCATGCTTCTTCTTCTTGTGTCTTGAGACACATCAGAAAGGCCAAAGCCCTGTGGGGGAAAATAGAGCCCTCCAGTCAACAGCACCTGCTGAGCCCAGCCCGCTGTAGGTCTGCCAGCTGACTGTGGCCACATCAGTAATCGCAGGCAAGAAGAGTTGTGACAGGCCAGACAGACAGGCCACAGAGTTGTGAGAAACAGTACATTGTTTTAACCACTAACTTTCATTCTCCATTTTGGGCTTTGAGTTTGAGGAACTGGTGGGCATCCAGATGGAGGTATACTGCAGGAATTGAGTATAAGGAATTATAATATAAAGTTGTATATATTGTAATTATTCATTTGTATATGTATGCATATGTATATATTTATATATGTATCTGTGTATATTGGAGAAGGAAATGGCAACCCACTCCTGTATTCTTGCTTGGAGAATCCCACGGACAGAGGAACCTGGCGAGCTACAGTCCATGGGGTCACTGAGAGTCAGACATGGCTGAGCGACTAAGCACAACACATCGGTGTATATACACATATATGTGCATATAAATATGTACATGTTATATAGGTATGTATTTCTGGCAGAAACAGCTTTGATGACCTTTGAATTATGTGTATGAGACTTTACCGTAATAAAAAGCTTTATTGTTTCTTGACTAGATTGTGAAGAAAATTGTAACAATGATGTATTTATTTACGATTATTCTGAAAATTTTTCATGGATGAATGAGGTCAGTTATGGAAAGATAAAGGAAGTGTTCCCATCTGTGTCATTTGAGAAGCATTCAGGACACTGCCTGCCCAAAGTTTCTGCCTGACTGCATTCTGCCCACTCCTTTGGCCAAGAGTTAGACAGTGAATGCAGAAGCATCAGTTCTAGCCCACCTTCAGTTCAGTTCAGTTCAGTTCAGTTCAGTCCAGTCACTCAGTTGCGTCCGACTCTTTGCAACCCCATGAATCACAGCACGCCAGGCCTCCCTGTCCATCACCAACTCCCGGAGTACACTCAAACTCATGTCCACAGAGTCGGTGATGCCATCCAGCCATCTCATTCTCTGTCGTCCCCTTCTCCTCCCGCCCCCAATCCCTCTCAGCATCAGAGTCTTTTCCAGTGAGTCAACTTGTCGCATGAGGTGGCCAAAGTATTGCAGTTTCAGCTTTAGCATCAGTCCTTCCAATGAACACCCAGGATTGATCTCCTTTAGAATGGACTGGTTGGATCTCCTTGCAGTCCAAGGGACTCTCTTTTCTTTTTTTTTTTTTATTGGAGGCTAATTATTTTACAATATTATATTGGTTGGTTTTGCCATACATTGACATGAATCTGCCCCGGGTGTACATGAGTTCCCCTTCCTGAACCCCCGTCTCACCTCCCTCCTCCCCTTATCTTCCCTCTGGGTCATCCCCGTGCACAAGCCCCGAGCATCCTGTATCATGCGTCGAACCTGGACTGGTGCTTTGTTGTTTCACATATGATAATATACATGTTTCAGTGCCATTCTCCCAAATCATGACTCCCTCGCCCTCTCCCACAGAGTCCAAAAGACTGTTCTATATACCTGTCTCTTTTGCTGTCTCGTATACAGGGTTATCATTAACATCTTTCTAAATTCCATATATATGAGTTTCAGTTCAGTTCAGTTCAGTTCAATCGCTCAGTCGTGTCCCACTCTTTGCGACCCCATGAATCACAGCACGCCAGGCCTCCCTGTGTTGGTGTTTTTCTTTCTGGCTTACTTCACTCTGTATAATAGGCTCCAGTTTCATCTACCTCATTAGAACGGATTCAAATGCATTCTTTTTAATGGCTGAGTAATACTCCATTGTGTATTTGTACCAAAGCTTTCTTATCCATTCGTCTGCAGATGGACATCTAGGTTGCTTCCATGTCCTCGCTATTATAAACAGTGCTGCAGTGAACATTGGAGTACACGTGTCTCTTTCAATTCTGGTTTCCTCAGTGTGTATGCCCAGGAGTGTGATTGCTGGGTCATATGGCAGTTCTATTTCCAGTTTTTTAAGGAATCTCCACACTGTTCTCCATAGTGGCTGTACTAGTTTGCATTCCCACCAACAGTGTAAGAGGGTAGAGTCTTCTCCAGCACCTAGTTCAAAAGCATCAATTCTTCGGCGATCAGCTTTTTCACAATCCAACTCTCACATCCGTACATGACCACTGGAAAAACCATAGCCTTGACTAGACGGACCTTTGTTGGCAAAGTAATGTCTCTGCTTTTTAAAATATTATCTAGGTTGGTCATAACTTTCCTTCCAAGGAGTAAGCATCTTTTAATTTCATGGCTGCAATCAGCATCCGCAGTGATTTTGGAGCCCAAAAAATAAAGTCTGACACGGTTTCCACTGTTTCCCCATCTATTTCCCATGAAGTGATGGGACCAGATGCCATGATCTTAGTTTTCTGAATGTTGAGCTTCAAGCCAACCTTTTTCACTGTCCTCTTTCACTTTCCTCAAGAGGCTTTTGAGTTCCTCTTCACTTTCTGCCATAAGGGTGGTGTCATCTGCATATCTGAGGTTGTTGATATTTCTCCTGGCAATCTTGATTCCAGCTTGTGCTTCTTCCAGCCCAGTGTTCCTCATGATGTACCCTGCATATAAGTTAAATAAGCAGGGTGACAATATACAACCTTGATATACTCCTTTTCCTATTTGGAACCAGTCTGTTGTTCCATGTCCAGTTCGAACTGTTGCTTCCTAACCTGCATACAGGTTTCTCAAGAGGTAGGTCAGGTGGTCTGGGATTCCTTTTTCAGAATTTTCCACAGTTTATTGTGATCTACACAGTCAAAGGCTTTGGCATAGTCAATGAAGCAGAAATAGATGTTTTTCTGGAACTCTCTTGCTTTCTCCATGATTCAGCGGATGTTGGCAATTTGATCTCTGGTGCCTCTGCCTTTGCTAAAACCTGCTTGAGCATCTGGAAGTTCACGGGTCACATATTTCTGAAGCCTGGCTTGGAGAATTTTGAGCATGACTTTACTAGCGTGTGAAATGAGTGCAATTGTGCGGTAGTTTGAACATTCTTTGGCATTGCCTTTCTTTGGGATTGGAATGAAGACTGACCTTTTCCAGTCCCGTGGCCACTGCTGAGTTTTCCAAGTTTGCTGGCATATTGAGTGCAGCACTTTCACAGCATCATCTTTCAGGATTTGAAATAGCTCAATTGGAAATCCATCACCTCCACTAGCTTTGTTCGAAGTGACGCTCTCTAAGGCCCACTTGACTTCACATTCTAAGATGTCTGGCTCCAGGTGTGTGATCTCGCCATCGTGATTATCTTGGTCGTGAAGATCATTTTTGTACAGTTCTTCTGTGTATTCTTGCCACCTCTTCTTAATATCTTCTGCTTCTGTTAGGTCCATACCATTTCTGTCCTTTATCAAGCCCATCTTTGCATGATACACCAGAGGGGGCGGTAAAGAGTTCCCACAGCTTTGAAGCCTCCAGTATTTACTCCAAGAGAATAGCTTCTGGATCAACAAATTTGGTTCACCTTACTGCACTCAGTGACATCAAAAACAACGAGAAACTGAGTTTTCAAAAAGCTAGAACCTGGAATCTAAGCTTCTGCCATAATGTTCACATGTAGCATTTTAAATTCTATCTTCCTTGCTTCCTTTCAGTTATATAAATGTTCCCTTGGTATCGCTAATTTTCTTGAAGAGATCTCTTGTTTTTCCTATTCCGCTGTTTTCCTCTATTTCTTTGCATTGATCACTGAGGAAGGCTTTCTTATCTCTCCTTGCTATTCTTTGGAACTCTGCATTCAGATGCTTATATCTTTCCTTTTCTCCTTTGCTTTTCGCTTCTCTTCTTTTCACAGCTATTTGTAAGGCCTCCTCATACAGCCATTTTGCTTTCTTGCATTTCTTTTCCATGGGGATGGTCTTGGTCCCTGTCTCCTGTACAATGTCACGAACCTCCATCCATAGTTCATCAGGCACTCTATCAGATCTAGTCCCTTAAATCTATTTCTCACTTTCACTGTATAATCATAAGGGATTTGATTTAGGTCATATCTGAATGGTCTAGTGGTTTTCCCTACTTTCTTCAATTTAAGTCTGAATTTGGCAATAAAAGGAGTTCATGATCTGAGCCACAGTCAGCTCCTGGTCTTGTTTTTGCTAACTGTATACAGCTTCTCCATCTTTGGCTGCAAAGAATATAATCAATCTGATTTCGGTGTTGACCATCTGGTGATGTCCATGTGTAGAGTCTTCTCTTGTTTTGTTGGAAGAGAGTGTTTGCTATGACCAGTACATTCTCTTGGCAGAACTCTATTAGCCTTTGCCCTGCTTCATTCTGTGCTCCAAGGCCAAATTTGCCTGTTACTCCAGGTGTTTCTTGACTTCCTACTTTTGCATTCCAGTCCCCTAAAATGAAAAGGACATCTTTTTTGGGTGTTAGTTCTAAAAGGTCTTGTAGGTCTTCATAGAACCGTTCAACTTTAGCTTCTTCAGCGTTACTGGTTGGGGCATAGAGTTGGATTACTGTAATATTGAATGGTTTGCCTTGGAAATGAACAGAAATCATTCTGTCATTTTTAAGATTGCATCCAAGTACTGCATTTCGGACTCTTTTGTTGACCATGATGGCTACTCCATTTCTTCTAAGGGATTCCTGCCCACAGTAGTAGATATAATGGTCATCTGAGTTAAATTCACCCATTCCAGTCCATTTTAGTTCACTGATTCCTAGAATGTCTATGTTCACTCTTGCCATCTCCTGTTTGACCAGTCCCAATTTGCCTTGATTTATAGACCTAACATTCCAGGTTCCTATGCAATATTGTTCTTTATAGCATCGGACCTTGCTTCTATCACCAGTCACATCCACCACTGGGTGTTGGTTTTGCTTTGGCTCCATCCCTTCATTCTTTCTGGAGTTATTTCTCCACTGATCTCCAGTAGCATACTGGGCACCTACCAACCTGGGGAATTCCTCATTCAGTATCCTGTCATTTTGCCTTTTGATACTGTTCATGGGGTTCTCAAGGCAAGTATACTGAAGTGGTTTGCTATTCCCTTCTCCAGTGGACCACATTCGGCTGTGGTCCATGTGATCAGATCGACTAGTTTCCTGTGATTATGATTTCAGTGTGTCTGCCCTCTGATGCCCCCTCGCAATACCTACCGTCTTATTTGGGTTTCTCTTACCTTGGGCGTGGGATATCTCTTCACAGCTGCTCCAAGAAAGCGCAGCCACTGTACCTTACCTTGGATGAGGGGTATCTCCTCAAGGCCGCCCCTTCTGACCTTGAATGTGGAATAGCTCCTCTTGACCCTCCTGCACCCGCGCAGCCACCGCCTATTGGATGTGGGGCAGCTCCTCTCGGCCGCCAGCCCTGGCCTCAGGCATGGGGTAGCTCCTCACGACCGCGCCTCTTTGCGTGGTCGGTTGGGCCGGGGCCTCTCGCGTCTGCGCCGCTGAATCAAGGCAAATTGGAAGTGGTCAAACAGGAGATGGCAAGAGTGAACATAGACATTCTACGAATCAGTGAACTAAAATGGACTGGTATGGGTGAATTTAACTCAGATGACCATTATATCTACTACTGTGGGCAGGAATCCCTTAGAAGAAATGGAGTAGCCATCATGGTCAACAAAAGAGTCCGAAATGCAGTACTTGGATGCAATCTTAAAAATGACAGAATGATTTCTTTTTTTTTTTGGGGGGGGGGCACAGAATGATTTCTGTTCATTTCCAAGGCAAACCATTCAATATTACAGTAATCCAGGCCTATGCCCCAACCAGTAACGCTGAAGAAGCCGAAGTTGAACGGTTCTATGAAGACCTACAAGACCTTTTAGAACTAACACCCAAAAAAGATGTCCTTTGCATTATGCTGCTGCTGCTGCTAAGTCACTTCAATCGTGTCTGACTCTGTGTGACCCCATAGACGGAAGCCCAACAGGCTCCCCTGTCCCTGGGATTATCCAGGCAAGAACACTGGAGTGGGTTGCCATTTCCTTCTCCAATGTGTGAAAGTGAAAAGTGAAGTCGCTCAGTCGTGTCCGACCCTTAGCGACCCCATGGACTGCAGCCTACCAGGCTTCTCCATCCATGGGATTTTCTAGGCAAGAGTACTGGAGTGGCTTGCCATTGCCTTCTCCGCCTTTGCATTATAGGGGACTGGAATGCAAAAGTAGGAAGTCAAGAAGCACCTGGAGTAACAGGCAAATTTAGCCTTGGAGCACAGAATGAAGCAGGGCAAAGGCTAATAGAGTTCTGTCAAGAGAACGCACTGGTCATAGCAAACACCCTCTTCCAACAACACAAGAGAAGACTCTACACATGGACTTCACCAGATGGTCAACACCGAAATCAGATTGATTATATTCTTTGCAGCCAAAGATGGAGAAGCTGTATACAGTTAGCAAAAACAAGACCAGGAGCTGACTGTGGCTCAGATCATGAACTCCTTTTATTGCCAAATTCAGACTTAAATTGAAGAAAGTAGGGAAAACCACTAGACCATTCAGATATGACCTAAATCAAATCCCTTATGATTATACAGTGAAAGTGAGAAATAGATTTAAGGGACTAGATCTGATAGAGTGCCTGATGAACTATGGATGGAGGTTCGTGACATTGTACAGGAGACAGGGACCAAGACCATCCCCATGGAAAAGAAATGCAAAAAAGCAAAATGGCTGTCTGAGGAGGCCTTACAAATAGCTGTGAAAAGAAGAGAGGCGAAAAGCAAAGGAGGAAAGGAAAAATATAAGCATCTGAATGCAGAGTTCCAAAGAATAGCAAGGAGAGATAAGAAAGCCTTCCTCAGTGATCAATGCAAAGAAATAGAGGAAAACAACAGAATAGGAAAAACAAGAGATCTCTTCAAGATAATTAGAGATTCCAAGGGAACATTTCATGCAAAGATGGGCTCGATAAAGGACAGAAATGGTATGGACCTAACAGAAGCAGAAGATATTAAGAAGAGGTGGCAAGAATACACAGAAGAACTGTACAAAAAAGATCTTTACGACCAAGATAGTCATGATAACGTGATCACTGACCTAGAGCCAGACATCTTGGAATGTGAAGTCAAGTGGGCCTTAGAGAATATCACTACGAACAAAGCTAGTGGAGGTCATGGAATTCCAGTTGAGCTATTTCCAATCTTGAAATATAATGCTGTGAAAGTGCTGCACTCAAAATGCCAGCAAATTTGGAAAACTCAGCAGTGGCCACAGGACTGGAAAAGGTCAGTCTTCATTCCAATCCCAAAGAAAGGCAATGCCAAAGAATGCTCAAACTACCACACAATTGCACTTATCTCACACGCTAGTAAAGTCATGCTCAAAATTCTCCAAGCCAGGCTTCAGAAATATGTGAACCGTGAATTCCCAGATGTTCAAGCAGGTTTTAGAAAAGGCAGAGGAACCAGAGATCAAATTGCCAACATCCGCTGGATCATGGAGAAAGCAAGAGAGTTCCAGAAAAACATCTATTTCTGCTTCATTGACTATGCCAAAGCCTTTGACTGTGTAGATCACAATAAACTGTGGAAAATTCTGAAAGAGATGGGAATCCCAGACCACCTGACCTGCCTCTTGAGAAACCTGTTTGCAGGTCAGGAAGCTACAGTCAGAACTGGACATGGAACAACAGACTGGTTCCAAATAGGAAAAGGAGTACGTCAAGGCTGTATATTGTCACCTTGCTTATTTAACTTCTATGCAGAGTACATCATGAGGAACGCTGGGCTGGAAGAAGCACAAGCTGGAATCAAGATTGCTGGGAGAAATATCAATAACCTCAGATATGCAGATGACACCACCCTTATGACAGAAAGTGAAGAGGAACTCAAAAGCCTCTTGAGGAGAGTGAAAAGGTTGGCTTGAAGCTCAACATTCAGAAAACAAAGATCATGGCATCTGGTCCCATCACTTCATGGGAAATAGATGGAAAAACAGTGGAAACAGTGTCAGACTTTATTTTTTTGGGCTCCAAAATCACTGCGGATGCTGATTGCAGCCATGAAATTAAAAGACGCTTACTCCTTGGAAGGAAAGTTATGACCAACCTTGATAGTATATTAAAAAGCAAAGACATTACTTTGCCAACCAAGGTCTGTCTAGTCAAGGCTAAGGTTTTTCCAGTGGTCATGTATGGATGTGAGAGTTGGACTGTGAAGAGGGCTGATTGCCGAAGAATTGATGCTTTTGAACTGTGGTGTTGGAGAAGACTCTTGAGTGTCCCTTGGACTGCAAGGAGATCCAACCAGACCATTCTAGGGGAGATCAATCCTGGGTGTTCATGGGAAGGACTGATGCTAAAGCTGAAACTCCAATACTTTGGCCACCTCATGCGAAGAGTTGACTCACTGGAAAAGACTCTGATGCTTGGAAAGGTTGGGGGCGGGAGGAGAAGCGACGACAGAGAATGAGATGGCTGGATGGCATCACTGACTCTGTGGACATGAGTTTGAGTGAACTCCGGGAGTTGGTGATGGTCAGAGAGGCCTGGCGTGCTGTGATTCATGGGGTCGCAAAGAGTTGGACACGACTGAGCGAGTGAACTGAACTTGTATTAGGAGATAAGAGGAAGGCTCTGGAAATCAGTTTGTAAACCTTCAGCAGCTCTCATGGTCTCCTTGAGACCAAGTGGATGTTACCTGAGATGCTGGCCCAATCTGGGCCACAGTTAGAATATTTGATCGGATGTGGGGTGGGGGAATATCTTCTAACAAGCTTCTCATCTCTACAGTTCTATATCACAGAATGAAAGGCTATCCCTGACTCTCCTTTTCTCCTGTACATATCCCAGTTATTTCTTGAATGATCCCTTCTTTTGCTATTGAGTCCCACTTCTCTCCTCTGTGCCCCGGGTCCCTACTTCACGATGGACTGGTCACCATCCACCTCCCTCATCTGCTGAGACCTGGACTGCCCTCTGTGGACTTCCCCAGGGGAAACTCCTCACTCTTCCATTTTTCATGCCCCATGATGCCAGTAAGGGGGTTGACATACTCCTGGATGGTTTTCTTATGTTTATAGACATTACACTTTCATCCTAGTGAAAACTGCAATTTATTTTGTTTCATTCAGTTTTCTACAGAACCCACTATTGTTACCCACCCTTTCCAATTGAGCTCCAATAAAAGTCTTCCTGTCTGGTGTTGCTCAAGCCAACAGAAGGAGACCAAGTTTGGTTAAGAGACAAAGGAACATTTTATCCTTTGATGAAAAAATGGAGAGGTATGAGCTGGTGCTCTTGAGCAGCAGTCTCCAACCTTTTGGGCACCAGGGACTGGTTTCCTGTAAGACAATTTTTTCCGTGAACCGGGGTGGTAGGAGAAAGTTTTGGGATCATTCCAGCATATTACACTTATTGTGCACTTTATTTCTATTATTATTACATCAGTTCCACCCCGGATCACCAGGCATTAGATCCCGGAGGTTGGAGACCCCCACTCTTGAGTACAACCGCTCCCTAACAGGCTGTCAGCAGGTGTGCCTTATCAGGTTCTTGTCACCAGGGAGGGGCCAGGTCCACCGGGGCAGGTGCAGCCGTGCTGCTCATGCTTCAGAGGGCAGTTCCCAGTGCAGTGTCTCTGTACACGGCCCACTGCCACCATCTTGAATTGAGTGTTGTGCACAGAGTCTCTGCTTGCAGCCCGAGCTGACCTGTCAGGCAGCCCTTTCACACTAGGAACTCTAGTCTGAAGTGCCAGGTGTGAGGCCTCTGCATGGCGCACCCTATGAGGAAGGGAAACTGGACAAAGCACAAAGGAGAAAAAGGTTAGACTTTATTTTCTTACCCAGGTTCTATTTTTAGTTCCAGGAATTGTTCATGAGCTTTTCCGGTGACACGGTCTCTTCTGTATCATTGTCCTCTACGAGCCTCCAGTCACTGTTGTTCATTTATTAAAGACTTTTGGCACCAGATTCATGATCTTTCACACCATCTCACCTCCTGATGTCGCCATCCTGGGAGATTTCATTTGCAAGAATTGCACCCTTCAACACCCTCGTCTCATAATTCCGGAACTCCCATTTCCAGAGACCATCACCTTACCTCAGCTTCAGTCACAGACTCCCTTCTAATAGCCTCATGCCTTCACCTCCTAGAGGTGAAGGAGACCGGCGGTCCCTCCATTTTCTCCTCATCATTTGGCTGTCTCCCAAACTTTATTTCTTCTTTTTCCTCTTTGGAGTCCTCGATTACTAACTCTGAACATTTACCACTCTCCTTGAATTCCATTCACAGCGCCCCACACCCCACGTTGCTAACAGAATCTCATGTCTCTTATGCCACTGAGAAGATGATCCCTTCAATGTGATCTTGCTCAGCTTTCAGTCGCTTCCCATTCATTGCCTCTTCTTTCCTCAGCCTCAGAGGAGATGTATCCTTAATGCCGCTTTCTCCTTGTATACATTTTTCTGCTAGTCATCACCTCGCATTCCTTCTGGGAAATCTTCTTCTTTAGGATATTAAGTAGTCGTTTTTTCTGTTCTAAAAACCAGACCAAACCAAAAAACCTCACCAAAACATAAATGCCTTTACCCCATGTTCACCTCTAACTGGGTAGCATCTTATCCAAATGTCTCAAAAGAGTTGCCTATACTCACTGCCTCCAGTTTCCCACCTCTCATTCATTCTTCAACCTGCTGTAGCCTGACTTCTTGTCCAATCGTTCTCCTGAAACAGCTGCCACTGACATCAAAAATAACTTCCTAATTGTTTGAATCCAGCAGATGTTTTTCAGTTCTCACCTCACTGAACCTCTTTCCTATATTTGGTATTGTTAATCATTATTTTCCTTCTTGAAACTCTGAATTTCCTTGCATCATTCTTCTGATTTTCATAGTGTCTGGCAATTTTATCTGTTTCTTTGTAGGTTTCTCTTCCTTTCACTTATTGGAAGTCACCAGAGTTGCCCACTGTTTGACACTCTCCCTAAGAGAGCTCTTCTACCTGCATGACTTCTATCAATACCTATAAATCTCCCTCAACTTCTCTTTCTCCTTTGCCAGCCACATGGTATCAGTGGTTACATCCTGCCAAATTAAGTCAGTCTTCCTTCCTTTCTGTCTCCTGGACTGTTGCAGTGGCCTTCACACAGGGCTTCCTGCTTCCATTCCTATTTACTGCCAGTATATTCTCATACTGGTTTGCCTTGTGGCTCAGTGGTAAAGAATCTGTCTGCCAATGCAGGAGATGAGGGTTCAATCCCTGGGCTGAAAAGATCCCCTTGAGAAGGAAATGGCAACCCACTCCAGTATTCTTGCCTGGGAAATCTCATGGACAGAGGGGCCTGGTGGGCTACAGCCCATGGAGTTGCAAAGAGTCAAACATGTTTTAAGTATTACACAACAACAACAACAAATATCCTAATATCGTAGTCAATATGATCTAATGAAATATAAATCTAACCAGGTCAAGCCCATGCTTAAAGCATTTAAATAATTCTCCAGTATCTATAGAAACATATTCAGGCTCTTCCCATATAGGGACATCCATGATCTAACATCCACAGGTGTCTTTGGCCTCACTAATCAGAGCTTTCTGCCTGATCCTTTCTGATTCAGCAACGATTAACTGCACAGTGTCCACACCTGACACCACTCCAACCATACAGGCCTCAGTGCCTTTGCTCGTGTTCTTCCCTTACATGGAATTTCTCATCCTTTTTTGCCTGTCCTTTATTTGGCTGAATCCCACTCATTCTTTAGGACTCAGTTCACCAGTCCTTCACAGACCCCTTGGCTGATATTTGAGCCTTTCCTCAGAGCTTGCGTATACCATGTGTGTATCTCCTCAGACTGCGTTATAGGCTTCTCTGTCCATCCTTCCACTATGCTCTAAGTTTCTCATGTTCTCATTCAGCATTTTGTTCCTCTTGACCAGTCAAGTGCCAGGTGCCTAGAAGGTGCTTAGAAAGAGCTCTGAATTTGGAATTAAGTTCAGTTCAGTTCAGTTCAGTTGCTCAGTCGTGTCCGACTCTCCGCGACCCCATGAATCACAGCAGGCCAGGCCTCCCTGTCCCTCACCAACTCTCGGAGTTCACTCAAACTCATGTCCACAGAGTCGGTGATGCCATCCAGCCATCTCATTCTCTGTCGTCCCCTTCTTCTCCTGCCTAAGTACCAGGGTTCAAATCCTTTCTTTTCCATGCATTATCCCTGTTACATAGATAAGTCACCTCCCCTGTCTGAGTTACACTTCTTTACCTACAATTATTCTATTTACCTTTCAAAGAAAAACTAAAAATCAAATAAGATAACGTAAATGTTCTTTGTAAAATGCAAAGTGCTATGAAAATGTTTTACTTTATAAAATTGGAAGAAATACATAGAGAAGAAAAAGATCTAATACAACATTGTGGATCCTGTACAAAGTTTAATGAGACTCGTATTCATTCAAAAATCTACATAAGCATTTTTATGTCAGTGTGGTAGTCTGCAAAGAAAAGTGAGAGAATTATTTGTTCATTTTAAAAATATGGTCAGTGTGCCTGGAGGTGCTAGAATTGGACTTATGAAAATAATCAGCTAATATATTACTTAATAGTTTTGTTAAGAGCACTAATTTCGCTTTAACATTAGCAGGTCATGAATCTTCTGACAGTCTTCAGAATTTACAGCATTACATCTTCTTTTGTCTGTGCCTTCAGACTGTACTTTCTACCCAACTCTTCCAGCTCTTTACATGCTTCTCAATTCTGTGTGAAAACCAGGCCTTGGAGAAGGGTGATTCAGATGAGATTTCATATACCAACCTGCTTTACCTTAAGTGAATATGTGTTATTTATCCAGTTCTTTCTTTATTGCTTAGCAAAAGAGAAGGGAAAATAGTTCCACTCTGCAAGAACAACTCCCAATACAGATAAAATAGAATTAGAAATAAATGACAAAACAATCACTAGGAGTGATCTGTTCTCACGAGTCAAATCCTTTATAGAAAATCGGAGTTAAAAAACTCCTAGTTCCAGATTGTGCAACAAAAAACTTCAAGGAATTAAAAGCTTCAAGCAAGAGGAATATAAACTTTTTGCCTTCATGAGGAAGAGGGGGCAGTGCAGGTACTCCAAGAAAAGGGAAATTTCTATGGGGGACAGGCAGAGCCTCAAACATGGGCTTTGGAGGTAGTGACCTGGCTCAGCCACCTACCACTCAGACAACATTTAGCAGGTTATTTTATCTGTTCTGGTTTCATTTTCCTCATGTGTCCCATGGGGACCATCACAAGGCATCTCATAGAGTGATTGAAGGGGGTGGGGAAACCAGGGCATTGGTCAATAAATAGTAGATATTATTTTAATTAAAGTTAAATATATTTTAAGGAAAATGAAAATACAGGGGAATAACAAAATATTTAAAAGATATGTTGGACCCAAATTATGCCATTCTTGAATTCCAGGTTACAAAGTTTAAAT
This sequence comes from Moschus berezovskii, assembly GCF_049115385.1. Lineage (NCBI taxonomy): Eukaryota > Metazoa > Chordata > Mammalia > Artiodactyla > Moschidae > Moschus > Moschus berezovskii. The sequence continues at coordinate 71,967,842 of NC_142466.1, read as the reverse complement.
TTTGTTAAGACAATGAAGAGATTTTGAAGGTTTTGAGGCATCTGTTTGTGTTGTGACACAATGACAGATGTGCTTTTTGAAGATCAATCTGGAAGAAGTGTATAGAGGGAGATTAACGGGAACTATCAGGAGGCAGAAGAACCAGTAGGAAGCTATCAGTTTAATCTCGTGAGACCATTTAACCCAATGAGACCTGATGAAGTTCTGTCCAGGGCAGTGGTAATGGGGATGGAGAAGGAGGATGTTATTGGGATAGAACTGGCTAGAGAGAGTTGTTAAAGATGGCTCCTGTGTTTCACACCCTTCTGACTGGGTGAATGGTGGTGTTTTTTATTTCAGAAACAGGCAACATAGCCAGGGGAGTGGATTTGGGAGGGTCTATAATTTAGTGTTGGATGTAGGTGTTTTTGATTCTGGTAAGCTAACAGGCATTTGGGTATAATAACTCTAGCTCATAATATGTGGGTATAATATGATCAACAGATATATTTCATGGGACTATTTGTACCTATTTCAAAAGAATCCATATCTGATTTTTTTTTAAATGCAATCATTAGGAATGTAGGATTTACCAACAGAAACACACACTATAGAAAACCTGCCTGGAAGTGTCTCCTTAGGACTCTCCAGCTCACTACTGTGCTAGCCAGGTTAATCACATTTGTTTGCTGTTAAAAAGATGTTTGAATCCAGGCGGTATCCCATGCAAATTCTTCTGTCTCTTCTTCCTAGAGTGTCTGTGTTCTACTCCCCACCCAAAACTGGCTGAAAACATGAGCAAATCTGATCCTTGTACAACCTTGTTAAACAGTCTGTTCCTTCGTTCTCCTTATCAAAGAACTCAGCCTGGTTATAGAGACCTAGGCTCCCCAGGGAAAGCCATGCTGAGACCTAGTGTCACATCCACCTTATCTGTGTTGTACTATTCTTTCTTTAACTCTTCATCTGTTGTCCTGATACTGAGGTGAGGCTTAATGGTCTGCAATCCCCAGGTTCCCAGAGGTGCTTCTGAGAAAGATTGGGCCCACATTAACAACTATCCAGTTTTTGGCAACAGTGTCTTTTGTAACCCCATTTCTCTGTTGACTATTTCACACTTCATATCCATCCAAACCTCAGAGTCTCACTGTCATTGCTGGTCATACCCAGCTCCCAAGGAGAAAATATGAATACTTATTTTTCCTTCAGAGAGGCTTAGTGTATTTATTTTAAAACGTGTATTTGGATTTATTGTTGGCCAAGGATTGCACTAGACAATGCTGGAGGCCTCCTCAAGATGAAGGAGACATATTTCTGGCTTTCAAATGAGGTTGGGATCCAGATTGATACATACACAAGTGAGAAAAGTGAGGCTGGATAGGGACAGACAGGAGGAGGAGGAGGCTGAAAAGCTAAGCAGGAGTTAAATCTGCATCTAATCAGCTACAAGACTTAAATTTTATATTGAAGATAGGATACTTATAGAGAAAGGCTGATGGTAGCGTCCAAGAAGGGTCCAGGGACAGGTGGAAGGCCCATTTCAATGCCATTTCTGAGACCTATTGGACATGAAAATATTAGTCACTCAGAGGTGTTCGACTCTTTATGATCCCATGGACTGTAGCCCACCAGGCTCTTCTGTCCATGGGATTCTCCAGGCAAGAATACTGGAGTGGGTTGCCATACCCTTCTCCAGGGATCTTCCTGACCCAGGGATCAAACCCAGGTCTTCTGAATTGCAGGCAGATAGATTCTTTACCATCGGAGCAAGCAGGGTGAGACCTATTAAGAGTTAGGCTAGAAGAGTGTTCCAGAGTTCTGAACCAAGGGGACATTTTGTGTAAGTGGAAACAGGGAAAACACATTTTAAAAGTAGCTGAAATACCATCTTTAAAGATATATTACGGAGATTAAGAGTGCACTGCTTTTATTTATTTATTTTTCTGGTGTAAATCTAGAACTCAAATAAGGTTTCTGCTAGTTAATTTTTTGTACTGTTTTCATACTGAGGATCTCATTAATGCATCCTCAAATGGAAGACAAATTTTATGTAATAGTCCTATGTGCAGAATGTATGTGTGTGTTTCATACATGTACTTAAATTTTCTGTTTTGACCCTCATACCAACCTTGTAAACAGGGCAAATCTTAGCTCAAAAAACTGTGACACTTGTTCCAGTTTTTCCCTAAACAGAGAGTAATTATCAGGAAGTTAAGGACCAATTTGTGTCTCCAACACCAGAAAAGGGCTGAACTAAAAGGTGTGAGACAGAGATGCTACAAAACCTCAAAAGCTTCCCTGAGTTCTGTGCTCTTATTATAAAACAGAATAGCAACCAGTGTTGGGTAAAGCAGGTCAGCTGGGATTATACCCAAAGGAACACCTCTGATGCTAAAGATATTCTAGAATCCTGAAGTTCTGAGGGGAGGTTTCAGCATGATCAGAAATTCACAAATTGATGAGTTTATGGAGAAGAATAGAGATTCAGTGTCCACAGGTCCAGGGCTAGTCAGGGACTAAGCCAGAGGTACAGTCTTTGGAATCATATCTATGAGGTCACTGACGTGTGCTGTTCCTTCAAAGAATGTCTTCAGCCTCAATTGCTTTTGTCTTTAGATTTCTGTGACCTATCTCATTGTCCTGACCTTGAAGACAGGGATTTAGAGACCTTATGGGAGTTTCAAGCAGTTAAAACATCTCTGAGTCCTATAAGAAGAGATGCATCTTTATCAATGTCCATGCCTTCTGTTAAGCCAGGATTGGGTCCTTTAGCAGCATTTGTGTTTCAGTAGTGGAGACAGTATACACAGCAATCCTGATATACTGTATTCCAAAGGTGACAGTGAGGGTTATGGAGACACACCCTCTTGGGAGGAGTTCTCCTTCTCCAGGAAGGGTAAAAAAATTTGGCCTCCAATTAATTAAGTTTAAGGATTCTAATTTAACTTAAGACACTGGTTCTTAAACCATGGAATGAGACAAAGCTTGGCAACAGTACATTAAGCCTGTGCTAATCATGGAGCACTAACAAAGTTGTCTATTATTTTGGCCTAAGACCCAGGAAAGCATAAATTTTGTCTTAGCTCAGCCTCTTCTTTTCTTTATGTGTTTACAAAGATACACGTTTATAAAGAACAAAGGCAAACTCACATTTTATTGTTAGCTGAGACTGAGACCCAGTGCAGCACAGAAAGCTTTGGCAAGTTAGTCTGGAGCACTTTTACTCAAGCCATGTAGAACTCCAGAGCTTCTGCCAAGGGTCAGTTCAACATGCTTAACACAGGACAAAAATAAGCAAAGGGAAAGAGACTCATCTAAGTGCCAAGCTAAACTGCCTGGGCAGTAGCCTCAGGACTCTTGCTATTAAATTTATTAGTTTGTTTATTTTATGTTTCAAGCCTTTTGTGTCTTGGAAAAAAAATCATTGCCTGTTTCAAGTTCTCAAAGGTTTTTTCTTATGTTTTCCTCTAGGAGTTTTATAGTTTTAGTTTTATGTTTTATTCTATGATGTATTTCAAGTTAATTTTTCATATAATATGACATAATGGTTGAGGTTCATTTTTTCTCCATAAAGATATTTAGTAATTCCTGCAACATTTGTTGAAGAGTGTCCTTTCCCTGCTTTGAATTACCTTGGCACCTCTTTGAAAATATATGTATGTGAACTATCTAATCCATTGATCCATTTCCCTATCCTTACACTAGTATCACACAGCTTGAGTTCTATAGTTTTATACTAAGTCTTGAACTCAGGTAGAGTAAGTCTTCCAACTTTCTGCTCCCTTTTCAAAATTGTTTTGAATATTTTATATCATTTGCAATTCCATTTATATTTTAGAATCAGTGTGTCAAAAATGATTCCTGGGGTTTTGACAGAGATAATGTTGAACTTATAATCAATTTAGAGAAAAGCTGATATCTTAACAATATTGAGACTTGCAATTCATGAACATATGTATGTCTCTCAGTTTATTTAGATATTCTTAATTTATAATAGCAACATTTTATAGTTTTCAAAGTACAGGTCTTGAATGTATGTATTAAATATATTCCTATTTCATTTTTAACTGTGATTGATACTGTTTCTTTGATTTTTATTTTCTAGTTTTTCACTGATAGTCTATAAAAATACAATTGATTTTATATATTTTCTTTGTAACCCATGACCTTCCTAGATTCGTTTATTAGTTCTAAGGTTTTTCTAATAGATTTCTTATGATTTTCTTAATTATGTTTTATTTTATATTATTTTTTTAAGAAGCAGTGATATTGCCTGCTTGAAAAAGTGGCCCAATTCTTGTCCTGAGAACTGACCAATAAAATTACTATTTTCTCATTTTTGGGGAAAGTCACAGAAGATACCCATGGATGAGGGCATGTTGGTTATACAATGACTCAATAACCAGCCATCACTGGGAGTCTTAACAGATTCCCTGATCGAGGAGAATGTGAAAGAGCTTGGGGAATATCTGTTCGTTTTCCTCCTTAAGAAAGAGGTAGACAGGGAAGGAGGATAAAGACCAAAGAGATCAAGCAGTATAAAAGATTTTAAAGGACTGAGGGTTGTACCAGTTCCAATCAGGAGAGGACTGACTTCCTGAAGCATGTATCTGGGCTGTGGCAGAATCTGCTAAGATATCCCAGTCTTAATGAATCATTTGTGTGGGCAAATGTTATCACCAATATCTACAGGAATTCTTCTGTGCTGAATGTGTGTACAAGTTGCTCAGTCGTGTCCAACTCTTTGCGATCCCATGGACCATACAGTCCATGGAATTCTCCAGGCCAGAATACTAGAGTGGGTAGCCTTTCCCTTCTCCAGAGGATCTTTCCAACCCAGGGATTGAACCCAGGTCTCCCACATTGCAGGTGGATTCTTTGTCCGCTGAGCCACAGGGGAAGCCCTGTGCTGAATAGGACACTGCAGAACCTATGGGTGCTGGAACAGCTCTCTTCTCTACTTCTTCAGGTCATTATTTGCAAGAATAACTTGAAAGAAATAAGGTTATCTGGGAAGTGAATGAGTGCCTGAGACACAAATCTGACAATGGAATTAGAAATATTAGAAGTCATGAGCTCTTCAGTTCAGTTTAGTCACTCAGTCGTGTCCGATTCTTTGCGACCCCATGAACCACAGCACACCAGGCCTCCCTGTCCATCGCCAACTCCCAGAGTTTACTCAAACTCATGTCCATTGAGTCGGTGATCCCATCCAACCATCTCATCCTCTGTTGTCCCCTTCTCCTCCTACCTTCAATCTTTCTCAGCATCAGGGTCTTTTCCAATGAGTCAGTTCTTTGCATCAGGTGGTCAAAGTATCGGGGTTTCAGCTTCAGTATCCGTCCTTCCAATGAATATTCAGTACTGATTTCCTTTAGGATGGACAGGCTGAATCTCCTTGCAGTACAAGGGACTCTCAAGAGTCTTCTCCAGCGCCATAGTTCAAAAGCATCAATTCTTCAGCACTCAGCCTGGCTTGGAGATTTTAAGCATGACTTTACTAGCGTGTGAGATGAGTGCAATTGTGCGGTAGTTTGAGCATGCTTTGGCATTGCCTTTCTTTGAGTTTGGAATGAAGACTGACCTTTTCCAGTCCTGTGGCCACTGCTGAGTTTTCCAAATTTGCTGGCATATTGAGTGCAGCACTTTCACAGCATCATTTTTTAGGATTTGAAATAACTCAACTGGAATTCCATCACCTCCACTAGCTTTGTTCGTAGTGGTACTTCCTAAGGCCCATTTGACTTCACATTCCAGGATGTCTGGTCTAAGTGAGTGATCATACCATCGTGATTATCTGGGTCATGAAGATCTTTTTTATATAGTTCTTCTGTGTATTCTTGCCACCTCTTCTTAATATCTTCTGCTTCTGTTATGTCCCTACCATTTCTGTCCTTTATTGTGCCCATCTTTGCACGAAAAATTCTCTTGGTATCCCTAATTTTCTTGAAGAGCTCTTTCGTCTTTCCCATTCTATTGTTTTTCTCTATTTCTTTGCATTGATCTCTGAGGATGACTTTCTTATCCCTCCTTGCTATTCTTTGGAACTCTGCATTCAAATGGGTATATCTTTTCTTTTCTCTTTTGCTTTTCGATTCTCTTCTTTTCACAGCTATTTGTAAGGCCTTCTCAGACAGCCATTTTGCTTTAGTTTGAAATAAAGTTATCATGGCATTTTGACAAGATCAAGGGTTTGGAGTTAGACATACCAGTGTTTGGATCTCACTTCTGAGGGATGTTCTTTATTTTCCTTCAGACCCACTTCCCACCCTTCACCTTGCCCTGTGTGCTAGGAGGCTGACTTAAGGTTTATTCTTTTGCTTCTTGTCGGATTTAGCCAAAGGGAGGCTCTGGTAGGTAATTGGAGGATTGAAAGTGAGTCAGGATGTTTATTTTCCCTGTTCCCCCTCTGCTGGACTGCAGTTTGGCTGTGGCTGCTCCTGACAGGTGTCCCTCTTCTACAGTTTTCACTCCAGCTTCCAGTAACCACTGAACCTTCTTTCACCTTTGTGCCCAAGGACAGTGAAAGCTTTCTGCCATTTCTAGCCAAGGTTTGTTTTATCACTCCTTCCAAATTATCTGTAACTCTGCTCATACCTTAAAACTGTCCCTTCATTAAACTTTCTTTAATCATCTCTTTCGAGGATGTCATTTGGACCCTGATATACCACCCCAGATCCTTAATAGCTCAGGAACTTTGAAAAAAGTTATTTAGGCTCCTGAGTATCAGTTCTTTCATGTATAAAGGGAAAATACATATATGAGGGTCTTCCCTGGTAGTCCCAGTGACTAAGACTTGCGCTCCCAATGCAGGGGGCTGGGTTTGATCCCTGGTCAGGGAAGTAGATCCCACATGCAACAGTGAAGATTGAAGGTCCTGCAGGCCACAACTAAAACCCAGTGCAGCAAATAAATAAATGCTTTTTAAAAGAAAGAAAATATGTATATGAGATAATACACGTAAAAGCACATAGTAGCTACCTAGTAAGTGGTACCTGTCATCATCATTGGTAGTAACTATTATCACATGAAGACTGGCAAGCTCATGATATCCCTGTGACTATTCAGATAAAATTGTAGAGCTATTTATTACTCACCCAGAAGCATAAGACTGAAGGGAAGAATCTCAGGGAATCGAAGGTAAAGATAGGGAAAGGGGTTGGAAAGATTTTTTAGCACTGTGAAATAGAATAATTTTAGAATTTTAATACCAGAATGTTCTCAAAGACTTGATGGGAGGATCCTCATCCTAAATATGGCAGTGAAGGTGTTCACTTTGTTGAAAAGGAACAAATTTTTAGAACTGTCATGGTATTGCCACATATCACAAGATAAACAGTTGAACAGAGATGTACTGAGCTATGAGTCAAATCTTGAGAAAGGCAAAAATGTAAAAGAAAAGAGGTTATTATTGACATGGGGCATCTTGTAGATCTTCCAGCCAGATGGAAGAAATGAATCCCTGATCTAGATTGCAGGTCTGGTAAGGAAGCAAGTTGTATAGGTGTTGTACCTTGAATGTCCTTAGCTTGCTTACATATCATCACTTGATGCCCACTGCTACTCCAGGAGAAAGGAGCAGTGACCCCACAAGAGACTGAGCCAGACTTGCCTGTGAGTGTACAGGAATCTACCGCAGAGGCGTGGGTCAACAGTGACCTGCCGCAGAGTCAGGCACTGAATACAACAGTGCTGGCATAAGTCGTTTTGAAGGAGGTTGCCATTACCTACATTACCCCTACGATAGTTTGGCCTCAGGGAACACAGCCTTGCCTATCAACAGAAAATTGGATTAAAGATTTACTGAGCATGGCCCTGCCTATCAGAACAAGACCCAGATTCCCCCACAGCCAGTCACTCCCATAAAGAAGCTTCCACAAGCCTCTTATTCTTATTGATCAAAAGGGCAGACAGAATAAAAACCACAATCACAGAAAAATAACCAATCTGATCACATGGATCACAGCCTTGTCTGACTCAATAAAACTATGAGGCCTGCCATACAGGGCCACTCAAGACAGATGGGTCATGATGGAGACTTCTGAGTAAACGTGATCCACTGGAGAAGGGAATGGCAAACCACTTCAGTATTCTTGCCTTGAGAACCCCATGAACAATATGAAAAGGCAAAAAGATATGACATTGAAAGATGAATTCCCCAGGTTGGTAGGTGCCCAGTATGCTACTGGAGAAGACTGGAGAAATAACACTAGAAAGAACGAAGAGATGGGACCAAAGTGAAAACAGTGCCCAGTTGTGGATATTACTGGTGATAGAAGTAAAGTCCGATGCTATAAAGAACAATAATGTATAGGAATTTGGAATGTTAGGTCCATGAATAAAGGTAAATTGAAAATGGTCAAACAGGAGATGATAAGAGTGAGCATTGACATTTAAGGAATCAGTGAACTAAAATGGACTGGAATGGGTGAATTTAATTCATGACCATTATATCTACTACTGTGGGCAAGAATCCCTTAGAAGAAATGGAGTAGCCCTCATAGTCAACAAAAGAGTCTGAAATGCAGAACTTGGGTGAAATCTCAAAAATGATAGAATGATCTCTTTTTGTTTCCAAGGCAAACCATTCAATATCACAGTAATCCAAATCTATGCCCAAACCACTAATGCCGAAAAAGCTGAAGTTGAGTGGTTCTATAATGACTTACAAGACTTTCTAGCAGCTGCCACCAAGTTGCTTCAGTCGTGTCCAACTCTGTGCGACCCCATAGATGGCAGCCCACCAGGCTCCCCCGTCCCTGGGATTCTCCAGGCAAGTACACTGGAGTGGGTTGCCATTTCCTTCTCCAGTGCATGAAAGAGAAAAGTGAAAGTGAAGTCGCTCAGTTGTGTCCGACTCTTAAGGACCCCATGGACTGTAGCCTACCATGCTCCTCTGTACATGGGATTTTCCAGGCAAGAGTACTGGAGTGGGGTGCCACTGCCTTCTTCGAGACTTTCTAGAACTAACACCAAAAAAAAAAAAGATGTCCTTATCATCATAGGTTGGGAAGAGCCTCTGGAGAAGGAAATGGCAACCCACTCCAGTACTCCTGCCTGGAAAATCCCATGGACAGAGGAGCGTGGTAGGCTACAGTCCATGGGGTCACAAAGAGTTGGACACGACTGAGTGATTTATTTATTTATTTATTTTATCATCATAGGGAACTGGAATGTAAAAGTAGGCAGTCTAGAGGTATCTGGAGTAACAGGCAAGTTTGACCCTGGAGTACAAAATGAAGCAGGGCAAAGGCTAATAGAGTTTTGCCAAGAGAATGCCCTGGACATAGCAAATACCCTCTTCCAACAACACAAGAGAAGACTCTACACATGGACATCACCAGATGGTCAATACTGAAATCACATCGATTATATTCTTTGCCCTGGTGGCTCAGAGGTTAAAGCATCTGCCTCCAATGCGGGAGACCCGGGTTCGATCCCTGGGTCGGGAAGATCCCCTGGAGAAGGAAACGGTAACCCACTCCAGTATTCTTGCCTGGAGAATCCCATGGACAGAGAATCCTGGTAGGCTACAGTCCACGGGATCGCATAGAGTCGGATACGACTGAGCGACGGAACGGACCGAACGGACGGATATTCTTTGCAGATGAAGATGGAAAAGCTCTATACAGTCAGCAAAAAGAAGACCGGGATCTGACTGTGGTTCAGATCATGAACTTCTTAATAACAAATTCAGACTTAAACTGAAGAAAGTAGGGAAAACCACTTGACCATTCAGGTATGACCTACATCAAATCCCTTACAGTTATACAGTGGAAGTGACAAATAGGTTGAAGGGATGAGATCTGATAGAATACCTGAAGAACTATGGACAGAGGTTCGTGACATTATACAGGAGGTGGTGATCAAAACCATCCCAAAGAAAAAGAAATGCAAAAAGGCAAAACGGCTGTCTGAGGAGGCCTTACAAATAGCTGAGAAAAGAAGTGAAAGGCAAAGGTTAAAAGGAAAGATATATTCATCTGAATGCAGAGTTCCAAAGAATAGCAAGGAGAGATAAGAAAGCTTTCCTGAGTGATCAATGCAAAGAATTAGAGGGAAACAATAGAATGGGGAATATTAGAGATCTCTTCAAGAAAATTAAATACCAAGGGAACATTTCATGCAAAGATGGGCACAATAAAGGACAGAAATGGTATGGACCTAATAGAAGCAGAAGATATTAAGAGGAGATGGCAAGAATACACAGATCTTAAAGACCCAGATAACCACAGTGGTGTGATCACTTACCTAGAGCCAGACATTCTGGATAATTTGAAGTCAAGTGGGCCTTAGGAGTATCACTACAAACAAAGTGAGTGGAGATGACAGAACTCCAGCTGAACTATTTCAGATACTAAAAGATGATGCTGTGAAAGTGTTGCACTCAATATGCTGGCAAATTCGGAAAACTCAGCGGTGGCACAGGACTGAAAAAGGTTAGTTTCCATTCCAATCCCAAAGAAAGGCAATACCAAAGAATGTTTATACTGTACAATTGCACTCATCTCACATGCTAGCAAAGTCATGCTCAAAATTCTCCAAGCTGAGAACTTCTAGATGTTCAAGCTGGATTTAGAAAAGGCAGAGGAACAGCAATCAAATTGTCAACATCCGTTGGATCATAGAAAAAGCAAGAGGATTCCAGAAAAACATCTACATCTGCTTTATTTAGTACGCTAAAGCCTTTGACTCTGTGGATCACAACAAACAGGAAACTTTTTAAAGGGATGGGAATACCAGACCACCTTACCTGCCTCCTGAGAAATCTATATGCAGGTCAAGAAACAACAGTTCGAACCAGACATGAAACAACGGAATGATTCCAAATTGGGAATGGAGTACATCAAGGCTGTATGTTGTCACCCTGCTTATATAACTTCTATGCAGAGAACATCGTGCAAAATGCCAGACTGGATGAAGCACAACCTGGAATCAAAATTGCTGGGAGAAATATCAATAACCTAAGATATGCAGATGACACCACCCTTATGGCAGAAAGCAAAGAGGAACTAAACAAGCCTCTTGATGAAAGTGAAAGAAGAGAGTGAAAAAGCTGGCTTAGATCTCAACATTCAAAAAACTAAGATCATGGCATCCAGTCCCATCACTTCAAGGCAAATAGATGGGGAAACAGTGACAGACTATTTGTGGGGGCTCCAAAATCACTGCAAATGGTGACTGCAGCCATGAAGTTAAAAGATACTTGCTTCTTGGAAGAAAGCTATGACCAACCTAGACAGCATATTAAAAATCAGAGACTTTACTTTTCTGGCAAAGTCCATCTAGTCAAAGATATGGTTTTTCTAGCAGTCATGTATGGATGTGAGAGTTGGACCATAAATAAAGCTGAGCACCGAGAAATTGGTCCTTTTGAACTGTGGTGTTGGATAAGACTCTTGAGAGTCCCTTGGACTGCAAGGGGATCCAACCATTCAGTCCTAAAGAAAATAATCAGTCCTGATTATTCACTGAAAGGACTGATGTTGAAGCTGAAACTCCAACACTTGGCCACCAGATGTGAAGAACTGACTCACTGGAAAAGACCCTGATCCTGGGAAAGATTGAAGGTGGGAAAAGGGGATGACGGGATGAGATGGTTGGATAGCATCACCGACATGAAGGACATGAGTCTGAGTAAAGGCTCCAGAAATCGGTGATGGACAGGGAAGTCTGCATGCTGCAGTCTGTGGGGTTGCAAAGAGTCAAACACAACTGAGCAACTGATCTGAACTGAAGTGCTACTCCAGCTGGCTTGTCCTTTTCTTCCTCTATGGCTCAGTCTCTTAAAGGAGCCCACAACCAATTTTGGCAGAAAGCTCTTTGAGTTGGCTAACTGTTCCCTTCTTTTCAGGCCAAACATATGCACCTAGATGGAGGGGTCAGGGTGGGTTCAAGTAAAATCTCCCCATTTTGGTACCTGGAACCTCTCATCTCATAGACCATAATGTTCCATCACTGAGTCTAACAAGTCATACAAGGCTCTCTTTCTTTTGAAGTAAATTATCTCCAAGAGATCCTGCAAGTCCTCTTACAATTAAATTTCTTTTGAGTGCCCCTACCTCACCAGTTATTCTTATATGGCCCAAATATGTTCTTCCCCCAGGATTCCCTTATAATTCAAAGGATAAAGTTAGAAACCAGGAAGAACAAGATGGCAGAGAAGTAAGTGGACGTGGAATACATCCCTCTCCACAGATACATCAGGAATATACCTTCAGACACAGAAGTGTATACAGAACACCAGCTGAGAGCAGACAGGAGTACCTGACCAATGGAAAAGAATATATAGAAACATGCAAAACTCTAGATCAAGCTCCGAGCCTTTTTAGTGGGAGCATTGCCTCCAAGACCCTAGACTACCAGAGAACTAACCCTGCTGCTGCTGCTGCTAAGTTGCTTCAGTCGTGTCCAACTCTGTGCGACCCCATAGACGGCAGCCTACCAGGCTCCCGTCCCTGGGATTCCCCAGGCAAGAATACTGGAGTAGGTTGCCATTTCCTCCTCCAGTGCATGAAAGTGAAAGTGAAGTTGTTCAGTCATGTCGGACTCTTCAGGACCCCATGGACTGCAGCCTACTAGGCTCCTCCGTACATGGGATTTTCCAGGCAAGAGTGCTGGAGTCGGGTGCCATCACCTTCTTCAAGAACTAACCCTCAGTTCAGTTCAGTTCAGTCACTTAGTCGTGTCCGACTCTTTGCGACCCCATGAATCACAGCACGCCAGGCCGCCCTGTCCATCACCAACTCCCGGAGTTCACTCAAACTCATGTCCATCAAGTCGGTGATGCCATCCAGCCATCTCATTCTCTGTCATCCCCTTCTCCTCCCACCCCCAATCCCTCCCAGCATCAGAGTCTTTTCCAGTGAGTCAACTCGTCGCATGAGGTGGCCAAAGTATTGGAGTTTCAGCTTTAGCATCAGTCCTTCCAATGAACACCCAGGATTGATCTCCTTTAGAATGGACTGGTTGGATCTCCTTGCAGCCCAAGGGACTCTCAAGAGTCTTCTCCAGCACCACAGTTCAAAAGCATCAATTCTTCGGTGATCAGCTTTCTTCACAGTCCAACTCTCACATCCATACATGACCACGGGAAAAACCATAGCCTTGACTAGACGGACCTTGATGGCAAAGTAATGTCTCTGCTTTTTAATATGCTATCTAGGTTGGTCATAACTTTCCTTCCAAGGAGTAAGCGTCTTGTAATTTCATGGCTGCAATCAGCATCCGCAGTGATTTTGGAGCCCCGAAAAATAAAGTCTGACACTGTTTCCACTGTTTCCCCATTTATTTCCCATGAAGCGATGGGACCAGATGCCATGATCTTTGTTTTCTGAATGTTGAGCTTCAAGCCAACCTTTTCACTCTCCTCTTTCACTTTCCTCAAGAGGCTTTTGAGTTCCTCTTCACTTTCTGCCATAAGGGTGGTGTCATCTGCGTATCTCAGGTTGTTGATATTTCTCCTGGAAATCTTGATTCCAGCTTGTGCTTCTTCCAGCCCAGCATTCCTCATGATGTACTCTGCATAGAAGTTAAATAAGCAGGGTGACGATATACAACCTTGACGTACTCCTTTCCCTATTTGGAACCAGTCTGTTGTTCCATGTCCAGTTCGAACTGTTGCTTCCTGACCTGCATACAGGTTTCTCAAGAGGCAGGTCAGGTGGTCTTGGATTCCCATCTCTTTCATAATGTTCCACAGTTTATTGTGATCCACACAGTCAAAGGCTTTGGCATAGTCAATGAAGCAGAAATAAATGTTTTTCTGGCATCTCGTGTCTGCGTGACCAGAGCCAGCGCCCAGTGTCTGCAAGAACTAACCCTACGGAGTATCAAATAGTGAGAACTCCTACAAAGGAAATCACTTGAATACAAGACTTGGCATCACCCAACCACCAGTAGCAACTTGTGCAGGATGCCTCATCTAAACAAAAAACAAAACAAAAATACAAACCCAAGCATCAGCAGATAGGATTACCACCTCACTCAGCCTTGCCCATCAGAGAAAAACAAACAATCAAAAACTCAGCACAAATCTCACCCTATAGGAAGCTCACACAAACCACTGGACCAACCTTGGGAGGGCAGAAATCAAAAGGGAGAAAGAATTCAACCTTCTTCAAGGAAAGAATTCAACTTTTCTTGAAGCCCTGGAAAAGGAAACCTCAAACACGATAACTTTAAAAAAACAAATGAAAAGGCAGAGAAATACTGCACAAATGAAGGAACAAGCCAGAAACACTGAAGTCCAAATAAATGAAGAGGAAAGAGAAAAATTACCTGAAAACTAATTCAGAATAATGATAGTAAAAGCGATCAAAAACATTGAAAACAAAATGGAGAAAATGCAAGAATCGATTAAAAAAGACCTAGAAGAATTAAAGAATAAACATACAGAGACAAAAAACACAATTACTGAAATAAAAATACTCTAGAAGGAATCAATAACGTATCTGAAGCAGAATCAGTGAGCTGGAAAATAGAATGGTTGAAATAACTTCTGAAGAGCAGAATGAAGTAAAAAGAATGAAAAGAGTTGAGGACAGTCAGAGACCTCTGGGATCATATCAAATGCACCAACATTTGAATTATAGGGGTCCCAAAAAAAGAAGAGAAAAAGAAAGTGTATGAGAAAATTTTTGAAGATATTATAGTTGAAAAGTTCTCCAACATGGAAAAGGAAATAGTCAATCAGGTCCAAGAGGCACAAAGAGGACAAACCCGAGGAGAAACACACCAAGACACATACTAACCAAACTAACGAAGACTAAGCACAAAGAAAGAATGTTAAAAGCAGCAAGGGAGAAGCAACAAATAACATACAAGGGAAACCCCATATGCTTAACAGCTGATCTTTCAGCAGAAACTCTGCAGGCCAGAAGGGAATGGCAGGATATATTTAAAGTACTGAGAGGGAAAAATCTATAACCAAGGTTACTGTACCCAGCAAGTATCTCATTTAAAATTGATGGAGAAATAAAAAGCTTTTCAGACAACCAAAAGTTAAGAGAATTCAGTACCACTAAACCAGCTTTACAACAATTGTTAAAAGGACTTATATAGTCAAGAAATAGAACAGAAGAAAAAGCATCTACAAAATCAACCCCAAACAATTAAGAAAATGGCAATAGGAACATATATATCAATAATTACTTTAAATGTAAATGGACTAAATGCTCCAACCAAAAGACCCAGACTGGCTGAATGGATACAAATCAAGACCTATATGTATGCTGTCTACAAGAAACCCACTTCAGACCTCAAGACACACACGGAAAATATATATTCTGTGCAAATAGGAAGCAATAGAAAGCTGTAGTAGCAGTCCTCAGATCAGACAAAATAGACCTTAAAATAAAGAAGGTTACAAGAGAGAAGGAAGGACACTACATAATGATCAAGGGATCAGTCCAAGAGGAAGATATAACAATTGTAAATATCTATGCACTAATATAGTTCAGTTCAGTTCAGTCACTCAGTTGTGTCCGACTCTTTGTGACCCCATGAATCACAGCACGCCAGGCCGCCCTGTCCATCACCAACTCCCGGAGTTCACTCAAACTCACGTCCATCGAGTCGGTGATGCCATCCAGCCATCTCATTCTCTGTCGTCCCCGTCTCCTCCCACCCCCAATCCCTCCCAGCATCAGAGTCTTTTCCAGTGAGTCAACTCATCGCATGAGGTGGCCAAAGTATTGGAGTTTCAGCTTTAGCATCAGTCCTTCCAATGAACGCCCAGGATTGATCTCCTTTAGAATGGACTGGGTGGATCTCCTTGCAGTCCAAGGGACTTTCAAGAGTCTTCTCCAGCACCACAGTTCAAAAGCATCAATTCTTTGGCGATCAGCTTTCTTCACAGTCCAACTCTCACATCCATACATGACCACTGGAAAAACCATAGCCTTGACTAGACGGACCTTTGTTGGCAAAGTAATGTCTCTGCTTTTTAATATACTATCAAGGTTGGTCATAACTTTCCTTCCAAGGAGTAAGCGTCTTTTAATTTCCTGGCTGCAATCAGCATCCGCAGTGATTTTGGAGCCCCAAAAAATAAAGTCTGACACTGTTTCCCCATCTATTTCCCAAGAAGTGCCATGATCAGATGCCATGATCTTTGTTTTCTGAATGTTGAGCTTCAAGCCGACCTTTTCACTCTCCTCTTTCACTTTCATCAAGAGGCCTTTGAGTTCCTCTTCACTTTCTGCCATAAGGGTGGTGTCATCTGCATATCTGAGGTTACTGATATTTCTCCCGGCAATCTTGATTCCAGCTTGTGCTTCTTCCAGCTTATTAATTTTCTGTTTTGATGATCTGTCCATTGGTGTGAGTGGGGTGTTAAAGTCTTTGACTATTATTTCACTGCTGTCAATTTCTCCTTTTATGTCTGTTAGTGTTTGTCTTATTAGTATAGGAGCACCTCAATACATAAGACAAACACTAACAGACATAAAAGGAGAAATTGACAGTAGTGAAATAATAGTCAAAGACTTTAACACCCCACTCACACCAATGGACAGATCATCAAAACAGAAAATTAATAAGGAAACACAAGTCCTAAATGATACATTAGATGAGATGGATTTCATTGATACGTTCCAGACGTTCCATCCAAATGCAGAAGAATACACCTTCTTCTCAAGTGCACAATGAACATTCTCCAGGATAGACCACATCTTGGGTCACAAATCAAGCCTCAGTAAATTTAAGAAAATTGAAATCATATCAAGCATCTTCTCCAACCACAATTCTATGAGACTAGATGTCAATTACAAGAAAAAAACTGTAAGAAACACAAACACATGGAGATTAAACAACACACTTCTAAATAACCAATAGGTTACTGAAGAAATGAAGAGGGAAGTCAAAAAGTTTCTAGAAAGAAATGACAATGAAAACACAACAACTCAAAACCTATGGGATGCAGCTAAAGCAGTTCTAGAGGGAAGTTTATAGCAATACAATCCTACCTCAAGAAACAAGAAAAACATTGAATAGACAACCTCACTTTACACCTAAAGCAACTGGAAAAAGAAGACAGAAAAAAAAATTAGTAGAAGAAAAGAAATCATAAAGATCCAAGCAGAAAGAAATGAAAGAAACAATAGTAAAGATTAATAAAACTAAAAGCTGGTTCTTTGAGAAGGTAAGCAAAATTGTCAAACCCTTAGCCAGACTCATCAAGAAAAAAAGAGAGAAGAATCAAATCAACAAAATTAGAAATGAAAAAGGAGAAGTTACAGCAGACAATGCAGAAATACAAAAGATTATAAGAGACTATTATGAACAGCTATATGGCAATAAAATAGATAACCTGGAAGAAATGGACAGATTCTTAGAAAAGTTCTATCTTCCAAGACTGAACCAGGAAGAAATAGAAATTATGAACAACCCAATTACAAGCACTGAAATTGAAGCTGTGACCAAAAATCTCCCAAAAAACAAAAGCCCAGGACCAGATGGCTTCACAAGAGAATTCTATCAAACATTTAGAGAAGAGCTAATACCAATCTTTCTAAAACTCTTTCAAAAAACTGCAGAGGAAGGAATACTTCCAAATTCATCCTATGATGCCACCATCACCCTTATACCAAAACCAGACAAAGACAACACAAAAAAAGAAAACTACAGGCCAGTATCACTGATGAACATAGATGTGAAAATCCTCAACAGAATTTTAGCAAACAGAATTCAGCAACATATCAAAAAGCTCATACACCATGATCAAGTTGGGTTTATTCCAGGGATGCAAGGATTCTTCAATATACGGGAATCAATCAATGTGATATACCATATTTATAAATTGATAAAAACCACATGACAATCTCAATAGATGCAGAAAAAGCCTTTGACAAAATTCAGCACACATTTATGATTAAAACTCTTCAAAAAATGGGCATAGAAGGAACCTAGCTCAGCATGAAAGAGAAAGCTAGGGTCGCTCAGTCACGTCTGACTCTTTGTGACCCCATGGACTGTATAGTCCATGGAATTCTCTAGGCCAGAATACTGGAATGGGTAGCCTTTCCCTTCTCCAGGGGATCTTCCCAAACCAGGGATCGAACCCAGGTCTCCCACATTGCAGGCAGATTCTTTACCAGCTGAGCCACAAGGGAAGCCCAGTTGGAGAAGATGCTTGATATGATTTTAATTTTCTTAAATTTACTGAGGTTTGATATGTGACCCAAGATGTGGTCTATCCTGGAGAATGTTCCATGTGCACTTGAGAAGAAGGTGTATTCTTCTGCATTTGGATGGAACGTCTGGAAGGTGTCAATGAAATCCATCTCATCTAATGTATCATTTAAGACTTGTGTTTCCTTATTAATTTTCTGTTTTGATGATCTGTCCATGGGTGTGAGTAGGATGTTCAAGTCTTCGACTATTATTGCATTACCTCAGCATAGTAAAGGCCATATAAGATAAGCCTATAGCAAACATTATTCTCAATGGTGAAAAGCTAAAAACACTCCCCCTAAAGATCAGGAACAAGACAAGGGTGTCCACTTTTGCCACTGTTATTCAACATAGTTCTGGAAGTGTTAGCTACCGCAATCAGGAAAGAAAAAGAAGTAAAAGTAATCCAGATTGGAAAAGAAGAAGTAAAGCTCTCATTGTTTGCAGATGATATGATACTGTACATAGAAAACCCTAAAGATACTATCAGAAAATTTCTAGTGCTAATCAGTGAATTTGGTGAAGTTGTAGGATACAAAATCAATACACAGAAATCACTTGCATCTCTATATATTAACAATGAAAACTCAAAAAGGGAAATTAAGGAATCAATCTCATTCTCCATTGTAACAAAAAGAATTAAATATCTCGGAATAAACTTACCTAAGGAGACAAAAGAACTGTACACAGAAAGTTATAAGACACTAATGAAAGAAATCAAAGATGACATAAACAGATGGAGAGATATTCCATGTTCCTGGGGAGAAAGAATCAATATTGTGAAAATGACTATACTACCAAATACAATCTACAGATTTAATCCAATCCCTATCAAATTACCAATGGCATTTTTCACAGAACTCGAACAAGAAATTTTAAAATTCATATGGCAACATAAAAGACCCCGAATAGCCAAAGCAGTCTTGAGAAAGAAGAATGGAGCCGGAGGAATCAACTTTCCTGACTTCAGATTATACTGCAAAGCTATAGTCATCAAGACAGTATGGTACTGGCACAAAAACAGAAATATAGACCAATGGAACAAGATAGAAAGAGCAGAAACAAACCCATGCACCTATGGGTATCTTATTTTTGACAAAGGAAGCAAGAATATACAATGGGGCAAAGACAGCCTCTTCAATAAATGGTGCTGGGAAAACTGGACAGCTACATATAAAAGAATGAAATTAGAACCTCCTAACACCATACACAAAGATAAACTCAAAATGGATTAAAGACCTAAATGTAAGACCAGAAACTATAAAACTCTTAGAGCAAAACAAGCAGAGCACTCAATGACATAAATTAAAGCAAGATCCTCTGTGACCCATCTCCTAGAGTAACAGAAATAAAAACAAAATTAAACAAGTGGGACCTGATTAAACTTAAAAGCTTTTGCACAGCAAAGGAAACTATAAGCAAGGTGAAAAGACAACCCTCAGAATGGGAGAAAATAATAGCAAATGAAACAACTGACAAAGGATTAATTTCCAAAATATACAAGCAGCTCGTACAACTCAGTGCCAGAAAAACAAACAATCCAATCAAAAAGTGGGGAAAAGATCTAAACAGACATTTCTCCAAAGAAGACATACAGATGGCTAACAAACACATGAAAAGATGCTCAACATCACTCATTATTGAGTTCAGTTCAGTTCAGTTCAGTCGCTCAGTCGTGTCCGACTCTCCGCGACCCCATGAATCACAGCACGCCAGGCCTCCCTGTCCATCACCAACTCCCGGAGTTCACTCAAACTCATGTCCACAGAGTCGATGATGCCATCCAGCCATCTCATTCTCTGTTGTCCCCTTCTCCTCCCACCCCCAACCTTTCCCAGCATCAAGTCTTTTCCAGTGAGTCAACTTGTCACATGAGGTGGCCAAAGTATTGCAGTTTCAGCTTTAGCATCAGTCCTTACAATGAACACCCAGGATTGATCTCCTTTAGAATGGACTGGTAGGATCTCCTTGCAGTACATGGGACTCTCAAGAGTCTTCTCCAATACCACAGTTCAAAAGCATCAATTCTTCGGCGATCAGCTTTCTTCACAGTCCAACTCTCACATCCATACATGACCACGGGAAAAACCATGGCCTTGACTAGACGGACCTTTGTTGGCAAAGTAATGTCTTTGCTTTTTAATATACTGTCAAGGTTGGTCATAACTTTCCTTCCAAGGAGTAAGCGTCTTTTAATTTCATGGCTGCAATCAGCATCTGCAGTGATTTTGGTGCCCCCAAAAATAAAGTCTGACACTGTTTCCACTGTTTTTCCATCTATTTCCCATGAAATCATGGGACCAGATGCCATGATCTTTGTTTTCTGAATGTTGAGCTTCAAGCCAACCTTTTCACTCTCCTCTTTCACTTTCATCAAGAGGCTTTTTAGTTCCTCTTCACTTTCTGCCATAAGGGTAGTGTCATCTGCATATCTGAGGTTATTGATATTTCTCCCGGCAGTCTTGATTCCAGCTTGTGCTTCTTCCAGCCCAGCGTTCCTCATGATGTACTCTGCGTATAAGTTAAATAAGCAAGGTGACAATATAAAGCCTTGACGTACTCCTTTTCCTATTTGGAACCAGTCTGTTGTTCCATGTCCAGTTCTGACTGTTGCTTCCTGACCTGCATACAGGTTTCTCAAGAGGCAGGTCAGGTAGTCTGGTATTTCCTATCTTTCAGAATTTTCCACAGTTTATTGTGATCCACACAGTCAAAGGCTTTGGCATAGTCAATACAACAGAAATAGATGTTTTTCTGGAACTCTCTTGCTTTCTCCATGATCCAGCAGATGTTGACAATTTGATCTCTGGTGCCTCTGCCTTTTCTAAAACCTGCTTGAACATCTGGGAGTTCACGGTTCACATATTGCTGAAGCCTGGCTTGGAGAATTTTGAGCATGACTTTACTAGCATGTGAGATGAGTGCAATTGTGCGGTAGTTTGAGCATTCTTTGGCATTGCCTTTCTTTGGGATTGGAATGAAGACTGACCTTTTCCAGTCCTGTGGCCACTGCTGAGTTTTCCAAATTTGCTGGCATTTTGAGTGCAGCACTTTCACAGCATCATCTTTCAGGATTTGAAATAGCTCAATTGGAATTCCATCACCTCCACTAGCTTTGTTCGTAGTGATGCTTTCTAAGGCCCACTTGACTTCACATTCCAAGATGTCTGGCTCTAGGTCAGTGATCACGTTATCATGACTATCTTGGTCGTGAAGATCTTTTTTGTACAGTTCTTCTGTGTATTCTTGCTACCTCTTCTTAATATCTTCTGCTTCTGTTAGGTCCATACCATTTCTGTCCTTTATCGAGCCCATCTTTGCATGAAATGTTCCCTTGGAATCTCTAATTTTCTTGAAGAGATCTCTTGTTTTTCCTATTCTGTTGTTTTCCTCTATTTCTTTGCATTGATCACTGAGGAAGGCTTTCTTATCTCTCCTTGCTATTCTTTGGAACTCTGCATTCAGATGCTTGTATCTTTCCTTTTTTCCTTTGCTTTTCGCTTCTCTTCTTTTCACAGCTATTTGTAAGGCCTCCTCAGACAGCCATTTTGCTTTTTTGCATTTCTTTTCCATGGGGATGGTCTTGGTCCCTATCTCCTGTACAATGTCACGAACCTCTGTCCAGAGTTCATCAGGCACTCTATCTATCAGATCTAGTACCTTAAATCTATTTCTCACTTCCACTGTATAATCGTAAGGGGTTTGATTTAGGTCATATCTGAATGGTCTAGTGGTTTTTCCTACTTTCTTCAATTTAAGTCTGAATTTGGCAATAAAAGGAGTTCATGATCTAAGCCACAGTCAGCTCCTGGTCTTGTTTTTGCTAACTGTATACAGCTTCTCCATCTTTGGCTGCAAAGAATATAATCAATCTGATTTCGGTATTGACCATCTGGTGATGTCCATGTGTAGAGTCTTCTCTTGTGTTGTTGGAAGAGGGTGTTTGCTGTGACCAGTGCGTTCTCTTGGCAGAACTCTATTAGCCTTTGCCCTGCTTCATTCTGTGCTCCAAGGCCAAATTTGCCTGTTACTCCAGGTGTTTCTTGACTTCCTACTTTTGCATTCCAGTCCCCTATAATGAAAAGGACATCTTTTTTGGGTGTTAGTTCTAAAAGGTCTTGTAGGTCTTCATAGAACCGTTCAACTTCGGCTTCTTCAGCATTCCTGGTTGGGGCATAGGCCTGGATTACTGTAATATTGAATGGTTTGCCTTGGAAACGAACAGAAATCATTCTGTCATTTTTAAGATTGTATCCAAGTACTTCATTTCGGACTCTTTTGTTGATCATGATGGATACTCCATTTCTTCTAAGGGATTCCTGCCCACAGTAGTAGATATAATGGTCATCTGAGTTAAATTCACCCATTCCAGTCCATTTTAATTCACTGATTCCTAGAATGTCTATGTTCACTCTTGCCATCTCCTGTTTGACCTGAGATATCACCTCACAGCGGTCAGAATGGCCCTCATCAAAATGTCTACAAACAGTAAATGCTGGAGAGGGTGTGGAGAAAAGGGAATGCTCTTGCACTGTTGGTGGGAATATAAATTGCTACAGCTACTATGGAAGATGGTATGGAGATTCCTTAAGAAACTAGGAATAAAACCACCATATGACCCTGCAATCCCACTCCTAGGCATATACCCTGAGGAAACCAAAATTGAAAAATATACATCATTCCCATTGTTCATTGCAGCACTATTTACAATAGCTAGAACATGGAAGCAACCTAGATGTCCATCAATAGATGAACAGATAAAGAAGTTGTGGTACATACACATAATGGAATATTACTCAGCCATAAAAAGGAACACATTTGAGTCACTTCTAATGAAGTGGATTAACCTAGAACCTATTATACAGAGTGAAGTGAGTCAAAAAGAGAAAGATAAATATCGTGTTCTAACACATATATACAGGATATAGAAAAATGGTCCTGAAGAACTTATTTATAGTGCAGCAATGGAGAAATAGACGTAGAGAATAGACTTATGGATATGTGGAGAGGGGAGGAGAGGGTGAGATGTATGGAAAGAGTAACATGGAAACTTAATTACCGTATGTAAAACAGATAGTTAACAGGAATTTGCTGTATGGCTCAGGAAACTCAAACAGGGGCTCTGTATCAACCTAGAGGGGTGGGATGGGGAGTGAGATGAGAGGGAGGTTCAAAAGGGAGGGGATATATGTATACCTATGGCTGATTCATATTGAGGTTTGACAGGAAACAGCAAAATTCTGTAAAGCAATTATCCTTCAATAAAAAATTAATTAATTTTAAAAAAAGAAACCAGGGGGTGTCAGAGTTAGCCAATTTCAGATTCTACCCAGTTGCTAATAAATCCTTACTTGTCCCACCATTTTTTCCTTCCCAACAGGTTGTTAAAGGGATGAGACCCTCTTCTGTATTTAATTGTGATCAAAAACAGGAGAAAATTGAGAGAAAGAGCTTGTGTTAGACAAGGGGAAAAATGAAATCTAGAGAAAAAATTTGGCTAATTGGAAATTTGTAAGTATTAGATGTCTCATGTAAGGTCCCTATGTGTACATTTTGTCTATGAAATTACACACAATCCTGATGAAGAAACAGCATGGTTCTTGAATAGAAATAATCTTCTAGCTTCACAGCAACTCTCTGTGTGAGTTCAGATCTTCAAAGGACATGACTGGAAACCAAGAATGAATACAGAAGTTGCTGAAGATTTGTGCAAATGATGTAACAAAAGTGAAAGCTCAGAATGAACTGTGACTTGTGAACAATGCTCAGTACAAAATTCTGTTTAGAGAAAACCAGAGTGTTTTTTTTTATTTTAAAAAGGCAAAAGTAAATGCCTTGGGTCAATTTTTTCAAACCTGTTCAAAAGCTCTTGGCCTTCATTCACTTTTTCAAGGAGAATGACATTATGAATGGAAAGGGTAGAACAAACAGGAGCATAAAAAAGATCATTGAAGGCCAAACTAGTGAAGAGACTGTGAGTGAGTGTAAAGCTTCTAGCCTCCTGCCCAGGAACATTGTATTCTAGGGCACTGTGAGACCTTGCAAATGAGATTATTGGGCCACTTTTGGTTATCTTGGAGGAGCTGTGAAAAATGGGGGATGTGTGTCAGGAGACTGAAATCAGCTAATTATAGTCATGATTCTCTAAAAGGGGGAAAGTGGGTTATGTAGAGAGATTGTAAACCTAAATGTTTATGGAAACCAGAAAATAACTACGAAGAGTCAAGTAGGGCAGTTGGAGACTAGTGATTGGGAAAGGGCAGGCCCCTCTTAAAAGGGCAACTCTTCTTGAGTGCCAGTTGGCTATTGTCATTCCTAAAAGTCCTAGAACTTTAAGATTTTTATTTTAACTCTTATTATTTATCAAATGAGAATAACTATTTAAATAGATTTTTTAAATATATCATATGGGCTAAATGAAAGAGATCTGTAGACAGATAGGGCCACCAGGCCGCCAGTTCATGACCTTTCCCCATAGACGTGCCGTCTTGCAGCTAAGAAGCTAGAACAGTCAATTAAAAGATCATCTGGTAAATATTTTAAAGGAATTGGTGGTCCTCAGGAGCTGTGTGGGTTCACTAGGATTAACATAACCACACACTAACCTCTCTCTTCTTAGATTGGCAGAGGGATGTGATAGTCTTGGGCACTCTGATTTCAGTAAGGCTCTGACAAAGTGAGCCATATTCTCCTTGGGAACCAGTTGGAGTAGTTCAAATTGAATATTAATACTTCTGGTTCATTTGGGTTTTTCCATAAGATCTTACAGAAAAACCCAAACAAACTTTTTGCCCAACCAAATATATTCCTAACTATGCTTGAGGTTAATGGACTAATAAACCAGTACTGGCCAGTAGGAATGGCTCTGTTTTTTTGTCTTTGACAAACCTAGACAGTGTATTAAAAAGCAGAGACATTACTTTACTGACAAACGTCTGTATAGTCAAAGCTATGGTCTTTCCAGTAGTCATGTACAGATATGAGAGTTGGACCATAAAGAAGGCTGAGTGCTGAAGAATTGATGCTTTCAAACTGTAGTGCTGGAGAAGACTTTGAGAGTCCCTTGGACAGCAAGGAGATCAAACCAGTCAATCCTAAAGGAAATCAACCTTGAATATTCATTGGAACGGCTGGTGCTGAAGCTGAAACTCCAATACTTTGGCCACCCGATGCAAAGAACTGACTCATTTGAAAAGACCCTGGTGGTAGGAAAGATTGAGGGCATGAGAAGAAGCAGATAACAGAGGATGAGATGGTTGGATGGCATCATCAACTCAATGGATATGAGTTTGAGAAAATGCTGGGAGATAGTGAAGGACAGGGAAGCCTGGAGGGCTGCAGTTCATGGGGTCTCAAAGAGTTGGACATGACTTAGCAACTGAACAATTAAACTTTCAGAGCCCAAAGATAGACTCAGTCCAGTCACTCAGTCATGTCCGACTCTGCACAAGGATTGGCTTATGGCTTGATGTCTACAGGGTACTGTGAGAATGTCAGGTACTTGATGGTGGCTTGGTATTTTGTAGCCCAGGAGTTGGC
This sequence comes from Moschus berezovskii, assembly GCF_049115385.1. Classification (NCBI taxonomy): domain Eukaryota; kingdom Metazoa; phylum Chordata; class Mammalia; order Artiodactyla; family Moschidae; genus Moschus; species Moschus berezovskii. The sequence continues at coordinate 71,942,150 of NC_142466.1, read as the reverse complement.
AAACTGACCCAGTTTGTATAAATAAAGTTTTTTTTTTAATTGAAGCATAGTCAATTTACAATATTATATATTGAATCAACATAATGATTCAATATTTTTATAGATCATATGCCAGTTAAAAATATTACAAAATAATAGCTATATTTTCCTGTGCTGAACAATATATTCTTTTTGCTTATTTATTTTATACTAATAGCTTGTGTCTCTTAATATCCTACCTCTATCCATAAAAAAGAATGAAATTCTGCCATTCATAATTAAAGTTTTATTGGAATACAGCAACACCCATTCTTTTTACACACTATTTCTGGTTGCTTTTAATAGACAAAAGATAAGTAATTGTGACAGGGATTGGACGGCCAGCAAATTCTTGTTATTACTTATACTTATTATCTGTCCCTTCACTAAAAACCTTTGATGACTTTCTGATATATCTATCATATTAGTAATCTTAGTGACCTTCTTACACTGTTGAATGATGTTGATTAATATTGGATTTGTCAGTGATGGTCAATACAAGCCCAAAGTCTATGTCATATGAATTGCTGTCAAACCATATCTTCTCTACTCTCAGATTGAAACAATCAATATAGTGAATCAAAGAGCAGAGTTTAAATATATTCTTGAGAAAATTCGTCTTGTCATTTCTTAATATTTTGTCCAGTGTGTTGATGATGCCTTTGGGGCCATGCCCAATGCATCCCACTTTTGAGATGAGCCAGGGTGGGTCATTATGTGGGGTAAGATTCAGAGGTCTGGGTCCAGATGATAAGGTGGTCAGAAGTAGATTTAACCTGAGGACAAGTTCATCATGAGGCCCAGGAGAAGAGTTAAGGGTCAAAATCAAGGAAATCATGTCCATCATTATTGTGATGGACAAAAGGCAAAGCAAGAGGTCAGAGGATGAATTAATGCAGAAGCAGGACTGGAAGTGAGGTTAACATGAGGCAAAGCAAGAGCATTCTGGATTTTGTCTGTTAAGGGGTCAAGGGTGCCCAGAGCACTCTCTTCCTGGATGCTGGCTACAGGAAGTAATTAGATTTAGATGAGTTCTTGAGGACGGGGCCTCCATAATGAGATTAGTACCTTTATAGGAAGAGGAAGAGACCAGAGCTCATTCTGTCTGTCTGAAGATGACATAGTGTGAAGGCAGCCATCTGCAAGCCAGGAAGAGGGATCTTACAGGAACGGAATCTGCCCGCACCTTGATCTTGGAACCCCTAGCCTCCAGCACTAGGGGAGAGATAAATGTCTATTGCATAACCTACTTAGTCAGTAGTATTTTGTTATAGCAGCCTGAGTTAAGACAGATGTCATCAATTTTACCTTTTAAAAGAAGTGGTAAAACCACATAACCTAAAATGTACCATCATAACCATTTTTAAGCATATAGTTCAGTAGTATTAAGTTCATTCACATTGTTATATAACAGATCTCCAGATCTTTTTCATCTCTCAAAACTGAAACTTTATACAAATTAACTCCTCATTTTCTCTCAATTTTACTTTTTAAAACAAAAAAGTACCAAAGTAGCTAAAGAGAAACACCAACAGATATTTAAGAAACTGTACTTCAAAAGCAAAAAATAAAGTAGATGCAATTTGGCATATTTTTCATTTCTTGCTAATTAGTATCTTCTTTTCCACTAAAGCCTTTGAAGGAAAAAAAAAAGTAATTTCTTCTCCCATTTACCTATTTGAGCATTGAGAGCTTCAGGGGCTGGGACCCAGAATTTTGACTCTTGGTGGAAGGGTCCCGCGTAGTGTCCCTCACAGCTATGACTATCATGTAGAAGAAACCTCAAAGGGGGATGCATCTCTTCTCTGGTGGCATATCCCAAAGGTTTATTTTTAATTAACTGACTCCTAATACCTTCCTTTTGCTACTGAGGAAATTCCCTAGGGATTTAGAATGTCTTTATTCCCAGACAAGAATTTTTTTCACATTATTTCTTATTCATACTCTTTTATTTTTTTTCATATTTTGTCCATATGGCTTGACCAAAACCCAAGGAGGAGATTACTATCACATGCATTCTACATTTGCAAGCATGAAACATGATCAGTTTATTTGCCCTGATGAGAAAGGGCTCTCCAGTGCCTAAAAATTATTTGCAATTCTCCAGTTTATTTAATAAACAATTTTTCCATATGTGCAATTCTCCTGTAAATTTTAGTGGTTTTTAAAAAATATATAGAGATTGCTATTTGAAAGTGCTCGGAGTTATTAATCTTTACACAATGCAACTTTTTAAAATGGAAATATTTTTGTTTGCTAAAAATATATGATTATTGTAAAGAAATTCAGAGGTTAGAATCAGAAGTCCTACTGCAATCATACTCTGAGACTACCCTTTTTGTCTTAAAAATGAAAACGATGAACATTTAAACAGAATTCAGTAAGAGCTTTCATGTATCAGTTCAATAGAATGTTTCTTTACCATGTCCATGAGCTGCTGTGGAAGGTGACATTGTTGTGGAAGTTGTGTAGTTGAGGACCAAGATTCCAATGTCAGAGAGACTTGGACTTGATTGCTGTCTCTACCACTTACTAGCCGTGTGTCCTGGAGCAACTTACTTTATTTCTCTAAGCCTCAGTGTCCTCATCTTCGATGTAAGGATAATAACAATCTTCCACGGAGGGATGATTACTCACAGGCTTGTGGGATGGTGTGATGCAGAGCACCTGAAGTGCCTAGCATTAGTGTCTGTGATATAGCAGGTGCTCAGTATTGGTGGTATCATAATTATAAGTATGTCAGTTTTAAAATTTCTAATTTTGGTAAAAAAACACATAACAAAATTTACCATCTTAGCAATTTTTAAGTGTATAGTTCAGTGGTATTAAGAACATTCACATTGTGATATAACCATCATTATGGTTTTAATGCCTTCTTCTGAAAGAAAAAAGAAAATGTGAATTTACCTCTTCTATATGAGGCTTTGTCAGAATAGACTCCTTCTAGTCTCTCAAAATCTTGTGAAACATGGTCATGTCTATCTGTGGCTGTGTTTTGAAAACCCCTTCGTGTGAAACGTTCAAGGCATCAGACCAATTCTAGTGTTATCTTGTGTTTGTAGCTGTAGAGGTAGGGGCTAAACAGACCTGCTCAGCTACTCTAGGGTAAAATTAATTCCCAAATGCCCTCACTGACACTTTGCAGTGTCTTCCTCTGCAGACGTTTCTGACTGCTGCCGGCCTAGGCTCTGCTAATGGAGGTTTATAAAGGCCTTCACAATTCCTATGGTAACCCAGGAGAAAGGCTGTTGCCATGGGGACTAGTCAAGCCTATATAAACCTTCCATCTCCATCAGACAGATGAGAATGATGTGAGAATGAATCCTTTACTAGTTCACCTTCAGAAATTGCTAACAATTATCTCTGTTTTAGGAAAAGGATTCATCATTTCTTTCAGGTAGAAACTCATTCATGTTTTCAGCTTGAAAGAAGTATTGTTTAAAAGCTTTCTTGATCTTGCTGTCAACCGAAGTCACCCAGCGGATGAAATGGCTGATGATGGAACCATTTCCAAATTTCTGCAGTTTTACCAGCCATTAAATAACATTTATCACAAACGTGTGAACTTCGTATTGTTTTAAAAGAATAGTATGTTTTTAAAGAATATTTTAACCTTAAGCTTATGTCTATTAATGCACTTTTACATTATTTGATAATTGAGTCTAGAAGAATCTGAGCTCCCCAAAGACAGGGTCTATGTTTTACTTACCTCCGTGTCCCCAGCATCTAACCTAGTTGTGTTGCAATATTAGGAATTTAGCAAATGAATGAATGAATCAGTCAATCAATGTACACCCTCAGGTTAATAATAGATATTATTGGTAGGTATTGGTATTCAAGTGTGTAATAGAAGCCATCTCTATTATTCATTTATTGAAAGACAGTTTGTTAATGCTTATCGGCTTCATTTATTCAACAGTGGCACAGTTCCTGCTTTTAATTCATGGAGTTTATCTTTAGGTATATAACACTAAACAAGACAGAGTCCCCATCTTCCTGGAGCTCTTGGTCTGTAGGCAGAGACAAACTCATTCCACTGTCAGAGTAAAATGAAATTGGTGATAGAGTAGGAGCATAACTCCAAATCCATATTTAATGCAGACTGGATCTGAGAGAGAGAGAAGATGCTGTTTGAACTGGGCCTTGGTAGATGAGAAGGAGTTTTACAGGGAGATGAGTGTGTGGGAAGGAAGAGATGAGCCATTTAAGGCAGCAGGAAGAGCATATGTTTAAGAACACAGTACAGGGGAAGAATGGTAAGTGTTCTCAGGTGACTGAAATATAGATTTTATGAGGGCTGAGACAGGAGGCTGACCTGTAGCCAGATTATTATGAGTCTAATATGCTATTCTTACCCACATTATTCTCCTGGGAAAGTGGACTCTGAGAGACTGGGTCTGATGTAGGGGTCTGGATATCGGGGCTGTATGAGGACCTACCCCCAGGTAAGGGATGGAGAGGGTCCACAGAGTCCTTCTCGAAAGTAAGGCAGGACCAGGCTCAGAGTTACAGCATGAGAAGGCCACCATTCAAAGGTCCAAGGGCCAGACCTGCCTTTGGCACAGCTTCAATGAGTGGCATAGTTGGAGAAGGTGGCCAGGAGGGTGGGGCTGATGTCAGAGCCAGTTCTCTTTTATAGGGTGCTTATACCCCTGCCTGCAGGTAGAAGGTGTGAATTGGGACAATACTAAGGAATTTAAAGATTTTTTTTCAGCAGAAGTAAGATATATTTACAGAGTTCATATCTGTGTTTTATAGACATCCTTCTAATGCGAGCAATAAATAATATGGGAGAAGGGGAAAACCTGGAGCCAGGGGTAGAGGTCCAGGGAAAATTCAGTAGATAGCTCTAGCATGGAGAAGGGACATGAGTTCTCTCCTTTTCCTTCAGATATCAATATTTTCTGATCACTTTTTATTTGCTCTGGGTGGTGCTGGGTTCTAGTAATGCAGAGATGTATCAGATATGGGCCTGCCCAGGGGTTTCTCTGAGTCTACTGAGATAGATGCACGAGTAAAGCTCATCTCATGATATAGGGTGGTGTGTCAGTAAGTATATCAGATGGCTGTCTTTTAGACCCTTTTGAGTGAATGAATGAGAGTTGACATCTGTTTAATGTTTGGTGTAGAGGGCAAGAGAGGAAGTGGTTGAAGATCATCTCATCTAGTTTTTTAGCTAAGCATATCGTGATCCAAGAAGGCAGAACTATAGGAAGAATATTAGGCAGCAGGAAAGACAGTGCTTTCCAGTATTATCATTATAAGGGAGCAAATTTCAGACTGGTGGGAGAGATATTTTGTAGGCTGAGGGTCGTTTGTATGCTTACATTTTGATATATAAGTAGCCTATATTTTGCATATGTGGAGGACACATGAAGTGAAGTGAAGTGAAGTGAAGTCGCTCAGTCATGTCCGACTCTGCGACCCCATGGACTGTAGCCTACCGGGCTCCTCCGTCCATGGGATTTTCCAGGCAAGAGTACTGGAGTGGGTTGCCATTTTCTTCTCCAGAGGATCTTCCTGACTTAGGGATTGAACCTGGGTCTCCCGCATTGTAAACAGACACGTTACCATCTGAGCCACAAGGGAAGCCCGGAGGGCACATGAAGAAGGTGGTTATTAGTCATGCAGTCAGCAAGAGATAATAATTTTTCTTAGCCTTCTCTCATCCAATCCCTCTTTAACGTTCATCTTTCCATATTGTATAACCCTAGATAGTTAAAGCTTTTCCACATGCGTTACTTTCACTACTTGGCTGTTTGAGGGCTGTGTAGTATTGTCGAAAGTGTGTAAAACTAGGGATCAAAGGCATCACATTCAAATCAGTTCTAATGAGGTGGATGAAACTGGAGCCTATTATACAGAGTGAAGTAAGCCAGAAAGAAAAACACCAATACAGTATACTAACACATATATATGGAATTTAGAAAGATGCAAATGATAACCCTGTATACGAGACAGCAAAAGAGACACAGATGTATAGAACAGTCTTTGGGACTCTATGGGAGAGGGTGAGGGTGGGATGATTTGGGAGAATGGCATTGAAACACGTATGTTGTCATATGTGAAACGAATCACTAGTTCAGGGTCAATGCATGTTATAGGATGCTCGGGGCTGGCATGCGGGGATGACCCAGAGGGAGGATAAAGGGAGGAGGGAGGTGGGAGGGGGGTTCAGGAGGGGGAACTTATGTAAACCTGGGGCAAATTCGTATCAATAGATGGCAAAACCAACCAATATAATATTGTAAAATAATTTGCCTCCAATAAAAAATAAATTAATTACCTAAAAAAAAAAACAAAACCCACCTTATCAATCACTGCCTGTGTAACTTTGTGCCATATTTAATCCTTTCAGAGTTCAGCTTTCTTGCATGTAAAGTGGGAATATTAAGTGCCTCTTTTCCTTCCCAGGATTCTTCTACAACAAATGAGACAAAAAAGTGTTTTGCAAAGTATAAAACGCAACACAGCCAAGAATTGTCATCATTACTTGGGAAACTCTTTCTTTATTTTCTTTAGTTCTACTGCATCTTTCTCAAGTAATGTGTAGAACAGACACCATGAGCTTTTTCCTTACCTTAAGCTGATACACTACGAGTTAAGGGATTGGTGATGGTGTAAAGTTTGGAGACTGAGTAACGTGTATGGTCTGTTTTCTGGACATTACTTGACCCTGCTCTCCAAAAAGGGCAAAAATTGTTTTTTTTTAAAACTACATTGAAGTGTGCCTAATTTAAACTGCCTGACCCAAAAGTCACACATTTAAGGTAGAAGTAGGACTTATGGAAGGAAGTGATCCGAATGAAGATTTTATTCAATAATAATAAAAATGTCCTCACAATTATGGTAGAAAAAAGATGGGAGGGACTTCCTGGAGTGGCACTGAATGGTTTCTGGCATGTTTTAGAGAGTTCTTAATAAATTATTAACTATCACATATCTTACAGTAATTTAGTAAGAAGGTATCAAGGATGTACTGCCCTTATCAAAATGATATAGCAAGTGTTCTATCTTCTGTTACACTCTGGAAGAAATTATATAAAGTTGGTGTCATTTCTTTCTTAAATGTTTAGGATAATTTACACCTGGGTGTGGAGTATTCTTTGTGGGATAGTTTTTAATATATATTCAATTTATTTAATAGAAATAGAATTTTCACATTTAAAAAATTTTGTGTGTGTCTGTTATAGAAAGTTGTGCTCTAGGAATTTGTCTATTTCATCTAAGTTGTCAGATTTATTGGCACGAAGCTTTTCATAATATATTATTTCTATCTTTTTAATTTCCCTAGGTTCTGTAGTGATGCACTCTTTATTCATTCCTGATACAGAAAATTTGTCCATATTTGTTTTTACTTGTTGAAACTTGCTGGGAGTTTATCAATTTCATCAGTCTTTTCAAGGAAACAACCACTTTAGTCTGGAATAGTTCTTTACTCTTCCCTCATCTTTCATGACATTGACATTTTTGAAGAGTTTAGTCCCATAATTTTTTAGAATGTTTCTCAATTTGGATTTCTCTAATGCTTGCTAATAATTAGTTTCAGGTTATGTATGTTTGTCAGGAAAACCAGGAAAGCAAAGCCATGACATTGTTCTCCATGCATTGTATCAGGTGGTACATGTGATGATTTGTGCCATTACTGTTGATGTTTAGTTTGTCACTTGGTTAAGATGGTGTCTGTAAGGTTATCTACTCTAAGATTAATTAATAATGATTTTGTACTTAGCAATGAATAAGTATTTTATATTCACTAATTGATAGATATTTTATGGGATATCTTAGGATGCAAATATCCTGTTTCCCATTAAATTACCACGCATTAATTTTAGCATCCACTGATCGTTTTCCCTGAATTATTCCTGATAGTTACCAAATGACAATTTTCTAACTTTTGTTATTCATTCTGTATTTATTAGTTAGTATTCTATTTTAAGGTACAGCTTTTCCTTCTCTCCCATTTATTTTTTATTCATTTATTTGTTGTGTCCATATAAATTCATAGATTATAATTTTATTTAATGAGTTATAATCTGTGATTGTCATTACATATTTTGATGCTCATATTTTCATGGATTCTAGTCCCCCTTGGTGGAAATAATTAGGAAATGTATCCATGTACACACGTTCACATACCCACATAAATTTTATCAATTTGTATTAAAATTCATTAATTCACATTGATACATCCACCAACCCAATACCCTTTCAGTATTTGAAACTCTTTGTCTGATAGTAAGAAGTCTGGTCCCTTATTCTCGTTATATTTGCTTGTTTACTTAATAATCCTGTAAATAACCACTCCTAGCCCATATTATGTCTTTATATAAGTAGAAAAGCATGTCCCTTCTGAGTAAATTCCACCTGTCCCAGGATGCATGGCATTTTTAAGTGAGAAGCTGGATTTGGGGCCCCACTAACCCCTCAGCTGACCGCTTTTGTGTAGTGAACAACATTCATAACCTACCGCAGCCCTGTCAATTTCAGTCTGTCCTCCTAGCAGTTGTTCCCTAATTCTTCTTTTAGTATAATTAAAATTTATGTGGACACTGACAGAAGTAGTACAAGTAAAAAGCAATTTGGGTCCAATAAGCTATTTCATTTTATTTTTGCCTTAACTGAAGTCTTCTGTGTGGTTTCTTCAAATTTATTTGTTTTCCTAGAAAGAGAGCTCAGGAAAATTTGGATGTGTAGCTCCACTCTGCTAGTCCTGGTGTCACTGCAGCTGGCACAGGGCATGCCTTTGTGCTCAGAAAGTTTAGAAAAGATAAAGTTAGGGGGAAAGCACTGATGCATAAACAAGTTTGGGAAGATGTGATGTATGGGGTAGGGTGGAGGTGGGGAGAGGGAGAGAGAAAGAGAGAACTTAATATACCCATCTGAGACTATATAGAAGGAAGTTGAAGGGACCCTGATTGGTCTGTAAAGAATTTTAAGGGAATTAGGCAATTCTTTAATTTCTTCCTTTTCTAGTTTTCTTCCTTTTCTCTGTCCATAGTTCTTCAGGGACTCTATCAGATCTAATGCGTTCATTAATCTATTTCTCACTTTCACTGTATAATCGTAAGGGATTTGATTTAGGTCATACCTGAATGGTCTAGTGGTTTTCCCTACTTTCTTCAAGTTAAGTCTGAATTTTGCAATACTGAGTTCATGATCTGGGCCACAGTCAGCCCCTGGTCTTGTTTTTGCTGACTGTATAGAGTTGTATAGCTCCATCTTTGGCTGCAAAGAATCAATCTGATTTCAGTATTGACCATCTGGTAATGTCAATGTGTAGAGTCTTCTCTTGTGTTGTTGGAAGAGCGTGTTTGCTATGACCAGTGCGTTCTCTTGGCAAAACTCTTATTAGCCTTTGCCCTGCTTCATTTTGTACTCCAAGGCCAAATTTGCCTGTTACTCCAGGTATCTCTTGACTTCCTACTTTTGCATTCCAGTCCTCTATAATGAAAAGGACATCTTTTTGGGGACAGAAGTGGTGTGGACCTAACAGAAGAGAAGATATTAAGAAGAGGTGGAAAGAATACATGGAAGAACTATTCAAAAAAGATCTTCATTACCTAGATAACCACAATGATGTGATCACCCACCTAGAGCCAGACATCCTGAAATGCAAAGTCAAGTGGGCCTTAGGAAATGAACAAAACTAGTGGAGGTGATGGAATTCCAGCTGAGCTATTTCAAATTCTAAAAGATGATGTTGTGAAAGTGCTGCACTCAATATGCCAGCAAATTTGGAAAACTCAGCAGTGGCCACAGGACTGGAAAAGATCAGTTTTCATTCCAACCCCAAAGAAAGGCAATGCCAAAGAATGTTCAAACAGCTGCACAATCGCACTCATCTCACACGCTAGTAAAGTAATGCTCAAAATTCTCCAAGCCAGGCTTCAGCAATACGTGAACTGTGAACTTCCAGGTGTTCAAACTGGATTTAGAAAAGACAGAGGGCGGCGCAGACGCGAGAGACGCCGGGCTCCCGGCGGCGCAGACGCGAGAGACGCCCGGCTCCCGGCGGCGCAGACGCGAGAGACGCCCGGCTCCCGGCGCAACCGAACACGTGCAGAATCGTGGCTGAGAGGAGCTGCCCCGCGCCCAGGGTTAGGGCGGTGGCCGAGAGGAGCTGTACCACGTCCAGGAGGCGGTGGCTGCTTGGGCACCGGAGGGCCGAGAGGAGCTGATCCACTTTCAGGGCGGGAGGGGCGGCCTTGAGGAGATACCCCTCGTCCAACGTAAAGTACAGCAGCTGCGCCTTGCTGGAGCAGCTGGGAAGAGATACTCCACGACCAAGTGGAATATAAGAATCCAGTGTTCTGGGGAGGAAGGAACAAGATGGCAGAGGGATAAGACAGCGAGACCACTTTCTTCCCCACAAATTCATCAAAAGAACATTTGAACGTGGAGTAAAGTCCACAAAACAACTTCTGAATACTGGCAGAGGGCATCAGGCTCCCAGAAAAGCAGCCCATTGTCTTCTAAAGGAAAGAGAAGAAATCCAGCTCCACCCACCAGAACACTGACACATGCTTCCCTAACCAGGGAACCCGGACAAGTCACCTGTCCAACCTCACACACAGCGAAGAAACTACATAATAAAGAGAACTCCACAAACTGCAAGAAGAGAGAAAGGACACCCCAAGCAAAGCAATATAAGCAAGATGAAGAGGCAGAGAAATACCCAGCAAGTAAAGGAACAAGATAATTGCCCACCAACACAAACAAAAGAAGAAGATATAGGGAATCTACCTGATAAAGAATTTCGAATTTTGATGGTGAAAATGATTCAAAATCTTGAAAGCAAAATGGAGTTACAGATAAATAACCTGGAGAAAAGGATTGAGAAGATGGAAGAAAGATTTAATAAGGACTTAGAAGAAATAAAAAAGAGTCAATATACAATGAATAATGCAATAGATGAGATCAGAAACACTCTGGAGGGAACAAACAGTAGAATAACAGAGGCAGAAGACAGGATAAGCGAACTAGAACATAGAATTGTAGAAATAAATGAAACAGAGAGGAAAAAAGAAAAACGAATTAAAAGAAATGAGGACAATATTAGAGACCTCTGGGACAATGTTAAACGCTCCAACATTCGACTCATAGGAGTCCCAGAAGAAGAAGACAAAAAGAAAGACCATGAGAGAATACTTGAGGAGATAATAGTTGAAAACTTCCCTAAAATAGGGAAAGAAATAATCACCCAAGTCCAAGAAATCCAGAGAGTCCCCAACAGGATAAACCCAAGGCGAAATACTCCAAGACACATATTAATCAAATTAACAAAGATCAAACACAAAGAACAAATATTAAAAGCAGCAAGGGAAAAGCAGCAAATAACACTCAAGGGGATTCCCATAAGGATAACAGCTGATCTTTCAACAGAAACTCTTCAGGCCAGAAGGGAGTGGCAAGATATACTTAAAGTGATGAAAGAAAATAACCTACATCCCAGATTACTATACCCAGCAAGGATCTCATTCAAATATTAAGGAGAAATCAGAAGCTTTACAAACAAGCAAAAGCTGAGGGAATTCAGCATCACCAAACCAGCTCTCCAACAAATGCTAAAGGATCTTCTATAGACAGGAATCACAGAAAGAGTGTATAAACTTGAACCCAAAGCAATAAATAAAATGGCTACGGGATCGTACTTTTCAATAATTACCTTAAACGTAAATGGGTTGAATGCCCCAACCAAAAGACAAAGGCTGGCTGAATGGATACAAAAACAAAATCCCCATATATGTTGTCTACAAGAGACCCACCTCAAAACGAGGGACGCATACAGACTGAAAGTGAAGGGCTGGAAAAAGATAGTCCATGCAAATAGAGACCAAAAGAAAGCAGGAGTAGCAATACTCATATCAGACAAAATAGACTTTAAAACAAAGGCTGTGAAACGAGACAAAGAAGGAAACTACATAATGATCAAAGGATCAATCCAAGAAGAAGATATAACAATTATAAATATTTATGCACCTAACATAGGAGCACCGCGATATGTAAGACAATTACTAACAAGTATGAAAGGGGAAATTAACAATAACACAATAATAGTGGGAGATTTTAACACCCCACTTACATCTATGGATAGATCAACTAAACAGAAAATTAACAAGGAAACACAATCTTTAAATGATACAATAGACCAGTTAGACCTAATAGGTATCTATAGGACATTTCACCCCAAAACAATGAATTTCACCTTTTTCTCAAGCGCACACGGAACCTTTTCCAGGATAGATCACATCCTGGGACATAAATCTAGCCTAGGTAAATTCAAAAAAATTGAAATCATTCCAAGCATCTTTTCTGACCACAATGCAGTAAGATTAGATCTCAATTACAGGAGAATAACTATTAAAAGTGCCAACATATGGAGACTGAACAACACGCTGCTGAATAATGAACAAATCATAGAAGAAATCAAAAGAGACATCAAAATATGCATAGAAATGAATGAAAATGAAAACACAACAACCCAAAACCTCTGGGACACTGTAAAAGCAGTGCTAAGGGGGAAGTTCATAGCAATACAGGCACACCTCAAGAAACAAGAAAAAAGTCAACTAAATAACCTAACTCTACATCTAAAGCAACTAGAAAAGGAAGAAATGAAGAACCCCAGGGTCAGTAGAAGGAAAGAAATCATAAAAATTAGGGCAGAGATAAATGCAAAAGAAACAAAAGAGACCATAGCAAAAATCAACAAAGCCAAAAGCTGGTTCTTTGAGAAGGTGAATAAAATTGACAAACCACTAGCCAGACTCATCAAGAAACAAAGGGAGAAGAACCAAATCAATAAAATTAGAAATGAAAATGGAGAGATCACAACTGACAATACAGAAATACAAAGGATTATTAGAGAATACTATCAGCAATTATATGGCAATAAAATGAATAACCTGGAAGAAATGGACAAATTCCTAGAAAAGTACAACTTTCCAAAACTGAACCAGGAAGAAATAGAAAATCTGAACAAACCCATCACAAGCACGGAAATTGAAACTGTAATCAAAAATCTCCCAGCAAACAAAAGCCCAGGTCCAGACGGCTTCACAGCTGAATTCTACCAAAAATTTAGAGAAGAGCTAACACCTATTCTACTCAAACTCTTCCAGAAAATAGCTGAGGAAGGGAAACTTCCAAACTCATTCTATGAGGCCACCTAATCCCAAAACCTGGTAAAGACCCCACAAAAAAAGAAAACTGTAGGCCAATATCACTGATGAACATAGATGCAAAAATCCTTAACAAAATTCTAGCAATCAGAATCCAACAACACATTAAGAAGATCATACATCATGACCAAGTGGGCTTTATCCCAGGAATGCAAGGATTCTTCAATATCCGCAAATCAATCAACGTAATACACCACATTAACAAACTGAAAAATAAAAATCATATGATTATCTCAATAGATGCAGAGAAAGCCTTCGACAAAATTCAACATCCATTTTTGATAAAAACCCTCCAGAAAGTGGGAATTGAAGGGACATACCTCAACATAATAAAAGCTATATATGACAAACCCACAGCAAACATTATCCTCAGTGGTGAAAAACTGAAAGCATTTCCCCTAAAGTCAGGAACAAGACAAGGGTGCCCACTCTCACCACTACTATTCAACATAGTTCTGGAAGTTTTGGCCACAGCAATCAGAGCAGAAAAAGACATAAAAGGAATACAAATTGGAAAAGAAGAAGTAAAGCTTTCACTGTTCGCTGATGACATGATCCTCTACACAGAAAACCCTAAAGACTCTACCAGAAAACTACTAGAGCTAATCAATGATTACAGTAAAGTTGCAGGATATAAAATCAACACACAGAAATCCCTTGCATTCCTATACACTAATAATGAGAAAATAGAAAGAGAAATTAAGGAAACTATTCCATTCACTGTTGCAACGAAAAGAATTAAATACTTAGGAATATATCTACCTAAGGAAACAAAAGACTTGTACATAGAAAACTATAAAACACTAGTGAAAGTAATCAAAGAGGACACGAATAGATGGAGAAATATACCGTGTTCGTGGATTGGAAGAATAAATATTGTAAAAATGAGTATACTACCCAAAGTAATTTATACATTCAATGCAATCCCTATCAAGCTACCAACAATATTTTTCACAGAACTAGAACAAATAATCTCACAATTTGTATGGAAATACAAAAAACCTCGAATAGCCAAAGCAATTTTGAGGAAGAAGAATGGAACTGGGGGAATTAACCTGCCGGACTTCAGGCTCTACTACAAAGCCACAGTCATCAAGACAGTATGGTACTGGCATAAAGACAGAAATATAGATCAATGGAACAAAATAGAAAGCCCAGAGATAAACCCACGCTCCTATGGACACCTTATCTTCGACAAAGGAGGCAAGAATATAAAATGGAGAAAAGACAGTCTCTTTAACAAGTGGTGCTGGGAAAACTGGTCAGCCACTTGTAAAAGAATGAAACTAGAACACTTCCTAACACCATACACCAAAATAAACTCAAAATGGATTAAAGATCTAAATGTAAGACCAGAAACTATAAAACTCCTAGAGGAGAACGTAGGCAAAACACTCTCCGACATAAATCACAGCAGGATCCTCCAAGACCCACCTCCCAGAATATTGGAAATAAAAGCAAAAATAAACAAATGGGACCTAATTAAAATCAAAAGCTTCTGCACAGCAAAGGAAACTCTAAGCAAGGTGAAAAGACAGCCTTCAGAATGGGAGAAAATAATAGCAAATGAAGCAACTGATAAAGGATTAATCTCCAAATTATACAAGCAGCTCCTGCAGCTCAATTCCAGAAAACTAAGTGACCCAATCAAAAAATGGGCCAAAGAACTAAACAGACATTTCTCCAAAGAAGACATAAAGATGGCTAACAAACACATGAAAAAATGCTCAACATCCCTCATCATCAGAGAGATGCAAATCAAAACCACAATGAGATACCATTTCACACCAGTCAGAATGGCTGCTATCCAAAAGTCTACATGCAATAAATTCTGGAGAGGGTGTGGAGAGAAGGGAACCCTCTTACACTGTTGGTGGGAATGCAAACTAGTACAGCCACTATGGAGAACAGTGTGGTGATTCCTCAGAAAACTGGAAATAGAACTGCCATATGATCCAGCAATCGCACTCCTGGGCATACACACCGAGGAAACCAGAATTGAAAGAGACACATGTACTCCAATGTTCATTGCAGCACTGTTTATAATAGCCAGGACATGGAAGCAACCTAGATGTCCATCTGCAGATGAATGGATAAGAAAGCTTTGGTACATATACACAATGGAGTATTTCTCAGCCATCAAAAAAAATGCATTTGAATCAGTTTTAATGAGGTGGATGAATTTGGAGCCAATTATACAGAGTGAAGTAAGCCAGAAAGAAGAACATCAATACTGTATATTAACGCATATATATGGAATTTAGAAAAATGGTAACCTGAACCCTGTATAAGAGACTGCAAAAGAGACATAGGCATTTAGAACAGTCTTTGGGACTCTGTGGGAGAGGGTGAAGGTGGAATGATTGGGGAGAATAGAATTGTAGCATGTATATTATCATAAGTGACCAGTCCAGGTTCGACGCATAAATTTTCCTCTGTTCATTTCTTTGCATTTGTGCTTTTTCAATAAAAATACTTTTAACTGAAAAAAAAAATAAAAAAATTAAAAAAAAAAGAAAAGACAGAGGAAGCAGAGTTCAAATTGCCAACATCTGTTGGATCATCAAAAAAGCGAGAGAATTCCAAAAGAACATCTACTTCTGCTTTATTACCTACGCCAAAGCCTTTGACTGTGTTGGTCACAATAAACTGGAAAAGTCTGAAAGAGATGGGAATACCAGACCACCTGATCTGCCTCCTGAGAAATATGTATACAGGTCAAGAAGCAACAGTTAGAACTGGACATGGAACAACAGGCTGGTTCCAAATTGGGAAAGGAGTACGTCAAGGCTGTATATTGTCACCATGCTTATTTAACTTATATGCAGAATACACCATGCAAAATGCCGGGCTGGATGAAGCACAAGCTGGAATCAAGATTGCCAGAAGAGATATCAATAACCTCAGAGACGCAGATGACACCATCATTATGGCAGAAAGCGAAGAGCCTCTTAATGAATGAGGAGAGTGAAAAAGTTGGCTTAAAACTCAACATTCGGAAAACTAAGATCATGACATCCAGACCCATCACTTCATGTCAAATAGATCGGGAAACAATGGAAACAGTGAGAAACTTTATTTTGGTGGGGGCTCCAAAATCACTGCAGATGGTGACTGCAGCCATGAAATTAAAAGATGCTTGCTCCTTGGAAGAAAATCCATGACCACCCTAGACAGCATATTAAAAAGCAGAGACATTACTTTGCCAACAAAGGTCCATCTTGTTAAAGCTGTGGTTTTTCCAGTAGTTCATGTATAGATGTGAGAGTTGGACTATAAAGAAAGCTGAGCACCAAAGAATTGATGCTTTTGAACTGTGGTGTTGGAAAAGACTCTTGAGAGTCCCTTGAACTGCAGGGAGATCCAACTAGTCCATCCTCAAGGAAATCAGTCCTGAATATTCATTGGAAGGACTGATGTTGAAGCTGAAACTTCAATACTTTGGCCACCTAATGCGAAGAACTGACTCATTGGAAAAGACCCTGATGCTGGGAAAGATTGAAGGTGGGAGGAGAAGGGGATGACAGAGGATGAGATGGTTGGATGGCATCACTGACTCAATGGACATGAGTTTGGGTAAACTCCGGGAGTTGGTTATGGACAGGGAAGCCTGGTGTGCTGCAGTCCATGGGGTCGAAAAGAGCTGGAGATGACAAGAATTACTTTTCCTCGAGGAATCCCTGTTTGTTTAGAAGCACAATTGCTGTTCAGAGGCTGACCAAGCATGTGTATGAGTGTTTGGGGAACCAGAGACAAGTAACGGGAGGATGTTTGCACTGATAGAACCATGGCTGGACTGAGAAATGTGGGAATCTTTGAAAAGGAGAATCTCTAAATATTTAATATCTTAGTAGGTTCAGAGAGAAACTGATTTTCTAGTAATAAAATGGTGTGCCTCTTTATGTTAAAAAATAAAAGACTACTCAGTGTATCATAATACTTTATTTAGAATTGGCTAGGAATTGTTGATTGTTCTGAATCAGATAGCTTTGGAAGAGGTGTATGAAAGTGTTTACATTTTAAATAATAAAATGAATCACTCATCCCAATGAACAACATTGCACTATATATTATTTGGCTTTAACCAGCCAGTCTCAGAGTTAGTGGTATAGCCAGTAGTTGGACTATATACTTTGCACATGCAAAAAAATGAAATACTTACTTTGAATTGGTTAACACCAGCTGAGAACACTTTTAAAATCTCTATTCCAGTGTCTTATGTTGCTTTTATCAGGTTCAATTTACACTTTGCCAATTATTTAAAGGATTCACGTGGAAACCTGAGTTTACAGGTGCCATATTACTATTTTTCTATTGTTTCAGCATCCCTTATGGATTGGTATCCCAAGCAACTAGAGTTAGGATAGGTTATAATAGTCTGTAAGAAGTCTCAATGTTAATCTCTTCTAACAAACTGATGAAAGTTTGAATCCGAGCAACCTTAGTGGCTATGGTGAGCAGTGAAGTGAAACACTGGGTAGGAGCTTGAACTTTTTGACATGTTATGTCTCTTCTAAACATTAGAGTCTATGAGTTTACAACTTTGTGTATGGATGACCCAGGTGTCACTAATGGTAAAGAACTTGCCTGCCAATGCAGGAAACATAAGAGATGAGTGTTTGTAACCTGGGTTGTGAAGATCCCCTGGAGGAGGGCAGGGCAACGCACTCCAGTATTCTTACCTGGAGAATCCCATGGACAGAGGAGCCTGACAGGCTACAGTCCATGGGGTTGCAAAGAGTCAGACACGACTGAAGTGACCTAGCACAACCCAGCACCAGGAAAAAGTGCTTCAGGGAAATTTCTAAGACTAGTTCAGTGTATGAAATCCAGTGATCATGTGATGAACGTGAACAGTTAAGGTAGAGATGAGCTAGGTAGACCCACATTCATGGAAGTGAAATCTGTTTGGTTAATATGTGGGTCATATTTATCACAGGCAAAAGCAGGGGAAAGAATGACTTTCATGTAGTTAGTCTAGGAAGATTGTGCCTTGTAATTCTTCTTGAGACCTATCTTCATCCATCCATCATCTTCATCTGCTCCATTGCCATCACCACCACCACCGTCACTAGAACTGGCAGTTTTCGAGACTTCTAATATGCCAGCTTCTGCTTATATTTCTGCTTGTGATTTCTTTCTTTGATTCTTCAGTATCTGGGAATTTATCTTTCTTTTAAGAGCACATATGTATTTTTAAATGTTTATTTATATTGCCCAACATATGTGGTTCATGGGGTCGCAAAGAGTCGGACACGACTGAGCGACTGAACTGAACTGAACATATATGTGTTGAAAGTGGGGAGAAGAATCAGTTAATTCCAGTTCACTTTGCCATGTTGACAGCAAAATTCATATCTATTCTACTAATACTTAGTAATTGCCTACTATGTGGCAAGTATCACTCTAGGTGTTAGGGATAAAAGACACATCTCCTGGCCTTCGTGAAGCTTAGATTCCTATAGAAATCTACTCATCACTTACTATGTGCCAGGAGACTATTCGAGGCTTTACATATGTTAACTCATAGAATCATCACATTCATCCTGTGAGAGAAGTGTCATTATTATATCCATTTTACAGCTGAGGAAACTGAGGTATACAGAAGTTAAGTCACTTGCCCAAGGTCATGCTGATAGTGAATATAAGAGTTACAGAGCAGGTGCCATGTCCTGCTCTGTAACCACTATACCATACAGCCTTTCTATATGCCTAGAATACAGTGGGCAACCTAGATAGCATATTAAAAAGCAGAGACATTACTTTGCCAACAAAGGTCCATCTAGTCAAGGCTATGGTTTTTCCAGTGGTCAGGTATGGATGAGAGAGTTGGACTGTGAAGAAAGCTGAGTGCCAAAGAATTGTTGCTTTTGAACTGTGGTGTTGGAGAAGACTCTTGAGAGTCCCTTGGACTGCAAGGAGATCCAACCAGTCCATTCTAAAGGAGATCAGTCCTGGGTGTTCATTGGAAGGACTGATGCTAAAGCTGAAGCTCCAATACTTTGGCCACCTCATGTGAAGAGTTGACTCACAGGAAAGGACTCTGATGCTGGGAAGGATTGGGGGTAGGAGGAGAAGGGGACGACAGAGAATGAGATGGCTGGATGGCATCTCCGACTTGATGGACATGAGTTTGAATGAATTCCGGGAGTTGGTGATGGACAGGGAGGCCTGGCGTACTGTGATTCATGGGGTCACAAAGAGTCAGACATGACTGAGAGACTGAACTGAACTTGGTAATTATTTAGTGAATGATGAAATGAGTAAATGATCACACTGTACTGTATCACCTGCAGTTTGTCTATCCTCTAGCAGATTCTGAGTTCCTTGAGGATAAGAACAATGTCTTCTTTGACTTAGTGCCAAAGTCAGGGCCTGAATGGAGTACCTGCTCAGTAAGATATTGAACACTGGAATAAACGAACTGCCAGATGGTTTTTGGAATGACAATGATTCTCAACTTTATGGTGCTTAAGAGACACCTGGGATTCTGGAAAATAGAGGCTGCAAGATTATACCCTCAGGTCTTGGAATCTTCATTTTTAATGGGCCCCAGAAATGGTCTGTGTACCTCCCTCTTTGGTCACACTTTGTAGGGGCTGTCAGTGAATAACAGAGCCACGGGGCACCATGGGTGACTGTTAGGTTACTGAGGTCTTGCTAGGGTGGAAGCTTTGAAGCCTCATATTAGAGAAAACTCTTGAAAACCAGTAAGGAGAGATTTACTCCCCAGGGAACCTAGGTAAATTGCCTTCGATACATAGTGACTCAGACCTGTGGAGTTTCAAGTCTTAGATTTGATGTTCTACAGATTGTCACAAAGATATACATTCTGCCATCTAACATTACTGAGCAAGGCACCTACAGGCTTATCTGAACACATCACAGTTTCTTGTCATAAGTGATGGTTTGAACAGCAGCATTGGTTTTTGGAAGTCTTAGTGTAGGCAATTTCAGAGAATAGAAATTTAAACTGTGGAAGGCTATTATATGATAAAATGAACACTAAGAATTCTTTCTCTTAACTGGTCCCCAGTGTTTTCCTCTTTAAAATGAGAAGGTTGAATTGAATGATCTCAAGTTCTATCCATAGTATTTGTAATAATATCTGTTATTTATTGCATGCCTACTGTGTGTCACTATTTTGGGACTTTACCTTTATTGTTTCTGATACTTAATTTTCCAGACTAATGTAACCATATAGTCATTATGCTCCCAGAGAGATGTGTTATTTTTTTAAATCTAATGTCTATTGATAGCTTCCTGTGTGCCAGGCATCAGGCTAGACACTGAGTACTTTGCCAGGCACTGAGGCTTAAGCTGCCCTATGTCACAAAGCTAGGACGTAGTAGGGTGGGAGTCAACCTCAAGTATATTAAACTGAAGTCCAGGCTCTTTCTTGTTCCTCTCACGTATTTCTTATAAGACTCCATATCTGTAACGTAAATGTGAGATCACTGACGTTTTTCCTTAATTCCTGTGCTAGTGATTCTTGTGGTTACGTGGTAGAATCATCCAAGACACTACTTCAAACCCATTAAATGACTATCTGTAGGGGAGGAGAAGGGGAGTGGGAAGGGGAAATCAATGTCTTGTTTTAATAATTCCCCAGGTGGTTCAAATGTGTTTCCAGAATTGAACACCAAATACTGTACATTCTATTTTTTTAAAAAGCACATGTATTTCTAATTGATGCAGAGTACGTGACAAAACTGACCATCTTAATCATTTTTAAGTGTACAGTTTAGTAGTGTTAAGTACATTTGCCTTATTATACCAACTAATCTCCAGAAAATCTTCCCAAACAGAAGTGTTGAACCCACTAAACGATAATTCCTCATTTCCCTGCCTAGCCCCTAGCAACCACTGTTCTATTTTCTGTCTCAATGAATTTGCCTATTCTAGGTACCTGATATAAGTGGAATCATACACTATTTATTTAATGGTCCCAAGGTTCATCCATATTGTAGCATGTGTCAGAATTTCCTTCCTTTTTAAGACTGAATAATACTCCATTTTATGTATATTCCACATTTTGTTTAGCTATTCATCCATCAATGGACACTTCCTACTTTTGGCTATTGTGAATAAATGCTTCTATGAACATGGGTGTATAAATATCTGTTCAAAACCCTGATTTTAATTCTTGTGAGTACATCCCTAGAAGTGGAATTGCTGGATCATATGGTAATTCTATTTTAAATTTTTTGAGGAACTGCCACACTGTTTTCCAAAGTGGCAGCACCATTTTACATTCCCAACAGAGCACAAGGGCTCCAATTTCTCCACATCCTCATCAACACTTGTACTTTTTCTATTTTTTGATGGTAACCATCCTAAAGGGTATGAGGTTTTAGATTCTAGTTTTTAACTCCAATTATATTTATGTGGGGAAGTCTATCACATAGTTTTAGTTTTAGTTATTTGTCTGTAAATCTTTAAATGATGTCACTTTCGTTTTGCATTATTTTTCTTCCCACACTTGGAGAATCTCTCCAGATTCAGTATTGATCACTCTTCTCAGAACTATGGGGAAGGGGTTGATGTTGAGGAGGTGTTGGAAGGGATCTCTGCTTTCAAGTTGCTTATAATCTCCAGCTGGGAGCTTGGCTGTAGCCTCACTGGATTTTCATCCTGGTTCAAGTCATACCTGTTCATATCTTGTGACTGATTTTCTCAAGTCCTTGAAAGATGTTGATAGCTAAATACACACAAAAGTATACACGGTAGCCGAGTGAAGAGTGAGAAGATATTTCATGTAGAAAGAATAAGTGGAGTGAATTGCAGAGCTGGGAATGGCTATAGTATTTCAGAAAGAAGATTGGCTTGATTAGAACTAAAATTCATGTTGGTTAAAGGTGTAAAATAATGTCAGATAGGTCAAAGACAGATTTGGAAAGATCTTGAAAGTTAGGTGGGGCATTTGAAATTGTTGGGGCAGGCTGTAAGGCTGTCAATGAGGGCAGTGTGTGGCAGGCCTTCAGCAGTGTCTGCATTGGTGGGATGGAGAGGAGGGATGCTATGCCAGGTGAGTGGTCATGTAGACAGAAGCATCATCAAGAATGCTAGACTGGAAAGGCAAATATAAAAGTTATCTTTAAAGGAGAAACTGTAAGCTTTGAAAATAGGTTGAATATGGGAATTCTGAGAGTGGGAAGAAGCTTCTTTTAAAGTTATAAACATTCTTGGGATAAAGTAGTTATCTTTTTAAAGGGGATTGTTGTTGTGAGGAAAAAGCTCCAATATTGGTATTAGGCTTATGTTTGATTGCAAGAAACAGAAATCCCAAAATATCAATGACTTAAATAAGATGGAAGTTTGTATTTCTGTCGCTAAAAGAAAGTCCAGAAATGAGCAGACAAGGATTCAGATAACTGGCCAGGGTTCCCATGGTCACATTCACATCCATGCTGACAAAACCAGACTCACCTTCCTGCCTGTCTTTGCTCCTTCTCCTCCTTTCACTTCCATTGATTGTTAAAATCCAGGCTTTATCCCACTTGATTTCCCATAATCAGCCATCAGTAAATGCCGTTGTACATCTGCCATCTGTCTTTGATCCGCCCTTTCACTCGGCCTCTCCTGCCCCAGCCCTGGGCTCAGCTCTCTCCTTTGGACCTTTACCTCAACCTCCATGAAATGGTCTTCCAGTCTCTTCTGCAATCCATCCTTCTCATGGCTGCTCAGTTAGCCTTTCCAGAGCACACATCACTCCTGACTCCAAGCCCTTTGATGATCTCTCCCATAACTTCTAGAATAGTTAGAACTTGACATTCAAAAGTCCAGGTCTGTTAACTAAAATCTTGCCCCCTAAAACAATTGCTTAATTTCATTTTAACATCCTCATTTTAATCTCATCTAATTTTCAAAACACTTTAAGGGAGATGACTTTTAGGTAAATTTCTCTTTAGGAGAATTAATGATAAGGAGAAACCACTTTAGTTGAAGTGTTTTTACATCCAAGGCCAAGTAACAAGCTGACTGCACTCTACTTTTTCAAATATAGTCCAATTTTGTCTTATTAGATCAAGACTATGTTCCTAGTTTACCAAATATCTGTGAATTTTTGGATTATCTTCCCTGCACATCAGAGTTAGGAAGTTAGATCTAAGAAGAGTTGGCCTGACACCTAGAAACAGGCCTGGCTGGGGGGCTGGAGGAGCCTGAGAGCTCATGGTTTTCTGAGGTCTGCCCTGCCCGAGATGATGCTGGGAAAGGGACAGGATCTTCCCCCTCTGTTTGGAGAAGGGAGAAAAGGATGGGCAATAGGAGGGGAATTTGTATTTCGAGGGGAGCATCTCTCTGGGCCTAACTTGAAATGGATGTCTCAACTGTAATGCTCACTCTTACATGACCATTTTGTCTTACAATCTCCAGCCTCAGATGGCTAGTCCATAAGATGGAGACTAATCACAGGAATCCCCCAGCTTCCTTCTGTTGTTATTATCAAGTTCAAAGATGCTGGATTTGAAACATTTTCTAACTTTATCTAGGTTATGGGAGTTTTAATACTTCCTCTGTTCCTTTTCTATGACTTCTGTAACAAACTACCACAAATTAGATGGCTTAAAACAACAGCAATTTATTCTCTCTCAGTTCTGGAGGCTAGCAATACAAAATCAAGGTGTTAGCAGGCCCCGACTCTATCTCCAATGGCCTCAGGAAGCATTTTTCCTTGCCTCTTCCCAGCTTCTAGTAGGTGCCAGAAATCTTTGGCATTCCTTGGCTTGTAGATGGATCACTCCAAGCTCTGCCTCCGTAGTCATATGTGGTTCTTCCTGTGTGTCTGGGTCTCTGTTTTCTCTTCTTTTACAGAATGACCTCATCTTAGCTAATTACATCTAAAGGGCCCTATTTCCCAAGAAGATCACATTCTGAGATTCCAAATGGACATGAATTTTGGGGGATACTGTTCAACACAGTGTACCCTTTTACTGTCTGTTTTTGAACTAAGATAACACAGGCTCAGGGCTCAGCACAGCACTGCTATAGAAAATGCAGTGCATGGGTGCTCTTACTGCCGTCACTATAGTTGTCACACTATTTACCCTTCCTCCTTTATGGTCCCCTCTCCCTGTCTGCCCTCAGCTCCACAGATGTGGGCTTTGATCTGCTAGACTCTTCTCTCCCCCAGCATGAAATGAATCTTAAATTCTCTTCTAGAGGAAAAATATGTTCATTTTTACAGGGAGAGAGTAAGAGGGGATGCTGGTAAGGTGCCTCGTTAAAATAATGAATTGAAAATGAGAGGGGTGTTAAGGACCAAGTTGGCCCATGCCAAAATATTTTAGGACCTCTAACAACTATTCATCCAACTAAACTCATATTTAACAAACAATTGAGCCAGCACCTTTGTGTGTCTGTAGCCTGTGTAGTGAGGGTAGGAATGGCTTCAAAAGGGGCAGAAAGAGCCATCTCGGGGTATGGAAACTGACTGAAGGAGACATGTTAAGGACACAGCCCTGGGTGAATGGGTGGAAAGGACACCACATGCCCAGGTTCAAGTCCTGGCTCTGCCTCTGACTTCATGTGAGATTTGGTGCAGTTCCCTTCCCCAGTCTGAGTTGCACTTTCCCCATCTGTGAAATAAGGGGTTAGGCCATGAGAACTCTGGGACCACACACCTAGGAGGAAATTGGAGAGGAGGATGTGCTAAAAGGAGCCACAAGAGAGCTCTGCTGTAGGGGTTAAGAAAAGTCACCCACCTCTCATGCCACTTATAAAAACCGGACATTCACAGTGAGATGCTACGTGACACAGAGACCTCTTTCATTGTTTATTCATGTGATTCTTAGAACAACTCTGCGAGGTAAGCATCTGAGGCGTTTATATTCCTGTTTTACAGATGGGGAAAATGAAGTTCGAAGCAGGCTGTCCTGACTGCAAGATGCCACATTGTTTCTGAGATGCCACAGCAGTGGCTGCCTCTTAGCTCAGTGCCAGCTCACTCCAGGAGTGGAGAAAAGTTCCCGGGTTCCGCACCACTCAACACCATGCCACACGTCGTGTGTGCTCTGCAAATAGCTCTTGGTGGTAAGTGACTCAGACCCTGGGGAGGAAGGGGAAACTAACGAGGGTGTGGCTCAGCCAACACCTACCGCCTTGTGCCGGGCACTGCCCTTGGCTCTATGGGCCTAGGAGTGAACAAAGCAGGCACAGTCACTGTCTTCAGGAAGCTCAGAGTCTGTCAGGAAGACAGATGCTTAACCAATAATCACCCAAATTTAATGGAACAAGGACAAGCATGTGATATGCTGAGGAGGAGAGGTTCCTAGTGCTTTCAGGGGGAAGGTTGAAGAGGTCCCTTGACTCTGGAGACAGCCAGGCAAGGCTTCCCTGAGGAGATGAGGCTGCAGCTAAGGCTTGTCAGAGGAAAGGAGGTGGGGCTATAGCTGGCACTGAGAGGGGGCCTGAGGGTTACAGGAAAGCTGAAAAGAAGACCAAAGCAAAGGTTCTGTTTTACTTTCTTTGTTGTAACTCCAACTTCCCTAAAGGACACCTTGAAAAAAAGAGAAAATGGTTTCAGGAGCTGTTATTTTTTGCCACCTCACACTTGAAACTAGGCTCAGTGGAAGAAGTTTAATGTGAAACTTTTAATGTACTGTGCGTTAACTGCATTAAATATAAAATGCATTTAAAGTAGGACTCCAGGCCTTTGTTTCTACTTGTGCAACACGTCCACTTGTGTTGGTACTCAGAGATTTAGAGACTGGTCTTTTCCTCACATTAGAAGCCAGAGGGTATCTCTAAGGGACAAGAGCATGAGTGAACTTGAGTTTTGAGTGTTTAAGCATAGCTTCACTGCCATTCTTTCCCCTCTCTACTGACATCCCTTCCTGGTCACTCCTCTTCCTTCATGATCAAGAGCAGCTCAGGAAATCATTGTGTAGATAGACACTGAAAACATGATCTGAAAAATCTTACATTGCCTTTGTTCTGTTCCTTATTAATTGCATGGCCACAGTTTCCTCAACCTGTAACAAGGAGATGATAATACCTCCTTCATAAGATTAGTCCTTTAAATTTTCCAGGTTTTGCATTCTATAGATGTAGCAACAGTCCTAAAAAAATTAGGTGATTTGTGCTAAGTTATGCAGCTAGCTGCAACAATCAGGAATACAGCCCAGGTCTCCTATCTCTAAATCTGATGTTCTTTTCACTAGCAAAGCTTCAACCATGGCTCATTGATGTGTCATGAGTGGGTGGTCTTTGCTGTGCTAAAAGGGCAGTCTCCTGGGGTGACAAGGTAAGGCCTAGGCTGAAAGAAAAACAAAAATTCAGAAGCCCTGCAAATAGGGTACTATACTTAAAAAAAAACCCTCCAATATGCTTGTTTTGCTATTATATGACATCATTGGTCATAGCTGTAATTTTGTGTGTGTGTGTGCTAGTTCACTGGTTGGAAGCAGAATTCTCTGTGAGAACACTGCCCTGGAGTGTCATACACTTGTATGGTGAATGACATGTACTAGGTCTGTGGCATGATCAGATCTCCAGTTCCCTTTGTGCTGGGCAGCTGAAGGTTACATGTCCCCCCATCTCAACCCTCAACTCCTGAAGTCGTCATTTAGTAATGCTGGCCATCCTGGTATCAGATTCAGATTGTGACATGGTTTCAAGGAGTCACTTCCATCTCTCTTATTTTCGCAACCTCAATTCCAAATTTATCAGGAATAACTGCTTGGCTTCCAATGTCCTTGCATGGACTCCATTACATTTTGTGGAATTTTAATTCACACCCCTTTTAGTCAGAAAACATGGATGAGTGAGTCGGTATATTCTTTTTATTTTCTCTCTTCACTGTTAATTCCCTTTAAAAAAAAAAGGATAGGAGAATGTTAAACATTTTGAAAGAGACAGCTAATCAATACACATTATTCTCCAAACATTCTAGGAAATTCAAGGAAATTATAAAGTACCTCCTAAAGGCTCTTCAGTTATCTGAATGCCTGCCCTTCAGATGGAAAGTTTCCTCTTGGCACATAAAGAAGTCAAATTAGGCCCAGAAGAGACTATCCTTGTTGGAGTGTGAATGTCAAAGAAACAATCTTCAGTAAAATAGCTTTCTCTTTCATCAGGCTCTGGAGAGAAGAATAACTTTGGTTATCGGTAATTCCTGTGCAGAGCACAGTGAGAGAATTTTGGAGATTGTAAGAACTGATATTTGTATGGGATCAAAATGTCATGATAAGGATTTTCACTTGTTCTGTCGCTGGTGAAGACAGTTCACGTCAGAGTGCACTAGGATTTGGGAGATAGAGAAAGGACTGGACCAGCCTCTCACGAGACAGGGGAGAAGTGCCTTTATCAAGGCCAAGTGGTACCTGCTCGAAAATGTCTCCTTCCTTAGATATGTGGACAAACATTGGCCCATCTCCTCTGCAGACTTCAGAGGATCTGGTAAGACTCTAGAGTCAGGGCATTGTCTCCAGCACAGGGGACAGCCCCCTAGAGGGATATTTACAAACATTTTCCTGGTGACCAGCTTCCATAGCTGAGAGATTTCAAGAGAATTAGAGGAAAGAAGCAGTCCCTAGGAACCGAAACCCAATGAGTTTCACAATCATTAATCAAGCTAAAGTTCACCTTTTCTCTGAGTGAATTCCATGATACCAGTTCAGGCTGGACCAACAGGCTGAAGTCTTCATTTGGGAGACCCTCCTAGGGTCTGAGAGGAGGCTATGCCTCTCACAGCTTCCTGAATGTCAGAGGTACAAGCCACCAGAGGTTCCTGGAGTGGTCATTGAGGTCCTGGCTCGATGTCCCTGATTATCAGCTCTAGAAATTCTATGGTGTCCTTTCATACTCCAGGAACTAACTCAGAGGTCCAACTCACCTACATCTGGGGGCTACTGCAGAAAGGTTCAATTCAGTTTAAATGCATTAGGGAGGCAACACTGCTTCCCTCGTAGCTCAGTCGGTAAAGAATCTGTCTGCAATGCAGGAGACCCAGGTTTGATTCCTGGGTTAGGAAGATCCCCTGAAGAAGGAAATGGCAACCCACTCCAGTATTCTTGCCTGGAGAATCCCATTGACAGAGGAGCCTGGCAGGCTACAGTCCATGGGGTTGCAAGAGTCGGGCACAACTTAGCAACTGAACTACCACCATGGTTTGTTTACAGTATTGTTCCATAGGAGATGAACTTCTCCTTTATCGTCTTAGGTTCTGTGACTATACCTGAGAATTAAACTGTCATGAAATAGGTTAATAGGAGAAAAGCTAGAAATTGTATTTAATATTTTTATATGTATATGGGAGCCTTCATAAGAAAAAATATTTTTACATGTATATGGGAGCCTTCCCCATTTCCTTCTCCAGAAGATAGTCCCAACCCAGGAATCGAACCCAGGTCTCCTGCATTGCAGATTCTTTACTGACTGAGCTACAAGAGAAGCAGTGCTGCCTCCCTAATGCATTTAAACTGAATTGGACCTTTCTGCAGTAGCCCCCAGATATAGGTGAGTTGGACCTCTGAAGGTGCTAAGAAGCTCTTAGGACTGAGAAGAACTCATACCCTTTTAAACAAAGAATGATAAATTTGTGGAAAAGTAACAAGACAAAGGAAAAGGCATTTAAGTTTCTAGGGGCAGAGGATCATGGAAAGTGACTAGGAAATATATTGGGGAAACTTAACTTATATGCAGAGTACATCATGAGGAACGCTGGGCTGGAAGAAGCACAAGCTGGAATCAAGATTGCTAGGAGAAATATCAATCACCTCAGATATGCAGATGACACCACCCTTATGGCAGAAAGTGAAGAGGAACTCAAAAGCCTCTTGAGGAGAGTGAAAAGGTTGGCTTGAAGCTCAACATTCAGAAGACAAAGATCATGGCATCTGGTCCCATCACTTCATGGGAAATAGATGGGGAAACAGTGAAAACAGTGTCAGACTTTATTTTTTTGGGCTCCAGAATCACTGCAGATGCTGATTGCAGCCAGGAAATTAAAAGACGCTTACTCCTTGGAAGGAAAGCTATGACCAACCTAGATAGCATATTAAAAAGCAGAGACATTACTTTGCCTACCAGGGTCCGTCTAGTCAAGGCTATGGTTTTTCCCGTGCTCATGTATGGATGTGAGAGTTGGACTGTGAAGAAAGCTGATCGCCGAAGAATTGATGCTTTTGAACTGTGGTGTTGGAGAAGACTCTTGAGAGTCCCTTGGACTGCAGGGAGATCCAACCAGTCCATTCTAGAGGAGATCAGTCCTGGGTGTTCATTGGAAGGACTGATGCTAAAGCTGAAACTCCAATACTTTGGCCACCTCATGTGACGAGTTGACTCACTGGAAAAGACTCTGATGCTGGGAGGGATTGGGGGCGGGAGGAGACGGGGATGACAGAGAATGAGATGGCTGGATGGCATCACCGACTCGATGGACATGAGTTTGAGTGAACTCCGGGAGTTGGTGTTGGACAGGGAGGCCTGGCGTGCTGTGATTCATGGGGTCGCAAAGAGTCGGACACAACTGAGCTACTGAACTGAAGTGAACTGAACTGAATGGAATATAAGGATTATTTTAGTAGATTTGTTTGTACAGATCCATTTTGGTGTCAACTTACCTGGTGATAAGAATGTTCTCTTCCTGGTGCAGGGAGGTCACCTTGCTTATAGGAAGTTTTATAACCTTTTTCATGTCACAGAGAGGAAGTCAGAGAACCCTTCTGGCCTGTGCCTTCAGCTCAAAATAATCAGTATGCAAAATGCATATTTTGGGGTGGTTTGTTCTGAATCCCTTTGGTTCAGATCTCAGTTTTTTATTGAATATATTCTGTCTATAACTTTGGGCAAGTAATTTAACTCCTGTTAGCTGGGACTTCTGTGCTCTTTTATCGCTCCTCCTTATTCCTGGTAGGTTCAAGGATGTGTCATAAAGCCACTGAGAACATCTACAATGAGAGGATTTAATCTAAATGCTGGAGATATGGCAACAAATGAAAGAGATCAAGTGCCTGCCCCTGTGGGGCTTATATACCAGTAGAGAGACAAACAGTAAACAATAATATAATACAATATGGTGTTACATAATATAATATGGTATAACATAACATAATATGTCAGTGCTAAGAATAACAAACATCAGAAGTGATCAGGAGACCAGGAGATCATTTCTCTGAAAAAATGATGTTTGTTGCAGAATCTTGGGTAAAGTGGAGAAATGAAATGTGAATATCTGGTATAAAAATGATCCATTCAAGGGGAATGACAAGCACAATTCTTCCTGAAGCAAGAGGGTAATTGGTGGCCTAGAGTACCAGAGTGGCAGGATTAAGTGAGTAGATGGAAGGAAATGAAGTTGAGAGGTAGTGGGAAGACAGCTCAGCTCAGCAGGGGTCTTGTAGGCCATGGTTTAAGATTTCATCCATATTCTGAATGAGACAGGAAACTATTGAAGGTCTCTTGATTGGCCTAAGTTATATCTTTTAAGTGTTGTTCTGGTTGCTATAAGAATAATAGACTGTAAAGAGGTAAGGGTGGAAAAACCAGTGAAGATTGACAGTATTCAGACAAAAGAAATTTGTGGGTTGGAGTAGGGTGGCACTGGTGGGGAGGCAACAAGAGGTTGTATTCATGATGTATTTCAAGATAGAAGTGACAATACTTCTAAGGGACGGACTGGACATTAATGGGGAGTAGACAGAAGAGTTGAGCTGAACAACTGAGTGAATGGAGTTGCTATTTACTGAGATGATAGGAACTGGTGAAGGAACAAGCTGGAGAGCTTAGAAATCAAGAGTCAAACTCAAGATGGCCATCAGACATCTGAACGTAGTCTGTGTGTGGCCTTCGGTATGCTGCTGCTGCTGCTAAGTCACTTCAGTCATGTCTGACTCTGTGTGACCCCATAGACGGAAGCGCACCAGGCTTCCCTGTCCCTGGGATTCTCCAGGCAAGAACACTGGAGTGGGTTGCCATTTTCTTCTCCAATGTGTGAAAATGAAAAGTGAAAGTGAAGGTGCTCAGTCGTGTCTGACCCCTAGCGACCCCATGGACTGCAGCCTACCAGGCTCCTCCATCCAGGGAATTTTCTAGGCAAGAGTACTTGAGTGGCTGGCCATGGCCTTTGGTATAACTGTGCTTAGAAGACTAATCACAGGCCTTGCTTTCCCAAATCAGAGATGTAACATTTTCAGGCCTGTGACCACAGAACTGAAGCCTTAGAAGTATCCACAGAAGGCACTCTGAATGTACAGTCATAGGAAATATCCAGAGCAAGTGTGACCAAGGCTGGGGCAGCTGGAAGACAGAGTGTATCAGTGAAGAATAATATTTGCGCATAGAGATATATTCACTGGATCTGAATTTGAATTTTTTTGTAAACAGAAAAGGAAAACTTGGATTTATATACTGTTTAATAATTTAATAAGTGCTTTCAAATCTTTCATCATATTTATCCTATGAGGTAGGATTGATTGTCTTTATTTTGGAGATGAGGAAATGGAAACTCAGAGAAATTAAAATATTGCCCAAAGTCACACAACTAACAGGTGAGGGAATCCTCAAATCTAGGTTTTTCTGACCCCCAAATTATTTCCATTTTGTTGTGCTGTTTCCATTTCACCACGGTTATTTTGGAGTAGCCACATATTGATTCTGCCAGTATTTAAAAAAAAACAAATAAGTTGTACCTAGTAAGGGTGTAAAAATGTCCTCTTTGCCCCTTATTGACTGCAAATGACCCGTGTACTCAGCCCACACACACCCACGCTCCACCCCACCCCATGTTCATCTCCAATCCAGTCTCCTCTGGCAGCTTCGCTTCCCTGGCAACCAAGTGGCTAATGAGCTTCACCCCAATTCCTGTCTCTCTTAACAAATTCCTTTTATCAATGGCTCATTTGAGTTGAAAGAAGTTTTCATGCCAAGCAATATTTCGGGGAACATTTTACAACTCTTGCTGCTTAAATTCGGAGAGAAACTGCTTCAAAAATGTCTAAACCCTTTACCCTACTGATCATTTCAAATGCAATTTGAAGAGAATAGTTTTTCAATGAGCATTTTGGTAATTCCTGCAAAGTATTGTTTAGTCTTGATTGAGACCACAGGTATATCTACATGGTGCTAAACATCTGGATAAAAAAGTGCAAATGGAATGTATTAGGATGTTAATACTGGGTCAAAAGCCAACTTTGATGTCCTCAGACACTGTGAATGGTTGCCCTTGGGTCATCCAAACCCCCTTTGGGTCTCATCTTAATCATGCCAGTGTGTAAGGGAGTGGGCAGAGCGCTGAACTTAAATAAAAAAGGTTGGAGTACCAGTCTTGACTTTGATAATTCCTGGTATGTGACCTCCTCCAGCCTCAGCTTCCTCATCTATGAAATGGACATGCTTATGCCTGCACAGCTTCCTAAGATGTTTGAAAGGAATAAATAAAACAAATTTTGAACTAGGCAGTGGTCATATTGTATTTATCTTTGCATCTCCAGTGCTGAACACAGGCATGTAGTAGAGACTGGATACATTTTAGCTGAATAATTTATGAATGAGTATAGATAGTACAGGCAATTCTAGTGCTCTAGCACCTATTATTTATATAGCTCTATTTACATTCACCAGTTCCTTCTGGTACTTAAGCAAATTTACCATCCCAAGAATATGAGGACATATAGCCCAGAAAAAATATGTACTAAAAGCATAAAATGTACTGTGCTAGGTGTAAATA
This sequence comes from Moschus berezovskii, assembly GCF_049115385.1. Taxonomy (NCBI): domain Eukaryota; kingdom Metazoa; phylum Chordata; class Mammalia; order Artiodactyla; family Moschidae; genus Moschus; species Moschus berezovskii. The sequence goes on along the minus strand of NC_142466.1, from coordinate 71,909,279 downwards.
ATTTTCCCAGTTAGTCCAAGTGGTGAATAACCCCAGCTTTTGTTCTATTTGGAGCACCTGTTTGTAATCCATGTCATAAATATTTTCAGGACTATTGCTTAGTAGTCAATGAGTTTCTTTGTTGGCACAGAATTTAAGATATTTCCCTAATAAGGACACCCAGTGTTAAAGCAATGAATTTCTATAGCTATGCAGTTCAGAGAGTTACCTAGGAGATGAAAAGCTAATCTGTCTGGAATTTCTGCCCTTGAGACCAAAGATACTATAAATTTGCTCGGGAGGAAAATAATCATGGTAAGCATCTTAATTTCTTCCATCTCGTTTCCAAGCAGATGTCGCTGTGTTTTAGCCTGGAATTCATCATCTCTCTGATACATCAACATTGACATATTACATCTTCATCTCTTATTATAGAAAATGGAAATGAAACTAGAATGTGAACATGTTGAATGAATCGGACTCCCCAGAGATTTGGGGGAGAAGAAAACCTCCCACTTGCCTTTGACTTTTGGATTTCTTGTTTCCCTCATGTTTGGATTGCACTTTAAGAAGTCCATCTGGAAGTTCACTTTTTTATATTTTGCAAATGCAAGTAGAGCTTATTATAAAAAAACAAACCCCTAAAGGAAGAAAAACCTGTGAGCAGGGATTGGGGGGGCATGGTCAGAGAATCACCTCAGAAATCCATGATGGTATTTAGGGTTAAATACCAGAGATTAAATTCCATTTATTGCTGGGCTTGACTTTTCCAGTCTGTTAGTTTGGGTGAAAGAACAGATATGTTTAGCTGCTGCTTCTATCTATTAAGCTCTTCGTTTAGAAGATGAGTTTGGGTGGGTGTCAACCCCTGCAAATGTCATCAAGCCCATAATACCTCCATAGCACTGAGTTATCAAAGCAGCACTGCCACAGTATGTCTGAGACTTCACCCCACAGTGGGCACCAGTACACTTCTTTCCTTTTTCTGGCCTCAGGCAAACATTCTTAGGATTTCAGGATCCTATTATATATTGAGCGAGTTGCGTTCTTCTTGAATTCCTTACGAAGTCACTCTGGTCCATAGAGATTAGAAGTTTAAACTTTGAAGGCCATACCTCATCGAGTTCTCTTCACTTTGGCTCCCCAGCCATTTCTGTCGCAGCCAAACTTAATCCTCTTCAGACATATCAAGCCAACCATCAGTCAAGGGGGTCTTTATTTCCTCACACATGCTACAGAGATTAATGCTGCCTGATTTTCTCATATATTCCCTGGCACCCTGACCAGATTCACCTACTGTCTGAGACGGATGTAAATAATGTTTTCAACTTGGCCCATACTTGTTGGCCATTTATGGGAAGAATCCATCTTATTCTAGAATCACAAACGCTCATGCCATCTTGGCCATAACAGGATAGCCAGATAAAGCATTAGCATCCTAGAATCTCTTTGTAAATTTCCAGACCCGGGAAAATAAACAGCATTTGCTTCAGTAGGTCTGAGTAAAACTGTCAGCATTAGGCAGAGAGGCCCACAAAAATAGCATTGGATTTAGATGGCTCTCAAGTTACAGGTAGCTGTACCACCTTCTAGCTGTGCGGTCTTGTACAACTAACATACTCTCCCTGGACCCATGTTCTCATCTGGAACAGAAGTTCTATCATGAGCCCTGCACATACCCCTGGATGATTGGACTAGGGATATGAGAGTGTCTTGAAAACAATGAAATGCTATTTAAGTGAGAGCTACCACCATTGTGATGTATAGCACACTACAGGTTGTCTGATGACCATTTACTGCAAGTTTTATGACAGTCCTAAAATACATCAAGTTTTTTTATTTGTATCTCTGAGCCTCAGTTTTCTTATTGTAAAGTGAGGTGAAATGATACTGCATAGCCCACAGATTCAGTGAGTTAATAAGCGTGAGTGGGACTGGAGTGGACAGGATGGTGGTCTTTCTCTCTTGGCACTACTCTGAAACCTGGTAGAGCATCTGTGCATTATATAGTTTTGAATTCAAGTCTCCAACAGACACTTTTTTGGAAGCTCTCTGGTGATAGTGAAGAAGGAATTCATAGGGCCTGGACTTCATCTTAGGCCTGTTCATGCTGATCATGCTCACCACCTTTCCAATGGACTCTGAACTCTGTGTTTAGTGGCTATGAAAATGACAACAGAAGGATAAGACCCCCTCCAGACAGGGGAACCTTGAAGATCGTATCTAGGTTACTCATCACCTAAGAGAAAACATACACTAATCACCCCTTCCTCCAGACAGGCTGTAAATTTTTCTGTATCTCTCAGAGTGTAACCTCGGGCTTATTGATTATTGGCTAACTGTTTGACTCTTTGAGCACATGAGCACATAGCACATGAATGATGGGGTTACTGGGGTTGTATTTTCCTTGGTTTATGTAAGTCTCAAGGAATTTGGAGTGGTGGGTTCAGACACGTACACATGGGGTATAAAAGATTTTCACAAATGTTGGTCGGGGTCCTTGGCTAAGAGGAGACTCTGCCTTGGGCCCGCCGGTGTAATAAACTGCACTTCACTATCTGCATTGTCCTTCTGAGTGAGTTTGTTTCCTGGAACGCGTGGCTACAATAGGATCAATGACCTTGGTGTTCCACTGCTGAAGGCATCTGAGAACTTAGCAAACACTGTAGTAGGGAGAACTCCTGCCCGTCTTCCTGCCCCAAGGTGTGTATTGTCTGCACAACTCCCAGTCCTGTCCTATCTGAGAGGTTCTGTGCCTTCCATTTCAAGTGGAACATTCAAGAGAGAGTCTTGTCAGAGAAGCTAGACCATGGTAGGGAAGAGACTAGAAACAAAGACAAATGAGGAGTGTTGGCATTGAAACACGTATGTTGTCATATGTGAAACGAATCACTAGTTCAGGGTCAATGCATGTTATAGGATGCTCGGGGCTGGCATGCGGGGATGACCCAGAGGGAGGATAAAGGGAGGAGGGAGGTGGGAGGGGGGTTCAGGAGGGGGAACTTATGTAAACCCGGGGCAAATTCATATCAATGTATGGCAAAACCAACCAATATAATATTGTAAAATAATTTGCCTCCAATAAAAAATAAATTAATTACATTAAAAAAAAATATACAGATGTGCTCAAGTACAGTGAAAACAGAAAAAAAAAAAAAGAATACTGGGACAGTGAACAGAAGACATAGGGGTCCATGACACAGCTGTCTTAACCTGAAGGAACTGATATTTTCCAAACTTACTGTGGCAACCCATAGTAAGAAAGACATTTGATATCAAACCTGGTACACATTTACATAAATCTATAAACAATTGAAATACCTTGAAAAACAAAACCTTTCTCTCTCACATGCTATAATTCTATTATTTTCTATTCTACTCTTCTATCAGCCTATCCTATCCTATTCAATTGCATTGATTATAATCAGTTCAGTTCAGTTCAGTCGCTCAGTCGTGTCCGACTCTCCGCGACCCCATGAATCACAGCACGCCAGGCCTCCCTGTCCATCACCAACTCCCGGAGTACACTCAAACTCATGTCCACAGAGTCGGTGATACCATCCAGCCATCTCATTCGCCGTCGTCCCCTTCTCCTCCCGCCCCCAACCTTTCCCAGCATCAGAGTCTTTTCCAGTGAGTCAACTCGTCTCATGAGGTGGCCAAAGTATTGGAGTTTCAGCTTTAGCATCAGTCCCTCCAATGAACATCCAGGATTGATCTCCTTTAGAATGGACTGGTTGGATCTCCTTGCAGTATAAGGGACTCTCAAGAGTCTTCTCCAACACCACAGTTCAAAAGCATCGATTCTTCGGCGATCAGCCTTCTTCACAGTCCAACTCTCACATCCATACATGACCACGGGAAAAACCATTGCCTTGACTAGACGGACCTTGGTTGGCAGAGTAATGTCTCTGCTTTTTAATATACTATCAAGGTTGGTCATAACTTTCCTTCCAAGGAGCAAGCGTCTTTTAATTTCATGGCTGCAATCAGCATCTGCAGTGATTTTGGAGCCCAAAAAAATAAAGTCTGACACTGTTTCCATTGTTTTTCCATCTATTTCCCATGAAGTGATGGGACCAGATGCCATGATCTTTGTTTTCTGAATGTTGAGCTTCAAGCCAACCTTTTCACTCTCCTCTTTCACTTTCATCAAGAGGCTTTTGAGTTCCTCTTCACTTTCTGCCATAAGGGTAGTGTCATCTGCATATCTGAGGTTATTGATATTTCTCCCAGCAATCTTGATTCCAGCTTGTGCTTCTTCCAGCCCAGCGTTCCTCATGATGTACTCTGCATATAAGTTAAATAAGCAAGGTGACAATATACAACCTTGACGTACACCTTTTCCTATTTGGAACCAGTCTGTTGTTCCATGACCGGTTCTAACTGTTGCTTCCTGACCTGCATACAGGTTTCTCAAGAGGCAGGTCAGGTGGTCTGGGATTCCCATCTCTTTCAGAATGTTCCACAGTTTATCGTGATCCACACAGTCAAAGGCTTTGGCATAGTCAATGAAGCAGAAATAGATGTTTTTCTGAAACTCTCTTGCTTTCTCCATGATCCAGCGGATGTTGGCAATTTGATCTCTGGTGCCTCTGCCTTTTCTAAAACCTGCTTGAACATCTGGGAGTTCACGGTTTACATACTGCTGAAGCCTGGCTTGGAGAATTTTGAGCATGACTTTACTAGCGTGTGAGATGAGTGCAACTGTGCGGTAGTTTGAGCATTCTTTGGCATTGCCTTTCTTTGGGATTGGAATGAAGACTGACCTCTTCCAGTCCTGTGGCCACTGCTGAGTTTTCCAAATCTGCTGGCATATTGAGTGCAGCACCTTCACAGCATCATCTTTCAAGACTTGAAATAGCTCAACTGGAATTCCATCACCTCCACTAGCTTTGTTCGTAGTGATGCTTTCTAAGGCCCACTTGACTTCACATTCCAAGATGTCTGGCTCTAGGTCAGTGATCACATTATCGTGACTATCTTGGTCGTGAAGATCTTTTTTGTACAGTTCTTCTGTGTATTCCTGCCACCTCTTCTTAATATCTTCTGCTTCTGTTAGGTCCATACCATTTCTGTCCTTGATCGAGCCCATCTTTGCATGAAAAGTTCCCTTGGAATCTCTAATTTTCTTGAAGAGGTCTCTTGTTTTTCCTATTCTGTTGTTTTCCTCTATTTCTTTGCATTGATCACTGAGGAAGGCTTTCTTATCTCTCCTTGCTATTCTTTGGAACTCTGCATTCAGATGCTTATATCTTTCCTTTTCTCCTTTGCTTTTCGCCTCTCTTCTTTTTACAGCTATTTGTAAGGCCTCCTCAGACAGCCATTTCGCTCTTTTGCATTTCTTTTCCATGGGGATGGTCTTGGTCCCTGTCTCCTGTACAATGTCACGAACCTCCGTCCAGAGTTCATCAGGCACTCGATCAATCAGATCTAATCCCTTAAATCTATTTCTCACTTCCACTGCATAATCATAAGGGATTTGATTGAGGTCATATATGAATGGTCTAGTGGTTTTCCCTACTTTCTTCAATTTAAGTCTGAATTTGGCAATAAGGAGTTCATGATCTGAGCCACAGTCAGCTCCTGGTCTTGTTTTCACTAACTGTATACAGCTTCTCCATCTTTGGTTGCAAAGAATATAATCAATCTGATTTCGGTGTTGACCATCTGGTGATGTCCATGTGTAGAGTCTTCTCTTGTGTTGTTGGAAGAGGGTGTTTGCTATGACCAGTGCATTCTCTTGACAAAACTCTATTAGCCTTTGCCCTGCTTCATTCCGTGCTCCAAGGCCAAATTTGCCAGTTACTCCAGGTGTTTCTTGACTTCCTACTTTTGCATTCCAGTCCCCTAGAATGAAAAGGACATCTTTTTTGGGTGTTAGTTCTAAAAGGTCTTGTAGGTCTTCATAGAACCGATTAACTTCGGCTTCTTCAGCAGTACTGGTTGGGGCATAGGCCTGGATTATTGTAATATTGAATGGTTTGCCTTGGAAACGAACAGAAATCATCCTGTCATTTTTAAGATTGCATCCAAGTACTGCATTTCGGACTCTTTTGTTGACCATGATGGCTACTCCATTTCTTCTAAGGGATTCCTGCCCACAGTAGTAGATATAATGGTCATCCGAGTTAAATTCACCCATTCCAGTCCATTTTAATTCACTGATTCCTAGAATGTCGACGTTCACTCTTGCCATCTCCTGTTTGACCACTTCCAATTTGCCTTGATTCATGGACCTAACATTCCAGGTTCCTATGCAATATTGCTCTTTACAGCACCGGACCTTGTTTCTATCATTGGTCACATCCACAACTGGGTATTGGTTTTGCTTTTGCTCCATCCCTTTATTCCTTCTATAGTTATTTCTCCACTGAGCTCCAGTAGCATACTGGGCACCTACCGACCTGGGGAATTCCTCATTCAGTATCCTATCATTTTGCCCTTTGTTACTGTTCATGGGGTTCTCAAGGCAAGTATACTGAAGTGGTTTGCCATTCCCTTCTCCAGTGGACCACATTCGGCTGTGGTCCATGTGATTAGATCAGCTAGTTTCCTGTGATTATGATTTCAGTTTGTCTGCCCTCTGGTGCCCCCTAGCAATACCTACCGTCTTATTTGGGTTTCTCTTACCTTGGTCGTGGAAAATCTCTTCACAGCCGCTCCAGCAAAGTGCAGCCGCTGTACCTTACCTTGGACGAGGGTTATCTCCTCAAGGCCACCCCTCCTGACCTTGAACGCGGAGTAGCTCCTCTCGGCCCTCCTGCGCCCGCGCAGCCACCGCCTGTTGGACGTGGGGTAGCTCCTCTCGGCCGCCGGCCCTGGCCTCAGGCGTGGGGTAGCTCTTCACGGCTGCACCTCTTGATTATAATACTGGATATAATTCCAAAAATTATTTTATAAGCCATTAATTAAAAATATTGCTATGGAAGACACATATTATCCCAGAAGATGGAATTAGGACTTTGAGGTGAAAATTAGAGCAAATTTTAGCTCAAAACAAGGAAGAAACAACTAATAATTAGGCCCATTCAATATAGAATGGACCTCTCAAGTTAGTAAGACTCTTGACATTGGATATTTTCAAGATTAGACCTAATTTGTATGCTGTGTCTGTAGATTAGGGACTTTCCCACTTCAAAGATTTCAAGAGCCCACAATTCACACCAAGCTAAAGGAAAAAAAAGAACATAAAGGAAAGTTTTCAGTTCAATAAAGCTAAAAATAAAGAGGCAGGGATGGGGGTGGGGGATGTGTTGGGAGACTGTCTTTCCTTAGCTTCTGCCCAGTTAGAGAGAAAACATTCTCTGTTACACTTCTGCTCCCTACTACTGAGTGATCTCCCTTCCTTAGAACAATTTTTCTTGCTGTTGACAGTAGCAGATTTTGAAGCTATTGCTGCTAAACTGCAGGGATGTTCCTTTTTCAAATCTTTGGTCATTTTAAGTCTTCATCACAGTTTAGGTAGTTGTTTTTTGAATGATCTTACAGTCTGTGTGTCTCTGTACCCTGAGCTTCGCTTCAGTTCAGTTCAGTTCAGTCGCTCAGTCGTGTCTGACTCTTTGCGACCCCATGAATCACATCACGCCAGGCCTCCCTGTCCATCACCAATTCCCAGAGTTCACTCAAACTCATGTCCATCGAGTCGGTGATGCCATCCAGCCATCTCATTCTCTGTTGTCCCCTTCTCCTCCCACCCCCAATCCTTCCCAGCATCAGAGTCTTTTCCAGTGAGTCAACTCGTCACATGAGGTGGCCAAAGTATTGGAGTTTCAGCTTTAGCATCAGTCCTTCCAATGAACACCCAGGATTGATCTCCTTTAGAATGGACTGGTTGGATCTCCCTGCAGTCCAAGGGACTCTCAAGAGTCTTCTCCAGCACCACAGTTCAAAAGCATCAATTCTTCTGTGATCAGCCTTCTTCACAGTCCAACTCTCACATCCATACTGACCACTGGAAAAACCATAGCCTTGACTAGACGGACCTTTGTTGGCAAAGTAATGTCTCTGCTTTTTAATATGCTATCTAGGTTGGTCATAACTTTCCTTCCAAGGAGTAAGAGTCTTTTAATTTCATGGCTGCAATCAGCATCTGCAGTGATTTTGGAGCCCAAAAAAATAAAGTCTGACACTGTTTCCCCATCTATTTCCCATGAAGTGATGGGACCAGATGCTATGATCCTGGGCTTCAGTTCAGTTCAGTTCAGTTCAGTCGCTCAGTCGTATCCTGGGCTTAGCAATGTCAAATGTAGAGTCAGTACAACTGATTGCTTATTGCATAAATAAATGCATGAGTACAGGCATGAATGAATGAAGGTTCCACTAGTCTCCTTAAAAGGAGGATCTTTGAGTCACTGATACATATCTTGATTGGGAAAGTAGTATGTTTAAGAATAAGTAAGAATGGTAACAATCGTTGAAATGTTGACCAGCACTTGATTCCTAGGCATTCTGGAAATCTTTAGAGACAAGGACTCCTTTGTGTATCTCATGAAAATTATGACTTTTATCCTCAGAAAAACATATGCATCTTTGCACAAATTGTGTATACAATTTCAAGAGTGCAGTTATTCTCTCTCTGGCCTAATGTTAGGCTTAACAATTAGATCTGACTCAAATGGAAATGCTTTGTCATTTTGTCTTTGCTTAAGCAAGTAGGATTTTGGAGAGAGCAGAATGCTTCATTACTATGTACCAGATACATGCTCAAGTGTTTTATTTACATTAGTTCATTTACTTTACATAATAATCATGTGAAGCATTGTGTTTTATATATATATATATATATATATATATATGATCTTCACATGATGTACTCTGCGTATAGGTTAAATAAACAGGGTGACAATATACAGCCTTGATGTGCTCCTTTCCCAATTTTGAACCAGTCAGTTGTCCCATGTAAGGTTCTAACTGTTGCTTCTTGACCTGCATACCAGTTTCTCAGGTTTCTCTGGTACTCCCGTCTCTTTAAGAATCTGCCACAGTTTATTGTGATCTACACAGTCAAAGATTTTAGGATAGTCAATGAAGCAGAAGTAGATGTTTTTCTGGAACTCCCTTGCTTTCTCTATGAACCAATGAATGTTGGCAATTTGATCTCTGATTATTCTGTCTCTTTGACACCCAGCTTGTGCATCTGGAAGTTCTTGGTTCACATACTGTTGAAGCCTAGCTTGAAGGATTTTGACCTTCACTTTGCTGGCATGTGAAATGAGTGCAATTGTGTGGTAGTTTGAACATTCTTTGGCATTTCCCTTCTTTGGGATTGGAATGAAGACTGACCTTTTCCAGTCCTGTGGCCACTGTGACTGAACAACAACAACAAGGCTTTTTTTTGTATAGTTCTTCTGTGTATTCTTGCCACCTCTTCTGCTTCTGTTAGGTCCTTACCATTTCTGTCCTTTATTGTGCCCATCCTTGCATGAAATGTTCCTTTGATATCTCCAATTTTCTTGAAGAAATTTCTAGTCTTTCCTATGCTATTGTTTTCCTCTACTTTTTACACTGTTCAATTAAGAAGGCCTTCTTATCTCTCCTTGCTATTCTCTGGAACTCTGAATTCAGTTGGGTACATCTTTCCTTTTCTCCCTTGCTTTTTGCTTCTCTTCTTTCCTTATCTGTTTGTAAAGCCTCCTCAGACAACTACTTTGCCTTCTTGCATTTATTTTTCTTTGGGATGGTTTTGGTCACTGCCTCCTGTACAGTGTTATGAAGCTCTATCCATAGTTCTTCAGGCACTCTGTCTACCAGATCTAATCCCTTGAATCTATTCATCACCTCTGTCATATAATGATAAGGGATTTGATTTAGGTCATACCTGAATGACTTAGTGGTTTTCCTTACTTTCTTCAGTTTAAGCCTAAATTTTGCATTAAGATTTCTGGGAGAAAACAACCTCAGATATGCAGATGAAACCACTCTAGTGGCAGAAAGTAAAGAGGAACTAAAGAGCCTTTTGAAGGTAAAAGAGGAGAGTGAAAAAGCTGGCTTAAAACTCAACATTCAAAAAACTAAGATCATGGCATCCAGTCGCATCACTTTATGGCAAATAGAAGGGGAGAAAGTGGAAGCAGTGACAGATTTTATTTTCTTGGGCTCCAAAATTATTGCAGACAATGACTGCAGCCATGAAATTAAAAGACACTTGCTCCTTGGAAGGAAAGCTATGACAAATCTATACAGAGTATTAAAAAACAAAACATCACTTTGCCGACAAAGGTCCACATAGTCAAAGGTATGGTTTTTCCAGTAGTCATGTATGGATGTGAGAGTTGGACCATAAAGCAGGCTGAGCACTGAAGAACTGATGGTTTCAAATTGTGGTGCTGTACAAAACTCTTGAGAGTCCCTTGGACTGCAAGATCAAACCAGTCAACCCTAAAGGAAATCAATACTGAATATTCATTGGATGGACTAATACTAAAGTTGAAGCTCTAATACTTTGGCCACCTGATGCGAAGAGCTGACTCTATTGGAGGAGACCTTGATTCTGGGAAAGATTGAAGGCAGGAAGAGAAAGGGACAACAGAGGATGAGATGGTTAGATAGCATCACCAACTCAATAGACATGAATTTGAGCAAAGTCTGGGAGATAGTGAAGGACAAGGAAGCCTGGCGTGCTGCAGTCTATGGGGTCACAAAGAGTCGGACACGACTTAGGGACTGAATAACAACAATGTGATCTTCATATATGTGCTATAGAATAATATATGTACACATATGTACATATACTATATATATAATCTTCATATGCAGAGATAATATGCATATGCACACACATATACACATGTGCAAAGAAAGTCATATTTGTACCACCCTTTCTTCTTCCCTGACCTTCTCTTCCCTTAAGCATTCAATAAATTGTTTCCATCCCCTCTTCCCTTTCAGCCTCAGAATTTAAAACACAAAAATATTGTTCAGCACTTGTCTTTAGAGAAGTTCACTCTCACCTCTCACTGGTGACTTCTCTAAAGCAAAAGGCTGGTTAACTTGCTGGGGCAGGAACATAGACTTTTTCTATTTCTTTGCTGATGAGGTGGGTATTGAGAAACAAGACACAAGTCAATTTTCAACTGATTCTTCTGTTATATTCTCAAAGTGTCCTGAATAATGTGAGGACACAGAAATAAACAAGACTTAGTTCTTGCCCTCAAGAAGTTCACGATGTAGTTTGAGTTAAATTATATTGTTTGTTTAGTTATAATCCAATAATAAATAGCTTAATAAGCAGCTCTGGACCACTGGATCCTAACTAAGGATATATTTATTAATATCCTTCATGAATAAATGGGGTACATCATGGGGTCTATTGAGTATTGTGTGCCGACAAGTCCTGGGGAGTGAAGTCTGGTGTACAGGGTTTCAAGTCATTGATATAGATTGCTTAAACCAAAATTATGGAGGAAGCCACCCAGGAACACTTTGGAGAGTGAGAGGGTTGACTGAAGCCAGAATACTGAGCAATGGCACCACTTACCCAGTGGGATAGGAAGAGGATCAACAGTAGGACACTGAAAGGGAACAACCAGAGTGAAGGTAGGAGGAGAACAAAAAGAGAATGGTGTTAAAAGCCAGAGGAGGGGATTTTAAGAAGCAAGATGAGGCCAGTAACATCATGCCACAGGAAGAAAGTAAGATAAGTCTGGAAGAGTTAATGGACTTGGCTCTCAAGAGTTCATGGTGATATAAGCAAGAGCAATTTCTGTGAAGTGGAAACCCATTGCTGTGGGCTGTGGAGTAAATGGGAGGTGAAGGTGAGAATGGAAATATGCACCAGTGGTTCCCAAATGCTGGGCCATCGACTCAGCTGCATCAGAGTCACCTGTGGGGCATTAGGAAATGTAAATCCTTGGCCTCAACCCCACATTTCTTGATTTAGTGAGTCTAGGGTGGGTCTCAAGGATTCATAGTTCTAAAAAGCCAGGTTTGAGAACTGTTAATTCATGGGGTCGCAAAGAGTCAGACACAACTGAGCGACAGAACTGAACTGAACTGAAAAGTATTAAGTCCATGAGAGGAAAGATCTTCCCTGTCTCATTCACCATTGTACCTCCAGGAGCTAGATCAGTTTTAGGCCATAAAAGTTTCTCAGTAACTATGTAGAATAGCAGCTCCATAACTGAACTGTTGGCATCAACTACTTCCAAAGGTTATAAATTAGGTCATATGAAATGACCATTTTTCTGTGGGTCACAAATAGTCAAATTGGGGCAATTTCATGTAGTTTAATATCTTACCAATAAAACAAATGATATAAAAATTATGATATTCATCTCATGGGAGTCAACAAAAACTTTAGAATTATAAAGGAATCCTATAGTAGCCAGTCTCCAAAATGATCTTCATGATCCTCACTTCATGATATTCATGTACGGGTATAGTGCTCTCCCCCTGAGTGTGGGTTGTACTTAGAGAATAGAATACTGCAAAAGTGGTGGTTATGTCACTCTTAATTAGGTTAAAAAGAGACTGCAGCTTCCGTATTGGGTATACTCTCTCTGTGTCTCTTGGATCACTCAGGCCAAGGGAAGCCAGCTGCCACATCATAAAGACACTCAGGCAGCCCATGAAGATCACCGCCCATCCCAACCGTCAGGGAATAGAGGTTTCCAGCCACCAACCACAGGAGACAGCCTGGAAGAGGATTCCAGCCAGTCAAGTCTTGAGATGCAGCTTCGCCAGAGTCTCCCAGTTAAGCTGCTCCCATATTCCTGACCCTCTGAAACTTGATGAGAACTTAAATGTTCACTGTAATAAACTGCTATGTTTAGAGGTGGTTTACTCCCCAGCAATAGATAACTAATAGAAGCCTTCATTTTCAAGATGCTAGGAACTAATGGTTGAGGAGTTTTTACTTCAGCATACTTTCACATATATCCTGTAAGTTTTTCAGGACAAGCTTTAATTCCTTTTCATTATTGAGGAATTTGAGTCATACACATTGGTGGAGAAAGTATTTTATTTGGAATCAGAAGATGCCATTTATTAGCTGCATGATTTTGCAGATCACTTAATTTCTCTGAGCTTGTCTTTCCTTTAAGACAAAATGCAGAGTACCACCATGCCCCTTCTCTTAATGTTTACTGTAGGGATTCAGTTCAGTTCAGTTCAGTCGCTCAGTCGTGTCCGACTCTTTGTGACCCCATGAATCACAGCACGCCAGGCCTCCCTGTCTATCACCAACGCCCAGAGTTCACTCAAACCCACCTCCATTGAGTCGGTGATGCCATCCAACCATCTCATTCTCTGTTGTCCCCTTCTCCTCCTGCCCCCAATCCCTCCCAGCATCAGAGTCTTTTCCAGTGAGTCAACTTGTCACATGAGGTGGCCAAAGTATTGGAGTTTCAGCTTGAGCATCAGTCCTTCCAATGAACACCCAGGATCGATCTCCTTTAGAATGGACTGGTTGGATCTCCTTGCAGTCCAAGGGACTCTCAAGAGTCTTCTCCAGCACCACAGTTCAAAAGCATCAATTCTTCGGTGCTCAGTTTTCTTTATAGTCCAACTCTCACATCCATACATGACCCCTGGAAAAACCATAGCCTTGACTAGATGGACCTTTGTTGGCAAAGTAATGTCTCTGCTTTTTAATATGTTGTCTAGGTTGGTCATAACTTTCCTTCCAAGGAGTAAGCGTCTTTTAATTTCATGGCTGCAGTCACCATCTGCAGTGATTTTGGAGCCCCCAAAAATAAAGTCAGCCACTGTTTCCACTGTTTCCCCATCTATTTGCCATGAAGTGATGGGACCAGATATCATGATCTTAGTTTTCTGAATATTGAGCTTCAAGCAACTTTTTCACTCTCCTCTTTCACTTTCCTCAAGAGGCTTTTTAGTTCCTCTTCACTTTCTGCCATAAGGGTGGTGTCATCTGCATATCTGAGGTTATTGATATTTCTCCTGGCAATCTTGATTCCAGCTTGTGCTTCTTCCAGCCCAGCATTCCTCATGATGTGATGAAAGAGATGGGAATACCAGACCACCTGACCTGCCTCTTGAGAAACCTGTATGCAGGTCAGGAAGCAACAGTTAGAACTGGACATGGAACAACAGACTGGTTCCAAATAGGAAAAGGAGTACGTCAAAGCTGTATATTGTCACTCTGCTTATTTAACTTATATGCAGAGTACATCATGAGAAACATGTATATTCAGTTCAGTTCAGTCACTCAGTTGTGTCCGACTCTCCGCGACCCCATGAATCACAGCATGCCAGGCCTCCCTGTCCATCACCAACCCCTGGAGTTCACTCAAACTCATGTCCACAGAGTCGGTGATGCCATCCAGCCATCTCATTCTCTGTCGTCCCCTTCTCCTCCCGCCCCCAACCTTTCCCAGCATCAGAGTCTTTTCCAGTGAGTCAACTCGTCGCATGAGGTGGCCAAAGTATTGCAGTTATGTGAAATAGATCACCAGTCCCAAGTTCAATGTATGAAACAGGCTGGTGCACTGGGACAACCGTGAGGGATGGGATGGGGAGGGGGAGGGGAGGGGCATTTAGGATGGGGGCCACATGTACACCCATGGCTGATTCATGTCAGTGTATGGCAAAAACCACTACAATACTGTAAAGTAATTAGCCTCCAATTAAAAAAAAAAACAGGGAGAGTAGTAAAATTGTTACCAACCTGAAACTATTTTTAGGCAAATAAAAAAGCAAGTAGCAGGGAAAAAAAAAGAACAATATTTTGTGATACATGAAAAATTTATAAAATTAAATTATATGCATATTTAATTATATGTAATTATATAACATTTGTAAATGTAATTATATATTATAATATGTAAATGTTATAGTGTAACATGTTTGTTATATAATTTATTTAAATGTACATTTATTTACATATTACATATATTTAGATATAAAAGTTTATACATAATATAAAATTAAGTTTTGATATTCTAAAAATGTTTTGCTAGACTATAGTCATGCTTATTAATGGACTATCATTGTCTATGCTATTTTCATGGTACAATAGCAAAGTTGAGTAGTTGTATCAGAGAAGGCAATGGCAAGCCACTCCAGTACTATTGCCTAGAAAATCCCATGGATGGAGGAGCCCGGTAGGCTGCAGTCCGTGGGGTCGCTAAGCACGACTGAGCGACTTCACTTTCACTTTTCACTTTCACACATTGGAGAAGGAAATGGCAACCCACTCCAGTGTTCTTGCCTGGAGAATCCCAGGGACGGGGGAGCCTGGTGGGCTTCCATCTATGGGGTCACACAGAGTCGGACATGACTGAAGTGACTTAGCAGCAGCAGCAGCAACAGACCATATGATCTGTAAGCCTAAAATAGTTACCCTACGGCCCTTTACAGAAAAAACTGTCTGACCCTGCTTTTACAAGGCTTATAGTTCTCATATAACACTGTGGGGTAAGCAGACAAGTGGTGTTTTTCTTTTCTACACGTGAGAAAAGAGGCTTTGAGAGAAAAAGTGAATCAATTAATGCCACATAGCTTTAAAAAAAAAAAGAATTTATACTGGAGCCCAAATTGCAAGTGACATTGTCTTAATCCCTACCCAAGTTTGTAGACTTTGGTTAAACAGTACACAAATAATGGATCAAGTGGTGTCAGGGAGATTAGCAAATAGGTTATAAAGCCAAAGCAAGGGAGAACAGTTTATAAATGTAGGAACCCAAACATCTGGGCCACTAGAGCAAACATTCTTGTGCTTTCAAAATATACAGGAGACAATGTGGTTAGTAACAAGCATAAAGGAAACCTTCCAACTCACCAGTGAGTAAAGAAGTACAAGAAAATTTTAATGAGATACTACTATACATTCTAAATTAGCAAAAATGTTAGATAATCATGTCTGATAGAGGTGATGTGCTAAAACTGGTATAGTTGTTTACATATTGCTTATAGTAATGTAAAGTCATTAAAGATACCTCAGCAAGAATCAGTATCAGTGACTTTTGTTGATGTATGACAGAAACCCACAAAATTCTGTAGAGCAATTATCCTTCAATTAAAAAAAGCAGACACTGTTATTATAAAAACAAAAAAAATTTACCTCATTAAATACTAACTGTGGGGCCCTGGGCGCCGCCATCTTGGGGAACTGAGTGGCCCAATGAGCCGCTGCCCTGTGGGGAACGCAGGACACGCACACGCAGGCAGGGGTCAACTAGGTCACGGCTATGGAGGCGCCCGCAGTCAACCTGCTGCCGTTGCTGCTGCTGTTTGCGGCCTGGGCCCCGGAGCCAGGCAGCACCTCTGCGGAGGCTCCGCCTCTGGTCAACGAGGAGGTGAGGCGCACGGTGGATCTGAGCAGCCATCTAGCCAAGGTGACAGCCGAGGTGGTCCTGGCTCACGCGGGCAGTGACTCGTCGCCCCGCGCTGCCTCCTTCCTGGTAGCGCTGGAGCCCGAGTTGGAGGCCCACGTGGCGTACTTCGGCGTGCAGGTGACGGGAGTGGATGAGGAAACCAACAGTCTGGAAGTACGGGAGACCAAAATTAACAGTAAAAGCGGGAGATTCTTCATAGTCCAACTCCCAGTTGCTCTTAATCCTGGGGCTGAGGTTTCAGTCGTTGTGGAAGCCGTTTATACCCACGTGATTCAGCCATATCCAACCCAGATCACCCAGTCTGAGAAACAGTTTGTGGTGTTTGAGGGGAACCATTATTTCTATTCTCCTTACCCGACCAAGACGCAAACCATGCGTGTGAAGCTTGCCTCCCCAAACGTGGAGAGCTATACCAAATTGGGCAACCCCATGCGCCACGAGAACCTCCTGGATTACGGCCCTTTCCACGACATCCCTGCCTATAGTCAGGATAGTTTTAAAGTACATTCTGAGAACAACAGCCCTTTCCTGACTGTCACCAGCATGACCCGAGTCATCGAGGTCTCCCACTGGGGTAATATTGCTGTGGAAGAAAACGTGAACTTGAAGCACACGGGGGCTGTGCTGAAGGGGCCTTTTTCACGTTATGATTATGACAGATTGCTAGATAGTGGCATCTCCTCCATCAGTTCTTTTAAGACCATCCTTCCTGCCTCTGCCCAGGATGTTTATTACCGGGATGAGATTGGCAACATTTACACCAGACACCTCCTTATTTTGGATGACTCGGTGGAGATGGAAATGAAGCCTCGTTTCCCTCTCTTTGGTGGGTGGAAGACTCATTACATAATTGGCTACAACCTCCCAAGCTATGAGTATCTTTATAATTTGGGAGACCAGTATATGTTGAAGATGAGGCTTGTGGACCACGTGTTTGATGAACAAGTGATAGACTCTCTGACTGTGAAGATCATCCTCCCTGAAGGGGCCAGGAACATCCAGGTGGACAGTCCCTATGAGATCAGCCGAGCCCCAGACGAGCTGCACTATACCTACCTGGACACATTTGGCCGCCCTGTGATCGTGGCCCACAAGAAAAACCTGGTGGAACAGCACATTCAGGACATCGTGGTGCACTACACCTTCAGCAAGGTGCTCATGCTACAGGAGCCCCTGCTGTTGGTGGCCGCCTTCTCCTTTCTGTTCTTCACCGTAGTCATCTATGTCAGGCTGGACTTATCCATCACAAAGGATCCAGCTGCAGAAGTCAGGATGAAGGTGGCTTGCATAACAGATCAGGTCTTGACCCTGGTCAGCAAGAGACTAGGTCTCTACCATCACTTTGACAAGACGGTCAGTAGATACAAACAGTCCCGGGATATGTCCACCCTCAACAGTGGCAAGAAGAGCCTGGAGACGGAGCACAAGGCTTTGACCAGCAAGGTGGCACTGCTGCAGTCCAGGCTGAAGACCGAGGGCTCCAACCTGTGCGACAAAGTGAGCGAAATGCAGAAACTGGACGCGCAGGTCAAGGAGCTGGTCCTGAAGTCAGCAGTGGAGGCCGAGTGGCTGGTGGCTGGCAAGCTCAAGAAAGACATGTACATCGAGAATAGGAAGCTTATTTCAGGAAAGCGACAGGAGCTGGTCAGCAAGATTGAACACATCCTAGATACCCTGTAGCCCTCCAGAGGGCAGGGTGGGGGGTGAACATGGAGGTCAGCAGATTATGGCTTCTGTATTTTGCAAAAGGAAGAGAGAAGCCACGCCTTGCCTCAAGCAACACAAGAAGCTTAGTTTTTGTCCTTAAAATGTTCTTAAAAAAAAAAACCTAGATATCATTTAAAACAAAATATGTTTGAATTTTGAACAGAGAAGATTTTGAGTTGGCTTTGTTTATTCTGAAGCCTAGGATATTCTTTTCACCTCAAGCCCCTTGTTTTACACCCTTCTAATTCCTGAGATTTGGGTATTTTACAAGCATGTGTATGTTTTTTAAAGCACATCTGACCAAATGAAAATAAAGCTAAGGCTATAAAAAAAAATACTCTGTATTGAGTCTTTGAAAGCTCTTATTCTTTGATTCATTGATTCCATTTCTGAACATCTAACCTTGAAAGTAATTCTAAATTCAGAGAAAAGGCATTCATATTAGTATTGTTTAGCATCAATCTGGAAGTAACTTAAGTGTCCCAGAATAGCTGATTAAGTAAATTGTGCTGTATCAACCTGATGGAATACTGTGCAGCCACTTGACCACTAAAGACTAGATAACAAGGCAGAAATAAAATTTTATAATGTGAAGTTCAAAAAGCACAATGAAACTTCTAATTTTTCTGTGATTTTTGCTATGAAAAGTTATGTCTGTACTAGTACAAGGAGCAGTGAAAACAGGTGATTTCTTAAGGTGCTAGCACTCCAAATCAATTGTTGTTACAGCATTGACTAGATGGTAGAAGAACTGGAGGTCTTGTCTCCCCTCCAAGAGATTAGAGCTGAGTTGTCTCAGCCACCATGTTATGCTCATACTGAGACCTCATACTTCTCTTTACCTCAAGCCAGGATAGTGTCCAGAACTTGGGCCCAGGCTGAGCCCACAGGTAGGGTTGAGGAGGCATTCCTGCCAGGTTAGACAGGTAAAGGAAGAAGGGGCCAGGAGGTGGTCACGTCTCTGTCAGCAGATATTCATGGAGATCTCTCAGCTTGGGGGTTGCATTGTCTTAGAAAGGTTCTGGACTTAGAGTCAAAATTTTGCAACTCAAGACCTGACCCTGAGGCTCACTCAGGCGTGAGGAAATGTGGTCCAGCACCCAGTTAAATTGGAAGGACTCTGTGTCTCATTCTCTGCTGGGCACCAAGAAGACACGCAGGAATCAAACTCAGCTTTGTTCCTGAGGCACCCCAGCAGGGAACAGCTACAGTACCTGGTATACTGCAGGCAAAAGGAGTATTAAACTCACTAAAAATGCTCAGAGGAGGAGAGCCCTCTAGCACAGTTTGAACATCTCTGCTTTTTTGAGACTCTCCAGTTAGCTTAATTGATGATAATTTCTGCACTGATTGAACAATAATGTTTATTCTCTGTTCACTTCTAGCTTTTCATTATGGATTTTAATCACAGCCTTATAGAACGTTATATATGGAAAGCCCTGTGAGGATATTTTGCATCTTTCCAGGGTGAAAAGTCCCCATAGCTGTTCTCTCATTTGTTTTCTTACACTAGACTGCATTTTCCCATCTTAAAAATCCTGTCTGAACATAGAGTAACTCTTGGGTTCACATTTTCCCCGACTTCAGTAATTTATCTTTCTACTTCCTCTTTGGGTCATTGGTACCATCTTCTCTACCTCTCCTTCCCCTTAAGCCCCACTCTGAACTTGCCCAGTGAGATGATAGCAGGGTTTTTGCTCTTCAGGAGGTATCAGGACAGAGGAAATTAGACGTGTTATCCAAGAATACTAGAAGCAGAGAGTGTGAGACTTGGAAGATGGGTAGGATTTAGGCAGGAGAATAAGGGGCTTATTTGGGGACCTCTGAGTGGCTCAGTTTGGAATTAATCCAGGAGTTGTATCATTTCCATTTTCTAGCAATATGGAGCATGGTATGAGAAATGGGATTTATCTTGGTAGATACCCTAGGAGAAAAACAGGTCATCTACGCAGATGCTGCAGGATTTCCCTCCTTGGGCCTGTGAATGGCACAGTGGCTCCTGGAAACCTCAGGACTTGGTTAACAAGTTATTAGGAAATACGAACAATCCCAGTAAAAGTAGCAGTAAAGCTAGATGCTCCTTAAACAGATTCTTCACATTTCTATAGTATAATCATCATTGTAATGATTATTATCTATTGCGTGCCTATGTGAGATTGTCTCCATTTTATAGGTGAGAGACCTGAGGCTCACTGAGTTAAGAGACTTGCCCAGGATCATACACCTAGTAAGGGTTGTTGGTAGAATTCAAACCCAAGCCCAACGTATCTCAAAGCCTGCACTACTCTTTTGCCTCTAGACATGTGTAAACTATCAAGGTGGTGAGGATGGCTCTGTTTAACCACTTACCAGGTGCTTTTCTCCAGGGACTGAGAAGGAATGAGATGTGCCATGGAACATTTTAAGAAATTATCTATGTGGCGGACCACTGGCACACTAAGACTTTCAGCTGCAGTGAATGAAGGCCCAGCTTCACCTTCTGTGAAACTAAAACAGGTCACTGGGCCAGGTCTCTCAGGAGTAAGTTATGAAGAGAAGAGATGAGAACATTGATTCTGTGGGTGGAAGAATACAGCTGCTAACAGCTGCAGAAATATTGCTAGGAGAATAACAGTTTACTTCTGGACAGTTCTTTGTAGTTTATGAAACTCCTTCCCTTTCATCATTTCATGATCATTGTATTCCAGCCCTGGTTAATGGGGTAATAATCTCTCTTCTACAAACCTCTACATCAAATAGAGGCTCAGTGTTAGTCACCCAGTCGTGTCTGACTCTTTGCAACCTCATGGACTGAAGCCTGCCAGGCTCCTTTCTCCACGGAATTCTCCAGGCAGGAATACTAGAGTGGGTTGCCATTCCCTTCTCCAGGGGAACTTCCTGACCCAGGGATCGAACACGGTTTCCCACACTGCAGGCAGATTCTTTACCATCTGAGCCATCAGGGAAGCCCATAGAGGCTCAGAGATGCTACATAATTTTCCATAGGTAGCACAGCTTGTTAGCAATGCCATTTGCATTCAAGTTTTCAAAAGCCATCCTTCCCACTCCACCCTCCTTTCTATCATATTTCTAAAGTGATTGATGGGAATAGGGTGGTGGCAGTGGTGGCTCTGGCAGCTTGGGATTGAATGCAAGTAACAGAACGTGTGGATGTGAGAGTTGGACTGTGAAGAAAGCTGAGCACCGAAGAATTGATGCTTTTGAACTGTGGTGCTGGAGAAGACTCTTGAGAGTCCCTTGGATTGCAAGGAGATCCAACCAGTCCATTCTAGAGGAGATCAATCCTGGGTGTTCATTGGAAGAACTGATGCTAAAGCTGAAACTCCAATACTTTGGCCACCTCATGCGAAGAGTTGACTCACTGGAAAAGACTTTGATGCTGGGAGGGATTGAGGGCAGGAGGAGAAGGGGACGACAGAGAATGAGATGGCTGGATGGTATCACCAACTCGATGGACATGAGTTTGAGTGAACTCCGGGAGTTGGTGTTGGACAGGGAGGCCTGGCGTGCTGTGATTCATGGGGTCGCAAAGAGTCGGACACGACTGAGCAACTGAACTGAACTGAACTGAACAGGATCACCATGATTCTTTAGAGGCTTTTCAGGTCCACTGTCATTCAGTCTTCAGTCTCAGTCTCTCTGAGGAGGAACATAGGTGTTACAGCAGTGGCATCTAATAAAGAACTTGATCCTGTATGGTAATTCTTCATGGACAAGATCAGAGAATATAGAACTAGGTGACAGACATCTGCAGGACCTGTTGATGCTGACCCGGAGTATCAGCAAGAACTGGACAGGGAGCTTTTTAAGCTTGACCAACTATATGGTAAAGCAGACATGAACACTTTCCCTAACTTCACATTTGAAGACCCCAAGTTCAAAGTTGTTGAGAAACCACAGTCCTGAATAAATAATGTAAAATGTTTCTGGTAATTTATGCTGGATTAGTACCCCCATTGTACACAATGGGTCAGAAGTAACAATAAACATACATTTCACAGCTGTAAAAAAAAATAAGGTGATTGATGGGAGAAACCAAGATGGTGCTTGTCAGGAGGAATTGTGTGAAGTGTAAAGAATGAGATGAAACAAATAAAATCATTAAGACTAACTACCAGATTCAGCAAGGAAATGGCAGGATCAAAGGAGTTCTTCCTGAGGACAGGGTGCCTGAATGGGCTTAGGTGTGTCAGCTGCAAATATGGTCTGTAAAGGAAATGAAGAGGTGGGAGGGAAATATGTGGAGAAAGGAGTGGAAGACTCATGTAAAGAATAGGATAGCATGTCTACTTCAGGTGGAACCCACTTTGGAGGGACTAAGGAAGGGAGTGGCAGGTTTAACAGAGCAGGGAGGTAAAAGAAGAGGCTGTCTGGAGATCAGGGACTCTTGTTCATTTGTGAGGAAAGTAGAGCCTCCCCACAAGTTTTGAAAGATTGAAATTATACCAAAAAAGAGTGAAGCTCAACTGTGTAATAGATATCACATAAAACAGAAAGTGGGGAGTATTCTTGTATAAGACATAAAGGCATCAAAACTGGATGCCCTCATTATAATTAAGCTACACATTTTTTAAGGGACATTATTAGGAATGAAAAATTGAATTTAGTGGTCACATCTTTGGAATGCTGTGAGAAGTATTTAGGCTTCCCAGGTGGTGCAGTGGTAAAGAAGCCACCTGCCAGTGCAGGAGACGGAAGAGACAGGATTTCGATCCCTGGGTCAAGAAGATCTCTGGAGGAGAAAATGTCAACCCACTCCAGTATTCTTGCCTGGGAAATCCCATGGACAGAGGAGTCTGGTGGGCGGTAGTCCGTGGTGTCACAGAAGACTTGGAAAGAAGTCATGCACACACTCAGAGACACGCAGATGGGAAGTATTTACTCCCATGCCTCCTTGTGTCCTATTCTACTTCTTGCTTGGACTACTGAGGCCGCAAACCAGACTGCCAGCTCTGGCTATTTTTGGATATCAACCAGGTATCATTTCCTTGACTGTGCCTTCATTGGATTCCATGAGCTGCGATAAGTAATATTCATGAACCCTATTCTAAAGATACTAATTATTCTTTAAGAGTACTATTATTGGATATCACAAACCTTTTTATAGACGTAGCCATGTAACACTCCATCAGTCCCCAAAGACCCATAAGCTGGAAGAAGATGTTTCAAAAGTAAATTTGCTTTTCATATTCTGTGAGAAGTTTAGCAATTTCAGTATTGGGAGCATTACATGATTCATCTTCAGATTTGTTCTTTCAGTTCAGTTCAGTTCAGTCGCTCAGTCGTGTCCGACTCTCCGCGACCCCATGAATCACAGCACGCCAGGCCTCCCTGTCCATCACCAACTCCCGGAGTACACTCAAACTCATGTCCACAGAGTCGGTGATGCCATCCAGCCATCTCATTCTCCGTCGTCCCCTTCTCCCGCCCCCAACCTTTCCCAGCATCAGAGTCTTTTCCAGTGAGTCAACTCGTCGCATGAGGTGGCCAAAGTATTGCAGTTTCAGCTTTAGCATCAGTCCCTCCAATGAACACCCAGGATTGATCTCCTTTAGAATGGACTGGTTGGATCTCCTTGCAGTATAAGGGACTCTCAAGAGTCTTCTCCAACACCACAGTTCAAAAGCATCCATTCTTCGGTGATCAGCCTTCTTCACAGTCCAACTCTCACATCCATACATAACCACGGGAAAAACCATTGCCTTGACTAGACGGACCTTGGTTGGCAAAGTAATGTCTCTGCTTTTTAATATACTATCAAGGTTGGTCATAACTTTCCTTCCAAGGAGCAAGCGTCTTTTAATTTCATGGCTGCAATCAGCATCTGCAGTGATTTTGGAGCCCAAAAAAACAAAGTCTGACACTGTTTCCACTGTTTTTCCATCTATTTCCCATGAAGTGATGGGACCAGATGCCATGATCTTTGTTTTCTGAATGTTGAGCTTCAAGCCAACCTTTTCACTCTCCTCTTTCACTTTCATCAAGAGGCTTTTGTTCTATAAGACCTCCCAAAATAAATTTGTTACAACTAGTGAATGTAATCATTTAAGAAACTCTTAATTCATAATGATAGTTGGAAGGAGAGTGGTAATTTGATTTAGATATTTTATTATATTTTTACATTTATTTTTAATTGGAGGATAGTTGCTTTATAATGTTGTGTTGGTTTCTGCAGTACAACAACATGGCCTGCTCTGAAGGATTCTTATCCCCAGGAGTCTTAGATTGAAATCATTTGGACCCAGAGCTTGGTGTTTATATGTGACCAGGAGCTGATATCTATCTGTGTGTAGAAAGCCTTGGAATCGAATTATACTATGTTTAGGGGCCCATGGAAAAGGGTCTAAAAAATGTATAAATACAGTCAGTCATTCAATATTTCTCAGTGTTAATCTCACTCGTTAATGTTTTTGGTTGTGTTTATAGAAGTCATAATAAAACAATTTTAGAGCAAAATATTTAGCCGGTGTGTCAGCATGCTGTGGTAAAGAGAGCATGGAACAGAAAGTCTGGGTTCCAACTCCAGAACCACTGATTGCCATCTGTGGATGGGGGCAGGCACTCTATCTCTATGAGGCTCACATTCTTCACACACACTGGGGGACTGAGAGAATTCACAGAGTAATAACAGTCATAATCAATGAGCTGTGAAAGGTCCTACATATATAAGGTAGTGATGCTAGTAATAAATGACAGTCTGGGATTCAAAATCCTGGCTATAGAATTTACCAGGTCTGTAACCTTTGGGAAGTAAATTAGCATATCTGAGACTCAGTTTTCTCAACTGTTAAGTGGAAATAATAATCGAACATCTAACTCCTAGGGTTCCTGCAGAAGTTAAATGAAATGGCCCAGAATATGTGTTCAGTAAATGTGACTATAATGATATACATATAAAAAACACTTTATTGAGGTTTGATTCTCTACCCAGGAAACCATCAAGGCTGAAAACATATCCATCCTCTCCTAAAGTTTCCTCCCACTCAGTTTTTATTATTGTTGTTATTTTATGGTAAGAATACTTAATATAAGATCTGTGTTGTGCTGTGCTTAGTTGCTCAGTCATGTCTGACTCTTTGCAACCCCGTGGACTGCAGCCTGCCAGGCTCCTCTGTCCATGGCGATTCTCCAGGCAAGAATACTGGAGTGGGTTGCCATGCCCCCCTCCAGGGGATCTTTCCAACCCCAGGATCAAACCCAGGTCTCCTGCATTGCAGTTAGATTCTTTATCAACTGAGCCACCAGGGAAGCCCAATATAAGATCTACCTCCCTAGCAAATTTTAAGTATACAAAAGAATATTCTTAACTAAGTCACAATGCTGTATAGTAAATCTCCAGATTTACTTGTATAACTGAAACTTTGCACCCTTTCACTGTCATGGCATTTCCTTCTCTTCGCAGCTCCTGGCAACCACCATTCTACTCTGCTTCTATGACTGACTATTTTAGGTTCCACATATATGTGATGTCACACAGTATTTGTCTTTACGTATCTGACTTATTTCACTTAGGTTAATATGCTCCAGATCTATCCATGGTTTTGTGAATGGCTGGATTTCCTTCCTTTTAAAGACTGAATATTATTCCGTTGTCTGTGCGTGTGTGTATAAAATATAATATGAGGGCTTCCTGGGTGGCACTGCAAGAGACATAGGAGACATGGGTTCAAACCCTGGGTTAGGAAGATTCCTTGGAGAATCTTCCTCAGCAATATTCTTGCTTGGAGAATCCCATGGACAGAGGAGCTTGGCGGGCCACAGTCCATGGGGTCACAAAGAGTCAGACACAACTCTTTATGTCATATTATATATACATCACATTTTCTTTACATGTTCATTAATCAATAGACACTTATGTTATTTCCATATCTTGGCTACTATAAATAATGCTGCAATGAATGTGGAAGTGCAGGTATTTCCCCAAGATCTTGATTTCAATTCCTTTGGGTAAATACCCAAAAGTAAAATTATTAGATGATTTGGCAGTCCTATTTTTTAATTTTTTGAGAAAACTCCACTCTGTTTTCTATCATGGTATACCAATTTACATTCACACCAATAGTGTACCAGGGTTCTGTTTTCTCCATATCCTTGCTAGCATTTATCTTTTTTTTTTTTTTAATAGTCTTTCTAATAGGTGTGAGGCTATCTCATCTCATTGTGGTTTTCATTTCCAATCTATGGTTAGTGTTGTTGAGCATCTTTTTATGAACCTGGTCGTGATTTGTATGTCTTCATTGAAAAAATGTCTGTTCAAGCTTTGTTTATTTTTAAATTATGTTATTTGGTATATATATACATTGTGAAATGATTACCACATCAAGCTCCTTAACACATCCATCACCTACTTTAGTTACCTTTTTCCTTTTTATTCTAACTTAATATTCACTTGCTTAGAAAATTTCAGGTGTACAATACAATATTGTAAAGTATAAACACCATTCTGTATGTTAGCACCCCAGAATTTATTCATCTTCTAACTGAAAATTTATATCCTTTGACCAACACCTTCCCATTTTCCCCAGCTCCCAGCCTTTGGCAACTACTGTTATACTCCCTGTTTCTATGAATTTGACTTTTTTAGATTCCACATGTAAATGAGATCATACAGCATTTGTCTTTCTGTGTCTGGTTTATTTCACTTAGTAAATGTCATCTAGAGTCATCAATGTTGTCGCAAGTGGCAGGATTTTGGTCTTTTCTATGTCTGAATAATATAATATTATATATATATGTAATTACATTATATGTTATATATGCAATATATATACCACATTTTCTTTATCCATTCATCTGTCAATGAACACTTGGGTTGTTTCCATATCTTGGCTACTATGAATTATGCTGTAATGAACTTGAGAGTGCAGATGTCTCAAGATTTTTATTTCATTTCCTTTGGATATATAACCAGAGTGGGATTGCTGGATCTTTCATCAATGTTTTATAGTTTTCAATGTATAGATTTTACACCTCCTTGGATAAGTTTACTCCTAAGTATTTTTTTGGGTGCTGCTATTGTACATAGGTTTGTTTTCTTAATTTCTTTTCTGGATAATTTGTTGTTAATATATAGAAGAAATACAACTGGCTTTTGTATATTGATTTTGAGTCCTGCAACTTTACTGAATTCATTTATTAATCCTTCCTAACAGTTTTTTTGTGAATTCTTTAGGATTTTCTGTGTATAGTATTATGTCATCTGCAAACACAGACAGTTTTACTTCTTCCTTTCTGATTTGGATGAATTTTATGTCTTTTTCTTGCCTAATTGCTCTGTTTAGGACTTCCAGAACTAGGTTGAATAGAAGTGGCAAGAATGTACAACCTCATCTTGCTCCTGCTCTTAAAAGAAAAACTTTCAGCTTTTCACCATTGAGTCTGATGTTAGCTGTGGTCTTGTCATATATGGCCTTACTGTGTTGAATTACATTCCTTCTGTACCTAAGTTATTACGAGTTTTTATTATGAAAAGATGTTGAATTTTCTCAAATGCTTTTTCTATATATATTGAGATGAGTATATGGTTTTTAATCTTTCATTTGGTTAATATGGTATATTACATTTATTGATTTGCATCAGTTCAGTTCAGTCATGTCTAACTCTTTGCAACCCCATGGACTGCAGCACGCCAGGCCTCCCTGTCCATCACCAACTCCTGGAGTTTACTCAAACTCATGCCCATTGAGTCAGTGATGCAATCCAACCAGCTTATCCTCTGTCCTCCCCTTTCTCCTCCCGCCTTCAATCTTTCCCAGCATCAGGGTCTTTTCAAATGAGTCAGTTCTTCGCATCAGGTGGCCAAAGTATTAGAGTTTCAACATCAGTCCTTTCAATGAATATTCAGGCTTGATTTCCTTTAGAAATGACTGGTTGGATCTCCTTGCAGTCCAAGGGATTCTCAAGAGTCTTCTCCAAAACCATAGTTCAAAAGCATCAATTCTTTGGTGCTCAGCTTTCTTTATAGTCCAACTCTCACATCCATACATGACTACTGGACAAACCATAGCCTTGACTAGATGGACCTTTGCTGGCAAAGTAATGTCTCTGCTTTTTAATATGCTGTCTAGGTTGGTGTGAGATAAGTGCAATTGTGTGGTAGTTTGAGCATTCTTTGGCATTGCCTTTCTTAGGGATTGGAATGAAAACTGACCTTTTCCAGTCCTGTGGCCACTGCTGAGTTTTTCAAATTTGCTGCACTCAATATGCCACCATAGTTTGGCTCCAGGTAAATAGCAGGGAGGGAACAGAGCTCCACAGATCAACAGAAGATTAGATTAAAGATTTACTGAGCATGGGCCTGTCCATCAGAACAAGACCCAGTTTCCCCCTCAGTTAAGTCTATCCCATCAGGAAGCTTCCATAAGCCTCTTATCCTTCTTCATCAGAGGGCAGACAGACTGAAAACCACAAATTGATTTGCATATGTTGAACTAATCTTTAGGAATAAACCCATCTTGATCATGGTGTTTGGTCCATTTGATGTGTTGTTGAATGGGTGAGCTAGTATCTCCTTGAGGATTTTTGCATCAGTGTTCACCAGGGATATTGGCCTGTAATTTTCTTTTCTTGTAAAGTTTTTCATCTGGCTTTGGTGTAATGCTGGCATTGTAAAATGAGTCTGGAAGTGTTCCCTCTCTTCAAATTTTTGGAAGATTTTGAGAAAGATTGGCATTAATTCCTTAAATGTTTGGTAGAATTCATCAATGAAGTTGTCTAGTCTCGGACTTTTCTTAGTTGGGAGGTTTTTGATTACTGATTTAACCTCCTTGCTTGTTATTGGCCTGTTCGGATTTTCTATTTCTCTATGATTCAATCTTGGTATCACTAATCACACTCTCTTCATGTGTCTAGGAATTTACCTATTTCTTCTAGGTTACCCAATTTCTTGATGTATAATTGTTCATGATAGTCTCATGATCCTTTGTATTTCTGTGGAATCAGTTTACTGTTTCATCTTTCACTTACAATTTTAACTATTTGAGTCTTTTTTCGTAGTCTAACTAAAGGTTTGTCAATTTTATCTTTTCACAAAACCAACAATAGTTTTGTTGATCTATTTTAGGGCTCTTATTGAAGACTGCAAGCTAGTTAGTATGATCTGTGGGTGGTTGTCGAGATATGCATGCTGGTTGCTCTGAGTCCCCACCCTTTTTCCCCCCACCCCTTTTCTCTGCTTCTAGCTTTTCCCAGATGAGTCAGCTGAGCCCATCCCCTTGGTATTCTGGGTGGGATGAGATAGAAGTGGGCATCTTGGGCAGTGCCCTGCAAGCCTGGGGAAGCTGGATGCTCACTTCACTTTCACTTTCCCTTATGGGAAATACCATGGGCCATGGGGTCTCTCTTGGCCCTGAACTGTGCCACTTTGGGGAAGGGTTGGCATAGATAAAGGAAAATGGCTCTTCTGACATGTCAATGCACCATTCTTGGATTTTATGCTCCACCCAGGTGCTGACACCTCTGCTATACTCTTAGACTCTAATAAAGGTACTCCCATCCATGAGTGGTTGTTAGTATCAGTGTTTCTATGGGAGTCATGAGAGTTAGAACCTCATAGTCTGCCATCTTGCTGACATACAATAATTATATTTTAAGGAAAGTAAAAATAAGAGAGATATTTCTCAAAGCCAGGTTGAGTTCTGGAAGTTGTAGAAGGCTCTCCATCTAAATGGATCACAGTGATCTTGGTAGGGAAGGCCAAGTGGTCTAGAACAGTCCAAAGAGTTGAAGGGAAGATGTTTGATAGGGTAAGCAGGCCAGCTGCCAGGTGGACTCATGGCCTGATTTATAAATTACTTCAAGTCACAATAGGCTGGTCCTGGGCAGCAGGAGGGCAAGTGTGCTCAGAGGCTCAAGAGGGCACAATTAGGACCAGTGGTGGGGTGCTGCAGAGCACAGAGTCTTCCACTGTACAAGGAGACCTTTAGCATCAGGGTTTTCCAAATACTGGAGGGCTCCTCAGAGAAGCCATTCCAGCCACTGAGGGTGATGGTGTGCAGACACAACATGAGGCCTGCTCCTAGAGGCTCTTCAGGGCACAAAGGCAATGAGAGGCCTAATCCCCTAAAATGGCCCCTGTGATTTGAATCAGCTAATCCCCTCTTGCAAACTTGCAGCCCTTTTTTCTTTTTCAGGTAGGTTCATAAATTCATAAACTTTTATCCTTTCTATGGCAGCAAATGATATTAGAAAGCTAATTAGCTACAGAGCTAATTTTCATGTCAGAATGAAATTATAGGTTTCGTGGTATAGAACAAAATTATCTTTCTGTCCCTCCTCATCTTCCATTCCTCCACCCACTCCAATTTCTTCTTCCTCCAGCGTATGTATATACTCCCCTCTTCTGTCTGGTCACAAATGTCGACAGAGAGGGGTGGCCACTCAGGAGTCCCTTTCTCTTCTGTGTCAGGCATATTTGCATTTGCAAACAGCTTTAATTGAGTAGAGTTTTCATTGCTCTTTTTCCTGCTCCTGTTTTTAAATGCAAATGTTAATGTTTGGTTAGCATGGGTTCAGAATTAAGCCCCTGCTACCTGTGGCTGCTTCCTTCCTTGGGTTCTAAATAAGCACCAGTGGAGTATCATGACCTGCTGTGAGCTTGTGAGTCCTGGAAGGCTGGAGTCCAGCTAATTGCCAATCATGCTGAGAGGGCTGGGCAGAGCCTTGTCTCACTTACCACCTCTCATGGAGTCCTGCTTCCTACCAGCACCGAAGGAGAGAAAATTAGTGTGCTGGGAACAGAGAGGGAGGTGGCAGGAAAGGCTGCTTTTTGGAATAAGGTTCTATACTCTCTCTTGGCATCAAAACTTTGTGGAATTGAGATGGCCATTGGATGCCCTTAGCTTTGAGTCGCACAAGTTGGAATCTCACAGACCATCATGCTTTTAACGACTTGTTATTGAATCTCTGCTTGAACACCCACTGGCAGAAGCCACCTTCCTGCACATGAGGCAGTCTTTTCCACTGATAGCCAGCTCTGTTTGTTAGGAAAGGAGCACTTAACATTGAGTCAAAATCAGCTTGTCTTCAGCCATTGGTTTTAGTTTTCACATAGATGATGATTGATCTTATTTCCAAATGACAACCTTTCAGATATTTGGAGGCAGCTCTTAAAGGGCCTCACATGCCTTCTTCCCTGTAAGCCAAGATTCCCAGTTTCTTCAGATCTGTTCTATGCCCCAACATTTATCCACCCTGCTCCTCTTCCCATTGTGGATTCAGGTTATTTGTCTTCTGTGAAGGGACTCGTAATGGGGAGTGTGGTAATTCACCTGTGGACTGACTAGCACAGGCCAAAATGGGGCTGCCCACTTCCCTCCCATTAATTTGGCCTCTTCTCATTTGCCAAGGCTGCCTATGTTGCTGTAGACTTGCTAAGCAGCCATGTCACTGTTCATCCGTGCTGAGCCTACAGCCAGTCTCAACTCCAGGCTCTTCTCAACTGCACTTCTGATTTAGTGACAAAGAAAGTATATTATTCTAAAGTATCAGACTAAGCTCTCATCTGATGGGAGAATCTCACAGGATTATCAGCATATTGCAGAGGATATGTGTACAGTGTGTCCAGTTTTCCCTTTCAGAAATCAGGGACCTGGATACTCAGAAGTCTTAACAAGGACAGTGTCCCAGGAACCTGGTGCCACCCTTGCCTTCTGTCTGCAGTGCATTATTTGACAGAGAAGTCAAATCTAACATCTGTAGCTAATTTGGGCTTCCCTTGTGGCTCAGCTGGTAAGGAATCTGCCTGCAATGTGGGAGACCTGGGTTCAATCCCTGGGTTGGGAAGATCCCCTGGAGAAGGGAAAGGCTACCCACTCCAGTATTCTGGCCTGGAGAATTCTATGAACTGTATAGTCAGTCCATGGGGTAGCTAATCCTAAGAAGTTAACAGTCTGAAAGGAACCAACCAGAAAAGGATCATCTATAAGTGTGCTACTGGGTTAAAATGTAGGGAAGGAGTTGCAAGGACTCTAAGGTAGAAGGCCCTTGGCTGTTCAAGGTTGACTTGACGGACCATGGTTAAGAAGGAGGCATGGCAGGAGAGCAGAGACGTCATAGCCTATAGCAAAATTTACTGTTTCTTCTAGGTTCAATGCCACTCCACCCATGACACATGGTAATTATAGGAGAGATGGGGATAACAAGCTGTCATTGTGACCTTTGCCCCCATTTCAGAGGTGTTTGTCTTTCAAGCTCTCACCCAATAATATTTTCTTCTGGACTCTGGGCACATTGCATATACAAGAGCCCCAGGAAAGTTCCACATAGATCTGGTCCTCCTGACATATTGGCACCAAGGATATGTCTCTCAGACACATATATGAGCTCTCCCATATCTAGAATCAAGAGATAAGATAAATACTCACATTATATAAATTCTACATATCAAATGGTGGAAAGATGAAGTATCTATGCTGTATTTATATGACCAGGCCTTACTTGGCCGTAGATAAGAAAATGCAGGATACTGGTGTGCTGGCAGCATTGTGAAAAAAAGGAGATAAACACTGGGTCTTTACACAGGATACTCAGTATAAATTTCACCAATTCCATTTGCACATCCCCTTTTATTGTCACCACCTTAGCAAATTTCATTTGCTAAGATGAATTCCTCCAGGGCATATTGACTCTCTATAATAAGAGAGGTCATTTGATTTGTATCACTCCTTCTGGTCTCTCATTGTAGATGCCAGCCATGGTCCTGACCCTGGTATTTTTGAATGACTCCATTTACAGTTATAAAATTTGAACTTAAGGACTGCTGTTTGCTGTAGGCAAGAGCATCTTGTGCTACGGTGAACAGCACTGTTATGGAAAGGTCAGACATGGATGGAAAGAGAATAGAAAAATAGTGATGCCTGTAAATAGAGAAGGAAAAGGGTAATATTCACACAGGCACAAAGTTACCACTTTTTGTTTTAACATGTCTGCAAAGCTCCTTTGGGTATACTTCCTCCAATCCTTACAACCTGTGAAGTGCAACAATAACTATTTTGCAGTTGGGAAAAAACCAAACAAACTATTTTTGCAAGAGATGACATGACTTATTGAATTAGCAATGAATGAGATTAGAGTTGCACCCAGGACTCCTCCCCATCAGTTCCCCACTCTTTTTTCTTTTTTTTTTTTCCCCCACTCTTTTTTCTTATTGTCGTTTAGTTACTCAGTCATGTCCGACTCTTTGCAACCCCATGGACTGCAGCACACCAGGCTTCCCTGTCCTTCACCGTCTCCCAGATTTTGTTCAGACTCCTGTCCATTGAATGGATGATGCCATCCAATGTGAATGTCTAGAAGGGTGACTTTGTTTAGAATAGCTGGTAGCTCTGGGTTAGCTGCAAAAGAAACCTTGATTCAAATCCCAGAGTAAAGCTGCCCTCAAGGGTTGGATCTTGGATGATCTTATTGATTCAGCCAAAATTTCCTGAATGCTTAGTAAACAAAAATCACTGAAGAAATGGAGATGATTCAGACATAGTCCTTGCCTCATTTGGAGACATAGGAAAGCCTTGTCTGGAGAAACATAGCAGATTCATATGAAAAATTTTATCACGTGTAAGCGTGTATGCTCAGTCATGTCTGACTCTGCGACCCCTTAACTATAGCCTGCCAGGCTCCTCTATTCATAGGATTTTCCAGACAAGAACACTGGAGTGGGTTGTCACTTCCTCCTCCAGGGGATGTTCGTAATCCAGGACCAAACTTACATCTCCTGCATTAGCAAGCGGATTCTTTAGCACTGAATTATTTTATCAATACCTAAGTTATGTATGTTAACTTCCAGATGTTCAAGCAGGTTTAGAAAAGGGAGAGTCACCAGAGATCAAATTGCCAACATCCTCTGGATCATGGAAAAAGCAAGAGAGTTCCAGAAAAACATCTATTTCTGCTTCATTGACTATGCCAAATCCTTTGACTGTGTGGATCACAACAAAGTGTGGAAAATTCTGAAAGAGATGGGAATACCAGACCACCTGACCTGCCTCTTGAGAAACCTGTATGCAGGTCAGGAAGCAACAGTTCGAACTGGACATGGAACAACAGAGTGGTTCCAAATAGGAAAAGGAGTACATCAAGGCTGTACATTGTCACCCTGCTTATTTAACTTCTATGCAGAGTACATCATGAGGAACGCTGGGCTGGAAGAAGCACAAGCTGGAATCAAGATTGCCGGGAGAAATATCAGTCACCTCAGATATGCAGATGACACCACCCTTATGGCAGAAAGTGAAGAGGAACTCAAAAGCCTCTTGAGGAAAGTGAAAGAGCAGAGTGAAAAAGTTGGCTTGAAGCTCAACATTCAGAAAACAAATTTCATGGCATCTGGTCCCATCACTGCATGGGAAATAGAAGGGGACACAGTGGAAACAGCGTCAGACTTTATTTTTTTGGGCTCCAAAATCACTGTGGATGCAGATTGCAGCCATGAAATCAAAAGACGCTTGCTCCTTGGAAGGAAAGTTATGACCAACCTCAGTTCAGTTCAGTTCAGTCGCTCAGTGGTGCCCGACTCTTTGTGACCCCATGAATCACAGCACGCCAGGCCTCCCTGTCCATCACCAACTCCTGGAGTTCACTCAAACTCATGTCCATCGAGTCGGTGATGCCATCCAGCCATCTCATTCTCTGTTGTCCCCTTCTCCTCCTGCCCCCAATCCCTCCCAGCATCAGAGACTTTTCCAGTGAGTCAACTCTTCGCATGAGGTGGCCAAAGTATTGGAGTTTCAGCTTTAGCATCAGTCCTTCCAATGAACACCCAGGACTGATCTCCTTTAGAGTGGACTGGTTGGATCTCCTTGCAGTCCAAAGAGATCTGCAAGGGAGGCCTGGTGTGCTGTGATTCATGGGGTCGCAAAGAGTTGGACACGACTGAGTGACTGAACTGAACTGAAGTTATGTATGGGAAGTGCAAAAGAGGTGGTACATGTACATAGCCCATGAGCTAGGAGTTCTGAGGTACATGTATCCAGAGAGAGCCAGGAAGATCAAGAAGGCTTCCTGGAGAACCATTGGGTATGGAGGTTGGGAGAGAGAATTCAAGGAGCAGAGGAGCCTGTGAGTAAGAACGCTGAGCTAGGCATGTTGATGGTGTGTTTATGCTGAGGAAGGCATGCATGCAGAGCATAACATACAATGAAGAGATAAAAAGAGAAGCCTTCAGTTCTCCTTGAATTTGTTTGATTCTAAACTCTTTTTTAAAAGTGGCTTGCCCCTCTATACCCTCTACATTTCTGCATAACCAATGGGTAAAGAGCTAAGTGGAAAGAAGAATAAACTCATATATTTTTTAATCACCACAAAATGGCCTCCACAATCAGGTCAAAAAAGAAATACATCTGGCCAAAGGCCAGAGTGCTTTTCCCAAAATGAAAACTAGATCATAATTACTCTGTCCACAGTTCTTCAGTGGCTCACCAGTGCCTTCAGGGTAAGTTTCAAACATCTGAAAATGTCTTACGAGCTCTTCTGTCTGTGACCCCCACCTCTCTGGCTACACCATGATCTAGTTTGCATTTCGGGAAAATCACTCTGACTGCTGCGTGAATAGATCAAAGCAGGCAAGAATGGAGGCAAGACACCTATTAGGAGGCTGCTGTCCTCATCCAAGTGAGCAAAATTAGTATTGATAGAATAACCAAGGTTACAGATTTGGGAATCATCAGGATAGAAATGGTAAACAAAGTTGTGGAAGCCAATGAAATCATCAGGGAGACAGCCAGCCAGAAAACAAAACTGTATGGGCAGAGCTAATATCTAAGGAGAGGGCAGAGGAAGAAGAACCTACCCAAGAACATGGACAGGGAGCCCACAGGTAGTCAGAGAAGTGTGTGTCACCAAGACCTAGGGAAGGTGGTGGTGTTGATGACAGGCCAGTCATGCTAAGTATTGCAGAGAGGCCAATTAAACCAGAAGCACTAAGCATGGTGTTCTGTGAGCTCAGCGTTTACTCAAAACATGTTGGAGTGAATTGCTAATTGGTAAACTACTAAATTGATGCTGTTGTCCTTAACTTAATTATTTGCTCTGTTTTGGTTTTCATTAGAAACAGCACATCTAAATTGTGTTTGCTGAAAAAAGTGGTAAACCCTGTTTATGTTAACTCTTTTGTTTCTTGGGTTAAATAATGGACTTATGATTAAAAAAAAAAAAAGTTTGGTTGTTTTAGAGTGACTGTAAAGGTACTGTCTACTCACTGAAGTAAATTTGGTAAATCTAGACAAGAAAATAAAGGCCACACCAGGCAAGGCAAGCAGAGGCTAGTGGCTATTTCTCTTGGTCATGGCCATGGTTCACAGAAGCCACCCCCAGGGAACAGGACTTGGAAGAAGGCTATTCAGGTATGAAAGTCAAAGTTGCAGCTTGTAACAACTGTTCTTTCCCTTCTGTGGGTCAGGGATGCTTCTGAGAATCTGATAAAAATCATTGGACCATCTACCCAGAAAAATACCCAGCGTACTTATGCATATAACTTTGCATTCAATTTCTGTGGGACCCTGAAATGTCAGAAGACTTACAGGCTCTGCAGGAATTGTTTCTGCTGAGAGCCATGTCCCTGGCAGGGATCATCCCCCAAGGGCTTCTTGGTGACTGGGAGGGGCCTCCATTTAGAGCGGCCATGGAGACTTTGGACTTACGTGGGGCTGTGATGTTCACCCACCACCAACCACTTCTGTCTGCACATATGGGGTTCCTTTTCAGGCCAAAGGACCAGCTTGGGGTTTGGCTTTGGCCCTTTTCTTAGTGGGGACAAAGCACTGAGCTTAGAGGAGGAAGATCTGGGTTTCAGTTTCATCTCCGCTTCTTATTCACCACGTGACCTCGAGTAAGTCACTTCACAATTCTGAGCTTCCATTTCTTTGCTGAATAGGAATAATAATTCTTGCCCTGTCTGCCTCACAGAGTATAAATCCAAAGAGTTAACAGATGTGGAAGTGCTTCATAAAGTGAAAAACATGACACAAATATGAGGGGTGATAAATAACCATTAAAGCAACGAATATTCATTGAGGATTTACTATGTGCTGCCATTGCATTAAGCACTTTGTCTCCATCTCATTTCATTCCCACAACTGTATGAGGTCATCACTCATTGTTTTACCTTATCAAAAAAAAAAAAAGTGAGGCTCAGAGTAGTTAAATAACTGCATAGGCTACACAGCTGCTAAGTGGTGAAGCCAGGTTTGCAAAGAATAAAGAAATTGCTGCACCAGAGAAGTAGGTTTTGTTTGTTTGTTTGTTGGGGGGTTTTGTTTTAATTTGGTCACGCTGTGCAACATATGGGATCTTAGTTCCCTGACCAGGGGTTAAACCTGGGCCTGGGAGTGAAAGCACTGAGTCCTAACCACTGGACCACCGGGGAATTCCTGAGCAGTGAGGTTTTGTGAGGCATAAGGATAAGGGGTGCATAGAGGAAGCTCATCTTTGTCAAGTGTCCATTAACTCATCGGGTACTTTAGCCAGTTGCTTCAGAAGAATCCTGACCACAGAGCACATGAAACAGATGTCTGACACATAATATGTAAATATTAGCTACCGGGATGGTATTATTATTGTAATACCCATTGTACAATGAGAAAATCAAGGCTCAGAGAAGTGCTCTGGCCAAGGTTATGTAGTCAGTAAATAGCGGAGCAGGGCTTGGTCTTCTAGTGTTTTGGCTCTCAAAGTTCATACATTTTCAGTGGACTGTCTTCTGCACACGGAATACTGGCACGCTTTTTCCCCAGATCATCCACCTTCCCATAACACCCCATGGCCTTGAAGTTCCGAGTTTTGTGGCCCAGCAGACCTCTGGCATTTATTAATAGTGCTGCCTGTGACCCCTTTGGATTCACTGCACTGAATCGACAGGTTTAAGACTTGGTACCATCTCGATTAGACACTTGTCGGCCAGATTCCCCGTCTGTCAGTGTGCCAGCTGATAGGCTGACAGGCACAAGCCTGCAGCCCTGGGGACTGTCTGGTCTGAGCAGCAAGCAGTCCTGTTAGTGGCTGGCTGGCCCCACAGCCAAGCCCTGCAGGCTGGAGGGGAGGATTAGGGGAATGGCCAGATGACTGATAGGAGACAGCGAGTCTGCACAGAGCCTAGAGAGGCTTTCTCTCCAGCTCTGGTTTTGTTTATGCATCATTTAGACCCCAACGATTTCCCAAAATAATTTGACATGGCTAATGGCTTAGGTCTATCTGGTGTTTCTGTCTACAGAGCACAGCTATTTAGTGATCTGATTTGAGTCGTGGAAACATCTGTGGAGATGGGTGACATAATTTCCATTTTACAGATGAAGAACATTGAGGTATAGGTAGGGAAAATAATCTACTCAAGGTCACATAAATGCACAACTGTCAGGCCTGAGACTCAAATCCAGCATTTCTGATTCTAAAGTTGCTGTCTTTCCCCCATGCATGCTGCTTCCTAACAAAGTATACACTGGAGGTAGGGGAGGAGGGCCTGGTGTTTAAAAGGAAGCGGAGAGACAGTGCTAAGCCTGGGGCCAGCATGGAGCGAGCAACCAGACTGAGAAGAATCTGTCTTGCCCCTGGGATTCTTTAGTGCATTGCTCACATGCAGCTCCAAGGGCCTCTGACTGAAGGCCTTTCCTTGGGCAAATAGGTTTCCTCTGAGTAGATAGTTTGGTAGCTAGCCTGGGAAACCCGCTCATTTCAGGAGCCAGCTTCCCGGAGGCTTATTGGAGCAGGGAGCTTCTGGAGACGTCCAAGAATCCCTGGGGGCTGTTTTACCTTGAGTCCTCTAATTCAGCATGAAGTCTGGATCAGCATGAATTCTGGGCCGCCTTGCCCTCTGGTCCTGCCTGAGCTCTGCGACCAAGCCATTTTGCCTATGCCAAGCAAGGGTCAAGAAGGGAGCTTTAGAAATCGCTGGTTCTAATCCTCCATCTTTGACCGGGAATTTGAGGATGAGAGAGGTAACAGAGGCCACTCTTCTTCTCAGATAGTGTGTTCATGAGTGGTGTTGCCAGGGCCCCCAAGCCATGTTCCCATGCCCTCAGTCTTGGCCTTGCCATTATTCAAACCCTATCCAGACTTCTAGCGTTCTGCCTGCATCCCTAGCTCCAGGCAGACTCTTGTCTAGCCTTGACTCGGGCAAGTGTGACAACAAGGTTGGCAGCTCTCCTTGCAGACCCAGCCTGCTGCTGTCTCGTTGGAGGCAAAGGTTCATCTCAGCCGTTGCCAAAATCCCAGCCTGGAACAGCCAGATGTCTTTGACCTATCCTGTTACCGGAGCCAGGGAATGAGATCAGCCTGATGAATACAGAATACAGGAATGGGAAATCCCTCACTCTAGTCCCTCCAGATCCGTTAGTATTTGAGCAGGGCACATGGGTTTTACCATAAACACTAATGAGATTCTTGCAACAGTGAATGTACCCCAGTCCCTACAAGAATCTGTGTGGTCTACCCATATCTCTGCCTTTGCTTTCGGGTGTGGGGTAAGCCCCAGCTGAAGTCAAAAGCACTTGTCCTCTTAAGTAAAAGGGACTGCAGTAATTAGGAATTATTGCATAAAGGTGCAGTAAGCTTAGTTACACCAGTACTTACAAACGAGAAGGAAATTGATTAAATAAAATATGGGACTGTATATTGCAAAACATGCTATACCGCTGACTGTATCCTCTTAATACATGAGATTGTTCCCAAATAGCAACAAAATGTTGGAAAAGGGAAAATGGTTATATTGTTAGGGAATTTTTTTATTTTGGAGAAATGCCCTCTTCTTCAAACACATAATTACTAGTTTAGTTTGTCTAGTCAGAAAAAAATGAGTTGTTTAAAATTATTTAATTATCTTCAGATATTTTTTGAGCATTAGATTATGTTCCCAGCACTGTGCTGGGTTCCAGGGATTCAGAAGCAAATAACAAGTGATATCTACCATCCGGGAGCTCAGTTTAATGGAGTGCTAAGGGGGTGAGTGGTACATTGATACACATTTATAGCGCAGCATCATGGAGGTGGTCATAGATAAATAAGCATGATTTGTATCAGGAATTAGGGAAGACTCTCCTAAGAAGCTGATGGCTGAGCTGGGTTTTGAAGGCTGATGGCAGCAAGAAACAACCTGATATATTTAGGACTGGGACTGTGAGGTGAGAGGAAAAAACAATGTTTGGAATGAAACTGGTAAGTAGGGAGCAGAAGATGACATGATGCATATTTCCAATCAGATATTTCAGCTCCAACACTGAAGAAGTCAGAGGAATTTTACCTTTCAATGATACGCTGTTGAAGTGAGGAGCTAGCATTCATTTTTATATGTACTATTATTATTATCATTATTTACTAATATTACTAGGGACATTGGTATCTCAAAATGAAAAAGCAAAGTTTTTAAAATTTATTTTAAAATTTTCAGACAGTAAAAATTGTACTTTTGTTGTGTATAGTTCTAAGGGTTTTAAAATGCATAGTATCCACCACCACCTTAACCCTTATTCTCTATCTCTATAATTTTACCTTTACCAGAGTATTTCCAGAATAAATAGAATCACACAGTATGTAGATCCAGAGACAGGCAAGTTGTTAACATAGGAAAGAAACGGTCCAATTCATACCTTTTCCAGTTCAGAAGTTAGAATACTTTCACAAAGTGGGAGGGAAAGAAGAATTAGTGTGATACATGAAAAACTGGTATATATTGAAAGCATGCCTTTCTAGTTTGAATCATTGATAAACAGGTTAAGCAAGAAAAGCATGACCTCCCCCCAAATTATTTAAAAAATTTTTTTTTTAAATATCCTTCCTCAAGGCTTCCCTGGCAATCCAGTGGTTAACACTCTGCACTTCTAGTGCAGGGGGCACAGGTTCTATCCCTGGTCAGGGAAATAAGATCCCACGTGCCGCTTGACGTGGCCAAAAAAATAAATAAAATACTCTTCCTTGCCAACAAAAGAAAGAAAAGGTTCAAATGTAGGCTCTTTTGTAGACATTTAGGTGCTTCCATACAGGTTGTCATCATTAGAAACCTATGTGTTGTGGACATTTTGTTAAATCTGTAGCCCTGTCCCCATCAATCCACTCTATTCAGAGTGGTCCAAAAGTATGTTGCAGATAGTTGGGCAGATGCCTTGCTGCAACTCACCGGTGTCCACTAAGGAAATTCCCCGATCCTGTATTTTCACCAAAAAAGAGAATAATGATGACCTGCTAGAGCACCCGTGCCAATGCGTTGTGGTCATAGCTTTCTGGGCCCTGACCAGAGAAAGGAAGTTCCACATTCTAGCTCTAGGTATCACAACAAGGTTGGTCACTGATGTGGAATGAATCTGGGGTGTGTGGAAGAGGCCAAAAAAGCATGCGATTGAGGACTTTTACATGGTATTAGCTTTCAGAGTTACACAGGGTGAGATGGCAAGGATGAGGAGGATAGATTTTGTCCAGGGGTTGAAGGCTTCGGGAAGGAAGAAAGAGAAGTATTGGTGAAGAGCTCTTGGATATTTCTCTTATATTCATTAACTTTTATGTTGTGGGAGAGTTGTTAGTAAATTAAAATTTATGAGAAAAAATCAATTCCAGATGATTTTTGTGGTTTTTAAAAAATACTAGATTTTTGTGGTTTATAGAAAAGATACTCGCAGGAATCTATTGTCGTGGTAAAACTTTCACATGAATGAAAGATGGATGAAAGATGACAAATAAAAGCTTCTCATTCTCCTTCTCTTCCTATTAGTGTTTCCCAGCAAATAATTTTCTTGCATATTCTTATAGAAATTTTCTGGACATATACAGATATATACATTTCCTGTTAAATCAAATGGGATCATACTATATAATACCATGACTTATTATATTTTTTTGCTACTTAGTATCTTAATGTACATTGGACACCCTTCTATGTTAATGATAGAACATGTAGCTTAATCTTCTGTTTTTAAACAGCTGCATGATATTCCTCAGTATGGATGCACCACAATTTATTCCAACCAGCCTCCTGTGGAAGAAGATTTAGATTATTTCGGATTTCTTTCTCTTACAAATAATGCTGCAGTGAGTGTCCTAGTACATATATCTCCCATCTACTCTTTTCCATTATGCTGCCAAGTGTCAGCATGAAGGAAAACAGTTCCTCAAGTTCAGCTTACATTATGTTCAAATGCTCTTGTCTTTTGTATCCAGGTTGCTTCTCTCTTAGGATCCAGCCACCATTTGAAATTAATCTTTTAATAAGTTCAACTTCTTTCTAGCCTCTCATCTTTGGAGAAAGACCTCATATAGCCACATAGGTTTCCCTTGAAGACCTCATGTTTTCTTCATTATTAGTCTGGGTCTTTTTAAAATGTAAATGTTCACAATTGTTTCCGGTATTTTAAATTTATAGAATCTAAAACAGGGGACTGTGTTTATCTGATGATCTCTCTGGTCCCTCCTCTCTGAATAGTGGATCCTAAGTGGCCTTTGAACTTGGTCGGGCAATGGAATTTAGATTTAAGAAGGAATAAAAGAGAAATAATTTTCACTTTTCTAGCAAGTGTGTTATGGAGCTTCCACTTCTCATCAGCTGGGGGAGGAGGCGAGTGAGGCTGGGAAGTCTGCCACAATATTTGGCATGGCTGGGCTTCCAGATTGTATCTATTTTTGTAGCTGCACAAGTTGGGAGGAGATTAGAAGGATAGTCAAATTTCCTGCTTCAGGTTGTAAATTGATCAAGAGGTAGAAGGAGCACTAGATTGGGAGTCAGAGGACCTGGTCATGGTCCCAGATTTACCAGATATTAGACATAGATCCTCGGAAGTGTCCCGTCCCTTGTCCAAACCCTGTTTCCCATGCTCTGAACAAAGGAGGTTGGGCTAATTGGCTCCAATATCCCTAAATCTCTAAAATTTTATTGTTCTGAAGTTCTAAGAATGTTTATCCATTTTAAGAAACTTTAAGAACTGTGAGAATGTTTACTCATTTATCAAAAAGATTAATTAGGAATATCTGTTAATAAATAAATGCAGAGGTGAACTGGGAGTCAAATCTTTATCCTTGTGTCCTCTGTTTCAAAGCTTTGATTCTCGCAGTAAAGATTGGGCTAAGGTGATGTGCACACTTAGGGAAGAAGGTTCTGGAGCCACGTAGAAGCATCCAGATGAAACTGTCCAGATGCCTCAGAAGCAGAGAAGTCTGCCTGGGCCCCAGAGAGAAGCTGTGAGGTGGGTGGGTCTATGCCAAGCTGTACAGGCGAGTGGTCGGTCTACCTCTTTGAGGGTCCCTCTCGGAGCAGAGAATTGGAGAGGGCCACTGCAAGCACATGTACATGCTGTATTCCTGGTGGGTCTCCTCAGCTACATATGTCTGAGGGCACCTGTAGGCCTGGCCCTTCCTAAGTGTACCCACCCAGGTCTCTCCAGAGGCTGCAGTCATAGGGCCCCTTGATTCCTCCAGCATCCTTTCCACTCAAGGCCTCCCCTGTGCACTAAATAATAAGCATGCTTTCTTCAGAGATTGTTCTAAGAAGAACCTTATACTTCTCCAGGATTCTTTGACCTCAGGAAATTTCCAGGCCTGCCCTACATAGAAAATTTCACCTTTTTTTTCATTTGTTTGTTTGATCTATAAGGCTACTCATACCATCACTTTTAACAACAGTTTAAAAAAATTTACTATCTAAGCAAGAAGATGATTTCTATTGAAATAAAATCTTTTTTAAGGAAAAAATGATATGGAAAAATAGGACCAAATTCCAATCAACAAAAAGTGTAAATAATAGTAATCTTAATAATCTCAATCTTATAATTCTAAAAAATTATAATTACAAGCAATTTATTGAGTACTTCTATAACATAAGCTCCATAGGATTAAGGGCCTTGACTGTCTTCTTATATATGGCATCTCCAGCTTTCTACCAGTATCTGATGTATAGTGGTGGCTGTGATCCAGTTGTTATAATTACTGTCCCTATTTTGCAGATAAGGTAATTGAGGCTTAAGGGTTAAAGAAATGGCCTTGCTTAAGATTACAGAGTTAGTAAGCATCAGAACTGCATACTCCAAAATGGTCAACATTGTGCTAAGTGGAATAAGTCAGAGAAAACAAATACTACATAATTTCACTTATATGTGGAATCTAAAAACAAACAAACTTATAGAAACAGAATAGAATGGTGGTTGGCTGGAAGGCAGAGGAAAACAGGAGAGGTCAGTCAAAGGGTACAGACTTCCATTTATAAGATGAATAAGTTCTGGAAATCTAATATTCAGCAGGGTGAAGATAGTTAACAATACTATGTTATACATGTAAATGCTCTCACTACACATATAAAAATTGTATTATGTGAGGTGAAGGATGTGTTAACTATCCTTATTATGGTCATCATTTCTCAATATATATGTGAGTCCAATCATCACATTCAGCACCTTAAACCTATATAATACTATATGTCAATTATATCTCAATAAAGCTGGAGAAAACTAGTGAAAGATATCAAGTACTATAAAAATAATTTAAAAATTTTATCCTAATTTCAGCAGAAAAATAAAAGTTGAATTGACAAGAAAAAGAAGGCTTCTGTTACTACCACATGTCCTTTCTTGTTTCTAGGTCATTTTAAATTACTCAAGG
This sequence comes from Moschus berezovskii, assembly GCF_049115385.1. Taxonomy (NCBI): domain Eukaryota; kingdom Metazoa; phylum Chordata; class Mammalia; order Artiodactyla; family Moschidae; genus Moschus; species Moschus berezovskii. The sequence goes on along the minus strand of NC_142466.1, from coordinate 71,864,739 downwards.
TGAAAGGTCATATTTTGCTTTCTTATATCTGTGGTGAGTGATGGCTTATTGATTTCACTGAGTAATCATCTTTTGTAAGTTTCCACCCTTGTAAAATTCCACTGGTTAAAACAAGCCTTTTCTTTAGAAATCAGCAGCATCCCACATATGACCACTGTAGGGTATGTGAAATTGGAAAATAAGGAAGTAAAATTTACTGCTTTCTTCAGAATTATTGTTACAATTTCCAAGAGAAAACGCCATTTGCCTAGGAGAGTTTTAGGATTACTAACTTTATTGTGAAAATCCTATGAATTTTAGAAGTTAGAAATGTCTCTCAGAGCTGGTGTATGTTTTGGAGAGAGACTTATTAGAAATCTCCTTCTCTGTCTCATTCCTAAAATGCTAATTTGATGTGCGCACTTACCCAGAAGATGACTGATTTGTTCGCTGCCTGATTGATATTTGGCATCACCCCCACACTGCTGCTCCTCACTGAAAATGCAGGAACAATAATCAAATGTTAAGTTTCTCAAGAACCTTCTTTCCAAAGAAAATCAAACCACTTGCCCTTTGTTATCTTAATTATCTCCAGAGCACCTTGAAAAGAACTCGTTTTTACCTTTATTATGAGAGAGGGAAGAGAACCAGACTGAAGCTAGAAGACCTGATATGAGTCCTGCTCTCCTACTGTAAGGATTCATAAAAATCACTTTATTGCACCTTTCCAATCTAGTGGGATTATCTGCTTTGTAGGACTGTTGTGATAGTTGAATGACATGGCATATGTAACTAGAAAAATGAAATATATTCTACAAGTTTAGCATGTTGCAACATGTTAACAAGTTTCACATGTTATAAAGACCATGGTCTCTGGAGCCAGCCACCCTGCAAGTATATCCCTAAGTTCTGTCACTTACTGTGTGACCTTCAGCAATTTCCCTAACCTCTCTGTGCTCCAACTTTCGCGTCTAGGATAAAGACATAACAGAAATACATTTGCCTCATAGAGTTGTTGTGATAAGTAAATGAGAATGCACAAAAAGTTGCAATGGCAATGCTTAGCCCATAGTCAGTGCTCAGTAGAAAGGGTTATGATCAACATTGGGTTTTTCTGTGAGAAATAAGTGATATGGTCTACATAAAAATATGTATAAACTATAAAACACTGCACAAACATTCATTCAGTTAAGTCAGTGAGCTGATGAGGATATAAAGAAGCTCAGACAAAGGCCCCTACCGTCCAGTAGTGCTGATTACATCCGGAGTTGGAAGTGAGAGAGCAAGGTGCCTCCTGGGACAGTGAATGAGAGGATGACAGAATTCAGCTTCCTGGGGAAATACTCTAGTCTGGTCAAGCAACCTTCCTTCTGGCTACAGTAAATCTCTATTGTTTGTGATGCACGTTCACCAACTGTCTTGGTATTACTCCTTTCCTTAGCTCTGTAATATGACAGGGTGAGTGGAAATATTTTGCAAGCAAGGGTACAGAGGTTTGAAGGCGAAGCAGCTTTCATGAGGGCTCTCTGATTATAAGTGACGGAGCCTGGACTCCCTCTTCCTTCTCCTTCCCAAGCTGTGCCCAGTGGCCATCTGTGTCCCAAGCCAGATCTTGTCAGTGTTCTAAGATATTGTTTTCTCTTGTTCTCTGCTGTGCAGCAGTGACTATTAGATCCAGAAGGTCTGCTCAAGGAAAGCTGTGTGGATGGTGGAAGAAAAGGGAGCTGGCAGAAAGGAGGAGAGGATCGGAATCCTAATCCTCTGAGAGGTGCCCAGGTGGGAATGATGCTTCACAGAGAGGTCAGAGATCTCCAAACATCATGCCCTTCACCTCTGCAACCCTCTGTTTCCACATCAGTGAAATGGGCTAATAAAGATCTCCCTACTACTCCAGTCTATTGTAAGCATTAAACGAGATAAACTATAAAAGGAGCCTCATACTTGGGGTCCCTAAAATGATTGAATCCTTCTACCTTTTCATCTTTGATGGTATTCAGGAACCCCTGGGAACTTCCCCCCTATCCCCACAGTGACCGCATGGGCTCCATCTGCTGAGGGGATGAGAGTGGAAAAGAGCATCTACCTGGTCTCCCTGATCCCATGACACACCCACCTGAGTTCATGTCTGGAATTTGGTGAAGAAAGAGGAACTGGACTCTATAATTTTTTCTTGACCTCTAGTTCCTTCTTGTTCTCTGTTCCTTTCAGCCAGGGTCACAACCTAGAGTCATCTGGACCAGCCACACTTACATCTACTTTCTGCACACTCAGGTTATATCCTTCCATGTATCTGGGAGCTCAGGAGATGCAGGTGGCTTCTAAGAAAACCTTTCAGACACTAAGGTGAAGAAATCCTTTTGTATCATCTTGAAAGAGTGGCTCCTTGAATTGCTCCAATGATAAAGAGACTTGTGCACATTTTAGTACCATTATTTTTATATACATTTCTTTGTTTAAGAATAGCACTAAGACACTGTTGAGGAAAGATATCAGGCAAACACCTTTCCTCTACAGGAATTTGGATTTACTGAGATGAGTTTTTATGCTAAGTTCCAGCTCCACCCAGAGCCTCTTCAGGAGGAAACAGGTAGGCCTGACCCCCATTTCTCTCTGCTGCGATCCTGGGCATTTCCTCCTGCATCAGCGGCCAAGTAACCCAGCTACTCCAGCCATAGCTGATTGGATCGGGGATGAGCACTTGATTTGTAGACAGGCAGCCAATCTTTAGGCTGTCCGGTGAAAAAAGAGGGAGGACTGTAAAGAACTAGAACAATCAGATTTTCTCTCTTGGGGAATTTAATGAAAGATATTAGCATAGTAGCCATTGGTATTTGGAGCCAAGGCAAAAAGACACATGAAGAAAAATTGGAGGCAGAGACAGAAGTCGGTTAACTGGGAAGGCTTGGACTAAGGATCCTCCATTCCACTGGTGACCGTGTTGGTCCTGCTCTGGATCCTGAGCAACTAACTGTCCATTTCTGAACAATTCTCATTGCATCTCTATAATGGAGTTGCTCTTCTGTTTGGGAATCTGGCTGGGAGGTTTTTCCTCCATTACCTTTGGACTTGGTCAAGGGTGATAAGCTTGGTTTCTTTGCTTCTACACTTATCCTTTCAATAAATAGTTCATCCTTTAAGGTGACCTGAGTGAATTTTATTCTTTGGACCAACGATGTCAAACTGTCAAATGCCAGTGAGCTCCCTTTTGATTTCTGGAGGGGACAAGGCAGCAGAGAAGCTGAGCTGTGCTATCTTGTGCACACTGTCAACTGACACCCTTCAGCACAGCCTTCCCTGAGCACCCAGTTGAAAATAGTAACCTGTCCTCACCCCCAGCTAGTCACACTGTCAGGACCCCTTGTATTTTCTTCACTGAACTTACCATCAGCTAATATGATCTTCGTATTAACTTCCTGTTGCTACCATAACAAATTACTACAAACTTAATGGTTTAAAACAACATACAGGTCTTCCACAACTTCCAGTGAGGTTATGTCCAGATAAATCCATCATTAAGTTGAAAATACCCTAAGTCCCTTGGACTGCAAGGAGATCCAACCAGTCCATTCTAAAGGAGGTCAATCCTGGGTGTTCATTGGAAGGACTGATGCTAAAGCTGAAACTCCAATACTTTGGCCACCTCATGCAACGAGTTGACTCACTAGAAAAGACTCTGATGGTGGGAGGGATTGGGGGCGGGAGGAGACGGGGACGACAGAGAATGAGATGGCTGGATGGCATCACCGACTCAATGGACATGAGTTTGAGTGAACTCCGGGAGTTGGTGATGGACAGGGAGGCCTGGTGTGCTATGATTCATGGGGTCGCAAAGAGTCGGACACGACTGAGCGACTGAACTGAACTGAACCCTAAGTCAAAAGGCATTTAATACAGCTAACCTACAGAACATCAATGCTTAACCTAGCTTACCTTAAACATGCTCAGAACACTTGGGAAAAATCAGCTAACACAAAGCCTATTGTATATTTTTTTAAAAAACTGTCCAGGATCTTATGGAATTTATGAAATACTCTACTGAAAGTGGAAAGCAGAATTGTTGTCTGGGTACAGGATGGTTGTAAGTGGTGTTCAGTTGTTTACCCTCGCGATCGCGTGGCTGGCTGGAAGGTGAGTCTGCCACTGCCCAGAATCATGAGACAGAATCATACCCCATATCGCTAGCCTGAGAAAAGATCAAAATTCAAGATGCAAAGTACAGTTTCTACTGAACTCATATCACTTTTGTGCCATCATAAAATAAAAAAAAAATTGTAAGTAGAACTATTGTAAGTTGGGGGCTATGAGTATATTTGTTTTCTTATAGTTTTGGAGGTCAGAAGTCTTAAATGAATCTGTGGAATGTTGGCAGGGCTGATTCATTGTAGAGGCTCTGGCAAAGAATCCATTCCTTGCCTTTTCCAGAGGCTGCTTGCATCCTTGGTCTGATTCTCTGCATCTCATAGCCTTTTCTCTCCCTGCTTCTACCGTCACATCACTGTCTCCTGTCTGTCATTCCCAAACCCCTCTTTTGCCATATAAGGTAATGGTCACAGGTTCCAGGGGTTAAGATGTGGATTTCCTTATTGTCCACTATCCAGTTTACCACAGTCTTGTTCATATATTTACTTGTCTGTGTTTTTAACTCTCCTTTCCATCCTCAGTAATAGACCTTCCATGGGAGCAAGAACTTCATCTGCCTTGTTTACCACTGTGTTCCCAGGGCCTGGGATAGGGCCTAGTGCAGAGTACATGGTGAGAAATATTTTTGGAATGAATACATAAATGAATTAATAGAATGACAAAATCTCTAGTATTCCAAAGGCTCCTTTGGTCCGGAATCATATTCTCTTTTGGATCTTCTAAACCAACGTTTCTTAAGCCAAACTGTTGTATGGGATTCTGTTTCTGCAAGATGTTTTGTAGGAAAAAAGTAAAAATGCTGTGGTCAAATAAGTTTGGGAAATACACTCGCTGTATCTTAGAGACATTCAGTGCACATTAGCATTAAATTCTCTGGGAAGTCCCTCGATAAAGAAACTTCATTAATTGATTACACAACCCAACAATTCTGAAACTTATTTGACTAGAGTTCTTCTTTTCTTTTCTATATCCTTTATTAATAATATCATTTCACAAAATTAATGTTCAGGAGCCCGTGTTGGGAAATGCTGCTCTCATTGTTGGATTGTACCTTTTTTTTTTTTTTCTTTTTTCCCTGAGTTTGTTGAAACCTTTTTTCCTCTCTCCTCCCCTTTTAAATTGTTCTCTTTCACCTTATTTGGTCTCAGCATTCCTGAGTTCTTACAAGTCCATCCTCCCATCTACCTTCCTGTGCTTCCTTACAGGTCCTTCTTGGAGAACATGCTATACCTCCTGGGCTCAGGCCTATGGACACTGTTTTTAAGTGTCCCCCCTCACCATGTATTTGTATTCAGCTTTGGTTATGTGACCCTAGTTCTGTCTCATGGACATTTTCTTTCAAGTCCAAGTTTTCCAAAGATAAAAGGAAGGTTTATTCCATGATTTTAGCTATTGCTCAAGTAAGGGGTAAGAATGTTGTCAACCCATTGACAACTTACCTATCAAATGTCCTCACCTGAGCTCTGGAGGAGTTCCATTTTGGGGTTGGAGTTTTATCTTCTGGAAGATTAATCCTGGAGGCATGGACACTCAACCTGGTCTTCTAGTTGTGTGGGAGCATGATCTGGACACCACCACCTCAGTGGAGTCCCAGAAACTATTGCTTGGATAGACATTTGTTTTGTTGGAACCCCGGGTCTGTTGAAATGTTTGTTCTCCCCAAATTAAATGACAAGCTTTGACTAATTTTCTGTTCTTGGCACATCTCCAGGATCCAACCAGTATTGAGGTCCCACAGTAAACACGTTTTAGTGTAATCATATCTTTCTGTTATTTCATTCTTCATAGTGCTTTCACCTTCATTATATCTTATCAAGTTCTCTCAACAACACTATGAGGCAGTTACTATACCCATTTTACAGATGAGGAAACAAAAATGCACGTTCCCCTGGTCAGTGAACCGTGATATTCAAGACTCAGCTTCAGAACTTTGCTCTTTTATAGCTACCTTCATATAAAAAAAAATGCGCAAATATTTGTAAATGTTTAAAGTTCATTTTATATACACTATAAATAAAATAGAATATTTTATACACTTGCAAGGATCTTATTTAATCCTTGCAAGGATCCTTGCAAGTGTTCTGTAGAATAGGCCGAGCAAGTATTTTAATCCTCGTTTTATGAGTGACAGAAACTCAGGTTCAGGCTTCTCAAGTGGCACTAGCGGTAAAAATCTCGCCTGCCAATGCAGGAGACATAAGAGACAAGGGTTCGATCCCTGGGTTGGAAAGTTCCCATGGAGGAGGTCATGGCAACCCACCACAGTATTCTTGCCTGGAGAACCCCATGGACAGAGGAGAGGAGCCTGGCAGACTACAGTCCTCAGGGTCGCAAAGAGTCTGACACGACTTAAGCGATTTAGCAAGCAGGGATTAGATATAAAAACAGCTTCCAAATCCATGCATGAAACACTTTCAGGCACCCCAGACTCTCTCATATCCCAGAGTCCTTGGAAGCCTCATACTGAGAGTAAAGATACAAAATATGTGGAAAATTGAATCTAACCGACAAGCTAAGGGTAACAACTGACTGAGAAATTTAAGATATAAGATTTAAACGGTAGAGACCTTCATTTTGTTCCCTGAGGGCACCAGCTTTTAGAGATGGACAGTGTATAGAAACACCTGCAGTGTATTCCAAGGGCAGAGTCAGTGAGTAAAGGAGATTTTATCCCTTATCTCGGTTCCCTATTCACTGTCTATCCTCATTGTCAGGAAGCTTCTTTTTTATTTGTAAATGAATTCCCTCTTGCTGCAATTTGAATCCTTCTCCTCTTGTTCTGCCCCAGGGGAGAGGAACCTGGTTTGTCTCAAGCCTTTCCTTTCTGTTTCACTCTGGCTAGAACGAAGTTGTCTGGGTTTTAGTTCCCCTATTGCCTCTGCATCCTCGCCTTGAATAGTTCAGTAAAGGAAGCCCTCACCCTTCAGCTTTTGAGAATTGAAGTAATTAATATGAAAGCCACCTTTACAAAAAAAAAAAAGTTATTTACTACCACCCCGTGTCAGGTTGGAAGAATTCCAGTTAGTGCCAGGGTATAGGTTCAAGGTGACATCAGGACACGGAGCAGGGCTGGAGGTCTTTTGCCTCCCAAAGCTGGATTCTGACAAGGTCTCGAACAAGGCCACATGGTCATGCCTCTGTTAGCATGTAAGCTACGGTTGAACCTGGCCAAGCGTTCCTGTCTTGGGCCCTGGAAGGGCTCGTCCCCTCTGCCTCGTGAGGTTTTGTTCCTGAAGGGAGGTCACCTGGCAACTCCTGACTTGGAATTTTCTCCCCTCCTCGCATAGAATAATTTATGGCAAGCCCCAAAATAAGCTCCTTAAAATATCCAAACGTTGTTATTGTTAGGTTTTTTTCTTTCTTTCCCTCTAAGCGTTTTACATCCAGGCCTCCATCAGGCAAATTTCGGATAAAAGGTGATTAGTGTTTTGGCAGAATTTTCATGAGGCTTTCTCTTGTATTCCCGCCAAAGAGCTTGCCAGGCCCAGATTTGATTAAAATGGCAGTGGGCTCTGCTACTTGAATGTAATTAGAACCATTCATTAAAGCTTTTGCTGACAGTTTGGCAACCTGTGCATTTTTTCAAAGTATGGCCAGCAGCCCATGGAAACAGCTCAGGGGAGGAGCAAGGGCCCAACAAACAGCACAGGCCAAGCTCTAGGGACGGGACATCCTCCACGGCCAGGAGCTTTCTGCATGGCCAGGCTGGCATTCACAGCGACCGAGAGCTCGTTTAATTGGATTAAGGGGGATGGGAGGGCTGCCTTCTTAAGGAAGCCGAAGCTAAGCAGAAGATTTTGCGGTGCATTTCATAGAGAATTCAGTGTGCTTAAGTTCTAATAACACGCACCCTTGAACAAACCCATCGCCCAAGCACATAGCTGCCCCAGGCAATCAACCACTTTTTAACAAGGCGAATGTCCTATTCTTTCTACCTCTGGTGCTTCATACAAGGTCTGACACTTACTAGACACTCCATAAATGTTAGTGAGTAAAGAACAGAGGAGAATTTTTAAAAGAAAATTATTTATTTTGACATCAGTTTTCAGAGGTGGGGGTCTCCCTGCCTCCATTTTGCTTTCTCCAATCCATTTGCCACAGTGATCTTTCTAAAAGGCCAATCTGGCCATCAGTGCGCTTAACTATTTCAATGGCTCTCATTATCTTTAGCATGGTATATGGGGATCGTACGTGGCCCTTGGTTACCTCCCTGGCTTTAGCTGTCATCACCTCCCCTGTCTTCTTTGCTTTCTACAAATTCCAAGCAGTTCCTGACCTAGTCTATTAAACTTTCACTTTTGCATGAGCTGCTGCTTCTTCCTGAATGCTCTTATGCTGCTGTATCTCCATCTGATCCACTTCTGCATATCTGGAGTTCTTTGCCCGAATGCCATTCCCTCCATGTAATCTTCCTTGTGCAACTCAAAAGTATTCCAGAACAGTTTTTCTGGTCCCTGTCTTTGTGACCAGCATAGTTTACTGAAATAGTCTTGTGTATATGTGTCTCAGTCCCACATGTGTCTCAGTCCCACTAAGATAGGGACTAGGCCTTTATTCACCTCTGAATCCTCAGAGCCTGGCTCAGGACTTCAGTATGATCAATGCTCAATAAGAGTGGTTAAATATAGTGAATCTGACTTGATTTCTAGGTCTCAACCATTGTGCAAAATGATTGTGCTCGCAGATGGTTGGTTCTACCCTTAGCAGGTGGTATCTTTAAGACAGTCCACAGAATAGTCAGGGAGGTGTGTGCTTGGCTCCACAAAGACGCCTCATGCCAGGGAATCACTGCCCAGTGGGATGATTCAGTTCACTGTGCAGATCCTCTAGCACCCATTCCCTGCCTCGTCACTGCACTGACATTGACTCTTGTGCTTGGGGGCTCCACCCTTGGCATTGTCCATCCTGACTCCAGAAAATGCCTTTGGTTTTACTTTGCTACTCTGATCTGACCTCTTAGAATGCTGTATGTCCATTTCAGTCACACTATATCACACCTTGCCATCCCATTTCTCAAGTTGCATAATCAAGTAAGAGAGGTTAAGTGAAAGCACTGAGAAAGTCAATGATACAGTCAAATCATCAGATACTATGTGATATATTACGTGTACCATGGCCACAAGGAGAAAGGAGGAGGTGGTGCCCAGTCATTCTTAGATGGAAAGAACAAGCAATCTGAAAGATTTTAAAGTGTGATTCATGATTGAATTGCGGTGAAGTGAAAGTTTGAAGTCACCTGACTTTGGCAGTAATCTTAATTATCTTTTGTACCCTGGTGCTATGCCTGTTGGCAGCAGTTGGGTCCCTTGACCTGTTTTGAAAGCATAATCTTGTCCAATTTCAATGGAAAGATGATATTGTTATTGGGACAATGTGACATGCAGTACTCAGAAATTGTCATATCAGCACAACAGATTTATTGTTCTTGTGAAAAGCAAAGTATATATATCTATCTATCTATCTAGATAGATAGATATCTGTATATTTGTGAAAGTGTTAGTTGTTCAGTCATTTCTGACTCTTTGTGACCCTATGTACTGTAGCCCACCAGGCTCCTTTGTCCATGGGATTCTCCAGGCAAGAATACTGGAGTGTGTAGCCATTTCCTTGTCCAGGAGATCGTCCCAGCCCAGGGATCAAACCTAGGTCTCCCACCTTGCAAGGAGATTCTTTACCGTCTGAGCCACCAGGGAAGCCACCCCCACCTCATCTATATATATATATATATATATATGTGTGTGTGTGTGTGTGTGTGTGTATTTGTATGTATATATATATCTATTGAATTATATAAGTAGATAAGTTACATAAATATATAAATTATAGAGATAGATACTTGTTTAGCTAGATATATGTCTAAATAGATATTAAAGAGATATTTTAAAAACTTGGGAAAAAATGTAGAATGGAGGAGTCATATGAAGGGGACACTTTCACTTATTTTTATACTTCATTGAGAGAATTCAAAATGATATTTTTACTTTTTACCATTATTCTACATTTGTTTAGCAATTTTACTTCCAGTATTATATCCTGAGATGATAACTGAACCATGTATGTGAATTGCGTACGTGTATAATAGTGTTCATTGCAACGGCATCTGTGTACATAATAACAAACATTGGAGATAATATAAACATTCAACAATGGGCACTAATCAAATAAACCATGATATTTCCTTAGAACGAAGTTCATGGAGCCATTAAAAATAATCCTGTAGAAAAATATTTATTGACATGTGAAGTCATTCACAATTTATTGCTGAGTGATATACATTATGATATAATTTTTATTTACAAAATGCACATGCATATAGAGAGACAAAGTCTGGAAGGACTACAACAAAGTCTGGAAGGGCTACAACAAATATTATCTGTAACTTATCTTTTGGAGATAAGTTGAAAAGTGCCTTAATTTTCTTTTTGTTGTATGTATTTTCCAATCTTCCTACAATGAAAAGAAATCACATTTATAATAATTTTAAAAGTTATAAATCAGAATTGTGCCGCCTGGAGTTCAGCACAAACATGGGCCTCCAACTGGGGCTTTGCCATTGCCAAGGAAAGCGGAGAAACCAACTGTTTGGTTTCACACATGATGTTGGCGCAACTGCAGCCAAGGGCAGCATTTGTGTATGAGTGTGACCATTGAGACCAGTGCCCGGGAACTTGATCATCACTCACGCCCACGTCCTTTCCATACTGTTCCCAGTCTGGTTAAGATGCTGCTCAGAAGATGCATATTTCACTAAGGAGAGAAAAGTCTGAATCAAATTGTTTTTTTTTCCTCTCTAGCTGCACCACGTATTTGCACCAATATTTATCCCATCTGTTCTGAGAGTCTGCTCCCCTCTACTTACCAAAACTTTCATCAGCTCCCCATCATTTATGAAGTCTTTGGCCTGGCACGTAAGGTCTTATGAGGTCTGCCCCCAGCCTTCTTTCCCAGCTGTCTCTCCCTCCCATTCCCTTTAGGTAACTTCTGCTCGAACCAGTCGGGACCGCTCACCATTTTCTAAGGGCTCAGAATCCTTTCAGCTGCCACCATCAGAAACCCGACCTGACTTCTAGAGGAAGAAAATGTGTTCTCTCACGTAACAGGCATTCCAGAGATTGGGCAGGCTACAGGGATGACTGATTTAGCAGTTCAGCAATGCGATCAAGGACCCAACCCCTCTACTTTGCCATTCTTGATAATGGATTCAACCTCAGACCAGAAGCAATTGGCTCCAGCAGCTCCTAGTATCATACCCACAAATGGTGGCATCTTGAAGAGAGAAGAACGCCATCTTTCCTGTGGTTTTTCCCTTGGGCTAGAAAACTCCCCCTCATCTCTCATTGGCCAGAAACAGAATGCATGCTGTTCTCAGACTAATTGCTGACAATCATGAGTGGCTACTCTTCAACCAGTCAGGGCCATCTTAGAGCTAGGAGAGGAGTCAGTCTTCCTGACACATGGAGCTGTGTGTTAGAAAGGTGAATGTCTGAAAGAAATCTGAGGTTCATTGAGGAAGAAGGGGAATGCTGGATGGCCACTCCAGCAAACTGACGTATTCTTTTCTGTCTCACGTACTTGTTCACACTGGTTCCCCTGACTGGATTGCCCTTCTTGCTAATTCTTCTTGTTCAGATTTTAGCATTTTGTCCATCTTTCACAGCTTGACTCAGTCTACATCTCCCACGAAGACTCTAGTCTAGACTCTAGTCTCCCACTCTGTAATGTCTTTTCCTTTGGAATTAAAACTGCAGTATGTTTTATTTATTTATTTTGACTAATCGCCTTTAACATAGTCTGCTATATACCATGGTTATATGTGAGTGTCTCTGTTTTTTAAACATACTACGCATTACAAGATGAATCAATGCATTTGTTAGACAAATTATTACTCAAGGTCAGTGTGACCAACATGTAGTTCCCTATGCAAGGCATGGTATATGTGCTCTATTCTTTCCCATGTGTCCGGAAGATAGAATTGATTGTAGCATTATTTTTAATTAAGCCTGCACTCAGCCTCAGAACCATTCTCAGCATGGTGCTCCAGGAAGCTATTGTTAAATGATTAGGGCTAATGCTGCAAACAAAACCTATTTGCCATTTTTGGCCTAATATATATAAGATACTGGGCAGTCTTCAGGGGCAAAGGTGAGAGTCAGGTGGAATAGAAACAGAGATGAGCAATGCATGGTTCCCTAGATCCAGGAACCTAGAGCTGAGGGAAGAAGCATACACAAACTCTTCAAAAGCGAGGCTTGAAGTGGAGAGTGGTGTTGAGAAGTCCTCACAGTGATCTTTGCGAATGTGGGATGTTAGGGAAGACTTCTTGGAGGAGGGATCTCTCCAGTTATTCTGTGTTCAGTACACACACTGAACCAACCCCCTGGTCTGAATATTTAGTTTATTCCTTTAAAGAATTTTTTTTTATCTTGACCTTTTAATTTTACTGCACTCTTGTCATAGCCCTGAGATAGAGGTGAAACAAGTACTTGTTCAATGTGATTAGAATGAATAGCCAAGTAGTCAAATTTTCATATATTTTTAATTATTCACATAGGATAAATTCCTAGAAATAGAATGGCTAAGACAAAGAATATGTACATCTTGCTGCTGCTAAGTCACTTTAGTCGTGTACGACTGTGTGACCCCATAGACGGCAGCCTACCAGGCTTCCCCGTCCCTGGGATTCTCCAGGCAAGAACACTGGAGTGGGTTGCCATTTCCTTCTCCAATGTACATCTTAGGGGTGTATATATATATATATATATATAGTTAGGGATATACATGTATATTCATTCTTTTTGGAGTCTCATTTACGTAAATCTATCACATATTTACAAATATATCATAGCTTATTCAATTAATCATTGGGTAAAATAAATCATATTGCAATAAGTAGCCTTGTACCTATATTTTTTTCTGTTTTTTTTCTAATGTGTCTTTGAGTTAGCATCCTAGAATTGGAATGTTTATGTCAAAGGATAAACACATATATGATTTTTATAAATATTAACAAATTCCCTTCAATGGAGATGATATCATTTTACATTCCTGCCAGCGATGTATGACAGTGTCTGTTTTCTAAATCTTATCAATAGGCAAACTTTTAGAATGGTATTTCATGTCCTTTTCATTTGTGAACTTTATTTTAAGCTCTATTAAGCATCTTTCATATGATTAGGAGCCATTAGCATTTTTTCAGTGCCAGTCTTGCTTATTTTTCTATAGATCATTTCTGTTTTTATTTCTGTTATAGTTTTTTATATATGAGGAATATTAACCTGTTATAAGTTCATGTTTTTTCACCTTGTCATTTGTCTCTTACTATATTTTGATGTATTTTTGCAGTGTAAACTTCATTTTAAAAACTTTTATGAAGACAAGCATATCAGTCATTTTCTATGGCCTCTAGATTTTGAACACAGGTTGAAATTTTTTCCCATTCCTGTTTTAGAATTGATCCATGCCTTCTTCTATGGTTGTCTCTTTTTTCTTCCCTTTCTTTCTTTCTCTCCTCTCTCTTTCTCAGTCTCCCACACACACCCCCACCCTTCCCTCCCTCCCTCTCTTTCCTTCTTTCTCCATTTACAATTCTGATTCAATTAGAGTTTATTCTGGTATATAATGTGAGGAAGGAACCAAATTTTTACCTTTTCCCTCTGGCTATCCATTATCCCAGGTAATCTTTTCTCTATGATTTGCTTTATCACACAATACATTTTCTTTTAAACTGGGCCTATTTCTAGATTTTCTATTATCTTCTATTGGCCTATTTATATACCAATACCACAGTTTAATTATAGAACCTTTTAAATATGTCTAATACTTGATAGGGCTATACCCAATCCCCAATTGCTCTTATTTTACAGAGATTTCCTAGTTACTTTTGCCTGCTTATTTTTGAAGTGAACTAGGTAATCAACTTGTCAAGGTTCGAGGGAAAAAAAAAAACACCTGATGATATTTTTATTGGGATCATGCTAAATTTGAAGAGAACAGGCCAGTTATTTTGTAAAATGAGTGTCAATTTGATTGATATTCAATTTATTCGTAATTAGATTTAGGGAAAGCTATTGATTTTCATATGTTGGCTTTTATAATGTGCTACACTACATTCTTCTATTGTATGTCTTCTATTCTTCTATTGTTTTTCTGATATCTCTTGGATTTTCCAGGTAGAGAACCAGACCAGCTGCATATACCTAGAGGTTGTTTTATCGCTCCCTTTCCAATTCTCATACCTCTGTTGTCAGAAGTCCAGGGGGGCGTTTGGACCTTGCCCTGTGAATAATGCTTTAATCTTTTCTGATTACCTTCTACTGTAGATTCACAACTTGGGAAGGACTAACATTTTCATGAGGAATTCGTTTTTCCCAAAGTGTATCAAGTCCCCAAGTAAAACAGAGTTCAGTGAGGGAAGAAGAGAGTTGTTTGCTGTAGCATACAGAGATGCGTTCATTGTCTGTAAACATTTAGTAAGAATTCATTATGTGTCACAGGTTCTGCAGGGTGATAAGACTTTATAAAGGTTGATTATCAGATGGGAAAAAAATTCATTTAGGCTCTATTTTATATCACAGGTGAATTATTCCAATTATAATAGATGGTCAAATACAAAAGAAATGCCAAATATAAACATAAAAACAAAAATCATAAAACTTTCAGAACAACTTCCAGGGTAAAGCAAGGAAGGTTACACATGGTTAAAGAAGTCACAAAGAACAAAGACTGGCAGATTGACTACATAAAAATTAAAACACTTTGGCATAGCCAAAATTAAAATGCAAGCCATCACAAAGGATAAAATGTTAACATTTACTTGGAAGATACACATAAATTGAAACAAACAAAAAACCCCCACTAAGAATGACCTCAGTACCTAAAAGAACAAGGAAATGTAAACTAAAACCATAATGAAATATGGACTTTTTACTTATTAAAATTAATTGTGTGTGTGTTATGGTAGAGAGAAATGTTTTGATTTTAAAGTTGGGTCCTGAAATACCATAAATGGGAAAGTCATTTTTTTGGAAAAATAAATCACTTTGTTAGAAAGGAAAGTCCCCAGGACATGGTCTGTAGAGAACTGCTCTGTAGAGCCAGGAGGGAATGAGTTTGAGTTTAAGGAACAGTGGGAGTGGGTATGTGAGGGGCGGTTCTGAAGGGAGTGGGATAAGAAAGACCAAAGAATGAAAGTCATAGCAAAAACACTGGAATGGGTTGCCATGCCCTCCTCCAGGGGATCTTCCCAACCCAGGGATCGAACCCTGGTCTCCTGAGTTGTAGGCAGATTCTTTATCATCTGAGCCACCAAGGAAGCCCAAGAATACTGGAGTGGGTAACCTATCCCTTCTCCAGATATCTTCCCGACCTAGGAATCAAAGCGGTGTCCCTGGCATTGTAGGCGGATTCTTTACCAGCTGAGCTACCAGGGAAGCCCACATAGGGAGAAGAGAGGGAAGCAATTTGGTCTCTGGGCAATGGCTTATGAAATTTGTGGAGAGTGATGTGGCTTCTTCTGTTAAATTTTAAGTTATCTGCTGAGCTATATGCCAGAATCCTCAGTAAACATCCACTCCACATGACTGCCATGGAAATTTACAGTGCTTTAAGGACAACAAGAAAAGGGGGCTGTTTTCCCATTTGGGTTGAGACATAACCTAAAGAAGGAAACAGCCCCAGGAGGTGAGAGGCAACTCAGATTGAGTGGCAAAGCTGCATCCCCCAGAGAAGGTGTGATGAATGCCAATTCTTAGGTCCCATTCCAGAACTATTGGACCAAAAGTCAGGGGTGAGGCCCTGTATCTTTTATAACACAGAGATTCCATTACACACAAGAGTTTGAGAACTGGTTTAAACTATAGTTCAGAGTGGAGAATCCAGTAGTTATTATTTATTCATCAATTTATTTAACAGATATTTATTGAGTGCCTGTTGTGTGCCAGACATGGTTATAGACTCTCAGTTCAGTTCAGTTCAGTCACTCAGTTGTGTCCGACTCTTTGCGACCCCATGAATCACAGCATGCCAGGCCTCCCTGTCTATCACCAACTCCTGGAGTTCACTCAAACTCATGTCCATCGAGTCGGTGATGCCATCCAGCCATCTCATTCTCTGTCATCCCCTTCTTCTCCTGCCCCCAATCCCTCCCAGCATCAGAGTCTTTTCCAGTGAGTTAATTGTTCGCATGAGGTGGCCAAAGTTTTGGAGTTTCAGCTTTAGCATCAGTCCTTCCAATGAACACCCAGGACTGATCTCCTTTAGAATGAACTGGTTGGATCTCCTTGCAGTCCAAGGGACTCTCAAGAGTCTTCTCCAGCACCACAGTTCAAAAGCATCAATTCTTCAGCGATCAGCTTTCTTCACAGTCCAACTCTCACATCCATACATGACCCCTGGAAAAACCATGGCCTTGACTAGACGGACCTTGGTTGGCAAAGTAATGTCTCTGCTTTTTAATATACTATCTAGGTTGGTCATAACTTTCCTTCCAAGGAGTAAGCGTCTTTTAATTTCATGGCTGCAATCAGCATCCTCAGTGATCTTGGAGCCCCAAAAAATAAAGTCTGACACTGTTTCCACTGTTTCCCCATCTACTTCCCATGAAGTGATGGGACCAGATGCCATGATCTTTGTTTTCTGAATGTTGAGCTTCAAGCCAACTTTTTCACTCTCCTCTTTCACTTTCATCAAGAGGCTTTTGAGTTCCTCTTCACTTTCTGCCATAAGGGTGGTGTCATCTGCATATCTGAGGTGATTGATATTTCTCCCGACAATCTTGATTCCTGTGCTTCTTCCAGCCCAGCGTTCCTCATGATGTACTCTGCATATAAGTTAAATAAGCAGGGTGACAATATACAACCTTGACGTACTCCTTTTCCTATTTGGAACCAGTCTGTTTTTCCATGTCCAGTTCGAACTGTTGCTTCCTGACCTGCATACAGATTTCTCAAGAGGCAGGTCAGGTGGTCTGGGATTCCCATCTCTTTCAGAATTTTCCACAGTTTATTGTGATCCACACAGTCAAAGGCTTTGGCATAGTCAATGAAGCAGCAATAGATGTTTTTCTGGAACTCTCTTGCTTTTTCCATGATCCAGCAGATGTTGGCAATTTGATCTCTGGTTCCTCTGCCTTTTCTAAAACCAGCTTGAACAAAAAAGACAGGGATAGAGTCCTAGTTCTGGTACCATCTGATAAGGATTTTAGCATTTTCTTTCTGACATTCTCACATGCCTCATACTATGTTAATTATTAACTCTCCTTCCAGTTTGTCAAGGCTGAAATCCTTAGTGCTGTTCTTTTCTTCTCATATTCCACCTCAGGAAATCTTGTTGACTCTACCTTCAAAATATATCCAGAATTCAGTCTCTTATTATCACTTCCACTGCCCGTACCTTGGCCCGAACCACTGTTATCCACAATAAATGAAGTGAGAGATGGTGAAGGTTTGAGCCAGAATCAGAGAGAAGGGTAGAGCCGTGATCAAGTAGAGCATTGCTTCAACACTTCACCCAAGTGACTTACATAAAGTTCAAGTCACACTCTTATCCTAAATACCTATATGACTTTGAATTTCATTCTGAGCAAAAGTCCATATTCTTAGAGTAGTAGACAGGGGTCTCTGAGGCTGTGTGTGATTATCCCCCACTCTCACATTAGTGTTAATTCTGTAGCTTTGTTGGTCACCTCGGTGTGCTGTTCTCTAATGTAACAGAGAGACCCCTACTTTGTGGTCTTTGCACTAGCTGATTCCTCTGTCTTGAACACTCTTCTCTCACAAGTCTGCATGGCTAATTCACTTATATCCTTCAGGTTTTGGGCCAGATGTTACTTTCTCAATGGCCTTATTTTAAATGGTCTTATTTAAAACTATAATGCCATGCTTACTGTCTATAGTCCTGACTCCCTTCCTGCTGCTCACCATTGTTCCCATAACCCTAGATTCAAGGATGTGATACAGTTTACTTATGCCTTATCTGTATCCTCCATTAGAACAAAAGCTCTCTGAGGCCAAGATCTTTGTCTATTCATTCTCTGCTCTACACCAAGTGCCCAGAACATTGTTCAGCATGTAGTAGGCACTGAATAAACATTTATTGAATTAATAAAATATTTTATGCTGTATATTGCTAATCTAAGTCAGCTTTCTTTAAAAAAAATTTTTAGCTTTCTTTTTATGATCGTTTATGGCTATTTATCTCAGGATTTCAGAAATTAGTTGTTATGCAATACTTGACATTCTGCCACTTTGTTTAACTTACTTAGCTTTTAGGTGGATTCCCTTGGATTCTTAGAAAGTGATTTTTCTCTTTTCCTTTTCTATGTGAATTCCCTTTTTTGGGCATCTGTATAGAGAATCCTTAATGCAATTACAAACGATAATGCTCTGTTCTTTCGGGAGCATGCCTTTCTGTGGTTTTGCCACTGAGAATGATATTAACTTGCTTCTACGTGTATTTTCAAATCCTAAAAGATGATGCTGTGAAAGTGCTGCACTCAATATGCCGGCAAATTTAGAAAACTCAGCAGTGGCCACAGGACTAGAAAAGGTCAGTTTTCATTCCAATCCCAAAGAAAGGCAATGCCAAAGAATGCTCAAACTACCGCACAATTGCACTCATCTCACACGCTAGTAAAGTCATGCTCAAAATTCTCCTAGTCAGGCTTCAGCAATACATGAACCACGAACTTCCAGATGTTCAAGCTGGATTTAGAAAAGGCAGAGGCACCAGAGATCAAATTGCCAACATCTGCTGGATCATGGAAAAAGCAAGAGAGTTCCAGAAAAACATCTATTGCTGCTTTATTGACTATGCCAAAGTCTTTGACTGTGTGGATCACAATAAACTGGAAAATTCTGAAAGAGATGGGAATAACAGACCACCTGACCTGCCTCTTGAGAAATCTGTATGCAGGTCCAGAAGCAACAGTTAGAACTGGACATGGAACAACAGACTGGTTCCAAATTGGGAAAGGATTACATCAAGGCTTTATATTGTCACCCTGCTTATTTAACTTATAAGCAGAGAACATCATGAGGAACGCTGGGCTGGAAGAAGCACAAGCTGGAATCAAGATTGCCGGGAGAAATATCAATCACCTCACATATGCAGATGACACCACCGTTATGGCAGAAAGTGAAGAAGAAGAGCCTCTTGGTGAAAGAGGAGAGTGAAAAGGTTGGCTTAAAGCTCAACATTCAGAAAACAAAGATCATGGCATCTGGTCCCATAACTTCATGGCAAATAGATGGGGAAACAGTGGAAACAGTGACAGACTTTATTTTAGGGGTCTGTGATTCATGGGGTCGCAAAGAGTCAGACATGACTGAGCGACTGAACTGAACTGAAAATCACTGCAGATGGTGACTACAGCGATGAATTTAAAAGATGCTTGCTCCTTGGAGGAAAAGTTATGCCCAACCTAGACAGCATATTAAAAGCAGAGACATTACTTTGCCAACAAAGGTCCATCTAGTCAAAGCTATAGTTTTTCCAGTAGTCATGTATGGATGTGAGAGTTGGACTATAAAGAAAGTTGAACACCAAAGAATTGATGCTTTTGAACTGTGGTATTGCAGAAGACTATTGAGAATCCCTTGGACTGCAAGGGGATCCAACCAGTCCATCCTAAAGGAAATCAGTCCTGAATACTCATTGGAAGGACTGATGCTGAAGCTGAAACTCCAATACTTTGTGGCCATCTGATGTGAAGAACTAACTCATTGGAAAAAACCCTGATCCTGGGAAAGACTGAAGGTGGGAGGAGAAGGGGATGGCATAGGACAAGATGGTTGGATGGCATCACCGACTCAATGGACATGAGTTTGAATAAACTCTGGGAGTTGACAATGGACAGGGAGGCCTGACGTGCTGCAGTCCATGGGGTCACAAAGAGTAGGACACGACTGAGCGACTGAACTGAACATATATTTTATCTGTGTGTGCATGTGTGTGTGGTGTGTGTATACCTGCTCTTGCTCTTCAAAAATGCACAAGGATTTTTACCAAGTACGTAGCTTTGTGTGTCTCCTGAGAAGCACGGCTGTCTACTAGAAATTTCTGAGCTACCCTATTTACAGTTGCTTCTGTCTCACTGAATGTTTGAGCTGTTTCCCACCTCCATGCCAGATTTCCCTCATCTGTAAAATGTGAACTTGGATGAGCTAATCCAAAGAGAGCTGTTTCTTATCGCTCCAGTGTAGCCACAAAACCTAATTTTTGCTGCTTTGTCTATTGAAGTGATAGATTAAGCTAATAATTTTCCTTGTGTTGAACCAATTTTGTACTTTTGATGGAATCATTCCTTACTACAGTCTCTGGCACGTAAACAATGGTCCATGAATGTGTTGAAGAAACACCATCATGAAATTTTTGAATAGGAAGAGGCTAGGTTGAAATCTAATTTCTCCAAACAATATGCTGTGAGATTTAGAGTCTCAGTGTCATTTTTTGAAAAGGAAGATACTTATCTAAAATATTTATTGTGACAATTATATGAGATTTTAAAAGTGCAAGAGCTTTGCAAACTGTAAGATGCTATGAAAATATTATTACTATTATTATTATTGCAACAAAATATAAGAACTTACTAAAGTCAGTATACTTTATCAGTATTACCAGTTGAAAGAGCATATCTGATTTTTTTCTGCTATTTTAGCTCATGATGTGTAATCTAAATACATCTGGCTTTCAAGTACCCCCCACCCCCATATCCACTGCTAAATCTAGTTTGCCAGATTATTGATATGCTTCCTAGGACTTCATGTCTCCTGTGACCCTGTCACAAGAACCAAGGGCTTCCATATTTTGGCAGATGTTGTGCCTGACATATAGAAGGACTTAAAACTAATTAACCATTGATTGACTGTCTGACAAGGGTATTGGCATTTTGGGGGGCTTGGGTGAGAAATTAACAAAAATCACATTAACTGTAGTTATAATTCTTCATTTTTGTCTTTTTCATAAAAGTTGGCGTATGTATTTTCATCAAAGGCAGTGGTGGTGACTATCAGAGTAAGATACTGAGCTGGTGAAAATATCTTAAAAAGATAACCAGCTGAAGTGAAAATACCTTAAAAAGATAACCAGCTGAAGTGAAAATACCTTTCAATTGAGGGTTAGAAAACCCTGATTTTTCTTACCCCAACTCCTCCTCTGGCTGTGAGAATCTGAGCAAGGGTCTTAACATCTTTACCTCGGTTTCTTCACCTTTATAAGAGTTGTAGTGAAGATCTCAGGAGCCTTCCCAGCTCTGAAAGTCTATGATTCTAGTTAAGAGAATGGAATCTCACCACTGAAAACTCTTTAAACCACCCAAATAAAAGTTAATAAAATTTAAAAGATAAAATGGTAATATCACTCTAAAGCACAGTAGAGTTAAAAAGGAGTCTTAACACATTTAAAAAGTAATTAGTTGAAAAAAGGCACCACATGCAAAAGTTGAGACCCAAACACAACCTGAGAGCTATTAAAACAATGAACACTTCCCTGCGCGTAAAGTAGTTGACTTTCAATTCTGTAAAGAGCTGGAAAAAAAAAAAGTTAATTAAATTCTCAGAGTTTTAAAACCAGGTAAAACAAATTCAACGTCACAGTAAGCCACATTTTAAATGGTTTACAGACGTTAGAATTAATCTAGTGCGGCCCATGGACTTCTGGCAGTGGAGGCTACCAGAGCTAAGCCTGCTCTTGGAATCCCACATGTCATCTCAAATAACAGGACACTGGAGGGGCTACATAGGGCTGGGGAGCCAGCTTGGCAGAAGTCCCCAGGCCAACCTCCTATAGCGATTCCTTGTTCAGCTGGAGCCTGGAACTTGAACAAATTCCTACTGGTCAGAGGGGAGGGGTATCACGCAACTGACCCTAGCACAACTCCTCTCAGATCAGAGGACATGCTGACAGCTTCACATACCTGCTAGGTTTGGAACTCACAGCGGCTCGTTTCCTGGCAGTTGATAAAAGCCTGGAGCAAATATGTCTGAGAAGAGCTTAGGCAATGTGTGAGAACACTTGATCTAAGCCCTCTGACAGCCTGGAGAAATGCTGAGAATGGCTTACACAGCTTGTTAGCGGGAATCCGCAGGCCTTCCATCTCGCGTCTGGGTTTACAAAGTGGTTACCTATGAACAGGAAGTATGAAAACAAATGAAGCAAGCTGACAGAACAACTTGAATCAACACCCTGATTTATCTTAACCTGTTCTTTCTTCTACCTGAACAGAACCTCTTGTCTCTTTTTATTTCTATACAGAGGGACTGTACTGTACAGGAACATAAACCTCAAGGGTACATCAGTCATTCATTTGTTCAACAAAACATTTATTGAGCACCTTCTGTGTGCCAGGAACTGACCTAGGCACCAGTGAACTTTTAGATACAGATTTCCACAACATCCTTTTTTTATTATACATCTTCATCAGTACTATTTTTACTCTAGCTTGAATATATGTAACAGACACAAAAACACAACACTTCAAAATCAATTCTCAATGTGTTTTTACTTTGACGTTAATGTATCTGGTCAAGACAATATTCACTTGAAAACTGCAGTAGTAGACTTGAATTTATTATTTGTTTTCCAATCCACATTTTAACAACATTAAGAGAAATTAAGATGTTGCGGGAACTGCTAACCAAATATGAAGGGAGATTTGACATACTAAGTGCAAGGCATGGCATGGATGTAAACTTAGAGCGTTCAGAAAAAGCATCCTTTGACAAGGGATGTTTAAAACTGAGCCTGGAGTATGAGGGGAGTTTAGCAAATGGAGTGGAGGAGAAATAACATTCCAGGTAAAGGGAACAAAAGATATGAGGGAACAGATTTCAGGGGGAGAACAAGTAATTATGTCACATAAGGGTGAAGGACGGAGAAGGCAATGGCAAGCCACTCCAGTACTCTTGCCTAGAAAATCCCATGGATGGAGGAGCCTGGTAGGCTGCAGTCCATGGGGTCACTAAGGGTCGGACTCGACTGAGCGACTTCACTTTCACTTTTCACACATTGGAGAAGGAAATGGCAACCCACTCCAGTGTTCTTGCCTGGAGAATCCCAGGGACGGGGGAGCCTGGTGGTCTTCCGTCTGTGGGGTCACACAGAGTCGGACACGACTGAAGTGACTTAGCAGCAGCAGCAGCAGCAAGGGTGAAGGAGACAAAAATGCAGGAAGGGGTAGAGATGCAGATGGGGAGCAGATTATATTACTGCAGCAGACTAAGGGGCTGATGTCATCAGATTTTTATTTTCAAAACACTACATTGGACTTCTGTTTACTAGAGTGCCCATTTTATAACCTATTGTTATTGTTCAGTCTCTAAGTCATGTCCTACTCTTTGCCACCTCATGAGCTGAAATATGCCAGGTTCCTCTGTCCTCCACTATCTTCTGGAGTTTGCAAAAATTCATGTCCTTTGAGTTGGTGATGCTATCTAACCATTTCATCCTTTGCCGCGCCCTTCTATTTTGCCTCCAACTTTTCCCAGCATCAGGGTCTTTTCCAGTGAGTTGACCTCAAATCGGGTGGCCAAGTATTGGAGCTTCAGCTTTAGCATCAGTCCTTCCAATGAATATTCAGGACTGATTTCCTTTTGGATTTGCCTGGTTTGATCTCCTTGCAGTCCAAGAGACTCTCAAGAGTCTTTTCTAGCACCATAGTTCAAAAGCATCAATTCCTCAGCACTCAGCCTTCTTTATAGTCCAACTCTCACATCCATACATGACTACTGGAAAAACCAAAGCTTTGACTATATGGACTTTTGTCGGCAAGGTGTCTCTGCTTTTTGAAACACTGTCTAGGTTTGTCATAGCTTCCTTCCAAGCAAAGGCATCTTTAATTTTCATGGCTTCAATCAGCATCTGCAGTGATTTTGGAGCCCAAGAAAAGAAAATCTGTCACTGCTTCCACTTTTCCCCCTTCTGTTTGCCGTGAAGTGATGGTACCTGATGCCATGATCTTCATTTTTTTAATGTTGAGCTTTAAACCAGCTTTTTCACTCTCCTCTTTCACCCTCATCAAGAGACTCTTAGTTCCTTTTCATTTTCTGCCTTTAAAGTAGTATGATCTGTGTATCTGAGGTTATTGATATTTCTCTTGGTGATCGTGATTCCAGATTGTAATTCATCCAGCCCAGCATTTTGTATGATGTACTCTGCATAGAAGTTAAATAAGCAGGGTGACAGTATACAACCTTGATGTACTTCTTTCCCAATTTTGAACTAGTCAATTGTTCCATGTAAGGTTCAAACTGTTGCTTCTTGCCCTGCATACAGGTTTCTCAGGAGAATAAGGTTGTCTAGTATTCCCATCTCTTTAAGAATTTTCCAGTTTTCTGTGATCCACACAGTCAAAGGCTTTAGCATAGTCAATAAAGCAGAAGTAAATATTTTTCTGGAACTCCCTTACTTTCTCCACAATCCAACAAATATTGGCAATTTGGTCTCTAGTTCCTCTGCTTCTTTGAAACCCAGCTTGTAAATCTGGAAGTTCTTGGTTCACGTATTGCTGAAGCCTAGTTTGAAGGATTTTGCACATAACCTTGCTAGCATGTGAAATGATTGAAATTGTGCAATTGTTTGACCATTTTTTGGCATTTCCCTTCTTTGGGATTGGAATGAAAACTAACCTTTTCCAGTCCTGTGGTCACTGCTGAATTTTCCAAATTTGCTGACATAATGAGTACAGCACTTTAACAGCATCATATTTTAGGATTTTAAATAGCTCAGCTGGAATTCTGTCACCTTCACTAGTTTTGTTTTAGTGATACTTCCTAAGGCCCGCTTGATTTACACTCCAGAATGTCTGACTCTAGGTAAGTGACCACACCCTCATGATTATCTGAGTCATAACCTATTAAAATAATACAAAGAACATAAATAGAGAAGAAAAGTACATCTCCAATAAGTAATAGAGCTACAAACTTCCAAATTGTAGGCACAAGAGATTATCTGCCAAATATCAGAATATCAGTGAATTGGGGATCAATTTGAAGAAGGATGCTGAGAGATGATATATAACCCTCCATAACTCAGCATGGTCCAGATTTCTGTAAAAGTAAGTGAGATGGAGGGCTTCCCATGTGGCACAGTGGTAAACAATCTGGCTGCCAAGTAGGACACCTAGTTTTGATCCCTGAGTCAGGAAGATTCCCTGGAGAAGGAAATGGCAACCCAATCCACTATTCTTGCCAGGATAATCTCATGGACAGAGGAGCCTGGTGGGCTACTGTCCATGGGGTCACAAGAGTCGGACATGACTGAGCACACATGCACATAAACGAGATGGACATTAAATGTGAGTTAGGCATTTGTTGTGAGCCAGATTTACATCCTGTCTGGATGATCTGCCCAGCTGAAATGTGAAAAGAATAAACATTAAGAGACAGATTCCCTGAATAAATATCTTCAGAAATACTTCAGCTGCTTCAGATCACTCTTCTTTCCTCACCATAAAAAGTGAAAGTGTTAGTCCCTCAATCATGCTTGACTCTTTGCAACACATGGACTAAAGCCCACCAGTCTCCTCTGTCCATGGAATTCTCCAGACAAGAATACTGGAGTGGATTGTCATTCTTTTCTTCAGGGAATCTTCCCGACCCAGGGATCAAACCTGGGTCTCCTGCATTGCAAGCAGATTCTTTACCATCTGAGCCACCAGGGAAGCCCTTCCTAATCATACCACACCACTTTTGAGAAAATGGAAGACTAGGTAGAATGACCCCCTTTCAAAGACAGGTGAATAGAAGACCCATAATGGACCACACACATAGACACTATGAAAAGAAAAAGAATGAAGAAAGTTAAGAAGTGAAAATCAGATTAGGAATTCACATCTGACATAGAATCATTCCAAGTTATAAGGGAAAATTACTCCAGAATATAGAAAAAATTTCAGCTAAATTTTTTTCACCCTCCAGAGAAGTTAAAAAGTACGTGGCCCCCTTAAAAAAGGAAGGCACAAAAGAGAGAAAAAGAGCTCAAGGAAGAGATTCTAAGATGGCCAAAGGAGAAAAAGTGAGCTGACAGTGTTTAAGAAAGAAACTAAACACAACTGTAAAACTGCTATAGAAAGAGGAGTCACCTTAGAAACTGCAATAATCAGAATATGAGTATACCCAAGAAAACGGTAAGAAGATTTTTATAAATTAGAAAGAAAAACAATGGACATGGAAGATAAAAGAAAACCAACGTAACATATGAGAGTTTCTGCAAAAGAGAACATGAGACATAAAGGCATTGCAAGATATCATAAAAGAAAATTTCTATAGACCAAGAGCTGAACCTGCAGGAAAACAGAGCATTCATTTCAGAAAGAAAGAAAAAAAACACTCAGAATAAAAACTCTTGAGGCATATCTTGAGTTATTGCAATGAAAAAAGAGTATTGTGGCTATAATTTTTATTCTACGACAAGTATTCCAAGTTAAAAAAAAAAATCAACTGGCCTCTGATTTCTCCATTGCAACATTCAGTGTCAGGAAACTGGTATATACTGTGTACAGAGCTATAGAGGATGTATTTCACAATCATTTTATATCCATCAAATTATTATTTACATACGACGGTAACAGGGAGATATCCTTAAAAACAAATATAAAAAGGATTCAAGAAATGTAGCAGCCATGAACCCTTCTTGAGAAAAAACTATCTATCTGTAGACAAAACTTAGTCGATAGCCCTAGGACACAGACCACAGTACTGACTTTTTCCATGTGGCTCTGTGTTTATTTAATAATAGTGTAATATAAGAACAGTGGAAGAAGCACTAGTAATAATAATAGTTCAGTTCAGTTCAGTTCAGTCGCTCAGTCGTGTCTGACTCTCTGTGACCCCATGAATCACAGCACGCCAGGTCTCCCTGTCCATCACCAACTCCCGGAGTTCACTCAAACCCATATCCACAGAGTCGGTGATGCCATCCAGCCATCTCATTCTCTGTTGTCCCCTTCTCCTCCCGCCCCCAACCTTTCCCAGCATCAGAGTCTTTTCCAGTGAAGTCAACTCGTCACATGAGGTGGCCAAAGTATTGCAGTTTCAGCTTTAGCATCAGTCCTTCCAATGAACACCCAGGATTGATCTTCTCTAGAATGGACTGGTTGGATCTCCTTGCAGTACAAGGGATTCTCAAGACTCTTCTCCAGCACCACAATCCAAAAGCATCAATTCTTCAGCGATCAGCTTTCTTCACAGTCCCACTCTCACATCCATACATGACCATGGGAAAAACCATAGCCTTGACTAGACGGACCTTTGTTGGCAAAGTAATGTCTCTGCTTTTTAATATGCTATCTAGGTTGGTCATAACTTTCCTTCCAAGGAGTAAGCATCTTTTAATTTCATGGCTGCATTCAGCATCTGCAGTGATTTTGGAGCCCCCAAAAATAAAGTCTGACACTGTTTCCACTGTTTTTCCATCTATTTCCCATGAAGTGATGGGACCAGATGCCATGATCTTTGTTTTCTGAATGTTGAGCTTCAAGCCAACCTTTTCACTCTCCTCTTTCACTTTCATCAAGAGGCTTTTTAGTTCCTCTTCACTTTCTGCCATAAGGGTGATGTCATCTGCATATCTGAGGTTATTGATATTTCTCCCAGTGATCTTGATTCCAGCTTGTGCTTCTTCCAGCCCAGCATTCCTCATGATGTACTCTGCATAGAAGTTGAATAAGCAAGGTGACAATATACAGCCTTGACGCACTCCTTTTCCTATTTGGAACCAGTCTGTTGTTCCATGTCCAGTTCTGACTGTTGCTTCCTGACCTGCATACAGGTTTCTCAAGAGGCAGGTCAGGTGGTCTGTTATTCCCATCTCTTTCAGTATTTTCCATAGTTTATTGTGATCCACACAGTAGATGGATAATAATAATAATAGTAGTAGTAATAATAATAGTAGTAGCTACCATTTCGGAGAAGGCAATGGCAATGACCATGTAATCCTAGTTCAGGGCTACAGTTGTCTTATCAGAGGACCTTTATATTGACAAAAATTCCTGCACTCATCTCTCTGATCTAGCCTCCATTCCACACACACAGGTAGATTGTCTGACTGATAGTCCACATCAGGGAATGTCTGGCCATATCAGAGAAGAGCAGAATCACTTTGGAGAGGCTCCTGCTCAGAGAGCAGCCTTGCTATTTTGGGCTTCTGCTGGGTACCATAGACCTCCCCTGGGCTGCCAGTACAGCTGATTCCCAAAGATTCTCCCATAGTAGCATTTTCAAGTGAAAAGATCCTCCCTCTCTCCTGACCCAGTCTGGCCTCTAGCCTGAACCCCAAAGGAATTGGGGGTGCCCTTTGCCTTGGAGATTTCCTTCAATCAGATGCCCAGTTGTTCCATTTGAAGATCAGAAACTCCTCAAAATTTACGATATGTGCTTGAGATATTACTCTGGCATCACAAATGATGTTATTTGCCCCCACTTAAAATTTTTCATTATATTGAGAGTCCCTTGGACTGCAAGGAGATCAAACCAGTCCATTCTAAAGGAGATCAATCCTGGGTGTTCATTGGAAGGACTGATGCTAAAGCTGAAACTCCAATACTTTGGCCACCTCATGTGACGAGTTGACTCACTGGAAAAGACTCTGATGCTGGGAGGGATTGGGGGGCGGGAGGAGAAGGGGACAACAGAGAATGAGATGGCTGGATGGCATCACCGACTCGATGGACATGAGTTTGAGTGAGCTCCGGGAGTTGGTGATGGACAGGGAGGCCTGGCGTGCTGTGATTCATGGGGTCGCAAAGAGTCGGACACGACTGAGTGACTGAACTGAACTGGATTTCAGTTGGCTTCTTAAGGGATCTCAATGTCTATATACCCAGTAATCCTCCCAACGTTTTAGCTTCTAACATTTGCTCCTGGTCCCTCAGGTGGGACAGCCTCATCAGATGGTCTTCTCTGGTTTAATGGATTCAAACCCACATGTGTCTCCTGGCTTACTACAGTCACCTAAGGCCACTATTTGCTGCACTTGAGGGCAGAGCCCTCTGCCAAGCACAGTTCGGTGGCACCCTCTAACTGGATGGTTCTGTCCTCGCTTCCATTCAGGCTTAGAAAGTTTGGGCAGATGCCAATTGTTTATTAAGATCTTTACTTATATTACACTTTGAGTAACATTCTACTTTAGATAGCTCTTAATTCTTTGTCATATTTGCTTCAATTATTTCTCCCTTATCTGTTTTCCTTTTTTCTTCCTTTTCTTTTAAATGAAAATTGCCAGCTCAGTTTTAAGATACTTTGTGACCTAAAAGGGATCAGGGTCTGGAGGGAATCAAAGTTAATTTAGAAGCCAAAAGCCCATGTCTATATTTCCTTGGGAGAATTGAAAGTGACTAAAAGATTCTGTCAGTGTGATTCAACCTAGCTATTTTGTAAAGCCCCGGGCAGGGTAATGATGGGAGAGGACACCCAGAAATAGCAACCTCGTCAATCATGAGAGCAACTTATCAAGGCCACAGTCAATTGAATAAACATGTTCCATGTAAGTCTACTTGTGCAAGGGTTGAGACATGCCCATGGATATGGATGGAATTTTCTCAGTAAATGATCAGGGTGGACAATCTCCACCAAAGAAAAAGCTGATTCCCAAGAAGAAGGGTGAAAAAAACGGGCTAATGTTTCATGTAAAGGCAAATTAGGCCCTATATATCACTGTTTCTGTGTTAGAATTGGTTCCCAAAGAAAAATGGTTCAAGCATTCTGGTGGCATCTGGACCAGTGATCAAGGTGGGAGCATGACGAGTGATCAAGCCCTCTATAGCTCCCTGTTTCTCTCCCAGGAGTCTCTAGCTGGGCTCCCAGCAAAGGGTTCTGAATGTATGACAGGGCAGGTGTCTTGTGAGCACCAAAAGGCTGTTCTGTTCAGCTAGCAGAGAGAAGGAGCTATTTGGTGTAGAAGGAAGACAGCGATGGGGGCAGCTGATCTAAGCTTAGGCAGCTGATATGACATCAGCCTTGACAGGGGAGATGCTGACAGCAGTGGTTGGGATACAGAGTTGTGTTGACAAAAGTTGCATCAGCAGACACTAGAGCAGCAGGCAGAAGTTTACATGAGCTGTCTCAGATACAATACTCCTTTCCCAATGAACTTCCAAAATGCATGACATCTAGGTAGATGTCAGGTGAAAATGCACTGATTCTGCCCATGACCAGTGGAGGAAACAGCAATTGACTGTTTGCTTTGCTACTCACAAATAGTCTTTCAGAACCCAACCATTCATGAGTAGTAGAATTTCTGTATTCAGGCAAAAAATAATAATAATAAATAATTGAAGACTTTATTATTTGTATGCATTCATGTGGCAGCCACCATATTTCTTCAAATGCAAGATAGTGTTCGTTGTATGATACACAATTATTCTACTTACACCGAGAAAGAAAAATACTGCCATTTAACTTATGACATACTAATGATTGAAAGTTGCATCCTGATTTCAGAAATATTAAAAAGTAAAAAAAAAAGTGCTTCTGAGAACTGGTAAAATACTGTATACGTTAGGCACTGTGCTAAGCACAGTGAACTTAGGGCTATGGACAAGATAAATTTCAAGAAACTTAGAGTTTGGGGGGAAGACAGATGCTGAAAAAGAGATTGCAGGTGTGACTGCACCTGCTGGAGGAGCACAGGCATCCTCCCCAAGAAAGGGACACTAAAGTTGAGCCCTGATGGGGGAGCAAGAATTAGCAAAATGAAGACAAAGGTAGAACTTTCTAGGAAAAGGGATTAGCTGTGCAAAGGGTCTGAGATGGGGACGGTCCCATGTGAGCAAGGGTGGAGGTAACTGGAAAGAGAGTCAGGCAAGGACAAATCACATTGGACATCAAACCCACATTAAGGAGTTAGGTTTAATCTAAGAGCAGCAGGAGGCCACAGAGAGGGCTTAAAAGTACAAGGTCAGATTGTTTTGTAAAATTCACTTTACTTGTGGTGTTGATGTGAGAGAAGCATAAGAGCAGGTACAGGGAGATGAGCTAGGAGATTTTTTTTGCACTTCAGATAAGAATAGACAATAATTTATAATAGGATGCTGGCAGAGGAGATGGGAAGAAATGGGGACTCAGGAATATTTTAAGGGGACCAACAACTTTTCTGTTTTGTCTCTTTGATTTTTTGTTTTTTTGGCAAGGTAGAGGGGAGTCCAGTGGGTACCCAAGGAAACAAGAATATGGACTAAGGGAAATTCCAGCTGCAAATGGAGTCAGCTCCTGATTTTCTAGTGTTAATTGTTACTTGCTTGGAAAACAAAGATTCTTTACATTTGGATTTTTCTTCAACCAAGGCACACTGCTCTGTTAGGGCAAACATGACTCCAGTGTTTCAGTCACAAATCATCCTCCTCAGATTTACTTAATTACTTCTCCAGAAATTATTGCCATGACCTTAGATAACTTCAAGTTTATGACCATAAATTGTGAAGTTTTAGTTATTGAATTATGTTTAAAATTTTTTAGAAGCATCCTAACAGAAGCAGTCACTTAATGAAGCTTTTAGCCAGGAAGTATTTCTAATTTGTATGGGTGTATTAAGAGGTTGTTTATAACATGAGAGACAATTTGTAGTGTCCTCAAAAAGCATTGCCCTAGAAGGTCTGGTTGAGTTCCATTGTTCTTAATTCACTACCTGTGTGACCCTGGGCAAGCCATCCAAATGCGTTTTATCTGTGAATCTCTCTACCTCATGAGAACACCAAATGAGATTCAAAGCAAATATTCATTGGGCTCTTGTTTTGGATTAGAGACTATGCCAGGCAGAAGGAAGACAATGGTACACAAGACAGCCCGCGTCTATCCTCAAGGAACTTCTCACTGTAGGAAAGAAGCTGCATACTATAAATCGCTATAGACAGGTAAGGTAGTACTGTCATCAAATAGTAATAGAATTTCTTAGCAGAAAGTGTTGGATTTTAATCTTGGTAAGGAATGATTTTCAAAAAGATAAAATTATGACTCTTTCAAGCATGAAATAAACACAAGTCAAATATTTTGTTCAACTCGCTGATCAATGAGGGATCCACTAAGATGTTAAAACCATCTTCTAAGAGCATTTGAGAAGCTAAGTATTTTATAGCAATGTTAAGGTTGAAGGATTAGATAGAAAAGTTTCCAATAGGACTGGAAATCATAACCCATTGAAGTATCTGTTGCACCAAACAAAAGTGATTTGCATTTCTATCAGACAGAAATCTACAAATTAGTCTAAAATCAATTCACAAGCAAGAATCTACTAAAAGGTTTTATGGGCACAGATTGGAGACTGTGTCAGGAGCCAAGGGCTTCCATTAACGGTGGGGAACTGGCTGGATGAGGATATTTCAAGGACCAGATATGGCCACAGTAGAAAGAGGGCACAAGGAGTTAGCCTGGGGTCATCTTGGACTCCCCCAGAGAGGACTCCCTGGAAATACAATAGGAAGGATCCCCAGACACCCAGGGGCTGAAATGGGCTTCACTCACATCAAGGGAGCACAGTCAGGAGGTCCCTGAGTTGCTTTTGAAAGCATCACCCAGGAGACAGAATCAGCAAGGGTACTCCACCCTGCCCAAAGGGTGGATTGCACCTACCCAGTCAGGGAATCTTTTTCCTGTCCCTCACTTCTCTCTTTACCCCTCATCTTATTTTCACCCCCAGAGACAGCCCAGTGAGTGGCTAAGAAGTAGAAGAGCTAGGTGGGGAAAGACTATGAATGCAGCTGACCCACCCCAGCATCCAGACCGGAGGCCTGCCAGGACTGGGAGGGGAGTGGAGGGCTTTAACGCTGAATGAAGCAATGTTTGAATGAATGAAGCAGGTTAACTGATCATTATTTGCTGAAAGGGAAACATCTTTGTGACCGAAAACATCAGGACTTTTTGTTACCCGAGAGTGCCCAGGAAGGCTGTGGGACTTGTTAGATTTTCATCCAGGGCCAGAGAAGGAATAACCCTCGCACAGGCCAGCACCTCTGCCCTGAGCACTTGGGACCCAGGGAAGAGAGGCTGCACGTGGCTTCAAATACCTTCCCTTCCAGCTTCTGGGTGCTGAGCTTTGGGTACAGGTAGGGTAGGAGGAAGAAAAGTACAGATGTCTCCTTATACAACTGGGTACAGCAATGGCCTTCTGGGCTGGATGCCTGCTATTCTATCTCATCTTCTATCATTTTGGGGAGGACAGGAGTGGGTCCTATGTGTCAGGTGGGAAGGGACTTGTGCCCAAACATCAACCTCATGCATTAAAGATCTTTTGACAAATTCGAAAGAAAATTCCAACTGAACCCGGCTGGTGGCTTTCCTACGATGTTCCTCTGATGCAGATGCCTCTTGGTCCTCTCTGTGGGGGCAGTCAGGGCTGTAGCCCCCACCGCCACTTACACCTACGCAGACGGGGAGACTGTCTCTCTCTTTTTCTCATTCAAGTTTCACAGCCTAAACAGTGATAATCAATGATATGTCAGCCCCACTTGTTGTAGGCACTGCCGGTGGTAGTTTCATTGCTAAGTTGTGTCCGACTCTTGCAACCCCGTGAACTGTAGCCCGCCAGGCTCCTCTGTCCATGGGGTTCTCTAGACAAGAATACTGGAGTGGGTTGCCATTTCCCCCTCCAGGGGATCTTCCTGACCCAGGAATGAGACCCAGGTCCCCTGCATTGCAGGCAGACTCTTTACCAACTGAGCTACAAGGAAAGCCCCTTGGCACCTCCCACCTTTGTGTATATTAATAATTAGAGAACAGAAGCACATCACTTCAAGATGGTCTAAGAACAGGAAGGACCTCCTTAACCTTACTCATGAAAGGGAATAGCCTCTCTCTGTGAATGCAGCACACCCACAGGGCTGACCCTCTCTCACCTCCACATCCTTTTCTCCTGTGAGGTGGGGATATGGGAGGAATGGGGATGGATGGGATGGCTGATTCTGGAATTAGCACTTTGAATAAGCCCATGTTGCTGTGGCTGGGCCCAACCATCCAGAGCCTCCTTGGAGAGATCAGGACTTAGAAAGTGGGACACTAAGTGCCTTTTGCTCACCGCTCAGCCTTAGTGGCAATTCTGGGACAACAGGAAAACCCTCACTTGCCAATCCTGTTCCAGTTGTCAATGAAGAACCCCCTCCCCTCAACACACTCATAGAAAGCCCTGCCTTAATAGCCAGGTCTATATCTGCTTTTCCCAGCAGCACTTGTAGCCGAAAAACTACCCAAACACTTTAAAAGTCCATTTGTATTTCTTGTCAGTAGCCACTCTTGAGTTAGCGTGCACCATACATTTATCAACTATGGGGTAAAATAGATCTAATGAGAAATAAAGCTACAGAAAGAAATGATAGAGAGAATTCATCCTCTGGACAGTTTTTTTATATATAAAGGTCAAATGACTCTCTCCTGTGCCCTCCCTTTGCAGGTAGGAGCTGCTTGTTTTAAGAGGGCAACAATTTCTATGTTTGTATGAGTGCAACTTGAACAATAATGATTTCTTGGATTAGCTTAAATGTGCCTATTTCTCCTCTGTGACTAATTAAGCTGAATTCTGTACATACAGAAAGCTGTTTGGCATTTGCCTGTATCTGTGCAGACCTGCTGTGTTTGATTACCCACCATTAGTTCATAGCAGTTGGACAGACCAGCCAAATTCCAGAATTGTCTCAATTATCAAGATACCTTGTCACCTTTCTGGCCAAGTTTTAACATCCTCACATAATCCTTATAACAAGAGTGTGTTTTAAACTTGGCCTCATCTGGAGGATTAGTGAAAACGTTGGGCACTTCCTTCTTAGGAGGCTAATGAAATGAAGGTTCCAGGATTGACAATAGTACAAATTACTTTAAAATAGTTCCTATTTTTGTCAATTCTAAAAATACTCCATTTATATTTTCTTCCAGATTTAATATGTCCCTTTCCAAAGTGAAGAATTGGAAAAACAAAGGTTCTAAATAACAATCTTACTAGACTAACAATGAAACATTTAAGAAGATGGGTTTAAAATGCATCTAGGAATTATAAATAATGTATGATATGGCTGTGTAATATAGTGCATACTATAAAAACACTGCTTTTTCCTCAGGGGGTAATTTTTTTTCCACTTGTGGATTTATATTAAAGTCCCAAGCCCTGGTGGTAAGATCGATGGTCAGAGAGCTTTAATTGGGGCTCTCTGGTGATTATCTAGATTGGCAGCTGCTGTCAATCAGTTTCTAAAGAAGTGTCTGGGCCAATGATTAGGCTGCTCCTGGAGATGTTAGTCCCCTAGAGACAATGTTAAGGCTCCCGCTCACAGGGGAATCCTTAAGAAGAGTTGAGCTATAATTTTCCAAGTTGCTGGCTTATCTGACAACATACATGTCCCAGCTTTCTGGCCGAGTCACCTCAGAAGGATGATATCATAGCATATACTGGATCCACATGATTTTATAAGCAAAACAATGCTACAAGTCCCATGATAGTTTCCATTAAAGTAAAACAGTAATACCCTAAGTACATTTTTAGAGCACATCACAGTTTTATTTTATATAATTGAATCCCACTGATAAAAATAACAACGTATTGCTGTTCTTTTCTGGGTGGAAATATACAAAGTTCACAAAATTTCTCTTCCCTTGGTACCTATCATACTCTTTTACAATAACTCTTTTCATATAAATTAAAAATTCAAACCATTTTTATATTAATTTAACATTTTATAATGGCTCAATCTCATTAATTCAGATGCCACTAATATAAATTTTATGATAATTCAAGTAGTATTGGGCTAAATTTGTTTTTCCTTCATCCTTGAATTATGGTGACTAGTGATAAGAAGTGTTCTGTTAGTTAACAAATGAGCTGCCAGCTTCTTATAATGTTAAATGTACATGTACTTTCCATATGATCTAGCAGTTCCACTCATAGGTATTTTCCTAAGAAAATGGAAATATGTGTTCACCCAAAAACTTGCACACAAATGTTCAGGACAGCTTTGTTTCTAACAGCTAAAAACTGAAAGCAACCCAAATGTCCATCAGTAGGTGAATGGATAAACAAATTGTGATATATCTGAATGGTGGAATATTATTCAGCAAT
Source organism: Moschus berezovskii (assembly GCF_049115385.1). Taxonomy (NCBI): domain Eukaryota; kingdom Metazoa; phylum Chordata; class Mammalia; order Artiodactyla; family Moschidae; genus Moschus; species Moschus berezovskii. The sequence continues at coordinate 71,828,595 of NC_142466.1, read as the reverse complement.
AAAATAAAATGATACATGGGGATGAATCTCAAAAACATTGCTAAATGAAAGAAGATCAGACACAAAAGACTATATGCTGTGTGATTCATGTATATGAAATTCTAGAACATGCATGATTAATTTCTAGTAACAGAAGGCTGATCAGTGGTTGCCTAGGGATGAGAGTGGAGCTATTGACTGGACAGGGTGCAAGGAGATTTTTTTTTTTGAGGTGGTGGAAATATTCTTTATATTGATTGAAATGGATGTATGCATTTGTCAAAACTCAATTATACACTTAATGTGTGGAAACTTTATTGTATGTAAATTATACCTTAATAAATTATACTTTTAGAAGGCGACATGCCATTCCATATGTCTTCATTAATAACAAAATTTTGATCTACCCCTTGTGTCTCTGTTCTTCCCCTCTTTCCAATTCTTTTTTTCTTTTTTCAGCAGTATCATTCCCAACATTCAAAAGGTATAGGGAATTCAACTTAAATTTAACAGATTCCTTAAAAGACAGGAAAGGGAAGATTCAACCCTTCCACCCTGTATCTAATAGGTCCCCAAATTCTACTTATTCTGGCTCTTAAATATTTCTTACATTTTTTTTTCTACTGCCTTAATTTAGCTTTCAATTATCTCCTGACTGGTTTCCTTCCTGCTATGATTTGATTTGAATGAAAGCATCCTCCACACCACCTTCCAGGTTTCAAAAAAACAGAATGGTACCAGGAGAAGGAGAAAATCCCATGGATGGAGGAGCCTGGTAGGCTGCAGTCCATGGGGTCACTAAGGGTCGGACTCGACTGAGCGACTTCACTTTCACTTTTCACACATTGGAGAAGGAAATGGCAACCCACTCCAGTGTTCTTGCCTGGAGAATCCCAGGGACGGGGGAGCCTGGTGGTCTTCCGTCTGTGGGGTCACACAGAGTCGGACACGACTGAAGTGACTTAGCAGCAGCAGCAGCAGCAAGGGTGAAGGAGACAAAAATGCAGGAAGGGGTAGAGATGCAGATGGGGAGCAGATTATATTACTGCAGCAGACTAAGGGGCTGATGTCATCAGATTTTTATTTTCAAAACACTACATTGGACTTCTGTTTACTAGAGTGCCCATTTTATAACCTATTGTTATTGTTCAGTCTCTAAGTCATGTCCTACTCTTTGCCACCTCATGAGCTGAAATATGCCAGGTTCCTCTGTCCTCCACTATCTTCTGGAGTTTGCAAAAATTCATGTCCTTTGAGTTGGTGATGCTATCTAACCATTTCATCCTTTGCCGCGCCCTTCTATTTTGCCTCCAACTTTTCCCAGCATCAGGGTCTTTTCCAGTGAGTTGACCTCAAATCGGGTGGCCAAGTATTGGAGCTTCAGCTTTAGCATCAGTCCTTCCAATGAATATTCAGGACTGATTTCCTTTTGGATTTGCCTGGTTTGATCTCCTTGCAGTCCAAGAGACTCTCAAGAGTCTTTTCTAGCACCATAGTTCAAAAGCATCAATTCCTCAGCACTCAGCCTTCTTTATAGTCCAACTCTCACATCCATACATGACTACTGGAAAAACCAAAGCTTTGACTATATGGACTTTTGTCGGCAAGGTGTCTCTGCTTTTTGAAACACTGTCTAGGTTTGTCATAGCTTCCTTCCAAGCAAAGGCATCTTTAATTTTCATGGCTTCAATCAGCATCTGCAGTGATTTTGGAGCCCAAGAAAAGAAAATCTGTCACTGCTTCCACTTTTCCCCCTTCTGTTTGCCGTGAAGTGATGGTACCTGATGCCATGATCTTCATTTTTTTAATGTTGAGCTTTAAACCAGCTTTTTCACTCTCCTCTTTCACCCTCATCAAGAGACTCTTAGTTCCTTTTCATTTTCTGCCTTTAAAGTAGTATGATCTGTGTATCTGAGGTTATTGATATTTCTCTTGGTGATCGTGATTCCAGATTGTAATTCATCCAGCCCAGCATTTTGTATGATGTACTCTGCATAGAAGTTAAATAAGCAGGGTGACAGTATACAACCTTGATGTACTTCTTTCCCAATTTTGAACTAGTCAATTGTTCCATGTAAGGTTCAAACTGTTGCTTCTTGCCCTGCATACAGGTTTCTCAGGAGAATAAGGTTGTCTAGTATTCCCATCTCTTTAAGAATTTTCCAGTTTTCTGTGATCCACACAGTCAAAGGCTTTAGCATAGTCAATAAAGCAGAAGTAAATATTTTTCTGGAACTCCCTTACTTTCTCCACAATCCAACAAATATTGGCAATTTGGTCTCTAGTTCCTCTGCTTCTTTGAAACCCAGCTTGTAAATCTGGAAGTTCTTGGTTCACGTATTGCTGAAGCCTAGTTTGAAGGATTTTGCACATAACCTTGCTAGCATGTGAAATGATTGAAATTGTGCAATTGTTTGACCATTTTTTGGCATTTCCCTTCTTTGGGATTGGAATGAAAACTAACCTTTTCCAGTCCTGTGGTCACTGCTGAATTTTCCAAATTTGCTGACATAATGAGTACAGCACTTTAACAGCATCATATTTTAGGATTTTAAATAGCTCAGCTGGAATTCTGTCACCTTCACTAGTTTTGTTTTAGTGATACTTCCTAAGGCCCGCTTGATTTACACTCCAGAATGTCTGACTCTAGGTAAGTGACCACACCCTCATGATTATCTGAGTCATAACCTATTAAAATAATACAAAGAACATAAATAGAGAAGAAAAGTACATCTCCAATAAGTAATAGAGCTACAAACTTCCAAATTGTAGGCACAAGAGATTATCTGCCAAATATCAGAATATCAGTGAATTGGGGATCAATTTGAAGAAGGATGCTGAGAGATGATATATAACCCTCCATAACTCAGCATGGTCCAGATTTCTGTAAAAGTAAGTGAGATGGAGGGCTTCCCATGTGGCACAGTGGTAAACAATCTGGCTGCCAAGTAGGACACCTAGTTTTGATCCCTGAGTCAGGAAGATTCCCTGGAGAAGGAAATGGCAACCCAATCCACTATTCTTGCCAGGATAATCTCATGGACAGAGGAGCCTGGTGGGCTACTGTCCATGGGGTCACAAGAGTCGGACATGACTGAGCACACATGCACATAAACGAGATGGACATTAAATGTGAGTTAGGCATTTGTTGTGAGCCAGATTTACATCCTGTCTGGATGATCTGCCCAGCTGAAATGTGAAAAGAATAAACATTAAGAGACAGATTCCCTGAATAAATATCTTCAGAAATACTTCAGCTGCTTCAGATCACTCTTCTTTCCTCACCATAAAAAGTGAAAGTGTTAGTCCCTCAATCATGCTTGACTCTTTGCAACACATGGACTAAAGCCCACCAGTCTCCTCTGTCCATGGAATTCTCCAGACAAGAATACTGGAGTGGATTGTCATTCTTTTCTTCAGGGAATCTTCCCGACCCAGGGATCAAACCTGGGTCTCCTGCATTGCAAGCAGATTCTTTACCATCTGAGCCACCAGGGAAGCCCTTCCTAATCATACCACACCACTTTTGAGAAAATGGAAGACTAGGTAGAATGACCCCCTTTCAAAGACAGGTGAATAGAAGACCCATAATGGACCACACACATAGACACTATGAAAAGAAAAAGAACCCTGGGAGAGAGGATACTTGGAGGCGGAAAACCAAAGCCCAAAGGTGCGGCATCCACCCACCCTTCACAATCTTCTTCCAAGTCACTGATTTCCTGCCCATCCCTAAGAACATTCTGTCCTGTATGTATTGAGTGATTTCTTTTCTGTCTGTATCTTCACATTCTTCTCCAGTTGCCAGAAAGATTGGTGATAGTGAATGGTCACCCAGGAGGAAAAAGGTGACGATTTTAGCCCAGCTCAGTCCATTGTAAAAGGTCTCTAAGAGCACTTCCCATTGCTCAAAGTGCCTTTTAGCAAGACTCAGGAAAGGATAGCCTCCAGTGAGAGATTTCCCATCGATTACACACTTGTCAGAGGAAGCACAGGCCCAGCTCAGAGATTTCCACCTTAAACTTTCAAAAGAAACCACTTGCTTAAGGTTCTGGAGCTGGGGCTGCCAGAGGAGCCACTAAAAATCAAACAAGTGAGCAGAAACCGAATTTGACTTTTGGCCCCAGGGATAAGAGAGATGGAGATGAGAGCTGACAGGCTCCTACTTGACAAAGCCTCTGTGGAGTGGAAATGGGCGACTCACAAATTGGAGTGGCACTTCTTCTCCACAGGCTGTCCTTCGAGCAAAGCCAAAACATCTCCACCCAGCCCCTCGACGCAGACACTCGCAGGCCCACCAACTAGAGTGTTAGCAGGCAGGCTGTCTATCCCCAGTGCAGAACAGGTCTTTTTGGGGGAACAGCTTTAACCTCAAAGACAACCATGGGTTCAGCCCAGCAGATGCTTCTCTGTAGCCAAAGGCAGCAGTATACATTTTATCATAGGCATGAGCCCTAGGTTTAGAATGTTTTCTAGACCTGTTTCTATTGATAAACTGAGTAAACTTTAATTTGAGTAAATCATTTAGACTTTGGGGGCCATAGTTTCTCTAACTATAAAATAAAAAGAGCTCATTATTTTGTGGAGGAGGTGGAAATGCTAGAATGATGTTAGAAGTCAGTGATAAACGTGTGGGGAGTCCAGATGAAGAATAGATTAATTTCATAAAGAGAAGGTGGCATAAGAACCAGATCTTGAGGAAAAACTGTAAATAAGAGTTTTTCAGGCAGACAGAGAGAACATTCTGGGCAAGTTAACACATTCCTAAAGGACTGGAGGCAAGGGGGAGATTTGATGAGATGTGGAGGGGAGGGGAGAAGCAGTCAGTTCAAGAGCTTTGAGAGTGGAGAGGAAGCTAGAGGTGGTTTAGATGTAGAATCAGTAGGTGGTACCCTGTCGAATATGATTTCTCATATTCAGCAGAGAATGGCTACTGACTCCTGCCTTGAATGACTGAGCAGATGATGGTTTAATTAAATAAAACACCCAAAGCAAAGTAGGATGGAAAAATGATGAATCCAATTTCTGACAGGTTAAAATGAGAGACTCCATAGTTCAACCAACTGCCAGGCCCAGCAGACGGCTTGAGAAACAGGTGTAAAGTTCAAAGGTGTGGTTAAGCTGAAATGTAGGTCTGGGTGTTTATCAGCTTATGTCAGTCTAAATCATTCCAAAGTTCCTTTCTAAACCTTAAGTCATAGGATCTGTGATTGTAAAGTTTGTAAAAGGGAATATCCAAAAGTAAACCTTTCTTCTCTTCCTGGAATATTGTTCTAATGAGATGTACTTGATAAGGTTTGCCCTGCCTCCCTTTCTGTGATGTTTATGGGCCACGACAAGGTATTCATAGGATTCTTGCTACTGAATTTTGTTTTCTTGAATTTCTTTTAGCTATTAGTTACTGAATTTTAGACAACATAGAATGATTTCACCCCAGATAAGGAAATTGCTGTTCACCCCAGCAATTGGACATCAATGATGAATCCCAAAAAGGCTTTGGGAAAACTTCAGCAATTCTCATCAGTTATCAACAACTCATTTTAGGTGAAATAAAGCTCAGGCTCTTCAGTTTGGCATTCAAGTCTCTTTCTCTCTCTGGTCAGTGGCCTTGACCTGAGCAGCTCTAGGGAGAGGCCCCGGTGACTTCCAGCCTCCCAGCCACATGAATGAGTATGGATGCGGATTCTCCTGCCCAGTCAGCCTTCAGGTGACTGAAGCCCTGGCCAGCATCTTGTCTGCCGTCTTGAGAAACCCTGAGCCATAAGTGCCCATCCAAGCCACTCCTGGATTCCTGACCCACAGAAACTGTGAATTCAGTGTTTACTGCTTTACCCTCTGTGTTTTGGGGTAATTTGTTAAGGTCTGACCAGGAGAAGGAGAAATGTGCTCTTCTGATAATATATGGAAAATAGGCCAGGAGAGGTCTGGAATGAGTTCAGCAGTTTGGAAGGAGAGCCCTGCAGAGCGCTGAGGGTCTCAATGTGATTCTCTTGCCTATGCACTAAGTGACTTTGAAAATATCTCATCTCTTGTTTGGGCTTCAGTTTCCTTACTTATAAATGGAGATGGAAGGTTTAGTTCCAGGCTCTAGTCTAAAGTCTTTACAAATATGCAGCACTTTAAAGTTTGCAAAATGTTTTAATATGTTGTAGTCAGAATCTTGACATAACAAAGAATAGTTTCCAAAACTTGAAAGAAAAGGAAAAAGATTGGCTTTTAGGAGTTAAACTTCAAAATCAGCACATATGGATTAGGACAGAGATATATGCAGATTACCTTAAAGCAATGTTTGTCCTTCTGACTTGCTATACACTAGGCCAAAAATACAATTATTTTCTTTTTAACAATCAGTGATGGGAAATACCATGCATGCTTACTAGTTTACTGTATGGAAAGTTCCTAGAAAAGCTCCTGAGATAATAGTATTTTATTTATAACCAAGGGAAACTTAGTAAACTAATCAGTGAGTTATTAAAAGATATAAAGATTTTATATTCATAAATAAAATTCATTTTACCAGAGTTTTCTAAGAACTTCAACCTCTGTCCTAATAAGAACTCTGGCTGCTACACACTGTGTTAGGCAGCACTCACATTCCTTGGCTCGTGGCCTCTTCCTCCATCTTCAAAGCCAGCAAAAACAGGCTGGGTCCTTTTCATGCTGCCATCTAGCTAACCTTCTGCAGCCAAGAATGATTCTCTGCTTTTAAGGACTCATGCGATTAGACTAAACCAACTAGAATAATCTAGTATAATCTTCCCATCTCAAAGTCCTTTTGCCATGTAAGGAACATAGTCACAGGTTCCAGGGCTTAGAATGTGAACATCTTTGGGGAACATTATTCTACCTATCAATATTTATATTAATATATAACATATATTTATGTTATATTTATGTATAACATTTACATTTATGAATATAAGTAATATAAAATTTATATGTATTAAATATATTATAAATATATAATTTATGTTTTAAAATTTCTTATATACATATTGAATGTGTCTATATATGTACATGTGTATATATATGTATATACATGTATATATATTATATATATGATATAGTGAATTATCTTTAAGTCTTTTTCATAGTTGCTTGTCACTACTCTTATCTCTTATTTCTCTACACCTTGCTCCACCCTTAGTGACTTGGATGGAATGGGCTATTTCCATAGTTTTGGTTTTTTTACTTGATTCTACCTTTATTGAAGTGATTATAGCAGTTAGATAGGCTATGAGTATAGGTTTTATTGAACAACCCGCCCCGCAGTGTCTGAAAACTACAAAGGCTCGATTTCCCTCATATTCCCTATCAGCTATGGGGTGACTGAGAGGCTCTGCTCTCTACTGTTCTTCCTCAGGGGCCCAGTGGCAGGAAAATCCAGCTCCAGATGCACAAAGGCTGAAATAGGGAAGGGAGTACAGTGGATCAAACACTTCTTTTCTGATACTTCACTTCTGGTCTCATTTCATTGACTAAAGCACATCATTCGGCCACATCTAAGAGCTCACTATGTATTTATGGACAGTTCCAGTGACTCCCTTTAAAATGCATAAACATCCTTTAAAAAATCTATGTCTTTTAAGATAGAACTGTCAGCTTAGTCATGAGAACTTGCAGTCCCCTGCTGCACTCTGAAGGGCTGCTCTCGGTAGCAGCCCCTTTGAATTATTTTAGTGATTTCTTCTAGAATTTACCTCCAAGTTTCTGAATAACATGTGTATAGTTCTAGTTCCTGATTTTCCCATTTAGCTACTGTTTTGTTACATGCCTGCTAGCCAAGATTCGACTTCCCTTTCTCCCTCACACACAGTATTTACATCATCATCCTGTAAGTATCTCATGCAACTAAACTATGTAGTGAAATTACTGTAGTTTCATTTTTTGGTGCATTTCTTTTTTCATTTGCTTAGTTTTCTGTATACCTATTACTCATTTTTCCTGGAGCTGTCTGACCAATCTGTAAAACTCCTCTCAACACATTCTGACTCACCAAGCCCTTCAGACACACCAGGTTCCTTTCTAGTTCTCAGAAACATTCCTCATCGGCCCTCAGTCCTCCTGTGTCGGCTTTGTGACAGGTCACTTTCTAAGTCTATTTACCTAAGTCAATATATCAACAATTCCTATTCCTCAAAAAGCTTCAGGTTTCTAATCAATAAAAGAAGACTAGATGACTTCTGAAGACCCTGCTGTCTGTTCTAAAACCATGATACAGAGTTGAAGCATTATGGGAAACCCAAACAAGTTCCAAGGACTGGCTCTGCTTCATGCCCTTTTAGCCAAGGCTGCTCACTCACACCCCCATGGCAACTGGGTTTGGGTCCTCGCTGGTCCAGCTCAGGTTCAGATCCCATACTTTGACTTCTCATCTCTGATGCTTTCCAGATCTCCATCATCCTCTAATCTCCATTATCCTGAAACCAATAATAAAAGGAGAGAAAGGGTCAGCCTTCTATTGTGGGGATTCCTTAATTCCCGAGCTCCAGCCCTAGAAGCACCTCCATATTTCCTGTTCCTCCTTTGTCCCATTAGAAGCAAAATTACTAGACTTTACTCAAAAAGTGGAAAATCCAAATCATAGAGGACAACAGTATGAAAGTTAATATCTTGTTATGCTGTCATCTGGGAACTGATTGAGTTTCTAAAAGCCCTTGAGGTGCTCCTGTTGGCAGCTAGGACTGAGGGTTCAAAGCAGAGAAACAGAGCACGTGGGGAAATGCTTTTACTTTGTGATTTTCTTCTCACACCTGGCCATGGGATGTAATATGCAAGGGGGGAGTGGAATGGGAATATAAATATTGCAATAATGATGATAATGCTTTCATACCTGGTATGGGGATGAGATTTCATTAGGATGAGGCAGGGAGAATGATGAAAAGGATTCTGAGATGCTGATGAAACCCAGAGTGGTGTGGTTCTGCGTGGAGAGTGTGTTAAGAAACCTGAGAAATTTCTGCCTGTTTTAGTCTACCATCAAGGAAACGATCTTATCTTTTTCCCCACATTTTCTGTTATGTGTGGCACGACTGGAGGTTAGGATAGAAAAGATGTTCCTGGGGCTTTCTCCAAAAACAGTGGCCCCACCCCACTGACAAGGAAAGGATTGATGCTCAGAATTACCAACTTGTAAATGAAAATTAATACTGTAATTAGCCAAGGAAAATCCATCTCTTTGTTAATAGAGATACTTATAGATTGTGATATTCCCCCTGGGATCACCAGGTTATTTAAAAGGAATAAATCAGGAACCACATTCAAGTCCATGAAGAATGCCAGAAATATTCAGAGCAGACATACACCTAAAACAGATAATATTTTCACTAAAGTTGTAAAATAGTAGATAAAGTCAGTTTTTAAAAAGATACACATTTGTGATTTTTAACACTTCTTAGATGGAAAATGTTTTCAGATTGGCTTTTGAATATCAACATTGTCACCTGGACAACTTTTTTTCTAGCAAACAAACTGAAGACACTGGATAAAAAGATTCGTCTCACAGAAAAAAAACAAAAACAAACTGATGAGGTGAATACAGCATTTCACATAAAAGCAAGGGTCTCCAAGGATGAAATAAAAACATTTGATAAACCTGCAGCTCTGATAAAAATCTATATGATGGTACGTTTCTATAACGATCAAAATTTGGAGCCTGCTTTCACATCCATTAACTCATTTGATTCTCAGGAGTATGTAGGAAGAGGTAAACGAGAGAGATGTTAAAAAAAATCCTCATTTTATAGATAACGAAGTGGAGCCAGAAAGATTCAAGCCCACATTGCCTCCCAGGTATTAACAGACTGTGTATTTAATGTTAGATGCCCCTGAACCAGAGTCAAATGCAGCTATACTTCTCTAGGCAGCCAAAATGGGAATGCCAACACAGGGGTGACATTCTAACCATGTAGGGTTGTGACTTCAAGTTTATGAGTTCAAGAATGAATCAATGCAAGCAAAGTAGGAAAATTACTCCCACTTCCCCCAAGAACATGGATTTAGGAATAGAATTTCAACCTATTATCCCCATTATTACACCCATATTTGTCAGATTGGTTGTTGTTATTTAGTCGCTAAGTCTTGTCTGTGACCCCATGGACTGCAGCGTGCCAGGCTCCTCTGTCCTTGGGATTTCCCAGACAAGAATACTGGAGTGGGCTGCCATTTCCTTCTCCAGGCAATCTTCCCGATCTAGGGGTCGAACCCGCTCTCCTGCATTGGCAGGCAGATTCTTTACCACTGAGCCACCTGAAAAGCCAGACAGATTGGTTAGGGCTCCACTAGTTACAGTGCATCAGAGTCTGCCTTGAATCAGGGCTCTACATGTATACATATCTTCCTTTCTGGACCACAGGCCAGATCTTTAATGTGTTGTTTCCATCTAGCACCCATCCTAGCGCCAGTGCTTCATAATCATGAATAAACCATGAGAACAGACACTTTGCAACACCACCAATATAGCCAGGCAGACTGGAAGACGGTTGAATCCACTTGGAGGGTTAGAGTTGTCAGACGCCTCCCTTTTAAACCATGTTACCTGATTCCTGTCCTCTTCCATAATTTGATCCCATTTCTGGGAGGAAGTCAATTGTTGATGGGCCCCTACTTTCAAACAGATTAAAAGTGTGTCTGAAAGTTAAGTGATAAACTCACATGCTAAAAGAAATGGTTTTCATGTTCCCTTTTCCCTAAACTTTAAATCCTTTATCAGAAGCATCAGGTCTGAGGCAGGGTTGGGAGAGCCCTGCAAACACCCATAAGTGGTAGCCCATGTGATATTATAGCCCCTGGCAAGCCACTCCAGTACTCTTGCCTAGAAAATCCCATGAATGGAGGAGCCTGGTAGGTTGCAGTCCGTGGGGTCGCTAAGGGTCGGACATGAGTGAGAGACTTCACTTTCACTTTTCACTTTCACACATTGGAGAAGGAAATGGCAACCCACTCCAGTGTTCTTGCCTGGAGAATCCCAGGGACGGGGGAGCCTGGTGGGCTTCCGTCTATGGGGTCACACAGAGTCGGACACGACTGAAGTGACTTAGCAGCAGCAGCAGCAGCCCCACTCCTGGCCCACACCCTAGACCGCATCCCCAGCCAGGCTCTCATGGAAGGGTAAAACAGTCAGGGATTAGTGCACGAGTTACCAGAGCTTCCATGGAGCAAAACTTTGCAAACTTTAAAGGGAAATGTATCATGTAATAATAATCCCTATTGTGTGTAAAAAGGGAAGAAAAAGATTTAAATAAATATATATGTGAAGTGAAGTGAAAGTCGTTCACTCGTGTCTGACTCTGCGACCCCATGGACTGTAGCCTGCCAGGCTCCTCTATCCAGAGGACTTATAATTGCTGTACCGATTTACACACTTACTAGAACTGCATGAAAATACCCTGTATACTTCTTTACCTTGGATATTATTTAATTTAAAATTTTAAACTGTTTGCTACTTTGATGGTTTAAAAGACAGTATGTCATTTTATTTTCATTTTACTGATCATTTGTAAGATTTATATCTTTTCATATGTACAGCGAGGGATTAAGAGCACAAGATATCCAGGTTTGTATCCCAGCTCTGCCACCGATGTGCCTATGAGCTATGTCAACCTTTCTGTGGTGCAGTTCCCTCATTTCTAAAATGAAGGCAATAATAGTGCCTAGTTCAGAGTCTTATTGTAAGGATGACCTTATTTATTTTTTATTGGAGCATAATTGTTTTATCGTGTTGTGTTAGTTTCTGCTGTACAATGAAGTAAATCAGCCCCTCCCTCTTGGACCACCCTCCTACCCACCCCCTTCCACCCTTCTAGGTTATCATAGAGCATTGAGTTAAGGTGCTTTATGGCACCTTTCCACTAGCTATCTGTTTTACACGTGGTAGTGTATATATGGCAATCCCAACCTCCCAGTTAGTCCCATTCTCCCCTTTCCCCCTGCCTCCATGTTCATGTCTGTTCTCTATGTCTGCATCTCTATTTTTGCCTTTGAAATATGTTCATCTGTACCATTTTTCTAGATTCCACATATATATGTCTATATATGATATTTGTTTATCTCTTTCTGACTTACTTCATTGTGTAGGACAGACTCTAGGTCCATCCACATCTCTGCAGATAACACTATTTCATTCCTTTTAGTGGCTGAATAATATTCCATTGTATATATATACCACATCTTCTTTACTCATCTGTCATTGGACATTTAGGTTGTTTCCATGTCATGGCTACATGATTTAACATAAATAAGGCTTCAGAACAGTATCATCACAGAGCAGGCACACCATCAGTTCAGTACAGTTCAGTTCAGTTGCTCAGTCATGTCCGACTCTTTGTGACCCCATGAATCACAGCACGCCAGGCGTCCCTGTCCATCACCAACTCCCGGAGTTCACTCAAACTCATGTCCATCGAGTCGGTGATGCTATCCAGCCATCTCATTCTCTGTCGTCCCCTTCTCCTCCCACCCCCAATCCTTCCCAGCATCAGAGTCTTTTCCAGTGAGTCAACTCGTCGCATGAGGTGGCCAAAGTATTGGAGCTTCAGCTTGAGCATCAGTCCTTCCAATGAACACCCAGGATTGATCTCCTTTAGAATGGACTGGCTGGATCTCCTTGCAGTCCAGGGGACTCTCAAGAGTCTTCTCCAGCACCACAGTTCAAAAGCATCAATTCTTCGGCAATCAGCTTTCTTCACAGTCCAACTCTCACATCCATACATGACCACTGGAAAAACCATCGCCTTGACTAGACGGACCTTTGTTGGCAAAGTAATGTCTCTACTTTTTAATATACTGTCTAGGTTGGTCATAACTTTCCTTCCAAGGAGTAAGCATCTTTTAATTTCATGGCTGCAATCGTAGATGTTAGTTATTCTGTTTTGAGCCTTCGTGCTTTTTTTTTTAACTATTACTGCTTAATCAGAAAACAAAATTAATTTCTAAATATTGACCCATTCAGAGAAAGCTATTCAAGTAGGCCTCAAATGTCTTGTGGTTTGAGACTTTACATACTTTGTTCTTACCTTCTGTGGTAAAATGGGAATGGCAACTCTGCACCTGTTTGAAATTAAGGAAGTGAAATGTACCTTTTAGGGTCCTTAACAAGTCAGAGGTGACATAAGTCTACCTATTTCGTATCAGAAAGCAGAATACTCTCATCATTATCACAAGGCAAGTCTGTAGTGCTTCACTAGAAGCTAGAAAGTTAAACCAAGAAGAACTCTATAGAGATCACCCACCAGGCACTGCACTCTATATAGACAATGACACTGAGTCCCACAACCACCCAGTGACAGAATCAGACTTGAGCCCAATGTGCTTGAACTTCAAGAAATTTTGAGCTGATCTTCTCTGTTGCCCATTTGGGCCTAAACTAAGTAAAGGTGTTTGTGGGAACAGCCTTCAATATTAATATGTATGTGAGAAATAAGCTGAAAACACTTTACATAATTAAAGCAACTGATAAGAATAATTAGGATTTGCTATTTTAGACACACAAAGAATACACAAATATTTTTTAACTGTAACACTACTGGTTTCTTAGCCTTAGGACAAGTTCCCAAGAAAAATATATCACCTAGAGAATGTTTTCATGCCATGAGATAATTCTTTTTTTAAAAAAAGCCCAATAAGTTTATCCATTCAATTCATATTGAAATGTTTGGATAAACACAAATTTGGAGAAATATCACGATTTAAGTAATTAGTTAATATTTGGGGTCCCAATGGAACTTTTTAAAAATCTCATTCTGGTCCAAAGATGAAGTGGTTTAACCCTTAAAGAAGAATGATAATTCAAAAAATTTCTCCCAAATGACCATGAAAGCAATTAATTTTATAAAATTGTTAGCTCTAACAAAGTATTATATATCCATGTCTGGTTTTCAAGGAAAGGAAAGATAAAAAATCAACAAGAAATGTGGGGAGACGGTGCTGGTTTAAGCTCTTTGCATTTCATTCCTGGAACTAGAGACTTCACTTCTGTTAGTAATGACTTGTAGTGCTGGATTAGTTCCACTACTCCCCATTTGCCAGGGAAACCAAGACAAAAGATCAAATGACTTGTATAAAGTACAAATGCGATCACCTGAAATTTGAAATTTTCAGATGATATGAAAATATGGAAATTTTCCCTAAGAAAGATACAGATAGAATTTCACAGTTTATTGTTTTGTTTGTGTCTATATTAGTGCTCTAGTGCTATGTAACAAATTTCTTCCAAAAGTTAGTGGTTAAAAAAAAGCAAACATTGTTTATCTCACAGTGTCTGTGGGTCCGAAACTCAGAAGAAGCTTAACCAGGTGGTTCTGGTTTAATGTTTCTCATGGGGGTGCTATTGAGACATTAGCTAGACCTTCTGTTATCATAAGACATGACTTGCCCTGGAAGATCTGCTCTCAAGATGGCTTGCTTGTTTGGATGGCAAATTGGTGCTGACTAAAGGAGATCAATTCTGGGTGTTCATTGGAAGGACTGATGCTGAAGCTGAAACTCCAATACTTTGGCCACCTCATGCGACGAGTTGACTCACTGGAAAAGAGTCTGATGCTAGGAGGGATTGGGGGTGGGAGGAGACGGGGACGACAGAGAATGAGATGGCTGGATGGCATCACCGACTCTTTGGACATGAGTTTGAGTGAACTCTGGGAGTTGGTGATGGACAGGGAGGCCGGGCGTGCTGTGATTCATGGGGTCACAAAGAGTCGGACACGACTGAACGACTGAATTGAACTGAACTGAAAGGCACAGGACTCAGTTCCTTGCCACACTGGGCCTCTCCATAAGACTGCTTGAGTATCTCACAGCATGGCACTGGTTTCCCTGGGAGAAAGTGACAGAGAACAAGGAAAAGGCATAATCCTTTCTATGACCAAGCCTCAGAAGCTGCTGCTGCTGCTGCTAAGTCACTTCAGTCGTGTCCGACTCTGTGTGACCCCATAGACGGAAGCCCACCAGGCTCCCCCGTCCCTGGGATTCTCCAGGCAAGAACACTGGAGTGGGTTGCCATTTCCTTCTCCAATGTGTGAAAGTGAAAAGTGAAAGTGAAGTCGCTCAGTCGTGTCCGACCCTTAGCGACCCCACGGACTGCAGCCTACCAGGCTCCTCCATCCATGGGATTTTCTAGGCAAGAGTACTGGAGTGGCTTGCCATTGCCTTCTCCGAGCCTCAGAAGACGCACACTATAATTATTCGAATACTCTATTGGTCACTGAGTCAGCCCTGTTCAGTGTGCAAGGGGACTGTTGCAGAGCATGATGACTCATCACTGATCCTCAGGGAGCCATCTTGGAGGCTGCCTACCTAACTTAAATTTAAGAAGCTATGAGTACACAGCAGAAGCATGAATACTCTGTTTGGAAGATGAGGAACTTTTTTATCCCTAGAGAATGAAAGCTACGTTCCCAAAGAGGCAAGAATGGGGATGTGAACCCAAGTCCTCTGAGGCCAGCTGTCTGGCCTCACCTCACAAAATGGTCTCAGTGCAGCACAAATTCACTCCCCTCCGTAACACTTTCCTAATTTCATAAGAAACTTTTTGATAGAGGTGGGTGTATGTAGCTTACAGTGCAAGCTCAGACATACTTTAGAGCCCCCCAAAATTTGGGGGGAGCTCATATGCAGTCCTATTCCCATGGCCCCACTTTGATTCCTAAATATTACTAAATAGATAAATAGATTTTCTTCCTGATCTACAAAGCTATTCCCTTTATTTCTTATGTGCTTTAAGCATTTCAAGTATTTTATTAACTTCCCTATGAATTCAAAGAAGAGAAAGGGATTTCATGTGAGCTTACTCTAAGATCCTGACAAGAAGAGCAGTGTTTGACCTAACTCTGATTCCTCATTTTTTAAATAGAAACAAAAATTGCTTCTATAAAATTGCTGTGAGCTCAAATGGGGTGATTTGTGTAGGATACTTAGCACAGTGCCAGGCACATAGTAAATAAGTATTTATGAAGCACTGGGTTGAGAAGATCCCCTGGAGAAGGGAATAGCTTCCCACTCCAACATACTTGCCTAGTGAATTCCATGGACAGAGGAGCCTGGCAGGCTACAGTCCATGGGTCGCAAAGAGTCAGACATGACTGAGAGACTTTGACTTCACTAATAGGCATTTATAGAGCAAAGCAATATAGTTCTGGCCATGATCAATATTTCTGGGCACTTTATCATCTTTGGGTCCCATCTCTTCATCTGAAAAAAATGAATGAGTTGGATGAGAGCAGCGATGGGAAAAAGGCTTGCACATACCCACTCTTGTCATGAACAAGCAGCATCCACTGTCCAGAGAAGAATTCTGAGACTAAACCTCTAGTAGCAGGAATGATTCTAGAATAGGTTCATGCTATCTGTTGAGGTCTGGGAACAGAAAGTGCTGACACTCATGCATTTCTTTGTTATTCATTAACTAGATAATTGATTAAGTCTGTTGAACTTTGGGAGTATAAGACTCCATAATCCACAACACCCACTTTCTCACACACAGGAGAAATGTTCTTAAACCAGTCTCTGAATTATCCAGAGTTTTTGGTGACCAGTTCAGTGTACCTTTAAAGGTTTAACTCTGTTGTAAATAGCCAGCTAGTTACTTGAATTCACCCAGTTATTTTCAAAACAACCAGGAGTATGACCAAATTCAGTCTTTCCCTTCCAACTAGTTTTGCGTGTCTCTGTGAGTCGCTACATGACGATATATGTTATTTTAAACTCTCCTTATTTTTAATGATATAAACAATGAAAACCCAAGCAAGAGAAAGGAGCTAACACATTTATTCCCATTCTGCCATCTGTTTAAAGCTTCTGATGTAATTCTAGTTTGAAATTGCATTAGCTCTTGCCTCCTGGACTTCTTCCTTATTTCCTTTTGTGCTTCAGGCCTCCTGTATTTAAGAGAAAGCACTGCCTCTAGGATGCTGGTCAATTAATGCGCAGCTACAGGATAGCTCTGGCCATTTTCAAACTGGTCTCCGATTTGGATTTCCTTCACGATTAGCTAGAATGACTCTAACTGGAGTGTTATTTGCTTAAATGTATTTGGTATTTAAGGTTTGATTAGTGATGTTTTCAGCAATACCATCAACAATCAGCAGATTTGTTTACACTGAAAAGGATGGGCAGAGATTACGGGTTGTGGTCATGCATACTCAATCATCACATATTGGCTTTTTTTAACTCTTATCTCTTGGATTATGCCTCAGAATTCAATTTTAATTTTTTTAAGAGTGCAGCTGCTTTACACTGGTTTGAATGATATTACAGTAAAAGATTTCGTTAAATTGTGTGATGTTTCATGGTGTGTGTGTCTTTTATGAAGTTGGGTATCATTTCAAACTATGTTTTATTGGATAACCAGAGTGTCATTACTTTGTTTTGGTACAAGTTGGGTACATGAGTCAAGCCGTTTTTCTTTTCACTTTCAAGTGGAAGTGAATGCCACCCTAGGGACCTGGCATTGGGTGAGGTGGACAGGGTATGTGAGGGCACAAGTAGGATGGAGGCAGGAAAACCAGAAGCTTAAGCTCCCCTCACATTTCTGAACCTTAGTCTCCCCACCTGGGATTATGCTGCTGCTGCTGCTAAGTCGCTTTAGTCATGTCCAACTCTGTGCGACCCCATAGACGGCAGGCCACCAGGCTGAGGACTATAAAGTATTCTACTCTAAACAACTTCTAAAATAGGCACCTTTCCCTGATGTTGCTGTAGTAGGGGGCGCTGCTTTGGGTGCATGAAATTGAATATCATGTCTGAAAATGTCATCAGAATAATAAGAGGATGGATTAGAAGTGAACTTAAGGACTCTTCCTAAAGCTCTTTCAGGCTCTCAGTCATAAAAACCCTTAAGGGCCCAGCCAGCAGAGAGGAGTGTGTTCACTAGGTATCAAGCTTGGAGCTGAACTTCAGCAAGCTTGTGTACGGTACTACTTCTACTCAGAATACTAACTCTGAACCAGGCTCATCACTGTAGCTCAGAACTATCTGTGGACTTCTTTGTTTTTAATACCAGTGTTTGTATCCTACATCTAACATGCCAAATCAGAATTCTGGGGAGTGGGAACCCAGTATTTGTATATTACCAAGCTCCCTGGCTGATTCAGAGCCTCAGTCAAGGTGGAGAAGTTCTGTTCCAGAGAAACATTTCATTGAGATAGAGCGGAGTCAACAGAAGTCTGATTTGGGAATCTAGAGACCAGGAGTTAAGCCATGACCCAAGTACCAAAGGAGCACAAAGAAAGCGGGAGGACTAACACAGCCAGGGAAAACCAGGGGAGCCTTCACAGAGGAGGTGACAGTTGACCTAGATCTGGAGGAATGAGTAGGAATTTTCCTTTTGGAAAAGAAAGAACAGTTGCAGGAAAGAATGTATTGCTATGTATCACAAAGAGTGTGTGCCAAAGTAGGAGAAGTAAAAGGCAAGGTTTTTGAGTCTCTGTTCATCTCTTCCAGAAACAACATGAAATGCTAGCGCTAGAGAGAAAAGCGTCTCCTCCCATGAGGAGGTTCACTGGAGCATATATGGAGAAGGGGAATATCAGGTGTTGTGTGTGTAAAAGTAATCTGTATCAACTTGCTAAAAGTCATGACTCCCAGGTAATGAACTTGGAGTTGATGCTGTAGGCCACTGTTCACGGTCAGGGGTGAGGGTCTGTGAGTAATGTGTTGGTGCTGACTATTAAAGATGCAGCAGAGGAGAGTGGCTGATAGGTAGGCTCTGAAGCCAGGCTGTGGGGGTTCAGTTCCAGCTCTGCCACTTACCAACTCCAAGTCACCTACTGTCCCCTGCGCAAATTTTTTAAGTGCTCAGTGCCTCAGTTTTCTTCACTTGTACAGTTGTTTCTCAGTATCCATAGGGGACTGGTTGCAGGAAACCAAAATCCACCGATGCTCAAGTCCCTTATACAAGATGGTATAGTACAGTTGTGTATGCTCAGTTACTAAGTTATGTCCGAGTTTTTGCAACCGCATGGACTGTTACCCACCAGGCTCCTCTGTCCATGGGATTACCCAGACAAGCATACTGGAGTGGGTTGCCATGCCCTTCTCCAGAGGATCTTCCCAACCCAGGTACTGAACCCTTGTCTCCTGCATTTGAGAGCAGTTTCCTTACCGCTGAGCCACCAGGAGAGACCATAGTACACAGTCAGTTCTCCGTATCTGTAGATGCAGAACCTGTAGACATGGAAGACCAACTGTATAAGGGAGACAATATTGTTGCCTACCTCATAAAGTTGTTATGAGGATTATCATGTATCTGTAAAACGCTTGGAAATGTACCTGGCAATATAGATACTACTATTATTATTATTATTACTGGGCTTCCCAGGTGGCACAGTGGTAAAGAATTCACCTGCTAATGCAGGAGATGCAAAAAACTCAGGTTCAATCCCTGGGTCAGGAAGATCCCCTGGAGTAGGAAACAGCAACCTACTCTACTATTCTTGCCAGGAAAATTCCATGGACAGAGGAGCCTGGTGGGCTACAGTCTGTGGAGTCACAGTCAGACCCAACTGAAACAACTTAGCACTCACCTGCGTTTTTTTTTTTAAGTTTATACAAGTGTTTGAAAAATCACACTCATGTTCAGAAAGACTCAATATAAATATATAATTTATACTCACTTGTTTTACTAAATGGCAGAGATCAAGGTGAGGACAAGTCATCATTCAGCAAGTTGCATATAACCTGGATCACACCCAGAGTGGTGAGACCTGCAAATGTCCTCCAATATGAACCACTGTCAGAGGCAGCCAAGCCACCTGAGTAGGGTTGCCAGATAAAATACAGGGATAAACAATGAAATCTGAATTTCCGATAAACAATGAAGAATTGTTTAGTGTCCTAAGCATTCTCCAACTATTCCATGGGACATCCTTATGCTAAAAAAGGAAAAAATCCTAAGTATGGTGTGGGGGGATCCATGTGACTCTGGTCACATTTCAGGAGCCAGAGTCCCTTCCAGAGAGGCTGGATCTCCATGGCCTCTCTGAAGAGGGATCCCCACAAGCAGGGGTGGGAGCTTCGTCCCTGAGAAATCTTCAGAGAAGTTAATGTTAAGCCCTGGAAGCTGAAAGAGATTTTGATAGGTGGGGAAACAGAAATTGATGTTGCAGCCTGGAGCCCAGCGTACTCTCAGGCACAGAGGCACAGGAGTGTGTGCTGTGTCTGTGGCCACTGAGAAGACAACGGTGGCTGGGGCGTAGGATTATGTGTGTCATCTGTGTATGTGTCTGCCTGGGGTGGTGCTCAGGAGACCATATGGTCCGGGAAGTGTTTAGGGGCCAGGATTTCAGCAGTTTAAGAAATTAGATTGAATGAGTTACTACCCAGTTCCTGAATTAGTCATTTTGCTTCCTTTCTTAATGGATTTCATTATAGACATTCTAGTTTCCCTAAGCATTGCCATTTTTTTTCCTCCTTGTGATTAGTTGTTTGTTTGTTTGTTTTACAATGATCTGTGTTCAGTTAGTGAAAGGTTGTAAGATGGATAAGAACAGCAAAACTCAATGATTATTTAACAAGTAATAAACTGACCGCAGTCAAATGCGCTTGTCATTGGAAGCATTATTCTGTTATCTGAAGCAAACATGGCAGAGCTCCTTTATTTAATTAGAAACTGTTTTTACTGGAATCCTTCCAGGAGGACAGTGAGTATATTCTATGGCGTGTTTGGGGCTCTTCAGGTTTCAGAGTTCTCACAGATAGAAATTAAATAAAAGGGGACAGTTAAAATAAAACCCTGTGACCTGTTACTTTCTCCAAGAGTAAGAGCAGTGTTGACTGCTTCCTTCCCCTTCAGCTTTTTTGCGGATGGAGACCTTTATCCTCAGAACCAGGCAGATAAAAATTACATACAAATGTACTGAGTTCTTTTGGTGTTTTTCCCAGATTTAGAAGACACACATCTTGCCATTTCTTGATTAATTACTACATGGAAGTTGCTGAGAGGCAAGCTTGGCTCAACATAATGAAGGACTCGCATATGATTGTAGAAACACTGCCAGGCTGGGTGAGGAGGGTTTGGGTTCTAGTCTTAAGAGCAGCAGTAAATTCTTTGTGAGATCTTGGGCAAGTTGTTTCCCTTCTTGAGGCTTCAGTCTCCTCACCTGGGGGATAAGAAGTGGAGCCGAATGTTTCCTTTTAGCAGCCCCATTCTGAAATGTTGGGACACACTGGCAAGAAGACTGTGCAAAGAGGAGTAGCCAGCCAGCCAGGATAGCAGGGAAAGCACTGCTGAATGAAGGAGCTCTGAAATTAAGAGCCTTAAAAGAAGGACAGGTACAAGTGACTGGAGAGAGTGTGGCAGATTTATTCTAAACAAGTAATCATAGATGCAAACAAAGTCTTACACTGATGGAAGAGATAATGCTAGGAGGTTCTTTGGATATTACTGTTTTAAGAGAATTGCACAATTTGTGAGTATGAAGACAGCACATGCTTGGCATAGTAGACCTTCTTGTTTCTAGGAACACTGGAATAGGTTATTTAGATCAATCCTCCCACTGAAAGCAGCTAAAAATATAGATTAAAAAAAAAACTTTTTAAAAGCATCAGAGATGACCAGAAATTAAGGAATTACTGGATTAAAAATAAAAGCAAAAAGAAAACCTAGTGAGATAAGCAAGCACCGTAACTGCTTTTGATCTGAACACACTTAATCCCTCAAAATTAAAACTTTGTTCTGGTAGTGTCAAGAGGTGAGAAGGACAGAAAGCAAAGCACAGCCCACACACAGAGGCATCTCCTTGGAGACCCTTCCCACAATAAGCTGGGGCCAGAAGTGACGCAGTCCCAAGAATGACACACTGGCTTTAAACCTTTGGATCCTGTTCCAGTCTCTTGCTGCTCAAAGTATGGTCCATGGATCCAGGACATCCGTGGCACCAGATAGCTAATTAAAAATGCAGATTCCTGGGTCTCACTCCAGACAAACTGCTTATACAGTATATATACTTTAATAAGATCCTTGTTAGCAGCAAACCTAAATCCTCTCAGGAGAAATGCACTTTCTTTCTAGGCCTCAAACTATTCCTGAAAATAATTCTCCTAATACAATTTCTGACAAACAGTCCAAGGTAACAAGTCACAAAAGGAAATTAGGCTCTGCAAGACAGAACCAGCAAAAACAACAGACAATAGAAACAGAACTACAGAAACTTTACACGGGGGGATTATCAGATGCAGTCTATAAAACAATAGTTTATATTCATAACAGCTATGTGTGAAAGGGACCATAAAAATTTTTTTAAACAAACTTGAAAGCATCTGTAGTGAATAGAAAATATGAACTATAAAAAGTTCATAGCAGATTTGAAAAAGGACCTTAGAAATTCTAGACATAAGTTTTTGTCATATTTCCTGGAGCTCGTCCATTTGTGGATGACTGGCTTGGGGTAATGAGCTACCAATCACTGAAAGTGTGTGAACAGACTAGATAACTGGTTATCAGGATCATTGCAAAGGGGAGAGAAGTACTGACTAAACATTAGCCAGGTCATCCTCAAGTCTCTTTCTGGTGCAGATACTATTAATATAAGATATTTTCATAAGAATGGGCCATCCTCCAATTGGCCAGGGCCCTTGGAATTCCTTCTAACTTGACTTTTCCTTGTGTGGGATTGAGAATCCTCCCTAAGGTTGCTAAATCTTACCCACTGTCTTTGGGTAGATAACACCACAACTGTGTAATACTTGCAAAGAGGTAGGGCTCACCATAGAACCTCCAGATGAAACAGAGGGAGCCTGTGTAGGGGACACACCAGGGGCCATGGACCCAAGAGGGGTTTGTGACTGGTGATCCTGAGTGATTACTCTCATACTTCCGCATGAGCCTATACAAGCTCTCCCCATTTTCAGACATTCTCAGAACTTCATAATCTTCAAAACCTGGAAGGAGAAAACACTGCTGCTGCTGCTGCTGCTAAGTCACTTCAGTCGTGTCCGACTCTATGTGACCCCACAGACGGCAGCCCACCAGCCTCCCCCGTCCCTGGGATTCTCCAGGCAAGAACACTGGAGTGGGTTGCCATTTCCTTCTCCAATGTGTGAAAGTGAAAAGTGAAAGTGAAGTCATTCAGTCGTGTCTGACCCTTAGCGACCCCATGGACTGCAGCCCACCAGGATCCCCCGTCCATGGGATTTTCTAGGCAAGAGTATTGGAGTGGTTTGCCATTGCCTTCTCCGGAGAAAACACTAGGGTCCGTCTAATGATCCTTTTCCCTTCTCGATTCTGTTTAGTCTTTCTCCTTGTTCTACTCTATCAGACTCTCCAAAGGAAGGTCTGTGGCCCTATTTTCTGTCCACCCTCTCTATATATAAACTCCTTCACACTAATTTCTCTGAGTGCCATAGGCTTATTCAAGTTTGTTTTTCCTTTGGTTCATCCTCCCCAACTTCTCTGATCATCTCTTTCTTGGGGCTGTCCCTTTAGAAATCATAGTTACCATTCAAAGGGCACCAAAACCACTTTCCACACCATCAATCCCCACACTAATCATGCAAGATGCAGTAAGCAATTTTGTTACTCCTATTTTATAGTAATATATATTCATTACATAAAAATTAGATATTATCCAAAAACAAAAAAAAATTGAAATCCGCTCTAATTTTACTATCCAGTGATAACTTTATTCATTACATAAAAATTAGATATTATCTATAAACAAAAAGCAAATTGAAATCCGCTCTAATTTTACTATCCAGTGATAACTTTACCACAGTTAATATTTGGTGTATTTTTTCCATGATATTTTTTGGGGGAAAATGAGATTTTATATGCTAAGCATATGAAAAATGACCCAGAGGGAGGATAAAGGGAGGAGGGAGGTGGGAGGGGGGTTCAGGAAGGGGAACTCATGTACACCTGGGGCGGATTCATGTTAATATATGGCAAAACCAACCAATATAATATTGTAAAATAATCAGCCTCCAATAAAAAATAAATAAATAAAAGAAAAATACATTTATGAAAAAAAATTGTATAAGAAAATTTTATTTCCAAAAAAGCATTTAAAAATTTTTTGGTTGTGCTGGGTCTTCGTTGCCGCAAGGGCTTTTCTCTAGTTGTGGTGCACAGGCTTCCTCATTGTGGTGGCTTCTCTTGTTGTGGGGCATTTGGGCTTCAGTAGTTGCAGCTCCCAGGCTCTAGAGCACAGGCTTAGTAGTTGTGGTGCATGGGCTCAGTTGTCCCGCGGCCTGTGGGATCTTCCCTGACCAGGGTTTGAACCCATGTCTCCTGCACTGACCGGTGGACTCTTTACCACTGAGCCACCAGGGAAGCCCCTGAGCATATGTTTTTATAACCTGTTTTTATATGCTAACATTCAAAAAACAAAGATCATGGGATCTGGTCCCATCACTTCATGGCAAATAGATGGGCAAACAATGGAAACAGTGACAGACTTTATTTTGGGGGGCTCCAAAATTCCTGCAGATGGTGACTATAGCCATTAAATTGAAAGACGCTTGGTCCTTGGAAGAAATGTTATGACCAACCTAGACAGCGTATTAAAAAGCAGAGACATTACTTTGCCAACAAAGGTCCATCTAGTCAAAGCTATGGTTTTTCCAGTAGTCATGTATGGATGTGACAGTTAGACTATAAAGAAAGCTGAGCACAGAAGAATTGAAGCTTTTGAACTGTGGTGTTGGAGAAGACTCTTGAGAGTCCCTTGGACTGCAAGGAGATCCAACCAGCCCATCCTAAAGGAGATCAGTCCTGGGTGTTCATTGGAAGGACTGATGCTGAAGCTGAAACTCCAATATTTTGGCCACCTCATGCAAAGAACTGATGCTGGGAAAGATTGAAGGCAGGAGGAAAAGGGGATGACAGAGGATGAGATGGTTGTATGGCATCAATGACTCGATGGACATGAGTTTGAGCAAGCTGCAGTAGTTGGTGATGAATAGGGAAGCCGGGCGTGCTGCAGTCCATGGGGTTGCAAAGAGTCAGACACGACTAAGCGACTGAACTGAACTGAATATACTAACAAGAGATGCTGAACCTCTTTCCATATTAGTAAATATACACCTGCAACATAATTTTTAATGTTTGCACAGTATGGATATACGATAACTTGTTTAGCAAACCTGAAAACACTGGGTATTTGAATTAATTCTAACCTTCACTATTAAAATAGCATCTTATAGCTATATCTTTGTGCATATCCTTAATAATATCTCCAGGACAGACTCCTTGATACTGAAATGGATTCATGCTTCTGGTTTTGACAAATTTCCCCTGAAGGATGTTGGTACTAATTTAGACTCTCAACTGCAGTGTGTGAAGGTGAGCATTTTTCTGAATGAGTATTTGAGTATTATTGTTTTATTGTCCTGATTAATTTCACAAGCAGCCTTTTACTGCTGCTTTAATTTGATTATAAATAAGATAGAATTCAGTTGTCCTTGGGTATCCATGGGGGATTGGTTCCAGGACCCCTGTGGATACCAAAATCTATAGTTACTCAAGTCCCTCATATAAGATGACATAGTACAGTATTTTCCTTTATGTTTCTTTAGCACTTGATTTTTTTTCTTTTGTGAATTAAACTGTTAGTATCCTGTATATGTTAACATACTGGCACATACAAATAAATGTTAGCATCATCATCATTATGATAGGTAGCAGTCACATCCCCCAATTTGTCATTTTCTTTTATTCTAATTCAATTTTATTTTATAATTTAGGCCATCCATATAGAAGTTTAAAATTTTGTTGTGAACAAACTTATGAACCTCTGTCTTTATGGCTTCTGCCTATGGTTGTTTGCTTAGAAGCACCTCTCCCACTCTAAGATTATATAAATGTTCACCTTAGAGAGTTTTTATGGTTTCATATGTTACATTTAGATCGTTAACACATCTGGAATTTATTTTCATGTAAGGGTGGGATAGAGATCAGTGGCTTTTCACAAAAGGCCAAATGGTTTTCCTACTCAACATTTTAAGTGTTTTTCAAATGGAACATTGCAGAGACATTTTTGAATCAAGCCCTGTAAATGGCTATATCTCTGAGTGGAAAGGAATTAATTACCGTGTGTCAGAAATCAGCATGGGGCCAGAGCTATTAAACATACTAATGGCTTGGATGGAAGGAGAGCTGCAAAGAAGGCTGCGAGCCTCTCCCTGTCCAGTGGTGATTTAAGTGGGTTGCTCACAGCCCAAGATGACAGGGTGAAGAAAGCCAGACAGCCTTCAGTGTTGGGGAAGGGTGCAGCCACAGTATTACCAGACAGCCCTGGATCTGGTTGTAATCTGCCTGCAAAGCTCACCCGACTTCTTGGCCCTCATTCTGAAGACTGGAAAAGGAGCAGAAGGCCTAAGAAAGGCCTCCAAAAGCAGCATCCCTTTGTGGCCGAACCTGGAAAGACCATGACTAAAGTTCTTTCCAGCTAACAACTCAGAAGCTGCCTGTGCTAGGGATTTCTCTCCAGCATGGCCATCCTCTTTGGTTTTGCTCCACAGACTTCTGGCTTCTGCTCTGCTCTCCCACATACCCCCACTGCATTGTTTTCTTCAAAGTACATATTTTATATTAAAATAATTTTTCCCTAGACTTTTTTTTTAATGCTGCACTGCAGTTCCATCATTCCATTCATTTCACCTTTAAACTGTTTTTTTTTCCATAATGCTGTATTTTCTGAAAGCGTTCCTTGGTTATTCCATGGGCAAGTAACATAATAATGCTGCTTGACAATTAGAGCTTGCTCCCATGTGTTTTAAGGCAAACTTCTGGGTAATCCGAACAGGTAGTTGAGCAAGATTGTGTGGACAAAGCTCAGACTTGAGAAGGGATTTGTCTGAGGGTCACAGTGAATCAGGGCTGAACTAGAGCTCCACACTAGGCATCTGGGCCCAACTTCAGAATTCCATCTACTCAGCTTGAT
This sequence comes from Moschus berezovskii, assembly GCF_049115385.1. Taxonomy (NCBI): domain Eukaryota; kingdom Metazoa; phylum Chordata; class Mammalia; order Artiodactyla; family Moschidae; genus Moschus; species Moschus berezovskii. The sequence continues at coordinate 71,801,743 of NC_142466.1, read as the reverse complement.
GATTCTTGGGAGTCCTGTGATTCAATAGAACTCTGATCAACTTTTCTGTTGCAACTGATTCATACCTAGTCTCTCGGCAAGTTCCAGGAGTGATTTTTATGTATTTTCTGTCTATAAATGAGAAATGGACAAAGAGAGAGTGTTAACCACTCTCACACTGTTTGTCAGAGAAGGCTTCACAGAGTATTCTGTTTGGGTAGTTGGCCTATGACATGTGGGACTAAATGAGCTTTGGGGTCTTTAAAAGAGATCTGTTGTCCAGTCCTTCCTGGCATCCATTCCACACCCCCACAAAGCTTTCCCATCTCCTACTCTCAGTTCATGCAATTTTATCCTTTGACCAGAGGTCTAGGTCACGTTATTCCAATGATACTCAACCCTGGAGTTTTCTGTTAATTCTATTGGAGGAAAAGATACTGGTCCTTCCTTAGGGGCAGCTGACAGTCTGATGACCATCTTACTTCTGTGAGGAGAGACCACAGAGGAGAATAGAGCTGAGAGAGGGAGAGGGGAAGACCACATCTTCAGGACATTATCCGGGCTCTGAATCCAGTCAACTGTGAAAGCAAATACCTTAAATTTTACAGTCATGTGAGCCTAAAGATTCATTTCCTTACGTGTATAAATCAGCCCGAGCTGGGTTTCTGTCACTTGCAACCTGAAGGTCTTTGCAGAGTCCCATCCAAACCCAAGGCTGTGAGTCTCTGGCAGACTCTGGGGATAGAAATGATGTCCATACTGCCTCAACATCTAGCTCCTCTGCCTTGTGGATCCTGCTGCTCAGCATTCATGAAGTGATTGGGTCCAGAGTTGTCCTGCTTTCAAAGCTGTTGATTTTTGCTCCTCGGTGGTGTGAGATTCCAGACCAGGGCAGGACTCTCAAGGCCACTCTTGAAGGATTTGCCCTCACTTAAGCAGTCCATTTGCAGGAATGGTATGCGAAGGTCATGGACGATGGCTAGAGAACCTCTATTGTGTGTTTTTCTGGAACAGTACCCCCTCCTTCTGGAAAATAACCCCTTCCCCTACTCTAGCCATGTGGTTTGAATGGAGGGTACCAGCATCTTCATGGCACAGCCACGTAACTAAAGTGATTGGCCTGGAGTGGGCACGTGCCTAAAGAAGGGGGAGGAAGAAGTCTCAGATCCTCTCCAGCAGTGGAAATGTCTAAGTTGGTAGTGACCAGGTTCCTTGCACTGGGGAAGAAACAGCCGGAGGAGGGAACAAATGAAGTGACCACACAGAACTTGGCACGAGGGAAAGGGGATGTGGAGATGGGTCAGGGGAGAGTAGGCAGTTTTCTATGCCCACATATAATTTGTCCTTGAGATCCCACTTTATTTCCTACATGCCTCTTGATTAAATAAGTCTTCTAGTAAATCCCGCTGCAAATAACCCAAGCCTATTTAGCTGAATTAGGTAAAAGGTCAGTTTTCATTCCAGTCCTAAAGAAAGGCAATGCCAAAGAATGCCCAAACTACCGCACAATTGCACTCATCTCACATGCTAGCAAAGTATGCTCAAAATTCTCCAAGCAAGGCTTCAACAGTACGTGAACCATGAACTTCCAGATGTTCAAGCTGGATTTAGAAAAGGCAGAGGAACCAGAGATCAAATTGCCAACATCCGCTGGATCATCAAAAAAGCAAGAGAGTTCCAGAAAAACATCTTAGTTCAGTTCAGTTGCTCAGTCGTGTCCGACTCTTTGCAACCCCATGAATTACAGCACACCAGTCTTCCCTGCCCATCACCAACTCCCGGAGTTTACCCAAACTCATGTCCATCGAGCTGGTGATGCCATCCAGCCATCTCATCCTCTGTCGTCCCCTTCTCCTCCTGCCCCCAATCCCTCCTAGCACCAGGGTCTTTTCCAATGAGTCAACTCTTCGCATGAAGTGGCCAAAGTATTGGAGTTTCAGCTTCAACATCAGTCCTTCCAATGAACACCCAGGACTGATCTCTTTTAGAATGGACTGGTTTGATCTCCTTGCAGTCCAAGGGACTCTCAAGAGTCTTCTCCAGCACCACAGTTCAAAAGCATCAATTCTTCGGCGATCAGCTTTCTTCACAGTCCAACTCTCACATCCATACATGACCATGGGAAAAACCATAGCCTTGACTAGATGGACCTTTGTTGGCTAAGTAATGTCTCTGCTTTTTAATATGCTATCTAGGTTGGTCGTAACTTTCCTTCCAAGAAGTAAGCGTCTTTCAATTTCCTGGCTGCAGTCAGCATCTGCGGTGATTTTGGAGCCCAAAAAAATAAAGTGTGACACTGTTTCCACTGTTTCCCCATCTATTTCCCATGAAGTGATGGGACCAGATGCCATGATCTTAGTTTTCTGAATGTTGAGCTTTAAGCCAACTTTTTCACTCTCCTCTTTCACTTTCATCAAGAGGCTTTTTAGTTCCTCTTCACTAGTAGAAAAACATCTACTTCTGCTTTATTGACTATGCCAAAGCCTTTGACTGTCTGGATCACAACAAACTGGAAAATTCTTAAAGAGATGGGAATAGCAGATCACCTGACCTACCTCCTGAGAAATCTGTATGCAGGTCAAGAAGTAACAGAACTGGACATGAAACAACAGACTGATTCCAAATAGGGAAAGGAGTAGGTCAAGGCTGTGTATTGTCACCCTGCTTATTTAACTTAAATGCAGAGTACATCATACGAAATGCTGGACTGGATGAGGAACAAGCTGGAATCAAGATTGCTGGGAGAAATATCAATAACCTCAGATGTGCAGATGACACCACCCTTATGGCAGAAAGTGAAGAACTAAAGAGCCTCCTGATGAAAGAGGAGAGTGAAAAAGCTGACTTAAAACTCAGCTTTCAGAAAACTAATATGGCATCTGGTCCCATCACTTCATGGCAAATAGATGGGGAAACAATGGAAACAGTGATAGACTTCGTTTTTTAGGGCTCCAAAAGCACTGCAGATGGTGACTGCAGCCATGAAATTAAAAGATGCTTGCTCCTTGGAAGGAAAGTTATGACCAACCTAGACAGCATATTAAAAAGCAGAGACATTACTTTGTCAACAAAGGTCCATCTAGTCAAGGCTATAGAGAAGGCACTGGCGACTCACTCCAGTACTCTTGCCTGGAAAATCCATGGACAGAGGAGCCTGGTCGGCTGCAGTCCATGGGGTCGCTAAGAGTCAGAGACAACTGAGTGACTTCACTTTCACTTTTCACTGTCATGCATTGGAGAAGGAAATGGCAACCCTCTCCAGTGTTCTTGCCTGGAGAATCCCAGGGACGGGGAAGCCTGGTGTGCTGCCATCTATGGGGTCGCACAGAGTCGGACATGACTGACTCTACTTAGCAGCAGCAGCAGCAGTCAAGGCCATGGTTTTTCCAGTAGTCATGTATGGATGTGAGAGTTGGACTATAAAGAAAGCTGAGTGCTGAAAAATTGATGCTTTTGAACTGTGGTGTTGGAGAAGACTCTTGAGAGTCCCTTGGACAGCAAGGAGATCCAACCAGTCCATCCTAAAAGAAATCAGTCCTGAATATTCACTGGATGGACTGATGCTGAAGCTGAAACTCCAATACTTTGGCCACCTCATGCGAAGAGTTGACTCACTGGATAAGACCCTGATGCTGGGAGGGATAGGGGGCAGGAGGAAAAGGGGACGACAGAGGATGAGATGGCTGGACAGCATCACTGGCTCGATGGACATGAGTTTGGATAAACTCCGGGAGTTGGTGATGGACAGGGAGGCCTGGTGTGCTGTGATTCATGGGGTTGCAAAGAGTCAGACACAACTGAGCGACTGAAATGAACTGAACTGAACTGATCTGAGGTTTCTGTCATTTGCAACCTAAAGGGCCTTATATGACTTGCTCAAAACTCCAAGGCCATCCAGGCTACGCTTAGCTAACTAACCACACATTAGATCAATGCTTTATAGGCCAGGCCCACATTAGAATTACCTCAGGACCTTTTGAAACACAATGGCACACCAGAAACTCTTAGTTAACTGAATCTAGAAAATGCCCAAGCATCAGGTATGCTTTTAATCTCCCCAGGTGATTTTTACATGTATCTCAGCTTGCACACCACTGTAGAGATGACCAATTCACTCTACTTGCTTATGGAATGGATTGTGTGGGAATAAGGTTGTGATCCTTACACAGCGGTCTTGGCATCTAGAGGGCTTGGTCCCAGCCGCATCTCATTCATTAATTCTGTGAATGAAAGCGAATCTGTTGACCAAGTGTCAGGATCACCACTTGTTAGATGAGACTAGCTACTATTGCTCTGACCTCCTCACAGAGGTCTCATAGGGACCAGATGTGAAGGAACCTAGAACTCTAGGAATCCAACACCTCCTGGAACAGAAGCTGCGTGTCCACTCCACACACTCCTCACGCAGTGGAAGTGGATGCCATGGCGTCTTCGTATCCTCACTGGAGTCAAGATGAAGCCTCAGGAGGGAGAGAGGACGACTCCACCTCAGCAGAGGAACACAGCATAGATGGGGCTCTAACCTGCGGTTTATACAGCATGTGTGTCCTCATTTCCTGCCTCCCCCCATACCTCCCCCGCCCCCACTCTACCTCACTCCCACCAAAGTTCTGGTGGAAACACCTCAAAGATTCCTTGTCAACAGCCAGCCACAAATCAAGGCTACTTAATGATCAAATCAGCCTTTCTAGGCCTTTTCCTAAAGGATTTTCATCTCTGTCCTTGTTCTCCCTGGATTTTTTTCCACCACTCTTTGGCTTAATAAATGCCTTTCCAGAAGGCTTCAACCCGGCTGGAAGTACACTTGAACAGCAATTCTAAGTCCTTATTAGCTCTATAGTGATCAGGTGAAGGAATAATTGATCTCAATCAGGAACACCTGGTTTCATAATTGCACAAATGATTATAATTCAATAATAAAAGTCAATTTAACTAACTTAATTCAGATTGCTTTAACCTCTCGCAGACAGTTGAGAAATAAAGAAGCAAACTGGGGAAAAAAAGGAAAAAGAAAAACAAAGCTCTGTCTAAACTGCTAGACCTACTAGGGCCCAAATGCAAGCGACTCATTTAGCCCTACCATAGCATATATTACTGCTCCTTGGCCTTTGTTCACTATATTCTTCCTTTGTAGAATATCCTTTCCCCATTTTCATGCTTCCAGACCAAGCTCAAACAACACCTCCATCAGCTCTTCAAAGTTTTTTAAAGTTTCGGGATGCTCAGAGTTGGGAAGATATCCAGTTCCCCTGTGGGGCATGAGCAAAATGGTGCCCTTGGGAAGGAAACAAATATTTACTGAGCAGCTATTCCAAGTCAGTCTGGCATTTCATGTAATTCTCACAGAGCTGAACAACCTGCTCAAATTTGAATAGCTGGAGAGCAAACAGAAACGGAATTTGAACTCAGACCTTCCTGAATTCAGATCCAGGTCAGGGTTAATTGCCACCAAGACTTGGGCATTCATGTCACCAGAATGTCACTTATATCCCCAGTCTGCTGAGGCCTGAGAACACTGGAGCTCTAAGACAGCCTCAAGAACAAAAAACCTCACGCTTCAAAGAATGCTACACAACTTGGGTGATCACTGGCAATACAAAATAAGTTGAAAATGTCCAATTTTAAAAGTAAGGAAGAGGTCATCTTTACAATGTAAAAAAGTCAATGGATGGATTCATTGTCAGTTTAGTTGACCATGGAACAACGTTGGCTTTCAGCCATTCACTGCGCCCCCCTGGGTCAAGGCTCTTGAACAGGCAAAATGAAGGATCCAGGAAACAGGCATTCCTATCTGCATTGCCAAGAGGTCCAGCTCCTCATGGTAACTTCCCCTCTGCGCTGGAAGAGTTGAGGCTGGGCCAGAATAGCTTCCCCATGACAGCAAAGAGCAAGCAAAAGCGGCCGGGATGCGGGAGGGGCAAGGGCTCAGCTCCTGATGACGCTGGCTGCCCTTCCTCCTGCGCTGGGACTCAGGGCAGAGACCAAGCACACAGGCTGGGAGAGACGCTCTATGCTCCTAGGAATCATCGACGTGTGTATGTGTGTGTGTGTGTGTGTGTATTAGAGAGAGAGTGTGTGTCTGTGCGCGCGCGCGCGCGCGCGTAGGGGGTGCGGGCTGGGAGCGGGTTCGTCGTTAGAAGCGCCGGCTAGGAAAACCCTTAGGGATTATCTAGTCCAGCCCCCTCATTTCCCAGAGCAACTTGCTGGGGGCCCAGAGAGGGAAAGGAATTTGTTCACTGTCACTGGGAATTCAGTGACGCAGGCTCCCCGTGCTGGGTTCAGTGTAGGACAGTGAACCCTGAGAAGGGACCCTGGGTTTCCACTGTGTGCATCAGAAAAATCAAAATAACACAGAGCTCAGTATTTTCCAGCCACTGGAAAAGTCTAATTTAGTTAAATCCTTGAAGCACAAACATTTGCTAATCAAAGTATTTACCCAAGGGATACTCAGTTAAAGCAATATTAAGGGAAATGTGTATATCCTAGTGACCACCTACGCAGGATTTATAGCACATTCTCTTAAACGAGCATTAAATCAATGGCAGTTCTCACTGGTTGGGATTTGAACAGCAGGAAATAAGCAGGCGCCTTTAGAAGGATTTGACAGGCAGCCTAAAAGGCTCAGCATCAGGAGCCGGGAGACCTGCCTCCTCCCTCAGCCTGTCTCTCAAGAGCCCATTGACCTTGGGCAAGTCTTCTAACCTCTCTCAACCTCAGTTTCTTTATCCCCAGATTGAGGGTGCTACTCCCTGCCCAGCCCAACTGCCGCTCCCCACAACTGGAGTTGTTGCAAGGGTATTATGAGGTAGCCCTTTACACATTTAATGAAAATCACAGTGTTTTTAGCCACCTGTGATCTGAGCTGATGACCAACTAAAAAAAGGAGAATGGCTGAGCAGAGCATGTCAGAGGGTAGGTAAGAGGTCCGAAGACCAAGTTCTTGTTGGGAGAGTTTCATTCCATCTGCATCTGAGCCAATGGAGCTGAGGGCTCTGACTCTAACTCTGTGGCCTTTGGCAAGCCATGTGAGTTCTCTGAGCATGAAAAATAAGCATGTATTAACTCATTTAAGGTGGCTTAACCTCAATATTCAGAAAACTAAGATCATGGCATCTGGTCCCATCACTTCATGGGAAATAGATGGGGAAACAGTGGAAACAGTGTCAGACTTTATTTTTGGGGGCTCCAAAATCACTGCAGATGGTGATTGCAGCCATGAAATTAAAAGACACTCCTTGGAAGAAAAGTTATGACCAACCTAGGCAGCACATTAAAAAGCAGAGACATTACTTTGCCAACAAAGGTCCATCTAATCAAGGCTATGGTTTTTCCAGTGGTCATGTATGGATGTGAGAGTTGGACTGTGAAGAAAGCTGATCGCTGAAGAATTGATGCTTTTGAACTGTGGTGTTGGAGAAGACTCTTGAGAGTCCCTTGGACAGCAAGGAGATCCAACCAGTCCATCCTAAAGGAAATCAGTCCTGAATATTCATTGGAAGGATTGATGCTAAAGCTGAAACTCCAATCCTTTGTCCACCTCATGCGAAGAACTGACTCATTGGAAAAGACCCTGATGCTGAGAAAGGTTGAAGGTGGGAGGAGAAGGGGACAACAGAGGATGAGATGGTTGGATAGCACCACCGACTCAATAGACATGAGTTTGAGTAAGCTCTGGAAGTTGGTGATGGACAGGGAAGCCTGGTGTGCTGCAGTTCATGGGGTCGCAAAGAGTCAGACACAACTGAGGGACTGAACTGAACTCATTTAAGCCTCACAATAACCTTGAGTCAGATGTTATTACTATTCTCATTTTACTGGTGGGAACAGAGAGGTATTACTTTCTCAAGATCACACAGCTAGTAAATGATAGAATTAGGCTTTGAATTGGGGCATTCTGGCTCCAGAATCTATATACTTAACCTCTACATTGAGTATATTATTAATGATTTCCTGTGGCTGCTGTAATGAGTTACTGCAAACTTAGTGGCTTAAAACAGTACAGATTTATTATCTTACAGTTCTAGAGGTCAGAAGTTCTAGAATCAGCATGTTGACAGAGCTGTTTTCCTTTTGGAGGCTTTAAGGGAAAATCTTCTTCCTTGCCTTTTCCAGCTTCTAAAGGCCACCTGCAATTGCTTGATTCGTGGTTCCCTCCTCACATCACTCTGATATCTGCTTCCCTTGTTACATTTCCTGTGTCTACTCTGACTCCTCTACCTCCCTCTTATAAGCACCAATATGATAGTCCAGAATGATCTCCTCACCTCAAGGTCCTGAATCATAACTGTAGTCTCTCTTTCCATGTAAGGTAACCTATTCACAGGTTGCAGGAATGGGATGTGGACATCTTTGTGGGTTCATTATCCCATCTACCACCAGGACCTCTTGCACAGATGAGAAAATGTTTGTAAGATTCTTAGCCCCGAGCTGGGACCTAGTAGGTCTGGATGCTGGTGGTACTGAAGATATGGATAACTAGTAAAAACTGATGTCACAGCTGTCAGGAACCAAGAAGGTTCACACGCACTGGATCAGATGATCCCTCCCACTTCATTTTGGTTGCCCCAGCAGCACACCTCAAGAAAAGGATTCCAGTGCAAGTCGTTTATTTGGGAGGCAGTCCCATGAAACACGGAAAGTAAGACAGGCAGAAAAGGAAAGCAGTAGATGGTGTTATCAACCTACTTACCACTGTGGACACCTGGAGCTCAGTCTTGCTGGGACTGAGACTGACAGTGCAGAGCTTCACCTCACAGTTCTCCTGCCCAACAGGTGACAGACCTGGGGTGTGGATACACCAGCGCCCTGCAGTCTTTGTTGAGGGCTGGTCCAAGGAGCAAGGGACAGTGAAAATAATTCATCCGTCTGCATACTTGCATAGGGAGGAGGCTCTGATGCCCAGAGAGAGCCCACATGCAGTTGCTGGTGAGTGGGAGTCAAGCTGTGGACCTAAAGTGCTGAGCCAGGGCGTCAGCAGTATCTGATCCTTGACCTTGAGCCCACAGTCTCCTTCCTGTGAATGCTGGAGTAGCTGCAGCTCAGGAATCTCCCCAGCCTAAATGATACAGAAATCAAGGAACCAGCATCTGACCAAAGCGACAATAAGGAGTGCCTGGCATTGACAGGAACCGAGGCATGACTTGAATGTTGCTCTCCAGGGCTCTTAGCCCTTAGGCCAAATGGACTGGGTGCAGAGCAGCCTGGGGAGGACAGTGGCCATAGTACAGCTGATCCCCAAAGTCCCTAATATTGCCACTTTCCTGGGAAGCTTTTATCCACCTCTTATTTTGACTACCATGTGGGGTTATTGTCAATCTTTTGAGTAGTTTTTGTTATGTTATTAAGGAAATTTTTCCCCTTCTAATGGGTGTTTGGAAAGCTTCCTGACTGTCTTTGGAGTGTTTTGTATCACATCTCAGCACACCTTTCTTCCAGCTAAATGGAACATGTCTCTCTAATAACTTGCCATCCGTGTATCCTCCCCTCCCTTCCCTTCCTTATCCCAATGCAATCTGGCTTTTACCCACCTCTCCATGGAAACGGTGCACGTGAAGGTCACCAATGGATTCTGAATTCCCAAGCCTAATGACATGTCTCACTTACCCCAGCTGCAGTCAGCTTTTGATGTCATCACACGCCTTCTCTCTCCCTTCTGCCCTCCCCTTCTCCCTCCCTCTCTTCATTGGCTTGCCTGCTGCTTGGCTGCTTCTCAGTCTGCTTCTGAGTCCTCTTCCTCTGGCTGCTCCTTGTTTTGTTTCCCCTGAAGGTTCATCATTGTTTCTCTTCTCTTCTCACACTCCTCACTCCAGAGGTTCAACGACCATCTGTTCACCTGCAATGCCCAGATCTTTAGCTGTCCCCCAAGGCACTCTCCTGATCCCAAGATCCATATGGTCCTCCCCTCCCCCATGGATCAGTTTCACATAAACATCATACTCAACAGGCCCCAGTCTAACCTCACCTTCACCAAAACCTGGGTCCTCCTCCAGTGTGTCCCATCTAGATGAATGACACCTCCCAGCCCACATCATTACACAAGACACTTGCCACATCAATTACTCACCATATCCCATCTCTGTTATTTTCTCATAACCAGCTCCTACATTCTCCTATACTGCCCAGCTGTCTTATTTGTGGTTCAGGTCATTATCGCTGGGCCGTGGGAGGAGTTTTCCACTGTGTTCTCCTGTAGCTGAAATCAACCAGGACAATCCAACCCCACAATTATATGCAGCAGGAAATTGGGCCTCAGAGAGTGAGTTACAGGCCTAGCACCCAGGCCTCCTGGCTGATGGCATAATGGACATCAAAGACAGATAGGCCTGTACTCAAAGCCTTACTCGCCTCCTTGCTAACCTGTATTAGTTTCCACTTGCCGCTGTTACAAACTGAAACATACCACCAACTGAATGGCTTAAACACAACACAGATTTATTACTTTACAGTTCTGTGTGGTCAGAAGTCCAAGATGGATCTTACGGGACTGAAATCAAGCTATCAGCAAGACTGTGTCCATCTGGGGACTTTAGAGGAGAGCCTGTTCATTTCCTTTGCCAGCTTCTCAAGGCTGCCTGCATTCCTTGTCTTGTGGCCTCCTTCCAGCAATGGTATCACTCTGACCTCTGCTTCTGTGGTCACATCTCCTTCTCTGATTCGGACCCTTCTGTCTCCCTCTTAAAAGACTCTTGTGATTACATTGCGCACTTCCCAGGATAATTACATCAGGCCCTTTACAGATAATGCAGGATGACTTCTCCGTCTCAAGGTCCTTATCTTAGGGTACATCTTCAAAGCACTTCTTGCCATGTAAAGAAACTCATTCACAGATTTGGGGGATTGGGATGTGGATAATTTGGGAGATTATTATTCAGCCTACCATACTAACTGTGACACCCATCCCCCAAAGTTACATAATCTCTCTGACATTTTGGTCCCTCATCTGTAGAATGGAAGTGTATTTCCCTTCCACAGGGATGTACCAAGTAGCAAATGAGAGACTGTGTCAAAAGCACCACACACACACAAAAGTAGGTGTTTAACAAATGTTTACCGTGAGATATGATGGTGGGTTGGAATGGACCAAGACATCAATGAGATGTTCCTGAAGACCCTCCATCACTTCTTCATGCCTGCTGCAGTACATTCTTCTATGTGGCCCTGCTTCTCCTTCCTGGTCCTCATCATTTTTGGCTGGCTCTGGGGCCAGACAGAGAAGGCAATGGCACCCCACTCCAGTACTCTTGCCTGGAAAACCCCACGGACAGAGGAGCCTGGTAGGCTGCAGTCCATGGGGTCACTAAGAGTCGGACACAACTGAGCAACTTCATTTTCACTTTTCGCTTTCATACATTGGAGAAGGAAATGGCGACCCACCCCAGTGTTCTTGCCTGGAGAATCCCAGGGACGGGGGAGCCTGGTGGGCTGCCGTCTATGGGGTCGCACAGAGTCGGACACGACTGAAGTGACTTAGCAGCAGCAGCAGCAGCATCTGGGGCCAGAAATTGCCCAGGGATGGAGAAACAAAGTTTCCCCAGCCTCCCCTGGAAAATCAGAACCCAAAACACCTGAGAAGCAGCCTAGGTGCTCCAAAGCACACAGGCGCCCAGGTGCCTGAAGCTTACTCTGCTGCCTCCTGTCATCTGTGTTTCCCAGTCGATACATTTGTCTGGGGGAAATCGTACTTCTGAGGGTTTCCAAATAGTGCCTGGACCATCTGTTCCCTTTGAATATCTCCTTTCCCTCAGCATAAGGAACTCTAATTGATGAACCTTTGCCCTTATCCTTTTCACTTTTTCTGTGAACAAGTAGGGATGGGGACAAACTGTAGCTTTTCTGGTCCTCATGTGTAGTCTGAACCCCTCAATGTGATGCACAGAAAAACAGAAAGGGCTCAGAGCCCAAGAGGCAAAGGCACAGTGATGCTGGAGGGAAGACATCCCTCTTGGGGAAGGCTTCCTGCTGGTGCTTGAAAATTGGAGAAATTGGGCAATATGGGAGGAAGTGGGAAACAGGGAGACGAAGCAGAAGACAAGCTTAGGTGAAGGAAGCAGCCTATGGGTGAGGAGGTGGGACCACCCAGTGGATTGGTTAACCAGCACTGGCCTGGGGACCACACCGATCTGTGACTATATTCCTTTTGTCCACAGAGAAGGCAAGAAAAATAAGGACAAAGAGCAACTTTTGAATGAAGCTAATTTATTCAACTTCAAGTTTTGCCTTTGTTCTGATATGATGTCCTTCTTATGTTCTGGGTACTAAAATGATTGTTATTGGTAGTTGGTGGAGTCATGGGTCTGGTCATAACTGTTTTGATTCTTACCTCCCAGGCACATGGGAAGAGTAATCTTCCCAGTCCCCCCTTTCAGTTAGGTCCAGGCAAGTGACTGTTTTCACCAATGAAACGTAAGTCGAAAGAACAAGTCACTTCCCGGCAGAATTTGTGAGAGTCAGACAATTCCACTTTCCAGCCTCAGAGACTGGAAATGTGTCAAGATGCAGCCTCTGTCAACCTGGCTCCCCCAGTGACCACAACCCTGCCAACCTCACTGGGCACATAGTGTGAGTGAAAAATAAACTTTGGCTGTGAGTCTTGGGGAGTTGTTCCTGCAGCCCAGTCTGACTAAGAGAGTAGCTGTTTATTTTTCTCATATCTTTATTTAGCAAAATGAAATGTTGCCAGTCTCATGTTGATATTTCTTTTTTTTTTTTCTTTTGGCATTTAACAGCCCAGGAAATGGAACCTCTTAGACATTCTGACACTCTGATAACTGGACCATGGGAGGTATTCAATTGGACAAGAACACCAGTTCTCAGTTCTGGGGCCACAATATGGGGCCCCTCAGTGCCAATTCAACAAGAGTCACACCTGTTTTAGCTGTGTAGTGAATGAATTAATGCATATGCCATGCTCCTGCATAGGATTTCAGCATAAGGAAAGGGTTTTATATATGAAAAAGAAAAATTAAAAGGTTGAGACTATGCTTGGCTCTGGGGACATGATAATGAACAAGACAGACACAGACTTATCATTTATTTACATAGTCTGTGGCTTAGGGTGGTGCTTCCCTATAGCTCAGACGGTAAAGAATCTGCCTGCAATGTCGGAGACCAGGGTTCGATCCCTGGGTCAGGAAGATCCTCTGGAGAAGGGAATGGCAATCCACTCCAGTATTCTTGCCTGGAGAATTCCATGGACAGAGAAGCCTGGAGGGCTACAAGTTCATGAGATCGCAAAGAGTCAGACATGACTGAGTGCCTAACACATATACATGGATTAGGGTAGGCCGAAGACAAGTAAACAAACAGATAAAATAACTGAAACTGGGAAAAGCACTACTGAAGTAAGATATGGGGGCTAAGGTAGAGAATAATGGAAGGGGGACCACTTTAGGTGGAGTGATCTGGCAAGACCTCTCCTCGGAGGTCAAGTTTAAGTTGCAACCTGAAGGAGGAGGTGCAGCCAGTAGGAAAGGGTGGAGAAGAGGCATCGAGGAAGTCACACTGAAAGGGCCATCAGGCAGAAAGGTGTGCCACCTGCTCAAGAGCAGAAGACCTGCATAGCTGGACAGTAGGGTTGAGAAAGAGAAAGGCAGGAAGTAAGTGAAGAGTCAGCAGGACCTGGCCACACAGGGCCCACAGGCCATAGGTGGTGAGTGAAGGAGGACAGTCATGGTGAAGCTGCCTATCCTGTGTTGCCATTCAATAAACACTCAAAGCAGAAACCCTGGTGCCCATTCACTCACTCTCCCAAACTCATAAATGCCAATTCCACTCTTTAAGATGCTCAGGCCAAAGCTGTGGAGTCTCTATTACTCTACAGCTAATCCATCAGGGAATTCCAGTGCCTCTACCTTCAAATAGTACCCAGAATCAGACCACCTCTCATCAATGCACGTCTACTGACCTGGTCTAAGATGTGAGCCTTTCTTACCTGGACTGGTGTAGTTGCTCCTTACCTGGGCTCTCTGCTTCTACCCTTCACCGGACATCCTTTTCTCTACACAGCAGACAAAGAGATCCTTCCAAACAATCAGACCATTTTCTGCCCCAGACCTACACTGGCTTCACACATCACTCAGGATAACCAAGGTCCAATCCGTTGGGATCTGGCTCCTCACCATCTCCCCAATCCCATCTCTTCTCCTCTTCTCCTCACTCACTCAGCGTCAGCCCCACAGCCTTCTTGGGTTTTTTTGCCATGATCTTTATGCTTGCTGTTTCCTCTCTAAATCCCTTCCTCAGTTATCTGTCTCTTGTGGTTTGGTTCCCCCTTCACTCAGATCTGTCCTCTATGGTCACACTATTAGAGTGCAAATCTAGGTACCCTCCTTTCAATCATTTCTACCTTCACACTTGTTCATTTTTCTTCATGAAATAAATCATCACCTGACATATACTTATGTTTCTAGGTCATAGGTTGGCAAACTTTTTTCTATAAAGGGGCCAGATGGTAAATATTTTAGGCTTTGCAGGCCATAAGGTCTCCATCACAACTGCTCAACTCTGCCAATGTCATATGAAAGCAGCCATAGACAGTACATAAATAAAAGAGCATGGATGTGTTCCAATAAAACTTTATTACAACAAAGATGGCGAGCTGGATTTAATCTATGACCACCGTCCACAGACCCTTGGTTTAGGCATTTGTTGTCTACTTTTCTACAAAAGGCAAGCTCCAGGAGAACAAGGATTTTGACATTTTTATTCAGTACCTTCAACAACATATACCAGCATATCACACAGCCTGACATGTGATAGACAGTTCATAAATATTTTTTAATTAATTCATTGATTTATTGGTTGATTCACAAGCTCTTGGGAGACTTTGACTTTAAGGGCCTAAGTCATTTGGATTTTCTTCTTTAAAAAAAGTTTGAAAAGAGTCTTTGCCAGTTTTAACAATGTTTGTGACTGTTGATTGACAGATCTTATCTGCAGCCTGCGATTCTCAGAATGGAGACATTTTGAGACAAATGACAGCCACTCTTGCGTCTCACTATTTACTCCTCTCGTAAGAGCGCTGTGTGATGCACATCGCACATTGAGTTGGATGTGTGATGCATCAGACCGTTGCCAACAAAAGCACATCGAAATAAAATAATCATCTCTGTAAGCGAAGGCCTAGAGATGACACTCCAGATCCCCCCATGGAATAAAGGGCCCTGCTGCAGCCCTGCTGAGAACAGAATTGAGGGCTGCACTGTGCTGTTGGAAAAGCAGAGAGGTCAGGGTATGATTGAATGTGTGGCAAAGGCTGAAAGAGTTGTGGGGGCAGAGAGGTCAACGTGAGCAAGGCTGGAAGGAATAGGTAGAGCCAAAAGGAGAGATGATTCTCATTTTCCAGGATGAGATGGACCAAGGTGTGAAGTTGACCATGAGCAGAATGTGCTCCTATTAGGAATAACCCAGACAGAGGAGGTCGTTTCTTTGGCAAAAGCATTTGGATATGAGGGCCTGGACTGTGGACAGCCTTAAAAGTCAGTCTGGAGAATTGGTACCATCTGGCCAATGGGAAACCACTGACGGTTTTGAGGAGTCGGTTGTTATGATGATGGAAATTCATCTGCAATAAGGTTGAGAAATAGAATGAATGAGCAGATGGATGTGAATGAATGAGAGAGGACAAATCTCAGGTAAAGGAATCAATTGAATCTTGAGGGCACTGGGGAGCCACTAAAAGGTTTTCAGTCGAGAGTGATAGTACCGTATCTCTCTTTCTAGATGAAATGAGTGGGGTTATTTGAAGGAGTGGGGGAATTTTCAGGATAAGGAGACTAGTTGGACTGCTGCTTCTAAGAATATCCCTCTTTCGTACATGTTGTCACAGTGCCCTCAAGTCCACTCCACACTGAGGGTCGCAAGTCAGCATGGTAAGTATAATTACTAAACCTGGAAACCCTACTCAGGTGCCACATTCTCCATGAAGTCTTGCCTAATTTTCCTACCTGGAAGGGACCTTTCCTCCTTAGAGTTTTCACTCCTCTTCAGATGATCCCTTCTAATTGCAACGATGGCTTTTTACCTTAGCATCAGACTGTCTGGATCCAAACCATAGCTTTACATTTACTGCTTGCCAGTTCTGTGGCCATGGGCAAGTCCCTTAGCCTTCCCAGGGCTCTATTTTCTCATAAAGTGGGGATAATAATAATACATTTTTCCTAACATCACTGTAAGGACTTAATGAGTTAATGTGTATGGTAGGCTTAGAACAGTGCCTGGAAGGTAGTGAATTTTGTGTAAGCAATGACTGTGTTCTTATCATCATCATCACCATTATTATTATTGTTTACATTATATGTGCCCAGGTTTAATTCTTATAAATTTGAGTCTTTTGAGCACAAGGACTGTGGTGTATTCATTTGTGCATCTTCCTCAGAGAGTAACAGGATGCATTTATGTAGTGTGTACTCAATAAATATTTGTAGAATGAATCAATAAGTGAGTGAATGAACGGATGTAAGCTTTAGAATGGAATTTAACTATGGTTCTGTAAACCAAAGGATACTTTGATGTTTAAAGGATAAGACAGACTATGTGGGTAACGGCAGGAACCTAAAAACCTACCTACGGAAAGGGCACAGGGCAAGCCCTGCAGCATTGGGTATTCTCAAAAACCCAACTCTGTGCCTTGAGTTTTTTCGTCTGCAAAATGAAGAGCTGATTAAATGATCTTGCAAGTCCTCAATAGCCCTAAAGTTCTATTATTGGGATCACTAGATTCTTGAAACTTTTTTTTTTTCTATGACTACACCATTAGGAATTTCCTAGAAAAGTCAGTGGAAGAATTTTTTTAATTGAAAAAATACTTCCCAGTGACGCTCAGGACTAGGGCATAGAGAAAGATCTTATCAAAAATAGCGAGGGTTTGTGTTAGAGGTGAACCCTCTGTTCCCTCACTTTAATTAGGACTAACAAATCAAGAAGAGAAATTCTATCGGAAATATGTACCACAGCCACATTTACCCCAAAGACACAGGAAGCTTGAAAACAAAAATCAAAGCCACTCAGAATTCTCCTGAGAAAATGAACAATGAGAAGCACCGGCAAAATGAGTCCAAGTTCCCTGGGAAGTCATTGACCCTGCCGAGTGTGGTTTGACATACTGGGCTGTGCCACTTCGAGTCTTTTGGGGCTCAGCCTGAAAGGTGAAGACACTATGGTTTCTAAAGATGTCTAGGGGCTCTGGCAAAAGAGGAGCCCCGGACCGGGCAGCCCATCTTCTAAGTCTCTTTCAGCACCCTCTTCAAGCCTGGGCACCATCTGCCTGTGCAGCAATCATTTGTGTCACCGGATGTTAAATTCTCCAAGGATTGCGTTTATTTATCTCAGGACACACCACCCCACCCCCACTCCGCCGGCTCCCTCAGTATGCGATACTCAGTACCTGGTACCTCAACAGATAATTGTCAAATAAATGAATGTAGGCACACTTTAAACTTTGGATTTGAGGAGTGCTGACATGAGAGAGAAATTGCGGCTACCTCAATCTCCAGGTCATATGGTTCAGTTCAGTTCAGTTCAGTTCAGTCGCTCAGTCGTGTCCGACTCTCCGCGACCCCATGAATCACAGCACGCCAGGCCTCCCTGTCCATCACCAACTCCCGGAGTACACCCAAACTCATGTCCACAGAGTCGGTGATGCCATCCAGCCATCTCATTCTCCGTCGTCCCCTTCTCCTCCCGCCCCCAACCTTTCCCAGCATCAGAGTCTTTTCCAGTGAGTCAACTCGTCGCATGAGGTGGCCAAAGTATTGCAGTTTCAGCTTTAGCATCAGTCCCTCCAATGAACATCCAGGATTGATCTCCTTTAGAATGGACTGGTTGGATCTCCTTGCAGTATAAGGGACTCTCAAGAGTCTTCTCCAACACCACAGTTCAAAAGCATCGATTCTTCGGCGATCAGCTTTCTTCACAGTCCAACTCTCACATCCATACATGACCACGGGAAAAACCATTGCCTTGACTAGACGGACCTTGGTCGGCAAAGTAATGTCTCTGCTTTTTAATATACTATCAAGGTTGGTCATAACTTTCCTTCCAAGGAGCAAGCGTCTTTTAATTTCATGGCTGCAATCAGCATCTGCAGTGATTTTGGAGCCCAAAAAAACAAAGTCTGACACTGTTTCCACTGTTTTTCCATCTATTTCCCATGAAGTGATGGGGCCAGATGCCATGATCTTTGTTTTCTGAATGTTGAGCTTCAAGCCAACCTTTTCACTCTCCTCTTTCACTTTCATCAAGAGGCTTTTGACTTCCTCTTCACTTTCTGCCATAAGGGTAGTGTCATCTGCATATCTGAGGTTATTGATATTTCTCCCAGCAATCTTGATTCCAGCTTGTGCTTCTTCCAGCCCAGTGTTCCTCATGATGTACTCTGCATATAAGTTAAATAAGCAAGGTGACAATATACAACCTTGACGCACTCCTTTTCCTATTTGGAACCAGTCTGTTGTTCCATGACCGGTTCTAACTGTTGCTTCCTGACCTGCATACAGGTTTCTCAAGAGGCAGGTCAGAGTTCCAAAGAATAGCAAGGAGAGATAAGAAAGCCTTCCTCAGTGATCAATGCAAAGAAATAGAGGAAAACAACAGAATAGGAAAAACAAGAGACCTCTTCAAGAAAATTAGAGATTCCAAGGGAACTTTTCATGCAAAGATGGGCTCGATAAAGGACAGAAATGGTATGGACCTAACAGAAGCAGAAGATATTAAGAAGAGGTGGCAGGAATACACAGAAGAACTGTACAAAAAAGATCTTCACGACCAAGATAGTCACGATAATGTGATCACTGACCTAGAGCCAGACATCTTGGAATGTGAAGTCAAGTGGGCCTTGGAAAGCATCACTACGAACAAAGCTAGTGGTGGTGATGGAATTCCAGTTGAGCTATTTCAAGTCTTGAAAGATGATGCTGTGAAAGTGCTGCACTCAATATGCCAGCAGATTTGGAAAACTCAGCAGTGGCCACAGGACTGGAAGAGGTCAGTCTTCATTCCAATCCCAAAGAAAGGCAATGCCAAAGAATGCTCAAACTACCGCACAATTGCAGGTCATATGGTAGCTAACCAATATAAACTCATTTCTGGATGAAAAGAAAGTGTGTTCCACTCAGTCATGTCTGACGCTTTGCGACGCTATGGACTATAGCCTGCCAGGCTCCGCTATCCATGGAATTCTTCAGGCAAGAATACTAGAGTGGGTAGCCATTCCCTTCTCCAGGGGATCTTCCCAACGTAGGGATCGAACCCAGGTCTCCTGCATTGCAGGCAGATTATTTACCGTCTGAGCCACCAGGGAAAAGAAAGCATATATGTTAATTATGAGACAAAGGTGAAGCAACCAGCACGTGTTCTCCTCCCCTCTTCCCTGGACTTCTCAATCAGCCTGGGCTGCCATGGGTCTGTAGCTCAGCTTGTGGGTCTGCCCATCTCTGCCATGGTGCTGATGATGGGGAGTAGCTGGCTGTTAGTGATAACAGGAGCCATGTGGCAACATGGCTGATTCCTGGTGGGGTTTTGCCCATCTTCCATAAACCCTGCAGCATGTGATCTCCCCAAAAGAGCCCTGTACTGGGTTCTGTTCGGGGAGAGGGAAGCTAGATTCCTCCTCAACAGATGTCACCATAATTAGATAACTCATTATATCAAGGAATAAGGAAAGGAGATTGACATAGATACAAATGCGAACATATTGATAGCTTTTCTGCATGTGAGTTTGTGCAATTTGGAAACTGATTTCCTGGATAAGGCTCAAGGGATGAGTCAGCGGTTGGAGCCTGGGGAGATTTTCCACAATGAAATTCTAGTTCCAATCAAGTATCCTGAGAGCTTGCCACCCTGTAGGACCAATCCCAGGGGCAGCCAAGACTCAGGGCCAGTGTGGGTGTATGCCAGCAGGAAGCCATGGCCTGGGGGTGAAGGGGGAAGAGGGAGGAGCGTGCTGGGTAAGGCAGGCTGTGTGGGCAGTGGCTGACACTTGTCCACAAAGTCCTTCAACTCCTGGGTCCCCTTCCTGCATCCGAGTTGGAGAGCCTCCCTGGGAGGTCACTCCTGGCGGGGATTAAGTGTCCTTCACAAGTGATCCCAAGTGACCGTACTCTTTCTATGGGAGCACCCATCACTCTATAATGTACTTGCCTCTTCTCCCTGTGGCAAAATGTGAGATTTGACTACATGATCCTTTTCAGCTACAACATTCTGAAGTTGGAAATGCCTTTTATGGGGTAAAGGAAGGAAATCGTGAGTTGACATAGAGTATATGTCTGCTTCTTCTCTGGTTATTACATATGTATCATTTTCCATCAACCTCCTGAGTCTGACCTTCCAGTTTTTAGAAGGCAGTAATCAGTCACAGCTTTTGAAGACCCCAGAGTAACCTCGGCTCTTCCGCTGTGGCCTGCTTGCTCATCTGGTTTCTACAGAGAGACTTGGGGGAGTGGAGGGTTCAAACAGTGAGAGCCACTTCTGCAAGAGGCCCTAATTCCTGCTCCTGCCACTGTGGTCTTCATCCTCCACCCCCAAGTACTTCCTCCGGGGCCCTTGGGTACCATCCATCCCTTTCCTGCTCTCCACTTTCACCCCAGCATCTTACCCTCAGAGAGAATGACCCTCTGTACAGAGAAAATAGAACTGACTGGAAGGGAACTCTCTCATCTGACTTCCATAAAAGAGGAGCCCTCCATCCTTTCTAAGAACTTTCCTTGTGGTTGGCATCTGTTGACTCACCTCTTTAGAGTCATGCTCTCTCCTGGACATTATTTCTCAAGTCTGTCATTTCCTCTGCCCCTACCTGACCCAGCTTCCCAGACATTCCTCTGAGTGTTTACGATATCCCCCAGGCCTCTCCCCAGTGCTGTTTCTTCCACTGATGTCTTCTCCTTCCTGGGCTTTCTGTTGCCTACCCTACATCTCATATACCTTCTCTTGAACCCATAGAGAGACCATCCAATAGCCCGAACCTGGCGTTCATACATCTTGGTAAGAGTCCTGGGGGAAATTCTTTTGGAGGAACCTTGAGTCTATAAGAACATTCATTGGCAGGAACCTCAAGTCTATAAGCAGATAACACTATCCTAAAGTGCTTGAAGCAGGTAGACTTTAAATATAAAGATTATGGATGCCACCAGCAGCTATATATGAGCCAATGCTGTGTTTGAAGTGTTAAAAGTGTGACAGGCTTTTAGCTGTACATGTTTAAAGAAACGACAGTCACTCCTGCATGCACAGACCAGGCCTGAATGACAGATGACTCTGAATAAAAGTTAGAGCTACACCCAGCTGGCCTCATAAAAGCTGAAGTCCGTCCCTCTGAGACAGCCTGAGGCAATGATACCCATACTGATCCTGTTCCTGAGTAAGTGAGGGCATGCAGAAGACCAGGTCTCCTCAGGGCCCACAGGCTATCAGAATATCTCCATCCTCCATTGGAGTCATTGGCACCAAACGTGCCTGGAGAAACAGTGACCCCTCTCTGACTTTCGGTACTTCTCTTTCTCCCCACTTGGTCTTGGCATTAAAGCTCTCTGGACTGGTTTTTGCTCATACCCCATGAGTCTGTGCAAAAGTTCATTTCGAAGACCTGTTTGTAGTTCCAACTGTGAAACAAGAAAGTCAGACCTTAATCAGACTAATACCCACCTTCCATCTGCTTTCCAGACTTACTACCTACTCATTCTGTGTTGCAACTCTCTCTCCCGGTACAAGCACCCCACTCTCCTTTCCTCTGTTCCTTTGTGGTCAAATCTGGCCCTTCAGCAGGGATCTATTCAAACCTGACTTTTCCAGGGAGCCTTCTGGGCTCTGCCTGTCCTTACCTCTCACAGTCCTGTCCTATCCTCTCAGCATGTTCTGCTTTCTGTCAGTGGTGTTGCTCTGCCTGACTTGTCTCCCCTACGGTACCACGAATTTTTCCAAGAAGCAAATTCAGTCTGAGACATTTGAGCATATCCTCTAAGCCCCAGCCTAATGTTGTTGGCTGAATGTAACTTGCTGTGGAAGAGGCATATCATTTCTAGCCACATACTAAATGCCTCACATTCATTATCCCATGGTAAAGCTGAGACTCAGAGAAGTCAAACGACTTGCCCAGGATCACACAGGTGCTTTTTAAGCATCTCTTGAAAAAATAGGGTAAATGAACAACACAATTAAAGGCAGGAGCTAGGAAAGAGAGAACCAGGAGTCAGGTTTTCTCCCAACAGTTCCCCTCATTAGAGAGTTTGGTTTATAGGTTTGGAAGGAGAGAAGGGGGAAGAAAGGAACTTTCAGCTGGGGGAAATTGTGCAGCTATCAAACTGTGGCCGACTTTGGGGACATACGTAAGCAAAGAAAATTTTTGCTGTGATTCACTCAATGAAGTCTCTCCATTTTACCTTTTTAAAAGAACCTCAGGAAAAATATAAAAATGTTGATACTGCTTTCTGAATGTCAGATCGATATTTCTTGTCTGTATGACCTAATGAGTTGGGACTAGAGGGCACCGAGAATTTTTAGGCTACTTGCCACTTTGTCCTTGACATGTCTTCTCCCTGTGAGCAGAAGAGTTGGCACCTCCACTTAATGGCAGGTGGAATAGTGTGCTTTAAACCCAAACCTCTCCACCCTGTGCCAATACCCTTTCTCAAGGCCTTCTTCCTCTGCCTGTTCACCTGGGACCTGGGGTGTTCTCTTCCTCTGTACATCCAGGGAGAAGAGGCAACCTCTCTTGTTTCTTCACTCATGGCAATTTCCCACCAGCTCTCAGGTCTGATGCCTCCCTATTTTGGGGGCACTGTCTTGAGAGCAATAGCAAAAAAAAAAACTATGGAATCTAATTCAAGCTGCATCAAAGGTGGCGTACCACTGCAGAAATAAGAAGGATGTTGTGAAGAGCATGGTCCATGTTTACTGTGCTAAACTGTATCTAAAGCATCATGTTCAGTTCTGGACCTCACACTGTCATCCACTTAAGCTGACCAGGCTGTGAGGGGACTGGAAACCAAGCTCTATGGAGGGTGCTCAAAGGAACTATGAATATGGCCTTGATAGTAGTAATATCTAATCTCTAAAAAACTGTCTTGAGGCAAAGGAAGCTGATGGCTATTTGTGTGACCCTTGGAGGCTGTCAAAAGGGAGAAAGCTCTAGATAGGCAGCTTCACTTAGTAAGATGACCTTGCCTGAGGCTCAGAACTTCTCAAAGATGGAATGAATGGTGGTGATCTCCCTTCCTCTGGGTGTGCCCAAAGAGAGGCAAAAGGAGCATGAGACTGGGGAAAAGGTCAGGTTGGCACATAGCTGCTTTTACAGATGAAATGTAGCCTGTGGGGTTTTCATTGCAAAGATAGGATCTGCCTTATTATTTTACATTTTAACTCATGACTCAGGGAAATAGATTAGCCAGGAACTTTTTGGAACATAGAAGAGTAGAAGGTAGCCAGTTGTGAATGACCCAGAAACCAAAGGGGCCCACATTTAGCAAGTTTGCTTGCAATGAACATCATTCCTATTTTGAGCATTCTTACATCCTTAAACAGAGACTGTCATTTCTGGCTCCAGCTTCAGAAACAATAACATACCCTTAGGGCTTGTAATCCACACTAGAGAAATCATTAGCTCAGTCATGGAGCACCATCTGAAAGAGTCATTATATCTCATTCAAATCAAACCGAACTTGCAAATATTTACTGAGCACTTGGCTAGTGCAAGGAGAACCAAGATGGGCAATATCTGGTCCCTGCCATTTAGGCACCAGCAAGAAAGTGATAGGGAGAGAACAGGTTGGCAAAAAGCTTAATTACCGTGTCACCTCCTCCAGCACTTTTCCCACCTATCGGAATTATTTGTTTAAAATTGTCAGCAGCACCCCTAGGCTGTGCGTTTCCTCAGAGACAGTATAGCTTACTGGCTAAGATGCAGCATTTGCACTTGTAAAAACTGAGTTCACCTCCTGACCTGGTCATGTGTCAGCTGTACCTTTGGACACATTGCTCTACTGCCTCATACTGTGGTTTCTTAAAACCTAAACAGTGGAACCCATTATTGTGTGAATTAGATTAAACATGGCTGAAACACAGCACTGTGACCTGATAGATGCATATGTGCTCAGTAAATACTCATTGCTGCCACTACTACTGCTACAACTTACTACTACTACTGTAGTGGGGGTTACTGTAATATAGGGGTAAATACAGGGGGTAATATAAGGGTTAAATGTAAATTCATAGCATGAAATCCATAGCCAATCAATATGACCTCAAAATCCCACCTTGCTTATCTTCAGAAGCATATGCACCTTGAAAGAAAGCATATGCACTTGCATAGTTGCCAACACAACTTTTTTCTTTCTCACATTCTTTCTCTCTCATGGGCTCACTTAAATTAATAACAGCAATAACAAGGGCCTGGTCTAAACCTTTGTGTGTATTAGTCTATTTAATTTCATGTCAACTCTGTAAGGTAGGTACTGGGATTTCCTCCATGTCACCATGAGGAAACGTCCTCAACCGCTGGGTCTGACTGTCTGTCCTAAGGTAAATACGATATGAGTACACCCTAATGCTTAATGTCAGTATGCTCAACCATTTACACAAGTCCTGGAATATAGCAGGCATTCAGTAAACATTTGTAGAATGAATGGGTTCCTCAGGGCACTAGTTCTAGGAAATTTTGCCTTTGTGCATGGAGTCCATATCCCCATAAACTCTCAAACAGCAGAGGAGAAGCGAGACTGGGGGAGGCCATCAGGCCTTGTCACCATCTCAGAAGCCTCTTTGGTATTCTTTGCTCATGCTTAGCCTGGATCAAATCTCCATCCTTAATCCTCCATAGAGCCAACTCATTCCTAGTTCATGATCCCAGAGCCCTAAGTCTTCATCCCAGGCCATTGTCATCTTGTGTCATCTTGGAGCCACCACGTCACCACTGGGGTGGTGGTTTGAAGGGGGCAGGAAAAGAGGCTTATAACCTTTAGCACACTTTGGAGGGACTCCAGTAAATCTATGTTTCTCTAACTGGGGTAATGGGAGGAGGTACAGAGAGGTATTCCCAAGAGTCCATGAGTTTTCTCCAGGAAATTTTAAGTGATGTGCTTTTGCTTCAATTATGATGTGACAAAATTTGGTTTTAGTATATCCTAGAGGTTAAGAATCCAAACTCTGGTCTCAGAAATCCTGGATACACATCCTGACCTTGCCATTTGGCAGTGTATACCCTTGCATCTAGGTTCCTGGACAAGGTGAGAAGTTGAATGAAATAAATGAGTGGTTGTCTTGACCTTCTTTTCTTTCCACCCCACTCAGGCAAACCAGGAACCCATTCTAGTTTGTATTTATAGTTAAGTCTTTGCCTTTGATATAAGACTTCCTGGAGGAGGTGACACCTGAACTGAGAGAATGTGCTGGCATCCACCAGCACATATGTTATATAACCATGAAATTAATTTCTACAATGTCTTACTGTTTGTGATGAATCCTCCCATGCATTTGGTCCTGACAAAAACTAAGTGAGATAAGATAGCAATATATAATTGTATATATAGTCAATCCTCATTAGTCACAGATTCCATATGTGCGAATTTGCCTACTTGTTAAAATTGATCTGTAATCCCAAAATCGACACTCACGGCACCCTACAGTTGTTTGCAGACATGGCCAGAGCAGTTAAAAATCTGAGCTGCTCATCACAGATGTTCCCAGCCAAGGTTCAACAAGGTGATGCTGTGCCATCTTGTTTCAGCTCTCATACTGCAAACAAGCTCCTTTTGGCCATCTATTTTCACATTTTGTGCTCTTTTTGTTAGAGATTTTACTCTTTAAAATGTCTCCAAGCATAATGGTACACAAGGAGATTGTGGTGTGACTTATAGAGAAAATGTGTGTTAGATGAGCCTCATTCAAGCATGAATTCCAGCGCTGTTGGCCAGGAGTTCAATGTCAATGAATCAACAATAATATTAATGTCTTTAAACAGAAACACACAGAAAGCAAGGTTATGTGTTTCTCCTCAGAGGAGCGATTCAAATATTGCTCCTGATGGCATTCCCAGTCTATAGGACAAACTATCACAAATAATGCTAATATAATACATCTGTGTTGCTGTTATTTTGTTGCTCAGTAGTGTCTGACTCTTTGCGACCCCATGGACTGTAGCCCACCAGGCTCCTCTGTCACATGGAACTTCCAAGGCAAGAATACTGTGGTGGGTTGTCATTTCCTTCTCTAGGGGAAATTCCTGACCCAGGGATTGAACCTGCATCTCCTATATTGGCAGGCAGATTCTTTACTACTGAGCCACCCAGGAAGCCCAGTGCCGACTATACTATATATGCAATATATAAAATAAAGGGAAGAGAGGCTCAGAGAGGTTAGAGAATCTGCCCCAAGATCACACATCTAATGGGTGCCGGGTAGATCTGAGTCCATTCTCCACCCACTAAGTTGCATGAACAGTTGCTATTTGTGGAACTCAGGTAAGGAGAATTTATTCTGTTTTCAGCCTCTCCTTTGCTCTGCTGGTCTTTTTTCCCTTTCCTGTCCCTCTTTGTTTGTTTTTTGGATCATCTGTAATTGTTTTGTCATTGCATGGAAGGTTCTCCAAGCAAATTAATCCATGTGTATCTCTTGCTACATAGCACAAGTCTTTCAAGGAGGGACCTAGGAGAAGAGCAGGAGTACCAACCTGGGAATCAGCTCCTATTTAAGTTCACACATGAGCCAGTGAAAATTATCTTCCATCATTCTCACTATTATTTTAAATTCTAGAATGGGAAAGATGGAAGGAGAGGAGCTAAAAAGAACATCTGTACCTCTTTGACCCCCCAACAACCCACCCCCTGCAGCCCTCACAAATCCTTGAGATGCCCACCCCTCCCCATTGAGGAGCAATGCCTCTTTGTAAGCGTTTTCAAACACCCAGTGTCATTTTGTGGGAATTTAGATCCAACATATCTCTTTTCACAGGTCCCACAATGCTTCAATGATGATGAGTTTGACAGGCATGACAGAAGAAAGGCAGGAGGGCGGAGGAGAAGAGAGAGGATTAACAAGTGTCTGTGAAGTGGCGTTTATATTTAGAATTTCCTTTCCCTTCAAGGGTTGGTGTGCCAGTCAGGACTCTTAGTATAAACAACAGAACCCACTTAGCTCATTTTAATGGAAAGAGAATTTATTAAAGAATATTAGATAGTTCACAAAATCTCCAGGACAGCCAAAGAGTGCAGCATATAGGTAGCCAGCCAGGCAAATGCCCAAACCACAAAGTGAGATAACATCTTTAAAGGCCCCACTGGCAACCTGTGCAGGCATAAATACCATGGCTTTCACCAAACATGCTGAGCATTGAACACCAGAACCTCAGGCTCTGACACTCCCAAGGCTTTCTGCTCCACTTCTGAACTGAATTCTTCCATGGGTACATCCGATTGGTGGAGCACAGGTCACACGACCGAGGACTGGCCTGGTCTCAGACCTGATGGTTCCCCAAACGGGGACCAGATCAACTTCTTAACTTGCTGAGTGATCTCAGGGAATTCACTGAACTCACTTTTTCTAGTTCTTCATCTTTAGTATGGAGGATTCATCTCAGTGTGCTCTAAGGTGACTTTCAGCTCTCAAATGCTGTAATTTGGTAATTCTAAGCATCTGAGAATGTTTTATTTAGCACTCAGCCACCCTAGGATGTTTGATAAAATCTGATCATTTGGACAAGTCCCAGGAAAAGAACAGATCAGAGCCTGCTTTGGGTGTTGGGAGCCCACCTGATGGGAGAATATGTGTTTGTAGTGGGAGGTGGGGAGGTGGATGCTGAGAGTATAGAGACTTTTAGAACTAGAAGGAATTAAAGACTTCCTTTTTTCTTTCTTTCTTTCTTTTATTTCAAATATGGAAACTGAGCCTCAGAGAAGGAAATGATGAATCTAAGTTCACAGACTTAGTTAAAGGCAGAACTGGGATTAGCATTACCTTTGCTGCTTTCCATTCCAGGGTTCTTTCCCCAATGCCAGGAATGGCAAACAGATTTCCTTCCCTTTCCTGTGCTGATTCTAGTGAATTAGCATGGCTTCCTTGAACACTGTCTTCAGGAAGGTTCGCAAGTCCTTCAGGGTTCGGTGGGAAGAATGTTGTAATTGATTAGCAATGTCTGTCACAGTCACAGGAGGGAAGGGTGATCACCCAGGTTTTGCCATCCCTAATTTACCAGGCCTCATTATAGAATCAAATTACCATAGAGAAATTCTTCCTAGAGAACAAACAAGTGAAAAAAGGTAGAAATCTACGTAACCCATTCTGCCGAAGACGCTTGCAAATAGCCCCAAATTAAGAGCTGGTAGGACTGATGCTAAAGCTGAAACTGCAATACTTTGGCCACCTCATGCGACGAGTTGACTCACTGGAAAAGAGTCTGATGCTAGGAAAGGTTGGGGGCGGGAGGAGAAGGGGACGACAGAGAATGAGATGGCTGGATGGCATCACCGACTCGATGGACATGAGTTTGAGTGAACTCTGGGAGTTGGTGATAGGAGGCCTGGCGTGCTGTGATTCATGGGGTCGCGGAGAGTCGGACATGACTGGGCGACTGAACTGAACTGAACTGACTGAGTCAAGGTATGTTTAGGGAACCAGCTCACACCTACATTCGAAGTTTGCTAAATAACACTGGGAACAAAGAATATTGCAAGCTGTGACAAGAGCATGTGAAAGCCAGGATGTGAGACCTAGGAAAGCAGAATAAGAAAACAGTTAAGTTAGAGACACATTATACAATGTGCACCCAGAAGTTTTTTGGGGAGGAAGGGTTAGGTTGTTCTAACTAAAATAACACTGCCTAGATTGCAACAGTGAAATTAATTTATTTTTATGAATAGAGATATATGTAAAATCTGTATGAGCATATGGATTGGTCAATCCCTCCATGCCTAAGTTTAATTCTGTTAATAATAATGATAATAGCTATCCCATTTAATCCTCATTGCAAACTTACGAGATAAATACTCTTATCATCATTGATTTATCACTTGGAAATCTGACCTTTGGATGGCCTGAGGGACTGCCCTAAGATCACAAAATTAATGGATGGCAGAGCTGGGATTCAAATCCAAAAAATCATGATTTTTTTTCCCATTCATGTTAATTAAAATTTGGATCCAATCTGAAGAATGTTTGAAAATCTGTGGAAGTTACTAGAAATGAGAGATGAACCTTTACAGAATTAGTCTTGAAATCCTAACCCCTCTTAATGGGAAAGTGGCATCACCACCTTCCCCTTGTTTTCATCTACTGAAATTCAAATCACCAAACTTCTTAGCCTCTCTGGAAAACTAAGTGACCCACCACCTTCAAAGGAAGCTTGTGGGGTTTCTGCACAGTGATTTCACATCTTCCCCGAAGAAACACCAACACAGACGATCCAGGTTAAAGGACACAAGCATTTCTACACACTCTTCTTTTTCTCAAATTAATCAAGAAGTAGGAATTTCTGACAAATGCCATCTGCTGATTTTTCAGAGAGACAAGTTTTGGTGGTGTGACCAGCAGGTGCCTCGGCTTTTTCTAGCATGCAGTACCAAAATAGTCACCATGGCAACCCTCAGAGGGCAGGCTTCCAAAGAGATGCATTGTGAGCACAGAAACTCTAGAGCACTTTCAAGCAAAAAGGAAGGAGGCTCAGTGGGCAAGTTTCCAGTGCAGGGAGCAGAAGCTTCTCCCCACATCCCCAGGCCGGACCCCAGACTGCTATGTACTTGGTACAGTGAGGCTCAGTCTCCCTGGGGCTTTTGCTCCCAGGAAGAGAGAGGAAAAGAGAATTTGTGGGGAGTGTCAGGAGGAATAGGAAACTCCCAGATTTTTCACAGGGACTAAAGTGGCTTGGGAGTGGGACAAGTCCCTTGGAGGAGGGACAAAAGAGTCATGATGATAATTGAGAATGTAATTGAGGATGTAATATGAAGCTTGTGAAAACTCTTGGTAAGGTGCTCAATGGGCAACGCAGAGCAAAAAGAGCAGAGACTTGGGGTTCAAGAAGCCTGGGTTTCTGACCAGGCTCGGCTACTTTCTGATCCTGTGAGCCTGGGCAAGGGACAGAGCTTCTCAGACCTGTCTCCTCATCCCACCTGGATGACAGTAAGTGCTGCCTGGCAATGTGGGTATGCAAGTTAATGAGGTGCAGCATGCGTGATCAGGGAGACAGGTCTCCTCCCTCCTCTGGGCTCCTGTGTGATCTGGGATTCCACATGTCCCTCTGGTGTTAGAAGCACACACCAAGACAGGATTAAACTTGAGGATTTTACTTGGGGAAGCAACGAGAAGGGAGCTGGGAGAGTCCAGTGGGGAGAACCGTCACACTAGATTGCCAGTCTGATCTCAGTGGAGGAGGGTGGAGAGGAATGTTGGCTGGAAGCGTCCTAGGCCCACTGTGTGTTCTAGGAAGGCTGAGCAAGGCCATGAGGGAGTTTTCAAACCACAGCCAACTATCAGAGAAGCCCCTGTTCTCTTGGAGACTAGAAGTGCTAGCACCCCTGACTCACTCCAGGCTGATTGTCTGGGAGCAGCCCATAGGAAATATGGCCTCAATACAAATATGAGCGCACAGCAGCTGGGGCCCTTTGTCAATTTGGCTCCCTGTCTGCAAGGCGTATCTCACAGCCACCACACCTACCCCATCCTGACATCTTTTACTTGGGCACAACAGGTGCTTGGTCTCAGCTCCCTACCCATAGTCCCCACATGCAGAGCATTATAGGAACTCAGGCTCAAAGATATTTCTGGACACCAACTCTGGGAGAAACAATATTCTCCGCTAGGTTATACAGCAAAGTTGCACATGCCCTGTGTGTCTATACTTAAATGCACACACGTGCATTTAATAATGTGCAAATAAGCACACATGCGTATTTGTCAATGCACACCTATGTGAATGAGTATACCTAAATGAGAGGATGAGCACTTACATTTACGTATACATGTGTGGGAATTTATTGCTGTTGTTTAGTCGCTCAGTCATGTGCAACTCTTTGCAACCCCATGGACTGTAGCGCACCAGACTCCTCTGTCCATGGGATTTCTAAGGCAAGAATACTGGAGTGGGTTGCCATTTCCTTCTCCAGGGGATTTTCCGGACCCAAGGATCAAACCCGTGTCACCTACTTGGCAGATGGGTTCTTTACCACTGAGCTACGAAGGAAGCCCGTGTGAATTTATGCAATGATACCGGTAGAACTATGCTAAGCATTTTTACCACAGTATCCCTCATTTTTACAACAGTCTTTGAGGTAGATAAAGTAGATAATGTTGTATGTTCTCCCCAACATGCCATTCAGACAATACAAGGCGGAGCCAAGGATTGAATCAGGAATGTTTTCCTTCTGGGTCTGAGCGCCTGGCCTCTCCACCCCACCCCTACCCCCACCTACTCATATGACCATTTGTTACATGAAACCACAGATGTGTGCATATATAAGAAACGTTAAGACAGAGGAGGGATAGATTGATTATAGATCAGTGGCTGATGAAGACACACACTTCCAGAAGCACCCCACACATACATAATTCTATTAGTGTGTGCCATCTGGAAACATATATTGCATCCTACTTGTTAGAATTTCTATATAACAAGCTGCAGCACAAATTTTAGAGATTCTAAGCAATTTGAGGCTCTGATTCTTCTAGTCTAATCCTAAAGAAGTCTCTTTTCTTGTCCTTCCCCCAAATCCTTGCTTCCATGGCAAGTTTTTCAGACTGCTTTGTGGAGATGGTTTTGTCTTGATTGAGAGATGTTTTTTTTAATATAAAAACACAATGAACTCCAATACTTTAGTTTTCTGAATCGTTTGTCTTTGCTTGTTTCCTGGCAGTATGAAATACTAGTCTAGAGAAATCGATTGAGAATCAGTTGCAATTACCATTTATTGAGCACAGGTACTGTGCTTGAGATTTCCAGAAACAATCACATTTGAATTTGTTTCTTATAAAAATGATCCTCATTTTGCAGATGAGGAACTGAGGCTGTAAGAGTTTAAGAGTCTAGTTATACTCTGTTCATAAGGGGGCAGAAAAGAGACTAAAGCTGGGCTTTGCTGGATCCACAGTCTGGCTTTTTCCACTGTTTTAACACTCTGCGTAAAAGGCATAATCTGCCCAGTGCTTGCTATTCCACACTATTCATTACTTCTGCTGTACCCTGGCAGCCTGAAGGACCAGCAAACCCCAGGAGGGCCTCCTGGGGCCAGGGCAGGTAGACTTACCTGGAAGAGCACCAGCCTGGCTATCAGCATATCCACTTTCTTCCCATTTCCTTTTGTAGCCTCCTTCCTCGGTTCACAATGACAGTCCAGCTTCTGCCAGTCCTGATTGCCATTCAAGCCTTTTTCTTTTTAAGGATTTTGAGGAAGAAAATAATTGTGTGCTCAAAAGGGTCCTGGCAAGATTTTGAGCTGTTAACACAGAGAGGTGGCAAAAGTGCTTTCTAGGACATCCTTATGAGCTCAAACAGCAGCTTGAGTCAACACAACTGGATCTGAGCAGGTCTCCAAACCACAGCCGTCAGGGGGCGAGGGCTGTGACAAAGGCCCCAATATTTGAAAGGTGCTCCACACTCTCTGCCTCTCACAGTCACCCCATGCAGTGAGTGGTGTTACCCCTTTTCACAGTTGAGAAAACTGGTCAGAAACGTGCAGCAACTTGCCCAATGGCAGACAGCTAAGAGGTGGAGGTGAGACTCCAACCCAGTTCTCCTGACTCCAGGCTCACCACCTCAGGGTTGTATCTGGGTGGTAACACCAGTCCAAAGGGCCAGTAGCAGGGGCTGTGGAAAATAGCAGAGGAGCCTGGAAACAGCTGGTGGCCTCTGTAGAAGGTAAAGTTGTCTTCATCACCTTGGGTTGCCATAACCAATACCACAGATTGAGTGGTTTAAACAACAGATAGTTACTTCTTACAGAACTGGAGGCAGGTAGTCCCGTATCAGGGTTCCAGCACAGTTGGGTGCTGGGGACAGCCCTTTTCCTGGTCTACTGTCTTCTTGCTGGGTCCTCGCGTGGCAGGGGGGTAAAACCTCTCCTGTCTTTTCTGAAAAAGGCACTAATCCCATCAGGTGGGCTTTTTTATTGCAGGTTCTTTAAAAGATTTCTATTTTATTTTGGACTATCGTTGATTTACAACGTTGTGTTAGTTTCAGGTATACAGCAAAGTGAATCAGTTATAATACAGATACATCTATGTTTTTTCAAATTCATTTCTCACTTAGGTTATTACAGAATATTGAGCAGAGTTACCCTGTGCTATATAGTAGGTACTTGTTAGTTACTTTTTTTTTTAATTGGAGGATTCTCATGATGTAAGTACCTCCCCAAAGCCCCGTGTCCAAATACCATCACGTTGGGGATTAGGTTTTCAACAAATGAATTTAGGGGACACAAATATTCAGGCCACAGCAGAAGGAGAGAGGCCTGGAAGCCCATTTCAATCAGTGCAATGAACCAAACACCATGCTAGGCATGAACAAGTCCTCCTCCCAGACCTTGCCTTTATAGAGTCATAATCCACTGGGCAAAACCAACAGTTAAAAAGACAACTCTGACCCAGAGTGATACGTGTGGTAGGAAAGGAACATACAGGCTCTGTTGGAGCACATGAGAGGGCCCCTCACCAAGACATGGGATAAGGCCTTGTGATTCATTTTCAGGTATATAAGAACAACTAAAGATTTGGGGTAGAATAAGAGATCCAGAAAGGCTTCTCAGAAGAGGTATACAGATGGTGGGAGGACAAGTAAGGGCCTTCCAAGAGGTGGAATTTGTCCAACAGGCCATGGGGAGTCACTGCCAGTATTTTGAGTGGAGCAGTGACAGTGTTGAGCCTGCATCTTGGAAAGGTGCTTTTCAGGGCAGTTTGGATGGTACTGGGGAGACCAGTATCAGTGTGTAGGTGAGAGATGATAAGGACATCAGTCCTGGGGCAAGAGCTAAGTCAGTAGGGTAGTCTCTGGGGATGGCAGAACCAGGCGGGCAGAGCCACACAGCAAGCCTCAGTGGTGCCTGAGAAGAAGTTAAAGATCTACCTGGAGGGGCCAGGTGTGTCTTCTCTCCAAGGGGCAAACAGTCAAGGTTAGGCATGAAAAGAAGCAGCCAGAGGGCTAGAGCAGGACAAACAGAGCGACACAGTGGGAGAAAGAGGCCAGAGTGGGAGGAAGCAAGGGGTGCAAAGGGCTCTTGCTGGAAATGGGTGTCAGACTGCTAACTTTGTATGTGTGTGTGTGTGTGTGTGTGTGTGTGTGTGCGCGCACGCGCGCGCGCTGGGATGTGTGCATATGTAACATATACACAAACATGTACTGAGCAGAGAGGAGTGATGATCTGGGTTAAACAGTGACAGATCAGGGGGATAATGAGGGTCCCCTAAGAGGTCAGATGAGACATGCAGCCGGGAGCAGGTCTTAGCACCCACACAGGCAATCACTCCATGGGCACCTGATCAAGAGAATGAGGAGCAGTGAGCTTCCCACAGAACAGTCCTCTCTCGGTTCTGCCCCGGGAAAGCAGCGCCCTCAGCCAGTTAGCCGTACCGTCACTCACCGTGCTCTGCATACCTACTAAGTAAAGCCCAGGACATGGAGATTAAAACCCGAAGTCTTTTTTTTTTTTTTAAATCAAACTGATTTGATTTGAATCAAATCCTTTTCTGGCACTTTCCACAGGTTTCCAGGGGGTTGTCCCCTGCACTCAGGACTGAGGAAACTGCTTTGTCCACAGCCCAGTCATCCCAGGGGTTTCCTTTGAAAGCTTCCTGCCACGTCCAGGAGCGAGCAGCGTCCTGGACAGTGAGCACACCGCCTGGTGACGCTCCAGAGGAGAGTGAGTAGCATTTTCAAGACAATCCTCCCCAGATTCCATTCAGCACCATGACTCCTTCCTTCCTTCCCACCCCCCAGCTTGGCTGGAGTTTTCTGCCCATCAGAGTTCTGTGAGAGCATTTTAGGGCAACCCAGCCGTCCCACTCCACAAGAGGCCGGCTGACCCTGGCTGGCCGGAGGGTACTGTACCCACAGCCCAGGGCCTGCCCGTCTGCCCTCCCTCCTCTCCTGCTGCTGACGCACACATCCTATAATAAGCCTCTGTTACTTGGAGCTGGGGCGGCTCGGCTAGTAGTAAGCCGAAACCGCTACTATATTTACACTCTTTCCACATTTAGACAAAGGCTATTTTTAACAGAAGGTCTATTTGTGGGGGTTGCCCACGTCACACTCTGTTCACATGTATCTCACTAGCCTGAGTCTATTATTTTGATTTCACACTTGTACCAGGTCTCTTACCTTCCCTCCTTCCTTCCATCGTTTTGCTTTCATTTCGTCTTTCTGTCTCCAATTCCCTTCCTTTTTTTTCCCAAGAGGAAATCGGAATGGGGATACTGGGCTCCATCTTCACAGGGCAGAGTGGGCAGTGGACACTAGGCCTGTGGTTGGTTCTCAGAGCCTGCTGGCAGGGGCCAAGCACAGATCCCATTCTCCCAGGGGATCCAGAATGGCCTGTTCTGCCTCCACATTTAGCCTGAGCAGGATGCTGGCCATCCTTCTCCATGCCATACCAGTTCTGTGTGTGCATGTATGTGCATGTGTGTGTGTGCATGTTTGCGGGAGCATGGATGGCAAGGTTAGAAGAAAATAAGTCAATGGGTTCATTATTCATCCAGAGCCCTTTTTTCATCTTAAAAGTTAGTTTTGTCGGATTTCTCTAAGAAGACAGAGTTTTTGTGTATTTTGATGAAAGAGAGTTCCATACTTTCTGGGCGAGTGATTCATTTAAGGGAAGAGGAGGAAACCAGTGGAATGAACACATATTGAGTCCCCGCTGTGGTCAAGCACTCTGCCAGCCCTTTGGAAACCTGGACTTTGACAGTGGTGCCAGGGTGTGGTCTTGCCCCACCCAGGTCACAGGTGAGGAGATAGAGAGAGATGAGCGACTGGCCTGGATTCGCTTAGCTCATAAGTGGCTATGCTAAAATCTATGTCTGGATGCAAACTCCTTGCTGGCCCCAAACCTCACATCTTCCCAACTGCTTCCTTCTTACCTCTCCAAAAAAATAAACAGTCTTCATTAACACTGTTTTTATTATTTTCTTTCCCTGGCTCTGCTCCTCTCCTTGGCCCCTCACCCCAACTGGAAGAGACCTTTCCCACCTCGGAACCCTCAGCACTAGCTTGGTCTGCTTCTTTAGATTCTAAGCAATGACTGATCTGAGATACAGTCACCTTGGAATCTAAAAAGGACACCAGCCCTCAGGCTCTGGGGCTCCTGGGACCTCCCTAATGGATCCCAAGAGAAACACCACCTTGTCAAATCTTATTTTATTTCTACAAACAATTGGTGTCATGGCTTCAGAATGAAATATTTTTATTGTATTTCTAAGAGCACAGGGAACTGAGATTTGAATTCACATCAGACTGCAGCAGAAACAGAATACAGGGCCAATTGTAGAACACCCTACCCTCCCGAGTCCAGCTTCTGTAGGTGTCAGAAAACTCATGGAAACCAAATGCTCCCTGGGTCCCATCATCAAGACTTTTAAAGTGCTGACTTGTCTCAGACATTTCCTGAGACTCTGATAAGAGATCATTGTCTATTTGGTGTCCTAGAGTCAAGAGCCCTAATCCCAGGGGCCTTGTGGCTATAACAGTAGAGCAAGTTACACTGTTTATATTTAACTTCTTCTTCCTTAAATTGGAGATACTAATGCTACTTTGCCTACTCACCCACTTCACAATTTGCTAAGAAATCTAAATCAGAAAACTTATGTGACCATGCTATCGTGAAAGCTGGCAAATGCTGCAAGGATGTTAGTTGGTAGTGTTGATGTTTTTGTCATTAGTAAAGATGGGAAGGTGGGCTCAGCAAGGCCAAGTGATGTGTTTAAGGTCACACAGCAAGTAAGTTGTTGGCATAAGGGCTTAATAGCCCTCCTTCCCTCTGCAAAGGGCTGAAAAGAAATCACAAGGCCACTGGAAGAATCAGATGCTGAGCTCTACAATGCTGGCCGAGTTCAGCCCAGAAATGGGGACACTGATCTGGGCTGGGTCCCATCGCTCTCCCCAGCTGACCCTCCCTGCACCTTTGTCCCAGAAGCTTCTCAGGCTTCTCAGCAGCATGGGTATCCTGCCTCAGCCAGAGCTGAAATCCCAGAGCAGGGACAGAGAAGCCAGTGTCATGGGGCTTCTGGTTTCAGGATATACTGGAAAGGTGAGAAGGAAGCTTGTCTTCCCATGGATCTGGGCCAGGGCCGGGTGGCGGGGCCTCCCCTGCCAGGACTGGGACGTTCCCCAGGTGTCCGGGCATCCCCAAGTCAGCAGGGCCGCCAGCACTTTCCAAAGCATTAGCCTAGGTCAGAAAATAAGTCCTTCAGCCCTTTGCCTGACCAGATACTTTGTCATTCAGACAAAACCTGCCCCAGTAGAATCTACTACCTTGACAAGGCATTGTGCTCGCCTGGCTTAGGGATCAGTCTGTGGAAAAGAAACTAAAGCCCCATGTAACTGCTTCCTGGGGGACTTGATGAGAAGACTTCTTTACATCTCAGCCTCTAGGACTTTGACCTTTATGCCTCAGCTGCACCTTCCCCTCCTGTCCTTAACCACCCCCTCACCTCTCCACCCCTACAAACTCCCACTCATTTCCGAGGCCTGGTGCAGATATTACCCTATCTGTAAAATCTGTTCTGGTCCTTCTCCCAGTTAGGAAAATAATGAAAGCCCCTCTTCTGGGCTCTCACAGAACTTTGTGAACATGGCAGCACATCCCAACCAGTCTGCACTGGAGTTTCCCATACATCCAGCCTAGGACAGAGGAGCTAACCCACTGATCAGTGGGACCGGAGTCAGGCTTAGTTTTCATCCCTTGTCCTGAAGGGTGGAGTAGAGCCTCTGGGCTGGAGGCCTGTAGAGGGTGGAGCAGATGGTATGGGACACTCTGGGCCCCTTTGCACCCCACCCCCAGATGCTGTGAGTGTGACCTGCTTGCCTGGTATTGACTCACAGCTGCCCGCTTTCTTGGGCGAACTGCCCTCAGGAAACAGGAGCTGCCTCTCCAGGAGGTCAGCCTGCCCGCCTCCACATCCCCCTCCCCCAATCCCCGCCACTACAGCCAGCACAGGGATGACTAAGTGAAACAGGGATCTGAAACGGCAGTGCCCTCCTCTCAAGGGGACACTTTGGTCGTGTGCTTTAGGTTCCAGAGTGTCAGTCCCACTTCCACCCCCTCTCCAAAGATTAGGCCAAGGCTAAGCTTTACCTGAGACCACAGTTTAGGGCACTGAAACTCTCACGACCCAGGTATCTGTCAGTTTGGGGCACACAGAGCTGATTGGTCGGCCTAGACTGGGTTGCCAGGTTTAGGAAATAAAAATACAGGATATCCAGTTAAATTCGCATTTCAGATCGACAAAGCACACATTTTTAGTATAAGCACGTCCAATGCAATATTTAGAAATTCTTGTAGTAAAAATTGCTCACTGTTTCTCTAAAATTCAAATGTAACTGGACGCTCTGTATTTTATCTGCTAGCCCTACGCTCAAACACATTGGCATTTGTTCCTTTCTACTCCCTATCCTGCTTCTCTATCTCCCTCCCTTGCAGGTTTTTCCCTCTGTAAACCGTGAGACCTAATACCCTTTCTCAGCCTCTGCTTCTAAGGAACCTGACTTGAGACTGTCATTGCCTCTCTGCCGTCCACAGTGGCCAGAGAAGGCCCTCCATTTCATCTGGACTTTGCAGAACATGTCTCTTTAGCCCAGCCTCCTGACACAGGATGGGTAGGGCAGTTCTGATGAGGGTCTCTGTGTGACCCTCAAGAAAACCACTGCTTCTAACTACATTCCTGCAGGACTGGCTTCCTTAGGAAGACAAGTTGTCCAGAAATCCTGGTGACCACACCTCCTTTAGGGAGATGACTTTGATCCATCCATGACAGAGCTAGGGTCGGTGGCTTAATATCTGAGTCTGGATCTTATGCTCTGGAACATGAAGACTGCATGAAATGGCATGAACCAGTAAGCACTGGAGTTTTCCTAAGCCTGACTTTTGTATTTAGTTTGTAAAGTACTCAACCTAGTGCCTGGCACAAGTTTACTGTTAGTAGTCGTGTTGATCATAAGCAACTGTAATAAGTAACACCTGATTCCTCAGATAACATGGAATCAATTTTAAAAATGTCCTACAAGGGCACCAAGTACCCAGCTAAGCAGATTTCAGGGAAAAACCACCCCAAGGTGGAGTGAGTTGTCTCAGAAGGCAGGGAGCTTCCTATCATGCAAAGGGAGAAGTGAGAGAGAGGGGAGATATTTATTTACCTGCCAATGGTCGATCATTTCCATCTATCATTTCCTTTAATCAAACACTGAGGTGTTTGGCAGGGGTTGGATGAGGCCTCCAGAGGGAGTGCCAGCTCTGAGGGGTTGGACTGGACCAGTGCCAAAGTCTCACCCAGACCTGAGATTCCAGCATTCTGTGAAAACACTGACATCCCAACATTTACAGTAAGCCCAGTGGCCACTCTGGTGTCCAGGAATTTGGCAAATGGTTCCAGGACAATGTCCCAGACTACCCCTATACTTTTCAGAACTTCAGACACTCCCAGACCAACTGGAGGTCTCAAAGCTCGTGGCCTTCAAGTCCTCTAAACACAGGAGGCAGAGTCACCCCCTCATTCCTCTTGCCTGTCACCACACTCTTCATGCTGTGCCCTCTTCTCGAGGGGCTCAACTCAGCCACCAGCCACACCGCTGTTTGGCTGAAGGAACTGGCATTCCATTCCCTCTCTCACAACAGTCACAAGGACACGCAGGAGCCCTCATTTCACATAAAACCCCATTGTGGAATCTTTGTCCACAACCACAAAATCCAGAGCTGGAGGAGACTATGGAGCACCTAGTCCTTTCCTTAGCAGATGTACCTGTGGAGCCACCCCAAGGACACCCCTGACAAGTTTCTCTGTTTGCCACCTTTGAAAAATATTTTTATTTATTTATTATCTGGCTATGCTGGGTCTTTGTTGCTTTGTGCGAGCTTTCTCTAGTTGTAACATGCGGGGTTTCTTCACTGCAGTGCATGGGCGTCTTATTATGGTGACTTCTCTTGTTGCAGAGCACAGGCTCTAGGTACTCAGGCTTCAGTACTTGAAGTGCTTGGGCTCAGTAGCTGTGTCCCATGGGCTTAGTTGCTCCTCAGCATCTGGGATCTTTCCAGTCCAGGGACTGGACCTGTGTCCACTGCATTGTCAAGTGGACTCCTAACCACTGGACCACCAGGGAAGCCCATGCTTAACACCTTTGAAGCCAAGATCCTGCTCCCAGCCAGTAGCACCCCTTTTCTTCACTGAACCACTCAGCCAGCAGAAGGTGCTTCTCATATCCACACGTAATCTGACGTTTTGCGGCTTCCTCTCATTGGTCCTTGTTCTTTCTCTGACGGCACAGAAAGTCCAGTCTTGTTGGGAGATGGTAAGCAAAGAGGCTTGGAGAGGTGTGTGGGGAGAAGTATCATGAGATGATGTCAGAGGTGATGAGAAACATCAGAAAGAAAAATGATAGAGATCTATGCTTGCTACAAGGGACCCGCATCCTGCATGCTTTCTGTCATGCTTTTTAAAAGTGTGGTGGTAAAGAGATAACCCTTCAACCCTCTGGAAAACGTGTCCATCCCAAATAACTCACTGTGTGAGAAGTACAGACAACGAGAGTATTGTGTCACTTATGTGGTGACAAGAAAGTGATGATCAGGAAGCAGGGAGACTCAAAACTGTCACGGGAAAGACATTTGAAAGAACTGGGTCTGTTTAGCCCGAAAAATAGATTTGGGTGGTAACAAACATAGTTGCCTCTAAAAATCTTTCCCGGGGAAGAATGATAACCAGTTCCAAATGGAGGAAAGAATTGGACTTAAGACAAAAGGATAAACCATCAAAGTGACCAAAAGCTTTCTATTAGACAGCGCTATCTAAAAGTGAGAGGTTTCGGCCCCTGAAGGTATCCAAGGGAAGTGTGGAAGAGGGGCCATCAGTGCAATTCAAGCTCTGGGCGGAGGTTGGACTTGACAGGTTTTGCATCACCACAACCACCCTAACACAAACACACACACACACACACAGTGAAACCACGGTATTTAAAGCTAAAAGCCCTTTATTTTTCAAAGTGCATCAGCGTAGGGTGTACATCTCTTGCTTTGTTTAGCCTTGGTCACCCAGAGATGTTCCCATCGCTGACTTGGTTGTCAGCAAGTACTGAAAGCCTTTCCTCTCTCCTTGGAAGGAGTGGAGCAGATTGTCTGGATCCGCGCATAGTGCCCTGGCTCCGGTCTCAGCACCAAACGCGTTCCTTCTGCGCAGTCTGTTCCGTTTTGACAATGCAAAGAGGAGAGCCGGAGAAAGTCCCGGAGCCAAGGGTTCTGGAAGCTGCAGGGTGGGGCTGTGCTCTGGGACAGGAGGGAGCATATTTTTAAGAAAGTTGTGGTCAGAGCCCCTCGCTCAGGAGGGATGCAAGCAGAAAGTTTGGCTGAGGTCAGCGTCCGACCTCACTCAGCGTCTTTCAGAGAGGAAGGGCTACCTACTGTAGCCACACCAGTGTTTTCTCAAGGGCAGAGTCAGACAGAGATTTTTCACAGGAGGAAACTCCCCTGCACCTCTCTGGCATCCTAGAGATTAAAATAATAATAAATTGATTTTTGTCTGCACATGAGATGAGATTTGCTGTGCTGTCTGAGGATGGAGTATTAGACTCCCTGCTTTAATGAGATCTAAAAAGTGACCTCATTTGGACTACAGCATTTTATATCCTGTAACCAGCCAGTAGTAACTCATTAAATGATATTACTCAACTAGGATTTACTGAGCCCACCTCTATGCTAGGCTGTGTACC
Organism: Moschus berezovskii; assembly: GCF_049115385.1. NCBI lineage: Eukaryota > Metazoa > Chordata > Mammalia > Artiodactyla > Moschidae > Moschus > Moschus berezovskii. Next base: position 71,759,898 of record NC_142466.1, on the reverse strand, counting down.
AGGCACTGGGGAGCACAGGTAAAGGAGATCCAGGATTTGCCCTCAAGAAGCCTATATTCCAATGAGATAGAATCACAAGCAAAAAATTGAAATCCGTGCAGCCAGGGCTCCAGAAGATGTATACTGTGAATATACTCACTGGCCACGAGCCTCAGGGATGGTGTCCCAGAGGAAGGGATGCTTGAGATGAGTTTTCAAAGATGAGCAAGATTTTAAGAAGCTTCAAAGGCAGGAGTGGGGAAAGATGATAGAGGGAGGAATCTGTGTATACAAAGGTATAGGAAAGGTGTGAAAAACCTTTATTTATTTAGAGCAGCCGCATGTACTTTGATGTGACCAAAGCCACATATGATGCTGGCAGAAATGTTCAACGGATGAAGCTAGAAAGATGGTTTCAAACTAGGGGGAATTTTGTCTCCCAGGGGCGTCTGAGGGGTAGCACTCCTGACCTCTGCTGCTGCTAAGTTGCTTCAGTCATGTCCGACTCTGTGCGACCCTATAGATGGCAGCCCATCAGGCTCCTCTGTCCCTGGGATTCTCCAAGCAAGAATACTAGAGTGGGTTGCCATTTCCTTCTTCACTCCCGGCCTGGGTAGAGAACCATCCTTCAAGGCTCTGGACAGCCCCCACAACCAAACCACAATGCCAACAATGCTGAGGAGGAGAAACCCTAAATTAGAGAGAGGGAGGAGCCACATCATAAGCATGGAGCTCCTTTAGGGGCACTGTGTTTTCCAAGGATCATGCAGAGAGGGCACACAGGGGAGAGAAACCAGGGTAATATAGAGTTTTCAGATCCTGCAACCCAAGGTCTCCCTTACCTGTGTCTCAACCACCCTTCCTAGCTGAATTTTTCTGTACACATGTGATAAGCCTGCACACACTAGCTTCCTCCAACTTGCTGATAAAAATATTAAACATGAAAATTTCTGGGGAAAATAATGTGTTAGATGCACATAACATCATTCAATTTATGGGGCAATTTTCATCCTTAATCTCATTTTACTCATTCTACAAAAGAGGAAAATAAAGCTCAGAGATGCTCTGCAATCTAGGAATTATTTAACTGCAGCAAGCTCTGCTCCTATCTCTTCTCCCAGTCAATCTCTGAGTGTACCATGGACCCATCCCTCTGGCAGCAGGGGATGCTGGGAGTATCCTCCATCCTGACCTTAATGGCCTCCTTTCCAGCTTCCTGGATTTATATCTGTGTGAGGGGCCAAGAGCAGGCTTCCTGCCTCCCTCTGACCATAGCCGTGACACTCACATACCCTTCTGACCATAGGAGACCTCACACTCCCCGTGGTGACCTGGCTGCCTTGGTAAGAGGACCTCTCCTGGCCAGCATGTCAGGGACAGCTGCTCGGCTCATGTACTCTGGCCAGGAGGCATTACTGACCCTGTGATCTAGCTGTTCATCCAAACTGGCAGATGGGCACAGGTGCCTTGTCGTGATGCTGCTCCCTCTTGACTGAGCAAGTCTGATCACTAAATCACCCGGCGGAGAACAGCACCAGTCAGCTGAGGGGTGGGCTCTTTCCAAGTGGAACCCCAAAATACTGCTGATCTGAAATTTCGCTGTCTCCAGGACAGCATTAACAACCCACACCAGGTCACATGCTGCATAAACACTCTCAATAATCAGCACTCATTCTAACAGTTTGTCAGAGGCCTGTTCATCTGATTTAGAAGTTTATAGCATGACTGTCTTCTACCCCAATAGCTCATGAACTCATGGAGAACTGATTTCCTACATTCCCAAAGGCAATTTTCCTGTCATACAGGAGAAACAAAAAACAAAACCAGCAGATCCCTTGCCTCTTAATCTCCCACAACCCATTTATTCCCAAGCCCAAGGAATCCTTTCCCTCAAGAGAAATGAATCTTCAGAAGATAATAAAACCTTGCCTGGTCTCAGGCCCACCTGTGTCATCCCAGTGCTGCCTGTCCTGTCCCTCTCACATCAGACCTCTTAGCCCCAGCAGCATCTCAGAGTGGCTCCCACTTTGCTGTCCATGGCTCCTCCTTCCACCTGGGAAGCCCAGCAGCTCTGTCCTGCAGATCATGGTTCCATCCCTCTCCAGGGATATTGCCCCTTTTCCAGCTATATCCAGACACTTTGTCAAGACTACAAGAGAGCCCCCGAGCCCTGGCTGTCGAGTAGAATGGATAACAAGAAACAGGAGTAGATGGAGGCAGGAGGAAGCTGGCGTAGGACAGGTGAGAGATGATGGTGGCTAGGCTAGAGTGTTGATTGTAGAAAAAGCAAAAAGGTGGGTGTGAAAGCTGATCCTGTGTTGGAAAGAAAGTCAAAGGGGCTCAAGCCCCAGGTGGGGTAGGGGGAAAAAAGGGGTCCTTTTCAACCTTGATAACTTTGAATAATAAAGGGGGGTACATTGTCTGGGAGCTCTGCTGTGACCCTGATCCTAAAGAGCATGCATCTCTTTCTTAGGGTACAGGATTCTTGGGGCACCATTTCTCCAAGCATTTCTGTGTTCCAGTGATGTGCTTTCCAGAAACGCTCCAGACCCCTCGTTCTGTGCTTGTTCATCACCCCAAGCCACTGCTGAGCATGATTCCCACGTGCTTAGAGGGGGACAGTGGGCTCATAGCCCACAGGGGCAGACCCGGGTGGGGGCTCCACATAAAGCCATGGGACAAAAACAGTTAGGCTGTCACCTAACTGTCAAGTGGCAGCCCTGATGGGTTTTCTAAAAATACCCTGGGTCCTGTCCTCACGGGCACCAACCCAACCCTTGTGAGTGCCAGGCAGACAGGCCTCCTCACTCTCCACAGGGCCTCCTTTGAGCCCAGGTTCATCTGCTCTCACCCGGATCATGACATGAGCCACCCTACGGCTCTCCCTTCTCCACTGGGACCACCAGACAGTGAGCAAAAAACACAGAAGATCACCAAAGCCTATCTATTCAGCCATTCACTCACTCACTCATTCACTCAACATGCATCCAACAGAGTTTTCTCGTGCCAATGCAGAGTACCTTTTCTAGGCTAGGCTTTGTAGTAGATGCCACGGATTGGGTGAGTAAAGCCAAACACAAAAGAATAAATACTGTGTACATGTGTTCCCCATACTGACCCTCCTTCCCACCCCCCTCCGCATCCCATCTCTCAGGGTCATCCCAGTGCACCAGCCCTGAGCACCATGTCACATGCACCGAACCTGGACTGGCGATCTGTTTCACATAGGATAATGTTTCAAATCATCCCACCCTCACCTTCTCCACATGTACACCCATGGCTGATTCATGTGAATGTATGGCTATTTTTTTTTTAGATTAAAAGAAAAAAAAGAATAAATGCTGTAGTAATCTAGTTATACTCAAGAATAGGCAAATCTAATCTGAAACTATGAAAGTCAGAATACCAGCTACATCTTGAAGATGGACGTAGTTATTGACTGAGGAAAGGGAGGAGGGAATTTTCTGGATTCTGAGATGTTGTAGTCTCACGGATGCAATAATATGTAAAAATGTACTGAGCTATAAACTTAAAATATATGTCTTTTACTAAATGTTATGCCTCAATCATTTATAAATATTATGTTATGTTATGTTCTATTGTATTATATATGGACTTCCCTGAGTCAGGAAGATCCCCTGGAGAAGGGCATGGCAACCCACTCCAGTATTCTTGCCTGGAGAATCCCATGGACAGAGGAGCCTGGTGGGCTACAGTTTTACTATATGTTATGCCTCAATCATTTATATGTATACATATAAACATTATGTTATATATATAAGCTTTATATTTATATGTATATATATAATTACTCTGGTTTTTTATAGTTTATAGATGAGAAAACTACATACCAAAATTTGAGCAGTAGTTGTTTCTTATTGGTGAGATGATGGTGAATTTTTAATCTCCTTCTTTATATTTTATTGGCTTTCCCAGATATTCTGCACTGAACATATCTTGCTTATGTAATGAGATTAAATATATTAAATGTTATTTTGAAAGTAATAACCCTCGAGGTGAAACATTCGGCAAGCACGCAGTAGGTGGCTCTCTTCCCATAGGGTACAGAGCCTGCTTCCAAGCTTTTGTCCTCTTGGACGCTGAGGACATAGGTTTAGGAGTCCTAACCTAGGTCTTTAGGATTTTAGCACAACTAAATACAGTCTCTGGCCCACTGGAGGCTGTGAGGTTGTGTTGCCAGAGGAACCTTAGGACTTTCCTCTCAGTTCTGAGGGAAGGAGCCTCCGGGGCTCTGAGAGCTCACTGTGCTGATTCTCACCCTGGCCGCATGAGAACTTGCCTGACTCTGGTCTCCTGCATTTCTGACCCCTTCCACTGGGGATTCTGTGTCCACCCCCCGCCTCCAGACTTAGGGTGAGTTCATGACCCCTCACCTCCTCCCATCAGCAAGAAGGACCTGCCAGCTTATGCTGTTTGGGGCCATGGTGAGGTAGAGAGAGCTGATAGGGGGAGTATTAAAGCAAAAACAAAGCCAGATAAAACCTTGACAACCTAAGGAAGGAAGAAAAGGGAAAGTGGAGGAACCTCTTCAGGCCTGGTGTTCTCACTGGGAAGTGGGCTGTGAGGTTCACATACGAATGAGCATATGGAAAGCACTGAAATTGAGGGCCGGTTTATGTTCTGGTTTTGCTGACAGGTTGGGAGATGCAGGCGGGTGGCATGGCTGACTCCCCCTCCCTCTCCTACAGTCCTAATGTCCTTCTCAGCCATCACAGCCTGCACACAGCAGAGGGTGAGATACATTGTGTGTGTGTGTGTGTGTGTGCGCGCACGCCTAATTTCTGCATTAGCAAAATCAGGGAGGTCATGTGATGACTGTCTGCCTGTGATGCATAAATGTATTTTGAATTTCCAGCCCGGATCCTCAAATCACTTCCCCCTCCCTCCAGTCTCCTCTCCCACCCCCGACACACAGACTCCCACAGCAAAGTCATGTGAGGCCTTCTCAGATTGAGCCCGGGAATGAGCCGGCAGCCCGGCTCTGCCCTGTGACACACACAACCTCCAGCAGTCACATGGCCTCCAGCTGCCACCACCTGCCCTCTGTCCCCAGCCCGGTGCCCTCTCCCTGGCAGGCTTCCCGAGCTGACTCGTCCCTTCAGGCTCCGAGCTTGGCAGTCAGCAGGGCAGAGGGACAGAAGGTACACGGCCAACAGGCTTGGACAGCTCTGGTCTCAGCCGACCTCGGTGGCACCCCGTCCAGGAGTCTCCTCAGCACCACGTGGTGTGCCCAACAGTGGATTAGGTGCCCTGCTGGCCTGGTATGGAGGTGGACAGAGCTGTTGGCTGCTGGCTCCGGGAAGCCAGCCCCAGCCAGAGCCCCCGTGAGCAGGGATCTGGAGCCACAGGTGCTGAGATGAGGCTGTCTGGGGAGCCAAGGACACCATCCAGCCATGTGCCTCGTGGAAAGGCTAGAAGCCAGGCATTGCCCAGCCTTAGAAGGAGAGAAGAGAGCAAATACAGGAGGGGCCATTGGTATGCATATTATACTCAAAAAAAAAGGAAAAGAAACAAAAAATAACTCTAGAGGAGTGGTCTTCAACCAAGAGCAGTTTTGCCACCTAAGAGACATCTGGAAACATTTTTGGTTGTCACAATTGGGGGACTGCTACAGGTATCCAGTGGGCAGAAGCCAACATGTTGTTGCTGAATCCTCTGCAAGGCACAGGACAGTTGCCCCTAACAAAGGCTTATCCATTCCCAGGGTCAGTAGTGCCACAGTTAAGAAACCCAGCTCTAGAGAGAAAGCAACCCTTCTGGGGGAGGTATGAGCAAGACCCCACAAATGATCCCTTCTGCCCATCCTGCCCCCCTGAGTGAACTGGGACTGTCACACCAAGGCTTGGAAATATTCAGTACCTACCCAGTGCCTTCAGATTTGAACTCAAACCCCTCGGCATGTGGCACCCTAAACCTTGCTTCTATGATATGGCTTACCCTTCAGCCTCACCTTCTGTGGCGCTGGGATCACATTGTCATTCACAGTGTCCCAATACCCCAGACCTTTGCCCTTGAAGGAGGAGATTCTATGTCTTCTGTCTAGAATGCTGTCCTACTTCCATCAGACCAAAGCTCACCCACCCTTCTGGATCCAGTTGTACCATTTCCTCATTGAAGAAGCCCTGAGAAGTGTGTCTGTCTCTCCAACCAAATTCTGGTCCCCGCTGCCTGGGGTGACCTTGAACAAGGGGTCCCAATCTCTCCTTGATCTTGGGGTGGGTGGGCAGGTCTAGGCTATTGTCCTTCAATAGCAGAAGATGGAGCGGGAGAAAATGCAGAGAGTGATGTGAGGCCAGGCAAAGCAGGTGAGAAGCAGAGACAGGAAAGAGCCTGAGGGACCAGACAAAGAGTATCTGTTAACAACACCACAGAGGAGCAGAGAACAGAAGAAAGATGGCTGTGCCAGTTCTAGAGGTGGAGTCTGTAAGAGCTCCCAGTACCCCCCACCCCAAGCCCCGCCATGGTGGGCCTACAGCATCCAGGACTGGGTCTGCCACAGTTGCTTGTCATGTACATGTCATATCAACTGGGAGATTTGGTCATTCACACTTGAGAACAGGGTCACTTACTTTTCCTTAAACCAACTTTGTGGGGAAGGCAGGGCACAAGAGACATTCCCATTTTACAGCCAAGGAAGCTGAGGCTCAAGAAGATAAAGAGACCATCTCCAAATTGCCAGTACTGCATCCCTACCCCCTTCCCACTTTGGCTACACCATTCTGAATTAGCCAAGAAAAGATCGGTCAGCTAATTCCCACGGGCAATCCCAAAAGACAATGAAAAAGAACAATTCTACAGTGTCATCTCTTGTGGTGCTCGGTTACACACAGAACTTATTTCTGTATTTTACAGCTGTATTGAGATACAACTGTCCTACAATAAACTGCATATATTTTAAGTGTTCGATTTGATGAGAGTTGACATGTGTATACTCCCACAAAGCCATCGCCACAGTGGAGACAATGAACATGTATCCACCACCCCTCCAAGTTTCGTAGGGCTTCTGTATTATCCTTCTCATCCGTCTTCACACACCCATCCTACATACACACAGGCAACCACTGCCTTCTGTTGCTCTCATGGCATCTTCTATCACTTGCATAAATAGGATCATAGAGCATGTACTCATTTTTATATGGCTTCTTTCAGTCAGCATAATTATTTTGAGAATCATGCATGTTGTTGCATGTATCAAAAATTTCTTCTTTTTTACTATTGAATGGTATCCCACTATATGAATACACCACAATTTGTCCATACACCTGCTGCTGTTTTCATTTTGGGGCTGTTAGAAATATAATTGCCATGAACAGTTATATACAAGACTCTGAGTGGATGTATGTTTTCATTTTTCTTAGGTAAAAACCTAAGAGTAGATTGACTGGGTCACATGTTCAATCGATGTTTAACTCTTTATGAAATTGCAAACTGTTTTCTGAACTAACTATACCATTTTATATTCCATCAGCAGTTTGTTAGAGTCCAATTCCTCTACATGCTCACTAACATAAGGTATGGTCAGTCTTTTTCCTTCTAATCATTCTGCTAGGTATGTTGGTATCTTACTATGGTTTTTTGTTTTGTTTAATGTGTTAATTTACTGGCCTGTGCCCAGTCCTATTTGTGGGACCTTCAATCTTTGTTACAGCATGGGATCTTTGGTTACAGCATGCAAACTGTTCACTATGGGGTGTGGGATCTAGTCCCCTGACCAGAGGTCGAACCCAGACCCCCTGCATTGTAAGCTCAGAGTCTTAGACACTGGACCACCAAGGAAGTCCCTCTTACTATGGTTTTAATTTGCATTTTCCTAGTAACTAATGACATTGAGCATCTTTTTCATGTGTTTATTTGCCATCCATATATCTTCAATTAGTGAAGTGGTTATTCAAAGAAAAAGTTTTGAAAGAGTGTTATATTTGTTTATATAAAATGTAATAAAGTACATAATTTTGAACATGGCCTTTGGAAACTGTCAGATCTGGTTTCACATTCTGGCTTGGCCACTTACTGTGCAACTTAGGATGAATGGCTTACCTTCTCTGAATTTCATTTTCCTCTTGTGAAGGTAATAATAGAACCCAATAAGGTTTAAATGAGAATCAATTATTACCTTTAAAGTATAACTCAAGGTCTAGCATATAAAACTTAATAATAATAATTATCATATTAATAACATTCTAACATTCAAATCAGTCTGATTTGAATTATGACGAACAAGACCCTGACATACCTCAAAAACTAATCCCTGTGAGAATTAAACCATGTCTCATGTCCAACACAGTAGATATACAATATCTTTTTTATCACTAGGTGAAAAATAGGATTTAGTAGAGGTCTAGTATGTCAGCCGTCTATGGGATCACACAGAGTCGGACACGACTGAAGTGACTTAGCAGCAGCAGCAGCAGTATGTCAGCGCTAAAAGAGTCCTTAAGAGCTATTTAAACCAACCCTATGCCTTAGCTCACATCCTCTGGAAAGCAGAGCCTGAGGCAAGGATATAGGACTGAAACCTTACTTGGGAGGTACAAACCTATGGTGGTTAGGGTGAGGGAAAGATTCAGAAACAAGATAAAGGAAGATGCAGGAGCTGTCACGTAGATAACCCCTACCCAGTGGTTACTCAATGAGGCCCCAAAGAAACACAGCAGGTCTCTCAGCAGACATGATCTCTCAGCACATGGAAATCCCCTGAAAGGTTTCCAAAGAGAAACCACACTTCACCGAAGTCCAAAGGGGGAGAGTAGGGTGCATGTATCTGTCAGTTTCCCTCCTATGGTCAAGGCTAACCCCACAGTGAACAAACTCCCCTGCACTTCCAGAGTGTGTCACCAAGCACCGTGATGGTTGTTCAGGAAAACATCCCACATCCTGGCCTTGTGGCCTTTCACCCAAGTCCAGAACTGAATGGGCAGCTTAGTTAGATCAGATGCCAGGGAAGAGAAAGAAGAAGCTGTGCAAGACTCATGTCCTGCTTAGGCTGGGCACCTGCGGAAGCAAACCCTGAGTCTAAGATCTGAGTACAAGAGGTTTTGATAGGGAATGGAATCCAGGAAGCAGCGCTGGAAGAGTAGAGAGGGGAGACAGAGGAGGAAGCCAACACATGGTATGGTGATGAGGAGGCTACTGTTGTGGGCATCTGGGGCTCAGTCCTACTGGCAACATCCAGGAGATAATAAGACACTCATTTCAGGTTTGTCCCACCTGCAAGCTGAGGGAGCTGGGATAGCTATCTCCAACCATTTGTCATTGGCTGGGGGCTGCTCCCGGGGACATCAATTTCCATAACCCCTCCCCCCAAGGGAAGGAGGAAAGTCCCAGTTGCTGGCAGTAGGATGCCTTTGGCATGTCCTGGAATGGTGAAGGCAGCATCTGCTACATCGTGTGTGCATGATTAGTTGCTCAGTTGTGCCCAACTCTTTGGGACCCTGCCAGGCTCCTCTGTCCATGGGATTCTCCAAGCACAAATATTGGAATGGGTTGCCATTTCCTCCTCTAGGGGATCTTCTCCACCCAGGAACCAAACCTGAGTCTCCTGCATTGCAGGCAGACGCTTTACCACTGAGTCACCAGGGAAGCCCATCTGCTACATGAGGGGTCAGCAAACTATTTCTTAAAGGGCCAGAGAGTAAATATTTGAGATTTACAGGCAATGTTGTTTTATCATAACTAGTCTCCTCTGGTGTTGTAGCTCAGTCACAGATAATATGTAATACAAATGGGATTGGGGCTTTGTCCCAGTAAAACATTATTTAATAAAACAGGCTGCCAACCTGCAGGCCATAGTTTGCAGACCCTGCTCTACATGTATGAAGTATCCCATTTTGCAGACAGAGAAACTAAGGCCCAGTAGAGGAAAAGTAACTGGTTATAAAGGAGTCAGAGTCACATCTCTGACCTTCTGCCCAATATTTTCTCCACTGTATCTTGTTAACCTCTTTACTGGGGCCTTGTTATGATTTTTAGGAGACTTTCAGCCAGAACTCTTCCAGGGAGAGTCTGTAACCCGTAAGTCTTACCTGACAGCGGTTTGCTTCCTCTTAGTGGCCAGAGAGGCCTCAGGGACTGAAGCCATGCAGCATCCAGGCACTCAGAGCAACTTCGGGGAGCCTTCCCGGACCCGGCCCCCTTCCACCAGGCCCTGCCTTGGCAGCTTTGGCAGAGCATCTCCCGGCAGCGGCCACAAAGCGCAGAGTGAAAAAGCAGTTAGAACTTTGGAGCCTATAAAAAAACCTAAAAATATCCAGGAATGTGTGCACATATGTGGCCCTTCTGTGATCAGAACATCTGGGGAGAAGATCAAATGCTCCTGCGTTAATTTGCCTAAAATTCTGCGAGGACTTGGGAAAGGAAGTTGCAAGTCATTGACTTTACTGGGGGGAAGGACGTCAAGAGTTTTGGTTTTTTTTAAGCCAGAGTAGGTTATGCGCATGCAGAAACCTCCCCTGGGAGAAGTCCTGGACCTGGTTTCCTTGGGATTCTGAGGATTGTTTCTCATAACGGGGGAGGAAAGATCATTGGCTACAGGCTCAAATTCCTGATTTTTTTTAAAAAGAAGATAAAAATACTAATGTCTCAAACAGAACATTAGGAGTGGGTGATAATATAGTGAATCACTAAATGTTGGATTTGTAGAAGGCCTAGTGTGAGTCGTGCATTTGTCAGATGAGGAAACTGAGACTAAAGAGAGCTTTCCTGATATCCCAAGGAAGGTGGCAGAGACAGGGCTGACATGCATTCATCCTGACTCCCAGACCAGTGGTGCACTGGGAGAAGAGTTGGAAGAAAGGATCAATCCTGGTTCCTCGAATTCTGAGTCCTATGACCAACCTAGACAGCACATTAAGGCAGAGACATTACTTTACCAACAAAGGTCTGTCTAGTCAAAGCTGTTGTTTTTCCAGTAGTCATGTATGGATGTGAGAGTTGGACTATAAAGAAAGCTGAGCGCCGAAGAATTGATGCTTTTGAACTATGGTATTGGAGAAGACTCTTGAGAGTCCCTTGGATTGCAAGGAGATCCAACCAGTCCATCCTAAAAGAAATCAGTCCTGAATATTCATTGGAAGAACTGATGTTGAAACTGAAGCTCCAGTACTTTGGCCACCTGATGCAAAGAGCTGACTCATTGGAAAAGACCCTGATGCTGGGGAAGATTGAAGGTGGGAGGAGAAGGGGATGACAGAGGATGAGATGGTTGGATGGCATCACCGACGCAGCGGACGTGAATTTGAATAGGCTCCAGGAGTTGGTGATGGACAGGGAAGCCTGGCATACTGCGGTCCATGGAGTCACAAAGAGTCAGACATGACTGAGCAACTGAACTGAACTGAACTGAATGACCTTATCTATACACTGAAGATGGTATTGGTTGGTTTTGTCTATAAGAAGCCAAAACCAGAACCTCTGGATCTTGTGCCTTGGACCTATAGGGTCCTTGAAGGGTTAGCCAAGGCAGGCAGATATCCACTCCCTTCATTAGTAATCATGCCTTCAAGCCCTAATAGAATATCCTGGCAATTTGGGCTGGCTGATGTGTGAGCCTAGAATTCCATTTGGCCCCTGGCTTGAATCCTTGGCCAGAAACAGACTAACAATTAGCTTGTTTAGCCTTATAAAGTGCCCTTTCCTCAGGCATGCCCTGACTCTGGAGCAGGGAAAGCTAGCCACTCACTAAAGCTTAAGGCAGCCTGACTAACCCACCCACCACACTCTCTCCAACTGCTTGCCACTTTGGTTTGCACTGGTCTGTGGAGGACACACAGTGGCTTCTTAGATACTCCTCACTTCAAAGGAAGGCTCGAAGTCAGTCAGTCAGTCAGTCAGTTCAGTCGCTCAGTCGTGTCCAACTCTCCGTGACCCCATGAATCACAGCACGCCAGGCCTCCCTGTCCATCACCAACTCCCGGAGTACACTCAAACTCATGTCCACAGAGTCGGTGATGCCATCCAGCCATCTCATTCTCCGTCATCCCCTTCTCCTCCCGCCCCCAACCTTTCCCAGCATCAGAGTCTTTTCCAGTGAGTCAACTCGTCGCATGAGGTGGCCAAAGTATTGGAGTTTCAGCTTTAGCATCAGTCCCTCCAATGAACACCCAGGATTGATCTCCTTTAGAATGGACTGGTTGGATCTCCTTGCAGTATAAGGGACTCTCAAGAGTCTTCTCCAACACCACAGTTCAAAAGTAGGAACCTTAAAAAATAAGGTGCAAAGAGAGGAGGGTCTAAGCAGAGTCTGCTACTCAGACATCAGAATTTGTCAATTTGCCCGTTTTCATGTAAAACTATAATCCAACCACGTCCTTAACTGGATCTCCACCAGACTCGAGACCTAGTACGCCCTCTAGAGGCCAACCTTTTTGTTTAACTCCAGTAAGTCCAATGGGCTCAAGTCCAGACCTGTTAGACCCATAGATGTCCCCTGCCAGAGAGATAGTCATGAATTACCATAACAGTCCTAATAGTCTTGGCAATGATAGTTTGTCTAATCCTTTCCACTGCTCTTACATGCCACTTGTTCCTACATAGGGCCATTGAGATGAGAGGTTCATATTCCCAAGATCTTTACAAAAGGCTCTCGTCCTGCCCCACACTCTCCACACTAAGCTGAAAAGTCCTAGTCTCTCACATGAACCACCTGGTTAACAAGCTGAAGAGTACATTTGGACATCCAAAAGCAACAAACCATGATCACAACAGCCAAGCCCACATTTGCCACCATACTACAAGTTTTCATTGCATCCCCTCCTATTTTAATCAGTGCCCGTTTGCCATAGAGAGAAACTCTCTCCAATTATGTCAAAAGCTTCCTATTTTATGTTGATTCTAGCTGTGGGAGCCTTGGGAGGAGGCGAGCTGCAGGAGCTTGGATGGAAACCAGGTTCCTTCTTCAGTAGCTGCAGGCAGGCATCTTCTGCTGCAGTAAACTTTCATACAACCTTAGTTGGGTCCATCCACAATTAGCTCTCTTATGTGTCCCACCTCTCCAAAGTTCCAAAAGATCAACAAGACAAACTGCTGTGCCTGGATTCACTTGCAGAATCTGCAAAACACAGACTTATCTGAAAGCCAAATGCCAATGACATATGCTAGCTTTCAGGAGGTAAAGACCTGGGATTCAGTTCAGTTCAGTCGCTCAGTCGTGTCCGACTCTCCGCGACCCCATGAATTATAGCACGCCAGGCCTCCCTGTCCATCACCAACTCCCGGAGTACACTCAAACTCATGTCCACAGAGTCGGTGATGCCATCCAGCCATCTCATTCTTGGTCGTCCCCTTCTCCTCCCGCCCCTAACCTTTCCCAGCATCAGAGTCTTTTCCAGTGAGTCAACTCGTCGCATGAGGTGGCCAAAGTACTGCAGTTTCAGCTTGAGCATCAGTCCTTCCAATGAACACCCAGGATTGATCTCCTTTAGAATGGACTGGTTGGATCTCCTTGCAGTATAAGGGACTCTCAAGAGTCTTCTCCAACACCACAGTTCAAAAGCATCGATTCTTCGGCGATCAGCTTTCTTCACAGTCCAACTCTCACATCCATACATGACCACAGGAAAAACCATTGACCTGGGATTAAATAAGATTAAATAGCCCCTCCTTAGAGTCCACCTCTGGGGATTGAGGAGCATCCTCAATCAGACATGGGCTTCATCTTCTCTGTTTCTGGGGCTACACCGTTTTACGTGTTGGGAAGTCACATGCTCATATTAAAAAAAAAAAAAAGAATCCCAGGGTATTCTTCATTTGGGAAGTAGGGAAACTGGACAAGAGCTACTTGGTTTGCTTCTAGTCTAGATATTAGACTGGAGGGTAACTGTGAACTCACATTGATGCTGAGATATGATTTACGCATTCTGTGGGTATGGGACTGATATTGCGTTCTTAAAGCTTCTTTTGAATAAGGTGACCTGACATCCAGGTTGGCTCAGGAAAATCCGAGTTTATGCCTATTGTCCTGACTTCCTGTCTGGTTTGGCATTTTTTCAGGATGTTATTAATATTTGCGAGGCAGAAGAAAGTATTACTTCATTTCTCCATATATACTGTATACATCTGTCCAGGGAACTTGATTGTACAAAGTGAATTTCTGTGTGGAAATTGAGATTATGTTGCCTAATTTAGCAGATAACCATGGGGAAAATAGGCTGAGTTGCCCATTCATTGCTTCCAGATCAAGGTAAAAGAGAAGAGGCAAGGATTGGAGAAGAAGCCTCGTGAAAACTCAGGCAGGACTTTTCTGATGCTCTTGACTTTTCTGCCCTAAGGCCATATCCTTAAGTTAAAGAGAGACCCAAAATATGGGGGTGTGTTGGCTGAAGGCCACAACTTCTGGGGAGGAAAGAAAGCACCATCTTCTACACTGTACCCACAGCAGGAGTTTTCTGACACAGGGAACAGGCACTGTTCTACTGGGGTGCTAAGGTAATGACGGTAAAAGAATAGCCGATTCTAGTCATCTAATATAACTGCTTAAGGCATTGTGTTGAAAAAGACTCTAGATTTGGCAAGAATGAGAGCCGTCATTGATTTGGGATGTTGGCCATGATTCAGGATCAGAGAGCGTCTGCACACATCTCAGTAATTTCCCATTTCTGTACTAACAAGAAAAGATTTCAAAAGGAGGAACAAAGAACTTGAAACGTTTTTCCTTCCACATGGCATGCCCTATTGGATCCTTTTCCTTTTTGGATTGATTATGACTATAACTTTAGTTGGCTAAGAAGGTCCAGGGGCCATCCTAGTTTATAAGACAGCTCTCTCCTACCATTAATTTTTTAAGGGTGGGTAGGGTGGGAGGTTTAAGCCTATTGAACCAGATCTTAGGAAAATAATCTTCCCATTATGCCCTTTCCCTTGGGTGTGTTTTTTCTTCTTCTGCTTATAAGAATGATAGCTCTTAGAATGAGCTAGGATGGTTTTTTCATGTAGGACTTAGTCCACACAGGAACACAAATTTGGTCCTTATAATTTGGACGTACCTCATCAGGCAGTCGGAGAAGACAATGGCAAGCCACTCCAGTACTCTTGCCTGGAAAATCCCATGGATGGAGGAGCCTGGTGGGCTGCAGTCCATGGGGTCGCTAGGGGTCGGACACGACTGAGCGACTTCACTTTCACTTTTTACTTTCACACATTGGAGAAGGAAATGGCAACCCACTCTGGTGTTCTTGCCTGGAGAATCCCAGGGACGGCGGAGCCTGGTGGGCTTCCGTCTATGGGGTCACACAGAGTCGGACACGACTGAAGTGACTTAGCAGCAGCAGCAGCATCAGGCAGTAAGAGTTGGTACCAAAGCTTCCTCTGTACTTATAAACTTATTTCCTCTGACTAGCTTTGTCCATTTTACCTTGCTCATAGACCTAGCAGGACTGGTGTTAGACTGAGGTGGGCAGCAGATCAAGGGCTCACAGATTTGAGGTCTCAGCAAAATATCTTGCCAACTTATGACTATCACCAGTAATGCATATTTTCCGAGAGATGTAGGGATAAAGACAATGCATATAAAGTGCCTGGGACTCAAGTAACTGCCATGTAGTTAACTATTACTATTATCATTATAATAATGACAGATGTCACTTGGAAGACCAAATCTTTCCTTACCTGATTTGATGGTCAGAGTAATAAGTCTTGGTATATACCAGACAGGAGGGTAACTTTCTTGAGAAAATATCTGGACAACAGCAAGCAGTGCATATGTCCTTTAAAGATCCATTAGTGAGAAATTCAATACAAAGCCCATCCTAAACCTCATTGTTCAAGTGAGTGCTTTGAAACATAAATGGAAAGTTTGACATTAGCCACTCTGCTTCCTTGGATTTGTACTCTATGTGTGTGTGAAAGTCATTCAGTCATATTCAACTCTTTGAGACCCCATGGGCTTTACAGTCCATGGAATTCTCCAGGCCAGAATACTGGCATGGGTAGCCTTTCCCTTTTCCAAGGGATCTTCCCAACCCAGGGATCGAACCCAGGTCTCCTGCATTGCAAGTAGATTCTTTACCAACTGAGCCACAAGGGAAGCCCACAATGAAAGTCACTCAGTTGTGTCCAACTCTTTGTGACTCCATAGACTATACAGTCCATGGAGTTCTCCAGGCCAGAATACTGGTGTGGGTAGTCTTTCCCTTCTCCAAGGGATCTTCCCATCCCAGGGATTGAACCCAGGTCTCCCGCATTGCAGGCGGATTCTTTACCAGCTGAGCCATCATGGAAGCCCATGTACTTTACGAGGTATTATTATTACTTTTTTTTTAAAACAAATATTCAGGAGTATCTCCAGATAATGCTTGCTCATCACTTGGCTGGGTTTTAGACATACACAGACTCCAGATGTGATGTATCCAATCATTAGGAAATTTTGAGGCTTTTTGATAAGCTATTTTCAGGATGATTAGAAATTATGCAATAGGTATGCTTTCCAGACCCTTCCATGAAAATAGTCACCTTACTGGTATGGTGGGATGGTGTGGATGAAGTAGCTCTTGGGAATTAATCAGTTCACATCATTAAAAATAACTAAAAATATAGGATTTGCAGATTTTGGGTAAGTTAGGTTTATACGCTGGCTATTGATAGGAAAGGAAGAAAGCTCTGTATTGTATGTACATTGTCAAGCTATGCCAATGAAAATGCTGAAGACCTTGTTCTCCAAGGGAAACTTTGGTAGATAAGAAAGCTAGGGGTGCTGGATAACCCTGAGCTGTGTAAATAAATGCTGAGCCAAAGATGTTAAAGGGTTATTGCTTTTACAAGGAGGAGAGGAACTCAGAAGTGGAGGCCTCAAAAACATGGGTGATGCCATGATCTGGTTAGCTAGGAGAGAGGACTGAGAAGGTGCAGTGTAAGCCCAAGGATGCACAGTATAGTTTTAAGGTTAATTAATGTGAGCTAAAGGGTGTACAGTGTCAGTGTCTGCTGTATCAGAAGTTATGTTTGGAAGGTGATATGAAAAATGGGATTTGGCCAGGGGAACCATATATACCCGAAATTTTGCCTTCCCCAATTATCAATTGTTTGTTCCTTAAGAGGAGTTCAAGGAAGACAGATATGGTCAAGAGTACCAAAATATGACATTGACCAAGACTTCAGTACTAAAATCTATTGTAGAATTCCAATAAGCTAGGCTAGACCATGTGAAGGAATCCCTGTTTCTAATCAGAACAAGCCATATGATTAGGTAATATTTCATTGTATCTAGGGAACTAGCCCATCTAAAGTAGCTATACCTGGGATTTTTTGGTATTTGTGTCAAACTTGGCTGTCCCTTTCTCAGGAGTCTTCCTGCTCTGGGTCCATCCAGCATCTGGCTCTGCTATTTCTCACCAAGGAGAAAACTGAACAACATAGAGAGGAAGCTAAAGGGAGAAAGATTTTAGCTGATTGAGGAAGAACTTTCTAATGGTCCAGCTCTCCGTGATGGAAAGATTGCCTCTGAAAATTGTAAGCTCTCTGTCTCTGGAGAGAAACTCATCAAGACTGGTCAACTTTTATTGGAAATGCTGTATAAAAGTTGAGAAAGAGGATAGACCCTTTCCATTTTTAGCATTATGATTCTGAATCACTTTACTCCAGGCCTCATCTTTAAAATAATCCCTGAGGTCCATTGCTGCTCTGTAATAATGATAGATCCTTAAAATTGCTGCCACATATTTTGGTGCTTTGTAGGTGAAGAGAACAGAATGAATAAAAGCTGATAAACAAAAACTAAGGGGATTCATTACCACTAGACCTGTCTTACAAGAAACACTAAAGGGAGTTCTTCAAACTGAAATGAAAGGACAGTAATTAACAATGTAAATCATATGAACATATAAAATTCACTGATAAAGGTAAATACATAAACAAAGGCAGAATTGTCTAATATTGTAATGATATATAAATCACTTTCAACTAGTATAAAAGTTAAAAAAACATTAAAATAACTATATAATAATTTGTTTTTCATACACAATATAAAAAGATATAAACTCTGACATCGATAACCTAAAATTTGAAGGGACAGAGAAATAAAAGTATAGGGTTTTTGTATGCAAATTTAAGTTGTTTGCCACTTAAAACAGGATAACTATTAGATATTAGATATCTCATGGTAACCAGAAAGGAAAAAACTGTAATAACACATAAAAGATTAACAGTGAAGAAGCAAAGCCTACCACTACAAAAAGTCATCAAATCACAAAGGAAAACATCAAGAGATGTGGAAAGAAACTACAAGACAGTCAGAAAACAATGAGCAAAATGCAATCATAGGTCCTACCTATCAGTAATAATTTTAAACACAAGTGGTCTAAAGTCTTCAATTAAAAGACACAGGATAACCAAATGGGTTAAAAAAAATGATATGTTATCTACAATAAAAACTCACTGTAGCTTTAAGGACACATACAGGCTGAAAGTGAAAGGATAGAAAAGATACTCCAAGCAAGTGTCTACCAAAAGAGGTCAAAAGTGGATATACTGATATCAGACAAAATAGTCTGATATAGAATAGTCAAAATAGTTAGAAATGGTCATGAGGGGGCTTCCCTGCTGGCTCAGTGGTAAAGAATCCACCAGCCAGTGCAGGAGACAGAAGTTTAATCCCTGATCTGAGAAGATCCCACATGCTGCGAGGCAACTAAGCCCATGCACCACAACTACTGAGCCTGAGCTCTAGAGCCCAGGAAGAGCCCATATGTCAAAACTACTGGTGCCCACTTGCCCTAGATCCTGTGCTCCACAACAAGAGAAGCCACTGCAAAAAGAGGCCTGAGCACTGCAACTACAGAGTAGCCCTGGCTTCCCTGCAATCAAAATAAAGCCCACACAACAAAGATCCAGCACAGCCAAAACTAAAGACATAAATAAAAATTATTTTTTTTAATCGTATGAGATTTTTAAAAAGTCATTATACAGTTGACCTTTGAACAATGTGGATTTGGATTGAAAGGGTTCACCAATATGTGAATGTCTTTCACCAAATACACTACAGTACTACACGATCCACAGTTGGTTGAATCCAGTGGATGCCAAACTGCAAATATGGAGGACTGCCTATAAAGTTATATGCAGACTTCCAACGCTACAAAAGGTTAGTACCCCTAACACTTGCATATTTTAAGGGGAAATTATATAATAAAAAAGGGCCAATTCATGGAGAGGATATAACAATTTAAAATATTTGTCACCCAACATTGCTGCTGCTGCTGCTGCTAAGTCGCTTCAGTCGTGTCTGACTCTGTGCAACCCCATAGACGGCAGCCCACCAGGCTCCCCCATCCCTGGGATTCTCCAGGCAAGAACACTAGAGTGGGTTGCCATTTCCTTCTCCAATGCATGAAAGTGAAAAGTGAAAGTGAAGTCACTCAGTCGTGTCCTACTCTTAGCAACCCCATGGACTGCAGACTACCAGGCTCCTCCACCCATGGGATTTTCCAGGCAAGAGTATTGGAGTTGGGTGCCATTGCCTTCTCCGGTCACCCAACATTCAGAGCACCTAAATGCATGAAGGAATATGAAACTGAAATAAGAACTGAAAGGAGAAATAAACAACAATACAGTGATAGCAGGGGACTTCATTATCCCACTCACAACAAAGGGTAAATAATCCAGATAGAAAACTAAGAAAGTAGCAGATTTATACAACACTATAGACTAATCCTAAAGGAAATCAATCCTGAATATTCATTGGAGGGACTGATGCTGAGGCAGAAGCTCTAATACTTTGGCTACTTGATGCAAAGAGCCAACTCATTGGAATAGACCCTGATGCTGGGAAGGATTGAAGGCAGGAGAAGAAGTGGGTGACAGAGAGCAAGATGGTGGGACGGCATCACCGACTCAATGATATGAGTTTGATCAAGCTCTGGGAGATGGTGAAGGACAGGGAAGCCTGGCATGCTGCAGTGCAGGGGGTCGCAAAGAGTTGGACATGACTGGGCGATTGAACAACAACATAGACTGTTCATAGGGCACACTGAACATTCCAGCAAAGATTACACACTAGGATACAGAATAAGTCATTACAGTTTCAAGAAGGCTGATTTCACATCATATATCTCTTCCAGTCACAATGGTATGAATCAATAACAGGTGGAAACTTGGAAACTGTGCAATACATGGAAATTAAACACATACTGCTAAACAACCAATGGGTTAAAGAAGAAATCAAACAGAAATCAAAAATATCTTGGGACAAACAATGGAAATACAGCATACCAATATTTATGGGATGCAGCAAACACACTTCTAAAAGGAAAATTCATAGCTATAAACACCTATGTTAAGAAAAAAGAATGATCTCAAATAAATAACATAACTTTACATTTCAAGAAACTAGAAAAGACCAAATTAAGCCCAAAGTTAATAGAAGGAAGGAAATAATAAAAAGACTTGAGCAGAAATAAGTGAAATGGACAATAGGAAAACAGTAGAGAAGATCCATGAAATTAAGTTTGTTTTTGAAAGACAACTAAAATTACCAAACCTTTACCTAAACTAAGAAAAATAGGGATAGGGGTCATCCAAATAAATAAAATAATAAAATAAAAAGAAGACATTACAACTGACACCACAGGTGTCAGAAGGATCATAAGAGATTGCTATAACCCATTATACAGCAACAAATCAGATAATCTAGAAGAAATGTTTAAATTCCTAGAAATGTGCAACCTACAAAGATGGAATTATGAAGAAATAGAAAATCTGAACAGGCCAATATCAAGTAAAGAGATTGAATTAGTAATCAGAAACCTCTCAACCTCCCAGTAGAAACCAGACAGCCTCACTGGTGAATCCTGTCAAACATTTAAAGAAGAATTAATGCCAATCTTCCTCAAAACTCTTCCAAAATTGAAGAGGAGGGTATACTTCCAAGCTCATTTTATGAGGCTAGTATCATTCTGATACCAAAGTCAGATAAAGACTCTAAAAGAGAAGAAAATTACAAACTAGTAAACCTGATGAACATGATAATTTCGGAGAATGGCATTGAAACATGTATGTTGTCATATGTGAAACGAATCGCCAGTTCAGGGTCGTTGCATGTTACAGGATTCTCAGGGCTGGTGTGCGGGGATGACCCAGAGGGAGGATAAAGGGAGGAGGGAGGTGGGAGGGGGGTTCAGGAAGGGGAACTCATGTACACCCGGGACGGATTCATGTCAATGTATGGCAAAACCAACCAATATAATATTGTAAAATAATTAGCCTCCAATAAAAATTTTTTAAAAATAAATAAAAATTCTCAACCAAACTCTAGCAAAATTGAATTCAATAACACATTAAAAGAATCAAGATCAAATGAAATTTATCCCTAGGATATAAAAACAGTTCAACATACACAAAGTCCTATGTATGACATATCACATTAACAAAAACGAATGGTAAAATCATATGATCATCTCAAAAGATGCAGAAAAAGCATTTGACAGAATTCAACATATCTTTCACGATAAAAACTTTCAACAAATTAGGTATAGACGTAACATATTCAACATGATAAAGGCTATATATGACAAGTCACTGGTTAACATCATATTCAGCAGTGAAAAGCTGAAAGTGTTTTCTCTAAGATCAGGAACTAAACAAGTGTTTTATCCAAGATCTCACCACTTCTATTCAACCTGCTACTGAAAGCCCTAGCCAGAGCAGTTAGGCAAGAAAAAGAAGTAAAAACATCCAAGTTGAACAGGAAGAAGTAAAATTGTCTGTATGCATATACAATGGAATATAATCCAGGCTTTTTTAAAAAAGGAAGGAAATCCTATTTGCAACAACGTGGATGAACCTTGAGGGTATTATGCTAAGTGAAATAAATGAGACAAAGAACAACAAATGCTATATGATCTCACTTATATGTGGAATCTTAAAAAGTTAAACTCCTAGAATCAGAGTAGAATGGTTGTTGCCAGGGCTGGGAGGATGGGAAAAATGGAGAGATGCTTGTCTCAGTGAATAAACTTTCAATTATAAATAAGTTCTGAGGCTCTAATATACAGTATGGTGACTGTAGGTAACAATACCATATTTTGCATACTTGAAATTTTCTGAGTAGATCTTAAATCTTCTCACTACAAAAAAAAAAAAGGAAACTATCTGAGTTGATGGATGTGTTAACTTTATTGTGGTAATCATCACACTACATATAATATATTAATATATAATTTTTAGTGTTGATATTCCATTTTAAGGAAAACCATTGGATTTCCATTAAGGGAAAGGGAAGAGATGCCAGTAGGGAAAATTACAGGAAAAAGTAAAATAGCAGACCTGCATTGTCATTATTAGAGATAAATATGAGGTCATTATTATTATAAAGAATAATGTTTCTGCATGTATCACTCATTTTGCCTAATGTTTTATCTATTCATGCTTCTCCCTCCAGAAATAATTTGCCTTCACATGGTATATAATCCAGTTCCCCAAGCCGCTTTAGGAGATGCCAAATATTTAATGACACCCCACCTAGAAACAATAAATACATTTGAGTCACTCAGACTCCTGGGGAAAGGGATACTGAAAATTTGATGAAAGGGATTAATAAATTATAACCAGGCTATTAAGATGTGAATCACTAAAGACTCCTAACACTCTTTTCCTTTTTCTAATTAGAATTAAGAAACAAATAAACAGACTCACTTCCTTGTGCTCAGATTTCCTCCCCTTCCTTTCCAAGTCCAGTTGGTTGATCTAGTTCATGAACTTTCATTTAGACGTTAGGATGGCTTTAACCAGTCTGCATTAAGGGTCTGGACTGCTCAGAGGCAGTACACGGGTGCTTTAAATCAGACGCTGTGACCACATTGGTGAGATGCCAGTCACACAGCTGGGAACAGGGAAGACCCAATTTGTAGGCCATGGGGTTTCTTCCCAATCAAAGTGCTCCTACCAATGGATCTCAGGGCCTGCTTCAAGCTGTCATAGACCCATGCTTCCTAGAAGGAACCTTAAGATTGTCTCATCCCACCCCTTTTTTGTATAAGCAGAAATTTACAAAAGTTTGAAACTTCTCTCAAAGGAGAGGGAGCAGGTTGTCCAAAGTTACTAAAGAACCTGGGTCTCCTGACCCCTGGACTACGCTGCTCTCTCTCCATCTATTTCTACACCTATTGCAGGGGCCCAAATTCGACAGCTCTGAACTCCCCCATCCAGTCACTGGACCCCCTCTAGGACACAGAATCAGAGGACAGCTGTAGGATCTCACTTACATGTGGCATCTTAAAAGGCTGAACTCATAGAATCAGAAGACAGCTAAAGCCTCAGGTAATGGAAAACCATCCTTGCACCCCACTGTGGTGAAAGATCCATGGCTCCTCCCTCTGAATACCTCATGTGGAGCCCTGACATCACACTCATTTTGTACGGGTGCCCACACTCTGTCACACACCTTTGCATTCTAGAGCCTGGACCAGTTCCCAGGAAAGGAGTCCACAGGGTAAAAATCATTTAAATGAAAGAATCATGAGTTTATCTAATTTCAGAACAATTTCCTTTTTTTTTAGTGCACAGTGATGCAATGTCAAGATTGGTTAAAAATGTGTTTTCCTCCAATATTTCATGGATTCTCCTTCAAGACAAGTTTTCAATAAACCTTTGCTCGGGTTTACTATATTCTGGGTGCTAGGTAAAAAGGAAAGTAAACACAGGAGCCACCATCCTCAGGGGCTCACAGTCTAGTGAAGGAAACCCATGTCTAGACGGTTATGATCTGGGGTGAAGGTACACCGTGAGAGGGTGAATCATTGAGGGATGTGCAGATCAGAGGCACGGCAGAAGTGACACTGAGCTGAGGGTTGAAGGATAAGTCAGTGATGACAAGGAAAGGTGTTTCAGACAGAAGGAACAACATGTACAAAACCATGGCGTGAGATGGCATGAGAAATCATGCCCAAAGATGTAGGGAAGAAGGAAATTGGCAAATCTTTGCTTCCCTGGTGGCTCAGAGGTTAAAGTGTCTGCCTGCATCTGCCTGCAATGCGGGAGACCTGGGTTCCATCCCTGGGTTGGGAAGATCCCCTGGAGAAGAAAACGACAACCCACTCCAGTATTCTTGCCTGGAGAATCCCATGGAAGGAGGAGCCTGGTGGGCTACAGTCCACAGGGTCACAAAGAGTCAGACACGACTGAGCGACTTCACTTTCACTTTATACAAAAGAAATCCCATTTGTTTGTTTCTCTGCTTGTTTGTTTTCCCAGAAGAGGTCATTGTTGAATAGAGGAAGAAGGATTGGATTTGGAAATTGAATAGCTCAAAACAGTAATGAGACTGTTTATAGTAGCTGAGTTTATATTGTACATGCCAGGCTAGGTTACACAGCTGCCACATGCTGGAGAATATATATTACCCCTCGCCATTTAGAGCTGGGGAAACTGATGCTCAGTGAGTACTAGCAGGACTCTTTTGCTTCTTGCTCCTGTTTGTTGAGACCCTGGGATGTAGTGTAATCCACCACTTAAGATACAGTAAGGGCTATTTGATCCCGATCCTGGTAGAAGCTTCCTTCTGTCATAAAAAGCTGCAGTCCCTACTTCTTCCCTGAACGTCCACGATGACTCCTGCCAGAGGATACGGGAATATCGCTGAACCTTCCAAAGCACGGGAGAACACTGCTCCACCCACTCTCCTGCTCGCGTGCCTCTCAGCAAACTTTCCTCAGAGGCCTAGAAGTGTGCCCCTTGGGGTGTGGGTGAGCTGGTATTGCCCTGCCTCTCCCATTTTCCCAAATACTTGCTCCCCCTGTCCCATCCATTTGTGTCCTCTTCAGACACTCCCATTCACTCAGCACTTCCAGCTACTCGGATTCACAGTCACGGTGTCAAACTCAGAGCCTCTCCCCTTTTCCGAGGAGGCCCCATCCCCTTGCACACAGAGTCACTCCTTCCTCTGGGCACTCCCTGCCCTTGGGGGCTTCCCTGCCATGTGTCAGAGCTCAGTTTATTCTGCACCCACATAGAAGGCAAGGACTCTTTGGACTTTTTTGCACCAGTTGAGTAAACAGTTGGCCTCTGGGCCATCAATGGGCTGAATCCAGAAGAGATTCAAGCCCTGACTCTGTCCCTTCTTGGTGCCAGGAACAGCCTGCATTAGAAGCTAGTGAAACAGCATCCTTGCCGGTCACCATGCAGGTGGAATGAGGCAGGCAGGTGCAGCTGGGTAGACCTCTTGCTCTGATATACTTCTGGAAGTTCCATGGCCCATCCTCACCTGCAACCCGGCATGGAGCCAGGAGACGATAATGGAATGTGACCAGTGTTCTTGATCAGCCCCACTGGCCTGCTTGGTCTAATGCATGTATGTCTCCAGTGCATCCTGCCTAAAGCATTTGTCATTTCTAGAAAGTGGAAAGAATTGCTCCCTATTTCCTGTGTATGTATTTTCTCCCTCCTAATTATATTCCTTTGGCCCTTTTAATGATATTTTGCATGAGAGTGGTATAAAACAGGTATTCATATGTCCATCTTGCATCCTACTGAAGCTTTTAAATAGGTAGATTTCTTCTAAGAAACATTTTTCTTTTCTTAAATAACTTTTCTATTTCTTTATTTTTGGAGGTTGTGGCAGGGGGAGGCACACCATGCAGCATGTGGGATCTTCCTCTCCCAACCAGGGATGAATTCCGTGCCCTCCTACAGCAGAAATTTAGAGTCTTAACCACTGGACTGCCAGGTAAGTCCCTCAGGAAACATTTCTAATGGAGGAATGCTCAGTACTATGACCCTTTCAGTGCTAATTGGCTCATTCTGTCATCACTGAATTGGAAAGTCAGCTCCTCCAGGTACTATCTGATTTTGAATCAATGACAACCTGAGTCAGTTTTCTCATCTGTAAAATGGGAGTAATGACACCTTTTCCATGTTGTGTTCAGTCACTCAGTTGTATTTGACTCTGGGACCCCATGGACTACAGCACGCCAGGCTTCCCTGTCCTTCACCATCTCCTGGAGCTTGCTCAAATTCACGTCCATTGAGTTGGTGATCCCATCCAACCATCTCATCCTCTGTCATCCCCTTCTCCTCCTGCCTTCAATCTTTCCCAGCATCAGGGTCTTTTCCAATGAGTTGTCTCTTCCCATCAGGTGGCCAAATTATTGGAGCTTCAGCTTCAGCATCAGTCCTTCCAATTAATATTCAGGGTTGATTTACCTTAGATTTGATTGGTTTGATCTCCTTGCTGTCTTAAGAGTCTCCTCCACACCACAGGTCGAAGGCACCAATTCTTTGGCATTCAACCTTTTTTATTGTCCAGCTCTCATATCCATACATGACTACTGGAAAAACCATAGCTTTGACTATACAGACCTTTGTAGGCAAAGTAATGTCTCTGCTTTTTAACATGCTGTCTAGATTTGTCAATGCTTTTCTTCCAAGGAGCAAGCGTTCCATAGCATGGTTGTAAACTTGAGAAATAATTACAATTGCACTCAATAAATCACTGTCCTGTGTTTAGGAAAGGTTTAAAGTGTAATCTACATAGACACTTCCTTCTACACTAGCTTTCTAATCCTCTGGAGGAAAATGGTTCAAAACCCACATATTCCAGAAATAAGTAAACTAATATGAAAAGTGCCTATTATACCAAAAACTGGACTTCTTTATTTATAAATATTTGTTGACATGTTCTATATGACAAACACATAGAAAAACACCAGTTTGCAACCCTGTGGACCTAAGCAACATGTTTTCAGTGAGTGTCAACACTCTAAAGTGAAACTTTATTTTTGAAAAATATTTACCTATTTGGCTGCTCCAAGTCTTAGCTGCAGCATAGGAGATCTTTGATCTTCATTGTGGCATGTGGGATCTTTGCTGTGGCATGCAAACTCCTAGTTGCAGCATGCAGGCTCTAGTCCCCTGACCAAGAATGGAACCTGGGCCCCCTGCATTGGGAGTGCAGAGTCCCAGCCACTGGACCACCTATGACTGGTGGCCCCTGGAGACCCCTGGACTTTTCTTTTTAACCTTAGTAAATTAGTTTCACTGAAACAATGGACAGCAAGCCACAATGAGTTGTGCTGTAAACTTGCCATGACTTACACACCCCCTCCATCCTCTACACTAGTGGGTCCACATCAAATCTCCAAATTCAAATATCAGATAGTGGTTTCCAGGCAAAGATATCAGGCGGAGCTCATATCTCCCAAGTCTCAACCACCACTCGGCCAGAAATGATAATCATTTAAGAATGTTAATTGAATGCTATAATTACAGTCAGTGCATAATAGGCATTTTGCACTGATGTTGTGCACTGCCAAGAAAATATTTACTTGGCTAACTCAAGTCCATGACCAAGTCTATTTTTTTTTTCACAACAGAAATAATGCTTTAATTTGTCATCACCAGACACACCAGAGTGAAGTCTCTTTGATATTTCAAGCATAATCAAGATGTCTCTTAGGCTTTTGCCTCTTTTATAAGTCATATGCTTCCTTTCTTTGTAGGTTCTATACCTAAGTCTTATGTGGATTCTTTTATATTCCTTACTGGCTTTTAATGAGATTAGCTCTTTACTGAAATTTTGTTTGGGGGCAAAGCAGGAAAGGTTAGCTGCGGAGGAGACAGGGGGCATGAAACTTTGGTTCAGCTTTCTTGTTTCAATGTCCCTTTCATCAAATTCACTATTTCTCTTGCACACAGATGCTTATTTTCCTTCATATTTTTAGCCAACACTGTTCACAGAAAAACCTTTTAAATCACAGGCTCTCTGGCAAATAGCAAAGGCTGCCTACTCAGCCTCCTTCCACCATCCCACCTTGGGCTTGACCAGCAGTTGGCCTCAGGTTGTAGAAATGGCAGACCCATATGATTTGCCTTCAGCACCAACTTCCCAGTCGTCTCCAGGGATGCACTGTTCCTCTCCAGGGTCACTCCTATTCATCTGTGACCCATGCTGCCCTGGACCAGGTCATTCTCACCAAAGGCTCCTTTTGGGGCAGGAATTCTCATATTTAGGAAATTTCTCTCCTGCTCAAGCCCTGAGGCAGTCTCCGTGCCACTCTTTTCTCCAGATTTCACAGTATTTGGTAGGTATGCTTCATAGTTTGTGGCCTTTTCCTCTTTCATTGACGATGAAGGGCTTTCCCCACCTCTTTTTTTAAAAATCTGTTGTTTTTGGTGGGTTTGTAAGGAGAGCGAGAACTAAAAATGCCCTTGTGCTACAGTCTTTACTCAGAGTCCTAGTTACCTTTTAAAACCCAAGCCCTTTGCTTATTTTTAATCCTTTTGTATTGCGTGTGCTTCTGAAAATTGCTCCAAAGCACGCTATGGGATAAGGTGACGGTGCATGTACATACATTTTTGACATGCCACATTCATCCATTTCTCTCCCTAAACTTTGATTTCTGGTTTTTTTTTTCTTCTGGAAGCCTTTTCATTCTTTATTTCCTTTTCTGTCATTTCTCTCATCCAATCTGGAAACTCTCCTATTCTCTAAAAAAGCTCAAAGAGATATTCTTTAGGGCCTCTCTTCTCTTCTAGCCAGAAGAGCAAACTGCACTTGTCAGAGACGTAATTAGTTCTCTCCCTTCACGGCCAAACCGTGTGCCCTAAATCTCTAAAGATTGGTTCCCTCATTGTCCGTGCATCCTGACTCTCCACACAAACCACCAGTGACGTGGCTCCACTCACAACTCTCAACCACTGCCATGGAAACTGCCTCTTTCTGGTCTTGATTGAAAGGGCTTCTGGGAGAACTGCTTGCAGGCACTCCACACCATTCCCCTTCTCTGTAGACCTGCTGCATATGACAGAGACGAGCCCCTCGTTACCTCAAGGGCCCCTCATTTCTTCCACCCACATCCCTGTGGGGCTGTTGAGCAATATAAGCATGGCATAGCAGCATCCTGCTCACCAGAGTTCCCACCTGCTTCCTGCACCTGTTTTCTTAGGTTCCTGATCCAAGGAGAAAGAAAAGATGAGTCAACCTTGCATGTATGTTTATCCTGCTGGTGGGATGTCATTAAATATGGAAAATCATGCAAATAGAGTTCCAAAAAAATGGATCTCTGGATAGTAAATTCCCCCTGGATTTACTGTGTTCACAGCTGGGAAACCTGGCTCCTCAAAAAAGACACTTTCAAGATCCAAAATAAAGGAGGGAGGATAAAGCCATGACCTCTCAGTTGTGTGAACAGAGCTGCAGATGTGAGAGCCTGGGTACAGTGGCAATAACTTCTGCTAAGGCTGCTATTTACCAAGACCTCCTATTCAGAGCAATTGTAAGAGGAGCCATCCAGTCCTCCCAATAATCCTGTCAATGATTACCTCCATCTTATACATACACATCGGAGAAGGCAATGGCAAGCCACTCCAGTACTCTTGCCTAGAAAATCCCATGGATGTAGGAGCCTGGTAGGCTGCAGTCCATGGGGTCGCTAAGGGTCGGACACGACTGAGCGACTTCACTTTCACTTTTCACTTTCACACATTGGAGAAGGAAATGGCAACCCACTCCAGTGTTCTTGCCTGGAGAATCCCAGGGATGGGGGAGCCTGGTGGGCTTCCATCTATGGGGTCACACAGAGTCGGACACAACTGAAGTGACTTAGCAGCAGCAGCAGCATACATACACATATTGAGGATTCTGGTAAAGAATGGAAGGAACCATATTTTTTTTAAAAAAGGGTGCTTACACCGTTAATGATTATTCATTAAATCAAAAATGTTTTCACATGTGCCTTTGAATAAGCCTTACAGGAAGCTACCCTGAGTCCAAAACTTTAAGCAATTTGAGGTTAGAGATCAATCTCTCCTGAAGCCCTTTTGAGTAAGAGAATAAAGCCTGTGTCTCTCCCAGGCCAACACACCTTCTTCCCAATGTCAGTCATTGATACAAAAGGTCCCCTACACAAGTTGCAATATCCAAACACATCATGGCAGCCCCATTTATGCCACTGCAACTATAAATATGATTAAATAGCACTTTCCAACTATATCAAAGATCTTAAGGTTTTTTGAAACAGCAAGAATCTCAGAGACTGTGATCCCTGCATTTCAAAGAGATGACAACTGAAGCCTAAGCAGGCAATGTGCTCAACTCAGTTTCTTTTTTTGAACTATGTAAAGACAAACAGTTAGTGTTATGAGAAAAAAAATACTTTCTCCCTGATGTTTTCTCTTTTTAAAAAATTAATTTATTTTAATTGGCGGCTAATTACTTGACAATATTGTGGTGGTTTTTGCCACACATTGAACTATGTAAAGACAAAAAGTTAGTATTATAACAAAAAAAAATGTTTTCTCCCTGATGTTTTCATAACTCCCTTTAGTATTGAAAAAAGTGAAAACAGTACATGAATGCAGCCCCAGTACAGATCCCCAGTCTGAAGGGAGTAAGGAGAAGAGGGAGTGCTCTGAGAGAGCTGAGGCTCTGAAAGTGCAGAAGGCTCTGAGTGCTAAGGTAGGAAAGTGTCAGGGGAAAGCAGAGACACTGCACACTCTAGGGATGCAGGGAAGACACATTTATTTATTCTGCAGATTAAAGTAAAACTGTTGCATGGTCCCAAACACCAAAAGCAAGAGATCCAGTATTTTATCCTAATAGCTCTCCTTCCCTAAACTGTATGAAAACTCCAGATTACACATTTTGAAACTCTTGTTGGGTAGGGAAGACCTCCTATGGCTCTCTTGCTTGGACCCTGGAACTAGTCATTCATTCAGAGCCCCCACCATCTATCCAGTGCCCTCCCATCTATCCAGTGTCCCCCACCATCTATGCATCCTGGTTGAGTGCTGCTGCACCATCCATACCATGCATCTCTGTCTAGCGCTGCTACTCTTTCATGCAGAAAAGTCTTGCAGGCCAAAACAGACCTTGAAAACGAGGTCATGACTTTCAGCACCCAGTTCTCTTTCATGTACCTTCCAATTCCCCATACCCCTAGAGGTGCAATCCCAGAGCTGGTTCCAGCATCTCCCCACTGTGAAATCTGCAGCCATCTTCCCAGGAACTCACCAGGGTTCAGGCTGCTTACTTCTTCAACCTCACTAAACTATGTGAACATTCCACTATTTTCTTCCACAGATGTATTTATGAGTTCATCAGAGAAGGCCCAGACCTCGGAAAAACAAAGCCCAAACCAACCCAAGTGAAATAGTTTTATTTAGTAGGTTCAGGGGATTTTAAGTAGGTATTTACAGAGCGCCTGGTAGATACCAGGTGTTAGTCATAAGAGCTTCAGCAACTTAGCCAAGATCACTCAGCAAGAGCTGAGACTCACATTCTAATAGGAATCCTCAATGTCTGAGGTCTGAAACAATACATCCTGGCTTTACTGTTGTGAATTTTTGTGAACCACAGAATCACAGAGTTGAAAAGGCAGGCTTCAGGTAGACCACTTCCCCTGCTGGTATTTCAGTCCCCTTGCTGTGTTCCTCAGAGGAGTGTGAGCGCTCATCCTTGGATGGGCCTCTGTGGCACGGACTAAAGTCTACCTTCCTTCAGTTTCTCCTGGACATGCTGGCTCTGGCCTTCTTCCTCTTGACAGCATCTCAGAGTTCAAATGAAAGCTTCCCTGTCATCTTTCCATCACTCTTTTTCAACCTAGTCATCCCCAGTTTCTTCTACTTTTTCATCTATGACTGATTTCAACCATCTGCCTTTTATATCTGGGGTGAAGCTGGATCCTAAGGGGGTCTGAAAGAAGTATCAACTATTGTCAGTGACATTACTGGGCATTTGTGTTGAGTGAATCCTCACCCCATTCTTTGGAAGACTCTACCAGGTGCTAGAAACTTTCAAACACGACTCATAGATGACTTAGGAACATCCTTGAAAACCTCGCATGGTGGGTAACAAGATGTTTACCTGTAATTACCTCAGAGCAAAGGTTAAGCACTTTGGAATATTGAAGACATTTTAAAAGATTATTTGCAAAATTTGCAAGAGGGAAAAATATGAGAACATCTGTTCTTTAAAATCACTGTAAAATATTCATGTACAAATAACTTAAAAATACTGAGCAGTAAATCTCTTGGAGTTAATTGGGTGCATGAGTTCAGAAAGTCTCTGCTGGGAAGAGAATTTTCCCTCAGAGTCCCTTCCTAACTCTTTTTATCTTACAATTTTCTTTATAATACTACACCTTTACTGGGGATCATTGCCATGATATTTAAATAGGAGGGTTTTTTTAATAAGGAATTTTAAAATAGATCTTTCTTGGCAAATCAGAGAAGCTCTTTTGGAACTGTTCTAGTCTTTGGGATAAACAGTATGTAAAGGAGTGTTTGTGCCCTGAACCCAGAGATTTACCTGAAGCCCCATTGTGCCCTCTACAGAGCAGTTGTATGTTTATGAATTTCATTCTAGCCTCAAATATAGAAAGGCCCTTGGAAGGCCCCTGGTACTTGGACATTTTGTATCCTTTCTAATGTCTATGTGACTCTCCATTTGAGGACTCTTGTAGGAGTCAGGCAATCTTGACATAATCTTGGTGACTTTAGGATAAGGTCAAGATAGAATTCTCTTATTATAAAAGATCTCCAGGCCTCTTTTATATGCAGTTCTTGTTAGCAGAGTTTGGATTGGATTCTACTGAAAGAAAACAACTACAGACCTGACCCACTTTATAAAATTTTTGATGCCTAAATAAGATTGCCAAATTTAGAAAAAAATAAATAATGGCCAGTTAAATTTCAGATAAACAACAATTTTTAGTATGTCCTGAAGACTTATTTCATATGTCAACACCATACCCAAATTCAGTGTCAACTGCCCTATGCTAATTTTCCTTAATGAACTTTAGTGATAGCTCTACCGTGGAATAGAATAAAAATTGCATCTATTTTTTTTTAATCTCTATGAAAGACGTAACAAATCCTTTCTTGACAAAAGAAATATGTGCCAATTGAGGCATATGGCTAGTCTCACCCAATGTATGTGCTTTGTACAGAACTGGAATCTGGGCCTCCACTCACTTCTTAAGAGCTGATAATTAGGAGAAACTACAAATGAGCTCAAAACCAAAAAAAAAAAAAGATAAAGGGGGGAGGAAATGATCTGCACCTGAGGAATTGTGACGAGGCAAAGGATCTCCATACTGTTGTTTTCTCCTGCATCTAGCAATGTTCAAAACACAGTAAACAGTGTAAAATAATGTATGGATAAATAAATGAATGAAAAAAAAATCATTCTAAAGCCTCTTTCCCAAGCCTCTGCTATAAGGCATCTAGGGGCCTTTCAGATCTCAGTGTTGTGTTAAGCTCTAAAAAGATGAGACTAATTAGGCTTTAAAACATGTGGCTGTGTGAGTGAATGAGTTTTGACAAGAAAAAAATTTCTCTTCTTAAAATAGGACGCTGCTTCTTACCTGAGATGAAATAGATAAAACAGACTGAAGTTTGAGAAGCCATGTAACAGTTTCCCAGTAGAGGCATTCATGATCAAACAGTCTCAAAAACAATGGACACGACCTTGCCCCATAATTTTTTTTATTAAAGGGGCCACCCCATGTTGAAATGTTAACATACACAATAGAAAGCCCGGAATCGGAGAACCTGACTAGAAGGAATGTAACAGAGCAGAGGGAGGTGGGATGGGCTGGGACAGAAGGCATAAAGTGGAACACCTGAACTGATGACCCTCATGTCTCTCTAGCATGAGAATTTTGCAATAAGAATGTTAAAAGTATTTTTGAGACACCTGTTAATGTACTGACCAGAAAGTTTGCTATAAATAATTAGGCATTAGGATAGATGTTATTTAACTGCTGTTAAGTGAAGAGTTACTTAATATTCTTGTGCAAAGCCTGGGAAACCAAAGATGATTTAAATTTTAATCACCTCAGCTGAGTGTGCACCAAACTTGTTCCCTCTCCTACCATTCTTTGATCCTTGAATTTGATTTGTATCTGATCAACATCTTGCAAAGTAGCATATGTAAAAGTGTTAATGGCAACTCTTTGTGACCCCATGAACGTATAGCCAGCCAGGTTCTTCTGTCCAGGGGTTCTTCCCAACCCAAGGATTGAACATGGGTCTCCCACTTTGCAGACATATTCTTTACCATCTCAACCACCAGGGAAGCCCACATGACTGAGCGACTTTCACTTCATTTCAATTTCATGAGATGACACTAGCTAGAAAAATGCAAGTAACTAGTCCATATTTTTTTCTATAAAAGGAGAATTCTTTCCATATAAAAGAACCATAATCCCTATTTTCCATAATTCAGATAGAAAAATGTTTATCTTTTATCACATAAATGCATATTTTAATAGAGTTTTACTGTTATTTTGCTTATCCTAATTTACTTTGAAGCTTCTTCAAAAAACTCAATGTGGATATTTTATTTTCTAAAATTTATTGAAGCAAATAGGGACAGTGAATAGTCTCCAGAATTATATATTAAATTTTAAAAAGATATTTTCCGTGCTATACTAGGCAGAAAACAGCTATTATATAAAATTACTTAAAGAAGCAAACAAGCTTTTGTAATCTCTTTTGCAGCAATGTTCTTCAGCACTACACATATAGTTACCTTAATAAAATGTTTTTATTTGATCTGAAATTTTATTTGAAAATGAAAAACAAATTTTTAACTTAGGTATGTTAAATAGGTCGATCTGATCAATGTAAAGAACTGAATTGTGTTGTCTTTGTTTGGAAATGTCTTACCAATCCATCCTTATCCAAAAATGTATGTAAGGTAATATAACCCAAAACACATGTACAAGGATAATTTAAAATATTAAAAAGGGACAAACTTTTATATATGTGAAGTCAATAGACATGTTCTCTTTAGGATCTTTGGGCTGGGGGCAAAACATACAGTCTCTTCAACCATTTCGCATATGTTGTGGTATCAGCACCTGTTAGGGACTAAGTGTGTCCCCCAAAATTCACATCTTGAAATCCTAACCTCCAATGTGATAGTATGTGGAGATGGGGCCTTTGAGTAGTGATTAGGTCATGAGAATGATCTCATGATGGAATTAGTGCCTTTATAAAAAGACCCCAGAGAGCTGCCTTGTCTCTTCCACCATGTGAGGACACAATGAGAAGACTGCAGTCTGTGAAGCAGGAAACCAGTCCTTAGCAGATACCAGATCTGTCAGCATCTTGATCCTGGACTTCCCAGCCTCCAGAACTGTGAGAAACAAGTATCTGTTGTTTAAACCACCCAGTCTATAGCATTTTGTTGTAGCAACACAAAAAGGTTAATATAGTACCCCTCTACTCTTTGGCCATACCTAAACATGCTCAGGTTTATAAATGACCCACTTACAGTGTGTGCAACCAAAACCTGGCCACAGAACAATGGAAAACTGGCAGGTCACCCTCCTTGTTCTGGGCACCATATTACTGGCATACAATGCCATCTATTTTTGTCACCTTTTTGTCATTCCAAAACAGCTGTACAAAAGATTTATATTTTACTTTATTGTTGCTTATTATTAAATGAATATGAAAGTTAATATAGATATAAAGTGTCAAGATAACATTTTAAAGTATTTGAATATGCTTTTCTTTTTCCCACACCTTGTACATCACATTTGTCCTTTTCAGCCAGAGGGTCATTGCCTTGAAGAAAGTAAGGATTGTTAAAGCCGGATTGCCAAGAGAAAGATGTCAGTTCAAACTTGAACTTCCAAACGATGATCTGAAAGTTGTAAGAATCAAGAATTTCGTTTTCAAAAACAAGGTTTTGGGGGAGATGATATATGGGCTCCAAAGAGACAAATATAGAAGGCTCAGTTTTTAGTGTTTAACATAAACCAGTAAGCAGGTAGGAATGCAGGATGTGAATGAGAGCAGGAAATAGCATGGCCTTTTCAGCAGCTCTGAGTCCTCTACTGGATCTCAGAAAACATCTCAATTTCTTCCAAAGCATATGCAGGCATGGAGAGCTTGGAGGGGTGGTGCAGTGCTGTCCTCAAGTCCTCTCTGCCTTCACACATCATGCCTTCACACCTACAAACACATCTCAAGAGACCTACTAGGTCACTTCCCCCAGCATACCTGATGGCAACTGGACACCTCTCCCACCCACCCCAACATCCTGGAATTACAAACCTCTCTGGGATTCTCCATCATCCATGATTTTTAATGAAATCATGTTAATTATCTAATTTAAGTGTGTATACATTTTAAAAGTGCACAAAGCATACATGTACAGCTGGATGGATTTTCACATGCAGACAGATCAGGAAACAGATGATTTGCATTCCAGAACCCCCAACATGTGCCCCTCCCAGTCATTAATACCCCCTTCTCAAAGGTAACCATCATTCTGTCTTCTATCACCATGTTTTCTTATTGTATTCATTTGTATCCAGTTTCTTCCACTCAATATTGTGTGTATTTTTCATCTATATTGTCACCTGTAGCTATTGTCTTTTCATTTTCATTGTTGAGGAGTATTCTACTGGATAATATGTCACAATTTCTTTATTTTTCCATTCAGCTGGATATATGAGCAGTTTATAGTTTTTTAAGCTATTACAAATAATGCTATGAATATTCCTAATCATGTTTTATGTTGCCAACATGTCCTCATTTCTGTTAGATTTATACCTAAGAGTGAAACTGCTACTGGATCATAAGCCATTTATATATTCAGTTCTGATAACTGCTGACAAAGTTTTCCAAAATAGTTGTATTCATTTGAACCTTAGGAAGTTACAGTTTTTGCAGGTCCAAGTAGTTGAATATTAGTAATATCAATGGCTTAACCTCCAATTTACACTTCTACCAGAGATCCAGTTATTGCACATCCTTGTCAACATGTGATATTGCCAATGTTTTACATTTAGCCATTCTAGTGAATGTGTAGTGTTACTGCTTTCTAATTTTCATCTTCATAATGGCTAATGATCCTAAACCCTTTTTCATGTCCTTATTGGCCATTTGGATATCCTCTTTGTTGACATTCTATTCAAGATTTTTTGCATTTTTAAACATTGTGTTATTTTTGTTTTTCTTATTGATTGTGCATGTTCCTTTTACATTTTGAACACAACTTCATTGTCAAATACATTTATTGCAAATATCTTCTCTGACTTGGTACTTTGCTTTTCACTCTTTCAATCGTATATTTGATGAACAAATATATTTTTAATATAGTTTTTAGTTTTAATATCATCAAATTTCTAATATTTTCCTTTTTGTTTAGTGCTGCTTCCACCCTAATGTTAAGAACTCCTTGTCTATTCCAAATTCATTAATGTATTCTCCTATGTTATCCTCTAGAAGGTTTATAATTTTAACTGTCTTATTTTTAACTATAATCCACTTGGAATTAATTTTTGTATAAGATGTGAAGTCGATGACAAGGTTCATGATTTTTTCTATAAGAATATTCTGTTGACCCAGAATAATTTGTTAAAGAGAAAAATCTTTTTTTACTGTACTTCAATGTCCCCTTTGTCATAAATCAAGTAACTGGACAAGTGTTAGTCTATGTCTGGAATTTCTATTCTATACTGGCTTTATCTCTCTCTTACAAATACACACTCTTGTAATTACTATAGCTTTGTTTGCTAGTGTAGCCTTCCAGTTTTAGATTCAAGGTCACCTTAGGTATTCTTGGCCCTCTGTGTCTCCCTATAAATTCTGGAAGTACCCTGTTATTTACCCACACACACATCTGCTGACATTTTGATTGGGCTTATAATAATCTATAAACTAACTTGGGGAGAAGAGGTAATATTGAGTCTTCTAATCCATGAAGTGGAATAGACTTTTATTTGCTTAGTTACTCTTATGATGCAGCAAATGCTTTGAGAGAAGAACTAATGCAGAATGGTTGGCTCAGTTCAATGAGTTCTCCTTCTCTCAAGGGTCTTGAACCTTCAAGTCCTGGTTACTTAGTAGTTCATCAACACCTTCAAATACAATACAAGTCACAGACATCTATACAAGATGTCAATACAAGGATAGACATCTAGATATAAAAACCATGTTGACAGATACATTAATTCTTCAAGCATGACCAGAGTGATCTTCCTAAATCATATATATCATTTCAGCCTTAAAGACAACTGAAAGTAAAAGAAGATTTACATTTCATAGTCCACTGCTGAATTCTCCAGTTAGGAGCAGATGCTCTGAATCAGGCTACATGGACAGAAATCCAGGCTCCATCACTGATTGATGCTAGCTAGGAGACCTGGGACAAATTACTGTTTAATCCTTAGTTCATTCATCTGTGACATGAGGATAACTGTCTGATAGCACATTTCTGGTGCATGGTGAACACACAGAGTGACTGTGCGGGGACCTATCCCTGCATTTTTAGTCTTCTCTTCCATAGTCTTCCAGAAGAAGAGCTGTTACTCACATAAAGATGATGTTAATATGAAAATAAGCTTAAAAATGCACCCTATTTTTACAACCAGAGAAATTAAAATAATTTATTAAAAATATCTATAGCATCTAAATCCCCCATGCCCGCAGAGAACATGCACATAAGTATTGATAAGACTATGATATTGAGAGATTATTTTTAGCAATTAAAAGGTAATAATAATAAACATGAAAAAATATATACATTCCATAATCTCCAACCTTTGTGTCTATAATCTGATGTTTTTAAAGGATATTGAGGCTTGCTAAAATCACAAAGTAGCAAGACTGTATTGTTTAAATTAAATAAAACAAACAAAAAATAAAAATCCTGCAATTTATTGCCATGTATCTAAAAAGACCACTACCCAACTTGTTGTAAATGTTATCCATTTTCTCAGTTTTATATTTCTGTCTGTAATTGCTAGATTCATAATTACTACCAAACAAAATTACTTCTTGAGAAATGGATACATATGATGTATCATGTCTTCTGTATATATTTGGGTTCTTTTCTGGCCTATTTTCCCATGTTTGAGATTTCTACTCTTACTAGATATATTTTTTCATGTTTATTATTATTACGTTTTAATTGCTCTCTCAATATCATAGTCTTATCAATACTTCTGTGCATGTCCTCTGCTGGCATGGGGGATTTAGATGCGATAGATATTTTTAATAAATTATTTTAATTTTTCTGGTTGTAAAAATAGGATGCATTTTTAAGCTTATTTTCATATTAACATCATCTTTGTGTGATTAATTCTTAATCTATTATTAGCTTTTTCTCCTTCCTTGTTGTCATCTTATCCCATTTGTTCTTTTCATTAAAACCTCATCGTTGTCTCCCTTTTGGCAGAGACATTTTAGCTTTGCATATTCTAAGTAGGTGATATTATCTAGCGTTATTTCTTACATACTAAATACTGCATTAATTTATCACCTCTAAGCAACTGGGCTGATACTGTTGCCTTATTTTTTCGACTCCTATTGTCTTAGTTAAGGCTGTTACAACAAATTGCCAGAGACTGGATGTCTTAAACAACAAACACTTATTTCTCACAGTCCTGGGGCTGGGAAGTCCACAATCAAGGTGCCAGAAGATCTGGCATGTGGTGAGAGCCAGCTTCCTGGTTTGCAGATGGCTAAATTCTTGTTGTCTTCTCCCTTGATGGAGAGCAGAGAGACAGGAAGCAAGCTCTGTCCCATCTCTTTGTCTAAGGACACTAAGTCCATTCATGACAGCAGAACCTCTCCAGCTACCATCACGTTGGGGTTAAGATTTCAACAACTGAAATGGGAAGTGTGAAAGGGACACAAGCATTCAGTCTGTAACAC
The DNA here is from genome assembly GCF_049115385.1 of Moschus berezovskii. NCBI lineage: Eukaryota > Metazoa > Chordata > Mammalia > Artiodactyla > Moschidae > Moschus > Moschus berezovskii. The sequence goes on along the minus strand of NC_142466.1, from coordinate 71,720,304 downwards.
TGAAGGTTTGATGTTAAAATCCCTTCTTGACTTACAATGATGGTTTCACTATCTGGTACTTAATTGTTGGCTTTTGGGGATATTTGCCAGACCTGCTAATTTAATGGATTAGTTGTCTCATATGAACAAAGCTAGTAGAGGTGATGGAATTCCAGTTGAGCTATTTCAAATCCTGAAAGATGTTGCTGTGAAAGTGCTGCACTCAATATGCCAGCAAATTTGGAAAACTCAGTGGTGGCCACAGGACTGGAAAAGGTCAGTCTTCATTTCAATCCCAAAGAAAGGCAATGCCAAACTACTGCACAACTGCACTCATCTCACACGCTAGTAAAGTCATGCTCAAAATTCTCCAAGCCAGGCTTCAGCAATATGTAAACCGTGAACTTCCAGATATACAAGCAGGTTTTAGAAAAGGCAGAGGCACCAGAGATCAAATTGCAAACATCGCTGGATCATGCAGAAAGCAAGAGTGTTCCAGAAAAACATCTATTTCTGCTTTATTGACTATGCCAAAACCTTTGACTGTGTGGATCACAATAAACTGTGGAAAATTCTGAAAGAGAAGGGAATACCAGACCACCTGACCTGCCTCTTGAGAAACCTGTATGCAGGTCAGGAAGCAACAGTTCGAACTGGACATGGAACAACAGACTGGTTCCAAATAGGAAAAGGAGTACGTCAAGGTTGTATATTGTCACCCTGCTTATTTAACTAATATCCAGAGTACATCATGAGGAACGCTGGGCTGGATGAAGCACAAGCTGGAATCAAGATTGCCAGGAGAAATATCAATCACCTCAGATATGCAGATGACACCACCCTTATGGCAGAAAGTGAAGAGGAACTCAAAAGCCTCTTGATGAAAGTGAAAGAGGAGAGTGAAAAGGTTGGCTTGAAGCTCAACATTCAGAAAATGAAGATCATGGCATCTGGTCCCATCACTTCATGGGAAATAGATGGAAAAACAGTGGAAACAGTGTCAGACTTTATCTTTTTGGGCTCCAAAATCACTGCAGATGCTGATTGCAGCCATGAAAATAAAAGACGCTTACTCCTTGGAAGGAAAGTTATGACCAACCTTGATAGTATATTAAAAAGCAGAGACGTTACTTTGCCAACAAAGGTCCATCTAGTCAAGGCTATGGTTTTTCCCGTGGTCATGTATGGATGTGAGAGTTGGACTGTGAAGAAAGCTGATCGCTGAAGAATTGATGCTTTTGAACTGTGGTGTTGGAGAAGACTATTGAGAGTCCCTTGGACTGCAAGGAGATCCAACCAGTTCATTCTAAAGGAGATCAATCCTAGGTGTTCATTGGAGGGACTGATGCTAAAGCTGAAACTCCAATACTTTGGCCACCTCATGCGAAGAGTTGACTCACTGGAAAAGACTATGATGTTGGGAAAGATTGGGGGCGGGAGGAGAAGGGGACGACAGAGAGTGAGATGGCTGGATGGCATCACCGACTCGATGGACATGAGTTTGAGTGACCTCCGGGAGTTGGGGATGGACAGGGAGGCCTGGCGTGCTGTGATTCATGGGGTCGCAGAGAGTCGGACATGACTGAGTGACTGAACTGAACTGAAGCCTATTATTAAATTGATTTTTAAAAATCAGTTGATATCAAGGATTCACAACATGATCATGCATCCTACAATAATAATGGCATCACTGACTCGATGGACATGAGTTTGAGTAAGCTCTGGGAGTTGGTGATGGACAGGGAAGCCTGGTGTGCTGCAGTCCGTGGGGTTGCAAAGAGTCAGACACAACTGAGTGACTGAACTGAACTGACAATAATAATAATAACCACAATAGCAATAATAATAAATCTGAATGTTTATTACATGCCCAGCCCTAAATGCTCTGTGTACAACATCCAATTTAATCCTCCTGAGGTCAGTATCACTAACACATTCTTCATATGACAGCACCAACGCAGACACTAAGTGGCAGAGTGTGATTCAAACCCACGTCCTTCTGACCCCAGAGTCTGCGCTCTGCTCTGTTTAATACTAGCTCCACATGACCCAGCTGCCTTTCATTAACGCTGACAATTGGCTAAGCTCATCAACTGTGGCCTTGACTTCATGCATGACTCTTCTGTTTATTCTGTTTTACCCTATAAAACCTTCCAGCATTTCTTTCAAGCATATAAAATAAAAATAAATCTAATGGGAATTTTTATGACAAGAATCAAAATAAAAATTCAGAGTGTCAGGTCACACCATCATTTGAACTATATTTTAAAATCCACACAAATGTGTAGACTTCCTCATGTTTAAAATCATTTCATGTATGTACTTGACTTTCCTTTAAATGTTTCCCTGTGCTGTTTGACATGTAGGTGCCTGGAGGTTTAGTTAACCAGAGAGAGAGAGAGAGAGTTACATGTCACTGTTTTAGAACTTGTGTTCCACCTTCTGGGAGCAAAGGAGGAGATGATGAGAACCCTGAGTAGCACATGTGTCCCAGTCCCCAGACTTGTGCCACCAGATAGATCCCTAGATGAAAGAGCAGTTGTTGGAGGGCTGTGTGAAAGTGGCCACCTCACCCATCTGGGCCTCAGCCTCCCAGGCAGAGGCCACACGTGTCCCGGTGCACACTGTGGCTGCCCCCTCGGTCCCACGTGGCCTGTGACTAGCCAGAGCCTAGGTTCTTGAACAGAAAGTCCTCTTCTAGCCCTTCTCCTTCCTCAGAACTGAGCTCCTCCTGGCTGACCATTAGGCTCCTGTCGTTGCTAAATTTCATCCTCAGGGTTTCATTCCACCCTGTCCATGTGATTATGAGTTTCTATAATCCAGTATTCTTGCTTTCTTTTTCATCTTCAAATCTGTAAGATGCATTTTCAACATCTTCACATAGATTTTACTTGCAACATTCAATAGGTCCAAAGATGGAGTTTAGAAGCATAGAAAAATCCTCCCTGCAGGTTTAGCCTGAATGCCTGAATAATTAACAGGTTATGGAGACACTTGTGCTTTAAAAAAAAAAACTCAGCAAGAATATGTTGCTTTCCTATGCCAGAGTCCCCCCTGGTATAGCTCTCTGGGGACTCTTTTTTAAATTAATTATTTATTTTTATTTGTTACTGGTTTGGGTCTGAGTTGCAGCACAGGGGATCTTTCATTGTGATGTGCTGGGCTTCTCTCTGATTCTAACAGATGAGCTCTCTAGCACATGGGCTTAGTTGCTCCACAGCATGTGGGATCTTAATTCCCTGACCAGGGATCAAACCTGTTTCCCCTGCATTGAAAGGCAGATTCTTAACCTTTACTGGACCACCAGAGAAGTCCCAGGACTCTTTTAAGGTGACTGTAAAGCTTCCATGCTGGCTCATACAGTAAAGAACCTGCCTGCCAAAGCAAGAGACCTGGGTTTGATCGGGAAGATCCCCTGGAGAAGGGAATGGCTACCCATTTCAGTATTCTTGCCTAGAGAATTCCATGGACAGAGGAGCTTGGTGGGCTATAGTCCATAAGGTCACAAAGAGTCAGACATGACTGAGAGACTTTCACTTTAAGCAATATTTGGGCTTCCCTGTAGCTCAGCTGGTAAAGAATCCACCTGCAATGCAGGAGACCCTGGTTTAATTCCTGGGTTTGGAAGATCCACTGGAGAAGGGATAGGCTACCCACTCTAGTTTTGTTGGGCTTTCCAAGTGGCTCAGTTGGTAAAGAATCTGCCTGCAATGTGGGAGACCTGGGTTCAATCCCTGAGTTCAGTCTCTGGGTTGGGAAGATCTCTGGAGTAGAGAAAGGCTACATACTACAGTATTCTGGCCTGGAGAATTCCATGGACTGTATGTCCATGGAGTCGCAAAGAGTCAGACACGACTGAGGGACTTTGACTTTAAGCAATATTCAGGCATTTCTGGGCCTTCTGGATATGGGGGGACTTCCCAGGTGGCACTAGTGGTAAAGAGCCCACCTGCCAATGCAGGAGACTCAAGGGAGGCATGTTCAATCCCTGGGTCAGGATATCCCCTAGTGAAGGAAATGGCAACCCACTCCATTATTCTTGCCTGGGAAATCCCCATGGACAGAGGAGCCTGGCAGACTACAGTCCATGGGGTCGCAAAAAGTCAGACACGACCGAGCACAAGACAGAGAGAGCTGGAGATGGGACCATCCAGGAGCACCAAAATTTTGCCCATATTTTAATACCTCCCTTATTCTTCTGGAACTTAGCAGAGCTAGAAACCGGCTTTGTATTTTTTCCCTTCGTTTTTGCCATTCTCAGATTAAGGAGAATTTTATCCATAATGACACATTCTTCTAAATCGCTGTCATTCTCTTATTCTCAGCTTTGTTTCAGAGCCTTTTATAATGCATGTTCATCAGAGAGACCACAGGGGTAGCTATACTCATTTGCTTAAATTTCTGTAAGAATGGTGTAGGCAAAAAGGATCACTATCCACCACTGACGTTTAGCCTTTGCTTCTTGGGTCCACTTTCCCTCTCTCTCTCTCTTTCTGTCAACTCTGCTTGGACCACTATGCCACAATTATGCCTGGTACTTCCAGATCTTCCAGGTGAATTTAAGAGAAATACTAGTCTTCTCTCCACTCCTTTAACTCACCAAGCTATTTCCTGCCTTGGGGCCTTGGCATGTGCTACCCCTCTGTTTGGAACACTCTCTGTCTTCCATCTCTACCGGACATACATTTCCCCACTGCAGCTTCATCCTTCATCTGCCTCCTCTCTCCTCTCATCCTTCAGGTCTCTGATTTCCTGTCCCTTTTTCAGAGGGTCTTTTCCAGCCAGAATGCCCCTCCTCCAGTCTAAATGACATCTTCTATCACTCTCAATCATATCATGGTGTCCTTTTCCATCACACCTTCTATCACATTTCCCATTATACATACCTTCATGTTTATGTATTTCATACCCAGCTTTCCTGCTTTTTCTCTAAGCCCCATGAGGTCAGAGGTGGTGTGCTTCCATTGGAACTGCACACCCAGCTCAAGGCACTAAAAAGCCCACAATCATTATTTAACTGGATGAATGAATAAATGATCAGATGCTGACTATTCTAGGAACATTTTCCTAGATGACAGAAGAAAACAACAAACTTGAAAATTCAGGACCTGAAGAGTTTAGAGAATTCTCTGTGTTAATTTTACTGTCAAGCCTAATTAGCCTGCCTAGGTTGTCATGTGACAGAAACTAGTGCTAGGGTAACGGACCATCCCAGTTTGCTCAGGGCTGTCTTATCTGTAGCACAGCAAGTCTCTTACACTAGGGGACATTTCAGTCCCAGCATAACCCAGATGGGTGGTTGCCCAACCTAACACAGTCCATATCTTAACCCCACCTGAGATAAGAGAATAACAAATTTTTCTGACCTCCAAATGTTTTCTTTCAGTACCAAGAATGATTAATTGTTGTGGCCTGTCTAAGTGTGCAAACATCTTCTCTTCTCCTTAAATGCTAAGACACATGTTGACTGGAAACAAAATCTGGGCCTGGGCTCTTATTTTGGTTGGTGTATTAAACTCGGTGACCATATATTTTGCTTTTGCCTGGAGTGGCTATTGCTAAATATGGTACTATTTTTTATGTTGAGCTGTATAGGCTAACATTTTTCTTCTTCCATATATTGTTAAGATCTTTTCTTCCCACACTAATTGTGTGTGTGTGTGTGTGTTGGTTGCTTCAGTCGTCTCCAACTCTTTGTGACCCCGTGGACGTGTGTGTGTGTGTGTGTGTGTGTGTTGGTTGCTTCAGTCATCTCCAACTCTTTGTGACCCCGTGGACTGTATGTAGCCCGCCAGGCTCCTCTGTCCATGGAATGGAGTAAGTTGCATTGTCCTCCTCCAGGGGATTTTCCCAACCCAGGGATCAAACCTGGGTCTCCTTCTTTGCAGGCAGATTTTTTACCACCTGAGCCACCAGGGTAGCCCTCCAGGTGTCCCCTTATTTGGGTTTGTCTTTGCAGGTGTTGTTGAGTTGTTTCTATGATACATCTTCAGGAACCATATTGTTGTGAAATTTTTTCTTCATTTTCTTCTTCTTTTCCTTCTATTTTATTTTTCACTTCCTTCAGATTCACCTGTACCTTAGAGAGCATTTCTGCTCTGCCAATCTTCAGGGCCCTCTCTTGTTTTAAAGCACAGTTTATGGAATTTCTTGGGTTTTCCTGGCTTTACCCTCATCCGCAAACCTGTTTTCTGTTTCTTCCCATTGGCTAGAAATGATTTCCAGTTTGCTGATTATTGTTTCTAATGTTCTTTTTGTAATTCTTTGAAGACTCTGATAATACAGAGGGGTTGATTCAAAATCTTCCTGTTCCTACATTTCTGAGAAATATTTTGTAAACCATTTCTTTTCTCTGACCTTCCTGTCTGCTTCCATTTTATTCCATCTTATAATAGTAATCACTAATAATACCACTTGACGGTGTCTTCTTTCATTTAGTTGCCTTTTTTTCTTTCCTGGATTAATTTGTTAACTAGTAAACTATTTTATCTTTATGGGTTTACCTGCCTTGTAACTCAGCAGCCTTCATGAGTCCTCCTCTGTTTGAGTTTTAATAGAGTTCTGTTTTTACAGGGGGAACCCCAAAAATCTGATTGCAAGGGCTTGTAATTCACTCTCACCTTGACTTTCCATTTTTGCCACTTAGAGTTGGTTATTAAGACAGAGTCCATGGCAACACCGTCCACCAGGTGCTGTCTTCTCTGGACTTTAGACATGGAGGTTCAGGGCAGCCTCACCTTTGTGAATCCAGACTCATAAAGTGATGTGATGTGATATGATATAGAGTCTATCCAGGACTTGGGGGAAAAAAAATTCTATAAGTAGTTATCTGAAGATCAGTAAACAGGAGCTCTGTGTGATAAGGTGCAGAAGAGAAGTGTTCGGCTACCAGAAGGAGTGTTTCTAGCTCATGAATAATCAAATCAATAGGAAAATATTAATAACCAAAATATCCTGCAAACACAACAGACTCAAGTTTGATGGGGCCTCCTTAAAACATGCCAAACACCATTTTCATTGACTTCAAGAAACACACACTCAGGAAACCTTCAGTAATGAGGAGCTTATTGGGTGGATGTAGTAGCTACTCTGAGCCAGTGCTCACCTTGTCTGTCTGTCTGTCTCTCTCTCTCCTGGGGTTCTGCCTTCTCTTCTCTTGGCCTCTCCCACTCAGCTGTCCCAGGCAGAGACAATCTGATAGGACCAGACGATTGGCATTCAGTAGGAGTTTCTCTGTAGGCAGCCTTTAGCTCCAGCTGGTCCAATCCAAACAGCAGAACTTGTTCTGCTCAAAGCATGAAGCTTTTATAAACCATGAAAAAAAAGTTGCTAAGAGGCTACTTTACTTGGAAGGGAACTGCATAACTGGCACCTTAGAGGCTGTGTAAGGAAAAAAGTAAGAGTATGAACAGCTGATAAACAAACAAACAAACTAGAAGTTCTGGCTAAGTTAGAAAGGAAGTAGAAGAGACTTCTGGATTTTTCCTGTGACACTTACTGCTATCTTTCATCTCCATGCCTTTTGCTTTGACGCATGAGGTTGAATTAAAAAGTCAATGTTTGTATATCTTTGCCTTACAAAAATGGCTCTTTCACTAACTTTCTTTTAATATCTATTACTTGAAATGCCATAGGCTTCTTCTGCCAATTTCTGTATCCAAATCCCACCTATCCTTTAAGGCCCAATTCAAATGCCAATTCACCATGAACCCCCTCACCCCACCTTGAGTCTTCCAGCTAAAAGGAACCATGCTGCCCTCCCAAGTCTCTGAATATTAATTTACCAGGACCCTAATCACCATCCACATTGTATCGTAGGTGTTCTTCTACATGACTGATTTCAACTTCTAACCATGAGCATCATCTTTAAGCCTACCTCCCATTTTCCCCAACATCAACTAGCACCTCATCTAGCACAGACTAGGGGCTTATGGAAGGCAGAGTAATGATTCACAAGGTACCTTACTTGGTAAAAGGGAATCAAGGCTTCATATGCAATTACAGTTGCTAATCACCTGAACCCGAGAGAGGAAGTTCATCCAGATGGGCCCAATTTAATCACAGACATTCTTGAAAGTGGAAGAAAAGCCAGAAGAGCCAGAGTGATACAATGTCAGAAGAACTCAATCTTCCATGGCTGGCTTTGAAAATGGAGGAAGGGACTATTAGGCAAGAAATGCAGGCAGCCTATAGAAACTGAAGTCAAGGAAACAGATTCTTCTTCCCTAGTGAAAGTCAGTCATGTCTGACTCTTTGTGACCCCATGGACTATACAGTCCATGGAATTCTCTAGGCCAGAATACTGGAATGGGTAGCCTTTCCCTTCTCCAGGGCATCTTCCCAACCCAGGGATCGAACCCAGGTCTCCCGCATTGCAGGCAGATTCTTTACCAGCTGAGCCACCAGGGAAGCCCTAGAGAGGCCAGAAAGAACACAGCCCTGCCAACACCTTGATCTCACCCACTGAGACCCATGTCTAACTTCTGACCTACAAAACCATAAGATAATAACTTTATGTGGTTTGTGGTAATTTGGTATAACTAGCATAGAAAACAAATATGAAGTTTTTATTTCTAAACAAGAATTAACTCAAATTTCATAGAACCTTACATTTAGAAGATTTTTCTTTATTTATGGAGATAAGTAGGAATGGAAATCTTTCTTTTCATTAAAACACACATTCATAATTATATTTTTTAAAATATTTGAGAAAGAAGAAAGATCATTCATAACCTCACCCAGGTGTAACTGCTTTCATCTTTTTCTTCTTTTCCATACCTGATCACAGGCACATACAATTTTACACTGAAATAACAGCATTTGTAGCAGAAATCTAATTGTATATTCCGTTACATTTGATACTGTTTAATAAATGTTTTCATAGTTCTGTGTGGTCCTCAAAATTGTCATTATAACCTTGTATTTTAGTAAGCTGGGATCCTAGAATTTAATTTCATTCCTATTTGGTGGGGTCATTGGGTTCTTTCAAGTATATTTCCTTACATTTAGATAAAATACTAGAATTAATAGTTGTCTTCATTGAGGCTTTTGTTTCTGTTATTTGTGGGGCAAATTTCCATAATTGAGATAACTGAGAGAAAGAGTCAGAGTGGTGGTTATGGCTCTAGACAACATCACTGGGGTGATTCGAAGAAGGCTGCAGGAAGCTCACCAGTTCCACAACTATCTTGGTCAGCATTTGGGGCTTATCATAATTGTTTACATTGCACTGCTTTTGATTCCTAGTCAGAATTAACATGTATCCACTTGCTATATTTCATTAGCTATATTATTATTAAGCAAAATATGCTTACAGCTTTGGTTCATTTACCTACCAGGGACTTGATTGTTTTCACTATAAATAACACTTTAAAAACATTCTTAATGCAATTCTCAACTTTCTCTCAAATTTATATATACATATATATGTTTTGTCATTTAGTCTGCTTTTCTAAGTTTGTGGTGGTTGTTGTTTAGTGGCTCAGTTGTGTCTGACTCTCTGTGACCCCATGACTGTAGCCCACCAGGCCCCTCTGTCCATGGGATTTCCCAGGCAAGAATATTGAAGTGGATTGTCATTTCCTTCTCCAGGGGATCATCCCAACCCAGGAATGGAACACAGGTCTCCTGCATTTCAGGTAGATTCTTTACCAACTGAGCCACCAGAGAAGTCCTTTTAAGTTTAGTTATTCAACCAAACCAACACATCAACAACAAAATGAAACAACTTATATGCTATCTAAATTCTATGTAGTAGGCAAGGCAATCAGAATAAATTTAAAAATTTGAGTATTGTATGAACAACCTGTTATGGTGGTTTTAATTTTAATCTGATAACTGGCTACATAACTTATTAATAACAATTAATTATTTGTGGCAAATTTTTGGTAGCTCATTTAATTTTCCTTTATCTCCCAACAAAGCTATAATTTGAAAATGAGCAAAAACCTTAAAATCAAATCAAGGAAAACCAAACTCTATTTCTTAACATTTTTTTCTGTTTACAAAAATAACCTGTTTATTTTATTAAATTTAAAATAGTAGAAAAGAAACTTAAATTCTTTCAACTCTGATCTCATCACCCAGAAATAATTCCTAGCTATACATGAGTTTCGGAGAAGGCAATGGCAAGCCACTCCAGTACTATTGCCTAGAAAATCCCATGGATGGAGGAGCCTGGTGGGCTGCAGTCTGTGGGGTCGCTGGGGGTCAGACGCGACTGAGCGACTTCACTTTCCCTTTCACACATTGGAGAAGGAAATGGCAACCCACTCCAGTGTTCTTGCCTGGAGAATCCCAGGGACGGGGGAGCCTGGTGGGCTTCCGTCTATGGGGTCGCACAGAGTCGGACACGACTGAAGTGACTTAGCAGCAGCTTAGCAGCAGCATACATGAGTTTGCGTGAACTCCGGGAGTTGGTGATGGACAGGGAGGCCTGGCATGCTGTGATTCATGGGGTCGCAAAGAGTCAGACACGACTGAGAGACTGAAATGAACTGAACTGAACTGAACTGATGGAGTTCATATATTGTAATAGTTGTTTAGTCACTAAGTCATGTCCGACTCTTTGTGACACCATGGGCTATATCCCACAAGACTTGTCTGTCCATAGGATTTTCCAGGCAAGAATACTGAAGTGGGTTTCCGTTTCCTTCTTCAGGGGATCTTCCCAACCCAGGTATCAGACCCGTGTCTCTTTATGTTTCCTGCATTGGCAGGCAGGTTCTTTACCTCTAGCACCAGCTGGGAAGCCCCTCTAAAAATTTAAAGTGACAGAAAATAATTTTTAAATAAATGAATTTCAGCTCTGATCTCATCACCCAGAAATAATTCTTGCTAAGGTGAGGTCTCTTTCAGTCTTTTTGTCAAGTGTGTGTGTAACTACATACAAATTTCAACAAAAATTTGATTATACTATTTTGCATCATACTATTTTATCACTTAGTATTTTATATGATTATTCTATTTCATTAAATACTTTTTAAGTAGCCATATAATTGAATAGCATAGTCTACATGGGCTAATTGGGCTGTACTTTAGAAGCAGTTCAAACTCCTAGGAAGTTCGAAGGAAGTCTTCTCATTCCTTAGTGGAAGGATGAGTCCAGTTTTTCAGCCCCTAGATCTGAGATCGAGTTCATGGAGCCTCCCAGGAGCAGCTGACAACAGAAGAGCGCCTCTTGTGTAGAACCAAAGCTCTCCCCATGGATCCACTATGTCACGCACCCTTGTCCACCTCCTAGAAGTCCACACACATTGTGTTCCAAGGCATTACTTTTTAGGAGATGTTTTCCTCTTGTTTCTGCAGCTGTTTTTAATCACGAGCTTTGGGTACCACATCCCAAGGAAACCCTGGCAGAGACAAAGGTGTAAAGATGGAAGAGACAAGGCACTTATCAAAACCATCTTAGACACCCTGTTTACGGAAAGGGAACCTATCCACTTCACATATATTACTGGGATGTGACAAAAAAGCAGAGGAGGCAAGGCCAGACAAACTTGGTGTCAGTCCCCACACTGCCATTTAATTGCCAGCTGGGGGACCTAGGGAAAATCCCTTAATTGAACTTTAATCTCCTCCTCTGTACAAAAATAAATACACCAGTAAATTATGAGGGTTAAATGTTTATGGAAAACCACTTTGTAAATTATAATGAACATTCCTGTGCCTTCAGAAGAGAGGAGGAAGGAACTTCTAGGGCTTTCTTCTTCGCCTCTATTTTCCATTCATTAGTAATAGTGTTAGTTGCTCAGTTGTGTCCAGCTCTTTGCGACCCCATGGACTGACACTCACCAGCTCCTCTGTCCATGGAATTCTTCAGGCAAGGAAGCCCTTCCATTCATTATACTTTCACAAATTATCAGCAACAAAATGAAACGTGTGTGTGTGTATCTGAAACTCTACAAAGGAGATTAGATAATTCAGAAGGAATTGAAGTTTTGAGAAAAGTCATCCTATGAGCTGTAACAAATACCCAAAATACAGTGGACCAAAACAAAAGTTTTGTTGCAAATGGGAACATCCAACACAGGGGTTTCTGGTTGGTGGACAGTCTTTCAGGGACCCAGGCTCCTTCCATATTGTGGCCCTGTCCTCATCCCCTGCATGCAGCCAGCAGGTTAGAAAATAAAGGAAGGCATACATCTACTTCTTAACTGCCACAGCGAGAAAGTGACACCCATCAATTCTACTTACATTCCATTGGCAAGAATCCACTCCATAGCAAAAGAAGCTGAGAAACACAGCCTGAGCTTGGTGGGCAGCTATCCAGCCTGCAATATAGATTAATATAATTAATAGAAGGAAACAAATGCAAGAAAAGATACCAAGATGAAGCACTGCCTATAGTTCTGGTCTACAAGTCAATGATATCATTTTCTTTGTAATCTCGTAGTCTTATTTACCGCATACTCTTTTATAAGCATATAGTCGTACCAACTATTGAAATATAGTTGGTTTGGTCTCCCCAGGTGGCTCAGTGGTAAAGAATCCACCTGCCAAGCAGGAGACACAGGTTCAATCCTTGGGTCAAGAAGATATGCTGGAGAAGGAAATGCAACTCACTCCAGCATTCTTGCCAGAGAAATCCCGTGGACAGAGGAATCTGGTGGGCTACAGTCCATGGGGTCGCAAAAGAGTGGGACACAACTTAACAACTAACCACAGCAACATAGTTGGTTTACAATAGTATGTTAGTTTCATGTGTACAGCTTAGTGATTCAGTTATTTTTTCTGATTATATTACATTACAGGTTATTACAAGATATTGAATGTAAGCCCCTGGGCTATACAGTAAACCCCTGTTGCCTACCTGTTTTATGTATGCTGCTGCTGCTGCTAAGTCACTTCAGTCGTGTCAACTCCATGTGACCCCATATACGGAAGCCTACCAGGCTCCCCCGTCCCTGGGATTCTCCAGGCAAGAACACTGGAGTGGGTTGCCATTTCCTTCTCCAATGCGTGAAAGTGAAGTCGCTCAGTCGTGTCCGACCCTTAGCAACCCCATGGACTGCAGCCTATCAGGCTCCTCCATCCATGGGATTTTCTAGGCAAGAGTACAGTAGTTTGTTAATCCCATACTCCTAATTTGCCCCTCCCCCTCCTCTTTGGTAACCATAAGTTTGTTACAAGACTGTATGTGTATGAGTCTGTTTCTGATTTGTGTGTAGATCCATTTGCATTAATTTTTAGATTCCACATACATTTTGTGGAATATTTGTCTTTCTCTGGGTGACCTACTTCACTGAGTACAATATTCTCTAGATCCATCCATGTTGCTGAAAATGGCAATATTTCATTCTTTTTATGGCTCAGTAATATTCCATGGTATATATACCATATCTTCCTAAGCCAATCATCGGTCATTGGGCATATGGGTTGTTTCCATTTCTTGGCTATTGTAAACAGTGCTGCTATGAACACTGGAGTGCATGTACTACTTCAAATTAGAATTTTCATTTTTTTCCGGATATATACCCAGGAGTGGGATTGCTAGATCATACGGTCACTCTGTTTTTAGTTTTTCAAGGAGCCTCCATACTGTTTTCCATAGTGGCTGCACCAATTTATATTCCCACCAACAGTGTAGGAGGGTTCTCTTTTCTCTCCACATTCTCTCCAGCATTTATTATTTGTAGACTTTACAGGATACTATTATGGTCTTGTTTATGAGGGTCATCAGAGGAAGACTACCTTGGTTTATGTATTTGTTTGTTGATTTTTCATTCACTCAAAAAGTATTAGTCAAGTACCTCTTATGAGCAAGTAACCTCTACCCATGAAAAGCTACACACTGAAGCCTGTGCTCTCCCTTTGTTCTGAAAACTTCGAGAAGAGCTGTTATGCCCAAACGCCTCTGTCCCATTCTAATACTGAAAAAGATTTCCAAGTCAGCCTGCTGATTCAGATATGGCCTCTGCCTCTTATAGTTATGTGGCCTTGGGCTGTTGTCTAGCTTCTCTGGGCTCCTGCTCTCTTATTTGTAAGAAGAGGATGCATGAAGGAGTGCCTGTAATGCTCTTAGCACAGTGCCTAGAACACAGTGAGGGCCCCACACATATTGTCTCTATGACCATCACCACCACACCTTCCTCAATACACCCTACACTGTCGACTGTAACAACCTCTGCTTGAATGTGCAGTTTGGGGAACTGGGCGAAGAATTTGTTATTCAAATAAATAACTTTTCCTGAATGCACTAGCTGTGAAATCTGCCAGTGAGGCTGTGCGAAGTGTGATTATTTCGATGATGGGAAATTGGAAAGAGAATGTTCTAAATTGTGGCTTGCCAATCCTTTTCATAGAGAAATATAATATTAATAGATATCATTTATTAAATACCCACTTGTGTGAAAAATGCTAAACTGGGTTCTTTACATATTCACTTTAATTCCCACAGTAACCCTGTGAAGCAGGTGTTACTGTCACCTAGTTTACAGAATGAACATCCATGACACTGAAGACGAATATCAGAGGGGCTTTAATTTGCCCAAAGTCACACAGTTGGTAAATAGAAGAGTCAGGATTTGAGCCCAGGTGTGTCCAGCTCCAGGTCTATTCTCTGCCCAAGGGGAACCCCACTTCCCTGGTTCCTTTAATGCAGCTCTTTCTTGAACACGTGAGGAGAGTCACATTATTTACATGACACATCATTGTTTTCAAATTCCATGCTCTCTCATAAGCCTCATACTACCCTGTGAAATAAACAGGGCAAGGATTACCATCCACCCTGGACAGTAAAGAGAAACTGAGACTCAAGGAGCTTCTCTGTGTTGTGTGAGAGAGTGGGTAACAATAATAGCAAACATTTCCTGAGCATCAGCTACCTACATGCCTGGCATGGTGAGAAGCACTTTGTATACATTTCTCACTGAGTGCCTTTAAAACTCCAAGAGATGAGTGCCTTTATTATCTCTACTCTGCACAAGCAGGAACTGACACTGAAATATTAGAACCCTGAGACAACCAACTAGAATGCAATGGAAAAGACAAAATTGAAACATGTTTCAAACCTAAAGAGACTGAGAAATTCTGTTTCCCATGCTCTCTGACTGGAAAAAAAAACAAGTCATCCATCCATCCAGTATTTCCTGAGCATCTACTCTGTGATATGCGGCAGTACCCAGGCAGAAAATGGCCCTGCTCCAGTGGAGTGACAGCTTAGTAGGAAAAGATGGATAATAAACAAGAAAACAAATTGGTAAATAATATACCTTCTGACAGATACACTGTTATGGAGGCCATGGAACAGGTTAAAGGGGTAGAGGATGACAGGGAGCAACACGTTTAGATAAAGTGGTGATATATAGCCAAGTGTCCCCCACATTTTGGGCTCCAAAATCACTGCATACGGTGACTGCAGACATGAAATGAAAAGACACTTGCTCCTTGGAAGGAAAGCTGTGACAAACCTAGACAGCATATTAAAAAGCAGAGATACCACTTTGCCGACAAAGGTCCATATAGTCAAAGCTATGGCTTTTCCAGTAGTCATATATGGATGTGAGAGTTGGTCCATCAAGAAGGCTGAGCACCAAAGAACTTATGCTTTTGAATTGTGCTGGAGAAGACTCTTGAGAGTCCCCAGGACTGCAAGATCAAACTAGTCAATCCTAAAGAAAATCAACTCTGAATATTGGAAGGACTGTTGCTAAAGCTGAAGCTCTAATACTTCGGCCACCTGATGCAAAGAGCCAACTCATTGGAAAAGACCCTGATGCTGGGAAAGACTGAGGGCAAAAGGAAAAGGGGGAAGCAGAAGATGAGATGATTGGATTTGAGCAAACTCTGGGAGATATAGTGGAGGGCTAAAGGAGCCTGGTGGGCTGCAGTCTATGGGGTTGCAAAGAGTCAGACATGACTTAGTGACTGAACAACAACAAATCCCACATCCAGCCATGCACCTCTTGGGGGAAGGCTTCCCAGCTCAAGAAAGCATGAGTGTGTTGTCTTTGAGGAGTTTGGAGGAGAGTAAGGAAGCTGGAGTGGCAATAGATATATTTAGAAACAGAGAAACAATAAAGACAGGAACACAGAGTAAGAATCATAGGAAAGGGTGGCCAGGTGTCACTCAGGAATGGAGATGAAAACATCCTCAGTTCAGTTCAGTTCAGTCGCTCAGTCGTGTCCGACTCTTTGCGACCCCATGAACCACAGCACGCCAGGCCTCCCTGTCCATCACCAACTCCCGGAGTTCACTCAAACTCATGTCCATCGAGTCGGTGATGCCATCCAGCCATCTCATTCTCTGTCGTCCCCGTCTCCTCCCGCCCCCAATCCCTCCCAGCATCAGAGACTTTTCCAGTGAGTCAACTCGTCGCATGAGGTGGCCAAAGTATTGGAGTTTCAGTTTTAGCATCAGTCCTTCCAGTGAACACCCAGGACTGATCTCCTCTAGAATGAGGAAAACATCCTAAATTACAAATATTAACAAATAAAATCCAAGAGTATATTTTAAAAATACAGTGTATCCAAAATGAGCTTATCAAAGGGGCAAAAGGCAGTTCAATATTAGAGAAACTAATCCTGTAATTTATTACAGAGATGAAGTAACATTATCTCAATAAATACAAAAAAGATTCAATAAAATTCAACATTCAGAATTAATTTTTTTTAATCTCAGTAAGTCAGAAATGGAATGTTAAGTTCTCAACATAAAAAAAGGATACCTATTAGAAATCATCAATAATAAAATACTTAGTGGTGAAATCTCAGAAGCATTCCCACTAAAGATAACGACAAGACAAAAGTGGTTGCAAACACTGATACTAGATATTATTGTCCCAAAGGTCAGAAGACAAGGAAAAGAGGGACATAAAGCTTGAAAAGGAAAAATAAAAGTTCACTCTTTAAGATAATATGACTGCCCACCTAAAAAATTCAAGGGAATCAGTTGAAAACTACTAATATTAGGACTAGTAAGAAAGTTCAAAACTATGGGTATATACATCATAAACCTAATCCAGTAACTTGCCTATATACTAGTATTAATTAAATAATTTTAGAAGGATTCAATTTATAACAAAAAACATAAAATTCCTAGAAAACAAATATAATTTTTAAATGTTTAAGATCTATTTGAAGATAAAATAACATGAAAACCTTTTAAATATCTGAAGTTTTAAAACTGATTAGGAAGACTTAGCATTGAAAATATACTGATTTACCCATCAGTGCAATTCCAGTCTAAATTAAGCATTTTTCATTCAGGTCTTATTCTTCCAGATGTCAAAATACACTTAAGCTATAATAATTAAACTAGCCTAATATTGGTGCGAGTACTGATGAATAGATCAATGGAACAGATTAATAAACCAAGAAACAAACCTGATTATATGAAAAGGAACTATACGATAAAGGTGGTAGTTCAAATTACTAGAGAAACTATGGACTAATCCACAATTGAGACTGGACCAATTATCTATTCATTTGGGGGGAAAATTAAGTTAGATTCCTTACTTGCACCATTCATCCACAGAAAATAACCCTCAGATGAGGTTTAAAGAACAAAACTATTAAAATATTAGAAGAAAATATAGATGAATAGTTTTTATGAATTTAGAATATCAGGGTCTTCCTAAGAAAGAGACAAAAATCTAGAAACTATAAAAATTTCATAGATTTATGCTCATAAAATATATAATATTCTGTCAGTCAGAATATACCATAAATCAGGTTATAAGATGAGCCAAGTTTAAAAGACTGAGGAAAAATATTTACAACACACTTAACTGGTAAAAGATTACTATCCAGAACACAGAGAATTCTAACAAAGCAGAAAGAAAAAGACAATTAACAAAGTAAATTGTAAAAGTCTATAAAGGAAATAGACAATTGACAGAAAATTAATAACATACAATAATCATGCAAAGCTGCATTCGTCAGGGAAAAGAATTATCTAACAAAAAGTAAAAAAAAAAAAAAAAAAGATAGATACCAAGTGTTGGCAAAAACGTGGAGAAACTTTCTCGTATACACTACATATGCAGACTGGTGAAGCCAGTTGATGCATGCCATTTGAAAACATCACTGAATCTTAAATGTACATATCAACAGACCCAACTATTCTATTCCTAAGACTCTTCCACAAAAAAAAAAAAAAAAATAGTTGTTTGTGTGCCCCACACAACTCACTGTACAAGTTTTTGTACATGGATCCAAGAATGTTCATCACAGTATTGTGTGCAGTATCAAGAAAATAAAACCCTAACCTACTATTAATAGGGAGGGGAATAATTAAGTAAATTATGGCCTACCCATTCCTCAGAAAGCAGAGTGCATTAGCGATATGGCAGTAGGAAGAGTGCCACAAGATATTACTTAGTGAAAAAAGCAGGCAGCAAAAATATATGATTAATACATGAACATGTGTAAAGGCTCCAAGAGGGGAGACAGGTATCCACCACACTTCTTCCAGGCGTGGGGAGAAGTGGGGAAAAGGGACCTCACCTCCTTTGCTATATCACATCTGACTCTTTTAGCTCTTTTACAAAAAGAATTGAATTGTATCATTTGAATAATAAAGAACATCTTAAAGCATGCATTACATATCATCACTCCAACTATGTAACTGGAGGATGGGATAAAAGAGAAAGAGAAAGCGGTGTATTGCAGGTCCACATCTCAGGGCGTCAGGTTCCAGGCCTTGAGATTCAGACCCAGGGATGGCAAGAAAGGGAGGAAGGGGTACAAATTGTCTAGAAGGCTCAGATGATTCCCCCTTGGTCCTGGGTGGATCTGCTTCAGTGTCACAGGTCAGTGAGCCTGCTCCCCATCTGACCTATCTAGGATACCCCCAATTCTTCATTCTCACAAGATTCTTTAAGATGCCTTCCTATCATTTATGACATCGGCTTGCATACTCCTTGTTATATGTAGCTCTAGGATTTGAACTAAGGTATCTGGTCAGGCTTTCTCGGGACAGGTCTTCCTCAGATACTTCAATTTCCTGGTTTACCACCCCCACCTGCAAACCACCCTTGCCCCAGTCAGCACAGCTGGAAAAAAACTTTAACTTATATTATAACCTCAATACATGGTAGCCAATAAATCATTCCTTAAATAATTACAAGCCTGCAGGAATCAATATTTAGGACTCCAGAATAAAATTCTGAATTGCAAAGTCACTATTCAGTTCAGTCGCTCAGTCGTGTCCGACTCTCTGCGACCCCATGAATCACAGCACGCCAGGCCTCCCTGTCCATCACCAACTCCCGGAGTTCACTCAAACTCATGTCCATCGAGTTGGTGATGCCATCCGGCCATCTCATTCTCTGCCGTCCCCTTCTCCTCCTGACCTCCCTCCCAGCATCAGAGTCTTTTCCAGTGAGTCAACTCTTCGCATGAGGTAGCCAAAGTATTGGAGCTTCAGCTTTAGCATCAGTCCTTCCAATGAACACCCAGGACTGATCTCCTTTAGAATGGACTGGCTGGATCTCCTTGCAGTCCAGGGGACTCTCAAGAGTCTTCTCCAGCACCACAGTTCAAAAGCACCAATTCTTCGGCGATCAGCTTTCTTCACAGTCCAACTCTCACATCCATACATATTACCATTATTAAAATAATTAGTGTGCATAATATTTCGCATTATCAAGCTTTTTCAATTGATTATTCAAGTGACCTTTACAGTAACCCTGTGAACTGTACAAGATAGGAATTATTTTCCCATTCTGTATGTAAGTCAGAAAATTGAGGCCTGTAAAGGGAATGTGATTGCCAAGATCCCATCACTAATAAGAGGCAGAGCCAAGACTGAATACAGGCTTTTGGATTCTAAAACATGTGCTCTTTCTACATAAATCCAGCTCAATGCAAAATAATCAGTAATAGCACATTTATGCAAACTCTCACCTGGTAAATTTAATGCTCACGAGCATTGTCCCTAACCCAGAAATGAGGAAACCTAATGCCTGAGCCAGCCCCCAAACCAGCTCCCTTAGAGTCTCAGCTCTGGGCCCAGCCTTCATTCTAGAAGCCTTTGCCTCAGTAAATTGTTCCCAGTCCGACTCAATGGCTTCTCTGCCCCAGCAGACTAGAAATAGAGAATTGAGCGGGTGGTAGTGGGGGCAGGAGGAACCTTTGAGTCGCAAGCTGTGCTGTTCTCTTTGTTTTTACTCAAACATGAATCTTTGTTCTACGATGCAAATTTTGAGAAGTTGATGCCAATCTGCTCTGAACAAAAGAATTTTGGTCTGAAAAAACAAAACTTGAGATGGGAAGTCTGGCTTTCCTAGTTGCGCTTTTGAGCATCTGCCTCTACCCAACACCCCCCCACATTGGGTCTCTCCCAAAGGTAGGCACGAACTTTGAGGAAAACTTCTTGGGTTGCTTACCAGTTACAGAAGACAGGGAAAGAACAGGGTGCTATATTCAAGGTTACTAAAATAAATATCCTCACAACGCTTAGGAAGTTGAACCAGCTAACCCCAGCTAGGCCTTCCCTAGACACCTCAGAGATCTTAGGGTACTTGCTTTCAATGGGGATTCATCAAAGGCTTGACCTTTTACTTCTTCCAAATGGAGTTTCCCATTGGCTTTATACCAATACTGTTGTATTTATGATATTATTTTAAGTATATGTATTAAGCAAATAATTATTCAACTAAAGTGTACTTTTTTCATGTTTTCTTCTAATGTTCAGCCATACACCCAAAAAAGGTAGAAATGAACCAAATTTTTATTCTGCTAGCTTACATAAGCATTTGTGCCTATTGGTGTGTAGATTTTCTAATCATTTTAATAGCTGTATAATATTTAATTCATGGTTATATCTCAATTTACTTAATATTCTATTGTTGGCATTGAATCTATTAATTTTATTGAAACTACAAATAATGCTTCTATGAGCATCTTTATCTTCTATTGAATGATTTACTTGCTCTAAAATCCCAGAAGGGAAAGTATTGGATTGAAGGACATGAATACTATTATAGTACTTCCTAGGATCACAGGATCATGAAAACCATTATCTTTACCAACAACTGATACTAAACTCCATCAATTATGTTTTGGGAAACTGAGTCACCGGCATAGCCGGGGCTGAAGTCATGGCCTCTTGACTCTAAGGCCTTTTCCATGAGTTCAACTTATTGTATCTGCTTGAGGAGTAAGGCGGCTCAAATCTGAGAACCTGTTCTCTAAACAACTAACCTCCAAAGTGCTTTGGTTAGCCCGGGTACATATGTAGACTGCAGCCTTCTTGGGAGACTTCATACTTACTCATTGTGCACTAAATATTCAGCAAAATGTGAAGGTTTGTGAATCATAGGGGCCTGGGGGCAGTGAAGAGCAAGGAGACAGGTCACAGCTTGCACCTCCTCTCCAGCTACCCTCTGTCACTTCACTCTTCAAAGTGTGGCACAGACCAGCAGCATCAGCATCACTTAGAAGCGGGTTAGAAATGCAGAATGCCAGGGCAAACCCCAGACCTTCTGAATCACAACCTAAGATTCAGTACCTTACTTCCCAAGCTCCCTAAGTGACTTGTAGGCATCACACATTAACATTTGAGAATATTAATCTAGAGCACTCATAGAGAAAAAGAGCATTATTTAATATTTTTCTGGTGATAAAAGTAATGAAAACTCATTGTGGAATATGTGGAAAATGTTCCCTCACCCTACTCCAAGGCTCTAAGAAGGAGTGAGGAGGAAGATGGCTTGAACAGGAATGTAGTCAGGCTCTTGCACATAGTGAAAGCAAAGACTCTCCCAGTTCTTCTTGTAATTAAGTTCTTCATGGCAGCAGCCATCCTAAATCCAGTGTGACTGGCCTGGGGTAGAGTAGGCTGCCAACTGGTGACAGATAGACCATGGAGAAAGTGGCAAACACAACTCTGAATAATAACATGTAGCACTTACAACTTTGCAGGTAGGAGCAGTTTTTCAAACTATGGGGCAGGTAGGAAAACATTTCTCTTCTTCCCCAAGACTTTCATCTGGACTGACCATGGGAACTGGAGAGGAGTGCTGGGTGGGAGTCTCTGGGGAGCTATCCAGACCAGACAGTTCAGGTCGTGGAGGGCAAGGGACTTTGGAGGGGAGGGCAGGACTCCGGATGGGGTTCCCAAGATGGGGGAGATCTGAAGAGTTGTGAAAGGATTGGGGTGCTTTTAGAAAGGAGAATAAAGAGGAGCAAGGATAGGAAATGAGATGTGTTTACCTTTCCCTGAAGATGGGAAAAGCAGAGACTGAGCAGCAGGGGGTTCATCCCACCCTCTCCATCCTCCAAGGCTAAGGCAGTAGCCAGCCAATATAACCCAATCTCAGATTCTGCACACAGGTTCATGGAACAATACTCAATTAATATGGTAATGCTAAAATTCTCCCACATGGTTAAAAATTCTTTCAAAACATCAGTGTAAAGAGTATCATTACCACAGTTTATTTAAGTATTTCCCATGTTCAGACGGTTAGATTATTTCTATTTTTTACTATTATACATGATAAGCCTCTTTATTTTCACACCTTTATCCATAAGTCAAATTCTTCACTTTTTTATTTAGGTAAACTTTTTTAAGTCACAGTAAACTTAAAAGTACACAATTCAAAAATGTACAGTTTAATAACTTTTTATCAAGTCGACACTCCATAGAACCACCACCCTGATCAAGAAACAATATTACCAGAACCTGAGTTCCTGTTGTACCCTCCTGTTGCACACCTGCTCCCAGGGTAACATTATCCAAACCTTCAAAACCAATAGGTTGAATTAAACATACTCACATACATCTTACTGATATATATATGTAATATTCAAATATAAATATATACTCACATGTATCTTATATGTATATGTATGTATATTTGAATAATACAAATCACACACACATATATATTGTGATATATATTTGTGTGTGTGTGTGTGTGTATGTGATTTGTATTATTCAAATATAAAATTGTACAGATCTTGCATCTGGTTCTTTTTACCTGACATTTTGTTTGTGAGATTCATCCATGTTTTTGCTTCTCGCAATAGTTTATTCATCTCCATTTCTTTTGTATTTTGTTCAGCATCTCTACTTCTTAGCACAAGAATTAGGCTACTTCAAGCTACTCCATCTTGGCCAGAAAAAGAAGTCCACTTATTTCTTTTGTTAAATTCTAAGTAGAATTTCTGGGCAAAAAGAAACAAGCAATTTCTTAGGACATAGCATGCTACATTCTGCTAATTACTTTCCATAAAATTGTGACAATTTTCACTCAAGAAAAAAAGTTCCAATTCTTTTGAGAGATGAGTGTCAGAAGTTGTCCTAATAATAAAAACAATTTAAAATACTAGTTATAATATTTTACGGTGTGTTTTAACTAATATATGTTATAAATACTAAAATGCTGATTATTGTTTGGTCACTCAGTCCTGTCCAAATTTTATGACTCCATGGACTATAGTCTGCCAGCCTCCTCTGTCTGTGGAAATTCCCAGGCAAGAATAATGGAGTGGGTTGCCATGCCCTCCTCCAGGGGATCTTCCTGACCTAGGGATCAAACCAGCACCTCCTGCCTTGGCAGATGGATTCTTTACCATGAAGCCCCTGAAATGCTGATATCACATATTATAAGACCCTATTAGCTAATTTATTACTAAGTTCTTACAGAACTCTGTAAATTTTATTACTGTCCTGTTTTAAAGATGAGGAGACTATGGCTCAGAAAAACTGAAGTGACCAGCTAAGCCAAATGTTTAAAGAACATCAGAGCATGGACTTGGGCCCAGGTTCTCTGCCTCCACAGACAGTCCTCCTTACCCAAACCAGGGTGTCTTGTCTAAGTTACTGAAGAAGTATATCCCAGACACTGCAGGACAAAAAAACTGGATGGAGAGGGGCATGTCACCCCTTGGTATGGAAATTAGCATCCATCAAAGCCCAGTTCAAATGTCACCCCCACTTCCTCATAGGAGCCTCCCCGCATCCACCCAAGTGGAGCCCCACGCCTGTACCAGGAAGGGGCTCTTGCCAGTGGGATACTGAAATATCTTTGCTGGGACCATTTAGTCCAGAAATTTTAAGTAGGAGGCATACATTAGTAACACTCTTTCCCATAATTCCAATGCAGACATAACTAATCAATCACCCTCTAGGCACAGTCCAGCCCTCTGAGCCCATCTCCACCTCTCCTAATATACTGACCTCATCTCTGTTCCTTGAACACACTGATTTCCCATCCTACCTTGCAATCTGCACATCTGCCACAACCAGATGGCCTCATGCCTGGACCCATTTTGTCACTGAGGTCTCAGCTCAAATACCACCTCCTCACAGAGGTTTTAGCTGACCTCCCCCCCAGTCTAAAATAGCATCAGTCTCTGATTTATCTTTTGTAATATCATCATCTTTTCAATGTGATGTATTTAGTTGTCTGTTTTTGTTGTTGTTACTGCTGCAATTCCCTGAGAACAGAAGTCTCTTCTGATGTGTTCAACTATCCCCAGTACCTAGAAGAGTCCCTGGTACTTAGTAGCTGCTCAGTTAGCAGCTGCTGACCGAGTTAGTTAATAAAGATACATTTTTTAGTCTTTCCCATCACAGCATTATGACCATTCTCTGCCAGTGACAAAAATTGAGACAAGGGATAAAAAGTTTCTTCTAAGCCTAACTTCTTTGACACCCCCATATTACAGATGGGGAAACCAAAGCCCCAAACAAGAGGCATGTCGTTCTTAAAGCCAAAGAATGAGTGAAGGGGAGAGCTGGGACTGGTACCAGCTTCTCCCACCCCTTTATCCTACCACCCCTCCCCACCACATAGTCATGCTGGAAAGAGTTGTCATAACTCACCCACAAAGCAGAAGAGCAGGCCCCACGTGCTCGAGGAGCTTGTCTATGGATTATGCACCTAATTACCGGCTGCCTTTTTTTTCCCCCATTCTGTGGGTAAAAGTCTGATCACATGTAAGATTTTCCCTGTGTTTCCGTGGATACAAAACGATCCTAATTTCAAACTCCCTTGTAAATGACAAATGAGTGAGCTTATTTTTACTAAAAACAAGGAGAATCATACATGTGAACTTAATAAAATCTAATTTGGGCAATTTGGAGCTCATAAAACAAAATCTGTATGTTAAAACTAGCAATTAGCTTTGTGAAACAAGCTACAGTGAATCTTTGGCATTGAGGAGTTGGAAGCCAGAAGACTCAGAGATAAGGAAATGTGACAATAATGTGGGAAAGCGGAACAAGCTGGAATAACACAATTCTCAGTGTCGGATGATTCAAGTTCAAGACCCCAGATTACCACTTTGCTTTATATCCTTGAGCAAATCACTTTGCCTCTTTAGAACCTTGTGTACTCTTTTTTTTAAATGAGGTTAATAAAACTTCCTTTATTTAGTAGGATGGTTGTACAGACAGATAAGAAAATAAAAAGGGACTTCCCTGGTGGTCCACTGGTTAAGACTCCATGTTTCCATGCAAGGGGCACGGATTTGATCCCTGGTCAAGGAAGTAAGACCCCACATGCCACACAACAAAAAGAAAGAAAGAAAGTGAATGGGCATGAGCTCTGTAAAAGTAAAAACTAAAATAATTTTTATTTTATCATCTCACCCATCTACATTCTTCCCAGCAAGGAGGGGAAAGGAGGGTCATGGACAGTATAACCTGGGTCAGGGGATACAGGGTGAAGTGGCCGGAGGGCAGGTGTGTAACCTTCCACATTCACCATGCATTAAGGCATCAGGGACCTATGAAAGGCTGGGGGTGGGGGGAGGGGTAACTCCCAGAGGTGGTTTTCAGGAAGCAGAAGCAAATCCACAAGTCAGACTGAGCCTGGGGACTATCTTGTCTCCTGACAAGCGGTCACCAAAGCCCCACACACCTGTGTCTCTGACAGATCCCTTTCACATACGGGTCTTTGCCAGCAGGATGTATCCTTAACCATTTTGCAGGTAAGAGAAATGAACCTCTGGAACTCAGGTCCCACAACTAGGTGGCCCAGTCCAGAATCAAGTCAGGTTTTCTGATTTCCCTCTCCTGGCTGCTCACCCTCACCTCCCAGGGCTACAAAAGCACCTGACTGTAAGGCCAAGAACCTGGTCTCTTGGGTTCCTTCATCTTCCCCAAGGGTACTCGACACTTCTATCGGAGCTGCTGGAGTCACATTCCCAAAGAGCAAGGTCTTTATCACAGAGGCCCCAGCAAGCAGCAGCTTTTCCCATCCCTTCTCCTGAGCAACCACCACTCCAGGCAGAAAGTAATTTTTTCCTAGTGCCTTCCCAGAAGCAAAGTGGATAATTAATTGCACTGAATAACACATTAAATATACTAATAATTGGGTAGTCACAGCAAAATGATTACTTTGAAGAAATATTACTGATTCCCTGTTGTACTTAACATTTCTCCTTATTTATCATTACCATTTTAATCAATAATAGTCACAATACTAATAAATCCATCTTAATTTTAATTGTGTTCAATTGGATGTACCAGTACTTGAGTATTCTGAGCATACTTCATTATTTATATTAATTTAAGATCACTTAAAGGCAAATTACAGAGTTTGCACTTTCAAGTGGGTAGGTAATTATGACAAAGTTTCTCCAGATTCAGCATTTTCAAGCACTGAGGATGGTGAGGTGTCAGACACCTGCCCTTTTCTGTTAATGTGAGGATCAAAGATGGAGAAGATGAAGGAAGACTCTCAAAGTCCCCACTTGAATTAGCATATCCTGGCCCTTTAAAAAAAAAAAAAAAGGCTGGGGTCTCTGAGAGTATGATGAATGGCTCAGCACCTTTGCCTTTACTTATGCTATCTCATGGTTCCCTGGTGGCTCAGTGGTAAAGAATCTACCTGCCAATGTAGGAGACGTGGGTTCAATCCCTGGGTCAGGAAAATCCCCTGAGGAAGGAAATGGCAACCCACTCTGGTACCCTTGCCTGGGAAAGCTCATGAATAGAGGAGTCTGGTGGGCCACAGTCCATGGGGTCGAAGAGAGTCAGACCCAACTTAGTGACTAAACACCAACACGCTGTCTCGTCATGAACTCAGACAATAACATGCTGTCTAGTCATGAACTCAGCACTCATCTGTTCGTCCACCAACATCAGGGCCAACTCCACTCTAGGCACCAGAAGGCAGGGAGACTGAAAGAGGTTCAGAAAAAGGGTGGCAGCGACCAACAGGCAGATGAGTGGATAACATGCAGTGGAAGGGCTCAAGGAGTGCTTCTAGAGCAGAGGCATCTTTCTAGGTCGTGGAATGGCCAGGGATGGGGCAGCAGATCCCATTTTTGGCAAAGAGCCAGCTCCAAGGTTTCCAGCAGAATGAGGGTTTCCAGAAGTAACACAGAGATGGCAGTAGGTAAGGACCAGAACAATAGTGGCAAGGCAAAACTGGACCTGGAACATGGCTCTGATTGGACTGCTGGGGATTAGTGATGCCAGAATGAAGGAGGAAAGCCAGGAAGAAGAAGTCAGGTGTAAGAGGTAAGATGAGTTTCCCTGCGCTTAAAGGGCCAGGGAGCAGCCAGGTGGAAACACCAGCAGACAAAACAGAGATGCTGACTCAAGCCCAAAGGAGGGGTCGGCACTACAGAGAGAGGTCTGGGAAGCCTCAGGAAGAGAGTGCCATGGGAGATAAGGGGACACTGTGGGCCTCATTTCACAGGTATGTACATGCTAATGTCCACAGCCCCACAGTCTGCAGAGCGCCCAGTCTAGGAAGCTCCCTCTCTCCTTCTCTGCCCAGGTCCTAGCATGCAGGGCATATCTTTTTAGTCAAGTTGTCTTGAATTGAAACTACACAACAGCTGTGTCGTCACTGGCCACCTTCTGTGAGAACATCTGGTGCCTAAGGGGGTGGGTACAGGGGCTGCATGCCCAGAGCAGTGGTCCTGAGAGCCGTGGGTCTGTGTGGGCTGTGTCTCCACGGCCACTCTGCATAGCTGGGGCTCTGGAGTCCGGGCTCTGGCAACAAATTGCTAGGGTGGTTGCAACTGATGCTAACGATTTCTAGAAACCTAGAACTTGAGGACGGAGAGGAATTCAATGGGAAAGAGGCTCCACCTCCTGGTAATAATTCAAAACCAACATTTCTTCAGCGCTTTACAGTCGATAAGCTATGTCAGCTTTTAAAATCTCAGTTAGCTCTAAATCTTGACCTGAGTGTTGGTTACCTGAGTGTATGCATATATGAAAAGAAAAATAATCAAGCTTACAATTAAGTTTCAGGGCACTTTATTCTGTTACTTTTATGGCATTAAAAAACTCTAAACATTTAAGTGGATAATAAATAATATCTCATTTCACCCTCACAATCATCCTATGCAGTCAGCATCTTTGTTATCCTCGAGTGAAAGAATCTGCGGGTGGGTGACTCACTCTAGATTGAGGGCTGGTGTGTGGAATGACAGGGAAGCTGGAACTTCTGGCACAGATCCCTCTGGTCTGATTTGGATGCTGGGGAAGATACCAACATTTACAGGGCTTGGAAGGGTGGAGGAGGGAGCGATCTTGGCACCAAAAGGCCTTGTAGAAGTCTTTGGGACCGAGGTCTACTGTCTTCACCAAGCCCTTTCTGTCCCTAAGATCCAGGTTTGGCCTGGGGAGATATTTTTTCTGCATACAGGTTACTTTTTGGATAGAAACATGGATTGGGCAAAATTCCAGGAGTCTCAGCATCTCACTAGTCCTCCAAGTTGCTCCCCACTGGTCTCTCAAAGCTCCCTTGTGTGTGTGTGCAAAATGCACAATACAAAAGAAAATCAACCTGAGGTTGCCAAAAGCTTAGACGTCACAACTTATTGTTCATTCAAAAGGGAGCAGCAACCAAGCATCAAAATCTTCCAGGTCCGGGGACCTCTGGAGGGGAATTGAGCTGACTACTTCCTTCTCTGCCTAGTGTGGGAAACAGACCCTTAAAGCAAACAAAGGTAATAAAATATGAGAAGCCAAAGAAGATGCAAAATACGGTGGGAACCTTGAGCAGAAAGTAACCAGTTCAGCCAGGGAGAGTGCAAGGGGTGTGACTTGAGCTAGGCTTCTATGTATAAATAAAAGTTTAACAGGAAGGAAGGAAGGATGTGCTTAGGCAAATACCCAGAGGTCGAAGACTAGGTGAGGTTGAGGAGGGAGGAGCTGGGGACGAGTCTGGAAAGGAAAGGAAGGGGTCAATCAAGAAGGACCCAGCAGTCTGGTTCCTCAATCTCTGTGTCCAAGCACCCATTCAGGGTACCCCTGTGCCTCCCAGAGGCTGGAAAGTGAACCCCTAAAAGTGTTTGCAATCCAGATGTGGCAGCCTTCTGTTCTCATCTTCATGACAACAGCCAGTCACTACTCGCCACAGCCCGAAGTGGAGCTGTCCAGCAGCGCTTTTCACGTGGCTTATGGCACTGCCTTTGATACTCGGGAACTTTTCTCTCAGGAGTCTGAAAAAATTAGTCCACTTCGCTTCTCTCCAAGTTTCTAGCCTCAAGATGGGATTGAATCTCTGTCGGCTATCAGCTTTCAACGTGATGAATGGGCTCTTGGTTTCTGTATACATGTCTGGAAGGTCCAGATCCCCAAACAAGGCAACTGATCCACCTGGGGGAAATGGCATTTGACAGACATGAGGGACACAGACCGACCCATGGCTCCCTGGGGATTGGGTTGCAGACAGGCCTCCGACAACAAGAAAAAAAATTTTTAACATCTTTTTACTAAAACTAGATGCTCTTGAAACAATATTCTCCAGGCTTGAGAGACCAGGGATTTATTAAGATATCAGCAACTGACTCTGAAATAATTCACACTCATAGACGTATGTTCTTTCTCATTCATTCTCCTCCATCCCCCTTCACCCAGCCAACCCCTCTCCCCACTTAACCTGATACACTCCAGGTAGAGCAGAGAAAGCTCTGGACCTGTGATCTGAAGATCAGAGTTCAAATCTCCTCTCTGCCAAGTTTACTATGAGGTCCTAGGCAAGACTCCCTAAGGAGCCTGTCTTTCAACCTGCAAAACTGATGTGATAGCAGCTCCCCCCAGGGTTGATTGATACATTATTCATCTCATTCACTGTATACCTCTGTGCCATACCCTGTTCTAGAGCCTGGGAGCTCAGAAGTGACTATAACCTGTGCCTACAACTCTAGAGGTCCAACAGAGAAAATAAGTGCCCTATTGCTTTGCAAATTACACCACCGGTGCATCTTAGCTACCAATGTTAATCTCAAAACGCTTGCAAGAGAAAACCACTATCCTGTTTTGGATTAAAGGCTTGGAGTTAAACCTGAGTCACTATCTGACAAGCACAAGATCCTTTCTAGCCTTGATTTTTTTTCCATCTGTTAAAAAAAAAAAAAGGAAATGGGATTAATAGTTATTTTGGCTGTTTGAAGGAGAAGCTGAAATAATGCACCCAAAATCGTTTTCAGAACTGGCTGGTACATAGTAAGGGCGGAACCAATGTTAACATGACGATGATCATTTTAGGAGCATGAGATCTAGCACAGCTATCCCAAACCAGTTTCCTTACCGTGAAGGGGATGAGAATTCTGCCTTGGGTGCCACGTGGTGCCATGGGTTTCTCTGTTTATCCCTAGAGGCTTCCTTTCAGCGTCTTCTTCCCCAGCAGCTGCTCTGTCAGCAGTCCATATGCCGCCTCAGCTACAGAGCAGCTTTCAGCACAGGGCTGCCAACCCTGTAGAAGAACTTTGACGAGGAGTTCAGGGGCACGCACGCTGTCATCAATCACTCCGCCCCCTGCTCCGCCAGCCTCCGGAGCCCTTCCTGGAAACGGAAGTGGGCAGGCGAGCGGCAAGCAGCTGGGCCCGGTTCCGGGCAGGGTATGCACGTGGCAAGGAGGCCAGCTGGAAGAACAGGAGGGGACAGATGCCTTGGGGGCCCGGATTTGTTCCTGCAGGAAGAATGCAAGGAGCTAATTGTCTCATTACCCGGGAGTGATCTCTCCCTGGCCCTGCCAGGCCGTGTGGAAAGAACTTACCAGTGTGTGCATGTCAAGAGTCAGTGGGCGGCTCTGGGAAGCGAGCAGGAGGCCGCTCTGGGCTTGTGTTTCTCCTTAGCCTGTGCTGCAGAGCATTTCTAACTCTGGGCACCCAGGCCTTGGAAATACTGCTTCCAGAAATTCAGCCACAATCAACTAAGCTCCACATCCCTTCAGCTTAGTTGATTGCTGGAGAAAACTCCACCTTGTGTCTCCCTCTCCCCTCTCATCACACTTGACATGAACACACACACACATACAAAACCTACCTTATACCTTATTTAATACTTATATCTGATCATGTACCCTGAGCAGTGATCTGATTTCCATTCCATTCCTTAACATATGAAAGTGCCTGAGTCCTGGCCTGCCTCTTTTCTACACTGTTTCTTAGCCTTTGCTGTCCTGGCCCCCCAGCTCTGTAGCTTCCTATGTACTCAGCCTCTTGTATCTGTCCATCATGGTCAGCACCATCCTTCAGGGGCCAGTTCAAAATCCACCTCTTCCTTAGGCTTTCATTACATGTATCTCCTTCCTTGCTACCTCTAATTTCAGACTGCCTGGTATTAAAAGAAAGTTAATTGACCTTCAGTGCAGCTCCTCAGCTTTTATAGATTTCCACCCACATGCCCCCATCTCTAATTCCTCTGTGACAGCCCTGTGAAGTAGGCATGCAAGTACAGTTCCCCCTATCTTACAGTGTGATCAGATGGATGATGCAAAGAATATTTACAGCCCATTCCAACATGCTGTCTGCTTTGGGGGAGCCATTGAAACACAGGAGACTAGACCTTACTTATCTACCACCCCTTGGAGACTTAATTCTGGAGTCCTGGCTGTGGACCACTGCTAGAATCATCCTTTTATGCTCCTGTCACCCGTTAAGAGAATTCTGGCCTCATAATCTCGCATCCAAGACATAGATGGGTTTATCAGTGTGTCTGACTTGCAGGGACTGCATGTAAGAGAGACACAGTTATTGTGTTTAACCAAAGAGAAGGAGCTAATTTTTTTCTCACTTAAATCTGTATGGCCACCTCATAGCTAGCTGTAAGATGGTGTTCACTTCTAGCCTCACATTCATGTTCTAGGAAGAAAGGGAAAAAATTAAAAGCAGCAGCAGCAGCAAGATAGAAGGGATAGCACCTACATCAGAAAAGCAAAACTTTCCTGAAATACCCAACACACTTCCACTTACATTTCAGCGAGCAGAATATGTCACATGACTATCCTCAGCTGCAAGGGAGGCTGGGAAATGTCATTTGGTTGGTTGGGCATATTGCCAGCCCAAACTGTTTTGGGGTTCTGTTAATACAGAGAAAAAGGAAATGACATAAATGTGAGCTTGTGACTTAAGATGTGTCTTCCTCACTAGGGAATAGGCTCCATGAAGTCAGCGAGCATGGGTGTTTAAGTCCACAGTTGTATTCCCAGATTCAAGTGTAGTGCCTGGCACACAGAGGGTGCTCCATAAATGTGTGCTAATTGGTGAAATGACTGAAAGAAATGACTGCCGGAGTCATCATTTTTATTTTTATTTTTTTAAGTGTATGATTTTTTATTAAATATGTACGGTCAGGGTTTATATATATATATTTTTTTCAGTTAAAAGTATTTTTATTGAAAAAGCACAAATGCAAAGAAATGAACAGAGGAAAATTTATGCGTCGAACCTGGACTGGTCACTTATGATAATATAGATGCTACAATTCCATTCTCCCCAATCATTCCACCTTCACCCTCTCCCACAGAGTCCCAAAGACTGTTCTAAATGCCTATGTCTCTTTTGCAGTCTCTTATACAGGGTTCAGGTTACCATCTTTCTAAATTCCATATATATGCGTTAATATACAGTATTGATGTTCTTCTTTCTGGCTTACTTCACTCTGTATAATTGGCTCCAATTTCATCCACCTCATTAAAACTGATTCAAATGCATTCTTTTTGATGGCTGAAAAATACTCCATTGTGTATATGTACCAAAGCTTTCTTATCCATTCATCTGCAGATGGACATCTAGGTTTCTTCCATGTCCTGGCTATTATAAACAGTGCTGCAATGAACATTGGAGTACATGTGTCTCTTTCATCATTTTTAAAGCCTTTTAGGATCTCGATGGGCTTCCCTCATAGCTCAGTTGGTAAAGAATTGGCCTTCTATGCAGGAGACCCAGGTTTGATCCCCAGGTTGGGAAGATCCCCTGGAGAAGAAAATGGCAACCCACTCTAGTGTTCTTGCCTGGAAAATCCCATGGACAAAGGAGCCTGGAGGGCTACAGTCCATGGGGTCGCAAGAGCTACTTAGCTACTTAGACTCGGATCTAAATGGGCTCAAACGCCAGGCCCCAGATTGACTCCTGTCAACCCTTCCATACATATGCCATATTTGCAAGAGTTCAAAGGCCTCTTCCCCTCCAGGTTCTGCCAGAATCCCCCTGTGTTCTCTCTGTTATCTGGATAACCTTTAATGCCCATTCTTAGATCACAATAAATCAAATCTGCAGCAGCTCATTCGGGTTAACTGGAATATCGGCTCCATATTTTAGTTCGTAAGTTAATAGCCGATTATGAAGCATAAGATAAAGAGTACCCAACGTTGGTACATATCATCTGTAATTACAGAGACAGGATTGGGTGTGTCTGTGCATAACAATTGACTGCAATTCATGTTTTTAATGCAAGTATTTATTGCTAGATACATATCATTTTGAGGAAAGGGTGGTTTTATTCCTCTTAATAGAAAAGACACCTGCATAGATAAGAAATACCATCTTCATAAAATGCTGTGAATTTGATAAATGAATAGAAGCATAAAATTTAGCCAGAAGTGCTCTAGGATGAACAGGTTTTAAAATAGTTTTTGAAAAATTAATGACAAAGAAGAACAGGTCATCAAATCAGATGTAGAACTCCTCTTTAAAGGATTAAATTTTAGATGAACTGTTTTTAGGGAGGAAAGAAAACCAACTTCAGTTTAATTAACCAGAACCCCCAGGAACTGGTTGTGTGATCTCTGGAATCCCAGGCCAGAGGAGGTCAGGGGTGTGATGGCCTTTGGTTCCACAGTGGATTGCAGTTTCTCCAGGAACAGGGTCAGAGCTGGGAATCTTGTGCATTCTTCATAACACCTGGCAATGCTGTTAATTTGACCCATTAACAGCACTTCGTTACAGTCTGTTCAGGATTTCACTGATTCCTCAGACTCTTGATCCTTTGAGATAATGGAAGTGTAGCCTTATTAGCCTTAATTTAGGAACCTCAGTTTCCTATCTATACAATTAGAAAAAAAGCAGCCATCCTGTCTGCCTTTTCAGTGTGTAGGCTCACATAGAGGAAGGATGTGAAAACATGGTGTAGAAGGTAACACACTGTATCTGTGAGAGAGGGATTTTTAGGGTCAGTAATGATTTACGTGGGGAATATCTTAGTAGGACTGTTTGACTGGGCAATTATATTCCAAGCACTGAACATGGGGAATCAAGTAGATATCTGTGGCATGCAGGTTTACACTTGTTCAGGCTCAAATAAGGGCTTCGCTGGTGGCTCAGATGGTAAAGAATCTGCCTGCGATGCAGAAGACCTGGGTTCAATCCCTGGGTCAGGAAGATCCCCTGGAGAAGGAAATGCCAACCCACTCCAGTATTCTTGCCTGAGAAATCCCATGGACAGAGGAGCCTATAATCCATGGGGTCACAAAGAGTCATACACGACTGAATGACTTTCAGGCTCAAATAAGAAAGGACTGTTGTCCACTAACAGAGGCTATGTGATGATGCCCAGGAGTCTGGAAATCTGAGCTCTCATTCTGCATCTGACACTCTTGCTCTGTGACTTTGAATCTGTTGTTTCCATCCTGTAAACTTAAATCTGCTCCTCTGAGCAATGAAACTTCCTGATCTCTGAGGACTCTCTCCCAGCTCTAACTTTGTCATTCTGATGCTGCAGCATCCAGATTCCCAGTGTGGGGTGGGATTAGGAATGGTTCAGATGTACATGCACCCCAGATCCTCAGGCCTTTTTCAACTGTCCCTGCCCTGCCTAGGTCAGTACTTCTCCAGTGATTTTTCTCTAGCATTTCACCGCTACTCCTCTGACCAAGAACCTTCCAGAGCTGAAATGCCACCTCTGTCTCAAGCTGTGTGGGAAGGTTACTGCCCACCAACAGCATGACTGAGGGGTGTTAAGGTGACATTCAGGACTTTGTCAAAGCAGTTCCAAGAGTGTGCAAACAGGTGCTGGCTTGTTAGAAATAATTTCCGCATCTCACCACTCAGACCACATTAGTCATTCAAGTGCTGAGGAATAATATAAATTCCTGTCATCCTGGTTTATGTGACCACTAAGATTTATTCCAAGTGACAGGTCATTAAGGTTTCTTCTCTTTATATTTTTTCTCAGATTCACTGAAAACTCATATTTCTGCTCCATGTTATAGACTGCTGACAGCTCTGTTTTTGGTCAGGGAGTCAGCAATAAATCTGACTTTAATAAACTGACAAAAGATAGCTATCCCAGAGACAGTCTGAGCCCCTGTTCTACATCTCCTTTTATAAAGTCCATTTGTATTGAGACCTCTTCCACATAAAAGCCATATTTGCCATCTGAATATTCACCTCTCCCAATAGATGTTTTGCTGTCCTAAAGCTGACCACATAATCACAGATTGTTAGAGTCGGAGAGGGGGGCTTCCCTGGTGGCTGAGATGGTAAACAATCCACCGTCAATGCAGGAGACCCAGGTTCTACCTCTGGGTTGAGAAAAGCCCCTGGAGAAGGGAATGGCTACCCACTCCAAAATTCTTGCCTAGAGAATCCCATGGACAGAGGAGCCTGGTGGGCTGCAGTCCATGGGGTCATAAAGAGTTGGACGTGACTGAACATTGAACACACACACACAGAGTCAGAGGCCTAATAACAGTTGATGTGGGTAGGGAAAGATCTGAACCTCTGCTGGGGGCATCTTAATGTCTTCACTTTTTGCTAGAAAAATTGAGTTAGCAGCAAACAGATGTCTACCCTCAGGGGCCTGACCTCCCTTTCTGGTGTTTTTTGAGCCAGGCCATACTGTGCCCCCCAGAATCCGTCCTGCTTGCTCTAGGTGCAGGGTTTAGTGAAAGCATTCTCTGAAGTTTTCTAGAAAGCCTTAACCTGCTGCTGACTGCGTGGCCACAGGGAGGTCTAAAAGCTTTCTGGCTGGTACTGGAGTCCTCACCACTTTGTTTTTGTCCAGTCCCTATCCAGTTGTGAGTGCCCAGAAGGCACTTCTTCCATAAAGCAGGCATTTGGAATGATTGAGTGGATTTCAGATTAATCCGTGGGGGCTGATGTTCTGGCCAAACTCTAGAGAGCATCCCTCTGGTGGGGCTGGGAAGGATCTGACCTCAAATCCTAGCATCCCCTCCAGAAGCAGCTGCCCTGTCCTGGAGATGAAAGTCCAACCCCTCTCTTACTGAAGCTTTCAATATACCGTAGAACCTGGACAACTCCACTCCCAAAATTGTGGAGCAGAAAAACAACTTTTAGAAGATTAGCATGCAAACAAACACTCATGTTCTCTATAAACTTCTGTCTTCAAACTCTCTTATAAACTGCTGCTTCTGAGCCCTCTACAAACTCCTGTCTGGATTTGTAAATAATAACCCTGTAAAGGATTCTCAAGTAAACTCTGGAGGCAGAAATGTATAGCCATTCCCGAGGGACTATATCTACCTAGTTGAGCAAACCTTATAAAAGTTATACTGTGTGCTCTGTCACCCTTTTTATTGTTTTATAACCTCAGCCATAAAACTAGGAGCAATCCTTATTTACCAGCTCTTTCCCTGCACGTTTCTTCAGTCTCCAAACAAAATTCGATGTAAACAGTGGGAAAATTAACTGTATTGAACAAAATTAGAAAGTTCTAAAAATAGAGCTGTTTTTAAAAACAGAATGGGCTGCCCTGAGCAACAGTGAGTCTCCCAGGACGGGAGGCATGCAGGCAGAGACTGAAAGAGTATACACCAAATGATCTGAGAAGGGATTCTTGAAATCAGGTAGGGAATTGGGTTAGACGACCTTCCAGTCCCTCCAAATCAGAAATTCTGGAAGTCAAAGATGTCCACTCACTCAGAGCTCTTCTGAAGGCCTGGTTTGTGCCAGACTGTGTCCTGGGGAGAGATGAAGGAAACCCAGCCCCTGGAATGCTGGTTGAGATCCCTGATTGATAAGAAGACAGACAAACCAGCACCTAACTCAAGTGCAAGGCACAATGATGCAGGTATTACAGGGAGGTGACCAAAAGCCAGCAGAGGTGGCTGAGAAGATTCACCTGGGACTGAAGAAAGTTCCCCATGCCCTGTATCCTTGGGCTGAAGGATTCTGGCTCTGGGGAAACTGTCCACGTATTTTGTGTATTTTATTAAGTACTTATTCAGTGCTGGGCACTTAGCAGGGTGTCAGTTAATCTGTATAACAGTCCAATGAAGCAGGCACTATTGTTTTCTCCCATTTTAGGTATGAGGATATGAAGGGTCAGTTCAGTTCAGTTCAGTCGCTCAGTCGTGTCCGACTCTTTGCAACCCCATGAATCACAGCATGCCAGGCCTCCCTGTCCATCACCAACTCCCGGAGTTCACTCAAACTCATGTCCATCGAGTCGGTGATGCCATCCAGCCATCTCATTCCCTGCCGTCCCCTTCTCCTCCTGCCCCCAATCCCTCCCGGCATCAGAGTCTTTTCCAGTGAGTCAACTCGTCGCATGAGGTGGCCAAAGTATTGGAGCTTCAGCTTTAGCATCAGTCCTTCCCATGAACACCCAGGATTGATCTCCTCCAAAATGGACTGGTTGGATCTCCTTGCAGTCCAAGGGACTCTCAAGAGTCTTCTCCAGCACCACAGTTCAAAAGCATCAATTCTTCGGTGATCAGCTTTCATCACAGTCCAACTCTCACATCCATACATGACCACGGGAAAAACCATAGCCTTGACTAGACGGACCTTGGTTGGAAAAGTAATGTCTCTGCTTTTTAATATGCTATCTAGGTTGGTCATAACTTTCCTTCCAAGGAGTAAGCGTCTTTTAATTTCCTGGCTGCAATCAGCATCTGCAGTGATTTTGGAGCCCAAAAAAATAAAGTCTGACACTGTTTCCACTGTTTCCCCATCTATTTCCCATGAAGTGATGGGACCAGATGCCATGATCTTCATTTTCTGAATGTTGAGCTTCAAGCCAACCTTTTCACTCTCCTCTTTCACTTTCATCAAGAGGCTTTTTAGTTCCTCTTCACTTTCTGCCATATGTGCCCAAGGCCACACACCCTAGGGAGAGGCCAGGCCCCAACATGAAGCCAGGTGTCTGCTTCCACATGTTGCTTTTAATGCTCTTCTGTTTCCTGGGCTAGTTCCTGTCACTCTTCAGGCTTCAGGGTCCCTGTAAAAGCAATGAAGGTTTTAGACTAAGCCCTATGTCATGCCCAGTATCCTGGAAACACCAGGAATGACCTGTACTCCCCTTCCAGGATGGGGCTGAGAGGGAAGGAGGCCTTCCTGGGCCAGGTCAGTGCTACCCCAGTCTCTGAGATAAGGGCTTCTGGGCCTTGAGCTCCACTATACCTCGGAGAGGCTCCTCACACATGGCTTCTAGCCCATGAATCCGGAACAGAGAAGGAAAGTCTTGCTCCGTGAGATACAAATACCACCAGGAATTGTCCATAAATTCCTCTGACTTCCAACTGGAATCCAGTCTGGTTTCCCAGAGCCAGGTCATAGCAGGAGAGAGAGCTTCACAACCCTTGGTGGGGAGGACCAAGCAGGGAGTCCCCGGTGCCCATGGGGAAGAGGCTTCCACTAATATGTGGGCAGGCACAGGGCCAGGCGAGGAACTGCAGGTGAGCTGCAAGGCCACTGGGCAGCCCGTGGCCCTGGGTGAGTGCCTAGCTACAGCCTCATTAATAGAGCTTTATAATGTCCATTTACCCGAACTGGAACTATGTTTCCTAGAATTCCCTCCTCTGTAGATCCAGGTTAGCTCTGGTCACAGGAACCTTTTTCATGAGATCTGGAAGGTAGCAGGGAAGCAGCTACCACACTCTTTCTTATGCTCAGAAGGGCAGGGCACAAGACCTCACCCACCTTATTGCTTTTCCGCTGGCTCACTGGGGTGGCATGGGACAGCACCCAGACCCTCCACCCCTGTTAGTCCTGCCCATTTTACTCCCTGATTCTATGGGCCAGCTGAGGGTTGTGCTCCACAAGAAAAAGCAAAACTTTTCCCGTAAGCCATTCCTGCCTTCAAAATTGGAGTCTCAAAGGAAGTGAGACAGCAAGTAGACTCCAGCCCATCGCTCAGATTCTAACCCATTCCTGCAGGTTCCAATTTCTCCTTGATCCCCTACCTCCTTCCCATCATTCCTTCCCAACTGCCTGCTCTGCTGACTTGAGGCTCCAGTCCCAGACGCAGAAGTTAACAGCCTCACTTAGCCAGACCAGTTCCCATGTTTATGTAGGGTCAAATCCCTATAATTAACCCTGTATTGCATACGCTGTGCTAGTGGCTCTGCTTCTCTGATTGAACCCCGAATGATATGCACAGGGACAAATAAAACAACACTGGGCCTTGGAGGGACTGAAGAGGGGATGAACTTGATGCCAGGATCAGAGCAGAAGTCAGGTTCTCAGAAGCTGGACACAATTAAGCCCCTGAACTCCTGAACATGGACTCACTGGCTGCCTCGTTGAAATATTGATCTCAAGGCCTGAAGAAAACTGAGTCCATCAAGAACAAGTGACTTCAGTTGTTAGGACGGCTGGGACAAGTTGGGGTCACAGCAGGTCCTTGTATGGCTTAGATCTCGCCCTGTAAGTGCTATGGATACACATGCAGGCATTCATGCATAAATATACAGCACGTGTGGTCTTCCTCGTCCAAGCAGTATTTTCAGAGCTTTCTTTTACTCCTCCCTTTTTCCTTTCAGTCAATGCTGGAAACTTTAATGACTTTTTAAAACCCTAAAATATGGTCTATACTGAGACGGAGAATCTATGGAGGTTAAGAGACTGGAGAAGAGGCTCTGACTCCCTTTCTGGAGAAAAACAGCAGCAGGGCAGTGAGGCGGGAGGAGACTAGAGGGGGCATCTGAGACCACCACTCACAGGTAGAGGACAGCTTGTGACCTGGAGGGCCCCACGTGTGGGGTCCTGGGAGGGCCAGCCGATCCTCATGGCCTTAGAGGAACTGCAGGGGAGCAGGAAGCAGGGTGCTTTTGTCCCTGAGGCAGAGAGGTGGTCCTAGAGAGAGGTTTGCTCAGAAGCTCCCTCCCTCTGCTCAGGAGCAGAGCATAACCCTGCAGTTTTGTTCCCTATCACTTAATGAGACAGAACCGCCTAGGCCTTGCCAGCAGGAGAGAGATTCCAGCAATTTTACCCAATGATTGATCCAACGAAATCATAAGCAGGCTAAAGAAAAAATAACTATTTTAACCAGCACTCAGTAACCAGAAAAAATGTAGGCAAAGCAGAGCACGAAGAGTAGGGGCCCCACTGGAGCAGGACACTAACAGAATCGAGTGTGAAAATTTAAAAAGTGTAAGAATTCAGTGAAAAAGTGAAAGTGTTAGTCACTCAGTCGTGTCCAACTCTGCAACCCCATGGATTATAACTTGCCAGGCTCCTCTGTCCATGGATTTCTCTAGACAAGAATAATGGAGTGGGAAGCCATTCCCTTTTCCAGGGGATCCTCCCAACCCAGGGATCGAACCTGGGTCTCCTTCATTGCAGGCAGATTCTTTACTGTCTGAATCACCAGGGAAGCCCTGTAAGAACTCTTAAGGAGATTCAATTAGAGAATAAAAAACACTTTCTGGGTCTAAAAATATAGCTTTCTCATCAAAACTTTTCATACATAAACTGAAAGAAAAGATAGTTGGTTCTAAAAACAGATTTAGTATCCTGTACAAGAAATATCTCACAACAGAGCAACAAATTCAGAAAGATAAAAACCATGAAGGAAAATACATGACACTTGGACGACAGATAACTGGCAAGTGATGCAAGTTCTAGAAGGAGAGAAAGGAATAAATGAAATCATCATAAAAACTAAATAAAGAACGAAGAGTGTTCTTATCTAAAGAAAGATAAACGTCAAAATTAAAAGGAATTTTCAAGTCTTAGACACAATTTTTCCAGTTTTACTAAAGTATAATTAACAAATAAACATTTTTGGGGAGGGAGGTG
Organism: Moschus berezovskii; assembly: GCF_049115385.1. Lineage (NCBI taxonomy): Eukaryota > Metazoa > Chordata > Mammalia > Artiodactyla > Moschidae > Moschus > Moschus berezovskii. The sequence continues at coordinate 71,679,198 of NC_142466.1, read as the reverse complement.
GGAGGGGGCTTCAGGATGGGGGACACATGTACACCCATGGCTGATTCATATCAATGTATGGCAAAAACCACTACAATACTGTAAAGTAATTAGCCTCCAATTAAAATAATTAAAAAACAAACATTATATATATATGTATATATATATATGGTATACAGTGTGATGTTTTGATTTATGTATACCTTGTGAAATGGCTACCACAATAACTTAATGTATCTATCACCTCACACAGTTACAATTTTTTTGTAATGAGAATACTTAAGATCTATACGCTTAGCATATTTCAAAAATCCTATATTATTGTATTACTATCTATAGTTCCCATGCTGTATAGTACATCTCTAGAATGTATTCACCCTCATAACTGAAATTGTGTACCCTGTGACCAACATCTTCCCATTTCCCCCACCCTCAGCCTCCAGACACAATTGACTAAAGAAAGAAATAGGCTTTGACATAGCTTGGTTTAAAAAAATCTGAGTTTCAGTTTCTCCACTGTATAATTACTATCTTTTCCCTTGCAACTGACAAAAAGGAGAAATTGGATTAAAAAGGAAGGAGAACTAAACCCAGACTAGAATCAGACTTTTCAATCACAAATAACTAGTGAGAAGAATAACACCTACGTGGTAAATAAAGGTGTTTATAGCTATGCATCCCAGGGACGGGGGAGCCTGGTGGGCTTCCGTCTATGGGGTCACACAGAGTCGGACACGACTGACGTGACTTAGCAGCAGCAGCAGCAGCAGCATAGCTATGCAAGCATTCTCAGGGTGTCACCTAATTGAGGAACATATTTAAGAAACTGCTAATCAAATGGCAGCTCCAGCAGAAAGATAACAAACAGAGGGAAAACGGTGGTGAGCCACACTGGTAACCTTGCTTCATGGCTTGTGTCCATTTTGCTAGGTTGTTAAATATTTTTAATACAACCTATATATATGTGTATATCTGTGCTTCCCATATGAATATATATGATGGCACTAGTGGTAAAGAACCTACCTGCCAATGCAAGAGACTTAAGAGAGATGCAGTTTCAATCCCTGGGTCAGGAAGATCCCCTGGAGGAGGGCATGGCAACCCACTCCAGTACTCTTGCCTAGAGAATCCAGGACAGAGGAATCTGGAGGGCTACAGTCCATAGGGTCACAAAGAGTCGGACATAACTGAAGTGACTTAGTATATACACATGCATGCATGCATATATAAATAGCATGAGTGGTGTCTTTTATCAAAAGTTTTAAGTGAAGAATTTTAGAACAGATAAAGTTAAACCTAATAATATCCTTTACTGAATGTTTAAAATTACTTGAGCAAAACCTAGAAATGAAAAATAAAGAGAAAATTGAGAGTAAAAAAACAAAACCTTTCTAAATATTTCCTTTCATTTTGCTTTCAGGAGAGAGGCTTACGTAAATAAAGCAATTTGGTGGAAGCAACAAAAAAGACCTAGCAAATATGACTACAACCTACCACATACATCAGCAATTAAAATTAAACCATAGGCAGAAAACTCATACTTCCACAAATAGAAACAACACGCTATTTTCTCAAACACCTAAGTATTTCTAGAAATCAATCATGTAGTTGACCAAGAAGAAAATCTTAATAAAATTCTAAAAGGAGAAATTTTATAAGCCATACTCTCTGACTATACATTAATATAAAGATAAAGATACTATCTTAACTACTTGGACATTATAAAATGTCCTTCTAAATAATGACTGCATCAAAGAAAGTATGAATTATCTAGAAAGTAATAAAAATTACAATGTTTGCATGTGTGCATACTCAGTCATGTCTGACTCTTTCCTCTGTACGTGGGATTCTCTAGGCAAGAATACTGGGGTGGGTTGCCATGCCCTCCCCCAGGGGATCTTCCTGATCCAGGAATTGAACCCCTGTCTCCTGTGTTGAGAGAAGGCAATGGCAAGCCACTCCAGTACTCTTGCCTAGAAAATCCCGTAGATGGAGGAGCCTGGTAGGCTGCAGTCCATGGGGTCACTCAGTCAGACACGACTGAGTGACCTCACTTTCACTTTTCACTTTCACGCATTGGAAAAGGAAATGGCAACCCACTCTAGTGTTCTTGCCTGGAGAATCCCAGGGATGGGGGAGCCTGCTGGGCTGCCGTCTATGGGGTTGCACAGAGTCGGACACAACTGAAGCGACTTAGCAGCAGCTGCAGCAGCTCCTGTGTTGACAGGTGGATTCTTTACCACTGAACCACTGGGAAGTCCCAAAATTACAATAGTTCACATCAAAACCTTTAAGATTCAATGTAAGCTATATCCTGATAGAAATATATAGCCTTAAGTGCTTTTACTTTAAAAGACTTTTCTGAAATAATTTTAAACTTACCAAAGTGTTTCACAAAGAGAAGAACATCCATTAACCCTTTATCCAGATTCATCTATTGTTAATATTTTGCTTTATCATTCTCTCTCTCACACACACACACACATACACACACACAATGTTTTTTCTGACACTCTTGACAGTAAGTTGCATACATTAGAGATATTTGCCCTAAATGATGCTTAACCTCAAAAAGTCCAGAAAATGTAAAACAAAGCAATAATACTATGTCATTTTTCACTGATAAAACTAGAAAACATTTTAAATTAAAATGCCAGCTTCTGGTGATTTTGTTTCTTAATTTGCTAATAACTACTTTTAACTCCATTATTTATTTCCTGCTATTATCTTTTGTTTACTGTTTTCCATATCATTTTCAGTTCAGTTCAGTCGCTCAGTCATGTCCGACTCTCCGCGACCCCATGAATCACAGCATGCCAGGCCTCCCTGAAGGTATAAAATTGTAGTTTTCTCCACATCCGAGAATACTTACTTATATATATATATATATATATTTAGAATATTTTATTATTGTTTCAAATAGAAATAGCACTGGAAGGAAAATCTTTAGATAGTTATTAATATTTCAGAGGAAGTATGTACAGTATACTTTCTGAGATCTATCATACAACTTAATATTCCTGTTCCTTTAGGCGTGAACATCTTGACTGAGTTTAACTGTTGGGTCACAATATTTTTCTTTCAAGTTCTTGATGTATTACTTCATTGTCATCTAGGAAATTGTTTCCCAAGCATTTCTGAAGAAACGTTAGTTTTATGTAATATTTCTGAGCAAAAGAGTCCGACAGTCAGAATATTTGGAACGTGCTTTATGTATGGTACCAAAAACTCTAGTATTTGAATATTTGGGATGACTGAAAAAAAAAAATTCTGAAACCCACTGACCTGAGACTTCTATCATGGAAATTCTCACCTTGTGAAGTGCATCACACTTCCATTACTAGCCTCTTTTCATCTGTCACTGTGTCATTGTCAGACTGTAATTAGATGGAGGGGAAGGAGATTCCAGAGAAACTCGGAGGTCCGCCCCCGGATGAGAGGTTCTACACTGAGGAATGGTGCATACCTCGGAAAGCACTGCAGTGTCTTTAGAAGAAACAACATTATAAATGCCTGGAGTATATCACAGTAAATGATAATTTGGTTTATATACCTCAATTTTCAATACAGTGTGTTCAAATTTCCAAATTTATCTCAAGTAAATATTCCAAATTCTACTAAAATTTTAATCACTTTTTTAATTGACATGGTTTTTACTCTGGTATTTCAAAAATAGGGCAAGTGATAGTTAATGATGAACCTCACATAGACAAGAGAACTTTGTTATTCACATTTAATTTTTTGCAACGCAGAGCAAATAACTTGATGCTTCTACTCAATTTTGTTAATAAAAAAGTACTATCTTGATAGCAAGATTAAGATCCTTTCATAGACTTGTTTATCAATAAAGTCAATATATATCCTAAAAACAGATGAAAAGTTTAAAGATTTTTTTAAGGGGGGTGTTTTGTTTTTTGTTTTTAATTTAAAAAGAGAAAGTCTAATCTCAGATCCAGCATTGCTGGACACACAATAAAATTTTTTCCCAAATCAGTTCATTAACTTCAAGTAATTTTTACACAGATTGGAAGACATCATCAACTTCATTGATGGTCTTCAAAGCTTTAATTTTAAAAGCTGCACTTCTTATTCAAATTTATTTTCAACCATATATCATGCATAGGGAGATATACTCAATACCTGTTCTCTGAGGATTCATCACAACTAAAAACAAAATAAGTTATGATTGGCTCTTTTGCGAAACTTGAAGTTTGATATATTTAACAATACATTCATTTGACTTGACACTAGAACAGAATAGAAAAAAAGATCCTAGCATTTGTTTTATTTTTTTTACTGAAGGACAATTGCTTTACAGAATTTTTATGTTTTCTGTCAAACCTCAACATGAATCAGCCATCAGTTCAGTTCAGTTCAGTCGCTCAGTTGTGTCAATATGCCAGCAAATTTGGAAAACTCAGCAGTGGCCACAGGGTTGGAAAAGGTCAGTCTTCATCCCAATCCCAAAGAAAGGCAATGCCAAAGTATGCTCAAACTACCGCCCAATTGCCCTCATCTCACACACTAGTAAAATCATGCTCAAAATTCTCCAAGCCAGGCTTCAGCAATACGTGAACCGTGAACTTCCAGATGTTCAAGCTGGTTTTAGAAAAGGCAGAGGAACCAGAGATCAAATTGCCAACATCCTCTGGATCATGGAAAAAGCAAGAATATTCCAGAAAAACATCTATTTCTGCTTCATTGACTATGTCAAAACCTTTGACTGTGTGGATCACAGTAAACTATGGAAAATTCTGAAAGAGATGGGAATACCAGACCACCTGACCAGCCTCTTGAGAAACCTGTATGCAGGTCAGGAAGCAACAGTTAGAACTGGACATGGAACAACAGACTGGTTCCAAATAGGAAAAGGAGTACGTCAAGGTTGTATATTGTCACCCTGCTTATTTAACTTACATGCAGAGTACATCATGAGGAACGCTGGGCTGGAAGAAGCACAAGCTGGAATCAAGATTGCCGGGAGAAATATCAATCACCTCAGATATGCAGATGACACCACCCTTATGGCACAAAGTGAAGAGGAACTCAAAAGCCTCTTGATGAAAGTGAAAGAGGAGAGTGAAAAGGTTGGCTTGAAGCTCAATATTCAGAAAACGAAGATCATGGCATCTGGTCCCATCACTTCATGGGAAATAGATGGGGAAACAGTGGAAACAGTGTCAGACTTTATTTTTTTGGGCTCCAAAATCACTGCGGATGCTGATTGCAGCCATGAAATTAAAAGACGCTTACTCCTTAGAAGGAAAGTTATGATCAACCTAGATAGCATATTAAAAAGCAGAGACATAAAAAATAAATTAATTACAAAAAAAAATAAAATAAAATAAAAAGCAGAGACATTACTTTTCCAACCAAGGTCCATCTAGTCAAGGCTATGGTTTTTCCCGTGGTCATGTATGGATGTGAGAGTTGGACTGTGAAGAAAGCTGATCGCTGAAGAATTAATGCGTTTGAACTGTGGTGCTGGAGAAGACTCTTGAGAGTCGCTTGGACTGTGAGGAGATCCAACCAGTCCATTCTAGAGGAGATCAATCCTGGGTGTTCATGGGAAGGACTGATGCTAAAGCTGAAACTGCAATACTTTGGCCACCTCATGTGACGAGTTGACTCCCTGGAAAAGACTCTGATGCTGGGAGGGATTGGGGGCAGGAGGAGAAGGGGACGACAGAGAGTGAGATGGCTGGATGGCATCACCGACTCAATGGATGTGAGTTTGAGTGAACTCCGGGAGTTGGTGATGGACAGGGAGGCCTGGCATGCTGTGGTTCATGGGGTCGCAAAGAGTCGGACACAACTGAGTGACTGAACTGAACTGAACTGAATATTTACACTAGAATATGTCATAGAGCTGACCCTTATGAATAAATTTTCCCAGGTACCTAGTGGACCCTTTCAATATGTACCATCTTCTTTCACTTCCAGAAAGTCTTCTTGAATTATCCTCTTTAGTGACCCAGTTATATATATTGTTTTTTCTTTGCCTTCCTGACTATCATCAACTACTTTCTCTCTAACCTTTTTGTTTCTTTATCTTGTTTTCATTCTCTTAGTCCTTTCTTCAACCTCCCTGATTAAAATTTCAAAAATTTTAGTCTATTCTTTCTTGGATGCCTTGTCAAAGAGCACTTAATCTTGATTTCTGATGTGTCTATCCTTTGTTTACTTTTCATTCTTGTTGAAAACCAGTTCTGTTTAATTCCTAATTCAAGGGTGCCCTTTTTATGCATTGCAGAATATCTTCAAAAGGTGGCCTTTATTTTTTGTGACTGGAGAAGGAATTGAGTGTCCTTCCTTTTTTTTTTTTTTTTTATTCTGTCTTATTTGCAAGACTGTAGAATGTTCCCTTTACTTATTTTTCTCCATCACCACCAAATCTCTGAAAACCATCTCTCCCAACCGTTTCAAATTCTCTTCTCTCAGAAACAGCACTTTTTAAGAACTGCTGCCTCACTAGCATACATCTTTATATTCCTTCCTTATAGCAGGTGCTCTGATATAGCAGAACTCTTTTTCAGAATTTTTCTCACTCAGAATAGCCTCTCTTTCTGGTGGTGATTGTAGATCAAGCCTGGGCCTGCCACTGTCTACCCTCTTCACCCTTCCATGTAGGATTTCCCCTACTACCCCTGGACTTCTTGAATGCTAGTGGGCAAAGCATGAAAAATAGTTTGTGGCATTTGGAGTTTTTATCTACTTGTGGGTAAATCTGAAGTTTGTGTGTTCTCTTTTTTCTGGTTATGCTGAAGGCATGTTTTTTGTGTGGTATTATTCCTCCTTCTATTGTTCTCTTTTGTTGTAGCCATCATTTTAGCTACTCCTAGGGCTAATTGAGAAAGATTTCTTATTGTGTCTTTTGAATAACCCAATCAACCATAAAGATTTCACTGAGCTTTTCTTCTTGTGGTTTTCACTGAGAATATGTTAACTGTTTTTTGTTTTCCAGACATAAAATTATGAGATAATATTGAATATGTTCTCAAACTACATGCCCCTCAACCCATAGATTCAAATAGTGCTATCTCCCAGGAGATACGCCTCACTCTCCCCACTCCTTGTTTTCTGAAAATCACTATTCCAACTACTATGACTCAGTGATAAAGAATCCACCTGCCAATGCAAGAGATGTGGGCTCCATCCCTGGGTCGGGAAGATCCCATGGAGGAGGAAATGGCAACTCGCTCCAGTATTCTTGTCTGAAGACTCCCACGGACAGAGGAGCCTGGTGGGCTACAGTCCATGGGGTTGCAAAAGACACAACTTAGTAACTAAACAACAACAATACCAGCTATTGCTTAAATCTATATAATGCAGATTCTGTAGGTGATATGTTACAGGGACCCTGGAGTAACCAACAGTGAAACTCCTCAGAATGACATGTCCTAGAACCAAAGGATTTTGTAAACCTTCCTGACTCTGGACAGGAAAAACAATTACACTCTATGAATGTAGGGAAAAGGAGTGCATCAGTTCAAATTCATACCCAGCACCTGAGGATATTAGCATAAGGACATGACTGTTAACATATTGTTGTGAAAGAAAGAAAGCAGAGGTAAAACTTTTTACATTGAAAGTGGTAAAAAAAAATAATGAATATTTCACCTTGGATATATGTATGGAATAAGTAAAAAAAAAATGCCATATGTGTCTTTCATTCTTATATACTGCAACCTTACACCAAGGGTTTCCCTGGTGGCTCAGCTGGTAAAGAATCCACCTGCACTGTGGGAGACCTGGGTTCGATCCCTGGTTTGGGAAGATCCCCTGGAGAAGGGAATGACTACCCATTCCAGTATTCTGGCCTGGAGAATTCCATAAACTGTATAGTCCATGGAGTCACAAAAGTTGGACACGACTGAGCGACTTTCATTTTCACACACATTGATAACTGGTAGAAGGCCACTTTAGACTTGGCAACAAATAGACTTATGAGTAGTTTTGCAAAATTCAAACTCTTTGTTGATTGAGGAGCTTCTGAATCCACTTCATTTTGTGAGAATATTCTGCATTTTTCAACCATCTACAGCTTTTCTGAAGAAAGCTGTATCATGAAAGTTTTTTTTCCCAAACACTATAGAAGAGATCAAAAGGATTTTGAGAACGCTGAACTACAGGTTAAACCTACAGATTATCAGGCAAAGTCCTATTATACAGCTGTTTCAGATACACTTTATTTGGCTTGTACTTGTTCTCTTTATCTACCACAGAACCAAATATTATGAATCATACCTTTGACTCCTCTTCAACCAGGCCTAACATCTAGCTATTGGAATTGATAGCTAAATTAAAAATCTCGACTGATGAACACTGAGGTTTTGTTGGTGCTGATGGTGGTGGTGGTGATTTTAGTTTATTTTTGCCTCTGAAATTAAAGATCGTGGTTATGTTCCTAACTTAAGACCCTCAGATATGAGGATAGAAGAATAAGGTGTCCACTTCTCGCCACACTGTTACTCTGTCACCAGTCTCTTTGTTTGTGTTTTAAATAAATAGCTCTTGTCTTTTGACACCCTAGCCCAGAGCAGCACTGAAGCATCCTTCCTACATGACAGGTGTAATTTATCATCTGACAGGATCTGTGCAAATTATTAGTCACCAGCGCTAAATGAGACAGAGTGGACTGATGAGGGGCAGCAGGGAATAACGAGAAGATAAAGCACTGGAAGGCAAGAGGCAGGGTCATAGCCCTGTCTCTACCTCTGGCTCATTGTTTAACCTGAGGCAAGTCCCTACCCTGCTCTTGAGCCTCAGATTTCCCATTGATCAGGATGCTGTCTGGAGAGACTAGTGGCTCAGAAGAACTCAAAGTGAAAGTGTTACTTGCTCAGTCGTGCCCAAATCTTGGAGACCCCATGGACTGTAGCCCACCAGGCTCCTCTGTCCAAGGAAGTCTCCAGGCAAGAATACTGGAGTGGGTAGCCTTTACCTTCTCCAGGGGATCTTCTCCACCCAGGGATCAAACCTCGGTCTCCCACATTGCAGGCAGATTCTTTACCATCTGATCCTTCTGGGAAGCCCCCAGAAGAACTCAGCCCTCTTCTGAAAGAGACTTTGATTAGAAACTGGCTTCATGGCCTCCGAGAGCTTTGTAGGTCTTGTGGAGTAGTACCTGAACAAGCAGGAAAAAGGAGTGGTCCAAGAGAAGGGAAGCCTGAGCCCTCACCCCCCCAGCTAAGACAGATGAGAGGGGATGAAGGAACACTCACTGTCACCTAGTTACCTAGCCTCTGCCATATCATTCACACCCAGGGTCCAATCAGTCTCTGCTTGGATACCACCGCCAATAATGAGTTCATTTCCTGTCAAAGTAGCCCCTTTCATTTTGCATTTTTAATGCAGTAGAAATGGAGAAAAGTGGGTGCTTTCAAGAGATATTCACAGAATAAAAGTTACAGGAGGGAGGTGTTAGGAATGAAGCCTAGTTCTCTGACTTGTAAACACTGCAGATGCTGACTGCAGCCATGAAATTAAAAGACGCTTACTCCTTAGAAGGAAAGTTATGATCAACCTTGATAATATTTTAAAAAGCAGAGACATTACTTTGCCAAAAAAGGTCCGTCTAGTCAAGGCTATGGTTTTTCCAGTGGTCATGTATGGATGTGAGAGTTGGACTGTGAAGAAAGCTGATCGCCGAAGAATTGATGCTTTTGAACTGTGGTGTTGGAGAAGACTCTTGAGAGTCCCTTGTACCGCAAGGAGATCCAACCAGTCCATTCTAAGGGAGATCGATCCTGGGTGTTCATTGGAAGGACTGATGCTAAAGCTGAAACTGCAATACTTTGGCCACCTCGTGCAATGAGTTGACTCACTGGAAAAGACTCTGATGCTGGGAAGGGTTGGGGGCGGGAGGAGAAGGGGACGACTGAGAATGAGATGGCTGGATGGCATCACCGACTCTGTGGACATGATTTTGAATGAACTCCGGGAGTTGGTGATGGACAGGGAGGCCTGGCGTGCTGTGATTCATGGGGTCGTGGAGAGTCGGACACGACTGAGCGACTGAACTGAACTGAAAAGCACATGGTTGGGCATTGCATTCACGAGGGAACAGATTAAGGGCAGGCAGAAAAAGATCATGAGTGCAGCCTTAAACATGGGACTTGAGGAGCAACTGAGAGATCCAAGCAAAGGCAAGTGACCAGTTGGATATAAAGATCCAGAGCTCAAAGGAGACATCCAGACTGAAGACAAATAAATTAGAGTTGTTTTCCTAAAGAATGATAGAGGTAGTCATTGAGGAAGACAGTATATAATGAAAAGGAGAAAAGGGGCCTTAGATGAGAATTTGAGGAATACCAACCAAGACGGTGGTACTTTGGAAATCACTAGAGAGTTTCAAGAAAAACAAAGTTGTCAGTAGTGCCAAGAGCTACTAGGAAGTCAAGTAGAATAGAGATTAAAAATGGCCATTGAATGCAATGGTGATGCTTGATGACTCTACTAAGAACATTTAGGTAGACTAAATGGCAACCCACTCCAGTATCCTTGCCTGGAAAATCTCATGGACAAAGGTGCCTGGTGGGCTGCAGTCCATGGGGTCACAAAGAGTCGGGCACAACTGAGTGACTAACATAACATAACATAACATAATGGGGCCAGAAGTTAGGGTAGAGGACGTTGAAGATAAGTAGGTGATGAGGCCAGATTAAGGGTAGGTAGAAGAAGATCATGAGTCCAATCTCACCCATGGTCGTCCCCTTTTCAGTTTCTCTAATAATAGCACAGTGGCCTCTATTGGGGGGTTCGTCATCATGAGGCTGACAGAAGAAAGAATAGGATGCTATTTTTTATTTTCTAAAGGGTTCTCCTTAGGAAGAGGGGCCTGACCTCAAAGAACCTAGGATAGAACCTCCAAGAAGCAGATTTCAACTTCATATGAGATAGCAGACCTTAAAAGAAAGAGCTATCTAAACAGACCAAACAGAGTTCATGGTCTCAACCTCAGATGTTCTCTCCCCCTCCTTCTAATACAGAGGGTCCTCCTGCCTAGCCACTTACAATCCACTATTATTATGGAAAGAGACCTCCTGATATGGAACCTTTGGGGAGTTTCTTCTGGTTTGTCTTTTTTATGCTCATGGAGATAGTGGCCAATCCATTCTTTTCCTAAGAAGAAACCTTCAGAATTTGTTAACAGGGTCATAGAAAAGTGAAAGTCGCTCAGCTGTGTCCAACTCTTTGTGACCTCCTGAACGATACAGTCCATAGAATTCTCCAGGTCAGAATACTGGAGTGAGTAGCCTTTCCCTTCTCCAGGGGATCTTCCCAACCCAGGGATCGAACCCAGGTCTCCCACATTGCGGGCAGATTCTTTACCAGCTGAACTGCAAGTGAAGCCCAAGAATACTGGAGTGGGTAGCCTATTCCTTCTCCAGCAGATCTTCCCAACCCAGGAACTGAACCGGGGTCTCCTGCATTGCAGGCAGATTCTTTACCAACTGAGCTATCAGGGAAGCCCAATGGGGTCATGTCCTACTTTTTTTTTTTTAAAGAATTTTATTAAAAAAGCACAAATGCAAAGAAATGAACAGAGGAAAATTTATGCGTCGAACCTGGACTGGTCACTTATGATAATATACATGCTACAATTCCATTCTCTCCAATCATTCCACCTTCACCTACTTTAAATCGGCTTAAAAAGACAAAAGAGTCCCAAGTCCACCCAGCAGACTAAAGAGAGAAAGAATCCTTAGGCAAGTGCCCTCCCCTGACAGAGAAGGGTTAAAAGCAGAGGATGCTGGTAACTGAGGCTGCCTCTCAGCTCTGCCAGCAGTCATAGCTTAGCCTCCATCAGTAGGGGCCCTGCCCATCCAAGCAGAGGCACACAGCTTGATTGCAGGGGCCATGGTTTATGTAAATACATCAGACATCACCTATAGTCCTGCAACTTGCTTTTGTTTTTAATTTTATGGAAGTATAGTTGATTTTCAATGTTGTGTTAATTCCTGCTGTACAGCAAAGTGATTCAGCTACACATATATATATATATTCTTTTTCATATTCTTTCCCATTATGGACTTATCGCAGCATAATAAATATAGTCCCTGTGCTATACAGTAGGACCTTGTGGTTTATCCATCCTAAATATAATAGTTTGCATCTGCTAATCCCAAACTCCCAGTCCTTCCTTCCCTCCCCCTCCTCCCCCTTGGCAACCACAAATCTGTTCTCTATGTCTGTGAGTTTGTTTCTGTTTTGTAGATGTTTCATGCAACTTGCTTTTCTAAAGTAATGGTTGTGGATATTATTCATTTTTTATCATGAACATCTTTCTATTAATATATCTGTACATGTAGGCCTATCTCATTCATTTTGCAGGCTGAGTAGTATTCTGTTAAGTGCGTACACAGAATTTATTTATATGATCTGCTTTTATTGGACATCTATTTCCAAGTACTTCCAAAACTACAGTGATAATTCTATGCATACATACTTTTGTGTGCACTTCTGTTAGCATTCTCTAGAATATGTGAATATCTTTTCCTTTGCTTTATACTGTAATAAGGAATTAGAACCTGTTTCTGCATACATCTTTGGGCACAGTATAGTATTTCTAAGAATATATTCTTTGAAGCAATTGCTGGGTCATAGAGGATGAATATTTTTAAAATTTACCACCAAATTGCCCTCCTAAGATCTCACCAATTATATACTCTCACCAGTGAGAGTATGAAAGTGTCTGTATCCCTCATATATACTTCAACTCTGGTTGTTTTAAATTTCTTAATTTTTGCTAGTTTTTCAGGTAGAAAGGTGATTTAAAAAAAAGATCATTGCATTTCCCTGATCATTAGTGAAGTTGAACATTTTTTAATATCTTTGTTGATATTTTTACTTCACCGTCAGTGATTCACCTGTTCAGAGACTTTGCTGGTTTTTCTTTGTCTTTTGGAACATTGATTTACAGGAACTCTTTAAACAATTGATGCTTTCTTAGTACTGTATCTGTTTTATATGTTATAAAAAATTTTGCCTAGTCTGTCACTTATCTTTTAATTTTGTTTACCTTTGCCCATTTTTGGGATGACTTATTTAGATTTTCCCATTGATTCGTCAAGACTTTTTCTATCTTAAAGATAACTATCTTTATCGTAAATCTCAAAAATATGTTTGTTTTCTTTTTTGTTTTAGATTTTCTTGAGTGCAGGAGATGTTTTATTTTTGTTTTCGCACATATACCTTTTTATATCATAAGTCTCTAGAAAGGTTTTCCACACCCTGAAATGAGATATTCACCGATATCTTCATTAGGTTTTCCTAGATGTGATTCTTTAATCCATCTGGAATTGATTTTGTTGTGTGGTATGCCATAGGAAGGGGCTTCCCTGGTGGCTCAGCTGGTAAAGAATCCACCTGCAATGCAGGAGACCCCAGTTCAATTCCTGGGTCAGGAAGTTCCCCAGGAGAAGGGATAGGCTACTCACTCAGTATTCTTGGGCTTCCCTGGTGACTCAGAGAGTAAAGCATCTGTCTGCAATGCAGGAGACCTTGGTTCAATCCTTGGTTTGGGAATATCCCCTGGAGGAGAGCATGGCAACCCACAACAGTATTCTTACCTGGAAAATCCCCATGAACAGAAGAGACTGTCGGGCTACAGTCCATGGGGTCGCAAAGAGTTGGACATGGCTGAGCGACTGAGCACAGCGCAGCATACCATAAGAATCTAATTTTTTTCTTGCAAAATAGTCGGTCAAATTTCCCAATATCTTTCATCAAATTAGTCATCCTTTCCTCTGGTTTGTAATCCCAACTTACTCATACATTTTTTATTTGGATTTGAAAGAGGTAGAAATGATTATTATCAGCAATCTTGACTTCATTTACAAGGGAGAGGTGAATTGTTATTTGTTTTGGATGGGGAAGGAAAGTGTGGTGTGGGACAAAATCAGGAAAAGGCAGCTAAGATAGTCATGGAATTTGTTGTGAAAAAGGAAAGTCTGAGGCAGAAATGGGAAAAGAGAAAACTACTGAGTCATAGAAGGAACATGTTGTCAAAACAACAATGGCCGCAGGGAAGGAATATTTGTGAGCGTCTCAAAAAAAGGAGGATGCAAACAGAACTGAGTTGGTTATACCGGGCTCCCAGCTGAAGGGGAAAAGTTGACAGTCAGTTCCCCTTGCACGTGATCTAAGTGGCTATCACAAAGCTTGGCAAAGAGTGCCTGTTTTGTCAGGGTTGTTAATTAATTAACAAATATAAAGAACTGGCATTGTGGCTATATATTTAATACATATGTGAGGCTTATACTGTAATATTTGTGTCATGTAAAATATATATATATATATAAAGCTTTACTTTAAAGCTTAAAGTTTTCCATATGATAATGTATATGGTTCCATGCTATTCTCTTAATTCGTCCCTCCCTCTCTTTCCCCAACTATGTCCACAAGTCTGTTCTCTATGACTGCATATCCACTGCTGCCCTGAAAATAGGTTCATCAGTACCATCTTTCTGGTTTCCATATGTGTGTGTTAATATACAATATTTGTCTTTCTCTTTCTGACTTACTTCACTCTGTATAATAGGCTCTAGGTTCATTCACCTCATTAGGACTAACTCAAATGTGTTCCTTTTTATAACTGAGAGAATGTGCTATGTGACACAGGGAGCTCAACCCAGCACTCTATGACAGCCTAGAGGGGTGGGATGGGGAGGAGAATGGAGGGGGGCAGCTCAGGAGGGACGGGACATATGTATACCTGTGGTTGATTCATGCTGATGTATGGCAGAAACCAATACAACATTGTAAAGCAATTATCCTCCAACAAAAAAAATTTAAAACAAAGAGAAATGTTTAAAGTAATATATGTTCATTATTAAAAAGAGAGAGAGAAAATAGAAGATAGAATAATGCTAGTACCTTTTATTGAGCACCTACTGGGGTCCAGAACTTTATTAACTGCTTTACATATATGTGATTTCATAAAGAAGAAAATTAAAACTCCTGTAATCTCACCACTTGAGATTAACCACCATTAACACCCTGCTGTATTTCCTTTCCCTCCAGTCTCGTTCTTCTGATAAATGTTTTACAACAATATCTAACATTTATTGAGCTGTTACTCCCATGCCAGAACTAATAAAATAGTTTATTTAAAGCTTTTTTAAAAACGCTTTATTAAACCTTGTAACAATCCTAAGAGATATACATTATTATTATTTTGATTTTATAGATAAGGAAATTGGGACTAGTGAGGTTAAATAATGGGGCCCTTCTGTATACTCAGTTTTTTAGATTGCTTTTTATCACTTAAGCTTATATCAACAAAGTTTTCCCACATTATTAACTATCCCACAGAAGAGATTATTTAATAACTTTCTGTTCAATCGTTAGTGATTTTTAATAGAATAAATTATGCTGGTGGTGATCATTTTGAAATGTATAGAGATATTGAATCACTCTGTTCTGCACCAGAAACTTAACATAGTGTTGTAGGTCAATTATACTTCAAAACCAAACAAACTCAGAAAAAGAGATCAGATTTGCAGTTACCAGAAGCTGGAGTGGGGAGAGGGTTGGGGGGGAATTGGATGAAGCTGATCAAAAGGTACAAACTTCCAGAAATAAGATAAATAAGTACTATGGATACAATGTATAACATGATTAATATAATTAGCATGTTGTATGTTATATATGCAAAATGATAAGAGAGTAAATCCTCAGAATTTTCATCACAAGGAAAAAACTTTTTTTCCTTTTTTAAAATTTTATATCTATGATGGGTGTTCACTAAACTTATTGTGCTAATTATTTCATGGTGTGTATATCAGTCAAATCATTATACTGTACACCTTAAACTTAGTGCGTGCATGCTAAGTTGCTTCAATCATGTCTGACTCTGTGAGATCCTGTGGACTGTGGCCTGCCAAGCTCCTCTGTCCATGGGATTCTCTGGGCAAGAATACTAGAGTGGGTTGCCATGCCCTCTTCCAGGGGATCTTCCTGACCCAGGTAATCAAACCCACATCTCTTATGTCTCCTGCATTGGCAGACAGGTTCTTTACCTCTAGTGCCACCTGGGAAGCTCCTTAAACTTAGTGCTGTATGTCAATTACAATCCAATAACACTAGAATAAAATTAACTAAAAATGTTTTAAAAAAGAATAAATATTGCTGTTACTAACAACCTTGTAGTTAAACCTTTGTGCATATCTGAACACATAGATTAAAAAAAAACAGTGGAATTACTGAATCAACTTTTTTTCAGGCTCTTTCTACATATTGTCAAATTACCTACCAGAATACTTCAACCATTTTACACTCCACCAGCAATAAATGAAAGTACCTATTTAATGCCCTTGCCAACACTGAGTATTATTAAGTTTAAATTCTAACCAATTTAAATGAGTAAACAATTATAAATCATCATTTCAGTTCATTTTTATCATAAAGGAACAACAAAACAGACTTTATTTCTTTCAAAATTTTAATTAAGCCTCTTTCATGTGCCAAGCATTCTTCTGGGGGGCTAAGGATGAGACCGTGAACAAGACAAACCCAACCCCTGCCTTCTTGGGATTCAGACCTAATACAGACGTACATTCAACACACAGTGAACAAATATCAGGTGTTAACTCTGTAATGAGTACTTAGAAGCACTTCTGTTCTGTTCAGTCGCTCAGTCATGTCCGACTCTTTGCGACCCTGTGGACTGTAGCCTACCAGGCTTCTCCGTCCATGGGATTCTCCAGGCAAGAATACTGGAGTGGGTTACCATTTCCTTCTCCAGGGGATCTTCCCGACCCAGGGATCAAACCCGGGTCTCCCGCATTGGAGGCAGACGCATTAACCTCTGAGCCACCAGGGAAGCCCGCACTTAGTGTTTATCAACTCCTTCTAAAGTAAAGCACTAAGAACTCATTTGAGCCTCACAACAATTCTTTTGGTGGGTACTATTACCCCTATTTACAGACAAGAAAACTGAATCACCAAGAGGTCAAGTAACTTGTTCAAGGTCATACAACAAGTAGCAAGGGCTAGATTCAGACCCAGGCCACTCAGACTCAGTGCCTTTAACCATTACTATCCTTCTGTTGAAGGACAGAGCACAAGATATGCTGAGACACTGAAGAGCAGAAAGAAAATAAGGGAAAATAGAAAAATTAAAACACAATGGATTCAAATAAACAGTAAGAGGATCAGAAATGGAAGTTCATTGGGGTCAGAAATATTACCATGAGATCTTGAACTGTGTCTTTTTCTCCTTTTTTGAGTAGGTGAGGATGACACGGGGCCAAAACCAGATAGATCATACATACATGGGACAATAAACCTGGAACAGTCTGAAGGCAGAGGGAAGGACTAATCTAAATTCTCCAGCTATGAGGCAGCAGAGGAAGGAAGAAGGGAGCACCAGCAGCCTGTGCCTTCCCAGACCTCCAGGAATGGGAAATGCAAAGGGTTCAATGCCAGCAACATTAAAAACTGAACAGATGAGGAGAAAATAGAAACTTGTACTTTTCCTGGGCTTCTGGCCAAGTGAGTTCCCAACTTGGTCTGAGGCTACTGCCCCCACTGGCAAGACCTGCTGTTTTGCAGACCTTTGGGGTGACACTCCTGTGGGCTGCAGCGCCATCTAGCTTGTGAGGGTGAAATGGCACCAGAACCACCTGGCCATTCTGAAGTCTTTCGAAACACAAGTACTCACTGTGCTAAGTGCTGAGGTTGCCACAATGAACAAACAAGCCTCTGACCTTGAGAAGGTCACCGTCCATCTGAGGAGACCGTCACAAGTTCTAAAGCAGAGATTTATTCCAGTGTTTATGGAACAGGGGTTAAGGCAGCTGACCTTCCCCGGGGTTCAGGGAAGGCTACATAGAAGAAGCAATATTCAAACCAGGTCTCAAAAGATGAGGAATTATTTGTCAAGTCAGGCAGTGGGACTGAAGTTCAAAGGGCCAGAGATTTGAAAGAGTTCTATGCATTCAGGCCAAATGCAATATTCAAACCACAAGCCACTGGCCACCTTACAGACCAATTCACTCATTCCATGTTTAATGGATGAAGTTACCACGATTCAGGCAAGGAGGGGAACTCATGCAATTCATACCCAAGTTAGAAGTGTCCACAATGGAACACAAGTCTCCAGACCACAGGAGAAAAAGGCCTGCCACCACTGTCTGGAGAAGGTCAGATCATCTGGCTCGACAGTAAGACTGCACACATGGAACTTAGACCTTGAACTCAAAGCGTCTTGCTTGCATTCAAGATCTACATCTAGCTCTAACTCGGTGAGTCAAGTTACTTATTCTTCTTAGGTCTCAGTTTTCTTATCTGTCAGATGGGAACCATCATAGTCCTGATGTTTTATGTTTGTTGTGAGACTAGAGTTAATCCATGGTAAGTGCTTGGTACGATGCCCAGTATATGCTGAATGCTTGGGGATCGGAAATTGAAGTCTGCAGTTTCAATATCATCACTTTTTACTGCAGCATGATGATATTTTTCTAATTTGAAAACATTTACTATTATTGACTCTTTACTATTTATTATTTTTACTGTTCCTTATTACACAGTGAGAACTTACTAAAGGAACTGGGGCTATTCTGTCTGAATAAGGATAAAAACAGAAGCCACAGTCCTGTTTTCAAAACTTGCAGGGGTGGGCTAGAACATAATGGGTGGAGCTCCTCTGAGGGACCCCTGGAGACCAAGCCAGGCACAGTGGGTAAGAGCTGCAGGACGGCAGATTTTAGTTTAGTGTAAGGAACTTTCTTACTCTTCAAGTGGCCCTGGGCAGAGGTTATTTACTTGTTGTTAGAAATGTTGAATCTAAGACCAAATGACCATTGATCATGGCTGCACTGCACCTTTCATGGGGTAGGAAGTCATCTAGTCCATTTCACTGCCTGATGCCTTAAACATCTAATTGAGCTCTGCTTTCTAGGGGAATATGATTTGGTAGGTCATCTGGGAAGACAGCTGTCTATGTTTATAAATTTCAAAATCATGATCAATGCTCAAAAATGTCAGGACCCAAAATATATAACCTTGTTTATCAGAGTAATTCATTAGATTTTAGCTGGAAACGTGAGAAAGAGGCTGAGATGCCCATGTCAGCCGGGAGACAGGGGAATGGGCCTGAGAAACAGAAAGCAGGTGAACCTTATTCCCCGAGTGCTGCCTGGAGAATGTGTCTTCATTCTGAGGAGATGGGAAGGGCTGTTAAGATTCTGATGGCCATATAGGGTGCAGACGTATCACCTTAAAATCATTAAATAACAGAACACATCAGATACTCACTATTCAAACATTAATGTGGGGTCTGCTACATGCAAGCACTTGAAATATAAAAGTGAATCCAAAAACCAGAATCTAGATGAAACCAGGAGATGTAGAATCTAAGAAGGTAATAAGACCTGGGCACAGAATAACTTCAATCCACAGTGGGAAGGACTAGTGTTAATAGGCAAGTCCTGTGGGCTCACATGACCTTGACTGGAGGCAGCAGTGGAGGAAATGACATTTGAGCTGGGCCTTGAATAACACTGCCCTGGTGGCTCAGACAGTAAAGCGTCTGCCTGCAATGTGGGAGACCTGGGTTCCATCCCTGGGTCAGGAAGATCCCCTGGAAGGAAATAGCAACCCACTCCAGTACTCCTGCTTGGAAAATCCCATGGACAGAGGGGCCTGGTAGCCTGAAGTCCATGGTGTCTCAAAGAGTCGGACACGACTGAGCGACTTCGCTTTTCACTTTGAATAACACATAAGATTTGAACCCAAAATGATGAGAGGGAAGAGCTCTTCAGGGGAAAAAGCAATGTGGCAAAGGCATGGGGGACCTAAAACCATGGGCTTGGGGGTAGATAGAGCCCCACTGTGACTGGACCTTATGAAGTATAAGAGGTGGTGGTGCAGGATATAAGATCAAAGAAGGCATCATACAGCAATTCACCTCACTGGTGTGTACCCAAGAAAACTGAAAACATGCCTCCATGTAAAAAAAAAAACACCTGTACATTAATGCTCATAGCAGTATTACTCATAATAGCCGAAAAATGGAAACAACCCAAATCAAACATAGTATATCTATACAACACAATGTTATTCAGCATTCAGCATCAAAAAGGAATGTAATAGTGATACGTGCTACAGCATGGAAGAACCTTGCAAATGTGCTAAATGAAAGGAGCCAGAATCAAAAAAAAAAGAGAAACACCTATGATGTGATTCCATTTACATGAATTCCATTCCATTCCATTACATGATTCCATTCCACAATGGGCAAGTCAATAAAGACAGAAAGACTGGTGATCGCCTAGGGTCAGCGGGCATTAGGAGTCAATACCTGGAGAGCATGGGCCTTCTTTTGGAGATGATGAAAATGTTCTAACATTGGTTATGGGGATGGTTGCACAACTTCGTGAATATACTGAAAACCTTGAATTGTACCTTTTAAATGAGTAAATTGTGTGGCATATAAACTGTATCTTAATGCAGCTATAACAAACAAGCAAACCAAATAGTCCTTCCCAGAGTCAGTGAGAAAATCAGTGGGACACCTAGTCCAGCTGCCCCCTCCCGACCCCCATGATACAGAAAGGGACATTAAGGTCCAGAGAAGGGAAGCATTCGCCCTAGGTCTCGCAGTCAATCAGCAACAGAGCTGGGACCGCACAGCTCTGCCACCTGCCTCAGGGTCCCTGCTGTGCCTGGAACTATTCTCCTTGCTTTTCTACTCCCAGAAACACATCCCTCAAGCAGAATTCATAGCCCCGGCTTCCTGACAGTCTACCTGGAGAAACCGGGAAAGAGCAGCAGAATCATATGATTTGTTTCCGAATGAGGGTTGGAAGAAAAGCCGTAAGTGAGGTTTATATCCTCCTTGTAATATTCTCACCAGATGGGCATCCAGCAGTCTTTGAGCATCCCCAGTAACAGGGAACTTAGAATCTCTAAAATACCCTCCTTCCATCTCTGAGCAGCTTTGTGGTGAACAGAATTCCATCTCCCTTTATTCTCTGTGTGGGGAGACCTAAGGGGCATACTTCAGCCAGACCTCTGTGGGAGGCCATAAACTGAGCTGCAATTGTGTTTGCATCTCTTTTCCTCACCAGGTCAAGTGTTTCTAAGGGCAGGGCTGGGTCTGAGTTTATATTCCCATGTCCTGAAATATAGCCAGACACAGGGAAGGCAGTCCAGAATGTTTGGTGAAAGAATGAGTGAACCAAAAAGAGAAACCGTAGGGTTTGATACACCCCCATTCAACTTACACAGTCTACTGCAGTGGTCCTTACACATCCTGCCTCACACCCTTCCAATGTCTCCTCTTTGTCTTCCAGAAACAATTTACATTAATCCAATAAATACTTATTGAAAAGATAAGTATTCTTATCAATCTAGCAGAGATTGGGGTCATCCAATTAAAACCCGTGGGCCAAATCAGGTCCATCAACTGTTTTGTAAATAAAGTTTTATTGGAACACAGCCCCATTCACTCATTTACATATTATCTGTGGCAGCTTTTGTGCTAAGATGGCAAAGTCAAGTAAAAGTAACAGAAGAAGTATGACCCCAAAAGCCTTAAATATTCACTACCAGGCCCTTTACAGAAAATGATTACTGACCCATGTGCTAGATGCTGAGGATTCTGCAGTGGGTGAAGTATACATGGTCCCCTGATGCTTATAGACGTGACTGTTCCACTTCCAGCCCTTGCCTATCACTTCTGCCCTGTCTCCCACTGCCCTCTATCCAAGATCTTTGAGAATACACCGGTTCCTAGATTTGGGGATTCACAGATCAATAAAAACTTTTTTTTTTTAATCACAGAGGATTGACATAGGATTGTCAGATAGGTACATTTTAAAAAACCAACTACCATCTAATATCACAATCACTTTATAAGGAAAAAAACATTTCACATTAAAAAGCAGCAAGGCTATCTCTAAAAATAAAGTAGAATTACACAAGCTACATTAGTTTTACAGAATTCATTCTATGGGCTTAATTTTCCCCATTGCTATGAATAATGGCCATTCTTCACTAAGCAGCACAGGTCTGTGGGCAGAGGCAGAGGACCTTTGATCTAG
Organism: Moschus berezovskii; assembly: GCF_049115385.1. Classification (NCBI taxonomy): domain Eukaryota; kingdom Metazoa; phylum Chordata; class Mammalia; order Artiodactyla; family Moschidae; genus Moschus; species Moschus berezovskii. The sequence goes on along the minus strand of NC_142466.1, from coordinate 71,657,167 downwards.
TTTACTTTGTATTACTCATGGCTTACTTTGTAAACTGGCTTACTTTGTATTACCCACGTTTGCTATGACTCTTCCTGTGCAATTCTGCATCCAGAAAGCTCTTTCTCCTGTTCTCTTGCTCCTTGTTCAAAGCCCAGCTCATAAGCAGCAGAAAGTATAAGCTTCCCACCAGCCGCAATCTAAAGACCCAGCTGCTCAAAGTTGCCTGCAGGCTGTGGCAGCACCAATAAGTGATACAGCCAGGGCAGCTCCGTCAGCCACAGATCAGGGTGACAGGAGGGCCACCTGGAGTGCGGCCCTTCCCCTGGCACATGCAGGTGAAGCCATTTGACACAGGCATGCTGACGGCTCCACAGGGCAGGTTCACACCCAAATGCCTGAGAGGTGAACACCAACTTCCTGACAAGTCTCTCACGAGGACTCTGGGCAGCAGCCAGCTCCCAATCAGCAGGTGGCAGAGGCAGCCGCTGAGAGAGGTCGCCTTGCTGGCAGGCAGCCCCCAGATCCTGGGTACTCGCTGCTCACATGAGGCTTCTGGAATCCCCTTGTACAATCCCGAGGTCTGGGGGAAAGTAAATTATGGCTCTACGATGAAGATAATCCCAGCGCGGCCTGGTACCAAGCATGCTTTTCTGCCTGACTCTCCTTCAGGGACATTCTCCAGACACCCCAGCTGACCTAGCACCTCCTCCCTCCCCCAGCCCATGCGCCTGTGTGTTCGTGTGTGTGTGTGTGTGTGTGTGTGTGTGTGTGTGTGAGAGAGAGAGAGATCACTCTTGTAAACCTTCCACCGTGAGTGAGATATGAACAGTAAGCATCCCATCTCTTTTCACCACATTTCTCTAACTGCTCCCCACATTACAGTGAGAGGTCTCCTTGTCCTTCCGAGTGGATTTATAGCCAGGCTGTTTGGCTTCTTGGTCCATTTAATCCATTGTGAGACAAAAGGGGGAAAAAAGGTCTAATTTCCAAGGGGAAATTAGAGACCCTGCGGCGAAACTGGAAAGAAGTCTCGGGGTCACTTGGCTCGAACACCTCCCACTACCAAAAGGAAAACTGAGACCCGAGTGGGGAAGAGAACTGCTCAAGACCCCACAGAGGGAGCTGGAGCCAGAAATAAGACCTCCATGGTCAGCCCAAACCTCTTCAACTGGACACTAAAATGTCCAGATCCCCATTCCTTATAATTCAGAATGAAGGTCATTTCCTTTTAGAAAACAAGAGAATAGGTACCAGCTCAGATTAGGACGTGGTGAGAAAAGGGGAGGCTGGCTGAGAAGGGAGTGTGTCCCGGTCAAGACACCTGGCATGTCAGACACTCAGCCTTCATAGTAGCATTTCCACTGAAGGCTGGAGGAACAGGGTCCCCAAAGTTTAAGACACCACACAAAATGTGTTCTCTTCTGACCTTCATATGCAGCCCAGATGGGGAAGCCAAGGCCGAGGAAGGGGCCGGAATCAAGTGAGGGTCACACACAGTCAGGTGGAGGGTGGGATTAGGAGTGGGCTGCAGAGGGTCTGGCCCAGCTCTCTCCTTGGCAGTCGGTCAGACTGTCAGCAATCCCCACCCGGGGCTCCCGCCAGCCCTGAACTTGGGACTCCGTCTCAGCTTTCCCTGCAGAGAGTCAGCTGTTCTCTTGTGCTGGCGGATGCCAGGCTGATACTGCATTCCTCTCCCTGGCCCCCGAGCCAGGGACACGCTTCCCCGCAGCCCGATGCCGTCCCCTGGCGTGATTTCTGTGTGGTGACCCGGAGAACAGCTGGTCGGGGGCTGGCAGGCCGAGGCTCTGAGTCAGGCCTGGCTAGCTCTGTGGAGATCACCTGCCCACCAGGAGGGCTTGGGTTTTACTGCCCTCTGGCCGTGTGTCACAGCAGGACATGCTGAACTCTCCCTGTGACTTGAGGACATGGCTCGGGCTGTCCCCAGAGCAGGTGGGGCAAGAGCACTGAAAGCAATGCAGGCAGCCTCCCTCTCCTAGGGGTGTCGTCTGGGGATGAAGTAGGGAGGCCTGGGCCCGATGCCTGCCCTCGTACATGGGAGAAACAGTCTCAACCTCAGAACCTCCAGTTCCAGGCCAGGCTCGAGGACTGCCGGGCCTGGCTAGGAAACCCGCAGACCAGCTCAGCAAAGAGCAGAGAGAGGTGCCTTCCCCTGAAGAGTCCAGAACATCGCAAGGTAGTACCTGGCCCCATGGCCCAGATCCCCCAGCTTCTGTGGGCCCAAGACCTCAGAGGTCTTCTAGCCCAAGTCCTTCATGGAAGAAAAATGAAAAAGGGGGCCCAGAGAAGGGAGGGAGCTAACCTGAGTCACACAGCACCTTAGAACCAGGACTGAAATCCAACCCTGCTCTCCAGTCTAGCTGTCAACCCACAAGAGCCTTCAGAGCGTGGAGGTGACAGACCCCACTCTGGCCCCCAGAGGGTCACAAGGGAAACACTGCCAGGAGCCACCAGGCACCCTCACAGGGTGAATATTAAGTGTACTAAGTACTAAGTGTAGCTTCCCTGTACAGAGTTGGGATTGCACAATGTGTGTGTGTATATATATATATATATATACACACACTGGATGAACTTATTAAAAAGCATATATATAATGTACATATATATATTGCTGAACTTATTTTAAAAAAAGGTAGTGCACTGCCTTTTTTAATAAGTTCAGCAATCCTATATGTGTAATTATTATCATCGTTCACATGAAAATTAACCAGGAGGCCCTCATTGGACCCTCTCTAGTCATCCCTTGTCCTTGTTTTCCCCTCACTGTCAAGGTCAGTCAATGGACAAGTAAAGTCAGCCATTTCTAGAGGACCCAGGGAACAGAAGGGAAGGGAGTCATAAACAGAGGCTCCCATAAAAGAATCCAAGATCTCAAGGACCACAGTATGGTCACCATTCCAAACCCCACTCCAGCCACTGAAGGGGAATGGCCTGGAAATATCTATTTCTCCCCCAGCCCAGGGGACTCACCCTGCAACCAGCACAGGGCCAGTGGACTCACCTGAACCAGAGCCTCCCTGCAAACACGTGCTGGGAAGAAGCTTGGCTCACAGTAATGCCAGCCCCTCTATTTTTGTTCCATCACACATGCCAGGGCTCTGTTTCCCTCTCCTCCCCCCTCCCCATCCTGTCCTGCTCTCTGCTGGACAGCCAGCTGCCTGTCCATTTGAGGAAACTGCAATTAGAGCCTCCGCAGTCTTTTTCCCTGCCAGCCCGGTGATGCCCTGTTATGGGTGTGCTGTCCCTGTCACTCAGACCCAGCCAGTAGCCAAACTGGAGCATGCCAGGGAGAGGTGGCCCAGAGAAGGAGTCCCTGGAAAAGCAGTGGAGGAGCCTGAAGGCCCTGGAGCCACACAGCCCAAGGGAAAACTTGGGGAAACACATGCACATCCCTGGAAGGGTGTCAGGAGCAGAGAGAGCAGACTCACTCTGCAGGGCTCCAGCAGTCAGAGTGGACACACGGGGCCAATTTTAACTCAAACCATGAAAAAGCTCCTTAACTATCCCAGGGCTGCCCAGGGTACGTTAGCTCAAACAGCAAGCACATCAAGTTTATAATCAGGGAAGCCCAGATTGGAGCGCCAGCTCCCACCTGTGCCTCAGTGAGCAAAGTACCCAGAGTTGGTTGGTGTTGTTTAGCCGCTAAGTCATATACAATTCTTTTGCAACCTCATGGACTGTAGCCTACCAGGCTCTCTGTCCATGGGATTTTTTCAGCCAGTTAGACTGGACTGGGTTGCCATTTCCTTCTCCAGGAGATCTTCCCCACCCAGGGATCGAACCCAAATCTCCTGCATTGGCAGGCAGATCCTTTACCACTGAGCCACCAAGGAAGCCCCAAAATATTTATTTATGTATTCATTTGGCTGCACTGGGTTGCAGCATGAAGGATATTTAGATGCGGCAATGTGGGATTCATTTCCCCCACCATGGATAGAACCTGGGCCCCCTGCATTGGGAGCTCAGAGGCTTACCCTCTGGAACACCAGGGAAGGTCCCAATCAGCTTTCAGTTCAGTTCAGTTCAGTCGCTCAGTTGTGTCCGACTCTTTATGACCCCATGGACTGCATCATGCCAGGCTTCCCTGTCCATCACCAACTCCCAGAGCTTGCTCAAATTCATGTCCATCAAGTCGATGATACCATCCAACCATCTCATCCTCTGTCATCCCCTTCTCCTCCTGCCTTTAATCTTTCCCAGCATCAGGGTCTTTTCCAATGAGTCAGTTCTTCTCATCAGATGCCCAAAGTACTGGAGTTTCAGCTTCAGCATCAGTCCTTCCAACAAATATTCAGGACTAATACCCTTTAGGATTGACTGGTTAGATCTCCTTGCAGTCCAAGGGACTCTCAAGAGTCTTCTCCAACACCACAGTTCAAAAGCATCAGTTCTTCGGTGCTCAGCTTGCTTTATAATCCAACTCTGACATCTGTACGTGACTACTGGAAAAACCATAGCTTTGACTAGATGGACCTTTGTCAGCAAAGTAATGTCTCTGATTTTTAATATACTGTCCAGGTTGGTCATAGCTTTTCTTCCAAGGAGCAAGCATCTTTTAATTTCATGACTGCAGTCACCAGCCTTCACTATCTCTCAAATGATCTCGGGAGGTATAGCTCAGAGACTCACTCAGAATTCCTTGTAACATATCCAAAGACAAGCTGCAAATGCCCTAAGAGAAAAGAGGTTCAGCCTCTACACACAGAGGCTGTGATCCCAGCCACAAAGAGTCAAGCCCACTAGGGCGGTGGACATAGAGAAAGGAGCCCTGGTTGGGAGCCAGACTAACCTGAGCTCAGGTCCCAGCTCTGCCTCTTACTATTTTCACCTCTAGCAAGACACTCAATCCAAGTCTCTGATCCTCAGTTTTCTTCACCTGTAAAGTGGAGCCTGGCACCCTTATAGCCTTGCAATAAGGATCAAATAAGGGAGAAGAGCAAGCACTTTGGAAGCTATACATTACTGATACAAGAGCAATGATGTTGAAAATTTCTGACTACAATTATTTTTATCCCAGGAAGAATATGGATGACACAACAGTTGCATTCCAGGACAAATGTCCATTCAACAAACATTCCTACTATGCCAGATTCTGAAGATGCAGACATAAAGAAGACAAAATTCTGTGCCTTCCAAGACAAACTAACTGTGAAGAGAGACATGTAAATTACTCATGATTGCTGAACCTGGGACACAGAAGTGTAGCCAAGTTACAGTGAGAGTGCAGAGGACAGGAACTACCCAGGGTTGGGGGAGGCAGGGGTGAGGGCACCAGAGGAGGGAGCATTTGGATAGAGGCTTCAAAATGAGAAGGGAAATTTACATGCCTAATAACAGACCACCAAGACGTATGAGGCAAAAACTGAACTGAAGGGAGAAAGAGACAATTCTACAATAGCTGTTGGAGACTTCACTACCGTACTCTCAATAATGGATAGAATGACCAAATGGAAGATAAGTAAGGAACTGCATAAACCAACTAGATCTAACAGGCATAACTCAGAACACTCTTCTTGAGTGCATGTGGGTCATTGTCCAGCACAGACCATATGTTGGGCCACAAATCACGTCTCAGTAGCAAAAATGTGAAATCAACCCAGTGTCCATCAACAGATGAATGAATAAACAAGATATGATACATACATACAATGGAATGGAATGGATACATACATACAATTCAGCCTTTAAAAGAAGGAAATTCTGGTACATCCCACAGCATGGATGAATCTTGAAGACATTATGCTAAGAGCAATATCAGTCGCAAAAGGGCAAACACTGTATGATTCTGCCCCTATGAGTTACCTAAAGTAGTCAAATTCATAGAGACAGAAAGTAGAACAGCAGTTGCCAGGGGCTGGGGGAAGGAATGGGGAGTTATTAAGTGATCTGGCTTCCCTGGTGACTCAGACAGGAATGAATCTGCCCAAATATGGGAGACCCAGGTTTGATATCTGGATCAGGAAGATCCCCTGGAGAAGGAAATGGCAACCCACTCCAGTATTCTTGCCTGGAGAATTTCCTGGCAGGCTACAGGCCATAGGGTCACAGAGAGTCAGACACAATCAAAGTGATTTTGCATGCAGACAGTTTCAGTTCTAGAGATGGATGGTGATGATGTTTGCACAACCATGTGAATATTCTGAGTGCCACTGAACTGCACCCTATAAAAAAGTGGTTAAAATGTTAAATTTTATGTTTATATATTTTACCCAATTTCAAAGATAAATTATTGTGAGAAAAAAAAATGAATGAAGAAGGAGTGTTCTAAGCAGCCCAGGTGGGAGAGAAAAGTCCAGACAGAAGAAACATCTTGTGCTAAAGCTCAGATGTATGAAAGCAACTGGTGTTCTCTGGATGTAGTAAAAGTGTCCCCAACATGTGCGACACACAGAGGTAGCCATGGTGGGCTGAATTCCCTGAAAGGGAGTTGGCGTGCCACTCCATGGGCTCTAGGGAAGACAGGGCTCCAGTGTGGCTTAGAACAATCAGACCGGGAGGAGCCTGGGAAGGGCAGATGACACCACCTCTAGAGAGATTAAAAGAGAAACTGCTTTCCAGACAGTCCCAGCTCCCCAGGCCTGTGGTCACCCTCTGTGGTCACCAGCCCAGCACTGTGGCAAGAGTGACTCAAGACATTCGCCTCCTGAGGCTGCAAGCTGAAGGCCGGAGAGATTCCCCTGAAAACCAAAAGAGTGAGGCTTTGGTGGGGACCCTGTGTGGAAAACTCCTCTCTGCCATGTTGTTCTCCCTGAACTGTGCAGTCTGTTTGGGTAGCAGCTGAGTGAGGACGGGGAGCTTATCTCCCTGCAGGCTCACCCTGTGGTTTTCACCAACTCACAGGAAGGCAAGATCCGCAACTCAAAGGTAAATTTGGGCATTGAGAGTGGGAGGAGGGCCTCTCTAAAATTTCTGAATCAAGTGAATTTGGGAAATCCCAACTCTGCAACTTAATAAACAGTGACTTGAGCAGCCCCGTGTCTCTATATGGGTCTCAGCTTGTCCATCTGTAAAATAAAGGAGTTAAACCTGTAAGTCCACTGTTATGTCTCTGGCATTAAGAAGGGCAGAACATTACTGGACATATTCTAGTAATTCAGCAATCAAGTATGCATACACACACACAAGAATTGGGCAAAATGTTCCTTCTTTCTCCCCTTGAGTCTTTCTTGTCTGCGTTAGTCTAGGTTTGGCAACATGAGTGTCCTCTGTGATTTCCCTTCTCTCTCTCTCTCTCTCTCTAGTTCCCTTGGTTTCTTCCTCTTAAGTTTTCTGCCTCATAAGAGTAGAGGGAGCACAAGAGGTGGCTTGGCATCCTATGAATGGAAGGAAAAGAATGAAGGCAAGTCTTTTCCCATCTAACCACAGGGTATAACATCTGCAAAATATCTACATCTATGAGTAAAATCAACTCTTAGCTAAAAATGGTGTGTTATTCTACTCAAAACACCACTTGGTCTTTCCAAAGGAAGCAAGTCAAGTTGTATACATCAAGTTGCATATCAAGTTTTATATGTATACATATATATCAGTTCAGTTCAGTTCAGTTGCTCAGTCGTGTCCGACTCTTTGCGACCCCATGAACCACAGCACGTCAGGCCTCCCTGTCCATCACCAACTCCTGGAGTTCACTCAAACTCATGTCCATCGAGTCGGTGATGCCATCCAGCCATCTCATTCTCTGTCATCCCCGTCTCCTCCCGCCCCCAATCCCTCCCAGCATCAGAGTCTTTTCCAGTGAGTCAACTCGTTGCATGAGGTGGCCAAAGTATTGGAGTTTCAGCTTTAGTATAAGTCCTTCCAATGAACACCCAGGATTGATCTCCTTTAGCATGGACTGGTTGGATTTCCTTGCAGTCCAAGGGACTCTCAAGAGTCTTCTCCAGCACCACAGTTCAAAAGCATCAATTCTTCGGCGATCAGCTTTCTTCACAGTCCAACTCTCACGTCCATACATGTGTATATCCATATCCCCTCAAGAAAGAATTTGCTGGAAATTGGATTGCCAAAGGTCAATTTACCAAATGGTCAATTTGCTTCATTACTGAAAAATGTTCTTAACATAACATTATAGCTTCATCACCATGACAGCAAAAATTGTCCATGCCCTAGTTAGGTAAGCAGTCCTGAGATAGTGCAGGCTTTAAGGTTGCCCTTAGGGTCTCCATGCCAACCAACTGTAAGGGGAGAAGCACAGGGATTAGACTGTGTGGGAGGTGCACATCACTGGCACTCGTATCACTGGCACTCACCTGACCTGCCTCTGAGCCTCATGCCAACCTACGAAGGGGACTGGGAACGTCATCCCTGAGCAGGGAGCCTCTCCACAGTGACCATCCTGGGAGCCCCGCAAAGGAAGAAGTTATCCTCAGGGGGTAACCAGCCATCTCTGCCACGGAAGTGTTTCAAGCATCAAGCTCTTCTCAAATGCTCAACATCCTGCATAGACACATGTGGGCCTTTTCTTATACATAACTTCCTCCTCTGTTTTGGCAGACTTACATTCTGTGCCTGCCCCTGCCCAGACTTGGAGTATGTGAATAAGTGGCTTCCTTAAACATGGCTCATGTGGCCTTGTGTTTGACCCTCACTTTGGCATCTTCATCTGGCTGACCTTGGCCTCTGCCCCCACCTCACCTGTGCACCTGCCCTGGTGTCTCCCTTGATCCCGCCTTTTCACAAATGATGCCCCCTTCAGTACAACCTATTGTTTTCTCTATTTTTATTTTTTTGTTGTTGTTTTGCTTTCTCTATTTTTAAAAACCTGCATCTGGTCCACCTTGAAGAGTATGGCCTGTAGAGTTCTCGGAAGCACAGTCTGGAGGCAGAAATCCTAGCTCTGAGAGACTAAGTGGCTACATAGAGAGGCCACATTTTGAGTTCTTCATGGTAACAGTGGAAGAGGGAGCCACTGAGTTTTGAAACTGGAAAAGCTGTCCTGGCCCCTCTTTGCCCTCACTACACAAATCTCCCTCAACACACCATTAAAATGTAGGGAAGAGCAACAAAAAAAAAAAGAATGTGGGACTTCTGTTTCCAGTAATATGGAGTAACAGGGACCAATTTACCCTACTTTATAAAACAATAACAAAAAAGAAAGAAAGAAAAAAATGCATAAAACAGTGTTTTTCAAGACATAAAATTCATATAACGGAAGACAACCATGCCTAAGAAACTAGAAGCAGATTGTCCCAATGTCCTGCCTTAAGAGAATTCTCTAGCTATGACACTTGAGGGACAACCGAGGCAGAGCCTGCAGACTCCTGTAGTCAAGGAGATGGAGCTGAGAGTCCATGAAGACCAAAGCAGCCAGAATTCATAACACAGAGCTCCAAAGAAGAGAGCTCGCACAGTGAGAGGATCTCAGAAATCTGCATAGGACCTCCCGTGCACCCAACAACCACAAGTCATGTGAAGAAACAATGTGAAGTGGAGGAAAGAACCACCTGAAAGGCTTGGAGGGAAAATGTCCTAGGGCTCACACAGCGCTGAGAACTGTGCCTACAGCCACCAGACAGACTACACTGAGCCACCTGGGAAGCCCCCAGACCCACTTAGCGAATTGTAAAAGTTAGACCTAAGAATCACAATGTTTCCAAGGACTTAATTGTATCCCAGAACAAAACTGGAGATGTATAGGAATACAACATGTCCAAAACCAACAAGGCAAAATATTAACAATGTCTGGCATTCAATCAAAGATTGCCAGGCATGCAAAAAATCAGGAAAATATGACCCATAGTGAGACCAACCAACCAAAACCAACTCAGAAGTGACACAGATGTTAGAATCAGCAGAGAAGGAACTTAGCAAGTATTATAACTGCATTCCTAGTGTTTAAAAAGTTATGCAGACATGGAGAATATGCAAAAGACCCAAATAAGACTTCTAGAGATGAAAATCATGTCTGAGATTTTAAAATACACTGATTGGATTAACAGTGGATTAGACAGTAGAGAAAAAAAGATCAGTGAACTTGAAAGCCAAACAATTACATCTATGCAAAATGAAACAGGGAGAAAATAGAGCTTTAAAAATGAGAGCATCAGTGAACTGTGGGACAACTGGACCAGCTTGCCTTGAATTCTAATTTTCCAGTCCTTCCCTTTCAGAACCTCAAAAGCAGGGGGATTACAACTAAGGGCAATTCTGTCTTCTCACTGGTGCTTTGACTGAAAGGGTTTTTAAGGTGTATAAGTGTGTGTGTGTGTGTGTGTGTGTTTTACACATTAAAATGTTTTATTTAAACTGAAATACACCTATAGATAATTATACATGAGTGTCTAGTTCACTTATCAAAAATATTTATAAAAATGTCTTATTTTGGAATAATGTCAAGTTTGGGCTTCCCTGATGGCTTAGTTGATAAAGAATCTTTCTGCAATGTAGGAGACCTGGTTCAAACCCTGGGTTGGGGAGATCCCCTGGAGAAGGAAATGGTATCCCACTCCAGTAATCTTGCCTGGGAAACCCCATGAACAGAGGAGCCCACTGAGCTACAGTCCATGGGGTCGCAAGAGAGGGACACGACTGAGCAACTAAGCCACCAATGTTGCTGCTGCTGCTGCTGCTAAGTCTCTTCAGTCGTGTCCAACTCTGTGCGACCCCACAGACAGAAGCCCACCAGGCTCCCCCATCCCTGGGGGTCTCCAGGCAAGAACACTGGAGTGGATTGCCATTTCCTTCTCCAATGCATGAAAGGGAAAAGTGAAAGTGAAGTCGCTCAGTCATGTCCGACTCTTAGCGACCCCATGGACTGCAGCCTGCCAGGCTCCTCCATCCATGGGATTTTCCAGGCAAGAGTACTGGAGTGGGGTGCCATCACCTTTTCAGTTCAGTTCAGTTCAGTCGCTCAGTCGTGTCCGACTCTCCGTGACCCCATGAATCACAGCACGCCAGGCCTCCCTGTCCATCACCAACTCCCGGAGTTCACTCAAACTCATGTCCACAGAGTCGGTGATGCCATCCAGCCATCTCATTCTCGGTCGTCCCCTTCTCCTCCCACCCCCAACCCTTCCCAGCATCAGAGTCTTTTCCAGTGATTCAACTCGTCGCATGAGGTGGCCAAAGTATTGCAGTTTCAGCTTTAGATCAGTCCTTCCAATGAACACCCAGGGTCGATCTCCCTTAGAATGGACTGGTTGGATCTCCTTGAAGAGTCTTCTCCAACACCACAGTTCAAAAGCATCAATTCTTCGGCGATCAGCTTTCTTCACAGTCCAACTCTCACATCCATACATGACCACGGGAAAAACCATAGCCTTGACTAGATGGACCTTGGTTGGCAAAGTAATGTCTCTGCTTTTTAATATATTATCAAGGTTGATCATAACTTTCCTTCCAAGGAGTAAGCGTCTTTTAATTTCCTGGCTGCAGTCAGCATCTGCAGTGATTTTGGAGCCCCAAAAAATAAAGTCTGACACTGTTTCCACTGTTTTTCCATCCATTTGCCATGAAGTGATGGGACCAGATGCCGTGATCTTTGTTTTCTGAATGTTGAGCTTCAAGCCAACCTCTTCACTCTCCTCTTTTACTTTCATCAAGAGGCTTTTGAGTTCCTCTTCACTTTGTGCCATAAGGGTGGTGTCATCTGCATATCTGAGATTATTGATATTTCTCCCAGCAATCTTGATTCCAGCTTCTGCTTCTTCCAGCCCAGCGTTCCTCATGATGTACTCTGCATATAAGTTAAATAAGCAAGGTGACAATATACAGCCTTGACGCACTCCCTTTCCTATTTGGAACCAGTCTGTTGTTCCATGTAAAGTTCTGACTGTTGCTTCCTGACCTGCATACAGGTTTCTCAAGAGGCAGGTCAGGTGGTATGGTATCGCCTTTAGGTTTACATAAAAATTTCAGCCATAGCACAAAGGTTTCTTGTACACCCTTCATCCAGTTTCTCTTCATGTTAATGTCTTACATAACTGCAGTGCAATTAACATGGGTACATTATTATAGCAAAAACCATACTCAATTTTGCCAGGTTTTTTCCACTGATGTCCTTATTCTTTTCCAGGATCCAATCCAAGATACTATGTTGCATCTAGTCCTTAAAAGTTTACATCGAAACCCTGAACCAGAGGGTTGCCTTATGAGGAGTCAGCAATCAGAAGTAATCAATAGTGGCCCTGTGGGGACACTATCCACTAGCTACACTTTATATTCACAAGGACAGACACAGACTAGAGTTCTCTGTTGCAAATCCCCAAATATACATGACCAGAGTAGCATGAGCTCACTGGGGGGCAGGGGGGCATCTTAAAAGTGACATTATCAGAAAAATTACAATAAAAATGGCAAATGAACCACCAGGGATTGGATGAAACAGAAGACTAGGCCAAGAATTTAAACATAATAAATCATTGGATTATGAGATAAGAACAGCAAACTATTTTAAATCCAAGTGGAAATATTCACATTTTATTAGATAAATGTAGATAAATGATAGGACAGATTTAGCTGAGGAATATATTCATATATTTAGTACAGATTTATGAAGAATTTATTAGTGAACTGAAAGATCAAATTGAGGAATTCTCCCAGATGGCAACAGAAAACAAAAAAAACAAAAAAAAATTCTTAAGAAATACAAAAGAAAAAAAAAAATCTTAGAAGTAAACTTTTCAACATCCAAATAATAGGAGTTCTAACAAGAGAGAGAAAAAGGAAAATAGAAAGGAGAAAATATCTGAACAAATAAATGGACATTAATTTTCTAGAATTAAGAAAAGATGAAAGACTTCACATTTTTAAAGTAGAGAATGAAAACCTATACTTAGATTGTAGTGATTCTTTTACTGTCCCAAAGGCAAAGGTAAAATTTGAAAAGAATCTCATGGTTAGAGAATACCTACCTAAAGAAAGCAGAGAAATACCGAGAGAAAGAGGCCACAATCTGCAGAGAGGCGTTAGCCCTTACAAAAGAAGTGTAGGACACAAGAAGCAGAAAGTAATTTTTTTAATTGAAAAAAAGTTACAAAGTAGAACTTTATATCCAAAAATTGGCATTAAAATGTGAAGGGTAATAAAAAATTCTCAGGCATGTAAGATACAAAAAGGGTTACCACATATTGCAAATAATTTTAGAAAAAAAGTAGTCAAAATTTAAGAGATATAAATCCGAGAAGGTAATTTAAAAATATGGCATGATTGAAAAAAAGAAAATAAATCATTTTCATGTAATGATGGCATTGGAATAGGGGTGGGGGAGAAACTGAAGGACAAGAGAGCGGACTAAAGTGTTTGATATTTTAGGTGAAAGACATAAATTCTGACAAGTTTAATACATTAATTGGAGAAATTTTTAAATATATATTAATCTTAAGTTTAAAGCAATCATCAGATGCATAAAATAGAGTATAACTTTTAAACCTGCTCATATCCAGTGATAAGCAAGAATAGAAATAAAAGAAGGCAAATAAATGAAAAATGTGAATAAAATGGCAACTAAGTTCAAACATAAAATAAATATAAATTAGAAAATGTCTCAATTAGAAGAGAAAAACAGTAAGACTGGGCTTTTTTAAAAAAATCAGCATTATGTCAACTACAAAGACAATAAGTTGCAAAAAGTTGAAAACAGAAGAATGAAACCTTCCACAGTAATGAATTTGAAAACCTACATGAAATTGATAAATTCTAATATATATAAAATGCAATATTGACACAAAAGAAATAAATAACTTGAATAGACCAAAGAATGTTACAGAAATGGAAACAGTAGTCAAAGACTACTATTTTTTATTTTTCTCCCAAATACACCAGGCATAATGTGTGTATGTCTATTGTCTGAGACTCCGTCCTTGACCATAAGCTTCATGAGGGCATGGGCTTGTTTGTTCATTGTTATATCCCCAGTGCTTTTAAAATAATACTGGGAATGTGGATACCGAGTAGTCACTGAATGGAAGGACTGATGGGTGACTAAGTCAGATGACGTGAACGGAAAACTCTATTATGAAATTCTTCATCTACACTGAGGATAGAAAAGCTATGAGATTCAAGGAGACAGAGGAGAGGTTCTAGGGATTGATTAGGAGAACTCAACCTAATCAGCCATAGACAATATGTAAATAAATGTGTATGGCCATGTGCCAATAATATTTTATTCACAAAAAGTTGCTGCATTTGGCTCAGATGCCATAGTTTATCTACCCCAATCTAAAATACTATACTTGCCATTACTAATTTGAGAAGAAATGGAAAACTCAAGTACTTTTATAACAATGTAAAAACTTGAATTAATAGTTTTTCAATCTTCCCACAAAGAAATTATGGATTACAGATGGTTCTCCAGGTGGATCCTTTAAACTTTCATAGAACAGATAATTCCAACTATATATAAATCTTCCAGACAGTAAACAAAGATGAAACTTCTCAACTTATTTTATGAATCCAGCACAGTCTAGATAATAAATCAGACAGGGGAGAAAGATGTACAGCACCCCCCCACCTCAAACGTACAAAAATACAAGAATTTTAAAAATAAATACATAGATAGCAAACAGCTTGATAGCAAACTTAATTGAGCTGTGTTTAAAAATAAATACATCTTGACCAAATAAATAGAGGTTGGACCTCTATCTCATCTTTTCTTTAAAAAAAGTAGAATACTTTAACATTAGTAAATCCAGTGATGTAATTAACTAAATTGGGAAATTAAAAGGAGAAAATTATATAATCGGTGTCAATAGATTCAGAAGAAGAAACATAATGAAGCCAGTCACGAATGGACATTTTGAAAAATCACTCCAGGCAAGCTAGTACTAAGAGGTAGGTTCCTTAACCTGATAAAAAGGTAACTACCAAAACCTACCAGAAGCATCATACCTAAAAATGCAACCCTTACAATCTCTTTTTAATTAGAAAAAGAACAAAATAATCTCCACTTGAACTCCTATTCAACATTATATTAAAAATAGAAATAAGAGGCTTAGGGATAGAAAGAAACAAAACTATCATTATTTCAGGTGAGTGTATTATCTTCAAAGAAAATCCTAAAGAATGTACAAAGCATTAGGAATTAATAAGAGCAATATCATATCATTATAAGGGCTTCCCAGATGAGGATAGTGGTAAAGAATTCATCTGCCAATGCAGGAGGTGTAAAGAAACACGGGTTCAATCCCTGGGTCAGGAAGAACCCCTGGAGGAGAGCATGGCAACCCACTCAGTATTCTTGCCTGGAAAATCCCTTGGATGGAGGAGTCTGGCGGGCTACAGTCCTTGGGGTCTCAAAGAGTTGGACAAGACTGAATCAACTTAGCAGGCACATGCACATATTATAGGAATGTCATACAACAAAATAGTATCTAACAAATAAATGAACTAGATCTACATTATTAATATTAACATGGCTAAATCTCAGTGTTAGGTGAAAATCAGAAGCCAACTGAAAAAAGATACAAGCAGTACGATACTAGTTCTGAGTTAGACATGAAACACTCCTCTTGCTGCCCCAGCTGAACCAAAGCTCCCCTCCCACCACACACCCTATCAGTCAGGGAGTTCTTTCTCCACCCAGGTTTGCTCTGCTGCTTCAGCAGCTGCTGCTGCTAAGTCACTTCAGTCGTATCCGACTCTGTGCAACCCCATAGACGGCAGCCCACCAGGCTCCCCCGTCCCTGGGATTCTCCAGGCAATAACACTGGAGTGGATTGCCATTTCCGTCTCCAATGCATGCAAGTGAAAAGTGAAAGTGAAGTCTCTCAGTCGTGTCCGACTCTTAGCGACCCCAGGAACTGCAGCCTACCAGGCTCCTCCGTCCATGGGATTTTCCAGGCAAGAGTATTCGAGTGGGTTGCCATTGCCTTCTCCGGTTTGCTCTGCCAGTAACGAAATTGAGTTTGGTGCAATCAAAACAGGCTTTCACTCAATGGTCAGAGAATGGAGAAGGGAAGCTCCCACCCTAAAAGCACCTTCTTCCGAAAGAGAGGGGAGTGAGGGAACTCAAAGGGTTAGGAGGCAGATAGGGCTCTGGGAAAGCTGCAGAGATTCCCCGGGGAAGACAGGGCATGCACAATTTTCCATCCTTCTTCACACATGGCACAAATTGAGTCTAGCAGAGCATGAGTCCCCACTTTGGCTGGAGATCTTAGCAAGCTAATAAAGCAAAGGTAATGCCAGGACAGCCCCCCCTGGTTTATCTGTGCAGGCGCGTTCTCATGGTCTTCCGAGAGAGTTCCAGTGGTTGACCATTATATATCTCTCAAAGAACAGCCCCAGAGCATCTCTGCCAAACACCAGGTACTTTTGAAGCAAACACAGAGAAATCAGGGTAAGTGTCCATCTGCTCTCAGAGGTTGCCATGGAAATACAGGGATAAATCAAGGGACATTAAGCGGTGACCTTTAGCCTACTTTGCCTGCCATCTTGGACTTAGCTTGCTCTGGGTTTGTCTTGGGCCTTTGTGGAATAAGGGCCTGCGGCCTGAGATGCATAGCATGTTTAAAAGTATTGCTTATGAAATGTTTTAAATATACAAGTCAATACTACACATTGGTGTTTACTCACATAAAAACAAAGTAATATTGAGCACTAAGAAGCTGGCTACTAACTTGAGAGTTACCTCTGGAGGGAGAGGGAGGGCAATTGGTTTTCGATTTTATCTGTAGTTTTACTTTCCTTCTAAAAGGATCTAAGGCAAATGTTAACAATTCTTCTATCTAGTGATGGGCACATTGGTGCTTTTGACATACTTCTCTGTAATTTTCTGTAAGTTTCAAATCTTTCCTGATTGAATTTATGTTTGATAGAAAAGGGGCGGAGAAGGCAATGGCAAGCCACTCCAGTACTCGTGCCTAGAAAATCCCATGGACGGAGCAGCCTGGTAGGCTGCAGTCCGTGGGGTCGCTAAGGGTCAGACATGACTGAGCGACTTCACTTTCCTTCACTTTCACACATTGGAGAAGGAAATGGCAACCCACTCCAGTGTTCTTGCCTGGAGAATCCCAGGGAAGGGGGAGCCTGGTGGGCTTCCGTCTATGGGTCACACAGAGTCGGACACGACTGAAGTGACTTAGCAGCAGCAGCAGCAGAAAAGGGGCCATGATCAAAACTGTCTTAAGAGTAGGCTCTGGTTGCACCTGTGAGTGTAGAAAGGATAGTCTGACCACTCAGGTGTCCCCAGCACAGAGGCTTACTTTTCACCATGTGGTAGTCAGGAGTGACAAGGTCCTCTGTACCCTGAGGTTTGCTGCTCTGCCGCCTGCCCTGTAGGCTCCTTGGGAGGACAGCCTTATGTGGGTCAGAGGCACTGTTAGTAAGGGAGGCAGTCCATTCCATAGTGATCTCCTGTTACCCTATCCCACATATTTGATCTCCTGCTTCCTATGTAGTGTCATCTGAGACAAAGTTTGAAATTCTCTTCCATGAAAGGGATGCCTTAAGAAACTAAAGTTAGTAGATTTGTTTACCCTTGGAATGAATTACAAACACAGGCCTTCTTGGGGGCAATCATCCTCTTTATCCTTTCATTTGAAGGCAGAGAAGGGTCATATTTTGAGAAGAAATCATGATCTCCTCTGGCTCGTACAATGGCTGAAGGCTTCAATTTTTAACACGGGTGGTATACACCAATTCTCAAAATACAGTGAATTTAAGGAAAGTAAAAGAAAAATATGAAACACCTTTTTTTGCCAAGTAAGGATATGCTCGGGCTTCCCTGGTAAAGTGGTAAAGAATCCACCTGCCAATGCAGGAGACATAGGTGCAATTCCTGGTCCAGGAAGAACCCCTGGAGAAGGAAAGGGCAACCCACTCCAGTATTCTTGCCTGGGCTATCCCATGGACAGAGAAGCCTGGTTTGCTATAGTCCTTGGGGTCACAAAGAATCAAACACGACTTAGCAACTGAACAGCAACAACAAGGATATGCTCACAGAGTTATGGGAACACATCAAAAGGACCCAGGAGCCAGAATGAAGCGGTTCCCACTGAACAAATATATAGTTCGGTCTTTGAAATCCATGGAATAAAACAAAAACTCATTAAATAAAGCAAGAATCCAGGAGACCATAGTGATATGAATTAATAAGTGAATATACAAACTGATGGAGGAGAGAGGAAAGTACTTCTTTGCAGTAGAACAGCAACTACTAAATACAGGTGAAGTAAAAAAACAAAAACAAATACTTGTGGCGGAATATGAAGGAAAAAGAAAGCTTTGAAAGCATGAAAGACAAAGGGTGAGTGGGACCTAGGACACATGCTGACTGAAAACCAAAACATATACCCTGTTAGTAGAAGAAAGAAGCTGACTGCTTCCCCACCTCTGCTTCACTGAGAAAAGTCCATTTTCTTATTGATCGCTGAGTCATCATCATGTGTTCACTTGCTCCCCCTCCCAATGACTAGCACCAGTGCACACCAAGTGAAACAAAAAAATGGTGGACATACTGCCAGTTTGCGGGAGAGAAGGCAACACAGAACTGTAGAATTTCTATCACCTGCACTGAGAAATGAAAACTGGCTTTATGCCTTTCTTGCTGTGTGACCTTGAAAATCCCGCATTCCTGATGCTCCAGTTATCCCATGTGTACAACAAGGATTCAGATGATTTCACTGGGTGGTGATTAGGATCTAATTATGCACCATGTGAGAAGGTGCTTGTAAGCCACCATGCCTGCGGACACTTGGGGTATCACAGAATAAAGGGAGCTTCTTAAAAAAGGGCTGGGGATGGGCAACGTGATCCATCTGCTAGAGGAAGGCCGAGGTCCAAATCATTATTTTTTCAACTTGAATAATGCACTGAACCTTAAAAAAAAAAAAAGCCTCAGACTGCAAGCACTGACTTCGGTGACTCTTACTGTGTCACTCTTGTATATGAAGAAACATAAAACTAGCTTTTGATTTCTTGTATTTCCTATGTAATTTGTAGTAACATCTTTTAAAGCAGCATGGGAATGATGGCATTTAGGAGCAGGGAGCCAGGATATTCTAGATTGAAGGCCTGAGGAAAAGAGTGGAAGTGGAAAAGTAAGCTATAGGAGAGTGTCTGAGCTCGCCCTTGTTTTCCTGTCTCCCGCGGATCCGCACAACTGCTGTGGACTGAATCATGCCGCCCCCAGAAGTCAGGCGTTGGAGTCCTCACCCCCAGCACCTCAGTTTGGAAACAGGGCCTCGCAACAGGGATGCAGATAAACTGTGGCCCCTGGGACGGGTCCTAACCCAATCTGATGGAGGTATTTAAAGAGATTGGGAAACAGGCATGGAGAGAAGACAGTGAAGAAGACAGAGAAGGAAGCCTGGGAGGGTACAGGGAGCAGGCAGCCCTTTGCAAACCAGAGAGAGGCTTCAGAGGAAACCAAGCCTACTGATTCCTCAGTTCTGGACTTTCAGCCCCCAGATCTATGAGAAAAAGTACATATCTATTGTTTAAGCCACCCAGTCTCTGGTACTTTATTAGCCTGGGGTGACTTAATGAAATTACATAAAGTTCAAGTATTTTTTTTAAAAAAACTACTTTGTGCTTTGCTTCTTCAGAAAGAATACTATGTCAGAAGGTATTGTTGTAAATATTTATGATTTGCATACGTGAATATTAATGGATTAATCTTCCACAGACACAGGGTGGGGGGTCAGGGGCCTGGCCACAAGAGTAAGGGTGTTTCGCCTGTTTCTATCCTGTGATGACTGTCTGATGGGCACAAGGCTTGGGTGCCAGTGCAAGCCAAACAATGATGATCACATTTAAAAGATTTCTTTCTGGTGTGGGCTGTACCATGCCGTGGTATATTCATAAAGTTGAATATTCTGTAGCTATTAAAATGAGCAAATCATAGCCACATGGCACAAATGGCTAATCTCCCAAACCTAACAGTAAAAAGCACAAGTCACAGAAGAAGACAAACAATATGATTTCATTCGTAGAAAATTCACAAACAAGTGGCTCAACGCTAGCATACTGGGATGCATACACAGGTCATAAAACCAAAAAGGCAAGCAAGAAAGTGATTCTCCCAAAAGTGAGGATAGTGGTGACCTGGAATGGGAAGGAAGAAGTAGTTGTCAGGGGACGCAGAAGATAACAGGGTGCTCACAATGTTCATCTCTTTGCCACGGGGATTTGCTTTATAATTATTCATTGAATTATGCAAATTTTTACAATTTTTTTCTTTGTATAAATCACATTAGAAAAACAAGAGGAGAGCTGAAGCAAATATGGCTAATTATCTGTTCTCAGTCCTGGAGAATCTATGTTACATCATTAATTATACTTCTCTATAAATTGTGGGGGTTTTTTTCAAATTATTATGCCAAGCGAATGAAGCTAAGCAAAAAAGAGGACATTATGGAATTTTATATTCCATTTGTATAAAATTCAAGAAAATGCAAAGGAATCTAGAGTGGCAGAAAGTAGATCAGTGATTCCTGGCAGGAAGGGGTTTGGCCAGGAAAGGGCAGGAGGGAGGGAGCATGAGGAAACCTTAGGGGGTGATGGATGTGTTCATTACATTGAGGGTAGTGATGGATTCATGAGTGTACACATATGTCAAAATATGTCAAATCGTACACTTGAAATGTGCATAGTTATGGCATGTCAGTTATACATCAATAAAGCAGGTTTAAAAAAAAAACCAAACTTCTTTGTGCTTTTGCATATGTTTCACATAATTTTCTGCGTATATATTGCTTAAAAATGAGGGGCGTGGGACTTCCCTGGCAGTCTAGTGTTTGAGACTCTGAGCTCCCAAAGCAGGGAATGTGGGAGACCTAAAATCCCACATGTTGATTGCAACAGACAAAAACAAAAATGAAGGGGATACTCTTTAGAGAGAAAACCCTGAGCAAGGAACTTTGATGCTGACTCCTGGGTATATGTGTTTGGGTCAGACATGGGATTCAATTATGTCAATATATTTTTGTTCTGCCTTTGATAGAAAAGGGGCCTCCACTCTTCTCTCTCCACCTTTCCCTTCTCCCCTCCCTCTCCCCTTCTCCTCTCTCTGCCCTCTGCCCCTTCCCCCCCAACCCCCACTCTTTCTCTCCTTTTCTCTTTGGCTCTCATTCTTGCTCTGCATCAGAAAATCCTTTTCTTCAGCTGATCACGCAGCTTTAGAAGATGTGACAACACTCGTAATAATGATAAACAATCATTGCTGTCACTGAATAGTATTTTATAGTTTATAACATGCTTTCCCCTATCTGTCTTCTGATTCTCACAACAACCCCTGGGTGTAGAAATAAGAAAACAAAAGGCAACTGTAACCGCTTCTGCCTTCTAAGGAGGGTGGTAAATTTCACATCCCTGGGCAAATCTCTTTGTTGCCCCCAAATAAATCTCTTTGTTGTTCCTATCCACTTGCAGAGACTTGTCAGTGAAGACAGCAGGTGAAAGATTCAGCCATTTATTTTCCTCCAACTCCATCCCTTCAGCCCTGTGATGGCCTCTTAGCTTTAATAGAATAACCAATCATTGGCTATAGGCCCAAAACTGAGTTGGGAGTTGTGGCAGACATTGTGGTTGCCTACCCAAAATTTATTCTTCTCTTCTTACTTACACGGGTCCCTGATTTCATTGGAGGTAGCAATGTGCCAGCTGAAAAATTAGATTTCCCAGCCTCCCCTCTGGAGAAGAGTGCCCATATCTTCTGGCCAATTGAATCAAGAAAATAACTGTAGTGTAAGACTTCTGGAAATGCTCCCTGAAAAAGGCATTGACTCTGTTGGCAAGCCCCTTATTGGCCTTCCCTCTTCCTCTACCTGAAACATGGATGTAATGACTTGTGCTGCAGCAGCCATTCTGCAGCCCTAAGGTGATCTTGCTTGAGGGCAATAGGCTTGTGCGAAGGATAGCAAAATGGAAAAATGAAAGTAGGTTCGGACACTGATGAGATTGTGACGCTACTTCGCCAGCCTTTGAATGCCCACCTCCAGACTTCTTTTACATGAGAGAAAAATTATGTCAGGCATTGTTTTACAGGTCTCTGTTGCAACAAAACACAGTCCTAAATGAAAGAGAATTGATTAACTAAATTATTCTCTTTTTGAAGTGAGGGACAGGGAATTTCTGGGATGAATTCTGCAGAAAGGTGCTCTGAAAGGAAACAAGCAACATGGTGACACAAATCCCTATTTCCTCAAGTCTCCTATAAGGCCTGCTGCACATATGTAGATGCCGTGTGTGCGTGTTGGGGGAGGTCAGGGGAAGGGGGTTGTGGTTCCTTGTCAGTGTGGTAGGAGGCAGGGACAGCACCGGTGCGAGAGCAAGTTGATTCTTCCACCAAGGTAATTCCAAATAAATAGGATCTTGGATGTAGAGAATGAGGAAACATTAACACTTCCCTTTTATGCCAGAGAGACTGCTGGAAATGCTTATCTCAGAACATATGGGGTGAGTTTTGAACCATTTGAATTTTTAAAATCTGGATTCAAATCCTAGTCCTACACTTGTATACCTGTGTGACTTTGGGAATAACCTTTAACATCTCTGGGTCTCAGTTTTTTCATCTGTAAGAGGAGGGATTGGTCAAATTAAGTTCTAAGGTTGAATCCAAACCTTTTAATAGTCCATATAAAATGTATCATTAAGAGATGATTAAATCTATTAAACCCTAAATGAGAATAAATTCAGCTTTATACAAATATGTACTTCTTAAGGAGAAGAATCCATTGTTTCACAAACCTCAATGCTTCGAGAAGCAGGTTCTCAAGTTAGACGAGCCATGAATGTCTAGTGCAGTTCCTATGCAGTAATCCTTCCCTTACTGTCTTGATATATATGATAGTGATATTTTCAGCTCCTCACTCCTAGGTGCATAGGTACATTTACATTAGAAGATCTGCTTTAAACCTTGGAATTCATTTCCTTTAAATAAAGATGAAATAGACACAGTGGGAATTTTAAATACATTCTGGTATTATCCCAATATCAGAATGTGTGATGTGGAACTGGGAACATCAACAAGGCCCTGGGAGGATTGTATTAGACAAATCAGGTAGTTTATTAAACACCCCAGGGCCTTCTCATCATAAATGCAGGCAAGCATCCCCGGAGTAGTGGGGAGGGAACCCCTGCGAGCTCTAATCTCTCTATTCTGACATTTAATGAGCATGAATAACCAGGGATGGGCGGTATTGTTTACGAGTCCTCGTAAACCCAAGAAAAGGGTGATTTCAGAGTTCCCTTGGGATCTTTGATGCCTGGTCTATAAAATGTGTCTAAATTAATTGGGTTCTTCCTCATCCTCAGGACTTTGTCTTCAGCTGGACTGGAGAACCACGAACTCCAGGGGTAAAGGGAAGCATCTAGAGCCTGATTCTTTCACCAGTGAGTATGTCATTGAGTTATTTGCTGAATTATCCTCCAAACTATAATTTGCATCCTGTTATCTGGCAGCCTACGTTTTTGTAGTTGAATGGGGGACAGCTTCCTGTTCCCTGCAACTGGAAAGCGGTTTAAGTACATCACACCTGTATACAGAGCTCCTAACTGACATCCACAGAGTAGCCCAAAGAAGGCAGGGACTCCCCAAGAGCAGTGAGCCAGCCCCCCATCTCAGGAGGCATCCAAGCAGAGTCAGAGACCAAATAGAAGGTTTTGTAGTTAAATGGGCAGGAAGACAAGAGGGCTTAAAGAAGTTCAGTTTTCTTTCCAGTCCTAAAAATTGGGGATTCTATGACATATAGAACCAAATGCTGTTCAGTGTGAATAATGCTGCTTGTTGTTTAAGGCTTATTATGCACCAAACACTGTGCTGAATACTTCACTTGAGTTCTTTCATTTAATCCTGACATAAAAGGTAGCCTTGCAACCCTTTCACATGGGGCTCTACAGTATCTAAATACCTGCAGGCGAGGGCATTGAGGCTCAGGGCACTGGAGAAACGAGGTCACACAGCCTCTACGTGCCAGGCTGGATTTCAGGCCCTGGTCTGAGGGCCCCAGAGCGTGTGCTTTCTGCCTCTCCAGGGTGCTTCACCCACCAGGGGGCGGGGGACACAGAAACTGACTCATGAAGGAAGCTGTCTGGGTCCCACCTACAACCATCTCTCTAGCAACCATTTTGTTCTAAGGTTGATTGATTTTTGGATGTGCTGGGTCTTCTTTGCTGCGTGCAGGGAGCAGGGGCTACCCTCTAGGTGCAGTGCACAGGCTTCTCACTGTGGCAGTTTCTCTTGTTGAGGAGCACAGGCTCTAGGCACACAGGCTCAGTAATTGTGGGCTTAGATTGTCCCACGGCATGTGAGATCTTCCCGGACCAGGAATTGAACCCATGTCTCCTGCATTGGCAGGTGGATTCTTTACCGCTGAGCCCCCAGGATAACCCTAGCAACCATTTTTCAAGGTCTGTACACAAAGACATGGGAGACTCTGGGTGATGGAGCTGGGAAAACAGGCGTAGGGCTGAAAGGTCAAAAGCTGCTGTACTGAGGCCGTGGGAAAGGCAACCGGAGGAGAGAGCCCTGAAGCTCTGGTTTCCTGAGAGGGGCATTCCAGGGAAGGGAGATTCTAGCCCAAAGTGTTTCTGTTCCTTTGACCACAGCCTTAGTTCCTCTGAAAGACTGGCTGCTTGAGATGCTTGAGACTGGAGCCAAGCCCTCGTCCCTCTCCCCACCATCCCAAACCCCTCACGGCAGAGAACCAACATCTCTGGAGCCTGAGCTGCTGCCCCTGGAGCCCACCCCCCTCAACCTGTTCGTGAGCCCACCTGTGTCACCTGGACGCTGGCTACTCTCAGACCCTGAGGTTAGAGTCAGTAGAAGGTGGGAGAGAGATTTAAGAGGCTTGGCGTTCCCTCTCTCCCGCTTTCTCCCTCCCTCTCTCTCTCAAGGCAGCCCCAGTGGTGTTTCTTCTCACAGAGGCCCTAGGAAGAAGGATGGTCACTTGCCTTTCTCCCAGAGATAATTAAAGAGAAGGAAGAAAGTACCTATGTTTGAAGGCAAAATGACGACAATTAATCTCTAAACACAGGGCCTTGCCATTAAATTCATGGGAGAAACAAGTCTAGGAGTTTAAGGACAGTCAAGAGAATGAAATTGAATTAAGAGAAACAGTAATTAAATCAGGAAAGAAGTTTTTGCAAAGGGGATGGTGAAGGAAATTAAAACCAGTAATGCTGAAAAATGTGGTGGGCAGAGACGGGGCTGGGGTGGGTATGCTTTGTGGAGGAGAGGAAAAGAGCAGACAGCGCAAAGCGGGTTGGGAGGTGCCGACTTTGGCACTAAGGAAAGGCTTTGGAAACTGGTCTCCTTGAGAGACCAGGTGTCTGGCTCAATTTGGGTCTAAATAGGCCACCTCCTAATGGGGACAAGCTCTCCCTCAGGAAAATAGAACTATCAGTCGGATAAAGTATAAAAGAGCCATGAAGTAGGGTGACCAGGTGTCCTGGTTTTGCCCAGGACCACCCCAGTTTTAGTACTCAGAGTGCCATGTTCCAGGAAACCCTCAGTCGAGAGCAAACTGAGACTGTTGATCACACGAACATGGAGGCAGAGTGCCCTGGTTCCAAGATCCACCATGCAGTCAGGAGCTCCATGACGCTGGGTGAGTCACTCCATTTCTGTGAGCCTCAGCTTTCTTACCTACAAAAAGAGCTGTCCTGGGTACCTCAGAAGATTAAAGAAGTTGCTATATATCAATGCCTAGAACAACGTGCATGAAGTAAAGCTTGATGAATGGGAGTTGAAGTGAACAAGGTGAATAAAGAAAACATAAAATATTAGCAAGCACAACCCAACAACACATTAAGAAGTAAAACAGGGGTTTCCCTGGTGGCTCAGTGGTAAAGAATCCATCTGCCAGTGCAGGAGACATGGGTTCAATCCCTGGTCCAGGAAGATCCCACATGCCTCTGAGGTGTTAAGCCTACTGGCTCAATTACTGAGCCACATGCCATACTACTGAAGCCCATGCACCTAGAGCCCACGTTCCACAAGAAGCCATGGGAATGAGAAGCCTGTGCATCACAATTGGAGAGAAAGCCCCTGCAGCAATGAAGACCCAGCACAGCCAAAACTAAATAAATAAAATTATTTTCTAAAAAAGAAGAAGTAAAACACCGTGACTCTTCCAGGGATTCCCCAAGACTACTCACATGTTCGATGATGTTCTAGAATGACTCACAGGATTCATCACCTAGTTGTACTCACATCACAGCTAAGGTTTGTAACAGTGAAAGGATGCATAATAGGGTCATAGGAGGAGAAAGACACAGGCAAGGTCTGGAGGAATCCATGCAGGCTTCCTATAGCCCTTCCCTCCTGTGAGGGACACATCAAGCATGATCCCTACTCTAGCAGTGAAGAATGCAACCATTTGTACAAAGTTTCGCCCAGAAAGCCTATTGAAGACTCCGGGCCCAAGGATTTTATTGTCAGTGGTTGCCAAGGCATTTTCTACCTGGCAACTACCAAAGTCTCAGACTCTCAGAAGAAGAACTGGTATACGAGAGAAATCACACCATCAGTCAGCTTTATCAGTTAGGAAACTGTTCAGGTGCCAAATCTGCAGACCACCAGTCAGGCTCCTACCTTGCAAACTGACCTCTCTAAAACTAGCAGTGTCTGAACTGCTATGATAACTCTTTTCATCACAGTGACAGAGTAGAGATCATTCTAGGAATGTAAGGATAATACACCTAAGTGAAAACTTGAATCTGGACCCCCCAAGCTGCTGTGTATACCGTCAAATCCCAGTGGCTGTTCCAGGCCTTCACTGGTCCAGGCTTTATGATTACTGTATGAATGTATTTCACTCTGCTAAACAAGCTCTGGTCGCTACCAAACTGGCTGCCAAGAATTTACCACCAACCAAAGTCAGTTCATGGGAAATAGATGGGGAAACAGTGGAAACAGTGTCAGA
This sequence comes from Moschus berezovskii, assembly GCF_049115385.1. NCBI lineage: Eukaryota > Metazoa > Chordata > Mammalia > Artiodactyla > Moschidae > Moschus > Moschus berezovskii. The sequence continues at coordinate 71,630,363 of NC_142466.1, read as the reverse complement.
CTTTATTTTTTGGGGCTCCAAAATCACTGCAGATGCTGATTGTAGCCAGGAAATTAAAAGATGCTTGCTCCTTGGAAGGAAAGTTATGACCAACCTAAATAGCACATTAAAAAGCAGAGACATTACTTTGCCAACAAAGGTCCGTCTAGTCAAGGCTATGGTTTTTCCCTTGGTCATGTATGGATGTGAGAGTTGGACTATGAAGAAAGCTGATCGCCGAAGAACTGATACTTTTGAACTGTGGTGCTGGAGAAGACTCTTCAGAGTCCCTTGGACTGCAAGGAGATCCAACCAGTCCATTCTAAAGGAGATCAATCCTGGGTTTTCATTGGAAGGACTGATGCTGAAGCTGAAACTCCAATACTTTGGCCACCTCATGCGACGAGTTGACTCACTGGAAAAGACTCTGATGCTGGGAGGGATTGGGGGTGGGAGGAGACGGGGACTACAGAGAATGAGATGGCTGGATGGCATCACCGACTCGATGGACATGAGTTTGAGTGAACTCCAGGAGTTGGTGATGGACAGGGAGGCCTGGCGTGCTGTGATTCATGGGGTCGCAAAGAGTCGGACACGACTGAGCGACTGAACTGAACTGAAAGTCAGTTCTTGAGTCGGAACACTGGGGTTTTCTCAGTTAACCATGACATGAACAAGTCCCAATCCAAATAGAACTCATGCTTACCTCATGCATGAAATAAGCCACGTTTACATTTATATGGGGGATATCTACTTCCAGTGATCCAGAATGCTTGTGTTTCCAATTTGGGCACCACCTTTCTCAAGATACCAGAGTAATGAGTCAGAGTTTGCTGATTTCTTGCTCCCCAGGAGAGGTGTTAGAAAAATTCAGGCTAGTAGTGGGGCAGGGTTTCTGGAGTTTAGAAATCAAGAGGTTCCATAGCAGCTGCAGATGCCAGAGGACTAGGAAGACAGGAAGAGGGCTGGTGGTTAAAAACATCTCTGAGAATTCCCAACTGGCTTCCCTTTTAACATGTACTGGTTTGCTAGTGCTTGCCATAACAAGTACCACAAAGGGGGCAGCTTAAACGACAGAAACATATCGCCGCACAGTTCTGGAGCCTAGGAGTCCAGAGTCAAGGTCCTGACAGGTTTAGCTGTGAGGGCAAGAGCCAGTTCCAGGCCCCTCCCCTTGGCTTGCAAGCTGAGTGTCCTTGGGTTCACAGGGTGTTCTCCCTCTGCAGCTGTCTGTGTCCACATTGCTCCTTCTTAGACGGATGCAGTTCACATCAGATTAAGGACCACGCTAATGTCTCAGTTTGACTTCATTATCTCCATAAAGACCCCATCTCCAAATGAGGTCACATCCTGAGGTGTTAGGGGTTAGGACTTCAGTGTATAAATTTTGGAGCACAAAATTCAACACATGACAACTTGGAAAAAATGTCAGTGAAATTAGAATTACTTTTAAATAACTTTCATTAGAGGATTGTGTTTCTTACACTTATCTTTTATTTATGCAAACAGTAGTCCAGGAATATTTGAGCTGTATAGAACAGATGAGCATAATGCGAGAGGAGAGGGAAGGCGGAGGGTCAGGGGAAGCGGAGAAAGAAGGAAAGGAAAGAGGAGGAGCAGTGAGCAAGGTCAGACCACCAAGCTGGCACCAGGTTCAGAGATGAGTGAGAATGACAACTCACCTAAATTTGCTTTAATTTGGGTTTACTAAACCCACCAACAGGAAGTACAAAGGATATGCACACATTACTACAAACATTTCCCGGCCCCTGACACCATCACTTGAATCTCATTGAGGTGTTTGCAAGTCTGGTGGGTCCAACAGCTCTTCGAGCAGTGACTCCCTGCTTTTCCACCATCAGGATGGATGTGGGGGGAGTGCCATGCCAGTATTTAATGGCCCACCCAGGAAGGAAATCCTTGCCAGCACAATAATGAAATACTTGAGGCACTCTTCATGGTTTTACTGCCTCCTGGAGCCAACTGAAGGTTTCAGTACAGCAAGGCTACTACAAAAGGAAGTCTGACTAGTGTTTGTTTTGCTCATTCAGGCAACATGTGCTCTATAAAAAGAGGTACTACCTTGAGTTGAAGAGAACTAAAGGGAGAACCAGGACTCTGTGGGTTCTCAGCACCTTCCACCCCACTGCCATCCAGCCATGCATGCCACCAGATCACAAATACACAAAACGCAAAATCACCCAAGGCAGGGTGAATTTCCCCAGACACAGCGCAGAGGCTGCAAAACAAATAGAACCATGGTTAAAGCCTCAAAGAGAAAGGGAGACTCAATGAATGCACTTGTACCTGAGCTGGGCCTGGAGTAAACTATGGGCCCCACTGTGTGACTCCCATTTTACAGAGCCAGGATGCCCAGGCTGAGGCAGGCCAGATCTGCCAGGGAACAGACGCAGGTTCCCCCAGGTGATTCCAGTGCACTCAAAACTTTGAGAACCCCTGTTTAAATTCTACACCCCAGATCAATTTAGATTGGGCCTAGGAGAATGAGCTTCCATTCTCTTACTAGCATGTTAAGTCACTTCAGTCGTGTACGACTTTGCGATCCCATGGACTGTAGCCTGCCAGGCTTCTCTGTAATGGGGATTCTCCAGGCAAGAATACGGGAGTGGATTGCCATTTCCTCCTCCAGGGGATCTTACACCTTGTGTATATTATCCAGTAGAATAGCTGAGACCATAGGGACCAGCAAGTACAGGATTTACCATCTGCATCACCTAAGACCAGAGTCAACAGGGAGAAAAGCAAGTATGTTCACAGGACTAATTTAACCCTTTTATGTGTAATTCAGGTTTTTCTCATGTCTTCATTTGCTTTATGAGGACTTCCAGACCTTTCCCAAAATGGAGCCATCTAGACTGGGTATGATTAACTTTGATTCCTATTTAATTTGCATATTTTATTTTATCTTTAGCATGGGAAGGAGACCTAGTTGCCAGAGCAACCAGGAGTAGTATTTAAAAGTTCGGCTTTTACTTTACCCCTGCTTGGTCAGTTTTGCTGTGTTTTTGGCTCACACATCCATGGTCACCGGAACACAAAACAGTGCAGTTCTACTGGTTGTTTCTCCCTCTTTTGTCTCTCCATCAAATCTTATGAACTTGCTGACTTTCTCCTAAATTTACCAACTTTATATTTTAGTAGCTAGTGAGTGAAAGTCGCTCAGTCGTGTCCGACTCTTTGCGACCCCGTAGACTATACAGTCCATGGAATTCTCCAGGTCAGAATACTGGAGTGGGTAGCCTTTCCCTTCTCCAGGGGATCTTCCCAACCCAGGGATCAAACCCAGGTCTCCCGCACAGGGAACCTTGCTGCTTTTACTCCTTTCCCTTTGATTAACACTGCCCACTGAGCAAAGCCCACCACTTGGTTTACCTAGTTGCAGAGTCTAGCCTCCAGATAGGTCAGCTGGCTTATGCAGAGGACCCAGATAGGGCTTACAGTGCTGCTGTGAGGTAGAGCCTGGGCCTGGAAGCAGGAAGCCTGGTTCTGGTCTCTGCTCTGCTAGACTTCCTGCACTGTCTTGGGTGAGCCCCTCCTCCGTGAGGCCTCAGAACTCTGTTGTACAATGAGGAGAACACAGCAAACTCTCAGTCCTTCCAGCTAGGGTGTCCCAGGGTTCCCCAGTCTTCCTGTGTTAGAAAGTGAGAATACAGTGTAGATTTTCTGGAAGGCAGTTCCAGTTTTGCAATCTCTGACACCATTGCCCACACACTTGTGAGCATACTGGTTCTTAAGCTGTGGTCCCAACTATTGATTTCACCAGTAGTTGAGAGGCCTTTGAAGGCACTCCCTGTCTGTTTTATCCATAATCACACAGCTATTGCAGAACTTGGCACCCCAGGAGGTAATGGGATCCTAACACCCAAATGCCCCATGAGTTGCCTCACCATCTCTGAGACCCTAGTTGAAAGGCATATCACACAGTGATCATTATATGTTCGTTGAATGAATAAACACTATGCTTTCTCTACAAACAAGAGTTCCAGAGAATGACAGCAAGGTTCAGGATACAAGTAGAGAAAGCAACTTCTTCTGCAGAACCAAAACTGAAGCTGTGTAATGCCTGGAGTACACCAAATGATAGTGGATGCTTTCTTGGAATTGTGGGTTTGTTTTTTTTAATGACTTATTTATTTTTCTGGCTGGTGGGTGAGTCCTCCTCATTGCTCATGCAGGCCTTCTCTAGTTGTGGAGGGGCTGCTCTCTAGTTGCGGAATGCAGGCTTCTTACTGCGGTGGCTTCTTTTGTTTTGGAGCACAGGCTCTAGGCTCATGGGCTGAATAGGTGTGGTTCACGGGCTTAGCTGCCCTGCAGTATGTGGGATTTTCCCGGACCAAGGGGTGAACTGGTGTCCCTTGGCATTGCAAGGCAGATTCTTAACCACTGGACCACCAGGGAAGCCCCAAATTCTGTTATTTTTAAAAGCTCTGTGTGAAAGCTCTATTTCTGTGACACCCTTCCCTGGCCCTCAACCCAAGTGCTTAATAATCCTATCTGTGTGACTCCAGTCAATAAGTCAGAGATCTGGAGTTAAATCCCAACCCTTCCACTTACAAGCAGAATGGTTTCCCCTTATGTAAAATGAGGCAAATAGTAAATTCCTCATTAGGTTGTTGATTAAATAAAAAACCAAATTCTAAAAATATTGAAAATGAGCATTCATTAACTGTTAGTTAATTAACAAAGCAACCATTGGATCTTCCTTCTCCTTTAGACCTCCTATTTGGTGGGAATTATCATATGTTAGTCATTTACAGCTAAGGAAAATGAGACCCCCAAGACAAGAGACATTCATGATCTCACCACTGATAAACGGCAGGGCCAGCAGGTGAACACAGGTCAGAAGCACTTCCAAGCCTGGACAATGGGGTAGTAAGTACAGTAAATTTAGAAGTCCTAGTAGTACCCCCAGAGAGTGGAACAAGCTTAATCCTGACTGGAGCCCTCCTGCTGCAGCATTTGAGGGACAGGGCAGTGCAGCTCTGGAGTTCCCAAGGGAGAAGCTTTAGAGAATTAAGAACATGGCAATATGTGCCCAGGAACTCCATACACTGAACAGTATTTCCTGTTGAAATAGCTTTGTAGACATTTTCAGTCATTTTAACTTGATGCCAACATTTGCATTTCAGAATTTTTTTTTCCAGTTCTTCCTTTGAGGATATTAGCACCTGGAGAAAAAAAAAAGTGGTGTCTAGACTAAGACAGGTGTGAAAACAGAAACTATATAACATGTTTCGCCTCTCCCAGGAATAGATTTCTTCTCATCTACTGTTTTACTGGAAGGCATTCAAGGCACTGTTGGGCTCAGAAATCTCAGTCTCTCCTTCATCACTAGCCTTAGACTTCTGGGCCCTTTCCCTAACATGGTTGTTCCCCAATGACTTAAAATGCTCAGCTCAAATTGCAGTTATCATGTAATTCACTTTCCCAGTTTTAAACACTTAGAGCTTCTGTTCACCATATACTGGCTGTGTCTATTCAGTAATGGCTAGAATTCTATCCCATAGTCAAGAAAGCTTGAGGATTTGGGGATCCAAGGTAGCCTCAATGCAGGTAAATGTCTAATTTGTTAGGTTTTTGAAATTACTATAAATGGCTCATGATCCCCTAGGACTCAAGAAACAAGTCTAAAAATCCCTATTTAAAAAGAAAGGAACATAAAATGTGATATATACACACAATGGAATATTATTCAGCCTTAAAAAGGAAGGAAATTCTGACATATGCTAAAACAGATGAATCTTAAGGACATGATGCTAAGTGGAATGAGTCATTCACAAAAGGACAAAATATTGTATGATTCCACTCATATGAGGTACTTAGAAAGTCAAATTCATAGAGACAGAAAGTAGAATGGTGGTTGCCAGGGGCTGGGGGAAGGGGGAGGAGAGCAGTTATTATTTAGTGGGTTTAGAGTTTCAGTTTTGCAAGATGGAAGAGTTCTGGAGATGGATAGTGGTGATGGTTGCACAAAAATATGAATGTATTCAGTACCACTGACTCGCACACTTAAAAACTGCCAATGTGGTACATTTTATGTTATGTGTATTTTGCCACAATTTTTAAAATTGGAAAAAAAGAAAAAGGAACAGCTTGAACACTAAGACTCTCAGCTATGGTATTAGCATTGTATCATCAGAGCCAAAAACAGCTACATAATAGATGTTGTACATTTTTATGCCCAACCCCCCACTGTTCCTTCTGCTGAATGAAGCATTTTGCTCTGCCACTGAAAACTAGCATTTTCTTATAAATCACTGGCTCAGAAAAGTGACTTTCAGCAATCAGTCCAGTAGAGACCACTGCTCAGCAGAGGAGGCTAGCAGCAGCATTGTGCAGAGAATGCACCCCTCACAACCAAATAGCTCCCCCAAGTGGCTTTCGCATCTCCCCCAGAGAAAATCCTCCAGACAAGAGGAACAGATTTCTTTTCCAAATTAAATGTGTGACTTTTAACTGTTAATGGTAGTCAACATGAATATCAGAAAAAGAAAAATTCCACTATAGATACTATCATCTTTAATTTCTTCCGAATGAAATTGAGACTTTTTCCTTACTTTCAAAATGAAGATGCTTATTTCGTGCAACAATCCATTCCCAAGATCAGAAGGAATCAGTTTTTCATTATTTTTTCCCAATTTTCCATTTGTTAGGATTTACAAAAGTATGCATGCATACATACTTAGTCGTGTCTGACTCTTTGCAACCCCATGGACTAGGAGGGCCTGTCAGGCTCCTTTGTCCATGGGATTTCCCAGGTAAGAATGCTGGAGTGGGTTTCCATTCCCTTTTCCAGGGATCTTCCCAACCCAGGGATCAAACCCACTGTCTTCTGTGTCTTCTGCATTAGCAGGTGAATTCTTTACCACTGAGCCACCTGGGAATTTACACTCACCCATGTATTGCCTGAGGAAGTCATTTTTAAAGATATACAATTTCAGCACTTAAATTTGGCACTTTGGACCTGAAATTACTTTCAGCCAGGATTTAAGAAAAACACTTATAAAACTGCTTACCTCTTCTAAAGAAAATTTCAATAGGCTTAGAGAAAGATGTTTTCCACATTACCAGTTCTTTAAAACTAATATACCTCTTCATCATTTTGTGATTCGGCTGGACAACTAGGGTGTTTTACATTCTACCGGACAACAAGGATGTTTTACATGGATCTCTTAATCTTTAGAAATTCTGGCTTAGAGTCCTAGACTCAGAGTGTACACCTTTGAGCTACTCTTGGTATTTCCTAGGGTCTATCAGAAACTGAATACTCATAGCCAGAAGGCAATATAAGCTAAGTGACACTTCAAAAATTTTTATTTTTGGTTAGAAGTATAACAACTCAGTTTAGAAATTCTGATATCTCACACTGATTATTAAGGTCTTTAATTTTCAAAATGAAACAATTTTATGAGAAATCCAATTTATCAAATGAATTATTTCAAAAGGGGTTTATCGACAAGTGATAAAATAGATTGAAACCCCTCATCTAGACTCACAGAATTAAGAACTGAAAGAAAGAAAAGGCAATAATATTATCTGTGGTTTTAGAGACAAAGAACAGAATGAGCAAACATTTCATCCAAGATTTCTGGATGATTTCTATGACGATTCCACTGGGTACCAGCTGCCTCTGAACACAGATCTGCCTGATGGAGTCATAGGCACACTCCTTGAAAACCACAGAACACTCAAAATGACAATCATCAGGACGGAAATACCTAGAAGAAAACAAGCCAAGGCCAATTACAGCATCTTGGATTTGAATGACTACATGGTCATGTAAGAAACTGTCAATCTAACAAAAAAAAATCTCCACAAAACGATTTCTACATATTTACTTGTAAATCCAAAGGCAGAGTGACTAAGTGCCCTAGCAGTCAGGCATCAGCAATGAGACTTGGTATAAATGAATTAAAAAGTTTATTAGCCATAGAAAAAAAATTGGTTCTTTAATTCTCATTAAGTTCCCTGTAAAACAGTAAGCTTGCAGAAAATTTCTTCCTCATGAACAGAAAATCACTATGTTTTTGGTCCAAAATATGTTGGGATTTTTTCCTTTCTTCTTCAGATGACAGACAGATGGATGTAGACGAATCTATGAACGAGTGTACTTGCCCCAAATGTGCAACATAAATACAGAAGCGATGAACAGAAGACTCATCACCAGTACTGGAACAGGGCCCCTGGAAATAAGAAGAGAAGGCATGCTTAGTTTCAGTAGTAATACATTATAATATCTAAAATATTAAAGACTGCCTAGAGGAAAAGGGAGGGGAAAGCACCCAAGATCCATCGAAGAATATAATTTAGACCGTTAAAAAATATTCCAAAAATTACTACTGTGGATATTTTGAGGATGTGGTGACAGCATTGTGGTTATTTAGAAAGGAGGAATCCTCACCTTTTAATAAAATGTACTAAAATATATACAGATAAAAGGATCTGTCTTGGACATATTAGTCTCTCTGATTTAGTGCGTTTGATATTTTCCATAATAAAAAGTAATTTAAAAATTTTCCCAAACTCTTTAAGTGCAAATAAGCCAATTATCAAACTATTATTTCAAATTAATGAAGACAACCTTCATTGTCTAACTATAATAAAATAGGCATACAAAGATGAATATCACATTATAAGTTATGAAGTATTTTTAAATATATGATCCCATATGATCAACAAACTCAAGACACAGGTGAAACAAATATTCATCTCATTTCATAAGAAACAGTGAGGCTCAGAGAGATTATTACTTGCCTCAGAAAACAGAGCCAGAATGGAAAGGAGGGATCTGAACTCCGCTTTTCTGATTCCATACACTGCTCATTTTACTGCTTTAAGGTTCCCATATTTAAGGAACCAAACATTCTAGGCAACATAAAAAGTTTGACTTCTATTAGTTTACCATAAAGAAGGGAAGTATCAACAGATTTTACTCATCAGCCCTTCTCTAAATCAACTCTTTTCCAGGTTAAGAATTAGTACATGGGTTTCTTAAAGATGGAACTCCTTGATTTTACACAACCTGTGAATGTTGACTTCAGTCAAAGGTAATGGGCCTCGCCCTTTTGACTCTTTTTGCCAACACCAGTTTTGGAGAATTCAAGATGTCACTTCACCTCCCAGATATACCTGGGGGTGGACAAATACCCCAGGAATCTTTAAGGCAGTAGAATAACCCAGCGGAGCAGCAGGTTAACAGTCAATCCACTAGTGGACAATAATCAATGCACAGGGATCCAAGTCCTTGGTACACCGTGTTGTTCTTCCAAATTTTGTACAATTATGAGAGTAACCAAATTTAAAAGCCCATAGGAAGACATCAGAGAAGGCAATGGCAAGCCACTCCAGTACTCTTGCCTAGAAAATCGCATGGACAGAGGAGCCTGGTGGGCTGCGGTCCATGGGGTTGCCACTAGTCGGACACGACTGAGCAACTTCACTTTCACTTTTCACTTTCACACATTGGAGAAGGAAATGGCAACCCGCTCCAGTGTTCTTGCCTGGAGAATCCCAGGGACGGCGGAGCCTGGTGGGCTGCCGTCTATGGGGTCGCACAGAGTCGGACACAACTGAAGCGACTTAGCAGCAGCAGCAGCAGGAAGATGACATCATCACCATGCACTGGATCACACTCCCTCACTATGAAGCATCGTTACAGTAACATCAGCCAGAGAGCATGAAGCTGAGAGTGCAGTGCTCACAGTCCAGGCACTAGAGTCTGGAAACCAGCTCTGGCCCTCACAAGCCGTGACTGTGGCCCTGTGATTCACCTTCTCCAAGCCTCAGTTTCCTCATCTGTAAAGTGGGGATAATCACAGCATCTCTCTCATAGGGCTGCTGAGGTATTAAATATATTCACACACCAGTCAGGCTGCTAGTAAGCTCCCCCAAAATGCTATCATTATCAACCTGAAAAAATTTCTAACTCCCAGGAAGAGCCAACAAGCTCCAAGATGTGGATATGTGTCCTTTCACCACAAACCTCTCTCTGTGATATGACACTACTGTGGTTTATGATACTTCAAAGGAATGGCTTCTATCGCTTCCTGGGAGGACTCACAGCAGCAGCAAGCCCCACTGCACAAGAGCCCAAAGCAAGCAGAGTCAGGTTCACCCATGTAAGGACAGTTGTTTTACCACCTCGAGAAGGGTTAAAATGTTGTTCCCAGGATACCCTGAAGAGCAAAGGGTTTCAAACTTTCTCTCTGAAATGCTCAGAAAAATTACCTCTAGCAAGGACCAGAAGGTTGTCAGACTGGTGCCAACTCACATATCCCCAAGCTCAAGAATTACTTCCTTAAAATACATGCTCACCTTACAAGTCTTCATTATAACAGGAAAAAAAAAATTCGATAAATAAAACCAAATCTCAAGAATTCTAGGGAAGTCTTCTAAATTAAATTTGTGATCCAGGTCAAGCTACTGGTCCAGTTAAACAAACTAACCCAAATAAAGTTGATTTTTGTCTTCTGTGCTGCGAAACAGATGGCATGGAATTTAATAGTCAGAAGAGCTGGTTCCATCTCTGGCTGGCTGGCTGTCTTTGACAAGTAGCTTTGCCTCCCTGAACCAGAGCTTCTGAACCTGAGGTGCTACACAAATGAGAGGTGCTATCATTATTCCAATTCCTCATCCACTGAATTTAGTCAGGAAATAGCTTTAGGTGGTATCCATAGGCTTCTCTGGTGACTCAGATGGCAAAGAATCTGCCCACAACGTGTGAGAGCCAGGTTTGATTCCTGGGTCGGGAAGATCCCCAGGTGAAGGGAATGGCAACCCACTCCAGTATTCTTGCCTGGAGAATTCCATGGACAGAGGAGTCTAGCAAGCTACAGTCCATGGGGTGGCACAGAGTCAGACACGACTGAAAGACTAACCCTGAGACACAGAGAGTGGTGGCCGGAGTCTCCCTGGTCAGAAACCATGGGAGTAGGTCCGCCACAAGGTACCAGAAAGTGAAGAGAGAAAGGCATAGGGAGCAATCCCAGGCATAAGAACTTGGAAAGTGATAGGGGTTCAATCACCACCCACCAAAGGGAAGGAGGCCTAAGAACTTTTCAGCACAACCTAATGCAGAAAGTCCCATTAGGCTGTAATAATATCAGCTTATGCCTCCAGGAGAGCTTTGAAAAATCACCCAGCTCCTATTCAAATGGTTAGTCCTATTTCTCAGTGTGGGACAAGAACAGGAAATGAAGAGCAATTTCATCTAATTAAGCCATTTTCCCTCCAGTTCTCTGTTCCCATCATTTATTTTGACAGAGCTACATGAAGGTGTCCCCCTGCTTTCACTCAATTCATGAACAGATGTCATTCTGAGCCCTAAAGTAACTGGCTGGTACATGAACAAACCAAACCCAGCCCACCTGGCACAAAGAAAGCTGCTGTGTATTATCAATCTCATCAAAGCAAACACCACTGGTGGCAGAGACACAGTGCTGCCGAAAGGCTCTGTGATTCTGGACAGAATCACAGGTCAGGTCCCAAGACTTACACTTTGAGCCCTGGTGAATCCTCTGTGTAGAATCGCCACATCCCCCCAGTGCCCGCTGAGGTCGTCCGGCCTGCGCTCCTTGTTCCACAGCTGGCATTCTTCCTGTGAGAGAAAAAAGTATGTTATGAATGGCGTTTTCTTAGAAACCCTTATCAGAGCATTATGACATATGCTACCATTATATTTTTAAAGAACCAAAAAATTAACTTTTTCTTTGCGAATACCTTCCAAAGTTTTGCTTTTACTCCACTGATCATGATAACCATTAAGAACTGAGTGCCTGCCATAGGCTGATGCATATAATAACCCAGAAAACAATTAAGATTTTAAAATGACTACTTTAAAATCTTTTCAAATTACTGTATTTTCTACAAAAGAAACAAACAAAAAACATAAGTTGTAATCCAGGTCTCAAAACAGAGTGCACATTTGTTGAAAAATTATTTTGTAGTCTGTTTTCATTATTTTGATATACTGACCATAAATCTCAGGCAGAGGTAGGATGTGGAAAATGCAGGAAACACCCAACCAGAAACTCGTCCCTCACAAGGGGGATCAAGGCTTGTGAAGTGAACTGCATGGGGAAGGCAGCCTTAGCACACAGAAGCAGTGAACAGCACTAATGCCACCGACCTGGAAGGAACCAGGGAATCCCTCCCGTCCCTCCCGGGTCACTGGAAACCCTCCCCAGCAGCTATCCCCTCATACAGCACTCCTCCAGTTCCACGTCTCATCTCCACTCAAGAGTGAGAGTGGGAACACTTGAAAAGAAGTAGTGAGTGTGAGAAAGTAAGTGTCACAAGAAATCTTCTTCAGCCCATTTATCACCAACTTATAAATTCCAGGGAAGGGGAGAGGAAGAGGAGAGATAGAAAGCCCCGTTTCATCACTGCCCCCCACCATTAACCAAATCCTCAAAATCCTTTTCCAGTTATCTGTGGGCTGCTGGTTCTGGATTTTTGAGAAGATGGGCATACAGGGAAAGACCAAAAGTGAACACCCTATCCCCACCATCTCTTCTCACTGTCCTCCAAACTCTGATCCTGCTCCCACCTCACCCTACCATGGACCTAATCCCACACTCTGAATGCAAGAAGCACTGGGAGCCTGCCCTGCTGTGGTGAGTGGAAGAATGGAGTCATGATTCCAGTGTGGACTCTGGCAAAAAGAGTTGCGTTCATGTTAGAAATCTAAAAACAGTGTCAAACAATGATTTAGGTGTACTGTACTCAAAAGATTATATTTCAGACATGTTAACTATGGGCCATGTGGTCAGCCTGGCATTTCTAACTCCATTTGTATGACTGGTTCTATAGGAAAACTGATTGTAAATATAATTACACAAGGATTTACAGACTATTTCATACCTGGAAGATCTTTCACATACACATCCTCTACTCGGTGGAGTAAGTACATGAAATCTGAACAAGATGATAAAGCCGGTGTGGACCTGACAAGTCTTCCACTGACCCAAGACTGGGACCCATGCACTTTCTACTCACACTTTCACCCTACTCCAGTTCCTGTCTTCAGCATCTCAAAGATCCCCCCACCCCCTCATGGCATCAGTCTAGACTCTCTGAAGGTTTCTTACATCTGCTGGCACACAGGACATTTTAATTTTAAACTAAATTTCTTTGGGGTCTATTTTACCCTTTCTTTCTGGTTACTCTGTAACTGCCTCTTCTATACCCTAACACAATGGTTTTCATCACCAACGTTTAACATACTTTGTTCTAACTTGGTGGTCTTCTGACTGTTCCATGGCATGATTTGCTCCCTTGTCTCTTTTAGGTTTCAAGTCACATGTCACCTACTCTGAACACCCTACCCCTACCCACTCTCTATTCTACACCCAACTTTTCTTCTTGGCCTTACTGCCTGAAATTATCTATCGGCCTTGGCTGTAGTCTCTTACATTGCAATATAAGGTTCAGAGGTCAAACCCTACCTAGCTTCTCCACAGATACAGCCTCATGACAGGAACAGAGCCTGGCATGCACCCTCAAGTATCCATTTGATCACTTCCTTAATATCCCTGGCTAGTTCATCATCTTACTATCCCTGAGTCCCATTAATCCTAAACACTGTAGCTTTTATAGCTTTACAGTTTATAATACATTATTGTTCCTTTTCATCCTAGCAACTTCCTTTTATATGGTAACAACAGAGCAAGGACTCTAACCCTGGCCTGACCTAAAATCCCAGAGTTTCTTCTCCAAGGTACGACCTCTATCACCTCATTGAATACGGAGACAAAGTACAAATCTGTGAGCTATATAATGCATAGCACTATTATTAACTATTAGCTTCAACTTTTTCTTACAAACTCACAAAAAGGGAACATATTCACAGCCAGTCAATATCTATTATATTACACTCATGAAGTAACACTTAAAAGAGTACCAAAATTCTAGAAGGGAACTCTGTAGGGTCTCTCAATACAACCATGGTCTATCTAGTTACACTGGCCACACTGAATTCTGAAAGATGACACCAACACCCAAAACACCCTCAGATGTTTGTTTCTCCATTTCACTTGGGCAGCAGTTATTTCATTTTTATTAAGTAAATAATTTTGTTATATTTAATGAGTACATGATTTCTTTTTTTTTTCTTATAAAAGTTCTCAGATGGCCCAACTTCCTGCCATACTACTACTAATTCTCATCAACTAGACCCATTCCCCAACTGTACCTACCGTACATGTTTTCCACTCCAGTACAAAGAATCTCTGAAATCCAGGGTGGAAACAAGACAGCACTCCAAGACCAAATAACCTACACCACAGCTCGACACACTTTCCAGCTGGTCCATCCCTGCCTTGCCTTGAACATCTTGATGACAGGGCACAATGAGTCAGGATCATCTGAGCATTTCTGACAGTTCCACTAAAGTTTGTTTTTTTTGCTCTAAGATGAAATTTGTCTCAGGTGAGTTCATATCATCAGTTTTAGATTTACTTACCATAGCCAATAAAAAAAGTCTCATCCCTTGTCACCTTGTCACTATCCTTGAGGATAGTTTTCATGTATCTGTTCAAGTTCTTTTCCTCTTTCGATAACAACCCCCTTTCCCCCCCCCCCGCCAAAAAAATCCCAAGACTACAGGGTGGTTTGCATCCTTCCACACTCATTGTTTTATGGTAAGACAGAGATATCAGGCAGTTTCTGTAAAAGTCTATGGAAGGAGATAAATATGGAAACACAAATGTTATTAGAAGGGCATGAACAACATGCTTGGGAGTAAAAGAGAAGACTAGCAGCTACTGTTGCCTTTGAAGTTAGGAAGGCCTCTAGTGGAAATAACTCTGAGCCTAGTCCAAGATATACAGAAACTGGTGGGGGGGGAGGGGAGGGACAGGCGGGGAATGGATGTCTAGTGAGTTCAGAAAACAGTAATAAACTCACTGTTGCTAGATCATAAAGAGAGAAGAGAATCAGTTAGACTGGAACGGGGCGGGGGGGGGGGTGGGACACCACAATGCGTCTTGGTAACCCCTGCTGTGTTTAAGCAACAAGAAACTAACACCGAAGCTAACCAACAGTGTGACAGAATCAGAGAAGAGGACACATTAGAGTGCAAATTACCTGGAGGGGAGACGAGCTAGGTAGAAAATTTCTCTAGATGAGAGAAATTGAGGGCTAAACTGAGGCAGAAGAAAATGGAGAAGTAAAGAACTGATGAGAAGGTTTTAGTGTGCAATATAAACGTATTGAATAAAGACTGAGCATTAAAAAGAATCCAAGATGATGCTGAAGTTCTGGCTTTGGGCGATCGAGTTTACAACAGTACCATAAGGACGTAAGGAGACATAATTAGGGGCGGGAGCTGGGGTGAAAGGAGACTGAACTGGGCCTTGAACGAGTCATGTTAGACTGAGTGTGTGTGGAACTTCCAGATACAAATGTGCCAGGCTCAGGTCTAAAGATACCAGTTTAAGGACGTCAGTTTTCTCAATGCTGTGACCTTACTCCAGTTTAACTTTCCTTTTTCAAGAGTGATACTCAAAAGTGAGCAAAGAAAATGTTGCCTCCCTCTCGAGATACAAAAGACCAAAAACTCTTTACCCGTATGGCCACATCATGGCTCGTTTTGCCCTTATGGATCTTAACATTCCGGGGTCTCCTCCTCAAGACCAACGAATTCTTGGGCCCCATCCTAGGAGCCCACAGCCGAGAAGTTCGCAAGGATACTTACCTCTGCCGGACGGTGGATCCCGCCGCCCGGGCCGCCACTGCTTTGCTGGGAGAGCGCCCTGAGGAGCCCACGTTAGTGCCACTGGGGGTCGGGCCAGGCTGCAGAGGAAGACAAGGACAGAGACCGGTGAGCGCCGCCGGACAACCCGCAGATTCCTGGCCCTGACGGCCGAGACCGCGACACGCATAGGGGCGCTGGGGAAGGCAAGGAAACTGCGGGAGGCAGTTTCTCCCGGGGCGCCTGGGAGAAATCGGGACAAGGAGGGAGACTGGGGCCACATACCATGTTGAAGACAGGAGGGTCGCAGGGAGCTGAAGTGAACCGCAGAGGAGCGGCAGAGACTCGCTTCCAGAGCAACAACCCAGGTCCCGCCCCCAGACCTGCTGGCAGGGCCCTCGCTGACTCCAGGGACGCCTGGGCTGTCCCACGATATGCCTGTAGCAATTCTGCTCTGAGAGATTTGATGAGCAGCTGTATGGGAACTACAGGCCTCCTGTATTTTTCCCTTGGGCTACAACGCCCTTCCTAGAATCAAGTCTCTACCAATGGGAAGATCCAGCCATGGTCAGACGAGAAATTTCCTCCGGCAGTTACCTAGACACCCACAGATTCGCGCTGATGTGGCCTAACCGACGCACGCGGCGCTAGGGCCAGCTGGGAAGCCGGACGAAGGAGCATGCGCGGAAGCCCTTGAAAGGGCTGGTGGCGCAGGCGTGGCTTCCTGGCCATGGCGGAAAAGCCCGACCAGGATGGGAACTCAGGTCCTAAGCCAACCGTGCTATTCCTGCACCCAGACCTGGGCGTGGGCGGCGCCGAGAGACTGGTGCTCGACGCAGCGCTGGCGCTGCAGGCGCGCGGATGCAGCGTGAAGATCTGGACGGCGCACTACGACCCAGGCCACTGCTTCGCCGAGAGCCGTGAGCTGTCGGTGCAGTGCGCCGGGGACTGGCTGCCTCGCAGCCTGGGCTGGGGCGGTCGTGGCGCCGCTGTCTGCGCCTACGTGCGCATGATCTTCCTGGCTCTCTACGTGCTGTTCCTTGGCGATGAGGAGTTCGATGTGGTCGTGTGCGACCAGGTGAGGCGGCCCCGCCCGACCCTCGCGGTTCCCGTTGTCTCACTCCTGAGAGGAGTGCCCCCCAGGACCTCTGCTGACCTCTCTCGGTCTGTGGTTCGGAAAGGGTGGGAACTGATCTGGAGAGGTTAGAGTGGGAGTGACACTGGAACTCGAACTTTAGTATGGACATGCTGAAGTGGCAGATTACCTGGCCCCACCCTTAGGAGTTTTCATCCTGGGCCCCAGAGGTGTGCCCCCGAAATCTGCATTTTCACTGGATCATCGGGTGATTCTGAAGCATATGGGCCTTGGTGCTCGCTCTAAGAAACGCAAACATTAGAAGCCCTCCTTCAGTCAAGTTTTACTTCCCAGTAACTTGTATGTCTTTCCTATTGGCATTATTCCTGTTGACACTACTTCCTGGCTACACATACCCCATTATAACTTTCGCTGTCAAGCCACTCTTCCTCAGTAGTGTAATGTGTTTAAACACCCGAAGCTCAACATGTCTTGTCCCTGTTAAAACTTTAACATGGCTTCCCATTAGCCTTTGGAGAAAAGTCCAAGCCCTTTACCTGAATATGGACTCTAGCTATTCTAGACCCTTTTTATGTCTTCCCCCCCCCAAAAAAAAAGTTTATTTTAAAAAGTAACATTTACTCAGGACTAAAAATTCAAATACTGTGAAAGACTAATGTAAAAACCCCACCCTGGTTCCACTCCCTAAAGACAGACACTATTAACAGTCTGTGTGCATTCAGAAATTGTTTGTGGCTGTACTACCATATGATGTCTGTTTATAGATGCATCTTCTTATTTATAAATAGGATATAATTTATCCTAATTATAAATTAAATTATATATAATTTATAATTAGGTGTGTCATAAGACCCACCTACTATTGGTCAGCTTGCTCTTTTTCACCAAAACGTTTTGTTTAGGACATCTTCATATGTCAGTATTACAGATTCACTTCATTCTTCACAGTGACTGGAAAATTTGCTTTTGTTTGACTGTATCATACTTTATACATTTTTCTGCTAAAGGACAGTAGCAATGTGACCAGTTTTTTTGTGTGAATAAATCAGTTTGGGTGTTTTGTTTTTGTTTTTTTTTTGGCTGCACTGCACAGTATGTAGGATCTAGTTCCCTGACCAGGGATGGAACCAACACCCCCTGCATTGAAAGAGCAATGTCTTGACTACTGGACCACCAGAGAAGTCCCAGTTCAGTGTTGTAATAAACATCCTTATATCTTCATTTTTTTGTATTTCTGCAAGTATTGTCTTTGAAATCCATAGAAATAAAACAGGTAGGTCAAAAAGTAATATGTCTTAAATGACAATATAGCTTGCCAAATTTGCCTTGCAAAGAGGTTGTGTCATTCTAGTCTCCCACAGTGATAGAGCCTCTTACTCTGTGCTCTCATGCACATTGGCTATTGTAAACTATTTTCATCTTTGCCAAACTGATAGGTAGAAATGGCATCACGTTTGTGTCTGTATTTAATTGTTTACTTCTGAGTTACTTTTGTCATCCTTGCTTGTGTGCAGGTTACTTCTTTTTGAGAAACATGGGCATTTACCAAGCAATCCACATGTGTAAAACTGGTTAGTAAGCATCAGGCAGCTGAGACTGTAGTGGATAAATGAGCTTGGCCGAGCCTGGATTCTAGTTCCATATCTGCTACTGTCTAAGTATCTTTGAATAAATCTCTCAATATCCATAAAGCTCACCCTTTTCAGGTGTTAAGAGAGCTAGAGATTAAGTGATTTGTAAAGATTACTCAACAGGAAGGAAAGTCTCTAGTGACGATTATGGTTAATGTTTCAATAAATACTGAGCACATGCTGCTGCTGCTAAGTCACTTCAGTCGTGTCTGACTCTGTGTGACCCCATAGACGGAAGCCCACCAGGCTCCCCCGTCCCTGGGATTCTCCAGGCAAGAACACTGGAGTGGGTTTCCATTTCCTTCTCCAGTGTGTGAAAGTGAAGTCGCTCAGTCGTGTCCAACCCTTAGCGACCCCACGGACTGCAGCCTACCAGGCTCCTCCATCCATGGGATTTTCTAGGCAAGAGTACTGGAGTGGCTTGCCATTGCCTTCTCCGACTGAGCACATAGTGTGTGCTAAATTCTTACAGGTTTTACATAACACCAGTGCACTTAATAATAACAAAAACTATATATATTTTTTAAACTATAATTGTCACCGCCTTACAGAAGAAAGCCACAAAGAGATAAATTAGTCACACAGCTAGGTTCAGTTCAGTTCAGTTCAGTTCAGTCGCTCAGTCGTGTCCGACTCTCCGCGACCCCATGAATCACAGCACGCCTAGGTAGCAGAGCTGAAATTCAAACCCTGACAATCTTGATTCCACTCTAAACCACTCTAGACTACACTAAACTACTATAGTTCATTCATTCAGTTCCTAGGAGGAGGTAGACTCTGGAGTGACTCCAGTGTGGTAGCCACTAGCCCTGGGTGACTATTAAACACTTGAAATGTGGCCAGCCTGAACTGAGATGTACTGTAAGAGTAAAATACACATCTGATTTTAAAGATTTCATGTGAAAAAAAGAGATTAGAAGATCTCATTCACTTCTTAACTATTAATTACGTTTGAAGTGATAATATTTTAGAATATATTAAAACTAACCTTTAAAAATGTGTTGCGTAGGTACTAGATTTTTTTAATTTCCATTAGACAGTGCTGTTCTAGAGGAAACCACTGGACTTGCAACTTTAAATATTTATCAAGTATCCAGAAAACGTCTCCCAGCCTTCTATATGCCAGGTATTTTACTAGGTGAGAGTCTGGGGAAACACAAAGCAAAATCAGACATTGCCCACAAGGGACTCACAAACTAGGGGGCAGGGCAGGTGCCTGTTAGTTTAATTTGGCTGAAGTTTAGCTGACCAGTCACTTTATCTCTTGATTTTTGCTTTGGCTAGGTGTCTGCCTGTATCCCTGTGTTCAAGCTGGCCAGACGGCGTAAGAAAATCCTGTTTTACTGTCACTTCCCAGATATGCTTCTCACCAGGAGAGATTCTTTTATAAAACGCCTATACAGGGCCCCAATTGACTGGGTAGAGGAATATACCACAGGCATGGCAGACTGCATCTTGGTCAACAGCCGGTTCACAGCTGCCATTTTCAAGGAAACGTTCAAGTCCCTGTCTCACATAGACCCTGCTGTCCTCTACCCATCTCTGAATATCGTCAGCTTTGATTCTGCTATTCCTGAAAAGCTTGATGACATAGTCCCCCAGGGGAAAAAATTCATATTCCTCTCCATCAACAGATATGAAAGGAAGAAAAATCTGACTTTGGCGCTAGAAGCCCTTGTAAAGCTGCGTGGAAGATTGACATCCCAAGATTGGGACAAAGTGCATCTGATCATTGCAGGTGGTTATGATGAGAGAGTCCTGGAAAACGCACAATACTACCAGGAATTGAAGAAAATGGCCCAGCAGTCTGACCTCAGTCAGTATGTGACCTTCCTTCGGTCTTGCTCAGACAAGCAGAAAATCTCACTCCTCCGAGGCTGCACGTGTGTGCTTTACACACCGAGCAATGAGCACTTTGGCATCGTTCCCTTGGAGGCCATGTACATGCAGTGCCCAGTCATTGCTGTTAATTCAGGTGGGCCCTTGGAGTCCATTGTCCACTGTGTCACAGGATTTCTGTGTGACCCTGACCCAGAACACTTCTCAGAAGCAATAGAAAAGTTCATCCATGAACCTTCCTTAAAAGCCACAATGGGACTGGCTGGAAGAAACAGGGTGAAAGAGAAGTTTTCCCCTGAAGCATTTACCGAACAGCTTTACCAATATGTCACCAAACTGCTGGTATAATCATATTTTTTTTAAGTCTTTATGCTGTATTCATTAATATCACATTTGTAGATTATACACCCAGTTTTGAAACCAAAGGAAAAAACCTGATATCTAGTACAGAAGAAAATTTTTGTAAATATACTTGAATCTGAGTCACTTTCCTGTACCCCTTACATCCCAGACAGCTTTTTCAGAAAAACAATATCTTTTATGCTATAATAATTCTGAGTATTACCAATGGTGATTAAGATATAAATGTGGTACAGTTCCATATTCAGCAGAATATTTTAATTATACATTCTCTAGATTATTGTTACTCTACTTATAAACTTTGAGTCATATTGTGCCTTATTTTGTTTTAATACTTAAAGTGTGTCATCAAAGTTTATTAATTTGGCTTCTTGAGAAGACAGTTACTATAGTTCCTAGAATCAGTCCACCTCAGTGTTCAGTGACCTCTGTGAGGAAATTTTTGTTAGTCATAACTTTGCCTGGATCCATAGCAAGAATGATGTGTTTTTTGTCTTTTTACGAAGATGATTTATTGTGCTTTGCACACAGATATGATAATAAAAGATACTTATCGTAGGAAGAGAAAAAATACTAGATTTTGGCCTCCGTGATCTATTGTATGGTATTAGGAATGTAGACAGCCAAGCCTTTAGTCAGAAACTAGAGTAACTGAATATTGGAGTGAATGGCTGTTGTCATGTGTGTAGTATGCATTTTGTTTAGGGCAGTGCCGGAGACCTGGATTTGATCCCTGGGTCAGGAAGAAGGGAGAAGGAAATGGCAAACCACTCCAGTATCCTTGCCTGGAAAATCCCATGGACTGAGGAGCCTGGGGAGGGGCTGCAATCCATGGGGCACAAAGAATTGGGCACGACTGAGCAACTAACAGACTTTTGTTTATTGGCGTCATCTAAGTTGTCAACTTCATTAATATTTGTGTTTTATTAAGTAAGCACCTACTAAATGTAAGACACTAGTGTTTTTTTATCCTTCAAGGCCTAACTCAGATGCCACTGCTGGGACGCTTTCCTTGACCCTCCACCCAACTCCCGAACTGAAAGCAGCCTTCCCCTTCCACATTTTCTGACCCTCTCATAGCACTTATCTGTCTTAAAGTTAGTTATTTACCTGTTGGTCTAAGAACATATGGGGCTTCCCTGATGGCTCGGTAAAGAATCTGCCTGCCAGTGCAGGTGATTCAGGTTTGATCTTTGGGGCGGGAAGTCCCCCTGGAGAAGGTAGTGGCAACCCACTCCAGTTTACTGCCTGGGAAATCGCATGGACAGAGGAACCTGTGGGCTACAGTCCATGCAAGGGCCAGATACCACCACCACCACCTAAGTACAAATAAACATAAAGCAGTTTTCAGTGTATCTTTAAAGCAAAATTCATTTTTTTAAAATAATAAAGATCACCGGCCAAAGGCTCCACATTAATCAACTCTAAGAGCAAAGACCTGAGAGCCTAATTAACCGATGTGACTTTAGGCAAATTGCTTGATCTCTGGCTCAGATTCTTCATCTGTAAAGTGGAGTAACTGTACTCTTGTACTTTCCTCATAGGGTTGTGATGAGTTATCATATATATGTAAAGTACTTAAAATAGTAGTTGGCACACAGTATGGGCTATGTAAATGCTAGCTATTTTTGCAATATGGGGATATCAAAAATTACTACATAAGTTCCACATGGGTTCATGCTGCACTACTGTATTTTTCTTTGAGGTTCTTTAGAGGATGGAGTTTCAGGTTGTGATTTGTTATGTCTGTCTATATGCCAGAAGTATTTTAATGAAATGACTGCACCAACAAGAAGTTCTCTAAAATTAGAGTGTCACGTTTATTGAGTCTTATGGAATGAGAAGTTCAGTTGAGTGTTTCGTGTTGTGAAAGCTTGCCATCCGGTAAAGTAGATTGTTCCATCTTTTGTGGTTTGGTCCGTGTGTTTCTTAGGGAACAGCAGCCTTTCCCGAAAGACCTGATGACTGTGTCCACTGGGTTTAGGAAAGACAGACTCAGGCATGCTGTGAGCCGTAACTGATGCTTACCCATTCCAAGCACTAAAACTTTTTTGCCTATTTGACCATTTTTATGCAGATCCTTCAAAAGTGGACTACATGAGTTTGTGAGTCTTAAGTTTAAGTTCCCTTCATTGTCTTAAGCCGCAGCAGGTGACAGTAAGACCACAGATCTGGAAAGGATGTAGAGCCCAGCCTGAGCTTCCAGCCTCTGGCATATTTAACTCCTGCCTCCTGGACCTACGATGGAGCTTTACCCATAGAAGTAGTATTCACAGCTTCCAGAACTAAGCTGAAGTTAGGGAGCACAGAAGCATGGAAGACTGAAGTTAACTGCCAGGATGTTAACATTAGTAATTCTAACACTTAACTGTGGCCCATATCAGACAGCTCATTTAATCCTAACAGTTCTATGAGGTTTCAGTACTCTTCCCTTTAGAGATAAGTATGGTTAACCAGGGAGAAGGCAATGGCAACCCACTCCAGTACTCTTGCCTGGAAAATCCCATGGATAGAGGAGCCTGGTAGGCTGCAGTCCATGGGGTCACTAAGAGTCAGACATGAGCGACTTCACTTTCACTTTTCACTTTCATGCATTGGAGAAGGAAATGGCAACCCACTCCAGTGTTCTTGCCTGGAGAATCCCAGGGATGGGGGAGCCTGGTAGACTGCCGTCTATGGGGTTGCACAGAGTCAGACACGACTGAAGTGACTTAGCAGCAGCAGCAGCATGGTTAAGCAGTTGCTTGTGTCACACAGCCTGGAGAGATGAGCAGCATCTCAAGGCTTTCTGATTCCTAAGTCCAACCACTTTACCATTCTTCAGTGTGCCTCCACCCTGCCCAAGCTCATGTGTGTTTATTCAGTTAGAAGTCCTCTACCCTACTGCAGGCACAGCTGTTCGGGTCCTCAGGTTTAGAGAGGCTTTGTTTGTTACTCATCTTCCCTTTTCAGAGGAGTCTTCTAAGGTGGATATGATCGTCCCTCATTTTATACACAAGAAGGCTCAGAGAGATGAAAGACTTGCTGAAAGGCACAATTGAAAAGTGAGTAGACTGGGATTCAACCCCAATTACCTGATCATCCAGGATAGCACTATACCAGAATTTCTTAGCCAGCTCTCCTTTGACAAGCATAAATAGTATATGACTGTTAATACTTTATGAAGTTCAGAGTAAGTACAGCATTCTTTGATTGAAAGCAGAGCTGGGGGACAGGATACTCTGTCTGCAGATTAGTGCTCTGAACCTAAAAGAGGTACTGGCATCCCACGTGCACCCCATTGCCCTATTGCCAACCCTGTGAGGAACCCTGCTCAGTAGCCCTCACTGAGTGACACTGGGTCATTCAAAGTCCTAGTGGAGTTATCAGGGTCATTTACTTTGACAAAGCAGAAATTCAAGATGATGTAGCTCAAAAGATTTTCGGGTTTTTTATTTGTTTTTTAAATATTTTTTTATTTGCTTGTGTCAGGTCTTGGTTTCGTCATGTGGGATATTTCCTTGCAAGGGCACAGACTCTCTAATCGTGGACTCCAGAGCACTTTGGCTTCAATAGTTACAACATGAACTTAATTGCTCCACAGCATGTGGGCTCTTAGTTCCCCAACCAGGAATTGAACCCAAATCCTGTGCATTGCAAGGCAGATTCTCAACCACTGAACCACCAGAGAGGTCACTCAAAGGGTTTTAAGAGTGGGGTATTTGAAAGAATCCATGCCAGAAAATGCTGTCATGCCCGGCCCCTGGTCCCCAAGCCTGGGTAAACTGGAGATGGGAGACGAAAGTTTCTCATGCACTCTCTTTCCAAGAGGTGACTGTTTTCCCGTGTCAGCTCATTCCCATATGCACATGGATACAACTCTTGACCCCTATTGCCCTTCATGGATCTCTACCAGTTAGCTCAGATTTTATACACACACACACACGCAGGTTGGAGGTGGGGGTCGAGGCATGTACATAGAAAAGATATCCACTTGTCAGCTAAGGGGGAGCAGTATTGTGGTTCTTCCTGTTTGGAAAGGATCTAATGACTAATGATACTGAAGTCCTGTTTGGGAAGGCTTTAGAGTTGGCAGAACTCTTTTTTTTTTTTTTTTGTAAGTTTATTTATTTTAATTGGAGGCTAATTATACAATGTGGAAAAATAGGATTTAAGATAATTACAGAGTATTTGTATTCTTAAGAATACTTTGTTTATGGGGGTTAGGTTGTGGCAGAGCTCTTTTCAGCATCATTCCAGGTAATTATTGTAGCCATGCTCACTGTGGAAAAGCTGAGGCTTAC
The DNA here is from genome assembly GCF_049115385.1 of Moschus berezovskii. Classification (NCBI taxonomy): domain Eukaryota; kingdom Metazoa; phylum Chordata; class Mammalia; order Artiodactyla; family Moschidae; genus Moschus; species Moschus berezovskii. Next base: position 71,605,463 of record NC_142466.1, on the reverse strand, counting down.
AGCTGTGAAGCCCTGGACCAGGTCGAGAATTCTTTCAGTTGTACTATGGATGCCTCATCAATAAATGCCTTGCCACCTTTTCTCACCAGCCCAGTATGCCAGTTTCACTTTAACTGTCTTCTTCCTTAAAGAAAATGAGGCAATTGTATACTCCCCTCCCCTGCTTTCTGCTCGTCCCCTATCCCTGTTGATCATCAGCCCTTCCCCCTCCACCTTGGCCAACATCACTGTTGTGTGACCTCCTTTCTTTGCATTTCCAGGTCCCAGAATCAAGTCCACTCAGAGCTGACTAGAACCCCAGAAATCACCCAACCTAATGTGCTCTTCCATGGGTGGGAATACAGGCCCCCAGAGCACGGGACCTGCCTGAGGTCACACAGGGACAGTTGAAGCCCTCCTCTAAGTTCATTCTGAAGTGCCTCACGCCACCTCTACTGTCAGAAGCCCCTTATCTCAGAACACTTTGAACTTCTTACTCCTTCATTCCTAACCTCAGTCCCCTGCAGCTGTATCCCCAACAGCCTGTGAGGGTGCCACCGCCCAGACACTAGTGTTCTCGTGCCTGCTAGCTGAAGGGTGGGGGGCTCAGCTAGTGACAGCTGTCCTCTGATTAAACAGGAACCCTTGAGAGTGGGGATAGGCAGGGATTTTACCGTGCTAACTCCCAGCCAAGTGGCTGCTGGAGCCAGCACTCTGTCCTTGCCCAGAGGATGGGGATTGGGTGGAGCTCACAGTAAGGGTGAGCCAGTCTGGTGATTCAGAAACAGGACCACAAGCAAGTGCTGAACTGTTCTGTAGGAAGCAGTATCACTAGGCCAGCCACTGGTGTCTTTTGAGACAAATACAGCCTAGATGTCTCTCGGGGGTTGTGTGTATGTGTCTGTGTATCTGATGTGTTGGGGTTTGGTGGGGGCTTAGCAGGGGAGAGGCATAGCACAGTTGTGATTTACCTTTGTGACCTACCACTCACCCAAGAAAGTGACAGGCAGTGTTAGAACAGACTGCTAAGTTAATGATACCAGATCAGCCTTTACTTTTCTGTATTACTTAAGCCAGAATTTCAGGGTTCCACAGCTATTGAGAAGGTGTCCTAAGGTGATAATCCTTAAGTCTAGGTTTCTTTATCTATCAAATGGGTATAATCAGGTCTAAGAAGCCCACCCCACCACGTGGTTGTGAAGAGAGTCAGCAGGAGGACTGAATGGTTCAGTGACACAGGGTGTGAAGCTGATGTGTAAACTGTGGGGTGCCGTAGAACAGAGTGCGTAAACTGTGGGGTGCCGTAGAACAGAGTGCGTAAACTGTGGGGTGCCGTGGAACAGAGTGCGTAAACTGTGGGGTGCCGTGGAACAGAGTGCGTAAACTGGGGTGCCGTGGAACAGAGTGCGTAAACTGTGGGGTGCCGTGGAACAGAGTGCGTAAACTGTGGGGTGCCGTGGAACAGAGTGCGTAAACTGTGGGGTGCCGTGGAACAGAGTGCGTAAACTGTGGGGTGCCGTGGAACAGAGTGCGTAAACTGTGGGGTGCCGTGGAACAGAGTGTGTAAACTGTGGGGTGCCGTAGAACAGAGTTCATCTGCACCTACGGTCAGTTAATTTCTGCCAAGAACCTTTACCTCATACTATGCAGAAATGAACTTGAAGTGGATCATAGGCCTAAACATCAAAGCCAGACTGTAGAAGTTAGAAAAGAAAATCTCCATAGCCTTCACAAAGCACAAAACGTGGAAAATTGGTAAGTTGACTTCATCAAAGTTAAAAACTGCTTTTCAAAGGACACTGATTTACAAAAAAAATTAAAAAGTCACAGGCTAGAAGAAAATATTTTATATATCTGTTAAAGACCTGCACCCAGGATATGTAAAGAAGCCTCACAGGAGAACAAACAACCCACATTTTTTTAATGGGGAAAGATACAAATGGCCAATAAGCACATGATAAGATGTTCAACATCAGTGGTCCTAAAAGAAGTGCAAATCAAAACCACAGTGAGATATCAGTGCACACCCATAAAATTGAAGACTCAGTAAAAATGTTGGTGAGAGTGTGGAGCACCTGGACTTCTCACACTTTGCTGACAGGAATAGAAAATGGAATCAACTCAGAACAACAGTTTGAAAGTTGCATACAAAGTTAAACATGACGCCATACAACCCATCAATTCCACTTCTAGAAATTTTGCCTAAAATAAGTGAAAATACATTTAAAATACATTTAAAGACTTATTCAAATGTTCATAGCAGCTTTTTTCATTAATAGTCAAAAACTGAAAAAGTGTCCATCAGCAGGTGAACAGATAAACAAATTATGGTACATTCATGGGATGGACTATTTCTTAGCAATAAAAAAAGGAACGAAATGCTGATGAGCCCGGTGATGTGGATGAATCTCAGAAGTATGCTAAGTGGAAGTCAGACACACAAAGAGTTCGCATTGTATGATTCCATGAATATGAAACCTTAAGGAAAGAAAAAACAAAGTTAATCTATAGTGACAGAAAGCTAAATACTGCCTGTGGCCTAGGATGAGAAATTGACTAGGAAAGGGCACAATGGAGCTTTTTGATATGATGGAAATGTTCTATATCTTTATTGTGGTGGTTATAAGGGTTTCTAAGTTTGTCAGGATTAATCAACTGTATGCTTAAAATGAGTACATGTTTTTGCATGTCAGTTATACCTCATTAAGTTGATTTTTTTAAAAAGCACGTGTGATGTAGTCCCATTTTTTGTAGAAAATAAAAGTCTTGTAAATGAATAAACGTGAGAGTATATATGCATGTGTTATTTAAATTGTTGTTGTTCACTTGCTAAGTTGTGTCCAACTCTTTGTGACCCCATGAACTACCGCATGCCAAGCTTCCCTTCCTTACTATCTCCTGGAATTTGCTCAGACTCATTCCATTCAGTCAGTGAGGCTACCTAACCATCTCATCCTCTGTCGCCCCCTTCTGCTCTTGCCCTCACTCTTTCCCAGCATCAGGGTCTTTTCCAGTGAGTTGACTCTTCACATCCGGTGGCCAAAGTATTGGAGTTTCATCTTCAGCATCAGTCCTTCCAGTGACTATTCAGGGTTGATTTCCTTTGGGAGTGACTGGTCTGATCTCCTTGACTCCAGTTGATTCTCAAGAGTCTTTTCCACCACCACAATTCAAAAGCACCAATTCTTCAGCACTCAGCTTTCTTTACGGTCCAACTTCACATCTGTACATGACTACTGGAAAGACCATAGCTTTGACTATATGGACCTTTGTTGGCAAAGTGACGTCTCTGCTTTTAAATCCAATGCCTAGGTTTGTCATAGGTTTTCTGCCAAGGAGCAAACATCTTTTAATTTCATGGCTGCAGTCACTGTCCACGGTGATTTTCAGTTCAGTCTCTCAGTCGTCTCCGACTCTTTGCGACCCCATGAATCACAGCACGCCAGGCCTCCCTGTCCACCAACTCCCAGAGTTCATTCAAACTCCTGTCCATCGAGTCAGTGATGCCATCCAACCATCTCCTTCTCTGTCGTCCGCTTCTACTCCTGCCCCCAATCCCTCCCAGCATCAGAGTCTTTTCCAGTGAGTCAGTTCTTCGCATGAGGTGGCCAAAGTATTGGAGTTTCAGCTTTAGCATCAGTCCTTCCAATGAACACCCAGGACTGATCTTTAGAATGGACTGGTTGGATCTCCTTGCAGTCCAAGGGACTCTCAAGAGTCTTCTCCAACACCACAGTTCAAAAACATCAATTCTTTGGCGCTCAGCTTTCTTCACAGTCCAACTCACATCCATACATGACCACTGGAAAAACCATAGCCTTGACTAGACAGACCCTTGTTGGCAAAGTAATGTCTCTGCTTTTTAATATGCTGTCTAGGTTGGTCATAACTTTCCTTCCAGGGAGCAAGTGTCTTTTAATTGCATGGCTGCAATCAGCATCCACAGTGATTTTGGAGCCCAAAAAAAAAAATCTGACACTGTTTCCACTGTTTTCCCATCTATTTCTCATGAAGTGATGGGACCAGATACCATGATCTTCGTTTTCTGAATGTTGAGCTTCAAGCCAACTTTTTCACTCTCCTCTTTCACTTTCATCAAGAGGCTTTTTAGTTCCTCTTCACTTTCTGCCATAAGGGTGGTGTCATCTGCATATCTGAGGTGATTGATATTTCTCCCAGCAATCTTGATTCCAGCTTGTGCTTCTTCCAGCCCAACATTCCTCATGATGTACTCTGCATATAAGTTAAATAAGCAGGGTGACAATATACAACCTTGATGTACTCCTTTTCCTATTTGGAACCAGTCTGTTGTTCCATGTCCAGTTCTAACTGTTGCTTCCTGACCTGCATACAGGTTTCTCAAGAGGCAGGTCAGGTGGTCTGGTATTCCCATCTCTTTCAGAATTTTCCAGTTTATTGTGATCCACACAGTCAAAGACTTTGGCATAGTCAATGAAGCAGAAAGACATGTTTTTCTGGAACTCTCTTGATTTTTCCATGATCCAGCAGATGTTGGCAATTTGATCTCTGGTTCCTCTGCCTTTTCTAAAATCAGGTTGAACATCTGGAAGTTCACGGTTCACATATTGCTGAAGCCTGGCTTGGAGAATTTTCAGCATGACTTTACTAGTGTGTGAGATGAGTGCAATTGAGCGGTAGTTTGAGCATTCTTTGGCATTGCCTTTCTTTGAGATTGGAATGAAGACTGACCTTTTGTAGTCCTGTGGCCACTGCTGAGTTTTCCAAATTTTCTGGCATATTGAGTGCAGCATTTTCACAGCATCATCTTTCAGGATTTGAAATAGTTCAAGTGGCATTCCATCACCTCCACTAGCTTTGTTCATAGTGATGCTTTCTAAGGCCCACTTGACTTCACATTTCAAGATGTCTGGCTCCAGGTGAGTGATCACACCATCGTGATTATCTTGGTCATGAAGATCTTTTGTACAGTTCTTCTGTGTATTCTTGCCACCTCTTCTTAATATCTTCTGCTTCTGTTAGGTCCATACCATTTCCGTCCTTTATTGAGCCCATCTTTGCATGAAATGTTCCCTTGGTATCTCTAATTTTCTTGAAGAGATCTCTTGTCTTTCCTATTCTGTTGTTTTCCTCTATTTCTTTGCATTGATCGCTGAGGAAGGCTTTCTTATCTCTCCTTGCTATTCTTTGGAACTCTGCATTCAGATGCTTATATCTTTCCTTTTCTCCTTTGCTTTTCTTGTCTCTTCTTTTCACAGCTATTTGTAAGACCTCCTCAGACAGCCATTTTGCTTTTTTGCATTTCTTTTCCATGGGGATGGTCTTGATCCCTGTCTCCTGTACAATGTCACGAACCTCCGTCCATAGTTCATCAGGCACTCTATCTATCAGATCTACTCCCTTAAATCTATTTCTCACTTCCACTGTATAATCGTAAGGGATTTGATTTAGGTCATATCTGAATGGTCTAGTGGTTTTCCCTACTTTCTTCAATTTAAGTCTGAATTTGGCAATAAGGAGTTCATGATCTGAGCCACAGTCAGCTCCTGGTCTTGTTTTCGCTAACTGTATACAGCTTCTCCATCTTGGCTGCAAAGAATATAATCAATCTGATTTCGGTGTTGACCATCTGGTGATGTCCATGTGTAGAGTCTTCTCTTGTGTTGTTGGAAGAGGGTGTTTTCTATGACCAGTACGTTCTCTTGACAAAACTCTATTAGCCTTTGCCCTGCTTCATTCCGTGCTCCAAGGCCAAATTTGCCTGTTACTCCAGGTGTTTCTTGACTTCCTACTTTTGCATTCCAGTCCCCAATAATGAAAAGGACATGTTTTTTGGGTGTTAGTTCTAAAAGGTCTTGTAGGTCTTCATAGAACCGTTCAACTTCGGCTTCTTTAGCATTACTGGTTGGGGCATAGGCTTGGATTACTGTAATAATGAATGGTTTGCCTTGGAAACGAACTGAGATCATTCTGTCGTTTTTGAGATTGCATCCAAGTACTGCATTTCGGACTCTTTTGTTGACCATGATGGCTACTCCATTTCTTCTAAGGGATTCCTGCCCACAGTAGTAGATATAATGGTCATCTGAGTTAAATTCACCCATTCCAGTCCATTTTAGTTCACTGATTCCTAGAATGTCTACGTTCTCTTGCCATCTCCTGTTTGACCACTTCCAATTTGCCTTGATTCATGGACCTAACATTCCAGGTTCCTATGCAATATTCCTCTTTACAGCATCGGACCTTGCTTCTATCACCAGTCACATCTACAACTGGGTATTGTTTTTGCTTTGGCTCCATCCCTTCATTCTTTCTGGAGTTATTTCTCCACTGATCTCCAGTCCAAGAAAATAAAATCTTTCGCTCTTTCTACTTTTTCCCCATCTATGTGCCAGTAAGTGATGGCACTGGATGCCATGATCTTAGTTTCTTTAATGTTGAGTTTTAAATCAGCTTTTTCACTCTCCTCTTTAACCCTCATCAAGAGGCTCTTTAGTTCTTTTCGCTTTCTGCCATAAGGGTGGTATTATCTGCATATCTGAGGTTGTTTATATTTTCCCAAGAAATCAGATGGGTGTGATTAATCGGTAGGCATTAAAATCTTATTTTGTTGGCTTATATTTTCTGATACTCCATAAGCTGATTTTCTCATAAGATAAAAAATTCAAATATAAAAGAAAACATAAAATCTTATTGGTCACTTATGTTCTTCAGTATATTTTTAGACATTTGTGTTTCCAACTATTGCCCTATTTGGGATGTATAGTTTGTCCTAATTAATCCCTTACTATTATATATTATGATTGTTCCAGTTGTTTGCTACTGTAAGCAACCTAGCAGGAAAATTATTAACTTTAAATTCTAAAGGCAAATATTAAAATTTTTAAAGTGAGTGAAGTCGCTCAGTCATGTCCAACTCTTTGTGACTTCATGGACTGTAGCCCACCAGGCTTCTCCATCCATGGGGTTTTCCAGGCAAGAATACTGGAGTGGGTTGCCATTTCCTTCTCCAGGGGATCTTCCCCACCCAGGGATCGAACCCAGGTCTCCCACATTGAAGGCAGATGCTTTACCTTCTGAGCCACCAGGGAAGTCCTTTTTTTTTTTCTTAAAGCAAATTTAAAAAGCAAAAACAAAATCAGAAAAAAGGCATGTGAAAATGTTGCAAAACTATTCAGTAATACACACACAAAAACAGAAATTTTCAAAAAAAAATCACTAACTGATGATGTTTATTTTCAAACTGAGTTACTTTGTTGTCCACCTTGCTTTCAGCCAAATTATATGCTTCCTTTCATTGTGGGACCTGGATGCCTAACTTAGCAATTCAGTAACTAATACTAAAAAGCAGAGACAGTCCATCTAGTCAAGGCTATAGTTTTTCCGTAGTCATGTATGGATGTGAGAGTTGGTCTATGAAGAAATCTGAGAGCTAGAGAATTGATGCTTTTGAACTGTGGTGTTGGAGAAGACTCTTGAGAGTCCCTTGGACTGCAAGGAGATCCAACCACTCCATCCTAAAGGAAATCAATCCTAAATATTCATTGGAAGGACTGATGCTGAAGCTGAAACTCTAATACTTTGGCCACCTGATGTGAAGAGTTGACTCACTGGAAAAGACCCTGATGCTGGGAAAGATTGAAGGCAAGAGGAGAAGGGGCCGACAGAGGATGAGATGGTTGGATGGCATCACCGACTCACTGGATATGAGTTTGAGTAATCTCCGGGAGTTGGTGATGGACAGGGAGGCCTGGTGTGCTGCAGTCCATGGGGTCGCAAAGAATCAGACACAACTGAGTGACTGAACTGAACTAATATGTAATCATACATCAGGACATACCACTATGTCTTTTTAACATAGGTAAAACTTTAACAAGGTAACTGTATTAGAACTCTTGATTCCAAGTGACAAAAACCCAATTGTAGCTAATGCAGAAAAGGGGATTTTATCTAGGAAGTTATAGGGATAGATGATTCAAGGAAAAAATTGCATAAATGAAGTGGGAAATGGTAGGCCTGAGGTTCAGATGGAACTAGGAATTCACGTGCTATCAGAAAACCAGTTTTGACATAATATATGACATCACTGTCTTTCATTATAGGCTAGTTTCTTATGGCAGGAAACATGACCACAAATAGCAGTGGAGAACCTCCATCTTACTGTTTGCATCACCAAAGAGGAGCCAGCCTTCTTTATCAGCGTTTGAAAAGACATCATCAAAGGACAATGATGACGCCTTCTTGATTCAGGTGTCTTCCCCAAAAGTAAGGAAGCAAGTCAGGAGGCAAGGTACTATTGTTTGCTGGGCTCAGGTGGGCTCCCATCCACTGTGGGCAGGACCTGGGGTCACACAGTGGGAGGAATCACATAGCTGGGAGAAAGGAGTCTAAGAGGGCCCAGAGGAAGGAGGAGCAAGCAGTTCCCAGAAGGTGAGTTGGAAAGATAAAATAGGTGTAAAAAAATGAAGATCTTACACTCAAGGAGCCCTGGCAGACTAACTATCCCTCCCATATAACTTTAGCCCTTTGCTTCCACTTCCACAATACATCTGGCTAATATCTGTTCACAGCCAACCTTGTGCAAGGGCCTGGGGATAAAGAAATGAAGTTAATAGTTTCATACTCTTTGACTGTACATTGCTTGATATTAATGTTGCCAGACCTGACTTTCTTTATTTTACTCATTTTAATTTTGAATATTCCATTTTTTATTTTTATTTATCTAATAAGCAGAGAAACCTTATATTGAAGGGTTTTTTACCTCAGATCTAAGAGTATTGGCCTTTCATGATTTATTATATATATTTTTAAAGTCATTAAGGATGACTGGGGTTATTTTTATTATACCTTTATTAAACAGAAGTTCATCATCCTTTCTACCTTCTTTTTCTGTTTCTTAAGAAAAGACACTTATTTTCCTTTCCCCTTCTTCATTCTTTTGATCTTCATTGATGTATGCCAATAGCCCATTATTTTAGTAAAATAATTTCTTCCAAGTATTTTAATCTTTTGATGTCAGTTTTGACAAGATACTTGCTGCAGTTGTTTAGAATTATTTCAATACAATCAACTGGTCTCACCACTTCCTACAAGTTCTTGTCTGCCATTCTTGAGTTCCTCCTTCATGGCTATCATCCTCTTCTTAAGAATACACTTTGAGTACCATTTTTTTTTTCAGAGAGAATACATGTATTTGCATAATTAATTCCCATTGCCTTCACATATGAATAGCTTGATTTTATATAAAATTCCTGAATCATGTGTTTTTTTTTTTAAACCTTTTCAATTGTTGTGTTAACATCTTCTAGGTAGATTTTCCTATAGTGTGTTCTAGGCAAAATCAGGTATAAAAGATGCTCCAGAGAAAAGGCTTTCATGGTCAAATAAGTGTGGGAAGTGTTCCATATAGTTGTGAATGTACTAGGCAAAGTAGCATGGTGAAGGCCAGGAGACATCTTGAGATACTGAAGGTGGTTTACTTTTATTTCCAGTGTACCCAACCTATTTTGACCACAGTAATCTCAAGAGCAAGTAAGTGACCAATAATATGTTTATAGTTAATATTTGTTAAGCACTTACTATGAGCCAGGCACTATTCTAGGACTTATTCTGTGGGTATCAATTCATTGAGTTCTCATGGCAGCACTATATGATTGATAGACTTTTTCAACCCATTTTAACATGTGGAAAAACTGAGGCACACTGAGCTTGAGAAAATAGGCTCAAAAATGGCCAATTCAAACTCAAGCAGTCAGTCCCATATTACTCACAGCCCTAACAGTTGGCAAGTAAGGACAGAAGGCAACTTCTATGTGTCCCAAGTCTAAAAAGCATAACAAAACATCTAATTGCACCAAAAAGGAAAAAAACTTCCCACCAAACAGCCTCTGTAACAGAATTTACCGCGGAATTACTGCAGAGGCACTTTGGGGGGTAATCTGATTATCTCCAGTCCAAGTGCTCAAACTCTGCTGTTGGCCAATGTCCAGGACCCATCACTGAATACTCATCACCTCATCAATTCAGCCTCCTAGACTGACGGGCAAAACAACATCCAAATATTCATTGCACATCTGTGCTGGGCAGATTATACATTAGCAATTCAAATCCAGCCAGTGTACTGACCGTTCCTGCAAATGTGTCTGTTTGGGTGAGATGCCTTGTTGTCTGGGACGGATAATAAGGCACCTCGGTCTAATCTTGAAGAACAATCAACCCATCTTGCGAAGGTGACTGTCTGTGTGTGTTCTTGCCCTGGCAGCAATGGAACAATGGCCCCATAACGCACTCGACTCAGCTGGCAATGAAGTCCCATCCTGATTAGGAGCCATGGCTGGTGTCAATCACCACGGGATGCACCATTGTCCTCTGGTCCCCAACACAGTTTATTTACAGGAAAACAAAGGCTTTGGGGGGCTATGGCTGCTTCCCAGAGATTACAAAATAGATTGAGCTGTCAAGCACACAAAGTAGATGAAGATTAATGAGTTGTGTGGACAATAAATATGACTAGATGACCATGAATATGCTAATAGGCATTATCCATATACACCGTAATTGCTACCAAAATTAAAAGGTAGCATGAAGAAGACGGGTCACAAGGTGACAGGGAGATAATCTAAGATGCTTGAGACGCTTACCCCAGATAAGACCCTCTACAGGTTTCCTTACCCCCGATTAAACCATCCCGAAGCAGCATTGTTCACAAGCTGTCTGAATAGGCTCCTTTTAAACAGGGGATGTAAGGAATGGGGTGAAAGAGTAAGCTGGAAAAGTTACTTTAGGGAAAGGTGTAATTAGAATAAGAAAGGTGTTTATCAAAGCCTAGAAGTGCTCAGCTGTCAGGCTCTCTCCTCATCCCCAGGGACAGAACTGATGAGGATGTCACTTGATGCTTCAGCACCCCCCACCGCCCTAGAGCCACCAAGACTATTATAACTACAAGAATGTTATTTAGATTGCCTTTTAAGGAGGAGTGGGTGATTTTTCAGAGTATTCCAATACTCTGATGACTTTTTAAAAATACACATATTAGAGACATTTGAAGTACTAAATGTTTAAAGACAAATGAAATTTTGTTTCCATGAATGATTTGATTTTGGAAATCTGTATCCTGTGAAACTGCGGCATGGCTGTAGCATGGTTGATTCCCACCCAGCCTCCCAGCCTGTCTCCATAGTCCTTCATCTGGCAGGTGTTCTCTGACCCTATTCACCCCATCTTCCTGTCCACCCCCTCTGTCTGTGGATGGTGATTAAGTTAGCACCTAGTTTCTATCCTCTGGAGTACTAGGACAATGGACCTCATCCCCTGGAGATCCATGGAGCATCACCACCAATTGTAAGAACACACCTTTGCTCCTAAAGATAGAATCTGAATATGTATTTCTTGGCTCACACCAGGTGAAGGGGAGCAGGATGAAATCAGGGTCCAAGAAGAGGGCAGAAGGGTGGAAGAGAGGAAGGAAAGTCAGAAGAAAGAGGCAGTCCCAGAGACGGTCTGAGGCTGACTACATGAACTGAAATCTGCCTACCAGGGGAAAAGGGAGTTTTGTACAAATATGTTGAAACAATCTCTGAAAGGGGTGGGAGAAAAAGATTGTTGTTCTGTTGTTCTGTTACCAAGTCATGTCCAACTCTTTGTGACCCCATGAACTGCAGCACACCAGTCTTTCCTGTCCTTCACTATCTCCCAGAGTTTGCTCAAACTCACGTCCATTGAGTCGGTGATACCATCCAACCATCTCATCCTCTGTCGTCCCCTTCTCCTCCTGACTTCAGTCTTTCCAAGCATCAGGGTCTTTTCCATTGAGTCAGCCAGGTAACTCTGGAAATCAGTGGAGTCTACAGAACCAAAGGCACACAAGCATTTCACTCTGGTTGACAAAGTTGTTTCCATGTGCGTACTGGTTAACAATTATGAAACCACTGGAACTGAACAAATGAGTCTATGGATGGCAGATGGTGGAGCCAGGCATCTCCTTGTTGAAGTGGAAGTTTTCAGGTGAGCAAGGGGAGATGGCCTTGAATGATCAACGTGGTGATGTGGTTGGAGATATTCGTTTGAATCCATGTTTAATATAATATAGACACAGATGGTTACACAAATCTTTATAGATACATGTATATACATAGGTTAGTGTACACACATATATTACCTTGTGTCTCACCTGGCAAGGCAACAATGGCAACAAATGACTCAGTAGCAAAAAGCAAAAGAAAAGTGAAATGTTAGTCATTCAGTCATGTTAGACCCTTTGCAACCCCACTCGGTTCCTCTGTCCAGGCACGAATACTGGAGTGGGTGGCTATTCCCTTCTCCACAGGATCGTCCTAACCCAGGGATCAAACCCAGGTCTCCTGTATTTCAGGCAGATTCTTTACTGTCTGAGTCACCAGGAAAGCCCAGGAAAAAGGAAAACCTGGTACCAACTCTTGGTTTCTAACACCAGATTCCAGTAAAAGAAAGGATTCACAGAGAAATGCCTTAGCCTAGGATAGTGTAGAAAATATACAAGATAAGCCTAGAGCTTCTTATAATGCCAAAAAGTAAGAAATAGCTAAAAAAAAATTTTTTAAACCCACATTGATTGGGAGTATATCAGTGGGACATAGCAGCAACAAAATAAAGTAGTATTGGATTATAACCCAAAATATAAAATAAATATCCATGAGTCCAGACTAATATAGATAAATGGTTGAATAAGTAGGAAAAATAGAATAGACAAATTACCCATGCAGAAGAATTCCAAATAATTTATGTAGACACCCCACCCTCAACAGGTGGAGTATAACTTCTCTTTGTTAATTTTAGGGCCTCCCATAAAGGGTACAATATGAAAGGGGAGAAAAAGAGAAACTTGACTGTGGAGAAATCTGAGAAACACTACCTCAACCAGCTGATCAAGGTCAACATCAACAGTGATAAGTCAAGTTGCTGGGATGTACTCTTGATATAATGTGATGAGAATGGTAGTTTGCTTCTGTGGCCTTCCTCCCCCAAACCCGTAAACTCAGACTAAGAAAAAAATACATCAGGCAAATATCTATAGGACATACTATGAAATACCTGACCAGTATTCCTCAAAACTGATCATCAAAAATAAGGACACTCTGATGCTAAAGCTGAAACTTCAATACTTTGGCCACCTTATGCGAAGAGTTGACTCACTGGAAAAGACTCTGATGCTGGGAGGGATTAGGGGCAGGAGGAGAAGGGGACGACAGAGAATGAGATGGCTGGATAGCATCACCGACTCGATGGACATGAGTTTGAGTGAACTCTGGGAGTTGGTGATGGACAGGGAGGCCTGGCCTGCTGTGATTCATGGGGTCTCAAAGAGTCGGACACGACTGAGTGACTGAATTGAACTGAATGTTAGATATCTCAATTTTTAAAAAATACAAATTAAAAACAACAACAAGAAAAGCCTGTGAATGTCATAGCTTTTCCAGCTTTCCCAATACCACTTGCTGAGAAACTTTTTCCCATTGTGTATTCTTGCCTTCTATGTCAAAGATTAATTAACCATAGGTGTGTGGATTTAGTTCTGGGTTCTCTATTTTCTTCCATTGATCCATATGTCTGTTTTTGTGCTGATATCATGCTGTTTTGATTACTATAGCTTTGTAGTATTGTCTGAAGTCTGAGAGGATTATGCTTTCTGCTTTGCTCATTTTCTTCAAGATTACTTTGGCAATTCTGGGTCTTTCCTGATTTCATATGAATTTTTTTTAAGTTTTATTTATTTTAGTTCTGCTGGCTTACAGTTGCTATGTGTGGACTTTCTCTAGTTGTGACAAGCGGGGTCCACTCTCTACTTGTAGCACATGCACTTCTCATTGCAGTGGCTTCTCTTGTGCAGCAAGAATTCTAGGGTATGTGGGCTTCAGTAGTTGTGGCTTTTGTGATTAGTTGCCCCGAGGTATGTGGGGATCTTCCGGGACCAGAGCTTGAACCATTGTCCTTTCCATTGGCAGGCAGATTCTTAACCACTGGACCACCAGGGAAGCCCCATATGAATTTTAGGACTATTTGTTCTAGTTTTATGAAAAATATCATGAGTAATTTGATAAGGATTGCACTATATCTGTATATGACTTTGGGTAGTATGGCCTTTTAACAATATTAATTCTTCCAATCCAAGAGCATGGGATATTTTCCCATTTGAATCATCTTCAGTTTCCTTTTGTTAATGTTTTATAGTTTTCAGTGTAGAAGTCTTTCACCTCCTTGATCAGGTTTATTCCTAAACATTTTATTTTGAGGAGTTCAATTTTAAAACGTATTGTTTTTCTTTTAACGTGCCCTGTCTGATATTTCATTGCTGGTATAAAGAAATGCAACTGATTTCTATGCATTATCTTATTCCTGCTGCCTTGCTGAATTTATCAGTTCCAGTAGTTTTCGTATGGAGTCTGTAGGCTTTTCTATACATCATATCATACGCACATATCATATGCGATGGGTTTTAAGCAGGGAAGAAGCCTGACCAAGTCTAACAAGCAAGAAGCAAACATGGGTCTTCTCTCTCCCAAAGCTGTGCTCCCACGTGAAGACCCCCACCCTACTTTGAGTCACACAGACCCCAAAAAGCCAATGTATCCTCCTCTGCCTCTGGAGTGCCGAGTACCACTGATAGTTCTTCATCTGAGCAGTGAAAGAAGGACGAGGAGACCTCTTTTGATGATCCTAGAAAAAGGAACTGCTTCATTTCATATGACCTACTTACAGACCTTGGTGACTGTACACCATCTATATAAATTCCTAGTTTCTATCATATTTATTTTAGTTTGTGACTAGTAATGTTTGAACAGCATAGAGATTTATGGTCAGAAAATATTAGCTCCTAAACACTGCAACGCTGCCCCCCCAGTCACCTCTTTAAATTCAGATTGTTTCCCCCATTCCATCATTTGTGATCAGATTTGTACAGGTTGGCCCTAGACTGGGGATTTATTTCTGTCCATAAACAAAACCTTGATATTAGTCACAAACTATTTCTGATTCTCAGTTAACATTCTTAAACATCTTGTGTCCCAGGGGACTCTTTTCCCTGTCATATGAAGATGATGTTTCAAGATTTATATCTCCCCAAAGAAGCGAGTGGATCATAAAACCTAATGTATTCCGTGGTTTGGAATGATAATTTTACAAAGAGGTGAGGGAATATTTCACTGTGGATCATTACAACATCCATGTAAGTTGTTAATATACTACTTACTACTTCCCTTTAAATATTCATCCAGCTCGTGTTTATGAACTGCTCCTGTGTCCCCAGTTTGGGCTGTGAGGGGGCCATGTAATGGTGGGGGGGGGGGGGGCAAAGCTGGGGACAGCTCCCTGACTTGGGTGGGAGGATTGTGGATGGAGACAGAAGAGAAACTGGCAGAGGCAAAATGACCAGTGGTGGGGAGCATGCTGGAGACCACAAGGGGAGAGAGCTTTGGCAAGGGGAAGGGGCAACATCAGAGTCCAGGCAGGACCCTGTACATGGACACAAGGATGTCTGTCCCTGGAGTCTTGGGCAGAGGCACATGAAGAGCCCAAATGCAGAGAGGATGAGGAAGGGGGTAAGAAAGGTGTATGATACAGGGAATCTATCAGGGCAGGGGAGGATTCAAGTTAACCAGTGTTTTCTGAGCATCTCTGCCTTCATCCTCTGCTTGAGTTGTTTCCAATCTAGTAACAGAGCAGAGAGGCACAGGCAAAGTGTCTTTCAAGGGGGATCATAATAAGAAAACCTGGAAGCAAAGATAAAGACACTTCGAACTCCGTCCCTCAAGACTAATCTCAGGAAGCTTCTCAAAATGATGAGATGGGATTGTACTGTGATAAACAGCAGTCTTCCAAAACAGGATTCAAATACCAGCACCGTCCCTTCCGACTAGGTGACTTTGAGCTTGGGTCACTTCTCAGAGCCTCAATTTTCCTCTCTGCAAAAAGTGGATAATAATATGACCCACCTCTTAAGATGGTTGTGAGGATGCAATAAGTAGAATAGGTACAGCACTTAGCAAAGAGCCAGAAATACAGAAAGTACAATGAAAGTTCAGTTCAGTTCAGTCGCTCAGTCGTGTCGGACTCTTTGCGACCCCATGAATCACAGCACGCCAGGCCTCCCTGTCCATCACCAACTCCCGGAGTTCACTCAAACTCATGTCCATCGAGTTGGTGATGCCATCTATCCATCTCATTCTCTGTCGTCCCCGTCTCCTCCCGCCCCCAATCCCTCCCAGCATCAGAGTCTTTTCCAGGGAGTCAACTCGTCGCATGAGGTGGCCAAAGTATTGGAGTTTCAGCTTTAGCATCAGTCCTTCCAATGAACACCCAGGACTGATCTCTAGAATGGACTGGTTGGATCTCCTTGCAGTCCAAGGGACTCTCAAGAGTCTTCTCCAGCACCACAGTTCAAAAGCATCAATTCTTCGGCGATCAGCTTTCTTCACAGTCTTTGCTATTATTCTATGTGGTAGCAACCTAAGGACAATGACGCTGGGCTTACCTGAAGGCAAAGAGGAGCCACCTGTATCTCTAAGCAAGAGACTGATGGGATCCAGTCTTCATCTTAGAAAGGAGCCTAGAGGAGGTTAATGCTGGTGTCACAGCTAGGGAAGCGGGAAGCCAGATTGTGTCCTAATGTAAGCACAGCAGCAGAGAAAGGCTTGTTTGAAACTGGGAGGTAATGTGCCTTGTATAGAGCAAAGAGGATGGGGAGGGCAGAAATGCAGATCTTGGGGGTAGGGGGAGGTAATCCCAAGTTGAAGAGATTTTAGATGGATTCTCCTTTCCTACATTCCATAAACTTCAGTTGGCTTTACATGTGCACTAAAATTTAAAAATCGATGGAAGTATTAGAAGATAAAACTGAAGAAACCTGGGCCACACCATGTAACAGTGCTCCACGAGCCCCTGGAGCCACAGAAAGACCAGGCGTCAACATGGAGCGGACAGAGGCTCAGTCTGTTGGAAATTAGGACACCAGAGACTGGACAAGGGGCAGCTATGGCAGCAGCTTGAAGGTGGAGCATCAGAAAGGCAGGTGAGCCCGTCTTCTCGAGGGACTCAGGGTTCCAGCATTTGCCCTTTGATGACAGTGGCAGGAAGGACCCCGAGTGCATGTGGTAACGTTCTCCAGCCTCCACTCAGCTGGGACACTTCGGGGCACTCTAGAGGTCAGGACCAATCTGAGGGCAAAGTGTCTGCTTGCTTATCTGTTTTCCTAAAGGAATCACAATCAGGGAATTTTAGAGTCCACATGGATTCTATGGGTATTTATTGAGACAGAATTGTGGGGAGATAATGGTTGGACTAGATCAACTAGTCCAATCTGCCAATTCCACAGATGAGAAGATCAAGGCCCAGAGGAGGGGAGGAAAAGTCCCAAGGTTCCCTGTGCATCAGGGGCTACTCTTCACCCCTCCCCTCCAACTCCCAGTATGAGCAACCTTTCTCTCCCTGCGACTTCCCTGCTATGTCATAACAACTCAGGGGGCGCTGAAGGCTGGGAGCGGCTATAAGGGCAGAGAGATCCTACCTCCTGCCCACTGTACAGATCGTGAGACTTGCCTTAAGTCACAAAGCAAGTCAATGTGGGACAGCATCCATGAACTGTGACCAAGCCCCTCCCAGGTGCCCCGCATCCCTTGCCCTTTATGTTTTAGATGTAAGGACACTACTCTGTGCCACCAACCACAGAGTAGCCAGTTTCCATGACACAAAGACTGCTCCTTGCGAGCACAGAGCAAGCAGTAGGCTCCTTAGGCTCCACCTCCCTCTCTGCTGACGGGAAGGATGCTGGCAACACAGCAGCTTTGATCAAAATCTCTTGTCTTCACAAGTCATATCGCTCAGAGCTCCTTCACTTCCTTTGTCTCATTTAAACCTTGTGAGTACTTGGGAAGATAGGTGGATAAGCAGTGTTATCCCCACTTTACAGATGAGGCAACTAAGGCTGGGGCTTAAACACAGCCTCTGAGCATCAGAACAGGGGTCTGAGCTCAGTGTCTCTTGTGTTCTCCCAAATCAAGTGTCTTTGTACCTCAGGAACCGTTCTTAAACTAGACTGCTCCCTAAGATTGGAATGCCACCGCCATGAAGGTTTTTAAAAGCTCTGGGGCCGGGAGGAAATCCCTACCATCAGCCCCAGATCTCCCAGGCAGATGCTGCCCGCTACCCCCACAGGAATATCTGATGTGTGGACAGCCATCACCCTCTGGTGGCTGATGGACAAAGCGCTCCATAGACCTAACAGAACAAAGGCCCTCCAATCTCCCAGGCTCCTCTCACTGGCCCAATGAGAAGTGGCAGTGGCAGTTTTTTTTTTTATTCTGGGGGCCCTGGTCTTCACTGACTAATGAAATGCACACCATCTCATGAAACAGTGATGGAGAGGCTGAGGGTCTGAGGTGAAAGTGTGGCTTCTGTCAGTTGCTTTGGCAGGCATTTGACTGAGAAGTCACCAGCCACCAGGTTTGCTCCAGTGCTCACGTGGCCAACTCATGAGTGTCGATTCCCCCTCAGAACTGCCCCAGCTCACCCCTGGGCTGTCACTGAGATCTGACTTTAAGGCCCAACTCCTGCAGGAAACCACGATGCTCCCTCCTGCTCTCTGAAAGTGGGGACACCTGCACATTTCTGGTCCCTCTGCCACCACGGGTCAGAGCCAGCGGACTGCCTGAGTCTGAGATCTTGCTCTGACACTTCCCAGCTCGGGCACTGCATGTGTGTTACATGTGTGTTACACGTCTCAGACGGCCCATCTGAAGAAGGGTGATGGCCGCAGTACTCACACCACAGGGGTGTTGATGAACACATATAAAGAAGTGAGAGCCGTGTCCGGCACTTAGGAAATGCTCAGGAAAGTGAGCTCTTACTGCATTGTGATATAGAAGCTGCCTGTTAAGGGCTCGCTTCTGCCTAGAATGGTGTACCTCAAAGTTGGAGCTGAGCTGCCTTTTGTATAAAAATTGATCTTTTTGATGCACACATTTGGTATAACCTTCACCCCGTGGTCAGTATGCCACTGATGTGAGAGGAAAGGCTGAGGAGGCCTTAAAGCCATTTGCTGGTCTAATATTTATTGATCAATGGGGTTTTTTCCTACATAGATTTGCATTACTTGCATGGGTTTGTAAATTAGGAAATGGTAGCCTACAACCAAAACACTGGGTGTGATCCAGCCTATAACTATACGAAGCAGAGGCCAGTGGCAGATATGGAGGCCATACATCTACTTAAAACCCTGAAGATCTTCGTACCAACCCAGGACCATTTAATATTTTCATTAATGACTTGAAGGATGGAATCGAGACCCAGCTAATCAGATCTCTGCATGATACAAAGCTGGAAGGGATCTTAGCTACTTTGGAGGACAAGATTAAAATACAATCCAAGCTTGACGAATTGCAGAGAAGAACCTAAATCAATAAAGAGACAGGCAATAAAGATAAATGCAAGTTGCTCTGAAGAGAGCTGAGAAAATTAGCCAGATACCAAATGGTGATGAGAAAAATGAGTTTTGTGGGGGCCAGGAGGAGCTACCTGGATGTAAATTCAAGTCATACTCTGTAAAGTGAAGGTTCAGCTCTGTCATCTGGTGGATCTCAAACTTCAGTGAGTATAAGAATTATCCAGAGAGCTTGGGAAAATGCAGGTTTCCAGGCCACAGCCCTGAGATTGTGGGTCTGAAATAGGGCTAAGCTGGTTCTGGGCTAAGTGGTCCGTGGGTAGCACTTTGAGAAAGCCAGAGCCTGGATAAGGCAGCAGCCTCTACCCACACCACTGTTTCCCCAGTATTTAATCTGGGTGCATCCCATGGGACCCTCTGCAAGAAGTGACTTCCATGGTCAAACAAACTTAGAGATGCTCTCTTTTAGAAAGAAAAGCAAAAAATTACAAGCTCAGTGAGCATGTTAATGACTCCAACATTTTCTGCAGTGAAATAAACAGCTTCACTTAGTTTAATCCAGAGTTTTCCAAATGTTTTGACCAGGGAGCCATTTCTTCATGTATTAATAACTTCCAGTAGCATCTTGGGAATCACACGTCAGACAGTGTGATGCCATTCAAGCCCCTCTCCATCAGATTCTCCAGGATCTCTCAGTCCTGTCACTGCCCTGTATTGAAACTACCTAAGTGACTTAGCAGCAGCAGCAGCAGCAAGGGGTTAGAGCTTTAAATCCTTTCAAATTATGCTCTATCTCCTCCGATTTCCTAGACCTGAACTTTCCTGTTACATTTTAAGAAGAAGATGGGAGCAAATTAGTTAGAGCTTCGAGTCTGGAGCCCACCCTTGCCTAGTGACGGTGTACCGTGCGTCCTGCGTTGCGGAGGGAGGAAGAGTGCGTTGCCGTCTTTGTTCACTGTCTTTCTTGAGCTTGTATCACAAATTGCTACTTGCCCGGCCATCATCTATTCTCTCCTCTCCCCTTGTAACAGGACGCCCCTGATTGTTGAATGCGGCCACACGCCACACTACAAAACTGGTGTCTCAGCCTCCTTTCCTGAAGAAGGGAATGTCAGTCCACTTCAGTGTTCTTGCCTGGAGAATTCCATGGACGGGGAAGCCTGATAGGCTAAAGTCCATGAGGTCGCAAAAAGTCGGACACAACTGAGTGACCGACACACACATAGCTTCCTTTGCAGATGGGGTGGTCCATCTCAAGTACACGGAAGTCACTGGGCGAGAGGCGGGTTCTGGGGAACTACTTTATAAAGGGCACTATCAAATTTGGAAGGCACCCTTTGTGCTCTTCCCTACTCCCTTCTTCTTCCCAGGAGGGGCACTGGCAGCCAGCATGGGCCACGAGGGGAATGTGCAGAGGGAAGCCACATAGGAAGGATGGCAGAGTGGAAAGATAGAAAGTTGTAATGGCATGGTAAGGCTGCAGACCAACCCTGCACTGCCCAAGAGGAAAAGCGCACCCTGTTTCACTGAAGCCATGGTTTCTCGGGTCATTGTTACCAGCACTTAAATGCAGTTTCAAATTCACACAGAGCACAACCAGCAAAGCTTTTTGGCCCTTCCCCACACATTTGCCTTCCCTGGTAGCTCAGTTGGTAAAGAATCTGCCTGCAGTGCAGGAGACCCGGGTTTGATCCCTGGGTCAAGAAGATCTCCCGGAGAAGGAAATGGCAACCCACTCCAGTATTCCTGTCTGGAAAATCCTATGGATAGAGGAGCCTGGTGGGCTACAGTCCACAGGGTCACAGGAGTTGGACACGACTGAGCAAGTACACCACCACCGCACATCTCAGCCACGCTGGCTGCCAGCTCACCATGTCCCTGCGCGCCCGTGCTCTGCTTCCTGCAGCCTTGTGATGTGCATGTTCCTCCTGCATCTTTGGCCCAAGGCAGTCATGTTTCTTGAGCCTGGCACCACTTCCTGCCCAGCCACGCCTGTGCCTTCGGCTGCCTCTCTCTTTTCTCCTTTATTAGAATTAACTATGGAATGAAATTAACCCAGAATGACAGTTTTGAGAGTTCATCCCTCCAGAATGAACTTCTCTGATGAAATATTTCTATGTAAAACAGTCTTTTCCCTAAAGTTTTATAACTTACATTCCTGTCTGTAACTAGTTAGCAACTCCTGAGAAGAAGTGGGTTGAGTGGGAACTTCACTGCTAGAATTCCCTTTATATCACCATGAGGTTTGCTAAACAGGAGAGAAAACTCATGCAAGTATAAAGAAAAACAAGAAATGAACATAATCGAAAGAGCCTCTAGAAGAGTGACATACAAACAGACAATCCTAAAACAATAAGAGAGTGCACTGATATCTAGAGATATCTGTATCTACAGATACATACAGTGTTCATGGGAGTTTCAAGTTGGGCATGGCGTCTCACCAGGTTTGGTGTGGTGTGCAGTTTATGGTTCTCTGTAGTGACGGGTCAGAGGGCAGAAAGGTCCTCTCTGCAGCCACTGCCCCCACTCCCACCTGGTTGCCTCCCTGCCACAGGGCCCCATGGAGCTCTGGGCTGGGATGCTCCCCTCTGTTAGAGGCCCCACTGGGCCTGGGGCCTGCATTTGGCCATTTAGGCACTCGCCATAGGACCAGAAGATATCGCTGCAGCTCCCTTCTATTTCTGACCTCGATGCCTCAAAGCAACACAAAAGTCTGGACTTGTCCTCTCCTGTTCTTTGGGAAGCCCATCTGCATGGAGTTTTATCCAAGTTCAGACCAAGTGAGGCTGTCGCAGTTCTGAGAGCTCCGTATGGGAGACTCTCCGGGAGAAGGAACTAGCATCCACTGAATGCCTGTGGGCTGACTGGCGGGTACTTATTACCTTTTCCCTTCAGTTCAACCTGCACTCATCCTCTTCCAGATCCCTGAACCAGCCTCACTGACTTTGCTACCTGGTCTCCGCAGATATTCATGTTGTGAACCCGAATGTACATAGCATGAACCCTTGCAAAGCATGTTTTCACTCAGTAATGCAAGTGGCATGTACATGTCTTAAAACAGGCAGGAACCCCATATAATGCATTCTACATCCACAGTGCCTTCTGGTGATTGCAGGGATGAATGAACAAACAAATGAATGCTGAGTAAATACTTAGCAAATTAAATACTTGTAAGCATGTGCAAACCATGTTACTCCCATGGTGAAGAAGTTTAAGGTGAAACTCACAAGGTTTCACTGGAGGATAATCGGACTCTCAGTCTGGTTATTAGATACTCAAACAAAAACTACCCCTGAGCTAGTCTTTCCTGAATAACTCGCAGATGATATCCTCTCCTTGTAAATGAATCTATTTCCTCTAAAAACTTCATGAAGCAGAAGAGGTGGACATCTCTGATTGTTAAGTCATTTTTTCAGTATACTCACCAGGTTGCTTATCGGGTGTCTTGTGCTTCATCTACGGCATCCTTTGGCCAAATAAACCAGTCAGTGCTCAATTCTCCAATTGACTGGATAGCTCAGGGAACAAACCCTCAAACCTGATTACAGGAAAATTCATTACTTTAAGTCCTCCCTCAGGGTTCGGAGCTCATAAAAGAAACCTCCAGAGGCCCCAGCTCAGGGGAAGAAAGGCTCTGGGCTGCGAATCTACAGATCGGCAATAATTAACCTGAACTAATTATGGTCAAGCCCCAGGTCAGTCTTCCCAGATCAAGACTGCCTCCTGACAAGTGGGCTTTCAGAGCAAGAACTTTTCACTCAAACTCAAAAGAAACATTCAACAGATTTTAATATACAAGGGCAAGACCCAAATGGCCTCCTCTACCAGGTAAAGACTAGCCAGGTCAGAGGTTCACTGGCAGGGAACACAGAGCCCCTAAAAACCAAATACACAAGGATGCTGTCCCTGGCCCTGCATATGATCAGTTCAGTTCAGTCATTCAGTCGTGTCTGACTCTTTGTGACCCCATGGACTGAAGCATGCCAGGCCTCCCTGTCCATCACCAACTCCCAGAGCTTACTCAAATTCATGTCCATTGAGTCAGTGATGCCATCCAACCATCTCATCCTCTGTCATCCCCTTCTCCTCCTGCCTTCAATCTTTCCCACTATCAAGGTCTTTTCCAATGAGTCAGTTCTTCGCATCAGGTGGCCAAAGTGTTGGAGCTTCAGCTTCAACATTAATCTTTTCAATGAATATTCAGGACTGATTTTGGGCTCCAAAATCACTGCAGATGCTGATTGCAGCCATGAAATTAAAAGACGTTTACTCCTTGGAAGGAAAGTTATGACCAACCTTGATAATATATTGAAAAGCAGAGACATTACTTTGCCAACAAAGGTCCGTCTAGTCAAGGCTATGGTTTTTCCCGTGGTCATGTATGGATGTGAGAGTTGGACTGTGAAGAAAGCTGATCGCCGAAGAATTGATGCTTTTGAACTGTGGTGTTGGAGAAGACTCTTGAGAGTCCCTTGTTCCGCCAGGAGATCCAACCAGTCCATTCTAAGGGAGATCAATCCTGGGTGTTCATTGGAAGGACTGATGCTAAAGCTGAAGCTGCAGTACTTTGGCCACCTCATGCGACGAGTTGACTCACTGGAAAAGACTCTGATGCTGGGAAAGGTTGAGGGCGGGAGGAGAAGGGGACGACCGAGAGTGAGATGGCTGGATGGCATCACCGACTCGATGGACATGAGTTTGAGTGAACTCCGGGATTTGGTGATGGACAGGGAGGCCTGGCGTGCTGTGATTCATGGGGTCGCGGAGAGTCGGACACAACTGAGTGACTGAACTGAACTGAACTGAACTGAACTGATTTCCTTTAGGAGAGTCCAAGGGACTCTCAAGAGTCTTCTCCAACACCACAGTTCAAAAGCGTCAATTCTTTGGCACTCAGCTTTCTTTATAGTCCAACTCTCACATTCATACATGACTTCTGGAAAAACCATAACTTTGAATAGATGGACCTTTGTTGGC
Source organism: Moschus berezovskii (assembly GCF_049115385.1). Lineage (NCBI taxonomy): Eukaryota > Metazoa > Chordata > Mammalia > Artiodactyla > Moschidae > Moschus > Moschus berezovskii. The sequence continues at coordinate 71,581,120 of NC_142466.1, read as the reverse complement.
AAAGTAATGTCTCTCCTTTTTAATATGCCATCTAGCTTTTTTTCCAAGGAGAAAGCATCTTTTAATTTCATGGCTGCAGTCACCATCTGCAGTGATTTTGGAGCCCAAGAAAAAGTCTGTCACTGTTTCCATTGTTTCCCCATCTATTTGCCATGAAGTGATGGGACCAGACACCATGATCTTAGTTTTCTGAATGTTGGTTTAAGCCAACTTTCTCACTCTCCTCTTTCACTTTCATCAAGAGGCTCTTTAGTTCTTCTTCACTTTCTGCCATAAGGGTGGTGTCATTTGCATATCTGAGGTTATTGATATTTCTCCCAGCAATCTTGATTCTAGCTAGTGCTTCATCCAACCCAGCATTTCGCATAATGTACTCTGCATGGAAGTTAAATAAGCAGGGTGACAATATAGAGCCTTGACGTACTCCTTTCCCGGTTTGGAACCAGTCTCTTGTTCCATATCCAGTTCTAACTGTTGCTTCTTGACCTGCATACATATTTCTCAGGAGGCAGGTCAGGTGATCTGGTATTTCCATCTCTTTAAGAATTTTCCACAGTTTATTGGAAAAACATGTCACGTTGCATATGATATTCCTAAGGATTTTAAAACAAATACTACCATAGATATCAAGACAGAAAGACAAACAGCAAGCTATGAAATGGATGTACTTTTTATTTAATAAATTAAAAGATGACAGAAAAATAAGAAAGAATAACAATATTGCAAAAGAAAAAATGGTAAATTATAAGGAGAGATATTTCACCACAGAAACTATAACCAACGAATACAGTCAACATGATATTTTTAATGTTCGGCTTTAGTAATAAAAAATCAAACAGTGAGAGAACTTTTGTCTTAATAAATTATTAAATGACTAATATAATGCTCCTATTCGTAGAGTGATGAGTCGAGCACTCTCATACATTCTTGGAGTGTAAAGAGATAGATACGCAGCTTTTGGAAGGTGATTTGGCATAGGTAGCAAAAGTCTTAAAAGATGCATATCCTTTAACCTTTTGATTTAGGAGTTTTTATCCTTAGGGCAGTGGTTCTCAAGCAGGAGCATTTTGCCAACTGGGGGACATTTGGCAATCTGGAGATAATGATTGTCAAGATATGGGAAAGGGTTATGCTACTGCTACTCGCATTTGTGCATGCATGTCAGCATCAATTTATGATAAAAACTCTCTGGAAAGTGGGGATAGAAGGAACCTACCCCAACATAATAAAGGCCATATACAACAAACCCACAGCAAACTTTCTCAATGGTGAAAAACTGAAAGCATTTCCTCTAACATCAGGAACAAGACAAAGATGTCCACTCTCATCACTTTAATTCAACGCAGTTTGGGAAGTCCTAGCCACGGCAATAAGAGAAGAAAAAAAAATAATGGGAATCCAAATAGGAAAAGAAGTAAAACTGTCACTGTTTGTGGATGACATGATACCATACTTTGAAAATCCTAAAGATACTACCAGAAAACTACTAGAGCTCATCAATGAATTTGGTAAAGTTGCAGGTTACAAAATTAATACACAGAGATCTCTTGCATTCCTATACACTAACAATGAAAGATCAGAATGACAAATTAAGGAAACAGTCCCATTCACCATCACAACAAATAGAATAAAATGCCTAGGAATAAATCTAAGGAGGCAGAAGACCTATACTCAGAATAAAACTATAGGATACTAATGAAAGGAATCAAAGGTGACACATTCTACGATGCACAGAACAGCCCTCCAAGGATAAGAATTATTGGTCCAGAACATCAATAGTGTCATTGTTGAGAAACCCTGACTTAGGGGGGGAAACTCAACTAAGTACACAGGGATATGTATTCAAGAATATTCAATGCAGCATTGTATAAAAAGTTAAAAATTAGAAGCAGATCATATCCATAGAAGACTAGTTAACTCATACTCCCTGCATGCACTATAATACCATAGAGCCACTAAAAGTTAAATAAATCTGTGTTCATTGGTATGGAAATACATAGTGCTAAGTATCTGGTTTCAGAATCACATGCCTATTTTGTGTTCATTCCCTGGTAGCTCAGGTCTGAGGGCTTTTAACTACCATATCATTTATTTGACAGTGGTTTTCTCTAAGTGGAAATATGATGTGTTTGTGTGTGTGCGTGTGCATGTGCGCGTGTGCATGCTCAGTCACTTAGTCATGTCCAACTCTTTGCAATCTCATGAACTGTAGCCCACCAGGCTCCCTTGTCCATTGAATTTTCCAGGCAAGAATACTGGAACCATGATGGGTGGTTGTAATTGTTTATTTTAGCTTATCAGTGTTTTCTATTTTTCTTTCAACAACATGGCTAATGGAGACCTTGTAATGTAGTGTTTAGGACCAAGGACTTTAGAATCAGACACCAAGAGGCCTGGCTTGGTCCTTTCCCTGTAATATGAAAACCCAAATGATCTGGTACCAGGGAGCCTGCAGTCTACATGCCAACAAGCTGCTGGGGCTGCCCCCCAGAATGCTTCATCCCAATCCCCATAAAGTCACCTCATGACATGATGTCACCTTATCCCTTTTCTTTTCCTGAAAGTCATCCAACAGCAACAATTTTTGTTGAAACTGGAGACAAAACTTTAAATTACTTGGAAGAACTGTCCAAAGCAGTCAAAATAGAGCAGAGAATGAACAGGGGAGACTATGAGGAGTCGAAAGGCTGCAGACCTCCAAGAAAGCCAGTGAACATAATTCTGAAAATGAGGGACACCCCCTGACATGCAAAACTGGAGTAGCGTGTTTATTGCAGTAGGAAGGTAGGAGTTATCAGCTAGTATGAGGATGCTTTCCAGATGTAGTTTGGTTTTAAGAAGCCAGGGGGTGGAGCTAAGTGAGGGATCACCCAAGTTAGTGGTATTTGCAGTCTTCCCCAAGAAGCTGCGAAGACGGAATCTGTATGGCAAAAATAAAAAAATAAAATAAAAATCAGCTTCTTATCTCCACAAGCTTGGGAGCAATGCAATGCTTGAGACCCGGGTTTGATTCCTCAGTCAGGAAGATCCCCTGAAGAAGGAAATGGCAACCCACTCCAGTATTCTTGCCTGGAAAATTCCATGGACAGAGGAACCTGGCTGGTTACAGTCCATGGAGTCACAAAAGTCAGACACGACTGAGCGACTGAACCATTACCACCAATAAAAGTTAAACAAACTTCTGTGTAATACCTTGTATCATTTTTTAAAAAATCATTATGCTCGGAACATAGTGGTGAAGCAATCAAACATGCTCCACATCTTTGCAGCATTTGCAGTCTGCTCAGGGAGCCATAAGTTGGTCAAATAATTCCACAAATTGCAAATGTGACATGGTGAGTAAGAGCTTGGACTTTGGAGGTAGACCAAACCCAGGATCTAGGTCTTGCTTGCCCATTTAACCTCTCAGAGAGTCATTGCTCACCTGCCAAATGGACAAGTATAATAGCCCCACCTCACAGGGCTGTTGTAATGCATGCAAGACTCTTAGCACGGTGCCCAGCATACAGTGGGTGCTCCCTAGATGTTTTGTTTGCTATTACTGTTAGTACAACTGACAGTAGCAGCAACAAGAGCAGTAAAAGCACGACGAAGGGAAGACTAAATTTGTAAAAACTTAAAATGGAATGGGGCCGGAGAGGTCTCATTTAGATAGTGGGTCGTGAAAGCTTCTTTGGGGAAAAACTAAAGGGGACAAAAAGAACAGTCATCTCCAGGAATTTACCAAAACCCTGGGAATGTTTCAGATTCTCCTGGTACCTGGTACCAGTGTTCTAGCAAAGCTTAGGGGCCAGGAGACCCCCACCAACATGACATATGAACCATATAGATAAAGCAGAGGCCCCTCACCCACCCCATTCTGCCTCTCAGTCAGCAGGTGCAAGCAGCCTGGCAGGAGCTAATGAAATGTTTACTGAAAAGATTAGCTTGTCAGTGGAGCCGGACAGATGGCTATTGATCCTTTGCTCATCCATCATTCCAATCCCATCTGAGACTAGGTGTGGAAGCAATTCTCTCTGACCCAGAACTCAGGGTAAGACTCAGGCCCCAGGTACAGGGCAACAGGAAGCATGTGCAACACGAGAAGGTCTCTTGGATCTGTGATGTGATCGGGGTGATCTCTGAGAAGCTGGAAGACTCCTGTTCTGCTTCCTTGGCTTATTGCGCTCTGGGATCATGGAAAAGGTATGGTAAGTCTCCTGCAGGAGCTTACATCCTGCCATAATTATTTTGTGACCCCAGACTCTGTGAAATGGGGGCAGTAATGCCTACCTCATGTAAGTGTTTTCATCAGGAAACAGATATCAAATTTCTAAGATTGTTGCAAGGATGTTTGATTTTTAAGAAGAGAAAATTGAGGCCGAGATGAGAACACTTGTCCTAGTCCATAGATGTTTCCCAGTGTGTGGTCTTGAAGAATCTGGCATTGTTCTAAAGAGCTTGACCCTTGACCTGGGGGCAGTGCTGAGCCACTGAAGGGTGCCACTGGATAAAATATAGGTTTAGCAAGATCGCTATGGTAGTAGGGAGGTGAGACTGGAATTTGTCACAGCTCGGGTAATGGGGGTAGGGGTACAGAGGCCCCTTGGAGATTGAATATATAGGGTTTGATGATTAATTGATTGACTGGACAGGAGAGGTGGGGAAGGGGTGACTCCCATGGGCACGGTGGCACTTTCACTGACACAGGAAGCCCTCTGGGAGAAGCAGACAAAGGAAAGAACAGTTTGAACATGGTGAGTGTGAGATGCTTCTAAAAGTCCCACGTGAGATGTCTGCCAGGTGGCTGGAGATGATCCTGATCCTCAGGACTCAGATCTGGATGCAGGATAATCTGAGAGTCACTGCCGTCATCATCAGCACCACCCCCATCAGCAGCAGCAACGTCATCACTGAGTTGGCAGTGGAAGCCACCCGACTGGATGGGGCTGACCGTGGGGAATGTTTGATGAAGGGACAGATGGAACAAGACACCTGGAAGATGAAAGGTGGCTCCATGGGAGCCAAGGACCATGAATTTCAGGAAGGAGGAAGGGAGTCATCAGCAGTAGAAAATTCTAACAAATGAGGTCATATTTAGAAAAAAGAAACTAAAAGCACATCTCCTGATTTAGTAACAAGGAGCTAATTTTGAATTTAGGGAAGAGCATTTCTGCAGGGCAATTGAGAGTGGGCAGGAGGTTGAGAATATACAATGAGTGTAACCAGCTCAACCCCGAAGATGAGGAGGGAAGGAGGGAGGCTGGAAGAGGCTGCAGGGGAAGCAGGGCTGTTGTAGGATGGGAGTCACTTCAGAGTCTTCCCGTGTGGCGGAAGAATCCTGAAGAGAGTGAGATGGTCAAGATCGAGAGGCAAGAGAGGAGCCAGGTCTCAGAGGAGGCGCAGACTGAGAGCCCAGGTGGGGAATGTGGGACACCTCTGCAACTACAGGGCAGCCCTGCAGGAGGGCAGGCTGAGCCCAGCAGGAAGGAAGGCAGTGAAGCAGAATCCCCTCCCTCACAGTGTCCATTTTCTTAAGGAGGCAGGGGCAGTTACCTGATAAGAACAGGGAGGGATGGGTGAGGGGCTTGAGGACAGTCAGGAAAGTGTGTAACAGTCGCTGTGGAGAATAGAAGAGAGAGGTGACCTCGGGCACCATCAGGCCAGGCGGAGGCCCAGCTGGGATGGAGACCGCGAGCGTGTGCAGGAAGAGAAGAACTGGGTTTGCATGAAGCCAAGGATTCAAATGGACAGGACATGGGAACTGGGGTGAGAGAAGAGTGTCTGCCAGGATCCTCGGATTACTGGGCTGGAGGATTGTGGGTGCCATTAAACCCAACTGCATACCTGGGGAGGGACCAGGGAGTGAGCCTTGAAGGGCATTTGTTTTACAGCAGGCTGCCCTGAGACACTGTGCCTGCTCCCCAACTTCGTCACCCCCCACTTAACTTTTCGCCCTGTGTCAACCAGCGTGAAAGTTAACAAACTTGACTGTCTGGCACCTGGGGACCAGAGAGGATGCGGCCTCCAGTGCACAGGGTTGCACAGAGAGGTCCCTGTCAGGGAGGCACTGGCTGCTGTCTGAATGTGTGACCCTGGGCAGTCATCTCCTTTTTTCTCTGCCTCACTTTCCCCATCTAGACAATAAGACTGTTTCCAGGAACCTGTAAGGACCCGGTCAATGTGGACATCCTTTAAAAAGAAGTTTCACTATGAGTGTGTTTTTTATAATCTGAGGTACTAGAGGGGAGGGAATGGGGAGACCAGAGCCGAGCTCAGAAACACAAACTCGTGTTAACAGTGAACCGGCCAAACAAGATCTGAATGTGCAGCGTTTCCTGTTAATTAATGGCTTCTTTTGAGGTTATTAAGTTAGACTGGGTAGGTGTGTGGCCTTTCTTTCTACTGCCCTTCCAATTAACAGGCACTTTGCTTGGTAAATGTTAATTTAGAGTAATTGGGCGTGCAGATGAGGGAGTGCAGGGGGGGAACAATGCTCCCTTTACTGTAGGTTAATTGCTAGTAAGTGTTGTTCCTGCAGCCCTGGTCCCCAGTGATTAACGGCCTGGGAGTCCAGGCTGAAATCCCTGGGGGTCCGCTGAAGCTTAACCCCTCACTGACCGAGATGAGAGCAGAGAAAAATCCCAGCAGGTCTTTCTGGGTTTGTAAACAAGGCCTGTGCCGTGCTTCTCACCTGTGAGAAACTGACCCTCAGATCTCTTGCCACTGGTCTGTTCTGAAAGTCAGCTCTCTATGAAGTTGTGTTGGCAAATTGCAGCAATGAGAATGGACCTAGAGATTATCATACTATATGAAGTAAATCGGACAAAGAGAAATGTGTGATATCACTTGCATATGGAATCTACAAAAATGAACTTATTTACAAAGCAGAAGTAGTTTCACAGACATAGAAAACAAACTTATGGTTACCAAAGGTGAAAGGAGGGGTTATTAGCTATAATCACCATGCTGTACATTAGGTCCCCAAAACGCGTCAATCATAATGGAAGGTCATATCCTTTGACAAGTATTTCCCCCACAGCCCAGCCCCTGGTAACAACAATTCTATTCTGTTTCCATTGACTTGGCTTTTTAAGATCACATTCACATACTGTATATATGAAATACATATCATACAGAACTTGTCTTTTTCTGCCTGCCTTATTTCACTTAGCACAGTGCCCTCAAGCTTCATTCAGACTGTTGCAAACAGCAACAGGATTTTCTTCTATTCTCATGGTTGAGTAATACTCCATCGTATTAATGTGTGTGTGTACATGAATAGCTTGAAAGGGCAAAAAGATAGGAGACTGAAAGAGGAACTCCCCAGGTCAGTAGGTGCCCAAAATGCTACTGGAGATCAGTGGAGAAATAACTCCAGAAAGAATGAAGAGACGGAGCCAAAGCAGAAACAACACCCAGTTGTGGCTGTGACTGGTGATGGAAGTCAAGTCCAATGCTGTAAAGAGCAATATTACATAGGAACCTGGAACGTTAGAGCCATGAATCAAGGCAAATTGGAAGAGTCCAACAGGAGATGGCAAGAGTGAACATCGACATTTTAGAAATCAGTGAACTGAAATGGACTGGAATGGGTGAATTTAACTCAGATGACCATTATCTCTACCACTGTGAGCAAGAATCCCTTTGAAGAAATGGAGTAGCCACCATAGTAAACAAAAGAGTCTGAAATGCAGTACTTGGATGCAATCTCAAAAATGAAAGAATGATCTCTGTTCGTTTCTAAGGCAAACCATTCAATATCATAGTAATCCAAGTCTATGCCCTGACTAGTAATGCTGAAGAAGCTGAAGTTGAATGGTTCTATGAAGACCTACAAGACCTTCCAGAACTAACACCCATAAAAGATGTCTTTTTCATTATAGGGGACTGGAATACAAAAGAATGAAGTCAAGAGATACCTGGAGTAACAGGCAAATTTTGCTTTAGAGTACAAAATGAAGCAGGTCAAAGGCTAGCAGAGTTTAGCCAAGAGAACGCACTGGTCATAGCAAACACCCTCTTCCAACAACACAAGAGAAGACTACACATGGACATCACCAGATGGTCAGTACAGAAAATCAGACTGATTATATTCTTTGCAGCCAAAGATGGAGAAAGCTCTGTACAGTCAGCAAAAATAAGAACAGGAGTTGACTGTGGCTCAGATCATGAACTCCTTATTGCAAAATTCAGACTTAAATTGAAGAAAGTAGGGAAAACCTCTAGACCTTTCAGGTATGACCTAAATCACATCCCTTATGATTATACAGTGGAATTGACAGATTCAATGGATTAGCTCTGATAGAGTGCCTGAAGAACTATGGATGGAGGTTCATGACATTGTACAGGAGGCAGTGATCAAGACCATCCTCAAGAAAAAGAAATGCAAAAAGGCAAAATGGTTGTCTGAGGAGGCCTTACAAATATCTGAAAAAAGAAAAGAAGCAAAAGGCAAAGGAGAAAAGGAAAGATATATCCACTTGAATGAAGAGTTCAAATAGCAAGGAGAGATAAGAAAGCCTTCGTACATGATAAATGCAAAGAAATAGAGGAAAATAAGATAATGGGAAAGACTAGAGATCTCTTCAAGAAAATTAGAGATACCAAGGGAACATTTCATGCAAAGATGGGTACAGTAAAGGACAGAAATGGTAGGGACCAACAGAAGCAGAAGATATTAAGAAGAGGTGGCAAGAATAAACAGAAGATACAAAAAAGATCTTCATGACCCAGAGAACCAAGATGGTGTGATCACTCACCTAGGGCCAAACATCCTGGAATGCAAAGTCAAGTGGGCCTTAAGAAGCATCACTATGAACAAAGTGGGGTGATGGAATTCCAGTTGAGCTATTTCAAATTCTAAAAGATGATGCTGTGAAAGTGCTGCACTCAATATGTCAGCAAATTTGGAAAACTCAGCAGTGGCCACAGGACTGGAAAAGATCAGTTTTCATTCCAATCCCAAAGAAAGGCAATGCCAAAGAATTTTTAAACTACTGTACAATTGCATTCATCTCACACGCTAGCAAAGTAATGCTTAAAATTCTCCAAGCTAGGCTTCAACAGTGCATGAACCATGAACTACCAGATATTCAAGCTGGATTTAGAAAAGACAGAGAAACCAGAGATCAAATTGCCAACATCTGTTGGATTATCAGAAAACCAAGAGAGTTCCAGTAAAACATCTTCTGCTTTACAGACTACATCAAAGCCTTTGACTGTGTGGATCGCAACAAACTGGAAAATTCTGAAAGAGATGGGAATACCAGACCACCTGACCTGCCTCCTGAGAAATATGTATGCAGGTCAAGAAGCAACAGTTAGAACTGGACATGGAAAAACAGACTGGTTCCAAATAGGGAAAGGAGTACTTCAAGGCTGTATATTGTCACCCTGCTTATTTAACTTATATGCAGAGTACATCATGCGAAATGCCGGGCTGAATGAAGCATTAGCTGGAATCAAGATTGCCGGGAGAAATATCAATCACCTCAGATATGCAGATGACACCACCCTTATGGCAGAAAGCGAAGAACTGAAGAGCCTCTTGATGAAAGTGAAAGAGGAGAGTGAAAAAGTTGGCTTAAACCAACATTCAGAAAACTAAGATCATGGCATCTGGTCCCATCACTTCATGCCAAATAGATGGGGAAACAGTGGAAACAGTGGCTGACTTTATTTTTCTGGGCTCCAAAATCATGTAGATGGTGATTGCAGCCATGAAATTAAAAGATGCCTACTCCTTGGAAGGAAAGTTATGACCAACCTCACAGCATATTGAAAAGCAGAGACATTACTTTGTCAACAAAGGTCTGTCTAGTCAAGGCTATGGTTTTTCCAGTGGTCATGTATGGATGTGAGAGTTGGACTGTAAAGAAAGCTGAGCGCCAAAGAATTGATGCTTTTGAACTGTGGTGTTGGAGAAGACTCTTGAGAGTCCCTTGGACTGAAAGGAGATCCAACCAGTCCATCCTAAAGGAATCAGTCCTGAATATTCATTGGAAGGACTGATGCTGAAGCTGAAACCCCAATACTTTGGCCACCTGATGTGAAGAGCTGACTCATTGGAAAAGACCCTCATGCTGGGAAAGATTGAGGGCAGGAGGAGAAGGGGACGACAGAAGACGAGATGGTTAGAGGGCATCACCGACTCAATGGACATGAGTTTGGGTTAACTCTGAGAGTTGGCGATGGATAGAGAGGCTTGGTGTGCTGCGGTTCACGGGGTTGCAAAGAGTCAGACACGACTGAGCGACTGAACTGAACTGAACTGATGTGTGTGTACATCACGTTTGTCCATTCTTCCTCTGATGGACACTTGAGTTGTTTGCATATTTTGGCTGTTGTAAATAATGCGGCTATAAACATGGAGTGCAAATATCTCTTCAAGATCCTATTTTCATTTCCTTAGGGTATATACCCAGAAGTGAGATTGCTGGATCATATGATAATTCTGTTTTTAATTTTTTGAGGAACCTCCATACTGTTTTCCATAGTAGCTATACTATATGTGGATTCTTTGAGTATTATTTATTCAAAACATAAAAATTTTAAAATAATATTTGTCCCACAAGAATCTCCTAAGCACCTCTGTGATGGACTCTGTAAACAGAGAAATAAATCAGAAACAGCCTCTGTGCACACACACGCACCTGTGTATGTTTGTGTGTGTGTGTTTGTGTAAGACTGACAGACAAACATTGCCAGTTTGGAGACAAGCCTACCCAGAGTGGAGGATCTGACTTCTGATCTAGGCAGGATTCATCTCTTGTAAAGCCAGTTTATTGGTTCTGAACTCTTCTGCCTGTTGCTTGCTTGTAAAACTCTTTCTCTCTCCTTCAAATCTAAATGATAGCTTTGCCGAGTATTCTTGGTTGTGGGCCTTTTCCTTTCAGTACTTGAATTACATTGTGCCTCTCCCTTCTGGCCTGCAAAGTTTTTGCCGAAAAGTCTACTACAGTCTTTGGGGAGTTCCCTTGTTCATAACTGGTTGCTTTCCCCTTATTGCTTTTATAGTCTTTATCTTTCATTTTTTGTCATTTTAATTACAGTGTGTCTTGGTGTGGTCCTCTTTCAGTTGATCTTGCTTGGGGCTCTGTGTGCTTCCTGGACTTGGACGTCTGTTTCCTTTCCCAGGTTAGGGAAGTTTTCAGCTGTTATCACTTCTAATAAGTTTTTTGCTTCTTTCTCTCTCTCTCTTCTACTTCTGAGACCCCTATTATGTGAATTTTATTATTCTTGATGCTGTCCTATAGGTCTCTTAAACTATCCTCATTTTTGAAAATTAATTTTTCTGTTCAACTTAAGTGATTTCCATTGACTCTGCCTTCTAGTTCACTAATCCCTTTTTCTGTATGATCTAATCTACTGTTGATTCCCTCTGGTGTATTTTTTCATTTCAGTTATTGTGTTCTTCAGCTCTGTTTGGCTATTTTTTATGAACTAGGCAGAATTCAGACAGGCAGCAGCAGTAAGGAAAATTAGGAAGACACAAATTTGACAGTTCCATGGGAGCCAAGGCCACACAGGAGGCAGCCCCCTGTTGATCAACTCTCTGCTCTGAGACTGACCCCGTCTACCCCCAACACGCTTTCCAACCCACACACCTTTTCCCTTTCCCCACCAACCCAGATGGATGCCTGACTTCTGCTGTCTTTTTAGAAAGGATAGAAAGTTGAGAGGAGATGCTTTCCAGTCTCCAGTACTTTCCCTCACAAGGTCAATTCAGGGCACTGGAATCCAGCATGGGGACATGGCAGTGAGGGAGAGGAAGTGCGCAGAGAGCAGACAGACCATTCAACAGCATCCAGCAATTTGCTTCATTCTTCAGTACTGACACATGCATTGAAATTGTCCACAGGAAGCACCAGGGTTGGGATAATGGGTGGGACCCCTGGGCAGCTACTGGAGCACCAAACCCAGTCATGCAAAAGCTCCAGAAGGGTACAAGATGGGGGGAAAGGGAATTTACTGGATGGAACTCTTCACAAGGAGATTATTCTGTGTGGTTGCAACATTTCAATAAACCTTTCTTTTTAGGGGGAAAGAAGTAACAAGTCCTCTGAAGAACATGCTTATAAGAAACCATCATGGAATGGGGTGAGTTTGAGCTTGTTTTTTTGTTGGGGGTGGTGGTGGTGTGTGTGTGCATATTTAGAAGCAGAGCTCAAATTGTCAGCACAGAAGAGGAAAAATTGAGCTGAGGGCTGTCACTAGCAATCCTCTTCCTCTAACGAAGTTTGGCCTCTTCTTTCAATAACAGCTCTTTGGTACAGCACCATTTAAGTAAAAAGGGAAAGGGGGCAACTTGTATGTATGTGCATACACGTGTGTATGTATAAACTCATGCATGTGTGTATTAGTCCATGTGTGAACTACCCCTGGAAGGATTCAGCAATGTGTTCCTGTTGGCTGGAGACGATCTAGATGGTCAGCACCCACTCATTCAATATGAGTTTGAGAAAGAACCAAGGAAAGGGGGGCAAGTAGCAGAATTGAAAACATAATAGAAAATTTTTCTGAGCTAGGGGATAACATAAATCGTCAGATTGAAAGAGCCCTTCAGGTACCAAACAGATAAATAGAGATATCCATACCTAGACACTTGTAGAAATTTCAGAACCCCAAGAACAATGATAAAGTCTTAAAAGTTTCCAGATAGGGAAACAAACATCAGTCTCAAAGGAATAAAAATCTCCCTGGTGGTCTAATGGTCAGGATTCGGCGCTCTCAAAGGAATAAAAATCTGACTAACATCAGATTTCCTATCAGAAACACTTTTAAACCATGTCTTTAAAATTCCAAGGGAATATGAATTTGAGCCTAAAAACTCCAGGCCAAATCAGCAATCGGTGGGGAGAAGGTACAGAGAAGGTACAGAAGTTCTGCAGAGAAAGCTTATAACAGATGTACTAATGTTTACCAATTACCCATGAAGGTACTTGAACAGAGCAAAAGGGATAGAAGAATGACATTTCAAGAAATATGAGATTCAAACAAACTAATAAAAACCAGTGATAACTGAGTAAAAGTAAGGAAAATAAAAATGAAGTTAAAACACAGCTTTGAACACTGACAATTGTGATTCTCTTTCCTTCTCTATAGATCTGATCACATTTTGTTCAGCAGTGATTAATATTTACATAACCACAATATGGTAAATGCTATTTTTATTGAGTATTCAGAAGTTCAAGGCTAGAAGACTTGACTGTAGTTCCAGAACAGAATGTAAATGTTACAAACAATGAAAGTGTGAAAGATGAAGATCGTATGTATTGACGGGGAGGAACCCGTGATGTAAAGAAGCAAGTTGTAGAATAGTATGAATAGTATGACCCTACACACATATATGTAATGTTATTAATATATACTATATGCATAGTAAAACACCTGGAAAATTTTCATTCACTTTTATTTTCTACATTGCTGTGTCTTTTGAATTTTTACAACCATGTCTAACTGTTGTAATTAAAACATTTTAAATAGAATACTAGTTTGAAGACTTACTTATTACTTATTACTACCCAAAGGACTTAGGGTTTTTGGTAAGGTCCTGAACAAAAAGACTGATTGAGTAAAAAGAACTACATTTTGTGGAACCCATAATCTAAAGCTAGACAGAAACCTCAGCTGTTCTAAATCTTACAAAAACAAAAACAGAAGAAACACCCTAGACCCAAAACCAATAAAAGAACAACACTGCCATCTACTGACGACTTTTTGAGAATACGTTGCCTTGAAAGGCTTGTTTTATAAATGTAAAACTAACAAAATCCTTGTGAGACCTGCATAGATCCAAAATCTGGTTTATCTTCTCCAGGGGCATGAATTAGTAGCAATATAAGTAAGAAATCAGGATCATACAGACAGATGCTTGGGAAAGCATGGACAGCAGTTTCGGAAGTGGAGTTCATTCACCCAAGTGAAGTTCTGACACAAGGGACATGGGCTCAATTTCTGACACGGGGCAAAGGTTTGATGTGTGTGACCAATGAAAAGGAGTGACAGTGTACCAGAAAGACCTTTTAAGAAACACTGCTTCCTTAAAATAACTTCTGTTGTTCCATGAAATAGGAGATGCACCCCTGCTCACTGCAAATGGGTGCCCAGAGAGGCAGGACCTCTATCTTGGAAAGTAGGAATAGAGTGTCTGAGAGAAATTAGAGCACACGGTCTTGGCAGGCAAGCAGGGGTCCAACAAATACTTTTCAGTTCAGTTCAGTTGCTCAATCCTGTCCGACTTTGCAACCCCATGAACCGCAGCACGCCAGGCCTCCCTGTCCATCACCAACTCCCAGGGTCCACCCAAATCCATGTCCATTGAGTCGGTGATGCCATCCAGCCATCTCATTCTCTGTCATCCCCTTCTCCTCCTGCCCTCAATACTTATCAGGGTTCTATTATATGCCACATACTATGCAAGTCCCCTCACACCCTGAGTCACAGATCCTCAGCCTGACTTACAGGAGGACTCGGGCATAGCCAAAGCATCAAAGAGTCTAAGAGAAATCAAACTGTATCTGGTGAGCCATCCTGCCAAACCCAATCCAACCTGTATTTATCACACTTACCCATGCCTGGGACACATGCCTTAAAAATCCAGGCTCTACAGTCTAATGAACCAAACTCCTGTTCCTTTTCGGGTTGAAAATATTAACACCCCCAGTAAGATCAAAGAAAACTGCATTCATTTATTGGTTTAAGAAAGAAGCAAGGTAAAAACATATATTCAGTTCAGTTCAGAATCACAAAATATTAGAGCTGGAAAGCCTTCCAAAATCATCTGGTTCGCTTAATTCATAAGCTGGGCTAGAATCGGGAATGCTGTAAATAAGAATTCTGGTTGCTTTTTAATTTGGAAGGGCAATACAAGAAAAGAAATGGAAGGTGAAAGATGGGTACATAGTTTGTTTTGTATGGTCCAGGCTCGGTAAATATTTATTTATATTATAAATAAATACTAATAAGTATTTATTGAGCATGTAAAAATATTCTTCACTTTAAAATTTAAAACCAAACTTCCATCTAACAGTGCTGAATTCTAAGGAGAGCACACTTTTTTGTCTTGTTTTGTTTTAATGACATCAAGTATGAGAAAAAGAGAAAGTAATAAAAGGGTAATGAAAGTAGTTGATGGAATTGGTAAAGAGAATAGCAAGAGAGAAGCCATCTGGGGATGGGTGGGTGGTAAAGAAAGAAAATAAGAAAGGTCTTCTCTAAGAACACCTGAGAGGTCCTGGGGGTGACACTGGAATGCCTTTTTAAAAAGCTAGCACACCCTTCATCTAGGGACTCCCCAGGATGAAGGCCTTAGCTTTTATAATGTAAATATACAGCTTATTGGATGGATTCTGTCAGATCAATTATATTCTTTTAGGATTCCCTTAAGATGATCATTCATTCAACAAATTCTTCTTGGGGTTTGCTCTGCTCTGGGCTATGCAAGAGGTTCACGGGAATGAATGAGACACGGTCCTCATTCTTGAGGTATTCCTGTCTAGTTGGCAGAGATATGCCTTAGAACCACTCGAGGACACAAAATTTATACAAGAGCTTAGAGGGCAGCATGTGTACATATGACATGGCTTCATAAACAGTGTGGTGGGAACATAAAGAGGACCCTCCTAGAAAGGGTACTGTGCTTCTGACAGGACACACCAAACTTAGGACAGGCTCCCTGAGAAGACAGGGTTCCAGCAGAGTTGAAAGTGGAAAGGGAAAGTGTTAGTCACTCAGTGTCCGAGTCTCTGTGACCCCATGGACTGTAGCCGGCCAGGCTCCTCTGTACATGGATTTCTCCAGGCAAGAATACTGAAGTGGGTAGCCATTCCCTTCTAAAGGGGATCTCCCCAACCTAGGGATTGAACCCGGGTCTCTCCTGAACTGCAGGCAGATTGTTTACCATCTGAGTCACCAGGGAGTTAGCATCCAAATAATCCTGCAATCCATTTTGTTAGTTCTCATGTGAGGTACTTGGAAAGGGAAAAGTGTGAACACCATCTTCTTGCTTCAATGTGAAGAGGGAGAGAATCCTAAATATCCCCAAGGGGGTTAAATCAGTAAAGAGGTGCAATTAGAAGTTGAACCAAATGACTTGGAAATACTGCTGAGATCAGTGACCTACTAGGAGGCAGCTTGACTGAAATGTGGAGGAAATGACATTTGAGCTGGGCGTTGGGGATGATTCAATTGGCAAGGCAGAGGAAGGGGCATCTGTGGTCCCAGCAAACCAGAAGAGCCTGAGCAAAGAGGCAAAAAGCAGGGTGTGCTGGGAAACATGAGGGTGACTCCATACGTCTGGCACATAAACTATGATGCAGAGGGGGGTAAGAATGGCAGGAGAGTTTTTTTTTTTAATAGATTTGTGCTTAATCGTCTCCCACTCTTTGCGGGCCCATGGACTGTAGCATGCCAGGCTCCTCTGTCCATGGGGATTCTCCAGGCAAGAATACTGGAGTGGGTTGCCATGCCCTCCTCCAGGGGATCTTCCCAAACCAGGGATGGAACCCAGGTCTCCTTCATTGCAGGTGGATTCTTTACCATCTGAACTTCCAGAGAAGCCTCAATAAAAATCGATTTATTGAGGTATAATTTACACAGTATATGTGTATTACCCACTATATGTGTATAATTAATATTACTGAATTTATAATATTGAACTTTACTGAATTTATAAAAATTACTGAATTTATAAAATAGTGAATTCATCACCCAAATCATCCAAATCCAGTTTTAGAACATTCCTATCATTGCAAAAAGTTCTCTGGTGCACCATCTGCAGTCTTTTGGTCATGCTTAGTTCACTAGCCATGATGGTGTTGAGGTCCATTCACGTTGCATCATGTACCACTGGTCCATCCCTTTTGATCACTAAATAGTAACCCATTGAATAAATATAACACTTAAAAAAAAATCACTATCAGTAGTAGACATTCTGATTGCTTCTGTTTTTGGCTATGATGAACATTGCTGCTATGAACATTCACCTAGGATTCTTTGTGTGGATGTTTTCATTTTTCTGGATTTAGGGTGCCAGATTTAGCAAGTAAAGGCAGATGACTGAAACTGTGAGTTAAATCCATTTTATCTGCCTTCTCTAATCAAGATCATTTACAGACTTGCATGCTTTCCACGTGGCAAATGATCCAAAAATAAGATGTTTGCCTGAGTTATTTTCTAGGAGCTTATAGTCAGCAGTGTCTGGTTAAAGCTAAGCCAGTTTAAACTGGATAGGCCCACCAGCCTTTCCACTGAGCATGAGCCAGCGTGACGTTTTGACCACGCAGAGGCTTACATAGTTACGTAGTTACACCTACCTGCCTGCGCCGAATAGCACTACTGCTCCTGAGCCTCAGCCCCTCGCCCCCGCCACCCTCTGCCCTGGCTGTTTCTTCCTTAATTATACCTCCAGTTTCCCAGCCTCTTGCCTTTGGGAGGACAAATTTGAGATTTGTCATTCGACCTCCTTGCTTGGCTGCCTACGAAGTAAGCCTCAGTGTCTCAGGATTTTGGTTGGTTTCCTGTGTGTCCGGCAAGATGAGCCAGCCAGGAGGTAAGTGGAAACGGAGCTTTTGCCAGTGGTTCATCAGACCCTCGCGGGTACTAAGAGCCTGTGCGTGAGTCCAGGCAGCGGCCTGGCCCATTACTGCCAGGCACTGTCCTTCGGAATTCCCAGGTGAGATGCCACAGTCCTTCAGCGCCGAAGTTTTGTTTTGCAGCGAAAAAATGGTTTTCAGGGGTTGGGTTTGGAAGATGTGTTTTGGGTGAGTAACCTCGTTAAAGAAATGCACGTGTCCACAGGTTTTTTGTGTGATCTTGACTGAATCGCGGGTTGGAGGCCTGCCTGTTGGGATGTGGGCAGTCAATACAGAAGGTTTCAGCTGCTGACTGAAGTACCTGAATTAAAGGCCCAGGACTGTTTTTCTTTCTTTCTTGTTTGTTCGGGTTTTTTTTTTTTTTTTGGTGGGGGAGTGGTCTTGTTTGTTCTCCTCTTGTTTGCCCATGTTTGTCTAGGTCGGTCTGAGTTAATGGTTGCTGCTAAGTCACTTCAGTTGTGTCCGACTCTCTGCAACCCCATAGACGGCAGCCCACCAGGCTCCCCCGTCCCTGGGATTCTCCAGGCAAGAACACTGGAGTGGGTTGCCATTTCCTTCTCCAGTGTGTGAAAGTGAAAAGTGTAAGTGAAGTCGCTCAGTCATGTCTGACTCGTAGAGACCCCATGGGCTGCAGCCTACCAGGCTCCTCCATCCATGGGATTTTCTAGGCAAGAGTACTGGAGTGGCTTGCCAGAACTGGCTATTAGGGGTTGAGCTTCTTGGTGCCCGACAAGCACCAAGCAGAGAGGACCTGTAGAGAGATCTCCTTGCTGTAACCACCCGGAAGTAGAGCCCCTTCCTAATGGGAAATGTTGGTTCAGTCCGCTCTCAAAGCCCTCTAACGTGCATTCTTTGGAGTTAGGTGACTCTGGGTTATGAATCTGCGGAAGAGAAAGAAAGAGATGGTATTTTTTGTAGCACTGTATAACCACAATATCCTTTAGACTCCAGAGCAAAATGGCCTGAAAATGGATCCATAAATTACAATAAAATCTCACAACTTGATTTATTTTGTAAATGGGAAGGAAAATGAGATAAAATCTTTTATACAGTCTTATGTTATTGTGTCAGAATAAACCTGTGCAGAGACAGTGCAAGATTATGGCCCAACAAGAAGGGCAGGAAAAGAAACCTATTATTTCACTTGGTTCTAAAGAAAAGGAGGAGGGCTTGCTATTAATTCTAATACTTGGGCGGCTCCTTCCCCAGCCCCACACGCTGGTGCTGCTGTTGCCTCAGGCTCTCCCCAGTCCCCCTCTAGTCCCTGCTGGTGTCTGTGGGTAGAGAAATAGGAAATAGGACTGGTCTTCCCCTCTCATACCTGCCAGGGTACTCCATTTGGCCAGGAAGCTGCTCAAACTCAAGTAGGGCAAAATCCCTTAAGGCAAGTCTCCAGTTAGGGATGTGAATGCTGAAACTGGGCAACTGGTGGGGTTGATATTGGTCCATTCTCCTTTTTCATTTTCAGATTTATTTAATTGGAAGAACAATATGTGAACTTACAGAGATGACCCAAAGAGTTGGAAATTTTTTTTCATTAATTTTTTGCAACCTGTTACCCAACCTAGACCGATGTTCAAAATTTGTTAACCACCCTCCTCACTTCAGAACGCAGAAGGTGCTGGATAAAGCCTGGGAGGAGGCAGATGGTTTTCATCAGAAGCCCCTGGTAACTAGATACAGGCTGGCTACAAGCACAGCCGAAGCCACAGTGGGTGCTGTTTGGGATGTGATGCTGGGGACAGGCCCAAACCTGGACTTTATCAAGGCTGCATTGTTGCATGGTTGTGAAGACGGGGCCAAAACAAAGACGCCTTAATAAAGCACAGGAAGGAATACAGAAACCAAATGAGGATCCTAAGTATTATGTCATCTGCAAAGTAGTGATAGTTTGACCTCTTCCCTTCCTGTCTGGGTGTGGCTTTTTGTTTTTTCTCGTCTGATTGCTATGACTAGGACTTCCAGTACTATGTTAAGTAGACGGAGTGAGCCCTGTTTGAGAGGAAGGTGGGAGAAGGGGTTCAGGATGGGGGAATACATGTATACCTACTACCAGTTCATGTTGATGTATGGCAAAAAAGCATCACAATATTGTAAATATATTAAAATAAATTTATCTTAAATTAATAATTTTTAAAAAATGTAAATGCACACACACACAAAAGAAGTAGTGAGTGGACATCATTTCCTATTCCTGAATTTAGTGGGAAGGCTTTTACTTTTCACTGTTGAGTATTACATTGATGTGAATTTGTCATAAACTGTTTATTATGGTGATGTCCCCTCTATACACAATTTGAGCATTTTTATCATGGATGGATGTTGAATTTTGTCAAATGCTTTTTCTGCATCTATTGAGATGATCATATGATTTTTATCCTTTTGTTTATGTGGTATAAAATTGATCTTTTTTTGTTATGATTGTTGAACCATCCTTGTGACCCTGAAATAAATACAACTTTATCGTGGTGAACGATTCTTTTTATATATTGTTGGAGTCAATTTGCTAATATTTTGAGGATTTTTTGCATCTCTATTCATCAAGGATACTGGCCTGTCATTTTTTTTTTTTTTTTGTACTGTGTTTGGTTTGAGTATCAGGATAAAGATTTCCTTATATAGTGATTTTGGGAGTATTCTCTCCTCCTCAGTTTTTTTTTTTGGAATAGTTTGAGAAGGATAGATTAAGTTCTTCATATGTTTGGTAGAATTCCCCAGTGAAGCAGTCCAGTCCTGGACTTTTGTTTGTAGGGAGTTTTGCATTTTTTTATTATTATTATGGATTCTGTTTCACTTCCAATGATTATTAGTCTGTTCAAGTTATCTGTTTCCTCTTGGCTTAGTCTTGGCAGGCTGTTTGTTTCTAGAAATTTGTCCATTTCTTCTAGGTTGTCCATTTTGTTTGCATATAACTGTTCATAATACTTAATGATTTTTTAAAATTTCTGTGGCATTGATATTTCTCCTCTTTATTATTTTATGTGAGTCTTCTCTCTTCTTGGTGAGTCTAGCAAAAGGTTTATCAATTTTGTTTCTTTTTAAAAAAACTTTAGCTCTTGAAACTAGTTCTTAGTTTCATCTTTTCTATTTTTTTTTATCTCATTTTATTTTCTCTCTGATTTTTCCTTCTGCTGACTTTGGCCTTTGTTCCCTAGTTCTTTTAGGTGAAAAGTTAGGTAGTTTGAGAATTTTCTTGTTTTTTGAGAAAGATGTATACCACTATGAACTTCCCTCTCAGAATTGCGTTTGCTGCATCCCATAGATTTTGAGAAGTTGTGTTTTCATTTTCGTCTTAAGGTATTTTCTGATTTCCTCTTTGATTTTATTGTTGAACCATTGGGGTTTTTCTTAGCAGTGTGTTGTTTACTCTCCACATGTTTGTTCTTTTCTTGTCTTTCAGTTGATTTCTAGTTTCTCGCCATTGTGATTAGAAAAGATGCTTGATATAATTACTGCCCTCTTAAATTTGTTGAGGTTTGTTTTGTGACCTCATGTATGATTGATCCTGGAGAATGTTTCATGCACTCTTAAAAAGAATATGATTTCTTTTTTTTAGATATCCTGTAGATATCAATTAAGTTCAACCGGTCTGTTATGTCATTTAGGATCTCTGTTGCCTTTTTGCTTTTTATCTGGATGGTCTGTCCATTGATGTCAGTGAGATGTTAACGTTTCCTACTACTACTGTATTCATTTCTCCCTTTATGTCTGTTAGCATTTGTTTTACATTTTTAGGTTCTCCTGTATTGATTGTATGTATATTAGCAAGTTTAATATCCTCTTCTTGTATTAATCCCTTTATCATTATATAATGCCCTTTGTCTTTTCTGTAGCCTTTATTTTAAAGTCTATTTGGTTGGATATGAATATTGTTATCTCAGCTTTCTTACTGTTTCCATTTGCCTGGATATCTTTTTCCGTTGTCTCACTTTTAGCCTGTGTATATCTTCCACCCTGAATTGAGTCTCTTGTAAACAGCATATTGATGGATCTTTTTTTAAAATCCAATCCTATGTCTTTTGATTGAACATTTAGTCCATTGGCACTTAAATTATAGGTATATACTTATTGCCATTTTATTTCTTGTTTTCTAGTTGTTCTATTGTTCTTTTTTCTTTTTCCCCATTGTGTTTTGGTTTTCTTTTGTAATATGTTTGAGTTCTTTTCTTTTTGGTTTTTGTGTATCTCTTGTAGGTTTTAGATTTTGTGGTCAACATGGGATTCATATATTTTGACTCATAATTATATCTGTCTGCTTCAAACTGATAGTCATTTAAGTTCAAACACATTCTAAAAGATCTACATTTTCTACTTCCCTCCCCAACATTGTCTTCAATGTCATATTTTACATCTTCACATTTACCCCTTTACTGTTTATTGTAGTTGCTTTTTCAATTTTTTTGTTTGTTTTTCAGTCAGTATACTAGCTATTTAAGTGATCTTCAATCCCTACTATATATTGACCTTTCTTACTGGGATTTTTCCTTTTCTAAAGGTTCTTGCTTTTCCATTTAGAGAATATCCTTCAGGATTTCTTTTAGGGTATGTTTCAGTTCAGTTCTGGAGAAGGCAATGGCAACCCACTCCAGTATTCTTGCCTGGAGAATCACATGAACGAAGGAGCCTGGTGGGCTACAGTCCATGGGCTCGCAAAGAGTCGGACATAACTGAGTGACTTCACATTTCCTTTCCTTTCAGTTCAGTTCAGTTGCTCAGTTGTGTCCAACTCTTTGTGACCCATTGGACTGCAGCACGCCAGGCTTCCCTGTCCATCACCAACTCCCAAAGCTTACTCAAACCCATGTCCATAGAGTCAGTGATGCCATCTCATCCTCTGTCGTCCCCTTCTCTTCCCGCCTTCAGTCTTTCCCAGCATCAGGGTCTTTTCCAATGAGTCAGTTCTTCATATCAGGTGGCCAAAGTATTGGAGCTTCAGCATCGGTCCTTCCAATGAATATTCAGGACTGATTGCCTTCAGGATGGACTGGTTGGATCTCCTTGCAGGCCAAGGAATTCTCAAGAGTCTTCTCCCACACCACAGTTCAAAAGCATCAATTCTTCGGCACTCACCTTTCTTTATAGTACAACTCTCACATCCATACATGAAAAACCATAGCTTTGACTAGATGGACCTATGTTGGCAAAGTAATGTCTCTGCTTTTTAATATGCTGTCTAGGTTAGTCATAGTTTTTCTTCCAAGGAGCAAGCATCTTTTACTTTCATGGCTGCAGTCACCATCTGCAGTGATTTTGGAGCCCCCCAAAATAAAGTCTCTCACTGATTCCATTGTTTCCCCATCTATTTGCCATGAAGTGCTGGGACCAGATGCCTTGATCTTAGTTTTCTGAATGTTGTTTTAAGCCAACTTTCTCACTCTCCTCTTTCACTTTCATCAAGAGGCTCTTTAGTTCTTCTTCACTTTCTGCCATAAGGGCGATGTCATCTGCATATCTGACGTTATTGATATTTTTCCCAGCAATCTTGATTCCAGCTTGTGCTTCATCCAGCCTGGCATTTGACATGACGTACACTGCATAGAAGTTAAATAAGCAGGGTGACATTTGGAACCAGTCTGTTGTTCCATGTCCAGTTCTAACTGTTGCTTCCTGACCTGCGTACAAATGTCTCAGGAGGCAGGTCAGGTGGTCTGGTATTCCCATCTATTTAAGGATTTTCTACAGTTTGTTGTGATTCCCACAGACAAAGGCTTTGGCATAGTCAATAAAGCAGAAGTAGATGTTTTTCTGGAACTCTCTTGCTTTTTCATTGATCCAACGGATGTTGGCAATTTGATCTCTGGTTCCTCTGCCTTTTCTAAATCCAGCTTGAACATCTGAAATTTCATGCTTCACATACATTGTAGCCTATCTTGGAGAATTTTGAGCATTACTTGCTAGTGTGTGAGATGAGTGTAATTGTGTGATAGTTTGAACATTCTTGGGCATTGCCTTTCTTTGGGATTGGAATGAAAACTGACCTTTTCCAGTCCTGTGGCCACTGCTGAGTTTTCCAAATTTGCTGGCATATTGAGTGCAGCACTTTGACAGCATCATCTTTCAGGATTTGAAATAGCTCAACTGGAAGTCCATCACCTTCACTAATTTTGTTCATAGTGATGCTTCGTAATGCCTGCTTGACTTTGCATTCCAGGATGTTTGGCTCTAGGTGAGTGATCACACCATCGTGGTTATCTGGGTCATGAAGATCTCTTTTGTATAGTTCTTCTGTGTATTTTTGCCACCTCTTCTTAATATCTTCTGCTTCTGTTGGTCTCTAACATTTCTGTCCTTTATTGTGCCCATCGCTGCATGAAATATTCCCTTGGTGTATCTAATTTTCTTGAAGAGATCTCTAGTCTTTCCCATTATATTATTTTCCTCTATTTCTTTGCATTGATCATGTACAAAGGCTTTCTTATCTCTCCTTGCTATTTGAACTCTGCATTCAAATGGGTGTATCTTCCCTTTTCTCCTTTGCCTTTCGCTTCTCTTCTTTTCTTAGCTATTTGTAAGGCCTCCTCTGACAACCATTTTGCCTTTTTGCATTTCTTTTCTTGGGGATGGTCTTGATCACTGCCTCCTGTACAGTGTCACGAACCTCCATCCATAGTTCTTCAGGCACTCTATCAGATCGTATACCTTGAATCTATTTGTCACTTCCACTGTATAATCATAAAGGTTTTGACTTAGGTCATGCCTGAATGGTCTAGTGGTTTTCCCTACTTTCTTCAATTTAAGTCTGAATTTTGCAATAAGGAGTTCATGATCTGAGCCACAGTCAGCTCCTGGTCTTATCTTTGCTGACCGTATAGAGCGTCTCCATCTTTGGCTGCAAAGAATATAATCAATCTGATTTTCTGTATTGAACATCTGGTGATGTCCATGTGTAGAGTATTCTCTTGTGTTGTTGGAAGAGGGTGTTTGCTATGACCAGTGTGTTCTCTTGGCAAAACTCAGCCTTTTGCCCTGCTTCATTTTGTACTCCAAGGCTATATTTGCCTGTTACTCCTGGCGACCTAGGATATTCTCTCCATATTTGCCTGTAAGAATACTGAAGTCAAGGTATCTCTTGACTTTCTGCTTTTGTATTTCAGTCCCCTATGATGAAAAGGACATCTTTTTTGGGTGTTAGTTCTAGAAGGTCTTGTAGGTCTTCAGAGAACCGTTCAACTTCAGCTTCTTCAGCATTACTGATCAGGATATAGACTTGGATTACTGTGATATTGAATGGTTTGCCTTGGAAATGAACAGAGATCGTTGTGTCGTTTTTGAGATTGCATCCAAGTACTGTGTTTCAGACTCTCTTGTTTATTATGATGGCTACTCCATTTCTTCTAAGGGATTCTTGCCCACAGTAGTAGATATAATGATCATCTGAGTTAATTTCACCCATTCCAGGCCATTTTAGTTCACTGATTCCTAAAATGTCAATGTTTACTCTTGCCATCTCCTGTTTGACCTCTTCCAATGTGCCTCGATTCATGGACCTAACGTTCCAGGTTCCTATGCAATATTGCTCTTTACAGCATTGGACTTGACTTCCATCACCAGTCACATCCACAACTGGGTGTTCTTTTTGCTTTGGCTCCGTCTTTTCATTCTTTCTGGAGTTATTTCTCCACTGATCTCCAGTAGCATATTGGGCACCTACCTGGGGAGTTCATCTTTCAGTCTCCTATCCTTTTGCATTTGCATGCTCTTCATGGGGTTCTCAAGGCAAGAATACTGAAGTGGTTTGCTGTTCCCTTCTCTAGTGGGCCATGTTTTGTCAGAACTCTCTACCATGATCTGGCTATCTTGGGTGGCCCTACATGGCATGGCTCATAATTTCATTGAGTTAGACAATGCTGTGGTCCATGTGATCAGTTTGGTTAGTTTTCTGTGATTGTGGTTTTCATTTTGTCTACCCTCTGATGGAGAAGGATAGGAGGCATCCTCCTGATGGGAGAGACTGACTGAGGGGGAAACTGGGTCTTGTTCTGATGGGTGGCTCAGTAAATCTTTAATCCAATTTTCTGTTGATGGGTGGGGCTGTGTTCCCTCCCTGTTGTTTGACCTGAGGTCAAACTATGGTGGAGGTAATGAGGATAATGGTGACCTCCTTCAAAAGGTCCCATTCAGGCACTGCTGCACCCAGTGCCCTGACCCTGCAGCAGGCCACCACTGATCCACGAAACCACTGGAGACTCCTGGACACTCACAGACAAGTTGGAGTCAGTCTCTTGCGGTGTCACTGCTCCTTTCTCCTGGATCCCGGTGCAAACAAGGTTTTGTTTGTGCCCTCCAAGAGTCTGCTTCCCCAGTCCTATTGCTGAATTATTTTGTTTTTTGCTTGTCTGATAAATTCTTTGTCTTTCCTTCTAGTCTAAATGATGATACTGCTGGATAGAATATCCTAGGTTGCAGGTTTTTCCCTTTTAGGAGTTTAAATGTATCATACCACCCCCTTCCGGCCTGTAAATTTCTATAGAGAAATCAGCTGATAGCCTTATGGAGGTTCTCTTGTAATTAACTCTCTGTTTATCCCTTGCTGCCTTTATAATCCTCTCTTTAACTTTTGCAGTTTTAATTATGGTATGTTTTGGTGTGGATCTGTTTGGGTTCATCTTGTTTGTTACCTTCGGTGCTTTTTATAATCAATCTGATTTCGGTGTTGACCATCTGGTGATGTCCATGTGTAGAGTCTTCTCTTGTGTTGTTGGAAGAGGGTGTTTGCTATGACCAGTGTGTTCTCTTGACAAAACTCTATTAGCCTTTGCCCTGCTTCCTTCTGTGCTCCAAGGCCAAATCTTCCTGTTACTCCAGGTGTTTCTTGACTTCCTACTTTTGCATTCCAGTCCCCTATAATGAAAAGGACATCTTTTTTGGGTGTTAGTTCTAAAAGGTCTTGTAGGTCTTCATAGAACTGTTCAACTTCGGCTTCTTCAGCATTACTGGTTGGGGCATAGACTTGGATTACCGTAAAATTGAATGGTTTGCCTTGGAAACGAACAGAGATCATTCTGTTGTTTTTGAGATTGCATCCAAGTACTGCATTTTGGACTCTTTTGTTGACCATGATGGCTACTCCATTTCTTCTAAGGGATTCCTGCCCGCAGTAGTAGATTTAATGGTCATCCGAGTTCAATTCACCCATTCCGGTCCATTTTAGTTCACTGATTCCTAAAATGTCTATGTTCACTCTTGTCATCTCCTGCTTGACCACTTCCAATTTGCCTTGATTCATGGACCTAACATTCCAGGTTCCTATGCAATATTGCTCTTTACAGCATCAGACCTTGCTTGTATCACTAGTCACATCCACAACTGGGTATTTGTTTTGCTTTGGCTCCATCCTTTTATTCTTTCTGGAGTTATTTCTCCACTGATCTCCAGTAGCATACTGGGCACCTACCGACCTGAGGAATTCCTCATTCAGTATCCTATCATTTTGCCTTTTGATACTGTTCATGGGGTTCTCAAGGCAAGTATACTGAAGTGGTTTGCCATTCCTTTCTCCAGTGGACCACATTCTGTCAGACCTCTCCACCATGACCCATCCGTCTTGGGTGGCCCCACACTGCATGGCTTAGGTTCATTGAGTTAGACAGGGCTGTGGTCCATGTGATCAGATAAACTAGTTTTCTGTGATTACGATATCAGTGTGTCTGCCCTCTGATGCCCCCTCGCAATACCTACCATCTTATTTGGGTTTCTCTTACCTTAGTCGTGGAAAATCTCTTCACAGCTGCTCCAGCAAAGTGCAGCCGCTGTACCTTACCTTGGACATGGGATAGCTCCTCTCGGCCACGCTTCTACGCGTGATCGGTTGCGCTGTCTCTCGCGTCTGCGCTGCCGGAGCCAGCGTCTCTCGTGACCAGGAGCTGACTGTGGCTCAGATCATGAACTCCTTATTGCCAAATTCAGACTTAAACTGAAGAAAGTAGAGAAAACCACTACACCATTCAGATATGACCTACATCAAATCCCTTATGATTATACAGTAGAAGTAAGAAATAGATTTAAGGGAGTAAATCTGATCGAGTGCCTGATGAACTATGGACGGAGGTTCGTGACATTGTACAGGAGACAGGGATCAAGACCATCCCCATGGGAAAGAAATGCAAAAAAGAAAAATGACTGTCTGAGGAGGCCTTACAAATAGCTGTGAAAAGAAGAGATGCGAAAAGCAAAGGAGAAAAGGGAAGATATAAGCATCTGAATGCAGAGTTCCAAAGAATAGTAAGGAGAGATAAGAAAGCCTTCCTCAGTGATCAATGCAAAGAAACAGAGGAAAACAACAAAATAGGAAAAACAAGAGATCTCTTCAAGAAAACTAGAGATATCAATGGAACATTTCATGCAAAACTGGGCTCGATAAAGGACAGAAATGGTATGGACCTAACAGAAGCAGATGATATTAAGAAGAGGTGGCAAGAATACACAGAAGAACTGTACAAAAAAGATCTTCACAACCAAGATAATCATGATGGCGTGATCACTCACCTGGAGCCAGACATCTTGGAATGTGAAGTCAAGTGGGCCTTCGAGAGCATCACTACGAACAAAGCTAGTGGAGGTGATGGAATTCCAATTGAGCTCTTTCAAATCCTGGAAGATGATGCTGTGAAAGTGCTGCACTCAGTATGCCAGCAAATTTAGAAAACTCAGCAGTGGACACAGAACTGCAAAGGTCAGTCTTCATTCCAATCCCAAAGAAAGGCAATGCAAAAGAATGCTCAAACTACCGCACAATTGCACTCATCTCACATGCTGGTAAATTCATGCTCAAAATTCTCCAAGCCAGGCTTCAGCAATATGTGAACTATGAACTTCCAGATGTTCAAGCAGGTTTTAGAAAAGGCACAGGCACCAGAGATCAAATTCCAACATCCACTGGATCATGGAGAAAGCAAGAGAGTTCCAGAAAAACATCTATTTCTGCTTCATTGACTATGCCAAAGCCTTTTAGTGTGTGGATCACAATAAACTGTGGAAAATACTGAAAGAGATGGGAATACCAGACCATCTGACCTACCTCTTGAGAAACCTGTATGCAGGTCAGGAAGCAACAGTCAGAACTGGACATGGAACAACAGACTGGTTCCAAATAGGGAAAGGAGTACGTCAAGGTTGTATATTGTCACCATGCTTATTTAACTTACATGCAGAGTACATCATGAGGAACGCTGGGCTGGAAGAAGCACAAGCTGGAATCAAGATTGCCGGGAGAAATATCAATCACCTCAGATATGCAGATGACACCACCCTTATGGCAGAAAGTGAAGAGGAACTCAAAAGCCTCTTGATGAAAGTGAAGGAGGAGAGTGAAAAGGTTGGCTTGAAGCTCAACATTCAGAAAACTAAGATCATGGCATCTGGTCCCATCACTTCATGGGAAATAGATGGGGAAACAGTGGAAACAGTGTCAGGCTTTATATTTTTTGGCTCCAAAATCACTGCAGATGCTGATCGCAGCCATGAAATTAAAAGACACTTACTCCTTGGAAGGAAAGTTATGACCAACCCAGATAGTATATTAAAAAGCAGAGACATTACTTTGCCAACCAAGGTCTGTCTAGTCAAGGCTATGGTTTTTCCCGTGGTCATGTATGGATGTGAGAGTTGGACTGTAAAGAAAGCTGATCGCTGAAGAATTGATGCTTTTGAACTGTGGTGCTGGAGAAGACTCTTGAGAGACCCTTGGACTGCAAGGAGATCCAACCAGTCCATTCTAAAGGAGATCAGTCCTGGGTTTCATTGGAAGGACTGATGCTAAAGCTGAAACTCCAATACTTTGGCCACCTCATGCGACGAGTTGACTCACTGGAAAAGACTCTGATGCTGGGAGGGATTGGGGGTGGGAGGAGACGGAGACGACAGAGAATGAGATGGCTGGATGGCATCACCGACTCTGGACATGAGTTTGAGTGAACTCCGGGAGTTGGTGATGGACAGGGAGGCCTGGCGTGCTATGATTCGTAGGGTCGCAAAGAGCCGGACACGACTGAGCGACTGAACTGAACTGAACTGTGCTTTTTATACCTGCATGTCTATTTCCTTCTTTAGGTTTGGGAAATTTTCAGTCAAAATTTCTTTAAATAGTTTTTTATCCCCTTCTCTCTCTCTCTCTCCTCCTTCTGAAACTCCTGTTAAGCATGTGTTGGCACATTTTATATTACCCTATTAATCTCATTTGTTGCTTTCATTTTTTTTCCCATTTGTTTATCTTCTGTTATAATTGGGTGATTTTCCCTTATTCTTTCTTCCTAAAAATGATTTGTGCATTCTTCTGTGTCATTGAGTCAGCTCCTCATGGCTTCTAGAGTGTTTTTATGTCAGAAACTGAATAACCTATTTTTGAATAGGTTTTCTTTATAGTTTCTAGTTCCTCATTAAAATGACCTGTGTTTATATAAATATTCTTAATTCAGTGTGTCTGGTAGATTGATTATCCCTGTTTTCTAGGGTTTTCCCTTGCTTTTTCTATTGGGAGTAGTTCCTCTGCCTTTTCATTCTATTTTCCCTGTGTCTGTGAATTTAGGTGAAACATTTATTGTGGTCTAAGTGTTTTTGTATGGGAATATCCCTGTGTAGACAGCATGTGTCTAGTGTCAGTGGTGTGAAGTCTTGATTCGATGTGGACACCAGTCACATCTTTCCTGGCCAGGATCTGCTGGCCACTGTCACTTTGAGAGAGAGTGTGACTAGTGTTGGAGGAGTTAAATCCTGCTCGGGATATGAGGTGGGACTTCTTTACTCCACGTCTCCTGCAGCCCTGCCTGGGGTATGGGTCAACTCCAAAGTTGCTGGAATAGAAACTCTGAGGGTCAAACTAAGGTAGGATCTGTTCCCTTTAAGTGTTTTCCCTTCTCCCCACACTGGGGTTTTGGTCCAAAGGAAGGGAACAGTGAGCTCAGTGACGTTTGCATGCTTACAGAGGTTGGATGTGCTGCCTGTGTAGGTGTTTTAGACTCTGTCAGTCATAGCTCACAGTCATGTCTTTTGCTCTTTGTGGTTTTCCCAGATTTAGTGCAAGGTCGTGTCATGGTGTGAGCAGAGCCAGAGCATTCACTAGGCTGGGACCAGGGCTTGGGGCATTGTGGTTGCAAGAAAGTGGCTTGTGCTGCTGTTGGAGATCAGCGCTGCTTTCCTGGAGCTGTTTGAGTGACAACAATGGCCACCACCTCCCCTCCTGGACCATATCCCAGGCCACCTCTGTGTCACTAGATAAAGTATTTTCCCAGGATCTGGTCACCCTAGATACTCTGCTAAGCTATGTGTGGAGTGAATAGGGCAAGGGTTTTTGCCCAGCTCAGACTGGGGAATGCAGAGAGGCAGCAACCACGAGGGCAGGACTCTCTGCCCTGTCTTTCGGCAAGCCAGCATCTGCACTCCTAGCAAGGAGAGTCTCGGTTTTCCAACCTTTCTGTCTGTCCCAGTGGTTTTCTCATCAGCAGAGGGTGCTTGTCTCCTCTGTGTAGGACCCCAGGCCTAATATGCCCAGACCCTGGCTCCACCCACTCCCTCTTCAGAACAAGAGTCTGCCTGTACAGTCTTTCTTTTCCTCTTAGACTCCTTTCAGAAGCATTGGTCCCAACGCAGTGCTTTTTCCTTTGTCCTACCCAGTTACTTGGGAATCTCCTTAAACCTTGGTCATGTAGTTCTTCGGCCAGTTTCTAGATAGATTTCCATGAAAAATTTTATATATGTGGATGTATTTTTGATGTGTTCATGGGGGAAGGTGAGCTTTACATCATTTTACTCTCTCTTGATCCTTATCCAATCCATCTATATTTAACTGTTGAAGAAGCTGTTCTTCAAAAATGAAGCTTTTCCAAAGGGACTGTGTACCATTTTACATTCTGTCAGTGTATTAAGATGCAAGAGACACAGGTTCAGTCTCTGCGACAGGAAGATCCCCTGGAGTAGGAAATGGCAACCCACTCCAGTATTCTTGCTTGGAAGATTTCCTGGATAGAGGAGACTGGCAGGCCATGGTCCATGGGATTGCAAAGAGTTGGATATGACTGAGCAGTCATTCATGCAGTGTATTAAGATTCTAGTTTCTGATCCTCACCAATACTTACATTGCCTTTTTAAAAAAAGCTATTATAGTCATTCTAGTGTGGAGTGGTTGTTTATTATGGTATTAATTTTATTGATAGTCATAAGAAATTGTTTATTAGCCATTCATTTATCTTGGGGAAATATCAGATTTTTTGACTTTTTTAATTGGATCATTTGTCTTGAGTTACAAGAATTCTCTTTTATCAGGTACATGATTTGTAAACTTTTTTGCTCAATCTGGTTCATTTTTAACAGTAAGTTTTAAAAATTCTGTTGCAGTGTAGTTGATTTACAATGTTGTATTTCAGGTGTACAGCAAAGCAATTCAATAATGCTTATACATACATTCATTCTTTTCCAGATTCTTTTCCCAGATGAGTTATTACAGAATAATGAGTAGAGTTCCCTGTGCTATACAACAGTAGGTCTGGTTGGTTATCTATTTTATATATATATATATATATATATGGGGGGCGGGCTTCCCTGGTGGCTCAGAGGTTAAAGCGTCTGCCTCCAATGCGGGAGACCCGTGTTCGATCCCTGGGTCGGGAAGATCCCCTGGAGAAGGAAATGGTAACCCACTCCAGTATTCTTGCCTGGAGAATCCCACGGACGGAGAAGCCTGGTAGGCTACAGTCCACGGGGTCGCAAAGAGTCAGACACGACTGAGTGACGGAACAGAACGGAATGTGTAATGTTAATCCCAAACTCCTAATTTGTGTCCCACCACCATGTTTCCCCTTTGGTAAGCATAAATTTGTTTTCAAAATCTGTAAGTCTGTTTCTGTTTTATAAATAAGTTAATTTGTATCATATTTTTAAATTAGATTCCACCTATGAATTATACTGTTTCTGAAATCTCAAGTCCATGCGCTCAACATACAGTGAGGCCCATCAATACTAAACATTATAGTTTGGAACAGAGGAAGATTTATTACAGATTCATACCAGGAGATGGGTGGCTCATCCCCTGAGAACCCCAGAGTTAATTACTAAATGTTTTCGTCAAGTCCCTTTAAAAGCAAAAGGTGAGAGATGGACATGGTTAGTTGTTGCCGACTTCTTGGTGTCAGAGCCTTTGTTCTTGAGGTACAGTCATGGTCAAGCAACAATGTTCCTATAAATCCCTACCAGATAAATGTTATTCTCTGTCCCGACGAGAAAGAGCAAAGTCTTAAGGCACAACTTTCACCCTCCAGGGTCCCAGCTCTGGCTAAAAGAAGGAATATCTCAGCTGGCAGCTCCTTCAGAGCCAGGTTCCCACATCCTGCCCAGCTGTCATCCCTGAGGGAGCCGTGCACCCAACCCCGCTGACCCTCAGCCTCCTCAGGTCACCCAAATAGGGGAGACCAGGTCTCACAGACTGTGACCCAGACAGCCATTGCTGTTAGGTTGCATAGACAGGGATGGGCGTGATGTTCACCGCTACCACAAGGCCTGGGCTATGGCTAGTAGAGGGCCTTAGCAAGAACTCTGGAGCCCTCAAGGACATAGTGACCAGTCTGTTCCCTGGGACCTCCAGCTCACCCACTGACCCAAGGCTGGGTAAGCTGGAGGGCCTCCAGGAAAAGGCCTGAATCTACCTCTTACCTCATTCTCCACCTGATGACCCCCACACCATCAACCCTCGACTGAATTACTTCCCCAGTGGTTCCTCATTGACAGTTGCCAGTGGCTGAGCGAGACAACTAATGGTCACTCATTGACACTTACTTGTGGGCAGGGCCCATTCAGGCACTAAGCAGTGGCCGAACAAGACCTGTTGCCTAGTTACAGTGGGCAGAGTAATGAGGCACAGCAATGGCTATTACCTGCTACGGACTGTGCTCATCCTGCTCTGTTACAATATCATATGTTTGTCTGACTGACTTCACTTAGTATGATAATCTTTAGGTCCATCAGTGTTGCTGCCAATGGTATTATTTTGCTTTTTTATGGCTGAGTAATACTCCACTGCATATATGTACCACCTCTTCTTTATCCAGTTATCTGTTGATGGACATTTAGATTGCTTCCATGTTTTGACTATTGTAAATAATGCTGCAGTGAACATTGGGATGCATGTATCTTTTAGAATTATGTTTTTTTCCACATACATGCTCAGGAGTGGGATTGCAGGATTATATGGCAGTTCTATATCTAGTTTTTCAAGGAACCTCTACACTTTTTTCCACAGAAGTTTAACCAATTTACCTTCCCACCAATAGTGTAGGAGGTTTCTCTTTTCTCCACACCCTCTCCAGCATTTATTGTTTATAGACTTTTGATGATGGCCATTCTGACTGGTGAGATGTAATACTTTATTGCAGTTTTGATTTGCATTTCTTTAATTAGTGACATAGAGGCACGTTTTCATGTATATTTTCACCATCTGTATGTCTTCTTTGGAGAAATGTCCGTTTAGATCTTATGCCCATTTTTCAATTGGGTTTTGTTTTTTTTTTACACATATAGCTCTGTGAGCTGTTTGTTTATTTTGGAGATTAATCCCTGTTGCCTGTTCATTTGCAAATATATTCTTTCATTCTTTTCATTTTCTTTAGGTTTCATTTGCTGTGCAGAAGCTTTTCAGTTTAATTAGGGTACTATTTATTTTTATTTGCATTATTCTATGAGGTGAACCAAAAAGATCTTGCTGAGATTTATGTCAGAGTGTTCTGCCTATGTTTTCTTCTAAGTTTATAATGTCCAGCCTTACATTTATGTATTTAATCTGTTCTGAGTATATTTTTGTGTATAGTATTAAGAGAATGTTCTAATTTCATTCTTTTACGTGTAGCCATCCAGGTTTTGCATTACCACTTATTGAAGATACTGTCTTTTCTCTACTGTATGGTCTTGCCATCTTTGTCATAGATTAATTGACCATAGATGCATGGGTTTGTTTCTGGACATTCTGTCCTGTTCCATTGATCTGTTTGGATTCCTATAGCTTTGTAGTATAGTCTAAAGTCAGGGAGCATGATTACTCCAGCTCCATTTTTCTTCCTCAGAACTGCTTTGACTATTTGGAATGGGGGAGTTGTGTTTCCATACATAATGTAAAAATTTTTTGTTCAAGTTCTGTGAAAAATGTCATTGATAATTTGATACAGATTGCACTGAATCTGTAGATTGCCTTGGGTAGTATGGTCATTTTGATAATATCGGTTTTTCCAATCCAAGAACATGGTATATCGTTCCATCTGTTTGTGTCATGTTTAATTTCTTTCATCCAGCACCTTACAGTTTTCAGAGTATGTCTTTTGCCTCCTTGGGTAGCTTTATTCCTGGGTTTTTATTTATTTATTTATTTTTGATGTAATGGTAAGTGGGATTGTTTCTTTAATTTCCCTTTATGATCTTTCATTGTTATTGTGTAGGAATGTGAGAGATTTCTTTGCATTAATTTTGTAACCTGCAACTTTACCAAATTTATAGAACTCTAATAGTTTTCTGACAGCATCTTTAGGATTTTCTGTGTATAGTGTCATGTCTTCTGCAGTGACAATTTTACTTTTCCAATTTGGATTCCTTTTATTTTTTTCTTGTCTGTTTGCCATGACTAGGACTTCCAAAACTATGTTGAATAAAAGCGGTGAGAGTGGACATCCTTGTCTTCTTCCTGATCTTAGAGGGACTCCCTTCAGCTTTTCATCATTGATAATGATGTTAGCTGTGGGTTTGTCATATATGGTCTTTATTATGTTGAGGTAAGTTCCCTCAGTGCTCACTTTTTGCAGAGTTTTTATCCTAAATCAGTGCTGAATTTTACCAAACGATTCTTTTGCATCTGTTGAGATGATCATATGTTCATATGGTTTTTTGTTCTTCTGTTTGTTAATGTGGTATATCACAGATTTATTTGCATTTATTGAAAAATCCTTGTATCTCGGGGATAAATCCCACTTGAACGTGGTATATGATCCTTTTAATGTATTAATATTGTTGGATTCAGGGTTTGCTAGTATCTTTTTGAGTACTTTTGCATCTGTGTTCATCTGTGGCCTGTAATTTTCTTTTTTGTATCATCTTTGCTTGGTTTTGGTATCAGGGTAATGGTGGCCTCATAGGGTGAGGTATGGAGTGTTCCTTTCTCTGCAATTTTTTGAAAGAGTTTCAGAACAATAGGTGGAACTCTTCCCTAAATACTTGATAGAATTTTCCTGTGAAGCCATCTGGTCCTGGACTTTTGTTTGTTGGAAGTTTTTAAATCACTGTTTCAGTTTCATTACTTGTGATTGATCTGTTCATATTTTCCATTTCTTCCTGGTTCAGCCTTGGAAAGTTGTACCTTCTAAGAATTTGTCCATTTTTTCTAGGTTTTCCTTTTTATTGGTATATAGCTCTTTTAGTAGTCTCTTAACAGCCTTTGTATTTCTGTGGTGTCAGTTGTAACTTCTTTTTCATTTCTAATTTTATTAATTTGAGCCCTCTCCCTTTTTCCTTGATGAGTCTGGCTAAAAGTTTATGAAATTTGTTTGCCTTTTCAAAGAACCAGCTTTCAGTTTCATTGATTTTTTCTGTTGTTTCCTTTCTCTATATTGCATTTGTTTCTACTCTGATCTTTGATTTATTTCCTTCTACTAACTTTGGGTTTCGTCTGTTCTTTCTCTAGTTGCTTTAGGTGTAAAGCTGATTTGTTTATTTGAGATTTTTCTTCTTTCCTAAGATAAGGTTGTATTGTTATTTACTTCTCTCTTAGAACTGCTTTTGCTGCATCCCATAGATTTTGAATTGTCTTTTCATTGTCATATAGTTTTCAGAGTACAGATCTTTTGCCTCCTTAGGTAGTTTATTCCTAGGTATTTTATTCTTTTTGTTGTGATGGTCAATGGGATTGTTTCCATAATTTGTTTCTGATCTTTCATTGTCTTATAGAAATGCAAGCGATTTCCATGGATTACTTTTTTATCTTGCAACTTTACCAAATTCATGGATGAGCTCTGGTAGTTTTCTTGTAGCATATTTAGGATTTTCTATATATAGTATCATATCATCTGCAAATACTGACAGTTTTACTTTTTCTTTTCCAGTTTGGATTCCTTTTATTTCTTTTTCTTCTCTGATTGCTGTGGCTAGGACTTCCAAAACTATGTTGAATAAAAGTGGCGAGAGTGGGCATCCTTGTCTTGTTCCTGATCTTAGAGGAAATGCTTTCAGCTTTTCACCATTGAGTATAATATCAGCTTTAGATTTGTCATATATGGCCTTTTTATGTTGAGGTGTTTGCAACTGAACAACATGTTGAGGTATGTTCCCTTTATGCCCACTTTCTTGAGAGTTTTTTATGTAAGTGGGTGCTGAATTTTGTCAGAAGTTTTTTCTGCATCTGTTGAAATGATCATACAGTTTTTATTCTTTGGTTTGTTGGTGTAGTGTATCACATTGATTGATTTGCAGGTATTGAAAAATCCTTTCATCCATGGGATAAATCCCACTTGATCATAATGTATGATCTCTTTAATATATTGTTGGATTCAGTTTGATAGTATTTTGTTGAGTATTTTTGTGTCTGTGTTCATCAGTGATATTGACATGTAATTTTCTTTTATTGTGGTATCAGAGTGATGGTGGCCTCATCGAATGGGTTTGGGAGTGTTCCTTCCTCTGCTTTTGGAATAGGTTCATAAGTTTTCATAGTTTTTTTTTTTTTAATAGCTTCATAAGGATAGTTGTTACATGGTCTCTAAATGTTTAATAGAACTTTTCTGTGAAGCCTTCTGGTCCTGGATTTTTGTTTGTTGGAAGTTTTTAAATCACAGTTTCAATTTCAGTACTTGTGATTGATCTGTTCATATTTTCTGTTTCTTCTTGGTTCAGTCTTGAGAGATCGTACCATTCTAAGAATTTGTCAATTTCTAAGTTGTCCACTTTATTGGCATATAATTGCTTGTAGTAGTCTCTTATGGTCATTTTTATTTCTGGGTGTCAATTGTAACTTCTTTTTCAATTCTAATTTTATTGATTTGTACCCACTGTTTCTTAATGAGTCTGGCTAAAGGTTTATCCATTTCATTTATCTTATCAAAGAACCAACTTTTAGTTTCATTGATGTTTTTATTGTTTTTATCCCTATTTTATTTTTGCTGTGATCTTTATGATTTCTTTCCTTCTACTAATTTGGGGTTTTGTCTGTTCTTCTTTCTCTGGTTGCTTTAGGTGTAAGGTTAGGTTGTTTATCTGTGATTTTTCTTGTTTCATGAGGTATAAACCTCCCTCTTAGAACTGCTTTTGCTGTGTCCCACAGGTTTTGGATCGTCATGCTTTTGTTTTCATTTGTCTTTAGGTATCTTTTTTTATTTCCTCTTTGATTTCTGCAGTGATCCATTGGTTTTAGCAACATATTATTTAGCCTCCACTTGTTTGTTAGTTACATTTTTGTGTGTGTGGTTGATTTCTAATCTCATATCACTGTGATTGGAAAGATGCTTTGTGTGACTTCAATTTTCTCAAATTTATCATGGCTCAATTTCTGGCCCAAGATGTGATCAATCCTGGAGAATGTTCTGTGTGCACTTGAGGAGAAATTGTATTCTGCTGATTTCAGATGGGATGTTCTATAAATATCAATTAAGTTTCAATCTACTATGTCATCTAAAGCCTGTGTTTCCGTATTGACTTTCTCTCTGGATGATCTGTTCATTCATGAATGTGAAGTGTTAAAAGTCCCCCTTTATTATTGTGTTCCTGTCAATTTCTCCTTTTATGGATGTTATAATTTGCCTTAAATATTGAGGTGCTCCTTTGAGTGCATATATATTTACACTTGTTATATCATTTTTGTGGATTGATCCTTTTTGATCATTATGTAGTGTCCTTCTTTGTCGCTAATAACAATGTTTATTTTAAAGTCTGTTTTGTCTGATATGAGTGATGCTACTTCAGCTTTCTTTTGGTTTCCATTTGCGTGGAATACCTTTGTCCCTCCCCTTTCAGTCTGTATGTGTCCCTAGATCTGAAGTGGGTCTCCTAGAGATGGCATGAATGTGGGTCTTGTTTTTGTATCCGTTCAGCTAGTCTCTGTCTTTTGGTTGAAAAATTTAATCTATTTATATTTAAGGCAATATTTATATGTATGTTCTTATTATCATTTTGTTGTTTTTATAGGTCTTTTTTCTTCCCTTATTCTGTTCTCTTATGATTTGACATTTATCTTAAGGGTTGTATTTGGATTGCATTTGTGTGTGTGTGCATCTGTTGTAGATTTTTGATTTGTGGTTCCCATGAGGTTTTGATACAGAAGTCTTGTATGTCTACAAAATTGTTGTAAGTTGCTGATTTCTTAATTTATAATGCATTTCCAATATCCTCCATTTGTACTCTCCTCACAATTGCTGGTTTTAATATATTTGTGTGTGGAAGATTTCCTATCTTTATGTTTGCTTTTCGTAGTGAGCTTTCCCATTTGTAATTTGTTTGTTTGTTTCTAGTTGTGACCTTTTCTTTTCCACCTAGAGAAGTTCCTTTAGGATTTGTTGTGAAACTGGTCTGGTGGTGCTGAATTCTCTTAGCTTTTGTTTGTCTGTAAAACTTTTGCTTTCTCTGTCAAATCTGAATGAGAGCTGAGTGGAGTATTCTTGGTTGTAATATTTTTCCCATTCATCATTTTAAATATAGTGTGCCACTCATTTCTGGCCTGCAGAGTTTTTGCTGAAAAGTCAGCTGATACCCTTATGAGGATTCTCTTGTACGTTATTTGTTGATATTTTTTCTCTTATTGCCTTTAATATTTTTCTTTGTCTTTAATTTTTGTGAGTTTCATTAATAGGTGTCTTGGCATGTTCTTCCTGCAAAGATGAATAAAGGACAGAAATGGTCTTCAATAAAGGACAGAAATGGTATGGACCTAACAGAAGCAGAAGATACTAAGAAGAGGTGGCAACAATACACAGAAGAACTGTACAAAAAAGATCTTCACCACCCAGATAATCATGATGGTGTGATGACTCACTCACCTAGAGCCAGACATCCTGGAATGTGAAGTCAAGTGGGCCTTAGGAAGCATCACTACAAAGTTAGTGGAGGTGATGAAATTCCAGTTGAGCTATTTCAAATCCTAAAAGATGATGCTGTGTAAGTTCTGCACTCAATATGCCAGCAAATTTGGAAAACTCAGCGGTGACCACAGGACTGGAAAAGGTCAGTTTTCATTCCAATCCCAAAGAAAGGCAATGGCAAAGAATGCTCAAACTACCGCACAGTTGCACTCATCTCACACGCTAGTAAAGTCATGCTCAAAATTCTCCAAGCCAGGCTTAAGCAATACATGAACCGTGAACTTCCAGATGTTCAAGCTGGTTTTAGAAAAGGCAAAGGAACCAGAGATCAAATTCCAACATCCGCTGGATCATTGAAAGAGCAAGAGAGTTCCAGAAAAATATCTATTTCTGCTTTATTGACTATGCCAAAGCCTTTTACTGTGTGGATCACAATAAACTGTAGAAAACTTTGAAAGAGATGGGAATACCTGACCACCTGACTAGCCTCTTGAGAAACCTATATGCAGGTCAGGAAGCAACAGTTATAACTGGACATGGAACAACAGACTGGTTCCAAATAGGAAAAGGAGTACATCAAGGCTGTATGTTGTCACCCTGCTTATTTAATGTATATGCAGAGTACATCATGAGAAACACTGGGCTGGAGGAAGCACAAACTGGAATCAGGATTGCCAGAGGAAATATCAGTCACCTCAGATATGCAGATGACACCACCCTTATGGCAGAAAGTGAAAAGGAACTAAAAAGCCTCTTGAGGAAACTGAAAGAGGAGAGTGAAAAAGTTGGCTTAAAGCTCAACATTCAGAAAACTAAGATCATGGCATCTGATCCCATCACTTCATGGCAAATACATGGGGAAACAGTGGTTGACTTTATTTTTCTGGGCTCCAAAATCACTGCAGATAGTGATTGCAGCCGTGAAATTAAAAGATGCTCAGTCCTTGGAAGGAAAGTTATGACCAACCTAGACAGCATATTAAAAAGCAGAGACATTACTTTGCCAACAAAGGTCCATCTAGTCAAGGCTATGGTTTTTCCAGTAGTCATGTATGGATGTGAGAGTTGTACTATAAAGAAAGGATTGATGCTTTTTGAACTGTGGTGTTGGGAGAAGACTCTTGAGAGTCCCTTGGACTGCAAGGCTATCCAACCAGTCCATCCTAAAGGAGATCAGTCCTGGATGTTCATTGGAAGGACTAATGTTGAAGCCGAAACTCCAGTACTTTGGCCGCCTGATGTGAAAAGCCAACTCATTTGGAAAGACCCTGATGCTGGGAAAGATTGAGGGCAGGAGGAGAAGGGGATGACAGAGGATGAGATGGTTAGAGGGCATCACCGACTCAATAGACATGGGTTTGGGTGGACTCCGGGAGTTGGTGATGGACAGGGAGGCCTGGCGTGCTGCGGTTCATGGGGTCGCAAAGAATCGGACACGACTGAGCGTCTGAACTGAACTGATGTTCTTCCTTGGGTTTATCTTGTATGGCACTCTCTTTGCTTCCTGGACTTGAGTGTTTCCTGTCTCATGTTAGGGAAATTTTCAGCTTTAATATCTTCAAATATTTTCTCAGGCCCTTTCTCTCGTCTCCTTTTGGGACGCCTACAATGCACGTGTTGTGTTTAATATTGTCCAGTGGTCTCTGAGACTGTCCTCATTTCCTTCTTTTTCTTTATTGTCTCACAGTAGTGATTTCCACCACTCTTGTCTTCCAGCTTTCTTACTCATTCTTCTCATTCAGTTGTTCTCATATTAATTTCTTACAGTGTATTTTTCGTTTCGGTATAATATTGTCCATCTCTGTTCGTTTGTGCTTTGAATCTTCTAGCTCATTGTTGAACATTTCTTGTGTCTTGTCACTGTGCCTCCAATCTTTTTCCAAGATCTTGGATTATCTTTACTATCATTACTCTAAATTCTTTATCAGATAGATTGCCTATGTACACTTGATTTAGTTGTTCTTACGGGTTTTTAATCTTCTTCTTTCATCTGGAACTTCTTTCTCTGCCACCTTTTTGTCTGACTTTCAGTGTTTATGGTCCCCTTTCCACAAGCTGCAGGATCATAGCTCCTCTTGCTTTGGATGTCTGCCCTCTGGTGGGTGAAGTTGGTCCTGGGTCTTGTGCAGGCTTCCTGTTGAGAGTGACTGGTGCCTGCCCACTGGTTGGTGCAGCTGAGTCTTGTCCTTCTGGTGAACAGGGCCGTGTGAAGGGGTGTGTTTAAAGGTGGCTTTGACCTCAGTATGGCTTTAGGTGGCCCGTCTAATGATGGCTGTGTTCCTACCCTGTGGTTGTTTGGCCCGAGGCATTCCAGCGTTGGAACCTGCAGGCTGTTGGGTAGGGCCAGGTCTTGGTGCCAAAATGGCGACTTCCTGGAGAGCACATGCTGATCAGTATTTCCTGGGGCCTCTGCCACCAGTTTCCTTGTCCTCCCGTGAGCCGCAGCCAGCCCCCACTTCCCCAGGAGGCCCTCCAAGCCCTGGATGGGTCTATCCCAGGTTCCCATGGAGTTACTGCTTTGTGCTGGGTCCCAGTGCATGTGAAGCCTCCAAGAGTGGAGCACATTTCCCCAAACCCTGTGGAGCTCCTGCCCTCAAGCCCTGCTGGCCTTCAAAGCCAAATGTTCTGGGGGTTCCTCCTCCTGATATCAACCCCCGAGGCTGTGAAGCCTGATGTGGGGCTCAGAGCTGTCACTCTTGTAGGAACACCTCTATGATATAATTATTTCCCAATTTGTGGGCTGCCCACCTGATAGGTATAAGATTTGATTATGTGGCAAAGGTACCCCTCCTACCACCTCATTGTGACTTCTTTGTCTTTGAAAGTGAAATAGCCTTTTCTGTAGGTCTCGGTCTTTTCTGGTTGTTCAGCAATTAGTTGTGATTTTTGTGTTTGTGAGAGGAGGTGAGCTCAAGTCCTTCTACTCTGCCACTAAAATCACAGGGCTGCTTTTAGTTTGGATGCTTGCTGCCTCTTTCCTCGGTGTGTTAGCCATTACTCCCTTGATATGGAGTGTGCAGTACGGCAGCACCGGTGTGCTCCTGGGACAGCAGGGGCAGGGTTTGGTGCCTGCTCACGGGTCTCATAACGGCAGTGATGGCACATGCACCTCTCTAGAGCCCACCGTAGTGTCTGTGACTCACCCCCACACCCAGAGTTCCTGCAGGTGTCCTGTTGCCTGAGAGCACTCACAGGGAGAGAAGCTCTTATTGTGGTCCTGCCCCATCCTTGTACGTCCCCCAGGAAGGGTGGCTGGCCTCACTGGTGAGCCCAGGCTCCTCCTGAGTATACCCTCTGTGGCCACCATCCAGACTCTTCAGGCTGTCTCCACACAGCCGACTCCGGTCTTCTCCCTGAGTCTCAACCTCTGAAGCCTGAGCTTCAGCACCCAGTCCGCACCGATGGATGAGCATCTCATGCCACAGAGCACAGGGTGGTGGTGACAACTTTCTGTGCAGGTTACTCTGTTTTGCTGCACTCTCCTCCTAGGCTCTGAAGCTTCCCCTTCATCCAGGCTGGTCTCTCTGCCAGCACAGGGGCTACCCAGGGTGCAAGAACATTTCCTCCTTCACAGCTTCCTCCCTACAGCGGGGCTGCTCCAGTTCCTTTATTTTTCTCTTTCCTTTTGTCCTACCGAGTTATATGGAGGTTTTGTTGCTCTTTAGGAAGTCTGTGGTCTTCTGCCAGTGTTCAGATGTTCTCTGTGAATCGTTCTATTTGTAGATGTGGGGGGTCTTTTAAAGATTTTATGTGGACCATTTAAAGTTTTAATTGAATCTGTTAAAATAGGAATCTGCGTTATGTTTTGCTTTTTGGCCCTGAGGCATGTG
This sequence comes from Moschus berezovskii, assembly GCF_049115385.1. Classification (NCBI taxonomy): domain Eukaryota; kingdom Metazoa; phylum Chordata; class Mammalia; order Artiodactyla; family Moschidae; genus Moschus; species Moschus berezovskii. The sequence goes on along the minus strand of NC_142466.1, from coordinate 71,537,686 downwards.
GGATCGTAGCTTCCTGAGCAGGGATCGAACCAGCACCCCTGGAAGGCGAAATCTTAACCACTGGACCACCAGGGAAATACCTGTAGATGTGTTTTTAATATTTTTATGGGAGGAGGTGAACTTCATGTCCTACTTCTCCACCACCTTAATCCTAACCAACACCAATTTTTTTTAAGCTAAAAAGATTTTAATTCTTAAGTCCAGTTTTTCAACATTTTTAATTTTGCTTCAGGTATCACACTGAAGTCTTTACCTAAACCATGAAGATTCTCTCATTTTCTTCTAGAAGTCGTATGTGAGGTGCCAGGTTGCTTCAGTCGTGTCCAACTCTTTGTGACCCTATGGGCTGTAGTTTGCCAGGCTCCTCCGCCCATGGGATTCTAAAGGCAAGAATACTAGAGTGGGTTGGGAGGGCATCTTCCCAACCGAGAGATTGAACCAGAGTCTGTTGTGTCTCTTGCATCATCAGGTTGGTTCTTTACCACTAGTGTCACTGGGGAAGCTCTAGAAGTTGTACAGCCTTTGCTTGTATCTTTAGGTCTATAATGAGCTAAAGGTCTAAATTATTTTCTCTTTCTGTATTCACACACCTCCCCCCGCCCCCTGCCCCATTTTGGTATATGTTGTCCCAGCACCACTTGCTGAAGACTGATCTCACATTGAAATGGCTTGGCACATATGTCAGATCAATTTATCATATATGTAAGTGTTTACTTCTAGACTGTTAACCCTATTCTATTGCTTTATCCACCTATCCTGATGTCAGCAAACACTGATTATTGCAGCTTTATAAACTTGAAATTGGGTAGGGTAATTCCTCCAAGTTTGTTCTTTTTCAAAATAATTCTGGCTATTTTAGATACTTTGCATTTCTATGCAGGTTTTAGGATCAGTTTGTCTATTTCAAAATAACAGAAAAGCCTGCTGGACTATTGAGAGGGGAAAAGTTGAAGCTAGAGAATAATTGGGGGAGAATTATCATTATAAGAGTATTGAATCTTTTAGTCCAAAAATATGGGCTGTTTCTTCATCTATTTAGATCTTTAATTTCTCTCTGCAGTTTTTATACTTTTTCAGTGAAATTTATTCTTGTATTCTTGATACTATTGTGAGTGGAAGTTTTTAAGAGGATTGCTCATTGCTAATAGGGAATTTCAGTTTATTTTATATACTGATCTTGTATCATACAACCTTATAATTTTTTCAGTTAGCTTTTTGTGGATTCCTTAGGATCATAGGAAGTTTTACTCTTTCAAATTTGAATGCCTTTAATCTTTGGTGGGGGTTGGGGGCAGGTCAGGAGCTGGATAGAACCTCTACTACAGTGTTAAATAAAAATGAGTGGATATTCTTGATTGCCCCTGATTTTAGGAGAAACACTCTCTTTCACCCTTAAGTTTATTAGCTGTAGGATTTTCATAGGTTGAAAATATTCTTCACTTAGGTTGAGGAATGTGCCTTATATTCCTAGTTTGGGTTTTTATCACAAATGGCTGCTGAATTCTGTCAAATGCCTTCTCTTGTATCTATTTAGCTGAACATACAGGTTTTGTCATTTTATTAATATGGTATACAACGTTTTCAGGGCTTCCCAGATGGCTCAGTGGTAAAGAATCCATTGCCTGCCAGTGCAGGAGACCGAGAGACATGGGTTCAATCCCTGGGTCAGAAAGATCCCCTGGAGAAGGAAATGGTAACCCACTCCATCTTTCTTGCATGGGAAATCCCATGGACAGAGGAAACTGGCAGGCTGCAATCCATGGGGTTGCAAAGAGTCGGACACAACTTAGCGACTTAACAGTAGCAGTAGCATACAACTTTTTGGATGTGAAATCAAGCTTACAGCCCCAGGATATAGCCGATTTAGTCCTGGTGTGTAAACCTTTTTATTTGTTGCTGGATTCAGTTTGCTAATAGTATGAAGGACTTTTGCATCTATCTTAATGTAATTTAAATATCTTTTCAAATATATGTATTTAAAGCAAAATTTCCCTCTCAGTACTGCTTTCGCTGCATATTATAAATTTCAATATGCTGTTTTACTTCATTAAAATTCTCTAACGTTCCTTGATCTCTTCAATACACAAGTGTTTAGAAATGCACTAATTTCCAAATATTTGGGGATTTGCAAAATGTCTGTTGGTGACTCCTAACTTAATTCCAAATGGTTGGAAAATATATTAATACTTTCTATGATTTCAGTCCTTTCAAATTGTTTTATATCACAGCATGTGGTCTTTCCCTGGAGAATGTTCCATGTGGAGTTGAAAAGAATGTATGTTTTGCTGTGGTGGTTGATCTACAAATGTCAGGACAGGTTGGGCGATGACATTCTTCTTTTTTGCTTTTTTCAAGTTCTATCAGTTATTGAGAATGTGGTATTAATCTCCAAATGTTATTGGTGAATTATCCATTTCTCCTTTCAATCCTGTCACTTTTTTCTCCACATGTTTGTTTTTAGGTGCATTAATATCTAGGACTTCCTGATAGCTCAGTTGGTAAAGAATCCGCCTGCAAAGCAGGAGACCCTGGTTTGATTGCTGCGTTGGAAGATCACCTGGAAAAGGAATAGGCTACCCACTCCAGTATTCTTGGGCTTCCCCTGTGGCTCAGCTGATAAAGAATCTGCCTGCAATGTGGGAGACCTGGGTTTGATTCCTGGGTTGGGAAGATCCCCTAGAGAAGGGGACAGCCACCCACTCCAGTATTTTGGCCTGAAGAATTCCAAAGGGGTTGCAGAGTCGGACATGACTGAGTGACTTTCACTTTCACAACCACCAGTTGGAGGAAGTTAACTACATGCTGACCACAGGCATGTAGGCTCTGGACAACTTGGAAGCAGAAAGTTGATGATTGAGAGTGCCCAAACATCACCCTGTTGGCTCACCACTAACCAGTGAGAACTGTGCATGAGCTAATCAATAACCCTGTGACCCTCTCCCTCACTTTGTCTTCCTTAAAATCCATTGGGGAGTTTGGGTCATTCAAGCATCAGCTACCATTCTTACTTGTCCCCACAGTGGGTGCCTCGCAGTAAACACTGGACTTTTCTTCACCACAACCTGCTGTTACTAGACTAGCTTTACTGAGTGCACGTGAGTGAACCCATCTGGTAGAGTACCATATCTCCCTGATACACTGACCCTTTATCATTTGAAATGTCCTCTACTTCTAGTTTATTTCCAACCCCACTTTGTCTGACATCAGTATATCCATTCTGGCTCTGGCTTATGGTTACTATTGGCATGGTGTATATTTTTCATACTGTTACTTTTGTACTGTTTGTCTTTGAATCCAGAGCTTCTCTTGTAGACACCACATAGTTAAGTCTTGCTTTTTTATCTTGCTTTTTTTATCCACTGTAACAATTTCTGTCTTTTGGTTGAAGTATTTAGTCCAGTCATTTTTAATGAAATTATTGGTACGGTTTGATTTATGGCTACCATTTTACTAGGTTTGCCAAATGTCTCGTATGTTTTTGCATCTCCATCTTTCTGTTGCTGCCTTCTCCTTCTTCTGTTAAAATGTTTCTAGTGTGCTGTTTAGATTTCTTAAACTATATTTTGAGTGTTTTAGTGGTTGTTCTAGGGACTACAGTATTTTAGTTAACAACAATCTTCAGATTAATGCTAGTGTAATTCCAGTAAGAAACAGAGTATTTGTTCCAGTATAGCTCCATTTCCTACCCACTCCCTTGTGCTGTTGTTGTAATATACATTGTGTGCATGTGTGCTTTCGGTTGTGTCCAACTCTTTGTGACCCTGTGGGCCATTGCTTGCCAGACTCCTCTGCCCATGGGATTCTCCAGGCGCATGGAGTAAGCAGCTGTGCCTAAATGTCCAATGGACATTTAGGTAGTTTCCATGTCTTGGCTATTGTAAACAGTGCTGCAGTGAATACTGGGGTGCAGGTACCTTTTTGGGTCATGTTTTTCTCTGGATATATGCCCAGGAGTGGGATTGCAGGATCATATTGTAGCTCTATTTTTAGTTTTTTAAGGAACCTCCATCCTGTTCTCTGTAGTTCGTGTACCAGTTTACATTCCTGCTAACAGTGCAGGAGGGTTCTTTTCTGTCTACACCCTCTCCAGCATTTGTTGTTTGTGGATTTTTGATGATAGCCATTCTGACTGGTGTAAGGTGGTTTCTCATTGTAGCTTTGATTTGCATTTTTCTAATAAGGAATGTTGTTGAACAGCTTTTCGTGTGCCTGCTGTCCATCAGTATGTCCTCTTTAGAGACATGTCTATTCAGGTCTTCTGCCTTTTGAGTGGGTTGTTTGTCATAAGCTGTTTGTAAATTTTGGAGACTAATCCCTTATCAGTAAAACATTTACAAATATTTTCTGCCAATCTGTGGGTAGTCTTTTCGTTTTGCTTATTGTTTCCTTTGCTTTGCAAAAGCTTTTTAAGTAGGTCCCATTTGTTTTTATTTCTATTATTCTGGGAGATGGATTGAAAACATTGCTGTGATTTATGTCATAGTGTGTCTGCCTGTGTTTTCCGCTGAGTTTTATAGTGTTCGGTCTAACATTCAGGTCTTTAATCCATTTTGAGCCCATTTTTGTGTGTGGCATTAAGGAATGATCTAGTTTCATTTTTTCACATGTGCTGCGTTTTTTTCCCACCTTTATTTTTGAGAGCTGGTTTAGTTGTATCCAAACCCTATCATTCTCGACAGCCTTTGTTTCCTTTCTCTTCTTTGAAATACTTAACTTGCCAATATCCCGTTCTTATAATTCTGTTCTTGTATTAGGAAATAGTCATCTTAAGTTTCTTTTTTTTCCATCTCACATTAAGAATCCTTCATTTTCACAATGATTTAATATTATTTAACTGAATATTTTCTAACCCTTAAAAGTCATGCATGGGGAGAGGGAACAAGATGGCGGAGGAATAGGACAGTGAGACCACTCTCTCCCCCACAAATTCATCAAGAGAATATTTGATGAATATTTTTATTCATCAAAATTGTTTTGCGGAGTAAAGTCCACAAAACAACTTCTGAATGCTGGCAGAGGACATCAGGCACCCAGAAAAGCAGCCCATTGTCTTCGAAAGGAGGTAGGAAAAAACATAAAAGATAAAAAGAGAGGCAAAAGCAGAAGGGACGGAGCTCCGTCCCGGGAAGGGAGGCTTTAAAAAGAGAAGTTTCCGAACACCAGGAAACACTCTCACTGGTGAGTCTGTGGCGAGCCTTGGAACCTCAGAGGGCCACATAACTGGGAGGAAAAAGAAATAATTAAAATCCACAGATTACCCACCAAACGGTAACTCCCAGTGGAGAAGCAGCGCAGACGCCCACATTCGCCATTAGCAACTGGGGGCTGGGCAGGGAGGAGCCGGCTGAACTGCTTAGAGAGAGGACTGGGCTTGAATGCCGCCAGGGCAATCTGAGAGAACTGGGGATAGCAAAGCAGACTGTGGGATAGCTTCCCCGTGAAAAGGCGGAAAGCCCTAACTTAAGACTCCGCCAGCCCCACTCACAAAATAAAGGACTGAGCAGAGCGAGCCAGTTGCAGTCGGCCCATCCCCCATCCCTCACCGAGACAGGCAGGGGAGTACAGCCAGAGCCGGAAGGGGACAACCGCGGCCACAGAAAAGCATCTGATACCAAACTGAAGGCAGGCTTCGTTGCTAATCAAGACTTCTTGGGCTCCGGCCGGTCGATATCCACCCGAGAAGGTGCGCCGGTTGTACACCCAGAAAACCGAGCGGCAGGGACCAGGGAGGCGATAAGTCGCAGCAACTGCGCTTGCCAAACACCTGGTCACCTGACCTGCTCGGACCGGGAAAGGCACAAAATGCAGGCCCAACCAAGTCTGCACCTTTGTGGAGTACCCGAGAACCTGAACTTGAGCCGCTCAGACCTGGGAAGTGCATACAACCCAGCGCCGGCCTCAGACAGTTCCCGGCAGAGCAACCTAGAGCCTGTGCAGTGTAGACTGGAGTAACACACGCGCTGTGAGTGGGGACAAACCCAGAGTGGCCAAGACACTGCAAGGACTCCCCACAGACGCCAGAGATATCTGTCTGCAGTGTTCCTCCCTTCCCAGAACAGGACTGAACAACTGAGGCTTAAAAAGTGTCCACCCGCCCCCTACCTAGTATCAGGGCGGAAATTAGACACTGAAGAGACCAGAAAACAGAAGCTAAAACAGAGGGAACCACCTTGGAAATGACAGACAGAGAAGACTAGAGGCTACTCCAAGAATAAGACCAAAAACCAGAGGCAAGAGGCTTAAGCCTGAATCCTGAGAACATCAGAGAACTCGTGACTCCAGGGAACATTAATCGATAGGAGCTCATCAAACGCCTCCATACCTACACTAAAACCAAGCACCACCCAAGGGTCAACAAGTTCCAGAGCAAGACATACCACGCAAACTCTCCAGCAACACAGGAAAATAGCCCTGAGCTTCAATATACAGGCTGCCCAAAGTCACTCCAAACCCACTGACATCTCATAACTCATTACTGGACACTTCATTGCACTCCAGAGAGAAGAAACCAAGCTCCACCCACCAGAACACCGACACAAGCTTCCCTAACCAGGGAACCTTGACAAGTCACCCATCCAACCCCACCCACAGTGAGGGAACTCCACAAACTGCCAGAAGATGGAAAGGCCACCCCAAACACAGCAATATAAGCAAGATGAAGAGGCAGAGAAATACCCAGCAAGTAAAGGAACAAGATAAATGCCCACCAACACAAACAAAAGAGGAAGATATAGGGAATCTACCTGATAAAGAATTTCGAATTTTGATGGTGAAAATGATTCAAAATCTTGAAAGCAAAATGGAGTTACAGATAAATAACCTGGAGAAAAGGATTGAGAAGATGGAAGAAAGGTTTAAGTTTCAGTGAACTCCGGGAGTTGGTGATGGACAGGGAGGCCTGGCGTGCTGTGATTCATGGTGTCGCAGAGAGTCGGACACGACTGAGCGACTGAACTGAACTGAGAGGAAATAAAAAAGTCAATATACAATGAATAATGCAATAGATGAGATAAGAAACACTCTGGAGGGAACAAACAGTAGAATAACAGAGGCAGAAGACAGGATAAGAGAGCTAGAAGATAGAATTGCAGAAATAAATGAAACAGAGAGGAAAAAAGAAAAACGAATTAAAAGAAATGAGGACAATATTAGAGACCTCTGGGACAATGTTAAACGCTCCAACATTCGAATCATAGGAGTCCCAGAAGAAGAAGACAAAAAGAAAGACTATGAGAGAATACTTGAGGAGATAATAGTTGAAAACTTCCCTAAAATGGGGAAAGAAATAATCACCCAAGTCCAAGAAACCCAGAGAGTCCCCAACAGGATAAACCCAAGGCGAAATACTCCAAGACACAAATTAACAAAGATCAAACACAAAGAACAAATATTAAAAGCAGCAAGGGAAAAGCAGCAAATAACACACAAGGGGATTCCCATAAGGATAACAGCTGATCTTTCAACAGAAACTCTTCAGGCCAGGAGGGAATGGCAAGACATACTTACAGTGATGAAAGAAAATAACCTACAGCCCAGATTACTATACCCAGCAAGGATCTCATTCAAATAGGAAGGAGAAATCAAAAGCTTTACAGACAAGCAAAAGCTGAGAGAATTCAGCATCACCAAACCAGCTCTCCAACAAATGCTAAAGGATCTTCTCTAGACAGGAAACACAGAAAGGGTATATAAACTCGAACCCAAAACAGTAAAGAAAATGGCAACGGGATCATACTTATCAATAATTACCTAAAACGTAAATGGGCTGAATGCCCCAACCAAAAGACAAAGGCTGGCTGAATGGATACAAAAACAAGACCCCCATATATGCTGTCTACAAGAGACCCACCTCAAAACGAGGGACACATACAGACTGAAAGTGAAGGGCTGGAAAAAGATATTCCACGCAAATAGAGACCGAAAGAAAGCAGGAATAGCAATACTCATGTCAGATAAAATAGACTTTAAAACAAAGGCTGTGAAAAGAGACAAAGAAGGAAACTACATAATGATCAAAGGATCAATCCAAGAAGAAGATATAACAATTATAAATATTCATGCACCCAACATAGGAGCACCGCAATATGTAAGACAATTACTAACAAGTATGAAAGGGGAAATTAACAACAACGCAATAATAGTGGGAGATTTTAATACCCCACTCACACCTATGGATAGATCAACTAAACAGAAAATTAACAAGGAAACACAAACTTTAAATGATACAACAGACCAGTTAGACCTAATAGATATCTGTAGGACATTTCACCCCAAAACAAGGAATTTCACCTCTTTCTCAAGTGCACACGGAACCTTTTCCAGGATAGTTCACATCCTGGGCCATAAATCTAGCCTTGGTAAATTCAAAAAAATTGAAATCATTCCAAGCATATTTTCTGACCACAATGCAGTAAGATTATATCTCAATTACAGGAGAAAAACAATTAAAAATGCCAACATATGGAGAATAAACAACACACTGCTGAATAATGAACAAATCATAGAAGAAATCAAAAGAGAAATCAAAATATGCATAGAAATGAATGAAAATGAAAACACGACAACCCAAAACCTCTGGGACACTGTAAAAGCAATGCTAAGGGGAAGGTTCATAGCAATACAGGCACACCTCAAGAAACAAGGAAAAAGTCAACTAAATAACCTAACTCTACACCTAAAGAAACTAGAAATGAAGAACCCCAGGATTAGTAGAAGGAAAGAAATCTTAAAAATTAGGGCAGAAATAAATGCAAAAGAAACAAAAGAGACCATAGCAAAAATCAACGAAGCCAAAAGCTGGTTCTTTGAGAAGTAAATAAAATTGACAAACCACTAGCGAGACTCATCAAGAAACAAAGGGAGAAAAACTAAATCAATAAAATTAGAAATGAAAATGGAGACATCACAACTGACAACACAGAAATACAAAGGACCATTAGAGAATACTACCAGAAATTATATGGCAATAAAATGGACAACTTGGAAGAAATGGACAAATTCTTAGAAAAGTACAACTTTCCAAAACTGAACCAGGAAGAAATAGAAAATCTTAACAGACCCATCACAAGCACGGAAATAGAAACTGTAATCAGAAATCTTCCAGCAAACAAAAGCCCAGGTCCAGACAGCTTCACAGCTGAATTCTACCAAAAATTTAGAGAAGAGCTAACACCTATTCTACTCAAACTCTTCTGGAAAATTGCTGAGGAAGGGAAACTTCCAAACTCATTCTATGAGGCCACCATCACCCTAATCCCAAAACCTGGTAGGGACCCCACAAAAAAAGAAAACTACAGGCCAATATCACTGATGAACATAGATGCAAAAATCCTTAACAAAATTCTAGCAATCAGAATCCAACAACACATTAAGAAGATCATACATCATGACCAAGTGGGTTTTATCCCAGGAATGCAAGGATTCTTCAATATCTGCAAATTAATCAATGTATTACACCACATTAACAAACTGAAAAATAAAAATCATATGATTATCTCAATAGATGCAGAGAAAGCCTTCGACAAAATTCAACATCCATTTATGATAAAAACCCTCCAGAAGGTGGGAATAGAAGGAACATACCTCAACATAATAAAAGCTATATATGACAAACACACTGCAAACATCCTCAATGGTGAAAAACTGAAAGCATTTCCCCTAACGTCAGGAACAAGACAAGGGTGCCTATTCTCACCACTACTACTAAACATAGTTCTGGAAGTTCTGGACACGGCAATCAGAGCAGAAAAAGACATAAAAGGAATACAAATTGGAGAAGAAGAAGTAAAACTTTCACTGTTCGCTGATGACATGATCCTCTACACAGAAAACCCTAGAGACTCTACCAGAAAACTACTAGAGCTAATCAATGAATACAGTAAAGTTGCAGGATATAAAATCAACACACAGAATTCCCTTGCATTCCTATACACTAATAATGAGAAAATAGAGAAATTAAGGAAACTATTCCATTCACTGTTAAAACGAAAAGAATTAAATACTTAGGAATATATCTACCTAAAGAAACAAAAGACCTGTACATAGAGAATTATAAAACACTGGTGAAAGTAATCAAAGAGGACACCAATAGATGGAGAAATATACTGCGTTCATGGATTGGAAGAATAAATATCGTGAAAATGAGTATACTACCCAAAGTAATTTATACATTCAATCCAATCCCTATCAAGCTACCAACGATATTTTTCACAGAGCTAGAACAAATAATCTCACAACTTGTATGAAAATACAAAAAACCTCGAATATCCAAAGCAATCCTGAGGAAGAAGAATGGAACTGGGGGAATCAACCTGCCGGACTTCATACTCTACTACAAAGCCACAGCCATCAAGACAGTATGGTACTGGCATAAAGACAGAAATATAGATCAATGGAACAAGATAGAAAGCCCAGAGATAAATCCATGTACCTATGGACACTTTATCTTTGACAAAGGAGGCAAGAATATAAAATGGGGAAAAGACAGTTTCTTTAACAAGTGGTGCTGGGAAAACTGGTCAGCCACTTGTAAAAGAATGAAACTAAAACACTTCCTAACACCATACACAAAAATAAAATCAAAATGGATTAAAGATCTAAATGTAAGACCAGAAACTATAAAACTCCTAGAGGAGAACATAGGCAAAACACTCTCTGACATAAATCACAGCAGGATCCTTCATGACCCAACTTCCAGAATATTGGAAATAAAAGCAAAGTTAAACAAATGGGACCTAATTAAAAGCTTCTGCACAGCAAAGGAAACTATAAGCAAGGTGAAAAGACAGCCTTCAGAATGGGAGAAAATAATAGCAAATGAAACAACAGACAAAGAATTAATCTCCAAAATATACAAGCAACTCCTGCAGCTCAATTCAGAAAAATAAATGACCCAATCAAAAAATGGGCCAAAGAACTAAACAGACATTTCTCCAAAGAAGACATACAAATGGCTAACAAACACATGAAAAAATGCTCAACATCCCTCATAATCAGAGAAATGCAAATCAAAACCACAATAAGATACCATTACACACCAGTCAGAATGGCTGCTATTCAAAAGTCTACATGCAATAAATGCTGGAGAGGGTGTGGAGAGAAAGGAACCCTCTTACACTGTTGGTGGGAATGCAAACTAGTACAGCCACTATGGAGAACAGTGTGGAGATTCCTCAAAAAACTGGAAAGAGAACTGCCACATGATCCAGCAATTGCACTCCTGGGCATACACACCGAGGAAACCAGAATTGAAAGAGACACATGTACTCCAATGTTCATCGCAGCACTGTTTATAATAGCGAGGACATGGAAGCAACCTAGATGTCCATCTGCAGACGAATGGGTAAGAAAGCTGTGGTACATATACACAATGGAGTATTACTCAGCCATTAAAAAGAATGCATTTGAATCAGTTCTAATGAGGTGGATGAAACTGGAGCCTATTATACATAGTGAAGTAAGCCAGAAAGAAAAACACCAATACAGTATACTAACGCATATATATGAAATTTAGAAAGATGGAAATGATAATCCTCTATATGAGACAGCAAGAGACACAGATGTATAGGACAGTCTTTGGGACTCTGCAGGAGAGGGTGAGGGTGGGATGGTTTGGGAGAATGGCATTGAAACATGTATATTATCATATGTGAAACGAACTGCCAGTTCAGGGTCAATGCATGATACAGGATGCTCAGTGCTGGTGTGCGGGGATGACCCAGAGGGAGGATAAGGAGAAGAGGGAGGATAAGGAGAAGAGGGAGGATAAGGAGAAGAGGGAGGTGGGAGGGGGGTTCGGAAAGGGGAACTCATATACACCCGGGGTGGATTCATGTCAATGTATGGCAAAACCAACCAATATAATACTGTAAAATAATTAGCCTCCAATAAAAAAAAAAAAAAAACACAGTCATACATGACTGAGCCCTCGCTTTTATAACATCAAATTTTTCTACTCACTTTTCAGAATAGCTCCAATGTTTTCTAAATTCTCAATTATGAAATAAAGCACAGAGTTGTAAGATCTGTCCATCAGGTCATATATGTAATAGCTGCTGCTGCTAAGTCACTTCAGTCATGTCCGACTCTGTGTGACCCCATAGACGGAAGCCCACCAAGCTCCCCTGTCCACGGGATTCTCCAGGCAAGAACACTGGAGTGGGCCGCCATTTCCTTCTCCAATGTGTGAAAGTGAAAAGTGAAAGTGAGGTCGCTCAGTCGTGTCCGACCCTTAGTGACCCCACGGACTGCAGCCTACCAGGCTCCTCTATCCATGGGATTTTCTAGGCAAGAGTACTGGAGTGGTAATAGCACTTTGTCCAAATTAGAAAACCCCAAGGGCTGAAGAGGTGATGAAAAGACAAAGCTAGTTCTGTTTTCTCTGAATCTATGATGCTTTAAAAGTAATCTCACTTTCTTCTAATTTACAAGAAAAAGCTCTACTTGCTTTTATTATGAAGAAAAATAAAATTGCTAAATCCGGTCTGTGAATTGAGGTGACTAGTCTTTAATGCAAGAACAGTCCAATCTGCAAAGCCTCACCCAGAGTATGTTGCGGGCGTGGGGGTGACATCGGCCCTCTCTGCCACTACTTCCTCAGTTGTCTTGTCAGGTTCTCACTCTCAGGAGGCTGACTGTTCAAAAAAGCTCAAGAACAAAAAAACTTACTTCTACAAATTATTTCTCACAATCCTTAATTTAGGAAAAGAAGGGAAAATTTGGAAAGAAGATGAAAATACTTTAAATTTTCTTTGGAAATCATTGAAAAACTTTAACACAAACTTAGCAGATTGCTGAGCCAGAGACAAAGCAGTTCACATATAGACATGTCACTTCATGTCCACTGACAGATTAACAGCCCACAAGCATGTGGAAAGAAGCTTCTACACACAAAGATGCACCTTTGGACAGGTGGGCAAGTCTCAAACACGTTCTAATACTGTAATTTGTACCGAGCAGTCATCCAAAGATTCTAGTCTGTATTTATATCAGTTACATTTCATAATGGCAGGACTCCCTCCAATATACACCCTTTATTTTAAATTATGCCACTGGCACTTGGGAAAAAAAGTAATTTATTTGCATTGCTTCCATTTTTCTACTGTAGTGTTAGGACTTGACATAAGCATTATTCTTCTACCTCCTATTTACAGTTTGTTCAGAATATTACTACAAATACAGTATACAATTTTAAAAAACTTATGGGGAACTGCAGTTTTCATTTTCCTCACCTTTTTACAGGTTTCTCAAAATCATCCAATGTAAGTGAAAATTTATATGAACATTTTCTGTACACATCTTAAAGGGGCAGAGATTACAGTGATAAAGCCAAAAGAATTTTGCAAAAATACAATAAAATACAGAAAACAAAGTATAGATGTTATTTGGGGTACAAATATAAACAATACAGTACCATTTGAGTAATTTAGCAACATAATACTCATACTTTATAGAAATAAAACTGCAAACCCGGAGAATGCTCTGACAAATATTAAACATCATATATACAATGAGGTAAATGTACCTTGGTCTCTTGAGAGGTAATTTAAGTTTAAAGCAATTGACGTTTTGAAGCATCTCCTTGACATATAAAGAAATATCAAACACCCCATTCCATTGGCACAATGTGAAAAAGGGATATCAAAACACAGTTCATGATACTCAATTCACAAATCTTGTTTAAAAATAAAAACATTCACTGAAGTTCTTTTTAAGCTTTAAGAAATTGGTTGAATGTTATTAACCACTTTTTTTTTTTTTAAGTTTACAGTTACAAATAAGACTGCATAATAGGCTTAAAGGTTTAAATGTACTGACAATCCTCAGAATGTCCTAGAAGTCCAGCATTTCTGGAGAGGGCCCATAGGAACCGCAGCATTCCAAAACAGACACAAGATGCTGCAGGACATGAGCTATTTTTTAGAATCTCAAAAACATCTGAACTGGCATTTTTCTGCCAAGCTGTGACAGAACCATTATTTGGACTCTCACCATCTGGAGCCAGAACACTGCCATGGTCAAGAAGTAGTTTACTAACAATCACTCTTTCATTGGAGGGGTAAAAATAAACTCTTGATATGACATGTCTAATGGGATCCTCATGTTATTTTGAGTTTTCATTAGCACTTCACCATCTTGTTTTACAAAATATTCTGTACATAACCGTTCTTTAAGGTAGAGGGGGAAAAATGGTAACTCAGGTATGAGCAGCAAAATGGCCAAGTGACCACTGAAATTTTTTAAGAATAGAAATTTGGAGTTCTTGATGACCATGGCACTGTATCCTGACTCAAGGCACTTCCTGAGCACTATCATTACAGCATAACTACAGGCTCAGCTCTTTGGACCTTACCCTGTCCTATGGAAGATACAACTGGCCACTGCTTCTGGCACAATTCCCACTGCCAGAGCTACCCCTTGCTGCTAGCCCACTCAGAGGCAGGACCAGCAGGAAGGCTGTTTGGGAGAGAGAGAGCTAAGGGTGTGAAGAAAAGACCAGGGATGCCTACACCCCAGTAAGCCGTACGCACCCCTCATCCCCATTCCTCTGGGGGTACTGACAGAGTTGACATGGACAATCTGTCTGAAGGTATACTTTAGCCAAGTTGAACCTTGGAAAGTGAGCATCTGAAGATATATTTAAAAACACGAGCCTTTGTGTTTATACTATTTCTCCAGTCAAATTTTTCTGCAGGAATAGCCACAGCAATCATGATCCATAAATATTTTCGGTTACTTTCATTTTCAATACTAGCCAATTGGGGTTTGTCAAACCATCGTTAGAAAAAAAAGGAATCAGGTAGAGTAACATGTAAACCCAATTTAGAACTAAATTCCAACTTTTAAAAAGCTCCCTGATTCATCAAAAGTAGATTTTATCCATTTAGGCTGAATAGTAAAGTTGTAACTCATTTTTTGACTTAATAAAGAATATCTTCAGCAAAAGTTGATTACCTTATATGAAACTGAGAAATCATGTATCACAACTTTAAATCAGACAGGAACTTTTGGTATGTTCTTAAAATTATATAAAAATAGTTTTAGTGATTACATGCATTGGTCCCCTGGATTTCATAAAGCAGATCTGGTAGGCTTGTAAATGGCCAAAAAAAAGTAAAAGTACCTGATCATAGAGCTAGAGATTATTAAACAGGAAATGTAACACAATTATAAAAACAAACCTCTCAAACTCACTCATTTGCTTTGATGAAATCATGGTAACTACAGAAAAAACTCAAATTTGGACTCAAAAATATTAACCTCTAAACAATATTTTCCCCATGTTGTTTTTAAACACATGAAATTGACACTAAATTCCTATGAAGTATGTCATTCATTCTAAAATTACTTTGGCTTTAAGACCAAATAGTCTTTCAAATTTATTCTATTTATAAGAAATAAGACGTTATCAGAATGCAGCTCAGTCAGCATAAATGGCCACTATCTCTTACTGACCAAAATACTGTAAAGGTTATTCTGACCCTTTCATCAGGAAATTGATAGTTCTATAAGGTACATCTTGCCTCACAGCTACGACAGACTTTATCGTCCTCCCTCAGATTAAGATCACAGTGATAAAGAGGACTTTGAAAAATTGTAAAAATCCTGCAAAGACTTTTAGCACTGGAAGTAAAACCAGTTATTATAAGCTGCTTTGAACTTAATGTGAGAAAGCCATGACAGATTTGCTTTAAACATTTAATTTCACCATAAACATCTGTAAATGGAGAATCTATCCTTGGAATATTCCTTAGCTATCGCTTTCCCAAATATTGAGGGTGCACCAAATTCACTCCATAGCCATATAAATTAGGCAGTTGTGATATCTGCACAGAGAAGGAAAGACTGAAGTAAAAGCTGCCTTCCTTAAAGTGTACTGCGACCTCAAAACCACACTGACTCTAACCTTAGCTACAAAGACAAAGTCCACAGAACAGTGACTCCTACACAACAATGTGACTCTCACATACCTGTTACTATTCAAATTATCAACTACCTTTACCTTCCTAGAAAAAAGCCTATTTAACATTAACCATATTCTAATTTTAAACGTAATTCATTTCTTAAAAAAATAACACTGTCTTTGATCAGATAAAGAAAAAAATGGCTTACAGAATGCCACACAACTTTTCACAAGCAGCTAGACAAATTTTCCCTTTTAGAAAAATTCGTCTGTATGCTACAGATTTTAAGTTATTAAAGTACTATAAGCATCAAGAGTGCCACTTGATTTTTTTAAAGTGTACTTAGACAATTAAAATGCAAAAACTTGATGAGAATACTTAATTATGACCATGATAACAATTTACCAATTAATGCCATTTCTTTAGTGGTTTAAGCACATTTTGGTAGAAGAAAGGCATTTTCAAAATGGAATACCAAAGAACATACCAGAAAAACTCTTCCAGAAAACAAAACAGAGTAAGTCTGGGTTATCCAGGTAAATAAACTTTTGAATTAAAACATGACAGGTTTAATACACACAGAGACTTTCAGCAATTCTACTCATTTCCATTAGAAAGACACAGAAGTGGCACTTACTGGTATAGTACAATCCCATTTTGAAGGCATGTAATGTTCTGAATATGTGAAAGAACAATAATATACAAAATACAATTGCATAAATTATGTTCCTCACTACTATATGAGGTCATTTTTAGACTCAAGATAAGAGTTTATAAGTGTTAGTTTTAAGATCCTGAAAATTATAGAACAGTACATTCAAAGTCTAAATCAAAGAAACTCTTTAGTGGTTCAGAATCCTCTGAGAATGTACTAACCAGGAGAAATCACTTTCTTTAAAAATAAGAAATGTTTCATATAACTCAGTCATCCAGCTCCTTTACCCTTAAAGATGATCTTCAGCACAGCAGTTACCTAAAGTTAAGACCAGCAATCATTTAAAAAAACGAGTTTTGTGTTAATAAAAAATAAAGGTAGACTACACAACATTTTGTAACTGTCCTGGGAAAGAAGCGTTCATAGTGCACAGAAAGGACCCCACATGGCGGTTTCCTGGGTCTGAAGAAATCCTGGGATGTTTTAGTTCACCTTATTACATCATCGTAAAAGGAAGCAATATCCTTCTGTTCCCTCTCAGTGAGGTAGAACAACTGACCTCCCAAATTAAAACCCAGGAGCAGATCTAAGAAGAAGTAGAGTTCAGGCAAAGCCACAGAATTTACATTTTGATGCCTTCCTGCTGACTGAGTTGTGACAGTGTTTTCTTAATCCGCAAAGCTGTAAGTCTAGCTGCTCCATTGGCATACCAACATTCTCTCATAATTTTAGCCATTACTCTCAAGGCCTATAAGAAAAGAAAAGAAAGATCATTAATGCATGGACCACTTTTCAACAACCTGGATAATAATGTTTACCTGTAAATTTTCTTTTTAAATGACATACAAGTATTTGTGTTTCAGCATTATTTGTAATAGCAAATGAGTACTTTGGCCACCTCATGCGACGAGTTGACTCACTGGAAAGGACTCTGATGCTGGGAAAGGTTGGGGGCGGGAGGAGAAGGGGACGACGGAGAATGAGATGGCTGGATGGCATCACCGACTCTGTGGACATGAGTTTGAGTGAACTCCGGGAGTTGGTGATGGACAGGGAGGCCTGGCGTGCTGTGATTCATGGGGTCGCGGAGAGTCGGACACGACTGAGCAACTGAACTGAACTGAACTGAAAGATGACCTAAATTCCCATCAGCAGGATACTGGTGCCAGCAGCTGAAAAGCAGATGGACAAGGGAGGATTTACTTAGCAGCCTGACAAAGCTGAATCCTCAAACAGAGCTGTGCAAGGCAAAGAAGGAACCTGACTCACATGAAATGGCCCCCAAAACTGAGGAATTAACTTATATCCTGTATCCCTGGGGTGAAGTTCAGGGTAAAAATAGAAACAGCCAAAGAAGCTGGAAACCCAGATACCTGCCCTGCTCCAACTTCACACAGCTGGGTGACCATCCCACCCCATCCCAACAGAAGACAAGAGGTTTCAATCTGAGAGAGCAGAACAGATTCCCGTCTTGGGGAAATGAGGGCAAAATTCCACATTGACAACACACTAAACACTAAGACAATAAACTTTCTCCCCAGAACATGGCCAGTGACTTTACATACTCCTCCAGGTAAGAGACCAGAAGAGACTTCAGCCCAATAAGAAAAGCCTAAAGAGAGTGACATCAGTGGTTCCCCAAGGAAGCAATCCAGTTACTTCACCCTCAGACTGCAGTTGACGATAAGCTCCATTCATGTGCACAAAGCTTCCTATCAGCTTTCAGTGCTGCTTTTATACATAGAGTATGAGCTTGATCAAACATTTCAGGAAAGTAATATGAAATGCAGAAAGTGACACAAACAAAAAAACACCTTGGAAAAAACAGAAGGTGTACAGAAGACAATATCAACAATCCATCATTAATATCTTCAAAGAGATAAAAGAAAATACTGATACTGGACTTACCAATACTTTTTTGGGTTTTGTTTGGTTTGGGGAAAGTTTTATAGAACTACAAGATAAACCTGAATAATAATAATAAAATCAAAAGATAAAAGCGGATTCCTTTCCCAGAAAGCAGAGAAAAGAAAACAAAGAGATGGGTAATAGGAAGGAAAACACAAGAAAATCAGAATGCCTGTTCAGGATGTCTACATTCATAACCAGAGTTGAAGAAAAAGAACAGAAGAAAATGGAAGGGAATACTTAAGGAAAATTTCCTAGAAATGAACATTTGTTTTCAGGTAAAAATGACCAAGGGTTCAGGACATGCATAAAATCATCCAGCAAACTGAGTGCCATAATCCAGATACCATCCTCTTATGTATCTAGTAGGATACACTAATAGACACAGCAGCGAACTAACAGACAACATCTCTGCTCTCATAAAGCTTACATTATAGAGGGCTGCTGCTGCTGCTAAGTCACTTCAGTCGTGTCCGACTCTGTGTGACCCCATAGACGGCCTCCTACCAGGCTCCCCCATCCCTGGGATTCTCCAGGCAAGAACGCTAGAGTGGGTTGCCATTTCCTTCTCTAACGTATGAAAGTGAACAGTGAAAGTGAAGTCGCTCAGTCGTGTCCGACTCTTAGTGACCTCATGGACTGCAGCCCACCAGGCTCCTCCATCCATGGGATTTTCCAGGCAAGAGTACTGGAGTGGGGTGCCATTGACTTCTCCTTATAGAGGGCTAAAGCATGTAATAAATAAGCAAAATACATGGACTGTCAGTGGTAAGTGCTGAGGAGAAACAGCATTTAGGGAAGGAGATAAAATATGCCAGGGGAAAAAAGTGCTATTTTAAATAGATCGACAGGTAACATGTCACTGACAAGGTAACATCTGAGCAAAGAGATGGAAGAGGGGGATAATGAGCAAACCAAGAAACGTGAAGACATGGGGTTCAGAAAGGCAGTCACCACAAAAGAGGCAAGAGAGATCACAGGTGAAAGGTGAGGGATATCCCAAGATGAAAGCTGGCCTAGAGCCAGCTTTTCAGACTGGAAAAGGTCAGAGGGCTCTGAAAAACACTTCCGTAGGTATCCTATCAGTTTCAAATTCTCGATGTGTTTCAGCTACTGAGGGGAGATTTGTAAAACCCAAGAAAAGGGAAAGATTAAGTTAGTGATACAAAACTAGCCAAACAGAGAAAAACCCTAAAATGACAGTGATGGCATTAATTCAACACGCTGCGACAGTAATTGCAACTTGCATGTGTTTTTTAACGTTAACTACCAACTTTCCTTCATGCTTAAACAGTCATCTGTTTAATATTAATTTGCTCTAATTTGCTTATTGAATGAGTACATGAATAATTCCAGTTTGTAGTATCAAGATGACATTTTTCAAAGACAAAATCTAGCCCAATTTTGTTTGTTAAACCTGCAGGTTCTGTGAGCACACAATATATTTTGTCTGGGCCTGCATACTTGATTTCATTGGAGGTAGCCAAGGAACTCTCTTGATCTCACAGGTATCTATGAAGTCTACATTAATTTAAGATGTAAAATAAACTTCTTAAGTGAACAGCTTTTTATTCTTCCTAAACTACAAAACTCTAAAGGGAGATGCTTTGTTTTACCAATATTATAATAGTATCATCATAATGGTTGTTGTTAACTCAGTTGTGTCCAACTTTCTGACTCCATGGAATGCAGCACGCCAAGCTTCCCTGTCCTTCACTGTCTCCCAGAGTTTGCTCAAATTCATGTCCATTGAGTCAATGATGCCATCCAACCATCTCATCCTCTGTCACCTGCTTCTCCTCCTGCCCTCAGTCTTTCCCAGAATCAGGGTCTTTTCCAGTGAGTGAGCTCTTCACATCCAGTGGCCAAAGTATTGGAGCTTCAGCACCAGCCCTTCCAATGAAAATTCAAGGTTGATTTCCTTTAGGATTGACTTGGTTTGATCTCCTGGTTGTCCAAGGGACTCTCAAGAGTCTTCTTCAGCACCACAGTTTGAAACCATAAATTCTTTGGCACTCAGGCTTCTATGGTCCAACTCTCACATCCATACATGACTACTGGAAAAACCATAGTTTTGACTACACAGACCTCTGTTGGCAAAGTGATATCTGTTTTTAATATGTTGTCTAGGTTTGTCATAGCTTTTCTTCCAAGGAGCAAGTATCTTTTTTAATTTCATGACTGCAGTCACCGTTCACAGTGATTTTTGAGCCCAAGAAAATAGTCTTTCACTGTTCCATTTTTTCCTCACCTATTTGCCATGAAGTGATGATACTGGATGCATGATTTTAGTTTTCTGTATGTTGAGTTTTAAGCCAGCTTTTTCACTCTCCTCTTTCACCTTCATGAAGAGGTCTTTAGTTCCTCTTCACTTTCTGTCATTAGGGTGATGTCATCTGCATATCTGAGGTTATTGATATTTCTCCTGGCAATCTTGATTCCAGTTTGAGGTTCATCCAGCCCAGCATTTCGCATAATGTACTCTGCATATAAGCTAAATAAGCAAGGTGACTGTATACAGTCTTGACAATACTCCT
Organism: Moschus berezovskii; assembly: GCF_049115385.1. Taxonomy (NCBI): domain Eukaryota; kingdom Metazoa; phylum Chordata; class Mammalia; order Artiodactyla; family Moschidae; genus Moschus; species Moschus berezovskii. The sequence continues at coordinate 71,516,684 of NC_142466.1, read as the reverse complement.
TTCCCAATTTCAAACCAGTTCACTGTTTCCATGTCTGGTTCTAAGTATTGTTTCCTGACTGCATACAGGTTTCTCAGGAGGCAGGTAAGGTGGTATTCCTATCTCTTTCAGAATTTTCCAGTTTGTTGTGATCCACATAGTCAAAGGCTTTACTGTAGTAAATGAAGCAGAAGTTTTTTTTGGAATTCCCTTGCTTTTTCTATGATCCAACAGATGTTGGCAGTTTGATCTCTGGTTCCTCTGCCTTTTCTATATCCAACTTGTACATTTGGAAGTTCTCATTTCACGTACTGTTGAAGCCTAGCTTGAAGGATTTTGAGCATTACCTTACTAGTATGTGAAAATGCAACTGTGTGGTAGTTTGAACATTCTTTGGCATTGCCCTTCTTTGGGATTGGAATGAAAACTGACCTTTTCCAGTCCTGTGGCCACTGCTGAGTTTTCTAAATTTGCTGGCATACTGAGTACAGCACTTGAACAACATCGTCTTTTAGGATTTGAAATAGCTGGAATTCCATCACCTCCACTAGCTTTGTTTGTAGTAATGCTTCTTAAGGTCCGCTTGACTTCACACACCAGGATGTCTGGCTCTAGGTGAGCGATCACACCATCCTGGTTATCTGGGTCATTAAGACCTTTTCTGTACATTTTTTCTATGTATTCTTAATATCTTCTAGTTCTGTTAGTAAAAGTTTAGCAATTAAGGATAAATTAAATAAAATTTTTTTATAAATACTTTAAAAGTATAAGTACAAAAATATTTCTAAAACTTTTTGTAAAGAACTGGGGTTGAAAAGCTCAGATACTGCTGAAAATCAGTTTCCACAAATTCCTGGTGAATAGTCAAATGAACAGTGAAATGAATAAAATGTAACCATCTTCACAATCATCCAAATCCCTTATTTTGCAAAAAGGCATATTAAGGTCCCAAGAACTGAAGTGCTTTGCCTGAAGTCAGACTCTGAAATATATGGTAGCCAGGTTGATCTAGAATATAGGCCTCCTGATTCCAGCCAGTACACAGCCCACTGTTCTGGGCTGCCCTAGTTAAAACTGTGCTGGGTCTCCATTGCTGCGCTTGGCTTTTCTCTAGTTGTGGCGAGCAAGGGCTACTTTCTAGTGGTGGTACTTGGACTTCTTATTGTGGTGGCTTCTCTTGTTGCAAAGCCACAGGCTCTTAGGGCGTGTGGGCTTCAGTAAGTTTCAGCCCCCGGGCTCTAGAGCTCAATAAGTTGTGGTACATGAGTTTAGTTGCTCTGTGGCCTGTGGGCGTCTTCCCAGATGAGGGATTGAACCCATGTTAACTGCAATGACAGGCAGATTCTTGAGCACTGAGCCACCAGGGAAAACCAGGAAGCTTTAATTTAAAATGCAGGAGCCTTGTTTCACTGACAGATCTAAAAACACTGTTCTAATAAACTGATGGCCACTGAAAATGTCCCATCGCCTTTGCAATGTACTTGAACATAAAAAACAAATTACTCTGTTTTTACTCATTGATTTAATTAGCTATGAAAAATAAAGGAATGGGAATTCTTACTTCTGTTTTCCTTAAAGAAAAGTAGCAAATTTCCACATACTAACCAGAAGCAGTTTAGAAAACTGTATAGTATCCAAAATAAATACTCACTTCACAGCTCTGCCATCTGTTTGGAATATTTGGCCTTAACTTCTGTTCACAAACAACTTTTCTCATTTCTTCAACTGATGGATCAGAAGGTACAAGATCATAATAAGGCAGCTGGTAATCTTCATGAATTCCTACATTGGTAAAGAATTTTTAAAAAACCTATTTTGAAAGGTTTACTTAGATAATGTCAGAACAAACTTTGACCAGACAGAAAAGGAATAGCTGGAAATCCTGTTACAGTGTCCCATTACTAAAACAGGTAAGTGGAACAGCCTGCTCTCTCTTATCCATGTTTGCATCAACAATCCACCTCCTTGAGTCAGTACTGAGCCCACACTTTGAAACTAAATTCTGCAATAACAATCAGCAAAAGCTATTTTAATAATGGTTAACTATGAGTTGTGATGACCAGATTGACATTTTCTCCTACAGCCCTAATGTAAAATGAAAGCCTTTATTTGGCAAGTGCACAGCCTCAGCTGGTAAAGGGATGCACACTCTCACTAAGGTGTGAATCCTACATGGCAAGCCTGAGGTGCAAGTCCCTTCATCTACTTGTGTCTGTTAATAACCTGTCCTATTTGCTACTCCACCCCTCACTGCCTCAAAAACCTGAGGCACTAGTCTCAAGTGAGCCTGGGTTCTCAAGGATAAGACTGTTTCTCAACATTGAAAGTGCTCAATCTAACACAAATGTACTTTAAAAAGTACATGCAGTGACAGTGTATTTGCATTTTGTATATGTAATTTCCACTATCAAGATGGAGAAAATCACTACAATCTCGGGGGTAAAAAAATCAGTTTGACTCCGGTACGTGCTAGAAATAGCTTCCTGGGTGGCCTCACAAGCAGTCATTCATTCTAAATATCTATACTGCAAGATAACAAGGGGTTGGTTTCTATTGCTTCCCTAAATTCAAGTGGAACTAGAAAAAGACCACATGAATAAAGCTGTGTATTAGGATAAAGCCATGCACAAGGATAAAGCATGTTGTGTCATCTCTCTGGCACTCTTGTTGATCACTGGGTAAACAATTTCATTCAATAAAGACAATTCTTAAACAACTTTTGTTTGTGACAAAATATTGGGGAAAGGGAGAGAAATTTACCACCGATGGAACATCGTCGAGCTACTTCCCAGAATACTAGTCCCATTGCATAGATGTCAGCACGTTTGAAGGATTCGAAGTGTTTCATATTTATGGAATCATCTAGAACTTCAGGGGCCATGTACCTAAAAAAGAAGTCAGCACTTCATTTTATGCAATAGTAACATTACTTTTTAAACTGTTTCATCATCTTTCTTTTATTCCTGGGCAGGGAGATCAGGGGGGTGAGGAGCAATATTAACTTTGACCTTTCCTCCTTTCACTATGATTCTACTGCTTTTTAAATTAAAAAAAAATTTATTGAAGTATAGTTGACTTATAATATTGTTAATTTCTGCTGTAGAGCAAAGTGATTCAGTTATATGTATATATACATTATTTTTAAAATACTATTTTCCATTATTGTTTACATAGATACTGAATATAGTTCTCTGTTCTGTACAGTAGATGTTGTTGTTTATCCATTTTGTATGTAATAGCTTACATCTACTAACTCCAGCTTCCCAATCCATCCCTCTCCCAACACTCTCCCCTCCAGCAACCACAAGTCTATATGTCCCTCAATCTATTTTGCAGATAGGATCATTTGTGTCATATTTTAGATTCCACACATTAAGTAATAGCATGATATTTGTCTCTTTCTGACTGACTTCACTTATTATGATAATCTCTAGTTGCATCCATGTTGCAGCAAATGGCACTATTCCATTCTCTTTATGGCTGAGTTGTATTCCATTGGATATATGGACCACATTTTATCAACTCATCTGTCAATGGACATTTAGGTTGTTTCCATGTCTTGATTATTGTGAAATAGTGCTGCTATGAACACAGGGGGTACATGTATCTTTTTGGATTAGAGTTTTTCCTGGATATATAGCCAGAAGGGGGACTGCTGGACCATATGGTAATGCTGTTTTTCTTTTTCCACTGTTTTTTATAGTGGTTGTACCAACTTACATTCATACCAACAGTGTAAGAGTTCCCTTTTCTCCATATCCTCTCCAGCATTTGTTATTTGTAGCTTTTAAAGATGGCCATTCTGACCGGCCACTCACTGCAGTACCTCACTGCAGTTTTTATTTGCATTTCTCTAACAATTAATGATACTGAGTATCTTTTCATGTGCATATTGGCCATTTGTATTTCTTCTTTGGAGAAATGCCAATTTAGGTCTCTTGTCCTTTTTTTTATTAAGTTGCTTGTTTTTTTGTTGTTGAGTTCTATGAGCTGTTTACATATTCTGGAAATTAAGCCCTTGTATTTCTTCCAATGTCAATATTTTTTCCAATTCTATAGGTTGTCTTTTCCTTTTTTTAATGGTTTCCTTTCCTGTGCTGAAAGCTTGTAAGTTTGATTAGGTCCCATTTGTTTCTTTACTTCTACTGCCTTGGGAGACTGACTTAAGAAGACACTGGTATGATTTATGTCAGAACGTTTTGCCTATGCTCTCTTCAAGGAGTTTTTGATGTCTTATGTTTAAGTCTTTAAGCCATTTTATTTTTATGTATGGTGAGGGGGTATGTTCTAACCGCATCAATTTGCATGTGGCTGTCCAACTTTGCTAACACCACTTGCTGAACAGACTGTCTTTTTCCCATTGTATATTCTTGCCTCCTTTGTCGAAGAGGCCTTAGGGGAATGGGTTTATCTCTGGGCTCTCTGTTTCATTGATCCATATGAATGTTTCTGTGCCAGTACCACGCTGTTTTGATTACTGTATCTTGTAATATTGTTTGAATTCTGGGAGGGTTATGGTTCCTGTTTTGCCCTTTTTCTTTGGGATGGCTTTGGCAATTCTGGGTCTTATGATTCCTTATAAACTTTAGGGTTATTTGTTCTAGTTCTGTGACAAATATCATGGGTAAATTGATAGGGATCACATTAAATCTGTAGATTGCCTTGGGCAGTATGGCCATTTTAACAATATTAATTCTTCCAATCCAAGACATGAGATATCATTCCATTTCTTTGAATCCTCTTGTTTCTTTTGAATCCTGCTACCTTGCTGAATTAATTTATCACCTCTAGTAATTTTTGTGTGAAGTCTTTAGGGTTTTCTGTGTGTGTGTGTGTGTGTATATATATATGCACACAGAATCATGTCATCTACATATAATGACAATTTAAATTTTTCCTTCCAATTTGGATACCTTTTATATCTTTTTCTGATCTGACTGGTGTGGCCACAACTTCCAATACTACAGTGTTTACTAGAAGAGGTGAGAGTGGGCATCCTTGTCTTGTTCTAGATTTTAGCAGTAGGGCTTTCAGCTTTTCACCTTTGAGTATTATACTGGCTGTGCGTTTGTCATAAAGAGCTTTTATTATGTTCCCTCAATACCCACTTTTTTGGTAAAGAGTTTTTGCAATGAATGGATGTTGAATTTTGTCAAATGCTTTTTCTGCATCCATTGAGATAATCGTATTTTTTGTCTTTTATGAGGTGTATCACACTGATTTGTATACGTTGAACCATGCTTGTGAACTTGCAATGAATCCCACTTGGCTGTGGTCTATGACACTTTTTGTGTGCTGCTGGATTCAGTCTGCTATTTAAGAATTTTTGCATCTACATTCATCAGCTATATTGTCCTGTATATATCTTTTTTGGTGGTTCTTTGTCTAGTTTTGGTATCAGAGCGATGGTGACATTATAGAATGCCTTTGGCAGTGTTCCCAGTTTTTTGGAAGCACTGATATAAATTATTTTGTATGTCTCATGGAACTCACCCAACGAAGCCATCTGGTCCCGGACTTTAGTTTGTTGGAAGTTTTTAAATTACAGATTATATTTCACCTCTAGTAATCAGTCTGGTCAAATTATGTGTTTTTCCTTGATTAATTTTTTTGGTGGACTGTATGTTTCTAAAAACTTGTATGTTTCTTCAGTTCAGTCACTCAGTTGTGTCTGACTCTTTGCAACCCCATGGACTGCAGCACTCCAAGCCTCCCTGTCAGTCACCCAACTCCCAGAGTTTACTCAAATTCATGTCCATGGAGTTGGTGATGCCATCCAATCATCTCGTCCTGTTGTCCCCTTCTACGTTGTCAAATTTGTCGTCATATAATTGTTCATAGTATTCCTTTATGGTATTTTGTATTTCTGCAGTATCAGTTGTTATGTCTCCTTTTTCATTTATTTGGGTTCTCTCTCGTTTCTTCTTGGTGAGCCTGGCCAAAGATTTGTCCATTTTGTTTATTCTTTCAAAGAACCAGGTCTTGGTTGTAGTTTTTTTCTTCCAAAAATCTCTTATTTATTTCCTCTCTGATCTTTATTTTTTCCTTCCTTCTGTTGACTTGAGATTTTGTTTGTTCTCTAATTCTTTTTAGTGGTAGGCTAGGTTGTTTATTTGATATATTTCATGTTTTTTTGAGCAAGGTCTGTATCGCTGTGAACCTCCCTCTAAGAACTGCTTTTGCTGCATCCCATTGGTTTCTTTTTTGAAAATACCTGTGCCAGGTCTCAGCTGCTGCACATGGGGTCTAGTTCACAGATTGAACCTGGGCTTCTGAATTGGGTGCTTGGAGTCTTAGCCACTGAATCACCAAGGAAGTCCCATTCCATAGGTTTTGTATGGTTGTTTTTACTGTCATTTGTCTCAAGGTATTTTTAAATTTCCTCTTTGATTTCATCACTGACCCACTGGTTTTTTCAGCCTGGTAGGCTGCAGTCCGTGGGGTCACTAAGGGTCGGACACGACTGAGCGACTTCACTTTCACTTTTCACTTTCCACTTTCACACATTGGAGAAGGAAATGGCAACCCACTCCAGTGTTCTTGCCTGGAGAATCCCAGGGACGGGGGAGCCTGGTGGGCTTCCGTCTATGGGGTCACACAGAGTCGGACACGACTGAAGTGACTTAGCAGCAGCAGCAGCAGCAGTATGTTGTTGAGTCTCTGTGTAACTTATTTTCTCCCCTCATTTCTTTTTCTGTGGTTGCTAGTTTAATGCTGTTGTGGTCACGAAAAATGTGTGAGATAACTTCTACACTCTTAAATTTGTTGAGGCTTGTTTTATAGCTGAGAAGGTAATCAATCCTAGAGAATGTTCCAGGTCCAGTCGAAAAGAATGTTTCATTTTTTAATGTCCAGAAAATATCAATTTACCATAATTCTATTGTGTTGTTTAGGATCTCTCTTGCTTTACTGGTTTTCTGTCTAGATTTATCCACTGACGTGAGTGGGGTGTTCAAATCTCCTACTCTTTATTCCCCATCAATTTCTCCCTTTATGTTTGTTGGTATCTGTTTTATGTATACTCCTACATTAGGTGTGTATATGCTGATGAGTATAAGATCCTCTTCCTAAATTGATCCTTTTTTCAATATAAGTGCCCTTATCTATCTTTATGGTATTTGTTTGAAAGTCTGTGTTGTCTGACATGCGTGATTCCCCATTTTTCTTCTCATTTCTGTTTACATGAAATATTTTTCCATCCCATCACTTTTGATCTGTGTGTGTCCTCTGCCCTAAAGTGGGTCTTATAAGGCAGCATGTTGTAGGCTCTGAATTAAAACAATAAATCTGCCACCCTGTCTTTATTTTTCTATTTTAAAAAACTTATTGAAGTATTGTTGATACACATATTGTATAGCAAAGTAATTCAGTTATTCATTCTTTTCCATTAAGGTTTACCACAGAACATTGAGCAATCTACTCTCTGAGAGTTTATCTTTATTCTCATTTTTTATATTTGGGGATAGCTGATTTATGTGTTAGTTTTAGGTGTACAGCAAAGTGATTCATTTACACACACACACATATACATGTATCTATTGTTTACCCACATAGGTTATCACAAAGTACTGAGTTGAGTTTGTTTCCTATACTATATAGTAGGTTCTTGTTGAGTTATCTATTTTATATATAGTGTGTATGGGCTGTCCTATGTGTCTGACTCTTTGTGACGCCATGGACTGTAGTGTGCAGGCTCCTCTGTCCATGGGGATTCTCCAGGCAGGAATACTGGAGTGGGTTGCCAGGCTCTCCTCCAGGGGATCTTCCCACCCCAGGGATTAAACCCAGGTCTCCTGCATTGCAGGCAGGAGCATTGCATTACGTCTGAGCCACCAGGGAAGCCCAAGAATGCTGGAGTAGGTAGTCTATCCTTCTCCAGGGGATCTTCCTGATCCAGGAATTGAACTGGGGTCTCCTGCATTGTAGGCAGATTCTTTACCAGCTGAGCTACCAGGGAAGCCCATTGTGTGGATGTTAATCACAAACCCATACTTTATCACTCCTTTCCACCCTTCCCCTTTAGTAACCTTTAAGTTTTTTTTCTAAGCCTGTGAATGTGTTTCATAAATAAATAAATTTGTTCATTTGTGTCATTTTTTTAGATTGCACATGTAAGTGATATGCTATTTGTCTTTCTCTTATTTACTTTTACTTAGAATGATAATCATAATCTCTAGGTCCACTGGTGTTGCCACATATGGCATTTTCTTTTCTAATGGGTAAGTAATATTTCTGTGTGTGTATACCTACACCATATCTTCTTTATCCATTCATCTGGACATTAGACTGTCTTGTCTATTGTAAATAGTGTTGCAGTGAACACTGGGGTGCATGCATCTTTTCAAATTATAGTTTTTTCCAGAATATGCCTCAGAGTGGGATTGCTAGATCATATGATAGTTTCATTCTTAGTTTTTTAAAAGAACCTCCATACTGTTCTTCATAGTGGCTGTACCAGTTTTCATTTCCATCAACAGTGTAGGAGAGTTCCCTTTTCTCCACACCCTCTCTAGCATTTATTGCTCGTAGATTTTTTTTTTTAATGATGATGATGATAATGGCCATTCTGACAGGTCTGAGATGATACATCTTTGTAGTTTCGATTTGGGCTTCTCTAATTAGTGATGCTGAGCACCTTTTCATGTGCTTTTTTGGCCATCTGTATGTCTTCTTTGAGGATATGTCTACTTAGATCTTCTGCCCATGTTGTTTTTAATATTGAGCCACATGCTGCTGCTGCTGCTAAGTCACTTCAGTCGTGTCTGACTCTGTATGACCCCATGGACGGAAGCCCACCAGGCTCCCCCGTCCCTGGGATTCTCCAGGCAAGAACACTGGAGTGGGTTGCCATTTCCTTCTCCAATGTGTGAAAGTAAAAAGTGAAAGTGAAGTCGCTCAGTCATGTCCGACCCTTAGCGACCCCATGGACTACAGCCCACGAGGCTCCTCCATCCGTGGGATTTTCTAGGCAATAGTACTGGAGTGGCTTGCCATTGAGCTGTTTGTAAATTTGGGAGACTAATCCCTTGTTGGTCACTTCATTTGCAAATATTTTCTGTCATTAGATGGTTGTCTTTTTGGTTTTGTTTATGGTTTCCTTTGCTGTGCAAACATTTGCCCCTCTGTTTTTTGACTGGAGTATTTAGTCTACTGACATTTAAAGTAACTATTAAATAAATATATACATATTTATTTCCATTTTAACTTTGTTTTCCCATTGATTTTATATTTCTTCTTTATCCCTTTCTATTTGTTTTCCTTCAGTGGTTTGATAATTTTCTTTTGTGTCATACTTATTTTCTTCTTGGTTTCTGTGAATCTATTGTATGTTTTTCATTGATGGTTACTCTATTTTTCAAATATGTTAATCCCATCCTATATCTACTTGCCTTAGATAGGAAGGTTCAGACATATCTAGAAAATGAAAGAAAAAATCACCTACATTTTCTTTCCTCCTCCATATTTTATGATTTAGATGTCCACTTTTATATCTTCATGTTCATTCTTTAGCTGTTCATTGTGGTTATCACTTTCACAGAAAATTTTTTTGTTAATCTGTGTACAGGCTTATTTCAGTAATTTGCTTTCCAATTGTGATTTTTTTCCTCCCTTTTTTTCCCCCTATAGAGTATTACTCCTTTTCTATTTAGAGAAGACTTTTCAATATTTCCTTTAGGATAGGTTTAGTATTGCTGTATACTTTGTTTTTTCCTTTTCTGAGAAATTCTTCATCCTTTCTAAACAATCACCTTGCTGGGTAGAGGATCCTAGGTTGCAAATTTTTCTATTTTAGGACTTTGAAAATATCTTGCCATTTTCTTCTAGCCTGCAACATTTCTGTAGTGGAAACAGCTGATAATCTTATGGGGTAATCCACTGTAATTAACTTTTTGTCTTGCTTCCTTTAGAATTTTCCTCTTTAACTTTTGTTAAATATAACGTGTCTTGATGTAGGCCTGTTTGAGTTCACCTTGTTTGGGACCCTCAGTGCTTCCTGTACTTGAATATGTGTTTCGTTCTTTAGGTATGGGAAGGTTTCAGTCATAATTTTTTCAAATTCATTTTCAACCTTTTTTTCTCTTTCTTCTCCTTCTGGAATTCCTATTATGCAGATTGGCATACTTTATCTTACCCGACAGGTCCCATTTTTTCGTTTGGCTTTCTGTCTGCTGCCCTAATTGGGCAGTTTTCATATTCTGTCTTCCAGGTCAGATATTCATTCTTCTTATTTATTCTGCTATTCATTGCTTTTACTTCAGTTTTTGTCTTGGCAAGTGAGTTTTCTAAATTTTCTCGGTTCCTGTTTATAGTTTCTATTTCCTTTTTCACAGTACTCTGTATCTCTGTTGATAGCCTTTTTTAATTCCTTCAGTATTTTCAGTCTTCTTTTTGAAATCAGTCCCTACTAGACTGAAGAGGTCTGTTCCATTGTTCTTTCAAGGGAATTCTCTTGGTCTTTCAACTGGGAGTGGTTCCTCTGCTTCATTTTACTTACATTTCTCTTCTGTGAGTTTCAGTTCAGTTGCTCATCATGTCTGACTCTTTGCAACCCCATGGACTGCAGCATGCCAGGCCTCCCTGTCCGTCACCAACTCCTGGAGTTTACCCAAACTCACGTCCATTGAGTCGGTGATGCCATCCAACAATCTTATCTTCTGTTGTCCCCTCTCCTCCCACCTTCAGTCCTTCCCAGCATCAAGGTCTTCTAGTGAGTCAGTTCTTCCCATCAGGTGGCCAAAGTATTAGAGTTTCCGCTTCAACATCAGTCCTTCCAATGAATATTCAGGACTGGTTTCCTTTAGGATGGACTGGTTGGATCTCCTTGCAGTCCAAGGGACTCTCAAGAGTCTTCTCTAGCACCACAGTTCAAAAGCATCAATTCTTCAGCGCTCAGCTTTCTTTATAGTTCAACACTCACATCCATACGTGACTACTGGAAAAACCATAGCCTTGACTAGACAGACCTTTGTTGGCCAAGTAATGTCTCTGCTTTTTAGTCTGCTGTCTAGGTTGGTCATAACTTTTCTTCCAAGGAGCAAGCTTCTTAATTTCATGGCTGCAGTCACCATCTGCAGCGATTTTGGAGCCCAAGAAAAAGTCTCTCTGTTTCCATTGTTTTCCCATCTATTTGCCATGAAGTGATGGGACCAGACGCCATGATCTTAGTTTTCTGAATGTTGAGTTTTAGCCAGCTCTTTCACTGTCCTCTTTCACTTTCATCAAGAGGCTTTTTAGTTCTTCTTCACTTTCTGCCATAAGGGTGGTGTCATCTGCATATCTGGGGTGATTGATATTTCTCCCGGAAATCTTGATTCCAGCTTGTGCTTCATCCAGCCTGACATTTCGCATGATGTACTCTGCATAAAAGCAGGGTGACAATATACAGCCTTGACGTACTCCTTTCCTGATTTGGAACCAGTCTGTTGTTCCATGTCCAGTTCTGTTGCTTCTTGACCTGCATACAGATTTCTCAGGAGGCAGGTCAGGTGGTCTGGTATTCCCATCTCTTGAAGATTTTCCACAGTTTATCATGATCCACACAGTCAAAGGCTTTGGCGTAGTCAATAAAGCAGAAGTAGATGTTTTTCTGGAACTCTCTTGCTTTTTCATTGATCCAATGGATGTTGGTAATTTGATCTCTAGTTCTTCTGCCTTTTCTAAATCCAACTTGAACATCTGGAAGTTCACGGTTCATGTACTGTTGAGACCTGGCTTGGAGAATTTTGAGCATAACTTTGCTAGCACGTGAGATGAGTGCAACTGTGCCATAATTTGAGCATTCTTTAGCATTGCCTTTCTTTGGGATTGGAATGAAAACTGACCTTTTCCAGTCCTGTGGCCACTGCTGAGTTTTCCAAATTTGCTGACATATTGAGTGTAGCACTTTCACAGCATCATCTTGTGAATTTAGGAGAAACAATTGTCTATGATGGTCTCTGAGGACTATTTATAGGTGGGAGCACCCCTGTGTACCTTGTGTGGGTTTAGTATTTTTGGTGCAAGGGCTGCTTGAGTGTGGATGCCTGGCGCCCCTCTCCTCAGCATGTACTGTCATTATCCCTCTGATAGAGGGTATCCAGATACCTGGTCCTGGTGTTCCTGGCAGTGGTGGTAGCTCATGATTGTTCCTGGAGGTGGTGTCCTGCTGCCTGAAAGCTAACACAGGGGAAAGCGCCCCTCACACACGGCCCACACAATGGCGCCTGGCCTCTAAGGCAGCCCAGGCTTTCTCTGTGTACACCCTCAGATGCGGTCACATCAGACTCTAAACCCTTCAACTGTTTCTACACATCCCACTCCCGTCCCCCCAGGTCTGATTTCTGAAGCCTGAGCCTCCATGCATAACTGAGATCATACTGGACTCAAGAAAAATAAGTATCTCTACTGGTTTACTCCAAATCCCATGAAAAGCTGAAATAGCAATTTTATGCTATTTGCCTTATGATCTTTGTTTCCAATGACCACATCCTAGGCGTCCTACTATACACCACCTACTTTGCTGTGTACTATGCAGGGACTATGTATGTCAGGATACATAAAACAGTGATAAAACAGGATAAAAGGAAAGGCAAGGACATACTCCAGGGAACAAAATAATAGATAAAAATGAATGCCAGTCCTTATTGATACCATATTGCACAGTTCTGAGGTTTCAAAAATCCTACTAAGGTTACAGATTAGGACTCACAAAGACCTGCAGCAACCACTGCCTGGAACCCTGAGTCAAGAAATCTGAGAGTCCCCATTTAATCCATAAATACAGCTGAGATAGAATAAAGCTCAGCTCTATTCAAGCCCAGAGTAGCAGTCTGAAGGTATGTAGTGGCAAAATGCTGTGATACACAAAGCAAAGCCCAGGTTCAAATCTCAGCTCTTCAGATTACCATCCATGAGGTTGGTTGGCCACATTACCTTCACAAGGTGGTTTCCTCATCTGTGAATTGAGGGTAGTGATACTTACCTGCTTAGGTTCTTTGAGTACTCATGTGTGTGTGTTAGTCACACAGTCGTGTCCGACTCTTTGCAACTCCATGGACTGTAGCCCAGCAGGCTCCTCTGTCCGTGGAATTTTCCAGGCAAGAATTCTGGAGTGGGTTGCCATTCCCTTCTCCAGAGGATCTTCCTGACCCAAGAATTGAACCTGGGTCTCCCACATAGTAGGCAGATTGTTCACTGACTGAGCTACCAGGGGAGTACTCATAGATTCAATAAATACTTATTGAGGACCTACTATGTTCTAGGCACTGTGATGGATGCTGGGAATACAAGGCTTCTCTCAAGCAGCTTACGATCCAATGGAATATTCAGATAAGTGAACAGTTATAATGTGCTAAGTGGTTCAGATTTAGCATGCAATGTGGGTGCCTGACAAGAACATCTAACAGTCTAGAAAAAGATTCCTCTGAGAAAGGAAGACTGAGTACAAGTTAAGGAAACAGGAGGGGAAAGTATGCTCTAGGACAGAGGTCAGGCCCACAAACTGTGGTACTTCCTGTCAGATCAGTGGCAGCATTAGATTAAAAATAAAGTGCACAATAAATATAATGGGCTTGAATCATCCTGAAACCATCTCCCCACCCCTCATCCTTGGAAAAATTATCTTCAAAACAATGAGTCCCAGGTGTCAAAAAGGGTGGGGACTGCTGCTCTAGGATATAGCACATATGAAAGTTTAAAGAGAGAAAGCTATGTTTTCAGGAAATAAAAATATAAAAACAGTTGGGCTAACTACAGCACATTTGAAGAGAACATTAAATGATGTAATATACATAAGAGACACATTAAAATGACTGGTACACAGTAGGTACCCCATAAATATTAACTACTCTTATGATAACATAACTAATGGTAGTATTTTCTGGAAAGGCTACCTTTCATCAGCAGTAACCTTTGTAAGTTAGCTAACCATGATTTCAGAGCAGGCAAGACCATGAGATCTTCTCCCTGTGAGCAATCTAATAAAGTACAAGGCTGAGTTTCAGAAAAGTTACGTATCTAGAAATGAGAAGGAAAAGAAGTCAACTTCAGAACATAAAAATAACTGTTCACTCTGTGATAAGTGTACCTTTTTGTTCCCACTCTGTGGTTTGGAGCAATGTCAATTGTATCTGTGGCCGAATCATGCCTTACTGCCAATCCTAAGTCTGCAATACAGCAAGTTCCATTCTTCTTTACCAAGATATTCTTTGATTTCAAATCCCTATGAGCTATGGCTGGTTTTCCTAAAGAAAAAGAAAGTTAAACATGGTTGCTTAAAGGGTAATACAAATCACAAATCTCACCTTTAGGTCCTTCCATCCCAGTGTCAAAAGCATTTCACCCCATCTCTGCAATACCTTGGCCCTTACTAAACCAACTTCTGTGAATCAGTGCACAAAAAGTTGATGAAATTACACTTCAAAGAAAACAGATGATGTTCAAAAAATATGTCTAACACTCAAAAACCAGGGGGTTAAAGATACTAGTTTGTTGATACCCTATGAATCTTTTTTTATAGGACTCCTAGGTACTAATATTCCAATCCAAGAACCAAAAATCTAGATCACCTCTTTTGCCAATCAACTGGAATATATTCATTAAATGTGTAATGCCTTTAATACTAACTACTAGAAAAAATGCTATTATAAACTAATTACAGTGTGTAAAACTTGGAACCCTCAGAGGCTGCTGGTGGGAATGTACAATAAAATAGTACAGGCCCTTTGGAAGAAAAAAAAAGTCTGGCAAGTTTCACAAATCATTAGTTATGGTCTGATTCAGTAACTTTACCTCCAGGCATATACCCAAGATAATGGAAACGTATCCACACTAAAACTTGTACATCAGTGTTCACAGCAGCATTATTCATAATAGCCCAAAGTGGAAACAACAAATGTCCATCACTGATGAATGGATACCCAAAATGTGGTAAAGCCATATAATGAAATATTGCTTGGACATAAAAGGGAATGAATTTCTGATAATGCTGCAACATGGATAAACCTTGAAACTATACTAAGAGAAAGCAGCTAGTCATAAAAGACACATATTGTATGATTCCATATGCTATGTCCAGAGTAAGCAAATCCATAGATGGTCATAAAGAGTCAGACACGACTTAGTGACTGAACAATAGATGAAAAATAAATTAGAGGTTGCCTAGGGCTAGAGAGTTTAGAGGGAAATGGGGAGTGACTGCTAAGAACTATAGGGTTCTTTTGAGGTGATGAAACTGTTCTTAAATGTTCTTAAAATGTGGTGATAACTATACAAAACTGATTATACTAAAAACCACTGATTTGTACACCAAATGGGTAAACTGTATAGTATGTGAATTACAACTCAATTTGTTGTTGTTTAGTCGCCAAGTCATGTCTGACTCTTTGCAACCCTAAGGACTGGAGCAGGCCAGGCTCTCCTGGAGTTTGCTCAAACTCATGTCCATTGAGTTGGTGATGCTATCTAAACATCTCATCCTCTGCCACCCCCTTTTCCTTTTGCCTTCAATTTTTCCCAGAATCAGGGTCTTTTGCAATGAGTTGGCTCTTTGCGCCAGGTGGCCAAAATATTGGAGTTTCAGCATCAGTCCTTCCAATGAATATTTTTTCTGGGTTTTCTTTTTAGGACTAACTGATTTCATCTCCTTGCATTCCTAGGGATTCTCAAGAGTTTTCTCCAGCACCACAGATCGAAACCATCAATTCTTTGGCGTTCAGCCTTCTTTATGATCCAGCTCTTATATTCATGCATGACTACTGGAAAACCACAGCTTTGACTACACAGACCTCTTTCAGCAAAGTGTTGTCTCTGCTTTTTAATATGCTATCTAGGTCTGTCATAGCTTTCCTTCCAAGGAGCAGTGTCTTAATTTCACGGCTGCAGTCCACCGTCCACAGTGATTTCGGAGCCTAAGAAAAGAAAATCTGTCACTGCTTTCACTTTTCCCCTTTCTATTTGTCATGAAGTGATGTAACTGGATGCCATGATCTTCCTTTTTTCAATGTTGACTTCTAAGGCACCTTTTTCACCTTCATCAAGAGGCTCTTTAGTTACTCTTCACTTTCTGTCATTACCATCATTCTGAGGTTGTTGATATTTCTTTTAGCAGTCTTGATTCCAGCTTGTGATTCACCCAGCCTGGTATTTCACATGATGTATTCTGCAGATAAATTAGATAAGCAGGGTGACAATATACAGCCTTGCTGTACTCCTTTCCCAATTTTGAATCTGTTGTTTTTGAAGTCTATTTTGTTTCAGGTCCAGTTCTGTTGCTTCTTGACCTGCGTACAGGTTTCTAGAGAGATAGGTAAGGTGGTCTGGTATTCCCATCTCTTTAAGAATTTTCCAGTTTATTGTATGTGACATAGTATGTGAATTATAACTCAATGAAGTTATTATAATCAACAATGATTTTGCAAAGATGGGGCTGGCTGAACTAGTAAAACAGCATGTGTGACGTATATAGTAAAGCTGGTGGTAATGGGGTTAGCAAGTGGATAAACATCAGGTAGCAAGTGGATAGTCATTACAGCAGAGACTACACTGGCATCTGATACCTTATATAGCACAATACTAACTCATGCAATCTCCTTATCCTAGGATCAAACAGAATTATCAGATGGTCAGATAACATTTATGTAGCATGTTGGATGTTTACAGAGCATTTTCACATTTCACACATAAATTCCAAAATCAAGATCCTCAAAAATCACAAGACTAAACACTACTTTTAAGAACTTACCAAAATATCAGTATTGTTATAATGACTAGAGAATCTCTAGTCAAATTCCTAGATTCCTAATTTTATGTTAGATTTTCAACAGAAAGTTAAAATATTCTCCTATAAAAACTCATTTTAAACATTTCCACTTCGGCTGACTTCTTGCAAAAATTTTCTGAATAGACATTAGACCCCTTGGAATTTAAAGCTTAAATAACAGGACTGCTTTGAGTTACCTTGGGTACCAACTATCTCCATGTGAAGATGGGCAAGTCCACTTGCTGTGGACAGAGCAAGTTTTATCATTCCTTCCACAGTAACTGTGTATCTGTTCAAATAATCAAAAAGAGATCCGTGCTCATGATAATCTGACACCAACCAGAGCTGAGTCCATGTGCCATTGTCTGCCAAGCAGAAAAACAGTATTTCAGATAGGCTATAGAACATTTATGATTTATCTATTCAAACATTATAACTTTTTACTCTCAGTCCTGAATCATACAACTGCAACACGTTGGTACCTTACATTTGTATAGATTTCTTTCATATTTTCTTGTTATTCTTCTTCATATATTTTCATTTATTTTCAGTTTTCTTATATGTTTATGTTTATATCCTTTAGGTCCTTAAATTAAGTCCCCTATTCTTGAGATTGAGGCAAAGACAACTAGTCCATTCAAGAGACAAAGAATCATAGTGTAAAGATGGTGATCTTGAGTCCACACAAACAGTACCAGGGATGGGACTCTAATACACAGAAGAATGCCTGGTCCAGGTGAGGTGCTCAGTGATTGTTCCTGGAAGCTGGGAGGGAAACAACAAGGGAGGAGGAAGAAGAGAAATACCTGGAACCTAGCACAGCCACAGTGGGAATGGAATATTATGGGACAAACCGAACATGACCTTAAATGAGAAATGCAAGCTTTAATGACAAACTGTATTTACAGTTCAAAAAGAAGCCAAATTAAGATTATTACAATTCCAAGGTTTCCAGCTTAGAAAATTATAAAAACAGTGATATCACTGACACATGGGGAAGCTGGGACAGGAACTAAAAATGTCAGGAGGGGAAAAGGCTGGGACTGAATTTAACTTTACACAAGGTAGTTTTAAACCTCATCAGCTAGGAATGTGCCTTTTTCCAAAAGTTCAATTAACTGTAAACCAATACGTGAAATGAAAATGTATTTTCCCTCAGGAACCATGGTAAAGGTTCTGGCTGGGCTTCTAGGCTAGCCTGGTCCACAGAAGTCCATTTAACCTAGAAGTAGCTGAAGAACCATATATTTCACAAAATCATGATAGCAAAACAGTATTACAACAATACTAGGAGGCAGGGCATTTCAGTAAAAGATGCTTTACTTGGAGTCATTCTGACCTGGGTTGGAATTCAGGGCCTAGCTGTTACTGACTACGTGACCTTGGACTGGTTAAGAAACTTCTTAACCAGTAAGCCTTTGTTTCCTTTTTTACACTACAAGAATAAGTTAACTTTTCAAGACCACTATGAAGATTTTAAAAATAGGATAATAGGTTTTTAAAAAGCATTTAGCATGGCACACAAGAACTAAAATGTGCTATTTCCTTCCCTATTAGTTGTAAAATGAAAGAAACTCAAAGTGACACTTTATTTTGAAGGTTGTTACTTGAAAGAGAGCAACTCTGATTAGAATAAATTAAGGAATGAAATGTTTTCAGAAGATTCTGGTGGAGATTGCTGAGTATTTTCAAAAGGATTTAGATATTCATGATACTAGTTCTTTATAAATTTGTTCATAAACTTTATAAACTGATTTTGTTCAAACTTGTACCTTTCCTTTTTCTTGATACAGATATATCACTAAGTACATCTGCATGATTAACCATAGCTGAATTCTGGAAGGTTCACAAATACATGAAATAAATTCGGAACACAGTAAGATGGAAGACTGGGAGATTTTCTGAGGTAATTGACAAGAGAGGTGGAAGGATATACTAGAGGCTATGCCCACATAAAGGGTTGTCTGAGTTGGAATTAACTAAATTAGTAGGAGGAAAACAAAGGAAAAGGGAATAGGGGGCTGGAGGTGAAGGTAGCGGGGAGGGGCAGGCCTAGATTCTAGGCAGAGTCCATTGACCCCTGACAGAAGAAAGAGTAGGGAAGAGCCAGCAGGGTCGCCAATTCCCACAGTGACCACTAGGTGACAGCACTAGCTTGGCTGCTGCTTGAGCAAAAGAGAAGAGTTCAGGGCACAGTAGCAGGAGCGTTTTTTGTCAGTCAGCATGTTAACAACTTAGAACAAGCCTAAAACATGCTGGGCCTGGTAAAAGCCTCAAATTGCAGTTTTTAAAGTCACTGCAACTACTGAATTTGAAACCAAAAATGTGGGTGAGTTATTTGAGGGAGAAATTACTATTTGTAGAATTAGAGCCTTCATATGAGTTAAGAAGAGTTTCAGAAAACAAAAGCACCAATTAAGAAATAAACTCACCCAATCAATCAGAAAGTGGGAAAAAGACCTAAACAGACATTTCTCCAAAGTAGACATACAGATGGCTAACAAATGTGAAAAGATGCTCAACATCGCTCATTATTAGAGAAATGCAAATCAAAACTACAATGAGGTTATCACCTCACACCAGTGAGAATGGCCATCATCAAAAAGTCTACAAACAATAAATGCTGGAGAGGGTGTGGAGAAAAGGGAACGCTCTTGCATTGTTGGTTGGAATGTAAAATGATACAGCCACTATGAAAGACGGTATGGAGATTCCTTAAAAAACTAGGAATAAAACCACCATATGACCCAGCAATCCCACTCCTAGGCATATACCTGAGGAAACCAAAATTGAAAAAGATGCATCTATCCCACTGTTCATTGCAGCAATATTTACAATAGCTAGAACATGGGAGCAACCTAGATGTCCATGGAAAGATGAATGGATAAAGAAGTTGTGGTACATATACACAATGGAATATTACTCAGCCATAAAAAGGAATGCATATGAGTCAGTTCTGATGAGGTGGATAAACCTGGAACCTATTATACAGAGTGAAGTGAGGAGATCAATCCTGGGTGTTCATTGGAAGGACTGATGCTAAAGCTGAAACTCCAATACTTTGGCCACCTCATGCAACGAGTTGACTCACTGGAAGAGACTGATGCTGGGAAGGATTGGGGGCAGGAGGAGAAGGGGACGACAGAGAATGAGATGGCTGGATGGCATCACCGACTCGATGGACATGAGTCTGAGTGAACTCCGGGAGTTGGTGATGGACAGGGAGGCCTGGCATGCTGTGATTCATGGGGTCGCAAAGAGTCGGACATGACTGAGCGACTGAACTGAACTGAACGCATATATACAGAATCTAAAAAATGGTACTTTGAATTTATGTGCAGGGCAACAATTGAGAAACAGAATAGACTTATGGACATGGGGAGAGGGAAGGAGAGGGTGAGATGTATGGAAAGAGTAACATGGAAACTTACATTACCATATGTAAAATAGATAGCCAATGGGAATTTGCTGTATGGCTGAGGAAAAGCAAATGGCTCTATATCAATCTAGAGGGGTGGGATGGGGAGGGAGGTTCAAAAGGGAGGGGATATATGT
Source organism: Moschus berezovskii (assembly GCF_049115385.1). Lineage (NCBI taxonomy): Eukaryota > Metazoa > Chordata > Mammalia > Artiodactyla > Moschidae > Moschus > Moschus berezovskii. The sequence goes on along the minus strand of NC_142466.1, from coordinate 71,496,412 downwards.
ATACCTGTGACTGATTCATGTTGAGGTTTGACAGAAAACAAAATTCTGTAAAGCAGTTATCCTTCAATAAAAAAATTTAAAAAAACCTTCCATAGTAACAGAATATATTAATAATAAAGACTGTTTTAAAGCATTGGGTTTCTTTCAGTTCTGGTTTCCTCGGTGTGTATGCCCAGGAGTGCGATCGCTGGATCATATGGCAGTTCTATTTCCAGTTTTCTGAGGAATCTCCACACTGTTCTCCATAGTGGCTGTACTAGTTTGCATTGAATTGAAAGAGACACATGTACTCCAATGTTCATTGCAGCACTGTTTATAATAGCCAGGACATGGAAGCAACCTAGATGTCCATCTGCAGATGAATGGATAAGAAAGCTTTGGTACATATACACAATGGAGTATTTCTCAGCCATCAAAAAGAATGCATTTGAATCAGTTTTAATGAGGTGGATGAAATTGGAGCCAATTATACAGAGTGAAGTAAGCCAGAAAGAAGAACATCAATACCGTATATTAACGCATATATATGGAATTTAGAAAAATGGTAACCTGAACCCTGTATAAGAGACTGCAAAAGAGACATAGGCATTTAGAACAGTCTTTGGGACTCTGTGGGAGAGGGTGAAGGTGGAATGATTGGAGAGAATGGAATTGTAGCATGTATATTATCATAAGTGACCAGTCCAGGTTCGACGCATAAATTTTCCTCTGTTCAAAAAAAAAAAATAAAGCATTGGGGAAGAAGCAAAATGGTGTCTAAGAAGAAAATGAAAACTAAGGACTTGGTCAGACTATGAGTACTGGTTCTGGTTTCGTTTGTTTTGTTTTTAAATAATACCAAATTGGTAGTATCTATTGATAACAGCTGCTTACATCCATCATCACCCCTAGGTCACAGAAAGTAGATAATTACATATAAATGCTTCCTGATGAGGTGCAATAGAAAGAATATAATATGTAGAAAGTATATAGTATTTTCAGTCAGAAAACCAATAAAATAATCAGATTCAGTTTCTAATTTTAACTACCTGTTTTCAAATATACAAGGAGCAAGTTCAGAGATACTGTACAAATTCAGTTAGCAAATCTAGAATATGATAAGCTCTATAGGACAAACAATCCAGTTTCTTTAACAAATAAACTGCAAGAAGGAAAAAAAGAAGACAAAGGGGAACCCTACTGTTTTTAAAGGATTTAAGATAAATATCAACCAAATGCAATGGATCCGAAAGTGAATAACCAATAAGTAGACAATTGCAGAAATATGAAACTGACTAGATATTTGATGGCATCTTTTAAATTGACAATGGTAGTATGGCTATGTTTCATAAAAAAGATTCCCTATAATCTAAAGATGCAAACCAAAATATTCATAGTGAAAAGATGTATTACTGCAATTAGCTTCAAATAATTCAAAGGGGGCAGAGTAGATGGAATCAGAACTCAAATATAATTTGCAATAAGCTGATAATTTTTGAAGCTGGGTAATGGGAATCCACTATCCTAGTCTCTACTTTTCTGTATACTAGAAATTTTCTATAATTAAAAGTTTAAAAAAACAAGTAATGTTCATTGTAAATAAACTTGAAAATACAGAGAAACAGCAAGAAAAATCAAAATCACCCATGAACACCAACTAAGATTAAACATTTTGAAGAAATAAATATTGTTGAAGAAATGGGAAGGAAGAAGAGTAAAAAGATGACTACGGTTATGGCCTTTAAAAAAGAATGAAAGCATTTTTCTAAAAAAACAAATAGTAATGCTGGGAAATACACTTGATTCAAAGCAAGTATGATGAAAGTTGAGTTTAATACAAGTCTCTGACAAAAGCTATAAAGGTAGGGATTGTGGGCACTGCTATAATAACTGAAGCCAAAAAAGTTAAGTACAGTCTGAAGTCACTTCTCATCCTGATTGTCTGCTCACATGGCTTCCTCACTTGCTTCAGCATCTGATCTGACCCCTGACCTCAATCACCTGTGTACAACAGGCAAGAAAGGGTTCATCCATGTGGTTACCAAGGTGTAGGTGGTTTTAGAGAACCATTTCTCTGAGTTTACTTAAGACTAATCTATTTAGCCCTAGAAATTTAAACACAGAATACACTTGAGAAGTTATTTTTATTCTCCCTATAAATAAGCTCATTAGAAAATACTAGAATGTCCTAATGGTCAGGAGGAGATTAAAAGGAAACATATCTGAGCTCTAGTCTATCTCAGAACTCTGGGCAACTAGAGCTTATGAATTTTTTTTCTCTGTTATGACTATTTTCAATATCTAACTTCCCAGAACCAAATTAACAAAAGCATATAGTTTCATTTTTTGTTTTATAAAATAACTCTTTATACTTTATGAAGTAACTAGAGGTTTAGGAACATGTCAAGAATCAAGAAAATCTTTTAGAAGTTCCTGGTTCTAAAGGCTTCTAATGTATTCTGTTTTACTTAATAGGTCTAATCAATATGACAAATATCCATTTCTCATCAAATATGACAGTGTTTAATAGTCTTATTTGTAGAAGGAATTAAAATATATTTTGTTACACTCAGAGGAGAAGCAAATGTCACTGACCTTTATTGTCTGCTGCTATAAATCCCAAGATGTTTTCATGACGTAACATGACAGTCTGATAAATCTCTGCTTCACGGAACCATGAACGTTCTTCTCTAGAGGAGAATATTTTAACAGCAACTTCTTCTCCTCTCCATTTTCCTCGCCAAACTTCTCCAAAACGACCTTTGCCAATACTTTCTTGTAACACAATAGTTCTTGCAATTGTTCTCTGAACAAGCAATGGTAAACCTAAGGATAAAAACAGTATTCAATACAAAATATCTGTATGTGTTTCTAAACCAGGATAGGTGTTAGAGAATGACCCAGAAAGGTTTAGTTTAAAAGGTTTAAAATCTCACTGAGGAAATACAGAGTAAAGTTGCAAAATCAGTAATTCATGATAAAAAGGAAACTAATAAAAAGATCCAGAAACCCCTAAGAGTCAAGGTAGGCTTTAAAAGATAAGCTGAATTTAGACTGTGGTTTACAGAAGGGATAGGACTAAAGAAGAAGAGAAGGTAAGGTGTTTAGGTAGGAGGAATTTACCAGCAAAAGAAGGAAGGAAATGTATGATACATGTTTAGGGAACCAGCTTAGATAAGCAGAACAGGGACATGCGTAGTAAAACAGTAGAGGAACAGGGAAGCTGCGTCAGAATGTGAGGAGTACTGAAAGCCAAGCTTAAGATGACCAGTGAAGAGCTGTAGGGGAAAGAGGAACTGGTAAACATTTCTGAAAAGGGGCCATGAATGGGAAGAAATGATTTAAAAATCTTATTTCAGAAAGATGAGTCTGGTAAGTTTTAAGAATGGGAGGAAAAAAGTATGTAAACACCAGAAACAAGTGAATTCTGGTCTAACTTTATTTATTTATTTTTTAATTTTTATTGGAGGCTAATTATTTTACAATATTATATTGGTTGGTTTTGCCATACATTGACATGAATCCACCCCGGGTGTCATGGTCTAACTTTAAAAATGATCACAGAAACCATCTCAGGACAAGCAATTTACTAATTTATGTGCTAGGAAATGGCTCCCCACACAACACTAATATCTTAAAGAATGATGCCAAGTAACTTACCTTGGTGATGAGATGTTGGCAGTTTTCTCACAAAATGAACTCACTTGATTATAACATACAGAGTTTTCAATATTTTTGCCACACTTCATTTATATAAAAGTACTTACCTATAAAATTTAAGTAACACTGTATTTTTGACTATTCTAATTCACTTAATATCTCATGGACTAAGAACTGTCACCTGAAATTATACTGGCACTAACAAAATACCAGTGTACATCAAGTTCTACACTGTTTATATAGTCTAATATGCACACATTTGTGTCACATGTAATCTATATTGAGTTGCCTACTAGATCAAATTAACCCAATGGAGGTAAATGAAATTATCTGCTCTCTTTGGTTTCTAGTGTGAAATGCTTATAAATAGAAACATTAAATCTTTGTCTCTTTTCCTCTTAAAGCTTCTCAAATAGGTCTTTCCTTTCCCTTGCTCTATCCATCCATCCCCCACTTCCTGCAAAGTAGTTAGCAGTCTAATTGTAAACAGTTGTTTTTACAAGGAGACTGCTGGTTAAAAATAAACCTGTAGAAATTAAATGAAGGAGCTCATCTGTATTATGAATAACCAATTCCTAATTATGCTTTTTACAGTAGACACTAACATACTGACAGTACATACAGTAGACACTAATCCTCTGAACAGGGCCACACCATGTACTTAAAAAGATGTAAAGTATACATAAGAGTTCATTTCAGGGACTTTACTGGTGGTCCAGCAGTTAAGAATCCGCCTGCCGATGCAGGAGACACAAGTTTGATCCCCTGGTCCAGGAAGATTCCACATGCTGCTGGGCAGCTAGGCCCATGCGCCACGACGACTGAAGCCCATGTACCTAGAGCCTGTGCTTGCAATAAGAGATGCCACTGCAATGAAGAGTAGCCCCACTAGCTGCAACTAGAGAAAACAGGCTTGCAGCAGTGAAGACCCAGTGCAGCCATAATTAAATGCACTGTGCTTAGTCGCTCAGTCGAGTATGACTCTTTGCAACTGCATGGACTGTAGCCCGCATGGAATGTAGCTCCTCTATCCATGGAGGTTGTCCAGGCAAGAATACTGGAGTAGGTTGTCATGCCTTCCTCCAGGCAATCTTCCTGACCTAGGGATCAAACCCAGGTTTCCCACATTGCAAGCAGATTCTTTACCATCTAAGCCACCAGGGTTTTATTTATGTATTAATAAATAAATATTAAAAACACACAGGAAATAAAAGGTTCCTTTCAGAAGGCTGATCTTGAAGTTAGAACGGCAAGGAATAAAAAGAAAGGGGAATAGCAAAAGGCAAGTCTGGAAACGCCTGACACGTTCAAGACTCGTGTAAATGGTACAGTCAAGAAAGGCTAAGAGGACAAGGAAAAGTCTGTCTTCTCCTTCACCATTGATAGATGCAGAACTAGAATACAGAGTCAAGCATGAAAGTCCCTGGGTTGTGTCCAACTCTGAAACTCCATGGACTATACAGTCCATGGAATCCTCTAGGCCAGAATACTTTTCCTTCTCCAGGGGATCTTTCCAACCCATGGATTGAACTGCGGTCTCCTGCATTGCAGGTGGATTCTTTACCAACTCAGCTATCAGGGAAAAATCAAGATTTATATTTTCTGTATTTGGTTACCACAACCCATGAGTATCTGAGCATTAAAAAAAAAAGTAATAGTTTTCTTGTAAAGACAAAAATAAACAGGCCTAAGTTAGATCTCAATATTCTCTGCTTTACTTCTGTACCTTTTAGAACTGCTCAAGAGGAAGCTACAACAGGGAAAAATGCATGGTCCAAGCACCTTCACATGCAGTGAACAATGGAAATAAGACAAGAACAATATGCATACATTAAAGAGATCATAAGCATGAAGAGTTGGACAGGACTGAGCGACTGAACTGAACTGAAAGCATGAACAAGACATAATAAACACTGGGCTAAGAGATTCACATTCTCAAAAACTGACATACCCATGTGCATGTCCACATAAACTTTTCAATCTAATGACTGCTTAAATAGAGGCATATGCTTAAAAATAGGCACGTGCCCAACCTGCAATTCAGATTCATGCAACAGGGGTAAGGTTAGCATTAAGTTTAGAGGTGGGTACCAGAACCCAGCGCTCTGCTGTCTCCCGCAATTCCTAAGTTAAAAAGTAGAGTCTTTGAAAGAAAGAGATAGGGCCCTTCCTCAAATATGGTGCTGAGTAATAAACATTTGAATTCATAACATAAAATGTTGTTTTACCTTTTCCTCAATGACTGAAAGAACTAAAAAGGATATTATTTACAGACATTTGACTTACTCAGAGGCATGAGTTCCATTCATGAAGTGGCATTCAGGCTTTATAATAAATAGGAGGAAAAGCACTTTCTGCTATCATTCAACAGAAGATAGCTTCTGTCTGGATAAATCTGGAAGCCATTCAGCACAGAATAAACTATGACAGGGAAAGAGGCCTTAAACTAAGCTTTTTTGTAAAATGCAGCAAATTCATAATTGTATGTCAGATTTTTTCCCCAAATACCTTTTCAATAAGAGTAATAACACTTGTCATTTGGATATAACTTTACAATCTACCAAGTGCTTAAGTGCTTTCATGCAAATGTATCATTTCATTTGAATCTCACAACAAATTCAATGACCTACACAAGGCAGGGTTCATTATTTTCATTTTAAAGATGAAATTACTCCAGCATGAGACATCAGCTAACTGCCCAAAGCCACAGAGCTGGCAAACAATGCAGACAAGTTTTTACATGGTAAAAGGAGGCATAAAAAGGAGAGAAGCTTTCAGACAATGGAGCTGGGTCCCTGACAGATCTACAAATACAGAATTCTTTACTTCATATCTGTATCTTAAAAGGTAAATATATTTTTATTTAGAAATCAACTGCCATCCAGACAGCAATTTCTTTTAATCCTTTAGGAAGACTTGGCTCCCCTTGAGGCCAGATACATAACACTGCCAGGTGGCATGAGCTGCTTTGATTTCCTTGGGTTTAAGTTTGGCCACAAGTGAGCAGGTCCAAGGGATTAATTCCAAATGATCTAAAGCCACCCTAATTTTCCATGACTTTGGTCCTTGCTGAAGATATTTTTTTTGTTCCAGGATAACTCCTGGAATGAGCCGGATATTCTTTGAGAACCCTTTAACTCAGAATCAAAGGGGGAACTCCAGAGAAGCTGTAAAATAATCTCTCACCACTCCTCCACCATCTCTGCCCAGAGTGTCACATCTTCAGAACTAAGGCTGCTCCTTCTAATCCAACTTCTAATTGCCTCCCTCCTCATAGGAGTCTCAGGAATCCCTACAAGGCTGCCTTAAGAGACCTGGGCTCCTTCATAAGCCTGTATGCATCCTAGTAGTCATGGACAGAACTCATGGAATATTTACGGTCAAATTCTACAGAAGAAAACTTTAGATCATGAAATCAGTTTCTTCATACTTAAATGAATGAACATATATACATATACATCCCTTAAAATATATCTTCATTCCCTTGAAATAAAGCATTTTTCATTATGTGAACTTTTTGTGTATCTGTGATTTTATGCTTCAGAGTCATATGCTTCCCCTAGTCATAATTTCTGCTTTAAAGTTCCTTTAATCACTTGATTATATAATTTGTGAAATTTTCATTACATATATATGTTTAAATCTTTGTATCCATGAATCTAGCCCTTATTTGAAGTTAATTTGCTTCAGGCAATTGGGTAATCTATTTCTGATCCCACAGAAATCAACAAACTGAGAAAAGCAAATATCAGAAGGGCCATGGATCAGTAAAGCTGTATTAAATAACAAGGTGGTCAGGCATTTTCTTAAGGGAGAAAATGACAAAAAATTCATTAGTTTAATGAAAACAACAACAGGAACTAGGCCTGAGCCAAAGACAGCAATTTCATGTTAAAAAAGCAAACAGCCTTCACAATTTCAACACACTGTCTGTCATACCTGCTTTCGGTAGCTGCAGATTATTTGAACATCTCTGAACTTCAGCCTCAGCTACAGAAGAATAACTGTCCTTATCCTTTTTATCTTGCACAGTCATGAGAAGGTGAGAATGCTTTGAAATTTACACAAATGTGAAGGTGACTTACTGATGAAATGTTGACAAGTCAGTCATTTCCAATTTGTCCTTCCTAAACTAGCCACAGTCAGATAAAAACTTAGCTTAAAGACCTATATTAAGGTTCAAACCTGGAGTAGTATTCACACTAGCCCAAATTTTTACAAACTTAGCCAACTGGCTTAGCCAACTAATAAATAGTTTATTTTAAAAAGACATTTTAGGAAAAAGAAACAAATACATTACCTGATCCAGAACCTGATGTTGTCATATCATAAATTAAATCTTTTAACGTTGTACCCTCTGAAATAAAAGGGCGATCTAATGAGGGATCCTCTTCATTTGGCACTCGATGGTGAATGACAGTGCGGTTATGGCAGATATAGACCATCAACATGAGTGAGATACAGACAAAGCAGACTGGTCCAGCAATGACAGCTGCCAGTTCGACAGGACCAAGGCCAGATGATGGCTTTCCTGTAAAAGGGCCTCAAATGAAATAAACAACAACAATAACACTATAGGCGGCATCCACAGTTTCCTAATCCTCCACATTTCCTGCAGTTGGTCACTACCATTAGTCACAGCTTCATTACTGCAGTTCATGGAGCTCAAACCCATAACAAGTGAAGCACTTCATCTTCTCCCACTGGCTCTCCTTTTATGATCACTAGCTCTGTCAACATCCACTTAGTCTTCCTATAGTCCTGAGCCTAAATAACAAGGCCAGGTACTGCAAACATTGGACACCCACTCCCCCGCCTCCCATCACTCTCCGATTACTAATAAAAGAACCGATCATCTGGAACAACTCTCATTAAAAATTTCTTGAGTCACTGTCTTTTCTTAAAAAAGCAGTTTGGCTTATCTTCTTATTCCAAGGCCAGTATATGCTCATAGCAAGAAAAAAATTAAAACGTATAAATACAGATGAGCAAAATTAAATTTATCTATAGCTTCACAATCCCCCTAAAATTCATCTTTGCATGTTCTGTGTATCTATATATCTCCACCAATTTTTTTTCCATGCAAAAATATACCCTGTTTTTTGAGTTTGCACATGTATACTTTCCAGTTTATTTTAATCACTGAGCCTTTTAATTCAAGATCATTTTTTATAATTTAACAATTAACAATTTGCATTGCTTCAGAAACACATGAATTATAACTATTTAGGCATTCATTCTGACACTTGCTGGTTCATGGCCCGCCACCATTTCCTTCACATCACATCTTTATCATATTGAGATCTTTACTGGGCTGATTTACGAATCCTATCTTTCAGAAGGAGTACATGAGTGCGTACACACTGAATACTTGATTATCTAAAGTTAGCTGTTGCCTTTACATATGAAAAATCTTGGCTCATCTAAAGAATTTTGGGTAACAAGCAATATATGATATTTCATTGCCTTCTGGTATTTTTTTTAAAAAGCAAAATAATTTGAACTTTTTCCTTTTATAGGTAACCAGTGTTCACTTGTGCTGAATGTGTACACAGTTTTCCTTTATTCTTGAAAATTGATGGATTTTTCATTATATGTATTTGGTTAAGTAGTTCTTCATTAATTTTACATAGTATTCTTCTCTCTTCTGTCTGTCCTTTTGCCTTTTTCTGGTTTTACAGTAAGCACATTGGATCACCTAGATCTGTCCTCTATATCTCTTACTTTGCTCACCAGGTATCTTTTTTCGGAATTGTAACACAATTTCTCAAGCTTGTCTTGCCTTAAGCTTGTCTCACACTTGATTATAAAATTATAGTATCCAGTCTGCTGTTCACTTTCAATACTGCGTTTTTTAAAATAATTTATCAATTGAGCTTTTCATCTGAAAGCAATCTTTAACAACTGTGAAGTGTTCTCATTTCACTGTGAACTGAAAACAGACCTTGGACTCTCTGAAAGTTCTTCCCTATCATGAGGTAAGTCTATTTCATAGGATGACATCTACTCTCATTTATCCAGTTCAGTTCACTTCTTTTGAACCATGGAATCTTTCCATTTGGTAAAATCATTTGCTGTCTGATTATCAGGGACCTGGGAATGAGGGATCTTTGTATTTCAGCATTAGAAATAAAGTGAGTTCTTCATAAGGTTTTGTGAGTCTCCATTCTGATATTCTAAGCCATTTCAAACAACAAAAATGGGAAATTCTTTTCATCATATTAGAATTGCAAATAACTATATAAAAGTCAGAAAAATTACAGTCTGACAGAGCTTTGCCACAAGGACCTTCTTTATGGTGAAGATTTGGTTTTACTTTGCTGTTATCATGTGAACTAGGTGGAAGACTGCCTGACTTCTATAACTGGCAGGGCTGGCCCTTTTCCTCTGAGCTCCAGCAGTGTTTTTTACTTTAACTAGTACGATGCCTAGACCAACTCTGAGTGGAAAGTGAGCACTGGGGTCTATCCCTCTGAGCACTGAAAGTGGTGCTTCCTAAAGGAGAATTGAGAGTCTGCCCCTGTAGCCTAGTCTCACACCCAGCCTCTCAGCTTAAAGTATTGGTGGGATTCTGCAAGAAGTTCTTTCACGTACTTCGTTTCCTATAGTTAGTCAATTCTTTACCAGACTATTATCATCTGCACTATAAACTGCAGAGTTTCTGACAACTCTGCATGCATTTAGGTGGTACTTCTTCCATTAATTCTCCTACATTAATATAGCTTTCCCTCATTTTTGTATTCCTTTATTATAGTAGGTATTTGGGAAAAGTGACAGATCATCACATCATGTAGTCGCTCAGTCATGTCTGATTCCTTGTGACCTCATGGTCTGCCAGGCTCCTCTGTCCATGGGATTCTCCAGGTCAGAAGACTGGAGTGGGTTGCCAGTTCCTTCTCCAGGGGATCTTCTCAACCCAGGGATCGAACCTGGGAATCTCAGATTCTTTACCATCTGAGCCAGCAGGGACCCACCAGGGAAAAGTGACAGCAGAGTTAAATACATGAGCTCAGACCAATATCTTTAACCAGAATCTTTAATCCAATCCTGTTTATTAAGTTTTCAAATTTCTGGCTCTCCTAGGACATTTTAAAATGTAAACTATGGTGAAGGACCAAAAACCTAGAAATCATATGTAATAATTTATACATAAAGATCATAAAGCAAGGTGAAATTACAAAGTGAAGGCGTCTGGATTGTTGAGTGTTGCTCTCCATTCCCTGTCCATTACTGACTGCTTTCAAAGGATGGAGCATTATACAAGCAGGGACACTCTCAGGATATACTGCTGTGGTGGCCTGTATCAGGATTCTCTAAAAGTGCCTACTCTTTTAGGCACAACAGACCCCAGAGAAAGTCTGTCTTGGCACCACCGTCTCAAGCAACACACACCCAGGAGTAAGAATTTTGGCTACTCTTATGACTACTAGTATGGCCTAGTTACTTTTTGCCTCTAAACTGAATAAACTGGGATAGTCTAAGAGCTTTTCTTATAGTATCAAGAAAAAAATCTTATACAACTTACCAACAGTTGGAAGTTCTATTTTATTGCAGTGGTCCTGATTGCAGCAATATGTTGTAGTTACAGACCCAGTTTTTGAAGATGGTGCACATACAAATGGCCTGTCTCGTGGAATTAGGTCAATTTCAGCTATACACATGCTATTATGTATAACTTTGTCTGTGGTCTCTGTGACAGAGACAAAGCAAAGCCCATCTGTGACACAAGTAAAATTGTCTTTTGTACAAAGGTGGCAGAAACACTGTAATGCTGGGGAAAAAAAAGAAAAAAAAGATCCTATCAGAGAAAATTATCAAGGTTAACAATTTTAAATTATCCCATGGTCTCTGTACTAACAGACACATTCCTGATTCTATTATAATTATATAGTTTTTTTTAATACTGTTCGAAAAACAAAACTCTTTGTTATTCTGAGAAGTTCCAAATTCTATTAAGAAGCACATATATGTAGGAGTCAAACATGTTGAAATTTGGACCCAGATTTTTTTCCTAAACCTTTTTGGCTTCCAAGTAGAGAAGAACTGTTACATGCAATTTTATCTGTGCAAGGCAAGCATTTGTCCTCCCATTTAAAATGCAGTACACTGAGACGCCCGGCTCCGGCGGCGCAGGCGCAGACGCGGGAGACGCCCGGCTCCGGCGGCGCAGCCGCAGACGCGGGAGACGCCCGGCTCCGGCGCAACCGACCACGTGCAGAATGGTGGCTGAGATGAGCTACCCCGTGCCCAGGGTTAGGGCGGTGGCCGAGAGGAGCTGTACCACATTCAGGAGGCGGTGGCTGCTTGGGCACCGGAGGGCCGAGAGGAGCTGATCTACATTCAAAGCAGGAGGCGCGGCCTTGAGGAGATACCCCTCGTCCAAGGTAAGGTACAGCGGCTGCGCCTTGCTGGAGCAGCTGGGAAGAGATACTCCACGACCAAGTGGAATATAAGAATCCAGTGTTCTGGGGAGGAAGGAACAAGATGGCAGAGGGATAAGATGGCAAGACCACTTTCTCCCCCACAAATTCATCAAAAGAACATTTGAACGCGGAGTAAAGTCCACAAAACAACTTTGAATACTGGCAGAGGACATCAGGCTCCCAGAAAAGCAGCCCGTTGTCTTCTAAAGGAGAGAGAAGAAATCCAGCTCCACCCACCAGAACACCGACACATGCTTCCCTAACCAGGGAACCCAGACAAGTCACCCGTCCAACCCCACACAGCGAAGAAACTACGTAATAAAGAGAACTCTACAAACTGCAAGAAGAGGGAAAGGCCACCCCAAGCAAAGCAATATAAGCAAGATGAAGAGGCAGAGAAATACCCAGCAAGTAAAGGAACAAGATAATTGCCCACCAACACAAACAAAAGAAGAAGATATAGGGAATTTACCTGATAAAGAATTTCAAATTTTGATGGTGAAAATGATTCAAAATCTTGAAAGCAAAATGGAGTTACAGATAAATAACCTGGAGAAAAGGACTGAGAAGATGGAAGAAAGATTTAATAAGGACTTAGAAGAAATAAAAAAGAGTCAATATACAATGAATAATGCAATAGATGAGATCAGAAACACTCTGGAGGGAACAAACAGTAGAATAACAGAGGCAGAAGACAGGATAAGCGAACTAGAAGATAGAATTGTAGAAATAAATGAAACAGAGAGGAAAAAAGAAAAACGAATTAAAAGAAATGAGGACAATATTAGAGACCTCTGGGACAATGTTAAACGCTCCAACATTCGAATCATAGGAGTCCCAGAAGAAGAAGACAAAAAGAAAGACCATGAGAGAATACTTGAGGAGATAATAGTTGAAAACTTCCCTAAAATGGGGAAAGAAATAATCACCCAAGTCCAAGAAACCCAGAGAGTCCCCAACAGGATAAAACCAAGGCGAAATACTCCAAGACACATATTAATCAAATTAACAAAGATCAAACACAAAGAACAAATATTAAAAGCAGCAAGGGAAAAGCAGCAAATAACACATAAGGGGATTCCCATAAGGATAACAGCTGATCTTTCAACAGAAACTCTTCAGGCCAGAAGGGAGTGGCAAGACATACTTAAAGTGATGAAAGAAAATATCCTACAGCCCAGATTACTATACCCAGCAAGGATCTCATTCAAATATGAAGGAGAAATCAAAAGCTTTACAGACAAGCAAAAGCTGAGGGAATTCAGCATCACCAAACCAGCTCTCCAACAAATGCTAAAGGATCTTCTATAGACAGGATACACAGAAAGAGTGTATAAACTTGAACCCAAAGCAATAAAGAAAATGGCTACGGGATCGTACTTATCAATAATTACCTTAAACGTAAATGGGTTGAAATTTTCAAAAAGGCTAGGAAACAATTCTCATAGCCATCAATAGTTCAGTGTTGAGTTCATGAATAGTTTTTAAAGTTTGGGACAAACTGTAGTATTTGCTATTTGAAGTACTATTTGTAATTGGCATATTACGATGTAACTTTGGTCTTCATTTCCAACTTAAAACGCCTAAAAATGCCTAACAGGTTTTTAGATTTGTGAATTTTAGTTGAAATGTATTTTATGATGTTACTAAACCTGCAGAAATATTGAAATATTTCAGAGAACTTATTCACTGTACATTTATTTTATTTATAAAAGTTATGAACTGTAGAAAGTTTTACTTGTTGGGTCAAATGCTTGTTGCTTCAAATGCTTGTTGCATTTGAAGTGCTAGTTACAAGAAAATCAAATACCTTCAATGTATAAATGCTATTAAGTTTTTAAAGGACTCTGGAGTATAAGTAAGTTTGTTTAAATAAAATTGAAAAAAATAAAAATAAATAAATAAATAAATAAAATGCAGTACACTGAAATTTACAAAGGTTATACTTGTTCTTATCAGTCCAAAATTAGGGATTCATATATTCCCTCCACTGGGGAGCACAGTGTGAAAATCCTACCTCCTCCTCCTCACTATAGGTTGGAAATCTCAGGGTAAACTTATGATAATAGAGTAATGGAAACAGATTTGTATTGAGCCAGACATTCCCTTCTCCTGTGCAGATTCCAAAATAGAGATGTATCTTCTAATCAGGATTAGAGTACTTTCTCATAAGCAAGGTAACAAGACATACCACCAACCACAAAGGCAACTGGCTATAGAAATGAGCAACGCTCCATGCCCAATTTTATCTATTTGATCTTTATGGCTCAACTTGAAGAGTAATTCCTTAAGGGAAGTCTTCTAACTATAATCAACACCTTCCCATACACACAGAACCCTTCACTAAGCTCGCCAACAAGGGTAAGTGTTCCCCAAAGCATACATACACTGCTTAACGGAATTATCTTCTCCTTTCCCTTATGAAACTCTAAGGTTCTTGAGGGTAGATTCTGTAAATCCACATCTAGAACTAAGCTTGGTACACAACATTAAAAAAAAAAAACTGTGAAATGAATGGGAGATCACTGTGATCTCATGAAAAGCACAGATATACCCTTGACTCCAATTATACATCAGTAAAGGGAAGTGTCCAGGTTTGCAGAATGGCCATCTGCGATGAGACCAGGGAGGTCTACTGTAACTAGAAACAGTGGCGAGGCAGACAGGCAGGCCAGAAGAAAACTAGCTACTCTGAACAGCTAATTTGGTGTGCAGAAAAGGGTTCACTCAGTAAGCCCAAGTTGCTCAAACCTTGCACATCCTCAAGAAAAGCTTGACTTCAGGACTGGTCCTTGGCCAGTTCCTGGGAGATGAGCTCTGACACCCTGAAATATTCTCTCTCATAATAGTGCTATGTGACTGAGCCTTTGTGACTGAGGCCCTGGACACGAAGGCTCCAGTGAACTTCACTGGCTGCAACACTTCCCATGTGCTGTCATCCCTGACTGCTGAGTTATGAGTACACCTATGATGCTGCACTGGGAGGGGACATCTGGAAGATGGCACTTGGTTTCTCCTGGATTTGCCCCATGTGCCTCCCTTTTCCTTTTGATGATTTTAATACATGTCTTTCTACTGTAATAAATAAAAACCAGGAGTATTAACAGCTTTTCTGGGTCCTATGAGTCCTTCTAGTATATCATCAAGCCTAAGGAAGGTCTTGAGGACCCCCACCTCACTTGTTAAATCCAAACTTAGGGACCATCGTAGTGATGCTTTCTAAGGCCCACTTGACTTCACATTCCAAGATGTCAGGCTCTAGGTCAGTGATCACGTTATCGTGATTATCTTGGTCGTTAAGATCTTTCTTGTACTGTTCTTCTGTGTATTCTTGCCACCTCTTCTTAATATCTTCTGCTTCTGTGAGGTCCATACCATTTCTGTCCTTTATTGAGCCCATCTTTGCATGAAATGTTCCCTTGGAATCTCTAATTTTCTTGAAGAGATCTCTTGTTTTTCCTATTTTATTGTTTTCCTCTATTTCTTTGCATTGATCTCTGAGAAGGGCTTTCTTATCTCTCCTTGCTATTCTTTGGAACTCTGCATTCAGATGCTTATATCTTTCCTTTCCACCTTTGCTTTTCGCTTCTCTTCTTTTCACAACTATTTATAAGGCCTCCTCAGACAGCCATTTTGCTTTTTTGCATTTCTTTTCCATGGGGAAGGTCTTGGTCCCTGTCTCCTGTACAATGTCATGAACCTCCGTCCAGAGTTCATCAGGCACTCTATCTATCAGATCTAGTCCCTTAAATCTATTTCTCACTTCCACTGTATAATCATAAGGGATTTGATTTAGGTCATATCTGAATGGTCTAGTGGTTTTCCCTACTTTCTTCAATTTAAGTCTGAATTTGGCAATAAGGAGTTCACGATCTGAGCCACAGTCAGCTCCTGGTCTTGTTTTTGCTAACTGCATAGAGCTTCTCCATCTTTGGCTGCATAGAATATAATCAATCTGATTTCGGTGTTGACCATCTGGTGACGTCCATGTGTAGAGTCTTCTCTTGTGTTGTTGGAAGAGGGTGTTTGCTATGACCAGTGCGTTCTCTTGGCAAAACTCTATTAGCCTTTGCCCTGCTTCATTCCGTGCTCCAAGGCCAAATTTGCCTGTTACTCCAGGTGTTTCTTGACTTCCTACTTTTGCATTCCAGTCCCCTATAATGAAAAGGACATCTTTTTTGGGTGTTAGTTCTAAAAGGTCTTGTAGGTCTTCATAGAACCGTTCAACGTTGGCTTCTTCAGAGTTACTGGTTGGGGCATAGGCCTGGATTACTGTAATATTGAATGGTTTGCCTTGGAAACGAACAGAAATCATTCTGTCGTTTTTAAGACTGCATCCAAGTACTGCGTTTCAGACTCTTTTGTTGACCATGATGGCTACTTCATTTCTTCTAAGGGATTCCTGCCTACAGTAGTAAATATAATGGTCATCTGAGTTAAATTCACCCATTCCAGTCCATTTTAGTTCACTGATTCCTAGAATGTCTATGTTCACTCTTGTTATCTCCTGTTTGACCACTTCCAATTTGCCTTGATTCATGGACCTAACATTCCAGGTTCCTATGCAATATTGCTCTTTACAGCATCGGACCTTGCTTCTATCACCAGTCACATCCACAACTGGGTATTGGTTTTGCTTTGGCTCCATCCCTTCATTCCTTCTAGAGTTATTTCTCCACTGATCTCCAGTAGCATACTGGGCACCTACCAACCTGGGGAATTCCTCATTCAGTATCCTATCATTTTGCCTTTTGAACAAAGCTAGTGGAGGTGATGGAATTCCAGTTGAGCTATTTCAAATTTTGAAAGATGATGCTGTGAAAGTGCTGCACTCAATATGCCAGCAAATTTGGAAAACTCATCATTGGCCACAGGACTGGAAAAGGTCAGTTTTCATTCCAATCCCAAAGAAAGGCAATGCCAAAGAATGCTCAAACTACCACACAATTGCACTCATCACACATGCTAGTAAAGTCATGCTCAAAATTCCCCAAGACTGGCTTCAGCAATATGTCAACCGTGAACTCCCAGATGTTCAAGCAGGTTTTAGAAAAGGCAGAGGCACCAGAGATCAAATTCCAACATCCGCTGGATCATGGAGAAAGCAAGAGTTCCAGAAAAACATCTATTTCTGCTTCATTGACTATGCCAAAGCCTTTGACTGTGTGGATCACATGAAAGAGATGGGAATATCAGACCACCTGACCTGCCTCTTGAGAAACCTGTATGCAGGTCAGGAAGCAACAGTTAGAACTGGACATGGAACAACAGACTGGTTCCAAATAGGAAAAGGAGTACGTCAAGGCTGTATATTGTCACCCTGCTTATTTAACTTCTATGCAGAGTACATCATGAGGAACACTGGGCTGGAAGAAGCACAAGCTGGAATCAAGATTGCTGGGAGAAATATCAATAACCTCAGATATGCAGATGACACTACCCTTATGGCAGAAAGTGAAGAGGAACTCAAAAGCCTCTTGAGGAAAGTGAAAGAGGAGAGTGAAAAGGTTGGCTTGAAGCTCAGCATTCAGAAAACGAAGATCATGGCATCTGGTCCCATCACTTCATGGGAAATAGATGGGGAAACAGTGTCAGACTTTATTTTTTTGGGCTCCAAAATCACTGCGGATGCTGATTGGAGCCATGAAATGAAAAGACGCTTACTCCTTGGAAGGAAAGTTATGACCAACCTAGACAGCGTATTAAAAAGCAGAGACATTACTTTGCCAACAAAGGTCCGTCTAGTCAAGGCTATGGTTTTTCCCATGGTCATGTATGGATGTGAGAGTTGGACTGTGAAGAAAGCTGATCACCAAAGAATTGATGCTTTTGAACTGTGGTGCTGGAGAAGACTCTTGAGAGTCCCTTGGACTGCAAGGAGATCCAACCAGTCCATTCTAAAGGAGATCAGTCCTGGGTGTTCCTTGGAAGGACTGATGCTAAAGCTGAAATTCCAAATCTTTGGCCACCTCATGCGACGAGTTGACTCACTGGAAAAGACTCTGATGCTGGGAAAGGTTGGGGGTGGGAGGAGACAGGGACGACCGAGAATGAGATGGCTGGATGGCATCACCGACTCTGTGGACATGAATTTGAGTGAACTCCGGGAGTTGGTGATGGACAGGGAGGCCTGGCATGCTGTGATTCATGGGGTCGCGGAGAGTCAGACATGACTTAGCGACTGGACTGAACTGAACTGACCTGACTGAGGCACCATCAGCACCACCCTAGCAGCTGCTTCCTGGTTGCTGGCTTAATTAAGCATGCTTTAAATTATCCTTAAAGACCAGCAAAGCTTTAACTTAATCATTATAGAAATTCTTTTCTTTCTCCATAGATAGTTCAGTTCTTTGAATTAAATCCTCCCAAGCAGGAAGATAATTCAATAAAAGTATAAGAAAGATCTAACAGTTAAAGACTGTTGAAAGAGACAGTCATTTATTCATGGTGAGGTTTGGTGGTGATTTATTTCAGGACTGGTCCTTGGCCAGTTCCTGGGAGTAATTTCTTAAGGAAGGATCTGAACCAGGAATCCACGGACTGGCTTCAGGATACACGAATCCCATGAAACTGTAGGCCAAATGTTGTATGTATTTACATTTTCAAAGAGAAGGTTTATAGCTTTCAACAGAACTACCAAGTGGTCTATCACCCACAAAAATTTAAAACCACCATCACAGAAGACTGTCATTATTCTTCTGAATCCTGTTTACTCATAATTAGTCATTCAATCAATGTTTTCTAAGCATCAGCTTTATCAGTTACTCTACCAGAAGTTTAGTATTCAAAGATTAATAATTCATGGTCATAGCCCCTGAAGAGCTCCAATAATCAGTGAGTGAGAACATTACAATACAGTGTGGTAATTGCTATATATAAAAACACTGTCATGAATAGTCTCCCAGTTCTAATATCTTCATGGCTCCCTTAGAAGTATATGAAATAAAAGCGAAACAGTGGGTCTAACTTCTACTGGGGTTCCAACTTACTGTTCCAACTTACTGTCCAAATTACATTACAAATGCTATCCAGAGTCACACAGTTCTCATCATTATGATGTTCATATTTCATGAACATGAAACATGGTTCAATGAAATATGAACTTCATTCAAGGTCATATTTCATGACCTTGATCTTTACAGATCCTATCTCTCTGCCTAGTTTAAACTCACCCTCTCATATTTTACAACCCTATTCAAACAAGATCTTTTCCATGATGTGCTCTAAACCTCTCAGTTCAGTTCAGTTCAGTCGCTCAGTTGTAAACCTCTCCTCTACCCATAAAACAAATGGGTGACTCCTTTCAATTTTTTATCATAGCTCTCTTTACATACGTTTCAGTTCAGTTCAGTCGCTCAGTCGTGTCCAACTCTTTGCGACCCCATGAATCACAGCACGCCAGGCCTCTCTATCCATCACCAACTCCCGGAGTTCACTCAAATTCATGTCCACAGAGTCGGTGATGCCATCCAGCCATCTCATTCTCTGTCGTCCCCGTCTCCTCCCACCCCTAATCCTTCCTAGCATCAGTCTTTTCCAGTGAGACTCGTCGCATGAGGTGGCCAAAGTATTGGAGTTTCAGCTTTAGCATCAGTCCTTCCAACGAACACCCAGGATTGATCTCCTTTAGAATGGACTGGTTGGATCTCCTTGCAGTCCAAGGGACTCTCAAGAGTCTTCTCCAGCACCACAGTTCAAAAGCATCAATTCTTTGGTGATCAGCTTTCTTCACAGTCCAACTCTCACATCCATACATGACCATGGGAAAAACCATAGCCTTGACTAGACGGACCTTTGTTGGCAAAGTAATGTCTCTGCTTTTTAATACGCTATCTAGGTTGGTCATAACTTTCCTTCCAAGGAGTAAGCGTCTTTTCATTTCATGGCTCCAATCAGCATCCGCAGTGATTTTGGAGCCCAAAAAAATAAAGTCTGACACTGTTTCCCCATCTATTTCCCATGAAGTGATGGGACCAGATGCCATGATCTTCGTTTTCTGAATGCTGAGCTTCAAGCCAACCTTTTCACTCTCCTCTTTCACTTTCCTCAAGAGGCTTTTGAGTTCCTCTTCACTTTCTGCCATAAGGGTAGTGTCATCTGCATATCTGAGGTTACTGATATTTCTCCCAGCAATCTTGATTCCAGCTTGTGCTTCTTTCAGCCCAGTGTTCCTCATGATGTACTCTGCATATAAGTTAAATAAGCAGGGTGACAATATACAACCTTGACGTACTCCTTTTCCTATTTGGAACCAGTCTGTTGTTCCATGTCCAGTTCTAACTGCTGCTTTCTGACCTGCATACAGGTTTCTCAAGAGGCAGGTCAGGTGGTCTGGTATTCCCATCTCTTTCAGAATTTTCCACAGTTTATTGTGGTCTACACAGTCAAAGGCTTTGGCATAGTCAATGAAGCAGAAATAGATGTTTTTCTGGAACTCTCTTGCTTTCTCCATGATCCAGCGGATGTTGGCAATTTGATCTCTGGTGCCTCTGCCTTTCCTAAAACCTGCTTGAACATCTGGGAGTTCACGGTTCACATACTGCTGAAGCCTGGCCTGGAGAATTTTGAGCATGACTTTACTAGCGTGTGAGATGAGTGCAATTGTGCGGTAGTTTGAGCATTCTTTGGCATTCCCTTTCTTTGGGACTGGAATGAAGACTGACCTTTTCCAGTCCTGTGGCCAATGATGAGTTTTCCAAATTTGCTGGCATATTGAGTGCAGCACTTTCACAGCATCATCATTCAGGATTTGAAATAGCTCAATTGGAATTCCATCACCTCCACTAGCTTTGTTCGTAGTGATGCTCTCTAAGGCCCACTTGACTTCACATTATTTATAGTTTGCTGTTAAAGTGTCTCTCATTAAATTAAGAACGGCCAGGTTTTTAAAATTTGTTTTGTTTTCCCATCTTTGAATTCCAAACTCATGATAGCAATCAGAAAAACATTTGCCAGGGACTTCCCTGATGGTCCAGTGGTTAAGACTCAGTGCTGCCATAGAGGGGGTACAGGTTCGATCCCTGGTCAAGGAACTAAGATTCCACATGCTATTCTACACAGTCAAAGAAATGTTTCCCAAACAGAAGGTCACAAATACATTGGGAGAAGGAGAGTCTAAAATAGCGTACAAAAATTTAAGTATATTTATTTAAAAAATACTCTAAGATGAGTAATGAATCATCAGTATGGAAAGGCAAAAAGACATGACACTGAAAGATGAATGCCCCAGGTCGCTAGCTATCCAGTACAATACTGGGGAAGAATGGAAAAATAGCTATAGAAAGAATGAAGAGGCTGAGCCAAAGCGGAAACGAAGCTCAGTTGTGGTTGTATCTGGTGGTGAAAGTAAAGTCTGATGCTCTAAGAACAATTCTGCACAGGAACCTGGAATGTTAGGTCCATGAATTAAGGTAAATTTGACGTGGTCAAACAGGAGATGGCAGGGTGAACATCAACATTTTAGGAATCAGTGAACTAAAATGGATGGGAATAGGCTAATTAAATTCAGATGACCATTATATCCACAACTGTGGGCAAGAATTCCTTTGGAGTAGCCCTCAGAGTCAACAAAGAAGAGTCCAAAATGCAGTACTTGGTTGCAATCTCAAAAATGACAGCATAATCTCAGTTTGTTTCCAAGGCAAATCATTCAGTATCATAGTAAACCAAGTCTATGCCCTAACTCCTAAGGCTGAAGAAGCTGAAGTTGAATGATTCTATGAAGACCGACAAGACCTAGAACAAACACCAAAAAAAAGATGTCCTTTTCATCTGGAATCAAAGTAGGAAGTCAAGAGATACCTGGAATATCAGGCAAGTTTGGCCTTGGAGTACAAAATGAAGCAGGGCAAAGGCTAACAGAGTTTTGCCAAGAGAACGCACTGGTCATAGGTAACACTCTCTTCCAACAACACAAGGGACGACTCTACACATGGACATCACCAGGTGGTCAACACCGAAATCAGATTGATTATATTCTTTGCAGCCAAAGATGGAGAAGCTCTACACAGTCAGCAAAAACAAGTCATGGAACTGACTGTGGCTCAGATAATCAGCTCCTTATTGCTAAATTCAGGCTCAAATTGAATAAAGTATAGAAAACCACTAGGCCATTCAGGTATGACCTAAACCAAATCCCTTATCATTATACAGTGGAGGTGATGAATGGATTCAAGGGACTAGATCTGGGAGAGAGAGTGCCTGAAGAACTATGGACAGAGGTTCGTAACATTTTACAGAAGGTGGTAACCAAAACCATCCCCAAGAAAAAGAAAATGCAAGAAGACAAAGTGGTTGTCTGAGGCCTTACAAATAGCTGTAAAAAGAAGAGAAACAAAAGGCAAAAGAGAAAGAGAAAGATACACTCAACTGAATGAAGAGTTCCAGAGAATAGCACAGAGAGATAAGAAAGCCTTCCTAAGTGATCAATGCAAAGAAATGGAGGAAAACAACAGAATGGGAAAGGCTAGAGATCTCTTTAAGAAAACTGGAGATACTAAGGGAACATTTCATGCAAAGATGGGCACAGTAAAGGACAAAAACAGCAAGGACCTAACAGAAGCAGAAGAGATTAAGAGGTGGCAAGAATACACAGAAGAACTATACAAAAAAGATCTTAATGACCCAGATAATGAAGATGGTGTGATCACTCATTCCAATCCCAAAGAAAGGCAATGCCAAAGAACGTTCAAATTACCATACAACTGCACTCATTTCACATGCCAGCAAGATTATGCTCAAAATCCTTCAGGCTAGGACTTCAGCAGTACGTGAACCGACAAGTTCCAGATGTACAAGCTGGATTTAGAACAGGCAGATGAACCAGGGATCAAATTGCCCACATACGCTGGATCACAGAAAAAGCAAGGGAATTCCCCCCCAAAAAATCTACTGTTTCATTGACTATGCCAAAGCCTTTGACTGTGTGGATAACAATAAAGTGTGGAATATTCTTCATGAGATGGGAATACCAGACCACATTACCTGCCTCCTGAGAAACCTGTATGCAGAACAAGCAGCAGCAGAACTGGACATATAACAAACAGACTGGTTCAAAATTGGGAAAAGAGTACGTCAAGGCTGTATACTGTCACCCTGCTTCTTTAACTTATATGCAAAGTACACCATGTGAAATGCCAGGCCGGATGAATCATAAGTTGGAATCAAGACTGCTGGGAGAACCATCAACAACCTCAAATATGCAGATGACACCACTTTAATGGCAGAAAGTGATGAGGAACTAAAGAGCCTCTTGATGAAGGTGAAAGAGGAGACTAAAAAGCTGGCTTAAAACTCAACATTCAAAAAATGAAGATCATGGTACCTGGTCCTATCACTTCATGGCAAGTAGATGGGAAAAATGTGCAAACAGTATCAGATTTCATTGTCTTGGGCTCCAAAATCAATGCGGATGGTGACTGCCGCCACAAAATTAAGACACTTTCTCCTTGGAAGAATAGCTATGACAAACCTAGACAGTGTATTAAAAAGCAGAGACATCGCTTTGCTGAAAGAGATCCAAATAGTCAAAGCTATGGTTTTCCCAGCAGTCATGTGTGGATGTGAGGGATGGACCACAAAGAAGACTGAGTGCCAGAGAACTGATGCTTTCAAACTCTGGTGCTGGAGAAGATACTTGAGAGTCTCTTGGACAGCAAGATCAAATCAGTCAATCCTAAAGGAAATCAACCCTGAATATTCACTGGAAGGGCTGGTGCTGAAACTGAAGTTCCAATACTTTGGCCACCTGATGCAAAGAGCTGACTGATTGGAAAAGACCCTGAAGCTGGGAAAGATTGAGGGCAGGAGGATAAGGGGATGACAGAGAATGAGATGGTTAGATGGCATCACTGACTCAATGGACATGAGTATGAGCAAACGCCAGGGGACAGTGAAATACAGGGAAGTCTGGAATGCTGCAATCTGGGGGATCACAAAGAGCTGGACATGACTTAGTGACTGAACAACAGCAACAAAGATGAATGATAACCATTCTAGATCATGAATAACCACTCCTGGTGGTTCTGCAGTAAAGAATCCTCCTGTAGGAGACATAGGAGATGCAGATTTGATTCCTGGGTTGGGAAGATCCCCTGGAGGAGGAAATGGCAACCCACTTCAGTATTCTTGCCAAGAAAATCCCATGGACAGAGGAGCCTGGTGGGCTACAGTCCTTAGAGTTGCAGAGAGTCCAGACACAAATGAGTGACTGAACACATACACATACGTATCTAAACAAGTACTGTCGGTCAGCTGGCTTTCACTGCTGCTGCTTCAGCTGGGTTAAGATCTCGTTCAGGTCAGATATCCTCATGAAACACTACAAGCAAGAGGTTTCTGCAACTGAAATGGTAATTGTAAATGAAAGAGTGAAAAGTACGGGGAACTTGAATCATCAGAGCAGATGATGATACAGGCATGGTATATTTACTGTATTTTTAAAGCCAATACCATATGCACACTACAAGTATAACATGGGTCCTATCTTTGTAGTACAATCCGCAAAAGTTCATTAGCAGTAACTGTGGTTTGGAATGACAAAGCCATAAAGAAATTAATACATAACCACCTTGCACAACATTACCTCTGAGAATCGGCACTTGCAAGCTTTTAGTATCACTGAACTTAAGATATATAGATACAGATTTAAAATGGAATCAGACCCAAGGCTATTTTTTCTACTGTGAAACCTAAATATCATCTGTCACACTGAATAATTGTATTAATTTGAATTTTTTTGGTTTTGTAGCTCTCTTTATATTTAATTTGCAGAATTGGTTTACAGTTGTCAATGAGCCAAGAACAAAGATTTTATATCTACTTTCATGTCTATACAACTTTCAACACTATGAAAAATACATTTGTATTTTTCTCTTAAAAGTATTGCAAATTTGAGACAGTCTGTGCTAAAAAGGGGCTTCTCTTATTAAGAGTTTTTCAATAAGAAGAAAATGTCTCTAGACAATGTTCAGTTGCTAAGTTGCCTCTGACTCTTTGCAACCCCAGTAAATTATCATCATGAACAGGAATAAGTATGTGTGGTTCTTCTCTATACTGGTATCCATAGGTAAGTAACCCCAACCTTTCAGTAGTACAACTTCTTGCTGACTTTTCTACTTGACAGCAAAGGGAAGAACTAAACTCCTTGCTGAGTGCCTTTCTGCTACCTTGGCCCTTTGCTTCTGTGCCCCAATCTCTATTAGTAGCCACAGCTTCCTC
The DNA here is from genome assembly GCF_049115385.1 of Moschus berezovskii. Taxonomy (NCBI): domain Eukaryota; kingdom Metazoa; phylum Chordata; class Mammalia; order Artiodactyla; family Moschidae; genus Moschus; species Moschus berezovskii. The sequence continues at coordinate 71,471,132 of NC_142466.1, read as the reverse complement.
AATTATAAGATGCACATTTTCCCACACTTTTAACATTGTGGAAACTACACACCATGTCACAATCAAGGTCAGAAAAAACCCACACAACTCCAGGCTCTAGAAAGAAAGGTAAGACATGATAGAGCTGTTACAACCTATGCCTATGAAAACTTGGCTATGCATGGAAGCTCAGTTAATCATCACTTTAACTATCTGAACTGGTAGCTCTCCTGCAACTAAAATTTAACTTAAGCTTAATCCCTATTAAGATGTCTTCACAGAGATTTCTCTGTGATTCAGCACTGCAATGAAGTTACTGTGTTCACAGAAAACTGTCAGTCCCGTGCCAAGAATACAATTACTAGTAGTAAGATTTTTCAAATAATGCAGACTAAATCATAGAATTATTGAGTTTGAAGATGTTGGTGTGATGTGAAGGACTGTTGGAAACCAAACATCTAGCTCTCAAGGGAAGTGGCAAGAGTAAAAAGAGCAGAACACATGGGGTTATCATTTTGATTATATTCCAGTATCGGATAAATTCCAAGTTGAGATTCTGGTTCTTAGTTCCTTCTATAAAGGAAATTTCCATGATTGCTTCATTTCATTGTATCCATTGTATCCAGAGGTCACACATCAAGGCATTACTCAATTCAGTTCAGTCGCTCAGTCATGTCCGACTCTTTGCGAACCCATGAATCACAGCACGCCAGGCCTCCCTGTCCATCACCAATTCCCGGGGTTCAACCAAACTCATGTCCATCGAGTCAGTGATGCCATCCAGCCATCTCATTCTCTGTCGTCCCCTTCTCCTCCTGCCTGCAATCCCTCCCAGCATCAGTCTTTTCCAGTGAGTCAACTCGTCGCATGAAGTGGCCAAAGTATTGGAGTTTCAGCTTTAGCATCAGTCCTTCCAATGAACACCCAGGATTGAGCTCCTTTAGAATGGACTGGTTGGATCTCCTTGCAGTCCAAGGGATTCTCAAGAGTCTTCTCCAACACCACAGTTCAAAAGCATCAATTCTTCAGCGCTCAGCTTTCTTCACAGTTCAACTCTCACATCCATACATGACCACTGGAAAAACCATAGCCTTGACTAGACAGACCTTTGTTGGCAAAGTAATGTCTCTGCTTTTTAATATGCTATCTAGGTTAGTCATAACTTTCCTTCCTACCTAATACCAGGGCTATCAACGGTTGATTCACAAGCCCTTATATCTGGCAATGAAGAGACTATGAATAGTATATGAAACAGGGCCTACTGATGAATTAAAATTAAAATTCCTATGAGCCCTACTATGGGCTTCCCTGGTGGCGCTAGTGGTAAAGAACCCACCTGCACATTAGTGCAGAAGACATAAGAGATGCAGATTAGATCCCTAGGTCAGGAACATCCCTGGAGGAGGGTTTGGGGACCCACTCCATTATTCTTGTCTGGAGAATCCCATGGACAGAGGAGCCTAGGGGGCTACAGTCCATTGGGTCACAAAGAGTTGGATATGACTGAAGCAACTTAACCCATAAGCCCTACTGATGAAATAAAAATTGGTACCAGGAACTTTGTCTTCCCAGCCCTTACACTTCTTTTTAGGCATATCCTTCAATACTCTGTCCCTTAACCTCACACCAGATTCAGTTCAGTTCAGTCGCTCAGTTGTGTCCGACTCTCCATGACCCCATGAATCACAGCACGCCAGGCCTCCCTGTCCATCACCAACTCCCGGAGTTCACTCAAACTCATGTCCATTGAGCTGGTGATGCCATCCAGCCATCTCATTCTCTGTCGTCCCTGTCTCCTCCCGCTCCCAATCACTCCCAGCATCAGAGTCTTTTCCAGTGAGTCAACTCGTCGCATGAGGTGGCCAAAGTATTGGAGTTTCAGCTTCAGCATCAGTCCTTCCAATGAACACCCAGGATTAGGCATCATCAAAAAAATCTACAAACAGTAAATGCTGGCGAGAATGTGGAGAAAACAGAACTCTCTTGTATAGTTGGGTGGGACTGTAAATTGATACAGCCACTATGGAGAACAGTATGGAGATTCCTTAAAAAACTGGGAATAAAACTACCATGTGTGAAAGTGTTAGTTGCTCAGTCATGTCTGACTCTTTGCATCCCCATGAACTATAGCCTGTCAGGCTCCTCTGTCCACAGAATTCTCCAGGCAAGAATACTGGAGTGAGTAGCCATTCCCTTCTCAGGGGATCTTCCTGACCCAGGGATTAAACTAACCCAACAATCCCACTATAAGCATACCCCCTGAGAAAACTATAATTGAAAAGACACACATGTACCCCAATGTTTACAGCAGCACTATTTACAAGAGCCAGGACACGAAAGCAACCTAGATGTCCATCAACAGATGAATGGATAAAGATGTGGTACATATATGCAATGGAATATTACTCAGCCGTAAGAAAGAACAAATTTGAGTCAGTTCTAATAAGGTGGATGAACCTAGAGCCTGTTATACAGAGTGAAGTAAGTCAGAAAGAGAAAAATAAATATCACATTAAATGCATATATATGGAATCTAGAAAAATGGTATTGATGAACCTATTTGCAGGCAAGGAATGGAGACGCAGAAATAGAGAATGGACTTGTGGACACAGCAGGGGAAGGAGAGAGTGGGACAAATGGAAAAATATATATACAACAACAATCAACATATACACACTATCATGTATAAAGCAGATAGCTGGTGTGAAGTTGCTGTATAACACAGGGAGCCCAGCCTGGTGCTCGGTGATGACCTAGAGGGGTGGGATGGAGGCTCAAGAGGGAAATATATATATAATTATGGCTGATTTGTGTTTTGTTGTATGGCAGAAACCAACACAACCTTATAAAGCAACTTTCATCCAGTTAAAAAATAAAACATAAGGAAAAATATTGTCTTCTTTTTCAACACTTGTTACCCTTTCATCTCTCATCCTCGCCCATAAAGAACTAGGCTGAAACATCTTGTTGAAATTCACCAGTGATGCCCCTTTGGCTGAATTTGCTCTTTTCCAATTATTTTAGGACAGGAGGCACACCGACAACGCTGTCGGTCTGAGTCGCGGACACTGCACTGCCAGCACACTCAGTGCCGCGCTGCAGCCCACATCCGTCCACACTCCTCTCCCTGCACTTGTGCTCGAGACCCCACACTGCCTGCCAGGGCATCTTCCGCTTGGCCTACCAGTCAGTGCAAAGTCAACACATTCAAAACCAAACACGGCATTATTACTCCAACAATAATATCTGTGATAACAAGGCCCCTGGAAGGATTCAGAGGTTTCTTCCTTGCTAAGACATAAGACAGATCAGCTGCTAAAACGGAAAAAGGGGATGAAGACTTCTGACCAGACCCTGGATTCCAATCTTTTCACCACTCTGGTTTTTCTAATAATGACCATTCTTTCCATTAGCCCATTATATCACGATTCCTTTTTACAGCAAATACTATTACCAAATGTAACAAATACTCACCAACAGGCAGGTAAAGGAACAAACACACAATGCCCTTTATTCCGTCTGCTTAGCTAGACTAAAAGCAGATGACCACACCATTGCTGGCAAAGGAGAAGGCAAAAGTTCAAAGTTAAATCCTTTCCAGTACTAATGTCAAGCCCTGTTACCATCTAGTCTACTGGTCCACTTGAGCTTCCCAGAGTAACCCACCTTCCTTTCTCTCCACTCCCATCTCAAGGAGGCCTGACTTCTCCTTTTCTCCCTCTTTCAAGTCTAGGGAACCACACAGGTTCTCTTCCTTTTAAAATATGCGGCATATCTCTATAAAACAAGGCTAAAATCCTGTCTACAACCCCCTCGAGCCTACTGCTAAGGGCTTTGTTCCTCAAAAAACTCTGTAGTTCTTAACTCCATGCATTTTGGTTGCCCTACAGCTGTAATGTCAACATGAGTGTTAAAAATAACAGTTAAAATAACTCTCATACGTTGTGAGAGTAAGTTCTCCTTCAATATGGATAACATTTCACTCCCAAATGTTGGGTTTCAAAACAAAAATCTGATTTATCCAAACATTTCTTCAGATAAATACCATTTACTTCTGCCACCTTTAAAGCATTTAAGCATCATCATTTATAATTCAACACATGAATGCAGGCACTTTGAAATTATCAATCACTTGGTTTTTCACAATACTTCCATTTTCTAGTCTCCAAAGCTCCATGGAATTAGCTGACATAACATTAACTAGTATCAGAGGAAAAGCACGCTAAAAAAACGTTGCCTGAATGGCAAGATGAGATTTAATAGGGGCAATTACTACAAAGGCCTTCATTTAGGTTCAAAATAAACTGCACAAGTACAGGATAATTGCCTAGCAGATTTGGGGAATCTGTTTAAGAACAGATTTAAAGAGAGGCAACAGCACTTACTGTTAACTGTAGCCATGGTGATGGGGGAGACAGAGGGAGATTTTGGGCACAAAATCCCACAAATGTCCAATATAACAAGTAATCATAAGTGTTATTTGAATATCAATCTGCCATGTAAATGAGTCAGAGAATCAAAGAATTAATTCAACTGAGTTTGTGAAGACAACGTCATTTTATAGATGTAGCAACTGAGTCAATTTCTCTTCAGTTCAGTCGCTCAGTCGTGTCCGACTCTCTGCAACCCCATGAATCACAGCACGCCAGGCCTCCTGTCCATCACCAACTCCCGCAGTTCACTCAAACTCATGTCCACAGAGTCGGTGATGCCATCCAGCCATCTCATTCTCTGTCGTCCCCTTCTTCTCCCGCCCCCAACTTTTCCCAGCATCAGAGTCTTTTCCAGTGAGTCAACTCATCGCATGAGGTGGCCAAAGTATTGGAGCTTCAGCTTTAGCATCAGTCCTTCCAGTGAACACCCAGGATCGATCTCCCTTAGAATGGACTGGTTGGATCTCCTTGTGGTACAAGGAACTCTCAAGAGTCTTACTCCAATACTAAATCAACTCATGAGATCAGGATGTGGTAAATTTTGTTTCAGAAAGAGTCACTTTATAACTGCAGCTCCTCCCTACAATGGACTTGGCTGCTCAAAAGGTTATGACTTCCTGTCATTAGAGATATTTAAGCAGAGGCTTAATGACAAAGTCAGATTTTTTTGAAGTACGGATCCTCTGTACTAAATGAAGTTAGTCTAAAACTCTACCATCCTTTAAATAGTAAGATTCTATTACCTTACAAGTTATATCAAACATTAAATATCCATGTTTTCATTTCTTGACCTAGTTCAACTTAACATCTTCAGGGTACCAAGATCCTGGTACACAGGAGAGATCTAGTATGTGTTTCTTAAATAAACCTCCAAGGAGTATCTCTTTAGTACATGGATGGTTGCTACTAGCAGTGTATGCTTGATTGCTCAGTGGTGACCAACTCTTTTGTGGCCCCATGGACTGCAGCCCGCCAGGCTCCTCTGTCTGTGGGATTTTCCAGGCAAGAATACTGGAGTGGGTTGCCATTTCCTCCTCCAGGGGATCTTCTGGAGCCAAAGGGTCCTCAATAAAATGGCCACACAAGCAAATTTCCTTTTACCACTTTCTACCTTTCTACCGTCATTTTTTTTAAGTCTTTTTCCCATTTTTCAGTGCTCTCCTTTCAACTGTCCAAAATTCCCATGTAGATATCTCTTAGGTCCATTTGATGTAAATACCCATTGCCCAGAATAACTTCTTTCACCATATAAATGGAGGACTAGCTGGCTCTGTCAAAATTATAGATGAAGATACCCTCTGATTCCCAAGGAATGTAGCCTAAAGATAGCTCATACATGTGTAAAGTGGCTTACATATACTCACCTAGTTGGTAATGTCCTCACGAGTTCTACAAGACTGTAATCTTTCCTACGCATCTATCAATAGAACTGGTAAAATCACTATAAGATGGAAGATCATGCAGCCACGCAAAGACTGACCCCAATGAGTATCAAGTAAAAATCCACACAGTGCGTAACACTGAATTTGATACAGTAACATCTGTGCTAAAAAGGGAGAGAGGAAAATCCATACACACACTGGCGTGTAAATGCCACAGAGCATCTCCTTTCTTGTTGTTGCTCAGTCCCTACGTTTTATCTGACTCTTTGCAGCCCATGGGCTGCAGCTCACCAGGCTTCCCAGCCCTTCAGTATCTCCCAGAGTTTGCTCAAACTCATGTTCATCGAGTCAGTGATGCCATCTAACCACTTCATCCTCCGTCATGCACTTCTTCTCCCTGGAAGGCTATAAAAGAAACAGGTAACGCTGACTTCCAAAGAAGGGAACTGGGTACCCAGAAGACTGGAGCAGGAGGAGACTTCTCACTATAAACCTATTTTTACTTTTTGAATTTTGAAAAATGAGTGTATTGTATCTATTCAAAGTTACAAAAAATATGTTTAATATGCCCCTCTGTACTCCATCCCCTTTCCCTATTTTGTCTTCAAAACTCCAACTCAGGATATTTAACCCTGAGGAATACAGTCACTTCATGTCAATTTCAAGACTGTTTTTTCTTGAAAAAAATTTGCAAAGATATAGCAAGAGCCTTTAAAAGGCTGCATCTTTTAATTCATTAATTCTACTTCCTAGAATTTAGTCTAAGGAAACAGATGATAGCAAAAATATAAGCACATCGATGTTTGTTATAGCATTTGTTGAAAACAATATATGAGTGACAGCAGGGTTAGCGGAATACTATATAACCTTTAAGGCTGATAAATTATAGAAGTATGTTTAAGGACAGGGAAATAATCATCCTACTGAAGCTATATACCATGTGATTATAATTTCATTCCTATCAAGCGATCTTATTTTTGTTTCACTTCAATGAGCCGAGGGGGGTATGTTAATATACAGAGCAGATGTGTGCACTCTGCCTCACTCGAGCCCTTGGGAAAAAAGTGGACAAACTTGTATTTATGATGGTGAGTGATAAATAAATGAATTTATGTCCCCCAATCTAAACACACTTTTATAGTTTCTTACTGGATTTTATGTTGACTAGTGGGTATTACAAGAATACAGTAGTTAATTTCATGGAATTCAGAGACAAAAAAGCCCCAAGTTCGAATCCCATCTCTGCCAGTTAGCCTCTAAGTTGCTTAACTTTTGGAGCCTGTTTCCTAAATTCATGACAACAGCAGTCTCAGAAAGTTTGAGGGCTAAATGAGATAACAGAATATTTAGTATAGTGCCTACCACATAATAAAATGCTCAAAAAAATCACTTATACACTCATCTTTTAACACTACAGTGTGTCAGTTCCTGTTCTAGATGCTGGACAGAGAATCAGAACAAAGCTTTATATCGCTCTAGGAGGCAGCACTGACACAATATAAACATGCGCACACACAACACAGCATTCACGGTAGCTGTTTCTCACTCCATTCACAAATACCCATTCCGTTTTTCATCAATGTGACTGCCTGAGCAAAGTTATTTAGTCCAAGAACGTCACTCCCATAGCATGTGAGAAGTACCTACATGGAACCATGTTTGCAGTTCCAAGCCAAGTTAACAAGTATGTATGTATACTCATTTACATATAATACCCCTAATGATAAAAGAATCACAACTCATTACTCGTAAAACGTTCATACTGCGAAGGCAATTGATGATTACCTGATACTAACCCTCTGGTGGCTCAGATGGTAAAGAATCTGCCTGCAATACAGGAGACCCAGGTTCGATCCCTGGGTTGGGAACATCCCTAGAGAAGGGAATGGCTACCCACTCCAATATTCTTGCCTGGAGAATTCCATGGACAAAGGAACCTGGTGGGCTACAATCCATGGGGTTGCAAAGAATTAAACATGACTGAGTGACTGACACTTAACAGACTGACAATAACTATTTTACAGATGAGGAAACAGGGGTGCCCTAAGAGTTACAGGGATATAATCTGGCGTGCTGTGGTTCATAGGGTCGCAAAGAGTCGGACACAACTGAGCGACTGAACTGAACTGAATCTAGATTTATTCTAAAAACCACAAAAAGAGAAAAAAAGGGTTATCAGATAATCTAAGGTGGTCCTCCCCCAAGTAGGACAAGACAAAGGGTTCAACCCCTTCTGCTTGGAAAGCAAGAGTAACTGTAGGAGACATTGTGAGCTGGTTGTGCAGATACCAAGACATCATGATGAATGTCACTGAATAGAAGTGACAAGTCATTCTGGGCTAGGGGAATGGAGTATGCAACAACTGTGGTAAGAGAAGGGAGTGGTAACCATCCACCAGCTGCCTTTGAAGTAAGGGCAGAGGAGAGTTACACCTGGGCCAGAAAAATAGCAAAAGACCTACTGGAGCCATAGTTGAATATATGAGGCGAAGGTCTGTGCAGTTGGTAATTCAGAAGCACACAGTAAGGCCTGAACACACTTTACCAGAACAGAACACAGTGTGACATCTGTGGAGGAAGAAACAATGTGCCTCTAGGAGGACAGAGATGATTAGGATGAGACTCCTGCTCTCAAGGAGTTCACAGGATAATGTGAAGAACACACACACAGCTGACAAAGGGTGATACAGACAAAGTGCTGAGGGAGCACAGAATAGGGAGACATCTCAAAGACGACATCTGAACTGAGGCTTATGCAAGGCTAAAGAAGTAAAGGAGGTCATATATAAAGATACTGTACATAAACTCAGGAATAAGAGAGTTATAGGCAGTTTGGGAAAATGTAAATAGATCACATAAACAAAAAAATGAATAAAACTCAATACCTACTCAAAACAAAAAAGTCACTATACAAAATGTTATCACCTTTTCTTAAACCAGCAACAAACAGAAAACAAAAATTCTAAAATAAATCATTCACAAAGCATCCAAAGAAATCAAGTGTCCAGGAATAAATCTAACAAACAACATGTAAGACTTCAAAACATATGCATAGTCAGTAAACACATGAAAGTAAACACAGTGAAAGCTTCAAAACATACGCATAGTCAGTAAACACATGAAAACATGCTCAACATCACTCATTATTAGAGAAATGCAAATCAAAACTATACTGAGGTATCCCCTCAGGTCAGAATGGCCATCACCAAAAAAAATCTACAACCAATAAATGCTGAAGAGGATGTGGGAAAAAGGGAAATGTCTTGCACTGCTGGTAGGAATGTAAATTGATACAGCCACTATGGAGAACAGTACAGAGATTCCTTAAGAAACTAGGAATAAAACTATCATATAATCCAGCAACCCCACTACTGAGCATATACTCTGAGAAAACCATAATTAAAAAGACATGTACCTCAATGTTCACAGCAGCACAATTTACAATAGCCAGGATATGGAAGCAACCTAGATGTCCATCTACAAATGAATGTATAAGGAAGCTATGGTACATATGCAGTGGAATATTACTCAGCCATAAAAAGGAACAAATTTGAATCAGTTGAAGTGAGGTAGATTAACCTAGAGCCTATTATACAGAGTGGAGTCGGAAAAAAAAACTGTTGTATATTAATGCATATATATAGAGAAAGTCTACAAAAAAATGGTAATGATGGACCTATTTTCAGGGTTGGAGCAGAAATATAGTCATAGGGAATGGACTTGTGGACACAGCAGGTGAAGGAAAGCAGGACGAACTGAGTGAGTAGCACTGACAGGTATACACTACCTTGTGTAAAACAGAGACCTAGTGAGAAGCTTCTGTACGGGCACAGGGAGCTCAGCTCAGTATTCTGAAAACCTAGATGGGTGGGATGGGGGGGGAAGGGAGGCTCCGGAGGGAGGGGATATACGTATACTAACAGCTGATTCACACTGTTGTACAGAAGAAACCAACACAACATTGTAAACCAATTATCCTCCAATTAAATTTTTAAGATTACTTGATAGAAATTATGAAAAATATAAAACAAAAATTTATTTATAAATGGAGGAACATGTCAATTCCTATCACTGGACAGTTCAACACTGTAAAATGTTAATGTTCATCAAAGTGATCTGTACATTTGACAAAATCAAATCAAAATGCTACAGTTTGGTGTGTGTGTGTATGAACCGATAAGTTGATTCTAAAATTTATATGGAAAAACATCCCAAGAATGGCCAAAGCAGTCTGAAAAACAATGCTTTTGGAAGACCTACACTACTAGATATCAAGACCACAGTATAATACTAAGACAATACGGTATTGGCACAATGGCAAACAGAACGATGCAATAGAACAGAGATTCCAGAAACAAACTCTCACATATAACTCTCACGTACAACTACTTGATTTATAGTGAAGGTGACGACATAATGCACTAGGAAAAGGAAGGCATGACCAACAAATAGTGCTGGGTCAACTAGAGAAACATCTTTTTTCGATGAAAAAAAAAAATCTCATACCAAAATCATCTCCCAACAGACTGTGCATCTCAATGTGAAAGGTAAAATAAGAAGCCCTTTAGATGAAAACGCACAGAAAAACATTTTCAAGACATTGAATCCAGAAATATAATCAAATAGGATTCAAAAAGCACTCACATTAAAGAAAAAAAAACTGAAAGGTGGACTACATTAAAACACATTACAATTCAACAAAAAGATACCATACTCCCCTGCCATGTTTCTATACTGCCTTTTATTCTTGTGAAGAGTTGCTGCTGCTGCGTCGCTTCAGTCGTGTCCGACTCTGTGCGACCCCATAGACGGCAGCCGACCAGGCTCCGCCGTCCCTGGGATTCTCCAGGCAAGAACACTGGAGTGGGTTGCCATTTCCTTCCCCAATGTGTGAAAGTGAAAAGTGAAAGTGAAGTCGCTCAGTCGTGTCCGACTAGTAGCGACCCCATGGACTGCAGCCTACCAGGCTCCTCTGTCCATGCGATTTTCTAGACAAGAGTACTGGAGTGGCTTGCCATTGCCTTTAAGTTGCTCAATTGTGTCAGACTCTTTGCAACCTTATGGACTGTGGGCTACACCAGGCTCCTCAGTCCATGGAATTCTCCAGGCAAGAATATTGGAGTGTGTTGCCATTCCCTTCTCCAGGGGATCTTCCCAATATCCAGGGATTGAACCTGGGTCTCCTGCATTGCAGGCAGATTCGTTACCACCTGAATCACCAGGTAAGCCATCAGAGAAACCCAAATAAAAAATTTTGTTTTTTTATATTTCCCAAATATGTCTATTTTAATAATGTGTTTATAAACAACTAATTTGGAATTTTATGTATCAAATCTATTTTTCTTAATTTTTTTTCTAAATCCTTATTTTGTTTGTATTTACTTAGTCTCCATATTGATTTTCAATCTTTTCACTTTCAAATTTTCCTTTGGGGATTCCTTCAGTGACACTCCCACTAGGTTTGATAAACTTGTTCATTTCTAAATGGTTTGTAATTTACAACTGCAACAACAGATACATGATTTTGGGGTTTATTTGGTTGTTAATTTTTAATTTGAGTTTTCTTTGTAGACTTCCAAATTATCAAATCATCAATTTCCTGGAAAACTGCAGAATTATTTTACAAGATTATTATTAATGATTATGAAATTGGAATAATTATTGTTATTATTATTATGTTATTCAAATACTGTTTTCTTAATCTACAAACTGAATTTATCAATGTCTTTTTGTATTTTTAACAGTTCTGCTCTTATGTATTTGGACAATATTTTATTAGCTCATAAAGATTCATGACATTTGAAAGATGGTACCTCTTTATCAAAATAAAATCTTTTTCATTCCCTTTAATGCTTTTGTTCAGTTCAGTCGATCAGTCATGTCTGACTCTTTGTGACCCCATAGACTGCAGCACACCAGACTTCCCTATCCATCACCAACCCCCAGAGCTTGCTCAAACTCCTGTCCAGCAAGTTGTTGACGCCATCCAACCATCTCATCCTGTCATCCCCTTCTGCCACTGCCTTCAATTTTTTTCAGCATCAGGGTCTTCTCCAATGAGTCAGTTCTTTGCATCAGGTGGCCAAAGTATTGGAGTTTCAGCTTCAACATCAGTCCTTCCAAAGAATATTCAGGACTGATTTCCTTTAGGATGGACTGGCTGGATCTCCTTGCAGTCCAAGGGACTCTCAGGAATCTTCTCCAACACCACAGTTCAAAAGTATCAATTCTTCGGCAATTAGCTTTCTTTATAGTCCAACTCTCACATCCATACATGACTACTGGAAAAACCATAGCTTTGACTAGATGGACCTTTGTCAGCAAAGTAATGTCTCTCCTTTTTAATATGCTGTCTAGGTTGGTCGCAGCTTTTCTTCCAAGGAGCAAGCATCTGTTAATTTCATGGCTGCAGTCACCATCTGCAGTGATTCTGGAGCCCAAAAAAATAAAGTATCTCACTGTTTCCATTGTTTCCCCACCTATCTGCCATGAAGTGATGGGACCGGATGCCATGATCTTAATTTTCTGAATGTTGAGTTTTAAGCCAACTTTTTCACTCTCCTCTTTCACTTTCATAAGAGGCTCTTTAGTTCTTCTTCACTTTCTGCCATAAGGGTGGTGTCATCTGCGTACCTTTTGTAGCTTAAATTTTGTCAGGTACTAATCTTACCATATCTACTTTTATTTTTGCATCAAATTTGCCTTTTCTATTTCATTATTTCAACCTTTGATGTCATCTTAAGGACCTCCTGAAAAGGTCTGCTAGATTTGCAGACTTCTGTTTCTGTATAATTCTAATCTAAGACTCTGTTTTCTTGAATTCAAACCTTCGTATTTACCAAGCATTCATGAACTTACAACTGCCATATGTTTATCATTAACTTTGATTTTATTTTGATCAAAGTTGTATATGTATAGAGTTTAAGGTTGTCAAATAGTTCTACAAGATTGTTATCCACCTTCCCCCTTCCCCAGACAAAAGGTAACAATTCCCCAACACTCAACTCTTTCTATTTCCTGCTCCACAGAGGTAATCACATTTTTTTCCTACTCTTAATTCAGTCTCTTGGTGTTTAGTTTTATGTCATTCGCACCCCTTTGCAAAACAAAGGAAAAAACAACAGAATTTAGCCAAAAGAGGGATGATAAATACTTTAGAAATCTGAGACTTGGTGAACCACAATTTACACAGGCTATAACGTTCTTGTCTTCTCTTGTCTGAAATGTTCACCTCTCTTGTCAATTAAAATATCAAAGAAAGCAGTTCGATTCTAATTACAGTCTCCTAGAGAAATATAGCTGAACAGAACTAAGCAAGGGCAGAAAAGTCCAGTCAAAATAAAGAGGTGCTTATTATGTGTATATTGTCATAATGTTTCTAACCTTCGGATCCACAGCCTCCCTTGGGGCATGAGGCTTCAAGCAGCCAGCGCTGACTTCTTTCAGAGGAATACTTACCCTTTTAAGACTAAATTCAGTTCAGTTGCTCAGTCGTGTCCAACTCTTTGCGACCCCATGAATCACAGCATGCCAGGCGTCCCTGTCCATCACCAACTCCTGGAGTTCACTCAAACTCATGTCCATCGAGTCGGTGATGCCATCCAGCCATTTTTATGTGTATTTAAAAACTGGAGCTTTGGGGATGCACTGTAATCAACCTCATAACATTTTCACACCTCAAAATTTAGAGTCCCAAGACTTAGCATTAGGAATACAGGTTTCAAATTGCTAGTAGCATTTTGGTTACTGAAGGACTCTAGTAGGGATTGGTTATTAAAAGGTAAGAGTCTGTTAAGGCTTGATGTTGCTTATCCTTTGGAGAACAGAAGATACAGCACGGAACTATGTTCTACAGAACTATGCAGCATACAAAATGGTGGCACAGAACTATGATGTCTATACGTAAGTCAATAGTGACTAGGCCCTAGCAATGGTTTATATTTAAGTATTCCCATTTGCTCCATGAAATTTTTTTTCCTACTTCCAAGATCTTGAAGCTAAATTCAATGCAAGAACCCAACTGTTTAGAGCAGCTATTTCCTTAGGGCACACCATCTGTTTGCAATGCACAGCTAATTCTGAGTCTGTTGACCCTTTAAGAGTATCCCCTGACTCCTAAAACCCAATTTATTAAAACTCCTCCTTCCCCTTCTCCTACCATAAGGAAAGGGTAGGCTGGACCTGACAAAATTTAAGTGTTATATGAGAATGAGTGGAAAGGCCCCGACTAAAAGAATACTGATGAGCCTATGTTTGGGTTTCTTTTTTCCTTTTAAGGATAAGGTAGAAGAAACAATTGCAATCTTGGGGAGAAAGATCTATAAAAACAAATACTCAAGATTATAAACTAAAACAAGAAAGAAAAGAACAAAAGTGAATTCCCATGCAAAATGAGAAAGCAAAACAGAAGAAAAATAGAGGAAAGTCATATACAGTGCTAATTGTGTTAACTGGCTTGTTCGTTGGTGAACACTTTCAAACCTGCAACGTTTGCAATTTAAGAAAGGAGGGAGACAGCGTAAAGAAAGAAAAGAACAAGAAAATGTGAGACAGACCTGTGGTTCTCACTCCCTGAAGAATGTCAAGGAAAGGGCCTAGAATGTACACGCCAGAGGAATCTGGACCCCCGGTTGTTTTATTTCCTTTGGCTGTAGCCAGGACTGCTGATTTGTCTTTGTTCAGAGACAGGTATCTGGGGTGAGGAGATAATATATATTTTTTTAGTTCCACCCCTCCAACATTATGAACATTTTCAAACATTCAGAAAAACTGACAGAAATGTGAACACCTCTATACTTACCATTTAAACTCCATAACAACTACTATTTTGTTATATTAATTTTATCATTATTTATCCATCTATGCATCTATCTGTTAAGGGTCTGATTTGATAGTATTTAAAGAAATCTTCCCAGGTGGCTCAGTGGTAAAATATCTGCCTGCTAATGCAGGAGACGCTGGAGACACAGGTTCGATCTCTGGGTCAGGAAGATGAGTAGAAAATGGCAACCCACTCCATTATTCTTCCTGGAAAATTCCATGGACAGAGGAGAAGTCTGGAAGGCTACAGTCCATGGGGTTGCAGAGTTGGACACAACTGAGCACACACACCACACCAAAAAATCCTTCCACAAAGTAGACATTAAAAAAGAAAAAATCATTCTCCCTAATGGAGACCTGAGTCAGAAAAGGGATGCTAAATGAAACTGCAAGTGAGGAGGGAGTTGGATTCCTGTTCAATCATTAGCTGAATTATTATCCTGAAATCATTCTGCTCATCCTGAAATGCCACATAATGTCTGAGCTTCAGTTTCCTCACTTACAAAGTAGACAAAATGATAATCATGGTCTCATGGTCCTTCTTTAGTCTAAAAATTCTACAATTCTATGAAAAACAATTTTCTTAATAATAACTATCATTTACGTCATGTATTCTAAGTGCCAGGAGGTACACTCCAAGCTTAGGAGTACAATCTCATTTAATCTTCACAGGTTCCTTAAAATTTCTGAGATGCCACACTCATGAAAACTGTCACCTGTTTTAGCAACATGTAGTCAGCCCGACCTACTTCCAGTTGCACTTCCTCTCCTCATGCTCAGTGCTCTCTAACCAGCATCAACTGTGCATGGTTCTGTGGAACCAGCTGGAACTAGCAATCAGAAATTAGCTCTCCTCATTGAGAAACACGAGCAAACTCTAACCCCTGCTCTGTAATTTTTCTCCAAATGTGAAGTGAGATAAAATAGCTAAAACTACATTAACTTGTTTATTTTGGTAAAATAATTACATATAATTATGTTGAAGGAAATCTACAATACACAATCTTGGTGTTTTTATTTAAATCTGTTGTACACTGAATAACAAAATTTAAATGTCAGTTTTTCAGTTGGAGCAAGTACTCAAATCAACAGCCATGTGCTAAACAAAGAGACTCAATTACAGCACATTATGGTTTGGTTCGGGAATGAATACATCTAGGGAAAAAAATAGCCCCATACAAATACTGTGTGTGTGTGTGTGCGCGCGTGCACACATGCGTGTGTATAAATGAAAAGCCACTCTTACTGCTTTTATCTCTATATTCCTCTTCAGGTTTAACTATCTCTTTAATGTTCAATGCTCCCAAATATGTATATTAGTCCTCATTTCCAGTAAAAAAAAAAAAAATTTGCTCTTGCTTTTTCCCATGGGAGCTATTTGTATTTCCATGCATACTGAAAGATCTTACATTGTAGAAATGTAACAGGATGCCTGCACAAGGTGTCCTAGAACTATAAATATACACTATTATGTAATCAGTGAGGTTCACACCTAGGAAATCTAGATGGAATGGTTATCCTAAGCAACTGAACAAAAATAAGGAGGTTCAGCCCTATTGGTTAAAACAAGGAAACACTGAAACAGGCCTAAGTAACTCAGCAACTGCAAATAAGCAAGGAAAGTGACCTGCTCAAGTCATGGAAACTGATAAACCCAAATTCTTCCCTTTTTTCCCAGTGCCTCTTATACAAAGGCCTTTTGGGCTTCCCTGATGGCTCAGCTGGTAAAGAATCCGCCTGCAACACAGGAGACCTAGGTTTGATCCTGGGTTGGGCAGATCCCCTGGAGAAGGGAACGGCTACCCACTCCAGTATTCTGGCCTGGAGAATTCCATGGACTGTATAGTCCATGGGGTCGTAAAGAGTCAGACACAACTGAGCGACTTTTACTTTTTTATACAAAGACTTCTATAATAGATTCTGCTAAAGAGCATGCAGAAACTGTTTTCTCCAGTGAAATAATCATGTCTCTAACCAAAGAATGTGACTTACGGTAACATGTGTCAGTATCTTTTACATGAATATTGAGGTTACTATACAACCAACACATGTAGGGCCATGATCTCCAGCTAACTGCGGTCTCTCCTAAAGGAAGTCTTCATTCTTATAATTCATCACCCAGAAAGGAGGCAGTTCTTCAAACAAGAAACCCAAGCAAAGACACTCTGTGGACCCTGCTGTCTGGGGCCTGTGGAAAGAGAGGTAAATGTCTGGCTCTGGTCACTTGGTGGCAGTACTCAGACTCTGTCTGCCAAATGGAGATAGGCCAAAAGATAAGGACCTGAAGACAAAGTCTTTATAAACCAGGATGAACAGTTTTATGTTGCTTTCCATCCATTATCCTCTAGCTTTTAGGAAAGCTTGATTTAAACATTCCAGTCTTACATCAGCTGTTCCATGGCAACCCACTCCAGTGTTCTTGCCTGGAGAATCCCAGGGACAGGGGAGCCTGGTGGGCTTCCGTCTATGGGGTACACAGAGTCGGACACAACTGAAGTGACTTAGCAGCAGCAGCAGCAGCAGTGTGTCCTTACAGAGAAGGCAATGGCAAGCCACTCCAGTACTCTTGCCTGGAAAATCCCATGGATGGAGGAGCCTGGTAGGCTGCAGTCCGTGGGGTCGCTAAGGGTCGGACATGACTGAGCGACTTCACTTTCACTTTTCACTTTCACACATTGGAGAAGGAAATGGCAACCCACTCCAGTGTTCTTGCCTGGAGAATCCCAGGGATGGGGGAGCCTGGTGGGCTTCCGTCTATGGGGTCACACAGAGTCGGATACGACTGAAGTGACTTAGCAGCAGCAGCAGCAGTGTGTCCTTAAGAGTAGAGAAGAAAAATGGTAGCAGCAGCACTAAACTAAATGCTCAAGCATGTTAAAGAGGAAGGCTGAGAACAAGAATCAGGGCTGCCAGACCCATGGAACTCTTACCACTCGAAGCTACTCCCTACTTTGCAATCTTCATATTTGGGAGCTCTATTTTATTAATGAAGGTGGCAGCCTCATGTGTTCTCAACTATAGGCAATGAGATCTATGTAAGCTCTCAGGATCCCATATGGCCCTCAGTGCTAGAAAACTCAAAGCTAATTATTAGCTCTACTACTAACACTTTTGTCAGGTGAAAAAGTTATGGTTAATTGTTCTCCTTATTTTCCCCTTTTACTTACTGGTTCTTATCTTTTTGACCACTAGCTTTAGTCTTACTGCATGTATTTTTATTTCAAGCTTCCTAAATCCTTTTATGGAAAATGGCCAGAGGACAAGCCAAGCACTGAATCAATTTTTCCCAAACAGTAAGTTACAAAAGGTGCTCATCTTGAAGTCATGAATGCTAGGGAAGTAGAGAGTCTGTACACTGGCTAAGAACAGTAAGGAAGCCTGGACTACAACTTAAGTACAGAATTCTGGAGTAGAAAAAGAGCTTGGATATAATCAGTTCCATCCTCTCACATAATGCAAGAAATGTTTTCTACAACTTCTGGACAGGAGGTTATCTCTGCCTACCACCTCTGCCTGAACATTTCCAGTGACAGGGAACATAGTACCTTATAATGTTTCACTTTATGACTGCTCCCCATTGATATAATGTCCTTTCTTATACTGAGTGAAATCTGCTTCTCAGTCTACCAGTTAATCACAGCTCTTCATTAGAGAGACATGTATTTCCTCTTCCAAAAGACATTCCTCCACTTATCTAAATGTATAATAAGTCTCATTTATTGAATATTTATCAGTATCAGGCTATCTGCCAGGTACTCTAAATATGGACCTGCAACCCAGGAGGGAACAATATAATATGAACTGAGCGAGGCTCCAGATCTAAGCTAGGAATTCAGGGTCAAAATAAATACTTAAGGTGATTTGGGGGGCATAAGAATCCACAAGAATGAGATGGAAGGCAAATGCTGATATCATTTCTCTCCCTAAGGTCCTCTCCCATTCCAACCATTTTTCAGTCTTTTATGGATTCTACCTACTGAACCATTTCACTTGCCTATCCTATTTCCACCTCAAACTCAACATGCTCAAACCAGAATTCATTTCTCTTCAATCTTTCTCTCACCAAATTCCTTACTAAAGATATTATCTAGATATAAAAACCCTGGAATCACTTGTTTTTATATCATGGAGTCCTTCTAAAAACCAGTACTCCACCTTTTTACAATTAAGAGCTACTGCCTTAAATATTCAATATTTACTGAGTGTTTATGATGCACCAGGCACTTTCTCTGCACTCGAGATAAACTGATGAACAAAACAAAAATAGCCACTTTCATGAAGCGTATATCCTAGTAGTTAGAAGGAAACAATAAACACAGTAAATTAGTAAGTATGATACATAAACAGTATTTTAGAAGGCAGTGTGAAAAAAGAAAAAGAAGAGCAAGATAACGGCAGTTACAGAAGTGTGGTCAGGGTTAGCCTCCTCGAGAAAAAGGTGACATGTGATCAAAGACACAGAAGAGGTGAGGGAGGAAGCCACGCAGATACCTGAGGCAACAGTCATGCAAATACCCTACTACCAGCTCCTCCTATTTCTCTGAAATGTCACAAAGCCATTCCAACTCCAAAACTTCTAGGTAGCCACCCTGCTCCATTTCCTCTTCGGTACAGTAAGACATTCTTTTTCCACATTAAAATTATTAAAACCATCCACCTGATTTTCAAGGCTCATAATTCTCTTGAGCCTACCCATAATGTAAGCA
Source organism: Moschus berezovskii (assembly GCF_049115385.1). NCBI lineage: Eukaryota > Metazoa > Chordata > Mammalia > Artiodactyla > Moschidae > Moschus > Moschus berezovskii. The sequence goes on along the minus strand of NC_142466.1, from coordinate 71,451,812 downwards.
TCATGAATTTCCATTCTTCCCCTTAAATTCTTGAAATTTAGCATGCTCCTTCTTCACTCACATCATCCTCCCCTACCCAGGAGTGCTTTCCCTCCTCTGCCCCTCATCCTGTCTACACCGTCCCTGTCCTGCAAGGCACGAGGTCAAGTCCTATCACCTCTATAAAGCAGTCCCTGAAGTTCTATTACTGAATCTGTATTCATCATTACTACCCCAGCATCACATTCCTTGAAAGCAAGTGTGCCTCTTCTGTATTTCCACTGTGTTGACCATTACTAAATATGTGCTTATTTTAAATGAGCTATTTCTTCTTCAACTCAAAGTTCTGCCATCTTAAAAACATATTTATTAGTTTTGATAAACTACTAAAACAGAATGATTAAAGAATGTTTATATTATACAAAAAATGTATGGAGGGGGAAGAATAAGCCAAATGTTAATGATGGACAATGATAGTTTTTTTCTTTTCTCTGACTCAAATTTTCGCGTCTGTGTCTATGTTAATTTGAGAAGCATAAGAGTTTGCTATGAATATAAATAAACCAACACAAATAGTGAGTGATTATCACTAGACTCACTGGATAAATTAAAATTATCTATGTCAAAGACTGCAAGATCTGAGTGAACTGCAGTTTCAAAGAGGCGAACTGTAATAAAGACCAGGGAATCCCATAATAAAGATAAAGTGAAGCAAATTCTCATGGTTAAAAAAAAAAAATCCTTCCTAACATAGTGACCATAACAAGGTATTTACTGTGTATGAAAGCAGCATGATGTAGAGGAAAGAGTACATACTCTGAAAAGCTCAAACACAGGCTCCATTCATTAACACCATGACCTCAGTTTCCTGGTCTGTAAAATGGAAACACAGAAGCTCTATTTACCAACTTTCATCAATACAAACTAAGTTCCAATCTGAGCAAAATCCCAACAACTCTGCCTACTCAGGCAGATGGAGTTAATGGTAATTAACGCACAATCATTTGAGTCTCAGTGGCTGGATTACTGTTAGTCACTATCTGTTCCATGTGAAGGGTCTTCCTTTTACAAATGTTGTTTATGATTAAAATATGAATGACAAAATGTTAACATCTTTGAAAAATATTTAAGAGAACTGAAAAGAATCCTGGGTTAAAACCAATGTCATCAAAATCTATAGTTATTTCTGGAGCACTGGTCACTGGACTTGGGAACAAATGGACTTAAAAAGACTCTTCTGGAAATTAACTGGTACCTAGTAGGAAGTTTTTGTACCATTACACAGCTATCATCTAAGGTTGGTCATGCGAATTAAATGAGACAAGGCAGGTAGAATTCCTGGCACATTCTTAAAATATGTTCCTTTCAGATTGATAAGATGATGCAAGGCCCACTAAACCTTTGAGAAATGTCAAAGCAACCTGTTTGCATATTCTGTAAGTCACAATTTAAGTTCTAAATCATTCTTTATAATGTTTATTGCTCTCAGATTGCCAAACTGAGAAAGCAGCTATCAAAAGGCCAGATCTGATCTATAAAACTGGACCCATAAAACCAATCAGGCTTACTCCTCCAACATTTGAGAAAGTTTCTAAGGCAAAAAGCCTACAAGTCAATCAATCCTAAGTTCATACCAGAAAAAGGTAACCATAAGAAACCTATTTGCACTATCTGGACTGAAACTGTACAGCTAAACCTGGATCTAATTCAGAGTAGCAGCAAATCTTAATATATATGGAAACTGCTTGGATTTGATACTGAGAAAATTACATTAAGAAAGGCACCTAAGTATTGGAGTTAGGCTGGGTCAAGACAGACTATACATTTTTAGAAGATTCCAAAAGTTTTCTTGAGCCAGTTCTACAGGACAAGGCACGAAAATTTCTGAGAAACTTATGCCAGCATCTGCCCTCAATTTCCAGAACCAGGAAGTAAAGATGTGACCCAATCACATGATATAAAACCACAGTCTGTCTGTTCAGAGAAAGTTGCATTATGCAATCCACGACCAAGAAAGAACAGCAAAAGGCATGAGGTTTTTTGACATGTGCAGGGGATTCTGTGGTTTGAAAAGACATGTTCTCACATCAAAAGGGCAATCCATTGGATACTGGCATTTTCAAAACCCACTCCTCTAGACATGAACATATCTGATACAATACAGCACTACTGTAAGAATGGTAAGGAGTTCAGGTAATTGTTTAAATTAGGCCTAAGAGCTTTCAACCAAGTCTTCACAGGAGCAGCCTTCCCCACAAGACTGGTTTCCCTTTTGATTATTTTTAACATATCAGTTCCCCATTTAATGTCAGCAATAAAGTAGATCCTGGCGTTCCAGTGGTTAAAACTCTGCACTTCCACTGCAAGGGGCATGGGTTTGATCTCTGGTCAGGGAACTAAGATCCTGCAGGCCAAGTGGAAAAAAACAAAATAAAAATAAAACATATTTACAATGTATTACCCATTAAAAAATGTGTTTTTTTTTTTAAAGAGTTCATCTAAAATTCTAAACCTAACCACCATGTACTACAAGGCCCACACCCCACTTCAATTAACCCAAAATTTCTTTCAAAATTATTATGTCTACATTTCTCAATCAACAAACACTACACCAGGTCCTCTTTTTTTTCCAGCAGTATAAAAAAGATACTGACAGTCTCTTGAGGACTTTATAACTTACAATTATTCCCCCTCTCTCCCACTTTCAGAATTCACTTTTCTTAAGCTCTGTGAAATCCAAGGTAACTTCATTTAGGAAAGTACTCCATTAACTCTGTTCCTCCCTGATCCAAGTCCTTCACATCTTAAAGTGCCATATAGGACACGAGATCCTGAATCAGAAAAATCAAGTTCCTGTCCTGGTTCTTCCCTACCCTGAAAAATTCACCTAACCCATGTTTTTCCATCTGTAAAGTGAGTGACTTATGACTTTCAACATTCGAATGCTTAGCCCTAGTGGGCATCCTATTACATTATTCTCTCTTATCCCACTTATATTTCATTTCTGCTTCAGTCACATATTAGAAAATTTTTAGAATTGGGGAATAAATGATAGCGGTTAATATATCTAAACCCCACATTTTAGAATAAGGAAATTATAAATACAAAGTAACTCGCCAGCCAGACAATAAAAGCTTTTGCTTCCTGCCCTAGGGGAGTTGGGGGACACGGTTTACAAAGAGAGTTTAACACTAATCACATCCCCCACTCTGCCTCAATGAATTCCAGCTACCCTTCAAAGTCAGTTTAAGTCCTGAAGTGTTCAGGAAGCCTCCCTCCCCCAGTCACTTCAGCCTAGACTACTCACTTCCCTCTTTGAATACTGATGCCTCTCTGCAGGGGTGATATTAAAAGTATTAACAACTAGCACCACAGTGGGATCAACCAATCAGAAAGGATGTCTGACCAATCAAAACACAGGTGGCCCAGTGGGAATTTCTGGCTGAACATCAGCCCTCCTATTAATAACAATACAAAACAGCAACCTCAAACTCTAATAATACCATTTTCTCATTCGATCTCCACAATCTCATAAACTAGGCAAAGTAAGTATCATCCCCGTTTTCTGCATAAGTAGAAGTTACATGAATTTTCTGATTATACACAGAATTCTCAATACTGTATAAACTGTACTTACATATAACAGTATAATTACTAAAGGAATACTCAAGTCAAATAGAATTCATTTAATCAACAAGTACTTAAATGGAACTGAATATAAAACATAGGGCTAGGTTCTAAGACCAAAAGGAAATTAAATGCATGACCCTTGCCCTCTGGGTACTTATAACACGTTCAAGAGAATATTTAAGTAACAGCGTAAGGTGGTAAAAACAGAAAACACAAAGTGTAAGTTCTATGCAGTTCAGGCAAATAGTTCACAAACTAAACCAGTATAGGCAGTCAGGACTAAAAGCTTCTCACACTCCCCAAAGGGGCAAAATTAAATATGTAGTAAAAAGGCTGAAAAGTCAGGAGTGGGTGGGAAAACAGCAAACACTAGAATCGAGGGTTTGCAGTAGCAGGATGAGAGATCTCTAGCTGGATACAGAAATGGCCCTAATCATAGGCCTCAAGTACTGCTCTAAGCACTGAATACAAATGGGAAATCTTGTAAACCCCTTGTGGGGATGGCTGAAGAAGGTTAGCTTGGCAGCAGCCTACAGAAAAGCCTAGGTGAGAGAAACTCTGGAAAGCAAATGGATTTGAGGGATAATAGGCAAGACTAAACCTGATAGTTGCATATGAAGAAAGGAAGATACATTCAAGAGGCATTAATGTAAAGAATAGTTGGGCTTGGGCATGTTTTAGAAGAAAAAGTTACAAAATGACAGGAAGCTAAAGCATTCTCACATGGGAAATCTATGTAAACATAATGGTACTAGACTGTGTACCAAGGACAAGGGACCAATTTCCCCAAAGAAATCTATGTTGGACAGAGCAGAAGATGGGCAGAAAAATATAAAACTGATACCCAGACAATAAGGAAGAACTGCAGACTCTTAAAAATGAAGGTCAAATTATTAAAAAAAAAAAAAAAAAATGTGTGTATTTGGCTGGGTCTCAGCTGCAGCATGTGGGATCTAACTCCCTGACCAGGGATCACACCCCAGGCCCCCTGCACTGGGAGCTTGGAGTCCCAGCCACTGGACCACCAGGGAAGTCCCTCAAATTAGAAATTTTAAAAAGCATTTGAGCTTCTTCAGAAGGTATGAAAGCAAACATCAACATAACCAAGGAGAGAAGGCAGACCAGTCAAGGTAGTCTAGACTTAAGGATAACAGCGCCTGGATCAGCTTTGTATTGTGTGCATGCCAGTGTAGTCTGTAAGCTCCTCCAGGGCATGAACTGGGCAATGCTTTGTGTATCTAGTAAGCTCAATTCTGTTATTTGAATACATGAACACTTTGTGTGCTAAGCTAAGTGGAAAAGAGTGAACTGTGCTATTTGAGTTAATTAGTGGTGTGGAAATGTTACTTATGCTTGATGCATAATTATACCGATTCTCCTACCTATCCACATATCTATCTTGACTCCTTTCTCAGGCCACGTTAAAAATCCACTGTTTCCTCAAAGGTAGGCCTAGCCTGAAGGGACTATAAGAATGTACTTGAAGGGAATTTCCTGGCAGTCCAGTGGTTAGGACTCCACGCTTCTACTGCAGGGGGAACAAAGATCCTGCATGCCATGCAGTGTAGCCAAAAAAAAAAAAGTACTTGGAGTCAGAAAGAAGCCAAATTGTTTTCCTAACTGTGAGGACAAAAATCTAAAAATGAATATGGGCAATACCAGACAGGTATATATATTAAAGTGTATAGGTTTTGGAAACCCTGAAACCTTTGCCGCAAATCCTAAATCCAGCTTTTAGCAATTGAGCACTTATCCTCTCCACACCTGTTTTCTCATCTGTAAAATGGGGCAAACACCACCAGCCCTCAGGGTTTAGTTGTGAGGATCATATAATGTACTTTGGTGTACTTTATGCATCTGTATCATAAGTTAATAGACAGTAGCTATTAATAATAACTGGCACCCTAAGTCTTGAAATGTTTTTAAAACATTCTGTGTTCAATTAGAGAAATAAAACTGTATTCACTCTATTTTAGTTACTTTCACTAAGGCTCTACATTTCAGTTTCTAGTAGTACAGTTTGAATGCTAACAAAGTTTTTCACTCCCCCTTTCATTGGGTAGGTGATGACCACATACCCCATCCTGATTTAATATTTTGGAAAACGTAACAAACACTGTCCCTCGAAAACCAGCTACACAGACGACCGATTCAAACTACTGTCACTCAAGAAATGGAACCTCTCTACCGATGTTCCTTCGAGGAAATAAAAGCGTTTGATCAATTCAGTCATTTCCATTCAAACATTCCAAACCCCGCAGAGTGAGCAAACGTTCAAGTTTCTACTACCAAAACAATCCGCAGCCTTCTGGTGAGTGGATTTCACTTCAGCGTTCCCCAGACGCACGAAAGAAGAAACATTCCACACAACTTAGTGCCTCCTTGTCCTCACACAAAGCTTCGCAGCAGCTCCTCTTCCAAAGCCACCCGCGGCTGTAGAAGCAGCCCCGCTCGGCGGGGTCAAGCCGATGTCAAAGGCCAGGGAGGCCTCGCTGACCCCGAGGGTCTCTGCCACACACATCCCCTCCCACTGCTGGGGGAGGCCTGGAGGCTCAGAGCGCACAACCCGCCCTGGAAGCTTCCTCCGACCCCCCAACCCCGCCCGGGCCCCCGGAGCCCGGAGGACCAACTCGCTTGGGGTGCGGTGCCTGGGACAACGCCACGCAGCGCCTCGCGGGTACCGGGGAGCAGCCCCAGCTCTGCCGGTCTCGGCCAGCCTCACACCCTCCGCCCCTCGGCCCGCGCCCATTCGCTCCCCAGAGGGCAGCCGCGGACCCCGGACGGCTTCGCCCGACGCCACCTCCCCGCGAAGAGCCAGCAGCCGCGGCGGCTGCGCGCTGCCAGGCACGTTCACCCGCGCTCGGACCCACGCCTCCGCCCCGCCTCCGCTGCCCGCCCGCGGCTCGCGAGGCGGCGGCCAGACCAGGAAAGCCCAGCCCGGGTGCCGCCACCTGCGCCCCCGGCCCCGCGCCATGTTTGAGAAAGAGAAGGAGTGAGCCAGAGGCCGGGCCCGGCCCGCGCGCCCCGAAGCTTCCCGCCAGCCCTGCCGCGCCGCTGCTCACCCGTTGCCCCCGGGACCAGCGTGGCCGCCGCCGCCAGCATGAGGAGGAGCAGCCGGGGACGCGGAGTAGCGGCCGCTGCCTCCATAGTCCCGCCGCCACCGCCTGTGGCCCGGCCCGGCCCGGCCGCCGCCGCCGCCTTGCCTCAACAAGCCTCGCCTTGCCCCACCTCCCCTGCCGCGGCGGCGGCCTCGCTTCGGCCCTTTGTAACTGCTCGGGGGCTGCCAGTCCATTGGCTGCAGGGCTCCCGCCGGCCCCGCCTCCCCGCCGTCTGCGAACTGCCGAGCGGGACCCAACCCGAAGCCCCGCCCACGGGCCCGCTGGGAAGCCAATCCGGAGCCGCAGGCGCCGGGGCTGCCGGCCACGCCCCCAGACTCCCCAGGGGCAGAGGAGACAGACCCCTGCCCCAGTCGGAGCCGCTGGGAGCTAGAAGGCCGGGTGGGGGCAGGGTCTAGCGAGCCTGGCACAGCCTTACCTCCAGCCACAGAGGGCGAGGGCTAGACGATGGGTGTGTCTGGGTGTGAGTCGCTTTCGGAAAAAGGCTGTGGCAGCTCGAAGCTCTATTCTTCTAGCCTCTTCTCATCTAAGATCTGGTACTGAGCCTGACCCCGATTCACAGTCCTGCACCGTCGGTCCCCCACACATTCACCCGGATCTTTAGTATCGTCGGGCAGGCTTCAACTTCTCTCCAGATCCACGCCTCAACTTTCAACACCATCCCTCCACCCCAAGATCCTACCTCAGTGCATTTCAGATACGACCCAGTCTCCTGTTTCCTCCCACTGTCATTGTCCACCCCCAAACCTAGATTACCCTCACCCCGCAAAAAAAAAAAAAAAAAAACAACTAAAGAAAGTCTCCAAATCCTGGCCTCAGATCCCCCCGCCTCAGACACAGATCCCGAGCTCAGACACACCCCCGAATTGACTCCCGCCCCTCTCCGGAACTCAGAGCTGAGCCAGACAGGACTCCAAACCACACTCCTTTCCCCGTCTCCCTTCCTGATCCAGGTGAGAAAGGGAAGGTTTCCATCCCCAAGAAGAGGGATTCCCCCTTCTTAGCAGGCAGCACCCAGGGAGCGGAGGAGGAGCAGTCATTACTTTGAGCTGCCTTTGACACGCCTGCACAATAATTCTGAGGTGTCACTAGAAACCTAAATAAACTCAGATACGTTTTCATTCTGAATTCCTAATTTACTGTGAGACGCTCCACCCACCTTTCCTCTGGGACGCCAAAATGAGCTCCAGATTTGTAATTCTTCCTGTCAGACTAGTCCTCTCTTCAGACACAAACACAGCCGAGGAGGCTGTTACATAGAACAGAGAACATTTTTCCACAGAACCTTTCAGAGAGAAAATTTTATTTTCTGTGTGATCCGAACTTGGAATTAAATAAACCTTGGTAGCAGGAATCAGAACCAGCCTCTACTATCGATTTGTAAATTGGTTTAGGGCTACCGGGGCGAGCATTTTACAAGCCGTGAAGACCTCCCTCCTGAGTAGTAAAGGGGCAGGGTGCGGGTATTGGAACTGAGATCTGAGATGGGCACTATTCCCCTTCTGGCTTGAACACCTATTTGAGCAAGCCGGTTAACCTTTCTGAGCCTCCATTTTGTCATCTATAAAATGGAAGTAACATCTATCTCCCAAGTTTTAGTGAGAGACAGTGTTAAGACTTGGGGGCTCCCCTTCTTCCATCTGAAATTCTGCTGATACACTCTCTCTCTGGACCCCTCACCTGCTCCTCTCCTCTGGGCAAGTAATGAGCTGGTATACATACACCAGACCACCTAACAGGGATGTAGCTACTTCGGGAACCAAGGTCACGGCCTGCTCTCTGGGGCTGCCTGAGATCACCAGCAAGAAGCTTTGTTCTTAGCTCCCTGCAGCAGGCAGGCGAAGCCCCGAGAGCCTGTTCTGCCAGGGTCCAGCCCCAATCTGCTTTCTCAGTTCTGGTTTCTTCAATGGAGACTTGGTGGGTCAGTCAGGACACTGTGACACCTGCAGTCTCTACACGTCTTTTTTGCTGCTCTACTCTCAATATCTTGCTTAAGATAAACACTCAAGAGATACTTACTGTGTGAATGAATGAAGGATTTATCTCAGACAAGCGATTGTTTTTCTCTCATCATTGTTTTTCATCTCTAAAATGGAAATATAAGGATACCTTCCCCATTTATAAATAAAAGGGATCAAATCACATGTCTTAGGCCCCTTAAATGACGTAATGTGTCTGAACAGTGTCTGGAACATAGTAAATATTTAGTAATGTCATTTCCTTTGCCCATCCCATTCCAGCTCTGTGTGATTCTAATCAGCATTCACGTTCACAGTAATCCACGCTTTTGCCTTACAGAACCTCAGTTAATCAGTGTTGGGATATCTTCTGTGACACACTTCCAGGTCCTTCACATTTTCCATGGAATTGAGTGTGTTTATTAGGAAACTGAGGAACAGGAAGGAAAACCAGACTATTTTTAAATTTTGTTTTCCTGATATGTGGAGGAAATTTCCATAAGCCACAGATCCATAAATAAACTACATTAGAATGGAATGATAAATTATAAGTTTATAACCATGGTTCTCAAATTTAAAATGCCTCCAAATTGCCAGGGGAACTTTTTAAAATGCAGATTCCTGGTTTCAGTTCTAGAGAGTGCTCCAGTTCATCTGAAGGAGGTCCAGGAGTCAGCATTTGTAATAAACACCCCCAGGGGATTTAGCTGCTGGTGTCACCAGATCATGCTTTAAAAGACACTTGGTTTAGGAAATGTGACCTTAAAATTCAATTTGAAAAATGCATGTGCTTATTTCACCTTTTGAAATAGGGTGGGCAATGGAAGGAAGACTCTGCTGAAACTGGCTCTGCCATTTCCTAGATGTAGGATCTGTACATTCTACCCCATCACTCTGAGATTTTACATCACCCTGGTGTAAAAATGAGATAACGACACTGACTTATATATCTGCTATAAGGTCTAAATGTGTTCTTGCACATGAAGAATCTATGATGTGACTTCCCTTCAGTTTCTATAGGCCCTCAAAAATAAATACAGTTTGTTCCTGCCAACGTTGTGATTTAAAGGTGAAGAAAGTGAGGACCAGTCCTCCAGCAAGTCATCTTCAGAGCTAAAACTTGGAGATTCTCACTCCAGTCCCTACACAATACTATCTCTCCATCTTTATGCGGAGTACATTTTTTGCTTTGCTTTTCATCATTCTTCATGTAAGATGTTTTCTCTCAAGTAGAGAGCAGAGACTGCTAGTTGCCTAATCTACATCCATTCCCACATTCACTTTATAGCAGAATCCTCATTTCCTTTGGCAAAGCAGTTCACCTAACTAAAAATTTCCCAGGCTTGGCACCTAGATATGGTCATGTGACAGATTTCTGGCCAAAGAAATATAATCAGAAGTCTACCAAGTAGAGCTTCTGGGAAAGATGTTGTTTTCCTCATAAAGAAGAGATAGACATACTACATTCTCACCCTCTTTCTGCCTGGAACACAGTTGCAATTCCTAGATGTGCAGCAGCCATCTTATGAACATCAGGATGATGGCCATGACTAGGAATAATGAAGAGGAAAATAAAAGACAGTCTGGGTCCTTGATAAATTCCTTAAGCAACTGTACCAACTCTGAAATGAGAGAAATAAACATCTTTTTTTAAAACTCTAGAATACTTCGGTTCTAGTCCTATTGCTATATATTTTCTTTCTATCTTAATTTTTAACCCACAAGACATTATCGATTTATACCATTATTGAAAGTGAAAGTCACTTAGTCGTGTCCGAATCTTTGCCACTCCAAAGACTATACAGTCCATGGAATTCTCTAGGCCAGAATACTGGTGTGGGTAGCCTTTCCCTTCTCCAGGGGATCTTCCCAACCCAGGGATTGAACCCAGGTGTCCTGCATTGCAGGCAAATTTTTCACCAGTTGAGCCACAAGGGAAGCCCATACCATTCATTATTATCTCTTGGTGCTCTGAACTAAATGATAAATCACCTCAAAACTTAGAGGCTTAGCATAATTCAGTTCAGTCGCTCAGTTGTGTCCGACTCTTTGCCACCCCATGAACCACAGCACGCCAGGCCTCCCTGTCCATCACCAACTCCCGGAGTTCACTCAAACTCATGTCCATCGAGTCGGTGATGCCATCCAGCCATCTCATTCTCTGTCGTCCCCGTCTCCTCCCACCCCCAATCCCTCCTAGCATCAGACTCTTTTCCAGTGAGTCAACTCGTCGCATGAGGTGGCCAAAGTATTGGAGTTTCAGCTTTAGCATCAGTCCTTCCAATGAACACCCAGGATTGATCTCCTCTAGAATGGACTGGTTGGATCTCCTTGCAGTCCAAGCATAATAATCATATATTATTTCTCACCAGTGGGTAGGAAAAGGCAGTGGGTAGGCTGGGCAGTGTTTCTGATGTAGGTCAATTTAAGCAGATCTCAGCTGAGCCACATATGAATCTGCTGTCAGGTGGCAAATCAACTTGATGCCAAAAAGATCTATAATAATCTCAATCACTTTTCTATGTGGTTTTTAATCCTAACAGGCTAGCCTAAGCTTGTTAACATGACAGTTTAGGGGTCCAAAATAACTTTTAAATGGAAGTTTGCAACTAGCACAACATCATTTCTGCCTCATCCCACTGGTATGGGCATGAATTAGGCCGAGCCCAAATTCAAAGAGTGGAAAAATAGACTCCATCTCTTGATATAAGAAGATGCAAAACCAGATTGCAAAGGGGCATGGAGACCAAGAAAGCAATAGTTGTGGCCATTTTTAAAACATTTTTACCACCTTTTCTGATCTTCATTTCTTTTACCTCCAGATTTTTCCATCTCAGATCACCTTCATTCTGCCTGAAGCATATCCTTTTGTATTCCCTTTAGTGAGAGTTGACTAGCGGCAAACAATTTTGGTTTTCGTTTGACTGAAATGTCTATATTTCATCTTTATTATGGGACAGTGTTTTCACTGGAGGCTGATAATTGTTTTCTCTCAACAACTGAAGACATCATCCCACTGTCTCTGGCTTCCATTGCTGTTTTTATGAAATCAGATATTAGTTGATTTCTCCTTTGTAGGTAATCTATCTTTTCTCTCTGCTTTTTAAATAGACTTTATATTTTAGAAATAAAATATTCATAAATAAATAAATAAAAATTATAAATAATTTGTTGACTCGTTGAAAAAATTTCTTTCCTCATAAAACTACACTGGTAATTTTGTCAAAAATCACTTGATTGTAGGTTTATTCTGGACCTTCTTTTCTTTTACAGGGGTTTATTTGTCTATCTTAGTGCCAATATCACTAGTAGGTCTTAAAATCTTGTAGCATTAGCTCTCCAACTTTGTTCTTCTTCAATGTTGTTTTGCCCATTCTAAGACCTACACAGTTCCAAGTAAATTTTAATAATAGCTTGTCAATATCTACACAAAACCCTGCTAGAATTTTTATTGGAGTTGCCTTGAGTCTATAAATCAATTTTAGGAGAATGTACATCTTTATAATTGATTATTCTAATTTGTGATCATGGTATATTTCTCTATTTAAGTCTTTCATTTCTCTCAATAACTTTTTTTTATTTCCAACAATGTTTTGTAGTTTTTTTTTTATTGGTAGGAACCTTTTGTAACATTTATTAAATTTATTTCCAGGTAAATTTTTACATTTTATTGTAAGTAGAGTTAATTTTTTTTTTTGCTGTGCCACACAAATTGAAGGATTTTCTTTCCCTGACCAGGGATTGAACCTGGACCCTCAGCCGTGAAAGCGCCAAGATCTAACCACTGGACCACTAGGGAATTCACTGGAATTAATTACTAAATTTCATTTTCTTTTTTTTTTTTTTTAATTTCATTTTCTAATTGTTATTTCCATTAAGTTTTCATTTTCATTTTATTTTTTATTTGTAGAAGTTGTATTTGGACCTTGCCTAAATCTGCTTGATCTTTCCTTATAGTTCCTCATTTCCAACATGTTTTTCAAGTTGGTCTTTTTTAAAAAAAACAATATAGCAATCATAGTTATTTCAGAGTTTTGTTTGTGTATGATATTTCCAGTATTTGAATTCTTGTGGGTCTATTTCTGCAGTCTGTTTTTTTCTCATTTATAGTGCCTCTGTATGAGGATCATTTCTTTTGATTGAAAGCTGTGCGTTTCCCTGAGATTTTATTTGTGGAAATTCTTTAAGGTCTGAGATAAAGGTAGGTTCCTCTATCAAAAATTTGCACTAGTTCTTGCCACCTATACCACTGCCAATATCAGATTAACCTAATAAAGTATTGGCTTGAGTGTTGGGGGCAGAGGGTGGTTTGTTGTTTACTATTTAGAATACACAGGTAGTATGAAATTGGGCCTCAATCTACATGAGGGACAGATTGTGGTCCCAGACGTCAGTAATGACATTAATTTTCCTTTTTGCTCAGGACCTAGGGTCTTGCAACTCCCTGATGGTTAAGGTGGTTAATAACTATTTCCAGTTTATACAATCTGGAAGTGTAGGCATTTGGGGTCTCACCTTTATGGGCGAGGTGTCCAGGTGCATTGGATGGCCCTGATCTCTATACTTCATGATTCCCTGTCCTCTGTGAGGCCCAACAACAGAAGCTCAAGTCCACCTGGTTCAACCAATGCCCTCAGAGCCACAGCCAGCATAGTCCTTCTTTCACTTAGAACTCACTTAGGATTTTGGCCTGTACCTCTTACTTTCTTGCCAACTCAGAAATGCACTTAGGAAGATATATTTTCTCTGCATTTGAAATTTTTTCCTTAGGAGGGTCAATCCACTAGTTATCAGGAATGAAACTCCTACTGCCTAATATCCTACAGATACCTTAAAAATCGCTGTCCAGTTATCTTATCTGTTAGAACAGAATATAGTAGTAACTGTTATAGATCTCACAGGGTTTCAAACAAAAGTTGTTTTGCAATACAGGACGTGAACAACCAGCTTCTGGCAGCCTCTCTACTGCTTCTCAAACATTCAAAATATGTTCACAGGCTGTCTCTCCACTCGCCTCTGTCAAGCTGGTTCCCCCAAATGCTTGGGTTACTTTTAAGAAAATGTTTTGTTTTCTGTTTTGTGTTGTTTTGTTTTCAATTGGACCTTCATTATGAAAGTCTAATTTTAAACACACTGCTGACAAAGAATTGCCCCATGGAAACTTTCTCTGCTTGGAAATTTTTATTTTTTTATTTAGATTAATTCAATAAATGCCCCACAGATACTGGAAAACAGAAGTGGACTCTCTTTTACTCATGTGAATTTGTGAGTGTGTATGTGTGTGTCTATTTAATCCTGGTAGTTAACCTTTGCTTATTTTTGACTGTTTGATCTCTCTTCTTCTGCTTTCCCTCTTTCCCCAGAGACACAGGTTCCTTACCTCATCACAGAAGCAAAAATTAATGCCAGTCTCCTGGACCTTGTGGGTTAGGGCTGGGGGCTTGCAGGCTGGAGCTGTCTTCCCTCTGGCCATGAGAAGCAGTCCTAAGCTGCAGACTGTGACTCCCTTTGCATCCATCCTGCCCTCAGACAGCTGAACATTAAGCAGTCCTCCAGCTTCCCTCTCTGCGACTCAGTCTCTGGCCGACTGATAACTAGGTTCTGCCTCGTTCCCAAGTCTAGGCCGCTGCACTGGTGCCCGGTATTGCCCACATCCTCCGTCTGGCCCAAACTCCTTTTTATCACCTCCCCTTCTAAGACTGGAATCTCCGGCCAAAACCAAGCTCAGTGGATGAGTGTTTGCTCCATGCAGATGAACATTCTAATGTGGTTGCCTATGCTTTTCAGGTACATGTTGCTGCTCTCTCTTTGTCCTGGAAACATCTCGCTCCTTACATCTCTGGAACTGACTGCTTACCCATGGTCATGTTCTTTCCTTGCTTGCTGCCTGCCCCCACTAGACTCAGTACCTCATAAAGGTCACAGAATCTTCCTCTGGGTTGGTCTGCCCTATCCAGTTGCATTATCTCAGGGAGAGCCTAGCTTTTCCCCCTGATCAGCCAGGAAGATTCCCTGTGGCCAAGACAAATTGAAGGTTTTCATTAGGCTGCCACAGCCCTTTCCCCTTGGTTCAAATTTCCCTTTAATCACAACACAACCCCTTCCCCATGGCTCAAATTTCCCTTTAATCACATGTTCTTAAAAAGTATTATGCAAAGAGAAAAAAAGTCAGAAGACATGGAACACATGCCCATGTGGCCTTTTAGTAGGAGATTTGCACAAGTTTAATTTTATATACACACACACGCAAATTCACTTGCACATTTAGAACTATATATTAAAAAATAGCACCCACATTCAATGAGATAATTAAACAGAAACACAGAAGTGCTGGGAAGAGCTTAATACAACTTTATTTGGTAGATCAAGCAGTCAAGAAACAAGCAAGGATAAATTTCAAGGCTAAGTATGCACTCGGAGAAGGCAATGGCACCCCACTCCAGTACTCTTGCCTGGAAAATCCCATGGATGGAGAAGCCTGGTGGGCTGCAGTCCATGGGGTCACTAAGAGTCAGACACGACTGAGCGACTTCACTTTGACTTTTCACTTTCATGCATTGGAGAAGGAAATGGCAACCCACTTCAGTGTTCTTGCCTGGAGAATCCCAGGGACGGGGGAGCCTGGTGGGCTGCCCTCTATGGGGTCACACAGAGTCGGACACGACTGAAGCGACTTAGCAGCAGCAGCAGCAAGTATGCTCACTCTATCTGTCTCCGTCTCTCTCTGTCTCTCTCTCACACACACAGGTTCACAAGCACAAAATGCAGAGTACTTTCTTCTGTTTTCTAGTATCAAAGAGACATTTACAAAATTGATCATAAATTAAGAAACCTCAACAAATTCCTTCAAAGCAGAAACAATAGAGGATAAATCCTTGTGTCTATGGTGTGTTTAAAGTTGGGCATTTGTAACAAAAGTTCAAGTGAAAACAAAACAAAATATTCAAAACACATACAAAAATTTCCTAAGTAACCCAAGTATTTGGAGATATCAGCTTGAAAGCAGGAGGAAGAGAGACAGCCTGTGAACACGTTCTCACAGTTGGAAAAGGGGAGATAATGCCAGAAGCTGAATTTCTCTTGGAATATATTGCCAATAGCTTTTATTTGAATTCTGTTCGATACTGATAACAATGAAAACGATTTTAGTGCCAGAAAAAACTGACAGTTACTTTAAGTTTATGCAATGGGTGGGGAGGTGGGGAGTGAGAATGCTGGGGGCAGAGTGGACAGTGAATATTCCAGAGGATCAGGTCTCTGGACAGGTCAGGATCCAAGTTAGCACTTAGAGGCAAGCAGGTGCCCCACAGTCTCTAAGACAGCCTCCACCCACCCAAGTCAGCAAGCACCAGCCTTCCTTACATAACTCCTTCCTACCTACAGGGGAAGGGCAAAGGATCTCATTCATCTAATTATAGTGTCTTGGCCACAAACAACCTCTAAAAATTCTCTGGGCCCAACAGAGATGCTGACTGTCTCCTGATGGTGTTTTGCAAAGGAAATGGGTGAACATACAGAGCCATTAAGTTACCTAAACTGGAAAAACTAGGATGAAGGAAGGGGAGCTTTAGCTGGTTTGAAATTCCCTGCCCTTTAATTTGGATGCCCTGTATTTCCAATACATCTGAATATTTCACTTTTTAAGCCAAACCAACAGGATCCAGGTAGCCATGGTGGTCCCAACTAGGCTGAAATTTCCCAGAGGTCCTGAACCTCCCCCTGGTGTCTCTTAGCATTCCCTTGAGTGCCAAATGGCATGTTAAAGACATAATCGCACCCCTATCCAGATGGCAGGAGCTTAGATTTGATCTCATTAAACAAGAGTAGGTTGTTCTGTTCCAAGCTCGTAGGCAGGAGACTTGACATATGGCCTGGTCCCTGTCATTCAATAGCTGTGTGACCCTTCTCTGGACCTGTTTCCGTATTTGGAGAAACAGTTAAAGCTACTTTCTAAAATCTTGATCCCCTATATCTGTGCCCAGCAAGGAGGAACATTGCTTCCTGAAGCCTCATGGTGGTTGAGATTCTTAGGGTTATGAGAAAGAAACCAATTTCAAAGGCATTAAGCACACACAGACACACAAATTTGGCTGTCATAGCTGAAAAGGATAAGGGCAGATGATGTCATTAGTCCTCATTCTCTCTTTCTCCATCTCTCACCTCTGCCTTTTCTCCGCCTAGTCCTCATTCTCTCTTTCAGACATACTCTTGCATGTGTCGGGGTAGAGGGGTAGCTACTTGACACCTGACAGTCATTCTGAAATAAAATCTTAGAGATAGACTCTGGCTAGCCCACCTGGGGTCAGGTGCCCATCGTTTGAGTCATTTGGGTCAGGGTTTCTCAATAGAGAAGCTGCTGAATAGGCCAATTCTTTGCTCTGAAGCACTGTTTAGGGCATTTCTAGTATTCAGGGTCCCTGGTCACTAAATGCCAAAGTGATTCCCAGACAACAACAATCAACTGTACCCCTCCATTTCCAAGGCCAGGGCTGTGGGGTACAGTACTGCCTTAGGTAGAGAACCAATGTCTTGTGCCAATTGCTGAAGCCAGGGACTCGGGGCATGGTGATAGGTGCCCTTGCCACCTGCCCTTTCCTGTGGTAGAGATCAGGATGGATGGGCCACTGGGTTTGGCAACCCTGCCAGACCCATCACAAAGCACCAGTGGTTGGGAAGGAGTCATTTCCCAAAGGAATTATGACCAGGTTCCTGTTACCAGAAGGATGCTGTGCAGACAAAGACCCATTGCTGTTGATTGCAGGCCTCTGCCCCCATCTTTCAGGGGAAGCGTGAGTGCTACCAAAGGGAAGAATTATCAGCCCCCTTTGGCCAAGCCAGGCCTCCGCCACTCCACATCCTAAAATCTCAGGACTCCAGCTCAAAACCAATCCCCCTTCACCGGTCATGGGGGCCTTCCTGGTCCCTTGAGTTTTTGACTCCTCCATATGCTCCCTGGAGTTTGGCCCCAAGAGGTCAAGGCTCCTTATATCCCTGGTCAGCACCAACAGTCAGCTGGACCGAACATGCTGGACCAAGGGAAAGCCAGGAGGGAGGTTCTGTGGACTAATCACACCCAAGCAAGTGCCATTTCCCTTGGGTGAGCCTATCAGAACCAGGCCATGTGGTGTTCCCAGGGCCCTGGCCACCTTCAAACTTCTAAGAAAGAGAGAAGGAGGAGCCCCAGTGTCTTCACGGCTCCACAGCTAGGCTGAGGGATGAGGGATGTGGCTGCAGGAGCCAGACTCTGGGAAGCATCTCACATGAATCAAAAGCAAAGACTAGGACACATTTTTAGGAGAGATTTCAGAGAACACTGCTCAGGTCAGGGCAGACCATGCCAGCATCGCTAGCTCTCCCTCCCCCTACCCCAGGGCTTCACCCTAGAGGACAGTTCTTGACTCCTCTTTCAGACTCCAGAATATAACTCAAACTTCTTCCTCATTTCCAGTAAGATAGTTGAGACTGTGTGGTACTTTCCAAAGAAATTTAACTGTGAAGCTAAATGAAATTAAAGAAGAAAATGCCATATATCCGCCAAGCTTATAGAAATCTATGTGTCTCAGCTTCTGGAAGGTTCTGCTCCACACTCTATTTGAGTTCCTTTTATGCATGACTCTATAGTATTTCTGAGGTGGATTTCTTCCTTTCAACCAAAGCTAGTGTGGGATCAGGCCTCCTGGATGGTTTTCATGGGATGGGTTGAGTGGAGGAAGGGCAGTTACTCCTGGAGGGATGAGACTTCAGCATAAGATCTTTCCACTCAACTGTGCTTTCCTTTATCAAACACAGGTAGGTGTGAGTCTAGCTCTTTTTTCCTTCTAGGAGCCTATAGTATAGTGAGGACTATACACAATTAATGCCTATCACAGTGTCATAACTCCACTAGAGCTGACCACCTCCTAGTCCCCTGATCATAATGTTTCATCAAAAGAAAGAATGGTCTGATTTCTCCTCAAACACACAAAAAAATTTAAGTTTTTGTTGAAAAATGTTAAATGGTGCCAGAAAGATTATAGTGAAATCTGTACGTGTGCCACCTTCCTTCTGAGAGGTCCTCTATCCATTCTAACTTATGTCCAGTTAGTCTCCTTCCACGTCTCCTGCTACCCAGCTCTCTATCCCAAAAGCCTTGCGAATCTGGCAGGCGAATGTGGACCAGGTATTGGCAGGCTGCCAGAGTTTGCAGGAGGGAGAGTTTGCTCCTTTTGTGTTACCACGATGCAACATTACATGTGTAGTGGAGGACACTTGTCTGTAAGTGTAAGAGGAATCTTACCACTGCTGTCTCTGTCCATCCCCAAGCATTATTGCTCCCCTCCCTCCACCCCACCCCTTTCTGGGGTCTATCTTTTCACTTTGACTCAATTTACAGCTCTTCCTGGACAACTTCAAATGCTCTCCTGCCTGCCACCAATCCCTGGCATGGATATGCAGCTGACTCCCAAAGCCCTGTTTCACCAGGAAAATCGGCCTCCTAAGTGCCCAGGTTCTTCTAGTATGTAAACTACTCCTTAGGGTAACCTAGAGCTTGAGATGGACCTGTGGTCTCCAACAAAGCTCTCCTTAGGGCAGCAAAACCATGACTTTTATAAGTAGGTTATTGATGATATAACTTGGAAATTACCCTGTGTCTTATTTGTTTGCTCTTGGTCTCTCCTCCCTACCCAGAAAATTTTGGCCTGGGATGGGGGTGGGGTGGACAGTGAATAGCCCTTTTGTGTTTCAGACCATATTGGGCATCTCCAAAGTATTTAGTTTTGAAATTTCCAGGTCCATCAAAGGGTTGGGTTGGATTCCCTAAGGGACAGAACCTTGGATTAACTGGGACATGTGTCCCCCCACCCTGTGGCCAAGGAGTGGTACATTCTAACTGGTCAAGGCCTAGGATTACTGCTCATCCCTGACCCAATCATAGTGGCAACTGCTTGGGATTATGATAATTGTTAAGGTCAGTCATGGACACTCAAATGCCTAGAGCCCATCCAAACCACAAGGTAATCCCACTGGGGACTTTCACAAGATAGTATTTACCACTTGCTCCTGGGAACACACACTCATATTTTGTAATTCTAGCTTCTTGACCAGGTAATGTACAATTCTGTTTCAATTTTTAAAAATCCTGGTCTGAGCCAGTAGATTGACTTCACTACTCACTAATGGTTTGTGGCTTGCAGAAACTGCTTGCATTGTTTAAATAGCTGTTAAACGTGTCATAAATTCTCCAGGAATTTAAGAGGGAAATGTGTAGGGAAGTGGAAGCTCGGTTAATATAGTGTACAAGGTCATTAAGTGGATAGGGGTGGTACTTGCCACTTGTGAAAAGGCCTTGAGAGAAGACGCTTTTGAGCTCTAAGGTAGGACTCCAGCTTCAAGTAGTGAGACAGTCCACCAAGACTATTCCCCTGATTAGATTGGACTTGGGCTACAAGGGACTCTCCTGGAGTGGCAATATGCTCATGCCATACAGCTGGGTGCACTGAGATGTTTTGTTCTGTGATTTTTCTTACCCAGAACCCACTCCAACTAGACTAGACTTCTTCAATCCTTTGGAGAGCACAGGGAGCACACAGATGCTTTTTGGTTATGCTAGGGCCAGGCTAGTCTGAGCACCTACTGTGTGTCAGGCAGTGTCTGTGTATATAGAGATGTGGGAGGAGTGAGAACAAACAGGCCATTTACGCATTTATACAATGTGAAATGACTTATGCAAGTAAATCATATTTTTTTCAGAAAAGTGATAAAGACAACATTTGGAATAGCAGCTGAGATTGAGAGAGAAAGCTACAGGCAAGAGACATAGATGGTCTTTCTACGGTTACAGCAATATTTTATTTCCTGATCTAAGTGGTGGATTCGTGGCTGGTTGTTTTGTTATTAATATTTATTAAACATTAATGATGCAATGTGGACACACTGTCTGTATACACATACACACACCTGTTGGTATGCATGACAAAAAGATATAGTAAGCCATGAACTCTGCTTAATGACCTCACAGATTTGAATGGAAGACAGCCATAATCACAACGAATATATATCACAATGAAATCATAAGAAATATAAAGAAGCGCTCCATTTTGGCTAAACATATGAACTTGGGTAAGTTACTTTATTTCTTGAAGCTTCAGGCTTCTCAGATACATTTTACAGATAGACAAATAGATTCCAGATAGATAAACAGATAACAAGACAAATGACAGATATATATATATATATATATACACACATACATACACACACAGATACATTAGGTTTATTGTGAGAGTCAATTGATATGTGATGCATGAAAAAAATCTCTGACAAACTGTGAAACTGTAAAAAGTGTGAGATAATATTTTCACTTTGGGCATATTTGCAACTGTCTATTTCTTCTTCTGTGAAGGCGCTACCCCACAGTTTTGTACCCGAGTGGTAGTCTGAAGGAAGCAGGTTGTAAGCAACTGTAAATTATTCTCAATCTAACATATTTTGTGTCTAGCACAATGAAGAAGCAAATAAAGATGACATCGGTTACCACTGAATAGCTTGCAATTATCAGAACAAGGACTTGGAGTTTAAGAGCTCCATGGAGGCCCAGGATTAGCAGGCTTTTAGAGGGCAGGGGCAGAGCTGAGAGGAGAGTGCTGCACTTCACCTTCCCTGGGGGCTCTTTCGGTCCAGTCGGCAGATTCCTGCCACCATGACCACGCTGGGCCCTGACAGGTGCTGCTTCTCCCCAGGTCTCTGGCCCAAACATGGACACAAATCCCTCCCCCGACCCTCCTCAGCCTCAGAAAGCTCAGGGACACTCTGGCTTCCAATACTGCCAGAGTAGGCTCTCTTTCAGGAGTGCTATGCTAATGCTAATGCTAAGTCACTTCAGTCGTGTCCGACTCTGTGCGACCCCATAGACAGCAGCCCACCAGGCTCCCCCGTCCCTGGGATTCTCCAGGCAAGAATACTGGAGTGGGCTGCCATTTCCTTCTCCAATGCATGAAAGTGAAAAGTGAAAGTGAAGTCGCTCAGTCATGTCAGACCCTTAGCGACCCCATGGACTGCAGCCTACCAGGCTCCTCCGCCCATGGGATTTTCCAGGCAAGAGAACTGGAGTGGGTTGCCATTGCCTTTACTGGTCCTCTAATGTATGTCACACCGAACACCAGACAAACGGCCAGCCCAGCTCTGCAGGCTCCTACTCCAGGTCCTGCCTTCTGGCTCCTTGCCATCTCCTTTGCACCTTAAGGTCTCAGAGGCCTGGTCTCTAGAATAAGGTTAGAATTTGTTATTAAAACATAGGAATTCAGGTTCAAGCACCCCACAGACAAACTGATACCTGAAATGAGGCTCTGAAGGTTCTCTCTCTTGGGATAGAATATATATCAGAGCTCGGGGAAGATTGAGACCCCAGGTTAGAATCAGGTCGTTTATCAGCCCAAGTCCCAGCTGGATAGGTGGCACACTCAATGGGGTCATTTGAGGGGAGTTTAAAAAAGGTTATTTTTCAAAGGCATGGCAGGGTATGGAGAAACCACAAGGGAGAATACGGAACACCAGGGGCTCATGGAGGCACTGGTACCAGAAGGTGCTGTCACCAGTCCAGGCTGAATAGGGGAGGGAGCAGAGCTGCTGGTTAGTGCCAAGAGAGAGAGAGTCATGTGCAGGGAGCTGCTTGACACGAGCTGAGCTTTTCAACAGAGAGAGGCATCCAGACCTGGAGAAGCCACAGACATGGAACCTGGCAAATAAGTACCCTGAGCTCACTCTCCTCCCTTCTTCCCATCGCCACTTGGCCAAACATAACTGGGCACCACAGGGCAAGAGAACCCTACTGCTGTGTTCCAGATGGATCAGCTTGCAGGGCACAGAGCCAGGTGGGTCTGATGGAACAACTGGCTCATACAGCCTCATTGTGAAACTGGGGGGCAGCTCAATGGGGGCCAGTCTTGAGCAACAGAGCCCAATAGTCATGGTGGGGGAACCCAGAGGGTACCAGAGGACAAAAGCACAATCAAGGAGGTGGTTCAGAAAGACTACCTTCAGACCACAGGAACTCAGAGACAGAAAGGCCATTGGGAGGTGAGGGCACAACCTTGGTGACTGAATTCAAGTGTCCTGTGATTAAACCATGACGAAGTCACATCTTTGCAGAGATATTTTTGGCATGCAAGAATCAAATTCATTTAGCAATTTCACTCAACATGGCAGGCTGAAATTTCCCGTCAACTGCTTTCAAGGACATTTAGAAGCAAATTTGTAGCAGACACTCCCTTATAAGCATCTTTGAGTGACATAATGGAAAGATCTTTGTGAAATGATTCAGGAGACCTCAGGGTTAGGCTTCACTCTGCCTCTAACACACTGGGTCCTTTAAATCCCCCTCTTCCCCTCTCTGGGCCTCAGTTTCCTTCTCTAGAATGTGAGAGGGTTGGCTATGATTTCTAAGATCCCTTCTGATTCTGACATGCTAAGATTTTCATAGAAACTATATGATCAGAACAAGCTTTGACACACTGGTGTTGGCAGTAATTTTCTTTTGGATAGGAAACCAAAGCTGAGGCAACAAGAACAAAAACAAACAAGCGGGACAACATCAAACTAAACAGCTTCTGCACAGCAAAGGAAACAGTCAACAAAGTGTAAAAGTAACCTATGCAATAGGAGAAAGTGTTTGCAAACTATATATCTGGTAAGGGGTGAATACCCACAATATAAGGAACTCACACAACTCAATAGCAAAACAAAAACAATCTGGTTTTAAAAATGGGCAAAGAACCTTAGTAGAAAATTTTCCAAAGAAGATATACAAACAGCCAACAGGTACATGAAAAGATGCTCAACATCACTAATCATCAGAGAAATGCAAATCAAAACCACAGTAAGACCTCACACCTGTTAGAATGGCTGTCATCAAAAAGACAAGAGATAATTAGTATTGGAGAGGATGTAAAGAAGATGGAACTTTTGTATGCCATTGGTGGGAATGTAAATTGGTCTTTATGGAAAATGGTATGGAGATTCTTCAAAAAATTAAAAATAGAATTACCATATGATCTAGCAATCTCTCTTATGGGTATATATCCAAAGGAAATGAAATCAGTACCTTGAAGAGATGTCTACATTTCCTTGTTTGTTGAAGCATTATTCACAATAGCCAAGATATGGAAACAACCTGTGTCTTTCAACAAAGATAAAGGATAGATAAAGATAAAGAATAGATCTCAGGTACTCACACCACACACACACACAAATGGTAACCATGTGGAGAGATGGATATGTTAATTAGCTCGACTAGTAATCATTTTACTGTGTATATGTACATCAAAACAAGTACTTTTTTTTTTCTGTTCAGCTATACCATGTGGCATGTAGGATCTTAATAGTTCCCAAATCAGGGATTGAATCTGGGCCTTGGCAGTGAAAGCACTGAGTCCTCACCAGTGGACCACCAGGGAACTCCCAAAACGTGTCCATTTTAAATATATAGAATTTTTATGGTTTTTTTTTTAAATGTATATGAAAAGGAGAACCAGTCCTGGGACATATCAGCACAGACAACTTTGTGGTTACTGAGATTCCATTTTGTAAGTTACAAAATTGTTTCTTTGAAATGTCTTTAAAATTGCTCCATTCCTCTGATGTAGCAAAGAGGCAAGAGAGAATACTTGCTTTCCACTGGATTCCTGCCCAAGAAAGCAAACCCAAGTGTACTGCTGCTAAAAAGAACCCAGTCTACCACACTTCCTATTTATTTGGCTTTGGAGAATTGGACCAAGCAGAACTGAGGGAGACGCGCTACACCGCACTGAGTCATCACCTGCAATGGCGGCCACCTCCCAGAGCCTCCTGTGGGCCGGGCTGCAGGGCAGGCCTCCTCTCAACTTCCCCTTCAGAATCTTTCTTCACGGAGTAAGACCCCTGCGCTCACTTCCTCATTACAATTCCTGCCCACAAAGTTCATTTCTCTGGTCTCACTTAGAAAACAAAACCAGTGTCTGAATGTGTACTCTTTCTTTGGTTCCTGGCATTAAATGTGACTTCCTGTAAGAGGGATTTGTTGTTTTCCCCTGTCTACCAACTCCTTTCTTAAGGGACAGCACACTCACCTTCTTCCTTTACAGATCTGTTCCTCCCCTGCTACAGCCAGGTGGTAGATTTAGTGAGGCTGCCAGTCACTGATTCTTGACCCCTGGCCACAAGAGGGGTAATCATTTTACTATGTATATGTACATCAAAACAAGTACTTTTTTTTAACAAGAGGTCGAGGTCCAAAGATGTTAGGATGTTAGGACGTCAGAGAGGGTTGGCTATGTGCTATCCAAAAGTATGCTTCTGTTGAAGGTGGGCTGTTTGAAAACAGAAGGGAACAGCAAGCAGATAAAAGAGAGGCCCTTCTCCTTGCAGTGAGATTCTCAGGGTGCAGAGTTTGATGATCTTTCTCCTTAAAGTATTTCAACAGCAGGAATCTGTGGCCGGGAAGAGGGATACCCTGGGGGAGCTGGGGTAAGAAGGAGAATCTCATCCCAAATCCACATGGACTAGAACATAGCCCGGGAGCTGTGGGGACCTTCATCATCTCTCGGAGCTCCAAGGAAGCTCAGGCCAAGGGGCTGAGTCCCCAGAAAATGGACCCTCTTCTAGGCCTGTGGTGAATAGCAGAGGTTATTCTGCTCTGGGGTCCAGGTTGCCATTGCTCAGTGAAATTCTCCCAAGTCCCCCAAGAAGAAGAACCTATGGGAGGACAGAAGGAATCTGTTCCTCTGCCAGAGAAATGAGTTTTTGCTGTCCCTGTGCTGTCCCTTGGCAATCCCTCTTTTAAATAGAATTTTGCAAAATATATACAATGGTTCACTGTACCATTTAATTACAGGTGGCAAGAGCATGAGTGTGGCCATTTGGCTTCCCAACTAGAACCTGATCAAACTATTGCTTTTTCAATTATTCAACACATATTGACTGAGCACTTACCAGTGACAGATACTCTTCTAGACCCTGAGGATATGATAATGAAGAAAACAAACAACCAAAACCAAATCGCATGCCCTTATCTTCCTTCCCAGACCAGGAATAGTACCACTAGCCAGGCACCCAGCCAGGCTCAACTCCCAGGAATCATTCTCTCATAACTGAGACTTTTCAGCAAAGCTCCACTTAAATCCATCCCAAATCTGCCCACTTCTCACCCTCTCTAGTGCTTCCGCCCTAACCCAGGACATCATTACCAATCAGCTAAATTACGGCAACAGTTCATTAACTGATCCATTTGCTTCCAGAGTCCATTCAGCATACATAAGTCGTGGTGGTCTTTCCAAAAAAAATTAGTTCATATACTTCTAAACCTAACAGATTTGTTCACAGCAAAAATCTAGATAGTTGTATCTATCTCCACAATCAAATGGGCACTAGCTGTAGGAGGTATGTGTTTGTGAGGACTCTCTTTATGTATTTAAAGAGTCAAGGCCGGTTTTGTATTTTCTGATAATAAAAAATGTCTTGATGATATTACTGCCTCAAAAAATAAAAGTAAAAACCAATTCATGTCCCTCTCTCTCTTGAAGGCCTCCAGGAGCTTCTCAGAGAAACCAAACATAAAATCCATACCGTATACCTTCATCTACAAAAGCCAAGGTGATCTGCAGGTGCCTCCCCGGCCTCCCTTGGCTTGCTGTGTCTTCTCTCCCATTTACTGCCCCTCCAGCGCCTTCCAGCTTCTTTCTGTCCCTTAGACACACTAAGTGAGCTTGCATCTCAAGACTTTTACAAAATTTGCTGTTCGTTCCTGAGACACTCTACCCTTAGGTCTCTGCAAGATTGCCTCCCTTCCATCATTCAAAGGCAACAGGATACTCACTGGAACTTTTCCCGTTGTCCAGTAATTCCAGCTAAAGCTCAGAGATGAAGACCAGAGCATGACTCTGTCTTGAGACAGCAGCCCACCATGACACCAGGTTCCTTTCCTGGGACACACAGAAAGGTGTCAAACAGTCCCTCCCCGCTACCCCTCCTTTCTAATCTTCGCTGAGATGACAGGGAAGGAGAGAAGGAGGGGAGTTAGAGTCAGCACCCTCTGCCTTGTGGGGAATGCAGTGTTTGTGGTGAGATATAATTCTCCCCCAAACTAAAGATTGGGGCGGCTTCAAAGATTCAGCCATGGGGGTTGTCCCCGAGAGGGGAAATTGATGTGCTGTTCCAAAGTTGGTTATCATTTTCTAATTTGCCCTTGGGCTTAGCTGAGTCAGGTGGAAGAAGATTGATTTTGCTTCAAGGTGGGAATTGGGGCAGAAGTGGAGCTACATATATGATCTGTTGTTGTCCTGGTGAGATTCCCAACTGGGCTAAGCGGACATCCCAGAAGGCAGTTGGTCCTATCTCCCATAGGAAGGTCCTCCAGAGGATTCAGCAGCATTTGACTGCCTGCCACAGAGGGTGTCAGAGGCCCCTGTAAGCCAGACAAGTAGGAACATCCAGCCTCGAAAGGACCACAGCCCTGGCCAGGTGAGTAAAGAAAGTCTTGTCCTGTTTCCTTTTTTCCATGGCAAACACACCTGAAGAGCTGAGCCTTGATGAAGGAAGAGGAGAAGATACCTTAGACCCTAATCACATTCCTCCCCATCTTCATCCTAGAAGGCAGGAACTTAGCTCAAGAATGCTCAGCGTGAGGGAAGGGGAAAAGGGAGAAGAGATTTTAATAGTTTGCAACTGAAATATTAAAGCAAACTTTTAATAACCAGGAAGTTGTGGAATCTCCCCATGTCTGTCCAGACTTGTTTGCCTCAAGGTGTATTTCTCTCTCCCAATTCTGCCCCGTTTTGGGGGTGGGGACCTGATCCTGGCTGGCCATGCTGCCTAAGCTGTTGGCTCCTATGACTACCTTTGATAAGTGAGGGATTGGAAAGCAGAAGGAATGAATCAAGGCATTTTTCTTCCACCTTATCTGCACCTACTGCAGTTTCCGGCTGTGGGCTCTTCTTCCTTTATGACTCCAGGCCCAATGTGGTCCAGCTTTTGCTGTTTGGTATTCATCTCTAAGCTCTGGTAACACATCCTCCTTCATTTGCCCCGCTTTTGGTAATATCTGGATAGTCTTACTGTGTCCTGTACAGTTTCTCGGCTTTCCCAGAACTTGTGTAGCTAATTGTCTGCATTAGATTCCCTCTGTTTCAAATATTAAGAATGTTTTTGGTCTTTTGGACGGACCTTACCTCATATACTTCCCCAGAGGTTCATGAGGGTCTGTAGTCTAATCGTTCCATGTTTTCACCTTAATCAAGATATTTCAATACATCAGTTGCTAACATTTCATCTTAAATGCCATCTCTTCAGAAGGGTATCTCAGCATCCTCCCCACCTCCAATCACACCTCATTAATTGGTCTGCTGCTGCTGCTGCTAAGTCACTTCAGTCGTGTCCGACTCTGTGCGACCCCATAGAGGGCAGCCCACCAGGCTCCCCCGTCCCTGGGATTCTCCAGGCAAGAACACTGGAGTGGGTTGCCATTTCCTTCTCCAATGCATGAAAGTGAAAAGTCAAAGTGAAGTCGCTCAGTCGTGTCTGACTCTTAGCGACCCCATAGACTGCAGCCCACCAGGCTCCTCCATCCATGGGATTTTCCAGGCAACAGTATTGGAGTGGGGTGCCATTGCCCTCCCCGCATTAATTGGTCTACTTTTAGCAATTATCAGTACCTGATTTCTTCTTATCTGTTTATTTGTTTGCATGCTTATGATCTATTTCCCCTCACACTGGAATATAAGATCTTTGAGGGCAATTACTCTTTCTCTATATCCCCAGTTTGGGTTTCCCAGCTGGCACAGTGGCAAAGAAGCCACCTGCCAATACACAGGACATGGGTTCAATCCCTGGGTCAGGAATATCCCCTGGAGAAGAAAATGGAAACCCACTCTAGTATGCTTTCCTGGGAAATCCCAAGGATAGAGGAGCCTGGCAGGGTACAGCCAGAGGTTGCAAAAGAGTCAGACACAACTTAGCGATTAAACAACAGCAACAACAATATCCCAATTTGCTCAATAAATACTTAGTAATTGAGGACCTGGTGGAATGGACTGTACATCATCCAGAGACCCTCAACTCGCAACAGCTGGGTGTGACAGCTGAATGTCACTTTGGTTGTCAAATCTTAAGGGGGGAGCTGAGTACATTTTTATTGTGTGTGAGTTAACTGTATTGTAGATATGGGAGAAAGAGAGAAACCCGAGAGGCCAAATGTAATAGGCACCTTTTATTTTCTCATTTGCCAATTCACTTTTCCTTTCTTCTGTAGCATCCCCCTTTCTTTGAGGAATCACTCCTATCCTGGCCATAAAACTAAGAATGCAGGATATGGGGAGGTGAGATTTTTTATAATATTTTACATTTACTTTGTTGTTAGAATATGATCATTATGTTTTCATAGCACGTGATTGATTATATCTATATTTTATAGAACAGTGTGGATATTGGGGCCCTGATTTGAAACTGACTCTAAGGAGAAGGGGAGCTGACCTGCTAAAGGGATTGTAGTAGACACCTCTGTGTTTGCACCTTTAGCAGCCCCTCCAGACCAGGTTCGATTTCAGCCTTAGCTGTAGTGGGTAGTTCCCATTCACCTTCTGCTGCTCGTGTTCTGCCTTTAGACTCACACCACTTGTCTGCTCCATACTGTGCTAGGGCCTTCTCTCAATGCCAGGGAACTTTCTGGGCTGGCTTATAAGCTCAGCTTAAAAGCGAAACGCAGTTAGTACCGTACAGGCAGCACTTGACCAATACAGAATGGCAGCCAATGGACAAAGGATCCAGCCTCCTGTCCAGCAGATGGATAACTTGAAGACTACTCTGTACAATTCTCAGAGGTCCTGGTGGGACTGAGCTCCCTTTGCCGACAGTGGTGGCCGTGATGATGCATCCTTAGATGGACTCTTCCCCCTTCTCTGTCTCACCCTCCCCGTTGTCTCTTCTGCTCCCCAAGATCACCTGCATCAAGTAACATCAGCACAGCTCTCAGCATCATGAGGTCCCCACCAACTGCGGACGGAGCCCTGACACCAGGGAAGTGAGTTTGGCACAAGAGACATCCCTGAGTTCTTCTCTCCCAGCAGGTACCCACAGGTAAAAATGAGTAGACCTGATTTCAGGGGAAAATATAAGCAAGCGTGGATTATTTGAAGGTAGAGTTATTGACGGGTATTTGGGGAAGAAAAGGACTGGACTTTGTGTTAGTTTCCCACCTAGGACATCAGACTTGTAATTTGGGTTTTAAAAGAAACTTGAACCTATTCTGTCATCACAAACTGGTAAGTCTGGAACGTATTTTATAACCACAATGTCAACAATCGTTTAGTCCAGCCTTTCTCCAAACTTGCTCATTTTCCTACTATCTTAACAATATACCATTTGTACTATTAATTACTTAATATTTTTCTTTAAGCCAACATACTTTAAAATCTTTTTTGACTGTGCTTCATGGCATACAGGATCCTAGTTCCCTAACTGGGGATCATACCTGCACCCCCTGCGTTGGAAACAAGAAGTCTCAACCACTGGACCACCAGGAAAGTCCTAAATCAACAAACTTTTAAAAACTTAACTACCCGCTGAACACTTCATATTGAATTAAAAATAAATGTGAAACTTATGATTTGGTGCTCCCTGTATATTTCGATCACATGTGAAAATAAGTATATAACTATTAAAGGAAAAATCAATCTAGTGTGGTATACATATTACAACTTGGGAAACACTGATTAGCTAAAAATTACTTTCTCTTTAGATTTCTAGTGTATTACAGTGCCCTCTACTTTGTGAGATCTTAATTCTCTGTTCATTTTTATGGGGTTATAACTGTTCTACTAAGTTTGTTTCTCAGGATGGTACCTGGGTGTTATATGACATTCCTGGAAGTATCTCTCTTTTGTTCTCAGTTTGGCTACAAAATTTTAATGCCATAATTCTTAATCAACAGGATTATTTATACATTGTTCCATTGTTTTCTGTCTGAGCCAACAGTAATATCACAAACGAGAACTCCAGTGCCAGTCTGAATCTCTTCCTGGATGAAAGTTTATAGGATATACTAACCTTGGAATTCTGAAATTTCACCAGATATGCCCTTGGGTGAATTTTTTGCAACAATTTTTCCCAGGACTAATGAATCTCTTCAATCCATAACTAAAACTCTTTCAGCTCAGGAAATCTCCTTTCATTATTTTGTTAACTAATATTTCACTTCTGTCCATTCTCTTATTCTATGACTCCTGCTATATGAACATTGGGACGTTATATCTATCACTCTATTTTTATCTCATGAATTTATCTACTTCTCTGTGTTCTGAGAGGACTATATTAATTCTTACGAGTTTACTGATAATTCACTAAATCAGTTTTCAATGGTATATATACTGCAGTCCTGTCTTATTTTGGGCTCATACAAGTATGTATTTTATTTTCAAGGACTGTTTCTTGTTTTCCTAGTATCCTGTCTTATGCTTCTTTTATCCTCTGACATTTCACTGAAAAGCAAATTTGAATTTTTCAAACATTTGCTCCTGTTTTCTGTAATAATTCTTTTTAATAAAAGCCATTGGCTCTGAATGATCTGCTGGTTCCCTTTTCGAGACTGCTTAATCTTCTCAGATGACTGGAGACTTGTCAAATCAAATATATGTTGCTATTTATAAGTATGAAAGCCTGTATTGAAAAGGATGGATAACTCTTCTGAGTGTTGCAGCAACCGCCCAGGTCACCATGAGCTTCCTTTCACAGGTCCCAGAGTGTCTTTGCCTCCAGCCCCAGCTGGCACAGTGCTGTGCAAACCAGCGTCCCAGGACAGACTCACAGGCAGGCCTTGCCTTTGCGGTGGTTGTAAGATAACCAATCACACCAGGTTCACTTCTTCCAGGAAGTTCTCGAGGCTTCTGCCTGGTTGATGTTGTTCTTCCTTTGCAACAGTGGTGTTTCAGAACTTTTTACCTCCTCTTATTTTTATTAATTTTATCGCTTCAATGAGATCTGGGAAAGTTATTGTAAGCTCAAATTATTATCATGAAATAAAAGTTGCATGGCTTCCCGTTAAATGAGCCTGATAAAACAGGCTCTGTGGTGCCAGCCCACAGACCGCTGATTGCCAGCACTTGTATCTCTCTGCCTGAGAGCTTTCTCTGGCAGTCAGAGCCCACCGTGACTGAGCACAGCAGGTCAGATGTACTGGAAGGTAATGCACTCTACCTTTCAGTGACTGCTGTGGGTTGGTGTATAAATACCACAGCTCCTTGTCCCTTAGGTGGGAAACTCTGAGGTGCCTGTCCTACACTGAATCCTAGAGTTCCTGAAAGGAGAGGATTATCTGGTCACTCCCAGCAGAGACTAGATGCCACCTTTAAAGCCTGCCTTCCTTTCCCTGTCTCACTTCCACATTCCCCTATCCGGTGTCCTGGAATCACCTCCCACATAAACTACTGTCAAATGAATCCTCATCTAAGAAGGATGCCAATTCCAAACACTGACAGTGTGGCAGGTTTTTGAGAAAGATGTCTCTCCTGGTGTAGAGAATGAGTTGGAAGGGAGAAGCTGTGGGCCAGGAGATCAGCATGATGGGAGATGCAGTCCTACAGAAGTAAAAGCAAGCTCTTTATCTCAAAGGAGGACCAACATGTGCAGCAAAGCAAGACTCCCCAGAGAGATCTTTTTAAAAATACTTTGACATTTAGAAGACGTAGCCATCATGGAACGAGCCATAACTTGCTGAACTTCCTCGCACCTACATTACGTTGTAATATTATTTTTGCTGTTATTACTAAGAAAACACTCAGAAAATATCCTGATTAGTGAATAAGCAAATGACTCTTAGGCTGCTGGTTGGCTGGTGGCACCATTCCCTGAGAGAAGGACCAGAGGAGAAGGAGCAAGTCTGGAGGAAGGGGTGGGGCATCTCCTCTATGAACATATCAGGTAACAGGGCATTCCGGGTCCTGCTGGGAACTAAGGGTGCTGGGTAGGCTTCGGCAGGGGAATAATCAGATTATCTCACAGTCATTATGGCACATGCTCCTGTCAATCTGAAGGAATCCAGCCCCAGTGCCAGAGTGGAACCGTGGAGCCCCTACTGGGACAGATGATAACATTTTAGTTGTAGAATTAGGGGGGAAATGAGCAGAGGGGCAGGGGAGCCAGGACACCCAGGGGCTGGGGACAGTGGATATTCATCAACAGGTAACAGCTGCACTAGTGTATACAGGTTGAGTCAGAGCCCTGGGCTTGAAGGCAGAGAAACCAGATTGGAAGACACCACCCTGCAAGTCTAGAGAAAGGGCCCCCAGCTCATCTTGAGAGACATCTGGGGCAGGTCATAAGGACTGTCAGCATTTACTGGATTCTTACTCAGGGTCACAACCCCATTCCTAGAGCTTCCAATAACTTAACTTAATGGAGAGTTGTTTCATTTACTACCTCTATGTTACAGATGAAGAAACTGAGCTGCAGGCAAGTGTTGAGTGTAGGGTATGATTTTCAGTAACTTGCCTATGATTACATGGCTGGTAGGTGGCAGAGCTCAAATTCAAACCCAGACAAAGGCCTGTCTACATTCAACTGCCCTGTAAGTTAAGAGTACGGATGGGAGGTAAAAGGGGAAATCGGCCAATGGAGATCAAAGAGCTCTGAGGAGGTGCAGTGGTGTCTTGGTGACTCAGAAGCTCAAGGAATAACCAGAGAGGTACTCCTCCATCGATGGGTTAGGCGAGAATTGCACACATACACTTGTCAAGGTCTTTGAGGATTTGGAGGAAGAGAAGATACACATGGGATTTGAAACCATCTGTGGCAGAATGGGCTTGATGGATTTGAATAGTAGGGGCACCATTTATCTTGAAAGTGAGTTAGTTGCTCAGTCATGTCCAACTATTTGCAACCCCATGGACCATAACCCACCAGGCTCCGCTGTCCATGGGATCCTCCAGGGAAGAATACTGGAGTGGGTTGCCATGCCCTTTTCCAAGGGATCTTCCTAACCCAGGGATCGAACCCAGGTCTCCCACATTGCAACCAGATTCTTTATTGTTTGAACTACTGGGGAAGCCAATCTTAGCATCTCCAAATTTAAACATGGTTCTGGGTGAAAAAGCATTACTGAAAAATATCTCTGGATGGATAAATGAACAAGCAAAAGGCCTGTTTGATCTTTCTCAAACATAAAACTGATCCCAAGTCTCAGCTTCTTAAGTCTTCCAAAGGTGCTCTATCAGTAGCAGGATGAAGTCCACACACCACACCCTAGAATTCAAGGCCAGTGTGCCATTTACTACCACATCCCCCACCCTCGGCCTTTTCCTGTTGTTGGGTGTTGGGATCTGTCTCTCTCTCTTTGGTCTTCTTAACCTCCTGAGCCCTGTCTTCTGGTCACTGCAAACCTCCTTCACATTTTGGGTGGAGGAATAGTTTTTCTGCACAACTCATCTTGGGTGGAGCTGCCAATCGCAATCAAAGGCACACAACATGAGTGGGACTAAACAGAATTCTTTCTGGGAACTAATATAATTCCAGACAGGAGACAGAGTCTTCTCTTTTCTCTGAGGTCACTCCCTGGGGTGCTGGGATAACGTAAGCCTTGAGCTGGGAATAATCCCTGCCACATGAAGGAATCTTGTTCTCACCATAAGGAAGCCACATATAGAGAAAAGCAAAAGCACAACAGACAGACAGACACACACAGAAGGAAAAATAGACTAAGTGACATTGCTTGAATCTCTTGGATTCCGTCTTTCCTTCTGGTTTCACAAGTCAATACATTCCTTTTTGTTGGTTGTTCATTTTTTGGCTTATGCGTTTGACTTGTATTTCCTTCACTGATCAATATTCAGCTGTACTGGACTGCTGACACTCCCTGGGGTCCATGCTGTCTCCTACTTGCCCTCCCTACAGGTTCAAGCAACACAGTCCGAGCCATCTAAGTGCAAGGGTGCAGGAAATTTGAGAGTGACTCTTGTGATCCATTCTCCTCATTCCCTCGGTTCTTCTGCAGGCACCACCATGTGGCCACGTTCAGGTTGGCCAAGAGCTTGCCCTGCACTTCCCGCTTCGTGCTGTCTCCCATACCTCCCATTCCTTGCCAGTCTCTCGGCTGCTTTGTGCCCTCCAGAGTCTGCCTCCCCATGGGACCTGATGTGGGTGGATGTGGGACAGCTGTTTCTGTCCTTCTGCTTCTGGACAGGGGACTGTGGATGCTGTCAGCTGCAGACCTTGAGAGTCCACAGTATGGGCTCAGAGCAAGTATCCCAAGACCTCTCACACTGTAAAGTCTAACAAGTGAGGAGTATCTTCTATGCCATATTATGCCAGAGAATGCTAGCCTGCTCCCCAGACTTGCAGGACACTCAGGGGTAAAGTGAAGGCTGGAGACCTTTCAATCTTTGTGTTTTACTTGTGTGACAAGATCCAGGTGTTAAAAATGCTAGGTTTTCAGAGGAGGAATCATGATAAAAGGTTGGCAGGTTCAGAGGAGCAGGGGATGTCACAGAGGAAGCAGAATCTGCACTGGTTGTTGGGGAGAGGGCCAGGCTAGACCTAGAGCAGCTAAGGCTTTCCCAAGATGAGGCAGGGCATGGACAGCAGCCCCACACAGGGGTCTGTATGGCTCACATAAGTGATCATGAGGGCCTTAGGCTGGTGGCCTTTGGCAAATGACAGGAGACCTGAGGTTCAGTGAAGGGCCTTGAATACTAGACCCAGGCTTTTGACTGTCACTCTGAGTCTAACCAGGGCTGGGGTTCATTCAAGGCCTCTGCTGGAAGGACAGTTGGTCATACCCTCCTTCAGTGCACAAAGCGGACTGAGGAGCCAGGGCACGAATGTCAACCTCCTTCTTGGGGTCAGCCCACCTGTCCCTCCTGTGGCCCAGGACCTCGGCGGGCTCTGGCTAAAATGGATGGGACAGCACCTTCACTTCGTGACCTCAGCACCTCCCACTTCCCTCCTCCTGCAGCCCCTGTGCACGCCAGGCACCCCACCACCCGCCCCAGTCACTGGGTGGGTGTGTGAGTCCTCAACAGTCCACCTCTGGGTCTTTCCAACCTATATGTGTCTTTAGCCCATGACTCAGATTCCCGCCACTCTTTCATGTTCAGTTCAGTCGCTCAGTCGTGTCCGACTCTCCGCGGCCCCATGAATCACAGCACGCCAGGCCTCCCTGTCCATCACCAACTCCCGGAGTTCACTCAAACTCATGTCACAGAGTCGGTGATGCCATCCAGCCATCTCATTCTCGGTCGTCCCCTTCTCCTCCCGCCCCCAACCTTTCCCAGCATCAGAGTCTTTTCCAGTGAGTCAACTCGTCGCATGAGATGGCCATGTAGGAAGCCCCTAAGTGGAGGTCCTGGGCTGTCTGCTTTTTTTTTTTTTTTTTGTCCTCCACTTCCTTCCTACCTCACGGAAAATTAGGTTGGATTCACTTTGCTGAGTTTCTGGACCAGCCTGTCTGAATGGGAGGAAATATCCTGGCATGCTACTTGCCTGGCGATTCTATTTCTTCTGTAGCATCAAGCCAAGAGCCAGAGAGTCACAGCCTAGGAACTGAGAGGGAGCAAAAAGGCAGCCTTGTGCAGTTGCTCCTTGAAACGATCCTGGGCACTGGAGTGAGACAGACCCTGGGTGTGAAATCAGCCCCACCACTCAGCAGCCTTGTGACCTGGAATAAGTGACTTCCTGAGCCTCAACTTTTTAATTTTGTTTTCATTTGTAAAGCAGAGATAAAAAATACTTACCTTGCAGGTTATTGGGAAAGATAAATGGGACTTATGTAAGTCTGATATTTAGGAACTGAGAGCTGACATTACTTATTTGATCTCAACCTCCTTGAGAGAAAAAGGCAGATCTGCGCAAATCATGTGTTGAGATACAGTTGATCCTGTTTGTCACACTGGGACTCTTCTGCGTGCCCCATGCTGCCCTCACCGAGTGGAAGACAACACACAGGAGCAGAAGAGGATGATGGGAAAATCTTCCTGTTTTCTGATCATCTCCTGAAGGGACACACAAGTGGCAGTGACAGGGTTAGCAATCCTGCCTGAGGGCCACTTCCACATCAGTGATGAGAAATAAAGGAACCGAGGGGAAAAAGTCAAACAGAAGAAAGCGCCTGGAAAAGATGTTTTTATGTTCACTTATTACATGGAAAAAAAAGAACCAAAGTATACAGCATGAAGATATATGTGTCTCAGAAAATTTATCCTCGTGAACCTGTTTGTTCAAAAGGAGTTATAATTCAAGAATTGCCAAATGGAAGTCATAAAATCAGGGTGGGGATGGGGAAAAGGGCCACCAAGGGAAAGGAAGTAATTTTGTGGTATTTCTTCTCTAGTTTCAGATCATTGGGAACTTAAACTTTTCCAGCAAGTCATTCATGTAAACAGATGCCATACTGAAATATGATTGTGTAAAAATATAAAACTCCTAAAGTATGATGGCAATAATATTTTAGGGAGAAAACATTAAAGTCTGGTAATATCAGAAAATACAAATAAGATCATTTTGAGCAGTTCTGTCTATATAAACAGCAGTTGCAAACAATGGATTTATATTAAAGAACAAAGTGTTTGGTCTGCACATAACTTAGAAAGGGGTAATATTTCTAAACACTGACTTTGTAAGAAAACATGAAGGACATCTTATACTTAACAATGGTTAAAAGGAGGAAATCACTTTCTGAAGGATGCAGTGGGCAGAATGCCAAGGCCTTTGTTTTTAACCTGCTCTTTTTTTTAACTTGCTCTTAACCGTGTTGGGATGTCTTTACACTGCATGGGGTTTCCTGCAGAATCTAGCACCAATAGATGGATCAGATTTTGTCTTTGATCTGAGTCCTTTATGTCTTCAGTTTTGAGTGTATTGAGGTATGTTTTCTTTGGTTGCTGTTGTGACGAATGTGTAATAAAAACCTAATATTTACAACACTTAAACATTTTAGATTTCAGTGTCAACTCTTCACATAAAAAAGTTGGAAAACTCTTAAGAAGCATGGGAAGGTTGTTACTTCCTCGCATCTGTCATGAAACTGTTTTCGATACACAGCACAATTAGCCTGTTAGCACAGCTGTATGCTTTCTGGTCCAGAATCTTCCCCGTGTTCAGCGGGGAGGCCAAGCCCATGACTGCCATGTCGGCGGTTCTCCACGCTTCACAGTATTGATCCACAAGACGGACTCCGTGGGTGCTAGAGCCATGCCAAACGACCTTCTGGGGCCTACAAAGGAAGTTTGTTGTGTTACTTTTTGAAATGACCCTTCTTTGTGGCATATCTTGGCGAGGAAATCCGCCTAAGTCTAGTGAGTTAAGTCAAACTCCTGAACTCTCCAGGGTCTGACCGCACATCACTTCTCTGTCTTTATCACTGTTTCCAACTTTCTGAACACACTGCATTCCGACCATATCCAGTTTCGACATGCTCCGAAATCATACTCTCTACATGAGTCCCCTTAGTCAGGAATGGCCTCACTTCCATTTTCAGCGATTCCTTGTCATCTTTCAAAGTCCATTAAATGCCCCATCTTACAGGAAGCCTTCCTTCTTCTCACTGCTAAGGAATGATGATTATTTCCTCTGTGCTTCTACCATCTTATCTGTTTCTTCATTGTCCAATGACAGTATCATGTCTAGAATGGTAGCTAGTCTGTGTCTGTCTTCTCACAGACTATAAGCTTTGAAAAGGGAGGAGCTGTGTAGGTTTATTACTGTGCCTTCCAGGCCTGGCATACAGTAGACAATGAGGAAAGACTTACTGAGTTGTTGTATTCTTAAAAGCATACATAATTTTCAAAGAATTAGA
The DNA here is from genome assembly GCF_049115385.1 of Moschus berezovskii. Classification (NCBI taxonomy): domain Eukaryota; kingdom Metazoa; phylum Chordata; class Mammalia; order Artiodactyla; family Moschidae; genus Moschus; species Moschus berezovskii. The sequence continues at coordinate 71,413,344 of NC_142466.1, read as the reverse complement.
ATGCAACTCAGAGGAGAGGGTTAAAGAATCACCAACAATAGCATTACTTACCACTAATTAAGTGCCTACTGTATACTAGATATTCTCACACTTACATTTTTATTCTCACAGCATTATTATGGTATGAATATGATTATTCTGCCCATTTGACAAGTGACGCAACTGAAGCTCAAATAGTGAAAGTGCCTTACCCAAGGTCCCATATAAAGTTACTGGACCTGAGTCTCCTAACTTCAAGGCCAGGCTCTCTCCAGGGCCTCTGGCTGCCTCACTGGGGTTTTATCCAGCAACATCTCAGAGGAGTAGCTGATAAGGGCATCCCATTGTTAGACTGTTTCCTAAAGTTGTCTATCATATGATATACTTCAAAGGCTTCAACCTCTACTTACCAGGAAGGATCTGCCATTACATCTCGGCCATCAAAGGAATATATTGGAACGTGTGTATTGAACTGACCTCCATGGCCAGAAAAAATTGAGTCCCAATTATTAAAAAGTACTTGGCCCTGTGGAGACAAAAATGCTACATTAGAATCATTATACAAATAGCTTGCAAGTATTTATCCATTCTTCAAAGCTCGGAAGCCCCCAACTCTAATCCCATATCCCGGGCAGAGTGAGAACTTGGGAAATACTTTGATTTCATGATCTATCCTTGGAACCCTTTCAGCTTTATGGTCTTATTTCTTGAGGTAATTTCTTTTACTATATGTGCATAATGTCTCTTCCCCATCAAAAGTGTGTTTTAGGTCTTTATTTTATTATTGCTATTTTAAACACTGTATAATTATATGAAAGTGAAAGTGTCAGTAGCTCAGGCATGTCTGACTCTTTGCGACTCCACAGTCAGTTCATGGAATTCTCCAGGCAAGAATACTGAAGTGGGTTGCCATTCCCTTCTCCAGGGATCTTCCTGACTAGGGGATCAAACCCAGGTCTCCTGCATTGCAGGCAGATACTTTACCATCTGAACTACCAAGGAAGCCTTTATAATTATATACTGAGCTTCAAATTTGTGCTAATATACAAATGGGTGAGGCTTCCTTGGTGTCTTAGATGGTAAAGAATCTGCCTGCAATGTGGGAGACCTGGGTTCAGTCTCTGGGTTGGGCATGGCAACCCACTCCAGTATTCTGGCCTGCAGAATCCCTATGGACAGAGGAGCCTGCTAGGCTACAGTCCATGGGGTCACAAAGAGTTGGACATGACTAAACGACTAAGCACAGTACAAGTGGGTGATGTGGAGATGAATCTCTTACTCCTTTTCCTTCAGTTATTTGTTTTCTAAGAAAACAAACAATCTGAGTGGGTGAAATGGTAGAACAAACCCTTGGAAGAGGTGATAGGAAGTGCTGTGTGTGGGGTAAGGATGAACTTGCCAGGCTCAAGCTTCCAGGTTGGAGTACTGGGATCACAGGGACCAAAGGGTCTCAAAGTACCTTTAAGATCTGGTTAGGAATCAGGACCCCGGATATGTGTGAGCAGCAATAGAGCTGCTCTTCTGTAGCCTTAAAGGAGTAGGCTATTTCCGTTGTGTAATTGAAGGATGCAGTGAGGCCCTGCCTTGCCAGTGAACAAGGGCACAGAAATGCCTGAGGGTAGCAAACCAGGGTGCAGGACAGGGTGGCTCTGGTGCCACTCAAGCAGTTCTCTACAGCAGGCACCCTTGGGTGGAAACAAGAGCCCTGGACATGGGGATCAAACAAACCAATTCCGGTTTATAGTTACTTTGAGTGAACTGTTTCTCCCTGTAAGCCTTGGTTTCCTAAAAAACTGATAAAAGAATAACTCCCATTTTTAATGGAAGTATCTATTAGAACAGATATGAAGTGCTTTGTAAACAAACAGAAAAAGCTATATGAATAAGAGAGGTTATTACTATCCTTCCTGTTTGCTCCAAGGGTCACAAACCATCTAAGCAGGAAGGGCTATTGCAAATATAAGGGAACTGAGGCCCAGAGGGGAAAGGTAACCCACCCGAAGTCACACAACTAATCAGGGCCTCGAAATAGCACACTTCTGAAGGTGTTAGGAGTGGCAACTGCCTTTAGTCCTTGTAGAGAACAGTACATCCAGGAGACAACAGGAACCATATTTAGTTTTACCTTGAGGTTCACTATGGGAAGGCTGTATCTCTCTGCTTTTCTTACAACTGTGGAGAGATCTTGCAAATGGGAGGATAAGAATGCTCGGTAGGTGGACAACAGTCCTGCAGCCCTGGCCTGCTGGAAGCACTGGAAATCAGCTCGAATGTCCCCAGAAAATGGAGTGTTCAGAGCAACCAAGTGTAGCTGCAAAAAGTGAAAGAAAAGACAGTGCAACTGGAGAACTGATAGCAAACTCCAACTCCCATAACCATCACATGTTCCTAATAAGATCCCAGACTTGCTGCAATGGAAGGCACGCTAGAGGTCACCTTATTCAACCTCTACCTGACACTGGTTCCCAGCCCAGGTGTGACCATTTCCAGTGAAGGAGAGCCCAGGTTTCCCAAAGCAGTCTGGTTCAGCAATCTGAACGGCTCTAACTAGTAGACATTTCTTATGAAATGTACGAGAAAAGCAAACTAAAGCACTTAAGAGATCTGAATTCAGCCTTCTGTTGGAGACCTCTGGGTCTGCCCTTCATTGAGTTTCTAGGAGGTTTTTAAGCTGGCTTTGGTCCTAGATCTCAGAGGTGCATCAAACTATCTGCTTCCTGCCCTTTCTTCCACCTCCTGAGTAGGTCTGGGGCTGATCCTGGGGGACCAGAGGAAAAAGGCCTTGAAAGTAGAAGGTCGTGACATTTATTATGAAGACTGTTGGGATAGAGTCTTAGAAACCAGGGATCATATAATAATTCTAGCCTCACATTCCTGACACCTTGGCCAGTAGCCTAAATAAAAGCCATTCCATAATCTTATTCCTCCACACCTTCTCTCCCCAAACCCAGCCCTTCTTTCCCAGCCCTTTCTGCTGTAGCCGCTGAATCACATTTCATAATCAAGGAGCAGTCATCCCCCTCCTCAACTTCATGTCAGAAGTAACTTTTATTTCATTAGCATAGAGCTGGGGAAGCACAGAGCTGGTGCAGGACCTGGGCCCAAGTCCCCAGGGAAGAAAAATATCTTAAACCTGTCTTCCTCTTCTTATATTTCTGAACACCGCGCCACATGAGGGAAGAGGCCCTGTGGTCTCATCACCTTCCAGACACTGTGCTTCTGGGGACTACACCCAAGGGCAGGCACAAGAGGCCTCGATAGAACGAGCTTTCCTAGGGGACACCTAGGAAAGGGGCAGTGGTGAGAGGGGGATTCCCTGCCACACCTCTAGCCCCATCACTACCACTTCTCCCTCTTTAAGGAGATGCAGAAAAAGGTCTGGAACCGTGGCTGCTTCTGAATGTGGGATTGGGGGCTTTCGTGTTCTCATGTTTCTTTATCTTTAACTGCTGGAACATTTCTACAATGAATAGCTATCATTTTTATGAAGACAATGACATTTCAACAATCAAATGCTAAAATAGTTATTTTGTGGATACTTATAGTTTTGTAAAATTATAAGTGATTATTTTCTTCTCCATTCTTCTTATTCATTGTCTAGACTTTCTAAAATGGATAGGTATTGCTTCAGAATTTATAATACACTGTTTAAAAACTTTTTGTAGCTACTGCCCTTATGTCTCCCCGTATAGCTAAGCTTTGAAGGTTTACCTATTCTTGCTTCTCTGTTTCCTTACCCCCCACCTACTCTGCCACCACCTAGAATCTTGTTGGCGTCCCTCCATGCTACGGAAATGCTCTTCCCTAGTTTCTCAATTTGAACAACACCTTTTAGCTCTTTCCATGGGCCTCCTGGCAGCATTTGACACTGTTGGCTTCTACCTTGCTTGGCATTCTTTCCTCTCTGGCAAGAGCTTCTCAGTTTCCTTCTCATATTTCTCCAGTCAGAAAATTTTATTTTTGCTCCTCACAATCCAGTCTCTCCTCACCATATAGATTCTCTTTTAGAAATCCTTCCATCCCCAACACAACAGCCATGGCTTTACTGAAGACTCCCAAGTCTGCATTTCCAGACTAGACCCACTGCAGGGTTGCAGACCTTCCGACGCTGCTTCCTTCTGGGGGTCTCCACTCAGGAATCCTACAGGTACTGCAGACTCGCCATGCCCCATAGGATCTCCTGCTGGGCAGAGGGCAGCACTACAGGAAATGCGCTCCCGGTGCCTGCCAAGTTCATGCCTTGTGCTCTGAAGAGTGTCCCCACAATACTTGCTAAAGAGTTGCCTTAGGCCATTCAATTTCATTCTCTTGGCTGCTCTCGATTTGGCTGGGAGGGAGTCGGAGCCATGTGGACTGCCTCTCCCAAGACTCTGAATTGAGCCAGGTAGTACTGGGCCCTGCAGCTGTAAGATCACATAGAGTTGGGGCCAGGATCAGTGCCATGGCAACCCCAAGCTGTGTGCAAGCTTTGCAGATGTAAACTATGTCTGTGTCCTGGGGTGGGGTGGAGAGGAGGCAGGAGGAAAGACCTTTGCAGAGGCTGGTCTGTAGAGACGGTGGAGCAGACTCAACAGGGACAAGAGTCACAGGTCTTGTTGTACTTCCTGCAATTGAGGTTCCGGCAATTATCTAAACACACTGCATACCAAGCATGGGGCCCGGCACATGGTAGACACACTTTCGGCATCTGTAAACTCATGAGTCGTACTTACCGCAGGTCTGTCGTAATTGACATTTGAAAAAGATGTCAGTGAAAGTTGAGGCTGATGAGGCTGTTCGGTAAAAAAAGAAAACAAACAGTCCTGAACATGCATTCACTCTGTTCTTTACCATACATTAAGGTACAAGTGCACTGTTTCTTAAAAAGCTGTCTTAAACAGTTCACATGGTCTTTGGACCACACTTAACCGAAGAATTTTATGCATGAACGAAAAATGATCCTCAGAAAGGGAGCAATATTCTCAAGACTTTTAGAAAGAGCACTGAACCAAAAAGCAGAATTCCCATGTTTTACGAACAACTCATTCACTTCACAGAGCAAGGCATCTCTTCAGAGCCTCAGGTTCCTCACGTGCAAAGTGGGAAGATAGTACCTACCTGAAAGGGTAGGTGTAAGGTTAAAACAGTGGACAATGCAAGTTGTTAATGTTCTAATCAGGTAAGGAAGTCTCAGCATCAAATATTAAAGGGTTCTTCTAGATTGCTTATGCCAACCATGTTTTCACAGATCAACAAACTGATGCCAAGAGAAGGCGAGTCCCTTGCCCAAGAGGATTCAGCTGTTTCACGGGAATGGCAGGTCTCCAGCCTCTGGGTCCAGCTCCACCCTCCCACCCCTACCCGCCCCCGCCCTGCCCCTGCCATCCAGTGTGAGAACGTTCTTTTGGCACTTGGTAATTTCTGGGCTTCTGCCAGATAGTGAACCCTGCAGGGCTGGCTGTCTGGAGTCAGAGAGCTTGATACTGGATGCCAAGGGGATTCAGTCAGTGCTGATGAATGAAGGAGCTAGAAGTAAGGCGGGGAGAGGACTCACATTGCTGGAAAGTGCAGGGGGAGGAGGGCTGTCGTCCGGAATGGGAATCAGTTCTCCCAGCTTTAAGGAAAAGAGGATGTTGAAAATGAAACATCAACTGGAAACTGTTTGTGCATTTTCAAATCAGAAAAATGGCATTTACAGGCGTAGACTGTGATTTTTAGAGGGTACCTGCAGGCAGCCTGTTAAAAGGAGTTTAAGAATTACCTGTAATTTTTTCCAACCATCTTTGACCCGAATGAAAAACTCGGTGCTGTCCTTCAGGTAGATGAATGTCCCTTCTATGACCAAATGTGCTTTCTGTAACATGTCATCCATGTTGCTAAATGTTGTAACCTGTTAGGTAATTTTAAATACCAAACACTGTGGTTACCATTAGAGCAAGGGCACGATTTGAAAGCCCAGTCTCTTTGTAAAGTCAAATATGAGCCATCCCCTCACAGTCAATGAAAAGGTTATTGTGCCACAGAGAGATATATAACTTCATCAAGAACCAAAGGACTTTCCTTTTGATCAAACAAAAACATTACCTTGAAACATAAATCTCATTTACAACAAAAAAATTAAACAAAGAAGATAATATCCTGTGAGTTTGAAGACATTTAAAAACTGATGCTAAAGCTGAAACTGCAATACTTTGGCCACCTCATGCAACGAGTTGACTCACTGGAAAAGACTCTGATGCTGGGAAAGGTTGGGGGCGGGAGGAGAAGGGGACGACCGAGAATGAGATGGCTGGATGGCATCACCAACTCTGTGGACATGAGTTTGGGTGAACTCCGGGAGTTGGTGATGGACAGGGAGGCCTGGCATGCTGTAATTCATGGGGTCGCGGAGAGTTGGACACGACTGAGCGACTGAACTGAACTGAAAAACTGTCAACAGAGCTGGCTCTGTTGGGCATTGGTATTGGGAAATCATGGGTAGGTTTTGCTGCTTCCATTTGCATGAGTTGCACCGAGGCACAGACATTGTTACATGTGTTATATTAGCTCATGCTGCTCCTTACAGGGTTTCAAAAGTGTTTCCATTTGGTTTAAGAAATATAAACAAGAGAGTGGCTCTAACTAGGTCCTGAACCATTTTTTTTTTTTGCCTGGCTGAGTAGTTCCAATAATAAATACATAGAAGAAAATAAGGGTCTATAATTTCTCTGTCTAGACAATTGCCAAAGGTTAGAAAATCATCTTGTCCTCTCTAGGCACAGACATAAAAGCAGGAAAAATCTATCAAGAAGTATCAAGTCTCAGAGAAATATCAGACAAGGAAACTCTTATTTTTCTTTTCAACTGAGAAAGATTATAAAAACTTAGTTTTTGCCTAGCTTTGAAGATAATGACTTTGTGCATTCAAATGACCCAGACATCCCCCAAAGAAACCAAATTTCATCAACTGTTGGACAGTTTTTCATCTGGCAGCCCAAATTTCCAGCTAAAATCTATCAAAGACCAATGTACATTGCTAGGACTCCTGACATCCTAATGAGGCATTTGTTCCTCTTTCTGTGCAGCACAATAGTCTCCGTGTGCCATACAGAGTAAGGCGGTCCACAGGGTGATGAAGGTACAAGAGACACTCTTGTACTTGTGTTTTTTGATGGAATACAATTGGCTCTTGTGGAACCTAAATCATAAATGATTTTGTTGTCTGTATCATTTTACTTACTAAGTCATCCAAAGAGATAATAAATGTGTTTGTGGAATTATACCAATTCTGTTGTCATGGAGGCCCAACTCCAACATAGAAGGTGTGCCAGCCCCTAAATACTGCAGCCACAGTTCTAAACAAACTCATCCAAAGCAGAAGGATAAAGACTCCCTGATGATAATACTGACCAGGTTTCTGGATCCGGGAAGCCCTGGTTGTCCTGGAGGGCCAGGTGGGCCTGGAAGGGCCACAGCTAAGATAAAGAAGGAAAGAGAAGTTACAGAAAAGCACACTGTCTGCAAAATGCCTCTGATGTTAGCCGATTACCGAGAGAGTGTTCACCACCTTACTCACAACACTGCAAATGTTGCACCTTGTAACCGAATCTTGGGAGCTCGGTGCCCAGCTTATGACTCAGCCACATTTGGCTGGCTTAGGGGAGAGCTGAGATTCTTAACTGTAGCCCTGAATGAAGTCATGCCTAAGACGTTCCAGTTTTGTAAGTGAATACATTTCTTTTGTTTCTGTTGTTTGTATAAGTCAGTCTGAGTTGAGTTTTCTGTCCCTTGCATCCCCAAATGCCCTGATTCACACAACTTACTTGTCCCAAGAAACAAACAGGTAATTACTGAACAGAGGAAGAAGACTCAGAAAAAAGAAAAGGTGCCAAGCTACAAGAGGGCAGGGTAGGGCAATGCCAAGCAACAGGAGGGCAGGGTAGGGCAGTGACAGGGCCCTTGCCTTCCAGCCAGAAGACTGAAGACCCTGATTTGTTGGTTCTCAGCTGTGTGAGCTTGGGGAAGTAACAAGTTCTCTGAACCCCAGCTTCATCAGTGAAATATAAACAGATATTTCTTCTTCACTAGCCTATGTTGAAAACTGAGAAAAACACAAACTAGGAATGTGCTTTGCAAACTGTATAGTATCCACCCAGAGATTCCTAGCTTTTGAAAAGCCAAAGTGCCCTTAAAAACCAGATCAAGGCCCTCTCCCCTAGGATAGAGATACACATATACACACATACACACACACACGTAATTTTCTACTTAGAATGTTAGTGGGACGATAGCTCTCTGAGGCACATCCTTGAAATTCCTAGGAGTTTATGGTTCCGAAATGAATAGCCCTTACTTTGCTGCTGCTGCTGCTGCCAAGTCGCTTCAGTCGTGTCCGACTCTGTGCGACCCTATAGACGGCAGCCCACCAGGCTCCCCCGTCCCTGGGATTCTCCAGGCAAGAACACTGGAGTGGGTTGCCATTTCCTTCTCCAATGCATGAAAGAGAAAAGTGAAAGTGAAGGCGCTCAATCGTGTCCGACTCTTCGCAACCCCATGGACTGCAGCCTACCAGGCTCCTCCACCCATGGGCAAACACAAATATCATTAAAGCTATTTTGTTGCTCTCCATCTTTCTAACCTCCTGTTTCCCCTCAAAAATCTACAAAACTCTTGGCAGGGTTAAGGATATTTGTACAAGTCCCAGTAAAACTTGGGGCTTCCCAGGTGGCGTTAGTGGTAAAGAACCTGCTTGCCAATGCAGGAGAAGTAAGGGATGCAGGTTCAGTTCATCCCTGGGTCGGGAAGATCCCTTGGAGGAGGGTGTGGCACTACACTCCAGTATTCTTGCCTGGCGAATCCCCATGGACAGGGGAGCCTGGCGGGTTACAGTCCATGGGGTTGCAAAGTCAGACACAACTGAAGCGACTCAATTCAGCACAGTAAAACTACCACATGAGATTTTTCAGGTTGTGCACACAAGCCTGAAGTTCTGACACAGGACCTGAACATTCACACACAGGTGGTGAAGGTCTCTAGTGGGAAGAGTGCCTGAGGACTTGGATTTGGACCCCAGCCATGCCTCTTCCTAGCATTTGTGACCTTGAGTTAGTCTCTTAACCTCTCTGAGCTTTGCTGCCTTCATCCATAAAATGAGTTTTATAATCTTATCCATTTCATCTTCCTCCTATGGTTGCTGTGAAGATGAAATGGGATAATGGATATGGGACTGTTTTGTAAACTGTGAACCATCATATATTGCGTGAAGGGTAATTCTTTCCAACGGAGCAAGGAATCCTGGGGCCCCTACTTTAGGGCTACTGTGGACAACAGAGTCTCTGCATCCTGTACTCACCATGCAATGCCCCTCCACCTCTTGCAATTCCCTTCTATCCCTCAAGGTTGTATGGGCACCTATGGGACCAGCATCCCTACCTGCTCCTGAGAGCTTCCCCTTCACCTCTATGACCATTCAGGTCCACAAGGAGCTGCCATGTTCTCATGTGATCCCACCTCCTAGCCACAGGTGACTGGTCCAAGGTTGGGCATCTGGCCCAGGACAGGTCAGTCAGAATCTGTCCCGAGAACATCCCTATGCCAAGGCTTTTCAAATGAAAACTGAGAAAGGAGGCCAAGATCTGTAGATGACAGTGGAAGCTGTAGGTTGTCGGTATTTCCCACCATGCAGAGGATGTGGTCTGTGGTGAAGAAGCATGAAGCTGAGCTCAGAGAGAAGCTTAGCAACAGACAGCGACAGACAGAGAATCCTCACAGGAACTGAATCCCTGTTCTGGCTGTATCTGAAGTCTCACTGCATGCCTGCCCCTCCCACAAACTGATTGTTCACCCCTCCTTCACATGCAGTAAGCTTCCCTGCTACCTGAACTAGTTTGAGTTCCATTTCTGTCGCTTGCCCCAAAGTCACTTCCTGTGTAAAGCTCTCCCAGATGCCCCAGACATTGTAGGTCTCTTCCCAGGTGTGCTTCCACCACACCTGGCTCATGCCGACCCAAACAACAAAAACTGAGGTATTCATGCTGTTACTGCCACTACTGTTATTTTCCACCATGGGCATAGTGGAAAGAATGTAGGCTTCAGAGTTACTCTGACCTGGGTACTGATTTGGGTCCTAATCTGGTGTCACTTCCTGGCTATGTGACCTTAGAAAGGTTCCTAAACATCTCTGGGCCTCACTTCCCTCACCTATAAAATGGGGATGCTAATTCTAAAGGAGATCAATCCTGGGTGTTCACTGGAAGGACTGATGCTAAAGCTGAAACTCCAATACTTTGGCCACCTCATGCGACAAGTTGACTCACTGGAAAAGAGTCTGATGCTAGGAAGGATTGGGGGTGGGAGGAGATGGGGACGACAGAGAATGAGATGGCTGGATGGCATCACCGACTCGATGGACATGAGTTTGAGTGAACTCCAGGAGTTGGTGATGGACAGGGAGGCCTGGCGTGCTGTGATTCATGGGGTCGCAAAGAGTCGGAGACGACTGAGCGACTGAACTGAACTGAATACTTTCCTTGAAAGGCTTTGTAGGAATCCATAAAATAATGTCGGAGAGTGACTAGCAGATGGCCTGGCACTTGGTAAGTATTCAATAAATGGAGACTGTCTTCTATTTCACACATTTTTCATTTGAGGAAGTGAGGTACCAAGGGGTAAATTTTTTTTTTACATAGAGGGTTAGAATCAATGCTGGTCCTCAAGTCCCTTAAGGCCCAGGCATTGACAAAGCAGCTAAGAAGTTTCCACCCACACACGAAAAGATGTCTAACATTATCAGTCTTTAGGGAAATGCAAACCAAAACCACAATGAGATATTACTTCATAAGAATGAATGATGGCTAGAATAAAAAAGATATAATAATAACAAATGATGATGACAACAAGGAGAAATTGTAACCTTTGTACACTGCTAGTGGGAATGCAAAATGTTATAGTCACTTTCGAAACCAGTTTGGCAGGTCCTCCAAGGGTTAAATATAGAGTAATCACATATACTGATGTTCCCTAGTGGCTCAGATGGTAAAGCGTCTGCCTGCAATGTGGGAGACCCGGTTCAATCCCTGAGTTGGGAAGATCCCCTGGAGAAGGAAATGGCAACCAACTCCAGTACTCTTGCCTAGAAAATTCCATGGATGGAGGAGCCTGGTGGGCTACAGTTCATGGGGTCGCAAAGAGTCGGACGTGACTGAGTGACTTCACCTTCAATCACATATATGACCAGCAATTCTACTCCTAGGTATGAACCCAAGAGAACTGAAGACATATGTTTACACAAAAACCTGTATATAAATGTTCCCTGCAGCACTATACAAAATAGCTAAAAAAGTGGAAACAACTCAAATGTCCATCACCTGCTGAATGAATAAGCAAAATGATACATGCTACACATGGAGGAACACTGAAAACATTATGGTAAGTGAAAGAAGCCAAAGGTCACATACTGTGTGATTCCACTGATACGAAATGTCTAGAATAGGCAAATCCATACAGACAGAAAGTAGATTAGTGGTTTCCAAGATCAGGGAAAGATCAAGGTTTGAAAAGAGGAGTGATTACTAATTGGTACAGGATTTCTGTCTGAGGTGATGAAAATGTCCTGGAGTTAGGGAGAGGTGAAGGCTGCACAACCTTGTGAATATATTAAAAACCATTCAGTTGTCCACTTCAGTGAGTGAATTTTTTGGCATGCAAATGATATCTCAGTTTAAAACAAAAAAGAAAGACGGCTCAATCCAGGACACAGCCTCTGTCAGATGGTGTGGCTCCGACATGCAACCCAGAAGCGGTGACTCATAGTACTGACCTGCTCCTAGGATAGCTGGAGGTCCTGGAGGTCCTGGGGGTCCTGGGGGCCCAGGGGAACCAGGTCTCCCAAAGCCAGGTGGCCCAGGCAGGCCAGGAGTACCTGGGGGTCCCTGGGGCCCAACAACGGCGTCGCCTTTCTGGCCCTGTCAGGTGCATGGAAACAGAAGAGAGAAAGCACCATCAGTCACTAGAGTCTGGTCTTTTTGTCAGGACATTGGCAAGAAGTCAGTAAACTCCCGCTATTATCTTCGTCCTCAATCCTGGACACAGGCTAGGTGGTGGAAGACTTAAAGAGCAGTGGCCTAGTCGTTATGTTGAATGACAGGAGAGAAGCCCAGGAAGCCCTGGGCTTACAAGGCCCACCGGAGGTCATCTAGTTCAGCCTTGGCATTTCACAGATGGAGAAACAGAGGCCCAGAGAAGGGTAGGGCTTGGCCAAGGTCTCAGAGCAAATTGGCAGCTGAGCTTGGAGGAGAATCCTGGCCTCCCGGCTTGCTTTGTCTTGCTCATGGCGTGTTCCAGGCCCCTGAGGGTAAATGATCTCATCATAATCTCATTGGAGACATAAACTGAATTTCTTTCTTTTGACCTGGAGAAGCTTTTCATCCTAAGAAGACCAAGCTGACTTAGGGGCTCCTTGTTTGATGAAATTCCAGAAGAATCAAATAGCCACTCTAAAATATTTTCCTCACCCTTGCTCTATTATCTGATGTGTCTACCATTAACAACTCTTTGCATTGAGCAAATTTTCTACCACTGGTGTGAATAAGGCAATGCAGTGGGTGAACAGAAGCTACCTACATGCACATGGCCTGGCCAGCTCCCTTTCCTTCATGGCCTCAGCCAGGCTCCCCACCAGTTAGCAAGTATTGGGGAGAGAGGCTGACAGCCAAGGCCTGCCTCTAGCCTGTGACTGGCCCTTGCTTCCCAGCTGCCTAGTCACACTGGGAGGCTTCCAGGAACTCTAGGATTCACTGAGGGAAGGGACTCGGAGGGGTCACTACTCACCACCAGACCTGGACTTCCCGGCAGGCCCGGTGGCCCTGACACAGAGAAGCCAGAGAAGCCACTGTTAGAGTCTCCTTTTTCTCCTTTGATTCCCCCGTCTCCATTCTCCCCCTGGAAGATCATCCAGAGAACATTCAGAAAGAGTCAGGTGAGCGAGTCTCTGACATAAGCCTGATAACTTGGAAACACAGGCCAAAGGTTCAGAAAAGCTCACCTTCAAGCTGTTCAGAAAGTGCCTCAGGTAAGCTGGATCCACAGGAGGGCCTGAAAAAGAAATGCTTTCTAAAATTGGCAATCAGTCTCAGAAGTTCAAACACCAAAGCGTCTAGGAACATCATGAGTGCCTAAACGAAATGACCTCATATTGGTTTAGCTGGTAGAGGGGACACAGCTTGGAAATGAGTCCCAGTCCAGGATCTGTGACCCTGTGGGATCCTAGGCTCTTCCCTGGTCTTCTCTAGGGCTTGTTCTGCATATGAAGCTGGAATGATGGGAAATTCTTGTTTGTCCTGACAATGTTCCATCTTGAACACGTTATCACCCATGACTGGGTCTCTCTGGAATTTCATGGAGCTTGCAGGCAGGGTGGTAATGTAATTAGCCTCACTTACTGGCTCTATTGGCTTTCTTGAGAACAAAAATCAAGGGCAATATCCAGAACAAGAGTTGGGATACCTGGTGGTCCCTGGGGTCCCTGGTCGCCTTTTTCTCCTTTTGAGCCAGGAAGGCCCCAGGATCCTTTTTCTCCTTTAACACCTGCCACCAAATACACACGTGTTAAAAAAAAAAAAAAGATAGTGGAAAAACACCTTCATTCTATATAAGACATTTCTGAGACAGGTTTTGAAATGGAGCCTCTTAAGTCCAATCAACAAACAAAAGTTTATTGAGGGTATAAAATCCTTTGCTGTAGGATGGAGAGGCAGAGGGAGATGCAGTAGACACAATTCCTGACCTTGGGAAGCTCTCAGGGAAACAGACACAGTCAAGGCAGCACCAGGCAGGATGAAATAAGTACCATCATCAAGGTGCTAGCAATGTATCATAGGCGCACACAGAGGCTTCAGTGAGCTCCCTTGGATGGCCTCATGCACGTGACTGAGACTCAATACCAAGTCAAGCACTCAGTCCCATATCACCTAAGCCTGGGCAGCACAGCGGTGTGAGGGGAAGGGAGGAATGTCCCAGGAGTGCCGCAGAGGACAGTTAAGGGTGGGAAGTATTCCACTCACAGTTGGAAGAATACCAACAGTGCCGTATCCCACTTCCCAGAGGACTTATGAGAAGCACTGTTTCTGCAGAATCAGCCTTAGAGCCTTCCCTTCTCCCCCAGCTTTTTATCTTGAAGATGGGCTCAAGGGGAGCCTCCTGGGAGTACAGAGTTTGGAAAAGGAGGCAGTGTCCTTTCCCCACCTGGATGAGTGGGTAGACACTAGAGCTTTGAACTCCTGGTTCCTGAGAGAGACTGACCAATGTGTACCCACACTCAGGGGATCCGACACAAACAAATCCAGCTCCACCTGCTCCTCCCCAAGGTCAACCTGGCACCAGAGGAAGGGAGAACCTTGAATTGGATCTGAACAAGAAGTCAGAGAACATCCTGGATTTTGTAACCAAATGTGACCAAAGACCCGTGAAGCTAGATACCATCAGGGAGACCACGACCTGGCAGGCCAGGGGTGACAGAGCTGAGCCAGAGGTCAGTATTGGGGAAAAAAAATTGGGCCTTTCCCTGTTTAAACCGCAAGTGTCCAGACTTTTCAATGAAAAAGCTACACCTGCTGTGATAGTGTGGGGACAGAGGACCAGAGTCACTGCTCGCCTGTGGCTCCTATCTCCTGGTCTATCTCCTGTCTGATGAGTGGTAGATAAGCTCCCACTGGCTGCAAATGTGTGGATATTTACAAATCACTCAGAGCCAGCGTGTCTCACAATGCATTGTGTGTATATACACCTCAGAGGGAGCTTATGAAAAACGCAGCTTCTGACCCTGCAGGTGAGGCCCAAGGGTCTACATTCCTAACAAGCTCCAGGAGTGATGATGCTGCTGGTCCAGGAACACTCTCAGGCAAAGGCCTTCTGAGCTGCTAGGGCTGCCCTGCCTTAGCTCTTGGTATATTTCACTGTAATGACTTTTTAAATGGTTTCGCCCAGCAGAGGCTAAGGGCCTGGGTGGCAAGAAGAGCATGGGACCCATCTGTCTCAGCCCAGTGAATGGGACAGCATCAGGTGAGGAGAAGCTATCAGCGGATGCATTATGAACAAACTAACACAAATGGAAAAATGGAGTGCTGGCTACTAGCTAGGAGGCTCAGACAAGATGCATAAAATAGGCAGCTGCGTGACACAAGCAAACAGAGGTGCCCTTGGTTCAGCCTTGGTTCAACTACCACCCCTCCCACAACGCAGTCAGACTTTTCAGAGCACCTAGTTTACACCCAGAACTGGGCAAATGGAAACCACCTCTACAGAGACAGGAGGGTCAGGAAACATCCCAGGGAAACATAAGGTGAAGACAGGAGTGTGTACCATGAAAAGTGATGAGTTCTGAATTCCCAGAATACGTGGTACCAACCTAGAGAGAGAGAGAAAGCCAAGGTCATACACTGTAAACCCTGTTCTGGTTTTTTTATGCACAGGGAGCTAGTACCCTGTCCCAGGGGCAAGGGACAAGCTTGTGGAGCTAGGTTTGCCTTGGATATTGGAGCCCCCAAAAGCCCTGAGCTCCCCAGTGCCCCTCAATGCAAAGCATCTCAGGGCTTCAATTGGCAGGTGTAGGGGTGGGGGTGCATCATGTAGCTGAGCCAGGGTGAGATCTATGGGCTGAACAACTTGGCAAAGGGAAAGATAAGTCATGGCAATGTTGGTCTGCCCAACCATGAGCATTCTTGGCCTCCTTTCTGATCAGGTAGGACTGACTCATATGAGAGGTCAAGTGATGGTAAGTGATGTATTCAAGTCATGAACCTGGACCAGCCGTTAGCTTTGCTACCATGTGTAATCAAAGATGAGCACCCGCAGTTGATAGTGGTGATAATTAATAAAGAGAAGTTATCATTAGATTGGGGTGCTATTCTGGACTTCCCATTAAGTGCCAGGGGTTAGAGTAAAAGCTGTTCAAGATAATATTCCTTCACAGTTCATCCCCAGTTTCCTGCATTTCTTCCTTTCTTTTGTTTTTTCTTTTTTAATAACAGAGCTATCTGCCACCTTCCTTTTATAAGCCCACCTCCAGCTTTTCCCAAGTTAATATGTGAATCAAAATGATCCCTCTGATCCCAGATCCTCCCATACTTTTGGGTGGAGGGTCACAAGCTGCTCAGGTGTCACCAACAGAAGATGTGGGAAAGGGACAGTAATCTTCCAGGAAAAACATTTCTAAGTTAAGGACAAAGGCAGTAGTGCCAAGCAGGTATCTTACAGCTGTGTTGATAAAGTTCCTCCACTCCAGGGGTGAGCTGTTAATTGTTATGGTATTAGAAAGGGGATGAAATGAGAAGAAGCCTGTGAAATGCTGGATGTGAGAGGAAGCATTTCTTATTCAACTGTCCATTTTGAGAGCTGGTCAAGAAACATCCACACTCAAGCCTGCATGGTATCCAGCCAGGCAACATGAAATAAAAAACAAATGCTCTTAGCTCATCTCTGGCTTTTTAAGAGTAACATCATGACCCCCAATGGCCATGGTCACTGCAAACGATCCTAGCATAGGTCACAGTAATTGCAGTAGCGTTATACAATACTCGAGTTTTCCAAGTTCTGTCCCACGGTCAATCCATTTGAAGCCTGATATCGTTTGTTGGGAGGGGCTTTGGGCACCAATTCATAGAAAGACCTTGCCTCTCTAGGCTATGATTCCTTGTCTATGGTGGGAGGCAGCCATCTCTCAGGTCGCCTTACACAGGTAGGTCCCTATACAGGTGGGTCCCATCCTCTGCCTTCGAGACCAGAGTTCCCAGGCCCTGGGTGGCAGAATTGATCGTTTCAAAGTTTAGACGTGGACAGATGTCTGGGAAAACACTCAAACTGTGTCATTTTAAAGCCCTTGACCCAAGTCTCATCACCACCCTTACAGACATCAATTAAGAACCCGCTTCAAAGAACCTTTCTAAATTGTAATTTGCAGGCTCCCGAGAACAGAGGCCACGCCTATCTAGTTCACCGCTGCAGTTCTAGGGCCTCACATGTACTTGGCATTCGTAAATCTTTGATAAATACTTGTTGAGTGAACGATTATGTTCAGTGACTAATGCCTGTGCATGGGGAGAGGCCCACCCTCCCTGCGTTTCCCCACACAAACTAGACCCTCCTCATATGGGTGAGGCCTCAGGGACAGTGCACTGACCAGTGGGGTGAACAGGCATGTGCCTGACCCCTCGGGGTACCAAGGAGTGCCAGGGGACCTGAGTGATGGCCCAGCTGTGTCCCTCCTGTGACCTCAGACAAGTTGGTGAGTTGGTCTGAGTCACAATTTGTTTTGTCATTACAAAGACGGAAAGGAAGTCCCCCCTCTCAGCATTGTGTACTGTGCAGAAACATGACAGTTAAGAAAGGACAGTTATAGATTTTAGCCTGAAGCTCCCAGTGTGAACATCACTAGTCAGAATTGCCTTTTTATTCTCCTCTGTGTTTTAAAGTATCTATTTCCCCCTTTTTCATACTGCTCCAAGCACGAAGTTAACATGTCCACATGAAGATAACAAAAGACACTGCTTTTTGATTGCAAAGAAACACTGTCCACATGTGTGCCCTTAGAAGCCCTAATATGATTCAGAGCCACCTACTCACTTGAAGACATCAGAGAGAACACTGACAGAGTGGCTCAAAGCGAAAACTAAAAACTTCTCTTCTCTGAGTTGCTTTCTATGCCAAAGCCTGCTCTTTAGGGCCATGACTGTTTGCTACTTACTGGCGTTTTGCAGTGTGGCCGGACTGGAATTGGGAAGACAGCCTGTTGGAAATGAGAATGAGAGGAGGGATTGAGGACACCCGCCTCCAGCTTAGGCCAGTAGGGGACCATTTCCCGCTTTCCCAGGAGGTCACTCTGCCTTCCCACCCCAACTTACTCCTTTGATGTTAATCACAGCTCCCGGTGTTCCTGGGGGGCCTGGAGGACCAGGTAGGCCAGGTGGACCCTGAAGCGGGGCGAGAAAGGCCATTCCTGAGTTTGGGTTGTGGTAAGCACAGAGGCAGCTGCAGGGTACTTCCCCAGGGTTTGGAGGCGAGGAAAGGAGGGTCTTCTAAATCCGACTAACTTCCCATGGGTAGGTCAGCCTCTTCCTGAAGCATGCCTACCTCTGTGTCCTCACTGCATCTTCGCAACAGCAGAGCAAGCATCACTGCTGGTTTACAATTGGAGGTAACAAGGACCAGAGAGGGGAAGTGACCTGCTAAAGGCCATGCAGCAATTCACAGAAGAATGGAGACTGGAAGCCAGATTCTGACCCCCAGAGCAGTGCTCAGCGGATACAGAGCCCACCACCTCTACCAGTGTATCCCTCATATGGAGGGAGTGGTGGGGGTGGGGCCTTGCTGGGATACGGCGCCTGAAAGGGCCCCTCATAAATGTAATGATAAACACCAACTTCTGTTAGATGGCAGAGTCCATGGCAGAGCCAGGTCAGCCTGGCTGTGAAGCCATGCAATGTTTTCTCTGCCAGTCCTGGAGCCCAAGCTGCACCTGAAGTAGAGGTGGCGGAGAGGGAGGCTCTGACCGTAGGTGAGAGGCGCCCGGCCCATGTGGAGGCTCCACGTGATCACTAGACTGGCAGCACTGGTGTCTGCTGTACCCGCAGCCCCAAGGGCTTGGTGAGTGAGTCAGTGCCCAGTGATTCAACACCACCTCATTTCTGCAATTCTGGGCATACAAAATTGGAGACCAATTCTGGAGACCAATTGGAGACCTCCTGGAGACCAGGAGGGACAGACAGCATCAACAACATACTTCAAGCTGCACTTGCATGTAGCAAATGGGGGGCCTCCAGCGGGTGACTAACTTCTACAGGCCCTACTTTCCTTTTGTGTAGAACAAGGACTCCACAGAGTGTCTCTCAGGAGAGCTATTATCAAGACTGAGATCCTGTCCTCAAAAGCACCAATAAACACTGGCTTCCTTATCGCAGATGCGGGACACTAGGGATGTTCCAGGGTCTGCCATCTTGTGAGGCTCTGTGTACGCAGCTGATTGAGCTTCTATGTTCTCTCAAGAATGCTCACCAGCCCCACCCCACCTATACCAGTGACCTATGCAACCCCCAGGAATGTGTAATGCAGGAAAGACCTGATATAACCCGAGTCAGAAGTCCTGGGATTTGAAACCAGACTTCTTGAGGATTCCCAAATCATGTTCTCCCACCCTCCTCTGGGTCTGGACGAGGAAGCTTATGTTCCACTAAGGTGGATTTGGTGCAGGACCTCCTGAGAATGAGCCTGAGGACAGGGCTGGGCTGCAGATCTTTGGAAGTGGCAGCAGAGGAAGAAGAACACTCCTGAGCAATTTGTCTGCTCACTTGGACCTGGGACCCGACCAATCCTCCTCCTGACACTGGCCCTAGGGCTGCATCCCTGGGTGTTGTGGGGCTGGCCCTCTGGTGTGGCACTTACCGGGATCATGACCCCTCGATCTCCTTTGGCGCCTTTGAGGCCATTCAGTCCTGGGCGACCCTGAAACCCATGAGAGAGGCCTTAGTAAACCCACAGGACGGCCTGGCCCACATGTCCTTCTTCCACATGCAGTCTGAGGAACTCAGATACCTACAGGTCGTCCAGGGAGGCCAAATTCTCCTTTGTGTCCTGGTGGTCCTTTGGGTCCCTGGAGGCAAAGTATATGCCAGATTAGAAAGAGAAAAATATATGATGTCACTTATACATGGAATCTAAAAAAGCCAAAATAGTGAAAAAAAAAAAAAAACAGTGTAAAAGGTGGTTATAGGCCAGGAGGGTGGGTGAATAGGAGAGGTCTAGCTTAAAGTACAAACTTGCAACTAGTACAGCTAGGTCCTGGAGAGCTAACAATGCACAGTGCAGGGAATACAACACTGTATTATAATCCTCAGACTTGCTAAGAGTCTAGATCTTTATTCCAGCCGCAAAAAGAAATGATAGTTATGTGATGTGAGAGAGCGGCTATCTCTACAATGGCAATCATATTACAATATATAAATGTATCAAATCAACATGCACACCTTAAATGTACACAGTGCTGTATGTCACATATGTTTCAACTAAAAAAAACCCAAAAGAACAGAAACTAAAAGGCCAGGGAGCTGGGAGATGTCCAGCCTACCTTTGTGGGCAGTGGCGACAATGAACCACTGCCAGGAGTGTGGAGGACAAGAACCTACGAGGTATCCACCTGCCTGGCTCCTTGGCCGCTGGTCTCTCTGAGTCCAGCTAGACCCACTTGCTCCATCCCTCCTACAGGCTCTACCCCATCGCAGACACAGGACCCAACCTTCTCAGCCAGTCAGGAATAACAAGGAAACAAGAGGTCAGGAGCCCCAGGCCTCAGCTCCCAGGGAGTTGTATGCTGGGCCAGCTCAGAACGTGGACCTTTGCCTTCCGTCTTATGTCCCACGGCTCTCCATACCCCCTGCTGGAATAATGGAGCCCAGACCTACTCCTCATGTCAGCCCAGTCCAATAATCTGCTCCAGGTTTTGGTTCCTGCCTTGCTCCCACCTGTCCCTAAGGGCCAGAGTCTTGGCCTGGCATCCCAGTTCTCCAGATGAGCCCCTGCCCATGGACCCCATTCCAGTGCTGGCTTTCTGTGTCCCCTTGCTCCCAAAGACACTGCTCCACCCTCCTGCAGGAGCCTTCATGCCTTCCAGTGCCTGGGATGCATACAATGCATGATCTCCTTCTAGAACAAGTTCTATGTCCAATGGACATCTCTTTTTTTGAAGCTGGGTCTGTCCTGTCTCCCAGGGGAATGACTGGTTTAACCCTGGGACTTATCAAGCCACTTCTTTCTGCTCTAATAACATGTTCATCCATGCCCTGAAAAAATGGCAAATAGACTGTGTTGAGACAGGCTATGTATGCAAAGTGCTCAGTCGTGTACGATTCTTTGAGACCCTATGGACCGTAGCCCACCAGGTTCCTCTGTCCATGGGATTCTCCAGGCAAGAATACTGAAGTGGGTTGCCATGCCCCCTCCAGAGGATCTTCCTGACCCAAGGATGGAAAGCAAGTCTCCTATGTCTCCTGAATTGGCAGGTGGGTTCTTTACCACTAGCACCATTTGGGAAGCCCTAGTAAGTGGTTACGGAGAATGCAATGGCAAGCCACTCCAGTACTCTTGCCTAGAAAATCCCATGGATGGAGGAGCCTGGTAGGCTGCAGTCCGTGGGGTCGCTAAGGGTCGGAAACGACTGAGTGACTTCACTTTCACTTTCACACATTGGAGAAGGAAATGGCAACCCACTCCAGTGTTCTTGCCTGGAGAATCCCAGGGACGGGGGAGCCTGGTAGGCTTCCATCTATGGGGTCACACAGAGTCGGACACGACTGAAGTGACTTAGCAGCAGCAGCAGCAGTAAGTGGTTAACCAGTGGTTAATACAAAACTCTCCCAGTTTTCCCTAGCCTGCAGCTAGGACCAAGGACGCCTTTCCAGGGCATCCATTCTGCCTGACTTAAGGGACCAAACTTCCAGATAGTCAAGCTGGATTTAGAAAAGGCAGAGGAACCAGAGATCAAATTGCCAACATCCATTGGATCTACGAAAAATCAGAGAGTTCCAGAAAAACATCTACTTCTGCTTTATTGACTAGGCCAAACCCTTTGACTGTGTGGATCACAACAAACTGGAAAATTCTTCAAGAGATGGGAATACTGGACTACCTTACCTGCTTCCTGAGAAATCTATATGCAAGTCAAGAAGCAACAGTTAGAACGGGACATGGAACAATAGACTAGTTCCAAATCAGGAAAGGAGTATGTCAAGGCTGTATATTGTCACCCTGCTTATTTAACTTATATGCAGAATACATCATGTGAAATGCCAGGCTGGATGAAGCACAAGCTGGAATCAAGATTGCAAGGAGAAATATCAATAACCTTAGATATGGAGATGACACCACCCTTATGGCAGAAAGTAAGAAGAACTAAAGAACTTCTTGATGAAATTCAAAGAGAAGAGTGAAAACGTTGGCTTAAAACTCAACATTCAGAAAACTAAGATGGCATCCGGTCCCATCACTTCATGGCAAATAGATGGGGGAACAATGGAAAAAGTGACAGACTTTATTTTCTTGGGTCCAAAATCACTGCAGTTGGTGACTACAGCCTTGAAATTAAAAGACGCTCGCTCCCTGGAAGAAAAGTTATGACCAATCTAGACAGCATATTAAAAAGCAGAGACATTACTTTGCCAGCAAAAGTCTGTCTAGTCAAAGCTATGGTTTTTCCAGTAGTCATGTATGGATGTGAGAATTGGACTATAAAGAAAGCTGAATGCCGAAGAATCGATGCTTTTGAACTGTGGTGGTGGAGAAGACTCTTGAGAGTCCCTTGGACTGCAAGGAGATCCAACCAGTCCGTTCTAAAGGAGATCGATCCTGGGTGTTCATTGGAAGGACTGATGCTGAAACTCCAATACTTTGGCCACCTGATGTGAAGAACTGACTCATTGGAAAAGACCTTGATGCTGGGAAAGATTGAAGGCGGGAGGAGAAGGGGATGACAGAAGATGAGATGGTTGGATGGCATCACTGACTTGATGGACATGAGTTTGAGTGAGCTTCGGGAGTTGGTGATGGATAGGGAAGCCTGGTGTGCTGCAGTCCATGGGGTCGCAAAGAGTCGGACAGGACTGAGCGACTGAACTGAAGGGACCAAAGGCCTTAGAAAGTCCTTTGAAGGATGCACCTTGGAGGTTACGCACCATTCATCAAGGACATGTGCCTGTTAGAGCAATGTGAGCTCCTTTCTCCCCAGTCCAGATTCAGCTTTCCCACATTCAAATCCTAGTGTGCAATTTCCCAGCCCCAAATGTTTCAGAAGAATGAAGGTATTCACTGGAGGCAATGAGGTGTGCTGGGAAAAACCAGGACACAGACTCTGACAAGTTTGGTTCAAATTCTTGCTTGTTATTAACAAGCTGTGTGGCAGTGGGCAAGTTACTTAACTGCTTTGACCTCAGTTTCCTGGTCTATAAAATGGGCATTCTGACATTCACCACTCAGGGTGGTGAAAATTAAATGAGATGATCTGTGTTGTCCAACCCATAGTGGATGTTGCATGAGTTTTCTTTGTTCTTTGAGGAGAAATATATGACAGGGAAGTTTAGGGTTCATCTGAAGAGAACTGGTAGTTTAAAACTGCTCAGAAGTCTGAATGAGTTATAGGTTCCTGGAACAGTAAAGCAAGAAAGGCCCAACCATGTCATTTTGTACTCAGTCAACACCCTCACTTGCGGATGGGAAAACAGAAGCCCAGAGAGAGAAGAGGACTTGTCTGAGGTCATACAGCAAATGAGCAGCAGATCTAAGACCAGAAGCCAAAAGGCCCAGGTTGCCTGGGCAATGGTAATCTGTAGCTGACAAGACCCATGGCACAACTGTGGGGCTCACCACCATCTGCTTCCCCACTTCCTTCTGGACACACAGCTAGACCAAGGTCCCCTACCATCCACGCCACTGCCTCCTGCATCAGTGGAGGCCAGAGGTGGAGCTCATCATCTTCCATGGTCTGTCACCTCCCCAAGCTTGGCCTGCCAGCTGGAAGATGCCAGTGTGAATCTGAATCCACCAGACAGTGAAGTCACAGGACACAAGCACCATGGGCTCCCGAGTCACTGCTGGGAGGGGAGATACCCAACTGGCAACCATCACAGCGGATTTTGTAAAAGTCAGAACTAAGCCATGACTGTGCTAAACCACTGAGATTTTATTTAATCGCAGTCAGCCTACCCTTGATACATTGATACACACATTGCCATATCATTTTTATTTTCACAACTCAATCGGGTTGAGCCAAAGTACGATAAATGCTTCAAACCCCAGTTTAGGGGCAACATGCTCTGGCTTACCATTGGTCCCGGGGCTCCGTGCTCTCCAGGTTCACCCTAGAACAGGGAGACAAAGACCTGTTACTCAGATGAACACAGTCAGCAGCAGAAACAAAGATAGGATTTGAAGCAGACATGTGCGTTCAGGGTTTGGTAGAATAATTACCTTTTGGCCCCTCAGCCTTTCCAGAGGAACATCTCCCGTCAGGATGGCACCCGGCTCTCCCTTCTCACCCTGTAATTCAGAGAACCTTCAGATGAAGCTGGGCCTCACCTCGCCACCTTATCCACAAGCTTGCCGCCATGATTTCTTTGGCCTTCAAATCGCCTCTCCACCCCCACTGCCCTGACATGACCTCTTGCTGAAATATTGCACAGCCTCCTAAGTGGTTAAATATTGTCTACTCTGTTGCCTCTATGTACTTCAGCTACTGTCTGAAAGCACAGATCGGGGTCCTGCAAGCCACTCCAAGGCTCCTGCTGCTGCCTGCTCAGCATCCCCACCTTAATTCTCCAGGAACCTTAATCCTCAAGGTCCACCCCACCTCTGGCTGTATGCTCCCCGCTGAGAACCTTTGGCTCCTAACATTAATATATTTGGTGGCTTGTGTTCCTAATAGCTCAACTTGAGATCTGTTCTCCCCTAAAATCCTTATTCTTGTTAAAATATCTAAAATTGGGAAAGCCATGAGAGCATGATCAGTGGAGGCCTCTCTCAACACAGGGGTCCTGAGTCTCTATGTGGAATTTTGCCTCCAAGCTCCAGGCTCCTGTACAAACACTCACCTGATCAGGCAAAGTTATCTCAGTTGCTTGGACATAGGGGAGACGGGGAGACTGGTGGCAGGGACACAGAATCCTGCCTCCAATCCTGCACTCTGCAGGGCTACCTACCATCCCAAGAGGCTTTCAAGAAGATACATGTCCACAGAAAGGCCAGGGAGAGGAGCCATTCAAGGCTCTGGCTCTGAACTTCAATGCTGGCTCCTGAAGAGCTGGGCTGGACCACACGGAAGTCTCCCTTCAACAGGGCTGGAAGCAGCCAGGGCAGTGGCGCCAAAGCAATCCAAGCAGCCTCTCCTCTCTGTCCCCCATGCCCACGCTTGATATTTGGATCTTACCACTCAACTGATGAGGAAAAGCAGTCCTGAGCACGCCAGCAGCAAGAAGAAGTAAGCACAAAAGCATTAGAGGTAAAGCCAGAGAAAGTGCGTTTGCCGCAGAGGTCAGAGCAGAGCTGTCTGGGTGCTCTTCCCAGTTTTCAAGGTGGCAGGGGATTGGGGCAGCGATGGCAAGTAGGTCCTCCTAGATCCACCTGACCTTGTCACATGGAAAACAAAGTGTTTAAAGCAAGAGCTGATCTGATTTGACCAAGCCTCCTAGCAAGCCAGAGCTGCCCTGGCTCCACACCCTCTCTGCAGGCCCAAGGCAGCAAAAGGCACCCCAAGATAAGGTCTCATGTAGTGTTAAACTCAGACCCAGCACACTGAACCCTCCGCCCCCTAAACTGTGGTCCAACAGACCCTAGAGACTCTCTCCGCTTCCTTGGGGCTAGTGTGAAATGGTTCGGGAAGTGTGAAATGGTCCTTTCTCTTAGAGACGCACCCACCTTCCCTCACACCCCAAGGCAGGCTCAGAGTTGCTCTTGCTGGCTTTGTCCAGAGCCCTGTTACAGCAGTAACCAGTCTCTCTGTGGCTCTCTGCATGTCTGTTCCTCACATCTTATCTCACTGTTCCTAGCGCCTAGCATAGGAACCTGGCTGGTACATCAAAGGGAATGGCTGTAAGCAGGATGAGTATACAAATGGATGGATGAACAAATGAATCCAATGCATAGTCACTGCGGTCTGTTTATGAAAATGTTACTCTCCCCTTACCTATAAAAACCAACTGGGAAATCAATTCTAAGAGGCAAATGTGGAAGGGTAAAAAGGTCATTTCAATGTCCTAGGAATCTCAGGAAGTGCTCTGCATGCTAAATATTTATTCCAAAACTTCTGGACCAAGACTGCTAACCAACTGCAGAGTGCCCCAGCTTATAATAATCATGATAATTTAATAGCATAATAAGAATTTCTAAATGTTAGCATTCATTGCATTCATTACTCATGCATCCTTTCATCCAGCAAATATTTTGAGTGCCATTCATGTATCAGGCACAGTGCTAAGTACTGGAGCCACAGAAAGGGAAGTGGACGTGCCTGCCCTCGGGGAGTGCACATTCTAATGTGAGAGTCCAGCGGAGGCAATTAGACTGAGCACAGAACTCGTGGGAAGAGCATTCAGGGGAGTGTTGGCTGAGTTCTCTTTCCAACTATGATGAGAATCTATTTCTCCATGCACCACACCTGCACCTTGGAGGAATCTTGAGATCATGAAAGTGAACAGCTGGGGAGTGGCTGCTACAAGACACAGTGTTTCTTCCAACATGATGAAAATGTTCTATAATTAGGTAGTGGTGGTGGCTGCATGACCTTGCAACTATACTATAAATCACCGAATTTCACAATTGAAAGGGGTGCATTTTATGGTACGTGAGTTGTATCTCAAACTTTAAAAAAGTTAACAGCTACTTTCAACCCATTTGAAATATTTAGCAAATTCTCCCACCCACATACCTGGCCCTTCTTACCTGTTCTCCTTTTAGTCCTGGAAATCCAGGCACGCCAGTGTCACCTTTTGGACCTCTCGGGCCCTAGAAGGAGTTATTGGAGAGTATTTGGTTGTTTGTAAAAATTAAAATGCTTTAACTAAACAAAGGTTTCTTTCTTTTCCCCCCAAAAGTAAAAGAACACAGAGTGCCAGCGGAAGTCACAGTTACGATATTTTCCTAATTTTAAGTGGTCTGGAAATTGTGGTCTGGGGGAAGGAAGACAGCATTGAGTGTTAGGAGCCCTAGAGGCCCCATTTCTCTTTGAACTATGGTTTCCTGCAATGGGCATCACTGAAATGGCCTTGCCTGCTGCCTCTGCTTACCCATGGGTCCTTGGGGCTGTCCTGCAGCCCATTTCCCCCATCATGCATCCCCCATGATTCCCACCCTTTCTCTGGCTCCTTACTACCTAAGGAATGGGATCCAGACATCCTAGTCTGACACCCAAAGTGATCCCAGCTGGTCTCGGCACTTCATCCTCCACTCCCGTCACTCCACCAGGGGTGAGCCTGTCCCCTAGCCTCTCTGCACCCACCCCCAACTCCCACCACTGCCTCTACTATTCCCTCTGCAGAACCAAACTCTGCACACCCGGTCAGAGGTGACCTCATCTCAACTCCAACAGACATTTAAGATCTGTGACAATGACTCACACAGCCAGACGTCTGCCCCAAAAAAGGGTTTCAACACTTTTTATGAAATTTAGCTTTTTACAAGTCCCTTTCTTCTGCCTTAATGCTGTGGCCCTCAAATATTTGTTATTATTTTTTAGCAGGGAAACTCTTTTCATTCCTTTTTTCAAGTAAAGTCTTAAACAAAAGCCCAATATACAAAATACATAAAATGGAGCCTTGTTGGGGCCCTGGATCCTGCTTATTTGGCCCCCTCCTTACTCTTCAAGTGGTCCCAAAGGCTCCTCTGGGAAGCCCAAGGCTCCCCTGGGGACACAGAAGCAGTCATTCAGAGGCAAATGTGTCTGGAACACAGTCTGGTTTTGGAGCAGCCAAGCTGGGCCTGGAGCTCAGAGGTCTCGCCTCTTCTTCCTAACTAAGAGGTCTTCCCTGTGGCTGTCACTCTCTCCTGATTTTTAATGTCGAGGTCTGTATTTTTAGTGTCAGCATAGCATATGCTCCTTTACAAAAATAGAAAACTTCAGAAAATATAAAAAAGTAGAAAAAAAACACCACTTATAATTCTACCATCAATGACAAATTTCTATTACATTTTTTGATAAATTTCCCTCATCTATCCTGGAAACAGCACACATGTCACCAGTGGCATTTAGGCCTTTTCAGAACTGCACTGTACAGAGAAATGGTGCAGATTTCCCTCTGGAGCCTTGGGCTTCAGAGCAGGCTCAAACATTTAGACTCAACTGGTCACTTCCTACCCTGAGATGCACTTTCACCTTCCATGGCGGAAGCCCCATAGCATGGTACAGACTACTAACTACTGGACTTCCAGGCTCTGATTCCCCACTTTCCACCCCCCATCACCACCATCCTCTCTTTCTAGGAACTTTATCTACTCTGACTCTCAGTTCAGTTCAGTTCAGTTGCTCAGTCGTGTCCAACTCTTTGCGACCCCATGAACCGCAGCACACCAGGCCTCCCTGTCCGTCACCAACTCCTGGAGTTCACCCGAACTCATGTCCACTGAGTTGGTGATTCCATCCAACCATCTCATCCTCTGTCGTCCCTTTCTCCTCCTGCACTCAATCTTTCCCAGCATCAGGGTCTTTTCAAATGAGTCACCTCCTCGCATCAGGTGGCCAAAGTATTGGAGTTTCAGCTTCAACATCAGTCCTTCCAATCAACATCCAGGGCTGATCTCCTTTAGGATGGACTGGTTGGATCTCCTTGCAGTCCAAGAGACTCTCAAGAGTCTCCAACACCACAGTTCAAAAGTGTCAATTCTTTGGCGCTCACCTTTCTTCACAGTCCAACTCTCACATCCATACATGACTACTGGAAAAACCATAGCCTTGACTAGACAGACCTTTGTGGACAAGGTAATGTCTCTGCTTTTTAATATGCTGTCTAGGTTGGTCATTACTTTCCTTCCAAAGAGTGAGTGTCTTAATTTCTTGGCTGCAATCACCATTGGCAGTGATTTTGGAGCCCAGAAAAATAAAGTCAGCCACTGTTTCCACTGTTTCCCCATCTATTTGCCACTCTGACGCTAGCTACCTAAAATGATTGATTCATCTACTCGCATTTATAGGAAGCCAACCATGGGCTCCACCTCTGGCTCTGGCTGGCCCTAGGCTAGAAAGAGATGAACAAGACCCGACCCTCTACAAGCTGATCATGGTACAGTTGAGGAAAAAAGAATAGGGGCATAAATAATTGTTATTCAAGGCAGAAAAGAGGTGAAAATAAAACCCTTTTATTTACTCAAAGGTGGGAACAATCACTCTAGGTGGGGGCAAGTAGGAAAGGCTACATAAGCAAGAACTACTAGAGCTCAGCTGTGCAGATGGTGAGGAACAGCATTCCAGGTGGGAGGAACAGAATGTACACAGCCACAGGGCACAAAGGAAGATGGCTACGGTGGTACTCACTGGGAATCCTGGCAGCCCAGGCATGCCCTCAGGACCCTGTGACACAGAAAGACAAAGAGGCAGCTCAGGAGCAGCACTTCCAGGCCAGTAGGAACCTGCACCTCAGGGGCTCACTTCCTCTAGCACCTCCTAAAGGCCCAAGCATGTCCCCACCCAGTGGGACTCATGACCCATTCCACAGGGGGAGGAACCATGCAGTCACACAGCTAATTAGCACGGAGCCAGGAAATGCCCAGAAGCCTGGAGCCTCTGCACCCCCAGTCAGGACTCTGGGCTCCATAAATCCCAGCCTCCCCAACCCCCACTCCTCCTCCTTCTCGACCTCAGAAACCCCTGGGCAATGAATGCAGTGCTTGACCTTCACAAATATTCTCAGAAGTTCCCAAACTCAGGAGTGGGCCCCAAAGTTGTGCTGGGGTATTTGGGGTCAGCAGTGGGGGCAGTTGGTGAGACAGTTCTCTTCCCTCAGCGAGAGGGAGAATTTTAAATGGCCAGCTGCTTTAAAGGCTCTAGGAAACAGAAAATTTGTGGTTCACTCCACATGGTGCCAGGACACTTTTTCCTCCAAGCCCAGTTACCCACATATCTATTAAAGGCATAAGAGTTTGGCAGAATATACATACAGAGATATAACTGAATGACAACAACTTTCCCAATGTACAGTCATCCCCGGGTATCTGAGGGGTACGGGTTTCAGGATCCCCTGTGGATACCAAAATCCTCAGATGCTCAAGCCCCTTACATAAAATGGTCAGCATATAACCCATATACATACTCCATATACTTTAAGCCATCTCTAGATTACTTACAATACCTAATACAATGTAAAATCTATGTAAGTAGCTGCCAGCATGCAGCAAATTCAAGTTTTGCTTTTTAAAACTTTCGGGATTTTTTTTCAGTCTTTTTTTAATCCAAGGTTGGTTGAATATGTAGATGCAGAAGCAACAGGTACAAAGGACTATATACTAATATATATATATATATAGTATACAGACTAAAATAGATGAAACTGAAAGTCGCTCAGTAATGTCTGAGTCTTTGCGACCCCATGGACTGTACAGTCCATGGAATTCTCCAGGCCAGAATACTGGAGTGGGTAGCCATTCCCTTCTCCAGGGGATCTTCCCAACCCAGAGATTGATATAACAGACTGGAAAGCATAAGGGTGCAACTGGGAGGGAACTATCTGAATAGGAAATTCTTGATCCTCCCTTCGAGATACCCTTGAAAGCCTGGATTTGCCAAAGAGAAAGCCAGGGATTGAGACAGAAAGAAGATTCTTGGGGTGGGAAAGAGAGAAGGGGTACAGGCAGACAAGGCCCAAGGACTCAGAAAAGAGATGCCAATTCTTAGATCTTAGGCTGTGTTTTGCTTTAGAATGAAGTCACCTAATGCTCTAAACTTCCAACAATTAGAAGAAAACTTTGTGAAATGACTTTTGCTTTTTTGCTTTAGGGTTTGCTTATTGGGGTGTTTTGGGTGATTGTAGCAGAAATCAAGGAAAGGGAGCCCCATTAGATGTAGGGAAGAGACAGTGCCACGAACAGAGGCACATGGCAGGGGACACTGGCTCTAACGGAATCTCTCAGATATTTGGTTTCAGGATATATATTGCAAGAGCCTTGGGGAGAGAGCTGAGTTTTCCCCAGGATGTGGATGGCAGGGGTTCAGGCCAACCCCACTGGGGCCTGGGAACCCAAAGCTTTCAAGGCCAGAGATCTTTCCTGTCTCCCCAGCTGTCACCAGCAGATGTGGAAGATGCAATGGGAATCCACCACACGGGCTGCAGGAGGAAGTGTCCTTCCTCTGAGGTCCTAGTGTGTCACACACCGACTCTGTGGACTTGAAGAAATGAGGTAGCTTCTTTGTGTGTTCCTGATCTCTAAACGGGGCCAGGAAGACTGAAGCCAGTCACATTCCCTCTGCATGTGCCAGTTTCCCCATTAGCAGTAGGCTCCTCCCCTTCTGGGAAATGAGACCACGTAAATAAAAGCAGGCCCAAAGCATTGCTCAGTCATCAATTAGCTTGTTAGTTATGATTCTCTGATTTCCATTACACATATTTCTGATGCAAAGGACTGGAAGCTTCCACCGCATTGGATAAAACTCCCAGCACAATCAAATTAATGTTGCAGCAACTTCTCAGAGACACAAACTCTCTTTCCATTCTACTTTGAGACATTTAAGCTCTGTGCTTCAGGAGCCCAAATATTCCAAACCCACCCAACTTAGTTTCAACTGGGGCATCTGGGTAGGACCCTCATTCCAGGGCAGCTGTGGATACACACCGGAGGCCCGATGAGCTCAGGAATGTCCGAGAAATTCATGAATCCTTGGGTGATGTTGGTCAAAGACTGAAAAGAGAAAAATCAGACAAAGAGACAGAGGGTGGCGCATATTCTCCCTTGTTCCTGGCAGTGAGGCTTTAACTGAAGTCACCCTGCATGGCAGATGCAGGCAGACACTGACAACACCCGCCCACTGCCAATACACACACTCCACCCACTTCTTAAGGTGGCCCTGAGCCACATTATCACTTTTCTCTTTTGATTAATCTTAAAATTGCACAGTATATGAATGTCTCCTTTCTTGTATAATTTTAAATATTAAAATTTTATAAATTTTTATAATTTAAAATATATACATAGTGAAGGAGATAGTGAAGGACAGGGAAGCCTGGCATGCTGCAGTCCATGGGGTCTCAGGGTTGGACACGAATGAGTGACTGAAACAATTAATATTATATTTATATTATTAATATACAATTATAAATTAATAATACCCACAGAAAATAGTGTTGTTGGTGTGTCTGTGTGTATTTTATGTGTATCTGTCCAAGTGGTTATTTTATATAAATGGTACCAGGCTATATGTGTTATTCTTCAACTTTCTGTTTTTACTCAATCATATGACATGGAGGTCTTTCCATGTGGAAATTTTCAGTATGAACATATTAGCAGGTTGCCAAAGAGCTGTCTAAAGGGACTGTACAATTTACTTCCAATAAAGAGAATTTTCTATTTCACCACATCCTTATCTACATTGATAATTTTGAATTACACTTAAAAATCTCTAGTCTTTTTTTTTTTTTTCAGTTATTTGGGACTTTTTGTCTTTCTGTCATCTACCAGTATGATGTTACTTCTCTCATAAGGGCCACGATTTTTCACAAATGTGAGGTTCTAAGGTCTAGTGGGCTGCGATTGGGTCCCAGCCCACATCCCAGTCTTCTCTACAAATTTCCATCACTCTCCACACACCCCCATGCCCATCAGCTCCCTGGGCCTTGGATACACCCATGTTTTTCTATTCTGTGCTTTGGCTCTGAGAGTCCCGACCCCCTGAGTTCTGGAAGTCCTGTCCTCCACGCCTACCTGGTAAATCCTGCTTAGCTTTCAAGTTCCTCTTCAAAGATACTTCTTCCAGAAAATCTGTCTTGATTTCTCATATCCTAAACCATCTTTCCTCCCTGTTTCCCCCATTTATGCTCCTCGCCTGTCGGTTACAGCTCTGTTGTACTTATTTTCCCCACTGCAAATGCTGCCAACCAGAAGAGAGGGTTGGGGACACACTATGTGAGACAATAGCGGTATCATAGTAGGCACAGACAGATGGCCCATGCTGGCAGGTAGAAACTCCAATACCAGGTGCCAGCTACACGCCCCCTGCATAACTAGCAGCCCTGAAGGAGCTGAAGTTGTGGACAACCCTCCCTCCCCTTTAGCAAAGTCACAAAACACAAAGCCATGCTCGGACCTGGTGATACTCACACTAGACAGGACCTCGATGCGCCCTGGTGGCCCCCTGGGCCCAGGGGGTCCCACAATGCTGGCTCCATCCATCCCTCTGTCGCCCTGGATATAGCAGTGAGAGGGGGAAAAAATTCACTGTATATGGAAAATGCTCCTAGAACCGGGATGAAAATCTCTCACTCCTACTACAGATCTATGACCTCACCTTAGGTCCCTGGTCTCCTTTTTCTCCTTTGGGACCCTGGAAAAACAAACAGATATGCTTTGAATTTTTCTCTATTTACTTTGCCCACTTGCCATCTATCCTTCCATCTTGCCATCTCTCCCTAAGTTCTCACAAGGATTTTATCCCTGATAATGGTAGCAAAAGATGAAGGGCAAATTCCCCTTATGGAGTCAGAAGGAAGGAACATCTCAGACAGCGAGAGGAACAGAGGTCCTCTCCCAGCACTGGCTGAGTGTCCTCTGACCTTGAATCTCAGAGCCCTCTGCATCTGGGAGGTGGGGGAGGTCTTCTTATTCAATCATGGAGGGGGCAGTGATGCTCTCCTCTGTGAGGCTCAGCTCCTCCTGTACTAGTGTGGTCAGCACTGGGTACCACTTGACAAACATAATGAGATCCTGGGGACTGGTATTCTTGAGAGAAGTATCATAGCAGAAGATGGACCACACCTCCCTGGGGCAAGATGTAACAGCCAGGAGACCTGTTAGGATCATGGGATTCTGAAATGGGGCAAAGTGTGAGTCTTAAAAGGGAAGCAGAAAGGAGGCAATGAAGCAGAGATGCTTGATAATTAGGGACTGGGGAGAGAGAGAGAAAGATAATTTTCAAGTTTTCCCATATTATATCTTGTGCAAAACCTCTATGCTTTTCCTCAAAGAAATAAGCTATAAAGAGCACCTGGTCTCCCCACCACACAGCTGGAAGTTGGAGGCTCAGAGAGTGTGAATTATTGAAAGCAACAGAGCAGGACGGCACCCCACAGCTTCCCCACTTCAGCATGACAATCCTCAAAGTGAAGGTTTCAAAAGTCAACCTACACTTGAAGCCGTTGGCCGAGAGATGGACTCATGTAAGTGCCTGATGCTTCCTGAGCCCTCGGTATCCTAGGGAAGGAAGAAGAAGAAGAAGTTCAGATCTGACTCCCAGACACCTCCTTGTGCCAGGTATGGTGCTGGGATCTGGGGCTCAGCGGGGAACCAGCAGCACCATGGCGTCCAGTTAGTTGGCTTTTCCAGTCATCCATAACACACGTTGCTCTTTAACCAGAGGGATGAAGGAAAATACCTCAAATCCAAGTCCTGTTGTACATCCAGGGCCTGGGGGCCCAGGGGGTCCAGGAGGCCCCGGGGGTCCCATGACCCCAGGAGCGCCAACTTGTCCATTTTTCCCTGGGGGTCCTGGTAAGCCTCTGTTGCCGGGATCACCCTGTGAGGAAGGGGACAGGCTGACTATCTAGTCTTGGGTTCATTCATGGAAGGAACAACATTCACACCTGAGTCAGAAAATTGTTCTTTGAACTTCATTAGATGGATGGATTCTCTGATTGGTGCTGCTTAATGGTACAGAAACAGCCATCTTGCCAATTGACATTTTACTTGGAGATAAGCTGATGGCGCTCATTGAATGATTTGGGTGGAGGGAGTGACAAAGGAGAAAACCTGGCAGGTTATACACTCTCCTCCAGCTCCAGCTGTTCTGCCTTCCCCAAGCAGTTCCATCCAGATGTTTTTCTCTGATCCATGACATTTACATGTTTAGTACTTCAGCTCAACAGTTCAATTATACTAAACCCAGACAGACAGGAAAAAGGAGGAGAAAAGTTTTCTTTTTCATTTTTACCTTTTCACCAACTGAGCCGTTAGGTCCTCTAGCTCCCTGAAAAAAAATGATGGTCAATTAATATATCTTCCATTAGGTACATTCAGAAGAAAACGCAGGATTACAGACACTTAAGTAACAGAACATTAAAATGGGACTCTTCCTGTGCAGTTTTGACTGATGTCTCAAACCTGAGCCCATTACAGTAATTTTGAGTTTGCTAGGCAGGTCATGCCGAAAGCTTGTGAAACCCATTTTTCAACCATTAGTTCATTACCTACCTCAAGAGTGAAAAGCAGAAGTTGAAGATGAACCAGGGAAAGACTGTAAAGGAAGGATTTCCCTGGAGAGCTGTCAGTGTACTGAGTGGGCCCTCTCCCCACCCTCCCACAATGGAAGTAAAGGGGTGCCTCTTCTCCTCCGAGAAAAGGGGCTTCAAGAATTTGTATTCCCTAGGCTTTTGGAGATATGTATATAATGGCTGACTCTTCTGGAAAAATCTAAAGACCAAAAGCTGGCTGGAATAGCCCCAGAATTGAGGGGGAGGGTCTCTAAAACAGCTTATGTGTCCACCACCAATGGGGGCCACAGTAGAGGTTTTCTGGGGGGAGGTATAGAACCGGCTGTGAGCTCAAAGCAGAGGGGAGGACCAATGGGAGCTGATGGTCAGGAGTGGTCAGCCACAGGATACACTGCCCTACATCAGAGGACTGCAGTCAGGGGCCCCCAGCTGGAGAACCTCCAAGGAAGACCACCCAAACACCCTCAAGAGAAGAAGCCAGAAAGCGCATGGCCACACAGAAGGCTCTTGACACCATGACAAAGCCACAGTCTAAGGCTGCGCCTTCTCCAAAACCCCTCCTCCCCTTCCTATATCAAATCCACAGAAGTGACAGAGTGAACAGTTTCAAAACAGTCATGCTCAAAATTCCTCACTGAACCGGAAACAGTGAGGAATGCCAACGAGAAAACACAGGAAGCTGAAGCCAGAGGCTTCAGCCATGGAGACAAACCATAGGGAGAAAAATATCAGGTAAGGGAGGAGTGGAAGCCAAGAGCAGACTATGGTTCTAATAGGGAGAAGTTGACATTCCGGAGCTCGATAGCCATGGAGCCCTGCCCCTTTCCCCTCACCTTCCAATTTCACTACAAGAACAATAAGAGTTGTTTATTGAAGCAAAGGGATATGGCAGAGCCCCAGGTGGCTAGCAGGCTCTGGGAGGTCCAAGGGTACCCCAAACACCTAAGATCAGCTGTTGAGGCACATCCTAATCCTCCTGTCCTAAAACCTGCAGAAGTAGCTACCACCCAACTCGCCAGTACTTTGTATAAACAGAGGCAGAAAGAAAACAGATTAAAGAGGGATTCCAATTTCTAAAGCATAAACACACAAGCAAGAAACCCTACACATCTGAGCAAAAGCAACACTCTGAAAGAGAACAGCATCAACCATGGAATGTCTCCTGCGGAAACAGAGCTAAGAACACAAACCAATCAGCACTCTAAGTAAATACTATGTACTCTCAGGGAGAAAAGGGAGGATATTATTACAGCCAAGAAACAAGGACAAACTATTATGAAATAAGAACAGTGGTTATAGAAAAAAATCAATTAGAGATCTTAGAGACAAAGATATGTAACTGCTGAGAGGAAACACTCTATAGAAAGGTTGAATAACAGAACAGACATACTTAAAGAGAGAACCACAGAGTGAACCTGGCTACTCTATGGGGTGGCGGGAAGAGAGAAGTGCTTGCAGAAGGAAGCAGAGGTAACTGGGGTCCTGTTGCCTCCCTGCCTGCCGACCTGACCTGGGAAAAACTAAGTGTGATCTTACATCCAGAGCCGAAACAGAAAGAATTGGGTTCCAGTTTTGCTGCCCAACCTGCAGGCTACAGTTTCTGTGTCTGTTTTTCTTGGGTGTGACCAGCCACCATCGTCCGCTATCTGATGCAATTTGTCTTTGAAAGAAGTACCAAGTACCATTCTTATGTATTTTTCCAGTAATAAGTCAAATCTCAGTCAGAGATATTGTGAAATAGAAGGTAACTTAGCCCAGTCTCTTGATTTTTGGACTCTGTCCTCTGAAAACATTATTACTGTTGACTCTATTCAAGAAAAGGATGCTCATAAGGTGAAAAACTGTACTTTTTCAATTGTCTTTCTGACTTTTCAAATCAAGAGTACATCTTGTAGCAGTTACAAAGGAAGTTCCAGAAGATATGTTAGACCTTGATTTATGTGTCTCAGAAACAAATGATTTTATGTAAGTATGAAGAGATAGTATCTGGACCCATTTCATTGGCTCACAGATTTGGTGACCACCACTTTGGAATATGAGTAGATCAGTTTGGGGATGGAAGAGCTTATGTTATTGTAATGTACATGAATAGGCAGAGTCAAAGTGGTAGCTCCAATTTAAAGGATCAGCAAAGACCCCATAGGTAAAATGGTGAAGGCAGACCTATACTTCACTCCTCAGTGAGAGAACTGTGTGGTGAGGCTATGCGTTGTCTTAGAATTCCAACCAGCAGAGTTGCGCGTCAGAATATGACGATGGTATGGAGAGACCAGATCTACAGCAGAACTGTGAAAGAACCAGGTGTGGGAGTGCTGCATGTTGCAAAATGATGGTTTAGAATCTATTAGAAATTCTGGGGACTCCCCTGGTGGTCCAGTGGCTACGACTTTATGCTCCCAATGCAGGCAGCCTGAGTTCAACCCCTGGTCAGGGAACTAGATCCCATGTGCTGCAACTACGGGTTTGAACTAAAAGATCCTACATGCCATAACTAACTGAAGATCCCACATGCCTGGCTCAGCTAAATAAATATTTTTTAAAATTCTGGCTCATTATGGTAGCTGGGTTGCTAAGGACAATGTTAGACTTCACCGTACAACATCAAAGACCTTTTTAGTTGTGGTTTCTTACTGCCTTATCAAGTCTGCTGGTTTTGTGTATAGTGTTACATTGATAACTTCAATTTGTTACAATTAAAATCGACTATGCTCTATATGGCTTCATGGAGGCCTACAATTCAGATTTTTTACCAAATACATTTGATGATTAAAGAAGATATAAAATAGGAAATCCAGCCAGTATCATAGAGTTTAATTGAAACAAGCTGTTATAAGCTCTAAACCCATTACCAGATCCCACTTAAGAGCAGCTCACCACTCAGGCTCTTGGGAAGGGGGTACACTGTTCCTTCCTACACAAGATTTAGAGAATTGATCGAAGCCAATTTGGGATTGGTTGCAGAAAGGGAAAGTGATGGTCATTTACTTGCATTCCTCACACATCTCATGAAAAAGCTGGTTTTACAGTGCCCAGCAATGACATTTCAGGAGCTCAGTGAGGTTACTCACAGCCAGTTACTGGGAGCTTAACAGTCCTCAGCAATCCTGGGCACTGAAGAAAATTTCAAAACATAAACTCTCTTCTGCCTGGGCATCCCAGTGCCTTTTGAGACGGAAGAATAACATGTATTAGTCAGATTATGAAAGAAGGAAAAGAATGACAACCATGAGTCCTAGGTCTGTGCTGAAGATAGCAGAATCTAAAGTGCAAAAGCAGAAAGAAATTTTTCAGAGAGCCATTTCCAGTGTATTCTTCAGCAGCCTTTCCAGAACTATTCTATAGATGAGAAAGCAAGCCATCCCCTGCCCATTCCTTCATGGGCTAAAGATCTCAGAGTGGCTGCTCATCTTAATTTGGGGAAAATAAATTATGGAATATTCCTATGATCAAACTCGACACAGAATAATCTATTTGATGAATTCTTAATGACATCCACATTTTGATGACAATCTCACATTTGAAAATGTTATTTGCAGCCAATATTATTTCCAGCCAAGTAAACCAAATCTTATTCTTTGGGGTTTTCAACTATCTAGACTGGTCTGTGTGTCCTGCAGTTGAGAAGAGAGGCTGATGTGCTGGTAACAATGAGGAACGACCTCCCTGCAAGTGTCCCAATAGCCATGGAAGGCACTGCCTGGGCAGGAAATGAGTCCTCTGGCATTGGAGGCATGTAAACTGAAGCAGAGATTGGAAGACAGTCAAGGATCACACATACCATTGGATTTTATGTGGTATTACATCCCTGAGATTATTCACTTTCTTTAGCATGTTTTTGTTGTTATTTCAACTTCAGACTATTCTCGTTGGTTTACTTTGGGGGGTGCGGGTGGGTAAATGTCATGCACAAGGTTTCCCTTCAGCTCTCCTGCAGCAAATTTCCAAGTCTTTCTAGAATCCGCTTTTCCTTGACCAGAAACCATCATAGACACACAGAGCAACAAATTAGATCTCATAGCAAATTCCAGGAAGAAAAAAGTGATTTATCTGCCACAATTATTCTGGGCAAGCCTGCCGCTTTTGTGCATGACCGAGTGTCTGAGCAGCTGCAGAGTGTGCCTGCACGGGTGTTTGTGGGCGGATGTGGGCGTGGGCTTGGGCATTTTTCAGCCTGAGACCAGAGCAGCGAAGGGTGTGGAGGGGGCAGAAGTGTGAGGGGAAGGGGTGTGGGGCAGCTGCAGGGGAGCTGGTAAGAAGAGGAGGGAAGATGAGAGTAAGTCTTGTAATGTTTCCTGCAAATTTTAATTTCTTACGAAAGAGCTGGTCCACGTAAAATGAGTTCTGTAAAACTTGACAATTGTTTCTTCTTTTTCTGAGAAATGAGCTTTCCATGAAAATTGAGTTACTGTTTCAATTAAACACACTTGAGAGCTGACTGAAAACAGAAATTCAGTTCGGTGATGATGGGGGTGTCTAGGGAGCCAGCATTTCCCACAGCTTTGTCCAGGTGGGGTACACAGAGGGTCTCCACTCCCCTAGCCATGTGGATGAACCCTCCCTCCTCTGAACCCCAGTGAAGCTCAAGACTACATCTCTGAAAGGAAGTTCACCTTATCTTTATTGTCTGCCTCTGCAGAACACAGCTTATCTCATCGACCAGGCCAGGAACACAATGGGCAGGAACCCCACCCCCACAGCACCACTGTTAAGTGGACTTAACAGACAGACGATTACACGGGTTTATGGAGAAGGAGGAGAATGAAGACGTGTGAGACTCGGAAATGGAGGATTCATCAAACTGCTCACAGAAGTCTGTGCTAGATTCTGAGGAGACACAGACGGTGCTTCTCTGGTTGTCAGAGTAGGCGGGGAGCAGACTGGTAAACTAACAGCCATAGTTTCCCTGGCTGGAGGGGTCCCAGCAGAATCAATATTGAGCTAAAGGAAGTGGAGGAAGGAGGGGTGCTTTCTGCTCATAAAGAGTCCAGGAGCACTTCCCAGAGAACAGATCTGAACTGGACCTAGGAGGATGAGGAAAGGGAAAGGAGAGGAAGCCCGCGCAGAGGCCAGGAGGTTGTGCAAGCCTGGGGCCTTTCAGTCGCACTGGCTAGCCCGGAGGTGGGTAGGTGAGGGAGCAGTGGTAGGGAGCCAAGAGGTAGGTCAGGAAGGGACTTGAAGATCTGCACACAGTGAAGGTTCCATCCTGCAGGCATGAGGGAACCAATGGTGCTTTCTCAGTGGAAAGACAGTGAGCTTGCTCTAGGAAGATGGACTGGCAGGTGGGTGGAAGCTGGACTGTGAGTGGGGAGAAGGGGCATCAGTGAGGGGTCTGATGCCACCCTGTAGGCAAGGAAGAATGAATGTCAGGTCAGGGCAGAGAGAGGCGTAAGAGATGTGGACTTAAGATTGGCCACTCCTGGCCACGGACTGATCGTGGCAGGAAAGGGAGAGGAGGGAGGAGTTAGAGAAGACTGTTTTTGAGTCCAGGTGACTGGGAGGATGGCGGTGCCATTCTTGGAAGCTGGGAACATGCAGGAGTAGACGGGAGAAGATGCTGAGTGCAGGTTTGGGTATAGAGAGCCCTGGGGAGAGACATCCAGCAGGGAGGACCAGGATGGGATCAGAGGCAAGGTCAGGCTTAGAGGACAGAGAGGCAGGATGGGCCTGGTGGTTCCCTATGTAACAACACCCCTCCCCCTTTCCCCGTACCTTCTCCCCTTTCATTCCAGGAAGACCAGAGGCTCCATCAAGTCCAGGTTTTCCCTCGGGGCCCTGAGGAACATCAAGGACAATCAGCCTACAATATCTTTGATAAGTATCAAATACAAACCCTCTTTGGAAAAGGAGGCCAGAGCTGAGAAGACCCAGTGGGTGAGGCTGGTGGGTCTAAAGCCTTGTGTCAGTCTGTAGTGGAACAATTGTCCTGGCCACAGCTCGGCCACTGCTGGCTGTGCGCCTGTAGACGAGTGTCCTTCACTCTCTGGGTTGTGTTTTCTCTTCTGCAGGGGAGTCGAGGGCAGGGCTGGACTAGATGGTCTCTGGGGCCTCCCACCCCAGGCAGAGCACTGATGGACTACGATTCCAAGATTTTACATGAGCCTGTATTTCCTACACAGACTAAGACGAAGCAATGAAACAATGTGTAGGATGATATTTTCCTTGGCTGTGGCTTCTTATCTGGAGTCTTCGTAATAGTAATGTCTTGGCTGAGGAGGATTTTGTTTACAAATGCCAGCTAGCTGCTCATGTCTAGTCATAAGCCTTAGCACTGGGGTCTGCAGTCTGTACCCCCTCGCTGGCTAAAGGAAGCCCCATGGGTACAGAGAGGGGGCGATGACTTCAGTAGCTCACCGGGGGACCAGGTTCACCAGTAGGTCCATCTTCTCCAGGAGATCCAGGGGGTCCCATGAAAACATCAGTTCCTGGTTTTCCTGGGATCCCAGGTAAGCCAGGTGGGCCTGGGGGACCTGGAGGACCCTAAAAAAAGACACCTTGTTAAAAAACAGGGCAGGAGGGGACAAATGAATATGTTACATTCACTCCATTGTTGACAATTACCCTACAGGTAGAGACTGGTGTTGCTCCTTAGAAGATGGGGAAACTGAGGCTCAGTGAGATGACATGACTTGCTTAAGAGCTCACACACATAGCTAATTAGGAGAAGAGCTGAGATTTGGACCCAAGTCTTTTTAAGCCCATTATATAATGTTTTCTCCCCAGATATATGTATACAATAAAGATGCAATTTGTTGGAATTCTCAGAGGTGTTCTACTTTAGTTTTCTGATTACCTGAGAGGTTAGTCCAAAACTGCCTATTGTTAGAAAGTGAAAGGGTTAGTCACTCAGTTGTATCCGATTCTTTGTGACCCATGGACTATATAGCCTGCTGCTGCTGCTAAGTTGCTTCAGTCGTGTCCGACTCTGTGTGACCCCATAGACAGTAGCCCACTAGGCTCCTCTGTCCCTGGGATTCTCCAGGCAAGAACACTGGACTGGGTTGCCATTTCCTTCTCCAATGAATGAGAGTGAAAAGAGAAAGTGAAGTCGCTCAGTTATGCCCGACTCTTAGCGACCTCATGGACTGCATCCTACCAGGCTCCTCTGTCCACGGGATTTTCCAGGCAAGAGTACTGGAGTGAGTTGCCATTCCCTTCTCCAGGGGATCTTCCTGACTCAGGAATCGAACCCAGGTCTCCTGCTTTGCAGGCAGATTCTTTAGTGTCTGAGTTAAGGCCTATTGTTAAGCCTTATTAAAATACCCCTGCAATGTACTAGTCTTTTAAGCCTGGGGCTGGGTTTGCTGATGCCACCAGCTTGAACGTTCTAAATGGGTCCTGTCCCACTCATCCAGTGAGTCCTGAACCCTTCCAGCCCTGTCATGATGAGTGGGCAGAAAGGCAGCTGAGCAGAGCCCTCTAGATGGGGATTCTTGACAGGGGCTCAGAGGAAGGGATGGAATGAGGTTGGGGCTCTGGGGACAGATGCATGAGATTCAGCAGAGAGGAGAGGTGGTCCCAGGGGGAAATCTAGAGAGACCAGTGGGGCCCAGCCTTGGGCAAGAGGCTGGGGGAGCAAGAGTTGCCAAGGAGGCAGAAAGAGTGGTCTGGAGAGGTAGAAAGGAGGCTGCCTCAGGGTCGGGAGGCTTTTGAGAAGGGTCGGGAAGTCAAAGTGTGAAATGCTAGGTAGAGAAGAGACCAGCAGGTCTCTGTGATGAGTAAGGGGGCAGAGGGCAGAGCCGGTGGTAGAGGTGAAGGTCATGGGCATACCTTCTGTGGAATTGTTGCTGGAGAAGGCTGTCAGGGAAAGGAGGCAAGTGTAAAGTGGGGCTCCTGACTATAAACTAAGGTCTGACTCACTTAAAACTGACCAAAGATGGAAATGCTGAGCATACATAAATGTAGATGGTACGTATAATGAGTCCCAGC
This sequence comes from Moschus berezovskii, assembly GCF_049115385.1. NCBI lineage: Eukaryota > Metazoa > Chordata > Mammalia > Artiodactyla > Moschidae > Moschus > Moschus berezovskii. The sequence continues at coordinate 71,370,550 of NC_142466.1, read as the reverse complement.
AGCCCACCATCAGCCTCAGCAGTCATCATCTACAGAGGCCAAGCTAGCTTCATCTGTTATCAATCCCTGTGTCCCCCCTCCTGGATCCTCATGAAGGCTGCCTTCCCACCACCACCCAACACCAGGCCTTTTAACAGGCCTTCACACTCACTCTTAACAGCCCCTCACTGTGTATCAGGTCACCGGAGCCAGAGCCGACATCCAAGCCCCAGCCCAGGCCGGAGCCCTCAGCCGCCACTGCCACCTGCAGAGAGAAAAAGTTCCCACGGCTTGGTTTCACCATCACTCTCCAAGGACAGGCATGTCACTGACAGTTTTCCAGTATTCTGTGCCCCAATTCCTGCTGCTGCTGACTTCCCTTCTGGCTTTTATGCCCGGTCCCCTCCACAGCTGCCCTCCTTCTTCTCTCCCTCCCAGCTGCGCAGCCAACATACGGCCAGTGCTCAAACACAGGACACTTTCACAGCCGCTCATCTTCTCTTTTCCTGCGTTTCCAATCCCTACTCATCCTTCAAGGTCCAGTTCCATGGTCACCTCCTCCAGGAAGCCCTGCCCAACCCCGTTTTCAGAGAGAATTCATCTCTCCTGCTCTGTGTTCCCACCAGCCTCTGTGGAAGTCTGGATTTGGCCATGGGGACACCTGGCTTTGAAGCTCAGTTGTGTGTTATCTGTTGGCCCCACTAGGCTAGGGCTCCAGAATTGGCCCAGTCTTGAGACACCTCTGGGTGCCCAGGGTCCATCATGAGATCTGGCACCAAGAAGGCACTCAATGTCTACTTGTTGAATGTCATCAAATTCCTCCAAAGAACAAAAGGAAACTTCCAAAACACCTTTTTGGTACTTAATTCCTGAGGATGGGAACCAGGCAAAGCCTCCTTCAATCATTAAGTAAGGAGGATCTGGGTTAGGGGTTAGAGCTGAGTCTGGGCGGGTTGTGATGGTGTGTGCGTGTGATGACATGGAGGTGGAGAGACAGTTAGGAGGCTGCTGTCACCATCCGAGGGATGAGGAGGCGCTGCACAACTTGACTGAGGGGCTTGGGGACTGACTGGATCAGGGAGTGAGGGCAGGCACTTGAGGACATTTCCTGGCTTCTCTCTTGGTGATCAGGAAGATGGGGTACCATTCCCAGGACAGGGGAGCCCTGCATGGACAGCAGGCCTAGGAGCATGGTGACAAGTTCAGCTTGGGATGTGAGAGACCCAGGGGCCTTTCAGGGCACAGGATATAAAGGAGCTTTATAAATATAAAACTCCTGGGCTCCAGGAGAGAGTCCTGGTACAGGAGTGAGCACTGAGCTCTGACTGGAGGGCACTTGAGAGGGAGAATCCTCTGCGGCTGTTTCGTGCATCCCTGTCCCGGCGCTTTGTGCACAGACAAGCATGGGTAGGAATCTCACCGTGGGTTCAGGAGGCCCAGCAGGTCCAGAGGGGCCAGGAGACCCCTCCTCAGCTTCATCCTAAAGAGAACAAGATGTCAGTGGAGCACTGGGCACCCCCTCCTCCTGTCCCCTTCTCTCTCCAGAAATCATGCTCATCTTCAGAGGAGGCTTATGCAGGAATTTCATATACCTAATCTGTTGAACATGTACCATATGCCTGGTAAAATTTTCCAGGTATTAGCTCATTTGATTCTCACCACGTCCCAGGGAGAAGGTCTACATCCCCATTATACACACGAACAGACAGAGAGGGGTGTGGCAGGGCCAGACGTGGGTGTCCCTCTCACCCACTACCTTGGGTGAGTCTAAGATTCAAAATCATCCAAAAGATGCTTCAGAGTGGGTGCTCCTGTTCCTGCTTTGTTGTGTTTTTAAACCATGTGCTGAGGAAGCAGGGTACCTATTGCAGCTCGTCACAGGTTCCAGACACAGGCACTTAGGGTGGCGTATCTTTACAGGTTATATGCTGGGATGAAATGCTGCATGCTCGTCCTTCCCTTTCTCCCCTCCCTTCTTTTTTCTTGTTGCTTAGACACTAAGTCACATCCGACTGTTTTGTGATCCCATGGACTGTAGCCCACCAGGCTCTTCTGTCCATGGGATTTCCCAGGCAAGAATACTGGAGTGGGTTGTCATTTCCTTTTCTAGGGGATCTTCCTAACCCAGGGATTGATGCCATGTCTCCTGTGTTGGCAGGCAGATTCTTTACCACTGAGCCACCTCTCTTCTTAGAAATTTTTAAAAATCTCATTGGAAAAGTCAGAAGCAACTTTGGTGGAATCACAACCATATATTAGGAACCTATCAACCACCATAGTTCTGCTACTTTAAGGCCATACTTGCTAACATTTAGAAAGGGTATTTCCTTTCCGGGCTTTTGCATGTATCTATTTTTAAATAGTTAAGACCATACAGTATACTAAATTTCATAACCAGCTTTTTTCACTTAGCACTATACAGTATTTTCCTCTGTCATTAAATACTCCTAGTAGGTTTAATTTTAATAGCTGCATAATGTCCCATTATTTGAACATCCTTTAATTCAGTCAACCTCCCTATTGTTGGCTAAACTGTATCCAGTTTTCTTTTTCCATTAGGGACAATACTAAGATTAACATCCATGTACAGAATGCTTTTTTTAATATAAGACTACCTCTTTTAGGATCGATTCCTAGAAGAGAAGTGTCTGGGTCAACAAAATGCAATTTATGGTGTTTATATGTGTTGACACAGAACTCCTCAGAAGTAGTCAATCACTGACACTGCCACCAGCATAGCTGGTCTCACCAGGTCCTCACCAAACACCAGCTTCTCAAAGCACAAAACAGAGGCTCTAAGGACAACTGAACCAGGTTTCCCAACAAATCAATGGCAAAAAGAACAAAGTAGGTAGGAGAAAATCATAGACTAAAACAGACTTAAGAGACACATCAACCAAACAATGTAGACCCTGTTTGGATTCAGATCCAAACTAACCATAAAAAGGCACTTTTAAATAGCCAGGATATTAGATGATGTGAAGGAACCATTGTCAGCTTTGTTAGATGGATAATGACATCCATTATCACCCACTGATGGATGATACTGTGGCAAAGGGAAAAAGATCAACCTTTTAACAATACATATTAATGTGTTTTTGAGTTAAATGATACGATGCTTTGGATTTGCTTTAAAACACTTCAGCCTTCCCCTTCCCTCCACTCCAAAAAGATAGCTGTAGGAGGTGGAACAGATAAAAGCAAGACACATAATGTTGCTGACTGATGTATATGAGGGGGTTTATTACACTATTCTAAGTCCTTTTGGGAATTTTTAGAGTTGCCATAATGAAAAAGTTTTAGAAAAAGAAAACGGAAAACTGACTCTACGTAAAGGCACATGGCCAGCCAGCATGCTGCACCTGATGTGGCATCTCTGTGGGGAGATGCAGTCTTGGGATTTTGTGTGTTCCTTGGGGTGAGGAGCAGAGGAGCAGGGGGACTTCATTTAGGGAGTCACAGAACAGGAGCTGGGGGCCACAGGCATCACAGCCAGCCTGGTGGATTCCAAGTTCATTGCCCAGTCGAGTCTCCTGGGAGCATGAACCCTGGCACCAGGAGCTCCTCAACTGGCTGGGCAGTGGACTCAGACACCTGCAGCAACCTAAGCATCCCAGGTGTCTCCAAGATGCAGAAAAGTTAAAAAACCAGAGCTCTTGCTCACCTCCTCCTTTTATAGAAAGCAACATCAAGACTCACCACAAGTCAGAACCTCAGCCTCCCGGCTCCCAATCTGGGGACTCTTCACTACACCACACTCTTGGGGATGCTCCAGGGCATGAGCTTTGCAGGCCAGTATGCCTGGGTTCAAATTCTGGCCCTGGTCTTAGGGGCGGCAGGCAGGTTCCTTTACCTAAATGTCACTCCCCTTGCCTGGGAAACAGAGATGACTTTCCTTGCACCAGAGTGGTGTTGTGCATAGAATCAGATCAACTTGGAACCCAGAGTGCTTAATGTCCGTGCAAAGGGCTTATTTCTTGCCCCTTCACTGTGAGTTCCTTGGGGACAGGAACGAGGTCATCTTCATCTGTTTCCAAGTATATAGACTGAGCTGCTGTGCATTGAGTCATGACAAGTGAATGAGCAAAAAGTAAAGAGACAAAGCAGTGTTTGATAAGCACCAGTGCTGGTGCAGTGGGCATTTGGGACTTGCAGCTGGCCCTCGGATGTACCATCCCATAGTCCCTCCAGTCCCGGGTCAGCCCTGGAGCACTGTGGCTGAGGGACCACGTGCCTGAAGGTTGACTCAAGGCTCTGAAAGCATGTGTGACCAAGTGCTACTCGGGGAACTGGCAAGCCCAAGCTGGTCACCAATGGAACACTTTCCTTTAAAAATATTGACACTTAAAGGGCAATTTAATTCCCCAGTTCACACAAGCCCATGCTGAAGACTGGCTGTGGGTTTCCCACTTCTAAAAGACAAAGTCACAGCCCTTAAGTAGTGACAACCTCACACCTGTGCACAGAACTTTCCAAACATTCTCTGACCTGCATTTCTGACTTGATGTCACAGCTACCCTCTTTTACAGATGAGGAAATGGAGGGCCAAAGAAAAGGATTTGCCTGAGGTCGTATAGTTGTAACCCAGAATTATAGAAACTCGTGTTACAAGGCACCTGAAGGTAATTTGACCCTCTCCCCACCCCAACACACACACACACACATCTTTGATGCTTCTATTTCCTTTATAGTCTCTGCCACAACTTACAAGCTTTCTCACCTCCAGAATGGGAATCTCATGACATTTGAGATGGGCCTTTGTACCTTTCGGCACGTCTGCCCGTTAGACTCACTTCAATTAAAGATGTGGGCAACTTGGGACACAAAGCCAGGTGCCTTAGGTTCTTACCTCTTGCTTTATCTCTACAAACTGCAGAGCGTTCTCTCAAAAGCCCCAATTCTGCAGGTTGCAAACCAAGATGAAAACCCAGGCCCTTCCCATGATGCTGGCCTTTCTTTCCCTCCTCTGTAAGACTGGCCAAGTCAAATCTTCACACCCCTACGTGAAGTGAAATCTTCACTTACCGGAGGGGCCCCTCTTTCAGGGGCTACTGAGGGTAAGGGGAGTGGGGGCCCCTCAGGGGGAGTGCTGCCCAATGTGTCTGCCCCAGCTGCAGTAAGGGGCTCCTCTGTCGTGGCTGCTGCTAAGTCTTCATCTCCAGGACCCTGAGAAGGCAAAGCAACATAAGGACTCGTGTCACCTCACCCACAATGCCATGTGCACACTGCTGCTGGGGAGTTCTGTCGACTGTCCTTTGAGTGGTGCTAGCCCAGTTTCAAAGCACTTGCCTACCTACAACTGTCATTACTCCCGACATACTCACCAAAGCACAGGTTCATGATCCTCTTCTGAAATGTGCATCTCTGCTAAGCCCTCCTCCCTAGCAGTGCTCACTGCCTCCCCCTACCCCAGCAACGCTGTCTAACTTTGGACCACACTCTGAGAAAGTTCTCCTCGGACAAAGCTGGGCATGGTAGGGTCAGGACCAAGCCTGCTCCCCTGACACCCTCTGCCATGCTCCTCAGTTACATCCTGCCTCCCTCTGTGGGTGCCGACCTAAATCCGTGCCCTAACGAAGTCGCCTGTGCATTTGGCTCTGGGAAGGCCAGCAACTGCTCCTGTCTCATGACCCTGACCTCCCTCCCCACTGTGAGCTGGAGAGGATGCTAGGAGACACCTACGGAAGTGACCCCTTCCTTGGAGGCCGCTGTGGGTGTGATGAAAGCCAGGTCATCGGTGGGGACCCCACTGGCCTCTTCTTCCTCTAAAGTGCCAAGCGACACATCTGCTGCAGCTGCTGCTGTTGCAGAGCCTTCTTCACTGACTGGACTCTGAAAGGAAATTGGCGCAAGGGATCGTCCACTGCATCCATACCCCGGGTTGCTGGGTGTGTGACTGCAGGGAGGAAACTACTAAGGTCATCAGACAAAAGCATGGTCATAGCTCATCTAGGACCAGCCTTAGCCCACAGACCCCCCCCACCCAGAACTCCAGGCTTAGAATGCATCCCTCAGGTCATCCCCTCCGTGCCCCGGAGACCCCTCCAAGACATCTCTGCTGGATACACATCTTCAGTAACGGGAACTCCCCACCTGCATAGGAAGCCCTTCTATCTCCAGACAACTCTACTAGTTTAGTTTCTTTTGAGTAAAGACTGGAACCTGATCCCCAGTTTTCTCACCCTGTGACAAGGGATTTGCCTTTAAAGAAGGAAAGGTAAGGGGGGAGAGAAGCAAGGTGAAGAAGAAGAGGGAGAAAAAGAAAGAGCAGGTGGTAGTGACGATTAGTTAATTAAAATAGCCCATGTAACCACCAAGTGGCTTGGGGAGCTGCATCACCTGGCAAGGGCATACCCTCCCCACTGTAAAGTTTCCTTGTCTGGACATTAGTACCAGAGGTGAAAGGCTGAGAACGAATGTGTGGAAGGATCTCAAGGACCAGTGTTGGTATGTGACGGCCTGACGACCCCCTTCTTTCACGCACCCAGCAAACATCTACTGAGTCCCCAGCATCTGTAGGGATACAGACAGATCTATGAGCAAGATGTGTGTGCTCCCCAGCCTCACAGAGCCCACAGCCCAGCTGAGAGCCAGAAATGAGCAATTTACCAGTCTACTCTTAATTACAATTGTGATGAGGCCTTCCAAGCAGACATTCGTGGGTGCTGAGAATGTGTCTGACAGGCAGACTTCACAGCCTGGGAGGCACCTTCCTAATAAAGTGATGTTTGAGCTGAACTCTCAGGAGAAGCAGGAATTAAAGGAGGGAAGGGTGAGGAGGAAAAGGTCCAGACAGACAGGAGGTGGGGTGGGAGGATTCTAAGGCAAGGAGGAGTGAGACACGTTCCAGAAATGGAAAGAAGGCCAGTGAGGCTGGCGCACCAGGAGCAGGGACAGTGGCCCAAGGTGTGGCCCCGAGGCTGGACCCTGCAAGCCGCGGCGGCCAGGTTGGGGAGCAGGGACTGCAGGCAGGACAGTGGGAAGCCTCCCACAGAGGAGGAGCAGCGAGCGAGGGGGCAGGTGGCCAGGAGAGGCCTGAGCCGTCGTCTGGGCTGGGATGCGCTGGCTCGATCCAGGGGGCCGGCACTGGAGAAAGGCAGAAAGAGGCACAGGTGTGATGTGTTGAGGCAGAAAATCAACAAGACTTGACACGTGACAGAATGTGGGAGCACGGAGAGGGGAGAGAATTATGGATTTGGCAGCTGGGGGATGAGGACTCCATCATCTGAGACAGGAATCCAGCAGTGGAAATAAGGAGTCTAGGTTTGAATCTGTTGAGTCTGAAGGACGTGCAGGACAGCCATCATGACAGTGTTACAGGACAGACTTGCAGTGTCCTCGGATCCTTGCACCCTGCCTTCAGGAGATGGGAGTGTCTCTCCATGATGCCTGAAAGGAGGGTTGAGAAGGCCTGGCCAGGCCATTGGACCCTGCCAGGGCCTGCTTGAACCTGGACCCTCCACCGTGCTCTGACCACCTGCGTTTGTGCCCAGAAATGGGCATGGCTGTGGTTGCCATCACCTCCTCCACTCACACCCAGCACTTCTCCACTCCCGCTCCTGAGCCCTGCATCAGCCCTGCGCTGTCCCCATGCCTCCAGGGGCCACAGCACACTCCACAGCACACTCATAGGCACCGGCAGACCCCACCTCTGAGGGAGTATTTGTCAGGTGCCCCCTCCCCATTCAGGTTCTTCTAGATTTGTTGGACAGAATGGAGACCAGCCCACTCAGAAGGCTGGGATCTGCTCCCAGCTGTGACCCACAGCCTTCCAGCACTTTACACTCTTTACCAGAGTGACCATTTCTCCAGGGTCCTGGGTGGGCGTAGGGAGGGTCAGTCCCCCGGTGGGCACGCTGTTGGCCTCTGCTTCCCTGGCAATGCTGACGGGCTCCTCGGGTTCTCCTGCTGCTGTTGCTGCCGAACCTTCTTCGTTTTCTGGACCCTGAATAGGCAGACATCACCAGGGCCACCATCACTGACTTGCTGCCCTATGGCTGGAAGGAACTGAAACTGCCCTCCCTGAGGTCACCAACCATCATTGTGACAGATCTGATGGATGTTTTTCAGGCCTTTACTCAGTGGGATTCTTGGCAGGAGGTGGCATCATCAACTATTCCTACAGCAAGGCAACATTCCTGGTCCAGACCTAGACATGGCCCCCCAAACCCACCTGCCTACCTCCCAGCTTGCTTACTTCCTTCTTTCCCTACTCAGGAGTCAAGGGATCTAAGATCCTTCTGTGACTATGTCACTTCCTCCGAAATACCCCTCAGTGACTCCCCACTTCTGCTGAGCGCTCAGGTTCTTTTTCACAGCATCTGTGGTCTCAGAGGCCTCTCCAGCTGAGTTTCCCTTCCCCACTGCTCACGCCTGGCCCTGCAGGCATGCTGCACTTGTGTAGGTCTTTTGTGTTCATCTTGATGCCTCTGGCTTCTGCTCCTACTGGCCTACCTCCTAAAATACCTGTCTCACTCCCATCACGAGGCTACTTCTAAGCACCCCCCAGTTTCCCCTTCAGCATCCTTTACCCAGATAGGCCTCCTGGACCCCCAACCCTGGGTTCTGAGCCCCCTTTTTGGTGCTCCCCTGTGCTTCTCCTATCGTACCTCTTCCCTCTCTGTCCCCAGGGGCTGGATCTGTCCTTTTCACCTGGTGCCCAGCACAGCGCAGTACTCCACAAATGCCTGCTGAATCAGTCAACAGAGGCCCCGGCCTCCAAATCTGAGTCTACTTGGACTTGGCCCCACAAGGCTATCACTCTGTACTTTGCAAGCAGGTGAGAAAGACCAGTGTCTGCTCCCACCCGAGATGCCGCCAAACTCCAGAAACAAGTGAAGTAGAGCATGCACTCTGAGCTGCTTACCAGAGTGACCCCCTCCCCGGGGTCCTCGGTGGACATGGAGAGGGTCAGTCCCTCAGTGGGCACGCTGCTGGTCTCTGATTCCCTAGCAGTGCTGATGGGCACCTTGGCCTCACCGGCTGCTGCTGTTGCTGCCAAATCTTCTGTGTATGGACCCTGGGAACAAAGACATACTAGGGACTGGATCACTTGCCCATAGCCCTGATCAAGAGGGCTGTGGCTGGCAATGTGCATCTCTATAGCTTCTTTACTCAAAGTACTTCCTCATCTATGATGTTGCCCCAGCTCCACAAAAGCCCCTTGAATCCCTGTGGCAGGAGAGACTGCAAGGTCCCTGTGTTTTCCACCTGATTCCAAGCATCTGTTTGCCACACCAGTGACTGGGAGATCGCTGCCTCCTGAGACACCTGCTCGGGTACTAGACACTTCAGTCTAGCCCCGTCTGCCTCCCTGTGACCTCTCCTGTGTGCCCATCCAGGAGCATAGGAACAGGGTGAGTGTCTTCCCCCATGACAGTGCTTCAGGGATATGTAGGCAGAAACCCTGTCCTCCTCAGCCTTCTCAAGACTGGACACCACCCTCTTTCCCTGTGACTTAGTTTCCTTAGAAAGTTCACAGGCAGATTCTCTGAAGGTTACACAGCAGATGCAGGATATGAAGAGAGCAGCTTTGGCTGCTGGTGTCACCAAACCTACTGTGCTTTATCTCGGTTTCACAAAGGTTTATTTTTTAAAAAAAAATTTGGGGTGGGGTTTTGCTCTGTTTCATTGCAGAAAATAGTTCTTTTGATACTAAAAACACTAACCTGATCAGAGTTAGATTTCTTTGCTGTAGGACTTAAAGCCTATAACCAGAATACAGAGAGGACCATTTCCCAAACTCACTGGGCTACAGAACTCTTTTCCCAAAGAACATTAAATCGTTATAGAATTATTGTCCCCAAAAAACAGAGAAAAGATGATGTCATAGGATTTTAACATATTATTGACCAGGGGATTAAGCTGATCGCTGAAGAATTGATGCTTTTGAACTGTGGTGTTGGAGAAGACTCTTGAGAGTCCCTTGGACTGCAGGGAGATCCAACCAGTCCATTCTAAAAGAGATCAGTCCTGGGTGTTCATTGGAAGCACTGATGCTAAAGTTGAAGCTCCAATACTTTGGCCACCTCATGCGAAGAGTTGACTCACTGGAAGACTCTGATGCTGGGAGGGATTGGGGGCAGGAGGAGAAGGGGACGACAGAGAATGAGATGGCTGGATGGCATCATCAACTCGATGGAGGTGAGTTTGAGTGAACTCCGGGAGTTGGTGATACACAGGGAGGCCTGGCGTGCTGTGATTCATGGGGTCACAAAGAGTCGGACACGACTGAGCGACTGAACTGAACTGAAAGCCTTTGGTTGGCGATTTGTTATATAAGTGAATATTGAAACACTCCAGTCAATAATGTTTGGGTAGCAAAAGACGCATTAATACATCTCTGGTCAATAAATTGTTAAAATGAGATTTTATTCTGACTCAGTGTCAGCTAAAGTTCCAAAGGGCAAGTATAATTCAACAGGCTTCAGATAACCTCTGTTAACCTCTAAAAAAACAAAAGAGCCACGCACAGAGACAATGAAAGGAAACGGAATCAGCTCTATCCTATCCTACCGGCATTCGCCCTCCACCTGCCTCTGGGCTACGTAAGAAAAGGGAAAGAATTCATTTAGGGGCTAAGCAATTAGAGAATAAGAATTCCTTTCAGCAATTTCCTAGTGGCGTAGTGGATGGGACTCAGCCTGCCAACAGAGGACACAGGTTTGATCCCTGGTCCAAGAAGATTCCACATGCTGCTGGGCAGCTAAGCCTGTGTGCCACAACTACTGAGTCTGTGCTCTAGAGCCCAGGAGTTCAACTGCTGAAGCCCACCTGCCCTAGAGACTGTGCTCCGCAGAAAGGGAAGCCACCACAACGAGAAGCCCACGCACACAATGAAGAAACCCTGACTCATCATAACTAGTGAAAGCGACGAACACCCAGCACAGCCAAAAATAAATAAATAAAATTTTAAAAAATTATTAAAAAAAGATTTCTCTGGAGACAATTTTCTGTGCTATGGCTTCCCGCCCCCCAACTCCACCATTTGTTAAGCAGAATGCATAGTCTTTGGACTTTGGGAGACAAAGGGACTGGTGTTTAATTCCTCTAGGGAAATACCAAAGGCAAAAGCAGGGAGCCATCTAGATTCAGAGTGGAGAGAGAGAGAGAGATAACTGTCCTGCTCTTGCTTTCCTGGTGATAGAATGCTAACAACCGCTCCAAAAAGAGCCATTAAAGCCATCCTGAGATGAACTCAACCCACAGGGCCCCCTAGAGGTTCAGGGTGACCAGAGGGTGGAAGCCCAGGAGGAAGTTAAAAGGTCAAAAATGGACTTGCAGGAGGACCTCTGGGGAATCATAAAAGCCCCCCGAGAGAATATTCCAACAATAAGACATCTTCCCCCACAAAAGGCCCAGATCATAGTCTGACCAGTCACATAAAACTGTCGTTTTTCTCCAGATGGGCCAGGCTCTGCAGATGTTGAAAACAGCTGTTGGGGGGGGGGGTGATGAGAGAGAGGAGAAAGAAATAAGAAAATAGACAGGAAGTTCCTGTGCTTCCTTCCCTGCCTGGCTCCTGGTTGTATCTATATTTTTATTGGATTTTTGATATTATGCTGGAGTGGATTTTGGAAATAGCTGTGAAAATAGGCTGTTTACCAGACACTGACTGGGAGAGAAGTGTCTTGAATTTTTGTCCCAGGATAGGGGAAGGAATGAGCTGACACACTGTTCTTAGCAAAGGCCAGAAGTAAGAAGGTTCTGAGTTGGAGAAGGAAACGGCAACCCACTCCAGTATTCTTGGCTGGAGAATTCCAAGAACAGAGGAGCCTGGCAGGCTACAGTTCATGGGGTCTCAGAGACGGACACGACTGAGCACTAACACAGAGGTAAGAAACACAATATGTTTTAATTTGGCACCCTCCACGTCCAGCATTTTAAACAACTGGCTTTGCACGTGTAAAAGCCAACTTCCAAACAATACAGCGGACACACCTGCAATAAATCTGATTCTGTCCTGTAGGGGCTCAAAGAGCAGAAGAGGCTGTGCATCTTCACGACAGGAGGGAGTCAGGTTCTGCATTGAGAACCCAGTATTCACCTCTGGGGAGGTTTGAGGACCAGCTGGAGCTGTGTCTCCTCCCCTGTCCTGGCACATCCTTGGGGAGCATCTTGGGCCCTGGGACTCCCACCTCCTCTGTACCAGAAAGAGGGAGGCCATCTCCATGGTGTTCAGCTAAAACCCCTGCAGCCTTCTGCAGTGCCCAAGACAAGTCACCATCAAGTCTGAAATAAGCAAGCAAATGTACTACTGACTTATATGAAATTTACCATTCACTCACCTCTTCAGTGACATGAAGGAAGGCCCCATCCCCTGAGCCAGTGTCTGGAGTCGGGGAACCATCCACAGTCTGAACTGTCTCCAGTGTGTCATTCAGGATCTCACCAGACCCTACAGGAAGCAGGCATTTTTCAATGAATAACTGCACTTTGCAAGTGAAAAAGAATGAGGTTTCTTTTCATCTATGACTTGAAAAGATGTTCGTGATACAGGATTAAGAGGGAAAGGTGTTGCAGAAAGACAGACACTGGAAGGCAGTATTGCAAGGTGGTTTCAATTACAGGCTCCAGCATCAACTGTAGTGTGAGAACCCAGCTCTGCTGTTTACTAGGAATGTGACCTGTGGCAAGTCATTTAACTTGTGGCTCAGGTTGCTTGCCTATAAAGAAAGGATTGTAATTCCTATCTCATAGGGTCATTTTTAAGATTATGTGTTACAAAGATTAATTAAGCTAACATAAGAAAAGCATTGAGGACAGTGCCTGACATACAGTTAGCAACGGATAAATGTTCATTGTTAGTGTGGTTCTATATTTGTTTTAGTTTTTTAGTTTAGTTCAGTCGCTCAGTCGTGTCTGACTCTTTACAACCCCATGAATCACAGCACGCCAGGCCTCCCTGTCCATCACCAACTCCTGGAGTTCACTCAAACTCATGTCCATCGAGTCGGTGATGCCATCCAGCCATCTCATTCTCTGTCGTCCCCTTCTCCTCCCGCCCCCAATCCCTCCCAGGATCAGAGTCTTTTCCAGGGAGTCAACTCGTCACATGAGGTGGCCAAAGTATTGGAGTTTCAGCTTTAGCATCAGTCCTTCCAATGAAGGAAAAAAATATGTGTATGAGAATAAATGCTTTATCATCATTAGATATATTATCATCAATATATAATTAATATATTATGATGGCTGGATGGCATCACTGACTCGATGGACATGAGCTTGCGTGAACTCTGGGAGTTGGTGATGGACAGGGAGACCTGGCGTGCTGTGATTCATGGGGTCACAAAGAGTCGGACACAACTGAGCGACTGAACTGAACTGACACATGATATATAAAATATATAGATACATACATCTATATGTGTGTGCAGGTAAACCACACATACGAGGCTAAACCACAGTACTTAATATTGGTTTCCTCCGGAGGACAGGAGAGGAAACTACCATTTTTTTGGTTCGTACAACTCTGCATTGATTGAACTGTTACCGCAAGTTCATATTTCCTTTGCAATTTAAAAAACAAATGGAGTCCTAAAGCAAAGACAAAGACATTAAACTAACACAAATGCCTGCCTGTTATGGGCTAGGTCCCAGGCTAACTCGTGCCATGCACTCCCTCCTGGAATCCTCTGGCTGGCCCATCAGTGCTCCCTACAAGGACCTCCCACCACCTCACAGTCGGTGGGCAGAACCAAGGTAGGAGTTCCACGTTCTCAGTCTCCCCACTGTCATCCCATGGCATGTGTCCTGCTCTGACCTGCATATTAGCACCTTGTGATTACTAGTCCCATTTTGCAGAGGAAGAACGAGGTCCCACACAAGAGGCTGGGAGGGGCCCTGAAGCCAGCCATTTATACACATGCTGTGCGCAGCCATATCCCGCGGTAAGGACGGTGTCGAAGGGAGGTGCTGAACTATTCATGGGAACCTGTGCCCATGTGCACTTTAAAAACCTTAATGCCCTGGAGTCATCAGCCCCTCACCCTCTCACTCTCCCTACTCTGGCCACCAGGGGGTGCTGTGCAAGCAGCCAGAGGGACCCCAGGTCTCTGCTCACCCACCCCTCCCCTTGAAGGATGAAGGTGAGGGTGGCGCAAATGTCCTGGGCAGGGATGGTGTCGGCAACCCTTGGAATACAACTCTTGGGAGGCTTTCCCTAGCCAGAGCTGGGGCTTGGGGTCCAGCTCCTTCCTCTAAAGATCTCTAGCCAGCTCTGCTGTTTTCGCTTGGCCTCTCTCTGCCACAGAAGGAATCTGGTAGATGCTGCGCTCAGACTGGGTCCCACCTCCTACGCACTTACTTCTCAGTCTAGGAGAGGCCTCGCCTCCCAACCCCGCAGTCTCTGCCCTCTCCTTGCTCCTCTCTCGGAGATCCTAATCACCCCCTGGAGAGCAGCATGCGCAGCTCACAAACCACTTCCATACCCGCAGCAGCAACATTCAACCCTCTCATCCACCCGGGAGGCAGGGGTTGTGAATGCTCCCAGTGGACTGAGGAGGAATCCAAAGCTTGCAGTTTGAGCAGCTTGCCCAGACAGCAGAAAGGTGGCTGAGCAGGGCTTTCATCCAAAGGGTCTACTCTCAGCCAGCAGTCTTTCCATAGCTACACCCTGACTCCATACTGGTATTGTAACTTTATTAAATTATTATACAATTTTTTTTTATTCAGTACTGTATACCTTCTCTCACAAACAGACTTCCCAAGGTTACTTGTTAAAATAACATTCATTTACTGATGAAAGTAAAAGTGTTAGTTGCTCAGGCTTGTCTGGCTCTTTGCAACCCCATGGACTGTAGCCCACCAGCTCCTCTGTTCAGGGGATTCTCCACGCAAGAATACTGAAGTTGTTAGCCATTTCCTTCTCCAGGGGATCTTCCTGACTCAGGGATCGAACCTGGGTCTCCTGCATTCCAGGCAGATTCTTAACCATCTAACTCACCTTTTTAGAATTATAAAATACAGAAGAAAGAAGAAAATGAAAACCACCTATAATCATGCCACCCGGAGATAACTACTCACAACATTTTGTTGTATATCATTCTAACACACTGACACATACACAGCTCTATGTGGCTATATATAAATAGATATAAGTAACATATATTCAAATTTAGGGTAATAGCACACATATAGTTTTGAAAGCTGCTTTTCTTATGGAGTCCACCATGACTATGTCCCTGGGTAATTAAATCTTCTGTGTCACCAGTTCCAGGGCTGCACGTGTGAATGTGGGGGGGTCTTGTACCTAAATCTTGGTGCTCTGATGTTGGCTATAACTTACTTCAATTTGAATGGCTACCCCTCTGATAAAGGGCAGAAAACGCAGGGTGATCTCAGGCTGTGGGCACATGTCCAGCTGCTGCCTGGGGGATCTGTCAGACCCTGGACTTCTGCCGGGGCTCCTCTGTATAGCTGAGCAATGGTGAGAGCCTTGGATGGGGAACCAGGAGGCCAGGCCTGCTGATAACCTCCTGGGTATCTGCCCTTCTCTGGTCATCCGTTAGTTTCCGATAAGAGCCAACAGGAGTTTAGATGACCTGATCCTCTGAGAGTCGGTGAGTTTGTGGCCAAGGCTGGAAAGAGTAGGGATTCTGGAGTCAGGCCTGAGTGCTGGCTCAGTTCCACCACTCACTAGCTGTGTGACTGTGGACACGATGTTCACCTTTCCAAGCATCAGTTTTTCCATCTGTAAAATCCTGGCTAACACTACCAACTAGGAGATGTGTTGTAGGGATTGGAGAGGAAGTATATAACACTTGGCACACAGTAGGTATTTAATAAACAGTCACAATGATCACAAGCTTTTCACACTCCAGGCCCTCCTAGAGGGGTGGAGTCTGGGGGTTAAAAGTTCTTGGTATCAAGATTAAACGCCAGCTCTGCCATTTATGAGCTATACAATCTCAGCTGGGTGACATCACTTCTCCATGACTTGACTTCTTATTTGCAAGATGAGGATGATTGCAGCTCCTTACTCAGGGTTGAGGGGAAAGTCAAGTGAGATGCTCCACACACACATCATCTATACATAAACACATCACCCAGTCGTCACTCAGTATAACCCACTGAGTATGAAGGAATTCCAGGGACTTGCCTTGCTCAGGGCTGCTGTGCAGGTCAGCATTCAAGTTGCTGGTTTCCTTGGTCCCTTCGGGTACAGGTTCACCAGAAAGCTCTGCATCCTCAGAGGCAGGGGATGGAGTTGGAGGTGTGCGTATGGGTTCAACTTTTGCTTCTTTAGCCTGCAGGGAGGAAAAATGAGACCCAAAAGGATTTACTTGGCATGAGAGCAGAAAAGATGGCAGTGAGTATCACTGGAGAAAACAGTATCTCCACAAAAGCTGAATAAACCCAGAAAACCTTATCCTGCCTATTGTGTACCTGGGTCATCACTGATCTTCCCCAGTCCCTGAAAAAGGTACATGTTGGGGTAATTAAATTTTGTTCAGTTTACAGAGAGACTCTGCTGGTCTTGGCTGAAGCTCTTGGAGCACAGAGGTCACATTCCTGTGATCCCGGCATCCCAGGCCAGCACGGAGGAGGTGCTCAGTAAAGATGTATTAGAGGGAGGAGCCAGAGGGAAGGAGAGAGGAAGGAAGGATGGAAGGAAGAAAAGAAGGGAAAGAGGGAGGAAGGAAGGGAAGGAGGGAGGGAAGAAGGAAGGAAGAGAGGGAGCAATGGGGAAGAGGGCTGTGTTCAGTGAAAGGTGGATAAATCCAATCCCAGATGTATACTAATCATGCATGCCTATGAAAAGAAAAGACAGGTGTGGTTTCCTTTCTAGGAAACTTCAGTTTCTGTGTAGCTTTTCCAAAGCCAACCTATATCTTAACCACCTTTGCCAACTAGGAAACAACAAACAAACAAAGAAACCAATAGTTGGAAACAACAGTTAAGAGACCTTAGAAATCCTGATAAAGGGTAGCAAAGGTCAGCCCCAGACCCAGAATCAAATAGCAGTTCCTGACCCAGGGCTTATCGGTGGTCAGACAGTCTCATCATTTTGTGAGCTCAAGAGACAGTGGTGAACAGAAGGATCCTGCTGACCAGTGTTGGATCTGTGGTAAGAACAGGAAATAACTAAGACATTAAGGTTTCAGGGTAAAGTTCTTACCACAACCATCACTTACCTATCCTGACTAATAACAGAAGGCTATTTCCTTAATGTCAGAAACTAGTATATAAATGATGAGTCTCTGGTCCATCAGAACAAGAAAGATTCTTATGGGCCCCATAACTTAGGATTTAATGGTTCAGTTCTCATAATCAAACTCAGGTCAAATCCCAAGTCTCCTCTTATTAGCTATGTTATGTTGAGTAAGTCATATAACCTCACTGAGCCTCCGCTTCCTCCCCTATAAAATGGGGCCAATAATAACTACTTAAAAGGTATAAAATGCATGGAGGTGCCTGGTACAGGGCCAGGTTCAGAGCATGAGCCCATAAATGGTAGCCATCATCCACATTAACTAGATGTGATTTCTCTGGGTATTGATATTAAAGGTAGTAATTCGATGGATATGAGTTTGAGTGAACTCCGGGAGTTGGTGATAGACAGGGAGGCCTGGCGTGCTGTGATTCATGGGGTCGCAAAGAGTCGGACGCGACTGAGCGACTGAACTGAACTGAATTATGTTTTTGCTCATCTGCACTTGTAGTTTTTTCAATAATGAATATGGAATATTTATGTACTAAAAAAAAGATGTAGTTTACTGTACTATAAAGTTTCCAAGGTGAAAACAAGGATGGAAGGCTTCAAGAAGTTGAGCCTTGAAGAATAAACTGTTTCAGAAAGCAGGAATGGAGGAAGGCATTGAGTTAAGAAGGGACAAAGCACTGACAGAGTCTGACAACCTGAACTTGGAGAGGGTTGGAGGAGTAGCAGGGAAAAAAGCCTAGGGAAGCAGCAAGAGGGAAGGACTGGCTCTTAGGTGAGAAATCTGGGCTTGTACCAGGAGCAACAAACAGCATCCCGCGGGTATCAGGATGGGGGAGTCTGGGTAGGTGTGTACTTTAGGGAGTTCACCCTGGTGTTCATGAGAGCATGGATCTGGGGGGTTGAGGTTTAGGCCGGGAGACCAGGAGGATGCACTCAAGAAGCCTGGTGAGGCAGGAACCAGGAGGAGGAGGAGAAGCAGGACCCAGGCACACTCCCACCCAGGAGAGGCTAGGAAGAACACCAAGTAAGAGCTCCTCATTCCCAGCCGTATGGTGATCTAGCAGAGCAGTAAGGACCTCTGGCCCAGGCAGGTCCTCTCCTCTCCTCTCCCTGCCAAGGGTCCTGGGGAAGCCACTTCACATGGTTCCCTGATGGGGCCAAGAAAGCCTGTGTCTATCTTGGAACAAGGCTGCTGGTGCTGGAAGCCAAGTGGCTTCATAAGGGACGTGGAATTTGAGATGAGGCAGGCAGGGCAGGTCAGGGTGCCGGAAACAAAGGACAGTCAGGAAAGGGTGGGCTCAGCTTAGTAACTCAATGTGGCAAATGCTGAGTTACAGGGAATCACTGACTCCAGCCTGTCAGCTAAAAACCTCTTTAGACAAACTCCACCAAGGCAGCCATGAAGCCTGGGTTCAGGGAAGAGCTGGTGAGCTAACCCTTGGTGGTCAGGGTCAGGGGTCCTGCCTCCAACAGGCTGCTGTTGGTTTTTAGGGATCAGTGTAGATGGAGAACCAGTGTGGTCTGTGACAAAACACGAATGTTGAGTCTCTAATTTTAAATTAAAATGTGGTAATTTGCTGGCCCTCATTCAACACATATGTCTTGAGGCCCTACTGTGTTCCACGGCTTGGCTGATCCCTGGGATATGGAAATGAATTCATAAGAAGGGCATCTGTCCTTGAACTGTTGGACAATCGGGGAGACACAGACCCAGACACTACTCGCTGTGAGATTACAGGATGGAGAGCCACACATGAGGAGGGGAGTGTGGCCGTGGCCTCCAATGAGGGGTTTTGGACTGGCCCCTGAAGGAGTGGGAACTGGCCGGGTAGAGCTGGGATGGGTGAGAGCCCGCCTGGCAAATGGAACTGCAGGAGCCAAGGCATGGACGAGGGGTGAAAGGGCGGGGTGTGCTGGGAATCTGCGACCCTTGGGTGTGGCTGGAAGAGAGGTCCTGGATGTGGAGAAAAATCCTCTGCAGAAATCTGTGTAAGACAGACGCTTGATCTCACTCCATTCATTCACAAATCTGAATGTCTGGGCATGTGCCCAGGCAAGGGGCTTTTCTTAAGACCATCTCCCAGCTCCGCCCCCTGCCATACATACACATACTATATATAAACACACACATATACACACACACTCAGGACTCTGATGCACAGTCAGGGCTGAGAACCATAGGGTATTAATTCTAACTCAGCAAAGATAGAACTTTCCAGAAATGGAAAGGTGTGTCAGCAGACACTGACTTAGCAGGAGGAAGAATGGGGCAGCAGGGACTCCTACCCTAAATGGGGAAGGAGGTGAGGAGGGGCTGGCTTTTTAAGTCCCTGACTGCTCAGGCAGTCCATGATTCAGTCTGAGGGTCATGGCTTGTATCTTAGAGGGTGGCAGGTTGGAAAGGGTAAGGACAGGGAAGTGAGATTCATTCCAAGAGAAAAGCCAGATTGAGAAGGGAGGGGAATGTCTGAGCCAAAGAGGGAAATTCCCCTGTCCTGGGGCGGGGAGCCAGGGAGGGTGAAAGGGGGCAGTCCCCAGTTTGGGGCTGACATGACTAACAGTGGCCTGGACCCAGACTAGAGACCAGGCTCTACCGCTTCCAGACTGAACACCCTCAGGCAAAGCTTTGCACTCCCGTGTACCTCAGTGCCTCCTCTGGGGAAGAAAAGGAAAACACCGCCCTGCGAAGGAGGTTATAGCCATGCCTGACCCACCGCCACCTCCATGGCGACCCATGCTCTTAAGCCCCACTTCATGTCCGTCCCTCAGGACCACCTTGGGTTATTAGTCTCTCTGCCCGAGTCAGCCTCACTACTAGCTGTGAACTGGCACACTGGGGGGCAGCATCAGACCAGAAAGCCTAGAGGACCATGGCTCTGTGCCCTGCTGCCTACGACCTGGACATGCCAGTGGATGGCCAAGGGATGACGGGCTCATGGGATTGCAACACTGCTCAGCACAGCTATCCTGAGTCACCACCCAGGCAGGTACCTTGGACCCTTCACTTTCTCCATCACAACTACCCCCAAGTTGGCTGTGGTCCCAGGGAGGGGACACCCCTGCCACACCACCCAGGCCAGCAGCACAGGGTCATGGCCAAATCCTTGATGGGGCATAATGGGACCTGTGCTCTAGCCTCAGGTCAGCCACACACTCTAGGCCGAGTCTCTTTCCTTCTTTGGACTTCACAGTTTGTTCGGTAGTACCAAGGGCAGTTTTCTGTACATCTCTGAACAGGACGAGGTGACCGTTAAGTCCCTCTCGCACTAACAGACTCTGGTTCTATTCTGCTCCACCCATACCTCTGTCACTGGAGGTCTATGATTTATAGCCTCCACCTTCTTTCCAGCTCCCTGCTTTCTTCCACCAGAGATGTGTCCATAGACTGAGCCAGAGCAGTCCAGGAGATGGCTGGGGCTTCCGTGTTCAGTGACTCAGACACTGCTGGCTGTTTTTATTAGAACAGGCTCCTTCGTGTCTCCACAGTCTGATTCAGTGCTTTCAAAACCACTTCCTTGTCTCGGCCACAGGGCACATTCCCAGGAGGGAGGAGGCCCACACCACTGGGAGGATGGCTGCCTTTCCCATGGGACCAGAAATGAGCTCCTGGGAGGGCTCTGCACCTCATAGGAGTGAGGGCCCCAACTTCCCTCTCATAGCCAGAGCCAGAACAAGTGCGACAACAGCCACTTCCCTTGTGCCAAGGACTGGACCGAGACCTTTCCCTTGCACAGCCTCATCGGACCTCGCAAGGACCCCACAAGACAGCACTCTAATTATCGTTTGGTGGAAGAGGGGCTGAGGCTCAGAGAGGCTGAGTAAGTCAAATAAGCTCACACAGCTGGGAGCGATGGAGCACAGAGTTCGCCTTTGGACAGCCCTCCCCTGGGCATAGCAGAGGGTGGCATCTGGGTACCGGCATTCGCCTACACTGAGGATTTTGCAAAATGCCCACTGGCCAGTATTTTCCTGACTTCCCCAGATGAGCTGTCGAATGAAGTCACAGGTGTGAGAACAGAGATTTCAGACCAAGACTCTGGGTCCTCTCGGACAATGCCTAACCCTCTAAAAGTTGACCAAGATAACACAGCACAGTATCCAGTACTCACTGGGGCTTGAGTGTAGGTGACCGCTTCCAAGATCTCAGCTACTCCATCTGCCTCCTGGAGCCCACTGGTCTCTCCAGACGCCTGTGTGGAAACAAATCATGTGGGCAGAGAGGGAGAAAAGTTTATAACCGGGGAGTCATAGAAACAGACTCCTATGGAGAAACAGGGCGCATGTAAAAGGAAAGATGTCGATGGAGGGGTACAGAGAAAGTGGGATGGAGGAGAAAGCATGCGGTTTAGCTATTCTTTTTGTCTCCTTCCACATTTTATTGCTCAAACAAACAAAAAATACAGTCAATGTAGTCTCTCCAACATGCCTACTTACATTTTGCCCAGGTGCCCTGCTATCTTGATCAA
The DNA here is from genome assembly GCF_049115385.1 of Moschus berezovskii. NCBI lineage: Eukaryota > Metazoa > Chordata > Mammalia > Artiodactyla > Moschidae > Moschus > Moschus berezovskii. Next base: position 71,348,941 of record NC_142466.1, on the reverse strand, counting down.
AAGGCACTCCCTGTTTGGTGACTGTTACCAGAATTTCTCACTGGGAACCATTACATTTGAAGAACATCCTCCCCTTGTTACCTAGTCTTCACAATTAGCCCCCTGATGGCAGCCAGGACACCGTGTGCCATGATTTTGTAACCTACTTGTGGACCCTTGGATTGTTTCTGCTTGTTCAATATTAATAGCACCATAGAGGTGAAGCAATATATACACACAAGTTTTCCCTTCTCTCAGCGTCATGGGAATGCCAGGCTGGAATCATGGACTCGAGGAGAGCAAATATTCTCCCAGGGCCAAGTTCTACCTCTGAGGGGCTGGCTTTCCAACTACACTGGCAGCATTTTTTACTGAATAAATGAAAGCAGTTTATGCTTAGCTTTGGGGCTGACAGATAGAGGATCTGAAGGTCTACGGATACGCCATGCTCTGCTGGCCTATGACTTTCCTTCTTTGTGCGGTGTCTTCTGCTGGGAATACCTTTTCTTCTTCATCTGGCTGACTCTTGCTCGTCACTGATCAGGTATCAACTCCTTCCTGACCTTCCTAGTCTTCCTCTTCCACCTTCCTGCCCCTGCCTGACTTGCAGAATTTGGGTCTGAGGACCAATCACACTCAGCTCTATCTCTGCTTTTGGGTGTGTCTGAGCATCTTGAGGATGCAGACGATCCCCAGTTCATCTCTTTATCTCCAGCATCTCCCCGGGTCTGTCACCTTGCAGCTACTCGGTCAGTCCTGGAGGGAGGGGGAAGAGGGAGGAAGAGGGAAAAGGACCCATCTTTTTTTCCCTGCTCACCACCCCCTTTAACTGAGGAACTGATTCATTTGCCAAGCATAAAAGCTAAATTTAGGTTTGTTTTTACAAGAATTTACATTCAGAATGTCTTGGAGTTTTAACTTTTATTTTAGAATCCTGACACCCTTTCTTGGCAGGAAGTCTGGAAACCAGGCCATTGACTGGCACAGCCATGGGAGAACCTAACACCTTAGAAGAAACACAACTCCCCCCCACCAACCCGCCACCATACACCAGAGACATGGCTGAAGTTCTCAAAAATAATAACGAAGCCAAAAAGCTCAAAATAGGACTTGATGCAGTGCTTGCCAAGATAAGGGATTTCAGAGACTCCATGACGTTTGGGGTGAAAAACTGCCTGGGTGCCAGGCCCTTCTCTGGCTACTGGGGCTTCAGGGCCCACTGTGGGGGTGATAGGGGGAAGAGGGAGTTACAGGGAGAAGTGGGAGGACTCACCGAGGATTCTTCAGCTTCACACATCTCCTCGGGAGTCCTGGGGTCAGGGTGGATGATGAGCTGCTGTATGGAACCCTAGAGGAAAGCAGAGGGGTCAGAGGCCACGTTTACAGCACAAGAGCCCCTGGGACACATGACTGTTTTTATACAGAGCAGAACCAGTGAAAGGACAGGAGTGAGAAATGCTGCCCAAGGCCATGGAAAGAAAACCATGCCATCTCCAGGCCTGCTCTCATTAAGGGGGACTCTCCCTGGGACAATGTAAAATGAGCCCCACTAACCAGAGAGGTCCTTGGAGAGCTCAGTATTCAAAGTGCAGAATAACAGCAGCCTCCTAACAGGTCCCCAGGTCCCTAACTTGTCAGCAATGAACCCCTAAAGTACACGCCTCCCCCACCAGAAAGTGTTTCTCCCCCATGGCTCAAAGCTTCCCAGCTGGGAGGACTTGTCCCCAGAGTAGCTGTCAGTCAGGCTCCCTGCTTCCCCTCTGCCTCCCCTCCCTACCCCCGACAGCCCATTCTGCATATGTGGTGGTGGTGTTAGTCGCTCAGTTGTGTCCAGCTCTTTGTGAACCCCATGGACTGTAGCCTGACAGGCTCCTCTGTCCATGGAATTCTCCAGGCAAGAATAGTGGAGTGGGTTGCCATTCCCTTCTCCAGGGGATCTTCCCGAGCCAGGGATTGAACTTGGGTCTCCTGCACTGTGGGCAGATTCTTTACCATCTGAGCCACCAGGGAAGCCCATCTCCAAGTGAGAGTTTCAAAACTGTTCATTGGATTCTACCTTCTTAAAATCCATATTCCATTGTATTACAGATAAACCCAAACTCCAGCCCAGTCCTGTCTTGAATCAATTGGGAAGGTATCAGTAAGAATCAAAGTGAAAGTGAAAGTTGCTCAGTCTTGTCTGACTCTTTGCGAACCCTATACAGTCCACGGAATTCTCCAGGCCAGAATGCTAGAGTGGGTAGCTGTTCCCTCCTCCAGGGGATCCTCCCCACCCAGTAAGAATAGTGCTGACTAAATGAATGACTATAGTAACTTGGGATTTGCTTCAAAATGGCTCGTTCATAAAAATCCATTTTGACAGTAGAATCAGTCTTCTGATATTTTTCAAGGCACATTGTCCCAAAGGAGAGAGAGTAACTACCTCACACTCTCATCTCAGCTCTTCCACCTTTGCAGAAATTATATGCAGCTGTCACCTTTTTCCAAAGATAAAATCACTGCAAAATATTACAAACCTTACCCTTTTTATAATGCCTAAAAACAAAGTTGCTTTCACACAGGCTAGCTCACACGATTCCACAACCCTATAGCCTAAGTTTTCTAATCCCCACTCACAGATAAGAAAACACAGAGAGGATCAGAGAATTCAGCTGCTGTTTAAAATCATCAGGCTACACTTTAAATAACTTAATAAAACTCAGGAATAGAATCTAAGGTCTGAGTTTCGAGCCTAGCTTTCGTCGCACTAGCACGCATGCCCCTTTGCGGACATAAGGATAAAATGATAAGAAGAACAGTCGCTTGTGTTTGCTGCAGTGTCCAGCAGCCTCCTCGTCTGCAAGACTTGAACTCACAGTGAATCTCTCCAGCCCCGTGGCTCCTGCATTGCCCACAAAGATTCCCGCACTGGGCTCGAAGGTCAAGGCCTGGGAGGACCTCGGAAAGGGGACACGGCCGTGCTCCTCACAGTCCACGAGGAGGGTCACTTCCTCGCCCTGGATGGCCACAGCAAAGTAGTTCCATTTGTGGGTCATCACGGGCACCAGGAAGGCGGCGGCCTCGCGGGACACCTGGGAGCTAGGCTCCGTGTAGTAGAGGATGACCCGCTGGCGGCCGTCCTCCACGCCCGAGAGCCGCAGGCCCAGGTAGATGACCTTCTGGAAGGCGTCCGTGATGGCAAAGAGCACACCGCCTTGGGAGCTGCTGGGCTTCACTCTCACACTGATGGCGAAGTCCCTGAAGAAGGTGGACGGGATGAGGGTCCTGGCTGGGCGGCCGACGTTGGCACCAGGCTCAAAGCTGTAGGCTGGGAAGCCACCATAGCCGGTGACAAAGGACACAGATGATGGCAGCGGGACACCAATGAGCTCCGTGAGGTCCAGGTGGCCCTGGGAAGCAAATTCTGCAGGGAGGGAGAGAAGAGGCCATGCTTCACACATACATTCTGCTCTGCTTGGAAATAAGGAGGAAATACACTCAGGAAATGAAATGGGATCCTTCAAGAGCCCCACTGCAGCGTCTTAATTATTGGTTGTCAAACATTTTCCATAATAAGAAATACATTTACATGGCCACCCAATATGCACGTTTAGACAAATATATATCTGTAACCCTGAAACAGATGTTTCATAAAACATTATTTACTTTTAATACTCACCAGGCACTATGATGTTTTCCTTTCCATTTAACAATTCTTTTTCTCTTTTATTTTATTAAAAGCATGCTGGAAACAACCTACTAAGTTGATTTTATTACCCATGAACAAGTCATGATCAGCAGTTTGGAAAACATATAAGAATATTTCTAGAATATTTCTACAATGTTCCCCCACATCAACATAGGGATTTCCCCCCATTTCTCTCTGTAAAAGTGGGCAGGTTTGTTTTGTTGTGTTTTGAATGAGGTCTACTGTTCAAGTGCCTCAGGATGTGGGGGAAAAGCAGAGACAAAAGGAAAACCTTAGGACAACTGAAATTTGCATCATTGTCATGCATTGTCAACTCCCTTTGTCACTTGTCGTCATTATGACAGCATCACCCACATTCCCTGATCTCTCATTTTTAGCAGGCTCTAAGCTCTTCACGTATATTAGTTCATTTACCCCTCACCAACGCTGAGGATAGGCACTATTATCCCATTCTATTCCAGAGAGAACGTGCGTGTGTGTTCATTTGCTCAGTTGTGCCCCACTGCAACATGGACTGTAGCCCACTAGGCTCCTCTGTCCATGGGATTCGCCAGGCAAGAACACTGGAGTGGGTTGCCATTTCCTACTCCAGGGCATCTTCTGAATCCACGGATTGAAACTGCATCGCCTGTACTGGTAGGTGGATTCTTTACCACTAGCGCCACCTGGGAAGCCCCAGAGAGAACTTAGAGAAGGTAAAAAAATTTGCCCAAAGTAAGCCCATCCGAAGTCCAAAGCCAGAGCATCTGACTAAAGAGGCTGTGCTCTTAACCACCACCCCTTGCTGGGAGAAATATAGGGCTCCATTGTGGTAGCCTGGAGAGGACTTAGGCTCACGAGCCTTGAGCCACCCAACCACTATTCCCTGGGAGAAGGCTGCAGGGTGGATTGCAGTGACCTGCACCCACATGCACCTAAAGTGATGAGATAAGAATGCAGGTCCCAGGGAGAGGTGGACAGGAACCCTGAAGATGGACAATAGATACAAACTGGATTTTGAAAACGTAATGTTTGAAAAAAGGAATGTAAGATAGTCATTTTATTTAATCTGTTTAGATTGATTACTTGTTGAGATGATAATTTGGGGAAACTCTGGGCTATATAAAATATATTATTAACATTTTTAAGACAAGAATGACATGAGGAATAGGCATGGGCCCAGCACCCCACTTAAGAAAGGAAATGTCAACTTAGCCAAAGCTCTCAGGAACTCTCTAATCCTTTCCCCCTGCCCATGCCCCAGAGGCAGCCACTCTAGGGGTCTGCTGTTTATCATCCCCAGGCATGCCTTTGTGTGTTTACTACATGGGTATATGTCTCTAACAGAACACAGCACTGCAGTGTCTGTCTCCTAACCTCATACAAGTGTTGGCAGGCTGCATGTATTCTGGAATCTTTTTATCCCACTCAACATTGTATTTTTGTGATTTATTCCTGGTGAGTGTGGCTCCAAGTCTCATGTTTTCACAGCAGTATTCTATGTATAAATAAGTCACTGTGGATTACTTCATCTTTCTGCTGATGGAAAGTGAGGTTTCCCATCACTCTTACAACCACTGCTGCTACGGACTTTCTTATTCACATCTCCTTGTGCTTACCTGTGCAAGTGAGTCCACCACTTAGGCGTGGAATTATTCAATGATATGGACATTTGCACCTGTAACTTCACTGAGTACGGCTAAATTGCTCTCTGAAGCAACTGTGCCATTTAAAAAAACCTGATATATAAGCAACAAATAACATTGTACAAGTTTAAGGTGAACAAAGTGTTGATCTGATACTCTTGTATATTGCAATACGATTACCACTCTAGCATTAGTTAACGCCCACATCACATGCCATAATTATCATTTCTTTTTTGATGCAATTATCATCTTAATTTTCATTAAGATGCAACTGTGCTATTTTACACGCCCACCAGAAGCATGTTCCTGGCAACATTTATCTCTGGGAGGTACAGAGATAAGATTTGGGGAGCAGTCCATGGGGCTTTTCAACAACGATGATGTTATTTCTTAAACTAGGTGATATTCGAAAGTATTCCTTGTAGTATTCTTTGTTAAAAACTGTCATGGTAAACATTTCACAACACTAAAGAAAATGATTACTAAATCTTCAGCAAAAGGGCGAGTCTGATCATGTTGAGGCCTTGATGAGAAGGCTTCTCTGGTCATCTGTACTCTCAGGGTCCCCAGCGGCCCTCGGCATCTGGCTGGAGAGGCCTCTGTGGTCTAGACCCAGCAGCACTCTGACTCCCCAGCACGGCCGATGAGGTCCCTCCAGCCCCCCAGGCCATCTCAGGTCCTCCCCCCTCAATGTCAAATGCTCTTCCCTCCGCCACCCCATCCCACTGGCTATTTTTACCAGAATATTCTTCACCCCCCTCAAAATCCCTACTTCCTCCCCCTTCAAAACACACTAGGGTCCCCTACTTTCACCCCCTGTACACTGCAGGTCACTGCTGGGTCACTTGTCTCTCTCCCCATTGGACCACACCATTCATCTCTATGTTCCCGCATCCAGCTCAGTGCTGAGGAATGAATGAATGAAAAAAAATGAACAAATAAATGAAATTCAACCTCTTCAGTCTACAGAAAGAAGGAAAAACTGAGGTTAAAAGAGGGAAGGGGTTTGGCAATTATAAACAGACCTGATTCTCAATCCAATGCTTTTTCTGTCCACTTTGCAATTTGCATTAAAACAGAAAGTAAAGTATAGCAAGCCCAAGGAGGCAAAAATAAGAAGATTCATAAATTTGGTTAAATTTAATGACACACAAATTTTCAAAGTTCTCCATAGCAAAAATAAATTCCCACAGGGTCAAATAAAATCCCAACCTGGACAAAAATATTTGCTGCACATATCACAGACAACAAACAAATTACCTTTACACACAAAACAAATGAATAAGCAGGAGGTCAATAATCCAAAGATACTGGGAAAGATTGAAGGAGGGAGAAGGGGATGACAGAGGATGAGACCGTTGGACGGCATCACTGCCTCAGTGGACGTGAGTTTGGCAAGCTCCAGGAGACGGTGAAGGACAGGGAAACCAGGTGTGCTGCAGTCCATGGGGTCGCAAAGAGTAGGACATGACTGAGAGACTGAACAACAGCAAAATAACCCAAAAGAAAAAACTGGGCAAAGAATAGGAAACGCTTTCCACAGTAAAAGAAAAAAAAAAAAAACCAGCTATTAAACCTATGAAGAGATACTTAGCCTCATTCAGAACAAGAAAGATACAAGATAAGATTATGAAGAGACAGCATTTTCCCTATCAGACTGGCAAAGATCAAAATGTTGGATAACATTTTGTTTAGCAAGGGTTTGAGGGAACAGGCCATTGCATGCACTGCTGGTAGAAGTATAAAGTGGATAACATCTGTGGGAGGAGCACTTTCACTATATTTATCAAAACTAAAAGTGCATATGTACTTAGACGCAGTGGTTATACCTCCATGAATTTTTAAAAGAGATAAAGTTGTATATGTGACATATAAAGAACTTATAAGAATATCCATTGTAGCACTGTTTAAAATGTATCTGAACAAATCTAAACCATTCCATCTTGGAATTCTCAGGGAATGGTTAAAGAAATACTAACTTTTGTTATAGTCACACAATGCAATCCAATGCAGCCTCTATTTATTTTAAAAAAATATTTATTTATTTGGCTCCCTCAGGTCTTAGTTGATCATGCTTAGTTGTGCTGTGACATGTGGGATCTTGGTTCCCTAATGAGGGGCTAAACCCACAATCCCTGCACTGCAAGGCAGATTCTTAACCACTGGACCACCAGGGAAGTCCGCTTGTGAAGCCTTTAAAAAGGTATGATTCCTTAGGTATTAATATGAAACAAGAAGAGCCGACTCATTGGAAAAGACCCTGATGCTTGGAAAGATTGAGGGCAGGAGGAGAAGGGGGTGACAGAAGATGGCATCATCGACTCAGTGGACATGAATCTGAGCAAACTCCGGGAAACAGCGAAGGACAGGGAAGCCTGGCAAGCTGTAGTCCACGGAGTCACAAACAGTCGGACACAACTGAGCAACTGAACAACAACAAGATGTATTAACTAGAAACAAATAGAAAAACAAGGTGCAGAATAGAATCGCTATCCATTGAAGTACATATATGAATACATATAAATACATAAAATATATATTAGAATATCTCTAGAAAGATACACAAGAAGCTGAGGCCAGAGACTGTTTCCAGAGAAGGAAGCTAGTGGCTGAGTGACAACAGAAGACTTTCTTCTCACTGGATACTCTTTTGTACTTTTTGAATTTTACCTCAAGTACATGATGTGAAAAATAGACATTTACATATTTTTAAAGATATTAACTCTTGCCTTGGGCACCGGAGGGCCGAGAGGAGCTGATCCACATTCAAAGCAGGAGGGGCGGCCTTGAGGAGATACCCCTCGTCCAAGGTAAGGTACAGCGGCTGCGCCTTGCTGGAGCAGCTGGGAAGAGATACTCCACGACCAAGTGGAATATAAGAATCCAGTGTTCTGCGAGGAAGGAACAAGATGGCGGAGGGATAAGATGGCAAGACCACTTTCTCCCCCACAAATTCATCAAAAGAATATTTGAATGCGGAGTAAAGTCCACAAAACAACTTCTGAATACTGGCAGAGGACATCAGGCTCCCAGAAAAGCAGCCCATTGTCTTCTAAAGGAGAGAGAAGAAATCCAGCTCCACCCACCAGAACACTGACACATGCTTCCCTAACCAGGGAACCCGGACAAGTCACCAATCCAACCCCACACACAGCGAAGAAACTACGTAATAAAGAGAACTCCACAAACTGCAAGAAGAGGGAAAGGCCACCCCAAGCAAAGCAATATAAGCAAGATGAAGAGGCAGAGAAATACCCAGCAAGTAAAGGAACAAGATAATTGCCCACCAACACAAACAAAAGAAGAAGATATAGGGAATTTACCTGATAAAGAATTTCAAATTTTGATGGTGAAAATGATTCAAAATCTTGAAAGCAAAATGGAGTTACAGATAAATAACCTGGAGAAAAGGATTGAGAAGATGGAAGAAAGATTTAATAAGGACTTAGAAGAAATAAAAAAGAGTCAATATACAATGAATAATGCAATAGATGAGATCAGAAACACTCTGGAGGGAACAAACAGTAGAATAAGAGAGGCAGAAGACAGGATAAGCGAGCTAGAAGATAGAATTGTAGAAATAAATGAAACAGAGAGGAAAAAAGAAAAACAAATTAAAAGAAATGAGGACAATATTAGAGACCTCTGGGACAATGTTAAACGCTCCAACATTCGAATCATAGGAGTCCCAGAAGAAGAAGACAAAAAGAAAGACCATGAGAGAATACTTGAGGAGATAATAGTTGAAAACTTCCCTAAAATGGGGAAAGAAATAATCACCCAAGTCCAAGAAACCCAGAGAGTCCCCAACAGGATAAAACCAAGGCGAAATACTCCAAGACACATATTAATCAAATTAACAAAGATCAAACACAAAGAACAAATATTAAAAGCAGCAAGGGAAAAGCAGCAAATAACACATAAGGGGATTCCCATAAGGATAACAGCTGATCTTTCAACAGAAACTCTTCAGGCCAGAAGGGAGTGGCAAGACATACTTAAAGTGATGAAAGAAAATATCCTACAGCCCAGATTACTATACCCAGCAAGGATCTCATTCAAATATGAAGGAGAAATCAAAAGCTTTACAGACAAGCAAAAGCTGAGGGAATTCAGCATCACCAAACCAGCTCTCCAACAAATGCTAAAGGATCTTCTATAGACAGGATACACAGAAAGAGTGTATAAACTTGAACCCAAAGCAATAAAGAAAATGGCTACGGGATCGTACTTATCAATAATTACCTTAAACGTAAATGGGTTGAAATTTTCAAAAAGGCTAGGAAACAATTCTCATAGCCATCAATAGTTCAGTGTTGAGTTCATGAATAGTTTTTAAAGTTTGGGACAAACTGTAGTATTTGCTATTTGAAGTACTATTTGTAATTGGCATATTACGATGTAACACTGGTCTTCATTTCCATCTTAAAACGCCTAAAAATGCCTAACAGGTTTTTAGATTTGTGAATTTTAGTTGAAATGTATTTTACGATGTTACTAAACCTGCACAAATATTGAAATATTTCAGAGAACTTATTCACTGTACATTTAATTTATTTTATTTATAAAAGTTATGAACTGTAGAAAGTTTTACTTGTTGGGTCAAATGCTTGTTGCTTCAAATGCTTGTTGCATTTGAAGTGCTAGTTACAAGAAAATCAAATACCTTCAATGTATAAATGCTATTAAGTTTTTAAAGGACTCTGGAGTATAAGTAAGTTTGTTTAAAGAAATTTAGTCTGTTCAACTTGAAAAAAATAAATAAAAATAAAAGTAAAAAAAGAAAGATATTAACTCTTTACATCCTCTTTTAGAAAGTACAAAATCTTCTCTTCATGTTTTTCCTCACTCAAAGATAGCCCATTTCTGTATAGAAAGGGGAAAACAGTGAAAAGAAAAGAAATAGAAATAAAAGCAAAGACCCCACTGAGATTTCTTTTCTCCCCTCCACAGTTTAAAGATAAAAACCAAATAAAAGCATGAGTACCCTGCTGATAGCTTTCTGTCTTCTGCATCTGATCTGGTGAAAGCTTTTCCTCCAGCTCGTCTCTCTCTCCTACTGAGGAGAGGAAGCCCCTTTCCAGTGGGATGCTCCAGGTTTGCAGGATGTATGGTTCCACAGTGGGTATATGACTCAGGCCTTGTATCCAGAGGCTTGTTTCTAAGTGGTGTCCCAAGGGCTCAAAGAACAGGTAGGGGTTCAGGGACTCCGGGACAGGGGTTGAGAGGTTCCCATCCAGAAGCCTGCTTAAAGCAGCCCAGTGCTGCCATGTAAAGCAGTAAAGCCCAGGCTTCCACATGGCCATTTTGGGAATTCTTAGTTCCAGGAAGATTCTGCTTCAGGAAAAAAAAAAACAAAACACCTATCTAGCCAACCTCCTTATTTTATAGACAGGGAAATAACGGTTAAGGAGAGAGTTTCATGACCAGGACACACATCCAGGAAGTAACAGGTGGAGCAGTGAAGCAGGAAAGGGCTGAGGGGAGATGTGATTCTGCCTTGGGGTGACCTGGAGTGGCAGGTGACCCGCAACTGGTGCCCCTCCACGACCCCTGGGCTGCCCTAGCCACGCTAGGCACAGGCCACTGGTGGGCCAGGTCAAGAGTGGACGGAAGAGGCAGCCTGTAGAGAACAGCCTTGGCGCTGGACAGAGCTGGGTTCAGATCCAGCCTGTGCCAGTTACCAAGTGGGCAGCTTTTGGGCGGATAACTTACTGGTGATGTAGGAATGTTCCACCCATCTCACACATTGGGACCAAATGAAATAATGGAGGAAAAGTACAAGGGCTCAACAAACAGTAGAAACTGGTCTTCTGCTTGATCCAAAGGTATAAACTTAGTAAAAATCAAAGTCTGCAAAGAGATACTTTCCTAATCCTACCTGCCGCCTGCTGCCCAGACCTCAGCTATGAGGGAGAACCAGCGTGCAAGCAGCAGGCAGTAGGTCTTGCTTCCACTGGGTCAGCTACAGGGGGAGCTAAGCCACAACCTAAAGGAAGCCCAAGTCAGTCCCTGCTGTGCGCTCAGCAACCACCCCCTCCCTCCACACACACTGTCCCACGGCATGCTGTGGTATGGCAGGGAATGACCCTTGGCCTGGACCGACCCATGCTCAGGGCTGCGCCTGGGCCTACTGGCTCACTTCCCCTTGGCCTCTGGCAGGAGGGCCACCTGCTCAGGCAGCCACCAGGGAGAGGAGAGAAGCCAAGAAGCCAAGACAAACAGGCCCAGCAGCTAGGTCCATAGGCTTGTCCTGGGATGGCTCTGTGCTGGGTGGGAGGCGGGGGGGTGGAGATCACAGCTGGTGGGAGGATGTTCCACCATCCTTGAGGGGCAAGACTGGAGGGGGTGGTGCTAATAGGGGACTGATCATAGAACTCTGTAGCCTCAGGAAGCTTGGGGCCCTTTGTGGGAGGATGCCACACTTCTCCATAGATAACTGCCTATCCTGTAGGACATCTGACATCAGTCTTAATCTCACTTCATTAATGCATAGGGATAGCTTCATTTCTGGGCTTCCCAGGTGGCACTAGTGGTAAAGAGCTCACCTGCCAATGCAGGAGATGTGGGTTCAATCCCTGGGTTGGGAAGGTCCCCTAGAGGAGGGCATGGCAACCCACTCCAGTATTCTTGCCTGGAGAATCCCATGGAAAGAGGAGCCTGGTGGGCAGTGGTCCACAGGGTTGCTAAGAGTCAGATACGACTGAAGCAACTTGGCACGCACACACACAGCTTCATTTCAATGGGGGTTTTTCAACCCACTTTTCCATTCGTGAATTTGGTAACATTTGTGAAGTCCCCACATCATGCCTTGCGTGCAGCTGGGGATGTGGAACTGAAACCAGAATGCAGGCTCTCAAGCAGTTCCTGATCTAGATGTCTCTGTTAGCAGTCAGCTACTCACAAACTCCAGAGCCTTCAATGGCTCCCCAGCACCCTCAGAGTCAAGTCAAAATGCCACTCCAGACACCTTCTGATTCATCTCTTCATTCTCTCCCTTTTCCTGTTCTTGTCTTTGCCCACTCTGTTCTTTCTATTGGTAACACCTTCCCCGTCTTCTCACAGCTGAATCTTTCTAAGCGCACTCAGCTGCACCCCAAGACCCCGCAGCTTCACTCCTACACTATACACAGAGCCACAGGCATGACTCCCCCATTCAAATACCCACATGAGAGCTTGGCAGACAGCAGGCACTCCGTGCTGTGGCCTGAGGAAAGGGGACAGACAGATGCAACTGGGCCTCACTCTCCTCAAGTCTTTGGTTTGGGCACCGGAGTACAACTTTGCAGCAGCCCCTCCCAAGGGCACAGGGAAGAGGAATCAGACGGCTTTAGAGGTGGACTGGGCAGAGGAAAATCTGAACAGTCACCACATGGTGCAACTTTCCTCCCAGGGGGCCAAAGCCAGTTTCCATGGAAACTGGGACAGAATTCTAGTGATGAAGAAACAAAACAGGGCAGGGTTCAGGTTTTCTTTCCACAGAGATGACAGTGACCAGCGGCCAGAGGAGGTGAAGAACTGGAACCCTTCCCTCTCCTCCTCTCCAGGATAGCTAACACCTCTCTTCCCCAAGCAGGCCTCAGTTTCTCCTTCTGGGAAATGGGCTGGTTCAGCCCTCCCACCTGTGGGGTCCTGAAGCAGTGCCTGGGGTTAGCCTGGGCTATGGAGCTTTGCCTCCTTAGGGAACTGAATCTGGCTTTGCAAAGCTCCATCTTCATCTCACAGATGAGTATCTGGGACCTGAGCCCAAGGCTCATGCTTGTCAGCCCCAAGGGACTGAAGAGCATTCCTCTGGCTCTAGGTCAAAGAGGGCTGCAGAGAAGCCAGACAGGGAGGCTGAGGACACTTCAGGAACGCGCGCGGCAGCGGCCCCTGGTGGCCATACAAAGAACTGCACCCATGAAACGCAAGAAAAGCTTCCTGGGCTGCAGCTGAGAAGGACACTGCCTGAGCCTGGGGAAACTGGGAGAATGTGGCCCCAGCAATAGACTCACAGTCAGGTAGAGAGCAGGCATGAGGTCAGTTGGAAACTGTGGACAAGCCAGGACTAGAACCCAGGTGCCTTCCTCCCATCCTCTGCCCCTTTCCTACCCTGGCTGTCTGGGAAGGCAAAGGGTATTTCCCTCCCTACATCCCACTTCCACCTGTAGCTGTGAAGACTACAGAACACTTCAGTCAGCTTAAACAGCAACTCACTGACTCCTCCTGCTCCCACTGGGGCAGGGACAGGGGTCCAGATGACCCCAGGTTACTGGAGCCAGCAGGCCTAGTATGTATAGGTAAAGTGCGCGTGACTGTCCTGGGGGCCCCAGCAGGGCATCTCTCTCCTAGATTTCCCTGCACTCAGAGGGGAGATCCCAAATATCTCCCATGCTGCCTGCTGCAAGTTCACCAAGCCACAGACTTGATGCAGAAAATGTGCAGTTCATCATCTGGAGAAAGAGCTTCCTCCGCCACATTCCCTTCCCACAACGAAAGTCCATCTGGTTACTGCTTGCATATGTCCACTGTCCAGGAGCTCATCTCCCACTCCAGGGCAACCCTGGCCACTGCTGGGCAAATCGAAGTCAGTAAGCTGAGGCATGTCCCCCTGTAGCTTCCAGTAAGCTGAGGCATGTCCCCCTGTAGCCCCCACCCACCTGGCTGGGCCTAACTCTGCCCTCTGGACCACACATGAGTCAGCCTGGACTTTCACACCATGGCCTCTCAGACATTATACAGGGTGGGACCCTGGCCTGCAAGGCAGACTCTGCTACCAGCCCAATGTGGCGGTCTCCTTTCTCTCTGAGTCTCAGGTTCCTCATCTGTGAAATGAGAGGCTTGCATCAGATGGCTTCCAAAGGCCCTTGCCAGGTCTGAATGTCTCCAACTTTGCATCCTCATCTCCCATCTGTTTTCCAGTTTCTCTAACCACTCTTAACTGCCGGTTCCTTCAGCCCACAGCTTTCAGGCCTGGAAGAAATGACTCCAAAAAGGACCAGCACAAATCCAGCCCTCCCCCTCCACAGATGTCCTTGCCTTTGGGCAGCGCAACCTGGCCAGAGGCGATGAGCACTGTGCCCAGGAAAATGTCATGGCTCTGCCTGGGAGGAAACATCACCCCACCCAGCCTGGAGTCCCTGAGGCGCCCAGCTCTACCTGACTCCCTTCCCAAGGAAAATTAGTGCAACAGAATTCCTGCTGCAGGGGCTCTATCTGCACCCAGCAAAGATTCAAGAGGTTCTTAGAAAAACCTACCACCCAATGCATTTCTTAGAAAAAAGAACTGTTTCCCTGCCAGGGAAAAAAAATCCTGGATCAACTTAGAAGGGAGACCTGGGCTTGCCAACAATCAAAGACCTCATTTTTCTGAATTACAGAAGAGCATTTTTCTACATGTAAACTTAGAACGCCTCTTTCCCTTTTCCGGTTTTCATATATAGCGCAAGAATTTTCCTGCTCAATGAAGTTACTGTACGAGCTTTCCTTTCTCTCTCTCTCGCTCTGTCTCTTTCTTTCAGGCCTCTGACCTCAACTGAGAAAAGGATGGTTTTGAAGGAGCCTGGAGGTGGTCAGCGACCTAGCAGGGTTTGGGCTCTGCAGCCTGGCTCCCCTGCCTGGCAGCTGGAAGGAGCTGGATCCAGCTGGGAGCCCCAGCAGCATCCCCTGTGGTTTCTGAAGCATCCTCTCATCTGTTCCCTCTGCCAGAAGGGAGACAAGATGGGGATCATTCTCCCATTTGGCAAAGGAAGGAATCAAGCCCCAAAGAGGGGAAGTAACTCGCCTGAAGCCACAGTGCAGGAGCCAACCTATTATAGCCCAGTGCCTCCTGGCTCCCCCCACGGCTTTCCATCTGCGTCCCCACAGTCCCTGACCATCCCTCCACCTCAACACACTCCTCTCTGCATTCTGGTGGTTAGCTCCCTTCCTTCCCTGATATGCATAGACATGGGCTCCTGGGCATGGAACATGCAGACCCATCTCTCGGTCCCCAGTACCAGCACAGTCTGGCAAGGGTGACCCATAAAGGGATGAAAAGAAACAATAAGATCTGTGGCCAAGATTTACTGTGGGTGTGCTGTGCGACAGGCACTATTCAAAGAGCTTTTCATCATTTCTTCACCCTTGATTCTTTGTGAAGTAGGTAATATTATTAACCTCATTTTACAAGACAGAAAACCGAGGCTTGGAAAAGTCAATTACTGCCCCCAAGGTCATGAAGATAATGAGTAACTGGAGTCAGGATTCAAATCTGACTATGTAGTATGACGTGGTGTGAAGGTCCCAGTCCTAACCACTCATCAGAGTCACCCAAGGAGCTTCTGGAAAGACAGGGGTCTGCTCTTCCTGCCCGGCCCTATCAAATCAGAGTCTTCCAGAGTCTGGCCTGGGTGAGTCTAATGCCCTCGCCTGGCTGGTAGACATAGGTAAGGGTTAACCACCTGGGCTTTGGGAGCAGAACAACCTGGGTGTGAGCCCGAGGTCCACCACTAACTGGGGTGGGCAAGCCGATTGGGCAAGCTCAAGTCTGAGCTGTAGACTAATCTGTAGAGCAAGGCAACAAGAGAAGAGACTGGAGAGAATGGACAGCATTCTATTGTCCTGGAGAGAATCGACAACCCGACAAGGGCCGTGCTCAGCACAGGGCTCAGCACATCAGGAGCACTCAGGACCCAGCGAATAGACGGACTCTGAGCCAGGTACCCTTGTGGTCTCTGCAGCTCCCCTCACAGTCATCCCGCAACTGTTAGCCATTACAGAATAAATAACAGAATTGGACAAGCAGGCCCAGAGACCAGGGAACTGACGAGTTGAGCCTGGAGAGTGGTATGACTCTCATCCTGTGGCCAGGGCCTGCACCACCTGCTACACACACACACACACACACACACACATACACACACACACCGTGACACACACACACACACACTGTGACACACACACACACACACCGTGACACACACACATACACACACACACACCGTGAGCTAAGCGGAATTGACTCCAGTGTAAGAGCCACACTTGGGCCCCAGGAAGCAGGCAGTGTGTCTTGCTATCCTGCTGCAGTGAGGGCCTTCAGACCCCTTCCTCATGGCCTTCCCTGAACCTGGGTTCAAAGCCACTGCAGGGACCACATGTACCATGTGGTACAGTAAAGGCTGGCAGGTGTGGGCAGACACGAGGTCCGTGGGCATCTGGGAAGAGTCTTGCAGTAACTTCTCTCAGTTTATGGCCCGTCCTTTTCCATTGGGGGAACAAAGCCTCTTTGAGTGTGATGGAGGCCTGGGCTCCTGAGGATGACATCAGCTGTGGTGAGTCATCACCCCAGGCAGCAGCTCTGGAGGACTCGGCCCCCGGATCTGCAAGGAAAACTCACTGGCCTGGAGGAGAAGGGGCCTGCCTGGGGCACATGAGAGGGACCAGAGAGGAATAGGTGGCGACCTGCTGGGAGCAGGCAATTTCAGGAGCTCCTGACAATGCCTGGCTCGGCACTGCAAGGGGACATAGAACCAAAGCTGGCAGGGTGGCGGGGTCAGGACAGATGTGTGGACCAGATGGTTCCTAACTGTTCCCCGGGGGCAGGGGAGGCAGGAGTGCAGGGCAGGATGTGCAGAAGGCCACCAGCAGGAGAGGGGAGGCTAAGGAGGAGGCCTGCCCCCCAGGCCCCTAACACATGCGGACAGTCATACATGCATCCCACACACTCATGCAGATTCACACTCAAAAACCACACTCATACACACACTCTCACCTATTCACAACAGTCCCATGAACACACTCACCCCACTACAGTTACCCAGACACACACATTCACACTGACACATACCTTCACCTGCATTCATCCCATGCTCAAGCACCCTGACGCCTTCACACACTCACACACATATCCACCTGCAAATTGTTCATGGAGACTCTCACACATGCTCACTCACCTATCCTGATCCACACACTCACACCAAAGCAACTCAGATCTGATTTGCTTAAAATGCTTTTGTTTAGTCGCTATGTCCAACTCTTTGCAACCCCATGGACTATAGACCACCAGGTCCCTCTGTCCATGGAATTTTCCAGGCAAGAATAATGGAGTGGGTTGTCATTTCCTACTCCAGGGGATCTTCCCAGGGATAAAACCCACATCTCCTGCGGCTCCTACAATGCAGGCAGATTCTTTACCACGCCCCCAGGGATTGCGTGGCAGGGAAGTTCTTGCTTAATTTATTGGGTTCCAATTATGGTCTCATTTGGAAAGAACTTTGCAGCTAAAAACTAACCCCCCAATACAGAGATACCCAATAGAAACCTTTCCACATTATAGATGTTGAAGTGAGGGCACTGTAGGGGCAGGTATTCACCAGGGGACCCACAGCAAGTTTGCAGCCCACTCCTTCTCCAGTTGCCTTTGTAAAGGGCTGGAGATCTTTGACTGCTCTTCCTACACACAGGGTTTCTGTTTCTCTGATGTGGGCACATTTTCCAGATTCTCCCCCTTGTCAGTAAAACTTTCTTTTTAGAATATTAGATGTGGACCATGTCTTCATACAGCATTGAACCCAATTAACTAAAGCTCTTGGAATGAGTGCTAGAAACGGTTGAGCAAGAAGTATGCGCTGCAGGTGATACGGGCACCTGGTAGAGCCTGGCACAGGTAGGACCCCAATAAATGTTAATCTCATGACTGTATGAGGGACGAATAATGACGGACCATGTGTACTGAGCCCTTACTGTGTCCTGGGTGCCATGTACTTTAGCTGCAGAGCAGTGGTTCTCAACCCTGGCTGCACAGAATCACTGGGGAGATTTTTTGAAAATGCTGATGCCAGAGGCCCACCCCCAGAGATGTTGATTCAGTTGGTCCAGGCAGGGCCTGGGAACCAGCACCCCAACTGGTGCTGATTCACAGTTCCCCTTACCTAGCTCTCTACAACAACTCGACTCTCACTGCTCTCAGTCAACAGATGAGGTAACAGAGGCACACAGAAGCTCCATAACTTGCCCAAGGGCACACAGTTATCAGGTCCCAGAACTCGCGATTCCAAACTCCCATCTGCCTGAGGCGAGGAGTTGAGTCTCCCTCTGCTGCCCAGGAATGTCACTTCAAGCCAAGGGGGGCCCACTCCAGGGAGCACACCCCGACTGTCCCAGCCCTCAGTGACCTTGGGTCCATCTGCCTCTCCATTCCCATTGCCCTGCTGCCCTGCCCCACCGCTCTGAGCATCAGCACGCAGCACCAGAGAGAGACAGTCTCTCACGAGCTTCAGCTTCTGAGCAGATCTAGGGAGGGACCTGGAGAGCCACTTCTAATCTTGGCTGCTCTAACTTATCTTTCAAACTGGAAAAGGACCTCCAAGCAGTCCAGTCAGCCGGCTCTGGCTTCAAGTCCCAGCTCATCATTTAAAAGCTGTGCATCTTTGGACATGGCACTTCATCTCTCTGAGCCTTGGAGTCTACACCCATAACACAGGAGTAATGCCATCTGCTTCAGCAGAGAGTTTTGAGAAATAGACATAAAATACTAAGCAGAGGGCCTAGCAAAGGATACGTTCTGCACAGCACAGTGGGCGTTGCTACTGCAGTCATCGTCAATGATATTAGCCTTCTTCTCTCCCTGTTGAACTATAGTCTATAATTGCCAGGAAAGGTAGGTTTGTGCGATTTTCTCTCTGGGTCTCAGTTTTCTCACTTGCAATATGGGGGGATATGATTTCCTTCAGCTTAGTTGCAGTGAGGGTCAAATGTGGGTCTGCATGAGAAAATGCTTTGTTAATTTTAGCCTGCTCAGGTATGAGGAACAACTAAAATGGGCAGAGGACTCTAAACTGGTGTCTGGGGGAGGAGACTGCTATTTTTCTCAGATTCGTGAAATCTGAACATGCTGAAATGCTGTAATGTGGCCAATGCAACTTCAAAAACAGAATCTCCTGCCCCAGCCTGGAGATGGCGTGAATAAAATGGGGCTGACCAAGGGGAGCTGCAACTTAGAAATCGGTATAGCATTCCCACTCAATCCCCTGCTGGCCCCAAGGCAGGCTAACTGCAGCAGCTGGAAGAAACAGTAACTAAACAATAATAATAATTGCCCGTGTTCACTGCAGAGGACCTAAATGATGGCCTCTAAAATGCCAGCTACCTGGAACCTGTGAATGTGGCTTTATTTGGAATAAAGGTCTTTTGAAGATATAATTAAGGATCCCGAGAAGAAGAGATGATCCTGGATTACCCAAGTGGACCTTAAATCCAATAACCCATGTCCTTATAAGACAAAGGAGAGATCTGACAGAAGACAGAGGCAGAGACTGGAGTGATACAGTGATGCAGTCAAGGATTGTGGACAGCCCTCACGGCTGGAAGAGGCAAAGAAAGATTCTCCTCCAGAGCCTCCACAGGCAGTGCAGCCCTACTGATACCTTGATTTTGGACTTCTTGCCTCTAGAATGTTACCAGTTTGTGGTAGTTTGTTACAGCGGACAAGGAACCTAAAGCATTCATTGACTACTTACTGTGTGCCAAGTATCCTAAAGGAAATCGGTCCTGGATATTCACTGGAAGGACTGATGCTGAAGCTGAAACTCCAATACTTTGGCCACCTGATTCAAAGAACTGACTCATTAGAAAAGACCCTGATGCTGGGAAAGATTGAAGGCAGGAGGAGAAGGGGACGACAGAGGATGAGATGGTTGGATGGCATAACTTACTCAATGGATATGAGTTTGAGCAAGCTCTGGGAGTTGGTAATGGACAGGGAAGCCTGGCATGCTGCAGTCCATGGGGTCGCAAAGAGTCGGACACGACTGAGCGACTGAACTGTATGCCCAATCTTATTCTGAGTGCAGCGCCTGGACTGAGTCAGTGAGGAAGGTGTTACTACCGGATATTCTTCATGAAGAGACCGAGATGCAGAGGGAGGAAGTCACACAGCTAGTAAGTGACAGAGATAAGACGAGGACCCACCTTGGGTCCATGTGCCATATCCCACCTGCTTAACCACAACGACGAGTCTCAAAATGCGGTTCCCGGACCAGCAGCATCAGCCTCACCTGGGAACTTACTAGAGATTCAAATGCTCTGGCTCTTCTCCAGACCTACTGAATCAGACCTTGTGCAGGGAAGAGGGCAGCAGCGCCCTGTGTTTTACCCAGCCCCCCAGGTAATGATACAATACACACTCAAGTTTGAGACCCACTGCCCTACACTGTGCTGCTGAGCAGAAGCTGGAGGCCTGTGACCTGCACAGAGGCCAGCAGTGGGGGAATCATGGAGCAGGAGACACGAGCAGGCAGCCAGCAGCAGAGAAGTCCACTGTAGGGGCGGAGACCCAGGCACGGGGCTAGGCAGGGCCCCAGCTGAGACGGGGCTTCCCTCGGATCACAGCACAGCCACAGTGAATGGGCTGCTTCCCAGACAGGCTGATGGGAGGCTGAGTCCCCTGAGTGACTAGATCCCACTAACTAACAGGGAGAGGCAGCCAAGTGAACCCAGCTGGGGGAAGGAGGCTGGTGGTCTGAGGATGCAGAGAGGCTTGGGAGGTCAGCCCAGGGGAACTGGGCATGTCAGCAAGGGTTCTGAAGCCAAGAGGAAACTTGTGACTCCAAGGGGGCTGCTCCCCTAGAGAAAGCCTGTCCCAAGCAAGAGCCCACGCCTTCCAGGAGGGGTAGCAACAACTATTTCCCTTGCCCCCGCATTGTCCCCTTGCCCTGCCCAGGGCTTAAGGGGCCTGAAGACTCCAGGGAACTCCTCTCCAGCCACACGGGAAGGCGGGCCTGGGGCTGACTTTTCCTAAATGCCTACAAATGAATCACCCAATCTTGCCAAGAAACCCTCCCTTGGTAAATTTCCCAGGAAGGTCCAATTCCTCAATACTCTGTTATTATCTGTTTATTTGCCTATGTTTCCCACCAGTCTGTGGGCCCTTGGGCGAGCAGGCATCATCTGTTTCATGTTTGTATCTCCCAACTTCACCCCCACCCTTCAAGCACAGGGCTTGCCTGAGTTAGGCAAGAATTGAGCATCGATGGAGGAATGAATGAATGAATAACGCGCATGTGAGTGAATAACGGAGCTTGACGGATTCTGGACCAGAGTGACCATATATCTGTCTTGCCATATCACATTTATTTTCATCAACAGATAAAATCAATAGTCTTTGTCGTCAATTACAAAGAACTCTAATGAACACCAGCTGTTGTCGCAGTCATCCGACCAGCACCATTTAGTTCAATATGCACTTAATAGTCTAGCTCTCAGCTGATCCCACTGTTGAAACATAATGTAATCTTAATAGCCACACAGAGGCCTGATGTTAACTTTCCTGAGTGTTGCGATTTTCCATCCTTTTGGCTGACCCTTAAGCAGGAGGGCACAGAATGACCAGTCTTCTGAAAAATGCCTGCCTTGGCTCTCACCCACCGACTGAGCTGGGAGTGCCGCTCTAAAACACACTGGCCTCTTAGACTTCAGACTGAATTCCAGCTGCCTCCACCTCCTCCCTCTCTGAAACAAGCGTCTGGGTAGGGACTGTGAACCACATATGCTTCCCCTTCTCGTTATATACCGTAAGGTTCTTGAGGTTTGGCTGGAGACCTCAGGGAGGCTGCTCCTTGCCACCTGGGGGCTAGGGCATGAGCTGGGGCCACTGGGCAAGATGGGATGGGACAGGCCAGCTCTCGTGGTCCTGGAAGAAAGGTAAGACTCCCGCTCCTCGCTGCCATGTCCTACTCTCCCCCCACCGCAGCCTCTTGATATAAGGTACTAAGGTGGGAGGGGCATCACTGGGATGGGAGGAGCTTGCAAGAGTAATTCTGGAGCTTTCTAAGTCTCTAAGTGAGGCATGTCCTTAGGTATTTGAGTTGTTTTCCCATGGTAGATACCACATGGTCCATAAAATCTACAGAGTTGCTAACCACATGCAATTTAGTCAGAATTTACATTGTGCCGCCCTGAGAGAAGGCAGCCACAAAGGGAGGATGGATCTTGGAAGGGAAGGCAGGAGCAGACCTCCCTGTCTTTCCCTCTATCCTGGTCCCAGTCGAGGGTTCCAGTACCCAGTGGCCACCCACTCTGGACTCGGGCCTGGCTGGACTTTGAGAGATCACGAAAACTCAGACTCTGGTTCCGAATAGCTCTCAGCCTAGAAAAGGGGGCAAGACATCAACACACAGAGCCCTGATACAGGTGGCTGAACTGGAGGACTCTGCATAGGTGAACACAGTGGAACAAGCAGAGCACAGGCAAACCCATGGAGTTAGGAAACTGAGGGGTTCGTGAGTGGTCCTGGAGGATGGGGGCAATAGGACGCTCAGGTAACCTCCACCATTAGAGCAGCAAGGAGAGAATTACAAAGCCAGATTCAGAAGTGTAAAGCCAATATCAGGTTATTCACTCTCAGGACAATTTGATAAGGTGGGGACTATTACTCTCCCATTTTGCAGATGAGCAGATCAAGGCTGAAGGAGATCAAGACCACAGAGCTGGAATGGGGCGGTTGCAGCCCACGTGTGGGTCATCTGAGGTCCTTCCCAGCTCTTTCTACTCTTAATCACTTTTTCACTTGGGAGATTGGAAACAGATTAGGGAGGGCCTTGAATGTCAAGCTGAGGAGACTAAAATTTATGCTGCAGGCTATGGGGTGCCTTGCAAGGTTTCTGAGGAAGGCTGCCGCTGCCCATTTTAGGAGGCATCGCCACTTCACCTCGAGCTGCTGCCCCCGGCAGTCGGGCCCCTTCCTTTCCCTTGCCAAGGAGAGGGTGGATTGGGTGATTTGGAATGCGGAGTGAAGGCGGTCTTTTGGCAACAGCAGGAGACATACTTTCCTGCAGCCTCTCAACACTTGGCATGCTATGCCCTGGGCAAAATCAAGCTGCCCTGGGAATGGCCCAGGGCGTCCACAGATGAGCTTGTGTGAATTTAGCCAGAGCAGGGAGGAAGCCAGCAGAATGAGCTCATGGCATCAGCAGGCACTGTGCAATCTTGCCTACACTGACTAGGCTGATAGAGGCCTGGAGAGTTGGGGTGACTTCCAGAGCTGGGAAGGACTTCAGTCCAGTGTCCCCTAGATGAGAAGACTGAGGCCCAGACTGACAATGTGACTTGCCCAGCATATCATGTTCCCACCATCCAGGCTACTCTCACCCATTTCCCTAAGAAGGTGAGGCATGGGGAAGTGCATGGTACACAGTAGGTGCCCAATATGGGAATGGATGCATAGTGGTGGTGGGGGTGGTTTGTGGTCCACACATATAATGACCTGATGCCACTGAGTAGGGGGAAATGAATGACATAAGAACCTAGTCCTACAGCTGTTATCAAGCACACCGCTGCTTTATACAGGTTCTTCTGCTCCACTGTGCCGAGAAGTGCTCTCTGCATGCTGCTGGAACCCTGTTTGGCTCTGAAATGGGACTGGAGTTTAAGGGAACAGCCAGAACAGATGGTGACCCTGAAGTCATATTTTGAAACAGGCTGACTCTTGTTCAATCTAGATGAAAGTACAGCTTGATGGCCTCCAAATGTTAGCTGGAAGAAGAGCCTGTGCACTTCTGGAGTAACGGGAGAGGGAATGAGCCCTTCCAAGCTGGGTACCCAGGAGATGCCCCTAACTGGAGACCCGAAACTGAGGGTGACCTTGAGCAGAGGACCCCAGGAGTTTGAGCCTTGAGCCTTGCCCAGCAGATGCAGGGAAAGACATGAAATTCCATTCCAGAGAGAACTCATCACTTACTAGCTGGTGACCTTGGGCCAGTTCGTTTACTCCTCTGAGCTTTAGTTTCATTATCTGGACATAGAGATGACACTGCCAGTTCTCAGGGTGATGGTACAGGGTAATGTCAGATGCGGAACTCACGAGCCTACATACTTATTCCTGAAAAGGTAAGTGTAAATTGAGAGAGGGAAGCTTGCCTTGGTCATCTGTTTGTTCATTCATCACAAATATTCTCAAGCACCAACCACCACATGCCTGGCACTGCTACTGTGGAAGATTTACGAGTGAACAGGACAGACGTGTCCCCTGCCCTCACAGCATGTATGCTCTAGCACTGAGCTCCTAGCTGGGCTTTGGAAGAACCACTTGAGGGCTTTAGAAGACTGATACCCAGCTCCACCCCAGTCAGGATCTCTGGGGGTGAGGCTCAGGCTTCACTATGTCTTAAGAGCTCCCCAGCGATGCTGTTATATGTACAGGGTGAGGTTCATGGTTTCAGGGAGCGCCCTCACCCACCAAGGCTGTGCCATCTCGGGCTCTACGCCGAGTGCCTCGCACAGCCCGGGAGGCAGGACCTTCACTACCCCCTGTCCAGATGAGGGAACCAGCCTTCCTTCTGAGCCATCTTCCCAAGTCACTCCGCTGATACATGGAAGAACTGGGATGTGAAATCCATCTAATGTTTCCAAGGGCTTCCCTGGTGGCTCAGGTGGTAAAGTATCTGCCCGCAATGCAGGAGACCCAGGTTCAATTCCTAGGTTAGGAAGATCCCCCACAGAAGGGAATGGCAACACACTCCCGTATTCTTGCCTGGAGAATTCCCTGGACAGAGGAGCCTGGTGGGCTACAGTCCGTGGGGTCGCAAAGAGTAGGACATGACTGAGGGACTAAGCACGTGCACATGATGTTTCCAAGGCTTAGCTGTAACCATAGGCTGCCAGGCACAGAAGAGACCCTTAGCATGTGCGAAGTCCTGTCCCCATCTTTCCTTCCACATCCCTGAGGAGGATGGGACAACGTGTCTATGGTGAAACAGCAGCAAAACCTGGGACTTTGAGGGTGGTGAGATGCCAGCCACCAGGACATCAGAAGACGCAGCTCTGCGTCCAGCTCCTTGTATCTGAACTGTGCAACTCTCATTATGTCCCTTGTTCTCTCTGAGCCTCCACCCACCTCTCTGTAATTAGGAGAGCCAGATAGAGGACCCTGAAAGTCCAGCATTTTCTGGGTCCTCAAGGTCCCCAGTGGGTTTTGGTAGGAGCTAGGTGTTTGAGGGACACAAGGATCCCAAGAAGGGAGCTTAGGATCCCCGGCTACCCTAGGCGCATGAATGGTGATCTGTGCCTTCTCCCACAAGGAGCTGCTATGGGCCCAGACCACACTGGGTAGGAGGCTGCCTTCAAAAGGATTCTTAGAAACCTTGAACTTGAGTGGGACTGGCCAGGCTCCTGCATGCATATGCATGAACAGCATTTTTCACATTCCACCCAACCTTCCCATGCTCATGCTCCCCACACACTTATTCCTGGAAAGGTAATTCCTGACTGAGAGAGGGAAGCTTTTTATAGCCACCAACACACATACATCTGTTCATTCAACTAGCACTTATTGAGCACCTACTGTATGGTAGCTCTGTTCTAAGCACTGGGGATCCAACAGTGACAGACAAGTTTCTTCCCTCGTGGAGTTGAAAGTTCTAGTACAAGAGCTATGGAGAATAGTGACTTCCATCTTATCAATAGCTAAAAATACATCCATAGTCTTTTCCACACACAAGTGCATTAGGTAACTATCGATGGAGGAAATGTTTGTACAAGAATGGATTCTGGCAGCCACTACAATAATGCCAAGCCTCCCACCAGTTGGGGATCTCAAATTTATATATAACATTATCTCCACTAAAGCATCCTACCAGCAGAGAGAGGGGACCCTATACCGTGGGGCCTGGGTCTACCCAATGAGCTACCCCTCCCACCCCCTGCCCCAACCCCATTCAGAGCTTGGAAATTTAATCAGTCTCCTGCTTTATTGCTAAAAGCACTTAAGTTTTGCACTCCACTCCATAATAACTGTGGGCTGTTTAGTAGAAAAATGTTCTAAATTACTTCCCAGTTGTCACTGGACTCCCCAAGTTACCAACCGCCGGGTCAAATGGATGCGGCAATAAACAACGTGGCTCTGCACGTCACTGTCACACAGCCAGGGACCATGAGCACACCCTGTTTGAGAAGCAGGTCTGCAAAGGGGCGGCCAGGACAGAAATGGGCAATGCATCACTCTTCTGCTGCCGTCTCTAAAGGACTTGGTCCCCAAGTGAAAACATCTAAAACTTCCCACCCGAGTTATTCCCGAGACCTCTCCATTCCCTGGCAAGAGAATTCTGTATTGCGCTTGTGGATACACATTCTGAACACAGACATCCAGAGAGAGAAATCAGAAGAGATAATATCTGGATGAGCCTCAGGGCGGGGCCAACCCTTCATTTCAGACAGGAAGAAGCTTTTCAGAGCCAAGACTAACTGTAGACTAACTGCAGAGGGCAATTCTTAGAATCCTTTCCCCGTGACCTTCCCGACCTCTCAGCTGGGCAGTTGGGTTGGCCTAGGAGGCTCTGGGTGGCCGAGGTGGGGCCAGAGACTCTGCTCTGGGCTCTCATTCACTCCTGCTTCCCTATCATTTTACTGCAAGTCCCTCACAAACATGTCTCTTGGGCAACACAAAGGTGGAGACCCTGTGCCCCTCGCTGAAGCCATTAGCTCTTGGGTAAGTAGAGGCAAGAGCCGGGCAGGAAGGAGCACCCAGGGCTGTGAGCACTGGGCAGGACTCAGGCATGGCAGAAGCCCAGAAGCTCGCCCAGAGCCAGGGTCAGGAAAGCAGCCACTGTACAGAAGTTCTGCTTTCATGCTGGAGACTGGAGACCGCCCCCCGACATACACACTCCAGCCCCATCCCGTCCCACCCTGTCCTGTCCCATCCCAGCCTCCCTCCCTGACTAGGCTTGGAGAGTTAACTGCTCAGGCCACACACCAGGAGGCTGCTTCCATCTTCTTCTCATTCAGTTCTACCTAGAACATTCTCCTTCGCTTTTAATCCACCAGCCCCACCCCTTTCCTGGCTAAATCTAGTCACACCTCAGATCTTAATCTTAATTGTCGTGACTTGGTGAGCGTTTCCTGACACCACGGTACAGATCAGAGCAGCCATGAATGTGCTCTCACAATTCCCTCTGTACGTGTGTGCTAAGTTGCTTCAGTCGTGTCCGACTCTTTGCAACCCCATGGACTGCAGACTGCCAGGCTCCTCTGAACAAGGGATTCTCCAGGCAAGAATACTGGAGTGGGTTGGAAAGCTCCCATGCCCTCCTCCAGGGGATCTTTCTGACCCAGGGATTGAACCCGCATCTCTTATGTCTAACCTGCATTGGCAGGCGAGTTCTTTACCACTAGAGCCACCTGGGAAGCCTCTCATAGCTCCCTACTTCTCCACACTTCTTTTTACTCTTCACAGGTATTTAGTGCTTTTTGTACAACCCTTTGTTTAGTGTTTATGTCCCTCATTAGAGTCTAGGCTCCACAAGGTGGGGACCCATGCCTACGTTGTTCATCATTTTATACCCAGGATGTACCACACTGCCTTGCACACAGTAAGCAGATAATAAATATTTATTAAATAAATGTGAGGGAACAAATGAGTGACTAAAAAACCTACCAGGCTGTGATAGGCAGGATGACCATTTCTATCATGAAATTTTGGCATTATATCTATCCAACTCACTCAACCATACTTGCAAAGTCCATGCTTAACTATATCTCATTTTTCCCACATCGGATTATGGCTGTTTATCTCCCTCCACTGCAAGGTCAATGACTCTGAACTCCAAAGATGAATGGCATTTTCCTGGCTCTCCCAGTCCTTAGAGAGATGGACTTACAAGTGATTTTGATGGAAGAAACCAGGTACAAGCTATTCTGAAAGAGGCTACAGGAAGGTTTAGGGATCGTCAGTTAGTTTAACTCACCAGTTAGCACTGAGTTTGAACCTCATCACCATGGCCATTACCGTTCACTGAGGGTTCACGGTGTTCCAGGCACTCTACTAAGAGCTTTGGGGTAGAATTTCAGGTGCTGTCATGGAAAGAGATGGCTGGATGGCATCACTGACTCTGTGGACATGAGTTTGAGTGAACTCCGGGAGTTGGTGATGGACAGGGAGGCCTGGCGTGCTGTGATTCATGGGGTCGCGGAGAGTCAGACACGACTGAGTGACTGAACTGAATGGAAAGCAGGGAAGGGTTCTAATGGGATGTGACATGATGGCACCTGCCACTCAGGTTGCAGTGAGAAAATGCACTAGAGGTCAGACAGATGGGGGTCTTATTGGCCAGGACAGGCAGCTGCTGTGACAGTCCCTTACTGAGCATGACACAGGCCTAAACCCAGTGGGGTGAAGGAATGAAAGGATAAGATTGGATGAAACCGACCTGGCAGGGGCAGAATCAATTTCTCTGAAACAAAGTCACAACACTCTTCCCAGGCACTGAAAACTTCTCAGTCATTCCATGCACTTCTAGCGACAATGCAGAGATGACAAAGCTGATGGCAAATATAAACTTAGGTGCACATGATTCCAGGAAAGTTTCAAACAAAATTACTCTTAGAAACAGGGCCCACCAAACAGTTCTTCCAATGGGCCATGCACTCTCTGTAGTGACCCAGCCTTTCCCTCTCTTTGCAGATTAAGTGTCTGAGTCCAAGAGTGGAAGTGACTTGGTCAAGCTCCCCACAGAGGGTCCAGACCCCAGGAATCCTACTATTAGCTTAGTGCTATGCACCTAAAGGCACTTTCTCCAGCAGAGAAAATGAGGACATTCAGCTGCAGTTTGATAGCAGCCCACACTTACAAATGTTAAACAAGCAAAACTATTCCACTTCTTCGACTGGAAGCTCATATTCTAAAAGGGGAGGGGGAGACGCTGAAATGGCACCACCTACTCTAGCCAGTTAAACCTGAAATAAAATTAGAAAATGTGTCACATGGAAAAACTCTGCAGTGAGAAATGGTTTCTTTTTCCCTCCCTTTTTCGTCCTGTGAGAGAGTGAGTAATTTGACATTTTAACTCGAGAGGAAAGGCGAAAAATCTGTGGTCGCCGTTTTGTACCAAATACACACAGCCATTGGGCACAGTTCTGTACCCTGACCCATGGAAAAGGATGTCAGTGAAGGGTGGGAACCAGACTGAGAGCTGCTGAGTTGAATCACCTCCCACAGCCGCCGCAAAGTTTGGGCAAAATAAACTCAGATATCCTAGAAAGTTCCAGCTAATAGTGCATTTAGGGTTCATCTGGTCCAACTCCTTTATTTCCAGGATATGGAAACTGAGGCTCATAGAGAGCCAACAATTTGCCCAAAACAAAAGAACAGGGGAACATCGAAGCAGAGCCCCTCTGTTGCCATATCTGCCTCCAGCCTACTAGGGACCCTATGTGGCTGGTGGCGATCTGAAAGAATACAGCAGGTTTCCACTGGGTTATTCATTTAACAAGCATTGACCAAGTACCTGCCAGAGCCAGGCATGGGGCTAGGTGCTGGAGGTACAAGGGAGAATAACGTTAGTCCAGACTCTCAGGTTGCCTCCCAACATTCCAGCCACCCTGGGGACTGTGCAGTTTGAGATAAGGCTATGAGGAGGGACACTCCAGGAGATGCGGCTAAAACAGCATACTGCAAGGACTACAGAGGGTCTCAAATGCCATGCTAAGGGGAGTTAAAATCATTTTCTATGGCTGCTGTAACAAGTTACTGCAAGTTACGTGACTTAAATCAACATAAATGTATTATTGGGTTCAAAAGTTTGTTTGGATTTTTCCATACAATGTTATGGAATTGACCAATACCTTCCTGTTTTGTAGGTCAGAAGTCCAACACAGATCTTAGATCAAAATTAAGCAGATCATGCTCCTTTCTGGAAGCTTTAAAGAAAAAAGTCTTTTTTTTTTTCTTTTGATTTTTCTAGGTTCTAGAGGCTACATGTATTCCTTGGCTCATGGACCCTTCCTCCATCTTCAACATCAGCAAATACAACTGATTTGCTGAAGGTCAAGTCCTTCTCACATCACCTCCCTCTTCCACTTCCAAGGACACTTGTGATGACACTGGGCCCACCTGAGTAACCCAGGGTCCTCTCCTTTTTTGAAGGTTAGATGATTATCAACATTAACTCCATATGCACTCTATTCCCCTTTGTCTGGTACCCTAATATATCCACAGTTTCTGGGAATTAAGACGTGGACATATTTGGAGGGCCAGTACTTTGCCTATCACAGCTGGTTAGCTTGGGAAGATGACAAAAGGTTCTAAAGCAGGGGGTAACATAGTTAAGAGCTGGTTTTACACTGATGCTCAAAGGTTAAGATCCTGTTAAAATGTGGATTCTAATACAGTGGGTCTGTGAGCGGGACTGGAGAGTCTGCAGCTCAACAAAGTCCCCAGGTGATGCTGATACTGCTGGTTGGTGGGTCACACCTAAGTGGAAAGAAGCTAGAAGACTCCTATGGCTGCAATACAGGGGAGAGGTGGAGAGAATGGAGGCCAGGAGACACGCTTGCCTAAAACAAAGACAGGACAAGCTAGCACTAAGGCTGCACAGCTGAAAGGGGAGAAGCAGCTGGCTGACCCAACAGTGTGTGGCACTGTTGAAACTGCATGGATTTAGGTTGCGTTTGTCACCCGCTTTTGGACTCTCTGTTTTACAGAATGTAACGGTTATAACTTTTTAGGACTGGAAAAGCATCCCTTCAATTTTCTTTCATGGAATGTACTCCATCCCTGACGAATCTGTTACACACAGCCCCTGCTACCGCTCTGCTTTGGCCCCTCCACCAGCAGCAGCAGCAGCAGCACCCTCATCACAGTGGATGGCTGTGGGTGGTCTTCCAGCAGAGCTGGAGGTTCACATAGACTCTGCTATGGTCCAGGGTTCCTAATGCTGGTTTTCACTCAGATCGCCACAGTCCCAGGCTTTGAATGATCCTTTCATAAATGTGTTCAAATGCTCATTGTGTCCATTTGGTGCCATGTCAGACGCTGAGGAAACATGGATAAATAATGTAGGGTTCCTGCCCTCCAGGGACTCACGGAGATGTGGGAGCCGGAAGGAAAGAGGCACTGAACTATACCAATTACAGGCCCCAAGCTTCCCTCATTACTCCTGATAGTAGGAATTATTGTCTCAATTGACAGACAAGGAAAATAAGGACAAGAGAGGGCACTCAACAGGGAGTAGCAGAGCTGAGATCTGAACCCAGGGTGTGGGCGCCCACAGCTCCTCTGGGGTCCAGTGGCAACTCGGCCTTTCATTTGTGTTACAATCACGGGTAAGACCTTTCCTTTCTAGGACTCAGGACTGTCAGCTTTGAAAGGAAGTCACTGGACTGCACTGCTTGTTCTCAACTCTGGCCTCACTTTAGAATCACACCAAGAACTTTAAAAACCTGCAGAAGACCAGACCCCAGGAAAATTAAGAACCCTGGACGTGGGGAGGACTGGGCATCAGGGTCTAAGGTACAGCCAGGGTTGAGAACCACCAAAGTCCTTGTGACCTGAGCTCCTGCATTCTAATTTCCTGAATAACCCTCTTCTCCTCTAGCCCTCCCACAAGGCCCATGCCAAACTGATGAACAAACAGTAGGGAGGAGGAGGAAATCCCCAACACCATTCAACTAAGGACAATTTGGAGCAGTGATGCTGGGCACTGTCCCATTGCCTTGTTGCCATTTTCTCCTTTCAGTGAGAAAAACAGCAGCAGTGGACAACAGTGAAGTAAGTTAGGCAGGTATTCTCTTACACCGTTGCAGGGAATATAAATTACTACACCTTTCAAAAAAAAAAACACACAATGAAAGACTTTGAAAAAATTGGACAAGCACCAGACCCAACAGTTTTAGGAGTTTGTGCTAAGAAATAATTACAGAAAATGTCAAATACAAAGATACAAGGATAGTGTCATCACTGGGCTTCCCTGATGGCTCAGTGGTAAAGAATCTGCCTGCCAATGCAGGAGACACAGGTTCAAACTCTAGTCCAGGAAAATCCCACATGCTGCGGAGCAACTAATTCCGTATGCCACAGCTATTGAGTTTGTGCTCTAGAGTCCAGGAAACCCAACTACTGAAACCTGTGCGTCTAGAGCTTGTGTTCTGCAACAAGAGAAGCCACTGCAATGAGAAGTCCGAGCACTGCATCTAGAGAGTAGCCCCACTGTCCACAACTAGAGAGAAGCCTACGCAGCAATGATGACCCAGTGCAGCCAAAATAAATAAATAAAAATTAATATAAAAAATAAATAAAATTAAAAAAAAAAGAAGAATAGGGTTATCACAATAGTGTTTATGGAAAGAACACTGGAAACAGCCTAAAGGATTAAAAGAGGCCTAGGTTAATTACAGGAAATCCACATAATGAAATACTATGTCAATTACAAAGGATTTAGGGAAGAAAATTCAATGTTCCAGAGGAAGTGTCTAGATAATAGTTAAGGGAAAAAATATCAAGCAACAAAATACAATGTACAGAATGACCTATTCATGTTATAACATGTGCATATTTAAGCAAGGAAAATAAACTTGAAAAACAGTCCACAAATGTTAGCAGAGCTTATCTCTGAGTCATGAGATAACATGTGACCTTTTAAAACTCCTTTTTTTTCAACCTAGATTTGTACCGTGACTATTATTTTTATTATCAAAACATTTTAATATTAATGAAAAATACAAATCTCTTCTTTCACAGCTTGCTCACCTCCCTCCACCTCCCCCATCTTCTGGTGTAAATGGACACCCCCACTTTAGTGGTGCAGAGGCTTGCTTGCATCCACACTAGGACACTCAGGACAAGCTCCACAGCATTCAAGCCAGCTGCTGCACCTCAGTCTCTACTACTAGATTATGAGTCCCTCCAGGACAGGCACAGGGTCCCATGTGGCTCTTTACTCACCTCGCCACCCACCCCAGTGGGCCTTACAGAGGGCAGGCAGCCAGGAAATACAGGAGAAAGACAGAAATCTATAGTAGTAGCTAGAACACAGAACAGAGCTGACAGTTTTGAGGACCTCAGCAGACATTTACTTTGGGAGGAGATTACTTGCAAAGAACTCCCAGTGGTGAAGCGGGCTTTTAAGCTGGGCCCTATCTGAGGCATTCAGTGACAGGAGGGGTGACTCCTGGAAAGACCTAGGCAGCACTGCTTTCTGCAGGCCAGATTCTAGCCAAGCTCTCCAAACTGGAAAAGGACTCCCCAACACCTGAAATCAAGGGTCCTGCTCACTCAAGAGAGATATGAAGGCCCTCAGAACAATTTTCTGCCCTGTCCAGTTCTTTAAGTCATCCATGTAACAAGGCATTAACAAGTGTGAGATGAATTGGACTGGATAAAGTTGGGTTGGGATGGATTACACTGAGATTAGGTTGGGCTGAGTTGAGTTGATTCTGATTGGAGGTAAGGAGTGGGTTGTACTCACTAGGTGACCTAAGCCTCATGTGTTGCCTCGTTAGATCTTGCCCAGAAAGAGATCTGGGCCTTCTCCAGGTTCTGCTCTAACCCTATCCTTTTTTTTTCTCTTGAAAAGGAGAGGAAGAGGAGATCAGTGAGCAAACTGGGCTCCTCCCAACACCTCTGACCCATCTCAGCAAACTGCGCTCTATATCAAAAGCAATAACTCAGGCCCCACAAACTGCTCCTCTGCCTTTGAAGTCTTAGTTGCTTATCTGTTCTCCTTACCGCATATTAAGGTCTTAAATTGAATCTTATTGTAAGATTACCTCATTTTTTATAACCCTCACCCACCCACCACCACTACAACACTCCCAGTATCCAATCATTTCATGAGAAAATTATGTGATAAATCAGTCTATGCTAGGGATTTATGACTTAGTGAAGGAGGAAGGGGTAACTTCCCTTACCAGATTTTAAGACATATTACAAAACAATAATTATCAGGACCACGTGAAACTTTTAAAAAAATAACACATATGCATAAGAATAGTATAAAGATTACACAAAAAAATTCTATCATGAAAAGGAAAATTTTATAAGATAACCAGAAGCAATGCTATGATGGAAAAATAGTTTACATTTTAATTAGTATTTCAGGAAATCTTTTCCAGTTTGGAAAAGAACTAACCTCAGAATACACTCTATGGAATCTATTTAATCAATGGTCCATTTTAAATGGATCAAGCTGTGGACATTCAAGGAAAACTTGAAAATAAGCTCATATATTAAGCTAGCAGAGAAAGATAAATGCACAGCTTTTGACACAATAGAGGCTTTCAGGTATGAGTGGGATAAGCTAGAAAATAAACTGTTTACACAAATAGATGTAATGGAAAAAAGATAAAGAGCAAAGTAACGTTAGGGTAAATTCCAGCCTAACTAGTTATTAAAGTCATTAAATAAAACTAAAAGCCCTATAACGTGCCCTGATTACTCAGCCATGGCCACTCCACTGTTGGCAGAGCCGTGGAAAATCGGGGAGGACTTAGACACAGTAGAGGAATAGTAAATGGGTGCCTTCTCCCTAGACCACAGGCTGGACCTGCCCATTCCTTCCCTTTTTGAGTCATTGAGCACCTACTCTGTGCCAGGCCCAATGATAGGTTCTGGGATTCAGAATCTGGGCAAGGCCCAGTCCCTGGCTCACAGAACTCCCTGTCTAGGAGGGGGGGCAGATGAGTAATCAGTGGTCATGGTCCAGCCCTGTGACTGAGAGGTGGTGATATATAGTGTTAGCCCAGAGGACAGACACTCAACATGCCTGGTAGAACAGGAAGGCTTCCCAGAGAGGAATCCTAAAGGATGAATGAGGGGGTGCTAGGTGAACAAGGGGAAAGGCATTCTCAAAAAGGGACTGGCCCATGCAAAGACACAGAGGTGGGACACGAGGGGGACTTGGAGGCAAGAAGTATTACTCCATCCTGGGTGCACGGAGAACCCAGCAAGAGCAATTAAACTAAGGAGCAACATGATTT
This sequence comes from Moschus berezovskii, assembly GCF_049115385.1. Taxonomy (NCBI): domain Eukaryota; kingdom Metazoa; phylum Chordata; class Mammalia; order Artiodactyla; family Moschidae; genus Moschus; species Moschus berezovskii. Next base: position 71,313,949 of record NC_142466.1, on the reverse strand, counting down.
AATTTGTATCTCAGAAAGACCCATCTACATATATATTAAGAACTATCCAACTAGTCTGTTATTTGATGGGCACATCTGTTTGAGGAAATCTAGTTAAAGGAAATAATCCCCAAAGAAAACAAAGTCTGAAGATGTTCCCAAGAGCACTATTTATCACAGTGATGAAATGGCCAAAGTCCAAGTGGCCAACTCTGGATGAATCAGGCATGATCCACAACCTCAAGGTGTCCTCATAGAAAAAAAGTGTGAAATAAATACATTCTCAGCACAGGGTGAGACAGTGGCTGGTGCTGGAAAGATAGATGAAGGGCTGTGGTGGCTTAGTGATGAGAAAGATCAGCTGGGGAGACCTAGGGAAGGCTCCCTGGAAGAGATGCTGTTTAAGCTGGGAGGTAGAATTAGACCCTAAAGAGAAACAGGGTGAGGAAATGTACTCTGGACAGGGAGATTCATTCACATCTTGTGCACAGTCAAGGGAACTACAAAATCCCAAATATACATGGGGAGCTATGCGTGGTTCAGTGTGCTGGGGGTTTTCAGCCTCAGTTCAGTTCAGTTCAGTTCAGTCGCTCAGTCGTGTCCGACTCTCCGCGACCCCATGAATCACAGCACGCCAGGCCTCCCTGTCCATCACCAACTCCCGGAGTACACTCAAACTCATGTCCACAGAGTCGGTGATGCCATCCAGCCATCTCATTCTCCGTCGTCCCCTTCTCCTCCCGCCCCCAACCTTTCCCAGCATCAGAGTCTTTTCCAGTGAGTCAACTCGTCGCATGAGGTGGCCAAAGTATTGGAGTTTCAGCTTTAGCATCAGTCCCTCCAATGAACATCCAGGATTGATCTCCTTTAGAATGGACTGGTTGGATCTCCTTGCAGTATAAGGGACTCTCATCCGCTGTAAAACAGTTTTCAATCTGCTGTAAAACATATAAGCAGGACCTTATGCCACCATAGGCATTCCCAACTTTAGAGAAAACCAAAAATTTAGCCAGAAATTAAAATACTACAATCATTCATATTCCTCACAACTTCTAACGGTATGTGGACAACAGGAACTCATTACAGGCTAGAGCACAGGTAAGCCAGGAGGCCAGTGACGTAAAATCCTAGGTGTGACTCTTATCCCCTTGTCTCTCACTCAGGAAAGCACATCAGCTGGCCACCAGCAAGAGTGAGAGGATTAGCGGGAAATCCTAAACCTGCCCTGATTAGTAATCAGAGTTTCTCCCAGAAAAGACCCACAAATGGCCAAGAAACACATGAAGAGATGCTCAACATCATTAGTCATTAGGGAAATGCAAATGAAAACCACAGAATGCTACCACTAAGATGGCTGTAACCTAAAAAGCAGAAAATAACAAGTGTTGGAAAGGATACGAAAAATTGGAACGCTTGCACACTGCTGGTGGGAATCTGAAATGGTTCAGCTACTATGGACAATAGTTTAAGAGTTTGCTAAAATTTAAGCTTGGAATTATGATATAACCCAGCAATTTCACTGTTGGGTATACAACCAAAATAATTGAAAACAAGCACTCAAGTCCTTGTACCAAATGTCGCAAAACCACTAATCATAACAGCCAAAAGGCTGAAACAACACAAATGGCTCCATCAGTGGAAGAATGGATAAACAAACTGCACTATATCCATACAATGGAACATTATTCAGTCATAAAAAAATGAAGTACTAATACATGCTACAACATCAATGAACCTCAAAAACATGCTGAGTGAAAGAAATCAGACACAAAAGGTCGATGTGGGGGACAAGGGTCCCATTGACAAGGGTCTCTTTAAACAGGGTGGGCCAGGAAACCCCCGGGAGCTGAGAAGCCTTGGGACTTTGGACCTTGTTTCCTCATCTGAGCACAGTCCCAGTACCCAGCTCCTGCAGTGATTGTGAGGACTGGGTGAATGAAGTATGAACATATCATACACACCTATGAAGTGGTTTACAAGCATTAGCCTCAATAAACTTCATGCAAAATGTGACTTGCAGAGGCTATTCCACATCTAGGAAGAGTCTCTCTGGAATCCCAGAGGGACACCGAATATTCATCAATTACCCATCAATTGCAAATGGCCCTCTCCAGGCCCTTTTCATCTCCTGAGGGCTTCCTGGCAGTCCCTTTCCACATTATGGATATTTACAGGACTTCCTCTGTGTTAGAAAAACAGCCCTGACCTGGCATTGAGGGAGCCAGCCTACAAATGCAGGAGGAGAAAGAAACACTTCTTTTTCTAGAACCCTCTCCATTTGGGGGATGGGGTTACAGCAAAGTTCACAAAAGACCACAGAATCTTAAGATGCCCTCCTCCACTGAGTTGGCAGTACCCTATATCACAGTACAACGTTCTGACATGGGCCACAGTGCTGAGAAGCCAAAACTGTGCTCCAGCTGCCCTTTGATCTATAAGAAATGCCAGGCTGGACGCTCTGGCAGGAAAAGCTGTCATGGCCTTTGAGTCTTGCTCCCAAGGAGACACAGTCTGGGTTGTCCCAGCTTTCCTCTGGCACACAGAGAGTTAAACACAGCCAGCGAGGCGGTTCTCAGCTTCTTTCCAGGGTTAGAGGTTGTCTCTCCCACCACAGTCTCCCTGCACACTGCACACTTATCCTGTTGAGACTGTGTACTAATCTCCTAAATCCAAAAGCAGTCAGAGACTACTATTTGGAGAGCAGCAGTTCTCCTGCAAAACTGCATGGAGAAAGGGCTGAACAGGGAAGGAAAGCCTAGGGACTTGGGCCCAAGCCCTGCCTTTTGCACAGAACAGTTTCTAAAGTCTGTCTCACCCTGAGTATCCTCTGCTGTAAAAATGCCTGCAATGCTTTCCAACACAGCTACTGCAAGGATCAACTTGTAGTTTCCATCACTTACTCTGTGCCATGGTGTGGAAAGCATATTATTTCTAATATCTCTTTTAATCTTCACAGCATCCCTAGGAGGAAAGGTGGTCTAAGTAAGTATTCTCCTTTTCAGAGGTGGACAGTGAGGCACAGAGCAGTGAGAGTCATTGTCCAGTGGCACCTAACCCAGGCACACACCTTAGGTCAAAACTATTTTAACTCAGGTTCTTACTTGTCATACAACCGCCCGGGTCCTGGTGGGGAAAGAGAGACCAAGGAACAGAAGGTACCAGATCCCCTGGTTCCCAGTCATCCAGAGAGTCACTGCCCACGATGGATGGGGCTCTCCAGGTAACTCAGGGCTAAGTTAGCTATCAGAGCAATTCGGTCCCGTTATTTCTTGCGCGGCAAAGCGCCAGGTGGCGGCGGTCTGCCTCCGCACCTGTGTCCAGACGGGTCCTCACATCTGCCCTTGCAACGAGCCAACCAGCACGCACCACCTGAGCGCGGGCGCGGGGTGAGCTGGAGCGAACTATTCCAGCGGAGACCGCTGGCACTGTTACTGGGCTTCCAAAGTCCCTCTATGCCCAAGATTGAAAGGGCTGCCCCTAGCTCAGACTCCTCGGGTTCCAGGATACTGCTCCACCCGCTTCGGCCGCCCGGAGACTCTTTTTCACCCCCTCGAACCCCCTGCACCGCCTGGGGAAGCCGCAGCCGAACCGCCAGTGCGCCCCGAGCGGCGAGGACTCCCTTTTATGTCCAGGAATGAGGCGCGCACCGCAGCCGCTCCAGCCGCCAAGACCAACTATTCTGGGGCGCGGAGGTTGCCGGTGCAGCGCTCCGGCCGGGCTGCTTACCTGTTGCGGCGCGGGTCCGAGTGACACCGGGGAGAAGCGCGGAGGTGGAAAGCAGCAAAAGCAGGCGCCAGCACTGTGCGTCCCTCCTGCAAGAAGTGGTCGAGGGAGAAAAGGTGAGGCGGGCGGTAGGGGCGGGCGGTAGGGGCCGGGGGGCTGGTAGCGAGGCATACCTGGGCGCCATCCCGCAGTTCGGCGAGCCCCCGAGGGCACCGGGCAGCCGAGCTCCGCAGACGGCAACGGACTTTGCGCGCGGGCCGCTCGTCCTTCCTGCCTGGAACAAAGGCGGCGCTGGGCAGGGGCAGCGGCAGAAGCAGCGGCAGCGGCGGGCAGGATCCCAGCACGGCCCGCGTCCTGAGTCACCCGCGCTCTGAAACCCGACCCCGCCGCACCCGGCGCTCCCGCGCGCGCCGCGCCGCGCCCCACCTCGGGCAGTGCCGCGCCCCACCTCGGGCAGTGCCGCAGCGGCGCACTCAAGCCCCGGGACTCCTGGCTGCAACTACCGCCTGCCCACGCCCCTTTCCCCCTCGACGGATGCGCGCCCCCCAGCCGCAGCTTCCACCCGGGCGGCCTTGGGGGACCAAGAAAAGCCCCGCGCCCGCGCTCGTCTGGGTCAGCGGGCAGCTCCCTCCCGCCCTCTAGTCTGTCGGTGTCCGGGCTGCCCGGCCGACAAAACACTCCCTTTTCACAGGCCAATGGAATCTTCTCACTAGCCAAGGGAGGCAGGAATCGCTGTGATTTCCCTAAATGACAACGAAGAACCTGGAGGCTCAGAGGGATGCAGGGAATGTCCCAAGGTCACACAGCTGGATTGGACCCTACCCTGCACCCCTGACTCGCAACCCCCTTGAACGCCCAGGAATGGCCCATTTGGTGGGGGTTGGGGGGGAATAAGTGATACATATAAATAAATGCAATAAAGAGAATCCTAATTAAAAAAACGTAAATATATCTAATATTCCAAGCTTCTCTTTGTGCCTTGCCTGCACCACCATCTCCTACCACCAGAACATAAGCTCCGGGAGAGCAAGAATTTACATCTGTTTGTTCTCGGTCTAAAATAGTACCTGGCCATAGGAGATGCCAATAAACAGGGGAAGCAACGCAATTTTTAAGTGAGATACTACTCCAGGCACTGTGATGACGGGAAAGATGAACCAGTCTGTCTCCAAAAGCTATCAGGAGAGTTCACAGGGGAAAGAGGAGCAGAGGGTAGACTGTTCCACATGCACTGAGCATAGCACGGGGCCTGGCACTGGCTAAACCCTCAAATGGTGGCTCTTTATTATGATTACCACCAGGCCCAGTAGTGTAAGATATTTGGGGGAGAGGAGGCGCAGCTGAGATCAGCTGAAACTTGGACAGTTCTGAAGCCAGGCAGGCGCAGGGTCCTCTCTCCCTCATGCACCAAGTAGCCACACTGGGCTGTGGCTCTGTGGTCACTTCCTGGTTTTCATTTCTAGATGACAAGTCACCACCTGCCAAGTGAGACAGTAATACGAGTTGGCCCTGCAGAGATGGGATGGTGGTGGACATAGTAGCTAACATGCATTGAGTGCTGACTGTGTCCCAGGCCCTGTGCTAAATGCTTTACTCACAACGGTCCTGGATAGGTGGTACTTCAGTGATCCTCATTTCATAGATGAGGAAGCTGAGGTCTAAAAAGTGCCCAAGCTAGTGCATGACATTGGCCAACACCTGTGCTCTTCACCACTCTGTCATGCTACGTGTCTGTAACAAGATTAGACCCATTCCCCCACCCTCGAGAGCAAAATCACACTGGAGTTATGGAGAACTCAGGCATGAAGGGGTTAATACCCGCACAGGCAGTAAGGGCTCCAAAGGGAGCTCAAGCCTGGAGTTAGGAGCCTGGATTCTCGTCCAGTTCTGGCCCACACTGGGCAGATCCTGTCCTTACCTGACTTTTTATTTCATCATCTATAAAATGGATGTGATGATCTTGCCGTGAGTGCGTGACTGAGTCTCAGTGAGGTCACATGCATGCAGCAGTGCTGCATGTCCCTCGTAAAGTGCGGTACAGATGTGAGGGGTCAGGGCTGGGGTTAATGCACACAGTCTTCAAAACAAAGAAAATTCAGCATGGCCTAGAGAAGGCGGGAGAAGCTTCAAGAGAGTAGTAAAGTTAACCCAGACTGGGGGTCTGCGGGTGCAAGCAGGAGGGAGCAGTAAAACAGCCAAGGGAGCTCTAGAGCTAGGATGGCCCCCCGTGAAACTAATACACCAGATCCAGTGCATCCTAACAACACGGTCAGGCTTCTTTCTTACTCTCTTCATATACTCTGTGAATATGAATTCTTTCCCACTTGCAGTCACGATGTGCTGGACATATCATTTTATTATGATTTACTAACCATAAGGAATTTGCCTTCTTGGTTCTATATGTTTTATTGTTTTATAAAGTACCATATTGACTGGGAATGTAATTGACTTTCTTAGAACTATAATTCTATATTGCTTTGAAAGAGCCACATCAACTATGATTATATAATAGTTCTATTGTTCTGTTTAACACTTAAAACTGAAGGCTGTGAACTGGTGGCTCAGTTTAGCCCATAGATAAGTATTGTTCAGGTGCTTGGTGTCAATCTCCAAATTAAATTAGTTAGCAATACATTTGATAATTAGTTGGTTTATGTTAAAATCCAGATTTCTGGCTTCTTTTTAAATTTTTGGAAAACCTGGTAACATAGGACTTGTGTTCCTTGTGCCAGTGATTGATTTGCATTGAAAGGGGCTGCTACCTTCAGTCAAGGCCAGTTTCTCCAGTTTGCCATGGTCCCCACCATCCCTGGCTTCCCTGATGGCTCAGTTGGCAAAGAATCCACCCGTAATGGAGGAGACCCCAGTTTGATTCCTGAGTCGTGAAGATCTGCTGGAGAAGGGATAGACTACCCACTCCAGTATTCTTGGGCTTCCCTTGTGGCTCAGCTGGTAAAGAATCCACCTTCTATGCGGGAGACCTGCCTTCGATCCCTGGGTTGGGAAGATCCCCTGGAGAAAGGAAATGCTACCCACTTCAGTATTCTGGCCTGGAGAATTCCATGGACTGTATAGTTCATGGGGTTGCAAAGAGTCAGACCTAACTGAGTAACTTTCAGTTTCACTACCATCCCTATTGTTCCCCAACACCAAAGCTAAGAATTATTTGCCATTTATCATCACATATGCACTCTGCCTTTTATAAAAAAGAGAAAAGTGGAATAGATTGAGTGCTCGTGTCTCTGTTAAAAACAGGGGGGAAAGATATGCAGATAGAGAAGTGGGGCATGTTTCAAGAAAGATGTGGAAAAACATATTTCTTCATGTTTAATACACAAATTAAGTATATCTACATTGAAAGAATGAAAACTAAAATGCCATGATGAAACAAACGTGGTCCCCCTCAGTTATGCATGTTACCTGATGCGTGAAAGAACAGGTGCATTTTGATTGGTGGGTTTGATTGTGGTCCAATTTATCAGTCCAAGATACATACGCAGAAGGCAGCAGTTTCCTTTACTACTCTGGCAGGGAAGTCCTGTGTACACATTTTATATTTTGTTGGTTCTGTGTAAATATCTGATAATATCCAGTTCACTAGAATCTAAACATCCCAAGAGCACATTTCTTTCCTATAAAAGATGAGATAGATGCATGTTAATATTTCTAATTTTGTACTTATTTCACCTGGGAAGTCAGACCATGCTCATCAGCAATCAGGGCTCTCATTTTCAAGCTGGGCCTGGAGGTGGGAACCATGAACTGACTGATGATGTAGGACAGAGAGGGTGTCCGGCCTGGGAGTTGAAGGGGACCAAATGGTCCCAGCTGCTGGTGTGGGAGGGATGAGGGCAAGATGCCAAGCAAGGCATTTTGCCTCCTGCCAGACTGTGTTTTGAGGGTTTAAGCGATTTCCTTCTATTCAATATGAAGTTGTAGAAATAGCCAAGAGGAAGCTTTGTGTCATACTGGAACTGGTCTAAATTGTTTACCATGGCTTCAGTACAATCTACAAGATCGAGACGTGTGGAGATGGTGGATCTATGTCCCAGCTCTTCCAGGACTCAATTAAATTAATGAGCTGTTGTATTTTCCTATATACCACTCAAGTGTCCCAGTAAACTCGGTCTCCAAAAGCAGCCTCCAGACTGTTTCAAGCAGTTAGAAGGAACACAAAAATCAGAAGGATTCTGGGTTATGGTTTGGGACAAAGTGGGGCTTCCCAGGTGGCTCAATGGTAAAGAATCCACCTGCCAGTGCTGAAAGGCGCACGAGACACGGGTTCGATCCCTGGGTCAGGAAGGTCCCGTGGAGGAGGAAATGACAACCCACTCAAGTATGCTTCCCTTGGAAATCCCATGGACAGAGGAGCCTGGCAGGCTACAGTCCATGGGGTCACCAAGAGTCGGACATGACTTAGCGACTGCGCACATACACATATAAGCACATAGCACATCTCTTTCTGAACCTGTTTCCTCAGAACATGGGGATAACACCTCTCTTGTGGAGTTGTGGTGAGGAAGTTCACAAGAGACACTCAAAGCTTGCACCCTCATCTGGTTTGAAGAGCAGAAAAAGAAGAGACCTAGCTAGTGGACCAGAGAAGAATTAACTATTAAGAGAAAAGCACTGCCTTTTGGGTAATCAAGAGAAAACAATGACAGTGCAATCCCAAAAGTGCCTTCCACAGAGGATGCTTTAGTTCTGAGAAGCACCCTGATGTGTTTGGATATGCCAAAGGGGCCCATGGGCTGAGAAGAGTTGATTTGTTCTTCATAAGTAAGTGAAGTTGCTCAGTTGTGTCTGACTCTTTGCTACCCCATGGACTGTAGCCCACCAGGCTCCTCTGTCCATGGGATTTTCCAGGCAAGAATACTGGATTGCGTTGCCATTTCCTTCTCCAAGGGATCTTCCCAACCCAGGGATCGAACCCAGGTCTTCCGCATTGCAGGCAGATGCTCTAAGCTCTGAGCCACCAGGGAAGCCCTCTTCATAAGTGAGATGAATTTGAAAATCTGACAATCTTAGTGGGAAGAGGACAAAAGCAAAAGAAGGGAAGAGTGTGTAAAACACCTCTTAGGTGCCACTGCCAGTGGCTACTCTCTGCCTCCATCAATCATGTGCAATATAGACAAGGCCATCCAGCGGTCAGTGACTGCTGCCCTTCACCTGAGTGTTTTCTCTGGCTGCTGAAGCAGGCTGGAAGTGCTGGGGAATTAACGCTGCCCTCCCAGCTGCTTTCAACCAGTGGCCTGCAGAAGCTCATGGATAAAAACCTCGGCTCCCTTTCCCAGTTGGTGGGAATTTCTAGACACCCAGAGTCCCTGTCCGTGTCATAGCCCCTTGCCCTTCCTCCACACTGAGCACTTCTCCCTTCCTACTCAGGGCCATCCTGTGGATGCTGACCTGTGACACACTGTATAATCCACTCTGAGCAACCTGGAAGTAAAGTAGAAATAACCCCCCAGGAAGCAAATATTCAGCCAATAGAAGCCAGAAAATATATTTCTCTCCCTATTTCTCCCAGATGCACTGTCCTGAGACAGTCATTTATAGGGCATCTGAGAGACAGTCTCACAAGACTAAGGGATCAATCATATAATCTCTCTCATCAGCAGTTTCTTCTTCCCTGCCTCATTTCCCATTTCGTTACTTCTCCTCCCTTGGATTTTATTCCCTAATACCAAAGAGGCACCTAAGACTGAGTAACACCTCAGTGTGTGAGCCAGGATAAGCTCGATGGTGGAATTTATCTTTCACATTCATGATAATGGGATTTCTAAGCTGGTTGTCACTTCCATCTTACCAGGTCCAATTAGCATGGTGTTACCAAATAGGCGGTGAGCATTAGGATGACAAGGTCCCTATGGACTATATTATAACAGAGAGCAGGAGACGTAACATATTTCTGGGAATAAAAAGTGAATATGGACTACTCTCCTTACCATATGAAAGCAAATTGCTTTTGATTTCCCCCTCCATTGGAGACTGTGACTGCATTTGCCAAATCATAGTGCATCCATATGTCAAATGTTGTTGATATATTCCAGTAGCTACCACATCTGGCACAGCAGCTGCAACTGAGGCTACCATCTGGCCAAGTTTATAGCAATCCACTATTATCCACTGTAATCCATTTGGCTTTTGCAAGGACCACACTAGTGAATTAGTGGAAATATAATGGGACCTATTGCCCCTGTACCATTTAAGTGTTAATAGTAGCTCTAAGGGCTTCCCAAGTGGCACTAGTGGTAAAGAACCTGCCAGTCAATGCAGGAGAAATAAGAGATGTGGGTTCGATCCCTGGGTCAGGAAGAGCCCCTGGAGAAGGAAATGGCAACTCACTCCAGTATTCTTGCCTGGGAAATTCCATGGACAGAGAAGCCTAGTGGGCTACAGTCCATAGGGTAGCAAAGAGTTGGACATGACTGAAGTGATTTAGTGTTTATTCAGTAGCTCTAAATTCTGCAGTACTTCCTGGGATGTGGTAGTGTTTCTGATTTACTCTTGGAAGTGGAAAAAGGCAGATAGTTTCAAGGACTTCCACTTAACCTTTTTGTAAGTCAGGTAGTTAATATAAGGGTTCTGCTGGAAGCTAAGTATTACGTGATTATGTATAGGAATGGGCAAAAAATGTGTTGGTCTTTGAATCTCATAGTGCTCACCAGAGAGCATCCAACACAAAGGAGACATGCAACACCCAGGTGGACAGAGTGACTCATCCTGTGGATGTTAGCTAGCCTCTCACCTTGGCTATCCCAGGGCTGACATGGTGGAGCCTTAAGAAGAGTGACAGTGATGGCAGGGGCAAATGGTAGGTAAAGACCCAGCAACATGGGCCCCATCCTTCTGAAGCTGGTCTACCTCCCAACTTTGTGGAATGACCAACCTGCTAGCTACAGAGCCTGACACTGAATCCTCAATATGGTACCATTCCTCAAAGAGACCACCTGACCACTTGATGACCAATTGATTTCTTCAGACCCCTTCTGAGCAATTTTTCCTCACCAGAATCAATACATTTCTGCTAAGTAGAGTATTCTTGGTTGAAGTTTCTTCCCTTTTATCACTTTAAATATATCATGCCATTCCCTTCAGGTTTGTAGAGTTTCTGTTGAGCAATCAGCTGATAACCTTATGGGACCCCTTGTATGTTATTTGTCATTTTCCCTTGCTGCTTTTAATATTTTATTTTTGTCTTTAATTTTTGTCAGTTTGATGACTATGTGTCTCCATGTTTCCTTCCTTGGGTTTATCCTGCCTGGGACTCTCTGTGGTTCTTGGAGTTGGTTGACTATTTCCTTTCCATGCTAGGGAAGTTTTCAGCTATTCTCTCTTCTAATATTCTCTCAGTCCTTTCTCTCTCTCTCTTCTCTTGCTGGGACCCCTAGAATGCAAATGTTGGTGTGCTTAATGGTTGTCTCAGATGTCTCTTAGGCAGTCTTCATTTCTTTTCATTCTTTTTTCTATATTCTGTTTTCCAGCAGAGATTTCCACAATTTTGTCACATATCCATTCCTCTGCCTCAGTTATTCTGCCATTGATTCCTTCTAGTGTATTGTTAATCCTTCTCTGTTTGTTCTTTAGTTCTTCTAAGTCCTCAGTAAACATTTCTTGCATCTTCTCCATTCTTTTTCCAAGATCCTGGTCATCTTCACTATCATTTTCTGAATTCTTTTTCTGGAAGGTTGCCTGTCTCCACTTCATTTATTTGTTTTTCTGGGAGTTTTATCTTGTTCCTTCATCTGGGATATAATCCTCTGCCTTTTCACTTTGATTAACTTTTACGATTGTGGTTTTCATTCTGCGGTCTACAGGATTGTAATTCTTCTTCCTTCTTCTTTCTGTCCTCTGGTCAGTCAGTCAGTCAGTTCAGTCGCTCAGTCGTGTCCAACTCTTTGCAACCCCATGAATCGCAGCACGCCAGGCCTCCCTGTCCATCACCAACTCCCAGAGTTCACCCAAACTCATGTGCATCAAGTCAGTGATGCCATCCAGCCATCTCATCCTCTGTTGTCCCCTTTTCCTCCTGCCCACAATCCCTCCCAGAATCAGAGTCTTTTCCAGTGAGTCATCTCTTCGCATGAGGTGGCCAAAGTATTGGAGTTTCAGCCTCAGCATCAGTCCTTCCAATGAACACCCAGGACTGGTCTCCTTTAGGATGGACTGGTTGGATCTCCTTGCAGTCCAAGGGACTCTCAAGAGTCTTCTCCAACACCACAGTTCAAAAGCATCAATTCTTCGGCGCTCAGCTTTCTTCACAGTCCAACTTTCACATCCATATATGACCACTGGTAAAACCATAACCTTGACTAGATGGACCTTTGTTGTCAAAGTAATGTCTCTGCTTTTTAATATGCTATCTAGCTTGGTCATTACTCCTTCTAAGGAGTAAACATCTTTGAATTTCATGGCTGCAATCACCATCTGCAGTGATTTTGGTAGATGAGGCTAAAAGGCTTGTGCAAGCTTCTTGATACCTTTCTGGGTATGGGTTTGCTTCCCTGACCAGGCACTTTTGCCAGCACCATCATTCAAAGAGTAGCAGAATGCTTGATATATCAATGTGGTGTCTCATATAACACAGTCTCAAATGAAGGGACCCATTTTATGGCAAGAGAGGTGTAAAAATGGATGAATGACCAAGGGATCCATTGGTTTTAGCTTTACCACATCACAAGAAGCAGCTAACCTAACACAGTGGTGGACGGGCCTATTAAAGGCTCAGCTAAGGCATCAGCTTAGGCGTGATACAGTGCAGTGTTATGGCACTCTGCTCTAGAACATAGAACTCATGATCACTGTATGGGCCTATGTCCCAGGAGCTAGAATACTTGGGTCTGGGAATCAAGGGATAGTACTAGGATCGAGCCTTTTACCTCTTCCAGTGATCCACTGAAACCCTAGACTCTTTTGAGGTAAAGGTGCTGATTTTCAGGGGAAGAATTCTTCCAAGAAATATAGTAAGGCCACTCAAAGCTGAGAGTACCACCTGGCCATTTTAAGTTTTTCTTGCCAGAGAGCCAGCAGACAAAGAAAAGTGTGGCTGTATTTGTGGGGATAAGAACCCTGATTACCCTGAGAAGTATTACCAGTGACTACCTTATTGGGGACAGAGAGGAACTCAGGTAATTTTGGGGGGATTTCTTGGTGGTTCCATATTGCGTAATGACGGTAAGTGAGCAAATGAAATAAACGAGGTAGCTAAGAGAGCAGACCCCCAAAGCATAAAAGTCAGTCATTCTGCCAATCAGCACCAGTCAGCCTCAGTCCAGACCAGTGTTTCCCAACCTGTGGCCCACGTGCATCAGAATCATTTCATGGAGAAAATATTAAAAGTATAGCTTCGGAGTCTCTACTCAGCATCTACCAAATCGAAATGTCTGTAGGTAGAACCAGGGATTTGAATTTTCAGAAGCTCCTCTGGTCCATCTTATGCACACTGAAGTTTCATTTCCATTGGCCTAAAATTCACGTCTATATTTCTTACAGCACCTGGTTTCTGACATCTATCTTGACATTTCTTGCCTTAAGACAGTTCGCTGTTCACATATAAGCCCCTACAATGATGCATTTGCAGTTTCTAGCTCAGACAGGGCTGCCACAACCTCTCTTGGATGAATTTTCCCATTTGCCACACCTTTGATAGAGCAAGAGATCCTGCATTGTTAAGGCCAAGGTTTTGGAAACAAAGCAGCCCAAAATGGAAGGGACCTTGCACCCGACCCCAAGTCCTATCAAATCCATCTCTGCTGTGCAGATTGAAAGAAATAAGGGAACCAGGGGATTTCCCTGCCTGCCATTTGGCTGGAGAAGGAAACCTGTTGAAGAGGATGTGTGGGCAAATCTCTCCCCTGAGGGCTACCTATTTTCCATCCAACCCCAAACACCAGATAATAACTGTCCTTTCCCCAATATCTGTAAAGAAGGGTGTCGTGAATATGGAATCAAGTTACCTGCTATTTTTATCTGAAGGAGGATGAGAGTTGATAAATATGTCTTTGTGATAAGTCAGAGAGGGCAGGACTTGAAATCTGTTCAAAGTAACAGTGCTTTATCGCTGACTAAAGGTTGATGAACCCAGATGGCAAGGCCACACTTTCCTTTCGAGAGCAGCCAGTAAGTAGTACAGCTTCTGAAATCTATAGCTTCTCTCTCTCCTCCTTTATGTGCCTCCCGCCCTGGCTCTGCTGGCCTTGACTGCAAATCTGCAGAAGAGACCTTAAATCAGCAATAGATTGTGCCTTCCTCTTTCCTCAACCCTACAGGTTCAAGTATTTGGTCAGTTGCACCTGGTGTTTGGAAACATCCAAATAGGGAAGTTTCTTTTGTCATTGAATGAGGGTGCCACTGGCATTTGGCAGGCAGGGGCCAGGGATGCTGAGTTCTACAATGCAAGAAGCAATCTATACAACAGCAACAAAAAATAGCCCTGCAAAATTACCAAATGTGAAATGCTAGCCGATTGTGACTTCCAAATTTTTTTGATCAAGACATTTGGTCTCACAGTCCCATAAGCACACCCTTCTGAAACAAAAGTTTCATGGAGCAGTATTTGCCCTTATTACATGTATGAGCTTGGGTATTTTCTACTCTATTCTATACTATTCCATTGAATTAAACAGACAGAGAGAGACTGGTCAAAAACCTACAAAAAACCCCACAAAACCTTACCACATAGATTTCATGACCTCCAAATGGGCCAAAACTCATTTTAGGATGTGCTCATGTCAAAACTGTGATCATCAGCAGCAGTAGAATATGGAATGACTCTCACTGTAAGAATCATTTGCTTGCTCTCACCCACACTACTTGACATGGGAAATTTCAGATCTAAAGTGAAATCCCCAGTGACTTGTGATGGCCTCAACTTGTTGTGCTCTGTCTCCCGAAGAGATGCCTAAAGAGAGACAAACAATTGTCTGTCGTTGAGGCCTGTGGTTTTCACAGGACCCTGCTTTGAGCTAAGTGGCCCATATGTTTTGCATTTCCCCACAGTGGTAACAAATTGGTCCAACAGTGAAAAGGCTCTTACATTACAGTGGGCAGTGGAACTAGCCACAGTGGGAGGTGTTGGCTGTAGGGCTGAGGACTCTGAATTCAGGTGAAAGGCTTTAAGACAGTTCTTCTCACCTTCTCTGAACTACACCCTGGCACCTATGGCAGAGGTCAACCTGGTTCTCCAGCTCGACCCCAACCTGCCCTGCCACTGTGTGCAAGAAGGCTAGGCTCTAAAATAGAGGGAAAAGTGCAAGAGTAGATGCCACCTGGGAAGCCCAGGGCAAGGTTAGACTCAAGGGGTGGGGTTGTGACACTGACTAGTGGGACACTCAGCTACCCTTTGACATCTCCTAACCACTAAAGTCAATCATAGACTGATCCCTTCTTCCAACTGCTTCCTCTAATATTTTATTGCACTCGTAACAACCATCATATTAACATATTACTTTAAATGGTTGAAATGATACCACTTTCAGAAAATGTGGCCCTCCCCTTTCTTCTCCGCGGACAATCCCTCCCTATATTGGTTTATGCTTTTCCAGCTTCCTGGGTTTTGTGACTTGGTGTTCTCACATGCAGAACCTTGAGAAGAGTATCACCCTCTCTCTGTGGCACCCCAGTGCCACCAAGGATTCAGACAACTCCTCAAATCCTCCCCTCACCCACTCCATGCTCTGGAGATCCCAGCCTGCCAGGGATCACATTCTTAATAATGCATGAAATGTCATACGTTTTCCCACCAGAAAGCTGACAAAATAAAATGTTAGCTTGCACTGACCTGAGCAGTCTGTATTCTTACAATCTGAACAAGGTTATGATGACCCACATAGGTAAGGGCCTTCATAGCTTCCTTACCACTTATCTCATGTTATCATCACAATAACCCTGGAGGTGACAGGGCACATCTAATTATCCCTTTCAGAGATGAGAAAACTGAAACTCAGAAGGGTTAAGTAACTGACTCTCTCAAGGCCAGTAGGCTAGTGACCGGCAGAGCTGGAACTTGAACTTGAGTCTTCTGGCCTCCCATGAATATTCCATTCACATTTCACTGTCTCTACCACCTCAGTAAAGCACCCGGCTTTATTCAGAACTCCATTCACCTACCTCGTTATCCAGAAGAGACACAAAAAGACAACTGGCAGTTTTTTACCTTCACATGGGAGGTTGCAGGAGTCTCACAGGACTTCAGTGGGAGATGGAAGTTTCTAACAGTGAGTCCAGGGAAATCCTAACATGCAGTTTTCACCACTTCAGTATTTTTGCTTCATAAATACTATTTGCCAAGAGGGGCAATTGCTGATGTGGGTAGCTTACTGTCTGATGGGAACAGATCGTTCAGACCAATTCCAATAACTGCCTGTGGCCTGTGAGTGAAAAGGAGAGATCAGATCAGCCACTGGCATCTTTGGCCAGACAAGTCTGTGTTTGAGAAGGCAGCTCACTGCAAGTAGCCAGCAACTCAGATGCAGAGCTGTGAAACTAGAGATTGGGGTAGATTTCCAGAAGCTCTCCTGGTCTGTGGCTGTTTTGTGAAGGAGAGCAGTAGCCTCTCCACCTGAAAAATTCCTGAAAGTCCTCGGTGTTCAAGCTGATGGTGATACTGACCACGTGAGTCATCAAGAAAAGGTTCAGTTGTGCTCTGTAGGTTCTTTTCAGAAAAGCTCAGAAGTATAAAACATCTTAGCAAAGACTGTCATCACAAACAAATAGAATCAAAAGTAACTTTTTAAAATTTAAAATGGCAAGCTTTAATAACTTAAAAAACTATTAAAACAGCTCTTTGCCCAAATTTTTACATACATGTGTTACAAGGGATTTTTTTGAAGCCAAGTTTCCTCTATTATGTTTGTGAACCTCATGAAATGGAACACCTACCTTCTTCAAAAGATGCTTTGAAGCCATAAAAAATGTTCATACACTCTGACTCCATAATCCCCTTCTGGGAAGCTAGCCTAAGAAAATACCCTGAAATATGGAAAAAGCCATATACAGAAAAATACTCATCAAAGAGTTGCTTAGTGAAAAACTGGAAGTAGCCCAAATATTCAAAAAGGGGAGAGAGAATGGTAAAATAAATTAGGGTATAAGCCTTGAAGAAATATTCTATAACCATTAAATATGATGGTATAAAGTTTATGAAGGATCAAAGAACATACTTATGATAAAGTATTAAGTTAAAAAATGGTCTGGAAAATACTTGCACACACGATTTATAAAAACAAGCAGGGAACATAAAAATATACTTGTCACTTTGTCAATATGGTAGCCTTATGGATTTTTTTACCTTGTTTTCAAATTTCTCTGTTAGTATTATATCTCTTCTTTAAAAAAAAAAAAAGTTCAATTCCCTAAGAAACAAGAAGGCAATCAATGCTATTATTAATGCTTTAAGTAGGAAGAAATATCACTAGCAGAGGCTGGGGGGTAATTTGAGAAACTGCCCATCTTATTGCCTAAATACTGTGTTATAATAGTTTCACGTTTTATGAAATAAATATAAAATATATGCAAAAAGCATATATAAAAATATAGTCTTGTTTAAGACACAAAAGAGTCCAAATTATATTACTGCAGAAACCATTCAGGGTTTAAAGTTTCTCTTATTTCTGTGTTTTCAGGTTGTTAAGGATCCACTTACAAGGGGCTTCTTGTAAAGGAACATTGAAATGATGCTTAGTGTCTAACTACAGTTTTTATGTCATCTGCAGCATTTGATATGCCATGATCCAGTGGACACGGGTGTTGAGTTTAGAAAACATTTTCTCCCTCCACCATCCAGGACACTTAGAATCATGGAAGAACTGGAAGGAAACTCCGGGTCATCCAGGTCATCCAGGTAGAAATCTCCTTGGCAGGAGCATATGTCCCAGTGAGTTGGGGGGCAGGGGGCTGGGACATGCAGGGTCCCAGACACAATATATAAATGTGAATCCAGAGTCAAAGTTCTACTCAGGGGCAAACAAGGTTAATTTACAAAAGTGAATGTGTGTGTTGCTTCAGTTGTGTCTGACTGTGCGACACTATGGGCTTTAACCTGCCAGGCTCTTCTGTCCATGGGATTCTCTGGGCAAGCATACTGGAGTGGGTTGCCATTCCCTCCTCCAGGGGATCTTCCCAACCCAGGGGTCAAACTCGAGTCTCCTGCATTGCAGGTGGATTCTTTACCCACTGAGCCACCTGGGAAGCCCACAAAGGTGAATAAAACCCCACAAATCCAAATCGCTGGGAAAATGCAAACTGGAAATTTAAACCAAAGGAACATAGTTCTTAACACATGAAAAATACAGGGGAGGGCAAAAAGGCACCTGTTCCAGTCTCTATGGTTGCATAACAAACTACCCTAACATTTAGCAGCTTAAAATAAGAACTGCTTTATTGTATTTCATGATTTTGAGTCAGGAATTCAGGCCAGGCTCTTCATGGCATCTGAGGGCACTCAGTGGTACACAGCTGGCAAATTAGTCTAGAGGATTCAAAAGTTCCCTCACGCGCCTGATGCCTGGGGAGGCTGGCAGGCTGGACTGGGCTGGGTCTGTTGACCACAGCTGCTGCACCAAGCCTCTCTAGCCCAGCAGTGCCCTCAGCAAGTTGGAGTTCTAACATGGTAGCTGGCATTGCCCAGAGCAAGCATTCAGAGACCTAGACTTCTTGCAAACTAGCTGGAAATTCTAGAACATCACTTCAGTCACATACTATGGGTCAGATAATCAGTAAGTCTAGCCCAGGTTCAAGGTGGGGTGGAATAAGATTCCACCTCAAAATGGGAGAAATAGCAAAAAGTTGTGGTCAAATCTAATGTATAACAGCTTCATTTTACATACATGGAACTGGGGGGAAATCACAGGGAGGAAGTAGTGTAAAGACCTGGAGGCAGAGTTCGTGTGTACATTGCTGGTGATGATGTGAATGGGGACAACATTTTGAGGAGGCACCTTGTTGTAGGTACAGAATACATGAAGCTATTCATCCATTTTGAGCCCTTGTCTCACTCCTGGGCATCTATCTACGCTAAAGGAATTATACCAGAGACAGAAAAGATTTACTATTATCAATCAGACGTACAGAAGTACACAAAACCTAAAAGTTCAACAGTAAGAAAATGATTAAGGCTTGACACCACTCTGGAATAGTAAGTAGCTAGTAAGAATGTTAATTATGAAAATTTTACATAGACACACGGAAAATATTTACAGTGTGATGTTACACAGAAAAAAAAAATCCACCAAAGGTTATACACATATAAACAGGGATCAAAGGAGAACAGACAGGAATAAAAATAGTTTTATTAGGGCAATGGCATTAGATCATTACTTTTCTTATTAGTCTTTTTTTTCTTTAAAATACAAAGAACATAGAATCACATTAAACAACACTGTAGGGGATACAAACAGCAAAAATTCAGTTAGTGCGTGACACTAACTCTACAGGACATGATGATCAGTTTTCTTTAAACACAATTATGAGGAAAAGAAAAAACAAGCAGAAGAGGAATCTAGAGGTTTAAAGAAACTTAAGAGATTGGTCAACCCATTGCAATAATTGGGCATTATTTTGATCCTGATCCAAGCAAATGAATTATTTTGTTTTTGTTGTTCAGTTGCTTTTGTGTCCAATTCTTTGCGAACTCATGAACTACAGCACTGTCCTTCACTAGCTCTTGGTGTTTGCTCAAATTTATGTCCATTGAGCCAATGATGCTTCCTAACTATCTCATCTTATGCTGCCTCTTTCTCCTCCTGCCTTCAATCTTTCCCAACATCAGGGTCTTTTCAAGTGAGTTGTCTCTTTACATCAGGTGGCCGAAGTACTGGAGCTTCGGCTTCAACATCAGTCCTTCCAATAAGTATTTAGGGTTGATTTTCTTTGTGATTGAGAGGTTTGATTTCCTTACAGACCAAGGGACTCTTAAGAGTCTTCTCCAATACCACAATTAGAAAGCATCACTTCTTCAGCGCTCAGCCTTCTTTATGGTCCAACTCTCACATACATAAATACTGGAAAAATCATAGCTTTGACAGACCTTTGTCAGCAAAGTGATGTCTTTGCCTTTTAATACATTGTCTAGGTTTGTCATAGCTTTTCTTCCAAGGAGCAAGCATCTTTTGATTTCATGGCTACAGTTACTATCTACAGTGATTTTGAAACCCAAGAAAATAAAATCTGTCACTGCTTCCACTTTTCCCCCTTCTACTTGCTATGAAATGATGGGACTGGATGCCATGATCTTAGTTTTTTGAATGTTGAGTTTTAACCCAGCTTTTTCACTCTCCTCTTTCACCTTCATCAAGAGGTTCTTTAGTTCCTCTTCACTTTCTGCTATTAAATGGTATAATCTGCATATCTGAGGTTGTTGTTATTTCTCCCAGAAATCTTGATTCCAGCCTGTGATTCATCCAGCCCAGCATTTTACATGATGTACTCTGCATATAAGTTAAATAAGCAGAGTGGCAATATACAGACTTGTCATACTCCTTTCTCAATTTGGAACCAGTCATTTGTTCCATGAACATTTAAGAGACTTTGGGGGAAATTTGAACTCTAGGCTTTTGTTCATCTTGAGGAATTATTGTTTTATCTTGTTAAAGATGATAATGTTTATTGTGGATACATTTTAAAAGTCCTTATCTTTTAAAGACAAATACAGAAATGTTTACAGATTAAATAATATGAAATCTGAGGTTTGCTCTCCAAAATACGGAGGGGTGGGAACAGTGGTTGGGGTGAAGATGAAAGGATGTGAGGAGTCGGTAGTTGGGGGAAGGATGTTCTATATATCTTTGAAAGTTTCTGTAATAAAAAAAAAACTGTTTTCAATGTCATTTAAGTTCACTGAATGAAGGAATAAGCCAGGCAGTGCCTCGGAGGGATGAATCAGACATGATGTGGAAAGGATGTCATGAGGAACTTGCTGGTAAAGAAGGCCTGAAACTGAGCAGTGGAGATCTTAGAATTCTAGAGAGGTTCTTACAGACAGGGGACCTGGCCCTGGTCCCAGGGGAGCTGCTTCAAGTCCTATGCCCTCAAAGTCTCAGTTTCCCCAGCCATTAACCAAGGATAAAGATCTTACCTTGCGATGCACCAGTGAAGCTGTTCGACGCCTTAAAGATTCTTTTTTTTTTTTTTCACATTTTTCAAAAGAATTTATTAAGAAACAGGAAAAAAAAGATATAAAGTATACAATCAAAGGAATGAAAGAGTTTACAACATAGCTTCTTCAGGCCGGCGGCAACCAAGAAATATTTGCTGAGCCGACACCAAGCGTACAGAGGCCCCAATTTCATTTTCAATCCCATTTCTCTTGGCTGCTAACTCAACCAGCTTGAAACTGCCTCTGAAGAGAAGTCAGATTGTCTTCCAAAACCTCCCCAAACTACTTCCCAACTGCCTTTACGGCCCTTCTCTGCCTGGTCCCAGATTCCTCACCTAGGCTTTGGGCGAGGTCAGCCAGACCGTGCTGAGCCTTCTCCACTCTTTCGTTCCGTTCCGTCACTCAGTCGTGTCCGACTCTTTGCGACCCCGTGGACTGTAGCCTACCAGGCTTCTCCGTCCATGGGATTCTCCAGGCAAGAATACTGGAGTGGGTTACCGTTTCCTTCTCCAGGGGATCTTCCCGACCCAGGGATCGAACCCGGGTCTCCCTCATTGGAGGCAGACGCTTTAACCTCTGAGCCACCAGGGAAGCAAGTAACTCTAAATCTATTTCTGTTCCCATCCAGATTCATTTAATTAAACTACATTCATGAACCAGTTGGGCTGGCTTGATCTGCTGCCTTTTGTCAAAGCCTATTTTTCTAAGCCTACATCTGAACTTAATCCTCCTGTGGGGAACAACTTCTTGAGCAGTGTCTCTGGAAGCTCCCTGCCCCAGTTAGTCCAAGGCTACTTTCTCCCCCAGACAGAACTCTGCACCCTGTCCAACCTCCCACTTAACTTCCAGGTGGCTCTCGTTCTTAGCTAACCCATCTGGATGGTGGTGGTTTAGTTGTTAAGTTGTGTCTTGACTCTTGAGGCCTCATGGACTGTAGCCCACCAGGCTCCTCTGTCCATGGGATTCTCCGGGCAAGAATACTGGAGTGGGTTGTTGTTGCCTTCTCCATGACGCCTTAAAGATTCTTTAAAAGTACAAAAATGTTAGTCTCTCAGCTGTGTTCGACTCTTTGCAACCCCATGAACTGCAGCCTGCCAGGCTCCTCTGTCCATGGAATTCTCCAAGTGAGAATACTGGATCGGGTTGCTATTCTCTTCTCCAGGGAATCTTCCTGACCCAGGAATGAAACCCGGGTCTCCTGCATTGCAGGCAGATTCTTTGCTGTCTGGGCTACCTTTTCCAGTTTCCAAAGTGTGGATGTGTGTTGGGAGGGGTGGATTCCACCTCTCATACCACCAAACAATTCTCTGGTACCAGTTGGATGTCCTAAAATTCAACTCAAGGTAGCATCAGGTCACAGGTGAAAGGTTTAGTCTACAAGATTGCCCACTTTCCCCACCCCTTTCAGAGGCCTTTGCAAGTCCATGTTGTCACTTGTGCTTCTGACTGACTAGTTGTAAACTGAAGGTTTCAACTACTTTCTTCTTGGGTTCGAGTTTGCTAGAGCTGCTCACAGAACTCATGAAACATTTTACTCACTAGATCAGTGGTTTATTATCAAAGGACCTAACTCAGGAACAGCCAGATGGACAAGAGGCATAGTACAAAGTCAGGGAAAAGAATGTAGAGCTCAAAGCATACAAGCCCTCTGGGAGTGCTCCATTCTCCTCACAGTTCTACGTGTTCACCAACCCTGAAGCTCTCTGAATCCCATCCTTCTGTGTTTTTACGGAGGCTTCAATCATAGGCATGATTGATGAAATCATCGGACATTGGCAATTGATCTCAACCTCCAGCCCCTCTCCCCTTCTCAGGGGACTGGAGGTGATAATGAAAATTCCAACTGGCAAGGAGCCCCCATTCTTAGGTGCAGGTCTAAAAGTCACTTCATTAATGCAACAAAAGTCACCTTTATCCCTAACAGCACAGGGGTCCAAAGACTTGGGAAATTAAAGAAATTTAACCCCTTGGACATTAGGGTCAACTCTGAAATGGTGTTTAAAGCTTGAACATTTTGCCAAACCTGGTTTAAGTTTGCTTTTCTTAAATAATATGTTGAATAGTTCTGTGTTGGTTTTCCCCCCGCCCCTGTTATTTTGCAATGGCCCTTATTCAAATGCTTGCAAAATTTGATGAATGATGTCCCTCTGATACACATGTCCAAGAATAAATTATAAAATATTTGAAATTTATTGAAATCTATATGGGGCAAGTGTCATTTGGTTCTACAAGGATTGAGGGTCTATAGAAAGACGCCTTTCAGAATAAATGTCAAGCATTCTTTTCAGATGAATAAGTCCCTACAGAGGTCCATCATGACTGGTCAGTTAATCCCTCAGTTCAACTAATAACTGTTCACTGATTCTTTGAAAGGCGTTCTGGAATGGGGTTGGGGCTCTAACAGACGCAGGAATGACATAGAAACTCTTAGTCCAGTCCTGGGAAATTGATGCTTTCTTTCCTTTCATAAGCCAGAGGGATCTGGCAGTGTTTTCTCAGATTTCTCTCTTTAACTCTTGGAATCTTCATGCCCTCTGAGATTTAATGAGTAGTTTTCAAAGTGTGGTCCCTGGACCAGCTGCATTAGCATCATCTGGGCACTTGTTAGGAATGCAAATTGCCCTGCCCACACAGCATACTGACTGAATCAGAAATTCTGGGCTGGGGCCCAGCCATCAGTGTTTTCACCAACCTTCAGGAGATTCTGATCCACTAGGGTTAAGAACTATTGATTAAGAGCACAGACGGATCACGGACAGACTTCGCTTCAAAATCAGCTCTGCCATTTATCACTCAGGTAAGTCACTTCACCTCTGATTCTGTTTCCTCATCTGCAAAATAATAATGATAATAGCACCTACCACTGTAGGCTTGTTTGAGGGTTAAGGAAGAAATACAAGTAGAGTGTTTAGCACTGTTCTTTGTGAGGCTGGGATGACGGTGAGGCGAATAAGATGCCTGTGGTCCTGTGGGTACCTCCTTAAATTCTGCATGCAGAGATGGTTCACTCACCCCACCCTCGTCCCAGCCCTGATTCTTGATATTCTAAAAGTGCTCTGTAAATGGCTACTACTATTTTATATTCCTGAGGGATCATCCTTCTTTGGGGCCTCAACCATGTCATGTTCCAGAGTCAAAGACTTTAGACGTTTTAGTGTAGAGGCAAGAGCACTGGTTTTGGAGTTCGCTGGATAGGATCTGAACTCTAGGAACACCAGCCAAGGAGAGGGGTTCAGAGCAGAGGTAGACCAAGCCCAGCTCCCCAAAACAGGCTCCTTTCACTGGGCAGGGCTCTTTCTTCCCTGTTTTCTTCTTTCTGAGAGAAGCAGAGGCCACTCGAGTTTGGACTCTCTTCCATCTGTGATCATGGTATTTTCTGTGTCAGAAATCAATGAACCATTTGACAAAACCCAACCTCCATTCCTGATTTAAAGTTTCAGCAAATTGAGAATTGAAAGGGAATAAAAGGGTACTTTCTCTTTCTGTCTAAGGACACCCACAAACTTCACTGCTAATATCGTCCTGGAAGATGCTTCCCTACACCTTGGATCAGGAACAAGATAAGAATGTCACTCTCACTGTGACTCTATGCTGTACCAGAGGCTCTAGATTGTCCATTAAGTCAAGAAAAAAAAAAAAAAATGAAAGCTATCTACATTGGAGAAGTAAAATTGCCTTTATGCACAAATGATATGACTGTTTACGGGGAAAAGCTGATGGAATCTACAGTGAAGCTACTAAAACTAAGTGAGTTTAGTGAGGCTGCAGGGTACCAAATTAATGCACAAAGATCAACGTTATTTCTATACACTAATGGAAATAAAAATTAGAATTTAAAATGTAAAAATCGTTATTTATAATAGCATAAAATAGGTATAAATATGCAAAAGATGTGAAAGACCTGTGCTGAAAACTATAAAACATCGCTGAGTGAAACTAAATAAGATCTAAATAAATTGAGAGATAGCCCATTACCTAATCCAAGGGCCCAAAGATTGACCTCTATGTTTCTTCTCAGAGTCTTATAGTTTTGATTCATTTTGAATTCACTTTTGTATATCGTGTGAGTCAGGAGTCCAACTTTATTTTTTTTTTGCAACTTTATTCTTTTGTATGTGGATATCTGGTTATCCCAATGCCATTTGGCAAAGACCCTGTTTTTACCCCCACTAAACAGTCTTGGCACCATTGCAGAAAATCAATTAACCATATATGTGAGGGTTTCTTTCTAGATCCTCAAATTATTTTCCATTGTGTATATGTCTATCTTTATGTGAGTACCACACAGTCTTGATTGCTGTAGATTTGTAGTAAATTTTGAAATCATGAAGTTTGAGTCCAGCAACTTTATTCATCTTTTCCAAGATTGTTTTGGCTCTTCAATTTGGACAACTGATTTTTGACAAAGCTATGAAGGTTGCTTGGTGGAGAAAGCATAGTCCTTTCAACAAATAGAATTCTGGAACAACAGTATATCTATGTCTTGATTTTTTTAACTCTCTTCTGCCCATGACCTCTGCTTTTGGCTCAACCCCTATTACTCTTCTAGAGATCTTTTTCTTATTCCTTTTAAAAAACATAAATTTAATTAATTAAGTTTAAATCTTCTTGGCCTATGCTTTCCCTCCTTGCAAGCTATGCCTTATCTCTCCATCCGTAGATGATTTCTGAAACCCGAGAGTGTGACCAGCTAAAAGGGCAAAATTGAGGGAAACCAAGGAAGCAGGCTGTGAATCTGTTCTCTGTGTCTTCCTCAGACAATGGCCTCTCCCCACCCCGCACCCAACCCCCCCCACCGCCAGCTCTGGGGAAGGGTCTGAGTAGCCAGAGCTACAACGATTGGGTGCCAGCAGGGCCATCAAGCACTGAGCAACTTCTCTCACTTCGCTTCTGAAGAAGTCAGTCAGTCTCCTCAGCATCCTCATCGATTTTGCTCATTAGTGTAACATATGTCTTCATGACATAAATCAAATACCTTGTGCACACAAATGTCCAGCTCACCTGTGCAAACAGGCCTCAGAGGTCCCGATTTAGACACTGATGGGGCAGGAAGTACCAGGAGAGCTCTGTGTGACAGAATTCTCACCGTGTGGCCCCCAGTCCAGCAGCATCAGCATCACCTGGGAACGTGTTAGAAACCAAATTCTCAAAGCTACTGAATCAGAACCTTTGAGGTGGGACCCAGCAATTTCTGTTTTTTCCAGACCTTCAGATGGTGTTGAGGCATCTGATAGTTAAAACGCTCATTTGCTGGCACTAAATTACCAAGACTTAATATTCTGACCCTGCCATTTGCTGTCTGTTACTTAAAATCTCTGGGTGTCAGTCTCTTCATTTAAACTGGAGATGATAAAGGTACCAGCCTCCTAAAGGCTCTTGTTTAAATTAATGGAGTGATCCATGTAACTCTTGTTCAAATTAATGGAATGATTCATGTAAATTACTTAGGAAGCACTTCATAATCATTAGCTTATAAATGTGAATTTCCCTTGTCTTCCCTGCTTATGAATATTCATTGTCATGTGTAACAGTTGTATAACTAATTCTCAAAGAAATTTATGTGTGATGGTCCTGCTCATTTTCATAAGAAGCAAGGTAAGTATTATCATCACCATCATTGTCCACTGGGTCACAAGGCTCAGATGATGAACCATCTTGGGTGACAATGAGACATAAACCTCTTCTGACTTAAGCATCTTTGTATTTGCATCACATCACAAGTTCTCAGAGTGCAGGACTGGACTCTTAGTTGACATAGTTTTAGCTGTTTTAAGTGAGGTACCTATATTTGTACATAATGCAGAAAGAAAGATATGGTTAATGGTAATGCTATTGTGCTTAGTCACTCAGTCATGTCTGATTCTTTACGACCCCATGGACTGTAGCCTGTCAGGCTCCTCTGTCCATGGGATTCTCCAGGAAAGAATACAGGAGTAGGTTGCCATTTCCTCTTCCAGAGGATCTTCCCAATCCAGGGGATTGAACCCGTGCCTTCTGTGTCTCTTGCATTGTAGGCAGAGTCTTTACCAACTGAGCCAAAGTGCTTTGCAGGACACTGCTTAGCACCTTACTCATCACTGCTCCCTGAGAGTCCTCATTTTTAAAGGGGCAAGACTATTTGGTGAGGTGGGACAGGCTGACTTAGCTCCAGCTTCTGGCTCCAACATTTCTTAGCTGAGCGTGTGACCTTGAACAAGGTACTTGCCTCCCAGAACTTCCTTTTCCTCTACTGTAATACAGGGCTTTCTTCCTGCCCTGCACAGCTCCCAGGGCAGCCTCGGGTCTCAAATGAAATAATAGATGTAGAAGCACTTTGCACACTTGTGCGTGCACATGGATGGAATTAGAAGTCACAGAGGTAGTAAAGGAAGAGTTTGCTGAAGACAAATACCACTGGCCCCCGACTCCAGCACTCAGCAGCCCTGTGGAGTGGCAAGATCGAAGTCCGTGCAGCTGGTGGGAGGTGGGTGGGGACTAGCGGAGAATTAGTCAGGATATGTGGTCTGACCCATGCCAAGGAGCAGCCTGCCGGCATGGGGGGAGCTCAGAGTCTCTTCCAGGAAGAGTCACAGGCCTATGCCATCACAGGTATGAGCCATCAGCTTGTAAAAAACCCACTGCTGGCCTGCTTCCTGGCTAGCCAAGGACGCTCTGGAGTCAGGCCCAAGGAGTCCACTTGAAGTAAACAAAGTTCTTGTCCCATTCATCAGTTCACAAGAATACCTTGGGCGAGACCTTCACTTCTCTTGGCCTTGGTTCTATGACACAAGCCAACGTAAGGAGGCTGGTTCACGCTATCTCACTACCTCTGTTATTATTTGTCTTACACTGAGTGCTGGCACCTGAGAAACTTCCCTGCCAGTACCTTTTCCTGAGTAATGACAAACGTCTTTCCCTGTTGCAATATTCAGGGACACGTAAGAGAGCTTCCAGGACACTATGCCTAGTGGTCGAGAGTGGAGCTGGGCACCAACCTTCTGGGCTGGAATACTGGCTGGCTGTGTGGCCTTGGGCAGCTTTCTTAGGCCCTTGACACTCAGTTTCTCCATCTACAAAATAAGAATCACGAATGCACCTACCTTGCTGGGTTGAAGATCAGTGGGGTGATATGTGTAAGGGCTTTATCCAGTTCCTGGCAGAGGAGAAGCTCAACAAGAAGCTGTTATTCTTTTCTCCAAATGTGAGGGTACAGAGGGGCCATGCTGACTTGACTTTGGAAACATGGAGGCGCCTGACACTATTAAGAGGCTGTGAGCCCTCACATAGGGGCCATAGTCTGTTTCTTAGGATTTTGAAAGAACTGGAAATAATCTGAGGAACCCAGCACCCAGAGGCTCCCAGCCTGGGAACTACTGCCCAGGAGTCTCAACAATTTTTCCAGCTCTGATAACACCTCCTGCTGAAAAATAGCCAAACCTCTTAAAAGAAATCCAAGTGGTCAATAGCAGCTGGGCTTGTGGCGAGTCCAAAGCAGACACCAGGAGGAGCAGCCACAGCCCAGAGTCCTGTCTCCCAGGGGCAGGGCCCTTGGACAAGGGGGCACATCAGAGGAAAGCTTGCAGCCTCCTGTTTAGTTAGTCCAGGAACTGAACCTCCACACCCCTCCAAACTCTCTGATCTGAAAATGCCAAGAGAGAAGGAAGTGGTTATTTCAAAGGCTGGGCGAGCCTACTTTGCAAAGGAACCTCAGTCCTGAGTCCCTCAAGGATTTGTTGAAAGAGAGAACATTGCCTGTTTCCTTTCCTTCGTTTCCTCCTTCCATTCCTTGCAGACCTGTTCTAAATATATTTCTTAGAAGCCAGGATATAAGATGGCAAGACGCAGAAACCCAGCATCAAAGGTAGAGAGAAAACTTGGGATCTGGGTGGGGTGGGAGTCATTTAAGGGGGTCAGCCATCTGTGAGGTCTCCCATGGCAAACGCCACAGCTGGTAGAAATAGCACACAACCCTCCCCTCTATGGGTTCAGTTCATTCACTCAGTCTTTGACATCCCATGGACTGCGGCACACCAGGCCTCCATGTCCATCACCAACTCCCGGAGTTTACTCAAACTCATGTTCATTGAGTTGGTGATGCCATCCAACCATCTCATCCTATGTCATCCCCTTCTGCTCCCACCTTCAGTCTTTCCGAGCATCAGGATCTTTTCCAATGAGTCAGTTCTTCACATCAGGTGGCCAAAGTATTGGAGTTTTAGCTTTAGTATCAGTCCTTCCAATGAATATTCAGCACTGATTTCCTTTAGGATGGACTGGTTGGATCTCCTTGCAGGCCAAGGGACTCTCAAGAGTCTTCTCCAACACAACAGTTCAAAAGCATCAATTCTTCAGCACTCAGCTTTCTTTATAGTCCAACTCTCACATCCATACATGACCACTGGAAAAACCATAACATTGACTAGATGGACCTTTGTTGACAAAGTAATGTCTCTGCTTTTTATTACTCTGTCTAGGTTGGTCATCGGAGAAGGCAATGGCAAGCCACTCCAGTACTATTGCCTAGAAAATCCCATGGATGGAGGAGCCTGGTAGGCTGCAGTCCGTGGGGTCGCTAAGGGTTGGACATGACTGAGCGACTTCATTTTCACACATTGGAGAAGGAAATGGCAACCCACTCCAGTGTTCTTGCCTGGAGAGTCCCAGGGATGGGGGAGCTTGGTGGGCTTCCGTCTATGGGGTCATACAGAGTCGGACACGACTGAAGTGACTCAGCAGCAGCAGCAGCAGCAGGTTGGTCATAACTTTCCTTAAAAGTATCTTTTCATTTCATGGCTGCAGTCACCATCTGCAGTGATTTGGGAACTCCCAAAAATAAAGTCTGCCACTGTTTCCACTGTTTCCCCATCTATTTGCCAAGAAATGATGGGACCAGATGCCATGATCTTAGTTTTCTGAATGTTGAGCTTTAAGCCAACTTTTTCACTCTCCTCTTTCACTTTCATCAAAAGGCTGTTTAGTTCTTCTTCATAGGGATGGTGTCATCTGCATATCTGAAGTTATTGATATTTCTCCCGGCAATGTTGATTCCAGCTTGTGCTTCATCCAGCCCAGCGTTTCTCATGATGTATTCTGCATATAAGTTAAATAAGCAGGGCAACAATATACAGCCTTGACATATTCCTTTTCCTATTTGGAACCAGTCTGTTGTTCCATGTCCAGTTATAACTGTTGCTTCCTGACCTGCATACAGGTTTCTCAAGAGGCAGGTCAGGTGGTCTGGGATTCCCATCTCTTGAAGAATTGTCCACAGTTTATTGTGATCCACACAGTCAAAGGCTTTGGCATAGTCAACAAAGCAGAAATAGATGTTTTTCTGGAACTCTCTTGCTTTTTTGATGATCCAACAGTTGTTGGCAATTTGATCTCTGGTTCCTCTGCCTTTTCTAAAACCAGTTTGAACATCTGGAAGTTCACGGTTCATGTATTGTTGAAGCCTGGCTTGGAGAATTTTGAGCATGACTTTACTAGGGTGTGAGATGAGTGCAATTGTGTGGTAGTTTGAGCATTCTTTGGCATTGCCTTTCTTTGGGATTGGAATGAAAACTGACCTTTTCCAGTCCTGTGACCACGGCTGAGTTTTCCAAACTTGCTGGTATACTGAGCGCAGCACTCTCACAGAGCTATGGATGCCTCTCACCTATTCTTTCTGGCTCTTCACACCAACCACCTGAGAAGTCCAAGCCAGGTGTTCTTAGTCCCATTGTACAGAATAAGAAACTGAGAGCCAGAAAGGAGGTGGTAACACTACACATCATGGTTAACTTATACTGAGCACTTACTAATTTGCTAATAAAGTACAGCAACCCACTCCAGTATTCTTGCCTGGGAAATCCCATAGACAGAGGAGCCTGGTCGGCTACAGTTGTTGCGGTCACAAAGAGTCAGACACGACTGAGTAACTAGCACTTACACTTTTCAATAAAGTACTGAGAACTCATAGGCTCCCCACAAGGATCCTATGAGGAAAGCACTATTATTACTATCCCCATTTTATAGATAAGAAAGTTAA
Source organism: Moschus berezovskii (assembly GCF_049115385.1). Lineage (NCBI taxonomy): Eukaryota > Metazoa > Chordata > Mammalia > Artiodactyla > Moschidae > Moschus > Moschus berezovskii. The sequence goes on along the minus strand of NC_142466.1, from coordinate 71,283,146 downwards.
GGCACAGAGATACCAAATAACTGTTCGATACCAGAGCCCACATTTAAAATCATTGGCTCCACCAGCCCTGCCCAAGGAACCACACGAGTCAATGGCAAGTTCAGTGGTCTTTCCCTGCCACCCCTCTGCTTCTACGTGGTCAGTATAAGGATGGCTATTTTAACAATCGGATCTACACAAAAAAGGGGTCAGTGTGTGGGAGGGAGGGAGCACCCCATCACTGATGGGCATCCCAACCAAAAGTACATGATCTCTTGGTGGGGTGTTACAGGGGTGATTGAGGTTGATCTTAAGGTTCTTTCCAGACATGAGCATTCACACAGGATGGAAGCGCACACATGTGTGTGCTCAGTCGTGTCCAACTCTTTGCAACCCTATGGACTGTAGCTCACCAGACTCCTCTTGTCCATGAAATTTTCCAGGCAAAAATATTGGAGTTGGTTGCCATTTCCTACTCCAGAGGATGGGAGAATGAAATCCGTTGTAGGTGCTAAACAAACCTCCAAAAAGATTTCTAGGTCTCATCTTTTCCTTCCGTTCTCATGTCACTGATTCATTCTTAAGCTACAATTTACAATTCTTTCTTAAGCTACAATTTATAATTTACTGAGCACGTATTATGCACCGGTTGCAATGTCACATAACAAGGGACAGACATACACAGCTCCTGCCCTCCTGGAGCTTGTACTCAAGGGACCTACACAATCCAGGTTGCCTTCCCACAGTTTCCTCTCCTAAGCCAGGTTTCCTGCTCTGGAACTTGTCTCCTACTGTTTCTCTTCTGCCAACTCCTCCTGATGAAATCAAACCCACCTCAAATGCCACCTCTTCTAGGACACCTTCACTGGCACTCCCAACAGCAGTGTCATCCCTCCTGCCAGGCTCCTGTGACCAGTACAGGGTGTCTACATATCTCATGGGGAGTTAGGTTGATCTGTTTTGAATTTCAGATGTTATGGGGAAGTCGGGGGGGGGCGGTGTTCTACTACAAGACCACGATCTCATGTCAGCAGGGTGATTGTGTCCTAGTCTGGCTTTCCAGTGTCAGGCATCCTGACACACAGATGCTCACTCACTTATTCATTGAACAAATATGCCCTGAGCACCTATGATGTGACAGGCACTGTTCTGCCTCTGGGTTTACAACTGTGAATAAAACAGACAAAAAGCCCTACCCTTGTTGTCATTCCAGTGGGAGCAAGTAAGTCGACAGATTGCTAACTGAATGAATATGGTTTGAATCCTGAAAATCCTTTTAAGACCATGTACCTAGGAAAAGGTACATTTTACGACTGTTTGTATATCCACAAGGCCAAATATTTAAGTAAACTAAGTGAGCTCTTGAAGGAAGCCTATCTTCCTCTGTGCTGTGAGTGTTTAAAAAATCACCGGAAAGAGATTGTGTTGGAATTAGTTACTACAAAATGACCCTGTTTGGGAATCCAAAACCATTGAGGTACTAGTCTGAGGCTTGGATAAAGTAAAATAAACTAAGCTTTAGAGTCACAGGAAAGATTCAATTTGAGGAAACACCAGACCCAGGGCAGTTAACAAAAATAATCATAGCAAACACTTACACAGCACAGCCTGTATGCCAGGCCCAGGAGAAGCCCAGGTTCCCGACAGATGACTAGGCCGTGTCAGAAGGAAGGGGAAGCTACCAGAGGGGTGACCCTGACTGGAGCTGTCCCTCGAGATCAGGCCATTGTTCACTTAGGCTGTGACTATCCTGTGAACCTCAGTGAGCTTGCAGCCCGGTGCCTTTGAAATTCCTGGGGATTCAATGGCAGAAAAGACAGGTTTTCCCAAATGAAAGGAAATTTGATTCCCTAAAATAGGAAAATCGTGCTCAGGGGAGGAAGTTCCTTGTTATTATGGAGGCATCTTTACTCCCTGAAAAGAAGACTGGAAGCACACTTATCGAGAGCTTGCTAAACGCCAGGCACTGTGAGAGGATCTGACGTGAACGATCATTTACTCACAGCTGGGCGCTATTCTAGGGCTTCCCAGGTGACACTAGTGGTAAAGAACCTGCCAGCCAATGCAGGAGACATAAGAGACGAGGGTTCTATCCCTGGGTCGGGAAGATCCCCTGGAAGAGGGCATGGCAACCCACTCTTCAATATTCTTGCCTAGAGAATCCCATGGACAAAGGAGCCTGGTGGGCTACAGTCCATAGGGAAGCAAAGAGTTGGACATTACTTAAGCAACTTAGTACACATGCACAGGCGCTATTCTAACGCAAGGTCACAGCGGGAATGAAATATATACATACTGTCAGTCCCCAGGGCTGACATGAAGCCAGGATGTCCCTATATAACTGCTTACTTGTTAAAAATATTTACATGTTTTGTAATGCTCTGTTTTATAGCGCAGCTGCCCTGAGCCCCCGAGTGTCCCCTCCTTCCCTTCTCCAGCTGCCCCAGGCCCTCCTCCCATCCTTCCCCACTAACTTCCCTAAGATCCAGCTACTCCAGAGTTGACTCCAGCACAGCTGCAAGCCCAGAAGACCTGGCACGTGTTGGTGGCTCAGCCGGATGTGACTGGCCGGTGCCTGTTAAATGTTCTGTTTATCACCTTTGCCTGACCCTCCTGGAGCTGCCAGGCCATGAGTATTTCACTTAACCCCCAGCAGCCCAGTGAGCGGGAACATTGACCCTCTCGGTATCCTGGTTCCAGCCCCTTAAATGCCGCTGTCCCCCAAACTTCCTTCTCCCGCTGCCCTCTCCTTCCTCCCTGTGTCCTGTAGTGAGCTGATCCCAGCTGGCGGTTTCATACCTTTTCTACTCACTCACATCCCCTGAGTTTGCTTCTCCAGCCTGGACCATTCTCCTGAGTTGGCCATATGGCCAGCTTCCTACTGGACGTCTCCCTGGGAAGTTCCCCTGCTACCTCAGACTCAAGGTCTCCCCAAGTAACTAAGGACAGCTTACTTCCCAGACCTTGCTTTCCTTTCTCATCTCCTCCTTGCCTCCTCCTGGTTCCCATTTCTCTTATTCATGCAACCACGTATTCGTGCCATAAACACCAAGAGAGTGTCCATTACATGCCTAGCACCGAGGCTGACAGTGAGGATTAGGAAGGGAACAAGACAAACCCTCAAAGAGCCTATAGCCCATCAGGTGCCCAAGCGAGAAAGTAACCTCCACTCCTCCTTCCTTAAAGCCCCAGCAGGAACATTAAAAAACCCTGCAATTTGTCCCTTTCCCTCCATCTCCACTGCCAAGGCCTGAGCCCAGATCCTCATCCTCATCCTCTCTCACCGAGGCCTCCCTCCCAACATCCTCAACCTCCTTGCCCTGTGAACCCCTCCAGTTCTTTCTCGGTCACACAGTCAGATGGCCATCTTAGCACACATCTAAAGTTTCCCATTCGCAGCCTATAGTCTTCCATGGCCCCTCATTGTCCTCAGGAGAAGGTGCAAGCTCCCTGGCCTGGTGTTCACAGCCCCTCCTGACCTCGTTTGGTCCAGTGGGGTTGGCTTGGCCAGTGATGTGCTTTTGGGTGGTGGACCTGTTTATTCCTAACCACTTGCTGTCTCCTCTCCAGGCAGGGTACACATGCACACAGATCCCCATGAGCACACGAAAACACGCAGACACACCCTTGCTCAGATTCACGTGAGACACAAATGAGCAAGGCTATTTATACCTGCACACATGCCTGCACATCTGGAGTTGCCAGATTTATCAAATAAAAACACAAGGTACCCAGTTAAATTTGAATTTCCAGTCAACAGCAAACTATTTTTTAGTATAAATATATACCAAATATTGTGTGGGACAGGCTTACTATACTAAACATAATTTGTTGTCCATATGAAATTGAAATTTAACTAGGTGTCCGTATTTTATCTAGTGACCCTGCACATCAAGGAAAGTTGACACAAACAGCGCCACATACGGAACCCAGCTTACACACACACACGTTACACACTGACAGTTCAATACATTTGTGAATGTGCCTGTTACATGTCACGCCTCCAGGACGAACGGGCATCTCACTACCTAGACCGAAACTGTGGCAGGGCCAAGCAATCGGCCAGCTGTGGAGAGCGCTTCAGGGAAATGTTTATCCCGCGAATAAATGCCTAATTGACGGGAATTCCTGGATGTCCAAGTTCCAGAATGTTGTGTGCCCAGAGCAGTCCCTGCGGAATTTGAAGGCAGAGAGAATTAAGCTCTAAAACTTAACCTCAACGCATCTGTACTGTGTTTCTTTGTGCCACTCACTCAGCCTCTCTGAGCCTCCATTATCTCGTCAGTAGAATGGAAATGTTCCATCAATAATCCAGCTCCTTGGGGTCATGGTGAGAATTACTAAATGACATCATATATATGGAAGACATTTTTAGAGATACGAATCAGTTATGATTTACTGTCTTACTGTCAAGTGCATATGCAAAATCAAAAAACATTAATTGCAATTGGATTCAGAGATGAAATGGCCCCTAAGAGCTTAAATAAAGCACAGAAGAGAAGGCAATTAAACGTTGGAACAATCAGGCAGTTAAAGAGGGTGGGAAGAAACTTTTGGAAGTGATGGGCATATTTATGGCATAGGTTGTGGTTATGGCTCCTTGGATGTATACTTATCTCCAAACTCATCAGATTGTATTCATTACATTGTACAGCTCTTTGTATGTCAATCATACATCAATAGGGGGCTTCCCTTGTAGCTCAGTTGGTAAAGAATAGCCTGCAATGCGGGAGAACTGGGCTTGATCCCTGGGTTGGGAAGATAACCTGGTAAAGGGAATGGCTACCCACTCCAGTATTATGGCCTGGAAAACTCCATGAACAGTATAGTCCATGGGGCTGCAAAGAGTCAGACATGACTGAGTGACTTTCACATACCTCCATAAAATGGTTTAAAAAAACAATAAAATCAGGCACTAGTATTAATACTATAGAATCACACCCTAACAGGTCAGGTCCTAAATTCAGCATGGACAGGGAAAACTGTATGCTTAAAACAATTTGGAAACCCTTTTGCCTTGTATACACAATGTTTTGAGATGTCAAATAATAATTCTTGTGTACACGGGAAACTGAGGACCAAAGAAATACAATAAAAGGAGGGACAAAAGAAACTTCTTTGCAAATATCTGAGCATATCCTGCTTTTCAAAGGACTAGCAAATCCCTAGTGGTAGATGGCAGGGGTGGAATCTGCCTGCCTGCAGGGTTTCCTCCATTCTTCCAAAAACATTGAGATTCCAAGTGGTTGACAGTACTGTTGTTGTTCATTAATTACCTCCCACCTTGAATACATTAGGATTGGATGTGCCTGTTCTCTTGAGGTTAGGCAAGATCATGTGACTTGCTGTAGCCAATGAAATATGAAGTGATGTGTGTTACATCCGGGCAGAGGCATTCCAGTTCTGCTAAGTGCTAAGTACCACTTCTCCTCCCCCAGCTGCAGAGGTAAACAACACTCCAGATGGTGAACCCTGAGTATCTAAGAGAGGTCAGTATTGGGCAGAGACTCCACTGACGTACAATGGATTTGCAGCTTGAGGGAGAAACAAATTTTTGCTGTCTTAAGCATTTTGTATTTGGGAGGTGTGTGTTACTGCAGCAATATCCAGCTGACCCTGACTAATATGCTTTATCATCCGAATACATATTCATTTATTTGTTTGTTGATAAGATTTTTTAAATGTCATTACCTCTTATGGGGGAATAAAGTTCTAAGTAAACTTGTAAATTAAATAAGACTGCTGTGACTTCAGGTAATTATACCCTTTCTGAATAACAGACTGGTTCCAAGTAGGGAAAGGAGTACATCAAGGCTGTATATTGTCACCATGCTTATTTAACTTATAAGCAGAGTACATCATGAGAAACACTGGGCTGGATGGAAGCACAAGCTGGAATCAAGATTGCCGGGAGAAATATCAATAACCTCAGATATGCAGATGACACCACCCTTATGGCAGAAAGTGAAGAAGAACTAAAGAGCCTCTTGATGAAAGCAAAAGAGGAGAGTGAAAAAGTTGGCTTAAAGCTCAACATTCAGAAAACTAAGATCATGGCATCTGGTCCCATCACTTCCTGGCAAATAGATGCGGAAACAGTGGAAACACTGACAAACTTATTTTGGGGGGCTCCAAAATCACTGCAGATGGTGACTGCAGGGATGAAATTAAAAGATGCTTGCTCCTTGGAAAAAAGTTATGACCAACCTAGATAACATATTAAAAAGCAGAGACATTACTTTGCCAACAAAGGTCCATCTAGTCAAAGCTATGGTTTTTCCAGTGGTCATGTATGGATGTGAGAGTTGGACTATAAAGAAAGCCGAGTGCCAAAGAATTGATGCTTTTGAACTGTGGTGTTGGAGAAGACTCTTGAGCATCCCTTGGACTGCAAGGAGATCCAACCAGTCCATCCTAAAGAAAATCAGTCCTGAATATTCATTGGAAGGACTGATGCTGAAACTGAAACTCCAACACTTTGGCCACCTGATGTGAAGAACTGACTCATTGGGAAAGACCCTGATGCTGGGAAAGATTGAAGGCGGAAGCAGAAGGGGATGACAGAGGATGAGATGGTTGGATGGCATCACCGACTCAATGGACATGAGTTTGGGTAAACTCCGGGAGTTGGTGATGGAAGGGGAGGCCTGGCATGCTGCAGTCCACTGGGGTCGCAAAGAGTCAGATATGACTGAGCAACTGAACTGAACTGAACTAATCACCTTCCAGGTTTCCCTGGTGTCTCAGATGGTAAAGAATCCACCTGCAATGCAGAAGACCTGGGTTCAATCCCTGGGTCAGGAAGATGCCCTGAAGAAGGGAATGGCGAGCCCAATCCAGTATTCTTGCCTGGAAAATTGGACCGAGGAGACAAGGTGTGCTACAGTCCATGGGGTCGCAAAGGGTCAGACACAACTGTGTGATTAACACTTTACATTTTTTAGTCTGCTTCCAAACAAACTTTGTAGTAGCTTAGCAATTCAAAATATATCTTGGTAAACAGTGTAACTAATATAACCACAGAGGAGAAATCGGAATTCACTCAGGGAAAAACCAGAGAAGACTGTACCTGGAACCTTGCTAGAAGTCAAGAAAGAAATATTAAATTATGGATCAGCAAAAGCATTTAAGAGTGGGTAATAGAAAAAGATGGTACCAAAAAGCTCTGGACCAGAGGGCTGGGAGGGAAGAAAGCAGTTTATAGAGTGCCTGCTGTGCAGCAGATACTGTGCCACATGCCCTGAAGATGCAATTTCTTTATCATTCTTACTAAGGCCCAGAGAGGTCGAAGAAGTTGTCCACAAGCAGAGGAAGGATTCAAACTCACACTGGCCTCACTCTTACATCAGTGCTTGTATTGGAGCCATAGAGAGGCTGAGTTTGGCAGGGCATACAGGTCACCATTCTCTCAGGGATGGTTTTAATTTAATGTGGAAACAGGCTAGCATTCAGTTTCCCAATAGCTCAGACGTGACGGTCTCTTGGTGAGGACTGGGGTGTCCAGAGGGCTTGCCCCACACAGGGCGGCCCTGTTTATGACTTCCTGCTCTGCACCCACAAGGGTCACCGATTCTTGGGAGTGTCCTCAGAGGAGGAAGCAGCATTCCAGGTCCAGATGCAGACAGCTGTGAACTAGGGTGACTCATTTTGGGACAAGAAAGCTGCTTATTTGCCTAGATTCCCTGTCCCCAAATCCTAATCTAGGGGAAAGCTTCCTTAAGCTCCCTGAACACAAGACTCAGTCTGGGTGGCTGGCGCATGAAAGGGGCGGGAAACCAATGACGTCCAGAGAGAGCAAGGTCCAGAACAAAGAGGAAATTCAGGGTGGGAGATCAGTTTTTCTCCCTGGCGAGGCTCCTGCGGCCATCTGGCTGAGGGGGCTGTTATTCAAACCTCTGGATCGTAGTCTGTTTGTTTTTGAGCAGTTTGCAGCTGATTATTTTCATCAAATTCCCTATGACCAACTGCGCTGGCTCCGATAGCAGGCAAACCTGTGTAGCCAGCACGTCCTGTCAGCTGGGTTCACGGATCCCCTCCCAGGGAAGCAGCAGCATTGGTCTCCTACCAACAAGTAGCCCCTGGCCCAGGACGGAGCTTTCACCTCTGGATGCCCAGGCCAGCCTTCGAGCTCTTTTCAGTGGACATCAGCGGGACAGACTGGGGTGAAGGACAGCATCTGGGAGATCAGAAAGCCCCAGGTGGTCAGACCAGCTCCAGTTCAGTTCAGTTCAGTTCAGTCGCTCAGTCGTGTCCGACTCTCCGCGACCCCATGAATCACAGCACGCCAGGCCTCCCTGTCCATCACCAACTCCCGGAGTACACCCAAACTCACGTCCACAGAGTCGGTGATGCCATCCAGCCATCTCATTCTCGGTCGTCCCCTTCTCCTCCCGCCCCCAACCCTTCCCAGCATCAGAGTCTTTTCCAGTGAGTCAACTCGTCTCATGAGGTGGCCAAAGTATTGGAGTTTCAGCTTTAGCATCAGTCCCTCCAATGAACATCCAGGATTGATCTCCTTTAGAATGGACTGGTTGGATCTCCTTGCAGTATAAGGGACTCTCAAGAGTCTTCTCCAACACCACAGTTCAAAAGCATCGATTCTTCGGCGATCAGCTTTCTTCACAGTCCAACTCTCACATCCATACATGACCACGGGAAAAACCATTGCCTTGACTAGACGGACCTTGGTCGGCAAAGTAATGTCTCTGCTTTTTAATATACTATCAAGGTTGGTCATAACTTTCCTTCCAAGGAGCAAGCGTCTTTTAATTTCATGGCTGCAATCAGCATCTGCAGTGATTTTGGAGCCCAAAAAAACAAAGTCTGACACTGTTTCCACTGTTTTTCCATCTATTTCCCATGAAGTGATGGGACCAGATGCCATGATCTTTGTTTTCTGAATGTTGAGCTTCAAGCCAACCTTTTCACTCTCCTCTTTCACTTTCATCAAGAGGCTTTTGAGTTCCTCTTCACTTTCTGCCATAAGGGTAGTGTCATCTGCATATCTGAGGTTATTGATATTTCTCCCAGCAATCTTGATTCCAGCTTGTGCTTCTTCCAGCCCAGCGTTCCTCATGATGTACTCTGCATATAAGTTAAATAAGCAAGGTGACAATATACAACCTTGACGCACTCCTTTTCCTATTTGGAACCAGTCTGTTGTTCCATGACCGGTTCTAACTGTTGCTTCCTGACCTGCATACAGGTTTCTCAAGAGGCAGGTCAGGTGGTCTGGGATTCCCATCTCTTTCAGAATGTTCCACAGTTTATTGTGATCCACACAGTCAAAGGCTTTGGCATAGTCAATGAAGCAGAAATAGATGTTTTTCTGAAACTCTCTTGCTTTCTCCATGATCCAGCGGATGTTGGCAATTTGATCTCTGGTGCCTCTGCCTTTTCTAAAACCTGCTTGAACATCTGGGAGTTCACGGTTTACATACTGCTGAAGCCTGGCTTGGAGAATTTTGAGCATGACTTTACTAGCGTGTGAGATGAGTGCAATTGTGCGGTAGTTTGAGCATTCTTTGGCATTGCCTTTCTTTGGGATTGGAATGAAGACTGACCTCTTCCAGTCCTGTGGCCACTGCTGAGTTTTCCAAATCTGCTGGCATATTGAGTGCAGCACTTTCACAGCATCATCTTTCAAGACTTGAAATAGCTCAACTGGAATTCCATCACCACCACTAGCTTTGTTCGTAGTGATGCTTTCTAAGGCCCACTTGACTTCACATTCCAAGATGTCTGGCTCTAGGTCAGTGATCACATTATCGTGACTATCTTGGTCGTGAAGATCTTTTTTGTACAGTTCTTCTGTGTATTCCTGCCACCTCTTCTTAATATCTTCTGCTTCTGTTAGGTCCATACCATTTCTGTCCTTTATCGAGCCCATCTTTGCATGAAAAGTTCCCTTGGAATCTCTAATTTTCTTGAAGAGGTCTCTTGTTTTTCCTATTCTGTTGTTTTCCTCTATTTCTTTGCATTGATCACTGAGGAAGGCTGAGGAAGGCTTTCTTATCTCTCCTTGCTATTCTTTGGAACTCTGCATTCAGATGCTTATATCTTTCCTTTTCTCCTTTGCTTTTCGCCTCTCTTCTTTTTACAGCTATTTGTAAGGCCTCCTCAGACAGCCATTTCGCTCTTTTGCATTTCTTTTCCATGGGGATGGTCTTGTTCCCTGTCTCCTGTACAATGTCACGAACCTCCGTCCAGAGTTCATCAGGCACTCTATCAATCAGACCAGCTCCAGGGGCCTATAATGTTGTCATTCCAGCTCTGAAAAGGCAGCACCAGCCTTTTCCGGATGTCATCAGTGTGCAGAAAGGCTGGGTGGGAAGATCTCAGAGAGGACTGAATTGAACATTCAGATCCAGTCTCCATTACTCTTGCTATCAGGCAGCTGAGCTTCCTTTTCTTCCTCTGGGTACCAGGGAGAGCCCAGGATCTGTCCCTGGGCTGTTGTATGCAAATGGATACACTCATATTACAGGTGCATGGCATGTGCATGCTATGTCGTTTCAGTCGTGTCTGATTCTTTGAGACCCCATGGACTGCAGCCCGCCAGGCTGCTCTGTCCATGGGATTCTCCAGGCAAGAATACTGGAGTGGGTTGCCATGCCCTCCTCCAGGGGATCTTCCTGACCCAGGGATCAAACCCACGTCTCTTATGTCTCCTGCATTGGCAGGTGGCTTCTTTACCACTGGCGGGACCTGGGAAGCCCCTGTATTACAGGTAGACCTCTTTTTATTGCGCTTCACTTTGTTGCACTTCTCAGGCATCACTTTATTTTTTTAACAAAGTGAAGTTTTGCGGCAACCCTTCAACACTGAGCAAGTCTGTTGGCACCATTTCCCATCATTTATTCATTTAGTGTCTTGTATCACATTTTTAGTAATTCCTACAATATTTCAAACCTTTCCATCATTATTATGTTTATTGTAGTGATCAGTGATCTTTGATGTTACTACTATAACTCTCTGAAGATGCAAATGATGGCTACCAGTTTTTGTTCTTCAGTCACTAAGTCGTGTCCACCTCTTTGCCACCCTGTGGACCGCAGCATGCCAGGCCTCCCTGTCCCTCACTATCTCCTGGAGTCTGCCCAAGTTCATGTCCATTTGAATCGGTGATGTTATGCAACCATCTCATCCTCTGTCTCCTTCTTCTCCTTTTGCCTACCATTTTAAAGCAATAAGGTATTTTTAATTAAAGCACATATTTTTTAAAAAAGACATATTGCTGTTGTACACTTATTAGACTATAGTGTAAACATAAATTTTATATGCACTGGGAAACCAAAAGATTTGTGTGATGTGCTTTATTTCAATATTCTCTTTATTGTGGTGGTCTGGAACTGAACCTGAGATACCTACCTCCCAGCTGTGCTTGTATCTGTAAAAGCCTAAGACCACACCTGTACATAGCAGTTATGCGAGTGTGTCCTCAGTCATGTCCGACTCTTTGCTACCCTACAGACTACAGCCCACCAGGGTCCTCTGTCCATGGAATTTTCCAGGCAATAATACTGGAGTGGGTTGCCATTTCCTTCTCCAGGGGATCTTCCTGACCCAGGGATTGAGCCCAAGTCTCTTGTATTTCCTGCACTGGCAAGTGGATTCTTTACCACTAGCGCCACCTGGGAAGCCCAGTTCTTAAAAAATACCATTAGTTTCCTCCTTCCATTTCTCTAAGCATGTCCTACACTGGCCTCTCAGCTCTCCTGGCTGGAAGGATGAGTGAGGCCTGGTGTTCCTTGCTTTGGGAAATGGGATGCAGGGACGGGGGCGGCTTTCCTTCCAAAGGCCATAAGAAAGATCCATGTTTTCAAAGTAACTGTAGTGGCCACAGACTGATAACATTTTACCCAGAAAGTAAAATCCAAATGGTTTAGTAAGATGTAAGCTCAGTTACTCAATCTGCCTTCTGGACGTCAGCCTGTCCTTGGGATCAAATGAGCTCTTAGCAAGCCTGACATTTCGCTATCTGCTTTCTCTGGCAATTGTTTTTCAGTAGAGAAACTCCACCTGTGCAACAGGAACACAGACTCAGGGTCCTTCAGAAATGTTCTTGCCAGGCAAGCTCAACGGCAAGGTGTGTATGGATGGGGGTGTCATTTTAAGAAAAAAGGAGGGAGGGAAGTGGAGAGGGAGGGAAGGACGGAGGGGGCTGTGTCTGAGGGGAAGGGAAATGCTCACACTTGCCCAATGCTGAAGGAAACTTGGGGAAGGGAGCAGGTGTGTACCTGCCACTGACCTGCCCTGACCTCTCCAAGAGAGGCCCAGGGCAAGTGAACTCTGTAGGGGAAAACAGAGCTGGAAGTGGCTTTCAGTTACTTTCAACTGCCCTCTGTGGGAAGATAGGGAGAGAGTGATCAAAGCAGGGAGTTCTTGGAGACAGAGGTGCTCAGAGCTGGCAGGAGACCCACTGATTTAGGGGGTGGACATGGACAACTGTGGAAGAAAAGCCCACCGCTGACCTGGCAGAAAGAGACACGTCCTGAGCTGGGGCTGAACTGAGGGTGCAGAAGGAGCAGTGTTGGATCTGAGTTGATGATGTGCTGTGTGCAGCCTGGGTCAAGTCGCTTACACCAGGACTCACGAGAAGCTAGAGGATTAGACTGTGCCATCTCTAAGCAGTTCCCAGAACCAACTCACATAGTCTCTGATGCACTTGTCAGGTGAAGAAACCAAAGGAACGGAGGAAGGTGACTGGTCACTTGAGTCCACATCCCTTTTCTCTGTCCACTGGATGTTCCACATTGTCCACATTCATTTATCGAGTTCCTAACGAAAAAAAAGACTGTTCACCAACACTCATACAGTTTTACAGGTTTGTCCACCATATGATCCTGTAGACTCCTCCCAATAACCCTGTAAAAAAATAACTACTGTTGGTTGGGTAATATTATGTGCTGAGAATTTTCCTAATCCCTTTACATATTTCATTTTACTTAATCCCCACCATAATCTCATGAGACATGGGTGTTATTGTCCCTGTTTTACTGATGTCCACTTGCCCTGGCACACGTGAGCTCCTCTAATGCCTGATAACTAAATGGAGTCTCTGAACCTGATGCATGGATTCTTCACTTGGGCCTTCAGCCCTGGGCCAGCTTCCTCCTGTTTGTGTTAGGCTCCTGTTTCTTCCCAGCTGTCCTTGGCTCTGGTCTCCCTCTTACCAGAGGGGGCCTTGAGAAATCATTCTCCTGGTGCAGCAGGAAGAGGCCACTCGGGTGGGCTGGGTGCTGAGGGAGATGCTGAGTTACTTTCCACAAGTCTGTTTCTCCCCAGAGAAGGGCTGGCCCACCCAAGTCTCCCAGGACGGTCTGAACAAGTATCTGATCTAGAAATCTGGCCCAATGTCCTTCCTTCCTCTCTGGCTTAAAGGATCCAGGATCGTAGCTGCTGGGCCAAGCCCTCCACCTGTGTCCCAGATCCCGAGGCCTCCCTCTCCTGCTCAGCCTTCCTTCCCTCTCTGCTGGCTCCTTCCCATTGGTTGCAGCTGAGGGGCAGCAGAGAGTCCAGACACAGACACAGAGTCAGGAGACAGGGAATCAAAGATGCTCTGTCACTTATTAAATGCATGACTCTAGAGAGGTCAGTCACCTGCTGAGTCTCGGTTTCCTTTCCTGGAAAATGGGGTAATGAAGGTGGTGGGGCATGACTTTCCAGTCTGATTTCCAACTGCTCCCCTTCTTGCCATCTCTGCTCCACCCATGGATTATTTAACAAATCCATTCTATAGGTAGGTTGGGCACAGAACACACTCCTGTAAGAAGCTCGACACAGGCTCTGCCATCAAAGAATCTGCAGACCCAGTTCAGTTCAGTTCAGTCGCTCAGTCGTGTCCGACTCTTTGCGACCCCATGAATCACAGCACAACAGGACTCCCTGTCCATCACCAACTCCCGGAGTTCACTCAAACTCATGTCCATCGAGTCAGTGATGCCATCCAGCCATCTCATTCTCTGTCGTCCCCGTCTCCTCCCACCCCCAATCCCTCCTAGCATCAGACTCTTCCAGTGAGTCAACTTGTCGCCTGAGATGGCCAAAGTATTGGAGTTTCAGCTTTAGCATCAGTCCTTCCAATGAAAACCCAGGATTGATCTCCTTTAGAATGGGCTGGTTAAATCTCCTTGCAGTCCAAGGGACTCTCAAGAGTCTTCTCCAACACCACAATTCAAAAGCATCAATTCTTCGGCAATCAGCTGTCTTCACAGTCCAACTCTCACATCCATACATGACCACGGGAAAAACCATAGCCTTGACTAGATGGACCTTTGTTGGCAAAGTAATGTCTCTGCTTTTTAATATGCTATCTAGGTCGGTCATAACTTTCCTTCCAAGGAGTAAGCATCTTTTAATTTCATGGCTGCAATCAGCATCTGCAGTGATTTTGGAGCCCAAAAAAATAAAGTCTGACACGGTTTCCACTGTTTCCCCATCTATTTCCCATGAAGTGATGGGACCAGATGCCATGATCTTCGTTTTCTGAATGTTGAGCTTCAAGCCAACCTTTTCACTCTCCTCTTTCAATTTCATCAAGAGGCTTTTTAGTTCCTCTTCACTTTCTGTCATAAAGGTGGTGTCATCTGCATATCTGAGGTTATTGATATTTCTCCCGGCAATCTTGATTCCAGCTGGTGCTTCTTCCAGCCCAGCGTTCCTCATGATGTACTCTGCATAGAAGTTAAATAAGCAGTGTGACAATATACAACCTTGACATACTCCTTTTCCTATTTGGAACCAGTGTGTTGTTCCATGTCCAGTTCTAACTGTTGCTTCCTGACCTGCATACAGGTTTCTCAAGAGGCAGGTCAGGTGGTCTGGGATTCCCATCTCTTTCAGAATATTCCACAGTTTATTGTGATCCACACAGTCAAAGGCTTTGGCATAGTCAATGAAGCAGAAATAGATGGTTTTCTGGAACTCTCTTGCTTTCTCCATGATCCAGCGGATGTTGGCTATTTGATCTCTGGTGCCTCTGCCTTTTCTAAAACCTGCTTGAACATCTGGAAGTTCACAGTTCACATATTGCTTAAGCCTGGCTTGGAGAATTTTGAGCATGAGTAGTGGGGCGGAAAAGTGACAGGCAACTATAAGAAGGTGCTCTAAGAACTGAGATGCCAGAAGTCAAAGGTGTTGGGGCAACATGAGGAAAGGCATCCAAGTCAGGCCTGGGAGGCTTGCAAAGACCTCCCAAAGGATGAGACATCAAGCTGAGATCTGGTAGAAATCAGCCCTCTGAAGAAGAGAAAGAGAATATTCCAGGCAGAGGCAGTAGCTTGAACCAAAGACAAGAGAAGTTTAGGGGACACGAACAAACATGGTTTGGTTTGATTGGACAATAGCCCATGAATGTGTGTGGGTCTATATATGTGTGTATGCATGCGTGGGTTTGTGTGTGCACTCATAGTAAGAGAGGATAGAAAGGTGACCCTGGAGAAGTGGGCTTGGACGAGCTTGTGTAGAGCAAGATTCTGGGTGGTACTCAGAGAGAAGTGGGGGAGGATTGGCGGGATTATAAACAGGGAAGACACATGGTCAGGCATGACTTTGGAAAGATCCCTCTGTCTGCCATGGGAAGAGGGGCTCAGATTAAAAAGAAAAAAGATTGACAATACCAAGCCTCTATGAGGTTGTAGAGCCATTGGAACTCCCATACTCTGATACAGTGGGATATATACATATAACCTGCACAATCAATTTAAAGAACCATTGGGCAATACATAGTAAAGTTGAAGATCTGGGTATTCTTAACCCAGCAGCTCAATTTTTGTTTCCTACCTAAAGAGACATATGTGAGGATATTCACTGAAGTACAATTTGTTTTAGTAAAAGAAGTAGAAATAACTTATCCAGGCATTTGTGGACAAACAACTCTGTCAACTGCAATTTGCTTATTGCTGGAATGCTACCCAGCATTATATATATCCACCCAGAGAAGTGGATATAAACAAGCAATGCTCAGAAGACAGAATTCAGTGTAACTTTCTGCCTGCTGGAATTCTTCCTTCTTTCTCTATCCTCAAGCTCCTAATCAAAGTTCTGCCTCCAGGAGGCGTCTTCAATCACGCCAGTCTTCAGGTATCTCTCTCTACTCTGACATCTAGCCCTCCCAATGTCGGTCACTCCTGGAGTCATTTCATGCAACATCGCCTGAACCTGTGGTGTTCATATGGTATGTCTCATCTCCAGTAAAACCATGTGTTTGAGCAGGGCAGGAATCCTCTCTTATGCTCTTGACGAGTGTCCTAGGCATGTCTATGTGGTTAATTGCTGCATCCCACACCCTCACATAATGCCAGACATGTGGTTGTTGCTGGAGAAATTTTAGTTGAATGAATGTAAGAACAGATAAGTGAATGACTAAACGAATTCCAGAAAGAATTGCTGGGGAAATGAAGGGAGTCAATGTGGCAGTCTTGAATCCAAACCACAAGTTTGCCATTAACCACCACTAACTTTGGCAAAGTCACTTCACCTCTCTAAATCTGTTTCTCCCAGATGAAGAAAATGCCCATCTTCCAGGATTGATGCTTATGGATATTTATATTGCCTATGTATACCTATGGCTATTACATATTATGAAGATTACATCTATGATATATCTCTAAGATGCCTACCATTTCCTCTGCAATGTCACTCATACTCCTCACGGAGCTTTCCTTGTTCCTAGTTCAAAAACTGTGGCTTTTCATACCAGCAGATGCAGCCTCTTCTGAGACAAGTGATAGAGCCAGTTGGACCTTAGACCCAAGCTGAGCCAATCACACTCTCTCCCAGAAATTTGGAACACAGAGACTTAGTCGATGACATGCATTCATCAAACATTTGATGACTAGCCTACTCTTATCAGGGTTTCCTTAGTGGCTCAGATGGCAAAGAATCTGTCTGCAGTGCAGGAGACCCTGGTTCAATCCCTGGGTCAGGAAGATCCCCTGGAGAAGGGAATGGCTACCCACTCCAGTATTCTTGCCTGGAGAATCTCACGGACAGAGGAGCCTGGCAGGCTACAGTCCACAGGGTCACAAAGAGTCGGACATGACTGACTGACTGACACTTTCACTTTTCTACTCTAATCATGTTCTGAGATTGTACAGTCATATATTTTAGCCAACATGCTGCACTGAAAGATGAGAACCTGGGAGATCTGGGGGAAAACAGGACAGTATCCCTCCTCTCTCCTGTCCTGTATCACAGCCCATTTTCTTCGGCATTTACAAACAAGCCCTCTCTCTCTTACAAGACCAAGGCTGACTTGCTCCTGTCTTCCCCACAGCACTAAGCCTAGTGCCTCCTGGCACTGAGAAGGTGCTCAGGTGACATTGGTTCAGATGAATTGTGTTGATGTGGATGGAAATGGACTAGGACTGATGAGGGAAAGAGAAAATGAGCTGGTGAGTGCAGAAAAATCCAAATCATAGGAGGAATGTTTTAAGGAATTGGAGATGTTTAACTTGTTGCAGAAAAAGGTTCATGGACAGCAAACAGAAAAAGGGATCTCCTGCTCTCTAAAAGTTACAGAGAAGCAGGTGTGGCTTCACACCAGGAAAATCTTGCTGTTGGAACTGCTCACAGGTGTGCTGGTTGTCTTCTAAGGCTCCCTGTTCTGGGACATGTGCAAGCAGAGACTCGGTACCACTTAGCAGCTGTTCAGGCACTATATGAGAGGGCTGGGCTCAGTTCAGTTCAGTTCAGTCGCTCAGTCGTGTCCGACTCTCCGCGACCCCATGAATCACAGCACGCCAGGCTGTCCATCACCAACTCCCGGAGTACACTCAAACTCATGTCCATCGAGTCGGTGATGCCATCCAGCCATCTCATTCTCCGTTGTCCCCTTCTCCTCCCACCCCCAACCTTTCCCAGCATCAGAGTCTTTTCCAGTGAGTCAACTCGTCGCATGAGGTGGCCAAAGTATTGCAGTTTCAGCTTTAGCATCACTCCCTCCAATGAACATCCAGGATTGATCTCCTTTAGAATGGACTGGTTGGATCTCCCTGCAGTATAAGGGACTCTCAAGAGTCTTCTCCAGCACCACAGTTCAAAAGCATCGATTCTTCGGCGATCAGCCTTCTTCACAGTCCAACTCTCACATCCATACATGACCACGGGAAAAACCATTGCCTTGACTAGACGGACCTTGGTTGGCAAAGTAATGGGCTAGTCACCTCTAAAGTTCTTTTCAACTAGGAGTGTCTAGGTCTATAGTTTATTGATGCACCCTAGATGAAATGGCTAGTCAAAGTCCATAATGAGACCTCTCAGAAACATGGCCATGTGTTCTGATATACATATCAGAAAAAGAGCACCCATGGAATAACTGCTGTGATTTATAATTTCAGTTTTCTTTATACAGTTTTATTCATATTGGATAAAGTTTTAAGAGAAGTGTTTTTCACCCTAAAAATGTTAGTGGGTTGCCTGTCAACTTCAAAAGAAGAAAAATCGCTAACAGAAAAATTATGCAGTTACAGTGTTAACCATGAAATAGAAACAAGAAGTGAAGTTCCAGCAGAGTGCAGGGCACGTGTTCAACATGTAAGCATGTCCCACTGTCTCTCTTTTTAGTCTTCCCGGGGTTACCAAGAGGACAAAATCAGGATGAAGGTCAGGACTGCAGAATCCAGTGGGACCTTGCTGTGTGTGTGGGACCTTGTTGTGTGTGTGGTACCAGCGAACTGAAGACAGAAACATTTCCAAAATTGTTATGGAAAAATAATTCCCCCTGCCCCACAGTAATACCTCCACTGGTCCACTTCCAGCTTAACATTTCCATCAGCATAACAATCCACTCCCTGCCAGGTGGCTCAGAAGGTAAAGAATCTGCCTGCCAATGCAGGAGATACAGGATCATCCTCCTGGGTTGGGAAGATCCACTGGAGGAGGTCCTTGAAACCCACTCCAGTTTTCTTGCCTGGGAAATCTTATGGACAGAGGAGCCTGCGGCTAACAGTCCATGGTATTACAAAGAGTTGGATGTGACTGAGCATTCCATTATATGGATGTGTACAATTTACTTCTCCATTCAGCAGTCAATAGATATTTTGGTTAGATCTAGTTTGTGGTAATTCTGAGTAAAGCCTCTACAAACATTCACAAACAAGTCTTTGTAGGGACATATATTTTTGTTTCTCTTGGTTAAATATCCAGGAGAGATGTTTCTGGGTTGTACCATAAGTAGAGGTTTAACTTTATAAGAAACTTCCAAACTGTTTTCCAAACTGTGCAAATTTTACATGTGTTCCACTAATGGATGAGAATTTCAGTTGTTCCACATCTTTGTCAGCACTTGTTTTTGTCAGTTTAGTTTTTTGAATAAACTTTTTATTTTAGAACAGTTTTAGACTTACAGGAAAAAAATTGTAAAGGTAGCTAAGAGAGTTCTTATACATCCTGAACCAGTTTCCATTACTATTCACACTTAACATTAGTATGGTAAATTTGCTACACTTAGTAAACCATTGTTAGCATGTTATTCTAAGTAAAGTCTATTCTTTATTCAGGTTTCCTTAGTTTTTATCTAATGTCCTTTTTCAGTTCCAGAATTTCACTCACAATTTCATGTAATGTGAATTTCACTTCACATTATATCTAGTCATCATGTCTTCTACTAGTCCCCTCTTGGCTGTGACTGTTTCTCAGATTTCCCTTGTTCTTGATTAACTTTGTCAGCATTTAGGAGTGTTAGGTATTTTATAGCGTGTCCTCAGTTGGGATTTGCCTTATGTTTTTTCTCAAAATTAGATTTGGATTATAAATTGTGAGAAAGAAGACCACAGAGATAAAGTGTCACTCTCCTCACATCATATCAAGGGTACATACTATTAATGTGACTTCTGACAGTTGATGATGACCTCAATCATCTGGCTGAAGTACTGAGAAAAAAGTCTTTCAGTGTGTCCACATATTTATATACCTTTTCCATTGGTCTTTATTCCTCCTGGAGTGTACAATTTGCTATTATCCAATCTAGTGAGTTTTTAAATTTCTGATCTTGCATTTTTTAGTTCTAGAATTTCTATTGAGTTTTTTGTTTGTTTCCATTTCTCTGGTGAGATTTCTCCAGCTGTTTATTCATTTTGTCCTCTCTTCCTTTTCTGAGCATATTGATAATAGCTATTTTTAAACTCTTATCTGTTAATGCCATCATCTCATCATCTCTGGACCTGTATTTACTAACTGTTCTTTCTTTTAGTTTGGTATACATTTCCTGGCTTCTTCATGTTTCCAGTCATTTTTGTTTGCTGGACATTGTAGATACAATGTTGAAAGTCTAGTTTGCTATCTCCTTTTAAACAGTCTCATTTTTTTCTGGCAGGCAGTTGACATTATTTTAAAGACAGAAAGGCACAGCCTTTCTGGGGTCTCAATTAAATATCCAGAGCATTCAGTGATGTCTCTCTAAAATGGCTAGACAGAAATCCAGTGTCTATCAGCACTGTGAGACTACCTAAATCTCTGTTGAGCTCATAACCCTCTAGTAACTGTTTCCTGCCATGTCTCTCAGAGCCCCACTCTGTGCATGTACAGTTTCAGTTCAGTTCAGTTCAGTCGCTCAGTCGTGTCCGACTCTTTGCAACCCCATGAATCACAGCACGCCAGGCCTCCCTGTCCATCACCAACTCCCGGAGTTCACTCAAACTCATGTCCATCGAGTTGGTGATGCCATCCAGCCATCTCATTCTCTGTCGTCCCCTTCTCCTCCTGCCCCCAATCCCTCCCAGCATCAGTCTTTTCCAGTGAGTCAACTCGTCGCATGAGGTGGCCAGCTTAGTACTCAGCAAAACACTTAAGGCCATGAAAATTTCACATCAGTAATTTTTAAAACTCCGTAAGTGATTCTTATTTACAGCCAAGGTTGAGAACTATTAAGTATTAATTTCCTGATTGTGAAGGAGCTGGAAAAAAATGCCCTAACACTGAAGAAATTGTTGAACTTCCCAAGGTGGCCTGGCCCTGGATAAAATTATAAAAGATGTTGATAAAGAGCTCTATACTAAAATGGCTAACCTGGGAGACGTACAGGAACAGAATCCAAGATAAACCAATGAGGCAAGTTTTGAGTACCTCCTGTCCTTTAAAAGTATCAGCTATTATAGCTCATTCTTGCTCTATTTAAGTAGTCCTTCTCTAAGACTTTCTTATCACCTAGACTGATAATTTTTGGCGCTGGATTTCATTAAGGATAAAAATGTGAAAGTGGTGAAGTGAAGAAAGAAAGGGAAGAGAACATATGAAGGGAGAATAAAAAGAACATTAGGGAAATTCGGTGAGATCTTTAATGGAACGATGAGAAATAGAAGTTTAGTTGATAAAAGAGCAGAAATAAGATGACTTCACTCTTCCCACCAGTTGAGATGAATCAAATTTAGGAAATTAAAAAAATAACTTATAAATAGTTCCTGTTGATTTGTAATGAATCTCACCTTCTTTGGGCTGGAGTAGATCTTTGCTGCTGCTGCTAAGTCACTTCAGTCGTGTCCGACTCTGTAGATCTTTAGCAGAAGTTTAATAAAGGTCTGTCATAAATAGGGGAAATCTACACAGTGTACAGAGAACTGGAGATGTCTAACCATGCAAATCTAATCTGAAGATTGTAAATTCATTAAAGTTACATGTGGCATTTCAGCATAAAATTGCAGAGAGTGAGCTTTACATATGGACGGAGATTATTCTCAATGTTTTGTATATCTATGGCACTTCAAAAAAGCAGAAATCACTGAGTAGACAGGGAAGCTTATGGATCAAAGACACTTGGTCATATATAATTTAGAGATCTTCCCTGAAGCCAGGAAACAGAAGTCTGAGGCCTAAGGTTGCCATTAACTGTCCATCATGCCCTTAAGAAAATCCTTTAATTTCTTGGACAACTTCATTCCTTTTTCTACTAAAGAAATGGGAATATTAATGCCTGCTGATCCTCCTATCTCCACAGACTCTCAGGAAAGACCAAATGACCTACTTTGTGTGGAAAAGCCTTAAAAGGTTAGAGCCCACTTATGATGCAAAGTTATTATTACTAATAATAAACAAGAAGAATGTGTGACAATGCCCAGAATTTCCTGTTGAGACAACAACTTCACTAAACCATTAAGAAAAGTAGGATGTTTGTTAATTCCACAATGAGAGTTATGCACTTGTATTGTTTCAACAATCTCCAGGGAATAAAGGATTTGATAGCAGTAAAGAATGAGCCAACTTGTCCTAAAGATTCTTGTTCTCTTTAGAATCATTTTAATAGCATTTGTGCCTTACCAAGACTTTCCCTGCCAATTCTGCCATGACTGAGGAGCACTGGGTATTAGTCAATTAAATTCTTCCTTAAAAAAATTAAGGAAAATCTTTTCCACATGCTACTACTCATACAATTTAGGTCTGTGAGTACCCTGCCTCCTCCAAGGCAGCCCTCAGGCATAATACTGGAGCCCCAAAGAACATCAGTGATCATAGAAGTCTCTTCTACTCACCAAGGAAAGAGGGAAATTCATGCCTGACACAAAACCAGTCTCTCAGAAACCCTTCCCCCTTCTGTCAGCTCAGGACAAGAGGTTTTCATGTGGATACCAGTTGGCACTTATGAATCTGTTGAAGAGCTGTGTGGGCAAAGCCCTCTGGAGGATACACACTGCTCTTTAGAAATGCAACACAAGGATCATTTCTTGTTGGGCTAATGACGCCTGGTTTTGATGACCTTTGAGATGTCTTTATTTCATGTCATCACACACAGTAGCTGACTGCCCTTTCTCATGTGCGTGTCTGTGTGTGTGTGTGTGTTAGTCTCTCAGTAGTATCTGACTCTTTGCAAGCCCATGGACTGTAGCTCCTCTATCCATGCAATTCTCCAAGCAAGAATACCGGAGTGGGCTGCCATTCCCTTCTCCAGGGGCTCTTCCCAACCCAAGGATCCAACCTGTGTCTCCTGCATTGCAGATGGATTCTTTACTACTGAGACAACTGGGAAGCCCACCCTTCCCATATCCTGCCACAAAGAGCCTGTGGGTTCTAGTCCTAAAACGTGACCTAAAAGTCTTGCATTGAACTTCTCCTTCCAAATTTACACTGCTGTAATAATGGGCAAAGTCTGAAACTTGGCAAGAGCGATCTTATGGCACCACACAAATCACCTAGGAGTCTTATTAAAATGCAGATTCTGATTCAGTAGTTCTGGGATGGGACCCAAGAATTTGCATTTCTAAGAAATCTCAAGTGATGCTGATACTGCTGGTCCCTAGACCACACTTTAAGGAGTAAGAAATCAGAAGACAAACATGGACAATTCTCCCAGAATGCAAAAGAAATAGTTAAAGAGATAAAAAATGGTGAAAGAAAAATTGGAGAACCAGTATCTGCAATGGAGTTTCTGCATATGGAAGAGAACAGAGGAGATAAAGAAAAAAATTGAAATTGCATAAATGTTTCAACTTTAGGAAAATGTATTAGTCTAATTCATCATACCAGTAAGGCAAAGCAGAAATATCACAAGAATTTTTGATAGGTGACAAAAATCACTTGAGAAAATTCAATATTCCATCATCATTAATCATCATTATCTCAAGAAACAGAATATTTTCTTAAGGGGACAAATGTATTCTATAAAATCAAAGTCAGTGGGATTCTTAATGATCCATTCCATTCACATAAGTAACCAGAAGTGTTATTAACTCTGTTCTGCGAATCCTAATCCAGCCAACCAAGTACAAAAATGAAATTAGAGGTGATATTAATGAGGGTTATGTTCAATTTTATGTAATCACTGGCTTAAATAAAATAGAAATGTCTTTCACACTCGCCTAAGTTGGAGGGAGCAGACCAGGCTGGTGTAGCAGCAATTCTGGGACTCCAGAGACTCAAACCTTCCAGTTCTCTGCTCAGTCATCACCAAGGTGGCTCTCATATTGTAGCTCTATTATAGCTGTCACATATATTTGATGTCTCAAACCTCATGAATATTTAGTGCTTCCTGGTCCTTCTGTCCTTCCCATCAACGTAAGGCCTGTACATGCTCTACTAACTTTGCCTATAATATGTCACACAGCTGCTTGTTTCTATTGTTCTCTGAGTCAGAGTTTAAAATTTTTAATAGCATTGTAATACACATTATACAAAATAAGAATGTCATTTTAACAAATAAGGCTAAATTAGAATAATAAACATATGATAATAACAAGGCATGTTTTAAAATGAGTGATAATATAAACTCATCCAAACAATTATTAAATTGTATCATAAAAGGGCAAAAGATTTAACAGTATGCTGCTGTGATTCATGGGGTCGCAGAGAGTCGGACATGACTGAGCGACTGAACTGAACTGAGCAGCTTAAGAAAAGACAGATTAGTGCAAAAAATAAAGTTCTGAAATAATCTCAACTGTATATAAAAAGTAGTAAATGCTAATGCTATTATTTCCAAATAAATGAGAAAAAGATGTCTGGTGGTGCAACTTGCTAACCACATGGGAACACTTAAAATTAGGTGCCTACCTCACATCATTCACAAATTCCAGATAAATTAAAGCTATAAATGGATAAATAAAGCCATAGAACTATGACAAGAAAATACATGTACATTTAAATAATCTTAGGTTGGGAAAAAAAAAATTAAACCTGCCAGCAAAGATGAAACAAAAAATTCATTAACTTGATTTAATTTAATTTTATTATTATTACTATTTTTTAAATTTATTTGGCTGTGCCAGGTCTCCGTTGTGGCATGCAGGCTTATGGGGGACCAGGGATTGAACCCATGTCCCCTGCATTGCAAGGTGGATTCTTTACCACTGATCCACCAGGAAAGTCCTAATTTTAAAGATATATATACATCTTTTAAAAAGGCAAAAAATGGAACTGGAATAATGAAGTAAGGAGGACCTAGCTAGCCTTGTATTAGGTCTACAAAGATGAGCTGGTGATCTTACCAAACTCACACTACAGTTTTGCCTCTGTGCTAGCTAGAAGTTGATATGCATATGTAAATTTTACCTGTTCAAAAAGTATACAGTCAACATGGATGAACCTTAAAAACATTATGCTTAAATGAAAGCAGTCAGACCTGAGAGGACACATGTTGTAAGATTCCTTTTTAATGAAAAGTTCAGAATAAGTAAATCCATAAAGACTGAAAGCAGGTTAGTGGTTGCTGGGGACTAAGGTGAGAGAGGAATGGGGTGTGACTGCTAATGTATTCTTTGGGGTGATGAAATGTTCTGGAATTAGTGCTGATGGTTGCGTAACTTTGTGAATATACTAAAAACCATTGAATTGTACACTTAGACGGGCAAATGTTATGGTATGTGAACTATATCTCATGTGCTTAAAAAGTAAATGTTGCAATTCACTACTGAGAGTGGGCTTAGTTCTCAACTGACCCTGTGTTGCCTCTATAACAGTGAGTTGAAAGAACTTTGTCACATAGCAAATTCCCACTGGCTATTTTGCATATGGTAATGTATGTTTCCAAGCTATTCTCTCAGTTTGTCTCACCTTCCCTCCCACACTGTGTTCACAAGTCTATTCTCTATGTCTGCATCTCCATTGCTGCCCTGCAAATAGGCTCATCAGTACCATCTTTCTAGATTCCACGTGCTTGTGCTCATGCTAAATCACTTCAGTCACGTCCGACTCTTTGCAACCCCATGGACTGTAACCTGCCAGGTTCCTCTGTCCATAGGATTCTCCAGGCAAGAACACTGGAATGGGTTGCCATTCCCTTCTCCAGAGAATCTTCCCAACCCAGGGATCGAACCCACATCTCTTTATGTTTCCTCCATTGCCAGGTGGATTCTTTACCTGGAAGCCCTCTAGATTCCACACACATGCGTTAATATACAATATTTGTCTTTCTCTTTCTGACTTACTTCACTCTGTACAACAGGCTCTAGGTTCATCCACCTCATTAGGACTGACTCAAATGCATTATTTTTTAAAGTTGCACGGCAGAAACCAACACAATATTGTAAAGTAAATATCTTGAAAAAAAATCATTTTAAAAATAACTCCTTTAGGGTATCATTAATACCTGGTGCCTGAATAGACTCCCTAAAGGGATTTTTACATTCTGATGGCCAGGTGGACCCACCAGGGATATGCTTCCTCACTTTACCATGCTGGCTCCAGAGAAGCTCTCCCTTATTATGATGAGTCAACCCAAACACCCACTACCAGGTTATATCTAGCCATGCATCCTCCCAGCAACTCAAGAAACTCTGCATTTAGTTTACACATTTGAGTGAGTCTGTGCTTAACTTCCCGTGGGTGGATTTGACCATTTGTGGTTTCAGAGCATTTCTGAGCTTTTGGTTCCTAAACCATGGCCATGAACTCACAAGGACTGGGATTCTCTCCAGAACTCCACATCACTTTCCAGCAACTCAGTGTCATGGGGTTTTGGTCAACTTGATATCATGTAAGTTACAGACATGGCTTATCAGAGCTGGGGAAGAAATATTAGAGAGTAATCAGTCTCACCACCCTAACTCTTGCCTCCTACAATCACTATTTAATGGATGAGGTCCAGAAAGGAGAAAAAGTCATCCCTAGGTCACCCAACAAATAAGTGAGGAAACTAGAATTAAATAATTAAATTTCTGTATCCCACTTTCACACATTGGAAAAGGAAATGGCAACCCACTCCAGTGTTCTTGCCTGGAGAATCCCAGGGACGGGGGAGCCTGGTGGGCTTCCGTCTGTGGGGTCACACAGAGTCGGACACGACTGAAGTGACTCAGCAGCGGCAGCAGCAGTCCCAAAAGCACATATGGTTGTATACCCAATTATTTCTGTTGCAATATCAGCCTGAGCAACACCACTTCCATTTAAATAGTCTCTCACAAAGTGAAAAGAGAATGGAACAGCACAAGACCAGCACCAGGGCAAGGGTCTTAACCCTTTCAGGATACTCCTGATAATGTTAGCAACTTGAAAGCCACACTCAGGAGAGCTTTCTCAGGCAGATACTCTGGCAAATATGCACTTTCTCCAAGTTTCCAATGGTTATGTAAACTTATCCTTGTCCATAAATGGAATTAGTAGGAGGGATCCAACTATCTGCAGAGCAGAAAAAGTACTGTTACAGGAAGGAAGCATCTTTCTTCTTCATCTCCCTGTCAATGCAGCAGTTTCTCCTATGATGTCAGGTGCCCTATCATTCATTCACTCATTCACTCATTCAACCATGCTGCTGCTGCTGCTGAGTCACTTCAGTCGTGTCCGACTCTGTGCGACCCCATAGACGGAAGCCCACCAGGCTCCCCCGTCCCTGGGATTCTCCAGGCAAGAACACCGGAGTGGGTTGCCATTTCCTTCTCCAATGTGTGAAAGTGAAAAGTGAAAGTGAAGTCACTCAGTCGTGTCCGACCCCTAGCGACCCCACGGACTGCAGCCCACCAGGCTCCTCCATCTTCTTAAACACCTACAGTGCACCTGGCCCTGTGCTGTCACAGAGACATGGAAATGGGTCAAGCGTATACTTGCCTTCAAGGGGCCTGCAGTCCCACTGGGAGATGTTTCTATCTGATCAGCTCTGATGGAAGTGGAAAGGCTAGAGTCAGAGAGCTTGTACAGAGCACTAGAGACAATGGTAAGGTCATAATTTGGAGGTCAGGAAGGCTTTACAATATTGATGCCATTTAAGATGCATCTTGAAAGGCTTCAAATGCAGACAATGGGGGGAAGATTTATTGACAAAAGGAACAAGTGAGCAAAGGCATGAAGTATGATAATAATTATTATTGTTATTCCCCTTTAACAGAGGAAACGACTAAGGCAAAGAAGGGTGAAATAACTTGCCCAAGATCACACAGATAGTAAGAGGCGTAGCTGGTCTTCAAACCTAGATCCTGTCAGAAGAATGTACTCTCTGCTTCATGTCTGTCTCCCCACTACCCTAGGGGCCAAATCTGTGTCTAGTCCCTGAAGTTTGTTCTCTTAAATGCTGTGCTCTCACTGTAGTGAGGATGAATGGTAGGAGATGGAGGCAGGAGCCAGGTAGTAAAGAACCTTGACTACCAGGCTCTGAATTCAGGACTTGATGAAGGTTTAACATAAGCCAACAGGGGAATTCCCTGGCAGCCCAGTGTTTAGACTCTGTGCTTTGATGTTGTTGTTTAGTTGCTAAGTCGTGTTTGACTCTGTGACTCCATGGACAGTAGCCCACCAGGCTTCTCTGTCCATGGGATTTCCCAGACAAGAATACTGGAGTGTGTTGCCAAGTCCTTCTCCAAGGGATCTTCTTGACTCAGGTATCAAACCCACATCTCCTGCATTGGCAGGCAGATTTTTCTGAGCCACTAGGAAAGCCCTTTCATTGTGAAAGCCCAGGCTCAATCCAATAAGCCGTGCCATGAATTTAGAATCCAGGAAAGATTTCCTGGGAAAGGGAAAATGGAAGTTAAAACTCCTTGCTTTGTGCCAAGATGGACGCTAGCAGATAATCTGAGAAGTGGTGAGTAGGACAAATGCCCTAAAGGGTTAATTCTTCCTCCATGTGATAATCTCAAACATCTGGCTCTTTTCTGTGCTCTAAATTTGGAACAACTAGTTATCCACTTCCTCCTAATCAAGATAAGGTCTGGGTCGAGAATCCAGACAATTGTGCTAGGTCATTTAATTGCCTTCCTCTTGAAAACCTTGAGCCAGCCATAGGGAAATTCTCTGGCCAAGGCAAAGAATAAAGGTCAACGACATGTCGCATCCTGATGCCTTTTACAGACCCCAGGAGCCACAGGAGAAATCAGTTCCAGTCAAATGAGTTGTGAAATTCTTTTAAAAAGTAGAGCCAATATTTTAAGATTCTCTAGGTCATGGAAAAATACACACTAAGAACATGAAAACAATACCAAGTAACTCCAACAGCATGAAATTTACTTCTCATTGTTGTCTAAATAAAACCAAACTAATTCAATCAGGGACTATGTTCCCTAACCCACCATAAAATGATCTGTTATGAAGTGTTAATGGGAAAAATAAGATTACCAGTCACTCCTACTTTTCCTGGCTGCCCACAATTTTGTTATTAACCACGCTTTCTTTTTCAAAGTCCTTTTTTTTTTCCTTCTAACTATAAAAGCTGTACATATTCATTGTTAAAATTTTGGAAAATAAGGAGAAAAACAAAGAATTAAAAATCACTTTAACCCACCATTAATAACTTGGTTTTTTTTTCTTACAAAAATTGAAGCTACACTGTATGAATTTTATTTTATTTTTCCACTTAGCATTTATCAGTAGCTTAATCCTATATGCACAATATCCTTCAAATATGTCATTTTTATCATTTATACCAGATTGATCAGTGTGAATGTGCCATAATTAATTTAACTAGTCATCTGTTTGTGGACAATCAGGCTGTTTCCAGTCTTCTGATTTTATAAATGAATGCGCAAAATGTCCTGATACAAATACATTAAGTCCCTTACTTGTGGGGACGAGCTCAGTCATGTCTGACTCTTTGCAACCCCATGGACTATAGCCCACCAGGCTCCTCTGTCCATGAGGTTTTCCAGACAAGAATACTGGAGTGGGTTGCCATTTCCCATTCCAGGGGATCTTCCTGATCCAGGGATCAAACCTGCAGCTCTGGCATCTCCTGCAATGGCAGACGTATTCTTTACCAATGGCAACCCACTCCAGTGTTCTTGCCTGGAGAATCCCAGGGACGGGGGAGCCTGGTGGGCTTCCGTCTATGGGGTCACACAGAGTTGGACACGACTGAAGTGACTTAGCAGCAGCAGCAGCAGCAGCAGTGCTACCTGGGAAGCCAGTCCCTTACATAAGAAACCTCAAACTGCAAATTTTCAAAGTTGCAACCATGCCCAGTTGTTGTACTGGGATACTGTACAGTATCTCAAGATACTGTGTGATAAGATTTAAATGTTTTCTTTATTTTTTGTGTTTGGTGTTTTGTTTTGTATTGTGTGAAAAGTATTATAAACCTACCACAGTACAGTATAGTACCATATGACTGACTGTGTCAGTTGAGTACCTAGGTTAACTTTTGAACAAACTGGACTTTCAAACACTCTCAGAATGGAATTTGTTTGTATGCAGGGGACTTACTATATCTTTGTCCTACTCTTCAAAGTTCTCTTTTTGAAGTAAAATTAATAAAGCAAAGGGTATGAAAAACTTAAGATTCTTGATAGGTACTGCCAAATTGCCTCTGTTTGTTTAACAACTATTAATTTGGTGCCCAATGCCAAGCATGGTTCTGGGCCCTGGAAATACAACAGAGAATAAGACAAACTTTCTGCCCTGGGAAGCTATGCTCTAACATGGTACCAGCTTATCTTCCCACCAGCATATATGAGAATGCCTGGCTTCTCCTCCCCTCACCAGCATGATACTCTTTTAAGAATCAACCTTGGGTAACCCAATAGTCAAAAAATTGTTCTGTCAACCATTGTTTTAATTTGCTATTTTCTGATTAAGGTACTTTCCCATAGATGTAATAATCATCTCCATTTGTGTGCATAAATTGTTTGGTCATGTTCCTTTTTGTATTAAGACATTTGCCTCTTCTTGTTGGCAAAAGCTTTTAGTATGCTCTTGATGTTACCTTGCTGCCTGCCATATGTTATGAATATTTTTCATTTGCATTCTGGGTATCTATGGTGCTTTCTAACTTCATCTAGAAAATCCTGAGACCCCCGACTCCCACCCCCAGGCATCAGGGATGGAGTTGTGGACAGAAACACACATGGTCTCTGATGAAATTGGCAGCACCATGGGGGATCAGACCTGCTTTATGAGAGACTGAGGCAAGAGAGTGAAGGACACTGTGTGAGGACCTGTCTGGTAGCTGAGAGGTGGCAGGTGTCTTGGAGAGAGCTTCTCAGGGATGGAGGCTAACAACAGGAAGTACCCAGGGAGTAATTGTCAAGAAAAACCTACGGAGAGTGAGGAGGTACTGTTGGGTAAAGTCTAACTGAGTCTTGATCCATGGCTGGCTTGGGACCATAAATTGCACAGCAAAGCTTCTCTCCTTGAGATGAGGGTGGGCAGCCTTTTGTGGACCCATTCACCCAGTCAGATTATGGCTAGAAGATGCTTGTGGAGGGTGGGGGTATGTGGCCTCCTTGGTAGGTGGCTTCCCAGAAGAGGCAGCTGTGGGTGTCAGCAGTGAGGGCTGCTGCAGCTGGAGATGGAGGCAGGAGCCTGGAGAAGGTGTCATCGTGGGGTAGTGTTTTGTTTCCTACCCATGGCAGAGAAGCAGAAAGGCCAGGGGGGCAGGAGAGGTGTGGGGAAGGCAGGAGATATGGTCAAGTTGGCAGTTAGAGATCACTTTGGCTTTAGTTTGGAGAACGGACTGCAAGAGTCCAGAATGACTAGGTTTGGGGCTTGCGAAATGCTTGATCCCTCATCTTGAAGAGTCGCTGTGACCATGATTAACATACTGAAGAGAAATCCTGTAACACAGAAACCTGATTAACATTGTTCAAATCCACATTTCTCAAGAAATCACAAAGGAACAGATGAGTAGAAAGAACAGCCTAACCATACAAAGGGTCAGCTTCCAAGTGAGAGACAGAGGCCTAGACACAGGCAGAGAAGTAGGTATACTGAAAATATATTTAGGAACTGAAAACCACAGGACTTAATTTAAGATTGATTACAGAACAAGAGGTGTTATTGGCAATTTTTCTTGAATGCCCATCAGTGGATGATTTCTTGAGAGCAGATTTTGAAGGGGGTGGGGTGACCCTGGTTGAAAGCACTGGGTGAGTAAGAGAGAGAGGGAGACATTAACGACAGGAAAAAAATCCCCATCTGAAAAAAATGTTGTTGGGATGATAATAAGTGAAGTTGTGTAATTGGCTTTATATCGTAACCACCCCTCAAATTTATGTCTCTGGGTCTACTGACCTTC
Source organism: Moschus berezovskii (assembly GCF_049115385.1). Taxonomy (NCBI): domain Eukaryota; kingdom Metazoa; phylum Chordata; class Mammalia; order Artiodactyla; family Moschidae; genus Moschus; species Moschus berezovskii. The sequence continues at coordinate 71,251,306 of NC_142466.1, read as the reverse complement.
TGTCCTTTTCTGACTTAATTTCTTGGGGCATCATGGCTGAGGCACCCCCCAACGACTGCTAGTGATAATCACGATAATAGCTTTGCGTTTGCCTTGCAGTCTACAATTTAATTTAGTGCACGTTTTTAAATTACAGTTGATTTACAATGTTGTGTTAGTTTCAGGTGTACAGCAAAGTGATTTAGTTATATATATATATTTATATATATTCTTTTTCAGATTCGTTTCCATTGTTAGTTACTACAAGATATTGAATATATTTCCCTGCACTCTACGGTGCACGCGTGTGTGCATGCTCAGTTGCTTCAGTCATATCCGACTCTGCAACCCTCTGGACTGAAGCCTGCCAGGCTTCTCTGTCCATAGTGAAGAAGGAATTCATAAGGCCTGGACTCCATCTTAGGCCTGTTCATGCTGATCATGCTTGACCACCTCTCCAATGGACTCTGAACTCTGTGCTTAGTGCCTATGGAAATTACAATAGAAGGATAAGACCCCCTCTGGACAGGGGAATCTTGAAGATCACATCCAATTCTCCAGGGAAGAATACTGGGGTGATTTGCCATGCCCTCCTCCAGGGGATCTTTCCAATCCAGGGATCAAACCTGCATTTCCCGCGTCTCCTGCATTGCAGGTAGATTTCTTTACTACTGAGACCCCTGGGAAGCCTGTGCTATACAGCAGGTCCTTGCTGTTTATCTGTTTTTTTTATTTCTATCCATTTAGTTGATCAGAATGACAATGGTGTGAAGTATTTAGAATAGGACTTATTATCTTTATTTTTCAGGGCTGTTTTGACCTTCTCTACTTGTTAGTAGAACTGGATCAAGAACCCAAGTCTTTAGTCCAGGGCTCTTCTCAGGGCTCCAAATTTCACTGGCATTTATTAACTTAAAATATCTAAGGATAACATTTATTTGCAAATGTATAGTCCTCTCCTCACCCCTCATACTCAGCCTTCCACTTGATCTCAGACCCAGTCCTTCTCCAAGAATGATGCATCACCATCCAGATGGTCAGATTAGAAATCCAGGAGTTGTCCTTGACATTTCCCTCTTGTTTTATTCTCAGGGCATGTGCCCCGCCTCAGCAGAGAATCAAATCCTCTGCCAGAGGTGGGGCTTCCTAGTGGAGAAATTGGGGCACTCGCAGAGAGGGACTGAAAGTGAAAGAAGCCAGTCACAAAGGGCCAAATACTGCAGGAATCCACTTCTGTGACGGAGATTGAGTGTGGAAGTCACAGAGACAGAAAGCAGAAGGTGTTGCCAGGGGCTGGGGGTGACGGAGGGTGAGCATTTGATGGGTACAGGGTTTCAGTTTTGCAAGACGAGAAGAGTTTTAGAGATGAATGGTAGTGATGTTTGTACAACAGTGTGAATAATGCTGAAAAATGGTTAGTCAGGATGGCAAATTTTATGTGTATTTTACCGTAATAATAATAAAGAAGCATTGAGGCGGTTCAGGGTCACATCACTATACATTCGTCAAAACCCTTAGAATGTACAATACCATGAACCCTGATGTAACCTATGGACTCTGGGGGATAGTGATGTGTCAGGGAAGGTTCTTCCATTACAACAAATATACAGATGACCCTTGAACAACACCAGGTTTAAGGGCGCTGACCTCTGCACAGCTGAAAATCAGAGGATAACTTACGGTCTGCTCTCCATATCCGAGATTTCTCTATTGTGGCGGCTCTACACCTGGCGATCCTATGGTGCTATGGTATTTACTATTGAAACATATCCACACCTAAGTGGACCCATGTAGTTCAAACCTATGCTGTTCAAGGGCCAACTGCTTAACTCTGGTGCTAGGTGCTGACAGTGAGGGAGGCTGTGCGTGTGTAGGGGCAGGGGTATATGGGAAAGATCTCTGTACCTTCCTCTCAACTGTGCTGTGAATCTAAAATTGCTCTAAAAATATTTTTAAATAATTATCATAATAAAGAAGTATTGAGGAGGTTTGTGGTGCTTGTCCTGGTGCTCAGGCAGTCACACCCCACAGATGGAGCCTGTTACCTGTTCCCCCCACCTGCGCACACACACAGACACACACACACACATATACACACACACAGCTTTCTGCAGTCAGCTAGGCTAGGGAAGCTGGTCCCAGTCATTTGGGCCCATTTGGAGTTCACTCTGGAACATTTAATATTCAAAGGAATCTTTGTTCTTGCTATGGAACCATTTCTCATCCCATTTAGCTCTTACATAAGACATACTTTGGATCTGATATATGGGGAAAAAAATTACCCATTTTATTCATTTTGAATAAACTAAAAATAACTATCTTCCCCATTTCCTGGAGCCAATAAAGCTTGTTTGGAAAGGACAGAGGAAAGAAAGACATGAAATATGAAAAAGAACTTCAAGCTGGGCCTACAGAAGCCTGGGTTTAAAAATCTGGCTGTGCTCCTCATCTGCTGTGTGACTCTGAGCAAGTGCCTGCCCCTCTCTAGGTCTCAGACACTTCCTCTACCAAATGAGGGGGTTGTGTTGGAACCTCTGGCCTTTGCGATCCCTTCGACTCTGACATTGTACTTCTCTGAGAGAAAGGAGTTGAGGCATCATATTTTGCTAGTCATCCAGTAGATGAATCATTTTCATTCTTCAGAAATTTTTTTGATGTGATCCTGTATGGCAAGAAATAGCTAATACGATCTCTTTCGCCATTCCTGTTCTAGTGTCTAGAAATAGTCATTAAGTCACAGCCTCCATTTCCTCACCTCCCGCTAACTCCCCTGCAGTCTAGTTTCCAACTCCTTAATCCTTTGAAACTGTTCTCAAGGTCACCATAACCTCCCCTGGCAGAATCAACAGACATGTCTCAGACCTTTACTTCCTCCCTGAACCTCTCGGAAACATTTCAACACAGGGGACTTTCCTATCTTTCTTGAGATACTCTTCTCCTGGAGCTCAGAGAAAAAATGACTTTGCCCTCCCAGAGACACATGTTTCAAGGGCAGGATTTGTACCCACAGGGTTGGTGCCGAAGCCTAGTACCACAGCATTGTCTGCAACCATTTGCCTTCCCATTGTCATCATTTTACTACGAAATTCTAGATTCCCTGGGCAAGTCCTTCATTCATTATCTCATTCATCAGGTATTTATCAGGAGTCAGCTATTTGCTGGCACCATACTAGGCAATGGGAACACAGTTTACCCCTGCATAACATGGGTTTGAACTTCACAGGTCCACTTCTATGTGAATTTTTCTCTATAAACACTATGCAACTACACAATCGATGGTCAGTGGAACCTGAGGATATGGAACTCGAGAGCTGACAGTAAAGTTATACACTGGTGTTTGACCCCAGAGGGAATAGGCTCCCCTAACTGCCCTTGACCTCATGTTCAAGGGTCAACTGTATAGCAAGACAAATTCAGGCATTAAGGAAGTAAGTACAAGATACAGGTGTAATTACAAATGTGATGAGTTCTCTGAAGAAAAGGACCAGATTCTGTGAGAGAAGAGAGTGCAGGGGGGACGGGCAGGATGTGCGAAAATGCCGTTTGGAAGAAGGACGGTGGCAGGAAGATCTGAAAGTGGGGAAAGAACGATCTAGGCAGAGGAAATGCCACTGTGGGGTCTGGTTGGGGGAAGCATCTTGAAAGGGCAATCTGGGGAACATGGCATTGTCCTGCACCAACAGCACCCTGCTTTTACTTAGATCAAGGATTTGGGAGTGGCTTTGGAGGAACAGATGAAGACTCTTTCCATTGTCATCATTTTACCACCAAATTCTAGATTCTCTGGGTGAGTCATTCATTCATTCATCATCAATTATTTATTGAGAGTCATCTATACTATACTAGGTTTCCCCTGTAGCTCAGTTCGTAAAGAATCTGCCTGCAGTGCAGGAGACCTGGGTTCAATCCCTGGGTAGGGAAGATCCCCTGGAGAAGGAAATGGCAATGCACTCCAGTATCCTTGTCTGGAAAATCTCATGGACAGAGAAGCCTGGTGAGCTGTGGTCCATGGGGTCGCAAAGAGTTGGCCACGACTGAGTGACTAACACACACACACATACTAGGCAATGGGAATACAGTTGACCCCTGCGTAACATGGGTTTGAGCTTCACAGGTCCAATTCTATGTGGAAGAGCTAATCCAATGCCCCCACCCACAACCACCCCTTGGCACCACCACTGGGGATCTATCATAGATAGACCCTTTAGGGGCCTGAAACGGGCCAGGGCAAGTGAAAGGGCAGAGAAGTGCTGGGGGATCAGGAGGGGCTGGATCCTATAGGACCTGGGAAGATGCCCTAAGGAGTCATAAGATTCTTGCTTTAGAAAAATGGTGTTTTGATCTGCAGAAACTCAGCCGTGTGGGGCAGAAGGCAGAAGGGTAACTGGTGGAGGCCAGTTCTTTCGTGCTGACCCTGCTTATCCTCACCAGGCACAGATTAGAAAGCTTTACCATGAGGAGAGAATAAAACTCTTTTCCTCAGTTGCCTTATGGAAGGCAGACGCTCCTATCATTACAAAGCCCTCAGGGCCCTTGGGGGTGACTGGGTCCCACCTCCCTCAATTCACAGATGAGGAAACCATGGTTGATGAGTTGCAGGGCCCGGAGGTAGGACCATGAGGTCAGCACAGGGGGGATTCATACCTCGTCTGCTGGTCTCCAAAAATCACACCTTGAGTATGCATGGCCCTTGGATGCCACCTGGACCAACCCATTTTCTTTTATAGGTGAGGAGACTGAGACTCAGGGAGAGAAGGCAGCTTTCCAAGGGCTGGAACCCAATCCCTAAAGGCGGATCTCTGCTCCTTGCTCTGCTCCAAGCTGCTTCCTTATGGGAAGCAGGAGGGAAAGTATCCCCTAAATAAATGCCATTACCACTAGGCTGTGAATGAAACAATGCCCCCATGGCTGGGAGCGGCCCCAGGCCATATGAGGAAATTGCTTTCCTGGAGCAGCTGGTGTGGGAGCTGGAGCGTTTGCTGGCCGCCCCCTCTCCTAGGAACAGCAAACTCAGGAACCACGTTGGGCAGGAGCCCGTGGGAACGAGGCCTGCACTCGCCTCTCCAGGGGCTGCCTCAGCCGCTGATTATGCTCCCAGTGAAAGTCTTGTTGAGCAGAACATCTGTATTGTGCAGAGAACTGGCGCCAGGGCGGCCGGGTTGCCACAGGGGCTCTGTGGGAGTCCACCAGTCCTGGGGCTGTCTCCTCTGATCCCACGGAGACTGTCTCCATCTCCCAGGGTCCACATTCTGACCCTGGAAATCTGGAGCAAGTTAGGGGAAATTTAGCCAGATGTTGCTCTTTCCAGCTTCCTGTGAAAATTAAGTGACACAGGGAGGCATATTATTCAGGGGAGGAGATGAGATATGTGAGGAGAATGGAGGAAATAATACATGAGGTGTTTGTTTGCAAAGCAGTTGTCTCTTCCTTGCTCAGGGCTTGTCAGAAGGAAGTTGATCTCTCGCAAAGTAAGTCCTTCTTCTAGAGAACCTTGACTCAACTCTCATGGACCAACTCAGGTCCCTGCTTCCCGCCTGCCCAAGCCAAAGTTGTGGCTGGGTTCACCCGTCACCCTGTACACACCTCCACAGTGAGCTTGTGACTTGAGGACAATTAGTCATTATATCTGTCTCCCCTGCTAGACTTCGGCAGGCACTGTGCCTTAATCATCTCACATCCACAGTGCCAAGAAGAGGGCCTGATACAGAAGAAGAACCCAATAAACTCTGGCCAACTGGATGAAGGAGAGAGAAATGGAAGAAAGGAAAGAAGTAGAAAGAAAGAGGAAAATATAGGTTTCTTCAGGGTATTTGCAGGTCCCTGATAGTATATTAAAAAGCAGAGACATTACTTTGCCAACCTTTGCAGAACCTTCAACTCCCAGCAGACCTTAGCCTCATTCTGTGCTCACTGTAATGCATTAGCATATGCTAAGCGGCACGCCCAGAGGCACCCTCACACTTCCTTTGTACATGTGTGTGTGTGCTCAGTCCTCTCTGACTGTTCGTAACCCCATGGACTAGCCTGTCGGACTCCTCTGTCCCGGGAATTCTCCAAACAAGAATACTGGAGTGGTTTGCTTGTTCCTTCTGCAGGGGATCTTCCTAGCCCAAGTGAAGGAGGAAACAGAACAGACTCTATCTTGAAAACAGGACTCCATCTTGGGCCGGACTGTGGACTTTGAGCTATATGCCCAGTATCTATGGAAATGACATACCAACTGGAAAACCAGGCCCCTAGAAGGAAGAGCCCTAGGGCTCTCCATCGCCTAAAAGAATACCCTAATTATCTGTGTAACTGAATAGAATCATACATTCTATTATGCTTATTGGAGTATGACCACAAGAACTACCTAGGCTTAAGGCATATGAATCAGGGGTTAACTTTGACTGTATCTTTCTTTTTCCTTTGTTCAGACTAGTTTCAGGGAATTTGGGGAGGCGGGTTTGGGCATATATGCTTACGGTATATAAGGTTTTCACAAAAACAGGTCAGCGTCCCTGGCTAAGAGGAGACTCTGCCTTGGGCCCGCCTGTGTAATAAACTGTACTCCACCATCTGCATTGTCCTTCTGAGTGAGTTTGTTTCCCGGAACGCATGGCCACAACACAAGGATGGAACCCGTGTCTCCTGCATCTCTTGCACAGGCAGGCAGACTGCTGGCCATAAAAGGTCTGAAAGTTGGTGATGCCCAACTTCTGGAAATCCCTGCCCCTTCTCCAGTATAGTTAGAATATTCCTCCCACTCCTTAGCCAATGAAAGTACCCAGCCCATAGAAACTAACCACCCACACTCCTCAGTTCCACTTTCACTGTTTGAGACAGATGGCGCTCTGTCTATGGGATGTGTATCTCCCAGCGCAGCTCTCACCTTCTGAGATGGTGCACTCCATCAATGGCGTGTATGTTTCCCTGAAGAAACCTGCTTTCACAATGCGATCACCTGCTCTTGAATTCTCTCTGCTGGAAGCCAAGGACCCTCACTTGGCAGCCCACCCCAGGGACTCATTTGAGCCTGGGACGTGACCCTCCTCTTGCGCCCCATTTTATCCTACAACAAAAGGAAGTTATGAACAAACAGCTGTTTACGGGAGGGGTCTGAGTTGAACTCTAGCTCAGTGTATCTGCTGCTGTACGTCTGTCCCCAGAGCTAGTGTGCAGAACAAATGGGTGAGTGGTCAACTTTCCCCAGAATGGGCAGGCTGCACCCAGAATCTGTGTTCTGGGACCAGCCTTTAGTGGGAACACTGAGAAACAGAGGGTGACTGGGGCCAAGATGGGCAGAGAAGGGTCTGGATGTCCCGTCCTGAGAGGAAAGAACAGCAGCCGAACATCATGGAGAAGGGCAGATTCTGGGCGATGTAATGCCTTATCTTCTCATCTCTGTCATGGGAGGATTAAGTGACCTCATCGAGGTGACCTTGAGGAGCAAGACAAGAACCAGTGGGAAGAAGTCACTGGGAACCATGACCAGTTCCAAGAAAAGGCAGCAACAAAGTGGAATGCAGGTGTGGCAGGTGTGGAAGGGGCTGAGAGCCTGGAGGGCTCTCAACAAGGCTGGAGATGCTGAAAGAAGGATTCTTCTAAGCCGAAGTTTTCCCCTGGAGGCTCCTGTGGGTGTGTGCAGTCAGCGGCGATTGTGTTCCAGGCAGCCACACACACACCCATGCATGTGCTCCTAGAGACGGGGCCGATAGCTTCCTTGAGATTCTCAAAGCTGTCTGTGATCCACGCAAGATTCAGTGGGCTGGTCACTGGCACCTCCAGGGCACCTCTGCCCACTCTAAGATCCCACCGCCCCAGTGTAGATGTACAAACATCCCCAGGGATGAGGGATATGGAAGGAGAATCCAGTGGCAGAAGGAAACAGGGGCTCTTCGGACTGAGGAAGGCACTGTGAGTGCCCCCGCCCAGGGTATGCTGTAAAGTCCAGCTACACAAACCTCCCACTTGGCAGAGTCAGGACCTCCTTCCTGAGGCTGGGTTAGTCCCCTCACCTGCAAAGGGTCCTAGCATCCCACATTTGTCACACACCAGACCCAGCACTTGGGATTCTTTTTATGGGTCACTTCTTCTTCTTTTTTAAAAATATTACTATTACCTTTTTTTTCTTTTTGGCTGCCCTGGATTATAGTTGTGGCATGTGGGATCTTTAGTTGCAGCATGCAGGTGCTTAGTTTTAACACTTTTTACATATGAAATTATCGTATTTATTTGGGCACACTCCTGGAGTTCATATTCTATTTCTGTATCCAGTCCAACTCTTTAACGCTATAGAAAATACCTTTTAAATCAATGTAGCTCTGTAAGTCATACTAGCTGCTATTTTGTTTTGTTTTAAGCTGTATTGAATCAGTGTAGGAACAAGGCAGAACATTAATACCATAAATATTTTCTTTAATTAATTAACTTATTTGGCCATACTGGGTCTTAGTTGCAGTGGGGAGGATTCATTTTCCTGATCAGGGATTGAACCTGGGCTCCCTGCGTTGAGAGTGCAGAGTCTCAACTGCTGGGCTGCCTGGAAAGTCCCTGTGTATCACTGTTTTTTGTCTTTCACAATGAGAGACCCTCCCAGCATTTACATGATGTCAGTATAAAGGGACTTCTAATGTGGCGTCCTGAGGGGCAGTGCAGCGATGTGGAGGGGGAGGAGCGAGCAGGGAGGAGTCACCTGAGTCTTGAGCCCAACTCCGGCACCAATGCCCTGAATGACCTTGAGCATGTCCCCTCTCCTTTCTGGGTCTCGGTTCCCACATCTGTGATGGTGAGAAGGAGTGTCTGCGGGGACTCAGTGGGATCGCTTAAAGACATGCCTGGCCCGAGGTTACTGTGAGGAAGGATCTTGAAGTGATTGTTGTACCTCTCAGGGCTATCTGGGGATTTGGTGAGAAAACAGGCCCAGAGCACTTTACTCCAAGTCTGGCACAGAGAAGGTGCTGCTGGCTGCTGCTCCCTGTCCCTCCTGTGAACACCTTGTCTTATGGGCTCAAATTATGGGCAATTTATATGTTGAAGTTCTAAGCCCCAGTACCTTGGAACATGGCTGTATATGGAGATAAGGTCTTTAGCAGATAATTAATGTTAACCAAATTCATTGCGGTGGGTCTTAATCCAATATAACTAGTGTCTTTATAAAAAGAGATGAGGACCACATTCTATTATATACATATGCCACACTTTCTTTATCCATTCAGCTATCCATGGACACTAAACATTGTTTCTATGTCTTGGCTATTGTAAATAATGATGTAATGAACATGATGGTAGAATTATCTTTCCAAGATAGTGAATTAATTCCCTTTGGATAAATACCCAGAAGTAGAATTCTGGGAACATCTGATAATTTTATCATTAAATTTCTGAGGAACTTCCATATTGTTTTTTTATAGTAGCTGCACCAATGGATATTCCCTAGTGTGTAAGGATTCTTGTTTTCCACATCCTCGTCAGCTTATATGTAAAATCTCTCTCCATTAAAATTTGGGGAAAAAGAGAGACGAGGCTGAGAAGCACAGAGAGATCATATGAAATAGAAGACAACCACTTACAAGACAAGGAGAGAAGCATCCGAAGAAATCAGCCCTACTAACAGATTGATCTGACTTTCAGCCTCCAGACCTGTGAGAAAATTTCTGCTATTTAAGCCACTCCATTTGTGATACTTTATATGGCAGCCCTAGAAACTAATATACTCTGATTTTTCCAAGGTGATTTTTAAACAAATTTCTGGAGGATAATTGCTTTACAACGGTGTGTTGGTTTCTGCCATACGTGAATCAGCCATAAGTGTACATACGTCCCCTCCCTCACCACCCACCCCCATCCTACCCCTCATGGTTGTCACAGAGCACCCTGTGTTACACAGCAACTTCCCACCAGCTGTCTGTTTTACATACGCTAATGTATATGTTTCATTCTACTCTCTCCTTCCCCGCGGTGTCAACAAGTCTGTTCTCTACGTCTGCCTCTCTGTTCCCGCCCTGCGGATAGGTTCATCAATACCATTTTTCTATAATCCACATACGTGCATTAATAGTCAATATTTGTTTCTCTCTTTCTGACTTACTTCACTCTGTGTAACAGGCTCTAGCTTCATCTGCCTCACTCAGAGCTCTATCCTCCAAGTTTAATTCCAACAGAAACAAAGAGCTTGTGTCCTAGCATTTGCATGAATGTTCTGAGATTCACAAGCTTAGGTCACAGGCTCACCTCCGAACCAGTTACGATTATGATAATTGACATAGACCTGATCCATGAGTTTTGCTGGAGTCATACAGACTACAGAGAACTAAGAGGGGAAGGGGTGGATCGTGAAGAAACACTGGGGCTCCTGCCAGAGTAGGGGAAGTGGAGGTCAGGGAGATAAACCGCATTTTTCCAGCTCTGTGAACAGCAAGGGCAGAGGAATAGCAGGTGAGGGAAAGACAAGATGATGAGTCCAGGTTGGAATGTGTTTTGTTTGCAGGGTGGACGGGACAACCAGAGAAACAGGTTGGGAGAGACCCAGGCTGGGGGGAGATCCGTGAGTCGCTGCTGTGTATGTGGTGAGAGAGAGGCTTAGGAGGGCAAGTGATGCCTTGGGCTTTCGAAGCCATGCTGGGCTCCCTGCCTCAGGAACAGCACGTGAAGTCTAGTCACCAGTGTCACTGCGAGTCAGTGTGGTCGCTAATTTCATTACTTTTACCTGGTAGTTCCTGGATTACAACTGTTGAAAAACTTCCTGCCAAAGTATGCCTACTGGGTTTCTGCTCCCTCGTCATCGAAACCTTGAGTTTGTTTAGGATGGCAAAACACCAGCCAGAAAGACCACACTTTTCAGCCTCCTGTTCAGAGAAGGGATGACAGAACATGAGACTGGATGGAGACTGTGTTCACGTGGATATTACTCCACAAACGTGCACTCTCCTCTCCCCTTGTGTGTGGAGGTTGAGTACTCAACCACTGCTGATGGCGTTAGCTCCATGACTTCCTTTGAAATATTAGCAGAAGGAATAAGCAGAGATCTTAAATCTGCTTGCACGGTTTGGCTTGCTTTTTGTTCTGGTTACTCTCCATGAGAAGAGTTTGCCCTGGGTCATCTCTGCTTGTTCAGCCTAGGATCCAGAGCTAGTGCACTAGGAGCTGACCTAGATCCAGACTAGCTGGTGCAAGTCTGGAGTGCTCCCCAGCTGAGCCTGCCAGAATCAACTTGTTATACTGAGGTTGGGAGTGGTTGTTACAAAGCAGTACTGTGGCCATAACTGACTAATATAGAAATGGGAAAAGTCTTCTGGGAAAACTCTTTAATGGGTGACAGACTTAGTTAGCAGGCCTTTTGCTCTTTACCCCTCTCCTTCTCCTTGAATGAAGACAAACTAGATGTTTGGCGAGAGTTGGGTCAGGGGCGGACATGTTACAACCACAGGGGGATAGACACAAGCTAAGCATGGCTGAATGGGAAGACAGAATGAGCACCATCTCTAGAAGCACCATAAGTCACTGAATCAGCCCTGAAATGTCTAACTCTGGACATCCTCTCATGTAAGAAAAAGGAAGCCTTGAAGTTGATTGTTGCTGTTGCTGAGTTGCTAAGTCGTGTCTGATTCTTTTCTACCCCATGGACTGTAGCCTGCCAGGCTCCTCTGTCCGTGGAATTCTCCAGGCAAAAATACTGGAATGGATTGTCATTTCCTTCTCCAAGGGCTGTTTCCGGCCCAGGGATCAAACACACATCTCCTGAATTGGTAGGCAGATACTTTATCACTGAGTCACTTGGGAATCCCCTTGAAGTTGATTTTGCTGTTGCTTTTCAGGTTTCTACTACTTGCAGTTGATTACAGTTTCTAACTAATGGTAATCATTGGCATTGAAGTCACACTTGTGTTAGAGATCTTGGGCAGAGAGAGAACATAAAGGGTCCCTCGGAATCCTGGGGAATGTGGCTCAAGGATGTTGTAGAAGAGGCCTACAGAAGTCTGGGGTGAGTGGAGAACTGAAGATGTGGTGGCACCAGAGGAGAGAAGGCCAGGAGACAGGCGTGGACCAGGCCAAATGCGGCAGTGAGATGCAGGAACATGAGGAAGGAAACTCATCAATGGATTTAGCAAGTGAGAGGTCCTGGACCTTGGCAGGGGAGGTTCATGCAGGGTTCTGGAGAGAAGCCAAACCACAGAGGGTGATAGAATCTGCAGCTCTCGGGATGGATGCTCTTCACATCCAGGCAACACCACTGCCCGCCATTCCTGGCCAATCTGCCTTCCCCGTGGACCGTCATCCCCCTACCTAGCCCCCTGCCTGCTCAGCCTTTCAAGATGGCCCAGCTGCCAGTGCTCTCTGAGAAAAACCAGACCAACTCTATCCCCAGGCTCCTCCCATCTCTGTGTGTCTACCTTGAATCATATTGCCTGGGTCCAGGTGGGAACAGGGTCTGTGCAGTCTGGCACTTGCAGGGGGCCACTCGCCTTAGTTGAGTGTCGTCAGGGGCAGGTGACAGACAGACAGTCTACCCTCCATGAAGTTCTCAGGTCAGAGAGACCACTCCTGTCCCTTCTACTCCCCCAGAGTGGGCTTTCAAGAGCTCAGGAAGGAAGCTGAACAATCAGCAGGGAGCATGAGGACTTTCTTCCCTTCTCCTCTCTGGAGCATTTCCAGAGGGCAGCTGCTTCCTTTCTCTCTTTTTAGAACAAGACATGATTGTGACCAAATTTAGAAAACAACCAAAAATTAAAATACAACCCATATTTTAAAATCCATTTTGACAGCTCCACCCCGCTGAAAGGAATGTCTCTTCCGAGGGACCAGCAGGAGGAGTAGCAGCAAGGCAGGCTGCCATGTCTGGACTGGGGGGCTGGTGGCAGGGAGGGGGTCTTCTCACCAAGGATAGACCTACTGCACCAACTGACGGGTGGGATGCTGAGACTCCAGGGGAAGGGTGGGGTCAGATATGGGGTGGCGGGGCTCACATTCAAGGGAGCATCATCTGGGCTTCTTGTTTCTGCCAACAGCTGGAAAGGAAGGATGCTTCTGGAAGCCACCTCAGAGACCAACCATGGTGGATGGGCCCCTCCCTAGCATGATGCTACTTTTAGTACACTGTTCTGTGTTTTGTGGGCAACAGAGGGAAACCCAGGGAACCAAACAAACAGTGTCACCCACCCTCTATAATAATAATAGCAACCAGGTACTAAGTACTCTGTGCTAGGCACTGTGCAAGGAGGGTTTTCTTTTATTTTTTTAATTATTGCTAGGAATTTTACATGAGTCATGTTGTGTCAGAGAAACTGTCACAAGGGGAAAAAAAAATCTTTGTGGGCCGGAATGAAGGAGCTAAATTTATCAGAAACAAATGTAAAGGCTTGCTTTGCATGTCTGGCATTCAAGATGGGCAGTTTTAGTATGATCATATTAATAAAGATAGAAAGACCAGATTAAGAGTGGTAATGACCTCTCTGAACTTGATTACCCTTAGTTCAGAGGGGACCCATTCTCTCTGAGCCTCAGTTTCTTCCCCCGTAAACTGGAGCTAGAAAATACTTCTTTTGTAAAGTTGTTGTGAAGATTAAACAATGTATGAAAATCAATCACTATAGTGCCTTTTAAGTAGTGCACTCTTAATAAATGGCAAGGATCATATTGTTAAAAACCTTGGCATTTAAAATGGAGTTGTGGTTTTCTCCTAGAGGAGAGAAGAATCTGGGGATGTGTATTGTCATCACCTATCTGCTCTCCTGTTACAGGCAGAGGAAGGAGACTAATTCTGTATTTCCCCAAAGGACAGAACTGCATTCATTTGGCAAAAGCTGATACTGAGCCAATTTCAGTCAAATCAAAGGAATTGCAATAATGATAAAAGGTTAGAAGGAAAAACTTCCAAATGGTGCTGTCTTCAGGTTGTGAGAACTTAAATGATTTTATATTCTTGTGCAGTTTCCAAATTTTCAGCTGAGTATATATATTTTGATAAATAGGAAAAGGAGTACATCAAGGCTGTATATTGTCACCCTGCTTATTTAACTTATATGCAGAGTACACCATGAGAAACACTGGGCTGGAAGAAGCACAAGCTGGAATCAAGATTGCCAGGAGAAATATCAATAACCTCAGATATGCAGATGACAACACCCTTATGGCAGAAAGTGAAGAAGAACTAAACAGCCTCTTGATGAAAGTGAAAGAGGAGAGTGAAAAAGATGGCTTAAAGTTCAACATTCAGAAAACTAAGATCACGGCATCTGGTCCCATCACTTCATGGCAAATAGATGGGGAAACAATGGAAACAGTAGCTGACTTTTTCTGGGCTCCAAAATCACTGCAGATGGTGATTGCAGCCATGAAATTAAAAGACGCTTGCTCCTTGGAAGGAAAACTATGACCAACCTAGACAGCATATTAAAAAGCAGAGAGATCACTTTGCCAACGAAAGTCCATCTAGTCAAGGCTATGGTTGTTCCAGTGGTCATGTATGGATGTGAGAGTTGGACTGTAAAAAGCTGAGCACCGAAGAATTGATGCTTTTGAACTGTGGTGCTGGAGAAGACTCTTGAGAGTCCCTGGGACTGCAAGGAGATCCAACCAGTCCATTCTAAATATCAGTCTTGGGTGTTCATCGGAGGGACTGATGTTGAAGCTGAAACTCCAATACTTTGGCCACCTGATGTGAAGAGCTGATTCATTTGAAAAGACCCTGATGCTGGGAAAGATAGAGGTCAGGAGGAGAAGGGGACGACAGAGGATGAGATGGTTGGATGGCATCATTGACACAATGGACATGGGATTGGGTGGGCTCCGGGAGTTGGTGATGGACAGGGCAGCCTGGCGTGCGGCGGTTCATGGGGTTGCAAAGAGTCGGACACGACTGAGTGACTGAACTAAACTGAATCTGGAAAAAATAAAATGTTTCATAAAAAAGAAGAGATACGTCAGGAATGCCATAGGACAACAGGAGATCAGACTGATCTGAGATTCTTCAACTGTGAATCTCATTTCCAAGTTTCAAAAAAACTGAAATCCATTCCCAATACAGACAATGCAGCAGGAAGGTATCCCATCCTCACCCTCAGAGGAACCTGATACCTGACAGAGTAACGGGCACCTGACAACGCACCACTGAGGCCAGGAGCAAAGGGACCAACTGCTTCGACAGAAGGTGTTGCCCAGGGTCTCAGCAGCCAGTGAAGTGGGGAGGGAGCTTCCTCCCCGCCAGCATTAGTGTCAGCCTGGTCTCCTCTCTGGGCAACTCAACGTCAGAGTGTGGCAGAATTAAGCCTTCCCTCACCTTTTGACTAAGAAAGCAACCTTGGGCCGGATTCTAAAAGGAAGGGGCAGGTGATGAGACATGTTGGAACCGGCAGCATCAGATGTGGGATCTGGTCCCAGGCTAGTCTCTCCTCACTGTGTGATGCTGGGCGAGCCCCTTCCCTCTCTGGGCCCCGGGGTCCCCATCTGTAGTTTCGAGAGGTTGGACACAATGAGTTGTAAGCTGTTTTTCAGCTTTAAATCAGCCACGGGCCCTTGGCCATACTTTCTTGAAGTCTCCATGGCCCAGTGGACCTCAGAAGCCTTTCAACCCCATTGTTCCACCCTTGCCCTTAATGAAGCCACATCTGGAGTGTATCTCCTCTGATCCCTGTTTTGTACAGCTCCTCACAGCTGGATCCCCATAAATCAATTTGTTCTGCAGACCAGTTCCCAGAACTGTCCAGAATCCTACCCAGAAAAAGGCAGTTTTATTTCGCTTCAGTTTCTGGTTCCAAAAGGAGTGAGCTGAGCCCAGTCCTTCTCGGGACAAGCTCTCGAGTCTTCCGAAGCCCGCGGCCTGCTAGGGTTTTGCAGAGCAGACCAAGGCTCATGTTTCTGTCCCCTACTCGCAGGCACAGAGGATGGACTGGCCTGGGGGCCCCTTCCTTGCCCCTCTTGAGGACCACTGCCCCGACTCCATGGCAGAACAATTGGACTAAAGTGATCCCCTGCTGCTTTGGATTCAAAGTTTTCCTGAAGATAAACTTGTTACAACAGAAGGGTTAAAAAGTTAAAATCCTTGAGGATGGAGAGGGTCTGGGGACCACTAAGGGCTCCTGCTTGTTCTGCCACAAGGCACTGAATCCAGGACTTTCATGAGGAGCAAACATTCTGCCGGTGGAAGCTGAGATAAGTGCTTTTTCTGACAGCTTCTCTGGTCCTAGGGATATCTCTGGGCTTGAGCAACAAAAAGTCTTTGGCCAGGAAATGGTCCCTGAGCCCCTATTCTTCAGAGTGCTCTAAGTCTGCCTCATCTCATTTAATCCTCATGCCCCTTAGAGTTAGGTCCTGGCACTGCTTCTATTTACAGATGAGGAACTGTGGTTCAGAGAGGTTAAGTAACTTGTCACAAAGCTGACAAGTTCACCAGACTGAATTTATATTCAGGTCTATGTTTCTACATATCCTGACCTCTTTTGTGGCTAAGTGTCTACCGCTGAACACACACACACAAATGCCACAAAATAAAGACAAACCTAGGTCCCTAATTGTTTCCCTACTAACAAAGACTTTGGGCTCAGACCCCATTTGGGAGAAATTTTAAAGATCATTTTCAATAAATATACTTAGCTTAAGTACATGTACTTAGCTTAAAAAGCCTAATTGTACTCAAGGTTTATAATAAAATCAGCAGTCCCCAGTTCTGCTCCTCCCCAACCCCACCCAGATCTGGTTCTCAAGACAGCCTCTCCTCTCAACATTTCCAGCAATTTCTTCCAGTATTTGCCTCTGAATTTCAAATAACACGTTAGCTCTGCCTTCTCATGATTTTTCAGACCATTATTACTGACTTCCTGTTATGGAAAATGGAGCTTCTCTTATACCATTTCTCTCCCTCTTGCTGTCCCATTAATTTAATTCTACTGTCCTCAGAGGAGCTGGGGAGCCTGAGCTAGACTAGCCCTCTCTGAAGGGACGGGGGATGGAGTCCTTTATTTTTTTTTTATTAATTTATATATTTGGCTAGACCAGGTCTTAGTGGCAGCACATTGTGTCTTCACTGTGTCTCCTTGCAGTGCCCGGACTCTCTAACTGTGCGTGGGCTTAGTTTCTCTGTACCATGTGGGATCTTAGTTACACAACCAGGGATGGAACCCATGTTCCCCGCACTGCTAGGCAGATTCTTAACCACTGGACCACCAGGCAAGTCCAGGGAATGGAGCCTTGACCTTCAGTTAAGTGCAGCAGGTTTAATGCAAACATCTATCTTCACTCCCTCCCAGAACTCCAGTATAAACCACATCCCATAACGATGGTTTGAGGAAGGGAGGGCAGACAGCCTGGAGCAGAGAAGACTTAGACACATAACCTCTCTCCTGGAATCTCTGAGGGACAGGGAGAACACACACACTGGGTGGCCTCCAAGGGGGGTCCAGAGTAGAAAGGAAGCTACAGAGAGACAGATTTTAGCTTCACAAGGAGTCATCCAAGAGCACAACGGATGGCCTGGGAAGGGGGGCACATCCCCCTACTGGCAGTGGACAAGCTAGGGCTGTCTGGAGAAGAAAAGGAAATCCTGCTTAGGAAGGAGTTGAATACATGGCTTTTAAAGTCCCTGCAAATTCTATAACCCAGTAACTTGCTTCCTTTTGTAACAGCTTGCAAACAGAATCCAGTGGTGCTCTGCACTCACTCTTGAGTTAATAACCAGAGCTGCCCAAGAGTCACACCCATCTGCAATTTCTTATGAGGACACCGAAATAACCATCCTAACAGTCTGATGAGCAATCAGTTCCACTGACTTTTGCCTTGTAAAAGAAGGTTCGAGATGACTCACAGAGCAATCATGACATGGCAGATGGGACACAACTCTCAGTCCCACGGGCTTTAAACCCTCCAAAGACAGCGAAGTGCTGGATGGGGCAACTTGTGGATCTGGCCATGTACTTTGGGCCTCCTGGCTCTGCAGCAAGAATCTCAAAGGGGAAACTGAAGAAATGTTCCCCCACTCCCCCCACCTCCACAAGTCCCGCTTTCCCATTCTTGCCTTGTTTTAAAGAGAAAGAGGGCAGAATGTGAGTGTGGGCAAAATGGAGCTCCCCCTGGACAACGGCCCCTGGAGGAACCGGTCTGGGCCTGGGGCTCTGTCCCTGGTTCTGCCCCTGGCTTGGCCCTTACCCAGAGACACGGCTCTTCTGTGACCTCTGTACTTTCTAAGCAGGACAGACTTTCATTCATTCTTGTGCCACGACTGGCAGTGTGGTGTAACTGGACTAAGAGTGAGGGGAGGGCTGTGGCCAGGGCATACGAGCCGCCTGGCTTGGGCAAATCGCCTCCCCTCCCCTTCAGGAGGCACCAGGTCACAGCAGTTACAATCGAACTTTTGGAGTAAGACTATCTGGGTTCAATTCTAGCACTGCCACTGATTAGCTGTGTGACCTTAGACAAGTTTCCCACACTCTCTGAGCCTGTGTCCTCACTTTTAAATTGAGGGGGTAGTGCTGGGAAGAGTGAAGGGGGAGGAACAACACCTACCTCACTGGGTGTTTTCAGCATTAAATTAGCTCATTTCATGAAGTGCTTAGAAGAGTGCCCAACTCATGGTATTATTATTATTATTTTCAGCAGCAGCTACCGATGAAAAGGAGACAGCAATCCTCATTCAGTTGACTTTACAAGAATGAACAAAATAAAACTTGAAGACGAAACTCTGAAGTTATACATGTGAGAAATTTCATGTATGGTGCACTGACTCTCACAAACATTAGGAGACTGTAACAGGCTAACATTTCCAACTCTACTTGCTAAATAAACATTGTGGCTATGATACAACAAACCATGCAGCAAAGTCTTTGGAACTTTTTATCGAGATAGGAAACTAACTTTCCTTTATAATTTAATTTAGCAAAGCCAATATTTGAAGATACGATTTTTAAGAGTATCAATTTAACACTTTAAGAAAAACACACCCAGTCCAAATTTAGAACACTGATTACTATATAGAATGAAAAGTACTGACAAAGAAAATGCTGTCCCTAACTTGCTATGTGATCTCAGGCAAAGCCCTTCCCTCATGGGCCTCGTTCCCCTCTCCATCAGCTACACTGGGCACAGAATGATCTTAGGGTGCCATCCAGGTCTGCATCCCATGGACCCGAGATAGGAGGATTTTTTTAAACCAACAGACATGTCCACAACTAAGGCATTGTAGTATTTCCTGAGCTGACACCCCCACCTAGTGTGCGCATGAGAACAGACACCAGTGACCAGCCAACCATGACCTTCTTCTTCTCTCTTGAAAAACCTGCTACTCAAAATTTGATCCACAGACCAACAGCACTGGCATCATCTGGGTGCTTGTGAGAAATGCAGAATCCCATCCCAGACCCACTGAATCTGAATCTACCTTTTGACAAGATGCCAAGTGATTCCCAGAAACATGAAAAGCACTGCTTTAATAGAAGGAGAAAAGGGAAGCTAGTCAGGACAGGAAATTTAACTTTAATATACATTCAGAATTGACCCATATAAATAAAACAAATCCTTCCCAACTGACACTTAAGAAGACTGTCATGCAATGAAGGTTTAGGTTCTTGGGAATTTTTACAAGTTTTCAAAAACGAACCTCCTGGAATGGTAAGTAGGCATCTGATATGGGCATCCCTGAACCAGAGTTTCAAATGCACTTGCACCGTCTACATCATTAATGGAATAATCATACTGATGAGTCTCTGCTTCCAGAAACTCAACACTCAACCATTCTGAGCTCCCAGAGGCCATCTCAGGTCCTAACCACATGGCTCATCATGACATGACAGCTGACTTCTTCAAAGCCAGCAGGACAGTCTCTCAGCAGGTGACCCCTAGAGGCTGAGGTTCTCAGTTCTACAACCTCGAGGACTTGAATTCTGCCAACAAACTGTGTTTGGAAGAAGAGCCCAAGTCCCGGCTGAGACAGCAGCCCTGGTCAACACTTTGATTTCATCTGGTGAGACCCAGAGCAGAGAACTCAGCTAAGCCATGCCCAGACTATAACCTACAGGAACTGGGAGACAATAAATTATGCTGTTTTAAGTCACTCTGCTTGTGGCAATCCATTACATAGCAATAGAAAACTAACATTTTGGTGCCTGGAAGTGAGATGTGCTATAACAAACACCTAAAATGTAGGAGCAGCTTTAGAACTGGGCAGTAGGAGGAAGCTGGAGGAATTCTGCAGGACAGGATACAGAAAGCTTAAATTTCCTTGATCAGACTGTTAGTAGAAATATAAATGTTGAGGACATTGCTGCTGAAGGTTACGAAGGAAGTGAGAAACATGTTATTAGAAAGTGGGGAAAGAGCCTTATTATATAGTGGCAGAAAGTTTAGCAGATTGTCTCTGGCAGTTATGAAGAATTTTTAAGAAATGAACCTGATTAGCTAGCTAAGGGAACCTCGTTCTATAGCTAAGGAGATCTCCAAGAAGTGCTGAAGATGCTGCCTGGTTTCTTTCTGCTGCTTATGGTAAAGTGCAAGAGAAGAGAGAGAGGGGAAGTCATAACACAAAAATTAAGCAGGACTGAATTATTTAGGAAAATTATCAGCCTCTTCAGTTGGCAAAAGATGCTAAGTCAGAATGGCTGCTGAAAATGTGGCACAGAGAAAAGGCTGAGTATGTGACTGTATAATCTTTTGTTAAGACCTCAGAAAGATCTAAAGGTCACAGTCACACAAAGGACCTTTTTAAGAGATTAAGAGTGATGTGCACGCCATGGATCTTCTTGACTAAACCAGGGGCATCCAGGAAGCTTAAGGTCATTATTGCGTAGCCATCTAAATAGGAGGCCAAAGGGAAAAGGTGATTTATTTGAAGCGATCTATGGATGTTGCTTCTGTCAAGTGGAGTGAAAAGCAGTGAATTCATGCAAGACTCACCAAGTTCTTGGGGATTATCTCAGCAGAAATACTGCCAGTTTGGACTAAACGGAACAGAGAAAAAGAAGAAAATAGAAAGAGATGGCTGGACACCCAAAATTCTACCGGCAAGAACCAGGCTCAGAAAACTACTCCACTGCAGATGCGTTACTTGTCATAAAATAGGAAGGATGACAAGAAAGTGGAACCACATCCCCAGAAGAAAGAGCCAAGAGCCCCCAAGGATTATTCCCAGGTCTTGAAACTGAATCAAGAAAAGTCAAACACTTACCTGATTTCAAAACCATTATGGACCTGTGTTTCCTTTTGACTTTCATCTCCTCTTTTTTGAGCCAGAATATATATAAACATTATCCTATTCCTTCCCACCACTGTATGTCGGAAGTGTTGGGGTGGATAAATGGCCTCTTCAGTGTAAGAAATCCACAGATGGAGACCAATTGTGTCCCAGCAGCTGCACACGCTGAAATGATACCCAGGAGTCACACCAGGACCTGAACCTGATTTAGACTTTTTTTCTGATGAGATTTAGATTTAGATGATAGAAATATGGACTTTGAACTCATACTGTAATAAGATGAGACTCCTAGAAACCTTGAGAGGGAATGAGTGTATTTTGCATGTAGAAGTGATGTGAATTATTGGGGATAACATGAATTGCTAAAACTGTATGGTAACACATTTAATGTTTTAAATTGCTAAGTTACAAAGGCGTCAAAGCAACTATTAAAAGTATATTCAAATAATTAAAAAAACTAAAATCAAAGAACTAAAGGAAAACATGCTAACAATAAGTCAATATTTAGGAAATCTCAACAGTAACAGACACTACCAAATGGACATTCAGATTTGAAAAATAATTGAAATAAAATAACTACATAAGCTCAAGAGCAGTTTTGAGTTGGCAGAAGAAATGAATGAATTCAAAGACAGAAATTACCCAATCTGAATAGACGGTCAGAAAAAACGTTGAAGAAATAAAGGCTAAAAACTTCCCAAATTTATTTTTTAAAACATTACATTCCAAGCTCAATAAACTCTAAGTACAATAAATACAAACCACATTTAGACATATCTTAAACTGCTGAAAGACAAAAAAATCTTAAAAGCAGCAAGAGAAAAATGACTCATCACATACAGATAGCAAAATGATTAATGGATGATCTTATTCAAAACAATGGTGACATTATAGTGGTGTAATCCCAAATTCATAGCACTGAAAGAAAAAAAACCTGTCAGCTAGCATTCTATATCCAGGTAAACTATCTTTCAATCTTTTTGAAATCAGAATAAAATCATTCCCAAATAAAAACAGAGAATTTATTGCTAACATATCTATCCTAGATGAAATACCAAAGAGAGGCCTTATACTGAAAGAAAATTATACCTGAAGGTTACTCAGATTCATAGGAAGAAATGAAGAGCATGGAATATGGCACATTATGTGGGTAAACATAAAAGACTTGTGTATTTTATACATATATATTTTTTCTTTTTGTCTTACTAAAACAATAGGCAAACCACTCCTGTTACTGAATTTGTAACATATATGTCTATAATAGCACAAGGGAGGAGATAGGAGCCACACTGCTACAAATTTGCTAAATTTTATGGGAATTAACACAATATTAAGAGTGAAGAAGACTGCAATAAATCCAGGAAACATAATGTAATCCCTTAGGGCAACCACTAAAAATGTAATTTAAAAATATAACTGAGAACTTAACAGAGGACATTGTTCTCCCTATTATGCAAACGAGGAAACGAGTGCTAGCAGGAGAAACAAAACCACCCCTGCGGCTGGCCCCCAGAATCCTGACTCCACACACCAGAACTAGAGGCCAATCCACACCTTCCAGTGGGGCAGGTGGAGACCTACCCAGGCTGAGACTCCTCATCCTATTAGACAAGGCAACTATCCTAAAAATATGGAAAATTGTCTTCCAGTCTGTGAAAATAGTTTTCTTGACACCCTGAATATTTTTATTAGTTCTTCCACCCTAAAAATTACCAAGTAGAAGCTGCTGGCAAGAGGAAGAGGGATGACTTTTCAAGCAAAGCTAATTACCATCAGTGCCCAGTGAACACACACAAAAATACTTGTATAGCCTCCCAGCACTCATGATGAGTTTGACTGGCATTCATTTTCTGTCTGCCTGAACTGTCTTCCTATACTTTGGGAGGGACTGACTCCCCTTCAATGGAGCTCGGACTGACACTGCAGGAAGTGGGGGAGAGGGTGCAGGGCAAGACTTCTCACCTCCATTACAGGCTGAGAGGGCATCTCCCCTGTTTTATAAGTTACCCCAGTGGAGGAGGGAAGCTTTGGCTCCACAGCATATTACATTTACAGGAGAACTGAGCTGTGCTGGAAGGAGTTCATACTATATTCCTGCGTGCTGAGGAGCTATTTAATCCTGTAAAGATAAAATAACTAAATTATTTAATACTTATCTTTAAATAAACTCCTATTGATATTTATTGTGCTTCACATTTTATAAAGTGCATTTATGAAAATGGAAATTTAATTAACTCGTACTGCATGCCAAGGACTAAGCTAAATCCTAACCTGTTCTATGTTATTTAGTCCTTGCAACTACCCCACAAGCTTGCTTTCGTTATTCTCATTTCACAGATGACGTGAAGTTCAGAGTGGTTAAGATGTATCAGACTGATCCAAGCCAGGTCAACTGGATTTGTTCCTCGCTAACTGTTAAACTTCATGGAGAAAGCAAGAGAGTTCCAGAAAACAATCTATTTCTGCTTCATTGACTATGCCAAAGCCTTTGATTGTGTGGATCACAATAAACTGTGGAAAATTCTTCAAGAGATGGGAATACCAGACCACCTGACCTGACTCTTGAGAAACCTGTATGCAGGTCAGGAAGCAACAGTCAGAACTGTACATGGAACAACAGACTGGTTCCAAATAGGAAAAGGAGTATGTCAAGGCTGTATATTGTCACCCTGCTTATTTAACTTATATGCATAGTACATCATGAGGAACGCTGGGCTGGAAGAAGCACAAGCTGGAATCAAGATTGCTGGGAGAAATATCAATCACCTCAGATATGCAGGTGACACCACCCTTATGGCAGAAAGTGAAGAGGAACTCAAAAGCCTCTTGAGGAAAGTGAAAGAGGAGAGTGAAAAGGTTGGCTTGAAGCTCAACATTCAGAAAACTAAGATCATGGCTTCTGGTCCCATTACTTCATGGGAAATAGATGGGGAAACAGTGGAAACAGTGGCAGACTTTATTTTTTGGGGCTCTAAAATCACTGTGGATGCTGATTGCAGCCATGAAATTAAAAGACGCTTACTCCTTGGAAGGAAAGTTATGACCAACCTGCTGCTGCTAAGTCACTTCAGTTGTGTCCGACTCTGTGCGACCCCATAGACAGCAGCCCACCGGGCTCCCCCGTCCCTGGAATTCTCCAGGCAAGAACACTGGAGTGGGTTGCCATTTCCGTCTCCAATGCATGCAAGTGAAAAGTGAAAGTGAAGTCGCTCAGTCGTGTCCGACTCTTCGCGACCCCATGGACTGCAGCCTACCAGGCTCCTCCATCCATGACCAATCTACATAGTATATTAAAAAGCAGACATTACTTTGCCAACAAAGATCCGTCTAGTCAAGGCTATGGTTTTTCCAGTGGTCATGTATGGATGTGAGAGTTTGACTGTGAAGAAAGCTGATCACCGAAGAATTGATGCTTTTGAACTGTGGTGCTGGAGAAGACTCTTGAGAGACCCTTGGAATGCAAGGAGATCCAACCAGTCCATTCTAAAGGAGATCAATCCTGGGTGTTCATTGGAAGGACTGATGCAAAGCTGAAACTCCAATACTTTAGCCACCTCACGTGGCGAGTTGACTCACTGGAAAAGACTCTGATGCCGGGAGGGATTGGGGGCGGGAGGAGAAGGGGACGACAGAGAATGAGATGGTTGGATGGCATCACCGACTTGATGGACATGAATCTGAGTGAACTCTGGGAGTTGGTGATGGACAGGGAGGCCTGGCGTGCTGTGATTCATGGGGTCGCAAAGAGTCGGACACGACTGAGCGACTGAACTGAACTTTTAAACTGGATCTCTCAGAGGGAAACATGTGAAAAAGAGCCTGAGACAAAAGTTGAAAGTCGATTATTTTTCATCAGGTGAAGACATGTGTTTTCATCTCTCACATCTGCCTGACTGCAAAAACAAAGATTAGCAATGCTCTTGCTTTTTTTAAAAAAATCACTCCTCTTGACTTCATCAGGATGACAAGATCTCAGAATATCAATAGATCTGGAATTGTTCACAAATCATAATTACGAAGAGAAACTGTAGCAGATGCTGCAGCACAAAATCCAATATGGATTTCAATGACCAATTATTATTAATGAACAAATTTGAAAACCGAGTTTCACAAAGAGCATTAAATTTCTCCCTGACACTAATGTGTGATAAAAATTAAAAATGACATAAACATGTTTTAAAGTCATCCTGGTGGCTGCTAAGAGTAGCCATCCATACTGCGGTTAGGCATTGTCAGAAGCCCACTATGTGTGGTGGAAGTTTGTATTAGCCCACTACGTCAAGCTGTTCACTTGAAATTTCACCTTTGGTTAGTCCTCTTTGGCTAACATACACTTTAACAGCAGTTTTGACTAAGGCAGCAACACATAACCAAGGAGCATTCTTAATTAAATAAATCTAGATTATCTCAAGGACCTGAAGGAATCAGTACGTTCCCAGTGTCCACACACCTATACCGAGAAAAATCTAACCCAAAGTTTAAGGTATTGTCAGTTTATGCAAAATACATTACATGAGTCTATTCTCCAAGCAGACATCTTCATATCTGGGGATCCTTTCAAATACCAAAATAAAATATTTACCTTTTTGCTATGGGGAATAAAAAGACATGACAGTAGAAAATACATCCTGATAGAAAAATAGTTAAAAGTTTTTAATTCTTTAAATACAAAGAGTTAACATTTTATGACTACCCTTTGAAAACAGGGTATTCGGGAACAATTTTGTTTTCAAAACCAATACAAATTGTTATTCACATTTTTACTAAAGCCAACATTCCTTTCACAAATCACAAAATGATTTCCTTATAAAAAGAAGAGCAGCCAAGTGCTTGGTGGGTCTGTCTCTGTGCTTAGCTGTCTGTTAAATACGGTCCAGGGGTTCCCCCATCTACTCTGATGGGCTCCGTCGTACAGTGACACTTCACACCATGTGTTCCCTGAAGAACCATTTCTGATGATCCGAGTTGGTACAGTCTCGTAAGAGTGGTACAAAACTGTCACTCAAGTCCTTCCTCTCAGCCTGAACACATTTCTTGGACGGTACATGAAACAGAGAACCATCCTACAAAAGATAACAGACATTGTGTGTTCAAGAGAATTACAAGCAATTCCTGAGAAAGTACCTTTTCCTTAAAATGGGTTAAGTGCACAGGGTGATTCTTATCATTTCAGAAACACTTATTGAGCGGCAAGTGTCTGCAAGTATGAAGGCAGTCCACGATCGTCCGTGCATACAGAAGAGGCGTGTGGAGGCATGTGTCACGCTGGCCTGTCCCGGGAGCTCTTCAGAGGGTCCTCGACTCTACCATCAGGGCTGATGGTGCCACCTGCTGGCTGTTCTGGGATCGGTCAGACCCTATACCTCCTCCCTCTTGTGTGTGTTCAATCATGTCTGATTCTCAGGCTTCTCTGTCTACAGGATTTCCCAGGCCAAAATACTGGAGTGGGTTGCCATCTCCTACTCCAGGGGATCTTCTCAACCCAGAGACTGAATCCGCGTCTCTTGCATGTCCTGAATTGACAGATCCACTGAAATTCTTTATCTCTGCGCCACCTGCATCAGGACCCTATCTCACCCCTACTGATGTTCTTTACCTTCAGAGTAATCAGGTCCAAAGGTCCTTTATTAATCTCTTCCACTTCTCTTAGGTCTCTGGAGGCCTCTTTCTCTCGTATTTAAGTGGAGAATGAGGGAACTTGGCTTTAGTCCCAGCTCAGCCACAGACCAGCTGGGTGAGGAGACAGGTCACCAGAGAGGAAGTAGGGCCTGCAAACTATGTCAATTTCCAAACCCCAAAGGACAATGACCCTCTCTAAGTCCTCACCATCTCTTCTTTCCCCCAACTGTTGCTGAGCTGACTTTCCAAGCCTCTCCCCAGTTTCTGGAGTTTATCTTTCTCTCCATCTCTCTCTGTTCTAAGCTCAATACTATTAATCTGGAAAGCCCATGAAAGTGTTCACAAGTTGCCTTCAGAATAATGTGAAAGTAAACAAATAAAGCATCCTTCCTCACACCCCTCTAAAGAAACTTGCTTAAATGTTCACTGAAATTTAAGATTTTTAAGATAAAATTTTAATGGCATGTCAAATCAATTTCGTGATTTCTACCTTGCATTACTCTTCTCTGAGGTCTTACAGTGGCTTCCTGTTGGAAGAAAGAAGGGAAGGGCAGAACTTTTGGGGTTTATAGAAATATTGTCCCTATTATTTTTTGTATCACATACCACTACAATGCGTGGCTTTTCCAGGGAACCTGAGAATTTCATTGCTGATCGTAACACTTTCTACAATAAAACATATTCTAACTTCTAATTATACTTAGAATTAATTCATTTATAAGTAGTATAGATGGATCTTTCCATCCCTGGGGCCAGGCTGGGAATGAAATCTCTTCATGGAGATAAAAGTGAACTAATTCTTTCTTTTGAATTATTTTCTTCGGATTTCTTTTTCCAAGTGTTTTTTAGTAAGTCACTAGATATGACTGACGGAGAAGGCAATGGCAAGCCACTCCAGTACTCTTGCCTAGAAAATCCCATGGATGGAGGAGCCTGGTAGGCTGCAGTCCGTGGGGTCGCTAAGGGTCGGACACGACTGAGTGACTTCACTTTCACTTTTCACTTTCACACATTGGAGAAGGAAATGGCAACCCACTCCAGTGTTCTTGCCTGGAGAATCCCAGGGACGGGGGAGCCTGGTGGGCTTCCGTCCATGGGGTCACACAGAGTCGGACACAACTGAAGTGACTTAGCAGCAGCAGCAGATATGACTGATGTCTGAGTCCCACCATGAGCTTCTTATAAATGTGGAGGAGGTAGTGCCTCTCAGACTTGAAATAACACCCAGTTCCAAGTCAGCAGTGACTCTTCTGATGAAGAACCATCTCCATCAGAGAGGACGCCTCGGTTATTGCACCACAAGTTAACAATGTAGAGCTTCACAGCTTCCAAAGACTCTTTCTGGTTGCACATCTATTCTTCACTAGAGGTAGATAAGGCTTCGATTATTATCCCCACTTTAGAGCTGGAAAAGATGAGCCTTAGACAACAGGAGTGGCTTAAACGTGGGTCTAATCTCATGTCCTGACACTTGGTGGTTTGTTTCATTCATCTGAACCCCTGAACCCCAAGTAATCTCCAAATGCACTGGGGACAGCGCCTCTTCCTATTACAGTCAGCCACAGCTCAAGGTGTAAGGGGGACAGGAAAACTGAGGGGGAGTGGACAGGGAGGAGGGAAGGGAAGTGCTACCGGTGCTGGATGCCATGGGACCCCTCGGATGCACTGTGAAGTGCCTGGTCTCCTGCAGGGGCCACATCCCTGAGACTTACTAGGGACTCACTTTACCTCCACAACCCCCTCTGCAGTCCACGGGGTGGGGAGCCACAGAAGGAAGGCGTGAGATGGGTCACCTACCTCCTGAAGGATGAACTTCTGGTCCTCTGGGGTGGTGTTCTCACACAGATGCATGATGAGGACGTCTGTTCCTGCCTCCACTGCCACGCAGCCTTCTGGCTGGTGGGTGTTGTAGCGTATTTCATTCTGGGATGTGTATTCGAAAAACTAGAAACGGAGTAGCCAACATGTACCAGTTAGCCTCTGATGTGCAAAGAGGGCAATCTTTAGAAAGAGGAAGGAGAACCTGGGGTTACCGGGGCATGGGTGCTGGGGTCCTAACACCAGCCTGTGTCCCTGGAGTAGCCTGTATACCCCTGGAGAGGTGTGTAGCCAATGTGAATGGAAGGGCCCTTCTCGTTTGCAAGAGCATGAGGGTGGGGATGGCCTGGGTCACCCCACACCTGCTGTGCCTAACCCCGGGCTGGTGCAGAATGGCAGGGAAGAATATAGACTGGCTCCAGCCCTTGAGGGCTCTCTGTGACCTTGACCAGCCACTTCCCCTCCTTGTTTTCAGTCCTTTTCTCCTCCTTCCCCCGAAATAAAATGGATGCAACCATGCCTTAGAGACCACAAAGTGCTGTACACACGGCTAATGGGAAGACTTGCTCTTCAGAGCAATGGTTTTCTTACTCTAGGTGCCCAGGGAAAACGCTGATTCAGGGTCCTGGTCCCAAAGAGGAAATGAGGGTTCCCTCTGTCTGAGATGGGGCCGAAGAAGCTGCACTTTCACACTTCTAACAAGACATGCAGCTGCCCATCTACCCCACTCCACCCCCTTGCCTCCAGGAGATTCTGACACAGGTGGCAGGTTCCCAAGGCACATGGAGTAGTGCTTCTCAAACGAATCTCCCTTGAAAACCAGTCAAGACTAGAGGTGGGTTGGGAAGGGATGGGGTGGGTCTGGGAATCTGCATTTCTAAGCTCTCAGGTCATGCTGATGGTACCACCTTTGAGGAGTGCTGTTCTAAAAGGGGTTGAAGAACCTGAAAAATTTAAGGCTGTAGAGGTCTGAATTATGACAGTTTACTGTTAACCATAATGGGGTCTAATATCCAAACAGAATCGGAGTAACTCCAGGTTAGAGGAAAACCTGAATGCGCACCCTTCGTCTCCCGTATCTCACACTTTACTTAGGACAGCAGGCTTTGAAGGTCTAGAACCAACGCTTTGCTTTCTCCTGCATCCTCCCTGGTCCCACCCTGGCAGTGTGCCTGCTTCTCAGGCCAGGGTCCTGCTCCGGTAGTCAGACCTTCCAGGTCTTGCTCCCCTGCCCAGCCTGCAGTTCAGCACTTAACCCAGACATATCTACCTGGGCCCTGACTGAGGAAACTGCCCTAAAAACTGCTTTGCAATGTGGCACTACATATCAAATCCTATAATTCCATGTAAGATTTAATTCTGAATAAGTCATCTGAAATGCAGCTCTGCTTTCCTTCATTTTTTCTTTCTGACCAAAGATGTTAGCAGCAGGGTTATTTATAATCATAAAAACAGGGAGGAAGGAATTGGTTACCTCAAAAGTAATTAATACAGTCACACAAAGGACTAGCAAGAGGCTGTTATGGATGATGTTCTCAAAGGATGTCCAACAACACATGAAAAGTATGATTAAGTAATGGACACAATAGACTATAAAACATGTAGATATTACAACAACCATTTAAAATACATAATCCCAAGGTCATGCATTAAAAAAGATGGGAAGTAAATATATCTTAATTATAACAGTGGTCATTCTGGATCTTGTCATTTACTACTTGCTTCTACTTTTTATATTTCCTAAATGTTCTATGATGAGTATATATTACCTTTATAACAAGAAATCACATATTAAATGTTTTAAAAACACACAAACACACAGATTTCCCTTATCTCCCTCTTTATAAAGGCCCACACCGATGATCCCTTGAGCACAGGGCCTCCCACTGTCCATTGTCCTTCAGCCTGAGAAGGTCAAGCTGTTAAAGCAGCAGCCCCTACCTGGTTCTGACCCATCCCATGACAGCGGTACAGAATGACCTGGTGTCCTGTGATCTCGTGCTCGTTGGGAGGGTTATAGTCAAAGCAGTAATCTTTCAGTCCTTTGTTCTGGAGCTAAGCAAAACATAAAGGTGGCATTTGGTCCAGGTTTATACACAACAGATTCCACTCAGGGCTGTGAAGGAAGGTAAACGGAGTGAGAGGAGTGGTTGCCTGAAGAACCAGTCTCAGAGCTAAAAGCCCCTTCCATTTCTAGTTTTAAACATCTTTCCCATTCTATACCATAGGCAGGAATCATAGCCCCTATTTTTTAAAATATACTTTTACTGGAGTAGTTAATTTACACTGTTGTGTTAGTTTCTGCTGCACAGCAAAGTGCATCAGTTACACACATACATATATTCAGTCTTAGTTTCTATTGCCTTATAGGTCATCACAGAGTACTGAGTAGAGTTCCCTGTGCTAATAGTAGGCTCTGACTAGTTATCTACTTTCTATATATAATAGTATGCATATGTCAGTCCCAACCTCCCAATTTACCCTTTCCCCCGCTCCCCCAACTTGTAACCACAAGTTTGTTTTCTACATCTGTGACTCTATTTCTGTTTTGTAAATAGGTTCGTTTATATCATTTTTTTAGATTCCATATCTAAGTGACATCATATGATTCATAAACATTTTAGGAAGATAAATTTGAGGAGCAGAGAGATGAACTCTTCATGGCCTGAGAGCTCACCCCGCTTCCTGTCTCATTAGTGCAGCTTTATTGCTTTACTAGTCCAACATAGCTGGGCTGTCACCTCACATATGTACCAAGTGTGTGCTCAGTCCTGTCCGACTCTTGTAACCCTAAGGACTGGGCCCACCAGTCTCCTCTGCCCATGGAATTTTACAGGCAAGAATACTGGAGTGGGTTGCCATTTCCTACTTTCCGACCCAGGGCTCGAACTGCATTTCTTGGATCTCCTGCACTGACAGGTGGGTTCTTTACCACTAAAGCCACCTGGGAAGCCCTGTGTACCAAGGAGTTCCTGATATTACATTATCTTCAAAAGATACCCCAGTTAAGAGACCTGGCACTTCTCAGAAGTCCACCACTGTAGAGTACAAGGACAGTATAATACAGTCAATGGTTTGCACACACATCATACAACACATAAGTGGAGACACCTGAGTCTTGAATCCAGGATCTCAGACTCCAAGTCCAGTGCTCTCACTATAACTCAATATTCTCTAATCTAAGGTCATCTCTAAGGTACTTTTGGATCTAAATCCCTTTAATTATTCTAAGAGCAAAAAGCCCTGGAAGGTTCCATGCTCCAACCTCCCTTCCAAGAGCCTCCAAAAAGAGACTCAGCTCAGTTCAGTCACTCAGGCGTGTCTGACTCTTTGTGACCCCATGGACTGCAGCATGCCAGGCCTCCCTGTCCATCACCAACTCCTGGAGTTTACTCAAACTCAAGTCCATTGAGTCGGTGATGCCATCCAAACATCTCATCCTCTGTCGTCCCCTTCTCCTCCCACCTTCAATTTTTCCTAGCACCAAGTACCTTCCAAATCCCTTTCTGGAGAATTTAAGGAACCTTCCCTGGTGGCTCAGTTGGTAAAGAATCTGCCTGCAATGCAGGAGACCCAGGTTCTATCCCTGGGTCAGGAAGATCCCCTGGAGGGGGAAATGGCAACCCACTCCAGTATTTTTGCCTGGAGAATCCCATGGACAGAGGAGCCTAGCGGGCTACAGTCCATGAGGTCGCAAAGAGTGGACATGATTGACTGACCAACACTTTCAAAGAATCTTCCCTGGCTTCTTCTGAACCCCACTCTGACCTTGTCTACCTTTGTCTAGCTTGGTTCTGGGAATAAGCTCAGCCATTTAGAAAGAAGGAATCCATAATCCACTGGCTCATAAAACAGAGACCTCCATATTCTTGAGGTCCCTTAACTTTGTGAAGGAAACTTAGAATAGGTTAGGTGAATAATCAGGGCATCTTAGGTTTAGAAAAACTCAAATGTTATGAAGCCAAGTTGGCACTCCTAACCACCAAAGGACCTCAACCTCAGGTGAGTTCCCTACGTTCAAAAGATTTGGTCTACTATAGATAACCCTGTATACGAGACAGCAAGAGACACAGATGTATAGAATAGTCTTTGGGACTCTGTGGGAGAGGGTGAGGGTGGGATGATTTGGGAGAATGGCACTGAAACATGTATGTTGTCATATGTGAAATGAATCACCAGTTCAGGGTCGATGCATGTTATAGGATGCTCGGGGCTGGTGTGCAGGGATGACCCGAGGGAGGATAAAGGGAGGAGGGAGGTGGGAGGGGGGTTCAGGAGGGGGAACTCATGTACACCCAGGGCGGATTCATGTCAATGTATGGCAAAACCAACCAATATAATATTGTAAAATAATTAGCCTCCAATAAAAAATAAATTAATTAAAAAAAAAGATTTGGTCTACTATAGGATCTAGAAAGAAAGGAGAAAAAAAAAAAACTAAAGAAGAAAAGGGAGAAACCCCTAGGGATTAAAATTTAGATTAATCAAGCTAACTCTCTCAAATTGGTGATAGACTTAAAGAATGATTTTGAATGACTTTAGAGCATAGTGTGTTTGACTACACCTTCTTAGTGAAATATATTCTATAAATAAATAGAGCTCCCCTAGGGATTAAAATTTAGATTAATCAAGCTAACTCTCTCAAATTGGTGATAGACTTAAAGAATGATTTTGAATGACTTTAGAGCATAGTGTGTTTGACTACACCTTCTTAGTGAAATATATTCTATAAATAAATAGAGCTGCAAAGGAATCTTTAACTTTATTCAGGGTCACACTGTCAATGGGAGGGTGGAGCAGAGGAAAGGGAAAGCAGAAGAGGCAACATCTTCTTGGTAATTGCAGAGTCTCAGGGACAGAGTTCATTACATCACTCTCTCTCTGCATTTCTACATGTTTGAACATTTTTATAATGAAAACTGAAAATGTCCTGCTTTGCATTTATCAAAACTTGCAGAACGGAACACCAGCTCTTCTGATGAACACCACAGAGCAGAGGAGGCCTCCCTAAGTTGGTGGAGTTCCAAGCAAAAGCCAAAGGTGCTGGACACTTTAGTTGACCTCATCCCACCAATATTTCTTCTAGGTTTTTTGAAATAACAGAAGTGACTCCTCTTCCTTACTATGGCTTTTGTGGATCCCAGAGTTGGGAATTAGTAACTGGTCCAGTTATTGAGATTTGAAGTCATGTGATAAGGAGTTAGTTAAAAAATAAAAGACTTGGAAACACCAACTGATCCTCAGTTTCCATCTGTAAAACAGGAGGCTGTACTCACCAACTGTGAGATGCCTCCAGTGCTGACATTCTGGACCTGAGGCCCAGACACTCAAGGGGAGAAAGAAGGACACTGGATGAGAAGGGGGAGGCATATGAGAGAAGTCAGCTGTCCCCACAAAGGGGCCTTTCTTTTGCAGGGTTGCTCACTCAGGAGGCCAGGTCACTCCTGGAGGCCAGAAGCACATTGCCCAGCACAGGCCCACCTCGCTCACCATCCCAAAGAAGCCAGGCCTGTCCTCGGGCACATGCAGCTCTGGATACACGGTATTCAAGAACCACTTGAAGTCCTTACACCCAAGCCTTGCACGGAGCTGTCTCCTCTCTGTCACGTCCCCAAAGGGTTCCTGAGAAAAGGACAAAACAGTGAGCCCCTGCAAGCCACAGCGCTTCCTATTAAAGCCTTTCATTCACCTAGTAAGCCTTTATTGAACACCTATTGTGTGCGGAGCCTGCACAGGGCAGAGAGGATAAAAAACAGTCTCAGATATAGTGGCAGCACCCAGAAGGAGATACTGTTGCTCAAACAAAGATATCCCCAGGTACTCTTGCTGTAGAGAGGTGTGGCCAAGTGCAGGAAGGAAGGATACAAAGCACCTGCTGATGGGTCAGGAGCTGAATCCAGGGGCTGCACCGGCATCCCTGGCCCCCTGTGGTCACAAACCAGCGGCATGTCAGTAGCACATGTGTGTCATAGTGTTCTGATAGTTTTACCACTGATACCTGGACACTCACTTCTAAACACAGGTAAGTATTCCAGAGGTAATTATGAATGAAAACTTTCTTATGTGCCCAATCTATTCAAATCTAAATATATTCTTCCAATAGTAAGGGCAAAATGCTACACTGATAAATAGTTGTTTTATGGACGAAACCAATGATTAAAAATTTTTGAATAATCAAATAAAGCAAGCATCTATTTAGCACAGCAAATGTACAACCATGAGAGCAATGCTGAGTGCAGAGATAGGACTGTCCCTGTGTTATGCCATTAAATGATTAAAATTTGACAAGTTAAAATATTTAACAAAATGATAACAATAAGGAAAAAGTCTGAATAAAATTTCAGGTTTCTGCTTTGTTTTCCAGAAGTTCAGTTTTCAATGAGAGTCACTGTGTCCTCATCTTCAATCAAATATCCATTTCAACACTCTGCCACTGGGCATTCAGACAAAAGGCGCATGAGTGCCCTCTTTCTACCATATTATTCTTTGGGAACCCTCAGAAAGAGGGATTGATCTGTGGGTTTTAGAATGGGTGACAGGAAAGAGCAGATATTTCTACCCTGCAGCCTTGGTTGGGCAAGACTGAGGAAGCAGTGGCCCTGTAGCCCAGAGGCAGAGAAAGGCCACAGTGGAGGTCAAGGTGAGTGTCCACAGGGCTCCGCAGAGCAGAGAGAGTGCCACTGGAGTGGACCCAGTTCTTCCCACATCTGCTACGAGCCCGTGGGCAAATTCCTTAAATCATTCTCTCTCTGAACTTCAGTTTTCTCATCTACCAAATGAAAATCTCCAAGTTACTCTGAAGGACTGCTGTAAAGATTCACAAGAAGAAATTTACATCAAGTGGCTGGGAAAGAGGCCTTGGAGCCAACTTTCTTGTCTTGCCACGTGGCCCCTTAGTTATGCGAAGACAGGTCAGTGGGAGCCCCGTCCTGGCATGTGCGGAGGGTGGCCTGTTAGTGGCAGTGGGGCTCTCTGATAAAATGTTATTTTTAACACTAAAATCAATACTGTGGTGTCTTCACACTTTCATGGTCATTCTCAGACACGAGAGTCCCCCAGCGTGCACATTCCCAGTTGAGGTTATATCTCAGCTCTCGTCCTGAAAGCAAGTGTCCTGTTTAGTACTTCAACACCATGGTTTTCAGATTGTTCTGTACTGTGTTGGTGATTTCACTGTTTAAAACAACCCCCAAGAGTAGTTAGTGCTGTCCAGTGTTCCTAATGCAAGAAGGCTGTGATGTGTTGGGAGGGAGAAAAGAGGTGTGTCGGATTAGATTCACCTGGGTGTGAGTTCAATGCAACCAATCGACATGAAATTACTGAAACAGAAGCACACATAAAACCAAGTTATGCATTGATCAGTTGATAAAAATGTCTACCTGCAAGAGGTCTTCAGTAACCTAATCCTGAATTTCCCCCATGATCAATAGCTAAGTCAGTTCAGTTCAGTTCAGTCGCTCAGTCGTGTCCGACTCTCCGCGACCCCATCAGTCCCAAACTCACTGACTGTGGTTCGGTGACTGTTTGGAGCATAATTATGGGAAGGAGTGAGAATCAACTGTCTGTTGTTTATTATAAGTGAAGGAATATGGTTTTCCTCTTGGGTTGTAAGCACCCAATTTCCTCTCTATTTCTGGAACCAGATCTACCACAGTAAGAGGCCAGAATCAGCTGCTTTTGTTTGGATGAGGCCAGAAGGAGTGTGGGTGTACAGGGGGCACTCACCAGGCGGGCCTGGGGATTGCGATGGTAGTAGAGCTCTTTAAATTCATCCATCCACACTTCAGCTGCACGGACACTGTTGGCCAGGGCCTTGTTGCGGGAGTAGGGAGCTTGCCGGGGGAAAACGTGGCCAACGTGCGAACACGGGTGTATCTCCAGGGTCCCCCCGCACTGCCAGATCTGTATACAGAGTGGGGAGGAGGTGGGGTGATGGGGTTGAGCAGGGAATGAGCTGCTGGTCCACAATGCCTATAGTAAGGAGGCTGGGCACACAGAGGTCATAGTGAACACTGCCAAGACCTCACCCTCCATGATGCAGGTGGCCACTTCCCAGGGATATTCAGGACACAGGATGCAGTCAAAGTGCAAGAAAGCAGCCCCAAAGACAAATAAGCCATTGGAACCCAGACCCCAAAATCCATGCACAAAAGCTCATGCACTTGACACCTAGGAGCACCCACAGTGGACCTCATTGGGAACTCACTTACTTACTAGGTAAAGCACAGGCTAATTACCTGGTCTTCTAGTCACAGAAGATAGGAAAGAAGCAGCAAGTAAGAAGAGAGGTTTGGAAGGGGGAAAGGAAGAGCTTCTAGAGGCAGGCAGAGCAGCCTGACACCTAGGGAAGAGGCAGAAAGACTGTTAAAAGCACACCCCAAAACTCAGCACACAGTCCTCTGGAGGTTTTTCATGGACATATGACCAAAGAGAGCTGCTGTTGCTGCTAAGTCACTTCAGTCGTGTCTGACTCTTCGCAACCCCATGGACTGTAGCCTACCAGGTTCTTCTGTCCATGGGATTTTTCAGGCAAGAGTACTGGAGTGGGTTGCCAAATGGTGCTTATAATGGGGGGCAGGCGTGAGTCCTCAGTGGAGGGCCAAAGTCTTATTCATATAGAAAATTTTCAAATTGAGGAATATCTTAATTCTTTTAAGATATTCAATTTGAAAATTTTCTACATAAGGTTTTGATACTTAGGATGCAAGATTCAGTTAACTAGGAAATCCACCAGAATGCTAAAGCTTTTCCATAGGGGCATCTGTGTATCACACACAGCAGAATCAATGTATGGGCTTGTTACAAAATGCAGACACCCAGTCCCTACCGTAAGTCTATCAAATCTGACTTTCCAGAGACCGTGCCTATGAATCTGCCTTTTTAACGAGTTTCCCTAACAAATCTTTGTGTCAAAGTTTGAAAGTCACTGTGCCAAATAAATGGAGAAGGAAATGGCAACCCACTCCAGTATTCTTGCTGGGAGAATCCCATGGACAGAGGAACCTGGTGGGCTACAGTTCATGGGGTCGCAAAGAGTTGGGCACAACTGAAGTAATTTAGCACACACGTGCCAAATAAAGAGGCTACTTTATCAAGCAGTCAAGCAAATCAAGGCTCCAAAACACGGGATCAGGAGGCAGGCACCTGTGTTTAAGTGCAGCGTCTGTCACGCACTCTTTGCGTGATCTTGAGCCAGTCAATTCCCCCCCCACCCGCCATCCGTCCCCTCAGTAGAGTAAAAGAACTAGGTGACTTCCAAGAACTTTATCAACCCCAAATCTATTAAATGTGCATTTTAAGAGTATTTACAGGATGTGTGTGCCATTCTATTCTTTCAGGATTATTGGATAAACTGATAATGTAGAGGAAGAGTCCACCAGGCTCTCCTACCAAAGCCATCATTCCCAGAAACAGACAAAAAACAGGTTAAGAGCGAGTGGAGACAGAAGACCAGAGTACTTACCCTAAAGGAGAATTCGAGGTTTTCTCCACCCCAAACTTCCATTCCTGTATCATAAGACCCCAGGTATTCAAAGTATTTCTTACTCACAGCAAACAGCCCACCAGCCATCGTTGGAGATCTAGAAGCACGTGAATCGTAATTTGAGGTAAGCAGCAGGAAACCATCACAGTTGGCTTCTGTCACAAACCTTGAGTCCACTCACTCACAGAACCACACTCCGAGTTCATGCCCTCTGCCTGGAACTAAGCTGGGCCAGCAGCTGGATGTCGCCCACAGCCCCTGCCCCGTAGCCCCTGCCCTGGGGAAGCTCGTGGACGTCTCACTAGGCAACACAGAACTCTACGGGTGACTAAGGTCAACCTGGGACCTTGTGGAAACACAGAAGCCATGAGATGGGGAGGGAGGCAGGCAGGGCTGAGTTTCTCGGAGGAGGCACAGTCTGCAGAACAAAGGGGAGTTAGCCCAGAAGAGGAATGATTGGTTCTCCGAGAAGACAGGAGCGTGACCAAAGGCCTAAGGGTGAGTGAAACCCTTGAACTCCTAGGAGCACAGACAACAGAGAGAGATGGGAAGTGAGAGCCCAAGTTCTGAGAGGGTGACAGGAGCCAGGCTGGGTGGCACTGCTCAGAAAAATTCTCAAGAAAAAGAAACAAGACATAAAAGGATAAATATTGTGTGGTTCTACATGAGGTACATAAAATAGGGAAATCCAGAGATGGTACGCTAACAGCGGTGTGAGGAGGGGAGGACAGTGAGGTATTGCTTCCTGGGTACAGAGTTTCTATATAGGACTTCCCAGGTGGCGCAGTGGTAAAGAATCCACCTGCCAAGCAGGAGACCCAGGTTCAATTCCTGGGTTGGGAAGATTCCCCTAGAGAAGGGAATGGTAATCCACTCCAGTATTCTTTCCTGGGAAATCCCATGGACAAAGGAGCCTGGCAGGCTACAGTCTATGGGTCACAAAGCGTCAGACATGACTTAACGACTAAACAACAACAACAGAGGGTGATGAAAAAGTTCTGGAAATATATAGAGGTGATGGTTGTACAATACTGTGAATGTGTGTGAGGCTAGTGAATTGTGCATTTAAAAACGGTTAAAAGGGTAAATTTTATGTTATACATACTTACCAAAATTATGAAAATATAACAATACAAATCCACATGTATAGCAAAGATTTTTATAAAAAATAAATACTCTGGAAAATGAAAAGAGAGGCAACAGCTAACCATCCCTCCTCAGGGCCTTCACTGACAAGTTGGCCAGATGCAGTGAGGCACTCAAAGAAGTAACGCCCAACCTGATGACATCGATGGGGGACCGCATGCGGATCCTCTCCTTTTCAGGAACCACGTGCCACGTGAACACCAGCCTCCAGTCAAAACCGCCGATCTGGGGCTCCCCAGCATTGCCCAGGTACTCGAAGGTGTTCCAGTCAATCACATCAATCACAGGGCACACCACTGCCGACTCCTTTTCATGGATCCTGAAAACAACCAGAACACCCTGACATTCTACCACGTATGGGCAGTAGGAGGACCACCAGGAAACCTGAGAATTGAGTCTCCTCAGCGTTCCACTAAAAGGAGGAACGCCTGTGTGAGAAAGGCCTGCTTCTCTTATTCCTGGTGTCTACAGCCAGGTCAGCCCGGCAGGTGAACATCATGGGGGTGCTGGGCGGAGAGGGGGCAGGTACAAAGATTCTAGCCCTGATATGTAAAGTTCCATAGCTTTAGTAGTCTGATTCCGTCTAAAGATATTCTGGTTAAACTTGAATCCTTCTATGAAAGTCACAATGTCAAAATCCTTCAAGGTAACTTTTAAAACAGAAAGCAGACTTTCAGTTTCTCAAGACTGTAAGAGATTTCTTCATGTAATCACAATGAAACATCTTAAAGTCAAGAAATAATTATTTTCTTATGAACAGAGATGCACCCAGACCAAAGGGTCTGCTTTGGAACTAGCAAATAAATTTCAATCCTGCCCCTTATTTGCTGTGTGACATTAGTGTTGTCATCTAACCACTCAGAGTCTGTTGCCTCTTAAACAATAACACATACTTGGAGGGTTAATGTGGACTCCCTAACAGAATATTTGTAAGAGGCTGGCAGAGAACCTGGAACTACAGCTATACTTTTCTTTCAATCTTCTTTATGATTAAATGTTACATATAGTGGAAAATGTGATAATTTCTTGTTGCAGCCATCAGCCTGTGCATAGGCGTCAATGATTCTCTCCACAATCATTCTTACATGTCCAACCATCTTTCAGCAGGCTTCCAGACTGTGTTTCTTTGCATCTGACAGCATACCAGGAAACATGAACTGAGACTGGACCATATGTGAACATTAGATTTCTCTGGATCATATTTTGGGGGCAGTTCTCTAGAATCTGAGACCTATAAACCATAAGCTTGTGACTTGCATCCAGCTGGTTGGAACCAGGGGTAGTCTAATTTCTACAAGAAAGGGACAACTGTGGGGAGCCAGTACTGGAGTAAAGGATTCTAAATCATGGTTAGAGAATGTGTAGGCCCAGTTGCAGCAGTTACTGGGTAGAGCTTCCTGGCATCTTGTGAGCCAGAGACCAGGGATACCAAACATCCCACAGTCTAGTCCTACATAGCAAAG
This sequence comes from Moschus berezovskii, assembly GCF_049115385.1. Taxonomy (NCBI): domain Eukaryota; kingdom Metazoa; phylum Chordata; class Mammalia; order Artiodactyla; family Moschidae; genus Moschus; species Moschus berezovskii. The sequence continues at coordinate 71,210,643 of NC_142466.1, read as the reverse complement.
AATGTTTCTGCCCCAGATATCAACAGCAGCTCATAATGCCAGGAGCACAACCTCGTTAATGTGACAACCAAGAACATCTTCCACTTTCAAAAGCCCCTAAAGGGAAGGGATTACTGTGCCTGGCTGAGACCATACCTGAGAGACAGTCTACAGTCTAGTGTCTCAATTCTGAGGCATACCCAATTTCCTGGGGAGCTTTTGAAACATCCAGAAGGCCAGGAACCACCCCAGAAATTCAGATCCAAATAGTCTGCTACAGGACCAGGATTTTTTAAAGTTCCCCAGCTTATTTCTAATGGGTAACCAGGGGAGAATCCCTGTGACTCCAGGTATGGAACAAGGATGTGATTATGGGGAATGCCACCTCACTCTCTCCAAAGGGTGGACTGGAGTGGAATGGAATTCCAGATAGCATTTGTGCATCAGCTGAAGGGGAAAAGCGCACACCCCCGCCCATGATTTTAGACAGGACTACCGGGGGCCCTCTGTAGGCACAGTGCAGGCAGGAGGGAAGGGTGAACCCATTAGGCCAGATTCCAGAGGGAGCACCCAGCTGTCACTATGTTTTAAGTGATCTCAAGACTCTAGCACTAGCCTGAGGAACCCTGAGTCCTTGCTGCACTGAAGCCCATTAGAGCTGAGCGGGGAGAATGAGGCATCGAAGGTCCAGGATGGCAGAAGTGTCAGAGCAGAGCCTGGGCTCACGCAGGAAGGGAGGCGAGGGGGTCCCCAGCTCTTCCAGACAGGCCTTGGCAACGAAGCATTGGGGGCCAGGGGAAAGTAGTTTTCCAAATGCACAAACTCTGATCTTCTAGCCCTCTACCCACTCCCCCAGTGGGGACCAAACAGAGAACCTGCCCCTTCCTAGACATTCCTCGAGTACCTGGAAGAGCTCAGGGCTTGCCAGCCCAGCTCCTGATGCACAATCAGTAGGATAGGGAGGGAAACAGGGAAGAGAAGAGAACAAAAGTTAGCCAAGGGTGAGCCGTAAGAGGCTGTGGGACAGCAGGAGAAATGATGTTGAAGACGTGGTTGTATTTATGTTTTCATGACTCCATAAAAACAGATATTAAAAATAATATTTTATGACTATGGTGGTGGTGGTGGTGGTTTAGTCGCTAAGTCGTGTCCGACTCTTGCGACCCCATGGACAATAGCCTGCCAGGCTCCTCTGTCCATGGGATTCTCCAGGCAAGAATACTGGAGTGGGTTGCCATGCCCTACTCCAGGGGATCTTCCTGACCCAGGAATCAAAGCCAGGTCTCCTGCACTGCAGGTAGATTCTTTACCAACTGAGCTACAAGGGAAGCCCCTATTTTATGACTATATTATAGGTATAAAGATAACCCAGGCTATATTCATTATTTTGATATTCATTTTCCATTCTGATTTTAAAAGAAATTATCACAATTTTTTGGAGGGTCCCTTAAAGTTTCACAGGTGGGCCCTAGGCATTGTTGGTACTGGGTGTAATGGATAAGATGGAAATACATCAAAACATATTCTCTAGGAGTACAATTCTATGTGACTGTTTTTTTGCTGGTTGATCATACCAAGTTTTACAATAAATGTGTAAAATAAGCAGTAATAAAAGCAAACACTCATCTGAGGCCTCCTGTCTACTGGCATGTTCTAAGTACTGGCTATATATTAACTAATTTAGCAGCCTCCACAGTCCCAGGACATCCCCTCCACATGGGAGGACACATCCCCTCCATGCCAGGGGACAGAGGCTTTGGCCAAGGAGCATCTGAGCCCAGCACCCCTACCTCCCACACCAGTTTGTAGGGGACCCTGCCCCATGCCCCGCTACCCACAGACGAACCTCTGCAGCAGCGGCTCCAGCCACCCCTCATGGCACTCGCAGTGGCAGTCCAGAAAGGTCAGCACGTCGCCCTTGGCCATGGAGGCCCCTAGCAGCCGTGCTCGCACCAGGCCCTCCCTCTTGTTGGCACGGATCAGGCGGACCTTGGGCAACCCCGCAAGCTCGGTGGCCAGGCGCTCCTTCAGGTGCTCTGCAGAGGCAAGCAGGACAACGAGGGTCACCACCACACATCCCCAGTTGCGTCCTCCCAGGGCCTCCCTGTCCCAAAAAGAAGACTAAATAGACACGAGCCTCCTTTGTTCTGCACCAGGGATATCCTCACTGCGCCGGCAATCAAGCTTAGAAGGCCCTGCAAGGCTGGGAGGCAGGGGTGGAGGATTCTAGAACCACTGAGGAAGGACTCCCGTTCAGGTAGGTAGATCTGTATTCTTGCAAGGGGTGAACGTGGCATGTGGATCTATCTCAATAAAGCTACCCCCACCACCAAAAGTACCTTGACTTGTGAACATTCAAATAAAAGCACAAGAACCATCCATCCACAATTTTTCCAAAAAATTCTTATATAAATGTTAATTTATGTTAATATGTAATACATCATAAAATTTTAATTTCCATGGAACTATGTTAACACAGATTTTATTTATAATTACAGTAATGCAAATTTTCTCAGAAGCACAATTCAGTTGACAATAATAATAATGATGTAATAATAATAATAATGGGCAAGATTAGAAGGTTTAGTGTGCTAATTACTACTGTCCAAGTGATTCACATAACTCACCCTATGAAGTAAGTACTACTGTGTGTGTGTGTGTTTAGTCACTCAGTTGTGTCCCATACTTTGCGACCCTTAAGGACTGTAGCCTGCCAGGCTCCTCTGTCCATGGGATTTTCCAGGCAAGAATGCTGGAGTGGGTTGCCATTTCCTCCTCCAGGGGATCTTCCTGACCCAGGGATCAAACCTGAGTCTCCTATGTCTCCTGCACTGCAGGCGGATTCTTTAACCACTGAGCCACCTGGGAAGCCCCTACTACTACAGTACTACTACTGTACCCATTTTATGGATGAGAACATTGAGGCTAGAGAGGCTAAGTGATGAGCTGAGGTCCCAGACAAGAGAGCAGAGGGGCTGTGATTTGAACCCAAGGACTCAGGCTCGAGTACACAGCCTTAACACTGCCTCCAGAGCTTTCTCCTACAGTTTCTCATCCTTATTAAACAAATCCAAAACTTGTCAGGACATGCTTACCCCATTTTGCAGAAGAGGAAATGATTCCTTATGAGCTGAAAGGACGGGCACACAGCTAGAACTGGCCCCTGGACTCGTGACTCCACACACAGGCCCTGGAACTAAGGGCCCCAATTCACACCCCTCAGTGGGTCAAGGGGTAACCACTCAGCAAAATAAAAAGGACAGCATCTCCCCACATTTATTAATACATGGGCTTTGTCTCAAAGTCATCCTCAGTCATCAGTGAAGGGGAAAACTTTGTAAAATGTCCTAAGTTGTTTTGTTGTTGGTGAAACATTTCTCTAAATATTCTTGATACTCAAACAAAAAACAAAAACAGACATTCATTGATTGATTTTTCAACCCTAAATATAATTGCGTACAAGTGGATAGCAAGAATAAGGGAGGAGACTTCCCAAGCAAAGCTAATTATTAGCAGGGCCCAGTGAACACACAGGAAAATGCTGGTGCAGCTCTCCACTACTCATTATGGGTTTGGTCGGCATCAATCTTCTGTCTGCCTGAACTGTCTTATCCCATCCTGGAAGGTGCTGACACCCCTCATCGGCGCAGGCTGACATTGCAGGAAGGGTGACAGGAGGGTGCAGGAAGTGTGGGAGGAGAGTGCAGGGCAGGACTTCTTCCTCCAATACAGGCTGCGGGGAGAATCCTGGTTTATACATCACCACCATGGGGATGGAGAACCTTGGCCACACAGAACCTTGTATTTATAGGAGAACTGAATTGTGCTGAAGGGGTTCATACCATATTCCTGCTTGCTGAGCAGTGGCTTCGTCCCATAAAAAGAAATAATCTGATGTCTACTTCCGAATGAATACATTTCTGAAAGTTTCGGGCACTTAACAGTTTTTTAAATATTTCCTAAAAACAGAAGTTATCATTGAACAAGTGCCAGCAATGTGCCAGGTCTTAACAAGCTACCACCTCATTTAATCCTCATAATAACCCTGCAAAGTAAGAACTACTATTATACCATTTTACAGGACTGGAAGCCAAAGTTGAAACTGGTTAAGCTCCGTGCTCAAGGCTATACGGCTGCAAAGTGTTGGAGCTGGGATTCTAGGCTATGCGGTGTGACCCGGAACCAGTGTCTACATAGACATACTTAAAACAACCCTGGGAGGAAAGAAAATGGAGACACATGCCTACTATATGTTGGCTGCCACATGAGGTTCTGTGCTACACATGATCTGATTCATTCCTCACCACAAAACTGATTTAAACGTGCTGTGCTAAGTCACTTCAGTCGTGTCCAACTCTCTGCAACCCTGTGGACTGTGGCCCACCAGGCTCCTCTGTCAATTGGATTCTCCAGGCAAGAACACTGGAGTGGGTTGCTATGCCCTTCTCTAGGGAATCTTCTGGACTCAGGAATCAAACCTAAGTCTCTTATGTCTCTTGTACTGGCAGGCGGGTTCTTTACCACTAGTGCCATCTGGGAAGGCCTGATTTAAGTGTAGATAAACCCATTTACAGATGAGAAACCAAGAATCAGAAGACAAGTGACTTGCCTGAGGTGCTGTGACAGGTTATGGTAAAGCTTTATGGTAAAGCTCACCTACAGCCGCAGACCCCATACCTCAGTGCCTTGTAGACGACAGTAGGCCTCGGCCTCCTGCCTCACTTGCGTGCTTCCAGGGGGAATGCCAGCTGTCCCCTGACTCACTCTCCCCATGCTTTTCAGCTGAGCACATGGCCACCCACCACAGAGATGATGTTCCCAGTCTCCCTCACAAGAAGGTGTTGCCAAGTGACCCTGTTCTACTCAATGGGATGTAAGGGTGACTTCCAAGTGGACTCCAAGTCCCCTGGAAACCCTTCCACTGACAGGAGTAAACAGGAAGTGAAGAGCCATCCTGGGCCATGCCATCCTTGAGAAAGGGGAGACTCAGGGCAGGAGGAGCCAGGCCCGAATACCATGGAGCTGCCACACTTGCCCTAGTCTATTATCCCAGATTTGCAACAAGAGAGTGAAATCAACTTTTATCTCATGTAAATCACTGTTATTTTGTGTTTCTGTGAGAACAGCACACCTACCAGTCAGGACAGACACACAGGCTCTGAGGTCAGACAGACCAGCCTCAGGGCCGGAAGCGGCAGATAAGCAGTGGCTCTACCCTGGAGGGGGTGCCCAGAGGTTGGTGACTGGGTTGGAAACAGGCTCAGCACCATACCCACAGCTCTCCCTGTGGTAAGGCCCTGACATTTCCCCTCACGTAAGCTTATCTGACTACTGCTTCACTGACACCACTAACTCCAGCAGCCCCTACACCCATCCTCCTTCCATCCTCACCCCCCAACCCCGCTCCCCAACCCCCAGCATCAGTCAGCCTGTCTCAACAGGGCAGCACAGAGAGTCCCCAACCAACCTTACAGCTCTCCCAACAGCCCTCAGGCAGCTCCCTGCTGCTGCTGCTGCTAAGTCACTTCGTGTCCGACTCTGTGTGACTCCATAGACGGCCTCCTACCAGGCTCCCCCATCCCTGGGATTCCCAAGGCAAGAATACTGGAGTGGGTTGCTGTTTCCTTCTCCAATGCATGAAAGTGAAAAGTGAAAGTGAAGTCGCTCAGTCGTGTCCGACTCCTAGCAACCCCATGGACTGCAGCCTACCAGGCTCCTCCGTCCACGGGATTTTCCAGGCAAGAGTACTGGAGTGGGGTGCCATTGCCTTCTCCGCCTATTTAAGCTAAATTCCTTCTATTATCCTCCAAGGCCCCACCTGATCTGGCCCCATCCACCCTGCAATCCCATCCCCCAGGTCACCCTCAACTGGCTGGTGGTCTGACCCTGAGAATAGCTGCTTGTTTTAGCTTCTGCACCTGCTGCTCCCAGCCTGGCTCCCCTGTCCAGACCTTCACTGGGCTGCCTACTTCTTCATACTGTTGTTATCCGTGTTCAACTTTTTGCAACCCCATGAACTGCAGCACACCAGGCTTCCCAGTCCTTCATTGTCCCCGGAGTTTGCAGCTTTTGGCTTTAAAGAGGCCTCCCTGATCTCCATCAGCTAGAGTAGTCCTGGTCCCCAAGCTCTAGGCGTTCTCCTATTCCCATTATTCTTTCAGGGCACTTTCTACTCATGCTGTAGTATAGTATCATGTCCTATTATGGTATGCTGTATATTGTAATATGTGATGTATGTGTGATGTGGCTCAGATGGTAAAGCGTCTGCCTACAATGCGGGTAGACCCAGGTTTGATCCCTGGGTCGGGAAGACCTCTGGAGAAGGAAATGGCAACCCACTCCAGTACTCTTGCCTGGAAAATCCCATGGACAAAGGAGCCTGGTAGGGTACAGTCTGTGGGGTCACAAAGAGTCGGACACGACTGAGCAACTTCACTTTCACTTTCACAGAGTGCTGTATCATGTGATGCATGTGTTATGGTCTTCGTGTGCTTATTGACCATCTCAACCCACAGCTCTGGAATGTGAGTTTTATGAGGGCACGGATTTGTCTTGTTTCCCATGGAATCCCCAGCACCCAGCACAAGCTCAAAAAAAGCTTCCTGAATAATAAAGGGCCAGCCTCGGACTGCATGTGAATTGCTGGATCCCAGGTCACTGGTCCGGACACGACTGAGCGACTTCACGTTCACTCTTCACTTTCATGCATTGGAGAAGGAAATGGCAACCCACTCCAGTGTTCTTGCCTTGAGAATCCCAGGGGCGGGGGAGCCTGGTGGGCTGCCGTCTATGGGGTCACACAGAGTCGGCCATGACTGAAGCTACTTAGCAGCAGCAGCAGCAGGTCACTGGTCAGGCCTGTAGGAACACAGACCATCCTTTCAATGGAATGTCTCACCCTGGCTTCAGTTCTTCTTCTGTCTGGACTGCCCCTTTTCTATTTCATCTCAAAGTCAGTATCTTCAAGGCCAAAGCCCTGTGGTTTTTCCAGTTCAAGGAGGGCACCACCACTTACCCGGAGACCCAGGCCGGAAGCCTGAGTGTCCTCCTCACCACTTAGCCAGTCTCCAGGCCTGCAGAAGCTGCCTCCTGAACATCCTCCTCCCACCTGCCTGCCCTCCCCACCCCCCCAACCTGGGTCACCTCCATAGCCCCCTATCTCCCTGCAGAGCTTCCCAGTACCCCATTCTCCACACTCCAGTCCAGAGGGTTTCCCCAAAGAGCAGACGGGTCTCTCGCTTGAAATTTTGCCTTGGTTTCTCCCTCAGGACAAAGCCCCAACTCTTCAGCCTTGAGTCTAGGTTCTGCACCCTCTTCCTGCTCCTTTCCTGTTCCTCCCTGAAGCAGCCAGCTCTCCATCCTTCCTGACCTACTTGAAGGTCCTACACAGTCCACACAGCACTGCAAGGCTTTCCGAATCCTGTGCCCTCCACTTGAAACGCCCTCCCTCCTCATTTGCAGTCCACAAACTACCCAGCCTTCAAGACTATGGTCAACCACCTGCTCCTGAGCACCCAGCTGGGTGAGTACCTCCTCTCTGCCTCCTATAGCACTGAGTGGTAGAGCAACTCCGCCATCATGTCTGCATCCCCCTACCCAGCTCCGAGCTCCCTGAGGGCAGGGGCCAGGCATAGGGAGATGCAGGAAGCCCATCCTTCCTGGCCTGTTCTATGCACCATGTCACACCCACCTAGCAGGCACAGTCACCAAAGGGCAGGCTCCTCCAAGAGCCCAAGTCAGGGGCTCACCTCGATCACTGTAGTCATCTACAAGGATAACTTCTTCTAGCAGGGTGTCTGGGGATGTCTCGAGGACACTGTAAACTGTCCGAAGGAGAGTTGACCAGGCTTCATTATAAAACGCTATGATGACAGATGTCGTGGGCAATTGATCATAATTGTATTTCTTCTCTTTGCACCTGCAAATACAACACAATTTCAGGAATTAAGACCCTACTGGTGACTTGTATACCAGGCCCAGGCTGGGGCTGGAGATGGAGTGAATGGAACACAGGTCATGGTTTCAGGGCTTCCCTCTGGGGAATGGCAAATAACCTGCTGGGATCTTCCAGAGTCACCCATGATCCAGTAGGAATCCCAGCAGATTCTTTAAAAGGTTCTAAAATGATACCTAATGAGCTTGACATGGAGGATGCTGTTTCTAAACTTTAAAGCGATCTTCAGATTTCTGCAACAGTCAAACTCAGCTTTTCTATTCAACCTGTCTAGTACTCAGAGGTATGCTAAATCCAGACATAATTAAGCACTAGCTATGTATTTGGCGAAGGCAATGGCAACCCACTCCAGTACTCTTGCCTGGAAAATCCCATAGATGGAGGAGCCTGGTAGGCTGCAGTCCATGGGGTCGCTAGGAGTCGGACACGACTAAGCAACTTCACTTTCACTTTTCACTTTCATGCACTGGAGAAGGAAACGGCAACCCACTCCAGTGTTCTTGCCTTGAGAATCCCAGGGACAGGGGAGCCTGGTGGGCTGCCGTCTATGGGGTTACACAGAGTCGGACACGACTGAAGTGACTTAGCAGCAGCAGCAGCAGCTGTGTATTAAATCATTTAATGGCCTCCACAGTCTCAGGAGGTAGGTACTATTACCAGAGAAACACAAATATCCCTTATATGTGGAATCTAAAATATGACACAAATGAACTTATTTACAAAACACAAACAGACTCACAGACACAGAAAACAAACTTATGGCTACCAAAGGAGAAAGCAGGAGAGGGAGGAATAAATTAGGAGTTTGGGATTAGCAGATACAAACTACTATAAAGCAGACAAACAACAGGGTCCTACTATATAGCACAGGGAACTGCACTCAATATCCTGTAATAAACCAAAATGGAAAAGAATAACTAAATCACTCTGATGTACACCAGAAATTAATACAACACTGTAAATCAACTATACTTCAATTAAAAAAAAAAGATAAAACATCCTTTAAATGCATTCTCCTAAAAAAAAATGCATTTTCCTTCATGAATTTCAATATATCCTTCTGAACATCTCTAAATGTGCATCCAGGAAAAACATTTCCCTCTTTTTCTGGGCAATAAAAAGCTGTGTATTCTTCAATTAGACAAAGGCAGATATGTATCACTCAGGGTTCCACTTCTGCAAAGACAAAGAGAAGTCAGAACCAAATTTACTACTAAATCATAGTAAGCCATCTTTTCCTTAACTTTCTGGTATAATCCATATGCTTTGTGAAGGCAGGGGTAGAGTTGTGTTTTACTCCGTATTTTCTACATGCTTTGCACTATATCTAGTAATAATAGTAACATTTATTGAGTGTTTACTATATGATAGGCAGTGTGCTAAACATTCTACAAGCATTATTCCTTATAATCTTCTTTATAATCTTCACAAAAACCCTTCTGGATGAGGATATCATAATCTCCACCAGTACAATATATGTCTACGTATTTTATGGTTATGAATAAATGGGTGTGGCAAATACCTCCTGATCTTTTATGTTTATATTTAGGTTATCACATAAACATCTTTAAAACAATGAAAATTTACATCCTTTGGAGAACAGGCCAAGAAGGTCACAGTGGACACAGGTGTGTTTTATCGGCCCAGAATCCTTTCTCCTTTCTTCACCTTACGGTACTTTGATTTCCCTTTCAGGAACCATGCCTCCTGGACTCTCAAGCTGTATGTTTTGTGCAGGACTGGACATATACACACATATGGATACATACACAAATATACAAATCCCTTTGGGAAAGTTATATATCCAAGGCCCGACCATTCAACATTTTCCGGATGACATAAGTTGAGTCCCTATATCCAGGGCCCAGAATAATCTGAATCCAGTTCAAATCCTAGACCTTTCTGTCATAGAAGTCAATATATTTTCTTTTATATTTAAGTCACTCTGAACTGACTTAGTTTAATCAAAAGAACTTTCAATCAAAAGAATCCTATCTAAAAGTTGTGTTTTTTTTTAAGCTTCCCTGGTAGCTCAGATGGTAGAGAATCTGCCTGCAATGCGTGAGACGTGGGTTCGAATCCTGGGTTGGGAAGATTCTCCTGGAGAAGGGAATGGCAACCCACTCCAGTATTCTTGCCTGGAGAATCCTCATGGACAGAGGAGCCTGGCAGGCTACAGTCCATGGTGTGGCAAAGAGTCAGACATGACTGAGTGACTTTCACTTTCTTTAGGACTTCTACTCATGGCAGTATGAAAGATTAGGCTTTCCTGGTGGCTCAGATGGTGGCTCTGCCCGGATTTGATCACTGGGTCAAGAAAATCCCCTGGAGAAGGAAATGGCTACCCACTCCAGTGTTCCTGCCTGGAGAATTCCATGGACAGAGGAGCCTGGTGGGATATAGTCCACGGGGTCGAAAAACAGACACAACTGAGCGACTAAAACTTTCACACGTAGTAAAGGACACTCAAAAAATTCTTGATAAAATACTTTTTAAAAACTTTTAAATGTATGGATCAGCTTACAGAAAACAAAAGAAGTCCTCAGAGTCCAGGAACAACAAGAAAATATATATACCTGGATATTAGAAATAGCAGACACAAAGCATGAATAAGTATGCTTATTATGATTAAATAAATAAGAGAACCTCAAACGAAGGACAAAGAAACAAAAATGACAGGAAAATTTAACTCAGTATAGACATCTCACAGTGATGGAGCAAGCAGGGGACAGTGGAATACTATCTTCAAATGCCAAACTATCAACCTGGAATTAAATACCCAACCTATTTTTCAAGAACAAGAACAAAAAAAGAAAACATTTTCAGATAAGTAAAACTGTTTACAACAATAACTGTCTACAGCAAGAAATATATATTTCAGGAAGAAGAAAAGAATTCCAGAAAGATCTCCAAGATACAAAGACCACCATTCAGGAAAGAATGATGGGAAGAAAAAATAAACTTGTGGATAAATGTAAACAAATATTGCATTTTAAAAAATGTTTAATGTGTTGATTTAAAAAGCAAGACAGAATTAAACTACTGGAATAAAATGACATACAAACTGGGAAAGAAAGTGATCAATGTTAAAGCATTCCAAGATCCACTGATTAATTTAGACCTTTTTGAGTTGAATATATAAATATATACTTTCTTTTTGTTGTTGTTGTTTTTTAATTTTTAAAAAATTTTAATTGGAGGCTAATTACTTTACAATATTGTGGTGGTTTTGCCATACATTCACATGAATCAGCCATGGTTGTACATGTGTTCCCCATCCTGACCCTCCCTCCCACCTCCCTTCCCATCCCATCTCTCAGGGTCATCCAAGTGCACCAGCCCTGAGCACCCTGCCTCATGCATCGAACCTGGACTGGTGATCTATTTCACATATATTAATATACATGTTTCAATGTTATTCTCTCAAATCATCCCACCCTCGCCTTCTCCCACAGAGTCCAGCAGTCTGTTCTTTACATCTGTGTCTCTTTTACTGTCTCGCATATAGAGTCATCGTTACCATCTTTCTCAATTCCATATATATGTGTTAATATACTGTATTGGTGTTTTTCTTTCTGGCTTACTTTACTCTGTATAATAGGCTCCAGTTTCATCCACCTCATTAGAACTGATTCAAATGTATTCTTTTTAATAGCTGAGTAATATTCCATTGTGTATGTACCACAGCTTTCTTATCCGTTCATCTGCTGATGGACATCTAGGTTGCTTCTGTGTCCTGGCTATTGTAAACAGTGCTGCGATGAACACTGGGGTACATATGTCTCTTTCAATTCTGGTTTCCTCAATGTGTTTGCCCAGCAGTGTGATTGCTGGGTCGTATGGCAGTTCTATTTCCAGCTTTTTAAGGAATCTCCACCCTGTTCTCCATAGTGGCTGTACTAGTTTGCATTCCCACCAACAGTGTAAGAGGGTTCCTTTTTCTCCGTACCCTCTCCAGCATTTATTGTTTGTAGACTTTTTGATAGCAGCCATTCTGACCGGTGTGAGATGGTACCTCATTGTGGTTTTGATTTGCATTTCTCTGATAATAAGTGATGTTGAGCATCTTTTCATGTGTTTGTTAGCCATCTATGTCTTCTTTGGAGAAATGTCTGTTTAGTTCTTTGGCCCATTTTTTGGTTGGGCCACTTATTTTTCTGGAATTGAGCTGCAGGAGCTGCTTATATATTTTTGAGATTAATTCTTTGTCAGTTGTTTTGTTTGCTATTATTTTGTCCCATTCTGAAGGCTGTCTTTTCACCTTGCTTATAGTTTCCTTCGTCATGCAAAAGTTTTAAGTTTAATTAGGTCCCATTTGTTTATTTTTGCTTTTATTTCCATTACTCTGGGAGGTGAGTCATAGAGGATCCTGCTGTGATTTATGTCAGAGAGTGTTTTGCCTACGTTCTCTAGGAGTTTTATAGTTTCTGGTCTCACATTTAGATCTTTAATCCATTTTGAGTTTATTTTTGTGTATGGTGTTAGAAAGTGTTCTAGTTTCATTCTTCTACAAGTGGTTGACCAGTTTTCCCAGCACCACTTGTTAAAGAGATTGTCTTTTCCCCATTGTATATTCTTGCCTCCTTTGTCAAAGATAAGGTGTCCATAGGTGCGTAGATTTATCTCTGGGCTTTCTGTTTTGTTCCATTGATCTATGTTTCTGTCTCTATGCCAGTACCATACTGTCTTGATGACTGTTGCTATGTAGTATAGCCTGAAGTCAGGCAGGTTGATTTCTCCAGTTCCATTCTTCTTCTCAAGATTGCTTTGGCTATTAGAGGTTTTTAGTAATTCCATACAAATTGTGAAATTATTTGTTATAATTCTCTGAAAAATACCGTTGGTAGCTTGATAGGGATTGCATTGAATCTATAGATTGCTGTGGGTAGTATACTCATTTTCACTATATTGATTCTTCCAATCCATGAACATGGTATATTTTTCCATTTATTTGTGTCATCTTTGATTTCCTTCATCAGTGTTTTATAGTTTTCTATATATAGGTCTTTTGTTTCTTTAGGTAGGTATATTCCTAAGTATTTTATTCTTTTCGTTGCAATGGTGAATGGAATTGTTTCCTTAATTTCTCTTTCTGTCTTCTCATTGTTAGTGTATAGAACATAAGAGATTTCTGTGTGTTAATTTTATATCCTGCAACTTTATTGTATTCATTAATTAGCTCTAGTAATTTTCTTTAGGGTTTTCTATGTAGAGGATCATGTCATATGCAAACGGTGAGTTTTACTTCTTCTTTTCCAATCTGGATTCCTTTTATTTCTTTTTTTTGCTCTGATTGCTGTGGCCAAAACTTCCAAAACTATGCTGAATAGTAGTGGTGAGAGTGGGCATCCTTGTCTTGTTCCTGACTTTAGGGGAAACGCTTTCAATTTTTCACCATTGATGATAATGTTTGCTGTGGGTTTATCATATATGGCTTTTATTATGTTGAGGTATGTTCCTTCTACGCCTGCTTTCTGGAGGGTTTTTATTATAAATAGATGTTGAACTTTCAAATTTACCACTAAAGATTGGAAATAGATAATTGTCAAATCAGTAGAGTGAGAAAAATGGAACCAGAAGGGGAAGAAAACCTCTCTCAATTTAAAAAAGCAGTATAAAAAAAAGAAAAAAAACATAGAAAAAGCATAATAAACAGAAAGCATAAGTAAGGTGGCATAATCAAACACTAAAGTTTCAGTAAGCACAGTATTAATGGACATAAATATTTAGTTAAAGATTGTCAGTGTGGATTTTCTTTTCAGTGACAACACAAAATCCAGCAACATGTTGATTAGAGACATGCCTAAAATCTAAGGTCACAGAAGAAGTGAAAGGATAGGAGAAGGCATTATGAAACTTCTAACTAAAAAGAACCTGTTCTATAGGCTTAAAGAACTGATTCAAAGAATGGATGCCATACTGACAACCACAAGATGGGTCTAATAAGACCCTGTAAAACAGCCTCAGTTTACAATTTTACTGGGAAAGCAGAGAAACAACAGTTTAATAAGCTCCACCCCATGTGTGATGTGTTTTTCCAAAGGTAATGTTGTTAAGAGAACAAACAAGCAGGCTATTTCTTGCAAAAAGAGAAATCCCAACCAACTCCCTGCAAGACACAAACATTACCTTTTGCTGAATTATCTGCTTGGAGTTATGTTGAAACTCTTTGCCATCCTAGCACCCAAGTCCTAGTCCTTAAACTCAGACACACACCTGCAACTATAGCACTAATGAGGCTAAAATCAGGGCAAAACATTCGAGAAATGCAAAAACCTGTGTCTATTATTTACACACTTTTCTAACCAGTGGTTCACAACTCATCAGCGATGGCAGAGAACAGCTGACATTCACATGCGTAGCATCCCCATACATGTGTGGTGGAACTGCACAGCCCCAAGGGTGCCGTCATTCCAACTTTCTATCCTGCTAAAATAACAGGTCAGAATGCAAATGTGAATGACAGAAGATGATTATCTCAAGAACTGATCTATGAAAACTAAAACTTTCTCCAAGTATTGGTACATTATTGGCCACCACCTACTTTGTAAATTGGATGTGATTTCACCACTAGTTTCAACTGCATTTAACTTGTTATCAATTCCCATTTTACCTAAATCTGGTATTCTCTCCCACCCTCAAAAACACCCATCCTTCCTCTTCGGAGCAAGAAATTCACAGGCTCTAAGCTTTCAACCCTAGTTACACACCAGCCCCAGCCTTGGCCCGACCTAAAACACTTCCTAATTATTCTGGAGAAGGTCCCTTACATAACTGTTCAAAGTTTCCCAAAGCCACAAACCTAGCTACCTGATTCCCCACTTTGGCCTGTCACCATTTCAGAGTGAAAATTCCCTCTCTTTGCCAGGCTCAAATAAGACAGTATTTGTGAAAGAGTTTTTCAAATCCTGTACTTTCTAAACTACCATGCAAGGATGTCCTGTCATCCTCCTTCTCCTCCTTGATTCAGTGTCATAACTAAAAATAAATAAATAAAAGTTGTGAGCTAATCCCCTGGCATGCGAATAATGAGCCTTGAAGAAGGGCGGGGGTGTACGTCAAATCTCGAGGAATTAGAGTCAATACTTCAAAGTGTCTTTAGCAGCTATTAAGGCTTGCAGACACCAGAAGAAGCCAAACAGTCCCATGGTAGCTCCTAACTCCTTGCCTATGATAACAGGTTTATGCCCTGTTGGTTAAAAATGTGTGTGGGCCTTGTATATACTCATGTCTGAATATGTTCTCACTCACACACCCATATGTATCTTTTTCAAAATCTATTTTGTATACTTGAAAGTCTAGAAGGATACACAGCAAAATGCTAACAGTGGTTCTCCCCAGGGTGGTACGTTAATGGATGATTTTTCATTTTTGCTTCCCCGTATATGAAAAATTTTCTAGAGTGAACATGTATTGTTCTGGTAATTAAAATTAATAGATAAATAATTGCCTCCATCTTGAAAGGGAGGAGGGAATAAAAGATCTCGGTTCTAGATTGACTCTGCTCCAGATCTGTGTGTTACTTTGGGGGCACAGATTATCCTCTCTAGTAAGACTGGAGGCCATTTCTGCTATGACATTCAAGGATCCTAACCACACCTCTGCTTGTTACTAATTATAGTTCCAACCCTCTCCCTACAATGACCCTGACTGAACTCCTAAGCTGCTACTCCAGTTTCTCAGGCTAAAATCTCAAGACCTTATCAGGTCCTCCATGCCTGTATGGAATAAACAAGTGAGTCTTCATGAAAAGCCCTGACACTACTGGCTACACCTCAGTTATATCAGCCCTGGTTGGGCTGAGACTAACACAGATGGAGCTCACCTTTCTTTCCAGCTAGGCAAGAATGACCCAACAGGCCTTGCTGCAGGAATTAAAAGGCAAGAGGCCTTCACATTCCTTATCACGCTGGGTTTGGATTAACTTCCCAGGGTCAAAGCAACAGCAGGATCTATAAGCAAATCCTGACAGGACACAGGGCAGCTGTGTCACCATGGAGACGGGATACCATAAACCCCACAATGTTTCAAAGAGATTTCACAACCTCGAATGATAAAGGAAATCGGAACCCAGAAAAGAAAAACTTTATGACCAATCCTGGGATGACTCTTAAAAGCAACCTCCTGAGGGTACTGTTGGCAGTAAAAATAAGAACTGAGTACATAGTGTGCTCCCAGGTATCAGGTGTTTCATCAACTCCTAGCTTGTGTTATTTCTGCTGCTGCTGCTAAGTCACTTCAGTCGTGTCCAACTCTGTGCGACCCCATAGACGGCAGCCCACTGGGCTCCCCCATCCCTGGGATTCTCCAGGCAAGAACACTGGAGTGGGTTGCCATTTCCTTCTCCAATGCATGCAAGTGAAAAGTGAAAGTGAAGTCGCTCAGTCGTGTCTGGCTCTTCTTCTCATCCCTTATTTTGTAGATTGGGAAGCTGAGGCTCAGAGAGGCCAGATAACTTGCCCAACATCACAGAGGTGATGAGCAAAAGAGCCAGGGTTTTATCTCATAGGAACTGGGTCTGAACCCTGAGTCTGACCTGAAAGCTTCCCCTAGACCTTGCCTCAGTGAGCACCCTTGGAGTTTCAAGGAGATAAACATGTGTGTAACCATTTGGTTGAAGAGGAGGAACTGCTACCAACCCTAACAAACAAAGCTCTACTCAAAAAGATAAACACTGAAAATGCCTAAGGTAAAAGCATAGGCTAGACACAAATAGGTCCTGAAAAGCAACGGAGACAGAGAGATGTCAACCATCCACACTTTGCCGATGGCTGAAGAGCTGGGTCTCTCCCTGCAGACATCTGTGGTCTCTCTGGCCAAGAATCCACAGGGCAGTTCCCTAAAATCCTGAAATCAGCACAGTGCCCAAGGGGCCAGGAGGGCCACGTCCCCAAGCCCAGTCAGTCACTTTCCAGCTCTGGGCCCTTGAGTGAGTCATCTGACCTAAGCCTATTTCCACACCTGTAAGCAGGAAGGACAAGGAGCAGGGAAGGGTGGTGCCTGGTGCACGCAGGAAACTGTCCCACTGGCTTCTCCCAGAATCTCTTCTCTGAGCCCTCTTTTCCACCAAGTCTTTCAGGAGGGGACTCCAGCAGGGACCTGAAGACCCCTGCCAAAAGAGGAAAGGCGACAGGCCAGGCTCCACCTGCCAGCCTGTTCCCTTCCTAACTAAGCGCTGGGCACAACTCCTCCAACCAACAGCTCCAACAGGAATGAGGCCTCTGACCACACAGGTCCCACGGCTGTGTCACCCACAGGATCAAGCTAGGCTGAACCAGTGCCAGAAGGAGCCCTTCCCACCAGCTGCTCCTCTCTGTCTTCTTTATGGTAAAGCTGAGGAATCCAGCTCCCAGAGAGAGGGAAGGAGGTTTGCTGCTTCTGACCTGCCCTTCTTGCTGCCCTGACCTTTCACCTCACCTGCCCGAGGCTCCCTTCACTCCTGGTTCATTTACCGGCCCTGGCGCACACAGGTGCACACAGATAAGTGACTGAAGTCCGTCTGAAACCCACGGGTCCTTAGCCAGAGCAGAAGGTTTCAGGAGGAATTAGGCTGGGGGTTGGGGGTCCCTTACAACCCAAGAAAGGAGCCCTAAGGGTCTCATATTAAACCTGTCTGCAGATTTGCTGGTTTCCGAGATTTTTTCTTTTATTGTCACTTTTTAGAACTTTCCTGGTAGCTCAGTCGGTAGAGAATCTGCAGTGCAGATTAACCGGGTTCGATCCCTGGGTCGGGAAGATCCCCTGGAAAAGGAAATGACAAACCACTCCAGTATCCTTGCCTGGAAAATCCCACAGACAGAGGAGCCTGGTGGGCTGCGGTCCATGGGGTCGCAAAGAGTCGGGTACGACTGAGCGACTAATACTTTTAAAACTTTCTTCACTCCTACCCCGCTGTGAACACTTTCACTGCCCACTTGCGAGTGACTCAACAAGACACGAGATCCCCAGGTCTTTGGAGAGCCGGGTCCCACCCCGCCACAGAAACTGAGACGCGGAGACTCAGCGGGCGATGCTCCTCCCGCCACCTGCGACTCACAGAGGGTTCCAGCGCTCGGGCAGGCGGCGGTGCAGCGAGATGCGGTCGCTGAGGTAGATGTTGATCTGGTGTAGCCGCACGCTCTCCTCCTGCAGCCGCAGCTCCTCGCCCTGCAACTGCAGCCGCACTGCCTCGCCCTGGGCGCCGAGAGCGTCCTCGGGCACCGGCGGCCGCGGCAGGACCGGGTCACGCCGCCCGGAGCGCTGGGTGCGCCGGAGTCCAGGCTCGGCCGCCCCGGCCCCGCGCCGCGCCCGCAGCACCGAGCTCAGCCCGGCCAGTGCTAGCAACGCCAACAGCGCCAGCAGCGCCTCCCGGCCGCGCCGCAGCCCTCGCGGGCAGCGTCTCCGCGCCGCACGCCCCAACATGCGCCCGCCAGCTGCGGCCAGCACCCGGCGCGCCCCAGGCGGCGGCGCAGCCAGCGACCCGGATCCCGGAACCGCCGCGCCGCCCCGCCCCCTTGCGCCCCGCCCCCGCCCCTGCGCCCCGCCCCCCTGCAGAGGGGGCGAACTTTCGCAGGGTCCCCAAGCCCGCTAGCTGAGACGCGGACCTTCCTCGCCGAACTGTGGGCTTTATTAAAAAGGTATAGGCTCAGTTCAGCTCCTGCCACGTCGTAAGTACTCCGTAAGTGTTGGCCGAATGCGCGTGTGCGGGGCGCTACAAAGTTCACTGCCATTATCTCCTCTGACCCTTGTGCTGTTGTGTGCTTAGTCGCCCATGGTGTCCGACTCTTTGCGACCTCATGGACTGTAGCCCACCAGGCTCCTCCATCCATGGGGATTCTCCAGGTAACAATACTGGAATGGGTTGCCACGCCCTCCTCCAGGGGATCTTCCCAACCGAGATCGAATGCAGATCCAATAAGAGAAGATTGCTGCTGCTGCTACTGCTAAGTCGCTTCAGTCGTGTCCGACTCTGTGCGACCCCATAGACGGCAGCCCACCAGGCTCCCCCGTCCCTGGGATTCTCCAGGCAAGAACACTGGAGTGGGTTGCCATTTCCTTCTCCACTGAATGAAAGTGAAAAGTGAAAGTGAAGTCGCTCAGTCGTGCCCGACTCAGCAACCCCGTGAACTGCAGCCCACCAGGCTCCTCCGTCCATGGGATTCTCCAGGCAAGAGTACTGGAGTAGGGTGCCATCACCTTCTTGGACTACTCCATTTTACATGAGGAGACCCTGGCACGGTGAGGCTAATTGACTCCAGGCTATTTCATTGAGGCCTGCAGGCATACCGACCTAGGACATATTGCTCCGATACCTTGCATAACAAACCCTCCACTGACTCCCTGTTACTCAATACCTATTCTGTTTCTTATTCCTCACTTTACAGATGCCTCCAAGAAATTGAACAAAGGAATGAACTATCCCTTGAGAAAAACATACACAGGCACCCATGATTGCACACATTCCCAGGCCATCCCTTTATGCTAAGTACCCTGGGCTTAGGCTCCAGGTTTTCCCTAGGGCGGCTTGCTGGAAATGTTTAATAGAGTCTAGAAATATCAATAACCTCAGATATGCAGATGACACCATCCTTATGGCAGAAAGTGAACAGAAACTAAAAAGCCTCTTGATGAAAGTGAAAGAGGAGAGTGAAAAAGTTGGCTTGAAGCTCAGCATTCAGAAAACAAAGATCATGGCATCTGGTCCCATCACTTCATGGGAAATAGATGGGGAAACAGTGGAAACAGTGTCAGACTTTATTTTTTTTGCCTCCAAAATCACTGTGGATGCTGATTGTAGCCATGAAATTAAAAGACGCTTACTCCTGGGAAGGAAAGTTATGACCAACCTAGATAGCATATTAAAAAGCAGAGACATTACTTTGCCAACAAAGGTCCGTCTAGTCAAGGCTATAGTTTTTCCAGTGGTCATGTATGAATGTGAGAGTTGGACTGTGAAGAAAGCTGATCACCGAAGAATTGATGCTTTTGAACTGTGGTGCTGGAGAAGACTCTTGAGAGTCCCTTGTACTGCAAGGAGATCCAACCAGTCCATTCTAAAGAAGATCAGTCCTGGGTGTTCACTGGAAGGACTGGTGCTAAAGCTGAAACTGCAATACTTTGGCCACCTCATGCTAAGAGTTGACTCACCGGAAATGACTCTGATGCTGGGAGGGCTTGGGGGCAGGAGGAGAAGGGGATGACAGAGAATGAGATGGCTGGATGGCATCACCGACTTGATGGACATGAGTTTGAGTAAACTCCGGGAGTTGATGATGGACAGGGAGGCCTGGCGTGCTGTGATTCATGGGGTCGCGGAGAGTCGGACACAACTGAGCGACTGAACTGAACTGAACTGAAACTATAGTGAGGCATGAGGCTCTCTCCAAGGTGGAAAATTCAAATGTGGGCCAAATAAACCTAAGTAATCAAAATGGGCTGGAAGAAGCACAAGCTGGAATCAAGATTGCTGGAGAAGTATCAATAACCTCAGGTATGCAGATGACCCCACCCTTATGGCAGAAAGTGAAGAGGAACTAAAAAGCCTCTTGATGAAAGTGAAAGAGGAGAGTGAAAAGGTTGGCTTGAAGCTCAACATTCAGAAAACAAAGATCATGGCATCTGGTCCCATCACTTCATGGGAAATAGATGGAAAAACAGTGGAAACGGTGTCAGACTTTATTTTTTTGGGCTCCAAAATCACTGCGGATGCTGATTGCAGCCAGGAAATTAAAAGACGCTTACTCCTTGGAAGGAAAGTTATGACCAACCTTGATAGTATATTAAAAAGCAGAGACATTACTTTGCCAACCAAGGTCTGTCTAGAAAAACCAAGGCTATGGTTTTTCCCGTGGTCATGTATGGATGTGAGAGTTGGACTGTGAAGAAAGCTGATCGCCGAAGAATTGATGCTTTTGAACTGTGGTGTTGGAGAAGACTCTTGAGAGTCCCTTGTACTGCAAGGAGATCCAACCAGACCATTCTAAAGGAGATCAATCCTGAGTGTTCATTGGAAGGACTGATGCTAAAGCTGAAACTGCAATACTTTGGCCACCTCATGTGACGAGTTGACTCACTGGAAAAGACTCTGATGCTGGGAAAGGTTGGGGGAGGGAGGAGAAGGGGACGACCGAGAATGAGATGGCTGGATGGCATCACCGACTCTGTGGACATGAGTTTGAGTGAACTCCGGGAGTTGGTGATGGACAGGGAGGCCTGGCATGCTGTGATTCATGGGGTCGTGGAGAGTCGGACACAACTGAGCGACTGAACTGAACTGAATCAAAATAAACAATAGTTTTAAAAATCAAAATGAATGCCAAAAGTCCATGATGAACAAAATATCAAAATCTGACCCTGTGCTTACACAGCTCACCTCACTCAACCTCATCCTAATCCCAGCCCAGATTCTATATCTTGATTGTAGTGGTGATTACATGGATATATACATATCTAAAAATTCACCAAGTTCCTCTTTAAAACCTATGCACTAGACCCATGAAAGTTATATCTTGGTGTTTAAAAAGCAAAAAATAAAGAGATACATAAAAAGAACAAAAAATAAAGGAGACTCCCTAGCCTCCAGGACAAGTGCTGAAGTCCTCAGCTTGACAGGAGAGGCCCCCAGAATATGACTCCAAATTCTGTAAGCCTATCACTGAGGGTAGAGGAGGCATGGTTTCCAGGCCTTTGCACAGGCTGTTCTCTCTGTTGGAAAAGCTTTTCCCGACCTAACAAACTACTACCCATCCTTCAAGGCCCTGCCAAAAGCCACCTCCTCCATGAAGCCTTCAGCAATTCCATAGCTTTTTAGGTAAACGTATTTGAAGTTCACATCATCCTTTTGTATATTAGTCAGAGTTCCACACAAGAAACAAAGCAGTAAGAGATATATTGAGATTTATTGCAAGAAACTGGCTTATGCAGTTGTGGATACAGGTCAAGCAAGTTCAAAACCTGTAGGGCAGGCCATCAGGAAGGACAGGCTGAAACTCCATGACAGTCCATAGGCAGAATTTATTTTCTAGGGCAATCTCAGTTCTGCTCATCAGGGCTTTAACTGATGAAATCATGCTCACCTAAACAACCTCCTTCCTTAAAGTCAACTGATCATAAATGTTAATCATATCTACAAAATGCCTTCAAGACAACATCTAGATTACTGTTTGATTGAATAATTGAGGATTAAAGCCTAGCCAAGGTGACACGTCAAACGGCCATGTCTATTAGTTTCCAAGAACTGCCATATCTAAGTACCACACACTAGGTGGCTGAAAACGACACAGACTTATTCCCTCAGTTCTGGAGGCTAGAGGTCTGTAATCAGTCTTATTAGCAGGGCCACGATCTCCCTGAAGACTCCAGGGAGAATCTCTTCCACCCTTGTCAGCCATCCTTGGCATTCCTTGACTGCCTTACTCCAATCTCTGCCTCCATACTCATATGACACTCTTCTGATTTTGCCTCTTTGTCCCTTCTATTTATTTTCTAAGGGCACTGGTCATTGGATGTGGGCCACTCTATTTAAGGCAGAATCTGACCTTGTGCTTACACAGCTCACCTCATTCATCTCACCCTAAGGCCAGCCCTGATCCTATATCTTGATTGTAGTGTAATCTTGATTACATCTGTAAAGATCTTTGGTGGGGAGGGACACAATTCAATGTTCTTGCTGCACGGTGTGCTAAGTAGCTTCAGTCTTTTTTCGACCCTATGGATCTTTACGACCCTACAGACTGTAGCCCACAGGCTCCTCTGTCCATGTGATTCTCCAGGCAAGAATACTGGAATGGGTTGCCATGCCCTTCTCCAGGGGATCTTCCCAACCCGGGGATCGAACCCACATTTCTTGTGTCTCCTGCATTGGTGGGTGCGCTCTTTACCACTAGCGCCACCTGGGAATGGATTGTATTTAATTCACAACCTGGCCTTGTAACAAAAATAATGTAAAGGACTAAGGCTGAGACCTCCCTGGTGGCTCAAATAGTAAAGCGTCTGCTTACAATGTGGAAGACCCAGGTTCGATCCCTGGGTCAGGAAGATCCTCTGGAGAAGGAAATGGCAACCACTCCAGTACTCTTGCCTGGAAAATCCCATGGAGGGAGGAGCGTGGTAGGCTACAGTCCATGGGGTCCTAAAGAGTCAGATACGACTGAGTGACTTCACTTTCACCTTTCACTAAGGCTGAGGTAACTTTATAATCCCAGAACTTGGTTCAGTGTCAGACACATAATAAGTGCTCAATTCATGGCTGACATTGTGTCACACACTCACTTCTGCAGGTGCCTACTTGAATTCATTGGGAAAGTATTAATACTTGATGGAGTGCTCAGCCTGGTTAAGTGCAGAGAGAAGTTACTCCCAAAATGTAACAGACATGAATTCTTTAGGTCTTCTTGATGGAAAGAACTTAGCAAATCTGTTTGGGAGTTTTCAAAATATGCTCCCAGAAATTCCAGGGGAAAACCACCCAGAAAAGTAGAAAGGAAGCTGATTGGGTGGTGCTCCAGTTCTTCTCCCTGAAATCAGAGCCTTAATACTTTATTTGCTTAATCTTTTCAACTTCTTTATTAGACTGCTCTTCCCTAATTACCAGAGAACTTGGTAACCAGGCCAGAGGAAGCATCTTGTTCAGGCCCACTGCTGATCAGTAGCAGAACAGGAAATAGAACAGGATAAAAAGGTGTGGCAGAGACTGCTAGATATCTGCCAACATCCAATCTTCTCATTTTCCTTAACAGTAGAATCCTTTAAAAAAATAATTGCTTGTTTTTCTGGACCCATGATCTTCCAAAATAAAGACTAGATTTCCCAGCCTTCCTTGCAGCTAGGCATGGCCAGGTGACTTAAGTGTGCCACTGATGGGCCATAAGTGGTGGTTTCAGATGGGGCTTCTGAGTCATGTCCTCAAAAGAAACTTCCTTACCTTTTCTTCTTGTATAGCAGATTGTGGCTATGAAGACGAGCTCAACCAACCTCCTTGGGTCATCCACTGAAAATGGTGAAACACCATGGCAGGAATCCAGTTCCTTAACATTGTGGACACTGAACCAGTCCAGATGGCCTCCTTCCAGGCTTTGTTTATGTGAGAGAGAAATAAACTTCTATAGTATCAAAGCCACTGTTTCTATGGGTTTTTTGTCCTAGACAGTCAAGTCTAATCCTCACTGATACCAAGGATTAGTTGCAAGAGGATTCTTCCCACATCTGACTCTGATACTATGGTGATTTTAAAACCAGGTTGCAGAACTTCCCTGGTGCTCCAGTTGTGGAGAATCTGCCTGTCAATGCAGGAGACACGGGTTCAATCCCTAGTCTGGGAGGATTCCACAAGCCGCAGGGCAACTAAGCCTATGCGCCACAAACCACTGAACCTGCACTCTAGAGCCCTCAAGCCACAGCAAAAGAAGTCCACATGCTCTGGAGCCCATGCTCTGCAACAAGAGAAGCCACCACAAAAGAAGACCATGCACTACAGCATAAGAGTAGCCCCCAGTCACCACACCTAGAGAAAGTCCACAAGCAGAAACAAGACCCAGTACAGCTAATAAATAAATAAAGCAAGGCTGAAAATTCTTTGAAACTCCCTCCCCTTGAATCAAGGCAGACTTGTAAGTGCTTCAACCAACAGAATATGGTAGCAAAGAAGTTAGGTTTATACTAGAAGTTACCAAAGAAGTTAGGTTTAACTTCTTAGGTTAGGTATAAAAGGCCATGAAGTTTCCACTTTGGGAAACTTCATGGGCCCACTGTTCTTAGAGTCTTGAGCTGCCAGGAAAGAAATATGACTATCCTGATGCCATCATGCTAGAGAAGCCATAGGCAGACACCCAGTCAACAGTGTCAGCTGAACCCAACCTTTAGCCACCCCAGGCATCAGACAGGTGAGTGAAGAAGCCATCTTGTAAATGGATCCTCATATCATCTCAGCTGTGTCCCCAGACATCACAAACCAGAGAATTGCCATCTTCAAACCCCTGACCCACAGAATCCATGAAGTTTTGGGATGGTTTGTAACACAACGATAGATAACTGGAACAAATGGGTGATTTTAATCAACATATTTCAACAGGAAATATTATTGAGCATCTGTGATGTGCCAGGTACCATGCTAGGGGATAGGCATGCTATAATGAGCAAGTGTCAATGATAAACAAAGCTGGACACTAGTTAAAATGGGAAGAACAGATTTGAATCAGTAACACACTATTGCACTAGGAAAGAGGGTCCAGTATGAACTCATTCAACTTTGATTTGCACAGAGGTAACTCAGAGTTTTAAGTAAAGTCGAAGAAGTGAAAAATTACAAAGGATTGGTCAGTGTAAATGATTAGCCCAGACATGTCTGTTGGCTGGCAGTCGTCAAAGTCAGACTCTATGCTCCCGCGGTGGCTGGGAAACAGAGGCCCTGTCCTTTCTGACGATTGCATTTTAAAAGAATGGCTTTCAGGTCTTTGAGAAAGATACTTCTGAATTTTAGGAGATATATACACATCTTAAGGGACAGAGAAAGATTTACAACTGTAAGCCCCTTTTAGTAAATGCTGTAAGAAAAGGTGGTCAGGGCCTCTAGCTAGGTGTTGGACAGAACAAACAGCAAATTCTTTGGATAGCCTTGAGCTTTCTCAGGCAGGCACTTAAGGGATCACAGTCTTTTTTTTTTTTTTCTTTTCCCTGCTCTGCATGGCATGCAGGATCTTAGTTTCCCTCTTAGGGATCAAACCTGCTCCCCCTGCAGCGGGAACCTGGAGTCTTAACCACTGGACTGCCAGGGAAGTCCCAGGGTCATAGTCTTTGAAACTATGTTAGTGTTTAAGTCTTTTTAATGTGAGGGGAAATGGGTGGATAAAATCATTTGAGTGTATAGCTTTTACAGCTCATGGTTGAGCCCTAGTCAAGAAGAGGGTTTGGAGGAACCTGTCTAGAGTTTGGTCATGGAGAGAATCTTGTCATAAGACAGATACTTTTGACATCATGGTGTTGAGAGTGTGATGGAATGGATAGATAATAAAAAGATAACTTATTAGGGTTGTGATAAGTATTTTGAAGAAAAATTACAGGGTGCTAAAAGGACTTATACGAGTAGAATCTGGTTCAGGGGTTTAGGAAGGCTTCTATGAAGAAGTTATGTTTATATGGATAACTGAATGTTAAAGTGATATCAGAGATTTGAAGTCATATATTGGTTAATCTGGAACTCCTGCTGGTGCCCAACTCAGGGAATTTGATAGTCTTGTGTCTCCTATAGAAAGTTAGAGTGTGTAAACTGGTAAACTAGTCCAAAGCTTTTTATCAGATATTCTCTATTTTCAAAGGGATCACAGCCAAAAAGTTAAGAAGCAGAAGTCTGGTCTGATTCTCTCATTTTACACATGGGGAGCCTGAGACACAGGGTGGGGAGATGGTCTCCAACAAGTTGATGGCTCAGGCAGAGTAGGATCTAACTTGCCATCTGCTTCGATTTTCAGTCTCTAGTAACTGGGCTCCCTGGAGGATATGGCTCTTCCACGAGCCATCTCCCCCAGGGCTCCAGGACGGGAATGGGGTTTGGAGTGAACCAGGGAACGCAGCTCCGACCCAGAACTGCTGCTGGTATCAGACTAGTGAGAGGTGACTCCACCCACAATAGAGTCTGCTGGTTGGAAGGCAGGTGTGATAGGAAAGGCTTGGAGCTGTGTCTTCTGGCCTCTGTCCAAACACTCAACACATTTAAGATCTGTGGTCAGATTAGAAAACAGACAAGGATTACAACTTGGATTAGTTTACCAGATTGGAATACTTCCCAACAAAGGTTCAGTTGCAGAGAAAAGAGTGATGGAATTAGGCCTCATAAGACCTAGGTTCAAGTCCCAGGTAATGCATACAAGCTGTCACTTATTGAGCATCTATATATATATATAATATTGAGCACCTATATAGATTATATATATACATATTCTCAGGTTGCGCTGAGTGGTAAAGAACCCGTCTGCCGATGTAGGAGACATAAGAGATATGGGTTTGATCTGTGGGTTGGGAAGATGCCCTGGAGGAGGGAATGGCAACCCACTCCAGTATTCTTGCTTAGAGAATCCCATGGGCAGACAACCCTGGCGGGCTACAGTCTATAGGGTCGAAAAGTGTTGGTCATGACAGAAGGGACTTAGGCAGGCATGTTTATATATATAAAGTCTAGCAATTTATCTATATATACATATATATGCATAGACTTTATAATATGCATATATATAAACTGCTGCTTTTTATTTATATATATGCATATTATAAAGTCTATGCATATATATGTATATATAAATTGCTAAACTTTATATAAACTGCTAGACCTTATCTGCATATATATATAAATGGACTGCTAGACTTTATTTTTCATGTATAATCTCACTTTAACCCCTGACAACCTTACAAGGTGGTCAGATGAGAAAACTCGGGTTCAGAGAAGTAAGGTAGTTTATCCATGGTCACACAATACACAAGTGGCAGAACAAGGATCTGAGTCCAGGTGTCAAGGGCCTAGTTCAGGATTTTCTACCACACACCTCAATGGCAGGCTGCTGTGAGACCACAGGCAGCTTAGCCTCATGGGCAGGAGCACCTCCTTGGAGCCCAGTTGCTTGAGCTCAAACCCCAGCCCTATCACAGACTGCTGTGAGGCCTTAGGAAAGTTACTTAACCTCTTTCAACTCAAAGTACTGATCTTTAAAATGCTGGTGATAATAATAGTACCTGAGTAAGGTTTTTGGAAGGACTGAGTCATGTAGTCCACACAGATAGCCTCCCTGGACACAAAGCAGGGTGGAAACAGCTTTTGCAAGAGCAAATGGAAAATGCCTAGTGCTTTGCTACTCAAAGTGTGGGCCTTAGATCAGCAAATAGTGTGTTAATAGAGGTAAAGAAGTTACTCTACTTACCCAGAGTATTATGTAAATATTACTAACGATGATAAGTTGGCACCCATAGAGGGCAATTTCAGTGGGGACCTTATTCTTCTCATACCTCTTCCCAAACAGAGTAGCTTACCCTCTCCTTGGGTTTCTTGTTAGTTGGAGGAGCTTATTTGTTCTTTGATTACACCATCTTATTTGCTGCTCAGCCAACAGATAGATTTCTGTAGAAGGCACTTTGATTTGTCATATTAGTTCCCTTCACAGAGGGTCATTACATTTCTTTTAGAGTCTAGTAAGATATATGGCAACGGTACTTCAAACATTAGTGGGGAAAAGAGAGCTGATACAATCAGTGATCAGGGCAACTTGATAAACATTTGGAAAAATAAAGTTAAATGCCAGCCTCACACCTCGCATGCAAGCTAAGTTTCTTCAGTCATGTCCGACTCTTTGTGACCCTATGGACTGCAGCCTGCCAGGCTTCTGTCCATGGGGATTCTCCAGGCAAGAATACTGGAGTGGACTGCTCGGCCCTCTTCCAGGGGGTCTTCCTGACCCAGGGATCAAACATGCGTCTCTTTTGTCTCCTGCATTGGTAGGTGGGTTCTTTAACACTAGTGCCACCTGGGAATCCCCAACCTCACACTTTACACCAAAGCAAATTTCAGATGATCTAAGAATGTCAAAGTAAACAAAAATAAATAAATAAATAAAATCCAATAATGAAAGTATTGGATGAAAATACCCAGAGATCATTACAGAAAAGATTTATAAATTTGACTACATAAATTTTTTAAATTCTGTAAGGTCCAAAATAATATAAGCTCAAGACAAAAGGCAAGTCAGAAAGACATATCTGCAGATGACGTTTACTCAATATATGAATTAACAGAGAAATAAAAAGAAAAACTATAAATCAAAATGACCAAAGGATTTGAATAGACAGCTCCCACAAAAAAGAGATCTAAAGAGGTCTATAAATGTATCAAAATATCTTCAACTTCTCTACTTAAAAAGCAAGCAGACTAAACTTACTGCAAAACAGTTTTTCACCAATCAGATTGTAAAGATAAAACAGGTTATTAATTCCAGTGTTGTCAAGGATGTGAATAAACAGGTACTCTTATCCAGTTGGTAGGAATGCAAACTGGTATAACCTTTTGGAAAGCAATTAGGCAAGATTTATTTGCAATGTTAGTGTTTATATCCTGTTGATTCTGCAGTTTCACATCTACCAATTTATTCAACAGAAATAGATTCGTAAGTGCTCAAGAGATAAGCTTACAGGAAGCTGATTGCAGTATTGTATGTAAAATCAAAAAGTTGGAAACAACCCAGATATCCACTAAAAGGAGATTATGAAACAAAGTACTGCACACCCATACAGTGTCATTAACAAGAATGACATTAATTCTAGGTGTTTAACATACAAATGAGCTTAAGCTGCATTGTTAAGTTAAAAAAAAGCAAGTTGTAGAGCCAAATGAATAGTATGATCCTATTTGGGTAAAGTATGTTGAAATGAACAAAGGAAAAACTCTAAAGAAATAGTCACCAAACCATTACTCATGTCATACTTATTTCTGATCAGTGAGACTCTTTGGCCCTTTCATTTTCATTCCATTTACTATTTTTTCAACAAATATTTATTGATCACCTACTACTTGACAGGCAATGTACTAGATTCAAGGGATATGATGGTAAATACCCAAAGTATGGAGCTAAAGAAGCCAACATTCTATATTTCTACAACACTGGAATTCTTACAACAAATATTATCATCTTATCAGGAAAAAAAAGACATTTTAAGGTAAATCAATATTCTTTAGAGATTACTTCCACGCTTCTTACCTCCCTGCTAATCCACTGCACCAATCTCTGGATCCCTGTTCTCTCTTTCCAATGTTACTTCCTCTCTTATTGTACAACTACCCAGAACACATCCAGTCTTTCTGCCCAACTTGTGGTCAAGCTCTCCCATGAAGCTGTCAGTGACACCCCCGAACTCTGACACTTCACTCTGAACTGACGGCGAAAGCTTACAGTCTGTCCTGTTCCACAATCATGTGAGATTCCCTGGGGACCATCTTAACACACATAATGTCTGGCACACAGGAGGCACTCAGTGTTGGCTGAACAGGGATTGTGTCTGTGATGAAGGTGCACTACTCAGCTGGCCTTGCAAAAGAAACTGCTTCAGGGAGAACAGCTGACTGAGAACATCTAGCTGTGATATCCTTCCTGCGGCTATGCTTCCTTAGGTTTCTCCCAGTGACCAAACATGGTGGGGACACTAGAACCCAGCCATTTCTGTCTGATGCACGAAGTTCAGTTCAGTTCAGTTCAGTTCAGTTCAGTCACTCAGTTGTGTCTGACTCTTTGTGACCCCATGAATCATAGTACGCCAGGCCTCCCTGTCCATCACCAACTCCCGGAGTTCACTCAAACTCATGTCCATCGAGTCGGTGATGCCATCCAGCCATCTGATTCTCTGTCGTCTCCTTCTCCTCCCGCCCCCAATCGTTCCCAGCAGCAGAGTCTTTTTAGTGAGTCAGCTCATCACATGAGGTGGCCAAAGTATTGGAGTTTCAGCTTTAGCATCAGTCCTTCCAATGAACACCCAGGATTGATCTCCTTTAGAATGGGCTGGTTGGATCTCCTTGCAGTCCAAGGGACTCTCAAGAGTCTTCTCCAACACCACAGTTCAAAAGCATCAATTCTTCGGCGATCAGCCTTCTTCACAGTCCAACTCTCACATCCATACATGACCACTGGAAAAACCATAGCCTTGACTAGGAGGACCTTTGCTGGCAAAGTAATGTCTCTGTTTTTTAATATGCTATCTAGGTTGGTCATAACTTTCCTTCCAAGGAGTAAGCATCTTTTAATTTCATGGCTGCAATCAGCATCTGCAGTGATTTTGGAGCCCAAAAAAATAAAATCTGACACTGTTTCCACTGTTTCCCCATCTATTTCCCATGAAATGATGGGACCAGATGCCATGATCTTTGTTTTCTGAATGTTGAGCTTCAAGCCAACCTTTTCAATCTCCTCTTTCACTTTCATCAAGAGGCTTTTGAGTTCCTCTTCACTTTCTGCCATAAGGGTGGTGTCATCTGCATACCTGAGGTTATTGATATTTCTCCCAGCAATCTTGATTCCAACTTGTGTTTCTTCCAGCCCAGCGTGCCTCATGATGTACTCTGCATATAAGTTAAATAAGCACGGTGACAATATACAACCTTGACGTACTCCTTTTTCTATTTGGAACCAGTCTGTTGTCCAGTTCTAACTGTTGCTTCCTGACCTGCATACAGGTTTCTCAAGAGGCAGGTCAGGTGGTCTGGTAAAGCAATCTCTTTCAGAATTTTCCACAGTTTATTCGCAGACTCCCTTTGCCTGGGCACTCCCCATCAACCTGGTTGAGTCATCCCCAAAATCACAGGGCAATCTGAAGCTCTTTCTACCCAAGCCTCCTTCCCTCCCGCTCTCTTTTCCCAGTTACACCTGCATCCTGGTCTGAAGGCGCTCCTTCTCTTTCCCGATTCCTTCCACCTTTATCCTATACGAGCATTTTTCCTGGGCAAAAACCATTATGGCATTTGATTCTCAGAAGACCCAGATCAAAATAAGGGTCAGTGAAAAAAATCCTAGAAGAGAGTTCATAAATAATAAGACTGTAGATACACTTGCAGAAGAGATTTATGTACCAAGATGTGCTGGATCCTTTCTTCAAAATCTCTGTGCACACAAATCACCTGGGACTGGTGATGAAATGGATTCTGGTTCAATAGGTGTCTGGTGGGCCCAAGATGCTGTATTTCTAAGAAGCTCCTAGGAGGTACTGATGCTGTTGGTCCAGGGACCAGTTTGAGCAGCAAGGGACTGGATTCTTTATTTGCCCCCTCAGTCTCTCCTCCCTGGGAGGGGCTGACTGTGAGGACCACGTCAGTAGGCTCTGAGCCTCTGGCTAACAGTTAGTGAGGAGCACTGGCAAGAGATCAGCGGTCAGGAGGATGAGGCCAGAGGTTTTTATTCCTCTGGGGATTGTGTCTGCTGGGTTGCCACAGGCTGGCTGCGCCCCTCTATTAGAGACCACAACTCCCATCATGTATATTTCCCCAGTTTCCTCTCCTGCAGAACTCCAGTAACTGCGCTCTCCCTTCCCCCTTTAGGCCTGGATTGGTAATGGCTCCCTACTGTCATCAGCCTCTGAGTACTGCATCATCCCCTGTGGCTCTTAGTATCTAACCACATATCTGTAATTAGTCCGTTAGTAAATGGTCCTCATTTCCCCAGCCAAAAGTACCATCTGTCACCTGCTAGGACCCTGACTGCTACAAGTGCCATTCAATGCAGACTTTTTTTTTTTAATAACAGCAGAAAACTGGAAACAACCTAATTGTGCATCATTAAAAAATGATTAAATAAATTATGGTACATCTGCTTAATGGTGTTATATGCAACCATTAAAAAGGATGCAATAAATCTATATTCACATGAAAAGATGCCTAAGCCACTTGTTCAGTGAAAAAAAGGTGTGTGTGGGGATGTTCAAAATAGTATGCATAGTAGGAACCCACTGCTTTAAAAAGTTTTTTAAAAAATGCATTTGTTAAGGTTTAGATTGCAAGTAACAACCACCCTGCTCAAGCAAACCTAACTGAAAAGAATTGGGAGATGGGGAGCAGTTCTGGCTCCATCTTTTTCTATCGCTTGTCTCTGCTTTTCTGTATAGTAGCTTCACTCTCAGGCAGGCCATCTTTAAGTGGGGAAAGAGCAAGCCCTAGCCTACTTGTGATAGCTGAGGACCTCAGCAGAGAGGGTCTTCTTCCCATCTGCTTTGACAAGAAATCCTGGGCTGAAGGAATTGGAATGGGCTTGGACATACACTAATCACTGAACCACTCAGACTGAGAGTGGGGGAAGGAAGTTCCCCCAAAAAAGAGGGTGTGTCTTTCTTGAGTAGGAGAGGCAAGACCGGTGTAAGCAACAGAGATCCACCCTAGAGGGAATATTTGTAGTAGACCTTTGCTATCCTTCTTGGCTGCCCAGCATCAAAACCCTTTCCTATCCAGGTACCTACCTTCTGGGGCACCCACAGTGGAGTCTACCTCCCATTATGCATGCTGAAAATGCCAGAAATGCACTTTCTCAGCTCCCTTTCTGCAGGGCAAAACACACAACCTGGCCAGGCCACTCAGATGCTCCCATCTTTGGCTTGGACTCTGAAGCCAGTGACACCAAAAAGGGCCTGGGCAGACTCCATCCTGGTGTAGGATGCAGCGTGGCATGATTTGGGGCACTGTTCTTGGTTATGGAGCCTTCAGGGCTGGTTCTCTGGCCCTTGTGGGATCTGTAGCTATGAACAAAACCTCATATTAAATCCCCTTTCTTCTTAAATTATCCAGAGAGTTAATTTCTGCAACTTGCAATCAAGTAGCTTGATTAATGCCTATAAGTAGGTGTGCATGTTAGAATACATATGAAATATCTTTGTAAAGATAAAACAAATGTGAGTATTGGTTACCTGTGGGAAGTAGGACTGGGAAAGTGGAATAGGGAAAGGAGCTTTTGCTTTCATTTTATGCCCTTTTGTACTGTTGGAATTTTCTTTTTTGTACCATATATCTTACTTCTATAATGAAACAACTAGTTAGTAAAGTATAAGAAAAGACACCTTAATAAATAGAATAATACAAGGAAGCAGTTGCTCAGGGTTTTCAAGGAACCAAGTCTTCTTTAGACATTGAGCAGGAAGTTGTTCTTGTCTCTATTGGTGAATTTCCAAATCTGGAAATGAGAGACTGTGTACACTCACACCTTGTTTTATTGTGCTTTCCTTTATCGTGCTTCCCAGATGTGGCATCTTTTATACAGTGAAGGTTTGTGGCAACCCGGCATGGAGCAAGTCTATGAGCACCATTTTTCCACCAGTATTTGCCTACTTTGTATCACTGTATTACCACTGAATTTTGGTAATTCTTGCAGTATTTCCAACTTTTTCATTATGATTTCATCTGTTATGGTGATCTGTGATCAGTGATTTTTGATGTTAACTATTGCAAAAAGATTACAACTCACTGAGGGCTTAGATGATGCTTAGCACTTTTTGCAATAAAGTATTTTTAAATTAAGGTATTTACATTGTGTTTTCAGACTATGGCACACTTACTACAGTACAGTGTAAACATAATTTTAATATGCATTGGGAAACCAAAAGTCACGTGACCTGCCTTTCTGCAATGGCTTGGCACTGAACCCGCATTATCTCTGAGATATCACTGTACCACCTCCAAAACTGCCAAAGTGACTGGCTCTGTCCCCGTTAACTCACCTGCTCAAACATGTTCCATGATTATCCATTACTCACAGAATAAATCCCTGGTACTGAAGCATTTTACAATCTGAGCCCTGTGTTCTTTCAAGATGTCCCCCTCATATTACTCTTCACCTAAAAGACTCTCTCTTCCAGCCCACCGGCCCAGACCCTAAGGGCATTACCACCTTCTTCTGATCTGCCAAAGCCATGACCCTTATTCTTTCCTCACACCCTCATCCAGTTTTGTTCTGTATTATAATTCTATGTACATGACATAGTCCTTTTAACAATAATGTACTAAACACCTACTCAACATCTAGCTTTTTACTAGACTTTGGGGCTACATCTCACAGTCTATGGAAACCAATTACCCCAGATCAGAATGTTAACCTCTGTTATCATGATGAATGGCAACATAGCGTAAAGCAATTTGCTGGCCGGATTGGTCTTATTAGAATCTTTGTCTTTCCCTTTGCCTGGATTGCACTCTCTCCAAATGTCAGCATTACTTGATCGCTCAATTCCTTCAGGTCTCTGTGAAAATGTCTCCTTCTCAGTGATTTCGTCTCTATCCAATCTATTATAAAATGACATCCCATCCTTTAGCCCATTTACTTGAATTTTGTTATGTTCTGTTTCTTGTTTAAAAACACATCGCAATTTGCCATACAAGTTACTTACTTGCTGTGCCTGTCTCTTTCCATTGTCAGACCCAGGATGGCAGGGAATTTTATTTTCCATTTCCTGCAGTTTCTCCAGCACCTAAAACAATGCCTGGCACATAGTAGGCACTCAATAAATACTTCTTGAGATAGAAAGAGAGCTGGACTAGATGTCAGAAGATCTGGGTCCCAGTCACAGCTTTCCCGCATGACAGTTGTGTGGCCTTTAGCAAGACATAACGTTTTCAAGCCTTAGTTGTTGTACAGTTGCTAAGTTGTGTCCAACTCTTTGTGACCCCAAGGACTGTACCAGGCCAGTCCTCCCTGTCCCTCACTATCTCCGGAGTTTGCCCAAGTTCATGTCCATTGAGTCCTTGATGCCATCCAACCATCTCATCCTCTGTCGCCCTCTTCTCCTTCTGCCTTCAATTTTTCCCAGCATCAGGGTCTTTTCCAATGAGTGGGCTGTTCATATCGGCCTTAGTTACGCTGTAAATTGGAGGTGACAGTCTGGGCCCTTCCCCATGGTTGACAGCACTGCTGTTAAGGATCAAACAGTGGGTCTCAGACTTTAACGTGCTTTAGAATCACCTAGAGGGCTTAAGATACAAGTGACTGGGCTCCATATTCGGTTTCCGATTCAGTAGGTCTGGGTAAGATGAGAAAACTTGCATTTGTAAAACGTCGCAGATGGTGGTGGTTCAAAAACCACTGTGGTGGTTAAAGTTTGAGACCGCAGCCTCATAGGCCTTCTGAAGGTATAGGAGGTGCTGTAACCCTAACGCCTGTCCCAGACAAGAACGGCACTGATGGCCCGGCAGGACACTGTGGGAAGTCAGAGTGGACCCAACTGTACCTTAACTCAGCCAACGACCATTTAGGAGGCGCCGGGTCAGTGCCGGGTGCTGAGGGTCAGCGGCGCCTGCCACAGGCCCATGAGGCTGCAGTCTCAGACCTCGGCCCAGTGGTCGGGAGCTCGCAGCGTGAGGAGGGCTGGAGAGGCCGCGCCGACCTCCTTACGGGGCAGGAAGTGTCTGGAGCCGCGAGGAGGACCCCGAGCGGGCGCCGAAATCTCAAAGTCGAACTCGCGAGCTCGGCGGCGGACGCTGCCTGGAGCTTCCCGGAACCCGCGGTCCACCCCCGCCCGGTTCCCCGCCCCAGGTGCGGGCGACGGAGGCGCGCTCCCGCCCCGGGCGCGCGCCGGGCACACAGTAGGCGCGCGCCCCGGCCCTCCGCACCCGGCCGGCACACAGTAGGGGCGCCGGCCGGCGGAAGTGGGCGCCGGAGTGCGGTATCCGGGGGCGGAGCTGGCGAGGCCCGCCCGGCAGACAGACCCGGGCCGCGGGCCGCGATGGGCGAGGGCGGCTTGCCCCCGGCCTTCCAGCTGCTGCTGCGCGCCTGCGATCAGGGCGACACGGAGACTGCGCGGCGGCTGCTGGAGCCGGGGGCTGCGGAGCCCGCGGAGCGGGGCGCGGAGCCCGAGGCGGGCGCGGAGCCGGCGGGGCCCGAGGCAGCCGGGCCCGGGGCGGCGGCCGGAGCGCCGGTGCCCGTGGACTGCTCGGACGAGGCGGGCAACACGGCGCTGCAGTTCGCGGCGGCCGGGGGCCACGAGCCGCTGGTGCGCTTCCTGCTGCGACGCGGCGCCTCGGTCAACAGCCGCAACCACTACGGCTGGAGCGCGCTCATGCAGGCGGCCAGGTGAGGGGGTCGGGGGTGCCAGGGAGCCTGGGTGGTGTCTAGTGACCCCCTGGGCGCGGGTGGGCTCAGGCGGTCGAACCTGCCTGGCGGCCCCCAGCAGACGCTCCGGGAGGTTAAGAGTGAAGTACTGGTTCGCTAGAGTTGAAATCGTAAACTTTGAGCAGCTAGGGATACGAACTAGAAGCGGACGCGCTTTTTAATAACGTAAAATCAGAATCCTAAAAGCATCGGCCTTTCAAACACAGAATCTGGAGACAGTAAATAGAATCTTAGAGACTTAGAAGCTTAGTGATGTTCATTGCAGCAAGGGTTTCCCAAAGAACTTACCTACCCACCCTGGCTTGGTGTTGGGGATGCTGCGGTACCCAGTTAAAAGTCCCCACGGAAGCAGTGCATATGCCAGTGGGCGGGCCAGGCAAAGGAATAGACTTCAGGGGGGACAATCTGAGGGAGCTCTTGGAGAGCCGACTCAGTTTCAGGAAGTGAGGGAAGGTTTCAGGTAAGGATAAGGGATATATTGTCGAGACCTAAGGATACCTAAGAGTTGACCTGGATAGAGGGAGTGAAAGATGGGTGATAGGTGCAAAGGTTTGGAAGCTGAAGTGAAATATGCATTCGTAGGACTGCTAGAACGATGTTGTGGCTGGAAGGGGTTGGGAGTAGTGGGAGATGAGTCCTCTCTGGAGAGAAGGAGGCAGATGTCTGGTGGCAAGGCTGGGAAAAGTGACAGTAAGGGCGCTAGGGAGTAATGGAGTGTTCTAGGCAGAGCAAGTGACAGAATGAGATTTATGTTTGGAAAAATCACTTTTACTGCAGTTTAAGGATGTATTGGAGGAGTGAACTAGAATCAGAAAGTCTGGTGAGGAAGGGATTGCAGCAACCCAGAAAAAGGTGATGGTGGCCTGGACCAGAGCAGAGATGGCTGTGGGGGAGCAAAGAAATGAGTTTGAGATGTATTCAGGAAATAGGATGAACCAGACTTGAAATTCTGGTATAAAGAAACTCCGGGATGCAGGAGGCCCGGGTTCAATCCCTGGTCAGGGAGCCAGTTCCCACAGGCCACAACTAAAGATCCTGTGTGCTGCAACTAAGACCCGTGCGGCCAAATAAATAAGTAATTTTTGTTAAAAAAAAGGAGAATCTCGGGTATACTGTGAGGTCTCACTCCTGCCAGCCATCTACTTAGATCTCACCTAGTTTCTTAGAGAAATTTCCCAAGGAAGGAACAGAGGTCATTTGTAATTTTGATGAAAGTGAAAGTGAATGTCACTCAGTCCTGTCCGACTCTATGCGACCCCATGGACTATACAGTCCATGGAATTCTCCAGACCAGAATACTAGAGTGGGTAGCGTTCCCTTCTCCAGGGGATCCTCCCAACCTAGGGATCGAACCAGGTCTCCCGCATTGCAGGCGGGTTCTTTACCAGCTGAGCCACCAGGGAAGCCCAGGAATACTGGAGTGGGTAGCCTGTGCCTTCTCCAGAGGATCTTCCTGACCCAAGAATCGAACCGGGGTCTCCTGCATTGCAGGTGGATTCTTTACCAGCTGAGCTACCAGGTAATTTTGATGGATATTGCCAAGTTGCTGTCCATTACTTTGCAATGGCTGCTGTAACAATTTATTACAAAGCTAGCAGCAACCACATCACTCTGACGCCTGCTTCATCATCACATTTTCTGACTCCTCTACCTCCCTCTTCTACTTTTAAAGATGCCTTGTGATTCCATTGAGCTCATCTGGATAATCTCTCCATCTCAAGTTCAGCTGATTAATTTCCCCTTTCCCACAGAACTTAACAGGTTCTGGGAATTAGGATCTGGACATCTTTGGGGAGCCCATTACTCTGCTGACACAGTAGTGGTACCAGTTTACCCTCCCCGAAGCAGTGTCTATGAGTGCCTGCTTTTCTACAACCTCTCCAACAGAGTATATTATTAAACTTTTGGCTTTTTGCATCTGATGAATGAAAAATGTCTCAGTGTGGCTGTGATTTGCACTTGTTAAACTGAGTGAAGTAAAACATCTTTCCATATGTATGAGCCATTTGATTTTCTCAAAAGCATTGAAATCACAACATTCTTACCCATAATCTTCTCATTGTGACCCAGTTATATTTTATTTCTGAGTTTATTTCCAAGTGTCACACGGTTGTTCTAATCTAATTTGTATTGCAGGAAAATTTTTATTGTGCATTATTTTCAAATATGTCATTTTCAACTGCTTTGTGATATATCTATCATCCACAGGCAGTACTGTGCTTTGCTTAACCATACCTTAGCCCTCGGGCATTTATTTCAGTCTATAAACACACCTAGGGAGCGCATCCCAGCTGTAACACTCAGCTGCCCATTCTCATGGGTAATGCAGTGTGTTATGCATCTATCAGTGTGTCAGGGACCATTTGTCTTAAGACACCTGATTTCTTGCCTGGCACTCTCTGGGGGTGCCCATAATGTCATTTGGGCTATGGACCTTACTTCTGAGGTTCCCTGTCTCTTTTCGTGGCCCCATCCACTCTTCCAGGCTTTAAAACTCCAGGTAAGTCCTCATTCCAGTACCTGTCTGTGCCATCCTGTCTCTCCTTCCCCTCTGTCTTAGTCCACGGCACACATTTATAAGTGGCTTCCTACTGCTCTCTCTTCTTCCAAGTGTGCCTTCTGTAATCCCTTCTCTGTAGAGCTTCCAGATCTTTCTGAAATGACTGGTTGTGTGTGTCCCGCAATGGCTCCATTGGATCAGGACGGCCAAGCACATGGCTGTGTGCTGACATGTTCCAGTCTTATGCTTTTCCTCCGTGAAAGTAGACGTGCCTCAGCGATGGTGCTCCCGGCAGCCACCACTTTCAACGAAGTGAGCATCTATTTACTGTCACAGCTGTCTGTGTTCCAGAGCTCATCATGGGATCAGGACCACCAGAGACCCTGTGCCTGCACTGCAGTTGGGTCTCTTGTGAATGTTTTGGCATCAGAGATGGTGTCATTCATGTTTTTTTTTCCTGTTCTTAAAATAACCTGTATTGAGTACTTATTTTGTGTCAAGCTCTATGCTGCTGCTGCTAAGTCACTTCAGTCGTGTCCGACTCTGTGTGACCCCATAGACGGAAGCCCACCAGGCTCCCCCGTCCCTGGGATTCTCCAGGCAAGAACACTGGAGTGGGTTGCCATTTCCTTCTCCAATGTGTGAAAGTGAAAAGTGAAGTCACTCAGTCATGTCCGACCCTTAGCGACCCCACAGACTGCAGCCTACCAGGCTCCTCCATCCGGGGATTTTCTAGGCAAGAGTACTGGAGTGGCTTGCCATTGCCTTCTCCGAGCTCTGTGCTAAGTGCTGCAAATGAGTTAATTCATTCAGTCAATGCAAAATGTGAGGATGTACTACTGCTGTCTTCCCCATTTTACAGATAAAGAATTGAGGCTCAGAGAAGTTAGTTCACTTGTCCAAGGCCACGCAGCTATGAAGGGACAGAGTCAGATTCACACCTAGGCAGGTGCTCCACAGCCTGTGCTCCCAGCTATGAGTCCTGTAACTCACTGTTTTCCTCTTGGTATTGGCCACAAGGAAGCCACTTGCCAAATTTGCTTAACACTAAAGGGACAGGTTGTGTGGTGTTTATTTTGGCTCCAGTTTCACCCTTGACTTCCTTACTTTCTCTCTCCTGCCCTTCACTTCTCTGCCTGCCAGCGTGGCAGAGCTGGCCTCTCTGCCCAGGGCTCTCTCAGAGTGGGAGTGTATGCCAGGTCTTTCAACACAGGTGTTAATTGCTGAAATTAATTGGTAATCGTAACAGCGGCTTAAAAAGCCCTGAGCTTCCCTATCCTCAGTAATTACCTGTTAGAAAGTTAGCATCCCCCGGATTATCTCAGCCTTCATTGAATCATTTCTTTATATTTTCAGCCTAATTTTAAATAGCCTCTTGGGCTGCTGAATTCAGGAAGCATTCCGAGTGTCAGCATTCCTGCTCAGATTTAGGCCTTTCCTTCCTCTGTGAGTTTGTTATACCAGAAGAACTGGAGTTTCAGATCTTAGGGTCTAGGTTCAAGTTTTGACTCTATCACTTCCAAATTGAGAGAGTCTGGATTATTGCTTTCAAGTGTAATCTTCAGATTCCTCATCTGTGAAGTACATTATTAGCAGTTTATCTCAGGGCTTACTAAGATCCAATAGATAAAAACAGGACTTGTTATCTGTTGCTAGATTTTTATCTCCTGCTTGATGACTAAATAGTGTAATCTTTTCTAGTTATCTACTCGAACCCGTTCTTCAGCTATTTCTGTTGCCTGTTTTGACCATCCTCTTTGGTTATGCCAAGTGTTCATTCACTCATTCATTTGACAGAATTGCCTGAGCCCTGCTGAGCTCAGGAGTACTGATCTAAGTACAGCCTATAAGTACAATAAATACAGTTTAACAGGAAGACATAATTACAGAAGGAGGGCCCAGGCACATCAGTAAGGGTGAAGACAGGGGATTGTGGGTTTTCAGGTGAGGTTCGCCTGAGCTGATGTGGGGGTGTCATCTGGAAGCCTCTCCGAGGAGGTGGAATCTGAACTGAGTCCTGCAGCAGGATAAAGGATGTGCTTAGTCAATAAGGGCTTAGTCAATAAGGGAGGGTCAGAAAGGCAGGATGGCAGAGGTGTGGACAGAGAATAATTGCCGGGTGCAGGTGAGCACGGCCAGAGTACAGCATGGGAGTTGGGACGAAATGAGGTTGACAAAGTTGGCAGTCCTTTCCGGGCAGTGGGACGTGGGGCAGTAGCCATGAGATTTAGGTTTGGAGAATATCATCGTGAAGGACGGGCAGGGAGACAGGCTGGGGTTACAACTCTCTGCCTTTTTGTCAGATTCTGTCCACTCTTGGAGAAGGGGCGGGACAGGCCCGGCCCCCCTGCAGCTGGGGAAGCCAGTTCACCAAGCGCTCCCTCCACACTCTGCAGGTGGGGTGACCCGGTGCTGTTAAGGTTCATGGCCCAGAAGGTATTTGTAAGTTCAGAACATTGTTCAGCCTTGGCTCTGCCTCCACAGGGAGGAGGGAGGCCCTGGGTTTAGATGAGAGACAAAACCGCTTCCGGAAAGGAGGGAGCACCACAAGGGATTCATTCAAAAGCTGCCTCACGGATGCAGGCCTCCTGCAGACATTACCATCTTGTAAAACTTGGCGGGGGCAGGGAGCGGGCCCTTCCAGCTCTGAGCCCAGAAAGAGTGCACTAGCCCCAAATGCTGCAAAGCGGAACTCTTCTGCCCTCTGGTGGCAGAAGAAGAGATTTTACTGGGAAGAGTCATCTGTTTTCCTCTTCCTGGTATCAGAGTTGGTGGGTACTTGTCTGTCTCCCCAGCAGGGGAGGTTGCTGAAGTTTCCCTGGAGAGGGTCTGGCCCAGACCAGATTCTCAACCTCCAGCAAGGGACATTCCAGCCAGCAGGGGGCATCAGGCCTCTGGGGAGAGGTGCCCCAGCCCGCCTCTGCTGACCACAGCTATGCCACGCCTCTTGGCATGGGGTCTGTGGACTTTCTGTGCATGTGTGTTTGGGGTTGGGGAGGGTAGACGTGAGTCAGATGTGGGCCCTGCCCCTGGGGAGTGAGAGCACAGGCAGAGAGGCAGCTTACCCAGCTCTGAAGCAGAATCACATGAACTCTCTGCCGTGC
This sequence comes from Moschus berezovskii, assembly GCF_049115385.1. Taxonomy (NCBI): domain Eukaryota; kingdom Metazoa; phylum Chordata; class Mammalia; order Artiodactyla; family Moschidae; genus Moschus; species Moschus berezovskii. Next base: position 71,168,526 of record NC_142466.1, on the reverse strand, counting down.
GGGAAGCAACGAGGTGTGGGGCAGCAGGGTTCAGACAGACTGGGGTTCTTACTCTGTGGATGTCGCTCACCAGCTGGGTGACCTTGGCACGTTGTGTGATGTAAAAATGTTTAAATGATTACCATTCTCAGGGCTGACATTTGTGTACTGCTTCCTTTGGACAAGCACTGTTCTAGGTGCTTTATGTATATTATATATTTATATACATTAACTCATTTAATCCTCCACAACTCTTTTAGTAGATACAATCATATTCCCACTTTAGAGATGAGGAAATAAAGGCACAAAGAAGCTAAAGTTCTTTGTCCAGGATATGCAGTGAATGGCAGAGCTGGATTCAAAACTAGACAGGGCAGTGTCTCACTTTTGTGGTGGTGCAGACATAGGGCCAGCACAGTGCCTAGCACCAGAGGAAGGCCTTTCATTATAAACAGCTATTACAACATTAAAAATTAATGATTCAGTAATTAATAATTTAACAATTGATGTGCTTAGTCACTCAGTCACGTCCAACTCTTTGCGACCCCATGTACTGCAGCCTGCCAGGCTTCTCTGTCCATGGGGATTCTCCAGGCAAGAATACTACAGTGGGTTGCCATGCCCTCCTCCAGGGGATCTTTCCAATCCAGGGATAGAACCCAGGTCTCTCATTGCAGGAGTATTCTTTATCGACTGAGCTACCAGGGAAGCCCTAACAATTTATAATTAAGTGATTATATGAGCTTTCTCCTCATCAAGTGTCTTGTGTCACTAATTGTCCATCTCCCTGGCAGATTTGGGCACGTGAGCGTGGCACATCTTCTTTTGGATCATGGGGCTGATGTCAATGCCCAGAACCGCCTGGGGGCCAGTGTTCTCACCGTGGCCTCTCGGGGTGGACACCTGGGCGTGGTAAAGCTGCTCCTGGAAGCTGGTGCCTTCGTGGACCATCACAAACCCTCAGGCGAGGGGGACAGCAGGGACGAGCTGCTGGACATCACGGCCCTGATGGCTGCCATCCAGCATGGACACGAGGCTGTGGTGCGTCTGCTGATGGAGTGGGGCGCAGACCCCAACCATGAGGCCCGGACTGTGGGCTGGAGCCCGTTGATGCTGTCAGCACTCATCGGGAGGCTTAGCATGGCTCAGCAGCTAGTGGAGAAGGGGGCCAACCCTGACCACCTCAGTGTGCTAGAGAAGACTGCCTTCGAGGTGGCACTGGACTGCCAGCACAGGGACCTTGCAGACTACCTGGACCCGCTGACCACCGTCAGGCCCAAGACAGGTCAGGCTGCGCCACCACTAACCTACCCGCTCGTCCCACTGTGGCTTCCCAGAGGACCCCCATTTGTGTTTAAATGGCAAAAGCCAAGGGTTGCCCAAACAAAAGGACCTGCAGAAATCATAGTCCAGCCTGCAGGGCAGGAGAACTTAAGATGTGGTGTGCAGGTGCCTGGCCCACCCTCCAGAGAGTGATCTGTAGCTCTCGGAAGAGCCTGGACTCCTGCACAGCAAGGCCTCTCCCTCCTAAACAGATGATTCTGGTGTAGGAGGTTCTGGGACCCTTCTAGAAAGCGGTCAGCAAACTTCTTCTGAAAAGGACCAGATAACAAATATCGTAGGCTTTGTGGGCTGTACAGTCTGTTGTAACTCCTCAGTTTTGCTAGAGTAGAAGCAGCCTACGTGATATGTCAAGGGTGGGTGGGGCTGTATTCCAGGAAAGCTCTAATTCTAAAAACAGGCGTAGGGGCAGGTTTGGCAACCTCAGCTCTTAGGGCACTGTGCCCAACCTCAGCTGCCAATGACCAGTCCCCAAAGACTAATTCACAGAAAATTCAGCCTGCTTTTGAGTTGTGTTTTTTAGCATCTATTAGTGTATCCTGTTTCTTTTTTCTTTTTGCCATCTTTCTGGCATATAAAGAGCTGTCTAAGCAATCCTTAGCAAATCTGCCACAGAACATACCACATTTCAAAACCCCGAGTTCATCACGTATAAAGAGTCATGTAATGTAGAGTCGCACAGCCACAGTGCCCTCTGTCAGTAATGGGTCTTATTTCTGCATTGTTCCTGAGACAGCCCGGGCTGTAAGGCCAGGCTGCAGCATGTGAGCATATAAGGCTGAAAGGTAAAAATTGGAAGAAACAATCTTCAGACAAACTGGCTAAAAAGACTTGAAAGTATTGCAAAGTTTGATACCATCCAGAGAATACAAATAGTCCCGTCAATGAAATTGTAAATCAACTACACTTCAACTTAAAAAAAATTCAAGTGGCTCATTTAAAAAAAAAAAAACCATCAATCAAAAGATGTTGCAAATTTGAGAAATGCTTATTAGAAATACACTCTCTGGTCAGAAAACTCTGAGATAAACATGCTGTAAAACCGTGTAACAACAGAGAGATGGCAAAAATGAAGAGAACACCAAAACAGAAGGGAAAAAGAAGTAAAGAAGTAAAGTCTAAGGAAATCTTCCTGAAGCCAGGAGGCCTCTTTCCTTTGCGCAGATGGGGACAGTGAGGGCCAGAGAGGAGTAGAGGCTGGTCGCAGGTCGCACACCTGTTAGAAGCTGTGTGACACTTAGAGGGTGGGGGTTCCGTGGGAAGAGCACGGGGATGCGACCCCAACCAGCTCTAGCCTTTGTGGGGCCTCTGGGATCTGGACACACTTGTAACTCTCTCTTAGCCTCCCTGTGTCTCTTGTGTAGAATGGAGGCAATGACAGCTATCAGGTGGTCATGAGCAGAAAACAAGCTGGCCTCTGGTGCATGAGCCCTCTGGCCAGAACTTGGCAGTTCAGCATCAGGTCCTGGGCAGAGGTGCAGTTAGAAGTTAGAGCTCCAGTCTCACCCAGGGTGTTTTTCTTGACTCAAGGCCGCTGCCCTCCCTTAAAGGCTTTGGGTGGTGTGATTGTAGCCAAGATGGGAAAGGGAACTGCCTCCTCCTGTCCCTGCTGTGCCTCCACGCCTGATGGGCAGGCTCTTACCTTGGGGGCGTTCATCCATGTTGCAGGTGAGGGAGGTCAGGCTCAGGGTGGGGATCAAGCGACTTGCTCAAGGCCTCTGCCCTAGAAGTGGTTGGCTGGGGACGTGTGCCCCACCTATGGGTGCTGAGCTGTGCCTCTTGTGCAGCAGATTCCTCCTTCCTCAGATTCCTCCAGCCAGGTTTCTGGGGTCTTAGCTCCCCACAAGCCTCCTTACGGACTGCCCTGGCACTCTGGGGAAGCAATGCCCTCTTCTCCTCAAAATGTGAAGGTGCAGACACAGTGGTGGGTGTAGCCAAGGTCCTCCTCTACCTGGCTCCACCTGGCCTTGCCCGTGCTGGCTGAGGGACCTTGGACCAGTTGCCTCCGTTCTCCAAGCTTCCATGTTGTCTCCCTTAAGTGAGGGGCAGGAGTCCTCCCGCCTCACAGGACCACTGTGAGGATCAAACGAGGTCACCCCAGCCCAGAGAGAGCATGTGAGAGATGCTGGCAGCTGCCGCCGCTCTTTACTGTCACTGTCGTAATTGACGGGACCAGGTCATGGTTACGAGCCGACTTCCCTGTCGAACAGACACAGGTGTGAGGCTTAGCCCTCACTTTGTGGCTGGGAGGCCTCGGCATGTTCATTGTCCCTCTAGGACTCCAATGTCCTTTTTCATAAAGCAGCTGTAAAGAATGCACCTGCCTTGTGAGGTCCTATGAGCAGTAGGAAGATAATGCCAGTGGTACCCCGGAGTACCCCGGAGCCTGGCACATAGAGAGCAGTGAGCAGACGCTACCAAAATGGATTTGTATTCACCATTCGTTCATTCCAGTATTCTGCAAGTATTTGTTGACTGCCAATGTACCAGGTACCATTCTAGGCACCAGTGAACAAACCAGATCCAACCTCTGCCCTTGAGGACCTTGGCTTCTGGAGGAGAGACAGGCAAGAAATAGGAAATAAGCATGTTAAAGAAGTTACGAAGTACGGTGGGTGGTAGTACTGTGGAGAACAGGGGCAAGGTGAAGGATTTGGGAGCAGTGGAGGTACTGGGCGGTGCAGGCCGCCATGTGAAGCAAGGTCATTGGGTGGTCCCCGAGAGGAGCTGAGAGTTCAGCTGAGCTGCGGGAGCTGAGAAAGTGCTCCATTTTTAGGCTCTCAGAGAAGAGCCGTCAAAAGAGCCATGTTACTAATAATGACAGATTATTAAACAAATAGTATTTGGCCCCAGCTCGTTTTGTGAGGTGCTAGGAAACCCGCCCCCCGCCCCCATCAGGGCCTTGGAGACTCCCAGCTCTCTCCCTCACATTAGCTGCAGGACAGGGTACCCTTGAGGCTGTAACTGTCACTGTGACACGCTCCTCAACCCCACTGTGGTCATTCCCTGGGCTGTGGAGGGGTCCCTGGAGTTGCTCTGATATTGATGCAATAATTGGAGCCCAGAGTCAGGAAGGGACCAGCCCAGGGTCAATGGGCATTGAGCATAGCTGCTCCGGCCTCCTGAGATTAGGCTAGACTGTCAGTGATTCGTTTGTATCAGATGGTTGCTTAGCAACCAATGCTAGGCCCAGTTGACAAATTCTTTTCTGTCAAAGAGTCTTGGCGTGAAGGAGGCTGTGGCCTATAGCAAATTAGACTCTTAAACACTTAAAGAAATGAGACATATTTTTTAAAATGAAGTTTCATAATCATTTCTTTATAGTATCTCAAAGGTAGAATTAGGCACTTGGTTCCATGGCCCTGTAAGTGCCCTGGAGTTAACTAGTCCCCTTTCTGGGGTGGGTGCTGGTCACTAGGAAAGATAACAAAAATTGCTGTTTGTGTGGTGGTGGTGGTGGTTTAGTCACTAAGTCATGTCTGACTCTTGCAATCCCATGGACTGTAGCCTGTCAGGCTCCTCTGTCCATGGGATTCTCCAGGCAAGAATATTGGAATGGGTTGCCATTTCCTTCTCTAGGGGATCTTCCCGACCCAGGAATCGAACCTGGGGCTCCTGCATTGCAGGCAGATGATTTACCAACTAAGCTATGAGGGAAGCTGTTTGCATAGAGCTTAAAAATTTCTGGAGTGTTTTCCCATCTATATTATCCACCCCTGCAGCCACCACCTGGTCTCCATGTTAGCATGTTGTCTGCATTATCAGTGATGAGGAGACACATCTCTCTGGAAATACGTGGATCCGGATACCCTGGCTCCAGACTCCTTGTGTCACTCTGTACCTTCTTCCAGCTGCTGGCAGAGGCTGATCAAGACCAGGGATGTGGCCCAGAGTCCCAGGTTTTCTCCTGCAGCTGCTCTATCCTGTAGTATTAGTCAAAGGAAGTCCTGCATTCACTCTTACCAGCGAGAAGACTGGTCATGAGGATGGCTACTTTCTGATAGGAGGGAGCAGGTTACCCACTAGCTCTAGCTTCAAGGAAGGTGATGGAGAACAGATAAGGAAGGGGCTGGCATTGGGTGGGTACAGCGAGGCCCAGCATGAAGACATCAGATGGGAGTATCTGCAGGTCTGGGTCATGGGTGACCTTCAGAATCACTCAGATGGCTGCTTATTTGAGAAAGAAAGCAAATATTAGCATTGGCAACCATGACCTCCTCTGGGCTTAGCTGCCCAGTGTTTTAGGTATTAGAATGAAAACCTGCTCTGGAATTACTTCATGGTTGTACATTTACTTTTTAGAATAAAAGAATCAGTGTTTCTTCTTAAAATCTTCATAGGAATACAATTTTTTCCAAGACTATACTTTTCCGTTATATCTGAGAAAGGACATTCTAAAATTTGAAATGCCTATAAAAGACTGCTTTATGAGTTGTGGGATCCGGAAATGGTCTGCTCATTCATGTTTTCCTGGCCAGATTACCTCCCACAGTCTGTCTCTGAAGCGTTTTCAGACAGTGTGACGATAACCCTTCCAGAAGGGCTGCTGGAATTAGTCAGTTACCTAGGTCTCTGATTAGATTGCTTGTGAAAAGTAAATCATTTTTAAAGGTAGGCTGGGTCGTTACACCCTTGTGACTTTTCTGTTATTTTACACTTTTCCATGGTTAACTTTTAAAAATCTTTGTTTACCCAGATGAGGAGAAAAGGCGACCTGATATTTTCCACGCATTAAAAATGGGTAAGCTCTTTAGAAAATCTTTTTTGGATATTTAAGAATACAGTACTGTTTCTCCCAAACTAATATTGATAGTCCTTTTCAAGGCCACACAGAGTATTTGAGAAAGAAACAGGTGTTTTGTTGTTTCCTGACTCTGGTTTCACCAAGGGAGGTTCAAACCCTGGAGGCTGGCAGTCATGGTGCTCTGCACACAACTTCCAGAATATTTTCTCAGGCCCCCCCTGCCTCCCCTGCTAGACCCTGTGGCTATGTCCTAACTTTTACTTACCTCTGAAATGCCTGGCTGTCCACCTACCTACTCCACTCTCTTTGTAATGAAGAGCTATTTAGTCTAGTATTGCCTCTTCTGAAACAGACCTCCACCTCCAAGAAGCCCACCCTGATCCTCACCTCTTAGGGAGACCCGGGCTCTCTTTCTGCATGTGCATTGCCCCTCATCATCACTCTTCTTTTAAGATATCAATAACACGTCTCTCTTTCAGTAAAGCTATTTGCGTGCTTGCCTCCATCCCTTGTAGACTGAAGGATTGGAGAGTGGGGGCTACCTCTGACTCATCTTTGTAGCCCCTGTGAGGCACAGCCTCCCAGTACAGAGGCCGGCTCAGCTCATTTGTTACAGGAAACCACTGGGTAAATCATCCTGCAGTGCCAGGCCCGTGGATCCCCAGGACTTCTGCTTCTTTGGCAGGAAACTTCCAGCTGGTCAAAGAGATTGCTGATGAAGACCCCAACCATGTGAACCTGGTTAACGGGGATGGCGCCACCCCACTGATGCTGGCAGCTGTCATGGGACAGCTTCCTCTGGTGCAGCTGCTGGTGGAGAGGCATGCCGACGTGGACAAGCAGGACAGTGCACATGGCTGGACAGCCCTCATGCAAGCTACCTACCACGGGTCAGCGCCAGCCCCACCCCCTCAGCAGGGAACCTAAGAGGATGCCCTGGGCTGAAATAGGGTGCCTGATGGGTTGCTGGTCCTGAGATGCTACAGATAAGCGCCCCGCCCATTGTGAAGATGCTGAGACACTCAAAATGATGCAGGCTTGGTCTGTCCTGCGTTCCTACCCTTTGTGTCCAGATTTCCTATTGCCTCGGCAGTGTTACCTGGTGCTTCCGCATCCCTTCTCATCCAGTCACCCCTCTACCTTCCTGGATGCCTCCTCCTTGGGGCAGGCTGACCATGGGGCAGGGATCTGCATATAGCCTTGCACCTGCTCGTGGTGATCTGATTCCAAATTAGGGGCTCCGTCCTTGCCCTGCTTCAGGTGATCAGAGCACTCTGATCCTCTGTGTCCTCTGAAAGTGGTTATCTTCCTCATTTGATCCTCAGACTTCCACATCAAAGTCTCTGGCCTGCCGGAGGACTTCAATCAGGTCCCAATGAGGGGCAGGAGGGGTGGGGTCTGTGTGTGGTCCTGGGAGCCAGTGGTTTTGGGGCAGAGCCTTGTGTTTTCATTTTATTCATGGAAGGAGCACTCAGGCTTTGATTTCTGTCGTGACTGCCCGCAGGGTAAGGAACAAGGGCTGGGAGACAGCTTTCTGAGCCCTCTTTCACGAGCACAGATGCTGCTGGAGTTAAAGCCACCGCTCATATTGCCCAGGAGCAAGGGCACACTTTCCCTTTCAGCGGGTCTCACTCTGGCTTTTTCTTCTTCCACAGGAACAAAGAGATTGTCAAATATCTGCTAAACCAAGGAGCTGATGTTACTCTTCGTGCAAAAAATGGGTACACAGCCTTTGACCTCGTGATGCTGCTGAGCGATCCTGGTGGGTTGTTTTAGGAAAAGCATTTTAAACCTGGGTTTTCTGGCTGGGAATCCAGATCATCCCCTGTGTGTAAGCACTTGCTTGTTCAAGGTAGAAGCCACTCTCAACTCCCTAGAGCTCCCCACACAGCCTCAGGCAAGTCTTCACTTCTCCCAGGTGAAGGCCATTGGGGAGAATGGGCACAGCTGGGACCAGCTAGTCCCTGAGGCCTCTTCTGGCTCCAGCCTTCCAGGAGTCTCCAGGCAGGAAGGCCTTGGCCATCCACACAAATCCTGGAATGGTATCTGTGCCTTTCAGCTAGAAACTGAGTGACTCAGGAGGAAACAGGCCCCTGTGGACAAGGAGACTAGACAAAACAGTGACCGCCTTGGCTTATTGTGTAGGTGGAAGCTCCAGGTGAAGGGTCTTGTCAACATTACTAACCCCCAGCTAGCACCTGCTAGGGCCTCGGACCCTCTGCCACTTTGACAGGCCTTCCTCTGGAACCTGTGGCTTTCCATTAGCTAACTCAAGGGGTAAGGGGTCTCTCTACCTGTCATCTCTCTTGGGACCCCCAAGTTTTAGTCCAGAGAGGAAGAAGCTGGGAGGCTCTTTTGACGCACAGCCTCTGAGTCCTGAGCTGGATCCTACCCTGCTGACTTGGGGAGGGGAGGATTCTGCCTCCGTGAGTGGAGGGGCTCCCGCTGCCTCTCTCAGTACAGGGGCAGCAGGCCAAGTGCCGTTCCTCACCACCAGCACTGCCACCCCCTCACCCTCCCCTCCTGTGGTACCCCCTTGTCACAGATACGTGCTGGTTCCATCTTATCCTCACAGAAAGGATGTGTCCAGGAGTAACTGACCCTGGCTGGAGAGGTGGAGCCCTCCACCCAGGTCCCATGGTCTCACTCCTTGCGTGCAGTGTGGTCTCACTTCTTGCATGCAGTCTGCCAGGGACCCTGGGCTGCATCGCACACGGGCTTTTCTCTGACAGCTTCATCTCTTCCACTGTGTCTCTTCCTTCCCCCCATTCTCCCTCCCTGCCTTTCCCAGTAAAACAACCTACCCCAGTGGATTTTTTTTTCTAGTTGGTTTTCAAATGAAGTTTTTGCCTGAAATTTTCAAAGAGACACATGCTAGAGAAAAAACAAAAAAGCAACAGTCAAGAGAAAAGCATATTCATAGTTCATAGTATTTTCTTCTCAATCCTGCTTGTTGCTTTTTTAATAGCCTAGTTGAGTTAATAATAACTAATACTATTTAATCTTTCTTAAGCACTTACCATATGTTAGGAATTCCCACAGATCCTTCAGACACCTTTGTGTGGTGGGTACTGTCACCCCTTAATTGACCTGCAGTTACACAACCTGGGAAGAACAGGGGCTGTAGAGCCTCTACTTTTTAAACACTCCACCCCTCTGCCCTCCTGGTAGGACAGGGCATCTGGTTTTTATTTCTGTTTAAGTGGATTAAACCCTGCTGCCATGTTTGCCCCTTCTGAAGAGCCAGTGGAGAGGCAGGGACACCTTGATCCTGGAGTAACACAAGCGCTGGTGTTGCGGGACTGAGTTCTCAGGCTGCTGGGGGTCGTCTTGAGACCCCTCCCCCCATGGCCCAACAGACATATTTGCAGGTAAAAGGCTGCCTTTTGTGTCCATAGACACGGAACTTGTTCGACTGCTGGCATCTGTCTGCATGCAGGTGAATAAAGACAAAGGCCGGCCCAGCCACCCGCCACCTCTGCCCCACTCGAAGGTCCGACAGCCCTGGAGTGTCCCGGTGCTGCCTGATGACAAAGGCGGACTCAAGGTTTGCCTTTTTCTGTCTTAAAGAGCGTCAGAGAGCCATGCATGAATAGGTGAAGCAGGAAGATGCTTGCCACTTCCTTTTTACCCAGAACTGCTTTAGGACAGGGTAACAAGTAGGGAAAATCCCATGGATGGAGGAGCCTGGTAGGCTGCAGTCCGTGGGGTCGCTAAGGGTCGGACACGACTGAGCGACTTCACTTTCACTTTTCACTTTCACACATTGGAGAGGGAAATGGCAACCCACTCCGGTGTTCTTGCCTGGAGAATCCCAGGGATGGGGGAGCCTGGTGGGCTTCCGTCTGTGGGGTCACACAGAGTCAGACACGACTGAAGTGACTTAGCAGCAGCAACAAGTAGGGGCAGGAAGTAAACTGGAGGTGAGCAGTAGGGAACGGTGGTGACCAGGGAAAATGGAGGTGATCATAACCACTTTGTGGCAGTAGTGGCTGCTTGCAAGTGTGTGGGTCCATGTTGCTACATCTTCCCATCGTTTTCAGGAGAAACTAAAAACCCAGATTTTGATGCAGAGATGCAATTTATAAATGTAGAGGATGGTTAACATTTTTCGCGTGATGTAGTGCTGAGCCGGCCAGCCTTGAATACCTCTCCTCCCTGGCCATCTGTCTGTGGCCTGTGCTTCAGTGTGGACAGCATTTGCTGACTGCACATTCTACGACCACTCTGTGGTCCACAGGCCCCTATCAGCTGCTGCTGGAAGCCCCAGAACCAAGCTCCAGCTGCTTATTTCTAAACTGCAAGTTGAATGTTTCTCTTTGAATGTCTTATCCTCCCAGCCCCGCACTGCTTGTTGAAAATCAAAATTATTTTTTCCCTTTTCCTGGCTGGGGTTCCAGCACTTTCTCAGATCTGCAGACTTGGCATTCTTCTCATGTCTGTTGCTCACCCAAGGCCCTGGATCCTTCCTCTCAGTGTTGTTTGCATAGATCTCATCGTCCTTGCCTCACTGCCATCTCTGCAGACCAGGGCCCGGCAGCCTTCCTTTGGTGCCATGCCAGTAACCTCTGAGCTCTCGTGGGGTTGTGTAGATGCCCTGGGGGTGGCACCTGTCCTCTCTCTAGGTGAAGAGGCGTCAGCTGCAGGAGCAGATGGCCCACGCCTTGGAGTGGACAACCTGATAGCTCTCACATTGTTGCTGGAATAGGGGAAGGAGGTTATGCAGTTTGAGGTGTTAAGGTGTTTGGTGTTGCCTCTGTGTCCATCTGTCCGTCCCTGTTGGACTCTAAGACGTCCAGCAAGTTGACATCGCTGGGTCTCTGTGTCTCAGACCGTGCAATGAGGAGACTGATGCAGAGCGTTTGCAAATTGGGTTCCCTGCCACCTCCAGACCACTGGAAAGGCCCCCTGCAGGCTGGGTCAGGAAGGATTTAGAGAGAACTAAGGGTACTGTAGTCAATGGGAAATGCCTGCAGTGGGCCCAGGAAGCGGGGGGGTGGGGCACGTGTGGAGTGTGGTTGTTCTGCCTGGGCTTGGTGTTGTTGTGGCTTGACCTCTGCTGTGCATTCCCTTGGCAGTCCTGGTGGAACCGAATGTCTAATCGGTTCCGGAAGCTTAAACTGATGCAGACACTGCCACGTGGGCTGTCCAGCAATCAGCCATTGCCTTTCTGTGATGAGCCAGAGCCAGCACTGGACTCCACAATGAGGGCGGCACCCCTGGATAAGACCAGCCGCTCTGGGCTCCCCGATGTGGCCCCCATGACCAAAGACAATGGTAAGAAAAAGTTGCATATGCAGTAGAATTTCCAGAATGGTCAAAACCTGCACCTCTTTGCCCTCTTCCTCCGCCCTTCATCCCACCTCCTGGGCTGATGGCAGAGAGAAGATGATGTTGGGATGTGACACTGGCGCAGAATGGCCAGTTCGGTGAAGACTTAAGGGACAGGAGTTCCTCTAAGGGACTGACTGCTAAGGGTAGAATGGGGAGGCTGGCAGCAAGTCCCAGTTTCCTGACCTGTGTGCCCTGTTGAGAAACCTTTGACAGTCACTGTCTCTCCCTGGCCTTCGGTCGGCAGTTTTCCTGCTTGCCAGATGTGATTGGTCTGCACCCACCAGCAGTGTTCTGAAGTAGAGCGAGTTACTGGGGTTGGAGTGGAGATAGTGCGCTCCCCACCACTGGAAGTATTCAGCAGCTTGGATGACTTTGCCAGGGCACTGAAGAAGATTCCCACACTGGAAAATTGATTAGGTCAGATCCGTTCTAACAGTCCGACTCTCAACACCCGGACTAGTTCCTTGGGTACCATTGTTTGAGACAGACTATTGAGCTCGACATACCACTGTCTGACCCAGCATGACAATGGTTTATGGAAAAGCTGCAAACACACTCTAAGATAGCTTTTAAATGCTTCCCTTCTCTTCAAATATTGAATACCAATTATTATTAAATATTTAATCACTCAAGAGAGTTGGTTTTCCAGGATGAAGGCTGACCTGGTCACTTGTCGTCATGCTGTGAATTCGTTATGGTTGGGGGAGGGGGTCATTTCAGGAAACTTCCATTTGTTTCTCAGGTACTGGGAGCACAAGAGGAGAAAAGGAAGATGTGTTATTGACAACCATGGTGAGTGTGGGGCTTTTCTAAAAGCATTTCAGGTCTCTTCCAATCGTTAGTGGATTGATTTATAAAGAGGGATGTGGGCACATTTGTCTTTCTTTGTGGTGGTTACAGATGGGGTCGATGTCAAAATGTGTAGCAATGGGTATATCTCTGGCACCAAGGAATCAGAATAGATGCCAGCCCTAAATTCTGGGTAAGGCTGTGCTGGTGCTTAGCAGCCAGGGCTAAGCCCTGATCTTGTTATCAGCGAGGTGGCACTGAGTACAGGGGCCGTGTCGGGGTAGGAATTGATGGTGACATTGGACTTACCATTTTGGTTATGGAGAGCCAAGGAGAGAGGAGTCAAAGAAGAGAGTATGTTTCCAGCTTGAGAGAGGCCTCAGTGTCCTCATCTGTAAATCAGAGATGTATCAGTTTTAGGTTCAGCTATGAGTAATGAAACCCCCAAATGATTGGCATATATTTGACAGCATATTTCTCTCAAGTAAGTGAAGTTCAAGACTCGTTCATTGATCTATAGAATTAGGGACCTAGGTTCCTTTTACCTGTTGGTCTCCCTGGCATGGCTTCTACTACCAAGGTTATCTCTTGGTCTAAGACAGCTGCCAGAGCTCCATCCATTACTGCTTCATTCCAGGTGACAGCAAAGATGACTGGAGAAGAGGTGATCATGGGCACAGGTCAGGTATCTGTAAAGAAGTTTCCTGGAAATTCACACATCACTTTTTGTTTACATTATATGGGCCAGAATTTAGTCACATGGCCCATTCACACTGCATAGAAGTCTTTGTTCCAAGTTGGTAGTGTGCTTATCTATCAGGTGTGTCTGCGAGGGAGATATGGAGGATGGATATTAGGTGATAGCTCAATGGCAAGCCACTCCAGTACTCTTGCCTAGAAAATCCCATGGACGGAGGAGCCTGGTAGGCTGCAGTCCGTGGGGTCGCTAAGGGTCGGACACGACTGAGCGACTTCACTTTCACTTTTCATTTTCATGCATTGGAGGGGGAAATGGCAACCCACTCCAGTGTTCTTGCCCGGAGAATCCCAGGGACGGGGGAGCCTGGTGGGCTTCCATCTATGGGGTCGCACAGAGTCGAACACGACTGAAGTGACTTAGCAGCAGCAGCAGCCTTCTCTTTGGAGAAGGAAATGGCAACCCACTCCAGTGTTCTTGCCTGGAGAATCCCAGGGATGGGGGAGCCTGGTGGGCTTCCTTCCGTCTATGGGGTCACACAGAGTCGGACACGACTGAAGTGACTTAGCACCAGCGGCAGCCTTCTCTTACGTAGGAGATGCTATCCCTCATGGTTGTGGGTTTTAAGTATCATCCCCAGGAAGATCTTAACATAATGTCTGACCCAGAGTGAACGCTTATTTATCTGCTGTGTGACCTTGGATGTGTTACCTCACTTCTCTGGGCTTCATTTCTCTTCTCTGAAATGAGAGTCTTCTGGTTGGAGTTGGGCTCAAGTCCCTTTAACTCTGAAGCCCTAATCTGAAGGCTGGCCAGGAGAGGGCAGTGTTGAAGGGAAGAAGGGAGCTAGTAGAGGTGCCCCCAAAGAACTAGGCTGCCCCAGGATCTTTGGGGCCCTGATGGGGTCTGTCTGCTCTGCCCTGCTGTGAGATAGGTATAAATTGGTGTCTGCACACTGACCGTGGGACTTACAACATTTGATTATGTTATTAAATAGCAATAATTGCTTTCAGTATGTAGACAGAAATGCTTTTATTGAAATTTTGGAAGATGCAGTAAAGTATAAAGAAAAAAATTGCCCTTGGTCACACATCCATATATCATCATGATTGACATGTTGTGGCATATATCTTTTGAGTATTTTTCCTAATCATTTTTTGTATCTATGAATATGATATCATGCTATATATAATAAACAAATACTTAGCACGGCAGTAAATATGTACCAGCCAAATGCTTATTAAGTATTTGCTGCAATTTACATATATTCACTCACTTATATCCCAAAAAACCATGCCAGGTCAGGCACCGTTGTTTGTTCAGTTGCTAAGTCATGTCCGACCCTGTGACCCCATGGACTGTGGCATGCCAGACCTCCCTGTTCTTCACTATCTCCCAGAGTTTGCCTAGGTTCATGTCCATTGAGTCGGTGATGCACTGTTATCTTCCCCCATTGTGCTGAACCTGCTGTTTTAACAGTTTGTCATAACCATCTTTTCTGTGTCAGAAACACTCTTTGGCCCCATCACATCCAATGACTAAATGATCTAACATTCCATCATCTCTTTATCCAAGACTGACCTGCTGGTCTTTGGGGTTCCTAGTTTTTGTTTTCACAGCTCTGATGAATTATCCTTATGCTGATGAGGTTATTGAGGTCCAGAGGGGTCTGCCCTTATTCACAGACTCTCAGAAAAGCAGGACAGTGCCTGGGTGGGAACCCAGGAGGCTCCCCACTTCCTGTCTTGCTGCTCTCCTGTCCCACCTCCTTATGCCCTGCAGAGGGCGGCGGTGTGCCCACCTGCCTGGTGGCAGATGGAGGATGGCCAGGGTGCTCTGCTGAGTAGGCGTTTGCAGCCATCCTTGTGGAGATGCCCGACTGCCCGGCTCCCGAGGCAGGTTTAGCTGTGGGATGCCCTTCCCTGCAAAGCACCATCTGGCACCAAGTTCGCTGTCTTTTCTTAATTAAAGTTACTGTGGACCATGTGAAAGCTTTTCCTTGACGATCCACCAGTCATCATGGTGTGGATTTTATACTGACCCCAAATCGCATTTTCAAAACTTAAAATAAATAAAATTGCAGTTAAAAATGTCAGCAGGGGGAGGTGTGGCTAGAGCAGGAACGAGGTGGTGGGATGGGGGATGGGAGTGTCTGCGGGGCTTGCAGAGAGCCTTTCTGGGCCTGCCAGTGCCTTCATGCCCTCCTCCCGGAACCCCGGCTCTGGTTGCACCAGGCTCCTTGCAGTTCTGCACACTGGTCTTGCTTCTCTTGTCTCCAGTCCTTCCTGCCTTCCATTCCCTTGGTCTGCAGGGCCCTTTCCCACACAGCACACCCAGCACTTCTAGGCTCCCCCATGGCTCTCTGCAGTCCCTCCCCCTGTGCTAGTCTTGTTGCTGTGCACAGGCCCAAGAGAACCCGGCGGGGTGGAGCAGAGCAGACGTGGGTATCACTCGGTTGCTGGTAGGAGAGCTGAGGACATCACATGGGTTTCTGGCTTGGCTGTGGTGGGTGATGGGGTTCGGGGGTGCTGCCGTTCTCTGAGAAGCAGGAGAGACCTGGAGTCTTCCTCCCAGAGCCAGGAGCCCTCCTGGGGCTTGCCTAACCCACAGCCTGTCTTTTTCAGCTTCGAAATGGAGCCCCCTTCACCAGACTCCCGAGCGACAAGCTGAAGGCAGTCATCCCCCCTTTCTTGCCCCCTTCCAGCTTTGAGCTGTGGAGCTCGGATCGATCCCGGACATGTCAAAACGGGAAGGCAGACCCCATGAAGACTGTGCTGCCTCAGAGAGCTGGCAGAGGCCACCCCACAGGTGGAGGGAGCACAGACAGTGTAAGTTGTCCAGTTCACACACTTTGATGTTTCATCTACCACTCTCTAATGTCATGATGGATTGTAGGCAGAGGGACCTCAGATCCCTTCTTATCTAGGGGGGCTGTAGCTTTTTCTTTTCTTTTAAGTGAGTGATACTCCTTTGTCTAATGAAACCCTACAAAGGAATTTAATATGTAAGCAGATTAGAGTAAACAAAAGTGGAAGCCCCTCTCCTTGGAATCCTGGAGCTCTGAGGAACACAGGTTGAACACCTGATCTAATCCAACCTTCCCTTTAATAGATGAAGCAACAGCCCAGAGAACGGAGGTAGTTGCTGAAGGTCACCGAGCCAAGTGGAGTTGAGGATACTGGGGCCAAAAGTCAGGTTCTTGGCTCTGATCAGGCTCCACACTACATTATTGTACAGGTTCAGGACCAAACTCAAACACTGGAGACCACTGTGTGCTCCTAGAGTTTTCTCTCAACCAGAGTGTGATTTCTGTCCTTCTGACCATGGTGGTTTCTGACTTGGTGGCCCTCATGTGTTTGTGTGATGTACTGAGGTGGTCCCTCTCAATGTGAGAGCTGATACCCACACGAGTAGACTGGAGACAGTGGAGATTCAGGGACTTAGACCCTGACCTTGCTGCTTTGTGTTGAGTGACTGGAGACACTCAGAGCCCCCGTCTCTGTCTGACCCCCTGGTGCTTGCTGCTGCCTTCCTGGACTGTTGTAATGCCAAATCACTAGTCGGAGACCAAGGCTCTGGTGCCTGGAAGTGTTTAAAGTGGACAAAATGTGTTTATGTTAGTCTTCCACATGGGAGGAGGTGGGTGACCTGTGGGAAATGGTGTCACAGGTGATTAGCCTGAGTTAATGGTCGGTCGAGTTGTCACCAGGTAGATGTGCACTCCCATCCCTTGGGGGCCTCTAGCAGACTGAGCAAGCATCGGCTAGGATAGGCCAGCTGAACTCTAGGGCCCTCCCCATCATGACCTGTGTGTCAGAAGGAATGAACAGCACACGCTAACTGCCATATCCGCCTTATTCTTGCAGACTCTCGTCAGGCCAGTTAAATTTCCATCTCTCTCCAGAAGCCCAGCCTCCCCCGCCAATTCTGGAAACTTCAACCACTCACCTCATTCCTCTGGTGGCTCCAGTGGGGGAGGAGGCATGAGCAGGCATGGTGGGGAGCTGCATAACCGCTCAGGTGGGTAGCTGGGCAGCCCACTCCAGGAAGGTAGGAAGATCATTTAGCGTTGAGGGTGTGAACTGCAGACAGTCCTTGAGACCACTGCATGCACACTGTCTTTCTCCTTGATGTGCCTAAAGGATTTTTCAGTGAATTCACAATTCCGAGTTTGTTTTATGCAGTTTCTTAAGGCAAGGGAGTGAGGAGTGGTAAGGGAAGAGATAGTCTGTAATGGTCAATTTTGTTAGAAAATTTTGCAAGAAACTAAGAGAAATGGATAGTGTTTTTGTGGTGTTTAAAATCCTTGAAGGTTAAACCTTAGGTGTCTTCTCATGCTGATTCTTCAGTGAACAAATGAAGGAACTGAAGATCAGAGTGGTTGATGGATTTGCCCAGAAGTACACAGCAAGGAGGTGACAATTAAAATTCAAAGCCGTTTGCCCTACCGTTGTTTTGGGCTTATGGCATACTTTCCTCCTCTTTAAGTTTACTTGTTTTCAGTCATTACATTTATTTATCATATTCTTTCAGAAAATGTTACTGGCCACTTATTAGATATAAGCCAAAGTCTAGGTAATAGAGCACATAGCAATAAAAAATTCAGTCAGTTTTGTAGGAAGTTGTATTCTGGTGCAAACAGATAATTTTTTTTAAAAAACTAAGAATGGATTTTTAAGTGGGGGCTTTCCAGGTGATGATGGTGGTAAAGAACCCACCTGCCAATGCAGAGGATGCAAGAGACATGTGTTCATTCCCTGATCCGGGAAGATCCCCTGAAGGAAATGGCATCCTGCTCCAGTATTCTTGCCTGACAAATTTTTTTTTTTTTAATCTGAGAATAGTAAATACTGTAAAACAAACAAACAAAACAGAATATGTAAAAAGGTAATGAGGCTGGTTACAGGATACTTTCTAGTCTTCTCCTAGGGCATCCAGGATGAACTAAAGCGAGCTTTGCAGGAAGGCACCATGCTAAATTTGGAAAACTCATCAGTGGCCACAGGACTGGAAAAGGCCAGTCTTCATTCCAATCCCAAAGAAAGGCAATGCCAAAGAATGCTCAAACTACCGCACATTTGCACTCATCTCACACGCTAGTAAAGTCATGCTCAAAATTCTCCAAGCCAGGCTTCAGCAATATGTGAACTGTGAACTTCCAGATGTTCAAGCAGGTTTTAGAAAAGGCATAGGCACCAGAGATCAAATTGCCAACATCCACTGGATCATGGAGAAAGCAAGAGAGTTCCAGAAAAACATCTATTTCTGCTTCATTGACTATGCCAAAGCCTTTGACTGTGTGGATCACAACAAACTGTGGAACATTCTGAAAGAGATAGGAATCCCAGACCACCTGACCTGCCTCTTGAGAAACCTGTATGCAGGTCAGGAAGCAACAGTTAGAACTGGACATGGAACAACAGACTGGTTCCAAATAGGAAAAGGAGTACGTCAAGGTTGTATATTGTCACCCTGCTTATTTAACTTCTATGCAGAGTACATCATGAGGAACGCTGGGCTGGATGAAGCACAAGCTGGAATCAAGATTGCCGGGAGAAATATCAATAACCTCACATATGCAGATAACACCACCCTTATGGCAGAAAGTGAAGAGGAACTCAAAAGCCTCTTGATGAAAGTGAAAGAGGAGAGTGAAAAGGTTGGCTTGAAGCTCAGCATTCAGAAAACGAAGATCATGGCATCTGGTCCTATCACTTCATGGGAAATAGATGGGGAAACAGTGGAAACAGTGTCAGACTTTATTTTTTTGGGCTCCAAAATCACTGCAGATGCTGATTGCAGCCAAGAAATTAAAAGACACTTACTCCTTGGAAGGAAAGTTATGACCAACCTAGACAGCATATTAAAAAGCAGAGACATTACTTTGCCAACCAAGGTCCGTCTAGTCAAGGCAATGGTTTTTCCCGTGGTCATGTATGGATGTGAGAGTTGGACTGTGAAGAAGGCTGATCGCTGAAGAATTGATGCTTTTGAACTGTGGTGTTCGAGAAGACTCTTGAGAGTCCCTTGGACTGCAAGGAGATCCAACCAGTCCATTCTAACGGAGATCAATCCTGGGTGTTCATTGGAAGGACTGATGCTAAAGCTGAAACTGCAATACTTTGGCCACCTCATGCAACGAGTTGACTCACTGGAAAAGAGTCAGATGCTAGGAGGGATTGGGGGTGGTAGGAGAAGGGGACGACAGAGAATGAGATGGCTGGATGGCATCACCGACTCAATGGTCATGAGTTTGAGTGAACTCCGGGAGTTGGTGATGGACAGGGAGGCCTAGCATGCTGTGATTCATGGGGTCGCAAAGAGTCGGACTCGACTGAGCGACTGAACTGAACTGAACTGAACCATGCTTTATGCCATTACATAGGAATGTAATGCATGCTTCTTGTGGGAAAGCTTGAAAACCAGCTAAAGCAAAATGCAAAAAAAAGTGTAATCTCACCCACTAGGAATCATTGTTAGTATTTTGATGTATATCTTGCAAGGTACATTTCGCTTATTTATGAAAGAAGAAGAATTTTTTGAGCACTTAGTGTGTGCCAGGCACAGTGCCCTGTAAGTGGATCATCTTCAGTTCTCCAACAACCTGTGAGGTATCCTCCCCAGTCTCCAGAAGGGGGAGCTGGGGCTCAGGGGAGTTAAATTAACTCAGCCAGAGTCACACAGCAGTGAAACAGCAGAGCCAGACCCACATGCAGGCAGGCTGACTTCTGAGTATACTCTGCTTTATGACCTTTTCCCTCTTTGTGCCTGTTTCCATGTTGTAACCACCTTTTTATGCCAATACACGTGTATCTACACATTCTTTCATTTTTAAAAACTTTTTATTTTATATTGAAGTAGGACTGAAAGAGGGCATGACAACCCACTCCAGTAATCTTGCCTGGAGATCCCATGGACAGAAGAGCCCGGTGGGCTACAGTCCATAGCATTGCAAAGAGTTGGACACGACTGAAGTGATTTAGCACATAGCCAGTTAACAATGTTGTGATATGTTCAGGTGGACAGCCTGAAAGGGACTTAGCCATACATATGCATGTATCCATTCTTTCCCAAACTCCCTTCCCATCCAGGCTGCCACATAACATTGAACAGAGTTCCCTGTGGACAGCATCTTTTAAATAACCAAACAGCCTTCCACTCATGTGAGGTGTCACCATTTTAATTAACCAGTTCCCTCTTGTTGAGCACTGAGGCTGTTCCAGATTTTTGCTCCTGTAGATCCCACTCTAAGTAATGGCTTCAGAGTGCTGGGCTTACACATTTGCTTAGTGATTTGCTTAATGTAAGTGCCTCTGAATCGGTAGCGGGGTCAATGGGTTTGTCTGTTTTTGAAGCTTTCCATTTTGCCCTCCAGAACAGCCCTGTTTATTCATGTAAAATATTTACAGCAGTGCCTGACACCTGGTCAGTGCCCTGTAAATCATAGTTATCAGTGTTTCCCCTCTGATGCCCTCCCTAGCCCTGGATATTATCATTTTCCCCTTTCCCTTCATCACAATTCAAGGTTGCTGGGAGGTTTGGAGAAACAGGGAGAGGGATCATGGCAATCAGGATTCAATCAAGGAAGCTGAGCCCCTGAGTGTTATGGAGTGAGAAAGCTATTGACACAAACTGTGGGAGTAGCTGGGGATGTGAAGGTTCAGACTGGGGAGATGGGGATGGTGTTGGATGGTGCTGGAGGAGCCCTGGTGGGGCAGTTTGTGTAGCAGTCAGAAGGCGCTGGGAGGGGCTGCCGTGGTAACCCAGGGCTGGCCTGGTGTTTGGCCTGCTGAAGGCCGACTGAGTTGGCCATGGCGTGGTGGAAAGCGAGGACAAACTGGAGCCTTGGTGGCCTGTCCACCTGCTAGTTGTCATACGCAGTCCTGTGGTCAGCCCTGACCCAGAGCCAGGGGATGGTCTGGGCAGCATGGTTTCGGCTCAGCTGGGTCAGCACCTGATGCCCACTGCCCACGCTGCAGTGCTCTGGACCTTGGCAGTCATTCCTTTTCTTTTTCCTCAGGTGGCAGCATAGACAGCGTCCTCTCCCAGATTGCTGCCCAGAGGAAAAAAGCAGCCGGATTATCTGAGCAGAAGCCTAGCCATCGGTCAAGTCCTGTTGGGCCAGCGCCCAGCTCCAGCCCGTCTGAACTCCCGGTCTCCCCAGCAGGCAGCAGTGTTCCTGGTGGCAAGGTGCTTGTTCTGTTTCCGTCTCCCCTTCTGATGCTCATCGGTCCTGTCCCAGCACCGTTGACACCCTGGGGAGTATGGGCAGTGCTGCTGTCATGGGACAGACTAAACCTTCCATCCGGCTGCCCTTGGGCTTTCCAAGAAGGGTGGTTTCCAAGATCATACCCTATGCCCTTGGTGTTGTGTGCACTCGTGTTCACCTCCCACCTGATCTCCAAGACACCTCCAGGTAGGACGGGTGCAGAGGTGCGGGGTGCTGCCGGGGTGAGCACGAGGTTCACAACCCTGTGCTGGTCATCCAGTCTCACACAACACATGTTTTTGTTTGTTGATTTAGAGCCAAAGGGTTCCTAGTGGTTTCAGGAGCAACTGCCTGGGTTCTTATCTCAGCCTTACATTTTGGCATTTAGAATGGGGCTGGCACCTGGTACACCTGTGTAAGCGTCGGGTGTTACTGTCGACAGTCATAGCAGTAATCACCCTCCTACCTTATCCTTCCACTCGCCACATCTTTGGAGCATCTGCTCTGTGCTCACTTCCAGCAGTGAGGATCCAGCAGTGAATGAAGGGGTTGGTGACTGTTCTCTTGGTGTCACTACAGACACAGCAGTGTGTCTCATGGAGAAGGGAGGATGCTATGGGGCATGTGTCCTTGCCGATCCTTGAGGGCATCAGTGACATCTCAATGAAGATCTGAAGGGCAAGGGTGGGATGGGGTGAGACTGTCCCAGGGTAAGGTGATGGCGTATGCAGGGCTCCAGAGGTGAGTGTGTGGCATAGGAAAGGAGCTGTAGGAAGGATGGTGAGCAGGACAGAGCTGAGGACTCATCTGCCTCCATTAATGAGCCCCAGAGCAGTTACGAGGCTTCTTAGGTGGCCCTAGGAGTAAAGAACCTGCCTGCCAATGCAGAAGACATAAGAGACATGGGTTCGATTCCTGGGTTGGGAAGATCCCCTGGAGGAGGGCGTGACAACCCCCTCCAGTATTCTTGCCTAGAGAATCCCATGGACAGAGGAGCCTGGTGGGCTACAGTCCATGGGGTTGCAAAGAGTCAGACACGGCTGAAGCAACTTAGTATGCAAGCACAGAGCAGTTACCACATTGTTAGCACCTGTGGGGTTTGCAATGGGTGAGAAATCCCACATGCCTCAGGGAGTGGAGGTCTCCCAGTGTCTTCAGAATCTGCCCCCTCCACCTCCTTAGTCCCTCCACCTGGGTTCAATAATGGAGTAAGCCCCAGAGTGTGGGTCCTAGTCATGAACATGAACTGGCTCCTTTAACAGGTGGTTCCCTGGATTCTCCATAGGGGTGTCATAGCCCATTCCCTCTTCTGAGAGGACCTCAAGTCCAGGCACAACCCCACTTTTCATTTTATTTTCTAGATGTCTTAAGCTTTATCCCTGGGAAAAGTTAGATCGTCTGAAGGCCTCAGCCCTGGACCTTTGCCCAGAGTGCTTTCAGAGATTAATATCGTAATGGATGTACGAGAAATAGTCTTTGTTTTCTGTCCAACCATTGTTAGTTATACAGCTTTCTTCATTATTCAAAGTCCCTTATGCAATTGGTCCTATATAATTAGTTTCTTTACAGTGTAGCTCTAGGAAAAAAATCTCTGTATATGTTAGCATATTTTCTATTATGTTCAAAATTACTTGTATACTAGGATTTATGAAATTAAGTTCCTTTTAGAATTCAGCTCTAGGTACAAAATGTCTACTGATACTTCAATATGTTTTATTTTATCCAATAGTAAAAATTCTATAATTAGCATATTTCTCTTTTTGCCTTTGCTGCTAGGAAACTCAGCTACTCATTACAGTAAATCTGCTACTCTAGAATTTTGATGTAGTTTTCCTCTTCTCTGTTGTTTAAAATTTTGTTTCTATTTTGATGGTCTTATTAGATGTGTTGTATATCATTAGCTTCCTTTCATTGGTGTTGGAAATAGGGAGGCATCTAAGTTATAAATTATAGTAACCATTGCATCACCTGGATGCACCTGTCATATTTAAGGTATGTATAATTGTGTTCTGATGAAAGGAAATTGTATCAGAAGATGCATTCAAGAAAGAGAAAACTGGAGAAACAATCCAGTTTAATGATCACCTGATATTCCTAGCATAAGAATATGCTGTAAACTTGGGGAGCTATTTGAAAACTCAGATTTCTGGGCTCCACACAGCTTAACTAAATGAGACTCTCAGGGTAGGGTCTGAGGAATCGGTTTTTCTCTTCTGAGAGTGTTTCAGCCAGCCCAGCCGAAATTCTTAGAAATCACTGTCCTAAATCAAAGGACACAGGAGTGGGCTTTCTGTCAAAGGCTCTAGCAGCAAAATGGAGACATGAAGTGCTTTTCAAAGACTCCCTTAGGAAGAATTAGAAATTAATATTCAAAATATGAGCCTGATGATTCTGGGTTTTGCACTTTGCTTAAAGCAAGCACACTGCAGTGGTAAAATATTTGTAAGGCATGACTTCTGATGTGAAGTGTGCCTTAGCAGATACAGAATGGAGATGGGGTGGGGCCAGAGTGTGCTTCACTTCCCAGATCTCAGAAAGCCCAAAGGCCCCCTGGGAATATCAGCTTTCTGTTCCCACCCAAAAGCACAGTGGTTGAAAACAACACATTTCTTATACTTGTACATCTGTGGCTGGGCAGCCTAGTCTGGGCTTAGCTAGGCAGTGCTTCTGGACTGAGGGGATCTCTTACATGTTTGATTGTTGGCTACGATGATCAGAATAATGGGTCCACGTGTGTCCATAACAAGTTTGGACATGTTCTGATGGCAACATCAAAGGCATTAGTTGAAAACCAGTGAAGTTTAAGCAAGTCATCACACCCACTGCAGGAGACCACACAGTTATGTAGCAAAGAGTATGGGTACAGGAAGGGTGGAGATGATGCCAGGACGTGATCAATCTGCCACACTGGAGATGAAGGGAATAGTTCAAACATTTCAGAGCACCCCAAATCTTATATTTACCTGCCTCCTCCCCAGTAATGTTGTCTACAGGCCTAGAGTATTGTGTTTCTTTGCCCTCGACTGAAATAGAATCTGTTTTGTAGGGATATCCCAGTTGTCTCCTGCTTAATCAGTAGCTTTATTATGGAATGGCTGTCTTTACAGAAAAGCAGAAGGAAGAATCCGTTAATAATATAGACAGTTTATTGACAAAGTTTTTTAAAGTCTAAGAAAGGGACTTCTGTTTCCACTCTGGGATGTAGTTAGCAAGAAGGAACATTAAAGGCTTAGCAGAAAGAAAGGTGTACCCATTTCTAGGCATGAAAACTATTTACCTTGGTCTCTGCTATTCTATATGAGATATCCAATTTTTAATATAAACTGTAAGACATGTAAAAAGGCAAGAAACACCGGGCTCCCAACAAACAAGGCAGTCATCAGATTCTGATGTAGATGTGAAACAGGTGTTGAAATTATGTAACAGGAAGTTTAAAAGAATTAATTAATATGCTGAAGGCTGTAGTGGACAATCCAAACAACATGCAGACTCCTATGAGTAGCAATTTTAGCAGAGAAATGGAAACTATAAGAACCAAATGGAAATGCTAGAAATAAAAAACAGATGAGGAATGCCTCTGATGGGCTCCTCAGTAGAAAGATTCTTTCCTTGACACAGCCAAGGAAGGAATCAATGAACCTGAAGATCAGTTCAGTTCAGTTCAGTCACTCAGTCGTGTCCGACTCTTCGAGACCCCATGAATCACAGCACACCAGGCCTCCCTGTTCATCACCAACTCCTGGAGTTCACTCAAACTCATATCCATCGAGTTGGTGATGCCATCCAGCCATCTCATTCTCTGTCGTCCCCTTCTCCTCCCACCCCCAATCCTTCCCAGCATCAGAGTCTTTTCCAGTGAGTCAGCTCTTCACGTGAGGTGGCCAAATTATTGGAGCTTCAGCTTTAGCATCAGTCCTACCAATGAACACCCAGGGTTGATCTCCTTTAGAATGGACTGGTTGGATCTCCTTGCAGTCCAAGGGTCTCTCAAGAGTCTTCTCCAACGCCACAGTTCAAAAACATCAATTCTTCGGTGCTCAGGTTTCTTCACAGTCCAACTCTACATCCATACATGACCACTGGAAAAACCATAGCCTTGACTAGATGGACCTTTGTTGGCAAAGTAATGCAATAGAAATTACCCATACTGAAACATGAAGTAAAAAAGAAGTCAAAGCAAAAAAAAGCCAAGCACCCCAAAGTTGTGAGATAGTAGCAAATGCTCTCATACAGGTAATTGGAACCCCTGAAGAGAGAGAGAATGGTGGGGCATAAGGAATATATATATTTTTAATGGCCAAGAATTTTTCCCCCAATTAATTACAGATGCCAGACCACAGGTCCAGAAAGTTCAGGGAACACTGAATAGGATAAATGCTGAAAAAGAGCACTTCGTTAGCATACTTCCCCAGGTTGATAGACTGAAGAATAAAATGCAGAAAAAGCACCTGGCAGAATTCAAACTCCATTCACGATCAGAGGTTTTGGCAAACTGAGAATTGAAAAGAACTTCTGGACCTCATATAAGATAACCTGTACTTAGAATTGTGCTTGATGATAATCGACTGAGTGCTTCTCACCAAAGATCAGGAACAAGGGTGTTGCCTCTTTCAGCTTTGCGCCAAAACCTATCCTACAGCTCATGTGATGAGGTAAGGAACAGGTTAAAGATACACAGATTGGAAAGGAAGAAATAAAGCTATCTCTAGTTTAGGATGATATGTTTGCCTACTCAGAAAGTGCAAAAAAGTTACACAAACCCTCCTAGAACTAACAAGTGAGTTCTGCAGGGTCTCAGGATACGAAGTCAATATGCAAAAGTCAATTGTACTTTTATTCAGCAGCAATGAATAATTAGAATAATTAGACTTTTTAAATTTGAAACTGAAAGTATCATTTACAGTACATTAGAAATGTATTATATAAAAATTAAATTATATGAAAATGTATTATGAGAATGAAATCCTTAGGTATAAGTCTAATAAAGTATGTGCAGAATCTATAGGTTGAAAACCACAAGACATTGATAAATAAGCTTAAATAAATGGAAAGATAGAAGGCTCCATATTGTTAAAGTATCAGTTTTTTTTGCAGTTTGATCTATAGATTCAATATAATCCAAATTAAAATCCCAGCTAGCTCTTTTTGTAGAGATCTAGAAAGTGATTCTGAAATTTATTTTAAGATGCAAAGAAAGTATAAGCAAAAGAATTATGAAAAAGAATCGTACTATCAATACCTAGTTTTAAGACTTACTGTAAAACAGTATGGTATTAGGGAAGGACAGACACATAGGTCATTGGAACAGAATAGAGAGGCTAAAAATAGACCTAACAAGAATAGTCAACTACATTTTTTTCACAATGGTGCAAAGGCAGTTCAACAAAGAACAGGTAGTCTTTTCAACGAATAGTGCTGGAACGATTGAATATGCAAGAAAATGAACCCCTACATATATCTCACAGTGAATTCAGAGATTAACTCAAAATAGATCATAGACTGAAATATAAAATGAAACACTATAAAATTCCTAGGGGAAAATCTGTGTAACTTTGAATTTGGCATGGAGTTTCAGATATAGTTCCAAAAGCATGACCCATAAAAGAAAAAATGTTAAATTGGACTTCATAAAAATTCAGATCTTTTGCCCTGCAAGGGACAGCATTAAGAGAATGAAAAGACAAGCTACACACTAGGCAAAATATTTGCAAATCATGTATCTGATAATGGTTTTGTATCCAGAATAAAGAACTCTCAAAACTCAACAATAAGTAAACAACCAACAAATTTAAAAATGGGCAAACTATCTGAACAGATTGTTCAGAAGATATATAGATGGCATGTAAACATATGATAAAATGTTAAACATCATTATTTAGGATATGCTACTTAAAGCCACAATGAAATAGCACTCTACACCTGTTATTCCGTTCCGTTCCGTTCCGTCGCTCAGTCGTGTCCGACTCTATGCGACCCCGTGGACTGTAGCCTACCAGGCTTCTCCGTCCGTGGGATTCTCCAGGCAAGAATACTGGAGTGGGTTACCGTTTCCTTCTCCAATAACACCTGTTATTAGACTGCCTAAAATTAAAAAAAAAAAATTAAGTTACAAGAGCTGTGAGAATGTGGAACTGCTGGAATTCTCATTCATTGCTGATGGGAATGCAGAAATGTTACAGCCACCTTGAAAAAGTTTGACAGTTTCTTATAAAACTGAACATACATTGAGCATGTGACCTGACTGTCTCTCTCCTAGATATTTACCCAAATAGATTTTTTAAAAATTATATTTATACAAAAGTCAGTTTGTGAATGTTTACAGCAATTTTTCATAAATACCCTAAACTAGAAACATCTCATAACAGGTAAATATGTAAACTAACTGTGATAATACCCATGCAGTGGAATATGTGCATGAGTGCTAAGTTGGTTCAGTCGTGTCCAACTCTGTGCGACGCTATAGACTGTAGCCTACCAGGCTCCTTTGTCCATGGGATTCTCCAGGCAAGAATACTGGAGTGGGCTGCTATACCTGCCTCCATGGAATCTTCCCCACCCAGGAACTGAACCCATGTCTCTTACGTCTCCTGCATTGGCAGGCAAGTTCTGTACCACTAGCACCACCTGGGAAGCCTATACAATGGAATACTACTCGGCAATGGGAAAGAATACACTATTGACACATGCAGTAACTTAAATGAATCTTAGAAATGTTATGCTGAGCCAGACAAAAAAGTGTCCATATCATTTGATTCCACGTGTATGACAATTTCTTCAAAATGTAAAATTATAGGAATGGAAAACAGATCAGTTATTTCCATGGATTGGAGTAGGGGAAGAGTTAACTAGAAATGGACAGCACGAGGGAATTTGGGGGATGATGGAACTGTTCCATATGGTACTCTGTTGGTGGATACACAACTCTACTTATTTATCAATACCTGAAGAATTGTACGCAGAAGTTATTTTTACTGCATGTGGATTTTAAATCAACCAGTAACTAAGGATGTATGCAGATTGTGACAACAGATCCAGCTGTATTACAAGTGAATGAAAACCCTACACTGTAGAAGGTGGGCGAAAACATGTCAGTGGAGATTGTAAGAGTAAAGACAAAAAGAACTGTACATAAGCATTGTATTCTAGTTGAGTTTTTTTTTCCTTGTAGGTGTTATAGGCCAGCAATTCTGAAACTGCTTTACATGTGTGTGTGTGTATATATATATGTATATATACACTTTACACATATACTAAGGTTGAACAAATAATGAGCTCAGTTTTTAACTGTCAGTGATTGAGTCATAGGGGAAATGGTGGAACTAACGCTGTGAATATTGGATTGGAGTCAGAGCTCAGCATGAATCAGTATGAATGCGTGCTTGTAAGCATACATGTATGCACAGATTGTTAGAGGACTAAGTATGGCTATATGTGTATGCGTAGGTTAGTAGACTTCATAGATTTCCTTCCTCTGTTCACTGAGAGGACCTGGAAGGAGTGACATCCCAGTAGCCATGAACAACCTACTATCCAGATTTTAGTATCTAAATACCACCCTCCAATAAAAGGGACCAGGGCATAACAATAGTATTAGATTATAGCCCAGAGAATATATATCCACAAGCCCATACTGATCTGAATAAATAAATGGGGGAGAAGGAACAACTCTTCTGAACAGAATTCCAAGTAATAAATGTGGAAGGAATATGGGAAATAACAAATCACCATTAGAACATCACAGTAGTAATTGCTCCAGAGACGATGCACCAGAGAATGTTAAAATTAACAAACAGGAAAAAAAAATATTTAGCTCAAAATGTCTCCCCAGATATTTACTGATTATAAAGGGAAAAATAGTAACTTCATAATGGAGAGATCTGACAGACCCCCACCCTAACTAAATCATCATCAGTGATAAGGTATTGGTGCTTTGTACCTCCTGGTGTGATGCACTGAGAATGGCCCGTCACCTCTGTGGTTGTCAACCTCAGGATCCATAAGTAAATCTAATTATGAGGAAACAGGACAAACCCACAGTAATTACCTGACGTATACCTGACCAGGAGTTTTCGAAAGTAGTGAGGTTGTAAAAGACTAGGCAAGACCAAAGAATTATCACAGGTTGGAGGAGTATAAGAAGACAAAATGGGTCAATGCAGCATGAATCCTGGACCAAAGTAAGAGTCAGTGAAACAACCACAGATATTTGAGTACCATCAGCAGTTTAGCTGATAGTACCATCCCAGTGTTAATTTCTTAGTTTCCATAATTTAAGTCTAAAAATACTCGCAAACATAGAAAACAAACTCAAGGTTACCAAAGGGGGCAGGGAGGGACAAATTAGTATGGGATTAACAGATATAAACTATTGCATATAAAATAGATAAGTAACAAGGGTTTACTGTATAAGCAGTAAATCCCTGTGTATAAGCACAGAGAATGATACCCAATATCTTGTAATAACCTATAATGGAATATAAGCTGCAAGAAAAACCCCGCCTGAATCACTAATGCTGTACACCTAAAACTGGCACAACATTGTGAATCAACTGTACTTCTATAAAATAAAAGTACTTCAAAATAAAAAGGCCTCTTTTTGTGTGCAACACATACAAAGGAAAAATAGTAAGTGTTCTGTGGTGAGTAGTTGAAAGTGACTGGTTTAGATGAAGGAACATCCAGAGCAAAATGGGCCTACGTGTGTTAATAAGCCACACTTTGCTTTTAGAGCTGGTCAGTGAGTAGTCACCAGGCTTCACAGGTGGTGCTAGTGGTAAAGAACCTGCCTGCCGTTGCAGGAGATGCCAGAGAGGTGTGGGTTCAAGGACTTGCCCTGGTGGCTCAGATGGTAGAGAATCTGCCTGCAATGTGGGAGACCTGGGTTCGACTCCTGGGTCAGGTAGATCCCTTGAATGGCACTCCACTCCAGTATTCTTGCCTGGAGAATCCCATGGACAGAGGAGCCTGGTGGGCTACAGTCTGTCGGGTCACACAGAGTCAGACATGACTGAATCAACTTAGTGTGGCACAGCAGTGAGAGGTCAGGGGACTCAGCCAAGGACATGATGCTGGCTGCTATCTGGACAGGGCTAGGACTGGGCTTTTCTGGCTCCTCTTGTGCCACTTTTTCCATCCCCTTCCTTTTCTCTTCTCAGAGGAGGATTTTCCTGAAACTGTTTTGATATTATGGTTTCTGCTTTGCGTGTTTTCTATGAAGTAGATTTCATAGTCCTGGTTAGACATCTTGTTGAGTCATATATCACCCGTGTTCCCTATTGTGGGTGTCTGTTTGAATCATGTCTGCCCTCCAGGTGATGGCTTGTATATCTGTCTTACTCTTTTCAGCAGAAACTGGAGACAAGCAAAAGGCCTCCATCTGGAACCTCCACTACCTCCAAAAGCACCTCCCCCACCCTCACGCCGTCCCCTTCTCCCAAAGGGCACGCGGCCGAGTCCTCTGTGTCCTCTTCCTCGTCCCACCGGCAGTCCAAAAGCAGTGGGGGCTCCAGCAGTGGCACCATCACTGATGAGGGTGAGTCCCCCTGAAAGGTCCTGAAACCCCACCCTTCCCTCTTCACCATGGTAACCTAGCAGGTACCCATCATTGCTATAGCTATCCTGGGTCAGGTGTTTTTTAGTTTTTTCAGTCCAAAACATCTTTCCCTTCCCTGATTGTACCTTGCATTTTTGTTTTCACTGAACTTATGTACCTAAAAGGTATACAGTAGTTTCTGAATGTAGGTTGGTTTTGTTTATATACACGGATGTACACCTGTAAAATTGCTTTTCCACCATCCATTTTGTACCTTTCCCTGAACCTTGTACAAATCAGAATTCTGTCAGTTGCAAGGGATGAAATCTCCATTCAAACTGATTTAAGCAAAAACAAAACCAAAACACTGATCATCTGTGGGCTCTTAATGGAAGTATCTAGGGTGTGCTTCAAGCATGTCTAAATCCATGTGCTTTGGAATGTTTCATTCCATCTTTCAGGTAGGCTGTCTTCAAGCGGTGGCAGGGATACCCCCTGCAGCTTCATGCTTCTTCTTCCTACTAACCTAGACACCCCAGTAGAAAGTGTGCTGCTTTCTTAGCAGCTCCAGCAAAACCCCATGGGTAAAGATAATTGTCCTGTCTTGGCTATGTTGATAATGACTTGGGTTGTTTGCCCATCCTTGATTATCTCTGTGTCCTCAAGGGCAGAGTGTGTCTGCCTTTGGAGCCAGGGTCCGTTAGGGTCAGATTGTGTAGATTGGGAGCGGGAGGGAAGTAGCTCCTTAAAGGAAGATGGAAGTGGATGGAGGGCAAGTAAAAGCAGGAGGTGTAACCAGGAGAACATTGGAACCTGCGTGAGTGGAGGTGATGAGGAAAGGGAGATGGATCAGACAGCAGGGAGGGAGTTGGAGGCACTGTAGAGGTCCCAGGTGTGAAGATGGAAATGATAAAGGAGAGAAGCAGCTCATCCTTTTAAAAACTGCCCTCTGGAGGCTCCTGGGCGCAGGGGTGGGAGAGGAGGGAGCGGAGCTTTGATGAGAGCTAGGGACCAGGCAGGTGCAATCAGAGTATGAATCAGACAGGCGAGGAGATTCTCACTGTGTGTGTGGTTTGCAGGCGTCTCACTGCAGCTGCTGGGAGGGAGTGCAGAGCAAGTTCTGCCCAGCAAGTGATAAGTTGAAATCAGCTGCACAGGCTATGGTCTGTACTGCGTTGATAAATGTACACTACCACTGGCATCCTCTTTATTGGGTACTGCTTTTATTGTTTTGTGCTATCTAGCGCAATCATTTATAAAAGCTTCAGAGGTTGGCTAGCAACCCTGTTCCTCCCTGTGTTTTCTTTATGTATATACATATAATGATCTTTTTTTTTTTTGCCACACCACATGCCTTGTGGGATCTTAATTCCCCAACCAAGGATTGAATCCAGGTCCTCTGCAGTGAAAGCGTGGAGTCCTAACCACTAGACCACCAGAGACTTTTTGTGTGGCATCTTAAGTTGCCCATGAACTCTCCTGCCTCAGAAGGCCTTAGGAATCTAAACTCCTAGTGATTCAGTTTGGGATTTGTGCCCCACATTTTCCCCAAAAAGAGTTGAGACAGTGGATATCTGATTGCCCTGTCTGTGCCCACTCTTCTCCGCTTTCATTCATTATTGGAAAAAAACGTTTGCAAAGCCTCGTTGGGATAAAAAACAGAGGAGGACTTGAGAACAAAAATTTTTTAAGGTTACCTTCTCTGGCTTATAAAGCCTACTTTTGCTTCCTGGGGTTTCTGGGTCCTGAGGCAGCAAGACCCTTGTCCTACAGGCATTAGATTATCACAGACCAGAGCCTGAAGTCCATCACTAAAGAGCCATTCTTGATGATATTTTTGTGGAAAACCTGTAGCCTCGTGAAGGGTCACTTGCTCCTGCTGTGTCCCTCTGTTCACTCCTCCTGAAGGAAATGGTGAGGTGGTGACAATGTCGTGTAAGCTTCACATTCATTCCATGAAGGTGACTGGGGCAGCCCTGAGAGCTGTAAGCTGTGCTGGTGTCCTGATCGTTCATCAGGCTGGGGATTCAGATACATTCTGCATAGCAACATATCATGATTATAACACAAGGTGGGATTAAACCTATGTTACTAGCAAGGCATGGAGCATCATCGTGGGCTTCACTGAAGAGTGGCACTCAGGCCAGACTGCAGGGACTGAGCAGATAGTGTGCAGTTGGGCCAGAGCTGATTGTTAAGTTTTTAGGAAACATGTGCTGCTGCTGCTGCTAAGTCACTTCAGTCGTGTCCGATTCTGTGCAGCCCTTTGGACAACAGCCCACCAGGCTCCTCTGTCCACGTGATTCTCTAGGCAAGAATACTGGAGTGGGTTGCCATTTCCTTCTTCAAGGAAACATATGAGCTGGCAATTAAACACAGCTGTTAAAAGTCAAGTTACAACAACAACAAAAATATGTGTTAAAAAAATAGACAAGTCAAATTATATGAACTTATTATTAAGCTGATTATGCTACATGTTAAGGTATGTGGCATTTAAATCAAAATATATTTTTTCTAATCTTTTACTGTATTCTAGTATCTGTGCTCTTGAGGTTCTTTATGTCTCTTCTTTCTTCATGGTAGGAATACTGTGTACTGATGTGTTACTTCTGTGCATCTTTCCCAGTTCCATTTCCAGGAACATGACATTGGCAGGTTGAAATAAGCCATGATGATGTATTTACACCATGGAAATCAGCAAATACCCACCAGGACTTGAGTTAATGTTTTATTGATCATCTGGATATCATCTAGACAGTGTTAATTATGCAGGTTAAACTTTAAAGTGTCATGTCTATAGCTGTTCTAGCACTGAAAATTGCGAAAATAGTCTAAATAGTCTTTCAGGATTTGTAAACCTTTATCTGATTGAGCAGAGTTGCTCACATGAAGTTCCAGCATTGTTTTCGTTGTTTCATTTCATCTCACATTTTCACCTGAACAGAAGCATCAGCAAGCCTTCATGTAGGAATTATACTCATTGGCTCTGGCTACAAGAATGATGCAAAAATCAGTGAAGACATTTAGTGAAATGCCTGATATCCAATGAAGGCATTGGCTATATGGAGTTTATAATATAGAGTATCATGTAATTTATTATCATATATAAATTGTGCACATACATCCTTACATCAGTAAAATCTGCTGTAAATTTATGTATCTACATATATGTGTACATTCCCCCTCCCAGAAAGCCAGCACACAAATGTGAAGAGAGACTCACGGAGGGAATAACATTATAGGTGTCCTGAATCTATAATGGGTTATGTGTGGGCTGGGACTCATTCCATCTCATAACACCATTGCTCATTAGCAGCTCTTCCTTGAAGCTTTTCTGGTCCCTTGGGCTGGCCAGCTGTCCTCTCTGTCCCCTTAGTCATGCCCTTCACCATGTGCTCATCCCCTGTGGGAGAGGTGGCAGAGTGGTGTGTGGCAGAGGCCTGGTAGCTAAGCCCCTGGGTTTGAATCCCCACTGTGCGGTGGACTAGTGGTGTGATCTCACCCGAGATATGGTACCAGCTTTCTGTGTCTTCCTCATGTGTAATGGGAGCAGTAATAGCGTCTGCCACATAGGGTTGTTAAGAGCAAATGGGTATCCAGTACAGGGTGCCTGATGGTGAGCACGGGGCATCGTCCGTCACCCTCTTCAGTATATCTTCCCAGTCATGCTGAGTTCCTTTACCACAGGGACCTGTCTGTACTTGCATTCCCAGCATGTAGTAGGCACAGTAGCCATTGCTGGATGATGAATGAGTAGACCTCTGACCACCTAACTTCCAGTCCTCTCTTCTGTAAGCTGCACCCACTGCCCCAGGAACTTTGCACTTGCTGTTCTCTCTGCCTGGATGCTGCTGGTGCTCTTTGCCTTGGTATCTGCACAGCTCGCTTCTTCATTTACTGCTAAAATGTCACCTCCTGAGAGACCTTCCCTGACATAAAACAACATTCTCACATCCCCTGTCAACCTCCCCCACCCTGCTCTGTTTTTCCTTACTGACCTGTCAGCTTGCTTGTGGTCTGTTTTGGTCCCTGTTGAGTCCCCAGTGCCTAGTCTGGTAACCCCTTTTGAACGTGTGAATGGATGTTTCTCTAAGCCCCCCAGATGCTGGTCTTGTCTCCTTCCCTGTCTCCCTCCCTGCTCTGATAACTTGATACCCCAGATCTTCTGTTTTCCCCTGGTCTGTGTCCATGTGGCTCTCCTGCTCCACTCAGACCCGCTTTTTCTTCAGGAAGCCCGCAGTCCCCAAATGCTTAAACCAGACCTTGACTCTGAAGCCCCCTGCCTGTTCTCTCCAGCTCTTTCTCTGTCTAGCTAAGGGGTGCTGGTCTTAGGGTTTATTCCAAGTGTAGCTAACAGCAGCTGAGAAATCACAATTTAAAATTGTTCAGGGATAGAGCATAGGGTTTTAGGCCCAGAAGCTAGAACTCCAAGAACTTGGCAGTTGCAGCCATTGGAGAGTCAGCCTAGCCATGAGGCTCCCCGTCTTCTGTCTTCACAGCCCGATCTGGGGTTCGGGGAATGCTGGGAGCCTGCCCTGAGGGAGGAGTATGACCAGCATGTGGCTCGAGACCCACCTGCAGCTACACCCCAGGAGTGCAGTGTTCTGTGTCAGGGCTTCTTGTAGAATTTCATTTGAAATACGATTACCACGACTTTATGAAAGTTTGAAGATCACTCTTGAGGCAATTTTACCAAATTCTAAAATATCTTATTTTACATTCTTTCCCTCTTGAAGATGAACTGACTGGAATCCTTAAGAAATTATCACTTGAGAAATATCAGCCCATTTTTGAGGAACAAGAGGTAAGAATATTCTTTTTGAGTGTCCATTTAAATCTTAGCATGAAACAGTTGTCTAAATATGTAGGTTGTCATTCTTTAAGCCTGGATTGATCTTTTTCATTGAGATGGCTGAAGAAATAGAATTTGTGTTCAGCACATTTGGTTCATTCATAACAGTGAAATCCTGGGGACCTTATGGCTTGTTGTGTTGTAATAAAATTTTGTAATTTTGAGCTCTGCTCTCTGTAGTAAAGTTTGTGTCTGTTCTGTTCTCCTTTAGTTGAAGGGGATTGCCTAGCCAGTTTTTAGGTTTAAAGTAGGTAAAAAGCAAATTATAATGAATCTGTGTTAAGTATCTGGACATAAAGAGTCTGTATTAGTCTAAGAGGGTTCCTATTTGCCCTCACTTACAATCCTAAAAGCACTCACAATGACATTTTTAAAAATTAACTGTTCTGCAGTTCGGCAGTTTCTCAAAATGTTGAAGAGAATTACCATATGACCCAGTAATGCCACTCCTAGGTAGGTATATACCCACAATGATTGAAAGTGTGCATTTGCACAGTGTTCACAGCAGCACTATTCATAGTAGCCAAAAGGCAGAAATATCCCCAATGCCCATCAATTGATGAATGAGTAAATAAAATGTGTTATCACTCTACCTTGGAATGTAGCTTGGCCATTAAAAAGAAAGAAGTACTGATACACTCTACAAAACAGATGAGCCTTGAAGACACTGTGCTAAGTGAAAGAAGTTAGTCACAAAAGGCCACATATGGTATGACTCCATTTATATGCAATGTCCAGAATAGGCAAATCTGTAGAGACAGAAAGTAGATTAGTGGTTGCCAGGGAATGTGGGGAGGAGAGAATGGGAGTGATTGCTAATGAGTATGGGTTTTCTTTTTTGGGGTGATGAAAATGCTCTAAAATTAAGTGTGGTGACGATTGCACAACTCTGTACTAAAAAATCATTGAGTTTTACACTTTAAATGGGTGAATTGTATGGTAAGTGAATTACATCTCAATAAGATGTTAAAATTTTTACTGTCAGCGAAATAAAACTCCTCGATGGGCCCATTAGCTACCAGGGTACAGTCACTGGCTTAGAACATTCTAGTGCCCAGTTTAGTACATGACAACGGTCACAGTTAATGTAGCATGAGGATCCCTCCTTGTCTCCAGGAAGCTTGAGACCCAGTTAAGGAGTTTTGTTTCAGTTTAAGAAGAAGTCAGGGGTGCCACGACTTTCTTCCTTTTTTTGCTTTTCTGCCCTATCCAGTCTGTCCTTCCTGCCTTCTCGATGCCTTAAACTTCAGTAGCAGTTTTTCTCGTTGTCAGAAAAATCTTTCCTGTTTGCAGACGGCTGCCTGCTTTTAT
Source organism: Moschus berezovskii (assembly GCF_049115385.1). Taxonomy (NCBI): domain Eukaryota; kingdom Metazoa; phylum Chordata; class Mammalia; order Artiodactyla; family Moschidae; genus Moschus; species Moschus berezovskii. The sequence goes on along the minus strand of NC_142466.1, from coordinate 71,131,738 downwards.
TTCATGTGTTCCATGCTTTCTGAGGAGCTGGCCACGGGGAGCCACACGCAGGCTGGGTGTGGGGTCTCTGCCTCAGGTCTGGGATGATATGGGGAGGGGAGTGTCCAGTAGGGTCAGTGGGCAGGTGTGTTCCATCAAAACCACGTCACCTGTTCCTTCAGCCTGTCAGTGTCATGTGATCTGTAAAGCCCCAGAGAGATGCAGGGAGCTTATCGTTATCAGAGGGGCCCTCTCTGCATCTCAGAGAGAGCATGGCGTTGGCTACAGGAGCAGACCCTTCCCCACTGACTCAAACTTGGTTCAAGATTTTTTTTTTTTTAATCCAGGAAAGTAAAATGAAAAGTGAAAGAAAGGGAAGAACTTTCTCCTGGAGCTGAGGCCCCGGCAGGGATGCCGGAAATGTTAGAATTTCTCCGGTAAAGACGAGGGCTCGAACAGCTTCGAGATGCCATTTTCTGAGCCGTTCTGCCTCGGTCCTCCACAGTCTTTCTTGCCTTTATTGCTTCTGCTTGTTTGTTTTCTCACTCTGTCTTTCCACAGTCTGCATCTCTCTTGTCTGTGGAGGGTAAACACGGTGGGTACCGCCATATACTCATATTTTCTGTACAGTATCCCATACTGTTCAAAGTGCAGCAACATTACAATGAACTTTCTATCAGCCGGACTTGGCTTTCTACCACTCTGGTCACCCAGATTACTGTCTCAGAGACTTCCCTCACTTATTTTGTTTTCAGAGTCTTTCCAGAATGCACTTCTAAAAATTCCAGGGTGAGAACTGAGGAGAGTTTATTTTTAATGATATTTTCAAATAAACATTCAGCATCAAGCCGGGAATTGAAAGTAGTAAATCATCATTAATTCACTGTTAATAAGCACTAATAGCTCATAATCACGATAGTCTGGTTGTGGTTGGGAAAAAAGAGGTGTGGCACTGAGCAGATGGCAGCAAATCCCCCTCTGTCTCCCCAGGTGGATATGGAAGCATTCCTCACACTCACCGACGGCGACTTGAAGGAGCTGGGTATTAAGACAGATGGATCCAGGCAGCAGATTTTGGCAGCAATTTCTGAACTGAATGCAGGCAAGGTATTGTTCCCAATCTTTTTTTTTTCTTCTGTTTCAAACAGCTGAGAGCTTCACTAGGATCCTTGGCCCTGGTGTTCCAAGGACCTTCATGGTCTGATTTTTGTCTCCCACACATACCTGGTGGAGGCTGGCTCCACTCACACACTTCTCAAGGCCAGTGGGTCACTACCTTCCAGTATGTCTGTTCCTTTTCAGGCCTCTTTTCTCATAAGTTGATTTCTCTTTAGATCCGGCTTAAATATTCCCTCCAATCATCTCAACCCACAGGGCTGGGTGTTGCCCTCTGGAGCACAGTGGAAGTTGATGAAGACAGGCCCCCAAGTCAGGCTGACCCAGCTCCCCCACTCACAGTGACCCTGGGCAAGTTGCACCCCTCTCTGAGCCTCGCTTTCTGGTCTGGAGGGTGGGGGTGATGGGCTGACTGCCAGGACTGAGATGCTCAGCAGAGCACCTGGCACACAGAGATCTGCCAGCCACTGTTGTTATTGTTGGCATCCTGCACTTTTGTCATCAGCTTTAAAGCTAAAGATTAGCAATGCCCCCACCTACCCACCCAAAGGCACATATGCAAAAAGCAAACGAAACACAGAAGGGAGGCACCAATCACTCTGCAGCTGTACAATTGCTCTTGGGCTATTCACATTCCTTTGCCTTCTGCCTTTTCTTCTACTGTGGGCTGGATTTTGTTGTCTCTTATTCCATAGCAGCTTACTGAAAAACCCAAACAGAGTTTTTGGCCAAACCAATATACTTGCTTACATGATGCTTCTTCACACTTTGCCTTACAGCTCCTGACTCGTTGGGCAATAAGGGGATGTTACCATTATAGATAGTACCAGAACGGACTTCTCTGCCTTTATGCTTTTTCTTCTGTTGTCTTGTTCCTCAGGCTGTGTTCCACAACATGAGGTTATGTCAGAGATTGTGACTGTTTTATGGTTCTATCTATATGTTGCCGGGTAGGCACAGAAATATTGATCAGACCTGTAGTGACAATGGCAAGTGAATATCCATATAGCATTTTGTCATTCACAGATCACTTCACGTACATTTCCTTAGTTAATTGGGTGGCCAGTACCCTCACACTTCCCTTGTTCAGCCCAGGAGCAGAGTTGGGAATGTGAGAGCGGATCTGTATGGAGGCAGCTCCTCCAGCCAACCCTGCCAGCCTTGCCCAACCTGCCCTGAGCCCACTCAGGTTGGGGCTGGTTTATTGCCATTGTTGTCATCGCTGTTTTGCTAGTCTGTAGGCTATGGGGTGGGTTTCCCTGCTAGCTCAGTGGTAAAGAATCTGCCTGCCAATGCAGGAGATGCAGATTCAACCCTTGGGTCAGGAAGATTCCCATGGAGAAAGAAATGGCAACCCATGCCAGTATTCTTGCCTGGGAAATCCCATGGACAAAGCAGCCTGGCTGGCTACAGTCCATGGAGTCACAAAAGAGTCAGACACGACTTAGAGACTAACCAACATCAAGGCTGTGAAGTGGGCCTTCCAAATGTTGTAGTTGGCATTGCTACCCGTGTATGTGAGCCTGAGCATTTTCCTGCAGGTCTTTGCTGTGTGTTCTTTCTGCTCTGTAAGTAGAGTCTCTTCCTTGATTCTGCTCACCTGTCCAGGACACTCACTGCCTCACTTTACAGAGAGGGAAGCAGAGGCTCCGAGAGGGACTGTGAGTCCTGACTCTCAGACCAGCACCATTTCTGCTCTTCCCTTAGACATGAAGGGCAGGATGTGGGCAGGTCTTGGCTGCTAGGAAGGGTTCATCCAAGGAACAGAAACCTTAGGGTGGCTTACTGTGGGTGGATCACCTGAAGCCAGCACTAAAGTCTTTGGACCATTGATTTATTCATGAAAAAATTGTCCTTTGACTCTCTGCCATGTCCCAGGTTCTGTGTGAGTGCTGAGCGTGGAGAATCATTCTGAGCCCAACACTGCTCTGAGCACATCACTTCTGTCATTCATGTCACCCTCACGGAAGGCCCCTGAGGTTGGTTCCAGTTTACAGATGTGGGAACTGAGGCACAGAGAGGTCAGGGAACTTGACCATAATCACCCAGTCAGTAAGTGGCAGAGCCAGGATTAGAACCCAGTGTCTGTGTCCTGACCTGTCCTGCCTTGGTGTAATCCACAAGCACAGGAGAGGCAAACTGTGCTGTGAGAGCTCCTAGTGAGAGGGTGGGACCTGGTAAGGCAAGGGCCTGGAAGACATCCCTGGACAAGGGAAGGAGGGCCACCATCTGAAGGAAGATAAGGACCTCCTGGCAAAGAGGTAGAAGAAGGGTACAGGCAGAGGGAGGCACATGTGCTCAGGTGCTGCACTGACATGTGTGGTGTGTTTAAAGAACTAAAGAGGACTTCCCTGGTGGTACGACTCCAGGCTTTCACTACAGGAGGCACGGGTCCAACCCCTAGTCAGGGAACTAAGGTTCCGCATGCTGTGCAATGTGGCCAAAAGTTTTAAAAAATTATCAAAAAGAACTGAAGAAGTGGCTGAATCATGGAGAACAAGGACTTGGTGTTAGAGGACAGATTAGGGCTCCCAGCGTGGTCGAGGGTAACCCAGTCAAGTACACAGAGGCTTGTGTGAGAGGACAGGGTCAGTGATGGTGAGGAGGCTCTAACTCAGGAGTTAGGACCCTTCCTTCTTCAGGCCTGCAAGGGCCAGACGAGTGAGCCAAGGAGAGGATGGAGGTGAGGAAAGCCAAGCTTTCAGTTCAGTTCAGTTCAGTTGAGTCGCTCAGTCGTGTTCGACTCTTTGCGACACCATGAATCACAGCACGCCAGGCCTCCCTGTCCATCACCAACTCCCGGAGTTCACTCAAACTCATGTCCATCGAGTCAGTGATACCATCCAGCCATCTCATTCTCTGTCGTCCCCGTCTCCTCCTGCCCCCAATCCCTCCTAGCATCAGACTCTTTTCCAGTGAGTCAACTCGTCGCATGAGGTGGCCAAAGTATTGGAGTTTCAGCTTTAGCATCAGTCCTTCCAATGAACACCCAGGACTGATCTCCTTTAAAATGGACTGGTTGGATCTCCTTGCAGTCCAAGGGACTCTCAAGAGTCTTCTCCAGCACCACAGTGCAAAAGCATCAATTCTTCGGCGATCAGCTTTCTTCACAGTCCAACTCTCACGTCCATACATGACCACAGGAAAAACCATAGCCTTGACTAGGTGGACCTTGGTTGGCAAAGTAATCTCTCTGCTTTTTAATATGCTATCTAGGTTGGTCATAACTTTCCTTCCAAGGAGTAAGCGTCTTTTATTTCCTTCCTGCAATCAGCATCTGCAGTGATTTTGGAGCCCCCCCAAAAAAGTCTGACACTGTTTCCACTGTTTCCCCATCTGTTTCCCATGAAGTGATGGGACCAGATGCCATGATCTTCGTTTTCTGAATGCTGAGCTTCAAGCCAACCTTTTCACTCTCCTCTTTCACTTTCATCAAGAGGCTTTTGAGTTCCTCTTCACTTTCTGCCATAAGGGTGGTGTCATCCTCATATCTGAGGTGATTGATATTTCTCCTGGCAATCTTGATTCCAGCTTGTGCTTCTTCCAGCCCAGTGTTCCTCATGATGTACTCTGCATATAAGTTAAATAAGCAGGTTGACAATATACAGCCTTGACATACTCCTTTTCCTATTTGGAACCAGTCTGTTGTTCCATGTCCAGTTCTAACTGTTGCTTCCTGACCTGCATACAGGTTTCTCAAGAGGCAGGTCAGGTGGTCTGGGATTCCCATCTCTTTCAGAATGTTCCACAGTTTATTGTGATCCACACAGTCAAAGGCTTTGGCATAGTCAATGAAGCAGAAATAGATGTTTTTCTGGAACTCTCTTGCTTTTTCCATGATCCAGCGGATGTTGGCAATTTGATCTCTGGAGCCTCTGCCTTTTCTAAAACCTGCTTGAACATCTGGAAGTTCACGGTTCACATATTGCTGAAGCCTGGCTTGGAGAATTTTGAGCATGACTTTACTAGCGTGTGAGATGAGTGCAAATGTGCGGTAGTTTGAGCATTCTTTGGCATTGCCTTTCTTTGGGATTGGAATGAAGACTGACCTTTTCCAGTCCTGTGGCCACTGCTGAGTTTTCCAAATTTTCTGGCATATTGAGTGCAGCATTTTCACAGCATCATCTTTCAGGATTTGAAATAGCTCAATTGGAATTCCATCACCTAGACCAGTCTAAAAGGAAGGACAAAAGAGGTTCTAGATGGAGGGCCAGTAAGGACCTTAGAGGGCATGGAAAGGCTGGAGCTGGGTGTCATTGGAGCAGGGTCTGAGTCTTGGTAGATGATAACTGCCAGCATTTCTGGAACCTCCCCTCTGCCGTCTGTGGCCATGGCCCCCTTGGTCCAGAATCACAAAATGAATACACACTGGGTTGGTTTGCAAATCTTAGGCAACTTAATAGTCATCATCAGAGTGGATGATATGACGTCTTGAGCCCTACTCCAAAGGAGGATATTTTTCTTAAAGTCTGTACAGACTAGGACATTTATTTTTAGTTTTCTCTCAAATCCACTGGCCTCCCCTTCTCCTTGTTAACTAAACAGGGCCCCATCAAGAGAAGCAGAGTAACAGCTGTTGGTGATTGTCGTAGTTCAGGCTGCAAAACTAAGTACCTTAGATGGGTGGCTTATAAACTGAGGCTTAATTCTCACAGTATGGAGACTGGGAGTCCAAGATCAGGGTGCCATAGTGGTTGAGTTTGGTGAGGCTCCTCTTCCAAGTTGCACGTTGCCACCTTCTCATGTCCTCATGTGGCCCAAAATAGACAGAAGCAGAATCTCTCTTTATCTTTTCTCATAGGGACACGGATGGCATCATGGGAGCCCCACCCTTATGACCTCACCTAATCCTAGTGAAGTGAAGTTGCTTAGTCGTGTCCGACTCTTTGCGACCCCATGGACTGTAGCCTATCAGGCTCCTCTGTCCATGAGATTTTCCAGGCAAGAGTACTGGAGTGGGTTGCCATTTCCTTCTCCAGGGGATCTTCCCGACCCAGGGATCGAACCATGGTCTCCCGCATTGTAGGTAGAGGCTTTTACCGCCTGAGCCACACCTCCCAAAGGCCCCACCTCCTAACACCACCATCACTTGAGGGGTTAGGGTTTCAACACAGGACACAAACATTTAACCCATAACAGTCATCTTCCTTGGGGCCCTCAGCTGACCACCTCCCAGCTGAAAGATCCTAGGCACTTCCAACATGCCAGGACATCCATGTCCTCCTCACAGGCAGTGTCCACCCTGCAAAGTCAAGCAATCCCCCATGGAGATCAGTGCAAAGGGAAGGGGCTGATCTGAATAATAGCCCTATTATTGGAGGATCAGCTGTGCCAGAAAGAATCCTGTGGAAATGAGGACCATTTGCAGTGTATCAACTGTATCTGAGAGCAAAGATGTGATTGGGAGAAGCTGAATGTCACAAAAGCAAGTGTATCTTCCCTACTCTAGGTCACCATTGCAAGTCTGTGCTGCTGCTTAGAAAGAGCAAAGTATTTCTCAGGCTGAGTGTGGCTTCTAAGAGCTCTTTGGATGCCTGGGGCCGCTTCTCTTCTGGGCTGGACCCTCCTGACCCTGACTCCTGTTTCTTTGATTGCTCCAGGGCATGAGCTTCTCCTAAGGTTCATCCTTTTACTTCTGAAACCCAACCTTGGCCAAGAGAGTACCCACTGTGGTTCAAAAGCTCTGTACGTATCTGAGAACTCAGGACACGTGGGAGAGGATAAGCCCGGCTCTCCTTGCCCCCTCGCACCCATGTCTTTCTAGTTGCAGTCCACAACACACTGGGGGCTTGTGGAATCAAGTTTTTAGTAGTTCATGAGCAGCATTTTAACAAGGGAAATAGAATAGAGTAGAAAATATCAACGTTCTCTGCATGTAAGAAGACTAAACCTTGTTTCAGTTGCATCAATTTACATGAATTGTGATGTAAAATGTATTTCTTACATAATCAAAAAAGTTTGAATATTTTAGCCAAAAAAATTTTGTTTTAATGAATATTCACCCAAAAGCTGGCTGAGCCATACAAATATTAGCAAAGCAGTGTGGCCCCTCAGCCTGCAAGCCATTTGACCTCCTGATGAACCCACCTCAGTATTGGAGTTACTTATAAGCAGGGTCTGCTTATTAGTTTCTTAGTTTCAAACAAGTGGTATATTGGAGAAGGTTAACCAGAAATGATAGCCTGAGTTTCACCTTTAGTTGGTCCTAAGCCATTGCTTCTTTCCATTCCCATTTTTTTTTGTGATTATCAAAGCTGTGTATATTCATTGTACTAAATTTATGCAGTACCAGAAAGGGGAAAAGAACTTACAAAGGAATCACAATCTAGCCACCCAGAGGCCAGCGCTATTGGTATTTGGGAAGATCACTCTGCAGTGTTTTGTGCTGAGTATTTTTCTTTATGTGGCTGAGATAAATTTAAATCTATAATTTTATATTCTACTTACTGAGTTTAATGTTAAATGTATGCAGTTACCCATGTCATTAAGAATTCTTTTTTAATATAATAAAATAAATTTGCTAGGATGTACTAAAATTATTTTTCTTTAATCCCTACTTGTTGGATACGTAGACATCCAAACTTTTATAAATAGTGCTGCAGTGGGCAACTTCGTGTATGAGCCTTTCTAATTATCTCAGAATAGATATCTTAAAAAAAAAAAAAGTGAAATTATGGAGTCAAATAGTCTAAATCGAGGTATATAGTACTTCATCCTGAAATACCTTCCAGAAAGAGCTAGTAAACATCTGCACCAACTGTGGATATAAGTTCCAGGGGCACCCTTGCCAGCACTGGGTACTATCCATTTGCTTTTTAATTTTTATTAATTTGATAGGCCAAGAAGTATGCCTTGTGTTAATTTGCATTTCTTTAACTACTAGATAGACTGAACATTTTTTTTTCTATTTTTAATGGCCATTTGCTTTTTTTCTTTTGAGAATTTTATCTGGATGGTCCTTTGAAGCCTGGGGTTTTTAAAGGGCAATTATCATTATCATCTTCAATCAGCTGTGGATGCAGGGAGTGATTATGGTTTTCATCATCTATAGCTCACTGCTGAGGTTAGGAGCTCGCTGGAACCCTGTCTCACCCTGACCTCATTTCTCAAGCAATTAAGGCTAAGGTGGTCTAATAATGACACGGCTGTCATCCCCTCTATTTGTTTTTTAGCCTTCTGCAGTTTGCACAGTGTCACCCCCGTTCGTTATCTCAGGTTGAGCCACATCACAGCACCAGCATGCAGTGCCTTCCTCCTATTACAGATGTAGAAACTCAGCAGCATGGGGTCATGCCTGGGACAGAGTGAGCGGTGGAGTAGGGATTCGGGGTCCTCTGACCCCACCTCTCATGTTCTGACCTTTGCCCCATAGCCTTTAGGTGTGTGTTGATGGAATCCTGAAGGCACTCTTCCAGGTGTCTGGGATGGATTGTGTGAAGGGAGACTCTTCCTGCCCTTCTGGGTGTCCAGGAGCCTCATCAGCAGTAGAGGTCCCTGCTTGGGGATCTGGAAAGGGCAGTCCATGAAATGAAAGAAGAGGAAGGTTAAAGTCTAGTCATGTTTGGTAGAGGTTTCCACTCCACCCCCCACTCTTGGCAGGGAATAGTTTTCCAGAGATTATTCACTTTTAATTTGCTTTATTTTTTACAAAATTTATTGAAGGATACTTGCTTTACAATATTGTGCTGGTTTCTGCCATACATCATCATGAATCAGCCACAGGCATACATATGTCCCCTTCCATCTCCCACCCCATCCCACCCCTCTAGGTTGTCACAGAACACTGGGTTGAACTCCCTGTGTCACACCGCAAACTCCCACTGGCTGTCTGTTTTACTTTAGATTTTGACCACATTTATTTGTTGGTTTAAAAATATTTTTTTAATTTACACTGCTGCCCTCTGAGATCAGGACATGCCAGCCTCCTGCTACCCACCCATAGCCCAATGTCAGAAGCACCCTTTGAGTTACAATTATCATCTTCATTTTATAAATTTAAGTCGCAGAGAGATGAAGTACCTAGCTCAAGGTAACCCAGCTTGTAAATGGGAGGGGTTGGGATTTGAACCCAGGCCGTTTGATTCCAGTCTCTCTTACTAATCTCTGCGTGTCACTGCCTCTCAGTTATGTATTCATTGAAGAGATTCTTTGGACTTAAAGAAATGTCCACATCCCAGCCTCTTTTCCCATCTTAAAATGTGTGTGTAAAGGGTGGCAACTAGGCGGGGAGTCTGCAAGGATGGGGTGAGAAGTGAATCACTATGGAGACGGACCTGTCATCTTTTGGACAAGGGGGAGTCAAGGCAGTTCAGACTCTGAGTCTGTATCAGAAAGTTCGGCTCCTGGAAAATTCCCTGGAAAGATGACGGCTGGAAATATGCACAGAGCAAGGCAGGGTAGGAGATGACCATTCTGGGCCAAATGATTCAGGGTAAGTCATGCCTGCTCTCTGGGTTTTGCTACCCATCCTCCTCTGGGAGATTGGACCTCTGCATCTTGGGGGGCTCTGCAGCCCTGGCATGCTGTGTTTGTGGGTGCTGACTCAGAATGTTTTTATTAAACCCAGTGCTCTTTCAATTAGGTAATTTGTTTTCCCCAAGACGCCCATGGGTTTTTCAAGTATGAGTTAAATGTTAACAGCACTGTGTCAACTGAATTAATGGTTAAAAGATTTAACAAGACTTTCTCTGTCTGTTTTCAATTTCCTCCACAGGGACGCGAGAGACAGATTTTACAGGAAACCATTCACAATTTCCACTCTTCCTTCGAGAGTAGCGCCAGCAACACCAGGGCCCCTGGAAACAATCCCTGCACGTGACCTTCCTCCTGTGGTCAGCAGCTTGAACTTTCTGAATCTCAGTATCCTCTTCATGGCCGATGCTCCCGCCATCATCAGACCTTCTCCATTCCCTGAAACACACTATGCCTTGACACACCACTGTGCCTTAGTCCCTGCGCCTGAAACACCCATTTTCCCCTCCCTGCTGTAGTAGTTGGTGATGCTTGTTGCTGTAACAAAAGTCCAACACGGTAGAGACTTATTCTCCCATGAAGTCCAGTATGACTGCTTCTGCTTGGCAGAAGCACATGGTGATTCAGGGTCCCTGCTCTTTTCATCTGTGGCTCTGCTGTTTGTGGGAGCTTCTGAGTCTTTGTTTCTGGCTGGCAGAGGGGAAAGGGATGGTGAAGAAGGCATAAGCATTTCTTAGCTGTCTTGCTCTTAACTGCTCACATTCCATTGGTTCCATAAGATGGATCTTATGTCCCATCGGCCACTTAGTCACGTGGCCTCACCTGGATGCAGAGGAGACTGGGAAGTGTAGTCATTGTTGAGGTAGTGGCCTCACAATACAGAACTCTGTACTTAGATGGGGGAACACATATTTGGGGAGCAAGATTAGCCACTCTTCCATATCTTCCCTTAGACCTTTTGCTGCTGCTGCTGCTGCTAAGTCACTTCAGTCATGTCCGACTCTGTGTGACCCCATAGACGGAAGCCCACCAGGCTCCCCCGTCCCTGGGATTCTCCAGGCAAGAACACTGGAGCGGGTTGCCATTTCCTTCTCCAATGTGTGAAAGTGAAAGTAAAGTCGCTCAGTCGTGTCCGACCCCCAGCGACCCCACGGACTCCAGCCTACCAGGCTCCTCCATCCATGGGATTTTCTAGGCAATAGTACTAGAGTGGCTTGCCATAAACTTATCCCTAATGGTCCCTAATGTCGCCTATCAAATGAAGCCTTTCTCAGCTCCCTTACACAGAACTCACTCCTCTAGCCACTGGGGCCCCTTACTGTTCTGTGTAATGACTCTGCTTTACCACGTCTCTGCACCTGCTGCAGACAACACACAACAGCTGTTCAGGATGTGTATGTTGAATGCATTTTTCTTTCTTGCAGAGGCAGCCTTTTATATAGGAAAAAGGGGGAGGCCCAAGGTGTCACCTTGAGGAATCTCTTTTCCTTCCTGACCTTCAGTCTCCTTGTCTGTGGTCAGGCAAGACAATGCTCTGATATTCCATGCTGCTCACCCCATAACACTGTAGGACTTTTCCACTTTGAGTGGGAGCAGAAGACTCTTATATCTTACACTGTAGAAGGACTTAGGTGCTCACATTTTCTAGGTGAATTTGGAATTTTTCCTCAGGCCACATTCCTCAGGAGGGAGTCAGCTTGTATAGTTTTCTACTGTGTCATATTCTGAGAAAGGGACTTTGACTTTTAGGTCCAACAGGTTTCTGAAATGTTTTCAAGCATGTAATTCATTCGACCAATGCTTGCTGGATTTCTGCCATGTGCTGGGGGTTCTGAGATGAGTCAGATCCAGTCCCTACCCTTGAGGACCCAGACAGTAAGAGAAGATGTGAATGGATGGTCCTGTCCTGAGGGGGAACATGGACAAGTGGAGAGAGTGTGTGCTCTGGACTTAGGCTCAGGGTTCTCGTCCAGCTCCGCGGCTGGCCAGCTGTGTGGCCAGGGTCAGGTAACTTGGCTTCTCTGTTGGTGCTGAGAGCCAGCATGCATCAAATACCTGATCTGTGGGACATGCACAGTGGATGGGAGCCTTTGCAGAGTTGTCCACCTTTAATGTGATCTCTGCTTGGCTGCATACTGGTCTCCTTAGGAGGTACAGCTTCTCATTTCCCCCTCTCCTGGCCATGAGTGCCCCTTCCCCCTCTGCTGGCTGCTAGAGGCAGTCATGACCGTGCTTCCTGGAGTCTCATCGTGTTCTCCCTCCTGTCCATCGATCCAGTAGGTGCTATTCCTTCATCCTCTCATCCTCCCACCTGTAGAAGTCAACTTCCCACATGACTGGAGAAAGAGGTTTTGTTTTAGACATCACTGACAGACACCTTTATAAATGTTCCTCGCATCCCAGCCTTCTCTAAGGAGACACAGTCATTGAGCACCTATTTTGTGTGGCCGCTGGACTCCAGTGTCATCTGTCCTCACCACCAGCATGGGGACTGGCATGGTTTAACCTCATCCTGCATGCTGGGGACACAGACAGAGGGGTGGAGCTTCAGGCCCGTTCCCCAGCCGGGAAGGAGCAGAGCTGGCTGAGACCTGGGTCTAGTGGGCTTCTGAGCCCATGCTTTTGCCGACTCTCATAGACTCCTGGGGCTAGAGGCACCAGGGATTCTCATGGTTTTAATGTATTCATATCTTCAGAGCCTATCAGTATGTGTAGGGTAGTTCGTAAAATACACATGGACCCCTGAGTTAGGTGCTGTGAGATTTTGTGTCCATTCTTTGCTGTTCTCCTGCGCTTTTCATCACTCTTGCATTTGCACAGTTGTCACTTGGGTAAGTGTGATTGGATCTGTGTGAAATGCAGGAACTGTGTAGCTTTCCACAAATGCACACCTCCAAGAGCTCATCTAGTGACCCCAGACAGTCTGCTCATTCTCATTTGGCAGATGGGAAAACAGGCTCACAGCGGCTGCTTCCTTCCATCTTTTTCACTGGACTCAGTGGTTCTGAGTCTTTTTCTCCCAGGAAGTTTGTGGGCTAGTTGGTGAGAGATCCTTGGCACCCTTTCTGGACCGTGGTCACCCACTTCCTCGTGGTCCTATGAGGTGATCCATCAGCCTTTCTCAAAGTATGTTCCTTGAAACCCTACTTCCATAGAATGTTAACAGGTTTTTTAATAAAAAATAAAGGGAGAGGGAATGTATTATGTGACAGTGGGGGTGAGGCTCTATGTTTAATAGGTTAGGCAGATATTAGGTCAAAACCCAGTCACGTAATTTTTGCTATATACACCTCAGAGTCCTTATAACTCTACACATGGGGGAATCTCTTCAAGGGGGCCATACTATCATTGTTGTTCAGTAGCTCAGTCATGTCCAACTCTTTGCCACCCAGGCTGCAGCACACCAGGCTTCCCTGTCCTTCACTGTCTCCTGGAGTTTGCTCAAACTCATGTCCATTGAGTCGATATGACTGGTAGCATTTCCCACATGTTTGATCACAGAATGCTGCTTCACAGCACTCTTGCAAGACAGGTTCCTTGAACACTGTCAGGGAAACCCTGTTGTGACTGGGCAGCAGCAGTCATGAGGCCTCACAGCAGCTGGGGGTGGGCCCAGGGAGGCACTCAAGGCCTTCAGCTGGGTCAGGGTCTTTGGTAAACTGCCTCTTCCCAGCAGCTGTCTGTTTGGCAGTGGAACATCATGGTGAGGGCATCCTCTGATGGAGAGGATCTGAGCAGGGTCCTGCTCAGAGGGCTCTGCATCCAGGGCATCTCCTGCAGGGTCAGAGCATCGTTTCCCAGTGCTGGTACAGTGTCCTGTCTGGTGAGTGCTGCGTGTCTGAGCCCTGTCCCCAGTGGCCAAGAGAAGGCTCCCACCTCCTTGCTTCAGCACTAGACCATTACACGGAGGCCGCAAGTTTTGCAAGACATTTACTTTTTCATTCACCGTACATTTACTGAGCATTTACCCTGTGCCCATCCTCTCCTTGTGCTTTGGATTCAGAGAGGAAAAACACTCACCTCTGCTCTCAAAGAATCCACAGTATCTTAGAGGAGACATGCACGTAAGTGCCTATGAGGAATCGTATTAAAGGTGTGTGCTTGACTCTGAGGACATCGTGAGTGACAGCTCAGGTTGGCTTGGGTGCGCCCTGTTGTAAAGACTGGGTCCAAAAGGGTGAGTCAGCACAGCTGGCAGGTGGGGAAGAGAAAGTGCTCCCAGCCGGGGGGACAGTGTGTGTGAAGGCAGGCAGTGTATGACATTTGTGGGTTAAACATTGGGGTATGTTAGATATCTGTTATTCCAAGTTTTGGTTCTGTTCTTTGAACGCACAGCTCTGAATCCATAGCCAGTCCTCACACTGGGTTCTGGCTCAGCCTTATCTTAATGGGTGCTGTGTTTCTTCCCCTCCTTGAGCCTCGGTTTCCCTTTTGGTTCCCAGCAGGGGGAGTGTTCTGAGGGTCAGATGAAGGTGAAGACCCTTTTCACACTATGTGGAGCTCTGCAGATGTGAGAAATCTCCACGATGGTTGCCTATTTGAAATCTCTCTGTCTGTTAATCCCTCTGCCTACTCCTGCTTGCCCTGATGTGGTCGGGCCAGGTGGGTGAGGCCAGAAGCAGAAGCCTCCAGCCAGAGATAGCTGCAGCTTGGGTGGCTCTGCTGGCATTGGAGCCCTGAAGTGGTGAGGGTTGGAGGTGGATCCCCACCCTCCAGCTGTGGTTGACTCTGCTGTTTATGTCACTGGGATTCCCACCAAGGTGGACAGAAAGCAGCAGGAAGGCCTTCCAGCCTGATTGCAGGAACTGATCCAGGGCAAAAAGGAAGCAGGAAACCCCTCCAGTTTGTTCTTGCCTCAGAGCTGCCTTTGGACACTGCCAAGCAGGCCAGACCTGGGCTAGACAGCTGTGGACATCTACACTGACCTTCCAAGAAAGCACGTCTCAAGGGCTTGGGACCCTTCCTAGGAAGATTCTGCAGCCCAGAGTGAAGGTGTTGTAAAGCACCACCTGTACTTTTTTCAGGCAAGATAATCGTATCTCAACTGACAGATCCTGTTCAGCATATAAAGAGACCTGATTCTTTCCCTGTTGAAGTCTATACCAAATTCTGCAGGACCAGCCAGGGACTGAATCTCCTCCCTAGTGGAGGTGGGTGGTAAGTCCCCTTTTCAGCTTCATTCCTAAGGCAGGGATCACCAAGGGCCCCTCCTCAAGGGTTGCCCAGTGGGTTGAGCCAACTCCCTTCCGTGTAAGGTCCCTCCCAGTTCCCGTTGGAACTGCCTCCCTGGGGCTCACAGACACAGGACATGGCCATCCTCATTTGGGAGACCTTGTTCCCACTGTCCAGGTGGCTAGGACAGGGTTTGACCTCAGCAGAGCCACTGGATCCTATGATAAGAGACCAAAGTGCTGTTTTGTTTCAGCCCTGCTGTGTGTTCCCATGTTCCTTACCATCAAACACTTGTTTCTGTTATTGTTTTTTCATACAGGGACTTGATTCTTTGAAGGATTTTTGTTTGCCAAATGTATATTAAATAATGTCTTCTCACTTTGATTTTGCTTATAGAAGGTATAAAGTTCTGCTCAGATTTCTTCCAGTGAGAACTGTTATGGAGCAAGTGCCTGTGGTGTGCTGTGTACTTCTGTAGCCTCACCTTCATGATGATCTCATGAGTCTGCCTTAAAATCCCTTTTCCACCAATTTGGTGAGTGTGGCACACATATTAACCTCACGAAGGTCACCCTGTAACAGGGGAAGGTTGATTTGAATGCAGGCCTCAGCTCTGAATTCTCCCCATGCTATCTTGCTGACTTTCCACACAGAAATGAACTGGGATAAGCCAAGTCAACCACAAAACAAAACTTTGTTAGTCTTCATAGCTTGTTCACAACTTTTTCTGTGTGTGTGGGAGGAGAGGTGTTTGTGAAATACTGTAATACTATATTTATACACACACATACACACACCCATACAGCTTGGAGATTCTCTTTGTTTCTGCTGAGAATCTTGACAAATTGCAGGACTCCCTCATCCACCTCTTCTGATCTCAGTATCTCATGTTGGCTGTGTTCAGCCCTATGGAGCATTTGGGAAACAGAAAGTAGCAGAGGTCCCAAAACAAGTGAAATGAGGCCAATGTCTGTGAGACCCCCAGAGTGGGGAGCAAAGACTGGGGAGACCGTGGGAGTAGGACCAACTCTCCATGAGGAAGAACATTCCAGGGACCAGGGCTACCTAGAAGGGAGAGCATCCCCCAGATGGGCCCCCAGAGGCTGCTCAAGCCCAGAGCAGCTGGAGAGGGAAACTCAGACTTTGGATGCAGATTGGACCAGGCAAGTGTTTGCCAAATGACCCAATGGTGGAGGTGATAGGAAAACAAGTACAAGGCAAACAGTTTACCTGACTTGAAATATACTCATTTTATGAGGTTGGCCTTATTCCTGACACAAGTACCTATTTCTCTGAAGGGCGGGGGTGGTGGTAATGGTAGTTTTAGTTTTACAGGTGTGTGAAATCCAAACTCTGAGAAACATTGTTCTAGCTCACTTTTGAGTCCAAGCCTCCTGAGTCTGAAAAATCTGTAAAAAGAAGGGGAAGTGGTTCCTCAATAAATATCAAACTTCCATATGACCCAGCAACTCTACTCCTACCCCAAAGAATTGAAAATAGTCGAGCAAAAACTTGTATGCAAATATTCATAGCAGCACAATTCACAATAGCCACAAGGTAGAAATAACCCAAATGGCCATCAATAGATGAATGGATAAACAAAAGTGGGGTTAGCCACACAATGCAATATTGTTCAGCCACAGAAGTAATGATCCACATTGCAACACGGATGAAATTTGAAAAAAGCCAAGAAAAGAAGAAGCCAGACACAAAAGACCACATAGTATGTGGTTTCCGTTTATATGAAATGTATAGAACTGGTCAATCCACAGAAATGGAAAGCTGAGATTTGGAGACTGAGGAAATGGGGAGCCACTGCTTAATGTGTAAGCAATTTCCTTTTGGGGTCAGGATAAAGCCCTGGAACTAGATAATGGTGACGGGTGTATCAACACAACATTGTGGGTGTGCTTAGTGCCACTGAACTGTACACTTTAAAAAATGGTTAAAATAGTAAAATTTTACATATTTTTTGCTGTAATTTTTAAAAAAGGAAGACAAGGAGAGCTCAAGACCTGGCTGGTCTTCACCCTTCTGTCAGTGTTCACCTTCTCGTCCTTGCTCTTCAGTGTGAAGGATAGGTAACCACCGTAGGGTCTTGCTCCCTCCCCTCTGCCCCCTGCCCCCCTTCACGTATGTACACACACCTTTATGTCCCCTTCATCAGAGGTGTCTAGATGGACTGCAGGTCTCAACCAAAGCCCCGCACAGAAAACACGCAGGAATGCGGTGGGGCTGCCCTTGTCCAGGCGCTGGGGGAAGCGAGCCCCTGGGGAAGGTGGGGCTGCTCCCTGAGGCACTTCGTGCTCCCTTGCCCTGCAGCCTCTTCTCTTGGCCTGATCTATCTCCACCGGCCTCAGGACTTCTCTGGTTCACTTATTTGTAGTTCCTTCAACAGAATAATTGTCTCAATAAGAAGCACTCCCTTTGAGTCACAGGCGAGCATTTTCAGAAAAGCTTCAGCACTGGCTTGGACACTCACTCCACCGATGGGCCCCAGCGCCTCCGATGCCCACTTCCACCACCAGCCTCTGCGCTTCCGGTGACAAGGCCCCTGCCTCCATCTCCCAGTTCCACTTTCCCTGCCCTGCCGCAGGTGTCCATCCCCAGACCACTGCCTAAACTAGGTGCTGCAGGCCAGTGTGTACTCAGTCTGCGCCTACGGAGGCCGGCCTGTGAGCCGGGGCCTTATGAGTGTGAGGCTGTGCGTGTGAGGAGAGGAACTGAAGCTGTAAAGAAGAACCTAGAACTGGAGACTATACTCCAGAGTTCCTGAAGCTTCTGTAGATTCGCTTCATTGGTGAGGTGGTTTCAGGGGAAACCAGCTTTACTAACTCTTGATAAGGGGCAGTGGCCGAGAGCCTGTCAGAGGGAATCCTCTGGGGAAGTGTCTGTCAGGCCACCTGAGGCGGCAGACTTGCCGGCATGTTGTGTACATGGTGGCAGCTTCCTCAGGGAAGTGAAATCTGTGGGATTTTGTTGTTGCTGTCATCGTTGTTTGCCGCAGGAGGCGGCAAGCGGGATCTTAGATTCCCCAACCACCCCCCTACCATGGTGAAAGCTGGGAGTCTTAACCACTGGACTGTCAGGGAAGTCCGCTGATGGAGCACTGTCCTAGGCACTGGGGATGTCCAGAGGGCAAATCAAAGTTTCTGCCTTGGCAGAGCTTATGATCCACTGGGGTGGTGACAGTCCTGGCTCGTAAGGCAGGGCAAGGGTTAACTTTGAGTCCAGTGCTCAATACTATGCTGGGCACTGGATAAGTGTCTGTGGGTCACCAGCTGTTGTAATTGCTCATTTTCTCTCCCTGTTCCTGGAGGGTCAGGGCCACATGAGCTCTTCCTCACTAGCTGCAGTGCAGGGAATGTTTGTGCTCTGCTGGAACCACAACTCAGCACAGCCACATTAAGGAACCCTGAGCTGGTAGCAGTCAGAGGAGCTTGGTTATGGAACTGCAACAGGGCCAGGGATGCACTGTCCAAATGAATTGAAAGAACAATTGGAAAATGTTTGTTAATCACATAGCAAGGGGCTTCCCTGGTGGCTCAGTGGTAAAGAATCCTGCAATGCAGGATACATGGGATCTATCCCTGGGTCAGGAAGATTCCCTAGAGAAGAGAATGGCAACCTACTCCAGTATTCTTAGGGCTTCCCAGGTGGCACTAGTGATAAAGAATCCACTGGCCAATGCAGGAGACGAAAGAGACATGGCTTGGATCCCAGGGTGGGGAAGATCCCCTGGAGTAGGAAATGGCACCCCACTCCAATATTCTTACCTGGAAAATTCCATGGGCAGAGGAGCCTGGCAGGCCCTAGTCCATGGGGTTGCAAGAGTCAGACACAGCTTGGTTACTAAACCACCACCACCATTATTAAATAGCAATGAATTTAACCCACATAATTCAGTTTGCAACCTACAATCATAAAGAAAGAATTCAGAGCAAAGAAATAATTGGAGGGAAAAAGCACAAGATACAGACTGTATTCTTTTTTAAAAAATAATTTTATTTATTTATATATTGGCTGCGCTTGGTCTTTGTTGCTGCAGGGGCTTTTCTCTAGTTGCACAGAGCAGGGGCTACTCTCTAGTTGCAGTACATGGGCTTCTCAATGTGGTGGCTTCTGCTGTTGCAGAGCACAGGCTCTACAGCACAGGTTCAATGGTTGTGGCATACAGGTTTAGTGTGCTTGTGGGATCTTCCCAGACCATGGATCAAACTCATGTCTCCTGTATTCTTTAGACTCATGGAATATCTCTTTCTACTTTGATCCACTTCGCTTAGCATTCTTGGATCACATTGATTTTTTAAATTTATTTTTTAATTGAAGGATAATTGCTTTACAGAATTTTGTTGTTTTCTGTCAAACCGCAACATGAATCAGTCATAGGTGATTTTTTTTTTTTACTTAAAAGTTTTAGTTTTATTTTTAAACAATTATACAAGTCATTAGCAGTGAGTATATTTTGATGTACTTGATATAACACACTGACTTTTTACATCCTCTGTTGAGCCGCAAGATTAGATATATCTTTCCCAAGAGCCCTGTGGGGGTTCTAGGAGGCACAGAGTCTGGGACTGTGACCCCTAAGGAGCCCTTCTCCTGATAGAAACTTCTCACCTGGAAAAACCCTCCAAATGGGCTCCTGCTGACACTTCCAGGGGCTTTCCAAGTTTCTTGAATTTTCAACTAAGTTTATAACTGGAGGCCTATAGGCATGGCACTCTGCTTTATTTGTTTGTTTATTTGAAGTATAGCTGGTTTACAATGTTGTGTTAGTTTCTGGTATATACTCAAATGATTCAGTTATTCTTTTTCATATTCTTTTATTGGATATAGTTCTCTGGGATATACATTAGGACTTTGTTATTATCTATTTTATGTATAATAGTTTATATCTGCTAATCCCAAACTCCTAATTTGTCCCTTCTTCCCCCTTTCCTCTTTGATAACCTTAAGTTTCTATGTCTGTGAGTCTGTTTTTGTTTTGTAAATAAATTCATTTGTATCATATTTTAGATTCAACATATAAATGATATCACATGGTATTTGTCTTTCTCTGTCTGATTTACTTCACTTAGTGTGATAATCTCTAGGTCCATCCATGTTGCTGCAAATGGCATATTTCATTCTTTCTTAATGACTGAATAATATTCTACTGAAAATGTATACACCACATCTTATTTAACTATTCATCTGTTGGTGGACATTTAGCTTGCTTCCATGTCTTAGCTATTACAAATAGTGCTGCCATGAACATAGGGGTGCATGTGTCATTTTGAATTTGAGTTTTCATCTTTTCTGGATATGTGCCCAGAAGTGGGATTGCTCGATCATATAGTAGCTCTATTTTTAATTTTTAAAGGAACTTCCATGCTGTTTTCCATAGTAGCTATTCCAGTTTACATTCCCACCAACAGTGTAGGAGGATTCCCTTTTTTATACACCCTCTCCATCATTTATTATTTGTAGACTTTTAATGATGGCCATTATCATCAGTGTGAGGTAATATGTCATTGTAGTTTTGATTTGCATAATTCGCAGTGTTGAGCATCTTTTCATGTGCCTATTGGCTATCTGTATGTCTTCTTTGGAGAATTGTCTATTTAGGTCTTCTGCTCATTTTTTGATTGGGTTTTTTTCTTTGTTTATCAGTTATATAAGCTGTTTGTGTATTTTGGAAATTAAGCCTTTGTTGGTCACATCATTTTCAAATATTTTCTCCCAGCCTGTAAATTGTCTTTTCATTTTGTTTATGGTTTCCTTTTCTATGCAAAAGCTTGTAAGTTTGATTAGGTCCCATTTGTTTAGTTTTGCTTTTTTTCTATTGCCTTGGGTGACAGACCTAAGAAAACATTGCTGTGATTTATGTCAAACAATGTTTTGCCTATGTTCTCTACTAGGAATTTTATGGTGTCATATCTTATATTCAAGTCTTTAGGTCATTTTGAGTTTATTTTTGTCTATAGTATGAGGGAGTATTCTGACTTCACTGGTTTATATGTGTCCAGTTTTCCCCCACTACTTGCTAAAGAGACTTACCTTTTTTCCATTGTATATTCTTATCTTCTTTGTCAAAGATTAATTGATTGTAGGTGTGTGGGTTTATTTGGCTCTCTGTGCTGTTCCATTTATCCATTTGTTTGCTTTTGTGCCAGTACCACTCTGTTTTGATTACTGTAGCTCTGTAGTATTATCTGAAATTTGGGAGTGTTATATCTCCAACTGTGTTCTTTTTCCTTGAGATTGCTTTGGCAATTCTGGTTCTTTTATGGTTCCATATAAATTTTAGGAT
This sequence comes from Moschus berezovskii, assembly GCF_049115385.1. Lineage (NCBI taxonomy): Eukaryota > Metazoa > Chordata > Mammalia > Artiodactyla > Moschidae > Moschus > Moschus berezovskii. The sequence goes on along the minus strand of NC_142466.1, from coordinate 71,110,704 downwards.
TATTTGTTCTAGTTCTGTAAAAAATGTCATGGGTAATTTGATAGAGATCACATTAAACCTGTAGATTGCTTTGGATAGTAACATAATAATGGAAATGACAAGAAAGCATGAGGTAGCAATACTCACATAACAAAACAGACTTTCAAACAAAGGCCATAAAGAAAGAGAAATAAGGACTCCATATAATGATGAAAGAATCTCTACAAGAAGAGGATATTACAGTCATTAACATATGTATACCCAATATCTGTTCCGTTCCCTCACTCAGTCGTGTCCGACTCTTTGCGACCCCGTGGACTGTTGCCTACCAGGCTTCTCCATCCATGGGATTCTCCAGGCAAGAATACTGGAGTGGGTTACCGTTTCCTTCTCCAGGGGATCTTCCCGACCCAGGGATCGAACCCGGGTCTCCCGCATTGGAGGCAGATGCTTTAACCTCTGAGCCACCAGGGAAGCCCATATATCCAATATAGGAGCTCCTAAATACATAAATACTATCAGGCGTAAAGGGAGAAATTGATGGAAATATAATGATAGTGAGAGACTTAAACACATCACTGATATCAAAGGACAAATCTTCCAGACAGAAAATCAATACAACAACATTCTAAGTGAAGCAATAGAATAGTTAGACTTAATTGATATTTTCAGGACATTGTGTCCATAAAAACCAGAGCACACATTCTTTTCAAGTGCATATGGAAAATTCTCTAGGATAAGCCACATTATAGGATACAAAACAAGCTTCAACAAATTTAGGGGGATAGAAATTATTTCAGGGATCTTTTCTGACCACAACAGCATGAAACTAGAAATCAGTCACAGAAAGAGAAAAAAATAAATGGTTACCTGGAAACTAAACAACATGCTACTAAAAAAAATCAGTGAAGTCAAAGTGGAAATTTAAAAATACCTTGAGACAAATGACAATGAAAACTTAGTCCTGCAAAATCTGTGGGATGCAACAAAAACTGTGCTAAGAGGGAAGTTCAGAGTGATACAGGCCTTCCTCAAAAAAACAAGAAAAATTTCAAATAAACAACCTAACCTACCACCTAAAAGAATTGGAAAAAGAAGGACAAAAGAAACATAAAGTCAGTAGAAGGAAGGAAATAATAAAGATCAGAGAGGAAATAAATAGAGGTTAAAAATTTAATAAAATCAAGAGTTTTGTTTTTTTTTAAACAGTAAACAAAATCAACAAACTTTTGGCCAGGCTCACCAAGAAACAATGAGAGAAGACCCAAATAAACAAAATAAGAAATGATAGAGGGGAAATCACAACCAATACTGCAGAAATACAAAAATCCCTAAGAGAATACTATAAATAATTATATGCCAACAAATTGGGCAACGTAGAAGGAATGGACAAGTTTTGAAAAACATATAGCCCACCAAAACTTAATCAAGAAGGAATAGATAATTTGAACAGACCAATCACTAAAAGTAAAACTGAATCTGTAAACAGTCAAGGACCAGATGGCTTCACTGAGCACTATGCATTACTGATTGTTAATAATACTTGTATGGTGTTTTTCTCACTATGGCTTTGGTTCTCAGAGCGGTCCATGGACCAGGAGCTTTGGCATCCCCTGAGTGCTTATAAGAAATGCCTTCCTGAGCCAAAATCTGCATCTTCACAAGGTCCCCAGAGGATCCATATACATGCTGCAGTTTGAGAGAGTGTCCCTCCAAGGCACCTTCTGTGCACTAATCTCATCACACATGATTTCCATATGAGCACCATGATGCTGTCACCTCTTACACAGAGGGGGAAACAGGAACCAACAAGCAAAATAACCCACCCAAGGTCACAACATGGTTAAAATAGAACTGAGACTCACCCACGCTTCTCAGCAAACATTTAGTGTGGTTTTGTTGTTGTTAAGTTGCTGAGTTCTGTCCGATTCTTTGCAACCCCATGGGTTATAGCTTGCCAGACTTCTCTGTCCATGAGACTTCCCAAGCAAGAATATTGGAGTGGGTTGCCATTTCCTTCTCCAGGGGATCTTCCTGATCCAGGGATCAAACCAGTATCTCCTGCATTGATAGGCAGGTTCTTTACCACTGAGCCACCTGGGAAGCCCTACTGTGGGTTTTGCTAATTCAATCCTCCCGTCCATCTAGAAGGACCACTATTACTACCCATTTTACAGATGAGGAAAGTGAGGTACAGAGAAGTTAAATAACTTTCCTAAGGATGTCACACCTTGATCTAGATCCCTGTATGTATGGAATTGACCACAGGAATCCTAAGTGAGTAGGTGGTCTGATGGGTGGGGCACACTGGCACAGTGGACCCCACATGAGGTCCAAAGTCATAAAACCTGGGTATGAGTCCTGCTGACACCACTGACGGCTGAGAGGGCAGATCGCCTCATCCCTGAGTCTTTGGTTTTCCCATCTGTGAGATGGAGGAAATAGCAAGTGCTATCTGGCAAGGCTGTGGTGAGGAGTAAATCAAGTAATAAATGCTGGGGTGCGTTGTAAACTGTAAAGTCCCATGCACAAGCTGCTAGTTAGTGGCTTTATTCTCCGGGGACCCTGGCACAATGGTGGAAGAGGAAGAAGCTCAGAGAATGGAGAAGTTGCAGTAGGTGGAACTTGGAGGTTGTCATGGGAACCAAAGCTCTGAGGCTGATCAAGGCAGGAAATACCATCTGGCTTTAAACACACCAAAAAGCCTCAACTCACACTGGACTTATTTCTGTAAACAGCAGAATTAACATCATCTTATAGCAGCAGCGTCAGCCAGAGCAATCTGGAGATTGTCTTTTCCTTGATTTCCCTGGTTAGATCTGGACAAGGCACCTCAGGAACTCCTTATGCATCAGCTGTCACTTCCTGAGAAAAGTGGACAAGTCACTGAATAAATCTGATTTTAAATGGAGATACAACATAGCTGGGATACACCCTCTCACCTCTGCCCAGGCTTTGCAAGCACAGAGGGAAGGCTGGAGGTGGTGTCCAGGGATAACAGGAAAAGACTTGGGACTCCAGTCAGAGCTGATGCTGGAAGTGTGTTTAGAGAGCCTCTTGTTTTCATTCCTCCAAATTATTGGTAATGAATCAGCCATGGAATGGGATGGTGTTTGCCCAAGGTCGTAAAGAACATCAATGACAAAACTGAAACTTGCACCTAAATCTCTCAATTCTTAAATCACTGTTTTTCCACTTTGCCAGTTGTACTTCCTTTGATATTTGTTCCAGCATCATAGTGCTACTCCATGGGAAACATTAGGCTTGGGATTTCTCTGGTTCCCCACAGACTCTGTGAGATGAGGAGCAGAACGTTTCTTGTGTCCTACACCTCCCAGAGATTTGACACAGGGAGCCATCATTTCTTTGTTATTTTTATTGCAAGAAACAAGGTTTCTGTAAACCACATGAGCCCAAATGAATCAAGATGAAATTTTAAAAACAGGAGGGCTATGCCTTTGAGTTTTCGAAATCTGTAGGAATATCCTGGTTTCATTGCAGCCCCCATTCAGCAAAAAAAAAAAAAAAATCCTGTGGCTGAGGACTTTTTCATGGGGGCTGCTAGGAATCATTTGAGCAGAGAACACTATTGGGAATGCAGGCCCAGGGTGGTTGCTGCCAGTTGGCTTGCCCTCTCTGAGCCTGTTTTTCCCAAGTGTACCATAAGGCAGGTTTGATGTGACAAAATCTCTGACGTTCTGTGACTTGATAGCTATTTTCTAAGAAAGGAAAGGAGATCCAATATTCCTAAAGCTCTATCACCCTGATGCCTTGTTTATCAGCTGCCCAGTATCTGAGCTGAGAGACATCAGCACTGGCACTTCAGCTCCTTTCTGGCTAGGTCCTGGGAATTTTCTGTGAATAAGCTTTGGAGGGAAACACTCTGTATAGTCTAAAGGGAAAGTGGTTGCTGCCTCAATCAAGGCTCCAGGACCTGTAGCCTAAGCTTGCAGGTGACAGCACGGGTACCAATGCCAGAACACATGCCCATGCTTACGTTTACCCACAACTCACCCCATCACGCCCTCAGCCACCCAGACTCTGCCTTCAGATTTCTTGATCCTGTGTCCCACCATGGGGTTGTGGGCAGCTTCATCTCCGAGGAGTGGAGTTTGGGAAGCCTGACTCCTGGGGGATGCCCCTGGCCATTTCTGGGTTCTGTTGTGTTCATTGGAAGCTGCATCTCCTGGGGTTCATACTCACTTTCTGCCCCTTGGGGTAGGTGAGTCCGCCCATCTTTTTTCCACTTAATTGGAGCCATAGGAACCACTTCATAGCTATCTCAAGGGAGCCCCCAAGCCTTGGCAGCTGGGTTTGGGGATCCCTGGGGCTGCCAGGGCTGCTAGAGTGCCCAAGCTGCAGAGGATAGATCTGGACAGCCCCATCTGTAATTTGTTTCCATCCTGGTTCCCAAGACAGGAGAATGGGAACTGTAGCTCCTTCACATTTCCAGGAGTTAGTGGTTCAGTCTGAAAGAACTGGAGAAATATCTAATGGAAGAGCTAGTCTTCACACCAAATAGCTCCATGTTTCCAGTCCATCTAAGTACAGGAGCAGAGCAATCCTAGCTGCTTGATCCTTGAGAATTGAATCTCTCTGAATCGCTCAGTGTTTCCAGCTGTAAAATGGAAATAATAAATTTCCTGTGGTGATTGTGAGAATTAGAAAGAGTAACTCCAGTGTCTAGATGCTTTTAAAAAAACTATAAAAGTTGCAAAGCACTTCCACTTCTATTCTCTGACTGACACTTCTTAGGAAAGAGATACACAATACATCTCATTTTCCAGGTCAGGTAAAACCGCAGCTCAAAGAAGTATGTTGACTTGTGAAAAATCACAAATTAGCTGCTTGTTAGACTGGGGTCTGTTGAACATCTAAGTCCAAAGCCGTTTTTGTCTCGCCACAACCGTGAAATATATCACTTTCTAAACCCTTCAAAGAAATTATGGAAATGAAAATAAACTTGGGACAGGTTTATTTCATTGAGACATGACACCTGAGGAAAGTGAGAACTGAGAAATGCAAACTTTCAACTTTTATTTACTTCCTTTCCTTGCCATTTCCTGAGAGGGACCTGATTTGGAAACCAGTTCTGTTACATGCATCTTTCTTCATGTTCTGCCTTGCTATTTCCGACTTTGGTGGTGTTCGTGAAGATGATGTCTAGTATGTTCTCTGGAAAGTTAACACCCCAGAAAACAAAGCCTTCTTTAATGGTGAACACTCAGCCTGGGGAACACAGCAGAGACTCTCCCTGAGGCAATAGCTCAAAATTGGGCCATGCAGGTAATCTGGAGAAAAGACCAATTTTCTTCCTCTCTCTCTCTCTGCAGTTATAGGTTTATAGAATTGCAGTATAGGAAACCAAAGGGACATAACCTGCCCAGGGTCAAAGACCTGGTATGTGGGGAGAAATTTTTAAGAAGATACAAAAAGCAAAGAGTCCTAATGCAAAAATATATATGTGCCCCAATGTTCATAGCATCATTATTTACAATAGATAAGACATAGAAGCAACATTAAAAAATGCTCATCAACTGATGAACTGATAAAAGAAGATGTGGTATATATATATAATGGAATACTACCCAGTCATAAAAAGAATGAAATTTTGCCATTTGCAACAACATGGATGGACATGGAAGGTATTATGATAAGTGAAATAAGTCACATAGAGAAAGATAATACTGTATGATATCAATTATATATATCACTTATATGTGGAATCTAAAAAGTAAAAAAAAAAAAACTAGTGAATATAATAAAAATGAAACAGACTCACATATGTAGAAAACAAAGTAGTGGTTACCTGGGGAGAAGGAAGGGGAGGCAAGCTAGGGATAGAGGATTAAGATGTACAAACTTCTTGGCATAAAATAAATAAACTACAAGGAAATATTGTACAACACAGGTAATATAGCCAATATTTTATAATAACTATAAATAGAATATAACCTTTAAAAATTGTGAATCACTATGTTCTACAGCTGAAATGTATGTATTATTGTGCATCAACTATATCTCAATAAAAAAGGGGGAATCAAAAAAATAATAGTAGATTTGACTACATGAAAAATTTCTTTTTACATGAAGGTTGCAAAGTTAACAGGGAGAAGATATTTGTTGTATTTAAATCTGTCAAGGGATTTACAAGAAATATTTGTTAACCAAGAAAAAGCAGTTTCAGAGAGGTAGAATCTTGAATGGTTGACAAATATATGAAGAGATGCTCTGCCTCACCAGAGATTGAGAGAAATGCAAATTACAATAGCAAGATTCCATTTTATACTCATCAATTTAAAAAATTAGAAAGGTGAGTTATGCTTAATGTTGGCAAGCATGTGGACTGTGTTAAACTGACACAGCCATCAAGAGAGTGTTCTGACAGGTTTTAGAGATGCTGGGTATGTAGCTTATTTAACTTATATACAGAATACATCATGTGAAATGCCAGGCTGGATGAAGCACAAGCTGGAGAATCAAGATTGCTCAGAGAAATATCAATAACCTCAGATACGCAGATGACACCACCTTTATGGCTAAAAGCAAAGAACTAAAGAGCCTCTTGATGAAAGTGAAAGAGGAGAGTGAAAAAGTTGGCTTAAAGCTCAACATTCAGAAAACTAAGATCATAGCATCCAGTCCCATCACTTCATGGCAAATAGATGGGGAAACAGTGGCAGACTTTATGTTTTGGGCTGCAAAATCACTGCAGATGGTGACTGCAGCCATGAAATTAAAAGACGCTTGCTCCTTGGAAGAAAAGCTATGACCAAACTAGACAGCATATTAAAAAGCAGAGACATTATTTACCAACAAAGGTCAGTCTAGTCAAGGCTATGGTTTTTCCAGTGGTCATGTATGGATGTGAACGTGGGACTATAAAGAAAGCTGAGCCGTGAAGATTTGATGCTTTTGAACTGTGGTGTTGGAGAAGACTCTTGAGAGTCTCTTGGACTGCAAGGAGATCCAACCAGTCCATCCTAAAGGAAATCAGTCCTGAATATTCATTGGAAGGACTGATGCTGAAGCTGAAACTTCAGTACTTTGGCCACCTGATGCGAAGAACCAACTCACTGGAAAAGACCCTGATGCTGGGAAAGATTGAAGGCGGGAGGAGAAGGGGATGACAGAGGATGAGATGGTTGGATGGCATCACCGACGCGATGGACATGAGTTTGAGTAGGCTACGGGAGTTGGTGATGGACAGGAAAGCCTGGCGTGCTATAGTCAATGGGGTCACAAAGAGTCGGACAAGACTGAGTGACTGAACTGAACTAAACTGAAGGTGCCAGCCCCAGGTTTGTGTGCCCTGAGATCTGTTCCTGTCCTGCTCTGCTCTGTATCGGGGGGGTCTGGTTCCTGCAGGTTGTGTTTCTGAGGCTCCTCCTCAGCTGACTTCCACTGAGAAGCACTGGCAGGAAGCTGAGGGTGAGAGGAAGGGAAAAGACAGCGCATCTCTCTTCCCCTCTCTCTGCCTCAGGTCTCCTGGGGTCAGAACAGGTCAGGATGACCCCAGCTTTACCAGGTAACCCCTCCTCTCTCTGGCCCTCCAGCCAGGGGAGGCAGAAGTTCCCCGCTGTTGCTCATTCCTGACTGCCTCATCGTGTCCGTGTAGTGTCTCAGCTCTTTCATTCTCTCAGTAACCGATTCCCTGCGTGGAGTACTTCAAGAACTCAAGCAGTTCCTATTTCTCTGGTCAGACAGTTCACATCCCTGTGATCCAGAAGTCCCCACCCCAGATGTATACTTTAGAGTGACTCTCCTGCAGATGTCTAAGGAGAGATGTACAGGGACATTTACAGGGTGGTGTTTGGGAAAATGGAGACATGAAAGTAGCATGGACACCCGTTGCCAGAGAAACAGATGTTTTATGAGGATAGATAACATGTGATCTGTGTCAGGCATATTGGTGGAGTGGCCACGTTGGTGTTGGGGGAAGAAGGGGAATTGGGGATAAAGGGAAAACAAAACGGGAGAAGAATGTTGCATGGAATCCATGATGAGTGTCTCAAGGTGAGGAGACAGTCAACTCACCCTCTGCAAAGGAAATTTTTAAAAAAGATACATTATGTCTTGAAAGGATGTGTGAGATAAGAATGTGATAGTCCAGGTGGAAAGAATCGCATATGAAACAGTGCAGAGGCCTAAAAATGACCCATCTGGGGAACAGCCAGAAGTAGGGTGTGGCTGAGACATGGGTCCATAGTCAGTACTGTGCTGGTGGAATCATGGAATGTCAGTTACACCCAAATGATCTTAAAGATCTGTTCAAACTCTCATGGTATAGATGGGGAAACTGAGGTCCAGAGACGGGCAGGGACTGGCTCCAAGTCACACTGTAGTAAAACTGGTCCAGAACCCAGGTTTCCAGACTCCTATTTGGGGAATTCCCCCTTCTGTCTTCTCTACTAAGTCCTTTGCTCTGTGGGGTGCACTGTGCTGGTCCTGGGGACACAGTTTCTGCCTACTTATGGGAGGGTGACAGACACAGAGTCATATAGTCCTGATGTGTGGTGTGCTGGTCGTGACACTGGTAGCCACAATGAACCATGTCTCCTGGTATCCATACTGTTTTTATGTCATCCCGGCCACCCGCCTTGAATCTGGGCTGGGTTTGTGACTTCCTTTCCAATAGAGTATAATAGAATAATGACATTGTGCCAGTTCTGGACCTAAAACTTAAGAAGTTTGGGGATTTTGCCCTCTGAGAATCCTGAGCTGCCATATAAAAAGTATAGATACCCTGATGAAGACACCATATGAAGAGGCTGCATGGAAAGGGAGCAGCTCCAAGACTAACTGGAGACAGACATTCCCAAATGCCCACACTCCCTAGTTGACCTGCCAAGTGAACATAGCCACATTAATTACCACTGGAAGGACCAGAAGAGCTGCCCAGCTGAGCCCAACCCAGAGGACAATCATAAGCAAACAAAGTGGTTGCTATTTTAAGCTGTAGAATTGTGGAGTAGTTTGTCATGCCAGCAATAGATTACCAGAACATGTGGCATCAAGTGAAGTGTGAAATAAAATTGAGAAGGTTATCATAGGTCGAGGGTCAGAGGGAGTAAGAATCAATCTGATCCAGAGGAGTAAGAACGCTGAACAGAGGACTAGGAGAAATGATAGAAAACGAAGATGATGAGTTTGGGGTATCACCAGTGTGTTTCAACAGATGTCTTGCTGAGGACGACTATGTGCCAGGCCCTGGGCAGGGATTGAAGAGGAGTCAGAGAAGAATGGACACAGCCTTGTGAAGAGGCAGCCTTGAGCACCGGCAGTGATGGTGCAAAGTCAGACATGCTTAGTGCCTGCAGGAGGTTAAGGGTCAAGGGCAAGTTCAGAAGATGGAGGGGTCAACTCCTTGGAGGGAAAAACCAGGCATGGCTTCACGGAGAAGATGGGATTTAATTTGGACCCTGAAAACTGGATGCAGTTTAGAGTTGGAGGGAAAAACTTTCCAGGTGGAGGGTTTTGTGTGCACAAGGCACAAAATTGGGCTGTTTGCGCTATTAGGGAGATGGAATTGGCCAATTTGAAAGCAGATCAGATCATTACAATGAAGAGGGTAGTCCTACCTTCTGTCTTGGGTAAATTTCTCAAATTTATATGTATGAAGAAATATTTTAAAATTAAAGCAAACCCTAGAAACACTCTGGTTATGTGAGTTAGGAAGAAAGTGAAACCCAATGGGTGGAATTTCTTCCACATTAGTTCACATTATCATCATGGATTGGGAGACAAATAAATGCCCAAGAATAGCCACAGAATGTTAATTTTTAGTTGATCATACTGTCATTTTCACGAGCACTTAAAGTGCAGACCTGTAGCAAGAAATACTTTTCACAAAATGAGAGAAAAGAGATATTTGGAAGAGTGTGGCATCTCTTTTCATGTCCCTTTGATCTTCTGCCCATCAGTTAGGAACTGTGGTCCTGTTGGGGTATCATAGTACAGTGGGTAAGGTATAGTGTAGAAAGCCCTAGAGCAGCGGTCCCCAATCTTTTTGGCACCAGGGACAGATTTTGTAGCAGACAATTTTTTCCACAAACCAGGGGTGAGGGGAGTGCTTTCAGGATGATTCAAGCACATTACATTTATTGTGCACTTTATTTCTAATCTAATGTCTGTGTTGATCTGACAGGAGGTACCAGTCCATAGCCCAGAGGTTAGGGACCCCTGCCCTAGAGGCTCTCAGACCAAGATTAGGTTCCCAGCTTTGCTAATTTCTAAAGTGCTGAGCACAGGGTAAGGCATGTGGTAAATGCCCAGGATGTTTCTTGTTAACATTGCTCACGATCATCATCTCCCCTGTTGTAAAAAGAGAAAGTTGAAGCCAAAGAGCTTTCCAAGTGCCAGCATACTGGGAACAGAATGCAGTTCCCATGTCTCTGTCTCTCCTTTGTGACCCCCACTTCTCTTCCCTGCCTTCCCTGCTGTTATATGCCAGGGGTGCTGAAGTGAGAAAGGTCGAACTCTGGGTTCTTCTGGGTTGTTCCTTGAGAACCTCCAAAGTGATACAAAGTCCAGTGACCACCCTAGAGACTAATACCCAGCAGAAAATGATGTCCAGAGAAGAACATTCAAGCCACAGGGGAGCTTGCCAAAAGAAATGGCAAGGAAAGCAATATGAGAAGCTAGAAAATCAACAGTCCAGTTAGTCTTGAAGCTATGGTATGAGGGAGAAGACCAGTTGGTCTTAAGTCCAGAATGGCAGCCCACAGTTTGTCACTTTCCCTGTGCTTGAGCAAATTATTCAACCTCGCTAAGATTCTAATTTTTCTCTTCTGTAAAATGGGCCAAAAAAATGTCTTATAAGAATAGTTAATGAGATAATTAAATGAGGTAATATATGCAAAGGGCATTGCACCCTCTGTTACATTGAATAGATATTTAGGGTTGCACCCCAAAGCTGTATGTCTGTTCCTTCCCTTGCAGAGGGGCTCTGCAGTTCCCCCAGATTTCCTAAAGGGTCACTTGTTGTTGTTAGTCACTTAGTCGTCTCCAACTCTTTGTGACCCCATGGACTGTAGCCTGGCATGTTCCTCTGTCCATGGGATTCTCCAGGCAAGAATGCTGGAGTGGGTTGCCATTTCCTTCTCCAAAAGGGTCACTAACTCTCCCCAAATAAGTTTATTTTTGAGACATAAGGGTTTTATTTTGTTTCTATAATGAGATAAAATCTAATATTGGGTAAAAAATCAGAGTATAACTAAAAAGGAAATTGAAAAGGGAAGGCAATAGTAAGCAATAGAATCCAAATGTAGTTTTGTAAAAATCATTTTGTTGTTTGGGTGTATTTTTTTTAATGAACTGAGTCATCTGCAGGCTGAATTTCTCAAAATTAAAGTATAACAGAGAAAAACAGAACTAAAAGTAATAACAAAACAGAGAGCAAAGTGATCCAAGAAACTTTTTTTTTTTTTAATAAAAGGAATACATGCTCATGGTGAAAAAAAAATCAAACAGTACAGAGGATGTAAGGTGAGAAATAGATTTATTTTCACCTCTCCATTATTTCTCACTCCTGGTCCTATTTGGGGATGAAAATGGCAACCCACTCCAGTATTCTTGTCTGGAAAGTCCTATGGACAGAGGAGCCTGGTGGGTTGCAGTCCATGATGTCACAAAGAGTGGGACATGACTGAGCAACTAAACAACAATTGGTCCCATTAGCTAGAGGTTGCCACTCTTGACTATAAGAATCTTTATTTGTTGTTTTCACATTACAAGTGATATGTCCATCTTTTGAAGGAGAAGATGAAATTTAGAAAATTCCCAGAGGCATCTAATTTGCCAAAAGAGAATGAACTTTGTGTAAAAGGATTAAGTGCTTTCCAAGATCCTGACAAAATAAAGATATCAATCAAACTCCCCAAAGGAAGTCCAGATGGCCATGCAATTGAACTTTATCATGCTCATCAGCCTGGCTGTCTCCATGCCCTTGAAATATCCAGGAAAACCATCCAACAGAAAGCAGTGTCTCATACATATAGTGACTTCTTTATCATACTGACCTAAAACTGGGGAAAAAATCCTATAAAACTGTTACCTGGTGAACAAAGAAGCAGACTATCCCAAACCCATCCTTTAAACATAGACATGGATCCATTTGAAGTCAAGGATTCTTTAGGCTTACACACTTGTGCAAGGTGGTATAATATCAGAAAAAGACAGTATCATTAATCACATAAAGTGGATCACCCCAAAGCATCTGACAATGTATGATGCATTTCCAAATTTTAGAAGCACTTGAAAAAGTATATGCTGGATTTTAATAAAATCATCTGTGAAATTTGAGTGGCTGGAATATTAAGAAATAGGCAGAGAGTAACTAGAATATCATTTAAATTAGATGCCATCTTTTCTTTGTCCTTTGTTATTTAATATATTATAGAGCTGGGTTGGCGGAGCAGAGGGAATAACAGATTTCATTAGGAAAAAGCAAATGAAAAGACTCACTGTTGTTCTTCACAGAAGAGACTTGGAACAAGATGGCGGGGTAGGATGTACTGCTTCTGGTAATAGCGTGCTCCTGAAAAACCAGGCTGTAAATCAGATGCTTGAAAAGCAAGGTGTATTTACCCAATAGAAAGGGTGTTATTCTTTGCCGATCAAGGATTTGGCACTAAATGAGTCCTTTGTGACTTTTCCACTAGCAAGCTATGCCAGCCATAGGAAACAAGACCTCTGTGGCTGACTCCAGCCCTCCCTGACCATCACCTGGCCCTCAGCACCCCTACGGAAAAGGATAATCCTCTCCTCTTTGTAAGGAAACTCATGAGAAGCCACACTGAAAGGGCTTCCCCATGCCACCTTCTCTCCTCAGTATAACAATACATGCAGAAGTCACCCAGGTAATAGTGAATAATGCGTATGTTCTTTCAACAAACATAGATGTGTGCTTATGGTCTCACATGAGGAGAGGGATGCAGAGATGTAGAAAACTAACTGTACAAGGTACAGTGATACCACAGAGTCTTTCTAGAATATGCTGAGATAAAAAGTGAAATACTGTATTTTATCAAATCCAAGACAGCATCATTTTGGGTATCACCAAGAAAGAAAGAAAGAAAAAAATACTGCCGATTATAAAATGCCATCAGTGGAAAGGTGCATCCTTATTCCGGAGATGAATAAAAATGTGTATCTTAGAATGAGTGAAGTGTGGTAATTAACTTTTAAAGAAGTGATAAGTGATATCTCTCAGCATGAGCCAAACCTTGCTACAGAAACTGAGAGAAGGTAGCAGTAATTTCTGCTGGAATGACTAGAGGAGGTATCTCAGGGAAGTGACATTTGATCTGGGTCTTGAAGGATTTTGCCAGTGGGAGAAAGAGGGGGAAAACATTCTGGGTTGAGAGAATAACATGGGCGAAGGTATCGAGGCAGCAAAGGGCAGGCGTTTTTACAGACCAACTAATTTACTCTGAGCCACAGAACACAGAAGATGTGGGGAGGGAGAGCTGGTGCTGACGGAGGAGACACTGAAGCCAGTCTGTGAGTAACCCTCGTCCCAGTTCTGGGGATTTGTACTCACAGATGATAGAGAACCGTAGATTATTTTGAGCTGGGAGAGACTTGATTAGAGCCAAGCTCTGGAAAGGTTAGTCTGGCAGGGTGGATGAAGGTTAGGTTGGAGAAGAGTAAGAATCAAGGCAAGGCTACAAGTTAGACTATTGCAACCCACCAGGTTGGGTGGAGAGAAAACTGAGGAGCTGCACATAGGCCCATGAGAGGCAATCAGATTGTAAAAGACTGAGGCAGCCATCCAGCGGTGAGAACAAAAAATCCACAACCACACACAACATTGTGGAAAAATGTCACAAACACAACACTGAGTGAAAGAAGCCAGACACAAAGGAGGACAAACAGTGATTCCATTGATATCAAGGCAAAAAAAGGGCAAATCCAAATATCAGTAACCTCAGATTTGCAGATGACACCACCCTTATGGTAGAAAGCGAAGAGCAACTAAAGAACCTCTTGATGAAGGTGAAAGAGGAGAGTGAAAACACTGACTTAAACTCAGCATTCAAAAAACGAAGATCATGGCATCCAGTCCCATCACTTCATGGCAAATAGATGGGGAAACAGTGGAAACAGTGACAGACTTTATTTTCTTGGGCTCCAAAATCACTGCAGATGGTGACTGCAGCCATGAAGTTTAAGGATGCTTGCTCCTTGGAAGAAAAGCGATGAAAAACCTAGACAGCATATTAAAAAGCAGAGACTTTGCTGACAAAGGTCTGTCTAGTCAAAGCTATGGTTTTTCCAGTAGTCATGTATGGATGTGAGAGTTGGACCATAAGGAAAGCTGAGTGCCAAAGACTTGATGCTTTTGAACTGTGGTGTTGGAGTAGACTCTCAAGAGTCTCTTGGACAGCAAGGAGATCAAATCAGTCAATCTTAAAGGAAATCAGCCCTGAATATTCATTGGAAGGACTGATGCTGAAGCTGAAGCTACAATACTTTGGCCATCTGAGGTGAAGAGCTGACTCATTAGAAAAGAACATGATTTTGGGAAAGATTGAAGGCAGGAGGAGAAGGGGACGACAGAGGACGAGATGGCTGGATGGCATCACCGACTTGCTGGACATGAGCTTGAGCAAGCCCTGAGAGATGGTGAAGGACAGGGAAGCCTGGCGTGTTGCAGTCCATGGGATTGCAAAGAGTCAGACGTGACTGAGTGGCTGAACAACAACAAGAACAAAATCTATAACATAAGAGTCAGGACTGTGGCTACCCCGAGGGAGGGTCGTGACTGGCAGGAGACCTAATGGGGGCTTCTAATGCTGGTCATGTTCTGGTTCTTGCTGTTGTTTATATGGGTGTGTTCACTTTATGAAAATTAATTGAGCTGTGCAGTTCAAATTCATGCATTTTTCTATACATATGTTGTTCACTTCAGTCACTCAGTCATGTCTGACTCTTTGCAACACCATGGACTGCAGCATGCCAGGCCTCCCTGTCCATCACCAACTCCTTTAATTTACTCAAACTCATGTCCATTGAGTTGGTGATGCCATACAACCATTTCATCCTCTGTTCCAGATGTTTTTCTAGAACTCTCTTGCTTTTTCGATGGTCCAGAAGATGTTGGCAATTTGATCTCTGGTTCCTCTGCCTTTTCTAAAACCTGCTTGAATATCTGGTAGTTCACAGTTTCATGTATTGTTGAAGCTTGGCTTGGATAATTTTGAGCATGACTTTACTAGCGTGTGAGATGAGTGCAATCGTGTGGTAGTTTGAGCATTCTTTGGCATTGCCTTCCTTTGGGATTGAAATGAAAACTGACTTTTTCTAGTCCTGTGGCCACTGCTGAGTTTTCCAAATTTGCTGGCGTATTGAGTGCAGCACTTTCACAGCATCATCTTTTAGGATTTGAAATAGTTCAACTGGCATTCCATCACCTCCACTAGCTTTGTTTGTAGTGATGCTTCCTAAGGCCCACTTGACTTCACATTCCAGGATGTCTGGCTCTAGGTGAGTGATCACACCATCGTGGTTATCTGGGTTGTGAAGATCTGTTTTGTACAGTTCTTCTGTGTATTCTTGCCACCTCTTCTTCATATCTTCTGCTTCTGTTAGGTCTATACCATTTCTGTCCTTTATTGTGCCCACCTTTGCATGAAATGTGTTGGTATCTCTAATTTTCTTGAAGAGACTGCTAGTCTTTCCCATTCTGTTCTTTTCCTCTATTTCTTTGCACTGATCACTGAGGAAGGCTTTCTTATCTCTCCTTGCTATTCTTTGGAACTTTACATTCAAATGGGTATATCTTTCCTTTTCTCCTTTGCTTTTCACTTCTCTTCTTTTCACTGCTATTTGTAAGGCCTCCTCAGACAGCCATTTTGCTTTTTTGCATTTCTTTTTCTTGGGGATGGTCTTGATCCCTGTCTCCTGTACAAAGTCATGAACCTCTATCCCTAGTTCATCAGGCACTCTATCAGATCTAGTCCCCTAAATCTATTTCTCACTTCTACTGTATAATTGTAAGGGATTCGTTTTAGGTCATACCTGAATGGTCTAGTGGTTTTCCCTACTTTCTTCAATTTAAGTCTGAATTTGGCAATAAGGAGTTCATGATCTGAGCCACAGTCAGCTCCCTGTCTTGTTTTTGCTGACTGTATATGTATGTTGTAGTTCAAAACAATTAATGCCCACCCCACCCCCCGCCCCGGCACACACACACCAATTAGGGCCATGGAGAAAAACATGGAAGTAGAGGTCTAGACAGGAAGAACCTGCTGGAACACACAGGCACTCAATCTCAGAATGAGCTGAGACTTTGGAAGAACATCACAGACCACACTAGGGGCTTTGCAGGGTGCACTTGGAGCAAGCAAGGGAGAATGATTAAGGGAACACAGAATTTTCTCACCTCCAGGCTTGTGATAGAGAAACACTGGACATTTCGGTGGAGAATGACCAGCAAACAGAAATATCAGAATGAGCATGGTTAAGAGTGGACAGATGAAAAGACTCTCAGAGGGCACCTAGATGCTTTCAATGAGCCCAGGTCCAGATGAAATACCTTTGAGGGCCAGGCATGAAACTGTAGAAGGGAATCAGAAAGAGCATCTGAGGATCTTTGGGGGATGAAAGGAAGTTAGGGGTTAGGCAGTGGGGGACACAGCAGAGTTTTGATATTCCGAGAGACTAAAAGGGTGACCTCAGCAAAAGGGATTTGGGTGTTGACCTTCAGAAGAGTTTGAGAAGGACTGATTATACAAATGGTGTGTGATCACACAGAGGAGAGGGGGTGGTCCCTAGGAATGGACGTGGACTCACCAAAACCAAGCCCATTAAGCCTAAATATATAATCACTTGTATTTTAAAAGTTACTAATCTGGCAAGTCAGAGAAATAAGGAGACCATATGCATCAGGATTTCAGCAAAATTTTAACAAGGTTCTCACAATATTTTGGAGTGCAAGATGGTGAGACATGGGTTGCAGAATTTGGAAATTGGGGGAGTTTTCAGGGGGTTTGGTCACAAGGCTAGGTAGGGCAGATGGCCCCCAGTGTGGGTAGTCACAAAGCTCTATCCTTATCATTCTCCTGTTTACCATTTTGACCAATGCTTCAGGTTAAGGAAGAAAATCAGATTGTCCAACAGTAATGGTACTAACTGGGAGAGATGATGACTGTGAAAGAGAACAGTTCTTTTCTTTTTTTAACCTATGTTTTTGGCTGATCCCACATGCATGTGGGATATTAGTTTCCCCCACCAGGGATTGAACTTGCAGTGGAAGTGAGGCATCTTAACAGGACCACCAGGGAAGTCCTGGAAAAGAACAGTTCTAAGATGCAGAATACCTTCAGTAGGCTGGAACAGTGGGACATAATCATGCATGAAATGTTTCAAACCTGTTCATAAGTCCCTGAGTTAAACTGCTGATAAACAGGATCAGAGAGATCCAGTCTTCTGTTCATTTGAAATAACATAACAACTCCACAGAAAACCAACCTAGGGCTCTTGGGAAGCCACAAGCTTCCTGGGATCCAAGGGGGTGATATGGCCTTAGCCAAGTGGAAGTGAGTCTGAACTGTGAAGGCAGCAGGGACAGCAATCCAGAGTCCTGAGCACAGAGGGATGGCCATGAAATATATATATTTTTAATTATTTATTTGGCTTAGTTGTGGCATGTGTGATCTATTTCCCTGACTAGTGATTGATGGAGAAGGCAATGGCACCCCACTCCAGTACTCTTGCCTGGAAAATCCCAGGGACAGGGGAGCCTGGTGGGCTGCCGTCTATGGGGTTGCACAGAGTTGGACACGACTGAAGCGACTTAGCAGCAGCAGCAGCGATTGAACCTGGGCCTCCTGCATTGGAAGCCCCGGGTCTTAGACACTGGACCACCAGGGAAGTCCCTCTGGATATCATTTTTGAAGAGAGCCATGGACAGATTGGTGGCCAGGGAAGACTGAGGAATCTGGGGATGTTTCTCTTGGAAGACTTAATTTGAAAGGGAATGAGGAGTATCAAAGTGAGCTGTCTTTGGTCAGGGGCCACCATGGGTGAGGTGGAGCACCATGGACTCCAGCAGCGAGTTGGGACCCATAATGAATGCTGTGGAAAGGCTATAGGTGGAGCTGAAGAAATAATGTACAAAAATCCCATCAATGAAATAATGGAGTGGGAGCCTCACGAGGCATTGCTCCTGCCATCTTCGATGGTATTATTATTACTATTAATATTATTATTAGTTGTTTGCCTAATAAGTGACTAGTACTGTGCATCATCTTACTTAATGAGGGAGATAATTATATGTGAAGTTCCTGGAAGAGTCCCCTGCATATGTGAGTACTCAATTCATATTAGCTGTTTTTATTATTTAATCCTTACAACAACTTTGATGTGAAAGAGGAATCATTTATTCCCACTTTAGAGGTGAGGAAACTGAAGCTCAGGAAGGTGAGTGACGTCCCAGAATTGTACCACTAGTAATTGGTCAGCCCGACTCCAAAACTCGCCATTACCCCTAAGGCTTGATGAGTGGTTGGACCAGACACTTGATAGGATGCTTCCCCGTCTATGGCTCTGTTCCTGTGCCTCTTGTCCATCTCTGATCCTCTTTGTAAAGGATCTTAATGTTTTTGAAATCTCTATATGGGAGGAGGTGTCCTTCTGGAGACCTCTCAGTTATGAGCTAAATTTCATGCCTATCCACGCTTAAGACCTGTCCAGTCGACATGGAGCATGGTGACACGCCTATCCTCTTACTGTCCTCAGACTGTATGAAGAGCAGGCCCTGCTGGTCCCCCCGCTCCCCCCTCCAGCCCCTGCCCCAGGTTTGGCACTGACTCCTGAAAGGTTTAGCCAGACTGTCTCCAGGCCAGACTCTCTCCCCTGATAAAGGAGAACCAGCTTCATCTCTCCTTCAGTGGGGGATCCTGGCCAAATCATCTTATCTCTTTCTCATGTTGACCATCAGTAGCATGCTTTACTTTTGGAAGACTTTTTCCTCCTATAAGTCCTATAAGGGCATCTCCAAGGAAAGGCATGTGGAAGAAAGGCAAATGTAGGAGTCTGGGGTCAGACAGATTGGGTCTGGGCCCTGTTGCTGCCTCTGCTGAGTATCATTAGGCACGTCATTTAATCCATCTGGACCACAGTCTCATAATTTGCAAAACTGGGATCCTAACACCTATTTTTCAGGCAGTCATGAAGATTAAGATGATGCATACCAAGGTGTCTGGCACAGAATAGGTAGGCGTTTAATAAATGGTAGCTATTATTATTACTCGAACTGTGTCACCAGACCACATTTGATGCCTGAAACCCAATTTTATGGTTTAAAAAACATGCCTTGTGAAAAAAGAAAAGCAACTTAGATTCATTCAGCTAATACTTTTTGGATCCATCATTCATAACTTATCCATTAAAAAATGGAAATGAAAACAAACAATGTACTTTAAAAAAACAGCTGAGCTATTTGATTGAAAGAAACATTTCAATGTAAACATGAGTAAGAGATATACACGGGAGATATTTACAAAGAATTTTTTTTTTTTAAAGAAAGCTTAAAAGAAGACCTCCCTGTCCTTGGGAGTTAGAACAGAGGCAGGCATGACTGACAGGGCAGACTGAGAACAGGGTGTTGGAAACTCGACCCACTTCCCAGAGGGCAGCTGTGGGAATGGAGATGTAAGCAACTGGCACCAGAGTGGCGAGGGCCGTCCAGCCCAGTATGGAAGGAGGACAGACAACAGGCCTGGTTAGCCTCCCGTTGCCAGGGTCCTGCTCAAAGGGACGTGGTGTCAGTGGACACCAGTGGACTATGCACAGTCCCCTCACATCCCCAGAAGGGGAAGAGGTGTCCTCTTTCAACACAGCCCCAACCTCTAAATTCGAGTTTGGAGACTAGTTTCTGGTTCATGTGTATAGGAAGAGGGCGTGGGAGAAAGGATTGCTTAAGGAGGCAGGATTTGGGGAGGAAGATGAGTATTAAAGCCATACAGACCTGGACTGACATTCACGTTTTATCACTTTCTAAGGGTGTGACCCTGAGCATATTGCTTTCTAAAGTCTCTACTGTGTTTCTTGTCAGTAGTTCACCACAACTAGGACTGGCATCTGGGACTTGGCATCTGCCAATGCATTTTATTCCCGTTAACCACATGAACGATTATTAACCTTGCCACTTCTCACCAGCTCCTCCGCTTGTAGCCCGGTTCTTACTGCCACATGTGGCTTATCGCAGTAGCCTCCTCACTGGTCTCCCTGCCTCTCCCCCGCCAGCGACTCTTCACTTGACAGGTCAGATCACGCTGCTGAAGCACCAGTTCCTTCTGGTGGTTCCCCACTTCATCAGGTGCTAACCCGGGTTCTCACGATGCCCAGGTACTTCCTGATCTCGCTTGCCTTTGACCTTGGGCACCACTGCTTTTCCCCTTGCTTACTCCACTCCAGCTCCACTGGATTCCTGACAGTTCCTTGAACATGCCAGGCACACTTCTGTCTCGGAGCCTCTGCCCTTGCTGTTCCTCCACCTGGAACACTATTTGCATGTCTGTCTTATTTACCTCCGTTACGTCTTTGCTGAAAAGTCATCTCAGCGTGTCCTTCCATGACCTCCCTATTTCTAATTGCAGCCCCACCCTGTCAGTTTCAATCCTCTTTCTCGATTTATTGTTCTCCATAGAACTTTCATAAACCGGGATACTAAAACATCTTCTTCTTTCTGTTTATTGTCTCTCTTTCTTCACTAGAATGTCAATTTTATGAAGGCAGGGATTTATTTTATTTTTACTGGAGAATAATTGCTTTACAATGTTGTGTTAGCTTCTGTGTACAGCAATGTGAATCAACTATAAATATTCATATACCCACTCCCTCTTGAGCCTCCCTCCCACCCCCATCCCACCCCTCTAGAACATCACAGAGCACCAAACTGAGCTCCCTGTGTTATATAGCAGCTTCCCACTAACTATCAGTTTTATACATGGTGGTGTATATATGCCCATTCTCCAGAGGCTGAGCAGTAAAGAACCTGACTACCAATGCAGAAGATGCAGGAGATGCAAATTCAATCCCTGGGTTGGGAATATCCCCTGGAGGAGGAAATGGCAACGCAATCCAATAATGTTGCCTAGGAAATCCCATGGACAGAGAAGCCTGGTGGGCTCCAGTTCATGGGGTTGCACAGAGTCAGACACAACTTAGTGAGTGAACAACAAGAACAACAGCAGTGTATATATGTCAGTGCTACTCTATCACTTCATTCCACTTTCTTCCCCACTGTGTCCACAAGTCCATTCGCTATGTCTGTGAATCTATTCAAGTGCAGAGATTTTACTTTGGCTTGTTTATTTCTGTATCCTCGGCTTCTAGGACACTGCCCAGCACATAGTATACACTACAAAACATTGATTGAAGGGATGAATGATTATTATAAAGCAAGAGGGCTGAACTCAAGCTCTAGAAGAACATGGAGTTGAAACTGGTGACCAAGGTTGGAACTCAGGCCCAAGGAAGCATGCCAGTGATCCAGTTACCCAGACTGGAACACAGGCCAGAGTAGGATCTGGGAACCAGAGAGATGCCCTGACATCAGAAGTGGGGTATGAGATCACAGCTTGGCCTGGAACCAGACTGATGGAGAGTGAGACTGGAGTTCCTTGGGTTAGGGCTGATCCCTTGTGTCTAGAGGTCAGGTCACCTCATAAATGGAGACAGAGAGGCGGAAAGGTAGTTGCTAGGCAGAGCCTTCAATCACTTAGTAAATGTCAAGCAAAGTTGTTCCAGCTTTCAACTTATTCCCAGATGTAGGTGTCAGCAGATACTCCATATTGGCATGGCTTATAAGGAAAACATAAATGACTAAGGGAAAAAAATGAAAATGCTCATTCAGAAACCTGAGCTTAGAAGTTGAGGAATGGTAGCTGCTGGAAGCCTATGACTAGGGGATATCTGTGATGTCAAGATCACATCACAGATATCTTGAGGATTACATTGTCCTCTGGACCACCTTTTTTGGTGGAAATGCCCAAGTGAGCTCTGCCCCTTTCAAACCCTTCAGCTTGGAAAGGCTAAGTGGAGCTTGGGAGGTGGTGTCTGCAGAAGCCTAGAAAGAGGAGTTGGATAGGGAGAATTTGGCCCGGTTTCCCCAGAGCTGTCCAAGTTACTCTCCAGGAGTTGGTCTCGGCCTCTCCTCTCCGTCTTCATGATTCCTGGTAATAACCTAGCTTGTGATTCAAGGCTGCCCCTGCCTCACTCCAGAAGATCAAGTCTGTGGACAGCATGTGGTCCAACTCCTTCGCCACATGCCCAAGGGAAGCAAGGTTCAAACCAATTCAGTCAGGGCAGTTCCCTTCCCACAGGGGAACATGTTTCTGGTCCTGACTTCCACTGCACTGTGTATAGAGCTCCTGCTGGTTCTGGGTTCCAGTACTCTCTCAATAGTTCTTTGTACTTCAACGCGCTATGAAACCTGTCAATGTATTGGTCTGTAAAGTGAGGATGATATAAAAGTTCTCAGTTCCTAGGGCTGTTGTGAGGGTTTCATAAATGTAGCAAGTGTTCAGTGAAGGTTGAATTCTCAACCTTGTTACAAGGTCGTCGGTGTTGCCCACAAATGGTTGGTTCAAGGTTTTCTGAAATGATGTCTTACTGTGTCCCCCTTATTGATCACCTCTGGGGATTTTATATTTTAAGGACCAGGATTCCTATTGTTCAAACTTGGAGAGGTACACGGACGCGAGGCTCTAGGTCAGATTACAGGACTGCTAATTAAGGTTAGCCAGTGCAGCTGGCGCGATCTGTCAGACAGAGGGCTAGGTCAAGGGGAGCTTGGATCCACTGTGGCCTGAGGATAGTACTCCGACCTGGAGAGGCAAGGGTGGGAGAATTCTAGGGCGGAGCCCCCTTTGGGAATGGGGACATGGGAGAGGTCAAACGCCTGGAGGGGGCGATAGCACAAGCAAGGTGGAGACTCCAGGCTCCTGAGGTTGGCAAAGCAAGGCTCAGACTAGGGGGAAGAAGGGGCCTTTCAGCCACCCCTTAAAGGCCAGAAACCTCAGCACCAAAGGGAGTTCAACCGCAGGCGGCATTTTTGGCCGCCGTTTGGGGCTCAGTCATGGCCCCCCAGACACCAGCGTAGAGCAGGGGAGTGTAGGCTGCAGGTGCCTCTAGGACGCCTCCGTGGCGCGCTCGCAGACCAGACCTTCCCAGCCAGAGCCAGTCCCAAATCATCGTGCAGGTGCTACAGGAAGCGCTCGGCGAAGCGACCGTGGCCACTGCCGTGTGCCAGCACGCCGTCCTAGTTCCTTCAGCCGCTGTCCCCCAGAGCTCAGGTCCAGGCGGTCGCGGGGCAGCCCGCGCGGCGGAGGGCCGGGGGCGCGGGTGTGCGTGTGCTGGGAAGGCGGCCTTCCCCGCCGCCGCCGCAGAGCCAGCGCCTCCCCTCCCCCGGCGCGCACGGCCCGTCCCTGTCCCCGGAGGCGGCCCGAGCCGCCGCGGAGCAGCCTCGCCTTCGCCTCCCGCGTTTCCTGCCGCTCGCCCTCCCCCGGCCGGGCTCCAGGGGCTGCTGCCGAACGGCTCGCGGCGGGAGAGCAGCTCAGAGCGCGCACGGGGGCGGGCGGAGGCGGCCGGGTTCGGGGCGGCCGCGCCGGAGAGAGGCGCGCGCGGAGACGCCGGCCCCCCTCTTCGCGTTTGCTCGCTTGCTCCCCGCCTCCCGCACTCTGCTCGCTCCCACCCCTTCCCGGCGTGATTGATCCGTCACGGGCGCCGCCGCTGCCGCTGTCGCTGCCGCCGCGGCCGTTCTGTGCCTGGCCGGAGCCTGAGCCCGAGCCGGAGCGGGGATCGGCGCCATTGCGCGGGCGCCGCGGGGAGATCTTGGCGCGGGGCGGCGGGCCGGGCCAGGCCATGCGGGCCGAGTGAGCCGGCGCCCGCAGCCTGCGGCGCGGCATGGCTTCCCCGCCTAGCTCCGGGCAGCCCGGGCCGCCGCCGCCGCCGCCACCGCCGCCCGCGCGCCTGCTGCTGCTCCTGCTCCTGCCGCTGCTGCTGCCGCTCGCGCCCGGGGCCTGGGGCTGGGCGCGGGGTGCCCCCCGGCCGCCGCCCAGCAGCCCGCCGCTCTCCATCATGGGCCTCATGCCGCTCACCAAGGAGGTGGCCAAGGGCAGTATCGGGCGCGGCGTGCTCCCCGCGGTGGAACTGGCCATCGAGCAGATCCGCAACGAGTCGCTCCTGCGCCCCTACTTCCTCGACCTGCGACTCTACGACACCGAGGTGAGTGTCCGGCCGCCCGCGCCGTCGGGGCTGTGGGGGCAAACGGGGAGGGCGTGTTGGACAGAAGCAAGCTTCGGCCCTTGGGCAGAGCCCTCACTGAGCCTGCCGAGGGCACCTCAGGCTGGGGCTCAGTGCTTACCCTCTGGGTCCCGCCGGGCTTGGTTCGCACAGCTGGTCCCAAGATTTGCTGAGCATCTTTCCCCTCTGGGACTGTGTATGTGTGTATGCTTGTGGGATGTGGGATAGAAAACTAGGGTCTCCTTTGCCCAGAGAGAGTGGAGAAGTGGTAACTGAACCTCCCGAAAGGCCTGCAGTGGTCACCCCTGCCCAAGTCCCGCTGGTGGGGCTGTGGAGTGGTAGGTGGGAAGGCGCATTGACTATAAACTGGGCCATCAAGGACTGGAGAGGCCACGGGCCTGCTCGCGGGCCTCAGAAAAGCCGAGCTGAGCTTTTGAGGTCCAGAGGGCTCGGGGACCCAGGGGCTGGAGCGCGCATCAGGGCTGGGCTTCTGGTGCGCGCCAGCAGCTCGGAACCCGCACCGGTCCGGCCGGTGTGGGGCCGCCGGCTCTGCAGCGCTGCTTGCTGCCTGCAGGTGCCTGGCGCTGCCTGTGGCCCGAGCGATTTCCTGAGGAGACCCTTTCCGGTTAGTTGCTCAGAGTGTCCCGAGCAGGTCTCGCCCCGGACGCGCGCGAGTGTGCGGCCGCGCCGCTGCTGGTGGCCGGGCGGCTGCCGGCGCAGTTTCCCGGGGCGCAGACTTGAAGCACGGACTTGGAGCGCAAGCAGTCGGCTTGCCTTCCCGTCCTCTTTCTCTGAGGGGAGCAGAAAAGCCGAGAGATTTCCGTCCTAAGCCCCCTCCTTACACCCTCAGCTTGCGTTCCAGCTGTAGCAACAGCGCACATCTCCACCGGCCCGAGAACTAGGGTGCGCCGAGGGGGCTCAGAGGAGCAATCGCTGGCCGTGAGGTCGGGTTTGCGAGTTTTTCCAGACTGAAGGAGCCCGCCCCTACGCTCCGGCCACAGTGGCTGAGACGCGGCCTGAAGGGGGCAGTGATTTCCTGTGCAGAACGCTCGGTTGGCGCCTCTTCCACCGCGCCAAGCCCGGCCAAGGCAATGGGCTTAATTGACCCGGCTTCCTGGGGCTCCCTGGGCACTTCTGCTCGAGTCCTGGTGCAGAAATGGAGGGGAGGGTCGTCGTGCCACTCCGATCCGGCACGCTAGGCTCCGCTTCCTTCTCTGTGTGACCCTACACCCCCTACCCCTCCGCTTTTGGGTCCCCGGAAAAAGCAGAAATCTGGATTGAATCTTATTTCCCGCCTCCCCCCTTCACTGATGAACCAGTCTACTCTGCGATGTAAATAAAAGGTGAAGGAACGGGTGGCCGTTGGTGGCGGTGCACGGAGGTTGCTGCAAGCGGAGGAGAGTCTTCCTTTGCCCTGGGAGGATGTAAGCTGGGGAGCTGTGCAGAGCCAGCCCCTGTGTAATCATCTCTGAATGACATTCCTGTCTTCTCCAGAACATTTCAAGTTCTCTGGGGGTACTTGTCCGACACACATAAACAGAGAGGGCAATGCAATTATACCGAGCCATGTCTTTTGGGTACTGTTTCTCTGTTGCTCGATCTTTTTTTTTTTTTTTGAAAAGGACACAGGAGAACGGGTTCTTTGGAGACAAAACCATATATGGACAGGGCAGCCCTGTTTGCATCATCACCAAATATTACCAGCTGCATAATGTTTTCACCAATTTATTCCATTCAGAAAGCTTCCCTGAAAGAGATTTCGTATTAGCTTGTTAGTGGCAGCAAAGGGAAGGGTACTCAATTTCAGGATGTGGGTTGATGCTTTTATATTTTATTTTTCAAGTGTGTCTTGATGACTTTCTGAGTGAGAGGGGGCCTAAAGTCAAGAGAATAAGGCAGTCAGAAGGCACTTGAGCTCGAGGGAAGGAGGGCAGAGGGTAATCTTACCCTCATGCAAGCAGAGGCATTTCTAGCCATTTGAAGGGGCACAGGGCATGGGGCTTTGGGGTGGGTAGTCTGGTCAGAAACCTAGTACCTTCCCTGTGGGTGACCTTGAGCAAGGGATTTAATCTCTCTAAGCCTAGATTTCCACTTCTGAAAAACTGGGACTATTATATGTACTCCGTAGGATGGTATTGTGATGCTTAAGGGAGATAACTGGCTGGAATGGAAAATGCCTTGAGCTGACAGCACAGCGGCCTGTCCTCTGTCTGGCATGCTGTAAGCACTAAATAAATGTTTCCTGCCTTCCTTTCCTTTCCCGCTTTCCCTTTCCTCTGTCGTAGATTCAAAAGTAAGACATTGTGACTTTAGATGTGGTTAAACGGTCACAACTAAAATGTTAAGTTTGCTTATTTGTTTTTCCTCATCTCATGAAGAGTCAGTGAAGTTATCACCAGAAAAAAAGAATCTTGGCTTAGAATCGGATAAATATGTTATCTCCTGCCATGAGGTGTCACAGTTGGGAGAACACCCAGGTGATAGAATACTTAATTATTTCAAGTGGCCCATCTTTATAGAGGAGAGGGACTTTCTTTCTAAAGCCAAAGGAAACGATCAGGCTGGGTAATTGCAATAATTGAATAATTAATAAATAATTGAAGGGTGTTTGGGGCTCATCTTAGAGCGTTTGGACCCTATTTTATTCAGATAGGATGTTTTTATGGATTGAATGTACTCTTTAGTCACTTGTTGACAATGTCACTTGATGTCTATAGACTTGAACACAGGATGGATGTGGTGAACACATTGTGGCAGACTTTGCTATCGTTTGCTCTCAGTCAATGGCCAGAAACTGTGGGTAGCCAGGATGGACCTCTGTCCACACAGCCTTCAAAGAGATGGAGATTAGCAAGACATGGGTTAATCTGATCATTGGGTCCAGGCTGTCTCCATAAAGGAACCTCCCACAAACACTTATTCAGTTGCCCCTCTGCTGTATTTAGAATAGCAATAAAGGATTCAAAGCCCCACTCAGTGCCATGTGTTTGTAAAAATGAAACATCCCAGCAGAATATCTGCTAGGCAGGACCTCTCTTCTTTGCTGCTGCTGCTACTGCTGCTGCTAAGTCGCTTCAGTCGTGTCCGACTCTGTGACCCCATAGACGGCAGCCCACCAGGCTCCCCCATCTCTGGGATTCTCCAGGCAAGAACTTCAGCAAATAATTCTTTATGTATTCCAAGGAACATTTGAGTATATAAAAACACAAGCAAGACAACAGAAAGTACAGAGAAGAGGAAGCATCAGAAACCACATAGAAAAATAGGCGTTATTGAACCCAGAACCTGGGCTAAGATTACTATTGCATTTTTGTGAATTAAGTTTTAGCTCTGAGCTTCTTGGCAGTCAAGGTTAAGAAGTGAACATGGTAGATTAGATTATTTATATGTTTGTTTAAAAGACTAAGAGACAGTGTCTTTTTTAAATAAAAGTTTTACAGATTCAGAAATATTCTTCATGTGGTGTTTCTCATTCTTTGGTAGTCATATTAACAAAATTAAATAATAACCAAGGGATGAGTTGCAGATATTATTGGCTTTTCTGATTTATTTAAAGTAATATTCATTTTGGAAAAAAAATTGTAGAGAAACATGAGAAAACTGCGTATAATCCACCTACACAAAGATAATTGCATCTAATAATTAGCATTATTTCCTTCCAGTTGCTGGTGTTTACTATTTTGTGTACTTGAGGATCTCTATCCTTCCTTTTATATTTTGTTTCATTCACTTAATGTTATAGCATGGTTATTTCTCCATGTTCTCAAATCCTCTTTGCAAAGATGAATTTTAGTGGCTGTTTACTATTCTATTCTATTAAGTATTAAGTCATTCCCCTATTGTTGGATTTGTATGTCTTCCCACTTGTTACTATTTTCACTTATTCTGTAATGAACTTGGGGAAAGTTCAGGGAGCCAAAGGAGCACGTTCCAGGTGTGTACCTCTCAGAAAGTCTACCCCATTGCAGGGATCCTGCTTAGAAAACCTAGTGATTGGTGAGTATGTCCTTTCCTTGAGTGGATTTCCAAATACCTGTTGTCTCATTCTTTGTGCTTTAGATTGGACCCAAACAACTGTGGGATGGAGGCCAAGCTTTTTTTCAAGGAGGTCTGAGTACAGCTTAGTAGGCATTAATTGAGCACCTACTGCATTTATTGGTATTGCAGAAAGAAAGAGTAAATCCAGTCCTGGATTCGGGAGAGGAGCTGGTGGATAGGGACAAACACAGCAAGCACATGTTTGTTGTTCTCAATGCAAGATAGAAAGTAATCCATCTTGATGTCCGCCCATTTCTGTGACTATACTGAAACCCATAGAACTACAGACTTTAAAAGAATAAATGTTATGGCATATGAATTATATCTCAGTATAGTCAAGGCTATGGTTTTTCCAGTGGTCATGTATGGATGTGAGAGTTGGACTGTGAAGAAAGCTGATCGCCGAAGAATTGATGCTTTTGAACTGTGGTGCTGGAGAAGACTCTTGAGAGTCCCTTGGACTGCAAGGAGATCCAACCAGTCCATTCTAAAGGAGATCAATCCTGGGTGTTCATTGGAAGGACTGATGCTAAAGCTGAAACTGCAATACTTTGGCCACCTCATGCGACGAGTTGACTCACTGGAAAAGACTCTGATGCTGGGAGGGATTGGGGGCAGGAGGAGAAGGGGACGACAGAGAATGAGATGGCTGGATGGCATCACCGACTTGATGGACATGAGTTTGAGTGAACTCCGGGAGTTGGTGATGGACAGGGAGGCCTGGCGTGCTGTGATTCATGGGGTCTCAAAGAGTCGGACACGACTGAGCGACTGAACTGAACTGATAGCTGTTTTTAGAAATAAAGAGAAAATGAGGTCTTCTAGGATCAGGCTCACATCTCTGTGGTTATACCCCACTGCCTGGCGTGGTACCTGACCCTTAGTAGGTGTACTGCTTAGGAACCTCATTACAGGTGACAGAAACCCAACTTTAAATGGCTCATGTGGCTGAAAAATCCTGGAGAAAGCTGTATTCAGGTATGGCTGAATCCAAGAACTTAAATATCTTAAAAATTGTCTCCCTCTTTGTCTCTTGGTTCTGATTTCCTGTACTTGGCTTCACCCTCAGTCAGGCTCTCCCCATTTGGCTGTACAGATGGCCCCTAGCAGCTGCAAGTTGACACCCTCCCAGTTTAGAAACTCCAGTAAGAAGAGTGTTTCTTTCCTGACTATTGCAGCAAAAATCCTAAGCTCAGTTCTCATTGGCTTGAGTTGGGTCATGTGTCTATCCTCGAACCAATAACATGGTATTGGTGGGTCTGGGACATCCATCAGCCTTTCATGAAGGAACAGGGTGGTGAGGTCAGCTCCATCCAACCACATTGAATACAGAGTGGAGAAGAGGTGATTCCTTAAAGTACATCAGAGGCTGTTAAAGTGGGGTGGATGCCAGGTGGATCTGATCACAGACGTCTACTTGGGAAATGCTAAGTTCAAGAAAGAAGCAATAGATGCCAGGAGCATTAAGAGAAAGGGAAGACCACATCTAGATCTCCTGGAAGAGAGGAGGTCAAGATGAGTCTGGAAGGGTGAATATAATGTTGACACAAAGAGGTGTGGGCTCAGGCAGATGGAGGTTGGATCCCAGAAACAATCACCAAGATCAAAGGATAGAGGACACAAAGTGTGAGTTGTGTTTGGGGAGCACTGACCTATTCTGTTTCCAGCTGAGTGCAGGGTTTGTAGAAGGAAAGGTAGTCTGGTGGTGGGTGTGGAAGGCCTTGAATGCCGTGTCAGGAAGGTTGGCCTTCCTTTGGGAATGGTGAGGAGCCATGGGAGATTTTCGAACATGAATGTGACAAGATAAAGGACAGTAGGGATGAAGAGACTGGAAGGTAGACAGGAGAAGGAGGAGACAGAGAAGCCAGGAAGCTGTTGTTGCAACTGAAGGGGTAGATGCTGGGCCCTGAGCAGAGATGGAGAGGCAGTGTGAGGGGATGGAGGTGCTCTGAGGCCTGACTGGGTGGGAGAGGCGGCAAAGGGGAGCTTGGGAGTGGGGGTGTCTGGCAGACCAAGCAGTAACTGAAGTCAGGAGAGAGAGTCCCCAAGGGGATGAGGCTGGGCACAGAACCAGACCCTTCAGCTCCCCTAGCTCCAAGCACCTGTCGGATGAGCATCTCATCATGTCAGGAGACCTGGGTCTGTATCCCCATTGGGTACCATGTACCTGCCTGGTGACCTTAGACAAGCCACTTTGCCTCTATTTCTTCATCTGTAAAATGGGGCTAATATACTAACTGCCTGGTAGGATATGGGGATCAAAGAAGTCTACCTGGGTAAAGTAATTCAATGCTTGATGTACTATGAGTGCTCAGTAAATATTCATGCCAGTTTTGTCACCAGTCTTATTATTCCTGTACCAAGTGGATATGATGATGTTGACCCCACAGAGCTGAATTAGGAATAAATATAATGGATATGGAATCTCAAAACATGATGTAAAGCCATGTTTCTCTGTCATCACTTTCCGGTGCCATGTTGCTGAAAAGGGTGTTGGAGAAAGAGGATGTGTGCGTGAGATCTTTATCCATGTTTATCTCCCAGCACATCTTCCATATTTGTCTCTTTCTCCCCTGCTGGACTGTAGCTCTGTGAGGGCAGAGCCAGTCTGATGCCCCAGTGTTTTACATGCAGTGGGCATCAGTGAATGTTTGCTGAACTGAACTATAAGTGAATAAATTAGAATCTGCCTTCTGAATTAGCTTCCCATAGTATGAATGATTTCTCTGGATCACTTCCTCAGAGAAGCTTCACCTCCCCATCACCAATGGACTTAGAAGACCCCATGTATCAGGATTAAGCTGAGCTGCCTCCTGCATGTTCCCACGAGCACTGACCCCCGAGCTTTCCTGGTGTGAGGGAAATGCCCTTGGTCGTGCCATGCCTATTCCCAACCAATTTCTCAGACCTAGCCAGGTACCCAGGAGAAGATGCGTGGAATAATACACCTTTAGAACTAGATATTGGGCTAAGATTTTTAGCTCACTGCCTATATTTTTAAAGGGCTCTTCTTCATGTGTTTGGCCTCCCCTCTAAGGAAGATCATCAACTTCTTTATGAGAGATGTGAGATCTCAATAGGGAAATGAACAGGCTGAAAGTGTAATTTCCCAGGTGGTGCTAGTGGTAAAGAATCTGCCTGCCAAGGCAGGAGACATAAGAGATGTGGGTTCAGTTCCTGTGTCAGGAAGATCCCTTGGAGAAGGGCATGCAACCCACTCCAGTATTCTTGCCTGGAGAATCCCATGGACCGAGGAGCCTGGTGGGCTGGTCATAGGGTTGCAAAGAGTCGGACATGACTGCAGCGACTTATCACACACACACACAGAGGATATATAACTTTTGTTGGTCAGGGTGGACTTGGCAGTGCTGCATCAACAAATCCTGAAATCTGTTTTGCTTGACACAGTCAAATTTATATACTGCTCAGCCAAATCCAGTGTGGGTCAGAACCTCCTGGGAGGCCCTCCTCCAAGTGAGAACACAGGACTCCAGGCTGCTCTTGTGTTGTCACTCTTCCATCATTTGGCCTCAAGAAGATGGGGGCAGGAAGAAATCCTTAGGGGAAGGCACACGAGATTTTTGGCCGTCTTTACTTGGAAGTGGCATGTATTATTTCTACTCATATTTCATTGATCAGAAATAGTTGTTGACCAACCTAATGTCAAAGGAGGCTGGGTTATGTAAAGGAGCATGTGGATGTTATGGACGCTTATCGTTTGGGGTCCATCAAGAGTTACAGGCCAAGATGGATGTATAATTCCCAGAGGTCTTAGGGGTAATACCCGTGAAAGGTAAAAGAGGGAGTAGTGAAGCCCTCAGATCACAGTGCTGTTCTGACACCTGTGAAAGTAAAGGGGAAGGAAGGAGAGCTGGGAGAAGAGTCTCAGAAAGTCTTGGCCAGCCCATTGGGGTGCTCCAGAGCAAAGACTGCCAGTTAGAGGGATCAGTGAAAGTAAAAGTTGCTCAGTTATGTCTGACTCTTTGTGACCCCGTGGACTGTAGCCTGCCAGGCTCCTCTGTCCGTGGGATTCTCCAGGCAAGAATACTGGAGTGACTAGTCTCTTCTCCTTGGGATCTTCCTGACCCAGGGATCAAAGCTAGGTCTCCTGCACTGCAGGCAGATTCTTTACCATCTGAGCCACCAGGGAAGCCTGAGGGATCACATATCAGACACCAAAAGAACCGGGCTCTAGAATCCCTGCCCATCTTGGTCACTGGCTACAGGCTTCCTGGGAAGAATGTGTCCTTGTCTTAATTAAACACTACAGCAGATCTTGAAGCTCCAGCTGGAGGCTTAGCTCAGGGCACTTGTCCTGTAGATTGTCTCTTTAAAGGAGATCTGAGTGGCTCACCTAGATGGCTGCCACAGCTCCACCTATTTCTGCTCCATCATACTAATGCTACATGTTGTGATGGAGAGAGCTTTCTGCCAGGCCCTTTTCTAGCCTCTGGGGTACAGAGATGGATGTGACATGGATCCTGCCCTCGAGGGTCTCACAGCCTAACTGGCGGTCACACAGTGTGACCTGACCATGGTCAGGAGGGGTCAGGGGAGGATGATGGGGAAGGCATACCCCTTCTTGAGGCACCTGTTTGGTCATTCCCCATGTTGTTTGGGGATGAAATGTAAGTGGCTTCTTGTTGCTTACTTTTTTGGTTATTTATTTTGGTTCTAGGAAGGTGAGAAAATTAAATGGCATAATTTGCCCAATGAGCATCACATTCATCTGCTCCTTTTGTTTATTCTTATTCTCTCTGCTTATGTAACAATTTGCAGTGAGGCTGGTGAGATGCCTTTGTCCCTGTACCTTTCCAGGAGCCAGCAGGTGTGCTAGGCTGAAACCACAGGAGTGTGAGCTCCAGTTGGGGTCAGTGGTCTGGGCTCTGGTGCCAGGTTGGTTGCTAAGACCTCGATGGTCTAGATGCTGGTGCTCGGTTAGTTAATAAGTCTTTGCTCTTCTCTGTGAATTGCAACACTGAGGATCTCTGCTCCACTGTAAGCACTGCAAGGGCAGGCACTGGGTGTGTCTGGCTCCCTTGTGTACACCTCCACCCATCTAAGCAGTATCTCAGGGCCAGGCACAGAGCAGGAATTCAATAAATATTTATTGAACAAGCAAATAGACCTAAAAGCTTGGAACTCAGCTCTCTGATTCGAAGAGGAGTAATTGGCATAGTTTTAACAAATTGAGGAAGTGCTTTTTATGCCAAGCCATGTGGGGTGAGCTTTCTGCTTGCTCTTTATTCCTTCTTTGGTGCTTTGTGGGACCCAGTAGTTGTGCAGAGGGAAAAGGGTACTTGTTGGATGTTCCAGTAGAAGGTTTTGTGCAGAGCTAATGTCAGCCTCCTCTCCCCTGACAAACACACACACCATCCTCCAAGGTCCTCCAACATCAAACCTGGGGAAGAAATACTTTCCAGCATATGAGAAGTATTATGGTTTTAGGAGATTAGTTTATTGGAGCATTACTCTAACTGGCAGTTGGCGGCTGTAGGAATCAGGTTCTGATACCCCAATCCCACCTCCAGGGAGTATCAGGCCACAGAGACTTGGCTGAGCTCTGGTCCCAGTAGACACTGTAGGAATGAAGCCAAGTCATCAGGCTTGGTGAGCCAGGTAGTTTAGTGGCAAGTCTGAATATAATGAATAAAGAGGTGTTCTGGGGTCCCCTGAACAGCAAGACATATTCCAGGTGCCTTGCTCCTGGGTTGGAAGTTTCTGCTTTTTTATCCTTCTGTGGTCAGGACTGATTTAAGAACTGGGTAAGCTCAGTCTGGAGGTGACTATTTCTCTGATCTGGTTTTGCTCTGAACCCCAAATCAAATAACCAAGTTTATTAGAATCATGTGCAAAGTGCGAGTAAATTGGTTATGAGCTGATGTCTGAAGGTTTGAGAATTTTTGCTTGAGTCAAGGGCCTGAACATTGTGACACCTTTGGGGGCTGATTGGGGCATTCTTTTCACCCCACTTTCTACTTTTTCAGTCTTTTTTGAACAGTCTGTGTTGCCGGAAGGATGAAGTGTCATTGTCATCTAGAAAATTAGTGGTGGATCCAAAGTACTGAGTAAATGGACTCATCTGTCTTCATCAGTGCCCATGTTCCACAGTTGCTGGCTGAAGCAGACCCCTTCTCCTGCCATTTGGCAAGGACAGCATCGGTCACCGTTCGGATAAAACCTAGCCAAAGAAGGACTTTGTGGAGTGATGCGTTATTGTTGTTCTCTTGGTGCAGGGTCAGGAGGTGGCAGAGAGAAAATGATATTTTCACACTCTGCCCATGATCCACTTGACTTTGTTCAGAGGAAACTGATTTTGAAAGCAACAGCCATCCTAATAATAATCACTATATCCAAATCGATCATCCAAATTGCTTTGTTTCTGAAACGACCCATTCACTGAAGCTTGTCTGAGAATGCCCAGAATTGTTTCAGGGATTTAACTGGCAGCCAGGGACCTGGAAGCCCACCCCAGGGCTTATGATCAGGGTCCATGCAAATGCTTCCACCGAACGTGTTGACTTTGATAGACTTTTGGCTCACCCATCACTCCACAGAGTGTCCTCTCAGAGCCCGACTGACCCTTCTGACCCTCCTTGCTGGACTCTGAATTCTAGAAACATTGGGAAGTCTTTGGAGAACTTCTAATCTTATTGTCATTTAAAAAGAAAAAGGAAAAGAAAACATTATTTGCAAGTAGGTGAGGAAAGAGAGACTACAACAACAGTAGCTCACCTTTATCCTGTGCTTAGCATGTGTCAGTTCCGTGTCAAGTACTTATTTAATTCTCACACCAATTTGATGCGGTAGGTGCTATTGTTGTCTGCATTTTACAGATGAGGCTTAGAGAGGTTAAGTGACTTATTTAACATCACAACCAACCAAGTGGTGAGCTGGGGATTTCAGTCTGGATGGTCCGACGTTGATCTCTGCTGCTTAAACTCTAAAGTGAAATAGCATCTTCACATGGGAGCTATCTGCTTCCCATGAAAGCAAGTGGCACGTTTTGTCAGTAGCTGCTGCTTCTCTTTTTTTGATGAATTTCACCCAGCTGCTTGCCTCTCCTTTAATTCAGCCTCATCCTCACCCATTTCCCTGTGCGCCCACTCAGTCACACACACTGTACTCTCTACTCACTCTAAGTGTGTCTGTCTACACACCTGGCTCACACGGATCCGCTCTGTGCTCCCCTTGCTCCTGCAGAACTTGTCACCTCCTATGTGTTTATTTGGGGCATCAGTGTTTGTGTCTATGTGTGTGTGTCTCCTTTTAGACCTCGATCATGTCGAGAGCTGCCGTGATGCTTCCTTTATATGTGTAGCTCATACATGCTAAGCACCGACTTGGTGCCAGGTGCAGTGCTGGTCACAGGGCATGTGGAGGTGAGTCTAAAACAGTGATGCTCTCAAAGGGAGGCCACCGGGGGTTTGTTACCATGCAGCCTAAGAAGCGTGATGGTGCAGCGTGGGGTAGGTGCAGGGGCTGTTCCCCCGATACAGAGGACCGTTGGGATCACTGACCCAGCACATTGGTCAGGTGGCCTGTCTGTTTAATACCCTGCAGGGACTCATCATTGTTCTGGGAATGGGAACAGAACTTCTCCCTGTGCCCTTGGAAGCCCTGTGGTCTGCCCCATTCACTCCTAGCTTCATTCCTGAGAACTCTTCCCTCTCTCTCTGGGCCCAGACATGAGGTACTTTCAAGTTTCTCTGGTGATTGGGCTCAGAGAGTGTGCACGGGACCTTTTCACAGGCTGTTTCCACCGTCTGGAATGGGCTTTTGCCATCTTTCTTCATCTTTTAAATACCAGCTCAAGTGTGCTTTCTCTGTCCTCCCTCGTTGGGAGAAACCTCTCCTACAGTTTCTCTAAGAATCTTGAACCTTTGTAGTGCTTATCACAGATGCGATTTTAAATTGCTGGAATATTTGCTCAGTGTTGGTCTTCCCCCATTTTGGCAGGGGACTGTGAGCTTAGTCTGTTTTGGCTCTCCAGAGTGCCCCATACAGTTTCTAGCACTTGGCTGTTGTGTTAGTCGCTCAGTTGTGTCCAACTCTTTGCGACCCCATGGACTGTAGCCCACAAGGCTCCTCTGTCCATGGAATTCTCCAGGCAAGAATACTGGAGTGGATTGCCATTTCTTTCTCCAGGGAATCTTCCCAACCCAGAGATCGAACCTGGATCTCCTGCATTGCAGGCAGATTCTTTACTGCCTGAGCCACCAGGGAAGCCCTCTGGTACGAATATTTATTGAGCACATGGTAGGTGCTCATTAAATATTTGCGGAATGAATGGATGAGTGTCAAAGGATTTATGAGGCCTCATCTGGTTGTTTATAATGGCGTCTATGTGTTTTCCCTTATCAGTGTGAATGTGGGGAGGACAGCTGGGAATTGTGGAGAGACCATCACACGTGGCATGAGAAACCTGGTGTGTGTGTGCTGGGGCTGCTCACTCCTTGAGCCTTGGTGACCTCATCTGTGAAATGGGGATGGGTTATTTTGAAGGCTGTCGTAGAACATTCATGTAAAACCTTAAGCACAGGGGGGCATGTTGATAGGCAGCCACTGACTTTTATTATTGTCATTTTATTATAACACATATGAAAATGTAAAATGCTGTATAGTCACATAAATACCAGCTCTTGTTTCAGTGGAGGACTCTGTGTTTGAGGCTAGCACAGTAGTGTGTGAGATATGTGTCTGAGCTTTGCTGAATGAGATTCTAAGTGGAGTGGTTGTTCCTGAATCCCTGTCTCTTTCCAGAAGGAGCTGAGGTGCACTGAGAGCTAAGTGGTGAATCTCCTCGGGCGCAGGGTGTGCTGTTGACCCCTGTGGAGTCCTTATAGCTCTGTGTTGTCACTGCTGGCTATTGCCCACTACCAAGCCTGGCTGTGAGCTGGGCCAGCATGTGAGGATCGGTGTGTCATCTGTTTTGTATCTGCTGTGTCCCCATACTCAGGATACAGCCTGGAGGCCCTCGGCCACATCTGTGAGTGAATGACTGCCCATACATCTGAGCAGCTAGCATGGCCACTGGCATGTTGTAAGTGCTTAGCAAATGCTTTTTGCATGAGTGGCATAAACACAATGTACAGCATAACCATTTTGGATAGAATCACAACTGAGCCTCTAAAGGAAGCAGAGGGAGAAGACATGATCAGGCATCTGTGAGGAATGGATTGCTCCACCTGCATACTGGGGCGGCAAGAGAGAAAGATTCTGGGGTTACCGTGTCAGAAGAACATGTTTCCCTGTAGGTGCCAGAGAGAGATCTTTTGGCTCAAGGGCCAGGTGGTTCAGTGGAAAGGGCTCTGCACTTGCCATGGATGACCCATCTCTGGTTCTCACTAGGGTGACCTTGAATTAGTTGTTTAACTTCTGTACACCTTAGTTTTATCATCTCTAAAATGGGAATAATAATAATGCCTGCCCTGCTTGTCCATGGAGTTATTGTAGAGATCATTGAAGAGGGAGGTGGGGAGAGAGAGAGAGGAAATAGATTAATGTGAAAAGGCTTTAAAAAGTCATAAAGTTACAGATATCAAATGTGTCTGAAACTAAGCACAGAGAGTAATTAATTCTGGGTTGTTCTCCCAGGGCTTTTAGATATTTCCAATAACATCTTTATCAAAGATACAGAGATGTTGTTCACATAGGTGATTCATTCAACTTTCTATTAAGTAAGGAGAGCAGTGTGAGATAACAATACTATGGAAGCAGTTAGCCAGGGAGCTGAGGTTTTTCTGACCCCAGCAGGCTGTCTTACAGAAAGAAGTATCTAGAACAAGAAGTGACTAACATGTCTTCCTGTCATCTGTCAGGTGTCTTCAGAATTCAGCCATTCATTGGCAGGTGTCAGATCTGAAACCATCTGCAAGCAAACTGTCGAACAAGGGTCCCAGGCAGGAATTTGGTGGTGTGGGAGTTAGGGCTGTCTGCTGTAAGCAGCAATTTGGGATCCAGCCAGGAAGGCATGGGGGGTTTCTAGGTTTGGGGCCTGGGACAAAGCCTGGCGTGTGTGACTGAAATGTGAAATGCCTAGACAGGGCCAGTTCATGCAGCCCAGGAGTGGGAGGCTGGGATGAAAGTGAAAGTGTTAGTCGCTCAGTTGTGTCCAACTCTTTGTGATCCCATGGACTGAGGCCTGCGGGGATCCTATGTCCATGGAATTCTCCAGGCAAGAATACTGGAGTGGGTAGCCAATAGTACTTATTTTCTCCAAAAAGAGCTTTGATTCTTGCCAACAGATGTGCAAGTATTTTGTTGAGACCTCAAGAGTTCTGGGCCAGGCAGTGTGGAGATGATGAGTTTGGTTTGAGAGATTTGGGGACCCCAGAAGCCCCCCAGCTATGATATCCCCAGCTAAGCCCATCCTACCTGCTGGACTCCTGTGGACAGTGGGTCTTGAGATGGTCTGATTGACTTTGTTTTGGCCACTCTAGATCCTCAGCAGGCTGTGGCCCTGATTCCAGCCTGGTTGCTCCACCATGGACAAAACAAAGTGACAGGTCCTTCCTGAGCCCCGCCTCTGCTCCAAGCACTTTGCCAGGCGCTCTCACATGCACACCAGAGAAGGCAAGGTGTAGCAGAAAGAGCTTGGACTTCCGAGCCCTAGAGGCCCCAGTCTGGCTCACAGCCCTGCTGGGCGACCGTGCTGGGGATCACTTCGCTTGGGGCCTCCCTTCCCTGATGTATAACATGGGAGTTTGATAACGGATGGTCAGCATTGTTTTGAAGACTAAATAAAATAAAAGCATAGGATCTAGTGCCCAGGGGGTGTTCGGCAGACGCCACAGGGTGGAGTATGCATTAGGGATATGACATACTTCTCTTTTGGTGTGAGGTGCAGGCAGGAAGTTGCAGAACTGGCCTTTGAGAATTGCTTTGGAGTCTGGCTCCTGAGGATAGGGACTTCTGTAGGTTTTCGTTTTATTCCCCTGGGTGACTTACTCCTGCACACATATAAAGCCAGGTGCTTCTGGTTTGGGAAACCAGGGAGGTGGGTATAACTAGAAGAAGGTCCTGTTCCGGTCTGGCTCTGTATTCAGATGATTCTAGAAGCCCCTCCCTTACATTAGGAAGCTTCAAGGTTGCTGGGGTGGGTGGCTTCATTGTCTAAAGAACAGTGTGGCCCCTGGGAGGGAGAGGAATGAGACTCTGATCCCTCTCTCTGGGGCTTGAAATTGTTAGGACATGTCTGAGAGGTGGCATAACTTTGAGAAGCGTATGCTGCAGGAAAGGGCAAAAAGAGCTCTGAGGTGAGCTTTACTTAGTGTGGGGGCCCAGGGCATGGGGGTGTCTAGGGCAGGCGACTTGGAGATGGGAACTGACGCTGAAATATCCCTCCTCCTCTAAGATACCCGGGGGAGACCCTGGGGATGGTAACTGCGTATACAATATAAACTGAAGGTGCTCAGTGTTGAGGACTGTAACCCTTAGTTTTCGTCTTGGCTCTGGCCAACCTGGCCCAGGGTTGACCCCCTCAGGGCCCTGGTTTTAGTGCAGATCACAAGCCTCTGTGGCCAACATGGCAGCTGAATGAAACTGAGACTGGCAGCTGGGCCTGGCTCAAGGTTTGGGGTCAGGGTGACCTCAAGGGGTGCAGATGAAGATGATGCATCAACCTGTCAGCATGGCCGGGGTGCACTGAGCAAGGTGCTGCCAGAATGCCTGAGCTGCCTTATCCCTCTCATTTTTGAACATTCAAAGAAATGTTACCTTATTTCTACCCCAGTCTGGTATAGTGTGAAGTGCAGTTTGGTTTCTTATTTTGTTCTGATAATGACCTTATTTAGTCGATATTTCAACAATTAAACAAGAACTACAGATTTTGTGTAGTGCTCGAGTCTATTATTTCTTCCAAATGCATCATCTAATAACAACCTGGTAAGAGGAATTTTTCCATTAGCCCCATTGATCGATGGGGAAACTGAGGCTCAGAGTGATGAGCCCAGGGTGAGATGGTAAGCAGAGACTTACTAAGTCTGTCAGGCTCTAAGCCCAGTGCCATTTGCATACTCACAGCTGCTGGGCACACTTTGGCCTAGGCAGATGGGCTCTGTGGTTCTGTACTATACTCTGGGTTCATGGGGATCAAGTCAGGTGCCAGGGAGCCATCCATCATGGGCGTTCCTGAAGGCCCTTTAAGGGAGCTGTGTCTACAGATGCTGTTGGCTTCATGGATGATAAAGTGCTTCCAACTTCATCCTCCTAAGCGCCTCAGGAAGGACTGCCAGAGGTGGCCATCCACAGCAGGGAGGCAGACGCTCAGAGAGACTGGAGGTTTGGACCAGAATCCATACTCAGGTCAGTGTCAGCTGGTCATGGGGGAGAGGTGACCTTGTGTTGGACATTGAGCTCCATTTGGGAACAAGAATGATGCACCTGTGGCTGTGGGCATCTGAGCATGACTCGGATATATGTGACAGTGTGGTCAACTCACATGTGAGCAAGCTACTCTAGTGGAGCACGTGAACTGTGGAGCAGGACTCCTTCACCGTCACTTACCAACTGTGTTAATTTTGGTCAAGCCGCTCCACCTCCTGTGCCCCAATGTTCTCATCTGTACAATGGGTGATAATAATAGTACCTATTTCAAAGAATAGTTATAAAAACTAAATTTGCTGAAGACTTCAGCCACTGCACAATACATTGTAAGGGCCATGAAGTTGTTGTCAAGTAAAACAAAAGATATGAGGCTGATTTGAATACACTCTTAGGGAGGCACAAGTAGAGGTTATAGGAGCATGAAGGGAAGCGTGATGAATTCTCACTGGGTACAGCCTGGGAGGGCTTCTCAGAGCAGGTGACTTTTGAGCTGGGCTTGCAGAGGTGGAGATGTGAGAAGAACCCTGTGGGAGGAGGGAACTGCCCTAGCCAAGGTAGAGAGGTGGGACTTTGAGGGGTTAATGCTGAGCCACTCAGGTGTGGCAGGCACATAGGTGAATAGCTGTAAAAGACATTATGGAGAGAGAGCCAAGATCTGGAAAAACAATCATCTTTGGGCTTGCAGTGTCTGAAACTGCTGCTGCTAAGTTGCTTCAGTCGTGTCCGACTCCTAGCGACCCCATGGACTGCAGCCTACAAGGCTCCTCCATCCATGGGATTTTCCAGGCAAGAGTATTGGAGTGGGTTGCCATTGCCTTCTCCGAGTGTCTGAAAGAATAGTTTTAAATCAGTCAGTGCTTATTGAGGGCCTCATGCAAGGTCCTGGTTTCTGGTACTTGCTGTCAGCACAGAGGCTTTCTGTGGCTGACACTGGAGGACACACTCCCATGTCACCTGGGAGCTGGACAAGGTCATCTCCAGGGACATAGCAAAGATTAGGGTGCAGGGGAAAGAAGGTAGATCAGGCAGATTTAGTTAATCTTGGCTTTGTTACTTGCTGAGATGTGTCTTTGGGCAAGCCCCTATCCCACTGAACCTGTTCTTCCTTCTGTACAGTTAGTTGGGATGTGGGTTCCTGCCTGATGGACTGGCTGGAAGTCAAGGATGAGAGGAAGTACCCTCTGAGAACGTTAAATGGGAGTAGGACCCAGCCATGTTTGACACCGATTAGATTCAGGAGCAAGTCTGCCATGAGCCCATTCTAATTTTAACAATTGAAAAATGACTCAGGGTCTGAAGAGGGCCCCAGAGTGATTTCAGAGCTTACTCCAAGTTGGGTCTGTAGGTGGACATAATAGATGCAATCAGCTTTACGTTTCTCTTAATGGCTTTCTTGATGAAGGGAAGCAGAGAGTAGCAGGGATGCATGCCGAAATAACTGTGGGAACCTCGGCAGCCAGAAGCCAGGTTGGCAGGCCCGGCCCTGTGATATGAGGGCAGAAGGCTGGTACTATCATCCCCAAGGCTGTCTGTCAGCCTGATGGGTAGCTGGTCTGGCTGCAGAGGTTTCCCTTTTTGACATGGGGTGAGCCACAGACTGCACTGGTCCTTGAGACCTGTCTTTGTTTGGATATTGGATGTAGGGCAAGGATTATCACCCTGCCCCACCCCTAACAGGACAGGCTCTGGGTTTGGAGAAAGTCTCCTTGGTGGCAGGGGGTGGTTGTCATTTTGAGTCTAGTGATTGAGCAGATTGTCTTGAGAGGATGGAGTTCTTGGGTTGCTTAGTCACTCAGTCATGTCTGACTCTTTGTGAACCCATGGACTGTCACCCACCAGGCTCCTCTACCCGTGGAAATTTCCAGGCAAGAATACTGGAATGGGTTGTCGGTCCCTGCTCCCCGGGATCTTCCCAACCCGAGGATCGAACCCACGTCTCTTACATTTCCAGCACGGACAGGCAGATTCTCTCCCACTAGGGCCACCTGGGATACGGAATGGCTTGATCTGTCAGGTTCCAGCCTTTTTCCTGCCACAGAACACCTCTTCACTGAGCAGCAACAGGCCACTCTTAAAACCCATTTGGATAGAAGAGGTTCTGAACAGAGCAATAGAGTGGTTTTCTCAAAACCATTGATAAAGAAGTTGATGTATATAGACTCAACTGGATTTTTACCTAAATGACTCCTTTTGAATATTTGGAGAAAGAGAGTTGTAATGCCTTAGGGGGAACTGAAGGGAGGAGGAGGGTTGTGTTCAGAATATAAGTATGGCTCTTGCAAGTCTTGACCTCGTGGTCTTTCGTGGGAGCTGGACTCTCTGAGCTTTGGTTTCTTTATCTGTAAAGTAGGTAGGGTACCCTTTTCAATTACCCTCCCAGGGTGATTTTTTTTTTTTTTGCTTAAATCAGATTATGGCACTGGAGAGCCCTTGAGAAAAGTCAAGATGGGACTATCTGGATTGTTAAGCATTTCTGTGAGAGAGCCCTACAGTGGCATTTGCCTGGATTCACAAAGAAGGAAATCATGAAAGATACAGAAAAAGGGTATTTTGAAAATAATAGGAACTAAAGTAGGTCTCATTTAGGTTTAAGGAAGAAATAGGGCAGTAGATGTAAAGACTGAGCTATCTATTCTTGTTTCTAAGTCAGAATTTACTTTTTAGGGTAGAAAATGGGCAGTTGGATTCTTTCATCCTATATGAGTTAGAAGTCAGAATGTCAGAGGAGATGTAGGGCCCCCAGAACAAACAAAGAAATATATCCTGAAAAGATTTTCTTACGTGGCTTGGATGTGTATAAGAAGCTGGCTTAAAAGCTTTCAGATCTTCATATGATATAAATCATGATAATTGACCTAATAGTGTTAGGATCCTAGAGCTTGACGTTAGGATCCTAGAGCATCCCCTCCCATTCTGACTCCTTTGGAGAAAAGTCAGGCTAGGAGATGTCTGCAATAGCATATTTTGGAGGATGACACCAGCCTCTTTCCTCGCTGAAGCTGTTTGCTTTCTCCAGTCCAGTTCTTCTTGTCTAGAGCTCAACAGGATCCTCCAGACACGGGAAATGTAGGAATTCTGGTTACTGTCTGGGTTCCCTGGGAGCAGGCATGAGATTACCCAGGTGAAACACATCAGGACCGAAGCATCGTCAGAGTAAACACATTCCATGGGCTTAGCCTCTGTTCTTTATGGGAAATTGTCTACTTTTCATCAAGGTCCTTGGAGATAAGCATTCTTATTGCTCCCATTTTTCAGATGAGAAAACTGAGGCACAGAGAAATGTACTTATCGTCCTAGATTTGCATGGATAGTAACTGACTAATTTAAACCCAGGCACTGTGGTTCTGGGGCTTCCCAGGTGGCGCAGTGGTACAGAATCCTCCTGCCAATACAGGAGTCATGGATTCAATTTCTGGGCTGGGAAGATCCCCTGGAGGAGGACATATCAACTCACTCCAGTATTCTTGCCTGGAGAATCCCATGGACAGAGGAGTCTGGTGGGCCACAGTCCATGAGGTCACAAAGAATCAGACATGACTGAGTGACTGAACATGCATACTGTGGTTCTAGGGCCCACATTTATAAACATTAAGCACTGGTCTTTGTTTCTGGCTTTCAAAGGGACCTCAAAAGATCA
This sequence comes from Moschus berezovskii, assembly GCF_049115385.1. NCBI lineage: Eukaryota > Metazoa > Chordata > Mammalia > Artiodactyla > Moschidae > Moschus > Moschus berezovskii. Next base: position 71,066,468 of record NC_142466.1, on the reverse strand, counting down.
AATGGTCCAATTGTCTGCCTTCTTGTCATTATCCCCATTTTACAGATGAGAAAACTGAGGCCCAGTGCTATGGACTAAATATTTGTATCCCCCTACCTTCCCTACCTGCTGCTCTTGCAGTATATGTGAAATCTTGACTCCAAGTGTGGTAGTATTTGGAAGTGAAACCTTTGGGAAGTGATTAGGTGATTAGGATTTGTGTCTTTTTTTAAAGGAGACCCAGGAGAACTCATTTGCCTTTTCCACCATGTAATGTTATAGCAAAAGACCGTCATCTGTGAAACTGAAATTGGACTCTCACAAGACACCGAATCTGCTGGTGCCTTGATCTTCGACTTCCCAGCCTCTAGAACTGTGAGGGATAGTTTTTGTGGTTTATAAGCCACACAGCCCATGGTGTCTGTTCTAGAAGCTCCAATGGGCTAGACACCAAGAGAAGAAGAGGCCTGACTTGCTAAAGCCACACAGTGAGATTCCAGGTGAACTAGAACTAGAACCCTGCTCCTCTTTACAGGAATGATCTTCCCCAGCAGTTTCTGCCTTTGGGGCATCTTTCCTCCTTCTGAGAGAGTGAGAGCTGCATCAGCATGTGGCCCGGATGAGGCTTTTCCTTCTCATCCCTGGCATGCATTCCACTCTGGAACCAGCAGGTCCTCCTTCTGTTGCTGGGCTTATTCTGGCTGCCAGGACCCCTCGCTGCTGTGGCCCTCACCACTATCCACAGAGGCTGCTTGAGGGGTACAGGTAGGTTGTCAGGAACCTTCACCAGCTGTGATTCCAAGGTGGGTGCTCAGAGCATGCTCAGAGGGTGGTCTTAACGATTAGTAAAGGAAAATGAGATCCCCTGAGTTCTTCAAAAACATGATGGATTGCACTGACCTCACTTACTTTGTTGAGGAAGTTACAAACTGACAAGGTTAGGGGAACTGGGGAACTAGCAAATGTGAGCTCCGTGAAGGTATTTGACAGAATCTCTTGTGAATTTTCAACCAGGTAGAGAAGATGGTCCATTTGGACGCATCTGTTCATTGTTTGCATCTCAAACCCAAGAGGTGTTAATCTGGGAGTAGTCCGGGGTGAGTGTCTACAGCAGGGGTCCCCAACCTCTGGGATAGAATGTCTGATGATCTCATGTGGTGATAATAGAAATAAAGTACACAATAAACGTAATGCACTTGAATCATCCCCAAACCATTCCACTGCCCCCAGTCTGTGCAAAACTTGTCTTCCCCAGAAGCAGTCCCTGGTACCAAAAAGACTGGGGACTGCTGATCTGCAGGACTCTGTTCTTTGCCTGGGCTTAAAAAAAAATTATATATGGTCTACAACTTATGGTAGTTTGTGCAAAAGTGGTATGCATTCTGAGAAAGCATGCTTCAGATTTTGGACTTTTATCTTTTCATGGTCTAGTGCAGTGCAGTACTCTCTCGTGATGCTGGGCAGTGGCAGTGAGCAGCAAGCATCCTGCTCAGCCACACGATCACAGTGGTGAGAACCGATATACTTAAAACTGTCCTCTACCCAGACAACCATTGTGTTTTACACGTTCAGTGCACTGTTCAATAAATTACATGAGATATTCAACACTTTTTTAAGAAATAGGCTTCATGTTAGATGACTTTGTCCAAATCAGTAGGATAAGTGTTCTGAACATTCTTAAGGTAAGTTAGCCTATCATGTTCTTAGATTACATGTATTAAATGCATTTCTTACTTAACAGTATTTTTGGTTTGTGATGGGTTTATCAGGACTTAACCCATTGTAAGTTGAGGAAGATCTATCATTTTCTATATATCTATCTTTAAGAGAAGATATATATTCTTTCTTTAATCAATTACTTGAATAAAATCATAGAAGTCTTACAGGTCAAATTTTGCTAATGATGTCAAGCTAAGAGGATTAGCAAATATTTCAGATGACAGAGCCAGAAAACAAATTTCCTCTTGTTACAGTCACACCATTGCTCTAGGATTCCAAGAGTTCTTTTTCAGGGTTCACTGCATCAACTGGCTCTTGGGTTCCGACAACCAGCTGCTTAAGGACAGGACGAAGTTGATGAGGCTTAAAGGGAGTAGGTGTGAAAAGAGACCGAGGCCCTAGTTGACCATGACTCATTATGCTCTCTGAAGGCAGGGAGCAGCTGGAAGCTCAGCGCCTGTGCTGATGTAAATGCAGGCCACTGTTAGTCCCGAGTCTGCTGAGAATGAGACCTCTTTCAGGGCATGTGCTGGGAAAGGCAGTGCCAGTAGGACCATGGAAGATATCTATAGTAGAGAAAAGCTCCTGTGGCGACCTTGGCTTTGACATTGGCTTTATCTCAGGTTACCCTCTCTCCTCACACTCTCCCTCCCTTCTACCGATTATTATCAAGTAAGACCTCAGGATGCCAGGCACTGCAGTGGGCACTGGTGGACAGTACCAAACAGGGTCCCTGTCCTCATGAGCTTATGACCCATGTGTTTCTGCAACGTGTGTGTAGGTGGTGCCAGGGTCTCTGGGGTGGTGCCATCAGACTGGCCCTGGGGAAAATCCGGGCATCCCGAGGCAGGCAGAGGTGTGGTCAGGAGCTGAGGTACACACAGGTGAGCCCAGATAGGGCAGCCTGGGGTGGAATGCCTTCTGTTCTGCAGAATAGTTCATTCTGCCTTTGAGTGGGCAGGTGAAGAGTGGTGGTGAGGCAGCAAGTGGCCTTGAGGAAAGGAGAGAATTACCTCCTTAGGGCAGGAGATTCAGGCAGAGGCCATCACATGGACAAAATACAGATCTCTAAGGATAGAAGCTTTGGGCTGGGATGAGGTTTTCTGTCTTATCACAGATATTGGTTTTACTCTATATTTTTGAAAAATGTTATTGTAGAGTATAGCAGAATGTATTTGGTTTTGATCTTTTGGGATAGGTACATTATCTTGGAATCATAGCCCCCATTCCCAGGATGAGGACAGATGTACCGAGGAATAAACAGATATCATTGAGTAGCTGAGCAATTTCTGTTTGAGGACTTCAGTCAGTATCATGCCAGAGGAGTCCATCTCCACTGCTGGACCTATTCCAGCTGGGAAGAGAAGGCATGGTTTTAAGATTCTTGGCATCTTTTGAAAAGCCATCCTAATGACCGACTTTTGTACTTGGAGAGTTTACCTTAAGATTTAAAAAAAAAACTTGTAGTATCTTTATCTTATTATAAAAATAATTTATGCTTATTGAAGACAATTCAGAAAATGCAAATTAAAAGAAGAAAATTAAAATCACTCATAACCTCACTATCTAATATAATCAATGTAGATATCTTGGCATGTATTCTCATATTTTTTTAAAACAAAATCAGATTATTTGCTTCTTGTTACCTGTTCTTATTTAACTTTATATCATGAAGAGCTTACTGGGCCATTTCAGAACCTCTACTTCATATTTCTAAGTGACTTAGCAGTGTTCCACCAGGCCATACATGGATAATCTTTTCCTGTTGAAATGTGGATTGTGTGCAGTTTCTTGGTTTGTGTGTGTGTGTGTGTGTGAGAATGTATGTGTGAGTCTTAACAATATTGCAGCATACAGCCTCGACACAAAATGTGGGTGCTTCTCTATGATTAGTTCTTTAGACTAGCATTGCCTGAGCCACAGGGTATGCAAATTTTAAATATTTTAAAACTTAGTTATCTATGCCATTTCTGGAAAGCTTAGTGTGGACCAGAGTCAAGTGCTTTTATATGCATCATCTCATTTAGTTTTCATAACATGCCTGCTGCTACTGCAAAGTCACTTCAGTCGTGTCCGACTCTGTGTGACCCCATAGACGGAAGCCCACCAGGCTCCCCCTTCCCTGGGATTCTCCAGGCAAGAACACTGGAGTGGGTTGCCATTTCCTTCTCCAATGTGTGAAAGTGAAAAGTGAAAGTGAAGTCGCTCAGTCGTGTCCGACCCTTAGCGACCCCAGGGACTGCAGCCCACCAGGCTCCTCCATCCATGGGATTTTCTAGGCAAGAGTACTGGAGTGGCTTGCCATTGCCTTCTCCGTCATAACATGCCTAGGAACTGTTATTATTCCTCTTTTAAGATGAAACATCTGAGTCTTAGAGAGTTTTAGTAACTTACCCAAGACCTCAGAGCTAGGACATGGAGGGAATCAAGCCCACTTACCTGGCTGCAGGACTCACAGTGGAATCCTGTACTACTTATTGCTGAGCTGTCTGTCCTCAGACAGAAGTGGATGAGGGGGTGGGGAAGGGAGGCCTTCCCTTGAGCATGTAACTGGGAGATATTACTAAATAAAAAACAAACACAAAAACTCTGCCAATTGGGCAGTTGATAAATTATAATTTTGCACTTCTTTATCAGAAAGGTTGAATGTATTTCAGTGTTTAATGAGCTCCGGTTTAGTGAATTGACTTGTCTTACCTGTTGAGTTTTTTTATTAATATACATAGCTCTTTCCTACTGAATTGTGAAACTGCTTTTTATATATTACAGTTCTTTACCCATCCCCAACCCTAATGTGTGTACTAAATATTTGTCCAGTTTTTTCTCTTGTCCTTTAACATTAAAATACTCATGTTACTTTTTAACATGAGTTTTTAAAAAATCTCATGTAGCTAGATTGATACCTTTATAATTTTTGCTTTTGGTGTATACCTAGAACATCCTGCAAATAGTCTGTGGCTTTATAAATAACCCATTTAGGTTTTCTTTTGGTTATACTAATGATTTAATTTTTTAAATATTTAACTCTTTAATACATTTAACATTTATTTTTTAATAAAGTGAACTTCTAGTGATATATTTATTTTCCAAGTGGTTAATCCAGTGTTCCAATACCATTTGTTGAAAAATTAATTTCTCCACTTACTTGAAATGACACCTTATATATAGTTGGTCTATTCCTGAATTTCTAGGTTTCTAGGTTTTTTAAGGTGTGTCTAGGTCAGTGCCCCACTATTTAAATCACCTTAGCTTTTTATTAGTCTTTAGTATCTGATAAGGTAAGTCCTCTCCATAATGTTACTAGTACTTCTTTTCCAAGGATTTTCCTAACTATCCTCATCCATGTATCCTCATGCTAGAACTAAAAGTTATTTTGTTGAGTTCTAAAAATAATAATCATGAAGTTGATATTTTGGTTGGAACTTGGCAAACTTAGAGATTGAAATGTTTGCAGATTCATTTTGCAGGTTCATCTCATTCAAGAAACAAGGTGCATCTTTTCTTTTGTTCTTACCTCTTTTATATCCCTTTCAAAGAATTGGTAGTTATTAATTCTTCCCACAAATATTTCTTGAGTAGTTCCAGATAGTGTAGCCCTTTTCATATGAATCTTACTCATTTCACTAACTTAATTTCTCAGTGTTTTATGTCTTTGTTATTATTGTGAGCAATATCCTTTTATTTTATAGTGGCTCCCCTTCATCACCATGTTTTCTAATTAATTATTGCTGGTATGTAGAAAGCTTTGATTTGTGAATATTTCGTAACCAGCCACCTACTTGAGCATTGTCATTGGTCCAAATAGTTCCCCATGGATTTTCCAAGTAGACAGTCATCCTTTTTGGCAAGTGACAATACTTATACCTCTTCCTTTTTCAATATTTTTATGTGGCTTCTTTGTCCACAGATTGAATTGTCATGAACTGTGAGAGCAGAACCAGGTAGATGTTGTGAGCCCAGGCATTCTTATTTGATGGTGTGTTTCACTGTTGCTGGGCATGCTGGCTGTGGTTTGTGACAGGCTTTGGTATGTTCTGGAGATACCGTCTTTCTCATTTACTAGGAGGTTTGGGTTTTACTGTTTTAAATCAGAAATTTAAGTGAATTTTATTAAATGTGTTTTCAACATCTTCTGTATGAACTGTTTGCATTTCAAGGATTTATTTCAGCAGGCCCAGTGGGCGACTGCATATCTGCAGCTAGGCTGTAGACACTTTGTGAGTGGGCTTTGTCCTCTAAATCATCTAAAATCATCCATCCCCAGCTGTACTGAGGCCCTATGGAGAAACGACAAGCTAGAACCATTCAATCCTCCACCTCTCCCCCTGCGGTCAATATTCAGTCAATGTGTGTGAGAGTCAGTGGATAGACATTCAGTGAATTCTAGAAGGATGTTATAGGGAAGCACTCTCAAAATTCAGAGGTGGGGAGGCTGCAGAGCCTCACCTTCCCTCCTGCACTAATTAGGCAGCCATCAGTGCGAGGAGGCATTTCATCCAGTTCTCCAGATGAGGTTAGTATCATGTTTGCCTCATCAAGGAACTGAATTACAATGGCATAGATGTTTAAATTGCGGGCCATAAAGTGCTTGTCAAGTACTAATTGTAGTCTTCCCGAGCCCTGGTATTACCAACCTCATGATTATGCCAGCTGCCGGGCTGGCAGGCAGCCTTCCCAGCCAGCACCTTGCAGTAAAGGTGTGGCTGTGATGGGGCAAATTTTGTCTAGGGAATTAGATGTGCTTTCTAAATAAATAAGGGATTCAAGTGTCAGGTGAGGAGCTGTACAATGGTTGGAAGTACCCCCAGAACTGTGCCAGTCCATTTGGCTAAAAACAAGTTGTTCTAAAACAATTTGGTTGAAAACAGTATGATCAAGGTGAAGATTAGGTCCAGAATTATGAGTTGGCAAAAAATGAATCATTCCCTCTTTGCTGGATTTTCACATGTGGGTAGTTTGGGTGCATTATTCATTCATTCAACAAATAGTAACTATTTACTGTGTGTCAGGTACTGTTGTCAGCAATGGGGGTACAGCCATGGACACAACAAAGACTGCTCCAGAGAGCTTGGATGCTGATGATGGAGATGGAGAAATGTTGCCTAAATTAACGTACATCTTAGCTGTTGCTGCTGTTGCTGCTGTTGCTGCTAAGTCGCTTCAGTCATGTCCGACTCTGTGCGACCCCATAGACGGCAGCCCACCAGGCTCCCCCGTCCCTGGGATTCTCCAGGCAAGAACACTGGAGTGGGTTGCCATTTCCTTCTCTAGTGCATGAAAGTGAAAAGTGAAAGTGAAGCCGCTCAGTTGTGTCCAACTCTTCGCGACCCCATGGACTGCAGCCCACCAGGCTCCCCCATCCATGGGATTTTCCAGGCAAGAGAACTGGAGTGGGGTGCCATTGCCTTCTCCGACATCTTAGCTAGTGGACCATAAACCATGTCAGGTGGTGATAGAGCTAGAAAAGACAAATAAAGCACAGTAAGGGGGTGAGTGATGATGAGTTAGTGGCTGGATGAGTTCTATTTGAAGTTGGTGTCTAGAGAAGGCCTCTGTGAGATAACATTTCAATCGAGATTGGATAGAGAGCCTGTGGTGTCATGTGATGTCCAGGCCAGTGCCAAAGCAGATGCAGTGGTCCTGAGGCAGTTTCCTTGGGGAATTCACGACCAGCAAAGAGACTGTTGGGGCTGGAGCAAGGTGATGAAGTGCTCCAGGATCAAGCTGGTGATGGGGAAGGGCTAGATGTCATAGTGTTTGATGGCCGTGGGATGCTCAAGGATCTTGCACAGAGAAATGATGTGATATGACTTGTGTTTTAGGGCTGTTTTCCAAACTCCATCTTTAGGCATTTTGGGTTCATTTCTGACATTTTTTTTGTTTTTTTTGGCAGCGCAGACATAGTTGGCTGAAAATGAAAGATACACAGAAAAAGTAGTCAACCACCACCGCAGAAAGGAGAAAAAAATTCTGAAAAATTGACAGCAATGCCTGAATACCTTTAAGATGTTGTAAACTTGTCTCAGATGCCCTCAGGTTATTAATATGGGAAAAGTCCATAAGTAGGACTCTTCCTTTTTGACCAGATTATTGTCTGGATCAGGCCTTCATCTGTCTGGGACTGGTTAGTGTAGGGTTTGCCAGATCCCTCCCTTTGGTCAGGAGCTTGGGTCTAGAGGCATCCAGGTGGCTCAGAATCATTGTCTTGAGCTGAAAATAACTGCCACAGATGGCAGGACTCGGGCAATGGTAGTACACTTAGGCTTTACGTGATACAAAGAGCCCTCTTGGTCTTGTTTCATCTTTATTGCTACCCTTACTGTGTTTTATAAGGCCTGTAAGTCAGGAAAGGTTGGACTGAGGGCTTATGTTGAGTGAATGACCATCTGAGATCCTGGATCCACCATAGAGGCCTCCTGTATGCCTGGACCTTGGCCACCTCTATAATATAGCATCTTCTTACAATAGTGTGAAGATCTATTTCTGTTTTTGTTTGTCTGAGTAAATTGGGACCTTCTTTAGGCCGTGTACTAGGGTGATAGGTGAGCTGCCATATAACAGAGGGACCCCAAAATATAGTGTCTTAAATCAGTTAAAAATTTATTTTCCTGTCAACCTATAGTCTGGCTGGTCCAGGCTTAGGACATCTCTGCTCTACCAAATAATTCAGGGATTCAAGTTCCTTGACTTTTGCTGTCCTGCCATGCCTATAGGATTTGTCCTTCTTGCTGTGATTGAACAGGGTCACAGCCACATCTGTGTTACAGTGGGTATAGGGGGAAGAGAAAGTGCAATAATCTAGAGTGAGCTTCCTGTCTTAAAGCTGAAGACAATCCAGAAGTTGTAAATATCATGTCTGTTCTATTTGTTAGAAATTAGTCACATAGTCATGCCCAGCTCGGAGGGAGGATGGTTACATTTGATCTCTAGCTTGATGGTAAATGCCAAGCTTAAATTTAATGATGTGGTATATTAGTTTCCTATGGCTGCTATAAAACATTACCACAAACTTAGTGGCTTGAAACAACACAAATTTATTCTCTTACAGTTCTGAAGGTAAGGAATACAAGATGAGTCTTGTTAAAGTCAAGGTGCTGACAGGGCTGTTCCTTTGGAGGCTCTGACAGGAGAATTCATTTCCTTCTTCAGCTTCTAAAGGTTGCCTGCATTCCTTGGCTTATGGCCATTTCCTTCCTTGCATCACTCAAACTTCTTGAGTCTGTTGTCACATCTCCTATTACTCATTCTAGTTTCCTGCTTCCTCTTTAAGGACTTTTGTGATGACATCAGGATGATGTGCTTGAATATTGAGTGCCACTTCTTACTACCCTGAAATTCACTGGTTTAACCAGTATCTCTTTATAGAATAGCAAAGGGTGTCAGGTGTCCTGTGCCAATCCTTAAGGATATATACTCTAAGTTTGGACAAGAGACTTAGAAGGAAGCCCATGGTCAGATCAGTTGCCCACATCTGTTATTGCCAAGTTCTGTACCCTTGATGGACTCCATCACTTGCCCCCACCTTCAGAATGATGGACATTTTTGGGCCGGATGCCTCCTTCCACAGACATGCGGCTCTACAGAGCTAACACTGAGCCTACCACCCGGGGCCACCAGTGTGGCTCCTTCTCCTGGTTTCCCTGTACTGTCCTCCTCCTGATCACACAGGCTGAAGGCCTTGGCTTCCTCTCTGGACACTCCCTTCCCTTGACCAACCCCTCTCCGCATTAGCCTCCACATTTTCAGATCTCAAGATGTTCACATAGTCATGCCCAGCTACCTTTCATGGTAGCCTCATAGCTTATGGAACTGGCGCAGGTCCTCATCCCTGCGGCTGACACACTCTCCACACTTCTCCTGGACCCTCACCCATCTAGTCTTTCCTCCTTCAGGCCTCTGCTGTCCACAGAGGCTCCCGCTTTGGTCTCCCTGACTGGGGAACCCTTGCCCTCCTCCCGTGCTCAGAAATCTCCACTGGGATCCCTGTTTCTATCAGGTGAAAACTCATCTGCTCTCAGTCTTCATGTGTTTGACCAAGACGGGAAGAGGAAAAGGGCCCTGGAGTCAGAGCCTCCAGCCCAGGGTCTTATCCTCAGCCATAGACCTGCTGTGAGGCTGGGGTAAGACATGTCTCACCTCTGAACCTCAGTTTCCTTCTTCACAAGATGGGTGGGTCTGGCCCGCTGAGCTCTCCTCCTAAGAAGTGGTGATTCCGTTACAACCTGGTTACCTGGCTGGACTCCTGCCAGCCAAAGCTTGGGGAGCCAGAAAGATAAGAGGGTCTGGAGGGAGCCGAGGCAGGCTCCCTGCGTAGTATGCCCATGAGTGGCTCCTTATTGTCTCTCTGGCAGGTGGACCCTCTGGCTCAGGGGCTCCCCAGGCCGCCTGTGCACTCCTGAAGGCAGGCTGGACCGCTGGCTCTCAGTCTCTGAGACCATGCTCAGGGAGGGCATCCCAGGGCTGTGAAGGACTGGCAGGCTGCACCGCTGCCCCGTCACCTTTCTTCCTGTCTTGTCTGTCATTGACTGTCCAGTGGAGCCATCTCATCCCTTTCATCTGGCCTGAGCAGTGAATCTGTACTTGGGCGAGTGATGTGCCAGGGGCTGTTTCCCCCACTAGGCTGGTATCCTTGGTGCAGGATCTTCTCTTGTTCATTTCTGCTTCCTGCCAAGTCCCAGTCCCATCCCACCCCATCCCACCAGCCCTCAGGGCCCCCAAATCAGGAGCGAACCGGAGAGTGAAGGATCCTAGGGTCCCCAGACATTAATGTGGCTTTCACAGATGAGGGTGCTCTTTCCTCTCAGAATCCCTGCGATTTCTGGGCTATGTTGATGGGTTTCACCAGCTTGTCAGGCCTGGCGAGGCCACTGAGTCTGGACCTGGGAATCCAGGGGAGAATTGGCTCTAACTTCCACTCAGCAGCAAATTATTAGGCTCTTTTTATTTTTATTCCAGGCACCGTCCTGGGCACTGGAGGGAATTGCTAAGTGGAGTTTATAAAGCCTTTCTGCCCCCTCCCTAGATGATGGCAGAGACCAAAATGATAAACTATCATGAACCTCATAAGGCTGCAGGGTGGACCCATGGTGCCCAAAGGATGGAGGGTCTGGCTGTTAAGCAAAGCTTATAAACCTTTGTTCCTTCCCAAGAGGATTGATGTGGGGTGTGTGGGTGGCATTTGCCGTGGCTTGTGGGCTCCAAACAGGCTTCCTTGCTACAGAAACTATTACCATTTATCTCCTCAGCAGGCCTTTTTGTGACCTTCAGAGAGAGCAGCTGAAGAATTAGTACTGGGGTCGGACAGGGGCTTGTTGTTCGAGCAGTGCTTTATAGCAAAACCAAAGTGGTGCTGGTGATTACACAGGGGTCCCCTGTTCAGTTATGCCTCATTTGTTCAGAATCTTCAGGACATGAATTGAACTGAGGCACTTATTTTCGGGGAACTAAGGTTTCCATATTTAAACACCAGAAACTGTTTTCTTAGAAAATATTGGACATTTTGTATTTCTTTCTAAAATACATATTTAAAAATTTTTATTAACATATAGTTGATTTACAATATTGTTCTAATTTTTTTGTTTTTTAAAAACATACAGTTTTTTCAGGTGTATGTTTATTGTAGCAAAAAACCAAGAAAATACTTATAAGGAGAAAAACTTTACCTTAATCTCCTCTCAGAGGGAAGTACTATTAACATCCCACCTTCTAAAAAATGGCACTTTTAATTTAATCTTTTCTTGATGGTTCAGTATCTTCGTTTCAATATCCAGTTATCTTCTACTTTTACTCTGGGAAGCTACATGAGGGATGTAGGATTTTTTGTTGCTCCTACACTATGACTCTTGAGTATAAAGAGTGCTGTGTGTAGTTGCTATCTATTTTGTTGTTTTCTCATTCTCTTTGTGCCTGCTGGCACTGTCCGCTGCTGTATTAAACCTTCTTGGTATTCCTTTGCTTCTCTCCATGCACCACACCTTCTTGATTCTAAGATGCACAATCTTCCCTTAGCATTTTTATATTGTTGAAACTGGAATGTGTCTTGCCAGCAGGCCAAGGATTAAGTTCTGATGAAGATTCTTATCATCTGTCTTTAAATGGAATTTCATCTATTTCCACCTTAGTTGCAATGGTCACTTATTTTATTGGAGATCTTACACTTACTTGAATTTTAACTTGCATTTGAATTCCTAAGTGATTTCTCATTATGTGTTCCAAAAGATTATGCTATAATGAAGTAATAAAATTATTGTGAATGCAGACGATTGCCTGTCATATGCTGGGCAAGATGATTAAAGGCAGAAGAAATTGCCAAATCTCTCAGAATAGAGCTTAGAATTTTCAGAGTTAAGGGAGGTAAATATGGCCAAATTTTTGTTATGGAGGGATGTCAAGTCCTCCAAATTATTAAAAACTTGGGACTGTTTTCAAGAGAAACTATCCAGTTTCTTTCATCAATAGATTGAATTTAATTAAGAAAAATGGACCTGCAAATAACCAAATAGGGAAATCAGATCAAAGTTTCCTATCTATCAGATTGCCTGAGAATTATTCTTTGAATTGAAAGATGCCAGTGGGGTTAAGGTTATGAAAAGTGGTTCATGAACAGCAGGGTGTCAGCACCATGCTATGCATATCTGGCTGAGGCAAGCACTGACTTGGAAGAACCTTGAAAATGAATCTGAAGAAGGCTTAGATTAAAATTTAGTATATTTTGAATAAGAAAGTAGTTTTGGGTGGGAGGGGCAGGAAGGGGAGGGAAAAAAAAGAAAGTAGTTTTGAAAAAACTGCTTTTTTTGGTCAATAAAGAACTGTTTCTGTGTTTTCACTTAAAAAAGGAAGGCAGCCTGACAGATACTACAACGTGGATCTGAGGACATTGTGTTACGTGAAATAAGCCAGTCACAAAAAGATGAATACGTGTCATTCCACTTGTATGAGGCATCTAGAGTATCAAATTCAGAGACAGAAAGGAGAATGGCGGTTGCCAGGGAATGGGGAGTTATTGTTTAATGGATATAGAGTTTCAGTTTTGCAAGATGAAAAAGTTTTGGAGACTGATTGCCTGACAATGTGAATATACTTAACAGTACTGAAGTATACGCCTAAAAATGGTTAAGACAGTAAATTTTATGTTATGTATATTTTATCACAAGTTATAAACTATTTCTGTGTTCTCTCAGTGGGAGTACCACCATCTACCCAGTTCTTTGAACTGGACACCTTTGCCCTCCTTCTGTGTGCTTCATCCAGTGATCTCTAGACCTTGTAGATTTTAGCTCCTATTTCTCCAACTATCCCCTGTTTACTGTCTCTTCCATCACAGTCTAAGCTACCATCATCTTTCCCAGACTGCTGCAGTGGCCTCTTTACATCATCTCATGGCCTTTTTTCTGTCCTCAAATCATTTCTCCAGAGTGAACTCTTCAAAAGTCTTGATTGTATCGGGCTCTCTGTTAAAAGCCTTTAGTGATTAGAGAAATACTAATGAAAACCACAGTGAGATGCCACTTTATGTCCACTAGGATGCCTAGAATAATAAAGTCAGATAATAAGTATTAGTGAGGATGTGCAGAAATTGGAACTCTCATGCACTCTTAATGGTAATGTAAAATGGTGTAGCTGCTTTGGAAAATGGTCTGGCAATTTCTTAAGTTATTAAATGTAGAGTTACCATTTGAGCCAGCAATTCCACTCCTAGATATGTACCCAAGAGAAATGAAAACATATGTCTTCATTAAAACTTGTGCATGAATGTTCAGAGCAGCATTATTTATAATAGCCAGTAAGGTGGAAACCATCCGTCAACTGATAAATGGATAAACAAAATATGGTATATCCACAAAATAGAATATTATTTGGCCATCAAAAGAAGTGATAAACACAATAGCTCCTAGCCACACGTAGTTATTTAATTTGAATTTCATTAAAGTAAAAAATGTAGCACTTCAGTAGCACTACCACATTTCAAGTATCCCATAGCTATTTGTGGCCAGTAGTTGCTTTGTTAGACTACACAGATATAGAACATTTCCATCATTGCAAAAAGCTCTATAGACAGCACTATACTAAGATCTTGTCGTGACAGTGACTCAGTTTCAAGCATTATGCTTCCAGGATATATAACCATCTTATCTAGTTATAGCTCATTTCCCCCCCCCAAAAAAAAGGGAAAAAAGGATAAAAATGATGTAGTGATACATGCTACAACATGAGTGAACCTTGTAAATATTATAAGTGAAATAAGGAGCTAGTCATAAAAGACCACATAACATGTGGTTCCATTTACAGGAAACGTCCAGGATAGGCAGATCTATAGAAACTAGATTAGTGGTTGCTTAAAGCCGAAGTTGGGTTCTCTGATAGCTCAGTTGGTAAAGAGTCCACCTGCAATGCAGGAGACCCTTGTTTGATTCCTGGGTTGGGAAGATCCACTGGTGAAAGGATCCACTCCACTCCACTATTCTTGGGCTTTCCTTGTGGCTCAGCTGGTAAAGGATCTGCCTCCAATGTGGGAGACCTGGGTTCGATCCCTGGGTTGGGAAGATCCCCTGAAGAAGGGAAAGGCTGCCCACTCTAGTATTCTGGCCTGGAGAATTCCATGGACTTTATAGTCCATGAAGTCACGTAGAGTTGGACACAACTGAGCAACTTTTACTTCACAAAGCTGAGGTTGGGAGTAGTGGTTTCTAAAAGGTTCAGAGTTTGAAAATGGTTGCACATATGTATGAGTGTAGTAAAAACCATTGAATTGTATGTACACTTCAAGTAGGTGACCTGTATGGTATGTGAGTTATATCTCAATAAGGCTTTTTTTTTTTAAGCCTTAAATGATGTCCTACTCCTTATAGGAAAAAAGTCCAAATCCTTCAGTTGGCCCTTGGGGTCTTGCCCGCTGGCCCTCCTACCTGAGACTCGTCTTAGCTAGAGAGACTGCATACATGGCATGCTGCCCTTTGCCTGCAGTACCTCCTCCTACCTCCACCCTGTCTCCTGCTTAGTTCTCCTGGATGAGTTCTCCTAATTCTGTCTAGATCGGATTCTGGCTCAAACATCACCTCCTTGAGGAGGCCTTTCCTGACTCCTTGTAAAAGATTCCCCACAACAGGTACTTACTGTTTCCTGCATTAATTCATTTCAGTTCAGTCGCTCAGTTGTGTCTGACTCTTTGCGACCCCATGAATCACAGCATGCCAGGCCTCCCTGTCCATCACCAACTCCCAGAGCTCACTCAAACTCATGTCCATCAAGTTGGTGATGCCATCCAGCCATCTCATTCTCTGTCGTCCCCTTCTTCTCCTGCCCCCAATCCCTCCCAGCATCAGAGTCTTTTCCAGTGAGTCAACTCTTCGCATGAGGTGGCCAAAGTATTGGAGTTTCAGCTTTAGCATCAGTCCTTCCAATGAACACCCAGGACTGATCTCCTTTAGAATGGACTGGTTGGATCTCCTGCAGTCCAAGGGACTCTCAAGAGTCTTCTCCAACACCACAGTTCAAAAGCATCAATTCTTTGGTGATCAGCTTTCTTCACAGTCTAACTCTCATATCCATACATGACCACTGGAAAAATCATAGCCTTGACTAGACGGACCTTTGTTGGCAAAGTAATGTCTCTGCTTTTTAATATGCTGTCTAGGTTGGTCATAACTTTCTTGCATATCTGTGCTTAATTGTGTGTGCCAGCTCCTTGGCCTCTTCCCACAACCCCCGACTATTCTATATGTCTTGTCTTCTCAGGTCCTAGCAATAATGCTTCATAAGTATTTGTGACGTAATGAATCATTTACATCATTGATATTAAAATTTTTGGTATTGGGGACTTCCTTGGTGATCCAGTGGCTAAGACTCTGTGCTCTCAATGCAGGAGGCCTGGGTTTGATCCCCGGTCAGGGAACTAGATCCTGCATACTGCAACATGCATGCCACCATGAAGGTCGAAGACCTTGCATGCCACAACTAAGACCCAGCACAGCCAAATAAAATAATTAAAAAATTAATTCTTTATTTCTAAAATAATTCAATGCAGCTTAGAACAAAATATCAGTTAATAGGTATGACTTACAAAGCTATATTGAATAAAAGGTATATTCCATAGAAAGAGCTTGGACTGATCAGAGGAACAGACTAGGAATCCCAGGAGCATGTCTAAATAAGTTCAATAATTTCATATATACAAAATGTAGAATAATTGATAAAAGCTGAATTACTCTACAAAGTGTGTTGAGAATGACTGTTTCATCACAATTTAAAGTTAAAATATTAAGACAACCTAATTAAAAAATGGGCAGCCGTTTTTGGGAAAGACTGATAAGTTTGGATATAAAAATTTTTAATGCCTGAAAATCAAAACCACTCTATATTGAGTTGGGCTCCCAGGAGACTCTGAGATGTGCATGCAAAAGCCTTACTTGGGAGAATCAGAGTTAAGAGCAAGGATGACAGGAGGGGACCATTGTGGTTCAAGGGATGCCTCAACTAACTTCATGGCGAGCACTGGAGCTGGGAGGGCCCTTTAGGGATGTCCCAGACTGAGGCAGTGGGCCTGGGTCTTTGTTTCACTGCATCAAACAGTCACTGGCTGTGGGCTGCACACTGGGATGTGGTGGTTTCTGAGGCTGAGGGCAGGTTCCAGTAAGGGACTCAGTTATAAGCCATTTCCAGGGGGATGGGCTTTGAAGACAACAAAGGGGACCTGGGTGGAGACCCATGGGATCCTAAAGAGTCAGGGTAAATATTTACCCTGGATGCAGAGGTCTGCACACAGGAGGTTTACACCATCGAGGTATGCTCTGGAGCAGCACATGTCAGGGAGGGAGGGAGGCAGGATGGGGCTCGTGGAGAAGTTGAGCTTCCAGGCAGCTGCAGCAGAGGCCTTAGCTGATCCTACAGGGAGCTCTGAAGATTGTCCTGAATCAGGGCGAGGGTTACAGGCCTGTATAGCCCCGAATGGAACAGTCACTGGGTAAGGGTTGTCCCTGGGAAGGGGATGTAAACTTGGGTGAGGCAACTCATTTTGGCTGCCCTGCAGTGGGTTCAGTTGTGAGGTCAGCAGCCAACACTCCCCACAGCTGGGGGAACACATGCCTGGGTCCTGAAGGGGAGGGTCTGGGAGGTGCATCACAGCACCCACCTTTCCCAGTGCTTCTGCCACCTGCATTCAATTTGTTTGACTAAAAGTTCAACCATCTCGAGTGTCTTCTCCAAAGTTCTGTGATCTCTTTCCTCAGAGATTTCTAAGAGGAAGTTAGTGGGACAGGCTGCAGCCCTCGCCACTGCAGCTGGTCTTGGGGAACACTGATACTTATCACTTCTCTCCTTTGCTGTCTATTCTGGATCCACAGCATCTCTGCTCATCTTGGTGGATTCCTAGATGGGGTGACCCTGAGGGCTCTAGACCCCTGGCCACCATGTTCTTTTGAAGCCATGAGTGCTACACTGTCCACTGTCCATTTATTGTCAAAATTGAGCAAAGAACCACTGAGAGATACCTTGGTGAGTCATCTGGGGACGTGATCACCGAGTAGGTCTATGGATCTGGTGGACTCATTATTATCTGGACCTGGGCCGGAACTTCTTTTATTGGCTCTATGTGTGTGTGTGTTTGTGTGTGTGTGCATGGGTGCTCAGTTGTGTCCTGACCCTTTATGACCCCACAGACTGTAGCCCGCCAGGCTTCTCTATGCATGGAGTTTTCCAGGCGAGAATACTGGAGTGAATTGTCTTTTCCTACTCCAGGGAATCTTCCCATTTCAGGGATAGGACCCTCATCTCTTGCATCTCCTGCATTGGCACGCAGATTCTTAACCACTGCGTCACCTGAGATTTGGCTGTCCCCCATCAATTTCATTCTAACAGGGCACCATGATAATCCATTGGGACCTCATATACTCATATCAACTCAGATCCTGTGTTTGACTATCTTCGAAATGCCTGAGTCTCTTCCCTAAGTTTGTGATTACAGGAAATATATTCTGTAGGTTCCTCTGGGGAAAGACTGGGGAGGATCATTATATATCCTTGTTGTGGTGTTTTAGGATCCTTCCTCATGAGAAGTCCTAGATGCTCATTCAGACAGAGGTTTTCAGGTCTGAAAAATGTCTCAGGTGCATTAACTGGGCAAGACATTGTGATTTGTTTAGTTGGATAGCTGCCTTCTGTCTCCTGATCATCCATTCATTCATTTTTGGTTGTATAAGAAGTTTTCTCATTGGTTTCCCATCTGTCTTTCACATTAGGTATACTGTGTTCTATTAACCATCTTCCTAGGTCTCTGCAGAGTAGGCCCCTCTGACTGCCACTCTGACCCTGCTGCTCATTTTGATAATTTCTCCCACCTTGCTTCTAACAGTTAAGTGCTCCCATTGTTGTCAGGCAGTCCAGGCTGTAGCAGCATTTCTTGCCATCAACTCTGGCCCAGAGGGAAGATCTGAGGGCCAGAGCATCTCCACCATGCTGATCCTCTCCACCAGGGTTCATCCCCTCAGCAGAACACAGTCTCCTGGTGGGTTTCTCCGCCTTGGTAGTGTATTCACTCTAGTATTGTTTACTTCTCTAAGCTTTTTTGATCCCTTCTTCCACTGTCTTCGTAAGAGTTATGACATTTCTGCTTCATTTAGTGTAGAGCAGGCTTCTAAAAGCCATTGTGTTAATACCTCTTAGGATACTTGCTAGGGTCTTATATCCTGTATCATGGGAGGGTGCTCCCGTATCGATAACACTTGCCTTTAACCAGCTTCGTGTTCTATCCCCCTTGACGTACCACCCTCAGAATCCAGGTCCATACATAACCTTCTTGTTCCTGTGTTGGCTGGTCCTGTAGCTCAAGCCTTCTCAGGCCATCCCTGATTGGGCTATATTGTGATTTTACTCTAGTTTTTGGCTTGAGATGGGGGATGAATCTCGAGGAATGAGCATATGTCATATTGTTTCTGCATCATCTTCAAGCAAGGGGACAGCTCTAGCTCATTACAGGGAGCAGTGGGTCATGATTGCAGGCCCAGAGTGCTTAGGAGAACCTGAGGACTCAACTTTTTTGAGTGCACTGACCAGATATCTCCCAAGTCTGATGGTCTCATTCCCCAATCAGAGTCCTGGGCCTGAACCTCAGCCTTTTCTGTGCTTTACTTGCAGGAGATATGTCTCTTTCTGTGATGCCAAGGAAGGTGTCTGATTTCCACAGTTCACTTAAATTGGTGATTAATCATTCCCAGCCTCTCTTCCTCAAGCACATTGATTGTATCCAGAAACAGCCATCTGATTCAGGTTCCTTATAGTTACTACTTCCCTCGTATCTCTCAAATGCCTATGATATTGCTCCCACCAATGTTCCATTCCCGTCCACCATGGAGGAAGGTTAGCAGTTTCACTGCTTCAGCATGCCATGGACTGTGAGTGCTTCACCTGCCACCAATGATGGGGTTCTCTGTGCCAGCTCCAAAATCTCACAGTGGCCCTGCTTCCTAGAATGACTTCTGAAGCCAGCTCCTTAGATTGAGTTCCTTGGGAAACTAGGACTTTGAGGTTTGCATCCAGGAATTTTTTTTGGCAAGTGCTCTCAGGAACACTGCCTGCAAAGGAGTGAAAGAAGCAGGACTGGGCAGAGGAGAAAGTGGAAATGCAGTGCAGTTGCAAAGAAGCCTCCATCCGTTCCCCAGGAAGCTCTGGAGATGTCCTGAAATATGGCAAGGGCCAGCCTTTGGTACTGCCATGCTGGATGCAGGCTGCTCCTGGGAGTCTAGGGCAGAATAGTAACTTCCAGTCCAGGGCAGTTTGTAGAGAGAGACATCTGTGTGTCACCAGGAGCCGGCCTCCTAGCAGCTGGGCAAATGAGTGTTTTGGTCCTGAAGGGGAGATCTGGGCAGTGCACCGTAGCATCCATCATGATAATCAAAGTATCCTAATGTACAAAGGGAAAAATAGGAAAGAGATGAACACTCCAAGAAATGATGGTCAAAAGGCCGTGTAGGCTTAATAATGGCCCCTGAAAAATGCCAGCGTTCTAGTTCCTGGGACCTGTGAATGTTACCATATATGGCAAAGGGAACTTTGAAGATATAGTTAGTTAAGAGTCTTGATATGGGGAGATTACCCTGGATTATGTGGCTGGGCCTGTTGTAATCACAAAATTCCTTAGAAGAAAAAGGCAGGGGACCAGAGTGAGTAATAGGAAATGTGACAGTGGAATCAGGAAATCTTTTAAGTGCTACAAGGAAGGGGCAGTGAGCCAGGGAATGCAGGCAGCCTCTCAAAGCTGAAAAAGACAAGGAAACTGATCCTCTTCTGGAGCCTCCAGAAGGGAACAGCCCTACTGACGTCTTATCTTTAGTCCCATAAGATTTTGCACGTCTGTCTCCAGAGCTATAGAGAATAAATTTATGTTGCTTTGGCCACTGAGTTTGTGGTGATTTGTTATGGCAGCAATAAGAAACTAATTCAGACCTGTACAGGAAATTCACCAAAGAACAAATATAATACAAATGCAGTTAAAAATATATTCCCTAGTTATGTTTATCTGTACTAGCTATCAATGAAATTTAAATTAAAGCAGTAAGATACCATTTTTTATCATATTGGCAGAAATAAAACTTGTTCTTATTGAGGAGGATTAAAGAAATATTCTCAAATAGTGCTGGTGGGAATGTTGTGTAAATAGGTGCAACTTTTCTGGAGGGTTATATGAAAATGTTTATCCAATGACTTTAATAAAATTTGTTATCTTCCTTGATCTAGAAATTCCATTTCTAAGACCTTATCCTAAGGTAATGGTTGGAGTATAATCTAAAAATGAAAAACTAATTTAAAATAATCTAAAAGTGAAAAATGGGAACTTCCTAAATATTCAAGAAGAGGGGACTGGTTGAATAAATGTTGATGTATCTGTACAATACCTCTGTATCCAGTTTTGACATTGAAAAGTGTTGACTTAGTGTTAAATGAAAGAGGTGGGTCACAAAATAGTATCTATAATATAATCCACATTTTATTAAAACATGTATATGAAAATGTCTTAAAACATATGTACCATATGCAATTTATATGGTGGTTATTTCTGGTAAGTTGTAGTTTAATACAGTAAGGGCTGTTGTGACGGTCATGGTCAGAATCATCGTTATCATTGAATTGGCTGAGTTGGCCTTTATCCTGAAGCCTGTTTCTAAGGACTGGATGTTAGTAATTTCTGTGACCATGTCTTTCTCATAACCCTTTCCCCTTAAACAGGAACGCTTCCTTGTATCTGAATCCCGGGTCTGGGGCCTTAGTGCCTTGAGAAGTTGCAAATTCAAGAGCACACAGAGGTCAACAGTTAATATAAATGAGTAAAGAGAACAGGGCAAGAGTAACTGATGCAGTCACACTTCACGTACTACATTTGTCAGTCTAGTTTTTTAATTCCGTTAAGAAATACACGTTCTCCATTTTTCTTGGAAACATACTGTCTCTGTGGTTTGTTTTGTTTTCCCACTTTTAATCAAAACATAGGTACAGAAAAATATTTCTTTACCATAAGAAAAACAACATTGCAAGTGCAATGATAAATGTCAGCTGACGCTGTTGGATAAAGATGGGAAGTCATGGAGACACGGTGGAGAGGAAAGCCCTGCCCATCTGAAGGGGCAGTGGCTACTCAGGTTCAGCTGATCACTACCACATGGGAATGTGGCCAAATTGAACAAATCTACTGATTTTTTTTCAAGAGAAGCAAGATATTTGGATTTTTTCTTTTAATATTGGCTCAGTTTTTAAAAATAGCACTATGGGAGCAAATAAAACATTTTAAAGTTGAATATGGCCCAGGAACTACCAGGTTGCAACCTCTGATCCAGGGTCAAAGACCTGGTTACTCTTGCCAATACTCCGTACCTACCCATCCATTAACAGACCTCCCAACTGTTGACTGATTCTTGTCTGGATCTCCCCCTATTTCATGTTTCCATAATCATTTTCATAATCAATGCTCTGTGCTCTTGCCGGGACACCCTCATTCCTAAATATTCTTGGAAAATGTGTCTCTCCTCTGATAAGGTTTTCTTAAGAATAGACGAAATGAGTTAAGGCATAACTGGTAATTGGCTCACTGTTCTGTGGCAATGGAAAAGTATTCCTTGCCAATAATTTCTCTCAACACATTTTCAGACAAAGCAACATATGGGGTAATTATTTTTAGATCAGAAATAATTTGGGTGTTATAATGTCAGTGTACGTAAACCTGGTAAGATTATAGGAAGGTTTTTAAATGAGTTTTGAAACTAGTGACATATAAATTAAATGTTGAAGTGCTTGCCCACTTATTACTCAAAATATCAGCTCTACTATTTTTTTCTCCCTTCATAATAAGACAGCAATGCAGGCTGGGCTTGACCCAGTGATGGAGCCTGTTGGATATGAATGCAGCATCTTGGCCTCTACTCCCTGGTCCTGCAATTCATTTAGAGTTCTCTGTCCTAGTATATGGCCCCACCATCCATCCATTTCTGCAAGCTGGAGGCTAGGGGACATCCTGTACAGGCCGTCTGCCTCTCTGCCATATCCATCCTAAATATCTCGCAGATCCGTTTATTTCCCCTCATCCCTGCTGCTGTCCTACTCCAGGCCACCACCCTCCTGCTCTTTGGCAGTGCACGCCTTCTAACTACCTCCCTGTATCCACTGTCATCCCCTCTTAGTTCATTCCTGACGCTGCAGCCAGATAGGATTTTCAGAACTGAAATTTTGTATATTACCTCTTTGCTTGGGACCCACCCAGTGGGTTGCATTGCTCTTTGCATAAAGAGTAAAATCCTTAACATCATTTTAAGATTATGTGTGGACTACCTTCCATCTGTATGGAACCTTACTACTGTTATCTCTTGCTTTGGTCCCCTTGCTTTCTGGCTCTGGCATCTGCACCGGTTTCATATCTTCAAATGTGCCTGTAGTTCTCTTGTTGTAGACCACTCCCTACACCCTACTTCACCTTATCGAGTGAACCCCACCACGTCTTCGGAGCTCAGCTCTGAGCCCACTTCCTCAAGGAATCTTTGAGCCGTCCTTCCTTGAGATCAGGTCCTCCTCTTTTTGCTGCATATTCTCTAACCTCCTGTTTTTCTGTAGCACTTGTCAGCTTGTAATTATACACATATTTCTATAACTCTTAGACTTAACACCTGTATTCACCACCGGTATATGAGTTTCATGTTAGCTCCCTGTTGAGTCCCCACTGTCTGGCACACAGAAGGCACTCGATAAATATTTGTTGACTGAATGAATGGTGGTGAAGAGAATACTTCTTCTGCCCCATCATGGGCCCTCAGAGGAGCCTGCGCGTGAGACAGGTATTTAAATAGACAGTTATACTGGGGGGGAGATGGGCTGTGATGGAGC
Source organism: Moschus berezovskii (assembly GCF_049115385.1). Lineage (NCBI taxonomy): Eukaryota > Metazoa > Chordata > Mammalia > Artiodactyla > Moschidae > Moschus > Moschus berezovskii. The sequence continues at coordinate 71,043,413 of NC_142466.1, read as the reverse complement.
TGTGTACCAACTGCAGAGGGACCCAGAATGAGGCTCAGCTCTGTTTCCATGGTGCCCAAGTGAAGAGTGGGCACCAAGAATTGCTTGTCACAGTCACGAGCGTCCCTGCCAGGGCTTCACAGGTGACTGCAGTTCTGTGTCTGTGCACATTTTTTGTGGGCATGTGAGAAGGATGGTTGTGGCGGTAAGATGAAAAGACCACTGAAGCCAGTCACTTAATCTCTCCAAGCCTTAGTTTCCTCAGGAGTGAAGCGGGACATTGGGGGCACATGTGAAGTGCTGAGTCCCTGGCACACCACATGCACTTTGTAATGTTAGAACCAATTTCTCCGTGAACTAAAGGACCCACTGCGTATGGATCCCTGTCCCTCTGAAAGATTCTTTTAACTATTTGTGATGCCAAAGACCAATGTTTTGCATGGTCTTAGCCCAGCGATTCACTCCAGTATTCTTGCCTGGAGAATCCCAGGGACGGAGGAGCCTGGTGGCCTGCTGTCTATGGGGTCGCACAGAGTTGGACATGACTGAAGCGACTTAGCAGTAGCAGCAGCAGCCCAGCGATTGAGACTAAAGGAGACTTGAGTGTGTGTCTGTGTGTGTGTTTGCATGCACGCATGCCGCTACACTGAAAACCTCTGGGGAGGCCCTTTAGGCGTGAAAGGGAGGGGCTGTGCTAACTGCCATCAGGAGCAGAGGGGTGTTATCATATTCGGGTGGCTTTTGAATTCATATCCAGAAGTTAGATGTTTCTCCTTTCGAAGTACAAAGAGGAGACAGTTGAAGATACCTAATTCTTCCTGTGGAGAAGGCAATGGCACCCCACTCCAGTACTCTTGCCTGGAAAATCCCATGGACGGAGGAGCCTGGTGGACTGCAGTCCATGGAGTTGCTAAGAGTCGGACATGACTGAGCGACTTAGCTTTCACTTTTCACTTTCATGCATTGGAGAAGGAAATGGTAACCCACTCCAGTGTTCTTGCCTAGAGAATCCCAGGGACAAGGGAGCCTGGTGGACTGCCGTCTATGGGGTTGCACAGAGTTGGACACGACTGAAGCGACTTAACAGTAACAGCAGCAGCAGCAATTCTTCCTAGGAAACTCGGAGATTGCATTTCTTTAAATCTTATTCTAATTTAGTTGATCTTTTCAATCAGTGTTTACTGTACATTCTGTTTATGTTTCAATGTTTATACCAATATTAGTGTTTTTCAGCCATTTTTTTAAAAAAAAAGAGAGTCCTGCTTTGTAGGTCAAGAAGGCTAACTAGTTAAAGAAAGGGATGCTGTTGTCTCTGAGCCTGTATCAGAAATCCTGGCTGCTGTTTGGAACAGCTGAAGAGTTTAAAAAAGCACGATGCCTGGGGCCACCCACACCAATTAGGTCAATATCTCTGGAAGTGGGCCCCTGGCATTCGTTAGTGTTTTTGAAATCTCCCCTGGTGATCTGAATGTGCAACCAGAGTTGAGAGCCACCACTCCTGGGAGCCAGTGCTGGAAAGCCTGGTTGTTGAGACCACAGAGCCTCCCGGTAAGGCCACCTGGTGGCAGCTTTTCTAATTTGCAGTGCCTGAGAGAGGACCGATAGTCTCAAAGTGTATACTTGGACAAGCAGGGCAAGAGTTCCCACTCACCTGGGAAGCACTGGGAGGAGGCTCTAGTGTGACTGAGGAAGGCTGATAGGAAATGGGTCCCAGACTGTCTCTGAAGGAGAACAGAGAAGGGGTGGGTGTATGGAAAGGCAGGAGAAAGGTGGCTGCTAGGGGAGGGTAGAAGAGGACAGGTTTACATCCTGATTCTGTAGCTTGTTGGCAAGAGTGAGTCACTAGACTCTTGGGAACTCACGTCCTCATCTCTCAGATGAGGTTAATTCTGCTGAAAAGAGCTCTACAAGACAAGTCTGCGGCTGTTCACTCCTTTAAGGTGGAGTAGGAAGAGCCTGTGTTGGAACTGAGAGTCCTGGTGCGAGGTCAGAGGGAAGATCTATGGCTTTCTGTAGTCCTTAGTCTTGGGACTGAAGTGACCTGGAATTAACCAGATAAGACTAAAGAGTCGTGACAGACCAGCTGCGGTGTGCCAGGAGTCATTCTAGACCTTTGAGAATAGAGATAATACACATAATGTGACAGCCCTTTGCGCTGTGCTTAGTTGCTCAGTCGTGTCCTACTCTCTGTGACCCCGTGGACTGTAGCCCGTCAGGCACCTCTGTCTGTGGGGATTCTCCAGGCAAGAATACTGGAGTGAGTTGCGGATCTTCCCAAGCCAGGGATCAAACCCAGGTCTCCCACATTGCAGGTGGATTCTTTACCATCTGAACCACCAGGGGAGCCCAAGAATACTGGCGTGGGTAGCCTGTCCCTTCTCCAGGAGATCTTCCTGGCTCATGAATCGAACTGGGGTCTCCTACATTGCAGGTGGATTGACCAGCTGAGCTACCAGGGAAGCCCATGATAATAAACTATTTGACCTTATTTCATGATAGAAACTCACATACCTCCAGTAGACAGAATAGAATAAGGAATCCCCTTGTGCTTATCACACAGCTTCAACAGTTATCACCTCGGGGCCAGTCTTGTTTTATGATTATCCCCATTCACCTCTTCTCCTCATGTATTATTTTGAAGCTAATCTCACATATCAAATCATTTCATTAATAAATATCTTCATTTGTATCTCTAAAAGATAAGGATTCTCAATAATTATGATCACAGATTTTAAAAAAATCAATGTTAATTCTTTTGTATCCTAAAATATCCAGTTGGTGCTCAAATTTCCAATTGTCTCATAAATGTCATACTTTTTTTGTTTAATTAGAATCAATTCACACATTGCGATTTGTTGGTATATCTCTTAAGCATCTTTTAAAAAAAGATGTGGTAAAATATACATAATGTGAGATTTACCATTTTAACCATTTTAAAATATATGGTTCAGAGGCATTAAGTACATTCACATTGTTCTGCTACCATCACAGCCATCCGTCTCTAGATCTTTATCATCATCCCAAACTGAAGCCTTAGACGCATTAAACAGTAACTCCTTATTCCTCCCTTCCTGCAGCCTCTGGGAACCTCATTCTGCTTTCTGTATTTATTAATTTGACTACTGCAGGTACCTCATATAAATGGAATCATATAGTGTTGGTCTTTTTGTAGAATCATGCAGTATTTATCTGTTTGTGACTGGCTTATTTAACCTAGCATAGTGTCTTTAAGGTTTATCCATGTTGCAGTGTGTGTCAGAATTTAATTTCTTTGTAGGGCTGAGTAATGTTCTGTATTGTATTTATATACCACATTTTATTTATTCATTCATCTATTGGCGGACACTTAGGTTGCCGACATCTTTTGGCTATTTTGGCTATCGTGAAGAATACTGCTATGAACATGGGTGTATAAAAATCTCTTAAGTGGCTTTTAATCTGTACGTGCCCCTTTTAATGCTCTCCTTCCTTTCTTTCTCTCACTCTCCTTTTCTCTCCTTGCAATTTACTTGTTGATAAAACTGGGTCATTTGTCCTGTAGTGTTCCCCACTATCTGGGATTTTGTTGATGACCTCATTAACTTTTGGGCTGGTGAAGGTATTTTACATTTTGTCATTTATACTGTACTCATTCTGTGCCAGGCACAATTCTCAGTACTTAAAAATGTATAAACTGAATTAACCCTATGCAGTAAGTACTATTCTTTGAACCTCCATTTTAAAGATAGGGAAGCAGGCTAAGTAGACATTAAATAACTCACCCTCGATCACCCAGTCACCTTGTGCAGAGCAGGGTTCTGTGCCAGGCCATCAAGTTGGATTATGCTGCTGCTGCTACTACTGCTAAGTCACTTCAGTCGTTTCCGACTCTGTGTGACCCCATAGATGGAAGCCCACCAGGCTCCCCCGTCCCTGGGATTCTCCAAGCAGGAACACTGGAGTGGGTTGCCATTTCCTTCTCCAATGTGTGAAAGTGAAAAGTGAAAGTGAAGTCGCTCAGCCGTGTCCGACCCTTAGCGACCCCACGGACTGCAGCCTCCCAGGCTGCTCCATCCATGGGATTTTCTAGGCAAGAGTACTGGAGTGGCTTGCTATTGCCTTCTCCGTGGATTATGCTATATACTGCTATTCAAGCTGAGGGATTAATCAATCAAAAAGAGATCATGATTTAGATTCCTGGGGAGACAGGACTTAAACATGTGAAAAAAACTTTAAAAGCACACATGATTTTAAAAAAAGAGGTGGAAATTCAAGTTAACAGGAAATGTTACCAGACCACACCTAAATTACCTTCCAAATGAGTAAGGTATAGTGTGAGTATCAGTGGCAAGTAATGGAGGAAAAATCTCTTCATAGCTCTCAGAAGTCAATGTAAACACATGAACCATCTCAAGGTATTTTTAAAAATATTTATTTTTATTTATTTATTTGGCTGCACCAGCATACAGGGCCTTCAACTGTAACATGCAAACTCTTAGTTGCGGCATGTGGGACCTAGTTTCTTGACCAGGGATGGAATGCGGGCCCCCTTGCATTGGAAGCGCTGAGTCTTAGTCACTGGACCACCAGGAAGTCCCCAGCAGGGTGTTTTGTTAACAGAGCTGTGAATACTTGTTGCTAGAGAGCATATCCAGAATAGACGGGCATGCCACTTAGCAGAAATAAAGCCAGGTGAATGGCTGCCTGTCTTGCCGAGAGCCCCTGATGCCCCATTTCCAAGAGCTTCATGTTTTTGTGGTTGTAAAGTTTATAGATACGTTTGCAACAACACAACACCTTTTCGGAAAGTGGAGAAAATCATTAATCCCACCACTCCATCAGGTCTGTTTTTCTCAGTCTGTCTGTTCTGGTAGGCGTAAATGTGTACATATTTTTTGGTTCCTGCAGAGCTTTAGAAGTGTCTGAAACCTTTAGTCTCTGGGCTTGTGAACTGAAAGGAGAACATTTTCTTTCTTTTGCTGCTGTTTGTATCCCACTGCTCCAATTAGCTTTGGGTAAAAGTAAATCCCATGTGTTGTTGAGGGTTCTTTTGTGGCCTTGGGATTCCTGGAAGACTGGGAAGCAAGTTGGAGGCAGGGGGCTGTGATGGAAAAGGCTCCGGGTGCCCAAAGGTCCGGAGCGCTGTGCTTCTTCGGCGTGCCACAAACGCTCTGTGGGGCCTTACTGGGTCAAGCTGGGTGACTGCTGGGCCTTTCCAGCTTTGACATTTAAGGATGCTTGGATGCTAAGAAATCACAATTTTTAAAAACAAAAATGAAAGCTACATTTGTCTCTGAGCTGTAAAGGAGGCTTTAAGGTTATATTTCTGAAAAAAAGAACACATCTTTTGTAGGAGAAAAATTGGGCAAATTGAGTTTTCCTGACTGGAGAGTTAAATCAGTTAGATTTAAATCAAATCTACCCAACCTTGCCCTGTCGTCACTGAGAGATGAATCAGGAGAAATCTACCTTTGAAACTGACCTGGATTCTGAAACATCCATCACTTTTTAATGGATCTTTAGGATGTGGACATTCCTTTGGGCTCTGTGTTTTCTGTGGATGCCTGCGAATGAGGGAAAATGATAGCCAGCACGACCCATTTAAAAAGAGTCATATTTAGGAAAATGGAAAGTAACTCAGACACCTAAAATGATAACCTAGAAATTGAGGAATGATTAAGATTATCACCAAGTATTAGTTCTGTGGGGTCATCCTACGTCAGCCTTGGTAGGACGTAGTCTAGTCCAGCTGGTCTGTGGCAGGATGCCAGACTGACTGCATCTGAGTGCCCTGGGAGGTGAGGGGTGGGAAATCTTGCAGAAAGTTCAGATTCCTAGGCCCCACTCTGAAGAGGTTCATTCTGTGGATCCAGGTGAGGTCTGGGAATCTGGGTATTTAAAAGTCCCTCCATTGATTATGATGCTAACCAAGCTGGGTTTGGTAACTGCTGATCTAGTCCAACGGAGAAGGCAATGGCACCCCACTCCAGTACTCTTGCCTGGAAAATCCCATGGACGGAGGAGCCTGGTAGGCTGCAGTCCATGGGGTCGCTAAGAGTCGGACACGACTGAGCGACTTCACTTTCACTTTTCACTTTCATGCATTGGAGAAGGAAATGGCAGCCCACTCCAGTGTTCTTGCCTGGAGAATCCCAGGGACGGGGGAGCCTGGTGGGCTTCTGTCTATGGGGTCGCACAGAGTCGGACACGACTGAAGCGACTTAGCAGCAGCAGCAGATCTAGTCCAAACTCATCCTTTTTACAGATAAGGAAATGGAAACACAGAGAAGGGTCAGGGGAGGAGTTAACTGGTGGGAGAACTGGTGGAGAGGTGCTCTCAGATACTTACCATTTTATACCCTGAGAAAATAGCACATATGAAGGTGATGTCAAAACATGGAAGTGCTTTTAAAAAATGCTCTTAAATGATAGCATTACATCCTGGATGACTGTTTAGTCGCTCAGATGTGTCCGACTCTTTGCAACCCCATGGACTGCAGCACATGAGGCTCCTCTGTCCATGGGATTTCCCAGGCAAGAATACTGAAGTGGGTTGCCATTTCCTACTCCACATATAAATAAGGAGAGAATGGAGGAAGGAGATTTAGAGAAATAGTTCTCTATTGGGTATATGACTGTTGGATACCTACTTTTTTTGTTGTGAACTTATTTGGAGGGAAAAAAAATCTAAAAAATAAAAAGCATTTCAAATAAATATTGTTCTTATATAGGGAAGTTGTACTTAAATACTTGGAATCTTCTTCCCAATGACTAGCCCCATACCATGGCCAGAATTCACGGTAATGAGGTCAAATATTTTACCATCATTTGGGTAAGAACTTTTACATTTATTTAACTTATGAGCAAAAGATGGGATTAGAGATCTTATTACCCTCTTGTATTTCTTCTCAATGTAATTAACCTAATTCTTACTCCTGTTGGTGGAGTGAAGAAGGGAAAGTAGGTGGCCTATTCATAAAACTGGCACATCCAGCACTCCGGGCATCGAGGGGGGTAGGGCACAATTTTATTACATTCCTGCTGGGAAACAGGCATGGAGCCAGGTTCGGATTTCATGCAGCCTCCTGGGCCTCTGTTATGCACGGTTGAGGAAGCAGAGTCAGAGGGCTTACAGCACTTGCCAGAATCCCAGAATTAGTGCGGGATAGATAACTGAGACCAAACTTGGGGCCCTCTGTTTCCAGAGCCCACTACATCTTCTGAGCTGGTGAACCACACGCTTCCTGGCCTCGGGGAGAATGACTGAGCAGTGAGGAAGAGTTGGAGAAAGAGTATAGCAGGCCTAAGAGATGCTCCTCTAGCAATATCAGGCAAAGTAACATAAAAATTATTCAATAACGTGAATTGCCAAATCCCAGTATCAGGTGCTAGAAGGCAGGGATTCCCAACAGGCAGCCCCCCCACCTCTATTTGAGCATTCCTAGCCATGGGAAGCTCAGTCCCTTAAATAAAGCCTTCCCTGGATGTGAGCTCTGTAGGACAGGAACTGTGTCTGATTCTTCTTGCCTCCCTAGCACATTACTTGTGTTTGTTCAATGCATTGAGAGCATTCCCTATTATAGGAAGGGTATTGTTCCTTATATTGCAACCAAATATTCTCCCTGCCCCATCTAATCATTGTGCCTGGGATAGATCATGAGTGATCCCTGGATGGAAAGTCAAGAGACAGAGGTTCTAGTCTTCAAGAACATTACACAGTCATTCAGAGCCTGCATTTCCGTATAGATGAAACAACATTGCTGGTATTACTTCTGGCTGAAGGCTTATCTCTGATGCCCTATGAGGCCAGGATGGGTGTGGGGGACCCTCTTAGAGATAGTACTCTGAGCTCCCTGCCAGCATTGGGACCTTGTGCCAGCCCAGTGCTGGACAACCCACTTTAAGGCACCTTGTTATATCAGAGAGATAGTCTTATGTAATATGTAAGTAGACCCCTGAGAAAAATGTCATCCAAGAGCAACTGAGCCAGGACTTTCTATGATGTTCTTACAGGCGATTAGCTTTAAGGATTTTGAGGATGTGTCAGTTATCCAAAACTACCTCTAAGTTCAGTGATTGACTAGGGGGACTCTCAAGTCTCATCACATACACAGATATGATTTATTACAGTGAAAGAATATAAAACAGAATCAGCACAGGGAAACAGCTCGTGAGGCAAAGACCAGGGAAACCAGGTGTGAGCTTCCCAGAGCCTCTCCCAGTGGAGTCACATGGGATGCACTTAATTCTCCAGCAGTGACAGCATGCGGGACATGCCATCTACCGGGGAAACTCCCTTTACACTTGTGCCCAGGAGCCAGTTGCCTCGGCACCCTCTGCTGAGCATATCCCCTAGATTCTCTAGACTCCCTGAAGATAAGTAGGTGTGGAGCATAAACCATATCTGCACGAACAATTTTGGGATAGTAAGTTGCTCTTACCAGGAAATGGTAGAAACCCTCCTCACATTCCAAGTTCCCAGGTAGCAGCCAAGGACCGCCCTCATGAGCAGGCCTTTCTAAGGATACAGTCTCTGGCCTGTTCCACTAACCTTTTGGCCACAGAAGAAGTATTGCATGGTGGTCCTCCCTGGGGATCCTGGAGCCGGGCTGCCTGGGTCCCCATCCTGGCCTGCTGTCTGCTGTGTAGGTAATCTTGGGCCAGTTATTTAGCCTCTCGGTACCTCTCTTTCCCCATCTGTACAGTGAGAATAGTAGTCCCCACATCACAGAGTTGGTCGAGGATTCAGTGAGTTAGTTTGTGTGAAGCACTTCAACAATGCCTGGCATATAGAAAACACTAAATAATACAAGCTTAGCTGCTACTACTATTACTATTTTGGATATAATTTAAGGTTCTGAGGCACTAAATATACATGCTTGGTTGCAGTCAAGAGGCTTTCTGAGGAACCAGACTAGAAATGGCCTATCTAGGCTGTGTCTGATTTGAGGCAGGGCTGGGTCTGGGCATTTATACACCCGGGGACCGTTAGAGCCTGAGGGTGGGGTGGAGACTCGGTTACTATTGGCCTCCTGAGCACAGAGGAATCTGCACTGGAGACAATTCTCAGGAGGAGATTGATGGCGTTGGGAAAGGCTGAAGGCACAGGGTCTCCCTCCAGCAGTCTGACAGCAGTGACGTGATGAGCTTGACCGCTTCGTCCACCTTCCTCCCTGTGAGGTGGGAAGAGACCAGCCCAGCTGCTAGTTCTAGCCATGCCACCAGCTTGCTCAGAGACCTCGGGCTGGCCCCTGCCACTCCTTGGGGCTGGACGAGATGTTCCAGAGTCCCCCAGCTCTGACAAACTGTGCTTCTAGGGGCCTCCCTGGAGCTGAATCTGGGTTAATATGCCGGCAAGTTCTGAGGTCTCCGTGTTAGAACCCAGGGGTCCTTTTAGACTGACCCAGGCAACCCAGACACACTTCAGTTCCCGGCCTCCTTTTCCTCATTCACAATGTTGTCCTTTCTGCTGTTTGCTGCCTATGTCTGTGTCTGTAGCTGTCCAGTACATCTGTTTTTGGAGGCCATGGGTTACGACTGGGTCAGTGACCATGTGTCTATGACTGCCAGTGACCAGGAACTGCAGTGCAAAAGAAACCGTGTTTGGGTGGCACTTGCACCCTTGCTGTCTCTCCTGACCGAGTGCCACATGTCGAGGTCCAGATGGGTCATGTGCTCTATTTTCAAGATGACAGTGCAGCGAGGGATGTAAGGCAGGCTGCATTAGATGGGATTTGGGGTCACAAGTGACAGAAACTCAGTTCAAACTGACTTCAGGGGAGAGATGGAATCAGCTGGGTGGAAACAGAATCATTCCAGGAACAGAATCACACCAGGACTTGGTTCTTCTCTCCCCTCCCTTTTTGATTCTGTGTTGACTGCATTGTCTTGTAACTTTTCTCCTCTTGGTGGGAAGACAGCAACCAGCAGCTCTTAGCAACACCAGGAAAAAAAAAACAGATTGTTTTTGCTAACAGAGCAGACAGAAGTCCCCAGATTGAGCCTCAGTGGACCTGTTGGGGTCAGTGCCCATCTCTGCCCCTGTCACTGTGGCCATGGGGATACAGTTGGCTCACATGAGCTCAGAGCAGAGGAAGGGTGGAAAGCCCATGGAAAATATGGGCTCTGTTTCCAGGAAGAGGAAGGCATGGGCATTGAGCTAACTCTTTCCCTCTCCCTAAGGAGCTCACAGTCTTGTTGGGGGAAGCAGACACAGAAGCATCAAGAGGGGTCCCAACTAAAATAAAGGCAGAATGACATTTTTGCTCTATTAAAGTCTTTATATCAGCAAATTTCAGGAACAGAGACAGAGGGAGGAAAGTCTACTACACACGTGGAACTGTGATGCCTGTGTTTGTGTGTGTGTGTTTGTGTGTGTGTCTATGTGTGTGTGATGGGCAGAGCCTAAGTGGGGATTTCCTGTTGGAAATGACCTTTCTCTGTCACTGTTGCTGCCCCACTGATAGCCTTTGGGCACTCACCATGCCCCACCGTCATGCTGCCCTGACAGCCTGCCAGGATCTTGCAATAGTAAGTGGATGTATATCCCAGCTCCCTTGACCCCAAAGTCCCCAGTGGACTGAGTCCAGTCACCTGTGGCAGGAACCTGCTCGACAGGGTGCTCTGGATTCCAGCTCCTCTTCTGTTTCACTTCTGCTTTTCCTTACTGGCGTTTTTTGGGGTCATCTCTCAAATAAACATACTCATCCCAGAGTCTGCTTCTGGAGAAAGCAGCTAAGACAGTCTGGAAGAATAAGTAAGACTTGAACGTTTATGCATGCTCAGTTGCCTCAGTCGTGTCTGACTCTTTGTGACCCCATGGACTGTAAGCTGCCCACTCCTCTGTCCATGGGATTCTCCAGGCAAGAATACTGGAGTGGGTTGCCATTTCCTTCTCCAGGGGATCTTCCCAATCCAGGGATCAAACCCACCTCTCCTGTGTCTTCTGCATTGGCAGGTGGATTCTTTACCCACTGAGCCACCTGATGGATGGAGGTGATTAGGGTGGAGGGAAGGTAGAAACAATGCAGGAATCACGTGAGAGAAAGTTTGGAGATGGAACAGAGTTCACAGAACATAGAAGAGAGGCAGTGGATTCAGTTTGGCCCAAACAGCACTTTTCAAATCTTTTTGACTGTGATCCATAGTAAGATGTGCATTTTATAGGGTGATACAGTGCATCTACACCTACACATGTACACACACTCATAGACATATCTAAAACAGAATTTTCATGAAATGAAAGCTTCCTGTGTGCAATGCACTCTGGAATTTCTTATTCTGTTCTATTTTAAGAAAAAGTCCTGGTCAGGACCAGCTAGATCAATTTAAGTGTCTCACTTATAAAGTGGGATATGCAGTTTTAAAAACACTAGACTAGAGGTAATGGGGTAAGAATCAGAGAAGCGGGTGATAAGGGAGAAAGTTAGGTTAGACGAGTCCTCAGAAGAGCTTGAATGTGAGGCTGAAACATCTGCACTTGATTGGGAGTGGTGGGAGCCACTGCGGGCTTCTCAGTAAGGATGAGCTTCAGGAAGCTTATGATGATGGTGTAGGGGATGGGCTGAAGAAGCACGGAGACCTGTGAGGAGCCTGCCTTGTGGTCCAGCTGAGGTGCTCCAGGGTCTGCTTAGAGCTGGGGCAGCGGGTGGAGAGGTGAGAGCCAGTGGTGGGGGCACCTGGCCTTAGGGCCTAATTGGGCCTGAAGACCAAGGAAAGTAAGAAAGAGACACTGGGGGCTCCAGGCTGGCTCAGTGGATGAGGGTGGGGCCATCATCTTCCTTGGTTCCTGATGAACTATTTATCAGGGCATGAAAGTTTCATTAATGTTATTCCGGTCTGCGAGTCTGGAAATGTCATAAAGAACTTGTTGACTGGTCAAGCAGCTTGTACTTAATGCACCCAGGAAGCAGAACTGTTCTCAGGGCTGTCGTAAGTGGGAAGTAACCGTGCTGCAGCCGCCTTTCTTCTTGATGGATTTCATTCTACGACTCTTCACAGCACCCCTCTTCTCCCCTTGGATGAGGTCCTCTGGCTCCCCCCAGCTCATCAACCTACTTACTGCACGATTCAGATGGAGCAGCTTGGAGGGCAGTGGGGTGGTACTGCGTTCTCTTGCCATTCATTCACAGAACACTTACCTGTCCAGGGGCCCAGTGGATGCTGAGGATGCTAATTTTTCCCTCCCCTTAAGGGGCTCATAGTCTTACTGGGGAACCAGACAGAGAAACACAAAGATACATGTAAAAGTAGCTCAGCTGAAGTGAAGGCAGAATGGAATGTCTGCCTTATTAAAACTGGTGCAAAAATCTTCAGGAACAAAGATAGAGGAAGGAAGGAGAAATAACTTTTTGAACACCAGTGATGTGGCAAGTGCATGCTTGTTGCTTTATTTACATTGGATGGCTTGTCTTGAAGTAGCTCAGTTGGTGTTGTATGAATCTGTGAGCAGGCCTCCAGTCAAAATCACCTGTGTGTGTAGGGGTATGGTGTATGTACATGACATGTGGTATGTGGGAGTGGTGTGCATGGGGTGTGTGTGTGTGCATGCTGTGTGTGTGTGGGTAGAATGCATGGTGTTTGTGTGTGTGTTATGTGTATTGTATATGGTATGTGTGTATGTCAGTTACAACACAGATCCTTGTCAGTTACATCCCAGACCTACTGATTCAGATTCTCTGTGCAGAGGTGGAGGGGTGTGGAGGGAGCCCAGCAGTCTGCATTTTACAAGGCCGCCAGGTGATTCCTATGTGTGCTAAGGTATGAGACTCTCAGAGGGAGCAACTGGCAGGGAGAGGCTGGCACTGAGTGGGCAGCTAGATCTCAGGAAGGGGCTCCTGGGTCCAGGGAGAGGGTGAGTGGGAGGCTCTCCCTGAAGTAGAATGTGGGAAACCAGGATTTTCTTGGCCCATCATTAATGGGTCTTGTCTTTGAAACTTTTTCTTCTGCTTATGCATGTGTGAGAGAGACGGTTGATGATTAGATATGAGGCTGAAATTTATGCCAGGTTAGTTAAGTTGTATTTGTAGGAAAAGCGTGTCACTACAAGGCATGCAGTTTCTCTTTTCCTGGGGACTAGGGGGGTGGCACTGGGTCCTGTTCATACCAAGGCAATGCCAGGCTCCTGGCAGCTGTCCCGTTCATGGGTGTGGCGGTCCAGGTTACCCCAGTCATGCAAGGCAGTGAGTGACAGGCATCCACATGCACAGTGGATACTTGAGGCAAATATGACCTGTTTCTGTGGTGGTTGCTAGATGTCTCGGAGCAAGAGGCCCTGCTGGAGAGGATGCTCTCTTGAGATGTCTTAGGCACAGGGCTCCCAGCATTCTCCATCACTGTGCTCCGGGCAGAGCCACACACTCACCTTAGCTGCCTGTGGGTCATCACAGAGTCTTTTGGAAGAAAGAAAGGAAGTACAGGGTGAAGGGAGAGAAAGAACCAACCCTGCATGGGGAATGGGGCCCTGGTTCCTGCCTATCCCCACCAGCATCTCTGTTCCCCTGGACAAGTCACTTCCTTCTCCAGGTCTTCTTCTCCAGCTTTAACCTGGAGGGGCTGAACTCGATTATCTCTAAGTGCATGCAACCTCAGACATTTTGAGTCAGTGATTAGAATTAGACAGCAAGCATTTCTCATTAATCTGGAACACTCTTTGGATAACTGTAGAGTTATGTATTTTGCTCTGGGTCTCTTTCCAGGTCTTTTCATCTCTTTGTTCCCATTTTGTACTCCTATTTTTAGCTCCTCCTTTTTTCCTCACTTTCTTCAAAAAGGATTTGGGAAGACAGACCTGGGTTTGAATCCAGACTGTACCACTTCTGTCTGTGTGACCCCTGGCAGATTCCTTATAGGTTATCTAAGCCTCAGTTTACTCATATGTCAAAAAGGAATAGTAATAATATCTATCCTCTGATTGTTTTGTTATTAAATGAGATATTCAAGTATACGATCTAGTTCAGTTCTGTTCAGTAGCTCATTCATGTCCGACTCTTTGTGACCCCATGGAATGCAGCATGACAGGTTTCCCTGTCCATCACCAACTCCTGGAGCTTGCTCAAAATCATGTCCATTGAGTCGGTGATGCCATCCAACCATCTCATTCTTTGTCATCCCCTTTTCATCCTGCCTTCAATCTTTCCCAGCATCAGGGTCTTTTCTAATAAGTCAGTTCTTCGCATCAGGTGGCCAAAGTATTGGAGTTTCAGCTTCAGCATCAGTCCTTCCAATGTATATTCAGGACTGATTTCCTTTAGGACAGACTGGTTGGATCTCCTTGCAGTCCAAGAGACTCTCAAGAGTCTTCTCCAACACCATAGTTCAAAAGCCTCAATTCTTCAGCACTCGGCTTTCTTTATAGTCCAACGTTCACATCCATACATGACCACTGGAAAAACTATAGCCTTGACTAGACGGACCTTTGTTGACAAAGTAATGTCTTTGCTTTTTAATATGCTGTCTAGGTTGGTCATAGCTTTTCTTCCAAGGAGCAAGTGTCTTTTAATTTCATGGCTGCAATCATCATCTGCAGTGATTTTGGAGCCCCTCAAAATAAAGTCTGCCACTGTTTCCATTGTTTCCCCATCTATTTGCCATGAAGTGATAGGACTGGATGCCATGATCTTAAGTTTTCTGAATGTTGAGTTTTAAGCCAACTTTTTCACTTTCCTCTTTCACTTTCATCAGGAGACTCTTTAGTTCCTCTTCGTTTTCTGCCATAAGGGTGGTGTCATCTGCATATCTGAGGTTATTGATATTTCTCCTGGCAGTCTTGATTCCAGCTTATGCTTCATCAAGCTTGGCATTTCACATGATGTACTCCACATAGAAGTTAAATAAGCAGGGTGACAATATACAGCCTTGACGTATTCCTTTCCCAATTTGGAACCAGTCTGTTGTTCCATGTCCGGTTCTAAATGTTGCTTCTTGACCGGCATACAGGTTTCGAAGGAGGCAGTTAAGGTGGTCTGGTATTCCTATCTCTTGAAGAATTTCCCACAGCTTGCTGTGATCTACACAGTCAAAGGCTTTGGCATAGTCAATAAAGCAGAAATATATGTTTTTCTGGAACTCTTGCTTTTTCGATGATCCAGCGGATGTTGGCAATTTGATCTCTGGTTCCTCTGCCTTTTCTAAAACCAGCTTGAACATCTGGAAGTTCATGGTTCACGTATTGCTGAAGCCTGGCTTGGAGAAGTTTGAGCATGACTTTACTAGCATGTGGGATGAGTGCAATTGTGCAGTAGTTTGAGCATTCTTTGGCATTGCCTTTCTTTGGGAATGGAATGAAAACTGACCTTTTCCAGTCCTGTGGCCACTGCTGAGTTTTCCAAATTTGCTGGCATATTGAGTGCAGCACTTTCCTGCATCATCTTTCAGGATTTGAAATAGCTCAACTGGAATTCCATCACCTCCACTAGCTTTGTTTGTAGTGATGCTTCCTATCTAGCATATAATAAGTGTATTAGATTTCTGTTATGGCTATTACAAGTTATCACTAATTTGGCTTTTAGCAACACAGATTTATTATCTCACAGTTCTGGAGGTAGGAGATCCAACATGGGTCTTGGTGGGATAAGGTCGAGATGTTGTCAGCAGTGTTGCATTCAGGAAGATAAGGGGGAGAATCTCATGGAGACTGCAAGCTCTTGCTTGGTTCATGGTCTGTCCTAAGGCCGTGATGGGCACTCAAGTCTCATGCTGCATGGGTCTAATGTTCACTTCTCTGCCTTCCTCTCCCACGAAGTGTTAGTCGCTCAGTTGTGTCTGACTCTTTGCAACTCCATGGTCTGTCCATGGGATTCTCCAGGCAAGATTACTGGAGTGGGTTGCTGTGCCTACCTCCAGGGGATCTTCGTGACCCAGGGATCAAATCCAGGTCTTCTGCATTGCAGGTGGATTCTTTACCATCTAAGTACCAGGGATGCCAGAATGCCCACTTTTAAGGGCCCTTGTAATTATAGTGGGTCCACCCAGGTGACCCAGGATACCCTCCTTATTTCAAGGTCAGCTGATTAGCAACCTGAACATCATCTGTTGCTTGATTCTCCTTTGTCATGTAACACAGTCACAGATTCTGGATATTAGGACGCGCACATTCTTGGGGGACCATTATTTCTGCTGACCACAGTAAGCCTACGATAATTAGTCATGTTCATGAAAGTCATTACTCTCACCTTTCCCTTTGGAAATAGGAGTGAGGGGATGCCGGGACAGTCAGTGTGTGCAGAGCCAATAGGTTAGTCCTTGTGTGTGGAGTTTGTCTTTCAACCAGGCTGCCTGTGGCAGGGTGATTGAACTTACTCGGAGTCAGTGCAGAGACCCAAGCTTAGAGGACTTGGCACTGGAGGAAATTTTCAGCTCAGCGATGTCTGATGAAAGTTTTTAATGATCACAGCTCTTCAAAATTAGGATGGATCTCCCTTGAAGGGAAGGAACTCCCTGTCTGTGGAGGTATGTAAGCGGAGGCCCAGCAAGCTGGATCAATGTTTCCAAACGTCTCTCACCAGCAGATTCCTGGAGCCTCACTCCAGACCCACTGTACCAGAGTCTCCGGTAGAGGGCCTGGGACTCTAACTTAAAGGAGACATTGACCCAAAGGATCTTTCACCCCTGAGATGCTTTGCTCCTGAAATTCTTTTATGCTTTTTCAAAGATAAACTGAATTGTCTGTTTAAATCCCCATTGCTTCTTTGTGAGGGACTGACTTCTCTCCAAGGGTGTGCTTCAATTTCCTCAAAGATCTTGGGGCTGAATCCTGTGCCCACTGTGAAACAACCTGAGGGCTTCCCTTTACAAGTTACAGGCAACCCCGAGAGTCACGAGAAGGGTTTGGCAGCCCCACGGTTCATTTCTCTGATCACAGAGGTAATTTCTGATAAATTCTTGGCCTTTCATTTTCGCCAAGTGCCTTGATGGAGAATTGAAATTGGTTTTCCCTCCCTAGTGTGTCTTTTCACATGAACTTAAATTGCCGGAATTTCTGGTATAACCTAATATGTTGTCATACCACCCACATCGTTTGTCACAGTGAAGAAAGGTGGGGAGCACAGGACTGCTTCCTTGGTGAGGTTTGCCACCTCCTCCTTGGAATCATTGCTGGAGCATATTTATGATGCAGAAACCCAGGCTCTGTAACACACAAAATCAAAATGAGGGGTATGGTGGGGTGTGCAAGGGAGTTGGGGTGCTAGTGGTGGAGTGGTGGCCATGTGGTGGCGTGGTGGGCATGTGGTGGGAGGCTGCAGTCTGCACATTAAGCACACAGGTGATTTCTAATGCATGCTGGAGTCTAAGAACCACCATAAATACTCAGCTTCATGGGAAAATATAGCTAAAGAGAGGAAACCTTTACCTGGTCTATAGAGACCATCTTTTACTTCCTCTTCTACTTTCTTGTCTACTCCTGCAAATACTCATATACCTGCTCTGCTCTAGCCACACTAAGTTTGTCTGCATTCCTTGAACGTGACCTGAAGGTCCACATTGCCTTGCCTTTGCTTAGGCAGTTTCTTCTGCCTGCTCTGTTGCTTTAAAAAAATTATTTATTTTTGGCCATGCTGGGTCTTTGTTGCTCTCTGAGGGCTTTCTCTAGTTGTGGTGAACAGGGGCTACTCTTTAGCTGCAGTGCACAGGCTTTTCATTGCATTGGCTTCTCTTGTTACAGCTTATGAGCTCTAGGGCAGGCTCAGTAATTGTGGCACCTGGGCTCAGTTGCCCCATGGCATGTGGAATCATCCCAGACCAGGGATTGAACCCACGTGCCCTGCATTGACAGGCGGATTCTTAACCACTGGACCACCAGAGATGTCCCGTCCCTTTTATTTTGATTGTCACATTTGACTTAAAGGCTCAACCTACAGATGCCTCCTTCTGGAAGCCTTCCCTGATTCCACCTCAGGAGGCAGTCACACCTCTTGCCTTTGCTGTGTCTTTCACTTTGTTTGAGCTAGAGTATGACAGTTCATTGAGTTGTGTCATGAGTTCCAGATAGTATTTCTGCCTCTGTCTCCCACAGTGTTGTTCTGGGAATTAACTGGGTGACAGTGTCTCTCATTTTCTTCCTCTGCAGGGTCACTCTCTAGATGTGTGTGGAATGCAGGGACCACTCTGCCACTTCTCACCTCCTAAACTGCCTGGTTTGCCCTCCCAGCTTCATTGGCTGTCCCAAAATGCCCTGTGGTTGCTAGAAGCTCTGAACGTGCCATTTCTGTGAATCTTTGATGAAAATAGAGACAGAGCAGTATGCTAATCAGGGAAAGATTGTCTTTATAGAGTACAGCTGATAAGATAATTTGCATATTCTGGGTCATTGTTGTATTTCGAGTAAGTTACATTATTCCTTAAAGGAGCTGGGTTCCAATGGCTTCCAGGAAGATTTAGCAGGAGATGTACTCTCAAAAACAGGCTGGGTGTCATAGACCAAGGTTAGACTGAAAGTTAGGGGATCACAGGGAGGCAGATATCTTAGGTCAGTAATAGGAAGGGCTTTGACAGTCAAAGTTGCCAGAAACAAAGAGGCTTCCTCTTAAGGTGATAAGTTCCCCATCACTTGAGGGGTGTTCAGGCAGAATTTGACTAAACTCTGCTCAGAGGTTTGATAGAGGGTGAGAGGCTTGGCTGTCATACATTCCAGTGTCAGGAGTCACCAGATGTCTACACTTTTGATGGACATAAATTATTAGTTTATTATTATTTTATATTTACTAACAATACTTTATTAGTCTATTAGTATTCTAAGGTTTCCATAACAAATGACCACAACCTGGGTGGCCTGGAACAACAGAAATTCTTTTTTTTCACATTTCTGGGGGCTGGAAGTCCAAAATTAAGGTGGCAGCAGAGCCATGCTCTCCCTGAAGGCTCTAGGGGAGAATCCTCCCTTGCCTTTTCTGATGGTTCCTCATGTTCTTGGGCTTGTGGCAGCATCACTCCAATTTCTGCCTTCACCTTCATATGGCCTTCTTCCTTGTGTATCTCTCTCTGTCTTCTCTTAGACATAGAGAAGGACACCAGACACTGGACTTAGGGCCCACTCCAAACCCAGGATGGGCTCACCTCAAGATCCTTCACTAATTACATCTGCAGAGACCCTATTTCCAAATAAGGCCAGATGCTGAGTTTCCAGATAGATGTGAATTTGGGGGAACACTACTTCACCCACAAAAAATATGTGTAAAACATTCCACCAGGAATGTGCTCACCTTCTAATGCCCTGCCCTAGGAAGAACCATATTCTTGTTGGTTAGGCCTTCACATGGATAGACTGGAGTAATGGGAATGATGTTTCTATCAAGGGCCCACATCAGGGGAACCCAGCTGGGAGGTAAGGTGAGGCTCTTTGCCCATCTCCTGAACACCCCTGAGGTCATCTGTGTCTCATGCATGCTAATGGGTTCCCCCCTAAAGGCCCCACTGCCCTTCTCTGGGTCCCTGTCTCTAGGTCACTCGGCCACATATGGCAGCTATGAAAATGCACCTCAGACATACCCATGAGTGGCAGACAGATTCACCACAACTTCAGCTGCTGCCTTCTGAAATCTGTCACCACTTTTGTGTGGAGACCAGGCTTCCCAGGGACTGCTCTCAGCCAGCACTGAGCTGAGCAGGGACTCTAGAACAGGCCCAGTCACAGGAGACACAGGTCTCCTCTGATGACACTGTGGGGTCAAAGACTCCCCATCAGCCTTGCTGAGCACCCCTAGAACTGCATTGCCAGCCAAGACTCTTCCACTGTCCACCCTTCCTGAGTGTTTTCTGTCCTGCTCCTGGGGTCAGACCTACACTGTGGTCTCATGCTCTCCCCACCAGAGGCCTTTCCCCTGTGACAGTCTTAAACATCTGATGCTGTCCTGGCATCTGCTTCTCCGAGGAATTAGACCAACACAGGCTGGATGCCTGGCCTCCTCCTCCTGAGGGCCAGTTTGGAGAAGCATTCCTGCCAGTTCCTCAGTTGCCCACAGCAATGACTGGCTCAACAACTTGCCCTGCATCCACTTTTTCTTCTTGTCTGTCTTGCCTCTTGGCTCCCTTGCAGGATGGCTGGCCTCTCTTCTCTCAGGCAAGCTCTGCTCTTGGGGAAACTGACACAAATGCACATTAGGAGGAACCCTCAATTTCCTACAAGGATATTTAAAACATGGACTCATACACATTTAGACCTGGACCCAGCCTCCTTTTACAGATGGGACAGTGTTGGCCCTAGGAAGACTCAGTCACCATCCCTGACATTTTTTTTTTCTTTTGAGGAAGAGGCGAGGGGAGGGATTGCATGTTCTTTGATTTTCTTTGTCTTGCCAGATTCTAGACTCTCCCCTTGTTTCTGTTCCTTTTCGTTGAGACTTCCATGGCACCTCTCTTTTCCATGATCCTCTTCTCCCCCTCCCCCAGGCGTTACCTTGGAAAGATCGTCTCCTTGCCTCTCCTCCTTACAAATCCATTCCCTGTAGTTGGACCCACTGATATTTATTTCCAGAGTCTTTCTTGTTCTAGGATGGTTTTAGATGAGCTTTAAAACCATCTACCTGCTACTGGCTCCTCTCTCCTCTACAGTTTTCCCCAAACTGCAGTTGTTCTCAGCACTTGCTGTCACTGAGATTTTGACTTTGCTTTTCCACTTCTAGGTAATTTGAGGTCTGGGGAATCTGCATCTTCTATTTTGTTAAAGGTGCGCGTGTTATGTGTTCTTGTTCCTTACTGTTCCTTGGAGACCATATTGGAAGTTCGGGACTTAAATGGCCTTCATTACCTCGTCCCCAAGCTCTCCTTTGCCCCTAACATTTTTGCTGCCCTTTTGTGGTGCCTTTTCACCCCACCCTGAGGTCTTCTGACAGTGGCATCTGGAACTGACTCGCACTGCCTCAGAAGAGCTCATGGTAACTTCTTGGGAATGTTTGAAGCTGGCTGACTTCAAGTTGGTAGCTTGATATTGGCAGTGATGGAAGTGTTCACAAGGCGGAAATTGTCCACTGCCTCAAGCCAGGCTGGCCCCTGCCCTCAGGTGTGTATGAAACACTGACCAGCACACCACTAGCTGCGCACTAGCAAGTGCACTTGCTGAGACTTTCCAGAGTGCACTGCATTGCCTCACACACAGAGGCCACAGTGCGGGCTGAGTGAATGGGTGATACTGACTGGGTGTCCAATTGCTTCCCACTCAGTGCAAAACATCCCAGACTTGGGGGTGAAACAACCAGCATTCCATCACTTTATTATGCTCAGGACCTTGTGGGTCAGGAAATCACAGGGATGGCTTGTCCTGCCCTGTGATTTGGGAAGACTTGATGTCTGAGCTTAGCTGAGACTGTCAGAGGCCCAACACACAGTGTCTCCACATGGTTTGGTTTCTCACAGCAAGTGGCTGGGTTTTGAGATGGAGCCTCCTGAGAGCCCAAGAAGAAATCCTGAGTGCATGTTTCAAGAGCAGCAGGTTATAGCTACATGGCCTTTATGACCCCATCTTAGAGGTCATATAGCATCACTCTTACCATACTTTGTTGACTAGAACAGTCACAAGTCTTCTCAAATTTGAGAGGAGGGGACAGAGACACACACTCTTCCTTTAAAGGGAGATATGTCTAAGAGTTTTGGTGCCGTGTTTTTTTAAATGGCCACACTGACATTTAGTGCCTACTATGTGCCAGATGCTGTATGTACATCATCTCTATTTTTTCACAACTATCTTGAAAGTATCATTATTATTTCTATTTTGCAGATAAAGAAACAGGTTCAGAGAGGTTAAGGAGCTTGCCTAAAGTTACAAAGCGATAAATTTATCACTGTGACCCTTCTACTAAGGCTTAATTATTAATTCATTTGTGGAGTGTGCGGTGACTTTTGTCAGGCTGGGGGCGACAAGGATAAATAAGACCCAGCCTTGCTTCAGAGAGCACAAAAACAAGGTCCGTGTGGCATATATGCATCCTGCTGACTGTGGTTGGATATGAACAGTCACTTCGTTGTGCCTAAAAGTCAGTCAAGGCCATGTGCACAAAAAGTGCTGAGTAATTGCTCTTGTCCAGGCTAATTCAGCTTTGTAACCTCAAGTCTGAAGTCAGTAGTGTGGAGTACTTTAAATTAGCTGTACAATTTCAATCCAATTGCTAAACTGCTTAAATTATCAAGTTTGCTCATTGCTAGTTGAATGCATGCATAATTAATTTTTTTCTAAAAGTCTGGACTAAAAGCTGCTGAAATCAGGTTTTTTTCTTGAATTAGATTCAGATGTCACAGGGAAGTCTTTGGTTTTATGGTGTAACCCATAGCAGCACACAAGTTTAAAGAATTTTTAGTTGAGCTCTGTGTTGGGGAGGGAGATAAGTTAGAGGGCCCAATATTTTAAAATTGAAATTACATTCTTACTGCCTGAGAGATGAGTCTCTATCAATGACGATGACATTGACAATAACAATGACAATGATAATATGAATCAGAGTACTGCCGTATGATTATCAGGATTGATAGGTCACATTTGCTAAAATCACGGGGTCGCAAAGAGTCGGACACGACTGAGCGACTGAACTGAACTGAACTGAACTGAACTGAATGTTAGAATGTCAACTTCATGGGGGCAGGGATATCTGTCTATTCCATTACCTGTTTATCTCCAGTGTGTAGAATAGTTATTGGCACATAGTAGACACAATAAATATTCATTGAATTCCTATATTAGCTATTGTGATCATAGCAGTACCCCTACAAGATAGAAACTATTATTTTTCTCATTTTACATATGAGGAAGCTGAGGCTTAGAAAGGT
Source organism: Moschus berezovskii (assembly GCF_049115385.1). NCBI lineage: Eukaryota > Metazoa > Chordata > Mammalia > Artiodactyla > Moschidae > Moschus > Moschus berezovskii. The sequence goes on along the minus strand of NC_142466.1, from coordinate 71,020,703 downwards.
AAGTTGTCTCTTCCAGGCTCGCACAGCCGGGAAGTGAGAGTCAAGGCTTGAATCCAAATTTTTGGACTCCTTGCCCTGTGTTTCTTTTTTCTTACGTATGGAAGCACCAAAGAAGTTCACGAGGTATTTGTGAATCCACTCAATTTGATTTTATGGCTATCATCGATAGTTTTTATATTATTTATTTATTAAAAATTAAGTGTGCTCAGTTGTGTCCGACTCTTTGTGGCCGCATGGACTGTAACCCACTAGTCTCCTCTTCCCATGGGATTTTCCAGGCAAGAATGCTGGAGTCCGTTGTCATTTCCTTCCCCAAGGGAATCTTCCTGACCCAGTGATTGAACCCATGTCTCTTGTGCCTCCTGCATTAACAGGTTGATTCTTCACCAGTAGCGCCACCTGGGAAGCCCAGTTTTTATATTAACATAGTATTTAACAATGGTTTATGTACTCTACAGCAGTGCTGCATGAAAGAACTTTTTGTGATGATGGAACTGTTGTATATCTGCAGTTTCTAGAATGGTAGCCACTAACCACATAGGGCTAGTAAGCACTTGAAAAAGGTGTACTTCCTCTTTTTCTTTTCTTTAACAAAGGGAGACTTGAGACCCAAGAGAAAAAAGGACTTCCCAGAGGCTTGCTGTGAGTTAACAGTAGACATGAGCCAGGACCCCAAGGTCCTACTTCCTTCACAGGCTCTTTGCCTTTATTGTATGGTTCTTGCTGGCTTTAGTTTCCCAGTTTAGTTTCCCAATTCCTAATAGTCTCTTGACTTCCCAAATAAACTCCCTTTGATTCTCTTTCCTCCTTTTGCTCTTTTTGTTTGGATCATTTCTCTGACCCTGTTGCTACTGAGTTAAAAAAACAAAACACAAAAGGAAGTGGAAATTGAGTCATTCCTACACTAGCCAGTCACTGAGCCTCTACTCAAACTCCTGCAACCCCTAATAATTCTGCCCATTCAGTTCAGTTCAGTCGCTTAGTCGTGTCCAACTCTTTGCGACCCCATGAATCACATCACGTCAGGCCTTCCTGTCCATCACCAACTCCTGGAGTCCACCCAAACTCATGTCCATTGAGTCGGTGATGCCATCCAACCATCTCATCCTCTGTCATCCCCTTCTCCTCCTGCCCTCAATCTTTCCCATCATAGGGTCTTTTCAAATGAGTCAGCTCTTCACATCAGGTGGCCAAAGTATTGGAGTTTCAGCCTCAACATCAGTCCTTCCAATGAACACCCAGGACTGATCTCCTTTAGAATGGACTGGTTGGATCTCCTTGCAGTCCAAGGGACTCTCAAGAGTCTTCTCAAACACCACAGTTCAAAAGCATCAATTCTTCGGCACTCAGCTTTCTTATAGTTCAACTTTAACATCCATACATGACCACTGGAAAAACCATAGCCTTGACTAGATGGACCTAGGTGGGCAAAGTAATGTCTCTGCTTTTTAACATGCTGTCTAGGTTGGTCATAACTTTCCTTCCAAAGAGTAAGCATCTTTTAATTTCATGGCTGCAATCACCATCTGCAGTGATTTTGGAGCCCCTCAAAATAAAGTCAGCCACTGTTTCCATTGTTTCCCCATCTATTTGCCATGAAGTGATGGGACCGAATGCCATGATCTTAGTTTTCTGAATGTTGAGCTTTAAGCCAACTTTTTCACTCTCCTCTTTCACTTTCATCAGGAGGCTCTTTAGTTCTTCTTCACTTTCTGCCATAAGGGAGGTGTCATCTGCATATCTGAGGTTATTGATATTTCTCCCGGCAAACTTGATTCCAGCTTGCCTTCATCCAGCCCAGCGTTTCTCATGATGTACTCTGCATATAAGTTAAATAAGCAGGGTGACAATATACAGCCTTGACATACTCCTTTTTCTATTTGGAACCAGTCTGTTGTTCCATGTCCAGTTCTAACTGTTGCTTCCTGACCTGCATACAGATTTCTCAAGAGGCAGGTCAGGTGGTCTGGTATTCCTATCTCCTTCAGAATTTTCCAGTTTTTTGTGATTCACACAGTCAAAGGCTTTGGCTTTTATTGTGATTCACACAGTCAAAGGCTTTGGCTTAGTCAATAAAGCAGAAATAGATGTTTTTCTGGAACTCTTGCTTTTTTGATGATCCAGCGGATGTTGGCAATTTGATCTCTGGTTCCTCTGCCTTTTCTAAAACCAGCTTGAACATCTGGAAGCTCATCATTCACGTATTGCTGAATCTTGGCTTGGAGAATTTTGAGCATGACTTTACTAGCGTGTGAGATGAGTGCAATTGTGCGGTAGTTTGAGCATTCTTTGGCATTGCCTTTCTTTGGGATTGGAATGAAAACTGGCCTTTTCCAGTCCTGTGGCCACTGCTGAGTTTTCCAAATTTGCTGGCATATTGAGTGCAGCACTTTCACAGCGTCATCTTTCAGGATTTGAAATAGCTCAACTGGAATTCCATCACCTCTACTAGCTTTGTTCGTAGTGATGCTTTCTAAGGCCCTCTTGACTTCACATTCCAGGGTCTGAGTGTGAGTGATCACACCATTGTGATTATCTTGGTCGTGAAGATCTTTTTTGTATAGTTCTTCATTGCCACCTCTTCTTAATATCTTCTGCTTCTGTTAGGTCCATACCATTTCTGTACTTTATTGAGCCCATCTTTGCATGAAATGTTCCCTTGGTATCTCTAATTTTCTTGAAGAGATCTCTAGTCTTTCCCATTCTATTCTTTTCCTCTATTTCTTTGCATTGATCGCTGAGGAAGGCTTTCTTATCTCTCCTTGCTATTCTTTGGAACTCTGCATTCAGATGCTTATATCTTTCCTTTTCTCCTTTGCTTTTTGCTTCTCTTCTTTTCACAGCTATTTGTAAGGCCTCCTCAGACAGCCATTTTGCTTTTTTGCATTTCTTTTTCTTGGGGATGGTCTTGATTCCTGTCTCCTGTACAATGTCATGAACCCCCATCTATAGTTCATCAGTTCATAGTTCATCTATAGTTCATCAGTTCATAGTTCATCATTGTGCCCATTACCTATTTCCCAATTTCTGCAGGTCCGCCTGTCATAATGTCATAATTTTACAGATTCAAAATCTGAGACCCAGAAAGATTAGTGTTATGGGGATTTAAGCCAACATCTTATTTCTGATTTGGGCTCATCTACCTCCTTTCATCTGGCCATCCTTCATGTCTTTTGTTCCAGGATGTCTGGATGCTCTCAGCTCTCAGTAATAGAAAAGCCAGTCAGAGTGGCATAAACCATAAGGAAATCCATAGGCTCACAATGAGAAGTCCAGAGTAAGGGGGATATTTGGGGTCAACTCAGCCTGTAACAGAGTCATCTTACCTGTAAGAGACAGTAGGCACAACATCTAGGGTCCATGATACTTTTAAAAGGCCACAAAAATACTTTTTTTTGTTTAATAAGAAAGAACTTTGAAGTTAGAGAAAATGCACTGATATGTGATATTAAATCATTCATCTTTATACAAGTACATGGGCTTCCCTGCTGACTCAGTGGTAAAGAATCTGCCTGCCAATGCAGGAGATAGACACGGGTTCAGTCCCTGAGTCAGGAAGATTCCCTGGAGAAGGAGATGGCAACCTACTCCAGTATCCTTGCCTGGGAAATCCCGTGGACAGAGGAGCCTGGTGGACTACAATCTATGGAGTCGCAGAAGAATCAGACACAACTTAGTGACTAAACAACAAATACCAGTACAGTCATAAAATGTAATTTTTAATACACACACATTCACATTTGTTTGTTCATTGAAGAAGGGGCCTAGGAAAGCAAAAATACCTAGGCCCACCCTAGTCATAATGGAGTCTAGTTCTGTAACTACAGGAAACTTTTCTTCATAGTTAAACTGGCCCAAATTTTCCAACCACATTCCTTCAGGCATTTGTGTGTTCTAACTGGCTACAGCTGCACCAATCACGATCAAGGTAAAGGGTCTAAGCCACAACTTGTTTCCACTCATGGGCCAGGATCCCACAGGCACAGAGCAGGCTGTTACACGTGGGGGAGTAGGGAGCCCAGATGAAGATCAGGGTCTGTCAGGGAAGAGAAAGATGAATGCTTAGATGGGAAACCACTGTTGTCTACTATATCCACTTAAAAAATTGGAGTACAGAGGATGTTGAAGCTGTTAGGGGTATAAGGAAAATAATGGCCATTGCTTTCAGGTTTGGTTTATATGATCTAGTCTTGAGGAAAAGAAACTTGCCTATGATTTATAGAGCTTCTCTCAGTCAATGTGCTCGCTCAGCTTAATGATTAGAATCAGCCTGGGTGTGAATAAGAGCAAGCAGAAATTCTAGGCTCATCATCTGATCACTTCTAGACTTGTCTGTGAAAATTATGATTCTTTATTAAAATAATAGCATAAACTTGAATACTCTCTATTTTCTCTAAGTAAAAGTGCACATAATTTTGGAGCACGTTTGGAAAAGTGTAAATATCAAGCACAAATGAATTGCCTCACTTATCAACCTCAACTTTGTCTTTGCTTAGAGGTACTCTTGGTGTTTAGTACCAGATGTGTATAGAAATGATCTCTTTCTTTACTCAGAATTTGGGATTTACTCTTGATTTTGACTTAGACTTAGTTTCAGATTTGGCAAACAAGTTAACCATGCTCAAGGGGAGAGGAGCTCAGCTCTGCTCTTCCAAGATGTGTGTTTTCTTAAGCTGGATGGAGAAGGCTGGGAGAGCTGCAGGTAAGAGAACTTGGCTGGTGGGGGACCCATATTCTGTCATGCAGCAAATCCTTGCCCTTTTGTCTCAGGGAAAATATCTTGAGTAGTAGTTGGCAGGAAGTGTTGGAGGCAGGGCTATGTGCAAAGGCAAGTTCCATTTTCAGGGCAGTTTGGGTCACACAGAGCAGAGAGTGAGGTGTGATTGCTCAGAGGAAAAGTCAAGTACAGTGGTGTAGCTAATAGAAACACTTTGAAATAGCATTACATGTACTTCTTATATAAAGGAGAAAGAAAGAGAGGTGTTACCACCGAAAGTGGGCAATTTCACAGCAAGCTCAAGTGTTTTGCAGCCCAGAGGTGCCCTGGAGCTGGCCAAACTCCAGCAAATGCTCAGAGAAGGCTCTGTCCTCAGCAAGTGTGATTCAGGGGGAGATTATAGCCAGCAGGCAGCCCAGATAATTAGCTCCCCTTCCTTTGAAAATTTGTGTATCTCTTTATAACATGTCACTTTAGGATACCTGGGTAGTAGCAAAAGTCCTAGGTTTGAAGTCAGCCTATGCTTCTAGTTCTTTCTTCTCTCAAGCTTCCTGGTCTTCAGCCTCCTCATCTGTAAAACTGGGCTAAAATTAAAAGTTCTTGGGTTCAAATGGGATCATTTTAAACACATGTAAGTCATTATTCTTGTATCTCACATCTTATAACTTTTCAAAGCATTTATTCTGATTGCTGTTTGTTAATGGTACTGAGGGAAAGCTATATTTTTTGAAAATTCTCTGTGTTTGAGAACATCCTCACCTGATTAAAAGCCATTTGGCTATGATTCATGGAAACAAAAAGTCTTGAAACAGTTTTTTAGCAGAAAAGTTGGGCTGCCAATGCCCAACTTCAGGCCCAATTGAAGAGGCCAATTTTAAGACTTCAGGCTCTGCCCGAAGAGCTGAGTGTCCTTGGGCAAGTTAACTTCTCAGCTGCAAAATCAGTTTTTTCCTTGGGACTGAACCAGATGGTCTCTGAGGTCCCTTCCAGCTCATTCGGGTTGTGATTTTCGTAGTTGACCGAGCCTCAGGTTGCAGTACTGCAGAGAGTCTCAGAAACCAAGGAGGATGACCGTGATTCAGCCAGCATCTGCATCCCCTTCAAAACATCCTTGATGGGTGCTTACCTGTCATCTGCCCCATGTGGATGTCATCTCCCTGTGACGGGAGGACACTACTTCATGAAACAGCTTTCCCCTCCTGCCGCTCCAGTTGTTAGTAAGGTATTCACAATGAGACTAACAGACCCATGGTTGCGCACAGCTTACAAAGACCTCTGGAATGCAATATTCCACGTGATCATTCTAGATGATTCCAGCAGTAACCAGAGCAGAGGATAAGAGATGGGGGAATAACTTATTCCAACTCTGTCTCATTCATAGCACCTAAACCCTTGAGAGGGCTGCCTGTTTCCTGGGTGCCATGTGACTGTTCTTCCCAGCATCTCTGTCTGGGTCCCAGAGGCTGGCTTCATTCATCTGGTCCAGGTATCCTTCCCAAGGAGGAGTGAGGCTGCTAAGGAAGATGCTGCGGCCAGTCACAGCTTGTTGGCTGCTTGACCTCCAGTGTCCAACAGCTTATTCAAGGAGGAAGCCTGGAATCAGCATGGGCTCAAAGCATCATGGGCACATCTGAAATCAGGACCACTCTGACAAACTGGCCGAAGAGGGGCTGAACTAACCTGCCTGAAGCCAGACCCCACATTTGCCTCATCTCATTTGAGAAAGGGGATTTCAGACTGGGGCATGTTCATGTTTCAGGTCCTTGTTCCCAAGGCAAGATGATCTCAGTGGTATCTTAAAATTCACTTCCTTGTAACTTCTCTGCTGGCTCAGCTCTCCAGGGGAAACCAGAAAAGTTCCAGTCAGAAGCAAAAATGAATGTTTGTTGACTGAATGCTTGTTTCTCTTCCTTCAGAGAGAAAGCATTTTAAGTCACTTCATGATAGCTAGAACAGAGTAGGCAGCTTTGTACAAACAATATGCAAATTGGACTAAAGGCCCTCATGCTTGGTATTTCTTCAGGTAATAAAAATAGCAACAAGTAATTGTCTAGAAATTATAATGAGTGAGGCCTTTCTAAGAAAAAGTATTTACATTATTTAACTTAAACCTCATAATCCTAGGAGGTATTATTGCCTCGGTTGTATGCCTAGGGAAACACACAGAAAGCTTAAGTAACTTGTTCAAGAACACTCAGGTAGCAAGTAGAGCAGGATTTGAAGCCAGTCTCTTAACTACCTCACCAAGACTTCACCTGAGCTAAACCAGAGGTCAGACCCATTTCCATATCCTTTTTAAAAATAATAACTTTATTGAGATAATTCACATACTATATAATTCACCCATTTAAAGCATATAATTCAGTGATTATTAGCACATTCACAGGGTTGAACAGCCATTACCATAATCAATTTAAGAATATTTTCATCATCCTAAAAAGAAACCCTGTACTCATTGGCAGTCACTCCCTATTTCCCTCCCACCCCCAATTCCCTTAGCCCCTGTCAATTACTAGTCTGCTTTCCCTCTGCACGGATTTTCCTATTCTGGATGGTCCCTATAAATGGAATTACCTTGTATGTGGTCTGTTGTAAATGGGCTCTTTTTATTTAGCATCATTTTCCAGGTTCATTTCCAGGGCTTGGCTGGGCTGCTCCCATTGCCTGCAGTGGCCTTGCCTTGGTTGGCAGGGATGCTCCCTCCACTGTCCTCTCTGAGCCCTGGCTTCACTGAGTGTGGCACGTCCCTGCTCAGGCATGGGAGCAAGGTGGACTTGGTGTGAATGCCAAGCACTACGTATCGTGTACTCTTTGGCAAGCCGCTGAAACCTCTCTGATCCATAGTTTCTTCATCTGTGAAATGGGTGTAAGCCAGTCTCTGCCTCTTGAGTTTGCTGTGAGGATTGAAGGAGATAGTTGCATATATGCATTCCTCCCGACTGATGGGCCATGGGACCAGTGGAGTATGGATTTGATTGGTCTTGGGCCTGTCTGAGACATTCAGAGGCTCTGAGCCCATAACTGTGCGAGTCATTGAAGAGGGATGATCCTAACCATCTCTGCCTCTGTGTAGAGCCTTCCAGTGTGTGGAAGAGTCATTCTGTCTTCTCTTTTGACTTTCCTGGCAACCTGGTGAAGGGGGCATCATGGTCCCCTGAAAAGAAAGCCCAGGATCTTCCCCAGGACCCCAGGAAGAAGTGGCTGAGGTAGTTCCTTACTGAGCCTGCATTCTCTCTGCTTCATGGTCTCTCAGCACGGCACTTCGGGGCCTGGGCTACATGGGGTCTGAGGACACATTGGCAGGAGGCAGAGGAACCACAGGAGGTGGTATGGGCATTGGTGGGGTGGTATCTCCCAGACAATCTAGAGTCCTGAGCTGGTGCTGATGGTCTGGGGTTTCTTTGCCTGAGTTAGGTGAGTGGAGTGGAGTGTGGAGGTGGGTGCAGGGAGAGGTGGTGCGTGCAGAGAGCACAGGTGTAGTTTTAGATGTTGGTATGCAACATGGCAACTAGGATGTAGGCTAGGCTTCAGCACCTTCTGCAGGGACCTCAGCTGAGGCCTTTGCTTGTTACCCGGCAGTGCGTGCTAGACCAGGTATAGGCTCCCAACAGCGTCCTGGTCCCAGCAAGGGTATTCTTCCTGGGTGGGGAGGCAACCAGCAAAGCCCCCAGAGGCTGGAGGAGGGGTTCTGGGGGCTCTGCCAACTGGACAACTAGAGAGAGTTTGGGTGTTGCAGAAAATCCCCCACAAAACATCAGGCTGAGCCCTTGTCTTTCGTAGCCTCTGATACACATTAGAAAACGGAGGCCCAGAGGAAGAGCCATTCTTGTCAAGGCCCTACAGTAAGTCAGCTCAAGCTGCCTGCCTGTCTGCCCTTGACTCGGGCTCCTAGTCTGGTTGGCTCTTCACCCTCTATGCGTTTGCTCAGGCCCACCCGCCCCCAGCCTGGGCACTGCTGCCATCCGCCATTCTCCTCTGCAGCTGCCCGGCAGCTCCTCACTGCCTCCTCTCCCTCCCCTACCAGTGACTCTCTCACTCCACACGCTCTGCCTCCCGCCCTAATTCTGTCTTTGTTGCAGCCACCCACCCACTTTTTGTTTAACATTTCATTTCTTTTCTCCTAGAAGACAGTGTTTGAACAATTAGGATAATTGAAGTTTTTCTCTTTCACAATTCTGACCAAAACATATCAACCTTTCATGGAACGGGGGCAGGACACCAGTGTCCCAGTGGGGATTAAGTTCAAGTTCCCTCTGGACTATCGCAGGCTGAGACAATCAAGGTGAAGGTATCTTTTACTTCCTTTGCTCTGCCTGCACCCTTGTGGTGAGTGCATGTTTGCTAAGACCTGTGGGTACCTGCCTTGCTGCTGCAAGCCTGTCCTTCACACATACCCGTGCTGTTTACAAGTGAGGGCACACCCTACTGGGGCTCCCCACTTCCCAAGGGAGAAAGTCCAGCTCCTTCTTAGTTCACAGGTCTTCTGCCGTCTCACCTGCCCTGCTGTGACTGTGTTAGCTCTTGCTGTTCCCCCATCATCCCTGACTCTCCAGCCATGGGGAGTTACTTGCAGATCTGTGTGCCAGCTGAGCTGTCTCATGGAGTCAGGGGGTGGGCATGGCCTCTGCAAGTCAGACTGTGCTTTGAATCCTGGCTCAGCCAGCTTCCGCCAGAAGCCTGGGAAGTTATAGAACCACTCAGAGCCTCAGGGTCCCCATCTGAAAACTGAATGAGGACTGTGGTAGGCAGAGTCATGGCCCCGTAAGATGTCTCTGTTCTAATCTCGGATCTGTGAATATGTTACCTTGCATGGCAGAAGAGCCTTGGCAGATGTGAGTAAATTGAGGATCTGGAGATGGAGAGATTATCTTGAATTATTTGGGTGGGTTGAGTATCATCGCAAGGGTCCTTATAAGGGAGACTAGAAAGTTCAAATAGTAAGGAGAGGTGACAAGGGAAGTGGAAGTCAGAGAGAGATCCAAAGATGCTGCACTGCTAGCTTTGAAGATGGAGGAAGGGGCCATGAACAAAGGAGAGCAGGCAGCCTCTAGAAGAAGAGAGGGCAAAGGGATAGATTCTCTCCTTTGAGAGCCTCCAGAAGGGAAGTAGCTCTGCCAGTGCCTTGGTTTTAGCCCAGTGAGACTTATTTTGGATTTCTGACCTCCAGAACAGTGAGAGAATGGTTGTGTTATTTTGAGCTACTAAATTTCTGGTAATTTGCTACACCAGCAATTGGAAACTAATAGAAAGACCTACCTCCTAGGGTATTAAGGTTCAGGGAGTTAAGACAGGTGCTTAGAAGAATGTCTGGCACATAAATGCTCAGGAGACATTGGTAGTTATTATTGTTGTTGTTGTCATTGTTCTGATCTCTTTTAGAATACTGCTGATCCACCTGGAGTAGCCCCCTCTGCTCTCCCCTTCTCACCCAGCCCTAGCACTTGATTATTTCATTCACTGTTCCTGACTCTGCTCAGATAACACCTCCTCCAGGAAGCCACCACTGATGCTTCTCTCAGCAGGATGGGGCCTGACCACTGCCTTCTCTTTATCCCCACAGCCTCCTGTCCTATGCCCTACAGACCCCATCACCTTGTGTTGTAATTTTAAGTTCTCACTATGGGGGAAACATTTCACAAAATGCATGAAAATCTCTGCCCACCTTGAGTTTACATTCTGTTCTAGCAAGGTGAGAGTGAGAGAGAAGCAAACCAGTAAATTATACAGGCAGAAGATAATAAAAGAAGGCAGAGAGTGTTGTGGTGATTGGGGTGTTGCAGTTTTACACAATGTAAACAGGCAAGTCTCACTGAGAAGGCTGTATTTCAGCAAAGACTTGGAGTAGATGAAGAAGTGAACCATGTTGCTACCTGCAGTAAGAGCTTTCAACACGGAGAGCATAGCAAGTGCAAAGGCCCTGGGGCTTGGTATGCATTGTGGGTTGAATTATGTCCCCTCAAAAGATATGTTGACATCCTCGTCCCCAGTATCTGTGAATGTGACCTTATTTGGAAGTGTGGTTGTTGCAGATATAATTAATTAAAGTGGCACCATACGAGGCTGTGCTCTTAATCCAATGTGACTAGTGTCCTTATAAGAGGAGAGAAGACACAGAGAGACAGAGACATATGGAGAGAGAGGGGGCGTCGTGTGATGACAGAGGCAGAAATTGAAATGATATGTCTGTAAGCCAAGGCATGCCAAGAATCGCCAGCTGTCACCAGCAGCTAAGAGATGGCATTGAACAGATTCTCCCTAGAGCCTTGAAAGAACATGGCCCTCGGATCTCAGGCTCTACTACAAAGCCACAGTCATCAAGACAGTATGGTACTGGCATAAAGACAGAAATATAGATCAATGGAACAAAATAGAAAGCCCAGAGATAAACCCACACACCTATGGACACCTTATCTTTGACAAAGGAGGCAAGAATATAAAATGGAGAAAAGACAGTCTCTTTAACAAGTGGTGCTGGGAAAACTGGTCAGCCACTTGTAAAAGAATGAAACTAGAACACTTCCTAACACCATACACCAAAATAAACTCAAAATGGATTAGAGAGCTAAATGTAAGACCAGAAACTATAAAACTCCTAGAGGAGAACGTAGGCAAAACACTCTCTGACATAAATCACAGCAGGATCCTCCAAGACCCACCTCCCAGAATATTGGAAATAAAAGCAAAAATAAACAAATGGGACCTAATTAAAATCAAAAGCTTCTGCACAGCAAAGGAAACTCTAAGCAAGGTGAAAAGACAGCCTTCAGAATGGGAGAAAATAATAGCAAATGAAGCAACTGATAAAGGATTAATCTCCAAAATATACAAGCAGCTCCTGCAGCTCAGTTCCAGAAAAATAAATGACCCAATCAAAAAATGGGCCAAAGAACTAAACAGACATTTCTCCAAAGAACACATAAAGATGGTTAACAAACACATGAAAAAATGCTCAACATCCCTCATCATCAGAGAAATGCAAATCAAAACCACAATGAGATACCATTTCACACCAGTCAGAATGGCTGCTATCCAAAAGTCTACATACAATAAATGCTGGAGAGGGTGTGGAGAGAAGGGAACCCTCTTACACTGTTGGTGGGAATGCAAACTAGTACAGCCACTATGGAGAACAGTGTGGAGATTCCTCAAAAAACTGGAAATAGAACTGCCATATGATCCAGCAATCGCACTCCTGGGCATACACACCGAGGAAACCAGAATTGAAAGAGACACATGTACTCCAAAGTTCATTGCAGCACTGTTTATAATAGCCAGGACATGGAAGCAACCTAGATGTCCATCTGCAGACGAATGGATAAGAAAGCTTTGGTACATATACACAATGGAGTATTACTCAGCCATTAAAAAGAATGCATTTGAACCAGTTCTAATGAGGTGGATGAAACTAGAGCCTATTATACAGAGTGAAGTAAACCAGAAAGAAAAACACCATTACAATATACTAACACATATATATGGAATTTAGAAAGATGCAAATGATAACCCTGTATACGAGACAGCAAAAGAGACACAGATGTATAGAACAGTCTTTGGGACTCTGTGGGAGAGGGTGAGGGTGGGATGGTTTGGGAGAATGGCATTGAAACATGTATATTATCATATGTGAAACGAATCGCCAGTTCAGGGTCGATGCATGTTACAGGATGCTCGGGGCTGGTATGCGGGGATGACCCAGAGGGAGGATAAGGGGAGGGGAGAGGTGGGAGGGGGGGTTCGGGAGGGGGAACTCATGTACACCCAGGCGGATTCATGTCAATGTATGGCAAAACCAACCAATATAATATTGTAAAATAATTAGCCTCCAATAAAAATTAAAAAAAAATAAAAAATAAAAAGAAAGAACATGCCCCTGATAATGGTTTGATTTTGGACTTCTGTCTTCTAGTCCTGTGAGGGAATATATTTCTCTTGTCTTAACCCCCTCAACTGTGGTAATTTGTTAGAGCAGCCCTGGGAAGCATGTAGGAGCAGTGAAGAGGCCAGCATGGCTGGAGAGTAAAGGAGGTGACACAGGTGTGGACGTAACTACAAGCAGGTCACATGAGGTGGGGGGCACCACAGGGGCCTTGACTCCACGGGAAGATTTGGGGCTAGAGAGTGCCACGGTCTGACATATGATCCAGCTTGAGCATCCTTGTTTCTCCAGCAACTCACACAGACCATGGCATGTAGCCAGCACCTAACAAACATTTATTCCTTCCTTCCTGTCATAGTCATAGGATCTGGGTTTAGTGGTTATAAAATATATGTGCTGTGGGTGGGGTGAAGGTGGAGTGACTGGGTTCTTGGAATATGGAGGATGCTTTGATAATGATAGTATTTAGGTTGATAGAAGAATACATTAAAAAAAAAACTTGGGATGCTTGCAGGCATTTTTTTTCAATGTCAAGACATAGTTTTTGTCTTAAAACCTTATAGTCTGTTGTTTTGTATTTTGATTAAAAGTTGTGCATTTTTAATATAAGTCCATAAGGTATTGATCTTCAGATTCTTGCTGTGGCTGATGTATCCTATAGATAAGCCTCCATCCCTTCTCTATGAGGCTTTCTGCCCCGGATCTCTTGTAAGCACGTTATTATGGGGAAGCATTGATTTTTGCCTAGTACAGTCTGCCTTCTCTTGGAGGAAATGAAAAAATCATGACAAATGAAAAGCCATTTTTTCAAAATGACTTTGTTTCTTGTAGTTTATGATTCAAAAATGAGGACTGGGCTAATTATTTGGCTCCACATGTAAAGGAGTGCATTTCTAAGGAAGGAGCCCTCAGTAGGCCCACAGAGTCTGATGATAACAGTGGTCATTCCAGGTTCGATGCATGAGACAGGATGCTCGGGGCTGGTGCACTGGGATGACCCAGAGGGATGGGATGAGGAGGGAGGAGGGAGGTGGGAGGGTGTTCAGGATGGGGAACACATGTACACCCATGGCGGATTCATGTCAATGTATGGCAGAACCACTACAATATTGTAAAGTAATTAGCCTCTAATTAAAATAAATAAGTTTATATTAAAAAAATAAAATAAAAATCATTCTCTAAAATGCTCAGCAGTTCACAGTGTGAGTCTCTGCTTTGCATTTCAGACCCCTCGCAGCTTTCTGGGGCAATGGGTTCATATCCATCCCACAGACGGGAGGACTGAGGCTCAGAGAAACAGAGTCTCTTTCCTGTGGTCACACAGTAGGATGCAAGTAGTGTCCACGTTTGACTGGACGCTGAAAGGACTGAAATTAAATAAGATGAGTGCTCTCAAGGCAGAATTGGCTGGAGAAACACATGAGGCTGGTGCCATGGTAACAGAATAAGAGCTTGGAACTAGAGGGCAGGATGAGGGTGGGGCCACTCTGAGTCCTGGATCCGTCTATAACCAGCTGGGTAAACTCAGCCAACCCACTCAACCTCTCTGAGCCTCCGGGTTTCCTCTCTGAAGTGGGGGAAATTGTCCCCATGCTGCCATCTCTCCAGACTGCATTCCAGGAGATAATAGGGAAAGTGCTTCATACATTGTGAAGGGCTCTTCATAAACCAGAGGTAATTGCTGTGCAGATAAGAGCTTTGATTGAAGTGTCCATAATATCCAAATATTAATAACAATAATAGCTTTTCTTCCTTTTACTGAGCCACTACATTGTTCCCACCACTGTGCTTAGTGCTTCACATGAATTATGATATTTAATTCTAATTATAGGCCTATAAAGTGGGCAGTAATATTAGCACACCTATTTTGCAGGTCAGGAAACTGAGGCCCAGAGCCATAAGATAATTTGAAGCTAATGCTGAGAGTCACACTGGTAGTGAAGTAGAATTTAAACTGGGCTCTGGAGGACTTCAAAAGCTTGTGAACCTCAGCTCCCTCTTTTTGAGGGAAAATGGGTCCTGAGAGGAAGTGGTGCAAGCCATCGATAACAGATGATGAAAACATCTGTAAGAAGGAAGCATTCAGCCCTAGGTCACCCAGAGCCAATGGCTCAGACAGGATTTGAACTCACTTCTTGCCTCTTCTGCTATTAACATTTGCTCTTTTGCCCCTGCTTGCCCCGGAGAGTACCTCTTTTCTCATATCATTTAAAAATTAAGGGCAGACTGGCAAAGAGAAATTGACAACCAAGTATATAATGTGTGCTTTTTTTTTTTTTTAATTATTAACCATATGACTTGCAGGATCCTAGTTCCCTGACCAGGAATAGAGCCTGTGCCCCTGCAGTGGAAGTGCATAGTCAACCACTGGACCACCAGGGAAATCCCATGTGTGATTTAAAAATTTTTTAAATTTCATTTAATTTTATATTGGAGTATAGTTGATTGTCAATGTTGTGTTAGTTTCAGGTATATAGCAAAGTGATTCAGTTATACGTATACTTATATCTATTCTTTTTCAAATTCATTTCCCGTTTAGTTTATTACAGAATGTTGAGCAGAATTTGGAATTAAAGAAAATCACAAAAATGCAAATTTTATTTTAAACAATATTATTTTATGAATATTACTTTTTAAAGTGTACAGTAGGAATGCTCTTATGTGGGAGAGGTTCTTCATTTTTCTGACATACATCACAAAGTGTTAGAGGTAAAGTGGTCTTTTGTTTTCAGTCTACACTCAAATAATTCAGGGGGAAAAGCAGAAAAAGAAGCAAATGTGAAAGGATATTAACAGTTGGTGAATAGATGAAAGGCATATTAATGTGTTAATTGTACTATTCTTACAATTTTTCTGTAATTTGCAAAAGTTTCAGTAAAATATAGCAGTGGAAGGAAAATAATTCAAGATGTGGAGGGAGATCATCATTTGCTGGATGCCTTTTGTGGGCCTGACACTGGCATGAGCTATCTCACTGTTTCTCACCGCCTGTCTATGAAATAGATATTCTTATCCCCATTTTGCAAACAACCCAACAAAGCTCAGAGAAGTTGAGTGACCTTCCCAAGGTCACACAGCAGGTGAATGGTGAACCACAGGTCTGCATGGAGCCTTTGAAGCATTTAGCTAGACCCGAAATGAACCCTCCACCTTCCTCCACTCTTTGGCTCTTCCTCCTCTGGCTTTTACATGATGGGCATTCACGGGGAAGTTACTTTTTATATCCCAACAGGAACCTAAGGCTCAGTAAAACACCCTACACTTTTCAGCAGGGTCCTCAATCAGAAGCTAGAAAAATAGGAACTCCAAGTATCGAAAGCTTCATTCACTGACCAAAGTCCCTATAGGAAGGAGAGTTCTGGAAAAATAAATGTTGACATTTGACACCACAGAGCACCAATTTAAAAAAGCACTTTAAACCAAAATTGACTTCAGAAAAATCAATATTGAAAAATCAGTCTTGGATTCCGATGAAATATCAGTCTCTTGATGTTTATTGACTTGGGTAAATGTTGGCATTCTACAGCTCAGAATTAAAATAATGGAATTTTAGAGCTAGACAAGAGTTCAGGGATCATCCTGTTATCTGCTAATATCTCTTTCTAGACTCTGCTTAGCTGGACAATATTTTTATTATGTTTAATTACCCCATTTTAAACTGTATTTACTGTTACAAATCTTTCCGAAATCTTGGTTCCACAGGCACAGATTCTAACAAATATTTTATTTTCCAAAAGAGCCAGGATGGGCTTAAACTGAAGACATCACTTTGCAGAGGAGGAGTCTGGCCTGGGAGTGAGTGGCATGAGGTCAGAACTGGGACTGGAGCTGGGGTTGGCAGGCCGGGCACTCACCCCTGCACCACACTTCCTCCCCTGTCCCTTTGTCTTCTGAAGTCCATCAGGCAGGTCACACATAAGGGAGTGAGGAATGGTTCAGTTCAGTTCAGTTCAGTTCAGTCGCTCAGTCGTGTCCAACTCTCTGCGACCCCATGAATCACAGCACGCCAGGCCTCCCTGTCCATCACCAGCTCCCAGAGTTCACTCAAACTCATGTCCATCGAGTCGGTGATGCCATCCAGCATCTCATTCTCTGTTGTCCCCTTCTCCTCCCACCCCCAATCCCTCCTAGCATCAGAGTCTTTTCCAGTGAGTCAGCTCGTCACATGAGGTGGCCAAAGTATTGGAGTTTCAGCTTAGCATCAGTCCTTCCAATGAACACCCAGAATGGTTAGCAATGGTTTATTTACCAGAACATAATGGGGAGGTGGGAACCATATTAGCTGGATTTCAACTGGGGAAAGAGAGAGAGGGAGGGAGGAGAAGGAGGGAGAGAGGGAGAGAGAAGTTATTTTCTTTGAATGGAAGTGTCTTTTGTCATGGTTCTAGGATAAGATGCAAAACAGGCCATTAAATTAGAGATACTATTGTTTCCTTCTAACATGCTTTCATCTGCTTAATTAAATACTGCACACAAACCCCAACTATTGTGATCAAACAATCCCCACAAAGTCAAGATTACAAAGAGGGCACAAGAGCAGTAATTATGTTGAGTCTGGCTCCCCTTCTGAGGGCCCCTGTTATTAAGCCATTTAGAGAGATCTTGTGGAGCAAAGGTGGATGCCCTTCTCGAGGCTGAGACCAGAGAACTGGGGTCACAGGATCAGTTTGCCCCAAGGACTAACTGCAGTGGGGACAAGGTCTCTGACATGAGTAAAAAACATATTTCTGAATGATGGCAAGAACTTTTCAGGCACGGGGCTAATTAAGACTTTTATGTACCTTTTTTTCCTTTTAGTCCTCATAGACAACCCACTGGGATGGATATCATACCATTTTATAGGTGAGGAAACCAAGGCTCAAACCACTCTAGGTCATACAGTCTGTAGCTAGTGGAGCCAAACTGGACCCAAGTCTCTCTGGTTGTAAGTCCAGGTCTCACAGGGAGATCAAGACTTCAGGGAGGCAGTCCAGCACCTCTCAGCCTCTCCCATTCCATCCCGGCACTTGGCCTGTAGGCTCCCAGTTTCCTAAGTGTGTTCAGCCCTTAAATGCCTTCTCTCCCTTGTGAGGCTGGTCTCTCAGCTTGGACTCCCAACCAAGCCCTCACCCAGGAGCCTACACAGGGATCCCCATGAGTGACGCTGCTTCCCCGCCAAGCGTACCCCCATTATGATGTGGGTGCTCAGTTTCCTGAAACTTCCTTGGATAACAGATGATTTGGGTCTCCCATATGCACCAGAAGTAGGGATATCAAAGTGATCTGATCAGAGAATTGAAGGCCAAAGAAATCCATTTGGGAACCCAGGTTATCTAATTGTGCATGTAAGCCAAAGAATCAGTCTCCCTTGTCTCTCCTCCCGCTGAATCTTGGTATTTCGCGTGAACCACAGCAGTGTGTAATGTACATGCTTTCGCAAACACAGGGATGTAACTATGATATCAGAGAACTTAGAGGGCTATGGGGCTGCAAAGCAAGCCGTGTCCCCAGGTCTCCCCAAGCTTTATTTGCACCCCCTCCTCCAGGCATCCTTAGCCTCTCAATAGAAATTCTCACACTGCCTTTTATTTCCCTGTGCCTGGCCCCACCTCACCCTCTGGACTGTCACTTTCTTCAGGGTGCGACCTGGGTCTTGCTTACCTTGGTTCCCCTGGGAACCTAGCCCAGAGCTGTGGCCCCACACATGCTTGGTTTTCGGCATAATTTAGTATTAACACACACACACACACACACATGCCTGACAGAAATTTGTGGCCAATCATCATAAAGAGTTATGATGCTGAGCTGGGAAGATATTTAAATGCTGCACGGCACTTCCTGGTGCTTCCAGGTTTTGGTGGTACCTGGGGGAGCCTGAAATGCTTGTGTGTGAAGTGAAATACCCTGTCAGAGTGACTGTGATTCGCAGCTCCGTCTTATGAGAGCAGAGAAATTGAAAAATGCCTAACAGAAACTATTTTGTTTTAATATGTGAATATGCTTGGTTATTTGTTTATTCTTTCAGCCACTATGTCAAGGATCAGTTTTTAAAATTTTAGTTGTGTGGTAAAGGTCAACATATACATTATCACATAGTAATTTTTCATAAAATTTTAGAAAGTACACTTTTTTCACAATTTTCAGTGATTTCTCAGGATTATTGTTTAACAATATTGTTACTTCCTGAATAAAAGGCTTGGAAGAATTAGAATTGTTCTGTAAAAGACTAAGTGACCAAATACTTAAGCAGCATCTTCCATAAATGTTATCTGTAGCTAAGTTGGCTAAGAAGACATCTATAATGTGACCCTTGGTATTTATCACTTCCTTTCCAAAGCTTAACATCATATAGAGTAGCAAAAAAAACAGAAGAGGCAAATCAGAAACTTTAGTTTTAAAATATGGGAACATGAGATGGTTAGATAGCATCACCAACTCAATGGACATGAATTTGAGCAAACCCTGGGAGATAGTGGAGGACAGAAGAGCCTGGGGTGCTACAGTCCATGGGGTCGCAAAGAGTCGGACATAACATAGCAACTGAACCACAACATTCATGTGTCAGTAACTCACTTATCCATAGGGTAAGCCTAGCACCTCAGCTCTCCAGAACACAGCCTGGAATCTATTAATATCTGCAGGTCTTTTAAAAGCTAGAAAATAAGACTTTTGTTAGACTCACTCAGTTTATGAACAGGAACTCTGCTTAGGGCTTCACTCCATGCCTACTTATATTTGTTTCGTGCACTGTTCTCTCCAGCAAGTTATATTTGGTTTCTAGTCTACAGCAAATCAACCTGTTGAGAGTGGATGACAGGTTGATGGAGGTGGGGAACTGGCAGCAAAAAGTGACAGCTTACCTCCTGACTCAGAGGGTGAGAGAGGGAAACATGTCAGAGAAGGACGAATGGACTAAAAAAACATCAGAGGAAATGAAGTTGTAGGGCAGAGTTATACTCACCTCCTGTGTCTTCCGGGAGGAGGGCAGCTTCCTGTTCTCCTGGCAGGTTCATGCATGATTTCATAATCGCATGTTTTGGATTTGGTAAGTGACATAGCCTTTCTATGCCTCTGTTACCTTAGCTGTAAAGTGGAAATCGTCATTTATTTGGTTCCTGTGTGTTCTTCGCTCTTTACCTGTGTCAGTTTATTCAGTTCTCACAGCTGGTCATAAAGTGTGTACTGTTTATTAACACCGAGAAACGAAAGCACAGATGTAAAGCTGCCCAAGCACACAGAGCCTGTAAATGGCAGAACCAGATTCCAAGCCAGGCAGCCAGGCTCCGTGTCACATTCATGTCCAGGCTGGTTTTCTGGGAGCAGCAATCATGCGTCCCTCACAGAGCTGTTTAGAGGGTTCGCTTAAACCTGCATGATGGTGCCTAGTTTTCACACACATGCCGAGTGGTCTGAATAAGGGATTCAGGCTGTGTACCACACCAGTTGTTTAGGAGAGCAGGGGGTCAACAGTGATCACACCTGGAGGGTGAGGCTGGAGGCAAGGGGAAGAGGGTCAGTTCAGTGGCTCAGTCGTGTCTGACTCTGCAACCCCATGAACCGCAGTATGCCAGGCTTCCCTGTCCATCACAAACTCCTGAAGCTTACTCAAACTTGTGTCCATCGTGTCGGTGATGCCATCAAACCATCTCATTCTCTGTTGTCCCCTTCTCCTCCCGCCTTAAATCTTTCCCAGCATCAGGGTCTTTTCTTGTGAGTCAGTTCTTCGCATCAGGTGACCAAAATATTGGAGTTTCAGCTTTAGCATCAGTCCTGCCAATGAATATTCAGGATTGATTTCCTTCAGGATTGACTGGTTGGATCTCCTTGCAGTCCAGGAGACTCTCAAGAGTCTTCTCCAACACCACAGTTCAAAAGCATCAATTCTTCAGTGCTCAGCTTTCTTTATAGTCCAACGTTCACATCCATACCTGACCACTGGAAAAACCATAGCCTTGACTAGATGGACCTTTGTTGGTAAAGTAATGTCTTTGCTTTTTAATATGCTGTCTAGATTGAGGGTAGGAGCTCAATATGCTGTCTAGGGGAGAGGGTAGGAGCTCCTATCAAGTAATTTCTACCTGATACATTACTATATTGTTGGAATTTTCTACAAGCATGTGTTACCTTAGCAATTTAACACATGCTCATGGGGGGAAAGAGAATGAGCTGTAAGTAATAAGAACATGTTTAAAACCAGCAGGTGAGTCTAAACGTATGTACATTTAAAAAATGAATCTATCAAAAAATACTTGAAGGTTTGGACATGTAAAGATACACACTCCCGTGAAAGGGTCAATGCGGCCTCATGGTCCCACTGTGGATGTTGCCTGTTGCTGTGCTGTGGGCTTGCAGTCGCTCCTTGTTTCTCAGAATTCTCACTCCCAGAGCAGCTCTCCATGCCTTTGAGGGCTGTCACTGTCATCCCGTTCATTTGCAGGACAGGTGTGGTGCGCTCTGCTCTGCCTGTGCTTGCTAGGGGCTGGCGACCCAGAGGTGAATGGAACAACATCTCAGCCTCAGGAGCCCATCAAGGGAGGGTTGCAGAGCTGGGCCAGCCAGGCTTGGGCTGAATTGAGGGATGAGCCTGGGGGTAAAATTCCTTTTGCGGAGAGATTAGGAAGGAATCCATTGAGCCCAGAAGGAGAAGGTTTTGATAGAAGAGGCTGCAGGGCAGAGAAGCTCTTCAAGGGCTGAGAGAACCACAGAGACAGAGAAGCAGTTTTATTTACCCTGAAAGTCTATTTCTGGGCAATGAAATAGCTGAGAACTGGGTTGAAAAGAGCCAGCCCCTGGATGAACTGAGTTTACAGGTCTCAATTTCTGGTCAAGTTCTAGGACTGAGCTTTCCTCTCTCCCTTCCATCTTTTTTTTTTCTTTTCCTGTTTTTAGGGTACTGGGGATTTGTTTTAACCAGGTATAGTGGGACATGCAAACATGGAAATGACTGTTGTGAAGTTAATACTTGCAGCCCCCTAGAAACAGGAAGCACAGCACTTCCTACATAGCGAAGCACCATGGTTGGTCAGGAGGCAAAGGCATGAGGGGAAAACGTAGGCTGGAGCTTTTATTGTGGTTTGCACTGGGAGAAATAGGCCAGGCAGGATAAGCAGCTTGGGACTGAATAACTGCAGGGGCTCTGGGGCTTAGGGCTGTCCCTAACCGTCTAGTACCTGTCTCTGGGGTGCTGAAGGCGGGGGTACAGTGCCCAGAGCCCAGGAAAGTGGTTGGGGGTATGGGCTCTGAACTTTTTGTGTGTTAAAGATTCCCAGTCTAGTTACTGACTATCTCTAGGAATTGGCACATGTTGGGAGGGGTCAACAAGGCTCCAGATGTCAAAGCATCAGAGTACAGAACATAAAAGAGATGGTTAATCCCCCTTCCTTCTTTCCTTCCTTAGTTCTTTCCTCCTCCCTTCCAACTTTAAAACATATCACAAAATATCTCAAACATACAGAAAAAAAATATCACTACTGTATAGCTTATTCCTATAATTCAGATTTGAAAATGTGACTATTTTCCCTCCAGATCTCACTTTCAAAGAACTAAAGCTTTGCAAGCACAACCAGAGTCACGTCTTTTACCCTCCCCCATTCCCACTTCCCTCCCTTCTTCCTTCCACAGAAAAAACAACTGTCTGAAAGTTGGTTATATTTTTTCCATCTCTATTTTTATAATTTACTACAGATTTACATGTCCATAAACAATATATAGTATTTTTAAAGCTTTATATAAATACCATACTGTAAACAACATTTTTTAATCTCATTTTGTTATACTCGTTTTAGTTTGTCTTTTAATAGGTGATCTTAATTGGCTTATATTTATTGTGATTGCTGCCATATTTCTACCATTTTATTTTGGGTGTTCCTTCTGCCATCCCTTTTTTCCCTCTGCTGACTGTGTGGTTCTACCCTTAACATTTTAGCATACATTCTGAATTGTATTTCTTTTTTCTCCTAAAATATAAAGCTACTCAGTATCTTTCTCATCTACTGAATCAGACAAGAATTGTATTAGTGTCGAACAAACCCACTAATACCTGCTCTATATTTCTTATTGTTTCAAAGAATGTTGGGTCTACTAATTTAAAAAAACTTTAGTTTTTATTTTTGTTTTTTAGTTAATAATTTAACTTGCCCACACAGTTTGCCAACATTGTCGCTCACCACTGTTTATTTTATGTTTTGCATCCCGTTCCTTTTTCTGGGTCCATTTTTCTTCTTGCCAAGTTCATTCTTAAAAGTAGTCAGTAAATATGTTGGGTGTCAAGGTTGGTCAACTCTCTTAACATTTGGATGTCTTAAAATGTCTGTTGTCTTTTCACTCTTGAGTCATAGTTTAGCAGAGCATAGAATCCTTGGTAAACCATTATTTACCTTCAGAACTTTGTCTTTTAGGTCTATTGTTGTTGGTGAGAGGTCTGCTGTCTATCTGGTTATTGATTATAAACTCTCATTTCCTGGTAGCTCTTCAGGCCTATGCCTGGAACCAGCTTACTGTCACTTCCATTGTATTCTACTGGCCAAATCAAATCACAAGCCCAGCCCAAATTCAAGAGATGGGAAGGTAATTTCCATCTTTTGATGGGAGGAACTGCAAAGTCATTTTACAGAGGCCAGAGGTATAGGAATGACTGAATAATTATGGCCATTTTTGTGTTCAATCCATCACTTATTTCTGCTTCTTTGTCTTGCCACCCCGAGCACCCAGCTTCATGTGGCGGGTGGTGCCAGGCAGCAGTAGAGCTTTGTTTCTGTTTTTCTTGTGAATAGAGGAGGCCGTCCTCTACCTGCTTTGCTTCAAATAGTGAGCCTGACTCTGGTCCCCCTTAACACTGAATGTGGCTCTGCCCCTGCCTTTTCTGGGGACGCTATGAGTCTCTGTTGTCCTGGGGAATTCACACTGCCACGTTCCTTTGGCTGTTTCACATTCAGAGCCCATCAAGCTTGCATCTTCATCTCCATCTACCACACTGTGGTCTTCTTTTATTCTAGTTGAGAATTTTGTCTTATTTTTGAACAATGTTGCATCTCTAAATTTTCTATTTTTGTATTTCAGCTATCACTGCTCTGTGCTTGGTGTGGTGGGGAGGAGGGAACCTCAGGGTATGAGTTTAATTTGTGATACACCTTGGCTGGGATTCCTATGTTTACTTTCTTCATAAAATTGTGCTTGTCACTTTCTGCAGGAAACAGATGAGGATGTGACAGCCACATTAGAATGTACATAATTGTGATAGTGAGAACAAAATCTCAGACTCTCAAGGTTAGAAGGAACGTTCTTTGCTTTAACCCCTCTGATGCCTGTACCACAGGTGGGCCTCTAGTGCCTGGATGACTGGTCTGTCACCTCTTCGTCCTGCCTCTGAATAGCTTTGGTTTTAAAAAAGTTGTTCTTTTTAGCTGATATTTGCTCTTTATAACTTCTCTGCCCAAGTCCCTTCCTCTAATTCTGGTTCTGTTTTCTCCCTCTGGAATCAAATAAACCACATCTGTGTGCTCTCTTTTTGAGAATGTATCGGAATGTGGAGGCCATAACGGGGCCTCTTGTCCAGGCTGAACAGCCCCAGGATTTGCAGCCTGAACTCGTGGGGTGTGATGGCCCATCTTCTCCCCACATGGCTGTCTCCATGGACACTCTGCCCATTTCCCCCGTCTCTCATGGGCAGGGTCTGGACTGAGCCTCAAAGGTGGGTTTAGATGGATCAACCAGAAACCGAGAAGCTGTTCCCCATCTCCATGATCTGGGACCTTTTCTCTTCATGTGCATCCGTGAGCTACCTCATGAGGTGGACTCCCACGCCCCCTTGGTCAGCCTTCATTCATCCATTCCTTGGGTGCAGCAGGGATGCAGTGGTGATCAAGACCGCACGAAACTTGGAGTCTGGTGTGGGAGACGGATGTTGTGTGATCAGGCTGCAGGGGCTAAGTACATGGTGTGCAGGACCCAACTAGGTTTGAAGAGATTTCCCTTAAGGAAGTGATGTCTTTGTTTTCTTAACATTTCCAAATCTAGATTCTCAAGAATCTAGATTTCCTCTCAAGAGAGGGAATCTCTGCCTGGCCAGCTCATTGCTCCATCACCTCCAAGATTATAGGTCAGTGGGAGCTGATAGATTGGGATTGTATACCTTGTCCAGTTAGCTATGCCTGGGTTGTTGAGAACCTTTGTAGATCATTCATTCGTTCATTTATTTATCTATCCATCCATTCACTGATCCACTCCTTGAGTGCACTCAGGATGTAGTCTGCATAGTCTCAAATACAGGTTATATAGGTCAGGGATGAGGTAGAGTTGACAGTAGATGAGGTGGCCTTGTGGCTGGAGGGAACATGTCACATAAGAGGGACTGTGATTGGAACCTTGGACAGGAGGGCAAGAATGGGGCAAGGTAGCAGAGGCGGTGGGAGTGGCCAGAGCATACAGGACCTTGTAGGCTGTGGGTGAGATTTTGATCTTGATTGCAATGTTTAACCTAGATTGGTATGGGAGGGGCATGAGAAAGATCACTGTGGCTGCTGGGTAGAGAGTAGATGGGAGGAATTCACTGGCTACCCAGTGGTTATCTCACTGCTGAGGGCCCAGGTTCAGTCCCTGGTTGGGGAGCTAAGATTCTGCAAGCCTCTCAGTGCAGCAAAAAATAAAAAGGAAGGAAAATAGATGGGGATGGGAATAACTTTGTAGGGAGCAGTGGGGACTGTGTTGATACTGGAGAAGGTGGAGAGGAATGACTGATTTCGGGGAGACTTGAGAATGGCGGGAAGGTGTGAGAGAGGCTGATGTCAAGGATGTACCTGCATTAGTTTCCTAGGGCTGCTGTACACATCAGTGGCTTGACACAACAGAACATATCCTCTCAGTTTCTGAGGTCAGATGACCAAAATCAAGGGCCATGTGAAAGTTGTAGGGGAAGAGTCATTTCTTTCTTGCCTTCCTTGCTCTTCTGGCTCTGGGGACTGTTTGCATTCCTTGACCCCACATCTGCATTGCTCTAATCTCTGCCTATGCGGTCACCTTGCTGCCTACTCTTCTGTCTCATCTCCCTCTGCCTCATTCATGAGATGGAGGGCCCACCCAGATACTCAAGGAGAAGCATCTCCTTGCACATCCTTAACTTTTAACATCTCTTGCCATATGAGGTAATATTCACTCCTTTACCTTGTAAGGTAACAGTCACAGGTTCTGTGACTTAGGACATCTTTTTGCAGCCACCGTGCAGCTCATTATATGGTGCTGATGATAATGACTAAGCAAGCACTTATGTAGTGCTGACTGTGGACCAGGCACTGCAGCCTAATTACTTCAGAGGTACCGGCTCCTTTAGGCCACGCCACAGCCCTGTAATAAGTACTGTTGTCATTCCCTCTTTCTGGATGAAGACACTGAGGTGCAGAGGTTTTGTAAGAAATGATTCTGTTTCAGTCACAGAGATTCTCTGCTGGTGTGTGTGCAGCTTACGCTGGGCCCTGGGCTCCCCCTTTCTGGACAGTGCCCCTGTTTGTGCCGAGAGCAGTGCTTTCCCTGGCCTCCCTGTTCTGGGGCTCATAGCCGGGCAGTTAGATGTGACTCAGGAACTGGTCCATCCCCAGCACCAGGGTGAGGAATGGCATGTTGCAGGTACTCAGTGTTATCTGTTGGATCAGGAAAGAGTGGTTGACTCTTGGGAGTCAGGAGATCTGGATTGAGCACCCTTCCTGTAACCAGCTAGCTGTAGGGCCTCGGGAAAGTCACTTGATCCTTCTAAGCCTTGGTCTTCCATTTGTAAAGTGGGTATGATCGTGTTTGTCCCGGCAGTGATGCAGGTGACTATGAGAGTCAAAGGGAAAGTGTGAACTATCTTTGGTGAGTTGGAAAGGGCTTTGTATCAGGAATATCACTAGCATCTTTATTAGTCTTGTTGTCAGTACTAATATTTAGTTCAATAATACATGCATATTCAAGGAATGGCCTTCCACTGAGGGGTTCCAGTCCATGGAGGAGGTGTTTCCAAATGATGGGCAATCGACAGGCAATTTCTCAGGACCTGTCCCATGCCCAGCCTTTGGCACATTGCCGTTGGAGGAATGAAGCTGTGAAAACACAGTCTTCTGTAACAAAAGTAAACAGTAGGAGCTTAAAGTGGACTGGTGACCATCGCAGAAAGGGTAAGGAGAATGTTCGACTACAGGCCAAAACCCTGAGAACTTTGGAGTCTGCGGTCTTTGAATCTCATAGAGCCCCAGCCCCAGATGTCCTGTCCTGCGGAGATAGTTGCCGGGAGTTGGTGGTGGACAGGGAGGCCTGGCGTGCTGTGATTCATGGGGTCGCGGAGAGTCAGACACGACTGAGCAACTGAACTGAACTGAAAATACAAAGAAAAAATATTTATGGGGTGGGGAGGAGCTGAGGTGGGGGCGAAAGGTGGGAGGGAGCAGAAAAATTAGTTGGCATTTAAGACTTTAGTGTGCATCTACATTATCAGGGATGTTAATTAAAAACAGACCAGCTCTGGTGATCTGGAATAGAACTTGACCAGTGGCATTTTAATGAGCCCCTTGCCTGGTTCTGACACAGTTGTCCACTACCCTGTGCCTGAAGTGGGCCTCTGTGCCCCAGCTTCCAGTTGTCAAAACCCAACCAAACAGAGCTCCTTAGAAATGCATAGAGCACAATGGGACAGCACAAATCTGAGCACGAGGTGGTATTTTCAAACAGAACAGGACGTTATTTTTGTGCGTGTTGGTAGAAAGGTTCTTGGGGTTTAGTGAATTCAAGTTGAGTCTGTTGCTCCATACTGCTCTAATTATGATCCTGGCAGCTCTCAGTGGGAAGTAAAAACCAGAATATTTTTTCTGAAGATCTTGTGTGCTATCCTGGAAGGTCTGTTTTGCAAAATTAATCAACTTTGGGCCAGTTTGTTAACCTGAACCGTTTGGGATTTCTGAGCTGTAGCTAGAGAAATCATGGGTAGGGGAAATAATTTCTTCTTCTGGTCTTTGTTCCCAGTGCATTGGTTTGTTTAGCTCCACTGTGTGCTGAGGGCAGGGCTGGAATCTGCAACTCGAAGACGTGATCTTTGCCCTTGAGGGAGGACCAAAAAAGCAAAGACACAGCTGGAATATGAAGAGGAAAAGAAGTGTAGTCGGGAGGCTTAGTAAGGTTCATGAGAGAATAATACCAACCAAGGGGAAACCGGATGAAAAATCAATTACAAAATTTCCAGGAATAAACTACTCCCTACAAAGTAATTAGAAATATTAAATTCCTTCTCTCTCCTATGTGAATGAATGCTGACTATTGAGGAAACACAGTGGAAAAGTTGTTCCAGATTAAATTCTTTGCTTGAGAAGGTCCACTTGGGTCTTGGTTGCAGCAGGCAAGGAGGAAGTTGCTGCAAGATTTATTTATAGCCTTCAGGGATCTTGTTTATCTCCCTGAAACAGGGAATGCCTTGGCCAATGAAATGAGGTGCGCTGTCCGAGACAGGCCAGAGAGAGCAGGCTATTTATGTACACACGACCCATTTCTTTCTTAGCCTACACTTGTTAGCAGTCTTATTAGCAACAACAATAACAATAATTCTGGCAGCAGTCCTGGGCACTTGCTCAGTCCTGGAGTTTACTGTGTTTCGGCTTAGTCCGTCCCTACAGCTTTAGGAAGCAAGTTGAAAAGGAATCATTGCACTACATCAGTGGGGATGCTGAGTCCCAGAGAGGCCACCCGGCTGTACGCAGGACCATACCTGCATACTGTGTGCCCCCCCACTTTGTGGAATTCAGTGGCTCTTTGGGGGTGTTTAAGAAAGGTAGAAATGGCAGAAGTACAAGGTAGTTTGCTAAAAAAGAAAAGAAACCGTGCATTTTTAGAAAAGATTCAGTTCCCTTTCCTCCATGTTTTCCCTCGCCCATTGAATTAATTAACAGTTGAGAATTGTTCCCCAGTGCCTGGACAGGTTTGTTTGTGTTTTATTATTATTGCAAGGAGTGTTTCCTAAATGATATTAGAAAGAGCAGTTGATTAGTAAAATCTTTCTAAAACCAACTCGGCAGCCCAGCTGGGGGCCCCTCCCTGTAGTTGGATGGGCTTGTGATGGTGTGTTATGGGAAAACACTTTCCAGGTAGTGGGGGAGGGGGAGACCCTGACACTCACTGCCCTGGGCAGATGTGCCTGCGTGTTTGTCCATCTATGAACACACTGGGCATCTCCCGGCTCAGCCTTGGGCCTGGGGGCTCACAGTCCCCAAGGAATATGTGGATGATCCAGGAAATGCTCACAATGACCAGCCCTTGACCCATACTGGCCTCGACAGAGCTTTCACTGTCAGCATGAGAAAAATAAAGATGAGCTCATGCTGTTACTTTAAAGACCATTTGTTACTTTGAGATGGTGGGCTTCCTTTTCTCCTCCTCCTTCCTTGTTATCACATCCTTTAAAAATTTAAATCATGGTGATAGATGTTAGGATTTGTTTGCTCATTTTGTTGTGTTCTTTTACTCCTCACTTGAGAAAATAAAATTTGACAACCTCCATTGGCATTCTGATTTGGGGAGTGGTGAACAGAAGAATTGTGTGTTTTATGATAACCAGGAGTCTGGGCACTGCCAGTATTGAAGTGTGTGAGGTTCGTGGGACACAGGGAGGAAGTGGTGTGTCTGGTTGCTGGGATCAGGAAGGTTTGGGGGCAGAAAGGGACATCTGAGCTGCACCTTGGAAAGCAAGGTGAGAAGGTGCTCATCAGGGAAGGGGCGTTGCAGCAGGAGGTGCTGGTGAGCAAAAGCAGGCAGAACTGAGAGGCTCCTGAGAACACTGCCTGCCAGTTTGAAAGAGAAGTTCAGGCAGGGAGAGCTAGAGAGCAGAGAGAGCAGAGAAGACCAGCCGGGAGTGTGGGGGCTGATGTGGGAGGCAGGTGAAGAGCTTGGACTAAGTGCTTTTGGCCATGGAGGGCCATGAAGTCCTTTGAGCAGAGAGTGAAATGAGCAGCTTGTCATATAGGGAGATCACTCTGGAGGGAAGGTGAGCAGCAGAGGGGAGGGAGCAGGCCTGAAAGCAGAGGGGCCTGCCTGCGGTCAGGGGAAAGATGATGAGGCTGGACAGGAACACGTGGTGGTGGGGGCAGAGAGACTGGTGCGGTGCTGCAGCCAGTAACCCCTTCAGGACTGGGCGGCTGGCTGGGTGCAAGGGGTCATGCGGAGCTGGTGAGCAGGGGACCTGCAAAGGGGAGAACTCATGTTAATTCTGATGCAAATCTCAACAGTAATAGTTACTGAGCTCTTCTGTGTACTGAGCACCTGCTGAGAGCTTTACCTATAAGGAAGGTTTCCAGAGAGAAAGCAGTTTTCTCAGGATCTGAGTCTCTAGTCTGTCTCTTACCTGTCACATCTGCTTTCTGCCTTCAGGGACATTGGCCGGGTTTGAGGGGAAAGTGGTGAATGCAGGTTTGGACCTGTGGGTCACGCAGGTGAAGACAGGGTCAGTCTGGGGCTGAGGGCAGGCAGCAAGGGTGGAGGTCGGGGTTTAGGGTCATCAGTTTCAGGAGGTGGTTGATGCAGTGGGACGGTGGGGGAGATCGCCTAGCAGAGAGAAGTGGAGCCTATCCTGCCACCCAGCCCTCTATGCCCCTCTTCTGAGCTGACTTGGGCATTTGGTTGTGTATTTCCGTAGGAGTCCCTGGAATCACTGAAATGAGAAAAGGGACGGTTTTGGGGTCTGCTTGGCCCTGTCTTTTCCTTTTGTTTTGTTCTTGAACTTTTTATCATGGATCATTTCAGAAAAATAGTGGTAGAAAGAGTAGGGCAGACAGCCTCTGTGATGCCATCATCCAGTTTCAGCAACTAGCAAGCATGTGCCTGCTCCCTTCCCGGTCACTCTCCTAGTGTTCAGGCGCCCGCATTCACGTCCACTTCGGGCCTTTGTCTCTGTCCACCTCCCTTGTGGTCTGTGAGCCAGAGTTGCATTGTCAGATCTTCAGCATGCCTCTGCCCATTCCTGTCTCTGCCTTTTACTGTCCTGTCTTATCTTCTACTCCAGAACACCCTCCTGTTCCCCTTCTTCCTCCCTTCAGAAAATCTTCCTGGTGCCGACCTGGTGTGGAGTCACACCAATTGGTTTGTACCCTGCATTTACGTCTGAGCCTCCTTGGGCTGGTCATAGCATGTCTGTGTAGCCTGCACAGATCCCATCAGCACCCAGTATGTACTGTGTGTTAGGGGTCTGGGCCCACAGGTTCCACAAGACAGAGGTGGTGCCCATCAGCCTGGCATTCAAGGTGCTATGACTGAATATTTGTGTACCCCCTACCCCCAACCAAGATCTATATGTTGAAACCTAATCCCCGATGTGATGGTATTTGGGGGTGGACCTTCAGGAGCTGATTATGTCATGAGGATGGAGCCCTCATGTTGGGACTAGTGCCCTTATAAAAGAGACTCCATAGCTCACTTGCCTCTTTGGCCATAGGAAGACACAGTGGGAAGCCTGCAGTCTATGAGCCAGGAAGCAAGTTCTCACCAGATACCGAAACTGCTGGTGCCTTGATCTTGGACTTTCCAGCCTCCAGAACTGTGAGAGATAAATAGAAATAAATGTGTGTTGTCTAAGCCACTCAGTCAGTGGTATTTGTTATCGTACCATGGATGGACTATGAGACAGGTCATTTGTAATTCAGCCCCAGTCAGGTCAAGAGAAAGCCCTGGCAATAGGCAGAAGGGAACTTTCCTGGTTAAATGGCAAGGTGGGAACCCAGAGCCTTCCCAGTGGGGTCCCATCAGGTTAGTGCTTTGAGGGGGCTCCTGAGGAACTGAGTTTGGAATCCCTAGGTTAGAGTCCTCACCCTCAAGGCCACCAAAGACCCCATTCAGGAGCAACAACCTCCACATCTCTCATCACTGATCTGACACCTGAGGGTGCCCATCTTGTCTCATGCTCAGTTTGTTGGCATGGCACAGAGCTCCAGTTCAGTACCAGTCTCAGGAGACATGGCTTGGACATGGTTCTAGCCTTCAGGTATGCCCAATCCCTGGGGCGGCAGAGCCTGCTATGGCGACAACAGGCTTTTAATAAAAGACAGAGCGAAAACCACAGAGGACACAGTGGGTGTGCTGTGACCCAGCAGAAAATCCTGTCCACCCCACATGGCCTGGGGCAGGCTCTGAGGCTGAGGAGGTGTGTGTGCATCCATGAGCAGTGGATGAGTTTTTAGGCCCATGCCTCCCCCAGCCATGTGGAAAAACACTCAGGGCACTTGGTGAACATCTGCTGTGCCACACCCCTGGCTGTCCCTGCCACGACAGCTGAAAACAACAGTCCACCCTACTTACCCCAAGGTAGACATTCCACAGAGACCTGTGGTGCACCGGCTTGGGGATTTTTTTTCCTTCTTGCACGTTGAAGTCTTAGTTTTTCAGCAAACACTAATTAAAACTAACATACACAAAGGGGACAACAATTCCATGTTTTAATGTATTTATTTCAGCTGACTGCATCAGCCAGCCTCCTAGTGAAATTCCTTTGCTGTCTTCTGCTATGCACTGTGTTAACAATACATCTCCCTGTGGAATTTTACATTCATTCTGCTTCTAGAGACTGGAGAGTTTAGTGTAGGTGTGGTGTCAAGATGGAATACTTTGGACCGCGAAGTGGGTGATGCGTTTCCTAAGCTGTGGAGAATTCAGACAGGCCTGTCTTCCTTCCAGTTGGAAAGCCTTCTCCTCCAAGAAGCCTCTTCCAGTCTCTTTAGTCCTGGTCAGCTGACCTCCCCCATCCCCACCTAAGAAGCCTTTAAGCAAGGTGGACAGATGGTATAATCAAAAGTACTAGTTCAGGGCCTGGTTCTTGGAACTATTGATAAATGAATATTCCTCACCACTCTCCCCCAGCCATTCTTCATTTCTCTGAGCATTTTTCTGGAAGTTTCCTTGTCTATGCTATCACCCTCGGTGGCTCATTGTTACTTGCTGCCCCTTCTCCCTTACTACTCCCTTCCCTCTCCCCCCACCCCTGGCCTCATGGGGTCATGGGTAACTGCATAGACCAGCTCCTCTTTTGCTTTATGTCCTTGAATTGTTATTTAAACTCTGAGTTTCTATTCCCAGATCTGCAAAATGGGCTTGCTATGAACATTCGGTTACTTGAGATGTTTGTGAAGACATTAGGATTTTACCTGGGATGTAGTGAGCCTCCGGAGAAGGCAATGGCAAGCCACTCCAGTACTCTTGCCTGGAAAATCCCATGGATGGAGGAGCCTGGTAGGCTGCAGTCCGTGGGGTCGCTAAGGGTCGGACACAACTGAGCGACTTCACTTTCACTTTTCACTTTCCACTTTCACACATTGGAGAAGGAAATGGCAACCCACTCCAGTGTTCTTGCCTGGAGAATCCCATGGATGGGGGAGCCTGGTGGGCTTCCATCTATGGGGTCACACAGAGTCAGACACGACTGAAGTGACTTAGCAGCAGCAGTAGTGAGCCTCAGGGGTTGAGAGCTATTATTATTCTTTCTTTTGCTGTTATTGCCACCATGTGGGGCACTCAGTCTGTGTGTCTTGTCCTTCGTGTATTATGGTCTCAAGTTTCCCCATTTAGAATTAAAATTTAATATGCTCTGTAGTTATACAGAAGAATCCTGTACATTCTTTTGTTTATTTTAGAGCAGTGTGAATAGAATCTTGATGGGGTACAGGGAATCCAGGGCCAACAGGAGGTGGGGTGCCCTTTGTGATCTCAGACAAACCATACTCCTTGGGTTCCCCAACAGTAGAAAGCAGAGCTCGACTCAGAGGACTTCCTGACGTTCTTCCTGACCTGCCATTCCCTAAAGTGTGAGGTCCTGCAGACTGAGCACTGCATGGGGTGGGTCCCTCTCCACTCCTGGTTGAGGATTTCCTGGAAAGCTTGGAGAGGGGGGCCACTTCTCCCTCTGTACCTCCTTAAGCCCTACTTTGGGACTCTGGGGAGCAGAGCTGCCAGTTTCATTTCGGTTATGAGTGGGGATGCCTGGTACGGTGTCCCAAACCTGCTGCTTTGTGGGGAAAGGGTCTTGATGGAATCTGTGAAAACCTCGCTCCAACTGACAAGGCAGCCAGTGAAGGATGTTTTTGGCAGAACCCAAGGGTGGAGACTGGGCATCAGGGTCAGGAAGCCTGGCTGTCATGTCAACAGATTGGCCCACAGTAAAGAGGGGCGGGTCCCCATATGGTGCCTGTCGTGACCATACCACCCGCTCCTTCCACAGCAGGACTGGAGCTAGATCAGGCTGGTAGAGGAATTAGATGGCGGGTTGAGGGGCTTGTGAGGGACCGGAAGGGGCGGGCACTTCCTGGGGTCTCCATTGCTGTTTAATGTGAAGCTTGAGAAGGAAACTCACAAGCCAGGGCCCACCTCCAAGGCTGCATGACTCCTTTCATTGCCCAGCATGGCTCAGCAAATGTTCTCAGAACTCCTGTGTGTGCCATGCATGCCAGGGCTGGCAGGCTCCTGAGGAGAGTACACAGAACAGCTAACACTTATCAGGCATTCAGTAGGTAGCAGGCACTCTTCCAAGGGCTTTGAATTAACCAGTTTAACCCTCACAACATCTGTATGCAGTAGACGTGTTATCCTCATTTATAGGGGAGGAAATGGATGCCCAGAAAGACTAAAGAATTGGTTCAAGGTCAGTAGGCTGTTAAATGGGAGATTTGAACCTGGGTACCTCGTTCCTGGGCTGGACACTTGACCATTATGCTGCTGAGGTGTAGGAGTAGCCCCACCCTTAGAAAGCCACACTTCAGGGGCTGCCCTGGGCTGTTCCACCCCAGAGAATGCTGGGTCAACCCATGGGAAAGGTGTCTCACCCAGTGAAGGCTTCTGGGAGGAAGCAAGGTGTGCTGGGCTTGTCCAGGCACAGAGAGTGTGGACATGGCTGTCATGGCAGAAGCCGTATGCATTCTGAAGAGTTGGGGCCTGCTGCTGCCTGAGGAGAGCAGGGGGTCTGGAAGGAGGGTCTGGCCCATCTTGCTCAGTGGCTCGCTGTGAGCCCTGGGCAACTTCCTTCACCCCACTCTGCTTCTCTTATGGAGAGAAGGTGGGGGGGGGAGCCGGGTATGGAGACCTCCAGGCTCCAAGAGCTTGTGAGTCTGCCCTCTAGACATGAGGCCGTTTTGTGCTTCTTGGTAGTCATTATTTAGGTGCATTTTGACTTCTCTTTAGGTTCTTTGTAAAGTATCATTTGAAAAAGGGGTGGTGGCTTCTCTCTATCCTGAGGCTCAGAGAGCAGGGAGGAGTGGATTTCTCTTTCATTTTACAGATTAGGAAATTGAGGCCCAGTGAAGCCATGAGACCTGTCCTAGGGAAGATATTATTTATCTTCCTGCTTATTTTTTTTTAAATCGTGGTAAGATATACATAACATCAAATTTACCATTTTCAGTGTTTTTCGGGTGTTCCATTCAGTGGCATTAAATACATTCACTTGTGCAGCCATCGACACCATCAATCTTCAGAACTTCTCTATCTTCCCAAACGGAAACTCCATATACATTTGACAATAATTCCACTTTCCTCCCGCCCCAAGCTCCAGAAAACCACTATTCTACTTTCCCTTGCTGTGGAGTTGACTGCTCCGTGCTGGCGCTCAGTCGCTTCAGGTGTATCCAACTCTTTGTGACCCTATGGACCGCAGCCCACTGGGCTTCTCGTCCATGAGAATCTCCAGGCAAGAATGCTGGAGTGGGTTGCCTCGCCCTTCTCCAGGGGATCTTCCTGACCCAGGGCTTGAACCCGGGTCTCTTACGTCTCCTGCATTGTCAAGCGGGTTTTTTACCACTAGCGCCACTGCTATGCTGACTGCTCTAGGTACCTCATCTAAGTGAATCATGCAATATTCGTCCTTTTTTGGTCTGGTTTATTTCTCATCCTGCTTGTTTTTTTTAAAATTTCTGAGAAAACCCGTTCAAATAATTTTTCAAGGCTCAGGAAGGATCTGTTAAAGAAAACAAAGTAAGAATTTCACAGCAAGGCTGCTACTCTGGGAAAAAATAATCATAATTTTTTTCTGCCTGAGAATGAATAAGCCCTGAGAAATCC
Source organism: Moschus berezovskii (assembly GCF_049115385.1). NCBI lineage: Eukaryota > Metazoa > Chordata > Mammalia > Artiodactyla > Moschidae > Moschus > Moschus berezovskii. Next base: position 70,985,091 of record NC_142466.1, on the reverse strand, counting down.
TCCTATTCTGTTTGCAGGATTTATGAAAGTAATTTTTCTCTGCCCTCGACCTGGGAAAGGGCCCAGGAGGCTGACAGGTGCGTGTGGAGCAGTCCTGAGGAGGGGGTGACATGCAGGCCACAGGCAACTCTGCCTTACTCTGTATCTGGGTGGGAGTCCCGTCATGGTTAGAACTTGGCCCAGTTTTGGGGAGTGGTTCTGGCAGGACTCACTCTAGTGATAACAAACTACTGTATGTAAGAAACCTCACAGAACCTTGGAGCTCAGAGAGGCCGAAGGCTGTCCTGGGACGAGGATCTTGAAGCCAAGAGACAGGAGGGACCCAACCCAAGGTCACCCAGCAAATGGCAAACCAATAAGAGCTCAGTCTTCAGTCTGGGGCAGGCTGTGCCCTCAGGTCTGGGTATAAGTAGCAACAAGGGCCCTTCAACATACATATGCTTCCAGGGCCCACAAGTGCTGTCCAGCCTGATCGGGCCTCTGCCATGTGAAGGCGGGAGGCTCGCTAGACCTGTTTTATAAGAAGCGGAGGAGGGTTGAGTCTTGCCCACATGGTCCCCACCTACAAGTTGGACTAGAGGGTGGGGGCTGGGCCATGACCGCTGGTCCAGCCAGAGGCACTGCTTCCCGTGCCCTGCATCTTCCAGCTCAGCGCGTCTCCCACCTGTGTTCCCATCGCCTCTGTGCTGCTCTGTCCCTGGCAGATCATGCCAGGTTGGGGTGTGGCCATATAGGGAATTCTCAACCCCTCAGATTCTGAGATTCTGAGTGGCTGTTTTCAATGGCAAGGTTTGGATTCTTCTGAAGTTTGGAGGGGCGTTTTCCCCAAATCATTACAGTTCTTAGTTGCTTTGACCTTCAGATGTACATCAGGGAATGATAGCCAATGGCTGTGGTTTAATGATAATCATGATTTCTATTACTGATTCCCCATAGTGCTCTCTGGGGTCAGCTCTCTGCTGTCTCCTCCCTGACAGCCACCTCCCAGGGGTCCCTCACACTCCTTCACAGCCTCTGCATTCTCTGCCTCCCTGTGCCATGGTTTGGGTGTCAATCATTGCTGAAAGCTCCTAGTTCACCCCCTTCCCACCACCACCCCAAACAGTCTTTTCCCCACTGTGTTTTTCCTTTTAACACTCATCATAGACAACGCATTTTGCTTATCACTTTACTCTATAAATTTTATTAGCATTTTACTTACCCTACTCATTCTTCCCTCCTTCCCACACTGGAATGGAAGCTCTCCATGGGTGGGGCTTCTGCTCCCTGCTGTGTCTTTGCCACCTATCACAGTGCCTGACGTGTAGTGAGTGCTCAAATAATTAGGATCCTCTATGACCCACCTCCTAGAGTAATGGAAATAAAAGCAAAAATAAATGCGACCTAATTAAACTTAAAAGCTTCTGCACAATGAAGGGAACTATAAGCAAGGTGAAAAGACAGCCTTCGGAATGGGAGAAAATAATAGCAATGAAGCAACTGACAAAGAATTAATCTTAAAAATGTACAAACAGCTCATGCAGCTCAATACCAGAAATATAAATGACCCAACCAAAAAAATGGGTCAAAGAACTAAACAGACATTTCTCCAAAGAAGACATACAGATGGCTAACAAACACATGAAAAGATGCTCAACATCACTTATTATCAGAGAAATGCAAATCAAAACCACAATGAGGTACCATCTCACACCAGTCAGAAGGGCTGCTACCAAAAAGTCTACAAACAATAAGTGCTGGAGAGGGTGAGGAGAAAAGGGAATCCTCTTATACTATTGGTGGGAATGCAAACTAGTACAGCCATTATGGAGAACAAGGTGGAGATTGCTTAAAAAACTGGAAATAGAGCTGCTATATGACCCAGCAATCCCACTGCTGGGCATACACACTGAGGAAACCAGAATTGAAAGAGACACATGTACTCCAATGTTCATCGCAGCACTGTTTATAATAGCCAGGACATGGAAGCAACCTAGATGTCCATCGCAGACGAATGGATAAGAAAGCTGCGGTACATATACACAATGGAGTATTCAGTTCAGTTCAGTTCAGTCGCTCAGTCATGTACGACTCTCTGCGACCCCATGAATCACAGCACGCCAGGCCTCTCTGTCTATCACCAACTCCCGGAGTTCACTCAAACTCATGTCCATCGAGTCGGTGATGCCATCCAGCCATCTCATCCTCTGTTGTCCCCTTCTCCTCCCGCCCCCAACCTTTCCCAGCATCAGAGTCTTTTCCAGTGAGTCAACTCGTCGCATGAGGTGGCCAAAGTATTGGAGTTTCAGCTTTAGCATCAGTCCTTCCAATGAACACCCAGGATTGATATCCTTTAGAATGGACTGGTTGGATCTCCTTGCAGTCCAAGGGACTCTCAAGAGTCTTCTCCAACACCACAGTTCAAAAGCATCAATTCTTCGGCGATCAGCTTTCTTCACAGTCCAACTCTCACATCCATACATGACCACGGGAAAAACCATAGCCTTGACTAGACGGACCTTTGTTGGCAAAGTAATGTCTCTGCTTTTTAATATGCTATCAAAGTTGGTCATAACTTTCCTTCCAAGAAGTAAGCGTCTTTTAATTTCATGGCTGCAATCAGCATCCACAGTGATTTTGGAGCCCCCCAAAATAAAGTCTGACACTGTTTCCACTGTTTTTCCATCTATTTCCCATGAAGTGATGGGATGCCACGATCTTTGTTTTCTGAATGTTGAGCTTCAAGCCAACCTTTTCACTCTCCTCTTTCACTTTCCTCAAGAGGCTTTTGAGTTCCTCTTCACTTTCTGCCATAAGGGTAGTGTCATCTGCATATCTGAGGTTATTGATATTTCTCCCGGCAATCTTGATTCCAGCTTGTGCTTCTTCCAGCCCAGCGTTCCTCATGATGTACTCTGCATATAAGTTAAATAAGCAAGGTGACAATATACAGCCTTGACGTACTCCTTTTCCTATTCGGAACCAGTCTGTTGTTCCATGTACAGTTCTGACTGTTGCTTCCTGACCTGAATACAGGTTTCTCAAGAGGCAGGTCAGGTGGTCTGGTATTCCCATCTCTTTCAGAATGTTCCACAGTTTATTGTGATCCACACAGTCAAAAGCTTTGGCATAGTCAATGAAGCAGAAATAGATGTTTTTCTGAAAATCTCTTGCTTTCTCCATGATCCAGCGGATGTTGGCAATTTGATCTCTGGTGCCTCTGCCTTTTCTAAAACCTGCTTGAACATCTGGGAGTTCATGGTTCACATATTGCTGAAGCCTGGCTTGGAGACTTTGGAGCATGACTTTACTAGCGTGTGAGATGAGTTCAATTGTGCGGTAGTTTGAGCATTCTTTGGCATTGCCTTTCTTTGGGATTGGAATGAAGACTGGCCTTTTCCAGTCCTGTGGCCACTGCTGAGTTTTCCAAATTTGCTGGCATATTGAGTGCAGCACTTTCACAGCATCTTCTTTCAAGATTTGAAATAGCTCAACTGGAATTCCATCACCTCCACTAGCTTTGTTCGTAGTGATGCTTTCTAAGGCCCACTTGACTTCACATTCCAAGATGTCTGGCTCTAGGTCAGTGATCACGTTATCGTGACTATCTTGGTCGTGAAGATCTTTTTTGTACAGTTCTTCTGTGTATTCTTGCCACCTCTTCTTAATATCTTCTGCTTCTGTTAGGTCCGTACCATTTCTGTCCTTTATCGAGCCCATCTTTGCATGAAATGTTCCCTTGGAATCTCTAATTTTCTTGAAGAGATCTCTTGTTTTTCCTATTCTGTTGTTTTCCTCTATTTCTTTGCATTGATCGCTGAGGAAGTCTTTCTTATCTCTCCTTGCTATTCTTTGGAACTCTGCATTCAGATGCTTATATCTTTCCTTTTCTCCTTTGCTTTTCGCTTCTCTTCTTTTCACAGCTATTTGTAAGGCCTCCTCAGACAGCCATTTTGCTTTTTTGCATTTCTTTTCCATGGGGATGGTCTTGCTCTCTGTCTCCCGTACAATGTCATGAACCTCTGTCCAGAGTTCATCAGGCACTCTATCAGATCTAATCCCTTAAATCTATTTCTCACTTCCACTGTATAATCATAAGGGATTTGATTTAGGTCATATCTGAATGGTCTAGTGGTTTTCCCTACTTTCTTCAATTTAAGTCTGAATTTGGCAATAAGGAGTTCATGATCTGAGCCACAGTCAGCTCCTGGTCTTGTTTTTGCTAACTGTATACAGCTTCTCCATCTTTGGCTGCAAAGAATATAATCAATCTGATTTCGGTGTTGACCATCTGGTGATGTCCATGTGTAGAGTCTTCTCTTGTGTTGTTGGAAGAGGGTGTTTGCTATGACCAGTGCGTTCTCTTGGCAAAACTCTATTAGCCTTTGCCCTGCTTCATACCGTGCTCCAAGGCCAAGTTTGCCTGTTACTCCAGGTGTTTCTTGACTTCCTGCTTTTGCATTCCAGTCCCCTATAATGAAAAGGACATCTTTTTTGGGTGTTAGTTCTAAAAGATCTCATAGGTCTTCATAGAACCGTTCAACTTCGGCTTCTTCAGAGTTACTGGTTGGGGCATAGGCCTGGATTACTGTAATACTGAATGGTTTGCCTTGGAAACGAACAGAAATTATTCTGTTGTTTTTAAGATTGCATCCAAGTACTGCATTTCGGACTCTTTTGTTGACCATGATGGCTCCTCCATTTCTTCTAAGGGATTCCTGCCCACAGTAGTAGATATAATGGTCATATGAGTTAAATTCACCCATTCCAGTCCATTTTAGTTCACTGATTCCTAGAATATTGACGTTCACTCTTGCCATCTCCTGTTTGACCACTTCCAATTTGCCTTGATTCATGGACCTAACATTCCAGGTTCCTATGCAGTATTACTCAGCCATTAAAAAGAACACATTTGAATCCGTTCTAATGAGGTGGATGAAACTGGAGCCTATTATACAGAGTGAAGTAAGTCAGAAAGAAAAACACCAATACAGCATATTAACGCATATATATGGAATTTAGAAAGATGGTAACGATGACCCTATATGCAAGACAGCAAAAGAGACACAGATATAAAGAACAAACTTTTGGACTCTGTGGGAGAAGGCGAGGGTGGGATGATTTGAGAGAATAGCATTGAAACATGTATATTACCATATGTGAAATAGATCACCAATCCAAGTTCGATGCATGAAACAGGGCCCTTAAAACCAGTGCACTGGGACAACCCTGAGGGATGGGATGCGGAGGGAGGTGGGAGGGGGTTCAGGATGAGGGACACATGTGTACCCTGGGCAGATTCATGTCAGTGTATGGCAAAAACCACTACAATGTTGTAAAGTAATTAGCCTCCAATTAAATAACTAAATTTTTTTAAAGAAGGTAAAAAAAATTCTTGTAGAATGAATGAATGAATGAATGTTCCTGTCACTGTAGGCCACTCTCTTCTACTCTCTCTAGCTAATTTCTTCTTATGTACAGAGGCTCAGTATAAGTGTCTCCTCCTGTATGAAGCCCACCCTGATTGCTGGTGCTGGATTCAGTGGCCTTTTCTAGGCCCCACACTCTCTGCTGTCCCTTTCATGGTGTGCTTTCCCAGCCTGTACTCCTTGGCTCCTCTCTTGTCTCCCCTCGCCAGTGGATTCATTGAGGACTGGCTTCCTCTGTTTGCCCAGCGCCTGGCACAGAGCTTGGCTCATGGAAGGTGCTCAGCAAATGCTTAGTGCATCAGACTGAATCAGAGCAGCTTTGATGGCTATCCAAGGGCTCTCAGGCATTTGCCCTGTTTAGCACTGGGAGGACCCTAGGGTTAGGCCTTCCCAGTATCGCCTCCCTGTTTTACAAAGAGAGGTGCAGGGATGTGAGGACTGGGCCAGGTTGCCCTCTGAGGGTCTGCACCTCCTCTTGGCCTTCCCAAGGCTGCTGCTCTTGGAGCTTTTCCAGCCCTCCAGGCAAGGGGTCCTATGAAGGGGCTCCCTCAAAGCAGATCGTACTCTGAAGTGCACTGCACTCAGCTGCCCCAAGAGCCACAGGAGCCCCCCGCCACCGCCAGGCGGCCTCCTCCTGGAGCCTCCCTGCTCCCCTCTCAACACTCAGAGGCATCTGTTTTGGGGTCTTTCTCTCTAACTAGACTTCAAGTGACACCACACTGCCACTCTCTAAGCAGGTGGTGCTTCCCATCCATCGGGGTCCGGGCAGCCCTGTGCAATGCCACCTGGGTGGGCAGTGCTGTGATGGGCTTGGGGACCACTTAGCAGAAGCTCAGCCATGGGGGCGAGGAGCAGCACTGGGTTCTGGGGATAGAGACCTGGAAAGGTGGAGGAGGTGGGGCCTGAGAACAGGGTGTTGGGATGGGTGAGGGCCATGGTTGCTCGTGCAGCAAGGCCTCCCGAAGTCAGCTTCCAAGTGATGTCAGCCTGTGCCAGGGGTCAGGTGGAGGTGGGGATGGGAGCTGGGGGAGCAGGCCTGAGTAGGGGGCTGGTGGGAAAGTTGCTTCTCAAAAAGGTTTCTGAAGTCAGGTGCTCACCGGAGCCCACATGGCAGAGAGGTGGAAGGATTTGTGACAGGGCTGAGGGATTGGAAGCTCCCTTGAGTAGGGTCCCCTGGCTGTGATGATATGTGACGGACCATCCCTCATCCATCAGGCGGGGGAGTGACCTCCGTGTCCCCAGCTGGGAGACAAGAGAGGCATGTAATTAACTCCACCTGAGCTGCTGCTGAATTGAGGAATGAGTGCGGCTGCCAGAAACAGGGGCGACAAGCCCGCCTTCCTGCAGTCGCCCTTCATCTCCATTCAGGCACCTGGTGAGAGTCTGAGTATAATCAGGGTCCGTGTCAGGCTGCAGACCTCTGAGGGAGCCCCAGGGACAGCCCTGGCTCTTGTCCCAGGAAGGACTGTCCAGCCTGGGGATGTGCCTCCCCTGGGAAAGATGGTGGAGCCCGCAGCCAGTCAGTGGCTCCCCTGTGTCCAGTCCAGTGCAAGACTCAGTGGTGGCCCCTTCCTCGCTCCTCTGCCCCAGTTGGTGGCCCAGGACTCTCAGGGTCCCCGGAGGAAACTCGGACTCCTCTCTTCCTCTGTGGTTTCCCTTCCTGTAATTCCAGATCTGACCACCTGCCTCTGCCCCTCTGGCTGCCTTGTCTTTGGTTCCTGCCATTTCCACCTGGACCCTGTGCTGGTTTCATCACCTACCCCCTTGTCCAGCCTCTCTTCCCTCCACTGCTGCTGCTGCTGCTGCTGCTAAGTCACTTCAGTCGTGTCTGACTCTGTGCGACCCCATAGACGGCAGCCCACCAGGCTCCCCCGTCCCTGGGATTCTCTAGGCAAGAACACTGGAGTGGGCTGCCATTTCCTTCTCCAATGCATGAAAGTGAAAAGTGAAAGTGAAGTCGCTCAGTTGTGTCCAACTCCTAGCAACCCCATGGACTGCAGCCTACCAGGCTCCTCCGTCCACAGGATTTTCCAGGCAAGAGTACTGGAGTGGGGTGCCATTGCCTTCTCCAAGCTTCCCTTCACTAATGTCCTTCAAATGGCAGCCAGGGTTGTCCTCTCCACCTGAGGGTTTCATCACCAGCTCAGCTCTGAAGATGTCATTATCAAGTTTGAAGCCCTTTTAAGAACTCCCTGGGGTTTAATAGGGACAGTTTTTCTGTTTGGGAGGATGAAGTTCTAGAGATAGATAGTGGTTATGGTTATACAACATAGTGAGTGCACTTAATGCCGCTGAGTTGTCATTTGAAAAATGGTTAAAATCATTAAACAACCAAACCAAAAGAAAAACTCCCCCAGAGTCCAGCTCAAGGCCCACCATGGCTACCCCAACCTCCCTTTCCAGTTCCACCTCTCCTTTTTTTCTTCATCTACAGAGTGCTCCAACTCAGAATGCCACTTGTTGTTCCCAAGACTTACCCCCACTTTTCCTGTTTCCTCGCCTTCCTCTTGAAAATCCAGGACTGGATCTATTCCTTTGCTCAGTGAAATTACCTTTTCTTCAACATTCTTCTGCAGGCCTCTATCAGCATGCCCACAGTGACAGGCAGCCCACTGCTTTACAAGACATTTTACCCCATCTCTGGACAGCTCAGATTGTAAGAGATGAGAGTTGGGGTTTGGGGTGTGATTCTCTGGAATTGAGTTTTGGCTTCATGATTTACTAGTAGTGTGACCTTCAGCTTGTCAGTTAAGCTCTCAGAACCTCTGTTTTCATCTCTGTTAACTGGGGACAATACAGGCAAACCTTGGAGATATTGTATATTTGGTTTGAGAACACCACAATAAAGCAAATGTCACAATAAAGCAAACCACACAAATTTTTTTGTTTCCCAGTGTGTATAAAAGTCATGTTTACACTATACCAGAGTCTGTTAAGTGTGCAGTAGCCTTGTGTCTAAAAAAATCATGTACATATCTTAATTTAAACATACTTTGTTGCTAAAAAATGCTAACCCTCATCTGAGTTTTCAGTGGGTCAAATCTTTTTGCTGGTATAGGGTTTGCAATGTCATGAGAATTATCAGAATGTGGTACAGAAACATGATGTGAGCAAATGTTGGAAAAATGGCACTGATAGATTTCTCAACACAGAGTTGCCACAAGCTTTCAATTTGTTAAAAAAAAAATCTACAAAGCACAACAAATCGAAACTCAATAAAGCAAGTTATGTCTGAAATGATATCCATCTCATAGAGGCATTGCAAATATTAAATGAGATACTTTATTTAAAAAAAAAAAGAGATAATGGATGTGCAGAATCTAGCATAGTGCCCAATACGTAGGTCAGAGCTAAAGAAGTGTTAGCTTGATGTGTATACATTGAATGAAGATCTGATGCATAAACCAAAACACAGTTAGGGCAGGGAGGAATCTGCGAGGTTGACTGCGGCAGCCGCTTGTAGTTCCCTAACAGCTAGTTCCCCTCCTCTGCTGGCCAAGTTGTGCCTCGTGTTCCTTGTACTTGGATGGGGCCAAGTCTGGCCAGTGAGTTCCATTTAATTGCTGTTTGACTCTCTCCAAAGTTTTCTTTTTCCTTCTCTCTTGGCAACAAGCAGCATTGAAGATGGCAGTTGTTCCATAAACTTGGGCCCCTGAGTGACTAGGGTATGTCAAGCTTCCCCTTGCCAAGAGAGAAACCAACTTTTCCCTGGGATGCTCCATTGAGATTTGGGGGTATTTGTTGCTACAGCAGAGCCTAGCCTCTCCTGACTGATAAACCCGCTCACTCAACCTTTTTGTTTTATAAGTGATGCCCAGGTGAAGAGGTGGTCACAGGGGCCTGGGGCCCTCATCAAGCCCACATCCAGTGCCTGACATAGCCGGCTTTATTCTCTCTTTTGTGTCTTTCCTCATTGGTCTTCCCCATTACTGAGCCTCCCATTAAGGAGGCGATTGAGATAACCCGTTTGACCGAGTCCCATTGACATCATGTACTGGTCAAACCCAAGCCTCCAATCCCCTTAGTTAATGGGCCTGTGGGAGGTGAACCCCACTGTGGTCTCATGTCCTTTCCAGAGTGTGGGACCAGGTTGCTCATCAAAGCTCACACCTGGACCATTGCTCCCACCTGCCAGCTGGTCACCTTCTTCCCCGTCAGTCGTTTCTCCTCTACGCCAGCTGCCAGAGTCATCTGAGTACAGCACAGCCTCCATCCTGGCATTCCCTGTTTAAAGTTCTGCAGTGACTCCTGCTGCCTGGAGAAGAGAGAGTGCACCCTGCCTAGCGTTCACGGTTCCCCAGGGACCAGCCGGACTGACCCCACCCATGCATCTGACCCACATGTCTCCTGCCTCCTCCCTTCTCCACCCGGTGCTCCCGCCCCAGAAGTGAGTGCTCACTTCTTCTGTATGCATTCCCCACTCTGAGACTTCGCTCATGCTGGCATCTAGGCCCAGGGTGCCCTCCCACCACCTCACTCTCTTCCTTATCGTCCAAGGCTCAGCTCAAATGCCACCTCCTCCAAGAAGTCTTGGTGGAATATCTCAGTGTGATTCGACCATTCCCTTCTTTCTGCATGACTTGTGTCTCTACCATGGTTCCCACTTTTATCCTGCCTTGTGTTGGGGCCTTTTGTTTCGGTCCTGTCACCCCAGTGAGGTGAGCGCTCCGTCATGGCCAAGACCTTTCCTGTGTCCCCATCACCTATCACAGGGTCTGGCTCTAAACCATCATCCCATGAGCGTGGACGGAACGAATGAGCGTGGACGGAACGAATGAATGTTCTAACCTTCACTGCACCTCTTACTATACCCTGTGAGGTTATTCCTGTACCTCCTCTAGATGATAAGTCCCCTGAGGACAGGGACCATGTCTTACCCTGTATCTAGCCCAGGCCCTCAGCAAATACTGGAGCAGTTCACCGCTCAGAAGAGCACGCTGCAGAGGTGGATATGGGGTAGAAAGGGGTGGAGAAGGCTTGGCAGCACCTAGCTGGAGTGTGGTCCCTCCTCAGCAGGTAACCAGGTCCCCATCCCCAGGGCAAGGGCTGACAACGCGTGATATTTGTGCATACCTGCAGCGGGAGCACCCCCAACCCTCCTGACAAGCAGCCCATATACGCTTTGTGTTCTTGACCCTGACTTTTTATAATGTCACACCTGCGTTTGCAGGGGTGGAAGGGTACTTACTGACAGCTAATTAGAAAACAGAACTGGTATCTACCAGTCTTTGAAAAATACTTTGTAAATTGGTTAATTGGCTTTCCCAGTGCAGAGGAGAGATGTGTGCTGCGACTCCATCATCCTCGAATAACACAGTCTGCAGCCAGCCAGGAATTCTGAGTGACAGCTTCAGGGAGAATACAGAAATGCCAGTTTTTCTCAGTATCCAAGATGGACAGTCTGGCTCTCTGGAGACTTATAGAAGCAGATGGTCTGTCCATCACCCTGGGGAAGGAGTGTGAAAAACTCAAGATGGCTGGAGTTAATAAGCTCTTTGGGACAGAGCTGCGGCTATGGTTACTTTTATTTCAGGCTGTATCCACCAGCAGGGCTTGCATCTGCCATGCAACAGTAATTTTGTCCAGCCAGTACATACTAAACACCTGTCTGGAGCCAGGCCCTTTGTGGACACAGGAGGGACAGAGGGGATGAGGACCGCCCAGTGCAGCAAATCTGAGTTATATCTCATCATGTCCCTTGAATTTTGGATTGACGTCAGTGTCCTGAATGATAGGGCACAAATTTTAACTGCACAGTGTAATTTCTTTCTACCTTTTCCCCTAATATATATATATTTTTGTCTCCAAATTCTTTTCGCCTTGCTATGATAATTTCCCAGGTTTGTTGATTTCCTTGCATTTCATCCTTCTAGCAGGTGGTTAAGAATGTTACTGGTCAATGCAGTCTAACTGCAGTGAAAAACAGCCCTGAATTCCAGCGATTAATGTCGTAAGGTGATTTCTGGCTCACATCATAGTCAAGTGCAGGTCAGAGAGTGTATTGGTTGGGTCCTCTGGGAAGCAGAAGCCCAGAGTTAGAGGTGCTTTGGGAGAAACGCTCGTGAAAGAAAGACGGGGAGAGCAGGGAAAGGCCAAGCAAGACTTCAGAGTGTGGGCAGGTCTGCCCCCCCGAAAAGAGAAGGGGAAGGAAGGAGAGGGGGTTAGAAAGAGATTCAGGCAATGGTGCAGCTCTGAGGAAGTCTCAGACAGGCCAAAGGGGCTCAAGATTGCCCATAGCTGAGTCTTGGGCTGATCCAGAAGTGATGGTGAGCATCTGTGGGTTGGGATTACCTGCGAAGAGTGAGTCGTGTGCTGCAGGCACTGCTCCCAAAGTCTGTCACCTTGGGAGGCTGCCCGCCCTGTGATAGTTTCTGTGGCAGCCCTGGTGCCCCTCCATGGTGGGCATAAGGATTTGGGGTTGGGAGGTCTAGGTCCTTGATGTCTTCCCCATTCACACTGTGGATGGAAAGAGAGCATAGAGCACCCATGGGAAGGCTTTTGACGCCACTCCTGGGCATAGTACCCATCACCTTTGCTCGCATCCCATTGCCCAAAAGTCAGCGGTCACACCTAGTTGCAACGGAGACTGGGGAGTGGACTATTGCTGTGCGTCCAGGGAGGACAGAATCCCAGCTCTGCTTCTTACTCACTGTGTAAAGCTTTGGACAAATTACTTACCTCTCTGACCCTCAGTTTCTTTATCTATTAAAATATGGATAATAACAGGACATGCTTCATAGTGTTGTTGGGGAGGATTGAGTTAATAAATATTAAAAAATTATAATAGTGTCTGGAACAAAAATGCTTTATAGAGACTGCTGTGCTATTATTACCATTCTTATTTCCAGATTTAATATGTCAGTAAATGTTTCTTGAGTAGCTACTCTATTCAAAGAATTAAATGTCACAGGGACTTACTTGTTTCTCTTAGCACTTAGTGGATGCTCAGGAAATGTTTGAATGAATTAATTTCAATGAAAAAATAATACAGTGTTTTGGATTCTGGTTGGCCATGGTGCTGGACTAATTTTTAAACATGGTTTAGCAATAATAAATGTTAAGTCCTGTGCTTTGGCTCAGAAAGTCAATCACAGAAGAACAGACAGAGATGAACTCAAATGATTGAGAAACATCTTGGAGTGTGAAAAGCCTACCAGTTTAAAAATGAGTTTCTCCCCATATCATCCCTCTGGGTCATCCCAGTGCACGGTGGGATGGGGAACACATGTATACTTGGGGCAGATTCATGTCAATGTATGGCGAAACCAATACAATATTGTAAAGTAAAAAAAATAATAATAATAATAAATAAATAAATAAGAAAAAATAAAAATTAGTTTCTGTCTATAAAAATAATATGTGCTTTAAAAAGTCAAGTAAAACAAGTAAGTATGAAGAGGGGAATTTTTTAAAACTCACCATCTTTAACTTGAGATGACTTCTAGTCCAGATGTCTCTCCACGCAGATGTTATGAGCAGAAAGATGGACAGAAACACTTTTAAAAAAAGATCATTATTACATGTTATGTGAAGTTACTGTTAAATTTTGTTCATCTGAATGTAACAGAAGAAAATAAGGAAGCATAAAGTAGAAGGAATTGCTGAACATTAAACAATTTTTCTTTACTATACAAATTATTTGTTTTTAAAATATATGAGGGTAATAAAAGATTATGAGGAGCAGTGAAGTTAGAGTCCTGACTATTAAACGGGAGTTTTCTGCCTTAGATGGTACAAAGTCCTTATATAGAAGGAGAGGAAATTAGCAATCTCACCACTTCTTTTCCCTCCTCCACATTCTGAATTTTATGTTACTTTATTATCTTTATATTGTTTCATGTTAAACGGGTCCATCTCTCACAGTCACTCCTTTTTATCACAAGCCCTCCTTCCTTGAGATCTATACTATGATTCTTTTTGTGGGTGGCTGGATTTTTAACATCAAGTAGTTCCTTCCTTCCTTCCTCCTTTTTTATTTTCTAAGAACGGTTCATAGGTGTTTTCTTACCAAGATTACACATGCTGATTTAGTGATTTTCACTGATAGCAAACGCTATGTGAAATAGGGACTGCGGTCTGAGGCTGCATTAATAGAAATCTGTGCTCAGAATGTGGGAGGTCACCATTTCATTTGTTTTAGCAATTGTGGCTAGGTATCCTCTAATCAAATCAATAAGGAAAAGACAAACAATCCAACAGAAAAGTAGGCAAAGTCACTAGTCTAAAAGAGGAAGTAGAAACACAAACATATGAAAAAATGACTTATCCTCTTCAATAATCAGGAACATACACATTGAAATGACATATCAAATACCCATCAGTTCAATTCAGTCGCTCAGTCGTGTCCGACTCTTTGCGACCCCATGAATCACAGCACACCAGGCCTCCCTGTCCATCATCAACTCCCGGAGTTCACTCAAATTCATGTCTGTCGAGTCGGTGATGCCATCCAGCCATCTCATTCTCTGTCGTGCCCTTCTCCTCCTGCCCCCAATCCCTCCCAGCATCAGGGTCTTTTCCAGTGAGTCAGCTCTTCGCATGAGGTGGCCAAAGTATTGGAGTTTCAGCTTTAGCATCAGTCCTTCCAATGAACACCCAGGACTGATCTCCTTTAGAATGGACTGGTTGGATCTCCTTGCAGTCCAAAGGACTCTCAAGAGTCTTCTCCAACACCACAGTTCAAAAACATCAATTCTTCGGCGATCAGCTTTCTTCACAGTCCCACTCTCACATCCATACATGACCATGGGAAAAACCATAGCCTTGACTAGACGGACCTTGGTTGGCAAAGTAATGTCTCTGCTTTTTAATATGCTGTCTAGATTGGTCATAACTTTCCTTCCAAGGAGTAAGCATCTTTTAATTTCATCAAATACCCATAGGACTGGCAAAAACTAAAGTCAGTGAGTATGAGGAGTAATGAGATATCTCTAATACTGCTGGTGGAAGTGTAAATGGATAAAATCACACTGACACAATGTGGGAAATACTGTGAGCAAGTGATTCCATTTCTGGGTTTATACCCTAGAGAAGCTCTGCATATGTGTGGCAGGAGACACACACAGAAATGTTTAGCTGTCTTGTTTACAACACCAACTAAATAAAACACTGGAAACAGCCCAAGTATCCATCAACAAGGAAACTAACAGATAAACCATGGCATGTTCACACAACGGAATACTACACAGCTGTCAGAATGAATGAACTACAGCTTTATTCAACAACAGAAATCTCACAAACGTGATGTGAAGCTATAGAGGCACGTTTCAGGCATGATTCCATTTACATATAGACTTAAAGTGAAATTAAACAGTACAGTGTTTGGGAAACATACATATGATAATAAAGAAAAGCCAGGAAGGATAAACACAAAATTCAGACTAGGGGTTCTTCCTTGTGAAGAGGAATATGGGCAGAGTAGGCACCAGGGGCTTCAGCCTAAGCTGGCTGTTGGACATACTATATGTTCACATCACTATTTTTCATGTTTTGTATAAGTTAATGTGTATATATATTCTTTCCTATGAGTGAAATATTTCATAATAAATTCTTATTTAAAATAAAACAGTGCTCTGAAATGACACTGTCTAGAGATGGAATTCTTACCATTTTTGACCTGGGGCAAATTTTTAAACTCCTCTGAACCTCCATTTCCTTCTATTTGAGATGGAAATAATAATAGTATCTACCTTACATAATGCTATGAGGAATGAATAGGGTAATTTATATGAAGTTCTTATTACCATGCTTGACACAGAGTGAGTACACAATACACATTACTTCGTGTTGCTTTCCTGTGCAGGGCAGATGGAGGTATTTGGGGTGCTTCCCTAGAAATATCTGTCCTCTGAAGGCATTCCTGAGGATGTCCATAGACGAGAAGGATGTGAAATCATATCATTCAGAGATGTTTAGAAGAGCTAAGGGGTCTACAGCCATATCACCCTGAACGTACCTGATCTCGTCTGATCTCGGAAGCCAAGAAGAGTCGGGCCTGATTATTACTTGGATGGGAGAAGAACTTAGAGTCATTTGGCCTGAAAGCATCTCCTGGAGGCAAGCTGGCTGAGTTTAGGTGTCTGAAGGGCTCTGGTGGGGGTGAAGGACTGCACATGTTCTGTGAGATTCTGGAGCAGGGGTAGACAAGCTGCAGTCAGTGGTCCAAATCTACCTACTCCCTGTTTTGTAAATAAAAATTTATGGGATTGCACCTGTGTTCACTCATTTACATATTGTCTGTGGCTGCTTTCCTGCTCCAAAGGGTTGAGAAGTTGCAACAGAGACCGTGTAGCCCACAGAGCCTAAAAATTGCCTGGCCACTTACAGGAGAAGTTTGCTGACCTTTGCTGTAGAATGAGAAGCTGGAATGGGGGATGCAAAAGCAGGGTGATCTCAAGACTAGCATAAGAACTTGTAAGAAGAGGAGCTGCCCCAAGGCAAAGAAGCTCCCTGGTGAGGTAGTGAGACTGCTGGTACTGGAGGAGTGTAAGCAGATGCTGACCACTCCAGGAGTAAGATGCACAGAGGACGGCTTTGTACGGGGGCATGAGCTGGGCACATTAGCTTTCACATTCTCCTTCAACTCTGAAATTCTGTGCAGAGTAATTCCCAGTTTCAAATTGGTCATTATTAACTCTGACATTTTCTTGGCGTTCCTACATTTTAACTCTCAGCAACATTTTCTTTGAAATTTTTCAGTCAAAAAAGTATTTTAATTCTTTAAAAATGAGATTTAAATGAAAATGGATTTTATTCTAGAGTTCTACTTTTTTATTAAAAAAAAAAATCATTTTCATGGCTTTTGGATCTATTCCCACATATAGGCACTGAATTTTAAGAGCTTGTATGTGTCCATTATGATTTCTCTGTGACAAGTCCATCTTGGCAGGGGAGGAGAACCCTTTGGAAGTAAAACGGGAAGGGAGTTTGGAGGTAGTGACCATGAGCTACTGGAGATGTGAAGTCAATGGAAGGCAAGGGGGTGGAAATCCTGACGAAGAGAAGGGAGGGAGGGAGCGGGGCAAGAGTGAGGACCTCCCTTGTGCCAGAGCCCGTGTCCGAGTGGCAAGACTGCAGATCAGAGGCTGTAGCTGGTCATTTAGCCTTAAACTATTGCAAGAGAACGTGAAGTCTGGTGGATTTAGATCCCTATCTACCAGTCAAGTGTGCCTGTGCTGACTGTCAGAATACCCTGCAGAGGGGAGTGACGGGGAAGGAGGGGGGAGGGGAGGGGCGAGGGGAGGGATTCCTAGTTGGGGAGTAGGGATAAGAGAACAGGATAAAGTCTGTAGCTTTCTTAGAGGACACAAGAACCCCCTTACAGGGGCTCTGAGAGCAATTCTTCAAAAGCCAGATTGCTCAAAGACAAGTTGTCATAAATAATTTCTCAGAATGATGCTTTTGCCCAGTGACCAGCTCACTAAAAGCCATCTGACAGACACCTTAAGTGGGGAATAGAAAAGCTTCAGCGTTTTCCTGGCTCATGGAGGGGGAGGTCTGGACCCCACAAGAAGAGGACAGTAATAAACAGGCATTAGGGGAACGTCTCCCAGTACAGCATTTAGGAAGAACTGAAATGTGAAATACAGTTGAAATTGACTTTCACTTGCGCCTCAAGGACAATCCTTGTGAAATAGCCACGTGAAGTGTCTGCAAGGAATCCCTTGAGAATCTCAAGTTTAGAGAAATCCCCCAGTGGTTTGGCGAATTGATCATCGGGCAAACTGATGTGCAGTGGATGAACTTTCAGTGAGAGGCTTGTAGTGTGTGCTCAAGTACGGGCTCATCCAGGCTCGCCTGCGGGGCACCCGCCCGCACTTTCCTGAGCCAGAGACAGAAATGATACACAGGCAAGAACTTCTGGGGTCATCTCCTTTGCGGTTTTCAAACCTCTTTTTGCAGCTCTCCATGAAATCCTCTTTTCAAATTTAAGTATTATATGGCCCCTTGATGCTGTATATAGAACAGATAATGGAAAACTGCTGGTTGAAGTGAAAGTGAGGCACCCAGAGCCCCTCTCACTGGCCCCCAAACATCTCTGCTGGGTCACAGGCCCCTGATGGGCTGAATGTGAAAACCTCCATGCTGGTCCAGCCACAGAGACTCAGCTTTGGTCAACTGGAGAGCCCATCTGTTGGGGCCACTGACCATGTCAGCTCGGAAGAGACAATATTAGAAATGGGGGGGAGTGACATTAGCCTCTCAGATGGGACAGGTAGACGCAGGTGACTTTTACGTTGTACTCACTGTGGACTGCTCTCTCAGAGAGCTGGAGAAGCGCCCTTCTTCCTTCCTTCCCATCTTTCTCTCCTTTTCTTTCTCACTTGGTACCCAGTAGAGTATTTCTCCCGCCTTTGCTCAAGTGTGCTGATCAGGAAGGGGCTTGGGCTCCTAGCACTGCCCTGAGGGGAATGGTCCTTTCTAGAATGCTGCTGACTTCCCTTCCCTTCACCCATTGAGCTGAGTTCTCTAGTCTATTGAGAAGGCTCTTAACTGGGGGGTCCCTAAATATCTCCCCTAATCCTGAAAGGACAGTGGGCAAGTCTCTTCACCTCTCTAATCCTCGTTGTCTGTACCTGAAAATGAGGGTGCTGGGTTGGCAGTGCCCCCACATTTGGCTCTTACACTCCAGTAAAGGCTAAAGAGACTGGGTCCCAGGGGAGCATGGAACAGAAATGTGCCTAGGTTAGAAAACGTGTTATTTTGCCACATTAGGAAATTAAAAACAAAAGCCTGCTACTATCTGCAATTTTATAACAGAAAAACGTTTCAACACCATACAAACCACAAAGGATCTTTAAACTAAGGATAGTTGTCTAAATGGAGTACATTTAACATTAAGGAAAATCTTGCTATATTATTCTTATTTTTCTCATTTTACCTCACTACTTAGTTTTCTATTGATGCTGCAACAAATGTCCACAAATTTAAATGCCACAACCACACATTGTCTCACAGTCCATGGGCCGTAAGTCCAGGCCTGCATGACCCTCTGCTCAGAGCTTCCCAAGGCCAAAATCAAAGTGTTAACTGGGCTGGGTTCTGGAGGCCCGACTATTCAGGTTATTGGCAGAATTCAACTTGGAGCCAACAATAGCATGTCAAGTACATCTCATGCTTGGAATCTCTGATTACCCCTCTGCTGTCAGCCAAAAAACATCTCTGCTTTTCAGGGCTTGTGTGAATACATTGGGCCACCTGGGTAACACTTTAGGGTCAGCTGATCAGTAACCTTAATCACATCTTCAAAGTTCCATTTGCCACAAAACATAACAGATTCCTTAGAGTAAGACTATGGATGTCATGGGAGCCAGAATTCTGCCCTCCACACAGCTTGGTGAAAACTGAGTCAGATAAAACTTTTGCAGCTTGAATACCTGTGGCCAAATATGCTCAGATTTTTGAGTTGATGTATTCAGAAGGTATCTGTTTGTGAGAAGCCAGGACATCGTTGTTAATGAAGAGTCTTGCAGGGACCTGGTACTGGGGAAATATTTGCTGAACAAAGAGGTATTAATAAGTTCATTGTTGCTAATATTATTTTAATGCAACTTTGATTATAAATCTTATGGTACTGTATCATCACTGTCATTAGTATAGATTAGAAAGCAAGCTAAAGTCATTATAGGAATGTATTAAAATGGAAAATGACTCAGTATATCATGTTAGAAACAATTAAAACATGAACTGTTCTGTTATATCTGCTTGTGCTCTGCCCACGAAGGGAAGTGTTGCTTTCAATCAAGGAACAGGAACAATTAATAGAGGGCCCCAAGAAACAACAAGAATTTCATCTTTCTTCCTCCTGACCTCCCTCCTTCCTTCTTCCTTCCTTCCCATCTTTCTCTCCTTCTCTCTTTCTTGGCAAAAAAAAAAAATTAGCTTGGCTAATTTCTGTGCCTGCTAAGTCATTTCAGTTGTGGCCACCTCTTTGCAACCCTATGGACTGTAGCCTGTTAGGCTCCTCTGTCCATGGGACTCTCCAGGCAAGAATACTGGAGTGGGTTGCCATGCCCTCCTCCAGGGGATCTTCCCACCCAGGGATGGAACCCACATCTCTTAAGTCTTCTGCATTGGCAGGCAGGTTCTTTACCACTAGTGCCACCTAGGAAGCCAGGTAGCTAAAAAATTTTCAATTAAAATTTTCAAATTTAATCATTTCCTGAACCCTTCCAGAGGACTATCCACACTCTAGGCTGACGTGCAGAGCGCTCTTTAGCCTTAGCCCAGGCCACTTTGTCCTCATCCTTGGTCTTAAGCACCCAGCCCCCAGAGCCCGCCCTGGCACTCCCCCATGGTGCCTCTGCCCCAGCACTGAGCCCTATCCACCCCCTACTGGGGCCACCCATGCGCTTATCTCACTGGACAGTGAGATCTCTGAGGCCAGGATCCACGTTAGACTTGTGTTTCTATCCCTGTTGATGCCCACCGTGGATCTCAGTCCAGAGTCTCTCAAACAGACGAGGAGAGAGCAGCAGATACTACCCCATGCTGGTCCCTCTTTACGGTCACTTGAGGGGAAGGGAGTGGGCAGCGAAGGTAAGAAGGGAGACACAGAATGGACAAGAAGACAACGCTAGGGAGAGATATGTGGAAGCAGAAAACCGGGGTGGGCGGGTGGGAACGGATGCAGGGAGGAAGTCATTGGGCCCCTCAGGCATCCGGCAGACCTTTCCTGAGTCCTTAGGGAGGCTCCTGGGTAAATCCTGGAAAGACGGCACCAGAACAATGATCAAAAGCCTTGTCCTCAGGTGGCTGCTTTTTAATTAAAGGACAGTGAATATACAGACAAATAAAAGTAGAAAAGCTGACTTCAGATAATTTTAGGAGCTACATCATAGCATTAAATAGGACGGCAAGTTAGAGAGTGACTGGGGGTGGGGACCATTTCGGGTAAGGCAACCGTGGAGACTTCCTTGAGGAGGTGACGGCTAAGCTGAGACTTGAATGATGAGGAGTGAGCCATGCTGAGAACCAAGCAAGTATTATTCTCGTCAAAGTAAAAAGCAAGTGCCAAGGCCCAGAGGCAGGAAGGAAACTGCTTTTCCTTTCCAGGATCAAGAAGGAGGCTGGTGAGTCTGTACTTGGTGAGCAAGGGAGCGAGTCGAGGGAAATCAGGTCAGAGTGGAAGGCAGGGCTAGATCTTGTGGCTCTCACATCCATTATGTTAAGAAGGATGAAGAATATCATACCAAACTATAGTCAGTAATACAAAATAGTTTTTATATAACCGAGTTAGAGCATTTTCTAACAGCCCTGCTTTAGGGTTATCTGATGGGGAGGAGGGTGAAATTTAAGGCCCAGATATCTTATAATTCTCTAAAACTGGTAAGATGTGCTGGTTTTCAATAATTTCTGTTTCTGCCCCTAAAGGTGATAGCTTTATTGCCCCATGGGACATTAACCAGTTTTGTATCTAATTTAGCAATCTTATTTCTTGTTTTTCCATTCCCTATAAAAAATCTGTATCTCAGATTTTCTTTTGAATCCACTTTGTTGTCCAGCAGATTCCCTTTATTAATGAGTTAAATAAAAGGTTGATGTGTACCCACTATTGATTTTCATGAGAATTATGTTTTTAACCTTTTGAGAATTATATTCTGATAGGAGTTTGGGTTTTAAGTGCACAGAAAGCAGCAGAGTAAAAAGGACTAATTTATGTTTTACAAAGAAGCCTCAGACTGTGAGGTGATGAACAGGCTTAACTGGGTCTCAGGGGAGCAAGACACCCAGTTCGCAGCCTCCCTCTGTCCAGGGAGAGACGGCCACTCGACTGGATGAGAGAGGAGGAGGTGGAGAGGAGGGAGGTGAGCTGTGACTGACTCCCAACATCCAGGACATCTGTCCTTGTTCATTTCCATAGCGGGTCACCAGGATCTGCTTTCCTCTCTCACATGTGAGCTCCTTGGCAGGGGCTGTGTCCAAGTTTCTCTGTTCGTTCAGCCTCCAGCCCTGGGCTGAACATAGAGTGGTGCTTGGCAAGTGTCTGCTGAATGAATTCTTCCACTTAGATTCACGTCATACTCCTCCTCCTTTTTTATTGTGATAAAATATATGTAACATTAAAAAAAATGCCACTTTATTTTTAGGTGTACAGTTCAGTGACATCAAGTATATTCACACTATTGTGCAGCTATCACCCACCATCCATTTCTAGAATGTTTCCGTCATCCCAAACTGAAATGGAACTCATTAAACACTGCCTTCCCCATTTCCCCCTGCTCCAGCCCCTGGTAACTTTCTATCTTTGTGAATTTGACTATTATAATTACCTCATCTAAGAGGAATCTTACGTTTGCCCGGTTGTGTCTGGCTTATTTCACTTAGCAAAATGTCTTCAAGTTTCATCCACGTTTTAGCATGTGTCAGAATTCCCTTCCTTTTTTAAGGCAGAAAAATACTCCATTGTTTGTGTAAATCACAATTTTGTTCATCCATTCATCTCTTGATGAATATTTGGGTTGTTTACACTTCTTGGCTACTGTGAATAATGCTGCTGTGAACATGGATATACAAATATCTCTTTGAGTCCCTGCTTTCAGTCTCTGGGGTATATACCCAGAAGCAGAATGCTGGATCCTATAATAATTCTGTTGAATTCTGTTTTGGAGAACTGCAGTATTGTTTTCTGTAGGAGCTGCACCATTTTATATTCCTACTAGCAATGCACAAAGATTTAAATTTCTCCACATTCTTGTCAGTGTTTATTGTTTTCTGCTTTTTTGATAATAACCATCCTAATGGGTGTGGATTTATTATCTTTTAAAATACAGATGACTGTGATGGGAGAGGCCCAGGTTGAGGAATTTTGGGGCCCTTTCCTCAGTGTGGTCTGAAGGGAGATAGCTAGGAACCTAAGGTCCTAGATTTGGAGGGTGCTCAGAGGGAGGAGAAGCAGGAAGAGGGGTACTGAGACCACACCTCATTGTATTCACAGCATGGGCTCAAGACTGGCTTAAAGCGAGGCCTCACGATGGGAGAACTGATACCCAGGTTTCCCATGAGGGAGTTCTGTTTGTGTGAATGCACCATAGGGCCCTTGTCCCTGGGGAAAGCTGTTTCTAATTTTGGCTTCTCTTTCTGTGTGTTGCTCCCCAGTGTGATAATGCAAAAGGGTTGAAAGCCTTCTACGATGCGATAAAATACGGGCCGAACCACTTGATGGTGTTTGGAGGAGTCTGTCCATCTGTTACGTCCATCATCGCAGAGTCCCTCCAAGGCTGGAATCTGGTACAGGTAAGGTCTGGGCCACCTTTGGTGGGGGAGCTGTCTTTGATTGGCCACTAGTCTTTCTCAACCCACTCCAGTGTTCTTGCCTGGAGAATCCCAGGGAGGGGGGAGCCTGGTGGGCTTCCCTCTATGGGGTCGCACAGAGTCGGACATGACTGAAGTGACTTACCAGCAGCAGCAGTCTTTCTCAGGGATGGTTCCTTGCCCAAGATGGTTCCTAAATTGCCAGGTTCAGGCCTCTCCTGCTCTTTTCGGGATGATTGCACAGCCTGCCACTGTCCTCACCGCCTGGCCTGATTCTCTGTCTTGTCCTGGCCAACACAGTGGGTTTCTAAAGGGCAGCCCTGACACTGTCACTGTGTGTCTGAGATATATCAGTGACTCCCTAGCACGACTTTCAGGGCCATCGACATCCAACTAGTCCTCCTATCCAGTCTCGTCTTCGTCCCTGCCACTCACTCCATGTACAACCCACCTTTCCTTAAGTACACCCAAGACCTTCAGGCCTCGGAGTCCTGCTCTAGCTATTTCCTTAACCAGGTGATCCAGACCTCCCTCCCCCACTGAAATTATTTGGTCTGCCAAGACTGCCTTTCTCCTTGGTTAAGCCTTTCCTGGCGCTTTTGGCTGTTTCTCACTCTTTATACTGGCAAATGTTATACACTGTCAGATGTTCCACCAGTGAGTATATGGTCTGTTGCAGGTGAAAATCACCAGTGCTAACTCTTATTTGGAATGTGAGAGAAAAATATAAAAAATGCGAACCTAGGATGAGTGGTGGCCTAGGCACATGTTTTATTTCTTTGCTTCATCCATCCATCCGCCATCCATTCATCCATGCAACAAATATAATACAACTTACTATGTGCCTGGAATTTGGGTAGACACTGGGCATTCAGTGTTGGACAGGATGGGCATGGTTCCTACCCTTTCAGAGCTTACATTCCAGGAGGGAGGCAGGCAGTAAGCAAATAAACAAGGAAGTAGTAATAATAGTAAGAGCAATACTTGTATATATGTCAGACTTGCAACATATCAGACGCTGTTCTGAGCCTGTATTTTCATTAACTCATTTACTCACTGTAACTGCTCTATGCTGTCGGTACTATTAGTATCCCATTTTATCGATAAGGAGACCAAGGCACACAGAGGCTAAATAACTTGCCCAAGGACCCACAACTCAGAGATAATACCACCAAGATTTAAACTCAGGCAGTTTGACCCTTGAAATAAGATTGGGGTAAGGAAACGGCTAGAATAGAGGGGATAAACAGTGGCTGTCCCCTGGAAAGGAAAGGCCCCTCGGAGGAGCTTAGACCTGAAGGGTGAGAAGGGGTTGGTTGGATGAAGAGTATTCAACGTCAGGATGTAGACAGCCTGTGATGGGAACAAACCTGGCTTGTTGGGGAAACAGCAAAGAGGACACTGGAGCTGGAGTGTGGGAGTGGTGGGTGGGGAGTCAGGGTGGTGAGCAGGAGAACGAAGGGGTGGGCAGGAGCCAATCCCCAGGGAGGTCTGGTTTCATTCTGTTCATGGTGATTAAAGTCCTCTCTGAGTCCAGCCCTGGGTGTATGGGGTGCTGAGGGTGGAGCCCCAAGCTGGCGGCCCAGAGGGGAGGGAGGCAGCAGTGGCAAAGCTCTGACAAGGGAAGGGTGGGGTCCCAAGGGAGAGCCACCCACTCAGCCAGCCCTGGGTTCAGGAGGGCTTCTCAGGGGAGGTGACGTGGAACTGGCTGTGAGGGAGGAGAGGGCGTTGGACAGCTGGAGACGTGGAGGAGAGCGCTGCTGGCAGAGGAAACTGGGTGGGCAAAAGCGGGAGGTGGGAAGGAACGTGGGCTCGGGGAGCAGTGAGTCACTCACTGTGGCCGAAGCAGGCCACGCTGAGTGTGGGTGGCTGCAACCGTGGTTGAGGCCGGGAAAGCAGCTCAGCGTGCTTTGGTGCAAACGTAGCCATATAATGGGACCCAGCGCGGTTCGAGTGTGCCAAGGCCCCTGGCTTCCCAGGGGCACCTGTCTGTGGTGCTGCAGACAGCCTTGAGACCTTAGTGGAGTCAAGAACCTTCTCTGTCCTTGAGCAGCCTCTCCCCAGCTCCCAGGAGCACGCCAGACTCCTGCTGGTTGTGCCAGGTGCTGCCTCTCTGAACCTCAGCCTCCCCTGGGTACAGCAGGGTAGTAAGAGGATGGACCTCACAGGGCTGCTGTGTGGGCTAAACTTTTAAACAGGGATTAGCACTGTGCCCTGGCATGTCCTCAGCAATAAGGGTCTCTTGTTTCATTGTTGCCGGCACCCCTGCCCCGCCTGCTGCTGCTCCCAGAGTTGAATACCCACTTGAATACCCCCACCACTTAGTGTTCCTTGTCTTTCCTGGAACACTGTTCCCACCACCTGAAATATCCCACTCTCTCCATGACCTATATGCCAAGACCAATCCAATCTCAGAGATCCAGATTAAATGCTGCCTCTTCTAGGAAGCCTTTCCTTATTGCACTCTCTAAAGTAGCCCCTCTGGAAATTCTTTCCCTCTGTTTCCCCTGTTTATTTCTAGCAGAGCATGTACACAGCCCACCCCACCCCAAGCCCCTCTGCCTTTCCTCCTCTTAGGACTTTGCAGATATGGGGACGTTATTTAGTTGGGCTGTGAATTCCTCGAGGACAGAAAACGGGCCTGCATTACTCCTGTTTTTTCTGGTGCCTCTCACTTCACAGACCTTATTAGGTGTCTGTTGAATAGTCAGAGGGAGGGAGGCTGAGATGGAAGGATCTGCAGATAGATGTTTTGCCCCGACATGAGAGACCAAGTTCTCTGGAAAATCCCCATCCCGAGAGGAATCCAGGAACCTCCTGGCCTTCTCATAGCCTCACTGGGAACCGTCTGCCCCTCAGAATTCTTTAGGAGCTGCAGGAGCAAGCACAGTGTTGCACACTCCTGGCTTGGCAGCTAGTAGCTTTGCAGCCTTAGTATGCACAAGAGGGCCTCTGGCCTAGAGAAGTTGACAAGACAAGAAATGGGTTATGAGGTGGGGGCTGTATTATTTATTGCTTCCCTGATGGCTCAGTGGGTTAAGAATCTGCCTGCAATGCAGGAGACACAGGAAACGCCGGTTTGATCCCTGGGTCAGGAAGATCCTCTAGAGGAGGAAATGGCAACCCACTCCAGTATTCTCTCCTGAAAAATCCCATGGACAGAGGAGCCTGGCAGGTCCGTAGGGTCGCAAAGAATTGGATAAGACTGAAGCAACTTAGCACTCATACATACAGTGCAGAAACAGTATATCTGTGGTATTTCAATTTCATGAGTGTGGTGGAATTAGGAAAAATACAGATTTCTTAGGAGAATGATAATAAAAAAAAGATTGAGGAACGTATATGGTTCTACATCACTTCCATATCACATACCATGTTCCATTAGTAAATGAATTACACTGTGTGGAGAATAGTCTATCCTGTATCCAGGTGTTTCCTACTAGACTGTAAGCTTCTTGGGGGCAGAGAACTCTCGTTTTCTTCATCTCCTAGTTACCAGTGCCTAGCACAAGGCCTGCCTGGTACCAAGTAGGTCCTCACAGAGTGCTTAACTGAACTAAGTGCAGGGAATAAGCTGGGGAGTCTGAAACACTCCATGGCAGAGTTTCTCACAATGTGGACTTGACCATGAAGAGGCCAAGGACTTGCGAGAACAATGCAGATCCTCAGCCTCCAGCTCAGCAGAATCCCTCTGCATTGTCAACAGGGTGATTCTCGTATTCCATCCACCCCACCCCCACCCCCGCCTTAGGCATCTGCTACCAGACGGTGGGGCAGATCCAGGGCTCCAGCTGTGCATGGGTGAGGGACACCGAGGGGCTAAGAGCTGGGCAGTGGCCAGCAATTTGGAGAGTTCCAGGGACCTGAATCACAGGGTGAGCTCAGAATAGACTTCTCCCAGCCTGAGAAGCCAGGCAAGGAGGAGGTAGGAACAAAGATGTGGGTCCCGATGGAGAGTAGCTCTGGAGGATTTCTGCCCCCTCTACTCTTGGAGAACACAGCCCCGTTTGCTGTGGATTGGATTCTGGGGGCCCCCCCGCCCCCTGTCCTGCCCCCTGAGGCTGAGTTTGAAGAGAGGGTGGGTGAGTGAGTCTGCCGTCGCTCAAGGGGTTTGATCAGTCCCTTAACTTATTCAAAACTGGGCTCTAAAACAGAGTTTCACAAATGGGAAAATGCATGTAATTTGTGTAATTGAAAAGGAGCTCTGACTGCCCTTTGGGGGAACAATGCTTGCTGGACAGAGACAGTCTGGAATGCGCAATCAGTTGTTTCTGTTCCCCGGTGCTACAAAAATAGAGATTTGCGCCACAAAGGGGTGAAAATTCACTCTGGTGCTAAAATCAGTTAAATTTAACTTTTGCCTTTTGCTGGGCTTCTTGATTCATGGTTGCTGCATCGAGAGGCTAATATTGTTTAAGCTGTGATGTGAGTCACTGGGAGCGTCAGCTCCTCCAGCTAGAGGGGAGGATCTTCACGAGTCCAGGGCAGGCAATGCGGGCTCTGTCCCTGTCCTCCTGGTCAGATCCCACTCAGGGTGCGGGGCTCAGATCTGGGCCTCACCCCAGGGGAAACCCACCAGGGCATAGCCTTGGGGGCATCTGGGGAGGGGAGGGTTCTGTCTGTTGGAGAACTGAGCACATTCAGACTGGAGAGCCTGCAGGGCGCTGGAGAGGACAGAGGAGTCCTAGCTGCCGGAGCTGCATGGCTCTTTGAGAGACTTTGCCGGGTTTCTGAGATGTGGGTGGGGAGATGCAGGAGCATGGCTGAAGTGAGAGGGAAGCAGGGCTTCCCTGCAGTCATGCCCTTGCTGCTGGAGGCATCGGGCGTGGAGCAGGCTTCCTGGCTGCGAAGTAGTGAGTTCCCTGTTGCCCAGATTCCCCAAACATTCTGGTCTCATCCAGTCCTACTGTTAGGGAGATTTAATACCCAGAGTAGGCATACACCAGGTTGCTGGCTGTCACACTACATGGTGAGCGTCATTTATGACGGCCAAGGATGTGCTCGTGTTAATGCAAATTTCCGGGCTCCACGCTGAGCAGGTCCAGGTTAAGGGATTCATCACATCCTTCAAGGACTGCGGACCCCACTCCTCACCCCCACTGTCGTTTCAGGTGACGCAGATGCAGTTGGTTTCTGGGAACTCGCTAGGCCAGGTGATCTCTAAGTCCTGTTCGTTTCCCAAAGCTCAGAACACTGACGAGTGCTGCTGGTTCACACAAGTTTAATTTACAAGCCCCGGTTGGAAGGAGGACATGGAGGAGACAGCGGGGGCTGCTGCTGGGGCCAACAGCCCAGGACAAAGCCTGCAGCCTGTGGCATGGCAAGAAGTTCTCCTTCATCCCGCCCCTCTCCTTGTCACCTACCTGCTCCTCCGTCCAGCGGCCACTTACAGGCTGTTCCCTCAGTCTGTGGTCCCTCCCCCTGGCAGAGCTTGCTCATTCTTCCAGATGCGGTTTGGCCGCTTCTTCCTCTGTGAAGCTTCCCTGTGCTCTCTTACCTGCATAATCTTCCATGGCGTTTGCTGCCTTGTGCCTGCGCCTCCCTCCACCCCCGCCCTCAAGCGGCCGGAGGGCAGGGCCTGGTGTGGTCCTGACTCAGATCCTGAGTGGTCCCTGGAGCTGGATGCCTGACTTCTGCACCTTTGGCTCGTCCCTAATGATGAGGGCAGACTCAGACTCAGACTCAGAGGGACCCGAGGGCTTTCCGGCTGCAGCCCCTTGGTAGAAGGACGTGAAGGGACATCTGAAATGATCTCTGGCTTGGCTTTAGCCCACATCTCTCATTTCTGGCCCTGATGCTCTGTAACTGATATGCTTCCTTCGAAATGTTTTCAGCCCTGCTCAGAATCCTTTCCTTGGAGATCTGAAGGTGGCTAGCTTCTGACTCTGCCTTGCACAGTTTTGGAGACATTCTATAAACCTCCCCGCAACGTAGTCTGTCCCCCTGAAAGCACGGAGCCCGGGGATGAGTGGGAGGATTTGGAGCTGGGTGGGGAAGATGGAGGCAGGGTAGCTTGAACAAGAGATGGAAGCAGAGCCAGCAAAAATGCAAGACGTGGCCAGAGAGGGTTCACACCCTGAGACCAAGACAAAATTCTTTCTAGGGAGTGAGATGATAGTTGCCTCAGCTAGCAGACAGAAATAGTCTCGCTGATGAAAATAAAGTCAGGTTCCTGAAGGGATAAAGGGCTGCTCGCTGGAAAACGCAAACACTCTTTCGTCAAGAACCGTATCCCGCAGAGCCTGTCCTTTAAAAGGCAGCTGGAGCAGATTATTAAATTGTAGATGCTTTTCTCCTGGCACTGTCCCAAGCCTCCCCTCAGCGGGCAGCCCACCCTGCCCCCTGGACAGCCCCGACACTCCTTTGAGGACCTTCCTGGGCAGGACCATTTCAGTTTGTGTGGTGGGGCAGTCTCCTTGGCAGAGCTCTCGCGAGGGAGTGGAGGTGAGGAGGGCATGTGGACGGGAGAACCCTGACTGTGTAAATGTTGGCGCATTAAGGACTTGGTTTCTCAAAAATCTGAATCATGCTTGGTTTTGACATAAAAAAAACACAAATCTGTGAAAACCCTTAAATCAGGCCCTTTGCTATTTACTGAATTCCAGCATAGCTCTAAACTGTTGGTCAATGCCATTTCTGTTATAGGAACAGAAAATTTGTCATCTGGCTTGATTTTCTCATGTGATCATCTTATGAAAGCTATTGGTTGCCTGAGAAATCAAGATACTGTTTCTTACTTAGCTTACTTAGTTTGTGGACTTTGATATGTATTCATAGAAAGGCATCAGGTCTGGGTCCAGTCTCCCTGCTGTATAGACTGGGAGCAGAGGCCCAAAGTGGGATCTTAACCAAATTCTCACAGCAAAGCTGGATCCCGTAGCTCACTTCCAGAGCTTTGTAATTACCCCCCGGTCTTATTTTCTTTCTCAGCCTCACTTTTTTCTCTCATGTAAAATGGAAATAGCAAAGTAGACTCATATGTTCTGTACAGCTGTGAGAATCAATGAAGGTGTTTCCTTTTTTAGCTGACAGCATCTTTAGAGACTGCAGAACAGTAGCTGCTCTTATGATGTCATGATGTGACAATGTCACAGTGAGAGGGACTCCTCCCAGAAGCAGACCTCTGATGATAGTCCCCATTTTGCGTCAACAGCAGAGGTTATTTACTCTGGCACTGCAGACCCGAAACAAAGACATAGCGGGCAGGATGGGGGTTCTTCAGAAAGATACCCAAAGTGCACATGACCTCTGCTTCTCAGCCCCCTAGGGTCAAAATCCAACGGGCCACACCCCCTGAAAGAAGTTCAGGGTGAAAATCAGGAATTAGGCACTCTGTGCTCTGAAAAAAAAAAAAAACTGGCAGAACAGGCCTTCAGATAGTTAGATCTTTTCAGAAAAAGGTTTTATGAGTTCCAATTCTTACATCTTCTCATACCTAGAAAAACACTGATGTCATTAATGGTGAAATCTGCTTTGGCTATTAAAAATTTTTTTTTTTTTACAATTAAAAGTCAAAATAGAGTAGCTATATTTCAGACATCCTGGGAAATAACTATTTCCCAGATATCCTGAAAAATGATATTATGGGTGTGATTTCAGATTAGACGCTATGACCTAATGTAGAACTTAATGCTCCTGTAATGCA
Organism: Moschus berezovskii; assembly: GCF_049115385.1. Taxonomy (NCBI): domain Eukaryota; kingdom Metazoa; phylum Chordata; class Mammalia; order Artiodactyla; family Moschidae; genus Moschus; species Moschus berezovskii. The sequence goes on along the minus strand of NC_142466.1, from coordinate 70,954,785 downwards.
GTTTTGCTTCTGTACTTTGCTTGCTGCTCATAAAACCAAAGTTACTCCATTTTAAGATAAGTTTGTTTTTAAGTAAAGATTCCTAAAATTGTTTTTGAAAAAATAAAAAAAATAAAAAAAAAGGAAAAAAAAAAAGAAAAAAAAAACAGAAATGAGATAAAAAAAAAAAAATCCAACGGGCCAGAATCCTGCCACTGCCCAGCCCACGTGACTGCCACGCCCTTGCCATGGGGTGGGCGATGGGAACTGTGGACCTGATTGAAAACCACTTAGGAGCTGTGGCGTGCTTAGGCATGGCTAGGAGCTGTGCTGCTGCTGCACAGCTCTCTAAGAAAGAGAATGGAGGCCAATAATCCAGGGCGGGTTGGAGCCATTTCTTGGCTCTGGTCTCCAGAGGGGCCATTTAGCACATTAATAATCTATGAGATGCTTCCACCTTCTGGATTCATTAAAAAAAAAAAAGAAAAAGAAAGAAAGGTGGGGGAGGAGAAAGAGAAGAAATATTAAAATGCACTATGGGCTGTGTGGAGGGGGGCAGGAGAAACCTGAGGACTGGAGATTACGGATGGCCCCTCATGGCAGTGACATTGGAGGCCTGGTGCAGTAAAGGAAGGTTCTGAGAGCATGTGGAGGGTCGTTCCTGAGGGGAGCGAAGGTTTCCAGCTATTGGTTTGCATGCAAATAGGTGGGAGGACGAATGAGCGCTCAGCCAGGATCCTGGCAGAACCCATTGATAATCTGTGGGGAAAGGAAAGTGCTCTGTTCCCGTTCATTCATGCCCTTATTTACTTACTCATCCCTTTATTTAACAAGTGCAGTGCCTGCTGTACACTCCCCAGAGCAGCACAAATCCCACTGCTCAGTGCTGCTACCCCAGGACAGGTGGGTATTGGCAGAAGAGCAGTTAGGCCGAGTAGCCAGAACAGAGGCTGGGAATCTAGAAGCTCTGGGTCTTTGTCCCTCCTATGTCTCTCCCTGACAGTAGGCTTGGGCAAATCGGCAAGCTCCTGGAGCCTCACGGAACTCATCTGTGAAATGGGCTAACTAAACCTGCCCTTCTGGGGCCACTGAGAGCATCAGGTAGGACAGGGAAGGTGGAGCAGGTGATGGCCCTTTTCAGACTGCAGCCCCTATAGATTAAGGTTCATATTACCATTACTGACACTTTTGGCGTCTGAAATGCCAGCCAGGCCCCAGGCAGGGGGAAACTGCTTGAAAAACTATGTCTCCATTTGTCTCTAGATTAAAAGTTTTGTGGGTGAAATGAACTATCACAAACCAGGAAGGTGATTCAGAACAGTGAGATTAAAACAGAGACCCTGCAGGAGAGATCAAACAAGCCCAAGGCATCTGTAAGCAATGCGCACACCCTCTTCCCTGGTTGAGTTTTCAGAGAAGCAGAAGCAAAGAAGGGCACGATGCTATCGAGTGCATGGCGGTTTCCAGTCTATTCCTGCCAACGACCCAACCCATATCTTTCTTGTCCATCTGGTAAAAGATTCAATTCAAGGTTCTGACCCCCATTTTTAATTCAAGACCACGGTATCTAAAGTAATATCAGTTCCCAGCGTGTAACTCCAATGGCCTCATTGTTGATGCGTCTCTCACCGCCTGGAAATATGCTGGGTGTAAATAATTCATTCTAAATAAATAAATTACTCGCGCTGCTTACGGTACGGCTGATGCTGCTAGGGAGCAGCCCAACTGCACATTATGTTGAGTCGAGTCTGGAATTACAAGTTGAATCTGGAAAGAACTGGAAAAGGAATCAGAAAAGGAAGTCCCTACAGGAGGACCAATGTGTAAAACAGGGTGACAGGACAGAGTACATTTGTGCTCAGTCGCCTCCGACTCTGTGTGACCCCATGGACTGAGCCCACCAGGCTCCCCCATCCCTGCGATTCTCCAGGCAAGAATGCTGGAGTGGGTTGCCATTTCCTTCTCCAATGCATGAAAGTGAAAAGCGAAAGTGAAGTCATTCAGTCATGTCCGACTCTTCGCAACCCCATGGACTGTAGCCTACCAGGCTCCTCCATCCATGGGATTTTCCAGGCAAGAGTACTAGAGTGGGGTGCCATCACCTTCTCCGGATTCAGGCTGAGGATCCACTTTTGGAATGTCAGAGCGGAAATGCAGTTGCAGCAGTGTTCTCAGCTCCTCTGGACGTCCCTGCAGTCAGCATCAGGGACCACAGGGCTCTTGTCAAACTGGGAGGCTCTTTCAGCCATGGTGGCCAGGAGCACAGAGGGGACCTGTAGTTCCACACAGGGAACAAAGGAGAGGGCACTGGGTCAACACGAGGACTCTTGGCTGGCCATCCTGGGCCTGCCATCTTCAGCTGGATGGCTTTACGCGAACCACCTCCCCTTGCTGGAGCCTGAGCATCCTATCTGTGATTGTCTGCTTTCCTCCCAGGACTGTGGTGACGCTCATGTGGGGCAAAGCCTGGGGTGCTTGGTGGCTCTGAGGCAAAAAAAAACAGGGCTTGTGTTACAGTGTGGCACCGACGGCCCCTTCCTTGTCCTGTTTGATAAGGTAGGCTTGTGCCCATTTGTACAGATGAGGAAACAGAGGCCCAGAGGAGCTAACGTACTTGGTCAACTCTTAATACTAATAATAGCGGTGTTTTTCTTGGGCTTTGGTCACATGGGCTGGGATTCCCATCCAGGCTCTGGCACTTGTTAGCAGGTGGTCGTGGACAGAGAACCCTGGCGTGCTGCAGTCCATGGGGCCGTAAAGAGTCAGACACGACCGAGCGACTGAACTGAACTGTTTGACAGATTACTTAGCCTTTCCCATGCTCAGCTTCTCGTTCGTGACCTCGGTGGCACTGTACTGACCTGACTGGTTGTAAGATGACCTGACATGATCCATGCTTATACTCCTTCAAGGACTGGGGCACCCACATGGCCTTCTGCTCTGCCTCCCAGGTAGGGGCAGGGTCATGGGGTCTGGACTGGCTCCCTGAGGCTGGTTGTGTAGCCTCGGTGCATCCCTTTCTGGGCTCCTATCATCAGTGGAGAGGGGTGGGCCAGCTGATGGGCCAGATAACCTTGATAATGTTGTGTCCGGATTCTCTGTATCTCCTGTGGCTCAGAGCCATCAGCACGTGCCTTCACCCTGGTAGCTTCCCTCGTGGGCCCTGCGTGTGATTCACAGCCTGGGGCCTGGTTCCCCTTCCATTTCTAAGCAGCTTACCACTTAGGCATGGCAGTCTGCCCCAGAGCTCTGCAGGCAGAGAACCTTGCATTACAAGGGTCACTTCCTTCGAAGTGACCCCAGAGAGGTGAGACAGCCTGCATGAGGTCACACCACAAATGGTGACAGAGCCGTGGTGCCAGCATTCTGTTGGGTCCCCCTCTCTTCCTTCCCCGCATGCTGAGGGATAGAACCTGCTCTCTGCAGCTCCCAGGCCCTTGCCTATGCTATGTCCACTGCTTGTGCCCTCTCGATTCCCCTCTGCATGTGGCAGAGTACTCTGCATTTTCTGATATTTAGTTCAAATGCCGTCTCCTTGCAGATCTCTGATCTTCCCCAACCTGCTCCAGCTGCAGGAGCTCCTTGCCGCCTCTCTTTTCTTCACTTATGTCATCTCTGCCATTTCTTCAGTAGATTGCAGTTCTCTGATGAGGTTTGCGTCTTACCCATTGCACTGTGAACTCCTTCTGTGAACTCCTTGAGCCCTGGCTGTACCCAAAGGACCTTGCATAGGACCTGGCACTTAGTCGGTATTCAGAAAGCATGAGTGAACACATCTGGGTGGCATGTTACAAAACCAATTTGTAGCACCACTGGCCTACATTTCAATGGCCTTGGCCATGGGGCGGGCACAGTTCTAAACACTGTGCATAAATGAGCTCATTTTCTCCGCACACCAACTCCACAAGCTGGACACCCCCTCCTCATTTCACAGATGAAGAGACAGAGGCACAGAGAGGTTGAGTGTCTTGCCAAAGGGTTGCCGGGATGAAGTAGCTGTGGAGCCTGTGCTGGCATCCATTGGCGCACTGCCTCTCACAACTTCATCCAGTCCTCAGGGCAGCACAACGGGGAGGGAAGAACGGGTGTCATCCTAGTGAGGCGGAATGAGGAAAATGAGATGCCAAGAGCAAGACTTTCCCTGCTTCCTGCTGCGAGCAGACCTCAGGGTGTAGGAGTGGGGGCTCCCTGCATGTCTCTGGGGTTCCTCCCCAGCCCAACTTGCCTGTTGGCAGAGGCTGGTGTGAGTCTGTCTGTGCAGACCTGTGTTCTCCTTGTAAATCATTCATGATGTGCACGCACACACACACACACTTTCAGACTTATTACTCATCCAGTAACTTGTTGTATATAAAAAATGAATGGTTCCTTTGAACTCAGAAAGTAGATGGACTGGTTGTCATAAAAATCAATAACATGCTAAGTATTTCAAGCATATAGTACTTAGAGTTCTACTGTAGGTGGCTTTGTAATGAATGGCTTGATTTTTTTTTAAATAGAGCATAACCTACTTTCGTTTTGAATTATACAGAAGGCTTTTGCCTTGAATCTGTTTACTAAGAAGATTAAATAATTGATTATTTCCCTGATGCCGAGACTGAGCCTTATTCAGTAGGAAGCGCTCAACTTGAGAAAAACAATCCGAGGTCAGATGACTATTGAGACGTTATGCCCAAATGCAGTTATAGGCATCGTTTCCTCAGGCTTCCCCCAGCTTCCCACACAAATTGTTACATGGCTTTGCATGACCAGAAAACAGCTCCCTTCTTGTCCTGGGTTTCTTTGAAAACCCCAGGTGCCTTGCTAGAGTAATGGGTGCCTAGACCCTTGTCACAGCAAAGCAGCCCTAGCCCAACCCAGCACCCACACTAGCAAGAAGGGATCTTTGCTCAGTTCTCAGTTTCAACACCACTTCTCTGGAAAGCCTTTCTAGGCAGATCACAGTCTCCAATAGACACGTTCATGGCACCTGCCTCTCCCAGCCCTGCAACATCATCGCAGGTTCAATTCCTGGTTCAGTGTTGAGCTTGCCTGAGTGCGGTCAGCTCCCTTCATGAGGGTGAGATCACATCTCCTTTTCTGGCACTGCTGGAATCCCAGAACCAGCATGTGACCTGGAATACAGGAGAACCTCCAAGGACTCCTTGTTTTGTTTTTGTTTGGGAGTTCCTTCTTTCTTAATCTCACACTTTTAGGAAAGTAACATTGTGAATTCGTGGATTTTTAAAAATATATTAAATGGACTGTATTCCAATCAGTTGCAGACATTATTTTTTTAATATAGACATTAAAGCCGTTTTTTCTGCTCTACTTATATTTCTGACTTTCCTCCAAATTTTCTTTCCAGCTTTTTATTTTGAAAAATTTCAAACCCATCAAAAAAGTTAAAAGGGAGTACAGTGAACCTCATACACCCTCTATGTAGATTGTCCAGTTGTTTGCATTTTGCCCTACGCATTTCCCTATCCCTCTCTCTCCCTCTGCCTGACCCTGCCACACACTCTTATTTTTTGTTAAAGCACTTGGTGATACTTTGCAGAGGCAATATTTCATCCCTAAATATGTCAGCATGAATTTCCTAAGAGCAATTATATTCTCTTGTTTAACAATAGTATAATTATCACATCTAAAAAACTAACAGTGATACAATAATGCTACCTAATATATGGTCCATATTCAAGTTTTCCCATTTGTCCCCAAAGTGTCCCTTTTGCCATTTATTTGTCAAGGTAGGTGGGAAGGGATCAAGGGTCCAGCTGGGAGGATGTGTTATGTTTGTTATCATGTGCTTAGCCTCTTTAACCTAGAACATTCCTCCTACTTTGGTGGGAGTTGGGGTGGGGGATGCTTTTGGGATATTGACCTTCTTGAAAATCCCAAGCTAGTTGTTTTATAAAATGTCCCACAAGACCAGAATCTTAATTTGTTTCTTCACAATTAGATTCGGGTTAAACAGTTTGGGCAAGGTGAAGCTACATTTTTATATCAGTGCAGCGTGTCAGGAGGCCCACGTGTGAACTCTTAGCAGTGATGCTAAGTTTGATCACTAGGTTAAAGTGGTATCTGCTACATTTATTGTAACAATACCTTTTCCCCTTAGTAATTTTGATGTAATCTGTGGGGTGAAACTTTGAGACCATGTAAATATCCTGTCCCCCATGATCTTTGGTTTTAGCATCTGTTGATGGTCCTTGCCTGAATCATTGTTAATTATATTGGGGTTGCAAAATGGTCGTTTTCTAGTTCTGTTTTTCCTTCCACATTTAAGCTGATATTCTTATCTACAGAAGAGTGTTCCCTTTTGACCATTTCTTTCCTTCCTCCTGTCTGCTTCTCTCCCTTTCTCCTCTCTCTGCTGTCAGTCCGGGTGCTTACTATTTTTCCTGCCTTAGACTTGGAGTCAGCTATTTCTCCCAAGACCCCTGATTCTTTCTGTTGGGGAATCATGTTTAGAAACCAAGACCTGCATGCTAGGCATGCTCATTGCCACTGGGGTTCACTGCTTCTAGCTTTTTTCAGTGAACCAGGTTGAAACTATAATTTTTAATGTTTTAAACAAAAAAATGTTTAATTTGAATCTGACCATCAGGAGATTGGACTTCCCTTGTGGCTCAGATGGTAAAGCGTCTGCCTGCAGTGCAGGAGACCTGGGTTTGATCCCTGGTTTGGGAAAATTCCCTGGAGAAGGAAATGGCAACCCACTCCAGTACTCTTGCCTGGAAAATTCCATGAACTGAGGAGCCTGGTGGGCTACAACCCATGGGGTCGCAAAGAGTCGGACACGACTGAGCGACTTCACACACACACACACATCAGGAGATAATCATGCAAATATAGGACATCCTACAATTCACCTGGCCTGGATTCTTCCAAAAAGTTAATGTTGCAGAAAACAAGAAAAGTGGCAGAAGGGCAGAGCACTAGTTTATGTGAAAAGAGATTGAAAAAAATATATATAACAATCAAAGGCAAGGCTCATGTGTCGATGGGATCCTGAATGTTTAAAATGTAAAGGGCATATTTGGGAAATTGAAGAAATCTGAATGTGGACTATACATTAGATAATACTGAATTACTGTTCATTTTTGTTAGTGTGATAAGAATGATGTAATGATACAGGAGAATGTCATTATGAGCAGATGCATTCTGAACTATTTAGGAGTAAACTGTCAAAATGTCTATAAGTTAACTTCAAATGTACTGAAAACAGAAATGTATCTGTAAGTATATGTGTGTCTGTGTGCATATATATTCATATATATGTATATATTTATAGAGAAAGAAAGCAGACATGGGAAATGGTGAGTGGTGAAGGACATATGGTGTTTATTGTACTGTTTCTTCAACTTTTTTGTAGGTTTGAATATTCTCACAATAAACAGCTATAAGTCTGTGTGGGGTTTGGGGTGGGGAGAGACTATAGCCCTCCTTATCTGGTCAATAAAGATGTATCCAAAAGTCCCTTTACAGATTTTTCTCCATGTGATTACATTAGCAGCTTTATATACCTAAAAAAAAAAAAATTTATATACTCTAAAGTGCCTTTATTTTCAGTTTTCAGGGTTTGATGTTTTACCTATTGTTAATTAGGTAACATCCTCCTCCTATGGATGGAGGAGCCTGGTAGGCTGCAGTCTGTGGAGTCGCTAAGGGTCAGACACGACTGAGCGACTTCACTTTCACTTTTCACTTTCACACATTGGAGAAGGAAATGGCAACCCACTCCTGTGTTCTTGCCTGGAGAATCCCAGGGATGGGGGAGCCTGGTGGGCTTCCGTCTATGGGGTCACACAGAGTCGGACACGACTGAAGTGACTTAGCAGCAGCAGCAATTAATTTTATTTTAAAAATATAAACAAATTTTTAAATTAAATTTTTAAAGTTAATTTACATTTAATTAAATTAATTTAACTTTCCTGTGATTGATGTTTTCTGTTAGGTGCATTCCAAACTAACCTATCTAGAGTTACTGTTTCTCAGATCCTCTTTCACTAGGCTAGTTCAGTTCAGTTCAGTCGCTCAGTCGTGTCCGACTCTTTGCGACCCCATGAATCACAGCACGCCAGGCCTCCCTGTCCATCACCAACTCCTGGAGTTCACTCAAACTCATGTCCATCGAGTCGGTGATGCCATCCAGCCATCTCATTCTCTGTCGTCCCCTTCTCCTCCCGCCCCCAATCTTTCCCAGCATCAGAGTCTTTTCCAGTGAGTCAACTCTTCGCATGAGGTGGCCAAAGTATTGGAGTTTCAGCTTTAGCATCAGTCCTTCCAATGAACACCCAGGATTGATCTCCTTTAGTGATTGCAAATGTGGTTTAAGACATTTTAAAATATTTATTTCTCTCCTTCATCTGAATAATTGTACCATTTCAGCTTATCCTGCAATGGTTTCTTGGAGAATTCCAGCTAACACACAATCTTTGTACATATCCAGTTGGATGAGTTCAGTGTTGTTAATTTCAGTTGAATTTGATTACAATTTATTGAATTGCTTCAAAACAGATAGATCTGTGTTTAAGTGCCTTATTTTTGGTGTTATGTTTTAAATATGACCTCTGGGAAAACATGTAAAATGTTTACAACTTTTATATGACTCTATAGTCAAGACTATTCAACAAGCAGAGAATTCTTGGCTCCAATCTAACATCCCTCTTATTCCATGCCACCTCTGTAGATAACAGTTTTTGTTAGTTTCAAACTTATTCTTCTAGTGTTTCTTGTTGCGAATAAGCACAAATACATGTGCGTGTGTGTTTATTTTTCTTTCTCCTTATGTAAAAGTGAACATAGTATATATATATATATATGCTATTTGGCAAGTTGCTTTTTCACTTAATTTTCCTGGAGCTTACTGTTTTATCACTACTTAAAGACATTGCTTATTCTTTTTACAGCTGAATAGCACTTCTTTGTGTGAATATACTATAATTTGTGGGCTTCTCCAGTGGCTCAGCAGTAAAGAATCAGCCTACAGTGCAGGAACCGCAGGAGACTTGGATTCAACCCCTGGGTCAGGAAGATCCCCTGGAGGACGGCATAGCAACCCACTCTAGTATTCTTGCCTGGAGAATCCCATGGACAGAGGAGCCTGATGGGCTACAGTCCATAGGGCTGCAAAAAGTTGGACACAACTGAAGCGACTTAGCATGCATGCACTGTAATTTGTATAGCAGGTCCCCTATTGATGGACGTTTAGGTTGTTGCCAACCTGTTGGAATAACCTTGGTCACATGTCGTATTTGTGTGAGTGTAAGCTGGGGATGAATTCCTAGAAGTAGAATTTCTAGGTCAAAGTGAAAGTGCATCTCTAATTTTTCTAGAAAATACAGCTTTATTGAATGAATGAGAATACTAATGAACGCACTTGATCAAGAAGAGCAGAAAGTAAAAGGCTGGTATCTCAATGGTGACATAAAGCAATTAGACTAAATAATTCTCTTTGTGAAGAGGCTGGCTTAAAACCCTTCTGGCGACGTCTCTTGTCCAGTGATTTTTATTTTCTTGCCTAAAGAGAGAATTTTGCCTTGGTTTGTAAATTAAGCATAGAATTACAAAATCATGAAATTTTAGAGCTGAACTAAAAATCCACCTGGTGCAGTCTCCTTATTTTAGCAGTAAGGAACCTCAGGCCCAGAAATATAAGAGAACAGCAAGATAAAGAAGACACAAATTTAGTTCGATTCCATCCAATTCAATGAACAGTAGGTGAAATAACTGCTTTGTAATAAGGCAAATTGTCAAATGTAAAACTGTACTACTGAGCACCCCCAAGATAGCTCATGAAAGGCATGGTTGTTCAGACCTCTGAGTGCTTTCTATCTCAACCACCTCTCCTTAAACAGAACTCTCTTAGTTTAAATGGATTTTGTTTCGCATCTTTTATGTAATTCTGGGGCATTCAAATGTAGTCATGATGGTAAGTTGGATCAGGTGGAGGGACTGGCTGGCTGTGTGCATTCTGGCTGATGATGTGGGTGGGCATGGTTACTGAGTGTAGTCGGAAATTACATAATCATGGCGTTGGTAGCATTCTGTTTTGATTCCAGGCAGGCAGCATGGAGCAGCAAATGAGTTTAGCTTAGCCCAGCTGTGGACTTGTGCTGTGAGCCTGGGCAAGTCCCTTGTCTTCCCTGGTCCTCACTGTGTAAAATGAGGAGTTGGACAAGTCCAGGATGGCAGATAAATTAATGAATTGGTGCCGTTATTTCCTCCATCCTGTGCTAATTGCAGACATAACGAATTGATTACCACACGCTCGTTACTGGTTTAACCCATCTCTCTCGCCAGCTACTGTCAGCCTGTTAATGATGTCACATAGGCTCAAGCCTATTTATCTGGCTTAGATGGTTACTTAGGATTACCAGATTACAGGACACTCAGTTAAATTTGAATTTCAGGTAAATAAAGAATAAGTTTTTAGTACATGTGTGTCCCCAATATTTCTAAATATGGCAACATTCTTAGGCCATTTCTACTTCTACAGATATTTCTCTTTTTTTCTGTATAATTAATTTCATCTGAGAGATCCACCCTCTTTTTGGTACTTCTGATAGTGCCCATTCCCCAGTCTCGAGGTAAGAATCTGGCTCATTCTATATTGTTTAAATTCATATTATGTATTCCATTCATGTAGTGGAAAGTGATGAAGATTTGAGTAGGTTTTTATTTCCAAGGGCCATATATTCTTGTAAGGCTGCTTAACACACCTGCAACACCATGTTTCCCAGACATCATTTGGCTGCCACTTTCTTGATTTTGCCAAATCTCCATACCACTTGTATTATTAATTTATTTAGTATTTTCCTTTAAATCAACTCAACCTTTTATTTAAATACCATGGATGGAAAATCAGGATCATGTTCTAAGAAGAAGTATAAAAGTAAATAAAGAGAAAAACATACCTATTAAGATATAAAATATTAGATTGGGGCTAACCTAAAACCATTGGGTGTGCCACCAATTCACATAAAACATAACACCGTCACATGCAAACTCCTTGCTGGTTTGGGAATCCCATCCTTGACCCTGGTGGACGATCCTCAAGATTTCCTTGAACACCTCCAGTGACGGGGAACTCAGTACTCAGCAAGATTGTGATTCATTCTTGAATACCATATTACTAAATATTTCTTCTCTATTGGTTCATATTAGCCTCCCTGAAACAGTCATATTTTGATTTGAGCTTTCTTATTTTTTAACAGATATTAATATTTGTGTGCTTCTTATGTAACAACTTGAGTGCTTATTATCTTACTGTCTTATGGAGGGAAGTAAGAGTGCAGTTACAGTTCAGTGTGATAGGTCTGATGGAAGTGGGGAGGTGTACTTGGCTTGGACTGGAGGTGTAGGGAGGTGTTTGGGAAGGCTTCTTTGTGGGGGAATGAGAGAGAGCCTGGTATGCCTTGGGAAGTAAAAGGCTGGAGAGTGAGGGTGAGAAAGGAGGCTAGAGTGGTAGAAAAAAGTGATGGATGAGCTGACTAGGTGGGAATTGTAGCTCTCATGTTCCATTAGCACAAGGACCTACTTCCTGTAGAACATTTTCACAGTTAAGTTCTCATTAAAAAAAAAAAAAAAGAGCCCTGGAGAGTTGACAGGACTTATTCTTTCCATTTCATAGGTAGGGAGACTGAGGTTTAATGGATTGCTGGTGGGCATGCAGCTTATACTGGAAGAGCTGGGTCTTGATTGTTCCATAGTCATACTCCTTTCCTTGGGTCCTAGCCCCAGGCTCACTGGTCCAGGATGACCTTCTCTGTCCCCCTGAAGAAGACTTCACATTCTTGGAAAGCACCTTAGAATCTTTCATCTTGATTTAACTTACTCAGTTTCCTCAGTACTGATCATGAAGCAAATCTGAGAGGTCTGGAGTCCAGCATTCTGCTTCTCCTTCCTTGGTTCTGGGAGGTGTTGGCTCACGATTGTAAATAGAACCTCCAGTGACCCCTTCTTTTAAAGCCCAGTTGTCTGGACTTTGAGATTCCCAGTGACCTCCACCCTCCTCACCTTTTTGTGGGCTCTCTGTCTTTGTGTTGGTGGGGCAGGTGTTGCAGGGTCCCCTCAGGAGTCTTGGCCTGTCCTGGTCAAGTAATTCCTGAGTAGAGTTCTACAGCCCAGAGCTTTGCCTGGACTCCCTTTAGATACTCCAAGGTCACAGGCCCAGCTAAAACCATGTTTTTCTCAGCCACAGAAACCAGTGCTTGCTTTCCTCCTCAGCCCCATTCTGTGTGAAAACCATGGCGAGTTCTTGTCTGGAAGGCAAGCATGGAGGCCTCTTGTGATCCTATTGCCTCCTCTGACCCCTTCTTTTTTCTTTTCCTTCATAGCTACAGAGAGGATTGGAGACAGCCCACAAAATGCACACAGACCAGTCAGTGAAATGGGCCTAGCTATCAATCACTTCTCAGCACTCCAAAGGAAGGGAAGGAAACAGTGCTGGAAGAACTGAGGGATAGCAGAGAAGCCTTCATGGAGGAGGTGGCTGTGAGCAGTTCTGGACAGATGAGTAGGAGCTGGTTCTAAAGAGATGGGAGAATTCAGCAGATGGGAATGCTGTATCTTCTCCCACTGTAAGCATCGAGCTGGGCCCCAGCACACCTTTCCCCTCCATAGATGTGATGTCAACTTATCGACTAATTAGAGGTGCTAAACTGACATGAGGAGACATGATTCTTGCAGTGTGGTAATTAAAAGGCAGTTGGCTTCACAGCTGTGATCACACACAAGTGCTTCTTACCCTTAAAGACATCAGCTGAAGGCAAAGTGCAAGGAACTGCAAGTTCCTGCAAAGGAACTGAGGAAACCAGAGTCTTCTATTGTAATTTATTAATTTCCTGCATTTGTCACCTACACAGCTGTAAGGGAGAAGTGAATGAAGCATCTAACCAGAAGTTCAAGAAAAATTAAAGACATATGTTCTAATTGTGCACAGTTAGACAAGCAAAGCAATCATCACTTTTTTAAAATTAACAAGATATTTTAAAAGTGACTTTATTTATTTATTGGCCACACTGCCTGGCACGTGGGAACTTAGTTCCCTGTCCAAGAATGGAGACTGTGCCCCATTCATTGGAAGCATGGAGTCTTAACCACTGGACCACCAAGGAAGTCCTCCAATTAACAAGACATTTTTAAGTTGCTAGGTTAGGATTTAGAATTAGATCCTAATTATGAGTTAGAATTATGTCTCATCCTGGTAGTAGCCACGTTACTGTGAGCAGACCCTTCCATTCTCTGAGGTTTCTCATGTTAAAATCAGTAAACTCTCCTCCATTCTGCCCTCATGGGGTTGAGGTATTATTGAAGGAAAGTATTTTGTCAGTTAAAAGGCTTTTCTTAATTGTAAGAAATACCATCCATTTCTCATAACTTCTCAATCTAGAAACTGTGATCTAACATTAACAATCATTAATTGGATGCCTGTGCATTCAGATCCTCAGAATAGCCCTAAGATTGGGGAGGGGGCTTATCACCCTGGTTTAGAGGGGACAGATCCCCAAAGGTGAAGTAATGTTCCTGTAGTCATGTAGTGAGTGGTGTAGCCGGCATTCAGTCCCAGCCTGTCCAAGATGGAACTCAAGAATTCTTACCCCATGGACCATACTGCTTTCTCAGCACTGGCTTGGTTGTGCTCTTTCTCTGCTTAACTCTAGCTTTTTACTCTAAAGGAGGAAAAAAAGGATTTGAGGAAGTAATATTTGTTTTGCAAGCTTCGTAAAACAATGATAGAAAAATACTGTAGAGGGGAGTAAAGAAGAAAATAAAAGTCACAGAATGCCACATGGGAAAAAAATGTATCTTAAAGAGCAAAAAATTAAGTTACTTTACAATTTAATATTTACACACAAACAAAAGCTTTTCTCTTAAACTGGGTGATCGACAGTTGAGTATTGATTTTATTATTACTCCTTGAACTGAACATATATATTTTATATACTTATACATGTAGTTTATAATCCCAATAAAAGTTTAAAAAGAAAAATGTGAAGAATTTGGTCTTCAATAAAATGTCAAATATACATATGAGTTTTGTTTCATATAATTGAATTGCAACATCTCAGGCAATTGAAGCATAATAAGCCACGGATTTAGTATTTTTTTTTTCTTTTAAGCAAATCTTTTTTTTTCTTCTGCTTTCTCTTAAATGGTCCCACTTGCTTTCCCATATTGTACCTGGGTGCTTTCCTAAGAAGCAGCCTTTTTGATGGAGAGATGAACCAGATTTCAAGAAGAAAAGTCCCAAGTTTGAGCCATAACCATGCTGCTTGCTCACATGTGACTCTGAGCAAGTCACTTATCTCTCTGAGCTTCAGTTTCCTCATCTATAAAATTAGGGCAATAAAGTCTAGTCTGTATCGTGGGATTTTGTGAAGCTCAAAGTTAGACTAAAGCAGGAAATGAATTTTGGAAGTTGTTCATCACACAGAAGCATAACAGTCTGTGGAATGGAAGCTGGTGATATTAGTCTCCCTGCTTTGCCAGTCACTTGGTGTGTGATCACGTGCAAGTGGCTTAAACTCTTTGAGCCTCAGTTGCTTCATCAAAAAATGCAGATCAAAATAATGTCTGTCCCATAAGGTGGTTTCGCACATTCAGTGACAAAGTGAACCCTTCATGTCAAACCCTCCACACAATGCTGGCCCCAAGGCAGGTCTCACTAGGCAATACCTTGAAGGGGTCAGGATATCTGAGTTCAAATCTCAGCTTTGCCCCTTGCTGCTCATGGGGCCTTGGGCACAGCTCTGTGTCTTTCTGAGCTTCAGTCTCTCCACAAGGAGCACACACTATTATGCCCTCCCTGCCTTCATCAGGAATTGTTGCGAGTCCCCAGTTTTTAAGGACATGACAATGGACATGGGTGGTAACAACTCAACTGCTGTGCATCTCTGAGTGATTAGCACTAAATTTCATCAATAGGAAGGAGGGTGATTGTCCCCAGGGGTTTCCAGAAGACCTTTTGAGCCCCAGAGCCAGTATGCATATGCTGCTCAGCAAGCCTTATTGGAGTGGGGTTGCAGAAACTCGCCCAAATGCCAGGCTTTCATTTTCCCTCCTTAACTTGGGAAATGCTTTGTGACCACCCCACGTCACATTAGTCTCACAGGCATCTGTGTTGAGGCACTTTGTGTCCAAACAGTTTTTCGCCAGGGCTTGGGCGCAGCGGTGACCTGGCGCAGATCTGAAGTGGACCCCAGTTCCCAATGCACACAGCCTGGCGCCTTTGTATACGTCCTGGCACTGGCCACAAACAGGGTTTTGTCAGAAGCTTCCTGAGAAAGTTGCATTTCATTCATCTTGGCTGAAAGGAACCCTAGATGACAAATACCTCCCTCATTTAATTACAGAAACAGTCAGCAAACCCATGGAAGAAGATTAAACCAAGTGGAGAAAAGAGCAAGCCTCAATCATCTTCTCCCCCCTGGCATCTGGCCCGCACTTCTCACCTAGGATTTAGCAACCCGGGCTGTTCTTGGTTAGATTTTCCACTTGAAAAATGGTTTATTTCTGCAGACAAGTTAAACCCAGAGGCCCCAAACCAGGTAAATAAGGAATTACATTTAGAGAAGAATTCATCAGTGGCTGAGAGTTTAATAAAGACCCTGAAATTGGGAGGTGTATTTACATTTTTCATCTAGGCTTGAATCTGCAAAGAGAAGTGAAACACAATGGCAATTATCAGAATAAATCAGATCAAATGAAACACACACCCACACAAAACTAACCAACTCTTTAATCATTCTCCTCAATTGTTGGAGAGAGAAGTGTAGAGTTGTGTGGTATACAGATGAAGGAAACTTTCAAGTCTTTGGTTCAACCCATCATTTTTAGAGATGGGAAAAACAGATATCCACAGAGGGGAAATGCTCTACTTTGCTCTCAAAGCCATAGAGACAAGGGTAAGCCTGGTTTTCCAGCTCCCTGAAGTGCCTGTATAGTTGTCTTCACTCTCCTGTTCTCTCTGCCGCTGGGCCCTTAATGTGAAAGAGACTGACAGTTCCATACACTAACCCTAAACTTTTACAGAATATTCCACGGCAAGCCAGAACTCAGAGAGAGATGCTGATGGCTGCCTCCTCTTCTACTTTTCTGGTTAAGGGTGTGTCCCCCAGAATTTCCCAGGACCTACCATGCCCACCATAGACACCAGCTATGTTTGAGACACCCTGAAAGCCTTGAAATAAGCAGTTTCTTCCCTGTGCTCGTGGGTCTCAGAAGAGAGAGCAAGCCTTGAATCATTGCCTCACCTCATCTTGGACTGATGGGTGAGAGCTGGTTGAAGAAAGAGAACCAGGACTTCTCTGGTTAAGTGGTTAAGAATCTTCATGCCAGTGTAGAGGACACAGGTTTGATCCCCGGTCTGAAAAGACCTCACATGCTGCGGAGCAGCTAAGCCCATGTACCACAACTGCTGAGCCTGTGCTCTAGAAGCTGTGTGCTCCAGCTGCTGAATTCCAAGCACCTAGAGCATGTGCTCTGCAGAAGAGAAGTCACTGGACTGAGAAGCCCATGCCCTGCAACAAAGAGGCGCCTGCACTTACCACACCCAGATGTGAGAGCTGGACCATAAAGAAGGCTGAGCGCCAAAGAATCGATGCTTTTGATCTGTGGTGCTGGAGAAGGCTCTTGAGAGTCCCTTGAACAGCAAGGAGATCAAACCAGTCAATCCTAAAGGAAATTAACCCTGAATATTCATTGGAAGGACTGATGCTGAAGCTGTAATACTTGAGCCACCTGATGTGAAGAGCTGACTCATTAGAAAAGACCCTGATGCTGGGAAAGGTTGAGGCCAGGAGGAGAAGAGGGTGACAGAGGACAAGATGATTGGATGGTGTCACTGACTCAATGGACATGAGTTTGAGCAAACTCCTGGAGATAGTGAAGGACAGGGAAAACTTGTGCTGTAGGCCATGGGGTTGCAGAGTCATAACAACTACAACTAAAAAAGGCCCATGTGCAGTACTGAAGAGCCAGTGCAGTTATAAATAAATAAATTAATTAAAAATATATTTTTTAAAAAAAGAAAGAACCAGATATGAAGTCAAAATTACATTTTCCTACAATGAACTTGCATGGATTGTGTCACTTTTCTGGGCCATGGTTTATTTAGCTGTAGAATGGATAGTAAATCCTACCTCAAAGAACTAAGGGACTCTAAGACTTACTGACAGTCTAGATGTTTGGAAGCTTCACTGATTTTAAAGTAGATGGGACATGCTTGACAAAATTTTACCAAATGTTGTCTCTTGGCACTCGGAAACTTGCCGCATAAAATTACAGCTGCCCTATAAAATAATAAACTTTTCTCCCCCCAACCCCCACCCCCAGAATCTATTAGGGACCCAGATCCTTCCTTCCTTGGGTAACACTTAGTCATGTCCAACTTTTTGCGACCCCATGAACTGTAGCCCACCAGGCTCTTCTGTACATAGGATTTCCCAGGCAAGAATACTGGAGTGGGTTGCCATTTCCTTCTTCAGGGGATCTTCCTGACCCAGGGATTGAACCTGGGTCTCCTGCATTGCAGGCAAATTCATTACCATTCAATCAGAAAATTGGACAACTATGCCTCTAGTCACAGTTGCTGATCTTTGAGGCTATCAAGATGCTTTTTTTCTCTTCATTTTCATTTATCTTTCTAAATTCAAACAGAGCTGTAAATTCCTAGAAAAAGTTAGATAGAGGGTAGACAAGAGAGCACAAGAAGTTTAAACAGAAATCTCCAAAGTAAAGTTTTATAGGCAGAAAAGAAAATTCCTGGCAGCAATGCATGACAGAAATTTGGTGTACTGTGTTGATCCGGAGAATCAGAAAATAAGGCACTCATTAATACAGAACTATGTAAGGTGGGAGTGTACCAGAAACCAAAATCTGTGCTCAAATACTTGTTCCTCAGTTTTCTGAGAAAAAAAATGCTCAATTATAATGTAAACAGACAGAAAATAGGGCCATGGGCAATCCATTAATCATCTCTTAATAGGCCACCTCTCAAAATACCTGCCATGCTTTTGAGGATGAGTACATTGAAAATACCTAACATTCAGCCTTTGAAAAAATACTGCAAAAATAACCGAAGACTCACAATACCCAGAAGTAGAGGAGGAGTCCAGCTCTGATGATGAGCTATTGTAGGATAAAGAAAAAAAACTTTAGAAAGATTTTCGGCAGCTTCAGTCATATGCAGAAAAGACATGGTCTCCATGAAACATGAGATATGATGGAGCTAAAAGGGTTCTGATCATTAAAAAATTACTAGAAAATGGGAGAAGACAATAACAATAAAAAGTATGGCAGGACAGTAACACTAAAAGTGACTTGAAAAGCAAACCCATTGAATAAAGAACTTGAATGGCGTAACTGTACAGCTACTCAACCACATTATGTTCAGGGGGCTGCAGAATCAATTATTAATAAAGAGCTACCATATCCCTGAAAGATAAGCAAAAAGGTAGAAAGTCAGGTAATACCAAATGTTGGTTAGTATGTGAAGAAATGAGAACCCTGGTGTTCTGTCACTGGGACTGTGGATGATATGGCCCTTTTACCAGAAATTAGTGAAACTGAATTTTCAGGTAGCCTCTAATAAGAGATAAGATAGTCTTTCAGAATGCAGAGGAGAAGGACCAAGATGTGAAATCATAGAAAAAATACGACAGATATGGATTTGGGGAATAAAAGATGACATGTAGATAATCAAGTATTCTAGTGGAGAGGCAAGAATATATATGAATATTAATGTAATATAAATATAATGAGTATATAGCATTATATATTATATATAAATGCTACATTTATATATTTATACTTATGTATATATATGTGTATGTACATATGTTTTTTAGTTAAAAGATTTGAGCATATAGATTGAAGGCCTCCCTGTGTTCCAGATAAAATCAAGAGTGCCACATCCACATCTATTTAGGCAAATTTTTTAAATTCTAAGAATAAAGATAAAAACCCTTCAGGCATCCAAACAGAGAAAATCAGTTACCTGTAAATGAATAACAATCAAACTATCTTTGGATTTCTCCTCTGCACCACTTTGTACTTTCAAAGCAGAAAAATGGTAGCCCAAGAATTTTATATCCAGATATATTCTACTGTGCATCAAAGCAACAGAGGGTCATCCTCGGCAAATTTTCAACCCCTCACCCTTCTTCAGAATATGAAAAGATAGCCTAACAGGTTAAGACAAAAAGCAAGATTAATATATCCAGAATGGAGAAGAATGGAGAAGTCTGAATACCAAAGGGAACAAAAGGAAACAAAAAAGAAACATTTTTTTAAAAAAAGACTGCCAGTAAGATGATGAATGCAATGTCAAGTATTTATTGCAGCAATAAGCATGTATTTTAAAATCCATTCATGTCCTCATTTCAAGAAATATACTTAAAAACAATCTTAATGGAATATAAATAAAAGGAGAATCAGAGCTATGACAGGTAAATGCAAGCAAAATATAAAGGGTTTCAATATTAATATCAAGATATTAATTCAGTATTAATATTGAGCAAGATATTATAGGAAACAAACACCAATAAATGACAAACAGGGTTATTTTATCTTGATAAATACTTTAATCCTCAAATCATTCAGTGATTATCTGGTAAGTACCTGCTGTTTGCTCTGCTGCTGCTGCTGCTAAGTCACTTCAGTCGTGTCCGACTCTGTGTGACCCCATAGATGGTAGCCCACCAGGCTTCCCCATCCCTGGGATTCTCCAGGCAAGAACGCTGGAGTGGCTTGCCATTTCCTTCTCCAGTGCGTGAAAGTGAAAGTGAAGTCGCTCAGTCGTGTCCGACTCTTCAGCGACCCCATGGACTGCAGCCTACCAGGCTCCTCCGTCCATGGGATTTTCCAGGCAAGAGTACTGGAATGGGTTGCCATTGCCTTCTCCGGCTGTTTGCTCTAGGGAAGGGTATATATACATTGCTGAAAAATAACAATGTAATTGTAACGAGCACTTATCTTCAAAGCAATATAAACTCAAAATGTAAAAAGCAAAAAATTTGAGTAACATGGAGAAATTGTCAGAGACAATAGAAAAAAGCTCAACATACCCCTCAGTCTTTGATAGGTCAAGTAGACAAAAACACAAAGCATGTGTTAGTGATATAATTGGTTAGTTGGGTTACATCTCTTAGGCATCAAAAGTTTGATAAAGAATTTTATAGCTTACAACTAGAGACTGCATCTATTTTTCTGGCTACCATAGAACTTTCACAGAAATTGATTATATAATAAGCCACCCAAAAAAACCTCAATAAATTCCAAAAGCAGACACTGTATACACCAAATTCTCAAAACAATGCAATAAAACTAGAAATGATAACGAAACTGTAAAATAAATTTAAAAGTACTCTCCAAAATAATCCTTGGTAGGGATTAACTTGAAACCTCAGTCATAGTCTGTTTAGAAATGGACTTGGCTATGTGAAATGAGGCAGGAGATTGGATCTTTGAATGGGGGTCCTGATGCTGAAAGGCCACGTGTTGCAGAAACTGGGTTACTCTGCTGGAGGAGGAAACCCTGGCACACAGGTGGCAGAGGACTGCCATCAGAGGACAGCCATCAGAGGAAGAAAGAACACAGATGTTAGAGTCCTTTAGCTCTGGATTCGAATTCTGTTTCTACCTCTTACTAACTTTGATGGGTATCTCGATGTCTTTCCATTTCAGGACCTCAGTCTGTTTATTCAAAACTAGGGCTGTTGAGCTATATCAGTGATTCTCAACCTTCATTGGGCTCCATAATCACCTTGGGAAGTTTTTAAATAATACTGATACCTGGGCTCTATGCCCAGAGATTCTGATTCACTTGGTTTGGAGTGGGACCAAGTCATCAATATTTAAAAAAATCTCCTCATGTGATTCCAGTGTGTAGCCAGAGTAGAGAGAGAACCCCAGAACTAGACGATTTCTCAGGTTCCTTCGGTTCTGAAGTTCAGCAGTGCTACCCAGCGCCTGTAGCCTTTGCCAGTAGAAGAAAGTTTTAGGAGGCTAAAGCTAGAAGAACAGTGATGCAAAGCAATCTAATCAAAGTGTGCATTATCTCAAATGGCGCAGAAAATGTCAGTGCCAGTTAATATTTTGCACCCAACATGATTTAGACCCGGGGCATATATTGTACTCCAAGCCCATTGTAAACACAATGGGCCATTTATTCACTGAACAGTAACCACTGTAATTACCTACAGGGCAAACATATGAGGTTGTTCAAGCAACAATTAATTGTGGACCTGGAACTAATGGGACAATAACAGCAAAGTATCAACCAGAGTGTGATTCAGAAATCACATCAGAAAACCAATATTTTCCAAATTGTATTAGATAAGCATTTTTGGGGATGCAATTGCACATATACCATCCCAGGTCCTGAAATAGTGTCTCCCTGATTTTTTAATAGCTCCTTCTTACACTGACCATAGGAAACTGGAAGTGTTGTTTCAATCTTGAGAGAAGAATCAGAGATACTGGGTCTGAGCAGACTGTAGAGAGCCTCTATTTCTTCCATCACTGTGGGACCTAAGTGTCACCTTCAGGCAGGTGTGCTCACTTTGTTTGGTTGTAAGATCCTTGTTGTCAATCTGATGGCAGCCATGGATCCTCTTTTCAGAAAAATGTGTGTGTGTGTGTATGCATATGCATGCCCCACAGGTGTTTTCATACAGTTTTTCAGGAGTTCTCAGACACTTTGAAGCCCCTCTGTGTTCTTTGTGGGCCACGGGCTAGCTTCCATTTGCACGCCTCCAGACACAGGGATCTCACTACTTCTGTCAGCAGGCCTTTCCTTGCTGGACAACGCTGGGTATGAGTGTCCTCATTGTGTCCACCTGGGATTTCCTCTCTCTGGGTACTCCCTATTGGGGCTTACTCTACCCCCCAATTTTTTAACAGTTGATCTATCCTTGACCTCTACCAATTTTGGGATGATGTCCTGTCTCTGTGGGGGCCTTAGAAATTGGTTTCTGTAGTTGCCCTCTAGCTCTGGTGACAGCTGATGGGTTGTTGTATGTTCAGCTTCAACAAATGGGACCTGTTGAGGCTGCCAAGTGAACCGAGGAGATCCAGGGACCTTCGGTAGTGGCAATCTACTGCCTGAGCCAGGTCACCAAAGGGACAAGATTGCCACTGTCCTGCTTTGCTGAAGTCTTGTGGGGAAGAAGTGCTTCCTCAGGTCACAGGAAGAGCGCAAAGCAACTTCAACTAGGGGCTGGGGGTGCCAGGATGTTTCTTCCCAAGATGCTGAAGTTGAATGCTGAGCATATTGAATCTAGAGCTGCTGGAATAGCAGATGTTGGGGGAGAAAGCTGGTGGCAGCAAAGAAAGAGCTTGCTCCAGCCATGCCCTCTCTGGATCAAAGATTTAAGCGAAACAAAGAAGGAAGGAAATACTACTTTTTAAAAATAGTATTGGGAATTCCCTGGTGGTCCAGTGGTTAGGACTCCCCACTTTCACTGCTGAGGACATGAGTTCAACCCTGGTCAGGGAACTAAGATCCTGAAAGTTGTGCAACATGGCCAAAAATAAAACAATATGTAGGTATTCTTAGCACAAAATTTGGTAAATGAAGCATACTGAAGAAGGTTAGACTAAACCAAGTAGCGTTAACCAGTGACGCACAGACATAACCATGGCAGTGGTCACAAAATTCTGGAGCTACCGGTACCCATCAACAACAAAAAACTATACAAGAGTTTATTAAATACTTGCTAGACACATGAAAAACAAAATAATTTGTCAGGGGCCACAGGATTATATAAGGCCTAACCATCAGTTGGGTCAGCGCTCATCACATGCGGGTACAGAATCTTCCTCTTCCCTCACCTGGAGGCGACAACCTGGGAGAACAGACAGGGGAGGAAGACAGACAGACTAGAAGGCACCATGGAGGAATTCTCTTACAATCTCAGATTGGGAAGGGTTTTTCTAAATATGACATAAAGCCTGAAAACAGAACGGAAAATAAATTAATAAATTCAGCCACACACACACACACACAAACACCTCTGTATGGCA
Organism: Moschus berezovskii; assembly: GCF_049115385.1. Taxonomy (NCBI): domain Eukaryota; kingdom Metazoa; phylum Chordata; class Mammalia; order Artiodactyla; family Moschidae; genus Moschus; species Moschus berezovskii. The sequence goes on along the minus strand of NC_142466.1, from coordinate 70,931,793 downwards.
AAAGACATCATGAGAAACATCAAAAGAAAAGGTACAGACTGAGTTTGAATCAGCAACTTATATCACAAAGGGCTAATCTCCTTACTTCTGCTAACCAGTAAGATCACTTCTGCTAACCAGTAAGATCACTTCTGCTAACCAGTAAGGGAAAGACTCAGAGTCCAATTGGAAAACAAGCAAAGGATGTGAATGCTTTCCAGAAAGATACTGCAAATTGTTCTTCAACATCAGAGAGATCCTCAACCTCACTCTTAATAAGGTAAATGCAAATCAGAACTACAAGTAGATACCATTTTTCCACCATCACACTGCAAAGATCAAAAAATTTGATAACCACCTTCTATGGATGAGGCTGAGGGGAAGAGAAAGCAGAGATCAGAAGAAATGTTATAGAAGAGGTGACATTTATGCTGGGCCCTGTAGGACAGATAATTAAAATCCAATTTAGCAACTCACAGGCACTTAAAAGAAAAAGAAGGACTAATAAAGGGAAAGATGGACAGATTTGACTACTGAATATACACTCACAAAATGTAAAAGCAAACAAGCTGGGGTGCTTGCAGCACCTGTAATAGCTTGAGTTTGAATGCTGTACATATAACAGTCTTCATTAAGTTTGATAAGGAAAGCATTAGAATACCGCTCAAAAAATAAACAAGAGACATGAAAAAGCAATTCCTTAAATAAGACTTATGACTAGTAATCAGCCACATAGAAAAAGGTTCAACACAATGTATAACCAATGAATGCAATATGATTCCAGTTTTTCAGTGATAAATCATTAATAAATTAGATAGAAAGATGTTTTATTTCTGTCTGTTGACAAGAATGTGGTAAGATTGATCCTCTGTAGTTATACCTGGCTAGTGGGTGTGCAAATGGATGCAATCCTTTTTGGAAATAAGTGTGAAGTCTTTATTTTTTAAATTAATTTCTTTATTTTAATGGAAGGATAATTACTTTACAATATTGTGCTGGTTTTTGCCATACATCTACTTGAATCAGCCACAGGTATACATGTGTCCCCCCCGCATCCTGAAACCCCCTCCAAGTTCCCTCCCTACCCTATCCCTCTGGGTTGTCCCAGAGCACTGGCTTTGGGTGCCCTACTTCATGTATCGAACTTGCACTGGTTATATATTTTACATATGGTAATATACATGTCTCAGTGCTATTCTCTCAAATCATCCCATGTCTTTAAAAGCTCACATTCTTTCTCTGGGAAATTTCACATCCTAGACTCTATCCTATGGAAAAAGCCTGAAATATAGGGGAAAAATGCTAAGCATAAAGGTGCTTGTAGAATAATATGATAATAATGACAAATTAGAAATAGTCTAAATGTCCCCATATTACACACAATTTAGTAAATTACAGTATGTTCAGATGCTAGAATATTATGGAACTATTAAAAAGTTTACATGATAAAATGTTTGCAAGAAGTTTTAACTGGATGGTTAAATGCTTTTAAGACAATGTTTAATGAGGGAATAAACAAACAGTTCAAATGTGTATATAAAATGATCTCAAGAATCTTTTTTTAGTTCATCACCATGCACAGAGAAAGGATCTGAAGGAGGCAGAGGACAACATTAAGGAAGGTTCTCTCTCCTTATTTTGCATTTTTAAAAGCCTCTTCAATTGTAACATGTTACTTTTGCAGTAAGAAGGTTAAAAGTATTTTGCCCCTGTTTTGTACCTCAAGTGAGAACTAAAGACCTCTGTTCCCGTAGGAAAGATCCTGGACCCACAGGATCCTGGTCCCCCCAGTAAAATGCTGTTCCTTTTGTGTTCTTCAGCTCTCCTTTGCTGCCACCACACCTGTTCTAGCAGATAAGAAGAAATACCCTTACTTCTTTCGGACCGTCCCATCAGATAACGCGGTGAATCCAGCCATCCTGAAGTTGCTGAAGCATTACCAGTGGAAACGTGTGGGCACGCTGACCCAGGATGTGCAGCGCTTCTCAGAGGTACACGCCGCTAGGAGGTGCCCCCTCACCCACCTCCAGGCAAGGGGCGAGACAGCTCCATCAGGGTGGGCACTGTTCCGGGGCTTTGGAACTGTTGAGGTATTCGACTGTGTGTGGGGCTGGTGAAGACCTCCAACTCGCACAGCTCAGGAGTGGAACCTTCCCTTCCATTGTGCGTTTTGGCTAAATCATGTGGTTTATTCCCTTACCACCCTTGTGGATGTGTTGTTCTTGCTGCCGACCCTAGTGATGGTCTAAAATCACGAGGTGCCACCAAGAGTGTTTCTCCTGTGAGGAGAATTTGGGGAGAAGCTGGCTTGGAATGAAGATTCCCAAAGTCACTGTGGATTGGGTGGTTTTTTTTAGTTTTTGTTTGTTTTAATGATTTACAAATATACATCAATACTTGGTGTTCTGAGGCTTGCTGTTATTGTTGCAAGGAAAAGAGAAGTTAAATTACATATAGTAAAAAAAAAAAAATGAAAGAAGAAAGGGCTGCTTTACGCAATTCCTCTAAATCCACTTTCTCTTCCAAGTCAAATCTGGCTTTCTGTGTAATGTTCATCTGCCCATATCTTTTTCAGTACTTTTAAACCTAATGTCCTCATCCTAGGTAGATATTTTGCATTTTTCACTTTACAACAGATCTTCGAGATCTTGATTGATTTCGTTCTTGTTAATGTGCTATCATGTTCTTGTCAGGTGGATAGATGGTAAATTACTGAATGTTCACAGCTTTTTGATATCACAGCCAACACCTTTCCACCTAGGTGTGCATCGTCACAATAGATTTCTAGAAGGAGAATTACTGGGACATTTAAAACGTTGAGGCAAACTGACCTCCAGAAAGCCTGTTCTAATTTCTAGTTCGTCCAACCACTTTGAAAATTTCCACACAGTTTTACAAACAGTGGATATTAGCAAATCTTTTAAAAAGCTTTCTCCACTCAGCTGAGTGCAGAATGGTTTCTTATTTTTTTTCCTCATCTCTTTAGAGTCCCTACTTTTCCTGTCTTCTCCTATGTGTATTCTCAGTCCTTGGAGCTTCCCCACAAGATGATACAGTCCAGGTTTGCTTAGGAGCCCAAGAGAAAGAGAAACAACTGTGATCTGATCCTCAGGGGAATGTGTGGGGGGGTGGTGTAGGCAGACCTCTGTGAGAGGAGCTGGGGAGGACACACCCCTCTGCCAGTGGCAGGGTGGGGGTGGGGGAGGTGGAGCAGAGCAGGGCGGGGAACCACCAGACCCGGTTTCCACGCCAGCTCTACACTTACCTTTCCGAAGCTCTGCCCCATTTTTCCCTGGGAAGGAGAGGCCACTTCATGGGAGAGACTACTCCATGTGTTAACTGTGCAACCTTGGCGAAGTCACCTCACTTCTCTGAGCTGCAGCTTCCGCCCCTATAAAATGGGGACAATAACCCTTCCCAAGCCCATCCTGCAGACCTCCTGCCAAAATCAGATGAGTCATGAATTTCAAAGAACTTTGCAAGCTATACAATTTATGTGCCGAGAGGGATATTTTCAGAGGTGCTTGAAAAGCAGAAGTAGTCTGTAGTCATCCAAACAAGGTCAGCTTTTCCCTGACAAGAATGGTCCTCAGCTTCCCACCTCTGTTTCCCAGTCCCCAGGCAAAGGCACAAAGAGAACTTGACCTCCAGTGGGAGTGACTCAATGCCAAACACTGAAGAGGCTGTTGCTGGAAGCCTGCCCTTTATACAGCAGCCACGAATGTTCTGGAATGAGTGTGAAGCAGATTAATGGTGAGGGTGGGCAGGGCCAGTTCAGTGGCCCCATCCACGTGAGACTCTGCTGAGACTTGGAGGGACCTGCTTTTTTGCAATGGAGTCTTTGGCTGACATAGCCTGAAGGGCTCTTAGAGACACCTCCCCCAAGCTCCTCATTGTACAGAAGGGGAGACTGAGGCCCAGAGAGAGGAATGAACAAAGTTCAGGGCTTCAAAGCACCTCTGAAGTCATGAAAGATTGTTGACAGAGAAGTCAGGACTGAATCCCAGAATCTAGACTCCAGGTCCAGATAGCCCATTGCTCCTTCTTTCCATCCCTAACTACCTGTAGTCACATGAGAACTGCCTTTGTATAGAGAGGTTTGAAAAACCCCAATCTTTGGTTTAAAGAGGATACGTGATCAGCCCCAAGCTTTACAGATTTCCAAACAGCCAGTTGCCCTTTAGGGAGAGGTATGGTTCCCATTTTACAGATGAGGAAACTGAGGCTCACAGAGGGCAGGTGCCTTCTTGCCCCAGGGCACTTGCTGGTAAAGAGCCCAGCTGAGGCTGGAAACCTGACAGACTGTTGGTCAGTGTTTTCTCCATATTCTGTCCTCACTGGGGTCAGGAAATGTCAGTTTGGTACCACATCTCTGTCCCTGCACAGCTGTGTTAGAGCCTTCAGCCAGGTTTCAGGGCATCTCAGTGGGAAGCCTCTTTTCTAAGGACAGGATGTTGCTTGGTGGTATTGCTGGCAAGAACCCCTTTCGATTTTAATCTCTCAGCCCAGCTGACTCCTCTCTGTGCCCAAGGGCTTTGGCATCCCTCTCCCGATGTCTGGCTGCATCACTGGAGTGCAGGCCCTGGAAACGCTCCAGGGGCTAACAGCTTTTCGTGAGTGCAGAGGAAACTGGATTCCTTTTATGAAACTGGTCGATCAGCAGCATCAAGCACTTCTGTTCCGGACTGGTGCACTGGAAGGAATGTCAAATGAAAGCAATCCCGAGGTTGGAGGGGAATGGGGGGAAACCTTAATTAAAACCTTAATCTACTGAAAAGGGTAGAGGGCTGAGGGCTATCCCACCTTGGAACCAGCTGCTCTTTGGAGACCCCGTCCATGAGATTCAAAGCTAGCTTTCAATGACCCAGAGCTGCTCAGGCCTTGGATCAGATATGCTGATCTGAGCCCCACTTTGCCAAGCAGTGGCTGTGTGACCCCAGGCAGTTCACTTTACCATGTTGGCTCGGGGGTACCAGATCTAAAGCTGCTGCCAGGACAATCAGGGGTCCATGGGGTACCAGTGGCCAGAAAGATGGCGCTTGCTTCACTTCTACCCTCTCTGGGTCAAAGACTTATATCAGAGGAGAGAAGGAAAGACTTGGTACCAGAAGATCTCTAAGCCCAGATCTACCAAGCAAAAGCTTTGAAGCCCCAGGCAATTCACTATACCTCAGTGAGATCCAGTTTCCTTTGTGTAAAGTAGAGATTTTTATCCCCACCTCACAGGCACTGGGAGATGAGAGGGTTAGATGAAAAACCAAGTGAAAAATGTCTGCAGAGTTGGAGTTCATTAAATGGACATTCTCACCTCCACTGGTACTTGGGACAAGCCCTTGGAATGCATATCCATTCACTCAAAAAATACGGACGTGGCCTACCATGTGCCGACATCTATGAAGGCACAGAACCTGTGGCATGGAAGGCCAGGGAGGAGTGGACATGGCTTCAAGGTCAGTAAGTGTCAGGCCTCCTTCTTTGAATTCTCAACTCTGGTTGCTCATCAGAATCACCAGGTGGAAGACAAAGGTAAAAGTGCTGATAAAGAGAGTACTGCTGAGAGGGTGGTCCACGGGACCCGGGATGGAGAGCAGTGGCCAGGCAGTGGCCTGCGGGCTTGAAGAAAGTGTAGCTCTGGAAGTCTCTGAAAAGCCTGAGAGTGTAGGGATGAAGGAGCGAGAAGAATGGGAGGCTGTGGCAGAGCTGCATGAGGGATGTAGGGATTGGGGGAGCCAAGCCCTGGTGATGAATGAATAGCTAAAGCTGAGTGGAGGTGGAGGTCACTGGGATTAGGGGCAAGGAAATGAGGGACCAGGGTGCTGAGTGGTGTCTCTGTGTACACTGAAGGCATAGGATAGCGGCAGGGATGAGGTGGAGATGAAGGCGGTGAGCAGGGGTGGCTGAGGACCAGCTATAGCCAGAGGGCTATTTGAGCCTATTCTCCCAGCTCTAGTCCTGTGGTCCACCAAACCATCTTCACTAAGTTCTTCTTTGGATTCCTGATCCCATGATGCTAAACTAACTAGCTTAGTACCATTGAACAGACCACTCAATCTCTCTTGGCCTCAGTTTCCCCTCTGTAAGATAAGGGAGTTGGGTCAATTGACCTCTAAGAGCTCTCCTAGCTCAAGGAATTTGTGGTGAAGGTTTAAGGTCATTGCCCCTGATCCTGCCACTCCCAGGGGTGTGACCATGAGAATTACTGAGTTTCTATGCACCTTAGTTTCTTCCTCTTAAAAATGGGGATAATAATGGTAACTAACTCCTAGGATGCTTGTGAGGATTACATGTGTTCTGAAAGTTAAAGTGCTAAGAGGAGTGCCTGACTCATAATAAGCACCATGCAAGGGGTGGCAGTTATTTTTATTGTCATCTAGAATCTGGTTCCTTTACCCATGGCTGGCCACCGTTCAGCAACCCAGACATATGGTGGGGTTTAGTGCCTGCCATGAGCACCACTCCTCTTTCCTCTGCTCCCCCCGAGACTGGCTCGAAGACTCTTTGCCCAGTTGCTGGTCCTTAGTGATCTCGGCGCTGCTGGGGCTGACCTTTCCATACCAGAGCCTCCCTCAAGAGCTGGGACCCACCGAAGCCCTTGATCTGTCCAAGACCAAAAGGGCACCATCTGCAGAGCTTCCTCTTCAAAGCACCTGCCCTTTCAGCCCTCCATGGCCCTTGGAGCCCTTCCTTGCTTGCCAAGTCACCATCTGCCCCAACCAAAGGGGTCTCTGGTCACCTTCTCTAAAGTTGGCACAGTGGAGGGTGGGGGGACCCTGTACTTGTTTCTCATCTAGGAGCCAACCTTAGTAGAATCGTCAGCCTTCCCTGCTGCTCTGAGCAGAAATGAGCTCCCTGGGGTGGCCGCAGAAACCCTAACATACCCTGAGGCCTCCTTCTCTGCCTCACCTCTGGCATTCCCCACTTTGGTCCAACCTCACCTCTGTGCTGGCTTCTCTCTGCAGGCTGTCTTCTCCCATACCTGGCTCAACTTTCCTCCCCAGATTGAGTCAAGTGTGCGTCTCTGTGCTCCCCTCCCCTTGGGCTTCTCTCTGTACCAGCTGTGCACAGGTCAGAGAAATACCCCACCTGCTTCCTTATCAGTCACCCACTGCTCCGGGACTGGAGGGCCCCGTGGACAAGAGCCTTTCTGTCCCCTAACCCTGCGTGCTGCCTGGCGCATATGTGTTCAGTAAGGATTTCAGTAAATCAATCTCTGTCCACTAGGCCAGATTCTTAGAGGCCAAGGCAGTGCTTTCTTTTTGGGGGCCTGCTGTAGTCTGCTTGCAACTCGGGTGGTGAGATGGGGGGTGAGGGGGCTGCAGGGAAGTGTCCATCCCTGTTGTGGGTCACAGGGGCCATCGGGGAGAGGGGAGGCACCCACAAAGTTGGGAAGTCACATTCCCGCAGAGCTCAGCTCAGGTCATTCTGACATCTGTTAACTGAGTTTTGTTTGGATGTGGCACTGTTTGTTGGTGGTGGATTCTTCTAGAGATCTCAGTGGAAGGTTCTAGACCAACCACTGGAAGCAGCAATGACCTGGGACCTGCTCTGTGGTTCTTCTGGGTGGTGTCAGAGTTGCACATTGGGAATGAGCTCACTGTCGTTTGTGTCTGAGTTGTGTTTTTGGCTCTCTGGGATGTTCATTCTGAGTTGTCATCACTTCAGTATCCGCTTGTACCAGGATCCAGTCATCCCATCCCCTAAAGCAGTTCTTGTGGTGTGGCCCTTGACCAGCAGCATTGGCAATGGGAACTTGTTCCCAGCAAATCTGAGGATTCCACTCCAGGCCCCCTGAATCAGACCCTTGGGGGTGGGGCGCAGCACACTGGAGTTGGAGAATCCTGGTATTAGAAGAATGGGAAGCTTTCAACTGAGGCCACTGTGCTTCGAGGCCCACTTTATCAGAAAGCAGGGCCAGACCCAGCTGTGCTCTTTGTTCTTGGTGTTCCTCTAGGTTGCAGGGTCACCCACAGACCTGCAGATCTTCTATTATTAGGAGGCCGGAGGGGACTCCTGACAGATAAGATTCTGACCCTGATGGTTTTACTCTATGCCCCAACTTCTATTTGAAGAACTTGCTCATGCTTTTAGGATATTTTCCTGTCCAGAGGGCTGCAGTGGCTGAGCCTAAAAGGCAGGCCTCTGAGGGGAATGCTTTGTTTGGGCTTAGAGCTCCACCCTTGGAAGGATGGCCCACACCCTCCCTTCTCCTCTCCAGACCAGGGAGGAGGTGGCAGATGCTTCCTCCTGATACTCCCCAGCAGGTCTTCAAAGCCAAGCACCCTCCCACCTCACACACCCCAGCTCTTAGAAGAAAGGAGCTGCCCTGGATCCTGCTCAGAGAGGATGGGTGCTTGCCTGGGGCCCAGGGTGAATGCCACACTCACTGCTCACCAGGGCTGTGATATTAGATAGCTGTATCTCCACCCAGGCAGTGTGGACCCTGGAACACACGAGTGAGTGAGGGCCCAGAGGAGTTCCTGGAGGTCTCCAGAGGGGGAGGGAGGGCGAGTCCTGGCCATCCACTTCACAGCCCTGAACAGGGATACTTCCTGGGGGGTCCTGCACAGTCCCTGGGCCAGGTTCCCAGAGCATGACTGCAGCCCTGTGAAGCAGCTGCTGCTCCAGAACCACTGAGTAGGAAAATGTATTTAATAGTTATGACATCATCTACTGCCATTTGTGGGGTACCCACCATATGCAGGTGATGACGTTTAGTCGCCCAGCATGGTCTATCTCCACTTGGTTGAACAGACTCACTCAGGAGAGATGAAGTCCCTTTGCATAGGCTTCACCAAGCAGGGGCAGGTGTAGGTGTGAACCCAGGCTTTTGCCTCTCCTTGTAGAGAGAAAGAGATATGGGCCTGGGCCAGTATCCCCCATCCATCCCACCCAACACCCACCTCAGGAGTAAGGAGGTAAGTATCCAGAACAGGCAATCCATGTCTCAAGCAGGGCTCCTCACAGTCCCCTGGAATTTTTGCCGTGAGATTCTGTATTTACGTCTTATAATCTTCCCAGATCCCAAATCTCAGTGCCATCCTGCCACATCTGCTCCTACCAAGTGTCCCAGGGGAATTTGTCACAGCCTTGGCTGAGCTTGTCTAACAAGGCGGTGCGTCTCGTCCTGTGTGGGTCCCCGGAGCTCTTCTGGTGATTCTGGCTGTGACAGAATTGGGTGGGTTCCCCCACCTCCAAGGCCCATCTGCCTGGCTTCAGTAGTGCCAGGGTATGTGAGTGAAGGAGTGGAGTTGGAAGGTGTAGGGAACCTTCGGGAAATTGAAGCTAGTGAGGGCTGGACAGTTCAGTGTGTAGGGCAAGAAGGGGAGAATGGGCTGGGCGAAAGGATGGTGAAGGCCCCACATGCCTCCATGTTTGGACTTCACCTGTCAGCAGTAGGTGCAGGGAGCCATGGAAGGTTTCAGATCAGGGGCGAGAGATGGTTAGCAATCTTGAGAGCTGATTAGGATGAGCAGACTAGAGTCTGGGAAACCAGCCAGAGGTTACTGCAGGGATTCAAAAGAAAATAATAAGACTGTAGTCACCTTGTTACATAAAAACTTCAAGTTCTGTTTGTTATTAGTTTTTGCTTGTTTTAAAATACTCATATGATGTTTTCTAACCATGATATTGATATGTAGTCAATGCAGAAAACTTGGAAAACACAGAACAAAAAAGGAAAAGTAAAAATTGGCCATAACTACCCACCGAAAGGTCAGTGTTAACATCTATAGGCATATGTCTTTAACATTTTTTTCCATACACATGAGTGAACTTGCATTAACAAATACATGCTCTGACTATAGAAATGGCTTCCATCATCTTGCAGCCCAGTGGGAACATTTTCCCCAGCCAGCAGATATTCTCCACCACCGTGACTCGTAATGGCCTGGCAACTCTGGGCCTGGCAACCCCGTGAAATGTCCCCACCTTTGCCACACCCTGATGTGTTTGGGGCTGCTCTTCTCCAGTCTTCTTTATCCTTTGCTCTGTTCCCTTCCTGTCTTCCAATATAGTTCTGCAAATAGTCTATCCATTAGTGGCCTTTTTAATCATTTTCCAGAACGTTTAGAGATTTTTAAAAAATCTTTGACATTTTGAGGAATCTGGGCTGGTACAGGAAGTGTTCTCTGTTGCTGATTTTTTATTTTTTTTTCCTGATAGCTGGTGAAAAAAATTCTACCCTGTTGATATACCATAATTACTCAAGGAAGCTCCCATTACTAAACGTGGAGACAGATACTTGCCAATTTTTCCTGATTACAAACAACAGTGCAGTAAATCCATACTTGTATTTTTGTGTGAACATCTCTGATTACTTTTCAAGGATAAATTCCTAGAAATAATGTGTGCACATTTTACAACCTTTTGTACATGTTGCCAAATTGTCCTCCAGAAAGATCATACCAATTTAGTTTCAGAGCAGTATATGAGAGTACTCATTGCCAACATTGTATATTATTCTTTTTTGATCCTTGGCAATTGCTATTTTAATTTGCATTTCTTTGATTACTACTAAAACGGAATTTCTTTTTTACTAGGAGTCGTTCTCATTTCTGTTTCTCCTTTTGTAAATTGGCTGTTAATGTTATTGGCACATATTCCTGTTGGAGTCTTTCTTACTGATTTATAAGTGTTCTTTGTAAAGTAAGGATATCAGCTCTTCGTCACAGTTGCTACAAGTATCCCATCATGTTTCAAGAGATATTCAATTTTGTTTTTTATTTAATAATATTAAAATTTTTAATATTTAGTATAGTTAAGTTTAAGAAGACTGTTTTCCTCACTTTTAAGTTTAGTTTGTTTTGCTCTTTCCACCCCAAATTTTCATAAATTCACCTTCGTTTTCTTCTTTTCTTCTAATTGGCCCAGAATTTCAGCATGTGGCCTGAGATCAAGCCTTTCTTTTTTCTGCCCCCATAGTCATTCAGTAATTCTCCAGCATTTAATGACTCCATCTTTTCCTGACCCATTTAAAATGCCTGTGCTAAATATTATCTTTAGAAAATAACATACTACTTTTTGCATATAACTTCCAGTTCTATATAATATAAATATAATATAAGCCACATATGTGATTTGAAATTTTCTAGTTGTTGTTCAATCACTAAGTTGTGTCTGACTCTTTGCGACCCCATGGACTACAGCATGCCATGTCCTCCACTGTCTCCCGGAGTTTGCTCAAATTCATGTCCATTGAGCTGGTGATGCTATTAATATCTAATCATTTCATCCTCTGCTGCCCCCTTCTTCTTTTGCCTTCGGTCTTTCCCAGCATCAAGATCTTTTCCAGTGAGTCAGCTCTTCACATCAGGTGGCTGAGGTATTAAAGCTTCAGCTTCAGCATTAGTCCTTCGAATGGATACTCAGGGTTGACTTACTTTAGGTTTGACTGGTTTGATCTCCTTGCAGTCCAAGGGACTCTCAAGAGTCTTCTCCAGCACCACAATTTAAAAGCATCATTTCTTTGGTGCTCAGCCTTCTTTAAGGACCAACTCACATTCGTACATGATTACTGGAAAAACCATAACTTGACTATACAGGGCTTTTTTGGCAAAATAATGTCTCTGCTTTTTAATATGCTGTCTTAGTTTATCATAGTTTTCCTTCCAGGGAGCATGTGTCTTTTAATTTCATGGCTTCAGTCACTGTCCACAGTGATTTTGGAGCCCAAGAAAATAAAACTTTCTAGTAACCACATTTTAAAAAGAAATCAGAAAAATTAATTTTAATTATACATTTTATTTAATGCTGTATACCCCAAACATTATCATTTGAACATGTGGCACTAGCTATTTCAAATACAGAGGAACCACATGTGCCTAATGGCCACCTGTTAAACAGTGCACCTTTAGACTGTTTATGCATTAAAAAAATTTTTTTTCCTTGATCTAACTATCTATTCTGGAATTGGCATCCCAGTGTTTTGAATATTCTTTCTTTGATATACTTTTATGTGCAGTCTTGCCTTCTTTTTCACAGTTGTCTCTATTTTTACCCATTAATTTTTGTAAGAGTCTAAAAATGCCATTGGTGTGTTTATTTGAATTTCAGTAAATCCAGAATTAATTTAGGAGACATTTGACATCTTTATAATACTGAGTCTATCTATTCATGAATAACCATCTCTCCACTCAAAGCATTTTAGGTTCTCAGTAAAGCTTTGTCATTTTCTTGATATAGATATTTTTCATTTTATGTTAGGTTTATTTTCAAGTATTCTATATTTATTATTGCTTTTGGGAATGAGATCTAATTTTCTTGACATTTTAAAAAATGGTTCTTGCTAGAATATAGGAAAGCTGTTGATCATGTATTTACGTCTTTTGAGTGCCTGTGTTGAATTCTTATTACTTCTGGTAGTTTTTCCTCTCTTAATTTGCGTGAGTTTTTAGATAGACAACAATACTATCTGGAGCAAGAGAAAATTTGCTTTCTGTTTTCCAAGGTTACACTATTTTTATCTTCATAATTTTTCGTTGAGGAGGTAGTGTATAATGGTTAGAACAGAGAAACTTCCTGGATTCCAATTCTGACTTAGCCACTTATCAACTTTGTGACCTTGGGCAAATCATGTAACTTTTCCATGTTCCTGATAATGAGAATGTACTCATATTACCTCAGATATTGTGAATATTAAAATCAATTAATGCATATAGAGCAGTTAGGTCTTAGAACAGTGCCCAAAAGAGCACCCAGTATATTATGGCTATTGTTACTGTTACTATCTTTGCTTTATTCACTAAATATTCTAGTATTACATTTAAAATGGTGATAATAGTGAATATTCTTGTCTCGTTCTTGACTGCAGTGAGAATGCTGTTTGTAAGGTATGATGTCTGTTAGAAGAACAGATATTCCTCATCATTTTAAGGGATGCTCTATTTTTATTTATTCAGTGTTTAAGCGAAGACACGCACACTGAAAAAATCAGATGTTTTTTTAGAATCTATATAAAAACTTAGATGGTTTTTTCTTTGCTCTATTAGTGTGGCAGATTGCAGTCGTAAGTTTCTTCATGTTCATTCTGTAGTGTCATTCATTTAACGCCTCTTTATTGAGTGCCTAGCACACATCGAGCACTGTTTTAGGCACTGTGGGCACATCGTGGATGAAGCAATATCCCTGCCCTCAAGGAGCTTGCATTCCAGTTGGGGAGACACATGATTCTTAAAAAAACAGTTAAGCAAATAAATATATGGTATATCAGATAATGGTACGTGTGAGGGAGAAAACTGATCTAGGGTGAGAGGAATAGAATATGCCATGGGAGGTGGAGTGACGTCAAGGACAGTTTCAAAGATAAGGTGGCATTTGAGTAAACGTGTGCAGGCAGTGAGGGGCAAGTCACAGGATGTCTGGGAGAACAGGCTTCCAGGCTGAGAGAACAGCATGTGCAAAGGTCCTGATGTGGGAGTGAATCTGGTGGTGCTGGAACCACATCATGGAGGCCATTATGGCTGGAACAGAATGAATGAGGGGAAGGTGGAGCAGTTTTTAGAGGGAAGGCGAGTCGGGGGCTTCTGGCCCTTACAAGACATTAGTGACGACTTCGGCTTTTGAGTCAGTTGAGAAGCTGCTAGAGAATATTTGGGGTTTTATTTTTATTGAGAAGCAATTCACATAACATGTTGCCTGCTAAGTTGCTTCAGTTGTGTCCGACTCTTTGCAACCCTATGGGCTATAGCACACCAGGCTCCTCTGTCAATGGGATTCTCCAGGCAAGAATACTGGAATGGGTTGCCATTTCCTTCCTCAGGGGAGCTTCCTGACCCAGGGATCGAACCTAGGTCTCTTATGTCTTACCTGCATTGTCAGGTGGGTTCTTTACCACTAGTGCCGCCTGGGAAGCCCCTCACAGAATGGGTAAGGAGGAAATGGAGCAGTTTTTAGGGGGAGGAGAGTTGGGGGGATTCTGGCCCTTACAAGACATTAGTGAGGATATATCACATAAGGTAAAATCCACCGTTTTAACCGTTTTGTATTATACCAGTAAGTAGTTTTGGTATATACACAGGACATTTTCCTCCCTTCAAAAAGAAATTTTATTTCCATTAGCAGTAACTCATTTACTGTAGCAGTAACTCCCTCCCTCCAGCCCCTGACAACCACAAATCTACTTTCTGTATCTATGAAAAGTGAAAGTGAAAGTGTTAGTCACTCAGTCGTGTCTGACTCTTTTGTGACCCCATGGACTGTAGCCCACCAGGCTTCTCTCTCCTTGGAATTCTTCAAGCAAGAACACTGGAGTGGGTTGCTATTTTGGTATTTCCTTCTCCAGGGAATTTTCATGACCAAGGGATTGAACCCAGGTCTCCCTCATTGCAGGGAGACTCTACCGAGTGAGTCATCAGGAAAGCCAGAATACTGGTCTGTATCTATGGATTTGCCTATAATAGATTTTTCATGTAAATGGAACCATGAGGATGTGAGGTAGGGGAAATAGGTGAAAGTGACTAAAAGGTATAAACTTCCAATTGTAAGATAAATGAGTTCTGGGGATGTAATATACAGCGTGGTAGCTATCAGTTCAGTTCAGTTCAGTTCAGTCGCTCAGTCGTGTCCGACTCTCCGCGACCCCATGAATCACAGCACGCCAGGCCTCCCTGTCCATCACCAACTCCCGGAGTACACTCAAACTCATGTCCACAGAGTCGGTGATGCCATCCAGCCATCTCATTCTCCGTCGTCCCCTTCTCCTCCCGCCCCCAACCTTTCCCAGCATCAGAGTCTTTTCCAGTGAGTCAACTCGTAGTTAACAATAATGTTTTGTATATTTGAAAGTTACTGAAGAGAATAGGGCTTCACTGGTGGCTCAGTGGTAAAAAAAAAACCTGTCCACCAATGCAGGAGACATGGGTTCAATCCCTGGGTCGGAAAGATCCCCTGGAGAAGGAAATGGCAACCCACTCCAGTATTCTTGCCTGGAAAATCCCATGGACAGAGAAGCCTGGTGGGCTACAGTCCATGGGGTCACAGGAGTCAGCCATGACTTAGTGACTCAACAACAAAGAATTCAGTTCAGTTCAGTCGCTCAGACTCTGCGACCCCATGAAATGCAGTATGCCAGGCCTCCCTGTCCGTCACCAACTCCTGGAGTCCACCCAAACCCATGTCCATTCAGTAGATGATGCCATCCAACCATTTCATCCTCTGTCATCCCCTTCTCTTCCTGCCCTCAATCTTTCGCAGCATCAGGGTCTTTTCCAATGAGTCAGCTCTTCGCATCAGGTGGCCATAGTATTGGAGTTTCAATTTCAAAATCAGTCCTTCCAATGAGCACGCAGGACTGATCTCCTTTAGGATGGACTGGTTGGATCTCCTTGCAATCCAAGGGACTCTCAAGAGTCTTCTCCAACACCACAGTTCAAAATCATCACTTCTTCGGCGCTTTCTTTATAGTCCAACTCTCAACAAAGAGAATAGACCTTAAAAATTCTCATCACAAGAAAAAAAAATTTCCTGTGTGACATGATGGATATTAAGAAGAGTGGCAAGAATACACAAAAGAACTGTACAAAAAAGATCTTCATGACCCAGGATGGTGTGATCACTCACCTAGAGCCAGATATCTTGGAGTGCAAAGTTCAGTTCAGTTCAGTTCAGTTGCTCAGTCGTGTCCAACTCTTTGCGACCCCATGAATCACAGCACGCCAGGCCTCCCTGTCCATCACCAACTCCCGGAGTTCACTCAGACTCATGTCTGTCGAGTCGGTGATGCCATCCAGCCATCTCATTCTTTGTCGTCCCCATCTCCTCCCGCCCCCAATCCCTCCTAGCATCAGACTCTTTTCCAGTGAGTCAACTCGTCACATGAGGTGGCCAGAGTATTGGAGTTTCAGCTTTAGCATCAGTCCTTCCAATGAACACCAGGATTGATCTCCTTTAGAATGGACTGGTTGGATCTCCTTGCAGTCCAAGGGACTCTCAAGAGTCTTCTCCAGCACCACAGTTCAAAAGCATCAATTCTTCTGCGATCAGCTTTCTTCACAGTCCAACTCTCGAAGTTAAGTGGGCCTTAGGAAACATCACCATGGACAAAGCTAGTGGAGGTGATGAAATTCCAGTTGAGCTATTTCAAATCTTAAAAAATTATACTATGAAAGTGCTGCACTCAATATGCCAGCAAATTTGGAAAACTCAGCAGTGGCCACAGGACTGGAAAAGTTCAGTTTTCATTCCACTCCCAGAGAAAGGCAATGCCAAAGAATGTTCAAACTATTGCGCAGTTGCACTCATCTCACACGCTAGTAAAGTAATGCTCAAAATTCTCCAAGCCAGGCTTCAGGAGTACGTGAATTGTGAACTCCCAGATGTTTAAGCTGGTTTTAGAAAAGGCAGAGGGACCAGAGATCAAATTGCCAACATCCACTGGATCATCGAAAAAGCAAGAGAGTTCCAGAAAAACATCTATTTCAGCTTTATTGACTATGCCAAAGCCTTTGACTGTGTGGATTACAGGGTTATTGTATCTGAAAGATATGGGAATACCAGACCACTTTACCTGCCTCCTGCAAAACCTGTATGCAGGTGAGGAAGCAAGAGTTAGAACTGGACATGGAACAACAGACTGGTTCCAATTTGGGTAAGGAGTACATCAAGGCTGCATATTGTCACTCCGCTTATCTAACTTCTGTGCAGAGTATATCATGCAAAATGCCTGGCTGGATGAAGCACAAGCTGGAATCAAGATTGCAGGAAGAATTATCAATAACCTCAGATATGCAGATGACACCACCCTTATGGCAGAAGGCAAAGAGGAACTAAAGAGTCTCTTGATGAAGGTAAAAGAGGAATGAAAAAGCTGACTTAAAACTCAGTGTTCAAAAAATGAAGATCATGGCATCTAGTCCCATCACTTCATGGCCAATAGATGGAGATACAATGGAAACAGTGACAGACTTTATTTTGGGGGGCTCCAAAATTACTGCAGATGGTGACTGCTGCCATGAAAATAAAAGACGCTTGCTCCTTGTAAGAAAAACTATGACCAAACTAGACAGCACATTAAAAAGCAGAGCCATTACTTTGCCAACAAAGGTCTATCTAGTCAAAGCTATGGTTTTTCCAGTAGTCATGTATGGATTTGAGAGTTGGATCCTAAAGAAAGCTGAGTGTCGAAGAATTGGTGCTTTTAAACTGTGGTGGTGGAGAAGACTCTTGAGAGTCTCTTGGACTGCAAGGAGATCCAATCAGTCAATCCTAAAGGAAATCAACCCTGAATATTCATTGGAAGAACTGATGCTGAAGTTGAAGCTCCAATACTTTGGCTACCTGATGTGAAAAGCTGACTCATTTGAAAAGACCCTGATGCTGGGAAAGATTGAAGGCAGTAGGAGAAGGGAACGACAGAGAATGAGATGTCTGGATGATATCACCGACTTGATGGACATGAGTTTGAGCAAGCTCCGGAAGAACAGGGAAGAACAGGTGAAGATCAGGGAAGCCTGGCATGCTGCAGTCCATGGGGTCGCAAGGAGTTGGACATGACAGAGCAACGGAACAACAACAGCAATGATGGATACTAGCTTACTTTGGTATTCAGGCTTCCCAGGTTGTGGAGTGTTGAAGAATCCACTTGCCAATGCAGGTGATACAAGAGTTGAGGGTTTGATCCCTGGATTGGGAAGATCCCCTAGATTAGGAAATGGCAACCCACTCCAGTATTCTTGCCTGAGAAGTTCCATGGACAAAGGAGCCTGGTGGGCTCCTATGTATGGGTTGCAAAGAGTTGGACATGACTGAGCACACACACACACTGTGATACTCATCATGCAATATATACATATATGAAGTTATTATATTATATGCCTTAAATTTATGTTATATGATATGTCAAGTATGTCTCAATAAAACTAAGAAAAAGGGGACCATAAAATACATGGCATTTTGTGTCTGGCTTGGTTGTATATCTTCTTTGAAGAAATGCCTATTCAAATCCTTTGTCTAGTTTTTAACTGGGTTATTGTCTTTTTGCTATTGAGTGTTAGTTCTTTATATATTCTGGATACCAGACCTTTATCAGATGTTTAGTTTGCAAATATTTTCTCCTATTCTGTGGGTTGTCATTGTACTTTCTTAATGGCATCCTTTGCACAAAAACCTTTAATTTGGTGAAGTCTACTTTATTTGTTTGGTTTTTTTGTTTGCTGTTATTTGTGCTTTTGGTGTCATATTTAAGAAACCATTGTTTAATACAAGATCACGAAGACTTAAACCTATGCTTCCTGTTAAGAGTTTTATAGTTTTAGCTCTTACATTTAGATCTTTTTGCATTTTGAGTTCATTTTTATGTACGGTGTGAGGTAAGGGTCTTTTGTATGAAGCCGTCCAGTTGTCCAAGCACCATCTGTTGAAAAGACTGTTATTTTAAATGGTCTTGGCATCCTTGTTGAAAATTAGTTGACCATAGTGGTATGGATTTATTTCTGGACCACTTGAGAACTTTTTTAAAAAAAGAAGGGGATGTTCTGATATACATTTTAAAAGGATCACCCTGACTGCTGAGTAGAAGGTGGTAACTTGGAACTAGATAATGAAAACCAACTGGATCCTGGATATTTCTTTTACAGTAGAGCTGGCAAAGTAGATTTCTTGATGCAATATATGCGCAATATGAAAAGGAATGAGTCATCAAGGACAGCACCCAAGTTTTTGATCGGAGCAACTGGAAGGAATAAGTTACTACTTATTAACTTGAAGAAGGATGCAGAGGAGCAAATTTTAGAGAAGGAAATCAACAGGTAGTTTAAATATGCTTATTGGATATTCAGATGGAGATGTTGACTAAGCAGCAACATAAATGGATCTGCAATTCACATTTACGTTAAACCCTATTGACATTCCTAAAATATATTTTCTTTGTTATGCTGAATTATTCTTTAATCAATTTAATTATCTAGTTTTTTCTGTAAACACATGATAGCAGTTATATTTTACTCTGATTATGTCATCTTCAATCAGGTTTAGTTGTCAGAGTTATTTTGATATTACAGCGTGAGTCAGAAAGCTTTCCATCATTTTTTAGGTGCTATGGAACAGTTTATAGAATATACAGATTAGCTGCTCTTTGTAAATCAAACAGTGAGTCTGTGAAACCATTCAGGACTTTTTGTCCCCCATCCCACCCTTGTTGCAAGTTATCTTTTCGGCTTCTTCCATGCTTCTTGATCACTTTAGATTTATGTTTCTTGTGTGGATTTTGGAACTTACATTTTCCAGAGAATAGTAAATTTGCTTGAGATTTTCAAATTTATTAGTATGTATTTCAGTACAGTACAGTAGTTTAATATTTTTTTCTGTCTTTTGTCATATGCTTTCTCATTACAGATGTTTCCTCACTTTTTTCTTGATTAAGCCAGCTGGTTTGCTTCTTTACTGATGCAACTAGTATTAACATCTTAAATTCAGTGTGCAAAAAAATGGTCACGTTTGTAATTTTTCCAAATTAAATTAAAACCTGCACCAAGCACTCCAGCTGCCAGATTTACTGGGATCAGCCTCTCTCTCTTTCTCAGTGTCACCCTCCTCCAAAATAACCAGTGACCCAGCTGGGAAAGGCTGTCTTTTGCAGCCACTTAGTGGTGCTGTTGATACTGGTTTAACTGGTTACCTCCACTGACAGAGGTCCCTAGACACACTTATGGGCATCCTCAAGCTCCTCTCTAGGTTCCTTTTGGAGCCACTCCCAGGATGCAGGAATACTTTGTCAGAGATGATTTGGTCGTTTTCCTCCTGTGGATCCAGAACCTCTGTTGGCTTCTTCTACTCTGATATCCATACTCCTCAAGAATCAGAAAGATTTTTTTTACAGCCCTGCCCCTAAATAGTCCTATTCCATTTTGCTCATCCTTTTTAAAACGGACACTTTGGCTGCTTCTGGGGGTCCACTTGCTTCCCCTTTAAAGATTTATCCCCCTCCCCAGAGATAAACAAGTTTTCCAGACATTTCCTTTGCTGAAGAACATAAAGCAAAAAAACACAAGTAAAATTTTCAGTTTAAACAGCACTTGGGTTTTTATTGGCTTTGATTCTATTTGCCTGCTTTCTAATTTATTTTCTTCTGTTTTTTATCTTTATTAATACCATCCTTCTTCATTTATGTCTGTTTTGCCATTCTTTTTCTAACTACTTGATTTGCCTATATATTTTTTACTCTTTTTTAGTTGGTATCAAGTGTATTTAAGCCAATACATTTGCCTTTGATTACAACTTTAGCCAAATCCTATATTTTTAGCTAAATAATATGGCATCCTCATTGTAATAAAACTATTCTATAATTGCATTTTCAGTTTAAAATGTTAGGTATCTACTTCTGTGAGTACTAATATGAAAATACAATATCTATCGTTAGCTACAGAAGTTAGCACATTTATTTACTGTGCATCCCTCACCATCTCTAATCTTGAATTGTTATAGTTTGAGTTTCTATTTGACTTTATTTTTTTATTGTAGTATAGTTGATTTACAGTCTTGTGTTAATTTCTGGTATACAGCAAAGTGATTCAGTTATATATATTTTTCTCTTTTTCATACATTATGGTGTATTACAGGATATTAATATAGTTCCCTGTGCTATACAGTAGGACCTTGTTGTCTATCTATTCTATATTTAATAGTTTGCATCTGCTAATCCCAAACTCCCAATCTAACCTCCCCTCCCCATTTCCCCCTCCCCCTTGGCAGCCACAAGTCAGTTGTCTATTTTGACTTTATTCTTTTTGTTGTTGTTCACTCGCTAAGTTGTGTCCAACTCTTTGTGACCCCATGGACTATAGCATGCCAGGCTCCTCTGTCCTCCACTATCTCCCAGGGTTTGCTCAAATTCATGTCCATTGAGTCAGTGATGCTATCTATCTATCTCATCCTCTGCCTCCCCTTTCTCCTTTTGCCTTCAATCTTTCCCAGCAGCAGGGTCTTTTCCAATGAGTCGAGTTTTTGCATCGGGTGGGCAAAGTATTGGAGCTTATGGATATTCCTTTTCAATAATTATTTAAAATACTGATTTTATTTGAAAACTGAACTACAATAACTATGATTTTAAGATTTAGATCCATATTTATATGGTTTCAATTTTTATTGACATATCTTTCATGAGTTGTGTATTGATTTATCTCTCTGTGGCATGAATGCATCTTTGAATAATATTTTTCGGGAAGCATATGGTTTTTCTATCTGCTGATAGACTATCTACACCATAGACTGTGGTCTGTACTGTTGCATAGACCACAGTCTGTCTCTGTTGCTTCTCCTATGAAGTGTAGATTTCTATGATCATAATACTTTTCCTCAAACCTCTGTAGACATTACATCAATGTTGTAATGAAGTCTGATGTAATCTGATTTGATCTCTTTGTCAATAAGTTTTTTTTTTCCCCTGTGCTAGATGTTTATTGGGTTCTTTCTTAATCTTTGGAATTAAAAAAGAAAGTATGGCTCATGTCAGATGTTTGTCCATTTTGTTTAAAATATGATTACCATTTTAAAATCTGAAGAATGAGTGTTCATATTGCAGAAGTTTTCTTCTAGTATATCTTTAATTATATCAGACTCTTTTGTTCTGGTATCTTTTTTAGAAATATCAATAATTTATGAGTGTGTCTCTGTTTTTTGTTCTCCACATTATTATTTTCTCTCTGGCCATTTTTGTCTTAGTCCTTGTTCTTTATAGTCTGAGAAAACATTCATTATTGTACTCCACAACATCAGTTTTTTTCCTACAGTTAAATTCTGTTCTTTACTGGTTCTGATGCCTCTCAAAATTCTCATAAAGTCATTCATTTCCTGTCATTATCATCTTAGCTCTACCAGCTTTCTTTTGGTTTCAGTCTCTTCTATCGCATACGCTAGTTCTTACATCCTAGAGGCCAGATTTTCTTTACCTTCCTTGAAGTACAGAACAGACGATACAATTTACTTCTGGTTCCTGTGGTGAATCTTTTTAGAGGTGATGTTCCTCCTCCGTGTGCATTCCTTGTTTGTCTCCTTTATGTTCTAGAAGATTTTCATAGGTTCCATGTGCACTTTAGGTCATCCCTGACCTGGTATGTGTTCACATCTCGTGGGACCCCCTCATTACTGTGTCTGGATGCTTTACCTCAGACATTAATCTGGAAGACTAGGTGATGAAAGTTCACATTACCAACTAGGGACACGCAGCCTGAGGGGTTGGGGGTCACTTTGTGCTGTGCACATTTCTTCTCTACTTTTTTGGCAGAGCTGTTTCCAACATGTCCTATCTTATCCCTTCTGATCTCTTCCTTGTTCTTCCATTCTCTGTGTCTGGGAGAACCAGGCTTGAGTAGGCTTTGTTTGTCCTAGATCACATGGTCCAGCCACTCCTAGAGACTGTTGGCTGTGAGGGGTGGGCTCCCTGTGTGGCCTCTGCACGCCTCCTGTGGCCCAGCCTCTTCTGTAGCACTCATTCACTAGCCATCGAAGGCTGTGAGATGGGTCCCGTGGGCATGTCCGCCCTCCTTGCAGCACCATGCTGCTTTCTCAGGAAGGAGAGCTGTGAGTCAGCCTTCAATCTGGCTCCACTGGCACTCTACCCAGCAGAAATTCCTCAAAGTTTGTGGCATACTGGTGGCATTCTTTCCTATTTTCCAATGCTGAAGCAGATATCCCCTATTTTTATACTCCTTTGGTCCTTTCTGTCACTTGCAGAAGGAGGTAGCTTAGGTGGGAGTTGGACATCTGTGCTCAGCTTTACCATCTTTCTCAAAAGTTTCACAGTTAACACTGTCACCCATACTTTGTAGTTTGGAATACAGATATATGACAGATCCTGGGCATTTCCTTTTCTGTGGCCCCCTTTGAAAATTCCTTATATATGCTGGCCTGCATCATATCTGGTTTTATATTTTTTCTGAACACTTTTCCTCTCCCTCTCAAATTTCAATTTAGCATCCTCTTGATCAGATGGATAAATGCTCCCAGAAAACATGGTGTTCCAGTCTTAGGGTGGTGAGTGCCAGCCCTTTCCAGGGGCTCATCTTCTGTCTTCATAAGCCATAGCCTGGGCTCCAGCAATATTGATGGCATTTCCCACATCCTCCTTTCTGTGCCAAAGTTATGACCTTCAGCTGGAAACAGAGATGGAACCATCCTCCTGCCCCCAAGTCCTCA
The DNA here is from genome assembly GCF_049115385.1 of Moschus berezovskii. Classification (NCBI taxonomy): domain Eukaryota; kingdom Metazoa; phylum Chordata; class Mammalia; order Artiodactyla; family Moschidae; genus Moschus; species Moschus berezovskii. The sequence goes on along the minus strand of NC_142466.1, from coordinate 70,908,690 downwards.
GTCTCCTTTCTAAGCCTTGTGTTGCACTAGAGCCATTTCGGATTCCTTCTGGCACACAGGCCCTCCCGCGTGAATCAGCAGACATGGGCAGCAGGTGGTAGGGGAGAGGGTGGCAGAGGCCCCCATTGCTGCTTGGCCAGCAGCCCCAGGAAGACAGCACATCACACCATTTGCCATATCAAGTCTGGGAACAGCTGCCTGCATACCCTTGTCAGGGAGCCACCAAGCACCACACGTCTGCTCCTTCCGGGGACAGTGCAGAGATTCCTCCCACCATGGGTGCCTGTGAATTCCCTTTGGGGTTTTGTGGCATGTGGAATAACATTCTCCTGAAGAAAGCCCAAAGTACCCACCCTCCGTGAGAAGATGCACCCATCAGGCTTTAGTCCCAGCGGCATCAGTAGCTCTTTCCTCCCTTCACCCAACCACAGTATGACCACTGACACTGAACACTGCCGTTGACTGAACCTCAGCCATGGTAGATGCAGCGTGTCATCAGTTTATTGTAATCTGTGTAACAATCTTAACACAAGCTGTGGTTATGCCCCTTTTACGGGTGAGGGAGGTGCTTGAAGAATTCCCTTGTTGGCCCGAGGTGGCCCAGTACGAGGCATAGCCAAGCACTTCCAGTCTGCAGCCAGCTAACTCCAGTTTGTACTCTTTCCTCTCTCCCACTGCCTTCCCAGAGTGGAAAATAGAACCACAGGTCCTTGTTGTGGGTTCAGAGCTGGGGTCTCCTACTATGGGCTAGTGGACGAAATCCAGCCCCCTGCCTTGTAAATAAAGTTTTATTGGAGCATAGCCATGACCATTCATGTTCTTGTTGTCTGTGGTTGCTTTCGCAGTGTAAAGGCAGAGTTGAGTCATTGTGATGGAGACCGTATGGCCTGTAAAGCCTAAAATATGTGTTATCTGGCCCTTTCCAGAAAACAATTGCTGACCATGGTTTACATCAGGTCTGTGGAAAGAGATAGACTGGAAGTTAAATCAGATGCTCGTTAATTCCCAGCTGTGTGACCTTGGGCAACTAACTTAACATCTCTGAACCTCATTTTACTTACCCATAAACTAGTCATAACAATACCTGTGGGCTTATTCCAACGGTCAAGAGGAGTGAGGTGAGGTGTGTGAGGGACTCTGCGTATGACAGGCACTCAGTAAATGTGAGCTGTCATCGTTACCTCTCTCACCTGCCACAGATGTGCAGCCTTCTCCACTTTTGCTCTGCAGCTTCCTTTCTGGAGCATTCTGACATTGCTGCTTGAGAACCCTTCATCTTCTCTAATACCCCACAGCACAAACGAAGCACAGATGCTTCCTGAGCCTTCTCCTCAGATCCTGGGCAGCAGGCATAAGTGATGCTCACCTCAGGCAGATGAGTGGGGTGTTCTGTCGCTCTCATTCATTCAGTCAGTCAGTGGTGACCGAGCCGGACCCATATGCTGAAGTCTGACAGGGCCTCAGCAGGGCTGCACATCCTGTAGGAGCTCTCTGCCTATGGGCAGTGTGTGTTAGCCACTCAGTTGTGTCCGACTCTTTGTGACCCCATGGACTGTAGCCTTCTGGGCTTCTCTGTCCATGGGGGTCTCCAGGCAAGAATACTGGAGTGGATTGACATTTCCTACTCCAGGGGATCTTCCTGACCCAGCATTCGAACCCAGGTCTTCTGCACGGGTTCATAGCCACGACAATAGCCATAACCACAGTGCATCCAGATTCTGGTCCCCTTTGGAAAATTCCCCTTGCACTCTGCAGAGTAGATACCTGTTCCCCAGCATCTGCATGCTGCTCCCAGGAGGATACATTATAGAAACTGCTTAGCTTAGCACACCTTCAAGCCCCACTCTGGGCTCTTGGCCTGCTCAGCTCTTTGATGCAGTGTCCACCCGAGGACGTGGTTGGCTCACCTGACCTGCCACCTCCCTCCCAGGACACATACTCAGCACCTCTCTGGTCTGGGGCTGTTTCCTTGGGCTCTAGGCCAGAGCAAGGGCAAACTGTCTTTCCCGACCTTGGAGGAGCTGTTGACAGCTTAGCTTCTCTCCATCAGTCCATGAGGCCTTGGCATTCTCCCCTAGCCACCTCACTAAAGCCAAGGACATATTGTGATATGTGCTGTTATGGGGGTGTGGGTGACCTGAGGAACTTCCCAGTTCCTCCAGAACTGGGCCAAGCAAATGTAGGCCTTGGAGGGAGGAGCTAAGAATGCAGGCATTCAGAAGGGTGAGCACAGCTCATTGGAAAATCCAGAAGGACTTCATGGAGGAGAGGCTATTTACAGTGGGGCTCAAACAATGAAGAGGTACTTTGAACAGGACCAGGGGCGTCAACCACCGACCAGCAACAGTGGGAGTCAGACCACCCATGTGCCCTGGAGAATGAGGGGAAGGAGCAGCCTTGCTGGGGCTGGGAGGAGGGGCTGCTTGACAAGGGTTGTAACTAAGCCAGGGAGCAGGTGGGGAGAGATACTGTGAGCTCTTTATCCTCCCACCCTCTGACCCCTGCCATGGCCTCCCATTGGCACTTTGACCCCTGCCAGGACCTCCTATTAGCCCTCTGACTCCTACCAGGACCTCCCATTGGTCCTCTGATCCCTGCCAGGGCCTCCCATTGACCCTCTGACGCCTGCCAGGACTTCCCATTAGCCCTCTGACTCCTGCCAGGACCTCCTATTGACCAAGCCTACCTGGAAGTCACAGGACGAGGGAGCGCAAGTCCTGCCATACGTAAAAGTCAAATTCAGTGGCAGAGAGCAGGCTGGAAAGTGTGGGTGAGGGCAAGGAACACAAGATATTATACTAGTTGGCTCAGTGTATTGGGAATATGGATAATTGTATCACTTGTCCCCTTTTCTCAGACTTTCAGTGAAGTTTAGAAATTACCTGGACAAGCTTAAAGTCTTTGAGTCAAAAGGTTGCAACTTGTCTGAGCTGGTAGGAGGCCCTGCACAGAAGTACCCTGAAGCAAGCAGCTGTCCCTGAGTTCTCAGCATAAGAAGTATCATTGTTTAAAAACAGAGAACAAACCACTGGCTTAAGCTGAGCCAAGGTGAACGTGGGTGAGCCTGGCCTCAGTCAGTTTCCCTTAGGAACCTGAGACTTGTGGAAGGTTTATTGGGGAGTGCTCAGAGGAGGCAATGAGGTGGAAGAAAATGAAGTTGTAATAGAGGCCTGAGCCAAGCCCATGGGGAGGGAACGCTCTGGAGCTGGGTTGGCCCTTCAGAGTATCCCAAATCGAGGCAAAAGGCTGGACTGGCCGTTGGGTACAGGCTACCCTAGGAAAAGGGGTGTGACCTTAGACAAGGCTACCCCCTTTAGTCAAGAGCAAATCCCAGGGAGATACACAGATGTGAATTGTCAGTAGCCAACAATATGTGAGTTGTTGGAAGCTGGGAGAATGGAAGTTTCCAGGAGTACACTGTAGTATCCATCACAGGGCCCTTGGGAAAAGGGGAGTTTAGGCTAAATTCAGTTCAGTTCAGTCGCTCAGTCATGTCCTACGCTTTGCGACCCCATAGACTGCAGCATGCTAGACCTTCCTGTCCATCACCAACTCCTGGAGTTTACCCAAACTCATGTACGTTGAGTCAGTGATGCCATCCAACCATCTCATCCTCTGTCATCCCCTTCTCCTCCCACCTTCAATCTTTACCAGCATCAGGGTCTTTTCAAATGAGTCAGCTCTTCGCATTAGGTGGCCAAAGTATTGGAGTTTCAGCTTCAACATCAGTCCTTCCAATGAACACTCAGTACTGATCTCCTTTAGAATGGACTGGTTGGATCTCCTTGCAGTCCAAGGGACTCTCAAGAGTCTTCTCCAACACCACAGTTCAAAAGCATCAGTTCTTCGGTGCTCAGCTTTCTTTATAGTCCAACTCTCACATCCATACATGACCACAAGAAAAACCATAGCCTTCACTAGACGGACCTTTGTTGACAAAGTGATCTCTCTGCTTTTTAATATGCTGCCTAGGTTGGTCATAACTTTCCTTCCAAGGAGTGAGCATCTTTTAATTTCATGGCAATAGTCACAATCTGCAGTGATTTTGGAGCCCACAGAAATAAAATCTGCCACTGTTTCCACTATTTCCCCATCTATTTGCCATGAAGTGATGGGTCCAGATGCCATGATCTTGGTTTTCTGAATGTTAAGCTTTAAACCAACTTTTTCACTCTCCTCTTTCACTTTCATCAAGAAGCTCTTTAGTTCTTCCTCCCTTTCTGCCATAAGGGTGATGTCATCTGCATATCTGAAGTTACTGATATTCCTCCTGGCAATCTTGATTCCAGCTTGTGCTTCATCCAGCCCAGCATTTCTCATGATGTACTCTGCATATAAGTTAAATAAGCAGGGTGACAATATACAGCCTTGACATACTCCTTTTCCTATTTGGAACCAGTCTGTTGTTCCATGTCCAATTCTAACTGTTGCTTTTTGACCTGCATATAGGTTTCTTAAGAGTCAGGTCAGGTGGTCTGGTATTCCCATCTTTTTCAGAATTTTCCACAGTTTATTGTGATCCACAGAGTCAAAGGCTTTGGCATAGTCAATAAAGCAGAAATAGATGTTTTTCTGGAACTCTCTTGCTTTTTCGATGATCCAGCGGATGTTGGCAATTTGATCTCTGGTTCCTCTGCCTTTTCTAAAACCAGCTTGAACATCTGGAAGTTCACAGTTCACGTATTCCTGAAGCCTGGCTTGGAGAATTTTGAGCAGTACTTTACCAACGTGTGAGATGAGTGCAGTTGTGCGGTAGTTTGAGCATTCTTCGGCATTGCCTTTCTTTGGTATTGGAATGAAAACTGACCTTTTCCAGTCCTGTGGCCACTGCTGAGTTTTCCAAATTTGCTGGCATATAGAGTGCAGCACTTCATAACATCATCTTTTAGGATTTGAAATAGCTCAACTGGAATTCCATCACCTCCACTAGCTTTGTTTGTAGTGATGCTTCCTAAGGCCCACTTGACGTCACTTTCCAGGATGTGTGGCTGTAGTTGAGTGATCACACCATCGTGGTTATCTGAATCATGAGGATCTTTTTTGTACAGTTCTTCTGTGTATTCTTGCCACCTCTTCTTAATATCCTCTGCTTCTGTTTAGGCTAAAGGACCAGTTAAACCAGGGCAGCTGAAAGGGCATAATTCAGCCAGTGGTCCCCAATCTGGCTCTGTAACCAAGACCCCAGGGCACGCTATACAAACAGGATCCTGGCCTCCCTCTTGCTCCTGTCATACTGCTCTCTTGGGTGGGTCCCAGGAGTCTATTTCTGCAGAGCTCCCAGGGAACATGATACACAGCAGGCTCGGGAGCCACTGCTCATAAATCTCTGAACCCAAGGGTAGTTGATGTCAGGGAGATTTCCAGTTTTATGCGGTCTCTTTGCCGCGCCCTATGCTGGGTGCTGGACACCAAGGAGCAGGGCCCATCAGTGCCCTCAAGCAACATTTGTATTACAGGGATTCGGGAAAGGGTCCTGAAGGCTACAGGTGGTGGCTTTTTGCAGAGTTACTGTTCTGTTGCTGATATTAACAACAGGGCTATAGGCAACATTTGGGAGGCAGGAAACTGTTTGAGTTCATTTCTGCCCGAAGACAGCTGTGTGATTTGGGGCATGGCCCAGCCCCTCTTAGGACCTCAGTTTCTTCCACTGTCCAGTGAGGGCTGGTGGATTGGTGGAACAGCCAGGCCCATTCTGAGCTTGGCCCCTCCCTCAGAGGGGCGGGGAGTGACCTGAGGGTGGCAGCACCTCCAGAAGGCTTCCTTTGTAGTGACCTTGGGGCGGGCCAGGAGTGAAAGTGCACCTTGGGCATCTGCCCATCTCCTGATCATTTTCACCTTCTGGTTGAAAAGATCGCCCCCTGGATATGCCCAGTTCTGCCCTCTTCTCTTTCCTGAATATTCTGGTCATGATGTGTGTCCCACGTGGGCACATGAAGAGGTTCCAACACAGTTCCAACCCTCCAGGCCTCCCAGTCTTGGGGGAGACACTCAGGTAACCAAGCCCTACTTGGGTGCTGTCACTGTGGGTCAGTGGTGCCCCCTAGCCCGCTTCTCTCTTCTCCCTCCACCCAACCCTCCTGGAAACATGAGTTTGAATCTCAGCCCTCTGGCTTACTAATCGTAAGGCCTTGGGTGAGTCATGTAAACTTTCAGGTCCATCATCTGTAAAATGAGCACAGTGATGACATCTGCTTCCTAAGATTGCTGAGAGGATGAAATTCACTCCAGGATTATCCTGCTGTGCCCTCTACAGCCTGCTTGCTCCCTGAGGGCTTAAAGTGAGGGGTGGGAGAAGGGGGCTGAGAAAGAGTCGGGGGAAGAGAGGCAGGCTCTGGGGAGCCATTGGCCCCTATGCCGTCACTTCCTTCCCCGACCTGCCCCCCAGATCTGAAGTCCTGGAGAAAGAAGAGAGTCCAGGTAGGCTAATAAGGATGACTTCAAATGCTAGGCTGTAGGATGGAGTGGAGGTCAAAGAACCCACCTTGGAATATAGAACTGGAGAGAAAGCTGTGCATTAAAAGGGCAGTGAGGCCCCAGGGTCTGAAAGGAATCCTTTAAGCTCCACCATGAAGTGAGCAGGTGGGCCTCGGATCCAGTTGCTTCTCCAGCTTATGGAGCTGCATTAGGTGGTCTTGTTTCTGCAGGGGTGAACATGTGCCTCCTGGGCTGCCCTCAGCAAGTGTCCCACTCAACTAGGGCACAGACTCAAGAATCCCAGATATTCCTTGGGGATCCAGCCATCTTTTCTGCCTGCCCATCTGATGCCTGAATCCCTTCTCTAGCAACCCCACCTCTGCTTGCACAACTGCAGTGGTGGGGAGCTCACTCCGGTGTGGGGGAGGCCCTTCCATCTCTAGCCTGCTCTCTTGTTAGAAAGTTCTGCCTCTGTGGGAGCTGAAATCTATTTCCTGGTGGCTTCCCCCACTGATGCTGACCCTTCCCCTGGCTCCCAGATGCCATTCTACTCCCCTAGTGTTGGTGACAGCTCCTTGGGATGGGCAGGGGGGATGTCTCACAGGCCCGGACTTCCTGTCCACCTGGTTCCCTCCTGTCCCTTCAGCCACTCCTCCAGTGACAGGGAGTGGGCATAGGGCTCAAGAAACCAGAGAAGGACTCTGTGTTCTGCATTCTTTAGTGCTCACAGGTGTGAGTTCTCTAATATTGCTGCTCTATTTTGGTGTCAGAGGTGCACTTTGCATCTTGTTGATTTCCTATAGAGGTTTGTGTTCATCATCTTAACTGGATAATATTCCTGTTTTGTTAATATCCAAATGTTTCTGTAAATATTGGTTTGGTCCCAGGATACTGATGCAATTAAAGCCATAGGCACTTTGTCACAGGAAAGCAATGTGGTTCTGAAGGCTAATTTCATTTCCAACAACTCGGTGTGGCCTGACTTCAGGGACTGCCAGCAGAGTGGTGAGTTCCTTGGGCCTGCTGGCAGAGGGAAGACTGCTGGCTGGGGAGTCCAGAATAGGAGTTATACCTTATGCAAGAAGGGGGCCTGGGCCTGGTCCCCCTTCCTCAGGCAGCCCTGGTCTGGGTCCTGGGGATCTCAAGATGGAGTGTGTGTAGACTTTCAGAACACCCTCTATTTAGCCAGGGAGAGTGGCCTTACGGAGACGGCAATGGCAACCCACTCCAGTACTCTTGCCTGGAAAATCCCATGGACAGAGGAGCCTGGTGGGCTGCAGTCCATGGGTCGCTAAGAGTCGGACACGACTGAGTGACTTCACTTGAACTTTTCACTTTCACGCATTGGAGAAGGAAATGGCAACCCACTCCAGTGTTCTTGCCTGGAGAGTCCCAGGGACAGGGGAGCCTGGTGGGCTGCCGTCTGTGGGGTCGCACAGAGTCGGACACGACTGAAGTGACTTAGCAGCAGCAGCAGCAGTGGCCTTAAGCACAGGACTCTGGAGTTTAGTGGGGGTGGCAGTAGGGGGGGTGATCACCACTATCTGGGAAATGAGGGAAAGTCTCCTGTACTCAGGGGAGATTGAGGATGTGTAGGATTTCAGATTTCCTATTCAAAGCATCACAAACTTTGTGGCTTAAAATAGCACATCTACTATCTTATGGTACTAGAGCTCAGAAGTTTAAAATCTCTCTCTCTCAGCCAAAATCAAGGTGTCAGCAGCACGGTGTCAGCAGCACTGGTTCCTCCTGGCAACTCTGGGAGAATCTGTTTCCTTGCCTTTTCCAGCTTCTAGAAGCCTCCTTTCTTTGGCTCTTGGTCCCATCCTTCATCTTCAAAGCCAGCAGGTGGACTCGTTGGACACCCCCCAGCAGGTGGGAGCTGTTGGAAGGGCTGATGTATCTGGGCAGAGCTCAGGTCACAGGTCCCCTCAAGCCTGTGCCTAAGTAATGGGAGGACAGGAACTGTTCCAGAGGACACTGTCTGCCCTCAGGTCCCATGAGTCCCCACAGGGGTGCCCACAGAGACCACAGTCCCATCCCCAGGCCTGGTCCTCACATCAGCAGGCTGTGTCTTCAGGCAGAGGCATGCAGCCCAGCCCCTGGGCATTTGTCTCAGCCGTGCATGACCACCTCAAGATGTAGCATAAACCCTCCCGGGCTCAGAATAGCTACACAATAGACTAGATGGACAATGTTCATTTACTCATTTTCTTATTCATCTCACAGCTTTGAGCACCAACTACATGCAAAGCGTGGTGCTGGACCCTGGAAATCAAACAAAGCGCCACCCCTCCCCACTTTGCGGCACTGCCATGTTAGTTGGGGAAGGGATGTGACAGCCTTGGTGCTTGTGGTCAGCTCTGCAAACCAGCACAAAGTCAGTGACCTGAACTCCTGAGCCCTCCATGGAGGCTCAGGAGGCTGGTGGCCCCCAACAGAGACCCCCATGTCTCATAACACTGCCGCTCATGGTCTGCTGCCTGCTTTCCTGCTCTTGGTGACTCTGGGGAGGTGTGAAAAACCATATTTGGGGGGAACAGATAAGTGGCCATTGAATAGAGGGAAACCGGGGTTCCTTCAGGAAACCTCAGCCTGTGATGTGAGGGTGTTTACAGGATGAGAAACCTGGGCTTAATCATGGGAGTGTGGTTTGAGCCAGCAAGTCACCAGGTGTCAGAAGGCCCCAGGTGTGTTAGTTTCCTGGAGCTTCCATAATGAGTCACCACAAACTGAATGGCTGAAAGCAAGAGACATCCATTCTCTTATAGCCCTGAGGCCAGAGTTCTGAATCAGGGGATCAGTGAGGCCCTGTTCTCCCTGAAGGCTCGCGGAGAGAATCCTTGCTTACCTCTTCCGGCTTCTGGTGGGCACAGGTGCTCCTCAGCTTATAGTTGCATCGCTCCTGTCCCTCCTTTAGTCTTTACATCACCTTCTCCCTTATGCCTCTGCCCAAATCTTCCTCTGCCTTTCTTGTTCAAGGACACTTATCATTGGAGTCAGGGCCCATCCAGGTCATCCAGGATGATCCTTGAATTAATTACAGAACTGAACTGAACTGAACAGAGACCCATTTTCTAAGTAAGGTCACTTGCATAGGTTCTGATGATTGGGATGGGACACACCTTTTTGGCCATCACCATCCAACCCACTGGCTCTGCAGTGTGAATGTGCAAACGCCATGGTGCACGTGCAGATGTCAGACATGTGCAGTAGATCCCATACGTGTTCACTTATGTACTTGCCCTTTTTAACAAGTTTCAGTTATACTTAACTCCAGCTATAGGTTATTAAGAGCTCATAGAAATCTGAAAATTAGATGGCTCCATTTTTCAAAAGGAACAGTTCATCAGTTTTAGAAAGGTAGAAAGACAGTCACATGGATGACTTCTCTGGGGCTCTTAAGTACATGCCTCGAATCTTTGAAAAACTTCAGAGCTGCAGAGGGCTGCTTTAGCAACTGTAAAATTCACAAAGGCAAGGAGTGGGGGGATGGCGCAGGTAAGGTTTTGAAACTTACTCTCCTAGAACCACAAACACTGATGGTGAAAGAAAAATCCCCTCTTCAGCATCCTGACGAGCTTCTAGTTGCACACCTCTGAGGACAGGGTGCTCACTGTATACCAAAGTTGCCTACTCCACCGTTCTTAAGTTCATTTGGCTTTAAAACAAAATCTGCTTTCCTGACTCATCCATCTGTTGGTCCCCTCTCCAACACAGGGGTGCCCTCTGTTCCACGTGACAGTCCTTCAGTGTTTGAAGTCGTCCATCACTTCCTGCCTTAGTTTACTCTTCTTCAGGCTAATCTTCTAATTAGCTTAAATTAATGGTGGTTCTTGGGAAGCTCCAGCCCCAGTAAAAGTGACCTGAATATTCAAAGATTTGAGTGTTTCAAATGCCTGTTTATCCTAATTAGCATCTTAACTACAGCAGTGCCCTCTGCCTCTAACGAGCCACATTTTCACATGTTCCATATTTTAATGGATTTTACTTGAATGAACTGTTTAATCAAGTGAAGACACATTTCATGAATGAATAGAAGTAAATCTATAATTATACACTTTAGTCAGGTAAGAGGAGTGACATTTCGGCACAATCTAGGGCTATATATAGCGAGTGTATTTGAATGACAAAGTAGGTTACCTCAGCTTCCATAGGAGATCTGGGAATTCGCTTTGCTGTCAAGTTCATTTCGTAACCTAATTAGAATTTTCAAAGAGTTGTAAAGTGCAAGTGGTGCAGACCTGGCTGTCCCCATCTTTACCTGGATCTCTGCCTTTCTGGATGATCCCACAGCTGGGACAGTGGCCTCCTTAGGGATGGTGACTGGGGGAACTGCTGACCCACAGTGTCCAGGGTCTTGATAGTCCCCAAGGCCTCACCTCCACTTTGTGCTTCACTGTTTCCATCAGAGCCCTCCTGGCCTGGGACGTGTGGCACGAATGTGAGAAACTGCAGCTGTGACAGTCCTTTGCTACTCTCTTCCTGTCTCTCTCTCATCCCCTTCTCCCTGCTTTCCTTCTCACCCTTCTGCCTTCTGACATGGTCAGATCTGGTCGTGCTGCTGGGGTCCAGGAGTAGAAAGATCTGAGGATTAAAGAAGAGATGTAATTATTGATTGGGGCAGGAGAGAAGGCCCAGGTGTAAAGGAAGATGGTGCCTAAGTGCTAGGTTCCGTTCCGTTCCGTCGCTCAGTCGTGTCCGACTCTTTGCGACCCTGTGGACTGTAGCCTACCAGGCTTCTCCGTCCATGGGATTCTCCAGGCAAGAATACTGGAGTGGGTTACCGTTTCCTTCTCCAGGGGATCTTCCCGACCCAGGGATCGAACCCGGGTCTCCCGCATTGGAGGCAGATGCTTTAACCTCTGAGCCACCCCAGAAAAGGATGAAGCCCAGAGGCTAGGGAGTGACTGAACAGGAGATGGAATTCCAGCCCCAGAAATGAAGCAGGAGCCCTGAGTGAAAACCTGAGGTGTAAGAAGGCCCCTCGCCATGCTGGCCTCCTGGCCTCAGGCTCCTTACATATCCTTGCTGGAGGAAGAGGAGTTCCAGGGCTGCAGTGGGGGCTCTCTAGGGGAAGGGAGTTCGTGGGCCCTACCTGTGTGCGGCAGAAGGTTGCAGGTGGACAGGAACCTGGCAGGGCATGCAAATGTGGTCCCAGGACCCTGAAGCAGGGACAACAGCCTGACCCACGAGGCAGTTATTTAGGGTGGAGCACACAATGCCATTATTTCGTGAGCCCAATCTCTAGGTGATTTCCAGAGAGGGAGAATCACCTGGGCAGCCGGAGTGTGTTAGCGGAGAGGTGCTGCCTTGGAGCAGGGAGGAGGCCTGCAGGTGGACTGGCACTGTGGCCTGTTCAGAAGCAGTGACAAGCCTCCCTCATAGAACAGGGTGGACCCATTTATGCTTAAAATGGGTCAGATAGACTCAGCCACACTAAGCCAAGAAATTCTCCCGAATAATCTGTTCACCTCTAACTCTTCTCCTGATTCTGTTAGCTTTTCACCTTTTCCTCTGATCCCCTCTTCCTCCTCCAGCCTGCCCTCACAGGACCAGCTGTGTGTCCCCAGTGCCAAGCCTGTGGATAGAGTCTGTGTGTGCAGTTGGAGGATTGAGGCCATTGTGATGGCTTCATCGGAGTGACAAGTCTCTGTCACTCCTTCTCTCACGGTCCGTGAACCAGCTGGGAGGGAAGTTGTGGATCGACCCCCTGGACTTGAGGTTCAGACAGCTGATCTGACCTGATGGCATGTTCTGCCACTGGCCTGAGCAGGACGGCGCTCCCAGCTCTGAATTTTCCCCTAAAGCCACTGACTCTGCCTGGCTCTTGACTTCTTTCAAGATGTTGGATTTCCCTAGGCTTGAAATATGAGTTTAAGTGTTAAAATTCTTGGATTTGGATCTGTGATTCCCAAGGCTGTACGGGAATCCCTGAGGAGTCATTGGTATCACCCCTTGTGACCTTTATACTCGCAACCCCTCTGCCACCATGTCCATGGTCTTTCTTAGAAGATTCTTGGTTCCTATTGTAGCCACACCTCTCTCCTCTGAGCCTGAGCCGCTTTGTCATGATCCCTGATAAATGCAACTAGAACTGAGCCCAGCACTGCAGGTGTACTCTGAGGTGGGCAGACTGGGGGGTGACTGTTCCCTCCATCATTCTAGATGTGATGTCTTTTTAAACGTGGATCCCAGTCCTGTTCATCCTGTCTTACTCACATCAACACATCCTGGTCTCCTAATCAAGGGGACAATATCCAAGTCATAGAAAGCATTTTTTTCATATCATTTAATGGATCACTTAAAAGTTAGCCTGCCTCGTTTAGGACAGTGGTCCTCACATTTGAACATGTGTCAGAATCACCTGGAAGGCCGATTAAAACACAGATTGCTGGACCCCACCCCAGAGTGTCTGACCCAGTGGGTCTCAGGTGGGCCCGAGAATTTGCCTTTCTAACAGGTTTTCCCAGGTGATGCTGGTGTTACTAGTCCAGGGCTGCACTTTAAGAACCACTGCTTTAGGGACAGGCTTTCTGGTATGACTTTGTATCCACAGTCCATACCAGTTCTTAAGGGGAAAAAAATCAGCAGCTGTTGCTTCTAAGCCCATTTTTTATCATTTATTCCTAGAGTTCTGACCCCCTGGTTCTCCCTGATGCCAAGTGAGTTGGGTTCCTTCCAGATTTGCTCCAGTGGCCAGGGCCAGGACTCATTGCTCCAGACGCAGGGAGAGTTCTTCCCTTAGGCAGTCTGAGCCCTGTGAGCTGGCCCTGAGGACCCTGGCTTTGAGGACTCCCAACCCTTCCTAGTCCCCCTTGCAGCAGCACTCGGGGGCCGACTCACCGTCTTCCTCATTCCATTGGCAGCCTGACCCTCCCTTCCAGGTGATGGGCAGCCTTCTTCTCCATTCCCTCCTGGCCCATCAGCACTCATCTCTCTCCCTTCCTCCCAGGATGGCCAGGGCCTTTAGCAAATCAGACTCCTGATGGCTGCCTCCCGAAGCCCCATATGCAGATGAGGGCCCATTTGTACTCCGGTTGTACTTGAGCATGTGTGTATGTGTGAATGTATTTTATTTTCTTGAGAATTAAGTGTTACTCCTTTCCAGGAAGAACATATTTCTGCTTTTATAGTGTAGGTGAATAAAAAGTAGGATTCACTTTGCTGAAATGCAGTTTATAGCAAGCTGATAAAAGACATTGGCCCCGTAAAACAAGAGATACTTCTGTACCAGGATGGGGGGGGGGGGAAAGAAAGGTGTTTTTTCTAACTTAGTAATCTTTGATTAGTGCATTGAATGTGAGAGTATGAACTTATTTCCTTGTGAGATAGATCAATTGCATTATTTTTTTTACCATGCTTTGGTTATTTTAAAATACCATTTATTACTTGTTTTTTACATTTGTTTTCCCTAAAAATGTCCATTAGAGTAAATACTCCAGCTGAGCAGACTTCTTGGTCCTGAAATTATGGTCAGTGAGTGGCTGATGGCATCAACCGTCTGTTCTGACCTGTTCTGGCTCATAAACCTCAGGAGCTGTCCACATCTGGCAGGATCCGAAAGAGCCAGCTTGAGACCATTCAGAGAGCACTGGCCTGGGAGTCATACCTCAGCTTCCTCATTTGTGAAATTAGGGGCAAAATGAGATGACCTCTAGGGTGTTTGGGGTTGGTTTATTTCGAGTTCTGAGCGCCTATAAAATATTTTTTTCTGCCATAATTATATACAGCTCTCATGCCCACACTTATTTACAGATAGATACGCCAAACCACTGACAGCCTTGATGCTGGGTCTCATACCTGGAAATGATCATTCCAGCTTTTAGGCAGCATAAAGAACTTTAGAATTTACAAAACCATTTCCCATCCTCAGTGTTTTTGCTGGGCCCTGTATAACATGCTGTATAACTCCCATTTTATAGGTGAAAAGACTGAGATTCAAAAGAGCTCAAGAAGTTTCCTTCAGTTTGGGTGGTGAGGACATGGAGAGCCAGGGCTCACCTGTGCATGCCTTAGGGCCAAGTTTGCATATTTTAATGTTGCATATCAATAATTGTTGGTCCACAGGACCCCCATGACACATAAACCTAATAATGGAACCCCACCTGCATCCAAAAAGGATTTGACACAGCAGAAATAAACCATAATGGAGAAATCAACTTTATTTTCAACCAACTAGTTCCCAATCTCCCATCAAAATAGAGGTAAAAACAAAAGATGGACAAGGTTCACCCTGATTGAGACAGTTTCATTCTTCTTACAAACGTATGTATCACAAAGTATTTCAAGCATTCAGCAGAGTGCAGAACACTAAACACCCATGGTCTTTCTACCCAGAGTTAATGTGTTCACATTTTCCTCTATTGGCATCATATTTCTTTAAAAAAAATGAAATACGGCAGTTCCCACCACAACCCTTTTTGTTCCCCTTCTGTAGTGGGGGCTTCCCAGTGACCATCCTGCAACATTCAGGGCCAAATTATTCAAAACATTTAGATATATACATTGGGAGGATCTATCAATTGTTGAAGCAAGAAATACTTTTTTATTGTGGTAAAATGTACATAACATCAAATTTACCATTTTAACCACTGTAAAATTTACAGTGCAGGGACGTTAAGTACCTTCATATTGTTGTGCAAGAAGCACCACCAGTTATCCCCAGAACCTTTCATTATCCCAGATGGAAACTCTGTACCCACCTCTCCATTGTCCTGTCCCCCAACTCTAGGAACCACTCTTCTCCTTTATGTTTCTATGCACTTGACGACTCTGAGTACCTCACCTAAGTGGAATCATACTTTTGTCCTTTTGCATCTGTTTTATTTCACTTAGCATTATGTCTTTGTTCATATTGTAGCATGTGTCAAAATTTCATTCCTTTTTAGGCTGAATAATATTCCATTGTATGTATAAACCACTTTTTGTTTATCCGCTCATCTGTTGATGGACATTGCTTCCAAAAGATGGTTGCTTCCACATTTTGCATAATGCTGCTATACACACGAGTGTCCAAATACCTCTTTGAGTCACTGTTTTCACTTCTTTGGAGTATATACCCAGAAGTAGAATTGCTGGATCATATTACCATGTGATGGGAAAGTTTCAGAGTACACAAGTTTCCAGTTTCCAGTTTATCCACATCCTCATCAACACTTGCAGGGTTTTGGTTTTTAATAATAGCTATCTTAATAGGTATAGACAAGAAGTGCTTTCAAAGCTCATCTTCAGTTAAAGAGGAAGAGACTGAAATGCTAAGAGGGAAAGGGTCCCTCAGAGAGGCTGAGGTCACAAGCAAGTCAGTGACAGAGCAAGACCTGGAACCTGGGTCCCCAAACTCCCACCTGGTTATTTCTACTAAAACACAGTCTAGTTTCCATGGTTTTCTGTCCAAGGGTGTACAGTCATAGACAGGGGCCACATACAGATTTCAGATTTGTTTTGATCCTAACTTTTTTTTTTTTTTAATTTGAAAATAGTGTCAACATTTTAAAATGTGCTCATGCTGAGATGCTCAGTGCTGAGATGCTCTGTGACTGTAACCCGCCAGGCTCCTCTGTCCATGGATTCTCCAGGCAAGAATACTAGAGTGGCTTGTATTTCCTTCTCTAGGGGTTCTTCCTGTTACCACTAGCGCTTCCTGGGAAGCCCTTTAAGATGTGAGGGATCCTACTTTATTTTAAAAATCTAGGAACTTCCCTGTAGTCCAACGATTAAGACTCCATGCTCCCATTGCGGGGCATGGGTTCAATCCCTTGTTGGGAAACTAAGATCCTGCATGCTGTACAGTGTGGCCAAAAAATAAATAAAAATATAGATTTCTTATTTCTCCCTTCCAAATCAGAAGGTCTGGTGATTCTGGACCAACATTCTGCATAGAATGTTTGGAGTTGAGCAGCAAGTGCTGTCTTTAGGTGAAGCATTAGTTTGCCACACTGTCACCAGGCCCCACCACTCCCTAGTATCCTTCCACATAGACTGCTTCGCACACTGGCTAGTTTGTATGACACTGGAGTTTGCAGCTCTCTGCTTTAAGCACATAGATGTTAGTCATTCTCATCCTGGGAAATAACTATTTCCCAGATATCCTGAAAAATGATATTATGGGTGTGATTTCAGATTAGACGCTGTGACCTAATGTAGAACTTAATGGTCCTGTAATACATTTTTGCTTCTGTACTTTGCTTGCTGCTCGTAAAACCAAAGTTACTCCATTTTAAGATAAGGTTGTTTTTAAGTAAAGATTCCTAAAATTGTTTTTGAAAAAATAAAAAGAATAAATAAATAAATCAGACAGGAAAAAAAAAAAGATGTTAGTTATTCTGTGTCAGCAGATACATCGATATGTTCAACATCGCAGGCTTGTTCCGTACCCCCTCACCCTCTCCTCTGTTTTTGCTTGTCTATCTGAATATCTCAGCTATTTCCTCACCCTAGAAATGAAGTAATATTGCAAATAAATAATGAAAAATATAAGTAGAGAAGTATTTGAATAGTCTAATTTGGAGACAGTGTGATGTATTTGCCTAATCTGATTTGGAGATGATATGAAACATGAAAGTCCAACGACTTGCATGCTTGTCTTAATTCTTCCAGGAAATTCCTGGACAACTTTAGTAAGTCCCTTCCCTGTCTGGCCTCCTTCTGCTTTTGTGTTCTCAGGGGAGGGGAATCTCCAAGGTCCCAGAGGGCAATCTAGTTTTTAATGAAGATAAAACCCACTCCTTTTTCATGTCGGTGGAGAAAATCACCTCACCCACTTGAGCCGCTTCCCATACCCCTGTAAAGTGGCCCTTCCTATGACTGCCGGCACACCCACCCTCTGCTCTCTCTTTGCTGGCAGGTGAGAAACGACCTGACCGGGGTTCTGTATGGTGAGGACATTGAGATTTCGGACACCGAGAGCTTCTCCAATGATCCATGCACCAGTGTCAAAAAGCTTAAGGTAGGTGCAGCTGGCCAGGGCCTGGAGGCCAGACTGATGGTATGCTCCTGGGGTTCCCCAAAATCCCTGACTTTGAAGGAGTCTTGAATTCAGGCTGTTTCATTTTGTCCTTGGCATTTGAGACGTGAGGAAAAGCTCCCAGGAGCTGTCCCTTGCTTGTTGTCCAGCACTGGCCAGAGGTCTGCTTGCCAGGTACATGGCCATGTGGAATTGCTAGGTGATTTCGTATCTCTCAGTGGAGCTTGAGAGGCAAGCAGGGCACAACGGACATCATTGGCACCCACTCAAGGACAGGCTAGTGGGGAGCACTAATGACTCAGACCTGGCCCCTGCCTTCAGGGAACTTCCATCCTGTTGTGAAGAGTCTCACGGTGAGAACTTCTCTTGCCCAAACCCACAGCAAGGAAGTAATGTGGTTGAAACTGAAAGCTCAGGCTCCTGACCCCCTCCAGTGACGCTCACTCCAGGAACAGAAGGGTAAACTAGATGTTTGCTGTTGTAAGTAGTCCCCAGCTGTCATCTGCACATTCATTTCCCAAACTCTCTCAAAGGCATGTTTGTGCAGACCCTCTCCTGGGTTCACAGCCATCATCAGGCCTGCCTATGTCCTCAGGTGTCTGAAGGCAGATACCTCCCAGGGAAACCAGGAACAGAGGGGCTGGGGAACAAAGGGAGAAAGTGACTCATCCCTCCCAGGAGAGGATTCAGACACGGCTGCAGAGAAGGGACAGCCATGGAGGATGGACAGGGTGGAGACGCGCAGGGTAAAAATCAGAGGGCAGGGAGGCCATGCTCACTGTGTACTTGGGATCAGCAGGAATTCCAGGAAGCTGGAGTATCGGGATGGGGACACGGAAAAGATGCCAAGGCTGGAAATAGAATTTGGAGCCAGTTTCCACGAGCCTTGAATGTTGAGCTAAGAAGTTTGGTCTTGTATGCCAGGCAGCAAGGAGCTTCTGGGGGTTGTCCGTAGGTACAGACATAGTTAGAGCTGTCACCCTACTCTTCCATTCCCCTTGCCCACATTGAAAGTAGCCTGGGGCCTCAGATGCCAGCTGCTGACATGTCCCTTCTCTCTTGGCCTGATCCCAGATTATACTGATCAGAGCAGGTGGCAGTTTAGAGCTTATGAAGCCCTCTGTTCACACATGGGGAGGCTGAGACGCAGAGATGGGGACAGGGGAGCAGAGCACCAGTTGTTTGTCACCTGCTCAGAAGCAGACACCACATGGGCACGTGATATTTCAGCCCTGGAAGCCTCTGCCAATGAGGAAACGGTAGTAAGGGAGGGCCTGCTGGCAGCCCGGGTGTGTGCCCAGCTCTTTCCCCACAGGCCGTGTGGTCTGAGGGTGGACTCGGGTTGTGTGGGGCCCAGAGCATCCAGAGAGGAGGAGTGCCTGCTCTGCAGGGACCACCTGGGGTGACTGGGACCCTGGTGCTGCGCTGACATTCTCCTGCCATGTGCAGTGTCTCCCCAGGGTGGGCCCTGGAAATAGCTTCCTGCACCTGAGAGGCCCAGCGGAATTCTGTGGGCTTTAAAATTTAAAGAGCCTTTGTGTGTGGAGCAGACACACTAGTTGAAAGTCTACAAGAAACTGGGGATAGAACTTGGTGCTCTGCTCATCAGCCAGCCAATGCCACCAGAAGCAAGAGTGATCTGAATGCTTGCTAATGGAAATAGCAGCCGGCCTTTCCAGCTTCACCTGCCCATTCAGCCCTCCCAGAGCCCTGGGACAGAGGGAATTTTTGTATCCTCATTTCACAAATGGGGAACTTGAGGCTCAACAAGGTTAGGGACCTCACCCCTAGTCATCCAGCTGGAAAGTGGTGCGTTGGAATCCAAACTGGGATCTGGGCAACACCATGGTCCAGCTCCCCCACCACCCCGCACAGCTGCGGTTCTGAGAGAGGGTTCCAGCATCACATAAGCCTGGGAAAGCAGAGCCAAGGACAGCACGCTCAGTCTCTTGGCAAAGGCTCCCCTCAACATGGAGTGCTCTTCCCTCACCACCTGCGTAGCTACTTCTCAAACCTTCCTCTAGTCTTTTCTCAGTTGTCCCCCTTTCCCAGAGGCTTTATTTAAAATTTAAATCCCAGCCCCTCACACTCCCACTGCCCCTTTCTGTTAATTTCCTCCGTTTCACTGATGGATATCTGTATCTGTATCCCATTTCCTGGGGCTGCCATAACAAAGCACCATAAACTAGGTGGCTTAAAACAACAGAAGTTTATTCTCTCACATCTCAAGGACAGAAGGCCAGGGTCAAGATGTTGGCAAGCCCATGCTCTATAGCAGGCTCAGGGACTCTTCCGTACCTTTCTCTAAACTTCTGGTGTCAACTGGCAATCCTTGGCATTCCTTGACTTGCAGCTATGTAACTCCTTTGCCTAAACTGACATTTCCCCTCTTTCCCTTCACATCATTTTCTTCTTAGGAAACTAGTCTTGGAGGATTAAGAGACTGCCCTGCTCCAGTATGACCTTACCTTAACTGATTTCATCTATTAATACAATGATGCTGTTTTCAAATGAGGTCACGTTCTGAGGTATCAGGGGTTAAGACTTCAACATATCTTTGGGAAATGCAGATCACCCCATAACAATATCTGACCTCCTGTTCATTTTTCCCAGTTGTTTTGCCATCTGTCTCTTCCCACTAGGATGAAAGCTCTAGGAGACAGCAGTTTCTGTCTGTCTGGATCACTATTTTATTCCCCACCACCTGGAACCAAACCTAATTTGCTCAACAAATTTGATGAGTGGGCATAAACCAAATACCAAATCTGGACAGACAAAGGATAAAACACTCAGAGAAAAGTAACTTCTGGAGAGCTCAGAGAAGAAGCAAATATCTGGTGGAATAAGATAGAAAAGGAAGTACAGCGGACAAGGAAGAAAACTAAATAGTGACTAGCAGAATTAAAATCTGCTTTGGAGGTAGTAGACAGCAGAGTTAATGCCACAAAAAATAAAAATCAATAATATGCAGGACAAACTTGAAATGCTTTCCCAAAATTCAGAGGAAATGGTCAAAGAGATCAATCTAATGAGAGGAAAGATAAGTTATGGACACTGGAGAAGGGAGATGCTAAGGGAAAACTGGGACAAATGAAACAGAACCAAAATCTAAAACAAAATAGGCACCCGAGTATCAATAAGCTTAGCTACCATCCAGATCTTGGCTTCTAATACCATTCTCCATGGAAAGGAACCGGGGATCCTTGGAGAAATGGCTGACCTGGGACTGGGACAGGAAACATACAAAATGATCCTGGAGTGTCCTGTAGTGCCAGAAAGTTGAGGACGTGCTCAAACCACATCAACAGCACACACTGATTTGGTAGGGGGAGCGGTGTCAGAATTGTTCACCAGCCAAATGAAGTAGCCACTGAAGGAGCTCCCAATGACCAGAACTGAAACATTTGAGCAATAAAATAAAAGGAGTATTGGATTATAACCCAAAGTATAAAACAAAAGCCCATGACTGGGTAGGTAAATGGGAAAGAATATACAAATCTTCTGTGCCAAAGAATTCTAAATAATTTGTGTAGATATTTCAGGCCCAAGGAAATGGAGCAGAAGTACCCACTTGTTAAGTGTCTTCCTTCCAAAGAGCACAGGATGAAAAGGGGGAAAAGAAGAGTAACTTTAGAGTGAAAGAACCTGACAAATGCTACCTTGGCCAAGTGACCAAGGTCAGCATTTACAGTAAGTCTTATTGATAGTATATACCTTTGATATGATCCCCCAAACCTGTAAACGCAGGCTAACAATGAGAAAAACATCAGGTGAATTCTGGTTGAAGGCCATCCTGCAAAATACCTGACCAGTACTCCTCAAAACTTTTTAGGTCTTCAAAACTAAGGAATGCCTAAGCAAAAATGAGCCTACAGAGACATGACAACAATATATAATGTGGTATCCTGAATGGGATCCAGGAGGAGAAAAAGGACCCTAGAGAAAAAGAAAAAAACTAAGAGTATCAGAATAAAATATGAGCTTTAGTTAATTATGAATGGGTATTGATTTATTAATTATAACTAATGTACTATATAAAAGTAAGATGTTAATAATAGGGGAAACTGGGTGAGAGACATATAGAAATTCTCTATACTTTCTTTGTGATTTTTCCATAAATCTAAAACTATTCTCAAGAAATTTATTTTAAAAAATAAGCAACAAACTTAAGAGGATTCAAGAGAGAACTCCTAGATTGGACCATACAAAATTGCCAATATTGAACCATTTTGAAACTACAAAGTCAACAGTTTCTTAAGGAAATGCGTAGACTATTTGTGCAGACTAGCTGGCCTTTCTACATTCTAGCAGAATTGGTGAAAAGAGAGTCATACCCAGACACATTTTGTTAAAAGTTTTGAAATACAAACATAAAAGGGAAAATCTACAAGTACCTAGGCCAGAAAAAAAAACCAAATTGCCCACAAAGGTGCCCTGCAACGTTCAATCCCAGAAACGATGGAGCAGCTTGGAGACATTTTCCCACATGTGAGGTTCACATGACGTACTACTAGCTTGGTGCCCTTGAAGTTAACCCTTGAAGTCCTATGTCAGCCTGCCTTGAACAACAGCTAACTTTATAGCTGAGGTCGTGACAGAAGCAGGTGAGCAGGGATCATGGAAACGGTAGAGAGAGCTAAGTAGTTGTTATAAAAGTGCAAGCAGATGCAGAAGTTCATTTTGAAAGCAAACATGAATATACATATAATGCAAATAAATACTCTAATAACAGTAACTGAGATATAAAAACCCAAATTCCATTAACAGAGGCCAAAATGTGAGTAAAAAAAAAATCCTGATCTTAATTAGAAGTGGGGCTCAAAAGAGACTATTTTGCTTATGATTTTCATAATTAGAAAAATATAAGTTTACAAGGCTTTGAATAACTTAATGGCAAATATGTTAATACTTAAGCAGAACCCAAAGCTCCTGAAACACAGAAGATAAAAGCAAAGAAAATCTAGTCCACATATCAAAAAATGAAGCAAACATGAAAACCAGTAAACATAAACTAATACTGAAGATCAAATATAGTCATTCTGACCAGAAATTCAAATAGGTCAAACTTCCTATGAAGAGGCAAAGACTTTCAGTTTGTGTTTTAAAGAACTAGGTATAGTTATAGTTATATTTACAACACAGTGACACAGAAAGGTCAAAGGTAAAAGGTCAAGCAAAGGTATATCAAGCAAACCAAATTGAAGCAAGGATCCAGTGTTCACATTAGAATACAGAGAATTCAAGGTATAGGCATTGACCAGGATTAAGTGGTTTTCTGTAGATAATGGTACAATTCACCCTGAGAATAGCATACTTATGGACCATTACTACTCTAAATTGCATCTCACTGAAATATATAAAGAATGACCTGTTAAAATAACAAGAAGAAGTGACACAAACACAGTAGTATTGGAAGCCACAGCATTTTTCTCTCAGTCTTGGACAGATCAGCCATTCAAAAATAGCAAGAACATAGAGGAACTGAATAATGGGATTAATCAGGCTGATTTAGCAGATATATATCAAAGTTTGTCTAAAAGAAAGTCAGGAAATAAAACCATCTCTGTGAGATGAAGACCCCAGGCCTTTAAGCTCACTCTGGATGGACCTGTTTTGATCAGGAATGTTTAATGTAAATGGTCACCAGGCTGGGCTAGGGAGCCACCTCTCACAGTTCAGTTCAGTCGCTCAGTCGTGTCCGACTCTCCGCGACCCCATGAATCACAGCACGCCAGGCCTACCCCTCACAGGGCCCTGAATATTTCCGTGGTGCCCACGCTGAAGCACAGGACTGTGTTGGGGAGAACACCAGGCTCCAGATGTACCCCTCTGTTCATTTTAAAGCCACAGAACGCATTCCAGGACATAGTACAGCATAGGGGTCTTCTGTCTTGGTGCAGAAAGAATTCAATCGGAGGCAGAGTGACAGGTAAGGGAAGAGTTTTTAGTATAGGGTGCTGTGAGAGACACAGCTGGGCAGGCACGGGAGTGCTGCACTGAGAACTTACTGGGCTCTGGTTTTATAATCAAAGGAAAAGTGAGGCGGTGGAGAAGGCCACCTTCTTCCTCGCACTTGAGTAGACATCAAGCTTCCACCATCAGTTCTTCCCCCATGTTGGGTAGGGGAGTTTTCTTGTCCCTGCATAGCGAACTAGGACTGTCATGGAGCTATGAAAATGAGCAGGAAGGTGGTAAAATGTACTAAAATATGGTAAATCATCTCAGGTTTCGGTTTAAGGCCATCTTTTCCCTATATTTTTGTTTTTAATGTGCACAAAGGAGCATGTCCTAGGAGTCATTAACTGACCTACCTCACTAGGCAGGATGTGGGTCTTATGCCACCACTGTTTTATTGTCTGGGGGCATGTCTCATGATTCTGTTGCATTCTTGCTAAGCAAGACTGTTCTCTAGATGAATCAATCACTTACAAGATCTCCCATACTTTTTTCTTTATTTATGATCCTTTAGTGGGATTAACTGTTTAATTGCCTACTTTGTCCCTTTATGCTGTCCCTATCAATTTCAGGAGCAGCCACCAACCCATCATTCAGGATTCAGACTCCAGGGAAATCTCCCTGTTTTATAAATCAGATGACTGCTGCTGCTACTGCTGCTAAGTCACTTCAGTCGTGTCCGACTCTGTGTGACCCCATAGACGGAAGCCCACCAGGCTCCCCTGTCCCTGGGATTCTCCAGGCAAGAACACTGGAGTGGGTTGCCATTTCCTTCTCCGAAATCAGATGACTGGCAACCTTAATTCCATCTGCAATGTTAACTCTCCCTTGCTGTGTCATAGCATGTCCCCAGCTTTCAGGGATTTGAACATGGTCATCTTTGGGAAGCCATTACAGGAAGGCCACAAAGACAGGTCTTGAGGAGGACTGTTCCCCGCTTTGCTCCATGGGAAAGTCCTAGTGGGAATTACTCTCTACCCCACAGTCTAGAAGCCCAGCCTGACTGCCTGAACTTGAGGTTCATACAAGTACCCCAAGGGGACTTGAAGCTACAGAATAAATGTGGTGCATCTTCCTAGCAGACCAGCTTTTCTCAGAGACGTGGGAAGAAAAGCATTATTTTTATCTTCAGATGAACATAGATATGTTATCAGAATGCTAAATATGCATGAATTTTCAAGATAAAATGATAAACTTTAAAGAAGTGCCATGCTTCACCAGGGCTGCTGGGGCTGTTCCCTCTTTCACTCCCATCCTTAAGATATATGGCTCCTGATTCTCTGCTTTTAGGGACACCTCTGGGGAAGGAAAAATAGTCTAAGAAAGACTAATTTTAACTAAATGAAAGAGAATACTCATTCTGGGTGTGGAATCAGTCTATCAGAGCCAGGGGAACTTTGGAAAGCATCTAGGCAAACCCTCTCAGGCTTATCTCAGGTCTCATGACCAAAGTGAGGGAGCAGGAGCAGGCCTGGGCTTCTGACCCTTTCACCAGTGCCCACTGCCCCAGGTCAGGCCACCTCCCAGCCCACATCATGGCTGGCCTCTAATAGCTCAGCCATCTTGTGCTCATTGCATGACACCCCTTTCTACAACATTGAAGGTGATATCTTTTGATTCCCCAGCTACCTAGTGGGTAGAGTAAGCTGTAGAAAGCCAGGAAGCTATTAAACGTGGGCTTAGACAGATGCACAGGTGTCAGGAGACGTCAGATAACTCAGAGGTCAGTGTCAGGGTCAACCTTGACCTTCTAGCAGAACCCCCACACTGCTGTCACAGGGAAGCAAGATGGGTAGCTTTCTGCTTTCCTGCTCTTTTAAATGCACATCAGCTATTTTAATGTCTCAGGATTGCATTTGCCCCTCAAGTCCTTCCACTTCAAAATCCAAGGTACTTTTATCATTGTAGCAGACTGGGTGTTGAGCCCCAGCAGCCCAGGCCCTGGGGGGTTGGCCTTCTCAGCTTGGGAGGGAATATATAGGGATGAGTGGTCAAATGCTTGGGCTCTGGGGCCAAACTCACCTTGGGTCGAGGCCAAAGCCACCACTTCTTATCCCTGTGACCTGATGTCTTAGGTTGAACTCCCTAGAAACAGAGTCTGAGACCTTTGTGAAAGAGATTTATTGAGAGTGTGCTCAGGAGAAGGGGAGAGAAGCGGGGTAGGGCAAGCGGGGAGCTGGGTCAGAACGCCTTCTGGCTGATGACTGGTTTAACCTGGCCCTGCTGGCCCTCTGGCGCACAATTTGCACCACAGAGCTGGTCCCACCTTTCAACAAGGGGGCTGGAGTTTCCTAGTACTGGCTGCTATGGAGGGTGAGGTGCAACATGACCTTCCAGGGCCTGGAAGCTCCCCTTGGCTGAGGGAAGTTCTCCAGGAAAGGGAGGGACCTGGTGGCAGCCCACCCTCACTGGAACTGGGTTGGACCCCCGAGGAGGGGGTCCCATAGGACCACCAGCATATGCTGTGCCTAGGCTGTGCACTTAAGGCTTTCGGGCTCAGTTTGCACATGAGACTGTCCAGAGTGGGCATAATAATAGCACCTACCGCCTAAGGCAATAGCTAGAAAGAGTTCAGAAGCTGTCATTTGTGATGGTTATACACTAGTGCTTTGAACTGAGTCATGCTTCTTAAGTGTTATTTTTGTGTGAGATTTTAGCTCCCTTTAAGGGCCCCAGAGACAAAGGGCTTCTTTCTAGACAACATGAGAGGAGCCAAGGAAAAGGAAAGGAAATCCACCCAAGGTTTGGACTGAGCACACCTTCTGGGGCCTCCCACCCCATGGCTGTTCCCTTCCATGTTTGCACTCGCCTGTGAGTGTGGCCTGTTGAGGGTGTAAACATAGGTCTCCGCTACCATCCATGACCTTAAATCTAGCCCTCTAAGAAGAAGCTGTCATTTGTCTGATCTCAGGACATCTATGTTCACTCCAGACAGCCCCCTGCAGAGCCAAGCAAAAGTCCATGGCCGGGACTTCAGATACACTGTCCTCTGCCACGTTCCAGTGTTTCTAACGTCACAGAACTGTTCTGCACACTCATCCTCAGACATGGTCATGGCTGTCCTCCCCTATCTTCTGGCAATCCTTCAACTGCCCCCTAAGCCCTTTCACCTATAGAGAAGAGTGCCTTTATACCCCTGACAGGGAGGTGTGTGGGCATGGCCAGAAGCCGGTCCTCTGCCAACAAAGCTCTTTCCTTTCTCAGGATTTTAAGGAAACCATACAAGTTATACAACATTGGAAAGTGTGATTTCGGAACTTTTGTGATAGTGTGGGTGTGTTAAAACTTTTAAGATTCCCCCAATCCAAAATCTTTCCCTTCACCCCTGAATCTTCCAA
The DNA here is from genome assembly GCF_049115385.1 of Moschus berezovskii. NCBI lineage: Eukaryota > Metazoa > Chordata > Mammalia > Artiodactyla > Moschidae > Moschus > Moschus berezovskii. Next base: position 70,882,017 of record NC_142466.1, on the reverse strand, counting down.
CAAACTGCTACTCCAGAAAGAAGAACCAGGTATATCTGCAATTTTTGTACTCTCAGGAGAACTCCTCTGCCCCTGGAGTACACATATCCCATTTTGAGAACACCTTCAACTCCTTATGCTTCTCAAGGCCCCCCACCCAAGTATCACTCCAGTCACATTTCCCGTTGTCCTCTCCCAACCCTTGATCCAGGCTCCACCTGCACCAGTTGCTGGCTTGTCCTCTTTTCGCCTAGATTTTGCAGCACCTTGCCCCTTTGCTCACCATCTAGAATCAGAGTGGGTGTGAATATCTTCCTGCATCAAGTGCAGCCTAGCCCTGGATAGGCTCTTTCTCCAGGGCCTTCTAATGGTAGGAGGCACCAAGGTGAGAGTGCTGGTTTTGGGGTGCTGTGCTGGATTTGGGAAAGCCTTTTGCATCTCTAGGAAGGAGTTAAGTAGATCCGTGATCCCTTGGGTCCCAGGAGAGAACTTCACAGAGGAGAAAGTGGCCCAAGCCTGGTGGGACAGGGATGGTTTCTCGAGTAGGAGCTCCTGAGCTAAGGCAGGAAGGGAGAGCAGCAGCCCTCCAGGCAGAACGAGTTGGGCGGGAGGGAATGGCATTCTGGATGCGTGAACTTGTATAAAGAGAGGACGAGTGAGAAAATGGATGAATGAGTGAGTGGGTGAATGAATGAATGCATGTATGGCAGACAATCTAAGAGAACTTCAGGTGGTTCGTTCTCTGCGATGTGGAGGTATAGCAAGAAATGTGATTGTTGAAATGAGCAGGAGTGAGTTGGTAAAGAATCTGAGATGTTCTAAGGAGCTCAGAGTTTGATCTGTCAAGGTCTAAGCCGTGGAAAGATTTTACACAATCAGATTTGAATTTAGGAATGATTCCCTTGTCTGCTCTGTGGAGACTGGATGGATGGGGCAGGACTAAAGGCAGAGAGATCCAGCTGGGAGGCTGCAGTGGTGTGATGGTGGAGTGATGGTGGCTCAACCCAGCGCAATGGGGCTGGAGAGACCAGAGTGTTTCAGGAGCTAGTGAGCAGACAGAGCCAACAGGCCCTGGTTGTGGCTAGGATGAGGAGAGGAGAGACCTCAGGGAGCTCCCAAGTTTCTGATCTCAGGGAGTGCCATTCTAGAGATAGGCAGTATAGGAGGAGGAAAGGCGTTTGGGGAAGGATGGTGAGTTCACTTGGGACACGTTGAGCTTCAGGTACCTGGGAGAATCCACATGGAGGTATCCAAGGGACAGCTAGAAGGCGGCTCAGGAGAGAGATTTGGGAGTGAACAGCTTTCAGAGGGGAGTTGTGGCTGGGGTCATGAATGAGGTTGCCCAGGGAGAGTGATGAGGGGAGAACTATATGGAACACCAGCATTAGGGGTGGGCAGAAGGATGAGGGACTGATTGAGAATCTGAGCAGGAATGACCAGGAGGCAGGAGGGAGCGTCATGGAAGCCAGCACCATGGGACAGAGGGGGATTCATTAATCATGAATCCTACAATTACCGGGTCAGGTAAGGAGTGTTATGCGTGTTTCAGACAGGAGAAAATCGAGGCTGCAGGAGATTAAGACCCAGGGTCATGCACCTGGTAGGTGCTGGAGCTGGGATGTCAGCCAAGGTCTCTCTGACTCCAAAATCCAATAAACTGTTTTTACTGTACCATGTTTAGCAACACAGAGCTTGGCACAAAGTAGATGCTTCATAAGTGTTTTTTGGATGGATATGGATATGGATAGGTGAATAGTGTTGGCAGCAAGAGATGCTATAAAAAATTTAACAAATAAGCAGAAAGACCCTGAAGTGTCCCAGGAGCAAGGCCACAGAACGGAAGCAGCTTAGAACTTTTTATAGCATTGCAGACATGGTGATGACAAAGGCTTGCCTTCCTTCGACTGGGCTCTGTTAAAGATCTTTTAAAGTCCTTTCAGAGCAAGTTTTTTTTTTTTTCTGTCTTTCCATTCTTGCTTGCAAACGAAGGATGATTTTAGAATCCAAGCCTTTTTTATTTTGCTAAAGTGCATGATGAGTAAAATGGCCTCCCAGTCAGCACTTTCCAATTTTGAAAGATGCTAAAAACTGATCTTTAAAGGGATGTTTCTCTTCTTTATGCATCAAAGAGCCTTGCGGCCTGCTGGGAAGGACGGGATAAATGTCAGGAAGGTAGCATCACCTGCAGGGCTGAGTCTCAGTGCAGAGTGTAGGACTGCGATCGGGAGCAAGCGTGTGGGCTGAGGCCTGGCTGTCTCCTGGAGGCTGCCTGTACATCCTCCTTCTGCCTGTTCACCATGGGGCAGGGCCCAGCCTGGATCCTGTCCCCTAGAAAGCAGCCAAGAACCCCTTACCCTGACCCAGCAGAGAACTTCACGCAGACACTCAGTAAATCTTTGTTGAATGAATAAATGAGTCATAGGACCTATGGTGGGGCTTCCCAGGTGGCACTAGTAGTGAAGAACCCACCTGCCAACGCAGGAGACATAAGAAATGTGGGTTCGATCCCTGGGTCAAGAAGATCCCCTAGAAAATGAAATGGCAATCCACTCCAGTATTCTTGCCTGGAGAATCCCATGGATAGAGGAACCTGGTGGGCTACAGTCAATGGGCTCAAAAAGAGTTGGGCACGACTGAAGCAGCTTAGCATGCAGCGCAGGACCTATGGTACAGTATGTACCTATTAACCCCATTGAGGTAATAAGATAACAGCTGTTTATAGAACATTTGAATATAGATTTTCCTTTGAAATAAAAGGAGAAGAATGGGTTGTGAGAAGGTTATAAAAAACTAATTCTAGCTGGGTGTTTCCTATTTGTCAGGAACTACGGTAAGCACTTTATAAGGATAATCTCATTTAGCCCTCTAAGTACGCACTGTAAGTGAGTACTGCCATTATTCCCATCTCGCAGATAAGGAAACTGAGGCCAAGTTGGGGAAAAGAGCCACTTGACGCTACCTGAGTGGAGCTGAGATTTGAACAAACCTCAGAACTCAAAGAGACTCTGAAATGCCTTAATTGGGAAGCTCTGTGGACTCCTGGAAGGTGGAAAGGCCTAGCATACTGAGGGGTGGGGTCTTGACTGGGAACTTGTTTCTGCTGCTAACTACCCTGGGGACCTTGGAAGTTCCTTTCTCTCGTCTGGCCTCAGTTTCCCTAAGCGTAGAGTGAGGTTGGAAAGCAGACGCTGTGTCAGTGTCCCCCATCATTTGCCTGCTTTTGCTGGAGGAGAGCAGGGAAGGTGAGGCCCTTCTAAGCCATTCGCTTTGGCCTGCAGCCTGTGGCCTCCTGGGCTGTGCCGATCACATGCTCACCTCCACATCCGTGTCTTCTGTCCACAGGGCAATGACGTGCGGATCATCCTCGGCCAGTTTGACCAGAATATGGCAGCAAAAGTGTTCTGTTGTGTAAGTAACACTTCGGTTGTGTCCTTTGTGTCTTTGGGGAGGTTCATGAAGCTTCTTCTTAGATTCATTCTTACTGCCTGATCCTTAAATAGCATCATAGTGTTATGGAAAGATGCGGGGTCTGGCTGCTCACTGTTCAAAAGCCAATAAACAGACCAGGTTGGTGGAAGGGAAAGTTTGCTCTATTTCAGATGGCGGCAGCTCGGCAGGAGGGTGGATGTCTGTCCAAAGGCCAGCTCCCCACCACTGACAGTCAGTGGGGAAGCTCTTTATAGACAGACGGAGGGGGCTACATTCAGAGACAGCATAGTCAGCTCTGACAGTCATCATCAGATTGGTCATCAGAGGTCTGACCTGTGTTATCTTGGTTGATTGGGTACAATTAATCTTCAGTTCCAAGGTCTGTTTGTTTCCATTTCTTTGAGGCCGTTTCTTAGAATTATGTCGTGGGTACAGTCCGGTCATCATGTAGTTAACTTCTCCACCTGGGGCTTCAGTATCTATAAGACAACTCACAGGATATGGCTCAGAGTATTATGGATAGTCCTTGAGAAGAAACTAAAGGTCCTTGACTATGCTTCATAACTACATTATTATTATATGGTCCTTTTGACCGTTTTCCTTTGTTTCTGCTTGGTCTCATTTCTCTGATTAAACTTATTCTTTGACCAAAGTTTTCCACAGACAAAAGGCAGGCAGGGGACACAGAGTAGGCAAGGACCATAGGGTCCTGATCCATTTCAATAGGACCAGAGTCCGGGGTGTTGGAAGCATAAGTATTATTCTCACTGCTCTTTTTGGGGAGCTAAAACCCCAGGGCTCAGAACAGTTCAGTTGTGGAAAAACCAGGAACCTCAGTTACTAACCCACTAACCCACTGTCTAACCATTGCCTTTGTGCCACCAGCTAGTTCAAGTCTCCTCAACCCAGCCGCGTTTAATGGAGCAGCACTGTGCGCACTACACTGGGGGAGACACAGGAATCCAAGGTGGGACAGGGGTGCCTCAAACCCCTTCCTGCCCTGTAAGCAGGGCTCAGTGTCAGGCTTAGCACAAACCATCAACTGTTCAGTATTTACCACCAAATCCTTTTCACTGTCTGGTGTGTGATAGATGACAAAGTACATTTTAAAACCTTTTCTCATTTAAGCTTTTCAGTAACCAAGTGAAGCTACTGTTATTACCCTTGTTTTATAGATGAGGAACTAGAGGTCCAGAGAGGTGGAGGGGCTTGTCCAAGGGCAGAACCAAGACTCCATCCCCATTCACCTGATTCCCAATCAGATCCTCTTTTCTCCACACAATAATCTAACCTGAGCACATGTAAGAGTTCTAACCCAGGAACTATGTCTTTTTATTTTGATGCCCTGGCTCCCCCTCCTGCACCCCAGGGTCAAGAGAGAAGTCAACAGAGTGAGAGCCTAGTCACATGAGTCATTGTCAACCCAATAAGTTCCTCCTCTTAGAATGAGGTTATTTTAGGTCTCGTCTCCAGTGATGGGCCACAGGCCTCTGTTTTCTTTGACCTTTTTTCAGTAACTTGGATGTGATTATAAAGATATGCTTATAGGAATTTTATAAGTTGTGAACTATGTTGGAAGATAGATCCAGGGTGCAAAGAACCTTACCAAGCTGGAATGTTTGGTTAAATCTAGGAAGACTAAATCTAACACAGGAGACCTGGGTTCGATCCCCGGTTCAGGAAGATCCCCTAGAGGAGGAGATGGCAGTCCACTCCAGTATTCTTGCCTGGAGAATCCCAAGGACAGAGGAAGCTGGTGGGCTACAGTCCATGGGGTCACAAAGAGTCGGACACAACTGTGCGACTAACATACAATATAAGGCTATATTAGAACAAATTGGACTGCCTGTGTCTGAGGTGGTAGAGGCACAGCTGAGGAGTACTGTGCATTTAGAGCAAAAGAGACTTGAGTCTCAGGTGACCTCAAGGTTACCGTGAGTAACCAGTGTGAGCACAGCCACCAGGGAGCCGCAGTGACCATCTGGCTACACCCCCACACCAGGGCGGTGGTCTCTTTGCCGTCTGCTGGAGAGACCCCACCCTGGGTGCCCTGCTCAGCTCCTGGTGCCCTGTTTTAGAAGAGATGAAGGGACTGAGAAGAGGCCAGGAGTGAGGAAAGAGCAGTGGTTGGAAAACACAGTCACACAGGGATGTTTCCTTGTGAAGGCTCAGGAGCAAAGTGGGAACTGCCTGATCTCTCAAAATAGAAGGGAGGAGGCAGAAGCTACTGGCTGCTGTTTCAGGGACGTCTCTTGAGTTTAGCACTTAGCACTCCAAAGTCAGTCTGCCTGTGCTTGGACCCCTGGTCTGCAGCTTAGTAACTGAATGTGGGCTTGTTGACACTTTCTGAATCTTGGTTTTCTCATCTGTAACATGGGGATATTAATAACACCTGTCTCATAGGGTTGTTGCAGAGATTAAATGAGCAAAAACACTTTGCATAATGCCTGACACACAGTGAACTCTCCACAGATGTCAGCAATCTTTTTTTGTTTATGTAGGTTTCTGAGGATGGAATGAACCACCATTGGGCTGGCAAGGTTACTAACTGGTAAACTTTACAAGATTGTGTTAAGTATCCTATGTCTCAGTTAAGGATAACAAGGAGTCTTTCATATGAAAATCTAAGGAGGAGCATGGGATAAATTGAAAAAACAGAGCAAATTGATTTAATACATTTTACTTCAAACTCATAATACCTTACATGTTACCATCTAAGGTCCAGAAATGGACCATTTGGAAAAGGAAAATAATGCTCCAAATTAGAAGACATAAATATTTAGAGAAGAAGATGAATTTTATCCCCATATATCCCCAAAGCCTTGTAAACAACTGGCACACGGTAAGTGATTATTGATCCAATAGGAAAAATAAATCAATAAAAATGACCTGGGAAGACGTCACACTGGGCCCTGGCCATCTTCTGTTTGCACAAAATATAGACAGACCTCCTCTTCTGATTTGAGCCAAGCTCTAAGCCAAGGTGTGGCTGTGATTTCCCTCCGTGCTGGGATTATTTTCCAAGTGGCATTTCCAGCAGTGTGGTTTCCATTTCGTAACAGACGACGTGGCGGTCTCCCTCTTAAACAAAAACCCCAGGCTGCTTGCCTTCCACAGCATGGGACATTGTCTTACCTCCTCATCCCACTTTCCTCTTCCTCTTAGACTTTGGGCATTTTGAAGTGGCCTTTCTCTTAGAGTCTTTGCTGGCAGCTTCATTCATTGAAGTGTTTCTCAGAAGTTTTGTGTTTGGAATTTATTCCATGTGTCAGATCCTCAGATGGACCTCCCTGTCAGGACTTTCCGTTTTACATGCTTAGGAAGGAGCTCTTCTGGCAGGCGTGGAAGATCTCAAGGAGAGTCTGCTCAGTGTCTTCACACTGGATCAAGACTCTGACATATGGGAGAGGCTGCTGAGAGCAGAGATGCAGGGCCTTGCTGCCTGTGTCAGGGTCAGGGTCCAGGCGCAACCAGATGGAGACAGCCGCATCTTTGCCATCCAAATGCCACATGCAGTGCAAACTTTGCAGCATGTTGCTGCATGTTCTTGAGATTGGACCTGCCACCAATGGGAGAGCAGATTCCAGCAAATGCAAAGCCTCTTTATAGCCCTCTGGCAAAATGTTCACTTTGGCTCCAGCAAAGGATGAGCGTGACCTGTCACTTGGTTGCTTGGTGGTCTATTCTAAATTCTCAAGCACTCTGACCTGGGTTCTTGTTTTAGTTCTGCCAGCTGTATGACCTCAGACAGGCCACTGTGCAACTCCAGTCCCCAGCTCCCTCCCCTAAAGTGGAAACTATGACCTCTGCCTTATGTGCCTCATTGGATGGTTGAGAGGCTTAAACAAGGTCACCAAAGGATGACCATCATCCCAACTGTGAACTGCTTTACTGATGTGAGGACTTATTGCTATTGTGGTTGTGAAATGCCTGTAAAAGGGAAATGTCCTTCTTGCACGGGGAGGTGAGAAAGCAAAAGGAAACTTAATAAAAAGAGGAAATTGGATTTTTAAATTACCTCATGGCCACCTGTCTGCAGCTAATGAGAGCAGAGTGGTTCATGGGACTGAAGAACATGGACTTAGGACTGCCCATCATTACCTGGCAGGGCTGTTTGGTGGCCACAGGGCCTGAGACCACATTCCTACTAGAGGCAAAAAAAAAAAAAGAAAACCAAGGTGACCAAGTCAACTGAAAATGTGTTCAGTCAGTCACTCTACAAATAGTTATTGGATGCCCTTTATACATCAGGCAGTGTGCTCAGCACTGGGGATCCTGGGAAGAGCAGACACTTCCCCCACCCCCACCCCGAAACTCCCTATTCCGCAAAGGAGACAGACAAAGATACCAGCAGCTTCCTAAAGGTCAGTGTCCCACCATCTCAACTCTTCTGAATGTGGGAGTGCTGAAACGGAGGCCCGGAGGCTTCTCTGCAGTTGCTGTAGACATTAGCTGTTATATTTAAGCCTAGTCTACCTCCCTTGCAGGAGAGCCTTTTAGACCCTCACTCAAAACCTGTGTACTTTTTTTCTACACATATGTTTAACAATCCTTGCTTTCCATAGCAATTTAAAAGCAACAGATTCAGAGTGGGGAAAGGGATTTAATGACAGTGAAAGTGACAGCCTAGACCTGACAGCTAGGAAGGAGACAAAGCCATCAAAAATGGATCAAAAATTCCAAGAACAACAGTCTGGGGCCATTTGGTATTTGGACCAATCTTCCCTATGTTCAGAAGTATCACTGCCCATAGCCCAAAAATGGCTAATGTTCAGAATAAAGCCTTGAGTTAGTAGTTAATGGGATAAGAAAATGGAGAATGGGATGAGAAGGAGCAGCTGAAATGTTCCTGCACATAATGTTGGCCAAGCATGTACACATAACCTCATTTATTATTATTGTTATTATTTTATTGAGGTATTGTTGACATACAATGTTGCATTAGTTTCTGGTATACAGCAAAGGGATTCAGTTATATATACACTTTTTCATATTCTTTTCCATTGTGGTTTATTATAGGGTATTGACGGAGAAGGCAATGGCAAGCCACTCCAGTACTCTTGCCTAGAAAATCCCATGGACAGAGGAGCCTGGTGGGCTGCCAATCCATGGGGTCGCTACTAGTCGGACACGACTGAGCGACTTCACTTTCACTTTTCACTTTCACACATTGGAGAAGGAAATGGCAACCCACTCCAGTGTTCTTGCCTGGAGAATCCCAGGGACGGTGGAGCCTGGTCGGCTGCCGTCTATGGGGTTGCACAGAGTCGGACACGACTGAAGTGACTTAGCATAGCATAGGGTATTGAATATACTTCCCTGTGCTATACAGTAGGAGCTTGTCATTTATCTGTTTTATATATACTAGTTTGTATTTGCTAATCCCAAACTACTAATTTATCCCTTCCCCCTTTCCCTTTGTGTAACCATAAGTTTATTTTCTCAAGAGGCAGGTCAGGTGGTCTAGTAGTCCCATCTCTTTCAAAATTTTCCACAGTTTATTGTGATCCACAAAGTCAAAGGTTTTGGCATAGTCAATAAAGCATAAATAGATGTTTTTCTGGAACTCTCCTGCTTTTTCAATGATCCAGTGGATGTTGGCAATTTGATCTCTGGTTCTTCTCCCTTTTCTAAAACCAGCTTGGACATCTGGAAGTTCACGGTTCACGTATTGCTGAAGCCTGGCTTGGAGAATTTTGAGCATGACTTTACTAGCGTGTGAGATGAGTGCAATTGTGCGGTAGTTTGAGCATTCTTTGGCATTGCTTTCCTTTGGGATTGGAATGAAAACTGACCTTTTCCAGTCCTGTGGCCACTGCTGAGTTTTCCAAATTTGCTGGCATATTGAGTGCAGCACTTTCACAGCATCATCTTTCAGGATTTGAAATAGCTCCACTGGAATTCCATTACCTCCACTAGCTTTGTTTGTATATGCTTTTTAAGGCCCACTTGACTTCACATTCCAGGATGTCTGGCTCTAAGTGAGTGATCACACCATCGTGATTATCTGGGTCGTGAAGATCTTTTTTGTATAGTTCTCTTGTGTATTCTTGCCACCTCTTCTTAATATCTTCTGCTTCTGTTAGGTCCATACCATTTCTGTCCTTTATCGAGCCCATCTTTGCATGAAATGTTCCCTTGGTATCTCTAATTTTCTTGAAGAGATCTCTCAGTTCAGTTCAGTTGCTCAGTAGTGGCTGACTCTTTGCGACCCCATGAATCACAGCACGCCAGGCCTCCCTGTCTATCACCAACTCCCAGAGTTCACTCAAACTCATGTCCATTGAGTCGGTGATGCCGTCCAACCATCTCATTCTCTGTCGTCCCCTTCTCCTCCTGCCCCCAATCCCTTCCAGCATCAGAGTCTTTTCCAGTGAGTCAACTCTTCACATGAGGTGGCCAAAGTATTGGGGTTTCAGCTTTAGCATCAGTCCTTCCAATGAACACCCAGGACTGATCTCCTTTAGAATGGACTAGTTGGATCTCCTTGCAGTCCAAGGGACCCTCAAGAGTCTTCTCCAACACCACAGTTCAAAAGCATCAGTTTTTCAGTGCTCAGCTTTCTTCACAGTCCAACTCTCACATCCATACATAACCACTGGAAAAACCATAGCAAAGTTGGCAAAGTAACGTCTCTGCTTTTTAATATGCTGTCTAGGTTGGTCATAACTTTCCTTCCAAGGAGTAAGCGTCTTTTAATTTCATGGCTGCAGTCAGCATCCACAGTGATTTTGGAGCCCAAAAAAATGAAGTCTGACACTGTTTCCACTGTTTCCCCATCTATTTCCCATGAAGTGTTGGGACCAAATACCATGATATTTGTTTTCTGAATGTTGAGTTTCAAGCCAACTTTTTCACTCTCCTCTTTCACTTTCATCAAGAGGCTTTTTAGTTCCTCTTCACTTTTTGCCATAAGGGTAGTGTCATCTGCATATCTGAGGTTATTGATATTTCTCCCAGCAATCTTGATTCCAGCTTGATTCCAGCTTGATTCCAGCTTGTGCCCAGCATTCCTCATGATGTACTCTGCATATAAGTTAAATAAGCAGGGTGGCAATATACAACTTGACGTACTCCTTTTCCTGTTTGGAATCAGTCTGTTGTTCCATGTCCAGTTCTAACTGTTCTGACAGAATGTGGTCCACTGGAGAAGAGATCTCTAGTCTTTTCCATTCTGTTGTTTTCCTCTATTTCTTTGCATTGATCGCTGAGGAAGGCTTTCTTATCTCTCCTTGCTATTCTTTGAAACTCTGCATTCAAATGGGAGTATCTTTCCTTTTCTCCTTTGCTTTTCGCTTTTCTTCTTTTCACAGCTATTTGTAAGGCCTCCTCAGACAGCCATTTTACTTTTTTTGCATTTCTTTTCCATGGGGATGGTTTTGATCCCTGTCTCCTGTACAATGTCACGAACCTTCATCCATAGTTCATCAGGCACTCTATCAGATCTAGTCCTTTAAATCTATTTCTCACTTCTACTGTATAGTCATATTTGACTCATTGGAAAAGACCCTGATGCTGGGAGGGATTAGAGGCAGGAGGAGAAGGGGACGACAGAGGATGAGATGGCTGGATGGCATCACCGACTCGATGGAGGTGAGTTTGAGTGAACTCCGGGAGTTGGTGATGGACAGGGAGGCCTGGCGTGCTGTGATTCATGGGGTCGCAGGGAGTCGGACACGACTGAGCGACTGAACTGAACTGAACTGAACTGAAGTTTATTTTCCATGTCTGTGAGTCTGTTTCTGTTTTGTAAGTAAGTTTGTTTGTATCCTATTTCAGATTCCACATATAAGTGGTATCATATGGTATTTTTCTTTGTCTGACATTTCACTTTAGTATGAAATCTCTAGGTCCTTCTATATTTCTGCAAATGGCATTATTTTATTCATTTTTAGGGCTGAGTAATGTTCCATGTACCACACACATGTATATATGTACCACATCTTTTTTTTTCAATGTTGACTCACATCATGATTTTTATATTATTAAAACTGTGATGTAAGAATTGAAAGTGAAGTTTTTTTTTAATTTATTTTAGTTGGAGTCTAATTACTTTACAGTATTGTAGTGGCTTTTGCCATACATTGATATGAATCAGTCATGGGTTTACGTGTCTTCCCCATCCTGAAACCCCCTCCCACCTCCCTCCCCATCCCATCCTTCTGGGTCATCCCAGTGCACCAGCCCCGAGTACCCTGTTTCATGCATTGAACCTGGACTGGCAATCCATTTAATATATGATAATATACATGTTTCAATGCTATTCTCTCAGATCATCCCACCCTTGCCTTCTCCCACAGAGTCCAAAAGACTGGTCTATACATTTGTGTCTCTTTTGCTGTCTCGCATATAAGGTTATTGTTGTCATCTTTCTAAATTCCATATATATGCATTAATATACTGTATTGGTGTTTTTCTTTCTGGCTTACTTCACTCTGTATAATAGGCTCCAGTTTCATCCACCTCATTAGAACTGATTGAAATGTGTTCTTTTTAATTGCTGAGTAATACTCCATTGTGTATATGTACCACAGCTTTCTTATCCATTCGTCTGACAATGGACATCTAGGTTGCTTCCATGTCCTGACTGTTATAAACAGTGCTGCGATGAACATTGGAGTACATGTGTCTCTTTCAATTCTGGTTTCCTTGGTGTGTATGCCCAGCAGTTGGATTGCTGGGTCATATGGCAGTTCTATTTCCAGTTTTTTAAGGAATCTCCACACTCTTCTCCATAGTGGCAGTACTAGTTTGCATTCCCACCAACAGTGTAAGAGGGTTCCCTTTTCTCCACACCCTCCCCAACATTTATTGTTTATAGATTTTTGGATAGCAGCCATTCTGACCGGTGTGAGATGGTACCTCCTTGTGGTTTTGATTTGCATTGTGGACATGAGTTTGAGTGAACTCCGGGAGTTGGTGATGGACAGGGAGGCCTGGCGTGCTGTGATTCATGGGGTCGCGGAGAGTCGGACACGACTAAGCGACTGAACTGAACTGAACTGATAATGAGTGATGTTGAGCATCTTTTCATGTGTTTGTTAGCCATCTGTATGTCTTCTTTGAGAACTGTCTGTTTAATTCTTTGGTCCATTTTTTGATTGGGTCATTTATTTGTCTGGAATTGAGCTTCAGGAGTTGCCTGTATATTTTTTAGATTAATTCTTTGTCTGTTGCTTTGTTTGCTATTATTTTCTCCCATTCTGAAGGCTGTCTTTTCACCTTGCTTATAGTTTCGTTTGTTGTGCAAAAACTTTTAAGTTTAATTAGGTCCCATATATTTTTGCTTTTATTTCCAATACACTGGGAGGTGGATCATAGAGGATCCTGCTTTGATTTATGTTGGAGAGTGTTTTGCCTATGTTTTTCTCTAGAAGTTTTATAGTTTCTGATCTTATATTTAGATCTTTAATCCATTTTGAGTTTATTTTTGTGTACGGTGTTAGAAAGTGTTCTGGTTTCATTCTTTTACAAGTGGTTGACCAGTTTTCCCAGCACCACTTGTTAAAGAGATTGTCTTTTCTCCATTGTATATTCTTGCCTCCTTTGTCGAAGATAATGGGTCCATAGATGTGTGGATTTATCTCTGGGCTTTCTATTTTGTTCCATTGATCTGTATTTCTGTCTTTGTGCCAATACCATACTGTCTTGATGACTGTGGCTTTGTAGTAGAGCCTGAAGTCAGGCAGGTTGATTCCTCCAGTTACATTCTTCTTTCTCAAGATTGCTCTGGCTATTTGAGGTTTTTTGCATTTCCATACAAATTGTGAAATTATTTTTTCTTGTTCTGTGAAAAATACCATTGGTAGATTGATAGGGATTGCATCGAATCTATAGATTGTTTTGGATAGTGTACTCATTTTCACTATATTGATTCTTCCAATCCATGAACATGGTATATTTCTCCATCTATTTGTGTCCTCTTTGATTTCTTTCATCAGTGTTTTATAGTTTTCTATATATAGGTCTTAAATTGAAGAAAGTAGGGAAAACCACTAGACCATTCAGATATGACCTCAATCAAATCCCTTATGATTATGCAGTGGAAGTGAGAAATAGATTTAAGGGACTAGATCTGATTGATAGAGTGCCTGATGAACTCTGGACGGAGGTTCGTGACATTGTACAGGAGACAGGGACCAAGACCATCCCCATGGAAAAGAAATGCAAAAGAGCGAAATGGCTGTCTGAGGAGGCCTTACAAATAGCTGTAAAAAGAAGAGAGGCGAAAAGCAAAGGAGAAAAGGAAAGATATAAGCATCTGAATGCAGAGTTCCAAAGAATAGCAAGGAGATATAAGAAAGCCTTCCTCAGTGATCAATGCAAAGAAATAGAGGAAAACAACAGAATAGGAAAAACAAGAGACCTCTTCAAGAAAATTAGAGATTCCAAGGGAACTTTTCATGCAAAGATGGGCTCGATAAAGGACAGAAATGGTATGGACCTAACAGAAGCAGAAGATATTAAGAAGAGGTGGCAGGAATACACAGAAGAACTGTACAAAAAAGATCTTCACGACCAAGATAGTCACGATAATGTGATCACTGACCTAGAGCCAGACATCTTGGAATGTGAAGTCAAGTGGGCCTTAGAAAGCATCACTACGAACAAAGCTAGTGGAGGTGATGGAATTCCAGTTGAGCTATTTCAAGTCTTGAAAGATGATGCTGTGAAAGTGCTGCACTCAATATGCCAGCAGATTTGGAAAACTCAGCAGTGGCCACAGGACTGGAAGAGGTCAGTCTTCATTCCAGTCCCAAAGAAAGGCAATGCCAAAGAATGCTCAAACTACCGCACAATTGCACTCATCTCACACGCTAGTAAAGTCATGCTCAAAATTCTCCAAGCCAGGCTTCAGCAGTATGTAAACCGTGAACTCCCAGATGTTCAAGCAGGTTTTAGAAAAGGCAGAGGAACCAGAGATCAAATTGCCAACATCCGCTGGATCATGGAGAAAGCAAGAGAGTTTCAGAAAAACATCTATTTCTGCTTTATTGACTATGCCAAAGCCTTTGACTGTGTGGATCACAATAAACTGTGGAACATTCTGAAAGAGATGGGAATCCCAGACCACCTGACCTGCCTCTTGAGAAACCTGTATGCAGGTCAGGAAGCAACAGTTAGAACCGGTCATGGAACAACAGACTGGTTCCAAATAGGAAAAGGAGTACGTCAAGGCTGTATATTGTCACCTTGCTTATTTAACTTATATGCAGAGTATATCATGAGGAACGCTGGGCTGGAAGAAGCACAAGCTGGAATCAAGATTGCTGGGAGAAATATCAATAACCTCAGATATGCAGATGACACTACCCTTATGGCAGAAAGTGAGGAGGAACTCAAAAGCCTCTTGATGAAAGTGAAAGAGGAGAGTGAAAAGGTTGGCTTGAAGCTCAACATTCAGAAAACAAAGATCATGGCATCTGGTCCCATCACTTCATGGGAAATAGATGGAAAAACAATGGAAACAGTGTCAGACTTTGTTTTTTTGGGCTCCAAAATCACTGCAGATGCTGATTGCAGCCATGAAATTAAAAGACGCTTGCTCCTTGGAAGGAAAGTTATGACCAACCTTGATAGTATATTAAAAAGCAGAGACATTACTTTGCCGACCAAGGTCCGTCTAGTCAAGGCAATGGTTTTTCCCGTGGTCATGTATGGATGTGAGAGTTGGACTGTGAAGGCTGATCGCCGAAGAATCGATGCTTTTGAACTGTGGTGTTGGAGAAGACTCTTGAGAGTCCCTTATACTGCAAGGAGATCCAACTAGTCCATTCTAAAGGAGATCAATCCTGGATGTTCATTGGAGGGACTGATGCTAAAGCTGAAACTCCAATACTTTGGCCACCTCATGCGACGAGTTGACTCACTGGAAAAGACTCTGATGCTGGGAAAGGTTGGGGGCGGGAGGAGAAGGGGACGACGGAGAATGAGATGGCTGGATGGCATCACCGACTCTGTGGACATGAATTTGAGTGTACTCCGGGAGTTGGTGATGGACAGGGAGGCCTGGCGTGCTGTGATTCATGGGGTCGCGGAGAGTCGGACACGACTGAGCGACTGAACTGAACTGAACTGATATATAGGTCTTTTGTTTCTTTAGGTAGATATATTCCTAAGTATTGTATTCTTTTCATTGCAATGGTGAATGGAATTGTTTCCTTAATTTCTCTTTCTATTTTCTCATTGTTAGTGTATACTAATGCAAGGGATTTCTGTGTGTTAATTTTATATCCTGCAATTTTACTATATTCATTGATTAGCTCTAGTAATTTTCTGGTGTAGTCTTTAGGGTTTTCTATGTAGAGGATCATGTCATCTGCAAACAGTGAGAGTTTTACTTCCTGTTTTCAATCTGGATTCCTTTTATGTCTTTTTCTGCTCTGATTGCTGTGGCCAAAACTTCCAAAACTATGTTGAATAGTAGTGGTGAGAGTGGGCACCCTTGTCTTGTTCCTGACTTTAGGGGAAATGCTTTTAATTTTTCACCATTGAGGATAATATTTGCTGTGGGTTTGTCATATATAGCTTTTATTATGTTGAGGAATGTTCCTTCTATTCCTGCTTCCTGGAGGGTTTTTATCATAAATGAATGTGGAATTTTGTCAAAGACTTTCTCTGCATCTATTGAGATAATCATATGGTTTTATCTTTCAATTTGTTAATGTGGTGTATTACATTGATTGATTTGTGAATATTGAAGAATCCTTGCATCCCTGGGATAAAGCCCACTTGGTCATGATGTATGATCTTTTTAATATATTGTTGGATTCTGTTTGCTAGAATTTTGTTAAGGATTTTTGCATCTATGTTCATCAGTGATATTGGCCTGTAGTTTTCTTTTTTTGTGGCATCTTTGTCTGGTTTTGGTATTAGGGTGATGGTGGCCTCATAGAATGAGTTTGGAAGTCTACCTTCCTCAGCAATTTTCTGGAAGAGTTTGAATAGGATAGGTGTTAGCTCTTCTCTAAATTTTTGGTAGAATTCAGCTGTGAAGCTGTCTGGTCCTGGGCTTTTGTTTGCTGGAAGATTTCTGATTACGGTTTCAATTTCCGTGCTTGTGATGGGTCTGTTAAGATTTTCTGTTTCTTCCTGGTTCAGTTTTGGAAAGTTGTACTTTTCTAAGAATTTGTCCATTTCTTCCAAGTTGTCTATTTTATTGGCATATAGGTGCTGATAGTATTCTCTTATGATCCTTTGTATTTCTGTGTTATCTGTTGTGATTTCTCCATTTTCATTTCTAATTTTGTTGATTTGATTCTTCTCCCTTTGTTTCTTGATGAGTCTGGCTAATGGTTTGTCAATTTTATTTATCTTCTTAAAGAACCAGCTTTTAGCTTTGTTGACTTTTACTATGGCCTCTTTTGTTTCTTTTGCATTTATTTCTGCCCTAATTTTTAAGATTTCTTTCCTTCTACTAACTTTGGGGTTCTTCATTTCTTCCTTTTCTAGTTGCTTTAGGTGTTGAGTTAGGTTATTTATTTGACTTGTTTCTTGAGGTAAGCCTGTATTGCTATGAATCTTCCCCTTTGCACTGCTTTTACAGTGTCCCATAGGTTTTGGGTTGTTGTGTTTTCATTTTCATTCGTTTCTATGCATATTTTGATTTCTTTTTTGATTTCTTCTATGATTTGTTGGTTATTCAGAAGTGTGTTGTTTAGCCTCCATGTGTTGGAATTTTTAATAGTTTTTTCCTGTAATTGAGATCTAATCTTACTGTATTGTGGTCAGGAAAGATGATTGGAATAATTTCAATGTTTTTTAATTTACCAAGGCTAGATTTATGGCCCAGGATGTGATCTATCCTGGAGAAGGTTCCATACACACTTGAGAAAAAGGTGAAATTCATTGTTTTGGGGTGAAATGTCCTATAGATATCAATTAGGTCTAGCTGGTCCATTGTGTCATTTAAAGTTTGTGTTTCCTTGTTAATTTTCTATTTAGTTGATCTATCCATAGGTGTGAGCGGGGTATTAAAGTCTCCTACTATTATTGTGTTATTGTTAATTTCCCCTTTCATACTTGTTAGCATTTGCGTTACATATTGCAGTGCTCCTATGTTGGGTTCATATATATTTATAACTGTTATATCTTCTTCTTGGATTGATCCTTTGATCATTATGTAGTGTCCTTCTTTGTCTCTTTTCACAGCCTTTATTTTAAAGTCTATTTTACCTGATATGAGTATTGCTACTCCTCTTTTTTTTTTTTTTTGGTCTCCATTTGCATGAAATATCTTTTTCCAGCCCTTCACTTTCAGTCTGTGTGTGTCAATTGTTTTGAGGCGGGTCTCTTGTAGGCAGCATATATAGGGGTCTTGTTTTTGTATTCATTCAGCCAGACTTTGTCTTTTGGTTGGGGCATTCAACCCATTTACATTTAAGGTAATTATTGATAAGTATGATCCTGTTGCCATTTACTTTTGTTTTGGGATCAAGTTTATACACCCTTTCTGTGTTTCCTGTCTAGAGAAGATCCTTTAGCATTTGTTGAGGAGCTGGTTTGGTGGTGCTGAATTCTCTCAGCCTTTGCTTGTCTGTAAAGCCTTTGAATTCTCCTTCATATCTGAATGAGGTCCTTGCTGGGTACAGTAATCTGGGCTGTAGGTTTTTCTCTTTCCTCACTTTAAGTGTGTCCTGCCATTCCTTCTGGCTGTACCACATCTTTGTTATTCATTTATCTGTCAGTGGATATTGAGGTTACTTCCATGTCGTGCCTATTGTAAATAAGTAGTACTGCTATGAACACAGGGGTTCTATGTATCTTTTATTTATTTGTTTTAAGCTTTAAGTTTTTATTTTATACAAAGAGTATAGTTGCTTTGCAATGTTGTGTTAGTTTATGCTGTACAGCAAAGTATTATCAGCTATATATGTATACATATATAGGGGTGCATCTGTCTTTTTAAATTAGTTTTTTCTCCAGATATATGCCCAGGACTGGATCATACCTTACCTGCCTCCTGGGAAATCTGTATGCAGGTCAAGAAGCAACAGTTAGAACCAGACATGGAACAACAGACTGGTTCCAAATTGGGAAAACAGTATGTCAAGGCTTCATATTGTCACTCTGCTTATTTAACTTCTATGCAGAATACATCATGCAAAATACTGGGCTGGATGAAGCACAAGCTGGAATCAAGATTGCCGGGAGAAATATCAATAACCTCAGATACACAGATGACACCACCCTTATGACAGAAAGTGAAGAGGAACTAAAAAGCCTCTTGACAAAAGTGAAAGAGGAGAGTGAAAAATCTGGCTTAAAGCTCAACATTCAAAAAACTAAGATCATGGCATCTAGTTCCATCACTTCATGGCAAATAGATGGAGAAACAATGGAAACAGTGACAGACTTTATTTTCTTGGGCTCCAAAATCACTGAAGATGGTGACTGCAGCCATGAAATTAAAAGATGCTTGCGTCTTGGAAGAAAAGCTATGACCAACCTAGATAGCATATTAAAAAGCAGAACTATTACTTTGCCGACAAAGGTCCATCTAGTCAAAGCCATGGTTTTTCCAGTAGTCATGTATGGATATGAGAGTTCGATCATAAAGAAAGCTGAGTGCAGAAGAATTGATGCTTTTGAGCTGTGTTGTTGGAGAAGACTCTTGAGAGTCCCTTGGACTGCAAGGAGATCCAACCAGTCCATCCTAAAGGAAATCAGTCCTGAATATTCATTGGAAGGACTGATGCTAAAGCTGAAACTCCAATACTTTGGCCACCTGATGCGAAGAACTGACTCAGATGAAAAGACCCCGATGCTGGGAAAGATTGAAGACAGGAGGAGAAGGGGACGACAGAGAATGAGATGGTTGGATGGCATCACTGACTCTATGGACATGAGTTTGAGCAAGCTCCTGGAGTTGATGATGGATAGGGAGGCCTGTCATGTTGCATTCCACGGGGTCGCAAAGAGTCGGACACAACTGAGCGACTGAACTGAACTGAACTGATAACAATTCTATTTGTGTTTTTTTAAGGAACCTCCATACTATTTTCCATAGTGGCTGTGCCAATTTACATTCGTACCAACAGTGTTAGAAAGTTCTGTTTTCTCCACATTCTCTCCAGAATTTATTATTTGTAGATATTGTAAATACAATGTTGTTTGTATTTTAATGATGACCATTCTGACCATGTGATGTGAAATCTTATTGTTTTGATTCACATTTCTGTAATAACTAGTGATGTTTAGCATCTTTTCATTTGCCTATTGGCCATTTGTATGTCTTCTTTGGAGAAATGTCTGTTTAGACCTTCTGGCCATTTTTGATTAGGTTGCTTTCTTGTTCATACATAACCTCATTTAATTCCTACACCAACCCAATGAGATGGGCTTTGCTTTCCACAGGCTATATGTGAGAAAAGCAAGATCCAAGGAATTATGGGCCAGATTACACAGATGCTGTGTGGCACAGAATCGACTTGACTATAGTCTTCTTTTCCCCAGGAGATCAGTGGAAAAAAATTTTATCTTCATCAAAATTGACTAATGTTCTAAACAAAATAGGTTGTCATTCAAATGGACTGAGCTTCTGTGGAAAATTCACTCACAAGGAACACCTAATAGAACAGTGGCAGCTCAAACAGCTATCATAACAGATTCCTGGAAATTTCCTGGATTCCCACTCCATGCTGTTTCCAAGTGATCACATGGTCTTTGATCTCAGAAAGGAATGCAAATCTCCTTTGTGTCTGATGAAAAGACCTCCTCATGTTGTCTGTCTATTGACTCTTACTTACCATATATTCTTAATAGTTGGGCTATCTTGCCTCACCTTTTAAGATTCAGAAAACTTAATTCCCTGGTGGCCTGGTGGTTAGGATCCTGGGCTTTCTCTGGTATGGCCCCAGTTCAATCCTTGGTTGGGGAACTGAGATCTCACAAGCTGAGCGATGCGGCCAAAATAAGAAAAGATTGAGAAAGCTTCAGAAAAGTTTTGCTTTGTTTTGCTAAGAATGGAAGGAAATTAAAACAAAAAAATAGACTTTAGGTCTTGTCCTTTTGACTTAACTGAATGTGTTTGGGCAAATTCCTCAGTCTGTAAGGCTCAATTTTTTCATCTATAAAATAGAGATAATAGCATATACGTCATAGGGTTATTGTGAGAATAAAATAACATACTGTATATAAATGGCCAAGCACATAATAGGGGTTCAATATATTTGAGTTCCTCCCTGCCAGTGAAAGATGAGAGTTGTGAAGTCTCACATGTTTTGAGTGAGTGAGTGCTAAGTCTTTTCAGTCATGTCTGACTCTGCGACCCTATGGACTGTAGCCTGCCAAGCTCCTTTGTCCATGGGATTTCCCAGGCAAGAATACTGGAGTGGGTTGCCATTTACTCTTCCAGGGGATCTTTCTGACCCAGGGGTTGAACCCACATCTCCTGTGGCTCCTCAATTGCAGGATTCTTTACTACGAGCACCAGGGAATCCCCCTCACGGGTTCCAGAAAAACATCTATTTCTGCTTCATTGACTATGCCAAAGCCTTGACTGTGTGGATCACAATAAACTGTGGAACATTCCGAAAGAGATGGGAATCCCAGACCACCTGACCTGCCTCTTGAGAAACCTGTATGCAGGTCAGGAAGCAACAGTTAGAACTGTACATGGAACAACAGACTGGTTCCAAATAGGAAAAGGAGTACGTCAAGGCTGTATATTGTCACCTTGCTTATTTAACTTATATGCAGAGTACATCATGAGGAACGCTGGGCTGGAGGAAGCACAAGCTGGAATCAAGATTGCCGGGAGAAATATCAATAACCTCAGATATGCAGATGACACCACCCTTATGGCAGAAAGTGAAGAGGAACTAAAAAGCCTCTTGATGAAAGTGAAAGAGGAGAGTGAAAAGGTTGGTTTAAAGCTCAACATTCAGAAAACAAAGATCATGGCATCTGATCCCATCACTTCATGGGAAATAGATGGAAAAACAGTGGAAACAGTGTCAGACTTTATTTTTGGGGGCTCCAAAATCACTGCAGATGCTGATTGCAGCCATGAAATTAAAAGACGCTTACTCCTTGGAAGGAAAGTTATGACCAACCTTGATAGTATATTAAAAAGCAGAGACATTACTTTGCCAACCAAGGTCCGTCTAGTCAAGGCTATGGTTTTTCCCATGGTCATGTATGGATGTGAGAGTTGGACTGTGAAGAAAGCTGATCGCCGAAGAATTGATGCTTTTGAACTGTGGTGATGGAGAAGACTCTTGAGAGTCCCTTGGACTGCAAGGAGATCCAACCAGTCCATTCTAAAGGAGATCAATCCTGGGTGTTCATTGGAAGGACTGATGCTAAAGCTGAAACTGCAATACTTTGGCCACCTCATGCGACGAGTTGACTCACTGGAAAAGACTCTGATGCTAAGAAAGGTTGGGGGCGGGAGGAGAAGGGAACGACAGAGAATGAGATGGCTGGATGGCATCACCAACTCGATGGACATGAGTTTGAGTGAACTCCGGGAGTTGGTGATGGACAGGGAGGCCTGGCATGCTGTGATTCATGGGGTCGTGCAAAGTCGGATACGACTGAGCGACTGAACTGAACTGAAATAACCTGGGATGGTTGGAATGACCCTTTTGTTCAGTGGTTTAGCCCCCAGCCAGGATCTGGAATTATCTTTAGAAAACAAAAAGTTTCTGTGGGCTAAACTTCATTTATTAGAGGGGAGCCCAGGTGACCGCCTTCTTTTGTTGAACTGCGGTTTTGTTATGTGATTGTAATATAAGAACTATGTTTTTCTACAACAGCTTTGATTGGGGCAACAGTATAATGTAGTTGCTGGGAAAATGACTAGGATCTGAGGCTGCATCATGAAAAGTCCAGTGTCTAGAATGAGGGAGGTGAAAGTTCCGTATCACTGGAGGATCTAGAGAACAGGCAATGTGATCATTGACTTGAGATAGTTGAGCTGTTTTATGAAACAATCTCAGTTTACTCTCTGGAGTCTTCACTGAATCAATGAATAGAGGCCATGGAGATGGAATCTGAGCTTAAGTTAAGGAACAAATATTCTAATTCACCTTTACCCACAAGGAGATGCTTCACACTGCAGGCTGGGCTTTTTCAGTTGTTGAGAGAATTTTGGAATTGCCTTCCCAGATGTAGGAATGAAAGGAACACTCCTCCAACTCATGGACTTGATAACTATTCTGTACCAGACACAACTAATAGGGGCTCTGGCCCACTTTTCTGGGCAGACCGTGGCCTAGCATGCTAGAGCCTAAGTGGAGGGCAACCAAAAGCTCCCATGCATCCAGAACCATCCTACAGGCTCCTCTCTCCACACCCTCTTGGCCTCTAGGCTGTCTTTCTTGTAAGTCAAGGAATATAAAGGGTGTGACATGAATTGTTTTCCCCATGTGTGCTCCTAACAGGTAACTCCCCAGGAACGAATTGCTGGATTGTCTCAGGCATACATTTTAAATGTATGCAGTTCATTACAGCACACCTAGAGCATTTGCATAACCATCACTCTCTGTAGTCGCTTCCTGGTGTTTTGATTCCTGAGAGGGCTGTGAACTCTACTCAGAAACTCCACTGTGGACCCAGCTTTGATGGAATGTGACATTCCTACACTTTTGGACTTTCTGGGTGCATATAAGCTATCAAAAAGCGTGTCTTTCCTGATGTAAAATCATCACAGTAAGAATTAAAGCCAAGTTGGGGTGTATGAGAACAGTCTGACAGTTTTTTGCTTAAATGGGAGTTAGGCAGTGTGGCTTTGCAGCATAAGAGGAGGAGACCTAGGTTCCAGACTCTATGGCCTTGCAGAAGGGACTGTCCCTCTCTGGTTCCCAATTTCTTCATCTCCAAAATGAGGTTAATAAACTCTGCCCAGACCATCTCAAATGGTGAACATGAAGAACCAATAAGATGGGCGTAAAGCATATAAATATAAGGGACTTTTTTTTAGGATCTGGATTTATGCCCACCATGCTTTGGGTAAAGATTCAGAGGGATGTTCAGTTTGCCAAGTGGCATCTTATATAAGTTGCATGCTTACATTAAATTTTCTTGGCCCCCTTGCAAAATTGTTCCCCTCTGAGTTATATTTTAAGATTATGATCCCAGCTTTTCTTAAAAATCTATACAAAAATAGCCTTATGAAATCTGTTTGTTGTGGGGACACTGTTGATACCATGCTAGCTAATTTGACAGTATCCTCCATATGAGGCTTTTTTTTTTTTTTTTAGGGATTAAAGCCTAGAAAACATTTTGTGTCCTTGAGGGACTGGTGTTTTTTCTCCTTAGTGAAAGTGAGATCTCTGCAATTAATGTCATTGCCCTTTTCTCTTGGGCTGCCAGGAAGTTCATCACTTATAGCATTTGAACCTTCGGTGGACTCATTCATCTATCTTCTGTTCCCTTCTGTTCCCTCCAGCAGTGTTAGCCGCTCTTTGTGAATCTATGGACTGTAGCCCGCCAGGCTCCTCTTTCCTTGGGGATTCTCCAGGCAAGAATACTGGAGTGGGTTGCCATTCCCTCCTCCAGGGGATCTCTCTGACCCAGGGATGGAACTGGGATCTCCTGCACTGCAGGCGGATTCTTATTTGTTGTTGTTGTTTAGTCACCAAATCATGTCCAACCCCATGGACTGCAGCACACCAGGCTCCTCTGTCCATGGAATTCTCCAGGCACAAATACTGGAGTGGGTAGCCATTGCCTTCTCCAAGGGATCTTCCTGACCCAGGAAGATACTGCCAATAAGCATATTACCTCCAGTAGGAGAAGGCAATGGCAAGCCACTCCAGTACTCTTGCCTAGAAAATCCCATGGATGGAGCAGCCTGGGAGGCTGCAGTCCGTGGGGTCGCTAAGGGTCAGACACGACTGAGCAACTTCACTTTCACTTTTCACTTTCACACATTGGAGAAGGAAATGGCAACCCACTCCAGTGTTCTTGCCTGGAGAATCCCAGGGATGGGGGAGCCTGGTGGGCTTCCATCTATGGGGTCACACAGAGTCGGACACGACTGAAGTGACTTAGCAGCAGCAGCAGCAGCAAGCATATTATAATTTATATTTTCCCAGGCACTTACATTTTCATTTTTATTCACTGTTTTATTATTTTAGTATATGTTTCCTATAAACTACCTTGGATAACTTGAGAGATGATGATGAGGAGACCAAGCGAGTAATGGAAAAATTAACAAATCCTCTGGTATGAGGAAGCCCGAGTCCCCCCCACCCCCCACAGGTTTCAAAGCTTTGAAAAAAAATGTTTGTCCTTTGGTGACTTCATGATCAACTCATCTCTTGCAGGCATATGAGGAGAATATGTATGGTAGCAAATACCAGTGGATCATCCCGGGCTGGTATGAGCCTTCCTGGTGGGAGCAGGTGCACACAGAAGCCAACTCATCACGTTGTCTCCGGAAGCATCTGCTTACTGCCATGGAGGGCTACATCGGTGTGGACTTCGAGCCCCTGAGCTCCAAGCAGATCAAGACCATCTCCGGGAAGGTCAGTGCCATGTTGTCCAGTGATGTCGGCAGAAAGCGCCCAGATCTTGTTCTGGCCTTTGCTGTGTGATTTTGAGCAAATCATTTGACCTCTCTGAGCCTCTGTTTGTTATTTGTTATAGGAGTGTAAACAAATCCTTTATTTGTTAAAGGAGTCTATCTGGCCGTCTCCCTCTTCTAGGGAATTGTGGGAATCAAGTGAGTAAGGGTGCTTTCTAAGCACATAACACAGTGTATGTGTAAGGGATGGAGTCATGACTGTTATAGCACCAACTGCAGGCACTGACTTTCAGACGAGACCACCATTTCATCCCCTGCACCCTCTAACCTGGAATGTCATTTCTCAGTCTCACTGATGCTCCTGTCAGCCTGGAAGAGAATAACCCCTCAAGTAGACTTGGGGAAACAGGTACTAAAGACCAGAAAAGACTGGTCCAAACCCCTGTTTTGCCACTTACCAGATGTGTGACCTTGAGCTGGAGTTTTCTGAGCTGCTGTTTTTTTATCTATATCATGGCAGTGCAGATATCCTCCTCTGGGGTCAAAAGGAGGACTGGTTAGCAGGTTGTGCAATGTGGCTGGCATGGTGCCTGGCACCTTGTGCTGTCATAACTGGGAGGAGGACCTTGGCAGGGTGCTTAAGTCCTCAGGCCCCCACTAGGGATGACTAACCGCTGGCCTGCTTTTATCATAGGGCTGTGAGAGAACAGGTAGCATGGTATATATAAAAGTATTTCCAAGTATACTATTCCCTATCATTGAAAGCATTATCAAGAATTGGATGGTGACAGCCCCAGTGACAATGGCAACATCCATCTCTCAGTTCTAACCACCAGCCAAAGTTTAGTACAGCAGGGCACATGATTCTTTTCTGTCTCCTCTGATCTCAGATTTTTAAGTCCTCCACCCACCTTCAATTTCACTTAAAGAATCAGTTTCATAGTAAAATATATATATATATATATAGTTTTATACATTATTTATTCTCAATCAGAGCCAACACTACAAGAATGATTTATTGATTTGTCCAAAAATAGCAAATCATTAGGACACATTTTATAAGCAGCTCTTTAAATCATGTAGCACCTGAGAGGGCCTGGAAAAACATTCTGGGTAGAAAATGTTGAAAGAAGTATTTTCATGCCTGAGTCAGTGACCATATAAAGTTTTGGGACATGCTGAATAATGAGTAGAAACAACTCATTTTTATTTCAGTAAATGTTATTTTTAAAGGTGTTGAAGTTTGCAGTTTATTAGAAGATTCTTGGGTCCAGGGATACCCCATACTTTAATCTAAAAATAGTATAAAATTTGAGGAAAGTACAAAAACTAAGAAGAAATTTCCATGCAGGCAGACAGTATAATAATTAAAATGAGAAACTTAAGGAAGACCAAAGATGAAAATGATTACACATGAGATCTGTGAAGCTAAGGGGGAGTAAGGGCTATTAGATGCACCAGGGGCCGCAAATGTCATTCCAAGGAGCATGAAGGCTACCTAGGCATAGATGTAGAAATGAACAGGAATGCATTTTGGGAAGATCATTTTTTTGCAGTGTTTTTTGGAATAAACATTTTGATTTTATAACATCTTCCAAAAAGCATTAGTTACTCAGTCGTGTCTGACTCTTTGCCACCCCATGGACTGTAAACTGCCATGCTCCTCTGTCCATGGAATTCTCCAGGCAAGAATACTGGAATGGGTTGCCATACCCTTCTCCAGGGGATCTTTCCAACCCAGGAACTGAACCCAGATCTCAAGCATTGCAGTCAGATTCTTTACCATTTGAGCTACCTGGGAATCTTAACACCTCCCAAATCACTGGCTTTCCTTTTCCTTTTTAATTTTAAATTTTTAAATTTGGGGGCAGTGAGGAGTCTGAGGCTTTCCAGGTGGCACTAGTGGTAAAGAACCCACCTGCCAATGCAGGAGACATAAGAGACAAGGGTTTGATCCCTGGGTCCGGAAGATCCCCTGGAGGAGGGCATGGCAACCCACTCCAGTATTCTTGCCTGGAGAATCCCATGGATAGAGGAGCGTGGCGGGCTCTAGTCCATAGGTTGCAGAGAGTCAGACACGACTGAAGCCACTTAGCCTGCACGCATGAAGAGGCTGACCTCATCCCCGTATCACTATACACATGAATGGGAACCTTGGAGCTACTCCTGGGACTCTTCACTTCACCGCACAGTGTGGGTTACCCACTCCTGGGTCTCCCCAGATGGATCAATGCCATCAGGAGCAAGGATCAAACCTGCATCTCTTATATCTTCTGCACTGGCAGGAAGGTTCTTTACCACTAGTGCCACTACCTGATTAAACCCTAAATCCAATGACAAATAATCTTATAAAGAAAAGGCAGAGGAGGTTTGCCATTTGGAGAAGATTGTGTGAAGATGGAGCCAGAGATTGGAATTACAAGACAAGGAACTCCAAGGATTTCTGGCAGCCTCCAGAATCTAGAAGAAAGGCATGGAATGGATTTCCCTTGGAGCCTCCAAAGGGAACCAATGCTGCCAGCACCTTAGTTTCCGTCTTCTGGTCTCTATAACTGTGAGCCAGTAAGTTTCTGTTTAAACCACCGAATTTGTGGAAATTTGTTATGGCTACCCCAGGACACTGATAATGTCACCCAGCAGGTCAGGGACAGATCCAGGGACTGGAAACCGGGACTACTAAGTTCCCACTCACTGCCCCTTCCCCTCTACCATGCTCTTCCTCTCAACTTGTGACATGCCTAGGAGCAGAGCACATCCAAGTCGGCCCTTTTTGTGATGTCTTAGTGGGCCTGTTAGTAAGTGGCAGAACAGGACAACATAAGTCTAGTAATCAGGAGATTTAGTGCCAATCCTGCATAGCCACCAACTGATCTGCCCCCTCAGCTAGACCCTCACTATCCCTGGGCCTCAGTTTCCTCAATTGAAAATGAGAAATTTGGATCATATAATTCCTAGCATCCTTTCACAGTAAAGTTCTCTGACTCTGTGTAGGTATGATATTGAGTTATTACAGTGAGCTGTGTGATGTGGTTATAATGTTAAACTCTGGAACGCCCAGGATAGAGGTGACCTATGATAAAGTCACGGAATCGGGTGGAATAGTGAGCCCTCCTGGAATGCAGTCTCTGCAGTTCCCTCTTGCATATGCCTGTCTCCAGTGCCAGGTTGCCCCAGCTTGTTCATTGGCATCCAGGAGGTTTCTGGGAGGAGGAATAACAAGGTCTCCCTCCTGGGCACATTCATCAGTCCCTGCCAGTTGGAATTTCCAGCAATGGGACAAGTGTAGACCTTTGGGCTTCCCCAAGCACATTCAGAGTTCAGTTTTCCAGAACCTCCTGTAAATAGCCTCTGGATACTTGCTTTGGCTCTCATGTCTCTTTCTCCTTGTTAAAGTTCCCCATCACCACTCTATTCCCCTAAAGTGACTCTGTTGACATTGGTGATTTCCAGTGTCAGCGTTCACTTTTCAATGTCCCATTGGGATTGTTTCCACTGTGAGTATTTATAATTTTGGTATAAAATTCCCGTGATGGCTTAGCCTCTCCAATAAGGACATTCTTCCCTGTACCATTCTCCTGCTGAGATACACAGTGTTGGGCCAAGGCACCAGATGGAAGTGTTTACAGAACCCTGGAGTCAGTGGGAACCTCTGAAGTGGCCCCAACCTTCTACCAAAGGTACAGGCTCTTTCTTTGGAAGACTTCTGTAATGTTTTCCAGAAAGAAACTTCTGTGGCCACCCACGACTGTTTATCCAACACAGCAGAACAAAAGGAAACAGAAATCTAGTGAGTCCTCAAATCAGAGCAATGACCTGGGAAAAGCTGCACGCATCTCATTGTCACTGCCATGGGAGCTCCATAACAAAGAACCTGGGGCTTTTAGGAAGCTCTGGGCTCTAGAGAGGAGGATGAGGTGCTATGGAAAAGTAGAGATGCTCCCCAGGGAGTCAGGCTTTACGATGCTGCTGCCTCTGCCCCCACCTTTCCC
The DNA here is from genome assembly GCF_049115385.1 of Moschus berezovskii. Lineage (NCBI taxonomy): Eukaryota > Metazoa > Chordata > Mammalia > Artiodactyla > Moschidae > Moschus > Moschus berezovskii. The sequence continues at coordinate 70,853,145 of NC_142466.1, read as the reverse complement.
ACAAAGCTCCTGTTACTGGCTGCTTCCCTAGATATTCATGTCTTTGGGAGACAGGCGGGACGGTGTGGCAAAGGAACATAGGCTCAGGAGGAAGGGTGTGATATGGCAGATAGTTGGCCATACAACATCCATAGCCCATCTTCCTCTTCAGTAGCATAACTCTGATTTTTAACTGGGTATGTTGCCACTCATCTGAAAATATACATTTCCCAGCCTCCCATGTAGCTAGATAGAGCCAGGATTCTAAGTCTAACCAGTGAGATTTAAGTAGCAGTATTATACAAGACTTCTAAAAGCCTACTTTAATAGGAGAGCTTACCTTCCTTCTTTCTTCTCCTCTGTATTGGTTGAAATATGGATGAGATGGCTGGAGTTATAGCAGCCATTTTGTATCAAGAGGTGACCTTGAGAAGGAAACTTTAGGATAGTGGGGCATAAAGATAAGAGCCTCAGTCTCTGGTTACACTGTGGAGTTGCCGTGGAAGCCCTGCACTACCTACCCATGGACAACTTTTACTTGAGAAAGAAATAAACTATTTCAGTTCAGTTCAGTTAAGTTCAGTCGCTCAGTCGTGTCCGACTCCCTGCGACCCCATGAATCACAGCACGCCAGGCCTCCCTGTCCATCACCAACTCCCAGAGTTCACTCAAACTCATGTCCATCAAGTCGGTGATGTCATCCAGCCATCTCATTCTCTTGTCGTCCCCTTCTCCTCCCTCCCCCAATCCTTCCCAGCATCAGAGTCTTTTCCAGTGAGTCAACTCATCGCATGAGGTGGCCAAATTTAAGTCACCAATAATTTTTTGTCTGTTATATTATACCACTGAACCTAATCAACAGTGATACAGTGACATTGGGCAAGTTATTTGGCCTTTCTCAAATTGTTTCTGATTATGCTGGCGTAATATGTCTTTTACAGATTTAGAAGGATTACATGAAGTAATACAGAGGAAAATACCTTGCTGAGTGCCAGGCACACAATAGGTCCTCAGCAAATTGTAGTTCTCTTCCTTCATCCGTGCAGCAGCCTTGAGGTCAGGTCAACAAACCTTTTCTGGTTTGTTGTTGGAATTTTACTGATTCTATAGACTGATTTAGGAAAAACTGATATCTTTGTAATATAGAGTCTTTACATCAATTCAGCTTCTCTCAGAAATCTTTTGTGTGGAACTTTTGCATGTTTTTTATTTGATTTATTTATAGGTATTTGAAGCTGAAACTGCAATACTTTGGCCACCTCATGCGACGAGTTGACTCACTGGAAAAGACTCTGATGCTGGGAAAGGTTGGGGGTGGGAGGAGAAGGGGACAACGGAGAATGAGATGGCTGGATGGCATCACCGACTCAATGGACATGAGTTTGAGTGTACTCCGGGAGTTGGTGATGGACAGGGAGGCCTGGCGTGCTGTGATTCATGGGGTCGCGGAGAGTCGGACATGACTGAGCGACTGAACTGAACTGAACTGATGTATTTTAGTGAATGTATGTGCACAGTACTATTGGGTGCATACTTTGGGGTGGAATTTCTGAGTCATAGAGAATGCATATGCTCAGCTATAATAGACACTGCCAAGCAGATTTCTAAAGTGGTTGTACCAATTTACATACCCACTGGCAGAGATTGCGCGTTTCATTTGGTTCACACACTCACCAACTTTTGGCGTTGTTAGCTTTTAAATTTTAGCCAATCTAGTGGGTGAGTGGTATCTCATTTTTATTTTAATTTACATTTCTTTGATAAGTAATGAAGTTGTTGATCTTTTCTTATCATTATTGGCCATTTTGATATTCTCTTTTATAAATTGACTATTCTCTTTTGCCCATTTTTCCACTTGGATTCTCTGCATGTTTCTCACTGATTTGTAAAAGTTCTTTTTGTATTCTGGGTATGAATTCTTAGACAGTTATAGTTATTACTTACATCATGTGTGTCTTATTTAAGCAACTTTGCCCACCCAAGCTCATGAAGATATTTTTCTATCTTGTCTTTGAGAAGTTTGTTTTACCTTTCACTTTTAGATGTAGAAATCACATGAAACTGATTTTATGTAACATCTGAGGTGGGCTTCCCTGGTGACTCAGATGGTAAAGAATTTGCCTGCAATGTGGGAGACCTGGGTTCGATCCCTGGTTTGGGAAGATCCCCCTGGAGAAGGCAATGGCTACCCACTCCAGTATTCTTGGGGCTTCCCTGGTGGCTCAGACAGTAAAGAATCTGTCTGCAATGCAGGAGAACCAGGTTCCATCCCTGGGTCAGGAAGATCCTGTGGAGAAGGGAATGGCTGCCCACTCCAGTATTCTTGCCTGGAGAATTCCATGGACAGAGGTGCCTGGCAGGCTACAGTGCATGGTGTCGCAAAGAGTCAAACACGACTGAAGCGACTTAGCTTCAGTGTGTGTGGATCTATATGTGTGTGTAAATCTATTTCTGGACTTTCTGTTCTCTTCCTGTGGTCTATTTGCCTATCCTTTAACCAATACCACACTGCCTTAATAATTGAAGTTTTTTAAGACCTGATGACCGGTAATGTTAAGTCCCTCATCTTTGTTCTTCTTCTAGATTTTCTTGGGTGTTCTTGAACCTGATGTCATGTCTCATTTAGATCTACTCATATATTTACACTTTTCATTACTTCTCATTCCTCCCTTCATTTCTGTTCTGTTTATGATCATTTTCTTTCTGCCTGTAGAACTTCTCTTGGTCTTTCTTTTAAAGAAAGAAAAGACATTTTCTTTGGTTTTGCTGAAGACACATTATCTCAGTTTCTGATTGTCTAAAATTTTCTTTCACCTTTAATATTGAGAGATATATTAATTAGGTGTAGAATTCTAGGTGGTCTGTTATTTTCTTTTAGCTCTTTCAGAGGTCATTTCATTGTCTTCTGGCATCCCTTGTTTCTGTTAAATCAGCCATCAGACTAATTGTTGCTCTTTTGAAGATAATGCATCCTTTTTTTTTTTTTTTTTTTGTCTAACTGCTTTTAACATTTTATCTTTGCTTGACTCTTCAGCAGTTTTATATGTGCGCTGAAGTACGGTTTTGTTTGGTTTTATCTTGGTTGGAGTTTAAGCATTATGGAACTTCATGAATCAGTGGATTGATGTGTTTTGGGGGAAATTCTAGGAAAATATCCCTGAAATACTGCTTCTACCTTTTTAACCTTTTCTCACATTTTAGGACACCAGTCATACATGTGCTATACATTTTCAACACATTCCATATGTCTCTTATGTTTATTCCTTATTTTCTGTCCTTTTTCTCTTCCTGTGCCTCAGGCTGAATATTTACTACTAACATTTCTTCAGTTCACTAACCTACTTTCTGCTGTGTCTAATATACTGTTTCATCCATCTATTGAGTTCTTAGTTTCATTTGTTGTATTAATATTTTAAAATTTTTAGGATTTTAATTTTATTCTTTTTTTTCCTTTCTTTGCTCCCTGTTTTCTGATGATATTCTGTATCTTTTGTCTATTTTCTTGAACATATAAACCTGCTACATTAAAGTCCAGGCCTAATAAATTCAAGATATGAACCACCTGTAGATCTGCTTTGTTGCCTATTTTTCTTCTTTCCTTTCTTTCTTCCTTCTTTCCTTCTTTTTAAAGATTTGATCCTATTACCTGGTATACCTAGTAAATTTAATTAATTGAATTCTATATGAAAAATTAAAGACGCTACAGGTGGCATTTATGTTTCTTCAGAGAAGATTTTTCTCTTTGACCAAACAGAATAGGGGCAGTTCACTTTATCCAGTCAAGAACTGAGATGATTCCAGGTTTGGCTTTAGTTTTCATAATATCTGGTCTATTTTGGTTTGACTTTATTCCTGTTTGTCCTTCAACATTCTAGACTAAAATCCTGGAATGTTTACTGGCCCTGGATTCCAACTTTTGTTCCTGATGTCCTGAGACTTTAAACATACCTTGTGTTCTTATCCCCTTAGCCACCACTTGTCACTTGGCCTCTCATCCTCCTTGTTTTATGCAGCTTGTGCTGTGCTTAGTCACTCAGTCATATCCAACTCTTTGCAACCCCATGGGTAGCCCACCAGACTCCTCCATCCGTGGGTATTCTCCGGGCAAGAATACTTGAGTGGTTTGCCATTCCATCCTCCTTATGCAGCTTAGTTATCACCAAATATCACAAGTGCAGATGTCAGTGTGCATACTGGTATCCTGTGGTTCCTCTTCCTCTGAGACCTTGGCGCTATAAGCCTTGCCACCCTGATAACCCTGAACTATAGTTCTTTGTCTTCCCATCTCTGAGGGACTGATGAAAACACTGATCCACTGTTTTCTGTTCCTACAACTGGCCTTCCCACTTGCAGATCAATAAATGCCTCCAGGGGAAGCAGCAGAGAATGTTGGACTTTTCTCAAAACATTTCTCTTCCCTCCAGGATCTTGGTTCTTCAAGTCCTAGATGTCCTGGTCGCTTTCTAATACCTTTGGATAGCTATATTTATATTTTACTCTGCTTTCCTTAATGTTCTTCATGGGAGCTTTAGTCTCATATAACCTATTTCATCATAGAGTGGATGTCTGAACTGAGACTGTTTTGCTTTAAAGGTGAAGAATATAGCACATTGAGGACAGAGTAAGCATGTCACTGACTTCAGCTCTTTGAGATATGTTATGGATAAGAGGAAGCAGACATGTTCTTTGCAGCTCCACAGAAAGACATAGCAAGCTACAGGGAGATAGGTATAAACTCTGTATCTGGAAGACTAATCTCATAGACGTCAAGCATTCCTTAAGTGGAAGGCTCTCCCTGAAGACATAGTGACTTTCCCAGCACTGAAAGAGTCTGAGAAAGGGCTCAGAAAACACCTGGAAGCTGCTATTGAGAAAATCCAATAATCAGATTGTAAGAGGGACTTAATCAATGTTAACCAATTTATGTATTCTTGAAGTCTTAAAAGATCTTTTAAAATACAGTTGTCCAAGTTATCCCACAGACACAATAAAACAAAATGTAGGGCCCTGCATTCTCAACAGGCTCCTTGGGTGACCTACGAACTACAGTAAAAGAGCCAGTAGACTGTTCCCTAGTATACCTTCCGAAGGAGACTCTGGTTGCAACATCCCACAAAGGGTGCTAGAGAGAAACTCTGCTGGTTTTGCTGCTCTGCGGGGTTGGGGGGTAGCAGTTGGAGATATTTCCCCTTTCTCCTCTTTTCTGTCCATGAGACTTCCCTCTCCCAAGAAGCAGGACTCAGCTTGGTTCTGTTGGAATGACAGACCCATAACGCTTAGTCACAGTGTGGGGTAGCAAACTTGTGTGGGCTAGCCTAGGAACCTAACCACTATTTATAACATAATTTCTGTGTGAAAAGATGTTCCACGTTCCAACAACTGCCTCTCAAAAATATGTGGGGCACAACCTGTCAGTAATTGGGACTCTTCATATAAAACTTGTTTTCTCAGAAACTTTAGCCTCTCAAGATAAACTTGACCTCAGAGCGTGAGTAATCAATCAGTTTTCAGTGTCTGCTTTACAGTGGAAGAAATTCTTCTACCCTGACTAATTGGAGACCTGCTTTAAGAACAACTGTTAGCTTTTCTCAGACAATTGTGAGAGTGTCTCTTCCTGCTGTCATTGTTTTGCCTGAGGGAGATCAACACCGGCTTCACCGGCGAACAGTGATGAATGGTCCCGGACATAGTGTGGTAGCAATGACTTCACCATGGTGCTTGCAAAGACAGTGAGAATGAGGTCACCTTTCAGGGCTAAGCTACCCGAGTGTCCCACTCCAAGGACTTCACCCACAGAAGTGAGGTAAACAGGCACATTGCCAGTGTTCTCCAGCCCCCTTTCCCTTGGTTGATGAAAAGTTTTATGAGATAGAAAAAGATAGGGATTTATAAAAGGTACACCTAAAAAATATATAGGGGCTTGTGTTGGCCCCAGTGTCCAATTGAATAAACAGTCTGATCTTGATCCCCTCTATTATCTACACACATGGAAATATCTCCAATAAACTATATCATTTACCTCCTGGTGAGGTAATACTGTGTCTGTTCACCGAAGGTCTGACTCCCCCCACCCGCAACAACTTTAAGAATGTCACAGAAACCTTCAAGGATGCCCCAGTGGCATGTCCTGGATAGAGAAGAAGTCTCGAAACGTCATGTGAATGTACTCATTAGGTTGAACAAACAGGACTCAAAGAGACACCACCAGCCCTTGGATGCCTTTGTCTGCATCAGAAAAAGCCTTGTAGCAGCAAAGTCTTGGAGAGAAGAGTTCAAGAGGCCTCATTCCTTTGATGCTTAAGCAATTAATTAGATAAATAGACATTCAGTATCAAAATTTTTGATACTTTAAAAATAGCCAAGAGCTGAATTAATAGCCTGAAAATATCCAAATTTCTTTTCTTCTTCTTTTTTTTCGGCCACGCTGTGCATCTTGTAGGATTTCAGTTCCCCGAGAAGGGATTGAATCCAGGCCCTCTGCAGTGAAAACATGGAATCCTAACCCCTGGACTGCCAAGGAATTCTCCCAAATTACATTTTAAAATCAAGAAAAATATAGCCAAATAGAAAAATAACAAAGATGTGTTGAAACAAAGCATTAAAAGTTGTGACTGTCACCATACCAGTATGGTATAAAGAGGAAACACACCTCAGAAGTGAAAGTTGCCCATCTATATGTGAAAGGAGATCACTCTTAATAGTTAACCAGAGAAATGCAAATTAAAATGAAAAGAGATGTACATTTTTTCTTGAGAAACTGACAATGATTTTAAAAATTGAGCGACTTCCCTGGTGGCCCAGTGGTTAGACTCTGCACTTCCACTTCAGGGGCACAGGTTTGATCCCTGGTTGGAGAACCAAGATCCTGCAGGCTGAGCAGCTTAAAAAAAAGAAAGAAAGAAATGCCTATTGTGGCCCAGGATGCAAGGAAATGGGCACTTTCATATAGAGTGGAATTTTAGCTTTTCATGTTTGGGGAGGATAATTTGGCCCTTTAGATGTGTGAATAGCATTTAAGGTTTTTATACCTTTTGCCTCAGCAATTATATATCTGGGAATTTCTTCTGAAAAAATAATTATCAGTGTGTGTTCAGAAAATTTAGATACAAGGATGCTTTTTTTGCAATCCTGTAATTGGGAAAAATTAGAAAAAAGCCTCAATGTCCAATAATTGGAAATTAGCTAAGGAAGTAAAAGTAGGCCATTCACACACTGGAGGGCTGTTACCCCCTATCGGCACAGGTGAAGTCTTGGGTCTTCAGGGCATCCTGGGTGAGCAGTTGTTCCAGGTGGCCAGGTGAACAACCACCTGTACTATTACTAGCAGTGACTGGAGTTCTTGGGGCAGCAACACATCCTGGACACAGGACTGATGCTATGCACACTTCATCTCAGGGAACTGTCACAGCCACCTAGACGGGAGGATGCAAAGATCTGTAGGAGATAGGACCCCAGCCCCAGGTCACGTTACCAAACCACTGAGCTGGAACTGGAGGGCAGGTAAGCCTGCTTCCAAATCCTGTGTTCTTACCACTGTGCCAGGCTCCTGCCTGGATCACTCACCAGGAGGAGGCTTCTAGATCACCTGGTCCAACCTCCTTACTTTTCAGATGAGAAACTGACGCTTAGAAAGGGTCTCTGCGGGTATTGTTTTGGGTTCTGTGATCAAGATAACACTCCTGACCCCTTGGAGCTTAATTCTTTGGGTAGATGCATTGCAGGAAGTAAAAATTGCAATAAAGAAGATAAAGCTAGTGGATAGAGATTGCCTGGCAGGAGGAGGTTGTGGAAAGGGTGGGTCAGGAAAGCATCCCTGAGAAATGACACATGTTGACATTTGTGTGCCGAGAATATCAGGCAAGAGCTGGGGCAGAAGCTTCCTGGCAGAGGAGCCATCTAGTGCAACAGCCCCGAGTGCAAACAAATTTGGTGTGAGTGAAGAAGACCCGACAGGTTCAGGGAAGAGAGGAAGCCTCATAATAGACTATTTCATGCTCCCTGATAAGAAGTGAGCAGGCAAAGAAAGGATGCTTGTGGAGAGCCAGCCTCCTGGTGGAGGGGTGCAATTACCTATGAGAAGGGGCTTGAGGAGCTGGGTTGGGCTGGAGACAGTGCTGTCTCCTTGAAGAACCCTTGGAATTGAAGAACTTCTGCCTGGTGTTTTGACTGATGAACAGAACAGTGATGGCTGGACGTGATGCATTTCCAAAGGAAATCATAAACAGATAAAATCTGAGCTATCCAATAGGAGCCAAAAAAAATAATTTTTTTTTTAAGGTGGTGGATTTGTTGCTGGGATATCATTCACATTTGGTCAGGCAGCTTCCTCATTTGGTTGACTGCAGATTCCACATTTGGAGGGGCTTGGTTGTACCCAGGCTCTGCTAACACCTTGAGCCACGGGCAAGAGACTTGAGATCCAGCCACGGAGTAACCCAGTCTTCAACAGCTCAGCTTCACCACTCTACTTGGATACCAGAACTGGCCCCAAACAGTTGGTTTTGGGGCCAGTTGGGTTGGTTTTCAAAAGGCAGTTATAACTTCAAAATTCAAACATGTGAGAAGCAGCAAAGATAAAATGAGACCAGTCTAGCTATACACACAGAGACACACACATACTCATGCTGTGTGACCTTAGCCAAGTCTCTAGACCTCTCTGTGTCTCCTGCTGCAGATTGAGAGGGCATGTGTGACCGTCTCTAAGGGGCCTTTCTGGTATAAACTGACAATGAGTTCTGGTTTCTGTTTGATTTATCCCCAAGGAGGGTTTATCCAAAGACTAAGCCATGGGCTCTGATGACATTTCTGGCAGAGGAGTTCAGAAGTGATTTGAGAAAAAGCCCATGAAGAGCTGAGGGTAATGGGTTCCCCTGGAGCGGCATTCATTTGGATCTTTAAGCCTCAGGGACTAGAGTAAAAAGGCAGTTTCATTACTTTGTGGCCTCAATCAGAATGTTAATATTACCAATGAAATTATGGGAGAAAAGAAATTTTTTTATGTGAAGTTATTTGCAGACCCTGCTATATTATGGAAGATGAAAGGGAAGAGTACAATGTAGAGATCAGAAGGGACCTTACAACTGGACAGCTAGGACCTGCCCTGGGCCCTGTGCTCTAAGAGGACCTCACTCAAGCCCCATGGGATTCAAAATCCACAAGGCCACAGGGACCTGCCCACCCGGAGCCTACCCGCCTCCCAATCCTGGGCCATACCCTGAATTCCCTGCACAAATGCCTGGAGCCACATTCAGGGTCCAAGGAGCCTCTTCAGGGAGGACTGAGCCTCTGGGTGGTCATGGGACTACTGATGCTAGAAGAGGGTGGACTGGCTTGGCTGGCTTGTGGGATGGAGTCAAGTGGGAAGGGAAGGGGGTGGGCCCCGGAGCAGTTAGCTTCCCCTGTGCTTCTGTGTCCAGACCGAAGCTCTGAGGGATCTCAGACTTCTGATTTCAAACCTGGCCTTCCAGCTTGTTAGGAAGGTTTATTTACCTTCCTTTAACCCATTATGACAAAAAGATAGCAAATATTTTATTGAAAAGTCTGTTTGTTGTCTATAACTTAGCATTTAGACATATGGTATATGGGCCTCCACTGTTACTGTAGCTCCAGGCCCAGCTAATGTCAGGAGGAGGCCTGCTCAGGATGCATTTTTCATTCCACTGGTCTTGGCAGACAGCCAGGGTTCAGATACCAGCCCTGTTACTCACTTGGTCCTAGGCAAGTGAGCTTTCCTGAGTCAATTTTCTCATCTGTAAATGGGGACAATAATAGTCCCAGTGTACAAGGTTGTTGTGGGGGTTAGATGCAATAATGCACGTTAAGAGCCTAGCACTGCGCCTGGCTCACGATAAGCACTGTGGAGTGTCAGCTCTCAGCACCATGTGCTTCGTGTCCTGGCTGGCTGTAACCTGGTGTCCCTGGTCTCCTTATTTTCCAGACGCCACAGCAATATGAGAGAGAGTACAACAACAAGCGGTCAGGAGTGGGCCCCAGCAAGTTCCACGGGTACGCCTACGACGGCATCTGGGTCATCGCCAAGACGCTTCAGAGGGCTATGGAGACGCTGCATGCCAGCAGCCGGCACCAGCGCATCCAGGACTTCAACTACACGGACCACACGCTGGGCAAGATCATCCTCAATGCCATGAATGAGACCAACTTCTTTGGGGTCACGGTCAGTCCCAAGCCCCCGGGCTCTGCTTTCCTTAGCGCCCCTTGGTGACGTACAAGGCAAGAGGCACTGTGTTACAGGCCCTCTGATATATGGATCATTTTCTCGCTTGTTCAAATAACTTCCTATGGGCTCTGTTATTGCAAGGCTGCTGAAACAGGCATGGCCAGTAACACTCTCTGATGTGTTGGGAAACTGCCTCTCTATAACTTGTGAATTAGAAAGGCCATAGTGAGTTGAAGACAGAGCAGGTGGAATCCACCAGGCAGGTTGGGGTGAGCCGACAGAAGCTCTAGATCCAGAGTCAGGTTCATATCCTGGGCATTCACTTTCAAGTTATGGTCTTCAGATTACAGAGTTTTTTCAGCCCCCAAATGGGAGTAATACCTACCTGGCAAGATAGTCATAAACACATTAGCTGTTACAAATTAAAAACTGCCCTAGCAGTTGGTTGAGCAAGCTACTTGTTCTGAGTTTCAAGATTCTTGAAATAGCTGGCAAATGGGAATAATAATGACTGACTTGCACAAAAGTCAGGACAATTGGCAATGATGAGAATCACTATTTCTTGAATGCTTATGATGCGCTAGATATGTGCTAAGCATATATGTAGATTAGCTTGATGATGTATGCCCAGTGCTAGGCACATGTAGACATGGAGGAAATGCTAGTGGTTGTTGTAGTTAATAATTGTCTCACTGCATCTGTGTGCCATCCCTAGGAAGTGGGTGCTGTTACCACCCCCAATAAAGCTGAGGCGCCTGAAACTTGGAACATTTAAGTACCATAGCTAATCAGAGGTAGAGTTGGGATCTGAACCTGGGTCTAGCTCTTAAAAGCTGCATCACACTACCTTCTAATGAACATAAGTGGTAGTCATTTATGTCTCATGATGATGTACTTGTCACTGACTGGGCTCCCAGAAAATTAGGGAAATTTGCCTAAAGAGTAGTTTGAAATGGCTAAAGTGCTGCCCATTGTTCTAATTTAAAAAGGCATTTAGAGAATCAGTCTGTCTTGGGAGTATATAAGATGAGCTGGCTGGGGTATTTCTTACATGTTCATGTTCCTTTGTGCATGCACTCAGGCTTGGGTTGTTGGTCTGACAGGCCAAAACTTGTACAGGTGCTAAGTGTAGACTGTGGTGTGGACTCCAAGGTAATATGGACTCCTTGTCCTGTCTGTGGTCCAGATGCAGGGGTGAGACCTGGACTCAAATGACATTAAGAAGTTGAAAGTGCTCAGCACCACGGGAGAGACTGTGTGAGCCTAGGGGGATTTCTGTGACCTTTGATGAAGAAGTCACGGAAGACTTTGCAAGTGGAATCTTTTGGGTTGTGCCTTAGACCTGCAGACAGGGGGCTGGCGGTCCAGCTGGATGGAGTGTGGTGAGGTGCATGTACTATGTTGGGAGTATTGAAAGGGAGGGTGGTGAGGCTGGGAAGGTGAGCTGGGGCACAGCTCTGTAGGGAAAGCTAAGGAGGCTGGCCTTATCTTACAGGCCAACAATTTTCCAAGTGTGCCTTGACCAGCAGCACCAGCATCTCCTGGGAGCGGGATAGAAATGCAAATGCTTGAGCCTAACCCCAGACCCACTGAATTAGAATCTAAGGGTTGGAGCACAGCCATCTGTGGTTTAACAGACCCCCTAATGCACAGGAGAGTTTAGAACCACTGCTCTGGGCATTGGGGAGCATTGAGGTTTGCTAAAAAGAAGGAGAGTTCCAAATTCCTAAATAGAGCCCCTCTTGACCTGAGACCTGGACATCTGCTCCCACAGCTCGGAAGTGAAGGCTCTTGTTAGTTATCGGTAAAGGTCATGTCTATAGTGCAGCCTGGACGCAGACTGAAAACTTTAACAGCTTTCCTCAGCCCAGTGGTTTCAAAAAATTCTTTTTTTTTAACCTCAGAACTTCTTCTTATCAGATTGTACATGGCCCCTGGTGTGTAATATAAATTAAAGAGGAAATTCTCAGGTGAATGGAAGAAGAGCCCAGAGCCCTTCCAGATCAGCCCCCTTCACATCCCACCTCACCTCTCCTGAGACCTCTCCCTCAGAAAGTCTCCACAGAGCACCAAATGCCTCAGAAGTCCTTTCTGTCCATGGAACACATTCACAGACAGAGCCTTAGAGAAGAGTGGAATTTACCAGGGGTCCCACTAGTAGCATTGTGGCAAAGCTGTCTCAAAATATCGGTCCACTTTTTCAGGCCATCTTGTCACGCTTTGTTTACCATTTAATAGAATGAATTTGTAATATCCCAAGTTGAAGTGGCTGGATAGAGAGCTACAGAATCTAGGAAGCCTCTCCTAACCCTGAATGCAGCATTTTGTCTAGATGCCTGATGTAGCTTAGGTGGAGATCGTTTATAACTACTCCTAATAATAATACATGATCCCTACTTGATGCGCAATTAGATGAGGCTGCCTGAAAGGCTTTACACAGCTTGAAGATGACTTTCTTTTTGATGGGACATTCCTTGATGCATATTTATGCCTGGTCTCATTTGTGATTCATGATTCAGCAAATGTCAGAACTGAAAGCAATCTTGCTGCTCCTGCTGCTGCTAAGTCGCTTCAGTCGTGTCCGACTCTGTGCGACCCCATAGACGGCAGCCCACCAGGCTCCCCCGTCCCTGGGATTCTCCAGGCAAGAACACTGGAGTGGGTTGCCATTGCCTTCTCCAATGCATGAAAGTGAAAAGTGAAAGCGAAGTTGCTCAGTCGTGTCCGACTCTTAGATCCTCAGATTCAACCCCCTTGGGTTGCAGATGAGTATCTGAGGTACGGATGGGGAGTTTCAAAGTCACACGGAAAGAAGGTTCAATTTAGGCAGGACAGTAGCTCAGATGGGCCTGCCGTCACCACACTGGTGCTGTCTCTCTCCTCTTTATACAAATCTTCCATTAGTTGAGAAAAAGATTGCAATAGTGAAACAGGTCTTCAGGTTTTTTCCCCTTCCTCATCCCCTTTGTCACATATTAATATGTGCTTGTCACTGGGCTCGAGACAGGTTTCATTAAAATTGTCTTCTGATCAGAGAAAAAAGACCAACTTCTGACAAAATAAAGTGTCCCTGTGGTCCAAGGAGATCACAGAAGGCCAAGTTCAGACATAAATAAAGAGTTGGAAAGGAAAGGAGCAGGAGGTAGAAATAAATTGAAGCATTTTCTATTTGCTGAAGGGTTTTCATTATACAGCATACACGGTATCCATTTTTCCATTCTCAGGCAGACACTTTATTCTGGGTCACCCTCATTCAGCATGTTTACTATACGGAAAATCGTTTAAACACATTAAATTAATTATATCCGTGACTCAATTTCAATTGATTCAGTATGCATTCTCGCCTGGGAGCCAGGCCTGTGGCTGCCAGTTGATGTGTTAAAGAGATTTCTTCGGGCATCCCAGGTCGGGACTCTGGCTTAGTCTGGGGCCCTAGTCTCTTTAATTTTCTTAAGAGCTCTCCTCCCAGCCACCTTCCTCTGAGAACACTGGAGAATAGGACTTGTGTCGCCAGCTGCACACTGATGGTCTAGGGCACCTACTACCTCTGATTCCCTGAGCCCACAGTTCCAGTTTCTGGCCCGGTCATTACCTCTCTCTGGTCTGCAAATCTCAGAATGCTTTCTCACCTGGAAACCCTTCTTCTAACAAACACCTGATAAAACTCAGGCTCGAACTGACTGTTAGGTCTCAAAAGCCCAGAGCATTCTGAGAATCCCAGACAGCAGAGTTCCTCTAGGGCAAGGATTCCTAAACTTCTGTACACATGTGGGAAAATCCCAGGGAACTTCGTTAAAAATACAAATTTCCTAGCCCTGCCTCAGAACTGATTCAATGGCTTTGCAGTAGTGCCAAAAAATTCCCATTATTAACAAGTAGTCCTGCTGCTGCTGCTAAGTCACTTCAGTCGCGTCCGACTCTGTGTGACCCCATAGATGGCAGCCCACCAGGCTCCCCCGTCCCTGGGATTCTCCAGGCAAGAACACTGGAGTGGGTTGCCATTGCCTTCTCCAATGCATGAAAGTGAAAAGTGAAGGTGAAGTCACTCAGTCGTGTTGGACTCTTAGCAACCCCATGGACTGCAGCCTACCAGGCTCCTCCGTCCATGGGATTTTCCAGGCAAGAGTACTGGAGTGGGGTGCCATTGCCTTCTCCGGACAAGTAGTCCTGGTGAGTCTCAAAAAGCCACATTGAGAATTGCTTGGGGCTCTGTCAGATGTATTTGTTCCTCCATTCATTCGCTCCTTAGCAGATCCTGCGCTGGGTGCTAGGAGCTGGGAGCACAAAGAAGAATGATATGGTCTGTGGGTTCCCTACCCAGTGGTAGAGAGATGGTAGATAACAATTGCCAGTCACTGTCCAAGGTCAGCCCAGACCCTTGGAGCAGGAACTCCATTCTGCTTATGAGAGGAAAAACCAGGAAGCTGCCCTGGATTTTCCCACAGTTCGGTAAGCAAAACTCCATGTGTGGGTAACCACAAGGTGCCTGTGCTGTGAGTTCTCCCTGTGCCATGCCCTGGGGAGTGAGGGTGCAATGCCAAGTTCCCTCCTCCCTAGCACTCAGGCCATGTACTGTGGTTTAACAGACTCCTCCAAGAAGGCTTTTCTACCAGAGAGACACTGAATTCATCAACAAGCTAATATCCATAACCCTTCAAAGGCTACTTGGGAACGTGTGCTGAGTTTCCAGGTGAAAAAACCAAAGCTTAAATTTCTGGGGGGTGATCATGTTTTAATTCCTCCCAGTTTCCAATCTCTTTCCCCCCAAAAGATGATGTTCCAGCCTTCAAAATGGACACTTCTTTTGGGTGTGTCAGAACGAGATACGAGGGCTCTAACCAGCAGTATCCCTCCTTTAGTGAGTGTTTCTTCTGGTTTGTCTTTTGAAACGACACCATATTTATTTTGTGGTGCCTATGACAAAGGCTAAATTCATAGAATATCATATCCTATCGTGTGCACCAGTTTCTCCAGGAAGTCACTGAGAGCCTTTACACCAGGCTTGGATCAGGGCTGTGAGGCTTACAAGAGCACTTGGGCATACAGAAATTGAAAGGGGCTCTTGGGAATATTTTTGACCATGAGAAGGGGGCCCATTCTTTCTCAACTATTTCCTGTGATCACCTCCTCCCTCCCTGTGGGTGGACCTCATATAGAAGCGATCATAGCTGCAAAGAGGGTGACCCATGAGTTCCTCCAGCTATAATAATAGACCCCATCTTCATCCTTCGCCCAGCCTCTCTCAAACAGCTGTGGGCCTCGACATCTCAATTTAACATCTCGGGAGAGGCCTGCAACCTTAAGTTCAGGCAGTCATCTCTGATGGCTGTTATCACTAATTGATCTCACCAAGAAGGTTACGAAGATAGCAGGTGGCAGTTTGCAGAGTTCATCGATCTGTTTGTGTTTGTCGCTGAAGAATGGGAATCCAGCCCTCACCAGTGTGCCCCTTAAACTTCAAGTTTTTATTGGAGATTTTTAAAAAATTATCTCTACTAAGACTCAAATACTGCCCCCATCCCCAATCAATATTTTGCCTGAAAAGAGGACATCCTAGAGTAATCTCAGTTTGGCTGGGATCCCAATCACTAAGTTCTTGGAACCAGGTCGTTAGAGGAAGCTAACCAGCTCCTCGTCCCAGGAAAATGACACACTGTTGACTGAAGCCTCATTTATTTCATTCCCACTGTTGCCTGGCCATGCTGTGACTCTAAAGTTGTACAGTTGATTTTTTTTATCAAACAGGAAACTTTACACTACACACACACACACACACACACACACGAATGAATTAAACGTCATGTTGTTCAAGTCTGCCTATCTTTCTCGCCTCTCTGATCTTTGGGGTCCTGGTTTTATTCTCCAATACAGAAGCTTCCCACCAGCCACCCATTTGTGCCTTATATTTGATATCATCATTTTGCCTTTAGATTTTTTTTTAGTCTGAATTTGAGTGAGACAAGAACTAGAGTACTAGGAACTCCACCCAGAAATAGAGAAAACCCTACCAACTTAGGATTTGACCCCTTTAGGGGCTGGTCATTCAACCAGTCATGACTCCATCCCCTGGACTCTCCTGATTCCACCTGTTTCGATTTTATTCTCGAAGCAATCACTGGAGAGCTTGTCAGAAACTCTGCCATGGTCCAAGTGTGATGTGCCAACTGCATGTCCCAGAAAACGGGACTTGTCCCAGTGACCTCGTGCTAGTTCCCGATGCCACTCAGGGTTTTCTGTTCTAAGGTCTCCCTTTCATGAGTGTTTCTTGGCTGTTGCCCAGGATCAACAGCAAACCCTTCCAGAACTTCCTTTGCACCCCACTTGTCTCCACCCCATCCCAGACCCAAGGAGTTCCACTGAAATTGCATTACACACAAACGTAACATGGGAGCTGGTTTGGGAACCTAATCTCTCTCCCTTTATTCCCTGGCTAAGCAGCCTACCCTCAAACTCACATAAAATGCACCATTTCCCAGGGCATGGCAGTGATGAACTGTAACAGGAAATGAAGATTTGAAAAGTCAGGCTAAAGGAGGCCACAGTTCAGTCCAGCTCTTAGAACTGTGTGACCTCAGGAAAATTGCTTCCCTATCTGTGCCTCAGTTTTCCTCATCTATGTAGGGAAATATAACCTACTTTATAGGGTTGATATGAGAAATAACAATGGTGTTTAGTACCCAGTAGTATCATCATCATTACTGGATGGCATCACCGACTTGATGGACATGAGTTTGAGTTGGTGATGGACAGGGAGGCCTGGCGTGCTGTGATTCATGGGGTCGCAAAGAGTCGGACACGACTGAGCGACTGAACTGAACTATTATTATTATTCCCTCGCTATTATGATGATTTTTCAAAGCCCAGTTTATGCAGGTCTAAATCATGGAATATTCAGAATCAAGCCTAACCATCATTCTCTCTCTACTAAGTGCCAGTCTGTTTCACATATATTAGCTCATTTAATTCTCTCAGCAAATCTGTGAACTTGTATTAAGGTTGTCCGAACACTTTTGAGTTCTCTACCTGCTGCTGCCATTCACTCTAGGGATTTGATAGTCACCTTATAGGTGGACTTCCTTGGTGGCTCCAGATGGTAAAGCATCTGCCTACAATGTGGGAGATCCAGGTTCGATCCCTGGGTTGGGAAGATCCTCTGGAGAAGGGAATGGCAATCCACTCCAGTACTCTTGACTGGAAAATCCCATGGACAGAGGAGACTGGTAGGCTATAGTCTCCTATAGGGGTCGCAAAGAGTCGGACACGACTGAGTGACTTCACTTTCACTTAAAGGTGGAAGACATCTGTTCACAGTCCTTCCTCTGTACCTTCCTTTAGTCGAGCTCCATGCCACATAGGGTCCCACAGCCCTAAGAATTATCACTCAGTATCATACACAAAAAATAACAGCAGCAGGTGCTATTGGTGCCCCAGCCAGATCCCTGCCCTTATAGGAGTTAGGTAAGATTTGCTCATTCCCCAGCTATACAGGTGCCCCTGCCAGTGTCCCACACGGATGGAAACCTCCTAGCCTGGCGGTGCCTGGGACTCACACCCCTCCTCCCAGCAGCCTGCAGCGATGACTGGCTGGTGTGATGGTGACACTAGTGCTTTTCACCTCCAGGGGCTCCCTGGAGGATCAGGCTGAGACTTGCCTCACTTGGAAACACATCCCTCTTCCTCTCTACCTTACAGGTTTCTCCCGAGAACACATGTTTAATCTATCCCTTGCACATGATTCCCTGTCCTAGGCTCTACTTCCAGGGGACCCAATCTGAGACATCTAGGTGTCTTTGTGGGAAATTTAAACATTTTAAAGAGGGAATTTTTACTGTAAGCTAATTGTTAACTGTGCATTAAGTTTAGCACCACGCCTCTCCCATCACCTCCCCCACACCAGGTAGCCAGTTCCAGACTCCTCTCCCTTATAGTCCGTTGCACCCCGCTTCTATCCCTGCCTCTTGCAGTCTGCCTGTGGGAAAGCCGTATTCATATTCTCCAATGAATTAGCAGCTCCCAGACTTGGAATAGCCACAGTGTTCACCCCTCCAGTCCCGACAGTACTTTGCCTAGCACTTACACCTGGAGGAAGCTCAGTAAACACTGGTAACCTTGAGTTAACTTCTTCGGATTGAATCCACACACAATTGAGAAATTCAGTCACACTCTCCTACTCTGCTGCCTTCCAGGCTTCTATAAACTAAAGAGTTTTGCTATCCAATAAATAATCAGAACTGACAACAGAAGTATTAACAGGGTCTAGAGTTCTTGAATCTGCTGATAGTGATTCCCAAATTACTGCTGTGACAGCTGGTGTCACTGTTTCACGCAGGTTGTGGAAATCTCCCTGACACATGTACGTGTGGGGATGGGCATGAAGGGCTCCCACTGTTTCCTCTGTGAGGCAGGAGAGAAACCCAGCCTTTACCCCTTCCCAAGTCTTCCCCATCAGCATTTCACTAGGACTCAAATCCCAGAGCCTGAGGAGGGAGGGAGTGGCTCTTGGGCCCTCTGTAACTTCAGACTGTCAGCAGCATTTCCTGGAGGTAATTAATTGCTAGTAATAAACAACAGCTATAACAACAAT
The DNA here is from genome assembly GCF_049115385.1 of Moschus berezovskii. Lineage (NCBI taxonomy): Eukaryota > Metazoa > Chordata > Mammalia > Artiodactyla > Moschidae > Moschus > Moschus berezovskii. The sequence goes on along the minus strand of NC_142466.1, from coordinate 70,834,405 downwards.
CCTCGATGTGACTGCCCTGTGCACAGGGTACATTTATAGTCTCTGTTTCCTTCTTTCCTCAGTGCAATTACATTTATTAACATCATGCTAATAATAGCTCTCAATTAATGAGCTCCTGCTGCTTCCCAGGCAGCATCCTGAGCACTGTACACATGCTATTGAATGTGATTTTTAAGACAGCCACCCTGCAGGGGATGTGTAATTTCCAGTGCCAGGAGTGCTCCTCCCAGTGAGCTGCATCTGCCTCTAACCCATGTCACATCCATGCGTGCTTCCCTGGCACCCTATTCAAAATTGCAGTCCCATCCCTTTCGTTCTGCTTCACAATAGTTACCTGACTTGATGTGCACTCTTTTTTCCTTATGCATTGTCTGTTTCATTTTCTGCCATATCTCTGCGTCTTAGAACTGGGTACCTAGGACATAGTAGATACCTACTAAATATCTATTAAATGAGTGAATGATTTAGCTAATTAGCAACCATATCATTATAAAAAAAAAAAAGGCTGAGCAGGCTGAGCAAAGATAAATGATTTACTAAGCATCCTACAAATAGCAAGTGTCACTGTATTCAAAGCTGACCAGTCTGGCTGACTCAGAAGCCCATGTTCTTAATCATTTGGGTGTTCTATTAACTCAACTAGCATTCCCAGCACACCCTATCAGCCAGGCCTGGACCAGGCAGGAAGAGTAAGATAAAAGGCTTGCCTTGCAAGAAACTCACTGTCCAAACAATCATATTAGATGCTTGGGAGGGAGAGCAGGAACCACTCTCCCCATGTTAATAGGAGAGGATATTGAGGTCCCCACTCTGCACTGGGTTATTTGTGTGTCCATTTACCCCTTCCCACTGGACAGTGAGCCTCTGAGCCCCTACCGGGCACTGGGGCCTGTAATCCTCTCTGTATTCCTGTGTAATACTGGCTCTTACTCTATGAAACACGTTTACTGACTGAATGAATTAGGAAATTGTAGCTCAGCAAGGCAAAATAGCTATGCTTGGGTCCCACAGTGCATCACTAGTGAGCCTCTCTCAGATCCACATCCCAGGGCCTCTGATTCTAAATGCAAATGTCTTCAGATCTGTTCTTGGGTACTGCTTGGCTGCTCTCCCCCCCTTTATTTAAACACAATTACAAATAACTGCAGATAATGTACAGCACAGGGAAGAAACCTACTCCTTCTGCTGTCAGATAAATTTGAAAGATCAAAATAATGTGGTTTAGCAATTTGTTTGAATTGATGCCTAGCCTTCCAAAGCTTGAAGGTTTGACTTCCTCAAGTCAGGGCAAAAATAGCTGTTTCCTTGTGAGAAGCAGTGTGGGGGAGTGTACCATCTTATGAGAACTTCATCAGAAGCCCTATATACAGATTCTGTTCAGGTCCCTGCAAGAAACAGACTAAGGGAAGGTTCAGTGACATGGTGTTTGTGCTAACATTGCTGTAATAACTGATATCATGATGATAGGAATGGCTAATAGTGTTGAGTGCTCACCATATGCTGGGTAATCTTCTAGACCCTTAAATGTAGTATCTTATTTTGTTCTTATAATAACCCCTGTTCTGAGCTTGGAAGAAGAGCTATGACAAACCTAGACAGTGTATTAAAAAGCAGAAACATCACTTTGCTGACAAAGGTCCGTGTAGTCAAAGCTATGGTTTTTCCAGTAGTCATGTATGGATGCAAGAGTTAGACCACTCTCACAAACAAGGCTGAGTGTGAAGAATTGATGCTTTCAAACTGTGGTGCTGGAGAAGACTCTTGAGAGTCCCTTGGACGGTAAGGAGATCCAACCAGTCAATCCTCCAGGAAATCAACCCTGAATATTCATTGGAAGGACTGATGCTGAAGCTGAATCTCCAATATTTTGGCCACCTGATGCAAAGAGCCAACTCTTTGGAAAAGACCCTGATGCTGGGAAAGATTGAGGGCAAGATGAGAAGGGGGCGACAGAAAATGAGATGATTGGATGGCATCACTGACTCAATGGACCTCAGTTTGAGTAAACTCTGGGAGATTGTGAAGGACAGGGAAGCATAGTGTATTGCAGTCCATGGGGGTCATAAAGGTTGGACACAACTTAGCAACTGAACAACAACAACAAAAATCCATGTGTTGAACTCTAATGAAAAGTACCTCAGAATGTGATCTTATTGGGAAATCAGGTCCTTACAGATGTAATTAGTCAAGATGAGGTCATACTGGAGTAGGATAATCCAGTGCAAATAGTGTCCTTATAGAAAGTGGAAATTTGGAGACAGAGATACCCACGGGGAAGAACCCCATGAGAAGATGGAGCAGTGCTTCCATAAGCTAAGAAATGCCGACGACTGCCAGCAAGCTACCAATAGCTGGGGAGCTGATTCTCCCTCACGGCCCTCAGAAGAAACCAGTCCTCGTCTGGCACCCTCTTCTTGGACCTCTGGCCTCTGAAACTGTGAGACAAGAAATTTCTTTTAAATCACCCAGTCTGGATATTTTGTTAAGGCAGCCCTACCAAACTAATATTCAGTACAACCCCACACAGTGGAGATGTTATAGACTGTTATTATCAGCATTTTTCAGGCAAGAAAACTGAGAGGTTAGTTTCCCCAGGATCACAAAGCTCTTGAGAGAGGAGCTGGGTGGCCATAATATTGGAGTTTCAGCTTCAGCATCAGTCCTTCCAATGAACATTCAGGACTGATTTCCTTTAGGATGGACTGGTTGGATCTCCTTGCAGTCCAAGGGACTCTCAAGAGTCTTCTCCAACACCACAGTTCAAAAGCATCAGTTCTTTGGTGCTCAGCTTTCTTTATAAATAAGAGGCAAGGCTGAAGCCAAGACTGTGGTCTTTCATTTCTAGGTGGGCGATCCTCCTTGATACCCCACTGCTGCTATCTGGGAGTGTGTTCTACACGTCTCAGTTTGGCCAGATCATCCTAGAAGCAGCACCTTGCCTTTTACTCACTGCGTCCCTGATTGGGGAGAGGGAGGGTGCTTTACTACCCTCTTATTCATTTATATTTACACTTATACATACATACACATTTATTTCTTTCTCTGATTACTGAAATATCACATTTCCATTACAGAAAACGTAAACAGCACAGACAAGCACCAAAGAGAAAATTGAAGTCACCATAACTTCATCATTCAGACAGACCTGCGGGGTCCTGTAAGCACGTACACTTCACGCTCAGATATCTTTTTTTTTTTTTTAATTCTTTCCAACCATTTGTTTTGATCCCTCACATTATAAAGCTTCTTCTATGGCAGTGGTTCTCAATCTTTTTACCTCATCTCTCCTTTTTTTAAAAATTATAATCAAATGTATGTAACATAAAATTTACCATTTTAACCATTTGTAAGTATACAATTCAGTGACCCTGAACATATTCACACTGTTGTGAAACCATCACCACGTCCATCTCCAAAATGCTTTCCTCTTTCCAAACAGAAATTCTGTCCTCATTGAACAATAACTCCCCACTAGGAGTAAAGCTATGATTTGTTATGGGGATACTTATTAGTTATTTTCAAGTGTTTGTCAAAATATCATAAGTGATTTGCTAACTCATTTTAAAGGGAAATAGTATTTGCAAGTATGTCCATCCAGTTATTAGCCCAGCAAAAGTTTGGTTGCCTTTCCAATATAGAGACTAAGAATGTGCATTTTAAAATGTTGAGAATATAAATAGTGAGCAAACATTTTAAAGTAAGTAATATAGTTAGACATTAGTGGTATCCCCACTATTAAGGAAAATCTTTAGATAAAGATATACCCAGATCCTGTATGGGAAACAAATCTGAAGAGGTCTGTAATACAACCCATGCGTTTCTCTCTGCATCAGATCAGAATGCCCCCCAGTGTGTGTCAAGGTGTGTTAGCCTGTGAGCTTGCTAAGCAGGAGGGAAGTCTTCTATGATCAGGGGAGGACAGCTGACATAAATTTCAGCTGACAAGCTTTGAACGCTAATGGATGCCAGCTCAGCCTGTGTGTACTTGAGCAGGGGTTACTCACATACACTGTGCCTGCCAAGCTAATGGCCAGCCCTGTGGGAAGGGGGTGAAAGAAGCTGGAAAGATTCCTTTTCTCATGGAATTGCAATACCATTTCACCCCCTTTCTTCTTTTTCAGTGGAACTCAAGCTTTCTAGAATTCTTGCTTAAACCAGTGTTTGGTAATGTTATCCTAAAACAATAAAGAAGCCCGTTACCAGCAAAAGGGGTTTATATAGGAGCAACAAGAATTGCAATTCAGGACATGCAACCATGGCAAACCACATGTAAATCCAGTTCAGCATGGGAGAGGAAACTCTTATAGAGAAGGGGAAGTTGGAAGGGGCTATTATGAACAAAAGTCCATTGAAGGAAATGGGGAGATCGAATTATAGTGGCTTTTTGTTTGGCTGAGTTGTGACAGTCTCTCGTTGGCAGACCTGTTGCCAGGCAAGGAGAAATCTTCTTTCCTGCTGGTGATAGTAAGCTAGGGTGGCTTCCTGCCATAGCTACAAGGTATGTCTCTTCCTGTTGGGATGTATGGTGAGAGAGTGAATAGTATGAATGATTTGTGTATGAGAGCTCCCCCTTCTGGCCTCCTGATGACAATTTTTAGTGAAATTTTATTAATTTTCAGTGAGCAGAGACCTGGGTTCTTTCCAGGTGGTTCAGTGGTAAAGAATCTATCTGCCAATGCAGGAGACATGGATTCGATCCCTGGGTCAGGAAGATCCCCTGCAGAAGGAAATGGCAACCCACTCCAGTATTCTTGCCTGGGAAATCCCATGGACAGAGGAGCCTGGCTGGCTACAGTCCATGGGGTCACAAAAGAGTCAGACATGACTTAGCGACTAAAGGACAATAAAAGAGACCTGGAGTCTAAACAATGCAATGTAGATTGTGGAGCAGGGAGTGGATGTGGGGAGGTGCCCACTTGTCTTCCTTAAGAGGCAATAGTGTGAAATGCTTAAGTGCGTGGTCTCTGGAGACAGACTTCCTAGGTTCACATCTCTAAAATAGGATAACACCTTAGTTTGGACTTATAAACAGCCTCAGGGACAGAGTGTTACATGTAGAAGGTTTGTGGAAGAATGAGCTTAGGAAATACACTGTAAGGAAGTGAGGGTGGCAGGATTGAGCAGAGCAAGAAGTTGATCTGAAGTTTGCAGCTGAGGCTGCAGCCAATCCTAGAGGAGTTCTGGAGCTGGGATGGCCCTCACTGCTGTCCAGAGTGAGGCACGGGGCCTGAGCCTTTGGATCTTCTTGTCAGACAGTCACTGGCCATGGCTGGGCCCAGTAGAGCTGTGTCCCTAGGCAAGGCAGTTCCCCATGGTAGTGGCCTCGCTGAGACCCGCAATAGGGCCTACATTAAAGGATTGGGGGATTTTTTTTTTTAATTTGATGTGGACCATTCTTAAAGTCTTTATTGAATTTCTGGGTTTTTTGGGGGGGTTTTGTTTTGGTTTTTGGCCATGAGGCATGTGTGATCTTAGCTCCCCGACCAGGGATCAAACCTGCAACCCCTGCATTGGAAGGTGAAGTCTCAACCACTGGACCACCAGGGAAGCCTGGGTTGTGGGGATTAAAGAGGTTTAGACAGGCAGAATGCCTGGGCTATGTGAAAGTGAAGTTGCTCAGTTGTGTCCAACTCTTTGCAACCCCATGGACTGTAGCCTACCAGGCTCCTCAGTCCATGGAATTTTCCAGGCAGGAGTACTGGAGTGGGTTGCCATTTCCTTCTCCGGGATCTTCCCAACCCAGGGATCGAACCCGGGTCTCCCGCATTGCAGGCGGACGCTTTACCATCTGAGCCACCAGGGAAGCTATCAGTTCAGTTCAGCCGCTCAGTCGTGTCCGACTCTTTGCGACCCCATGAATCACAGCAGCCAGGCCTCCCTGTCCATCACCAACTCCCGGAGTTCACTCAATCTCATGTCCATCGAGTCGGTGATGCCATCCAGCCATCTCATTCTCTGTCGTCCCCGTCTCCTCCCACCCCCAATCCCTCCCAGCATCAGAGTCTTTTCCAGTGAGTCAACTCGTCCCATCACTTCATGGGAAATAGATGGGGAAACAGTGGAAATAGTGTCAGACTTTATTTTTGGGGGCTTCAAAATCACTGCAGATGCTGATTGAAGCCATGAAATTAAAAGACGCTTACTCCTTGGAAGGAAAATTATGACCAACCTAGATAGCATATTAAAAAGCAGAGACATTACTTTGCCAACCAAGGTCCGTCTAGTCAAGGCTATGGTTTTTCCCGTGGTCATGTATGGATGTGAGAGTCGGATTGTGAAGAAAGCTGATCGCCGAAGAATTGATGCTTTTGAACTGTGGTGCTGGAGAAGACTCTTGTAAGTGCTAAATTAGTACCAGGATAATGAGCAAGGATCCATTTGGATACCAATGACACACGGTCCTCTAGACCCTCAAACACCTGTCGTTAATTTTCCAGGAGATACTGGGGTTAGTGGGTCCCCATATCACTGCTTTGGTTGCATTCTTGCAGCTCTTGCCATCTTTGGTAATTCACATTCTCATATTCATAGACACAGTAGCCCAGTCATACACTTACACACTCCTAAAGGTGTCATCTGTGGGTATTCATGTTCATTGCATGTCGAGCAATTTATCAGTCTATTCCACTGGTTTTCAAACTTGTTTTTCAAAGGAGATTTTACATATAAGCCCAATATCATTGTTCCTCATTTAACATTTACATTAACATTAAAATTATACTTAATGTTACTCTATTTTTTTCAAATTTGCTCTTTGGAAGACTTTGTTAACCATTCTTTTCTATTTAAAACTCAGCAAACAAATTTCTTCAGGAGTAAAGATGAAGCAAAGACTTAATGGGGAATCTGGCCCAAACCATCATTTCAGCTTAGCCTGGTCAGGCCCCTGAGAAGGACTTGAGGGGGGCTGCCTTGGTGGCAGGTCCCTTGACAGTGTCTCAGAGGTGGGGGAGGGGATGATCTTAGCTGGTACCCAAGCCTCCACTCTTTAAAAAAAAAAAACATTCAGTATAACTGATTGACAATATTATATTAGTTTCAAGTGTATAATATAGTGATTTAATATTTTTACAGATCATGCTCATTTAAAATTATTATGTATAAAATAATGGCTGTATTTCTCTGTATTATACAATGTATCCTAAAATCTCATTTCAGTTCAGTTCAGTTCATTTCAGTCGCTCAGTCGTGTCTGACTCTTTGCAACCCCATGAACCACATCACACCAGGCCTCCCTGTCCATCACCAACTCCCGGAGTTCACCCAACCCATGTCCATTGAGTCGGCAATGCCATCCAACTATCTCATCCTCTGTCGTCCCCTTCTCCTCCTGCCCTCAATCTTTCCCAGCATCAGGGTCTTTTTGAATGAGTCAGCTCTTCGCATCAGGTGGCCAAAGTATTGGAGTTTCAGCTTCAGCATCAGACCTTCCAGTGAATATTCAGGACTGATTTCCTTTAGGATAGACTGGTTGGATCTCCTTGCAGTCCAAGGGACTCTCAAGAGTCTTCTCCAACACCACAGTTCAAAAGCATCAATTCTTCAGTGCTCAGCTTACTTTATAGTCCAACTCTCACATCCACTGGAAAAACTATAGCCTTGACTAGATAGACCTTTGTTGACAAAGTAATGTCTCTGCTTTTCAATGTGCTGTCTAGGTTGGTCATAACTTTCCTTCCAAGGAGTAAGCGTTTTTTAATTTCATGGCTGCAATCACCATCTGCAGTGATTTTGTAGCCCAGAAAAATTAAGTCAGCCACTGTTTCCCCATCTAATTGCCATGGAGTGATGGGACCGGATGTCATGATCTTAGTTTTCTGAATGTTGAGCTTTAAGCTAACTTTCTCACTCTCCTCTTTCACCTTCATCAAGAGGCTCTTTTGTTCTTCACTTTCTGCCATAAGGGTGGTGTCATCTGCATATCTGAGGTTATTGATATTTCTCCCGGCAATTTACTTTATACATATTAGTTTCTACCTTTTAATCCCCTGCCTTTATCTTGCCTCTCCCTGCTTCCCTTTTCCCACTTCTAACCACTTGCTTATTCTCTGTATCTGTAAGTCTGTTTCTGTTTCATTATATTCATTCATTTGTTTTATTTTCTAGATTCCACATATAAGTAACAACACAGTATGTTTGTCTTATTTCACTGAGCATAATGCCCTCTAGATCCCTCATGTTGTTGCAGATGGTGGAATTTCTTTTGTTAATGGATGAGTAATAATATTCCATTGTATGTGTATGTATATATATATATATGCATATATATTTGTATATATATGTATATATCACACTTTCCTTATCCATTCATCTGTTGATGATCACTTAGGTTGCTTCCATATCTATCTTGGCTATTGCAAATAATTCTGCTATGAACATTGGGGTGCATGTATATTTTTGGATTATTGTTTTCATTTTCTTATGGTATATACCCAGCCATGGAATCTCTCAATCATATGGTAACTTTTCTCTTTTTAGTTTTTTGAGGACCTATACTCTATTTTAATAGCTCTGTTTGATTTTAATGTGTACTGTAAAAGCATAGCTGGTATTTAAGGTAGTGAGATAACGTTTTCTTTTTCTCTTTTAGTTTTTTTTTTTTTAAAGGCAGGTAGTTAATAAAAGCACATATGGCTGAAAATTGTGAAAGTGGGACACGTTATGATGAAGGTTTTAGAAATAGTGACCCCCTTATTGCTTTATCCTCACTTTGTCTTGAAAGGCACTATGGTCATCCTTTTAAAAGGTTAAGAAATGAACCTTCAAAGAATAGGAAAGAGAATGAGAGAGAGAACAAGCAAGACTGACCAGCAGTTTAACTTTGTTTTCCTTAGCCAGCGTGTACAGTTATCAAAGCAGCAAACAGTGCTGTACTTGCACACACAAGTTTTTGGTGGTAGGGTTAATAGCCTTTTTTATTTGATCCCCTTTCACCACATCCGTGTGGTATTAGTAATAAAATGTGTTTGTTCAGGGGGTGGGTGTCCATTAAACAGGCAGGAGCCAAACTGCTTCAGGTGGAGCTGCCTGTGGTGTCCACTGAAGCATGGCCCTTGAACCCAAGCAGCATGATGTGGCAATCCTCGCGTCCGTCCCTGCTGTGCCATCATTTTGACTCCCAGGTAGTTGGTTAGCTTTACAGCAGAGGCTTCTACTGCCCACTCCCAGAGGGTGCGGCCTGTCTGAGGCTCACCTCTCTGTTCTCAGGTCCACAGTTTGGCCTGTATTTGAGTTCCAGCTGACGGTAAAGGAACAAATACATCAGAGATATTTTTATGACCACTCCCATCCCCAACCTCTTTCAGCATCTCCTCAGGGCTTAACGCGTAGTAGGTATACAGGAAGGACTGACTGGCCATTGGACGGGTGAGAGGACTGGGCAGATGAGCAGACAGTTGGATGGCCAGGTGGGTAAGTGAGTGGATGGATGGATACGTGGGTAGGTGAATGGGTGTAGATGAATGGGTGCTGGAGAAAGAGGGAGCAAGATCAGTAGATGGATTAATGGAAGAAAGTGTAGGTGACTGAATGAACAGACATGTGGGTAGGTGGACAGATGGATTGATAAATGGGTAGGTGATAGGTAGGTAGATGAGCAGGTGGGTGGATAGACATCGAAGAATGAGTGGATAAGTTGGTGGGTGGATAGCTGGGTGAGAAGGAGTGAATGAGTGGACAGCAGGCTTAGAAGAGGCATTGGCAGTTCATATGTGTCTGCTTCATTCTAATCAAAGCACATTTTTTTTCCGGGAGGATCTTCAGAGGTGATAGCCCTGATGTCTTGACTCCTTTTCTGTACAAGTCCTGACCTCTCTAGAAAGTGTTTGCCACGTTTTCTGATGTGAGGTCCCACTTGTCATCGGACTCACACAGAAATCCATGTTTCATCTCAGGCCTTTCTTCTTCCCTCACACTTCACCCTTTCAGGGACTGGGCCTTATTAAAATCTGTCCTCTACCCAGTTACTCTTTGAGGAAGCTCCTTGTTAGGGCATTTCTGCTGTGAAATGTATCATACCAAACCCATGTGAGTGCCAGCCTGAATGCTAAAGACCGTTATTAGCAGATTTAGCCTAGAGATGTTTCAGAGTTGTCAGTTCTGATGTTCATAGGATTATATTTTCAAACATCATCACACATCCTCTATGACAGACTTGATTACTGTGATGAACTAGTTTTCTTCCTTTGAGAGATGTTTCAGTTGCAAAAATGATTCTGAAAGCATTTGAGAGAAAAGCCAGGCAAAACTGAAGTGACACTGTTTCATTTGGGTGCTTGTTTAGCTTGCTGGGAGAGGAAGCTAGCAGGGGCAGAACGAGCACTGGACATGGAGTCCCTGGACCTAGGTTTGCATACTGTCCCCCTCGACCTTAGCAGTGGTAACCTCAAAAAAGTCTCAGATCTTTTCATAAAGGTTGGAGGGCTATTCCTGGAAAAGGGAGGAATCATTGCAAAGGCCTTGGGGGTTGGGGCACCTTTGAGAAAGCAACAGAAAGTCCGTGTTACTGGAGCTGAGGGTGGGATGGGATGAGCCTGAGTGTGGGGGAGATAAGTAGGTGGAGGACAGATCATGTCGTGCCTGTTATCCCAAGATCAGCAGGAACCTGGTTGGTGTTCTTAAGAAGCTTCCCCTGGCTGCAGTGGGAAGGAACAGTGGAGAAGGAGACAAGTGCAACTGCAGGGATGAGGTACCAACCATGGCAGTGGAGTACACAGAGAGGCAGGTGGATTAAAGGCACGTGTCAGGAGAAAAACCACAGGGCAAGGTTAGTGACCAGTTATGGTAGAAAAGAGGGGATGATCAAGTATGTACTCCTCGTGCAGTTGCTTCCTATCGTGAACTGAATGGCTCTCAAATTATATACACTGTGAAGATTATTGCAGTAAATTTTAAAAATTCATGTATAGACTCTATGATATTCTGTAAATTTTAACACTTGATAAGCTGAAAATTTGTATGGTGGCCCAGGGAAAACTGGATGGTGCCATCGCCCCTCCTAATGCTGCAGAAACAAAACTTGATTACTGTAATGAACTAGTTTGGTTACTGAAGTCTTTTAAGTGACATACATGACTCATATCCTATTGGTTTAAATACTGAAGGAGCCCCTGGGCCAGTGGCCTAGACTTTCAGTCTAGACAGTTGGGCTTGACTTCAAAGGACAGGTTGGGTTTGGAAAATCAGAGATAATTGGAACAGGGAAGAAAGTGTTTTCTAGAAATAAGCACCCAGACTTTTCCATCCCTGTGTGAGGAGTACTATATCTCCTTAGACCTAAAATACTGTACTTCTAGAAAAGGAAGTATTTTGCTCAGGAAGCAATCATGACATGAGGAAAGACACGGCCAGTTGGAGTGCTCATGACAACATGGTTTGTCACAGTAGGGGCAGAGGAAACCCTGGAAATAACCTAAATGCCCAGTGGTTGGGCTTAGCTAAATAAACTGTGATGCATCTTTCCAGTAGAATTGTTGGCAGCCACTAAAAATAGTTGTTAAGGAAAAATATCTAATGGCATAGATTGTTTATAATATATTGCTTGGTGATTCAGTTTCAAAAAGAGTGGGGCAGATAGGGGAGAAAGGGTGGGAGCAAATGTCAGAGAGGCCTTCAGTATGTCCTGCCCTGGTGTGGGCTTCAATTTTCTGGGCCTAGAAGAACTGACTCCATCTACTTTCTCCTCCATGCCAGCCTCTGCTGAGTTGATCTCCACTAGTTGGAGTCTAGTTAACTGAGGGCATGTTATGCAATTTCATCTTGAATATGTATAATAAAAATTACATGGAGTGTTACACACCCTAACACAGGGTATAGGCCAGCTTGAAAAAGTCTTTTGGAGGGCTAATGAGGTCTGGAGAGCTTAGGGTATATACAGTTGATTACTAATTGTGACTGATCAGCTCTTGTAGCCTCTTAGTGTACATGGATGAAGAGCTCAGGATTTTGTGTATGTGTGTGTATGTATCTTATACATGCGCGTTGCTGCTGCTGCTAAGTCACTTCAGTCGTGTCCGACTCTGTGTGACCCCACAGACGGAAGCCCACCAGGCTCCCCCATCCCTGGGATTCTCCAGGCAAGAACACTGGAGTGGGTTGCCATTTCCTTCTCCAATGTGTGAAAGTGAAAAGTGAAAGTGAAGTCACTCAGTCGTGTCCGACCCATAGCGACCCCACGGACTGCAGCCTACCAGGCTCCTCCATCCATGGGATTTTCTAGGCAAGAGTACTGGAGTGGCTTGCCATTGCCTTCTCCAATACATGCGCGTACACATGTGTATATTATTACAGGCCCAGAGTATGTGATAAAACAGTGACCTAGATTCTCTCTTCAGCACACAGGATCTTTGGAAAGCCATATGTAGTGATAGTTAATCCCCATAACCACTGTCAATTCCCCTTCAGTAGTTTGGCAGGGTCCCTGCAGTATGTGCAGGCTCTACAGTGCTTTCTGAGATGTACAGAAAAATTCCCTGTTTGTCCTCAAATCTAGTCATCCTATCAACTAGCTTATAAAGAGCTGCCTCAGTAATCCATGTTTAATGGCCTTAGCCACTAGACAGCTGTCCTGGGAATTAAAGTCTCTTGTGAACAGAGTATCCTGAGGTTCTAAACTCCAGTGTAATGGAAGTGAGTCCTGTTTCCCCCACCCCACCCCCATAGAAATGAGATTAAGAGCAGATGTCCAGCTTGGCATCTTCTCCCTGGGCTCTTGCTTCCTACCCGTTTTTATGAGTAGCAGCAACCATAATAGGCAGTGGGATTCATCAGACAGCCCCTCGATTGGACAGCTGTGGACCTCAGCTCGGGATGAGTTCTGTGCCTCAGCTCATCTGTGGGGTGGGGGACGTTGTCTGACGTGACCAGAGAAGGGCCTCTCTGATCTCTCAGGCTTCTTGTGATGCTGAAATGGTGTAAGAGAAAAGGTTTTCAAAACAGGAACCGAAATTTACTAAATCCCCGAGGTACTGAATGTCCAGGGAGCAAGCACCACTTGTGAGGGAGAGGTGATTAGTACTGTTTCACGGAGGAGGAAACCAGCGTTCAAGAGCCCGTGTAGCCTGCCCACATTCACATGGTGGGAAGGGTGAATGGTGCCCAGGTTCACACGGTGGGAAGGATGGGGCCAGGTTTCAGGCATGCTATCAGCCACCGCCAGTGCCCAGGTTCATTGTACGTCCCTGCCCACCTCCCTCCGTGGAATCCTTTGGAACCCGAGCTTGCACTAGTGCACCGGCCATGTTTCTAGAGAAATGTCTCCAGGTGTCGTCTCCACTCCTTGCTCCACTTGCCAGTCTCTGCTGACTCTGAAATCCCAAGCACTGCCTCTCTTCTCTCTCCCCTTTGCCACTCATTTATTCTGGCTCTCGCTTGTGCATTATTCTTCCTGAATAACCTATGACCATGTTATTACTTCTTAAGAGCTTCCATGACCACCCCCCCCGACACTGCCTACAGAATACAGCCTGGCATTTTAGGAGTCCCACCCCCCCACCCCAGGCTCTAACCTGCATTCCCAGCTCTTTCTCCTCAGCCTGTTCTTCACATGGAAGGGGTGCTAGCGGTTCTCCCCCATGGACATCATAATGTTTAACCTTAAAGACAGTGCTCATGTTTTTTTGTTTTTTTTTTCCTGTCATCTTTTCAATCACTTATTCATTTAATGAGTCATTCTTGAGAACTTACGCTGGGCCAGCTACTGTGTTGGGAGCTAGGGATACAGCAGTGAACCAGATGAACAGAGATCCTTCAGAGAGCTTACAGTCTAGTGCAAGGGGGCGGTCCATAATGGACACAGTAAATAGGCAAATTATATAGTAGGTTAGAAGGCATGCTTGCTATTCAAACAGAAAAAGAAAAATAAAAAGAAAAGAACCATGCAGGAGGAAGGATTGGAAATGCCACCAGTGGAGGGGGAGGGGAGCAGGATGGCGAGAGGAGGCCTCACTGGGAAGGTAACATACGAGAAAAGACTTGAAGGAAGTAAGAGAGTGAAACGTGCAATGACTGGGGTAAGAGTGATCCAGGCAATGGGCAGCCAGTGCCAAGAGTCTAGGGGGAGCATGTCTGGAGCACTTGGATTGTTGGGAGGGGAACTTCTACTTCTGGTCAAGATAGAGAAATAATATCCAAGGACTGGATAGACCCTCCTGCATTAAGCAATTGGGCTTCCCAGATGGTGCTAGTGGTAAAGAACCCGCCTGCCAGCGCAGGTAGACATAAGAGACACAGGTTCGATCCCTGCGTCGAGAAGACCTCCTGGAGGAGGGCATGGCAACCCGCTTCAGTGTTCTTGCCTAGAGAAGCCCATGGACAGCAGAGTCCATAGTGTCGCAAAGAGTCGGACACAATTGAAGCAACTTAGCATGATGGCGGAGCCTGGTGGGCTGCTGTCTCTGGGGTCGCACAGAGTCGGACACGACTGAAGCGACTTAGCAGCACTAGGCTCACCCATCCCTGGGATTCTCCAGGCAAGAACACTGGAGTGGGTTGCCATTTCCTTCTCCAATGTGTGAAAGTGAAAAGTGAAGTCACTCAGTCGTGCCTGACTCTTAGTGACCCCATGGACTGCAGCCTACCAGGCTCCTCCGTCCATGGGATTTTCTAGGCAAGAGTACTGGAGTGGCTTGCCATTGCCTTCTCCGTTGTTATTAAGCAACTAAAATAACATTCAAATGATGTGAAACAATAGTTTTCTGACATTGGACTATAAATCACAGAGGAGAGTGACCTCTGCAAGAATGGACACAAAGAGCATGAGTTTTATGGTTACCCAGCCTGCTGCCTGGAGAGTTTCCAGGCCACAACGTGGGGAGGGGGGCAGCCAAACAGAGCCTGGTTGACGCTTCTCCACATTGAGGAGAGTTGAAAATTTGAATTTAGAGAGTCCGAGGAGGCTGGAATTTGCAAGCAGAGCAGTAGAGAGGAGAGAGCTGCACGGAGAAGGAGAGCAGTGGAGATCTACGTGCTTTGCTCGCTTGTTTGATCAAAATTACTATTGAGTGCCATCTACTTAAAAAGAGTTTGAAGCAGCTTTCAATAATAGGCATACATACATCGAGGCCACTGAAACAGAAGTCAGGAATCTAAAACCATACAATGTAAAGACAAAATATACAGCAAAGACCTAGGCTAACGTAGTGAATTTAATTATGAATTTAAATGAGCTGGATGCCAAGTGATAGAGAACTGAACCTCATTTTCTTCCTCTATAAAATGGAATTAATGATCTCTGCCCAGCCTACCCCAGGGAGGGGTCACGAAGATCATCAAAGCTATGGGTGAGACTGCTTCATTCAGGACTCTTCTGGTGCAAGTAATTGAAAGCTGTACTTAACCGAAGACAACTGTGAGGTTCAGGATGAGGCATTTTCATTTCTCCACATCTGGCTCTGCTTTCTCTGCTCCATCCTCAGCCTCTGCCCAGTTGCTTCTTCTTCCCATTATCACAGCACCAAGTCTTGGGGTGGTGGGGGTGGAGAAGCCCATTTCCTCAAAAGTGCCAACAAAATCCCTGGAGATCCCTCTTAGCCTTGATTGCCTACCTTGGGTCATGTGCCCATCCCTGAACCAGTCACTGTAGCTAGAGGACAGGCTGTACTGATTGGCTTGGGCTAAGTCATGTGAGTAAACTCCGGGAGTTTGTGTGCTGCAGTCCATGGGGTTGCGAAGAGTCAGACACGACTGAGCGACTGAACTGAACTGAACTGAAGTCATGCGATCCAGCCCTGCATAGAGTCAGCTTCACAAAACTTCAAGACTGAGAGTACAGTCTAGAGGATCCTCTGTTGGTTTTTCTCTCTCGCTCCCACGGACCCATTTTCTACCGTTCTCTGTGCCCTGAGAGGCTGATTTCATAGATCACCCAGGATCTCTTGTCCTTCGGCTTCCGGTTGAATTTGGTTAGTGGAGAACATAGGCAGGAGATTGGAGGTCGGGAGGAGCAAGAGGGGTCAGGGTGCAGCCCCTCTACCACCACTACCACTTTGGAGCTGCGTCTCCTAAAATAGCTGTGCCCTTCCCTCCAGGGCTAAGTCTTCTCTGTGTCTCCCGATCTTATGAAGCTCCGCTGACACTCTCTCTTTGCCTTCAAATATCAGCTCATGCCTTTGCTAGTGTACAGGCACATAACCTTCCCTTGTCTGCTCCTTTAATCTGCCCCTCGCTCTGTAAGTGATCCTTAATAAAGTCCCTTTTGAACCATCCAGGGTGAATTGTTTCCTCCTGTGACCCTGTATTTATTATCTATTACTTCATACCAAATTATCCCAAAATGTAGTTGCCTGAAGCAACAATAAACTTTTATTATCTCACAGAGTTTCTGTGAGTCAGGAATTCAGGAGTGACTTAGCTGGAAGGTTCCAGCCTGGGTCTTTTATGCCTCCTCTTTGAAGCCTTCACAGGCCTTCCTTGAGTGAGTAAGCTAAGGCAGCTGAGGCTGGGACTACAGCCCATTTAGGGCAGAACTGTACTGGGGCAGGAGGGAAAGTAGGAGGTTTCAGAGTTCAGCAGACCTGAGCTCACACCCCAGGTCTGCGTCTCACAGCAGTGACCCAGAGCGTGTGACTCACCTGACTGAGCCTCGTTTTCCTCATCCAAGAAGTGGCAATATCCCCAGGCCTGTGGACCACCTGGTTCACCCAAACTTGGATCCATTTAATACCAGAGCAGACCGTACTTAGCCTAACAAGTGGGACCAGAGCCCAGGAATATGTTTGTTCACTACATTGTCCCTAGAGCCCAGCGAGCCTGGCCCAAGGGAGAAAGGTCCCCGGTACCTGATGGATGAATGAGTGTGTGAATGACTGGCTGAATGAACAACACACAAATGAACTTACCACAGACCTCTTTGACTCCAGCTGGCTTCCTATGCCCTTAAGGCAAAGTCTGGGTTCTGTTTTATTCTGTTTAACCTCCCTCGGGTACAGAGAACTGCCCAGCTCTGTTTCACTTCTTCATTCCTTTTTATCCCCATTCTCCACTGCCACCCCACTCTCTCCACAACAGGCATTCTAATAAATCTAAGTATACCTTTTTTTTGTATGTAGTTTTGCAAAATGTGTATTGTTGTGTGTGTTTTTAATTTAAGTGGTATTGTGTTACATGTTATCTTTTCTTCTTACTTTATTAAGTCATATGCAGCCATTCATTTTGCTCATTGTATATCTAATTCGTTGCTGATGACTCTCCCCAGGTCACCTCCATCTCTCTCACACACAGACACATACATGCACACACACACAAACACACACACACACCGTAATGTGTGTAATTAGCACTCTTCTGAGTCCCCTATGAAAACTTCTCGAGGCTGTATCCCAAGAGTGGAATTCCGGGTCAGAGGGTGTGTGGACACTTAATTGGACAGATGCTGCTCAGAATATCTGCTCCTTTGACATCCTACCAGTGACACACTAGGTCATTATCAAGTTCTCACCAATATTTGCATGATCTGTATTTCTAATTTTTGCCATTTCTTTTGTATAAAATGACATCAATTTAATTTTGATTTCTAATGATATTGAGCCTCCTTTCATGTGCCTCTTTGCTCTGGGTTTCCTCTTTTGTAATTTGCTTGTTTGTGCTTTGCCCATTTTTCTGATGGATTTGCTGCTTGTATACAATGTTAATTTTCAGGAGCTGTGTCCAATCTGGATGTTAATATCATCTTTATTGTAGACCTTACAAAATCTTTCATTCTGTCATCTGCCTATTACTGACTTTGTTCAGGGGCCTTTGTCTAACAGAAACACTCTCAATTCTGATATAATCAAATTAATCAAAATTTTTACCTTCTCGTTTGTCCTTTTGAAGTTTTGTTTGAGAAGTTTTTCCTTGCCCTTAGGCTTTGAAGATATTCTCCAACATTTTCTTCTAATCAAGATTCCTCTCTACATCAAGTTTGTTCCCTCTGTAAGGGGAATTCTTAGCCCAGCTTTCAGATAATATAAATTTTATCTCTTTATATAATAGGAGAGATCACAGCCAAATCAAGTGGAGGATCCCAGGCTAGAACCTCAGTAGCCTGCCTCCCAGCCCCACACCCTTTCTGAAACACTGGTCCTTGAGTCACCAAGTCCTGACCATTTTTTCTTTATTATTCTTCCAGTCTATGCCCTTATTTCTGCTTGGTTACCTACTGCAGCCCAAGCCCCCTGGCGGTCTGCCTGGACTGCTGCAGTACCAGCTGCCTCATTTGAACTCTGGCTCTGGCCCCCAGGCCAGTCTGCAGCCCACCTGGCTTAAAGTGAAAATTCCAACAGATTGCAAACTGCATGTCTCAGACTTTCAGGTCGACTGGTCAGCAGTTTGGTTTTCCTTGTGGAGACTAATCTATTTAACAAAAATAGAACATACAGTAAAGCAAAATTAAATATTTCTAATCATGGGGATGCTTGCATCTGCAAATGACCAGGAAAGAAGGGAGGTTCAGGGTGGGGGCAAAAAGCTTAGAGGAGGCTCTGTGATTCTTGGATTTAGAGCTACATGGCCACTCACCCAGGAACCCAGGCAAGGACCCCACTCACTGGCCCCGCCAGATCCCCGCTCCAGCTGTGCTGATGAGAAGTGGCACCACCGAATCAAAAAACCTTTCCTCACTTCTCAGCTTTCCTCACACCTCACATCCCAGCCACCTCTAGGCCCCGAGGAGCCCACCCCCTTCCCAACTCTTCTCTGTCTGTGTCACCCTCATCTCTCACTTGGATTCCACATCAGCTGCTAACTGACTTCTTTGTCTCCAGTCTTGCCTCGTAACCATCCGTTTTCCACACAGCAGCCAAAATAGTTTTTCTTTTTTTTCCCTTTATAGAGATATAACTGACAAATAGGAATGCTATATATTTAAGGGGAACAATCTGATGATTTGATGTGTGAATACATTGTAAAATGATCACCACAATCAAGGTACTTAACATAGCCATCACATCACAGATTTACCTTTTTCTTATCTTTATTTTTTCTTTTCGAGTCATGAGAACACTTAAGATCTACCCCTTTAGCCAGTGTCTAGTGTACAGTGCAGTATTGCCTGTGTCTTCTTCCAATTTCCACTCGCTCTAGGGTTGGCTATTGGCAGCGCTGACAAGGAGGCTGGGAGACATTGCCCACAGAGTCCCAGGTCCAGCAACACAGAGCCCAGTGGACCAGGGCAGCTTGGATGCTGAGAGACAATAGTAGTAATGGGACAGCCCCTCCTCTAGCTCTTCCCACTCTGATTTGAAGGCCCCCCCCCGCCCCACTTTAAGAAGAGATTCTCGTCCATCCCTTGAGCCAGTGAAAACTAGGCATGTTGAATTTCTCTTCAGTTTCATATTCCTGAGAAGACTGACCAGGCCACTGTGTTGGAACCAGCTCCTGCAGGCTGCCTAGAGCCAGTTGTTAATGGTTGATCACTTGAAATCTGCCTTAGTGGGAATATTTACACTATGGAAACTGGCAAACACTACAGATCAGCCCCCACCCCAAAAAGCCAGTTTAACAGTTACCAACACATTCTTGACCCCTTCTTCTGCCTACCTCCTATTCCACTCCTCCTCCTTCCCCCTAGCCCAAGGCTACTTGGGACTCACTCTCACCCCCACAAAGGGCAAATTTTCTGATCAGTGACTAGTTTTTGAAATGAAGGCAGGGTAGTATGTGGTTAGAAGATTGAGCTTGAAGTTAGACATGGGTAGGGTGAGTCTCACTTCTACTGCCTCTAGATGTGACCCTAGGCAACTTTCTTCTCAGTCCCTCAGTTTTCTTATCCTTAAAATGGAGATGATAATACATAGTTCATTCCATTGAGGTTGTTGTTGAGAATTAATTAATAAAGGAGAACCCCAGGGAAAACATCTTAGATAACATACACAAGTGTTTTAGCAGAGCTAAAAATAAGTTAAAGATTGTTATCACTGCATGTTCTGCAGAGAAAAACCTGAGAACAGAGATGAAAAGGGACTTGCCCAGCTTCCCTTTCTGGAAAATGGCAGAGCACAAATCTACCTCTCAGACCCCTTGTTCATTGCTCTTTCCATTCTTCTAAGTTGAGGGGGAAATGTGCTTATGCTTGCACAGATCCTTGGCTCTTATTCAGGAAAACTCTAAACTGTCAGTAAAACTTAATCTATTCCAAGAGGGAGTATTATTTTGTTGGTGATGATGTTGCTATTTTTATCTGTAAAAAATGTTCCTCCTTATAATAGCCTTTCAATAAAGTTTTCCTGTTATTAAAATAATGCATGCTCATTAGAGGATATTGGAAAATATTGAAAAGTAAAAAGACAAAAAAGCCATAATCCCACAACCCAGGAACAACCAATCAACCCAGAATATTCATTGGAAGGATTGATGCTGAAGCTCCAATACTTTGGCCACCTGATGTGAAGAGCTGACTTATTGGAAAAGACCCTGATGCTGGGAAAGATTGAGGGCAAAAGGAGAAGAGGGAGGCAGAGAATGAATCTGAGCAAACTCTGGGATAGTGAAGGTCAGGGAAGCCTGGCATGCTGCAGTCCATAGGGCACAAAGAGCTGGACATAGTTTAGCGACCGAAGTGTTGCCACCTTGCCCACTCTACTCCATGCTCTTCTTCCCCCAGCTCCACTGGCACTGTTTCAGCTCCTCCCGCTTCCCAATCTTTCGTGCCTCGGAACCTTTGTACTTGCAGTTCTTCTTCCCAGGGGGAAACTCTCCCCTCACTCTTAGCTAACTCCTTCAGTTCTCAATGCAAATGCCATCTCTCCAGAAGTCCTCCTTGATCCCTAGTCTACTTGGGGTCTTGCAATTCTCTCTTGTACTACCCTGTTCTTTTCCTTTATATCACTTACTGTAGTTTGTAATTATATATTTATCAGTGTATTTATTGTTTAATGTCTGTAGTTCCCACCAGACTTCAAGCTCCATGCACTCTAGGACCACATGAACTTTGCTTGCTCTTTATCCAGTGCCTGCCTGTCACAACTTTGACATTTAGGTGCTCAACAGTGCTGATTGATTGAATGCGTGTATCATAATATTTCATCATGCGTCTGTCTCACTTTAGTGTTTTCTTATTTCTTGGATATCTTGTTCATATCTGATAGTTTGCTATTTTAAATAAGCTTGATTCTTGTATCATTACAGGAAGATAAGAGAGTTGGTCCCACCTCTCTTGGGCCAGCCAGCCAGCCATCTTCTCTTGGTCTCCACTGTTCTCTACTTCACTAAACCCTGCCTTAGACCACCACTCCCTCTGTGGCTGGACACCACTTTAATCCTGTGGGCTATCTGATCACGATCCCTCAGAAGGATGTCCCTGCATTTAATGGCACCAGCAGAAGGATGGCAGTGGACAGGGCACACTTCCCATCCTGCCCCTCCTTTTAGTTCACTGCAAACCAGCTGCTGATGTATCAATGGATACATCAAATTTTCCTCAAGACTTAGGTCTATCAAAAGCATTTTTATGTAAGAAAATATCTTAAATAGTATGCAGAATATGCCTTATCTTATAGCCCAAGGGACATGCAAGGAAAAAAGGAGTATTTTTCACCTTTGCAGAACATGTGGGTAGATATACCCAGCTTCTCGGTATTTCTCTTTTATGCCCTGTCATCCCCTGGGAAACAGAAAACACCTTCTTCTTCAAGCCTACATGATGAGGAGCTCTACTCTTTATGGAAAATCTGGCCAGCAATATAACCCCCAAATTTTCTCAAAGTCCTCATTATTCATTTCAGGCCAGTATTGTCCTAGGTAAAGGGCTGGCGGCAGAACAGCCTACAGTGGTCTTGAATCATCCACACAGACAGTGATGGGCTGGCCAGGGTCCCCCAGCACCCTTCAGCTTCCATCTCCTTAGAGATTTTGCTGTCTGTATGGCATGTCAGGGCAGATCTTGTTTCCCCACAGCATAAATCAAACACTCAGCTGATCATGTTTGCTCACACCTCCCAAAGACAAACACAACTGCCCAGAGACAAGAGTGCAGTTAGAGCCGTATTAAAGACAGAACGCCTTCCCTAAGTGCTGTGTGTCCGGCTGAGACTGTGTCCCTCAGTGGGCCCAGAGTTCTGTGAAATTAGGCTGAGCCAAGTAAGTCTTCCCTCTTTGTAGCCTTCAGCTCCAGCCCGACATCAGATAATTTTCCAGGCAGGGTGTCCCTGCCCTTTAATGTAAAATTGAAAGAGAGAAAAAATATTTCCAATGTAGGGCTTGGCCTCTGCAATTCATAAACTGTTGTTGGAATAAATTTTATTCATGCTTAGTGGTGAAACATTAAAGATGAACAGTGAAAGCAGAATTAATTTTTCTAAGAGGGCGCCACTGAATCCTACTGACTGCTGGAATCCTCAGTGTACATTTTACTCTCTGCTGATTTTTCTGGGGATTCTCAACTGACATCATGGTGGAATTTTGAAAACTCAGATTATCTGGAGGATTATAAGAGTTAATCTTTGTGTGCGGCAATTCTGGGTTTTGCTTTTTTCATAATTGTCTTCTTTAGTTCTCACAGACAATCCCGAGAAGTATTTTTCTTCCTATTTTTCAAGTAGGAGAATTCATGTTCAGAAACATTCAATGACTGTTCAAGGTCACACTGGTGGCTAATTTACTGTTGTCTGGTGAATGCAGAAACTAAAGTCTTTTTTCCATATGTTATCCTATGTGTTCTGAAGATTCCTGTAAAAAAAAAAATTCAGCTTTACCAGTCCCAATTCAACCTGAACTATTTGGATCAGCTTTTATGAAACAGATTGCTGTCTTTGACATGAGCAACATCTCTTTCAGGAAGAAGAAAATTCCTTATAAACTATCCACTTGGGGTTTTACCTCCATTATTTTATTTGCATTCCAAATCAGCTCTGTGGTCATTCTTATAAGCTCCTTTGGAAGTTAGAATCCGTTATCAATCAGCATGCAGTCAAGAAAGCAGAAAGCACTTCAGGCATTTCAGAGGGAGATTTAACACGGGAAACTGGTTACAACTTTGTTGGAAGGGATGGAGGAGCAAATCAGGTAGGCACTGTCACCAGAGATAAGTATTTACAGAAAATGACCAGGCCCCTTGGGCTGCAGGAGCAGTAAATGGACTGGTGTTGCCACTGCCTCTGACATGCCTGAAGTACTTTCTGTTTTCTTGGCTGCGTGCTGATTGGTAATGGATTCCAACTTCCACAGAGTCTTTAAGTGGCCACAGAGCAGACTGGAAATGCAGATAAAATAATGGAGACCCCTGTACTCTGGCCTCTGAGGCTCCTGCCACTGCAATTTCTGTTGCCGCTGGGACCCCAGCACTGCTACTCAGCAGTTAGCCGGAGCCCCGCTACACACACTAACAGTGCGGAGCTGCTGGGGCCCTGGACACCTGCAGTCACTCAGCTCCTGCTGCTGCAACCAAAGAAGGAAAAAAAATTAAAAAAGCTTTTCCCTGCTGCACACTTTCTAACCCCCTGTGAATGCTTCTCATTAGCAGAACCTAAATAGAAACCAGCTGGCAGGGGCTTCTGGGAAGTGTGGTTTCTGGGCTGTGGGCCCCTGTGACACAGAGGAGGACATAGTCGAGTGAGTGTGGACTGGGAGCCAACAGATTCCAGCCCCCACCCCAGCCAAAGTTATCGAACTCCACTGCTTTGGAATGTAACGCATCACGTGGTTTGGTCTCAGGTCGATAGGATGATCCTCTGTTACAGCCTGGACCGCACGCAACAAAAGCTTAAGGAGAGTCTCAGCATTTCTATGTACATAAAGAATATGCATGTGGGGAGAAGAGCAGAAAATAATCCCTGATCAGGCTGGGGTTTTAGAAATCAAAGCCAGCCTGGCTTCCCTGGCTAAGATGCCAGGCCACTGTGAAACCAGAGTCTAGTTGCCATGCGGACTTGACTCGGAACCCATCGCCTCTGTTCCTCTGTTCTTATTGCTCAGGCTCCTTTGGTTTGTGAAAAAGAAATTGTTCCAGTGACCTCTGATGGCAGATGTCTTAGGTCAGGTTACCCATGAAACAGACTCTGAGACAGAGATTCACATACAGGAGGTTTATCAGGGAGGCTCTCAGGACAAAACTGAAGGAAGGGAAGCAGAATCAGGGAGAGCAACGAGCTGAGTTGGGCGCAGCGGCAGTCCTGGCCTCAGCCACCCCCGGGGGACCTGGAGCCCATGCTTCTTCACAGCTGCCCTGAGCAAGGGGACTCAAACCGCTGTGTGCCTTCACTTTGACCAGTGGATGTAGGCTGCCCCCAGGGAGGGACTTAACCTTAATCGTCACCTTTCGAGCAATCCAGCGGCAGCCAAGATGCTAGGGAAATATGTCTGTATCCTGGGGACATCTGGTCACACACCTCGGTGCTCACCACATCCCCTCCCAGAGGACAGAAGTAGAAGGGAAGCGTCTGCTGCCCGGCCACAGTACTCAGCCACCTTGGTGATGCACTCTGAACTGGTCAGAGGGACAGTGTGACCAGCACCGTAGTCTAAGTCACTGTCACTTCACACCTGGATGACCAGATGCCTGAGCCTCCCTCCCATGTCTCTTTTCCCACTTTCTCTCCAAGAACCAGAGAAATCTTCTCAAATCTTAAATGAGATCATATTACTTCTTTGTTTAGGCTCCCCACCCCCATGGCTGTTCATTGCACTTAGCATCCCCTCCAGAGCCCAGTGGGGGCCCCCAGACTCTGCCTACCTTACCTCGCTCCCCCTGCTGGCCCTTTCTGACCCTTCTCACCTGAGGGCCTCTGTCTTGGCCTTTCCCTTTGCCTGGAGTAGCTGTCTCTTGCCCTGCAGGCCTCAGCTCTTACGTCCCCTCTTCAGTGAGGTCTTCCCTGAAAGTGTGTTAGTCGCTTAATCATGTCTGACTCTTTGCGACCCCATGGACTATAGCCCACCAGGCTCCTCTGTCCATGGCATTCTCCGGCAAGAATACTGGAGTGGATAACCATTCCCTTCTCTAGGGGATCTTCTTGACCCAGGGATCAAACCCAGGTCTCCTGCACTGCAGACAGATTCTTTTACCATGTGAGCCACCAGACTCACTCCACTGCCCAGGCACTGCCTTTTGATTTTCTTCACAGTACTCTTCAGTAACTGACGTGACCTTATTCATTTATTGGTGAACATGTTTTGCCTGTCTGTCCTAATCATATGTAAAGGTCTCTGAGAACAGAAATCAGCACCTAAAAGAGGACTTGGCCTGGAGCAGGTAAATATTTGTGGAATGTTGAGAGTTGAGGACCTGCTCACGTGGAGAGCAGGCAGAATTTCATGAACATTACCTGACTGGCTTGTGGCCTTCAGGCAGAATTTCATGAACATCACGTGATTGGCTTGTGGCCTTCCTCACTCATGTCCAGTCTTATCCAGGTGGGCTTGGCTGGGACGGTGGTCCCCATCCAGTCAGCCATGGTCAAGTTTGCAGAGTTGGCATCAACTGTCAAACCCAGCAGATGCCATGGTCACAACCTTAGGAGAGAATCACATGTCAAATTTTCCTCAGAAGGGGGCTTCGCAAACTTCACCGCACTTGTCTGGTGCAGACCCTCAACATAGCCAGTTACCCACCCACATGGCCACATTACTCATTTCCCACAGTCACAGAGCTCTCAGCTTTCTCCCTTTGATTGAACACACAGTGGCCCATGTGGTTTGGGAACTCAGTCACTTAGGGGCTGCTGTTTCTGAGCTGTGAAGCCACCTTGGCTTAGGGCCCAACAGTTTACCTGTTTGCCAGCTGAAATCATGTGATGTTGAAAATGTCTTCCCAAAGGTTGGAAAGCTTCTTGGTGCTTAAAATCTTTTTTTACTTCAGCTCTTTGCTATGAAGTGTGTTTAGATAAAAATTACTGGTGCCATTTACTGAGTGCCTGTTGAAGACCAGGAGCTGTGCTAGGTCCATAACTCAGGTGCTCAGGGACTTGCCCAAGGGGGCCCTGAACCCAACTTTGAGATACTCAGACGCTGGCCTCCTTCCACTGCATTACCTGAAAAATTGAGATAGGAGGAGCTCCTGTTTACAAACATAGTTACTGTGAGAAAAATAAAATATGACAGACCTTACTTCCAAGATGAACTAATTAGTTTTATCTAAAAAGTAAAGGAAAAAGGAAAACAAGAAAAAAACCCAAAAGTGAAAGGAGATTCTTTCTCACTTCCATCCTGTATTCCACTCCAGTATTATTCCATCCACACATTGAATACCTTTTGATATACCTTTTTCATTTAATAAAGATTCTTCAGAATTTGTCCACATTTTATATCCAGAGCTCTTTGGAGTTATTCAAAGCTTGGCAGAAGATGGATGAATTAGTTAGATGTCCACCTTTGTCAAACAAAGAAATGTCCTGTGAACAATATCTGCATCTTTTCCACCCTTGCAAAGTGGTTCATTTGCATAAAAGTGATCCTTTGGAAGATGTTCTATGTTTTTCAATCATCCCTAGAAATAAAATCACAGCTCCTGTCTCACCTTACGCTGAAGTGTTTTCACACTCCAGGGAATTGCTTACCATCACCTGAATATAGAATTCGGTGGGTGTTAGTTTCAAACTGATACTACTCGCAGCTGTCTTCAGGATTTCAAAAAGGTGTCAAAGTAGCCTTAGAACGTGTCTCTCATTCCGACAACAGGTTGAGCGATTCTCTTTGTTCCAAAAGCTTCAGGGCCTCAGACTTTGGATTTCCGCCATGGGAAGACATGTACTTTCTGTCACTTTCTCTTGAGAATTGCACAGAATCCATGGTATCATCTGTGCTGTTCCCTGATGATGCAAGCTCATAACTGTGCTTGTAAAGCTGTGTACCTTTAAGACAATTCATTTTCTTAATTTCACATTAATGGAAAGAATGGAAGAGATTTATTTCTGGATCAGAAACAACATGCTGTGGTAAAGTTGCGCAGACCTTAAAATCAAACTCGGGTTTGAATCCAGCAGCCTCACTTGCAATGACCTTGGCATAACCTCCTTCAATCTCAGTTTCTTGATCTGTAAAATTAGAATCATCCCCCCTTTCTACTCAAGCATGTCATAAAGATTCATTGATATAACCTGTGTCAGTTTCCTTGCACGGTTGCAGAATTTTAGGTGGACCGTAAATAGACAAAGAGAGACCACACCCTCTCTTTATATTCCTGGCTTATTTAGCCCAGCATATGGAAGCCGGGTATCAGCCAGCAAAGCAGATGCAGCAGATGACTCTTGTCTTTTAGCTCCTGGGGTCCCTAATGAGGGGTGCTCAGCTGCCTGTGACACTAGTCAGGTCTCACTGGCTCAAAAAGCTTAATTTTGTGCTGCCCCATAGCCCAGTTATAATTGGGGCTGACATCACCACTCACGAAGAACCTACAGAAACATTCTCTGTCCTTAATAAGAAATACAGGCCTCGACCTTGTATTCCTGTATCCCTTCTGACCCGTCAGATAAACAGCCTCAGCGAAGACCCGCATCTTTATGGGTGGGGCATGGGAGCACAGCCAGGGCCAGGCTCCAAGGGCTTCATCTCTTCCTCCATCTTTCCAACCACCCTGGAAGACCTTGTCCTGGGATAACACAGGGCACATGGGTGTTTAATAAACAGTCATGATGATAATGATGGTGCATGTCTTGGCCTTAATATACATGTGTTGGTTTCATTATTTTGTGCTCCTCAGATTATCCAGATAAAGTCACAACCATTCTAATGACAATTAGTTTAATTTTGCATCTGTGGTTCCTCAGGAGTCTGCTATTTCTCCAGTAATAATTGCATTCTACAGTTAATGAATTTCAGTTGAGATCACTAGTGTTTGGGTTAATATGGCATTTCTTCTTTGTTCTTGTTTGTTTTGTTTTTAGGGTCAAGTTGTATTCCGGAATGGGGAGAGAATGGGGACCATTAAATTTACTCAATTTCAAGGTAGGCTTTTTTGATGCTTATTCTTTCTAGTTGATGATTCTATGTTCAGAGATGTTGTGTTTATGCAATAAAATATGTCAGAAGAAATGCAAGTACAATGTTCCAGATAAGAGAAGGCAAAGTCAATAGAAAATACTCTGTGAAAACATTAGTTTCAACTTATTTAGAATATTTTTTCTCAACTGCATTATTTCTCAGGGCTATTCAGTCTTTCCACGTGACTCAGGCGCATGAATGTATGGGGAGTGGCAGTTAAGTCAGTGCCAGCATTCCGAGGAATCTGGCTTTGTTTTAGCTGTTTGATTTTCAAACAGACTCTAAAGTTGAGATAACAGCACAGTGAACCTCATGTGCCCATCACCCAGCTTCAACTGTTTTCTCTGTTTTGCCAGTCCTGGTTTATCTTGATTCGCCTCATCCCCCACCCCCCATTTTTTGCTATAATATTTTAAAACAGCTCCCAGACATGATCTCATTTCAATCTACAAATATCACAGTATGCGTTTCTTCTAGATAGGACTTTTTAAAACATCACCACAATACTATTATTGAACCTTAAGCATTTAACAGGTTTTAATATGCTTATTGCAGGTCTACGTTGCTCCTCTAATTATCTTGAAAACGACTCTATAGTTGGTTTGTTAGGGAGTCCACACAAGGTCCACTCGTTGCATTTGGTTGATGTGTCTCTTTAGTCCCTTTTAATCTGTAATCTTCCCCCACACACTATTTGCAGGCCATTTTTGTTTTGTTTTAAGAAAATGAATCATTTGTTGGATTTTCCTGCTGTCAGAATCAGAAGGGACCTTAGCAGCCATTCATACAGCTCTCCTCATGTGATGAGGAGGAAATGGAGGCTCACAGGGCATGTGTGAGGAGCTGGGCCAGGTGTTCTGCCTGGAGGAACCTCAATTCAGCCTTTCGTGGTCATTAGTAGGGTTGTTAGGCAGAACCATGAGACAGACCATACATTAATGCAATGTTTTTCAATATCTGAATGTTTCTGGAAAATCCAGAAATGAGCAGTGCCTTCTGTGTCCACTCATTTTGAGCAGATCCCAGAATCATCCAGGAAAAGCAAGAAATGAAATCTAGTTATTCAGATCCATTCAGGCAAATCTCAACCAGATTCAGATCAATCAGGTGTTCTCTGGTCCCACGGTTCCATAATGCAGCCTTGTAGATTTACCCATTTGTCTTCCCGTGGCGGATAATTGAAACGCGTGTCAGCTCTCTGGTGTGCACAAAAGATGTAATTTTAGGCAAACGTAATTATTTTTCCATTTGTTAAGTCTTACTTCTTCATTGGCTGAACAATGTAAGCATCTTGGCAAAGATATACTTACTTTTTTTTTTTTTTTGAGTGATTGCAACTAAATTCTCTTGTCACATTTCCAGTTCTCAAATTATATCATTCTGGGAGAATATTTTGTGAAATATTGATTGGCCAATCACAGCTACAAAGTGAATGCCAATTTTATTGCCCTTTTTTCCCCTGCATGTTAGGATTAGACACCAACTCCAGGGACTGGTTTTAGGCATTTGTAAAGAAAGCTTTGAAGCAAACAGCAGTTCAGGGGTGAGTTGAAAACCACCTGAGCACAAGTCCAGTGTGGAGGCATGTGACTCACCGCTCTGAGCCACATGCCAGTGTCCTCATTTGTAAAATAGGGATATGATCCTATCTACCGTCTGGGGATGTGGGAAGAGCTACATGAGATGGCACAGAGAAACATGTGCGTATCTTTCTTGCTCAGCAAGTAGTAGCTATCATGATTAGTTTTAGTCAGAAATTATGATACTTACCTGGGGCAAATCCACATTTTCTTGGTGTGTTGAGACCCTCTGGGTGCCACTTTCTCTACCTACCCGTTATGCATGCGTGCGTGCTCAGTCGCCTCAGTCTTGTCTGACTGTTTGTGACCCTATGGACCGTAGCCCACCCAGGCTTCTCTGTCCATGGGATTCTTCAGGCACGAATACTGGAGTGGGTTGTCGTGCCCTCCTCCAGGGGACTCTGCGACCCAGCAATCAAACCCATGTCTCCTATGTCTCCTGCATTGGCAGGCAGGTTCTTTACCTCTAGCACCACGTGGGAAGCCCGCCTACCTCTTAAGAGATGTTCCCAACACTCAATGACATGTACGGTGTCACATGTGCAGGGCCTTAGAAATGATTTTGCCTCACTACGTCATGGTATAAATGGAGAAACTGAGGGAAGGGAGGTGTTCCACCCAGGGACACCCAGCTGGCTGGTGGCAGAGCAAGGACTAGACCTCAGCTTTCTCCGAGTGCCAACCTCTGCATGCTCAGATGCACACCTGTGCCCAAGTGTCCTCCCTTTGCCACTTTTGTGTCCAGCTTTTATTGACTGTCAGAGCCAGGCCTTGCAGATATTCCCATTTACATGTTTTTTAAAACAGACGCTGATTTTGTTGGCAGAGGATACTGTGCTGGGAGCATGTTCACATCAGCACAACAGCTAGTTTTCCAAATTCATAGGATCTCAGATGTGCCTTACTGCCAGGATGGAGAGGCATTGATTTATTGAGTAGCCTGCCCAAGTTGGAAGGACTCCTGGTTATCATCTTATTTCAGAGGGGAAACTAAGGCTCAGACATGGGAAGGAACTGGCTTTGGGACAGTGAGTTCGTTCCTTCACTTCTCTGGGCTCACGGTTCATCTCCCATGAATCACAGCACGCCAGGCCTCCCTGTCCATCACCAACTCCTGGAGTTCACTCAAACTCATGTCCATCGAGTCGGTGATGCCATCCAGCCATCTCATTCTCTGTCGTCCCCGTCTCCTCCCACCCCCAATCCCTCCTAGCATCAGAGTCTTTTCCAGTGAGTCAACTCGTCGCATTAGGTGGCCAAAGTATTGGAGTTTCAGCTTTAGCATCAGTCCTTCCAATGAGATCCTAAATTTCCTCATGCCATTGACCTCAAGAAAAGCTTCTAAATGAGATTGCTACGCTGTTTTCTGCTGTGCCCTTCAAGTCCTCCCTCTCCCTGTCTGTTTCTCTCTCCCTCACCTCCTGCCCTCTTTTAAGAGCGGACAGTGGAACAGCAGAGCTGAATTACAAATAGCCAACCCCAGCAGTGGGGCTCCCTTTGCAGAGACACCCAGGCTGTCTCAGTGCTCGCTGGCAGGATCTTGGAAGTTGGCCCATCCCACCCTCCCTCTGAAGACCTTGAAAGATGCTGTTTTTGGCTTCTTGTTTATAAAGTTCCTGGTGCCTTCTAAACCCATTTATCTGTTGTAGAGGAAACATTTAGTAGGAGGCTCTGTTACCGTCTTTGTAAAACTAAAACACAAAGTAGTTGGAAATCAGAGGCAGTTTAGGGAAAAAGATGAAAAGGAGAGCCAGGAATCCATGGTCCTGCTCGACTTTTTTATTCCAGAAGTGTAGGGTTGGTATCACAAGAGCGTGGCACACAGTAGACCCTGGTACAAGTTTATTGAATTAATCTGTAGGCAAAAGACCTGAATTCAAGCCTGTGCTCTGAATTTTACCAGCAACGTGACCCCGGGCAAGTCACTTCATCTCCCTAAGCCCGTTTCCTTCTCTGGAAAATGGATGACACTAATGCCAACCTGCCTGTCCCCTGGGGCTGGGCTGTATGAGATCTTGCTCTATAAATTCTGGATGATAGGAAACTAGTCACATCACTAGCATGCTGCCTCGTTCCTGACTGGCTGTTGGTAAATGTTTACTGAATTGGTGAGTGATTCAGCTCATGGAAATTTGAAAGCATGTTCATTTATTCGTGGTCTCCAGTGGCTTGAGTCTAGGCAGAATGTCTGACAAACAGCGGTTGGTCTTGACAACAGAAACATAAACCAAAGCTACTTCACAATGGCGGCCACTGCTGTCCCAGGCTAGAGAAATGAACTTTTTTTTGCAAACTTAGGAGTGCTGGATAGATAGAACTACCTCTAAAATAATGTATCAGGGACCTCCTGGTCCCTCTTGAGGGTGAAACATTTTGAATCCAGAGAGGGATTCAAGGTCCAAGCATGACCTTCCTCACTCCTGGCTTCCCTCCTTTCACTCCATTTTCAAGACTTCCCAGGGACCTTACCTCCCAACAGGACAATCCTAGAGGGCAGGTGTGCCAGATGCCATCATTGTCCCACCCGTAGTCCCTGAGCACTCATGGTTCCAAACAATCATCTTATTAAGAGCACCTGTACTTTCACCCTGTGCAAGGAGCAGGGCCAATATCCAGGGAGAGAATGCTTCCAGGGCAGCCCTGAGCTGGGGATGGATGAGGAGTAGAGGATAAATCCCCCAGCATCCTTCCTTCCTTGCTTGGAAACTCCCAAGAACTCCAAGGTGTGTCTGCTCTGTCTACAGAGGTCCCCATGGAACTGAGCCTCAGCTGGGCTTTCAGGAACCTGCTTGTTAATGCACCTTGCCCTGGCTCCCTTCCCTTCCCTTCCCTGTCGCACCTCCCCACACTCCTATTAGAGTATTCGAGGATCACCTCCCAAATAAATTACATGCACTCTCTCTCTTGTCTCAGGCACCCTTCTAAGGGATCCACCCATGGCAGTAGGTAAGGCAGGTATTAGTATCCCCTCACCACACACCTGGGGTGCAGTGGGCCTAACCCCCTTTCAACTGCAAGTTCAGAACCCCTCCCTCCATGCCATCACTGACTTGCACCAAATCACGTGTAGATGAGGATGAATACTAGGGAATTGGTGCTTTTTTCCCCCCATAAGAGAATAAAGAATCCATGTTACTAACGAAGTCTAAACATGGCTCAGAATTTGCAGCAGGGAAGGAAGTTGAGTGAAGCCATGATTAGAGCCTTGTTTATGCTGTTCTTGGTGAAACCCCAGCATCTGCCGCTCTAACTCACCACCCCTGCCTTCATTAGGCCTGTTTGTAAGAATTTGGTGAATGACAATCTGCTTGAATTCTGCACTGCTTCTGTGCAGCATAAAGGATTCAGACTTTGGAGTTTTATACTTCAGCACCTGATCTGAAAAAATGGGGTCTTCCACCATCTAACGACATAATTGTCATTCAGAAGGTACCTATGAAATGCAGGCTTGTCCTCCCCATTTGCAAACATTAATTACCGTTTGGTCTTCAGGGTAACAGATATGGTTCTATTCAGTGTGCATTTCCTGAGCATCTGCCAGGTGCTTTACCAGCTCCTCTGGGAAAGCCAAGTTGAATAAGATACGGCCCTCCCCGCAGGGGCTTCATAATCTCCCTGGCCAAGTGCCAGTGCCTATAAAAGAGGGAAGATAATTTCCAAGAACCTACTAGAAAACTTTCGGAGCTAGTTTGACTCCAGTTTGAATCTCATGGCTGATTTTTAATATCCTTTTCCTTCTGTGAAGGCATGTATCATAGCCCTCTTCACTAAGCCAAACTCTTGGAAAGAGCAGTTTGTTGGATTGCCTCTCAGCTTGACATAGTTGAGTGGAGACATAGTCCACTAAACTGCAGGTTACACCTGAAGGGTTGTGGGTCAGCAGAAATGGAAGGACACACGTGAATATGGGCTCTTTCAGGCTGGAAGTCTGACCCTGAGCTTGATGCCTCCCAGTCCTCATGATCCAGGGTTTATTTTTCTTGGAGCTCAAGGAAGATGGCTTGGAAAGACAGAATTATTTAGCAGACCTTGTCTTTCCTTGAGCCACAAACTCTCCGTGTTGAGGGGAACCCTGACTTTCCTTTACAGCATTGCCTCTGCTTGAATGCCTCCAGTGACAGGGAACTCACCTCCTATCATGTGGAAAGTTTATGAGTTTTGAAGCAGGCATACCTAATCATTGCTAGCCATGCACTGTGGCTTAATCTTTCTGAGCCATCATTTTAGCACTTATTTTAACACATTATTGACCAGGGGATTTTTGCAGAAACTAACACCTTTGTTATGTAAGTGAGTATTGAAATATCTCCTGTGAATAACAGTTGGCTAAGAAAAGATGTGTTAATACCTCTCTGGTCAATAATGAGTTAAAGTAGTGAAATGAAAGGTTTTCCTTCCTTAAAAGTAATGGTGAGAATCCACTGACATGAGGCTGTGAATGAGACTGGCTCAGTGACTAGCGCAATTGAGAGCCATGACAGCTACTGGCTTCCTGCTCCTCACACAGACACTCTTCACAATGATCCCAGATTTACCATGTCCAGAACTGCTTGAGCAAGGTGCTGTCTTACTTCCTCAGAACACACTTCACACTCCTCATTTCATGGAATGTTG
Source organism: Moschus berezovskii (assembly GCF_049115385.1). Lineage (NCBI taxonomy): Eukaryota > Metazoa > Chordata > Mammalia > Artiodactyla > Moschidae > Moschus > Moschus berezovskii. The sequence goes on along the minus strand of NC_142466.1, from coordinate 70,800,326 downwards.
TTATCACTGGTACATGGAAGCCCCTCTGTTTGTTTCTACCTTTATTTCCCTTATTTATTCTCATCTGCCACTCCTGCCTACCCCAAGAAAGGCAAGCATTCTAAATGTTTAATGCATATATTGTGTTTGTAAGTATCCTTGCAAAATGTGTATTGCTATCTTGTGTGCATATTTTGACTTTGCATCGAGGCAACTGGATGTTTCTTTCTTTTCCCACTCAGCACTTTGTTTTTAAGCTGCTCCACATGGCTGGGTGTACATCTAGGCTGTGGCCCTCCCAGGACATAGCCCTCCCCTCCCCCTGATGACACCACCGAGATCAGCTTCAACCCCCTGCCTCCACACACAATGAGTGTCCTCAGACACGTTCCCTATGAACCCAGCTGGGCGTTTCTTGAGGACAAATGCCCATGAGCTGAATTGTTGGATCAGAAAGTGTGTCAACACTGAACACACCTAAAATTTGCCAGACAGCTATCAGCAATGTCCCTACCCATGCAGCTCCTACCAGCATGAGGAGTTCCATGTCCCTACCTCCCACCCTCAGTTGGTGTTTCCCAGCTCTCTCATTGTTTGCCAGTCTAAAGATATAAAGTAATATTATACTGTGGTTTTAAGTATCCACAGGCAGTGACCAGACTTCACGGGATGGGGTGTGTGCACGCATGCTCAATCGCTCAACTGTGTCAGACTCTTTGTGACCTCACGGACTGTAGCCCGCCAGGCTCCTCTGTCCATGAGGTGGGTGGGTCAAGGGAGTAAAAAGTCACTTCCCGAGGGATGGCTGGCCAGCCTGGAGAAAAGCAGAATCCAGACTCAAAATCTCCATGTCCCTGTTTCTGAAGCCTGGACAGGAGTGGGAGTGGCTATGATGTGCGGCCCCAGGCAAAGCCAGGACAGGGAGGGGAAGTGTCAAGGCACACACGTCAGTTTGGAGTGAGGAAGGCCCTTCAGAGCAGTTGCAGAATCGTGGAACAAAAGCAGGAGGGCACAGAGATTTCCCCGTCTAGCCCACTTGTTTTATCAACACCCAGGCAGAGGAGGGCACTTCCCAGGACTTGTTACTGAGAAGATGGCAAAACCAAGACCCCTTGCAGGAGCCCTGTCCTCCAGCCAGAGCTCTTTCCTTTCCCTGAGTCCTAAATGGAGTAATTTTATAGAATCTTTGATTCTCGCTGAGCCAAGATTGTCTTTTGTTTTACATCTCAGAGTTTTACATTTCTAGATGTTTGCAACAACGATTAAACCTTAAAGGACATATCTACTTCCCTCGGGCTTCCCAGGTAGCTCAGTGGGTAAAGAATCTGCAGGAGACGCAGGAGATGGAGGTTCAATTTCTGAGACGGGAAGATCCCCTGGAGGAGGGCATGGCAACCCACCCCAGTATTCTTGCCTGGAGAATCCCATGGACAGAGGAGCCTGGCGGGCTACAAACCATAGGCTCATGAAAAGCCAGACATGACTGAACAACTTGAGCACGCATGCATACCTCCCTCAGTGCAGACCTTGAGTCCGTTGAGGAAGAATAAACCTTTGGTGGGGAGGGGAATAGAGGCCAGGAAGCAGGATGTGGGGTCCCAGCTGCAGCAGGAGGTAGGCGACCCTACATCTGACCCTCCCACCCACGGGCTGCAGGCAGGAGGGAGGCAGGATCACTCTGTGACTGAAGCGGTCCCCCAGCTGTCTCCTGGATGCTCTCAGGCCCACAGCCAGAGAGTATTTTCAGACTGGACTTTTTTCGGCAGCCTAATTTTCACCAATAGGACTTATTTTCTTTATGTATCATCCAAATCCAAAGTTTGAAATAAAGAAAAATAAAAAATGCACTTTTCTAAGAAAACACTTTTTTTTTTTTTTGCACCACAACAAGGAACCGGTATTATCCTACAGGAAAAGGGGCTCTGTGTTTTACAGTATTTTGAGGCTCTGAGAAAAGAAAGTGTCAGCGTTGCAGGGTTCTTGGTTTTATCCAGCAGTTTTCAACTCTAGTTATGCATTAGTCAACTTAGGGAACTTTTAAAAATACTGCCACCCAGGGTTCACCCTTCAACCCCACCCAACCCCGCCCCGCAACTAGAAATTTTAATATAATGGATCCATGTTGGGACCCAGGCATCTGAATTTTCTAGAAATTCCCCAGGTGACTCTAGTGCCTGGCCAGGACTGAGAACTATTGGAACCCTTGCAGTGCACTTTGTGGGTGGAGAAACTGAGGGCCCAAAAAAGAGAATGATCTGTCCAGGGTCACACAATAAGTCAGCAGCAACTTCCAGCAGGGCAAGCGGGACAGGGAAGCAAGCCAGTGGCAGATGCAATACCACAGCCCCTTTCCCTCCACCCTGCTCTATTCTCTCCTGCCCGTGTGAATCCTCTTTCTAGCCTGTCCATAAGTTCCCTCTTCTGCAGTCTGCATGCCTATATAAGTGGTTGATGTTCTTTGCACAATAGAGTTACCAAGGAGCCCAAGAGTTAAAAGTTGAAAGTGCCTACTTCTCATGGTGACCACCTGGCTGGGTTGTGGGTGAAGGGAGAAACCCTGGGGACACCATCCTCCCCCTGAAGAGCCAGGCGGGGCGGGGTTGGCTGGGCCTAGTGCAGGGGAAGGGACCCTGTGCTGCCCAGGACCTCTGAAGCGAGACTTCAGGTTCCACTAAGGAACTGCCCGGCTGGCAGGAATCACAAGGCCTGGACACACCAAGGGCATGGCTTCCGCACAGCTTCTCACACGTCACCCAGTGCCCTGAGCCCACAGCAGGAGCAGTTCTATTCTCCTCTTCCTGGAGAGGAGCAGTTCTCGGGGAAGCCTTCCTGGAAGAGGTGAATAGGATTTGGACGTGTTGGTTTGCTAGAGGGAGGGAAAAGCCACCTTCCAAGCAGAGAGACCCTTGTGGGAAACAATGGTAGTAAGAAGGCACCATAGTGTAGTAATAGAGTGTTCCGAAACCCCATAAATAGCTCACAGTTACCTTTGCCATGACTCAGATAGCTGCAACCAACTTATTGAACCCTTGCTGTGAGTGAGGCCCCAAGCCCCTAGTCCCCTCTGTGGTCCTCAGAGCCACTCTGAGAGCTGCCACTTTACACCTAGAGCCCAGCCACTCACAGGGCGCAGCAGGAAGGGACATAGGACCTGCAATTGGGAAGATTTTGCCCACCCAGGAGAGCTGGGAGAGGTCACAGTCACTAAACTACAAGGTCAGAGATTATGAATTATTTTTTAATCTTTGTAACTTCAGCACAGAGTCTGGCACCCCATCACTTATTGAGTGAATGAAGTGATTAAGGAATTTAATATAAACAGCCTTCAGCACCCAGATGTCCAAGGTCAGCTCGGTCAGGGAAGAGAACATAGCTAACCTTCTACCACCTGCTCTTTTGAGGGATTCTTCATTATGAAATAGCTTAAGCGGGGCCTGGCATGCAGTAGACACTCAGTAAGTATGGGCCGAATAACCAGCAGCCCTGGTTGCTCAGTATGCGTAGAGAAGATGCTCTGAATTCAGAACTGAGACTCAAGTTCAGGCAACCCGTTAGTCGCTGCCCAGCACGTGGCACTCAGTGTTCACTTAGCAACTTGAAGCTCCTCCCTCACCTGCAGACTGGGGTGAATTAAGCCTGATTCAGGGTTTGCTGGGAAACTCTGGATGCAGGACTGTGTGAAGCTCCCCTCCCCCAGCCTCCAAGCAATGCCCCCAGGGAGAGATTACGGTGATTATGGTCTTCGCAGGAAGCTGAGTATTATTTTGGTGCCACAGGATGGATGGTACAGTGGGGTGTGTGAGTCAGAGGGGTGGGCTGTGTGGCTGGGGGCGCGGTGAGGTGCCAGCCACACCACTTTCCGGCTCCTGGTGATTTATTCCAATCAGCCTGCATATTTCATGTGCTACCTCCCCACACCAAATAAATAAATCAGAGGCTCCTCTGAGCAGTGGGAGCTGATTAGGGCTGAGACTTCAAAAGGCCAGAGCAGGGATGCTGGAGCTCCCAGCAGAGTCTGCTAATGTGACATTTAGGAGCTGGGTGACCCCAGCAAGTGACAGCCGCCTACACAGTATGAGGCCCCCCCACAAGTGGCGGGGAGACCTTTGCAGAGGGAAGGAAGTGACTTTTACAGTCCTGTGTTCCACCTCCAGTCTAAGGAATGCAGGCAGAAATGTCGCCGGTGGGATTCCCTGTTTCGTTTCCTGAATTTTTATGAGGAACCAGCAGCACACCTGCATCTCCACTTAGAGCCAGAGCCCAGCGGGCAGCTCCCCCAGCCACGGTCTGGGAATTCCTGCTGCTGTGTCTCCTTATGACCCTTGGGCATTCTGAGCACCAGGGTCTGCAGCTCTGGGTACCCTCCTGCCCCGTTGTTGGGCAGGTGGGCTCTCTTGTCTGTAGTTACTACACTCAGAATGCCCAGGTGGTCCATGGAGTGGGCAGCTCAGACCCAAAATTGTCACCTCTCAGGGATCCCATTGAGGTAGCCACATGTGGAAACAGTCCTGGGTTTGAGCCTCGACTCTGCTCTTAGGGTCAAAGCTGTAACCTACCTGAGCCTCAGTTTTCTCATCTGTAAAGTGGGACTGAAACCACTTAACTCCACACAACTGTGAGAACCAAACAAGGAAAGGCACATAAAGTCGAATCCCCTTGGCCCTTCCCCTCCGACTCGCCACCCTGTCCCAGCCTGCTCTACTCCGGGGCCCCACTCTCTACTCCTTGCCTTTGTCTCTCCCCCTCTAACCCCACCTTGAATGAACCCTGTGTTCAGGGGGGTCCTTGTCCCTGTCCTGGTGGCATGTGGCATGGCTGGCCAGCTCCTTGTGAAATTGTCCCTTTCCTTGCACCCACTCTATTCCTGCGTCCTGGCCCCTCTTCCCCAGTCTCTTTGCTTCATCTTTTCTCTGCCCACCCCAGAGATCAGTGCTCCCCAGGGTCTCCCCTTGATCCTCTTCTCTTCTCACTCGGCACTGTCCCTGGGGGTCTCCTTCCTGCCCCCTGCTCCAACTCCCAGTTTACATGCTAATGACCCCAGCTGTCTCCATCCTCCACCCCTGCTCCCCCAGCTCCATACCCAAGGATGTCTCTATCCTGATGATCCCTGAGTACCTCAAGCTCAGCATGTCCAAACTGGAACTTGTCATCTTTCCACCTTCTTTGACTCCTCCTGGGCTCCCCATTGGGAATGGCCCTGAGCCTCCTTGCCCCCTCATTTGCTTCATTCCCCTGTTCCCCATCTTCCCCACCCACTGATCACCCAGTTGTCCACATTTTACCTGGAGAAAAAAAAACTTGTCAAATCTAATCCCCACCTCTTCATTCCTCCTACCACCACCCTGGGCAAGTCTTTGTCATGATCTAAGCCTGCCAACAGAGTGGTGTCAAAGATGAAGGTAAATTCACATGTATCACTTGGATCTGAAAAGATCCCTGAACAAGTGCATCTATATGGAGGAACCAAGAACAGAAACATATAAAGGAGACTTGGTGCTGGGTGTAACATAGAGCAGTATGGCCTCTGAAGGATGTGAATTTTGCCTCAGGATGAATTAATAGGAATATAACATGCAGAATAAAGTAGGGGGTTGTCCTTTCTACTTGCTGCTGACTGCTCGCATGACTTTAGATCATGCCTAAAGGGTATTCATTGGAAGGACTGATGCTAAAGCTGAAACTCCAATACTTTGGCCACCTCATGCGACGAGTTGACTCACTGGAAAAGACTCTGATGCTGGGAAGGATTGGGCGCAGGAGAAGAAGGGGACGACAGAGAATGAGATGGCTGGATGGCATCACCAACTCGATGGACATGAGTTTGAGTGAACTCCGGGAGTTGGTGATGGACAGGGAGGCCTGGCGTGCTGTGATTCATGGGGTCGCAAAGAGTCGGTCATGACTGAGCGACTGAACTGAACTGAACTGAAAGGGTATTGGTCAGTCCTTGGGTCTACGCCCTGTCAGACAGTGATATTGTGAGGTGTGGTCTAAGTTGGGGCCTGGAAATGGTGGGAAGTAGAAATGATGTTCAGTGGTGATGTTCAGTACATGCTAATGATCCCAGCTCTCTCCACCCCCCACCCCTGATCCCGCAGCTCCAGACCCAAGGATGTCTCCATCCTGATGATCCATGGGCACTGAGGTTGGAGGGCGGGGGCTTCCCTGGTGGCTCAGTGATAAAGAATCTGCCTGTAATGCAGGATACGTGGGTTCAATCCCTGGGTCAGGAAGATCCCCCAGAGAAGGAAATGGCAACTCCAGTATTCTTGCCTGGAGAATTCCATGGACAGAGGAGCCTGGTGGGCTACAGTCCATGGGGTCACAAAAGAGTCGGACACAACTTAGCAGCTGAACAACAGCAAAAGGTGGGGTTCGGGGCTACTGCCAGAGGGATGATGTGTTTTTGTCTTCAAGTCTCTAGAGCTCTCCCAGGGCAGAGGGAGCAGGGGTGGTCTGTGTGGTCCTAGAGGGCAGAGCCAGATGGCAGAGTAAAGTTACAGAGAAAGCATTCGGCTCGATAATGCACAAAAGACTTGGTAACAGGTGGAGAGTCCGGTTTCCTGGGGGGGGGTAGACTCCCTTTCCATAGATGTACTGCAGAGGATGAAATATGTACTGCAGAGGATGAATGACCAGCTGATGAGACCACGTGAGAGAGTGTTTGTGAGTCCACCTGGAAAAGGCAATGGAGGGAAGGAAAAGCCTGCAAGAATATAGCTGGGGCCTGTGGGCGAGTAAGAGCTGAGACAGGGGCACCCCGACAGCAAACACAGGCCCCAGATCTAACCAGCCATGGCCCCTTGTTTCCTGCAGACAGCCGGGAGGTGAAGGTGGGAGAATACAATGCTGTGGCTGACACACTGGAGATCATCAACGACACCATTAGGTTCCAAGGTAAGGCAGGTGGACTGCTCAGAAGAGGGGGCCTGCTCAGGTCCTCCCAGGCCTTGGTATTGTCTGAGAGCTGGGATTTAAGAAGGAACCAAGCTCAGAGTCACTGGTTTCATGGGATGGTAATAAGGCCTCTCCGCCTGCTGCTCTTCTGGGTAGACCATTCCTCTCTTCTGCTGGAGAACTCCTCCTCAGCACCGAGAACCAGATCAGATGACTCCTTCTCTGTTCAGCCTGCCCTGGTGGCCCCCAGCTGAGTTCATGGCGCTCTTCTCTTTGCTTCCACAGTCTTTCGTCTCTGTCACTCCCACGGCTGCCATCCCTTTTCACTGAAATTACTAGGCTATTCGACCATGAGCTCCCTGACGAGATCCTATTTGACTTTAAATTCCCGGCACCAGCCAGGGTCTGGCACATGCGGGGGGCTCAGTGATATGTGATGAAAAAGTAATTCATGATTGATCAAGTCAGTGAATGGGTGAGTGGGTGAATAAATGAGTGAAATGGGTGAACGTGTTAGTCAGCGAGGAGGTGGGTGGATGGATGGGTGGAAGGACAGGTGGGTGGATGGATGGATAGATGGGGTGCTGGTAGATGGCCAGCCTCATCATGGAGTGGCTGGGGAGGAAGCTTGCATACCCACAGCACCAGGATGATGTTACTTGGATTCCACTGGGAACGCAAAGAATAGACATCTGGCTTTCTGCACCTGGAGTTCCTTCTTAAATCCAAGGCCACCAGAAAAGGCGATCCCATGAACTGTTGGTTAGCTTTTGGATCTATGGGATTCCTCCAAGCTCCAGGTGGCCTCAGAGAGGAGGCGTGGTCTTCCCGTTCCCAGCTGAGGGAGCTGTCACCAAGCCCGTAGTCACGTATTACCTCATGGAGCCATAGAAAAATTCTGAAAGGTGGTTGGGTGAGTCCCGTCATCCCTGTTGTACAGATGAGAAAAAGGCTCAGAAAACCCCAAATTCACGCAGCCTGTGAGAGACAAAGCCAGTTCTAACCACGAGAATCTGATCCCCAAGATGGGGCTATTTGCTCCTGGATGCGGGCGATCTGGGTTTGCTGAATAAGGATTCTGGGTTTACAAACTGAAAGAAAAATTCTCACAAAAAATAAACTAAAAACACAAAACATAACTGAGAGGAAAAATGTGAGTAAAAAATTTTAACAGCCCAGCCAGGATAGTAGCTGGTTCTAGTTAGGAAGCACGAGGCCAAGGTAACCCCGAGGCAGCAGCTGTTCCTGGCTCACCTCCTGCTTCTCAGAGCTTCCCTGCACCGCCCAGGGGGTAGAGGACCAGTCTTTGAGCCCAGAGCCAAATCAGGACGCCTCTGGATGCAGGGCAGAGCCCAGCTCGCCTGTCCTCACCCCACCTGCGTTCAGCTCTCATCCAGCCCCCTGGGTCTAACCCACCCTCAAGTCTGTTCTGCCCTTGACTGTCATGTTGCACTGAAAGAGCCCACTCTGAGGCTCACATAGTCCCCATTGCTTACAGAGAGGGGTGGTTCCAAGACCTCCAGGATGGCACCCTGCCCGCACTTCTCTGTCTTCTCTTTCCAGTCTCTGCAACAAGACCGCTTACAGTTCTCAAATGTTCCTTCGCCTGTACTGGGCCCATTGCCCAGAATGCCCCTTCATCCATGTCTTCCTCGCAAACAGCCAACTACTTACCTTCCTCCCAAGACTTGGCTCCCACACCATCTCCTTTCTATAGCCTTTCCTGAGCCCATCAGGCAAGACTGCACTCTGCTTCCTGCCTCCCACCCAGGCCTCCCTGTGCCTGGTGGTCTCACACCACCTGTACCCCACCGCTGCAGGCAGTTTGCAGAGTGCTTAGAGCACAGGCTTTTGGCGAGGCAGATCTGGGTTCCAACCTGGCCAGCTTTGCCACTCACTATCTGTAAAAACCACTTAGCACCTGGAAAACTATTCCCTCACCCCATAAAATGGGAATAATCCTCTCTACCCAGAAGGCTCTTGGATAATGCAGCCCATGCTATGTGGGGGCGGAGGGGTAGAGGAGAGGAGGATGGGAAGTAGCAGGAAAATGTTCCAGGGGTTGAGCTTTTACTTTAGAGACAAGAGATGGTGTTACCTCTGTCACCTTGAGTTTGCTTTTGCCTTGACTTTTGGCCCTCGAAGTCGCTCGTGTATTACCTTGCATAGATGTGCTTAATGCTTTACATTAATCAAGCCAGAGGATTCTTAGCTGTTTTTGAACCTGACAGCTCCCCTATACTGTTTAGATGGTTCGTACTCTTTTTATCCACTGAATGTTTCCAAACACATTTGAACTTGCTAGCAGAGTTTTTAAACATAGGTGTTCAGGGGAGTTCTCAGTCCCTGCAACCCCATCTGCCCATTCTCTGCTTGTCTTCTGGGAATGGAGGCATAACTGAGGCTGGCACAGCCATGGTGGGGTCACCGTGAGCCCTAGTGGTTCTCCCAGGTTTGACCGCTTTTGAGCATCTGGCTGATTCCACACATCCCCACTGGGAGACACACTCCAAAGTTTCACAGGCCCATAGCAGAAACCTGACCTGAAATAGCAACTGAGAAAGGGGGGATTTGTAAGAAACGAGAGGTGGGAAGGTGAGGAGGGGTGGCCCTGCAGTCTGTTCCTGGTAGAACAGGACAATTTTGCCACCATCCATAAAGATGAGTTTACTCTGAGGCCCTCGCAGCTCCCCCCAGGTGCCTGGTGTCCCTGGAAAATAAGCAGGGCCATTGGTACAGTCACATGGCAGGATGAATCCTACAGTTTCTGTCCAGTCCTGGCACAGCAGGGAGGGGAAGGACTGCCAGTAGCTTCTGCCTCCCACGGTTAGTGAGTCTTATGAGAGTGGAAAACCAGAAAGAGCTTTTATAACATAATGACCTTGAGGCAGAAAAATCCACAGCCAGAGCACCTGTATGTCTCCTGGAGTTGACAGGCAAGGTTTCCAGCCCTTGACACTTTGATCACGTGTTGGAACAGAATCCCTGAGAGCTCAAGCTGAGTTCCTGACCCTCAGAGGTACCCAGTGGTACCCACTCCCAGCAGCCAGCCCTGCCCCTTCCAAACCACTAGTACCTTTTGGGGAATAAACGGTGATGGTTTTTAGACATGGTGGTAGACCAAATCAAATTCTAGTCTGCTAGTGGCTAATGGCTATTAAATGTATCACAAATCCCTTATTGATTCTGTTTTAAGAAAGAAAGAAGTCCTGACTTAGGCTCCCTGTTGGGCATACTGGCCAACTGCTGGAGTCCGCTCACCCAGGAACACATGCTGCGCAGACTGTCACATGTGACAGAGGGCCAGTGTCAAGGACAGCCAGGCAGGGAAGTTCTTGGGGTCTGATTTGGACACTGGACTCATCTCATGCCTTTTCCTTGATCTTCTAGGGTCCGAACCGCCAAAAGACAAGACCATCATCCTGGAGCAGCTTCGGAAGATCTCCCTGCCTCTCTACAGCATCCTCTCCGCCCTTACCATCCTGGGAATGATCATGGCCAGCGCTTTTCTCTTCTTCAACATCAAGAATCGGAATCAGAAGTAAGTCCCTCATGCCCTTCTCTTGGATAGTGCTTTCTGGATTGACAAGCCTCATAGACAAAGTGTAGAATCCCCCACACATCTTTGCCCCACTCCCCAGGGCCTTTCGGAAGCACTGCCAGAAGGGGACCACTGAGCTCAGGCAGGGCATTCCCCATCTGTACAGCACATCACGGGCAGGAAGTGACCTCCTTCATCGTCTCAGTTGACCCTAGAATAATGATCCCATTTCCACAGATAATACTGGCTCAGTGTTGGAGGCTGGAGCACCACCCCCTGAGACTACGCTGCTGCGTGTGGCAGAGCCCGTCCCCTGGCTTTCTCGCACACTTGCCCTTCCCTCTCCAGAGGAGAGCAGCTCACTTTCTGCATTATTCTGGTCATCAAGGGGTAGAACGGGCCACCACCCCAGGCAGTGGTGTTTACTGAGCATGACCAGCTTCTCTGGTTTCCATAGCAAATCCCCACACCCTGCTCCCTACCTTGTTGTAGGAGTGCTGAGCAGGGCTCAGAATGTGGGCCATCAAGCACACAACCCTGTGCCTACCCCCAGTGGTGCGGCTCTGCCACCGTCAGGCCCAGAAGCCACACAGCGTAGCCCCCCGGACTGCAGGACCATGCGGAATCCCGAGAGAATATGTTCTTCTCTCTCCCTGCTTGCAGAGGATGGATTTGGAGGCTCTGGATCTTTTGTTGTTGTTTTGGGGTTTGTTTTGTTTTTTATTTTAGAGGCAGCTGCTTAGGTCAAACCTATTTCCTGAAGAACGAGTTTTATTCTCTGTTGTCTTATTTATCACAAATGTTGCCTCAAGAGAAAAAATTGAAGCCTCTCTCATCTACTCTGTACAAACCGTAAATGATGACCATACCTGTTAGCACTTGGCGCAAGGCCTGAGCACATAGTCAGCTCTCAATGTTAGATTTCCTTCCTACAAGTCGCAAGAGTTCTCGTCATAGCAGCAAGTGGTCCCTGTGGCATGACTATGCTCCTTTAATTCCTTAACTGCCCCCTCTTGGCCTCCTGGGGTGGATTACTCTTTCCAGTAGGCTGGCTTATGTATAAATTTTTTGACTGGCCTTGCAGATTGAAGAGTCTGCAAAGAGATAGGAAATAAATGTCCCTATAGTTTCAGATCCCCCTCTCTTCTCTCTTCCTTAATGTCTTTGTGACCCCATGGACTGCAGCACACCAGGCTTCCCTGTCCCTCACCATCTCCCAGAGTTTGCTCAAGCTCATGTCCATTGAGTAGGTGATGCCATCCAACCATCTCATCCTCTGCCACTCTCGTCTCCTTTTGCCTTAATGCTACTCATCCTTAAGGTCCGCCCCACCCAGGAAGCCTGCCTGGACTCCTGGCCTCTCCCCTCCCCAGCTTCCTACGGTAATAAGAATGAAGGCGCTTTAGGGGTTCATGGTGTACAAAAGGACCTTCAGGGACCCAGCCCCTCTCAGCTTCGCATGTGCCCTAGTCAAGGACATCTGTGCTTTTATAGGTGAGGAAATTCAGTGTGCTAATTGGATTGCTGGGGGTGCACCTTGAGGGGTTACACAGGCGCTTGCTGGACTCAGGGCTCCTAATTCAAAAGCCCATGAGGGGTCCACAATTTATAGCCGGTCTTTTATCTCTCGATTATTAGTACTTTGACACTGCATTTAAGTGTGGAAGGATAAACAGAACTGCAGAATGCAAAAGAAATGCTGAGGGAACAACTGATTATAATTACAGTCTGCAAAAGAGCATCTGTACCATGGGGGCACCTGAAAGCCCAGGACATTCTGAACAGAGTGTACTGGGGGAGCCAGGCTCCTCTGAGGGTAAAGGGCAGCCATCTGATGGTTTAACACAGCCTGCTGAAGAGAGGGGCAGAGTGAGGGTGGGGACTCCATTATCCACCTCCATCACCTGGTGCTGCGAGGCGCTGTGTACATGGCCCTGTTTCTGCTCTGGACAGTGAGAGCTTCAGGCAGCCCCAGTGGATGCTGGCTTACCACCTGAAGATCACAGTTCTGAGCAGCCTAGATCTGGTCCACTCAGCATGGGAGAGTGTGGTATAGCTCAGCATTGTGACAGGTTGCTGAACTTAGGTTAGAATTCTCTAGATTTGGTTATCTTCCCAGACCCAGCCCCCCCCCCCATATGTTGACTTAATATCTTTGTGTAAACTAAAAATTAATGGTTGAAGAAACCAATGCTACAAGCTATCCCCAGAGAAGGTGAACTTGACTGAGAACACAGGAAAATCAACATCTAGAAATAGATTGCATTGGGTCCTATAGTGAGGGGGAGACAAGCTCCTTGGAGGTGGCAGCACCTTGGGGAGGGGGCAGTGGAGGAAACCAGGGCTTCCATTTTTCTCTCCCCCTCTACACATTCAGAAAATATTTGCTGAAGGAATAGCTACATTAGCAGTTCTGTTAACTGTAGTATCTTTCTCTTGTCAGGCTGATAAAGATGTCGAGTCCATATATGAACAACCTTATCATCCTGGGAGGAATGCTTTCCTATGCATCCATCTTTCTCTTTGGCCTTGATGGGTCCTTTGTCTCTGAAAAGACTTTCGAAACCCTTTGCACCGTAAGTCATTCTGCACGTTCCAGGGGTTTGTGATATAAGCTTTTCTTTGGTGGCCATGATCACCAGAAACACAGATACAACCCAGAATTGCGTGAAAATGCATTAACAGGTGACAGACAACTTGTTCAGCCATTCAGGAAGTTCAACAGAGCAAGCATGGTGTAGCTTTCGGACCAGAACAGAATATTGCTTATAAAATTAAGTATTGCTTGTAAAATTAAGATCATGGATTTAATAGGCCATTGCTAGAAGACAGCCCACTAAGATTGACTGGGTAATCTTGAAAAGCAAGGGAGAAAAATACCCCACCCCCAGAAAAGCATTGTGCCTGGAGTCAGGGTCAGGGCCATGTAAGAAGGAATACTTCTGCCCATCAGCCTCAACAGCCATCACAATGTAAGGAGAGATGTCTGCATGGATGCCTTCGAATGTACGGAAAAGATCGCATCCTTATCCTCTTTTTAATAGCACTGTTTCTCAACTACCTCCCCCCTTTGTTTTTCAAACTGCCCCTCTAAGAAGCCTCTTTAGACTTTTTTTTCTAATTATCCATTCTTGAAATTTAAATTCCAAAGATATGCTGTATGTCTGTTTATGTGCTGTACATAAATATATTTATGCATGCGTCGTGTCCTACTCTTTGCAACCCTATAGTTTCTACATAAAAGAGTAATATTTATTCACATTCAAGAACCAGTGTTGTCCCCCTTGGGAACTACTATCACTCCCATTGAGAATACATACATTTAAGGAAGCCCAAAACAGTGTAATTTATTTACTGTACTTTAGCAGTGTTGTTTTGAAAATTAACTTGTTTAAAAATGTTGATGCCAAATCATTGTTGTTGTTAGTTTTGTTTTTAAATTATTTTTTTTAGCAATTGTGTAGAACTCTCAACTGAAAGTATCTTTGATTACTTTTTAAGATGAGGCTGGCCATCTGGGATTTATTTCTGGACTTTACGGTGATATTTCAAAACTGGGTTAGTTGTTTGGGTCTCTCTATTGTCCCAAATGCAGTAATTCATCTAATACTCTGCCTGGAGGACCAGAGCGGGAAGGGACGGTCAAAGGATCAGGGTTGACCAGACTAATCCAAAAGCAACTCTTGTATTAAGGTTATTTTCCTTTAAGGTGTTGAGAGCAATCTAGGTCCATTTTGGGGGAAGCAGTCCCTTTCATTAATAGATTATATTTGCTGTTCTGTGGGCTCAGTGCTGCCCACTACTGGATGATTATGAAGTATAGGTTGGCATCAAGGGATAAACAAATGGAGGACCCCTTAAATGTGCTGCAGGTCACCAGCCGCACCTTGGACTTTCAGGACTGCAGTGGGTCCCTAGACTCTGGGACAGCCCGTGGACTGGAGGGAGGGCCCCGGAGCCCATGATGATGCTCCCCTGACTCCTGCAGATGATGACGCTGGACTGACTGTTAATCAGCAGCAACTTCAGCATTGCCTAGCTAGAACTGCCTAACTTGAATTGCCTAGCTAGTGAGATGTGGTTCAGGCCTCCCACTCAGAGTTTTTTATTCTGCCTCCATTTCACTCTGCCCTTCTAGGGGTTAAGGAGGTAAAGTCAAGAGTCAAAAGACCCCCATATGCCTGGTGTCAGACTGCTGGAAGTCCTTGTGGCTGTGGGTTAGTGGGTTGTTCCCTCAGAAGTATGACCCCTGACACAAGGATGATGACTGCAGTTTGTGTCTTGCTCACTGGGGATGGTGTGAAGCGCATGAGGTCCCCCTTCATTTCTATATCTGAGTGACTTATGTGTCCTGTGCAGCCTTGTGGGCTCATGGGCATCGTGTGTGTCTGTGGTCACTTTTCCTGGGCAGTAGTGAGGCCTGAGGAAGGGGCTGCTCCCGAGGCACACTGAAGAAGCTAAAAGAGGAGAGTATTTAGGTCCCGTCTGTCCCTGGGGACGTCCTCCCCAAGTTTGAGGAGATCGTGACAACGGCAGTAATGAAAATGGTTCCAGGGGCCAGTTTGGTATGTTCTCATTTACACTTCTTGCAGTGACTCCCCAAGAGCTGAGGAGCCCACCTTCATCTCCTAGCTGAGAATCAGGGGGCAGAGCTCCACGTGGTCCCTCCCGGCTCCTTGTCACTAGCACCTGCCACCTGGGAACACAGCCACTGACCTGAGGTCCAGTCTTTGGTGCTGAGATCTGAGTCCCACCCTCAGGGAGCCGCTCCCTCCCAGAGGGGAGCTCCTGCCACCTCACCCTGCCCACGAGCCAAAGGCTGTCAGAGCATACATGCTCCCTGGAGTGTGCCCCAAATTTCAGATGCCGGGTGACGCAGACTAGGGAGCCTGGCTGAGGACATCCTGCACACCCGGGTGCTTTATTTTAATGGAGCCTGACATCCCGTTCTGGGAGTCACGCTCTTTTGTGTGAGGGGAAAGCTGTCCTGGGAAGCCTGGCAAGACAGTATGAATAAAGCATAAAGCGCTTTACAAATAAGCATTAGCTGGAACATGAGGGCTCTGAAGATGTTAGGGCCTGGTTCTTCCCACCCCAAGGATTCATTTATTTGCAGTCAGGGCTGCTTCGGAGGCTCTGCAAGGGGGAGCCCACATTCATGACTGTGGGGGAAAGGCATAACTACTATGGATTGAATTGGGTCAGCACAAATGTGTACGTGGTTAGGACCAGGGTCATTTATTTAATAATCTGCAATATTGCTCAGGAAGGGGAACCCAAAGCTCTTGAATTTAGAGCCTAAGTGCCAGTCTCAGGGGGTATGATTTGGGTGGTCCTCCACTTGCTGTTCCAGGGGGGCTGGCTCTTTATTTCATGTGGTGCCTTGGATTGCATTCCTTCTGAACCTAGAAGATACCCCCAGTAAACTCCCACCAAGTGGGGAGATGGAGGTGGAGCAGGGCCCCCTAGTGCGGTGAGCACAGGTCTCCAACAGCCTGAGCTTCACTCCTACCTCGTACACATACTGCCTCCAGACTGTGGAAGGGACTTAGCCCCTCTGAGCCTCAGTTTTGTCATCTGTGAAATGAGCACAATAAACCCCCATGCAGGACTGTGTGTGCTAAGTTGCTTCAGTCGTGTCCAACTCTTTATGACCCTGTGGACTGTAGCCCACCAGGCTCCTCTGTCCATGGGATTCTCCATGTAAGAATACTGGAATGGGTTGCCATGCCCTTCTCAGGGTATCTTCCCGACCCAAGGATCGAACCTGCGCCTCTTCTGTCTTCTGCATTGGCAGACAGGTTCTTTACCACTAGTGCCACCTGGGAAGCCCCATGCAGGACTGTGGTGTGGCTTTCATGAGACGATTCAGAGACTTCACCTGGGGCATAAGGCAAGCAGGAAGAAGGGGGCACCATCCTCCGCGTCAGGTACAGTCTCCTGGTGTCCGCTCTGTGTTCTGCAGGGAATTTTAGGGGCCGAGAGACAGGGTGGCTCAGGAAGCAGCTTCAGCTGTGGAGCTGTAGAAGTCTCCCTTCACTCTCTTCTGCTGCCATATGAGTGCCACGTTCTCCCCTTTTAGTTTTCAACATAGAAACTAAACACTGCGATAAACAGTGAACACCACCTCAGGAAGCAACCTGTGACAGTCACGGGATTGTGCCTCTCTAAGCGCTGTGCCTCTCCTCAGAAGGGCAGTGGGGCGAGTTCGTGTGTGAGCACACGTTCACACACATGTGCTCGCGCACACAGACACACACGCACATACACACAGAGCTAGGAGAGCAGTTACATTCACTTCCATCCCCCATTCCCTCTGACCCTTCCTGGCATCTTCCCAGCCTAGTTTCAGCAAGTCTTGCTAACAGCTCCAGCTACACCGTGCTGTCTCCCTGGACACTGTGTGGGTAGTGGAGTCGCCATAGCAACGTGGCCCCTATGGGCACAGAGCTACCTATGAGGAAAGTGCTGGGTGTGGGCCAGAGCCCTGGTGCCAGGGGGATGGAGAGCCCTCACACTCACTCGCTCACACAGCTCAGGAATCCCAGCCCCTGGCAGCCCAGAGAGTGAGCAGGGTAGGTGGGGAAGAAACAAGGTGCTTGCCTCCCTTGTGGAATCCTAGGCAGAAACCCCTGCACAGGGTGGCAGGGTAAGAAGGACTCTGCAGGTGAGGGTAGGAAGACCCAGGGAGGCCTCGATCAAGTGCAGGACTCCACAGCTGCAGGGGTGCCCAGAGCATTCCTGGGCATGGAGGCACTCGGCAGTGCCGTGTGCCCTCCCCAAGCTTGTGCCCTCATAAATGAGCACTCTCCACCGGGATTCACCTCGGGCCAGCCGCCAGGTGCAGCCTCACCATCAAATCTCCACAGCCACCTACACGCAAGGTTCGCTGTCCCTGCTTCATAAGAGAGAAAACCGAAGCTCTAATACATGGCTAGGTGGCGGGGCTGAAATATGGAACCAGCTCTGTCAGACTACAGAGATGTCTGGGACATTTCATTCATTTTTTTTAAAGAAATATTTTGATTTTTTTGTTAGCTGGTTCATACCAGGAGAAACAGGTCAACTAAATTCTTAGAGATGTGAGCAATATGTATCTCAACCAAAATATTTGTCCATTCAGATTTTTTAAACTTGGGGTATACAGTCATCCCTCAGTATTCACTGGGGACTGGTTCCAGGAACCCCCACAGATACCAAAATGTGAGGTTGTCCAAGTCTCTTATGTAAAATGGTGTAATATTTGAATATAACCTACGCAGTCCTCCCATGTACTTTAAATCATCTCTAGGTTACTTATAATACCTAATACAATGCAAATGCTATGTAAATAGTTGTAAATCCAATGTAAATGCTATGTAAATAGTTGCTGGTGTGGCAAATTCAAGTTTTGCTTTTTGGAACTTTCTAGAACTTTTTTTAAAAAATGTTTTGTTTGTTCCCTGTTGTTTGAATCCATAGATGTGGAACACATAGATATGGAGACTGACAGCAGTTCACATACTGTAAAATTCACCCTGTTAAGGTGTATAATTCAGTTGTTTTAGTGTATTTATTCATTTATTTTTTTATACATCCCCAAAGTAATATCATAGTGCCTGGTATATAAGAGAATTTCCGTTAGACTGCTTGCATTCAAATCCTAACTATACTACCTCCCTGCTGTGTGACTTGAAGTTACTTCACATCTCTGAGCTTTAGTTGACTCCTCTGTAAAATGGGCATTCTCATAGGATTGTGAGGGTTAAATGAGATAGTATATGTACACTTAATGCCTGTCACGTAAGATTCAATAAGCACCAGTCACCATCGTTATGAATGAGTGATGAGACTGTGTCTGGACAACTCTGTTTACCTCTGGACACCTCTAAGAGAGTTACAAATAAAACAGAGCAAACTTGGGATGAAGAAGAGGCTGGAAAACTGAGGCTGATGCTGATTGATTTGGTGTAGGTACGTCCATAGCAAAACCTCTATCTTTTCATTCCCTTGCTCTGCTCCATCTGGATCAGGGACAGACTCGGGGCCTGCCTAAGTCAAAGCCCAGCTGTTGTACTTCTGCCACCTTGAGTACAGAGAGAAGCCTTGAGGCAGGCTGTCAGGGAGGGAAGAATGATGCAGGTGAGACCTCCAAGGGCACTTACTTGGACGTGAGTCCCCAGTCATTGCATAAACCAGTTCAGCCCAGTGCTGCTCTGATGGCAGCGCAGAGGAGTGCAGCTCTGCTTTACCTCCCAGCTACCTCCACTTGCTGAGAATCCCAACTCCTTTATTGTTTAACCTTTTATTAAAGTAAATACACACATGCACATTTCATAAGTGTATAGCTCAGTGAGTTTTTGCAAACTGGATTCAACTGTGAATCTAGATCAGCAAACAGGCCCTTATCAGCATCCCAGAAGCCCTTCCTACCCCATTCCAGCTACTGTCTGCACCCTTCTCCCCAGAGTAACCACCATCCTAACTACTGCCTGCACAGACAGTGCTGCTCAAAGGGCACGTAAATCACCTGCAGATCTTGGGGAATTCAGGTGATCATTAGGTCTGGGGTGGCTGGAGACGCTGCAGCTCCAATAAGCTTTGGGATGCTGCTGCTGCATCCACAGACCACAGTTAGAGTAGCAAGGTCAAGATTAGAAACCATGCTTTATTATTGAGTTTGTCTGTTGGAGACCAGTGATGTAAGACAATGGAAGCATCAGAAACCTTGTCCCGTGAGGATCAGTGAGAGGAAGAAAGGGGATCATAGACCTGCACCTTGGAATCTCAGAAGCAGGGCCATCCATCCCATCACAGGACAGAGCGCTGGGTTCTGGGTCCTGGAGCATGCTCTCAGCCATCCACCCTCTCACAGATGTATGGACGAGCTCTGCATGGGCAGTTGCTGGGAAGGGTTGAAATAGTGGAGGGTACAGGTACTGGATTCAGAAACACAGTGTCCTCTTCCAGCCCTCCTAGAGATGCTGTGCTAAGTCACTTCAGGCATGTCCAACTCTTTGTGACCCTATGGACTGTAGCCCTGCCAGGCTCCTCTGTTCATGGAATTCTCCAGGCAAGAATACTTGAGTGGGTTTCCATGCCCTCCTCCAAAGGATCTTCCTGACCCCACGTCTCCTGCGTTGGCAGGCAGTTTCATTACCACTTAGCACCACCTGGGAAGCCCCACAGAGATACTGGGGTTTTATAACTGACTCAAAAGGCTACCTGGGAACACCCAACTGACCTCCCAGTAAATTGAAGAGTAATAGGAATTAGCGATGTTTTCAAGTGAAAGACCATAAATATCTGTGATTATTTTTTTGCTTGGAGGTTGTTTTTTTTTTGAGACAGTTGAGAGAGAATCTGATGTTAAGAATGTGGTTTGGGGACTGTTTCAGCATGTGATTCCATGATTTTGTGGCTGGCCACAGTAAAGAGCTTTGTGATTTCAGAAGGTGGCTGGAAAGCAAGCCCAGAGGAAGCCCACAAGGTTGATGGTGGCCTTTCCTGGCTGGTTTAGAGCAACTTAGGGCTGTGGTTACAGGGACTGGTGCTGACAAAGTCTGTTTCGACCAATTAGGACCCTGGGCAGGCTGCAGTCTTCCCACTCCCCCTTCTCCTCTGTGCTTGGCCATCTGGGGACTTTAGTTGTGAAGAGTTCCCTAGACCTCTAGCTTCCAGAGGAGGGGGCTGAGGAGAGTGCCAGGGGCTCCCCAAACCCTCCAGCAAATGTACAGATGATGTCCCTTCATCCCACACACCCTCACATGGGTTACTGAAAGCCCCGATCCTTGTCTTACAATTCATTCATTCATGTGATAACATTTCCCAGGCACCTACTATGTGCTAGGCTCTGCAGGCCCAGAGCTGGACACACAGGTGACTGCCCACGGGGAGTCCACAGTGCAGATGGGAGATGTAGTTAAATAACTCCCGTTCAGTGTGTCTTATGCCCTGATGCAGACAGGCCTTCATGAGGGAATGAAGGCCAGATGCAGAGGGACCAATCAGGGGAAACTTAAAACAGGAGACCCCTTCAGAATGAGCTGCGGTTATTTCTGGAAGTCCTGAAAGATGCCTTCTGTCTGCTCACAAGTTCCCTAGCAGCTGCAGTCCTGATGGTATATCCACCTCCCCTTCTCATTCCAGCGGTGGAATGGCTGGAAGAAGGACCTCAGTCTGTCTTCTTTGAAGAAAGAATTCAGCAGAGACCAAGACTGTGAAAAGATAAAAGTGTTTATTAGAAGCCCAGTCTGTGTGGAAGAGCACATGGGTGAACTCAAGAGTGTTTTGTGTGCAGTAGGGGCGGCTTGGGTTGCTTATATTGGGGGGGAGCGGACAGTTTTCCTGTTGTCTTTGGCCAGTCATCAGATTCTGGGAGGTTCGCAGGATATATTAGGAGCTGGTGCCTCCTCCTCCTTTTGTCCCTCCCCTAGAGGGAGGGCCTCTTCTGTGCATGCGTCAGGCTGGGCCCGCCCCTTGGCCACGAGAATGAAGATGTTGTATTCACTGTCTTTCACCTGCTGGTATCTTATCTTGAAGTGTCAGCAGGAGACCAGGTGCCGCTGCTCAGCCCAGAGCCTAAACTAGCTGCAGCTGCTCAGCCTGGGGCCTGTATATTGCCCACCTCACTTCTGCTCTTGCCCCCGCACCCACTTATCCACATCTTCAGTCCCCAGAGCTGTGTGGAGCCACATATCAGCCCCCTCCCCAGCCAGCACAAATCCACACCCCCCCCCCCCGTCTCCGCTGCCCATCTCCACGCTGTGCTTCCAGGAAGCTCCCCAACCTCCAGTCACTGCTAGGACTGTCGGGGGGAAGGGGAGAAGGGCCTCCTCTGTTTCGGAGCCTGAGTCAAGGCCACCAAGTACAGTTGTGTGTTTTGGGCACTGCATAAGGATGTTGGTGTCAGGAGTGGGCAGGCGCTGAGTTCAGCCTGTGATCTGCTCTCTGGATCGAGTTCTTTAGCTGGTAGGTCTAATGGAGGTCGGGATCTTTCACAAAGGGTCTCGAGGGGTTCCTGTTGGAAACTCTTCCTCTCAGAGAGAGGGGTGGCTTTCTCTGATTTGCACCAGGGCTCCTAAGATACCCCATTGGCCCTAACTTGAGTCCCAAAGAACCCTTGTTTGTGCTGTGAGCCCTTGAATTGTTCCCCCAGAAAGTCTTTGTTGTTGTCTAGTCACTAAGTAGTATATGACTCTTTTGTGACCCTGTGCACTGTAGCCCACCAGGCTCCTCTATCCATGTGATTTCCCAGGCAAGATTACTGGAATGGGTTGCCATTTCCTTCTCCAGGGGATCTTCCTGACCCAGGGATTGAACCCATATCTCCTTCAGGTGGATTCTTTACCACTGAGCCTCCGGGGAAGCCCAGAAAGTTTTTGCTGTACTCTAAGTGAACTGTGGTGTTGGAGAAGACTCTTGAGAGTCCCTTGTACTGCAAGGAGATCCAACCAGTCCATTCTAAAGGAGATCAATCCTGGGTGTTCATTGGAAGGACTGATGCTAAAGCTGAAACTCCAATACTTTGGCCAACTCATGCGACGAGTTGACTCACTGGAAAAGACTCTGATGCTAGGAAAGGTTGGGGGCAGGAGGAGAAGGGGACAACAGAGAATGAGATGGCTGGATGGCATCACCGACTCTGTGGACATGAGTTTGAGTGAACTCCGGGAGTTGGTGATGGACAGGGAGGCCTGGCGTGCTGTGATTCATGGGGTCGCGGAGAGTCGGACACGACTGAGCAACTGAACTGAACTGAACTGAAACCCTGGAAGGATTTTCAATGCAGATCTTACTTAAAGGACCCTGGGTAAGACAGAGTCTTCTGGAGCTGTTTCTGGAGCATGCTCTTCAGAGGCACTCTGCCTTTGGAAGCACTGCGAATCTCTCCAGCACCCGCACTCTCCCCAGGAAGACAAGGCAGGCCCTGGAGATCCCAGGCTGAACTCTAGCCTTTCAGCTCCAGGCTATAGTGCCTCATGGTAACGGAGGTCTGGGGCTTGCTTTTGGATAGTCTGGGTCTCCCTTGCCTGCCTTCTCACTATTGATCATCTGGCGTGGATGGTCAGAATGAAACAAAAGTTCTTTTTTTCTAACCTTTCTGGATAGCAGGCAAACAGCTAACCACCCCGCCTAACCCCTGCCACCCAGCATCCTTCCAACCGACACAGCTTCCTCCACCCCCAGACATTGGTAGAACAGAACTGTGGGAGGGGCCCTGTGTCTCTTTTCCTGCTAGTCCCCAAAGAGCACTGAAAGCCCTTCACTCTGCCAGGCAGGCCTTCCCAAAATCAATTGAGCGAGCGTCTAAACAGAATTGTTTCCGGTGTAGATTTTTCTTTCCATCTGGAGATGTGCACTGTGTTCTCCTTCTTCGTAGTTGAGACTAAGATGAGCGTTGCCCATCTAAAGTTCCTCTCCCCCCTGGTTGCTATCACACTGTGTGCAGAGGGGCCAGGAAACTTTATGGCTAAGGAGGGAAAAAGGAAGACTTTAACATCAGAATAATTATGTTTAATTAGAATAAATATGTTTAAGACTTTGAGTTGATGAATCTGTAGACTTGTATTAGAAACAGGGGCTTCCCAGGGGGCTCAGTGGTAAAGAATCCTCCTGCCAGTGTAGGAGATGCAGGTTTGACCCGTGGGTTGGGAAGATCCCCTGGAGAAGGAAATGGCAACCCACTCCAGTATTCTTGCCTGAGAAATCCCATGGACAGAGGGGCCTGGTAGGCTACAGTCTATGCTCAGTTGCTTCAGCTGTGTTCGACTCTTTGTGATCTGATGGACTGTAGCCTGCCAGGCTCCTCTGTCCACGAGATTTTTCTCGGCAAGAATACTGGAGTGGGTTGCCATGCCCTCCTCCAGGGGTTGGTGTTGCAAAAGAGTCAGACATAACTTTGCAACTAACAACAACAATTAGAAACAGAATCATTATAGCCCTGCAGAACCTTCTAGTTTATTTGGCATCATAGAACCACCCAGAAGGAAGATACATGGGATTAAATCAAATAAAACTTCCCCAGTGCAGGAAATGCCCCGTAACACCCTGATACAAGGGGTCCTCCAGGGTCTGCTTGAATCCATGGAGTGATGGGGAGCTCATTACCTCACAGATACTTCATTGCGAGGAAGGGACCACTGAGGTCATAAGCTCAGCCTCCTTTGCCATTCAGTGCTCCAGTTCCCTCTGTGGTCTTCCTTTCATGTGCTTGCACATTTTTGGCGACAGAGATCTCATTACCTCCTAAGCGAGCCCACCTAGCCTGATCACCCCCTCAGTGCTGGATCCAGAGATTTAAAGGTGGGCAGTGTAGGCCCTGCACCATATCGTAGGAAAGGCAGACTGGTAATCAAATGGACATGATCTCAGTGTGACCAGCACAGCAGAGACATGCATGAGGACAGAAATCGCAGGGAGGAGGCAGCTGTGACCTCCTTACAAGACCTGGGAGGGCTTCTCAGAGGGGGTGGCCTGTGAATCTGGATTTTTGGAGGACTTATGAAAATTTGCGAAGGAATTTAGAGAGCAGGGATGGCATTCTGAGTGGAGGAAATAGCCAGTGCCAGGCCCACAGTGTGAGCCATGTGGTGTGCGGGGACGTTGAAGCAGTGTGGAACTGCTTGGATGTGAAATGCTATGTGGGGAGTGGCAGGAGGGGTATGGATGATGGAGGGCACACCCTGCTAAGAATCTGGAGTTTAACCTGTGGGTTCAGTGGGGCGGTAAAGGGTTTAAACTCAAGGAGACTTGCTTAGATTTGCTGCGGAGGATTGTTCCTCTTGGGGGGTGTTTTATGGATGAGCCGAGGGGCAGGAGGCCAGCTGGAGGCTCGTGCCGTGTTCCTGTCGGCAGGGATAAGGAATACATGGACAAAAGCCAAGTCTTGGTTAAGAACTTCAGTCCTTTACACACCTTCGTTCATCTCATCCGCAAACATGAAGTCAGATACATTAGTTGCCCCCACTTCACAGATGAGGAAACTGAGGCTCAGAGAGGTTATGTGACCTGCCCAGGTTCACATAGATAGTAAGCGACAAAGTAAGGACTGGAACTTCTGTCAGTCTCACTCCAGAGTCCCTGCTCATAATGGCTCATCTGGATGGCACCACGGGAACACAGAGGAGGGGTTACTAACAAGAGACGTGGGAGTAAGACTGTCGTCAAAGTCCTGGAAGCAGCCAGAGTCCACCTGGGTGCTTCACTAGAGAGATGCAATGACGGGACCACCTACAGAGGTGTGGGTGGGGTAGAGGCTATCGCAGGAAGCCCTCACCACTCCTGGGCCTGAAGGAGTAAAGAAGGAGGGTGTTCCTATACCCAGAGAGGCCAGACCACACATGGAGCCCAGCTGCAGTCAGAGCTGGCACAGATGCTGTGGCCACAGGCAGTGCACACCCCATCTTCTCTCTCCTGCCCTCTCCAGTCTCCTGATGGTACCCTCCATCAAGACAGAAACCAGAGGGCAAAGGAGCTGCGAGGTGCTGGCGTGGGGCCCCACCTCTTAGAGCATGGGAAGGGCAGCAGAAGGAGAAGCACTTGGGGACTGAATAGGAAAGTGTGGGGGGAGAGGAGAGGGTTCCTGGGGGACTTCCAGGTCCCTGTTTCCGGTGACAGGTGGATAAAGGCACCATCCCTGCCTGAATCAGCCAGTAGTGGAGCTGCTCAGCAGAAGGGCTGATGGGCTCAGCTCTGGCTCCGGAGTGTGAAGGTTTGATGAACACCTAAGTGTCACCTTGTTCTCCAGTGATGGTGGCATATGCAGGTCTGGAGCTCAGAAGAGAGGGAGAAGCTGGGAAAGAACTAAGGGAATTGTCAGCACAAGGAGAATGGTTGATGCCTGAGGGCGGGAGTGATAACCCAGGGGCTTTTAGGACACTTTTAGGACAAAGTGGATTCGGGACTGAGCCCCAGGGTCCATTTCCATCTCAAAATGATGGTGGCAGAGTGGAGACAGAAATTCTACCTCCTTTTGCAAAGGCCAAGCCCAGGGGTAACCCTGAGCAGAGGCAGCCCGAGGTGGGTGGCTCTGCTGGTAGGGGTCCCACTGTCCTGCTTTCAGAATATTTCTTCTATTGTTTCATCATTGTCTGAAGAGCTCCGGATTGTCTCCAAAGGGACATGAATCCCCTGGGATCATCTTGTGGAGGACTATATTACAGCCTTTACTTACTTTATATGTAGAAAAAATGAAAGAAATTGAGGGTGACAGTTGCTCTGTCATGTCTGACTCTTTGCGATCCTATGGACAGTAGCCCATCAGGCTCCTCTGTCCATGGGATTCTTGAGGCAAAAATACTGGAATGCGTTGCCATTCCCTTCTCCAGAGGATCTTCCTGATCCAAGGACGAACCCTGTTCTCCTGCATTGCAAACAGATTCTTTACTGTCTGAGCCACCAGGGAGGCTGTGGAAGAATATAGTACAGCCTTTACTTACTTTATATGTAGAAAAAATGAAAGAAATTTAGCTTTACTAAAATCTAATGGCAGTGGGTGTATATGGTGGTCTCATACAGGAACTCTCCTGAGGACGGAGTGGTTGGTCAGCTGTGACACCAGCCAGCCCCAGGGCATTGTGTCCAGGGTCCCAGGATGAGCCCCAGCTCAGTGATTCTCTAGGAGGACTCAGCATAGAAGTGTACTCACAGCAATGATTAATTACAGAGACAGAAAGTAAAGCAAAATCAGCAAAGCGAAAAGGCACGTGGAATGAAGTCACAGGGAACCAGGTTCGAGCTTCCCAGAGCCTCTCCCAGTGGAGTCACATAGGATGCCCTTAATTCCCCAGCACTGACTTGTGACAACACGTGAAATGTACACCAGGGAATTCAGCAGACACTCAGCGCCCACAGGGTTTACTGGGGGCCAGTCACCTAGGTCCCCTCTCCTGAACACTTACCCAAACTCCAGGCTCTCAGAAGGAAGGCAGATTTGTGGCATAAAACACACTGTTGGCACAAACTGTTCAGCACAGAGTCACTCTTATCAACGGGCAAATGGTGAGACCCTCCCCAAACACAGGTTCTCACACCAGCTTAAGTGAACCTCGCCAGCAGGTCTTGGGCCCTGTAGGTTCCCTCTTTTCTGCCCAGGCATCCTCACCCATTCTTTGCTTTCAGTTTATGGCACCACATTGCAGTTTCCAGATGCCCAGTTAAATGTATATTGTCGACTTTTAACTAACTTAACTCATTTGTACTATTATGTCTTAATGAGTTTGGCCCTACAGAGTAGACAAGTGGCCTAAAAATAATAGCCCCAGAGAAAGCATAAGTCAAAGCAAATATAATAATGCCAAGCATATTGGAGTAATACTTTTACCCAGAGTATGAGGTCTTTGTCTGCCACATTAGGAAGAAAAATATTCCATCTCTTACCGTCCTTTTTAAAATTTCCTTATTCTGTAAATATTCATGTTTTAAATGGTTTTTGCTGATAGACGAACATGGTCAAAAACACTTGGAGACCACTGGTCTTCACACAACCACTAGCTGTCAAAGTGCGCTAAAGTCAGCCCAGGCAGTGTTCTCAGGCTGGTCAGCTGCTTTCCCCGGTGTGCTGTGCTGGCAGCTGCCTCCTGGGCAGGGTGGACCTGGCTGGGTCAGGAGACTCTCTGAGGGACAGGCAGCAGGATGTGGAGGAGAAAGGGCAGGCTTAGCCAGGTTTGCACACACCAGGTTGCTTAGCCAGGCTGCATGGTTGAGAGAAATACCTCAGTGCCCTGAGTCTCAATTACTTCATCTACAAAGGGGTTTTCTCACTCAACTGATGACTCCAGAAAAATCACCCTGGTTCTGGTTGTTTTATTCGTTTGTTTTTATCATGATATATTTAGCTTCTGACCTAGTAATCCTTATTGAATGAACAGATGAATGAATGAAATGATCTGTAAGGTCCTATGCAGCTCCAACAGGCTAGGAATGTGAAATCGTGTTGAATAAGCTCAGGTCTAAGCTCCCAATAATTGACTCCTTCCCTGTCTCTGCTCTGCTTACTTTTCTTGCCTCCTTGTTTTATAATATGGCCATCCTACACCTTCTGTATAGTACTGTGATTCATTCTTGCCTGTCTGAAATTTTTGAAGTTAAAAAAGAAAAGATTGAGTCCTCACTGTACCATTATCAGCGTTCACACCTCATGCATCTGTGTTTCTGACCAGTCGCTGTAATGCTGCTCTCTTTCCTTAGGGGGTTTGTCTTTCCATCTCGCTAGCCAGTTCCTATTTTTGCAGATAAAATGGAAGGGGGAAATGTTCTGTCTGTAGGAAGCTGGGGAGCCAAGCTGCTAAAAGGCAGAGTGAAGGGACTGCATGAAGGGAGCATGTCTGGGAACCTCCTACACAACTGCCCGCAACCCTGGGCTGGATGGGCCGCTGAGGCCTGGCAAACCTGCTGGGCTCTGGACATGGAGAGCTGACCTGTCCACCCTAGCCATCTCTTTCTTCCCTACTATACCCACCTTCCTGCTGAGTTCAGCTGAGGCAGGTGGGGGCCTTTCAGAGGTTAGCTCAGCAGAGCTGAGGAAGAGCAGAGGAAAGACCATAGCCTTGAACCAGGGCTCACAGAGCATACAGCCTTTTTGTCCCTGTGAGTGGGAGGCCCCAGAAAGTAGTGGCACACAGCCCAGCGATGGGCCATGTTTGGGGGCCCCTCCTGGGTCTTGGAGGGGTCCAGGCCAGCCAGTGAGGGTGGACTCAGGAGAGGCTGGGGCCTGGCCACGATGGCAGTGCAGGTGGAGACTGGGCACCCAGGATGCCCTCACGACCTAACAGATGGTTACCAGCCACCCCCGCCTGCAGGAATCAGGCTCTCTGCTCTTATCAGGGCTGGTGGTTTCTGGCAGCCACCAGCCTGGGGCCAGGGATCAGGGAACACTTTAGTCCTGGGGATCAGGTGAGAGCCAGATAAAGCCTTAGTCCTAAGCAAGGACCCCAGGTCCAAGTGTGGGCTCGGGGACCAAGGCTAGACCTGGACAGCGTCACTCCTGTCTTTCTCTAGAGGCCTGACCAAGATAGGCCCAAGGTGGGAGTGGGAAGGTCACAGCCCCTCTCCTCTGGCCTTCCATCCCATCACTGAGCAGCCCCTCATGATGGCCGGGAGATGGGCTGGTGCAGCTTCCAGTCAGGTGTCCCTGGGGTCAGTTCTGGCTGAGTCCTGCCCTGCCTAGCAGAGTGGCCGGGTCAGTAATACCAGAGAAGGGCCATGCAAGCTTATAGTCCTGCCCCATCTCAGCCCCCATGGCTCAGTGCCCTCCCCTCCCCGCTGTCTACACCCCAGGAGCAAGGAGTACTGTAGAAGAGCTTCCTGGGGCTGTCTGGTCTCCTAGAGACTTGGTTGAGGAGGCAGAGAAATCAGCAATTATGGTCACCTCGCAGGCATGCAAAAGGCCGTCAAGGAAGGAAAGGAGGAAGGGAGGACCAGAAGGCTGGTCTGTGGCCCTCAGTGGTCCCGGGGACCCTCTGTGCCTCTCTCTCAGTGACTGGGCTGTAGGCCCATGGAAGGCAGAGTTTGAATCTCACATGCCTCTGCACCTCGGGCCCTGGGTCTGGTGAGTGGTCGGTCTATCAGAGTGACATGTGATGGAAGGACTGTTGATGCTAGTGAAACACCACCATAGGTAAAGTAGAGCATCTGCCCCTACCATCCGGAGCCCCACTGTTGGGACACTCTCATGAAAACCCTGGTCCGTCCACGGGAGATGTTGACCCTCTGTTTTCTCATGGCCTCTAGGTCAGGACCTGGATTCTCACCGTGGGCTACACCACCGCCTTTGGGGCAATGTTTGCAAAGACATGGAGAGTCCACGCCATCTTCAAAAATGTGAAAATGAAGAAGAAGGTAATGGCTGCTTCTGTTGCAGAGTGTTTGCAGTGTTCACCCAGTATTTATTTTTAAAAGACTTAGGCACTTACTGTACAGCCAGGCACTGGGCTGCTTGCTGGGGATTCAGACTAAACACAACCCTCCACCCCTTCCCAACCCAAACAACCAACACCTTCAGCATCCTGGGGAGATCAGACACTTTGCAAATTGTTTACAAGACAGGGTAATAAGGGCTGGTTGGGTGCGTGTGGGGATACTGGGGTACAGCACTCGGAGGGGTCGGTGTAGTAAGTGACACCTGTGCTAAGACCTGGAGGCTGAGAGGGAGGCAGAGACTGAGGGGTTACCCATCTCCCAGAGGGAACAATGTGCAGGGAGGCCTGGGGAAGGGAGGGGAGAGTTCAGCTGCTGAGGGGTCCATGGGGACAGGGTACAAGAGGAGGCTGCAGGGGAAGGCAAGAGCCACAGTTAGGAATTTGAACTGTAACCTGTGGGCAGTGAGAAGCCCTTGAAAGAGGAAAGTGAAACAGGGAAGGGGCCTGATGCAGTGCTTCCATTTTCAGAGAGGACCTTAGAGGACAGGAGCCCTGCCTTCATGTGCAAGGAAAGCGTTTGCCACCCGTGTCGTTGGCTGTAAACACCATGTTGATCAAGCTCAACCCTTAGGATGCATTCAGAGAGCTTTCCCCACACTGGTCTTTTTTAACTCCTCTGACGGCTGGCACTTATTTTCCCTTACTCCTAGAGAAAAATTCAGGCAAGTCTCCTGACTTAGAAGGTTGTCTGGTCAACAACTAATGCATGGAGTCCATCATAACATTCAAAACCCCAAACTGCATTCAGAGGCAGCGCTTCTCCCTCCCCCAGCTTGTCCTGAGCAGGTCACCTGCCCTGGGAGAGGAGGGGCTCTGGATGAGCTGCCTCTCTGTCTTGCCAGGCTGAGTTTCTTCCCCACCATCCCATCTCCAAGGTTTCCAAACCCTCCAGAGTTGGGGCTTTCAAGTGGTGGAAGGGGCAGGGAAGACCTCACTTCTCAGAAACGACATTGACCTTGCTGCTCCTGAGAGGATAAGTGAGCCCTTTATGCGCTCATGGGCTTCCCTCATAGCTCAGTTGGTAAAGAATCCACTGGCAATGCAGGAGACCCTGGTTCAATTCTTGGGTTGGGAAGATCCGCTGGAGAAGGGATTGGCTACCCACTCCAGTATTCTTGGGCTTCCTTTGTGGCTCAGCTGGTAAAGAATCTGCCTGCAGTGCAGGAGACCTGGGTTCGGTCCCTGGATTGGGAAGATCCCCTGGAGAAGGGAAAGACTACCTACTCCAGTATTCTTGCCTGGAGAATTCTGTATAGTCCATGGGACTGCAAAGAGTCGGACATGACTAAGCGATTTCACTTTCACCTTAGGCTCTCATGGAGTCCTTCTGTGGGATTTTCAAAGCCCCCATTACTGGGACTTACTCTCCTGCAGTGCCCCCAACATGGGGGAAATACTTCCCTGGTTGGCCACTTGTAGCTCCTTCCCCAGGCACGTGGCAGTGCCCCACTCCTGGGCTCGCCCCTCCAGCTTGCCCTTGGGCACAGCCCTCCCTCACCTGGAGCCCACACTGCTGCTCAGGAGGCACTCACACATCCTTCACTCCTACACACTCAGGGGTGGAGACTGATCCGGCTGGAGCTGCTTCCCCTCTTCTGCTCCACGGTGGAGCAGCTGACCCGTCATTCTCCTGGGGGTTTCTCAGGCAGGAGTCAGACATAGGCTCACCAGGTCCCCAGGCTGCACAGAGCCTAGCATTCAAGCCATCTGAGTGTTCTCCTTAAGCCTCCTCTTGATCTGAGGTCATAGAGGAAGCATATCCCCCATCCTCTCACCTGGAGATGAGGTAAGATAACATCATGACACCACTTTCCAAAAGTCCTCTTCTTGATTCATCTCCCCCTCTACCCGCCATGTCCCCCTCACACACTTTTTAAACCCCTGATGTGTGTACAACCCATTCACAGACATCTTCGAAGATCCTGCACTGTGACCTCACCCTACTCTGAAACATGATACCTCTTCCAGTTCTTCATCCCAAACTTGCATTTGCCATCCTGTTACCTGGGTCATGAGCCCTCGTGCCTCTGGCAGACAGCAGCGAGCCCAAAGTGGTGGGGCCAGCAGGCACAGCAGGAGAGCAGGCCTCGACTCCCTGCTTCACCACTGACCTGCCGTGGGTCCTTTTGGCAAACCTCTTCATCTCTTCCTCTGCTGAGATGAGGGGCTTCTCTTGTGGCTCAGATGGTAGAGAGTCTGCCTGCAATGCCGGAGACCCAGGTTTGATCCCTGGGTCAGGAAGATCTCCTGGAGAAGGAAATGGCAACACACTCCAGTATTCTTGCCTGGAAAATCCCATGGATGGAGGAACCTGGTGGGCTACACCCCATGGGGTTGCAAAGAGTTGGACACGACTGAGTGACTAATACACATGCACTTCGTCTCTCAGGGCCTCTGTTTCCTTGTCTGTGGAATGGGCGTGCACTGAAATGGTATTGTCTCCTGAGCTGTGATTCTGTCTCTGCCCAGCGGTACCTCTCAGGTGTCAGCCCCACCACCTGCCCCTTCACCACCAGGGCTATTCTAGGAACTGCTCTCCAGATGGGGGAGGGGAACTGTAGCCTCGTTCTCTGTTCCCAGCCCCCCCCTTACCAGACCATCTTGGGAAAACTACAGGCTGCATTTGGAGGGAGAAAAGAGCTTGGCTTTGCCACCCACTGCCTGTGCTCACCTGAAAGGCCTTTCACTGGGCCTCAGGAGCATTTGTGACACATCCTTCTGTCTGTAAGATGAGGAGCCTGGTCACCTGATCCTTCTCAGAGCTGACTGCACATGAAAAGCAAATGGGAGCTTTTGAAAACTATAAGAAGTAACCCAGCCCATACTTCCTGGGCTGGAGCTGACCAGTAGGAGTTACTAGACTTCCCCAAGTTGTACTAATATACAGCCTGGGTTTCTGTCTAGACCAAGGTTACCCAGAGTATAAGTTGGCATCACCTGGGAGCTTGTTAGAAATGCAGTTTCTTGGGCCCCACCCCAGCCCTAAGAACCAGGTTCCTGCAGCCCGGGAATATGTGTTTCCCTGCCCTCTCAGCAAAGCTGATGCAAGCCAAAGTTTGACAGGCACAGGTGACTTCTGGGGCCCCTCCCGCTCTGTGGCTCTGTCATTTATGAAAAGTCCGTGAAGGTTTTGAAGAATCAGTATTGGTTCCTTTGTGTCAATATGTGATTCATGCATATTATTATTGGTAATAAAGAACTAGCCTTTGTTTTCTAATACTCATGTGATCACTAAGCAAGAACACTCAGATTGTCTGGCAACAATTGACAGAACATGCCAGGGAAGACTTCAGGAGTTGACTTGTCTGAAAACTCCATGGAAGCTGGCATTGTGATGTGGCCACAGCCTGCTATGCTGCCTGGGACAAGGGGACTTGCTGCACCCCCCAGGGGTTGGGCAAAGTGAGAGCCAGGCAGGTGTCCAGAGAGGGGTGTCTGTCTGAGACACTGTCAAAGGTTTTGAGTACAAGATTCAGTCACCAGTTTAGTCTGTTGCGAAAATGATTTAAGCCAGATGAACACACCTTTCCAATGTGAGACATTTTTTGCTCTAGGCTTTCTAGTTATTCCAGTAACAGCCTTGTGGCACTAAAGCTGAGTATCATCTATCAGTCAAATTAGAGGAGGTTAAGAGTATAGAAAAGGAATGCTTACCTTTCACAGATCAAAATCTCAAGTCAGGAACCAGATCGCTTTGAAAGGGTTGTGGCAGTCACAGGGCAAAACTAGGATTGAATTCTCCATGTTTCCAACCTTTTATGGAGCCATAAGGTCAGTTTTTATTGTCATTGTTTTGTATTTTCTTGGGTTTTTTTTTTAAGTTTAGACTTTTTAAAAGTGAGCCCCTTAATTTTTTTTACTGACACATATACAAGATTTAATTAAATTTGTAAATGTAGTCTAACACTTTTTTTCAGTCTTCTTATCCTTTTCTGTCCTCCCTCTACCCACGGTGTCATGCCTTCCCCAAACACACACAAATACAAACTTTACCCAATATGGCTATGTTTTTAAAGACATTAAGTGAAACAAAGCCTGCTAAAGGAAGTATTGACATGTGGTGACTTAATGCTTCTAAATTCAGTATTTTTATTGTATGTAACCTTTTTTTCCCTAGATATCAATCGTAAAATCTTGAATTGAGAAGCCTCACTACCACCATCTTTATTCTGCCTCTTATTCTTACTAGGACCAAGTGGAAACATGGAGACTAGAGCAGTAACTCAGAGATGAGATCTCTTGTTTTGAAGCCAGATGTTTTTTGGAAGACAAAGAGTTTACTACATATATAACTTGATACTGTTGTAAATAATACCATCAGGCTCAGAATTTCACCCAGGCTCAGCTTCAAGAAAATGCCAGGAGAGTATCTGTCATCTGAGTGATGGCAGGAAGGCAGGGCCACTGGTTGTACAACCCAGGGGCACCATCCATGCTCTGTTCCCTCTGGAATGGTGTCCCTGGAAGTAGGCAATGAGCTGAGCCTAGTGGAAGACCAATCTGAATCAAGTCAAAATATCTGAAGTCTTTTGAAGAAATAAAGAAATGGCATTTTCTCAAAGAAGATGTCAGCCAACTTTTCCTGTAAAAAGTCAGATAGTAAATATGTTTGGCTTTGCAGGCCATACAGTCTCTAACGCAGCCACTTAACTCTGCTGTTGTAGAACAAAAGCTGCTGCTGCTGCTAAGTCACTTCAGTCGTGTCCGACTCTGCGTGACCCCATAGACGGAAGCCCACCAGGCTCCCCCGTCCCTGGGATTCTCCAGGCAAGAACACTGGAGTGGGTTGCCATTTCCTTCTCCAATGTGTGAAAGTGAAAAGTGAAAGTGAAGTCGCTCAGTCGTGTCCGACCCTTAGCGACCCCACGGACTGCAGCCTACCAGGCTCCTCCATCCATGGGATTTTCTAGGCAATTGTACTGGAGTGGCTTGCCATTACCAGCCAGAGACAAACACATAAAGGCATGGCTGTGACTGTGTTCCAATAAAACTATTTACAAAGACAAACAGTGGGCCAAATTCATACTTTGCTGATCTGTGCCCTGAAAAACCATGGGAAGTAACATTTAATAATAATAGCTGACATCTATTGATCTATTGAACTATAAACCAGACTATGCTGCTGCTGCTAAGTCGCTTCAGTCATGTCCAACTCTGTGCAACCCCACAGACGGCAGCCCAGGCTCCCCTGTCCCTGGGATTCTCCAGGCAAAAACACTGGAGTGGGCTGCCATTTCCTTCTCCAATGCATGAAAGTGAAAAGTGAAAGTGAAGTCGACCAGACTATGGTAATCTATCAATTTGTGTGGTCATCATCCCCTGTTGTGTAGATGAGGAAGCTGGCTCCGACGGGTTAGGAAACTTACCAAGGACGCGAGTTAGTAAGACAGACGCAGATCTGACTCCAGAACGTGATGTTTGATTGTTCCTGCCTTCACTCCCAGTCTCTCATTCGGCGAGGACGGGCCACTAGTAGCCTCGCAGCCTCAGAGAGAGAACCGAGTTTCATGGCGTCAGTGTGCATGGATGTAACAGAGGAGAGTTTGTGCAGCTTTCGAAGAGAAAGCTGAAAAACGAGGGAGGAAGTCAGGGAAGCTGGGTGAGCATCAAGTAGGGAGCCCCCTTCTAGCCTGCCCTAAGTTCCTCAGGCATTTCTTCCTTTCGCCCTGATTTCGCAAGGCTAACAGGGTATGACCTGGTTCCCCTGAGGGCAAGGGTCAACCCAGGTTTCTAAAGCTATCAGGGGTTTCCTGAATGTTTCTGTAAAATCTCAGATGATGGGACTTGGTCAGCGCCCCACCCCCGGGTCAAGTGGTTTTGGTGGATTTGATCTCTTTGGCCTTAACTCAGCAATACTCTCTTGTTCTTTTCACAGTTTAGCCACAGAGGCCTCTTGAGTTTTTATTTCTCCTTTAAGGATGGCTTTAATCATTAAAAGCCAGACCTGGTGATATTTCTTAAGCTTCTACTTCAGTTTTGTTGTTTATTTTTCTGTAGTCTTTTCCAGAACTACTTCATCACGTTACCTTTTATTTGGCATTGGGGCAGGGGTAGGGGAGGGGGGGCAAGGGCACATAAATACCCACTGAGTGAAATACAGGTTAGCTTTGCCCCTGACAGCATTTGTCCCCAGGCCAGTCCCCATCAAATGGACATAAAGTGGGGTGGGAACTTCACAGTGTAATAAAGACATCCCCAGCTGCAAAGTGGGGCAGGAGTTATATTTCTTCTTTATGTATTCCTTCATCACAATTCAATCCATCAAACTTTTAAGTACTAACTGCATGCCAGGCCCTGCTAGGTGCTGAAGGTAAACAAATAAATAGAACAGGCTTCCCTTCTGTCTGGGGTTCCCCAGTTTACTGAGGAGGGTAGACTGTATACAACTTAATACAGCACCTGGTCACTGTAACATCTGGTAGGTACTATAAATGTCTGAGGGTGTGCTTTCTCGAGATGGGAGGAGCTTGCAGGCTTTACCTCCTAGTAGCTCTCTTCCACTGAGCAAGTTACTTAGCCCCCAGTGTTAGCCTCAGTTTCTTCAGCTGAAAAATGGGAATAATAACAGTATCTGCCCTTATATAAGATGATATATATAAAACAATCAACCTCAAGGCAGGCACAGTGTTCACTAAATGGCAGCATTTGTATTTATTCTCCTTCTTGTAGTTACTACTATTACTAGTCATAATAATAAGTATTGAACTTATTAAGTATAATTAAGTATGGGAACAAAATGCTGTGGGAGTAATTAGTTCTGCTGTGGGAGTTAGGGAGGCTTCATGGAGGAGGCGACAGTGCATCTGAGTCTCTAAGGATTTTAGCAGTCTGTCACATAGAACAGAGTGTTTTAGACAAAAGAACCAGCTCCCATGAAGGCCTGGGGTAAAAAAATCACAGCAGGGCCAGAGCCTGAGAGTCGTCAGACTTAACTCAGTGTATGTATGTGTCTGGGGTGTGGATAAGCCAAGCTCATGAAAGGCCTTGAATGCCAAGCAAGGGAGCTTGTCTGGATTTACCCCGTGGGTGATGGGGAGCCCGGGGGAATTTTCAGGTAGAGCCATTCACTCACCCACCTGACCCGGCCCCTTGCCTGCTGTCTGGGAAGCCCTCTTACGTCCCTTCTGCCCCGGCCCTCTTTGCAGATCATTAAGGACCAGAAACTGCTTGTGATCGTCGGGGGCATGCTGCTGATTGACCTGTGCATCCTGATCTGCTGGCAGGCTGTAGACCCCCTGAGAAGGACGGTGGAGAGGTACAGCATGGAGGTAAGCGCCCGGCACCAGCCAGAGGGAGGCAGTACATCACCCCAGCTGCCCCAGGTGTGCTTCTTAAGAAGAAATCAAGGTGATTACGAGGACTCATCATAGCTCTGTGTGGACCCACGATCCCTATCAGGAACATCTCCTTATTTCTGTTCCTTTCTCTTGAGATCTGTATTACTCAGGAAGGCCAAATATAAGGTCGTCACTCCTGGGAAAAGATGGTGAGTTTGCCTAGATGTATTACTATATGCAGAATTAAGGAGAAAGTTTGGTTCGTTTAAACCAGTGTATTCTTTACACATTGTAGAAGCCCCCATTTATATGATGCTTCAGTCAAGAAATTACATTGCTTTTTTAATCTCTCCTTTAAAGTGAGTTCCCTCAGGACTGCTGTTAGGGAATAAGCACTGATAGCTCCTTCTAGTTGCTAGAGAATCTTCAAAGTGATGTCTTGTCAAAAAGGAGAACCTTACATGAAAGTACTGTTAAATATATATTTTAGTAGTCTTACATTTGGCCTTGCTCTTAACTCACATTGGTCTTCCTAGGATGCTCCAGTTAGGGAAGTTCACAATTAAGGAAGTTGTAGTGATGACTTTCTCTCAGAAGAGTTAAAGACGCCTTTGTTGGAAAGAGCCAGCTTGAAGGCTGTGGCTTTACTATCTGATTTCCCTATAGGTTAGCAGATTCTATTGAGAAAACGAGTTTTCTCTAGTGCTCTCACTGCATTATTAGGGAAATCTTTTTGTGGGATTTAGTGTGAATTTTAAAACTAAAACTGGAAACAGTTATTATTATACATTGAGGACATAGGTGTTTATCCTTCTGGACAAGAAGGTTTTCTAGCAAGTAAGTTGCCCAGCTTCATTTGTCTGGAGACAGGCAGAGGGTTCACTGAGCCTAGTTAAGAAGTTATACAGTCGGAGCAGTGGCAGAGAATGCCGTTTCCTGACAACATGGATTTAGGGGAAGGATTTAGGGCTGTGTGGCAATGGCAAGCCACTCCAGTACTCTTGCCTAGAAAATCGCATGGACAGAGGAGCCTGGTGGGCTGCAGTCCATGGGGTCGCTACTAGTCGGACACGACTGAGCGACTTCACTTTCACTTTTCACTTTCACACATTGGAGAAGGAAATGGCAACCCACTCCAGTGTTCTTGCCTGGAGAATCCCAGGGACAGCGGAGCCTGGTCGGCTGCCGTCTATGGGGTCGCACAGAGTCGGACACGACTGAAGCGACTTAGCAGCAGCAGCAGCAGCCTTCATCTCACTGCCTTAAGTGTCCATCCTGGGAGGAAGCAGGACTCCAGACAGGCAGAGCCAGACTCGGCAGAGGACAGACCTGTGCTGGCTGTGCTCGTGGACCGAGGGGGCGGGAACTCAGCTGAGGCCCCTCCGGCAGACAGGCTGTGGCTGGAGGGGAGGCGATGTCTGGTCATCACTTGTCTGCACAATTGACAAAGGAATGGCCCTGCCCCCAACTCCATCCCAGGGGAATTCACCACCCACCGCTAGGATTTGGAAATCCAGACAGGTTGTGAACAGGAGGAAGAGCTGTTATTGGCTAACTGGGCCCCCTGGCTAGAAAGATGATAATCATAAGCAGTAATGCTAATAAGAGTAATGATAATGATGATGCTAGTAGCTAGAGGTGTGTGTCAATTTCCCTGAATTGTCACAGTAACTCTGTGGAATAGGTCCTATCCTGAATTCCCATTTTAATGATGAGCAAACAGAAACCCAGAGAGATTATATAAGGCACTTAAGGTGTCTCAGAAGGTAAAAGAATCTGCCTGCAATGCGGGAGACCCGGTTTCTATCCCTGGGTTGGGAAGATCCCCTAGAAAAGAAAATGGCAACCCACTCCAGGATTCTTGCCTGGAGAATTCCATGGACAGAGGAGCCTGGCAGGCTACAGTCCACGGGGTTGCAAAGAGTTGGACAGGACTGAGCAACTGACACACAAAGATCACCTTGCAGTTTACTGGCAACACCACCAACTATTGCCTTACCCACTTCCCCATCCTGTCTTTCAATATATGACAGTGCTTTGTAGTTTTCAGGTGTTGTCATAGACTGTTGACTGGTCTGTGAAGTGGGTTGGGCAAAGAAGTGTTTTCACATTCTGCAGATAAAGCCTAAAATTAGGTAACAGAAATAGCAAGGCAGAGCCCGTGGGAAGACCTGGAGCTGGGGCAGGTGAGCAGAGAACAGACCTCGATGGCTTGGTGTTGAACCCAATGACAGCCGGCAAGGCAGGGCGATGCCACCTTCGCTCAGGGTTAAGGTGAGGGCTGAGACGCAACAGGGTCCCCAGGATCTGGCTGTGATGGGAGAGGCTGCAGGGTTAGAGTCAGCTGAATAAGCTGACTCCAGAAATAAATCCAGGAAGACTGTCCCCTTGGACCATTTGCAGGAGATGGATCTTGTGCAGGCCGTTAGTGTGAGTGACAGTTTACCATCACTCACATCACCTTCCTTCCTTCTTTTCTGTGGTAAGCACTGCTTCTCTCCATGGCTCTGTGCCTAGAGGCCGAGCCCATTCCAGACCTTCCAGGGAATGGCTCTCAAACTGAGGAGCTGCTGGGTGCCAAGGAAGTGCTTCTCTGTGTAGAAGAGCCTGGGAAGGAGGGGTCCTGCCAGTGGCCTCTAGACTTCTGAAGGGGGTCTGGCCACATCCCTGGATCAAGGCCCCGGTACCCTTTCTCTGTGTTTCTCTTTAAGTATCTGCTGAGATTTCTCTCCAAACCTTGCCTGGCTTGATCCTCTTTTCTCCTCTAATTTTAGGGTTGCCCTGTCATTCTGTTGCCATGGCACCAGAACCTTTGATTTGTCGACCCACAGTCCTGTCGGTTTATTGTCATTTTCCCACCAAACATCGCCAAGCGGTCGGTTGATTTCCCTCAGACCCTCCTCTGTCAGACTCAACAGGATGACTGAACAGTGTGCCCAGGGACTGAGGGTCCTAATTCTCCTCAAGGGGCTGTTTTCCCCAGAACCCCCAGGGAGAGAGAAAGTTTATGCTTGTGGGTGAAGTGATGAAAGAGCTCTGTGGTCTGTTCTCTCCTGTCCTCAGACCATACCGACCTCGGATGCCTTTGGCCTCCCTGGATCCTCTGAACACCTCAGGAGTCCAACTCCAGGCCGTGCTCTGTGTTGCACTTTCAAGCCTTTGTCTGTGCTGTCCCCTTCTTCCAGAACCTTCTCTGACAAGTAAATGAACTTCAGTTCCAGGCCCCTGTGTTAGCTGATGTGTTCCTGAGCTCCACCAGATTTAAGCCCCTGCTTTTCCCCAATCCTGTCCCCAGCATCTAGGTGTTCCTCTTGGGACACTCAGCATGTCTGGTTCACCCCTGCTGTGTGCAGCTCTGCCCTGCCTAGCCCTGCGGGGCTGCCCACATCTGCAGGACAGGGCTTTGCAGATCACCCTCCTGAACTGAGACCTCACCTCCCTGGGAGACAGGGGTGAACACCGTAGTGTGACCTTGAGCTCATGGGGCCACAGGCTAGTTGGGGGCAGACAGTACACATGCAGATAAGCACAGTCACTTTAGACTGCATAGATTCTGGTAGCAGCTGGAAGCAAATAAGCAGGGTGACAGGCTCGAGAATAACAGAAGAGTTCTGGAATAACTTGTGGAAGAGGTTCTCTCAGTGCAAATGTAGGGGGAATGAAACTGATTCTGGAGTCCTACTGGGGGCTTCCCAGCTCCACATTTATTCATTTGTATGTAATAAAGATTGCTATAATACTTGTCATGTGCTAGATATTATTCTAAATACATGATGTTTAACAGTTTCAAAAAGTTTTTATACTTACTAGGTTTATAGAAAAATGTAATGGAAAGTATAGAGAGTTCCAGGTATGTCCTCCCCCAAACACCATAGTTTCCCCCACTATTAACACCTTGCACTATGTGGTATATTCGTTACAATTGATGAACCAATACTAATACATTATTATTCGCTGGAGTCCATAGTTTACATAGAATTCACTCTTCATGTTGTACATTCTGTGTCCTGTGCTTAGTCGCTCAGTCATGTCTGACTCTTTGGGACCCCACGGACTGAGCCCACCAGGCTCCTCTGTCCATAGAATTCTCCGGCCAAGAATACTGGAGTGGGTTACCATGCCCACCTCCAGGGGATCATCCCAACCCAGGGACTGAACCCAGGTCTCCCACATTTCAGGTGGATTCTTTACCATCTGAGCCACTAGGGAAACCCAAGAATACTGGAGTGGGTAGCCTATCCCTTCTTTAGGGGAACTTCCTGACCCAGGAATCGAACCAGGGTTTCCTGCAATTGCAGGTGGATTCTTTACCAGCTGAGCTACCAGGGAAGCCCCGTACATTCTGTAGGCTTTGCCAAATGCATAAAGTTGTGTATCCACCATTACAGTGTTACACAGAACAGTATCACCGTCTGAAATACCCTCTGTGCTTTACCAACCCTTGGCAACCACTGACCTTTCACTGTCTGCATGACTTTGCCTTCTCCAGAATGTCATATAGTTGAAATCATACATGATGTAACATTCTTAAACTGGCTTCTTTCACTTAACAACATGCATTTGAGATTCCTCCGTGTTTTTTCATGATTTGATAGCTCATTTCTTATCACTGAGTAGTATTCTGTTGTATGGATATACCAGTTTATTTGCCCACTGAAGGACATCTTGGTTGCGTCCAAGTTTGGAATAAAGCTGCTATAAGTATTTTTGTTTAGAGTTTTATATGGACATAAGTTTTCAACTAATTTGGATAAACACCTAGAAGCAAGATTGCTAGATCATATTCTAAGATTATGTTTAGCTTTGCCAAACTATCTTGTGACAGTGACTTTTGCGTTCACATCAGCAACGAGTAGGAGTGTCTGTTGCTCCATCCTTGTCAGCATTTGGTGTTGTCAGTATTTTGGATTTTAGCCATTGTAATGTGTGTAGTGGTGCCACATTGTTGTTTTAATGAACAGTTCCCTAATGACATATGATGTGAAACATCTTTTCGTATGCTTATTTGCCACTTATATTTTCCCTTTGGTGAGGTATATGTTTAGATCTCTTATGCACTTTTTGATTAGGGTTTTAAGAATTCTTTAGTATATTTTAGATTTTTGTTATTGTTTTTTGGCCATGTCTCACAGCTTGCAGGATCTTAGTTCCCCAACCAGGGATTGAACCCTGGGTAGTAGCAGTGAAACCACCAAGTCCTAATAAGTCAAATAAGTTGAATAGTATCGGTTCTCTGACTTTTACTCTTCAGTATAGTGTTGGCTATTCTGGGTCTTTGTGTTTTCGTGTAAATATTAGAATTAGTTTGTTAATATCCACAAAGTAACTTGCTGGGATTTTGTTTGGGTTATTGATCAAGTTGGAAAAAACTAATATCTTGACAATATTGCGTCTCTGTTCATGAACATGGAATAGCTTTTTATTTTGATCTACATTGATTTCTTTTGTCAGAATTTTATAGATTTCCTCATAAATGTATACATTTTCTGTTAGATTTATACCTAAGTATTTTACTTTGTTTTCAGTGCTAATATAAATGGTATATTTTTAAATTTCAAATCAATTGCTCATTGTATAGGAAAGCAACTGACTTTTGCATCTTACAAAGTCTTTTGAGTCATATACCCTTGCTACAAGGGCTTGTTAGTTCCAGGAGTGTTTTTTTTTTTTTTAATTCTTTAGGAATTTCTACATAATCATGTCATCAACAAAATGGACAATTTTTTTTTCCTTCCCAATTCGTATACCTTCTGTTTCCTTTTTTGTCTTATTTCTGTGTCAGCTAGCATTCCCAGTACAATGTTGATCAGGAATGTGAAAAAGGACAGCCTTGCCTGCTTTCTGATCTTAGAGGGAAAGCACCTAGCTTTTCAACATTAAACTTGATGTTAGTTTATCATTTTCTCTAAGTGGTTTAAAAATATATACAATATGGTTCTGCTGTCCAAAGTTGAGGGTGCCTTTCAGGAGCTGACAGGGAGGACAAATGATGACACAGGTGGAGCCTGGGTCATTAGGGACCTTGTTTGCTAAGCAGAGGAGTTTAAAATTCAAAATTAAAGACATTTAATCAGGGAGTGACACGATCAGATTTCCTGGCTGCAGGATGAGAACAGAT
This sequence comes from Moschus berezovskii, assembly GCF_049115385.1. Classification (NCBI taxonomy): domain Eukaryota; kingdom Metazoa; phylum Chordata; class Mammalia; order Artiodactyla; family Moschidae; genus Moschus; species Moschus berezovskii. The sequence goes on along the minus strand of NC_142466.1, from coordinate 70,757,615 downwards.
GAAGGGGTGAGGCCAAAGGGCCGAAATGGCTCAGAGTTTTTGCAGTAATCCAAGCAGGAGCTGATGGAGATCTAAAGCAGGGCAGTTGCAGTGGGAACAGAGAGAAGTGGGTAGATTTGAGAGACATTACAGAAGCAGATGTGACAGGGTTTAGTGATTGATCAACTCTAAGGGGGAAGGACAGGGAGGCAGCAAGGGCAGTGCCCAGACCTCTGACTGGGTGGTGGACACTGGACCTCATCACGGAGGTCGGGTACAGAATGAGGAGCAGTTTCTGGAGGGAATGTGAGGGGTTCCTTTCTGGGCAGGGGGCCTCAGAAGAAGATGCAGGGTCCTAGAGCACAGGGAGCAGTTTTTCCAGTAGATAGGGATTTGGGAGAGGGGTGGTCAACACGCTGAGCATGGGAGATATGGGGCCGAGTGAGTGTGGTCACCCAGGGAATGGGTCAGTCAGAGTGAAGACATCCTGACTAGCGCCCAAGGAATCACTAAGCAATGATGGAAACAGGAGGAGGTCAGGCAAGGGGACTCTGGCCTGGTGATCACTAAGGAAGGGGGTAGCCAGGAGAGAGAGCTCCCCAGAGATGGGGGCAAGGGAGAGAAAGCTGTCCCTGCATGGGAGGTGTTTGAAGAAGGAAGGAGAGGTCTCCAGAGACAAAGGCTTCCAACCAAGACAAGGGCTAGCGGGCTCCCTGCACCTTGATGGCTTGTCCCAGCCCTCGGAGCTCCTGCGTGGCCCCTCGCCCCTTATATCCTCTGCTTTGTGGAGTCTGATGGGAAGATTGGCTGTCTCCATATTTCAAATGTAGCAGGTGTGGACAGATCTGCCAAATATGTTAAAACGATTTTTAAAATACAATTTGTATTCTTGGAAAAAAGGGGACAACTCTCCTTTTTTGTCTACCTACTCTACTAGTGGTGATGGTGAGTAGGTGTTGGACATATGGGTGTGGTGTTCAGGGAGAATGTGAGCTAGAGAGGGGAACTTGGATGCTGTCAACATACAGATGACACAAAGCCTTACATGAGATCACCAGGGCCGGGGCGGGAGCACATAGATGGAGACAAGAAGGGGACCAAGGACAGACCCTCAGTCACCCCAGTGTTTGGAGATCTGGGAAGCAGGAGGTTAACAGCGAAGGAGACCTAGAAGGAGAAACCATAGAGACAGGAAGAAAATCAGATGAGTCTGGTGTCTAGGAAACCAAATGAAGAAAATGCTTCAAGAAGGAAGTTTTGATGAAGCATGTCAAATGCTGGTTTTAGATCAAGTAAGATGAAAACCAAGAACTGACACTGTGTGTGTGCACACACACACCCATGTGGAATTTTTTTTCTTTTAAGGAAAATAATCTGAGATCATTTCCCCCATAGTGAAAGCAGTGTGTAAGGATGGTGTGAAGACAGCCTGTGAATCTAGATGGAAGGGTTGTCGGCTTTTTTCCAAGCCTTCCTTCTCTACAGGGCCACTGCCTATGCCTCCACCTGGCTGCTCTGAAGGGGTTTTGAAAGGGAGAGGAGATGACCTCTAAAGGCCGACAGCACTAAAGACCACCAGCGTTGAAGCCCCAGTAGCCGCTCAAGCAGCATCCCCAGGGTACCTTGTGTTCCCTGAGCTCCTCCCATCTGCTTCCCAGACAGGTGGCAGCAGAGATGGAATCACGTGCAGATGGTCACCCATGGGAGCCACGTGTGTGATGTTCACTCATAGAAATGGCAACAGGCTGGTGGCACAGGCTGCCAGGCAGTCTACCCCAGGAACCACCTAGGTTCTGGGCTCTGTGGCTTTCTGGCCATCCGGACAGTAACGGAGTAAAGGGCACTGTGGGCCAGAGGAGTGTTTCAAACTTCCCTCCAAATTTTGTGCTTTGGCCATGCTTTTTGATGGAAGCAGATGGGGGCTTTGGAAGTCATGGGCTGCACTTGGCGCTGAAACTGGTGTCTTATTCCAGTTACGTTTCTATGGAAACAGATATTGGAAGAGGCAAATACATAAGAGTTTTAAATAATTTTAACTCTTATCTTCTGCCTCCCTCTATAGTTGCACTGAAAAAAAAAAAAATCCAATCCTAAAGCAGACACTTTCAGAAACATCTGGTATCTTCATAAAGCTTGTCCAAGCTCTATCTCACACTGTTCATGTTGAAATAAGAAATATGAGAATGGTGAGGGGTGTGCAGGGTGCACCCTGCTCTATGGGCTGCCCCTGGGCATCCTGGTGGCCCAAGGCTTCAATGCCAAGGTCACATTCTAACCAGTGGGTCATCGCTGCCAGCCCTGAACAGCAGGACAGGTCTCTCATCGCAAGCCATCCATGGGTTCTGGATGGCCCTGCTCAGGCCCCACCTGAGGCAAACCTCATCCCAGCCAGGGTCATGGGACTCAGCTGGACCTTGGGTGGGTCCACTCACTGAGAGCACCCCAGCACCCTAACCCCTTCCAGGAGAGGGGCTACACCATCTGACGTCCTGACCGTGTCATTCTGCTATTTAAATCCTCCCCCCACCGTCGACCAGAGGGTGAGCTCACTTCTTAGCAGGTCAGGAGGCCCTCAGTGATCAGGCCTCAATTCCACCCCCTGCCCCACTGCCTCCCTCAGCGCCTGTGCTCAGCTCCCCTTAATACTGGCACTTCTCCAAAAGGTCCCACTCTCTCCCCCTCCATGCCCATGTACCTGTTGCCCTCTGCCCAGGACACCCTCCTTCCCACCCCGATATGCCATCTCCATGCTAAAAATTCCTACTTGACTTTCAAGAGGCGGTCAGAAGCCTCTTCTCCAGGAGCCTTTGGAAGAGCAGGCTGCCCTGGATGCCACTGTCTGGGCCCCCGCCTCACCCTGCTGGCCCCTCATCTGGTCACAATACGTAATTATCTGTCTGTGCACCTGGCCCCTCCTAGTCTGTGACCTCCTCAGAGGCCAAGGCCATCTGTGTGTCCCCAGCACCCACTGGCAGGGCCTAGCTCGCAGTAAGTACTCAGTAAATATTTACTGAATAAATTGTTCCCTCCACCTGGAACTCTCTCCCTGTGCCTCCATATGTCCGAATTCACCCCATCTGTCTGGGCCCATTAAGCCGACTTCTCCAAGAAATGTCTTTGCCGAGTTGCAATTTAATTTAATATTACACTCTCACCTTTTATCAAGGGCCCACTTACGAAGCTAAAGCTGCCAATTGAAGAATGATTCAGCATTTTCTATAAAAGACTGTTGTTCAGTGTGTGACTTAATGCCCCAGAGATAAAGATCCACAGGATAGATCCTCACGAAAGTGCCAGGAAATGGGCACCCCGACCCCACCCCCACCCCGCCCCGGCATGAACTTGCATCTACTTCCTTCCTTTGATCAAGCAATCCTAACTGAATAAGCCACTCTGTTTTCTGTTTAACCTTGGCTGCCAGAAAGTTGGAGCCAAATTCAACACTCAGCCGTCATAACCTGAAGGATTATCTCGCCTTCTGATCGTTCGTCTTTATTTTTAACTGTCCTGTTGTGTTTGGGCTTTTATTGTGTGCTACCTCAGGTCCTTTGGGAGAGGAGACAAGGTGTAAGTTCCAGATGAAGTTATTAAAATGAGAACACTAGGCAAGATTTAATTGGAAAGATATGCCAGAGAGACATTGTAAGGATGCCCGCAGACATTTTCCTTCTGGCAGGAATCCTGGCTCAGCTCCAGCTGCCGTTGGCACTGTGGGCCCCGGCTATGGACAGGCCACTCTGCCCAAAACCCACAGCTGGGTTTCTGGATCATCTCTACTCAGAAGGCATCTTGGGTCCATGGGAGACTGCAGTTTGTTTCAGCTTCCTTATTGGCTTCCCCAGTGTCTTCAGGAGGTACCTGGGCTGCTGAGGCCCCTCAGGACCCAAAGCTAAAGATGCGAACACACTGCACCAGGGGAAGGCCCTGTGGTGAGAAATCCTCTGGTCTCTACCTGTCCAGGTGCTCTGCAGGCTGTGGGCTGTGTACTAGGAATTCCCAAGTGCCATGGGGCAAAACAGCTGGCAAATTATCTGCCATACTGGCATCTTCTGATCACTTAGTAAAGACATTCCAGTTCTTGAGCAAAGACAGCCTTTAAATACAGTTCCCGCCATGTCCATGTTGTCAGAAACATGGGCTGTGGCAACATGGAGACATTGCCTCTGTTTTGTGGGGGAATTCCAACCAGTCCACCTCTTTGTAAATGGTGTGTCATCCGGTTGCTCCTTCATCATTGATGGGAGTTCTGTTTTGTGCCATGCTCAGGCTCCCAGGTGGTCTGCACAGTCTGATGGGCAAGATGAGATGGACACAGGATGGGCTGTCATCTTCTCCATGACACATGTCTCCAAATTCCTGGTTTTATGTTTGCCTTATGTGCTGAGATACTGGGCTTGCTTTTCTAAAATTTGAGCCAGGATTGGTTTTGGATGTAATGTCCCTCAGAGGGTGAAAAGTGAAAGAGAACTGGGTATGCTAGGTTTTGTTCATCACAGCACTTGTTCATAGAGAATCAACTGTAGCCTCCACCCTCAGCATCCTCACCCCAGGACACAGCTGGTGGGGCACCTTCTAGGATGGTTATTGTGGCAAAGGGAAAGAATGCATGGCAAGAGTTTCCATTCCAAACTGTCACATGTCACTTCCACTCATATTTCATTCACCCTAACATGTTAATTCTCCATGCCTGGGTTCAGCAGGGCAAGAAAAACAGACCTACTATGCACCCAGGAGAGAAAGGAATCGGTATTGATGTTCAGCCGTAATGACTACTATGGGGCCTCCCGTCCACTTCCCATCACTGTCACAGCTGCCCACCCTCCACTAGAATGTGAACTCCATGAGAAAAGGGAGGAGGCAAAATTGTGTATTCACTGCTGTATCCCCAGTACCTGCAAAGATGCCTGGCACATAGATCACACTCAATAAATACTAGTTGAACAATTGAATGAAGCCAGTCTTAGGGCAATCTTATTATGAGGTCAGTAGGATATTCTCCTTATACTGCAAGGAGATCCAACCAGTCCATTCTAGAGGAGATCAATCCTGGATGTTCATTGGAGGGACTGATGCTAAAGCTGAAACTGCAATACTTTGGCCACCTCATGCGACGAGTTGACTCACTGGAAAAGACTCTGATGCTGGGAAAGGTTGGGGGCGGGAGGAGAAGGGGACGACGGAGAATGAGATGGCTGGATGGCATCACCGACTCGATGGACATGAGTTTGAGTGAACTCCGGGAGTTGGTGATGGACAGGGAGGCCTGGCGTGCTTGATTCATGGGGTCGCGGAGAGTCGGACATGACTGAGCGACTGAACTGAACTGAACTGAACTGAGGATATTCTCTGAGAAGTCCTGTGCCAGTCCTGCATACTCTACTACCAAATGCTATCCCAACCCACCACTTCAGTCCTTACACTGAGGTCCAAAGTACCATCGTCTCCCAGCCCAGAGGGGGCGCTGTGAGGCAGAGCTGCAGCTGACGCTGCACAACAGGGACAGTGAGCCAGGACCCATCATCGTTCAGGTCACTAAGTGGTTTATTGCTCTGACCACCACTTTCTAAGCAGGCCTGCTGCCACTTGGAGCCCTTTCCAAGCCATTCTGCATGGCAGATATCTTATTTTAGATATAATTCACGTACCATAAAGTTTAGTTTTAAAATATATACTGCAGTGGTTTTCAGTTCAGGTCAGTCGCGCAGTCGTGTCCGACTCTTTGCCACCCCCATGAACTGCAGCAAACCAGGCCTCCCTGTCCATCACCAACTCCCAGAGTCCACCCAAACCCATGGCCATGGAGTCGATGATGCCACCCAGTACATTCATCAAGTTGTACAACCATCCTCACTATCTACTTCCAGAAAACCTTCATCACCCCGAAAGGAAACCCTATTCTTTTTACCCATCACCTTGTATTTCTCCTCCTGTCCAGTCCTGGGCAACCACTGATCTACTTCATGGCTCTGTGGATTTGCTGATGCTGGTAGTTTCATACCAATAGAATCATACAATAATATGTGACTTTTTGTATGTGGCTTCTTTACTTAGCATAGTGTTTTTAAGGCTCTTCTATGTTGTAGCATGTATAAGTGCTTTATTCCTTTTTATGGCTAAGTGCTATTCCCCTATATGGATATTCCACGTTTCATTTGTCCATTTATCAGTTGATGGATATTTGGGTAGTTTCCACTTTTTGACTATTTTGTGTAATGCTGCCATGAGCAGTTATGTAGAAGTTTTTATGTGACCACATATTTTTACTTCTCTTGGGTATGTACTTGTGTGTATATGTGAGTATCAGTTCAGTTTACTGGCTCAATCTTGTCCAACTCTTTGCAACCCCATGGACTGCAGCACACCAGGCCTCCCTGTCCATCACCAACTCCCGGAGCTTGCTCAAACTCAGGTCCATCAAGTCGGTGATGCCATCCAACCATCTCATCCTCTGTCATCTCCTTCTCCTCCTGCCTTCAATCTTTCCCAGCATCAGGGACTTTTCAAATGAGTCAGTTCTTCGCATCAGGTGGCCAAAGTATTGGAGTTTCAGCTTCAGCATCAATCCTTCCAATGAATATTCAGGACTGATTTCCTTTAGGATGGACTGGTTGGATCTCCTTGCAGTCCCAGGGACTCTCAAGAGTCTTCTCCAACACCACAGTTCAAAAGCATCAATTCCTTGGCGCTCACCTTTCTTTATAGTCCAACTCTCACATCCATATATGACTATTGGAAAAACCATAGCTTTGAGTAGATGGACCTTTGTTGGCAAAGTAATGTCTCTGCTTTTTAATATGCTATCTAGGTTTTACATAGCTTTTCTTTCAAGGAGCAAGCATCTTTTAATTTCATGGCTGCGGTCATCATCTGCAGTGCTTTTGGAGCCCAAGAAAGTCTGTAATTGTTTCCATTGTTACCCCATCTATTTGCCATGAAGTAATGTGACCGGATGCCATGATCTTAGTTTTTTGAATGTTGAGATCTAAGCCAACTTTTTCAGTGTCCTCTTTCACTTTCATCAAGAAGCTCTTTAGTTCCTTTTCACTTCCTGCCATAAGGGTGATATCTGCATATCTGAGGTTATTAATATTTCTCCTAGCAATCTTGATTCCAGCTTCTGCTTCATCTAGCCCAGAATTTTGCATGATGTACCCTGCATAGAAGTTAAATAAACAGGGTGACAATATACAACCTTGACGTACTCCTTTCCCAATTTGGAACCAGTACGTTTTTCCACGTCTGGTTCTAACTGTTGCTTCCTGACCTGCATACAAATTTCTCAGGAGGCAGGTCAGGTGGTCTGGTATTCCCATCTCTTTAAGAGTTTTCCACAGCTTGTGGTGATCCACACAATCAAAGGCTTTGGCATAGTCAATAAAGCAGAAGCAGATGTTTTTCTGGAACTCTCTTGCTTTTTCGATGATCCAGCAGATGTTGGCAATTTGATCTCTGGTTCCTCTACCTTTTCTAAATCCAGCTTGAACATCTGAAATTTCTTGGTTCTTGTACTGTTGAAGCCTGGTTTGGAGAATTTTGAGCATGACTTTACTAGCGTGTGAGATGAGTGCAATTGTGCGGTAGTTTGAGCATTCTTTGGCATTGCCTTTCTTTGGGATTGGAATGAAAACTGACCTTTTCCAGTCCTGTGGCCACTGCTGAGTTTTCCAAATTTGCTGGCATATTGAATGCAGCACTTTAACAGCATTAACTTTTAGGATTTGTAATAGCTCAACTGGGATTCCATCACCTCCACTAGCTTTGTTCATAGTGATGCTTCCTAAGGCCCACTTGATTTTTCTTTCCAGGATGTCTGCAATATCAGTAATCCAATTCTATGTCCCAAACCACTAATGCCAAATAAGTTGAAGTTGAACGGTTTTATGGTGACCTACAAGACCTTCTAGAACTAACACCAAAAAAAGATGCTGTTTTCATCATAAAGGACTGGAATGCCAAAGTAGGAAGTCAAGAGATAACCTCGAGTAACAGGCAAGTTTGGCCTTGGAGTACAAAATGAAACAGGGCAAAGGCTAACAGAATTTTGCCAAGAGAATACACTGGTCATAGCAAACACCCTCTTCCAACAACACAAGAGACGACTCTACACGTGGACATCATCAGATGGTCAATACAGAAATCAGATTGATTATATTCTTTGCAGCCAAAGATGGAGAAGCTCTATGCAGTCAGCAAAAACAAGACTGGGAGCTGACTGGCTCAGATCATGAGCTCCTTATTGCCAAATTCAGACTTAAATTGAAGAAAGTAGGGGAAACCACTGGACCATTTAGATATGACCTAAATCAAATCCCTTATGATTATACAGTGGAAGTGACAAATAGATTCAAGGGATTAGATATGATAGACAGAGTGCCTGAAGAACTGTGCACAGAGGTTCACGACATTGTACAGGAGGCAGTGATCAATACCACCCCAAGAAAAAGAAATGGAAAAAAGCAAAATGGTTGTCTGAGGAGGCCTTACAAATAGCAGAGAAAAGAAGAGAAGCTAAAGGCAAAGGAGAAAAGGAAAGATATACCCATATGAATGCAGAGTTCCAAAGAATAGCAAGGAGAGATAAGAAAGCCTTTGTTAGTGATCAAAGAAATAGAGGAAAACAATAGAATGGGAAAGACTAGAGATCTCGTCATGAAAATTAGAGATACCAAGGGAACATTTCATGTAAAGATCAGCACAATAAAGGATAGAAACGGTATGGACCTAACAGAAGCAGAAGATATTAAGAAGTGGCAAGAATACACAGAACTATACAAAAAAATCTTAATGACCCAGATAACCACGATGGTATGTGTGTGTGTATGTGTGTGTATACATATGCATATATGTGTATAGGTACACACACATATATATAGAAGTAGTATTGTTGTGTCATATGGTAACTCTAGCATTTTTAGGAATTACTAGACCATGCCACAGTGGCTGCACCATTTTACATTCCCACCACCAATGCATGAGGGTTCCAGGGCCTCCATATTGTTGCCAACACTTGTTATTTAACTGCATGTTTGATTATAGTCATCCTACCAGGTGTGAAGTGGTATCTCATTGTGGTTTTGGTGAGACTCACTATTGAATGACTAATGACGTTACGCAACTTTTCATGTGCTTTTTGGCCATTTGTATCATCTTCTTAGGAGAAATGTCTACCTAAGTCCTTTGCCCATTCCTTGTAATTGAATTATTTATCCTTTAATTGTTGAGCTGTAAGAGTTATTTACATAAAAGAGGGTAGATTTGTAGTTTTCAATCCTGGCCACATCACCCCAGAAAAAATCTTTTTCACAGTACTGGTACTTATGCCACACACGCCATTAATTCTGATTTAATTGGTTTAGAAAGAGGCCTGGTCATTGGGATCTTTTAGAAATTGCCATGGGTTCTAGTGTGCAGCCAGGGTTGTAACTTTCTGAACCCAGACCCTCACCAACCTCTAGGAAGGGCCCAGGACTGCACTTTGGATACCGGAGTTAGAACAGACCCAGGACGGTACATTTAAGGCTAAAAGAGAAGGGAAGAAAAATCTGAGTCCAAGAACCCTGAACTCCAGTCCCCCAGGCCCCCTACCAAGCCTCCCTCCAACCCCCAGCTAGAGACCATGATGGGGACAAAGAAAATGCAGACTGAGTTGGAGGGGGGCCACTTGGGAAGGTTCACATGTGCAGACCCCACAGACCTGAATGAGTCCCTCCACGTTCACATTTTCCTGAAAGTCCAAAATCATCATTTGAACATTTGTTTCCCTCATGAAAGACAGAGAGCAAGGGATAGGAAAGAAGGAAAAACTGTGAGATTTCTGTTTTCTGTAGCATTTTTTCATTGCAGTTGAGAGAGGGTGAGAAGTTGCAGACCAGAACTTTAGGCAGGTTAAAAAAACACCTGGCCTGCAGCTGCAGGAAGCCATCAACCACAGAAACCGACAGGGAAGCAAGGAATAAGGGAACTGGAGTGTCCAGGCACCTCGGCACCCACAATTCTCTGAAATAGAACCGTCAGCCACTTGGTGGGATGTTCATTATTTCTACCACTGTTTGGCTGGGAGTGTCTCCCTAAAGAGACAGTGGGTTAAACTTCAAATACTGGGTCACTCTGACCTTGACATAGGATGGAACACTTAACATGACCCAAAGATGCTCAGTTCAGTTCGGAAGACACAGACACAACATGTTGGTCCCTCCTAAGGGCTCAGGGGACAATAGCATTGTCATCTCAATTCTCAGTGCCCAGCCCACCCACCCTCTGCCCTTTTCTGGACTGGGTCCCTAACCCCAGGGCCCCATCTGTCCCACACTGGCAAATACATACTGTAATAATAAGAGTGCCTCACATTTCTACTGCAGGCACAGTTTACAAAGCACCTTGACACTGCTGTTTTGGAGATGAGGAAATAGGCTAGAGAGATGAAATGACTGGCCTGAGAAGACCTAGATGTTGGAAACACACCCAGCCTGGGCCAGGTGGTATTAGATGATTCAGGATTGATTCTGCTGGGATTGATCTGTTGGTCTATTCATACTTCCTGCTTCTTTTTGCATTGGTTCTATGTTCTACTTGGTTTTGTTTTAAAGAAACATTCCCTTCATTGATGCTTTGAAAATTATTATAATCCATTGTGCAGAGTGCTGTCTTATAGATATTTAAGTCTCTCATCTGGTTTATCTGGTTGATGTTTCATTAAGAATGAAGCACTTGTGAGCAGATGTTCAAACCCAGCAAATTCAGATCTGAGAGCATTGCTTCCAGGTCCAGCCTCATCCTCAGTAGCAGGTCTGCTCAGCCTCCATCCAGGATGCCAGCAAAGCTGCATTGTCTTTATAGGAACCATAGCAAAAGTAATAATAGCAGCAACTTTTGTTGAGTTCATACTTTGTGCGAGACATTGTTCCAAGTGCTTTCTTTTCAGTTCAGTTCAGTTCAGTCGCTCAGTCGTGTCCGACTCTTAGCAACCCCATGAACCACAGCACGCCAGGCCTCCCTGTCCATCACCAACTCCCGGAGTTCACCCAAACTCATGTCCATCGAGTCGGTGATGCCATCCAACCACCTCATTCTCTGTCGTCCCCGTCTCCTCCTACCCCCAATTGCTCCCAGCATCAGACTCTTTTCCAGTGAGTCAGCTCGTCGAGGTGGCCAAAGTATTGGAGTTTCAGCTTTAGCATAAGTCCTTCCAACGAACACCCAGGATTGATCTCCTCTAGAATGGACTGGTTGGATCTCCTTGCAGTCCAAGGGACTCTCAAGAGTCTTCTCTAGCACCACAGTTCAAAAGCATCAATTCTTCGGCGATCAGCTTTCTTCACAGTCCAACTCTCACATCCATACATGACCACGGGAAAAACCACAGCCTTGACTAGATGGACCTTGGTTGGCAAAGTAATGTCTCTGCTTTTTAATATGCTATCTAGGCTGGTCATAACTTCCCTTCCAAGGAGTAAGCGTCTTTTAATTTCATGGCTGCAATCAGCATCTGCAGTGATTTTGGAGCCCAAAAAAATAAAGTCTGACACGGTTTCCACTGTTTCCCCATCTATTTCCCAAGAAGTGATGGGACCAGATGCCATGATCTTCGTTTTCTGAATGTGCTTTCTTTTATCAACTCATTTATCCTCACAACGACCTCATGAATTATTACCATTATCGTCTATTACCCCAGTCTGCAGGTGAGGAAACTGAGGCACAGAGGGGTTGAATAGCATGGCCACAGTCACACAGCAGGCAAGTACACAGTTTTAGCCCACAGTGGTCAACCAGATGAACTGTGGAGTTAGGCTAAACTTCAGATCCCAGCTCAGCCATTTACTGTGTGAAGTTAGGTAAGTGTTGTGGGTTGAATTGTGACCCACAAAAGATATATCAGCATCCTTACCCAGGAATGCAACCTTATTTAGAAGGGGGGTCTTTGCAGATACAATTATACTAAAAATCTTAAAATGATGTCATCCTGGATTACCCAGATTGGTCCTAAATCCAATTACAGTGTCATTAAAAGAAGCAGAAGAGGAGAGGACACAGAGGAGAAGGCCATACGAAGTTGGAAGCAGAGACAGGAGAGATGCGGCCATAAGCCAAGGAATGCTGGGGGCACCAGAAGTGAAGCGAGGCCCTGGATTCTCCCCAGGAGCCTCCAGAGGGTGCGGAGCTTTGCCAGCACCTTTAGGCTTCTCGCTTCCAGATCTGTGCAAGAATAAATTTCTATTCCTTTTAAGCCACCCAGTTTATGGAGATTTCTGTGGCAACCCTAGGAAACTAGCAGAATCAATGGCAACTTCTGAGGGCCACGGTTTCTTCATGCATAATATGGGTCCCACCTCATAAGGTTTGGGGTTGGGATTAAAAGGGACAGTGTGCCTACGAAGCGCATGCGTGTGCCCAGCATATTGAAACCAGTCAGTGAAGGTGAGGTATTAGATGAAGCATTGTCTATCGCCTGCTTCTAGCAGCCCTGCCCTGAACCCCCTCAGAGCTAGTCCCTCATCCTACCACTTTCCTGTGCCTGGCTCCTTGTCACTGTCCCCCTGAGCCCAGCCCAGCATGTTCCTGGCTTAGGAATCTCAGAGGACTCGAGTCTGACTCCCAGATGCAGGCTGCAGAGCCCGCTTCTCCCTCTGAGCCATTATCGCCAGAGCTGTCAGAGGGAGACTGTGAACATCCACGTGTGGCCTTTTAATATTTCATCCAAGAAGTCATTTTCCTACATGATTCAGACATAGAAGTCTTGGGGAATTAAATCAAGAAGGTTACTCTGGGCCAGAGTGAAATCTGCCAACAGGTGTGCAGGGTTTTCCCACATCCACTCTGCTCTTTCTTTCTTATCTGCGTCCTGCAGCAGAAAGGAAGCTGGCTGACAAGAGATTATATGGTCATACCAATTATTAAATATATATGGCAGCCTTCTGAAAATGAATTCACATACTAAGGAAATGGAATGCATTCAACAACCCAGGCTCCTGCACTGTGGGCTTTGGAGGAATAACAAGGTAGCTTTAAACACTATGATTCAAGGTTGGATCCATATTCTGCCACCTTCTAGCTGTGTGACCTTGTGTGGAGTGACTCACCATCTCTGAGCCTTAGTGGCCATAAGGAAATATATGCTCCTCCCTTACAGGTTTACCATAAGCACTGACTGGAGTCATGTGTTCAAGAGCCTAGCACTAAGCCTGACACCCAGGAGACCCATCATTGTGACTTTTATTCCCACCCCCTGACTCAGAACTTCCTGCCTTTATAGGGAAAGTAACATGATAGCTCGGCCTGCCTCCCAGGGAGGTCTTGAGCAGTGCTGCTGCCTATGGAGTAGATCTACACCTTTAAATGCATGATTCTACTTTGAATGCATTTCTAGAGACATTCCTTTACCAACAAAGGTCTGTCTAGTCAAAGCTATGGCTTTTCCAGTAGTCATATATGGCTGTGAGAGTTGGACCACAAAGAAGGCTGAGTGCCAAAGAATTGATGCTTTTGAACTGTGGTGTTGGAGAAGACTCTTGAGAGTCCCTGGGACTGCATGAAGATCAAACCAGTCAATCCTAAAGGAAATCAGTCCTGAATGTTCATTGGAAGAACGGATGCTGAAGCTGAAACTCCAGTACTTAAGTCACCTGATGCAAAGAACTGGCTCATTTGAAAAGACCCTGATGCTGGGAAAGACTGAAAGCAGGAGGAGAAGGAGATGACAGAGGATGAGATGGTTGGATGGCATCACTGACTCGATGGACCTGAGTTTGAGCAAGCTCTGGGAGTTGGTGATGGACAGGGAGGCCTGGTGTGCTGCAGTCTGTGGGGTCACAAAGAGTCCGACATGACTGAGTGACTGAACTGAACTGATGGGCTCTGGACCACACAGGTAGCAAGTGGGGTTCAGAGGCATTCAGCCAGGCCACTGCTCCCAAAAGGCAGGCTCCTTCCATTCCCCATGCTGACTCTCCGATGAGATGATGGATGGGAAGCTGCCTCCTGGGGAGCAGAGCTCTGCCCCAGTTCTAGGCCTGTCACTGTGATTATCTCAAGCGCCTCCCTGATCATTGGGCATCCTCACGGCCTTTCATCCCCCTGTGTTGTCTTCCCTCTTCTAGGATAAGCCAGTTGGATCAGTCTCATTCAGCTGGTTCCATGGCAGTCTCTGAACTCAGGCGAGCGTTGGAGAACTGCATCCACACTCATACTCCCACTCCCCCTCCACGTGCCTTTTCATGTGTCCACACCCCCTGCTCCGCCCTCATGATCTCATTCCCACATCCGGGAGGCGCTCAGCACAGCCCACCCTCTGTGATGAAGAAGCCCTTGTAAGCTAGGCTGGGTACCATGAGGATACTCGAGAGACATATGCTGTTCATTCACTGGCCAAACTCACATTACTGGGCATTCACTGTGAGGCACATGCTGGCATCACAGCCATGGCTAAGGTATAATCCCTGCTCTTAGGACTCCCCCAGTCCAGGAAGGACAGGTGTATAAATGGAGAATGTCACTGCAGGTGTTAAGTGCTGGGATAGCTTAGCCTCCAGCCCTGGGGGAGCACAGAGGAAGTGGTTAGTCATCCTGCCTTGAAAAATGTTTCATGAAAGAGGAGGTACTTTTTCCTTCTAATTCTTGAAAGAACAGTAGGTTTTAGACAGAGAAAACAGGAGCTGTGTGAACAGTCTGGCAGTTCCTCAAAAAATTAAAGTTACTATGTGACCCAGTAATTCCATTCCTAGGTATACACTCCAGAGAAATGAAAATATATATTCAAATACAGCATCATAATGTATAACAGCCCAGAAAAGTGGAAACAATCCAAATGTCTATATCAACTGATGAATGGATAAATAAAATTTGGTATATCCATACAATAGAATATTATTCGGCCATAAATAAGAATGCATGCTACAGCATAGATGAACTTTGAAAATATAATGTTCAGTGAAAGAAGCCAGATGCCGAAAGGCCAAATATTGTACAATTCCATCTATATGAAATATCCAGAACGGGCAAATCCATAGAGATGGAACCTAGATTAGGGATGGGGAATGGGGGAATGACTGCTAATGGGTATGAGATTTCTTTCTGAAGTGGTGAGAATTATCTGAAATTAGATAGTAGGTATGGTTCGGACACGACTGAGTGATTGAACTGAACTGAACTGAACTGATGGTTAGACAACATTGTAAACTTTAAAATGTACACTTTAAAATGGTTAAGTAGGCAATTTTTCTGAATTTTACCTCAGTGTTTTGTTTTTTTGTTGGTTTTTTCTTTTTTAAAGACAGGACAAGGTCGGTGAGGGCATTCCAGAGCAAGGGTAGGAGGAAGGGAAAATGATCTTGGGGAACAGGAAGCACACAGTGTACCTGGAGTATAATGCATTGTATTTTTCTACCGTTGCTTCACAGCTTTAGAAGGCTAAAGGATTGTCAGCCCTAATCCCTGCAGTATGCATTAGGGTGCTTTTGGCTACAGTTAATTCAGGCTGGAGTACGCAGTGGTAATGTAGAGTTCAGGCACAGTTTGATCCGAGTTGAAGTCCATTTCTGTGTCTCTTTTGTCTCTGCCTTCCTCCATATTTGAACTATGTCATCATGCCTAGCTTCCCATGTGTTATGGAAATATGAAAAGAAAGATACGTTTCAACTAGAAAAACCTTAGCAGATTCCTTGGACAATGTGGAATTTTAGCTGAGCTTTACATAATAGACAAAACCTCGAGGAGAAAGTATTGGAGGCAGGGGCGTTCCAGGATGAAAATCCATGAGCAGGAAGGTGGAGGGTATGTCTGGGGAAAAGTTCAAGAATCTGTTGCATCTGGCTGCCTGTGAACAGAAAGTAAGTCCTGAGCTGAAGGGAGCTTGTACCATAACCTGAAGGCAGTGGGGAGCCAGGAAAGGAATTTCAGCAGCGGAGCAGCGTGACGGACTCCTAAAAAAGTTCATTCTGGCTCTCAGATAATATTATGGATATATTACTACTTTCTGTAGGTAGAATACTACTGTGGTCACATAGGACTACACGCTGAAGTGTATGGAGCCTGAAATTTACCTTCAAATGGTTTGGGGGACAGTGTATATATAGAGAGCGAGTCAGCAGATATGGCCAAATGTTAGAAAGTTTTGAATCCTGAAGGAGAGTATGTAAGTGTTCGTTGTACTATTTAGCTTTTGATAACAATGTGAGAAAAGAAGGAAAGCGGCAGTGGGAGAGACAGGCCTTTCTGAGGAAGGGACGGGCTGGGGGCTGGTGCGCTGAGGGCATGAGAGCCCAAACCCCGCGGTCTGGGGCCAAGGGCGGCCCAGCTGAGAGGGGCAGAGACCCAAGACACGGGCCTGGGGCAGGTGGGCATGTGGATGAGGGAGGCACGGTCATCTCAGGACTGCAGTTTCCAGCCTGAGGGCCCAGGAGGACCCCAGGGCCAGGAATAGAGCTGCAAGACAGCCAAGGAGGAAGAGGAGCCTCCAAGGAGGGTCGTTTTTGCTCTCTTGGTAATGGATGCTTGCTAATGTGACTAACATAACACATGACTCATAGAATTTCAGAGCTTGAAATGACCTAAGAAATCACCTCAACCAACCGCTCATTTCCCTGATGGAGAAACCAAGGGGTAGACTCACCCAAAGTCCCAAAGCCAGAGAGGTGACTGGGGTAAGCTACCAGTTTATACCTGTCCTCGTGTGCCTGTTTTCTTTCCTGCCCATCCCCTGAATGCTCTGGGAACCAGACAGGAGAAATGAGGAGGGAACATGAGTTTGCTCTGATCTTCTTAGTGAATCCTTTGAAACATTTGAACTTCTTGTTGTCTAGATTGCTGCAGGGTGGTGGAGATGGGGTGATTAACAGCAACCACTAACTCTGAGTCATTCACTTGGGCCAGGTGCTGGTCGCAGGGCTTTACTCCTATCCATATATTTAATCCTCAATTGTATGAGGAGATCCTGTGTTTAGACCCATTTTACAGATGGCAACAGTGAGGCTGAATAGCTGCTGCAAGGTTTCAGCATTTCTAAGTGGCAGGATTGGGACTAGAGGTCAGGCACTCTGGCCTCTGATCTGACATCTTTAATCACCTTACTCTCAACTACAGCACTGGGTGCAGGTCCCCCCATATTCTCAGAAACTGGCTGAGTGATTGCTAGGTCAGTTTATTTTGCCAGGGAGGGGGTCAACAGCAAATTCTGGCCCCAACCTATTGGTATTTTTGCAGTAAATCAAGACCTATTTATTACTCATAGAGTATTTTGGGGGTCCATAATTAAAAAAATGCAAAACTTAATTTCACTTCCCTGCTACATTGCTCATTCTTTTTTAATAACCCTCTCTTATCAGCCTCCTGGCAGCATCTGCATTCCTGTGCATGTTAATTACTTGATTAATTACGTCAGTATCTTTGGTTCTGCCCAGCACGTCTTGGTGCTTTTTGTTTCTAGCATGCACCCATTCTGCCTTGTTCATTGGCATATGCGGGCCCAGTTCCCACTTCTAAAAGGGATTCTTTGAGCCTCGGTAAACACATGGCTTTCAATTAGTCTCACAGTCATCATTCCTGTTTTCTTCTCAGCCACGTCACTGATCGGGTGCTTTTAACATTGTCCCAAATGGAAGCTTTGTTGTGTTGTTTGTGATTTTGTTCCTCAATCCTCATTTCCTCTCCAGGTCACAGCTCAGAGAGTCCCAAGCCTAACACTGAGTGATAAGTAGTAACGTGTCCAGGAGGAGGAGTGAGAGGGGTTGAACCCTGGGGTAGATGGAGGAACAGGTTTGTGAGATGACTGGGAAGTGACCTGGGAACCGGTCTCAGGAAGCCTTGAATGTTAGCTGAGAAGTCCAGACTTTACCCAAGAGCCAGCATCCTCCCTGAGTATACATCTTGGGATACTAATTCTATTGCTTGCTGCTTAGTCACTTCAGTCGTGTCCAGCTCTGTGTGACCCCCATAGACGGAAGCCCACCAGGCTCCCCCGTCCCTGGGATTCTCCAGGCAAGAACACTGGAGTGGGTTGCCATTTCCTTCTCCAATGTGTGAAAGTGAAAAGTGAAAGTGAAGTCACTCAGTCATGTCTGACTCTAGCGACCCCATGGACTGAAGCCTACCAGGCTC
Source organism: Moschus berezovskii (assembly GCF_049115385.1). Taxonomy (NCBI): domain Eukaryota; kingdom Metazoa; phylum Chordata; class Mammalia; order Artiodactyla; family Moschidae; genus Moschus; species Moschus berezovskii. The sequence continues at coordinate 70,739,549 of NC_142466.1, read as the reverse complement.
CTCCATCCATGGGATTTTCTAGGCAAGAGTACTGGAGTGGCTTGCCATTGCCTAATTCTGTTAGGTGCCCCCAAATGAAAGGGACTGGGGAGATTTCATGGTCCAAAAGTCTAAGAAATGTCAAAAATTATGAATCTGCCTTTCGGAAAAGTACAATGGGCTTTAGCATGTTAAAGGCTCTGTGAAGCCCTACAGTTTACAATTTTTAACCAGAAGTTTTTAACTTTAATTTTTAATAATAAATACTTAATTAATTTCGATTTATATTGGCTGTAATATGCCTTCACCGGGGCTCTTGGGCTCAGTAGTTGCAGTATGTGGGATCTTGGTTTCCTGACCAGGGATTGAACCTGGGGCCCCTGTCTTGAGAGCACAGTCTTATCCACTGGACCGCTAGGAAAGTCCCAATAATAAATAATTTACTTATTTATTTTTGGCTGTGCTGGTTCTTTGTTGCTGTGTATGGACTTTCTCTAGTGGCAGCAAACAGGGGCTGCTGCTTCTCTAGTTGAGGTATGTGGGTTTCCCATTACGGTGGCTACTCTTGCTGTGGAGCACAGGCTCTAGGGTGCATGGGCTTCAATATTATAGTTGTGGTGGACAGATTTAGTTGCTCTGTGACTGTGGTACCTTCCCAGACCAGGGATCAAACCCATGTCCCCTGTATTGGCAGGTGGATTCTTAACCAGTGGACCACCAGGGAAGTCCAATAATATTTTAAATCAGCATTTCCAAAACTCCTTTGGCCATGGAACTCCTTTTCCACTCACAGGATGTAGCATATTTACATCACATATATGAGGAATGTAGTTTAGGAAGTACTGGTGGAAGGGACCAGGAACCTTTCTGTGGGTTCTGAATCGGAGAGGGCATGCTTAGATTTGGCTTTACAAAGGTGGCTCTGGCAGTCAGTTGGAATGAGGGGAGACTGGAGAAAGGAGGAGAAAATGATGCAGGCCTGGAACAGTTCAAGCAAGACGCAATAAGGATCTAAAGTGAAGGTTTCAAATGTTTCAATGTTTTCTTTCCGTTTTATTTCAAGTTGCATTGTTGTCTTGAAATTGGAAAATCAGTGTTGCTATCATAAATCACAGCACAAGGGTTTTACTCAGGCATAAAATCTGAATAAGAAAAGCAGCCTGTGTAGTCTTCCATCTTCCAAGGAAGCAGTTAGCCCTACGGGGTGCTGGGACACAATAGCATCTGTTTCTGCAACTCATCAGAGCTCATCGAGGTTTTCCCGTCAGACAGACCCAGATTCAGGTTCCGAGCCCACACTTTCGTGACTCTGTGGCCCTGGGCAAATGGCCCTGCTTCTCTGTGTCCGTTTCCCCTATAGTAGAGAGGAACACGAATCCTTTCCTCACAGGACAGCTTCAAGGATTGTGTGAGGGGATGTGTGCAAAGTCCTTATTAGCACAGTGCCTGACACACGGAAACGTAAGAATAAATAATTGCTCTTCCGTATAAGTCACGATAGGCTGGGCGAGGCTACAGTGATACCCCTAAATCTTAGCAGGTGGGTGCAACAAAGCTCTACTCCTCACTCCTACAAAGTCCACCTGTGAAGCCGCGTGGTCTCCATAGCAACCGTCTCCCATAAGACAGCTCCACGATCTGAACCCCAACGCAGGGAAGCACACAGGTCTTGCAAACAGCTCTTCTGTGCTTCAGCCCATCAGGGTCAAATGTCACATCTGCCCACTGCCCACCAGCCAGAGTTAGTCATGTGACTCCCACTAACGTACAGGGGCTGAGGACCGTGGGCCTGCAGGTGGGGTATCTGGGGAGCTGTCGCCTCTGCCACTCCTTCATTCACTTTGGTCAGTCCACTTACCCACTCTGAGCCTCAGTTTCCTCATCTGTAACATAGAGCTAACACTGCCTATCCTGCCTTACACTGGAGTGTTAGAGGGGCACACGGAATTATGTATGTGAAAAATACTAAGTCAGAGTTAGAAGTGAGCATATGCTTACTTTGTGCTGTGCCAAAGCCACATCACACTCGTCAGTTCATAGGAAAAATGTATGACATCAGCCTTCTTTAAATCTACATTGCTATTCTTATTCCCCCAAGTCCATCTCACCTCTGGACTGCCCACTCCTCCTCTTGTTTGAGTCTTTTAAACTATTTATCAGTGAGATCATTAGTTCCACTTATAAGTAGCCATTGGTGGCCTATTTTTTGGAATGGTACACTGGGCAGCACACCCTGCATGGAAAAGGTGACCCTGGAATGCCATGAGGGGTGACAGGGAGGCCACTGGCACATTTCTGCTGGACAGCTGAGAAAACTGTCAGGGTCCTGCTCCACATGATCCATGGTTCTGTAGATCTCTAAGGAACACTGGGGCGGGGCTGTGGTGTGTGTGTGTGTGGCTCTTCCTAGCACCAGCAGTCCCCCAAATGTGGACACTGACAGTATGGACTGTCAAGCTTCATGGTGTAGCTTGGCTTGAGAATAACCAGTGCTAGCTCAAGGGACAGCCCCAGAGGAGTCGGGCCCTAGGCGTGGGGAGGGGACAGCAGTCTCACTCTCTAAGATCCTCCTGGAGTCTTGTGTCTTATCTGGGCCCCAGACCCTGTGGAGACAGTGAGAAGATGAAGAGCAGCCAGAATGGGCAAAGAACAGAAAACTGTGGAAAGTGTTGATGTCAACCCGGCAGAGGAGGCTCAGAGGGACACTGTCGCTGTCACTGCACTTCAGAGGGGCTGTCCCGGGTCCAGGAGAGGAGTCATGACCTGCAGGGCCCCAGAGGGAAGAGCCAAGGTCAGCGGGGGCACTTCTGGGGACACAGGCTTCAGTTCAGCATGAGGAAGAACATTCACCTTTCCGTCTGCCCCATCCAGAAATTCACCGGGGTTCCGGAGAGGGTAGTGAGTGTCTCATCACCAGAGTTGTGCAAAGAAAGGTTGGACAAGTTTTTGGCAGGGACTGCACACTACGGAAAGGAGGCAAAAGAAGACACTTGAGTGTATCTGAGTCAGAAGTTGTGTGATTACAAACCAGAATAGCGTGACCTCAGAAGACTTCTGTTTGTTGCTTTTGGGTATGAAAGACACACTGAGCACAGCTTTATAGTTACAGAGAACTGGAGCATCCTGTTCACCTTGGAAACCCCACACTGGTGCAGAGGAGAAAGCACTGACAGGGAAGAGGAACCTGCCCCAGAAAAGGAGCCCCTGCAGAGGAGAGAAGGGTCGTGCACACGCTGCTGCCCAGGGACTCCCTCCTATTCTGAAGCGATCTCTGCAGCCTTTTGGGGCCCCCAGTACACTTGCTTCCTTGAATGGCAACAGGCAAATGAAACAGATGCATTGTTCTTGCGTGTGTTACCAAGGGGGAGCGTCTCTGCTTTGTAGCCCGTCATCTCATGCTCTTGCTCGATGCTCAGAACAATGCGCAAAGCAGGTGACTCCAGCACATCCCAAAGGAGAAGCTGGGGCTCGGAGTGAGCATGTGACAGACCCGGGCCAGACCCTCACGCAGGGGCAAGGCAGGTGGCTGCCCTTAGCTACTGGCGAACTGTAAACTCTGAGATACAGGAGAGGGAACCCTGGAGGCTTGTCCAGGCAGCCACCTTCCTTTGGGAGCTGGGACTCTCAGAATTAGCTAGAGTTTCCAGGGAGGTGTACAAACAACAGAGGACCCTGGGCTCAAATGCCGGCTCCTCAGGTTTCTTGCTGTGTGACCTTGGGTGAGTAAGTCTATTACCGGGCTCAAGATCTATGCAAAATGGCAATGAAGCTAAACTCCTAGCGCTGTCAGGCAGACCTAATGACACTTCAAAAGCATAAACCTGAGTGGTGTGCCCAGCAGCAGTGGAGTAGAGTAGATCTGTACAGGATCCCAGTGCTCCAGCCTCCTGGTTTAGAGCATCTTTGTACCCTAGTTCTGTCACCTCCCCGTTCACACCAAGCTGGCCTTGACTTGACAGCAGAGTCTCCATGAACCACCAGCCAGGTCATGCCCTGAGCTAGCAGCAGACCCCTGTGAGAGAGTGACAAGAGACAAGCCATGGGTGTGGCCAGGCCAGGGCTGAGTAGGGCCACACTCAGCTGCCTTGAGGTCTGAGCTTGGGAGGTCTGAAGGCTGGGCAGGCGAGAGGCCTCTCTGGCCAAGGGCTGAGCTGGGCAGCACCCCCTGGAAGCTCCATTCACTTCTGGGGCCACCGATCTTATCCCAGACCAGGAACAGTTACCCACACATGGAGATCCTTTGGCCTGGGGGGTGCTGGCCTAGAGGGAGGAGGTAGGAGGGAAGCTTCAGCAGGTATCCCAGGCCAGGCTGAAATTACAGCGTGAGCGAACTGCCTTGGGCCAACTAAGGGCCAAGACCAAGTCCAGTTTCAGTTCAGTTCAGTTCAGTCGCTCAGTCGTGTCCGACTCTTTGCAACCCCGTGAATCACAGCATGCCAGGCCTCCCTGTCCATCACCAAAGTCCAGTTTAGGGCAGGGTTTTCCATCCTTTTTCACACTGTGATACATGATTCTCATGGGACCTGGGGGACCCAGTCTGCTTGTGGCTGGAGATGTTTGGCCCCAGCCCTGCACCCCGAGACATGAGAACACCTTCCTGGGACGTCTGTAATCCATTACTGGCACACCAGTAGCAGGCACCACTATAGGTAGCTCTGGATTGGCGTCTAAAGCAAAGGTTTGGGAAGTTAGGCAGACCCAGGTTTGAGTCTCAGCTGTCACTGAATGCCTGTCTAATCCTGAGCCCATGGTTCAGCCTCTCTGAGCCCCGTCCAGCACCCCCTAAAATGGGGGGTGTACTGGCGTTCACTTCCGTGGTGACAGTTTAGAGGAAGTGGGACTTAGCCCAGAATCTGGCACGCCGCAAGTAGTTAGCACGTGTCAGAGGACAGGAAGTACAAGTGGTGGAGGGAGGAAGGAGTCCACTCTACCACGAGGCCACAGCCCTCCCCAAAGGGAGGCCGGAAGCACAGGGGCCTTGGAGGGGCAGGCTTGGGGTAGGAAGGCCTGGGAAGATTTCCGGGATGGAGGGATGGGGTGAAGGAAGGGCAGCATAGGACCGGGAGGGAGGTTATGGGACTGGGCCGTGGATGAGGCTGGGTGGCGGGAGTCAGGGCTGGACAGACGTGCCGGGTCTGATCGCAGAGGGTCACCATGCTGGGTTCAGGGTCTGGGCGACTTTGCTGAGGTCTGAGGAGCCGTTGAAGCTCTCTGAATGTGGCATTAACTTTATGGGGAAGATCACTCTGGAAGCAGCACAGAGGAGGAGCTGGGGCAGGGGAGGCGGAGACCGGGGAAGGTAAACGGCACAGGAGAGTCGGGAGGTCCTGGAAAGTGACCCAGGTTCTGGTCTGACCGGGGCGGATGTGGGGACAGCTCTCAGAGCCAGCAAACCCAGGAGGAACAGGAATGAAGGCGGAGGGAGAAAGAGACGAGTTCAGGCTGGGAAAGGCTCAGTAGAAGGGGTGGAGGGCGTGAGAGCAGGGAGCTGAGCCAAGGAGGGCAAAGAACCCAGAGAGGACCCGGCCTGGAAATGAGAGTCAGGACTGAACAGTGTCCCCTGCCTTTGGCCACGAGGAGGTGTGGATCCATGGGGAGTCCTGCTCGGGGCAAGAGGTAGGGAATGTGGATGGGGTACAAGGAGCCTTTCAGAAAACTCCACTGGAGGCCAGAGAAAGAGGCCAGATCACCTGAGAAGCAGAAAGCAGGAAGGAGCTTTGGACCCGGCTGGGCAGAGCAGCAGAGTAACTCACAGGAGAGAAGCCATCAGGGAGCAGGAAGTGTGGGGGAGGGTGTCCTGCTCTCATCACTCATCAGTCAGTGCAACGGAGAAATTGAGTGGCTGTTGCCTCATGAAGCTCTTGTTGTTCCTTCTCGGGGCTCAGATTACAGCGTTTCAGAGTCTCGCTGTACCGCGCCAGCATCTGAGGGACACGGGGTTCCCTTCTCTTCTGTCTGCTCTCCTTTCATTGTTCTACTCTCCCCTGCCCCTCTCCCCCACCCCTGGCCGAGGCCCAGACACCCCGCTGTGGTGGGTCAGGCAGGTCCCAGGACCACACGGAAGCAGGCTGTGCTCTCAGGATGGAGGGCATGCAGGCACACGTGGTCCTCATGTGCCCCCTGGGAAACACGGGGGCCCCCGCAGGCTAGAGCATGAGGGTCTAGGAATCCCAGTCCTCTTGAACATGGGCGCACACCAGATTCCAGGCCGCCAAGCCGGGCAGTGTGCTTCCTGTCTGGTGTTGCCACCGCAGAATCACCAAGTGCTGGCACTCGGAGGGGAAGGGCTTGCCTGCTCACAGTGGGCCTGCAGACCTTTCTACTCAACACCGATTCCACACAAACCAGGTGATCATGGGAACACTTAACCCACAGTTCCACATATTCCAGGGTAGGCGGGAAGAACTGCCTCCACCCCCAAGGTGGGGAAGCCTAGGGACATCCCAAGCCCACCAGAGATTGTGGCTCTTTCCCAGCTTTCTGGTAGGCCCGGCCCGGCTCCTAGGTCATGGATGCCATCTTTCTTTCATCCCACAGAACCCGGGACAAGTCTCAGGCCCTTCTGCCAGGTTCCTCAGCGTTCCTCTCTCACCCACCAAACACGTCCTGCGTTTTAGTAGAACTTCCTAAAGCTCCACAAGTCTGTGGGGGAGGAACGTGGTGGCGCAGTCCTCTCTCCCAGGAACAAGCCAATCTCTTTCTTGGCATCTGGCCTCCTCTGAACACTTGGTGCCCGTGGCACTCACCTTCCCAGAGCCAGCGCTTTCCACCAAAGTCGCTGCTCCCCCTAAGGGAATTCTCCTCCAGCTGCTAAGACAGTGGTGATTTCTCCAACAGTGAAGTCCACCTGTCCTCACCACATCAGCTGCTTTCAACCACCTCTCTCTCTCCAGTTCTTTTACCAACTTAAGAAAGAACAGCTGTCACACTTGCTTCAAATATGCCCTTAGAATTATAAGCCCTTCCAAGTGTTTGATTCTGTAACGAATAGTGAGCCGTGCAGGCCAGGATATGGGAGGGTGGAGATGGGCCCAGCTCAGGAGCAGTGACACGCACACAGACAGGTCCTGTGCTGCTGAGTCTCTCATTTCCAAAAAAGGCCAGAAATCTGGGTGTTGTGTGGAATCACCTGAGGTTTAAATACTGAAGGCAATGGCAACCCACTCCAGTACTCTTGCCTGGAAAATCCCATGGATGGAGGGGCCTGGTAGGCTGCAGTCCATGGGGTCTCTAGGAGTCGGACACGACTGAGCGACTTCACTTTCACTTTTTTCCCTTTCATGCATTGGAGAAGAAAATGACAATCCACACCAGTATTCTTGCCTGGAGAATCCCAGGGACAGGGGAGCCTGGTGGGCTGCTGTCTATGGGGTCGCACAGAGTTGGACACGACTGAAGCGACTTAGCAGCAGCAGCAGCAGCATGAAGTCTGAAAATGTTAAATGCTGTAGAAGTGAAGTTCAACACACCTGCAGCCCTGCACACTGCCTGAGGGACACGAGTGTCTCTCTGCTCTAGGGCTGAGGAAGGCTCCCCACCCGGGGCCCAGCCATTCCCTGGTGACTCTTTCTTGAGGAGTGCGGGGCCACCTCCCTATCCTCAGCAGTGGGTCATCGTTTCTTCTGGGGAAGTGCCAGTTTGGGCCCTGATCTCTCACGACGGTCGGGCCCACTGAACAGTGTGTGACGCCCTACCCCTGTGCTGGGAGGGCACTGTAGGCCATGAAGTAAAGCGGAGCAGCGGTACCATTACCCGTTTACAGAGTGCCTTGTGGAAGCCCCCAACCCCTATCAAGTGCCTCTTGGCTTTGCGTTCAGCAGCAACATTTGGGAGTTTTTCTGCTCTGAGCTTGCCCCAGAGGCCTCATACAAAGGCCTACAGAGAGCAGGGGCACCCCTGCAGGCCTGTATCCACAGGAAGGGGAACAGAACCAAGCCACAGAAGCTGAGCTGCCCCCACTTGCTTTGCAGGACAGAGGTCTGGCTTGGCTTTGCCTCTGACTTGCTCTGTCACCATAAGCAAGTCTCTTGTTTTCTTTGAGCCTCAGTGTCCTCACCTGTAACATGGGTATAAAGTTCCTGGCTCCTGAGGTCAGAATCAAAGAGAGACCTTAATATGAATGTGTGTTTGAGCTGTGATGGGCTAGAAACGATAGGGCCTATTATTGTGCTTGTCAGCCCTTAACTTACCCAAGATAATTCTCGCCTCAGCTATGACCCTTACTCCACCACAGAATTTCCTGCTAGATTCCAAGGTCAGACTCAGGATGCCTCTCTGAACAGGACCAGGCATTCCAATGCAGAGCCCAGGCTCCATACGCTCCCCAGCCAGGTCCCAGCCACCTCCCCGACTTCATCTCCCCTCTACAAAGCAGGACTCCAGGCGGGTAGGGCCAGTGAGGACAGGGCGAGCCGCTCTGGGCCCCAGGCACACCTGAGCAAGGGTGCACAGTACCAGCAGACTGCATAAGTCCAAAAGCCAGAGGCTGGCCCTCAGGCCAGCTCCAGGGGCTGACTTGGCCATGACTGGCGCCTGGGAATGGTACATTACAATACATGCTGGCTGGTGGTCAGCCCACGAGGCTGTGCAGCACAGGGCATGGGATCAAGGTCCTGCACCTGTGTCTCCAATCAGTCACCCACTTGCTAGGAGTCCTTTTCTGGGCCTGTTTCTCCATCTATAAAAAGAAGAATTGGACTAGAACATAATCCCTTTAGTGTTTTAAAAGTGAGGAAGCCTGGGGAGGGAGATGTTGGCTACCATGGTGACCAGAGAACATTCTAGGCAGTCAGTGCCAAGAGACCAGAGGTTCTGAGTGCCCTGCACTGAACAGGACAGTCCCTCATGACAAAGAATCACATGAAAATAATTGCCGGAAGTGCCCCCAGAGAGAAACCCTTGTGGGTGATCTCACAGGTCCCTTCTGGATCTGGGATTCTGAAGAAATCCACCTAAACTCATAATCAAACAGTCTAAAAAGAAAATCTTACCTTGAAATGACAGCTTAGAGCTTTGCTGCCTCGGAGATGTGGGGCTGCTGCTGTTGAGATAAGCAGCCAGCCCCAGAGAAGTCTGGAAGTTTCCTCCTGGCTCCAGCGCTCTGTGGCTCTCTGCAGTGGGAGATAATGATGATGGTTTACACATAAGGAGCAGGCTTTCCAGTTTCAAAAGCCTGCTAAACATGCTAGTTACCACTTCTGATCACTGTGCCAAACCTGGGAGGTTGCAGATGAGGAAATCATGGCTCAGAAAGGCTTAGAGACGTGTTCACAGTCACACAGCTGGCAAGGGATGGACTTGGGATCTGAGCCCAGTGGCCCCCCTCTCGCTGCCTTGGCTTCCTTGGGACCCCCGCCTCACCCCACAATCTTCCCCTAAAAGAGGCAGTGCTGACTCACATGCCTTCCCAGGACAAGAGAAGCATCTCAGGACCGAAATGCAGCCCCAAAACAGACATGCTCCCACCTCTCCCTGCCACACACACTCAAACTCGTATTTATACACATGCCTCCAGCAGAGAAACCTACCAATTTTACCATATACTTCAAAAATCGGCTTTGAAATTAAAATTTAAAAAAGAGACAAAAAGCCAGCTTCTGGGAGCTGGTCAAAAGGTGGAAGGAACCCCCTCCTTTAAAGAAACTCTAGCCAGGTGGGGCTTGGGAAGCTGAGCTACCTACAGCAGTAGCAGCCTGAAGGGTCTGAAACCAGAGCCAAGGGCCCCACAATCACAGGGAACGCACATGGCACCCTTCATCCCCCCCCACCAGGCTCCTCACCCTCCCTACCCAGGGTCTGAACACACAGACATGCAATGACAAGTCTGCCCTTGTGCTTAGCTGTCACTCTGTGTCAGAGGCGTGTGAGTGACAAAAGGATTCTGCACTTTTTTTTCCATTGAATTGTATTTGATTTACAATGTTAATTACTGCTGGCAGCAAAGTGATTTGGTTACATGTATATATACATTTTTATATATTCTTTTCCATTGTGGTTTATCATAGGATACTGAATATAGTTCCCTGTGCTATACAGCAGGGCCCTGTTGTTTATCCATCCTATATATTAAAGCTTATATCTGCTAACCCAAACCTCCCACTCAATCCTTCCATCAACCCCCTCCGCCCATGGCAACCACCTGTCTGTCCTCTCTGTCCGTCTGTTTCTCTGTTCCATAGATGGGAACCTTTGTGCCGTATTTTAGATTCTACGTGTAAGTGATATCGGGTGTCACTTGTCTTGCTGACTCACTTCGCTTGGTATGATAATCTCTAGTTGCATCCATGTTGGTGCAAATGGCATTGTTTCCTTTTTTATGGCTGAATAGTACTCATTGTATATATACGCACCACATTCTTCTTTATCCATTCATCTGCCAGTGGGCATTTAGGTGGTTCCATGTCTTGACTATTGTGAATAGTGCTGCCATGATCATAGGGGTGCAAGTATCTTTTTGAATTATACTTTGTCTGGGTATCAGGACAGGAGAGGGATTGCTGGATCATATGGTAATTCTGTTTTTAGTTTTCTAAGGAGCCTCCACACTGTTCTCCACAGTGGCTGCACCCACTCACATTCCCACCAACAGTGTAGGAGGGTTCCCTTTCAAGGAGTTTGCATCCTTAACCACAGGCCTGCTAAGCTGAGGACCAGATGTCATCCTGTTGCTTAAGATCCTTTGAGGCCTTGCTGCCCAAAGGCCAGTCCTGGACCAGCAGCATCAAGCATTCCTGGGAACTACTGAGATTCGCCCCGCCCAGACCTACTGAGCTGTCTGCACCTTAACAAGCCCCTGGGGTGGTTTGTGTGTACATTATATAAGGAGTGAGGAGCAGTGCTGGCCCCTCACTTATTACACTCCAGTCACACCAGCCTCTTTTTGGTTCCTAAAGCATGCCAAAGTCTTTGCCATTTCAGGTCTTGCTACCTTGCTGTTCCCTTTCCCAGGAATGCTCTCCCCCGAGGGTTTCACTTGCTGGTCTTTCCACCATTCAGGTCTCAGACTAAATGTCGCCACTCCAGAAGAGCCTTCCCTGACAACCTGATCTGAAGTGGGTCCTCTGGCTAGTAGCCATCAGAGCCTGTGGTTCTCTTTAGGAACACCCCTCACCCCTCTACTTGTACCTGTGCCCTGTGGTTCGTCACACTGCTGTGCTCTCCCCAGGATGCACGCTCCAAGAAGGCAAGCATCCTTGTACAGCCAGACCCCGGCATCCAGCACAGTGCGCGGTATACAGCAGGCACAGGAGAACTGCTGGCCAAGTCGATTCTGAACGAGTGGATGTAGGACAAATACACTTCTGAGATATAAGACAAATAGAGTCATCTCTCAGGTACTCAGGCTTACATCAACTATGCTGTACATTAACCCCTGGGCTCATTCGCAGATGGGAAACTGAGGTCAAGCAAAAGGCGAGGACTTTCCCAAGGTCACCCAGTGAGTCTATATAGCAGGACCCAGCCCTTTGACCTTTCAGGCCTCAAGGTTTCAAGCCATGCTCAGATCCTCGCTGGTCCACTTGTGCAGCCTGACAAAGCCGGATGTTTGTAGGGGCCACTGACCTACATTGTGAATAATTGCATCATGCAGAGGGACTCTCAGGCCAGCTGCTCTCCTTTCACTGCACAGATGGGGGAGGCTTTCCCGGGCAGCGTCTGCCTGCCTCCTGCTGAGCAGCGGCCGGACCAAGAGTCAGGTGTGAGCACGTGCAGCCTCCGGCCATCACAGACAGGCGTGGCTGCTCTGCTGGGCACTGCACCCTGTCAGGCAGAAGGAGCATTTTATCAGCTTGATTTCCCGCAGCACCAAAGCACAGCCTTCCCAGAGCTCCGGGGGCTTCAGGGAAGGCCCCTGTTGAATGTTGAGCAATTAAGCCATTTCTCCCTGAGCAGAACCTCACAGTCCAGAGAACAGGTTTAGAGCCACTGTCTCCTTGAAATATGAGGGAGAGCCGGTCAGGGGATGCACACAGAGAGGAAAGAACAAACATTGGTTTGGGAATCAGACAAACCTGGGTTTGAATCTCAGCTCTGACACTTAATAGCTGGAGGTTTAGGGCAAGTTTCTTCACCTCTTGGTGCACGTTTCCTCATGGAAAATGGGGTTAACACCTTGTTAGGTTCTTACGCACCTTCAACAATATAACATGTGTAGAGCTCACAGGTTCACAACTAGCACACTTGTCACTCATGACAAGGCAGCTCTTTGGTGTTAGGGTGGCTATTACTGGCTGAGGCCAGCCCATTCCCCTCTGAGGTCATCTCTCATAAAACCGTCCCGATCTTACTAGAATGGAAGCCCCCTGAAGACACTGCTCTCATCAGTCCTGCCTTCCCCATGCCCAAAACAGTTACCTGGAAGATGGCAGTGTAGTACTTAACAGTTATGCAATGAATGAATAAATGATTACTTAGGAAATTACCCAGGAGAACAACAAGGAAGGAAGGAAAATAAAAAAGAGGAAAAAGCAAGCTGAAAGTTCCTGTAGGGCAATCATCTGGGGAAAGGGAAACAGTCTTAGGCCAGTGGAAATAATACAGTCCACAGCTGTACAGAGAAGTGGGCCTGAAATCCTGGCTCAGGCCCTGACATCAGATCCCAGGGGTCAATGCCCTGTGCTCCCTGGTGCTGGCCTACATGGCCAGCCCACTAGAAGCAGGGGGAGTGCCATGGTCAGGTACAGCCTGGGCCCTCTGACCCCTCCTTCCCCAGTATCCTATCATATTCCCCCCAATTCTGCTTCACCCACTGCCCCAAAGTAGGGGGGGTGGGGATAGAGGGTTAGCTCCTCCATGTGCCTGAAGTCTGGCCTCATTTAAGGCCAGTTGAGTGCCTTCTCGAATAGCACAGGATGCTACTCCACTTGTGGCCCCACGGAGCCTCAGAAGTAGCTCTCTATGTCCAGCAGAGGGTGATCCTCAGCTGCCGGGCGGACCCTCCACACGGTTCTTTGGCGCCCTCTAGTGGCGCTTTGGTGCACGACAATGACACCAAGCAAGCGCTCGGGTAGTGGCCCAGGTTCCCTGCCTTCTACTGTTGCCTGGTCAAGAATGTCTGTGTGACTGCTCAGAGCATTCTGAACTCCAGCCCCAGGCACTGTCAGGATGGATCATACAAGAAAGGGCATGGCTCTTACAGTTTGCTCTGAGACTCAATGCAGGGCTCATTTGACTTTGTATTCAGGCTCCCTGTCCTCCAACCCCATGAGTACATAAACTTCATCACTCATAAACCACCCCAGATCACTGATCTATGACCAGTGTGCACAGACATGGGGCTGTGTGAGAGAGACTCTGATGACCAGCAGATACATGTGGCTTATTTCTGCGTCAGTGCCTGCTTGCTGGGAGATGGAGTAGAGCATGGAGCCTGCGCCACTGGACTACTAGGGAAGTCTCCACCTAGGGAGTCCTAACCATAGGAACATGTGAATCACCAATGGTAGGCAGTTATTTGGAAAGCCAAGGAGATCTGGAGCAAGGGTGCTTAGTACCACCTGAAGTGTTGAGCTCAGTTCTAGGTTTCCCGATCAAAGGTAAACTCAAGCAGTTTAGGAGGACCAGGCCAAGTTGTGGAGAGAGGCGATATATGCTTCACTTTAGATCTTGTCCTCCTGAGGAAGAGCATACAGACACAGGAGAGAGTTTGATATCAGTAGTGGGAGGTATAGGAGAAGGTTCAATAAAAAAAAAAGAAAAAAAACCTGTGCAGCCATCTCACCAAGAGTGGGAGGAAGGGGCTCTGTCCGTGGGGGTATATAAGCCAAGCAGTCATTGTCAGCTTCCCATGAATTGACTGTTCATTACATTGAACAATGGAGTATGACAGAATCTGTCCTTTCTACCCAGAATCTAAGGGTTCATCATAAATGATCACCTTGCATTGTAGACACAACCATCATTACTGGGCTTGCTGTTCACGCAAGATTGCAGGGGGCCTGTGCTGCTGCATTCTGAGGTCTGCTTAGTCGTCAGACCTTGGAGCAAACCCACTTGTACCACTAGGTCACTGCTGACCTTGGGGCCAAGTCCTTTCCCAGTCTCCTCAATTAAACACTGAAAGGACATCAAGAAACCCCCGCCACTCTTAGAATCTGGGTCGGTAGCAGTGGAGAGGAAATCTCTAGACCTAGCATCTCTGACTGTGGTCCCAAGGACCACCTTACCCTGGGGTGTTTCCCCATGGCCACCACTGCAGAGGCTAAACTGAGGCTTTCTGTGGCTTGGGACAATGAAAGGGGAATCGTCCTGAGAGCATGCCACTGGATGATCTACTTATAAAGTGGCCTGAGTCCACTGGCCCCATCCCTCCCAGCTCTTCCTGCATCCATGAGGGAGCATCATCTTTCCCCAGGTACCCAGACAATGGCATGCCTTGAAGGTCAAATCTAGTGAGCAGGGCTAAGAGAAATAGGGTTTCCATCCCCCACTTGAGCAAAACCTTTCCCATCCCTGGACCCCACCAACATGTCCCTTCTTCCTTGTGACTGACCCTGGGAGGTGCCTACTTTTCACCCTCAGAAGTGGGGCTTTATCATGGGCCTTAAAAGGCAACATCCAGAACACAGTTCTTTGATGAGATACCCTCAGTGGGATCTGTGCTGCAGACAAACAAATTTACAAGGAAATCTTCAGCATAGTAAATTTGTTATTGGTAGTGTATGGATGGAGCAATTTTGAAACTATTTTGTGTCTGTTATAGAATCGAGAAAATGGGTGAATATCTTGATGTTGCTAGAAACCAGGGATCTCACTTGGGAGAATAAAAATGCAAATATGGAATAGGGGAGAGTAAGCAAGAAGCAGTGGTATTGGGCTTTATTTATACCTATAGACAGATGATGAAGAGATAGCTAGAGTGATGGTGGGTGGATGGATGGACAGACAGACAGACAAACGGTGTAGAAGCAATGATAGCCCACAAACAGTGAACACACCAAGTATCCAGATATGTTTCTAGATACTATTCTCTGCTAAAGAGAACCAGAACTCCTCAGGAAAATGGCTGATTCCAAGACTAGAGCAAGGAGAATACAAGGAGAGCCTGGAACATCTTGTGCCTAGAAGTAGGAACATGCTCCCAAAAAATGATGAGGACATGTTGAAAACCCACAGGAGGCAGCATGAAGGGGTTTCCTACTGGCCAGATCTGGAAAATTTCAAACAAAATGAACAACAGTAATGGATTATAAGACACTGAATCTAAAAGGATCGTAAGCCTGTACTGATATACATGAATGAGTGGCAGGAAAGGAAATATCTTATTAACAGTATATTGCCATGTACTTAAATGGAATGATGGTTAGAAAATCACCATTTTGCAGCCACCAAAGTAATATGACTCAAAATAGGAATCATGAATGGAAGCTGCAACCACTGAGTTAATGTTTATGGGGGAACAGGATACTCACACAGTCTCAAAGTATCTCCCACAGATGACTTATTAATTACAAGGGGGAAATAGGGACCTCTGAAGTGGAGAGATCTGGTAGACATCATCTCAACCAAATGTTCACAAACATCACCAATAATGGGACAAAGTGTCATAAAGTGACCCTGACGTGAAACACCGAGGAGATGAGAACATCACTTACCTAGGATTCCTGCCAAGAATGTATAACCAGAATTTGGTCATGAAAGCACATTCAGACAAACCCAAATGGAAGGACATTCTACAAAATAACCTAGAATCTTCAGAAATGCCAATGACATGAAAGACTGACGTGGGCTGAGGTCTTTTTTATATTGAAGTATAGTTTATTTACAGTGCTGTGCCAATCTCTGTTGTACAGTGAAGTGACTCAGTTATATGCATACTTTTTAAATATTCTTTTCCATTATGGTTTATCCTAGGAGATTGGAATATACTTCTCTGTGCTATACAATAAGACCTTGTTTATCCATTCTAAATTTAAGTTTGCATCTCCCAGCCCCAAACTCCCCATCCATCCCTCTCCCCCTTACCCTCCTCCTTGGCAACCGTAAGTCTGGTCTCTGTGTCTGTGTGTCTTTTGTAGACACATTCATTTGTGCCATATTTTAGATACCACATGCAAGTGATATTGTATGGTACTTGTCTTTCTCGTTCTGACTTATTTCACCAAGAATGATAATTTCTAGTTGCATCCATGTTGCTGCATTATTCCCTTCTTTTTTATGAGTAGTACTCCACTGTATATATGTATCTTCTTTATCCAGTCATCCATCATTGGACATTTAGGTTGTTTCCATGTCTTGGCTATTGTAAATAGTGCTGCTGTGAATATAAGAGTGCATGTATCTTTTTGAATTATAGTTTTGTCCAGGTGTATGCTCAGGAGTTGACTCACTGGAAAAGTCTGATGCTGGGAGGGATTGGGGGCAGGAGGAGATGGGGACGACAGAGACTGAGATGGCTGGATGGCATCACCAACTCGATGGACATGAGTTTGAGTGAACTCCGGGAGTTGGTCATGGACAGGGAGGCCTGGTGTGCTGTGATTCATGGGGTCGCGAAGAGTCGGACACGACTGAGCGACTGAACTGAACTGAACTGATGCTCAGGAGTGGGACTGCTGGATCATATAGTAATTCTATTTTTAATTTTCTGAGGAACTAGCATACCGTTTTCCATAATGGCTGCACCAGCTCACATTCCCGCCAGCAGTGTAGGAAGGTTCCCGTTTCTCTGCACTCTCTCCAGCATTTGTTATTTGTAGACTTTTTAATGATGGTCATACTGATCAGTATAAGGTGGTACCGCATTGTAGTTCTGATTTGCATTTCTCTAATAATCAGTGATGTTGGGCATCTTTTCGTGTGCCTGTTGGCCATCTATATGTCGTCTTTGGAGAAATGTCTATTAAGGTCTTCTACCCATTTTTTGATTCAGTTTAGAGGTTTTTCGTTGTTGTTTTTGAATTGTATGTGTGAGCTGTTTATATATTTTGGATATTAAGTCCTTGTTGGTAGCCTCATTTGCGGGTATTTCTGTCCATTCCACAGACTGTTTTGGGGTTTTTGTTGTTGCTTCTTTGGGTTTTGGCCTGCACCACATAGCATGCAGGATCTTAACCAAGGATCAAACCTGTGCATCCTGCAGTGGAAGTGCAGAGTCTTAACCACTGGATCTCCACAGAATTTCCTGGCTTTTTAAAAAAAAATAGCTTCTTTGGCTGTGCAAAAGTTTTTAAGCTTAACTAGGTCCTATTTGTTTTTGTTTTCATTTCTACTGCCTTGAGAGACTAAGAAAACATTGATACAATTTATGTCAGAGAATGATTTGCCTATGCTTGCTTTGAGTTTTATGATGTCATATCTTATGTTTAGGTCTTAAGCCATTTTGGGTTTTTTGTGTGCATGGTGTGAGGGTGTGTTCTAACTTGATTGTTTTACATAGTTAACCTTCCCAGCAAAGAGTCGGACACGACTGAGCAACTGAACTGAACTGACCTGAACCTTCCCAGCACTGCTGCTGAATACTGTCTTCTCCTATTTTATATTTTTGCCTCCTTTGTCAAAGATTAGTTGATTGTAGTTGTATGTGGGTTTATTTTTAGGCTTCCTGAGGTCTTAAGATTGAAGGAGAAAGGGCTGGTTCCAAAGCTGACTACAGACACAATAAGTAAATGTAACACATGGTCCTTGACTGGGTCCTAAAAGGACATTACTGGACCATCCAGCAAAATTAAAAAGTAGGTAGTATATTAGACAATATACTGTATCAATATTACATTTCCTGAATTTGGTAGGTATCTGTGGTTATATAAGAGAAGCTTTTTGTTCTTAGGAAATACATGCTATTTAGGGATGAAGAAGGGCCATGATGTCTGAAACTTAACTCTCAAATGGCTCACTAAAAATATATGTGCAGTTTATATTTTTTCATTCTCTGGTTGTATTTTTCTCCTCTTACCACCATCTGGCTGATTCTCTCCTGGAGTTTCTCAGTTCACTTTCCTCAGAGAAGGACGCTTGGGTTGAATCCTCTCTACCACCCCTCTGAGGCAGAGCACTTTGCACTAGGAAAGTGCATAGGTCTCTGACAAGCCTCTGGATTGGCTGCCTGAGTTCAGGGGTCTACCCCTTGTAGAATCAGCTCTGGCCCAGAGTGCGTCATGTGGTACATAACATGGCTGCTACCACTGCTTCCTCCATGGAGGTGGTGGGCAAGATCTCCTTCAAGGGGGTTGGCAGGCCCCATTCTTGGTCTAGCCACCAGATACTATATTTCCAACTACCCAAGTTAATTCCAAAGAAACCTGAAGCCTCCTGGCCTGACTTTGTGCCTCATTCTTGCTTTCACTCTTTTAACAAATGTTATGGGTGGATGCCTGCTCTGGGCCAGGTCTTGTGCTATGCTCTGTGGGGACAGAAGTGACCCAGTCCCTACTCTCGTCGCTCTGATTCAAGTTGGAAAGGCATAAAAACTCAGATAACTGAAGTTTAGAGCTGATCACAACCAACAAACAGAAAGCAGTCAATGCTGGTTGAGGACTGAGCCCCATGGAACACAAGAGATGGGGTTCAGAAGGCCTCCTGGATGGTGGTACTGGCTGCGGCTCACGGGATGGAAATGGGCTATGAAACAGGGACCTGGCTGTTAGGAGGGTGTCCAGTGCCATCCCTGGGTTTCTGTTTCCTCTTCACACAGCCGGATCCAGCAGGACGGGACATCTCCATCCGGCCTCTCCTGGAGCACTGTGAGAACAGCCACATGACCATCTGGCTTGGCATCGTCTATGCCTATAAGGGGCTTCTCATGGTAGGTGCAGAGCTACAGGCACAGTAGGGGAGATCCTTCTCTGGCAGGGCTCCCTCTCCTAGGGGCCTCCATCAACGTAAAAGTGAACAGAACCCCCAGGACTAAGCACTTGCTCTTTGCCACTCTCAGTGCCCGGCACGTACCATTTCAATCCCACAGCAACCGTATAAGATAGGTACAAATAATATCCCCATTTCACTGATGAGGACATTGAGGCTTGGTTTGCCCAAGGTCACTGAGCTGGTAAGTGGCAGAATAACCCCCAAACCTGTGCGTGTGCCTCCCAGCTGCCACTGTCCTGCTCCCTGACAGCAGTCTGTTGACATCCAGTGCATATTCATATCCTGTGGGAGGTGGGTGGAATCATCTCCATTTGCAGATGCAGAAAGACTCAGACAAGTTTTAGCGTTTGCTGGTGGCCACCTGGTAACCTCCAAGCCCAATATTCTCTCCACTCCATTCATCTGTTATACAAAGATCACATACCAAGCCCACCTCACACGACTGTCGAATTTCAAGGTTGGGAAGGACTTGAAAGGGCAGTTCCACCCGACAGTATCCTGGGTTGACCCTTGAATCTTCTCTCCACATCCTGTGCAAAACATGCCTGGCACCTAAATACCTTCAGGGTCAGGACACTGGCCACTGCACCCTCAGACCCTTCCATAGGAAAGTGAAGCCACCGTCTGCCTCTGGCAGAGAGGAGGTACCCAGACACCTTGTCAGAGAGCAGGCATCCTGGCACCCATCCAGCGCTGCTGCACATTGCCAAAAGAACCCAGGCAGGTCTGTGGACTTGCCCGGCCTCTGCTTCCTCCCCTCTAGGATGCAGACACCCATACCCAGCTGTAGGATTGAAGGAACCAGAATGAAGCAGGCTTTCAGCAGTGTGGTTTCCTTCCCTCTCTCAGTATCTGCTTCCTGGGCTTCTGTTCCCAATTCTGATTGGAATTAAAAATAATGATTAAACAGTCTGTAAGATAACACACCTAGAGGAGAGGAAAACAACTATGGTTGTAAAAATACAAATTTCAAAATAATTATTAACTTATAATGGATGTAACAGTTTATGAAATGCTTTCACATCCATCCTCATTTCATCTGGATAGAAGCCCTGTGAGACAGTGTAGGCCCTTGGGATGATGTTAACTGGTTCATGCAGCTGTTGGATGCCCAAACTTCTTCAGTGATAAAGCCAGAGGGAAAGGAACCCTTTGTAGGATGGCCTCCTAGAGGGGCTGGACCCCAGCCGAGGCCCCTGCACCATTCAACAGCTGTGGTCAGCTCTCCAACCCACACCACCATTCTGCCCAGCACCCCATCTGCACTTTCTCTGCAACCTGCCCTCCCCTCAGACAACCCTCAGAGGGAAGGCTAAACCCTCGACCATCTCTCCTTTCTGTTCACTGTTCTAGTTGTTTGGTTGTTTCTCAGCTTGGGAGACCTGAAACATCAGCATCCCCGTGCTCAATGAAAGCAAGTACATTGGGATGAGCGTACTTCAGAGTACATCCTACTTCAGATAACATTTGACTTCTACCTTGTTCGTTTCTGTTGGAAATGTCAGGAATAGAGCTTTAAGTGAGGGCTTCCCTGGTGGCTCAAGTGGTAAAGAATCTGCCTGCAATGCAGGAGACCCAGGTTTGATCCCTGGATTGGGAAGATCCCCTGGAGAAGCGAATGGCAACCCACCCCAGTATTCTTGCCTGGAGAATCCCATGGACAAAGAAGGCTGGAAGGCTACAGTCCATGGGGTCACAGAGAGTCAGACACAACTCAGTGACTAACACTTTCACTTTTCAGAACCGCAAGTGATAGAGAACTCACAATAATAGTGGTTTAAGAATAGATAATTTCCCTCTCAGATAAGCAAAAGGGCTGGTGTGGAGGCTCCTAGAATCTGAGCCCTTTGGATCTTGTCTCCCTCACCTTCATCATATAGTCATATGGTCTAAGATGACTTTATGGTCTAAGATGACTGCTCAAGCTCCTGCCATCACATTCCACTCCATCTACGAAGAAGGTGGAAGAGGAACAGCCTTCTCCTCTGAAGACACTTCCCAGATACACACCACTTCTACCTACATGGCCCTGTCTTGAATCCAGTCATATGCCATACCTAGCTTCAAGGACAGCTAGGAAATGGAGTCTCACTACTCTGGGTGGCTAGGTGCATTGGAGGATAATAGAAGTCCTAGACACATGAGTTCTGCCTGGTTTAACAGAAAAAAGACTAGCCTGAATGTCTAGAGACACGGTCCACTTTTGTCACCATACTGCTCTGTGGCCTTGGCCAAGTCCCATCCTCCTTTCTGGGTCTTCCGGCTCTCTGTAAAGGGAGGGGATGTGGTTGAGACTGTGTCTGAAATTCCTTCCCACTGTGGCCTCCTGTGAATCGGTGTGTAAACCAGTGGTGGAAGTAAAGGAGAACAGACAGTGTAACACCCCACTCTGCATTTCCTAGGCAGGACTCAACCCAGGGCCACAAGTGGGGACAGACTGTGATATACAGAAGACCTGGCCAGCGGCAATCCCCCAGCCTCCCTCCCTGCTGGTCCTCACTTCAGCATAGGCAGGAGTAACAGAAAAACCCTCAGTTCGGTAGCTTCTCAGAGCAGGCGTGTATGCCGCCACTTGCTAACAACCGTCTCCCTTCTCTGTTCACTGTTGCAGTTGTTCGGTTGTTTCTTAGCTTGGGAGACCCGAAATGTCAGCATCCCTGCGCTCAATGACAGCAAGTACATCGGGATGAGCGTCTACAACGTGGGGATCATGTGCATCATTGGGGCGGCTGTCTCCTTCCTGACCCGGGACCAGCCAAACGTGCAGTTCTGCATTGTGGCCCTGGTCATCATCTTCTGCAGCACCATCACCCTCTGCCTGGTGTTTGTGCCAAAGGTATGGGTGGCCGCTGACAGCCCCCACCCTCAACACCCTGGCATCTGGCCTCTGGCTCGGTCACAAGGGGATTGCTATGTCTCTTCCACTTTCTGAAAGTTTTATGCACTTAAAAAAATAATAATAATGACCATAATTCACATATTAGAAAGTCTGGAAAATGCAGAAAAGCAAAACGAGATTTTTCAGAAATCTTACATAGTCCTGCTGCCCAAAAATAATCACTGTTAATATTATGGTTTGGTTTTTTTACTGTTAGTATTTCTGATTAACAGTCTTTTTTTTTTTTTAAATGATTTACGCAGTGACGCTTTTTCAGATATAGCTACAATTATCGTACACTTTGTAGTTTGCCTTTTTAACTTCTGCCCTTTGTACTGTCCCACATTTTATAATCATAATTGAGGGCAAGTTCTGTAATTTACTCATCCACTTGATTCCTTATTGGTAAGTATTACAGTTTCTTCCAGATTTTTATATTATAAACAAACTTTTTTTTTCTACATAATACATTTTCCTTATTTCTAATTATAACCTTAAGGTGGAGTCACAGAAGTAGTGCTAGTGGATCAAAAGGAGTAACCATTTTTAATAACCACTTATTTTTTTCATTCATCTGAAGGGCTGACCCGAGAGATATTTTCTAAACATTATCCTATCCAGCAGTGGGCAGGTGAACCAGAGGCCTTGACCCCTACACTAGGCTGATCTGTGTAGAGGGAAACCTGACCTTCAAGAATAAAAGGAGGAGCAGGAAACAGAAACAGTTGAGAAGCCATTGACCCAAGTTAGGGAGTATCTGCCTTAGAAAAGGGGGAGAGAGACCACTGGGGGTCCCACAGCTCCTGCAGCCTCCTGGGCATAGGCAGTGTCAGCTCTGTTCTAGAACGCCTCTGGCATACACTCCTTCCTTTAGCTGTCAACACCTTCCCAGGCTCCAGGTTAACACCACAGCTTCTTTGCCTGCACTGTGACTTCCTCTCCACCCTGTAGAAGATGGCAGATGATTCCAAGCCCAGTTCTTATCGGGTCACTCTGCTTTTTCACCTTCTATAGCTCTTCACTGCATTCCTGGCTCCAGGATCAAGTCCCCAGCACGGGACTGCCTTCCAGGACCATCGGATCTCCTTGTCTCTCCCAAAGAACTCTGTCCACCATACAGCTGCCCTTCTCTATAAGCACCCTTAGCCCCAGGCCTCCCTGTGTTTGCATATGCCATTCCTTCTCCCTAGACTTCCTTTATCGTCACCATCCTCCCACAGACCCTTCATGGATCCGAGCCCAGGCCCAGAGCAGCATGGTGAGCACTCTGGCCTAGTGAAGATCCCTTCTCCATCCCTACTCCTTGCCTCTGAACCATAAGGTCCTGGTGAACAGAGGCTGTGGCCATGGTTCTAACAAGCACAAGCTTGCACATTGTCTTCACAGCTGTTGCCTACAACTGTTTTTATTTTCTGTGTCGAGTAACGTCTAAGGCGGAATGAGGCTCAGTTGGAGTGAGGCTAAGGGGCATTGGGTGGGCTCTGCAGG
Source organism: Moschus berezovskii (assembly GCF_049115385.1). Taxonomy (NCBI): domain Eukaryota; kingdom Metazoa; phylum Chordata; class Mammalia; order Artiodactyla; family Moschidae; genus Moschus; species Moschus berezovskii. The sequence goes on along the minus strand of NC_142466.1, from coordinate 70,716,400 downwards.
ATGGCTGGGATTCTCATGGAATCAGGGTCAGGAGACCAGACATCTAGGAGCAAGGAAAAAACCCAAGAGTTAGCAAGAGGAAGGGCCTGCCCAAGGGCACACATAAAACAAAAGGGCAGAGAAAGCCTGAGCCTGGCTTCAGACTCCCAGACTGTGTAGTTCCCAGGGTCCCATGTTGCCTAAAGCACAGGACCCCTGGAAGCAGCTGGATGGACACGGGGAAAGTATGGACCCCAGAGTCCTCTTTTCAGCCCTCCTTTGTCTTTTCAGCTCATCACTCTGAGAACAAACCCAGACGCAGCAACTCAGAACAGACGATTCCAGTTCACTCAGAATCAGAAGAAAGAAGATTCTAAAACCTCCACCTCAGTCACCAGCGTGAACCAAGCAAGCACATCCCGCCTAGAGGGCCTGCAGTCAGAAAACCATCGCCTACGAATGAAGATAACAGAGGTACCTCCCACAGGGCTGGTCATCAGGGCCCCATCCTCCCACTTGAGCCCTTCTGCCTTGTGCAGGAACTCTCCGGGCTGCCACTTCCCACCACATCCCCTCAGAGCATCACCACACCATGATGGTGCAGCCCCATCTCCTGTCACTATGGCTGCAACAAGAACTGGGGGAACATAACTAGACAGAATCTGACAGGAGTTTATTGCCCACCGGGCCCAGGCTATGGGGTCCAGTGATGCCCTATTCAAGACATTCTCTGATAGGAGTTCTTAGAGATTTGTGAGCCCCCAGATTATAGCAGTGAGTTGGGAAAACTCAGTTTCCTACTTGGGGCCAGGGCAGGAACTCTCACTCAGCTGGAGCCTGTGTCTTCCAGCTGGACAAAGACTTGGAAGAGGTCACCATGCAGCTGCAGGACACACCAGAAAAGACCACCTACATTAAACAGAACCACTATCAAGAGCTCAACGACATCCTCAACTTGGGGAACTTCACCGAGAGCACAGGTAGGTAGGAGGAGGCGGGACCCTGGGTATGAGATATTTTAGAGATGAAGACACTGAGGCTCAGAGGGGCAGTGCAGGGCAGGTCTGAAGTCCTACAGGCCAAGCTGGAGTGTCTGAAACCCATGACTTCTGAGCTCAGTTCAGTGTTTGGAGTCCTACCTGGGGATCCACCTACGCACAGTGCTTCTGTTCTTTAGTACCCTAGGCTTCAGCTCCATGTGTCCACAGCATGGCTAGTATTCCCAGTGTTCTGATTGGGGACACACTGTTCTTAATGAATAATGTACTCATACTTCTCCCAATGTTACAGTTTCAAATATACCTCAACAATGTACAGGAAAGGGATAGTCTGTAAGATGACATGATGCTCAATCCCACCAACCACTTGAAGAACAACAGTCCATTTTTTGCCTACATTTAGGCAAAATTTTTTAAAAGATCACCAGTGTTGCTAAGAGCATACAGAAATGGACATTTTCCTGCAATGTTTTGGAAGTTGGTCTGGTACTCTCTAAATGTCAGGTGTTAAGCTCATTCACTAGCAATTCCCCTAGCAAGAGGCTGCCACTTGGAAACAGTCACACATGGTCAAAGGTGGAGACACACAGTGCTTATCGTAACACTACCTGTAGGCGAGAAAAGCTGGAATTAACTTCCCTGTTTGTCATTTGGGGTGGTTTTATTGATTATGATACAGCCCAAACAAGGCACATGATGCAGCTGTTAAAAAGTGAGGTGTATCTATTTGTGCAGGGCTTCCCAGGTGGCTCAGTGGTAAAGAATCTGCCTGCCGATGCAGAAGATGTGGGTTTGAACCTCAGGTTAGGAAGATCCCCTGGAAAAGGAAATGGCAACCCACTCCAGTATCCTTGCCTGGAGAATCCCATGGACAGAGGAGCCTGGCAGCCTACAGTCCATGGTGTTGCAGAGTCGGATATGACTCAGCAACCAAACAACAAAAATCTATTTGTGCAGATATGGAAAAATCTCTAATAAAAGTTCAATGAAGACCAGAATTAAGATATACACAAATGCACACACATGTATGTATATGTGTTTGTATGAGTGCATTTTTTAAACAAGATTTGGTAGAACAAACACCAGATTGTTAACAGTATCCACCTGTGTGAAAGGGACAGTATGTGAGGAGAGTGGGTGAGAAAAATTAATTTCATTTTATATACTTCTCTATTCTTTGCATCCTGTCATTAGCCTATAGTCATTAATTTTATAAAATCAGTTTAAGTCAATGGAAAATCTTTAGTTTCTGTTTTATTATATAAGTAATAAGTATTTTGTTTTATGAACAATATTATAAAACTCTTACATATTGAGGGTTGATTGTTAAAAGTTTAGACTGAGATAAGTAACATGGAAATTGGGCACTTCAAATTAGTGGAGAAAAATGAATTATTCAATACATTTCATTGGGATAAATGGGTAGCCACCTGGAAAAGAATAAAGTTAGATCCTTACCTCACAACTTACCCAAAAATAAATTCCAGATGGATAGAAGATTTAAATATAAGAAAGTGACACCATGAATGTACCAGAAGAAACCATAAGAGAGTTTCTTTTGTAATCTCAGCAGGGGAAGGGGAATCTTTTCAGTTTGATGTAAAACAGAGAAACCACAAAAGAATAGGTTGACCAGAACACTGGACAGTACTTCAGCATTAGGCAAGGGAGCCATTCTAAACAGTGAAATAATCACCAACATAACACCCAAAACTGTGAACAATGTGGTACTTCAGAGACCACAAGAAGCATACTTATAACATGAGAGCTAAAACAAGAAGGCAGAGCCTTGTTCATCCTCAGCTGGGAGAGTGACTCAGATTTTTGATGCTCTGTGTGCTATCAAATGACAGTGAAAGTATCATGGGTATTCAACTCTGGGGTTACAGATAGATGTCAGCAGGTTCACAAATACAGAATCTGTGAATGAAGAGGACTGACTGTGTTCACATGGATGCAAAATGACATACATATAAGGTTGCCCCCTGCAGCAGAAAAAGAAGCTCTTTTCCAATCAGATGAATCCAGATTTCTCAGGTCAAGGTCATGTCTTTATATTTCTTTACTTCTCTCCAGGTGGTTCTGAAGCACTAAGAAGGTTGAGAGCATCATGTTTTGTGGCTGCACAGTATTTCTTTGGAGGCCTCATTTGTACATATTAGTAAATAACAAATCCACTATTACTGCACAAATTTGGGTAGTTCCAACTTTCTGATATCGTAAAGGATAGTGATTTAAACATCTTGCATATGTCCTCACACAGATTGGTAACTATTTCTTTGGGATAGTTTCTCAAAGTGGAAATTCTGAGTAAAAGAAACATACTTTTTAAAGTGTCTGATACTTAGTGACAGTACCTCCCAGAAAGATTATGACAGTTTATACTCCCACCAGCAGTTTACTATTATTATTCTTTTCAGTCTGTGGCAATCTTGGAGTTCTTTTTTCTTTGTCATTACATTCCTAACACACCCATGAAAAGAACCTTCATATTAGAAACTCTTATTACTAACTTATGTTACATACATTGGTCAACTTGATTCCCTTTTTTCTTTTAGAAAGGGGGGTCCCAGGGCGCACCATCCACATCTCCAGCACACTGTGTCCATCCCTGGATGGGAGCTTCTAGGCCCTCTGCCTTGGGCTCAAGAGAGCAGCTCAGGGACCTGGGCTTAGAGAACTTAGGGGAGATGGGCTCTTCTGCATTCTCTCTTCTTGGGCAGTATCCTAAAAATGGATACATTGTTGATTTTTTTAAAAATTAATAGAATTATTGCAATATTGTTGTTCTGCATTCAGATGGGGGAAAGGCCATTTTAAAAAATCACCTCGATCAAAATCCCCAGCTACAGTGGAACACAACAGAGCCCTCTCGAACATGCAAAGATCCTATAGAAGATATAAACTCCCCAGAACAGTAAGTACCTTCTCCTTTGGAATTATTGCCAGAAAACTGCACAAGAGTTTACAATTGGCACCATGTTTTCACATGCATTACTTTATTTGAACTCTACAGTAATTTCATGATACAGATCAAATTACAATGCTTATTTTACAGATAAGAAGACTAATACTCAAAGAAGCGAGGTGACTTGCCAAAGCTTACCAGTTGCCAAATACAAGAGATAGGGTTTCAACTTGGGTCTGTCCAACGTCAAATCCCAGTTCTCTTCCTTTGTTGGGCTTCCCAGATGGCTCAGCAGGAGACTCCGCCTGCAGTGCAGAAGACACGGGTTTAATCCCTGGGTCAGGAAGATACCCTGGAGAAGGAAATGGCAACTCACTCCAGTATACTTGCCTGGAGAATCCCATGGACAGAGGAGCCTGGCCGGGCTACAGTTCATGGGATCACAAAGAGTGGGACACAACTGAACCAACTGAGCAGGCACACAGCCTTTTTTACGTGTAAAATGAATACATTTACTTAACACTAATTTACTGAGACCTATATGTATCGAGCACCGAAGTAAAGAAAACAAATAAAAATCCTTCCCTTCATGGAGTTTACCTTCTATCTGGCAAGACAGTAACTTAACAAAAAAGCAAACCCCTGTATGTAAATGATAGGTGCTTTGGAGAAAAATTAAGAGAGTATAATTTTACACAGAGAAGTCAGAGCAGGCTCAGTGAGAACGAGACATCTAAGCAAAGCCCTGGACATCTCTGGTAGCTTTGTCCTCACTGGTAATTTTTAGTTCTTCCCAGTTTACAGCAGATTAGAAGCAGCAATTAGAAATGTCAACCCTGAAACTTGTTCCCTAGGAAGTGACAACACGGGGGGAGGAGCCAGCAAAAGGAGCCCATTCACCAACTGCAGTGTCGTTTGGGGCCATGTAGTCACAGAGTTAAGAGCCTCGAGACCCACTTAGCTCCAAGGCCTTGAAGTTGATGGGTCCAGTATAATCACTGATGGTTACAGGCATTCATCAGTGATCTACCTATGAGTTCCGTGCACTAGAGTGCAAGCACCTTGGAGGTAAGGTCTAAGTCCTTCCTATGTCCCTTGGATTGAACACAGCTTCCAGCACTAAATTAATGAAAAAGCAAACAGGATCCTAGCAGACAGCAGAACGTGTGGCTCTGACAGCAACACATAGATCCCACCCTGCTCAGGATGCTCAGGCACAACACCCTTTCCCAGGTCAGGTTCATTCTTCAGCTCCCCATTTTCCCGGACTCTTCGCCAACACCGATGACATTATACAAGTTCAACGTGAATTTCAGAATGAGGTCTCCAACACACTAATCTCTCATGAGCACTTGGGAGACACCATTCTGGCCAGCAGGTCCATAGGAAGTGGGGGTAGCACTGCCTCTGGCTCCATGCATCTCAGAACCCCACCAGCCCCCTGCCTACACAGAAGGTACACCTGTGAGTTGATTTACCGCCCCATAAAGCACTGTCTTTCAACAGAAGTCCCACCTTCCCCAGTTCTGGTTGTTTCTGTATCCAGAAGAACAGGTTCTCTGTACCCTTTCCTCATCTTTAAAATGGGAATAGCAATATTTCTTTTGCCTAGTGGCTTCTGTGAAGGTCTAGGGATTTTCCCACCTGAGTGGCCTGTGGGACACAAGGAGGCCTAAGAGTTCAGGGAATACAACTTCCCAGATGCAGTGGAGCATTGTACAAGATGCAGCAGAGCAGGGGATCAGTGTCCGTCTTCACAACAACTGAGGTGATTCTGCTGCCTGCTGGTCATGAGGACTAACGAGAAGGCAGGCAGAAGGGTAGAGAGTCAGCAGGGAGTCTCCGCTCCTCCTCTGTCATCTTGCTTACCCAGCCCCAGGGTTATTTTTGACTGCATTTCTTGGAATTTGACAAGGGTTTTGGGGGCTCAGAGGAGGAAACAGCTCATTTTCGGGGAGGGGGGGCAGGGAGGGTAGTACAAAACATGACATTTAAACTGGACCTTAGAGGGAAAGCAGAGGAAGAGCTTTCTAGGCTGGGGAAACAGCATGTGCAGAGGCTTGGAAGACTGCCCATAAGCAGGGTTTTAGGGGAAACTAGCCACAAGAGGGTAAAATTTTTGGTGGGAGGAGGTAGAAGATTCACCTGAAGAACCTGGCAAGAAGCAGATCTTGGGGAGCCCTGAATGCCCCATTCCAGTGTTGGAAAGAGCACACTAGTCACCAAAGCAGCCAAAAGACCAGGAAGGAACCTTTTGGAATTGGCCAGCATCAGGGAAGCCAATGAGGGAGGACAGAGCAGCTGAGAAGCCTTTCAGGGATGGAACCCAAAGCCAAGTCCATCTGGAGACTTGCAAGAGTAGAGAACTCTCTGTGTTTGCAGCAAAGCCCTGTTCAAAGGGCAAAGTCTTGTTCTTAGGAAGCACTGGAAGCTCAAGAAGCCTGCCTCCTCCCTGCTTACTGTCACCGTGGTTATTGCCGGGCAGCAGTTGGCACAGGTAGTCCTGCATTAAACACCTGCGAGATAGGTAAGTGATTGGATGACAGGAAGGTCAGACCCTGGACTGAGAGAGAACTGCACTCCCTACCATCAGCTTCTTGGCCCAAGCGAGTCCAGGGGCCTTCCTGGTGAGCACAACCAGCCAGCATTCACTAACACTCCTCCCTTCTTTCTCTCCCTGCCACAGCATCCAGCGCCGGCTGTCCCTCCAGCTCCCCATCCTCCACCACGCCTACCTCCCGTCCATTGGAGGCGTGGACGCCAGCTGTGTCAGCCCCTGCGTCAGCCCCACCGCCAGCCCCCGTCACAGACATGTGCCACCCTCTTTCCGAGTCATGGTCTCGGGCCTGTAAGGGTGGGAGGCCTGGGGCCGGGGCCTCCCCCATGACAGAACCACACGGAGCAGAGGCAGCTGCTACAGGAACACTGTCAGCTCTGGCTGTGGAGAAGCTGGCACCACGGCTGGCCTTGTGGGACTGCTCAGATGGCACGCGGTGCACAGGATGGGGGGCACTTGGCACCTGACCTCGCGCCTTATTTGTGAAGTTTTTATTCTTTCACAAAGAAGAGGAATGAAAATGACCTCTTCCTTCATGTCTGCAAAGGAAGAGGAGCTAGGATATTTGAAACTTTGCAAAAAAAAAAAAATCCTAGACAAGGAGAAAGTCGCTAGAACTCCAGCTAGAAGTCACTGAGTGGCCCTGAGCAGCCTTGACAAGAGGCAAAGGCTTCTGGAGAAACCGCCTCTGACTCTCCACACACGCCACTGCTGTGGCCCCCCAGGCCAGCCCTTCTCCCCTCTGGGGAAGGCAGCAGGCAGGGCAGCCAGGCCTCCAGCGGCCAGTCCAGCCAACCCCAGCCTTCCTGGAACAGGGAGTCTTGCAGGAAGAGGGGCCAGGCACAGCTCTGCGGGCCGAGGCCTGGGGTACCGGAGTAGGCTGACTCACACATTAACACAATAACACCCATTCCGGGACCGTGGGGATTTAGGGCACGTCACTGCAGACACGCTCTGCAGCATTCACCCACAGTCGGCCGTGCACCTACCACGTCGGCCATGTCTTTGTGTTCCTATCAGGTGCTCCCCATAATAAGGGGATCACCCGAGCTAATCATAGAATGTCCGTTCCCAGCAAACATGATAAAGAAAGATTGTGCACTTTAACCTCTCTCATCAGGGCCCAAGGGCTGGCTGGGGTTTTGTTTTGTTTTTTTCCACTGACTTTGTTTCTGACCAAAGTGAATCGGGGGCATCTGCTAGAGAACATCCCTGTAGTCATGGGGAGAGTGTTGTTAGCTGAGCGCTTCCCTTACCTTCCAGAAGGCGGCCTTCATCCGGAACTGGCGAACTGGCTCTGCCCTTGGGGTGGGGGTGGGGGGTGGGGGGGTGATCAATCAGCATACTGATTCTTATTCATAAGATCACTCTTCCCTTTTAAAGGAACCCCAAAGAGCACCGGCCTGGGAGTGAGACAGACCTGGTTCAGGCCCTTGCTCCACTGCTAACTCCTTCCATCACCTTGGGCAGGTCTCTTGTGTCTCTCTGAGTCTGTCTGCCCTCACTAACAAACTGGGGTTGAAATAACACCCGTCCTGCCTACCTCACAGGGTCGCTCTGAGGATCAAACCTTGATCTTGTCCAGAACAGCTTCCTACCGACCAGTGAAGCGGCCCTGACGCGTGAGGTATCAGGATGGCCATGACCTCAGCCCTCAGGACAGTCAGGGCTGCGGCCCAGAGAAGCACCCAGCACAGCCCTCTGCCAGGATCCACCCAGCTGGGGAGGGGCTCCCGATGGCTTCTGTGACAGTCCTAGACAAGTTCACTCTCTGCTAAAGAAAGGCCTGAATGACAACGTCCGGGACGTCTGCACAACTGAGCAGTCGCTCAACTCCCTAAAGAAACCTAATGGCAGCTTCAACAGGCAGGCAATAATCTCTTCCCAGACCACTGAAGTCAGGAATACAGCGCTGTCACCACCAAGTTTTGACAAAAGGGCCCATGGGAGTCTCAACCATCGCCAACATTTCAAAACACCCTATTTCACGTAGCATAGCATTCCCCTCCCCTCCCCCAAAGAGAGGTTATGGATGAACGTAGCTTTTAGGGGGAAAAAAAATGTTAACACATCACAGGTCAAGTTGAAGTCACTGTCTGTTTAGGCACTAAAAATCGGTGTTGTCACTCACTGTATTACAGTATTTACTTGCTTTCTTGATTTCACCAAACCAGATTTAATTTAAAGGATCACATTTAATTTTTCAAGGGGAAAGAGACGATTCATTGTACATAATGTATACACACACACAAAAAAAAAAAAAAAAAACAATACCTGTAGAAATATTAATCCAGCATAGCAGGAGAAAAAACAAAAGTATCGGACAGTCGGAGGTGAGTGTGTGCGTCCGTGACCTGTTGTGACTCCTGCGCGTGCACAGTCTTCTAGATTAACCCACACAGTACATTCTCTGTCTTAATGATACTGTAGGTTCACCCGATTTTTTTTCAACTTCCCCACAAATAACAAGACCCACAGAAGTGACTCTAGCTATTAACAGTTCTGTTCTTTTATATGCAGCAAACATACCATACATTTCCTAAGAGGCTTCAGCCTGAAGGTGTTTTCCAATGAACGTTAGTGCACAAATGCTTTAAATTAGACTGGAACTGCCAGAATCAAATGTAAATGAGGAGTTTCTCGTACCCCTATTGCATGGTATCAATTTTTAATAAATTGTTGCAAATTTGTTTTTATGAATAAAAGGAAAAAAACTGTCTTTAATGCGTACTCTTCCCCAAAACGAAGTCATATCAGGCCATATCCTTCTGCTCAGAAACTCAGGGGGTAGTAGCTCTGGGGGAGTCTGCCCAGCACATCCCTTCCTTCAGATGCTGCCTCTGCAGACAGGAGCAGAGCAACCCTACTGCCTTCTGGTGAAAGGTCCTGGGGAGGGAACCTGACCTCAGCTGGGCCAGTAAGTCTCTTTACAAGGCAGAGAAGTTACCCACAGAAGAGAAAAATGAAGCCAGCATAGAGAGAAACAGCATAGAGGATCAAGAGATGTGTCCTGATGGTGGTGTCCAAGGACACCCCTGGTCCTCAGATTGTCAGTTCTCTCAATGAATCACTCTTTTTGCCTAGGTTAGTTCAAGTTCAGTTCCCAGCAGTTGCAACCAAAAGTTTCCAGACCAGTTTAAAAGCCTCACTGCCTCCCTGCCCCCGACTCTCACTCCAGCCCATGACAGCCTGTGGAGATTTGGTCCCAAGCTCCTTCCAGACACATCACCCGCCTCCCCGCTGGACCCGACAGACTGTCTGCACTTCCTTCACCACACTGGCCCTCAGTCTACACCTCCATCTCAAGGTCTCATCCAAAGTGCCCTCTTAGTTCCTTCAACCTGTCCCTCTCCTCTAGTTCTCTTCTGCTGTCCCTCTCCCACCACACTAGGTACAGGCTCATGCTGGCCCTTCCTCTCCACCACAGACCCGGAGTTCCCCAAGGATGAGAGGTATATCTGCTTCCTCCATGTCCCCACCTCCCCCAGCATCAAGCTCTCTCATTGGCTTGGAAGAGTCCCTGACAAGTCTCCTTCAGAGTTGAATGTTGTGGCTGAGGCATGTCCATATTAGTTTCCAGATCTGCAAGGCCAACGTGGCCAAAGCAGGTCAGGGAGGCCTGAAGACATGTAACTGGGTGAGAGTCCTCAAAATGGGAGGCTGGACCCACATACTTGACTAGAAGGCTGGATCCAGACTGGAGTTTCCTAGTGCACAAGATCCTCAGTAATGAGCCTAAGGATCAGGTCTCCCACATCCTGGCCACCTTCTGCACAGCCCTCCTCTGCGACACAGGATGGTCAAGGGTGGGGAGCAGGTTCATCAAGGTCATCTAAGGTCACCGAATGACTCATGGCGAAGGCAGGGACAGAACCAGAATCCTGATTGACCTGCCTTCTCTACATGATCCAGAGTCACAGAAATTAGAAGCGAAGAAGAACCTCAGGGGCCAGCTTGTCCAGCCCCTCACTTCACACATGGGCTAAGCTGAGGACCAATGACAGGAGCCAAGGTCAAGCAGACAGTCCTGAGAGGGCAGGCATGGAACCTGGATTTTCTCACTTTGAGATCCAGTTTCTTCCTCAAACTTGACCCAGAACAACCACAGCAGGGAGACACTGTTCCACCACCTCAGGTTATTATTGAGAAGTCTTCCTATTTCCCCACTAAATACGGAATCAACTGAAGAAAATTTTAGCCTTTCCTCCTAACACTTCTGAAAATTCTCACAGGACTGAAGAAAATGCTCATCACCATCATCAGTAGAGTTATTCATGCCTTGCTTGGCCTTGGGGAGCAGCTCTGTGGCAACTGAAGTCTAAAGGAAAGGACCCAAGAATGGTGGGCACCTCATTCTTTCATGTAGGGGTCTCTTTAATGGCAACCCACTCCAGTATTCTTGCCTAGAGAATCCCATGGACGGAGGAGTCTGGTAGGCTTCAGTCCACAGGGTCACAAAGAGTCAGACACGACTGAGTGACTTCACTTTAACTTTCTTTGGTTATGATTAGCTTGTTCACGAGGTAAAACTAAAATAAAGACTATTTCCGAGTCTCAAAGAGAAGCATTCCAGAGTTGAAGCACTTTGAGAAAATGCTGGTTGGTAGTCTCCTTAGCCTGTGCTGTGGAGACGACCCTGGGATGATATGCCCTGAAGGAAGGTGGGAAAGGTTTCTAGAAAACACGGAACCTGGGGCACCAGCCAGAGCCCTGACCTTCCAGACTATTCTCCATGCTCAGCAGTCTCCTCTCTGTAAGAATCCTCATGGGATCTGACTCCAGAGGCTCAGAAGCCAAGGACAGGGAGAGGAGGTGGTGCTGGGTTTAAAAAAAAAAGAAAACACACCAGCAGTCACTGGCTGCTCTGCCTGTCCAGCCCATTCCCGCCCCTCCCCTGGCAACACAGCTCTGTTTGTTAGGGGAGGAGAGGGACCTATGGCAGGGACCCTGGAGGAACCATCCTTGCTCCCTTCCCTGGACACAGAAAAAAGTGAGTCACTCAGTTGTGATACAACTCTTTGTGACCCCATGGACTATACAGTCCATGGAATTCTCTAGGCCAGAATACTGGAGTGGGTAGCCTTTCCCTTCTCCAGAGGATCTTCCCAACCCAGGGATCAAACCCAGGTCTCCCACATTACAGGCAGATTCTTCACCAGCTGAGCCACAAGGGAAGGCCAATTCCATGGACACAGATGATTGGCTTAAAGATGTGCTCATTACCTAAGCCCAGCCAATCAGAGCCCTTCCAGGGTTTCAGCCAGAGTTCAGTCTCAAATCTTGCCTTACAACTGGAGAGAAATGAAAAAAGAGAAAGTGAGCTCTGACATCATCTGGGCTCAAGGATCAGCAATCCCTAAAGACACACTTGCCTTTGAGGCTCTCTGTTGTCTGAAACTTTGAGAATTCTGCACCCGCCCTTTTCCCTTAGCTATGAGGAGACATTAGGAAAATATATCCACTCCCACACCCACCACTGAGCAAGGAGGGCAGGTAAGGGGAGAGGGGGCCTTAGAAGCCTAAGGAGGCTAAGGCAGGCCCAGTGTGGGTCAGGCTGTGTAGCCCCAGGAAGGAGCTGTCTGTTCCGTGCTCTCTGAGCTTGTCCTCTGCCTATGCCCCACCTCCCTGACTGGTTACACCTTACTTGGTCCTGAACAGTAGGGTCTCTGAGGTTCTGGGCAGTAAATGATTAACAGTCTCTTGAAGAGAAAATCAGTCCCTACCCAACCTGTACCCCACGACCTAAACCCCTGCCAAGTCCCATAGCCTCAGGCACAACTGGTCTAAACTCTTACGGGCCTGGGTGGGTCCTGCCTAGACATGACTATTCACCTCCTGGTTCCTCCAGGTCCCAATTCCAGGGGCCTCAAACCCCCAGAGGGCATCTACTAAGCCCCTGCTTTTTGTCAGGGCCTGTGCTGGGAACATGGGAACAGCAGTGAACAGGAAGGACACAGGTCTCACAGAGTAATGGGGGAACAGGTGCATACAGAAGAAACAAAGACAGCATGTAATAAGCTCAAAGTGGGGGAGCTCAGAATGGGGAGCCAGAGGATGCTTCCTGCGGGGGTGTGACCTCCCTACAGGTCTGCCTTCCTGGGCATGTGATGGTATAGTTGCTTCCAAGAGTCCAATACTTAGCTTAACGTTCTGCTGTCATTTTGAAATTCTTTAACTTTTGAACAACAGGCCCAACATTTTCATTTTGTACTGAGTCCCACACATTATATAGCCAGTTCTACACCTAGACATGAAGATGAAAGAGCTAGTCAGCAAAAGAGGGAAGGGAGAGTAGGGATGGGGTGGGAACTGGTAGTCCTACTCCTGCAGAATGCACACACCAAGTGGGGCTGCTGGGGCTGCCCCCGACACTCCTCATTTAGGCCGACTGGGTTATCCCATGTTAATCATCTACACTGGAATCCATGTGGCCTCCGATGCCAGAAGGTTCAGACAGCCTTCATCCTAAATACCATGACATGTGTCACAGATGAAAATCTTCAGATCTGGGTACAGATTTCTACTCCCCAACTCATCTGCTATGTAGCCTTGGATAATTCATTCAACCTCTCTGAGCTTCTGGTTCCACATCTGTAAAATGGGCATATCTCACCCAAGGACTCATGCAGGTGAAAGTGCTTTGAAGCACTAAGATAATATTTGTTTTATTCCCAGACAAGAGGAATGTAAAGTGAAGAGCTTCAATCAGTGCAGGGTGCAGCCCACAATCTAACTCCCTAACAACAGAATGCATCTTGGGAAGGACATTGTTAGGGAGACTCTCTTGACAAGAGGCGGGGGAGAAAAGTGAGATTCTGAAGACAAGGCTAAAATAGAGAGAGGGGAACAGTTCTATTTGAAAGGACTAGAAATTTAGGAGTAGAAGGAAAGAGAAAGGTGAGAGAGGAAGAGGGCAGAGTGGCCAAAAGATCTGGAAGAAAAGAAGCATTAAACATTTGATGTCAAGTCATTTTGTTCAGTCACTAAGTCATACCCGACTCTTTGGTTACCCCATGGACTGCAGAATGCCAGCCCCCCCTGTCCTTCATTTGCTATAAAATAAAATCTCCTCTACCCTTCCCTACACTCTCTCCCACAAAATACCCCTAAACCTTCGGTAAAGTTTACTATACAAGTAGAAGTTTGGGGGGTTTTAGTGGAAATGAAAGAAAGGGACAAATTCCACGTCTGGATGGAAGTCAAAGTAGGGATAAAAGAAGATGCAGAGGGGAAAATAATCTCCCTGCACAAGCAGAAACAGGGAGCCAGAGGTTAGCATGAGTACAAGGTCTGTGGAAGTACACACATGTACCAGAAAGGCACCGGCCTTTTCAAAGTCAGGTATGGTAGGGATGGGAAGTTTGGATTAATCCCCTCTAGATCTCACTAGGCAGTGTAACCCCTGCTGACATCCAGCTTATGTAAGTAACAGGAAACATTTTATCCCTTAGAGCCATCTCAAAGATCCTGACTGTAAAGGCAGAAATACTAGAAAGTAGCTCAGTCGGTAAAGAATCTGCCTGCAGTGCACAAGACCTGGGTTCGATCCCTGGGTTGGGAAGATACCCTGGAGAAGGAAATGGCAACCCACTCCAGTATCCTTGCCTGGAAAATCTCATGGACAGAGGAGCCTGGTAAGCTATAGTCCACAGGGTCGCAAAGAGTTGGCCATGACAAAGCGACTAACGCAACACTAACAAAGCCAGTAACACTGTGGTCAACTGGATCACACAATCAAGTCCACATACAAAGCTCTGGCGGGTGTTAAAACTGGAGAAGCCACCAGCCTGCAGACTGGTAGTATTGAAGAGCTGTCAGTTCGGCAGGCTTTGCCTTTGAGGTCATGCTCAAGGTCTCTGCTCTGGTCCACCATACCCTAACTGGAGGTAGAGCCCTCCACCAAGAGGAAAAACATTTGCTTTCCCTCCATCTGAATTCCAATGCAGAAGACCTAGGGTAGTACTTGAAACCACAGGGATACCTTTTAAAATGCATTAGGTCACTTGCTTTATTATACAGCGAGTTACCTAATTATGTTCAAACTAGATGTAAACTCATGCTTATATCTTCCATACAAAAGCCAAATAGACTTATGACTTAAATGCACAGAAAATGACAAGACCAATAAAAACATCTTAACAACACAGATTTAAAGGAATAAATGAGGTTTTGCTGAAAAATAAGTTGCAGCTCTTAACACAAGCACAATACCAACTGTTCCCAGACATGTCTCTTTGAGTTCAGCCTGCCTGGTATGATGACTCAATTATCACACTGCTTTTCTTTATTTAAACTACTGTGAAAACTTCATTTATTCAGCACACTGTAATATCACTTGGCCTTCACTCAACTCTAACACATCACTTCTATATTAAATCCACCATTGTTTTTTTCTCATGAGCTACTGACAATCGTGGGGCCATCCAGATAACACATACAAATCGAATGGTGACTAAGTGCTGATGCTCATTAAGCCCTCGGCAAAGGGCTTTGCAAGCATAATTTCACCTAGATCTCACAGGGACCCCAGAGTAGGAACGATTATTGCCACACTTTTGCAGCTAAAGGCACTCAAGCACAGGGTGTGAGTGCTGTCCTTTATCACACAGCTGGGATGGAGAGAGGAAATTTGAACACATCAGTCCAATGCTGGAATACACCCTCCTGATACTTTTCAAATAGGCTCAGGGCTTCCCTGGTGGCTCAGACGGTAAAGAATCCACCCGCAATGAGGGAGACCTGGGTTCGATCCCTGGGTTGGGAAGATCCCCTGGAAAGAGGGTATAGCAACTCATTCTAGTCTTCTTGCCTGAAGAATCCCCATGGACAGAAAAGCCTGGCAGGCTACTGTTCATGGAGTCACAAAGAGTCAGGACATGACTGAAGCAACAGAGCACAGCACAACAAATAGCCTCAACAGAATTAGCTGGATTCAGATGACCCAGAATATACCTATTTGTTTTCAGTTCAGTTCAGTTCAGTTCAGTCGCTCAGTCGTGTCCGACTCTCTGCGACCCCATGAATCACAGCACGCCAGGCCTCCCTGTCTATCACCAACTCCCAGAGTTCACTCAAACTCATGTCCATAGAGTCGGTGATGCCATCCAGCCATCTCATTCTCTGTCGTCCCCTTCTCCTTTTACATCATCTTAAAATGAAAACACAGGTAAACCTATTTGTGGTTACCTCCCACAAGAAGCCTGCACAAGCCCCTGGCCTAATCTCACCCACCAGGGGGCAGACACCAGAATCAAGAAGACGTATAATCCTGCACTTTGCAGAAAGGACTCCACAAATACAGAAAGTCCAACAAAATTAGATAACAGAGAAATATGTCCCAAACAAAGGAACTAGAGAAAACCCCAGAAGAACAACTAAGTGAAGTGAAGATAGGCAATCTGCCTGAAAAAGAATTCAGAACAATGATGATCCAAGATCTCAGAAAAAGAATGGAGGTACAGACCAAGAAGATACAAAAAATGTTTAGCAAAAAGCTAGAAGATTTAAAGAACAAACAGACATGAACAATAACTAAAATGAAAAATACACTAGAAGGAATCAATAGCAGAATAAATGGGGCAGAACAAATCAGTGACCTGGGAAACAGACTGATGGAAATCACTGCTGTGGAACAGAATAAAGAAAATAGAATGACAAGAAATGAGGTTAGTCTAAGAAACCTCTGGGACAACATTAAATGCATCAACATTCACATTATAGGGGTCTCAGAAGGAGAAGAAAGAAAGGACCTGAGAAAATATTTGAAGAGATTTAAAAAATGTGAAAAACAGGAGAAGGAAATGGCAACTCACTCCAGTGTTTTTGCCTGAAGAATCCCAGGGATGGGGGAGCCTGGTGGGCTTCCGTCTATGGGGTCGCACAGAGTTGGACATGACTGAAGCGACTTAGCAGCAGGAGCAGCAGCAGCAGCAAGGTAGCCACCAGTAAGTTAAGACAGGGTGGGAAGAAGAACAGTAGGGACAAGAAAGAAAACAGTTTTGAAATGCCTGAGAAATAACTTTTGAAGTTGATGGCACATGGGACAGATTGGAAGTAAATGGATACATTTGGGGAGAATTGTATTGGCAAAAAAACCCACGCACCCATCCAATTACTGTTACCCCCTGAAATTGTTTAATGTACTGGTAATTTAATGTACCTAAATTACCCACTAATATATACTCATGTATGTTTCCCCTAGTTCTCATAATTACCCGCTATGATAACCAGGGCCTTTCATGAGCTGAAACAGGCTGGGGCTACTTCTGTGTGTTTAAATAAAGAGGTCTCTAAATAAAAAAAAAAAAAATGTGAAAAACACACTGACATGTGAAAAATTCCCTGACATGGCAAAAGAAACAGTCACCCAAGTCCAGGACGTGCAGAGAGTCCCAGGCAGGATAAACCAAAAAGGAACACAGCAAGACACATAATAATCAACATGACAAAAATGAAAGACAAAGAAAAAAATATTAAAAGCAACAATGGAAAAGCAACAAATAACATAAAAAGGAATTACCATAAGGTTATCCGCTGATTTCTCAGCAGAAATCATGCAGGCCAGTAGGAAGTGGCACAATATATATTTCAAGTGATGAAAAGGAAGAACCTACAACCAAGAATACTCTACACCCAGCAAAGCTCTCATTCAGATTCAACAGAGAAATCAAAAGGTTTACAGACAAGCAAAAGTTAACAGAATTCAGCACCACCAGACCAGCTCTGCAACAAATGCTAAAGGAACTTCTCTAACAACTTTTCTAGAAACAAGAGAATTACAAACGGAAAAGCCCACTGGTAAAAGCAAACATACAATAAAGATGAGGAAATCATGTGCATACAATATGGTATCAAAACCAGCAAGGTTTTGTACTCTCTCATGAGGAGAGTACAAATGCAGAACATTTGGAAATGTAGTTGAAATTAAGAGATAACCAACTTAAAACAATCTTGTACATATACAGACTGCTATATCAAAATTGCATGTTAACTGCAAACCAAAAATCTACAACAGATACACACACACAAAAGAAAAAGCAATCCAAACACTCCTTGATGGTCATCAAGGAGTTTCTTGGCAGTCCAGTAGTTAGGACTTGGCGCTTTCACTGTGGGAGCCTGGGTTCAATCTCTGTTAGGGAACTAAGATCCCGCAAGCCACAAGGGAACAACCAAAAAAAAAAAAGAGAGAGAGAGTCATCAGATTACAAGAGAACAAAAGAAAAAGGGAGTTAAAAAAAATAAGCTACAAAAACAAATCCAAAGCAATTAACAAAATGGCAATAAGAACAAACATATCAATAATTACCTTGAATGTAAATGGAGAAAATGCTCCAACCAGAAGATGGAGACTGGCTGAATGGATACAGAAGCAAGACTCATATACATGCTGTCTACAGGAGACTCACTTCAGATCTAAGGATACAAACAAAGTGAGGGGATACAAAAAGGTATGCCATGCAAATAGAAATGAAAATTGGAGTAGCAATACTCATACCAGACAAAATAGATTTTAAATAAAGACTGCTCTGTGAAGGACTTCCCTGGTGGTACAGTGGTTAAGAATCCACCTTCCAATGGCAGGGGACGTGGGTTCAATCCCTGGTTGAGGAACTAAGATCCCATTAGCCACAATGAGAGAAGCCCACATGGAGCAACAAAGACCCAGTGCAGCCAGGGAAGAAAAACCACAATGAGACACCACCTCACACCAGTCAAAATGGCCATCATTAAAAAGTCTACAAATAATAAATGTTGGAGAGGGTGTGGAGAAAAGGAAGTCTCTTACACTGTTGGGAGGAATGTAAACTGGTGCAGTCATTATAGAAAACAGTCTGGAAATTCCTCAAAATACTAAAGTTGCCATATGATACAGCAATCTCATTCCTGGGCATATACCCAGACAAAACCATAATTCGAAAAGATACATGCACCCTGTGTTCACAGCAGCACTATTTACAATAGCCAAGACACGGAAGGAACCGAAATGTCCATCAACAAATCAACAGATAAAGAAGACGTGTTACATATATAAGCAATGTAATATGACTCAGAAATAAAAACGAATGAAACAATTTCATTTGCAGCAACATGAATGGACCTAGAAATTATCATGTTAAGCCAAGTCAGTCAGAAAGACAAACACCATTTGATATCACTTATATGTGGAATCTAAACTACCACACAAATGAACATATCTATGAAACAGAAACAGACATTCATAGAGAACAGACTTGTGATTCCCAAGGGAAGGGAGGTGGAGGAGGGAAGGATTTGGAGTTTGAGGTTATTAACAGCAGGTGCAAACTAGCAGTACATATAAGATGGATAAACAAGGTCCTACTGTATAGCATAAAGTATATTCGATATACTGTGATAAAACAGGATGAAAAAGAATATGAAAAAGAACATATGTGTATGTATAAAACTGAGTCACTCTGCTGTACAGAAGAAGTTAATTCAATACTGTACCACCTCCCAGAATATTGGAAATAAAAGCAAAAATAAACAAATGGGACCTAATTAAAATCAAAAGCTTCTGCACAGCAAAGGAAACTCTAAGCAAGGTGAGAAGACAGCCTTCAGAATGGGAGAAAATAATAGCAAACGAAGCAACTGATAAAGGATTAATCTCCAAATTATACAAGCAGCTCCTGCAGCTTAATTCCAGAAAACTAAGTGACCCAATCAAAAAATGGGCCAAAGAACTAAACAGACATTTCTCCAAAGAAGACATAAAGATGGCTAATAAACACATGAAAAAATGCTCAACATCCCTCATCATCAGAGAAATGCAAATCAAAACCACAAGGAGATACCATTTCACACCAGTCAGAATGGCTGCTATCCAAAAGTCTACATGCAATAAGTGCTGGAGAGGGTGTGGAGAGAAGGGAACCCTCTTACACTGTTGGTGGGAATGCAAACTAGTACAGCCACTATGGAGAACAGTGTGGAGATTCCTCAGAAAACTGGAAATAGAACTGCCATATGATCCAGCGATCGCACTCCTGGGCATACACACCAAGGAAACCAGAATTGAAAGAGACACATGTACTCCAATGTTCATTGCAGCACTGTTTATAATAGCCAGGACATGGAAGCAACCTAGATGTCCATCTGCAGACGAATGGATAAGAAAGCTTTGGTACATATACACAATGGAGTATTTCTCAGCCATCAAAAAGAATGCATTTGAATCAGTTTTAATGAGGTGGATGAAATTGGAGCCAATTATACAGAGTGAAGTAAGCCAGAAAGAAGAACATCAATACCGTATATTAACGCATATATATGGAATTTAGAAAAATGGTAACCTGAACCCTGTATAAGAGACTGCAAAAGAGACATAGGCATTTAGAACAGTCTTTGGGACTCTGTGGGAGAGGGTGAAGGTGGAATGATTGGAGAGAATGGAATTGTAGCATGTATATTATCATAAGTGACCAGTCCAGGTTCGACGCATAAATTTTCCTCTGTTCAAAAAAAAAAAAAAAAATTCAATACTGTAAATCAACTGTACTTCAATAAAATTTTTTAAAAAAAGAAGAAACCCATGCATTGAACCCCATCACAACTTCATGCTACAATGGCTCACCCAATAGGGGGAAATCCATATAATTCTACCCAGACCATTTCTTGAAACTAGAAAAAGTGTCTCATGCACATTTATCAAAGCTCACGCAGTCTGCACTGTATGGGAAGAACCTGGGGAAGGGAGAAAATCCAGGCCACCCTCTTTCCAGTCTGTAGAGGTTACTTGGAAGTAATTTCTAACTTAGCATTGGGAAAGCATGGTGGAATGCTACCAGCATTTCTGGATTTGATTTTAGAGCCTCCATTCTGAGTTCAAAGGGCCACCAGATGTGAGGCTGTTATCTTAATGCAGGGCCTATATGGAGTTGTGATTTCATGTGATTTCTGCAGAGCAGCCCCAACATGCACATTCACTCACTAATCACTTCTGACCTCATACATACAGCCTCAAGGGTGGTAGAGGTGGGGACTGTTCGTCAAAAGTAGAGGAGGTAAAAAAACATAGAGTTCATGGAGCAACAGCTATCGCTTTCCCATGCCCTAGGGAGCAGGGTGGGCATTAGATAAGTTCTCCTACCCTTGTAAGACTAAGGGCACCCGAAATATTTGTACATACCTTCTCCCCTTCAGCAATAAAGGACTGGCAACACCTTTTATCTGAAGATTTCAGAACCATTGGACTGCCCAATGCCTAGAGCTGGTGGTACTGGAGTGTGCAGAAAGGGGCTGGAAAAGATGGCCCAGCCTGAGGGGAGGAGGAGGGCCAGGGTGGCCAGTAGCATTCCCATAAAGTGATTAAAATGGGATATAGGTTTCCCATGGGTTGAATGGACACTGAGGAAGGTTGTGGGGGTTTCAGCTATCTTAAGAGAGGCTGAGGAGAGAGGAGAAGACTGAGCTTCCAGAGTAGGCTTCTGCATCTTCTTCTGTTCTCAGAGCATCTCGGGGTCCCAGGGTAAACACCTATCATCTTCAAAGAAACTCCTTTCTCAGTAAAATCCTTCCACTTTTCCACATGGCTTTGCAAAAGTGAGATCTTTCTTTCCCCATTCTCTGATGGACCCAAAATATGTCAAAGGAGGAAGACAAGACTTGGCAGGACAGATGTCCCTATTTGCTTGGCCTCTTGGAGATCAAAGTTACAAGGTGTGTACAAGTGCTGCCTTACCCTCATACCTGCAGTTCTCGCCATGAGGCTTCTGAACAAGCAGCTCTGGAGGACAGGAACCAGACAGTGAGGCCTAGAAACCATGTCATGTCACAGTTGAAGAAAGACGGGGGTAATGGGGAAGCCCAGCATGACAACTATTATCTCCTATGGGGAGTCATCATCTAGCAAAGATGTGTCTTACTCCTCATCTCTACAAAGGGACAAAGGAGGACAACCTGCAGCCAGTTCAAAGAGACAGTTTCGGTTCAGCAGAGAGCCTCATAAGGAAGTGGCCACTCTCCAGAAGTGTTCAAATATGGAGGCTAGAGAGGGAATCCCTATATCAGGTGAGAAGTTGAAATGCGTAAGCCCAAAGACCTTTGTTTGGAGGTTGCAAACTGATGACATGCATGTCATATGGGGCAAACAGATGCACTTGGTCTTATTAGTACAGTTTGCCTTCAGAGTGTTTTGCTGTTGTTACTGGAAACAGAGCTGAGCAGAGGTGCCCCTTTCCACAGGTCTTATTGTTCTTTAGCTCATCATGGCCAGCACCACTCCCCACTCTACCCAATATCACAGCCAAATGTCCACTGACATTTATTACTCTGCCTGCACTACAGGGTTTTCCCCTTGTACTCAACCCACTTAACGTATGTATATTATTACTTGCCTTTTCTCTGCAGGTGAGTGATCAAGTGACTTTAGCTGTATTCTATTAACTTTCAACCTTCATTTGAAACAGTAGGATAGAGCTATGTTATCTCAATTCTCCCTCTCTCCCTGTGCTCCCAAAGATTTGCAGTGCATGCGAACAGCACAGAAAATCACCAAATGGCTGCTTGCACTCAGCCCTGGAGCAAGGTTCCCAATAACCCAACGGAAAGGAGAAAGGCAGCTCCTGAAACGTGCATGGACTAATGGGTCATGCACCCATTACCATGCACTCCACCTCCAGGACAGTGGCCATTTGACGTTTTTCAGTTCAGTTCAGTCACTCAGTTGTGTACGACTCTTTGCGACCTCATGGTCAACACTGGTCAGCACGCCAGGCTTCCCTGTCCATTAACTCCTGGAGCTTGCTCAAATTCATGTCCATCAAGTTGGTGATGCCATCCAACCATCTCATCCTCTGTCGTCCCCTTCTCCTCCTGCCTTCAATCTTGCCCAGCATCAGGGTCTTTTCCAATGAGTCAGCTCTTCACATCAAGTGGCCAAAATATTGGAGCTTCAGCTTCAGAATCAGCCCTTCCAATGAATATTCAGGACCGATTTCCTTTAGGATTGACTGGTTTGATCTGTGCAGTTCAAAGGACTCTCAAGAGTCTTCTCCAACACCACAGTTCAAAAGCATTTACATTTTTAAAGAAACATTATTCCTCCTTGAAGGAAGACTACCATCTAGTTGACTACCTTTTAGAAGAGTTCAGAGTATCCTGTTAATGAAACCAGCAATAAATAGAAAAACTATCTTATCTGCTAGACTGGAATAAAACTTAAGAGATTTTGGACAATGATCTGGATCAAAACAATGTTGAGAGTCCTACTAGCTCAAAAAACCTATGATTCCTAAAATTCATACTAATAATAGTAGCCAACACTTACTAAATGCTTTCTATAGGCCAGACACTGTAAGCACTTTAGGTGGTTTATCTCACGTGTAATAACACTACAGAATAGGTATTAAGATTATCCTTAGTTATAACTGAATCACTTTGCTGTATACTTGAAACTAACTCAACATTGTAAATTAACTGTACTTCAAACAAAAAAAAAAAAGTGCTTTTTAATTTCTTAAAGAAGATTATCCTCAGATATACAGAAGAAGAAACTCAGGCACAGAGAGGTTAAGTAACTTGTCCAAAGTCACACATCTAGTGATGATAGGGCCAGAATTTAAATCAGACAGTCTAACTCCAGAGACGCTAGAGAAGAAATGATGACAGTGCCACCAAGATTCGATAGTCAATTTCCTTCCCATAGGAATTTCTTTTCCCTACCCATTAACTGATGTGGCTACATTTCTGGCCAAGTCCAGCAAGAACACAAAACACAGAGGTTTGGATTTTCATTTCTCTGGTTTACAAATCTGTGAAAATTAAACTAAAAATATTCTCCCACATTATTTGATTCTTTAAAATATAAAACAATTAAAAAGGAAAGTTTCCTTGGAACTGAAGTTCCTTATCCATAATCTGATTTACATTCAGAATTCGAAAGGGAATATAAAATAAAACTGTTCAATATCAGGTCATTTCTTTCAAGAGTCTACAACTAAACGCTGTGAAATGTGTGCTGGACACATGGAACTGAGTTTCCAATATGTTCAATCATGCAAAATTTGATCAATGTAGTGGAAATTCGTTATGTTACAGTGACCCTGCCAGGTAGCTGGGAAGCCTATCTTAACTTCTGAGATCATGTGACATTATGAAGTATACATGCAAAACTAAACATTGTTTCTCTGTCTGCCGACTTCAATATTTTAATAGGAAAACTGTCAGTGAGAATCTTATTTGCAAATGACTTGTGTGTTTAAATAAAACTAAAAAATAAATTTAAATAAAATTCCCTTAAAATTATGTATTTAGGAAAACTAGACAGCTACATGCAAAAAGAAAGAACCAAACTGGAATACTTTCTCACACCATGCACAAGAATAAATTCAAAATGGATTAAAGACTTAAAAAAACATAGGCAGTTTGCTCTTTGACATCAATCTTGGCAGCATTTTTTTTTTTGGACGTCTCCTTAGGCAAGGGAAACAAAACCAAAGTAAACAAATGAGACTACCTCAAACCAAGAAACTTTTGCACAGTGAAGGACACTATCAACAAAACAAAAAGGGTGCCAACTGAATGAAAGAAAATATTTACAAGCGACTTATATAAGGGGTTAAGATTCAAAATACACAAATAACTCATACAACTCAACATTTAAAAACCAAGCAATCCAATTAATAAACGGGCAGAGATCTGAACAGACATTTTTCCAAATAAGACATACAGATGGCCAACAAGCATATGAAAAGATGCCCGATAGCATAATCATCAGGGAAAGGCAAATTAAAATCACAATGAGCTATCACCTCACCCACAGAAATGGCTATTATCAAAAAGATAACAAATAGCAAGTGTTGGTAAGGTTGTGAAGAAGAGAGAACACTCGTACACTGTTGGTGAGAATGTAAACTGGTGCAGCCGCTACGGCAAACAGTAAGAAGATTCCTCAAAAAATTAAAAACAGAACTACCACACAATCCAGCAAACACTAATTTGAAAAAAATACGTGCACCCCTATGTTCACTGCAGCATTATTTATAATAGCTAAGATAAGAAAGAACGCTAAGTGCCCATCAACAGATAAATGGATAAAAAAGATCTGGCATGTATACACAATGGAATATTCCGTTCCGTTTCGTCGCTCAGTCGTGTCCGACTCTATGCGACCCCGTGGACTATAGCCTGGGCTTTTCCGTCCATGGGCTTCTCCAGGCAAGAATGCTGGAGTGGGCTACCATTTCCTTCTCCAGGGGATCTTCCCGACCCAGGGATCGAACCCGGGTCTCCCACATTGGAGGCAGACGCTTTAACCTCTGTGCCACCAGGGAAGCCCAATGGAATATTACATAGCCACCAAAAGAATGAAATCTTGCCATTAGTGACAACACAGATAAAGCCAGGCTATTATGCTAAGTAAAAAAAAAAGTCAGACGAGAAAAGTAAACACTGTATGACTTCACTTATATGCAGAATCTAAAAAAAGACAAGTGGGACTTCCCTGACAATCCAGTGGTTAAGTCTCGTAGCTTCCACTTCGGGGGCACAGGTTTGATCCATGGTTGGGGAACTCAGATCCTTCATGCCAGGTGGTGTGGCCAAAACAATAAACTAAATAAAACAAATTAACAAATATCAAAACAGAAACAGGGTTTTTGAAACAGATGCAGAGAATAAACTGGTTGTTGCGAGAGAAGAGGGGGTTGAGGGAGGAGAGAAATAGGTGAGGGAGATACAAACTTCCAGTTGCAAAATAAATGAGTCACAAGCATGATATGTGTCTGGGGGATATAATCAATAATTATTTAATCTTTCTATGGGGACAGAGTATAAATAGATTTACTACAGTGACCACTTGGAAATGTACTGAAATATTAAATCACTATGTTGTGTACAAGAAACTAACAGTGTCTTAAGTCAGTTATACTTCAAATACAAACTCATAAAAACAGATTAGATTTATGGTTGTCAGAGGTAGGGTATGGGGGGAATGGATGAAGGAAGTCAAAGGTACAAAATTCCAGTTATAAGATAAATAGGTACTAGGAATAAAATGTCCATGATAAAAATAATTAATACTGCTGTATGTATGTTACATATGAAAGTTAAGAGAGTAAATCCTGAATTCTCTTTACAAGGAAAAAATATTTTTCCATTAAATTTTCTATTTAATTTTGTAACTACATGAGATAATGGATGTTCCTAAACTTATTGTGATAATCACTTCATGATGTATTTAACTCAAATCATTATGCTATACACCTTAAATTTATTCAGTGCTATAAGTCAATTATATCTCAGTAACACTGGAAGAACAAAATCATAAATGTATTTAAAAATAAAAACTGTCAAATAAACATTAAATCTTCGGGCTTATTATCAATTGAAAATATTACTCAAAAATAAATGTTAGACATTATATGATGACGTTTTCCTGACCAGAAAGCCTAAAATTTTTAAATCATATTTTAAATAAGACTGTACTCCTTCCTTAATAAGAGAATTGAAATTGTCCCAATGTATTAATAAGTTAAAAAACTCAACAATGAAGGCAACTCCAAATTACTTAAGAAAAAATGTTCATTAGTGCATGTAATAAACCCTTATATAGAATACAAAGAAATACATGATTTTGTTAATAGAAAATGTTTCTCTACCCTTCACTAAAAAACAGGCTGAAGGAATATGTAAAATATATATGTTTTAAAGATGTCAAATTATTAACCTGCCTGTTTAGGATATATTGTGGGGAAAAGGGAACATTATTTGGTACCTCTTTTAAGCCCTTTGGGGCTTCCCTTGTGGCTCAGCTGGTAAAGAATCCGCCTGCAATGCGGGAGACCTGGGTTAGATCCCTGGGTTGGGAAGATCCCCTGGAGAAGGGAAAGTCTACCCACCCCAGCATTCTGGCCTGGAGAATTCCATGGACTGTATAGTCCATGGGGTCACAAAGAGTTGGACACCACTGAGAGACTTTTACTTCATTTTAAGGCCTTTAGCAAAAGAGCCTGTTCAGTTCAGTTGCTCAGTCATGTCCAACTCTTTGCGACCCCATGGACTGCAGCACGTCAGGCCTCCCTGTCCATCACCAACTCCTGGAGTTTACTCAGACTCATGTCCATCGAGTTGGTGACACCATCCAACCATCTCATCCTCTGTCATCCCTTTCTCCTCAAGCTTTCACTCTTTCGCAGCATCAGGGTCTTTTCAAATGAGTCAGCTCTTCACACCAGGTGGCCAAAGTACTGGAGTTTCAGCTTCAACATCAGTCCTTCCAATGAACACCCAGGGACTGATCTCCTTTAGGATGGACTGGTTGGATCTCCTTGCAGTCCCAGGGACTCTCAAGAGTCTTCTCCAACACCACAGTTCAAAAGCATCAATTCTTCGGCGCTCAGCTTTCTTTACAGTCCAACTCTCACATCCACACGTGACTACTGGAAAAACCATAGCTTTGACTAGACGAACCTTTGTTGGCAAAGTAATGTCTCTGCTTTTTAATATGCTATCTAGGTCGGTCATAACTTTTCTTCCAAGGAGCAAGCGTCTTTTAATTTCATGGCTGCGATCACCATCTGCAGTGATTTTGGAGCCCAAAAAGGTAAAGTCTGTCACTGATTCCACTGTTTCCCCATCTATTTCCCATGAAGTGATGGACCAGATGCCATGATCTTAGTTTTCTGAATGTTGAGCTTTAAGCCAACTTTTTCAGAGAACTTGGAAACACCCAATATACCCCAGGACAGTACACCACAAAGGCCACAAGGTGTCGCTTTCTGACAACCTCTAGCTTTGCAGCAGACACTATTCTTCAAGGGGAAGGATGTTACTAAATTTTGAAGGGGAAGAAGAGGAAGGATGTTACTATATTTTGATGCAATAACCAGAAGTGCATCCACTAGAACACACAGCAATTAATGCATCCAGATTAACAGAAGTTTCCCTCCAATATCTCTAAACCTAAAACTTAAATCTATTTTTACCGTCTTCATCTTCTTTTCCCCTGGAGCAACCCAGAGCATGTTTTTCTGTTTTTTGCAGCTTGAGGGATCCAAGATCCTTGACTGGGGATGGTACTCGTGCCCACTGCAGTGGAAGCACAGAGGCCCAACCATCGGCCCACCATGGAATTCCCACCATGAGCATGTTAACATTACTGCAGATTAGGGATAGCAACCCCCAAATTTTCCATAATTCCTTTTCAGTCTTCACAAACACTTGATGGGATGCCCTGAGGAGGAACTGTTATCCTTATTTTACTGATGAGGAAACCAAAACCCAGAGAGGTTATAATGGGCCAATGAAAATTCCAGTGACCAGGCTTCCCGACACACACCACCCCAGTGGGGCCTGCACACCTTGCCTCTCTTCCATCCCTCGGCGTGGAAGAGGTTGGGAGTAGGGTTCCGTCTAGTCAAGGCTATGGTTTTTCCCATGGTCATGTATGGATGTGAGAGTTGGACTGTGAAGAAAGCTGATCGCCGAAGAATTGATGCTTTTGAACTGTGGTGTTGGAGAAGACTCTTGAGAGTCCCTTGGACTGCAAGGAGATCCAACCCGTCCATTCTAAAGGAGATCAATCCTGGGTGTTCATTGGAAGGGCTGATGCTAAAGCTGAAACTGCAATATTTTGGCCACCTCATGCAATGAGTTGACTCACTGGAAAAGACTCTGATGTTGGGAAAGGTTGGGGGCGGGAGGAGAAGGGGACGACGGAGAATGAGATGGCTGGATGGCATCACCGACTCTGTGGACATGAGTTTGAGTGAGCTCCAGGAGTTGGTGATGGACAGGGAGGCCTGGCGTGCTGTGATTCATGGGGTCGCGGAGAGTCAGACACGACTGAGCGACTGAACTGATGTTTATAAAATAAAGTTTCAGAGGATTTTCATGGCTGCTCTAATTCATTATGAACTGTGCCTGTGATGGGTTTCCAAGGAAGCTCTCTGTTGTTCAGGGAATGTATTAGTTTGCTAGGGTTGCCCTAAAGAAACACTGGGTTTTAAACAATAGAAATTAATTTTCTCACAATTGTGGAGGCTAGAAATCCAACATCAAGGTGTCGACAGGGCTGGTTTCTTTTGAGGCCACTCTTCTTGGCTGGTAGACAACTGTCTTCCCCAGATCTTAGCACGTGTGCGTGTGTGGGTATCTATGTGTGTGTCAATCTCTTCTTATAAAGACATGAGTCAAACTGGAGTAGGGCCCACCTTACTGACTTCATTTTACCTTAATTACCTCTTTAAAGGCCCTACCTCCAAATACTGTCACATTCTGAGATACTGGGGTTGGAACTTCAACATACGAATTTAAGGGTGACAATTCAACCTGTAAGAAGATGAAAAAGTTGAGAAACATGCAACACCCCTTCCAATTCTTTACGCACAAGAATGGCAGTGTTCTAGTCTATGTCCCAAGATCACACAATAAATAATCATTGGCGAATTCAAATACTGGAGGTCCATATGACACCAGTGACTAAGCATTCAAGCTGAATATTGATAAGCACAGCTTTTATTGTCTTTAACTTCCTTCACCAAATAGTTCATAATGGCAGCTTTTATTTTCCTTTTTACCCAATAGCTATTTAGAAATTTTGTTTTTACTTCTAAGAGATTAGATTGTTTGGTTAACTTTTTTTGTTATTATTTTCAAATGTTCATGACAAGGTACTTGCTGGCACGAAATCTTTCTAGACTACAAAAATGTCTTTTTGACATGGAGCATAATATAAAAAAATAAGTAATCCCTATTTAATTGATTCATCTTTATCATTGTATTCTGATCTCTGTATCTTTGTTTTTCTGTGGCTGTTTTCCAGCAAATCTCACAAAGGCTAAAAGTGGTGTGCTAAAATCTCCAATTGTAATTGTAGTATTTCCAAGTTTCAAATGGTGTGAATTCTACTATATAATCTACCATCCTGTCTGTGGTTTACTGCCTTTTGCCTCGAGGTCTTCTTTGCTGAGTTTTAATTATAGTTAACATTTACTGTGTCCCACCCTCTGTGCTTGTAGTTTCACACAAATTACTTTAAAACCAAAGTAACTCTAGCAATATTGATCATGTGGATCTAGATTTATGGAAATTGGAATTTATACAGTATTGAAGAAAAATACGGTAATCCAAATCCTGAAAGATGACGCTGTGAAAGTGCTGCACTCAATATGCCAGAAAATTTGGAAAACTCAGCAGTGGCCACAGGACTGGGAAAGGTCAGTTTTCATTCCAATCCCAAAGAAAGGCAAGGCCAAAGAATACTCGAACTACCACACAATTGCACTCATCTTACATGCCAGTAAAGTAATGCTTAAAATTTTCCAAGCCAGGCTTCAGCAATATGTGAACCATGAACTTCCAGATGTTCAAGCTGGTTTTAGAAAAGGCAGAGGAACCAGAGATCAAAATGTCAATATCCGCTGGATCATCAAAAAAGCAAGAGAGTTCCAGAAAAACATCTGCTTCTGCTTTATTGACTATGCCAAAGCCTTTGACTGTGTGGATCACAATAAACTGTGGAAAATTCTGAAAGAAATGGGAATACCAGACCACCTAACCTACCTCTTGAGAATCCTGTATGCAGGTCAGGAAGCAACAGTTAGAACTGGACATGGAACAACAGACTGGTTCCAAATAGGAAAAGGAGTACATCAAGGCTGTATATTGTCACTCTGTTTATTTAACTTATATGCAGAGTACATCATGAGAAACGCTGGGCTGGAGGAAGCACAAGCTGGAATCAAGATTGCCAGGAGAAATATCAATAACCTCAAATAAGCAGATGACACCACCCTTATGGCAGAAAGTGAAGAACTAAAGAGCCTCTTGATGAAAGTGAAAGAGAAGAGTGAAAAAGTTGGCTTGAAGCTCAACATTCAGAAAACTAAGATCATGGCATCCGGTTCCATCACTTCATGGCAGACAGATGGGGAAACAGTGGCTGACTTTATTTTTCTGGGCTCCAAAATCACTGCGGATGCTGACTGCAGCCATGAAATTAAAAGACGCTTACTCCTTGGAAGGAAAGTTATGACCAACCTAGACAGCATATTAAAAAGCAAAGACATTACTTTGCCAACAAAGGTCTATCTAGTCAAGGCTATGGTTTTTCCAGTGGTCATGTATGGATGTGAGAGTTGGACTATAAAGAAACCTGAGCGCCGAAGAATTGATGCTTTTGAACTGTGGTGTTGGAGAACTCTTGAGAGTCCCTGGGACTGCAAGGAGATCCAACCAGTCCATCATAAAGGAGATCAGTCCTGGGTGTTCATTGGAAGGACTGATGTTGAAGCTGAAACTCCAATACTTCGGCCACCTGATGCGAAGATCTGACTCATCTGAAAAGACCCTGATGCTGAGAAAGATTGAGGGCAGGAGAAAGGGACGACAGAGGATGAGACGGTTGGATGGCATCACCGACTCAATGGACATGGGTTTGGGTGAACTCCAGAAGTTGGTGATGGACAGGTAGGCCTGGTGTGCTGCGGTTCAAGGGGTCACAGTCGGACACGACTGAGCAACTGAACTCAGAAGAGAAGGGAGATCTGCTCCTAACCTGGCAATGCTAGTCCGTGTAGGCAGTGGCACAAGCCATTTAATGGTCCCTGGAGGAATAACCTCTGGAGCAACCTCTACCAACATTGGTAATGGGACCTAAGCCTGATACCCAACTGGAAGGAATGACTAACTATACCAGGAACCAACTCATAGAAAGGTACACCTGAACTAAATTTGGATTTTATTGCTTTCATTCCCCGCTTTGGCTGGAACAACAGTATAATTAACTTATCACTGATTTTGTAATTGAAAATTCGGTCCTCCTTCCCAAAGCAGACTGGGGATAATGAGAAGGTTCTGAGGATAAAGGAAGGCGAAATTTATTGATTTGACAGCAAATGAGGACAGTAGCTGACTAAATTCCTGAAAATTACTGTCCTGCCTTCTGGGGAGAAACCAGGAGTATTTAAGTAAAGTCTTGAGAGTGGGGTTAAGAGGAACAAGCAAAACTAGCAAGAAGGCCAGCCAGCATTAATCAGTAACAAAGAAAGCAAATTTATCTCCCAGCAACGCAAGGGGAAGACAGGAAAAACAGTTTTAGAAATCATCTATCAAGGTTTTAACCTTGTGGCCCTCTTACAGTTCGGAAGATGTTACTTCTTCATTAGCTTATTAAGAGACATTATCCCGTATACTAGTGACTTAGGAAAAACTTATTATAATTTCTGCAGTGAATCTGTATTTAAAAAATTACTGAACTGGCAAAGACAATCTCAGTCTCTGGGCATAATTTACCCGGAAAAATGAGAATTTTGTTAATTTTGCAGAGAAAGAGAAGCTAAAGGGAGGGGAGCTAAGAAAGGGTTAGGGCACCATGATGCCTTGAAAGAGGTGGACAGACATGGGCTCTACAGCCCAAGTGGAGGGATGCGCCTAAGACAGGGGGGAAGGAGAAAAACTTAAGGTCAAGTGGTAGAGTGAGTGAGACATGAAGTTGAGCGAGTTAGTCAGGGCCTAGGTACACTTTTGTCTGTGTACACAACTTGCTGAGTCCAACCCCCGTCAGGCAGCGGGTTCCGTCAGGGCAGAAGCCGGACCTGGCGCCCCATGTAGCGCAAGCAGCTAGAAAAGGAGGCTGGGACGGAGGGAGAAGAGGCCGCCGCGGTCAGGCAGGACACGAATAAACAGCCGCGGGTAATGAGACCGGGCAGAGCCCACGAGCCCCACACGCCGTAAGCGGAGCCGGATGTGGCGACACTGGGCAGGGCGTCCCTTTCAGCCTATGGCCGCGCGGTCCGCCGTCCGACGGTGACCGGAGCGGCACCTGGGGAGAAAAAGCGGCAGGCCCCTGAGGCGCGAGAAAGGACCACCCTTCCACGTCATTACGCGAGTTACCAGAGCAGTGTGCCCGAGGACCGGCGTCTCTTTCAGTTTCCCTTTCGCAGCTTAACTAATTCAGAGACACCACGCCTGAAACCTGTGGACTGCCTCACGCCGGAAGCTGCCCCCAGTAAAGATGGCGGACAGGCAACCAGGAAAAGCCTGAAGTAGGCGGGAAAGGAGGAGCCGGCAGAGGGCCCGTCGGGGCGTGTCCTGGCGGCCGAGGCCCGAGTGGGCGTGGCCATCCGCCCCTACTGGGCTTTCGATCTACGAGGCTCACAAGCTGCAGCCAACCGAGTCCCTCCGTCGTCTCCTGGAGGCGGGTCGCCACTGGCCCCGCCCCCGTCGGATCACTCCCTCTTGGAAGGTTATCACCTGCGTTTTCAAGATTTGCCTGGGGTTGGGCCACTAACCTCCAGTCCCTCTGCGATGGAGGACGCGCAGGAGAACCCCGCGGAGTCTAGTTCCTCCGTCCCGTGGTCCGAAGAGTCTGCTGGCTCGGCCAAGGTCCCCGAGGTGTCGCTTTCGGAGGAGTCGGAGGGCTGCACCCGGCCCCTGGAGGAGACCCTCCCAAAACTCTGTGGATATTTAAGTAAGTTTGGTGGCAAGGGGCCCATCCGGAGCTGGAAATCCCGCTGGTTCTTCTTCGACGAGAGGAAATGTCACTTGTATTATTCGCGGACCGCGCAGGATGCGAATCCGTTGGACAGCATCGACCTCTCCAGTGCGGTCTTTGACTGCAAGGCGGACGCCGAGGAGGGGACTTTCGAAATCAAGACTCCCAACCGGATAATTACCTTGAAGGTAAATGGAGCACTTTTTTCCCTTTTTGGCCGGGATGGGATCCCAGGGCACCGCCGAGCACATGTGGGTGGTCACAATAAACTTATCATAATCACCGACCCCGATCACCTCAGTGAACCCTGGGTGACAGGGTTTTGTGCTTTTCAAAGCTCATTCACACCCATTTCCTCATTAGGTTCCTGCAGTAAAGGCCGGGATGATGGACCTATAGTATGGATCAAAAAAACTGAGTCATAAAGGGGTAAAGGGACTGGTTTGAGTCATACCACTAAAAAGTAGTGTAACCCACACTTGGAATCTCATAGCTTTCCTACCTCTCAGTACCCTATCAAAACTTTTAGGATACAGTCCATTGGGATACAAAAGAGTCAGACAAGACTTACCAGCTTAACAACAAAAACTAGGCAGTTACCATAACTTTCTTACTTAGGGCTGAAGTATAGTCAAGATAGGAGCTTTGCAATCCTCTTTGAAGGCCTGGATTCTGAATTACTTTTCTTGATGTTGTAGCCAAGGGGAGTGAATGCTGAGAAAATGTTGGCAGAGATTGGGAGATAAATACTTAGGTTTCACTGATCAATCTACATTGTTCATTGAAGCATATCCAAACCTGTTTTCTCATCAATAAGTTCTGTTTTATTATCATATTTAACTGGAAAAGCCTGAAGCATTGCAAAGGCCATGTGCTTTGAAATCAGACAGGCCTGGATTCAAATTCTGCATCAGCTACTTACTAACTGTGTGACTCTGGGCAAGTTAACCTCTTAGTACCTAGATAGTTTGTGAGACTAAAACTAGGTATGTAAGCACCTGGCACATCACAGGCACCTACAAGTTGCTGAATTAATCTCAGCCTAGACCACTGCTGGCATCTAGTGGGTGCTCAATACATATTTGTTGAATGAGCACACATAGTGACAGAACCAAGGTCAGAAAGTTCTTGTCAAGTGAAAGTGCCTAGAACTTAACTGGAAAGAAAGATGGGTGTGGGCTAGGAGTTCTGAAATTCACACTCAGAGAGGAGTGTGCCAGTAGACTGCTTCCCTCCCACCCCTACCCTGTCTTCCTGTGTCTCCACCCCAACTTCCAGCCAATGGAGAATCTATTGAGCCCCCTGGATATAGCTCACAGCTTTTAGTTGCACTTTGATGACTAGGCCAATCTTGTGACCAAGCTGCAGTGAGGGTTGGGGGAGAGTCCATCAGGAGAAAATGATGGCCGAACTGTGGCACTGGGGAAGGAGACATATGCAGGTGGCTATGGATATGAGAGAGGAGTCAAGGATGGCTTGTGTAACTGGCTGACTGCCTGGTTGGGCCAGTCATTGATGGGAGGGAACCCCAGATGAGGAAACAACAGGACATACAGTCACATGTCCCCTTGGTAGATTCTTAAGTTTCCAGAGGAGAGGGGCCATGTGGGCTCACCAGTGTCTCCATTGCCTACCACAGTCCCTGACACATACCATAGATGCTCAATATACACATGTCCAAAGAATTAATAAAATGGGATTTTTGGGTATGAGTGGGAGTTTGTGAGCGCAAGGTCATGGTATAGCCCTGGAAGAAGCTGAGGTCTCTCAGGGAAAGCATTGATATATAGAAAGAGAATGGTAGGCAGCATTTTATCTGATTTGATCCCTCCATGGCAGGCTGAGGGCCCCTTTCATGGAGCCCCCAACCTTCTGCACACCTCACAAGTGGCCCTCTTGAGAAGAGGGATTGCCCTGGTTGCTTGCTTGTATTCTCACATGGCCTTGACTGTGGTCATCTCTGTGAGGCTCACCTTCCAATCCTAGCGAGCTGCCCAGCTTCTGCAGCCCATCTGATCCCAGGCCTTCTCTCTGTAAGTCACAATCTCCTGGCCATAAATTATAACAGATCTCTGGCTTAGAAGTGGGAGACCCGGGTTCTGGGACCAGATCTACCACCACCTGCCTGGGCCACCTCAGAGCCTTAGTTGCTCCATCTATAGAAGGGGCCAAGCATTCCTGCCCTGCTTCCCCAGTGGAGGATCAGGCAACATAATGGATGTGAGAGTAGGTGTGTGGACCATCCAGTACTGGGGGACTGATGACCAGCATCAGGCATACCTTGGGTGAGCTGCCTGGAGGTGCCACTGTATTGTTGTTGAGTGCATATGACTTTCCAGGTTCCAGTCATATCCTCAGAAAGGAGGGATTCTCCTCATTCCACAAAATTGACTAGGACACTGAGATGTCACACAAGAAGGTAGTGATGCTACCCAGGCCCCAGCCAAGTCAGAATTGCAAAGCGCTCTCGCTCTCTCTCAATGTCTCCCAACTCTTTTATCCAGTGAGCACATTTTGAGCACCTGATGCATGTCAGGAACTCTGCTGGACACTTTCCTTCCCTCATTTCACCCTCATAACCACCTTATGAACTGAGTGTTATCATCACCATAGTACAGATGAAACAACTGAGGCCCGGAAAGGTTAAGATATCTCTGAGTGGAAGATCAGAGCCTGGTTATCTTCTATGACCAAGGAGCATGTGGTGTTTCAAAGATGGGCACCCATCCACAGTGGCAGTGTTTTGTTTTGTTTTTTTGTTTTCTCAGGAAGGAGAGAGTTGCAAACATCCCATGACCTTCTCACATCCCACACCCAGTCCCACCGTGTGGGCACAGGGCCTTGCCAACTAACCCTTGTGCTTCTCAGGCTGCCACCAAGCAAGTGATGCTGTACTGGCTGCAGCAGCTGCAGATGAAGCGCTGGGAGTTCCACAACAGCCTGCCTGCACCTCCTGCTGCCCCCGACGCTGCCCTGGCTGGGAATGGGCCTGCCCTGCGCCTTGAGCTAGGTACCCAACGGGCTTGCCTTCTACCCACACACCCAGGGCTTTTGGTGACCAAGCCTCTACCCACCTGTTGGGAGTGAATGGGAGGAGTCCTCTGCTAAAGAAGCAGAGAGCCAGGGATGACTCAGGATCAGCTAGGACAACAGTATAGCATCCATGGCAAGAACACAGGCTCTGAGGCCCTGCTGGCTGGCTTTAGATCCTCATCCTGTGCAGTCTTAGGCGAGTTGCTTAACCTTTCTGAGCTTCGATTTCCTTCCCTATAAAATGAGGTCAATAAACTATACCTACTTCTTAGGGTTATTATAATTATTAAATGAGTCTATGCAGCTTAAGTGGTTGGAACGATGCCTGAGCATTGTCAGAGTTCAGTAGACGTCAGCTAATATTATGAGGATGGCAATTATGTGAAGATCTCAAGAAATTTCACAACCTGTGAGGAAGGTTAATGAGAAAATGCAGTTATTGTTGTTGCTTCTGACATAAATGCTTTTGTGCTGTGAGTCGAGTAGATCTGTGATCTTATCCCATGTTTCTGTAGGGCAGAACCTTCACTCTCAGGTGACCCATAAGAACCCAAATCCTAAAACATCTCAGCATGGAGGAGTCCTGGAGCTCATTCCTTCCCACACCCATATTGCAGCCAGGACTGTGACTGGCAGGTTTAAGACCTGAGTCAGAAAACCACCCACAGGGCTATGGCATGTCTAACATGCTTCACCGTCAGTTGACAGGGACCCCCGTGGGCGAGGGCGGGACCTGTGGCCAGCCGCCTCCTAGACCCTGGCACCCAGATGCATTACAGACTGAGCTCATCTGCCTTTATCCTCCCCACTTTTCCTTCCCTTAGCAAATGCCCTTCATTTACCATTTGCCCCTTCATTTACTTCATTTACAGTTGCCCCTTCCTGAATCTCAGATATCCAATCCAGTCAGTCGCCTAGGCCGGCAATGTCTGCTTTCTGACCTGCACGTCAGATCCAGGCCCTCACTGCTATTGCCTTGGGTCAGGCCTCCACTCTTAGCTGGGCAGCCACAGAAGCCTCCTCTCTGGTGTCCACATGTCCCAGCAGACCCGACCTCTTCACTGCAGCCCAAGCGAGCTTTCTCAAATGAGAACCTGAGCCCCACGCCCTTCCATGGCCGCCCTCCATGTCCCAGGCCCAGCTTTTTAGCACCAGATTCAGGCCTTGTCCTTCCCGGTGTCACCTCTGCCTGTGCGCCCAGTGCCCACCTTGTGCTGTGCACTTCAGCAGCACCAGGGGCGTCCCTGCCTACTTTTGTCCACCGGACACATTCCTGCTTATGCTCTCCAGCCACGCTCCACCGTCACCTCTTTGCTAACTTCCTCTTGGCAGCCTTCCAGGACTTTGCCAGCTGGATTCTGTGAGCCCTCAACGCTTTTTGCAGACAGTTAACATTATGTTCTAATCACAGTGCACTTGTCAGTCTCTGCCGCCTACCCTCCAAGGGTGGGTTCCATGTCTCTGTCACCTGTATCCTCAGTACCTGATGCCCTGCCAGGCACACTGGGTATCTACTGAATGAGTGTGTCAGTGAGTACATTGAATTTTATCATTAAGTGAGAAAGGAATATATAGCCCTTAGCATAATGCCGGATACATAGTGAATACTCAGTGCTTGAGAACTGTCCTAATAATGCAGTTACTGTATGTGTCTGTGTACCCAGTCATGGTAAATGCTTCTTTTTAATGGTTTATGATAATCATTCATAATTTCCCCAGAGAACCTTCTGTGTGTTTTATGCTTCTAAGCACTTTCTCTGGGGAAGGGTGTGTTTGCTTTTGCTTCTGCACTTCTCACCTTCCACTCCCATCTCCGGGAGAGCCAATAGCCCTGACTACGCCAGAACCTGTGACTGAATGACACAGTTGCCAGATCAACCTCAGACTAGAAGTACCAAGGAAGTCTTCCGTTGACAGGATTCCCAAGTGTCCAAAGAACCAGGTTATCAGAAGAATGCCTTTGGTTCAGCACACTTGGTGGGCTTCTTCTGGGCCTGACCCTGCAGTGGGTGTTGGGGGAGGGGAGTGATTGCCTTAATGACCAGGCGCCAGTCTCCTGCGGGGGACCAGGGTAGGGGGGCGGGATTGGGGGGTGGGGTGGGGGTAAGATGCAGGAAGCCAGGATGTAGACTTCTCCTCTGAAGCCTTTCTCATCCCACAGCAGCCTCCACCCTCCTGGTGCCCTGTGGCACCTTCCCCAGAAAGACATTTCCGGAGTCTTGAGTAAGTTGGCAGACCCCGGATCAGCCGTCTAGAGCAGACTGCCCCACCTCTCCAGCCTCCACCCTTCCTGGGAGGAAGCAGAGGCATGCTCCTAGGGGAGCAAAAACCAACAGACTCGCATCTGACTTTGAGTCACGGACACCTCATCTTCTACAAAAGTGTCTAATCATGTCCTTGAGCAATCTGCAAGGCATGTTCTCTGCAGCTTTTAAGTGTTTACACCTTTATTTTATAGTTGCCCTAAACACTGGTCTCTATAAGAGCCATGGAGGATCAAGGGGGAGTCAGCAGACCTATAATAATAATAATAACACTTTGCCAAAGTAGGACACAGTTTACAAAAGACTTTTATGTATATCATCATAGAAATACATATACCACTTACTGACTCTGTTCTCACACTTTATGTGCCTCAAGTTCCCTAATCCTCACAGAGATCTTAGGTAGGTAGTCATTCCCATTTTGCAGAAGAGGAAACTGAGGCTCGAAGGGGTCAAGAGACCTGTCCAAGGTCACACAGCAAGAAAATGTCAGCACTGAAATTTGAACCTTGGTCTTCAGACTCACACACACACCCCCGACACCCCTCAGGCTGTGGGAGCAACTGGTCATGTGTTCAGGGCCCTTTGGGGAAGCAGCGACCTTCTGGCTAGGCAATTTCATTGTGCTGACTTCTTCAGACTGGTGATGTGGCAGCCCCTACAGTTCAGGCAAAAGGAGAATTACAAGCAAATGCTGCTGAAAGCTCTTTGTGTGGACACCTCCCTCTCTAGGCTGGAGAGGGGCCCAGAGACCCCAGACCAGAGCCTTGGGTCATATCAGTTCTGTTTTCTATGGGGGCATCTGTCTGGAACTGAACCCGTAAAACAGTCCATGCCAAGCCCTCAGCCCTTCAGAGGGGTGCCTGTGTTTTATATGTTTTTTCACCCATGCCCTCTGTGTAGATGTAGTACAAAAATAAATTTCCTCTACCCCTGCAATCTTTTACTCTCTCAGTGAGAGGGCCCCAAACGAAGAGTGTCTGCTATCCTGTCATCCTCAGGGGCTGCCTGAGCAGGGTCATGCCACCCCTCAAGTGGCCTTAGTTCTCGCCCACTTTTTGTAACACTCAAAACTGACCTTGAAAATTTTGCCTCCCTCTCTCTTATACTTCAAATAATGCTTCCTTAGCCTTGAAACCTTCCTTACTATTAAACATTTTGGAGGAAGCAGAACATATTGGAAACATAGAAAACTAGAAGAAAAAGTAACCATAAGCCTATCATCCAGAGACAGCCAGTGTTAATGTTATGTCATGGGCTCCTGCCTTTTATTTAAACATATCTCTGATCATATAATAATACAAAAGGCCCTACTTACCTTTTTTGGCACTCAGTATTGTGTCCCTAAAATTTCCCTGTGTTATAAAATCTCGTTATTAGCATCTGCTTTTGATGAATATATATTTTCTGTTTATAAAAAGAATCCATGTTTACTGTAGAAAATTTGGTGGGGTAGATGGAGAAGTAAACTGTAATGAGCATAACCTGCCCACTTCTAACCCCATCGTGCAGTTCTGACCTCTGTTAAGATCGCAGAGTGTATTTCTTTGAGGGTTTTTCTGGACAGTTGAGATCATACTAGAATCCCAACTTTTTCCGCTTTATATCTCGTGGATGTTCCTCATATTCCTAAGCATTCTTCGTTAGCATTGTTCTCAATGGTTGAGTGAGTGTCCATTGCCTGAAGGCATCATGATGTGTTTAACCTCTCCCCAGATCCTTAACGTTATTTCCAGTGTGAGGCCAAACAGTGCCAGGATGAGCCTCCTGGCTCATAAAGCTTTGTCTGCATTTCCGACAACTTCTTTGGGATGGATTCTCAGATGTAGAAATATCTGCAGTTCTGCAAATTTTTAAGGGGGTTTCCAGGAAGGCTATCCCATCAAAACCTTTGGCGAAAACCCTGCCTCTGGCAGCTGTTAACCTAAAGGGAAGCCTTGCTCTGCAACTCACAGACCCTCACTTGCTCCCAGTTATAACACTGCCTGGCTTGTCTTTCTCAGTGCAGTGACTTAGAGCATGGATGATTTCCCTTTTCTTTGTTCCCCAGAGCAAGAGGAGGAGGAGCAGGAGGCGTTCCTGTGTCCTGTGAAAACGCCCACTGAACTTGTGGGCGTGGCAGCTGCCTGGCAGCCAGTCCATGCCAAGCCCTCGGCCCTTCAGAATATTTCCCTCAAGCACCTGGGAACTGAAATACAGTAAGTGCCATGCAGCTGAGGGGCCTGCCAAGCTGCAGGCAGCCCCTCCTTCAGAGCTTACAGTGATCAGGTATGACTCCCCTGCAGGGAGGTGGACCTGGGTTGGGGGTTAGGCTCTTTATTTTCAATTCATGACATCATTACTTTAAAATACTACATTTGTTCTGATTTTTAAAATAGTACACATTCTCTGTAAGAAATTAGAAACACCCAGAAAGGTATAAATTTAAAAATTACCCATAGTCCTTTTACCCAGGCAAGCATTCTTAGCATCTCCTTCCTCACATTTTCCATATACATATTCACATTGTTGTTGTTGGTTAGTTGCTCAGTCGTGTCCAACTCTCTTGTGACCCCTATATACTGTAGCCCACCAGGCTCCTCTGTCCATGGGATATTTTCAGGCAAGAATACTGGAGTGGGTTGCCATTTCCTTCCCCAGAGGATCTGTCCAACCCAGGGACAGAACTCTTATCTCCTATATTGGCAGGCAGATTCTTTACTTCTGAGCTCCAGGGAAACCCATACATATGTACATAATTGAGATCTATTCAGTGTAATGGAGTGATGGCTTCACAGTTTTCTACAAATGTCAAATGCATCATTATTCACTTTTCGCATGTGTAATTTACTGTATGTCGATTATGTCTCAGCTTCTTTTTCATTTACTCACGTGTGATATATATAATTTATATTTCCTACTGGCAGGCTTTGTTTTAAACAGTTTATAAGAAGACAACACTATAGTCTGGCTCTCAGACCACACTGCCTGCATTTGTATCCTGGCCCCACCAGTCATAGGCTGTTCCACCCTTGGCAAGATGTTTGATTTCTCTGTGCTTCACTCATATTGTTAGTAAATGTAAATGCAGTAATGTTTGCCTCGTGTATGTGTTTGGGGCAAGAAGAAGTTTAAAGGTAAACTGCTTTAGAACTGTGCTTGGGTATCAGTGAGCATTTAAGTATTGAATATTATCTGCTGCTTTTATTGTTGCTCTAATTGAAGGGATGGAAGCTTTGGGGAATTCCGACAATACCCAGTACTGACTGATCTTGTTTGGGTGCTTGTTTCTCTGGTGGACGTCAGATGAGCTGGGGCCTCTTAGAAAGCGGAATAGATTGTTTGCTGGACTTGAATTAGAGACCCTGATTCTGTGACTCAAGCGTAGCATTCCTCTCTGTCGGCTTCATTCCTCTTCTGTCTGCTTGGGTAACTAGTAGGGGAGTGGTGCTGTTCCCAGGAGAGAAACAGATTTTAGGGAAAATAACGATGAATGTCCTTTAGGGCCTACTGGCTAGAGATGGAACTACCCCCACAGGCGTTTGGATGTAAAGGCCTAGAACTCAGGAGAAAGATCTGATCTGGAGAGAGAGACTTGGGGGTATGCTGCATGATTGAGCCCCCCAGGATGAGTGGACAAGGAGGGAGCCCTGCAGAGGATCTTCCCTTGGGTGAAGCAGGAGGG
Source organism: Moschus berezovskii (assembly GCF_049115385.1). Taxonomy (NCBI): domain Eukaryota; kingdom Metazoa; phylum Chordata; class Mammalia; order Artiodactyla; family Moschidae; genus Moschus; species Moschus berezovskii. The sequence goes on along the minus strand of NC_142466.1, from coordinate 70,674,539 downwards.
AGCTGGGTACGGGGGGTGAGCTGCTGTGGGGAGAGGGGCCCTGAGGAGCCCAAACACCCAGCCAGTGTGTGTCCAGAGTGGTCTCACGAAGATCAAACCAGGGTCATGCCTACTGACGGCCACCAAACAACAGAAGCGGAACCAAAAACACGCTAAAAAGGAAGTTTCTGAGGATCACTCAGTCACTTGAAATAACCCACAGAAAATGTGAGATGGTGTTGCAAGAGACCTGTCCGCCCACAGCCCTGGAAAGACCCTTGTCTCCTACGTGCGCTTGCCTGGCTGGGCGTGGTGTTTGCTCTTGGCAAGGCCATGAGCCCCAGTCATACTCGAGGAAGGACACTGTGCTAGGTGCTTTACGCTCTCACTGAGACGTCTGGACAAACCTGTAAAGTGGCATCTAATGGTTAAGTTCTCAGACACGGGTTCAGTTCAGTTCAGTTCAGTCGCTCAGTCGTGTCTGACTCTTTGCAACCCCATGAATCACAGCATGCCAGGCCTCCCTGTCCATCACCAACTCCCGGAGTTCACTCAAACTCATGTCCATCGAGTCGGTGATGCCATCCAGCCATCTCATTCTCTGTCGTCCCCTTCTCCTCCCACCCCCAATCCCTCCCAGCATCAGACTCTTTTCCAGTGAGTCAACTCTTCGCATGAGGTGGCCAAAGTATTGGAGTTTCAGCTTTAGCATCAGTCCTTCCAATGAACACCCAGGACTGATCTCCTTTAGGATGGACTGGTTGGATCTCCTTGCAGTCCAAGGGACTCTCAAGAGTCTTCTCCAACACCACAGTTCAAAAGCATCAATTCTTCGGTGATCAGCTTTCTTCACAGTCCAACTCTCACATCCATACATGACCACGGGAAAAACCACAGCCTTGACTAGATGGACCTTTGTTGGCAAAGTAATGTCTCTTCTTTTTAATATGCTGTCTAGGTTGGTCATAACTTTCCTTCCAAGGAGTAAGCGTCTTTTCATTTCATGGCTGCAATCAGCATCCGCAGTGATTTTGGAGCCCAAAAAATAAAGTCTGACACTGTTTCCACTGTTTCCCCATCTATTTCCCATGACGTGATGGGACCAGATGCCATGATCTTCGTTTTCTGAATGTTGAGCTTCAAGCCAACCTTTTCACTCTCCTCCTTCACTTTCATCAGACATCCACATCTGTGGCTCAGTTCCACCACTTGCTCCCTCTGTGGCTTTGATTCCTTAACCTTGCCAAGTCTCAGTTCTTCCTGTCTAGTGGAGGTTGTAACAGGACTTACCTCGTTGGGCTCCTGTGAGGAGTAAATGAGTTGAGTGTGTGTAGGTGAGGATGAGATGAGTGAATTCCTAGTGTTTATCTTGGACCTGACCCATGCACGGGCCAGGTCATTGTTGGTTGTGGATATATCCCTCATCTCATTGCACGTGAGAAAACCCAGGCTCAGAGAGGATAAATGACCTGCCCGCAGTTATCTGTCCTTTCAGAACAAGGCTTTATGACCACTGCTCCCATGCTCAACCAGGCCTTTCAGGCCTAGTTAAACCTACACAGAAAATGATCCATGAACTGCTCTAAGCAAAGTCAATAGAGTGGAGATGCTTTTCAAAGCACAGTTGTTTGGCTGGGTTGTGGCCACCTGGTCTGTGACAGTAGTTAGTGAGCCGCCTGTCCCCATTGGAGACATATGCCAGGGCTTAGAACGATCTTTACTGAACGAAGTTGGGATTTCTGTGCCTTCCCATAGCCCAGGAGTGACTACTTGTGAGGCCCTGGACATGTTGGGGAGGCTGCAGTCCCTGGGCAAGGCAAAGTGCAGTTACCCCACCAGACAGTGCCCCTGGCTACAGGGATGTTCCCCAGGGTCTTCGCCAAATCATGTGTGAGATTCATGTGATGGGGCTCAGTACAAGACCCAGCACAGAGTGATAATCAGTGCTCCTCGAGGATCGATCCCTGGGTTGCGAAAATCCCTTGGAGAAGGGAATGGCTACCCACTCCAGTATTCTTGCCTGGAGAATTGCATGGACAGAAGAGCCTGACGGGCTATATAATCCATGGGGTTGCAAAGAGTCAGACACAACTGAGCAACTAATACTTTCAAAGTAAGAACTAGGAAGAGGAAATGTCTAGCCCAAGGAGTCAAGGGTACCTTATTCAAGTTCAGGTGTTTAGGAGTGCTGAGTTCTAATTTCTTCTCTGTTCTTAATTTAATTGATTAATTTTACCTTCCATCAGTCAGCTGTTCTCGCCATAAGAGAACAATCTCATTCTTTTCCTATTCTGGACCCAATTATACCAAAAAACTGGATTTTGTTTTAAAAACAAGTTTAAGATCAAATGATAGTCCTTTGAAAAGGTTAACAAAATTGATGAACATTTAGCTAGAAAGACCAAGAAAATAAAAGACTCAAATGACTAAAGTTGGAAACAAGAGAGGGGTACATTACTACCAACCTTACAAAAATAAAAAGGTTTATTAGGGAATACCATAAACAATTCTATGCTAACAAATTAGATAATTCAGATAAAATGGACAAATTCCAAGTAAAACAAATTACTGAAACTAACTCAAAAATATGATGAAAAAGCAGAAAGGAGAAGGGTGAGGGTATTGGGAGAGGCCCAGATGGGGTGCGTCCTGTAGGGAGCTTGGAGTCAGGCAGGCTGATCAGGCTGTGATTGGGGTTGGGGACCTATCCTGAGCACCAGCAGTGGCAGCGGGGAGGGCAACGGGCAGCACAGCAGGTCCATCAGCCTCGTGACCCTCTATTTTCCTTTCAGAAACACAATGTGCAACATCCGGGGCAACAAGCAGACCCAAGGAGCAGGCCACAGACCCCCCGGAGAAGATTCTGCACTGAGCGAGGAGACGCAGAGAGAGGAGCAGCCCTCTCCCCCTGGCCCTGGTGCCCCAGGTGAGCTCTGCCCAGGTCTGCAGTTCCTTCAGAGACTAAGTGGGTGTCCTCTGTCTTCCCCTAAACCAGCGTCCCTGCTTTTGTGTCAAAGATGGAACGCTCCAGATCAGTCCTCCTGGGCTTCCATGGGTCTAGCAGCAGTAATGATTCTTTTTTTCTTAATTGAATTTATTTAGCTGTGCTGAATCTCCTTAGCGGCAGGCAGGATCTTTAGGTGTGGCATGCAAACTGTTAGTTGCGACATGTGGGATCTAGTTCCCCAACCAGTGATTGAACCTGGGCCCCCTGTATTGGGAATGCAGGGCCTTAGCCACTGGAACACCAGGGAAGTACCCCCCCACCACCACCTTTTATTTTTAAATTGTGGTAAAAATACATAACAAAATGTACTACTTTAACCAATTTTAAGTGTAGGGTACTTGCACACTTCTTGTGTTACCATCACTACCGTCCATTTCCAGAACACTTCATTTTCCCAAACTGAAACACCAACCAATGATTCTTGAAGTAATAAAGGAAAATATCTTTCACTTTTTCTCTCGTCCTTTTTTTTTTTAATTTAGAAGGAAAGGATATGAAAATGCTTTTCTGGAATGATTAAAATCAGATCAACCTGAAGAAGCAGAACAAGTGACTTCAAAGTATTCTTTCCTACCGTGATATGGCACTTTATTATTTGTTTTTCAAAGTATGAGTGACCCATCAGGGCAGGTTGGCATCTTTGAAATGGGCATTTATACCCTTAGAACATATTTTAACTTGGAAACAATTGGGAAAAAACTAGCTAAGTCTTATGGTAGAGAGAACCCCTGGGCTGCACAGAAGTGACTTTAGAAAAACCACCCCTGTGGAGCAGTGTCTGGTGAGGCCCCACAGATCACAACCAACAGCCCAAGAGAAGATCAGTACTATATCGAATCAATAGCAGGTTCTTTGTGCCAGGGCTACTCTAAACTTTTTTCTCTTTTTTTGGGCGGGCGGGGGCGGGGGCAGCAGTCACAGTTTCATTAAGATATCCAAGAACTTTCAGGTGTACCAGCTGAATTTAGAAAAGACAGAAGAACCAGAGATCAAATTGCCAGTAATTCACATACCATGCAATTCACTCCTTTGAAGCATACGATTCAGTGGCTTTCAGTATGTTCACAGAGTTGTGCAACCCATCACCATAATCTATTTAAAAACTTTTTTTTTCTTATTTTATTTACTTGGCTGTGCCAGGTTTTAGTTGCAGCATGCAGAATCTTTTAGTTGCAGCTTATGAATTCTTGAGTTGTGGCATGTGGGATATGGTTCCCCAACCAGGGATTGAACCCAAGGCCCCTGAACTGAGAAGTCCTTAAAACATTTTTATTACCTCAGCAGGAACCCTGTACTGCTCAGCCATCAGTCTCAGTCTCCATCTTCCTCCAGCTCTAGGCAAACATTAATCTACTTTCTGCCTCTATAGCTTTACCTTTTCTGGACATTGCATAGAAATGGAATCTACCACATGTAGTCCTCTGTGATGGGTGTCTTTTACTAAAGCAGAATCTTTTCAGGTTTCATCCACATGCATGAAAGGCTTTACACTCCATTAATCCGTTTAGTCTTTACAACAACCTGAGCAGTAAATACTGTTGTTCTCTTTTAATAGCTGAGTGGACTGGGGACGGATGCACAGTGAGTACAGAATAAGATTCAGGCCCAACAATCTGGACCCATACTGCTGCCTGAAGCCTCATTTCTAAGTCTTGCCTTTGCAATCTACCTCTTTATTGCCATGAAACCTTGTTCCCACAAGCCAAATATGATACACAAAGCAAATAAGAGCAGAACTGGGAGTCTAGACTCTCTCAGAGCCTCTCCCTAGTCAGCATTTGAGGCACTCCCGTGAAATCCTAGGACAGTGATTGAAAACCACTGCCTTAGGCCTAGTTTTCCTCAACTGTAAGATAGACACAGTGATGCTACCCTGCCTGCCCTCAGGGCTGGTGGACAGCAGTGTTATCAGAGGGCAGCAGGGCTCCAGGGAGCCTCCCTGCTGTCTTAGACCCCGTGGCAAGAGAGAGAAGCGTTGTATTCATCTAACACTGCAGGCTGGTTTGTACCTGGCCCAACCAGATTTCTTTTGGACTTTTGTGGCAGCCCTGGCTTCCCTGGTGGCTCAGTGGTAAAGAATCGGCCTACAAAGCAGGAGATGAGGGTTCAATCCCTGGGTTGGGAAGATCCCCTGGAGAAAGAAATGGCAGCCCACTCCAGTATTCATGCCTGGGAAATCCCCTGGACAGAGGAGCCTGGCAGGCTACAGTCCATGGAGTCATAGAGTCGAACATAACCAAACGACCCAGCCACAACAATCAGGTTTCTTTTAAGTCTGGAATAAGACCATTCTGTTCCTATCTTCAACAAGGCCAAGGAGTTGTTTTTTATCTGTTCCAGACTCTCTGGTTGTCCCTTGGCCTGGCCCCTGAAGAAAATTGCTAAAGTCATCCAGCTCATTTTGCGAGTCCTATTTGTCCTCTCCCCTGGGATCTCATACCACATCCTTAGTTTTAACATCATAGTCCTAAAAGGGCTAGGTATGACTCACTAAGATGTACTTTTGGGGGAAAATAAATGAGTAAATTGAGTTAGAAAACTTAGATGGCTCAAGAAAAAAAATCCTACACTGTACCAAAGTTGGCAGCAAATGTGGCTCTGAGATTCTCAGCAGCCAAGGCAAAGAGGGAAATGTAAGCAGTTAGATTATTTTTCAGTGTCCATAGGACTATAAACACGTATTTTCTTGAAAGAAGCAAAGCTTTTTCTGGCACTGAGAGCTGAGAAGAATTTCAGTTGGGACCTTGTAACAGACATGATGTATGCCACACAGTCAAAATTCTCAAGATCTCTTGACCTTGAGACCGTTATGTGGCCCTGCATGCAGGCTGATGGCAGAGCCCTAAAGCATAGGCTGGGAGTAGGGTGGGATAAGAAGGTCTGGGCAAGTGATTTTTCAAACACTGGATTTGATTTAAGAATAAAATTTAGCACGGGTCAGCAAACATTTTCTGCAAAGAACCAGAATAGCAAATATTTGAGTCATTGTGGGCCATGCAGTCTCTATGGAAAGTACTCAACTCTGCCTTTGTGGTGTGAGAGCAGTGCAGACAATGCACACATAAATGAGCAGGGCTGGGTTCCAATAAAACTTTATTTACAAAAGCAGGCCAGGGCCTGATTTGGCCTATGGGCCATTGGTTGCTGACCCAAGCTCTAGAGGAAATAAAAGGATATAGCCTCAAGACATTCAGCTATGGAAAGTATGTCTCTCCTAATTTAGCTTGTAATTAGAATCAAATGAAGGTTTCCATTATTCACTGGGGCAAGAAGGCAGAGTATGGATATTCTGTGCTCCTATCAGTGGACAGATCTGTATGCTTTGAAAGTCGCCCGGAGTGTAGAGGAGGAATCCTGAAATAAGAAAAAGTATCCAGCCTGGGCCTGTGGCTGAGGAGATGGCCACCTGGCAGATACCAGCAGGGTCATAGGAGGTAGCACCTGCAGGTTGAGATCGGAGAGTAGGGAACAGGCACGGTTTGGAGGATGGGCTGGATGAGCCAGCCAGCACAGTGTAAACAATGTTGATTTAGTCCCTTGATTCTCAGAATGTGATCCCTGCACAAGTTGTATCAGTATCCCCTAGGAATGGTTAAAAATGCAAATTCTCAAGCCCCTCCCCAGGCCTATTGATGGAAAAACTCAGGGAGTCTGGTCCCCAGTCTAAATTTTACCAGGCCTTTCAGGGCTTCTGCAGCAACCCCAGGGTTGAGAACTACTGAGGCCGCTGATCACAACCTCTGTGTTTCTCTTTTTGAGCAGGGAAAGATCCAGCGAATTCTCCAAAGCCTAGACCCAAGTCCTCTCTGACCACCAGTCTCATTCAGAAAGCCAGGAGCCAGAGCAACACCTTCCCGCTCTTCAGCGAAGGGCTCATGCGGAACCGAACTGCCCAGGAGAAAGCGCTGGCCTTGGAGCAGCAGGTTCTGATGCTCACCAAGGAGCTAAAGGCTCAAAAGGTGAGCTCTGGCCCCAGAGAGGCCCCAGGCTCTGGTGCTTTCCTCTGGGCCTGGTGCCACTGGACAAGGCAGATATGCGTTCGCTAGTCTAGGTCCTTAAACGGCCAGCTGCTGGTGGCTGGGAATGCTGTGCTGTTGATCAGTCAGGGACATGCTGTCACTCAGACCAGGTGACCGAAGGCCACCAAGGACAGGGTCTCTCAGGTCTCCCCTGGGAGACTGTGAAGAGGAATAGTGTTTTCAGGAGAGTGATCTGCATGCAAGGTCCTGGGAGGGGCCACCGAAGGAACTGGGGGATCTTTGAGCTGGTAGCTGGTAACTGGGTACAGATTTCTGAAGGACTGTCATGGGACAGAAAAAGCAGACAGGTCCCTGTGTGTGGCCCTAGGGCTAAGCACAGAGGACAGGGAGGAAGATTCAGGCGTTATAGAGAGAGAAGTTAATTCTAGCCGTTAAAAGAAAGAGCTACATGGTCATTGTAGAAAACAGGTCACACGCATACATAGACGTGCAAATCCTTCAAAAATCCTACCATCCAGAGAGTAAACCAGGTTCACATCTGGCAGTGACCTCGTGAAGTAGTCAGGGTCATCACGTGGCAGAGCAGCGATAGGGGATGCAGCAGGGGCAGTAGGCTCTCTTTAGCACAATAAGAGTGATTACACCAGCACAGTTGTTACCAAAAATCCTGAGCTCAGGTCCCAGGCTCCTTTTCCTCTGAGAGGAATGCCTACCCTCTCATGCTTGAGCCTTGGCTAAGAAAACCCAACACGAAAGTTATTTTCAAACCCTGAGTCTCTTTCTGCTTTATTTCTGCTCTTGCTCCTGGGGAGGTCAAGAGTATACTGTATTTACTTCTAAATAGTCTCTCCTTTGTTTGTTTCTTCTTTTCCTTTCTGTTCTGTTTTTGGAGAACACAGTCCAGAAAAGCACTCTCCCTACCTTGTTTTTGCCCCTTCTCTGCCTTTCTCACCCCTCAACAGTTATTTTGGGAAACAGCAGAGCCTTCATACCTGGCAGGTCAGGGGTTACATTTAATGAAGCAGCAGGTGCTGAGAATCCTCAAAGGGGAAACTCATCCATTCCTGTGTTCTCCACTCATTTGTTTATTCACCCAGCCTTCTTTGGGGCCCTGTTACAGGTACATGGTGTTCTAGGCACTGGAGAACAGTGAGAAAAGACACAGCCCTTACAGCACCCAAATACATCCTTACAGCACAGGAAGTCTCCTCTGATGCCACCTAGCAGCCCAGCCATCACTCTTGCCTCCCGTCACCTTTGTGTTTCCATCGTGAGGGTGTGTTCCCATTGTGAGTGTCGTGAGGCCGCTCCTGAGAACCAAGGGCATTAAACTGAGCTGTAGCAGTTCCCTGATTCCTGGACCAGGACAGCTGAAGTCCCAAACCTGACCTGGAGAAGAAGAGAAAATGTAGAATGCAGACACTTCCTCTTCTTTCTGTGCATCTTCTCCTTTCTTTCTAGGAAGTGTGGGTGGCCTTTCCTCTTAGGGTGTTAGTTATTGTCAAGTGAAGTGAAGAAGCCCTGAGAGACCTAGTGGTCCTGCAACCCTGGAGGATTCTTCGTTCTTCAGTAAATGAGGCAAGCTCTTGGACGTTAGTAAGGGCCGCCCAGGCTGTTGACAGCTCCCCTACAGTCAGCCTGAAAACATCAGGGAGAAGTTGTTCAAGCATTAGAGAATCTGAACTTTCTTATTTGTGCACTTCCCTGGGACAGAGAGTGGGAAGAGACTGTTTGGGGACTGAGCTTTTGCCTCAGGGAGTGAGTGAATTGCATGCTCTCTGACCCATCTCCCAAATGCACTTCAGTCTAGTGAGTAATTCAACGCACAGGCCTTTAAATAAGACGGTCCTGGCCCTGAGCAAGTTCCCTAACCTCTCTCAGCCTCTGCTTCCTCCTCTGTAAATGGAGCTATCATCATGTTTTACTGAAAAGGCCTGTGTCAAGACTCACAAAACCCAGTACCTGGCACTCAGCAGCTGCCCCAAACGTGCAGGTGTGGTCATTTTGGCTGTGACTTCGGCTGTAACCCTGCCCTCCCTGTTGACTCCTTCCTGCACACACCCCGAGGGCCTCTGGGAATTCTACTTGTGGGACAGAGGCTGTCCTTACCTTTATTCCACATTTGGAACGAGGATCCCAGTTTTACCAACTCCGGGGTTTTGCCTTCAACCCAAATACCAAACCAAAGAGAGGAAGGAGAAGAGGTAGACTCTTGACCCAGAGATGAGACAGAGGAGGCTGGCACCATCTTGGGGTGCCCAGTGGTACCCCAGGCACTCAGAAATGCTGGTCAGAGAGCAACTCTCCGTCTGAGACCATCTAAGTCTAGTTCTTCATCTGCAGAAAGAGTCCACTGGACTTCCTGGGCCTGGCGCTATAACCCACTTTTGTCTCTTCAGTGGGAAGATACCACCTTCCTGCCTTAGGCTGTAAAAGGACCCAGGAACTGGGGATCTTGTCCTGGCTCAGTCAGCCAGGCAGATACTGCCAGTAGCTTTAGTGATTGTTAAAGAGTTTGTATCTCAAGCTCTGTTGGCTGCTCTAGAGGGCACAGAGGTACTTTGGGGACTTCACTGCCCGGTACATGGAGAAAATGTGAGCACAAGTCACTGCTGGTGTGCAGCATAGCCCCAGCATTGGGCTGGCTGGTGCCCTCCGTGCACTGTCTCCTTAACTTCCAGCAGTTATCCTCGCCTTTCCTGACAGACATCAAAGTCCTGGGAGGTTCTGCATGCCCATGACCTCCTGGGCACCAAACCAGGGATCCGGCTCTGGAGTCTGCTTCCAGAGCTTTTGCCCTTTTCACTGCTCCCTGTTCAAGGGGCTCAGAGGAGGTGGGTAACTTGCTCACAGTCACACAGCTGGAAGAGCCAGGCCTTGGGCACTGGTATCCTTCCCCAAGTCCAGGACTCCTCACAGCCCAGCCGCCTCCTCTATAGTCTCACAGGATAGCCCCATGTCAGTCACAAGCACTGCAACTGCTCTTCAGGAGAAATGAATGCACTTCCTGTGATTCCAATACCCATGAGGCCATTACCCATCCTAGGCCCCTGCAGTGCTGGCCCCAGAGGAGATCTGGACTCTGGGAGGTGTCCAGAGTTTACCAGGCAGCTTTGGCCTGGTGAATCAGGCTTTTAGAGTCGACAGCCTTGCACCCAACCTGAAGGCTGTCTGCTCCAGCAGATGGAAGGCTGGCCTTTGTGGTAATGTTGGCCATATGTTGGCTCCTAGGCAGGATGAACTCCTCCTGGGCCCTGCCTGGGGCCAGCTTAGCGCACTCAGAATTATTTGATGAAGGCATGTAACTCATTTAGGAAACTTGGTTGGAGCAAAGTACAACCTCTCACTTCCCAGAACTGCAGTCAGAGACTTAAGAATACAGGTCCTGGGGTCACAGAGGGAGGGTTGAGAGGGCCCCTTCACCTCTGAGAGATTGAGAGGGGCATTTCAGCATGGGGAAGGACGCTTGCCACACTTTCTCTCTCATCCTTTTGGTGCCTCTTGGTGGCATAGGATCGTTATCTATTTTACACACGAGAAAGCTGAGATTCTGTTTTCTGAAACACCCACTTTAGGTCCACCTTCGTGGATCTGGAATGGGAACTGAGGCCTCTGTAGCTCTAACCTAGTGTTCCTTCACCTGCTCACAGCTGGCCCTGAGCCCCTCATGGGTAAGACGATGCCCAGTCCAGTGCTCTTCCCACAAGCACTGTTGGACCCACCCACCTTGAGTTTAGTGAGTGATGAAGATATCGACTGGTTCATAAGATACTTACTAAAATGACAACTTATTACCCATTGTTAAAATCTAAGGTGGGCCAAACAATGACTCGATTAAGAAGTATTAAAAGTATCACTCAGCCAGCTCTTCTAAGCCTCGGTCCTAAGGCCTTGCTGGGGATTGTGGGAACTGGAAACAAGCCAGGTGTCCATCCTCGGGGATGGGATGAAGGGTATTGTGTGCTCCATACAAGGAATAATCTTGAACTGTTGCAGATGAGTGTTGTTCGATAATGACTGACCTGGAGAGCTGCTTTCACGTGTTGTAAGGACAAAAGCAGCTTCAAAATGGGATGTTCTGGCTCTTCTTTTTGATTTTAGTATTTCTATTTGATGTATATATGTGTTTTGGTGACTGCCTTATTTCACCTAGCATAAACTCCTCAAAGGTCATCCATGTTATAACATGTAATAGGATTTCCTTCCTTTTTGAGCCCAATAATATTCCATTGTATGCCACATTTCATTTATGCATGCACCATCAATAGACACTTGGATTGTTTCCACTTCTTGGGTTTTGTGAATAATGATGCTATGAATATGGGTTATTTCTAGTTTTAAAGAAGCATTTCTATGCAAAACCCATTAACTACACAATCTTAGGATTGGAGTTGGGAGCCCTCTGCTCTAGCTAGTTTCCCCACTCTTGGGGATCCACCAGGTCCCTTTAGTTCTCTGCTTTCTTGAGCTTCAGTCGCCCCGTGTGACAGTGGGGTGACTGGACCAGGTGGTCTCCCAGGGCCGTCCAGCCTCCAGGTTTCCCAAATCCATGATCCATTCCTGCTTCTCCTCTCACTTGCTGCTCTGGCTCCACTATCTCCGGGTCCCTTTCTTCCTGTCTCATTCTGGTGCCCAGATCCTGGGATGAGAGGACAGACTCCTGGCCTGGTGTTTTGGTCTTGGATTTTGAGAGCCAGATGTGGGAAGGGGAAGACAGCTGATGCAATGAAATGGGCCTCAGAGTTGACTCTGCCAAACCTGGGGGGCAGATACCCACCCAATTCTGAGGCTAGGACAAGTCCAAACAGTGGCCTGCATGGGGTTAATTCACCAGGCAGTTACCCAGGGTAGCCTCCAAATCTCAGCTGAAGCAGAAAATGGTCTAGGCTTCTCAGTTACCTGCAGCCACAGGAATGCTAATCTCTCTTTGCACAGCCCTGGGAAGCTGAGTTCTAAAAATTCCTAACATTCCGGTTTGGTTTGCAACCACCCCACCCACCTTCCCACCACACCCAGGACCTGCAGCTCCATACCTGTTCTTTCATTGCACTGACCTTTGCTTAAGCAGTTGACTCAGCCCCATCTGCAAAGTCTTCCCAATCCTCAGCCCCCTCCATCTGCCCCATGTCTCCCACCTGCTGCTTGACTGTCTCTGGCCCTCCTCATTCTTCGCGATCAGTTTAACCTGCTCCGCCTTTCTCTGAAGTGTACTGGTTGCCCCGCTCCCTGGCACACCTGCCTCCACCCCGGACGAAAGTCATTGCCCACTGCCCTGTGCCCCGACAGACACCCCTGCTTCCATCTCTCGCAGTAAATCACTCCACAGCAGTGGTTCACCTTTGCTCCCACCAGCCTCTGTGGCCGTTGAGGGTGGGAACGGTGACTGGTCCCTCTCTGGGTCCCAGGGCCCGACTTGAGGCCTGGCACGGAGTGAGCACTTGATACAGATTAGATGGATGGATAGAAGAGACAGAACCAGAGAAGGGACAGTCACTAGTACCAAGGTTTCAGAAGTTGTATGCTAACTTGGTCTTATCATTAGCTTCTCAAATGAAGTTATGATTTGAGGCAGTTCTCCTCCAAAATGGAATTGTTCTTAGCAAACCACCCTATCCAGCCAATCATTTATTTTAATGCTTTGGCATACGTACAGTTAATGGGTCTCCAGGGAACCACATTTTTCCAGAGGAGACTGGCATGGACCATGGCAGTGTGACCTAAAGACCCCACCTGCAGGTCTGAGGCTCACATGAGACTGACTGCTGAGCTGCCTGATTTCTGATATCCTGGTCCTGGCCCCAGATGAATTCATATCCCTGCTTTGGGGCAGAACAGGTCCCCAGTGCTGGGAAGGTTGGAAGCTCAAAGGCACAGGGAACCAAACCTTGAATGCTCAGTTCACTTGAATGAATCAGGTGGCCCTGCCAAGAACTAAATCAAGGTCTGTTGCTTCTGAACTCCCTGCTGGTTCCTTGAACCAGCCTCACAGGCATCGTTTGGTAGGCAGAGGTGTGGACACAGATGGATTGAATGAAGCCCCGGGTGTTGTGGCTTGGTGTGAGGATTGCCAGCGTGTTTTCTAATGCTGCCTCAACTAGATTGGTAGTAACTGCATGGATGCCATGTTCAGAAGGATTCTGAGGCCTCAGCTAGGGTTAGCAGGAAGGAATACTGAGATTGATTATTAACATCTGTCTTAGGAGTGAGAAGGAAGAGCCATACCTAACTGCCACAACGCTGCCACTCCACCTTCAACACTGACCAAGCACAGGCAGCTCAGTGGCTGAATGACTTGGGATTAAATTCCACTCTGCTGGGCCTCCGTTTGTTCATTTCTGAAACAGACATGTATTAGGGTATTGTGGCCTATAACATATTAGAAGTTAATTTCTCTCTGACATTGAAGAGCCCAGAGTGAAGTGCACAGTTCTGAGCTGGCAGGACAACTGTGTCATCTTCAACATGCAGGTTCTTCTTGTGAGCCCAGCATGGCTACTTCAGTTCTTGCCATTTCCCAGGCTGAAGGAAAGGGAACTGGGCCAGGGCAGTGTGTGTGCAGTGGTTTGGAAGGTGTGACCCAAAGGCTGCCCACAGCATTTCTCATATCCCATTTAGGCAGAATAATCACTTGGCCATATCTAGCTATGAGCTTGGCTGGGCGATGTAATCCTTTGCTGGGGATCCATGTGTCTAACTAAAAATCTCTCTTTTTTTTAATATTTATTAATTTTTTTGATGGCTTCCCTGGTGGCTCAGACGGTAAAGAATATGCCTTCAGTGTGGGAGACTTAGGTTTGATCCCTGGGCTGGGAAGATCACCTGGAGAAGGGAATGGCAACCCACTCCAGTATTCCTACCTGGGGTTGCAAAGAATCGGACATGACTGAGCATGCACACACACACACGTATGTTAATTTTTTTCACTTGGCTGCACCAGATCTTAGTTGCAGCTTGCAGGATCTTGGATTTTTGTTGTGGCTTGTTGAATCTTTAGCTGCAGCTTGCAGGACTCTAGTTCCCTGACCAGGGATCGAACCTGTGTTGGGAGCTCAGAGTCTTAGCCACTGCACTAGCAGGGAAGTCCCTAAAACTCTTTTAAACAGAAAGAGAGAATGTGGGTGCTAGAATGGGATATCCCAGGAGATGATGGTCTTCCCAGGTGGTTCTAGTGGTAAAGAACGCGCCTGCCAGTGCAGGAGACATAAAAGACACGGGTTCGATCTCTGTGTTGGGATGATATCCTGGAGGAGGGCACGGCAACCCACTCCAGTACTCTTACCTGGAGAATCCCATGGACCGAGGAGCCTGAAGGGCTACAGTCCAGAGGGTCGCACAGAGTCGGACACAACTGAAGCGACGTGGCATGCATGCGGGAGATGACGCCCACCACCTCCCAGGGCTTGTAGGAGAACTGATGACAGCATTTGCCTTGCCTCTGGCACCTCACAGGCCTTCCCCGAGTTCACTGGGCGCTTCTCCTTTCCCACACAGGAGCTGGTGAAGATCCTGCACAAGGCGCTGGAGGCAGCCCAGCAGGAGAAGAGGGTGTCCAGTGCGTACCTGGCAGCAGCCCAGGACAAGGACCGGCTGGAGCTGGTGCGTCACAAAGTGCGGCAGATTGCAGAGCTGGGCCGGCGGGTGGAGGCCCTGGAGCGGGAGCGGGAGAGCCTGGTGCAGACAGCAAGCCTGCGGGAGCAGGAGATACGGGAACTGCAGCAGCACGTGCAGCTGCTCCTGGACAAGAATCAGGCCAAGCAGCAGGTCATCTGCAAGCTCTCCGAGAAGGTCACCCAGGACTTCATGAAGGCCCCAGAGGAGGCCGACAGGGACTTCCTCAGCCAACAGGAGAAGATGGAGCACCTAAAGGTAGGTAGGGGCCCTGGGCCCTTGGGAGGACACCGATCTTGACCCCAGGGGTTTTCTAGGTAGAACTGGGATGATCCTTCAGTTCAGTTCAGTCGCTCAGTCGTGTCCGACTCTCCGCGACCCCATGAATCCTTAATACTAGGGAATTCATACTTGAAACAGATGTTGGTGGAAATGTTGCTGCACACTCCCTCACTTTCTTAACCAGAGGACCCAATGCAGCTTGACGTTTTCATGATACCCTAAGCTGAAAAGTGAATGTATCTGTAAATTATCAGAGTAGAAATGGAAAAGCCTAATAAGATGGAGTCAGAACTCCTAAGCACTCTGGGGCCGGCCTGGTCAGCTTCCTCCAGTGCCACATTGACGTCCTTGGAAGCCACCGAGGCGCCCAGTGGCCCTCTTCAGCAGTCCTGCACACAGGTGGTGACCTGTGCTGCTGTGACTCGGTCATGATGATGATAATAATCGGTACCCCTACATACAGATTGTTTATGGTGAGGCGTCCACTGTCCTAACTGCTCTTTCTACATCACTTCATTTAATCCTCGCTCCAGCCCTGGAAGGCAGCCACTTGCGTGCTCCCCACGTACAGATGAGGATGCCAGGGCTGTGAAAGGTGAAGTTGCTTGCCCAGGGCTGTGTGTGGAGGAAGTGAGGGGACTGGACCCGGGTTCCAGCTCCCTTCTCTGACCATTCTGTCTGCTTTGCTGCGTTCCCAGTGCTTCTAGCCACCACTGTCATCCCTTTCTCACCCTCGTGCAGGCCGTGGCTCTCACCCATCTCCCAGGGACCAGTTACCGCTCAGGAGGTGAGGACTTTATTATAGGTATGATGCCTGCCACAGGCTGCAACCTCCTCCCTGGAGGGTGGTGACAGGAGCTGGGGACAGCTGCTTTTAGCCCCCACCGTCCCTACAGGCAGCCATATAGCCCCATTCAGTCCTGCCCCAACCCTGGCACTCACAGCCACATAAATATACTTCGGATTACCATGGGAATCCCAAACTGCTATATCAAAGAACTGCTATTGGTGGGGGTCGGTGGGGGAGGGGCGGGTGGCAGGGTTAGGAAGAGGAAAGGAAAAAAGAAATAAAGAGATGCAGGAGCTTTTAAGAAACCAGTGGGTAGAAAAAAATAAAGTACAAATTCCAAAAAAATAAAAAATGCTAAAAAACAAAAAGAAACCAGTGGGCAGTGTGGTGCAATAGCCACTCCCCAAGCTCTGAAGTCAGGCAGACTGCCTCTTGCAAGTTATGTCGCCTTTATATGACACGGCCTAGCCAGTCTTATAGTTGTTAGAAGGATAAAAGATGACAAGAAACCCAAATTTCTTTCCCTTTCTTTTTCAGCAGGAAAAAGCACATAACTAGTTTCTGAACCTTTTCCCTTATTTGGTCTAAAATCAGAAATTCTTTTAAGTTCAAAAGGAAAACAAAATCTTTCAAATATAGATGCATCTAGGTTGTTCGAAAGCTCTGAAGTGAAAGTTACTCAGTCGTGTCCAACTCTTTTTGACTCCATGGACTATACAGTCCATGGAATTCTCCAGGCCAGAATATTGGAGTGGGTAGCCTTTCCCTTCTCCAGGGGATCTTCCCAACCCAGGGATCAAACCCAGGTCTCCCAAATCGCAAGTGGATTCTTTACCAGCTGAGCCATAAGGGAAGCCCTGAGTCCCTCACAAAGCGGTGCAAATTGCTTCCATCAGATTGCTTTCCTACTCTGCTCTGCCTGCTAAGTGTCTTTCTCCTTTCTGTGCCCGTTCTGCTGGAACCCACTGTTGAAGACCCAGTGAAGCAGCATGGGGGTGAGAGAAATGGACTTGCGCAAGCATGGACTCACCTAGGAGACTGAATGTGCCCCTGAATTTGCATGTCCAGAAATTTGTCAGTGAGCTCAGAGATGAAGAGACTCTGAGTGCGATTCACATCACGCATGCTTACATTGACGGCTGCTCCTCCAAGGTTGTTAGAAAGCCATCAGTCCTTCAGCTGACACTGTGGAGGTGTTCTGTGCTAGAAAAAGTTGTACGTACTAGACTCCCTTAATTTTAGCCTTTGGGTCTCTGATCCAGGAAAAAATAGATCCATCAAAACTCCACTGTCTGTAGGTTTGGGGACGGAACGTATTCACATTTCCTGCTTGTCCTTGTGGTTGAGGACACTCAACTTTGAGGAAATCCCCCCTTGTTGTCACAGCTGTCAGTGTGAGAACAGAATGACTGACCTCTTGAATATCAAAGCTTGGCTGGCAGGGTCAGCCATGTCCTGGAGAGGAGGAAGGACTGATCCAGGGTCACACAGCAGAAGTGACAGGGCTACAGCCAGACCCTGGGTCTCCCCATGTCCCATCTACTCCCTCCCCCACTAGCACCAGGGCTGGTCTACACACCGTTTTCCAAAGAGGATTCCCGGCTCCCTAGTCCCTGTGAGAGCAGGTGGGCAGACTCTTCTTCCCTGTCCCCTGTCTCCAGTTGTGTTTTCCTCATTTGCTTCCCTGGTGACAGTCACATGGCTTTTCTCTTCTCTGAGGTCTCTCTTTTTCCTTCCTACAGTTCTGAGCCAAGAAGAACACTCAGGGTAGGGCAGTGAGTGAACGGGAAGGCACTGCCTGAACGCCACCCCCGGACGCCACCAGGCCCACAGCTGCTCCACGGGGCATTCGTCCCTGCCCTCCTTGTCTGGGCTGCAAGCAGGGCACCCTGTGCAACACGTCCCAAGCCTTGGAGAGCCCCTGGACGTGAACTGGAGCTTCTGGGCTGGGAGGGATCTAATGGAGAGGGTCAGGATGGCCTGTCAGCCGTGCGCAAGTGACCCATCCCTGTTGTTGAAGTGCCACAGGCAAGGTGTGCTGTTCTTAATCAGGGCCTGAAAGAGATGGGTGGCATTTCAGGGGGGTCCGAGGAGCTCCAGTACCGTAGTCTTTTATGTCTCAGCACAGACAATAAGACGCAGAGTGATAGATAAGGAGTGACCTATTGAAATAGGACGTTTGTGAGGCTTACATGAGGCCAGGTGAGAGAGTGCCTTGCTCGAGAGCTTCCTGGGCTATGGTTTTATATTCAGAAGAAAAGTAGGGAGAGGGAGAAGACCTTCTTTGTCTTTCTTGAGTAGACATCACGCTTCCATCATTAGCTTCTCTCTGACCAGGGTAGTTTTCTTGTCCTTCCATGGTCAAGCTAGGTCCACAAATTATTGTTTTTTTATGTGTGCAGAGAATGTTTCCTAACTTACTGAGCTCACTAGGCAAGATGTGATCTCAGGCCACCATTGTTTTATTACCTGGGGGCATGTCTAGTGCTTCTATTGCATGGATTGGTTGCTAAGCAAGCCTGCTTGGTTTTGTGGTTAAGCAAACCTTCTTTTTCAAGTAATCATTAACTTACAAGGGTCTGCTATGATTTTTCTATTTATAATCCCCTCGTGGGATTTGCTATTTTTTTAATTTTATTTTTAATTGAAGGATGATTGTTTTACAATATTGATTTTATTTCTGCCATACATCAGTATGAATCAGTCAGAGATGTACATATGTCCCCTCCCTGTTAAAGCTCCCTCTCACCTCCCACCTCCCATCCTTTCCCACCCCTCTAGGTTGTTACAGAGCCCCGGTGTGAGTTCCCTGAGTTATGAATTATTTAATCGCCTACTTTGTCCCTTCGCTCTGCCCCTATCAGTGCTATCCAGTCACACCTGCAGCAGTCTCTCACACTCACCTGCAGCCAGCCCAGTACAATTTTTTGAATGCGAGAGAAAAGGATTGAGTTTCAGCTAGTAAATGCCCTGGAATCACGTGAGCATGTGTTGTCCACTGCTTCTGCAGAGTCCTTCCAAGCAGAATAAAGATGGAGCCATGGCTGTGGTGGCTGTGGTCGCTCTTTCAGGCTCCTGCTTGACCCTCCTCAGTGGGTGGTCAGCTTCTCCTTGCCCCAGGCAGGAGGATTCATGCTCCCTCCACTGGACAGCTTGCAAAAAGGAGAACTCTAGGCTTAGAGATAAGCCTCACAGATTTATTCATAAGAGAGACAAACCAAAAGCATCTAGGGCCCAAATGAAAAATCAACAACAGGAGAAGGATTATACCTAAGTTATGGTAAATTCACTTAATAGTCATCGGATGTCAAAATCATCTTTAGGAAGCTTCCATAGAAGCACAGAAAAATATCTACAAAGTGACACAAAGTAAAAAATTTTCACCCAAAATTGCTCAATATGATCACCAACATGTGATAAAATATGTTTATTTAAAAAACAAACACTACTGGAATGGTTGCTGTTTTGCTGTTTGTAGTCTCCAGCTGCCAAGTGAGTTTGTTGAAACTTGCCTCTTTTACAGAAGAGGAAACAGAGTCAGTGACTCAGTGGGCCTCCCATCCAGGAAATCAGAGCCAGGATTTGAACTCTAGGCTTAATGCTCTCTACCATATCACACTGGTATCAAGATTAGAGAAGGGGACTACCATTTTTTTTTTTTTCTTTCAGAGTTCCTTTTCTGTTTGCCAATATTGGGAATTATTGGGAATTTCTGAAAGAAGTGCTGGCAGCACATCTGAGAGTGAGGACCAGGGAGATGGTTCTGGTGCAGCCCATTAAGTGCTTTGCTCTCTTCTTCAGGATGACATGGAAGCATACCGGACCCAGAACCGCTTTCTCAACTCTGAGATCCACCAGGTCACAAAGATCTGGAGGAAGGTGGCTGAGAAGGAGAAGGCCCTCCTGATGAAGGTAAGGGCCAGGAGCCCAGGTCTGGCCATCTCTGTCTCCAGCCACCCCTCCAGTCCACTCACCCCCTCATCGCTGTCTCACTGTCTCCTCTTGACCCGACTGCTCGCCCTCTGGACTGTGCCCATCGTGAACCTCATCCACGTGTCAGAGATCTGTGCTCTGCTGACTGCTGCTTCTGATCACAGGGGTGAGAGGAAGAGGCAGGCAGCCACTGTTGTCCTTCCTTCCCACTTTGAAGCAAGCCCTGGCCCCCCTCTAAAGTAACTGCCCAGGGATTTAAAGGGCCAGCACCCTTCCCCCCCTACCCCCTGCCAACTTCATACTTCTCTTTTCCCCCTTTTGGGAGCCACGTATTAACTATATATTCCAAAACAACTGCAAGTGTGGGGGAAATTAGAAAGTGACCACACGTGCCCAGGGAAAGGCACAGAAAAGACCTAAGAATTTAAGTTTATACCTCAGGCTGTCTTTGAGGTATAAACAGTCAAAACAAAAACAGCAAACCCTAGAGTGAGAGGGAGAATCTGATTCCCAGAGTTACCACTGTCAGTTTTAATAATATAGTGGCTAGTTATTTTACAAGCAAAAGCGAGTTTATTCGGGACTAAGCAGAGGAATTACAACTTGGGATCCATGAACTGTGGTGAACCGCAGGCAAGTTCAAGGAACAGGGAAGGGAAACTTGCTTTTTATAGGGAAAAGGGAAGGGTTAGGAGGGACTGTGATAGCCAGAAAGTCCACTAGAGGAAACCAGGAGCCCCAGGTATGGAGGCTTCTCATTGGTTGGACTGCTGAAGTCTCTGCTTTTCCTGCTGGACAATGAAGTGGAGGCACCTTCCTATCAGAGATGTAGATGTACACTTCTTCCTGCTTGGTGCAATTAGTGTTGCAGGTGACAGGACCTGAGAGGTCCCCATACAGGCCTGACCAGACTCTTTTCTTCGCTGAGCTTTCTTTAATTAATTCCACCCCACCTTATTAGGTTCAGATGTTCCATTTTCAACAAAATATCACGAGGCATACAAAGAAGCAGGAAGATATGGGGGCGGGCAGATGGGGAATGTGTAGTGTGTGCCCCATGAGGTGGGAGAGAAGTGATTGCTGGAGGAACAGAAAAAGCCCCCCAGGTGACATTAGAAGGCACAAGGGCAGTGTCCAGAGCTCAACATCCATCCCGTGGGCACTGCTCGGGTGTACCCCCTACAGGGAGCTTGCTCTGGGCCAAGTGCCCTGCAAGGGCTTTAGATACCTTGGCTCATCTGAGTCACACAAGAATTCTGAGGCAGACTCTATTATCCCTAATGTTCAGATTAAAGCACAGAGAGATTAAGTAATTTTGCTGTAGGTCACCCAGCCTGTAGTGGCTGAACTAGGATGGGACTGCAGGCCTTGCAAGCGCCTGTGCTGCCCCTGCCCACCTCTCCCCTCTTGTTTCTGAATCTAGCTTCAGCCCTGGGTCTGGTTCTCTCGCCTGGAGCCCTTTCTGCCTTACTGTAAACTCTTGCATTTGGGGCTCGTCTCCTTTTCTTCATATGAATGGCTGGGGTGGGGGGGATGGGAGATGAGAGCTGGAAGAAGGGCTGGACTGCCTAAAGCTGTTCAGGCCTCTGGCCCAAGCCCAACCAGGTGGCCTGACCATCCCCCTCTTCTCCCTCCCACAGTGCGCCTACCTCCAAGCCCAGAACTGTCGGGTGGAGAGCAAGTACCTGACAGGGCTGCGGAGACTGCAAGAGGCCTTGGGGGTGGAGGCCAGCGAGTGCTCGGAGCTCCTGAAGCAACTCATCCAGGAGGCACTGCAGTGGGAAGCCAGCGAGGCCTCGGCTGACAGCATCGTGCTCAGCCCCAGCACCGTCAGGTGAGCCCTGAGCAGGGCTGGGTCTGCAGGCCCCAGGTGCTGCCAGCCACCCTGATGCCAGTGCTGCTGACCATGTGTGAGTGCTGCCCATCCCTTACCTCCTTGTACCTTCAGACGGATAATGGGATGAACCCCATTTTATAGCCAAGAGGCGCCGCAGGCACAGAGGCGGCAGGCCCCCTGGCCACACAGCACATTAGTGTAGTTGATATGGGCCTGCCTCCCGAGTTCTGTTTTTTTCCCGCTGCCCCAGACTGTCTCCCAGAGGTGTTTGTCAGAGAGGGGAGGAGGGGACACAAGCCACCTGCCTCCCCTGAGCCAAGCCTTTGCTGAGGACAGTAGACCTGGGCAGTTAAATAAAACAGAAGGAGCTGCGACTGGGGTCAAAGGTCCCTAGAGGCTGGGTGGTCCAGTGGCTGGCACCCAGGCTTTGGAGCTGGACTTGGCTTTCTCACTGTGTAACCTTGGACAAGTCACTTTACCTTTCTGAGCCTCCTACTCAGCCTCCCTAAGACGTAGGCTAAGATCACCAGCTTCGCAGGATCATGAGGATTAAATGAGACAGCACAGGCAGAGCACATAACAGGAGCAAATGAATCCTGACTGGTGAAAGGCTGTGTGGAATGGGTCTCCACTGCTTGGTCCTGCTTGTTGGTGGTGCTGCCTGCTCCCCATCTGGCCTTGGGCTTCCTGGCTGCAGAAGTGTGCCTGTCTAATGGTAATACAGGCCTCCTCGGACCTAAGGCTTCATGGAGTGATGAGTAATACTTATTGGCTTGGCTGCATCGGGTCTTAGTTGCAGCATGCAGGATCTCTGTTGCGTTATGCGGGATCTCACATTGTGTCGCACAGACTCTAGCTGTAGCGCACGTGCCCCGGAGCGCACAGGCTTCATTAGCCGCAGCGCATAGGCTTAGTTGTTCCACGGCCTGTGGGATCTTAGTTTCCCAAGCAGGGATTGAACCCTCGTCCCCTGCATTATACGGTAAGTTCTTAGCCACTGGACCACCAGGGAAGTCCTGAGGGTCCTTTATATTTGCACAGAATGAATGAGCATATCTCTCTTAGCACTTGCTATGTACCAGGCACTGTCTAGCCCCTAGCAGTTTACATCCAAGGATCTCACTGGGTCTTCATGAGGCAGTGCAGGAGCCCCTGTACCCACTGTACAGAGCAAACTGAGGTCCAAAGCACTGAAGTGACTGGCCTGGAGTTACAGGGCCAACCTGCGGTAAAGCCCCTCAGGCTCCCTGCCCAGGCCCCACCCTCTCCCCACTGCCCCTTATCTGGGGAAGGGCCTTGCAAAGTGTCGCTGACCCGGGCTTTTGCTGGCAGTGAGTATGACGAGTACGGCTTCCTGACGGTGCCCAACTACGAGGTGGAGGACCTGAGGCTGCTGGCCAAGATCCAGGCACTGGAAGTACACTCCCACCACCTGCTGGCCCACGAGGCTGTGGAGCGGCCACTGCGGGAGCGCTGGGCCACCCTGGGCGAGCTGGCCCCCTCAGCAGAACTCAAGCAGCTGCTGCGGGAGGGCGTGCCCCACGAGCACCGGCCGCGTGTCTGGAGGTGGCTGATCCGCCTCCGCGTCCGGCACGTGCAGGCGCCCGGCTGCTACCAGGCGCTGCTGAGCCGGGGCCAGGCCTGCAAGCACCCAGCTGCCCGCCAGATCGAGCTGGACCTGAACCGGACCTTCCCCAACAACAAGCACTTCACCTGTCCCACCTCCAGCTTCCCTGACAAGCTCCGCCGGGTGCTGCTGGCCTTCTCCTGGCAGAACCCCACCATTGGCTACTGCCAGGGCCTAAACAGGTAAGCTACACAGCCTGGATCTTCCAGGGCACCTCTCTGTCCCTTTGGAGCAACCGAAGAAGCCAGGGAGATAAACCAGATGGGCACGAGCAGGTGAAAGAACACATTGAAAACCAAGTTTGGCCAGAGCCCCAGGCTCCTCATCCCGTGCCCTCCCCTGTGCCATGCCCTCAGGGTGGCGCCGCTCCCACTGGGAGCACACGAGAGGGCCACTGGGGTCATGTGGCCCTCTGCTGGCTCATGTACTGCACAACTGCCTGGGTCAGGGATCATTGCTCTAAACAAAACCCACTCGGAGGAGCCCAAGGAAAAGAGAATTTGTAAATGTTACAGAGGAAGCTCCCGAAAGTCAGGAAAGGAAGTAGAGCTAGGGGGCAGATGGTCATTGCAAGCCGAGGCAACTGCTCTCTCTAGTGGGGCCATAGCACACAACAACCCCAGGGGGTGGCATCTGTGCCATATTCCAAGGAGATGCTGTTCCCTGAGACTGTACAGCCCTCCATGGAGGTCTCTGACCTCTCTCATGATACATGGCTGCTTCCTTCTCTCTCAGCAGACCAGCCTCACTGTCATTCTGTGGATATTTCCGGCCCATCAGGACTGTCAGAATAGAGACCTTAGCCCCTGGGTCAAGGCTTTCAGCAACCCACTTGTTGACACCCTCATGTCGCAGGCTTAAATTCCCAAAGGAATGAGTCTGGCCGAGCCTGGATTAATTTTTACTTCTGGTTCAGTAGCAGGAGACAAGGGATGGTAGGGCGGGGCTGGGATGGGGTGACTTGGTAGGGCTGGGACTCTGGCCCAACTCTGTCTTCAACATGTCCTTTCGCCTGCTTGTCCCCATCTGTTTGATCTCTCTGACTTCTTGGGAGGCACCAAAGAGTCAGAGAGGTGCCTTTCCAGTGCTGTGGAGAGCTCTCTAGGCTGCCCCCATAGAGGTGGGCTAGTCTCAAATATTTTCCAAAGCAAGTTTTGATTCAGCTTAATTTAAACACATATATACTCAGACAAAATTTACATAAACCATTCATATATAAGTTCTTTTTTCAGAATAGGAAGTATATGGCATTTACTTAGCACAGAATAAATATTCAATGTCCCTACTCAAATTGGAATGGTTCCCAAACGTAGCTGTTTTTAATACCTTTTTCCCAGCTCAAGTTGGCTGAAATTGAGCATTTATTGTTTAGTTGCTAAGTCATGTCCCACTCTTTGCGACCCAATGGACTGTAGCCCGCCAGGCTCCTCTGTCCATGGGATTTCCCAGGCAAGAATACTGGAATGGGTTGCCACTTCCTTTTCCATGGGATCTTCTTGACTCAGGAATCGAACCTGCATTGGCAGGCGAATTCTTTACTACTGAGCCATCAGGGAAGCCATATATATGTACAGTTTATGGGAATTCAGAGTTAACCATGAATAGTAATGCCTCTCAGTCTATGCCTCTTCGGAAACTCATTCAGATTTCACACTACTCTAACCATCTGCTATAAGGGATGTCCGTAGAAATTTATACACTTATTCATTCAGCAGCTGAGCAGAAACCTGCACACTTATCTGTTTGAACATGTTAAAATTCAGAAAGGACAAAACTTTTGAATCCTCTTTAAGATGAGATTTGAAGGGAACTGAAAGCTATGAGATTAGTATGAAGGATTTGTACATTTCATGCAAAGGTCAGGTAGGAGCTAAGACTTAATGAGAGCCTCCTGGATACCAGGTATATACCTGATGTCATCTAATCCTTAGGAAAGCCCTGAGAAGTGGGCATTGGTGCCCACATTGCCCAGCTGACACAAGAGAGTGTCTGAGAAGCTAAGGAACCTGACGTGGGTCTCACTATGCATAGGGGCTAAGCCAACTGCTAACCCTGTTCTCCAGCTCCCAGACCTGGTCCTTCCTACCATGTGCCCACACTCACAATGGGAGCTGTAGTGGAGAGTGTGCTGAGAGCACTCAGAAATTTTTTTTCCTGATCAGATAGAACTTTTTTGAGAGCAAGAATGGGGTTAGCCGCATATGAGTTTTAGAGTCTAATCTATGCTGAAGGAGCAAGGGGAAATTCCCAAGACAGTGTCTAGAGGTAAGCCTTATAGAAGGCTTGTAGAAGGAAAGAAGCTTCTCCTGGGGTGGAAAGAAGCGGCACAAACACTGCTGAGGGCTGCAGAGGAACATCTGAGGTATTTCTTTACTTCTCTCTTTGAATGCTGTATTTATTGGCATTTAGGCAGATAGTCATACTGTACAGTCCATGGGATCCCAAAGAGTCGGGCATAACTGAGCACGCCTGCACACACACACATACTTGTAATAGAGCCTGTTGAAATGTGGAAAGTGCACTGTATTCTTTCAAAGGCCCTTCAAACCCAGCCCCTTTCACTTGTCTGAGTGCTGCCGTCCAGTGGCAGCCATTAGAACTGAATGTTGGTGTCTCAAGAGGACAGAACATGCTTTTATGCAACAAACCGAGCCTGTTTAGAGCAAGACAGATATCATAGTAATGATTTAATGCTAATTCAGAGCAAAATTTTAAAATTCATTTCTAATATATAAGTAGAGTTATTTAAAGTATTAAAGAGTTTTTTCTTTCCCACATCACCCTCCTTTGCAGACCTTCTCAGGTTGAATGTATTCAGCTGGAGTCTGACTGTAGCCCCAAGAGGCTGATAGGCCCCTAGTGAGTGCCAGCAGCCTCTCATCACTGACCATTTTTCCCCCACTGGTTTCAAGTGTACAACTCAACGATCTGGAGTAAATTCACAGAGTTGTGTAGCTATCACCACAATTCAACTTCAGAGCATTTCCATCACCCCTAAAAGACATCTTGTACCAATTTGCAGTCACTCTCCATTCCCACTTGCAGCCCTGGACAACGACAAATCTTCCTTCTGTTTCTGTGAGTGCTTTTGTTGTGGACATTTCATATGCCAGTCATATGATGTGTGGTCATTTGCATCAAACTTCTTCCTCTGAGCATGTTCTTGAGGTTCATCCTTGTCATAGCATATGTTTTGTTCTTTTTTTACCGAGCTACATTCCACTACATGGATGTGCCATACTTTGAGTATCCACTAACCAGCTGATGGGCATTTGGATTGTTTCTACCTTTTGGCTATTATGAACAATGCCATGAACATTCCTGGGCAATGTATTCTCAGATTCACCCCGGGGACTTCCCTGGCGATCCAGTGGTTAAGACTCTGCTTCCACTGCAGGGGACACAGGTTCAATCCCTGGTCAGGAACTAAGATCCTGAATGCTGTTTGGCACAGCCAAAAAGAAAAAAAAAGGATTCACCCTGGATGAAATCTGCCAGGGAAGGAGAGAAAATAGTGCTTCTTCCAGGCAGACATCCCTGCACAGCACTGTGGGGTTTTCTTCTTTTTTATCCATGATCTCTAGAGCCTCGTGATAACTCGGGGAGAGGGGGAGCAAAGGAGGAAGAGAACTTTTGAGTACTGAGCACCTGGTAGGTCCCAGACAGTGAGCAAATGCTGTGTCTGCCTCCTTCATGTCTCACAGGTATGGGAGGGGGATATTGTTAACCCCACTTGACAGGTAATGAGAGTGGGCTGAGAGAGATGAACAAGCTTGCCAAGGTCTCAAAGCCCGTGAATATTAAGATGAGGGTAGCTAAACTTTATAAAGCGATCTCACTGAATGCTAGGCACTGTGCATGCATGCTAAGTCACTTCAGTCGTGTCAGACTACAGCCTGCCAGGTTCCTCTGTCCATGGAATTCTCCAGGCAAGAATACTTGGGTGGGTTGCCATGCCCTCCTCCAGGGGATCTTCCCAACCCAAGGATCGAACCCACATCTCATGTCTCCCATGTTGGCTGGTGGGTTCTTTACCACCGGCGCCACTTGGGAAGCCCATTAGGCACTGTGCTAGGCAGTTAGTGTGTATTTACTCCGTTCGTCCTTGAAACAGTCCTGTGATTATTATGAGGCTGAGGCTCAGAGAGGTTAAGTACCTTGCTCACAGTCACCCAGCAAGGAAGCTACAGGACCAGCATTCACACCCAGGCAACAGGACTCCAGAGGCCCTGCTCTAAGATGATCCCCATTGCTCCATAAATCCCCTAGGTAGTCCTCTTCAAAAGCATGTTCATCTCGCCCCAGTTTCCAGGAACACCAGCCTGGTTAGGGAGTGTGGTGGGGAGGACGTGCCCCAGGGAGCCGCACCTGCCCCCGGGCTGCCCAGTTATGACTTCTGCAGTTCACTCCAGGCCTCCTTTCCTCCCACTCCAGACTGGCGGCCATCGCTCTGCTGGTCCTGGATGAGGAGGAGAGTGCCTTCTGGTGTCTGGTGGCCATTGTGGAGACCATCATGCCAGCTGACTACTACAGCAAGACGCTCTTGGCATCCCAGGTGAGCCGGGCAGGGAGAGGATTGGGGGCCATGCAGGTTGGTGCCGCTGAATTGTTCCTAGGAGCCAATGAATCTCTGAATCTCCATTTCTCCCTCTGTACAGTGGGCCAATAAACCCTGCTCTGGGACTGCTGTGATATTCCAGTGAGCTGATGGCCTTGATTATTGTCAGGGCCCTGCCGACACCATAGGTTGTTGTTACTCTAGTGAGGACATTATGTTATGAGAGACAGCAGATATCCTAGGGAAGGGAGGAGGAGAAAATCTAGTGTCACTTGGTGTTTGCCAGCTAAGAGTTTCAAAAGAGAGGTCAGGTAACAAGGAAGCTGGGACTTGGGAGGGCGGGATGACTGGGATGCTTCACACGCTCACATAATTGCCTACTAAGAAGCACAGCTGCCTCTGTCCTTTCACGACCCCTCCACTGCCCTCAGCACAGGCCAGCCCTGGGGTCAAGCAGAGCTAGGCTCGGAAAACAGCCTTGTGCCCTTGGCAAGTGGCATCACCTCTCCGAACCTCAGGCCTGCCTGCCTCTGAATGGGCATAGCACTGCATCCTGGGATTGCTGAGAGGTATGAATGTGAGACCATCTGACACCTCCTCCCTCCATCCTCTCCCTCCTCACCCCTTGTCCTGTTCTTGCTTCATCGGTGCATCTGCTTCATGAAGAGACAGATGCTACTCAGAGGGAACCTTCTCACTCCCCATCAAAACCTACCAAGCCATTATCTGCACCACCACCCCCCCGCCCCCCAGCCTGTTCCCCTTTCCTCCTTCAAGCACCCGACACTGTTTTCTCCTTCTGGGTGGAGAGGTGAGGAGAGAGATCGGGGATGGAGATGAAGACTTAGGAGTCATCAGGAAATAGAGGGTGAGGACTGTGTTTCGCTGCGCGGCAGGGAGGCGCAACTTAATAGTGCCTTTTTCGGTAGTTCCAGGAATCTTTTTGTTGATGGCTCTTCAGCAGTTAGTTGTGATTTTGGTGTTTTCACAAGAAGGGGTGAGTTCACTTCCTTCTACTCCTCCAACTTGAGCTAATCTCTCCTAATAGCGGCTTAAATGGAGGATTATTTTTCACAGATAATGAGAAAGCTAAAGGCTCCTTCTGGCTGTCCTGATCACAGGATGGCCACACTACCTCTGGTCATATATTTTCTGAAATACAGGAAATTTCAAATGTACAAAAACAGAGAGAAATTGTAATGAACCTCCACGTATTCATTCCCTAGCTTCAGTAATTATCAACACAGGGAGGCTAGTACTATTCTCACCTCTACTCACACCATTCCCCCTAATTTGAAGACCTTGAAGTAAATCTCAGACATCATCAGTCCATCCGTGCATCCTTCAGCGGGTTCAGCGGCTTCTTAGATTTAGTGAGTTACCCTAGGCTTTGAGCGCCACAGTGGACCTGGAGTTCAGGGTGAGGAAGGAAGGGAGAGGGTGTTCACCATAGCCGAGAGCTAAGTCTGGAAGAAAACTCAAACGGGGGGAGAGGGCTGAGAAACCAGCAGTTCCAAGAAAGAAAGAGCAAGAAGACCCTAAATGAGCTCATCACTGAGACAGGAGCAACCACAGAACAACCATATCCTAGGGCAGGGAAGGAGCCAGTGCTGGGAGCGATCAGCCAGGTCCAGTGAAACAGGGCCGGAGACATGACAGTGACCACGCTCAGCAGCATCGCCTCCAGGCCCCACGACCTTGCCCTGAGCATCTTGTGCATCAGACCCAAAACAGGTGCAAAGTCGTGGCTGTGGTGTCAACCGATCCAAGCCTCAGCTCCTGCTTGGCTTGGGGTTCAGGACAAAGGGGCCCAAACTCCACGGGCTAAGAACTTCTAATCTACAGAGACCTCCGCATCAGAGCTCCAACCTGGAAGGCTACTCACCTATGAAGTGACCAGCTCCTCCGGACACTCTGTGCCCCCAGACGGGGCAGGACCCACTGGGAGCAGCCCCAGGGCTGTGTGTGGACCGGATGGGTGTGAGGGGTAGATGGGAAGCAGGCAGCCCCTCCTGCAGGGTGGCAGGCGACAGGTCCTCTCTTGGCTGCAGGTGGACCAGCGGGTGCTACAGGACCTCCTCTTGGAGAAGCTGCCCAGGCTGATGGCCCACCTGGGGCAGCGCCGCGTGGACCTGTCCTTCATCACCTTCAACTGGTTCCTTGTGGTCTTTGCAGACAGCCTCATCAGCAACATCCTCCTCCAGGTCTGGGACGCCTTCCTCTACGAGGGCATCAAGGTAGGGCACTGCAGAGGGTGAGCGGGAGGGTCCTGGGCAAGTCCCTGCCTCCTCTGGGTCTTGACTCTGCCCCTGGATGATGGGAGGATGGAGCCCACCCAGCGGGGCTCCGGGAGACCTCTCTAGGGAGCCTGGCTTCATCAGCTCAAGTGCTCTGCACCCCTGACAGGAAGTGGCGCTTCTGCCTCTGAAGACCACCCTAGAGCTGGGAGGATTCCCTTCCCCTGGACAGGGGGCTCCAGCCTGCCCAGAAGGCACATCACTGCTGCCTCCTCCTCCTCCTGTGCAGACTGAGCCCCAGATGGGGAGGCTTCTCCCAGCTCTGCCTTTTCCTTGCGAGGAGACCCTGGGCAGGCCCTCCCCTGGCCTCTGCCACATTTCCCCATGGTGGTGGACCTCACAGTTCACCCAGCACCCTCAGATCCATCTCTGCATGCAATTCCTGCTAGCACCCCATGTAAAGACAGGGCTACCCTCATTAGAGCCAACAGGGGCAACACCTTGCCCAGGCTCCCAGGACAGTCAGACCAGACAGGCTCCCAATCCTCAGATTGCCAGCTGAGCTTCCCCGTGCGGTTTCCAGCCGCCCCCTGCTTTGGCTTTGCCCCACATGTTTCTTCTAAGCCTCCAATCTCTGCAGCCTGTCCAGGGCCGTCCACACCGCCTGGGAGTGTGAGTTCTGGGGCTTCCCTGCCCTGGCTCCCTATCCTCACCCTGAACCCCACTCTGCCCCCCAGGTGGTGTTCCGCTATGCCCTGGCCATCTTCAAGTACAATGAGGAGGCACTCCTGAGGCTGCAGGATAGCCTGGAGATCTACCAGTACCTGCATTTCTTCACCAAGACCATCTGCGACAGCCGGTGAGCCCTGCTCCTGCCTTGCCCCTCCAGCACCCCCTGTGTGCTCGACCCCAGGACACAGAGCAGAGAGGAGGCCGGTGTTCCCAGTGCAGGTTCATTGGCAACACTGATCCTCCATCACAGCTTAGAAATCTTCAGGGACATTCCACTGCCTTAGAATCTGTCTGTCCCCTTAACATGGCATTCAAGGACCCCATGCAGTTTTTTTTCTTGCCCCAATACCCATGCCCTAGGATCCTGCCAAACAGAGTTATCTGAGTTCCCAGGACAGCCTCCATCTCTGGGCTTCTGACCCTGCAGGTTCTTCTGCTTAGAATGCCTCCCTGCACTCCCACCAGCGCTGTGTTTGTCTCGCCCACCTGTGCTTTTTCCTCAAAACTCAGCTCACAGTCCCCTCCTCCAGGAAGCCTTCCCTGACCAACTTGCTCTTCCAAGCTTAGAGGTCCCTCAGCCCTAGGTTTCCTCCTGCCTCAGTACTTATCACTTTGGGTGGAAACTGTCTTCTCAGTCACTGTTTCCTCTCAGGAAGGGGCCTCGGCTGCCTGAGCGGAGTGAACGCAGGGGTGCCCAGGATGCCCGCTGACTCTGTCTCTGCTTTCTCCCCAGGAAGCTGATGCACATCGCCTTCAACGACATGAACCCCTTTCCCATGAAACAGCTGCGCCAGCTGCGGGCGGCCCACCGGGAGCGGCTGGAGGCCGAGCTGAATGAACTGGAGCAGCTCAAGGCCGAGTACCTGGAGACCCGGGCAGCCCAGGGCCCCTCGGTGCCCGAGGGTTGCCCCAGTGAGGATGAGGGGGAGGCAGAGCCCTGACATGGCTGCCTGCCCTCCCCAAGCCCTTTCTCGCCCTGGGCTGGCAGGCCCAGAAAAGGACGTCCATGGAGCGATATGTGACCCTGGGCAAGTCCCTTCTCCTCTCTGGGACTCAGTCTCCCCATTGAAACGTCGGCTTCTGAAGCCACTGGTTGGTTTTCTCCTCATGAGCACACCCAGGATGCACCCCTTCTCACTTCCTCCGCAGAGCACTTTAGCACCCAGACAAGGGTTAACCTTGAACATTCTCTAAGTTTTATCTGTGTATAACAGTGTAAATACTGGAAATAGCTTACAAGCTCTGGAACCTAAACAGTTCTCAGTAACTGGTTGTTCCTGGGTGGGCCTGGGGCTCCAGGATGTCGCACCACCAGGGCCTTCTCAGCCTAGGATGTCCCTGGCTGCTGTTTCTAATGGTCTCTCTGCAGGGCCAGTCCTGGTTCCCGGAGGAGCTGGGTCCGTGTGCATTTACAGCTCCTGTCTTTGTGGGTGACAAGTGTCTCTCAAATACTAGTTGGGCTTTTGATCCAGGCCCAGCTCCCACCTCCCCGTTTCCTGAGCCTTGCACCTCCCCTCTCCTTTCTCCTCACAGCCCATCTGGGGTGTTGCGGGGTTTCTAGGGAAACCCCTGTCCACCACCAAGAGAAACTTGGTGCGGGGATTGAACAGAGAGCCCTGGTTAGCTGCCCAAAGTCTGATCTCCCACCACCAACTTCATAGTTAGGGGCAAGAAGAGTCACCTCTTTGAAAACTGGGTGGTTGGGAGAGAGAGAAAAAGGTGGTGAGACAGACAGAGCCTGCAGCCAAGTCAGGGCTGGCTTGTGCAGAACTCAGCTCCAGTTCTTCTGGGCTCTTCCAGGCCCTTCCTTAGCAGACAGGCTTCCCCCATCCCCCTCCGTGCAGGGGGTCGAGGCTGCACAAGTGATGTGGGCAGCTCATTCCTCAGCAAAGCCTGTGACTGTCTGCCAGGCTAGCCTTGGGCTCAGCAATCTTTGCTATGAGGGACTAGGGTAGGGGTTCTCAAAAAAAGCCTCCTGCTCTGATCCAAGGTTCTTTTCGAGGCTTGGGAGAGAGGCCACACCCATTGCTGGGGACAAGGGACAGGCCATTCTCTCACCCACCAGTGTGAACTTGGAGCCCTTGCACCGGACCCCTTGTTCCCTTCCGTCATCACCCCCACCAGCCCCAGGGAGGGGACCCTCAGGGTTCCTTTCCTCCCACAGTCATCAGGGCGGCTGGCCAGCTCAGTTTCCTGGGAACACTACAGCAAGGCTTGATGGCCTTTTCATATTTGCTAAACTTTTTTCGTCTGCTGAGGTCCTTTCACCACCAAACAGTAACTGTGAAGCATGATGGTGGTCTGAGGGCAGCCTGGGGAGGGGGTTCTCCTGGCTGCACCCCCAGCAGGTTGCAGGCTGTATCCCTCAGGGCCATCACCAAGAAGACTGGGGGTCCGGCCTCCTGGAACACCGGGAGGGTTAAAGGAGATGACACTGGTGCTGAGTCTGGTTGCCCAGCACACAGTAAAGCACACAGCCTTGGCAGTGAATGGCCTTGTCATAAAGAAGGCATCACCAGGAGGGCCCTGAGGGCCAGAAAAGGCCCGCGGTTCCAGGAGAGACTGGGTCCAGCTGGTCCCTCTGACTCCAACCTTCAAAACCAGATTCCCTCCTCTGCAAAAATACAGCACGTGATCCCAGCTCAGACCAGGGCTGCTGGATAAAGCACCCCCACCCCTCCCCTCCTGTCTGTCACCCGCCCCTGCCCGCACTTCCCTTTCCTCCTTCCCTCATCCTTTGTCTTCACTTGTCTTCCCTCTGCTTCATCTCTCCCCGCCCGCCCCCCCCAACCCCCGCCACACACACATACACACCACGCCCGGGCAGAGAAATTCTGCCCAAAGTTGAGTGTCTATCCCTTCCTCCTCCCTCATTGGGAGGGTGGTACTGTGCAGCTGACCCAGCACTGTGTCACCTCTGGTTCCTACCTGGCTGCACCACAGTACCACCTGAGTGCTGGGTCAGAGCTGGGCATGGGTGTTGTGGTACAGACACAGGGCTGGGGACCACGGGCAACGAGGACTAACTAGTGGGCGCGAGAGCCAGGAATGGGAACTGCCTGTCCTAGAGCACCCACTCACTCCAGACAGAGCTCGGTTTACAGATGAGGAGACGGCTCAGAGGTTAACCAACTTGCCCAGTCACAAAAGCCACAAGTGTTTAAGCCATGCTTAAGCCTTAGAGGCTGCTAACTGGAAAATCCAGGGAGAGCTCCTCCAAGCTAGAACACCTCCCCCAAGAGCCCAGGAAAAAAGGCAAGCTTGGCCTATGGCCTCCTGAGCCGTGAGGGCTGGTGGGGATACCCCAGGCAAAGGAAAATGGGAGGAAGAACCATCTACCTGACAAGGGAGGCTGTAGCAGGGACTTGGGGCAGGTGGGGCCAAACTTCGAGAATCTCTGGGGCGGCTGCTACTCCTTGGGAGCCTGCCCACCCTCCCTCAGCTCTTCCTGAAAGGCATTTGGGGCCCAGCCCTAGTGTCAGGTTCCTGGCCCCGTACCACAGCTGTCACCCCCACCATCCCCAGGGATTACTGCCTTCCCAGCTGGAGGATCTGATCCCTCACAGTCCCACCTCCCTACCCCAGGGGTGGGCCCCCTAGTTCAGAGCATCCCTCTCCCAGACACGAGGCCTCCAGCAATCCGGACACGCTCCATTCTACAGGTGAGGGAAAGGAGTTACCCAGGGAACCTTCCTGGGACAATATCCGTAAGAATAAAGGGGCTCCTCAGAACAGGAACGGGGCACTGTGGAAGACCCCTACCCTAAAGTGGGAGACCCACATTCACTTCTACAGGATGGCTGTGTTCAGGGTGCTCTCCCGCATGTTCAGAACCTCCCCCTAACCCTGATCCTCCAGGTGTACATGTCCCCTCCTTCCTCAGCTCAACCTGCCATGGGCACCACATTGTACAGAAAGCTCCATGTTGGGCAGATAGGGAAGAACTTGCCACTTTCTCTCACATACCCACACAGGTTCTGGTCACCCAGAAGACATTTACCCACACATGGCAGGTTAATTTTAAAAAAAGAAAATTTTGGCCACACCACACAACATATAGGATCTTAGTTTCCCAACCAGTCAAAACTTGCACCCTCTGCCTTTGAAGTGCAGAGTCTTAACCACCGGACCACCAGGGAAGTCCCAACACACAGCAAATTAAACAAAGGCCATGATGACACAGGAAGGTGTTGGATTTCTGGCCAATCTCAATCAGCAATAAAGCCCAATAGAAGGTCCTAGCAGATGGACCCAACTTTGGGACCAGACCTATTGTGCTTTTCCTAGCTAGAGACCCCTGGATAGGTCATTCCTGTTCTGGCTTCAGTTTCCCCATGTGTGCAATTCAGATAGTCAGTGGGTGTTGATGTTCAGTTGCCCAGTCGTGTCCAACTCTTCGATGTCATGGACTGCAGCATGCCAGGCCTCCCTGTCCCTCACCTCCTGAAGTTTGCACAAGTTCACATCTATTGCATCTGTGATGCCATCCATCCAGCCATCTTGTCCTCTAACTCCCTCTCCTTCTGCCCTCAGTCTTTCCCAGCATCAGGGACTTTTCCAGTGAGTCAGCTTTTCACATCGGATGACCAAAATACTGGAGCCTCAGCTTCAGCATCAGTCCTTCCAACAAGTATTCAGGGTTGATTTCCCTTAAGATTGACTGGTTTGATCTCCTTGCTGCCCAAGGAACTCTCAGGAGTCTTCTGCAGCACCACAATTCAAAGCCATCAATTCTTTGAAGCTCTGCCTTTACAGTTCAGCTCTCACAACCGTACATGACAACTGGGCAGGTAGCCTTCATCAGATGGACCAGGGTTAGGGGGATGGAAGGGGAGCACACCTACACAGCATCTCTAGGAAGAGTCCCAGGTTGTGTCTATTGCAGAGCCCTCCAATGGCCTCCCCTCTGGCCCACTGGTCCATATGTCCAGGCCTCCCAGAAAGGTCCCTGTCAACCAACCTTTCCCCAAACGCAGTCCCAGCCACCCACTAACATGGCACAGAGGGGTAAAAGGCAGACACACGGCTGGGAAGGCACATCGACTGGAATCTGGGAAGACTTCCCAGAGAGGAACATTGGTACCGGCCCTGGAAGGGAGGACTGTAGGAGGTGAGGGAAGAGAACTCCAGGCAGATGGGACAGCGTAAACAAAGGCATAGATATGTGACAGTGCAAGGGGGTGGGGGATGCACCAGTTACTGGCCCTGGCACTAGGTGAATTAAGACGTTGAGGTGAATTAACACTTACTGAGCCGCGTACTGTTCTAGCTCCTAGAGATACACCACTAAAGAAAGAGCTCTTCACAAGAGAGGTGGTGTGGTAGTGTAGTTATAAGCTTGGGCTTGGGAGCCACTCTGCCTAGGGTTGAATTACTACCTGTGTGATCTTAGGCGAACTGCTTAACCTCTCTGTGCCTTAGCTTCCTCATGTGTAAAATAGATGAGTAACAGGTAACCTCATAGGTTCGTGTGACGTAAACTATGGTGATGCATTGAAGGTGCCTACTGTGCCCGGCTCATTAAGTGCTGGCTGACGGTATTCCTAGAAGGCTGGACCACCCCCATCTCTGTCCCAGTGCCTAGCGTGCAAAACTCCATAGCCGGCGAGAACGGGCAGCAGCGCCCCCTCCTGGCTACAGAGAGAAAGAAGGGCGTCCTCCGGGCCCTCCCCGCCCTCTTCCTCCAGGCGGACAGAGAAGCCTCAGGAATTACTCCACCCGCCCAGGTTCATCGAGCGCTGCTCCCGAGGCCGGCTCTGCGTAGGCACTTCACCAGGCGGGTAAACTAGATCGTCTCATCTAATTTTCAAACAGCTCTCTGAGGCAGACACAGCTACTGTTTCCCTTTCACCAAGGGAGAAACTGAGGCTCCCGGAGGGTCGAGTCCCTGTTCCAAGCCACTCGGCGAGGGAGCGGCGGGACGCGAAGGCAGGCGAGTGTGACTGTCCCCAGCCTCGGCTCTGTTAGCCGGGCAGCCCGCCCCAGTCACTGCGGCGGGTGCACGCCGGGGTGCGCGCCCGTTCTGCGCGCCTGTGCGCGCCCCGGGACCAGCCCGGGGGGCCAGGAGCGCGGCGGAGGGCTCGAGCGAAGAGGGGTGGCCCCGCCAACTCGCGGGGCGCGAGGGCGGGGCTTGTGCCCGGCCCCGGCCCCGCCCGCCGGCCCCGCCCGCCGACTTCGGTGGGAGGAGGCGGCGGTGGCGCTGGGCGCCGGGACTCGGCGGCGGCGAAGAGCGCGGAGCCGGAGCCGGACGCCGCCGCCGCCGCCGCCACCGCCACCGCCACCTGCGCGGCAGTCATCAAGGTAGGGCGGCCCCGCGCCGCCGGCCATACCCTCCCGGTTTGTGTGATGTGTGCGCGCTGCGCCTCCGGGCTGCAGCGCCTGGGGAGGGATGCTGGGGCTCGGCGCACCGCGGGGGACCCGGCGGGGCGCGGGGGACCTGGCTTCCAGCCCCTCCGCGTGACCTTGCACACAGCACTGCCCCTCTCCAGGCCTCAGTTTCCCCATCGGAATAGCGGGCGCAGAGGTGGCACGTTCCTCACCTGACTGTTAGAGTAGGGGCCGCCTCAGGCTCCAGCCTCCCGACGGCGCGGGGCCCGCATGGGCACTGTCTGCACAGCCCACCCGGAGTGAGCGCGGCTCATGCTGGGTGTGGCGGGCCGTGCCGTCAGCTTCCCTCCCGCCCCCCGCTAGCGGCCTGGGTGCCCCTCGGGACCCGTGTGGTACTCTACCCTCTCCTGGCTGAGAAACCTGCTGGGCCCCAGCTTCCCGGCACGAGAAATAGGCAGGGGGAGTGGACACCCCCAGGTCCCTGTGGAGCCGGCCTGGGCATGCAGGGTGGGGCCATCAGAGTCTGCCATACAAGTCTACCTCGCGGTCTGCGGCGGCGGGAGCCCTGGGTTGGAGGTAGTAGGGCCCTTGGCCCCTGACTTGCCTAGACCAGACCTGTACAGGCACTTGGATTTAGGGAATGGTGTGGAACCTGCCCTCCCCATACTCTTCCCTTCCCTTCCCCACCAGGTACTGACGCCCAGCTCGGTGTCCCAGCCTGCTGTGATAGGGCTAGGTCCATGCATGGACCCCAGAGAGGCTCCAGCACCGGGAGAGCCATGTCTGGGTGGGGTTAGGTCTGGGACAGAGCAGGTGTCCGAGGGACTGTGTGTGGCTCCAGACTCTCTGTGTAAAGAAGAATCCTGGCATCTGGCGCAGCCCCTTGGTCAGATCCCCTCTGGAAGGTCTTGCTGCCCAGTTGCACACCCCTTATTATGGGAATCTCACTAGCTGTAAACAGAGCTAGGATCTGCTGGTCCTGCTCTGAGCACACAGACAACATCTGACTCCTCCCTGCCTCCCACCCTGGGATAGTCATCTGGACCCTTAAGTCAGTTAGCCCCACATCAGCATTGTTTCTCCTGTTGGAGCTGAAGAGAGCAGAGGCAGACCCGGGAGCTGAGGTGCCTGCCCCAGAGGGGGCAGTAGTCAGCCTGGGGCTTGTTCACAACCCACTTCCTTAGGATTTACCTGCAGGTGAGCAGCTGCCTTAGGTCTGGAGTGAGAGGAGCCAGAGGAGCCCCTCTCCAGACCTTATTCTCTCCTGTCACCCGCCCTGATTGAGGGAGCAGGTTCAGAGCATCAAGTCTGGGCCTTCTGGTCTCCCTTGTCCTCCCTCAAGACCTGTTCTTCACCTGGGAGCTTTCTTACAGCCAAAAAAAGGGCGAGGCTGCTGGGGCAGGGGGTGCCCGCTGGGTCCTCAGAGGTGTGTGAGCAGAGGTTGGCCAAGCACTTGCTGAGGGTGAGCTACCTTTGACTGCAAGTCTGGGACTCTTGGGCTGAAGTAGAGTGACCACGACCTTACCTTCTGGCCAGGTGGAGCTGCACAGGACTTGAGGCTAGACCACAGACGAGTGTTATTATTCCCTCGTAAAAACAGACTGTCGGTACTGTCACTCAAGCGTAGCTCTCTCGCACAGACTTAAGTGCTACCTGTGTCTCCTCTCATCTCTACCTGCA
This sequence comes from Moschus berezovskii, assembly GCF_049115385.1. Taxonomy (NCBI): domain Eukaryota; kingdom Metazoa; phylum Chordata; class Mammalia; order Artiodactyla; family Moschidae; genus Moschus; species Moschus berezovskii. Next base: position 70,635,962 of record NC_142466.1, on the reverse strand, counting down.
TATAATCCAGGCTCTGTTTTCCTGTTCCACTAGTCCAAGCTGTTTGGACCTTGATTTAGAGGTATGGCAGATCCTGGGTATTAAACAGTCATCCTAGGCCAATAATTTTAAAATGTACCATGGAATTATGAAATATCTAAGCTGAAAGGAATCTTAAAAAATCGTCTTATTCAACCCCGTCATTTCACAGATAGATATTCTCTGTCCCTGGAGGGGATGTGACTTGTCAAAGATCACACAGCAGACAAGGAACCAAGCTCAGGGATCTTGATTCCAGGACTTGTGTGTGTGTGTGTCTGAAAACACTTACCATATAGTAAATGAAAGCACTCTATTTATTCCTATGAAATTAGCAGAAATAAATGTAAAAGGATAAAACTCTATGCTGGTAAAGCTATAGGGATTTTCCAGTAGTGTTTAATTTTGCAGGGCAATCTGGCAGCTTGTTCCAAAAGTCCATGAAAATGGTCCTAACTTCCGTTTGCCCCTAGTCTTCTACCTTGAGGACTTTACCCTAAGGAAGTAATTATAGGAGAGATGAGTATAGTGCTGTTATTTACAAGAAGTTATCTTATGGTGAAGAAGCGCTTGGTGTTTTACTATGGCTGAGTAAGCATTCATTTAAAAAGTACAGCTTTTAAAATAATGATACTAAAGTTTCCATTACCAGAGTCTGGCTAACACAGGAGCAGTGTGGTCCAGAGGAAAAGCCACAAGACTCACGTCAGCACAGATTCAGTGAAGATTCTTCTTCACCCCATCCTGTGATCTCAGGTCAATTCCTGCCCTCTTCTGTACCTCACTTCCCCTATCTGTGAAGTGGGGTAGATTCAGTGATTGCTGAATTTCTTGAGCTCTTGACAACTCACCTTCTAGACTGAGCAAATCTCTGTAGCAGAAACCTTTATTAGGAGGAGCAGGGAACACAAGGATAACCAAAGAATGTTCCAGCCTCCCTACCCCATGTCCCCATCATTAAATAAATCCTCTTAGAGGCAAACAGCTAGCTAGCATTTTTCTTCTAGGGAAGGGGTTTCCCTCAGCCTTACAGCTTTGTTATCTTGAAATGGCCAGAACCTGGATTATTTTACGGGACAGAGATTTTCCAGGAGGATCAGAAAATAATTCACCAAGATTCTCCATGTATTATTTTATGTTGCCTCCTTCAGAACGGATTATAGGTATCTAGCAATCACACCTATTTTGAAGGGCCAGGAGTTGGGGAACAAACATTTACTGGACACCTACTGTGTACTAGGCCTTGAGGTGCCTCCCGGGGGCCTGCAGGCCACCATGGGAAATGTATTAAGTTAAACTATGTGAAAAGGCCAATATCTGGCTATTTTTGACTTACAAGAAATAGCCATTTTATATGGTTCAGTCTAAATGGAAAAAGATATAATTAAAAAGCACTGTGTTCTTTACCATATAATTGAGAGGTTGGCAGGGTGCGGTGGGGGAAAGAGTGATTCCTGTGTAAGCTCAGAGAAGTCACGGAGGAAGAACTTGGGAGCCTTACCTTGAATAATCAATAACAATAATAATAAGCTAACATTTATTGAGTAGTTACCACCTGCCTGATTGTCCTAAGGGCTTCACATTTGATCATTCAACCTTTCATTCATTAAACACCTTCACTGCACTAGGTTATTTTCTAGGTGTGGTGAGGAGGGGTTCTTGACAGTAAACAAACTAAAAAAAAAAAAATCTGTCTTAAAGGAGCTTACAGTCTAATAGGAAAAGAAGACAGTAAAATAAGTGGTGATAAATGAGATGGAGCAAATAAAACATAAGAGGATATTTCAAGTGTGTGAGGGGGGATGAAAGAGAAGAGGTGTGGTTTCAAATAGTTGGTGGGGAGAATCACTGAGAAGGTGACCTCTGGGAGAAGGCGTGGCTGATTCCTGGGGGAGGAGCTGTCCAGGTGGAAGGAATGGCCAGTGCAAAAGCCCTAAGGTGCCAGCTTGGCACCTTCAGGAAGAGCAGACTAGAGTAGTGGTAAGAGGGAAGAGGGTACAGGTGAGGGAGGCCCGTGGTCAGATTGTGTACCCTGTCTCATGCAATATGGAATCCTGTAAGTTTGAGGGAGGCACGATTTTTCTCTTTTTCATTTAAAGGAACAGAGATACAGAGAGTTTCAGTAAGTTGGTGAAACATTGTCTCATAGAGGAGCTAGGGCTTTTGGTTAAGCCTAGTAGGAGCCATGGAAAGCTTTGAACAAGGAAAGAGCATGGCCACATTTGAGTGTTAGTACGATTCTTTTGGGATACAGAGAGAAGGCTGTGGAAAGAGTCCAGGCCTGGAGTGATGAAGCTGGACCAGGGCAGCGTGAACCATTGAACATGGGGGCAGAGGATCTGCCGAGCTTGGTCCTTGGGGTGAGATAGGAATCCAAGCCAGAGGAGGAGGAAGCCATGCTGGCTTTGGTCCTTATTTATTTCAGTCAGTTCAGTTCAATCGCTCAGTCGTGTCCGACTCTTTGCAACCCCATGAATCGCAGCACGCCAGGCCTCCCTGTCCATTACCAACTCCCGGAGTTTACTCAAACTCATGTCCATTGAGTCAGTGATGCCATCCAACTATCTCATCCACTTCTCCTCCTGCCTTCAATCATTCCCAGCATGAGGGTCATTTCAAATGAGTCAGTTCTTGGCATCAGGTGGCCAAAGTATTGGAGTTTCAGCTTCAGCATCAGTCCTTCCAATGAACACCCAGGACTGATTTCCTTTAGGATGGACTGGTTGGATCTTCTTGCAATCCACAGGACTCTCAAGAGTCTTCTCCAACACCACAGTTCAAAAGCCTCAATTCTAAAGCACTCAGCTTTCTTTATAGTCCAACTCTCACACACATACGTGACTACTGGAAAAACTGTAGCTTTGACTAGGCGGAGTTTTGTTGGCAAAGTAATGTCTCTGTTTTTTAATATGCTGTCTAGGTTGGTCATAACTTTTCTTCCAAGAAGCAAGCGTCTTTTAATTTCATGGCTGCAGTCACCATCTGCAGTGATTTTGGAGCCCCACAAAAATTAAGTCTGACACTGTTTCCATTGCTTCCACATCTGTTTGCCATGGAGTGATGGGACCAAGTGCCATGATCTTAGTTTTCAAGCCAACTTTTTCACTCTTCTCTTTCACTTTCATCAAGAGGCTCTTGAGTTCCTCTTCACTTTCTACCATAAGTGTGGTGTCATCTGCATATCTGAGGTTATTCATATTTCTCCCGGCAATCTTAATTCCAGCTTGTGCTTCATCCAGCCCAGCGTTTCTCATGATATACCCCTCATATAAGTCAAATAAGCAGGATGACAATACACAACCTTGACAATTTGGAACCATTCTGTTGTTCCATGTCCAGTTCTAACTGTTGCTTCTTGACCTGCATACTGATTTCTCAGGAGGCAGGTCAGGTGGTCTCTTCCCATCTTTTTAAGAATTTTCCACACTTTGTTGTAATCCACACAATCAAAGGATTCGGCAGATTCAATAAAGCAAAAGTAGATGTTTTTCTGGAACTCTCTTGCTTTTTCAGTGATCCAGTGAATGTTGGCAATTTTGAGCACTACTTCACTAGCTAGGGAGATGAGTGCAATTGTGCGGTAGTTTGAGCATTCTTTGGCATTGCCTTTCTTTGGGATTGGAAGAAAACTGACTTTTTCCAGTCCTGTGCCTACTGCTGAGTTTTCCAAATTTGCTGGCATATTGAGTGCAGCACTTTCACAGCATCATCTTTGAGGATTTGAAATAACTCAACTGGAATTCTATCACCTCCACTATCTTTGTTCATAGTGATGCATCCTAAGGCCCACTTGGCTTCGCATTCCAGGATGTCTGGCTCTAGGTGAGTGATCATGCCATCATGATTATCTGGGTCGTGAAGATCTTTTTTGTACAGTTCTGTGTATTCTTGCCACCACTTCTTCATATCTTCTGCTTCTGTTAGGTCCCTACCATTTATGTCCTTTATTGAGCCCACCTTTGCGTGAAATGTTCCCTTGGTAGCTCTAATTTCATGGGTGCAGTCACCATCTGGAGTGATTTAGGAACCGCAAAAATAAATTCTGCACTGTTTCCATTGTTTCCCCATCTATTTGCCATGAAGTGATGGGACCAGATGCCATGATCTTAGTTTTCTGAATGTTAAATTATAAGCCAACTTTTTCACTCTCCTCTTTCACTTTCCTCAAGAGGCTCTTCAGTTCTTCTCGCTTTCTGCCATAAGGGTGGTATCATCTGCATATCTGAGGTTATGGATATTTCTCCCTGCAATCTTGATTCCAGCTTGTGCTTCATCCAGCCCAGCATTTCTCATGGTGTACTCTGCATATAAATTAAATAAGCCGGGTGACAATATGCAGCCTTGACGTACTCCTTTCCCGATTTGGAACCAGTCTGTGTTCCATGCGCAGTTCTAACTGCTGCTTCTTGACCTGCACACAGCTTTCTCAGGAGGCAGGTCAGGAGGTCAGGTATTCTCATCTCTTGAAGAATTTTCCACAGTTTGTTGTGACCCACTCAGTCAAAGGCTTTGGTGCAGTCAATAAAGCAGATGTTTTTCTGAAACTCTCTTGCTTTTGTGATGATCCAGCAGATGTCAGCAACCTGATCTCTGGTTCCTCGCCTTTTCTAAATCCAGCTTGAACATCTGGAAGTTCATGGTTCACATATTATTGAAGCCTGGCTTGGAGAATTTTGAGCATGACTTTGCTAGCACGGGAGATGAGTGCAATTGTGCGGTGCTTAGAGCATTCTTTGGCATTGCCTTTCTTTGGGATTGGAATGAAAACTGACCTTTTCCAGTCCTGTGGCCACTCCTGAGTTTTCCAAATTTGCTGGCATATTGCCGGAGAAGGCAATGGCAAGCCACTCCAGTACTCTTGCCTAGAAAATCCCATGGATGGAGGAGCCTGGTAGGCTGCAGTCCGTGGGGTCGCTAAGGGTCGGACACGACTGAGCGACTTCACTTTCACTTTTCACTTTTCACTTTCACACATTGGAGAAGGAAATGGCAACCCGCTCCAGTATTCTTGCCTGGAGAATCCCAGGGACGGGGGAGCCTGGTGGGCTTCTGTCTATGGGGTCACACAGAGTCGGACACGACTGAAGTGACTTAGCAGCAGCAGCAGCAGCAGCTGGCATATTGAGTGCAGCACTTTCACAGCATCATCTTTTAGAATTTGAAATAGCTCAATGGAATTCCATCACCTCCGCTAGCTTTGTTCATACTGATGCTTCCTAAGGCCCATTTGAATTTGTATGCCAGGATGTCTGGCTCTAGGTGAGTGATCACACCATTGTGGTTATCTGGGTCATGAAGATCTTTTTTGTATAGTTCTTCTGTGTATTCTTGCCACCTCTTCTTAATATCTTCTGCTTCTGTTAGGTTCATAGCATTTCTGTCCTTTATTGTGCCCATCTTTGCATGAAATGTTCCTTTGGTATCTCTAATTTTCTTGAAGAGATCTCTAGTCTTTCCCATTCTATTTATTGTCTTCCTGTATTTCTTTGCATTGATCAGTGAGGAAGGCTTTCTTATCTCTCCTTGCTATTCTTTGGAACTCTGCATTCAAATGGGTATATCTTTCCTTTCCTCCTTTGCTTTTTGCTTCTCTTCTTTTCACAGCTATTTGTAAGGCCTCCTCAGACAACATTTTGCCTTTTTGCATTTATTTTTCTTGGGGATGGTCTTGTTTCCTGCCTCCTGTACAATGTCATGAACCTCCGTCCATAGTTCTTCAGGCACTCTATCAGATCTAATCCCTTGAACCTATTTCTCACTTCCACTGTATATCGTAAGGGATTTGATTTAGGTCATACCTGAATGATCTAGTGATTTTCCTTACTTTCTTCAATTTAAGTCTGAATTTGGCAATAAGGAGTTCATGATCTGAGCCATAGTCAGTTCCCAGTCTTGTTTTTGCTGACTATATAGAGCTTCTCCATCTTTGGCTGCAAAGAATGTAATCAATCTGATTTCAGTGTTAACAAATACTTAATAGCACCTCTTTTGTTTCAGGCGCCATCTAAGATTTTAACTGGCCCAGTCAATCTTCAAAACAATCTATAGCATGGTTACTATTACGTATTATTTTTAATGGGTGTATTATATTATATATGAGTTATAGCTCAGTGAAGTTAATTTGCCAAGAGAGTATATTTGTTTTTTCTGTTATAAATACTTATGATAATAGAGAATTTAGAAAAATGAGAGGAAAACAAAATAAATCACTCAGTCTTCTCTTTTTATCTCAGATAATCAATATAAATATTTTAGTAATATCTACTTTGTCTCTTTTTCTACTGTTATCCCCATTTCACAGATAAGGACACTGAGGCCCAGAATGGTTGGGCAGCTTGCCCGGGGTCATACATTTGGACCCATATCATCTGACTCCAGTGTTCAGGGTCTTAATCATAGCTACATTGCCTGTAGGCAAACTGGAATGTCCATTGGTAAGTTCTATTGAGACACACGGCCCCCACTCACCCCACCCCCAGCATCATTTCACAGACAGGGAAGTTAAGGCCCAGTGAAAGGTGAGGCCTTGTTTAGTTAGCATCTCTCAGCCAATTAGGAGCAGACATGTGCGATCCCATTCTAAGAAGAAACAGGGAGCTGAGGATTTGTAGGGTTGATGTGACAGCTGCTTCCAGCTTGGCCTTGAGCCCAGAGCTTGCAGGGGGTTGGCAGGTGCCATGACCTATGGAAACAGAGTGCTGGGCATTTCCAGGGCAAGCCTGTCTTCCCTGGGCCCAAGAGTCTCAGCCCTCCAGCAGGCCTTGCTGGGAGGTGACCGGGGTAGGGAGGGAGAGTTCGGGACCTTGCCAAGCCTGCAGGCCCCCTGGGAGTTGTCTCTGGTACTCTGACTGTGCATTTATTTCTGGCGCTGGTGCCAGCAAACTCCCCAGGCCGCCTGCTGCCAGGGATGCAGCCCTGGCTTCCCATCCCTGCACTGCCACTGGGTGAGCTTCAGGCCAGGATCCTTCCCTCCCCACCTGCTAGCTGCAGGATGAAGGAAATGGAGATGGAAAGTTCTGGCACAGGGCATAGTGCATGGAAGAGCTCAACGGAGAGCCAACTCTCTTGCTGTTCCTAGGGCTACCCAGGGTGTTGGCCCAGGCTGGGGGACTAAGCCTTCCCAGCCAGAGCCCCCTCCTCAGTGCTCCCCTTCACACCTGCTTGGCCAGGGAGGCCTAGCCAGTGAAGAAGGAGATGGAAATGAACCCCAGGCAGAGGCCTGGAGTCTAAGGTGGCAAGCAACAAGGAACACAGTGAAACAAAAGAGCCTTCTGAAGAGGGAGATCTGTCCTGGTCAATGACATACTCTGTAGGCAAGTCCTGTCCCTTCTTTATACCCCTTTGTCCTCTTCCATAAAGTGGGGAGGGCATTTTCTACCTTAATAATCATAACCATCTTCATTCCATCTGTTGGGATCTGTTATCCCTCAGCAGCCATCTATTGAGGTTTTACTGTGCCTGGGGAGCAAGAATGGGAATAAGCCAGACTCATCAGTGCCATCAAGGGCACGCATTCTGGTGAGGGGCTTAGTTCAGATAGGGAAACCCCAGACTTATGGGCCCTCAAGAAGGAGCATGTAACGCCGCCTGGGGATGTGGGTAGAGTAGGGAGGCTGCCTGGAGGAAGTGGTGCTTGGGCCAGGTTGTTAGTGGGATTTGAAGTTGGCCAAACTCTGAAGGGGAGAGAAGCAAGAAAGGTCAATGGGTAAATTTCCCCACCTCTGAGCTTCAGTCTCCTCATCTGTAAAATGGGTATTATAAACACCTGCTTTGCTTAATGAATACGGTGGTTGTGAGTTCCAAAACTGGACAGAGAGCATGCAAACACTCAATGAACTATGAATGCCAGGCACCTGTTCTCCGTTGTTTACTGTGCTATCTTAAGTCCCCAGGGCTTAGGAAAATATCAAGGCAGCATCTGAGTCCAGGAGAACATTCGGTCTGTTCTGAAAGTTCTGTGGTCAAGCCCAGCAGGGACAGACAGCCACTATTTACCTCACACCCCTTGATTTAAGAGTTCTAGAGTGTTTCTGTGCTGGGGTATGGCTGTGCTTTGAGGAGGCCCTGAGGGTGACTGCGATCCAGTCCTGAGGAAGGGAGCAAGTGTCCATAGGAACCTTTTAGGCCATAAGCATCCTGCTAGAGGCTGGGCACCCAGGCCAGGCCTCAGGAACCTGACCAAGGGGGCTTGTAGGGACCTGCCAGGTGAAGGGATTTAGAGGATGGGGGGTACCGTGAGGTCACCGGGAAGAAACCAGCTTGTGTAGTGAGAGATCTGCAAATTCGTCTTACCTGGAAAATCAAGGAGAAGAGCATTGTACGGAGTGAGCCCATTTTGGTTTGAATATGAAGAAAGACTAGATCTATACACATGTAAATACAGAAAAGTTTTCAGACCGACACACATCAAGCTGGTTGATTATCACTAGATGGCAAAATTTTGTTTTATTTTTTCTGTGTTTTGAATTTTTTTGCGATAGACGTTTTATTTCTGTAAAGAGTTGGCTGTATGTAATATATGTTAAAATGGAATGTAGATGGTATAGTAATCCAGCCAGTCTCCTGTCACCAGGCTGGAGGGTTTAAAGAGGTACCCATAGCATGAGGACTTGGGTAAAGCCTGGGGAATGGATCCTCAGTGATGGTCTTCCAGAACAGTTGAGGGCAGGGGCCAGGGATGGCTTGATGTAGGTATCACATGGGAGGAGAGGTCTCCAGAGGGGTTCCCAGGGCTTTCTTTTGTGACAAAGACTAGAAGTTTAGGTAAGCACTCAGCATTATGACTAACTGCCCAAAGCCAGGGATCCTGGGCGACATCAGCAGAAGCATAGAGTCAGATCCAGAGAAGTGAGGGTCCTGCTGGAGTTTGGGCCGCCCCCCCCCCAAGTGGGACTGGGCCAGCTGGGAGTGCTCCAGAGGCTGCCAGGCTGGGGAGGAGCCTGTGCTTTCAGATTCCATGATGCTTCAGGCTTCTGCCTCAGCGTACCAGACCCCAGAAGACCCTTTGTCCTCAGTGATGTGCGTTCTCAGTTTTTGGTCCCTGAGACTCTCACAAACTGTCCCACCTCTTTACAAAGAGAATAGACAAATCGAGCTACTGTGCTGTTTCACGGAGAAGGCAATGGCACCCCACTCCAGTACTCTTGCCTGGAAAATCCCATGGACGGAGGAGCCTGATGGGCTGCAGTCCATGGGGTCGCTAAGAGTCGGACACTACTGAACGACTTCACTTTCACTTTTCACTTTCATGCATTGGAGAAAAAATGGCAACCCACTCCAGTGTTCTTGCCTGGAGAATCCCAGGGGTGGGGGAGCCTGGTGGGCTGCCGTCTATGGGGTCACACAGAGTTGGACATGACTGAAGCGACTTAGCAGCAGCAGCAATGCTATTTCATGGAATGCAGAGCACTGCCTGTTGTAAGATATACCACTATTTTATAATCCATTCGGAAGAAAAAGGGCAAGCAATTAAACTATAAGCTGCATCCCAGTTTCAGAGATGTTAAAAACTGTGTCTTAGAATCAGTTAAATACGACTTGTGACCAGCCCCTACCTAGATTCTTAACTTACTATATATCCACTAATTTAGTATGTGCAGCAACCTTGTGGCTAGATATTCTTGGCCTCTTTCTACAGATGAGGAAGCCAGGGCCCAGAGAAGTGGCTTGCAAGATCACACAGTCAGCCAGAGGTAAAGCTAGGATTCGAACCCTGTTTTCACTGGATTCCACCACTTTCTTCTAATCCAACTCCACAAAGACCACCTCCTGAGCTCTGACTCTTGGGAATAATGTTCAGCAAAGTAAACGTATTGTCAGTGCAGAAATGCCCTGGTGGACTGGCCGTTAAATGCCAGGTGCTCTGAGTAATGGGGGGGGGGGGGGCCTGGAGGAGGGCTGAGGAGCTCGTGACAGGAAGGAAGCTTGAGAGCTTGCTGGTTGAGTCCTTCATCTCATCCTTGTTATGACCATTTCCAAGAGTAGGTTGGCCCATGACCTGCCCTGGAGAGAGACTGCGGAGGCCTGTCCCGCACAGATGATCCTACAACCTCACCTAGACTGGCCCACTCATTCATTCCCTAAATAAGTAATTCTTCAGTTGAGTTCTTTGAACAAGACCTTTGTTCATGTATTGATCAATTTCCGCATCACACACCTCAGAGCTAGGGATATCAAACAGAGCAAAACAGATAACCTAGGGGTTGCCCCAGTGAGCTCACAGATCAAAGGAGAGTTGGGCAGTACCCAGAGAGTTCCACAAAACCTGGAAAAGGGAGGGCATATGGAGCATGCGGAGAGCAGAAATGTGCCTGGTCCAGGATCACTGCAAAAGACGGTTCTAAAGGAAGGACTTTTGAGCTGAGATCTGAAAGATAAGCAGGGGAGTAGCCGGGTGAGGGTGGAACATGCTCCATGAGAATGGAACATTCTAGACCAGAGAAACAGCCTATGCAGAGGCCCTGAGGCTGGAGGAAATGGACTGTTGAGGAATTCAGAGCCCCAATGTCTGTAGCTCAGATCCCTGACCGAGGCAAATCTGAAGAGGTGGAGGGGCCATTGCAGCAATGGCCATGGAGTGGCGCGGGCAGAGTTTCATCTTTTTTTTTTTTTTCAGTTGGGCCTCGTCTTGGTTGTGGCACACAGGCTCTCTAGTTGTGTCACATGGGCTTTATTTGCCCTGTGGCATATGGGCTCTTAGTTTCCCAACCAGGGGTCAAACCCATGTCCCTTGATTGGAAGGCAGATTCTTAAACCACTGAATCACCAGGAAAGTTTGAATTTACATCTTTTGAAAAGATCAGGGGCAAGGTGTTTGATATCCAAGACTGTGTGACCAAGTAAGAACACGGTGGTAGCTGTGGAAACGATAGCCAATGTGGATGGTTTAAGAGATGCTTAGGAAGTAAAGGAGGAAGGGGTGAATGATGGGTTGGCTTTAGATACAAGGAGAAAGGGGCTTCCCAGATGGCTTAGTATTAAAGAATCCACCTGCCAATGCAGGAAAAGTGGGTTGGATCCCTGGTCAGAAAGATCCCCTGGAGGAGGAAACGGCAACCCACTCCAGTATTCCTGCCTGGAGAATCCCGTGGGCAGAGGAACCCCTGGACAGAGGAGCCTGGCAAGCTACAGTCCACAGAGTCACTAAAAGTCATACATGACTGAGCGACTGCACACACACACATGTGGAGGACACCGCTGGGATCTCACTTGCCCACTGTGCCTTTCACGAGGCCTGACTCACAGAGGGAGGGGTGCTGGGGGGAGACAGGCAGTAGTGGAAAAGGATCTCACCCTGCGGGTTTTCGTCTGTTTTGGGTCTATTTTTTTCCCCCGAAGTGTTTAGATAGCCTGGTTCATCCAGCATCAGGGTTTTGCCAGATGAGAGAAGTCAGGAGGAAGAAAGATTTTATGGTGTTCTTAAGAGTGAGGCGACAGACCACAGAACTGGCTGGAAGAAAGAGAGTGAAGAGAGAATGGGCAGGTGGGGGAGAGAAGGTAGAGGAAGCCAGTGATGGAAGTTCTCACGGGGGAAGGTGTCTGTAGTGGGTGAAGCCTGGCCTGATGTCCTGGGTTGCTGGGACAAGGAATGGGCATCATGGTATGCAAATATCACATGACCCAGACACCATCCTACAAGCTGGCCTTTCAGAAAAACTGGAGCCATGCCTGAGGGATTATGTTGCCCTGGAGAGGGGTCTCTGGTCCAAAGCTCTCCCCTTGAGCCTGAACCTGTTTTTACTGATCCATCATAGGTGATGACAGAAGGTGGGTCACATCTGGAAATGCCAGTAAGCTGGAAGCAGGAAGGGTGTGGTCAGTAAGGGGTGCTTGAACTAGTGACTCTGGAAGCGGGTTGGACTGTTTTAGTTGTGGGGCTCGTCTGAAGTCACACAGCTGAGAAGTGACTCCCTGGTATGGTTTTCTGTGCTGTGGATTCCAGATTTCAGAGGGTAATCCCTTTCACTTATCTTGCTCTCAAGCTGAGAACATGACACTGCTTAGTCTGCATCTTGGGAGGATAGTCAGAGCCAGCTAGGGGATGGCTGGAACTGCATGTGGGAAGACTTCCTGGAAGATAAAGCATCTAAGCTGGGCCTTGTAGCAGCTGGACATACAGAGTGGTAAGGAGGAGATGTTGGCAAAGGAACAGCAGAAGCCAAGGGCTGGCACAGGAAGCACACGGAGCCTGTTTGGGATGTGGTGAACATACAGTCTGGTCTGGCTCAATCTAAAGGGAATAGTATCGGATGCTGGCCAGACACCAAGGGCAGAGAGGTGGGAGCAGCCTACTCTGGCAGGAAGGAATGTTTTATCACTGACGTTGTTTAGAACTATAGGCACATCGTGATAATGAAGCCAGGCTTTTTATTGATTTATTATTGTTTTTAAGTTCTCTATAGAAAAAGCACCCCCTTACTTTCTGCGCCCAGCTGACTGCTCAGCTCCCTACTACCTTTGTCTCCCCGCGCCCCTCCCCACCTCCCCCGGCTTCCCATTTACAGCAGGAGGGAAGAGAGCCCTAGAGACAGGAGCAGGATTCTAGCCAATGCCTCAGAAGGCCCAGGATCCATGCCTATAAATGCCCACCACCCTTACCAGGGCTGGGTTGGCACACCCTGGGACCACTGTGCTGCAGAGCTATAGGTCCTATGGGTCCTGGGCTGCAGTTGGTAGTCAGAGGCAGAATGCTTGGGCTCTAAGGGCACCCTAGATCTCACCCTCCTAAACAGAGCCTAACAGGGATTAGTAATACCCTTTGGGGTTACTTCCGCATATAGAGATGTTGCCAGGACTTCATGGGCACTCAGACAACAGCTGGACCTGATTAGTCCCATTTCACAGATAACAAAACTGAGGCTTCAGAGTGACTCTCAGAACCGTGGCCTACTGAGACACCATGTACTCCATCCTGGTAGCACTTATAACCTTTGCTGAGATGCACATCTCCCTGCTGCCCAGCAGGAGATCTTACATCACAAGAGAGGGAGCCCCAAGGGTGAGAGGTCAAGGGGCTGCCTATGGCCCAGTGAGAGAGACTGGAAGGGGCTGGCTGTGGCCAGAACAGAGAGGTATTAGCATCAAGAACTAGAGATTTGCGATCCCTCTGGGATCGGCCACTGACCAGCCTGGTGACCTTGGACCAGTTATAGCCCTTCCTGGGTCTTTGTTTCTTCACCTGCAAAATAAGGGGTTAAATTGGTTGATCCCTACTGTCCCTTGCAGCCTGAATATCTTCTCTAAGCAACTCCCTGTCTTCTATTCTGGTGGCATCCAAGACAAGGTATGCAAAATGCTCTGTGCGGTGCAGGAAAAAATATTATCTAAACAAGAAGATAATTCATATTTGCTATCATTTGCCAGGTGTAGACACACTGACCCCCTCTCCAGGAAGGGGTCAGGCAGCCTCATGTCTCATGTCTCCAGAAGTCTCTGAGAAAGGGGTGATAAGGATACCCCACTCTTTAGTTCATTTTAGGCAGGTTATCTCAACTAATTAACCTGGTCCTTCAATTCAGGTCAATCTAGATTAATTAATCCAGATTGGATTTGTGGATTATATTGACTAGTTCTAACTAAACTAACCCTCAATAAGGGACTTCCCTGCCTACAATGTGGGAACCCCAGGTTCGATTCCTGGGTCGGGAGGATCCCCTGGAGAAGGAAATAGCAACCCATTCCAGTACTCTTGCCTGGAAAATCCCATGGACGGAGGATCCTGGTAGGCTACAGTCCACGGGCACGCAAAGAGTCGGACAAGATTCCTACCAGGACACTGAATTGTTATTAATTCTGATAATGCTAGTGCATAAGGATAAGAGAATGGGAGAATGAACACTTGGATTTTTAGTACAATCAGTTTCACCCACAAGGAAAGGGGAAAAAAAACAACCATGAGACAAGAAGTCAGTCCAAGATTTTTTGAGGGGGAGGACACTATTTGAAGTAGAGATTTAGTCACTCTGGTTAATATTAAATCTTGCCTCATAAGGTATAGATTGTACCTTATGTCTGTTAGTGATGGTTAAGTGCATAAGTGTTAGTCACTCAGTCGTGTCCAAGTCTTTGGGACCCCATGGACTATAGCTTGCCAGCCTTCTCTGTTAATGGAATTCTCCAGGCAAGAATACTGGAGTGAGTAGCCATTCCCTTCTCCAGGGGATCTTCTCTATCCACGGATCAAACCCACATCTCCCACACTGCAGGCAGATTCTTAACCATCTGAGTTACAGAGAAGCCCATGTTTACTTGTATGTAATATATTTGGGTGGGTGAGCTCAATCTTTTTCCCTTTGAAAGTAGTAAATGATCAAAACATTTTGGGTCCCACTGCTCTAACGTCTTTTCATTGCTGCTGCCACTTCTGACACACCACCACGTTTGTGACCGTCTGTTGTTTGAGTGGGATGTGATTTCTTCATTTTCTCGCTAGGGGATATGACCCTCTGACTCAACAATTAGAAGACCTTCTTCCCCAGCTATCTTTGGAATTTGTTCCTTCAAGAACAGCAGCACAGATAAGGAATAAAATATTTGACTCTGTATCCAGACGCAGGATCAAAGGACACTTAGGGCTGGAGACCTGGATCCCATTCCTGTTCTGCCCTGTGTGGGTGACCCTGGGCACAGTAAGTCAGTTTCCACATCTGTACCTCATGATCTCTGTGGGGTCTGGCCAGTTCTGCTTCTCTGAGATGCAAAGTCTGGGATATTTTTGGAGACCTGCTCTGCTGAGTGGTTCTTAGCCTCCATCTGGAGGGTTTGGCTATGATCCTTCCAAACTGGGTGAGAGATGGGGACAGCTTGGAGCATTACTGGGAGATAACTAAAATGGGGAGATGGGAAATTGAGTCAGACAAGAAACTCCCCAACCTGGAGCAGAGCCACCCCGGGGACAGGTGATCAGTTGCCTCAGATCTCTGGAAGGGCCATTGTGGGGCAGAGAAACGGATGTGGTTGGTGGGGCTCCAGGGATGGAGACAGGGCCGTGGAGGAAACTGTAGATTTCCTCTCCGTAAAAGGAAGAAGTCTAACCGTTGAGCTCTTCTGTCCCCGGAAGGGGTGACCTTCTCTACAGTAGAATGGGGCAAGCCTAGATCTGCAGACTTTTCAGATGGAATGGTGTGGAAAAGGAGAGCAGAGAGCTGGGCTGCGTGCCCTTCTGGGTCCCTGACCCTGGGCAGTCCTGGGATGCTGCGTCTGTTTCTTGCCTCCAGATGTAATAAGATCATTTGACAGAGGGAGTTAGTGGGCCTGGCTAAGAATTAGATTAGATAAGAATTAGAGCTTTAGATTCGAAATCTTTGCTGAGGGTGGGGGAGGGGCGCAAAGCTTCCTCTGTTTTCCTCCAGTTAAGGAGATTTTCCTGGCTCTGAGCACAGATGACCCCTCCCATCCCTGGATCTTTAGGTCTTTAGGTGTTGTTGCCTCTTTGAAGAGAAAAGGAAAATGGGTTCTTTGCGCTTCTGGTTTAATCTGTAAGCCCTGTTCAAAGTCCTGACTCATTTTTGCAAAATGTTCATTTCAATCCATTAATACAGGTAAACAGTTTAAAACTGTGCAAGTAGTCAATAGAAGTTATTACTTATTTTTTAAATTATTTTTTATTGAGTGTAGGCATCTTAAAATATTTTATTAGTTTCAGGTGTACAATATAGTGATTCAATATCTTTATGTAGATTATACTCCAGTTCAAGTTATTTAAAAAATAATGGCTATATTTTCCTGTGCTGTGCAGTATGTCCCTGGTGCTTATTTCTGTTGTCCATAGTAGTCTGAGTCTCTGAACCCCATGCCCCACCTCCCCATTCCCTCTCCCCACTGGAAATCACTAGCATGTTCTCTGTGACTGTGAATCTGTTTCTGTTTTGTTATATACATCCTTGTGTTTTAGCATTTCGTACTCTAGGTCTGTCCCACGGTGTAGCTGCTGTTACTTATTTTGAATTTGACACTAACACGGTTTGCCCTGTGTCAGGTACTGTTCTAAGGCAATATGAATGGATAAATGTGTGGAATCCTTATGATTCCCCTATAAGGTAGTTTTTTTATTTTTGACCCTAGTCTACAGTTAAGGAAACTGAAATGCAGAGAGGTTTTGGATCTTCCTTACATCGCTCACTGCTCTCGTCTGTGCCCACTGGTTCATTGGGGCCTCACTGTGTGCCAAGGTTAGGGTCTCCATCCCACTGCTTCCCTCATCTCACTGCAGCCTGGCTGGTGGGAGGTGCCGTGTAGTGCTGAGACACAGGGAAGGCGAGTTGGGTTGGTGGCCAGGTCTCTGACTCTGAAGCCAGTGTCTTGACCACCTGCCCTCGATGCCTGTTATTCAGATAGCTGTTCAGAAGCTGTCGTGAGAACACCTGTTCAATTCTTGATGCTGGCCTGAACTGCATTTGTGTATTGAAAGAATACTGGAGAAAGAAAGCCCAGGACCACGGCCCCCGGTAGCCCCGAGTTAGGATGTGGCTGTGTGCTCACAGAGTCGTTGGAGGTCAGGTTCCCCCTTGTTGTGCAACCTCAGGAAAGTGCCTCCATCGCTCCCAGCTGAGTGCAGCTTGCTCCATCCAGGAAGTGGGGCTAGTTCTCCCCACCCCAAGGTGGTTGTGAGGAGTAAACTAACAGTGAATGGGAAGGTCTCTGTAATCCCAGAGCAGGGCTGTAAAGCAGTGGTCCTCACAGTGGCCCTTGAACCAGCTGTTCAGTGCTACCTGGGAAGTTGCTACAAATGCAGGATTCCCAGGATCCACCCCAGACGTGCTGAATCAGAGACTCAAGGATGGACCCAGCAGTCTGGGTAGCAGTCAGCTTTCCAGGAAACCCTGATGTGCTCTCAAGTTTGAGAACCAGTGTCAGAGTGATCGGTCTTTTTGCGATGCTCAGGCTTTTCATTGCAATGTCTTCTTTCATTGCAGAGCACGGGTTCTAGGCCTGTGGGCTTCAGTAGTTGTAGCACGTGGGTTCAGTTTCTCCGTGGCACTTGGGATCTTCCTGGAACAGGGATTGAACCTGTGTCCTCTGTGCTGGCAGGTGGACTCTCACCCACTGGACCATGAGGGAACTCCCTGTTGGAGACATTCTTACAAAGTGTAACTGAGATACTGTCACAGGTCCTGGCAGAGTCAGTTCCGGAGCAGAAGGGCCTCCTCGCCGGAGATGCTGACATCTCTCCTCTACTCTTTGTCCTACACTGGATCTCCCACCCTCCTTCCCACCCTGGCTTGCAGGACCAGCCTTTACATATGTGGGCAGAGTCCAGGGAGGCTGGAAATGGGGAGAAGGCCTCACCATCCTCTCCTGGTGTCTGTTGCAGACAATGCCTGGGGAATTGATTAAGGCTGTGCAGGGGCATTTATCTCCAGGTGGATAAGCAAGTGGGGAAGAAGTAGGTAGGAATTTCCCATCACCCTCCTGTGTGTGTGTGGCTTGACCAGGAAATGAAATATTGGGCTGCCCAGGCTCAGGCAGGAGCAGGCAGCCCTCAGTCATACCTGGGGACTCTTTCCACAGGGAGATGGGTTGAATGATGAAAGGAAGCTATTTTTCTGATTTAAAACTCTAGCTGCTGAGAAGTGGTCCAGAAATGGACCTGGAGGCAGGGTCTCCTGACTCTGTTTCTCTCAAAGAGCTGAGGTCTGGGGGGTGGTGGTGGGGCAGTCAGGCTTTGACCCCTGGTCAACTGCCTGCGAGCTCTTCCCTGGTCAGTGAGGCTCCTGTCCTCCTGAGTCCAGATAAGGAAGGCCTCAGAATCCTCCTCATCTCAATTTGCTCCACAGCCCCTCCAGCAGATAGGAGCCGGGCATGAAACGAACCCACTTATTTCTTCCTTGAACACAGCCCGTAGTTGAGGAAAGAAAATTCTTGCCCTTCTAATCTGCTTCAGCCCCAACAGGCCACACCCTGGTTACAGACTTTGACACCTGACCCTCCGTGGACTCAAGTGCCAGCACAGCGGGTATTCAGAGCCTCACCCAGCCAGCTTCCGGCCCTCATTCGGTCAGTTGGTTGCTCAGTCGTGTCCGACTCTTTGTCACCCCATGGACTGTAGCCCACCAGGCTCCTCCTCTGTCCATGGAATTCTCCAGGCAAGAATACTGGAGTGGGTTCCCATTTCTTTCTCCAGGGGATCTTCCCAACCCAGGGATCAAACCCACGTCTCTTGCGTCAGTAGGCAGATTCTCCACCACTGCGCCACCTGAGAAGCCCTCAGCCCTCATTGCTCCTCTGCATTTGCTCAGGCCCCAGCTGAACTAGACCCCTGGGTGCCCTGACTATGCCTTTGCATGCCCATCCCCCCACCGTGAGCCCCTTGCTCTGCCTTCACTGAGCCCTCCCCCTGCAGTGCTGGCCCTGCTCTGTCCTGTCACTCTGCTCAGCCTTGAAGGCTGAGATCAGACAGAGCCTCCTGCTGGTCTTCACCCACTCACTGGGTTTCGATCTCCCTACTGCCCTGAACTGAGCTCGCTGGCCTTTCCCTTCAGTCTGGGCTCCCAGGGGGTGAGGATTGTTCCTGCCTCTGCCCTACAGCATCTGGTGCAGGCAGGGCTCAGGGAGGGTCCCGGGGATGCTACCTGGACTCACTCTGGGCCCCAGGTCCCTGCAGCTGGACAGGGTGATGTGAGGGTCCGCTGACAACAGAGTTTAGGCCCCCTCGTTGGGTGCCCACCCCAGGGCTGCTTCAGCCCTCCCGCAGGGCTACCTTGGGGCTCTGAATGAGGCATTTTCCCTCTCAGGGTCTCAGTGTCCCTTTCTGTCCAAAGACAGATCCAGAGGCTCTGCCAGAGAGTGGATAGTGGAGCAGGAAGTGAAGCTACCAGATTTTCAACCTCCAGGAGGCATCTTTAAAAAGTCTCTGTAACCCTTGTCTCTCGAAACTCCCAGATAAGGAAATTGTGGGGCAATAAATCTTTGTGGAGTTTTGGTCGGGGCCTGGTCAGGGGGAATAGACAGGAAGAAGCCCTGCTCTGTTTCTCCAGAGGTCAAGGTAGGAACAGCTCTGGGGACTGGGGTAGCTGCCAGGTTCACAGTTCCACCGCCCTCACGGCCCCGGGGTCTGGTGCCTGCAGGCTGCGGAACCCTCAACAAATGGTTCTAACAGGCGGGTTGGGCAGAGGCGTTACCATTTTATGAGTAGACAAACAGAACCCAAGAGGGGATAAGTTTGTCCAGCGTCATGTAGCAAATTGGCATCAGAATTAGGACTCTCCAACCTGACCAGCACACCTCCTGTGGAAGTGACAGGCCCAGTCCCCGGCTCCTAATACCCAGAGAGAGGGTGTTCAGGAGAGGCCTATGGAGTGAGTGAAAGCTCAGAAGAGCAGCTAGAGCAGTCTCCTCCTGAGTACCTGCCTGTGGGGTCTGGCCTGTGGGTGGCCAGAGCTGAAGGGAGAGGACCATTTGGGCTTGGATGGCTTGGATGAAAGAAGGAAGGAACACAGGGAACAGGACAGGAGAAACGGAAGGAGACATCCATCAGCTGAGCTTCTACTTAGTACTGAAACCAAGTAGGACCCTGTGAGGCCCCCCGGTCTCACAAAAAGCCTTCTGGCTCTCCCGTTTCTTCTTTGTAGGATAAAGGCTTCGGTTTCCTAGATCTTCCCAGAGTCCCAAGGGGCAGATGCAAAAAGCTATTAATTAGGGAAATAAGGAATTCAGAAACAAAGGAGAAGCGATCAAGAAACTAGAGTGCAGTGGTTTAGACTCCAAGCTCCCAATGCAGGGGGCCTGGGTTCGACCCCTGGTAAGGGGATTAGATCACACGGCCTGCAACTAAAGATTCCACATGCCGCACCTACAAATCCCGCAAGCCGCAACGAAGATAGAAGATCCTGTGTGTAGTAGCTAAGACCTGGCCCAGCCAAATAAATCAATATTTAAAAAAGAAAAATTAGCTGTAGTGTAGCGATTAAAGCAGGATCCAGGTTCCTCCTCAAGGGATATCTATAACAACGCTGTTGTGCTCTTCTGTGGGAACTAAGGCCCCCACCCAGGGGGAGGATGGAATCTTCAGGCTGGATCCAAGATTCCTGGAACACGTCCCTGTTACCCCACCACCAGTCAATCAGAAAAAAGTCACACACCTTGCAGCCCTCACCCCAAATTTTTCCTATTAAAAACTTCTCCCTCGGGGAGTTTGGGTTTTTTGAGCATGAGCCCCTTGCTTGGCCCTGTAATAAAATTTTCTCTCTTCCAAACTCCAGTGTTTCCGTACTTTGCATTGGTTTGGCCTCACCATGCATCAGGCCCATGAACTTGTGTCCAATTACAGTACCAGACACAGGCAAGACATTTTCCATCTGTACCTCCTTTAATCCTAGACAAGGCCCCATGAGGGAGACATGTGCGTGTTAGTCAGTCATGTCCAACTCTTTGCGACCCCATGGACTGTAGCTTACCAGGCTCCTCTGTCCATGGAATTCTCCAGGCAAGAAAGAGTGGGTTGCCATTCCCTTCTCCAGGGGATCTTCCCAAACCAGGGATCAAACCAGAGTCTCCCACATTGCAGGCAGACCCAAAGACAAATGGGGATCCAGGATTTGAACCAGGGGCCTCCTCTTACCCTCCGAGTATCAGGACCTCATGGGCTAGAGAGACTGCCCAGGCCTTGGAGCTTGGGAGGCTCCCTCGAGGCAGTCCTATTTGAGCCAGCCCAGGAAGGTGGAATGAGAGGAAGGGGCATCCTAAGAACCCAGCTGAGGGCCAACCTTGGCATTACCTGGGCTGACTTGGGTCTAGGCCAAGAGAAAGGGTGTGAGCAAAGCTGCGATGTCTGAGAAAGCCAACAGTTTGAGGGGAGCTCGGATAAACCAGTGTGGCTCAAAGGGCAGGTGTGTGGAGCAGAGGGGAAGGCTCTCAGGAAATGAGCAGGGGCCTCAAAAACCCAAGTCTAGCAGAGGGCTATATCCTAAGGACGGAGGTGATCTGTGAGGCGAGGGTAGGGGGAGCTCTTAAGGGAAATGACAGGGTTAGGGTAGGGGTAGGATAGGAGGCCTGGGCTGGGGTGGAGGAGAAACAGAGTCAATGAGTAAAAAGGCTGACCAGGCCTTGCACAGCTTAAGTGAAGGGTTAAGAGCAAGGGGGGCCATGGGGCCAGGAGACTGGGTCATCTCAGGAGATGCCCTGCTCCCCTTCAGGGCCCAGGGACCTGGCTCTGGGCAGTGTCAGATGTCCGGAGGAGGCACTCGCTCAGGCCTAATCTCATCAAGAGGAAAAAGGCATTCTTGGCTCACTGTGACTCAATCTGTATTTCCTGTGGGCCTGCGGGGAGGCATCTGTGTGGACCAGAAGGACCGTAGAGCTGGAGGAGGGGTGACAAAGGCAGAGGCGGGAGGGTACGGAGGCAGAGAGAACCTGGGGACAGGACTGTGTCTACATGCTGGCTGCAGGGCTCCTCAGCCTCCACTGCTGTTGAACCCAGGCAGCTGAGGACTGGCTGGTGAAGGAATCGTCCCCAGGCAGCATCTTTCTGCTTTCCGACCTAGGCTGTGCCCATGTGAAAGTGTTAGTAACCCACTCGTGTCTGACTCTGCAACCCCATGAACTGTAGTCCCGCCAGGTTCCTCTGTCCATGGAATTCTCCTAGCAAGAATATTGGGGTGGGTTGCCATTCCCTTCTCCAGGGGATCCTTCCCTACCTAGGGATCAAGCCTGGGTCTCCTGCACTGCAGGCAGATGCATTACCGCTGCACTACACCAGGGAAGCCCTGGATGTGCCCATGAAGAGAACCAAAGGGCTTCCTCTGCCCTTCCACCCTCCTCTCCCACTCCCACCAAGACCCTCGGTCCCCTCAGCACAGGGGTGAACTAGGCTGCTGGCCTCTGCTACCAGACACATGTTGATGTGCCCAATGCACAGTGAGGCCAGACGAGCCGAGAAGTCAGAATTTGGAGCAGAGAAAGGTTTCTTACAGGGGCAAGCAAGGAGAATGGGTGGTCCTTGCTCAAAAGACCCAAACTCCCTAGTGGTGTTTGGGGAAGAGTTTTTATAGGCAACATTTAGGGTGAGGGCTTCAGGGTGTGTGACTTTCTTCTGATTGGTTGGTGGTGAGGCAATAGAGTTCAGGAATCTTGTGCTCAGCCTAAAAGTTGGTTCATCTAGGTGGGGGGACCTTAGTTCCTGTCAGTCAGTCAGTTCCTGTAAGAGAGCTCAAAGATATATTGTTACGTATATCCCTTAAGGATGAACCAGAACTCTGCTTTATCACTGTGCTATTGTTTGACTCCCTCTCCTTTGTTTCTGCATTCCCTCACCTTCAAGATTAATAAGTGTTTGAATCTGCCCTTTGGAGCTAAGGGGAAGTCTAGGAGGCTGCAGGCTTTTGTACCCTAGAGAGCCCCACCAGAGACATGCACGAATATATGCCTTTCCTCTCCAGGTTCTTCTGGATCCACAGGGGTTGTTAGCTTTTCATGTGGCTCATCAATGTGATGATTACTGAGGGTCAGAACTCTGCACCTAGCAGGCTGCTTTGCCCTTTCTGGTTTGGGATTTTTACTCACATCCCCAAAATGTTGGGCCCTCAGCACGTCCCTGTCAAGTACTAAATCACATTTTGTTGTTCAGTCGCTCAGTCGTGTCTGACTCTTTGCGACTCCATGGACTGCAGCATGCCAGGCTTCCCTGTCCTTCACCATCTCCTGGAGTTTGCCCAAGTTCATGTCCCTTGAATCGGTGATGCCATCCAACCATCTCACCCTCTGTCGTCACCTTCTCCTCCTGTTTTTGATCTTTCCCAGCATCAGAGTCTTTTCCAACAAGTCAGTTCTTCGCATCAGGTGAATAGTCTCAATCTGCACATCTGCCAGCCAAGATAAATTCCACTAAGAATAATTCTGGGAAGTTGGTAGGACTGGCGTATCCTCTCTCCTTTTGACCTTTCCCAAATTCTTCCACTTGGTAATAATTTCTTAGTTCCACGTTCCTTACCAGGACCTCCTGTTTAAGACAACTCATGCAAGTGGTTACTATGGTACCTAGTCAGTGTGGGCGGTTTCAGTCAATGGTTCCCCTAACATTCACAGCAAACATCTGTTGGGAATGATGTACACTGGCATTGGTCCATGTACTCTATGGATTATCTCTTCTAATTGTCAGGGCAGCCCCATAGGAGAGTGTGGACCCAGGACTAAACTCCTGGGTTCTGGATTCCAGCTCATCCGTTTACTTGCTGCATGATTTGGGGCACGTTACTTAACCTATCCGTGCCCCAGTTTTCTCATCTGTAATAATGTGGTGATAATAATGTTGCTCTGGGACCCCTTCCAGAGCCCAAGAGTGGGATCTTGTCTAACACTCAAAAATGAATTGTCTAAGGAAACACATGTGCTGAGAAAGCAGAAGACTTTATTGGAAAGGGGCACCTGAGGGGAGAGCAGAGGGGTGAGGGAACCCAGGAGAGCTGCTCTGCCACGTGGATGGCAATCTCAGGTTTTATGGTAATGGTTAGTTTCTGGGTTGTCTCCGGGCAGTCATCTTCCTTGTGCCTATATCTGTTCTGACTCAAGGTCCTTCCTAGTGTCACGTGCATCTCCCAGCCAAGATGGAAACCAAATATGCAAAGGTTTCTGGGAGGCTGGTAGGATATATTAGGGACTGGCGTCTGCACTCTTCTTTTGGCCCCTCCTGATTTCTTCAGTCTGGAGATAGCATGTTCCTTATTGAGCCCTCCTGTTGCGAGATAACTATTGCCAACGGTCAATTTTGTGCCTGGCCAGGGAGGGCAGATTCAGTCAGTAGTTCCTTAACAGCTATATTTACCTGGTGAGGATCAAGTTAGTACCTGGAACATACTTCACATACAGTAAGCAATGTGTTAGCTGCTATTTGTTATTATGCTTGATTTTACTAGTGAGAAATAGACATGCTAAGTAACTGGCCCCAGGTCACAAAGGCACAGTGGACGTGTTCTGTAGTTACATTGTTCAGTTGGGTACCTGGTAGCCATGTGTGACTGCTGAGCAATTGAAATGTTGCTGGTGCAACCGAGGAGCCAGTTTAACATTTTAATTGATTTTAACTTAAATTTAGAAGCCATGTGTGATTAGAGACTCCCGTGTTGGACAGAGCCGGTGCCTGGGTCCCTTAACAGATGATCTGATTTAAGTGAGTCTCATGTGCATTCAAAATTGCAAACCACTGCCCTATGCTTTAGCATCCTGTTAAGATCGTGTCATCTCATCCTTTCCTGCTCTCAGCCACGTCCCTGAGAAGTACACATAGGTGGAGAACAGTGACTGAACTGCCGCCTTACCCCAGCTCTCAACCCTTGGACTGGCACAGAATAAGCACTAAGTCAGTAGTGGATGAATCTGCTAATTGAATTAAATTGTTCCCTGATGCTCAGTAGTAAAGAACCTGCCTGCCAATGCAGGTGACTCAGGTTCCATCCCTGGGTCGGAAAGATCCCCTGGAGAAGAAAATGGCAACCCATTCCAGTGTTCTTGCCTGGAAAATCCCATGGACAGAGGAGCTACAGTCCATGGGGTGGCAAAGAGTGGGAACACAACCAAGTATACAGCATGTATGCATATTCACCTCTCTTTACAGACCTTGGGACTTCCCTGGTGGCTCAGACGGTAAAGTGTCTGCCTACAGTGTGGGAGACCGGCGATCAATCCCTGGGTTGGGAAGATCTCCTGGAGAAGGAAATGGCAACCCACTCCAGTATTCTTGCCTGGAAAATCCCATGGACGGAGGAGCCTAGCAAACTACAGTCCATGGGGTTGCAATGAGTCAGACACGACTGAGCGACTTCACTTTCACTTTACAGACCTTGGCTTTTTCTGCTTTGAGATGTTCTGTTCTTTGATTCCGGAGAAGGCAATGGCAAGCCACTCCAGTACTCTTGCCTAGAAAATCCCATGGATGGAGGAGCCTGGTAGGCTGCAGTCCGTGGGGTCGCTAAGGGTCGGACACGACTGAGCGACTTCACTTTCACTTTTCACTTTCCACTTTCATACATTGGAGAAGGAAATGGCAACCCACTCCAGTGTTCTTGCCTGGAGAATCCCAGGGAAGGGGGAGCCTGGTGGGCTTCTGTCTATGGGGTCACACAGAGTCGGACATGACTGAAGTGACTTAGCAGCAGTAGCAGCAGCAGTTCTTTGATTCAGTATGATGGGCTCTTTAAGAAGTCATTCTGGAGCCTTCTGTCTCATAGGCAAGTTGTCAGAGTCAAGGCTGTAAGGTCGTGGAAATGGGCGTCTCAAGCTGTAAGGAAATAACCCAGACACCAAGGGAAAGTAACAGGCTTTATTGGCAGTGCGCTCCCGGGCAGAACCCACTGACCGCAAGAATGGCCACTAGGAGTTCTGCCCCAACAAAGGCAGGGTGCGATTTTTATGCCTTCGGGGCAGGAAGTAGCATCATATAACCTGGACAGGCCTAAAATAAGGTAAAGCTCGGGAATGCGAGATTGTGAGTGGTCAGCTAGACAGGGTTGGTCACTCTGGAGGTCAGGAAGGGGGGTAGATCTCGGCAGAGGGTTATTACGTCAGAAATTCCTCAGCGGTTTGGCGGGACTTTTTCCCTCCGGCGGGGGATAGAGAGGGGAAGAAGGAGCCAAGATAGCCACCGGGAAGGGGAAGCCAAGAAGGCCACCAGGGTCCAACCTTACAAAAGCTACTCATGATTTATGGTAGAATTGTTGCATGTGAATAGGATAAAAGTTTTCTGGAGGCCTCTATGGTAGGCGGCAAGGTGACCAACTTTTCCCTGTTTGTCAAAAAGTTTCCTGATTTTAGCACTGAGAGTCCTGCATCCCAGGAATACCCACCCCACACCCCAACCTGGACAAACCAGAACAATTGGTTTCCCTGCTTCTGTGAGGAGCAACAAGGACTCTCCTTGCTTCAAAAGAGGGAAGAAAACTAAGCCTGTGGGGTGAGACCCTGAGGTCCCAGTTCCCTGGATTCTGCCCTACCCCCACCCTCCACCCTCCCCCGTCACTTCAGACGCTGTCACTGGCCTGTTGTAGGGAAAAATAAAAACACCTAGTGCCAAGAAGTGACAGCTAAGTCAGGGCCTGACTTCAGAGAACAGAATTCTTATTGGGAGAAGTGGCTGAGATCTGTGTTTCTTCTTTCTGCTATGTAATAAAGGAGGGCTCCATGGTTAGGCAGAGACCTGTCTTGACAGCAAGGGGGGGCCTCAACCTCAACTGGGCCTTAGCTCCCTGAACCAGGTATCTCACCCAGTCCTGAGGGTGAGGGTAGGGGATCTGAGAGGATGAATTAGAAAGGAATTAGAGAGTGAATTAGAAACTTCCTGTCAAGTTTAGGGTCAAAGCCAGGATCAAAATAAACTGTGATGGAAAGCTGAAGCCATTTACCTCAGACTGGGACTTGAACCCATGTGCTAGGATTCCAACCCAGCCAAAACTCCAGATATGGGACTTGAACCCAGTCAAAACCCATGGTCTTCCAACTGCGATCACAGGCCTGGTTTCAGAGCCAAATGAAGCTCAGGTTCTTGATGTCTCATCTCAGAAAGAATTCAGTGAGAGACAAACTGATAGGTGAGAAGTGACTTTCATTCAGAAAGAAACACACTCCACAGAGCGTGGGCCATTGCGGAGGGCGAGTGCAGCCTCAGAATATGGTGTGGTTAGCTTTTATGGGCTGAGTAATTTCATAGGTTGATGAGTGGGAGGATTATTCCAACTATTTTGGGGAAAGGGTGTGGATTTCCGGGGTTGGGCCACTGCCCACTTTTTGGTCTTTGATGATTGACCTTGGAACTGTCAATCAGTTCCCACCTGTGTCAATCACCCACCTTGGCACCTCTGGGTGTGTCAGCTAGCTTGCTGATGTGTTAGTGAGAGTATCCTGAGGTCTAGTCAGGTTGACTTATCTGCCACCTTGGACCCATTTGGTTCTAATCAGTTTATGTTGTGCCCTTGGGCTATGACATAATTTTAAAGGTTGTGCCCTGCCCTCTTCCTTCCTGTTCCATAACTGTCAACCCAGAATTGAAGTCAAGATATGGGACCTATCCTTAATTAGTGTTAATTCTTGGTATTGTGTTAATTCTTGGTCTTTGTAGATCACCTTCATATACAGTTATGATCATCTTTTTTCACTTTGTGAAGCTAAGAAGCTTTTCATTCTAATCTCCTTCTATTAACTGTGACTGAAGTTAGGTGTGGTGATTCATACCCTCCCAGGAGGTGTGTCTGGAGGCAGCTTGATGACCACAAGGTTGGGTTTTAAGGGAAAGAATAAAATGTAATTCTAAATATTAGATGTGGAACACAAGCTTACTAAGGGGACAGTAGTAGCCTGGAACCGGTGGATAACCCTCCCCACCCCTGACATTCAAAGACCAAATCAGGTAATTTCATTCTCTCCCTGAAGCCAGGATCAGCACCATTAATGAATAATCTGCTATGCTGCTTTGTACCACACCCAGTTTGGGTTTGGTTTCAGCCACCCTGCAGCTAACCCTTGTCCTGCAATGATTCAGGGCTGGGCTGGGAAGACAGGCCCTTGGGGCCAGGAGGGACAATCTCTGGGTCTCTGTGCCCTATGTATGTCTCCACCTCTCTCAAAAGTCCCGGAGGAGCAGGAGTTGGGAAGAGCAGCATCTAGACCAGGTGGTGGCTTCTGCTTACCCACTCTGCTGCTCCTACTCCTGTGATCTTGGTCAAGTCTCTTCCTCAGCACCGAATGAGGACCACAAGCCTCAGGAGTGTTGTAAGGGCATCGAGCTATTCCACTGTCAGGCATTAAGAAATAAATTCAGTGGAGACTCCTGGGTGGTCCAATGGTTAGGACTTCATGCTCCCAATGCGGGGGTGTGGGTTCAATCCTGGGCCAGGGAACTAAGATCCTGCATGCTGCATAGACAGACAAAAAATAAAAATAAGTTTTTTTATTTTTTTTTTTAAACCCTCAGTGGGATGTTAAACCCAGTGATGACTAATTTTTTTGCAGGGCAAGGAATTCACAGCCCAAAGAGCCTAATCCTGTGGCATCTAGCCCGCTAAGCACCCTTGGGATAGCAGCAGCAGAAGGAGCCACCCCCTGCTTTGTGCCCCAGAGGGCTGGCCTGCTCCACCTGAGGAGGCCTGCCATGGCTTTGATGTGGGCCCAGCTAGATGGGACCAGGCAGGACAGGACAAGTGACATGAGGTAGACCTGGCCCAGATCTGTGCTCTGGCCCAGGCTGTGGGCAAGGGCCTCACAGTGCTAAGGGCCCACTAGAGTACTCATTTCCAGGCAAGTACCTGCTTGTGGGGAAAGTGAAACTCCTGCTTTCTGAATTGCTGAGTCCTGAAATTCACTCGTGAACTGATAAATACATGCACGCAGGAGCAGTGCATGTTGTTCAGTCACTAAGTCATATCCAACTCTTTGTGTTAGTCAGGAGTGGTAAGCTATAGTGAAAGTGAAAGTCACTCAGTTGTGTCCAACTCTTTTCGACCCCGTGGACTATGCAGTCCGTGGAATTCTCCAGGCCAGAATACTGGTGTGGGTAGCCTTTCCCTTCTCCAGGGGATCTTCCCAACCCAGGGATCGAACCCAGGTCTCCTGCATTGCAGGCGGATTCTTTCCCAGCTGAGCCACCAGGGAAGCCCAGTAGCCACCAGGGGTAGGCTATGCTTGGTGACAAATACCTCTGCTGTTTCTCAGTGGTTCGCTGCTGCTGCTGCTGCTAAATCACTTCAGTCGTGTCCGACTCTGTGTGACCCCATAGACGGCAGCCCACCAGGCTCCCCCGTCCCTGGGATTCTCCAGGCAAGAACACCGGAGTGGGCTGCCATTTCCTTCTCCAATGTGTGAAAGTGAAAAGTGAAAGTGAAGTCGCTCAGTCATGTCTGACTCGTAGCGACCCCATGGACTACAGCCTACCAGGCTCCTCCGTCCATGGGATTTTCCAGGCAAGAGTACTGGAGTGGCTTGCCATAATTCTGTCACGCTGTGTGTCCAACATGAGTAAGTTGGCAAGAGGTACCGTGTTCACAGAGTGCCTGGGGGACTCAGGATGAGGGAAGCTGCACCATCTGGAACCTGTGGCCTCCTTATCCCTCCAGCCGAGGACGAGAGTTCTGGAGGGTCACAGGCAGGTGACATATCACGTCCACCCACGATCCACTGGCTAGGACTAATGTGTTAAGTCGCGTCCAACTCTTTGCCACCCCATGGACTATAGCCCACCAGGCTCCTCTGGCCATGGAATTTCCCAGGCAAGAATACTGAAGTGGGTTGCCATTCCCTTCTCCAGGGGATCTTCCTGACCCAAGGATCGAACCTGAGTTTCTTGTGTCTCCTGCGCTGGCAGCCAGATTCTTTACCACTGAGCCACCTGGGAAGCCCAGGCTAGGGCTAACTGCAGGGCGGCTGGGATATAAGGGTAGTGATGGAGTGTCTGGTGAGCATCAGGGCCACAGACAGATGCCCCGTCCTCCCCTACTGCTGCTGAAGGCTGGGGTGTGGGCCAGAAGCTGAGCCTGCTGACTTGCCGCCTACATTGCTTCCCCCAGTCCAGGCCCCAGGCAACTCCTCAGCTGCCACTAATTACCTGTGGGTTGCCAAAGTGGCGGCTGCAGGGCACTGGAGTGGCGGCTGCATGGTGCTGGAGCAACTTTAAGGTAATACCCCATGTTCCCAGGCAAAGGAGAAACCCCAGCAAGACGGTAGGAGGGGCGAAATCGCATTTAGAATCAAACCCCATACCCGCCAGAGACGCTCAGAGGGCTCAAACAAACCTTGTGCGCACCATGACCCAGGGACCCCACAGAGACTGAGACAGAACTGTGTTTGCGCCTCTCCTACGGAGGTAAGGGTCATCAGCAGACTGCTGCAGGGGCAGGGGCTCTGGGTGCAGTAGACCTGGGTATGGTATAAGCCCTCTAGGAGGAGGTCACCATTAACCCTACCAAAGAGCCCCCAGAACTTACACAGGACCAGGAAAACAGACTCTTGGAGGACACAAACAAACCTTGTACACACCAGGACCCAGGAGTAAGGAGCAGTGACCCCACAAGAGACTGACCCAGACTTGCCCATGAGTGTCCAGGAGTCCCTGTTGGAGGTGTGACCTGCTGCAGGTTTGGGGACACTGCATGCAGCAGTGCCTGCATGGTACCTTTTGAAGGAGGTCACCATTATCTTCATTACCTCCACCATAGTTTGGCCTCAGGTCAAGTAACAGGGAGGGAACACAGCCCCACCTATCAAGAGAAAATTGGATTAAAGATTTACTGAGCATGGCCCCAACCATCAGAACAAGACCCAGTTTCCCCTTCAGTCTGTCTCTTCCATCAGAAAGCTCCCATAAGCCTCTTATCCTTCTCCATCAGAGGGTAGACAGAATGAAAACCACAATCACAGAAAACTAACCAATCTGATCACATGGACCACAGCCTTGTCTAACTCAATGAAACTATGAGCCATGCCATGTAGGTCCACCCAAGACCGCGGGTCATGGTGAAGAGTTCTGACATAATGTGGTCCACTGGAGAAGGGAATGGCAAACCACTTCAGTTTTCTTGGCTTGAGAACCCCATAAACGGTATGAAAGGGCCAAAAGATAAGACACTGAAAGATGAACTCCCCAGGTTGGTGAAAGTCGCTCAGTCATGTCTGACTCTTTGTGACCCCATGGACTATACAGTCCATGGAATTCTCCAGGACAGAATACTGGAGTGAGCAGCCTTTCCCTTCTCCAGGGGATCTTCCCAACCCAGGGATTGAATCCAGGTCTCCCGCATTGCAGGCAGATTCTTTAACCGTTGAGCCACAAGGGAAAGGTGCCCTATATGCTACTGGAGATCAGTGGAGAAATAACTCCAGAAAGAATGAAGAGACAGAGCCAAAACAAAAACAACACCCAGTTGAGATGTGACTGGTGATGGAAGTAAAGTCCGATGCTGCGAAGAGCAATATTTCATCAGTTCAATTCAGTTCAGTTTCTTAGTTGTGTCTGACTCTGCGACCGCACGGACTGCAGCATGCCAGGCCTCCCTGTCCATCACCAACTCCCGGAGCTTGCTCAAACTCAT
Organism: Moschus berezovskii; assembly: GCF_049115385.1. Lineage (NCBI taxonomy): Eukaryota > Metazoa > Chordata > Mammalia > Artiodactyla > Moschidae > Moschus > Moschus berezovskii. The sequence continues at coordinate 70,604,943 of NC_142466.1, read as the reverse complement.
GTCCATCAAGTTGGTGATTCCATCCAGCCATCTCATCCTCTATCGTCCCCTTCTCCCCCCACCTTCAGTCTTTCCCAGCATCAGGGTCTTTTCCAGTGAGTCAAATCCTCGCATCAGGTGGCCAAAGTATTGAAGTTTCAGCTTTAGCATCAGTCCTTCCAATGAACACCCAGGACTGATCTCCTTTAGGATGGACTGGTTGGATCTCCTTGCAGTCCAAGGGACTCTCAAAAGTCTTCTCCAACACCACAGTTCAAAAGCATCAATTCTTCAGCACTCAGGTTTCTTGATAGTCCAACTTTCATATCCATACATGACCACTGGAAAACTCATAGCTTTGACTAGATGGAACTTTGTTGGCAATGTAATGTCTCTGCTTTTTAATATGCTGTCTAGGTTGGTCATAACTTTTCTTCCAAGGAGCAAGCGTCTTTTAATTTCATGGCTGCAGTCACCATCTGCAGTGATTTTGGAGCCCCCCAAAATAAAGTCTGACACTGTTTACACTGTTTCCCCATCTATTTCCCATGAAGTGATGGGACCAGATGCCATGATCTTAGTTTTCTGAATGTTGAGCTTTAAGTCAACTTTTTCACTCTCCTCTTTCACTTTCATCAAGAGGCTTTTTAGTTCCTCTTCACTTTCTGCCATAAGGATGGTGTCATCTGCATATCTGAGATTATTGATATTTCTCCTGGAAATCTTGATTCCAGCTTGTGCTTCATCCAGCCCAGTGTTTCTCATGATGGACTCTGCATATAAGTTAAATAAGCAGGGTGACAATATACAGCCCTGACGTACTCCTTTCCCTATTTGGAACCAGTCTGTTGTTCCATGTCCAATTCTAACTGTTGCTCCCTGACCTGCATACAGGTTTCTCAAGAGGTAGGTCAGGTGGTCTGGCATTCCCATCTCTTTAAGAGTTTTCCACAGCTTGTGGTGCTCCACACAGTCAAAGGCTTTGGCATAGTCGATAAAGCAGAAGCAGGTGTTTTTCTGGTACTCTCTTGTTTTTTTGATGATCCAGCAGATGTTGGCAATTTGATCTCTGGTGCCTCTGCCTTTTCTAAATCCAGCTTGAACATCTGAAAGTTCATGGTTCACGTACTGTTGAAGCCTGGCTTGGAGAATTTTGAGCACTACTTTGCTAGTGAGTGAGAATGGTGCAATTGTGCAGTAGTTTGACCATTCTTTGGCCTTGCCTTTCTTTGGGATAGGAATGAAAATTGACCTTTTCCAGGCCTGCAGCCACTGCTGAGTTTTCCACATTTGCTGGCATATTGAGTGCAGCACTTTAACAGCATCATCTTTTAGGATTTGTAATAGCTCAACTGGGATTCCATCACCTCCGCTAGCTTTGTTCATAGTGATGCTTCCTAAGGCCCACTTGACTTCGCTTTCCAGGATGTCTGGCTCTAGGTGAGTGATCACACCATCGTAATTATCTGGGTCGTGAAGATCTTTTTTGTATAGTTCTCCTGTGTATTCTTGCCACCTCTTCTTAATATCTTCTGCTTCTGTTAGGTCCATACTATTTCTGTCCTTTATTGAGCCCATCTTTGCATGAAATGTCCCCTTGGTATCTCTGATTTTCTTGAAGAGATCTCTAATTTTTCCCATTCTATTGTTTTCCTCTATTTCTTTGCACTGATCACTGAGGAAGGTTTTCTTATCTCTCCTTATTATTCTCTGGAACTCTGCATTCAAATAGGTATATCTTCCTTTTCTTCTTTGCTTTTCACTTCTCTTCTTTTCACAGCTATTTGTGAAGCCTCCTCAGACAATAATTTTGCTTTCTTGCGTTTCTTTTTCTTGGAGATGGTCTTGATCTCTGCCTCTTGTACAATGTCACGAATCTCCGTCCATAGTTCTTCAGGCACTCTCTCTATCAGGTCTAATCCCTTGAATCTATTGATGCTTCTGAACTGTGGTGTTGAAGACTCTTGCAAGTCCCTTGGACTGCAAGGGGATCCAACCAGTCCATCCTAAAGGAAATCAGTCCTGAATATTCATTGGAAGAATGATGCTGAAGCTGAAACTCCAATATTTTGGCCACCTGATGCAAAGAACTGACTCATTGGAAAAGACCCTGTTGCTAGGAAAAATTGAAGGTGGGAGGAGAAGGGGATGACAGAGGATGAGATGGTTGGATGGCATCACCAACTTGATGGACATGAGTTTGAGCAAGCTCCAGGAGTTGGTGATGGACAGGGAAGCCAGGCGTGCCGCAGTCTGTGGGGTCTCAAAGAGTTGGACATGACTGAGCTACTGAACTGAACTGAAGGGAGACCATTATCTTTGCTCTTCTTTCCTAAGACAATCTGCAGGGCTTATTTGTCTCAGGACCCAGTGCAGAGAAGAGCCGTGTGGCTCCTTAGCAAATGGTGTCATTTGTCTTACAGGCACTGAGTAAATAAATCCTTTTTATTCTCTTTCCCCGTGTCGAATTGACAGCTAGGAAGCTCAGACACAAATCCCCCAGGCCCACCTCCTCTGTGTACAGGATCGGGCAACCCACATTCATAGCTTTGCTCCTCCTACATTCCTAGTAGATTTCTTTTTTCCTGCATTTTCCCTTTCTCCCCATTTCCTCACCATGGCTTTTTCTTTTTATTTCCTTCTATCTGTGTTCTATTTCTGTAAGGCTTCTCGCATCCTTTCTGGGATCAAATGGGCATTAATTAAACAGTCCCTGTGTTCTGTGCTGCTTCCTGTAGCTCTGGCAAATGCCACCAGGGTTTTGGGCAAAGCTCCCAAAAGGAGGGCTGAAATGTCTGAGCTTCACAGGACAGACCTGCCGCCATGAGGCTGATGGGCTACCTGCTGCTGTATAAGGGGCTTGGCTCATGTGTCAGGCCCCTGATCACTGTGACCTCCTGAGGTCAACAGTCTAATTTTGTGCCTTTGGACTGAGCACAGAGAAGAGCCTCAGAGGCAGACCACCCGGGCTGGGCCAGCGCCAGCCCTGTCTTGACCTCTCAGTCAAACATGCCTTCCCCTGGGAAGTGCCTGGGAGCATGGGGTGGACAGAGCACTGTGCTGGGCATTCCTGGGGCAGCCCCAGGCCTTCCGTTGAGGAACCTGCAAGCTGGTAGAGGAGCCCTGACGCCAAACTCCAATTCAGAGCAGGGAGGAGAGACAGAAGAATGAGATCTCTGCTACTCGGTTTGGCTTTGGTGGAGACCACCTGGGAGTTGGGGGAGAGGAGAGACGAGTACAGACAACAGGGGCCTGGGAAGAGCAAGCCAAGCAGAGGGAAGGACAAGGGTAAAGGCCCAGAGGACTGAAAATGCAAGAGTAGGTACCAGGGAGACTGGATGGTGTTCTTTATCTGGAAGGTGCCGTTTAGAAGATGAGCAAGAAAAAGGGAATCTTGGAATATGGGGTGGGACCCAAGTTGAGTTTGGCCTTGATCCTATAAAGCAGCAGTGAATGGGGAGCGTCGAAGGGAGCTCTGAGGTAGGGGCCTAGGTGGGAGGAATACAGCCGGGCTTGCTGTGCAGAACAATCCTTCTGGCTGCATGGGGAGAGAGGGTGGGAGGGCCCAGTGGGTCAACAAGACCGAGAGGAAGGGGTTTGAACTGAGCAGCATCAGGGGCAAGAGGAGGCCACGTGGCACCGTAGATTTGGCCACTAATGAGCCCTGGGTCCTCTTACAGGCCATTCATGATATCGCCCTGCTTACCCCTCCAGCTTCTGTTCTCCTCATTCACGTCATCCAGTTTACATGGATTCGTGTGTGTGTGCTTACTTTTCTTTTCAGCATCTTGCTAATCTTAAATATATAGCATATATAGTTCTCCAAATATTTCATGTTGGCCTCTGTTTCAGGGCCTTTGCCCAGGCTGTTCCATCTGCCTAGGACATCTTTTCCCCAGCTTACCCTGGTCTAGCTTACATGGCCAACTCCTACTCATCCTTCAAATCACAGCTCACGTGTCACTTCCTCTGAGGGCAGCAAGTCCTCCCTGACTGCCATGTACAAACCTCCATTATTACCTATGGTACACTGGGTCCCAGTGGCCCAGACTCCCCTAATGGCCTCACTCATGGGACTCTTCTCTCCTGTAAGGCTGGGCTCAGGCTTGCTCTCTCCAAACCTCCAGTGTCTGGCACAGGGCCTAGTCACACTGTGGTGCTCAGTACATATTGAGTGAACAAATAGAAGGCTGGATGAGGAATGAGGGAAGGTCAAGATGCCTGGATGATAATAGTGGTAGTAACTATCACTGTTGAGCAAGGGATCTTAGTATATCATCTCATTTAATCTCATGATGCATCTGAGACCGATACTTTCTTTATCCCCATTTTATAAATAAGCAAACCGAGACTTCAGAAATTGTTATTTGCACACCCAACTAGTAAGCGCAGAACTGGAATTGGAACCCCCAGCAGGCTGGCTCCAGAGGATGCAGTGTTAACCCACTTAGCTGGGCTGGCCTGGGTAGGGAGGCTGGGCTGTCTGGTGAGGTGCTGGATAAGGAAAGGGGTGGGGTGAGTTCTCTCCAGTTTTTCTGCTTTTTTGTGTTTGCACTCAAAGGAATGAAAAGCAAACAGTTCAGTAGTACTTGTACACCATCTCACCAGGCCCTTCCAAGTAGCCACGATTCTAGCCTTTTCACCTGGGTACCTTTCCTAGCATGTCACTGTCCTCATAGAACTGACCACTGTCCTGCTCACACCCTCACCTTGAGAGGAGGTGAGACTCTGTGTGTCCTGTTCTCAGTTGGCGAACCTCATGTCTCTTCTGTCCCATTTGTCTCCCACAGATGTCATGGCACCCCCAGTACCGGAGCTCCAAGTTCCGCCACGTCTTTGGCAAACCAGCCAGCAAGGAGAACTGCTACGACTCTGTTCCCATCACCCACAGCGTCCAAGACAATCATTTCTGCGCTGTGAACCCCCACTTCATTGCAGTCGTGACTGAGTGTACTGGTGGGGGTGCCTTCCTTGTCATCCCGTTGCACCAGGTAAGGACGCCTGCTAGGCCCAGAACCAAACAGCTCTCTGGAGGCAGCACAGGACAGATTTAAAGTAGAAAGAGCCTCAGTATGGATTCAATACATGGGTTCAAGTCCTAGCCCTGCTGTGTGACCGTGAATAAGTCATTTCACCCCTTTCAGTCTTGGTTTCTTCATTGGAAAAGTATGCCTCTCCTGGGATTTCAGCTTCTTGCAGTCATTTAGGACTCCTATGAGGAGTCCTATGTTTAGGACCCCACTGCAAAGTAATTCATTCCTAAATAACATTAAATGCATTGCCGGGCTCACGAGACATTGGAGAAGTCTCCAAAGCCAGCTCCTCTCTCCAAGAAAGAAAAGGACCTTGAGGCAAAATCTAAGTAGGAGAGGTAAGCAGGAAGTGAACAGGAAGAACAGGCTTGTCTCGTGGCAATTGTTGACAGCAGAAGTTGGGACATATGCAATTGTTGATATTTAACAGAGTTTGATTCCCAAAATGGCAGTTTCATATAGATTAACAGCAGATTGTTTCAGGTTCCTGCGTCTTTGCCTTGAGGCAGCATTTCTGAAGGGACTGGAGGGCTTAGTAGTGACTCTGGTTTTCGGCGGAAGCAGATAGAAAGTTTCTCCAGAGAAAAGTATCTCAGTGTGAACAGGACTCCCACAGATTAAGATTAGGGAAGTTCATAAACTGAGAGCTACCAAGCATGTAAGCACCCATGAGTAAGCATCAGCTGAAAAAACAAACAACAGACTTAGAGCCCTAAAGGACTTTAGAAGTTAAAACCACACATAAAATGGATTCATAGATCAGATTTTCTGATCCCAATGCAATTGAGTTAGAAATCAATAACAAAAGAAAAATTTTAAATTCTCATTCATTTAGAAGTTTAAAAACACCTTTCTAGGGACTTCCCTCGTGGTCCATTTTTTAAGACTCCATGTTTCCACTGCAGGGGGCACAGGTTCAATCACTGGTCAGCGAACTAAGATTCCACATGTCAATCAGTCCGGCCAAAAAGAAATAATAAATAAAAACACCTTTCTAAATAACTTCTAGGTCAAAGAAGAAATCAAAATGGAAATTTAAAAATACTTGGACCTGAATGAAAATTAAATATATCAGTAAAATTATGGGGATGCAGGGAAGTGGTGCTTCAAGGGAAATTTGCAGCACTAATGCTTATATTGGGCTTCCCAGGCGGTTAAGTGGTAAAGAATCTGCCTGCCAATGCAGGAGTCGCAGGAGACGTGGGTTTGATTCCTGAGCTGGGAAGTTCCCCAGGAGGAGGAAATGGCAATCCACCCCAGTATTCTTGCCTGGAGAATCCCACGGACAGAGGAGCCTGGCGGGCTGCAGTCCTTGGGGTCGCAAAGAGTCAGACACGACTAAAGTAACTGAGCACGCACACACACAGAATTCAGTACCCATTCATGATCAAAATAAAAATTCCTTGCAAACTAGGAAAAGGATCTTCACTAAATAGGAAACAGAATTTTTTAAATATTTATTTATTTTCTGCTGTGCTGGGTTGCTGTGCATGGGCTTTTCTCTAGTTGCGATGCTCGGACTTCTCTTTGCAGTGGCTTCTCTTGTTGCAGAGCACGGGCTCTAGGGCTCACAGGCTCAATGGTTGTGGTGCATTGGCTTAGTTGCTCTGCAGCATGTGGGATCTTCCCAGATCAGGGATCAAACCCTTATCTCCTGTATTGGCAGGTGGATTCTTTACCACTGAGCCACTAGGGAAGTAGTGCCACAGCCTCTCCTTTCCCACCCCACCTGGCTCCTGTCTTCTAGGGAACAGAATTTTTTAAACTTTTTGTTTTGAAAGACTCTCCACCCTACAGAAAAGTTGCAAAAATAGTTGAATAAATGATTATCCTTCACCAAGATTCACTGGTTGTTAAGATTCTGCCAAATTTACTTTTTGTCTTTTTTTAATATCTTTCTCTCTGTATGTGTGTATAAAACAATTTTATTTCTGGTCAAGTCTAACCGAGGATCATGCATTATATTTAGTTGTCAGTTTCCTCATTAGACTACTTAGTCTATTATTTCATAATATTGACATTTTAAAGCTGTAAAGCCAGCTGTTTTGAAGGATGTTGCTAAAATTGAATTTGACCCATTGTTTTCTTGTGATTAGATTCATATTATATGTTTTTGGCAAGAATATTAAATAAGTGATGTTATATCCTCAGTTCATTATGTTGTATGACACATCAGTCAGTTTATCCCATTATTGGTGATATTGGTGATTTAATCTCTTTGTTAATATGGTGCAAACATCACTCATGGAAAGGAACATCCCTTTAGGGAATTCCCTGGCTGTCCAGTGGTTAGGACTCTGAGCTCTCACTACCGTGGCCCAGGTTTGACCCATGGTCAGGGAACTAACACCCTCCCAAAAAAAAAAAAAGAATATAAAAGGTGCTGGCCTGCACAGTAAGACTAGAAAAATAAGTTAAAGGTATAAGGATTGAAAAGGAAGAGATAAAACCGTATTATTTACTGATGTGATTGTCTACATAGAAAGCCAGGACATAGAGTCAAATTACTAGAAAAACAATCAGTGTTTGGAAGGTGACAGGTGAAAAATCAGAATCCAAGTCAGAATTGCATTTTTACATGACAAGAGTGCTTAGAAAAATGTAAGTATTTCCAGTAGAATGAGAAAATACCCAGGAATTAATAAGCAAAACTGAATAGGAGAAAATTACAGAGCATCATTGGCAGACTATTAATGAAGATGACCTAAGTAAACGGAAACGTGTGCCATGTTCATGAATAGTCACTTTTCCCGCCTCCTCCAAATGTCCGGAGCATTCTCCTTTTTATTATATATTCCATAGCACTTTGCTTTCTTAGGATACCGAGCCCTGCGTACTTTGAATCAGTCGCCTGTGTTCTTCTGGTAGCACTTCTTAATGTACTTGCGCTGTGGGAGGCGCTGGGGAGAACCAGGCCTTTGCTTCCCCATATATCACCCCGTGGGCACTCACAGCTGATAATTATCAATTTTCATTGATTGAACAAATCTGTTCTCTGTCTCTATACATTTGCTTTGTAAGAATATCATACAAACGGCACCATACAGTATGCAGCCTTCCGGGCTTAACTTTTCTCATTCAGGGAATTCTCTGGAGATCCGTCCAGATTGTTGTATGTATCAATTGCGTATTCTTTTTTACTGCCCCGCAGTATTCTGTGGTGTGGTTGCACAGTTTGTTGAACCCTTGGCTGTTGAAGGCCATCTGGACTGTTTCCAGTTCGGAGCTGTTAGGAATCAAACTGCTTTAAAACTTTGTGTACAGGTTTCTGTGTGCACGTGAGTAAATTCCATTTTTCTGGGGCAGATGCCTAGGAGGAGTGCAGTCTCTGGATCGTAAAGTAGTTCCATGTTCCATTTTATAGGAAACTGCCAAGCTATTTTCACAAATAGTTTTATAGCACAAGTAAAGTATTATATGGAACATAACTTCTAAAAAGTCCTTTACTGTTTATCTGAAATTCAAATTTTACCAGGTATGCTCTTTTTATTTGTTAAATCTGGCGTCTCTACTCCCAGGTGATGCCAGTGCTGCTGTTTTTCAGCAGCTAGGCTCTATTCTAGTTCTTTTTTTTTTTTTTAATCATTACAAAAAGAATTTTCAAACACAAAGGTAGGTAAAAACAACGTTGTGAACTCTTCCATCCAGATTCAAGAATTTTGAAGACTTCACCATGCTTGCTTCATCCATCCTTTTTTTTTCCTGAAATATTTTAAAGCAAAGCCCAGACTGTTTGTCATTTTACCCCCACAGAGTTCAGTTTGCAATTCTATAAAATAATAACATTTTCTGTTATTGACAGAACATAATGTGATGTAACAAATGTGGTTATTCTGACATAACCACAATGCCAGGATCACAGCAATTTCCTATCATGTGAAAAAGCCCTTGATTGCCTCATAAATGCCTCTTTGCTCCTGGTTTGTTTGAATCAGCATCAAGAAGGTCCACACGTTGCGTTTGGTTGACATTTTCTTAAGTAACCACATCCAGTGTGATGGAGCAGGAGAGAGAGGCTGAGAGAGGAAAAGGACCCATGCCGCTCCCATGGTGCAATGCTTACGTGGGCAGACAGGCCTGCAGGCCCTTTTCCATGTGGTCAGCAGGGACAGGGCTTACGCTGCACCTTTATTAGCCCATTATATGGATAAAGATGCCGAGGCTCAGGGAGCTGACTGTCTGAAGGACCCTGAGCAGGAAGGGTGTGGACCCAGACCTGGACCTGGTCTTGGGGCCCCACTCTCACTCAGCCAACCTGCACCCCTGAGTTTTGGCTCTGGTTTACATCGGTTCCTTGTGAGTTACCAGGGTTTAAGTCCCATCCAGGCACAGAGAATGTCAGTAAAGGAAGACAGGAAGGGACAACTTAGCGAATTCTTTATTTTAGCGCAAGATTGGAAGATTCCTGGCTTTACTACCGTGTATGGGATTTATTCTCAGAAGGGCTAGGCTGCCCCATGTGGTGTCAGGTGTCCCAAAGGGAGTGACTCCACAGTCGCTTTCTTTTCCACCCTGTGACCCAGGGTGAACCCATTGCAGGGTGGCGCTGGCAGCCTAGGCAACCAAGGGCTGCGCTCAGGGAACAAAGGCTCAGCGGGGAGGTCTGGGGACACGCCCGCCCTGAGCCTGGGGGACATGCCAGGTTGGGCTTTGGACCCTGGCACCAGGCCTATGGCAGGCCCACCTGATCAGGTGGGAGGTGGACTTTGCTGTGAGGTGTGGAGATCGGGAGGAATGCCAACAAGAACAGGCAGAGCTCTGGGGTCAGGCCCTGCAGCATCGCTGGGGGTAGACCAGACCAAAGGAGGGCATGGGCTTGGGGGCCGAAGGGATGCCTGGTGAACAGGTGCCTGGGAGCAGGGGGAGGGGAGCACTTCACTGCTGTGCTCCTGGAGGCCAGCCAGACCCTGCTTAAGCCTGTGTCATGCCGCGTCACTCCTAGGACCCACCCCCTCTCCCATTGCCTGCACACAAAGTCCTGCCTTTCTCACCAGAACTCTCCATCCACATCCCAGCTGACGCTGTAAACCTCAGAGCCCTCCACCACATACACCTGTTCCCTCCATACTCAGGTTCCCCACTTCGAGAAACAGTAGAGATGCAGGGTGTGTGCTAGGCTGTTTCACTGTTTTTCTTTGGGGGAGAAAGTCTCTTCCAGTTCTAAGAGTCTGTTCAGCCTGGAAGGGAGCTGGCCTGGGACCAGGGAGGTGGCGTGGGGTGGAGGTGTCCTTTGGGGTCCAAAGGACAGAGCTGGAACCAGAAGTGGAGAGTAAGGGGAGTGGGGAGGGCCACGGGGAGGCTATACCAGGTTCCGAGTAAGAAGTGTTTGCTCACAGTTTGTAACAAGGTCTGACTGTGAAATTAGCCACCTAGCGGGGACGTGGGCTCCCCACCTCTGGAGGTGACCAAGCAAGGTTACCAGGTAGCCTCTGCTGTTCACCACTTCCAGCCCTGGGTGTGGGGCTCTATAGTGGACCCTCCCCAGGCGCATCTGTGCCTGTGAGAGGAGGGCTGATGAATGAGGCGTTCCCTAAATCCTCCTGGGAACATGATTTGCATTTTAGCCGCACGTGTATTCGCAAGATTAGGGAACACTCCTGTTGTCTTTTCCCTGCTCAGCTGTTTCCTCTGGGCAGCCCTCTGGCTACATCTCACTGACTCTAGTTAGGACATGTCTCATCTGTCCACTTGTCCATCTCTCCATGTGCATCTCTCTATGCAAGGTGGCCTGTCCCCTCTTGTCTGGACTTCTCTACCTTCCTACCCATCAGTCTACTTTTCCTCCTGTTTGCTTTAGGATCTCTCTACTTAAAACCTATCTGTGTATGGCCCAGCCTTTCTGACTTGCAGTGGCCTCCCCTTCATCCTAGTCTGGTCAAAGTCTTTCTTTAAGGCCCAATTCAAAGGCATCCTCCTCCAGGAAGCCTTCTTTGATTGATCCCCCAGGGCATTTCTTCTGCCTCTGAGCCCTGAGTATACTATATCCTGCCTCCTCCACAGGTTGGCGGCTCCTGGAGAGCACAGATCATGAGTAACTCATCTTCTGCTGCCACTTGCATGGGACATAAGATCTGGCACATGGTAGGTCCTCACTGAAAGGCCTGCATGATGCTGATGATAACTATGGTGTGAGGATAGCAAGAGGCAGAACATGAGTGAGAGAAAGCATTCCCAGTACTCACGGCTCTGCCGTGGTTAGAGTGCCTCTGATTATCAACCCTTCCTATCCCCAGCTTCTACGTTCTTAATGGGGATTCTTGCACTACTTCCTGGGGTGGCTGGAGGGAAATTAAATAATTGAGCAGAGCCCCTAGCACAGGGCCTGGCACATAAATGACTCCTGAAATTATGGTTCCTAAAGAAAAATACTTGCAAACATGTTCCTTATAGATGTAATAATGTGCTTGAGTGCCTTCACTGAGGACACCTTGGCCTCACTTAGTACATCCTGGCCCCTGCAAAGTACTGAGCAACAATAAAACTGGGCAATTGTGATTAGTTCTGATGAACTTACATTAGTGAATTTCCTGAGAGCTCACCATGTACCAGGTAGAATCTTTTTTTTTTTTTTTTGGCCGTGAAAGGTCTGAGTCCTAACCACTGGACCACCAGGAAATTCCCAAGGCAGAGTCTTAAGCACTCCATGTGTATGAACTCATTTAATCCTCACATCCACCCTGAGATTCTACTACTGTTGCCATTTTGTAGATGAGGAAACTGACCAAGAGGCGGGTTCCCTGTGAGCCCTAAGGTCATGACAATAACCCCATAGCTTCTCCTGTCCCAGCCCACCTGGCTCTGCCTTCTGGGTCCTACAGTCCCTTCCACTCCATCTGCCCCAGGATAGCCCCTCAGAGACTCAGAGGTGCTGTCTCTCCAGGCTGAGCAGCTCTCTGGCGTCTACGAAGAGGACAGGTGTGTCTCCTCTGATTTAGAGTCTGTGCTGTGTGCGCTGTTGCTTCAGTCGTGCCCGACTCTTTGCAACCCTATGGACCATAGTCCTCCAGGCTCCTCTGTCCATGGGGATTCTCCAGGCAAGAATACTGGAGTGGGTTGCCATGCCCTCCTCCAGGGCATCTTCCTGAGGGATTGAACCCACATCTCTTACATCTCCTGCATTGGCAGGCAGGTTCTTTACCCCTAGCACCACCTGGGAAGCCCCCATTTAGAGACTACACACACACACACACACGCAGGTTCTTTACCCCTAGCACCACCTGGGAAGCCCCCATTTAGAGAACACACACACACACACACATCCATAAATCAGAGTCCTGTCCTTGGCTGACTGCTGGCCTAATGGGCTGAAAGGCAGCAGTGGCCTCTGGATTATAAATATCCCTGTCCTGACAGGGCTTTTAGCAGCCCAGTCAATAGCCCATCAGACTGGCTAATGTCTATTAATATGGGTCCTCCCACAGAAACCCTCTTAGGCACCGGGCCAACCAGCCTCTGGAGACCACCTGCCATCCTTTGTTCACCAAGAAGGAAGAGAAGCTGTGTGGGACTGGGGCCTCTGCTCTTGGAGGCCTGGGAGGAGTGCCCACCAGAGCCAGGCCTGGATCTCAGGCACCTCCGAGTCTGAGGCTCACAGAGCTGGAGGCTGGAGTCTGAATGGGGCTCCTGGACACATTACCTCTAGTCAGCTAAGGCCAGGGACAATCAGCTCTCTCGAGAAACCTTTCTCAGGGCAGAAACTGGGGCTTGGCCCTGGGCCAGAGTGTAGAGATCAAGGCTTTGAGAGCACCTGGGTATGCCATAGCCAAAGACAGTGCTGCTGACTGCTTTGGCCCATTGGCCCAGGAAATGATCCGAGAGAAGGAAGGGATAGACTGTGTGCAGGAAGGGGGTCAGGACGCTGACTCAGACAGGACTGGTGCTCCCTCAGACCACAGCGAGTATGCCACAGGCTTACCCTGGGCTCCAGCCCAACTCCGCCCTTCACCTTCCCCATGACCCTGGGCAAGTTCCTCCTCCAGTCTGGGAGGTGGGGGTGGAGGTGGTCAGTGATCCATTAGTAATGCCCACCACAGGTGCAGGCTAGTTGAGCTTTGCTGTGTTTTTTACCATTCCTGATCGCAGAGCCCCTCAGGCTTTGCAGTTTTATCAGAAATTTTTAGCTAATCCTGTAAGGACCTGAACTTTTCAGAAAGTCTGCAGTCTTGTCTTAAATACCTTTTTTAAAAAAAATTATTTATTTTTAATGGAAGGATAATTGCTTTACAATATTGTGTTGGTTTCTGCCATATATCAACATGAACCAGCCATAGGTATACATGTCCCCTCCCTCTTGAACCTCCCTCTTAAATACCTTTTGCAAAATTTACACAGTTTTTATAGTTTAGAAAAAAAATTTTAAGATACAGAGGATGATTTTTAAAAAAACCAGACCCATTTAGCTCACCATATAGAGATAACCATGAATAACATTTTGATGCATTTCCTTCCAGTCTTTTTTTCTCAACTTCAGTGTACATGTGTAGGACTTCCCTGGCTGTCCAATAGTTAGGACTCTGTGCTCCCAATGCAGGGGATTGTGGGTTCCATCCCTAGTCAGGGAGGAACTAAGATCCCTCATGCCAAGAGGCACAACCAAAAACTTTTATAAAAAAAAGTATATATATATGTATATATATATATACACATATGTAGATGTATGTGTGTGTTGGCAACCCACTCCACTATTCTTGCCTGGAGAATCCCATGGACAGAGTAGCCTGGAGGGCTACAGTGCCTAGGGTCGCAAAGAATCGGACATGACGGAAGCAACTTAGCACACATGCGTGTGCGTGTACACACACATGTACATATAATAAAAGCTCTTATTTGAGCACTTACTGTAGGAGATCACTGTTGGACTTTTCAGCTACAGCACGTCATTTTACCCTCATCACCCTGCAAGGAAGAGATTAATAGGCATATTTTAGGACAGTAGAGAATGACCTGGTGGCTGAAACGATGGTCCCATGGAGACCTGAGCTGGGCCTGTGGGTGTGGTGATCTCTTTTCAGGGCCCTCACTCCAGGTGCTGCCTTGCTGCTCTCTTCCCTGCCCAGGGGTCCCGTTTTCTTCATCCATGAAGAAGGCTAAACCATCTGAAAGAAATTGATCTTTTGCTTACCTCCTCACACAGCGCTTGAAGAAGGAAATGGCAACCCACTCCAGTCCTCTTGCCTGGAGAATCCCATGGATAGAGGAGCCTGGTGGGCTACAGTCCGCGGGGTCGCAAAGAGTCGGACACGCCTGAGCGACTTCACTCACTCACTCACTTCACACAGCACTGTCAAATGACGCATCCACAGTCTTTATTTTCTCTCTCTCTGAATGTCTGTTGTTGTTTAGTCGCTCAGTGATGTCCACTTCTTTGCAGCCCCATGGACTGCGGCATGCCAGGCTCCCCTCTCTTTTACTGTCTCCCAGAGTTTGCTCAGATTAATGTCCATTGAATTGGTGATGCTATCCAACCATCTCATCCTCTGCCACCTTTCTCCTATTGCCTTCAATCTTTCCCAGCCTCAGGTCTTTTCCAATGTACGTGAAAGTATTTTTTTATTTTCTAAACCCTTTGATGGTAAGTTACCTATATCTTTGCCCTTTATCCCTAAATACTAGTATGTTTCCTAAAAATAGGAATTTTTTCTTACATACCCACAGTACATTGTCAGATTCACTCAGTTGAGCTTTACAATACTTTTATCTACCATTCACATCCCAATTTGTCAAATCATGTGCTTTATAGGGTTCTCCCTCCTGGAAGGGATCCAGTCTAGGAAGAGATATCTAAGACCCTTTCCCAAGTAATGAGATCGGAATTGGGCAGAGGATTTCTGAAGGGGAGCCTGGGACCACAGCCTGTTTTCAGAGCTAAGATGCATGAACCAGAGGCTCAGGTGTCTGTCTCCTAGTTTGCCAGAGGTAATGGGGTGCCCTGTGTCTGTAGTCACGGCAGCTGCCCTCTCTGTAGCCCTAGGAGGCAAGGCCATAGAGCGTCCCTGGTCTTTGCTTCCTCTCCCTTGGCCATGGTCTCAGGACATCCCACAAGAGTGCAGGGGTCTCTGCAGAGTTGGGCAGGTGAGGGAAGAAGAGCCTGTGGGTGTTCCCTGAGTTCACTCTGTCCTTGAAAATACATTTTAAAATATCCCCAAGACTATTAGTTACGTGAGGTCAAGTACTACGTCCCATGTTCACCCAGCACTTTGCACTGGGCCTGTCCTCCAGGTTCCTTGTAATGATCTGCAGATGGGTGGCTGTCAGCCAGTTTTCTTCTCCCCTGTCTCCTTCACTCAAATATAAGGGTGGGTGGGCTCTAGAACCTGAGGCTGGGTAGCAGATGAGGGAGGTGTCTGCGTTGGCAGGCAGAGGGCCCAGTTCTGGGCCCTGTACTGCCAGGGTCATGCAGTGTGATGTGTAAAATCAGTGTGTTGGTTCCTGCTGGCTGCCAGTTTCTGTGCTTGAACTGGTGTAGTTTTCTTATGACCCAGGAATTCTTAGCTGCAAGGCTGTGAAACTTGTTTGTCCTCCGAGCCCCTAGACAGGAATTCTCGGCAGGAAAGAGGGGATTTTTGATTTATTTATTTTTGGCTGTGCTGGGTTTTCGTTGCTGCGCTGGCTTTTCTCTAGTCGTGGTGAATGGGAGCCACTCTCTAGTTGTGGTACACAGGCTTCTCATTGTGGGGGCTTCTGTGGTTGTGGAGCACAGGCTCTAAGGGTGCACGGGCTTCAGTAGTTGGAGCTCCCTGGCCCTAGAGCACCGGCTCAGTAGTTGTCGTGCACGGGCTCAGTTGCTCCATGGCATGTGGGATCTTCCTGGATCAGGGATTGAACCTGTGTCTCCTGCATTGGCAGATGGATTCTTATCCACTGTGCCCCCAGGAAAAACCCACCCTTTGTTTTTAATTGAAGTATAACTCACATGCTTCCCCTGTGGCTCAGCTGGTAAAGAATCCACCTGCAATCTGGGAGACCTGGGTTTCATCCCTGGGTTGGGAAGATCCCCTGGAGAAGGGAAAGGGTACCCACGCCAGTATTCTGGCCTAGAGAATTCCATGGACTGTATAGTCCATGGGGTCGCAAAGAGTCGGACATTACTGAGTGACTTTCACTTTCATAACTCACGTACTGTAAAATTCAACATTTAAGTGTGTAATTCAGTGGGTTTTAGATATTCACATGTTGTGTAACCATCACCACTAATTTGAAAATAACTTCATCACCCCCAGAAACTCCATACCCATTAGCAGTCACTCCCCATGCCCCTCTCCCCCCAGCCCTAGGCAACCACGAATCTGCTTTCAGTCTCTATGGATTTAACTATTTTGGATTTTTGTTGTTGTTGCCACACCTAGAAGCTTCTGGGATCTTAGTTCCCCAACTTGAGACATGCCTAGGCCCCCAGCAGTGAAAGCACAGAGTCCTGACCATTGGACAGCCAGGGAATTACCCCTATCCTGGACTTCTCACATGCATCACTCAGGGTTCAGAATTCTAGGTCCCAGGGGGTGTGTTCCTTTGCTCACGCAGCAAAACCACATCTGGTACATCATCTAAGCAGAATCATGCAGTGTGTGGCTTTTTGTGTCTGGTGTCTTTCAACTAGCATGACGCTTTCAGTGTTCACCCACATAGAATGTGTCAGCACTTCATTCCCTTTTTTGAACATATTTCGTTTTATGAATATACTGGGGCTTCCTGGGTGACTCAGCGATAAAAGAATCTGCCTGCAATGCAGGCGACGCAGGTTCTTATCCCTGGGTCGGGAAGATTCCCCCAGAGGAGGAAATGGCAACCCACTCCAATATTCTTGCCTGGAGAATCCCACGGACAGAGGCCCACGGGGTCGGAAAGAGTTGGACATGACTTCATTCCCTTTTTTGAAAAATATTTCATTGTATGAATATACTACAGTTTTATATATCCATTTATCCGTTCATGGACATTTGGGTTGTTTCCACCTTCTGGCTATTTTGAATGCTGCTGTGAACAATGGTGTACAGTTTTTTTGTAGACCTATGTTTTTATTTCTCTCAGGGCTGTACCTAGGAGTAGGATTATGGGGTCATGTAGTAACTCTGTTTAACCTTTTGAGGAGCTGCCAGACTGTTTTCCTCAGTGGCTGCACCATTTTTGCATTCCAGCCAGCAGTATATGAAGAGGAATGTCCTTTTATTAAACACCTACCATGTACTCGACACTTGGCGCTAGACCCTTCCCATACCTCACCTCCGATGAACCTCACTCGAGCTCTCTGAAACATCTATTACTGCCTTCATTTTCCTGAGGCTCAGAGAGGTGTCGTGACTCCCCCAGGATCACACAGGGATTAGTGGTCAGTCCTGGGTTCACTACTAGCTCCGCCCTCTATGTCTTCCTGTCCGCTCTGTGACCCTCCTCCAGATACTAAAGTGGAATTAGCCGCATCCTCTCCTCAACCTCCCTGGCTACTGTTTTACAGACAGGAAAGTTGGACCCCCACTACCCGAAGGTCTGCGGGCACAGAGGGAATGTCTTAGATGTCAAATGGAACCCTTTCAATGATTTTGAGATCGCCTCCTGTTCTGAAGATGCCACGGTGAGTGCCCCTTTCCCGAAAGGAGTGGGGCTGGGGTGGAGGGAGACAGAATGGCACCTGGACGCAGCTCTGACGCTCCTGACTCCTCCATCCTTCACAAGGTGAGGTCACTGTGTAAGGAGGGCATGAGTTAGATAGAAGAGAAGTTCTGGGCTCTGTGGGACTTGAGGTGCCACCCCTCCTCTCTATGGGCCTCGGTGCCCCCATCTATAAAATGGGCCTAATAGCTCCCAACCATCCAGTGCGGATCAGTGTCATTTCCTGATGGGAATGGACATCTGGGAAACTGATAAAATGCTGTGAAGGGAAAAAAAAATGCTGTGAAGGGCATTTTTACTGTGGCTTGAAAATATTATGCCATATAATCTCATAGACAGTGGGGAGGGAAGATCTTACCTAGAGGGAAGATTTAAAAGGATAAGACTGGGAGCATTAAATGCCTACCTTCTCACCTTTAGTCTTCCTCTTCTGGGCCATCCAAGGGGGCCCCTCTCACAGAAGGGGTTGGGGGTTGTCCCTGTCCTGTCCTGTTCCAGAGACTGCACTGGATTTCCAGTGCCCTGAGGATATAGCATAAACCCTTCCTCTTGGCATTCGGAGCTCTCCCCTGAGCCTTTGCGACTGCTGTACTCTGAGGCATATTCTAGGTTGAGAGGTGGACTTGCTGTGATCTCCAGCCTGGGAATCAGGCCTATGGCCCATCCACTCACCTATCAGTTAGGATGGCACAGATTCCCAGAAGCCTGGGCTCATCTCCAGCCCCTGCTTGGGCCAGAGGACCTTGGGAAAGCCCCTGTCCCTCTGAGGAGCCCCTGCTGCCTCTCCACTGAATGACAGGTGGATACGGAGACACTTGCCCTGGCCCTGCTGCAGAGCACCACCAGTTTTATTGCTCAGGGTTGTCGGGGTGCGAGGGGATGCCAGCTAACACTCCCCTTGGGCCGTGTCTCTCCTGACAGATTAAAATCTGGGACATCCCCAAGCAGCTGCTGACCAAGAACCTCACAGCCTTCAGGAAGGAGCTGGTGGGCCATGCCCGCAAAGTGGGCCTGATAGAGTGGCACCCCACAGCTGCCAACATCCTCTTCAGCTCCGGCTACGACTACAAGGTGGGTTTGTGTGTTTAGTCTCCTGGGGCTTCCCTGACATAGAACCGCACTGGGTGGGTTAAGACAACAGAAATGTATTCCCGCAGTTCTGAAGGCCAGAAATCCAAAGCCAAGATGTTAGGAGGGCCATGCTTTCTCCAAAGGCTATAGGGAAGAGTCCTTCTGTGCTTCTTCTAGCTTCTAGGGGCTCCAAGCATTCCTTGGTTTATAGCTGCATCATTTCATTCCGCCTCCATCTTCTGTCTTCTTCTCTGTGTATTTATGTGTCTTCTCTTCTTATAAGGACATCGGTCATCGTAGGGCCCACCCAAATCCAGTACAGCCTCATTGTATTGATACCTCATTACATCTGTGAAAACCCTATTTCCACATAAGGTCATATTCTGAGGTTTCGGGTAGACATAAGTTTTGGTGTGGGACACTATTCAATCCGTTAGTCTTCCTGGAGCGGGTGAGCTGGACCCTGCTCAGAGACGCCTCACCCTTCTTCATTGACTGTCAAGTTAGCAAGCTGTGAGCCCTGTGGAATGAGAAAATTCACAGGATAGGAGATCTTGATTCTGTTCCCACTCAGTCTCTGACTTGCAGTGTGACCTGGAAAAGTCCCTGTTCTTCTCTGGGCCTCAATCTGTACACAAATGGGGTTGATGCCATCATAACTTCTAAACGCTTCCTTTCACAACTCTATAAGGCTTTATAGAGGCACCTCAGAAGCCTCTGATGGATAAGAGGGTGGGATGGAAGTGGTTGAAAGGCCCTCTACCCCGCTCTGATCAGAAGTGCTCTGTTATCTGTTTAGATAGAGTATGCTGCTGCTTATGGGCCTCCCTTGTGGCTCAGCTGGTAAAGAATCCACCGGCAATTCGAGAGACCTGGGTTGGGAAGATCCCCTGGAGAAGGGAAAGGCTACCCACTCCAGTATTCTGACCTGGAGAATTCCATGGGGTGCAAAGAGTCAGACATGACTGAACAACTTTCACTTCACTACTTATGGTTGTACAGTTTTATCTGTACACAACTCCAGGGGGCTCTGTTCACATCTTGGACTATGGGAATGGGTTGCCCTGGAGCTGTGCAGTGCACAGCCTGTGCAGCTAAACATGGCATTCCTTATTAACTGTGTGGTGGAAACTGTTGCTAATGACTGTTTGAAACCCCCTGGATTAGCTGGTTCCCTGGGGTCCTCCCAGCATGGATGTTTCATTGCTCCAAGCAGATGGTGTTTTCTTTTCACTGCTAGGCAGCCTGACTGCTGACTTCCCTCTCCTGCCACGTGGCCACTTCAGCAGGCAGATCCATCCTCTCACCCGAGGCCTCTTGGCCAGACTGCCATCTGTGGCTTCCCTCCCGGGGATACCATGTTTCACTGCAGCCTGGCTGGCGTGTGACTGTGGGGACTGGGACTGAGCTGGGGGTGGGGCTGGGTTCAGAGCTGGCTCTCTGCTGTGCAGGTGATGGTCTGGAACCTGGATTCAAAAGAGTCTGTAATCATGAGCCCCGTGAAGACAATTAACTGTCACCAAGACGTGATCCTCTCCATGTCCTTCAACACCAACGGCAGCCTGCTGGCCACTGCCTGTAAAGACCGCAAGATTCGGGTTCTAGACCCCCGAGCAGGAACCGTCCTCCAGGTGAGGGGTCTGGCTTGGGGTCGGAGGAGCAAGGAGTGGAGTGGGCATGGGGGGAGCATAGGGACTTCTTAGAACAGAGCAGTAATGCTGTCAGTCTTCTAGCCAAAGTCTTTATGCATGTTATCCCCATCTGTTGGGAGGTGTTGAGTATATCATACCCATTTTTCAGATGAGAAAAGTAAGACTTAAGAAAGGCTAAGGGACTTGCCCACACTGAAAGCTGAGACTTGAACCTGTTCTAACTCCAAAGCTGTCAATATGCCTCGGCTCTGTCAAGAGGCATGGCATGGAGTCAGGAGACCATAAGGTAGCACTGTTATCCACTCTGTGACCTTAGACAAGTGCTTTCTTCTCTCTGAAGCTTTATTTTCTCATCTGCAACAATAGGACATTAGTCCTTCCTCTGGAAAGTTTAAATGAAATAACCCAGGTGACAGTACCCACTTGCATGTAGTGGATGCTCAATAATAATCTTAGCAAAAACTTGGAACTGGGCTGAAGTCTGCCTTTGTCTTAATTTAAAAAAGAACCCACAACAAAAATAGTGGGAGAGACTATGTGGATGGGAAAGATCCAGGAAGGCTTCCTGGAGGTGGTGCCTCTGGAAGGATTCCCCAGGCAGAGCTGGGATGAGGAAAGAAGGCATTTCAGGTGGAAGACAAGGAGTCCTTGACCACACATGTCACTCCAGGAAGCCAACTATAAAGGGCACCGGGCCAACAAAGTACTATTTCTGGGGAACCTGAAGAAGTTGCTGTCCACAGGCACATCCCGATGGAACAACCGGCAGATGGCCCTTTGGGACCAGGTGAGTCACCAGAGTGGACCAGCACCCCTCACCGCACCACCCCCCAGCACCCCTTAGCTGAGTGCTGGCTTCATCT
The DNA here is from genome assembly GCF_049115385.1 of Moschus berezovskii. Classification (NCBI taxonomy): domain Eukaryota; kingdom Metazoa; phylum Chordata; class Mammalia; order Artiodactyla; family Moschidae; genus Moschus; species Moschus berezovskii. The sequence goes on along the minus strand of NC_142466.1, from coordinate 70,583,739 downwards.
GTTCATTCGTGCATTCACTCACTGACCAAACTGATTGTTGAAAACCAGGGAGGTGCCAACAGCCTGGTGGCACTCACCCAGACCTTGTGCCCCTTGTCATTCAAGGAGGGGAGGGGTTAGGACGTCGGAGAAGCCTCGGTGTCAGGGAGGGAAGGTGGCTGAGCCTGGGACCAGGACTCGGGGTGGGGTGGGAGGAGGAAAGGGCCTTCTGGATGGGGGGAACAGCTGGAGCAAGGACTTAGGATGAAATAGGGAGGCATGTGAGCAAGAAGAGCTGCCTGTTCAACATGGGTGGGGATGAGGAAGCGGGTGAGGACCAGGCCAAGTAGTATTGATTTCAAGGAGCTCTTGGCCAGAGTTGAACAGACTGCTTCTTCTCTCTCTCTGAATCTCCTTGCCTCATAGTAGATATAATACAGGAGGAGGAAGGCTGGAGTGACGTCACGCGTATGAGAAGTGATTTGTTAAAGGCAAAATGCCAGCAAGGCAAAAGGAGGTGGTCGGTCTCTCAGACGCACACACACACACACACACACACAGAGCCCTGGGGCAGGAATTCTTAGCATCACCAAGGTCCTCCTTGAGTGACCCACAGGCCTGCCTGGTCTCCCTTCCTTTGCAGGATGACCTCTCTGTGCCTGTCACAGAGGTTGACCTCGATGGCTCCTCAGGCGTGCTGTTTCCCTTCTATGATGCGGACACCAACATGCTCTACGTGGTAGGGAAGGTCAGTCTGGCACAGGAGGGAGGCGCTACCTAGCCCCACTGGCTTGGGGCCCTTGGAGTGCAGGCCAGGGGCAGGGCCAGGCAAGAGTGGCTGGATCCTCTACCCCCGTGGTGAGCCCCCAGCCCTCTCCCACCTTCCTGGCTCCACAGGAACACCTGGGCCAGGGCTTTGGCCAGACACCCTGAGCTGGTTGCCCCCGCCCCCAATTCTGGGTCCAGATGAGAAGGGACCAGTTGGTGTTTCTTGGCAGGGGCACCTTCGAATTTGGGGCAGAGGGGGGTCTTCACTGGGTAGGACTGTCCTGTACTCGGCATGCCTGGCCCCTCACCCCAGTGTCAGGCACAGTAGCCACCCGCCCACCCAGTCATTATGACAGTGACAATCTGAAGTGCCCCAGGGGTAAGACCCACTGGATGGTCTCAGGACACCCCACTTTTGACCTTCGTGTGCAGCTCTTGGATGGAGTGGGGTTCAGGTCTGTGCTCCCCAAGCCTCTGCCTTGGAGGCACATGGGTGGGCTTTGAGTCATGGTTGGGGGGATTGAGTGTTAAAGTGAGGACCCCCTGCTGCCTTGGTGACCATTCCCTGGTATGCCCTTGTGTGAGGTGGCTCTGCCAACTCATCACTCATAGTGAGCGTCAGGTTTCTGATGTTTGGCAGAGAGGCCAGGAGGGGGGCTTGTGGGACCCGGCTCTGAATGGTACCCTCTTTTCCACAGGGAGACAGGAACATTCACTACTATGAGATCAGTGCCAACAAACCTCACCTGAACTACCTGATGGAATACCACTCCTATAATCCACAGAAGGGGATCGGTGAGTGTGGGACACGGAGGCCACGTGGGGCCTAGGGAGACAGGGATGAGTCAGCTGCAGGCCCTGCCCTAAAAGACTCCCCATTTGGGAGGGGAGATAGCAGGTCAACACTCTGAGTCAATGGGAGCTCTACCTGAGGTATGTGGGAAGTTCTCTGGGAGCACATAGGAAGAAACCAGAGAGGGCTTCCTGGAGGAGGCAAGACCTGAGAAGCCAAAAGGGAAGCAGAGCAAGGCATGGGGAGAGTATGAAGGTGTTCTAGCAGAAAGCTGAGCAGTTACAACAGTAGCAAGAAGATGGGGGACACTGACCTAAGTCACACAGAGTCGGACACGACTGAAGTGACTTAGCAGCAGCAGCAGCAGCAGGGGTAAGAAACAAAACAAGACAGGATGTAACTCTGTGCCCTCTACAAGAAACCCACTTATACATAAAGACACAGCTAGATTAAAAGTAAAGATGGAGAAAGATAAGATAGCATGCAGACATTAATCAAAAGGAAGCTGGAGTCCCTGTACTGAGGGCATCTGGGGGAATTCCCTGGTGGTCCAGCGGGTCACGCTCCACACTCCCAATGCAGGGGGCCTGGGTTCAATCCCTGGTTGGGGAACTAGATCCCTGCATGCCTCAACTCGGTGTCCACATGCTGCAGCTGAGACTCAGTGCAACCTAATTTTTTTTTTTAAAGTGGCATAACCTAAATAAATTTTTTAAAAAAAGACCATCTGGGTTGGGAGCTGTGGGGGATAGTGATGGAGGGCCTTGAGCAGAGCACACTTCCTATAAAAGTCTGGCTAAAATCCTTAAAGATGGGAGGCAAAGTCTGATGGTTCCAACCCCATCTCCCCAGCACAGGGCCTGACTCAGTGTAGGACTCTGTTGAGGGAAGAACAGTGGGAGGAGGGTGGTCGCTGTTGACATCCGGGTGTGCAGCCTGGCTTTGCCACTTGCCCTGGGGCCCTGCTGCCTCAGGCCCCTGCTGAGGAATCTCATGGCCCTCCTCCGTCATCTCCCCACAGGTGTTATGCCAAAGAGAGGTCTCGACGTGTCCTCCTGTGAGATCTTCCGTTTCTACAAGTTGATCACAACCAAAAGCCTCATCGAGCCCGTATCCATGATTGTACCCCGACGGGTAAGGGCAGTGGGAGTCATCTCCGAGGGAGGGAGGAGCCCCTCCTGGAGAAGGAGGAGCCTGGGGCCTGGAGCCTGTAGCCCATGCCCCTGGGGAGCCACCGGGAGGCTGATGTCCCCTCCTCAAAGGGAAGCCTTTCCCATGGTCAGTGCGCTCTCCCTCACACCGCTGCTCTTGAGTTACTCTGTGACCTGGGGTGCGTCCCTTTGCTCTGGGCCTCAGTTTCCTCCACTCACAGGGGTTGGGGGAGAGTCTGCACCCCAGACTCTCTAAGAGTTTCCCCCAACCGTCCCCACTCTCACTGTCCTGATTGCTCCTGCAGTCAGAATCCTACCAAGAGGACATCTACCCGCCCACGGCCAGTGCCCAGCCCTCTCTGACAGCCCAGGAGTGGCTCAGTGGGATGAATAAAGGTGAGGAAGGCAGAGAAAAGGCTCAGGTGAATGTGGGGGACATTGAGTGTCCAGTGGCCCCAAGTGACTGAGAAGGTCTGGCTGATATTTGTGTCTTCCCGTAACCCATAACCCCAGACGATTGGTGGTTGACAGTTGGTTAAGAGCAACTAGGGGCCTTTCCTGGGGGTCCAGTGGGTGAGATTCCGGCCATTAGGATCCATACATATGGATCGAGGCAGGAAGGGGCTTGCCCCAAGTGACTCAGAAAACTCCCCCCAATTCAGGGAATTTTGCCCCATGGAAAATGTCTTTAAACCCTGAGCTGTGCAGAGTGACTGGGCAGCCTCAGCTGGATCCCCTGCCCATCCTCCCACCACTTCTGCAATTAGTCTTTGACCCCAGAGACCCTGTAGGCAGTGGCTCCTGCCCGGACCCTTCTGCCCGCTCTGCCTGTCCTGACTCTCCCTCCTGGGTCTGCCAACACAAGGGCCTGCACAGTGGGAGGCGGGTGTTGCAAGAATTCATGAACTGGTAGTTGGCAGAGTGCAGCACAGGCAGGAGGAGCTCATGGTGTTCTGGGGCAGCTCGTGCAAACCAAGCCTTGCTTAATCACATGAGTGTGCATTTGCACTCTGCTCTAGCCTGTGGGCTTGTGCCTGTCTGCATGGGGCCACACGTGTGGCATGTATCTTTGTGTCTGTGTGTGGCTCCGTGTGTGTCAGCGCCCCTCGGGCCCGAGACGTTCAGGGGCTCTCCAGCCTCTCACAGCCCTCTGCTTCCCTCCCAGAGCCCATCCTGATGTCCCTTAGGCCTGGTGCCGAGCCTCTGAGCCCACAGCTTCTGTCCTCAGAGAGAACCCTCTCCGTGCCCACGGCCCCCACCTCGCCTCATCTCTTCAATGAGACAGAAAGGCTGGTTGCAGAGGATGGCCGGAGGCCATTCTCCCTGCTAGAGGAGAAGGCACCAAGGTGGGCGGCAGAACAGAGACTGGAGGAGAAGAAAGCCTGGCTCACTGATGGCTTTGACATCTTTGAATGCCCCCCACCAAAGACAGAGAACGAGGTGCGAACGTGGTGGGGGTGGGTCTGCAAGGGAGGGGAGCAGCTGGGGTTGGGGGCGGAGAAAGCAAAGGTGAGAAAAATGACCAGCAGTGTGGCCTGGCCTGGCCACTTAACTCACCTTGCTGGTTCATTTAATAAGCAAGTCATGAGCACCATCCACATGCCAAGATATGGTGGGTTTACTTACAGATGGTGAGGAACCATCTGTAAAAAGACCAGGGTTTGACTTGGGTATTGAAGTCCCTTCCGGTTCTGACTCTCTAGGATTTTCTGTGCTCTCAGAGTCAGCTTTTAAGTGCCTACCGTGTGCTGGGTCCCGGTTAGATAAGCACTCATATCATCTGACTGCATTTTCTCAACAGCCCAGGGAGTAAGTAGCAGCTAACAGATGCAAGGGCTGGTGTCTCCTGGAGGGATTCTGAGTCTGGCTCTCCTGAGCGCTAATTCTGGGACTCAGGGGCTGAATCTCCCCCAGCCTGTTTCCACAGTGGTGACGTGGGAGCACTAATATTACTTGCCGCCCTCATGGGGTGTTGTCAGCATTCAGTGGAGTAACGAAGATCCTTAGGGGGAACACCCAACATCTAGTGCCATCCTGTACACTGGCAGCAATTGTAATAATGCTGAGGTTAGTTTTCTGACCCCCAGTTTCCAGGGGAAGAAACTGAAGTTCAGTGGGGGTAAGTAACCTGTCCAAGGTCACATAGTTTAGTGGTGGTGAAAACTCCAGTCTCCAGGACTTCAGGGTCAAGTATCCTTTTCTCCACCCGTGGGGAAATCTAAGGAGACAAGAAATATCTGAAATTCTTTTCTGAATTTCATTTACTGGGTGAAGAAAACAAGGTTTTTGTAAAAGATCTACCATGGCTGCCTCCTCGAGCCTCAGCCATGTTAATATAGTCACCCCCGCTTTCTGAGTGACAAAGGGGCAATGTCAGTGCTTTCTGCTGGTGTCCTGCCCCCTTGCATCCCAGGACAGCCCAATCACCCTCCCCTCTGCTCTGTGCTCTCCCAGCTGCTGCAGATGTTCTATCGGCAACAAGATGAGATCCGAAGGCTCCGGGAGCTGGTGACCCAGCGCGAGGTCCAGGCCAAACAGTTGGAACTGGAGATCAGAAACTTGCGTATGAGCTCACCAAGGCTCTGAGCAGAGTCCTCTGCCCTCCTCGCCCTCAGGGACACCAGTCGGCTCCATGAGGAGGTTCAGAACCAAACCACAGGTCCTCCGAGAACAGCTACTATTTCTATATTTTTTACCAGAAATGAAACTCTTCATCGCTGAAAGATTCCAGTGGGACCTGCTGCCGATTTTCCATTTGCCTTCTTAAAACAATGGTGTCTGAACTGACTCTTTTTAGATGATACCTTGCCTTCTGTTTACTTGTTTTGAAGGGTCCACAATAATTTCTCAAGGGGAAAACAATGCTGTAGAAAGTTAGAGCTGGAAGGACCTAGGAGGTGAAGCTGCCTCTGGTTTTCAAGCTGTGGTTCATAGCAAGGCAGGGTGGGGAAGGTTAAGCCACGAGGGCTGTTTTGTTTTGTAATATTGGCTTCTATGGAATACATAATTCTCCTACTAAAAATTAGAAGTTTGCGAAGAAGTGGCATGGTCCAGCTTCTTTATTTCATAGGTGGGGAAACTGAGGCCCAGAGACAGGGATGTGATCAAGGTCCCCAGAGAGTCCATGGCTGGGCTGGGCTGAGCCCCTCATCTCCTGGGTCTGTCTGCTGTTTGTGAGGCAGCACATGTGCGGGTCTCAGCCCACAGGGCAGGAATCCATTGGTTCTGGCCTCATCTGTGCCCCTGACCTGCTCTGTGACCTCTCGGAACTCATTCACTCTCTGGTCTCACTTTCTCCATCTGAGCAAGGAGGCCCCTGGAATGTGCTGTCCTTTAGAGGATCTGCCACCTGAGATGAAAAAACCTTGGCCTTGACCTGAGGAAAGCTACTTTGCAGGGTGATGATCTGGGTTTGCTGCAGCAACTCAAAAGACATTGACAAAGGGGCAGAGGAAGTTTAACTTCCAGGAAGTAAGTCAAGGTTCCTCCCAATTGTGGAACACAGACAGAAGGCCATCCTGTCTCCCTTCAACCAGAATCAGCCAAATATGTGTAGACACTGTCCCTTAGGTGGGGATGCAGACAGCAGAGTGGTGCCCGTGACCACTGACTGCCACCACCAAAGCCCTGAGGTCATAGAGCCTGCCTCCTCCAGGATGATGTAGGTAGATTTCAGCCCAAGGTAACAGAAGAGGTCCCCAGGAGGTGGGGAGTGCTTGGGCAGCAGAGCCCCATGGGCACCCACCCAAGAGGGCTTCTGGAGAGGGATGACTGTAGTGGGCAAGGAACTGGGGCCAGATGATCCTGACTTCCCTTCCAGACTGACAGTTTTTCTTTGTCTCTATTGTGGATTCTAAGCCCTTTCTCTAAGGTGCTCTCTCACAGTGGTCAGTACAACAACCCAGCTAGAGGCTGGGAATGCTGGAAGTTAAATGTGCCCCTCCTTACCAAGGCTGTGCCGGCCATGAGTTTTGCCCAAAGCACAGGGTGATCCTGGAACTAAGATGGGAACTGCAGGAGGCCACTCAGGCCTGGTATGTTTCAACCCAGGCTGTACCTTTGAATTCCTTTGGGAGCCTTCAGGAAACACAGATATACAGGCCCAACCCCAGACCACTGATGCAGAATCTCCAGAGTAGGACCTGGCCTGGTATATGTTTTTTAAGTTCCCAGATGATTCTGCAACACAGTCAGGACAGAGGCCCAGTGGACTGGTCCATCGGTACCTATTTTCAGTGAAAATGAGGATAGTGAGCGCCAGACAGGATCTGGGACTCCAACCTCATCTTCTAAGTCCAGGCTGAAAGCTCCTAAAAAGTAGGAAACATCATCCTGGGGGTCTCTGGGACCCCTGACTGCAGCACGATGGGGGCTCTGCGCTCCTGATGGCCCCCTCCCCTTGCCATGGCTGAGTCCCCTCATTTGCCCACACACCAGATACCCACGTTCCCTGTCGTGTTTACTAAGTTGCTGGGTCCTGCCAAGCTTGCCAAAGGCCGAATCTCAGGCATTGTCGGGGAAGCAGAGCTCCACTGAATGGGGTTATCTCCCCCCACCTCACCTGTGACCAGCACTTCACAGTTTACAAAGCCCTCTCACCCCCACTCACTGACCCGTCCTACTCTAATACGGATGAGCTAGGCTTTGTTATCCCCAAGTTCAAAAGGGAATACCTAGCCTCAGAGAATGAAGAATCATCAAGCCCAAAGGCACAAGCTGAAAGGCAGGAAGGTGAGGTCCTGTCTGGGGAGCTGCCCACATGCCTCCTCCACACGGAGCCTTTCCTTCCTGCTCAAGCTCTCCCCACCCCTAAGGGACCCGTACCTCGTGCTTAAAAACAATACGAAGGCATCCATGAACAAACTTCCTTTCCTTTTTTTTTTTTTACATCTACAATAAATTATTTAAATTATTTCACAGCAAGGGAGAGGGATGGGTAATTTTTATCAGATATTTTTTTAAGCCATTTTTTAAAAATTGTTTTTGTTCTTGGCTGATGAAGTGTAGGACTTGCCCAGCATTTGCAGGGCCCTCAGGCTCAGGACAAGCAGACTGTGTACTCATCTCCTTACTCCATACCCTAAGAACCCCCTGACTATTGACTCAGGAACTTTCTGAGAGTGAAGACAGCACTGGGAGATGAGCTCTGGGGTGTATCTACAATCATTTGAGATTGTATCATAGAGGGAAGCAGGAAGTCAGAAATCGAGCTATGCTTTTAATACGAAACCGTGCCTGAAATCCTTTGATTGTTTTAATATTGTTTCTGAAATTCCTTGTACCTTTATAAAAAAAAATAACTAAAAGTGAAAATAAATAGATGTGGAATTGTGCAATGGAAAGAAGGTAACAAAATAATAAACATCTGCCTAGACATTTTAATATATGTTTTCCTTGATTTGTTTCACAAATACAGGTTTCCCTCTCTATCTGAAAGTAGAGGTGCTCATGAAACTTTTCATAAGCCACAATGGCTAAAAAGTGAAGAAGCAATTATCTTAATGCAAAATAAGTCAAGGTGAAGCACAGATGCTCACAGACACAGTTCAAAGCTAAGACAGCTTAATGGTAAAAATGCTGAGCGTCATTCCTGCAGGAGTTTGACAGTACCACTCTCACTGCCTGGGGTGCCAGGAGGTGCCTGATACCTCTATAATAACTGCACAAAACAAATGCTGAATTTCTTTTTTTTTTTTAAACAAAAGTGAAAATCCGCTTCAGTTTTCTGTTAGTGAAAACAAATACTAACGTAGGTCTTTTGTGAAAGCAAGATGGCATACAGTGAACTTTTGGAGGGAGCCTGGGAGAGGAGTATATTATTTTGTAGGGACAGATGCAGGAGAGATCTGTTTCGAAAATCCAGGAAAGCAGTTGGATGGAGAGGTGCAGTGCCTAGGGAGTGTCCTGCAGAGATGGTTACGAACTCTTTGGACAGTTTGAGATTGAGGAGGATGAGATGACATCAGAGGAGTGGCTATGGGTGCAAGGAAATCCAGGGGATGTGGGATCTTGGAAGGTTAGAGAAAAGTGTGTTTCAGGGAGATGGGATGAGTAGTACCAATCGCTCCCCACAGTCTAGGGGAAAGAGGCCCAGGGAGGTTCACCCACTTCTGGCAACATGGAGTGCTTCTCCTTATAGTGAATGGGCTCTCCCTGGAATTCTCATCTGCCCTTGTACCTACCCACTAAGTGCCAGGTTCCAGACAAAGTGCTGGGAATAATATCAGGTAGGCAAGACAGTCACTGCTTTCTCAGTGTTTAGGATCAGCTAAGCCAACAGCCTCAGAAACTGAGCTGTTAGATACAGCCAAAATAAATCCTCTCATGCTTTCAAACAACCAACTTTTGCTGAGAGCCGTCTGCATGCACAAGGACTCAGGGCGCAGAAATGAATAAATGTGATCTTGGCCTTCCAGGAACCAAGTGCAAGGTTATGCAGAGAATACCTGTGTTCACCATGTTGTGTTATTGAGACTGGTAGATGGGGAGTTATGGGAGACTAGAGGACAGCTGGGACTTCCCTGGTGGCTCAGAGGTAAAGAATCCGGCTGCTAATGCAGGAGAAAGTTTGAAAGTTTAGTTGCTCAGTCGTGTCCGACTCTTTGTGACCCCATGGATTGTAGACTACCAGGCTCCTCCGTCCACGGAGTTTTCCAGGCAAGAGTACTGGAGTGGATTGCCATTTCCTTCTCCAGAGGATCTTCCCAACCCAGGGATCGAACCCAGGTCTCCCACATTGTAGGCAGACACTTTACCATCTGAGCCACCAGGGAAGTACATAGGTTCAATCCCTGGGTCAGGAAGATTCTCCTGGAGGAGGAAATGGCAATCCACTCCAGTATTCTTGCTTGAAAAATCCCCTGGACAAGGGATCCTGGTGGGATCCATGGGAGTTGCAAAGAGTCAGATATTTAGATATGGTACAGTATTTGTCTTTCTCCATCTGGCTTAGCAACTAAACAACAAACAACAACAACACCTACTTATTTGGGCCAGAAACCAGCCTGGGAAACAGGCAAGACAGATTTGGTTCTTGGCCTCCGAAGAGTCCTCAGTCTTGATTGGAAGGAAAGGGAGGGCCAAGGTAGGGGGACATGCAGGCTGCTCTTCGAGGGGAAGCAAGGAAGGCTTCCTAGAGGAAATGATATTTAGGCAGAAACCTGAAGGATAAATAGGAGTAAACAAGGCAAAGCACATTTGAGGAAAACAGTGTTCCACACAGAGAAAACTACCTATTCCCTGGTCTGGAAACAAGCAAAGGGTAGCATAGACAGGGCAGAGATCATGGGTATTAAGAGCCAAGGGGGGGACTTCCCTAGTGGTCCAGAGGTTAAGAATCTGCCTGCCATAGGTTCAATCCTGATCCTGGAAGATTCTCACGTGCCATGGGGCAACTAAGCCCATGTGCCACAGCTACTGAGCCCATGTGCCCTAGAGCCTGTGCTCCACCACAAGAGAAGCCACAGCAAGAGAAGCCTACATGCAGAAATGAAGACCCAGAACAGCCAAATAAATAATAAAAATTTTTAAAAATTTTAAAGAGGCAAGGACCTTGTAGGCAGGAGGTGAGACTTTTTTCCTGTAGCTTTATTGAGGTGTGATTGACAAAAATTGTATATATTTATGTTGCTTGTGATTTCTTGAGGTGTACAAGGTAATGACAATATGTAAATATATTGTGAAATGGTCATCACTATGAAGTTAATTAACACATCCATCATCTCACATTACCATTTTTGTGCATGGTAAGGAGATTTGAGAGCCAATCTCAACACATTTCAAGTATACAATATAGTGTTATTAATGGCAGTCACCATGCTGTACATTAGATCCCCAGAACTTATGGGTTCGTAACTTAAAGTTTGTACCCTTTTCCCCCACCCTACCTTTTTCTGTCAGCCCCTGGCAACCACTTTTCTACTCTCTGTTCCTATGCGTTTGACTTTTTTTTTTTCCTTAGATTTCACATATTTAGATTTGGTACAGTATTTGTCTTTCTCCATCTGGTTTATTTCACTTAGCATAATGTCTTCTAGGCTCATTTATTTAGAAAAAGGTAGGATTTCCCTTTCTAAGTCTGAATAACATTTCACTATACCTATATACCTATATATACACCACTTCTTTCTCCAGTGATCCATTGATGGACACCTGGGTTGTTTCCATATTTTGGCTATTGTAAATAGTGCTGCTGTGACCATGGGAGTGCAGATACCTCAGAGATTCTGACTTTATATTCTTTGGATATACACCCAGAAGTGGGATTGCTGGATCATCAGTTCAGTTCAGTCGCTCAGTTGTGTCCAACTCTTTTCAACCCCATGAACCGCAACACACCAGGCCTCCCTGTCCATCACCAACTCCCGGAGTTCACTCAAACTCATGTCCATTGAGTCAGTGATGCCATCCATCTATCTCATCCTCTCTCGTCCCCTTCTCCTCCTGCCCCCAATCCCTCCCAGCATCAGGGTCTTTTCCAATGAATCAACTCTTCGCATCAGATGGCCAAAGTATTGGAGTTTCAGCTTTAGTATCAGTCCTTCCAATGAACACCCAGGATTGATCTCCTTTACGATGGACTGGTTGGACCTCCGTGCAGTCCAAGGGACTCTCAAGAGTCTTCTCCAACACCACAGTTCAAAAGCATCAATTCTTTGGCGATCAGGTCTCTTCACAGTCCAACTCTCACATCCATACATGACCACTGGAAAAACCATAGCCTTGACTAGATGGACCTTTGTTGGCAAAGTAATATCTCTGCTTTTTAATATGCTATCTAGATTGGTCATAACTTTCCTTCCAAGGAGTAAGTGTCTTTTAATTTCATGGCTGCAATCAGCATCTGCAGTGATTTTGGAGCCCAGAAAAATAAAGTCTGACACTGTTTCCCCATCTATTTCCCATGAAGTGATGGGACCAGATGCCATGATCTTAGTTTTCTGAATGTTGAGCTTTAAGGATCATATGGTAGTTCTATTTTTAATTCTTTGAGGAACTTCCATAATGCCAACTGACATTCCATAGAAGCTGAGACTTAAGCGTGGGGGCAACTGGAGTTTCCAGAAGAGTTTCTCACAACTGCAGGAATGGTTATTTCTCTTGGGGAAAGGACAAGAGAGAATTAAGGGAAAAATGAAAAATGTAGATAATGCACAACATCCCAGAAGGCCACAGCCAACTTTGGTCCCACCCACAGGGCTGCAGTTTTCCTGATCAAGACAAGGGTCTCTTAGCCGGGAAGCCCACCTCCTTCCAGGTAGCCCATTCGATGTGACGCCCGTTTCTGCTGTGGCTGCCTCTGGGCCAGACACTGACCCGGGAGCCCAGGCCTGAGCATTCATTCATTCGCTGCCGGGGCAGGTGGGCGGGACGGCACTGCGCAGTCCTCAGGGTGCTGATGCTGCGGCCGTACCGCCACCCCCGCCCCACCCCGCCCGCGTGCGGCGCCCCGCTACCCGCCCTTCCCCTGCCGGAACTGGGCGCGCCCCGCCCCAGCGCTCCGCTTTCGATTCCCCGCGGGCCTCTGGCTGCTGCTCGGCCGCGGCCCGGAAAGTTGGGGGGTGAATGGCGGGCTCAGCGGTGCTCAAGGGGACTTCTGAGGGGGTGGGCCCCGCGGAGCCCGAAGACGCGCGCGGTTGGCCCTGCTCAGAGCACGGGGACCGCGTGGCTGAGCTCTTCTGTCGCCGCTGCCGCCGCTGCGTGTGCGCGCTTTGCCCGGTGCTGGGCTCGCACCGCGGCCACCCGGTCGGTTTGGCGCTGGACGAGGCGGCGCGCGTGCAGGTGGGGACGCTGGGGCGCGAGCCCCGCAGCAGCGGGCGGGGAGGGGCGTGCCGGTCCCACTGGCAGTTCCCGGTTGGGACCAGGACCGGCGAGGCGGCCCGGGGACCATCTCGGAGGCCGACCTGTTGTTCAGAAAGAGACTGAGGAAGGGCACCGGCGAGCCAAGGCCATCATTTAAGCATCAGAAGAGGTGGGTTTGGGAGTAAGAACTTGGACGCCCGGCTGGCCGGGTATCCTGGACCTCATCCACCACGGTGGGTCCACCCCACGGCCTTTGGACCTAAAGAAAAGCTGCCTTTAACAAAGATGAAAAAATCCCTCCCGCTTAGAAAACAACTGTGTTTCAGGAAAGCCACAAACACGCCCCCTCTGGTTTTCCCTCCTGGAGTTCCTGGGAGGGGCTGTGGACACCCATGGCCCTGGGCTTGGGCCGGTCTGCCCAACCCCGCCCCTCCCCCTCCCTACGCTCCTTACCGCTCGCCTAACGGTCAGTTGGGAGCTAGGTTAACCGCTTCACCGGCAGAAAGAGGCTTCTGGAGGCAGACACTGGGCCTTGAACCCACGGGCCCAGTCTCACTTTGGAGCTCTCATCCATGCTTAATCCTAATAGTGGAAGGGGGCTCTGGACTCCTGTTCCAGCCTAGTGGCCAACTTGTCCAGTGACAGGCCAAACCCCTGCAAATCCCTCTGAGGGTTAGACAGGTGCTCCCCTCACAGGTTTGATTCTACCACTTCTACCTTCAGGAAGCCTCCAGTGATTAATCCAGCCCTACAGCCATTCCCTGTGAGCCACCAGGGCTTACAAGTGATATGTGTTAAAGTCAGTTGTGTCCTACTCTTTGCGAATTCTCCAGGACAGAATACTGATCCATTCTAAAGGAGATCAGTCCTTGGTGTTCATTGGAAGGACCCATGCTAAAGCTGAAACTCCAATACTTTGGCCACCTCATGCGACTAGTTGACTCACTGGAAAAGACTCTGATGCTGGGAGGGATTGAGGGCAGGAGGAGAAGGGGATGACAGAGGATGAGATGGCTGGATGGCATCACCAACTTGATGGACATGATTTTGAGTGAACTCTGGGAGTTGGTGATGGACAGGGAGGCCTGGCGTGCTGCGATTCATGGGATCGCAAAGAGTCAGACAGGACTGAGCGACTGAACTGAACTGAACAGCCATTCCCTGCACTTGACTTAGCCATTGTGACTTTGAAGCTCCAAGGTGAGACTGGGCCACCTCGGGCTAATCTAGCAGGTGGAGCCCAGGATTCAAGGCTTTCCTCTGCAGATCTTCTTTTTCTTATCTATAAAATAGTTAATAATAACAGAAGTTCCTCAAAATGCTGTTTTCAGAGTTAACAAGGCTGCTTTCAGAGATACATCTTCTAATAGGTAGGTCCACCTACCTCTTTTCCATCCACACACCCATTCATTCGTTAGACATCCATTCAGCTTATACCTGTGCCATGAGTCAAGGAACAGACCAATTCTTCCCCGACCTGGAGGTGTTCCTTGGCTAGTAGGAGAAGAACAAACAAGTGACAACACAGTATGATAAGTATTGTAATTGGGGAGCCTGAGGCAGTGGTCAGTGGGAGCCAAAGAGAAGAAATATGAACCAGGGACAGGAAGCCCAGGAAGAGTTCCTGGGTGGGGGGGTGCCATTGAAACTGGCCATGAAGAGTAAGTGGGGCTTCAACAAGCACCTCGACAGGAGAGGCACCCTGTGACTGGAGGGCTCAAGCACCAGGATACCACATTATCCTTGGCTGACAGACAGGAGCTAGACCAGAAGATTCAAGGGAGGTGGGAGGTGGGGGGCTGGGGATGGAGGATGTGCTTCTGGAAGGTGGAAGATGAGGAGGCTATGGCTTATCCTTGGGTTACTATTGTGTTCCCACTCCCACCACTCACTCCCAATCCCCCACATAAGCTACACCTACTGAGCATCTTGTGTGCCAGGCACTGTAGCAAGCACTTTGTGTCCTCATTCTTTACAGCAACTCTGTGGGGTTGTCCCCCACACACACATTTTTTTTTGCAGCTGAGGAAATCAAGGCTTAGAAAGGTAAGGCCACTTGCCTAGGTCATGTGGAAGGAGAGCTAGGGCTCAGACCTAGCAGGTCCTATCTGACTCTGGGACTTGGGCTCATACATAGCTTGCTCCAGCTCTCCACTTGAAGCTGGCAGCCCCTGGTAGTTCTGTTCAATTCAGCAAACACTTTAGGGACACCCCCTTGTCCCTTTGGAGCAGGAGCCAAGAATGGAGCAGATCTGCCCTCAGAAAGTTCATAGTTGGCCCAGCAGATGAGTGTAAGGTGAGCCATAAGAAGGTAAGGTGGAGGTAAGGTCACAGCTGTAGGGGAGACCACAGAGCTGGTCTTTTAAGAAGTGGCAATTGCAAAAAACAGAGATATGGAAGGGAGTTGGGTGCCATGTAGGTGGGAGAGGGGACCTCTTACACATGCAGGTCCTCTGAGCACCAATCCAGGCCAGAGGACCACAGACCAACCCTGGAGGGAGTTTCCGTGAAGGCAGCTCTTAGAACACAACAGCACATAACAGTACTCGGGATTCCCTCTAGAAGTGAATGCTCTTCCGCTGACCCCAAGCTGCTTCCCTAAAATCCTGTTAGAGGGCCTGGAAAAGCAGGTCACAAGTAGGACTGTTCTAGAAAGAAGGGAGCACTTCAAGGTTCGGAGAATACCTGATGTGGGCCTCTGAGGATCAGAGGGGCCCTAGTTCCAGCTCAGCTTCCAGCTTGCCTCATGACTTTGGGCAAGTCGCCATACCTTCTGAGTTTCAGATACCTCCATAGAAAAATATACAGGGGTGAGAGGAGATGACCCCTGGAGTGACTTGTTATCTCAAAAGTGACATTAAGATTTTTGTCCTAACTTTTTCACATACAGAAATTCACCCAAGAATGTTTAAAGCATTTGGCAACCAAGAAGCAGCAGCAAGTTGGCAACATAACCCAGATAGAAGATGCTGCTGAGAAGCTCAAGGCAAGTGGGGGATTCTTCCTGATCCTAGTCGAGATGTCCACTTCTCCGCTCCGACACAGGGTTCTCCCCAATATGGAGCCAGGGAAAATGAAAACACCTCAAAGAGGGGTTTGGTGGGGCCTGGAGCTTCTATAATTTAGGGGACCCTTTTGAAGAAAAAGAGTGCAAAATTAGTTGCAAGACCATGAAGGGGTCATGCTAGAGAGTGGCATGGGGCTTCTCTTTCATTAGCTTTGCAGTGAATCTGCCTCTACCTGGAGCCCTAGCCTTGTAACCCGAAACACCTGACAGTGTGAAGGAATGGCCTTTTCTCCCTCCATCACCAAGGCCATCCTCTTGGACAGACTAGTCCTCCACCCCCTGTACCCCAAGTTGCCTTAAGCAAAGAAAATGTAAGGAACATGCAAATCACACTTTCAGTTTCACTGCTGAAACAAAGCAAATAGATTTAAATATATTTCATGACATGTTCTTCAGGCTTTTCCTAACATAACAATGTTTACTTAAGTGGATTCTTCTGTGAGTTTTAAGTAGGAAGTTGGGACTGACATGATCCTAGCTGCTGTTTTAACTGTGAGAATGGTATTATTGCTCTTTAGGAGCCTTTTAGGTGAACTTGGCTAGTCCCTTCCCTTCTCAGCCATAGCTGCTGCCTCCTCAAAGTGAGGGCTGGGGTGGGATGCCCTCCCAAGGCCTGTCTCACTGAGGGCTCTGTGACCCTGGACTGGCTACCTCAAGTCAGGCAGTGAGACTGGCTCTGACCATGGGAATAGTTAGCACCCAGACGAGGCCTCAGAATTGGCATCCAGCGTCCATTATCTTTTGAGTAACAGCCTGCCCCAGTTTACTGAGGACAGATGTCTTACACCTGTGGCCCTGGCTTAATTATTAATCATGTCATCCTCAAGAGCACAGCTCTGGGCTCAGGCAACTGCATCAGTCTAAGACAATATGGGAACTAAACTTATGCACACCCAAAGGGATAGGGGAGGTGCTTGGGAATGTTTAGCCCCGACAACAGGCTCACTGTCTGTAAATCTCTGAGCAGATATGGTCTTGAGGCTACCGAGGAAAAAGTTAGGATCCGTGTGGAAAGTCTTAAGGGGGGCAGATTTCAGCTTAATCTAAAGAATGGTTTTCTTTGAAGCTTTCCCCAACTTTAGTTTTCCCTAGTGGCTCAGACAGCAAAGAGTTTGCCTACGATGCAGGAGACCCGGATTCGATCCCTGGGTTTGGAAGATCCCCTGGAGAAGAGAATGGCAACCCATTCCAGTCTTCTTCCCTGGAAAATCCTGTGGATGGAGGAGCCTGGCGAGCCCCAATCCATTGGGTCACAAAGAGTTAGACACAACTGAGTGACTAACACACTCACCCACCCAACTTAAACTTTATTTTGAAGTAATTACAGATTTATGGGAAGTTGGAAAAGTAGTGCATGACCCTGGGTAGATGACAAGATTCCTTGCCTCTTCCCCAGGCCAGTGGATAGACTTTTACTGGTGCCTGGTTCATGGATGGAGCGGCCCTCTGTGAATCTGGTTTGATTCAGGTCAGCTGGCCATGTTCCCACTTCCAAATGGAATGATGCTAGGTTCCCAGAG
The DNA here is from genome assembly GCF_049115385.1 of Moschus berezovskii. Classification (NCBI taxonomy): domain Eukaryota; kingdom Metazoa; phylum Chordata; class Mammalia; order Artiodactyla; family Moschidae; genus Moschus; species Moschus berezovskii. The sequence goes on along the minus strand of NC_142466.1, from coordinate 70,566,660 downwards.
CGCCCTCCTAGATGACACAGGCTCCAGCATGGTGTGGCTCTCTCATGCCCCTTCACCTCCTTGCCACCCAGGTCACTCAGCTCAGCTCCTGCCCATGGTTCTGACACCAAGTTCCTTCTTTGTTTGGGGGACCTGGGGATTTCCTTATTGTTGTTTGATTGTGGGTTGGTTTATGTTTTTTTTTTAATCTGGTCATATAACTTTAAAATTTGCTCAGCACTTCCATGTGTTTGAAAGCAGTAGGAAGGAAGATTTCCCATGTCTGCTCCTTCTCCCTTTTTTGACTAAACTATGTCATTTTGGGGAGAAGGCAATGGCAAGCCACTCCCGTACTCTTGCCTAGAAAATCCCATGGATGGAGGAGCCTGGTAGGCTGCAGTCCATGGGGTCGCTAAGGGTCGGACACGACTGAGTGACTTCACTTTCCCTTTTCACTTTCACACATTGGAGAAGGAAATAGCAACCCACTCCAGTGTTCTTGCCTGGAGAATCCCAGGGAAGGGGGAGCCTGGTGGGCTTCCGTCTATGGGGTCACACAGAGTCGGACACGACTGAAGTGACTTAGCAGCAGCAGCATGTCATTTTGGAGAAGGAAATGGCAACCCAATCCAGTATTCTTGCCTGGAGAATTCCATGGCCAATGGAGCCTGGTGGGCTACAGTCCATGGGGTTGCAAAGAGTCGGACACAACTGAGCAACTAACAGACACACACACACATCATTTTGGGCTTCCCTGTTAGCTCAGCTGGTAAAAAATCTACCTGCAATTCAGAAGACCCTGGTTCGATTCCTGGGTCGGGAAGATCCCCTCAAGAAAGGGATAGACTACCCATTCCAGTATTCTTGGGCTTCCCTGGTGGCTTAGACAGGAGGGCTACAGTCCATGGGGTCACAAAGAGTCAGACACAACTGAGTGACTAAGCACAGCACGTCTGCCATTACTGGGGTAGGGTGTTGTGGTTGTTTTTCAAGACACTAACCCTTTCCTGGAGAAGGCAATGGCACCCCACTCCAGTACTCTTGCCTGGAAAATCCCATGGATGGAGGAGCCTGGTGGGCTGCAGTCCATGGGGTCACTAAGAGTCGGACACGACTGAGCGACTTCACTTTCACTTTTCACTCTCATGCATCGGAGAAGGAAATGGCAACCCACTCCAGTGTTCTTGCCTGGAGAATCCCAGGGATGGGGGAGCCTGGTGGGCTGCCGTCTGTGGGGTCGCACAGAGTCGGACACGACTGACATTACTTAGCAGCAGCAGCAGCAGCAGCAGCAACCCTTTCCTATGTCATTAAAAGTTGTTTATCATTGTCGGTATTAGAGGCTGTATGTGCCATTATATGGCTCAACCATGATTCATGAAACCATTTTCCTAATGTTGAACATTTAGATCCCTTCCAGTTTTTCACTCAGGTGAAACAACACTGCAGTGATATTTGGCACCTTGATTTACTTCCTTTGGAACATGTTCCTAGCGTGAGTCACCTGGCTCAACAGGCTCAGACATTTGTGGGGACTCTGGTGCATTGTACCGAACTGCAGCAGGCACGCGCAGGCCTCGTTGTGGCAGAGAGGTCTGGGGCAACCATGCTTCTCTGTCCTTGCTTTCTCAGAGGCAGTACTAGGGCAAAGATCATCTGCTTGTAAATTAACCCATGAAACAGCTTGGTAAACAAATTAAAACCAATAAAGTTCATAATTGGCCAAAGTCTACTGATCAGAAGCCAACAACCAGGCCTACCCAACCAAGCCTTTCCAGAGAGCAATCAAGAAGGGCTTTATCTTGAGTCCCCACCCAATACCCTTTAAATGATTTTTCCTTAATAGGCTTTTTGCTTCCCCATCATGGCTCTTCAGGGGGCTGATACATCCAGGTGTAGGGGAAATCAACACTTGCCTGCTGCCCTAACTTTTTACTCAGACTGGGATAAGATGACCATATATCAGAGTGGTTATAGTCTTCTTTCAAATCTTCCAAATTTTCTACAGTGAGCTTTTGATACTTTTGTAAATGACAACAAAAAAAGTATATAAATACACAGGAGACTTGGATTTGACACCTGGGTTGGGAATATCCCCTGGAGAGAGAAATGGCAACCCACTCCAGTGTTCTTGCCTGGGAAATCCATGGACAGAGAAGCCTGTCAGGCTACAGTCAATGGGGTCACAAAGAGTCAGACATAACTTAGCGACTAAACAACAATACATATAATATATATATAGTATATTGGTTCACTTTGAACTGATGTGGCCCAAACCATTGTACTTCTTTGTTTCATTGCCAGAATTCTCTCAGTCTTTTTTTTTTCTTAACTATATTGCATAATCAGTCTCAGGTTGCTTATACCTTAAGTTTTCTGTGTTGAGATTTATAACAATGTGTAGTGTCATTAAGCTTATTTTGTATATTCTTCTTTAAAAAGTGGATCTGTAGAAACTGCTTGGAGTACAGGTTTGTTGGGAGAAGATATTTGCTCTCAGTTTCTAGAAAAAGGTCCTCCATGTACGTTACCTCCAAAATGTGTTGATAAATCAAGGGTTTAGAACACATTTTCTTTCCTTCACTTAGTCATTCAACAAAGATATGCTTTCCAGGCTTGCTGACTCATAGAAACCATGTTGTAGACTAATTCCCAAGGTAGCCAAAAACTGTTTAATCTCTATGGCATGTGGTGGTATAAGTTAGACTCAGAGCCTGACCACTGTGTAGAACATTGTATGGGAAACACAGACTTTGGGAACTCATCCCCTAGATCCTGACAAAACACATATTCTTGCCCAACTAAGGAGAGAATATGGCACCACAGGGGACCCTACTTGGCGCCACAGGGGAGCCTGCTCACCCCCACGCCTGCCTGGATACCAAGGATCTTCCTGCTTGTGGGTTGTATAAATGTTTGATCTGAGGAAAGATTCTGGCCTAATATTTTTATGATTTTATTTTTTAATTGCACTAGTAATACATAAACACATCTCAGTTTTAAAAATTTAAATAGTGTGTTAGAATATAGTGTAGAACTTTGGAAAGTACAAAGTGAGAATCCCTCTTGACCATCTCCCCAATCCCACACCTCTCCCCAAACATGACCAGACAGATATTTTAAATGCACTTGCAGACATACAGATGCAGATATCCATATACGGTTTTTATTTTGTGATTTTTTACATAAATGAGACCATCTTGTATGTATTATTCTGCAGTTTGCCCCTTTTCACATGTTGTCGTGAAGAGCTTTCCACGACAGGATATATAGGTCCACTGCATGCTTTGTGTGTGTGGCAAAATACACATAAAAATTACCATTTTAACCATTTTTAGGTGTATAATTCAGTGGCATTAATTACATTCACAGTATTGTACAACCATCAGCACTGTTTTCAAACCTTTTTCATTACCCTAAACATGACTCTGTAATCACTAAGCAAGTCCTTCCCATTTCCCTCCCACTGCTGCTGCTGCTGCTAAGTCGCTTCAGTCGTGTCCAACTCTGTGCATCCCCATAGATGGCAGCCCACCAGGCTCTCCCATCCCTGGGATTCTCTAGGCAAGAATACTGGAGTGGGTTGCCATTTCCTTCTGCAATGTATGAAAGTGAAAAGTGAAAGTGAAGACGCTCAATCGTGTCAGACTCTCAGTGACCCCATGGACTGCAGCCTACCAGGCTTCTCCGTCCATGGGATTTTCCAGGCAAGAGTACTGGAGTGGGGTGCCATGGCCTTCTCCGATTCCCCTCCCACTAGCTCCTGGTAACCTCTAGTCTACCTCCTGTCTCTATGAATTTGACTATTCTAAATATTTCATATCAGTGGAATCATACAACATTTGTTCTTCTGTGTCTGGCTTATTTCATTTAGCATCATATCTTCAAGATTCATCCGAATTATAGTACATATCAGAACACTGAAATCGTTTTAATCACTGGATGTTATTTCAGTGTGTGAATGTGGCATAATTTATACAATGGACATACATATACTTCTCATATTGAAACTTTTATCCAACTTTTCTCTGTCACCAACAATGCTATAGTGAGTGTCTTGTTACACAAATCTCTGTGCACATGTGAAAACATTTTCTAGGATCAACTCCTGCAAGAGGAGTTGCTGCATCAAAGGATTTAAGCATTTAAAATTTCAATGTTATATCACCCTCTACAAATTCTAATAGCTACTAATAGACACTGCCACTCACGGTGTATTTAAATGCCTATTCCACACACCCTTACAGATTCTTGGTATTATCCATCAGTTAGCATTTTTTCCAGTCTGATGGCCAATATATATATATACAGTGCTGCTCACTTGTTTGGGATCCTGAGGCACCTCTTCATATGTCTATTGACACTTGTATATCTCTGGTCCATTTTTAAACGGAATGATTTATCTTGCACTACATGTTATGGACAGTAAGCCTGTGTAGTTTGTCACCTGTCATGTAGCTTTGTTTACAATGCCTTACCGCTCGCGAAGAGTTTCTTTTTTCATGTGATCCAACCTGTCATGATTCCCTTTTTGCTATCTGAGTCTTACAGAGGTCCTCCCCTTCCAAATTCTTAAAAATAAAATTGTTCTATATTTCATTTTGATAGGTTTATTGTTTTTTAATGTATAGTGCCTTAATTTATTTAGATTGTCTGCTTAGCTTTTATTGTGGGAAACCTCAAGCATACATACATGTCATCCAGACATATAATTTCATCGGTAAAACTCTGAGCATATTAAATGTCTCTGTAAGATAAGGACTCATTTTTAAAATCAAGTATCAATTTTAAATACATAAAAAAGTATCATTTTAAATCAGGTATCAACATATTAATATATTAATATCACCATATTAACAATGGCTCCTTAATATCATCAACTATCCAACCAGTAGTCACATTCCCAGTTGTTTTATAAATGTCATATTTTGTTTGTTTGAATTACGAGTGAAATAAAGTTTTCAAAATGCAGTTGATTGATGTATTTCTTAAGTTGATGGTAAACATGCTCCTCTATCCTCTATGTGTCTTCTAAATTATATCTTTAAGTTAGATCTAGAGGCTTAATCAGATTCAGATTTACATGTTTCACAAGAGTACTTCACAGGTGGGGTTCTGTTTGACTTTATGTTTGTATACAGAATAAAGTAAGTATCTAACAGTTTTATCAAATAGATGATTAATTGCATGCTGTACCAATACCATCTCTTGAATTATATATAATTATATAATTTATATAATATTAATATATAATTATATGAACAATTATGTTAATATATAACTATATATAATTCAACAAATATATATATTTATACTTTTCTATGCTATTCTTTCTCTCGATCTTTTTGTCTATGCCTAAACCACATAGTTTTAAATCCTGTACCTTTACAGTTCGTTTTGACTTCCCTGGTGGCTCAGACAGTAAAGAGTCTGCCTGCAATGCAGGAGACTGAGTTCCATCCCTGGGTCAGGAAGATCCCCTGTAGAAAGAAATAACAACCCACTCCAGTATTCTTCCCTGGGAAATCCCATGGATAAAGGAGCCTGATTGGGCTACAAGTCCGTGGGGTCGCAAAGAGTTGGAGAAGACTTAGTGATTAAACAACAACAAGGCAGCTCATCCTTCATAGATCTTTTATTTATTTATTTATTGTCTATGCCATGAGGCTTGCAGGATCTTAGTTCCCTGACCAGGACTCAAATGCAACCCTTAATTGTGGAAACATGACATCCTAACCATTGGACTGCCAGAGAATTCCCCTTCATTGATCCTTTAAAAAACAGTTTTTGACTTTTCCTATGCTTATTATCGCTCACAATAATTTAACGTTTGGTTAATATGCATGTTAAGACTTTGATTGGGATTGTATCCAATTTATACACCAATTTGGAGACAAATGACATTTTTATAGTAATCAATCTTCCCAGACAAGGATATGGTTTTTCTTCCATGCACTGAGATTTTATCTTTCCATACAATTTTATGCTTTTATTTATCTAGGCCTTTACAGTTTTTAATTGGGTTTAATTTTAAATATTTTACTGTTTTTTCTGCTGCTTTAAAAATTATCTTTATTTCTCCATACATTTTCCAATTGGTTATAGCTAGTACTTAGGAAAGCTTTTTATAAAAAAGCTAAAGTGCTGAACACTCTTTTTGGAAGTTATAATAGTTTCTTTTCATGTTGATTATTTTAGATTTCCTGGTTGGCAGTTATATCATCTACAACTGGTTTTGTATTGTTTGTTTGTTTTTTAGGCTCATGCAGAGTCAAGTAAAACCTGGCTGACCGGGAAATTTACTGAACTCAGATTACTACTTGAAGAAGAGGAAGCTCTGGCCAAGAAATTCATTGATAAAAACACACAGCGTGCCCTGCAGGCGTACACGGAGCAAATCAAGTCTTGTGGGGAACAAATTGATGACATGAACACTCTGTCCAACAGGGTCTGGACTATCAGCCAAGAGACCAATCCTGTACAACTGCTGCAGGTAATGCTGGGTTTCTGCTCCACAGTGGACACTGGCCACCATATTTCATCTTGGTTAATGTGGCACTGAACACTGTGTTCATACATTGAGTAAATACACAGAGAATTGTTTTGCCAGCATGTAGACTTCCTTGCTCCCACACAAGTCAGAAAATATACATTGTTAGGAAGGTAATATACATCTTGGACTAGTTAAATGACATTATCAGCCACCATTTTTGAGGGCCTCTGTGTTCCAAGCACTTTAGGTATCTTAGCTCTAATATTACTAAGAACTCTTGCAAATTGGATATTCTCATCCCATTTTACTAAGGAGAAATTGAGGCTCCAGGAGATGCAGGAACTCATCCAAGGTTATACAGCTGGTAGGTGGTAGATCAGGGATCAGGTCTGTCTGAATCTAAAGCCACAAGACATCTCTGCCCGGTCCTCTGACTATACAGTCTTAATCGAAACATCAGTCTTGGAAAATCAGGTATCCTTGCAAAATCTACTAAGCAGACTTCAAGAGCTGAGTCACAGTTTGCTCAAAGGGGAGAGAAGGACGGGACTCCTTGGCCACTGGGCTCTGTTGGAGGCTGTTATACTGAAGGAGAGTCTAAAAACTAGTCCTATTATATTCACTGCTGCACTGAGTGAAAGCATGCTGTTGAAGGTGGAGTTCCTGTCTTCAGGGAGCCATGTGAGAAACTCTTCTGTCAGTGAAAGTGTAGTCACGCAGTATCCGACTCTTTGAGATCCCGTGGACTATAGCCCACCAGGCTTCTCTGTCCATGGGATTCTCCAGGCAAGAATACTGGAGTGGGTTGCCATGCCCTCCTCCAGGGGATCTTCCCAACCCAGGGAGCACACCCGGGTTTCCTGCACTGCAGACAGATTCTTTACCATCTGATCCACCAGGCTCCTGTGCAGTCACCTGTGCTCTTGGGTTGCTTTTCTACTCATCTGACTCTTCTCTTTCTCTTTGGCATAGCTTCTGGGAAGCTCAGAGCCAAATATGTTTCATATAGCTGGAATAGACTTTGTTCATATAGTTCGTGCTTCATCTCACTGGCTTCCAGCTTACATTCTTATCCTGGTTCTCCCTTGGCTTGACTCTTCTCAGTACAGGCAAATTGTGCAGCATTAGATAACTTTTGTAAGATGCTTTAAAGGTTTGTAGGATGAGACAGAGTACAACTAAGTAAAGATGGCACTGAGAATAACCACAGATTAGCATGGGCTCCGGCTGCAAAATAAGGCAGGCAAATAAGTCAGTACAAAACTAGTCAAGCCAGTCCCTGGAGGATATTTCCACTCTATAAGAGTGGAAGGCCACCTTTATGTGGCCTTGGTCAGTTCAGCCTGTGAATTCATTGTCAAATAACAGCAACATTAGCAACAAAAAACCTAACAATTTTCTGGGTGAGGTGCTCTTCCAGGCACTTTAGACATTGTACTTGAGAAGCAAGATGCAGAGGGATACATTTCTTTCTTTCTTTTAAAATGATGACACACTTAAGAATATCTACTGCAAAGGGATGCCTCCATGGAGAAGAATGTTAATCTTTCATCATAGATACAGTTTCAGAGCTTTGTTATCTTTTTTTTTTTTATTCCCTGGTTCCAGAGTTACTGATTTTCATCATTAATCGTTCCTTTTATTTGCTCACTCTTTCATCTAATATACATTGAACAACATGATTGCAACAGGCCCCTGCTTCACATTAGGAGCTCTTGGGTGGTGAAACGTGCTCAGAAACATTCACAACATAACATAGCTCAAATTAGCAAGTAAAGGTGTGTCCAAAAAAGTCCAACTCTGTATGGGGAATCGGGGAAGGCTTCCAGGAGGAGGTGACAGTGGAGCTGGTGTGAGAGGATAAGGAGGAGCTCACTGGGTATATACAGAGGGATGGAGCAGAGAGGACATACCAGGCAGAAGGAACCATGTGCCTGTGAGAGCTTGGCAGGCTGGAGAACCACTTGGGTTCAGCCTGGCTGGAGGCAGGGCAGGGTTACAAGAGGGGAGGGGTTGTTAGGAGATGCAACTGGATAAGGAGGCCAGGGTTAGTTGATGAAGGATCTTATATGCCTAGCCATGGATTTTAGACTTTGTCTTGTAAAGAGAAAAGGGGTCAGGGGAATGTTTGGGACCAAGGAATGACATGGTCAGATCAATGGTTTAGAAAGGTCACTGTGACAGGTTGGAGGATAGACTGGACATGCAGGACTGAGGCTGGAAGGGAAGCTGGGAGGAGACCACAGGTATCCAGGAGAGAGATGATGGTGGGCTGGACCAGTGAGGGGGCAGTGGGGATGGGGAGAAGCAAGCAGGTTTGAGACATGTGACAGGATTGGTGATTAGGGGAATCCAAGATGACAGCTGGTTTCTGGAAGAGAGATATGTGGCTGTATGGCTGTTCTTTGAGTTTGCAAAGGCAAGAAGTAGATATGCTTGGTTTCGTTCATTTATTCCATTATGAACATTTATCAGGGACCTTCTATGTGTCAGGCCCTATGCTAAATGCTGCAGTTTGGTGTTACCAGGTGGTCCCATTTGTCCCTCATTCCCCTTTCCAGCCCCGCCCCGCCCATCTTCTCTCTTGGTCATGCTCTTGCTACCCAGAGCTGCTCCCTGCCCTCTCTGCTAGTGCTCTGACTCCCTGGCCAGCCCTCTGGGTGTGACCTTAGCCCTCTTTCCCCACAAATTCCCTTCTCCCCACCCAGATGAAGACGGGTTCTAGACTTGTAGCTTCCTAGGTAGACAGGGCTCAGAGAGTACCCACAACCCCTCCCAAGGCCCAGCTTCCCTCCTGCCAAGTGCTGAGCCACCTTCCTTCCTTCCTGAGGAATCCATCTGCCCCTCCCATCTTGGGCAGCACTGCCAACCAGCCAGAGTCTGCTCGCCTAAGGCAATCTGTTATCTTCTAAATCCTTGCCTGGGACAACTCTCCAGAAGGTGCAGACAGGGATCTTAGGTGCAAACAAGAGAATCCTTTATAACTGTTTAAGCAAGAAAGCAGTTTATGAAAGTATTAGGTAGCACACAGGATCTGCTGGAGGGCCAGAAAGTCGGGATAAAGACCAGGCCACAGGAGTGAAGCCAAGGCTATGGCACAGGCTTGCTCCAGTGTAGACCCCGCCACTTTTCCCCCAGGCAAGATGTCAGGGCTCACACCACCGACCCAGGGCCGCCCCCCGGAACCTCCACCACTGCGGTCCCTGACAGCCACACGCCACTGTCACCACCCACCCCCACTTCCACATCCAGAACTTGGAGTGGAGATGCCGTGGGTGCACAGGGACCAGGACCATTTTCAAGCTTCTACTTAGTAAAGCCACGCTTAACAAAGGAAGGGTATTTAATAAAAGGTACTGTCCAGACAGAAAACAGGACAGCCCCCCACTGTGGTGGGCACGCCCCCTCAGTTAGCTTTCCAGTTGAGCTTCCAGAGTCGTTGGCTTTCATTTTGGGGGACATGGTTTTCTGTTCCCCATTTTGGACATGCCCAAGGAGCACCTCGTCCCAGGAAAACTGGCCCCTCACTCTTTTTGTTCCCTTGTACCTCAGACCAATCCCTGTCCCAGTGTCTGTAAAGCTTTGGGGCCCCTTTCAAGGCGGTGAGCTAAAGGCAAGGGCAATCAGCCTGCCTCCCCTCTCGGCCCCTAATGCCCAGAGTGGACCTCAGTGCATACCGCAGGGAGGGAGAAGAACCAACAGCCCCCCAGCACTGGAGGTGGGGGTCCGCTCCTGGGGATAGAGTCTGGGCCGGCAGCAGGTGTCAGGGCCAGGTGGGGCTTAGGCTCGCTGGCTGGGTTTGTTCCTGGGCATGATGGTGGAGACCGAAACATGGCCCCAAGCTACCCTGAGCCCCACGTGCCCTCGCAGGAGTACACAGCCAGTGAGCAGCAGATACAGCAGCAGATGAGCCTGGGGGAGCTGTGCCACCCTGTGCCCCACTCATTCGAGCCCGTCAAGAGCTTCTTTAAGGACCTCGTGGAAGCCATGCAGAGCCTGCTGCAGACGCCACTGGATGTCCGCCTTAAGGAAAGTAAGTCACTGTGTGACCAGCCTTGGGTCCTTCACTCCCTGGTGCCGTCATTAGAGATGGTGCAGTCATGTCGGAATCATGTCTCTCCCACGCAGAGGCCCAAGGCTGGGCCCAGCCCTCCCTGCCAACCTCACCTCCTGCTCGTCCTGAGATAGGTGATGTCTCGCACAGCCGCACTGCTGCACTCCTGCCCTCAGTCGCTCCTAGGGCCCTGCCTCACCTCAGCTTTGCCTGCACTCAGCTCCCAGCTGGATGGACCAACTCCCCCAGCCTCTGCCTGGTCAAGACCCACAGCTGTGCTTATTCGGGAAGCCCTTCCATGGGCTCCCTTGCTCTCTCAGCCACCCGGCCCTCTGCCCTGGGCCCGCTCCATGTCCTGCCTAGGGGTGTTTGTGAGCTGGATATATGGGCCCTTCTCTGCCTCTCTTAAATGCCTGGAGGGCAAGAACCTCTTTGGGTCCATCTCTGAGGTCACCATAGGGCCTGACACAAAGCAGATGCTCAGAAATATCCATTCCTTCATCTCTGTTATTAGGATTTGTTGAAAACAGTTATTGAGCCCCTGTTATGTGCCGGGCATGGCAGGGTACAAAACAGTGATCCTGCCTTTGTGGTGTTCAGTCTTTTAAGGGGAAGACAGTCAACTAATGAATACGTATCAGCAATAAGAAGCGCCTTGAAAAAATAATACTGAGTAAGGAGAATAGAGGGTGACCAGGAGAAAGAGCTATTTTCTATGGGGAAGTAGGGAAGGCCTCTTTGAGGAGGGGATGTGAGAGGTGACTTGAAGCATGGGCTGGAGAGCTTAGTGGTCACTGGCATGGACTCTGGAGCCAAACTGCCTGGGTTCCTATCCCAGGCCCACCACTTCCTAACCCTGCCATCTTGAACAGGGCACCTAACTTTTCTATGTCTCTATTTCTGCATCCATAGAATGAATATAATATAGTCCCGTCTCATAGAGTTGTAAGAATTAAGTGGGTTCTTACATGTAAAGTGCTCAGAATGGTGCTCAGGCGTAATAAGTACCTGTAAGTACTAGCTATTATTGTTACTGCTGCTGTTACATCTGGGGGAAAATGTCTTCTAGGTAGAGGGGAAAGCCAAGTGCAAAGGTCCTGAGGCACAAGGCAAGAGTGAGTTTGATTTGCCAGAGGAAGAGCAAAGGGCAGGGGACGGAAGCAGTCAACTGGAGTAGATGTGGGCACAGGAAGGGAAGAAGAAAGAGAGATACCAAGGAAACTCTAAAGATTTTGAACTGAACAACTAGAAAGAAGTTGTCATGTTCTGAGATGAAAAAGAGCGCTTAGAATTGGAAGGAACAGCCCTTTTGGCTGTCTGAGAAGCACCGTAGGGATTTGCAAGAGCAAGTGCTTGACAAAAGGCAGCAAAAAGGAAGCCAAGAAGAAAGGGAGTGGTTGATCCGTTTTCTAAGAAAGGTTGTGAAAGCAGCAGTTATGTTCCAAATAAGAAATTTTGGAAAGACCCTAGTCAAAAGAACTCTAGCAACCCAAATTGCATCTGATGGGCTCGAAGGTCACCTTTTGAAGTGAATCTTGCTGATCTGTAGAATGATGAAGCTGCATTTAGAGAATTAAAGCTAATTCCCAAAGATGTTAAGGGCAAAAACTGCCTTTCATGCCATGGATCTTATCCATGTCAAAATATGCTCCATGATCAAAAAATGGCAGACCATGACTGAAGCTCACGTTGACGGCAAGATTACCAATGGTTATTTGCTTCTTGTATTCCCTGCACTTTGCTAAAAAGCACAAGCAGCACCACCCCATGTATGTGGTTCCGTTCCGTTCCGTCACTCAGTCGTGTCCGACTCTATGCGACCCGGTGGACTGTAGCCTACCAGGCTTCTCCGTCCATGGGATTCTCCAGGCAAGAATACTGGAGTGGGTTACCGTTTCCTTCTCCAGGGGATCTTCCCGACCCAGGGATCGAACCCGAGTCTCCCGCATTGGGGACAGACACATTAACCTCTGAGCCACCAGGGAAGCCCCATGCATGTGGTAGACGCCTTCATTATCCCGTTTTACAGATGAGGAAGCTGAGGGTCAGAGGTTAATTGACTTGCCCTAGGTCACACAGCTGGGTAGCAGTCAAGGCAGAATTAAGACAGACTCTGGTCCCAGGGATTGTGTTCTCTTCCCCGGAGTCTGTTTCCTCCCAGGCTGTCACCCTCATCCACCTCCAGATGAGGCCATCATTCTCACTATCATATCACAGGTAATACTGAGAGGTACTGCCTCCCAGGAAGGCTCCAAGGAGATGGGGGTCTTGCAGCACCACTGCCCTTCCAGCATCCCACCTCACCGCCCTACCTGTGAGTTCCACAGACACTGCATGTTCAAGAGGCTGAAATGGAATCCAGCATCTTCCACCCGCTAACCCCCAAACCGCTGCTTCTTGCCTCTACTCTTCATTCCCCGCTCACAGTAGAGTCAAGCCTTGGAACTTGTACCACTGCAGTATATCCTGAGCCTGGCTCCTTTTGCATCCCTGCTGCCCCAGGTTAGCCCTGAGCCTACCCACAGGATGTCTCTACTCTCACCCTCCCTCATCCACTCCCCATCAGAGGAAGCCTTGGAAATTCTCTGCTCATGTCTACGCTACCTTCCTTGGCTCCTCAATTTCTATATAATACTCCAAGCACTTGTCTTTGCTCCTGCTACATCCTTGGGAAAGCCTCCCATCCTTTTTCTGGGTGTCCAAACCTTCCCCAAATCTTTAAGCACCAGCTGAGGTGCTTCCTCCTCCAGGAAGCCTTCACTGACCCCTCTAAGCCCTGGAGCCCTTTCACATCTCTTCTTGGATCCAGAGCACTTTCTGCCTTGCGGTATTAAAGCTCAAGCATGCCCGTTTCTCTCCTCACTTACCTGACTGAATTGAGACAGGGATTGTGGCCTGGGTTTCCCCTGAACTATCTTTTACCTGGATAAGTATGACCTTTTACCTGGATGAATATGAAAGGAGTATGACCTTTTACCTGAACTCCCTTTTACCTGGATGAATATGACCTTGCTGAGGGCTTCGCTTTAATTTCCTGTTTTCTATCTTTATCCTAGAATTTGCATGTCTGCCATGAAATTGCCCCCTTCCTTGACCATTGAATACATAGTTGATTCTCAGCATGGTCCTGGAGCCTGCAGTTTCCTCCCCATGTCCAGGGCTCACTCACACTGGCCTGCCAGTGCTCAATTTGCTTCCAGCCTTGGAAAGTGTGTTTCTCTGTAGATCTGAGCCTTGTCCTGGAGTTTTCCTGTTACTGTGAATTTGCATTTCTTACTTAAATTTGCATGCCATTCTTGGGGGAGAGATTATGTGAGTCTCCAGTTCTATAATATTTTTACTAATGTTCTATAGTTTGTGCTGCTTGCCTAAATGCCAGGCACTGATTTTTCACACTTCATTACAGGTAGGAACTGTCAGCTCTCGGGCTCCTCCTGCATCCAGCCCGGTTCCTTGTTGAAAACAAGCCCCTCACCAGAGCGATCACTCTTCTTAAAATGTAAGGCCCCAGGTGTGGGGAGAGGGGGGAGAGTGCGGGGTGTAATAGTGGGGAAGGAGGGCCACTGAAGTAGAGGGGCCTCCCTTTTTTCCTGAGAGACACACCTTTGATTTTTTCCAACCCATATTATCAGTCTTTTTTTTTTAATTCAGAAATAATACATGTTCACTGTAGAAAACAAAATTTTTTAAAAAGAAAATCATTTATAAATCACTGAAGAGCTTTGGAAATTTTTCTGCTTATCTACGAAGCAGACACGTAGTAGTAGATAACCACTACTATTTGCCCTTTTAGCTTTCTTGGCACATCTATATATGCATACAATGATAAATATTTAATATATATATATTTCACAAACATGGTGTCATACTATACATACTGTTTTGCAATCTGCGTTTCCATTATTGATATATTATGATATATATGATATATATATATGATGTCCCTTAAAAAATTATACAAGTAATGCATGCTTCTTGTCGAGAATTACAAATTACTTATATGAAAAGAAAACAATTGCCTCCCCCAGAGATAAATGTTAGTATTTTGGCATATGTTCTTTCAGACATTTTAAAAGTATGTGTGTGTACAGATTTTTTAAAATGGAATCATATTATAGATATTCTTGTGTAATTTAAAAAATTTAATAGTATAGGTTGAACAATTTCCTGTTTAAGTAAATACAGATATCATTTTATATGATACATGGCATTCCATTGAATATGCCATATTTAAATCAATCTCATACATTATTGGATATTTAGGCTGCTTTACATTTTCATTTCTGTAAACAATGCTGCAATAAACATCCATTCCTGTACTTATTTGTTGAATTAATAAGTGATTGAATACACCTTAGCTCATTTTTGGATTATTTTTTTTAAGAGTAATTTCTCAAAGTGGAATTACTGGGCATGTATTTTTTTTAAACTAATCGTTAACAGATATAAAATACATAAAAGAATACAAATCAAAAGTTACAGCTCAATGATTTTAAAAAGTGAACACATTCAATAACTTCCTTCAGACCATGAAATGGAAATTTCCAGCTCCCCAGAACCCTTCTTCATGCCAGTTCACTATCCCCAAAGGGTAACTACTCTCTTGACTTCTAACAATATAGATTACTTTTGCCTACCCTTGACTTTTATATAATTAAATCACTCAGACTGCACTCTTGTATCTTCTTCAACAGAACAACAGAACATCTGTGAAACTTACCCATATGATTGTGTGTAGCAGTAGCTTGTTGATTTTCACTGTGGTGTAGTATAGTCCATCGTATAAACAGAGCATACCTAGTGCTTGCTTACTGATGGACATTATGGATTGTTTCAGCTTTGGCCTATATTATTGCTATGAACATCCTTGTACATATCTTTTGATGCAACTCTATGCATTTCTGTTGGATATTTATCCAGGAGTAGGAGAAAAGGATGTCCAGTATAACCACTACTATGCAACATTGTTCTAGATGTCCTAGAGAGTGCCTTGAGGCAAGAAAAAGAAATGTAAGCTCTAAGGATAAGAAAAGAGTAAAAAAAAGATCATTATGCAAAGGTGACATGATTCTTTACAGAAAATCCAAAATAAGCTATAGAGTTAACAAATGAATTAGAAAAGCTGCCAGATGTTATGTAAGCATACAAAAGTTAATTGTATTCCTATATATTGGCAATAAACAATTAGAAAATGAAATGTTAAAAACATTTTCAGTAACACTTTCTAAAAACTTAGGAATAAATCTAACAAAAGATATATAAAACCGCTCTCCAGAAAACTCCAAAATACTACCAAGAAAATTATCTAGTAGTATCGACTAAAGTTGAACATCCACATGCCCTAAGACCTAGATTTTTCTCTGACTTCATGTCTCCAAATGTGTATAATGCAATAAGAACTGTAACTGGGAGTTCAAATCACCACCACTTTTCTGGAGGACAATTTGGCAAAGGCCTTAAAAATGCAATCATCCCCATAGACCCAGCAATTCTTTTAGGAATATAGCCTAAATAATCAGATATATAAAGATGTATTCATTAGTGTTTTTAAAAGTCTTCTTCAAAGCTTAAATTTTTTTAAAGCAGGGGGAAGGTATAGGTTATATTCTAATTCATCTATACATCAAAATCTTAACGTTGCCATTAAAATGCTCTTATAAAAGAATATTATATGATGTGGTAAAATGTTCATAAATACATCAATACATTTAAAAAACAAACTACTAAGAGTCTGTATGGTATGACACCAATGTTAAGAAAAAAACCATAAAGGGGCAAGTAAAAAAAATTGGAAGGACACCCAAGTGTTAAAATAGTGATAGGGTTATTTTAAAATTTTTACAAATTGGCAACAAATTCCATCGTACAAAATTCAAGCTGTACAACGGATGTGCATTAAAATGCTGTCTCCTCCCCGTGTTCCCCGATCACCTCCCCACTGGTGATTTTCGTGTTTCCAGTTTTCTACCGTGAACAAGCGCAGGACAACCTGCGCGCGCACTGTCGTTCTCCCGGGGGCGAGGCGGGGCGGGGCGGGCCCGGATCACTGGCCCCGCCCCTCAGGCCCGTCCCGGTGTCCCCGCCCTCCGCAGACGCGCGCACGCCCTGTCTGGAGCCGGACACGATGCACGCGCGCTTGCGCCTTTCTGCTGACCTCCTGACGGTGCGCTGTGGCCTCCTCGGCCGCCTGGGACCCACTGCCGCGCTGCGTTTCGACGCGCTATGGCAGGTGCTGGGCCGCGACTGCTTCGCCGCAGGCCGCCACTACTGGGAAGTGGATGTGCAGGAGGCTGGCGTCGGCTGGTGGGTGGGCGCGGCCTACGGCTCCCTGCGGCGCCACGGAGCCTCGGACGCCGCCCGCCTGGGCTGCAACCGCCAGTCCTGGTGCCTCAAACGCTATGACCTCGAGTACTGGGCCTTCCACGACGGCCAGCGCAGCCGCCTGCGGCCCCGCCACGACCCTGACCGGCTCGGTGTCTTCCTGGATTACGAGGCCGGCGTCCTGGCCTTCTACGATGTGACGGGCGGCATGAGCCACCTACACACCTTCCGGGCCGCCTTCCAGGAGCCGCTCTACCCAGCCCTGCGGCTCTGGGAAGGGGCCATCAGCATCTCCCGGCTGCCCTAGTGGCCGAGACCATAGTGACCGCCTTAGGCTCTCCACGGCTCTACTCACCGCATCCAGACAGAGCTGGTCTACGACCTCCTCTGTAAGCATTCCCATCCTCTCCCCCACCAATCCTGCCCTGTGCTTTGTACAGTTCCTCTCCTAGTAGGCGAGTTTCAAACTAGCCCTAAACCTGCAGGTCTTCTGCTGCTCTCTCATGCGACCTCGCCACCGCCACCAGGACACTCATACTACATTGCTTTTAGTTAGTTCAGGTTCCTGAAAGCACACACCCACAGGTGAGCCTTAAGCACTCTGACCATGTCAGTGAACTTGATCTCAGCATCAGCTCATACACCACCCAGAACTGCATCGCACATAGTAGGCGCAAGGTAAATATGTGAATGACAGTCGCTAAGACTCTTCTATCCCTTAATGTCCCTTGGGTGTGCTTCCTCCTCTTCACTCTACTTCAGCTTGTCCATGTCAGCTCCCTTAAAAGCAGCTGCAAGAGGTTCTTAGCACCTCCTGGCCTGAACACTTTCCCAAGCTCATTTTCTGCTTTACAGCCAGAGTGATCTGCCTGTAACCTCACTTAATTTCTTAGAACTATCAAAAGCTTCCCAAGGACTACAATGGGGAAGGGGGCGGGGGTATCACTTTACCCTAGCATTCAAGGCTTTTCTAGTCTGCCCCAAAGTACATACCCTCATCTAGCTCCTACTGCTCTTTTCAGAGACCCTTCAATCAGAACTGGGTCACATAGTCCCACCTGTATACCCTTGCCTTTGCTGTTTCCCATACAAACACATTTATACAGGAAAGCCCTTTCTTTTTGCCTATCTGTCTTCCCCAGGCTTAACTGCCCCGGGAAGTCTCCCCAAACCACAAGAAATCCAGTCTGGGACCTGTCTTTCCAGTTAGATTGAAAGATTTCCAAGGGCAGCCATGTCCTGCACCCTCCTCACGCTGAAAAATTAAAAAAGTCCCTTCCCTCCAAGGCAGTGAGTCGATGGCCACTAGCTGACTGCTAGTGAATCAGAACAGCTGAGTTGGGAGGGCCTCACAGGTCACACAACCTGACCTCATTGTACATTTGGGGAGGATAAGGTCGTGAAAGAAAGTTGCCTCAAGTCACCCACAGAGATTAAGGACTGGGCCACCCCCCAGCACCCAGCCATGTGTCTCTGGCCCAGCCCTTCCAGCCCAGCTTTCAGCCTGGAAGATTTTACTGCTTATTCATTTCTTAGGGGATGTTGGGAAGAAATCAGCAGATGACTATTGCTAAGCAACCACAGGCAGTTTTCCCAACTGTCTTGGAATCAAAAGGAGAGGAACTCACCATGAGTGGAGTTTGGGTAGCTCAGGCATCCCTATTTTCCTCAGGTCCAAAATGTTGCCAAGGAAATGCGGAGAGCCCCTGCTTTCCAGAAAGGAGTGATGTTGTCAACAGAGAAGGTTAAATCAGCAGGACTTCCCAGGGAAGTCAGCTCCTCTAGGAGGGAGGGAAAGGCCTCTTTCTAGGGTCTGTGCCTCGGTTCTGAACGTTCAGCATCCTGTTTGTCAAATTCCTTTTGTGTTATACTGTCATAAGTTATCTTCTTAGGTGCCTGGCAAGAGGGCAGTGGTAGGATGAGGAAAATGCAAGGCTGAATCTCCCTCGGGGTTTAAACAGACTCTCAGTACATTAATTAGTTTGAACCATATAAAACTGCCCATTTCCAGTGGTTTATTATTTTTTTTTTACCTAAAAATAGTACTTTCATATGAGGCAGTGTAATACAAGTAGAATACAAGGTAGAAAGAACCTCGAAAGTGGCTTTAGTCCTGACCAAATCACTAAAAACTCTAGCTTGGCTAGATGTTTTAAACACTACACTCCAGGAAAAGGGAAATTAATTCTACAGGGGATGGCCCAGAGCTGAATTCTGACAGGCAGAGGGCATTCCTGACAGAGGGAGGTGGGTACGCTGGACTCCACATCTCTGTTCATCTCTGCGCACCAAGACTCGTTCTCAGACTCACAGCCACAGGGTCCAGGTAAAAATCCTTGCTATTTTGCGAGGCACTGTTCTAATGCTTTACAGCTATTAACTCATTTGATCCTTACATCACCCCTAGGAGAAAGATAGTTTGACAGTTGTACACATGGTAAAACTTAGAGAATGAATAACATGCCCAGTATCTCACAGCCAGTGGTGGGGCTGGGGTCTGTGCTCTTCCACCGTGTTTAGGTGAATGCAGCCAGTCTCTAGCCAGTGCCCACTTGCTCTGGCCCCTCTCTTAGGAGGCCTGTGATGCCCTGCTTTTGCCCGGTACTCTATGGGATTGAGTCTACCTTTGGATTACCTTCCGTAGGCTCTGAGAAGTCTTAACACCGCGAGGGAGATTTGAGGTTTTGGGATTCATGTATTGTAGCAGGAGTCAGAGCTGAACTATAAAGGACAAAAACTGTGGTTTTTGTCCACAATCATTTGTGACCTCAGGCTAGTCACTGTACTTGATGGGAGATCATCTGTAAAGTGTGATTAATGACCCTACCTACCAGTGCTGTGAGGCTCAAGTGAGCTCAGAGGATGTGAACTATCCTGAAAACTACAGTGCTGTACCATGCCAGGACCTGTTAGCATCCCAGTGGGGTTCCTGTTGGGCCTGACAGTGCTAAGACAGCTGATACTCCTATCTGGCAGGAGCAGGAGCCTCCAGCAGCATTCAGCACAGGACTGAGCTTTCTTGGGGTCCAGGTCTGAAACGGTACCCATCATTTACTCTCTTTCAGACTTGAATTTGTAGAAATTTTTTTATTAATAAGAGCAAATTGCTTGCAGATGTGGTTTGTTTTAATAAAACATGAGTACCATCCCTTTTAACCATGTTCTTAATTGGGAGTTTGTGTTGCTTCGAGTACCCGGCACCTGGGCCTGGAAGGGGCCTTGTTCAACTCCCACCCACTCCACAAATTCCTTGTTGCAGTCAGTTGGTCCCTGATGGATTATCTCTAATAGCAGGAGGGGGTCACTATTTCTAAAGGTAGTTCACTAAGTTCTTGCTCATGTGGAAATAAATCCTGCCTTCCAGCTGTTCCTATTCAAGATAATATATAATTTTTGATTGACATTGAAGCCATCTGTGGTCACTTACTAATATTTAGAGATTTCAGGGACCCTCCATCATCCCTTCTGTTTCTGCAGTTCTTTGTCAGGGAGAAGGGGACAGTGATGATAGCCTACAGGAGGCAACCCAGCAGAGGGCACAGAGGTGTCCTGGCACAGCCAGGCCTGGTGGATAGAAGCTCATACCATGAGGAGGAGACCGCCTGCCCAAGAAGCCAAGCTGCATACGAGGTGGGGTGGATAAGCCTTAAGAGTGAGAGGCCCAAGGCTGAGTTCCCCATGTCCTGCTCTGATGCCTTCCATGGCTTCCCATTGCTTATAGAATGCAGTTCAAAGTCAGCAGGCTTTAAGACCTTGCTTGCTTCCTGACCACCTTCCAAATCTTTTCCTCCCTCTCCATGTGGCCATCCCTGCCCAACTATCACCTGGACATCCACAGCCCCTCCTATGCCTCAAATCCCACAGTTCCTCCCTCAGTCACTTCTCAATCCGCAAGACTGATCTAAGAGTGCCGCAACCTCCAGGAGAGCTTCCCTGGCCAACACCTCCTCTCCTAGGCCCACTCTTATCACTCCCATAACTTGGAAACATTTCAGCAGTTCACACATGCAGGGCCTGCTTGTGGAAGTACCAGCAGACAGGGACTGTCTGCTGCCACACTGTGCGCCCAGCACTGAATCCTCCCACCTGGCAGGTACTTGGGGACGTGCAAATGGACCAGAGCTGTGCCCAGATATCCATCCTCCTGACCTCAGGGCCTGGCACGGCATGAGGCGGCCAGCCCTCCTGGCAGAGCGTGCAGGCATCCCCATACTTTACCCACACACGCCATGCGCAGGCTGTCATTCTCTCTGTGTGTCAATGGGAAGCATGTTCTAGGCAATGGCCCTCCTCTCCAGCATGTTGCACAGTCCTCTTCCCAAAAGACCTATGCACTCAGTTGCTCTTCAAAGTGTGAGGCTCCCTGGCCTCTGCCCTCTGAGGTCTGCGGAGCAGCCTGGGAGCTAACATTCCAGTCTGACAGAACCGGTGGTGGCCGACCAGAGACCGCCTGCTGCACATTCTCAGCTGGAGCCCCAGCTAGACTCTTCCCTCCTTTCCTTTCAGACCCATATCCTGTTCCCAGGCCCTGGGACACATCCGTCTGCTGCCATACCAAGTCTCTTCTTACTAGGAAGTCTCAGATATTTAATGTCATCTCTACTCTTGTAGAAAAAAAGGCTATGGAATCAGAAACTGATTTTCTACTCATAATTGTTTACAGGGAGAAGTGAAAGGAGTAAACAGCAGCCAGAAATGGATGCTGTCGCACTGTAGCTCTTAGCATGTCAATTTTATGGATTCTCGTGTGACCCCAGAGTCCCACCCCACCCTACCCACACATACAAACACAGGTAGGTGCCTTTCCAGAAACTGTTCTGGGACCCACAGGAGAGGGAGGCCCTATCTTCAAAAGTAAAGAATCTTCAGAAGGCAAATTCACACATTTGAAGAGAGACTCTAAGACACACACTCAAACACAAGTTACAGTACCAGGTCAAATAAATATGAACAAAGAATTTTAAGAATTAAGAATCTAAAAATAAACTCAGTATTTGTTCAAAAGAACAAAGAGGAATATGATACGGAATGTCTGTGAAAGGTTCATGCTGTAGCTCAAGGAAGTCCAGCAGTGAGGCTATTTTGTTAGTTGGGTGTAATTTCACTGCAGATCTTAGAAAGGCTGGTTTTAGCATCACCGGCATACGTACAAGTCACCACAAGCTGCAAACACACCAAGCCCCACACTCCCCATCTCCCTCACATGCCTCACTGCACATCACCTTCTAACACACTGGTTTACTTCCTGTGCTCCTGGTTTATGAAGCATTCATCCCCATCAGAACGGAAGTCCTGCATCCTCAGGCCACAGAGCAGGGCCTGGCACGTGGCAAGCCCTCCACACTTGTTGAAAGAAGGCATAAATGCCGTTTCCCTCTCTTTGCTCATTCCTCTGCCTGTAAGACACTTTGACCAACCCCTTCTTCTCTAATGCCAAGTGGTCACTATACAGCTAATTGGATTCAACACCAGGGCAGGCAGGAGATAAGGAGAGAGAGCTGGAAGGAAGGGACATTTGGGGTCATTAGGGTTGGCTTTGCAGGCCGGAAGAAGGAAGGGCCCATACAGCCAGCGTTCACCCCTCTGCACTGCAAAGGGCAGTGATGAGAAGCTTCTGAGCCCACTGCCTCTTCTGGGCCAGCCAACCTGAGGCAGAGACTGCCTATATTTGCTCTTTGTATCCCTCCAATGGGCTTGACCAAGGGCCTGGCCCCAAAATGTCTGCTGTCTGGGGATCCCCAGAGACCAGCAGTCCTGCCCCACCTCACCCAAATGCACCTGATGGTATCAGCAAGGCAATTCAGAATTCAGAGACTGGCACTTTATTTTAAGATCTGACTTTTTTCCCATGATTCTCTACCAGTTCTTCCATGATGGTGTCATCCTCTTCCACAGTGACCAGGACCTTCTTGCCCACCAGGCTAAAGATGTCTTCAGGAGGGTAACCTTTGGGCTCACCCACCTTCACAGTGAGCATGTCCAGTGTCAGAATGCTGCCTTCTGGAATTTTCACTTTGGCCACCACAGACTTGCCCAGCTGTGGATAAAATTTAAGATTCAGTGCCAGCCACACAAATAGCTAGCGCACGTTGTTTTATCCCCAGGATCCCTGATCAGTTTTCTCACACAAGGTACCTGGAAAGCAGGGAATCTGTTTTCCCCTTCGGTGCCTAGAACAACAGCTCACACACAGCAGGGTCTTGGTCAGTGTGGGGTGGACTCAGAGGGGTGGCCTTTACAATAAAGGACTCAGGTTATGTAGCCAAGGAGAGCAAGACCCAAATCCCAGGTAGCTGGGGACAAGGCGTGGCTGAGAGTCTCTGTAAAATGGGAAATAACAGTGCCTCTATCCTGTCATAAGGATTAGTGATGATAATGCCCTTAATCTGCCTGGGACAAAGACTTGGTAAATAAAAATGGTGATTACTTTTGTCATCATTCAGTTCAGTATCACATTTTAAACACATGGAAACAGAGGTCTACGGAGGGCGGGTAAGCTGGCCAAGGTTGCAAGGATCCAAGAGGAGAGAGAACTTGGGATTCCTGGCCCCTGGCCTGCAGCTTGATGGATACAAACTTTACAGCCTCCTCGTTCAGTACAACAGGAATACGGAGGGCTCACAAGACAAGCATGGAACGGAGCCTCTTAGGAAGGGGCAGACAGGCTGGGCGACGAGGGGAATGAAGGAGACCTGAAGCTCAGAACCAGCGTTTCTCAAGGTCTGGTCTATAAATGCTGTTCCACAAAGGATCTAGTATGACCCTGCATCTTCCAGGTGAGGGCCAAGGAACCCATTCTGGAATTTATGTCAGGACAAAAGGTCTGTTAGCAGCTGATTATCAGATATTGCGTCTTGTGGTGTCTCACTGTCTACCCATGGAGCCAAGATGCTCAGAACCAAATTCAGTGCTCAGCTGCTGAAACTCATTCCAGTTTCTGAGCCAGCTTTCTCCTCTCTTCTTCTATAAGGCAGTTAGTTTCTTTTTACTGTTGTTTTAATTTTCCGGTGTATATACATCTTTGAGAGCAGCAAGTAGGCCCCGCTGGAATAAAAGACAGCCCTCCTGGAGTAGGCCTAGTGTGGGATCTTGGCTTCAGCCCAAACAGCCTGCAGCATCAGAGGAGTGCCTGCTCCCCTGGCAGCCCTGACTCAGAGGCTGAGCCAGGTGTAGGCCATGGCTTCCAGGAAGGCCCGATGGCCCCTGCGCCAGGCAGAGTGTGCTGGCCTCCCCACGTCCACTCTGTCTGAAGGTTAATGCTGCACCGCTAGCTCGAAGGGCTCCCAAGGGAATGTATGCACCATCCCCCAGCAAGCCCGTGAGAACCCTTGCCCCATACTTCCAGTGTCTCCCCGTGCTTAGGGATCACAGCCCTCTTCCCCCTGCCTCATGGAACTCCTCCCCCTGAACATGCCTCTAGGATTACCTACAACATGGGACCCCAGACTCGACCTCTCCACATGCCTCATGAGGCCCCAGACACCACCGGGGTCTTGAGCGCTGGGGCCACAGGCTTCAGAGACTTAATGGAAAACCATAATATGATGCCAGGGAACCAGAGGAACAGCTAAAGTTCCTTCAATAAGTTCCTCCTGCTGCTAACATGAACTCCAAAAACCTCAGGGGCTCACAGCAACATCCCTGTATCACCCCACCGTTCTGGGCTCAGGTAGGGCTGGTTCCCACTACCTCTCAGGTAAGCCCACATAGCTCCTCTCAACACTGGCACCCGGCAGGCCAGGAGAACCCACCTTCTCGTTGCAGGCCATCTCACAGGGCAGCAGCTGCTTGGTCGGGGAGCCCAGTGCCCTCTCCACGAGGCGCACGGATCGCACAAGCTCGGCCAGCTCTCCAGGCTCCAGCGAGGCCGAGTGGTCACTCCCCTTCCAGGTCTTGTCCAAAGTTATGTGACGCTCCAAGACCTTGGCCCCCAGAGCCACTGCAGCCACAGATATCGCTATGCCAGTTTCATGCCCAGAATACCCTATGGGGATGTCAGGAAAGAGCTTCTGGTATTCCTTTAAAGTAGAAAAAGGAAAAGAAAGTTAAATAGTGTATTGCTTTCCACATACAATCCAGAGTCAGGCTGATGGATCTGAGGCCCCATTCAGCCACTCACCATCTGTGAAGCTCCAGGAAGTCTCTGAGGCTCTCGGAGCCTCTCCTTCTGGGGATGACGGTAGCTGGTGGGAGCTGCTGTGAGCGCATGGAGGGCACTCAGCACACTGTGAAGGCTCAAAACTAATGGCTGCTCTTATCAGGAACACATCTGAAGAATGTGTCACACTGCACAAACCACCAGGAATGACTCCAGAACTATAACCAAATGCCTAAACTCACTCAGAAAGCACCTGTCCCATTTAATTAGACTGAGCTGCTGAAAGCAAACGTGCTAGATGCCCAAAGATCACCATCAATAATACAAACAGCCCAATCTCAATCCTTCGGTAGAAATGTTAAATAATTAATTAATTGGTTATCTATAATTCACTGGATGCAACAAAAGACATGCTAAGTCGAGTGAGCCTTGTCAGGGAGGGTGACCAGAAAGCTTAAGTACAGCAGAAAGACCCAGATGGGAGTTAATAAAAGATTAGGATGGCTGAGTGGCAAAGGCCTCAGAAACCAGGCTTAAGGGTGTGTGATGGACAAGGAAGTGCAGGTTGTAGGTCAGAGTACTCACCCTGCCATGATGGGGTGGGCTGGGCTGGTAGGGGTAGGGGGCAGGCTGGCAGTTTAATTCTGATCATGCCCTGCTCTCAGGATAAAGGATGTCCACGCCAGGGAGGTGAGGGGGGCACGGAGGAAGGGAAACAGAACCACACTTCACAGAGGAAGAAAACTGAGGAAAATATTTGGCATCATACACACTAAATTGTCAGTTATGGTAATCTCTGTGGGATGGGATTATAGAGGATGTTCACTTTCTATATACGTCAGGGCTGAGTTTTTTTTCTTAAATCATGTTTTAATTTTTAAAATAATATGATTTAGAGATGAGCTAAGAATGGAGAAAAGACTACAAAACTGGGAGGGACTAAAACTTTAGTTAAAAGGACAGCCGTGTCATTTCAAAAACAGATTACTTTTTTAAAAGTTAAATATGAAAGACTCTAGAAAAATGTATAAGAGCTTACATAATCAGGGGGAGAAAACCTCAGAATGTCAAATACTGTACTGAAAGAATCAGAGAGCTGGTAAATAACAGAACAGGAAAAAACAGAAGTTTCAGGAAGGTCTCCTACAATTCAATATGAAGAAAAAAGAATATTTGCACACCAACATTCATATCCGCATTATTCACAATAGCCAAAAGGTGGAACCATCCCAGATGTCCATCAACAGATGAACGGATAAACCATAAGTGGTATACACATACAATGAAATATTATTCAGCCTTAAAAAGTAATGAGATGCCAATACATGCTACAATATGGATGAGCCTTGAAGACATTATGCTAAGTGAAAGCAGATGGACACAGGCAAATACTGTATGATTCCATTTATTTGAGGAACCTAGAATAGTCATGTTCATAGAGACAGAAAATAAAATGACAGCTGCTAGGGGCTGGCAGGGTGCGGGGATGGCAGTTAGTGTTAATGAGCATAGAATATGATGTGACTCTGAGATGAGAAAAAGTTCTTGAGATGGACATAGCAATGGTAGCACAACAGTGTGAACATACTTAGTGCCACTGAACTAGACACCAAAAAATGGTTAAGATGGCAAATTTTATGTACATTTTACAAAAACAAATCCACAACTCATTAAGAAAAGATTAAAGCCAACAATTCACAGAAAAGGGACCCCTAATGGTCAATACACACAGGTAAAGAAAACGTATATAGATAATTACAAAGACTCCACCTTAAAACGACAAAAAAATTTAAAAAAAACCCTGAAAGATTCCACCTTAAATTTTATAATGAGAGAAATTAAGATTGGTGTTAAGAAAAATTTAATTTATAATCTTTAGAATGTATCTGACTGCTTAACTCCATAGTTGGTTCTAATTTGATTCTGAAACAGTAAGACTATCAAGTGTAAGTCGCTCAGTCACATCCGACTCTTTGCAACCCCATGGACTATACAGTCCATGGAATTCTCCAGGCCAGAACACGGGAAGGATGTCCCAATTACAAAGCATGTCAAGACTGGTTAAAATTTTGGCTGCATCTTTCCCACAGCCAATGACCCAGTCAGGCAAGGGCCCTCCCTTGTGCTCACCGAGATGATACGCAGGTTGACGTCCTCAGGCTGGAGCGGGTAGGCACTGGTGCACTGGAGGAAGCAGAAGTTGGGGTTGAGGGGCTTCACAATCTGATAGACTTGCTTCATGGTATCCATGGACTGCATCCCACTAGAGATCACCATTGGGCGGCCTGAAGGACCCAACACCAGTACCATCATCACTTTATTTTCAGGGGTTCTGACTCCCCCTTAAGCACACCCCTGATGTTGGTCTCATCGTTCAAACAACTCACACACAGTAGGGGAACACAGGTGAGGTTGGTGGGTTTCTGTCCTCAACCACAGGAAACATAGACTCCCTTTACCCCACGACATTATTGTGCAGCAAAGGGAACCAAATGAAGAGGAATCTGACACTCTTTAGAGAAAGACGAGCATCTCATTGTATTAAGAGGTAGGTGAGCATGCCCCAGATTCAAGAGGGTGAGGCCCTGAGCTGCCAAGTCCTACCTGTGTGGTCGCAGATTCTTGGCCATAAAGTAAGTAGAAAGCATCATCATCACATGACCTGCTTCAGTCCCAGTACTGACATGAGGACCGTATGTGATCACTCATGTTGTCGAACCACTGTGCAAGCTCTCATCCAAGCAGAGGCTGGATGTTCTAATATACCTCAAGAGCACTTCTCAAAGTCAGCGCTGCCTCTAAGGAGTTTCATTTATACTGTCATATCCTTCATTTTATATAAATATTTTATTAGAAATTAGAAATAATTTTCATTTAAAAATTCTTATGAGGACTTCCCTAGTGGTCCAGGGCTTAAGATTTCACTGTGGCTCAGAGGGTAAAACGTCTGCCTGCAATGCAGGAGACCTGGGTTCGATCCCTGGGTCAGGAAGATCCCCTGGAGAAGGAAATGGCAACCCACTCCAGTACTCTTGCCTGGAAAATCCCATGGACAGAGAAGCCTGGTAGACTACAGTCCATGGGATCACAAAGAGTCGGACACAACTGAGTGACCACTTTCACTATGCAGGGGGTATGGGTTCAATCCCTGGTCACGGAGGTAAGATCCCACATGCTTCATGGCCCAAAAACTGAAACATAAAAAAGAAACAATACTGCAACAAATTCAATAAAGACTTAAAAAATGGTCCACATCAAAAACAGAAATTTTTAAAAATTCTTATAAAAACTGTATATCTTTAATTTCTTTCAAGTCAGCACATGAAAAAGTGGGAGTATATGCTGATTGGAAGATCTGTCTTCAGGAGACTCCTTTAGTGGGTTATTACCAATGGTGTAAAAACACAAAAAGTCTGACTCAGATTGTATGACGAAAATTAAACACTCACCTTTTTTGGCTGTCTTTTCCAGATACGGGAAATTGTTGGTGTCCCCAGATCCAACTTTGAAAAAGGGAACATTCAGTTCATGCAGAAACTCAACTGCCATCTACAAAAATCAAAGGGGGAGCTCACATTCACCACGGTTCAAAATCACCATCCTCAAGACAGGTGAGGAGCCACCTACAAACAGAAACACCCCTTCTCTTGCCCAGCAACTTGAAAGCAGACACAGATTCATTATCAGTCATTTCATTCCTTCACTCATATCCACCCATCCATTTGTCCAACAAACACTGCGCCCTGGCGCACACTATGAGAATCTGGAAAAGAATCAGACCCCTGGCCAGACCTTCCTTCCCCAGGGGCCTGGGGCCCGGTGAACAAACAAGAAAGGGTCATGACCTAATCTTGACTCAGACAAGTAGGCACTGAGAAAGTGCGTGTCCCTCAAAGGCCTTATCCTTGCCTCAGGACCAAACAGCCAGGAAAAGGGCCATTTCAATCCTTGCCAAAAGTAGAAGAAATGAAGTGTTTCATGGCCCAGCCCTGACACACTGATCCACAGCTGGCAGGGCCCATCAAACCCAAGCCCTTTCAGACCTCAAATTATGCTGCCAAGAGAGAAAAACCAATCTGTTTGAGGCTACCCCTCTAGGGCACTTCACCATCCTTATCTGGGATTCATCAATAACCCTCAGGAAGTTGGCAAATGTCAGCAAATGCCTGCTGAAGGAATTAGTGGACCACAAGTTTTAAGAGTAAAATATCAATTTGCTGTACAATTACCAAAACTTCCCAAATTACTTTTCATTACTATTTTTTTTTTTTAATTGAAGTTGAAAATCAGAAATAGGGAGAGTCAATGCCTTGGAATATTTCCCAGTATCTAAGTTCCATCTATCTTAAAATGCTGGCCAAGTCTCAGAAGTAAGTTTGGAAGTTAGCTAGGACAGTGCTTCTCACACTTCAGTACAGGCACACGAACCTGCCCTGGATCTTGGACGAATGAAATGCAAGTTCTGATTCTGCTGATCTAGAGTGGGGCCTGAGAATCTGCATTTCTTGTAAGCGCCTCAGTAATACCACTGTTACTGCTCTGTGAAACATACTTAGATTAGCAAGGAGCAAGGTTACTGGCATGGAAATCCAAAGGGTTCGGGGGTGGTAAGGAACAGTATGAGGTCATTCTGCAAGCCGGTTCTTTATTTTTTTACTTCTTTTCTTTTTTTGGCCTTACCATGCAGCACTTGGGATCTTAGTTCCCAAGCAAGGGATTGAATCAAACTGGTGCTCCCTACATTGGAAGTGATGAGTCTTAACCACTGGACCACCAGGGAAGTTCTTGCCAGCAGGTTCTTTGAATCAAACCAGTACTGCCTGAGCTTTCTTCCATCTTCCCAACAGATATGAGCTGCTCTAATCACTGGCCTCACTCAGAGAATCATTTTCCTCTAATAAGTAGGGGTTAGAGGAGAAGGCAATGGCAAGCCACTCCAGTACTCTTGCCTAGAAAATTCCCTGGATGGAGGAGCCTGGTAGGCTGCAGTCCTTGGGGTCGCTGAGGGTCGGACACGACTGAGCAACTTCACTTTCACTTTTCACTTTCACACATTGGAGAAGGAAATGGCAACCCACTCCAGTGTTCTTGCCTGGAGAATCCCAGGGACGGGGGAGCCTGGTGGGCTTCCGTCTATGGGGTCACACAGAGTCGGACACGACTGAAGTGACTTAGCAGCAGCAGCAGAGCTGCTGGAGGGACATACAGTGACTAACCAGCCAGTGAACAAGCCAAAGGCAGATGGCACTCTCCTCAGTCAAGGAGACACCTTTCAGGATGGCCAAAGCACCACTCACCTCCAAGGTGCTAAGCCGCTGCCTCCTTCTCCTCCCCTCTGCTTTATGTCTTCCTTGTCTCTCTCTTCCCTTCCACAGTTTTCTATGTCATTCTCTCCCGTGTATGTGCCTCTCATACTATTAACCAGCCCTAAGATGAAACTGAAAAGCATTTGTTTTAAACATATTTATTGAATAAAGTCTAGTGTCCCACCCTCCCCACTCTATCTGGCAGATGAAGAGAGTGTTTTCCATTTTAAGAGGGAAAATCCTATGCAAAATTTCGTCTCTAATGCTCCACTTTGTGAGAGCATGGCTCATGATCAGAGTCCCCAGGGACATAAAGAGATGGATGAGCCCAATCAGGAGAGGCGCAGGGCATGTAGGGGCAAGGAGGGGCCAAATGTAGGAAAAATGCTTTGCAAAAGCTTACCTATGCTGATTGTAAAATCTGAATAAAGTGAAGTCACTCAGTCGTGTCTCTTTGTAACCCCATGGACTGTAGCCTGCCAGGCTCCTCTGTCCATGGGATTTTCCAGGCAAAAATACTGGAGTGGATTGCCATTTCCTTCTCCAGGAAAATATGCATGGAGCTCTACAATTTTCAAGCATGCAAAGAGGTAAATTCCTGTTGGCAGAGAAAGGGGCAGCTGGTTTCTTACAGCCTTCCTAGGGAGCCAGCCCCACCTAGTGGCCACTTAGAAAACTGCCATTTTGGATTAATCTCTTCTGCAAAGGGTGCCAGTTTCAGTAGTTATCTGGAAGATGCTAGCCTTCATCCTGAGGCAGTATTATTGGGCCCAGGTCCCATCAGGCTGGGTCAGCGCCAGTGGCTGCCTTTCTCTGTGGACTTCCTGGCTTCCTCTGTCTATGCTGCTTTCAGTCCCCCTTCCATCTACGGGATATCGATATAATGCAGCCAGGTAGCCTCATAACTTCTCTCCTCTGCCCCACATCACAAAGGCTTTCTGAACCTGTCTGAAAGGAACTCAATTGAGTATGACCCTCGCTAGGCATCCAACTGGGTTAAACACAGAGCAAAGGATCCTACCAGCAAACTGGTTTGGGTGAAACACTGCATTGGAAGACCTCACCTTGGAGGGTCCTAGTGAATACACTCCTCTAGCTATTTTACTCCTAGTGTTTCCCACACATATTCAGCACAGAACCCTTGTTTATTTGGGGAGGGGACTTTGACTCTAAACTAATGAATTAGTGAGGAACCCCCTTTCCACAATGTATCCCATGAGAAATTTGGGAGCCTGCTGATCTAAGGGGTAACAGAAAAGACAACAGTGGAGATGGGGTTTTTCTAAAGTTGCTTCCACTCCCCTTGATTTCCGGATCTATGACAATGAGCTGGGAGAACAGGTGCCGGAGGGCTTGCCCAGGCTGAGGAAAGGAGGCGGGTGGGGGGAAGCCTGGAGCCAAAAAGGCCTGGCCTGCCCTTAGCCCAGTCAGAGTACACCACAACACAGGCAGGGGGTGCCCTGGAGCAGCGGTGTTGGAGGAACGAGGGCAGGCACTGTGGAGGCAGGCACGAGGAGGGAAGGGTGGCTCTGCTGGAATGGGTCCTCCAAGGGCCACCTCTACGTCATGGCTCCCATTTGCTTTCTCAACAAAACTCTCCATTTCGTCCAAAGGCACTCTGCTCATTTCAGTCGAGTTCCACAGGCCTCTGGGCAGCTTCTGACCAGGTGCCCTGGTATTTTCTTGGTCTTCATAAAGTTCCACCATGCCATAACCTTTCCTCAGCACACAAAGAATGCCCTAGGACAGCACTCAGAGTGGAGAAACCTGGCACTCAGTACAGGCCTACTGTCCATGAGGAAGTCAGGCTGGGTAAATTCTCAGAGCTACTTGCTAGACAAACACGGAACAAGGGACCAACCCACCGCAAATAGCTGGGTAGACAGGACTTGCTGGTTCAGCAAAAAGGGACCTGGCGGGCAAAGCAAATGGCACTCTTGCAAAGGCTCTTAAGAATGCTGCAATGGGAAGCCCTTGCACAGCAAGGAAGAGTAGCCCCTGCTTTCCGCAACTAGAGAAAGCCCGTGCACATCAACAAAGACCCAGCACAGCAAAAATAAATAAATCTAAAAAAAAAAGAATATATTTCTCCTCGCTGCCTGTGCCTTGGTCTGTCAGGACACCAGCGGGGAGCAAACGGCATTCCTAAGACAGAGAAGACTCCCTGCCCCGTTAAGTGTGAAGCAGAGAAAAGGATTCTAAGCAACAGAACAGCTGTCAGTCAGTGGGTACAAATCCTGCAAGCCCCCAGGTTCATCTCACCAAGTCCTCACTGCAGCTGTGGGGTGGGCATCTTGACTACCTCATTTTCACAGATGGACACCTGTGGCTCAAAGAGGTGATGTGACCAGCCCAAGCTCACAGAGCAAGTGTCAGTGTCAGCACCTGAACTCAGAGTGTGGCTGCAGAGCTCAAATTTACACACCACACTGCTTCCTGGGAAACCAAGAGGCAGCCCCAGCCACCGACACCCAGACTCCTCTCCTTCCCCTGTCTGCTCCTGACTCTTAACCTCAAAGCCACCTGGCAGCAAAAGACCTAAAGAAGTGACTTCCTGAGCTGCGGCTGCCCAGCTGCAAGCAGAGGCCAGGCATTCCCTTCAGAGCACATATCCGGGAGCTCAGGTGTCTGGAAACAGCCTGAACAGGAAAGTCCTCATTCCAGGTCCAAGTCACCTTAGTGACCCTGCCAGATTCTATGCTGATTTGGGACAAAAGAGCAGGGAGAGCCTTTGGATGGCAGCCTCTTCACATGTGAAAGGAAATGGAGGACCCAGAGTGGGGAAGCGACTCGAAAAGCTCACATGGAGATGAACTCAGCAGAGCAGGGCAAGGACCTGGATTTCCTGACCCTCAGCCGGGGCTGCTTCCTCAACTGTAACTAATGTCGCTGAGCACTGGCTGTGTGCTGCGCCTTCTGTGGGTGATCACACTTAATCCCCACGACAGCCCTGCGAGATGAGTTCAGCTGAAGACACGGAAGCACAAAGAAGGTAAATAACTTCCACCTGGACTTACCAGGATTGAGAGGCAAAAACCTCACACATTGCGGGTGGAAAGTAAAATGGTGCAGCCACTTTCAAAAAGTCTGGCAGTTCCTCAAAAAAGTTAAACACTGAGTTACCATAAATATATATATATATATATATATACCCAAAGGACCACATACTGTCTGATTCTTTTTATATACAATGTCCAGAAAAGGCAAATCTATAGAGAGAGACAGCAGATTAGAAGTTGCCTAGGGCTGGGAGAATTGAAGGAATTGAGGAATGACTGCTAACGGGTATAGGGCTTCCTTTTGGGGTGATCAAAATGTTCTAAAATTAATTGAGTGAATTGTATGATGTGTCAATAAAGCTGTTATTAAAAAATATATCCCTGGTAGTCTAGTGATTAGAATTTGGTGCTGTCACTGCCTTGGCCCGGGTCAGTCCCTGGTGGGAAATGAGATCCTGCAAGCCACATGATGAGGCCAAAAAAGAGAAAAAATCTGTCCCCTTGTCCTGGGGGCAACGTGGGTCCAAGACTCTCCAGCCACCAACATGGAGAGTGGTGAAGAACAGGGGGAAGCCCAAAGGCTCTGCTGAGCTCTGGGAAGCTGTACATGCCTGGACCAGCACCTGGGTGGCTGCTGGGGGACCCTGGAAAGGTGTCAGATCTGCCTTCAAGACCCATTTCCCAACTGTGCAACATTGCATAGACTTTCTAGCCCCTGCAGCCTCCATTTCTTCATCTGTAAAATGGGACATAGCAGGGATAAAATATGTTACTGTAAGTGAAGATGTTTCATAAACTATAACATCAAATTCAGATGTGGGAAATTATGATTATTAGAAGAACAACTAGATCTGAAGAATGTCATGCTTATGAATGCTGTCAATTAAAGAATGAATCTGGGCTACGGAACTGATGCCTGGACTTGTCAAGTTTCCCAGACATCTAGGTTCTCTGCTTCCCCTCCTTTTTTAAGGAGCCTGGCAGGTTACAGTCCATGGGATCGCGAAGAGTCCAACACGACTGAGCGACTTCACTTTCATTTTTCACTTTCATGCATTGGAGAAGGAAATGGCAAACCACTCCAGTGTTCTTGCCTGGAGAATCCCAGGGACGGCAGAGCCTGGTGGGCTGCCGTCTATGGGGTTGCACAGAGTCGGACACAACTGAAGCGACTTAGCAGCAGCAGCAACGGTCTAGACTAGAGTGATGCTTCTTTTGACTTAATTTACAGACACAGCTTAGGGTTGAAACAGTAACACAAGAGGTCAAAGGCCTACAGAAGGAACTAGAATCTCTTCAAATACCCTAGCTGACTAAAAGAATCACAAGCCAAGAGCCTTAAAAATGTTAAGTTTCATCTACTGATCCATCCCCTCTGTTATCCTAAGGAGACTCAAAACACAGAAAGATGATCATCTCAGCATCATTTAAAAGCACAAAAAGCTGAAAGTAACCTCATGTTCAAACATAAAGAAATGGTCACATATATTACAAATTCTCAAAAGAAATACTATACCACCATTAATAACTTTCAGCAAAAATATGGAGAGTTACATGTCAATTATAGCTCAATAAAGCTGAGAAAGAAAACCAGGATATGGGTAAAAGTTGTGGTATAATACTAACTGGAAAAAGCAAACACCAGAACTAAACGTTCACAAATATAACAACCAGGTAATAAAATATGAATATAAAACAAGTACAGGAGGAAACATGTACAAAGAGCTGCCATGTAGAGATTATGAGTCAGTTTTTCTCCTTTTCTTCCTGTTTTCTAAACTTTCTGTGACATTATTTTTATAATTAAATTTTTTTATATTTGAAAGAAGAGCCCACAAAGGAGTCTTCAGGCAGGTCACAGAGCAGATGGAACCTGAGACCTGGCACCAGCTGGACTCTTCCAGGATGTGGGCATGGCTGTCCTGGGAGCCACTCCCTTCTGGAAGATGCAGTGTCGCCCCACCCAGATCACCCACAGCCACTCGGCAACAGGAGGACTCCTGTTAGGACTGCAGTTTCCTGATTCTGAGTCTAGGCCACTTTCCACTGGGAGCAAACGGGCCCAATGGGATCTAGCAGGGGCTTGAGGGACTCTGGTTTTCCAGGGCGGTTGCCCCCTATTCCCAGAGACAGCCTGTTTTGAAAACCATAGTTCTCTTTCCTCCAAATCTCACTGGGCCTCCAATCCCCCCAGCCTCCTGTTTAGTTGTACATTTACCTGGTCAACATGATGGGGAACTCTAGCTCAGAAAACACAAAACAGAGTAAAGCGAGCAAGGCCTGCAACTGGCTTGAAGTCAAAGACACCAGGCCACCTGTTGTCCCCTGCTGCTGCTAAGTCACTTCAGTCGTGTCCGACTCTGTGTGACCCCATAGATGGAAGCCCACCAGGCTCCCCCGTCCCTGGGATTCTCCAGGCAAGAACACTGGAGTGGGTTGCCATTTCCTTCTCCATGTTGTCCCTTAGGTCTGCTAAAATGGCAGAGGGCTCACCTCATCCATTCCAGAAGCAGTGAAGAAGATGCCAACCTCCTCGGCATACTTCTGCAGCTCCTTGTACTGGGCATGGCTGAACTCCAGATGGCGTTTGTGTTCCCCGTATGTCTTCCCCCAGGAATGCTTCGAGGTGTATGGCCTCTCCAAGGCTTTCCGATTAAACTTATACTCCAGCTCACTCTTCTGGAACTTGGCACAATCAGCCCCACACTCCTGCAACACATATTAGGGTTCCTTTAATTTTTGGTCACGGGCTCTCAGAGAGAAGAGAAATGTTGGGGAACTATTAAACCATTATCTTTAAAAACCACAGCAAGGGGACTTCCCTGCTGGTCCAGTGGCTAAGACTCCATGCTCCAGATGCAGGGAGCCAGGGTTCAATCCCCAGTCAGGGAACTAGATCCCACATACTGCAACTAAAGATTCCACATACCTCTAAAAGATCCTGCATGCCACAACTAAGACCGCTCACTCTCTCACTCAGGCTCAGCAACTAAGATCTGATGCAGCCAAACAAATAAGTAAATAAACAAATATTTAACAAACAAATGCCAACATCGAATGACAGAGTTCTTAAGAACTCCCAAAGAAGAGAAACAGAAGCAAGGAAGTCTCAAAAGAAGAAGAGGCTGGGGATAGGGGTTCCCCTCTGTTTTTCCCTCTTAAAATTTAAAAAAAATAAAAAAGCGAGGGGGACTTTGCTTTACATTATAATATTAAAAATAATTAACCAAACAGTCAAGATGTTAAGTTGTATAACTCAGCAGAGGATATGAGCACTGGACCAGAATTTAGGGGGAAAAGAATCTGCCTTAACTCTGACTCTCCTGGATAAGTCACTCCCTATCTCCGGCCTCAGCTTCTCTATCTGTACAAATGGCCGTGTGGAAAAGCTCCAAGGCCTGTAACTTTCTGAGGAGCCCCTGATGGGGGTGGCTGTTAGCTGTTTTGCACGTGTGGTTTCTGTATGGCATCTTGTTTGAACAAGAGGTTCTGGGGCAACGGCAAGCAAAAAAATTTAGAAATGCCCCAGCTTTATTGAACAGAAGCTATAATATAAAAGCTGGATTGTCTGACTATAAAAGCTATAATTTTATTGCCAGTCAGCCTCCAAGGTCTCAAAATTGTTTTTTTAAAACCACTCAGTAGAAAGATTAAGGAAAACTCTCTCAAGTCTCAGCTCACTGACACTGCTAGAGACACACAGGTCTTCATGTTGCTGGAAACCTGGGCTCCAGAAATGTCTGTGCTGAGAGTGTCACTTTCACTCCTGGAAAAGTCACAAAACGGCACGGTCAGAACTTGATGCTAGAAAGACGTTCAAAGAACATTAGACCTGAAAGTGACCCTGGACGACAGAGTCCTCATTGTCGAGATTAAGATCCCAAGGCCTAGAGGGACCTGACCAAAACTGTGTGGAGACTCTCTGGCAGAGGTGGCCAGAGGGTTTTCCTGCAGGCTGCATGACATGGTCTTCATAGCGCAATGCTTTCCTCCTTTGCTTCTCTAGTCTGCCTCAAGAAGTGGACTTATGCTCAAGAGGTTACAAAGCTTGTCTCCATCTAGGCAAACCTTCCCTTTACAGTAAGTAGTAAAGTGGAGTAAAACAGCAGAAAGTACTAATGATAAGAGATCAGATAAAGTTCTACCACATCCCACATGACAGCAGTTGTACTGGGAGGACAGAAAGTTCCTCCCCTTATTTTCTCTGCTTCTTTCCTAAATGAGATACATATCTGTATCTGTTCAATGCTATGGTCAACTTTAGGTTCAGAATACACAATCACTATCCCTGTTTTACCCTACTGCTGGTGGTTTCTTTGTTCAAACTTTTATTGCTTCTCTACTGGCAAAAAAGCAAACTGCCAAATAAATCAAGGTGTAACACACCCTTTGCATCAAATTTGAAAGTTAGGTGGTACATTTAAGGCACTTGACCCAGTAAGCATTAAAAAATGTTAGCAATTGTTACTCTTTAAAAGCATATATTACTTGTTAGATTTCACCCATAAGTGATAACATACAGTATTTGTTTTTCTCTGACTTATTTCACTAAGCATAATACACTCCAGGTCCATTCACATCGTTGTAAATGACAGAATTTCACTCTTTTATGGCTGAATAATATTCCATTGTGCATATATACTATATCCATTCGTTTGTTGATGGACACTTCGGTTTCTGACTCACAGATCTAGAGAACAAACAAATGGATACCAGTGGGGAGAGGGAAGGAGTGATGGGCAAGAAGGGTGTGGAACTGAGAAGTACAATCTACTATGTATAAAATAAATGAGCAACAGGGATATACTGTACAGCACAGGAAATATAACTATTATTTTGCAATAACTTTAAATGGAGGAGTATAATCTATAAAAATATTGAATCACTATGTTGTATACCTGAAACTAATATTATTGCAAATCAATTATACTTCAATGAAAAAATAAATGAAATTTTAAAATAAAAGTATTCTTTTTTTTGGCCACATGGCACCCAGGATCTTAGTTTTTCAACCAGGGATCAAATCCACATCCCCTACAGTAGAAGCAGAGTCTTAACCACTGAACTGCCAGTGAAGTCCCAAAATAAAATATCTTTATGATTCTGTTCTGTTCAGTTCCATCGCTCAGTCGTGTCCGACTCTTTGCGACCCCGTGGACTGTAGCCTACCAGGCTTCTCCGTCCATGGGATTCTCCAGGCAAGAATACTGGAGTGGGTTACCGTTTCCTTCTCCAGGGGATCTTCCCGACCCAGGGATCGAACCCGGGTCTCCCGCATTGGAGGCAGATGCTTTAACCTCTGAGCCATAAAAGCAGAGTTAGTCCTGAAAGAGTAAAAGAAAACCTAATTATGAATGACAGAACAGCACTGGCTGAAGGGAAGTGAAAGGAAAAAAAGATTTAGTGAACTACCTCTAAACCAAGGAATCACAATGCAGATCTTATGCTGGTTTACAATGAAGAATGTGACAGGTCCCCCCTTCAGAGCACTCACAGTCTAACAGAGAGAGTTTAAACAGACAGTGACAATGCAATGCCATTGGAAAAATTACAGGAACCCAAATCTGAAAGGAGGAGTTGGAGAAAGCATCCAAGAGAAGAGGGAGCATGAGCATTCATTAACATCATATCACTAAGAGCTAACATGTATTGAGTCCTATTTGCCAAGTACTGTAGTAAGAGCTTTACATCTTTATTTTATTCTCAAAATTCTATGAAGTAATTACAAGGAATGGCAGATGAGAGAGACAACAGCAACTTTCAGGAACTTCCTGGAAGTAATTAACTGTCGCAGAAAATGTCAGAGATTTAAAAAATGATAGGCTGGAAGAGGTCAGGTCATTAAAGTCTTGAAGACTTTATTAAAGGGTTTCGACTCTACAGTGGCAGTGCATAGCCACTGAAGGCTCATCAAATCTGTGTTTCAGAAAGATCATTCTGCCACCAGAAAGGGGCGAGAGATGTCGGTTGGGGGCAACTGTAGTAATGCAAACAAATCAAGAGGGTGGCAAAGGGATGAAGAACAGGATTAGAGACATTTGGAACTGGACCTGGAGAGCTGGACGCCAGGCCGGATGCAGGGCACCGAGAGGCAGAGCGAGGATGATTCGGGCTCTGCGCAGCCCCGCCCCACCCCTGCCCAGGCCGCTCTTCCTCCAGGCCCTTCCCTACCCCGCCCCCCGCCCCCGGGCTATTGCCCGAGTTGTCTAGACTGTCCCCTCACCTTCGCCATGCGGATCATGCGCTTGGCCACGTCCAGATCGCCCTGGTGGTTCTGGCCGATCTCGGCAATGATAAAACATGGGTGCTGCCCGCCCACCCAGCGCCCAGGACACAGTTCCAGCTCCAGCGGCATGGTTGCGGCTCACGTTTCCCTGGGGCACCACCAGACAGGATCCCGCCACCTCCTTGGTGGGTTAGGTCCGCAGCCCAGCGGGACCCACACACCGGCCCCGCCACGTCAGTCCTTGGCCGCCGGGCAGCCAATCCCCAAGCACGGCCTCGCTCCCGGCAGCCAATCAGATTAGAGGGCGGAGCCACCCTCCAGGAGAGTGGAGCGGCGGAAAGAGGAAGTCCAGCAGACTTCCCTGGAGCTTGGAGTGTGGCTCACAGCCGCGAGCGTAACCTCTGACGGTCGTAGGGTGCGTGCATCGGTGAGCAAACATTCCCCAAAGGAGGCTGAAGGCTGGCTGCCTTGGGCGAAATGCGCCCTACGGTGTAATGGAAAGAATGAATTCTGGAGTTACAGAGCTGGTTCGAGCCCACCCCCTCTCTTGATCATGAATACCTTACACTTTCTGAGCTTTATTTTCCTTTATCTCTGAACTGGAAAAATTATAGACTCTACATCATAAGGTTTGTGAGATAGCGTATAGATCACCCTGATCACAGTACTTGGCCTGTAAGCTTTCGATAAGTGGTTGCTGGTCCTATTATATGAGATGCAACAAGTTCAAAAAGTTCACTGACTTGTCCACAAGCATCCAGAAAGCCGCGGTGGAGCTGGGACTAGGACCCTGGATTGCCTT
The DNA here is from genome assembly GCF_049115385.1 of Moschus berezovskii. NCBI lineage: Eukaryota > Metazoa > Chordata > Mammalia > Artiodactyla > Moschidae > Moschus > Moschus berezovskii. The sequence goes on along the minus strand of NC_142466.1, from coordinate 70,526,382 downwards.
CCAGCCGAGGGCTCTTGCAATACCCTATCAGTTCAGTCGCTCATTCGTGTCCGACTCTTTGCAACCCCATGAATCGCAGCACGCCAGGCCTCCCTGTCCATCACCAACTCTGGAGTCTACCCAAACTCATGTCCATCGAGTGATGCCATCCAGTCATCTCATCCTCTGTCGTCCCCTTCTCCTCCTGCCCCCAATCCCTCCCAACATCAGGGTCTTTTCCAATGAGTCAACTCCGCATGAGGTGGCCAAAATATTGGAGTTTCAGCTTCAGCATCAGTCCTTCCAATGAACACCCAGGGTTGATCTCCTTTAGGATGGACTGGTTGGATCTCCTTGCAGTCCAAGAGACTCTCAAGAGTCTTCTCCAACACCACAGTTCAAAAGGATCAATTCTTCGGCGATCAGCTTTCTTCACAGTCCAACTCTCACATCCATACATGACCACGGGAAAAACCATAGCCTTGACTAGATGGACCTTTGTTGGCAAAGTGATGTCTCTGCTTTTTAATATGCTGTCTAGGTTGGTCATAACTTTCCTTCCAAGGAGTAAGCATCTTTTAATTTCATGGCTGCAGTCAGCATCCGCAGTGATTCTGGAGCCCAGAAAAATGAAGTCTGACACTGTTTCCACTGTTTCCCCATCTATTTCCCATGAAGTGATGGGACCGGATGCCATGATCTTAGTTTTCTGAATGTTGAGCTTTAAGACAACTTTTTCTCTCTCCTCTTTCACTTTCATCAAGAGGCTTTTGAGTTCCTCTTCACTTTCTGCCATAAGGGTGGTGTCATCTGCATATCTGAGGTTATTGATATTTCTCCCGGCAATCTTGATTCCAGCTTGTGCTTCTTCCAGCCCAGTGTTTCTCATGATGTACTCTGCGTATAATTTAAATAAGCAGGGTGACAATATACAGCCTTGATGTACTCCTTTCCCGATTTGGAACCAGTCTGTTGTTCCATGTCCAGTTCTAACTGTTGCTTCCTGACCTGTATATAGGTTTCTCAAGAGGCAGGTCAGGTGGTCTGGTATTCCCATCTCTTTCAGAATTTTCCACAGTTTATTGTGATCCACACAGTCAAAGTCTTTGGCATAGTCAATAAACAGAAATAGATGTTTTTCTGGAATTCTCTTTCTTTTTCAATAATCCAGTGGAGGTTGGCAATTTGATCTCTGGTTCCTCTGCCTTTTCTTAAACCAGCTTGAACATCTGGAAGTTCGCAGTTCACGTATTACAATACCCTATACTGACTTGCAAACAAAATTGAGAAATAAGTTTGAAGGAAAAAGCAAACTTGATTCTCTGCTTGACTTACAGAACTAATGAGCAAAGTAACAACAGAAGGGAGAGGAAGAGGCACTTCTGGGTGGAAGGGAGAAGGGTAGGTTTGGGACACTTGGTATAAATATGCATGTGAGGGACTTCCCTGGAGGTCCAGTGGCTAAGACCAGGCTACTAATGCAGGGGCCCCAGGTTCAATCCCTGGTCAGGGAACTAGATCCAACACACTGCAACTAAAGATCCCACATGCTGCAACAAAGATTGAAGGTTCCACAAGGCATAGACAAAGTAAATAAATATTTTAAAATAAATATACAGGTGAAACCGTTCATTAGGTAGGAGGAGAGGCAGCTCTGAGGCTAAGTGTGGGTCTGGGCTGGAGATAGAAATCCAGAAGCCATTCTGAGTGAGGAAAGACTGACTAGGTAGACTCCTGAAGAAGAGAGTGTGCAGAGGATTGAGCAGTGGAGGAGTGAGCCTTGTGCAGCTGCCCTGGAAGGACAGAGAAGCAGGGTGTGTCCTGAGGAGGAGAGACCCACAGAGCTGAAGGCCCAGAGCAGTGTGTGAAAATGAGGAGCAAGAACTCAGTGGGGGACATGTGAAGCAGGGGGAATGCTAGAGAAAACAGATTTGGTGGCCAAGGGATGATGGGGAAACAGAGGAGGCAAAAATGGATCTTTTCTTGAAAAAGTTCAGTTGTTAAAAGCAGATGAAAGGGGCTTCCCTGATAGCTCAGTGGTAAAAACTCTGACTGCCAGTGCAGGAGACACAGGTTCAATCCCTGGTCTGGGAAGATCCCACATTCCTTGGAGCAACTAAGCCTATAGGCCACAACTACTGAGCCTATTGTCTATAGCCCAGGAACCACAACTACTGAGCCTCTGATCCAAAACTACTGAAGTCCATGCACCCTAGATCCTGTGTTCTGCAACAAGAGAAGCCACTTCAATGAGAAGCCCACTCACTGCAATTAGAGAAAAGCCTGCACAGCAGTGAAGACCCAGCACAGCCATACATAAATAAATAAATAAAATTATATATATTTTAAAAAGCAGCTGGAAAATGGACCATGGGCTGGGGGTAGGGGGAGTTGTCCTAAAGTTGAGGGGTTCCAAAGAAGTGCAAGTTTGGAAGAGGAAGTGGGTGTAGGTCAGGGTGTGACCATCAAGGGTGCCTATAAATGGAACAACTGAGAACCTTGGGAGAAGCAGACTCTTTGGCCACTTGACACCAAAACAGGTCTTCAGTGGCTGGGGTTGAGGAGCTTGGATGGACAGCAAGAAAATAACCAAGGAACAAGGAGATTGCAGCGGGGTTCATTCATCTGAAATATGTCTAGACTAGATGCCATGTACTTTAGGTCTCTCAAGTTTAAATGGCCTTTCACAGCTGGGTGAGGTTGAGCAACAGGCCTTGATTACAGAGAAAATTAAACCCAGCACTAAAGTAACTCAGTCACTTGACTAAAGAAAACCATTATGGTTTTGCATAATTCATATATAAGTGGAAATTAAGTTTAAAGAAAAAAAGGTGACATCACATTTAAAAATATGATACCATGAAAAGAAGTTGGGCTAATGTTACTTGTGGTTGAAGAAGAACTTTCAATACATTAAAATACACACTTATTTAGTACCTACCACAAATAAGGAGGAAAAGATGCAATTTTTATTCTACTCTTGTTCTTGTTTTTAAAGCCAGTTTCCATGCTTGGGTAATGAGTCAGTGTTCAGTCTGTCGAAATGGATGAGGACATGTGGGAAGGTCTTAAAAACAAAACCAATGAGGGATTTTTTTTTTTTTTTTGGCAGGAAATGGCAAGGAAGAACTTAGTTTTGGAGAAACTAGGGTACCCAGAGAGCTGGGTCTTAAGGTCAAGGTCAAGGATTGGATATAGTTCCTAGAACTGAGATGCTGGGGCCTGGGACCTCAGTAGCTAGTTCATCTGTGCTTGGCCCCTCCTGAAGTTGATTCCTGCAAAACCTCCTCCAACCTAGAACTCTGATTAATTTTTTGTCATGGCTCCATGTTCTAGTTACAGCGGACTATTCTTAGTTCCTCTAAAGGATCGTGTTCTCTCCTCCAGGCCTTGACACAGGCGGTTTCCTGAACCTGCACACTCCCTTTTTCCCTACAGCCACCATGCTGAGCCCCTGCCTTCTGCAGGTCCTTCTGCAAGTCCTTCAGGGTAGAAGTCACTTCCTCTCAGGACCTTCTCTGATCTCCCCAATAGCCTTCTCTACGTTCATGAGTGACCCTCTTTATTCCCCCCTTTATGGAACCGCCTCTTCTCTTGTCTGTCTTTCTATAGAGTGTGAGCTCCTTTGGATTGGAACCATCAGGAGTACCTGCTGCTGCTGCTGCTGCTAAGTCACTTCAGTCGTGTCCGACTCTGTGTGACCCCATAGACAGCAGCCTACCAGGCTCCCCCGTCCCTGGGATTCTCCAGGCAAGAACACTGGAGTGGGTTGCCATTTCCTTCTCCAGTGTGTGAAAGTGAAAAGTGAAAGTGAAGTCACTCAGTCATGTCTGACTCGTAGCGACCCCATGGACTGCAGCCCACCAGGCTCCTCCGTCCATGGGATTTTCTAGGCAAGAGTACTGGAGTGGCTTGCCATTGCCTTCTCCGTGGGAGTACCTAGTCAGTGCTAAACCCAGGGCAAAGTTCTAGGGACATTATGGTGAATAAACAAGACAGAACAGGCCTCTGCCCTTATATGGCTTAGAGCCTTGTAGTGTAACTGTGTCCTCCAGGACAAAGAGCTCCTTGAGAGCAGGGCCTCAACTGTTTCCTCTTATATCCGTAGCACCAAGCACAGAACTTAACAATTCATCAGTTCAGTTCAGTTCAGTCGCTCAGTCGTGTCCGACTCTTTGCGACCCCATGAATCACAGCACACCAGGCCTCCCTGTCCACCACCAACTCCTGGAGTTCACTCAAACTCATGTCCATCGAATCGGTGATGCCTTCCAGCCATCTCATTCTCTGTCGTCCCCGTCTCCTCCTGCCCCTAATCCCTCCCAGCATCAGAGTCTTTTCCAGTGAGTCAACTCTTCACATGAGGTGGCCAAAGTATTGGAGCTTCATTCATAGGTGCTGATAAACATTTTCTGAATGGCTAAGCGCAGGAAAGGAAAGATGACAGTGAAGACTGAGGCATAATTGACTTCACATATTTACTCTTCAGGCTGCATTCAGCCTCTTAGGTGAACACGACCATTCCCTGAAGTCAGCTTTCTGGAAAGTTCCTCTGAGGAAGAAGTGAAGTATTAATCCACCCAAGCTCCCCAACCCCCAGCCGCCAAGGACCTGCCCTGGTGTCAAATGGCCAAAGAGTCTGCTTCTCCCAAGGTTCTCTCAGTTGCTCCATTTATAGGCACCATTGATGGACACACCCTGACTTACATACACCCAGTTCCTGCTTCCTCAACCTTGGTCCTCATCCCTGGAACAGAAGCATCAGTTTTATACTGTCCCTGAGCGAACAAGCCCACTGTCACACCTGGGGCAGTATGGGAGGTGGAAGTCACGTCACACTATCTCTGTTGGAAGTACAGAGATACTGGGGTACACACCATACCTGCCTCCACTTTCCAAATGCTACCTCACTCACCCATCCAACAAATGATTCTTGGGTTGCTGCATGCCAGGCACCATGCCAAGAACCAGGAATAGAATGGGGAACAAAGAGCATGGGGCCTCTTCCTATAAACTGTATTTTACAGTAAATGTAGCTTATGATAAAAGTAAACTATATTCACACATTGCTATAAAATCATGAACTGTAATAAGGAGGGCATGAAGGAAAGCTGTGGAGTGCTGTGTGTGACTAACAGGGGGACATTCTTCACACAGGTTGTCAGGAAGGGTCTGTCTGAAGCATCCACACGGAAGCCGAGACCCCATCCCAAATTCCTTCCACATAATAATAATAATGTATTTGCAAGCTTGACCCCCACAGGAGGTTGCAACAGTAGTGTCCTGGGAAAAAAATAGCAGTGTTTGGAGTAAGCGAAGCCCAGGTTCTACTCCCGGCCCTGTTCCTCCTCAACTTCCTGCTGAATGGAAACAGCCACCACCAGAGGGCAGCAGTGAGAACCGTGCGAGACCAGGCATGTGAGACCGGCCTGCCCAGAGTTCTTGCCCCAGAGACTTAGAGAGAAAGAAGCCTCGTCCTGAGCTCCTGCCCGCTGGCCTGCTTCCACTGCCTGTGGCCTGGAGGACCGTCCCCCTCCTCATATCTCATCTGGACAGTCTGCCTGTCACCAGCCTCATCTCCTCCTCACCCTCCAGCATACCCCGCTGTCTGGAAGGTCCTACCCCCTCAGCACCCCGGTGAAGGGCAGTGGGTCTAGGGAACTCCCTGGCCATCCAGTGACTAAACTAGATACTCTTACTGTGGTGGCCCAGTTTCAATCCTTGGTCAGGGAACTAAGATCCTGCAAGCTGTGCAGAGCAGCCAAAAAAAAAAAAAAAACAGTGAATCTGTTGTCTCCCCTTCATCCTCTCACTCATAACTTCCAAGAGTCCCCAAAACTTTAACAACTTTCACTCCTTCTCCCCATGATGTCCTTGAAAATATCATCCATTCACAGGGCTTCAAGATGTACACCCTCATGGGTAACTCCCAGATATTCATCACCAACCCCAGTCTGACTGCTTACCTGGTTGCCTGCTCAGCTCACAGCCATCTCTAGAAACAGCCCCAGTACACCAGAACGCCCTATAACAACCCGGTCTCAACTATGTGATACTGCCAACTCAAGCCCAACCAGACTGACCCTAATGTGTTAAAAGATAATATTCCAATATTTCAAGCACATGAAAAGTTGCTCAGTGTCATTAACTATCAGGAAAATGCAAATCAAAGTCACAGTGAAATACCACCTCGGACTCAGTAGGATGTCTAAAATCAGAAAGATAAGGTGTGGAGAGATTCATACACTGCTGATGGAATGTAAAATGGTGCAGCCACTTTGGGAAACAGTCTGGTAGTTCTTCAAAAGGTTATTCATCTCATTATCATATGGCCCAGCAACTCTACTCCTCAATATATTCCCGAGAGAAATAAAAAATGTGTCCACAAAAAATTTGTATTTGACTCTCCTCTCCAAACCTGAGCACCCAAGTCCACCTTTTAATCACAGTGCTTATAAGTCCAAACACCCAAGTGGGGGCTCTTCAGCACATGACTGCCATTCTCTGCCCAGACATTTTCACAGTTCTTGTGTTTGGTGTTCTGAGTTGAATTATGACCCCTCCCCTAAGTGCGTATGTTGAAGTCCTCATGCCCAGTCCCTCAGAATGTGACCTTACATGGGAAAAGGGTCATTGCAGATGCATTAAGTTGAGTTCATTGGAGTGGGCCGTAATCCAAGATAAACGTCCCTATAGAAAGGGGAAATTTGTGCACAAACGCATACACAAGAACGCCACTTGAAGAGACACAGGGAGAAGATGGCCATCTACCAGCCAGGGAGAGAGGCCTGGAACAGATCCTTCCATCACAGCCCTCAGGAGGAACCAACCCTGCAGACACCTTGACCTTGGACTTCCAGTCTCCAGAACTGTGAGATGACACATGTCCACTGTTTGATATGACACATATCACCCAGGCTCTGGTATTTGGTTACGGCGGCCCCAGGAAGCTAATACACGTGTGTAAAACTCACTGAGGAGTTGTGCACTGAGTGCCAGTGTGTGAGGCACAGCAAAGGGACTCGGGCCTACAGCCCAGAGCTCTCACTTCCTGGCAGGCAAGGCGAGGCAGGGAGCAGAGCTGCCAGAGCCAGGGCAGTGAGAATGAGGCCATCAGAGTCATTGAACAAGGAGCGCAGGGAGGAAAGTCTCCTGTCTGCTGGGTCACTGGGGAGGCTGATGCCTTTGCACTGGCTCTTGAAACTGGGATGGGTCTTTTTTTGCTTGTGTTTTGTCTGTTTACTATTTATTTTTGGCTGCATCGGGTCTTAGCTGCAGTATGCAGGATCTTTGCTGTGGCACGTGGGCTTCCCTCTAGTTGAGGCTCGGTAGTTGCTGTGCGTGGTCTTAGTTGCCCCACGGCATGGGGGATCTTAGCTCCAGGACCAGAGATGGAACCTGTGTCCCCTGCATTGGTAGGCAGACTCTAACCACTGGACCACCAGGGAAGTCCCTGGGATAGATTTGCTTATGCAGATGGAGGAAGAGTGCAGACAGAGGAGGGAGCGCAAGCCAGGCGAAACACACAGGAATGTTCAGATGGCTAGGAGGGTGTGTGGGGACTAGGGGAAGGAAGGAAGCCTGGAAAGGAGAATTGGGATGTGGTGTACATGAACTTGAGGGGAGTGGTGCCAGAAAGTCACTGAAAGTTCCTGAGTGGCATCAGGAGAGCCCAGCTGTGGTGAGGTCCCTTGAGCAGCCTAGAGAGGATGGGTCCTGGGTGGGACACTGACAAGTGGCCCATGATGTGGGAACTTGGATTTCCTTAGCCTCATTTCTTCCATTTCCCTCTGTCTTCCTCCTGTTGAAGCACCTGTATTGTGGAGCGCTCTGAGTTTCAAAAGTTCCATCCAGGTAAGGGATCCTCTGAGATGAGCTCATCCAAGCTCAGTGGACTGGGTCCTGTAGTCTAGTTACTGGCTCATCCCTGGCCTTTTCCCCTCGATTAGTACAAGGCAAGGAGAGAAGTACAAGTGCTCTGCACTTGGGGGCCTTGCAACAGTCACCCTGACTGTTCCCTCATTTGAAAGATGGGGTGGGAATCCTCACACTGCCTCTCTGGAACAAGATAATGGATGTGAGCTCTGCAAATGGCAGCATAATATGGAAAACCTGGGGACCATCATCCTTGTGTCAGAAGTGGGGCTTAGGACAAATCAGGCCTGAGCTTAGCAGAGAGGTTGTAGAATAGGATGTCAACTGGCAGGGAGCACCAGGTGGCTACAGAAACAGGATAACAATGGATTGGTGTCCCAGCAGGCAGGGAACCAAATGACAGATCAGGGACGAGGCAGGGTCCTGACCTAGCACTGGAATGGACAAAGTCAAGGAATTCCCTTCCTTAGAGGCTGGCTGGAATCCTGAGGACTACTTGCTTCCCCGGGTTCCTGTCACCCATTCTGACTCCTCCAGTGCCCGAGCACCCACTCTGCTCAGATGCCCACTTCTTACCCACTTGCTGCTGCTGCAGCAGCTCCTTGGTGCACTGCTGTGCAGAACCCTGACTGCATGCAAGCCAGCCTAGTCTGCCACTGAGAGAAGCCCACGGTGTAGGCTGTTCCCAGTAGTTCTCCACATTACCCCTCATGGTGTCCAGCACTTTCACACTCATTAACACAGAAAGTGCAGGGCAGCCCCAATTTAGGAATGGAAAACTGAGTTCCAAGAAGCAAAGCGTCTTTTGCTGGCTCACTAAGTGGTTGGTATATGGCAGGGCTGCCTCTCTCAGTGTGAAAGTATTATGATTAAGAGTGGTAGTTGTATTTGTAGAATGTTCATTGTTTGCCTACACTCCTAAAGCATTTCATGGTTTCAATTCTGAAAACTAGCTCTGTTCTTCGGAGAAGGCAATGGCAACCCACTCCAGTACTCTTGCCTGGAAAATCCCATGGACGGAGGAGCCTGGTGGGCTGCAGTCCATGGGGTCGCTAAGAGTCTGACACGACTGAGCAACTTCCCTTTCACTTTTCACTTTCATGCATTGGAGAAGGAAACGGCAACCCACTCCTGTATTCTTGCCTGGAAAATCCCAGGGATGGGGGAGCCTGTTGGGCTAACGTCTATGGGGTCACTCAGAGTCGGACACAACTGAAGCGACTTAGCAGCAGCAGCAGCAGCAGCTCTGTTCTTACTCTGCCCTGAACCTCATGTTAGCCTGCATCTACTTTGCTCCAGACTGAGAATAGGTCCACTAACTTTCTCATTAGAACAGTCAGGAGCCAGACAGCCCTAAGGAGGAGCATTTAGCCATCGGCAGAAGCTGAAAATTTGGGCAGAACTGGGTTGGAACTCCAGCCAGGCTGGCTATTTACTGGCTACTTGGAGGCTCTTCACCTCTAAATCTGGCAGTTTCCACAGCTGTGAAGTGAGGAATAGTTTCCCTCCCTCCAACTCAGAACATTAGTGCCCCCCAGGGGCAGATATACATCCTGCACATGCTAAGGTGAGTCTATAATGCTATAGATACTCCCCAGACTGACTAGTCTGACTTGTTCAGTCGCTCAGTCGTGTCAAACTCATTGTGACCCCATGGACTGCAGCACCCCAGGTTTCCCTGTCCTTCACCATCTCCTGGAGCTTGCTCAAACTCATGTCCATCGAGTCAGTGATGCCATCCAACCATCTTGGCCTCTGTCATCCCCTTCTCCTCCTGCCTTCAATCTTTTCCAGCATCAGGGTCTTTTTCTAAAGAGTTGGCTCTTTGCATCATGTGGCCAAAGTATTGGAGCTTCAGCATCAGTTCTTTTAATGAATATTCGGGGTTGATTTCCTTTAGGATTGACTGGATTGATTTCCTTGCAGTCCAAAGGGACTCTCAAGTCTTCTCCAACACCGCAGTAGTAAAATGGATTTCCTAGTATCCCTGTTGCAATTTTTGGAAGACACTTCATTCACCAGCAGTCTTAGTGGTACAGCCCTCACGCACACTTGTCCAGGTAACTGTAACCACCTCCTCACTGACCTCTTGTTACAGGTTAATCCCCTTCTACTCCATCAGCCTAAGGCACAGCTTTCATAGTTTCCACCAACCCAAACCTTTACCTGCTCCTCAGGAAGGCAGGGCAAGTGGGAGTAACAGCTTTAGTAAATACTATCATGTCTATTGCTGGTTAGAACTTATGAGTATATATACCTCATTCTGATGTATATAGCTATATCAGGGCTGCAAGCTCACTTAAGCTTGGGTTCCTATTTTCAGTCGAGGAACTGAAGGTTCCCAGAAGGGAAATGACTCAGGAGAGTCAAATACCAGCTAGTGGCCAGGCTGGGGCTAGAACAGATCTCTGGGCTCTCTTTGAGGCTTCCCTCACCACACCTCCACTCCCCTTCTCCAGGGCTGGGCTGAGGCAGTGTTCTAACGAACATACACAAGCTGGTCTGCTTCAAGTCCCCTTAACAAGACCGAGTAAGGGTCATTTTCTTTGTAATGCCCTTCTGACACCTCTGAGACAAGTTGTAATATACTTGGAGATTACAAAGCTGACCTAATTGGCTCTAGAAAGAACTTCTACACTTGCTTCAATCTTGGTGGCTTTCCTGCAGAGCAACTGTTTGGCAGGTGAAGAAGCTGAAGTCAGTTGGTAACTTGACTCCCTTTCCAAACTGTCAACACAATGGTATCACCAGTCTCATTAAAATTGATGTCAGCACAACTTGACAGGACTGGAGAAAAGGGAAGGTCACAGCCTAGGGACAGAGCCACTTCTGTGGTTCTGTCTCATCTTTCTCTGATAGGAGGGTGATGCAGCCCAAATAGGATGCCAGAAATGAAAACAACTCTAACTCTGCTAACGTGTGCTAGGTAGGAATCCCAGCGGTGGTGATGTGGAGCGTGGGCTAGCATTTTACACAAAGTGCCCTGCATTACCATCAGAAGTGTTATTCACTCTTTAGGGCCTGGGTTCCTACAGCAGGAGTAAACTAAAGGTAAGAGCCAAGTTGAGAACAGGGCCAGGTTCTTTCACTACTTCATCAGGAAACCTTGGGCCAGTCCCTGATGCTTTCCCACACCTTGGTTTCCCCGTATGTACAAGAAGCAATAGTTCTTGTTTTCTAAATATTTATTTGGCTGCTTCAGGTCTTAGTTGCATCATGTGAGATCTTCCATTGGTGGGACACAGCCTCAGAGCACACAGGCTAACTCAGTTGTGGCATGTGGGCTGAGCTGCTCTGCAGCATGTTGGATCTCAGTTCCCTGACCAGGGATTGAATCCGCACCCCCTGCATTGCAAGGCTGATTCTTAACCACTGGACCACCAGGGAAGTCCCTAACCCTTCCTTTATTTTTAAAAGACAAATGCAATCATGACATTCCATGTCACACAGAACAGGGTCGTTACTCTGGTTGGAGGGCAGCTGTGTGTGGGAAAGACACCTCTCCCCATCCTGCTGGAGCAGGTAAGGACCAGTTAGTTATCCAGCCCATCACAGCTCCCACCCAGCTCAGATGTTTAAAACTCACTGCAAAAGCTGGGCACAAGTCCACTCCATGAACGTCTCCTTCAGAGGAGAGGTAACTCCAGAAACAGGGTTTGCTCTGTGACCTCATCACCAAAAAGCCTGTTTCTCAAGAAGTTTGTCTTCAGTCAAGAGCAACTGGGCCTCAAGGCCCTATCAGAGATCTGCACATTACAGGCTTCTAGAAAATTTCATTTTAAGACAAGGAAAAGCAGGTCTGATAGTTTCCTAGAAATCCTCACTGGCTACAGGTCATAGGTCAAAATGACATTTTGTAAAGTGAATGCACAGAAAAGCTCTGCTGTTCAAGCCCTCCTGGGATAAGGTCCCAAATCACTGCTCCTGTCTCACCTGCCATTCCTCTCTTCTTCCTTTCTCTAGTTAAACTTGCCTATTTGAAGCCAAGTGTACACAGCTCCCTACCTCTGACCTCTGTCCATCATGTTCTTCCCTCCTTTCTCCATTTGTATTTCTAAAGTCTGCATGTGTGGCTGAAATACTTCCCTTTCTAAGGGAACTTCCTAACCCTCCCTTCCCACCTCTGAATTGCCTACTGGACCACTTGTTCGAGGTCTTGGTAAGTATCACTCCCACATGTCTTCTCTTCCTTACATTTCTGGTGAGCATCCAAGGGCTGGCTTGTCTCTATCCCAACCCCCTCCCTCTTGCCCAGCCAAGGAGAGCCTGGCATATCCCAGGAGCTTGGAAGATATCAAGTTCTATAAACTTGAAAAAGCAGGAAAACAAAATCATCCGAAGTTACTGTTCGTTATTTGACAATATATGCTAAACCTAAGGATGCTTAGGTTGTACAGATCACTTTATCATGTATTGAAGGTGTGCCAAAGGGCAATGATTAAGACCTTGTGGTTGGGGAAAATATGTCAAACCAGAAATTAATGTTCCTAACATTCCTTTGTAAAAAACAACTTCCACTCTAAAGCCTAGTTGTTGTCGCCCAGTCACGTCCAGCGCTTTGTGACCCCACGGACTACAGCACGCCAGGCTTCCCTGTACTTCACCATCCCTGGGAGCTTGCTCAAACTCATGTCCGTTGAGTTGGTGATGCCATTCAACCATCTCATCCTCTGTCATCCCCACGCCAGGCTTCCCTGTACTTCACCATCCCTGGGAGCTTGCTCAAACTCATGTCCAGTGAGTTGGTGATGCCATTCAACCATCTCATCCTCTGTCACCCCCTTCTCCTGCCTTCAATCTTTCCCAGCATCAGGAGGCTCCACTGACACTATGTAACTTTTACTAGAACTAAATTCAGATTAGGTTCCAATCTTTAACATTGCTTTTACATGTGTAAAAACCCACTCATTCCAGTAGCTTACAGCTAAGAGTTACCAATACAATCCTCAGATCTTCCACTACAAAAATTATTGACAACAGTCACACGTGTATTGAACCACCGCATACAGACTGCAGAGTATTTTACTCTTCCCCCAAATCCTTTTAAGATCTGTGTGAGCAAATTTCCATCTTTCTGCCAAAAAAGAAAAAAAAAGAAGCCGAGCTGACCTCAGGCAGTGCCTGCCCACTCCCCAGGCCAAGCTTTTCACATGTCATTCCTCCTCAGCGCGCCTGTCTTGATAACAAACCACACTCTGTTCACCTGCCAGTCAATCCCTTCGTGTTTCAGCCTTGGCACAAAGCTCATTTTTTCCTTCAGACCTTCCTGTCAGTGAGGGTCAGAGACCATCAGTGCTGCAAAAGACTTTCAGAAGCCATTTGGTCACACCCCCTCGATTTTATAGACTGGGAGGTAATCCAGAGGGCAACACAAGGTCACACACGAAACCAGTAGCAGAGCCAGAACTACAATTCAGATCTCCTGGGACTCTTCTCCGCTGTATGACCCTCCTTTTCCTTAATTCACCTATTATTTGAACCTAACATTTTTTACTGCCTTTCAGGGGTTCCACAGCACTGAATTTTAAACATCATTTTTCAGAAGTCTACTTCATTTACTCCCAGTCATCAAGAATGAGGATTAGGTTTAAATGCTCAAAGATTCTACACACTTGTGTATTTCTCAACAACCACTAATAAAAAAACACCAGAGAAACCAGTTCTTTAGTGTGTTTTAACAGAGGCTTACAAAGTCTTAATTTACAAATGTAAGCATACAACTAGGCTTTATCAAAGAGGAATGTGTTTATTTCACTTAAATTCTTAAAAATATTTTTTTTGCCAGTTGTCACAATGTCCTAATGTAAAAAAAAAAGTCTTTGAAAAGAAAAGCATGAAAAAACAGACCCAAAATGTTAAGATTTTATTTACAAAGCTTCTTTGTTGTACAGAAAGTAAAAATGCTGTTACAATCTTGGTGTAACTGGTAGCCACAGACAGTTGACTCACCAATCACAGCTATCCACGCTACAGCAAGTCTTACACAAAAACCTAACAACGCTTACAATTTTGTTGGGGTGAAGTCCCCAAGCTCGGTGGTGGATTTCCAAGAGGGACTAAATGGAGGAAGGTGGAATGTCACAGGAACTATTCTTTGGCTCTTTGGGTGGGTGGGTGTCCTGGGGTTTGTATCACAGCTACCTTTTTTTTTTTCCCTTAAAAAAAAAAAAAACAGCTACCAAATCCATGTCAGCAGTCCAACCAACACTGAACAGTTCTTTTTTTGCAGGTTATTGGGGTCTTATTAATCATCTTCTCCTTCATCATCTGTTTCTCTCTTCCTCTTCTCACCTTTCCCGCTTTCTTCCTCTTCTGTATGAGAACAAAAATTCACTTTGAGACAATCGGAAAGGCATATATATAGTTTGCCTAACTGTTGCAAATGGAAGTAACAACAATGAATTTAATGGTTAGGAGATGAGCTCCTTAAGCCTATTTTCTCATTAGTAAAATGGGGACAATGGCATTGACTCCACTGGGTTATTCTGAGGATTAAGTGAACCAGTGCAAAGTACTTAGCCTAGAATATGGCAAGACTCAAACTGTAGTTCATATTAACTTTTAAGAGATTTCTTAGACTCTAGGTATTTGAGACACAGAGACTTTCACATCGTTCTATCTTTTCAACTAGTAAACTCATGATTACTTTTATGAAGGTAACTAAATCTGCACTAAACTGTGTTTTAAAAATCTCCCTGAAGGCAGAGATGAGGATCTGATCACTGCTGTATCCAAAGTAAATTTAGTTCTGAGACGGGCACAGAGCAAAGATGCTGCTGGAAAGTATAAACTCACAGAAAGCGCAGCAAACAATCCAGTGCTCTGAAACTTACACAAGTGTTAAAATCTACTTTTTAATAAGCAAGTGTTTCTTTGGTTTTAATTGTGGTGGGGAAAGGAAAACTGTAACGGTGTTGTTTATCTATCCTGCAAAGATTACACTCCAATTTAAAAAAAAAAATTTTTTTTTAAATGAATAAATCCCGAACACAGGAATCTCATGCCTAACAGTAACACAAATGATGGGGTCTAAAAACACAACATGTGGTGACTGAGGCCAGGGCCTCCTTCCCTCAGACAGGCATTACTAACTGCTGTAGAGCAGGGGGATGAGCCAGTACACACACACTGATAGGCCTTTTATCACTGCCTCTGAAGACCACCAGGGCCAAAGGTATTTTATTTTCTTCTCCATGATTTCAAATTCTGTATTAATGAACACTTCCCTTGATCTTTAACTGAGGGGGACCAAAGTGCATGCCTTAACCCACCTTCATCCTCATCTTCGTCTTCATCCTCATCTTCATCATCTTCATCAACTTCTCCATCATGTCCAAATTCTTCTTCCTAAAGAATGGTAAACAGCACACCATTATTAGATTAATTGTGCCCAGCTGAGAAGTAGGAAGAAAAATAAGAATTGCCAATAAACTTAACAGTTCATTCAAGGAGAAAACTGTAATGTTACTTTTATCTATTTAAGATACTGAGAGCTGCTGGTTTTACTTTAATGGCCTTAATTAAAAATTTTCTTAAAAAACTGCTTTTCAGAAGCATTTTACCAGGCAGACGTTTTTCGTTAGTATACAACTTACAGTGGATAACTCCAGAATTAATTTTAAAACCTTCAACTTCAAAGCAGGTTTGGACAAAGATTTCTTTTCTTAATTAAGTAATTTTTGGCTGTGCTGGGTCTTCACTGCTGCGTGCAGGCTTTCTCCAGTTGCGGTGCATTGTTTCTCATTGAGAGGCTTCTCTTGTGGAGCACGAGCTCCCAAGCTGGTGGGCTTCAGTAGTTATGGCACAGAGGCTTAGTTGCTCCCAGGTATGTGGCATCATCCCAGACCAGGGACTGAACCCATGTTTTCTGCATTGGCAGGTGGATTCTTAACCACTGGACCACCAGGGAAGTCCCTGAACAAATATTTCTATATCCACCCCCTCTTTTAAAATAAAATGCTTCTTTCAGAAACTTAATTTCATTAGCTACCTACAAGATTATAAAATGCTCAGTCTTGTATTTGTACTCTAAAAGAACATTTTTTTTTAACGACATCTAATTTTCATGGCCTGTTTTTACAAATCCCCATTAGGATTAAAGTCACTCCTTTCTCCTGTCCTTCTGTGGTTAGAAGGATAGTTATGGCTTCTTCTTCAGCTCCTCAGAGATTCTGTTATTACTGTGTCCCATAAATTAGACCCCCTTCCCTGCTCCTTCAGAGTATGACCACATTTTTATTCAACTTTGCATCTTTAACTGTTTATCACAGAAGGTACATAATGTACTTATTTCATTAAGCTAGATATACAAGAAGCTTAGACTTGGTAAAGATACCTTTCATTTCAATACAACAAAAGGAAGGACATCTCATCAATTCTCAATTTTTCCAGCTTTCTCACCCTAATGAATGAATATTCAACTTGTTGCTGCTGCTGCGTCACTTCAGTCGTGTCCGACTCTGCGTGACCCCATAGACAGAAGCCCACCAGGGCCCCCCGTCCCCGGGATTCTCCAGGCAAGAACACTGGAGTGGGTTGCCATTTCCTTCTCCAATGTGTGAAAGTGAAAAGTGAAAGTGAAGTCACTCAGTCGTGTCCGACCCTTAGTGACCCCACGGACTGCAGCCTACCAGGCTCCTCCATCCATGGGATTTTCTAGGCAAGAGTACTGGAGTGGCTTGTCATTGCCTTCTCCGACTCAACTTGTTACTGCCTCCCAAAGTTAAAGGGTCAAAACTTACTCTGGAGAGCCAAGCACTGTCTAGTTTAGCATTCAGTAAGTATTCCATTTAGTATTAATATTTACTAAAAGGGGGACAAAAGCTAAATTAGTCAGACCACTATTAGTCTATTTACACAGCTATTTACAAGTATACTAATTCCTTCAGAAGACTTTTTTAAACAATCCACACTTTAACTACAAGAGGGAAGCAGGGCAGCAAGAGGTGCACTGACCTCCCCACTGACTTCATCTTCATCTTCCTCCCCTTCTACATCTTCGTCTTCATCGTCATCCTCTTCATCATCAAATTCTTCTTCCTCACCATCTTCATCCTCCTCCTTATCCTCATCTTCTCCTTCTGAAAACAGTGCAAAAGGAACACATCAAACACCCTGTGTGTCTCACAAGGTATACCTACTGAGGTGGCAGGGAGCTTTGGGTTGGCCCACGGACAAATGCTGGGCCACATCAATATCAGGGAAAACCATGAACCACAGTCACCTCCTTCCTCAACAGCTGCTGAAGCTCAGTTCTTCTGACCTGAGATCCATAAAATCCAGAGGCCAGGAGTCCTAGGTACATTATAATACTTACTGATGAAATGATACAGTGTCCAGAATTTGCTTCAAAATAAGGAAGGGGAGAAGTGGGTAGGAGTGCATGTGTATAAAATAAGATCAGGCATGAACCAATCACAGCTGAAACTCAGTAACGGGAACATAATAGTTTTACTGTTATTTCTACCTTTGTCTATGTCTCAAATTCTCCATAGTACAGAGTCACAAAAACCCCAAACAACCAAAAAACCCCCACAAACCTCCTTCTCTGGCGTTAACCTGCTCCACCACAAACCAGCTGTGCCAATCAGGAACCCGGGGAACACCCGTAAGAACTCCATGATGGGGACAGTGGTGGCGGCCAGGCACCTGTGTCCTGTATCTTTACTGCATTTGGTGCAGGCCCCTAGTCAAGTAGTTCTCACCTCTCCAGGTCCTGGAGCTCACTGTGCTTTTCTCCTGCCTCTTCCCTTTCCTTCCTGTATGACTAACACTGGCTCAGCCTTCAAGTCTCAGTTAAACATGACTTCCTCAGGCCAGACCCGCAATCTCAGCTCGCATGCTCTCACATAAGTACCTGGGTCCTTCTCCATTACCACACACTTTGCTCACTTATGATTATTTAGTTATGATTACTTAAACATTTCTCTTCTTGATAGACAGTAAACTCCAAGCGGACAGGAACCATGTTTGTTTTTTCTTAAAACTATTTTCTGCAGCCTGGCATGCAGGAAACTCAAATACTCGCCTAACTGATCCTGCTCTCAAGAACTGCCTTTCACTCTTCAAGGAATTTCCTTTACAGGTTTCTGCACACAAGTGGCTGCTCTACCCACTTAAGGTGAACTTAAATAGATAACCAGACTGATTTGTAAGAGAAACGGAGAACCAGCAGTGAAGGGACTAAGTGGTAAGAACATCTGGAACAAGATGAAGCATCCTATTCAGTGTCCTATTCACTTTACCATCTAACATCCCACGTCTTTTTGCCTTATCTCAAATCTGCTGCAAAACAAAACTGTAAAATGTTTCCAGAGTACTATGCCACTGATTGCAACCAAGGTTCCTGATGGTGTTCTTTACTTTTCTTGACTATTTCTGCCTTATAAACTTCTATCTTTAAAGAGATATCAAAAATAATGCTTCAAATACAGTAATACTGCGAATTCCAGCAAGATGAGGAATTCTAGGATAGTAAATTTTCTTCATGCTGACTGATGTGATAACTAATAGTTCTGCTTCCTCTAAGCCTCTCAGGTGAAAAACCTTTTCTCCTAAGAGTGACTCTTACTAAACAAGTCACTGTGTAAGGAAAGCACAAGCTAAGTAGGAGGATTAGTTTGGGTAGAAAATATATTAAGATCCTTAAAGGTAACAGGATGAAAAAACCTTGATCAAATGTCAAAAGTAAAAAGTATATTCTAATTCCATGTTATAGCCAGAGATTATTTCCTTTATTAAAGAGAAAATGGAATTCAACATACAGTGCTTTCAAATCATTACCTTTTAAAACTCTAGCCATATATCGAAGTAGGAAAGATATTTATATTTGAATATAAAAATCATGTACCAAGTACCCACTAAGTGCAAGGGCCTTGCACTTAGAGATAAAGAGATAAGAAGATAATCATAGCGAAGTCAGAACAGGCAAGAATAGCAGGGTAACAAGTGCTATGAGAAAGGTAAGCGAGGGAATGCTCAGGCACACACAGGAACTCCAGCATCACAAAATGCTTCCCGGAAGTGCCGACAAAGGTGAGATGGTAAGGATAAACAGGCAGTAGTCAAGAAAGGGGAACTGCTAGGAGAAAGGCAAGAGACTTGAGGCAATGGTCCTTTTCGTAAACCATAAACCACTTCAATGGGTTGGAGCACAGTTTATGATCTCTAGGCTCCAAATTCAAAACAAATTAGCTAACAAACCATTGTCTATTTTGAATCATTTGAAGACTTCAAAGTCCTGGTAGTTTAGTCACTAAGTCATGTCCAACTCTTGCAATACCATGGACTGTAGCCTGCCAGGCTCCTCTGTCCATGGGATTCTCTAGACAAGAATACTGGAGTGGGTTGCCACTTCCTTCTCCAGGGGATGTTCCCGACCCAGGGATCGAACCTGGATCTCCTGCATTGCAGGCAGGTTCAATGTCCTAAGAACCCCAAATTTAACAGAAGGCCTATGTGCATGGATTATTTTTCTTGATAGCAACAGCATTCAGTACCCACTCACCTTCATCATCCTCTTCTTCATCCACACCATCCACCTCGGCATCTGAATCTGGGGCTTCACGATCCTCTCGGTCATAGCCATCCAGATAGGTCAGCTGGGGCAGGAGCTTGAAGACACTCTCTCGGTAGTCATTCAGGTTAGTAACCTCACAGTTAAACAGATCCAGGCTCTTCAGACATTCCAACTTTTTCTGAAGAAAAGGATCAAGAAACATACCTCCTAAACTAAAGGAACATAAGCAACAAAAACCATCTCCTAAAGAGGTAAAATTCTAGGCACTGAATTCAATAAGTACTACCTATTCAGCCTTGTACATAGGAAAACATCTCAAGTCCATCGCAACCTTTATGACTGGTCACTAGATTTTTAACTAGTCTTCCCTTCTACCTCTAATCCTCTCAGAGAACTGTTTCCTTTTGGCACTATATCTAAGAAATATGAATTTTAAGTATTAAAGGTGGATCTTTTTACAGTATGAGACAAATAAGAGACTTGAGTAATCAAATGACCAATAAGACCATGCTGGGTTATCAAGCAATCAGTGCTTTTGGGGTGGTAGGAAAATAGGGGGAAAATTTTTTTCAGTCATACCAATTCAGTCAGCATCGAGGTCCTTGACATTTCTACTTGGGGACACAGATGCAAAACACTCGATAATGGAACAAAGTAAAGCACAAGGTGTAGGAATATAAGTATTTTCTGGGAAGACAGGAGTCAATGCAAGCTGGGGGAAACAAGGGGAACTCACAGAGTTGAAACTTCGAAAGCAAGAGAAACTTTACACTCTTTTCTTCTTTTTTAGTTTTGGGGGCAAAGACTGATACTATTACCAGACCTTCCTGATACAAAATTCTTCTGATTTTACCATACCTTGAAGTTTTGTTGCAATACCTCATTTGTTTGAAACCTGTTTCATTATCTAAAATAGTTAAGATCTAAAAACTTGGCCCAGAAGTTTTCTGAGCAGCCAAACTGATAGGAAAATATCTGTGTATTCTACTCAGATCATTTATTATTACCTCAATGTACTAGTATTTCAATACCAGGTCTATTAAGTTTTGATTAAGGGTGAATTAAGAGATTGGGAGGGCAGAGGTAGTATTACAGGCAAGTAAGCAGATAGCAACAGAAAGTGACAACAGACCCTCAAAGGGAGGAAAAGAGGGAGCAAACTGATAAAGAGTAAACACAAAATGTGAACTACTATGTGGCTTGGTGCCTTTTAAAATAGGGAGTGGGGGTGGGGAACATGGATATATGGATTCATAAACTTAACTTTTTAATGGTTCTGAGTTAATACAAAAGTTTGGCATCCTCTAAATATTACTAAGAGGACCTCTTTATGAAATAAATTGCAAAAAACAAATGCTCTTTAAAGACTGATGCTTTATTGGGAAATCTACTTCAACGTTCACAAGCACCTGGGAAGACACAGAGATGAAACAAAACTCTGTCTTCAGGACTTGAAGTATCTGTGTAAGTTTGGGAGTTACAAAATGACTTAAAAATCATTGCTCTAAAGCAGACCTTGGCAAATGACAGTTAGCTGACCCAATCTGGCCTGCCTCTTGTGTTTGTAAACTAAGTTTTACTGGAACACAGCCATGCTCACTTGTTTATGTATTATGGATGGCTTCTCTTGTGCTACGATGGCAAAGTGGAGAAGCTGCGACACTATACGGCCTATAAAGCCTAGAAGATCTACTACCTGGTCCTGTAGAGGCAAGAGTTGCTGACCCCTGCACTCACAAACCTTCATATTCCTTATAAAAAGGTTCCCACACTGGCTTTATTCTCCCTGAACAGCCCTTGGGAACATAGAGCCAGGCAGGGAACACGGAACAGGATTATAGCAACAGGAAAATGTATTCCTCAAAACACCAATGTGCAGTTATCCAAGAGTTTGTGGATCCAATAATGTGTTTATTAAGTTGGTACCTAAAGTCTTAAGAAAGCTGTCCCCAGTCCTGATAGTAGGGAGAATGACTTTTATGTCATGTAGCTTTCAGAATAGGCTCCCTACTGGACAGCCCCAACCCCCAGAAGTCCAGGTATGACTTCTTGCCAAAGAGGAAAGAAATGCTGAAATACCACACCAGGTAACTGGGGAAACTTTTCTTTTCACAAATATGTTGACACTATACCCCTTAAGATAGAACCATGAGTAAACCTGGTAGCATTCCCACAGAGGCTCAGTATGAAATTCTTCGCTCAAAGGAACGAGTCATTTATTGGTCAATATTATTTCCTAGGAATGGATGTGCAAAAATACATACAACTCCTGATCATGCTCAACAGTGCCCCAAGCCCGTTTTCTAATTCCTTTGACTAGCCTAGCACACAGGGCCTCCAAGGCTTTCCAGTTTCTGAAACTCTGAATCTGTAACATTTTTTGCTACGTCTTCAGAATGGAACCATTATGAATAACTTGGATGTGCCGAACAGTATGCTAGAAAATGAAGTGAAAGCAAATAAACAACAAAACCCCAATAACTGGAGTACTCTAGAACTGTTTAAAGCTCTAAAACTGTGCTTTAAGACCCCAAATACACTACACACAGATTATTCAGGATCCCAATGTAATATGTAAATACTGCTTAAAAAAAAAAAAATCACAACTCTACCATTTCAGAAATTTGGCCTAAAACTAATAGGCTAGCCATAATAAACAGTAAACATTTTATTAACAATAATTTTGCTTGCCTTCTTAGAATTTAGAAGGGCTTTGGGGGATGGTTTGGATGGCCCAGGTCTCTTAAAAAAGGTGTCCAAGGAAGTTTGAATTGATGCCTTCTTTGTCTCTCGATTAATGTCCCTGTAGTAAGCAGAGGCATTCACAATCATTGCATTGACTGTAAGAACTGGGCTCAACGTAGACGGTGTTCAAAATGCATGTGGTTGATGAGGATGAGATGGTGTTTTCCCCACTGAAGAATACTTTCAGAAGTTAAAATGGACCCAACACTTCCCCCCTTCACCTTCTCCTACAGTTTTATTTACCCTGAAGTTTTAACTTCAGGAGACCCACCTAGCACCTCCAGGAATTGGAACAGCAAGTTAAGGAGAATAGCAGGAGCTCTGCCTTCCCCAGACAGTCCTGGGTGTGCGGTGCCATAGCTTTGTCACTGGCAGGCCAAGTGTGTGACTCTGGACAAGGGATTCAGCCTCTCCTAAGTCTCAGCTTCCTCATGTGTAAAATGAGGGCCATGTTATTTCTATCCATTTTGTAGAAATGTTGTTAAGATTATTAATGGATAACATACATAAAGCATTCACTACCGTGTATGGCACACAGTAGATCCTCCAAAAATGGTAAATATTATATAATGATTATGTCTCATACTTCACTGCTTAATCAAGTCTTAATCAAGACTTTCACTGCCAAAGGGTCCTACTATATAAATCACTTATCAGGTCAGGAACACTCATGCAAACAATTCCTACACAATGTTTGCTTCTGCTCTGCCTCTGAATGCTAGGACACTGATAAAAGCTTCTGATGAAACATCAAAGAAGACTAAGTTGCCATGAGAATTAGGCAGTGGCCAGTGATCTAGCATGGAAAGGTATGGCCTGGTACTCTGTTCTAGAGAAAAGGGGTTCCTATGCTTACAGTTACTATGAATTGACAGGGCTGTCATTAAACACACAACAAAGGTTTAGTATAGCCCATGGGACCGAAGGGAGACCATCAGCGCTTAATTTAGTATTGGAACTCCCAGTTTAAGTCTATTGGGGTATGGAGTAAATTTATAGGTTAAAAAGAGATGAACAGGTTCCAAGGGCAGTGCAAAGAATGGCCTTGGACTAGAATTCCTGCTCACCATTTATTCTGCAGCTGCTGTGTAATTAAACTCAGTCTCATTTCTAAAATGACATTCTCTCTTCTCTGAATTACATGAGGATACAATAGGCAAATGTTAACATCTCTGAATAAGGAAAACTGCAATAAAAGTCTGCTTATACACAAGAAATGGGAATTGACTTGGAGGAAAACAACAGTGAAAAAGGAGGAAGCCCAGGTGTCTGAGTGTACCTAATAGAAAAAAGGGGCAAAAAATGGAGTAACGGTGAGCAACAGGCTCCCAACATTTATGAGAAATGAGCTAAATGCAGTCCATTTAACAAAACATCAAAACAAAGGGTCCTGGTAAACAGCGATTAAATTTACACTGGAATACAGCCCCGATTACTGATTAGGAGAGAAAAAAACTCTATTTCAGCAGGAAATCTTCATGAAAAGAAGTCATAATTTAACTCTTATCTTCCCTTGAAATATCAATATTCTGTGCAAATGATAAGAAGTTCAAATATTTTAATATATTGTGTTGTCAGAAAAGATAAGAGACAGCAGAAGGATGCCTTTTCCTCTTGAGTCCTGCTCTGCTGGATCCTGAAAGACAGTTCCTATCTCCTGACTAGCCCCCTCCCAATTAATGTCCGCAAGCTAAGTCCAATGGAAATACTGACTTTATGTAAAACAGAAAAAAACAAAGCTGCCACAGGCTTCTCTGGGAGGTATGAAACAAGTGTGAGTTTCATCAGCCTCAAAACAGAATTCTACGTCTGTGAATAGAATGTCGTGTTTAGGGAAAAAGTCAGTTAACAATCTCGAAATCACAGGAATTTCCAGGTGGCATCAAAAGAAAAGAGTCAGTGGGGCTATCCCCCACCCACCATTAACTGGGAAGAAAACAGAACTAGTGAGAAAGGAAGGAGCCCAAGTATCTGAATGTACCTATAACAGGGGGGAAAAAAAGGCGGTGGGGGGGAGCAAAATTCATGGAGCAAAGGAGAGCAACAGGCCCCCAACGTTGCTTTGTGAACTCTTTTCTGATAATTACAACTTACATTTAACTAGACCCCCATCAGCACAGCTTCCAACTTACAAAGTAGTACATTACCTTATTTTATTTTCAAAATGCCTAAGTGAGGTAAGTAAGGCAGGGATCACTATCCTTCCTGCTTTATTAGGGAGGAAACTGAGGCCCAGAGAGAAGAAGCAACTTGCCCAAGGTCACACAACAAAGTCTATAACCCAACTGGCACTTAAATGTAACTTTCCATAGTTTATCCCAGCATGTAAGAGGAGAATTTGGGGGTTCCCATGCAAAGAGTGAGCCAGCTGGAGCTCAAAATTGTGAATCAGAAGACCTAAAACTCACTGGAGCTGCCTTTGGCCTGTTCCATCAGATTAGATGCCCAACCCGATACAGACAGCCTTTTCTATAAAAGTATAGAATAGCCTGGCCAGTCTGGGGAAAAATTTTTAAGATAAACGTTTAAGGCTATAATCAATATATGACATTTAAAAAGGACAAAAAAGAAAAGACTACCCCTTTGAAGTTAGCGGTCACAATAAACAGGGGGGGAGAGCAAAGTCACAGGAACACATGTAACTAAGGGTTCTGATCTTCTACTCTTGACTCCTATAAAAAGTATTATTAAAAAACCACCACCTTCTCAATTATTATTTCCAGTTATTTCCCTCACAATAAAGAAATATGAAAATGAAAATGACCAATAAGTCCTGGTTTCCAAATTCTCAATTACTTACCAAAGGTTCCAGGGTGCTGATATCTTTCAGTTTATTTCCACTTAAGTTTAGATGTGTAAGATTTGGAAGTTTTTCTGCTAACATATCCAGACCTCCACAGATTCTATTGTCACTGAGCTCAAGCTGTTCAAGAGAAAATGCACACAGCACACAAACACACAGAGAAACAGTTATCATTAAAGTGTTAGAAATAACAAATACAGTTCTCAAACGCTTACCAAGATCAAATTACCTCTATTTTTTATTAGGGCATGTATGTTCATTTTGTTTGATTAAACCCAAATTACAGATCCTAGGAACACTTCAGGGAAGGAGAGACATGCAAGGATGAGAGAGTTGCATTTTCTTAATCAGCTGCTAAATTTAACAGTTTGGCCCCTAACATCACTGAATACATTTTCTAACCTAAAAAGTGGGCCAAAGCAAATTAGAATTCTTTGAGAAGTTGCAATACGCTGTATGTGCCAGGAAAGGTAAATGCATTCTAAGCAGCTATTCTGTGTGTCAAGCAAAATTCATGATGCCCACTTGAAACCTAATCTGTTTCTGTACAGTGCTGACTTGCCATGGGGTTCTACATCTGGAAGCCACCAGGGAATGCTGCCCTGAAGGCTACAGGAATGGTACAAGCCCTTAAAGAAGTTCCATGACTTCAAGAAAGGGAATGGGGCAATAGCTTCAGGGCTGGGGAAACCAGGTCCCCAGAGGACACTTCTTACACGAATCTATCATTAGCCTTTATAAGAATTCTAATTTCTTTGCTGCAGGTCAAGTTGAGTGGTAAGTGGTATGCCAATGAAGGAATGAGCCTTCACCAAGGAATATTACAGTGAAAGAAATTGGAGCCTGGAAAAGTAAAGACAGTTGAGAGCATCTAATTCAAACTCTTTATTTCGCAGGTGAGAGAACTAAGGCCAGACACCTGGTTTCAATTCTACTTTAACTGCCAACAACAACAAAGGTAACTGTATCTAATCCTTACATAGTACTTAAGTGTTAAGTACCCAAGTACTTACAGCATTGCTCGAAGAACTAGAAATCCATGAACTCATTTGATCTCACAATCACCCTAAGGGTAAGTAGAATTATTACCCCCATTTACAGATGAGGAAAATGAACTAAGAATAGACTATGCAACATGCCCAAGATTATACAGCTGTTACAGTGGTGAACCTATGATTTGCAGTCAGGGAGACTAGCTTCAATGTGCTCCTCCCTATGCTATGTACCTAGAATAGTATGAAAACTTATGTAATTTAGTCTGGCATGCAATGAAATGAAGTATATGATGCAGAGCAGAACTCTTAAAAATTTAAATATTCACTGAAAGAAAGAGTTTTAAAGACAAGAAGTCTGTTTAGGTGTTTTTAAGCATTTCAGAAGAGAAAAATAAAACATTTCAATACATTTTTTTCCCCCTTCTGATGAGCAGTCCAGTAAAATATCTAAAATTTCTCTTGGTTGGTTAGAATATCAACATATGTAATATTCACAACCTTTCAACATGAGTATCTTAGGGAGGAGAGATAACAAGGCAATCTGCCAAAACATTTAGTGGCATATTTATTTTGAAATTAAATCAATGTGTAACTTAGGAAACTCGTGACATTTCTTTCAGAACCTGTTTCTTGTGACTTTCTGAATAAGTAAGACAGTACAGAGACCACAGTAATTCAGGAAAATGTACCAGGGTGCTGGGAAAGCAGAAGAGAACCCAAAACACATAGTAGGGACCTGCTAGTACCAAGTTTATGTAGACACAGGCTAAAATGCCATCAGTGGGCTTACTAGAGGTTCCAATGTCATGATAAATCTACATAAACAAAAATGGGTTACACTTGAACCTCTAAAGTAGATATCTATCAGAAAAAAGAAAAGAAATTTACAAATTTAAATATAACAGAATTCTTCTTAATAGCAGGGTTGCCCTGAAATTCATGAGGACTGCCTGAGCATTTAAAACACATAGCACTTCTGGATTTTAATTCATGTATTTAACCAGAAAACAAGTCTCTCTCAAGAGTCAAGCAAGCATATAGGAACAGCATATCTGTTGCCTAAATTTCATTTCAGTTTTCTATGTGTATCTTTCTTAGATGAAGCTTCAACTTAAATTCCCTAATAAAAAGATTAGGTAATCAGCAGAGAATTCTGCAACACTGCCAAGACCACACACATTTTCATATGTAATGGAAAAGGTAGTGGGTTACCAAATAAGAGATATGGTTCTAGTTTTGGCTCTAGTACTAAACCACTTCTGTGGGTGGCTTTAGGCAAATTACTGTACCTGTCTGGGTCTACTGCTGGGTCTGTGCCTATAAACAAGGTTAGAAGATCTTAAGTTTCTTTCAGTTCTGGCAGAGGCTTTGTGACAGGTTAACGTGCAAAGACACACAAAAAAACATTTTTCTTGAGAATTTTTTTTTTCCTTGGTGCGTGGCAGGGATGGGTGTGTGTGTGTGTGTGGGGGTGGTGGTGGGCAGTGTTAAGAGAGGATAGCGACTGGTTTATAATTAGACCAATAAAGCCCTAACTATGGACCATTAACTAGGCAAGGGAAATACAGCAGTTTTGTTTAAATGAATTCTCAGTCAGTCACAACACATTTTAAACTCCCGAGTCATTAAGAATTACAAAATGGACTTGAAATATCATAGGCTACAAATATGAAAGGTCTATACTTTAATCCTCCCTTAATCAACATTAAACATGAAAAGCAGGAGGAACCCATGGTTCCTAACCCAGAGTATACTAAGAACAAAATGTAGTCACATTATAGCAACAAATCCATAACACTTATTGAGTACTAAATTATTCATCATAACTATTTATTGAGCATCCAACATGTATTATTTCCAAACATCATAGCAATTCTGCCAGATCAGGTTGTATCACCAGTTTACGGATGAGGAAACTGAGTCTTAGAGAGATTACATAACCTGAGAAAGATTCACCCGTCAGGGAAATGATAGAGCTGGATGGAACGTTGAGTTCCAGATCTGCCCAGTTACAAAGGCCATGTGCCCTCTACTACACTAAATGCTTCCTTACAGATAGAATTGTTTCTTTTTCCCTTCCCCAGAATGGTTCTCTTCTATTGTTAAAAAGAAAAAGCACTTACCTTTTTCAATTTAGGTAGTTTGGGAAGATTTGAAACTGAAATCAAGCCTACATTTATTAAACTGAGGAACTCTAAGTTCACAAATTCAGCTGTTAAGCCCTCAATTTTCCCATCATTTGATTTGCAATTGTCCAGGACAAGTTCTCGAACCTGTGGGTGACAAAGCAGGGAAGAAAAGCTTTCAAAAACATACCGAAAACAAAGAACAATGGAAAACCTCCAACCATAAATACCCAACAAATCACCCACATGTAGGGGCAGCCTCTACTTCGACCCAGATCATAGTTATAAATAAATGAAAAAAATGATTAAGACTTTAATAACAATATTCTAATAGATATCAAGAGTAAAATGTCACACCATGCTTACAAATAAAGATTTTAACTCTACTTTCCAGAGACAGAAACTACACCTCTTAAGATGTTAAGTGAAGAAACAATACCCCCCGCCTTAGTCCTCTTCCCAAGTCTGTTCCAAGAGGCGCTTTAACTACAGGTGCAGGAGAAGATACCCACCCCTCTTCTTGGCCCATCCCACCCATAAACTCCTTTAAGCCACGAGGCCCAGGAGACTGACACAAGAAGAAAGCTTCACTTTTCCAGCAAGGTCACTAAGAGATTGTGGCTACAGGTTTCTGGACTAACATTTCTACCTCTGGTCTGATTAATCCTTACTAAGATTATCTTGACACTAGGAAAAGACCAAGATGCAAGAGCTCTTAATTAAAAACCAAGATCATTTTGTTTTATATGTAAAAAAGATATTTATATGGAAGAAAACAGTTAGGTATTAGATTCCTTTTTCAGGCCACAAAATCTCCTCCTTTAGAGATCCTGAAATTCAGAATTCAAACCCATCCAAGAGTATCACATGTGAAAATTCTGAATACTGATTATTTAATAAAGTCTACTGTGTAAATATGTTCCATGCTAATCTCTATTGCCATTCTTGCTCTGTGGTTGACTCTGATACTTCCCAGTTTTAAACATGTTTTGATAAATTTACACGGATGCAAATAAGTTTTAACTGCCAAAGGCATTCTTGCAGTGAATCTAACACATTTAATGGCAATAATGTGTAATCAAGCATGTATGAGATGCTGACAGCTCTAAAATGAAAATAGGAGTTAGTATCTTTATCCTCCCATACAAAATCCAAGGATACTACTCAAGCAATTGCTAACATTAATGGAGAATTAACTCATTATTCTTTTTAACACCATACCCCCCCTCCCCCCATTACAGAGAAGGAAACAGATTCTTAAGAGTCAGGGATACCCACACCACCACAACTTCTCACTCGCTACTACTCTACTTCCTCTTCAGAAGCCTTGATCTCAGGATGCACACAAGTCCACTACATCTTTTTGTTTCTTTCTTCCCTTCCTTCCACTTTTCTCTTTATGGACAGTCTTCCCTCTTCTGATAAAAATTAGCCTATCTGAAAACTTAAGGTAAACTGAGGAGAGCTGGGCACCAGAGACAGATGCCTAGGGTCAATTTCTAGCCCTGCCATTTACAACTTCTGTGACCTTAGGCAAGTCACTTAACCTATCTGTGCCTCAGTTTCAAAGTGAAGTAGAACTGTTGTAGAAAGTAGTGCTTTAGACACAGTGAAAGCTGAGAAAATAACCTCTGGGAAAAGGTGTAGGAGAATGACAAGGACCTTTGTGGTTTACTTTATTCCTGTCTGTACTAAATCTTCTATAAACATGTATCTCTTTTGCATTAAAAAAAGGAAAACCAACAAATCATTAAAAAAAAAAAAAAGTCAACTGTAACTACCCACCAACCTAAGCAGTATATTGAAATATAACTAAATGTCTTCATTTGATTTGGGGGTTTTCTATGACTATATCTGACAGAGAATCCAAAAACATTATACAGAATGACACCAATATGCCAAAAGCCAAATAAGGAGGAATTTAGATGGCCATTTTGCCTCCCAGCTCATGGGTGAAATCACTTCTTGGACATTTCTCTCAACTGGTAAAATTCCGCTTTAATTAGAGTCAAAGAGAACAAGTCTGCTGAAGCAAACAGCAGAACAGGAATCAAGAAAGAGAAATCGGTAGGGAAAAAAAGATGTTAAAGTGGTCCAAATCTGCAAACCGAATTGTTGGGTCTGAGAGAAGATGGAGAGGAATTAAGGTTCTGGTTTAAAGAAATGGGAACTATGCAACTGGATGGAAATAGGAAGGAACAGCTTTGGGCACGTGGAAGGGAGCAGGTATGTAATGAATACTACAAAGGATATCAAGTTTAAGATTCTCATGAAAAGTCCAGGTGAAAGTATCCCCATGGAGTTGGACAGAACTTGGAGTTCAAGGTTAAAGTTCTATATTTGGAAGTCATCAGAGCAGTGAGTAGTGGAAGGATGGAATTCCTACGAAGAGAACCAAGGATGGAATCCTGGGGATCCTGCAAAGGAAACTTGAGAAGAATTAGTAGTAGCAGTACCCAAAGGTGAAGCATTAGTTTCAAACATGTAGAAAGGCTTATGAAATAAGGCATAAGAAGTTACTGGGGTAAGGGGGAGGATTAAAAAAAATTAGATAATTTGTCCATCAAGGAGAGACATCTCCAGAAGACAATGGGGGATGAATACATAAAATGTTTTCATTTATGTAACCTGTCACACATTCACTTTCTTATATTCTTCTCAGGGAGTAAAAGTGACTGTCCTGGGGACTTTTCCATAATCTTATCTAACACTTTTACAATGAGATTATTGATAGATTAAAAAAAAATTAAGGTTAAAAAGAGTCAATGCTAGATTTTAAATTTCATCAAGCATCACGATGGCAAGGTCATGCCTATTTTAGTTACCACCATATTCCGGGAGTTGGTGATGGACAGGCAGGCGTGGCGTGCCGCGGTTCACGGAGTCGCAAAGAGTTGGACACAACTGAGCGACTGAACTGGATATTCCAATATGAGAAAGAGCATTTACAACAGTCAAACACGGAAAAACTGGCATAGGAGCTTGTGTCAGGATTGTAGGGGACTGAGGAAATGATGAAACAGGAAACCTGGATATAGAAAGAAACTGCTTTCTGATGATAGGCATAATCACACGCAAAGCATGCTGCTATTCGTCACTTAATATTTTGGTGTTTTTTTCAGTCTCTGTATATTTTAAATACAGTAACATGGCACAGTATTAATTAACAACTATACTTTTTAATATCTAAAGAAATTAAAAGGTATGATGTAAAATAAATTACAATACTCTGTACTGAACATGTTTCCCAACTTTCCCTATTATAAATAATGCCATGCTATCTTTTTACGTGAAATTTCTTTTGTAATAAGGATGATCTCCTCACAACCTATTGCTAGGTGAAAAAACAAACATCAGAATCTTCTGAGTTACAAGTTCTTTATCTTAAAATGACAATCAACCTCTCTCAAGATTTTTGTTACCTTTCTTGATATATGGAAATTCTAGGTATATGCATATAGTTACCTTTTTCTTGAGCATATTGGTTTTACCCTGAGGAAAAAAAACAAATACCCCAAAAGAAATACTGACAAAAAAGCAGACAAGTCATAAAAATGTAAATCATCAGTAAACAAACTCATTTTGTTTGTTTACAACAAATCATAAAAGATACGTATTAAAAATGAGATGTCATTCTACTCTCTTGAGGATGGAGAAGAGATAGGATAAGAAAAGGAGCTGTTAAGTTTACAAGCGGGGAGTGAGAAGTCAGGGAATACACACCCGAGACCTTTAATTTTCTCCGTGAGTAGGAGGAAACAATTTATTGGGGTGAGTACAGGGAAGGGCCGTATGGCTCAGCAGTGAAGTCATGTCCCTGAACTTTTCCAGCAAGGCTAAGGATGTAGTAAAGAAATGTGTTAACCCCAGAACAAAGTCCAGAGTCACAGCAAGAAGATGAGCCACAAACAAGCACACAGCAGAGTGGAAATTATTGCAGAAAGCAGAGACCAAAGGAGGGTTCACTTAGGGCTGTGCCCAAGGATGACAGGCCTGGAAAGCCTGCCATAAGCACCCTTCTAGCCAGCCTAAAGTTCTAAACAGGACTTTGGGGAAAAGGTGTCTGTTCTCAGGCATTAGGTCAGCAGCATATGAGATTTAACTAGGCCTTCCCTCTCCCTGAAGTCCTTCCTGAGTGTGACAGGATCCAGAATGCCTTACAAGGGAGGGTATACAAGGATGGGGGACATATGTCGTCACTGCCTCCTGATATAGACTGACAATAAATGGGAGGTTCGAATCAAGGAAAAACAGCCCTAGTTTTCCTCCTTATGTCCCAAACCCTCCCAGGAGGGAATGTTGGCAGGCACTTGTACATCTGTGTGTACCATTTACCACTATTTGATCCAAGGCACAGTTACTTGGTCTTCCGCTTCAAGATACATGACAACTTTTGGGGCCAAATTCACTCTTCCTCATCCCTTATTTTCCAACTAAATTAGTTCTTTTTCCACAAATATGAATTTAAGGTAAACACTTAAGAACTAAAAACAAAAATCCAAACTATTTCCTCTGCAACTTTTTAGTTTTCTATAGCTATCAGCAAAGCTGATACTCTATAGTTTTCCCATGAAAAATTTGAAATACATGGTAGCCAAATTACAGAGATTGGGGCTAGGAGCCACAGAGGAGATCAAGGAATTTTCCTTTCATCCTTTCCACTTGGTCTCATTTCCTATTTCCCTGGCTGGTGGTGGTTTAGTCAATAGGTTGTGTCTGACTCTTGGGAGCCCATGGACTGTAACCCACCAGGCTCCTCTGTCCATGGGATTTCCCAAGCAATAATACTGGAGTGGGTTGCCAATTCCTTCTCCAGGGGATCTTCCTGACCAAGGGATCAAACCCATGTCTTCTGCACTACAGGCAGGTTCTTTACTGAACGAGCCACCTAGCTACTCTTGGAGTGACCTTCCCCAATTATCAGTTACAACAGTTATAAGAGGGGGAAAGACAATATGGAGAATTAAAGATCATTAAGTTATCAATTATTTTAGCTAGAAAATACATGATTATTATAGTGAGTGAAATAATCCAAAAACCTGGAAAGTAACTCTTGCCACCCTTGACAATTCCCGTCCTTCTGAGTTAACCACCCTTCAGACCTTCCACCCTGCTACTATTTTAAAAGAATGTCTGCAAAATGACAATAGAACATTAGCAGTACTGAAATGTGTTTGAGTGGCAAAACTGCCTGTATGAAGGAAAGAAACACTCATCCTACTGGTGGGTAGGTAAAAAAGAGAACCACTCTAAAAAGCAATTTGGCAGAGATTCACATTACAAAATGTTTGTTACAATACTAATTAAAACAGCAAAAAACTTTCTAACCACCTAATGAGGATGGTTAAATTATGATCTATGCAGACATCAACAATGCAAGATAGATATTTACTATACTTTAACAAGGTATTACATTCATTAATAGTAAGATCCAAGTTCAAAAAAAAACTTTCCCTGTGGACTATACCAGAATATCTTGGTGGCAGAATAGGTATGTGTGAGATTCCTGGGTTTTTTAAGTTTTTTTTAATCTATATCTACTATTTTTTTAATCCTATCTGTATCTAATTTTTCATTCAATGAAGCTATAAACTAAAGAATATAAGAAATATATATTCTATATAATACAAGAGAAAGAACCCAATTGGCTGCTATGCAGCAAATCTGAATAAGCCCTTGAGTTTAAAATCACAATAGACACAGTAAATGCCAAAAGTTGGGGGAAAGGTTTTTCCCATGTTACAGATTTTTTTTTTCTTTAAAAGGCCACTGCCATGCGGCATGCAGGATCTTAGTTCCCTGACCAGGGTTCAAACCCATGCTCCCTGTATTGGAAGCATGGAGTATTAACCACTGGACCATCAGGGAAGTCCTCTCACATTATGTATTAAAAAAAATTTTTTTGTCAGTATCTTGGGACTAAGGAAAAAGTATGCTTATTTGTGGAATATGAAATGTCTCAGTTTAGCATACAGGCCACCACTGTTCCCACCAGGTGCACAGACGTCCCTAGATTCATTGTTAATGAGGCGCTCGTATCAGTGGCATGTCTGGCATAACAGGAAAATGATAGCCTCACATAAAGACATTTTTCCTCCAATTCTGGAATATATCTAAATTCCAGATCTAGATATAGATTGTATCAATATCCATCATTGCATGTGTCTCTTTCCACATCTGACAGTTCCATCAATTTCCATGGTGTACCTGGTATGTTCTAGTGCTATACAATTTGCTCTCAATGAAACAACTGACAACACCAATATTTTGTATAAAATAATTCTTACCCTTTGCCTGTATTTTAAAATAGTGATCACTATTCTTTTTAAAGATTACTTTATAATGCCATTTTAAGCCATTTTTCAACTATGAGAACAAACTTCTTACATAAAGAGGTGTTTTGGACTCAGAAAAAACTCAATTATGTACTTCTTTATGAGTCACTCCCTTAGGTAAACAGCACACCTGTTAGTAACAGGTGAAATGGAACCTATTCTCTTGGTCTGTCCTATGTATTTTAAAGAACCCAAGAAGGTAAAGTGTTACCAGGGTCTTCTCCAAACTTGCAAATAAATAACAAAGAAGCCGTACTCTCAGAAAAAAAAGCCCATCTGATCTTCACAAACAAAAACACTGAAGAGCAAACCTCCACTTACCCTCCTCAGTCTTTTATCTCACTGGATGACATCAAGGTCAACCAAGGAATATACTGTTGTGCATTTAAGAGCCTCCTGTCTTATACCAAGAGGTTTAGAAGAGACAGGATTCTTCCTCTCTTCCCAGATGAAAAGAGTGTACAGGATCCCAGAGGTCAAGACTAATCTAACAGCTGGCTCCACAACACACACATGGAGCCATGTGACTAGCTGACTTAGAATCATTTTGTAACTTCTCACTTACCTTAAGGATGATGCTTTTGTGCAAAACATTTTAAAATTAATATTTTAAAATTTCCTTGAAATCTACCACCCCACTTGCCCGCAGCTCGAAAAGCCTTCTGCTTAAGGTCAAATCTTTCCTCTCCTAAAAACCTAAGGCCTACTCAGTCTCCCTTAAGTCCCTAGGGGAGCCATTCTTACCCCACAATCCTGGTTGGCTCCCATGACACTCTCCTGAGGCCCCTAACTTGCACAGTGCAACAGGCACCACCGGGTTCTGAGGCTTCGGGAGGGAAAGGGCTGCTCTCTGCCTTGTTCACACTTTTTTTCCAGGCCCTGCCATACTGTTGGCACACAAATACTTAATAAAACCACTGGATTACAGTAGGAGAGTGAAGTCCAATAAAGTAGCCAATAGTCACTTGTGGCTTGCGTATCCGATATGTGAACAGTGCAACTGACAAACTAACCTTTTAAGTTAAATAGCCACACGACTTTGGCAAGCCACTCCAGTACTATTGCCTAGAAAATCCCATGGATGGAGGAGCCTGATTGGCTGTAGTCCGTGGGGTCGCTAAGGGTCGGACACGACTGAGCGACTTCACTTTCACTTTCACACATTGGAGAAGGAAATGGCAACCCACTCCAGTGTTCTTGCCTGGAGAATCCCAGGGACGGGGGAGCCTGGTGGGCTTCCGTCTATGGGGTCGCACAGAGTCGGACACGACTAAAGTGACTTAGCAGCAGCAGCAGCCACACGACTTTAGCCTGTTTTTGGCAAAAGGGCAAGGCTTAAGTTGATTTCTTGAGAAATTAACACGTGCACATGTATATGTGTTTTCAAAAGCAATAATTAGTTATTTCAAATACAAAAAAAATCCATATACAACCAGCCCAGTTGTGTTTCCCAGAAGGAACAACGGTGCTCTTAGCGGAGTATTTTAATAGTGCTTTATGCACATTCAAAGAATTCAAATGTTACATTTTAAGGCACTGTGAAAATTCTTGTGTATTTTCTTCTGGAAAATTTGGCTAAATCAAATACCTCCATATTCTACTGACCTGGAACTACGCAGTAATAATTCAAACGTCTTAAATTAACAACGCCTCAAAATGGGATCACAACTCTGCAAGTTTTACGGTGTGAAGAAGCTTAACAGTTCAGGATACTAGCACGTGGTCGAAACAAAATGTCTGACTGATGGCCAGAAGGGACGACCGCGTCGAGACGCTCACCCCTCGAGGTCCTCCAAGGACAAGTGGGGAGGCCACGAGGTGCCACAACCCCGCACTTCATTTGTGGGGACCTCAGGGGTTCAAAAACCTCGTGCGCACAAGGGAAGGCCGGGTTGACAAATTTCCACAAGTGGGCAACTTGTTACCCACAACTCTCCGATGGCACCAAGCGAGCCCATCGCCAGCCCGGGCGCAGACGGAAAGACTTCCCTTGGCTGCCCCAGGGACAGAGGACGCCACTCACCCGAGAGGGGGTTTGGCAGAGGCGCGGCCCGCCGGCGAGGGCCGCAGGAAACTGCTCTAGTCCGCGAGGAGGACCAGGGGAAGAGAAGAAAGACGGTTCTTAAAAGGCCCACCCGCCGCGGCAGGCGAGTGCCGGCCTCGCTCGACGGCCTGTAGCACGTGCGGGGCCAGAGGCCTCCCGGCCCCCGAGCCCAGCCGAAAGCCGCCTGTACCCCCTAGACGCCCGAGTCGGGCGGAGGCGGCCGCCTGGCGTTGCCCTTTTAAGAAGGGGGGAGGGGACGGCAGTGCGCCCAGGAGATGAGTCGGCGGCGGCCGGAGCGCGCAGCTCCCGCCAGAACGAGCCGAGCCGTGGCGAGGCGGGCGCCAAACAAGCCGCAGGCTCGGCCCGGGGACCGGCGGGGCCCACAGCCACCGCCGGGACAGACGAGCGGAGCCTGGCAGGCCGAGCCAGCCTGCTGGCTCACACGGCGGAGGGAGATGAGTGCTAGCCAACATGGCGCTGCGTCGGCCTGTGGCGCGCCCGGGCTGACGCGAGGAGCCGCCGCCCGCCCACACCGAGGGGCCAGCCTCCCGGGCAGGGGCCCCCGGACTCCGCCGCCGCAGCGCGGGGGGGAGGGAGCAGCCGTCTACGCCACAACGGCCGGCGCGGCCGAGCGACGCCCGCCCTGGGAGGCCGGGGCTGGGGAAGGCCGGGGGGCGAAAGGGGAGCGAGAGAAATGGGGGAGAAAGTTTTATTTTTAGGCTTGAAAAATGGCGGGAAGCGCGTCCTTTTTTCAAACTTAGCCTGGGGAGGGGCGGCGGTTGCGCCACCTACGCCGCCCGGACTCGCCCCTCCCCCGCCCCGCGCGCGCCCAGCCGCGCCCGCTCGGGCCCCCTCGGAGGCGCAGAGCCCCCTACTCGCCCTTCGGCCGCTGCCCGAGTCCGGCCGGCGCCAACAGCGAGGCCCGGCCTGAGGAGACCCTCCCCGGCCCCCCACACCCCCAGTCCCTTCCCCGGCCGGCCTGGGGCGCGCGGAGCCCAGCCTGGCCCGCAGCGGGCCCGGCTCCGGCTGGCCGCGCGGCTCCTCGGCAGGCCCGACCTCCGCCCGGCCGCGCATCCCGGGAGGCTGCAAACATGGCTCCCAGCGTTACACAATCCCCTCCTCCCTCCCTCGCTGCCGGCCACACGCACACGCGCTCCTCAGGGCAAGGACCCCGGCGGGCGAGGAGCTCAAAGTTTGCTTTCCCCTACCCCACTGCCTTCCCCGGACGGCCGCGGGCTCCCGCGGGCGCCAAAGAGTTAATCCCCGCGCGCTCGCTCCCCTCTCAGCGCCCGCCCGCCTTCCCCGTCCGAGCCCGCGAGCTGCGCTCTTCCCCGCGCCGGGGCCGGCAAACCCCGCGGTCCGGTCCCCGCAGGTGGCCACCATTACATGCAAGTCATCGGGGGGAGAGGGCGCCCGAAAGGGGTCTGCTTACAGCTGCCGGGGTCCGGTTCCTCAGCTCCAGGTGGATCCTCCTCTTCATGTCCATGTTTCTCTCTCTTCCCCCCTCTTCAAACTTAACTTTCCGCGGCGGGGGCGGAGGGGGGAGAGGCGTCCCAGCCTGCGCAGCGAGGGCCGTCCGAAGGGGTCGGCTCGAGGCAGAGGCCGACGGCGCGGTCCTGGGCGGCGGGCGGCGTGCGGGCAGGCGAGCGGAGCCCCCGGAGCCAAGTTACTCGCGGGAGCGGAGAGAAACCATGGAGGGAAAAGGGGGCTGGAGCGCAGCTCTGGTCTCACTACCGCCGCCCCCGGCCGCGGCCCCGCACTGCGCTTAAACCGGCGACGCGGCGCGGGTGGCTGCTCGGCTCGACTCGGCCCCGCGCGGCGCCGCTCGGCTCGGCAGCCGCTGTGCACCAAGGACGGGGCGGGGAAGAGGCGCGGCGGGAGGGGCGGAGGCTGGGGGTGGGAGGGGGAGAAAGGCGCAGCCCCGGGGACTGGAGCGACTTCCTCCCGCCCTCCGATCGTACGTGGGGTGGCTGATGTAAGACCCGCCTGGGGGCTTCCCCGCCTGCCGCTGAATTGAGACCGTGGGGTCCGTCCTCCACGCGTCCGGAGGCGGGTCTCCACCCCCTCGCTTGGACGTTTGCTGGGAGGGCTGGGGGGGAATAAATTACTGCCCGGGTCCGGGGGTCCCTAAGACCAAGTTCTTCCTCGAAGACTCGACCAGGCCAGCCCGATACCCGCGAAGGCGGGAAAGGTGTAGAGAGCGTGGGACAAGGGCTTTCGGGTTCACCTTCCGCGCCTCCGCACCGTGTGGGGCCGGCGGCCCGAGCCCCGCGTCTCTTTGGGCGGATGGGTCTGGAAGTGCTGCGAAGACCCCAATCGGCGGCAGGAGCGCTGCGGTCCGGTGTTGTACCGCGTGGCACCGGGCGGAGTCGACCTTCGCGGCCGGCGGGGACCGGGTAGCCCGGGCCGCTTGCCCAAACCACAGAGGAGCCGAGAATCCCCCAGTTCTGGAGGATCTCCCTGGGTTTTCTAACATTTAAATATAGGCTAACGAAGGCAGCAATTAGCATTTCTAATGGGGCCTCGGAGTTACAGAGTTTCCCCGAATACTTTTATCTTTAAGGGCACCCCGGTGAGGTGTGTGAATTCTTGATGGGCTCCATTTCGGGGAAGCTTGGCAGGTAGCCTTTGTAATGGGCTGCCTCCGAGAGCTCCCTGAGAGACAGGGTTAGAGCCCTAGGCCGGCTTTGCAGACCCCCAGGAAGTAATGTAAGGTTACATTCCTCTTAAAATAAGTAAATACGTCACTTGTCAGATCGAATACAGTCTTAATTCTAGTGTAGACGAGGGGCGCCAAGATTGAGAACAACTTATGAACAGAGAAAAGCATAATTCTATGCGTTAACCTCAGTTTTTCTTAATGTTAAAGACTGCACTCTTCCATTTAATTTAAATTCAGTGGCAAACAAAACTATCAGTTTTTAAAACATCAGATGCATTAAAATGCCAAAGCAAAAAATTTTAGAAGGATTATGGGAAAAAGCAAAAAAAAATTCTAGTATGTTGTTTCCTAAGTCTTTAAAATGTTAGCCTTAGAGACATCTCTGTGAGCGAGGGAAATGAGGGACGTGCTCTTCAGGATGTCACAGGAAGTCTGTAACTGTAAGCTTATGAGAACCACAGGGCCGGGAGATGAAGCTAGCAAATTAGTTACATGAGTTGACAAGCAATGATTGAGCATCCACTTTTAAGGCTTAATACTGTTCTTTCTAATTTAATCCTCAGATTACCCTCCCAGTAGATTGTATTTTAGTCATTTTTACAGATGCAGAAGTGGCTAACAAGAGGTGGAGCCAGGGTTTGAATTTAGATGGGTCCGACTCCAAGGCCTGAGTCTCTTCTGGTACACCATCAGTCTGTGGAATGAAGTCATATAGCGTGGGGGTCTGCTTTGGAACAGTAGGTTGGGTACAATCTGTAGACAGCCTTTAATATTAAACAGGCTGCAGGTGCCATCTTGTAGGTAAAGGGGAGATGCTGAAGGAGAAGTGGCAGCTCTGTGCTAGAGTAGAACCTGGTAGCTCATGGGAGAGGTGATATCAATCCTTACGGAAAGAGGGCAAAATCTTGGGGTCCTTATTCTCTCCTCATGAGCAACTCAAGGGTGAAGTGAAGGGAGTGAAAGTCGCTCAGTCATGTCTGACTCTTTGCGACCCCATGGACTACACAGCCAGTGGAATTCTCCAGGCCAAAGTACTGGAGTGGGCAGCCATTCCCTTCTCCAGGGGATCTTCCCAGCCCAGGGATCGAACCTAGGTCTCCTGTATTGAAGGCAGATTCTTTACCAGCTGAGCCACAAGGGAAGCCCAACTCAAGGGTATGAGAACTCAAAAGATAAATGTGTGTTTTATAAGATCAAGCTACAAAGTAATTAATAAACATAGCCACAATGTGCAGCAAATAAAAAGAAAGCAAAAGAGCCAAAGGAGAGACTACAGACCCGGTACTGTCCCTTCTGACACAGCCGGTGCTGGCATGCACCTCTGTGAACAAAGAGCATGTGTTCCAGTGACATGCTTCTTTGTCAGGGGCTTCACTGCCAGAGGCATAAATAACACAGGCAGAACAGGGTGTGTCTCACTGCCCTGCCAACATCTTCCACTGGACTGTCAGCCCACGGACCTGAAGGGGCTGTTGTCACACTGCCCTGGTTTTGGATATTGCTGTACTTAACATCCTTCTGTGTATGCATCTGGCTGTGAGAAAGAAGTAGAATATTGAACTGCATCTAAGCCCCAATTATTATCATGACCAAGAATTTGTGGTTTGGAACGACTAGAAGGGAATAAGGAAAAGATAAAAAATCTTAGTTTGTGAGGGAATCTGAACTATGGGTAAATCTCTTTTTACTTCCATTGATGTTAATGTTTGTCCAATAAGTAATACAGATATCAAACAACGCCTTGTTTTGGCACTCTGTTGAGTCTTAAAACTGCTTGTTAATCAGAATGTATGTATTCCAACTATCCTCAAAATGTCTGAGGAGAACACTCTGAGCTAATTTCTAACTCCTTGAACCTGCTCTCCATCCCAGCAACGTCATCAGATGACCAGAGCCTTCCACAAACTTTAAGTATATGAACAGACTTGAACAAATCTGAAGATGAGAGGAAAGAGCCCCACATAGGCATTGGCTTAACTGGCCTTGAAACCAGTTTAGCAGAAGGGGCACCTCTTCTCTTTAGCAAAACAGTATATGAAACAGATGTGGGTGAAGAAACCATTACTCTAAATCCTAAATACTTCCATTCCTTCCCTCCTCTCCATACACATGCGCATGCACTGGTAAATCTACCCTCAGAGTCTCCACAGCATGGTGTGTGTGCCTTTTATAGCAGTTAGGCAACACGTGGGAGCTGTTGAAGGATCTAAATTCTCAGCGAGACTATGAGCTCATACAAATATTTCTGGACGATATGAATGGAGAGCAGGAGCCTGGGCCCATCTTTAGAACCTAGATGTCCTGCAATTGTATGTTGGGTTGAAATAATGTCACGTGTACTCAAAAATACTATCGAAAGACAGCTAAGACACTGAGACAGAGAAGGAAGGCAAATGGGTGAAAATGGGTTAAGGAATGAGATCCCGTTAGTCTCCAGATGGCAAGAAAAAGAAGATGGGAGAGTGTCAGGTGTGCAGGCAGCTGCAGGTCCAATAAGGGGCCCTGCCAAGAGAGCCAGATTCCGTTTTGCTCTCTGAAACAGCTGTAGGTGCTTGGCCTTCCGGGGGCAGCAAGGGAGAGCTTTGACCACCAAGAGTCGAGTTTAATATTTATTAAGCACTATCTTTATGCCAAGTACTGTGCTTGGGACTTTTCGTGTACATTGCATCTCAGTTCATCCTGGCAACGGCTCACTGGGACAAGACTTTATAATCCCCTTTCATTGTTTAGGAAACAGGCTTAGCAAAGCCAAGTAGAACTCACATAGCTAGTAAGAACCTGGATTTCTATGTAATTAAAATCTCACTGTATTCATTCTCATTACTTTGATCCACTAGTCTTTACACTGCTTCTGAAAATCCTTTTTGTTTTCTCTATTTTAAGAAGA
Source organism: Moschus berezovskii (assembly GCF_049115385.1). NCBI lineage: Eukaryota > Metazoa > Chordata > Mammalia > Artiodactyla > Moschidae > Moschus > Moschus berezovskii. The sequence goes on along the minus strand of NC_142466.1, from coordinate 70,484,413 downwards.
TTAAAAAAAAAAAAAGATTTACATGCTTAAGGAGAAGGTGGAGAGGAAGTTAAAAAAAAAAAGCTAAAGAAAAAAATTTTAAATTAGATTTCTACTACTGAGACATATCCACCATTAAGATGTATATCCTTATAACTTTTTCCTATTATTATACATATCTTTAAAACAATATTGGCATCAGATACTTGTTTTTCCACCTACTATGATAAGTGATCCACACAGTCAAAGGCTTTGGCATAGTCAATGAAGCAGAAATAGATGTTTTTCTGAAACTCTCTTGCTTTCTCCGTGATCCAGCGGATGTTGGCAATTTGATCTCTGGTGCCTCTGCCTTTTCTAAAACCTGCTTGAACATCTGGGAGTTCACGGTTTACATACTGCTGAAGCCTGGCTTGGAGAATTTTGAGCATGACTTTACTAGCGTGTGAGATGAGTGCAATTGTGCGGTAGTTTGAACATTCTTTGGCATTGCCTTTCTTTGGGATTGGAATGAAGACTGACCTCTTCCAGTCCTGTGGCCACTGCTGAGTTTTCCAAATCTGCTGGCATATTGAGTGCAGCACTTTCACAGCATCATCTTTCAAGACTTGAAATAGCTCCACTGGAATTCCATCACCTCCACTAGCTTTAATTGTGGAACATTCTGAAAGAGATGGGAATCCCAGACCACCTGACCTGCCTCTTGAGAAACCTGTATGCAGGTCTGGAAGCAACAGTCAGAACTGGACATGGAACAACCGACTGGTTCCAAATAGGAAAAGGTGTACGTCAAGGTTGTATATTGTCACCTTGCTTATTTAACTTCTATGCAGAGTACATCATGAGGAACGCTGGGCTGGAAGAAGCACAAGCTGGAATCAAGATTGCTGGGAGAAATATCAATAACCTCAGATATGCAGATGACACCACCCTTATGGCAGAAAGTGAAGAGGAACTCAAAGGCCTCTTGATGAAAGTGAAAGAGGAGAGTGAAAAGGTTGGCTTGAAGCTCAACATTCAGAAAACAAAGATCATGGCATCTGGTCCCATCACTTCATGGGAAATAGATGGAAAAACAGTGGAAACAGTGTCAGACTTTGTTTTTTTGGGCTCCAAAATCACTGCAAATGCTGATTGCAGCCATGAAATTAAAAGACGCTTGCTCCTTGGAAGGAAAGTTATGACCAACCTTGATAGTATATTAAAAAGCAGAGACATTACTTTGCCAACCAAGGTCCATCTAGTCAAGGCAATGGTTTTTCCCGTGGTCATGTATGGATGTGAGAGTTGGACTGTGAAGAAAGCTGATCGCCGAAGAATCGATACTTTTGAACTGTGGTGTTGGAGAAGACTCTTGAGAGTCCCTTGGACTGCAAGGAGATCCAACCAGTCCATTTTAAAGGAGATCAATCCTGGGTGTTCATTGGAGGGACTGATGCTAAAGCTGAAACTCCAATACTTTGGCCACCTCATGCGACGAGTTGACTCACTGGAAAAGACTCTGATGCTGGGAAAGGTTGGGGGCGGGAGGAGAAGGGGACGACGGAGAATGAGATGGCTGGATGGCATCACCGACTCTCTGGACATGAGTTTGAGTGTACTCCGGGAGTTGGTGATGGACAGGGAGGCCTGGCGTGCTGTGATTCATGGGGTCGCGGAGAGTCGGACACGACTGAGCGACTGAACTGAACTGATGATAAGTGATGAGTTTATGTGCCCAGTCGCGTCTGACTTTGCAACCGCGTAGACTGTAGCCCACCAGGGTCCTTTGTCTATGGGATTTCCCAGGCACAGATACTGGAATGAGTTGCCATTTCTTTCTCCAGGGGATCTTTCTAACCCAGGGATCGAACCCATATCTCCAGTGTCTCCTGCATTGAAGGAGGATTCTTTACCAGCTGAGCCATTGGGGAAGCCCAATGAGTTAATACTCACCCCTCCCTTCTCCTTAGCAGAGGCCCAGAGCTTGCTGGCCTCCTGAGGGGCTGTTGAAGTTCTACTCTGGCCATCAGTCTTCCACTTCTGCTCCATGCCCTTTTATCTCCTGTATTTACTCTGCCCCTTTGACTGAGGGAAGGGCTCACCTCAAAACAATATAAAGTATTTTTTGTTTTGTTTTATTTTTGTTTGGGGTGGGGGGAGCTGTGCTGCACAGCTTGTGGATTTTAGTTTCCCCACCAGGAATTGAACCTGGGCCACCACAGTTAAAGTGACGAGTCCTAACCACTGGACCACCAGGGAATTCCCTAACCAATGTAAGTTTTGACTTTTAAAATGGGTGGACTCATGTTCTCTTTCATGCAGCCTTGGTCTCTCTTGAGTGACTGGGAACATACTCCTGGAAAATATCTGTGTGGCTTCACACTGTTGGGCATCCTTTTCATCCATAATTAGCCAGCGTCCCCACCATCTGGACTCTCTCCTACCTCATAGGGATTTCCTTGTCCATACAGAACTAAGATTGATCCAAGAGCCCTGCTCCTGCTCACTGAACTCTCCCATCTGTTCTCAAGCTTGCTTTACCAGCTCCTGCCCAGTCAGGGCCCCTTGATGGGCATGCAAGTTAGTCCTCCCTTACTCCAGACTCTGACTCTACTAAGGTGGTGTGTGTGATCCCAATTTGCTAGTATTATATTTTGTAAAGGCCCAAAGACCCAAATACCCTCACACTCTGCTTCTTCTTTGAAAAGTGGAGCAGCCAGTTTCCTGATATCTTTTATGTTTGTTTATGCACGTACTACAGAAAACTTGGAAAGTATGCTTAACAAAAAAATTAAAATCTCAGTTCAGGGCTAAACATTGCTCACGTTTGGGTGTCTATTCCTCCAGTCTTTTCTCTACACACATATGGCACTTTCTTAGGTCTCAGATTGCCAGAAGCATCATCTCATTAATAACAGCTTTGCAGGCAGGCAGGGAGGGGGGAAACCACTACATTAAATATTCATGTTAATTGCAAGAGACATTTTTATTTCAGAAATAGTAAGTGGTGGAAAAAGGTATCATAGTACCTAGGAAATACTGTGTATATTACATTTAAAATATTTAAGTGGGATGATATTATAACCTGCTTTTTTCAGTTAACATATTATGAACATATTTCCATACCATTGAATAGTCTTCTACGATATATATTCCTTGAGGACATTCTTCTGCAAAATGAAAATAGCTTTTCTCTTTCTGAATATAAAGACAATACATATTCATGGTGCAAATGCATAAAAAGCACCAAAGTATAAAGAAGAAAATACAAGCTAGCTAAAATCCCATTACCTAGCAGCAACCACTGTTAACATTTCTTGTTAACAGTGAGCTGTTTCGATGAATGTAGATGCAAATGTAAAATATATAAGTGGAATACTACTATAAAGGGTGCTTTGTAGCATGCTTTTATTTTTCACTTAGCAGTAAGTCACAGTTATTGGTCCAAGTCAATAAATCATTTTATCATTTTAAAGTCTGCATCATATTTCATTGTACAACTGTAACACAATTTATTCACCTTATCTTCTGATAGACATTTATGTTACTTCAGTTGTTCACCATTGGATACCCCGGAGAAGGGAATGGCTACCCATACCAGTATTCTTGCCTGTAGAACCCCTTGAACAGAGGAGCCTGGCAGGCTACAGTCCATGAGGTCACAAAGTCAGACACAATTGAGCAACAGTTCATTCATACATCTTTTTACAGTTATCTCCTTGAAATAAATTCCTAGAAGTACAACTCCTGAATCAGTATATATTTTTCAAATCAGATATACATGGCAAATCACCCTTCGGAGGCTGTTCCTCAGCCGTGTGTAAAGCTTCCCCTCATTCTTGCCTAAATTGGATATTATCTTTAAAAATCTTTATCATTTTTCACCTAATGACAAGGTGGAAGACCTAAGGGTGCCAAGACAATTCAACATAAAACAATAGTCTTTTAACAAAATGTGCTTGGACTCTAATCGGTTCAGCCGCTCAGTCGTGTCCTACTCTTTACAATACCATGGACTGCAGCACTCCAGGCTTCCCTGCCCACCACCAACTCCTGGAACTTACTCAATCTCATGTTCATAGAGTCGGTGATGCCATCCAACCATCTCATCCTCTGTTGTCCCCTTCTCCTCCTGCCTTCAATCTTTCCCAGCATCAGTCTTCTCCAATGAGTCAGTTCTTTGCATCAGGTGGCCAAAGTATTGAAGTATCAGCTTCAGCATCAATCCTTCCAATGAATATTCAGGACTGATTTCCTTTAGGATGGACTGGTTGGATCTCCTTGCAGCCCAAGAGACTCTCAAGAGTCTTCTCCAAGACCACAGTTCAAAAGCATCAGTTCTCATATATCCACATGTAAGAGTATGAAGTTGAACCGCTGCCTCACAGCAAATACAAAAATTAACTCAAAATGGACCACAGACTTAAATACAAAAGCTAAAACTATAAGAAGCTTCTCAGGTAGTGCAGTGGTAAAGAATCCGCCCGCCAACGCAGGAGATGCAAGAGATGAGGGTTTACTCTGTGGGTCGGAAAGATCCCCTGGAGTAGGAAATGGCAACATGCTCCAGTATTCTTGCCTGGAAAATGCCATGGACAGAAGAGCCTTGTGGGCTACAGTCCAAGGGGTTGAAAAGATTCAGACACGACTGAGCGACTAGCACACACACAGATAAAACTATAACACTCAGAGGAAACCAAGGAAATCTTCATGACCTTGGATTAGGCAAAGTTTTGTTAGATATGACAGTAAAAGTACAACAAACCAAAGAAAACAAATAAATCTGACTTAAAATTTAAAACTTTTGTGCTTCAAATGACACCATCAAGAAAATGAAAAGACAATACATAGAATGAGGGAAAATATTTGTAAATCATACATCTAATAAGGGGTTTGTATCCAGAATAAAGAACTATTAGAACTCAATGATAAAATGAAAACCCAATTTAAAATGGACAGAAAAGTTTGAATAGACATTTCTCCAAAGAAAATATACAAATGACCAATAAGCACAAAAAGAAACTTAACATCATTAGTCATTTAGGAAATGAAAATCAAAACTACAATGAGATACCACTTCACACCCACTAGGATGGCTGTAATTAAAATGATGGACAATGAGTGTTGGTGAGGATGTGGAAATATTGGAATCCTTGTGCATTGCTGGGGAGAATGTAAAATGGTGCAGCTGCCATGGAAAACAGCTTGGAGGTGCCTCATAAAGTTAAACATAGAGGCAGCAATTTCACCTCTAGGTATATACCCAACAGAATAAAAATATATGTACATACAAAATTTGTGCATGAATGTTCATAGCAGCATTATTCATAATTGTCATAAACTGGAAACAATGTGAATGTCTGTAAGCTGATGAATGGATAAACAAAATGTGGTATATACATACAATGGGATTTTTTTTTCAGTCATAAGAGTACTGATATGGGCTACAACATGGATGAATTGTAAAGATATTATGCTAACTGAAAGAACTTTGACAAGATGACTGTGTGATTCCACTCATATGGAGTGTCTAAAATAGGAAAATTCATACAGACTTCTCTGCTGGCTCAGACAGTAAAGAATCTGCCTACGATGCAGGAGACCCATGTTCCATCCCTGGGTCAGGAAGATCCCCTGGAGAAGGGAATGGCTACCCACTTTAGTATTCTTGCCCGGAGAATTCTATGCAAGAGGAGCGTGCATGGGTTACATGAGGACAGAGGAGCCTGGTGGGTTACAGGCCACAGAATCCCAAAGAATCCCACACGACTGACCAACTAACGCTTTCATTTTTTCACAGAGGCAGAAAATAGATTAGTGGTCAGCAAGGGCTGAGAGTAATTGGGAGCGACTGCTAATGAAACCGACTGGGGCCCTGTGGGGCTCCCAGGCACAAAGGCCTTTCTTCCCCCATTTCTCATAGTCAAGACTCAAGCCATGAGTCTAAGTGACCTTCCATGAGTTCCAAAGGGCAGATTTGAACAGTTGCTAATCAAGGGAGGAGTAACCAAGCAATCACCTGAGGCAAGATTAAAGGGATTGGAGAGAAAAATAAATAAATAAAGGGACTGGAGAAACTCATTAGGACTAGAAGACCCACCACTTGAGAAGAGACTGAGAGGAGGGAGTGTAAGACCATCTTACACTCTAATCTTGTCAGAGACCCCACCTTTGACCCACTGTTATAAAAAGCAAGAATCAAGTTCTCTGGGAGTGGGACACATAGTTTTTGAGGTAGAAATTTGGTGGGTCTCCCTTTGTCTGGCAAAGCACTAAAGCTATCCTTTGCTGCTTCACCCAAAACTGCAAGATTTGATTTGGCACCAGTGTACAAAGAGGGCTTCCCAGTAAAGAACCTGCCTGCCAGTGCAGGAGATGGAAAAGATGCAGGTTCGATTCCTGGGTCAGGAAGATCCCCTGGAGGAAAACATCGTAACCCACTCCAGTATTCTTGCCTAGAGAACCCTATGGACAGAGGAGTCTGGTGGGCTACAGTCCGTAGGGTAGCACAGAGTCAGAACTGAGTATGGGGTTTCTTTTGGGGTAACAGGAATTCTCTGGAATTTAGGAAAAAAATGTATTTATTTATTTGGCTGTGCTGGGTCTTAGTTGCTGCATGCATGTGAGATCTAGTTCCCTGACCAGGGAGCTAACCTAGGCCCCCTCATTGGGAGTGCAGAGTCTTAGCCACTGGACTACCAGGGAAGTCCCCAGGAATGCTCTGGAATGTGATACTGATGGTTGCAGTACTCTGAACATACACTCCAGTTCAGTTCAGTTCTCTCTGCGACCCCATGAATCACAGCACGCCAGGCCTCCCTGTCCATCACCAACTCCCGGAGTTCACTCAAACTCATGTCCAGAGAGTCGGTGATGCCATCCAGCCATCTGATTCTCTGTCATCCCCTTCTCCTCCCGCCCCCAACCTTTCCCAGCATCAGAGTCTTTTCCAGTGAGTCAACTCGATGCATGACGTGGCCAAAGTATTGCAGTTTCAGCTTTAGCATCAGTCCTTCCAATGAACACCCAGGATTGATCTCCTTTAGAATGGACTGGTTGGATCTCCTTGCAGTCCAAGGGACTCTCAAGAGTCTTCTCCAGCACCACAGTTCAAAAGCATCAATTCTTCGGCGATCAGCTTTCTTCACAGTCCAACTCTCACATCCATACATAACCATGGGAAAAACCATAGCCTTGACTAGACGGACCTTGGTTGGCAAAGTAATGTCTCTGCTTTTTAATATACTATCTAAGTTGGTCATAACTTTCCTTCCAAGGAGTAAGCGTCTTTTAATTTCATGGCTGCAATCAGCATCCGAAGTGATTTTGGAGCCCACAAAAATAAAGTCTGACACTGTTTCCACTGTTTTTCCATCTATTTCCCATGAAGTGATGGGACCAGATGCCATGATCTTTGTTTTCTGAATGTTGAGCTTCAAGTCAACCTTTTCACTCTCCTCTTTCACTTTCATCAAGAGGCTTTTGAGTTCCTCTTCACTTTCTGCCATAAGGGTGGTGTCATCTGCATATCTGAGATTATTGATATTTCTCCCGGCAATCTTGATTCCAGCTTGTGCTTCTTCCAGCCCAGCGTTCCTCATGATGTACTCTGCCTGATGAACTCTGGATGGAGATTCGTGACATTTTACAGGAGACAGGGACCAAGACCATCCCCATGGAAAAGAAATGCAAAAAAGCAAAATGGCTGTCTGAGGAGGCCTTACAAATAGCTGTGAAAAGAAGAGAAGCGAAAAGCAAAGGAGAAAAGGAAAGATATAAGCATCTGAATGCAGAATTACAAAGAATATCAAGGAGAGATAAGAAAGCCTTCCTCAGTGATCAATGCAAAGAAATAGAGGAAAACAAAAGAATAGGAAAAACGAGATCTCTTCAAGAAAATTAGAGATAACAAGGGAACATTTCATGCAAAGATGGGCTCGATAAAGGACAGAAATGGTATGGACCTAACAGAAGCAGAAGATATTAAGAAGAGGTGGCAAGAATACACAGAAGAACTGTACAAAAAAGATCTTCACAACCAAGATAGTCATGATAACGTGATCACTGACCTAGAGCCAGACATCTTGGAATGTGAAGTCAACTGGGCCTTGGAAAGCATCACTACGAACAAAGCTAGTGGAGGTGATGGAATTCCAGTTGAGCTATTTCAAATCTTGAAAGATGATGCTGAACATACACTAGAAACTACTAAATTGTCATCTTTAGAAGTGAACTTTATGGTATCTGAATTATATCTCAATAAAACTGTAAAAATTGTTATCAGTTAGGCAAGTTGACAATGATATATCATTTTTACTTTAATTTGTACTTATGTGTATAACTAATGGGGCTGAATTTTTTTCAAGTATTTGAGGCTGTTTGTTTTCCTTTGTGAGTTACCTGTTTATGTCCTGTTGGTATTTTAAAATTATTAACAAGTGCTCCATATATGTTAAGAATATTAACACTTAGCCTGATATTCATCTTCAAGCTATATTTTCCCCACTTGTTGTTTGCTTTTAAAATTGTATGTATGTATGTATGTATTAATAAACATACACACACACACTGGTGAGGGTGATGAAAATTTTTAAATTTTTATTTAAGATAAAATTAATTTTTGTGTTTATTGCTCTCATGTCATGAGAGCTTTTCCCATCCCAAGATTATATCAGTATTCACATATATTTTCATCTGATACTTCTGTTTCATTTTTATGTGAAATCTATGTAGATTAATATTTTAATGTATGGCTTGAAGTAGAGGTCTAATTTTCTTTATTTTTAATGGTTAGCTACTTGTCTCAATACCATGTGTTAAATAACCATCTTTCCTTCAATGAATATGAAACATAACCTGTATCACATACTAAATTCTTCATATTCTTAAGTCTATTTCTGGACCTCCTTCTCTATTCACTTATTTTTCTGTCTATACTCTCTGGGAGAGTTTAGTGGAAACCAGTGGACAAATGACAGAAGGCCAGAAATTTTTTCTCTGGAGATATGGGTTTGGAGTAGCCCTGGACTTGAGGACATCAGGCCCAGGTGAGAGTGCATCTCCACTAACCACATAAAAGGTGAACACACCTTTCAGAACGCACAGTGACACCACTAGTCCTATGCTACCCATCATATTTCTCCCTTCCTATTTCTTATCATTCATCCCCCAAGGAATACACAGTTGACCCTTGAACAGTGCAGGTTTGTACTGTGTGGGACCACTTATATGTGAATCTTTTCCAATAAATATGAATTACATTTGTAGTCTACGGCCATACCACCCTGAACGCGCCCGATCTCGTCTGAATTACATTTGTATACAATATAAGGTTCACTGAATCCATGGATGCAAATTGGATATGGAGGGCTGACTCTACAAAGTTTTACAAGGATTTTCAACTTTAGGGAGGATAGGCAACCCTAACCCCTGTGTTGTTCAAGAGTCAACTGGATAATCAGACGGTATCAGAAGGATTTCTGGTTAGTCATGGTGGATTCCTGGAGTGCTACAGTCCATGGGGCTGCAAAGAGACACGACTTCGTGAACAACAACAACAGTGGTGAATTTAACGCATGTGCTTATCACCACCACACTCTCCCAAATCCTCTAAAGGCTTTAAAGATAAAGCTGGGAAAATTTTCCCAGAAACTGAACAAAAAGATAATGAAATATACTAAAGGACAAATAAAATCAAAGGATCAGTCTAGGAGGTCCAATATCTGACTAATCAGATTTTAAGAAATAGAGACAAGATAAAATGGAGTCCACATCCCAAATGTAGGTGCCCCTCTGACTCCCCTTTCCCCACTTAGTTCCAGAATGCTAATAGCTATCTCCGAAGGCAGGAGACTGGAGGATTCTTTTCTAAGGAAAGTGACTGGTTTAAGAGTGAACATCTAAGATAACCAAATTTTGTTTTATTTTAGCTGTAATTTCCAAGGGAGGGCTCTTTTTTTTGTCTTTATAATTATTCATTTGTATAGCATCCTGTTTTTATTTCATTGATGTAACACCTCTTATCTTTGAGGAGATAAGTTTTATTTTGATATCTGAATTGTCTCCATTTTCTCCAAGTTCCTTTTTTTAAAAATTGTAGTTATTTGGCTGTGTTGGGTTTTATTTGCAGCACAAAGGGTCTTTACTGTATCACTCAGGGTCTTTCATTGTGGCACAGGGATTCTCTAGTTGTGGCACGTGGGCTTAGTGCTTCACAGAATGTGGGATCTTCGTTCCCTGATCAGGGATTGAACCCATGTCCCCTGCATTACAAGGTGGATTCTTAACCACTGGACTACCAGGAAGTCCCCTCCAAGTTCCTTTTTACTAGCTCAGATTTCTGGCTCTTATATTAGAATCTATTAACCGGCAACAATAACAGCCAGTTATTTTACCAGCAAAGTGAATTTATTTGGGATCAGCAAAGAACTGCAACTTGGGACACGCAACTATGGTGAAATCACTGGCAAGTCCAGTTAAGGAAAAAAAAGGAAACTCTTTTATAGAAGAGAAGGAGAAATTGGGATTCTCTGTTAAAAACAAAAAGCCCATTGGAGGAAATTGGCTGAGATGTTACCAGGCAAGGAGAAATTTTTCTTCCTTCCAAGGCAGTATAATAGTGTCACTTCCTCCCAGAGATGCAAGAGAGGTCACTACCTGTGGGGATCTATATTGATGTTGTGTAGTGCATACATGAGAGCTCCCCTTCTGGCCTCCCAACTCTATTTTAGTGAGGTTTCTCTTTGTTAATATTCACAAGTCTTTCCTGAGTATGTGGTCATCCTTGAATATCCATTTACATTTACAAGAGAGGGACTTAAAAGATGATCAGAAACTCTGATGTACTGGTAGGTCTTCGAGACTAGCAGGTATCACTCCATGGTGATCAGGAATCAAGCTGGCATTTCCATGGAGAGACCTCCAAATGCCAGTATTTTCAGTACCTATAGCTGTAAAGGATGAAATTATCAAGCAATAATACAACATAGTTCCTTTGGATTTCCAGACTGAAATGGCCCATCAAGGCATATTGAAATAAAAAAACAAATGCAAGTGTCCTAAGAGAGGAAAAAGTTATAATGAAAAGCTCAAAAATCAAAATGCATGAGACTTAATAGAACATGGGTAACGAGAAGAGTCCCTTGGACTGCAAGGAGATCCAACCAGTCCATTCTAAAGGAGATCAATCCTGGGTGTTCATTGGAAGGACTGATGCTAAAGCTGAAACTCCAATACTTTGGCCACCTCATGTGACGAGTTGACTCACTGGAAAAGACTCTGATGCTGGGAAAGGTTGGGGGCAGGAGGAGAAGGGGACGACAGAAAATCAGATGGCTGGATGGCATCACCGACTCGATGGACATGAGTTTGAGTGTTGGTGATGGACAGGGAGGCCTGGCGTGCTGTGATTCATGGGGTCTCAGAGAGTCAGACACGACTGAGCGACTGAACTGAACTGAACTGAACTAGAAGAGAGTGGAGCATTTGATGCCTCCTGAGGAAATTCTGGAGAAAAGGATCCACCTCTTAGAATGTGCAGGGGACGTGGGTTCAACCCCTGACCCTGGAAGATCCTACATGTAGTGGAGCAATTACTGAGCCCACGCTTTAGAGGCCTTGAACCTGAACTACTGAGCCCACCTGCCACAACTCCTAAAGCCTGCACGCTCTAGGGCCACAAGACACAACTGATGAGCGCCTGTACTGCAACTACTGAAGCCCGTGCACCTAGTGCCTATGCTCTGCAACCGCAATGAGAAGCCCGTGCATTGCAGCTAGAGAGCAGCCCCTGCTCTCTGCAACTAGAGAAAAGCCCACACAGAGCAATGAAGACCCAGTGTAGCCAAACTAAATAAATAAATAAAGTAGTGTGTACATATCATAAATAAATTAAAAGGGTGAGTAGAGTCTCCTTAAAAAAAAAAAAAAAAAGCATGCAGGCTGGCAGAGGTGGCTCCTGACTGTGGGTATGGATGCTCGGAAAAGGTGCTCTGCCTGCCTGATATCTATTCCAAAAGGGCTGGAAGTCCCCAGAGCACAGAGGACAGATGGTGTGGGAGGGACCAAGGGCATCCCCACCCTTTCTGAGGCGGTCTGCTTCTGGAATGGAGGTGGTTGTGATAGGAGCTCAAAATTGGGTCAGATTTGCTCCATCCAGCTGCAACACACACTTTATAAGAGCAGAGATGTTGCCAAGTTTCTGGCATGACATTTCTTTTGGGTTTTGTACAGTGTTGGGAGATCCCTAATTTCCCAATTTCTTCAAATGTGTTTTAGAGAGAAGCTGAGAGAGGGCAGGGATTACTCTGAAGCCACTGTATTTGGACATCCGGTTCTCCTTTCTGCAACAGCCTAAGGTCAGCCTCCCTCTCGCTTGCTTTTTCTCCTATCTTTCTCTCTTAAATTGAAGAATAATTACAGTATAATGCACAGATGTTAAACTTACAATTGGTGACTTTTGGGGTAACTTTTAAAAATTTGAAAAAAAAATTTTTTTCTTTTGGCTGTGATGCACAGCATGTGGGATCATAGTTTCCCAACCAGGGATTGAACCTGTGCCCTCTGCATTGGGAGCACAGAGTCTCAGCCACTGGACCACCAGGAAAATCTTCAGTTGGCTCCTTATAGCAAAGGTGTTCAACTCTGTCACTGGCACCCCAGTCAAGACAGGAAACATTGCTATAGCTTCCCCGTGTGCTCCTTCCAGTGTCCCATCAGAGACAATCCTTGTTCTCAATTATATCCCCAAGAGACGATTTTGCCTGTTTTTGGACTTCATATGAATGAAATCGTACCACCTGTACTCTTGTGTGTCTGACTTCTTTCACTCAACATACTTTTGAGATTCATCTGGGTTGTTGAGTAAAACAGTAGCTCATTTCTCTTTATTTATGAGTACTATTCCAGCATATGGATACATCGTGATTTAGTTATCCATTTTCTAAACAAATCTCTTCTCTCTTACAACTAACTTTATTTCTGAGCTGGAGCAAGTCTTCTTTACGTGACCTTTTTTTCCCCACTAACACACTAATGGGCTTGTTTCCACAGCATGGAGTTGAAAGATTAAAAAATAGGCTTTTTAAAGGACCAGCAAAATTTACACCCATGTTACAAATGGAAATTGGGTGTAATACATGCTCATTTAGGTTAAAGCTATTTGTGCACTAGGAGACCAATTAAAAGCCTGTGACAGCAACCCACATGTAAGAGAACTGAAGTCTGCACCGGTGTTTTTGCTGTGAAAAGAGAAAGGGAGGGACAGATTAAATATTTCACAGGAAAGCTTGGCAGGGCTTTGTGACAGATGTATGGGATGAAGGAGCAGGATGAAACAAGTGCTGTTTCCAGGTAGTCATTTGCCTGGTATGTCCTTCTTCTCTTTAGGAAGTACCCGGGTTGATCACTCCCTTTGCAGGCTCTGTTGTGTTAGGAAACATAAGAAGCTCAGCCTGCCTTTGGGGCCCACTTGTACCTTTCATCCTGGGCCTGGTAGCTAAGCTCTTACCACTCATGGTGGGGCTATTGAAAGTCATAGTGACATTTTGGAAAAAACACTGAGTTTGGGTTTGGTTGGTTTTTCATTCTTTCATTCACTGAGGCTCCCTAAGTCTTGGTTTCCTCATAGGTGAAATGAAGATGAGTGCATATCCCCACCCTACCAAGATGGTTTTGAGAATCAGGGGAAGTAACTTCAAATCTCTCATAATGATTCACAAGAAACTAATAAGAAAGATCATCTATAGGAGGGGGAAGAGTTATTGGGGAAGAAGTGGGAGTGAAACTTTAGTGTATACCTCTTTTTTTTAAACCATGTGAGCATATTACCTTTAACAAAAAATTCTAAACAGAATCAAATAAACTATCTCTATAAATGGTTAGGCATTCTAGACTGCTGAAAAAGACAGAGTCTGGCTACCTCTTGTCTGTGAGAATCTTAAAGTCCATTAGCCCAGAAGGCCTATCACTCCAGGATAACTTGCCAATAGCTATTTAATGACAAAAAAATTAAAAATGGTTTTGGGGTTGTAGCAAGAACTCAGCTTCAAGACCAAAGAAGTCGGGATTCTAGTCCTGGCTTTGCTGTCTTTCAGGTGGGTTCCTTCTCTTTTTTGTGGTTTCTCCTATTGAATGAAAGAGCAAGACTGCATGATCTTTCAGATGCTTCCAGCTCTGATATCTAGAATATAATGCTAATTTCTAAGCAACAGAGGGTCTCATAATGAATTTGCTGGTGACATTTTTGTATCTAAGACTAGAATAGGGCAATGAAACACATGCTTCTCTTTTCACCTTTTGTTTCCTTTGATGCTGAAGTATCCAGAAGCCATGAGTCAAGTGGAGTGTCTTTTCCAGGAAAAGGAAATTGAGTTGTGTTTCAGTAGAACCATTGGAGCAATCCCATTGCTGTTTGCTATTGACGTTAGCTGAAGAGTGTATGGGTGATATGTATATACACCACTTTATATGGATATCGACGAATAGGAATTAAAAAATCATATAATTCAAATTCTAACAAGACTCAAACAATGGCCTTTGGTGCCAAGGAACTCACTACCTCCTGAGGTGCTTCATTGCATTTTCATATTGCTCAAATCATTAGGAAACCTTTTGGGTTGAGCTGAAATATTGACTTTATGATCACCATTAGTGCCAGCTTAGCTCTCTGGGCTGCAAAATACACCTGTGTTCTCTCTGGCCAAGATCACAAACTGCTCAAATGTGGGCCAGTATTAGACCATGTTTCAAAATATTTCAATTAGATTTCGACATCAAAACATCATGAGGGGAACTTTCCTGGCAGTTGAGTGGTTAAGATTTCGATTTCCAATGCAGGGCATGCAGGTTCAATCCTTAGTCGGGGAACTAGGATCCCATAGGCCTCTTGGCCCAAAAACCAAAACATGAAAATAGAAACAATATTGTATCAAATTCAATAAAGACTTTTTGAATAGTCCACATTAAAAAAAACAAACTTTAAAGAAAGGCATGTTTTGTTTTGTTTTTTAACATAAACTGTTTCTGACTTCTCTTGATAGATCCAAAGATCTGTGTAGCCGCCTCACCAATAATTCTTCCCTTAGTAAACAAAAGTTTACTAAAGTTTCCCCCTTTAGTAAAGTCCCTATGCCCTCTTGTTCAACTTATGTGTGTTGGAGAGGTGGATCCCATCTCTGGTTCTAGAACATGGCATGCAAACTTATCTGAATTCATCAGCATAATCCTACCTTTTGTCACCTTTATTGATTCAGAAACAATCACTGTTGTAAGACTGGGTTCCTTGGGAACAGACTCTGAGATGAGACTTGGATGCTGAAGGTTTACTGAGAGAGAAGGTTACTGATTGGAACGCGAAGAAGACAGAGGTAGGTGTGGAGAGAAACTGACCAGCAAAGTAGGTGCAGCGGCAGTTACAACCAAAGTCTCAGCTGACCCCAAGAACTCAAGGATGCGGATGACCCTTCAGAGTTGTCACAGATTGAAGTAAGGGGGCCGGACGTTTGAGTTCCCACATCAGACAGTCATGGGCCTTAGGCTGCACCCTGAGAGGGGGTATAAAACTTTGAGGGCATAGTTTCCTGAGGCTGAGAGCAAGACTATTCCCAGCAGCTGAGCAACAGACGTGTTCCCCTGAAGAGGGGATCAGGGCAAACCCCTATAGTATCTCCTACAGGTACAAGTCCACAGAGATTTGCTAGGACCGCTGAGAGAAAAGCTTCCAGAAGTGACCTGTATCTATATGGATATGGTCAAGGAGCTCTGGGGCTTGTCTGGAACTATCTCACCTCGAGGTCAGCTTTGATGACGTGGGTGCTGGGCTGAATCAAAACAACACTATGGGCTTCCCTGGTGGCTTAGACAGTAAAGAATCTGTCTGCAGTGCGGGAGACCTGGGTTTTATCCCTGGGTCAGGAAGATCCCCTGGAGAAGGGAATTGCAACCCACTCCAGTATTCTTGCCTGAGAATTCCATGGACAGAGAAGACTGGTGGGCTACAGTCCATGGGGTCGCAAACAGTTGGACATGACTGAGTGACTAATACTACACACTTGGATGTGGTACTTTGATGTGAACTTTGTTAAGTCAGTTTTCTGGCTGTGTTTTAATTATGTGTATATGAACATAAGTGTCAGTGTTATTTTGGTACATTCTGCCAATGGGGAGCTGCATTCTCTGGCAATAACCTGCTGAGTAGCAGTTGCCTCTCTTTAAGATGGGTCACTTGGTTTCCAGCTTACTAGTACCCACTCAGCTTTTAGAGGTGCTAGAAGAGAACTAAATCCTAATCTCCTAATAATAGTCAATAGATAATATCTAAAGTGGAAAAAACCAAAGCATAGAACAGAAGCATGTGTCTATAAATACGAGGTAAACATCAGAAGAAATAGCTAAAAACGTTGGCAGTAGTTGCCTCTGGGGAGACCCATCAGGGTGGGATGGGACAAGACAAGGCAGCTGGTTTTGTTGGGAAGCCTTGAAGTACTCTTTAATTTGAAACTCTGTGTATCACCCATTGATAATGCATGTCTTGGGGCAGCTTGCACTGCTCTGGGACTCTCCCATCTCCTAGTTCTCTGGCCTTTCTCTTTCTTCTAGGTAGGGGGTTTCTTAAATGCTGGTTGATAATAATTTAAAGCTACCCTTTCTCTCTTTATTAGTTCAAGCACTCTGCTCTACTACTCCTGATCTCACTTCTTAAGCTCCAGATCCATATTTCTTCCACAGGATCACCTTGGAGTTCCCCCTGCCCAATCTCCAACTTGCATGAGGAGATCACCAAGGTCTCTCTCAGGTCTCACACGCTATGAGTCTAAAAAATATATGGAAATACTTAACAAGTCACGAGAATGAATCTCTTTCATTTACTTAATATTATTAGCCATTTTTTCTTTTGTCATGTCAACTGAAAAATATACACAAAACCTGAAAGTTAAGAATTATGTTTTATTTGGCCGACAAAGCAGAGCTTTAAGCCCAGGACACAGCCTCTCAGATATCACTGAGATTGCTCTGAGGAGGTAAAAGAGAAGGAGCTAGGATATATAGGAGTATTTGCAACAAAGAGCAGGTAGTCGGAACTTCAAAAGATTTGTTGTGCTGTCACTAAGTCGTGACCGACTCTTTGCAACACCATGAACTGCAGCATGCCAGGGTTCCCTGTCCTTCACTATCTCCCAGAGTTTGCTCAAACTCATGTTCAGGGATGGAACCCATGCCCCCTGCAGTGGAATCACAGAGTCTTAACCACTGGACCGCCAGGGAAGTCCAAAATGTTATTGTTAACTAAAGAAAACCAGACAACTCAAGTTAATGAATTTAATACTTTTCTGTGTATGGGAAGATGCAGAAGTCTTGGCTCAGTGAAATCATTCCTTTGATAGGCACCTCAGCTTTTCTGCGACCGGTACCCTGTGTTTTCCTATCCTGAGTCTCCTCAGGGTACTCCGTTGCGAGTGGCTGCAGAGGCTGCTGGCTTATGATAGTTGGCATCTGGTTTGTATCCTGAGTTCCCTCAGGGCTCACCATCGGGGTGCTATAAGGTGATAATTTGATGGCTACAACATCCTTTGTTTACTGATGTGGTAGGCAACACTTTTTTACTCATAGTCAGATGAAACAGCCATTAACTGAGCACCAACCAAGAGCCACGTGTGACACCAAATGCCATCATGTGGTTTTTGCTATCACACTGTTTTGCTGTTTTAACAACTCTTCATGTCCTAAATTATTTCTTTCCTCAGTTTAACCATCTATAAAATGTATATAAAGGTATAAGGATTAAATTAGTCAATGTTTATAGAGCCTTTTGAAAAGTACTTAACATAAAGTTATTAGTATATTTGGAGAGCACTCTGTGTGTGTGTGTGTGTGTGTGTGTACTGGGCTTCAGAGATAATAAGAAAATACTGTTAAGAAATACCTTTTAAGAGAGACAAAAAGTGATGTTATGTATTGTAACTGTGATACAAGGTGACAGGATCTCATGTCAGGAGTATCGCATAAGGAACATGACCAAAGCTCTGTAAGAACCTAGACTGAGGGAAGGGACCAAATTTTCTGGGGTGGGGTTGGGATGGAGACCCAGGAAGATTTCATCAAGGGAATGTCATTTAAAAAATAATAATTTTATTTATTTATGGCTTTGCTGGGTCTTTGCTGCTGCATGGGGTTTGGGGGTAGTTACTCTGTTGCGCCACAGTTCAAAAGCATCAATTCTTCAGTGATCAGCTTTCTTTACAGTCCAACTCTCACATCCATACATGACCACTGGAAAAACCATAGCCTTGACTAGACGGACCTTTGTTGGCAAAGTAATGTCTCTGCTTTTTAATATACTATCTAGGTTGGTCATAACTTTCCTTCCAAGGAGTAAGCGTCTTTTAATTTCATGGCTACAATCAGCATCCACAGTGATTTTGGAGCCCAAAAAAAACAAAGTCTGACACTGTTTCCCCATCTATTTCCCATGAAGTGATGGGACCGGATGCCATGATCTTAGTTTTCTGAATGTTGAGCTCCAAGCCAACCTTTTCACTTTCCTCTTTCACTTTCATCAAGAGGCTTTTATATTTCCTCTTCACTTTCTGCCATACGGGTGGTGTCATCTGCATATCTGAGGTTATTGATATTTCTCCCAGCAATCTTAATTCCAGCTTATGCTTCTTCCAGCCCAGTGTTCCTCATAATGTACTCTGCATATAAGTTAAATAAGCAGAGTGACAATATACAACCTTGATGTACTCCTTTTCCTATTTGGAACTAGTCTGTTGTTCCATGTCCAGTTCTAACTGTAGCTTCCTGACCTGCATACAGGTTTCTCAAGAAGCAGGTCAGGTGGTCTGGTATTCCCATCTCTTTCAGAATGTTCCACAGTTTATTGTGATCCACACAGTCAAAGGCTTTGGCATAGTCAATGAAGCAGAAATAGATGTTTTTCTGGAACTCTCTTGCTTTCTCCATGGTCCAGCGGATGTTGGCAATTTGATCTCTGGTGCCTCTGCCTTTTCTAAAACCTGCTTGATTTTGAACTGTGGTGCTGGAGAAGACTCTTGAGAGTCCCTTGGACTGCAAGGAGATCCAACCAGTCCATTCTAAAGAGATCGATCCTGGGTGTTCATTGAAAGGACTGATGCTAAAGCTGAAACTCCAATACTTTGGCCACCTCATGTGAAGAGTTGAGTCACTGGAAAAGACTCTGATGCTGGGAAGGATTGGGGGCGGGAGGAGAAGGGGATGACAGAGAATGAGATGGCTGGATGGCATCACCAACTCAATGGACATGAGTTTGAGTGAACTCCGGGAGCTGGTGATGGACAGGGAGGCCTGGTGTGCTGTGATTCATGGGGTCGCAGAGAGTCGGTCACGACTGAGCGGCTGAACTGAACTGAACTGACTCTGTTGCGCTGTGAGGGCTTCTCACTGCAGTGGATTCTCTTGTTGTGGAACATGGGCTTTAGGGCATGCAGGCTTCAGCAGATGAAGGGAATGCCATTTTAAATGGACTTCAAACATGTAGTAGCCTTCCAGGTTGAGAGAAAGGATATTTCAAGTATAGACTAGCATTAGGCAAAGTTCAAAGAAGTAATTTTGAAGGGTTTAGCATGTTAGGGGAATAAGGACAAATGTTTCATACTTTTAGAGTTACAGCTTTTGAAAGACCTAGCAAAGAGAACTTCCAGGGTTAGAAAACCCTCCAGCAGCTTTAATATTCTGGATGGAAAGCAGCTCTCATGCTTCTTTTTTTTTTTTATTTTTTTTATTTTTTGGGGGCTGTGCTGTGTGGCATGTGAGATTTTAGTTCCCTGACCAGGAATCAAACCCATTCCTTCTGCAGTGAAAGCTCCAGAGGTCTTAACCACTGGACTCCCAGGGAACTCCCCTCATGCTTCCTTTAATGTGCAACCTTTCCTTTTTTTTTTTTTTAATTGTTGTAAAATATAACAAAATTCACCATTTTAACCATATAAAAAGAGACAATTTAGTAGCATTTAATTGTGCGACCACCACCACTGCTTAGTTTCAGAACATTTTCATTCCCCCCTGAAGGAAATCCCATACCCATTAAGCAGTCACTCCCACTTCTGGCCTCCCCTAGCCCCTGGAAACTCCTTACCAGCACAAAGTGATGGTCATGTCTCCATATCCAACCTGAGACCTCCCCACCTCAGCTTCTCATTTCCAATGATAACTCGGCCACTTCCTGCAAAGCTGAGATTTGTTACAGAGCAATCTCTATAGATGCCTCTCAGGAAATGGCAACCCACTCCAGTATTCTTGCCTGGAGAATCCTATGGACAAAGGAGCCTGGCGGGCTACAGTCCATGGAGTCGCAAAGAGTCGGACACAAATGAGCGACTAACACACACACACACACACACGGACATTTTATATAAGTTGAGTCATATAATTTGAAGTCTGTCAATACTGTGAAAAAGCCAATTAACATCTTCAGGTTATTATGAAAATAATTTTGACCTTATTGACGCCCTGAAAGAGTATCGGGATTCCCTAGAGGTCTGCAGAGCAGACTCTGAGAACTGCTGGTCTAGGTCATCCGGGGTGTGGGGTGTCAGCCAGCTCCCCATGGCAGCTTCTGTCCCAGCACAAAGTGACGGTCATGTCCCCATATCCAACCTGAGGCCTCCCCACCTCAGCTTCACAATGAAAACTTGGCTACTTCCTGCAAAGCTGAGATTAGTAACAGAGCAGTGGATTCATGTTCGAACTGCTTGAAGGAACCAAACCATCACATGAGGACACATTTTTATGAATATAAATCTAAATGTGATTAAAAAAAACTACCACAAACTGATTTCCAATAAACTTATGATCACTTCTTGCCACTGTCATTACATTTTATAATCACAGTAATTACCTGTTACCTGCGATGAGAGCTGTCATGTACTTTTGAATATCAAGTAGCAGCCATACCATAAATTGCTAGCCCCTTTCTCTGCTAATGATCAAAGCTTATTTTATTCTTCAAGTATTCTTCTCAGAGTAATTAGCACGCTTATTATACAGCATATTCAAATGTTAATGTGCACACCAAACTGATGCTATTGTGAGACCCATTTTACTCAGGCGCTAAAATTATGTTGCCATTTTGCTTGGTACTAGAGACTCCGTGCTTGAAACCTGTTTCCCACATACAAGGAGCCAAGGTTATTTACTGAGAATGCTGAGCTAGAATGAGAGGAGTGACACTTAATATAGAACCTGAAAGCTAAATGGGTTAGCACATACAGGGCCTACACATTTTGAATTAGTTATCCATCACTGCGGACACAATCAATATTTGAACAGACTGGCTTTGGGGCCTGTTTAACATCGTTTCTCCAGGGTCTCTAACAAACTTCGCCTCTGCAGAGGTTAAACCATCCAAATCACAGTTTTGTCAATTGGAAACATTTTCCTCATTCTGAGCTGAAATCTGCTCGAGTTTTCACTCGTCTGTTTTTGCTCTGCCCTCTGGAGCCATGTAAAACATGTCTGTTTTCTGTCCTGTGACTATCCTGTAGAGATTTAGGACAGTGACATTGTCCCCATGGTCTGCTCTTGTAAGGCTCAATTGTCCTAGGTCCTTATGGGACAGGTTACCAGTCCCTTTACCACTGTGGTGATTCAATTTGTCAGTGTCCCCTCTTGAAATAAAAACGGTGAGGCGCTCAGAACCTGAAGCAGTGATCCCGGTGTGTCTGGTCAGCGTGGAAATCAGTAGGTCTCTGTTGGATGTGAATGCTCTTGTTGGATATGATTCTATTAGTGCTTTCCCAGAGTATATTGTCTTTCTCGTTATCCATCACTGATTCCTGATTATCTAAAACTACCAGATCTTTAAAGCCATATATTGGTACTTAGGCAATTATCCATTTAGACCCCAAAACAGGATCTGAGATTTATCACTATTACATTACGTCTTGTTAAATTTGGCCCAGTGCTTTAGTCTATCAAGAACCTTTTTTGTGTCCTGAATCAATCCTTTCCATCAACAGGTGTAATCAACCTATCGATATTGCTGCTGCTAAGTCGCTTCAGTCGTGTCCGACTCTGTGCGACCCCATAGACGGCAGCCAACCAGGCTCCGCCGTCCCTGGGATTCTCCAGGCAAGAACACTGGAGTGGGTTGCCATTACTATCTGTTTATAAATCAAAGCTTAAAAAGCCTGACAGGAGAGGTCTCAGGATGGAGCTCTTCACCTATTTTCAGAGACCTGAAATCAAAGTATTTATTCAACCAGTTTTGTCTCTCTCCCTCCCCATTCAAATATGCACACCTCAGTTCAACTCTAACTCAAGGTGGCAGGGAGGGAAAACACCGAAGGATATTCCAGGTTACTAGCTGGACGATTAAAGCGACCTAGAAAAGAAACAGAAAAAGATGGGAGGGAGTGGAGAAGGCCTGGTGAAGAGCCCAGTGTGGGAAAACAGGTTCTCTGAAGCTATTTTCTCTGGGCCAACACACCAACACAGGCTGAGGGGGTATTAAGGTATGAGTCACATGGAAGGTCGTCCAGGGCTTTGCTGTGATGAGAGACAGAGGAAATCAATAACCAGGAAACAGGACCAATGTTGGAAGTTAGGAGTTAGTCAATTAGTACATCAAACTGGAGGGACTAGGCAGAAGAGAACAGAGATGGGCATAAGAAGTGACTCAAGAAAGACCACATGAAACAAAATCTCAGCTTGCTAAGTGGGCTGCAGAGCTGTGCTGTCCAACTTGATAGCCACTAGCTACAGGTGGCTATTTAAATTAACATTCATAAAAATTAAATTTAAAATATCAGTTCTTTAGTCACATTAGCCATATTTAGAGTGTTCAAAAGCCACATGTGACTCATGGCTACCATATCGGATCATACAGAAGAACATTCCCAACATTGTAGAAATTCCTGTTGGGCAGTTCTGGTCTAGAATATTCTAGATGTACTTCTTAAAAAGGGCTAGGGACCTCCCTGGTGGTTCAGAGGTTAAGACTCTGTGCTTCTAATGCAGAGGGTGCTGGTTTGATCCCTGACTGGAGATCAAAGATCCCACATGCTTCATGGTGTGCTGCCCCTAAGTCACTTCAGTCGTGTCCGACTCTGTGCAACCCCATAGATGGCAGCGCACCAGGCTACCCCATCCCTGGGATTCTCCAGGCAAGAACCCTGGAGTGGGTTGCCATTTCCTTCTCCAATGCATGAAAGTGAAAAGTGAAAGTGAAGTCGCTCAGTCGTGTCCGACTGTTAGGGACCCCATGCACTGCAGCCCACCAGGCTCCTCCGTCCATAGCATTTTCCAGGCAAGAGTACTGGAGTGGGGTGCCACTGCCTTCTCTGGCTTCATAGTGTAGCCAATAAATAAATAAATAACTAAGGGCCAAGACAGGTAGGATATCATTGTAATGTACTTATATTCTCTTTGCTTTCCCCCTCATGACCCAGCTCAAAGATCACTTCTTCTGGGAATTCACCACGTGTATGATCTGTGAGTGTATGCTATAGACTGCCAAGCATTCTGAGTTACACAGTTAGTGGTCACACATGGGTCTAGACTGTACTTAGTATGGCGATACTGGCACAGTTATTTGTCAATCCTTAACCAAAATGTGCGGAGAAGGCAATGGCAAGCCACTCCAGTACTCTTGCCTAGAAAATCCCATGGATGGAGGAGCCTGGTGGGCTGCAGTCCATGGGGTCGCTAGGGGTCGGACACGACTGAGCGACTTTACTTTCACTTTTACACATTGGAGAAGGAAATGGCAACCCACTCCAGTGTTCTTGCCTGGAGAATCCCAGGGACAGGGGAGCCTGGTGGGCTTCCGTCTGTGGGGTCACACAGAGTCGGACACGACTGAAGTGAC
Source organism: Moschus berezovskii (assembly GCF_049115385.1). Lineage (NCBI taxonomy): Eukaryota > Metazoa > Chordata > Mammalia > Artiodactyla > Moschidae > Moschus > Moschus berezovskii. The sequence continues at coordinate 70,460,607 of NC_142466.1, read as the reverse complement.
TTAGCAGCAGCAACCAAAATGTGTGGCTTCCCTGGTAACTCAGCTGGCAGAGAATCCACCTGCCATGCAGGAGACCTTGGTTTGATTCCTGGGTTGGGAAGATTCCCCTGGAGAAGGGATAGGCTACCCACTCCAGTATTCATGGGCTTCTCTGGTGGCTCAGATGGTAAAGAATCTGCCTGCAATGCGGGAGACCTGGGTTCAATCCCTGGGTTGGGAAGATCCCCTGGAGAAGGGCATGGCAACCCATTCCAGTGTTCTTGCCTGGAAAATCCCCATGGACAAAGGAGCCTGGTGGGCTACAATCCATGGGGTCACAAAGAGTCGGACATGACTGAGCGACTAAGCACAGCACAGCACAACCAAAATGTGGCCTTTCTCTATCTGGTGAAAACTTCCTTGGTGGCTCAGATAGTAAAGCATCTGCCTACAGTGCAGGAGACCCAGGTTCAATCCCTGGGTTGGGAAGATCTCCTGGAGAAGGAAATGGCAACCCACTCCAGTACTCTTGCCTGGAAAATCCCATGGACAGAGGAGCCTAGTAGGCTAGAGTCCATGGGATCGCAAAGAGTTGGACACGACTGAGCAACTTCATTCAAAATTCATTCATCCTCCTGGACAAAACAATTAGCTTTGGAGCTAAGACTCATGGGACAGGAAGGGAAGGATGAGGAACTCTGGCCTAGCCAGCCAGGACTGCTGACTCCACCACTGTAGCTTTAAAAATAATTTGTGATGAAAGCTTTTGACCTCCTGTCCATAGACCTCCATTACATAGGCCATCTCAGTCAGGCAGTCAAGAAATGGAAATCAGGGAGTGTTATTTGCTTGATGCAAGATATCTTGTCATCTTACCTGTGGGCCCTCACAAAATTTTCAGTCTGCCTTCTTTCTCTTTTAATTTCCTGTGCTGTTGCTCTTGGAATTTCTCATAAGATCTATCAATTCTACCTTCTAAATCTGTCTAGAATCTGTCCTTTCCTCTAATACCCTCAGTAAATTTATCTTCTCTGTCTTTTCTCACCCAGCCCCCATAATGCTCTAAGAACTTTAGCTGACCATGACATTCTCCTTCCTGAAACCCCACAATGTCATAAAGGCTCCTCCTTGGGCCCCCAGCTAGCCTGTGGGTTTCAGGTCCTTTCAGTCTCTGATGTGTGGCACACATGCCGGTTCCCCTGTTACTGCACCCAGAACCAAGTTGCCCTCTCACATCCCTCCGCCTTTGTATCCTCGCAGCTCTTCCTGTCTGAAATGCTCCCCCCACCCACCTTTAATCCCCCTGGAGAATGTCTACACCCTTGTTTAGATTTTAATCTTACAGCCTCTGAGAAGCCCACTCAAGTGATCCATCAATTGTTCCCAAACACTGTGGGGGCATTGGTCATAACATAGCCTGTACACAACACTCCAGTGGAGTCTGTTTCTCCACTAAACTGTGAGGTCTCAGGGGTGGGCAGCATGGCTGACTCATCTTTTACCCCTGGCAGCAAGCACAGGACCTGACTCATACAAACACTTACTGAATGCCTGCTAGAAAGAACCATCTGTGCCATTATGAGGTTCTGCTATGAGGGCCCTCTGTGTGGTTTGCTGCCTCGCTCCTCAGGGCTGACCCACACTCACAGAGGCTGAGGGCCCAGAGGCACTGGTAGTTGAGGATGGGTGGAGAAGCAGGAGGCTTGCAGTTGCTCCCACTGAAAGCCTCCCTGTATGCATGTGATTTGTTCCCTCGCAGACTCCGTGACCTGCACAAGCGCAGTCATTGTCTTTCACGAAAAAGACACAGGACCCCTTGGAGTATGTTCTTGAAGGGACACATCTGTGGGTAAACTCTATGGGGAAGAATTATGGGCAAGGGGGAGAAACATCTTAATAGAATGGAGAGGGAAGACACATTGCTACTCTTGCTTAGCAAGGGGAAGTCACTGGCAGGGGAATGAAGGTGCTGGTAGCAAGGCTTCTTATGTTTTAGAAAATACAGCCTATCCAGGGGTTACCAAGACTTTGCACTTCTATCATCTTCTTGAGCCCGTTATCCACCCTGAAGGGCAGGCAAGACAGAACTGGGTTGTTATTTATAGATAAGGAAACTCATATCCAGAGAGGTGAAGTGACTTGCCCAAGGGCATGTTTTGAGCAAAGACCCACAAACATGAAGCGACTCTCCCAGGGTTGGTTGTGAAGTAATAATCAGAACTATAATTCATGGGGTTATTTGTAAAAGTCTCTGTGGGGTTTTCTTTGAGAAAACTTTTGAAATGAGAAACATTTTCTAGTAAATTGAGTCTGTACAGGGTTTTCAGACATCTCTCGGGAAATTTGGCCTGATGACATGAAAGATTTCTTCCAGCTCTGAAATCCTATGGACTGTTTTTCACTCTGTCTCAGGTTCACATAACTCCATATAGCACAGTTATAAGTTTGCAAGCAGTTTCCAAAGCCAATAGCTGTCCTGCCAGTTTCAGCATCCCTGTCTGACTTACCAAAACGTCTCAAGCCCGTTTCTTCCTTAGCGTACCACCTGGTCATCAATCTATTCTTTCCACTCTAACTCCCTGCTCTGTGGCAACTCTATTACTTGACTTCCTCTGTCAGAGATAACTAGAATCTAGAGCTAAAGGTATAATTTCTATGTAAGACTAGAAAGCAGAACTGTCACCATATATTCCTGAGATCTTAATTTGATTTCCACTAAAGGGGAATTGAATTGACTGGATTAATGAAGGTTCATGGTACTCATTGGCTTCCCTGGTGGCTCAGATGGTAAAGCGTCTGCCTGGAATGCAAGAGACCTGGGTTTGACCCCTGGGTTGGGAAGATCCCCTGAAGAAGGAAATGGCACCCCACTCCAGTACCCTTGCCTGGAAAATCCCATAGACAGAGGAGCCTGGTAGGCTACTGTCCACGGGGTTGCGAAGAGTCGGACACGACTGAACGACTTCCCTTTCTTTCACTTTCTGTGCTACTCATTCCTCGTCAGAGAGATGTCTGAGTCCTTGTGGGTGCCGTATTTGGTAGTGGGATACAGGAATGGAGTTTTACATAGATCAGGGTAGGAGTAGGATTTTTCTAGAAAGGAAAGTGTATCTTGGTTGGATTAACCAAGTTATTTAAATTCTGCCTGATAATTCTGTCCAGTCTCCTTGCTTGAGAACAAAGTATTGTACACCCGTCTGAACTGGAGAAAAACAGAAGCTAGTAACAGCTCTGTGGAAATAGATACCCTGCTTATCTTCTAATCCAAGAGTCCAGGCTCTATCTGCTGCACCACACACTCTTCAGGGTGATAATTACTCCCATTAGTTAGTGTTTCCTGAGAAGTGAAGTAGGGTATCCAATATCAGTAATGAAGGCTATAGCAATAATAACATGTAACAGCCTATTTTATTTTCATCAAGAAGACCAAGTCCATCAGATAGAAGAACTATGGGTAAATCTGGGTATATTGCTGGATATCTCTGAAGACGGTTATCCTGTGGGGGTTTGTTTTAATTTCTCTCTTGACTACCAAGAACATTCTGACACTTAAAAATAAGGTGTTCCTGTTGCTGATGGGGAGGGGAGGGCTCATCACAAAGCACTGGGCCAGGACTTCCCTGGTGGCACAATGGATAAGAATCTGCCTGCCAATGTAGGGGATATGGGTTCGATTCAGAAAGATTCCACATGCCTCGGAGCAACTAAGCCCATGTGCCACAACTACTGAGCTCTTGTGCTGCAACCACTGAACCCCGGGCACCTAGAGTCCATGCTCCATAGCAAGAGAAGCCACGGCAATAAAAGGCCCTTGCACCACAGCAAAGAGTAGCCCCCTCTCACCACAACTAGAGAAAGCCTGCTCATAGTAACAAAGACCCAGTGCAACCATAAATAAAAAAATCGAAAATTTTAAATTAATAATAATAAAAAAAATCTTTACAAAACACTGGGCCAGAATTGCTTGCTTTTTTCTTCCAGTGGAATATCAGACTTTGCTACATGACTCCCACACTGGTGTCTATCACAGCTGAGAAAGGCTGGCTTTCCTAAAATGAGATGAGTATTAACAATAGAGGGTGACAATACAGAACATAAAGAAGCACAAAGGAAGTCTTCATCCTCACGTTGAACTTGCCCAGGATACATGCTGATAAAATCAGATCTGATCGCATCTTGAGCTCCATCTGTTAAGAGTGTTCACAGTCACTTAGGAGAATACCAACGAGGAAAGACCTGGAAATATGTTTTCTGCCTGCCCAAGTAATTCCCTCTCTTCCCTCTCCAACCTGGCTAAAAATACAACCAAAGTGTCACTAAAACACACACACACACACAATACAAAAAAGCCTAACATTTGTTGAACAGATTGTGGCAGAATATCAGTTAACTCAGTGTTCCGTATGCAAACATCCTCGATGCTAATTCATCCAGAGGAGGACTTGTAGGGAGGGGGAACAGAGAGCGTCAGAGAATAAGGGAGCAAGGTCGGCTGCCTCTAAGGGGAAATGCCAGAGCCTAGTTGACAGGTGAGAAAGGTGCGATTGCCTTTTATGTCCATCTAGTGGCAGCAGTTCTAGCTAGAGTCCCCTCTACCTCACCTGGTTCAGGTGATGACCGTTTACTTGAATGTATACCTTGTGCTGGGCCCTCAGCGGGCACTGGGTCTGAACTATTTGGAAGGTTGCAATTCATCAGCCGAGTTCAAGGACTCGTCTAGGTTATTCTAACTCTAAACATCAAGCCCAGGGAATGTAATCTGCTGGAAGCAGGGAGATGAAGTTTCCAAATAAAGAAGACTAATGTGGGTCTTTCCTGGTGGTCTAGTGGTTAGGAATCTGCCTGCTAATGCAGGGGATATGGGTTTGATCCCTGATACAGGAAGACCCCACGTGTCTCAACTAAGACCATGTACCATAGCTACTGAGACTGCATGCTGCAACTACTGAAGCCATGCACCTAGAGCTTGTACTCCACAACAAGAGAAGCCATTGCAATGAGAAGCCCCTCCCTGCAATGAGAAGCCCATGCACTGCAACTGGAGAGTAGCCCCCGCTCACCTCAATGAAGACCCAGCACAGCCAAGTTAATTAATTTTTTTAAATTATGAAAAAATATTTTTTAAAAGATGGGAGCATCATGTTAGGTTCTAGTACATATTCTATGCAAGAGTAGCTAAAACTCCAAGGGATAAAGAAAGAGCAAAAATGGGAGAGGTTAATGTTCAACTAGAGACCCTGTGGAGAGTAGCTGATATGAATAACAGTGGGTCAGTGGCAGGACAGGGAATGATTTTGAGTCTTTTTCTCTGTCCCTTTTGAATTATAAATGAGGTACTGTAAAGGGCAGTTTGGTTTTAGGATAATTTGGACATGATCTAGAAATTCTGTGAAATAAAAAGGATTCAGTGATTAATTCCATAGGCTAGCATTTCTCAAGAGGTGGCATGCACTCATTCCACTTGGGTAGTACAGAAAATTTCAGATGAAATATCTTTTACTTTAATAGCTTGGTGTTTATTTGAATGTGCCTTAGAAGAATTTGTTATACCACAAACCTGTGACTTCACAGGTGATATTGTTGGTTTTCCATTGACATTGGTGATATGAAATTTTCATTTTAAACACTTTCAGTACAAATAAGTTTATTTGAAGAAATCATTAAATAAATAATAATACAGAAGATGTTATGACAAGAATATGGCAAAAATCATGAAGAGAGAATGTAACAACTGGAAAGTTTGGGAAATACTTCATCAAACCAGGGGATAAGTTAGATTGATTTGTAGACAAAAGGGTTCAGAATAGCAGTCAGGTAAAGGGAAAAGGGTAGAATTCTTAGAGGATCTGGATTCTGGTTCCAGCTGCCACTAGGCCTATATGACATTGGCTCCCTCTATAAAATAATTCTCATGCCTCACTTAGCTTTATTATTTAGTGGTTCTATTTCACTTACCGTTATTGAGATTATGAACAATCATAATGACAGCCAGAGCAGGAAAGTCTGCTATGTGCCAGATGCTTTCCAACAGTTGTCATTCTTTTTATAAAGTTATTTATTTATTTGTTTTTGGCCGCACTGCATGGCATATGGGATCTTAATTCCCCAAGCAGGAATTGAATCTGCGCCCCTGTATTGGAAAGTGGAGTCTTAACCACTGAATGGCCGGGGAAGTCCTCAAGAGTCATCATTCTTAATTCTTATAATAGTCATGGAAGCTAAGTGTAGTAATACCCATTTCATACATGAGGGAATCGATGCTGGAAGATCTTGGCTGCACAGAACCTGATTTGAATGAACTTAGATCTGACTCTGGAGCCTGTGTTTTTCCCTCTGAGTCTGACTGTGTCAAGTAGCAAATTCCTATTCACTCTCAAAACTAAGCTCGAGATCACATATTCTGGGAAGACTCCTTTGACTTCATCTCTTCATCTCGGTTGGATGTCCCACCTCTGTGTTCCCTTAATTTTCTATGGAGGTTTCTATTTGCATTTGTATTCCCAGCACCCTACATACTTTGGGGGCACAGATTACACAGTCAACAAATTGCAGAAAGAGGGAGGGGATGGGGGAGAGGGAAAAGGGAAAGAAAGAAGGGACTGAAAAAGAAAATATATTTCTGCCTTATTCTATTAAATATGAAAGGGGTAGAATTGAGAGGCAGGACAGTAAGGTGGTTAAGCAAATGGCCTCCTAGATCCAAGCCACCCAATTTTGCCACTTACTAGATGTGTGACTTAAGGCACAGGTTCAATACCTGTGCTTCAGTTTCTTCGTCTACAGAATAGAGATATCAATAGTACCTACCTTAAAAGCTGTTGTAAAGACCAAACGAATTATCATATGTAAAGTACCTAAAAGACTGCCTGGGATAAGACAAGCAGGTATTCAATAAATACTGGCTATTATTATTTCCATAATAAAAGGGGAAAGGGTTAATACTATTGTAAAGTGAAGAAACATGTAGTACTATTACACACATGGAACCTCATCATTTTCCCAGTTCGACTTGTTAACCAATGTAGAGTCATTCCAAAGCAGTTACAATTGAAGAGAATTACAGAATTTAATATCTTTATCTTTCCACTTCTATGACAGCAAAATTAAAGACTCTATCTCTACTCTTAGAACATCCTGAAATAATGATATTAAAATTATCACACTGAATTATATTCTAAATTTAGTTCCTTGCTGTCTACCACCCTCAATAGGTGGTAGTTGGAGTTCCTTGGAGGAAAGGTCTCCTGTTTGTTTCTTCTTCAGTTCTTAGTAAAGGGGGGGGCATGAAATAAGTGTTCAATAAAGGTTTACTGATTGAATATTATAGAAAAGATATGTGTACATGAACAGTAAGATGAAAAACATTACATGATATTTATCATAAAGAGGCTCAGATCAAGTGATACTTCAGCTCAGAAAGGAGAAATCACCTCTATGTAGAAAAGGTAGTAGAAAAGAATGAATGGTTAAATCTGTCAACTTTGGAGTCAGACTGCTTTGGTCTTGAGCCCTAACTACAGCACTTATGAGCTTATGTGACCTTGGGATGTAGTATAAATTCTTTAAACCATAATTTCCTCATTAGAGAAATGGTTATAATACTCCTTAGAAAAATTAAGTTGATTTCAAGTGTTTGTAACATGTTGTAATGTGCCTATTATGGTTTGTACAGTAACCAGCATACCATCATCATCATCATCAAAGGCTTTGTGACAGAGGTACTCACTATATGGGTGGGCAGACACAAGGGAGGAGCACTGAACAGCCAGGAGGTGTGAGTAAGGTACTGTGGGTGTTAGACAGAGTCAAGGCCAAAATGGGAGGGCAAGTGGCACTATTTGATTGGACCATTGGGTATTTTCAGGAAAGTAACGGGAGAGAGGATTGGGAAATTGACTTTAAATACCAGGCTGACAAATTTAGTCTTTATTTTACATGTAATATTGAGACTTTACAAGCTTGTAAATAGGGTAGTGACCAGTTCAGAGCCAAAGTTTTTTTTTATTTTATTTTATTTATTTATTTTTGACTGTGCTGGGTCTTCATAGCTGCTTGGGCTTTTCTCTAGTTGTGGTGATCAGGGGCTACTCTGCATTGTCATACACAGGCTTCTCATTGCAGTGGCTTCTCTTGTTGCAGAGGCTGGGTTTTAGGGTGCTCAGCCTTTAGTAGTTGCGGCATGTGGGCTCAGTAGTTGCAGTTCTGGGACTCTAGAGAACAGACTCAATAGTTATGGCACATGGGTTTCATTGCTTCCTGGCATGTGGGATCTTCCTGGATCAGGGACCAAACTCATGTCTCCTACATTGGCAGGTGGATTCTTCACTACTGAGCCACCCAGGAAGCCCTCAGAGCCAGCTTTATTTTATGGGGAATGGTTTGGCTGTTTGTGCAGGACAATCTGGGGAAGGTGAGGGGAGGTAGAAGGAAATTAACTACTTAAGAAGCTTCTCCAATACTTCAAGGAAAAGTTGAGGTCCCCCACTGGGATGATGGCTTGGGGAATGAAAAAAGCAATGAGCGTGTGGGACACTGGGAAGAATGAACTCACAGAATTGTGTCCAGCGTGAAAAGCCAGGTGAAGGGGCAGAGGCAAAGACAATTCTGAACTGGATCGCCAATTAGAACTGGACAGCCAGGAACATGGTGCTGCTCTTTGCTCTTCTATAGCAGAATAGTTAAGAATGGCAGAAATAAAGCACAGGAGAGCCTGGCTTTAGGGGAAAAATATATTTGCTTTTTAATATGCTAAGTTTAAGGGGCAGTGGGATATTCAGGTGAAGAATGATATTCAAGAGACACTTGAAAATGTGATCTTAGACCGATAATTACTTAGAAGATATCTGCAAGGGGAGCATAGCTAAAGGTATATAGTTGGATTGACTGTCTAAGAATGAGAGAGAAAAGACTCAGGGAGTCATCCTTGGGTAGTACTTCTCACGGCTAGAAGAGTGAAAGAGAAGTGTGTGGAGGAAGATGACGGGGAGGAGGGAGGGATGAAGAACATTACCACCAAAACCTAGAACAGAGTGACAGAAGTGTTCAGAGGAATTGTGAGTTACAGCGAGGTCACAGAGAGAATTGAGAAGGGACCACCAGAGCTGGCCATAAGGAAGTCGCTGCTGACTTATGAGCAAACAATGTGTGGAAGAGAAACCTAGATTGCAGATGCAGAGGAAAGAAGAAGTGATGTGGGGGAAAGGAAGCGGTAGACTTGAGCATATACTGTTAGTTCTGAAAGTTCAGGAATGTAAGGACAGCGCTGTGATGGGGGATCAAGGTGGGAGCAGTTCTTCCCCAGTTAAATGACCACACATCAGTGTTTATCCAGAGATGCTTACCGTCTGTACACTAAGAAGTAGAAGGCAATATTGGTGGAGGAGGCCGGAGGAGGGAATTCGAAACAAACTAGGTTGAAAGTCAGGTTACAGCCATTCTAAAGTCTGAGACCATGTTATCTGTAGTACGGCAGCATCTGTTTCAGCAGAGACGGGGGACTTACTTATCACATATCAACAGGCTATGACACGAGAGGAAACTGAGATACTCTCCCTCTCCCCTCAGGAAAACAAAGCTTGATCAACTCTTGGAAAAGAATTTAAAAGCTTTGAAAAAGTATTTTAGCAAGGAAAGAACACTAAGGGGAAAAAAAGTCATATGATAGCTTCCCTTTCTTTGCTTTTTTCACCCAAAAACACTTCAGGAAAAATGCCCAGGTGCATCATAAGAACTCTCTAATAATACTATTAATACTGCCCGTGTTTATGGCATGTCTGTCTGCTCAGTGCTTTTCATTTTATAGAAAGCTCTCATGATTTCTTTTATCCTCCCAGAATCCCTGGGAGGTAATACTTTTTCGCTGTTTTATAAGGGAAGAAATTGAGGACCAGAAAGAATCGAGCAATTTCCCCTCAAGTTACACAGCCAGGAAATTGTAGAGCCCCAAATCCCTTGCTCTGTTTTCCTACATGCTTTCAAATCCCGTTCATGTGGTCTTCACAGTATAACCCTCCATGTATGGGATGACAAGCCAACGTGAAGTGACCATCCTCATTTCTGTATTTCTATCAATGTGACCTAAAACTACATGAGTTTGGGGGAACTTTTTTATCAAGTCATGTTTCTCACTGAATAGTATCCAATGCTCCCTTTTCACCCCTGTCATAAAGAGTCCCAGGGCAGAAGTTCTTAGCAGCATGTTTCCCTCTTTCCACATCTACCCAGTTTAACCAGACCTCTGACACGCATGAACAGGGCCTCAATACTTAAACCTGCTCCGCGTGGGTCAGGAGACAAGAGAGCAGTTCTTTCCCTCAATATCTAGTGTCTGAGTAGGAAGAAGGCCAGCCTTGGAGGCTGCAGGCTCAGGTTTCACACGGAGACTGCCACTCAACACTTAGCACCAGTGCCATGCTCTGAAAAATGAGGATACTAACAGCTGTTTTTATAAGTTTACTGCAAAGATTCAGGCAAGCACATGTGGAAGTAGGACCCTGTGATGCATTTGATATTCTGCTGTAGCTGTCTGAAAGTTTTAACACTTTTTGAAGGAGGGGATCTGTATCTTCATTTTGGACTGGGCCCTGTAAATTATGTCACTGGTCTTGCCTGTGTGTCCTTGGCCAAGTCACTTAACTTTTCTGGGCTCCAGTCCATAATTAATTAAATTCTTAGGACAATTCTCAATCTTTCTTCTACCTTCCTATTAGCACAATTTGATATGGTTGATCACCCCCTCCTTGAAACAGTTTTTCCATTTGACTTCCAGAACACTGCACTTCCCTGGTTATTCTCACCCACACTAGCTGCTCCTTTGCTGTTTTCTCCTTAGTCTATCAGCATGTCCCAGACTAAACTGATCATCTCCTGCAAGCCTGTTCCTCCCAGTCTTCCTCACCTGTTAATGGTAACTCCATCCTTCCAGTCAATCAGACCAAAACCCTTGTCTTTGCCTCTTTATCGCTGATCCCATATCCAGTTTGTAAGCTACTCCAGAGTCTGACCACTTCTTCACCACTCCCCTTACAGTCCAAGCCTTAGTCGTCTAGATTATGCGTGATCCTTATAATTGGTCTCCCTGCTTCCACCTCCTCGTCCTGTCCCCATGGTCTGTTCTTTACACAGTAGACAGAATAATCCTTTAAAAATATGTCAGGGACCTCCCTGGTTAAAACTCCACGCTTCCACTGCAGGGGGTCTGGGTTTCCTCCCTGGTCAGGGAACTAAGATCCCACATGCCACGGGGCACAGCCAAAAAAAAAAATCAGATGGCATCAATCCTCTGTTCAGAACCATCCCATGATCATCCATCTCTCAGAGTAGAAATCCCTACAAGGGGCAATAAGCTCCCTCTCAGAACCTACCTCTTGCCACTCCCTCACCTCGGGCCATTCAGCAGTGCCTCTCTGCAGACCTGTCCTCCAAGAGGGCTGCCTAGCTGGCCCCTCAGTCTCCTCCGGTTCTGCTCAACTGTCACCTTGTTTAAAACAGCAACTACCAGCAGTTTTTCTCTTTCATTCCTTATCCTATCCTTATCCTATCCTCATTCCTATTCCCTGCTCACTTTTCTCCAAAGCTCTCATCACCATCTGATATTAATACATCTTTTTATTTATATGCATATTGTTGATTTCTTCCCATTAGCATGTAGGCTCTGTAAGGGCAGAGACTTATCTTTTAACTGCTATGTCTTCAGCACATGGGTCAGGGCCAGTGAATGACCGTAGAAAGAACTCTGGAACACATGATGGTGTTACTATAATTAAGTCACAGCAGCGTCAGCCCCTCTGAGTGTGTAAATTACTTGCACAGGCTGCACGCCTGTGAGGCTGGCACTGCATACAGGAGTGAGGGCGTTTATGGGGACTGCTCTGGGCCAAGCCACCTACTAGACTATACTTTGGGGATAGAAAGGTGAATCTGGAGTGGTCTCCACCCTCGGAGAATTTGTGGCCTAGAGAGAGGTATCTTGTAGATACGCAAATAACTCTAGAAATAGGCAGCATTTGTTAAAAATATTCAGTCTTTAATGCCTAACATTCTGCGATACAGTCTGCTAACTACTCTAGACTTCACTGCAGAGGGAAAGGACAATGAACTATGGCTTGTGAACTTACTATGTGGTTATTTCTGTTCCAGGCAAGTTCGTGCTGTGGCCTGGTTATCACACCAGAGACACCTTGCCTGACTTCCAATCTGTTTGCTCCAAACTCCCTCCATAGCTCCCTCCACCCAATATTGCTGCCTAAATTTACTGTTAACTTGAGACCCCACCTTCACATAGTCCCTCCACATTCTGCTTCTAGATATCAGAACATGAGGCAGGGGTGGAATCAGCGTGGGGAGGCTGCAGCAGGGTGTAGAGGGTCTAAATGTTATTTACCTCCAATAAAGATGTGCGTATCTCTATGGGTCCACAGTACACAGGACCCAGAGACAAACATCTGTTCACGTCTGCAGCCTGACAGCTGGCTCAGTACATGGCACAGAGGAGACATTCAGTAAGGTTTGCTGAATCGCTGAACTGGGTCTAGAAGATTTAAGGATAACTGTATTTAAGAAGTAATTTTGCATCTTCTGGAAGATGCCCCAGAAGTATTCTAAAAGCTTATCTTATTTATTATCATAAGAAAGAACCTAATCATTCAGAATTAAAACATCTCAAATAAGGCCACTAGTATTTAAAATGCCTGTTTAAATTATAAAACACTCTTATTTTATAATTTTCAAAGTTATTTAAACATGTATTTGAGTTTTTAAAACCCTGTATCTGAAAATTTTTAAATTACCATGAGATAAATTACAAATCACACTTTGCATTCCCTTTAGGACTTCTTGAAATAGGGATTCCCTGAAGCTATCTGAGTTTTTAGATAGAGATTTACTTATGAGAAAGTCTGCAGAACTGAGAAACTTAAAGCTAGAGCTTAGAATCTGGTCATTAAATTCCACTTTAAGTTTTGGTGGGAAGTCCTGGAGTGCTTGTTATAGAATTCTCAGTGTGTTTAAAAACCTTGCTTCTCTCATATGTTCACATCACACATACATTTTCCTACCCAGGTAAGATCAAGCGTTCTCAATTTCTCTGTATATAAAATAGGAGGAGGGACTAGATGGTTTAGGAAGGGATGCTAAAGCCTTATGAGTCTATGGATGTGGAGGGCATCTATTCGCATGATAAAGGTTTTCTCTTCATAAAGAATTTCCTTCAGATTTTCTCTGAGTTTCTTTAAAACATTTAAACTGTGACTTGACTTACCAAAATCTTGCCACTATATTTTTTATTACTAATAACAGCAGAGCTAACACTTATTAAAGGGCTTCCCTGATTGCTCAGCAGGAAAGACTACACCTGTAGTTCAGGAGACACAGGAGACAGGGGTTTGATCCCTGAGCCAGGAAGATCCCCTGGAGGAGAAAATGACAACCAACTCCAGTATTCGTGCCTGAAAAGTAAACATTTATTAAGCAGGCTAGATATTCTAGGCACCATGTATTCAATATGCCAGGCACCTATAAAATGCTTTATGTACATTGTTTTTTTGTTTTTGGTTTAAATTTAATGAACACTTCCAGTTTTTATTTTTATTATTTTAAAATTTTATTTATTTATTTATAATTTTTGGTTGCCCTGGATCTTCACTGCTGCGTGCAGGCTTTCTCTAGTTGCGGTGAGCAGTAGCTACTCTTTGTTGGGGTGCATGAGCTTCTCATTACCATGGCTTCTCTTGTTGCATCACAAGCTCTAGGTTTATGGGCTTCAGAGTTGCAGCATGAGGGCTCCAGTAGTTGAGGCTGGTGGGCTTTAGAGCACAGACTTAGTAGTTTTCGTGCTCAGGCTTACTTGCTCCTTGGTATGCAGAATCCTCCCGGATCAGGGATGGACCCCATGTCCCCTGCACTGGGAGGGGATTCTTATCCGCTGGACCACCAGGGAAGGTCTAGTACATTGCTTGAGTCGATCATCCCAATAACCTCATGAGATGCGTACCAATATTGTCCCATATTGTAGGGAGTATACTGGCTCCAAAACTAAGTTGCCTAAGGTAACTGAATTAGGGAATGTGGCAACACTGAAATTCAAACACTCTTCAATTCAACATCTGACTCCAGACACATTGTTAACCTCACAATCTGTGTTAATCTCACAGACTAGTTGCCCGTATCAGGAGGTAGTCAGTGTTCCTTTCCTAGGTGAACAGTCCTGGTGCTCTGTGCCTCTCTCCCTTCACAAATGGGGGTGACCAATTGAAGACAGGTGATTCCTTTGGTTTCAACTTAATTTCTGTGACATAATGTGCTGATACTTTCATTAAGAAATGCTTTTTGACCTTCCCTGGATTAATACAGAGGATTTCACTAGTCATCTTGAGTCACTTATGAATGGTCTGGTAAGCAGAAGAGGGTTCAAATTTGTTTTGAATTTCTAATTTATATCTTTTTGTCTATTATCTAAGTCTAACAGCAAGACTTTCCATTATTTTGCATACAATTAAGGTGAAAAAATGCCACATGCAGGAAAACATTGCAAGATTAATTTCACATCTTTATAATTTTCACATTCATTATATTCACTTTCACAAGAACTATGTGAGGTGGGCAAGTCAGGAATTATTCACCTGCTTTGCAAATGAAGAAAGAGTCACAAAAAGGGGAAGTGATTTGTTCAAGGATATCGAGCTGGTTAGGTGCTAGACTTCATGTCCTTCCTATGCTATGCCACCTCTGTATGTGAAAAGGAACATCAGACTCGAGCACTTCTTAGCGTGCAGAGACAAATGGCTGCCATGCCAGAGGCTGGGATACACTGGCCTGTGGCTGCAGGGCTGCCTGTGTAACTAGCCACTGTGCTGGAGGACGAGGACATAGCATCAGCCACGACCCTGCTCACACCTGTGCAGGATGATAAAGAAAGTAGAAGTAGCCAACAGCTGTGGTCCAACTAGATAAAACTTTAAGGCGGGAAGTCAATTGACAAGTGAACTCATCTATGCGTGTGTTTTTTAACTGTTAGTTACTTTTGACATTTTAAAAAAGGCTTCTTGTGGAAGTCAGACCAAAAGCAGGAAGATACGCAGCAAGATGGATTTGGGAAAGGACCAATCTCTCTCAAAGCTCCATCAGACACCTCATCCAGAAGAGACCCATGTTCCAGGTAATGAAAGAAACCTTAAGAGACAGTGGCTGTTGGGAAGGACTGGGCTATGATTATTTTCCTCTTTGTATGGGTCTGGCAAAAAAGGGGCATCATTGGGTGGGTACATTCATGTATTAGAAAGGAAGAATATGGGCTATATAACTTTCTGAGCTGACTTCTAGCACTAAGATTCTAGTAAGCAGGATAAACTTAAGGAAATAATAAATAAATAATTATATATATATATATATACATATGATAATGAAAATACCCAGTAATGGATGGTGTGGCAAAACAAGTACTACCATATATGTAGCACAAATATAGTGTAACTTTTGGAAAGGTATCTGGCAATATGTAGCAAGAACTATAAGAGTGTTTATTCTGTTGACTGACTAATCTTAGTCTTTGGATATATCCTAAAGCAGCATTTTGGCTGCTTTTGCAGAACTCTAGGCCTTGAGACAGTGATTTAAACATTTTTTATGCCATGGATCCCTTTGGCTTTCTGATGAAACTCTAGACACCTTCTTAGGCTAAATTTTTTAAATACATAAAGTTAAATACATATGATTACAAAGGAAGCAATTATATTAAGAAAATTATCAAAATAAAAAACTGTGATATAATAATATATGTGCTTATTTACACGTGCATTAAATAATAAGATCCAGTGGTGGATCTCATTACCACTGTATCAAATCAAATATTTCATCTCAAATAAATGATATTCTAAGGTATCTGTAATAATTACAATGTGATATGGAAAAAAATCCATAATTAATTTTTGTGACAAAGTCATATTCTGCTAAAACCACTGTGGTTTGTTATCTACATTCATAATTGAAGGAAATGGGCATTTAGATTGGTAAAAATAAAGGTATAATTTTCCCCCATCCAAGTTCACCATTAAGGATTGCTGTTCTAAAATCAAAAAGGAGTCATGGTCCATGAGGTATGTTCGCTTTGGGAGGTCCCAGTGCAAATCTGAAATCATTCCACTGGCTCTAAAAAGTTCTACATCAAAGACCCATTAACTTTTCACAGTCTTGGATGGCAACAGAACTGTTGTTGATAGTAACTTTAATATTCCAAAGAACTTGGAGAAACATCATCCAAAGGAAAAAAATATAAAAGAAAAAAAATCTGTGTGTGAAATGCTTATTATAGTGATCTACAGTGGCAAACAAACAAACAAACAAATTGGCAACAATCTAAATGTTCAGTATAAGTGGAATGAGTGGATAAATGAGAATACATCAACTTGATTAAATATCATGTAGTCACTAAAGTTGCAATTATGAGGACTAGATGATGGAATTTATTTCTGATGGTTAATAAATGGTAAAACTGTGGTATGCAATCATTACAACTTTAATATAGGGGCTAGATGAATACATGGAAAATCTCATGGATAGAGGAGCCTGGCGGGCTACAGTCCATGGGCTTGCAAGAGTCAGACATGACTTAGCGACTAAACAACCACCAGATGAATACAAGGAATGAAATGAAAGCAGGTTATAATGTTAAGGATGGCAGAACATGGCTGTTTTTTTTCTTTACTTTTATGTTTGTACCATATGCATGCTATTTTCAAGAAATTAGTAGCATATCGTACTAAATTTCTACATTTATGTAGAAATACTGACCTTTTCATTTAAAAAATGTTGACTGAATGTTTGCTCCCAGGCATTCTTCAGGAGGCATAGGATAAATAAGAGATAGTCTTGTCCTCAAAAGTGTAGGAGAAAAACTTAGACACTCAAGGGGATTCTAATATTTTGCTATAGGACTCTTTTGCTGTTAATGCCATAATTCATCGCGCTCTCATAACTTTCATTTTGATCCTACAGAAGTCATTGGAACTTGGAGTTTGCGAAACAGAGAGCAACTCAGAAAAAGAAAAGCTGAAGCACAAGAAAAGCAAACTTCACAATGGCAATTTCGGTACAGTATCACTGCAAGGGAGAAGGGACTGATATTTACTTAGCATATGTTACTTGTTAAGAGGTGCTGAGAATTTTCATACACTATGGTTTATCTTTCCAACAATCCCACAAATCGGGAGCTGTTATCCATATTCATCTCCCCCCGCAAAAAAGAAAGAGACCAAGTCTCTGAAGGTTACATCTTTTGCCTAAAGTCACACAGCTAGTAAAGTGATGGGAACAGAATCTTATTTCTGCTCTCTTTTACCAGGAGATCAAATTATGTATATTGTAGAGAGGCCTGCTGTTCAACCACTTTAGTAATATAACCAGTGTTGTTGGGAGTAGGAGATACCATTGAGAAGACCCCCAAACTTGTTCTCCAAGCTTTCTATTAGTAAAATTCTTCTTTAATGAGTGTAGTTAACTCTCCATGGAGTAAACCAAAGCACTGTCTGTAAATGAGTGATGGAAGAGTCTGAGAGTTCCTGTGTCCAAAGTCAGCTGTATGGAATCTCAGGGAGGGAAGACATGAGCATGACTATACAGTAGGCAGCATCTAACAGCCCCATTTAGACTATAACTATGAAAACAGAGGTACTGCTTGCTTGGAGGTAGAAAAGGGGAACCCAAAGAACCACAGTACAACATCCATCTGAGCCAGGGTTTCTCAACGCTGGTGTCACTTAAAGCTGTGGGTAGGCGAATCACTGGCCTCTAGAAACCCATAGAACTTTCCCTCCCCTGTTATGACAACCAAAAATGCCTCTAGACATTGTCAAATGCCTCATGGGGTGGGGGAGAGGAGGTAAAATTGCTCCCAGTTGCGTGACACTCATCTAAGTACTCTTCTTTAAAAAAAAAATATTTTTTTTGTTGTGCTGGGTCTTCCTTGCGGCATGTGGGCTTTCTGTAGTTGCAGGGGCCACACTTCATTGTGCTGCACAGGCTTCTCATTGAGGTGATTTCTTTTCTAACAGAGCACGGGCTCTAAGTGCACAGGCTTCAGTAGTTTCAACATATGGGCTCAGTAGTTGTGGTGCATAGGCTTAGTTGCTCGTCTGTATATGGAATCTTTTCAGACCAAGGATTGAGCCCAGGTTCCCTGTATTGGCAGCTGAATTTTTATCCAGTATCACCAGGGAAGTCCCTTTACAACATTTTGATTAAGACTTAGCCATGTATTTCTTCTTTTTTGGAAAAATGTGTCCTTCAGTGGCAAAAATAACATAGGTATACATTTTTCTAAGGATCATTTTTTAAAAAAGCATACAATGCACGTGTTTTAGGTTCCTCTTCTCACTGTGGACAGAATATTGTCTGTTCTGCTACAACATGTGTTTCTGTAACATCAGTTAGCTCACATATAAATGGTAAATAGGAGAGTGGTGTCAGTTTAACATGGAAGTTGTGTTGGTTTGTAATTTTTCCTAGTCAAGAGAAGCCAGAATAGTGGGAATAGAATTAAAAACTTCAGCAGGAAAAGAAAAAGCCTTCAACTTGTCTGCTGTGTAGACAGGATTCTTTTCAACCTGCATCCAGGCTCCTTCTGCAGAGAAGGACATCACTAGCTCTGCAGAGATTTCCACATATAGCAGGTTGCACTTCCTCCTGTGCTCAGTTCGGCGGCAGCCCTGCTGGCTCAGAGCATCACCCTTATTTGCATGATCTCAGCACTGAAAGCCTGCATTCACACTGCTGCTTTTGTGCATTTTTACTATCCCCGAGGCAGCCTCCCGCAGAAAAAGCTGCCTGTCTGGACTATCCCAGTTATCGCCCCTGTACCAACTATTGTTTATCCTAGTGTTATAAAGTTGCATAGGATTTGACTCATTTGCCCCAACTTAATTTTTTTTCTCCCATAAGCACTGTCACTTATAGTGCATGGTTTTCAGAAAGTGAGGTTTTTCAGGAATGCATATATGTTATAGTGGAAACTTCTGTATTCAGGTCCTCTGACAGGCGACTCTGTTGAAGAATACCCAGTTGGTTCCCTGAATTCCATACTCACCAGGCAACCTTCTGGTCATTATTGGCTTCCCAAGTACCTGCTACAGAGAAAGAGTGCATTGTCACTTTGCTTTTCTCACAGTTTATTTAAAAATTGGTCTTTCCGTTTATGTATCAATCCGTTTGAGCTGGTTGCTGAGCCCTGACTCGAGAAATGGATGAGGCTGGTTTTCAGTATGCTCTTAGAATTGGGTTTCTGTGCTCATTGGGTTGGGGGAGGGGTCCAAGGCTGAAGAAATCACTGGAGTAGGTGGAACCTTGGTGAGCCTCTTAGTAGCGGGCTGGCCTTGCTGTTGTGACGCATTTCTAGACTGCTGAGGGCTGTTCTCACTACAGTGAAACCTCAGTTCCAGAGAGAAAGGACAGAGTGTAATGGTTAAGAGCCCGGTGGCTGAAGTCAGATGACTCGATATGAAGACTAGCTCCCTCACGTCCCAGCCATTTCACCTTGGGCAAGTTACTCAGAAAACTGTGCTTCAGTTTTCTCTTCTGCAAAATGGAGATTATAATAGTATCTGCCTCGTAAGTTTATGTGAAGATTACATGAGATAACAGAATAAGTAAATTACTTAAAACAGTGCCTGACATGGAGGAAGTACCATATATATATATATATGGTATATTCTATATTAATATGAGTACAGATTTCTATTTGGACAATTCATCTTTCTAAGTTATTACATGCTCTTACAACAACTACATGAGGCTGGGCAGTATTATTTACTCCATTTTACCTGTGAAGAAACTGAGGCATAGAGAGTTTGACTTGCCCATGATCACATAGCTGATAATTAAGAGTACAGATTAAATTTTAGACCACACAGATATATTTGTATCTTTTGAGAAACTACGGGGAATAACATGAAACACTGTATTACTCAGACTCCCTCATATAGAGATCTACATAACAAATTATTTAGGATTTAATTTCTAGGATAATAAGTGTTTCCTGAAGAATTCACATATATCAGTTTTTAAAAATGTTTTAAATTAAAAAAATTTTATACATCATCTTTTAAAAATTTGATAATAAGGACTTTATAATTTATCTTGTTACCTTGGTTACTTGGAATTAAACTTCAAAATGCTGAGCTATCATTTTTACTTTCATATCATCATATTATTTCTACCTTCTATATTATTTTTAATATTTCTTTTAAACTATACTATTACAATATAAACCTTTAAAATATTGACTTCAAACTGGTTTTGATGAGACAGTCTTAAAAAAATTAATTATGGGAATTTTTCAGACACAACAAAAGTAGAATAGGGTGTACATTTTTTGAGTGTGCATGAACTGTGAGAACTGCAGAGGTGTAAAAAACACTGGTTTCATCTCGAAAGAATGTCCAGTTTACTAAAAGAATTTGGGTTTCTCCATTAAGCATAATCCTCATAATAAATCCTATAGGAGTGGTAAGCATGGAGAGCACTTCAGTCCTGTGGCCTGTTAGAGAAGGCTCCATGGGGCAGATAGCGTGGATGAAAGTGATGAAATGCTTATTTATAGTACCTCCCCCACCCCCATCCATCTGTATTAGCCTTCTGTATTTGGTTATATTTGCAATACCTAACAATTTGTCATTGGTTGCAGTTCTCATGCATATCTTTCCATCTTCTAGATATTTAACTATCAGTTCGAAGTAGGTATAATATGACCACTCACACCTTTTTACCAAGCTGCTTTACCTCAAGAACATGTTTTTGTAGCTTTGGACCCGGCCTATAGCACATCTTATTCTACTCGCACTGCAGCCTCTTAGCCTGTTTTACACCAGACACTGTATTAAATGAGCAAGCCAGGCTCATCACGGGCAGGCTTCACAGATGTGAAGCAGGGCTGTGTTGCAGATTTAGCAATACAATCATATCAGTTTTCCCCACCGGCATAGAGAAACAAATTCACACAGGCTAAACCCAAAGAGACTATTATGTGAAGCAGAATGCCAATCTGTTCATTTATAATATCAGTGATACATTTTCTATAACCAAAGTTTAAGTATATGCTCTCAAACACACACACACACACACACACACGCTCACTAAGAAGGTGCTTGTTGAACAAGTCATCAAAGACAAAAAAGTCCTAAGCGTCATTTCCTCTCCAGACAATTGAGAACATTTAGTACTGGTTCTTCATTTTACACATAAGGAGATTAAGGCCTGGAGAGATTAAGTGGCTTGTTCACAGTCACACAACAAGGCAGTGAGAGTCCTGGGACAGTTACTGCCAAACATTTGTTTGAATTCTGGAGTCCTGTTTTTGACAGTAATTCTGATTTCTCCATAGAGAGAGAAAACACAAGCGGCAAAGAACAGGGAAAAGAAATGAAAGAGGCAGAAAGAGACAACAAAATACAGAAATGAAGGTGGAGCTTCCCTCACAATTAGAAAAGGAAATGATGGAGAAAGCGCCAGCACCTGGAGAGAAAGAAAACGAGCCACCTGGGAGTGTGACCGAAGCTCTCCTTCCGGCAGTGTCCCTACAAAGAGTTGCTCCCGAGAAACATGTTTCTGAAGTAGGTCAAGAAAGTGTTATCCTTCAGGAAAATTCTTCTGAGTACCAAGCAACAGCGGTACAAAACCACCCTTCTGAAATATGCCAAGATACGGCTGAATCTGAAGACCTCTCTCCTAAAATGTGCCAAGAAATAGCTATATTTCAAGACCAGCCTTTCAAAATGTTCCGTGATATGGCTCAGCCTGAAGACATCTCTCCTAAAACATGCCAAAAAGCCGTTGCAGCCAAAGTCCTTTCTTGGAAAACATCTGAAGAAACAACTGACCTGGCGGGATGCTCTCTTGAAACACACCCCAAACCAGGTGTGCCCAAAGCCTCCACTCTTGAAACATACCAGAAAAGACCTGAGCCTGAGGAACCCGATTCTGAACCAGGTCAAGGAATAGTTGAGGCTGAAAGCTTTGTTTCTAACACACAGCAAGAAATGGCTGTGCCTAAAGAGCTTTCTACAGAAATACACCAGGAAACAGTTGAACCTGAACACTTTTCTCATAAAATATATAAAGAAATTGCTGTGTCTAAAGCCCCCTCTCATAAAACAACCCAAGAAACATCTGTTCCTGAAAAATATCCCCCAGAAATGTACCAAGAAACACCTGGGTCTGAAGAATATTCACTTGAAATATACCAAGAAACACCAGGACCTGAAGATGGTGCACCTGAAATTTACCAAGAAACACCTGGGCCCGAAGACCTCTCTACTAAGACATGTAAAGAAAAAGCTGTTCCTAAAGAATGCTTTCCCAAACTGTACCAGGAAATAGGTGGACCCCAAGACCAGGATCCTAAAGCACACCAGGAAGATGCTAAGGATGTTTATTTTCCTCAAGGTACGGGTTTCTTACTGGGGTCAAGTTAGTGACACTGCCATTTCTTAACTGCTCCCTGTTCACAATCAGAGCACCAAATAGGCGTCTCTCCCTTGGATCACTGATTTATAGCCTTTGGTGGCAATCCTGGGTTATCCCAGTTATCCCAACAGGTATCTTTGATGTCTTTGTCCAGTTTTAAGTGAAAAATGTTTATCATTCAACTGATATCTATTTGGTATATTTCTACGTAATTTAAAGAAAATAATTGAAACTATAAGTGTATATAGTGGGTACCTGTACATACTATGCCTTTTGGGAAGCTTTAGTAGGTGAAGAAAAATGAACCCTATGTAGAGTCAATTATGTGCAAAATATTTTGGACAATTACATTTATATTAACACAAAATCTTGGTGAATAAAGTTAAAGTTTTTTTTTCTAGAAAATTATCATTTCCTGGCAAACTAAAGGCAAGTAAATTCATGGTACAAGGTACTGAGAAAGATACAAAGACATAAAATAGGATACTGATACTAAGGAACTTGTTGTTATAGGAGTTAACAGGCTTACCTTTCTATTTCAATATTTGTCCCTGAAAAGCATAATATTTTAAAAGCAATGTGACCTTTATTCAATTTTACTTGTCTCAGGGACATAACTGAGAGCCTTGGTTCTCCTTGTTCAGTACTGTTCTCAGTGTAGAAAATGGGGCTGAGACTAGCAGTCTATCCCCAGGGAATTGTTTTCTAAAGAAATTCCTTTGGTAGCTTATTTTCTCTTTCTCCTAAAATATGAGTGCAACAAAAACCTGGGCTTAAGTTGGGTTCCAAGCAATATAGGTTTTGAGGAAACACCTTTTTAAAATTACAGTAAAAGCAGACATATGAAACACTACCTGCATATGCTGCATATGTAGAAAAAAAATAGAAACAACTGTTCTACTTAAAAAAAAAAAGATAGTATCTGACATGAACATTAAAAAAATAAAAAATAATTAAAAAAAAAAGAAACACTACCTGTATTGACAGGAGTCCCCTGCTGGAGACGCGACTCTAATCAACATAGCGCCAGATTCTCAGGGTTTTGTTCTAAACCCAGTGAGGTTAAGACAGGCAATTAATTAATGATTTTATGTTTTTTGGCAATTAATGCTTATCTTGTTTTCTCTTTGTCTTGCCAAACAAATAGAAATGTCTTCCTTTTTGCTGAGTATAAAATTGCTATAATGATAGTTATAAATGTTCATTATAATAAATTAAAGCAATATCTAAGTGACTATAAAGTGTCCTATGATACCACTTCCTATCTCTGATCCCCAATGTTAAGTTTTTGTTTTAACAAATGAGATGGTATGATACATTCTATTTTATAACCTGCTTTTTTCACATGCCATGTATATTGTGGCCATCCTAATGACATCTTTGTAACAGTCATCCAGTATTATGTTATATACACAGCAGTTTTTTCAACCAGTCCTTATAATGAGGAACACCTAGGTTACTGCCAAGTTTTACTGTTATAACAATGTTCAATGAACATCGTGGGAAGTAACGGTTGTTTAACTAAAATTTATATAGCACTTTCTATATGCCAAACTCTCTATTAAACATTTTTTGTGAATTACTTTATTCAATGTTAGAAACCTGAATGGATGAATAATATGTCCCTATTTTATAGATAAGGAAACTAAGGCACTGGAAGCTTAAGTTGATCTGATTACTTCCTTGGATAAATTCCTAGAAATTGAATTGCTGGGCCAAAGGGTACCAGCATTTAAAGTCTGGATACATTCAGTCAGACTAGCCCAAATGTAGCAATTCACAGAATCCAAGAATTTATGTAAGTGCCTAGTCCCCATGCCCTTGCCAACACTGCACATGATTATGTTTTAAAAATCTGAGCCTATCTGCTGGTTTTTAAAGACCAACCAACCTAATTGTTTTAATTTCCACTTTTTTTGATGACCTGTGCTACCAGGCTTACTTTTAAGATTATTATGAATTCAAGTTTTTCCTTTTGAGAATCATCTGTTTGAATACTTGCTCCATTTTATATTTTGGATATCTATCTTTTTGATTAAAAATCTGTTTAAATAATAGTTATTAAATCTTTGCCTACATATAAGTTGAGTCATAAACATTTTTCTTGTTTGTGGTTTAACTTTGTTTACAGAGGTTTGGACATCTATATGACCAAAATTTTGATGTTAGTTTTTAGTCACTCAAACTTCTCATGATTTTAGTTTTAAATGATTCAAACCTGTCAATCTTTTTCTTTATGGCTTTTAGTCTGTGGTCTGCTTAGAAAGGCTTTTAAAATCTTAAGATTAAAGAAATATTCTATTGTTTCTACAACATTTATTGTATCTTAATATTGAAATGTTTAATTCATCTGAGATTTGTTTCTGTGCAAAGTGTGAGGTAGTTTTTTTTTTCAAATGGATACCCAATTGTCCCAATACCGTTCATTGAATCTATTTTCACATTTTTTTTATTTTACAGAAATGAAGGAAAATCACAAAGCAGAAGAACCAGAGATAATAGAAATTCCAATTGTGCCTCAAGAGAGTAACCCAGAAAATGACATCTATAGTTATGTTTTGTTTTAATAATGTTCAACCATCATAGTCATCCAACCAAATACACGTCATAGTACAGCGTATGTGTGATTTTCTCAAAATATGGTAGAAATCTCTACAATATTCATTAGTGTTTTAACTGTATTCCCCTGCCTATAGATATATAGACTATATCTGAAAGCGAGAATTAATGTTTTTTCTTAGGCTCTACCACATAGAGAATATTCTTCTAGTGTGTATGTGTGTGCACGTGTGTGTTTGCACATATGTGTATGTATGTGTAATCTGGGGAGAGGACAGTGGTGGGAACAGACTTAACAGTTTTACTCCCCTTAAGAATTAATCAAAGAAATGTTTGCTCTTGGGGGAAATTATCAAGCCCTCCTTTTTTCCATTTTTAAGGCTGAGCAATTAAAATTTGGGGAAGTATATAGTTTTCTTGTAAACTTTGATCAATTATTAATGTAACAATAGTATAAAAATTTTATTCAGGCTTCAGTTAGCTTTTAGTAATTTAATAATTTTAACAATTCTTATCATTCTAGGACTTCTTTAAAGATATTTTCGAGTGATGTATGTACTTGCATATTTGAATTTTGATTTTCTATTTTTACTTTTAAAATATTGTAATTGTGCAAAATGTACATTAAATCATTAATACATGTTTAACTGTGTGGACAGCATCATGGTAAGCACTGTGAGGGTCCAAAGACCTATAACGCAAAGTCCTTACCTACTAGGAGTTTAATCTAGTCTCGTGGAGGAATAAAACATAAAACAAATAATTACAAAAGAAGAGAGTAATGCTAATGCTCTTTGGATAGAAGATACAACCAAGGGAATACTCACTTTTTTGCCGGAATGACCTGAAAAAATTACACGAATGGAGCCTTGAAAGTTGGAGAAGATTTGTATTATAGGTGAGGATAGCAGCATTATCGTATGTGACACAGAGAAGGGTGAATTCCAGATATGTTCAAGAACTGCATGTAATGTACTACAGTTAATGCAGGGTCCATGTGGAATAGCAGAATTAAAGTTTGGCAAGAATCCACCTAGCCCTACCTTGGGCTATCCTCGTTTTATTGTGGGTGCAATGGTTGTTCTTTAAAATCCATGAATCTTATGATATTAAATCTAATATGATGTGTGATAAGACCCAAAGCTTTAATTGACTTTCAGAAGGATCCTTCACTCAAATGAAAGATTAAGAATCATTATGCTGGGACACCCCTGCTGGTTCAGTGGTTAAGAATCCATCTTCCAGTGTAGGGGACGCAGTTTGATCCCTGGTCAGGGAATTAAGATCCCATATGCCACGGGGCACCTAAGTCTGAACAGCACAACAAAGATCCTCCGGGCTGCAACTAAGAAAACAAAAAGGAATCATTATACTGAGGAGTGTTTCTCAAAGTGTAGGCAGACACCTACTTTGAATCACTTAGGGTTTTTTTTTTTTTAGGCAGATTCCTAGATCCTACCTCTAGAGAAAAGGTTGTATCATAAACTACAAATAATCACATATAATGGTTATTTATATAATCATATATCCTCTAGACAAGATAATAAAAATTGCAAATCATGTAATGAAAGTGCTACATATTTAAGTTCCTGCTTTCCATAAAGAGAACTTTTTTCCTTTAAATCAAGTAGCTGTCTACTTCATCAATGTCTCCAAGTCTTCTATGCATTTCAGAAGACGTCACACTTGGTATCGTATTTTTGGCGTGCGTATTAAGGTCAAGAAGGCAAATTATCTCTGTTGGGCCACAAAGCGACTATCACTTTTAGCAACACCCCCATCTAGTGGAAAATTGCAGCCATTACGGCCCCAGTTTTACATCGTGCAAAGACCTCAACAGTTATCAACTTACTTTTGTTTCATAGCTGCCCAGAACTGTTCCCTCCTGAAAACAGAATAAAGAATAAAATTCTTTTCCAAATTTCACATGGAAAAAACCTATCAGAGGACATGTAGGGGTATGAATTTTATCAGTTTTTAAAGTTTTTGTTTTAAAATCCACAAGCCTCTCTAAATCTTTGACTCCTTCTAATGGTTATTTTCTGATAGTGGTCTATTAGTTCATGACAAATGAACATGTTTAGGAACAGCTTTTCATGGTTGTTAAACTTTTAAATCTGTGGAGTTTTATGATCTTAAATAATTTGTTTTGCAGGCAATATGTCTGTCTCCCTCCCCCCGCCCAAGAAAAAAAAAACAGGATAAAAAACTCAGAAGTAGAATTAAGTATACAGAGAAACTTTATAAATATACAGGTATGAGATGAGGTTATCAGTAAGTAGGTAAGAGGCCTTGGTGGCTTAGATGGTTAAGAATCTGCCTGCAATGCAGGAGACCTGGGTTCAGTACCTGGGTGGGGAAGATGCCCTGGAGAAGGGAATGGCTACCCACTCCAGCATTCTTGCCTGGAGAATTCCATGGACAGAGAGCCTGTCGGGCTACAGTCCACGAGGTCACAAACAGTCGAACACAGCTGAGCGACTAACACACACACACACACACACACACGTAAGAGGCCAGGCTAGCGCTGCAGGGGTAACTGGTCATCACAGGGACTGTAAACGGATTCTTGTAGGCCCTCAACTTTTTAGAGCTTCCCCAGAACAACCACTGCAATCCCAATGGATATGGCCGTTGACTCAGTTTTATTCTCGCCTCAGTTCTCGTGAGGTACGGAGCACAAGGAATAGTCCCCACTTCTTATCTCTACCTAGTCTGGTGTAGAGCTACACATCCATTAGATTTGAAACGAGGTTTATTTGGGTTTCTTTTTTGACGAAACATACTTTTCATTACGGAAAAATTGGGAGCATACAGAGAAGTATAGACGACCATCTCTGTATTCCCACTACTCAAGAAGTATTAACATTTTCTAACATCCCATCATCTCTCTATGTGATAACTGCATATACATATTCTTTTTATTTAAAAATTAGCGTCATGCGTTGGATGAGTAGGTTGCTTATATTTCGAGTATCTTTATGCATAAATCTTCATCGACTTGTTCTCAATGGAAAGGGTGGTAACTTGGACCCTAAAACTGAAGCGAGTCTGCGCGTGACGGCACAAGACACAGATTCAGAAGCCGAATAAGGCCTCCAACCTCTAACCGCCACCTAGCGGTAGCCTCTAACATCGCCGGCCCGGCGCCTCACTCCCCGAGCGCCCCCGCCCCGCGCGTGCTCGATCTTGGCGCCATCCGCCGGCACAGCTACTACGCAGGCGCCAGGGAGGGAAACCGGAAGCGGAAGGTTTGAACGCGTTGGGTGGCGCCTGTGTGACCCGTAGCCATGCGCGACTTGAAAGAGTCCAGGCCTCGCGCCACAGCGACCCCGTGCGGGTGTGTGAAGCCGGCCCTGGAGACAGGTAACTTCTAAGAGGCTGGCGGTTCTGCGCGTGTTAAGAGCAGGGAACCGCTTTCACTGCAGAGGGGGGACGGGACATACGAGACCTTGCATGGACAAGGGTCGTTTTTTCTATTTATTGCGAAGTTACGGATCATGTGCTCAGGCGACCACGTGATGTGTCTGAGGCGAGCGGGATGATGTCATCTCTCTTGCTCTTTGGTGGCTGAAGTTGGCAAGGTCTTGGTAGAACAGCCACGTGCACTAAGAACTATTGTGTACTGTGACCCCATGCACTCCCTTTATTGCTTAAAACTTGTTCGTTTCATGTATTGTGTTGTTTTCAATTAAAAGCATCTTATATGCAACCCGTTTCCTCATCTTTTATTATTCTTTGCCTTATATTTCACACTCCAGTCAATCAAACTGTTGTGTTCCCTTCTTATGCTAGAAAATTTGTCATTTAACTTTGTGCACCTTATTCCCTCTATTTGAAATACTCCATAGTCCTGACCAAGGTCACATATATAGTTATGGTAGCATAGAATTTGAATTACAGTAAGTCTTCTAAAAATGAATTTTTCCTTTCACTCATGTTCTTGCCCGTTTATTATCTAAAAGGATATAACAATGCATATGTAATGATGAGGATATTTATATGTACTTTTTGGGGGCTTCCCTGGTGGCTCAGAGGTTAAAGCGTCTGCCTCCAATGTGGGTGACCTGGGTTCGATCCCTGGGCCGGGAAGATCCCCTGGAGAAGGAAATGGTAACCCACTCCAGTATTCTTGCCTGGAGAATCCCATGGACAGAGAAGCCTGGTAGGCTACAGTCCATGGGGTCGCAAAGAGTCGGACACGACTGAGCGACTTCACTCACTATGAATGTTTTAAGAATCTTGTTTTATAGTTGCATAACATCTGGCGTGCTGCCGTCCATGGGGTTGCAAAGAGTCGGACATGACTGAGCGACTGAACTGAAGTGAACTGAACATCTAGTAGAGGCTTCCCTGGTGGCTCAGTGGTAAAGAATACACCTGCCAAGGTAGGAGACGCACATTGGATCCCTGGGTCAGGAAGATCCCCAGTAGTATGAAATGGCAACCTATTCCAGTATTCTTGCCTGGAAAATTCCATGGACAGAGAAACCTGGCCAGCTATACTCTAGGGCATCACAAAGTTGGACAGCTATAGTCCAGGGCGTCACAAAGTTGGACACGACTGAGCATACACGCATGCACAAAACATCTGGTAGATTTTAAAACTATGAAGTCAATGTGTTAAAGAAAACACGTCTACATCTTTTCTTGGCCTTTTTTTGTTTGTTTTTGCCTGCTTGGTAAAGAAAAATAATGATGGTGGGTTTTAATATATTGTGTTAACACTATTATGTAGAAAATTGTGCCTTCTCTTTTAAAAATTTGTATATTTTTAAAATTTTTTATTGAAATATAGTAGATATATAATGTATTAGTTTCAGGTGTACAGCAAACTGATTCAG
Organism: Moschus berezovskii; assembly: GCF_049115385.1. Taxonomy (NCBI): domain Eukaryota; kingdom Metazoa; phylum Chordata; class Mammalia; order Artiodactyla; family Moschidae; genus Moschus; species Moschus berezovskii. The sequence continues at coordinate 70,430,776 of NC_142466.1, read as the reverse complement.
TTATGTGTGTATTCTTTTTATAATTCTTTTCCATTATAGGTTATTATAAGATATTGAGTATAGTTCTCTGTGCTGTACAGTAGGTCATTTTTGGCTGTTTTATGTGGAATAGTGTGTATATGTTAAGCCCAAAGTCCTAATTTATTCTCCTCTTCCCCTTTTGGTAACCGTAAATTTCTTTTCTATGTCTGTGAGTCTATTTGTTTTGTAAATAAGTTATTTCTATCACTTTTTTTAGATTCCACCTGTAAGCAATATCATGTATTTGGCTTTCTCACTTAGCATGAAGTCTGGTTTACTTAGCATGATAATCTCTAGGTCTATCTGTGCTGTGCTGTGCTTAGTCACTCAGTCATGTCCGACTCTTTGCCACCCCATGGACTGTAGCTGGCCAAGCTCTCTGTCCATGGGGATTCTCCAGACAAGAATACTGGAGTGGGTTACCATGGGCTCCTCTGGGGGGTCTTCCCAACCCAGGGACTGAACCCAGATCTCCCTAGTTACAGATGGATTCTTTACCTTCTGAGCCGCCAGGGAAGCCCAAGAATACTGGAATGGGTAGCCTATCCCTTCTTCAGGGGATTTTCTCAACCCAGGAATCAAACCAGGGTCTCCTGCATTGCAGGGGGATTCTTTACCGACTGAGCTACCAGGGAAGCCCCTAGATCTGTCTGTGTTACTGCAAATGGCATTATTTCATTCTACTTGACCTTTTGATTAATGATTTCTTACCTAATTTTCTTCTGTAGGGAATCTTTTAACTGAGCCAGTTGGTTACTTGGAATCCTGTTTCTCAGCCAAGAATGGTACTCCAAGGCAACCATCCATTTGTAGCCATTCACGGGCTTGTTTGAGGATTAGAAAAAGCATCTTTAATAATCCTGAACATTCCTTGATGGGCTTAGAACAGTTTTCTCATGTTTGGTAAGTTGCTTTATAGTTAGAAATGGTACTCTGGACCAGAACTTATCTCTGAGTACTCCAGTTGGAAATACACTTGGAGACTGCCATCCAGACCACCATTATCTATTGCATGGGATTCATGGACTATAGACATGAATGGGAATGTTGGCATAACTTGGACACCCTCAGGGAAGTGTGGGATCCACTGAGGGGGCACACTTCATTTGCAGTTGTTCTAATTGTGATGGATGACTTCTGTTGAGCTGAAATCTGTAGACCTCATTCTGCCCATGGGTCATTATTCTGTCTTCTAGACCAGGGGTCAGCAAGCTATGGCCCATGGAGGAAACCCATCTCATTTTCTGTTTTTGTAAGTGAGTTTATGGGAACCTGGCCACGAGCATTCATTTATGTGTTGGCAGTGGCTGCTTTTGTGCTACAGAGAAGGAAATGGCAACCCACTCCAGTGTTCTTGCCTGGAGAATCCCAGGGATGGGGGAGCCTGGTGGGCTTCCGTCTATGGGGTCACACAGAGTCGGACACGACTGAAGTGACTTAGCAGCAGCAGCAGCAGAGTTGAACATTTTTAGCAGAGACTGTTTGGCCTGCAAACCTTAAAATATTTTCCAGCTGCTTGTTTAAAGAAAAAGTTTGTGAACTTTGCTCTAGACCTGTGAATTATTAAGTCTACTCTTCCTAAAAGACAAAAGAGACCTTAGAAATCTTATACTTTTAAGTAAAGTGTTAGCTATATTAAGGCCAGTGTTATACTAGCATTATTTGCCATCACTTAAGTTTTGTCTCCGTTCATTCTTCCTCATCCCAACATTTCCCCCCACCACTGATCATATTTTAATACCATTAAAGGCATTCTTTCTGTTTTAGTTTGTGAGGAGTTACAGTTTTTTCCTCCTCCATATCATTATGATAGATTAATTTCCTTGTTTTCTTTTCTTACTCAGTAATTTGGTTTATTTTCAATAGGATTTTGTTTGTTTTTCACAAAAATGGTCATTTGAGCTGTAAGGCAAAAGTACAGCCTCCTAGGCTGAATGGTGCAAAGACTGGCGTTTTCTCTACAAGGAGTCCACATCGTCCCAATGCAATAGGACTGACCCTGGCCAAACTGGAAAGGGTAGAAGGTAATTTCTACTTTTACCTTTTTTTCCTTAACCAAAAGAAGTCTTATAAAATTAGTATGAAAGTACTTATATAAGTACTTAGTACACAAGTACTTATTTACATAGTACTTAGCACTGGCTGTTATTCACAGAAATACAAATGGTATTAGCCCCTGAGACCCACTAGGTATTGAAGAGAACGAAATGATTAAAGGAATGTGAGCACTGAAACACTTTGAAATAAGCTCTCATAAGATGCTCAGAGTTAGTTTATGTCACTGCACTTATCAGAAGTTATTATTTCAAAATAACTCTTAAGATTTCACAATCATTAAATTAGCAACCAAATTTTTTCTAACTCGAAATTCTGTAAATACAAAATGATCTAAACATAATTGGACACGCTCAAAATTTAACGCACAGCAACTGGTTGCACGTGCATATATGGTCAGCACATGGGGTGGTCGGTCATTTTTTCCTTGCAGCCCCGAGGAATGAACAAGCATCCTAGCTGCAGTGCTGCTGTCCAATGAGACATGAGGCAGAGGGCTGGGATGAAGACCCCATAGATTGAACATCTGTCAGATTGTGGGAGAACCTGTGTAGATACTAGATTAGTTTTAACTGCGTGCTTGTGTATAACGATGTTACTGAGCTGTTCATTTTTGAAAGCTTCCGGTTCTCAAATCCCTCCAACCTGATCAGCACATTTGTGAAAGAGGCAGAAGATGGAGTGGCAGGTATATGGGGAATCAGGGGACATTTCAGGCTTCAGCTTGCTTGTTTGTAAAGTGGCCAAAGGAGAAGGATTCACTGTGGGATATTTTTTTGAGGATCTTACAAAGGCTCTAAGGGTACATTACAGGCTAAAAAGATGAGAGCCATTACTTTATTTGTTCTTTCCAAGAGCTTGAACTCCCTTGCTGGATTATATTCAACAGGACCTTGGTTAGGTTTGCCAGAAAAATTCTAGAGCCAATCCAACTTGAGTTTTCTCGATTTGTGATGGCTGACCAACTTGGGTAATAGTACTGGAACATTTTATGATTGTTTGTGCAGCCCACACATATTTTCTGAGCACTGAATTTGTGTCAAGCAGTACTAGGTGCTAGGGATATCGTGGCAAACAAATTTACATAAAAATCCGTGCCCTCCAGAGGAACTGAGCATTCTAATGGGAAGATCAAATCAAAGAGGTGAAGACAAACCCCCCAGCGCTATAGACGCCTATAAGTAAGCAGTATAAGGATAGCCAGTGTTTTTGTGGCACTTTGCGGTTTATAAAGCGTGTTCATGTGCGTTATCTCATAGTGGCTCATGGACTTGATAGAGTAGCAGTCTGACTGTTGTGGATGAGGGCACTGAGGTCTTGGATGTTTGATAATTTACCCAGCAGCATCCAGACAAGAGTTTGTCTGACTTCAAATCCCTTGAACTCTCACTTGTACCCCTGTGTCTTTTGGAGATGTCATTAGGCACAATCAATCACTTAGAAAGTCCAAAATCTTCTTTCCAATGTTCCAGGTTCACTCACAATAAGCATGGTTTAGAAATCAGAGTCCTTTGTTAAAAGAGTCATGTTTTTCTTAAATGAAGATAGGATCGAGAGTGATCACATACAGTTTTTTGATTCTCATTGGACCAGTTTTCCAAGGGTCAAGTTAGTAGACTCTGCAGCAGAGTCTACTGTCTACTAACTGGACAACAGCTGTGTAAGTGGGACAACAGGAGACCTTTCCTTAGTATTTGGTAATGGTGACATGTTCTGCTTAATTATATTATGGAATATTATATTTCTCTTGCTGTGTAACAAATTACCACACCCTATCAGTTTAAACAGCACACATTTATTACATGTTTAAGACATTATGATGTTTCTATGGGTTAGGGAGTTGGGACACAGTTTAGCTGGGTCCTTGCTTAGAGTCTCACCAAATTTCAGTGAAGGTGTCATGTGGAATGAGTTCTTTTCTGGAGCTTTGACCGTGCAAGAATCCACTTCCAAGCCCACTCTGGTCATAGGCAGAATTCACTTCCTTACAGTTGTGATCCTGAGGGTCCTGGCCTTTCGCTGGTTTTTGGCTGGTGGCTGCCTCTAGCTCCTAGAGGCAGCCCACAGCACCTCAGGACCACCACAGTGCCTTGTTAGATGGACTTTCCCAGCGTGGCTGCTTGCTTCATCAAACCCACAAGAAGAGTCTCTCAAGTGAATCTGCAGCAAATGCAGGAGTCTTAGATAACATAGTCACTGCAGTGATATCAAATCATACTCAAGAGGAGGGGATTATACACCACCAGGTGATGAGCATCACAGGGCCACCTTAGATGCTGTTTGCCACAGTAGAAACCATGACCAGTCCCACAGAGGTAATACTGAGGACTCTGAGGTACCTGGGCTTCCCTGGTAGCTCAAACGGTAAAGTGTCCGCCTGTAATGTGGGAGACCTGGGTTCAATCCCTGTACCAGGAAGACTCCCTGGAGAAGGAAATGGCAACCCACTCTAGTATTCTTGCCTGGAAAATTCCATGGGCAGAGGAACCTGGTGGATTACAGTTCATGGGATCTCAGAGTCGGACACGACTGAGCAACTATCTTTCTTTCTGATATACTTGGAACAAAGTTAGAAACCCCCAGTGATGCAAAGGTGAGCTGGCCCCATCTAGTGCTCGAAGGCCTACTCACTATCTAGGGTGAGAGACTAAGCAGGCCATTGCCAGACCATGTGACAAGGGCTCCAGGAGAAGTTTGGGCACAGGTTCCTCTGCAGAACCCATAGGAAAGAACGCTTTTGTCTGAAAGAGCCAGAAAGGCTCTGTAAAGGAGGTGTTACATGAGAGCCTTGAAGAGCAAGCAGCAGTCTGACAGGTTAAAAAGAGAATGGGTTTCTAGGTAGAAAGAGAAGTGTGTATTGGCACCAGGTATAAGGGAGCCTGGTGCATGAGGGAATTGTGACTAAGCCTAGTGAGGTTTAGGCAGATGGTGTTGAGTCTCTAATCGTTGGCGCTATTCTTCATTATTAATATTTCTAAGATGTTTTTCACATTACAGGTGGAGCTGTATACCTTTCTGGAATTGACATGATTCATGGCACACCTGTACTAGACATAAAGCCCTACATAGCTGATTATGACTCACCCCAAAATTTGATTGAGTCTTCAGGGGACTTCACCTTACAGAATAACCAACATAAACCAAAAACTGTGTCCCAGTCTGAAGGCAAGACTGATAGCTGTGACTGGCAACAGCTCTCAGGGTACAAGGAATCACAGCCCTGCCGCTGCACTGAGAAACCCAAATGTCCTGAAGATAGAACTTCAGGGGAAAACAACACAGGATCTGATGACACAGCAAACACCCAGCAAAGCTCACCTGAGCCCAGGGAGAAAGCAGCAGAGTTGGGTGAAAAATCCAGTCCCAGGGTGACACAAGAGCAAAGTGGCCCACATAGCCAGGAGAAGAGCCCTTCAGAAGAACAAGAAGATAACAGGCTGAAGAGAGGGGAAGAAGCAGTGGTTCCAGAAGGACATGGCCCAGAGATGTCCCCCAAGGCTCCTTCCACGGTGGCCGGTGCAGCCCACAGCAGCATGGTCCCTGCCTGGGTGAGAGAGGCCCCCGTGGCCAACTTGGAAGTCCGGTTTACTCCTCATGCAGAGATGGACCTTGAGCACCTCAGCTCAGGTGAACCAGGTACTTTCCACTTCTTATTTGTGAATAAGAGATGAGCCTTTGCTAGGAGATTTGGCAAACTTGATATTTCTCCCATCCAAATACTAACCAGGCCCGACCCTGCTTAGCTTCCAGGATGACGTTAGACATGTTCAGGGGGGTATGGCCATAGACCAAATTGGTATTTCTGAGGGCAGGTATATAGAGTACTGGTCATTATGACTTGTAAAGAAACGTAGGAGTGTAAAATCAAACTTGGACAATGTCATCATCTGATGGCTTTCAGTCAGCAACTGTTCAGCACAGAGTCCCAGCCACTCAGTCACTTGTTTACCGAGGACAGCTGCTGCCCAGGAATAGGGCCTCTTGTCAACTTGTAGCAGTAGTTCTTGGAGTTCTCAAATGGCATTCAGGCGCTAAGTCGTGCTTGTTCTATACTTAGGTAGATTTTCTTTCATCTGTTTCACTCGCTGACTAGAGAAATGTCTCATTTTATTTTAACTGTCAGGTGGCCAATAGCTCAACCTGTGGCACAGAGCCCAGTAGTAAGAAGGAAAGGGTGTCTTACCACAGAAATTGTCCCTATAAAGTCCCAGCACTGCAGAAGAGCCGCCACACGGATTTTACTTGGCACCTGTTTAATACATAATGTTAACAAACATTGTTATCTGATTTTTCAAGCCCACAAGCAGATTCCAAGCAGCTGCCTAGAATGAAGGAAGGGCCCATTAAGAAGTGGGTTCAGTGGTTCCAGTAAAAAGTAGCCAGTTAGTTGTTGCAAAGGAGATGTCAGAGTTCACCTGCCACTAGGTGGTCGTGCTTCTCATTCTATCCTAAGGCTTTATGTTTAAACAGAACATTTAATTTTTTAATTGATCTCTTTATTTTAAAAGTTTTATGAACGTTGTTTAATCACTGCATCTAGTTCATGGGGGCCTTCCCTAATGGCTCATGGGTAAAGAATCCACCTGTAATGCAGGAACACCTGTTCGATCCCTGGATCAGGAAGATCCCTGAGAAGAAAATAGCAATCCACTCCAGTATTCTTGCCTGGGAAATCCCTTGGTCAGAGGAGCCTGGTGGACCACAGTCCATGGGGTCGCAAAAGAGTGGGACATGACGTAGTGACTAAACAACAGCAGCACAGTGCGTGGGAGGAGGAAAAGTTTTTGGGTTTTTTTTTTTTGGAGGGGTCACACCCTGCATGACTTGTAGTGTCTTAGTTCCCTGACAAATGATTAAGTCCACACCCTCAGCAGTGAAAGCTTAGAGTCCTAACTAGTGGACCACCAGGGAATTCCCAAGGAAAGTCAGTTTTAAAAAAGGATTTTGTGGTAGAACAAAGTAGTGCTGCCTAAAAGGTACCATATATTTGCCCCTTGTCTAATGGTTATTATGAAATGCTTTCTGCTTTGGGAAGTTTTGTGTTTTCAAACTACAGTTCATTGAGAGCCTACATTTTGTCTTACTGATTTAAAAAAATGGTTAAAAAGAGAAATGATGAACTGTAACTATAAAATGGGGGCTGATTGATTTAAAGCAGCAGAATTTTGAGCCGGGACAGAAATAAGAAATGACTTCAGAAAGTTTAGAGTCTAGAAAGGATAAAAAGATGTTGGAATGGGGAGGTGGGATTGGCACTGAAATAGAGTGCTGTGGGAACAGGAAGGAGAGTGTATTCTGACTTGGGGAGCAGAAAATCTGGGGAGGCTTCTGTCTCCTTGGGGAGGAAATCTGAGAAGGCTTCTTGGAGGAAAGGGTAAGTATTTGGGCTGAGCTTGGAAACATAAGTAGGCAGGGAAGTGAGGGAAGGGCACCTGCACCAAATGAATAGCCAAGCGAAGACCTGGAGCATCTACAGGAAACAGTTACTGAAGAGTGTGGTGTTTTGGGAACTCTTCTTTTTAGAGTGGCCTTAGAATCATTTTATGTACCATACACGAAAGGAATCTTAGCACTGCATAATTAGTCCTCAGTTTTTGACCAGAGATTGTATTTCATGACTTTACGTACCAACTTTTTAATTGGACATAGCCCAGAGTGACATTTGGCTGTTTTCTAAACTCTGAATTTGTTTTCAGAAGGTTAAAGACAGCACCTCCACCCCCCACTACCACTCCAGATGATATTTTGAACAGGGACAACATTCTGTAAAGTACCTGCCTTCCTGAAAGAGCCTGGTCTTCGTTTGGATGTATGTTATGTGGTAGCTATTAAAAAATTAGGTAACAGTTAATCTTTTATTTAAGTTTTGTATGTAATGTATTTTAAAAAATTATAACACACCCACAGTGTTATAAAATAGGAAATTTTTCTGTTTCCTGTGTTTCAGTTCAGTTCAGTTGCTCAGTCGTGTCCGAATCTTTGCGACCCCATGAATCACAGCACGCCAGGCCTCCCTGTCCATCACCAACTCCCGGAGTTCACTCAAACTCATGTCCATCGAGTCGGTGATGCCATCCAACCATCTCATTCTCTGTCGTCCTCGTCTCCTCCCGCCCCCAATCCCTCCCAGCATCAGAGTCTTTTCCAGTGAGTCAACTCGTCACATGAGGTAGCCAAAGTATTGTAGTTTCAGCTTTAGCATCAGTCCTTCCAATGAACACCCAGGATTGATCTCCTTTAGAATGGACTGGTTGGAGCTCCTTGCAGTCCAAGGGGCTCTCAAGAGTCTTCTGTTTACTGACATACAAACCTGGGGAATGGGGTAGCCTCTTCCCAGTGATGGTGTTGAACTTAGTGTACCTGCTTTGCTGTTCTCACAAGGGCTCTCCCATTTCTCTTATGGAAAGTAGCGTTGCTTTCACTTGTGGGTGTGTGACGCCCTCCCCTGCCTGAGGCACCCTCCCCTGCCTGTAGGTAGTGCTCTGGCTATGTGTGGCCTTCTGAGAATGCCGGGACTGTCATGCCTTTCGGGGACCATGCCCCCATTCTGAGAGGAAAATGACGAGGAATTGAATTCAAGTCTACGTTGAGCTTCCCTAGTGGCTCAGTTGGTAAAGAATCTGCCTGTAGTGCAGGAGACCCGGGTTCGATCTCTGGGTCAGGAAGATCCCCTGCAGAAGGAAATGGCAACCCACTCCAGTGTTCTTGCCTGGAGAATTTCATGGACAGAGGAGTCAGGCAGGCTACAGTCCATGGGGTCACAAAAGAGTTGGATAGGACTGTGCGACTAACTTTCACTTTCTACACTGAGCATAGAAAAGTGACATTTTGGGTACACAAAAGTGAAAGCTCAGCTATCCTGCTTAGGAGACTAAGGAAAATTATCGCCATGATTTTTTTTTTGCTCAGCAGATTTCGAATTTGGGTTGAGTGCATAAATTTAATATAATGACAGTACCACATGAAGGTGACATTCTTTATGACGACTAAGCAGATTTCCAAGTGATATTCAAGGATCCAACCAGCCTCCATATTGAAACTCACTGTACTGAAATTTGACTTGCATGATTTTGATAATTAAGTCATGGGGTCTTTTTTTCGGGGGCGGGGGCAGTGCGGGCTGTGTGCCTTGTGGGATCTTACTTTCACAGCAGGAATTGAACCTGGGCCCATGGCAGTTAATGCGTGGAGTCCTCACCACTGGACTGCCAAAGAATTCCCAAGCTGTGTTCTTCTAATTGCAGGTGTTGGTCAGGCTTCATTTAAATATTTTCAGTCAGCGGAGGAAGCAAGGTGTGCCATCGAGGCTGTGCTGTCAGCTGATCCTCGGTCTGTATATCGACGGAAGTTCTGTCAAGATCGTCTTTTTTACTTTACAGTAGACACAGCACATGTCACATGCTGGTTTGGTGATGGTTTTGCAGAAGTCCTAAGGATCAAGCTGGTTTCTGAGCCTGTTCAGATGAGCAAGGCTGCGGAGTCCCCAGTGTCTTTGGGGTCGTGAGTGTCCTCCTTGGAGCCTGTAAGACAGCCTAATTGACTTGGGTGTGGCTGTTGGGTTATCAGTACAAGCTAATGATATGCCTTCTTTGCAAAAGGAAGCAACGTGACACTTTGTGATCTCACTGCTTTCATTTGGTGATTTGGGTTGTTCACAAAATTTATTTGAAAAATATGTATTTTAATAAACCAAGAGATATAGAATTTGGAGAAATCATCGTATCATGATTGCTTTTGATCAGTTAATACTGAAGAATCCAAAGGTGATGCTGAGTTAGGGTTTTCTGAAAGAAGTCAGTTGTCCTTGGTACTTGGTAAAACTGGGCAGAAGCTAGGATAGTGTTCAACCATTCATGTTGGTTTTTTTTTTGTCTGAAAAAGCCTGATCTCTCTATTTTGTTCTAAATCAAACTGTGTTACACTATCTTGAGAAACTAACAAATCAAAATAAAGTTGTTATAAAAATCTTTAGAGACTTTGCTTCCCGCACCCACGTATGTGTATATATTTAATCCTGATTCCAAAATGGTGACTTGAGAATTTCTTTGGATGCCTTTGTATCAGAAAAGAAAGTCATTCTGAGAAGTCCAAGAAAAATAACTTAATTACTGGTTCATTTCTTATTTATTCTGTGACCGTGCTCTGAGAACTACGGTGAGTGGGGTTTCAGTGGCAGAATGAGATACACTGGATGCAGTTCTCGTTGCCAGTCATAGTTGTGGAGGAAGAAGACACAAGCACATCGTTGTATTCCGGTCAGATAAATAGAGTAGTTAAGTCTGTACACGATTCCTGTGTGAGCACCACACGGGAAGCAGCTTCATGAATATATTGCCCATGGGTAATTTTAGCGATGTGATCCCAGATAGCTGAAGATTTATGATCAGCATAACCAAATTAGACACCTGTCAACATGACACAGGGTTTCCTAATCATAACCATAAATCTTAATAGCTAATTGATCATGTTTTTGAAATGAGCCCTGCTGCCTGTAGATACTTGCCGAGTCATCTGTGGCTCATGACACTGCATTCTGGAAACAAACTGGCTTTTCTTTGAGATTACCTGGAACCTCTTGGGGAAGTATTTTTAATTTGATTTGTAAAAGCTTTTTATTTCGAGGTAATTATAGGTTCATGTGTGTGCTAAGTCGCTTCAGTGTGTCCGATGCTTTGTGACCCTATGGACTGTAGCCCGCCAGGCTCCTCTGTCCATGGGGATTCTCCAGGCAAGAATACTGGAGTGGGTTGCTATGCCTTCCTTCAGGGGATCTTCCCCACCCAGGGATCAAGCCCTCATCATCTGTATTGCAGGTGGATTCTTTACTGCTGAGCCACCGGGGAAGCCCTATAAATTCATAGGAAATTGCAAAAATAGTGCAGAAGGCCCGTGACCCCTTCACCTAGCTTCTTTTCATGGTAACGTCTTACATAACTATGGTATAATGTTAAAACTAGGAAACTGACATTGGTAACAGTCCATCCTTTATTTTGATTTTGAATTCTTATCTTTTTTAAATTTTTTATTTTTTTATTGGAAGCTAATTACTTTACAATATTATATTGGTTGGTTTTGCCATACATTGACATGAATCCGCCCCGGGTGTGCATGTGTTTCCCTTCTTGAAACCCCCTGCCACCTCCCTCCTCCCCATATCCTCCCTCTGGGTCATCCCCGTGCACCAGCCCCGTAAAATCACTTTGAGACTGAGTGACTTCCCTGGTGGCTCAGACGGTAAAAGCATCTGCCTACAATGCAGGAGACCTAAGTTTGAACCCTGGGTTGGGAAGATCCCCTGGAGAAGGAAATGGCAACCCACTCCAGTACTCTTGCCTGAAAAATCCCGTGGATGGAGGAGCCTTGTAGGCTAGTCCATGGGGTCACAAAGAGTCGGACACAACTGAGTGACTTCACTTTCACTTTCAAGTTTTGAAACACAAAATGTTGATTATTTAATATGGAGAAAATAACTCTGGGACCATACCAGTCAACTTTCTAGCAAGAGGACTTTTCCATTGTTTGCGGTTTTAATATACATTCTCAGGGTTTTAGAACTAAAACCCTAAATATAATCCAGCTTAGTTCTCTGCTAGCTCATCAGTCTCTTCAGTATTCCCAGTGTTTGGCCTTTTCTCCTTGCATAAGCCCCTCAGTGACGACCCTTCGCCCCTGCCCTGTGTAGCTCATTATTAAAGGGTTCTTCCTTTACATGAGATCAGATCTGTTCTCTGATAACTCCACTCTCTGGCAGGGCCATAGATGGTGAAGAAGATCACCCTTTTGTGTTTTTATTTAGCTGTTTCTCATACAACAAGTTCTCCAGCCTCTACCCACCCCCAATCCTTGAGTCCCCCATGTGAGCTTTTGTCTCTAGGCAAGAAAATGTCCTGTTGTGAGGAAATTCATATCTCTAGGTTATGAACTTCCATCCCTCAGCAAGAGAAATCACTGGAAGTAAACCTATTCCTTTTCATCTCGGGAACTTTTTCTAAAGAAAGGGACACAAATGACATCCACCTTCCAGGTTAGCCTTGGCTTTCTGGTGCCTGTAGGGGGAGCCCTGAGAACTGATAATTTTCACTAGCTTGGAGAGTAACTCCAGGAACTCAAGCTGTTCAGGTAATTTTGGCTTTCCGCCTATCTGCTCCAGCTCTCCAGAACAGTAACTAGCACAGGGAATGCTGATACTTGTCAATCACATATATATAGAGAGGAGAAGGATGAGTTCGATTTATTACATTTTAAAATTGTAGTTGGCTTAAGGTATTATTCCAGTGTGTGAAGGCTGGAATTAGCTAAACCCATATTCAGAAAACTAAGGTCATGGCATCTGGTACCATCACTTCATGGGAAACAGATGGAGAAACAGTGGAAACAGTGTCAGACTTTATTTTGGGGGGCTCCAAAATCACTGCAGATGGTGACTGCAGCCATGAAATTAAAAGACGCTTACTCCTTGGAAGAAAAGTTATGACCAACCTAGATAGCATATTAAAAAGCAGAGACATTGCCAACAAAGATCCGTCTAGTCAAGGCTATGGTTTTTCCTGTGGTCATGTATGGATGTGAGAGTTGGACTGTGAAGAAAGCTGATCGCCGAAGAATTGATGCTTTTGAACTGTGGTGCTGGAGAAGACTCTTGAGAGTCCCTTGGACTGAAGGAGAGCCAACCAGTCCATTCTAAAGGAGATCAGTCCTGGGTGTTCATTGGAAGGACTGATGCTAAAGCTGAAACTCCAATACTTTGGCCACCTCATGCGACGAGTTGACTCACTGGAAAAGACTCTGATGCTGGGAAGGATTGGGGGCAGGAGGAGACGGGGACGACAGAGAATGAGATGGCTGGATGGCATCACCGACTCGATGGACATGTGTTTGAGTGAACTCCGGGAGTTGGTGATGGACAGGGAGGCCTGGTGTGCTGTGATTCATGGGGTCGTGGAGGGTCAGACACGACTGAGCGACTGAACTGAGCTGATGAGCCGTTCATTTGTCAAGCTCTTGTTGGTAGTTTTCTTTTTATGATACGATCCCAAACGATGAAGTCACCGTTATAATGAAATCTGTATCAGTTACTACACTTTTAGTGGGTCCTCGGCACTGGGCTGCTTGCTTTCCCTACATTGACCACGGGTTAAATGACGTGCTCAGACTCACACAGCTGGTCAGCCAAGCACTGAGGATGTCATCCCTCTCATCCGACCTGGCCGTGGAGTTGGCTCCCTTCCCAGCGTGGCTCTCATACCTTCCCCTGTGCAGGGGCAGATGCTCAGCTGACCCTGCTGCTTTATTTGAGGTTCCATATGCTCCATTGGAGAAGGAAATGGTAGCTTACTCCAGTATTCTTGCCTGGAAAATTCCGTGGACAGAGGAGCCTAGCGGACTACAGTCCATGGGGTCGCAAAGAGTTGGACAGGACTGAGCAACTAACACACACAGATGCTTCATAAGCACAGCGTGCTTCACTCAGAATCTAACCACTAAATGAAGAGGGAGGAGAATGAGGGCAGAGATGCCCATTCCCATTAGATCTGCTGGCACCTCCGCAGCATGGGAGATGTGGGGAGCACTGTGACTGGCCTCAGAAAGTCCTCGCACTGCTTTCTGCTCGGTCCTGTGCTACCTGTGTGACCTTGGGCGAGTCACTGAGCCCATCTCCACCTCCCTGACCTTATGGAGTTGTTAGAAGGATAATGCTTGGGAAAGTATTTTCTAAACTCTTCTGTGGTCTGTAAACTTAGGTCATTTTATCTTTTAAGAGACAGACTCACAGATTTATTTATTTTTGCTGTGCTGGGGCTTTGTTGCTTTGCATGGGCTTTTCTCTAGTTGTGAACAGGGACTACTCTCTCACAGTCCTCTCATTGCAGTGGCTTCTCTTGTTGCAGAGCGCAGGCTCTAGGGTGCCAGGGCTCAGTAGCTGTGGCACACGGGTCCAGTTGCTCTGAGGCGTGTGGGATCCTTCCAGACCTGGAATCAAACCTGTGTCCCCTGCATTGGCAGGTGGACTCCCCAACCACTGGACCACCAGGGAGGTCCAACTTAGGTCATTTTTAAATTGTACCTGTCATCATCAACACACTTTCTCTGGCAGTCTGCTCTGGCTTACCTGACTGGATAAGCTGACTCAGGAGAATCAAGGGGTGCTTAAAGTCCAACGTATGGAAGGCCTTATTTTATTATTATTATTATCATTATAGAATTTTCTTTTAATGGACTTCTTTTAGCCAGTTGTGGGATGTTTTGCTAAGGGAACTGTCACAAAGTGCCCCCGTCTTAAGGACCCAGGTGACTTTATGCCACCTGCCCACCCGGCTCTCCCTCCTGAAACTGTACATGTACCAGGAGCTGCCTTCACTGCCTGCACACCATCCCCAGCTCCGGCCCTTCCTCACGCATGATCCTTCCCAGCACCCTTTCTCTCCTGCCTTCTTTCCTAATGCCAGCCCAAGTATTTCAGGGTAGTCTGCACTTCTTTTGTATGAAAGTAGAATTGTAATCATAAAGTGAAGTTATTAAGGTAAGTTCTACCTCTCTGACAGAAAAGAGGTGAGTCATAAGGATTAAAGCTCCGTGCAGTGAAATACAATAAGGATTTTTGGCCATTGTTAAAAATAAGGTTCCTCATCTAGGTAGTTATCAAATGACTCTCCAGCATCCTTGGTATTCTGCTGTCTGCCCCTTCTCTTGCCTTTGTGAGTTACCAGAAGTGCAACTCACAGAGAACTCAAGATTTAGGTCAGTGCATGTGAGTGTAAGTGACAAGTACAAGAGAAGCCTTTCTCAGTGCCCACAGGAGTTGGGGGAAGAGACAGAAACTCGGTGGTACACTCTCCCTTTACTGATGGAGGGGGCTGCTTGGCCTATGAACTTATGCCATGCAAACCAATCAAGTTTGGGCCCACGAATATTTACATTGTGTTGACAAAAACAGTAGGACTGGATGTAATACAGTTCCCCACCTCTGCTACTTTGTAGATAACTGGAGAACTCTATTCAGATTCTTCACTGATTCTTCATGCAATTCAAGATATATAAAACTTTTAAATTCAACATTAACAAATTTTATTTTTTAAAAAACTACCCACACGCTAAACACTGAAGAAGTGTCGTAATTCTTCACAGTGGTGTAGATGTTATGGTTTGCAAAGCCATTTAAAAGATATTGACTCATTTGGTATCTTAGCAACATTTTAGGTGGATTTTGCTTCTGGGTGCTAAGCTGGGAGCCTAACTGGTATTTCAAACAGGGCACAGCAGACTAGTCTGAAGGCCCAATTTAGTCCATAGCCTGTTACTGTGCAGCTTAAGTGACAAGATTGGTCTTTACTTTTTAAAAAGATTGTAAACAAAAACAAACAGCCCCTCAAACAGAACCAGTGACAGAGATCATGGCCTGCAAAGCTGAAAATACTTGCCATCTGGCCCTTTACAGAATGTTATGGACCCTGACTTAGAACATTATTTCTCTGAGAGGGTGTTTTGAATTCTAGAAAAGTTATTTATGAAATAGGTTTTTGAGTTATCACATGCTTCTACATCATGGACTGTACATTTTGGAAAGATTTAGTCATATAGCCACATGAGAAAATTTACCAATAAATAGTAAACTATCCGAATGTTCTATTTATACATGTAAAACAGGATTATAACAAATCCATGTTTACATATATGTAGAAAACTTCTAGAAGGATAAATACAGGTATGCTAGCAATGGTTGCTTGGTGGGGAGGCATGTTCTCTGGCTGCTCAGGGAACTTTTCAGTTCTCTACAGTATTCTGTAGATTTTTTTCTAATCATGAGCATGTTATTTTTATTCATTTTGAAATTTTTATCTATTTATTTTTTTGGCTGCGCTGGGTCTTTGTTGCTGCACATGGGCTTTCTCCAGTTGCGGTGAGCACGGGCTGCTCTCTCTGGTGCAGGGGCTTCTCGCTGTGGGGGCTTCTCGGTGCAGAAAACGGGCTCTGGGGTGAGTGGGCTTCAGGAGTTGCAGCACACGGGTTTGTTGTTCCATGGCATGTGGAGTCTTCCTGGACCAGAGATCAAGCCTCTGTCCCCTGCACTGGTGAGTGGACTCTTAACCACTGGACCACTAGGGAAGTCTCGCATGTGTTGTTTTTATATGTGGAGCATAAGGAGAATAAAATGTCCTAATTTAAATAAATTCAGTTATATAAATATGAAACTATGTATCTTTGTCCTCTCCCCCCAAAAATGATCTGGTAAATGTAGTTAGAGACACTTTTTTTTCTCCTAGAGTATCACGTGTGGATCAGAGAACCAGAAACCACTCAGGTCACACATCAGCTGTGGAGCTGAGCCATTTGGGGCAGGTAAACTGGCTGGGGCTGGGCAGCTTGTTCCCAAATATGCACTGACCTTTTCTCTTCTCCCAGAGACAAGGTTTTGGATAAAGCATTGTGCCTCCAGGCAGAAGACAGGCGCCTATATGGATGGTGTTTCTGGCAGAGGGCTGAGCCGCTGAGAGCACCTTAGACCCATACTTGCCAAACCTGTGCAGTTCATCCAATCTGGAAGAAGGAATGGGTCTCTGCTTGCAGGATGCATTTATGTGTCAGCTACACCCACTAGCTCTCCGTCTGCTTGCATTTAGTGAGTTCACAGGCCATGTGACGGATGGGGGTTGCTCTCCCTGGGTCCCCAGGGCTGGCCCTTACCCACTGTCAGGATGGGAATTCTGAGCTCAGTCAGCAGGAAAGGAGAGGCTAAGAACTGGGAATTGGCTGTTCCCTTAGGTCAAGGGGAGATGGAAGTGGGGCAGACTAGGAGGAAGGGCAGTCTGGCACAAGGGCAGGTGGCAGAGCTGAGTCTGTTGGTGGTGGTGGAGTAGGACTGTTGACAGATTGGAGGGTCAGGCTCTACCTGGGTTGGGGAGGAACTGAGGTCTGAGAGAACTGGCAGAGACAAGGCAGGATGGAGTCCCAGAGGGGTTAGGTGGGTTATCTAGGGACTTCAGGGACAAGAAATCAGGGACCCCCTCATATCGGAGCTGGAGATTTTTATTCCTTAGTTCTTTGCCCAGCATCCTATATTTGCCAAGATAAAAGATCACATTCAAAGTTACCTTACATTTAGGAGGACAATACGAGTAAGAAGTACTTGGAAACAAGGCAAGGGGGAAAACAAGCAACATAAAGTGGACTGATTAGTGAAGCCATGCAGACTATCTGCTGGGTCCTATGGTGGGAGGGGCTTGGTCATCAGAGCTTGCCTTCTCTTCCTCTTGGGATCCTACCACACAGACAAGCCTGGGTTAGCCTACTGGATGGTTAGGGATACATGGCTGAGTCTCAACTGACACTGAACTGGTCACCAGACATATAAGTGAAGTTATCCTACATCATCCAACTCTGAGTTAGCCTAGATGGCCCGGCCAACACACAGAATCATGAGGGGAAACTTGTTCGCTTTTTTATGTCCCTGTTTTTGGGATGATTTGCTATAAAACAAAAGCTAGCTTATGTATTTAACTACCACATGCTTGAGAGGAGCAGTGAAAGACTGGAGTTTATTTAGCAGGAGGGTTAACATGACAAAATGCTTAAATGAAAAAGGGGTTTTTAAGGCAGGATAGATTTTTGTGATGAAAGTCATGAAAAAGTAATAATAGCTAACAGGTACTGGAGTTAAGAGTATCAGTATGGATTATCTCATTATAAGGAAAGATACTGTTATCTCTTGTACAGATGAGAAGCTGAGTCTCAAGGACATTAAGGTTTCACGGTTAGAAAGCAGGAAAATTTAGGACATAAATCCTGAGTCTATCAGACTGCACAAACAACATTTTAAACACTAATAACGCCAAGGTTTCCAGCCCAGAAACATTTTTATTGTTGTTTAGTCACTAAGTTGTATCTGACTCTTTGTGACCCCATGGACTGTAGCCCCCCCCAAGGCTCCTCTGTCTGTGGGATTTCCCAGGCAGGAATACTGGAGTGGGTTGCCATTTCCTTCTTCAGGAGATCTTCCCAACTCAGGGATCAAACTTGTGTCTCCTGAATTGATAGGCAGTTTCTTTACCGCTGTGCCACTGGGAAGCCCTTCCAGCCTAGAAGAATCTACAAATGGTGGTTCCATAAACTCCAGTGGAAGAGCCATTAAAGTGAAACTAAAACCAAGTACACCACCTCTCTCCCTCATATCACATCTCTGATTTCTGGATAAACATTTAATGAACCTATGCAGTTGTTTCTGCTCCCTGCTAAAATCCCAATAAATTGCAGCAATAAGGGAAAATTAAGCCGAACGCAGAAATCAAGGAAACAGGAAATTAAAAGTAGAAACCAGTAAAACCAAAAGCTGGTTATTTGGGGTCAATTTGATAAACTTCTTTCTAGACTGATCAGAAAAAAACAAAACATCAATTAACAGTATTAGGAATGAGAGGTGACACCTCTATAGATTGTGCTGATATTTAAAGGGAATATTATGAACAACTTTGTGCCAATTTTAAAAATGTAGATGAAATGAATTAAAACTATGAATATACAAATTACAAAAACTGACTAAAGAAATAAATAACTTGAAGTGCCTTTATATCTATTAAAAGAATCAAAATTGTAGTTAAAAACCTTTTCTCACAGAAAACTTCAGGTGCAGATGACTTTCCTGGTGAATTCTATCAAATATTTAAGGAAGAAAAAAAATTATAAACTCTTAAAATCCTGAAAATGAGGGAATACTTTCCAACTCATTCTATGATCCCAACATTACCATGGTGCCAAAACCAGACAAAAATATTACAAGAAAGAAAACTATAGACCACTATCTCTCATTTGCAAAAATTCTAAACAAAATTTTAGGAAATTTAATACAACATATTAGAGGATAATATATCATGACCAAGTAGGGCTTACCCCAGGAATGTCTAGTTGGTTTTAACATTAAATAAATCAATATAATTCACCATATTTACAAACTGAAAAAGAAAAACTCTATGCTCATTTTGATAGATGCTGAAAAAACATTTGACCAAATAGCCAATCTGTTAACAACTGTCAGAAAACCAGGAATAGAACGGAGCTTCCTCAATCTGACAAAGGGCATCTACAAAAAAAATCTACAGCCAACATCATACTTAGTGTGAAAGACTGAATGCTTTCCAGACTAAGATCAAGAACATGACAAGGATGTCTATACATACCACTTCTATCCAGTATTGTACTGCAAGTACTAGCTAAGGCAGTAAGGCAAGAAAAAGAAAAAGCACACAGAAAGGGGGAAATATAATTTTCCTTATTTACAGGTGATGCATCAATGTAGAAAGTCCTAAATAGTCAACAGAAAAAGCCACAGGACTGATAAGTGAGTTTGACTCTTTGCAACCCCATGGATTGTAGCCTGCCAGGCTCCTCCATCCATTGGATTTTCCAGGCAAGAATACTGGAGTGGGTTGCCATTTCCTTCTCCAGGGGATTTTCCCAACCCAGGGATTGAACCCGTGTCTCCCACGTTACAGGCAGACTCCTTAACCTCTAAGCCACCAGGGAAGTCCCTTTACAAAAGTTATATGGAATATAAGGTCAAAAAACCAAAAAATTTTATATTAAAAAAGTTAAAAAAATTTTTTGCTACACCACATGGCTTGCAAGGATCTTAGTTCCCCAAGCAGGGATCGAACCCAGGCCCATGGCAGTGAAAGTCCTAGCCAATGGATCACCAGGAATTTCAAACAAAAATCAATTTTATCTCTCTATATTAGCAGTGAACAATTGGAAACTTAAAATAGGATTTATGTAAAAATATGAAATAGAGATAAAATTTATCTGTACACAGAAAATTACAGAACTTTGTCAAGGGAAATTGAAGAAGGCCTAAATGCATTGAGAGACATACAGTGTTCGGAATTAGAGAACATGGTATCATTAAAATATCAGCTCTCCTCAAATTGATTTATGGATGGAAGGAAATGGAGCAGGCAGACTCTCTGAGCCAAGGAGAACTTCAATGGGAAAATCCTGAGACTGGCTCTGCATCTCTACCTCCAGTATCAGCCTCAGTCCATCAGCAAGCCATCTTTAAGGCTTGGCCATTCTAGATCTTGGGCAACCAGCACTCTTCAGGGGGGAGGACGATTCCTTGGTCACTGGACCCCCTTGACCACTTGGACATCCATTCAGTTTCTGTTCATCTCCCAGCTCACTGGCTCTCAGGACATCCTTCACTTGTGGCTCAGGAGCTGCAGTCTTCTTGGACTTCTTCCCTGGACTTTTTGGCTTTCAAAGGAATTCCTAAATTAATCTCCAACATCCTTTTCCTAAAGTAGAAAGAAGATGCTTCCCTCCAGACCTCTTCCTCTCTTTTCTCTGCCTCTGGCTCTCTGCTCCTCCGTGACTGAAGTCTGTTGGGACATGACTCCGCTCTCATCTCTTGGGTCATGTCCTGCCATTATTTGACTTGGAGTGACTCCAGACTGCCTCTCTTGTCCCCATACATTCCCACTCTGCCACAATTTGTCCATGATGATGGGTGTGAGAAGCTAAAAAGTTTGTCTGCTCTTCTCCTCAGACTTGAGGTCCTGTGTAGACCATGGCCAACATCTCAGGGCCATCTGAGCTTCCTTGTTCACAACTGAGGAGCTGGGAGAGGACTGTCCAAGACGGGGGCTGAACTTTTGTGATCAGCTTGTCTCCTGACCTGCCAGGGGTTTCTGCCTCAGCTTAGCCATCCCTCATCAGCTGAGAGAGAAAGGCAGACTGAGGAAGAGGCTGTGATTGAGTCTCTATTAGCTAAATGGTTTATGGATTCAAGGAGCTTGGGAGGTGAGCCCTAACTTTGCTGTACCTCAAACCATATAATCTGGGCTTCTGGTGCTTGTCTAACATCTGAATCAGGCAGGAAAACTTCCAAGAGGGTACTTCCCTGATGGTACAGTGGATAAGAATCCACCTGCCTATATAGGGGACATGGGTTTGATCCCTGGTCCAGAAAGATTCCATGTGCTGCAGAACAACTAAGCCCGTACTGCACAACTAATGAGCCCAAGCTTTAGAGTCTTCAAGCTGCAACTCCTGAAGCCCATCTGCCTAGAGCCTGTGCTCTGCAACAAGAGGACCCACCACAGTGAGAAGCCCGTGCACTGCAACAAGGAGTAGCCCCTGCTCACCACAACTGAAGCCCCCACACGACAATGAAGACCCAGCACAAAAAACAATAAATATATATTTTTTAAGTTTCCAAGAGGTATTCAGACGGTGCTCCTGACTCCCAGGAGGAGGCAGTGTACAGGGGCCACACGCCATGAACTACACTCACCTGTAGGGCTCCTGCCAGGGCTCCTGCTCCAACTTCTTGTCCAGGTGAATCTGCAGGGTGTTTTCCAGTTGCCTCTGATCTAATTTCTCCCTTGAATCCCCAGGTGACATACCAAGTCACTTCCTGTCTACTCAGAGTCAGACCCTGTACTCCTCACAGGGTGGCTTTTTAAAAACCTAGGTTGTTTGAGAGCTCTTCCTTAGGCAATGTGCTGGGGTTCTTGTGGGTCACTTTGCCAGCACTTTCACATGGAATTTCCCTGGTTGCCTCAGTGTCCTGTGGCCAAGATTCTTCCTTGCTGCTTTGGCCCCTACCACAGAAGGCTCTGAAGGTTCATAATTCCCTGCCAGTTTGCCCCAAGGCTGTCTCTGTACCAGGCGGGTCCAGTGTTGGATGAATTTCTTTGAAAGGTGGTGCTCAAGCTGCCCCCAGATCTCAATGCTAGTAGGAGATTCTCCAGCCAGGATGAAGCCTTGTACTTGGGGGCAAA
This sequence comes from Moschus berezovskii, assembly GCF_049115385.1. Classification (NCBI taxonomy): domain Eukaryota; kingdom Metazoa; phylum Chordata; class Mammalia; order Artiodactyla; family Moschidae; genus Moschus; species Moschus berezovskii. The sequence continues at coordinate 70,408,931 of NC_142466.1, read as the reverse complement.
GAGGCAACGTTACACTGAGGAATGTTGGAAGTGAGAGGATGAAAGTTTTCCTGAGATCTTTGGACAAAGAGTTCCAGCTGCTTATGCTATAAGTACTGCTCTGGGAGTTAGGCCTGAGAGACTCTACTTCATCCCGGGGTTCAGAGAGGGACACTGCGCAGGCCCTGTCTGGGGTGACAGAGTAGGAGAGAGGTTGAAGGTAGGCCTGAGTTAGGGGTGGGATTCAAGATCAGAGTGGAGTGGGGCTACAGCAGGGATTCTTTAGCCTGAACATGGACTGGGAATCTACTGAATAAGACAGAGACACTAGTGGGGACCAGCCGTCCAAGGCCAGGACAATAGCCCCAGGGACTCACTGTGCTGAGAGGGGAGACCCTGAAAGAGCTGGCTCCATTTCTGCTGCAAAGAGTCCCTTTGAGCTTTGGGACTTGGGAACTGCCGAGGACTGCAGCCCCTGTGGTTTGTCTATGATGCTCTACAGGGCTTGGGAGCCTGTGGGTGTCCTTTATGTCCACAAGAGACTGAAGTAGTCCTGGGAGATTTCCTTGGTAATTCTGCCTCAGTTGCTTGGTAAGTTGCTTCCTCCTTTTCTCTCTCCTCCATAATTCGGAAATGAGTTGTTTTTGTGACTTGTGTCTCCAGGAGCCCCTGGAGGTCAGGGCTGAGGAAGATAGGCTACCAGTTCAGCACACCTGCTGGCTGAGTTCGCCAGAGACAAGGAACCTCTGAGAGAGAGGAGGGCTCTGAACTGTGGAAGGCAAAGGAATGCGGAGGCCACTGCAATTTCCCAACCTCCCAGACATTGGAAGGTGACTGCTGCAATCACCCTGTCATGATGCTCCCAGCAGGGATCTTCCACAAACTGTCCTCATCAAGATGCCTGCCCAGATGGGTGCAAAAATAGTGTAAAAACTATGGTTGGGCGCAGCATGGGGATGTGAGGGCTCAGCAGACTGGGCAGGAGTCACATTCTCCATATCACTGACTCGAAGATGCTACTTTTATTCCTTAAGGAGGGTTCCTCTCACATTCCCTTCCCTGTAGAATTACACCCCCCCCATGTCAACCACGTTTGCATGGGTGCCCTGCAATCACAGAATCCGTGCTAGGAAGTGGAGGACAAGAGAAGAGCAAAGGGCAAGCAGGTCCCATGTCATGTGCACTCCTTTCTGGAAAATTCTCCTAGGAAATCAGAAGACTTGGTCATGTGTAGGGAAGGAAGGAGCAAAGAATCTTATAGGAGACTGAGCAAAACCAAATGAACCAGTCTTCTAGATAATTGGGGAGGCTTTTGATGCATCTTTGAATCTAGCACAGCTTTGTGCTCAGTGGCTTATATATCGCAGATACTCGGTGTTTTTGTTAAAGGGAAAATTCTGTGTAAAGGAACAAAGAATAGATGAATAAATGATTGGGGGAAAAAAACTGCCCTCTGAGGGAGGCTCTTGGGAGACTAGACTTCAAGAGCCCCAAGCATTAGCATGCAAGCTCAAACAGTGACAACAATAGGCAGGCTCAAGTATGGGATAGCGTTTTACACTTCATCCCATCTGATCCTCACAACCACGCTCTGAGGGATGAAGGTCAAGTGTATCTCGAGGAGGAATCTGAGCCTTAGAAAAGTTAAAACAGTCTGTCCCAAATCAGGACCCTAAAGGTCTGCCTCGGGATATCCATTACACTGTCTCTCACACTGCCCCCTGGTGGGCAAGATCCACCGGCCAGCTCCACCATTCTTCCACTCCTAGGATGGACCTAGCAAGGAACCAGTGAAGTGTGTTTGGTTGTAACTCCTTTCTGTGACTCTCTCCGATGAGGGCTTTGTTTTCTAAGAGGGTTGAAAGCAGACTGTGGATGTCTACCTGGGCCTCAGGGAAAGGAGAGATTAAGGTTAACCCTTGAGTGCTATGGACTGAATAGTCAGAACCTTACCTACCACGTGCTCCCTCTTTGTTCCTCTTCCTCTCTCCACTCTGATGCTGAAAAACAAGAATGAGGGGCTTGGACTCAATTCTTACTCTCCCCTCTTTAGGCAAATCATTATTCACACGTAAATCTTTCTACAATGCATTAACAGAGCTCTATGTTTCTATTTTATTCATTTATAAAATGGATAATATATATATATTGAAATCTCAAAAGTTGTCTGTGTGGGGTCCCCAGTTGATTTTCTTCCATTGGTAGACCTCTCCTGAACAAAGGGACACTCTTAGACAGGATTTGCTCCAGAAGGTGAGGTTCTGCTCCATGACAGCACTGTGGCTTCAGCATCTGATTAGAGGCTCAGCATTGCTGTTTAGATCAGCTCTAACACAAAGGAAAGGCTTGGCCATGACACCTGGATGCAGGGTTGGGTTGGGATATGACTGATGAACCAGTGTTGAGAACTGTTCTTCAGTTTTTCTGAACTCTCTTAATAATCCAATCCATGGCCCCTGAATTGCATGGTTGGATTTTTTCCCAGAGCCAGTTACAACACCAAACAGATGGTCTGTGGGTATTGGACAAAGGCCCTACTAGTCTCTATTCTAGCCTCTCTCTCTCCCACAAAGATGATAGTGTCTTCTTTCATGAGAGTTCCCATCTCAGTTGTTTCTCTGGGCTAACATATTAATTTAGAAAACTGGGAAGAGGGACAGGAAAGAAAAACCCTTAATTTCTGCTGGGGGCTCATCTTCAGTTTCTCTAGGGTGGTGGTTGGGGGGTGGGGGGATAGTCTCTCAGCCCAGCAGTCCCTCAAGCTTTTCTAAATTCTTCCACTCTTCTCTAGGTCTTTTTTACTCTCCACTCCATATTTTTATCATATCATTTATTTCATGCTATTTCCTATTTCTTCCACCTAGAACTAGATATTAACTGGATCCTTCTTTACCCCTGGGAAATCTCAACTTGAACTTCTTCAGTTCCATAGACTTTGAAACTCTTTCAGTTCTGGAATTTTTTTGCTCATTTCCAGGGATTTACATGGAAGTCTTTAGCTCCAGCCTCTCCATGTAATCTGTTTTTGCCTTATATCAACACAGACACACAACTCATCCTTTGCTTCCTTCATTATTCTCAGAAAAATCCACTTACACATAAAAGAATTAACAATGCAGCCTCTTTAAAAAGATGGTGTGGAAAAAATAAAAAGATGGTGTGGGAGTGACCAGAGGGAGACAGGCCCATAAACATACACCGTAGTAAACAACTTAAAAATCCTCTCTGATGAATTCCCTTTCTTTCAAAGTCCCTTTGTGTTACTGTGCCTCTAAGAGCTCTCAGCTCTCCCTCCTTCACCCCTGCAGTGTCCACCTTGCTGGTCCCTCCCTCCTCTCTCCCAGGTGCCTCCCCTTTTCCCAGCATTATAATGCTTCTCCCTTACTACACACAGCAGTTCCCCTCTCCTAAAGCCCTGACCAAACCTGCATATGCAAACCCATCCTGATTTGAAGAGTAGGCGAGGCCTTCTCCTTAAGCATTCCAACTTTTAAAGGCAGTAGTTGGAGTCACACATGAAAATATACTTTATTAATTTTGAATCAGGCTTCCCTTGTGGCTTAGCTGGTAAAGAATTCGCCTGCAATGCAGGAGACCTGGGTTCAATCCCTGGATTGGGAAGATCCCCTGGAGAAGAGAAAGGCTGCCCACTCCAGTATTCTGGCTTAGAGAATTCCATGGACTGTGTAGTCCATGGGGTTGCAAAGAGTTGGACACAACGAACATTTCATGCAAAGATGGGCTCGATAAAGGACAAAAATAGTATGGACCTAACAGAAGCAGAAGATATTAAGAAGAGGTGGCAAGGATACACAGAAGAACTGTACAAAAAAGATCTTCACGACCGAGAAAATCACGATGGTGTGATCACTCATCTAGAGCCAGACATCCTGGAATGTGAAGTCAAGTGGGTCTTAGGAAGTATCACTACGAACAAAGCTAGTGGAGGTGATGGAATTCCAGTTGAGCTATTTCAAATCCTGAAAGATGATGCTGTGAAAGTGCTGCACTCAATATGCCAGCAAATTTGGAAAACTCAGCAGTGGCCACAGGACTGGAAGAGGTCAGTTTTCATTCCAATCCCTAAGAAAGACAATGCCAAAGAATGCTCAAACTACCACACAATTGCACTCATCTCACACGCTAGTAAAGTCATGCTCAAAATTCTTCAAGCCAGGCTTCAGCAATATGTGAACCGTGAACTTCCAGATGTTCAAGCAGGTTTTAGAAAAGGCAGAGGAACAGAGATCAAATTGCTAACATCCGCTGGATTATTGAAAAAGAAAGAGAGTTCCAGAAAAGCATCTATTTCTGCTTTATTGACTATGCCAAAGCCTTTGGTGTGTGGATCACAAGAAACTGTGGAAAATTCTGAAAGAGATGGGAATACCAGACCACCTGACCTGCCTCTTGAGAAACCTGTATGCAGGTCAGGAAGCAACAGTTAGAACTGGACATGGAACAACAGACTGGTTCCAGATAGGAAAAGGAGTATGTCAAGGCTGTATATATACTGTCACCCTGCTTATTTAACTTATATGCAGAGTACATCATGAGAAACGCTGTGCTGGATGAAGCACAAGCTGGAATCAAGATTGCCGGGAGAAATATCAATAACCTCAGATATGCAGATGACACCACCCTTATGGCAGAAAGTGAAGAGGAACTCAAAAGCCTCTTGCTGAAAGTGAAAGAGGAGAGTGAAAAAGTTGACTTAAAGCTCAACATTCAGAAAACAAAGATCAGGGCATCTGGTCCCATCACTTCATGGGAAATAGATGGAGAAACAGTGGAAACAGTGACAGACTTTATTTTTGGGGGCTCCAAAATCATTGCAAATGGTGATTGCAGCCATGAAATTAAAAGAGGCTTACTCCTTGGAAGGAAAGTTATGACCAACCTAGACAGCATATTAAAAAGCAGAGACATTACTTTGCCAACAAAGGTCCATCTAGTGAAGGCTATGGTTTTTCCCGTGGTCATGTATGGATGTGAGAGTTGGACTGTCAAGAAAGCTGAGGGCTGAAGAATTGATGCTTTTGAATTGTGGTGTTGGAGAAGACTCTTGAGTGTCCCTTGGACTGCAAAGAGATCCAACCAGTCCATCCTAAAGGAAATCAGTCCTGGGTGTTCATTGGAAGGACTGATGCTGAAGCTGAAACTCCAATACTTTGGCCACCTCATGTGACGAGTTGACTCACTGGAAAAGAGTCTGATGCTGGGAGGGATTAGGGGCAGGAGGAGAAGGAGACGACAGAGGATGAGATGGCTGGATGGCATTACCGACTCGATGGACATGAGTTTGGGTGGACTCTGGGAGTTGGTGATGGACAGGGAGGCCTGGTATGCTGCGATTCATGGGGTCGCAAAGAGTTGGACACGACTGAGCGACTGAACTGAACTGAAAGTGAGCACATTTCACTTTCTTTCAATTTTGAATCATGCCTAAGGTTATTTCTTCCATGAAGGATTTCTTGATTTTTCTCATCTACTTTTTATATTTTTACCACCCTCTCTATTGAAATAATCTCAACATTTTTTTCTTTTGAGATCTTGCATTTCACATCATCAAATTTTCTTTTTTAACAGCTTTATGAGGCACATAAATGTTTAAAATGTACAATTTGATGAGTTTTGACATAGGCATATACCAGTGAAACCACCACCACAATCAAGAAGATAAGAAAATTAGTAAAACACTAATTAGTAAAACAAGTTCCAATCAAGAATTCCAACTGATAAACTGTAATATATATTCCCATACTGGTAGCTTCATATGAAATGACCCTGCAGAGCCCAGAGGTGCTGGGCTGGGAAGCACAAAGATGCATATAGTAGGACACTGGGACTAATGGTGGAGCCACTGCTGCCTCCCAGGCCATCTCTCCTTCCTGCTGGGGTGCACATACCTATAGAGGTCTCTGATTTAATAAATGCACTGCATCCTGAAGAATGGCACTCTGTTCTTTCAGCGCGTTGCCTGGTACATCAGTTGTGCCTTTAGAAGGGCATTTCAGTATTCTGTGAGGCTGGCTGCCTTCAGCTTCATTAGGTGATTATCAAGCTATTCATCCCATGACCATGGGCCAACCCCATACCACTTTTACTGGTCATATGCTGTGCTGGGTGGGATTCCATGCCTGTGGATTAGGCAGTTCTTATGCCCACAGGGTGTCAAAGAAATAGGATGAAGATAATGGGGAGCGTATTGAGAAAACAGAAGGTGTCGTGTATAATAATAGGCAAGATGAGTGTCTATATAAAGCAAAGGGAAAGAAAAAGGATTCTGTAGAACCAGAAAGTTGATCCTGTTCTGTCAACTTGGATAGAATCTAGCCACTTCCAAAGTCTGCCAGTTTTGGAAAATTCCCAAGAAGCTTGTCTGTGGTCTGATGGACTGGATGGTTTGTAGTCGGGAGAAAGTGAGGCATGTCTTTTCAGCTGGCAGACGTGTATCCAAGGATAACATTTTGGAGGTTCATGCAGTCAGTTAATAGTGGCTGATGAGACCCTCTCTTTCAAGGCTCAAGGACAGTTTTCCTTTGATGTCTTTTCCAGAAACCAAATCTCCATATTTCAGATCATGCAGAGGTTGCTTTGGTGGGTATTTTGAAAATTTCTAAAAGGAAAACAAAAAAAAAAAATTTTTTTTCAGCCGCTGTCCGGTCTCTTATACCCATTTCTTGTACGGATCTCCCCAAGATGGGGAATGGGGGAAGTCATTTCTTAATCCTGTCTGACTTCCTTCTTCTTCTCCAGAGACCCACGCAGAGCGAGTGCAGGTAAATATTTAGAAAAAAATGTTGAACCGCATGGCATGGTGCCCTCTGTGCTCGCAGTGGGCTCGCTCTCTGCCAGCCGCCGCTCGTTCTCTCCGCGTGTCCAGCCCGGTGGATCTGTGCCGTGGCATGCAATGCCTCAGTCCTGAGAGCCTGGCCACCATCCAGGGCAGGACTCACTGCTTGATGAAGCCAGAGGAATGCCTGCAGCGGATGAGCACATACCCAGCCCAGGTGCAAGCGGTAGTGAAATCACTGCAGCTTCCGGTGAGGAGTGGAGCGCCATGACCCCAACAGGAAGGTGGTCGTGGACACGATAGTAGAAAGATTTTCCGGAATACAAAGCCCCTTGCATCTTACTATATCCAGGGTCCTCACCATTGAAGGGTTGCTGTTTTCTCTTCTTTTGACTTCCAGTGTCATGAGATGGCATTTATAAGGGAAGGTTTTTCTTGTAGCCTCAGTTGCTCAACTGTGGAATGGGCTGCCGTGGGAAGTTTGAGTTTCCTGCCTGGGGTGCTGGATACCATCTTGGCAGAGCCGTTGTGGTGGTGGGAAGAGAACTCCCATCCCCGAGATGCTATGAGTCTTTGGTGCCCGTTGTCCCTAGGACGCCGCCAGAGGTACGCAATCTGATGCGGATTTCGCAACGCAGCCTTGAGGTTAGAGATGCAAGTTCATTCAGGAGGGAACTGTGGCTGGTGAGTCGGACCCCAGGATGCTGCTGGGGCTCGGAGGGCCTGACTCACACCTCACAGTCCCCGCCCGCGTTTCAGAGGGAAGCGATGTTGTCTCTTGTTCCTCTTCCTCCACTCATCCCCTCGAGGTGGGAGGCTGGTCTTCAGCCTCCTCTGCATTCCACACAGCCCCCCTGGGAAACCCCAGCCACACCCCTGGCTTCAGTTCCTGTCTGTGATGATAAATTCTAACGTTGTGTCTCCAGCCTTGACCTCATTATTTAGCAGACAGACCAGGTAGCCAGCAGTTTATTGGACATCATCATCTCACCAGCCCTGCATCTCAACACAATGTGCCCCAAACTAAGATGTTTTTCTCCTGCCTTCAAACCTGACACTCCTCACCCAACCATCCACCCCATACAGGAACCTTTCTCTGTCTCTCTCTGTCAAGTACACTTCTCCCTTGCCTCCACATTCGACGGGTTCCATCCTATAGTGCCTCTTTTTATCAGTCTTTTAAAATTCCAGTTCTGTTGCAACTGATTTCATTATACCTCCCCAGGGCTGTATTGCTTGGCCTCCTGGCTGGTTCCTGTGTGCCTGCTCCCCCTTTTCTAAGCACTACACTCTATGTTAGGTGGGTGTGTAAATGGATGAAACATCTGTAGAAAACTAGTAGTATCTATTCAAGTAGACATGTGTATACCCTGTTCCATGCTTGCTGCTGCTGCTGCTAAGTCGCTTCAGTCGTGTCTGACTCTGTGCGACCCCATAGATGGCAGCCCACCAGGCTCCGCCGTCCCTGGGATTCTCCAGGCAAGAACACTGAAGTGGGTAGCCATTTCCTCCTCCAATGCATGAAAGTGAAAATTGAAAGTGAAGTCACTCAGTCTTGTCCGACTCTTCACAACCCCATAGACTGCAGCCTACCAGGCTCCTCCATCCATGGGATTTTCCTGGCAAGAGTACTGGAGTGGGTTATTATTGCCTTCTCCGAGCTTAGACACTTCAATTGTGTCCGACCCCATGGACTGTAGCCCGCCAGGCTCCTCTGTCCATGGGGATTCTCCCGGCAAGAATACTGGAGTGGGCTGCCACGCCCTCCTCCAGGGGATCTTCCTGACCCAGGAATCAAACTGGGGTCTCCTGCATTGCAGCCAGATTCTTTTCCAGCTGAGCTACCTGGGAAGCCCATACATACCCTATGACCCAGCAGTTCCACTCCTAGATATGTACCGAACAGATGGACATCCATTAAAGTACCAGAAGTCAGATGCAAGAAGTTTTATAGCCCCAAACTGGAAACTAGGTGATGCTCATTAATATTAATAATTGTCATATCTTCATACAATGGATATTAACATAAAGATGAAAAACAAACTACTTTTATATATGGCAACGTGGATGAGTCTTGAAAACATTGTGTTCAGTGAAAGAAGCCAAATACAATAAAATAGGGAAAACTAATTTATGGTTTTAAGATCAGGATACTGTTTTCTCTTGTGATTGGCTAGTTCCTGAAAGAGGGCTGTTGGGTTTTTAGTAATGATTTCTTTCTTTAGCTGGATGCTGTTTACAAAGGTGTGGTCAGTTTGTGAAAATGTTTGCACTTCTCTGTATGTGTGCTATAATTCAATTAAAAGTTTACAGACACCCTCCCACCCACCCAAACACCAAAACAAAATTCCTTCCATGTTCCTCATAACCAGCAGAAACATTTCCAAACCCTAGCAGTTCATTCAGTGCCCTCTGTGATACGACCCAGGGCATCTCCTTCCCACCTATGGCACGTGTGCCATCCACACTGAGTCACACCCCGTCCTGCTGGCACGTCTCTAGGCCCATGCTTTTCTGGTTCCTCTCTGTTTCTGTGCTGGAAATGCCACCTCCTCTATGAAGCCTCCTTTGATTTCTTAGGCCAAACAGATCTCTCCTGGGCTTGTGTTCACACAGCATGCTGTTTTCCTCTCTCTCAGGGCCCTTAGCTCTCTCTGCTTACATGTGTTTCCTTGATTGGTGGTAAACTCTGTGGTGGCAGGAACAGTGTCTCATTCACCTTTGTAAAATCTCCTGGAGCCAGTGTTGTGGCTGCTACAGTGCTCAAGCTAACGAATATCTGACAAGTGATTGAATGCATGCTCTGAGTTAAGCCTCAGTCAGTACTGCCAGAAAGCCAAGACACCCAGCTTGCCTGCAGAAAGCTTTTGCTGAGAGCCAAGTCACTTTGGAAGGAAACACATCCTGCAGTCCTTCACTGGCTGTTGACAGCCAACCAGATGTAAATGTGTTGTGCAGCATTGTGGGCGTGTCCAGTTAGACTGAGCAGCCCCACTAACATGAATAAGCCGTGCAAATATGTGTTTAATGACCATGTTGCTCCGTGTCAAGTCTTAATCCCAGATAATTAGCAGATAGATAATTGGTAGAAGAATGGGAGGTGCCGATGGATATCCCATCACTTGGGTGAAGCTAGTGATCCTCTATGGATTAAGACCCACCCTCTGTAAGTGTTGATGGCTCCTATTTGAAATGCTCCTTTTGAAAGGGCCTAGGTCCAAGAAGAGGTGTCAGGAGCTCCAGAATGGGGCGTTGGCATCAGCGCTAATTCCCTGGGCTGCTTCCATGCAAGATGGGTGGATGGGCCCCACTGCCACCAGCTAGGTGCTGACAGCTCAGAGTCCTATGCTGCCACTGACTTGGTGGGTCGTCTTGAGTAGGTCCCGTCTCCTTTCTTGCCATTTGTCTACTGGCAAAGGGTAGAAGGAATGGGGTGGACATGCTGAGTTGAGAACCCATTGTAGACAAGATTTTCCCTACTCTGCTCCTTCCTGGCTATGTCAGAGGCGTGGTTAGTTGGCCTGGACGTCAGGGTGCCTTGAAGGGGATGTTCTGGGAGTGAAAGCAGACATCTGAGATGAGAGTTGACAGTATCGTACTATGTGCATGGTGACCCTGGAGTTGCACATCCAGACAGCACTGGATTGGATGACTTTAACTTGTCACATTTAACAAACCAGTCATGCTCAAGAGAATGGAACTTAAAGGCAGCTCTGCTGTGGATTTGGGTGTAGAGGAATGAGCCCTTGACTAGAAATCAGGAGGCTAGTTTTGAGGCTGTTATCATAGGAAGTTTAGTGTGAACATAGTCTTTATTTCTCTGGGATAAATGCCCCTGAGTGCAATTCTGAATTGTATGATTGTTACCTATTTAGCTTTATAAGAAACTGCCAAATTGTTTTCTAGAGCAGCAGTACCATTTTACATACCTATCAGCATTGTATGACTGATCCAGTTTCTCTAACTCCTTGCCAGCATTTGGTGTTGTCACAGTTTTTTGTTTTTTTTTTGTAGTCACTGTGATAGGTATGTAGCAATATTACATTGTGGTTTTAATTTGCATTTCCCTATTGACTAATGATGTTGAACATCTTTTCATGTGCTTATTTGCCATCTGTGTATCCTCTTTGGTGCAATATCTCTTTTGTCCATTTTGTAGTTGGATTGTTTCCTTACTGGTGAGTTTGAGATTTGTCTATATATTCTAGATAGGAATCTTTTGTCAAATATGTGGTTTGAAAATACTTTCTTATGGTTTGTGGTTTGTCTTTTCTTCCTTTTAACAAAATCTTTCCTAGACAAATGTTTGTAGCGTTAACAGTCCTATATAACAATTTTTTTTTCTTCTATGCATTGTGCTTTTTTGTGTCATTTCTAAGAACTTTTTGTTTGCCTAATTCTACATCCCAAAGATTTTCCTCCCATTTTTTCCTAAAAGTTGTGCACTTTTACTTTTTATGTTTAAGTCCATTATCCACATAAAGTTAATTTTTTCATAAAGTATGAGATTTAGATTGAGGATCAAATTTCTTTCTTTCTTTTTTTTTGCCTATGGATGTCCTCTTGCTTCAGCACTATTTGTTGAAAAGGGTGTCTTTCCTTTGCTGGATTGCTTTTTCACCTTTGTCCCAAATCAGTTGGTTATTTATGTGTGGGTCTATTTTGGGGTTCTCTATTCTTTTTCATGGATCTATGTGTCTGTTCCTCTACCAATACCAATATGGTCTTGAATACTATAGGATATAAGAAGTGTTGAAATTGGTTAAATGATTCCTCTCCCTGAAATGGATTAAATATTCATGTCCCTTCAAAATTCAAATGTTGAAATCCTAATTCTCAATGTGAGAGTATTAGGAGATGGAGCCTTTTGGAGGTCATTAGGTCAGGGTAGAGCCCTCATGAATGAAGTTGGTGTCCTTTTTAAAGGACCCCAGAGAGCTCTCTTGTCCTCTTTCCACCATGTGAGAATACAGTGAGAAGTCGGTAGTCTGCACCTGGAAGAGGGTTCTCACCGGAACTTGGCTATGCTGGCACCCTCCCAGAACTGTGAGAAATAATTTTTTTTTATCGTTTATAAGCCTGGTCTGGTATTTTGTTATAGCAGTCTGAACTGACTAAAAATATACTCTCTTTTTTCAAAATTGTTTTAACTATTCTAGTTCCATTGCCTTTAGATATATTTTAGAGTGATCCTGTCTGTATCAGTAAAAACTCTTGCTGAAATTTTGATAGGAATTACTTTAAACCTGTATGTCTACTTAGGGAAAAATCAACTTCTTCATATGTTGAGTTTTCCAACTTTGCATATGGTCTGTTTGTTTAGACTTTCTTTGGTTTCTTTCATCAGTATTTTATATTTTTCAACATACAAGTTCTGTACATGTTTTGTTAGATTTACCACCTGTTTTTTTGCGTGATTATAAATGGTATTATATTTTTAATTTTGATATACACACTTTCATTGTTAATACATAGAAATATAATTTTTTGGTATGTTTGTCTTATAGCTTGTAGACTTTTCGGGACTCACTTATTAGTTCTAGGAGTGTTGTTGTTGTTGTTGTTTTCTCCCTGTAGAGTCCCTTGGATTTTTATCGTAGACAGTCATGTCATCTGAAAATAGAGACAGTTTTATTTATTCTTTTCCACTCTATGTAACTCTTAATTTCTGGTCTTTTTTTTTTTTTTGGTACTGGTTAGAACTTCCAGTACTATGTTGAACAAGAGTGATGAGAATGAACATCTTGCCTTGAGCTTGATCTTTGGGAAAAATATTCAGTCTTAAGTATAATGTTAGCTGTAGATTTTTGGTAGACATTCCTTTTCTAGTTGAGGAAGAACCCTTCTGTTCCTATATTTTTGAGAGTTTTTATTGTGATAAGTATTAATTCTGTCAAATGCTTTTTATGCAGTGATTTATAGGATTATGTGATTTTTCTCTTCTTTAGTCTATCAATATGGTGGACTGTAGTAATTAATTTTTGCCTATTGAACTACCCCCACATCCTCTGAAGTCAACTGTTGTTTGGTTATGCTATATAATTATTTTCATATATCACTGAATTCTATTCACTAATATTTTATTGAAGACTTTTCTGTCTATATATATGAGAAATATTGGTTTATGGTTGTTGTTTCATATGACCTTAATCTGATTTTGTCATCAGGTTAATACTAGCTTTATAGAAAATAAATTGGATCTATTTTTTCCTCTTCTATTTTTTTGGAAGAGATTGTGTCATTGGTATTATTTCTTTAAAATTTTGGTAGAATTTTCTAGTGAAATCATCTGGGCCTGGACATTTCTTTTGGGGAGTTTTAAAAAATTATGAATTCAATTTACTTTATACTTATAAGGCTATTCAAATTATCTATTTCATATTGAGTAAGTTGTGGGATTTTTTTTTTTTGACATTGGTCTGTTTTATCTAAGTTGTCAAATTTATGTGTTTTTAGTTTGTAGAATTCCCTTATTATACTTTGATATCTGTAGGGTAGTAGTGATAGCTTCCATTTAATTCCTGATATTGGTGATTGTGTCTTTTTTCCTTAATCAGTTTTGTTAGAGGTTTGTTCATTTTATTCATCTTTTCAAAGAACTAGCTCTTTATTTCCTTGATTTTCTCTGTTGTTTTTCCGTCTTCAGTTTCGATGGTTTTGACTCTTTATTCCCTCCCACCCTTCCCTGATTCTTTCCTTCTTTCCTTCCAGCCTAATAGATCTACAGCAGTATGTTAGTTCTAGGTATAGAAGTGATTCAAGATTTCTGTATGTTACAAAATAATGACCCTGATAAGTCTAGTTACCATCTGTCACCATACAGTTATAATATTACTGATTGGATTCTTTTTTTCTATTTTCTTGAAGTGGAAGCTTAGGTTATTGATTTGAGATTTTCCCTTTTTCACAATGTATGCCTTTAGTGCTATAAATTTCTCTCTTAGCATTTTATTTTTGCTATTTCCCACAACTTTTTGTATGCTATATTTTCATTTTCATTCACTTCCATGTTTAATTTCTTCCCCCACTCCTAGACTTTCTATTTTACTCATGGACTATTTAGAAACATACTGAGTACGGTGTTTTCCATTCACTGATAAATGATGTCAATTTCTGGATCGTTCTTTGTCTTGTATGCTTCATTTGTTTTATTGGCAAGCAAAGCCCTGTAAGGGATGGCTTCACTGCTCCTCAGACTCAGGGCCATCTTCACCTTGACTAATCTGGAAGTAACGAGGTTCATAAGTGTCATTGTCAGATGAAGGACAGTCATTTGTCCTTGAAGCCAGTCACCAAAATTGTTCTTTTTAAGGTATTTCTTGGTAAGGTTATTTTAGATACCTTTTAGAGAACTGTTTCTCAGAAACAACCATGATTTTATTCTTGAAGCATGAAGTGCAAACAACATTTCCAAGATTTCCAGGTTTTCCATTCATTTTAACCTTCTCACATAGAGACAGTTCAAAATTTCCAGAATCAAAAATTCCATCTTCTCCTGGATGATTAAGATCCAAATTAAACTTCCAGGTTGACTTCTTGGGCTTCATTGTCTTTCTTTGGCACCATCTTGAAGGTTGGCCGTGCAATCAGAGAGCAGCCCTGAGTCTTCTGACTTCTAGCCTAGTGCTCCTCTAACCCAGGAGCCTCATGATGCAAAGTATTATCACTTAGAAGTTCTGGTGCCCAACTGCCTGGCTTCAAACTGCTCCTCCTGTTCTAGTTCACGGTCACTACTTTTCAGGGGAGTTTGCGGAGACTGAAAGCACTAGATAGTGCCCGCCCCCCACCCACTGCAGCTCACTGAATGTTAGCCATTGTGACTGGTATCAGAGAGGGAAGGCATTGTTATGCCCATTTTATTGTTAAGGAAGTTGAGGCTGAGACTTGTGCAGGTACTGGAGCCATGATTCGAACCAGTGCGTTGTGACAAATGTGGGCAACTGCTCAGAAAATAGGAAAGTACCAAACAGTGTTCAGATTTGACCCTTACTAACAGTACATCAGACTCTAGATTCATTTTGTGCATTTGTGTGTAGTGGGGGGCAGCCCAAGTTTCCTGAGGATAGATTCAGGAGGAAATCTTCAAACTGAGACCTGAAAGGGCTTACCTGGTGGCTCAGTGGTAAAGAATCCGCTTGCCAATGCAGGGGACACAGGTTCGATCCCTCCGGAGTGATCCCACATGCCACAGAGCAATTAAGCCCATGTGCCACAGCTGTTGAGCCTGTGCTCTAGAGCTTGGGGACTACAACTCCTGAGCCCTCATGCCCTAGAGTCCATACTCCACAACAAGAGAAGCCACCGTGCTGAGAAGCCTACGCACTGCAGCTAAAGAGTAGCCCCTGCTCACTGAAACTAGCCAAAAGCCTCAACAGCAAGGAAGACCCAGCACAGCCAAAATAAATAAATAAATACAATTAGAAAACCAAAAAAGAGAGAGAGACCTGAAAGCCACTTACTGAGAAGCCAGGTGTCTGCCAGGGCATGTAACTCACCGGCCAACCAACCTTGAAGTAGTGTTTCGGAAAAGTCATTTATGTTCATTATAGTTTGGGGTTTGGGTGGAAAGCCTGTTTCAGTTCTGGGGTTTTGCTCTCCTATCAGGCCGGCTGCAGGCCCAGACTGGCCCCTGTTGGAAGGAAGTTGGCCCTCCTCCCCTCAAGGAGGAAAGGCCCTCCCGTCTGTGGTCGCTGCATTGTACTTGCTGGATTCCAGGCTGTCAGTCTCATGGAGAGCTCCCGGGACGCTTAGCCTGCAGATTGTTTTGTTAGGTTTCTCCTACAATTAATTTGGAAATCACCCAGCTGCCCACAGCCTCTCCCAGGTGTTCTGTAAACCACAGGCCTGCTCCTGCAGCCTTTGCCTTGGTGGGACCATCGCTGGCTGAAGCTGGGTGGGTCAGGGTGGGGTGATAGGAGGGTGAAAAGAGGCCCATGATGGTAGAGCTCGTTTAAAGCCACGTCCCCCTCAGCTTTGGCACTAACTACAAATCCTGCTTTGTAGGATCTGGAGCAAGCAGATCCACACACTTTGCAAACTTTATCTTTAAGCCTCACACGCCCCGTGGAGGTAAGTCAGGGGCGTGTGGAGGATCCACCCTACTCAACGAGAAAGGATTTCCCCCAAGCTGCAGTCAAACCAACACGCAAGCCTCCCGGTTCCCATATCCAAGGAGCACAAATCCTCACATGCTTGATTCATTTTGCTGTGAACTTTGTTACACCTGGATTGAATCCCTTGCAGACAAAGGTCTGTGACCTTGATCTTGTCCTCTTTTCTTGGACCTTACTTTTCTCATCTGAAAAAATGCACATGAAACCTGCTACTTCCCAGGGCAGTTGTGAAGATCTAAAGGAGAGCAATGGCAAGAAGAGAAGAAGGAGAGAAGAGAGAAGAGAAGGCAATGGCAAGCCACTCCAGTACTCTTGCCTGGAAAATCCCATGGATGGAGGAGCCTGGTAGGCTGCAGTCCGTGGGGTCGCTAAGGGTCGGACACGACTGAGCGACTTCACTTTCCCTTTTCACTTTCACACATTGGAGAAGGAAATGGCAACCCACTCCAGTGTTCTTGCCTGGAGAATCCCAGGGACGGGGGAGCCTGGTGGGCGTCTGTCTATGGGGTCACGCAGAGTCGGACACGACTGAAGTGACGCAGCAGCGGCAAAGGAGAGCATATGTGGAAGCTCTTAGTACAGCATGAACAAAGCCAGTCTTGGTTAATGTGAGAGTTATGTTGGTCAGCTGGGCCATGGCTGAGCCACTTGAAGCTGGGGAAGAGCAATGGTGTGCTGAGAGCCCTGGACAAGGATCTAAGATGTTAGCTCCTTGTACAGCCGTGGAAAGTCACCTTCTTTATTTATGTGCTCAGTCGTGTCTGACTCTTTGTGACCACATGGACTATAGTCCACCAGGCTCCTCTGTCTGTGGAATTTTCCAGGCAAGAATACTTGAGTGGGTTGTCATTTCCTTCTCTGGAGGATCTTCCCCTCCCAGGGTTGAACCCATATCTCCTGTGTCTCCTGCATTGCAGTCGGATTCTTTACCTGGTGAGCCATTGGGAAAGCCCAACCTTGTTTTTTCCTTCTATAAATCAAGGGGTAAGATTAGATTACCTTTCAGCTGTACGTTTTTGTTTTTTTAAATATAAGAATGACAAGGGAAATCTCAAAGGGAAAACCAAGAATCAATTTTTTCCTGCCTCCAAAAGGGTCACCTTCTTTAGTTAGGATGCATTTGGCTGCAAGTAACAGAGAGACCAAAGATAAGAGGTTTAAATGGCAGGATGTTTGTTATCGCAGGTATAATGAATTGTTCCAGGGTTGGTTCTTTCAGTAGCTCAGTGATGTCATTAGGTACCCAGGTTATTCCCACCTTTTGGCTCTGCCATCCTCAGCAGGTTGGCTTGTTCTCTTAGGCTGGTACCCTCCGAACCCAACATGTCTGTCACACTTGCAGGAGTCACACTCTTAACAACATTAAGAGGAAGAAAATGGCTATTTATTTCCCCCTGTTGCTTTAAAAACAAGGAAATATTTCCCAGAAGTCCTGAGCAGACTTTTCTGTACATCTCACTGGCCTGAAAAGTATCCTGGGCCTGTTTTGCAATTATCACTGGCAGGAGTGATGGAATCATCACCATGTCTACCTTAGACAAGTCCAGATTGAGCCAGTGGGCACTCCAATGGGTAAGACATCTCCTACAACACATGACCAATTGCAACCTGAACAAAATCAGGTCTTGTGAGCAGAGAGGGGGCAGAATGAATGGGTAGACAACTATCAGTACCTGGCACACCTTTTTCTTGAATAAGCCAGAAAGAGAGCGTATTATTTTACTTCTGTCCAGGGTTGCCCACTGTTGAGTTGTCCTCAGTATGCTGCATCTCAGCTCTACCACAAAACATCTTTGTCCAGTTCCCTTGATAGGACACTGTTCTTTCTTTTGAGCACAAGTACAGAGAAAACGTGAGCACACCCCAATGTTGAGTAGTTGTATGAAGCGTGGATGAAATTTAGGATAAAAGGAAAGTGTTACATGGGAGGGGGACATTTTGAAAATGCTCATATTAAGAATAATTTTCTCATAGTGTAAGAAACCTTTGGGCTTCCCTGGTGGTACAGTGGATTAGAGTCTGATGCCAGTGCAGGGGACATGGGTTCGATTCCTGCTCCAGGAAGATTCCACAAGCCTCAGAGCAGCTAACCCTATGTGTCACAACTACTGAAACCCAAGAGAAGCCAGTGCAGTGAGAAGCCCACCCACTGCAATGAAGAGTAGCCCCTGCTTGCTGCAACTAGAGAAAGCCTGCTCGCAGGAACAAAGAGCCTGCGTAACCAAAAATAAATAAATAATTTTAAAAATAAAAGAAACCCTTTACAAGGCTGCTCACGAACACACCATGCCTCTAATCTCATTCCCTTTTCCTGAGGTCTGGACCTCCGCAACAGAATAACATGATCCATTCGTGTTCGAGCTGAGTCAAACACTGGCTGCTGTGGGGAATGAGTGAGGAGCAGTGGAGGGATCAGGGAGCTCTGTGTGTGAGGCTGATGCTGTGATCCAGGAGAGGGATGATGGAGGCTCCTGCTGGGTTTTGTCCTTGGAGGTGCAAGATGGGATTAGGTGGTTCCTGGAGAGGTAATGGTCAAAGCAAATTTGGGGTGACTGGAACACATAGGGACAGCAAATGGGGTGTTGGCTGGAGCCTAGAGGTGTAGGAAGGGCAATTGTGGGAGATGAGGCCAGGAAGGGCCCCAAATGCCAGGTGAGGAGTTTGGGCTCTCTGCTACAGCCAGAAGGGAGCCTGAGCCCACAGGACTGGAGCTCAGCTTTTGGAAGTAAGGCTGGCAGTGTGGGCAGAATGGAGAGTGGAGGTAACAGCATCCAGGGGCGGGCTTGGCTGGCTACAGGTGGCTGAGAGCAGAGGAGAGAGTTGGGCTGTATGAGGCTGTGCTTCTCACACTTCACCTCTGGTTGCTGATTGCCTCCATGCATGAAAAATCATAGCTGGGAAGCCGCTCCAAGTTCTCCGATAGTGAGATAAGCCGGTGTTCTGACCAGGGCAGAGATCCACCCTGATTCTGGTTCCCAGTCCCTTCCTCACCCTGGGAGGGGCTGACATTTGATCCCCAGCACCTCTCTGACTACGTGCCTCTGCACCCGGTTAACCCTTCTGGGCTGAGTTGGAAAT
This sequence comes from Moschus berezovskii, assembly GCF_049115385.1. Lineage (NCBI taxonomy): Eukaryota > Metazoa > Chordata > Mammalia > Artiodactyla > Moschidae > Moschus > Moschus berezovskii. The sequence goes on along the minus strand of NC_142466.1, from coordinate 70,389,965 downwards.
CCGAACCTCAGCTCTCAGAAGAGGGGTTGTGGGGCTGGCAGAGGGGTGTGGGGAGCTCCACAGGGAGCAGTCATCCTTTCCATCCCAGGAGCTCTGCTAGCTTTGGCCTCTACCTGGAGAGAAGAGGGAGCGCCTCCCACCCTCCTTTGGCCCTACCTGTCTGCCCTGCTTTTTCTTTAGTTCACTGCTCAGTTTGGGCTGAAAAGCACTAGCCATGCTGCCTTCCCTCTGGGTAGTTCTAAGTTAGGTATTTACCTGATCCCAGGCTCACTTCACCCATCCATACAATGGAGGCCCCCACCCAGTTGCACTCCTTCCCCAGCTCTCAACCCCCGCCTTCACCACCACCCCCATCTGATTACTTTCATTTCCACATTGCCTTTTATGAGGATGATAATCAAATGTAGTCTCCCTTCAGGGAGGCATAGGTTTTAGTCAGGCTTGGACACTTAGAGCTATGAGATCAGGGTTAAGTCATGTGTCCCTTCAGCTCTGTAGAAGCTCTATACACACACATCGTATTCCTATTTATTCCTATTATTGAAAACCCATGTGAGCACTGAGATCAGAGTCCTAGTCCTTCCACTGAGCTGCTCTGTGATCCCGGGAAGAGAATCCAGTCTGGTGCATGCCCCTTGTCTGAACAACTTTTCATCAGAGACCTTCCCCCCCCAACCCTCACCCCCAGGTATCCTGTCATGCCAGCCCCAGCAGTCAGCACTTGTCAGGAACAGGATGAGCACAGAAACTAAATTCTCTAGAAAGCTCTGTGTATTGGGGGCGGGGATGGGGGGACTGTGGGGATGGCGGGGCAGGAGGAGACTCATTAGGGCACTCATAATCTTGGGCTGTTCAAGGGACGCTTAAACTGCTTTACTAGAGGATCCTTCAGCTCTTCCTGCTGGCTGTTGGTTCCTGAAAAGTGAGCTTTATTTTTCTCCTAAACCCCAACTAGCCCAGACTTGGGGTTAGAGTTGCCAAGCTTAATCCGCATTTAGGCAAATGACTACTGTTTAGAGGATACAGAGACCAGAGCCTCAGGTCTCCGTAAGTGGCTCAGCAGGGAGTCAGGAGCCTGGGTTCTTGGCCAGGCTCTGACACCCCAGCTTTCAAGATGGTTTCAGATACACTCCCATTGAAGTCACTGTCATAGTCACACCATCAGACAGGGAACATGAGATGAGATGCATTCGAAAGGTTAGGATTCCAAGACTGTAAAGTATACCCAAGGGTGGAGGTGAAGGGCTCTACCCCAGCCATCTCTCTGCAGCCATCTCTGATTGGGGTTCTTGCTCAGAAACAGGAAGCTTCTGGAAGTTATTCTGGGGTCTCTGATCAACAACGTAACACTTTACCCCTCACCGACACCCCCCGGACCCCGCTCCCCACCCCACCCCCGCCCTACACTTCTCTAAAGCTTTGCCTCTCTATGTAGGGCAGAGAAACGCTTCAGATCTTGTTGAAATGCAGTTTGTGTTTCAGTGAATCTGGGTAGAGCTTAGAGTATGCATTTCTATCGAGCTCCCAGGGGATGCCCATGCTGGCAGTCTATGGCCCACACTTAGAGCTACAAGGCCTTTGTCTCCTCTGCAGAACAGCAGGAACAGTAAGCCTGCTCTCAGCCTTTCTACTGGCTCTTGTAAAACAGCATCCTGGATTCAGATGACCAAAAAAAAAAGGAGTTCAAGAATGTGAGCGTGAAAGGGGGCCTGCCACCTATCTTTGTAGATAGTGCAACATAGGCTGGTGCAAGCTTGGTCAAGATCTGGAAGTATTTCAGTGACAAAGTTGGGACTCAGGCCTCTTGCAAAGGAAAAACAGAAACGAAAACTAGAAAAGATACTCACTGAGGTGTTTTCTGTGCTTTCTTTGGGTAAATTAATGTTACTTTGACTCTTCTTTCTGTTGTGTGTGTGTGTGTGTTTTACAATGAAAGTGTACCAATTTTGTAATAAAAACGTAATTTTAATGAAAAAATTCTCACAAAGTTCTTAGTAAATGAGATTACGTTTATGAATGTTCTGGATAAACTATAACTGTGTACATCAGATTCATGTCATGACTGTGGAATTTAGCCCAAATGCTCACGAGTTCATTTCAGCGAAGTTACCTTTACTCTCTCAGGCGCACGGGTCGTCGAGTTGAGGAAGGCAGATGCCGTCACCATCCACAGCCGCCGCCAAAAGCAGCTTCCTGCTCCTCCTTGGCCTCTGCTGTGGGAACGCTTCCCCTAGCGCTGCAGGAATCTTTCCCCTTAAACCGGGGAAGATTCCTTAATCCGTTTTCGTAGTAAACGACCTCGGGCCAAGACTCCTTTTGTTGCCGGTTTCTTAAACTTAATTGCAAGCAAAGTTAATTTGAAAGAAAATAAATGTTACAGCTCTGGGGCGAATTCTAACGAGCCTTGGGAAATTAGAGAAGAACGCATCTAATTACCCACAGCCCGGGGGGCGCCTGCACACGACGCTGGGGGTGCAGGGCCCAAAGAGGGACACACGATTTTTTTGGTTTCAAGATAGGAAGAAGAAAAAAGAGAAACGCACCTCCCGATTCTGAGTCCCTAGACGGGGAGGTCCTGTTTCGCGGTTTGGGGGTTCGGAGAGTTGGACTGGCCCTAGACGCAACAGTGAATGCTCTCAAGGTCCCAGAATCGCGCGGAGGGCTCGGCCGCTTGGAGGGTCGGCTCGGCTCGGCCCGTCTGTGGCTGAAGCGCCCGGATGGTCCGTGAGCTTTGGGTGCCGCCGGCAGGCAGGAGGCCGAAAAGCGCCGACATTCTCCAAAACCTCGAGCTTCACGCTGTCTTTCCGGGCTCTCGCTGTGCGCACCCAGTTTCCAACTCGCAGCGCCCCCTCTCCCGTCACATACTTTGGCTTTTGGCGCCATCTCACCTGTCGTCCCAGTTTCCAGGGAGAGTTGGGAGTGAAGACGCGTGCACTTTGCCTCTCCATCGTTCTCGTTCACCCGGGTTTTACCTCGACGCTCCAAGAGGCTTCGGGATAAGGCGGCGCTTTTTAATTTTAAAGCCCTTCTTCCCTGGTATGCCAAGCGCTTTACAGTTTACAAAGCGTATCTACCTCTCTTGATTCGTTTAACTTCAGGGGGACTCTGAGCGAGGGGTCATAAATTCCCACTCACAAATGAGGACCCTAGAAAAGGGACTGGTTAATGGAGCTGTCAAAGCATTGGACTTGCTAAATAAACACAGAAAAAGGGTCAACCACCGCATCAACCGGGAGCATAGACTGCCCTTTTCCAGCCCTAATCCCCTAGCTGGGCTTTAGGTAGCCAAGGACAAGACCCTGGGGTGGAAGCCTTTCAATTTCTGACTACTGCCAGCTAGGCAAGGCATCCTGATTTCTGCCTGAGAGAGCCAGACTGTCTAGCTGCACATGAGAACCTTTGAATTTCAACCTGCAAGGATCCATAGGGAGATAAGGGAGGCCTAACACCTAGGCATTTCCAAGGTCACAGGGCTAGGTCTGAAGTCTGGACCTACTGGTAGCAGGGTCAGTGCTGCAGCTGCTCCCTGCCTCCAGGTGGTCGTTTACTACCATCAGAGTCAGGAAGGACCAGTGTCTAGACTAGTGCTAACGCTGCAGCCGTCAGCCACACACTGCTATTGAGCACTTGGCTTGTGGTTAGTCCAAACTTAGATGAGCTGTAACTGTAAAATACACTCCAGATTTTGAAGACTTAGTATGAAAAACATAAACTACCTCAACAATTTTTACACTGATTATACCTTGAAATGATAGTTTGGACAAATTGTGTTAAATACAGTATATTATTAATCTGTTTCACTTGTTTTTAAAATAAATGCAGCTACCAGAAAAATCTTAGTTACACGGGCAGCTTGCATGATATTTCTATTGGGCAGCACTTATTAGACAGATACCCGTCTGGACTGAATCACATTCACATGTCTTTGTGAACAGGATAGAGCAATCCGCGAAATTAAAAAAAAAATTACCAATGGTTTTCAGTTTTCTTTCCCACACTCTCCAACTCTTCCCTAGTAAATTAATTACGCAGAAAGAGGCTCTTTCTCTTGCCAGAACTCACTTACTCAAAGATCTTTATTAGAAACAGTGCATATGAACACTCAAGTTTATCTGAAACTGCACAACGAGCCTCTGAAATATCGAATGCTATAAAGTTTTGCTCCAGAATCGAAACTTACAAGATTTCTCATGAGAAAGGTGGGGAAATGGTTGGATTTATTATTATTTTTTTCTGATCTTGGTCATCTTGTAGCTTAAAAGAAATAAATGGAAACAAAACAAATACCAGTTTCTTTCTAAAGCCTGCCTAACTGACTGCCCCAGTTAGTTTCTCTCTTTCTTTTTTGCATGAGGAGGCTACCGAGGTACGGCAAAGGTTGCCAGGGATGGAAGGGCCAGCCCACAAAACGAAAGCTGTCACCAAGAGACTCAAGAGAGTTTTGTCATCTCTTTGAATTTTAACTCACCCATTTGGTCCAGGGCTTAATGAAAAGAAAGAGCGGGCAATGGACAAATGTATTTCTACCTGCCTCATTGGAAAACCACATTTATGACCCAGCAGTAATAGCTGCCGAATGATCAGCACATCATGCTGAAAAGATTCAAGAAATTATGACATAATCGGGGCCTGGAGCTAATCCAGAGTTGCTTGCCATGAGCCCTGTTCCCATTCCCTGGAGTAAGGTTAGGCCTTGGGTGGCCCACTCATGCTGCCAAATATGCAGGACGCCAGCAACCCTGATGGGCCCTTAAAGATCATATGGGGCACGGTTGGATTCTGCAGTCCGCTTGTATATTACATGGGAACACTGGGGGGTGTGAGTGATGGAACTGGGTCACACTGTGGCAACCCAGCACAGTCCAGATTCAGAGCTAGGTTTGCAGTTCTCAGAGGCTGGGAAAAGCAGGCCTCGGTCAAGCTAAACAGAGATCTTTCCCATTTTTTAAAAAAGTTACTTCTTTTGCAAATTTGTCCTCCTCACCTTATGTAGGAAGACGCTATAGGAGTCTTTTATTGTAATAAGGTAGTCAAAGGCACAAGAGGTCGAACTGTGTAAAAAGAGTTTCGAAAAGTACAGGGAAGAGTGAAATCGTGATTCTCCACCATCTCTAGACTCTGGAGTAGACTCTACCTTGTGCCCCCTTTAGAGCCAAGGGCCCTCCCCGGTAGAATGTCAAAGGCAAGACCTTTGGAGCTGCGCCTCTATGAGGGTCTATTGTACCAGTCCATGGGCCTCGGACGCTTCTCCCCACCTCCCATTTTCAAAGCCGCCTGGTAGGCGTCCGGTGTACGCGGTCCACCGGGAGTCTGCGCCTGTCACATCGGCTCGGTCCCTCCCACATGGCTCTCAATTCGGCCCTCTGTCCAGTTCTGTCCTCAGGTTTCGTGGATACTTAGTTCGTAAGGACAGTCGAGGTATCTATGAGTTTTCGCCTTTATGCTCCGCTCACATGGCGGACACAAACCGATCCACCGCGCCTGGGTAGGCAGCCGCGTGGCGAGCATGGTAGGCGCCTCCACTGCCCGCTCCGAGCTGCCCACCAGGATTGTAGCAGGGCCCCAGCGCTCCGAACTGGCCGGGCGATGTGCGCCCATAGAAGTCCACCGCAGTCTCGACGCCGCCACTGCTGCCACCCGCGGGGGGCGAAGCGGGACCGGCCAACCGGCCAGTCGCTGCGAAGAGGGCCCCGCCAGCCCCTTGCGAGTATGTGCCGTCGGGGCCGGCGTAGGCGGCCGCATAGGCGGAAGTGTTGGCGGGTCGGGCACCGGCGCAGCCAACCGGCTGGTAAGCGGTGCTAGCGGCAGAGCCGCCGGCCGAGGCAAAGGAGCAGGAACCGGCGGGCCCCGATGGCGCGGGGCCCAGTTCTGGGCTGAGCGGCCGCTCAGGCACCAGGCCGAAGACGCGGCACGGGCCTGGCGAAGCAGCCGGGTAGTAGACCGGGGGCGGCGCGGCGAGCGACGGGGCGGCATAGCCTGCATAGACCGCGCCGGGGTAAGGAGGGCGCGCAGCGGGCACCCCACCCGGGAAGATGGCGGCAGCGGCGGCGGCCGCGGCGGCGGCGGCGGCGGCGGCCGCGTCGTGCATGTAGGCCGGGTAAGTGGACAGGTCGGAGCGCTTGAAACGCTTGCGGCGGCGCAGGAAGCTGCCGCTCTCGAACATGTCCTCGGCGTTGGGATCGAGCGCCCAGTAGTTGCCCTTGCCCGGGCGGCCGGCCTCGCGCGGGATCTTGAGGAAGCAGTCGTTGAGCGTGAGGTTGTGGCGGATGCTGTTCTGCCACTTTTTGGGGTTGTCGCGGTAGAAGGGGAAACGCTCGGTGATGAACTTGTAGATGCCGCCCAGAGTGAGGCGGCGCTCCGGCGCGTGCGCTATGGCCATGGCGATGAGCGCGATGTAGCTGTAGGGCGGCTTGCCCCGCTGCAGGGGGCGCTTCCGCCGCCGCCCACCGGCGCCGCGACTCGCGGCCTCCGCCGGTACCCCGCCGGCCCCCGCCTCACCGCGCTCCTCCTTCACGGCCGCCAGCGCCTCCGGCTGCGGCGGCGGCGGCGGCGGCCCGCTCTCGGCCGTCATGGCGCAGCCGTCCCGCGTCCCCGAGGCGTCCCCGAGGCGTCCCCGCTGCCTTCGAGGATCGGGCGGCGGCTTTGGGAGCTGCGGGGCCCGGGACACCGGGTCGCGGGGACCTACTCTGGTTCGCTCTGCAGAGAGCTGAGAGGGTCCTCGCAGCTGGCACCAGGAGCACAGCTTCCCTGGCAGAGGCTCGCAGGAGGCTTGGCGCCCGCGGTTTCCGGACTGGCGATCTGCGGACAGAGGCTCAAATGTCCCGCCCACCGACGGCTCTGCTCGTGTTCTGGACCTCGAAGCCAGGCGCCGGCAGCGACGCTCGTACTGGAACTAGACTCCTGTCTAGGGCTGAAGGGTCCTTTGCGCGCTGGTGCCAGGCGGTCAACGGGTCTGGAATTGGTCCTGGGGCTGAGGCGCCGGCATCAGTTCTGGGCTTCCCGCTGATTCTGAGGATACCCGTCGAGGTCGCGAGTGCAGAGGAGGTTGCGGGCCCAAAGGCCTGAAACGGTAGCAGTTAGTGCAGGCGTGGGGGCACTGTGTTGGGGGCGGCCTAGGCCGCGTCCCTGAGGCCGCAGCCGCTGAAAGCGCGGAGGGCAAGGAGGCGAGGTGACGGTGGCGAGGTCGCGGCGCGGGCCAGGCGCGGTGGCCGGCCACTGTTCCTCTCTGTAGGGTTGGCCTCCAGCCGCCAATACTTCTGGCGAGGCTCTCCCCTGCACACACCCGGACCGGCTCCTCCCTCCGCGGGTTTCTCCTCCTTAAAGGCGCCGGGAAACTCGGGGCGGTGCCGGTTCCCCGCCCGCCCCACATCCCCCGACTACCCGCCCCCTGGGCCCTGGCGCACCTCCCCAGGTAGGAGCAGCTGTGGCGGCGCGGCGGGAACCACACGATCGGAGCGCCGAGCACGCTTGGAGATCTCCCCGGCCGGTCCTCTCTGCGCACCGACGGGGAGAATGAGGCCGAGAGAGGCAGGGACTGTCGGCGCCCAAACTCAGCGCTTCCGGACTTTACCAGCCTGTATAGAAGGTTGGGACCCGCAGGTGAAAGGAAGGGCTCGCTTCACTTTTTTGGCTGGAGAGGGTGAGAATTGACTGAGGGGGCGCTTGATTCTTGTGGGTGGGGGCGAGGAAGGGAGAAGACGTCCCAGGTGATTGGCTCCCAAGGTCTTTGGGATGATTCTCAAACCCTAAGTCAAGGCTGCCCTGGCCATTCTCCATCCAGTCCCGCGTCTTTCAGACATAATTCCTAGGTCTTATAGAGGATGTGACTTGCTACAGTTCCACCGCGACTTCGCGGATTAGCCAAACGTCACACCTGCCTGCGTCTGTTAGTGCGTTTCCTCGCCATGTGCCAGAGGCAGCCACTTCCCCTCTTTTTGGCACCCAGGCTCCTCGACTGTACCGAGGTTTTGTATCTCGTGACCTTCCAGATTGCTGATATTTAGGGAAACACCGCACTACCCCCACCTCCAATCTTTTATCTTTGGGTGGCTCGGGACCCCTCTCTATATGATGGGGAGTGAAGCACAGCTTAATGAGGATGAAAGCTGGGCTTCTGCCCTCTTGTGGCGATCTTCTCCTCCAGTTCGCTTAGGCCAAGAAGGCTCCCAGCAGCCGAGCTGCTCCATCCCTAAGCTGGGCGGAGGGCTGAGAGAAGTGGGGGCCGGGGGAGGGGGTGCTTTAGCGGTCGGCACGTCTCTTTGGAAAGGGGCGGGCACGGGGGACCCGTTTGCTTCGAGGGTGTCCGGTTTCTGAGTTCGTTTCCTGCCACCCCTCCAAGACCGAGCTCAGCCTCAGCGAAGACTTCCTGCATCGGTGGCCCCGCAGATCTGAATTCTTTTTATGATCATTTGCAGGAAGACCTTGGCCCAGTCCCTTCCCAGTCGCAAGCCCACGGTTTTCTTTTCTGAGCCTTGAAGGCGGAAAAGCACGTGCAGATCTTGGAAGGAGAAAGGAGGAAGGCTTCTGTCTTTAGGATTTCGAAACTTGGTGCCGACAGCCAGAGGCTCCGGCCAAGATTCAGCTTTCCAGCTGCGGGTGCAGGGTTGTGGGGAGCGAGCCGCAAGAGCACGGGCGGCCAGCCTTCAAGGGTTTTAGTCGCGTTCTTCGTGGCGACGAGCTCCGGGCAGGACCAGCCCCACCAAGCACTGGGCAACTGCCTTCGGAGTCAGGAGGCAGAGTCCAAGTCCTCGCTCCGCGGACCCGGGTGTGGAAGCCAATCGAACAATTTGCCTGAGGATCTTCCTCCGCGGATGCACACTCAAACGACTGGACAGGCTTTTCACTCGCTCAAAATACTCCCAGCTTCCTTCTTCCAAAGTAACCACGCTGCGAAAATCCAGGTTTCATCCTATTTTTTTTCAAAGGGCGAAAAGGTTTAAACTTGTTAAATTTTAACCAGATTACATCATAGCAGTCTTTTAATAATTAATTTTATGGTTCCAAGATTCAGATTTCCAAATGTTAAAATTTGGACTACTATCCTAGCATGAATCCCTAAGTCAAATAATGTGTTTCTGTTATTCTAAGATTCTATGACCAGTGTCTAAATTCTTTGACTGTGATTATATTCCTATGACTTTAAATTTCTGTTCAGAGTGTAAAAGCATACTCCTTATTTATTAAGATGCTGGGAGTAAGATTTTGTGCCTGGAAATACGATGCCACTGTTGGCAGTTGTAACTTCTCTGTTTTAGACATTTTTACAGCTCTAAGGTACATATTGCTTAATTTTAATTCCTGTCTAGGAATGTCTGATTGGAAGATTTGGGTCCTGTAACTCCACATCTCTCTTATTTCATTCTAAAATATTAGTACTAGATCCACTGTTCTATAACTCAAATAATATAACAATTCTTATAGTATTTGGGACCATATGCTTTAATGACTTTAAGATGGAGACTTTTAAACTCCAGTTACTATGGAGCCTCCATGTCTTAGGATGTTTTGATCCTCATTGTTTTGTGACTGTGGACACACTCTTCTAGAAATCCGATTCCTTTTTCTCAAACTTTTCAGCTACTGAGCTCTGCCTATGCATCAGACCAAGCGTTAGCATCCTGAGATTAGAGTGATTAAGATTGTGATTCTTGGATTTCATGAACAAAGTATCCTTAAAATGCTGTTCCATAAATGTTTTATTCTAATAACACATTTCAAAATTCTGTACTTTGAAGATGTAAAGTTTGAATGAAAGGATTTGAGTGAACTGGGACAGTTAACCCGTTTGGATCAAAACTATGTAGAAAGATCCACTCAGTGCCAGGACACTCCCTCAGTTTCCTCTTCCAGTCTTTACCTCTTCTCTGGGGCAGTGCTCCTTAACGCGTATAGGATTAACAGACCCATTGGGAACCATTTGAGAGCTGCAGAGTTGGTTCTTGTCCCTTGGATATCATTCTAGTCCGGCTGGGGTGGGTTGATGTTGACGTGGACAGATGCAAGGTACTTTCCATCCTCTTCTGACCACCTACAGCCCTGAGTGTATCCTCAGCACCTTTTGGAAAAACCTGACCCCTTCCGTCTATGGGGTCACACAGAGTCGGACACGACTGAAGTGACTTAGCAGTAGCAGCCCCCTCACAGGCTATTTTATATTAAATTCTGGGGGGAGAGGAGGAGTGATGGTGATCTGTAGAAGATGCTAGATCTCTTCCCCTAACTACCGAGTTTTGAAGTGCCCTCGTAGAGTTTTGTAAATATAAAGGAGGGGATTCTAGGAGTTATGGGAAATTCCTCCATATCTTTTGACCCAGATGCCCCTGCAGGCAGATGCAGAGGTACCCTCCTTTTAAGGAAATCTTGGAAATTCAAACTGGAAAGAACCGAGGCCCAGATTGTCAAAGGGGCTTACTTAAAGTTGTGCAGAGGAGGTTCTACACTGAAAGGGAAACTCAGGTATTTGGGCCCCTTACCTCCTGGGCCTGCAGCCTCTCTGTCTTTTCCTGAGTTCTCTGCCCTCACTTGTACTTGAAGTCGTGGCCCTCACCAGTTTCCTTACAGGGGTCAATGGAAGCCCTAGGCCCAGATGCTTGCCAATCAGATCTAAGAATCTCGGGGCAGCTAGAACGCAGGGACTTCTGGATTGCTCTGGGACAGTCAGTCAGGGTCAGTGGGTTGTAGGTATGGCCTCAGAGTGCCACAAAGGCAGTCAGTCCCGTGTCACGCTCAGCCTCGCCGCTGGTTGCTGCAGTGACACCAAGTGAGATCTGTCACTCAGCCCAGCAGCTATGAACTATTTGTTGTCCTTCTTAGGCCTCAGTTTCTCCATCTGGGAAGTGCCGAACTTCCTGTCATTTCATTTCCACCGAGTCAAGAGGATGAAGTGGGGCATATCGCCAACCCATGATCATCTTGTCTTTTAAATTGTTTTCAAGACGAAAATGGTTGTTTAGAAAAGACAGGCTGCTGAGGAAAATTAAAGTCGTTCCTACTCATACGCGGGAATGAGATGCTCTCCTCAAAGAAGTAGCGGTAGATAGTAAACTGTTTTCTGCCCGCCTAGAAGGCAGTATGTGTTTAGGGAGAGTGTTGGAAGTTTTCGAGTTCGCAAGAGTGTGGCCTTATTTTGCTCCACGGAGGCGCAAGGACCCCCGGAGCCTAGTCAGGACAACACGGTTTCTAACGCTTTCTCCTGCTGGTTCACTTAAATACCGTGGACAGAGAATTACCATCATCCGGGCAGAGAAACTGGGGCCCAGAGAGGCGACCTTTCTGCCTCCCAGCTCACACAGCTCACCTCGGGGAAGCTCCTGATCCCTGACTCAGAGCCCTCTCCCAGCGCTGCCCCCTGGTCTCGGAATGGCGAGTTCAGGAGCCGGCCGGGACAGCCCAGGAGCTCCGCGGCGGTTGCATCGAAAAGGGCAAACCTCCGGGAGGACGCGGACCTGTCCCGCTAAGTACAGCGAGTTGGGGTCTGAGTGGAGCCTGAGCAACCCCCGCCCCCAGGTTAGCTCCTCCGCCCTTTCCCAGGCGCCGTGAGCGTTCCTGAGCCGAGGACAGAGCAGTGCAAGGTAGATTTCGCTCAGACCCAGCGGGAGAGAGCCGGGCTGCCGGAGGAAAGCCGTGGTCCTCCCCCCACCCCCGGAGGAGGGGGTGAGTTCTCAGCAGGCTCACGTCCTCCTTTGGGTTCGAGGGCCTGTAGGGCAGGAGTGACTCTCCAGAATCGTCCGGCATCCTGATGTCTTGGGTATTCTGAGCTCTACGTGCGGCCTTGGGACTCGGAGAAGCGGGGAAGATTGTGAATGTTCATTTCAGTGGACCGAGTTCCCGGTTTGCGAGACGATCTCAAAGGGCCAATGATTAGCTTCTTTCCCTCTCAAAGCGGAAATGCACCAGACTAGATTCAAGTTATCGTCTGAGACACAGGAAGAAACAGTGATTTGACCTCACTCCCCAGGCCAGGCTCAGCCCCAGGCCTTTGATTCTACTCCTTGAGGCCTCCTGCCCGGCTGTGACCATCAGGACACTTCACCTTGAAGCTAACTCGGCTCCCAGGGTGGGGGCGGAATGCGGACCCAGAAGGTTAGAGCACGGTGCAGTGCTCAGGCAGGGACCCAGCCCTGCTGCTGGTTGCTCAGGGCCCGCAGCGCCGCGGGGGCAATAGTGAGGGAGCCCAAAGACACTTGTCTGTGGATGCATGCGTGCATGGGTGGCCAAGCTCTCCTCTGGCCTCTTTCCTTCGGGCTTCTTTGGCATTGTGTCTCTGTCTAGCCTGAGGGTGTATATCTTTCTTAGTCTTACCCTCTGCCTTTTTTGCCTGTCCGTATGAACCGGCCTGCACATCCTCCCTTTCTGGGTACCCAGAGACGCTTGGAAGAGAGCCTGCACACTTCAGCCAGGGTTGGGCTGCCCATACCAGCCCCTTCCCTCCCAGAGGATGATGCAGACAGTATCAGGGCTGGGACAGACACAGGTTCTGTCCTGAGCCTCAGCTTTTCTGCCCAGGCACCTTGGAAGCCCTCAGCTCTCTGAGCTCCGCTGAGCCTGACTGGGGAAGAGGGGAACACAAGGTTCCATATGCCAGCCTTTTGGAAAAACCTAAGAGTCCAAATAGGTCTCATCAGCACAGTTCTTCTGCTGTTTGTCTCTGCACAAACTGGGCTGCTTGGCTGCTCAAAGGCCCTCAATGACTCCCCTCCTTCAGGGCAAGATCAAGTACACCTTCCTTGGCCTGGCAGGTCAGAGCCCTCCAGCACAGTACAGCCCCTTCCCACCCCTGCTGTCTCCCTTGGTCTTCTTTGCCCCCAGCTTCAGAGGACTCCCTGCTAAGTCTTCTCCAATTCTCTCACTTAAGTTCTTGCCCTCAGCCTGGACTGGCCCCCCTCCGCTCCCCCATCAGCCCAAATGTCTCCTCTTCTGGGAAGTCCTCCCTGATCTGCCTAAGTTGAACACTCCCTCTTTCAGCCTACCCCAGCATGACTGGATTTTGGCACTTGTCACACATTTTTGTGGTGTAGTAATTTGGTTATGTGACTGTTGCTGTTCTTCTCTGGGAGTTTCTTGATGGCAGGAAGTGTAGTTTCCTGCAACTGGGCACCTGGGTCATCATCACAGAGCCTGGCCCAAGAAAATAAAATGTGGCCCGGCTGTGAGAGCCAGTTACTCAGAGTCACCCAGTCCTAGGTCAGTTCCTATGTTTACCTCTTCTCAGCTGTATGACTTTTGGCCACTTATTCACTCTGAACTTCATCTTTTTGATCTACAAAATGGGGATAATACTAATGTCATAAGAGAGCTGTGAAGGTAGCTTTTAGTAACTGTAAACACTTGCGAAACTCTTCTGTTTACAGATAGGGTTTTAAGCAATTTTGTGCATGAAGTACACTAACATATCAGGAGATTTGGCAGCAAGTCTCAGGCCTATGACTAACTGGGCACTGGGGGGACATCCAGGAGAACAGGTGGAGCGCTGGCTTTAGAAGGTATAATGACCTGATTTGTCATCTAGGCAGGAAGACAGCTGCAAAAGAGCCCAGAAGCAGGGGTCTCACAGGTAGTAGACAGGGCCTAAGGGAAGGTTCAGATGCAGAACAGCATCTTCTGCCCTAGGTTCAGGTATGGAGGCCTCTGGGATGAGCCTGGGGCCATGAGAGGCACAGTTGGTCCAGCTTGATTCTGCTGGACTGAAGTCTGAGGGTGTCATGGGGCAGCCTCTCCCTGTGGTGTCCTGGTAACTTAGGGCCTTGGATCTGTTATGCATCTCTGGTTTCTGTCTAGGCAGATCTGGCCCAACTTTTTGGCACAAGGGTTGAGGAGAGCTTCAGCATGGAACTGGGCATATTCAGAGGCATATTCTTCAGTCCTGAAGACATGCCATCCAGTAGGGTAGGAGTCCGGGGGCCATGGGCTTACCCTCCTGATATGGATTTGGACATACACCAAGAGTAGGGAAGAGGTGAGAGACTGCTCCTGGGGTCCCTTTAGGGGGTCTCACCCTTGGTGAGTGTTGTATGTGGCTCCTTGTCTTCCTTCCAGGCCAAACTGACCTCAGGTGCTAGGACCAAATGGACTGCGGAAATTTACCACTGGGTCACTGCAATAGTACAATAGCTTCTGTCTACAGGCTTCTATCGTTTTTCCCCCCGATAAGTTCTTTCTCATATATAGCCTATATGTAGTTTGTGGAGCTGATTGTGGGGGCATTTGCTGGCCTGGGATCATTGACGTTGATTTTACTCAATGAGTGATTCATACAGTCCAAACTCAGGTAAGCATCTCCACCTCCTTCTCAGGTTCACTTTGCTTCCATTTCCTAGTCCTCCTCCCTTGGGAACTGGCTTTCAATCAGTTATGGAATTGAAATAACATAAGCAGACTAACAGCAATGGAGGAAAAGAGTGTGCTCTTCACACTACACCATAGCTCTGCTAAGCATTTTATCAATGATACAGAAGAAGGAATAGAAGGCAAGCTGATTGGGCTTGTGGACTTACCACGCTGAGGTGCTGATGCTGGTAGCTGACAGATGCAAGACTCAGAATAATCACCAGGTGGGAGGCTGAGCCAAAACCAACAAGAAGACATTTAAAAAACTGTTATGAAAACATCATAACATTACAGAAGACAAAGCTGGAAGAAGAAAGTCACCCACATACCAATTACCTATCATTCATCTACTGAGTTTTTCTATGTTCTGTTTTTTTTCTCCTTTGTGTTCTTATGCATCTACATATTTTTGCATAGGTGTAACAATAGACTGTGTACAATTTCATAGTCTATACACAATTCATTTACAATATTTTGTAAACATAACTGCATGTTGCCCCTTACTTCCCATTTTTCATCTTTAGTTGGCAGTGACATGGTCTTCTGTTGATTTAATCCTTTTATGGTTAGATAGGCAATTAGGTAGTTTCCAATATCTCTGATATAGGTGATGCTGCTATGTGTTTGTATAAAGAACTTTGTGGGAAAAAAAAAGAATTTTGTGTTTACTTTGAACTGTCCTTAAGATAAATTCCTAAGTGTGAGATCTATGGAATAAAGAATAATTTTTGTGTTTTTAAATATAGTTCTACCATTTTGTCTCCAGGACATCTTGCAGCTCACCACAATCAAGATAATTAACATATACATCATCCCTAAAACTTTCCTTGTGCCCCATGTGATTGATTCATCCACCCCCCACCATATCTGTAGGCAATCACTGATCTATTTATGTCACTACAGACTAGGTTGCATTTTATAGAACATTATATAAATGGAATAACAGTGTATTTTTTGTCTGTTTCACCGAGCGTAATTATTTTGATATTCATCTATGTTATGATAATAATAAAATCCTTTTTTTTTGCTAAATAATATTCCATTAACTCATGCGACGAGTTGACTCACTGGAAAAGAGTCTGATGCTGGGAGGGATTGGGGGTGGGAGGAGAAGGGGACGACAGAGAATGAGATGGCTGGATGGCATCACCGACTCGATGGACATGAGTTTGAGTGAACTCTGGGAGTTGGTGCTGGACAGGGGAGGCCTGGCGTGCTGTGATTCATGGGGTCGCAAAGAGCCGGACACGACTGAGCTACTGAACTGAACTGAACTGAACTGAACACGGACATACCACAGTTTGTTTATCCATTCACTTGTTGCTAGACATTTGGGTTGTTTCCAATTTTGACTCTTTTAAACAAGCTGCTATGAATAGTTTTGTACAAGTCTTTGTGTGGCTAAATACCTTCAATAAATACATAGGAGAAGAATATCTGTCTACCATCTCACCAATTTCTTAAATTTTTAAGAAATTGCTAAACTTTTCACAAAGTGGCTGTATTTCTTTTATTACTCTTGGCAGTAGATGAGAGTTTGAATTACTTCATCTGTTCACCAAACCTATTAGCACAATCTTTAAAATTTTACCCCTTTTAGTATATAGTGGTATCTCATTATAGCTTTAATTTGCATTTCCCTCAGGACTAATGATATGTTTATTATCTATTGCTGTGTAACAAATTACCCCCCAAAATTAGTGGTGTAAAACAACAAATATTTATAATCTCACAGTTTCTATGGATCAGGAATCTGGGTGTGGCTTAACCAGGTGTGGTTAGCAGAACTGACCCATCTTAAAATGGGTCAAAGTTTTAGCTTTAAAGCTGCTTTGGAATAGTGCTGGATTTGAGGAAATTGGGGAGAAGAAGAAATGAAAGAACAAAGCGTTGAAAAAATGGACAGAATTGTCATTTTTGACAATTTGACAAAATTGACAATTTGTCAGTTTTGACAGTTCTGGGGAAAAAAAGATTTGTCAAGCTGTAGTTTTCCTACTGGATGAGGAGTTTGAATTTTCCTGATGATTCTGTGAAGTGGAACATTTGTTGAACAATGTACCTGTATCAGGCTTTGATGGTAGTTCATTTAGTCAGTCCTCAGAACAGTCCCATTTTTACAGATTTAGAAATTGAAATCTGGAAAGTTAAGTAAAACTCCACCAAGGCCATAAACCTGAGAAGGATTTGAACCCCCGCTCTATTTCCTATTGAAGCCCATAGACTTTCATTGTGGTGCCCTAGTCTATTCACATGCTATTACATTTTCAGCTCTGCCTCACAGTGTCCTTTGCCTCCAGGGCGCAGAAGACCTCTTGGAGTAAGTTCAAGTGGACAGAAAAATGTGCAGGGCCTCTGATCACTCAGTTTTAGCTGACAGCCTGGGTTCCCTTAGAGACTGAGCTGTGTTGCAAAACCTCCCTGTAGCCCCTACTCTAAAAGGCTTGAGAGGCCTCTGTAAGGTTGACCTCCAACAGTGAAAGACACTAAGTCTCTACTCTGGCTATCTTCATGAATTATAGCTGCCTTATAATGGAAGAGTCACCTGTGGCCCAGCTTGAGATGTCTTCTGCCCAGTCAATACCCCCTATTTCAATGCTCCTAGATGCAACAAATTTTGGTTGTGAAACTGCTTCAAGTTTTAGCTCCAAGTAGTGAGTGGGTGTGTTATCAGGCCATCCAAGATGGCTGTTCTCTCTCTACCTCCCCTGCTCAACCAGTCCCTGCCTCACCTATACTCTACTCATCTGACTGACCTTCCCTCTTGATCATAGAACCTAATCAGTAAATGCCTAGGTACTTGCCCGCTGGCCCCAGCTAGTGATTGTTCTAAACTTTAGATCAGAAGGTCTCCATTAGGACAGTTTATCAAAGGGTAGCGAGGGGCACGTGCCTCTGATCATTTCCCTCGTGACCAATGAACCAGCCTGACGTCAGTTCCCTCTATAACTGATAACCTCCCTACCCCCGTGGTAGCAAAGATGGCTGCCTGCTGTCCACATCCACGAAGGGATGTCATTCCAGGACCATTTTGTGATGAGATCTTCTGTCCAATAAAGCACTGTGTCTCTGTCTCTGAGCGCTTTTCTTCTGTCTTGTGGCTGAGCAAGTATAGGGCTTACAGGCCTGAAGGTGCAGCCCAACAGTGGGTTTGAGAAGGTTCTGTTTCCTCTCCAGGCTGTTTCTTCAGTCATTGAATGGGAGGGGAAGATTTGGTTGGCTCGGTCAGTAGTTGTCCTTACCCCATGGAAGAGGAGAATGCAAAGTATGCTCCAGTCCACAAGATTACTGGGCATTGTCTATTGATTAAGTCATTCATAGGTCTTGCCTCTATATGTATGTTACTTTTTAAGTGTGTGTAAAGTTTTGTCTTAAATAAAATACAAATCCATTTAAAGATGTTACTGAAATGTTGGTAATTTTTTTGGACCTGATATTTATGAATCATTGTTTACTGAAAAATATGTCTACCTTATATGTCCGTATGTCTACCTTATATGCATTTTGTGAGAATTGTAGAATTTATAGCTGTTAAAAAGTATTCTTACACTCAAAACAATTGAAAAGCACTAAAAGACTCCCTATAGTCTCTCTAGCCAGATGGAGTACTAGTAAACATATTTAACAAACAGTGTGTTGTTCAGTGGGTGTAAAGTTACAGTTATACAAGGTGAATCAGTTGTAGAGATCTCCTGTAGTACATAGTACCTATAGTTGTGCGCTTAAAATTTTGTTTAGAGGGTAGATTGCATGCTAAATATTCTTATCACACACACACAAATTAAGGGATATAATGAATCATTCTGAGGGGACAGATATATCTGTCACTTTGAATGTAGCAATAGTATCACAGATATATGCATAGGTCCAAACTCATCAAAATAATGCACTAAACATGCACAGATTTTTGTTTACTTATTATAGCTCAATAAAGCTGTTAAAAAAAAATCAGTAAGCCAGGGGTATTGACCAATTAGAGTATATGTGCTGGACCAGGCCCAATCAGAATGGAAGTCTGCTAGAACAATAGCCGCCCCCTCTTCTAGCTGTTTCAGGCGTTAACCTTTTAGTTACAGAATCTTTGGGGCATTCCAGGGAATCACAGGGGAAGGACAGCTTGGGGCGTGGGGGCTCAGCAGTGGCTGTTTATCTATGGGGCATCACAGTATTTCAGTATCTTAATCTCCTGCGGCTGCACGGAGATGGCATACGAAGCCTGGACATGGGCTTGGACTCTTCCTTCCTGCACAGCTGACTCTCTGTGGCCACAAGCCCACTTAGTATCAGCGCACTACACCCTTCTGCCCCCAGTTTGACTTTAAAATACTCCACCGTGCCGGGCAAGGTTTACACCCAGATGGCAAACTTGTGGATGGTAAACCCTCCAAATCTTGTTTTGGTTGAATGAGGTTGTCTCCTCACTTCCTGTGTACAAGTGAGCCCTGTGAAGGGAAGGAAGCAGACTTTGAGGTCAGGAATTGGTTCTGGGTTCACATCTCAATTCTACTACTTTTCCTCCTTATACCCCTGGGGGCAAGTCAATGAATGTGGTGGTGACATCAGCCCTGTCCCCTCCTAAGTCTGTGCTGAGGTTCGACTGAGAGAAGGGAGGGGAGGTGCTTTGCAAACTGTAAAGTATTGGGCATACATGAGTGTCTCTGTTCGATGGACCAAAGGACCTGACTTAAGAATGTTGCTTGTCTGCTTTTGATTGAACCCGGGATTACAGATCTGCCATCTGTTTAGAATGTTTCCTGACTATCCTCATTATGTGACTATGGTATAGGTTTAGCTTTTAATGGACGGGGGAAGATCACTGCAGAAAGTCTGATCTTTCTTTCCTCTTAACCCTATAAAATCAGAGCTGATATGGGCTGCTGCTGCTGCTGCTAAGTCACTTCAGTCGTGTCCGACTCTGTGTGACCCCATAGACGGAAGCCCACCAGGCTCCGCTATCCCTGGGACTCTCCAGGCAAGAACACTGGAGTGGGTTGCCATTTCCTTCTCCAATGTGTGAAAGTGAAAAGTGAAAGTGAAGTCGCTCAGTCGTGTCCGACCCTTAGCGACCCCACAGACTGCAGCCTACCAGGCTCCTCCGTCCATGGGATTTTCTAGGCAAGAGTACTGGAGTGGCTTGCTGTTAGAGAGTATCTAATTCATTTTGTAAATGGGGTCACCGAGGTCCAGAGAGGGCCCAAAGCCACATAGTGAGTTAATGACAAAGTCAGGACCAGGTGTTCGGTTGCCCAGCTCCTTTCATCATAATATGTGATATATCTCATGGCAAACCATTCATTCATGTTTTTGATCACTCAGTTAAGTCATTAGTAAATGCTGGGCTCTGTGCTATTTTGTGTGTAGACAAGTTGGTTGCAATTCTGCTCTCAAGGTGCTCATGACACTGGGCAGAGAATATTTTTTCAGAATCCTGAGAGGGGGCCAGAGAAAGTTATTTATGTAGGTCTGGCCTATATATATAACCGCCCCCCGCAACCCCGCCTCGGGAATGGAGGTGGTTTTTTGAGAACAATCAAAAAGTGTGAAGGAGTAGGAAGTGGGAGGGAGGTTCAAGAGGGAGAACACATATGTATTCATATGGTTGATTCATGTTGATGTATGGCAGAAACAATATTGTAAAGCAATTATCCTTCAATGAAAAAAAAAATAAAGACAACCATTGATTAAAAAAAGTGTGATGAAGCTCAGAAACGCTGACCCAACACCACTGACCAACCAAATATCCTCATCAGCTATCTCATCCAGTATTCCCAAGAGCCTTACACTACAGATGGGGTTACTGATGCCCCAAGAAGGGAAGGAATATGACCAGGGGCACAGGGCTAGAGAGTGTCAAAGCCACTTTGATTGCAAACAGGATGTGAGTCTGGGGCCAGTGGGTCTTATGAACCAGCTTTTAGGTAGAAAGAGCATACATCTTGGTGCTGAGGAGACCTGGGTTCAAATCCTAGGTGTACCATTTCCCAGCTGAGTGATTCAGGGCAAGTTCCTCCTTGGGAAATTGTTTTCTCATGTGCAACATAGAGATAACTTACCTTGTAGGGCTCCTGTGAGGGTGAAATCAGTGCCTGTGGGGGTGAAGCCCTTAGATAGTGTCTAGCATGTGGTGGGCACTCAGTACCTGTTCCTTTGCTGCCTCCACTAGTCCCTGGTGTGGGCAGCTTGACCAATAACCAAGGCCTCAAGTACTCCTGGGTCTTTACACCTGAGTCCTGTGTCACATGACAAAGGCTTGGAATGTTTTCCTTGATTGAACAATAAAGAGGGCAGCGGTAAAGGTGAGGTTTGCTGCAGATTCAGGCCTGAAAATTGGGGCCTCTCTCCCAAAGCTCACTCGCTCTCCCTCCCTTAGGGGTGGGGCCCAGTCAAAGCTCCTGAAGGCCCAGTTTGGATGCCGGAGACACCTGCCATGCC
Organism: Moschus berezovskii; assembly: GCF_049115385.1. NCBI lineage: Eukaryota > Metazoa > Chordata > Mammalia > Artiodactyla > Moschidae > Moschus > Moschus berezovskii. The sequence goes on along the minus strand of NC_142466.1, from coordinate 70,369,208 downwards.
TGACTGCACGGGGTGTCAGTTCTGCCTTGTTCCTGCTGCATTCCGGCTTCATATGTCAGCACCTCATGAAAATCTTCCAGGCCCTGGCTTTGAATAGCCCCTTGGCTGCCTGGGAGTGAAGAGGCTGGCTCTGTTTTGCCTGTCAAATCATCCGCTTTGTCTGTCTACAGGCAGGTAAGCTGGGTCTCCTTACATAATACCGACTGGGCCATCACTGTCAGGGCTGATTCTGCCTGGCTCAGGCTGAACAAACAGCCATTCAGCCCCACCAGCTGAGGCCGAGGCTGTGCAGTGGCAGGAGCTGCTATTCTTGGGAGCAGTTTAATGACAGTCTAAGCAGGTGCCATGCACTCTAGTGAGGAAGGAGCTAAGCTCTGACTTGCCTCACGCGGCCAGGGCAAATCCTTCTTTCTCAGCTGAGTCAAACCTTCCAAAAGGACTCCCATTTTCAATTCTGGGCATGTGATATCGCAAGTGGGCTACATGAAACAAGAAGTAGCCCCTGATATACAAAGACCCCTCAATATATACAGAGAATCTGATGACCCTGCCACATTTCTTCTTTTGCCTTAACTGCTAGGAGACTTAGAACAAATTTAGTACTAGAGCAATAGTTAACTCGTCCCAATTGCCTGGTAACATCCTCTGCTCCTTTTAATTGGTTCTTATCTTAGTCTTTAATCATTTTTTTTTTTTTTGGCTGCACTGTAAGGGAATCTGGATCTCAGTTCCCTCATTAGGGATCAAATTGTGCCCCCTGCAGTGGAAGTGCAGGTTCTTGACCAGTGGACTGCCAGGGAAGTCCCTTATCAGCCTTTCTTTAATGCATTTTTTATTGTGATAAAATATATACAAGATAGAATTTACCATTAGGGACGTTTATTACACTCACTGTGCTGTACAACCTTTGCCACTATCCAAGTTACAGAACATTTTCATCACCCCACACAGAAACTGCTTACTCATGAAGCTGTTATTCCCCATTCTTTAACTTTTAAGATATCAAAGGATCCTTGTAAAGTGAGTAGAGGGTATAGATTCTAAATAAATATAATAAAAGAATAAGCAATTCAAATTTCATGTGTTAGCTAGACATATTCACTTTTTGTTTTATCGTATTTTTCCACATTCACTTGTGTATCGTTCTCTTCTTTGTTCAGTTAGATATTGAGTTGTGGCTCATTTCTGATCTGCATATGTCATTCCATATTCCCTTCTTTCTTCTCCTCTCCTCCCCCCCATCTTCCCTTCCTTTAGATTTTCAAATCAACCATTATCTGCCAGTCTTCTATCTAGCAACACACATCTGTATGAATTATTCGTGACTTATCTGTGAATTGTCTGTCTGTAATTCTACCGTTTGTCTGTCTGTCTACTCTCCGTCCATTCATCTGTGCTTCTCTTTGCAGATCTAGATCATCGGTTCTCAGCCTTGCGTATTAGAATCACCTGTTAAGGTTTTAAAATCTACTGATGCCTGATCCCATCTTGGTCCAGTTAAAATGGAAATATTTTTGTGGGACCTTGGCATCTGCATATTCTTTAAGTTCTCATGGGTGATTCTAATGCATAGTGAAGATTAAGAAGTACTCACCTAAATTAACCTCTCTTAATACTTAACCTTCTGCAGAAACTTCTTATCCCAGTTCTGGTCCTCAGCTGGTCTATTTTTTACATAAATGCCATTGACTACGCACAATGCTGTTTAATTGGCCTTTTAACAACATGTGTAAACAAGTTTCAATGTACTTAAATATTTTTCAAGGACATCATTTTAAAACCTGCTGAGGGTTTTATTAACACATGTGTTACATTTATTTAATCAGTCGCTTGAAATTTTGATTAGTCCTGTTCACTTCTGTCCCATCTGCACCCCTATCTTCCCCTACTATCACAGTATTTTGGAACAAATCCCAGACCTCATATACACTCAGTGCAAGTAATTCAAAATGTATTTGATAAAACCCCAATATCATTGTTGAACCAAAAAAAAAAATACCCAAAAAAGAAAAGCCATAATAATTCCTTAATATTATCAAGGGCAACTTGATGACTTATTAAAAGTAAAATTTCAGATTTCTGATTGCTCATAAACATAATTATTTTATTTTTATATTTTGGGGGGATTTAAACAATTTTTACAATTGTGATAACACTTGGGATTGATCTTGATTGGTTTTAAGTCTCATTTAATATAGAAATTTTCACTCTGTCTTTAATTTTTTTCTTGGACTTTGTTGAAGAAACTGGATTGTTGGTTTTATAGTGTTTTTCATGTTTTGGATTGTGTTCTTACATTATAATTTAACATGTTTTCTATCTTCTGTATATCCCATACATTGGTGACTAGGGCTAAAAGTTTACATGACATTAAACCTTGCAATTTATGAACGTGTTTTACTTATCATTTTAACTTAGGTTTTCTTTGATGTCCATCAATGATATTTTCTATTTTTCTCCATAAAGATCGTACACATTTATTAAAATTATTTCTAATACTTTGTCTTGTTTGGATAAAATTGGATAAGTTCAGTGTTCTTTTTTTTCTCTCAGCTTTACTGAGATATAATTGACATGTAACATTGTGTAAGTTTAAACTGTACAATGTGATGATTTGATACATGTGTATATTGCAAAATGTTTATCACAAGAAAGTAAACACATCACATAATTACCATTTTTTGTTGTGTGGTGGTGGTAAGATCATTTAAGATCTACTCCCTTAGCAACTTTTAAGTGTACAACAGGGTATTGTTAACTATAGTCACCATGCTATATATTAGAGCCCCAGAACTCACTCCTCTTAGAAGCAGAAGTTTGTACCTTTTGACCAACATCTCCTCTTTTCTCCCACTCCCTAGCCCCTGTTTACCACCAGTTTTCTCTCTGTTTCTATGAATTTAGCTTTTCTAGATTTCACAAATAAGTGAGAGCATACAGTATTTATCTTTGTCTGAGTTAAGAAATATTAGCTGTTTTTAAAGTGCATTTATCTACTTGTTTGTTACTGATGGATAGTAATACAACTGATTTTTTTTTAAAACAGATTGATTTGTATCCAGTAACTGGTTCAATTCTTTTAAAAAATCTAATAACTTGTTCTAAACTTCTTTTCAATGTAGATAATCCTATAATCTGTGAGTAATGACAAGTTTATTTCTTATTTTCAAATATATTAATATACATACATATATGAGCTATGTATCACCAGGCTTCTCCTCCACCACATCTCCTTACTTGTCCTTTTTTTCCGAAGCATCTCTCTGGCTTTTCTCTTACCTGGTCCTGACCTGCTCTCACCTCTCTGTCCCAACCATTCACCAGGTAGCTCCTCATGTGCCACCTCTTCAGGGAAGCTGTCCCCTTCTGGTACCAGATGATTGATTTGTTTTTCTGGACTCGAGTTGAAGTCCCTTGGTGCCAGGAATGGGTCTGGGTTCACCACTGTGTCACCAGCACTTACTGCAGGGCCTGGCCCAAAGCAGCTGCTGGGTAAATGTTTGCTAAACGGTCAGATAGTTGGATGAATGAAAAAGAATGGAGGACACTTGTTGATCATCTTGAATGAGGATTTGTTTGCAGACCAGCAGGCAAATTATTTAAAAACCCAGATCCACAGAGAACTAGGAAAATGAAGCAAGAGTGACAGGCAAAATGGCTTCTAAAAATACCAGAGCCTCAGGGTCTTATTTTCACACCTGGCATGGCTAGTTTTGTTTATTCACAATTTTCTTATTTCCATGTAAATCACATTCCTTGTATCAGTCTGGCTTTGACACTATGTCTTCCTGCCTTTGGGTTAAAAAATAAACACTATGGTTAGTGAGCTTCCGTATTTAACATGCTGCTATGATTAAGAGCTACTATTTACTGGACCTTGATAGTATATAAAAAAGCAGAGACATTACTTTGCCAACAAAGGTCCGTCTAGTCAAGGCTATGGTTTTTCCCGTGGTCATGTATGGATGTGAGAGTTGGACTGTGAAGAAGGCTGATCGCCGAAGAATTGATGCTTTTGAACTGTGGTGTTGAAGAAGACTCTTGAGAGTCCCTTGGACTGCAAGGAGATCCAACCAGTCCATTCTAAAGGAGATCAATCCTGGGTGTTCATTGGAAGGACTGATGCTAAAGCTGAAACTGCAATACTTTGGCCACCTCATGCGACGAGTTGACTCACTGGAAAAGACTCTGATGCTGGGAAAGGTTGGGGGCGGGAGGAGAAGGGGACGACAGAGAATGAGATGGCTGGATGGCATCACCGACTCTGTAGACATGAGTTTGAGTGAACTCCGGGAGTTGGTGACAGACAGGGAGGCCTGGCGTGCTGTGATTCATGGGGTCGCGGAGAGTCGGACACGACTGAACGACTGAACTGAACTGAACTGTGTCAGGAAGTGTGTGGAGTGCCTGACATCTGATATCTAATTAAATCCTCACTGGTCAGTGCTATTTTCCTCATTTTGTAGGTGAGGAAATAAGTCCAGAGAGGTTAACAATTCATGGTCACCCAGGATACGAACAGTGAAGCTGGAATTTGAACCCATGTCAGACCCTTTGGTTCTCCAGTTCTTATCTCCCCAGTTTACAAAGTGGCTCCATGTTCATCATCTCAATGGATCCCTGAAGCCTCTCATGAAGGAAGGAAGCAGGCCTCCCTAATCCCCTGTGGAAGGTGAGGGAGTTAATGACAAATTTAGAACTTCAGCTCAGTCCAGCAGACCCTGTGCTCAGCTTTTGCCAGGGCTGTGACTGTGGACAATGTGTTTTCCCTCTCCCAAGTCTCAGGATCTTCATCTGCTAAATGGGAATTCTTTTTCTTCCCCTGACATCAAATATATGCTCTCTTTTCCAGTACCACTTCTTCAGCTCTCTGGCACCAACTACTTGTCCTGCAATTCAATTTGATTCTAACACTGACTACCTGGAGCCAGTGTCAGATTTCCCAGGTTAAAGGCTCAGTTCCAAGACTGCCCTCACTGTGCAAGTAGTGGATTCCCAGGTTATGTGCCACATCACTTGGCTACAATGTCAGGGTTTCCCACAATTCCTCTCCTTGGGTTTAGTAATTTGCTAGAACAATTCACAAAACTCCAGAGAATGCTATACTTATTGACTACAGTTTATTATGAAGCATATAAATGAACAGCCAAGTGAGGAAGTTCACAAGATAATATGAGTCCGGAGTTGAGGTGATTCTTTCCCCATGGAGTGAGGGCGCACCACCGCCTAAGCACCTTGATGGGTTCCTCAACTCAGAAGCTCTCCAGACTCATCTTTTAGTTTTTTGTTTTTTGTTTTTCCTAAATAGAGGCTTAGCTTGGCTGGTAAAGAATCTACCTGCAATGCAGGAGACTCCGGTTTGATTCCTGGGTCAGGAAGATCCCCTGGAGAAGGGATAGGCTACCCACTACAGTATTCTTGGGCTTCCCTGGTGTTTCAGATGGTAAAAAATAGAGGTTTTATTACATATGATTGATTGTATACACTCATACAAATCATTGACCAGTGATGATTGAACTCAATTTTCAGCCGATCGCCCCTCGCCCCCTCCCAGGTCAGGGGTGGGAAGGTAGGGTTGAAAGTTTCAACCTTCTCTAATCAAGTCTTGTTCTTTTGGGTAACTAGCCTTCATCTGCAGCTATTTGGAAATCTCAAGCATGACCTCATTAGCGTACACTCAGTATGGTTGAAAGAAGTAACAAATGACAGCCGTGTCATCCCTATCACTCAGGAAACGCCAAAGGTTTGAGGAGCTCTGTGCCAGGAACTGGAGGCAAAGACCTATTTGGTCTTTACCAGCATATTTACCATTATACTTAGGGAGTAATCATGCTCCCTACCTGCAGAATTGCTGGAGGGATGAAATAATAGAGGTAAAGCAGCAAGCAGTCACGATGTGTCCCCAGGAAGCCCAAACCTTTCAGGCAAAGGGAGAGCAGACTGAACACCACCGAGGTTGGCATGGGTGGGAATTGAGGTGGAGCCTAGGGCTAGCTGTGGGGTAGGACAGCCAGGATGGATGCCTGGATGCTCCACAGGCTTATCGGTGATCTCAAGCTGAGATCCATGCTGGTGGCTGAGAGAGGTTAGAGCTGAGAGAATGACTAAATCCAAACTGCTTGGATCTCAGCCTCTCAAATGCTCCTGCCTCTTCCTTCTGCCTTCCTAGTCCCACCCACACATTCTCTGTCTCCTGGGACTCACACACTCTGTTTCAGGAACTAGCCTATTACTTCTCCCAACAGTTAGCACCAGTAGCCTCCTAAGCAGCTCTCAGGGTTACTTACCCATTCACTTGCTCATTCTTTCACTCACCAAGCTCTTCCCAAGCTTTAGGTACCTTGTGCCGGCCTCACTGAACTGAACAAATTATGTTCCCCTTTCCAGTAAGGAGCTATCCGTCAATCTAGCCAGCTCTCAGCTGTTAACCCTGTCTCCAAACATCCTTCCACTTGCTGCCCTCATGAAATTCTATCGTTGCCACCCTGTTTCTTATCCTTAAAATCTTTTAAAATTACTATTCAAATAATGTTGAAGAATATTATTAAGAAGGTACTGGCTTCCCCAGTGGCTCAGTGATAAAGAATCCACCTGCCAATGCAGGAGACATAGGTTTGATCCCTGGGTTGGGGCGATTCCGTCGAGAAGGAAGTGACAACACACTTCAGTGTTCTTGCCTGGGAAATCCTATGGACAGAAGAGCCTGATGGGCTACAGTCCATGGCGTTGAAAAAGAGTTACCAACTCTTAGCAACTAAACAACATTACCTCTTTCCTGAACTTTCAGCTTTAATATCTCTGAGATATAGAGTTGGTTTTGCTAGAAGATGGTATAACAAAGTGGTTAAGGGCTTGGACTTTGAGGCCACCATAGACCACCCGGGTCTGGGTCATGCCTGTGTCTCTCACTCACTATGAGACCTTGAGCATGGTACTTAACCTCTACAAACCTCTGTTTTCTTTTCTGTGAAAGTGGGATTATAACACCTAATCCAAAGAGTCATAAGAAGTAGGTGAGAAAATGTTTATATAGTGCTTAGCATTTAATACATGTTGATAATTAGATCTGTAGTCAGAGTGTGTAACATCTCCGTGACCTACTTTCTCTGCTTAACTTCAGTTCATAAAACTTTTCTGTCTTGTTACTCATTGTTCATGCTTGTTATTTTGAATGGCTGCAGAATATTTCATCAAGCTTCATTGTAATTAACTCAGTCACTTTCTTATTGTTGGATATTTAAATTATTTTCAGTTTTTCCCTAGTTTAAAAATACGGTTAATATTTTGGAATATAAAATATTTTTTTAAATAGCAAAAAAAATTAGTTAAACATATATATCTCAACATTGAGTAAGATTTTGTAATACATACCCTGGATACAAGATGGTTCAGCCCTGGTCCCTTGGTTCAGGGAGCTCATGGTTCTGAGTGGAGAGATACCTTGGTTATATAAAGCGGGGAGTACTCAGTGCTGTTAGAGAGAGGAACAGAATACAGATGCATGAAATGAAAGGGAAACATTACTGTGCAGGAAGTATTTGTGGATCTGGAAGCTCCAAGAAAGTTCAACTCATCCATTCAGTTGTGCATCTGGCATGCTAAGCACCACTGCTAGTGGGGTTGCATCCTGCCCTCGGGGACTCAAACACTGTTGGACTTTAAAACCGGGACCTTAATCCTAGATAGAAAGGCCACGGAGAGACTGTCAGCTTTTCTCAGAAGCAGAACTGGAGGCAGTCTGCCTAGAGATAGAACTGGAGGTAGAGGAGGTCTTCTGAGAGCAGGGCTTTTGCCTCAGCTCTGAAAGAAGAAAAATGGAGTCCTGGAGGAACTGGCAGCTAGAAGAAGACTCAGGTGGGAGCCACCTGGGAGGGAACATATTGGGAGTGATGACAACTTGTTTCACTGCTGTGATGCAATTGTTATGAGTTCAAGTCCTGATGGAGAGGGAGGAACTTCTATACGAGGACATTTTGCCTCCGGGGAACCTAAAGCAACTACCAAGGCTGAGTGCTGACTCCCCAGTCACTTTCGCTCATCAAACCACAGCAGAACTGGACAGCAAGTGACTGCAGCTCTCCCTGAGTGCCAGGAATATAGAAAACTCCACATAACATAGATATACCACCTTACCTGTGCAGTTCAGTAGTAAGTCTGTTCACATTATTGTGCAACGTATCTTCAGAACTTTTTCATCTTGCAGCTCTGAAACTCTGTATCCATTAAACAACTCATCATTCCCCTCTTCTCCCAGACTCTGGCAACCACCATTCTCTTTTCTGTTTCTATGGATTTGACTTCTCTAGGAATCTCGTATAAGTGGTACACGTTTTTTTTTTTTTTAAGCTTATTTTTTTGGCCACACTATGTAGCATATGGGATCTTAGTTCCCTGACCAGAGGACTTAGATCTGTGTCCTCTGCAGTGGAAGCACAGGTGTCTTAACTACTGGACCTCTAGGGAAGTTCCTCATATAAGTGAAATCATACAGTATTTGTCTTTTTGTGATTGGCTTATTTTGGTTAGCTTAACGTCCTCAAGTTTCATTTGTGTCATAGCCTGTGTCAGGATTTCTTTTCTTTTTTTACCAGGCATACTTTGTGCTTTATGCACATTACATCATGTAATCCTCACAACGACCTTGTGAGGGAAGTACTAGTCTCACCTTCCCCACGTTGAAGATGAGGATATCTGGGCCCAGTGAGATTCTCTGAACTGTCTCAAGGACCCCTAGCTGGTGGTGGAGCCAGGACTTAAACCCAGGCAGCCCGGTTCTAGAATCCATGCTCTTACCCACTCCTCTGGGTTACCTCTCTCACTGTCACGCTGAGGAGCACAGAGGTAATCAGAGCTCAGTGCATCCCAGCAGACAGGATCCTGTGTCATCAGCATCTTGTTAAAGGGAAAGAGCCTTGGGTAGGGATGAGAAACCTGGGGTGTGCGTCTGGTTTTGCTCTTGACGTTCTGTGACTATGAATGAGCTTCCTCCCCACCCCTGTAGGGTGTCATTTTCCCCATCGGTAAAATGAGGAGGTTGGGCAAGATCATTTGTAAGATGTTCTGTGGGCAAGTGAATCTGGGAAATCTGCTGAGGTTAAATATGTTTCCCTTTAAAAGAGAAAAGGGTGGTCATGGTGAATACATGGTTATTGCAGTTTTCTTTGAGAAACTTTCAGTGTGGGGGAGGAGAGGAAAGGGATTAAAAAATATATTAATTCATTTGGCTGTGTCAGGTGGGGTCTTCGCTGCAGTGCTTAGGTTCTCTAGCTGTGGCACGTGGGCTCTAGAGCATGTGGACTTAGTTGTCCCACAGCATGTGGGACTCTTAGTTTTTCCTAACCAGGGACTGAATTCAAGTTCTCTGAGTTGGAAGGCAGATTCTTAATCAATGGTTCACCAGGGCAGTCCCAAGGAGAGTATTAAGGCACTTTTGGAGGAGCAGGAAGGCAAAGACCGCACTCTTTTTCATAATGTGAAAGAGGATTTTATTTTATTTTTTGCCCCTCCTGCGAGGCTTGTGGGATCTTTCCCAACCAGGGATTGAATCCAGGCCACTGCAGTGAAAGCCCATAATCCTAACCTCTAGGCCACCAGGGAATCCCTGAAAGAGCATCTTGAGGGTGGGGTGCATGGGCAGTTCATCTTTGGATCCTCACTATCCTTGCCGCTTCCTCTGTGTAGCTGGTATCCAGGAAATATTTGAATGTTCTTATGCTGGGAGGGATTGGGGGCAGGAGGAGAAGGGGATGACAGAGAATGAGATGGCTGGATGGCATCACCGACTCGATGGACGTGAGTTTGAGTGAACTCTGGGAGTTGGTGCTGGACAGGGAAGCCTGGCGTGCTGTGATTCATGGGTTCGCGGAGAGTCGGACACGACTGAGCGACTGAACTGACTGAGCAACTGTGTCCAGCTAATCTGAATGCATCCCTAACTTACACACCTTTGTCTCCAGGTGGAGCCTGGAGAGTATTCACAGAAAAGTGGAACTGGTGGGAGCCTAACTTAGGGGTATTGAGGAACTTCTATGAGCTAGGTGCAGTGCTACACATTTATTTTTTAAAAAATATTTACTTAACTTTTGGTTGTGCCAGGTCTTTGCTTCTCTAGTTGTGGTGAGCTGGGGCTACACTGTAGTTGCCGTGCCTGGGCCTCTCATTGCAGTGGCTTCTCTTGTTGAGCACGGACTCTAGGCACTCGGGCTTCAGTAGTTGTGGTGCTTGGGCTTAGTTGCTCACTGGCACGTGAATCTTCCCGGACCAGAGATGGAACCTGTGTCCCCTGCATTGGCAGGCAGATTCCTATCCATCATACCACCAGGAAGTCCCATGTTTATTTTTTAAAGAACAACTTTATTGAGTTATAATTCACATATCATAAAATTCACCCAGGTAAGGTACACTTCAGTGTTTTTGGTATAGTCACAGAGTTGTGCAGGCATCCCTGTGGTCAATATGAGAACATCTTTATCACTTCGCCTAAACCCTGTATGTATTAGTAGTCTCTTCTCATTCCTCCCCACCCCACCCACTTCTTCTACATCCCCATGCCTAAGTTTCAGTTCAGTTCAGTCACTCATTGAAGTGAAACAAAGTGAAGTCGCTCAGTCGTGTCCGACTCTTTGCGACCCCGTGGACTGTAGCCCACGAGGCTCCTCTGTCCATGGGATTCTCCAGACAAGAATACTGGAGTGGATTGCCATTTCCTTCTCCAGGGGAATCTTCCCGACCCATGGATCGAACCCAGGTCTCCCGCATTGCAGGCAGACGCTTTAAGAGAGTTGGACTGTGAAGAAAGCTGATCGCCGAAGAATCGATGCTTTTGAACTGTGGTGTTGGAGAAGACTCTTGAGAGTCCCTTATACTGCAAGGAGATCCAACCAGTCCATTCTAAAAGAGATCAATCCTGGATGTTCATTGGAGGGACTGATGCTAAAGCTGAAACTCCAATACTTTGGCCACCTCATGAGACGAGTTGACTCACTGGAAAAGACTCTGATGCTGGGAAAGGTTGGGGGCGGGAGGAGAAGGGGACGACGGAGAATGAGATGGCTGGATGGCATCACCGACTCTGTGGACATGAGTTTGAGTGTACTCCGGGAGTTGGTGATGGACAGGGAGGCCTGGCGTGCTGTGATTCATGGGGTCGCGGAGAGTCGGACACGACTGAGCGACTGAACTGAACTGAACTGAATCTTAACTAATAAATTTGTCTATTCTGGACATTTCTTAGGAATGAAATCATACAATATATGACCCTTTGTGGACTACTTCTTTCATTTAGCATAATGGGATGCCTTTGAGATTCATCCATGTTGTAGCATGAGTCAGCACTTAATTTCTTTTTATGGTTGAACAATATCCTATTGTATGGATGTACCACATTTTATCCATCCATTCATTAGTTGATGGACATTTGGGTTCTTTCTACTTTTTGGCTATTATGAATAATGCTGCCATGAACATTCACATACAGGTTTTTGTGTGGACATGCTTTCATTTCTCTTGGATATGTACGTATAAATGAAATCTTTGGATCACGTGGAAACTCTGTGTTACCGTTTGAGAAACTGCCAGACTATTCTCCAGAGTGGTTGTATCATCTTATGTTCACATCAGCAGTATATGAGGGTTCTAATTTTTCCACATTTTTGCAAACAGGTTGGGTTGAAAGGGAGCCCCCTTTCAATCATGTCCATGTCCTAATCTTTGGAACTTATGAATGTTGGAAAAAGGGTCTTTTCAGATATAATTAACTACAAGATGTTGAGATCTTAGGTGGGCCCTAAATCCAATGACAAGTGTCTTTATGAAAGAGACACAGAGGAGAGACACAAAGAGAGAGAAAGCCACATGCAGAAGAAGGCACAGACTGGTGTGACCAGCCCAGTTCAAGGAATACCTATGGCCAGCAGAAGAGGCCACGAATGGATTGATTTCCCTCAAGCCTCCGGAGGGAGTGTTGCCAACACCTTGATTTTGGACTTCTAGATTCGTGAATTGTAACCATCTTCTTACTGGTCTCCTGTTTCCAGCCTCTGCCCCCTTCAGTCCATCCCCACATACCAGCTGCCAGAGGAGCTGTCCTAGAGCACAGCTCTGATTATGATACGTCCACCTCAAAAATGTGCAATGACTCCTATTACCCACATGACAAAGTGTAAACTGTAAGCCTGACATTCAAGACCATCTCTCATCTGGCTCCTTTATCTCTTTCCAGACTCATTTCCTTCTTCTGTGCCCTTCACACATCTTTTGCTCCAACCAAACAGAACTACTCACTCTTCCACAGATGGACATCTTGCCTTTGTTCGTTTTTGTTTTTTTTTTGGCCAAGTCGCATGTGAGATCATAGCTCTGCAAGGATTGGGGAGGATTGAACCCATGCCCCCTGCAGTGGAAGCAGAGTCCTAACCACTGGACCACCAGGAAAGTCCCTGCTTTTGCCCTTATTATCCCTTCTGCCTGGATTGCATCTTTGCATCTTTGTGGGCTGAAGTGTTTCTGTTCTTCATGACTTGACTCAGATGTCATCCCTCCATAAAGTCCTCTCTTTTCTTTCAACTGGAAGTGATCTTTATTGCATTGTGTGTGTCAGTCCTTGATTTCCTCACCTGCAGTGCCAGGGTTGCAGCAGTACACATCTCTGGATGTGGGGATGAGGGCATTCACTTCATGGTCCACAAGACTGGTTTTCCTTAGAGATGTATAGGAAAAACCACCGGCACAGCTCTATGTGGTCATTCTGGGCAGGGCCACTTTATCCCCTGGAGTCCGGATGGATGGTCTTAGGAGCTCTTCAAGCACTTTTGAAAAGTGTATTAGCTCCCAAACATCAAAAGAAAACTGCAAATATGAAATTAATAATAAGCTCTAAAAAATAACTTACTTTTTGCTGTTGCTAAGTTGCTTCAGTCATGTCCGACTCTGTGCGACCCCATAGACGGCAGCCCACCAGGTTTCCTTGTCCCTGGGATTCTCCAGACAAGAACACTGGAGTGGGTTGCCATTTCCTTCTCCAATGCATGCAAGTGAAAAGTGAAAGTGGAGTCGCTCAGTCATGTCCGACTCTTGGCGATCCCCTGGACTGCAGCCCACCAGGCTCCTCCATCCATGGGATTCCCTAGGCAAAAGTACTGGAGTGGGTTGCCATTGCCTTCTCCAACTTACTTTATAATAAAATATGTTTACACTAAAATGTAAAATGTTTATGCTAAATGTTTTTATAGTACAATATTTTAAAATTTAACTGGTGGGATACAGGTTCCAAAGAAGTAATTAAGGTTGTTGGTAGTGATGATGTTGATGATAGGTAACATTTACTGAGTGCTTACTGTACTAGGCTCTATTCTAATTATGCTACATATTTTAAACTAATCTAACCCTTATAGTAGTCCCATGAGGCTGTGCTACTGTCACCACTTCAAAGATTTGGAAATAAGTATAGCATGACAACATCTTAAAATGGCCCCTCTTGCCTGCGTCATCCTCTAAATCATAGAGTACAGGGGCCAAGAATGCCCCAGTGCTATGTCATCTCAGGCCATAGCATAGAATAGGTGCTCAGGGGCTACGAAATAAAGGAATGAATGAATCACTTTAGTTGAAGGTCTTCCACAGCATCTTAGATGTGCGATGTACATATTTATGGGATGCATCGCCTCCTACCTTATGGGTTTTTTTTTGTTGTTGTTCTTCTATTAGTAGGCTCTGATAATTCAACCACTTCAGGTGGTAACAAGAGTTTAGGTTACTGCTTTGCTAGTGGACTATTGTGAAGATTCACAGGAAAGGAAAACAGAAACAGGAAACTTCTTAATGGTCACACCACCAAGACTTATGGAGACCTGGTGCCTCATTCTGGATACAACAGGTCTATTAGTCGTCCTGTGGAAGTGGGCATTTGATGTTTTTAACATAGTCTGTGCAAATAATGAGCAAAAGAGCACTGGGATGGCTACAGTATTTTTCAGTAATGAAATATTGACTTTTTGTTTTTTTGCTGTGCAACCCAGAATATAGGATCTTGGTTCCCTGGCCAGGGATCGAACCTGTGCACCCTGCATTGGAAGCAAGGAGTCTTAGCCACTGGACCACCAGGGAAGTCCCAGATCAAAAAATTTTAAACTTATTTTTATAAATAAAATTATATATAAGGTCTACAACATGTTTCTTTTGTATATGTGTGTGTATATATATATATATATATATATACATGTGAACTAATTATCCCTATAAAATTAATTAACATATACATCACCTCCCATAGTTACCATTTTGTGTGGGATTTACTTTCTTAGGATTTACACTTAGGATTTACTTTATTAGCAGAATTCAAGTATAGAATATGTTATTGTTAACTACAGACATTAGTTTTCCAGGACTTATTAGGCTTCTAGAGTTTATTCATCTTGTATCTGAAAGTTTGCACCCTTTGATGGAAATCTCTTCGCCATTCTACTCTCTGTTGCTATGAGTTCTGCTCCTTTTGTTTGTTTGTTTTTCAGATTCCACATAGAAGTGAGATCATGTGATGTTTGTCTTTCTGTGTCTGGCTTATTCTACTTAGCTTGATGTTCTACAGGTTTATCCATGTTGTTGCAAGTGGCAGAGTTTCCTTTTGTTTTAAGGCTGAAAAAATATGCCATAGTATGTATATACCACATTTCTCTACCAGTTCCTTGGCTGATGGACTTATGTTGTTTCCATACCTTGGCTATTGTGAATAATGCTGCAGTGAACATTACAGCGCAGATATCTCCGCAAGGTAGTGATTTTATTCCCTTCAGATGTATACCCTGAAGTGGGATTGCTGGATTATATGATAGCTCTATTTTTAATTTTTTGAGGAACCTTCATACTGTTTTCCACTCCTACCAACAGAGCACAAGAGTTCAGTTTCCTCTGCACCCTCATCAACACTTTTTACCTCTTGACTTAGATAATAGCCATCCTACAGGTGTGAGGTGTTAGCTCACTGTGGGTCTGATTTGCATTTCCCAGATGATTAGTGATGTGGAGCATCTTTCCATGTATCTGTTGGCCATGTGTATGTCTGTTTTGAAAAAATGTCTATTCAGGTCCTCTGGCCATTAAAAAAAATAGGGTTATTTGCTCTTTTGCTATTGAATTGTATGAGTTCTTTATATACTTAGGGGTATTAACTCTTTATCAGATATGTGTGTGCTCAACTGTTTAGTTGTGTCTGACTCTTTGCGACCCCATGGACCCCTGCCAGGCTCCTCTGTCCATGGGATTTCCCAGGCAAGAGTACTGGAGTGGGTTGCCATTTCCTCCTCCGGCGGATCTTCCTGATCCCGGGATGGAACTCGCATCTTCTGTGTCTCCTGCTTTGGCAGGTGGATTCTTTACCACTGAGCCACCTGGCAAGCCCTTATCAGATATATGGTTGGTAAATATTTTCTCCCATACCATAGTTTGCCTTTTCATTTTGTTGATTGTTTCCTTTGCTGTGCTAAAATGTATTAGTTTGAGTCTCATTTGTTATTTTAGCTTTTGTTGCCTGTGCTTTTGGAGATAAAATAGATTTAAGTAAAAAGTTTACAAGCGGTAAAGAAGGACAATACATGTTAATAAAAATGTAATCCATCAATAAGTATTAAATTAGGTAACAACTATAAACATGCATATACCTGAAAATAGAGTCCCCCAAATATATGAAGAATAATGGATAGACTAGAGGGGAGAGAGAGAGAGAGACAATTCTATGGTAACAGTTGGGAGACTATTTGTATTTGGAATATCATTTTTCTCCAACTAGTTCAGGCAATTCATTGTTGAAGAAAGGGAGTTAATTGCAGAGCAATGAGTCACCATGGTTTTCAGAAACAGGATGGGGGGAGGAATAAGGGCAGAATAATTCAGAATAAGTAGATGAATTTGCAGCACACCTCTGAAGTTGAGAGCTGGTATACAGCTGGTGTACAATCATGAGTTTGATAACAAATTGCTAAATTCACATCATTGGCAGTGGGCATGGGGAACAGCACCTCAATCATCTAGCAGCTTGGGGATTGACTGGAATTTTTTGGTTCGTAGCTGCTCTCATTTTGGAAGGTCTTCTGGTCCCTATGTGAGAGTCCTCAGCCCCTTACTGTGTACCTACTATGTGCTGGGCACCGATAGGGTACCAGGGATGTGAAATGAATGGGATAAGGAATGAAGTATTGACACATGCCACAACATGGATGAATTTCCAAAAAAAAAACATGGTAAGTAAAAGAAGCCAGACACAAAAGACCACATATCATATAATTCCACTTATATGAAGGGTCCAGGAAAAGCAAATTTATAGATACAGAAAGCAGATTAGTGGTTGCCTGGGGCTGGGACTGGGAATGGGGAGTTGATGGGCATGAGGGAAATCAGGGGGATGATGGAAACATCCTTAAAGTGGACTAGGTGGTAGTTGCACAGCTCTGTAGATTTATGTTGTAAGTCTTGAATTATACACTTAGAATACTTTAATTTAATGGTGTATAAATTATACTTCAATTCAGTTAAAAAAAACTCATGAGGTCCCTGCCTCTTCTTCAGGAATATGGACCTTCCTCAGGAAGAGGCGCTGGCAGGACACACACTGGACATCCTGAGGTGGAGCCAGCATGTATCAGACCCAGTGCTGGGCACTGAGAGGAGGGGGGCAGGCAGGGAGGTGTGTGCTTGACTAATTTTCACTTTGGGAAATATGTACTGCACGCTCTGCACATTTTTTCCTTCCCCCACCAGCAAATGTTTCGTGCCTAGCCTGGGACAGGACCACCAGGACCCTGCTTGTGTCTGCACCGGTTGGTCTATGCTATCCTTGTGGTTTTTTGATGGCCAGCCAAGGCTGGGAATTTCAACCCACTCCAGCCACTCTCAGAACATGGAGGCCTAGAAGGGGAAAGGGCTGTGACTCTGGTTCAGACAGCAACTGGGTGAATTTAAACCCAGATCTCCAGCACCCTGTGCTCCTACTTCTTCACAGCAGGTCTCTCTGGACTCCTGCATTGCAGACTGTTTAGGACAAGGCTGGGAGGACCTGGACTTTCTCTTCTGAGATGGTGGAAATCTGGACTTGAAGTCAAACTTTCTCTTAGGGACCAAGGATCTGTGTTTGCACAGTGGGGGTGTGAGATGAGGTGAGCTCTCCTGAACACTGATCTCTTTTGAATAAAGGCCTTACTCTAGGGAGCTTGGTAGTTCCAACCTGCCCAGGAGCTTGGGACATCCCAGCCCCTGGGCCAGCTTTTGGAGGTGAGTCACAGGGAAGGAGAAGATAATTCCATTATGGAAGGGGGCCACCCACTGGGGCTTTATTATCCAGCATAATAGAAAAGTAATTGCCTTCGTTTATCCAGTGCCTAATATGAACCAGACACTGTGGTAGGTGCTTCCCTGGCTTTATCCCACTTAATCCTCACAGTAGCAGGCAAAAGGTAGGTGGTAGGATTTGTATTTTACTGACGAGGAAACTGAGGCTCAGAGAGGTGAGGCAACCTAGTATGCACTCCCTGCCCACATCTGCCTGTTGAAATCTTACTCATGGCTTGAGATCCATCTCTGGTACCATAGCTCTCCTTGGAGCCACCTCATTACCTCTACTGTATCTCTCCCCCATGGCACTTGGGCTGTCAACTGTGGTTCTTTGAGTTTGTGTCCATTTGCCCCACAAGACTGGGAGCTCTTGGAGGGCAGGAAGCTGGCCCAACTGGGCTCTGCCTTCCCAGAGCCTGGCCAGGCCTTCTGGGAACATGGGTTGGATTGACTCCCAATATACAAATTGAGTCAAGACTCACAAGTTACAATAAGAAGGAAGAATACAAAGTCAGCAATGGTGAAAGTAAGTTGTAATCCTCTTATCCACCCTGTGAAGTAGGAATAATGATCTTCATTAAAAAACAATAAGGATAGCATCCCAGAGAGCCTGAGTTAGTTGACTGAGGTCACACGGCCAGCAAGTAGTGGGACTAGATTCAACCCCTGGCCTGTCTGACTCCAAAGCCTATGTTCTTTTCATTGTTCTAGGGAAGTTACTGGATTTTAGTCTTTTGATTCCTCCTTTACAATTTGCACCATATCCATCAACCACCTGTGAGACTGCTTAATATTTGTTCTTTAAATCAATTCACTATTTAGGAAACATAAGTTTATTCTAAAAAGAAACTTTAGATGGAAGCCCAGTATCATTTATGATAATTACATTAATTAGTTATTATAAGTAAGTTCACCCCAGTTTCTCCTTTGCTGGTGTGTGCGTTTGCTCTGGGGAATCCAAATCACACACCCCTGCCATGTGTTTTACACTGTCCCCACAATCCCTTTGAAATCTCTTCTTGCCTCCTCTCCCGTTTACTGTCCATTTTCTCACATGATGCTCAGAGTCCTGGAGAGTATTAGAAAGGACATGGAAAGTTTCATTGTGTCACTGGGTCTGAATGAGCTTGTGACTTGCTCACAGGCACATATGAATCAGTGGTCATGTGGCTTAAGTTCCATAGGGGGTTTCACTGCTCACATTTCATTGACCAGAAGTAGTCACATGATGCCACCTTACCACAAGACAGAAGGAAGTGTAGACTCCCATGGAAGGAGAGGAGAATCAAATAACGGTGAGCATTAGTAATGCTCCTACAAATCACTCCTCATTCCATTCCTAAGGGAGGGGTGCATGCATATGTGCTGTCACTTCAGTCATGTCTGACTCTGTGCGACCCTATGGACTGTAGCCCACCACGCCCCTCTGTCCATGGGATTCTCCAGGCAAGAATACTGGGGTGGGTTGCTGTGCCCTCCTCCAGGGAATCTTCCTGACCCAGGGATCAAACCTGTCTCTTACGTCTACCTGCATTGACAGGTGGGTTCTTTACCACTAGCGCCACCTGGGAAGCCCAAGGGAGAGGTACTAAGTATTATTTCTCTCCTATTAATGAGGGAACTGAAGCCCAGCCAGGTAAGTTGACCAAAGCCACACAGATGTAAAAAGGTGAAGCCAGGATTTGAACCCAGGCAGTCTGGCTCCTGTATAAAACCCACTTAGGTGACCTTAGATAGTTGTGCTTCATTATTCAGTGTATTATGTTTGCATTGTAAAAATAAATTACTTGCTCAAGATATGACTGAGGAGAAAAAAACCAATTAGATGCCTAACATATAACCAGTTATTCTATTTGTATAAGGTTCTTATGGCTGCTGAAACAAATCATCATAGGCTTGGTGGCTTAAAACAGTATAGATTAATTGTCTTATAGTTCTAGAGACCAGAAGTCAGAAATAGTTTCATTGGATTAATTTCAAGGTGTCAATAGGGCTGGTTCTTCCAGGAGGGTCTCGTGGAGAATCCATTTCCTTTTATTTTCTATCTTCTGGAGGCAACCTGCATCCCCTCATTTTTGGCCCTTTCCTGGAAATATTCTAACCTTTTGCTTTCATCCTTACTTCTTCTCTGTAGTCAAATCTCCCTCTTAACAAAAATACTTGTGTTTACATTTAGGGCCTTACATTAAAGTACATTATTTCTGTAATTTACTACAGAGAAAATCCAGAAATATGTCCCCATATTAAGATCCTTAATTTAAACACATCTGCAGAGATGTAAAATGATATTCATAGGCCACAGGGGTCAGCATGTGGACCTCTCTGAGGGCCATCATTCAGCCTGCCACACTCTGTGTGAGCTCTTATTACTTGGATTTCAACTGTCTTTGTTTTCTTTCTTGGGGCTGTGAGCACTTTCTACCTTCAGGATAGCAATCTGTCATGACTGATTTCTTCTTCTGGAATTCATGTTTCCTGAGGGCAGGGATGGGGGCTGATTTACCTTCCTCTTTACAGAGTTGAACATATACAGATAATATAGAATTGTGGATGAAAGTGATTAAATTGAGTGCACTAAGAATTTCAGAAACACTGTAGGGAAGGAGAAGCCAGTGAATGGTGGTCCCCAGTTAACCACCTTGTTTAGGGTGGAAAGAGGGTGACCCGCTGTCTGCCAGGGCACACTGCTGCTTTGCTCTGTGCCACTGCCTCATACCTGCAGGTTGAGGAGCTGACAGTCGAGGGGAAAGTTGGCTGTCATCTCACTAACACCTTTGACTCATTGACTCATTCAGCAAATGTTTATTGGCTATTTCTCCATGTTAGTAGAGGAGGAGGCCTTACAAATAGCTGTGGAAAGAAGAGAAGCAAAAGGCAAAGGAGAAAAGGAAAGATATACCCATTTGAATGCAGAGTTCCAAAGAATAGCAAGGAGAGATAAGAAAGCCTTCCTCAGTGATCAATGCAAAGAAATAGAGGAAAACAATAGAATGGGAAAGACTAGAGATCTCTTCAAGAAAATTAGAGCTACCAAGGGACCATTTCATGCAAAGATGGGCACAATAAAGGACAGAAATGGTATGGACCTAAAAGAAGCAGAGGATATTAAGAAGAGGTGGCAAGAATACATGGAAGAACTATACAAAAAAGATCTCCATGACCCAGATAACCACAATGGTGTGATCACTCACCTAGGACCAGACATCCTGGAATGTTAAGTCAAGTGGGTCTTAGGAAGCATCACTATGAACAAAACTAGTGGAGATGATGGAATTCCAGCTGAGCTATTTCAAATCCTAAAAGATGATGCTGTGAAAGTGCTGCACTCAATATGCCAGCAAATTTGGAAAACTCAGCAGTGGCCACAAGACTGGAAAAGGTCAGTTTTCATCCAATCCCAAAGAAAGGCAATGCCAAAGAATATTCAAACTACCGCGCAATTGCACTCATCTCACATGCTAGCAAAATAATGCTCAACATTCTTCAAGCCAGGCTTCAACAATAGGTGAACTGTGAACTTCCAGATGTTCAAGCTGGTTTTAGAAAAGGCAGAGGAACCAGAGATCAAATTGCCAACATCCGCTGGATCATCGAAAAAACAAGAGAGTACCAGAAAAACATCTACTTCTGCTTTATGAATCTGCCAAAGCCTTTGACTGTGTGGATCACAACAAACTGGAAAATTCTTAAAGAGATGGGAATACCAGACCACCTGATAAGACTCCT
Source organism: Moschus berezovskii (assembly GCF_049115385.1). NCBI lineage: Eukaryota > Metazoa > Chordata > Mammalia > Artiodactyla > Moschidae > Moschus > Moschus berezovskii. Next base: position 70,348,163 of record NC_142466.1, on the reverse strand, counting down.
GAGAAATCTAAATGCAGGTCAAGAAGCAACAGTTAGAACTTGACATAGAACAGTAGACTGGTTCCAAATTGGGAAAGGAGTATGTCAAGGCTATATATTGTCACCCTGCTTATTTAACCTATATGCAGAGTACATCTTGAGAAATGCTGGACTGGATGAAACACATACTGTAATCAAGACTGCTGGAAGAAATATCAATAACCTTAGATACGCAAATGACACCACACTTATGGCAGAAAGCAAAGAAGAACTAAAGAGCCTGTTGATGAAAGTGAAAGAGGAAAGTGAAAAAGTTGGCTTAAAACTCAACATTCAGAAAACTAAGATCATGGCATCTGGTCCCATCACTTCATGGCAAATAGATGGGGAAACAATGGAAACAGTGACAGACTTTATTTTGGGGGGCTCCAAAATCACTGCAGATGGTGATCGCAGCCATGAAATTAAAAGACACTTGCTCCTTGGAAGAAAAGCTATGACCAACCTAGACAGCATATTAAAAAGCAGAGACCATCTAGTCAAAGCAATGGTTTTCCCAGTAGTCATGTATGGATGTGAGAGTTGGACTGTAAAGAAAGCTGAGCGCTGAAGAATTGATGCTTTTGAACTGTGGTGTTGCAGAAGACTCTCGAGAGTCCCTTGGACTGCAAGGAGATCCAACCAGTCCATCCTAAAGGAAATCAGTCCTGAATATTCATTGGAAGGACTGATGCTGAAGCTGAAACTCCAATACTTTGGCCACCTGATACAAAGAGCTGACTCATATTGAAAAGACCCTGATGCTGGGAAAGATTGAAGGTGGGAGGAGAAGGGAACGACAGAGGATGAGATGGATGGATGGCATCACCGACTCAATGGACATGAGTTTGAGTAAACTCCGGGAGCTGGTGATGGACAGGGAGGCCTGGCATGCATGGGTTCGCAAAGAGTCGGACACAACTGAGAGACTGAACTGAACTGACACGTTAGGAACATCTTCAGTTAAGGCAGTCATGGCCTTAGGAATCTGTTTTTGGTGCCATGTGGAAAGATTTTGGGTCACACCTTTACATGCCCTGGGCAAATTGCCAGTGGATGAGGTGGGCTAGAAAGAGTCTTGGGATACCTGGGCTCAAGTCCTAACTGTGCTGCTATCTTGGAAAGTCATACTCACCCTCAGTGTCCACACACATCTATGCTAGTACACTTACCACGTTATTACATTGTAATTATATATGGTTTCTGCAGTCTCTTTCCTGTACTATGAGTTCCCTGAGGAGAAGACAGTGTCTATGTCACCTTTGTTTTCCCATTCATTATCTTGTTGTCATACCTTGTGCATAATAAACTGTTAGTAATAGTAATAATGGTGTAGTAATGATGATGGTAAAAGTTCTTCACTTACAGAGAGTTAACTGTGTGCCAAGCACTGTTGTATGTGCTTTTGTTGTAACTAATTTAATCCTTGTAACAAGTCTGTTAATTAAACAGTATTATTATCTCTGCAGGTGAGAAATATGAAGCACAGAGAGGTTAAGTAACTCACCCAAAATCACACAGTAAGTGGCAGAGCCAGAGTTTAAGTTCCTCTGTCCACAGTTCATGGTATAAACCATTCGTACAACATGACTTGTTTGAAGAATGGAACAAACTGTGCAATGACGACCTCCAAGGTCTCTTAGCTCTGATTTCCTGTGAGTCTCAAAGATGCCTCTCAGTAGGCTACAAAAAGGGACACCTGCTCTGGTATGGCAGTGTATACCAGGAAAGCAGGTCCACACTGGTACATGGCAGGTTCTATGCAGTGTAGGAGCTTGAAAGCCGGCTATGGCACTTATGGCTTTGACCCTGAGGTAGTTATTTAATCTCCTTGAATAGCCATTTCCTCACAAGGCAAAAGGATAATATTAGCTACATTGTAGCACTGTTGGAAGAATAAATTAAAAATACCAAAAAAACCCCACAAAAACAAACAAAACCCCAAAGAAAGTATCTTATGGAAAGTGCTTAGCACAGAGGACACTGTTTACAGAAAACTGTGGAATTTGGAATGTAATTGTTACAGAGTTGGATATGCTTTAGAACAGAGCTTGGTGGGGGATTCAGGTGGGTCAGCTTCTCAAAAATTAGTATGAGAGATCATAAAAAATTAAGTGAATTCAAGGGTGGTCTGCTTTCTGGATGTATGGACTTTGGATGGAAATCCAGCAGGTTGCCTCGGTGTGGTGTGTGTATGTGTGGAGTATGTAGGGAGTCTTGGGCTCGATTGCTGGGAATGGGGTGGGAACATAACTTAGACTGAGCAGAGACCAGGGAGTGAGAAAACATCTTCAAATTCCTGCTCTGCCACTACCCTCCTGTATGATGGAACAGGTTTGGAAAGTCACCAATCATTTTTACATTTCTAGCTCCCCAGTTCCAAGGTGAGGGGGTGGAATTTGAAGATCTCCATAATCTTAGTAAATACCACCAGTCTAGAAATTCCCAAGCCAAGTTCCTCAAATGAATGAAAATTCCTCTGGTATCTATCCATTTCTACTGAAAGAGCAACTGTTTTAACTTTCCACTGGCATTGCTATGTATTTGAATCGGATACAAAGAAGAATATGTGCATTTTAAAGGCTTTTGATACACATTTCCTTTTGTTTTCTAGAAAACTGGTATCAAAACAAATTCACCATGAGATAAAATTTCATGTATTCCTACTTTAAGAGCAAATAGGAGGGGTCCCTAAGGTAGTTAGGGGTTTGAAGGGCAGGGGAAGCTATGCAAAGGAAGTGTCCAGGTGGAGATCTGTCGAACAAGTTGGACTGAGCCAAACGAAAAGGGAATGTCTGTTCCTGACAGAGGGAACAGCACGTGAGAAGGCCCAGAGGCATGGCAACCAGAGAACAGAAATAACTTCCATGTGGTTAGACTCTTGAGAGAAGGCGAGTAACACACGGAGCAATATGGTAAGATTTGTATTTTAGTAAGGTCACTTTGGCTTCAGTGTAGAGGACTGATTGGGGGCAAGACTACAGATAGAGTGACAAGTTAGGGGGCTGCTGCAGTCCCCCAAGTGAGCAATATAGCAGTTGCAGAGACTGGGACAGTGACAGTGAGAATGGAAAACAGACTGAAGGGACATTAAGGAGGCAGGAAGGACAGGACAGAGTGATTGCTGGGATAGTAGGAGAATGGGAGAGAGGGAAGCCTTAAGGGTGGTTTTCAGGTTCCTCGCTGACCTGGGAAGAATGGAGCTCCTGGACATTGCTGTCTGATTTTGGAACAGGGAAATGATGTGTTTAGTTTGGAATATGTTGAATGTGAGGTTTCTATGGTACCCATCCAAGTGGAGGTGGCCTGTAAATATTGGGATCCATGGAAAAGAGGTCTGGCCTTCATGCAACTGCTGGGACCTGAGGTCTTGGAGAGGATTCAGTCACCAAGTCACCCCTCACCAAGGAACAGAGGGATGCCTAAGAGAGAACCTCAAGGCACACCAACTCCTAAAGGATTTGTAAGGGAGAAGGAGCCTGCAGTGTGACTGTGAAGGAGTAGCCAGAGAAATGGGAAGAAAACCTGGAGTGCCTGTTGTCATGGAAGTCAAGGGAAAAGAATTTTCCAAGGACAGTGGCTGGCAGAATCTGATATAGATAGATATGACCCTCACACTTTTCAAGGGTCACCTCATTTAATTTTCCCATCAAATTGTCAAAGTGGGGACCTTTATCATGCTATTTTCAAAGAGAAAACTGAAGAACAGAGAAGGTAGGCAAATTTCCCAAGGTCATCCAGCAAGCCAGTGTCACACAAAATTTGATCCCAAGCCTTGACAGGCAGTGTGTGGGCCAAGCAGGAGGGGCTAGCATATAGAATTTTAGTGTGAGCTCCTGGAGTAGGTGATAGAAGTAATTAGTGGCCATCAATCACCATGAACCCAGCGTGTGCTTGGCACTGCTCTAGGCCTCACCTGCGCTGTTTCCTAGCCTCACTACCACAAGGAGGGGTAGTGATTTTGCTCCTAGTGCACAGAGAAGCCTGGGGATCAGAGCGAAGTGACTTATGCGAGATCACACACTGTGGCAGGTGGCAGGGCCAGGTTCTTCCTTATTCCCAGTAATGGTCGCAGCGGTTCTCTCCCGAGGAGCAAGGCAGAGTCTCCAGTGGGAACACCTGGAGGCGCCCCCGGGACCCCCGCCCATCCCTCGCCCCCGCGCGCATGCCTGGCCGCTGAGGCGTGAGAGCGGACGCCCGGGGCCCTCGCTCCTGCGGTCCTTGCACAACCTGCCCGGATAAGTGCTGCGTCTCTGGGCAATTATCGCCCTCCTGCCGCCGCCGGGACTGGCCCGGCAGAAGGCCAAAGGCGAAGGGACTCGCAGCCACCCAAGGAGAGCGGTACCCAGCGGGAGGGCCAGCCACCAGCTCTGCGCGCGATTGCACAACACCGCCCGGCCGCGGGGACCCGAAGGCGGGGAGGCGCGGTGATGTCACGTGGAGCAGCCCCAAGCCAAGGCTCTGGCCCCGCGCCTCCCTTTCCCCACTACCTCGGGTAGAAAGCCGTGTGGGGCGGGGTGTGCACTGCCAGGAAATCTCCTGAAAGGCATTCTTTTCCTTCTTTTATCTTCATTTCCTCCCTTCTTTTCCTTACCATCCCTGTCGTTCCTCCGCTTACTCCCTCTCCTCCTTTCCCCTTCTTTCCTCCCTGCCTTCCCTGCTCCACGCTTTCTCTCCTTCTCCCTTCCCCTGTCTCTTCCTCCCTCCCGCCCTCTCTCCTCTCCTTCCTCCCTTCCTTTCCTTCTTCCCTGCTTCTACTTGCTCCCCTTTTCTTCACTTTTGAAAATAATTTTGAATCTCTACTTATGTAAAAAGCACATAATATAAATTTACCATCATAACCATGTTTAAGTGTACAGTCAGTAGCGTTAAGGACTTTCACGTTGTTGTGCAACCAATCTCCACAACTATTTTGTCTTGCAAAACTGAAACTCGAGATCCATGAATAACACCTCCCCATTCCCCGGTCCCCCAGTCCCCGGTCATCACACTCTTCTTTCTTTTTCATATCTTCCTTTTGTCTTTGTGTGCCCTTCTTTGTTTTCCCTTGTCTCTCTTTTTTTTTCCCGTCCTCTTTCCATCATTTCTCTTTCTTTCCTTAAAAACCTGGATGGCCCTGCTGCACCCTTGCCAGCCCTCTACATTCTCTGCCAGGGGCTGGGCCGAGAGCCCTGTCAGCGAGGCTGTTAGAGGGCTGGTGACTCATCATTCCTCCCCCGTGTGTCAGGGCCAGTGGGCGGCCCCTGGAAGCCTCACCTGGCTTTATGATGGTAGGCAAACATGTCCAGCAAGGAACTTTTGCCAGGAAGAGTTAATTAGAGAGAGGCCCTGATTCCAGGGTCAGGCTGGGAGCCCCTCTCTCCTCTGGGCCTTCCCCCAACCCTGGGGCTCCCCATCTAGACAGTGCAAGACAGCCATGATGATGGCGATGGTGGTGATAAGTTGGACTGACAAAAAGTTTACAAAGCAATTCCTTAGACATGATCTCATTCTTGTTCTCACAACAATCCTGGGAGGTAAGCCTTACTATTCCATTTTCACAGGTGAGGAAACTGAGCCTCGGAAAGGCGAAGGGTTTGCATATGGCCATGGAGCTGGTAAGTGACAGTGTTGGTACTTAGTATCACAAAAACAGGAAGAAATGGGACAGGTCAGAGTTTAAACTATCTTTAAGAAAATTCATTGCTTCTTCTTCTGTGTTTGTGTAGCACCTTGTTTAGGCCTCTTGAGGACAGGCCCCACCAGGTGGGTTTCTTCAACACTGAGCGGTAAGGGGCAGATACTGGAGTAAGTGGTGGAGGTACTTGATGGTATGCATAGCAAGTGAGAAAGCGGTGGTGTCCAGACAGCTAAGAGACTTTTAAAGTGAATTAGAGCTGCCACCCAGCTGTCCCTGGGTCATCTGGAACTGTGGCTCTCCATCCAGGGAACATACTGAGACAACAGAGGACTTCTAAGTGTGGATGGAGTTTCAACTTTCCTGCCTTTTCTGGGTGGAACCTCTGGACAGTTCACATTTTCTGAGTATGTTCTATTTCAATCTTTTTGTTGTTTGGTGTGGAAATAATTTTGTGTTGTGGGTAACTGTGGTAGATTATTCATGTTCACCAATACCTACTTCTCCCCTGTGTCATGTAGTCTCCAATCGTCTTGAAAGCGTGGTCACGTGACTACTTTTGGCCAATAAATGTGGTTAGAAGTGGTGTTCATCACCTGTGGAATGGAAGGTTGAGTTGCAGGTGCTTGACTCTTTAGTCCTCTCTTCTCCCGCTGCATTGACTAACGAGGTCACATTCCAGGACTTTGGAACTTAATTGGCCTGAGTTCATATCAACTGTTATGCATGAACAGAGCAAGTGAGAAATAAACCTCAGTGATATTAAGCCGCTCAGATTTGAGCATTTTTGTTCCTATAGCTTAATCTAGCCTGTTCTGACCAATACAGTCATCGATAGAGCAATCAATATAACACATTGAATGCTTAGTCAATTTTTTAAACATAACTTTCAATTTCAGAAACAAGGTTTATTTATTTAAAAATAAATTTACAGCTGCACAATCTAATAGAAAATATAAGCTTGATTTCCATTTCTTCCTTATATATATCTTATCACATATATTTAAAAATGTTTTTAAGAGCTTCATTGAGATATAATGGAAATATGATAAACTCCACATATATCACGAATATAGTTTGAGTATGTACCTGTGAAACCATTACTGCAGTCATGATAGTGAATATGTCCCTTTCCACAAAAGTTTTCTTGTGTCTTTCTCTGGCCTGTCTCTTCCCACCAAGCCCACCACTGAACTGCTTTTGTCCCTACAGCTTAATTTGCATTTCCTAGAATTTTAAATGGTATCATATAGTCTGTGCTCATTTTTGTCTGTCTCCTTATAACTTAGTATAATCCTTTTGAGATTTTTCCAGATTGTCAATAACTCATTCTTTTTATATTGCTGAATACTATTCCATTGTATAGATAGACCACAATTTGTTTGTACATCTTCTATTGATAGACTTTGATTATTTCCAGTTTTGGGATATTTAGAGTAAGATTATTGTGAACTTCTATGTACAAGTCTTTGTATGGGCATGTACTTCCATTTTTCTTGAAATAACTAGGAAAGGAATATCTGGATCATATGGTAGCTTGTGTATGTTGAACATTCTAAGAAACTGTCAGACTGTTTTCCAAAGTGATTATAGCATACATTCCCACCAGTGGTATATGGAGAGTTCTGGTTCCTCCACATCCTTGCCAACACTTGGTATGATTAATTCTTTGGTCTTTTTTGTCTTTTTTCTTTTGAACTTTTTATTTTGTATTGGGATATAACTAATTAACAATGTTGTGATAGTTTCAGGTGAACAGCAAAGGGACTCAGCCGTACACACACATGTATTCATTCTCTGCAAACCTTCCTCCCATCCAGGCTGCCACATAAGTCCTTTGGTCTTTTTAACCTTAATCACTTTAATAGATGTGCAGTGTAGTTCATTCCGGTTTTTAAACTTGGGATAAAATACACAAAAACATAAAATTAATCATTTGAAAGTGTGCAATCCAGTGGTATTTAGTATATTCATAATATTATAAATCATTGTAGTTACAGAATATTTTCATTACCCCCAAAGGACTCCATATTCATTAAGTCACTCTCCAATCCCCTTTCCCCCATCCCTAGGCAGCTACTAATCTGTTTATTGTCTCTGTGGATTTGCTTATTCTGGATATTTCACGATGGAATATGAAATAAATGGTGGAAAAATGCAACATGTAGTCCTTTATGACTGGTTTCTTCCATTTAGCTTATTTTTGAGGTTCATCGTGTTGTAGCATGTATTAGAATTTCATTCATTTTTGTGTCTGAATAATATTCCATTGCATGTATACACTACATTTTGTTATTCCATTCATTAGTTGATGGACATTTGGGCTTTTTCTACTTTTTGGGTATTGTGAATAATGGCTACAAGCATTTGTGTATAGCTTTTTTTAAATTGTTAACTTTTATTGTGATAACATTTAACATGAGATCTACCTTCTAACAATTTTTTTAAATTACTTATTTATTTTTGACTGTGCTGGGTCTGTTGCTGTGTGAGGGTTTTCTTTAGCTGCAGGGAGTGGAGGCTGCTCTCTGGCTGCAGCATGTGAGCTTTAACAAATTTTTAAGTGTATAATACATTATTGTTGACTATAGATACTGTGTATAGGTTCACTTAACGTGAGATCTGCCTTTCTAACACATTTTTAAAAATATATATTTATCTAGCTGTGCCAGGTCTCAGGTGTGGGCAGGTGGGCTCTTTAGTTGTGGCAGTGGAACTCTTACTTGGAGCATGTGGGATCAAGTTCCCTGACCAGGGAAACAGTCAAAACCAGGCTCCCTGAATTGGGAGCTCACAGTCTTAACCACTGGACCACCAGGGAATTCCTCTAACAAATTTTTAAGTGTATAATAAACACATTAATTGTTGACTAGAGGTACTGTATATAGGTTTTTATTTGAACATCTACTAGATAATATGATAATTTTATGTTAAATTTTTTTAGGAACTACTGAACAGTTTTCCACAGTGGCTGTATCATTTTACATTCCTACCAGTGAGGCATCAGGGTTCTGCTTTCTCCATATCCTCACAACACTTGCTATTTTCCTTTTTTTTTTTTTTTGATAATAGCCATTTTAATGGGTATTAAGTGACATCTCATTGTTTTGCCTTTGTTTTTGAAAGACGGTTTCCCTGCGTGTAGAATTCTGGATTTGTCTGTGTTTTCTTTCAGATGTTAATAGATTTTGCTGTACTGTTTTCTAGCTTGCATTGCTTCAAAAACAATTTTGCTGTCATCTTTGTCTTTTTTTCTACTGTATGTAATATGTATCATTATCAGAGTACTTTCAAGATTTTCTCTGTCTTGAACAATTTGATTATGATATGCTTTTATGTAGTTTTCATGTTTGTTCTATTTGGAATTTATGTAGCCTCATGGGTCTGTATATTTAGTTTTCAGTACAGATGACTGGAAAGTTTTGGGCCATTGTTTTTTAAACAGATTTATTGAGATAGAATTTGTGTAACATATAATTAAGCCATTTAAAGTGTACAAATAAATGTATGTTATTATCTATGTGTTTGATGCACATCCATCACTACAAGCAGTTTTAGAGCATTTTCATTATCCCAAAGAGAAACCCCGTTTTTTAGCTGTCTGCTTCCAAACTCCCTGGCCCCCCTCACAACTAATCTGGTTTTTTATCCCTGTGGGTTTACTTATTTTAGACATTTCATATAAATGGAATCATATAATATGTGGTCCTTGGCCATTATTTCTTTAAATATTTTTTCCTGTCCCTTAGTCTTTCTCCTTCAGGTATTCTCATTTGTTTTAAAATTATATTTCAGTATCCCGTGGTCATGTATGGATGTGAGAACTGGACTGTGAAGAAAGCTGATCACCGAAGAATTGATGCTTTTGAACTGTGGTGCTGGAGAAGACTCTTGAGAGACCCTTGGACTGCAAGGAGATCCAACCAGTCCATCCTAAAGGAGATCAGTCCTGGGTGTTCATTGGAAGGACTGATGCTAAAGCTGAAACTCCAATACTTTGGCCACCTCATGTGACGAGTTGACTCACTGGAAAAGACTGATGCTGGGAGGGATTGGGGGTGGGAGAAGAAGGGGACGACAGAGAATGAGATGGCTGGATGGCATCACTGACTCGATGGACATGAGTTTGAGTGAACTCCGGGAGCTGGTGATGGACAGGGAGGCCTGGCATGCTGTGATTCATGGGGTCGCAAAGAGTCGGACACGACTGAGTGACTGAACTGAACTGAACTGATAATTAGTTTCTGTTGTAATCCTCTATAGTATTTTATCTTATGCACTTAAACATCATTCTAAGATGTCTGTTGGCTCTGCTAGACTGCTAGAGAGATCCTTGGCACAAAAATGTTGAATAAAGTATTTTTATTCTAGATAACATTATATATGAGTGTTTTAACTTTGGTTTTTCAAAGAAAGCTGTTCCTCAGGATATTAATAGTTGCTGCAATAGAGGTAGTCTTTGCACAAATAAGCTTGGGAAATACTGGGTGAAACAACATTTGGTATATTTTTCTATTGGATTCCTCAGAGCCTTTTACTTGATAAAATGCCACGGGTATATATGTATCCTTGTCCTGAATCCCCCTCCCACATCCCTCCTCATCCCATCCCTCTGCGTTGTCCCAGCGCACTGGCTTCATGCATTGAGCTTGCACTGGTCGTCTAGTTCACATATGGTAATATACATGTTTCAGTGCTATTCTCTCAAATCATCCCATCCTTGCCTTCTCCTGCAGAGTGGGGCTTCTTTGGGCTCCGTCCTGCCCATACTGCTCTGTGTGAGAGATGACTTAGTTCTCCATTTGAACTGCTGTAAGCTTACAGGCCTATGATATTTCAGTCTTCAGTTAATACCTTGAGATTAGGCCCGCCTCTCTCTTCTCATTAACTATTATAATTAAAATACCACTGCCTAGTTCCGCTTCCCTCAAAAAGTGAACACATGGGCACTGCAGTGGTTAATTTGACATGTCAACCTGACTGGCCATAGGGTACCCAGATATTTGGGCAAACATTATTCTGGTATTTCTGTGCTGGTGTTTTTGTAAGAGATAAACATTTAAATGGATAGACTGAGTAGAGCAGATTGCCCTTCCTAATGTGGATGGACCTCATCTGCTCAGTTGAAGGCTTGCCTAGAATAAAAAGGCTGACTCTTTCCTGAGCAGGAGAGAATTCTTCCTGCCTGACTGCCTTTGAACTGGAACATTGGCTTTTTTTCCCCCCTGAATCTCAAGCCTGTAAGCCTTTAAACCAGAGCCACACCATCCGCCCTTTTGGTTCTTGGGCCTTTGGGCTCGGACCAGAACTGAACCACTTGGCTCTGCTCCGTCTCCAGCTCGGCGCCTCACCCTGCAGATCTCTGGAGAACCCTGCCTGACAGGAGCACACATCGTGTGGCAGTAGTCAGGGATAGGCTGTAATTTTTGAGTAATAAGTATGTCCCATGCAATAGCTGGGAGACATTATACCAAGACGTCATTTATCTGAAATTCAAGTTTATCTGTGAGTCTTGAGTTTTATCTAGTAACCCTGCCTCCAGATGAAACTATCCACTGCAGCACTGCACGACCCAGGAGCAAAGTGACAGACCATGGACTTGTGCTCCAAATCTCCATTGCATTGAACCACTAGAGAGAAAAGTTGACCCTGAGGGTCTGATTTCAGGGCAGGTGGCCCCTCCCCAGGAGTCTTCACAAAGAACTCCAGTGCTGGCCACTTAAGAGAATAGTCCCCCAGGGGCTCTTTTGTGGTTTCTGCCCCACTTGCTGGCACCGAAGAGAATTGTTGCCCACCCTGTCAAATCTGCCTTCCCCTAAGAGACCCTCAAGACTAATCCCGAGATGCTTGGAATACTGTTTGACCTCAGTCATGTTCAGAAACCCAAGCTCCTCAGGGCGATGGGACTCTAATCTCCATGGTCCTCTGAACAGTCTTTAATCTGACTCAATTTCCCACCCCTTCTGGTATGCCCAGACCCTTCCTCTGTGGGTTTGGGAACTCATGGAGTCAGTTACACTCTCCAGTATCCTCAGTCTCTGTTTTGACTGTTCACTTCTGTTTCTGCATCAAATGAAAGCTGAGTGTCTACTGATGATTGTCTTTCTTCTCAACCCTTTCAAGTGGAGGGTGTTTTTCCTCTTAAATACTGGGTACTGAGGGCCCAGAGGTGAAGTAGGTGGGGTAGGTGAGGTAAGTGTGGTGGATTAGGTAGGGCCACCTCGATTTATGTTGTTGATTCTAAATCCAATTCTTCTCCCTTTTCCTTTAAAACTCCACTCCCTTGAAGCTCACATGAACCCACTCTTTATCCTCGTTCACTAGTGTCTTTGGCACTGGCATGCTGTCTTCCTGTCTACCATTCCTGGTGACTCCACATCCATGTGGATGAGCCATCTAACATGTTGGCCTCTTGGTTTCATGCCTTTCTTTGATTTTTTTCCTTTGATCTGTCCCACCCTAGCCACTCACTCCTTTGTCACACGCATGACTGTATCATCACCCGGAACCTAGGCATCCTTCTCTCTGACCACCACCTCCTCTCATTCCAGCTCCCAGAGGGTAATGTTTCTACACTGTCTCATCAAGACTTCTAATGCACTCCCCCTCCCACTTTTTCACATCTGTCATTTCCCTTAAGTTCTCTGTCTTCCTTAACCAGCAAGTATTTCTGCATTTGTTGCCATAACTATTCTTTTCAGTTCAGTTCAGTTGCTCAGTCGTGTCCAACTCTTTGCGATCCCATGAACCGCAGCACACCAGGCCTCCTTGTCCATCACCAACTCCCAGAGTTTACCCAAACTCATGTCTGTTGAATCGGTGATGCCATCTAAATCTCATCCTCTGTTGTCCCCTTCTCCTCTTGCCTTTAATCTTTCCCAGCATCAGGGTCTTTTCAAATGAGTCAGCTCTTCGTATCAGGTGGCCAAAGTATTGGAGTTTCAGCTTTAACATCAGTCCTTCCAATGAACACCCAGGACTGATTTCCTTTAGGACGGACTGGTTGGATCTCCTTTCAGTCCAAGGGACTCTCAAGAGTCTTCTCCAACACCACAGTTCAAAAGCATCAATTCTTCTGTGCTCAGCTTTCTTTATAGTCCAACTCTCACACCCATACATGACCACTGGAAAAACCATAGCCTTGACTAGCGGACCTTTGTGGACAAATTCTTTTCAAACACTCTTAATTCCCTTATCACACTTTTCTTCATTCTTATTTGCTCTCTTTAAAGCCTACATCTCTTTCTGCTACATACTGGAACTCAAGCATAAGAGCAAACACACACCCAAGCCAACTGGCCTCACTTTAAATTCATGACTACAAATCTCAAATGATCATTCAATCCTGTTCAGCAATCCTACCACCCTTCTCTAGGTGTTCACTTCCCATCTCCAAAGACAGTTTTTTCACATCTTTACCTCCTTCTTGGTAGGAGCCATCCATTCCACACCCCTCTTCCATCTTTGTCTGATCACCTCTCTCCTATTTCATTGGTAAAATAAGAAGCAGTTACAAAGTAACACCCTTATCCTTCCACCACACCTCTTAATCCATCTGAATTTGTGTTTCTCTTTCCCTCCTGCCTTCATACTGCTACAGCTGAAGTTTCCTTCCTTTTACTTGTGAGCTGAATCCTCTGGCCTCTAGTTTTTTTCAATTCTCCCATCTCTGCTGCATCCCCAGTTTCTTTCTCTGCACTCAGCATTTCCAACAAAATTCATACCTGTTCCATCATCTCCCCTCTCTGCAGAGCTGTTCCTTTACCCCGTCTTCCTTCAGCTGATGGCCTGTTTCCCTGCTGTCCTTCATAGCAGCCTTTCCCACGGACTTGTCTCCTGTCTCTTCTTCCTCACTTCTGTTTTCTGCTCAGCCCTCTGTAGTGGGCTTATCTTCTCTCCAGTCCACTGTTTTTGATGAGGTCAGCGATAGCCTCCAGTGGTCACTTCTCTGTCTTTACTTGATTTCTCAGCAGCACTTGATGACGTAGACCACTGCTTTCCTGAACTACTTTCTTTACTTGGTTACTGGAATATTGTATGCTTTGGGGGCCCCTTTGTGGTCCGCTTAGCTGGTGATCTCATCTGCTGCTTGATTCCAAGTGTCAGAGTGCTCAAAGTTTTGGCCATAGTCCTCTTCTCTAGCTGCTCCTTCTCCGTTGGTGATCTCCTCTGGCCCAGACTTTGAAAACACTCTGTGCAGCCTTGTCTCCCCAAACTCTATCTCCAGCTCTGTCTGCCTCTTGGAACTTGACTCAGAAGCATCCAGCCTCATATTGCGTACCTCCACTTGGTTGTTTAATAGGTGTCTCAATCCTGACTTGTCCCAAATCAAACTCTTGGCTTGATACTCTGACATGTATCTGTATGCGCAAAACTGAGTCATTGAATAATGGTCCCACTGGGAACCAAAACTTATTGATGTGACCTGAAAGGGGTAAATGAGTGAATGAACACACGTGGAAACAACTTCAAGGTCTTCAGTCTCAGCCAGACTCTTAGTGTTGTCAATCTTTGTAGCCACTCCCCCCCAATTTCTTTCAACTTTTACTCATATCCCATTTTTAGTTTCCCATCTTCTCTGCATGGTCTACTTCATGGGGAAATTGAGACCATCGAGTGTGATCGTTCCTGTCCCCCTAAGTTCCTGTTTTCAAATCCAGCCCTGCTCCCTTTATCTCGTTCTCAGAGTATCCTTTCTTCTTTTCAAGCTAATGTGTCCACCTATGTTCTGGACCTCTTCTAGTCTAACTCTCTCTAGGACCTTGTTCCAACGATTATCTCCTTTCTCTCTTGTATCTGCCTTTCAGCTGGTTTACGAGTCTTACCAAATTTCTTCAAAGAGTGGTCTAAAATCACTGTTTCTTCTTCTTCACTGCCCATTCACTCCTCGACCCACTGTACCCTGTCTACTGCCCCTGCTCTAAGTTTCCCTAAGGATACCAAGAGCCCCTAATAGCCAAACCCATTAAAAACTTTTCAGTTCTTATCTGATTCAACCTGTTCACTGCACCGAACAGTTGAAGAGTCTCTCCTTTTGATACTATTCCTTTGGCACATACAACACTGAATTTTCCTGTTTCTACTCTTACTTGTCTGCTTTGTGGGCTCCTCCTCTGTTCTTTCCTTAAATTTTTTGTTCTTCAGGATCTGTTCTTGTCTTGTAGCTCTTGTCACTCTACAGACTTTCTTTGGGCAATCTCATTCACTCCTGTGGTTTTAGCTACTGTCCATATGCTGAGGAGGCACTGGAGTACATTGGTAATCCTATGAGGTCAGTTGTGGCATCATTTCCATTTCAAAGATGATACAGTTGAGGCTTAGCGAAGGGAAGAAGGAAGGTAGGAGGTTAGAATCAGAGCTGGGTCACAGGTTCTTTCCCCAACAGCAGCTGTCTCCCTAGACAGGACATTCCTGGCTTTTCCAAGCCCTGTAAGCAGAGGGCAGCCAGGGGCTTAGTCATGCAAACAGAGTGAGACTCCCAGGGGCCCTTCTAGCACAGTCCTGACCAATCTTCCTGTGTGCTTGGTATCCAAGCCCCTAGTTCCACTGCTACCCTGATAGCACCTCTGCAAGACAGCAGCCCTTGACCTGCGCCGGTTTTCTGGCTGTCCCTCTGTTCTGATCTTGGAAATACCCTTACTTTCCTGTGACACTTCCTATACATTTCAGATGACTAAAGCAAACATTACCCGGCATTTCTGGATGTTTTGTGGCAGGGAGCTTTGAGAATATTTAGTCTCCGTCTTTGCCAGTCGCCCCTCTTCCCAGGCTTAGTCCTCATCTCCTCTGCTGCTCCTACTCCATCTTGGTGTAGTTTCTCCATGGTGAAGGGCAGCTGTGCAGAGAAACCTAAAGGGTTGCTTCTCTTGACCCTAAACTTGCTGCTGAAGCCATTATGGAAAGATTCAATCTTGGGGCTGAGGAATTTATAGTTGGGGCTTTCCGAACCTGGGAGGGTGCTGGGTACTGTCCTGGGAGAGGGTGTGGGCAGGCACTGGGAGGAGGGCCTCACCCCAGCTGGGTCCTCTCTCTAAGACTGTTCCAGGCCTTCGGCTCTTTACTGGCTACACATCCAAGCCCACTTCCCTTGGCCTGACCTTAAGACCTTTGCCATCTGGCCCCAGTGACTCTCTAGCCTCACCTCCTGCTTCAACCAAACATGTGGTCCGCCTGCTGTTACTGAGACACAGCCTACATTTCCTGCCTCCAGACCCTGACTCTTGCTGTCTCCTCAGCCCAGATTACCCTTTGCCTAATGTCTTGCCCCCAGGTCTTCTCTGTCCTCTAGTAGCATCACCCAGGAAGGAGAGGGCACTCTTTCTCTCCCCTGCTCCTCATAGCCCATCTCTGAGCCTTCCTGTGGCCCTGTTGACCCTACTTAACTGTGGCTGGAGTCTGCATCTATATGGTCTATATAACATCTATATGGTCCATCTATATGGTCCTATAACAGACCCCGAACTTGATGGAAGGTGTCCCTTGAGACTGCCCTCCATTTTCTCATCCAACACTGGGGCTCAGGGCTCAGAGGCAAAGGAGGGAACACAGCTTTGCTCTGAATGGAGGAAAACTTAAGGCTTTCATGTTCTGGGTCCTGGGTGGAGACAAGATGAAGTGTCCTGGAAGACCCTTCAGCCACTGTCACCCCATGGCCCAGACCATGCTTCTCTTTCAACCAGCAGCATCTCTGACAGCGCCTCTGAATCAAGGAGCAAATGATCGGGAGGTCTGTTGATGGTGGAGGAATTTTCAAGAGTAATTTTGAGTATGCAGAGTTTTTGCCTTATATGCTGGCTTTACCCCCCCAACTCCCATGTCAGGGGTCTCCACCTTAGCACCAGCACCTGATGTGGGGCTTGGATTTAAATGCTTCTTGCATAAATGAATGAATCCTCAAACACTTGAATTAAGAGGAACCGTGAGGATCTTTAGATCCACATTTTATGGAGAAATAAATAATAGTAATAACCTTTTATTGAGAGCTGACTCAGTGCTAGGATCCATGCTGAGTGCTTCACATACATTACCTGATTTTATCCTTTCAGGAGCAACGTGAGCTGAAAGTTATCATCCCTCCTTTTTTTTATTAACATTAATTTTTTTTTTTTTGGTACAAGGAGCTAGCATTGTTTTGTCAGGTAGACGTCTTGGATAATCCATTTAACGAAGATCACTTATTTCTACTTGATGACGTCCATATCCTTCGTGGACTGATGGAAATACTGGTGGCACATAGTTAGGTGGCACCAGAATCTCCTGATCAGTCAGTGTCAGTTTGAGCAGATGCAGTAAGAGTTAGAACTCTGGCTGATTTTTGTGGGTGGCTCCAGTAGAGCTACTGATGACCTATATAACTTTCAGGGGTGCAATAAGGTACACTTGCACAGCTGGTGACTTGCAGAACCAATTGTGTCCAGAGGCCACTGGCTGATCCTAGGCTATACTGCTTCTCATTGCATGTGCAGGAAGTAGAGACTCACAGCAAGGCAGAAACTTGACCTGTACCCCCAGCCCCTAGAGCTACTTTATCCAAGGCGCCTTCTTTCCTAGTCTTTCCAAGAGCTCTGCCTGCAAGGACATTATGAAGAGGAAAAAAGAATTTGAAGTGCATTCTAAGAAGCCCCTCTGTTCTCTTGCTGTGGAAGGCAGGAGCATGCACTCAAAGACTCAGCCAGGGAGAAAGACTTGATCTCCTGGGCAGGATCACTTCCCATGGCGACGCCTTCTTGAGTCGAAGCTCTGGTATGAAGTAAGACTCGTTTAGAGCAGTTAAAAGCAGCAATCCCCATTGTGTCGAGTGGTGACAGTATAATCCTCCTTAATGATTTCATTCCCTCTCCAAACTCCCCTCCATTATGCATCCTTAAAATGTGACTTCAGATGCCTCTCTCGGTTTCTGTAAGTGCAGGGGGATTTGGTGAGAAGGGACGAGGTAAAGATCGTCTCTGTTACACTCAAACCACTCAGAGATGCATCACAGGAAACCCTTTCCCCCACTTTTTCTTGGCTAGAGCTATGTGTGTTAAAGTTTTCTTTTAAATGAAAATTTAAATTATATATAAAAAGTAGAGGTATTGGTATAGAATATATTACACCTCCATAGTCCTACCACCTAGCTTTAAAATATCAATATATGGCCAATCTTGCTTCATTTATATTCTGTCCACTCTTACTTGCCCTACGCCCCCACTGGATTGTTTTGAAAAAAAAAAAAACAAAACCCAGATATGTTGGAATATATGTATCTTTTATCTCTAAAACATAAAAGATCTTTTAAAAATTATTTATAAAACTTATTACACCTAAAAGTTAAAAATGACTTAACATAAAATATCCAGTCAGTTATCATATATATATATATATAATGTATATATTTCAAATGTATAAATGTTCATAGGACTTCCTGGGTGGCCCAGTGGTAAGGAATTCACCTGCCAATGCAGGAGACACAGGCCGGATCCCAGGTCTGGGAAGATTCCACACACCATGGGGCGACTAAGCCTGTGCAGCGCAACCACTGAGCCCGAGCTCTAGAGCCCACATGCCGCAACTACTGAGCCCACGTGCCGCAACTGCTGAGCCCACGTGCAGCAACTACTGAAGCCGTGCATCTAGAGCCTGTGCTCTGTAACAGGAGAAGCCACCTCAATGAGAAGCCTGTGCACTGCAACTAGAGAAAAGCCCATTCAGCAACAAACACCCAGCACAGCCAAAATAGTAAATAAATATGTTCAAATAAATAGATATCAGAATCCAGAGATAGTCTGCACATTGGATTTGGTTGATATATCTCCTGAGTTTCTCCCAATACATAGGGTCCCTTTCTTCCTCTATTTAAAAAAATATATACATATATTTTGATGAAATTTAGTTGTTTGTCCTGTAGAACTTTCCATGTTTTGGATTTTGTGGATTACATTCTGAGGGGATCATGTACTGTGTTCCTCTGGTCCCTAGGATGAAATCTAGAAGTGTTACCAGGCTCAGGTTTGATTTGGGGACAAGTTTAAAGTTTGTGCCATATACTTCTCGATGCCTCATATCAGGAGGCACGTAATGTTTGGTTTTCTCTCTTGTTGGCTTATTAAGAAGATATTGATCGGCAGGTTGAGGTGTTTTTAGCTGTTCCTTGTTGAGGTGTTTTATCTGTTCCTTGTTGGGGTTTTGCCTAATGATTTTAGTAGTCATTAATGATTGCTGTTATTTAATCAGGGATTTCAAAATGGTGATATTCTAATTCTGATATTCACTATATATTAGCTATAATTATTTCATAAAGAAGAGCTTGATCTCATCAACTATTTGGTTACACTGAAGTACAGTTCATAAAGGAAAGGCAAGATAAATGTTTGATTCTTTACCGTTACCTATTTCTGTATGAGTTTATTCCTAAGCATCCTCCAAAGGTAATGTGCTACTTAGGTACTATTGTGTTTTAATTACCCTAAAACTTAGTGGCTTAAAACAACAACCATTTAGTTATGTCTCATTATTTTGGTACAGGATTAGCTGATCAACTTGTCAGCTCCATATGGTACTGAAGTCACCTGGAGGCGGATTCAGCTCTTGGATGGGCTGGTCTGAAGGTTGTGTGATGCCTTACTGGGGATGACTGAAAGGCTGAGCTTTGCTGGAATTGTCAACCAGGGTACCTAAAAGTGACTTCTCTAAGATGGCAGTCATGCGGCTCCTTACATGATGGCCTGTGACTTTCAGAGAGTGTTTCCAACACAAGACTGAGAGTTTTTCCTAACCTAGTTTCAGAGGCACTTTTCTTAACCTAGTTTCAGAAGCTTCACTTCTGCCGTATTCTGTATTTACCAGTGAGTAAGTACCAGGACCAGTCCAGGTCAAGAAGAGGGTACTGTGCAAGCACATGAGTACCATGAGACAGTTCATGAGACCCTCTTACAAATACAGGGAGTCCGGTGTCAGACACCCCTCCTCCCCCACCTAGTGTCTTTGAATGCCCTTGACTCCTCCCCAGGGAGTCTGGCCATCCTCTTGATTTTGGTTAGGAGCTGGTTGCAGGAGACTCAGCCTTGCTCCAGGTGTCCATAGTCTCCCTCAAGGTCAGCAGAATATGGACAGCCTCATCATGAACAGAGTCAGTAGTAAGTTACCAAGCTCCTGATACCCAAGTATGCCCATTGCCACCACTGCCAGTATCGTGTAGGCTCTGGCTTTAGATGAACACTTTCATCAGTAACATCTTGGAAAACTTGGCCCTGAATGCTTGAGGACTTGAGAAGGTTTCTGTTTTGAGAGCTTGGCCTTCCCTTGATAATGAAGACACCGTCAAGCAGGACTCACAAGGAGTTTTTTTTCTTTGTATATATTTTACTAAAGTATGTGTATGTGTATATGTGCTTAGTCTCTCAGTTGTGTATAGTTGACTTACAATGTTACAGGTGCACAGCAAAGTGATTCAGTTATACATATACACATATATTGTTTTTGAAATTGTTTTCCATTATAGGTTATTACAAGATATTGACTATAGTTCCCTGTGCTCTACAGTAAACCTTTGTTGCTTGTTGCATATCTATTTTTCTACATTAGAAATTAGCATTCTATTCATACTGAGTTAACCCAGTGAAAATAAAATGTCATAAATTTTTTAGTCAGGCAAAGATTCATAAGTTTTCTAAAATCACAGGAGTTTTGCGGGCAGGACTAAGAGCGCCGTGTCCATGCCTCCATTCAGTTCAGTTCAGTTCAGTCGCTCAGTTGTGTCCGACTCCTTGAAACCCCATGAATCACAGCATGCCAGGCCTCCCTGTCCATCACCAACTCCCGGAGTTCACTCAAACTCACGGCCATCGAGTCGATGATGCCATCCAGCCATCTCATTCTCTGTCGTCCCCTTCTCCTCTTTTCCCCAATCCCTCCCAGCATCAGGGTCTTTTCCAATGAGTCAACTTTTCACATCAGGCAGGCAAAGTATTGGAGTTTCAGCTTTAGCATCAGTCTTTTCAATGAACACCCAGGGTTGATCTCCTTTAGAATGGACTGGTTGGATCTCCTTGCAGTCCAAGGGACTCTCAAGAGTCTTCTCCAACACCACAGTTCAAAAGCATCAATTCTTCGGCGATCAACTTTCTTCACAGTCCAACTCTCACATCCATACATGACCACTGGAAAAACCATAGCCTTGACTAGATGGATATTTGTTGGCAAAGTAATGTCTCTGCTTTTTAATATGCTGTCTAGGTTGGTCATAACTTTCCTTCCAAGGAGTAAGCGTCTTTTAATTTCATGGCTGCAATCACCATCTGCAGTGATTTTGGGGCTCAAAAAAATAAAGTCTGACACTGTTTCCACTGTTTCCCCATCTATTCCCCATGAAGTGATGGGACCAGATGCCATGATCTTTGTTTTCTGAATGTTGAGCTTTAAGCCAACTTTTTCACTCTCCTCTTTCACTTTCATCAAGAGGCTCTTTAGTTCCTCTTCACTTTCTGCCATAAGGGTGGTGTCATCTGCGTATCTGAGGTTATTGATATTTCTCCTGGCAATCTTGATTCCAGCTTGTGCTTCTTCCAGCCCAGCGTTCCTCATGATGTACTCTGCATATAAGTTAAATAAGCAGGGTGACAATATACATAGAGATTTCTTTTAATGGTATAAAATATTTCATCCCATGGATGCAACATGCTTTACCAAATGGTTTTTCATCGTTGTAGTTGTTTGCACTTTCTGATGATTTATGAGTAATACTATATGTTTTTGTGCACAGAACCTTATTATTCTGTTAAATTCTTCCCTTAAGATGGATTTCCAAGAATATAATTGTTTTTGACTCTTGATGCATTTTATCAATTTGCTTTTCAAACAAGTGAACATATTACATTCTGATAGCAGTGTATGTGCCTACTGGCTCTTCTATAGCCTCAACTGCATGGAGAATTATTTTAAAATGTTTTTTGTTAATTTAGTAAGTGTAAAACTGAAGTTTTCTCTGAATATTTTCTTTTTCTGTTCTGTTCTAAATTGTCTGTTTTCCCTCTCTTGTCAGTATTATAAAGGATTAATTTGTTTAATTTATATCAATTTGGTATTAGTTGCTTAAGTGAAATTTAGATTATTTTTGTTAATGCCGCCAGTACAGTGTTCTCTGAAATATTAAAAAAGATCAAAACATTTAACTTCTATTCTTTTCAGAGATGAGCAGCAGCAACATATTTCTTCTTGTATTCTGTGCCTACAGGAAATTCCCAAGTAGGAGCAATACCTAATTATATTTAAGATAACCAGAGAAAATGCTAAAAACAAAACAACCCCCCCCCGCAAAAAAACATTTAGCAGTAACTCCTTACATGTGTAGAACAACCCAGAGGTTATAAATAACTTTCACATTTATTATCTCATTTGCTTTTTATATTCAATCCTGGAGGTAGACTGGGAGGAATTCACAGATGAGAACATTGAGACTCAGAAGTTAAGTGCATGGTGACCCAACTAGTTAATGGCAGATCTGAATAGAATCCAGGCTTTCTGACTTCAAATGAATTTGTTCCTTCATTTATTTAAAAAGTCATTAGTCATAACTTACCATATTTCAGGAAATAAGCTAGGAGCTGGGGATGCAGCCATAAACAAGAACTCGCTCTCTTGGAGTGTATAGTCTACTAGGAGAAAAGAGCAATTGTCGTAAATTAGGAAGCACGGGAAACCTAAACTACCCAGAGAATGGACACTCAGCCCAACCTGGAGGGACAGGAATTAAGGTAGACTTCCTAGAGGAGGTCAAGGTTAAAGTAAACCCTGAATAATGAGCTACCTAGGATATGAGGGATGGGGCAGGTTTGATTTAAAGGCCAAGGGAAGTAATGGATTTATCCAGAGGTGATGAAACTTGATTGGATGTGGGTGGTAAGAGAAAGGGATTCATTGAGGATGATGCCCAGGTTTTTAAACTGAGCAACTTGGAGAATGGGGGTAGGGATACCACTCACTGAGAAGGGAGGATAGAGGAGAAAGAACTGGTCTGTGTGTATGTTGATCGTCCAGCTCCACAAATCCTCAGGTATTAATAAGAGCCTTTCCTTTTCTTAGAGGAATCTGTATTCCAATGAGAGAAGCAGAAACATAGAAAATATTTCTGACATAAAGTGAGAGGTCCTGAGTGGTAGAGATCTGTGTGAGGTTTGGGGACCACAGAGGAGGGCAGGGCTGTGGAGCAGTAGGAATCATTCAAGGAGTTTTCCCAGAAGTGGTGATACAAATGTGGAGAAGGCAGGAGGGTTCCATTTAGATGTGAGTGAACTAGTGAATTTTGGAGGTAGCAGTCTGGCAGTTCTGTTTGATGAGGTGTAGGTTATGAGTGGGAGTTCTCTTGGAGCTGGAGAGGTTGGCACAGGACTGAGAGGTATGGACTTCATCCCATTGATGATGGGCTAGGATTTAAAAAATCCTTCTTCCACCACTAGAATATAGCTGTATCTATTAAAACGTGAGTTACACAGGGGCAGATCGTTCAATAGTGTCTGGCACATAGTAGGTACTCAGGAACTCTTTGTTGAATGAATGAGTGGTTGGAGATATTGAAATATTTGCCTCATCTTCCATATTGTTGGAAATTTCCCAACACCATCTATTTCTTTTGACTATATACATTTCAAAATAAGGATTAATATAAAATGTATATACCAAGTTGAAAGCAGATTTTATTCATATATATTTTTAATTTATTTAAAAATAGAACACAAAAGAGTTAGACACTACTTAGTGACTGAACAACAACAAGACTATATTGTATCCTGAAAGCAGCAGTTTAAAAGCTAGGTAGGTTTAGTAAGTATTTTCAAGTGTCATTGTTGGAAACATGAATAATACTTAACAACCAATCAAAAGTTATCAAATATTTTCTTTGTACAGGTGAGAAACTGGGGCCCAGAGAGGAAAAGGGACTTGTCCAAGATCACACAGCAAGTTAGAGGCAAGTCAAGAATAGTATCCAGATGTTTGACTGTTAGTCCAGCACTTTATTATTCTATGCTGTAGTGGCTATTGTTTTTCTCTATCCAGAACCTACTTCCTCCACTTCAGGAAACAGATTTCATCCCTCTATCCGCAGGTGTAGGCATTGATCCAGGCTAGGTCAGTCATTGTATAGAGCACTTCACCTTCTCTGGCCTTGGCTGGTCCAAGGGATGAGGATGTGATCCAAGTTTGACCAGTCAGAATCCTTCCCTGGGATTTATGACCATGGATCTGGGAAAAGAAGGATCTTTTCCTTTCTGGTTGTGATGTTGTGAGGATATGAGCTCAAAACTAGGGTGGATAAGCCTGTGTCATATCAAAAGAATGAAAACAGAAGGAAGGCAGAAAGGAGAGGTAGTCCAGATGGGAGTTGAATTACTTATGCTGATTTCCAAAGTGCATCTATCCTGAATTTTTTCTTAGGTCTCTCTTTCTAAAAAAACAGTGATAACGTTCTTCCAATAATTACCCTGCTTTTGTTTTTTTTTTTTTTTTCTTTTTCTTCTTTTACTAAAGCAAGTTGGACTTGGGTTCCTGTCCCTTTCAGCCAAAGAGGCTAAGCCAGGATTTTTCAGTAGCAGCAGTATTGGCATTTTGGACCAGATAATTCTGTGTTGGGAGGGGCTGCTCTGTGCATTCTAGGAGTCTAGCAGCACCCTGGACTCTACCCCACTAGATGCCAGTATCACTCCATCCCAATTGTGGCAACCAAAACTGTCTCCAGTCATTACCAAATGACCCCTAGGGGTTGGGCAAAATTGCCCCTGGTTGAGAACCACTGGTGTAGTCTAATACTCATGGTGATTATTACTAAAACAAACAGACAAAAAAACCTAACCAACCAACTAAACAAACAAAGCAGATAGGGAAAACTGAAATTCAGTGAGCTGTGGTACTTTTTTTCAAAATGGCAAAGACAAGACTACTAAATTGAGCAAAACAGATCCAGGAAGTGATACTCCACGGAGATGTTGGTACATGCAAATGTTGGCTCTCATCGCTGTTGGAATAATAACAAACTCCACAAAATGATTTGGGATTTTACCCATGACACAGGCAGTAACTCTTTACCTAAGAATTCTCACGCACCTCATGAGATGGTGAGACAAAGTAATGCCAATTAGTTTTATTTCTGTTGTTTTAGATCTTTCTGGTGAATGACTTGGGAGTTTGGGTTCAGTGAACTTTTTTTACTGGGTGTCTCCAGAAAGCTCACTGCATGCCCTCCTAAAGCAGATAACCAGGAAGCCAAACATTGCTACAATTAAAATAATAATGATTCATTGCACAATAATGATGTGTCTACTTGAGATCAGTAAAGTACCATGAAGAATGAACTTCATTTTTGCTGAACTATTTTTTGAGGAAGTGCTCTTCAGAGGCAGGATTGTGAGGGAAAGATTACAGGAATCAAGAGGTTTGGAAGTGAGCCTGACTTTGCCACTAATGCTGTGTGACACTGTGCAAGTGTCTGCCTCTCTCTGGGCCTCAGTTTCCTTCTCTGTATATTGAGTAGTTGGATCAGACAAATGCTGTGGAAGTTTCTAGCACTGAGTTTCAACAATTCTTGTTGGCAGGCATTATGTCATATCTATTTTGGTTCCTTTATCCCCAACCCAGACCTGGTACAGAACCAGAAACAAAATAGGTACTAAGCAAATGCTAATTAAATACACAGATAAATGAATTAGCTATGAGATAAATGACAAGGACACCCCAGCTTCCACAGATGCATGGAATTAGAAGGGATCTTAGAATTGAAAGGGATCCCTAAGCTTATTTAGTAAAGCCTAGCCAAAGCCTAGCCAAAGCTAGCGGAGAAGGCAATGGTACCCCACTCCAGTACTCTTGCCTGGAAAATCCCATGGGCAGAGGAGCCTGGTGGGCTGCAGTCCATGGGGTCGCTAAGAGTCGGACACAACTGAGCGACTTCACTTTCACTTTTCATTTTCATGCATTGGAGAAGGAAATGGCAATCCACTCCAGTGTTCTTGCCTGGAGAATCCCAGGGACGGGGGGAGCCTGGTAGGAGGCTGTCTATGGGGTCACACAGAGTCAGACACGACTGAAGTGACTTAGCAGCAGCAGCAGCAGCCAAAGCTAGAACTCTCTACCTTATTTCTGACAGATGGACATACAGTTTCTATTTAAATGCTTGTAATGACAGGGAATTCAATATCTGCAGAGGTGCCGTTTTTGGATAGATCTAGATATTAGAAAGTTCTTCCTTACCTGGAACCTAAATTAGTCTCCTTGTAGCTGTCACTTGCTTCTTTTTTAAAAAATTAAGTTTAATTTTAATCTAAGAATATATGCACACAACTTGAAAAGTAAAATAATACTAGAAGTCTTATTATAATAAATAAGAGCCATTTTGACTCTTCCTCATCCTTTCTTGTTCCCCAGGGCTGCCCCCTGCAACATCTTACACTCTGTTTCTTCTGTTACTTACATCTGCATTTCCGATTGGTATGCTTATACTGTTATTTCTTGATGACATTGTCTGTTGATTTTCTGTTTTAAAGAAAAGGATGTAGCCCTCTTAACTAACCTCTTCTAACTCCCCCTCCCTTTATCCTCTTACTATACTATCACAATATTTGCTTCAGTCAGTGTTCAGTGTTTTCGAAAGTGTGACTTCGCAAATACTGTTTAATGCTAAGCCAAGTAAAATTCTGTTTCTCTTCTTTATACTTATTTTTATTTTTCCTGCTTTGATTAGTTTTCTATGTACTTTTCTCTAGTGATTCTCTTTCAACTGAACTGTAGAACAGCTATCAACACATAATTTTAAAAAGTTTTTTTTTTTTATCAAAGTTATACAGTAACAGGTTAAGAAATGGAAAGTCAGAGAGGGAAAATGCCTTGCCTAAGGTCACACAGAAGCACCTCAAAGAGTAGGGCCATAAATGCAGCCCAGCACTTTCCCAGCTACATTTGTGTTTGGAAATATCACTTTGAGTCCAAACTGGTCAGTGGCAGAATGTGTCCCAAAGATAAGGGGTTCCTGGGAAGTGACTCATTTTTAATAGATGGGAATAAATCACTTCTCTGCAAAGCAAGGCTCAGCAACTGGCAGGACTGATTGGGCTTGGCAGCCTCAGTGTGAAAGGCCAAGAATGTCTCCACACCCTGTAATCCTGTAAAGAGGGTCTCTACTTTTTAAATTCCTAAACAGTGTTACACAAACCCTCCAGGGGCTTAAACTTGACATACAGACAGGTGAGCAGGGGCAGGTAGGTAATCTCCTCACACCACCTCCCTACCTGCTAGAGAATAGGATGGCCTTAATCCCCACCAGGCAGATCTCTTCTTGCTCCTGTTGAGAACCTGGAGGGAAGGGGTGAGATATGGCCCCAGGCCTGAAGTCAGATCATTCTTATTTTGCAGAAGTAAATTCTACAATATAGAAAGGAAGCCACTTTCAGACACAAGCAGAGCAATCCCTGCACAATTAGCACTGTTGAGAGGGCCCCTTTGACACAGGACTGAAGGAGTTGATTGAGAGCTGCTCCTGAGTCCCTAGAGGTAGCAGGGTCTTCAGCTGTTTTTACCAGAAACAAAGCAGGAGGACTGGACTTCCTGAACCTGTAGGGCGGCACTGCCAGGGCAGCGGCATGTGATGCTGTCCCGTGCAGCCCCTGATCTCCCTTACCCTGATCTCCACGTGCTCCTGAGCTTTGCAAGGCCTATGGTCTCATGATTTGCAGTCACTCACAAACCTTTGGAACAGCACAGGATTGACTCAGCACCAGCCTTGGGGCTGGACAGACTGCCTGCTGAGGGGACTTATACCCAGAACATCCCAGAGCAGGTGTGTAGAGCTGAGGGCGGGGCAAGCAGCCTGGCCTAGAAGGTGACAGAGGCTTGCAGCCCACTTTGCTGACTCTGGAGTCTACAGTTTCATTTAGGTTGGGAAAGGCTGGTGGTAGAGACCACTGAGCTCTGGAGGTAGAAGAAATCTTTGTGACATCTCATTAGAGAGAGAGGGCTACAGAAGCTTAGATTGGGTGAGGGCCCTGCCTTGGGCTATCCAGTAGGTCCAGTAATCAGGTGCTTACTGTATGCTCAGCACAGAGCAAAATGCTTTGTATCCATCCACTCTTTTGATCATCCCAGCAAGTCTATGAGTGTTCTGCTTTTGATGCAAACTGAGGCTCAGAGTGGTGAAGTAACTTGCCAAAGCCGTGGGGCTAGAATGAGGTGGAGGCAGCACTTGAATCTGGGCTTCTCTGCCCCTGAAGCCTGTGCTGTGGACTCCAGCGAGACAACAGGCAGGAAGTATCTACTTTAGACAGAAAATAGAGCATTCCATTTCCCTCTGTTCCAGTGTTCACGTGTTCAGTTCAGTTCAGTCGCTCAGTCGTGTCCGACTCTTTGCGACTCCATGAATCACAGCACGCCAGGCCTCCCTGTCCATCACCAACTCCTGGAGTTCACTCAAACTCACATCCGTCGAGTCGGTGATGCCATCCAGCCATCTCGTTCTCTGTTGTCCCCTTCTCCTCCTGCCCCCAATCCCTCCCAGCATCAGAGTCTTAGCAAGAATCTGGGACACTGTGGTAGACTGGGGAGTCGAAAGGTCTTGGATTCCAAACTCCTGCCATGTGACTTGGGACAGTACTTTCCTTCCCCTCCCCTTTCCTCGGCTTCTCCATCTTGGGGGCCGTATCGTAAAAGTGCCTTCTGTGCTATAAATGGGGATGGTCATGTGTTGTGGACGTACTTCTGTCCAGTCCTCAGTGGCAAAAGGGGAAAAGGCCACCAGAGGAGACACTGGGTGGAGGCACAAGGCCTGGCCTCCCAAGAGGCTAGGCTGCTTCTAGCCCACCAGCCAGGCCAACACAAAACCTCAGCTTTTGTTTAACTTGGCTTCTTGCATCTTGTTTAGTCTGCAGAGCAGGCTCTTTATCCTACTGCCTTTGTCACAGGCCATTACTACACACATAATCCCTGGGGGCTTACTGCTTTCTTTAGGAATTCAGGGAGGGCTACAGAGGGAGCCCAACTCCCAGGAGCCATCTGTCACCCCCCAGCCCCATTCAGAGCAGCCTCAGCTGAGAACCCATGGAATAGTGTGCTCCTGGTCTGTGATTCTGGCTGTGTGACCTTGGGCCACTCTCTCTCCCTCTCTGGGCCTCCATCTACCCATCTGTGCACAAGAGAACTGGCTCAGATGCCCTGGAAGGGACTTCAACTCCCTGAGGTTCAGAAGTACATTTCTATGTGGTTTTTCCCCTTTGAGGCCTCACTCATCCCTCTACTGAGCCCTCCCCCAATTCTGAAGCAATTTGTAGCATTTTCACTGATCCCATCCCTGCCCTGAGCCTGGGGCCAATCCCTCTCTCATTCAACCTCCTGCTTGTAAGTTGGGGATAATAATACCTGATAACTCACCCTGCTGCTGCAGGGATTAAGTAATTAGTGGTTATTAAGGGATGGAGCAACACAGTGCACTGTTTCCATTTAGGGCAGTTTTCCTCCTCTGAGTTCCTGCTACTGCACAACCTCAAAGAGTTATTTGAAAAATCCTAAGAGTCTGACTTTTTACTCCTGCTTTATAGATGGAGAAACTGAGGCCAAGGGGAAGGAGTAAGAGTGTACAGCCGTTCTGCAGGGCAGCAAGGACCAGAACTCAGGGCTCTGGACATTTGTCCAGCGTGCCCCTGTCATGCACAGTGGTCATGGTCCGGGTCTGTGGTGGTGGTCCCTCTTCTGGGATGGAAGGTGAACCAAAAGGCTACCACACCTTTGACCTGGTTCACAGGGGTTCTGCAGCTTGGTATCAAGGAACAAAATTTGGCTTCAGCCAGTCCTGGGTACTGCTCCTGTTGTCTTGGCTTACTGAGTGAGCTGGGGCATGTCACCCCATTCACTCTGAACTGTCAGTTTCTTCATCTGTAAATGGGGATAATGACAACTTCCTCAGAGGTTGTATCAGGATTGGCCCAGAGCAGGAATTCAGAAAGTAAGTATTATGTTATTATGAAGTTGTTTTTGTTGACTGTGGTGATGGCCAGAGCTCACTAGACAGCTGTTCAGTGAAGCTTCAGGGGCAGACCCTCACTTGGTGCTCCCACGGGCGACACCCTGGCCTGGGGGCTTCCATGTAAGCAGCTCCTTCATCCTAAGGCGACCTCACCCTAAGACAGCAGGAGTGTTGTTGCCCCATTTGACAGAGTTGCACATGGAGCCTCAGAGAGGAAGAGCGCTTGTCCACAGTTGTGCTTGCTTTAGTGGTGAGCTAGCCTTATTTTCAGTCTCTTCTCTTGCCGTGTCTGGTTCCCTTAGCCTGTGTGTTCGCCTGTCTTTTCAGTGGAGAGGTATAGGTGACGCCTGGCTCATCTGAAGAGCAGCCTAGGCCTTCACGCCTCCTCATGCCCCATCCCCATCAGCACATCTGAGCTCAGAGACCAGGCATTTTTCTGAGAGACACAGCAGGATACAAAAAGCCACTGGGTCTGACCAGACTCAGTGTGGGAGGGTAATACTGGGAGATGCATTTGCTCGGCCCTGGGTGTGGTGTCCCCATAACAGTATTGATGATAATATTGGTATGCGCTCCCACTGCTGAGAACTTACTCGGTGCCATGCATGGTGCTAAGTGTTCATTGTGTCCTTGAGCAATGTGTCCTGCACTGATGGGGAGCTGATGTGACCCTGCTCAAGGTCATGCAGCTGGTAAGAGGCTGTGTAAACCCAGACCCTCTGCCCCTATAGCCTGTGTACGTTACTTTTGCACTCCTACCCTTCTTAGGGCCTGGGGATCTGGGACTGACTCAGACCCAAATCTGGGTCATCTCAGCTTAAATCCACCCTGCAATTGTCCCCTCACCTGTGGTGACAGACAGATACATAGGCAGTCAATTCATCTTTGAAATGGGAATAGTAACGATCACCTTGCAGGGTTTTGGAGATGAAAGCAGAGCACTTTGAAAGTCGCCTGGCGTATGGTGAACACATAACAAATGGCAGTGATTATTATTATTGACATGATCTTGGCTTCCTGTGGGGCTCATAGAATAAGGGGGGGGGGTGCAGGGAGTGGGGGTGGGGTTCATGTGCTAATGGGAGAGGGAAGCCAGAAGAGGTCATGTGCTAATAGAAGGTAGCCTCCTGTCTCTGATGATGTGTATAGGTTGCAGTTAGGACAGAAGCAAAATAGCGGGCATGGTCATTGCTTATGAGGGGGTGCCCTGGGCAGAGAGCAGATACAGTCTGGGACTCAGAGGGCAAAGCCAGTGGGGAGAGCTGCAGGATTGAGGCTGGTTTTCAAAGGACCAAAGACGGGAGGGGTTTCCCTGAGCAGTGTTGAACTCCCCAAAACTGGAGGTATACAGGCAGAAGCTGGAGCTAACTGGTGTTGCAGGAGGCCTGTTAGTGGCTGTATCATGTGATTTCTAAGGTCTCAGGACAGAAAAGCTACAGGAAGTCTGATTTTGACTCAGCATAAGCAAGAGCTTCCCAGCAGCGCTATCTGAAGGTGGATGGCACTGCTTCAGGGGACGGTAGTGAGGTTCACGTCCTCGGAAGCACTTGAGCAGAAGCTGGGTAAACACTTGGAAGGAATGTTGCAGCATGGGTTAGTGCCTCAGACGGCAGGTTAGATTAGGTGACTCCTTAGTGAGAGGCGATGCGATACTGGTGGAAAACAAGGGTCCAGATTCCAACCTGAGGTCTGTTCCAGATACCAGCGTTTGCGTGCTGGGTGACCTTGGGCAAGAGTCTTCACCTCTCTGAGCTTTGACTTCCTTACCTATAAAATGAAAATTAGAATCTCTATCCTGCTTAGCTTCCAGGAATGGAGTGAAGGGTCAGAGATACACAGACAATAAAAAGGCTCTGAGAACTCTTGAAGCCACTGTGAATTTTTCTTCTGAGCCTGTGGAGAGATAGGAAGATGGGTGGAGAGGGAGGAGAAGTGAAGACGTGTCTGGGTCTGTGCTGGGTGCTGGATTGGAGGAGAAAGGAGTTTGTGGTAGATGGTCTGCTCCTCTCAGAGCCGCAGCAAGTTTGAATCTCTTAGAACAGTGTTGTCCACTAGAACTTTCTGTCCTGATGTTCTGTATTTGCCCTATCTAATCAATAGCCTGGGCTTCCCTGGTGGCTCAGAGGTTAAAGCTTCTGCCTCCAATGCGGGAGACCCGGGTTCGATCCCTGGGTCGGGAAGATCCCCTGGAGAAGGAAACGGTAACCCACTCCAGTATTCTTGCCTGGAGAATCCCATGGACGGAGAAGCCTGGTAGGCTACAGTCCACGGGGTCGCAAAGAGTCGGACACGACTGAGCGATGGAACGAAAGGAACGGAACGGAATCAATAGCCTACAACTAGCTATTGAACCCTTGAAAAGCAGCTAGTGTAACCAAGGAACTAAATTTTACTTGGCTACCATATTGGACTACTCAGCTCTAAAGGAACCTCCTTCCTTCTACCTTCTCTATTCTTTCATCCTAAGTAGGTGCTAGGACCCCGCACTCCCTGGGCACTGCAGAGGCCACTAAGGTGAACAAGGCAGGGTCCTGCCCTGAAGAGCTCACATCTCATTCTGGACAGATTGGCATGTACTGTAGACAGAAACTACAACCCAGGGTGAGGCATATAGCTGTACAGCTGTGTAGGCCTAAAGGGAGGGAGCCAGTCACTCAGGGGGTGCTCTAGAGACTGCCTATGAAGGATGACATGGGCATCTGGGCAGGAAAACTTTCCTGTGGAGGGAACAGCATTGGCAAGGGCTTGAAGACAAGAAAGAGCACAGAATGTTCAGAGAGTGAAGGCTGGTATGAGGATGGAGGAGGGCACATGTGGCAGGAATCAAGCCCCAAATTCTCTGTTGCAGTCACCCAAGGTATGCCCAGTAAGCTGATGGGTGGTAACCATCAGGGGCAGGCCTGGTGAGGGCCTGGCAACATTCAGGACAAGTTAAGGAGGTGGCTTTGGAGGGGATCCCCTCCCTCTGCCCCTTTCTCAGAGTCTCATCTCCCTGCCTGGCCTTGATGAAAGAGCTCAGGGCCCTGCTGTTCCCTTTTCACAGAATCCCTGAGGGTCCTCTTCCAAGAGCACATCCTCTTTGTTCTCACTCTTCCCACCAAAAACTGGCTCATGACTCAGGCTTCTGCATTACCGGGCTGGCCCCTTTCCTCATTTCCCAGGTCCTGGGCCGACAGCCTGGCTGACTTCCTCACTGGAACTCTTGCCCCTAACACTGCCTCGCCCCAGTCCAACTTCTTGCAGAAACTAGTAGGAGAAAAGGATTAGCTGTGGCCCAAGTTTAAGGAAAGCTTCATCGAGGGTAGCCTTTGGATGTAGGACGACACACATCACTGGCTGCCAGCCCGGTACCTGCCTCTTCTTGCTCTCGCTCTTTTTTTTTTTCCAATTTTTATTGGAGTATAGTTGATCTACAGTGTTGTGTTGGTCTCTGCAGTACTGTAAAGTGAATAACTTATGTGTATATATAACACCACTCTTTTTAGATTCTTGACCCATATAGAGTATAGATCATTATAGATATTGAATAGAATTTCCTATGTGCTATTTTTTCCTCTGGCTCCCTCTTAACAGAAGCCCCCTCACACACACAAGGTCACAGCCATCTGCCCTTGGGAGACTGACCGACACCTCATTCAGAGATGAACCTGATTGGTCTCAGGAAAACTCAATTTTACTTGCTTTTGTCCCTGCCCCAACTTGTTGGTTGAGGAAAGGCATGAGATCCAGTTTTGCCCAGTGAAGCACAGAAAATACCTGCTGGAGACAGTTTCAGGAGAAACTTACCCCCACGGAAGAGGTATAGTAAAAGTTGGTCCTTCTACTTCCTTGGGTTGATGTCATGTGGATGTGATATCTGAAATCAGATATCATCACCTTGTTTCTGAGTAGAATGGGGAGCTTGAAAGAACCTGAAGACATTATTAAATCCTTGAATCAACCCACCCTGAAGTCCATCCCACGTGAGATAATACATTTCTGTTATTTGCAGCTAAAAGCTTCTTAATCATTTCAGAGAGATGAGGTACATTGGTCAGGACTCTTAGTTTCAGTTGATAGAAACTCAGTTCCAACTGACTTGAGCAAAAGAAGGGATGTGATACTGCTTTGCATGATAATATGAGATGGATCCCCACATGGGCAGAGAAATCCAGGTAGATCATGTGGGTGTAGAAAAATGACTTTCTTCTAATGGTCTAGAGCCTATAGTGACTTTGAGAATTATGATTTTTCTTTGGAAAATGATGTGTGTGTGTTCTAAGCATTACCATTTGGAGGACGATGGGAAGAATGAGTAGGCATTTTTATCTCATATTAGTGGAAACACATGGATGAACATCCTTTGAGGGCCCAAGCCCACACCATGTTTTGCTGGGGCCCTGAGTGGTTATTCTAGATTCAGATTCTGGGAGAGATACTGTTAGAGGGTTACTGCATACTGTGGATCTCCTTGATTCTGGGTTAGTGCCATCCCTGTAATCAAGGTTGAGCTTTTCCTAGCCGCAGAGGCTCCCCTGGTGAAGGACAGACAAAGGGGTTCCTCTCTCAGAGAAGGGAAAGGGAAGTGGTCTTCAAGGTAAGAACACAAGGAGACCTCCTGTAGAGGGTTGATACTACTTTGCTTTGGACTCTTGGAAGAGTTCTATTTGAAGTTTTATGGATGCAATTCCATTGTTCTTCCTGACCTTCAATAGAGGTTGGTAGATATGTACTTTGTGGGTGGGTTGTGGGGTGTTGAGGATGGGCTGGGGGTAGCTAGATGGCTTTTTTGGAGTTCTCATATGTTGAAGCCCTGCAGTGGTAGGTGACCAGAGCAAAGCAAATAGAAGCCCAGCAAGATGCTGAGAGTAGTGGGAAATTGAGACCCTTTGAGATCCATTCCTTAGCCCCTAATAGACCTCAAAATATTTCCCTTTTAGGCGTCAGGGTCAGGGTGGGGCTTGAGGGTAGGCATAAGATCTAAGAAGATATATCTCCCCACCCAGCAGCTCCTCTGCCCTCTTGCATCCTCCAAAGCCACTTCCCCCTTCGGATCTGAGCTGGGGCCCAGGGTCTCCACAAACTGGGATATCTGTCTTCCACAAGGGGCAGTGATGCCTGTTACTTCCCTTATGCCAAGAGGTTTAGGGACTTATATAACTGTTGAGAAATAAAGCTGGTTAAATGATGAGCATTATATTTTGATCCACACCCTGTATGTTTCCAAAATTCCCTTGGAGATACCCTCAAGCAAAGTCTGGCAGGTATCTTTCTCATTCAAATGTTGCTAAAATTTCTTGGTTAGATGATGCAAGAAATCATTTTCTTTCATGTTGTTGGATTCCTCTCTAGTCCTTGCCACTGAGGCCACCAGTTTGGAAGCTTTCTGGGTGCACGAGGAGGGGGCTGCTCCTTGATCCTTCTGCCTTAGCCTGGCATTCAAGGCTCTTCTTCATAAACTGGCCTTCTTAGACTTAGCTCCAGCTACTCCCCAGCATGTGTTCTGTTTGTTTGTTTGTTTTAAAGCAAAGATGTTTCTATCCTTAAATCAAGAAACCCATAGTTACCCTCCTCCCAATGCTATTCCTTTCATTTATTCCCTTCCCCATCCCAATCTTCCCTTTTCATGTCCAAAGTCTAACAGCTTTGAAAGCCCAGTGGGAATACTGCCTGTACTACAGACCCCTGCCAGAGCAGGGACTGAAGGCATCAGAGAGACCTCTGTTCAAATCTCAGCTCCACCACTGTTAACTGTGTGATTCCAGACAAGTGCTTCCACTCCCTGAACTTCATTTTCCTTGTCTGAAAAGTGGAGATATTTACCCCACAATCTAATATCCACACAGTAGCCAGAGGGGTCCCATGAAAATATAAGTCAAGTAGTGTCACCTCTCTGCTCAAAACCCCCCTATGGCTCTCATTCACCTGGAGTAAAAACAAGTGCTTGCACCAGCCCTCCATGCTCTGACTCCCATCTTTGAATCCCCGACTCCTGCTTTCCCACCCCAGATTTCTCTCAGAGCCTCCAGCATGCCTGGAATTTTCCTGCCTTAGGAACTTTGCACCAGCTCTTCCCTCTGCCTGAAACACTCCTCCCTGTGAATGCTCTCAACCCTTTCTTCACTTCCTTCATGTCTTTGCCCAGATGTCACTTTCAGGGTAAAGCCTTCTCTGATCAGCCTATTTAAACTTATAAACTCTCCCTTCTTGACTTTCCTTCTGATTCCCCTAATTTGCTTTATTCTTCCCATACACATGTCACCTAATACAATGCATGATTGCTTATTTATTATGTCTCCTTCTACTAGAAAGTCATCTTAAGGAGGACAGAGAGTTTTGTCTGTTGAGTTTTCTGTGTATCCTCCAGTGCCCAGAACAGTGCCCTCATAGTATGCTGCTGCTAAGTCACGTTAGTCGTGTCCGACTCTGTGCGACCCCACAGACGGCAGCCCACCAGGCTCTTCCGTTCCTGGGATTCTCCAGGAAAGAACACTGGAGTGGGTTGCCATTTCCTTCTCCAATGCATGAAACTGAAAGTGAAGTTGCTCAGTCATGTCCAACTCTTAGTGATCCCATGGACTGCAGCCTACCAGGCTCCTCCGGCCATGGGAGTTTCCAGGCAAGAGCACTGGAGTGGATTGCCAGTGCCTTCTCCGGCCCTCGTAGTATGGCACTCAATAAGTATTTGTAGAATGAATGAGTGAATGAGAGAGTGAATGATCTCTGATGGCCTCTGAGCCCCAGAGCCACTGAGAGCTGTCCCTGGTGCTGCCCTGGCCCAGCCTCTTCCTGCCCTTCCTGCAGTTCTGTGCTGACCTTAATTTGTCTGGTCATTCTTAGTTCTTCTGGCCCCCTCTGTATTTACTTCCTCAGCTGTTGATCCAGCCAGTCAGAAGGCAGAAGAGGAAAATGTAAGACATAAAATGAAGGGTTTGAGACCCTGTGAATTCAGCTCCCAAGGACCCTCAGGATCAAGTCCAAACTCCTTGGCATTTGCTCCAAGGCTCCTCCCTCCTCCTTCAGCCCATCCTGTACTGCTTTCTCCTGGTGCCTGCACTCCTGGTCTCTTTTTGTTCCTTGAACTATGTGTTCTGTTATGTTCCTTGACTACCTGTGACTCTGGGTTTCATGCTGTTCCCACTCCTCCTGACCTTGTCTGCACAACTCTCAGTCAGCCTTCAGATTTTATCGCAAAGACTACTTTCTCCCAAAGGCCTTGTTTGATTCCCAGATAAGGTTTACATTCCCATGAGGCTCTGATCCCCTACTTTGGCAGGAGTTGTTATTCTTCACTGATTTCCTTCCCAGTAGACTGTGAAACTGTGAGGGAAGGCTCCAGGTTGGTTTTACTCCCACTGTATCTTTGGAGCTTAGCACAATGCCTGGTGCGTAGAAAGGGTTCAGTGAGCCATTCCTGAATGAAAGACTGAAGAGGGAGAAGGAAGCCATAGAGGGCGATCCAGAAAGAACACTGGCTCTGGAATCTGGATGGCCTGGGTTCCAATCCCAGCTCTGTCACTTACAGTCTCTGTGACCATGGGTAACTCACCACCCCTCTCTGAGCCTCCATTTCCCATCTCTAAAAATATAGCTAATCATAACATCGTCATTATGGTTGTAGGAAGAATTACACATGATACAGGATAGATACTTGGCACTTTGAAGATGCTGACTAAGTAGCCTTTACGTTAATGATGAAATTATGAAACAGTAGTAATCATCTTCAGCTTCTGTCTGCAAAGTACTTACAAGCTGATTGTTTCATTTCATTTTTAGAATAGCTCTTAGAGGAAGGAAACTGAGATTTAGAGGTTAAGCAACTTGTTCAAGGTCACCCAGTGTTGTGGGGTTAGGTGGAGACTGGACCAGGCAGCATGATTCTGGAGTCCCTCTTCTTGGACCCTGCCAGTTTCTGCTGTTATTTTTGGCTACTTGGGCCCAAATCTTGCTAGATTATAAAGAGCGAACATCATTCCCAGTTCACTACAGAATCCCTAGCCCCCCATGCAGAGTCTGACAGAGAGCAGATAGTTGGTGAATATTTGTTGAGTAAGGAAATACATGAGTTTATCCATGACTCTCTGCTCACCCAGACCCTTCTGGATGCTTAGTTCAGGCAGGACCCCTTTCACTACCTCCCACTGGATTCTTTTGGCAGGGACAAAGGCAGTGTGCCCTTAGAGGAAGCATCCATGGGTGTCACTGGAGCATGTACCTGGCTCCACTGAGAGACAAGTCAAGTGTCCCCTGGAGCCCTGGCCACCTCTTTCCCAGCACCTGCTTGACTATCTACTCACCTGTGACAACTGATCAGGGGCAGTGCTAGAGAAGGCATTGTGTGCAGCCAAGTGCCCTGGGGTCCCCATGCTTGGCTCTACCCAGGGATTCTGGGGTTGAATGCCATTCCTGAGCCTCATGGGCAGAAGTGAGGTAGCCAGGCCAGCCTCCTGGGAGACATCTCAGCCTTGGGTCCTTTGTGGTGAGGAAAACCCTGGGAATCGGTGTGGCAGAGTCCTTGCCTATGAAGGGGCAGAGTTTGTAGTGGAAAGTGCATTAGACTTGGAGCCTGAGCAACTGGATGTAGTTTCAGTTCACAGATGACTGTGTAAACTTGGACAAGTCATTTAGTCACTCACAAACCTCATTTTTCTCAACTGTGGAGGCATTGATGTGCAGTGGTCACATAGTTTCACATATGAAGACTTGGATTATTTGTACAGAGAAAGGACTCCATAAATGTTAGCCATTATCTGTAAGTGGGGTGGAAATTCCCATGTGGCCACTGTCATGTGAGGATAGATTGGATATCAAAGTCCCTGTAAAGGGCCCAGTCCTCTTGCTTATAAATGGCAAAAGATAATTACAATTTATACTGTCCAAGCCTCAACTCTACTTTAGGAGCAAAAGATTAAGGTGATCTCTGGAGATTCATTGGCAACAGCTTTTGTGTCATGAATCATCCATTCATTTCTATCCATGCTGTAAAGGACTATAGAAATGATGTAGCCCTAGGGCCATACATTTTAATGATAATGATGATAATAATATTAATGAACATTCACTGAGCACTTATCTATGCCAAGGATTGTGCTGGGTATCATATTTGCTCATTTAATTGTCATATCATCCCTGTGAGGCGGGCACTAACTTGATCCCTATTTCCAGGTGAGGAAACTGAGGCACAAAATCATAAACAACTTGCTGTATCAGTTCCAATAGGAAACAGAATCAACTGGATGGTTCAGACAGAGAGATTTCAATTAAAGGGCTACTTGCAAGGGAGCAGCGATGTTAAGGGAATAAATACGAGATGTTGAGAGATACAGAGGCTGGCCACCGTGGGAAGGGGCAAAGGGAGGACCTGGAGTTAATCGTGCTCAGAGAGTGTCGGGGCTGTAGGGGAGGTTCCTCAGCAAGAGCAATCAATGGTCTTAGAGGGCTGCAGCCACTGCTGAACAGTAGGGGCCCAAGCTGTGGGGGGAGCATGCTAAGAGTGTGCGTGGGCCCTCTCGCTTCTCAACTTCTGATCTCCCACCAGTTCTCCTGTAGCCAAACCCACTTGGAAGACAACCAGTAAGAGAACATGGGAGATGCAGTCTATGCAGACCCCAGAGCAGGACAAAAAAACTGTAGAAATAGGATTAAGGGATAGGAAATTGTGCAAATAGAAATCAGTACATTTGCTTGAAGTCACTCTGTTAATAATATGAAAAAAAATCAGTCTACATGCTCACCTGGTTTCCTGGTGGTCTAGTGGTTAGGATTTGGCATTTTCACTGCTGTGACCCAGGTTCATTCCCATGGTTTGGGAAATGAGGTCCCACAAGCTGCGTGCTGCAGCCAAAATTTTTTTAGAAATCGGATTGTTTAAAATGGATAAATGCTTACCAGGAACTGGCAGGTCACATAAGGAAGGCAGGAGGTGACAGTAGTGGGCAGGTCACCCATGCTTTATCCAAGAAGGCCTGATACTATTCAATTCAAGCCATTTTTTTTTTTTTTTTGCCATCTGGAGAGATAGGCCCAGTGTTATGGATCTTCCCATTTTTAAGAGAAGCTAAAATTAAGGATTTCAGTATAATGCCTTCCATTCTGGAGAAGGAAATGGCAACCCACTCAGTGTTCTTGCCTGGAGAATACCAGGGACAGGGGAGCCTGGTGGGCTTCCGTCTATGGGATCACACAGCGTCGGACATGACTGAAGTGACTTAGCAGCAGCAGCAGCCTTCCGTTCTTAACTATTGGCAAATAATCCCAGCTTAAAATTATTCTGGTGAATGAATAAAGAAGCTGTGATACATGCAAACAACAGAATATTATTCAGCAGTAAAAAGACATGATGGATGAAGCCGTGAAAAGATGTGTGGAGGGGAAGAAATGTATATTGCTAAGTGAAAAAAGCCAGTCTTAAAAGGCTACATACTATATGATTCCGAGCATATGACATTCTAGAAGAGATAAAACCATAGAGACAATGAAAAAATCAGTGGTTGCCAGGAGTTTGGGAGGAAAAGTATGAACAGGTAAAATGTAAGGAATTTTTAGGGCAGTGAAACTATTCTTATGCTGCTGTGATAGTGAATACATGACATTATATCTGTCACAACCCACAGAACCATCCAACACAAAGAGTGAACCCTAATATAAATGACGGGCTTTGACTAATAATAATATGTTGACTTACCAATAGTAACAAATGTACCACATTGATGCAAGATGTTGACAATAAAGGAAACTGGTGGGTGGAAGAGGGGGCATATGGGATTGCTCAGCTTTCCACTCAACTTTCTGTAAACCTAAAGCCGCTCTAAAAGTAAGGACTATTAATTAAAAAAAAAATACTGAAAGTGCCCCATGGGCCAAATATAACATGTGCCTGCTGGATCCAGCTACCAGCTTGGATGGCTGACCTAATCCAACACCCTCATTTGACAGATGGGAAAACTGAAGACCAGAGGAGGGAAGGGGCCCTGCCAATCTGCAAAACGCAGTGTGAACAAAGATTCGCATCTCAGGATGCGGGAGATCTTCCCAACAAAGAGGGAGAGGGTCCCCCCCGGAAAGGTCTGCTGCTTGTGTAAGAAAAGGCAGCTGAGGAGAGAAAGGCTGGTGAAGAGCTCTGGCCCGGCGGTGGGGCTGAAATGCCCCAGCAGGTAGTGAGAGCCTCTAAGAGCCTCGTTGCTCTTAGTGTTTGCTTAGCCAGAAGCAAGTCTCCCTCCCAGCTTGGCCTGGATCAGACTCACTGAGTTGGATGCAGAAAAGAGTGGACACTTGTGACCCTTGTATGTGCCTTAGAGCAGGATAAGACTCAGGACAGGAGCTGCTATCTACAGGACCCAACCCTGGAGTGCAGTGACTGTGATGTTAAAATTGCATCAAACATTTGAGGAGTGCGGGGCGATTTTCCTGAGCCCCTTTGTATATTTTATTTCCTCTCATTCTTCCCTCCCCATCAGGGCAATGAAGCAGATAGGCTATTATTCTGGTTTTATAGATGAGTAAATAGCGATAAAAGAGATGTTAAGTATGTTCCTCACACTGACATAATCAATGAGTGGCCAAGATGGGATTTCAATCCATGCATTCTTTTTTTTTTTTAATTTATTTGGCTGCGCCATGTAGGATCTTTGATCTTTGTTCAGCCTGTGGGAATCTTTTTTAGTTGCAATCTGCAGGATCTTTAGTTGCAGCACATGGGGTTTAGTTTCCTGACCAGGGATCGAACCCTGCCCCCACATTAGGAGCTCAGAGTCCTAGCCACCAGGAAGTGCCCTGGGCATGCTTTTAAATATTAAAAATTATGTTTGGGTAAAGACAAAAAGAATAGAAACACTGTATTCTAGTTGTTAAATGTATTTGTCATAGGAAATAGAGGTTAGCATTCTGAAGCTACATGTATATGAGGGTTAAATAAGTGAATGAATTGTGGATAATGGGAGCCGGTTTCTCATGTCAGAGGAAGTCCCCTGTGAGCATAGGGGAAAGACTAGAATGAACTCTGTGGGGATAGAGTTAGAAGTCTCAGTATGAATTCACGTCTATTTTAATATATGTACAGATAGACACAGGAACAAATGTAGATACGTGTGTATGCATGGGTTAGCATACTTCTGCATTGCCTTGCTCTGTCTGCTGAGAGATAGACAGTGACACCCCAGAAGCAATGAACTCAGACGTTGGTTCCTAAGGGCCATTCTCTAATGAAAGGAACCAACCCCCCAGGGAGAAATGGCCAGTTATAGGACTAAGTCAGGGAAAGTACAAGGTAATTCTAATGCTTAAAGTAGTGTCATAAAGTAATTAAAAAAAAAAAGATGGAGTATGAAAAAAGGACATAAGAGTCAACTGAAAGAACTTTCAGTGGATGAAGTAAATGAATATAATACTAGGTTGTAACCCAGATTATATTAAAGAGAGATCCATGAGTCTGCATTGATATAGACAAATAGTTAATAAATAAGGAAAGTGAAAGTGAAGTTGCTCAGTTGTGTCTGACTCTTTGCGACCCCATGGACTGTAGCCTACGAGGCTCCTTCATCCATGGAATTTTCCAGGCAAGAGTACTGGAGTGGGTTGCCATTTCCTTTTCCAGGGGATCTTCCTGACCCAGGGATCGAACCCGGGTCTCCCGCATTGCAGGCAGACGCTTTACCATCTGAGCCACCAGGGAAGCCCAAATAAATAAGGAAGAGGTGCCAAATCTTCATCATAGAAGAATTCCAGGTAATTAGTATAGGAGGAATGAGGAAAGTAGAAAATCACTAGTAGACACGACGGTAGTAACTGCAGGAAACACTGAGTATGGTGAAATTGGCAGACAAGACTTTAAGGAGAAATAGGACATTTGTGTTGCCTCAAGGGACCTCTCCCAAATGTGGCAGTTTTAACATATGTCCACAAATTCTTTGATATTCTCCTCCCAGGAGGTAGAATTTAATTTCTCACCCCTTGAACTGGGTATGGAGTGTAGGTTGAACTCAGTCTTTCTCATCTCCAAGTAGGATATGGAAAGGGAAAAATTGTAATCTTATAGTGGAGAAACCTGGCAGATTCCACCTTAACCAAGTGCTCAAGTTTAACATCACCATTTATAACATTGTGTATATCATACCCTGATATGGGGGCTTCCCTAATAGCTCAGTGGTAAAAGGATCCGCCTGCAATGCAGGAGACACAGGAGACTCGGGTTTGACCCGTGGGTCAGGAAGATTTCTTGGAGGAGGAAATGGAAACCCATGCTAGTATCCTTGCCTGAAACATTCCATGGACAGAGGAGCCTGGTGGGCTACAGTCCGTGAGGTTGCAAAGAGTTGGACACAATATGATGCAGTGAGAAGAAAGCTTCATCTTTGTGATATTCTTCCTAAAAACTCACTAGCTCTGTTGTATCCTGAGAAAACATCAGACGCTCCCGAATTCATGGCATTCTACAAAATACGTGAGCGGTACTCTTCAAAAAATGTCCAGGTCATGAAAGAAAAAAAGAATCTGTCACAGATTGAGGAGACCTGATGACTGAATGTG
The DNA here is from genome assembly GCF_049115385.1 of Moschus berezovskii. Taxonomy (NCBI): domain Eukaryota; kingdom Metazoa; phylum Chordata; class Mammalia; order Artiodactyla; family Moschidae; genus Moschus; species Moschus berezovskii. The sequence goes on along the minus strand of NC_142466.1, from coordinate 70,305,051 downwards.
ATGTGTTACCGTGCATTGGATTTTGGAACAAAAAAAGGACGCAAGTAGAAAAATTGGTAAAATCTCAATGAAGTCTGTAGTTATCAGTTTGATACTTTTACAGTAGTTATGTAAGATGTTAATATCAGGGAAAGATGCAGTTAATGATGAATGGTAACTCTCTGTTCTGTCTTTTGCAACTCTTGCTTGAAAGCTTTTCCAAAATAAAAACTTATAAAATAAAATATATTTGTTGCACGAAGAAGTTAATAGCCATCACCAAGGAAATCTCGAAGCCAATGAGAAAGTGGCACAGCTTTGTAGTTCTAATACAACAGTGTTCTAACACAATGCTGACAAATGTAAGCCTTCATTTCTCAGATCTAGTTTATATTATTCCATGTTGATCTTTCTAACAGCCATGAGAGTGAAGTCAGATGGCATAGGTGAGGAAACCGACACACACAAAATAGTTCCCACCTTCTCATTGAACAGATGAGGGGACTCTATCCCAGAAAAAGGGAAGGATTTGTCCCAGTCACAGAGCAGGTTAGAAGGCCAGTCCAGGAGTAAGATTTCTGGCTCCGCTTTCTTAAAACCATCTTGGCTGCTGTTTCAGGGCAGCTGTAGACAAAGCTTAAATGTGGACTATTTGGGAAGGCAAAGCAGAGTAATTCTCATCTTGCCCCCACCCCCTTCTCACCTTTGAGTTAAGCAATAAAGCTGAAAAGATCCTTCAACAAACAAATCCCTCCTCATTATAGAATCCACAGGCACATCAGCTCTTAGGAAACCTGCAAGGCAAGCTCTTTAGGAGGGAGGGCTGTTCAAACATGCCTGTCTAGGTGCCCTCTTTCCTGTTCACTCTCAAGAAGACAGAATGTCTGTTTCGGGAACAGCAGTTCAGTGGACATCTGGGCTCCCAAGCCCCTGTGGTGGACCTGGCTTGGGGGGTGGTGGAAGCAGTAGGCCTTCAAGGCCAGGATGCACCCTGGCCACGGCACAATCTACACTTTACTATTCTAAAGTTGAATTCTTTCTCAATGTTGGAAAATGCTCCAAACTGTTTGTTGTTGATGGAGAGGGGCATTTGTGTAGAGTCAGACTCACTGGGTGATCAGATAAAGATCATCCCCAGTTCAGAGGATGAGTCTAGAGAAGATGAGCCTCATTTCTTCAAAGCAAAAGTCAAGTCTCACTGTCCCTTTAAAACTCTAAGAAAACTGGGTTAATAGGAAATGGTTTTCCTGAAATCAGGGTCAGGAACTCTGGGCAAGGCTTGGCTGCACCAAGAGGTGGAGTTGCTTTAGAGAAGAACAATGTTTGTTTGCTTAAGTCACAGAAAGACAGAGAAAAGACCTCAGTTGGGCATCTTATTTGAGAGATGGAGAATGGTTCCTCTATTTGCATAAACAAAATATTAAAGAAACCTATATCTCAGGGGAAAGGAATGCAATCATTCCAGTAATTAACAATTCCCCCAAGAAGTGTGGTTTGCATTATACATGATCTTCTCATTTCGATCCTCCTGGTTCCCGGAAAACACAGTGTTTCTTCTCCAGGGCCCCATGGAGGAGAGATGGAGTTGACAAGAAGGCTTTGCATACCTATGATGTCAGAGTCCAAAGTTTCAACTCTTGGCTGATCAGCTTTTAAGATTAGAAAATACATCGTGGCTCAGTGAAAGATTCTGGGTGTTGCTGTCTCATCAACCTGGGTTTGAATCCCAGTCCTACTTGGTAGCTGTGTGGCTGACCTTCAGAGAATGGCTAGCCCCCCTGCGTCTTCAGTTTCTCCTTTTTCAATGGGGATAAAAGCTTCTATTTAATAGTAATGTTGGGAAAGCCCCCCAGAGAGTTGCATCGTGTAGTAGGTGTTCAGGACACATTCTCCTTGAGTATGTCTTGACTGTCTTCTCTCTCATTTACTCTTAAGTAGTTTTGTTATCTAGGACTATGGGTTAGTCAATGATTACTTTGTATTTCCCTCAGATAAATAAGAACTTTCTTCTTTCTTTTTTTAAAAAATATGGAGCTATGAAAATTTTAATTTTAATGATAGCTTTCAAAACGTTCAGCAGATTGACTGATACTTTCTACTCTGAACAAGCTAATCACACTCCCTCCCTCTCCTTTGTAGCCATTACCATCATTTTAATTGGCTAATTAATTGTAAAATGAATTGTTGAATGATGATCTGTCTTATCAGAACGTCAGTTTTTAAAAAATATTTATTTTAAAATGTATCTGTTTATTTGGCTGTGCTGGTCTTAGTTGCAATATGTGAGATCTTTAGTTTTGGCATGTGGAGTCTTAGTTGTGGCATGTGGATCTAGTTCCCTGATCAGGGATCGAACCCGGGCCCCCTGCATTGGGAGCATGGAGTCTTAGCTACTGGACCACCAGGGAAGTCCCAGAATGTAAGGTATTTGAAGGCAAGGTGAGTGGGGACAACATCTGTCATGTTTATCATCATATCCCTCATGCCGCATGCTGGCTGGTGTGCACGTGCATGCACGTGTGTATATGTGTATATAATCCAATAAGTATTTGCATGAACAAACAAAGGAATAGCTTTGGAACAAAACTAACAAGAGGAAGATATTTCACAGGATATTATGGAAGATGATAATGCATTAATTTTTACTTAAGTTTCGACTGAATTGTATATGGCATTTTAGCCATAAATCATGAGATGACTATGGACATATCACTAGAATTGACAGCTTCAAATCCCAATTTTGTCACTTCCTAGATGTGTGGCTTTAGGCAAATAAGTCCTTTTATACCTCGGAGCCTCCAGTGTTCTAGATGCAAAATAGAAAATAACATTTAGCTCTCGGCTTTGCTGTGAGCATTAATGTAAGTGATGCTTTAACAAGTGCCTGGAGCGCTTGTATGATAAAGATAGGACCTTCGAGAGGTAGTGGTTTGTGTGTTAGAGTGCTCGGCTGGGTTCAAATCCTGATTCTATTAGTTATTAGCTGTGTTACTTTACACAAATTACTTAATCTTTTGTGTCACATTTTTTCTTGCATACAAAATGGGGATGATAATTATATTGATAATATACCTACCTTTTATGGTCACTGGGAGATTTAAATATAATGATTATAGGTAAAATTCTTAGAGTGGTGTTTTATGTGTGTGTGTAGATGTATGTGTATATACGCACATATATATTAGGCATACTACAGGTGGTGGTGTTATTCTTTGGTAGAGCATGTTTACCCTTTGAGGGTACAGTCATTTTCAGAAGCAACCATGTAAGTGATAAAGCTGAGAAACAGAGTTTTGGGTAAAAATTTCTTTAGCCCTATGTGTCAGGAGCCAGGAAGTCAGGCATGAATTGGACACTGTTTTGACTCTCGATGGGCCTCTGGTCAGGCTGAGGAGACAGACACACATATCAGCATTTCAAGAAAGGCCAGCCAGGTCCTTGGAGCAGGAGGCAGGAAGCTTAAATTCTAGTTCCAGCTGTGCTTTGAACTTGCTGTGTGGCCCTGGACAAGTGCTTTTCCTTCTCTGGGTCTTTATGTTGGAGAAATTAAGTTTGGTGTGATCTGCGGAGCTGTCCTGCTTTGTTGGCCCTTGAAATTTATGATTTTATTTGTTAAGTTGGTGCTGCTTCCAACAGTTTCCATCTCCCGAAGCCTGTGCGGCCTCTGCAGGAAGGTGTGTGAATTCCACCTGCTGAGAGAATTCCAAACTGCCAGCCTCACCTGCCTGCCTTGAGTAAAGGCCTCTCTTGGGAGTCATAGACCTGTTCCCTCCCCTCACTGGCTGTGACAAGGGAGAGCCCGGGCCAGTGTCTGGTCTTAGAACCCTATGTGTACAATACAGAGGCTGTGCCCAGAGTTCTGCAGGGCTCTTTCCTCCACCTGGTACTCTCAGATTGTTAGGACAGTAAGAGCTGCTGTCTTCTAGTGCAACATTTCCCAAACTGAGTTTAGGGAAACATTGTATTCTGTGGGATGGTAATAGGATTCAGTAACATAAAAGGTGATGGTGAGGTTCCAGCCTCAAATAGGGGGGCAGAATATTTCGTTAAATTTAAATAAGGATCCTCAGGTCTTAATTACATCTGGAATTTCCTCAAGGAACAGTATAGCAGATAAGACAAAGGTTCAGTTCAGTTCAGTCGCTCAGTCGTGTCCGACCCTTTGCGACCCCATGAATCGCAGCACGCCAGGCCTCCCTGTCCATCACCAACTCCCATAGTTCACTCAAACTCATGTCCATCGAGTCGGTGATGCCATCCAGCCATCTCATCCTCTGTCATCCCCTTCTCCTCCTGCCACCAATCCCTCCCAGCATCAGAGTCTTTTCCAATGAGCCACCTCTGAGTCTCACAGAATAAGAGCACAGGCTGGGTTTTGAATCCTGTCTTCTCGTTCTAGCTTTGTGACCATGGGAAAGCTCACTGGCCCTTCCGAGCTGCAGTTTCCTCATTTGTGGTTCAGAGGAAATAAAGTGGAGCCTCCCTTTCAGGATTGTTGTGAGGGCAGAATGCAGCATTGTGTGCAAAAGACTCTGCACAGGGCCTGAGACAGGAGCACTCAGTCCATCATTCCTGTTGTCTCGTTCAGGGGGCTCTTTTGTGGAGAAACAGTTCTGAGCATCTCTCAGGATGCTGGTGTTTCGTGAACGCAGAGTGGCGAATGCTGATCGATCTGCTTGTTTTGTGCTGCGCTACTCTGTCACCCTGACGTGGGAGGACTCCTGTCAACATCTGCCCTACCTCCTCATCCGGTTGCACTGATCACATGGTCAGTGACAGGGACAGAGTCTGGGCACCCTGTCCTGGGTTCTGAAAAGTCAGGTGAGCCCAGAGAAGGATGAGTAGGCAGGTGTGGTGGGAGCAGGGGCGTGTGAGAGGGAGTCGAGAGGAAGAACGTGGAGAGGTGGGCTTGAGTGGGACCTGAGCCCGGAGTGAGGAATGTGGGCGTTGCCCTGGGCAGTGGGGAATTGTGCTGAGGTGTCTGAGCACAGCTGCTTGCTCCAGTGTGCCCAGAGCACTGGCATCTATCTGCTCCAGTTGTCATGGCTCCTTGGCCCCGGGGGATCCAGGGCCTGTCTTGGGGGTCAGCAGCAGGAGCAGTGCGCGGCATCAGGAGACAGGAGATACGGGGAGAGCGTTAGCCCCCACTCAGTGCTGGGTGCTTGGGACCTGTTGCTTTATCTCTCTGTGTCTCAACCTCCATGTCTGTAAAATGGGAGGAACCATCATTCCTGAGCAGCCTAACCCACAGGGCTGCATATTTTCATTGAGATAAAGTATTTCGACCATCCCATTAAATGGAGATGCTACTATATGCCAGGCCCTGTGTTTAGGCCTACAGAGGGTTAGATGAACAGCATTGATCCCTGCCCTTGGGTGCAGGGTGGGGGCTTCTGTGTGCTGGTTACCGTGCAGTGAGATGTGACTATGGTCAAGTCAAACCCTCGAAAGGGCCCTTTGCCCAGTGTGCGGGTTGGAAGGCTGTGAGAGGAGGAGACATTCAAAAAGAGTTCTCAGAGGAGGTGGCCCCCCTAGTAGTTAGTGGATGAAGAAGGAAGAAATGAAGTTCTAGGTAGAGGAAACTGCATGAGCAAAGGTGAGGAGATACGATATGTCACAGTTCATATGGGCAAACAAGTAGCAAGTGAAAGTATTAGGACATTACATTTAAAGTGTGGAAGAAGATTGATGGACACTGCAGACAGGAACAGTGCTTGCATTTAAACATATGCATCATCTAAAGCTAAAGAAGTGAAGCTCAAATAGGATAATTTCGGGAATTAACTAGTATCACGCTTTTTTTTTTTTGCCTCCCTTGAAATTGTAGCATGGTCCCTTTGGTCTCAATGATAGGTTATATCAGCGGTGTTGGGCAGACTGCAGGTCTTGAATGCCAGGCTGAGGGGTTTGCTCTGCAGTCTGCAGACTAATGGAAGAATTAGCCACAAAAGCCAGGGGATTTAGAATGGAATCCATGGCATTATCTGCATGTGCAGGGCTGGCTAGGCAAGGAGGTTCCTAGAAAAAAAAACAGAGAGACCTTTGCCCTCCTCCTGCACTTAGGCAAAAAGTAGAATTAGGATAAGGTTGGTTGAGTGATCTGGGTATTGTGCCTGCCCTTTGGATGTCAGCAGCCAATCTGCCATAGTGCTGGGGGCTTAAGGCTTGCTGCTTAGGAGGCAGGGTGGTGAACCCCAGCCACTGCCTGGGCTTTGAGGAGCTCCTGCATGCAAATAAGCCTGAGCCAAGGAATTAGTCCTGTTGTTCCCTGGAAGAAAGGGCTTGGAGGTGCCTCCCTAGCTGGAGATGCACACTTTCCAGCCTGCTGCCACTGGTGGAGAATTTCTCAGCATGTTTCTCCAGACTCTTCTGGAGCCTCTGAGCTTGACAGGTGAAATCTTTCATTGTGAGGTCCCTGAGGTGGAGAGAAGCAAGGGCTGGGAGACACGGGGCCTGGGCCAGGGCCTGGCTCTTCCTCTAGCCCATTGTGACACATTGGGCAAGTTTCTTCACCTCTGTGAGCCTCATTTTCATCATTTCTAGAAGGTGGAACATCCTCCAAGGGCACATATGAGCATTAAATAATGTGTTTGGAGGGCTTTGCATTAGTGTGTTTGGAGAGCTTTACAGTGAAAGAGGTGTCATAATTTTATTAAAAGAGGCAGAAGGGGAGAGCAGAGAAACATGACAATAGTTAGAAATGTGAGTGCTCCCTTATTATTTTTTTTTAAACTTTACTTATTTATGGCATACTTCGCTGCTTCACAGGCTTTTCTCTAGTTGCAGCGAGTGGGGGCTACTCTCTAGTTACAGTGTGTGGGCTTCTCATTGCAGTGGCTTCTTTTGTTGTGGAGCACGGGTTCGAGGCTCTCGGGCTTCAGTAGTTGTAGTTCATGGGCTCAGTAGTTGTGGCTCCTGCACTCTAGAGTACAGGCTCAATAGTTATGGCACATGGGCTTAGTTGCTTTGTGGCATGTGGGCTCCTCCTGGATCGGGGATCTAACCTGTGTTTCTTACATTGGCAGGCAGATTCTTTTACCACTGAGCCACCAGGGAAACCCACTGAGTGCTCCCTTACCATTTGATAATCTTAAATTATGGCAAAGATTTTAGGGATAGTAAGTATGTTTTCAGCAGGCTTCAACAGTATGTGAACCGTGAACTTCCAGATGTTCAAGCTGGATTTAGAAAAGGCAGAGGAACCAGAGATCAAATTGCCAACATCTGCTGGATCGTTGAAAAAGCAGGAGAGTTCCAGAAAAATATCTACTTCTGCTTTATTAGCTATGCCAAAGCCTTTGACTATGTGGATCACAACAAACTTTGGAAACTTCTTGAAGAGATGGGAATACCAGACCACCTTACCTGCCTCCTGAGAAATCTATATGCAGGTCAAGAAGCAACAGTTAGAACTGGACATGGAACAACAGACTGGTTCCAGATCAGGAAAAGAGTAAGTCAAGGCTGTATATTGTCATCCTGCTTGTTTAACTTATATGCAGAGTACATCATGCGAAATGCCAGGCTGGATGAAGCACAAGCTGAAATCAAGATTTCTGGGAGAAATATCAGTAACCTCAGATACGCAGATGACACCACCCTTATGACAGAAAGTGAAGAAGAAAAAGAGCCTCTTGATGAAAGTGAAAGAGCAGAGTTAAAAAGCTGGCTTAAAACTTTACATTCAGAAAACTAAGATCATGGCATCTGGTCCCATCACTTCATGGCGAATAGATGGAGAAACAATGGAAACTGAGAGATTTTATTTTGGGGGGGCTCCAAAATCACTGCAGATGGTGACTGCAGCCATGAAATTAAAAGAGGCTTGCTCCTTGGAAGAAAAGTTATGACCAACCTAGGCAGCATATTAAAAAGCAGAGATATTACTTTGCCAACAGAGGTCCGTCTAGTCAAAGCTATGGTTTTTCCAGTAGTCATGTATGGATGTGAGAGTTGGACTATAAAGAAGGCTGAGTGCCGAAGAATTGATGCTTTTGAACTGTGGTGTTGGAGAAGACTCTTGAGAGTCCCTTGGATAGCAAGGAGATCTAACCAGTCCATTCTAAAGGAGATCAGTTCTGAATATTCATTGGAAGGACTGATGCTGAAACTGAAACTCCAATATTTTGGTCACCTGACTCGAATAACTGACTCATTTGAAAAGACCCTGATGCTGGGAAAGATTGAGGGCAGGAGGAAAAGGGGACGACAGAGGATGACATGGCTGGATGGCATCTCTGATTTGATGGACATGAGTTTGAGTAAGCTCCAGGAGTTGGTGATGGACAGGGAAGCCTGGGGTACTGCAGTCCATGGGGTCACAAAGAGTCGGACATGACTGAGTGACTGAACTGAAGTATGTTTTGGTTATGTTTTTTAAATTAACTGTATCACTGAAAGGCCTACACTGAAATATTTATGGACAAAAATATATGATATTTGAGATATGCTTCAAAATAGGAAAGGAGAAGACTGAATTGCCAAAGCAGTCTTAAGAAAAAAGAACGAAGTTGGAGAAACCATGGTCCCTGACTTTAGACTGTGATCCCACAAAACTACAGTAATCAAAACAACATGATACTGGCACAAAAACATACACACAGATCATGGAACAGGAGATAGAGACTAGAAATAAGCTCAAGCACCTGTGGTCAATTAATCTATGACAGAGGAGGCAACAATATGTATTGGGGAAAAGACAGTCTCTCAAAATAAGTGGTGCTGGAAAAATTGAACAGCTTCATGTAAGAGAAAGAAATTAGAACATTTCTTCACACTGTATGTGAGTGAAAGTCAGACTCTTTGTGACCCAATGAACTATACAGTCTATGGAATTCTCCAGGCCAGAATACTGGAGTGGGTTGGGTAGCCTTTCCCTTCTCCAGGGGATATTCCCAAGCCAGGGATCGAACCCAGGTCTCCTACATTAAAGGTGGATTCTTTACCAGCTGAGCCCAAGGGAATCCCTGGGGGCTCAGAGGGTAAAGCGTCTGCCTGCACTGTGGGAGACCCAGGTTCAATCCCTTGGTTGGGAAGATCCCCTGGAGAAGGAAATGGCAGTCCACTCTGGTACTCTTGCCTGGAAAATCCCATGGACGGAGGAGCCTGGTAGGCTACAGTCCATGGGGTCACAAAGAGTTGGACACGACTGAGCAACTTCACTTCACACTGTATACAAAAAGAAACTCAATATGGTTTAAAAACCTAAATGTAAGAGCTGAAACCACAAAACTAGAAGGAAACATAGGCAGAATACTCTTTGATGTAACTCATAGCAAAATATATTGATCTGTCTCCTAAGGGAAAAGAAAAGCAAAAATAAACAGATGGGACCTAATTAGACTTTAAAGCTTTTTATTATGGTTTATGCAGGATATTGAATATAGTTTCCTGTGCTATGTAGTAGGACCTTGCTGTTTATGCATCCTATATATAATAGTTTGCATCTGCTGGTCCCAAATTCCCAATCTGTCCCTCCCCTGCCCCCTGTCATGGCAACCACCAGTCTGTTCTCTATGTCTGTGAGTCTGTTTCTGTTTCATAAATAAGTTTATTTGTGTCATATTTTAGATTTTACATATGAATGATATTGTATGGTATTGGTCTTTCTGACTTACTTCACTTAGTATGATAATCTTGAGGTCCATCCATATAGCTGCAAGTGGCATTATTTCATTCTTTTTTTATGGCTGAGTAATATTCCACTGTGTGGGTATGTATACACACACACACACACACATATATATAGATACATACACCACATCTTTATCCATTCATCTATCAATGGACATTTAATTTGTTTCCGTGTCTTATCTATTGTAAATAGACCTGTATGAACATAGGTCATATATATAGCTTTTCAAAGTATAGTTTTGTCTAGATATATGCCCAGTAGTAGAATTGCTGGGTCATATGGCAATTCTGGTGGATTTCCCTGGTGGTTCAGATGGTAAAACGTCAGCCTACAATGCAGGAAACCTGGGTTCTATTCCTGGGTCAGGAGGATCCTCTGGAGAAGGAAATGGCAACCCACTCCAGTACCCTTGCCTGGAAAATCCCATGGATAGAGGATCCTGGGAGACTACAGTCCATGGGGTCGCAAAGAGTCGAACACAACTGAGCGACTTCACTTTCATTTTTCACTTTAACGGCAACTCTAATAAGGAATCTCCATGCTTTTCTCCATAGTGGTGCACTAATTTGCATTCCAACAACAGTGTATCAGGGTTCCCTTTTCTCTACACCTTCTCCAGCATTTGTTATTTGCAGACTTTTAAATCATGGCCATTCTGACCAATGTGAGGTGGTACATTATTGTAGGGGACCTAGTTAAACTTAAAAGCTTTTGCAAAGCAAAGGAAACCACTGACAAAATGAAAAGACAACCTACTGAAAGGGAGAAAATATTTGCAAAGTCATGATTGATAAGGGGTTAATATCCAAAATCTATAAACAGCTCATACAACTCGATATATAATATCCCAATTAAAAATGAACAGAAGACCTGAACAGACATTTTTCCCAAGAGGTTATACAGATGGCTAATAGGCACATGAAAAACTGCTTAACACTGCTAATCATCAGAGAAGTGCAAATCAAAACCACAGTGAGATATCATCTTACATCTCTCACAATGGCTGTCATTAAAAAGTCTAAAAATAACAAGCACTGGCAAGGATGTAGACAGAAGGGAACCATAGTACACTGTTGGTGAGATCGTAAATTGGTGCAGCCATTGTTTAAAACAGTATAGAACGACCGTATTTAGCAATTCCACTGCTGAGTATATATCCAAAGAAAATGAAAACACTAATTTGGAAAGGTATGTGCACCCCAATGTTTATAGCAGCACTGTTTACAATGATGAGATATGGAAGCAACTTAAGTGCCATCCAACGGATAAAGAATATGTGGTATATATACATAATAGGAGGATTCCCAGGTGGCTCAGTGGTAAAGAATCTGCCTGCCAATGTAGGAGATGTGGGTTCCATCTCTGGATTGGGAAGATGCTCTGGAGAAGGAAATGACAACCTGCTCCAGTATTCTTGCCTGGAAAATCCTATGGACAGTGGGGCCTGGGGGGGCTACAGTCCATGAAATTACAGAGAGTCAGGAACAACTGAGCATCTGAGCTTTAGTGTACATAATAGAACATTACTCAGTCATTAAAAAGAATGAAATTCTGGCACTTGCAACAGATGGACCAAGAAAGTATTATACTTAGTGAAATAAGTAAAACAGAGAAATACGAATATTATGTTATCACTTACATGTGGAATCTAAAAAATAAAAGAAGTGAATGTGTATAATAAAACAGAGACAAGCCCACAAATATAGAGAACAAACAAGTGGTTACCAGTGAGGAGAGGGAAGTGGGGAGGGGTGAGATAGTAATTTGTGTCTCTTAAACACATACCCCTATGTATAATATAAATAAGCAACAAGGGTATATTGTACAGCACAGGGAAATACAGCCATTATTTGGTAATAACTTTAAAAGGGGTATAGTCTATAATAATTTTCAATCACTGTCATAAACCTGAAACAAATAAAATATTATGAATCAATAAAAAAAATAAAAAGGGAGGTAGGAAGAAACAGAGAAGAGGATAGGGATGAGGGAGGTGGAAAGAAAGTGACTCGAGAGGAATGACAAGGAGGCTGGAATGTGGTGACGTACAGGAAGAAGATAAATAGAGGAAAAAAAGAGGCACCAGAGGGCATGGAGTGGGGAGAAAGTGAGGACGAAGAGCAGAAGCAGTCAGCCCTCCCTTCTCTTTCTCTTCCTGGTCCCGAAGGGTCACAATGTCTCCAGCCACCTCAGTCACTGGTTGTGGAAGGTTGGAAGATGGGAAGGCCAAACCTGCCTCCCCGGGGGTCCCATCTTTTCCCAGCAACCAGAAGCAGGTCAGCACTGTGGGGTGGACAGCGCCTGACTGGGCTGGGCATTGCACTCACTCCTAGATCCCTCTCTGAGGTGCTGGATTTGAGCCCCCCCAGTCCCATCTTTAACTCCTCCCTTTTTGGCAGCTTTCTCAGCTGGCTTGGGACCTGATCTAAAGGACCAGGCCAGGGTGGGGCTGGGGCATGGTCTCTCCTGGGGCAGGGCCTGATACGTGGAGGGACATCTTTCAGGACCACCCCAGGTACCAGGGGTTTCCTAAGAAGTTTGAGAGGAGGACCCTTCCTGCAAAGGCTCAGTGTGCTTGGAGAGATACAACAGATGGACATGAAATCCTTGGAGAACAATAGGAGCTATGTAGACTAAGCTCTAGCATACCTGGAGGTCTGTTCTTGGAGTCTCACTGAAAGTCAGCCCTGCCAGTCACCAGCTGTGTGGCCCTAGGCACTTTCTTCACTTCTCTGGGCCTCGGTTTATACATCTGTAAAATGCACATTATACTCTCTGCTCCACCTGGTGCTCAGGAGCTGTTTGAACACATCTAGGATGATGGATGTAGAAGCACTTTGTGAACTCTGTCACCCTCTATCTATGTGAGCTCTCACCCCTGGATTCCAGCCTGTGTGGCCAGGGTGTTGAACTGTGTTTCTCTGTTGGGCTATAGCTTTTATCCAAGGATTACATGAGAAACCTCCACATGAGGGCAGTCCCTTGACCTTCTGAAGTTACTATTGACACTTTATCTCTTGTTTTGTTCAGTGTATGAAGACATACTTGCTCTGTTATTATTAGAATATAATATGAGGGAAAGATGTGTGTTTCTTGAAGAACAGATTCCTTTATCAGAAAATTAAAATTATGTAATCCATCCTTATTTTCTTTTAGTCTCAGCTACTAGGAAGATGAGAGTAAAATTTAAGCTCAGTAATAACAATATGGGGCTTCCTAGGTGGCTCAGTGGTAAAGAATCCTCCTACCAATTCAGGAGACACAGGAGACATGAGTTCGATCCCTGGGTGAGGAAGAGCCCCTGGAGAAGGAAAAGGCAACTCACTCCAGTATTCTTGTATGGAAAATCCCTTAGGCAGAGGAGCCTAGCGGGCTATAGTCTTTGGAATTGCCAATGAGTCGGACATAACTTAGCAACTAAACAAATAACAATATAGGTCATTTTTATACATTTTCTTCCATTTTTTTAAAACCTGATTTTAATTTGCTGCTGCTGTTTCAGGTTGAGTTGATGCCAAGCTGATCCAAAGATGAGAACCATGCTAACAAACCCGAAACACTCCATTCCAGTCCTCAAGAGCAGCACTGGTGAATAGGGAAATAGAACACATTTCACCATCTGTATTAGTTTCCTGTGGCTGCTGTAACAAAGTACCATAAACTTGGTGGCTTAAAGCTGTAGAAATTTATTCTTTTATGGTTCTAGAGGCCAGAAGTTTCAAATCAAACTGTGAGCATGGCTGTGCTTCCTCTGGAGGCCCTAGGAGAGAATTCATTCCTTGCCTCTTCCAGCTTCTGGTTGTTGCCAGCATTCCTTTGCTTGTGACTGCATCACTGCAATCTCTGCCTCTGTCTTCACATCACCTTTCCTCTGTGTCTTCTCCTCTTCTGTCTGTGTCAAAACTCCCTCTGCCTCTCAGGAGGATACATGTGATTACGTGTAGGGTCTACATAGATAATCCAGGATTAAGCTCCTCCTCTCAAAATCCTTAACACAGTCACATCTCTTGGCATGAAAGGTAGTAGTCATGGGAAATGGGGACATGGACATAACCTTGGTGCACGGCTGAGCCCACCACTCCATCTGAGAACCCAAATTCCTAGGCTCACCCACTGTCTCTCATTCATTGTGTAACTCAGTGGTTAGGAACAAAAGCTCTGGAGTCTTTTGGGTTCCCATCGTAGCTCTCTCATTGGCTGTGGGACCTTGGGAAAATTCCTTGATCTCTCAGCACCTCAGTCTTCTTGCCTGAAAAACTGTGGATAGTATCTCCCTTGTAGGGTTTTTATAAGGATTAAACAAAATGCTCTGTAAAAACACACAGCATAGCACCTGGCCCATAGTAATCACTCAATAAATGTTAACTACTATTACAGTTGATGGTTTTAGGATATGTCTACAACTTCTTTAATATTCCTTCTTTCAAGAGGTGAGGCTTAATTCTCCTCCGGAGTATTGCCTGGACCTAATTCCTCACTGACAATGAAGAGAATAAAGCAGAAATGACAATGTGACTTCAAGATCTAGGTCATACAAGATGCTGTGGCTTGGCCCTTTCTCTCTCTCTTCAAATCACTCACTCTGGGGAAGCCAGCTTTTATATCATAAGAACCTTGTGGAAAGGAACTGAGGTGTCCTGACATCAGCCCATAGTAAGTGATTTCAGAAGAGGATCCTCCAGTCCCAGCCCAGCTTTCAGATGACTGCAGCCCTGGTCCATACCTTGATTGCAATCTCGTGAGGGCCTCTGAGCCAGACTACCGAGCTCTTGGCTCTCTGACCCACAGAAACTCTGAGATAGCAAATGTTGTTTTAAGCCACTGAGCTTTAGGGTAATTTGTCATACAGCAGCAGCTAACTGATAAATTAGTTATTTATTATTTAATCTTTAAACATTAATTACCTATTGCATGCCAGGCAAGGGGGATTATATGGTTGGCAGAATATCTGCTTTTAAAGAACACTCAGACTAGTGGGGTTTGGAGGGGGACATGGAATATAAAACAATGTTTGCAATGGAGTGTGAGACAGTGCCTGTGTGGTCTGTAGCACAGACAAGGTAGAAAAATGCTTGCTTAAGACAGCATTCTATAGAAGGGGCTACTGATCTGGTTGGGCCTGGCTGGAATATCAGAATATAGGCTGAAGTTCAGGCAGAATCCAGTCAGTGTAGGGGTCTGCATCTAACTACCCGGAGGGACTTTACTAAGGGAAAAAATCCTCAGTAATTTATTAAAATCCCATACTAGAGCTAAATATACACCTATCCCATGATCCATAAATTCCACTCTTGAATATAAATCAAAGAGAAATGTAGCTCACCAAAAGATGAGATGATTCGTAACAATGTTATTCATAATATCTATAAACTGGAGGTGTCCTAGTGTCTGTAAACAAATTTCAGTATGTTCACACAATGGAACATTTCTCAGCAGTGGCAGAGAACAAACAACTGATATATGTAATAATGTGAATGAATCTCAAAAACATTGTGCTGAACAGAAGAAGCCAGGAATATATAGTATTTATAGGAATGTTGTTGTTCAATCGCTCAGTCGTGTCCGACTCTGTGCAACCCCATGGACTGCAGCCCTCCAGGCTTCCCTGTCCTTCACCATCTCCTGGAGCTTGCTCAAACTCATGTCCACTGAGTCAGTGACGCCATCCAACCATCTCATCCCCTGTTATCCCCTTTTCCTCCTGCCTTCAATCTTTCCCAGCATCGGTCTTTTCTAATGAGTCTGCTCTTTGCATCAGGTGGCCAAAGCGTTGGAGCTTCAGCATCCGTCCTTACGATGAATATTTGGGACTGATTTCCTTTAGGATTGACTGGTTTGATCTCCTTCCAGTCCATGGGACTCTCAAGAGTCTTCTCCAGCACCACAGTTCAAAAGCATCAATTCTTCAGCACTCAGCCTTCTTTATAGTCCAACTCTCACATCCATACATGACTACTGGAAAAACCATAGCTTTGACTGGATAGACCTTTGTTGGCAAAGTAATCCCTGCTTTTTAATATGCTGTCTAGGTTGGTCAAAGCTTTTCTTCCAAGGAGCAAGCAAGCGTCTTTTAATTTCATGGCTGCAATCACCATCTGAAGTGATTTTGGAGCCCAAGAAAATAAAGTCTCTCACTGTTTCCATTTTTCCCCATCTATTTGCATTGAAGTGATGGGACCAGATGCCATGATCTTAGTTTTCTGAATGTTGAGCTTCAAGCCAGCTTTTTCACTCTCCTCTTTCACTTTCATCAAGAGGCTCTTTAGTTCCTCTTCGCTTTCTGCCATAAGGGATGTGACATCTGCATATCTGAGGTTATTGATATTTCTCCTGGCAATCTTGATTCCAGCTTGTGCCCAGCATTTTGCATGATGTACTCTGCATATAGGTTAATTAAGCAGGGTGACAATATCCAGCCTTGATGTACTCCTTTCCCAATTTGGAACCAGTCTGTTGTTCCACAACCGGTTCTAACTGTTGTTTCTTGACCTGCATACAGGTTTCTTAGGAGGCCGGTAAGGTGGTCTGGTATTCCCATCTCTATAAGAATTTTCCAAAGTTTGTTGTGATTCACACAGTGAAAGGTTTTAGCATAGTCAATGAAGCAGAAGTAGATGTTTTTCTAGAATTCTCTTGCTTTTTCTATGAACGGTTCTATGAAGACCTACATGACCTTCTAGAAAAAAAGATGTTCTTTTCATCATAGGGGACTGGAATGTAAAAGTAGTAAGTCAAGAGATACCTGGAGTAACAGGCAAGTTTGGCCTTGGAGGACAATATGGAGCAGGGCAAAGGCTAATAGAGTTTTGCCAAGAGACCACACTGGTCATAGCAAATACCTTCTTCCAACATTTATAGGAATATATAAGCATATATCAAAATCAAGATAAAAGGCATTTGCAGTACTTTATGCATTTAATACCTTAAATAAATGGACTACTAAAAAAGAATGAAGCATATTATTAGGCAAGAATTACATGTATTTTAACATATTTATCATACATAAGAGTATATGCAGTATACAACAAATCAGTGATCTCTGACATAAATATTCAGCTCCTTGTCAGAGGGTCTCATTGGCTTAATTGTATGGCTAAGACAGCAGTTCCTAACTGGTGTACACTGGAGTACCACAAAGGTGTGAACTCAATTTCAGCTACAGTAATTCCGGATGTGGTTGAAATATTGAGCTGGAGAGATTATAGGATCAAGGGTAGCCACAGTACAGCTCACTGGGAGCAAGAAGTAGGGTCACACACAAGAGCTCTTCTTTGTGGGTATGTAAGGGCTTACAGGGCTTCCTGGGTGGCTCAGTGGTAAAGAATCTGCTTGCCAATGTAGGAGGCACGAGAGATGCAGGTTTGATCCTTGGAGGAGGAAATGGCAACCCACTCCAGTATTTTTGCCTGGAAAATTCCATGGACAGAGGTGCCTGGTGGGCTATAGTGCATGGGGTTGTAAAAGTCAGACATGACTTAGTGACTGAGCATGTGTGCGTGCGCACACGCACACACACACACGCACACGCACGCACACACGCACATACACACACACACACAGCCTGGGTAGCCATCAGTCCTATTAAGCAATGTCATGATGCTGAGAGACCAGCAAGTAAATGCTGCACCCCTGGGGTACAGTATAATCCCTCATCTATGCCTCTAGAAACCCTGTAGTTGAGAGTATGTCCCAGTTTCCAAAGATCAAGAACCACTTAACTATGGGAGGGCCTCCTTTTGAATCCATTACGGGTCTGCCTTGTTCCACTTTCACACATCTTTCTCTGGACTCCTGTGCCACCTGCAAGCGGGGGATGTTTTCTTGTCTTGTCTTATTAATATTTGAAGGCCATCTTTAGGCTTATCTTATGACAAGAGCTTGTGACAAGTGCAAGCCTAGGGAAGCCTAGGGAAGTGTTTTAGGGAAGTCTGTTTCTTCTGTTCATTCTTCAAGATCCCAGCACCCTGCTCCGTGCCCATATACTGGGTTATGGAATTTCCATTTATACTGAGGTTTCTGAGGAACCATGGGAAGCTTTTGAGCAGTAAAGAGATATGATTAGATTTGTATTCTTAAAAAATATCATGGCTACCATTAATGGAGTGTTTCCTGTGTTCCAGGTGCTTTAGATATGCATGGCCACAAGCGTGCTCTGGCTGCAGGGTGGACAGGGGATTGGAGGCGGTCAGGAGGTGCCGGCAGACCAGCCAGGGCTACCGCTGGGTGAGAGTGGGTGAAAGCCTGAACCAGGGCAGTGGCCCCCCCAGTTGGGAGAGGTGTTCAGGAGGCAGGATTGCCTGGTGACTACCTCAGAGGACTGAGGAAGGAGAAGGAGTCTGGGAAGGACTCCTGAGAGTCTCGCTGAGGTGACTATGGAGAATTTTGGCATCAGTGGCATTGAGGATTCTCAGTATCCTATAAACCCAGCTCTCAAAAGTTGAAGGGGCCCTAGAGACTACCTAGTCTCATAGTACATCACTTACCACTGATAATTCCCAAGCTGACTGTAGGTAGTCTATGGACATACCACTTTTTCTTTAAAATTTTTATTTAATAAATGGTACAAAGCACAATGCCAAAAACATTAACAGTTAAAATTTCACCAAATGAAAAAATACTATAGAATACACAGTTGTAAAAAACTACATTAAGTTATTTTACAACAGCCTCAAGCTGCAAAAAGAAAAAAAACCCAATGCCATATCTAAGTTATCCCTCTCTCAAAGTAATGCCATTTATGTTATAAACCATGAATACCCCATCAAAAGACGGGAACTGCTTTTGTTAATTCATATATAAATATATGACTGTATCACTTTGCTATACACCTGAAACAAACACAACACTGTCAATAAAATATAGTACAATATAAAATAAAAATAGGTAACAGACCTTTGGGGCTTTACACCGAGTTAGAGTGTCCACTCTAACTCGGTGGACATACCACTTTTTATGGTTGGGAGATTATTGTATTAGTAAACACTAGCATGTGAGACCCATGATTTTATAGATTTTATTGCATAGCAAAAGGCTAAAGAAGCTATTTCAATTTAAAAAGTAAGTTTATAAAAAGAAAATTATTGTCAGTAGTACCACACTTACAAGGTGGCTCTAGTAGTAAAGAGCCTGCCTGTCGATGCAGGAGATGTAAGAGACATGAGTTCGATCCCTGGGTGGGAAGATCCTCTGGAGGAGGGCACAGCAATCCACTCCAGTATTCTTGCCTGGAGAATCCCATGGACAGAGGAACCTGGCAGGCTACAGTCCATAGGGTCACACAGGATTGGACATGACTGAAGCAACTTAGCACGTACGCACAGAGACATGGCTGAAATTAGGCATGAATGAAGTTCAGGGCACCTGCCAGCACCTGGAACATTCATCTCCATAGGATGCGATGTGGCGAGTGCCCGTGTTTCCCTGTGGGACCCACCATTCATGGAGCCTGGCAGTCCAATCAGCTCTGGCCCATCGGCCCAGGGAACCCACAGAGACATCTCTGAAGTCACCCTCAAAGGCAGATCCAGGTTCTCTTGGTTAAGGATTTGATGGTTGCTGTAAGAAGGCAGTGACGATGAACATGCTGTTCCCCGGAGGCCTTTAGGAGCCTCTGGCTCAGGGAGGTGAACTTGTCCTTACCCGCCTGCCCTTTGTGCTGGTCTCTGCCGCATGCTCAGAAAAGACTGCTACATGCAGGCTGGAGCTTCATGCAGGCTGGATGCAGGGACTTTGTCTCAGGAGGCGCTGTAAGGGATGGCATGCGTGGTGCCCCTGGGACCCCCGAACCACTCACTTGCAGGTGGAGGGCGGCCCTGGGCACCCCGGCCATTGGGCAGTGTGTTCCTGATGGGCTGGGCCTCCCTGATGGGCTGGGCCTCCCTTTGTGCCATTCCCCAGAACAATGCATGTAATCCTGCCGACCTGCCCAGCAGAGGCGGGCAGGCAGGAGCAGCTTGGTTTCCTGTCTTGTTGAATGGCTTGAATAGGTGCTGGGCTGACTCTTAATCCTCAAGCGGCTGACTGTCCCAGCAGGGGGGTAGAGGAGGAAGTAGGGGAGGACAGCCGCTCTCTTGTCTTCTTTGCAGGCAGGAGGCTGGTGCAGCCCTGCCCCGCACAGTTCCACCTACGTTTAAAGGCAAAATATGAGACCAGCCGTTGGGCTGCTTGCCAGAGCCTGCTTAGAGCTCTCTGCCCTTCTCCAGCACTGTCCTTGGCCAGAGCTGGGTGATCTAGGATTACAAGCAGGGAGCTAAGGGTGGAGGAAAAGAGCTTCAGGACCCTAGCACGTCAGAACTGGAAGCAGCCTTAGGGATTCCACTCCCCCCTCTTTTACAGATGGGGAAACTGAGGCCCGTATAGGTCAGGGACATGTCTAAAGTCACACAAGAAAGGGACAGTAGCTGACTTCAGTCAGGTGGCCTTTCCAGTGGACAGCAGTTGTTTTCTAGGCTGCTTCCTGGAGCATCTGCAACTACTGGGAGACATTTAGTGCTCCTGACAAAGACTTATATGATCAGATGTGCTGGAAGATGCTGCCTGGGGACCAAGTACATGGAGGGGTGGAGGGCATGACAGGTCCTGCAGGTTGATGTTAATGCCGCCCTTTCCAAATATACTTGGCAGTGCAGTTCTTTTTTCTCACGTGGCACCTTTTCTCACATAGAAGTAGTACCTATTCTGAAGCACACCATCTGGAAATTCTGCACTAGTCCATGCTCTAGACTTTTCAGAAGTGATGATGAAGACACTTCTATTTAAACTCTGGAGTTTAACCCACGTGGGAGCCTGTATAATGAGAGGGATCGCCTCTTAGACTGAGAGTCATCTGGTGTTTGTTGAGCATCTCTTATTAACCAGGTGCCTTCCACCTCCCTTATCTCTGCTGAGCCTCCCAATAACGCCTTTAGAAAGGTAATAGAACCTTGACTTTACGATTGTGGAAACTGAGACACATGAAGCCAAGTTAGTTGCTTAGGGTCACACAGCCAGCAGTCAGTGAAAGCAGGTTTTAAGCTGAAGTCCGCCTGCCTTAAATTCACTGCTCCCACTCTCTTGCCGTGCTCCCAGTCTTTTGCTGTGCTCCCGTCTCCTTTTCCCTTACAGTCTGATCAGTTCAGTTCAGTTCAGTTCAGTCGCTCAGTCGTGTCCGACTCTTTGTGACCCCATGAATCACAGCACACCAGGCCTCCCTGTCCATCACCAACTCCCGGAGTTCACTCAAACTCATGTCCATCAAGTCGGTGATGCCATCCAGCCATCTCATTCTCTGTCGTCCCCGTCTCCTCCCACCCCCAATCCCTCCCAGCATCAGACTCTTTAGTGAGAAGCAAATACATCAGACTCCAAAAGAAAGGAAAAATGCCTAGGTTCATACCCTATTCCACTGTTGCTGCATTGTGTGACCTTGGACAGACCTTGTTTCCCCCCCCCCGCACCTCCCCCCCCCCCCGTCTCAGCCCCTCCCCCTACCAGTCCCTGGGACTCTCTCCTGCTTCAGCATTCCATGACCCATTCCACGACTCTGGTCTCTGGCGCACAAAAGTCATCTTGTGGGGGAGGGTCAGTCCAGGAATGGGTGACTTGAGGCTGAATTCATGTGAGTTCAGGCCAGGCCAGCCGCCTGCCTGAGAAGGCGGAGTTGTGCCGACTCACTCCCGACAGCTTGTGAGAGCCATGGGAAACTGTCACCCAGGGCTCAGGGATGGAGTCAGCCCTGCATGATGCTGGTTCTCAGGAGCATGACCTGTGACACTCTCACATGTAATGACCTCCTTAATGGGTAGTGGAGAAACTTGCAGGACTGGTGAGGGTGGGGCCAGGAAAGGGGCAGGCAGGCATTGTGGCATTCTAGACCTGACCTCAGTTCACATCTTATAGTTTGTATTTGTCATTACTTAGCCAATTGGTCCACCTTCTTTTATTTTAAACTAAGGTGATTGTCTTAGTTTAGGTTACCCGAGAAGGAGACTCTAAAACAAAGATTTGACTTAGACTTTGTCAAGACTTTGTCTACAGACTCTAAGGCAAGTGGTTTGTTTGGGATGGGATCCCAGGAAATGCTGCCAGGGGGCCTAAAAGTAATGCAGGGATGGAAAGAACACAGAGAATGACATGCTATCCAGCAAGTGGCCCCTGTGAGCAGCTGGAGCTTGACTGTCCTGCAGGCTCTGGGAATGAGTGTGTATAGCCTCAGGGTTGACCTGTCTGAGGGGCGAGACAGTACCCCCCAACTCGTGTTAGCTACTGGTGGATAACTACTGCCAGGGAGGGACTGTTAATTCCCCAGCATATCTGGCCTGTGCTGGGAATGACCAGTAGAGAGAGTCCCCCCGGCAGGGTGGCAGGAGCTGTGGGCACGTGGGCGGGGAACAAAGTGTTTGCCACAGAGGATTGGTAAGCCGAAGCTGCGACTCCTACACCAGAGAAGGGGTCTAAGTGCCTCCAGAGTTTGCTGGGGGGTAGGAGATGGGAGGACACTGAGTAAATCAGTTGTCCTCTTGGAGTTTCAGTGTTTTCATCTAGCAGGTGAGAAAGGAGCCCCTGCCCTACCTATCACACAAAGGGCCAAATAATAAATTGTAAAAAGATGATGCGTATATATTGGCCTTAGTTTCACTTGGCTCAGCAGTAAAGAATCCACCTGCCAATGCAGGAGACCTGGGTTCCATCCCTGGGTCAGGAAGATCCCCTGGAGAAGGGAATGGCAACCCACTCCAGTATTCGTGCCTGAAGAATCCCATGGACAAAGGAGCCTGGGAGGTATAGTCCATGGGGTCATAAAGAGTCAGACACAATTGAGTGACTAACCACCACCACCACTGTATACTCACCGTGCTCGCTGTGTTTCTCATCATCTGCCTGTCCCCATTACTGCACACCAGTTCTCAGTCACTTTAGCTGGGATTGTGAGCATTTTGGTCATTCCTATGGCTGGATGGCATCACCGACTCTGTGGACATGAGTTTGAGTGTACTCCGGGAGTTGGTGATGGACAGGGAGGCCTGGCGTGCTGTGATTCATGGGGTCGCGGAGAGTCGGACACGACTGAGCGACTAAACTGAACTGAACTGAACTGAACTGAACCCTTCCTCCCCCTTAGAAAGCATCCATCCTCCTTAGAATGGGAAAGGATTTTAGATTTAGAAATGAAGATTTTTAAGCTCAAGAGGAAGCAGAATGATATGGAATCAGGAGGCCAGAAATATTCCTTTATTGAGGACCTACCATATCCATAGGCTGAGGCTGCTCAATGATGACACGGTTCCCAAAGGAGCTCTGTGTCCATGGTAGAGGGGGAAGCCCCTTGTCCTCCAGTGGCTTCAGTCTCCCCACCTGTAAAATGGGCCAGGCAGTTCCTGGGGTCCCTTCTAGTGCTATCAGTTTTTACTTTAAGTAAAAAGCCCCTAGTCTTCTCAAGATCTTCAGCTTGGGGTCAGTGGAGGAACCGGAGGCCAGGGCCCCTCTGTGTGTGAAGGTGATGGGTGGAGGCAGGGAAAGATTCACTCTGAGCCCTCCAGAGAGACTGCCATCGCGCCTGGGCTCCATCTGCTGTGAGCACTGTGTAAGCTCTGCAAACAGCAGCTGAAGATGGTGGATTTGGGCAGCATTAAGCTGTATTAAGTTGAGCTGTTTCTACAAAGAGTACATTTTAGGATAAACATGGCACCAAAGATACGCTAAGAGGAGGTAGCACTTGTATTAATAAGAAGTGGCCTCATGCCATGCGCAGCACCTGGTGCAGAGAACTATTCCCTGACTCCACCCACGTGTTGGACTCTCTAAGGAAAAAATTGCACAGCATCTCCTTCCCCTGTTTTTTCTAGGAAGAAGCACCTCTTGAGGCCCTAGGCACATGATCCAGGCTGAGCCAGTCAGAGGGCTCCAACCTCCTGGCTACTGTGATTGGTTCAATGATGACCAGGTGACCCAAACCAGGCAAATTAGAGTCCTTTTCTTGGAATTTCCTTTAGCTAGTTGGAAAGAATTCTCTCCTGATATGATGGAGATGTGAACCTGGAGCTTTTGGAAGCCATATCCTCACCCATGGTGAAGCCTGTCTGTGGCAGGATGGAATGAAGCCAACAGTTAGAGATGAGAATCTGAGAAGAAAGTGTCTTGGTGTCTTAATCCCTGGTCCCAGACCTCCCTGAGCCCAGCTCTACACTTGCCCTTATTGGTTACTTAAAATAGTAAAATGCCTTTTTTACCTAAGCCTTCTTTGTTAAGAAACAAAACTTTACTTGAGCTTTATTTCTCACCCGTAGGCAAGAGAATCTGAAATGAGACCAGTACCTTCCATTTATTGAGTTTATTGTGTTCCAGGAGCTTTTCACTTCATCCCCTTAGGTAATTCTGTGTACAGCCACGTGGGCCATGATTATAATGCTCATTTTACAGATGAGGAAGCTGAGATGCAGAGGGTTGAGGGACTTACTGAAGGTCAATCAGCTCTTAGTAAGTGGCCAAGCATGGATTCAGACCTAAGTCTGGCTAACACCAAAGGCTGTGTGCTTAGCCCTTTTGCCACAAGACTCTTTCACAGCCTTAAGCCTCTCCAGTTTTCATCCTCTGGGCAGCTGCCTTCAGAACAGTTTCCTTGGCTTGACATTTTGTGTCTTGACTTCTTGGATAGTAACTGAATTGCAAATAAAATTAGCATCGTAAATAAACTTTTGGTATTGAGGTCTTATGATTGCCTTCAGCAGCTTAGAGTCAGCCTCCATGTTTGATTTCTCCTCACACTTTCACCAAGCTGAGCAAACGCTTTTTAATCAACATCCTTGGGAGTGTGACATTTCTGATCCTAGGAAATCCTAGTCTTAAGAACTGCAAACAGCGTTGTTCTCTCCAGAAGCTTAAAGAGGTAAAGTAACTTGCCAAGGTTGCCCAGCTTGTCAGGGCAAAGCAGAAATTGGAGCCCAGTTCTTCATTTAGTTTATTCCTTTTCCAAAAAATTTCTGAGTCCTTACAGCCCTCAGGCTTCCAAACCCTCTGCCACAAGACGCTTGTGTCCAGACACAGGTGACAGTGGTACTGATGCTATCACTGGTAGAGGGTGGTACAGAAAGCCCCACCTCCTTGCTTTCAACCAGTGAGAGCTTGAGTTTCCCTCATTAAAACCTCCCATGGGACCTTAGACAAGACTGTGGACAGGGAGTTGGGGCAGAGTAGCTGCCTTTCCCTCCACAAACAGAGGGTTGCCTCAAAGCCAGTGTAGACTGGAGGGGATACAGGAGAGCTCAGGGCTAGCCTTGGCCCTGGCAGTGAATCTCTGAGTAACCTTGAATATGTCCATCAGAAATAGCCACTCTTATCAAGCAGTCTTGAATGTGCAGATGTTCACAGCTATCAAATGAAGTAGGTACTGTAGTCACCCCACCTGACAGTGAATCGGAGGCACAAGGCAATTAATAACATATCCGAGCCAATGTGACACAACTAGCAAGTGACAGAACTGTGACTAGAAGCCAGGAAGTCTTGTTCCAGAGTTCGTTCTGTTAGCCGCCTCACTGTATCATCTCCCTTTTGAATTGTGAGTCCGAGCTGTTGTTCAGTCTCTATGTCACATCTGATTCTCTGTGACCCCAGGGGCTGCAGCATGCCAGGCCCCTCTGTCCTTTATTGTCTCCCAGAGTTTGCTCAAATTCATGTCCACTGAGTCAGGGATGCCGTCTAATCAACTCTTCCTCTGCCGAAACCAGGATATTTTCTGCAAACGATTCCAGTTTTGGCATGAGGAGGGTACACCAGACAGTGTGATTCTGAGGTTGAAATCACAAATTTTGTATTAAGATAAAACCAGAGTAAATTTATGTAGTGTCCTTCAAAGGAAGCTCACGTGGCTTCTTTCATAAGAAAAAGGAAAAAAGTCCCATTCTCTGCCATTCCATGGGTGAGCGTTATCTCAGCAGGGTCTTTCCCAGCTCATTACAGCTGTGATGCTTGGAGGGAAGCGTTCCAGCTCACTGCCCACGTATGGAGTCACTCAGACTTAGCTAAGTACACAGCAGTTAGGAGCCTGCGCTGCAGCAGCTGAAATCAGAGGGCAGCAGAAAAATGTGGGTGTGGCTCCCCTTCCGCTCCTCCCTTCCCCTCTTCTCCCCCACTTCCCACCCGGTGGAACTGCCTGTCACAGGCCCAGCCCAGCCCATGAGCCTGCACACGCAGCATCCAGGAACAAATGCAGGGAGCTCAGGGGCACATGTGGGAACATGTGCCCTGATTCCCACATATGTATGTACTTGCACATGTGTACATACATGACTTTCTAGAAGGAGTACTCAGGAAAGGTCTGGGACTCCCCCCGACTCTCAGTTTGCCCTCTTACTGCAACTTTCCATACACATGCCCAAATGTCTGTCAGCTTGGGTGCCCCTCCCAGCAGGAACCAAAACTCCAGTGCCCCTCACAGAACCCAGCCCACAGTCACTGCTCAGGAAGTGGGAGGGCTCGCAGGTAAACTTGGAGTTGAGGCATGCAGGTCACAGGAGAAAGGAAGACAGTACATAAAGCCCCGGGAAAGCCAGCATTCCTTTGCCCCTCAGCTCCTGCCACCCAGCCTATGTAGCAGGTGGCAGAGTCTCCTACTAATGATCACATCTGTTTATTTCACGTACCATGTGCCAGGCACTTCATATATGTTAATTCTAATAAAGATTGAAGGCAGGAGGAGAAGGGGATGACAGAGGATGACCTGGTTGGATGGCATCTCCAACTCAATGGACATGACTTTGAGCAAGGTCCGGGAGATGGTAAAGGACAGGGAAGCCTGGAGTGCTGCAGTCCGTGGGGTTGCAAAGGGTCGGACATGACTGAGTCACTGAACAACAACAATCTTAATCAGCTCTAATCCCATTTTCAAGATGGGGACCTGAAGCTCAGTTCAGTTCAGTTCAGTTCAGTCGCTCAGTCGTGACTGACTCTTTGCGACCCCATGAATCACAGCACGCCAGGCCTCCCTGTCCATCACCAACTCTGGGAGTTCACTCAAACTCATGTCCATCGAGTCGGTGATGCCATCCAGCCATCTCATCCTCTGTCGTCCCCTTCTCCTCCTGCCCTTAATCCCTCCCAGCATCAGAGTCTTTTCCAGTGAGTCAACTCTTCGCGAAACCTCCATTTATTTGCTTCAGGGAGAGAAAGTGGGATTGGACCTCAGGTCTGTCTGATTCCCAAGGCCATGATTATTCTGTGATAAGACAGATGTCTTCCCGATGCTTCCAGGAGACTTGGGAACAGGAGATCACCCTCTGCAGGGATTTTTTCTTATTATAGAGGTAGGGAGGAGAGGCTTTTCCTGGACCCTGCCTCTTCATGGGCTCTCCTTCATCCTCTGATCTTGGTTTTCCTATGAGTACAGTGAGGAAAGGGACCAGATCCACCAAAATTTATTGACAGTTCTGACCGATCATCCACTTTCATCACTCAAACTTTTAGGAGCAAAGACAAGGAGGCAATGGGGCAAAGGGAGGACCCAGTGGTAACGGCTGTCCTCAGAAGGGGACAGGGAAGGACTCAGGCTGCCTGGGATGGTGATAATTCACCTTTTTGGTCCATAGCCCATGGAAACTTGGAACCCAGGAAGGCTTGCACATCTGATGAGCTGTGGAATCACCAGGGACACTTGCTAAAATGCAGATTCCTGGGTTCTGCTCCTGGAGGACCGGGCTGATAGGTCTGGGGCAGAAGGAACAGGATTGTGCCTTTTTTTTTCCTGATCATTTCTGGTTTTTTTTTTTTTTATTTTTTATTGACGTATAGTTATTTACAATATTTGTTAATTTCTGCTATATAGGAAAGTGACTCAGTTATACACATATATATTCTTTTCCATAATAGTTTATCACAGGATATTGAATATAGTTCCCTGTGCTATGTACAGTAGGACCTTGTTTATCCATCCTATATAGGCTAGTTTGCATCTGCTGTTCCCAAACTCCCAGTCCTTCCCTCCCCTACCTCCTTCCCCCTTGATAACCGTAAGTCTGCTCTCTGTGTCAGGGAGCCTGGTTCTGTTTCGCAGATATGTTCATTTGTATCATATTTTATCTTTAAAATTTTTGAAATATTTTCTAATATGGCAGCAAGTTTTTACCACAGATAGGATACTTGTTTATTTGTTTATCTTTGGTCATGCCATGCAGCATGTGGGATCTTAGTTCTCCAACTAGGGATTGAACCCACAGTCCCCGCACTGAAAACACAGAGTCTTAACCACTAGACCATTAGGGAAGACCCCCATTTATGTCATATTTTAGATTCCACATATAAGTGATGTCATATGGTATTTGTCTTTCTCTTTCTGACTTACTTTGCTTTGTATGATAATCTCTAGGTTCATCCAAGTAACTGCAGATGACATTATTTCAGTCGTTTTATGGCTGAGTAGTATTCCATTGTGTGTGTGTGAGGGTGTACCTCTTCTTTATCCATTCATCTGTCAATGGACATTTAGGTTGTTTCCTTGTCATGGCTATTGTAAATAGTGCTGCTGTGAACGTAGAGGTATATGTATCTTTTCAAATTGTAGTTTTGTCTGGGTCTATGCCCAGGAGTGAAATTGCTGGATCATATGGCAGCTCT
The DNA here is from genome assembly GCF_049115385.1 of Moschus berezovskii. Lineage (NCBI taxonomy): Eukaryota > Metazoa > Chordata > Mammalia > Artiodactyla > Moschidae > Moschus > Moschus berezovskii. The sequence continues at coordinate 70,276,856 of NC_142466.1, read as the reverse complement.
GTTTTTAGTTTTTTGAGGAACTGTCATACTGTTTTTCATGATTGCTCTAATGTGCATTCCTACCAACAGTGTGAAAGTGTTTCCTTTCCTCCACACTCTCTTCAACATTTATTATTTGTAGACTTTAATGATGGCCATTCTGACCAGTGTGAGATGGCATCTCATTGCAGTTTTGATTTGCATTTATCTAATAATTTGTGATAGTGAGCATCTTTTCATGTGTCTAGTGGCCATCTGTATGTCGTCTTTGGAGAAATGTCTGTTTAGGTCTTCTGCCCATTTTTTTGATTAGATTGTTTGTTTTTGTTATTGAGTTGTATGAGCCCTTTGCATATTTTGGAAGTTAAGACCTTGTTGCTTGAATCATTTGCAAATATTTTCTCCCAGTTTATAGACTGTCTTTTTATTTTGTTTATGGTTGCTTTTGCTATACAAAAGCTTGTAAGTTTGATTAGGTCCCATTTGTTAATTTTTGCTTTTATTTTTATTGTCTTGTGGGACTGACCTAAGAAAACACTGGTATAAAAAAAAAAAAACATTGGTATGATTATGTCAGAGACTGTTTTGGCTGTGTTCTTTTCTAGGAGTTTTGGGGTGTTATGTCTTATATTTATGCCTTTAAGTCATTTTTAGTTTATTTTTGTATATGGTGTGAAGTGGGTATTCTAGCTTCATTGATCTACATACTGATCCTGAAGCAGCCAGGTAAACCAGGAATTTTACAACAACTCTTTTAGAGAGAAAAAGGCAAATAAAAGAAAACAACTCATTCCTAGATATATAAATACAAAAGAAAAAATATCAAGAAGCAAAAAGAATCATACATATATATCATATACATATATCTTCTTTATCCATTCATCTGTTAATGGGCACTTATGCTGCTTCCATATCTTGGCTGTTGCAAATAATGTTGCTGCGAAATTGAGGTGCATGTATTTTTTCAAGTTAGTGTTTTCATTTTTTTTGGATATATATCCAGGAGTAGAATTGCCAGATCATATGGTAGTTTTATTTTTAGTATTTGGAACTCTGAGGGGTATTAACTGGAAGGGGGAGAGAAATCTTCTGTGGTCTAGGTAATAAGGCATCAGTTCAGTTCAGTTCAGTCGCTCAGTCGTGTTCGACTCTTTGAGACCCCATGAATCACAGCACACCAGGCCTCCCTGTTCATCACCAACTCCCGGGTTCACTCAAACTCACCTCCATCGAGTCGGTGATGCCATCCAGCCATCTCATTCTCTGTCGTCCCCTTCTCCTCCCACCCCCAATCCCTCCCAGCATCAGAGTCTTTTCCAGTGAGTCAACTCATCGCATGAGGTGGCCAAAGTATTGGAGTTTCAGCTTTAGCATCAGTCCTTCCAATGAACACCCAGGATTGATCTCCCCAAGAATGGACTGGTTGGATCTCCTTGCAGTCCAAGGGACTCTCAAGAGTCTTCTCCAGCACCACAGTTCAAAAGCATCAATTCTTCGGCGATCAGCTTTCTTCACAGTCCAATTCTCACATCCATACATGGCCACGGGAAAAACCATAGCCTTGACTAGACAGACCTTTGTTGGCAAAGTAATGTCTCTGCTTTTTAATATGCTATCTAGGTTGGTCATAACTTTCCTTCCAAGGAGTAAGCGGCTTTTAATTTCCTGCATAGACACAAGTATATATATTTGTGAAAATTCATCAAGCTGTACTCAAGTAATGCACTTTACTAAGAAGGTATTATACGTCAATTTTTTTGACATTAAAAAATAGTAAATAGTGGAAATCTCAATGAACTACAGAATGCTGCCATCAAGCAAACTATATTCACTCACCAGAATGCAAAACTAGAATTCAGTTATTGGCAGAGAGCTCCTCCTTGCAATTCCATACACCTGGAAACAAAAAACTCTTATAAATAACTCTTAAGTTAAAGAGAAATCCAAGTGGAAATTACATAATTTAGAACTGTATGACAGGAGCACCATTTCTTAGTTCCTAGTACATAGAAGGAACTTAAATATTTGTTGAATGATCGGATATCAGATCTGTGAGATGTTGCCAAGGTAATACTCAGAAGGAAATTTACATCATTAACTGTCCTCACTATTAAAAGAGAAAACTTTAAGGAGTGGAATCACCAAACTTTTCAATCCAAGAGGCTAGAAAAACAGTAAAATAAACCCAGAGAAGTGTAAGGAAGAAACTGATGTAGTTAAAAGGAGAAATTATTCAAAAAGAAACAAGCCAAAAAACTCCGTACAAATGATCAACAAAACGAAAGCCAGTTCTTTGAAAAGTTGATAACATAGTTTGGTCTTAGGGATAACTAAGCGGAAAAAAAAGACACAAACAACACCAAGAACAAAAATAAGGGCAGGGGTTAAAAGAAGATCTGACTATAGACAGAGAAATTTAAAACTGTAGAAAACAAGTAAGTAGTGAGGTAACTATAGTAATACGAACTTGAGGCATGTCCAATGAGCTTCCTGGAGTTTCCTGTCTCACTGAGACTCAAAGTAATAATGGCAGGAGAGGGATGGGGGGCTGGGTGAAATAGGGGAAGCGGGTTAAGAGGAAAATTTCCAGTTATAAAATAAACAAGTCACGGGAATGTAATATACATAGGGAATTTAGTCAGTAACATTGTAATTACTTTGTATGGTGCCAGATGATTAGGAGACTTATTGTGGCAATCAATTTGTTTTAGATATAAATGCCTAACCACTGTGTTGTACATTTGAAACTAATTTTGTATGTCAACTATACTTCAGGTATACAAAAACAAAAAGCAAAATACAAACTGGCTTGCATCAGATGAAGTTCCCTTTATCCACCCGCAATATTAAAAAAAAATCAAAACAAAATGGTGGCAGAATCAGGCAAGAAAAGCAGTGCAGTCAGGGGTTATAACGTGTGTCCTTGAAGGACAGAAGCACAGGTCCCAGATTGGGTGTGCAGGGCCTCCTGGAGACAGCTCAGCTAGTCAGACCTCCCATCCCTGCACTTGTCTCCTCTTTGACCTCAAGAGGGCTGGCACTATGTGCAGAGATCTCTGGGCTGTCCTAGATCTGGCTGTTTCACCTCTAGGATGCTTTGGGTGTGTAAGGTCCCTCTCTCCAGCTGCCCCAGGGCATTTCCTCCTGGGGTGGTCGGGCTCAGTGTATCTCCAGCCAGGCTCACTCAGTGGGAGGTCGGGAGCCGCCACACCCAGGACCTCCTCCCTCTTCCTGAAAACTGTTTGGGCCAGGGACCCAGGCCAGAGGAATCTTGGGTGGTGAGGATGCTGGTCCCCTGTTGAGAGAGAGCAGCCACATCATCTCCCAGCTCTACTACAGAATCCATTGAACAATCCCTCCTGTTCTCTACCCATGCCTGCCCTGTCTCTTCCTGACTGAGCCTTGCCAGTGGTGTGTTAGTAAATGTTTAACAAAAGCTCTCTTAAGAAAAGATACCTGCATAGATATCTGTGCATAAGTTTATATTTTCCTGATATAAAGGATGTATGGCACACAATTTACAAGTAATAGTATGAAATACTCTTTTTTTGTAAATTGCATGTACCCTAACTTTAGTGCTGCTCTTTCTTGGTGGCTCAGTTGGTAAAGAATCTGCCTGCAATGTAGGAGACCTGAGTTTGATCCCTGGGTCAGGAAGATCCCCTGGAGAAGGGAATGGCAACCCACTCCAGGATTCTTACCTGGAGAAGTCCATGACAGAGGAGCCTGATAGGCTATACAGTCTGTGGGGTTGCAAAGAGTCGGATACGACTGAATAATTAACACTTTCATTTTCATTCCTTCTTAAATCCACTATTAGTGTGTACAACTCTATCAACAATAATAGTATCACAAAATCACACTATAAACAAATACTTGATTACCATAGGATTCAGCCAGAAGTCACTCATGTCACAAAGTCAAGTTCCTTCATAAATGTTGGCTGGTATTTTCATTTATATTAATGAGTAAGACAAAAATGAAATAATGAAGAATAATTAATGGAAATTCACTCATTCATCAATGACAAATATTTTGCTGAATCAGATAATAGTTTGAGTATTAGAAGTATTTCCTCATATTTTGGTGCTATTCATAATGTTTAAAAAACCATAGACATGACTGTCTTTAAATTTAATCTGCATTATTAATGTTTTCTCCATCACTTTTTAAAGTCCAGAGTCTAAACTCTAGAAAGCAACGAAGCATTACACCGAGTCCTGATTTGGATTACATGCCTGTTTCCATGGTGTAAATATTCCCCCCACTGCCAGTTTCAGGCCACAGACATGGTGTCACTAACAGCATGGAGTTGGGGACAAATGCGTGGGTGCAGACCATACAATTAACAATAGATGAGAACAACCTCAGGGACATAGGTAAAATAAAGTAAAATAATTTGGAAGTGATTAGTATTGAGTATTACTTTTGTTTCAAATGTTATTTATGAAATTACAAGTTCATATAATTTATTTTTAATAATGGCTATGTTTAGGCACCAACACTCGATATTCCTGAAAATTTAGCAGTCAGCTCTCACGAGCTGGCATGCACTGGCTCCAGCGTGCCAGGTGTCCTCACTCTGATTCTGGGTCCAAATGCCACCTCCTCCTTGATGTCTTCCCTGATGAATTCAGGCAGAAGCCTTCTCTTTCTCCCAGTTGCTCTGAGGGTGGGCACCAGGTCTGATTTACCTCTGTCCTTCAGGGCCTGCCATTGAGGAAGCATGTGCCAAGGCCGCATGTTGAACCAGTCCTCTCCACCCCAGCCCCAGAGGCCTTCTATGACCTGATTCTCCTCCACTCTGCCCCTTCAGCTGTCCCTGTAGGCCACATGGAAACTGTAGGGACAGGTTCTCAATGGCAGGGCAGCCACTTGGCCTCAGTCTCCCTATGTGTAAAGAGGGGATGGAAAGAAGGAAGTGCAGTGATACTCCTTCCAGTCTCTTTTTCTTAGGCATATAGTTATGGGCTGTTATAATATATTCGGTCTGGACGTGTTATTTTTTTTAGTATCTTATGGTTTCTCAAGTAGTATCATAAGCAATTTTCACATTCCTGTATAGTTTTCAAATTTTTCACTATTAGTGAATGCATAATGTCATATTTAATTAAAATTCACTTTACCTTTCCTTTGAGAAATTTATACAGTTTTTGTTTTCTGTGTAGAATCAGTTTTACCTGATCATCACCAGCATTGAATGCTTTCATTTCAGAAAGTACGTGCAAATTTAAACATCACAGACTGTATTATTGTTTAATGTGCTTTTGGTTTAGTTCCCAGTGTTGTTGGACATTTTTCTGTCAACTTTTCTAGTTATCCCAGACCCCTTTTTTGTCTTTTAAATTTTTATACAAATTTTAAAGATTACAATCCATTAACAGTTATTGCAAAATCCTGCACTCTTAAATAGAGAGCACAGATCACAAAGCAACTTGATTCTTAGTGTCTTGTGCCATTACCAACAGCAGGAGCTCTGGAATGTGTAGACTTTCAATCCAGAGTATGAATCTGAGTGAATACAGCTGTCATTTATACTCTTTTGGACATTTCTCCTGTCAGGCCGTTAAATATTGCTTTTTCCTAGGGTCAGTAGGCCAGCTTCTTGAGTCTTTGTTTGCTTCTACTCTAAAAAACCAGACACAATAAGAACGCTTGTTAGAACTGCCTAGAAGAGAACACACTGGGCATTGGAGCCCAGTTGCTTCATTGTGAAGAAGGTGCCTGTCAGGTGGTATAGCCGCCCAGAGGCCTTACAGGTTTATATCCTAACTCCTGGCTGGCGTCTGCGAGTCTGAGGATGTTTGATCAATGATCCCAAGAAAGAGGAGTGACCGTGTTTGGTTTTGTAAAAAATCACACTGGGAGGACAAATGTGGATAGCAATTCCTTTACATGCGCATTCAGCTTGACACTTTATGAAGCCCTTGAAACATGTCATAGATCCTCACAGCACCCATATGGGGTAGTTATTGCTTTAACCCCTTTATGAACTAGGATGCTCAGGCCTGTCGAGATTTCTGACTTACCTGAGATCCCTCAGCTAGTTTGTGGGGGTTGGCCATGGACCTGGGGCTCCGGACCCTTTCTCCCCACCTAGATGCAAGGTCTGCGTGACTTGAGCTCCTGTGTGTCTGCTCCTTCACATGTTCGCTCATGTTCAGAGTGCAGGATGTGGGGAAATTGCCCTTAAGTATTAATACAACAAGGGAGAACCAAGCAGGTGAGCTCACAAGGTCTTTTGTTTGGGATGGTACCTGTTTATCTAACTGACTCTCCCCAAATCACTAACAATGTCTCTGTAGCCAAGAAGACAGGCCACCCTGTACTTGAGACATGGGCGTCTCTTTTTGGAATTCATAAAGTCATGATTCAGTCCATCCTGGTGCCTTGTGTTGGACAAATTCTAGCAGAGAAGGGTTACTATGGGGAAAGAGCCACTAATGGCATCCTGGGACACACACAGTGACTCTGGGATTTCTGATGGCAGGGTGGTCTGTGAGCTTCTGTGGCACGTGAAGGATTCCCTGTTAAGTAGCCCTCTGTAGGAGAGGCATTAGTCCCAGTGTAGTGAGGACACAGCATACAGTATGGTGTGTGGGCTGTGGTCACATCAAGGGACTTCTCCCAGACAGCCCAAGGCTGGAATCTTGTGTGATCACCTGTGTGACCCTGGGCAAGTCACTCAACCTGTTTTGCATGCACCCAGGAGACCTGGAAGTGACCAGGAGGTTGCCCACCACCCCCTCTTCCCCCATAACCAGGGGTAACCAGGGATACAGAGGTGTAAACACTCCAGCTCCTTGCCCTTTACTAGGATGGCTCTGGGGGTGTGACTTTCACCAGAATTCCCTTGAGGGGTGAGCCAAAGATGTTTTCTGAGTGACTTGTTTGATAATTACCTTTGCTGGGCCCCCTTTCCTTTCTGATCCTTCTTCCCCATGTCCTTACAGTTTGCTCCAGATCTCTTCCTAGTAAATCACTTGCACATGACTCCTCCCACCAAGGTTGCTTTTACAGAACCTGATTTAAGGGGCAGCCGTGGAGATGCTGCTGTCTTGGCTGTAAGATAGCACTCAAGTAGGCTCACGGAGACTCCTCTGTTTTTCTGTCACTCACTTTAAAAGGAAATCTGTTAGGGTTTTGAAGGGAGAAGGAATTGGAAAAGGTGTGAACTTTCAGTTATAAGTATTAGGAATGTAATATACAACATGATTAATATAATTAATATTGCTGTGAAGAGAGTAAATCTTGAGTTCTCATCACAAGGAAAAATTGTTTTCTTTTGTTTCTCCATGAGATGTTGAATAGTCACTAACCTGATTGTGGTAATCATTTTATTATATGTGTGTGTCAAATCATTGCGCTGTGTGCCTTAAACTCATAAAGTGCTGTAGATAGATTACATTGCAATAAAGCTGGAAGAAGAATACCAAAAAAGGAAACTGCTAAAAGTTTAGCAGTTTCAATTAAGCAGTAAGCAAACTTTTTTTTAAAGCTCTTAAAAAATTTACTTTTGTAGCATTTTAAAGGATTTTTCACACACATGGTTTCATTTGAGCCTCATTACATTGCTGATAGAGGAAGAAATTTGTATACCTTCTTTCTCAGATGAGGAAATTGAGGCCCAAATTGATTAAGTGAATTGCCTGAAGTTACCCAGACATACAGGGCAGAACCAGGTATAGCAGCCCAAGTTTTCTATGCCCTGGTGTGTGTGCCACAGGGCTTTGCTTTCATAGAATTGTGGATGAATTGTTTTCACTGATTTTTAATAGGGTTTGTTAGCATACTTATAAATCCTTATGTAATGTTCTCAGAGGCTGGCTCAACCCATTATTTTTAAGAAAAAAAAACCCTTTTGACATAAGTTTTCCCATTATAAACATAATATGTTCTCACTACATAAGATCTGGGATATGCAAAAAAAAAAACCAATATGAAAAAATTTTTCATAATCCCTATAGAGAGTGTCTTCTAGTTTTCTAGCATTTTCTTCTATTCCTTTCTTTTTTCTATGCATAGTTATTTCTTTATGTGTTAAAAACTTAGAATAATTATTCTTGGTTACTACCATACTTTGCCAATGCACAATCATCTTTATTGATCTGTAAATGCCCCTTTCTCTTTTTCTAATTTCCATGCTTTCCTTTTTCATAAGATGAGCTTGGTATATCCAGTGCTAGAAAGTAAAGCAGCGTTCAAACAAACAAACAAAAAATGATGGGGGCAAATCAAAAGGACATGGAATAAGCTTGAAGAGGAGCCCGCCAGCCAATCTGGGATAATTTGAGCATCAAAATAGTCAAGCAAATAAGGAACAATAAACCATTGAAAAATAGGATTCTGTGAATCTGTACTGATAATAAATAGCTCAATAATGAATAAATGAACAGAGAAGAGGAAAGGGCTCTCACTTACAGTAAAATGCCAGCCAGTAAATGTGAAGAGAATGTTAGGGTTGGAAGATTTTTGTTTTGAAACCGTCATGGTCAAGCTTGGTTGAAATAAGAATCATCATGCTGACACAAGTTCTTCAAGCTGAAATGAAAGGATGCTGCTTAGTAACGTGAAAACAAATGAAAGTATAAAACACACTGGTAGTTCCCAGGAGATCTCCCTATAGTTATCTTAATTCCAGACTTATCTAATCTGTTGTGAGTGAAAACTGATTGACTCTTTTAAATTCTACTGAGTTTAATTATTCATTTATTTCTGGCATCTCTAGTTATAAGATAAGGGAAACAGTGTTGGATCTGTCTAGTTGTTGTAGGGCTGGGTGGCCAATTTCCTCTCTGCCCATTCCTGTTAATTCAAATACCACTCCCCTCACCCCCCCATCAATGTAAACAGCCTTGTTTTTCCAGATAGTATATTCTATTGTTTTACTTGAATAAGAGGTAAAAAGAGAGAAGATATTTCATTTTGGATCGCTGTGAACATTTATTAGAAACCTCCCAAGCTGTTTTTAAGTTTCATACAATTTGGAAAGAATAAAGTCCAAGTCAGGGAGACAGAGGTTTGAGAGCTGTGTGTGGGTTTAAAGAATGTTTACCCAGCCCAAGTAAGAATTGTCTGCCACTAAAAGATTCCCAGGAGTGGCCACAGGATTGGAAAAGGTCAGTTTTCATTCCAGTCCCAAAGAAAGGCAATGCCAAAGAATGCTCAAACTACTGCACAATTGCACTCATCTCACATGCTAGTAAAGTAATGCTCAAAATTCTCTAAGCCAGGCTTCAGCAATACGTGAACTGTGAACTTCCAGATCTTCAAGCTGGTTTTCGAAGAGGCAGAGGAATCAGAGATCAAATTGCCAACATCCACTGGATCATCGAAAAGGCAAGAGAGTTTCAGAAAAACATCTATTTCTGCTTTATTGACTATGCCAAAGTCTTTTTCCACAATAAACTGTGGCAAATTCTTTAAGAAATGGGAATACCAGACCACCTGACCTGCCTCTTGAGAAACCTGTATGCAGGTCAGGAAGCAATAGTTAGTACTGGACATGGAACAACAGACTGCTTCCAAATAGGAAAAGGAGTATGTCAAGCCTGCTTATTTAACTTATATGCAGAGTACATCATGAGAAATGCTGGGCTGGAAGAAGCACAAGCTGGAATCAAGATTGCCAGGAGTAATATCAATAACCTCACATGTGCAGATGACACCACATTTATGGCAGAAAGTGAAGAGGAACTAAAGAGTCTCTTGGTGAAAGTGAAAGAGGAAAGTGAAAAAGTTGGCTTAAAGCTCAACATTCAGAAAACTAAGATCATGGCATCTGGTTCCAACACTTCATGGCAAATAGATGGGGAAACAGTGGAAACAGTTGTTGACTTTATTTTTTGGGGCTAAAAAATCACTTCAGATGGTGATTGCAGCCATGAAATTAAAAGATACTTACTCCTTGGAAGGCAAGTTATGACCAACCTAGATGGCATATTAAAAGCAGAGACGTTACTTTGTCAACAAAGGTCCATCTAGTCAAGGCTATGGTTTTTCCGGTAGTCATGTTTGGATGTGAGAGTTGGACTGTAAAGAAAGCTGAGCACCATAGAATTGATGCTTTTGAACTGTGGTGTTGGAGAAGACTCTTGAGTCCCTTGGACTGCAAGGAGATCCAACCAGTCCATCCTAAAGGAGATCAGTCCTTAGTGTTCATTGGAAGAACTGATGCTGAAGCTTAAACTCCAGTACTTTGACCACATGATGCGAAGAATTGACGCATTTGAAAAGACCCTGATGTTGGGAAAGATTGAAGGCAGGAGGAAAAGGGAACCACAGAGGATGAGATGGTTGGATGGCATCACCGACTCAATGGACATGGGTTTGGGTGAACTCCGGGAGTTGGTGATGGACAGGGAGGCCTGGCGTGCTACAGTTCATGGGGTTGCAAAGAGTTGGACACGACTGAGTGACTGAACTGAAGAGATTCCCTGTGCCCTGTCTGCATCACCATGCTGCAGAAGGTCAAGTGGCCTTGCACATAGGCTCATTCCCTGCATTCCTGATCCAGGGGCACAGAGGTTGGGGAGAAGCCATTGGGAATTAGGATCAGAGGCTGATGGTTCTTGTCAGGATAATTCACATACCCCCAGACTCTTCCTTCAAAGGCTGAAAAGCAGAAGATTGAGGCTTGCATCCATTTTGAATAGAGCTTTAAAAAAAGAAACAGGTAGGCCAAGGTCTAGCCATCATTAAGACCAGTGATCTCAAATGACATTGATGTAGTATATGATGGTTTATCACCTATGTCTCATCAGTCTGCTAAAGAGAAAAGGGCTGTCTCTTGAAGACTGAGTTTCAGCCTCATCTATGGACTCCTTGGGTAAACTTGGGGAAGTAAGTTGTCTTTTTTGGGTCCCAATGTCCTCATCTGTAAAAGTAAATGGTGGCCTAGGTAATGTCTAAGCTGGTCCCTGGCTCTTCCTTTGTAACTCACCTGAAAACTCTAAGTAGATAAGGAAAGGAGCATTATTCCCATTTTATAGATTAAAATGACTGAGGCTCACGGAGTGGAAGCATCCTGGCCAAAGCTGCAGTGTAAGTGGGTTTGAGTTCTCTAACTCTTCTGTTGTTTCTATTACACTGAAGACCCCAATGCAGAGTTGTGATTGGAATTTTTTGTATTCCTTCGCCTGTATTCCTGCAAGTGAAGGAACAGTGTGGGTGGAGGCCCAGAATCCTATCTGTGTAGCCCAGGCACCTCTGCTTACTCCTCATATTCCTTACTTTGTCTTTCTGGTTTTAAGAATTGGCTTATTGATGTTACATAACCTTGGTTTTCCATCAACACTGAAAGAAGGGCCCACAGACAGACAGATTGTCAGAAATAACCCTGGAATGAAAAGAATGCAGCCATCTCTCTTAGGCTTGTTGGCAAAAGATGTGCTGACTGATTCTAAGTGCTGAACTCAGAAGCGCCCCCAAGAGGCCAGGTTAACAGCAGCGACAGTCCTTCACAAGATGGAAACTGCAGCCGCACACCACTCCCTGCTGTGAGCTTCACCCGCGTCATCTCATTTAATCCTCATCACAGTCCTAGTCTCCACTTTACAGAGGGGAAAACAAAGTCTCTTCAAAGTTGGGGAGCTTGTCCAGAGAGTCTCCGTATATGGGTTGGAATTGGGGTGGAATCTGAACCAGGTCCATCTGTCTGTCTGTCTGCAAGGATAAGGTCTACTGTTGTTACCCCAGGACCACATGCTACCTTCCACATAATTTGGGGGAAATTTGCAAATCTGTAGGTGCATGCACACAAGGTTTAATGTTCATCTGATGAGGAAAATGGTAACTGGTGGGCATGGAAAGGAGGTTTCCCTTTCAGTATTTATCCTTTACCCTTACAGAGTGTTGCCCCTGTATGCATGCATTACAAGTCAAATGAATTAATGAAATTTAACAAAAAGTGATCCTTATGTTAGTTCCTTGTGGCTGCTGTAACAAATTACCATTGCCTTGGTGGCTTAAAACAGCAGGCATTTATTCTCTCACAGTTCTCAAAGAGGTCAGAAGTCTGTAGTCAAGGTATTGCAAGGCCATACTCTTTTCTTTAGTTCTCAGGAGAATCCATGGCTTGCCTCTTCCAGCTTCTGGTGGCCCCAGGCTTTCCTTAACACGTGGCCACATCACACCAATCTCTGTGGTCACATTGCTTCTTCCTCCTTTTCTTTGTGTGTCTGTCTTATAAGGATGCATGTGATTGAGTGTAGGGCTGTCTGAATAATCCAGGATAAATTCCACCTCTCAAGATCCTTAATTTATTCTTGTCTCTTGCCACACAAGAAGCACCAGGGATTAGGATGTGGACGTATATTTTGGGGGTCAGCTTTCAATACTTAGGAATTAGGAAGTAAGTCTTTAGCCCTTCATGGCAGAGGTTATTTTCCCCTCGTGTATCCTTTTGGATAGGATGCTGGTGTCTAAACAGTCTAAGCAGTTGTTGTTTTGAACCTTATCTAGAGTGTTTTTGTGGCTTTCTTGGAGAATTATATGCCCAAGCTTGGGAGTCAGCCTGGGTGGGTTCTACTATCAGTGCCTCCATTTGCCACCTGGGGGGACCTTTAGGAAAACCAGTAGGCCCATTTTGCCAGATTCATATTCCTAAAGTACAATTCTGATGACATTATATCTCTGCCTTCAGGCCTTCAGTGGCTCCTCAGTACCTGCCAAATGAACCGCACACCCCTTGCCTTAGCATTCAAAGCCAGATCCCTCCTTCTATCATTCTTTGGCCCTCTGCATCCCTTGACTGTATATATACCAGGCTTGGCTTTGAATTACAAGCCTTTCCACTAGTCTCGTCCGCCCCAGTGAACAGTGGCTCCTTGTGGGCAGGAAACAAGCATCTTCTGCATGATCAGAGCCAGGAACAAGAAATGATCTAGGATAAGGGTTCAATGGTGTGTGTTAAGTTGAATATATGTAAAAATAATAGAAACTATACTAGAAGGACCCTGAGTGGTTGTGTGTTCAAAGTCCTTCCATGTTATAGACAGGGAAACTAAGACCCAAACTGGGAAATTACATCTTGTAACCCAGTCTTTCAGGAAAACTTGAAGGATTGGAATAAAAAATTGGAAAGGTTCCATTTGGGAAACTGTATTTGTTTGTAATGATGTCAGATGGCAAACAGCATGCATTTTATGGTGAGGTTTGTCTGTTTTAAAGAAAAATACAAACAATTTTTTTCTTCCTTACTATTCTCTGGCCATCACCAGCAAATTTCAACCCTAGTCTCTTATACATGTCCTGGTTAGACTTTTCTTTATACTTCACTCTAATTTTTTCCTAATGTTTTCTTACTAAATTTAGAGCCTGAACTGCCCCCCTTCCCCTGAATCAAAGTTTTGAAGCTATTTTTAAGAGTCCCACTTTCCCAGGGAAAACACAGGCAGGCAAATGAAAGCTGCCACACAGAGCACATCCTCCTAGCTATGTCTGCCTCAGAGAGGTAGACCAGTCTTCACCATCATCCGTGTCATTTGGCAAAGCGTATAAAGGGAGAAGCAGGGAGGCAGAGCAGAACACCTGTGGCCATTGTGAAAGCCAGAGCCACCTTCCAGTCCTGTGTGCTTTTTATTCTGAATGTGTAGCATCTGTCAGCCACAGGTGAACACCCAGCAACAGAGGGCCCAGAACTGGGCCTCAGACAAGCTGACTGAGGAATTACAAGGATTTTGTAATAAGAACCCATTCATTTTGTCAGGTTGAAAGAAAGAAAAAAAAGAAAAGAAAGAAAATGAAGTCGCTCAGTTGTGTCCGACTCTTTGTGACCCCATGGACTGTAGACTACCAGGCTCCTCTGTCCATGGAATTTTCCAAGCAAGAATACTGGAATGGGTTGCCATTTCCTTCTCCAGGGGATCTTCCTGATCCAGGGATTGAACCCAGGTCTTCCGCGTTATAGGCAGACGCTTTACCATCTGAGCCACCAGTGATTTTATGTTGGGTTGAAATATCTTCTAATGACACACAGACAAAGACAACTGTACTTTGGTTTAACAATTTTTTTTTAACTTGGGCCATTTTCTTGACATCTTTATTGAATTTGTTACAACATTATTTCTGTTTTATGTTTTGTTTTTTTTTTGTCCATGAGGCATGTAGGATCTTAGTTCCCAGATCAGGGATTGAACCTGCACCCCCTGCACTGGATTGCCAGAGAAATCCCTGGTGTAGCATTTTATATGGCATTTTATGCCTGCCTGAAAGCAGGGGTGCAGGTCTGGCAGGGCCAGAGATTAGGATGCCAGAGTCCAGGGCTGGGATTCTGAACTCTCACTTACCAACTTTAATTTTGGGGCCCACAAAGCAGAGTTTGTCCCTCTCTATTGTCACAGAGCTTCTATTTGAAGCTCAGGTACATGTCACAATAAACCATTGAATGTGTCATGTCACCCAGTTCCCACCATCAGGTTGAGTCTCATTCTGTCGTTCCCTTGTGGAAGCTGGGCTCTGATAAGACAGCAGAAGACCAGAAGGGACTTGTGAGCTTCATCACATGTTTCGTGCTTTGACATCCTTTATAAAATGGCTCAGGAATGACATGCATTTCTGAAACTCACCCCTCCCATCCCCCAACACACACACGCACACCCTTTCCTGGCATGCGAAGCGTGCTTAGAAAGGGGAAGAAAAACCCAAACCACAAAACCCCACATGCCTTTTGAGGGCTGTGTGTGTACACACCCTAGACCTCTGACCCTCTTTGCCTGCTGAACAGTGGTTTTCAAGGCTTCAAGTCAGGAGTCCTGGACTGTTAAGATCCCACTTTACCAGGTCCCAGGCTTGTGGTTTCAGCATTTCCCCTCTTGGGGGTTCTGTTTCTTCGTCTGTGAAACGGGGCTAATAAACCCTGGTTCTGTCCAACCTCCCAGGATTGTAATAAGGATAAAACAGAATAAAAATGGGGTGAAAATTTGGAAGTATGAGGCTTCATTACACTGTTTCAAGTGGAAACAGTCTACTTTCTGTTTCTGAGGTGGTGGGTAGAGTTAGGAAAAAACAGAGGACAGGCTGGAAAACCTACTGAATGTTCCCCAGAGACTCCCACACTTCTCTCAGCCCTTACTAGTCCCTTCAGCACTTACCCAGACAACCTTTGTCTTCCTACCGAGCACAGGGTTTCCCTTCACTCTAAAGATGATGAAAGCAGGAAAAGACGGGACACGTGAAATAAAGTGTGTCTAGAACACCATCCCGGAGAAGGCAATGGCAAGCCACTCCAGTACTCTTGCGTAGAAAATCCCATGGACGGAGGAGCCTTGTAGGCTGCAGTCTGTGGGGTCGCTAAGGGTCGGACATGACTGAGCGACTTCACTTTTACTTTTCACTTTCACACATTGGAGAAGGAAATGGCACCCCACTCCAGTGTTCTTGCCTGGAGAATCCCAGGGACGGGGGAGCCTGGTGGGCTTCCGTCTATGGGGTCGCACAGAGTCGGACACGACTGAAGTGACTTAGCAGCAGCAGCAGCAGCAGCAGCAGCAGAACACCATCCATATCCTTTTCTCCTCAGTTCTGATAAAATGTTTATACTGCTGAGAAATGCATTCAGATGAGCACTTTATTTAAAAATCCTATGTCAGAAAGAAAAAAGACATATGGCTGGAATTATCTGAAACAACCATAAAAACTGAAGAAACAAGAAAAGAGTCTAGTGACAATTCACCATACCTCTGAATCTGGGGGATATTGCTGTTAATTATAAGGCAGACAGAACTGGATTAAGAAATCTATCTAAAAAAAAAGAGTCTATTAAAAATGGCAGAGAGAGCAGGAAGGCCTGGCATTGTATAATGTAGATTCCAAGTGGTTGCTTAAAGTTTCTATTTACAAAAAGGAAAAACACAGAAGTACCAAAAGAATGTGTGTGTGTGTGTGTGTGTGTGTGTGTATAGAAGGCTATTTCTATAATTTTGGAATGGTGAAAGTCTTTCTAAGAATAACTCAAAGACAAAAGCATAAAGAAAAACATAGATTTGACTTATTTTTCTATGTAAAATTAAAAATTTTAATTTATTAAAAAAATTAACATCTCATACATGGCTAGTGGAATTTTTAAATGACGTGGCCATTTTGGAAAATGGTCTAGCAGTTTTAAAATGTAGAATTATCATATGACCCAGAAATTACACTCCTAGGTATTCAGTTCAGTTCATTTCAGTTCAGTCGCTCAGCCGTGTTCGATTCTTTGCGACCCCATGAATCACAGCACACCAGGCCTCCCTGTCCATCACCAACTCCCGGAGTTCACTCAAACTCATGTCCATTGAGTTGGTGATGCCATCCAGCCATCTCATTCTCTGTCGTCCCCATCTCCTCCCACCCCCAATCCCTCCTAGCATCAGATTCTTTTCCAGTGAGTCAACTCGTCACATGAAGTGGCCAAAGTATTGGAGTTTCAGCTTTAGCATCAGTATATACCCAAGATAAATGAAATACATGTCCCCACAAAAACTTGCTACTTGAATGTTCATAGCAGCATTATTCATAATAGCTAAAAAATGGAAACAACTCACTTGACTATCAACTGATAAAAATCTGCTCTGGCATACCATACAAGGGGGTATTATTCTGCCATAAAAAGGAATGAAATAGTGATACCTGCTATGACACGGATAAGCCCTGAAAACATGCCTATGTATACTAAAAGCCACCAAAGTCTCTACTTTAAAAAAGGTGAATTTTATGGTATATGAATTTTTAAATAAAGCTATTATGTAAAAACCAAACATAAGGGCAAAGCTAATGACAAATAAAAAATTGTAACATTTCACAGAGATGGGTAATATCTGTAACACACGAGTGCTTATATAAAAAATTGAAAATAAAAAGGCCATTAAAATTGGCAAAAGCTAAGATATGCATTTCATAGTAGAAGCAACACTAAAGACCAATGAGCATTTTAATATTTATGCTCATTTTGGAATTTTGATGTTACTGTGATTATTAGACCTGCAGCTAGCATGTTAATAGTAAAGTCATATTTTACTATGTCATATTCGGAGAAAGGGTCCTCAAGCTTTGTCAGAACATCAGTGTGCCTATGGCCCAAAAAGAGTTAGGAATCCCTGTACTACAGGAAACAGGTAAAAGAAAGTATGGCATATTTGTATAAAATAAAAAATGCTATATGGCCATTAAAACTGATTTTGTAGGTGGAATGTAGAGGAGGTGGAACTCTCAGACAGTCAGGAGAGAGTTCAAATTGGTGTGACCATTTTGGAGACTTTTTTTCTTCTAATGCTGAATATGTGCATATCTATGACCTAGCAGTTGCACTCCTAGCCATGTATGCAACAGAAATGCACACATATATTCACCGAAAGACACCTACAGAATGTTCATATTCTACAGAACATGAACAGCTACAATAGCCAAAATCTGAAAACATCCCCTGTGTCCATGAACAGCCGAATGGATAGATAAATTGTGATGTATTTATACATAGGAATACTTTATGGCAGTAAGTGTGAATGAAATGTTGCTATATGCAATGACATGAATTAATCTCATTCATATACTGTGGAGTGAAGGAATACAGACGCAAGAATAAATACTGTGTAATTCTATTATTAGTATATAAATAATGTGTAAAGATAAAAAAAACCAGACAAAACTCATTAGAAATTAGAAGTCAGGATCATGGCTTCTTTCGCAGGAGAGGAGACAGTGAAAGGTTTTTTGGAATGCTGGTAATGACCTGTTGTTTTATGTTCAGTTCAGTGGCTCAGTCATGTCCGACTTTTTGTGACTCCGTGGACTGCAGTATGTCAGGCTTCCCTATCTGTCACTAACTCCTGGAGCTTGCTCAAACTCATGTCCATCAAGTCGGTGATGCCATCCAACCATCTCATCCTGTCATCCACTTCGCCTCCTGCTCTTAATCTTTCCCACTATCAGGGTCTTTTCTAAGGAGTCAGTTCTTCACATCAGGTAGCCAAAGTATTGGAGCTCCAGTTTCAGCATCAGTCCTTCCAATGAGTATTCAGGACTGATTTCCTTTAGGATGGATTGGTTTGATCTCCATGTAGTTCAAGGACTCTCAAGAGTCTTCTCCAACACCACAGTTCCAAAGTATCAGTTCTTCAGTGCACACCTTTCTTTATGGTCCAACTGTCACATCCATGCATGACTACTGGAAAAACCATAGCTTTGATTAGATGGACCTTTGTCGACAAAGTAATGTCTCTGCTTTTAAATCTGCTATCTAGGTTGGTCATAGCTTTCCTCCAAGAAGCAAGTGTCTTTTCACGGCTGCAGTCACCATCTGAAGTTATTTTGGAGCCCCCCAAAATAAAGTCTCTCACTGTTTCCATTGTTTCCCCATCTATTTGCCATGAAGTGATGGGACCAGATGCCATGATCTTAGTGTTTTGAATGTTGAGTTTTAAGGCAACTTTTTCACTCTCCTCTTTCACTTTTGTCAGGAGGCTCTTTACTTCTTCTTCACCTTCTGCCATAAGGGCAGTGTCATCTGTGTATCTGAGGTTATTGATATTAATCCCTGCAATCTTGATTCCAGCCTGTGCTTCATCCAGCCTGGCATTTTGCATGATGTACTCTGCATATAAGTTAAATAAGCAAGATGACATATACAGACTTGATGTACTCCTTTCCCTGTTTGCAATCAGTCTGTTGTTCCATGTCCAGTTCTAACTGTGATTCCTTGACCTGCATACAGATTTCTCAGGAGGCAGGTATGGTGGTCTGGTATTCCCATCTCTTGAAGAATGTACAGTTTGTTGTGATCCACACAGTCAAAGGCTTTGGTGTAGTCAATAAAGTGGAAGTAGATGTTTTTTCTGGAATTCTCTTGCTTTTTCTATGATCCAATGGATGTTGGCAACTTGATCTCTGGTTCCTCTGCCTTTTCTAAATCCAGCTTGAACACCTGAAAGTTCTTGGTTCATTGGTACTGGATATAAAAGTAGATTCAATATATGAACACACTTTGAATTTTACACTTATAATTTTTGCATATTTTAGATATTTATGTTCTACTTGAATCAAAGTTGCTTAAAAATGACACTGTAGATAATTTCAATAACATGGAAAGATATTCATGTCATATTATATTAAAATATAGATTAATATAGGTGAAAATTGTACATAGAGTATGCTACCATCTTTTTCTTCATGATCATCTCACATATATTTTTGTAAAAGCATAACATATCTCCAGGAGGATATACAAGTGAATGATGGGAGTAATTGCTTCTAGAGAAGGAGACTGGGAAAGAGATTTATTTTTTATTTTATGCCCTTTTGTAATTATGTGCCTATGTTGGCTATTTAATGCACAAATAAATTAATGATAATGCAGATTATTATTTCATTTCTGTGATAATAAAGGTCTGGCACTAGCCTTATAGAAATGATAACCATGTTTACCTCTGGGTGATGGGATTATGGATGGTTTTTCTTTTTTTTAAAACATATCTGTATTTTCTCAGTCTTCTAATGTGAACATAGTTTTTTTTTTTTTTGCTGTGCTGTGCACCTTGTGGTATCTCAGTTCCCCTACAATGAAAGCCTGGAATCCTAAACACTAGGCTACCAAAGAACTCCCAACATGTATTTATTTTGATAATAAGAAAGTCATTAAACTTGTTTTTGTTTGTATTTTAACTGCGCAATGTGGCTTGTGGGATCTTAATTCCCTGATCAGGAATTGAACCCAGGCCCACAGCAGTAAAAATGCTGAGCTGTAATCACTGGACTGCCAGGGAAGTTCCTAAACTTGTTTCTGCAGTTCAGTGTTTTAATCAGTGTTATTGAAATATAATTTGCAGACAATCAAATGCAGTGATTTTCTGTAAACATTCAGTTTTACAAAGGTGCACCATCTCATCATCACTCAGTTAAGACATAGAGTTTCCACCTCCGTGAAAGTTCCTCTGTCCCTTTGCAGTCAGCTTCTCCCCCTCCTAAGGAATCAGCCATTGATCTAATTTCTGGCACCATATAGCTAAGTTTTATCTTCTCTAGAAGGTCACAGAAATGGGATTATACAGTATGTAATATTTTGTGTCTGGCTTCTTTCACTCTGTTTGAGGTTTGAGATTAATCTATGTTTTGTGTGTATCAATAACTCATTATAATTTTTTTAAATGAACAGTAATGTGCTAAGCACTTACTACTTTCTGATCTGTAGAGTATAACCCCATCTACACAGGAAATAATCCTCCACAGCCTCTCCAGGCATGGCTACTGCATGCCAGCTGCTGGCTTACATCCTCCACGTCCTGGAGGAGAGACAGCAGTAACCCCCCTTCCCCCGCCCCTGGCAGGGCCTGTCTCAGGTGAGAGCCACCCTGCTCCTTGCTATTGTTCTGCAAGTGACAGCCTCCGGGGCAAATGGAAAACCATCAACCTGAAGGCTGTCAACTGCAGACAAGAATTCCTTTCTTTGTCAGGCTGGGTGGTCTCTGTGGCTTCAGCATCAACCTGCACAAAAGATGATAAGCATCATGTGTGCTTGTAGAAAACCTTTGCCACCACCCAGCGACTCTAACCGCACTCCTTTGTGAGGCTAGGATTAGCCCGTGTGAGGCTTCCCGTGACTGTATAGAAACCTCAAATTGCAGCCCAAGGAGGGCATTCAGAGGTCGTTCAGTCCATTTCTCCCCAATGCAATCCCGACCACCTGCATGCTTCATGAAATATATGTCCCAGAATCTTAGTCATAGACATCTAGAAGGTCCCTTAGAGATCAACTGGTTCAACCCTCTTGGGCTTTAAAAAAGGGTCCAGACTTTCCCAGGGTCACAGAGCACAAGGACAAGAACCCCTGTCGTAGAATGGGTTTCCCTTCCTTCTGGGGTGCTCTTTCCATTACCCCAAGCTGCTTTTGTTAATAAATGAACCCCCTGCCCAATAACTTTTCAATGAAGGCTGGGAGTGTGTGTGTGTGTGTGTGTCTGTGTGTCCGTGTCGGTAAAGGCTTGCACATGTGTGTGTGTGTGTGTGTATTGGTAAAGGCTTGCATGTGT
Organism: Moschus berezovskii; assembly: GCF_049115385.1. Classification (NCBI taxonomy): domain Eukaryota; kingdom Metazoa; phylum Chordata; class Mammalia; order Artiodactyla; family Moschidae; genus Moschus; species Moschus berezovskii. The sequence goes on along the minus strand of NC_142466.1, from coordinate 70,255,878 downwards.
GTGTGTGTTGGTAAAGGCTTGCACGTGTGTCTGTGTGTGTGTCAGTAAAGGCTTGCACCTGTGGTGAGTATGGCAGGCCAACCTCATTTATGGAGTAGTTTGGTGCCCTCTACTGGTTACCAGTTACACCACCACCAACAGCTTACCGTTTCCTGGGCGCTTACTGTGCAGGATATTCAGTGTGTGCCATTACTGCTAATTTCTTCAAAACACAGGACTCCACTAGGCAGTTTCATCCTTATTTTATAGATGAGGAAATAGAGGCTCTTATAAATCAGATATTCTGCCCAAAGTGTCTGAACCTGGATTCAAACCTAGCCTTGTGGGATCCCAAGTTACTTCCATGCCTCTGTGTCAATACCACTTGTCACAATCCTGACACTGTGTGTAGCACGTTCCCGTTAAAACAACCTGTACATCCCTCAAAATCTGCCAGGATGTGGATGTTAATGCCTGTTTACACAGTGGGGAGGCCCGGGCTGCAACATCAATGACATGTGCAGGGTTCATGTCCAATAGACCCCGTAAGCTCACTGCCAGGCTGCTGCGCAAGAGAAGCACACACAGGGTCCACAAGGGAACTTCTTCCCGGGGCAGTCTTCACACAGGAGAGGGGTTGGGAGACCGTGTTCCCACCCAGGGAACCTACCTGTATTCCAGGCGCCAAGGGACTCAAAGATAGCGAAAGCACATATTCAACTTGTGGGGAACACTATCCGCTGGATTCCAGAGCCCCTGGGGTGTGTGTGTGTGTGTGTGTCTGTCTGTCTGTCTGTCTGTGTAATGAGTGAACGGATAGATGCAGTGGCTGAGTGGCAGAGGCTATGCAGGTCAGGGGTTGTCAGGAAGGTGTATTGAATACTATAAAGAGATTGATTTCAGTTTAATTTGAAGAATCTGTTCCTATCAGTTACAGCACTCCACATACAGAGATAGCTGAATTCATAGGCTTGGGGTCCAGTCCCCAGATATGCAAGCAGAAGAGTTAAGATGACCCCAGCAGAGATGTTGTAGAGGGAATTCCAGCCCCTGTATGATATATATATTTTTAATTTAAAAAATATATTTTTAAAATTTATTTTTTAATTGAAGGATAATTGCTTTACAGAATTGTGTTGTTTTCTGTTAAACATCAACATGAATCAGCCATAGGTATAATATGTCCCCTCCATCAGCATCAAGATTTAGAAATTGGATGATTTCACATAAGAATCCCAATTTTTAGCTCCTCTTTTACAGAGTGGGAGGCCTGGCTTCACTGGGCATGCTGCAGTCCTTTCACAGCTGTCCCCTCATTTCCCTGTTGTCACCCCAGGAATGAGAATGACTGGAATGTCATTTCTCATCATACATTGCTGTTTTTTTAATTATAAAAATAAAACATTTTTTTTAGTTCTTTCTGAAAAAAAGGAATAATAAAAGACCAAGTCATTTGTTTTTAAAAAAATGGAGCCCAACATATTTATCTGTGAAAGTGAAGAAACTTGTATACATTTAAAAGGCAGGTGCTCAACTGGCTCTGTCGGTTTTCCTTGCCAGCTTGGACCCCAGGACAATTTGAATTTGCTGCCCTAGAGTGTCTTTGGCGTCTCCTTGTTCCTGCTTTGTGGACCTCGGGTCAGATTTTCACCTGATTGCCATTTAGGTCTTCAGCTTCCGAGATGAGGGGCCATTGGAACTGCACTGAGTGTAGTCCTGGGTATCGTGGTATAAGGTAAGAAGAAGTCCTGCCCAGTGAGGCTGCTGTGAATTTCCAGTTAAGTGAGATGATAAAGGCCTGGCAGAACACATTGATGCCTCTGCGCAGGGAAACCCTTCAGAGGTGTAGTGCCTTGATCATGACTTTTCTGAAGTGGCCATCCTCCCAGCACTTTCCTTCTAGCCCTTCCCTCCCCAACCCAGCCACATAGATGGTGCTCTGATTTCTGGAGTGTTGTTCAGAAGTGGGAACATGCTTCTGGTGTGGTCTGAGCAGCTCAATCAGCAGGACAAAGCTCTCCCTCAGTTCAGACACCCTGCTTTGATTCTTGTCATCTCAGATCACATCCTCTCTTTTTATCAGTCACATCACATGTTGATCCCCACTGAGTCTGTGAGACACCAAGACCTTCAGATTGCTTTTTCATGAACACTTGTCAAGAGAGTTCTACCCCACCTTAACCGAAAATCATAGACGTGCAGGGTGAACATGCAGGATATCATCTAATTTCAGCTCCCACTTACACAGAAAAAGATCACTTCATCAAACACCCTGACAAAATTGTTGAGATGAGGAAGTTCACTCTAACACACTGAATATTTTACCCAGAGTTCTGCTCCTCCAAGAATGGATCTTGATTTTGTAAAACAAAAACCCCAAATACATTCACATTCTTCCTAATTTAATATCATTCATAAGTTTTATTAGTACGATTTCTACATTTTCACGTAGGTTAGTATCACATTTTAGATATTCTGCTTGTCAAAGTCACTCATCATTGTAGAAAACTTAGAAAATACAAAAGCATAAGGGAAACAATTAGAAAACTGGGATATCAATGATATAAAAACTTACAATTCAATAATAAAAAGACACTTCAATTTTAAAATGGGCAAAGATCTTGAATATACATTTCTCCAAAAAGATATGCAAATAGCCAATATGCACATGAAAAGATACTCCACATAATTAATCTTTGCTGCTACTGCTAAGTCACTTCAGTCGTGTCCAACTTTGTGTGATCCCATAGACGGAAGCCCACCAGGCTCCCCCGTCCCTGGGATTCTCCAGGCAAGAACACTGGAGTGGGTTGCCATTTCCTTCTCCAATTAATCTTTAAGGAAATGGAAATCAGTTTCTTGAGAGGAGCATCATTAACTTGTTGCTGTATTCCTGGTCCTCAGCATAAGACCTCCTTGGAGCGTGGGTTCTTAAAGTTGCTGATTGAAGGTATGTACAAATGAAAGAATGAGTGAGTGTGTGAACAAAAGAATTGCAGGGAGGGAAACAGTCCAGAAGCAAGAGGAGTGCAGGACCAGCCTAGAAGATAGGAAGATAGAATATAAAGTTCAGCGAAAATTCATGGAGAAGAAGTACCCCCAAAGGCAGCTGGAACAGGTGATGGGGATTAACTGCAGGCTTGGTGTCAGATGCTGCAGTCCATGGGGTCGCAAAGAGTCAGACATGACTGAGCAACTGAACTGAACTGGAGTCAAATGATTTTTGAGCAAATGGTTAAAGATGTACTCTTTTCTTGGGGAGGTGCCACACTGTGCAGCTTGTGGGGTCTTAGTTGCCTGACCAGGGATTGAACCCAGGCCCTCAGCAGTGAATGCGTATGGAGTCCTAAGCACTGGACCACCAGAGAATTCCCTAAAGCTGTACTTCAGAAAAATGAAACTGTAAGACCAAGTATAACATGGGTCAGAAGGAGAGACTGGGAGACCAGCCTGGAGGCTGTTCAGGCAAAAGACAATGGGAGCTGAACCAGGCCTGCAGTAGGACCAGAGAAAGGATGGAAGCCAGAGACACACATCCAATTTCCAAACGTTATAAAAACTGTAAAAACAAGTGTGTCTGGTGACAAATAGTTCACTGTTCAATGGGACTCCAACTATTAGAGGAAGTACTTGCCAATAAAATTTAAGTGGTTTGTGGTCTGAAGTTGCAACCACACTTTTTATAAAGGCAATTGAAAGGAAAACAAAAACTCCAATTGGGGGTAGTAAGAAAACAGGGAACCATAAGACATCACCCATTATGTGGATTGGAGTTCATCCACATAATGAATGAGCCCTGGGTCACATTCATCCTCCTTTGGCCCTATTTAAGACTGGCAACAATAACTCTCAAACCTGGCTTCAAACAGAGACAGTCCTATCTGTTTCAAGCCATGAAGGACATAGAATGACCATGTATTAGGGTATTAGCCATGTAGAGTATTGCAAGGACCTGGTTTCTGATCCCAGCTCTGAATGAGTACTAGTGGAGAAGTAAGAGGAAGACATTCTGTTAATAATGTTGAGGCTTAGAGTTTAGTGGTTGAGATTATTGATACTGGGGGCTGGGCTGTGCCTGGTTGAACTCAGCTCTGTCACTAGATTATGACCTTGAATAAATTATTTAACATCTCTGTACCTTATTATCTTATCTATAAACTGGGATTAGTGAATACAATCATTGAGTAGCTACAAAAATTAATAAATTTTAAATGCTTAGAAACACCTACTATATACTAAGCACCATAGAAGTGTTTATGTTATTATTATTATTGCAAAAAATAATGGCCAAAACTAGGCAATGGTGGAGTGGGCTGTTCTGAAGTAGAGTGTTCCCTGTTTCCACAGGTGTATAAATACCAGAGCTGAGTTGGTTGTCGGGTTCAGCTTTGGACATTGAGTTTTCAGTGCTGGTTAGGCCTCTGAGTAGGTTTATTCAGCATTATTCATTCTGTTTATTTAATTCTGCAAACATTTAATGAGCAGCTACTCTGTACAGACGCTGTGCTGGAGATACTGGGATGAACCAGACGGTCCCAACTCTCAAGGACCTGATAATTTAGTTAAGAAGGCAGGTAGGTATCACTTCTTATGTGGAGGAGCCACAATACCAGCACACGTGAGGTTGACAGGAGCCTGAGGAAGGAGACAGGGCAGGTTTCCTGGAAAAGACAGTATAAGAAGCAAGGTCCCTTGGCCCACATTCAGGACCTGGGGAATGCAAAGTGGGAAAAGATCTGCCCTTGCTGGTCAGTGGGTGACTAGATTTTGGCTTTCAGCACTGATAATCATCTTTCCTAGTTCCTCTCCTTAGTTGAATTGTTTGGACCCTCCTACTTCTTATTGCTCCTGGAAAGAATACTGTTGTTAGTCTTTAAGATGTTTTCTAAATCCCTTTGCACATACAGTTGGGACCGTCTGGTTCATCCCAGTATCTCCAGCACAGCGTCTGTACAGAGTAGCTGCTCATTAAATGTTTGTAGAATTAAACAAACAGAATGAATAATGAAACATCAAGGTTTCAATATGATGGTTTTGCCTCAAATCGCTTTATCTTTTGGTTCAGGGAGGTTGAAATCTTAAGTTTTTCCAGAAGGGTGTCAGTTACAGAGAAAAGAGACTGCATTTTCTGGGTTACTAAAGCAATACAGCTTAGGTCTACAGGATCAGGCTAATTTCTGTTCCTGTGTGCTCATCCCAGACAGTTGCCCAACTTGGTGTGCTCCTTACCGCGGATGTTCCCCTATTGTAAATTTATGCCAGTGATGCTCAAAGTGACCACATTAAGAGGTAGAGCCCAGCAATCAGGGGTAAAAATGAAAGTAAAAAAGAAAGCCACACACATGTACTATTTACTAGATGATAGAACTGTGGTGCTGGAGAAGACTCCTGAGAGTCCCTTGGACTGCAAGGAGATCCAGCCAGTCCATTCTAAAGGAGATCAGTCCTGGGTGTTCATTGGAAGGACTGATGCTGAAGCTGAAACTCCAATACTTTGGCCACCTCATGCGACGAGTTGACTCACTGGAAAAGACTCTGATGCTGGGAGGGATTGGGGGTGGGAGGAGACGGGGATGACGGAGAATGAGATGGATGGATGGCATCACCAACTCGATGGACATGAGTCTGAGTGAACTCCGGGAGTTGGTGATGGACAGGGAGGCCTGGCGTGCTGTGATTCATGGGGTCACGAAGAGTCGGACACGACTGAGCGACTGAACTGAACTGAAAGACAAATATGTTCACAACCTGTCCTCTCAGGCATGAATAACCCCAGTAATGCTCTCAGAGAGGAGGTCTATCAGGAAGTGCTGCCAAATTTTTCTTTCCCCTTTCTGGCTTCCATTCTTACCTGCCTGCTCTTTTTCGAGCTCTGTTGGGGCTTTCAGTTCTTCCTGTGCTTTGTTCATTACTCCTCTTTCAGCCATGATCACAGTTGGTCTGAGAGGTGAGAGGCACAAGCAAGAATATAGATGTAGTCATAGATGTCTCCTGACACAGAATAGGGTGAGGCAAGAACAAATTTACTGCTCTATTCTCTTCGCTTGTTTTCCTTTTGTGCCCCCACCAAGATGACTCATGCCGTTGTGCTCTGGGCAAGCCCAGCAGCCTTTGTCACTGTATGGGATGTGCAGATTGGGGCATGTACTCCTCTTTTCTCTAAAGGAGGAGCCTTGGTTTAGCCTGGCTGAGGCTTCAGCTAACAATTTAGACCCAGTTACACGAAACTTGCTAACAAAGGTCAGGAAGCCCAAGGAGAGGGAGTTACCAATAAAAGGAAACCCAAAAGGTTGTCAAGAGTTAACAAAATACCAGGACTGATATGGCATCTGAGCTATGGTCCATGTCCTTCAGTATTCAAGCTTGGAGTCCTTTCTTGGGGAGGAGGTTCTAGGGGCTAATTATTCTCAAAAGATTACCTTGGGAGAGAACAGTTATCTTGTCCCACACAGAAATATTGCAGTCTCAAAGGCTCTTTGTTTGTTTTGTTCAGTCACTCAGTTGTGTCTGACTCTGCGACCCCATGGACTGCACCACGCCAGGCTTCCCTGTCCTTTACCGTCTCCCGGAGTTTGCTCAAACTCATGTCCACTGAGGCTCTTAGAGCTGCGTAGAGTCTAGGGGGGTCATTTAGGGTGCTGGCTCTCAAAGTGTGCTGCCCATTAGAATCATAGGGGTGGGGGAGAGGGTGCTTTATAAAATCCTAATACCCAGATCCCACCCCAACCAATGACATCAGACTGTGTTTTTTAAACTCCCCAGGTGCTTCCAGGGTGCAGCCAAGTTTGAAAACCTGTGGACCTGACCCTTACTGTTAGACCTATGGTTGGTGGAGCTGCAACTCCATTAGGGAGCTCATTAGAAATGCATAGCTTGAGGCGGCCCCCGGGGCGGGCGGAGCTGGCTTGAGGGCGGTGGAGGCGGTGCCGTAGGAGCCCGCTGAGGCGCGCTGGGGGTTGGTGGCGCCCGGAAACCTGCCGCTTGCGCGGTCCCTCCGGTTTGCTGGGTCCAGGCGGCAGGCCCGACGGCGGGAGGCAGCATGTCGGTGGCGGGGCTGAAGAAGCAGTTCTACAAGGCGAGCCAGCTGGTCAGTGAGAAGGTCGGAGGGGCGGAAGGGACCAAGCTTGACGATGACTTCAAAGAGATGGAGAAGAAGGTGGATGTCACCAGCAAGGCTGTGACAGAAGTGTTGGCCAGAACCATTGAGTACCTGCAGCCCAACCCAGCCTCTCGGGCCAAGTTGACGATGCTCAACACAGTGTCCAAGATCCGAGGGCAGGTGAAGAACCCTGGCTACCCACAGTCGGAGGGCCTGCTGGGCGACTGCATGATCCGCCATGGGAAGGAGCTGGGCGGCGAGTCCAACTTCGGCGACGCCTTGCTGGATGCCGGGGAGTCCATGAAGTGCCTGGCTGAGGTGAAGGACTCCCTGGACATTGAGGTCAAGCAGAACTTCATCGACCCTCTCCAGAACCTGTGCGACAAGGACCTGAAGGAGATCCAGCACCACCTCAAGAAGCTAGAGGGCTGCCGCCTGGACTTCGACTACAAGAAGAAGCGGCAGGGCAAGATCCCCGACGAGGAGCTGCGCCAGGACATGGAGAAGTTCGAGGAGTCCAAGGAGGTGGCGGAGACCAGTATGCACCACCTCCTGGAGACTGATATCGAGCAGGTGAGCCAGCTCTCTGCCCTGGTGGACGCCCAGCTGGACTACCACCGGCAGGCCGTGCAGATCCTAGATGAGTTGGCCGACAAGCTCAAACGAAGGATGCGGGAAGCCTCCTCACGCCCCAAACGGGAGTATAAGCCCAAGCCGCGGGAGCTCCTGGACATTGGAGAGCCTGAGCAGTCCAACGGGGGCTTCCCCTGTGCCGCGGCCCCCAAGATCACAGCTTCGTCATCCTTCCGATCTTCTGACAAGCCCATCCGGACCCCCAGCAGGAGCATGCCCCCGCTGGACCAGCCGAGCTGCAAGGCCCTATACGACTTCGAGCCTGAGAATGATGGGGAGCTGGGCTTCCACGAGGGCGACATCATCACGCTGACCAACCAGATCGATGAGAACTGGTACGAGGGCATGCTGGACGGCCAGTCAGGCTTCTTCCCCCTCAGCTACGTGGAGGTGCTGGTACCGCTGCCCCAGTGACCACCCCTCCGTCCAGATCTCTGCATTCCACATGACCAGGGCAGTGCTTGTGGCCGGCAGGGTGGCCCACTTCCTGCCGGTCCGGGGGCAGCAGGGTCCCCATTTACACTAGCACTCACCGCCAAGGGGCTCCCTTGCCCACTCCGCGTGGCCATCTTGGGGCTGGGCAGCGTTCCCCATCCTGCTGCTCTAGACTCTGCCCCAGCCCACCCGCTCGCCCCGGGGGGCTCAGACTAAGGTGCTCTCAGAAACACTAACCCCTACCCCTCTCCAGGGATGGGTGACTCCAGGTGGACCTCCTCCTCTCCCCCCACCTCTTTCCCACACACACAGATTCAAACATGTGTTCTTTCCCACCTCCATCCACACACATGTGCGCACACTCACATACACACGCACTCACATCCTCTCCTGTCTCCATCCAGCATTCACATGTGTACACACGTCCTCTCCCACTCCATCCCTCGCAACCCGGAGACTTGCCCTTAAAAGGATGGGACTGAATGTTGGTGCAATGGGGTGGTCTAGGCAAGACCCCCTGGCTGAGACTCACCACCCTGCTTTTAAATCCCCCACCAGAGTCCCCTGGGCCCATGAATGCCTACAGATGCCACCTTCCTGGAAGGGCCTTGCCCCTTCCCTCTGCCTGGGGGCTCACGAAGAGACGAGGCTGGGGGTCTCAGAGGCCAGGGCCTCCAAGGACAGGCCATCTCCCTCCTGCAGGGCACTGAATCCCACACATTCATGCCCACCACCCCATCTCCAGCCAAGCACAGGGAGCATCTTTCTGGCACAAGCTGCCATGACCAGCAAACACATACAGTGTGTGTACACAGACACACACATATTCAGACATACACGGGACCATGGGAGCCCAGCCTCCACTATGTGGAAGGTCAAGCACAAAGGCTTTGACAAGTGAATGTTCCTGAGCCCTGGCTGCTGGGACCCCTGGGGAGTCCCAGGCAACTCCCTGTCCCAAGCCAGCCACCACACCCTCTCTGGACAGTGGCTCAGGCATCTCCTCCGCACCAAGGTAGGCAGCTGCCCAGGCCAGCAGGGGACCCTGGGCCTGCCTCACATTCCTCTCCTCTGGTGACTGATAAAGCCCCCAAGGACACCAGGCCCCCCTTCTTGTCCCTGAGGCCCCCTGATTAACCAGCATTTGGAGGAGGCACAGATGTCATAGCCTGGGGAAGATCCAAATGTAATCCTGATGTTTTTTTAAAAGTATTAAACGTCTCTTTCTACAAAAAAAAAAAAAAAAAAAGAAATGCATAGCTTGTGTCCCACCATGAACCTACTGAATCAGAATCTGCATTTTAAGTGGATCGCCAGGTGACTTGTATGGGCTTTACAATTTGAGAAGCAGTTACTTTTCTTCAAACATCGGGCAGTTGGCAACAAGGGGCCCAAATTCTGTCTACTCGCTGGAGCTACACAGTAGCTTTTCCCTTAGAGAGGCCCTCACACTCCACTTTACCAGAGTGTGACACCTGGATGGGTTCATTAACTTCCATTACCGGCCTGGGCCCAGTCAGAATTTGAATTTTTAAAAAACTTATTATAAAATTTACCACTAGTAACATGTAGTACATTCACAATGTTGTGAAACTGTCACAACAGAACATTTTCATTACCCCCAAAGGAAACCCCACACTGATTAAGCAGCCACTTCTCATTTCCTTCTCCCCTCAGTCCCTGCCGACCACTAATATGCTTTTTAGGTTACTATGGGTTTGCTGATTCCAAATGTTTCATATGAAAGAATGCATAATATTTTCAAGGTTCATTCATGTTATAGCATGTGTCAGTACTTCCTTTCTATGGCCGAATTATCTTCCTTATATGGATATGCCACATTTTGTTTATCTGTTTATCATTTGACAGACATTTGGGTAGTTTCAATCTTTTGGTTATTGTGAATAGTGCTGCTATGAGCATTTGTATGCAAATTTTTGTGTGAACACCTGTTTTCAGTCTTTGAGGACTTCAGTTCTTTCTACCCAGGAGTGAAATTGCTGACTTATGTGGTAATTCTCTGTGTTTAACTTTTTGAAGGACAGCCAAACCAGTTTGCCATTAGCAACATTGTTTTACATTCCCACTAGGAGGATGTCAATTTTTCCACATCCTTGCTAACACTTGTTATTTTGTTTTCTTTTTTCTCTTAATTCTAGTCATGTAATTGGTGTGAAATGGTCTCTCACTTCACTTTTGATCTGATGCTTTTCCCTTTCCATTTCACTAATGATGAATATCTTTTCATTGTGCTTGTTTGGCCATTTGTAGAAAAATATCTATTTAAGTCCTTTGCTCATTTACAAACCATTGTCTTTTTGTTACTTAGTTGTAAGAATTCCCTTTTTAGATACAGGTATATAGCTTGCTTTTCAAGTTTGCTTTATGTCATTTTGCACTTATGAAAGACCTTCACTAGTACCCATTTTTGCATTTAAAAAAAATTAATTTGTATTTGAGTATAATTGCTTTACAATGTTAGTTTCTGTAAAGTGAATCATATATATACATACATCCCATACATACATACATATACATATATCCCATCTTTTTTGGATTTCCTTCCTATTTAGGTCACAGCAGGCATTGAGTAGAGTTCCCTGTACTATACAGTAGCTCGTTAGTTATTGTAAGTTATCTATTTTATACACAGTAGTCTATATTTGTCAATAGCAATCTCCCAATTCATCCCTCCCTTTCCCCCCTTAGTATCCATACCTTTGTTCTCTACATGTGTCATATTTGTTTTGCAACGAGCCATTATAGAGGCAGCGCACTTCGAGAGAGTGACACCAAGAAGCTCCTTCCTCTGGATCTACCCTCAGCACCTTGGGATCTAGTGACCATAGCTGTGAACTGTGAGCTGTGAACTGTCTCTGATAAAGCATCTGTGCTTTATCTTCATTTATTTTGTGCATATGCATTCATTAGTAAGATGTATTCTAAGCTAATTGCTTCTTTGCTTTGGGGCATTTTGGTTTACAAAAGATTTCTTAGGAATGCTCTACTTTTGGATAGGGGACATGGAAAACCTGTATATGATTTCCAAATATCTTCTCCCATTCTGTGAGTTGTCTTTTCACTTTCTTGATAGTGTCCTCTGATGAACAAAATTTTTAATTTTGATGAAGTTAAATTTAACTGATTTTTCTTTTGCTGCTCATGCTTTTGGTGTCAAATAGAATTTGAGATTTTATCACCTGGACAAGATCAATGGATAGGGAACAATCTGAGGGGAAAGGCAGTAGTGACAGCTTGAGGTTTCTGTTTCCAGTTCAACCAGAAAATCTCAGCATTTATATGCTTTATAAGGTCTTTCAGCTTGAATATACGTATAATTGATAGAACCACTAACTTAACATTTCTCAAACTTTAATCATTGAATATTAAGGGAAACTGCAGTGTGTAAGCTTGCTCTAAAACCTAGTCCCAAATGTAGTAATTAGAACTTAATGTTTGCTGGCTTTAGTTAAGTTTTATTTGTAATAAAGGAAAAGCATACATTTTAAGAAAATCATGCAATGTTTCTTTTGCCACACATTTGGGAAGTTAGGATTTGGCTCAAATTCTAAACCCACTGTCTGCTTGGTGGCGGCTCATCCACACTGAAGAAATATTCTAGGAAAAGATAGCCAAGCTCATGCTTACCAGTCTTGGGTACCTGGTGCTACATCTGCATGACGTCACACAGCAAGTGAAAACCCAGGTGTTCTTGGCTGTTTAAACCAAAATCTAAAAAGACCCTGTCCCCCTAGGCCAGGGATTCAGTGTATTTAGACCAATCATCTATTGATCTCTCTTGAACTGGCACTACTGTTACTACTAGCTGCCATCATTTTTGGAAACTTTCTGTGTGCCAGGCATTGTGCTAAAAGGCTACATTTAATCCTCCCAACAACCATAGAAGTGGTTCCGTAATTATCCTCATTTTACTACTGGAGAAACTGAATTCAGGTTAAATAACTTGCTGAAGTCATGCAGACGGCAAGGGTCAGGGATGGGGTTTAACCCAAGTCTGACTCCAGTTCGAAAGAAAGGCAATGTCAAAGAATGTTCAAACTACTGCAAAATTGCACTCATCTCACATGGTAGCAAAGTAATACTCAAAATTCTCCAAGCCAGACTCCAACAGTATGTGAACCGAGAACTTCCAGATGTTCAAGCTGGATTTAGAAAAGGCAGAGGAACCAGAGATCAAATTGCCAACATCTGTTGGATCATAGAAAAACATCTACTTCTATTTCATTGACTATGCTAAAGCCTTTGTGTGGATCACAACAAACTGTGGAACATTCTGAAAGAGATGGGAATACCAGACCACCCTACCTGCCTCTTGAGAAACCTGTATGCAGGTCAGGAAGCAACAGTTAGAACTGGACATGTAACAACAGACTGGTTCCAAATAGGAAAAGGAGTACGTCAAGGCTGTATATATGCTGTCACCCTGCTTATTTAACTTATATGCAGAGTACATCATGAGAAACGCTGTGCTGGATGAAGCACAAGCTGGAATCAAGATTGCCGGGAGAAATATCCATAACCTCAGATATGCAGATGACACCACCCTTATGGCATTAAGCAAAGAGGAACTAAAGAACTTCTTGATGAAAGTGAAAGAGGAGAGTGAAAAAGCTGGCTTAAAACTCAACATTCAGAAAACTAAGATCATGGTGGCATCTGGTCCCATCACGTCATGGCAAATAGATGGGGGAAACAATGGAAACAGTGACAGACTTTATTTTCTTGGGCTCCAGAGTCACTGCAAATAGTGACTAAAGCCATGAAATCAAAAGACTCTTGGTGCTTGGAAGTAAAGCTATAACCAACCTAGACAGCATATTAAAAAGCAGAGACATTATTTTGCCAACAAAGTCCATCTAGTCAAAGCTAAGATTTTTCCAGTAGTCATGTATGGGTATGAGAGTTGGACTATAAAGAAGGCTGAGTGCTGAAGAAATGATGCTTTTGAACTGTGGTGTTGGAGAATACTCTTGAGAGTCCTTTGGACTGCAAGGAGATCAAAAAAGTCGATCCTGAAGGAAATCAGTCCTGAATATTATTGGAAGGACTGATGCTGAAATTGAAACTCCAATAGTTTGGTGACTCGTCGGAAAAGACCCTGATGCTGGGAAGTATTGAAGGCAGGAAGAGAACGGAACGACAGAGGATGAGATGGTTGGATGGCATCACCGACTCGATGGACATGAGTTTGAGCAAGCTCTGGGAGTTGGTGATGGACAGGGAGGCCTGGGGTGCTGCAGTCCATGGGGGTCACAAACAGCCGGACACGACTGAGCGACTGAACTGAACTGACTCCGAAGCCCATATTCTGAACTACCAAGCTAAACTATTATTTTAGAGATGACCAGGTTCTGATCATTGACCTCTGCACTGGCTCTAGCGCTGGATTATGAACCAGCAGGTAGTTTCCTCGCCAACGCGTGCGCAGACTTCACCCTCCGCCCTTTCCTTCCCACTTCCTTCTCTAACTGCGCAGGTGCGCTCCCTGTAGGCGGCGGTGCTGGCGACTCCGCGAGCTGGAGCCTTGGGCACGCTTTGGGCCACCAGTGCGCGTGCGCGGAGCTACAGCCACGGCCCTCTGGGCAGGTTGGAGATGGCCGCCGCCGGGGAAGCTTCGTCGGAGCCGGCGGCTTCGGAACAACCAACGGAGCTGTCTGCCTCAGTGCGGGCGAGCATCGAGCGGAAGCGGCAGCGGGCGCTGATGCTGCGCCAGGCCCGGCTGGCGGCCCGGCCTTACCCGGCGACGGCAGCTGCAACTACTGGAGGTTTGGGCCCTTGGCGGCGCCTGCCTCTTCTCTTTTCTGGGGGACCGGGGGCCGCATCCTGGATGGGGCGTCCCTCCTCCCGCGTCTGAGCGCAGACGCTTGTGCCCGGATAGGGGCGGGGGGAGGAGAGGCGGGTAGGGAATCCGCTCGTCCGAGATTGTCACTGCGGACTGTCCAAGACCACAAGGCGACCCTGACTCCCAGCCCTGGCCTTTCCTCGCTGCCTTGGGCGGTCCAGCTACCGTCCTTAGTTTGGGGATGCAGCCTCCCTCGCCGTCTGGAGGTGCCAGCCAGTGTCTCAGCTCTCTCTCTCTGCTCTCTTCCTGCAGTTTCCACGGGTCCCAGGGGGTGGTCTTTGTGTAAAGCTTTTAGACCTTATAGCACATTTGAGTAGTAGTCCTGCACCAGCTCCTTCAGGCATCCATATAACACGGGGCTGATAACGCAGTGCTTGCTACGTGCTGGGAGCAGACAGACACTAGCTCCTGCTTTCGTGGGGATAACAGAGTGGCACCTGTTGTGCTTCATGTTTTTCAGATTGGCTAATTTGATTCAAACAGCTAACCTGGAATTATTTAGGGCAGGGCTTGGTATCTGTATTGTACTGAGATGATAATTGAGGATCAGAAAAGGAAAGGGGGTTTGCTCAGGTTCATCCCAGTAAGTGCAAAGGCTAATCAGGACTAGAACTCGGGTCGTCTGACCCTGGATTCAGGGCCTTTCCTTGTTCACTAGTTGCCTCTGCTATACTAGACATTTCACTCTTAGGATGAAGGGCTGTTATTCTTGCTTGGATTTCATCGTTCTCTTTGCTTAGAGCAGCACTTGGCTGCCTATTTCTTTGCCTATCATATAATTCTCCAGTGGGGGTCAACTAATCATTTTCCCCAGAGAAGTACAGCTTGGTTGACATGTGGTTCTTCAGGACCGCCTCTATAATGTGAAGAACCTGTTTTCCTAAACCTATATTCAAACCTAGTGAGCAGCTAAGCTCAGTCAGAACTGTGTCTGCTACCCCTTCCCATCAGCCGGAAGAAAGGAAGAGTGAAAAGAGCTAGCTGCATGTCTCTATTCATTCATACTGACACTGAATCTGCACATTTTGACCACTTTTAAGCGTTCTAGGGTCGGAACAAAATGTTCTTCATCTGCATGGGTTAATTCATATTCATGATTCCTTAAAGATTTCTAAATGTGTAAAATGGCTATAGAACAGGGGTGCAAAGTAGAGCATAAAGTATTATTAAATGTCTGATAATGGGATTTGAGTGAACTCCGGGAGTTGGTGATGGATGGGGAGGCCTGGCGTGCTGTGGTTCATGGGGTCGCAAAGAGTCGGACACGACTAAGCGAGTGAACTGAACTGAACTGAATGGAAAGCAAGGCAGCATGAATATCTTGTAAGATTTCTTGGGCATTTACCAAAGAACTGTGCTGTTGCATTGTAGACAACCTGTGCTTCCAGTTAGTTAGGTGCTGAGATTTTTGTTCTTTGTAATACTTTTATTTCCATATGTATCGTTTTCATATTCTGTGCGTGCTATGACATATGCCTTGAAAAAGACTGAGAAGAACTTCTTAGAATGTGTTGCTAAGAGTAGTGCTAAGGTCCTGGGGAAATACAAGGCATAGCAGTAGAGAGAAATGGGGCTTTGTTTTTGGCATGATTTAGCATTGCTCAGGATCTTGCTATAATTATAGTCTTAATAACTACAGCTTCCCTTCTTATAATATTCATGAAATCAAAATCATAGTCTGGTACATTTTCTATCCAGTCAGTAAACATTCATGGAATGCTAAACTATTTTTCAGAATACAGAGATAATTCAGGCTAATGCAGGGAATTGAGATAAACGGGCGATATAGTGAAATATGAAAATTGCTGTTAACTGTAGAAACAGGCTTATTATACTCTAATCCCTTTATATAATAGAAAAAGAAGTTGAGGCCAGGGAAGGGGAGTGATTTAAGCAAAATAATACCTATTTGTCTTAAAGAATTAGTTATACCATACATTAATGTAAAATGCACTTATTTGAATTTTACCCATGTGAGTGCTCATGTCTAATACCACGGCATCAATATACTGCACTGACACTTCCAGAACCTTAGAAGTTTCCCTACCGTCACTTCCTAATCAGTTACTCACCCTCAGAAGTAATTGCTCTTCTGACGATTTGATTAGTACCATATGTTTTTGAACATTATATAAATGGAGTCATACAGTATCTGGCTTCTTTTGCTCAAAGTAATACCTGAGAGATTCATCCCTGTTGTTGCATGTGTTGGTGGTTTGTTCATTTCTATGTTCTATAGTACTCTCTCATGTTGTTACCTTGTAGTTTTTCCATTTCCCTTTTGATGGAAATTTGGGTTGTTTCTAGTTTGGAGCTATTAAAAGGAAAACATTTGTGAGCATTTTGATATATGTTTTATGGTAGACATATGCACGCATTTCTATTGCATATGTACTTCAAAATGTAATCCTGGCTCCTAGGGGAAATGTATATTTAGCTTTAGTATATGCAGAATACATCATGAGAAACGCTGAGCTGGAGGAAGCACAAGCTGGAATCAAGATTTCCGGGAGAAATATCAATAACCTCAGATATGCAGATGACACCACCCTTATGGCAGAGAGTGAAGAGGAACTAAAAAGCCTCTTGATGAAAGTGAAAGAGGAGAGTGAGAAAGTTGGCTTAAAGCTCAAGATTCAGAAAACTAAGATCATGGCCTCTGGTCCCATCACTTCATGGCAAATAGATGGGGAAACAGTGGAAACAGTGGCTGACTTTATTTTTGGGGGCTCCAAAATAACTGCAGATGGTGATTGCAGCCATGAAATTAAAAGAGGCTTACTCCTTGGAAGGAAAGTTATGACCAACCTAGATAGTATATTAAAAAGCAGAGACGTTACTTTGTCAGCAAAGGTCCGTCTAGTCAATTTGTAGTTTTTCCAGTAGTCTGGATGTGAGAGTTGGACTGTAAAGAAAGCTGATTGCCGAAGAATCGATGCTTTTGAACTGTGGTGTTGGAGAAGACTCTTGAGTGTCCCTTGGACTGCAAGGAGATCCAACCAGTCCATCCTAAAGGAGATCAGTCCTGGGTGTTCATTGGAAGGACTGATGTTGAAGCTGAAACTCCAATATTTTGGTTACCTGCTGTGAAGAGCTGACTCATTTGAAAAGACCCTGATGCTGGGAAAGATTGAGGGCAGGAGGAGAAGGGGATGACAGAGGGTGAGATGGTTGGATGGCATCACCGACTCGATGGACATGGGTTTGGGTAAACTCTGGGAGTTGGTGATGGACAGGGAGGCCTGGCATGCTGCGGTTCATGGGGTCTCAAAGAGTCGGACACGACTGAGCGACTGAACTGAGGCATTGCCAAACAATGATTATATCAGTTTAGAATCTCAGCAGCAATGTATGACAGTCTCAATACCACATCTTCATCTGGTGTTGTCAGTCTTTTTCATTTTGAGTGTTCTGGTGGGAGTGGTGGTGTTTCATTATGGTTTTAATTTGTATTTTCCTAATTTCTAATGATAGTGAGACATTTTTCTTGTGGTTACTGGATATTTGTGTGTTTTCATTTGTGAAGTTTCTCTTCAGGTCTTTTGCCTCTTTTTAAGGCTCCGTTTTTCTTTCACTGAAGTGAAAGTGTTAGTTGCTCAGTTATGTCTAACTGTTTGTGATCCCTTAACAGTCTGTCAGGCTTCTCGCTCCATGGGATTCTCCAAGCAAGAATACTAGAGTGGGTTGCCATTCCTCTTCTCCAGGGCATCTTCCCGACCCAGGGATCAAACCTGGGTCTCTTGCATTGCAGGATTCTTTACCATCTGAGCCACCAGGGAAGCCTATTTATAGGATTTCACTGTGTATTCTGGATATGAGTCTTTTGTCAGATATACATATTGCAAATAGCTTCTGCCAATTTTCATCTTGTCTTTTTACTCTCATAATGGTGTTTTTTGATGAACAGTGGTACTAGTAGTTTTTTTTTTTCCTTTATATATTTTATTGAAGTATAGTTGACTTACAGTGAATGTTTCAGGTGCACAGCAAGGTGGTTCAGTTATACATATACACGTGTTTTATTTTTCAAGTTATTTTCCTTTATTGGTTATTACAAGGTATTGAGTATAGTTCTCTGTGCTGTACTGTAAACCTTTGTTGCTTGTTGCATATATTTTTTTTAATTAGAAATCTAGCATTCTGTTCATACTAAGTCAAGCAAGTGGATTCAAACTGTCATAAATTTTTTAGTTAGGCAAAATTCATGTTTTCTAAAATTATTATACATACTGTTTATATACTTGTATATAAAAGCTTTTCTACTGCACTTGATAAAGGCTTGAGAAAGAACATTAAAAAAAGATGGAGAAATTGGAAAATTAAATGAAATGGGAGCACTGAATCTGAAATAGAAAATGTGAAACAAACTAGATAAAAGTGAAAGATCATTATGTAGTCCAGTTGTTTTTAAACATGACTGCTCATTAGAAACATATCTGGAGCTCTGGAGAAGAATAGCAATACCTGGGCATTTGTATTTAAAAAAAATTCCAAGATAATTCTGATATGCATCTGGATTTTAAAAAGTGATTACAGGTTTTTCTATTAAATGGTAGTTAGGGTGATATAGAATTCTATTATTTTTCTGTTGACCAATCATGATACAACAGTGTTGAGTAATAGTTACATAATCACAAGAGTAAAAGATGTTTGTCAGTTTTCACAGTCAATAGCCAGACAAAAAATAAAAAATAGTTACAGTTGCAAGCCATAATGGGAACAAGATAACTTAACAATGTAAAATAATTACATACAACTTGGAAGGTCAAGCAGAGTGATGTAGTAAGTAGAAGTGTGTGCATGAACATTTTCATCTGTCTAGCTAGTCCTGTCTTTTGCTTGATGCATTTAATCCATTTACGTTTAAGGGAATTATCAATATATACGATCCTATTACCATTTTCTTAATTGTTTTGGGTTTATCTTCTGTAGGTCTTTTCCTTCTCTTGTGTTTCCTGCCTAGAAAAGTTTCTTTAGCATTTGTTGTAAAGCTGGTTTGGTGGTGCTGAACTCTCTTTGTTTGGAAAGCTTTTGATTTCTCCATCAAATCTGAATGAGACTCTTGCTGGGTGGAATATTCTTGGTTGCAGGTTCTCCCCTTTCAACACTAAGTATATCGTGCGGTTCCCTCTAGTGTGTAGAGTTTCTGTTGAGAAAGCTGATAACCAGATGGGAGTTCCCTTGTATGTTGTTTGTCACTTTTCCCTTATTCCTTTTAATATTTTATCTTTGTCTTTCATTTTTGTCAGTTTGATCACTATGTGTCTTGGTGCGTTCCTTCTTGGGTTTATCCTGCCTAGGTCTCTGCTTCCTGGACTTGGTTGACTATTTCCTTTCCTATGTTAGGGAAGTTTTCAACGATTATCTCTTCAGATATTTTCTCTGGTCCTTTCTCTCACTCTTCTCCTTCTGGGACCCCTATAATGCAAATGTTGGTGTGTTTAATGTCCCAGAGGTCTCTTAGGCTGTCTTCATTTTTTTTTTTAATTCCTTTTTCTATATTCTGTTATGCAGCAGTGATTTCCACTATTCTGTCTTCCAGGTCACTTATCCATTCGTCTGCCTCAGTTATTCTACTGTTGATTCCTTCTGGTGTATCGTTCATCTGTGTTTGTTTATTTTTAGGATTTCTGACTCTTTGGTAAACATTCCTTGCATCTTCTCCATTCTTTTTCTGAGATCCTGGATCATCTTCACTATCATTCTGAATTCTTTTTCTGAAAGGTTGCCTATCTCCACTTCATTTAGTTGTTTTTCAGGGGTTTTATATTGTCCCTTCACCTGGGACATAACTCTCTTTTTCATCCTGATTAACTTTCTGTCATGTGATTTTTGTTTTATCCCTGTGGGATTGTGGTTCTTCTTCTGATGGTCTTATACATATGTTCCCTGGAGAAGGAAATAGCAACCCACTCCAGAATTCTTGCCTGGAGAATTCAATGAACAGAGGAGCCTGGCAGGCTACAGTCCATGGGATCGCAAAGAGTCCGACATGACTGATCGATCCTTTCACTTTCTGGGGAATGAGGCTAAGAGGCTTCTGTAAACTTCTGTCTTGTTATGGCTTCTTTGTCTTTGAACATGGGGTATCTTTTTTGGTGGGTTCTAGTGTTCTCCTGTCCTAGTTGTTCAACAGCTAGTTGAGATTTTGGGCTTTTGCAGGAGATGAGTGCACATCCTTCTACTCCACCATCTTGATAAAATTTGAAGTTATAATAGTTTCAATCAAGTTCAGTTAAGCAGTTTTTCTCTTATGTTTGATACGTGTATGTCATGTGTAAGAAGTTTTTGGCTGCCTCAAGTTCATAAAGTTATTCTATGTTTTCTTCTAGACTCTTTATTTTACCTTTTATGTTCAAGATTGTGATCCATTAAAAAATTGTTCTGTGTATATTGTATGTGATAGAGTCAAAGTTCATTTATTGGAATGACCATCTTTTCCTCACTGTTTTGTAGAAGTGTCTTAGTCATAAATCCTAGCGTCATTTATTGAAAATACTATCTTTTTCTCACTGAATTGCCTTGGAGCCTTCGCTGTAAGTTAAGCCTTTGCTGTAAATATGTGTAGCTCTATTACAGGGCTCTATTATACTGGTCTCTTTGGCTTTGTTTCAGTACTCAGTTCAGTTCAGTTCAGTCACTCAGTCGTGTCCGACTCTCCGCGACCCCATGAATCACAGCACGCCAGGCCTCCCTGTCCATCACCAACTCCCGGAGTACACTCAAACTCATGTCCACAGAGTCGGTGATGCCATCCAGCCATCTCATTCTCCGTCGTCCCCTTCTCCTCCCGCCCCCAACCTTTCCCAGCATCAGAGTCTTTTCCAATGAGTCAACTCGTCGCATGAGGTGGCCAAAGTATTGCAGTTTCAGCTTTAGCATCAGTCCCTCCAATGAACATCCAGGATTGATCTCCTTTAGAATGGACTGGTTGGATCTCCTTGCAGTATAAGGGACTCTCAAGAGTCTTCTCCAACACCACTGTCATAATTACTGAAGCTTTGTAGTAAATCTTTAAATCTGGGTAGAGTAAATTCTCTAGTTTTGTTCAGGATTATCTTGGCTGTTCTGTGTTCTTTGTATTTACATATAAGCATTAGATCAGCTTGTCAGCTCCCATTATTCCTCCCCACCCACAACACACACAAGCAAGCACCTACTGGGGTTTCGAGTGGGATCACATTGAATCTTTAGGTGAATCTGGGGAGAAGTGACTTTGATTTCTGTTAGTGGTGTTTTCAATATAGAGGTTTTACACATCTATCCCTAGGTATTATTTCTTAATTCTAATTGTAGATTCTTGTGGTTGTCCTCTATTACATAATCATATCATCTGTGAATAAATACTGATTTACCCTTTTCAGCCTTTATGCTTGTCTTGTTTTCTTGCCATATTACAGTGACTGGGGCCTTCAGTATAATGTTGAATAGAAGTGGTAGTAGTGGACATCCTTTTCTTATTTGATATATATTAAATTTTTGTCAGTTCCTGTTTATACACAAGGGAGCATATGGGCTTACCTGGTTCATTTCTTGACCACTTCTTAACTTTTTTAGGCATGGCTAATGTAAAAGCCGCTCCAAAGATAATTGACACAGGAGGAGGCTTCATCCTGGAAGAGGAGGAGGAGGAAGAACATACAGTTGGAAAAGTTGTTCATCAACCAGGTAAAGTGGATTTTCAAAAAATAGATATCTAGATTGCTCATTTTTAATAACATGATTTTTTGCAAACTGATGTTAAAAAATGACATTTAGTCAGTGAGCAAGTTGACTTTTTAAGAATGATAAAATGTGGCAGTTTTGCTAGTAGATTAAAAATTAAACAAATTTGGCAGATTAATTTAAAAATGTGATTTATATGCTTAGTGTTGATGCTCCAGTCTTATAATAGGTTGATAGAATAAATACTTAAAATTATCTTTATAGGTTGAAATGAGGGTCTTGAATGCAAGAGATAAAATTTAGCACTCTTTCTTTATGTTTAGAGGAAAGGTGGTTTCCCCATTTCTCAAATATTCTTTCAGAGCTTTCTTTTTAATGACTACATAGTATTCCATTCGGTGGCTGTACCATGGTTCATTTAAATGCAGCTCTTTTGTTTCTTTTCTCTATTCTAATAATTATATATTTGGAGGTAAACTTTTGTTCAGCTCTCTGATTCACAGCAGTAGGGTAACTGACTCAAAAGTATGTATTCTTCTGGTAAAGTTGACGTATTTAAAAAAAAGTTAACATATATAGAAGCAGTAAACAACCTAAAAGCAAATAAACAAGTGGATGTATTTTTCCAAATGAATCAACACATACTGAAGAGGGGGAGGACAGAAGGAACTAGTCCAAATGATTTATGAGCATAGTATTTGACAGTATATCCTCAATTTGAGATAGGTGGGGTAAGGGGAAAAACTGCAACATTCCTGAACTCATTTTATAGAGTGATATGAGGGAAGCAATTTTGAAATTATTTTAGACGTATTATTGGCTCAAATAGACGAATGTATTTCTTGATGTTGGGAGCCAGGGTTCTCATTGTGGAAGAAAGGACATACGAGTGTAGAATGGGAGAAGGCAAGAAAGAACCCTATGGGAATGGGTCAAAATTGGATTGATTAAAATCATGGGTATGAACTCATGATTTCTGAAACATGTATATGTGTATGCATATGTGTATGTGTAAACTAATAAATGTACTCAGTAAAGTTTCAGGAAACAAAATCAATACACAGAAATGTGTTGCATTTCTGTACACTACTAGTGAACTATCAGAAAGAGAAATTAAGAAAACAGTCCTATTTACAACTGCCTATTAAAAGATGCTTACTCCTTGGAAGGAAAGTTATGACCAACATAGATAGTATATTAAAAAGCAGAGACATTACTTTGCCAACCAAGGTCCGTCTAGTCAAGGCTATGGTTTTTCCCGTGGTCATGTATGGATGTGAGAGTTGGATTGTGAAGAAGGCTGATCGCCGAAGAATTGATGCTTTTGAACTGTGGTGCTGGAGAAGACTCTTGAGAGTCCCTTGTACTGCAAGGAGATCCAATCAGTCCATTCTTGGGGAGATCAATCCTGGGTGTTCATTGGAGGGACTGATGCTAAAGCTGAAACTGCAATACTTTGGCCACCTCATGCGACGAGTTGACTCACTGGAAAAGACTCTGGTGCTGGGAAAGGTTGGGGGCGGGAGGAGAAGGGGACGACAGAGACTGAGATGGCTGGATGGCATCACCGACTCTATGGACATGCGTTTGAGTGAACTCCGGGAGTTGGTGATGGACAGGGAGGCCTGGCGTGCTGTGATTCATGGGGTCGCAGAGAGTCGGACACGACTGAGTGACTGAACTGAACTGATTTAACAGAAATAATAAAATACCTAGGAATAAATTTAACCAAGGAAGTGAAATACTTGTTCACTGAAAACTGTAAGACAAAAATGAAAGAAATGGAGGAAGACACAACTAAAAGGAAAGACATTCTATACTCCTGGGTTGGAAGAGTTACTAATGTTAAAATGTCCAGAGTACCTAAAGCAATCTACAGAATCAGTGCAGGCCCAGCCAAAATTTCAATAGCATTTCCCCACAGAAATATAAAAAATTTTAAATTCATATGAACAATGAAAGACCCTGAATGGCCACTGAATCTTGAAAAAGAAGGGCAGAACTGGAGACCTCATGCTCCCTGATTTCAAATTATATTTCAAAGCCATCATAATGAAAATAAGTATGATATTGGTATAAAAACAGACACATAGATCAGTGGAAAAGAAGATAGAGCCCAGAAAAAACCTACACATACAGTCAGTTAATTTATGATAAAGGGGCCAAGAATATACAATACAGAAAGGACATTAATAAATGGAGTTGGGAAAACTGGACAGTCACATGGAAAAGAATGAAATTAGGCCACTGTCTTACATCATACAAAATAACTCAAAATGGTTTAAAGATTAAATGTAAGACAAACCGTAAAACTCCTAGAAGAAAACATGAAAAGCTCCTTGACATTGGTCTTGCTAATGATATTTTTGGATATGACACCAAAAGCAGAGGCAATAAAGGTAGAACCTTCATAATTGAAAATAAAGCTTTAAATAAATTATAGCTGATATATTTTTTTAAAATTAAGAAAAAAAACAGAACTGTTAAACAAGTGGGACTGCATCAAATTAAAAAGCTTCTACATAGCAAAGGAAACCTTCAAAGAGACCACCTACTGAATGAGGGAAAATATTTGCAAATCATAATCTGGTAACTTGGATTTTGTTAGGGTTTGGAGATTAGTGAGATTAAGAAGTGCTAGAATATTAATTGACCTTCTTGTATTGGAAGTAGATAAGGAGAGGCAGTGATAGGAATATGTTGAACGAATTATGAACAAATGACAACTCCATTTTTCTTCCCACTGGGACTAGTGGTAGTTCTCAGAGTTGGGGCTTGGCAGTGGCAGTCATCCTAAAGACTTATCAGTAAAACTTGCAGATTTTGCTGATAAAAAGAAAACAATTCTATAGGATAAAGATTCTTAGCTAGGTATTTGAAATCTTTTTTAAAAATTCTGTTTTACTTTACCTGGAGTAGTTTCTATAGTGGGTGTTGAGGTTGTATAGGTAAGTACAGTCTCTACTTACCTTAGAGATTTTCAATCTAGTAGAGGAGACAGATGAAGAGGAAGCCATTTACTCTGTTGGTAGGAGGTGGAATGGAAGGAGTTTCCCACTTGAAAGTGAATTCTGTATTGTCTCTCTTTTACTTTTGTTTTGCTCTTTACTGTTCTTTTCTGTGTTATATGTTATATCCATCTCCCTTATGTGTAAGCAGCTCCCCCACCTTGCTTCCACCTTGGGACTAATCTTTGTACTCTCAGCAGTACTGTGGTAGGCTGAATAATGGCCCCCAGCAATGTCCACATTCTAATCACCCTGGAATCTGTGAATTTATTACCTTCAGAGTGAAAGGCACTTTGCAGATAAAATTAAGGTTAAAGACCTTGAGGTGAGGGGATTATTCTGGGTTATACAGCTGTAATCACAAGCATCCTTAAAAGTAGGAGAGAGGCAGGAGAGAGTCTGGGGTAGGTGAAGAAGCTACAGTTGCTGGCTTTGAAGATGGAGGAACGGAGTTGTGAGTCAAGGCATGCAGGTAACCTCTAACTGGAAATGACAGGGTGATAGACTGTCCCTCCAAAACCTCCAGAAAGGAGCGCAACTCTGCCAACAACTTGCCTCTAGCGCACTGAGACCTGTGTCAAACGTATAAAGTACAGGCTGTGATAAAATAAGTTTGTGTTATTTTAGCCACTATATCTGTAGTAATTTGTTATAGCAGCAATACAGAAGTATTAATAATGCAAGTACTTTACATCTGGTTTGTGTTCAACAATACTGAATGAGTTGATAATTTTTTCCTTTATATTATTTCCTTGCTCATTTCTTTTTTCCTTAAAATTTTTTTCTTAATAAATGGAAGATTACTTAAAGTTTTATGTTGTCTTATATAAATGTTTGTATCAGTCATAAAATACATTTCATAAGCTAATACAAATAAAGGAAAATGTATTCTCATTACGCAGAAAAGGAAACTTAAGATTGAATTTTCCATTCTTTAGGACCTGTTATGGAATTTGATTATGTTATATGTGAAGAATGTGGTAAAGAGTTCATGGATTCTTACCTTATGAACCACTTTGATTTGGCAACTTGTGATAATTGCAGGTACTTATTTTTATTCAGAGCATGTTCTAAATTACTGAAGTTTAACATTTGCATGTAGGTTTAGGGCAGAATAATGATTTGATCCATTTGGAGTCAACATTTTCATAATAATTTTGTTTTTCGTTTTGGAAGTTTCCTAAAATTTTTGTGTTTTCCCTTTTGCCAAAAAAATACAGGAAACCTGTACTTAGCAGTCATGCCATATCAATAGGAAGGATGGCCCTGGGTCTGCCGTGCTTTTGCTTTTTTCTTTAACCGTATCTTAGTAGCAGGTTCCTGATCCTTCTCTTACCCCACCCCTAAGGATCCATTTGTTTTTTTCTTTCTCTGACCACCATGTAACCGCCTTGGTCAGAGGACTGGCACCTTCGGTGAGAGGAGGAAAGTGTAGCCACTCTCCTGGTCCTTAGAACACGTCTTTCCATTCATTTTCTGTTCTTCTGAATTGGCAGGGAAGAGAATAGATGAGGAAAAATCAGATTCTTCTGTCATTCCTTTTCTTCTCCTAGCCTTTATTTCTTTTTTATATCACCACAGATTATCCCTCACTACTCTACTTGGTTCTGTCCCTACTGCTTACCTCAGCCAAGTCCTGTGTTGGTGTCTTTCACACCTGAAGATCCCACCTTGGATTCTCACTCAGCCTCTTATCTGCTCCCTGTCCCCACTTATGTGTTCAGCCCCAGATCAGCTGCTCACGTGCCTGTTGGGCCTGCCCTTTCAGCATCCCTACTGCAGACATTGAGAGCCGGCACCAATGACTTGCTGCCGAGTAGAATCCTTAGAAGATAGAATGGGAGATGTTTCTGGTCTCATGATCAGTGATGGGAAGTGTTCTGGTACCCGTTGGAATTATGAATCATGAACTCTGTTCCCAGTGTTTATGCATAACAATGTCATCGATGCACACAGTGGTTAAGGCCCACAGTGTTATCTCTTTAAAGTGCAGATAGCATTCAGGAACTAAGTTACCACATATAACCTTTTTCCATGAGAAAATGGAAGCCAGTGATTATCAACTTAAAGTTATGTAGTAGTCTGCTGGAGCAGGAAACGGCAACCCACTCCAGTATTCTTGCCTGGAAAATCCCACGGACAGAGGAGCCTGGTGTGCTACGTGGGGTTGCAAAGAGTCGGATATGACTGAGTGACTGAGTCCAGCAAATGTAGTAGTCTGGAAAAATATTTGAAAAGTTTAAACATAATTAGGAATATAGCCATCCATTCTGGTTTTTTCCAGCATCTTCGACAATTATAGAATTCATACAATGATAGTTTTCCTTCCTTTGGTTTATACTTCCAAATTATTTAGTCATCTTAAAGTTATTCTTGATTATTAACTGTCCTCCCCCACCCCTCCCCTGTCCTATACCTACCTCTTTAGGATTCACTGTTTCAGTATAGGACAGCTTCATTCATTGGTTGTTTCTGTATTCCATGTTTAATTACAAATCCATTTGGTTCTGTATTTAAGGGCTTAAACCATATCCTGAATCTGTTCATTTTTCATTCTCTGTACCATTATGCCTTAGACTGGTCTCCTATCAGCTCTTACCTGGACCACCGCAGGAGTAGTCTTCTAACTGGCCTCTTCTCCCACTTTTGCACCATTAATCTCTTCTCCCATAGCCTTTTACTCAAGGCTTTTTAACAGTTTCTAATTCATTCAGATTCAACAGTACATGAATCGTGAACTTCCAGATGTTCAAGCTGGATTTAGAAAAGGCAGAGTATGTATACAGGTCAAGAGGCAACAGTTAGAACTGTTCATGGAACAGCAGACTGGTTCCATCAGGAAAGGAGTACGGCAAGGCTGTATATTGTCACCCTGCTTATTTAACTTATATGCAGAGTACATCATGCGAAATGCTGGGCTGGATGAAGCACAAGCTGGAATCAGGATTGCTGGGAGAAATATCAATAACCTCAGATACACAGATGACACCACTCTTATGGCAGAAAGTGAAGAAGAACTAAAGAACCTCTTGATGAAAGTGAAAGAGGAGAGTGAGAAAGTTGGCTTAAAACTCAACATTCAGAAAACTGAGATCATGGCATCTGGCCCCATCATTTCATGGCAAATAGATGGGGAAGCAATGGAAACAGTGACAGACTTTATTTTGGGGGGCTCCAAAATCACTGCAGATCGTGACTGCAGCCATGAAATCAAAAGACGCTTGCTCCTTGGAAGAAAAGCTATGACCAACCTAGACAGCATATCAAAAAGCAGAGACGTTACTTTACCAACAGAGGTCCATCTAGTCAAAGGTATGGTTTTTCTAGTAGTCATGTATGGCTATGAGAGTCGGACTATAAAGAAAGCTAAGCACTGAAGAATTGATGCTTTTGAACTGTGGTGTTGGAGAAGACTCTTGAGAATTCCTTGGACTCAAGGAGATCCAGCCAGTCCATCCTAAAGGAAATCAGTCCTGGATATTCATTGGAAGGACTGATGCTGAACTGAAATTCGAATACTTTGGTCACCTGATGCGAATAACTGACTCATTTGAAAAGATCCTGATGCTGGGAAATATTGAAGGCAGAAGGAGAAGGGGATGACAGGGGATGAGATGGTTGGTTGGCATCACTGACTCGATGGACATGAGTTTGAGCAAGCTCCGGGAGTTGGTGATGGACAGGGAAGCCTGGTGTGCTGCAGTCCATGGGATCACAAAGAGTTGGACACGACTGAGCGACTGAACTGAACTGCACTGAATCCATTCAGAATAAAGTTGTCTTCACCATCGCTCACAAGACCCCTGCCCATCTCTGACTTTATCTCCCATCACTCCTCACCATCACTTAACTTGAAGCATTCTGATCACACTGGCCCTCTTGCTATGAACTCCATTTGCAAAGCACACTCCTGTCCTAGAGCTTTTGCATTTACTCTTCTCTCTGCTAGAAATATTTTTTCTCTAGCTATTCAGAATGTTCTCTGACTTCTTAAAGGCCCTGCTCAAGTGTTCCCTCACCAGTGGCCTTCTCTGATTACCCAGTCTCTGGAAATTTCTATTCCTTTATTGTGCTTTGTGTTACTTTATAGCACTTTTATCTGTCGTCATGTTTGCTTATTGTCTTTCCTAAATAGAATGTAAGTTTCATGAAAACAAGGTTTATATCCTTTATTCTCAGTGCCTTGAACAGTACCCAGCGTGTAGATGGAGAACAAATGAATGAGAAGAGCTATGTAATTGTCTGTGTCTCCATTTTTACCCGGACTTTCAGAAGGCGCCAACTGGAAACTCACCTGTGCTTGGTGCAGTTGGACCTTGTGTATTTATATTCCTTATATCCTGACTTTAAGCTTTATATTTTCTTAGTTATCATTTATATTTGCTGTACTCATGTCTTTTCAAATTCCTTGTGGAAAAGAGGAACTTAAGTAAAAAGAAATTCTTAAAAGGTTAAATAACATGGATCTGTTGCTGACACAGCTTCTCAGAATTAATATTTTTCTGTTGGAATTCTTATGCTGCTAATCTGACCATGAGAGTTTTAGGAAAAAGCATTTATATGTTTCTTTTGGCATGTATGCCTCTAAGGTTTTGGGGCTACTTGAAAATTTATTTACTTTATGTAATGGACTTAATCTGTTTTCAGAGATCCTGATGATAAACACAAGCTTATAACTAAAACAGAAGCAAAACAAGAATACCTTCTGAAAGATTGTGATTTAGAAAAAAGAGAACCAGCTCTTAAATTTATTGTGAAGAAGAATCCTCATCATTCACAGTGGGGTGATATGAAACTCTACTTAAAATTACAGGTCTCTAATAAGTTATATTCAGTCATTTTAAACCTTGGTTTAGGTGATGTTTTAACAATGAACTAGTTTAGTTTTTACTTACCAACTTAAAAAGATCCTGTTGTTTTATTGTTTTGCATGAGTCATAGTCATGCCTAATGACATTAAATAACATGTTTACTTATTATGTTTTTTGATGTAGCACTTTGGAGCAAATATATTACTGTTGGGTCATGTTAGAAATACAGTTTGGAAACTAAACAAAGCTTAAAATTAGAGAAGTCAGCCCTTGCCCACCCACCCCCCAAATAAAATCATAAAAAAAAAATTTAGGACTTTCCCAAATGCCTAGAATCTAATTTCAGTTTCCTGTATCTACCCCAGAATGGTACAGATATCATAATACTCTTTTTCATGCCGTTATGTAAAAAATACTGGGAGGCATTACCTTACGGCACAGTTTGATTGGAATGTACTAGGAAAATCCTGTATGTTCTAATAAAGAAGCCATGTGTAAAACCAAACACATACTGAATTTTCACTAAGTGTTAGACACTGTTGATTAAAAGATTCACTGTTATGTACCATTAAAAATGAAAAAAAAGTAGTGGTATTTAAACAAACCCAGGAGAAGGCAATGGCAAGCCACTCCAGTACTATTGCCTGGGGAATCCCATGGATGGAGGAGCCTGGTGGGCTGCAGTCCGTGGGGTCGCTAGGGGTCGGGCACGACTGAGCGACTTCACTTTCACTTTTCACTTTCACACATTGGAGAAGGAAATGGCAACCCACTCCAGTGTTCTTGCCTGGAGAATCCCAGGGATGGGGGAGCCTGGTGGGCTTCCGTCTATGGGGTCACACAGAGTCGGACACGACTGAAGTGACTTAGCAGCAGCAGCAGCAGCAGCAGCAGCAGTGCTGTCTTATCACTTGGTGCTTTTATTTTACTGAACTAGTGTCATTAGACTTACTGTAGTGTTTTTCCCCTTTTGCTATAAGTCATGCTTGTGTGTACTTAAAAAGGAAAATGCAGGTACCACAGATTTATTAAGGTATTCCTAAACTTCCTTATGTTCAGAGTCCAATTATTCTGAACCATTTTTTGACTCAGTTGTTAAAATACCATTAAGTACATTAGTGATGCAGCATTTTCAGGGATGTTAAATTGTGGAAAATGTGATGTTAGAATTTATGAAATAACAGTATATATCACTTTGTGTTAAGAAATTTCAGTTTGGCTTTATTGATGGACATTTTGGTCCTCTTAACATACTGTGAGAGATACCTTGAGCAAGTTCTCAGTGTGTATATTATTTCCCTAAATGTAAATAAATGTTTCTAAAGAGTATTTTAATGTATATACTCTTTATAATATTTAGTATATTATGTATTATAGATATATAAAATTCAGAGGTTTTAAACTAGAATAAAGACTTTAGATCATTCAGCTACCAAACTTTTAAAAAAAATTCATATTTTGAAGATCAGAAATTAGTTGAATGGATGTAAACTGTTATTGATTCAGAAGTAGAGAAGCATTGATTGATTTCCTATGATGGGAGATTTTTAGAGATGACCTCATATTTAGATCTGCTATGGCTAATTGGTTAGCAATTTTTTTTTGGTGATCCTGCCGAAATTCATCAAATCTTTGATACATTTGAATACAAAAAAGCAGTTGCACTCAGAGGGCAGCTTTATTTATATATACACAGGCATCCCTGGTTCTATTGTGCTTCACAAATATGTAATCTGATTCATCATTTTTTTACTGAGGGTTTCATAAGTTTAGATATAGGTATTATTAGAGTTTTTTTCTTACCAGTATTTAAAATCTTTTAAATTTCAAATAAATATTTATAAAGTTTCACTTGATCATTCTTTGAGACCTATGGATTTAATAATTATAACTATTTTACAGCAATGAATCACCATTTAAATATGGATTCTGTATTTCAGATTGTGAAGAGGTCTCTTGAAGTTTGGGGTAGTCAGGAAGCATTAGAAGAAGCGAAGGAAGTTCGACAGAAAAATCGAGAAAAAATGAAACAGAAGAAGTTTGATAAAAAAGTTAAAGGTAAGTGGCTGCATTTACATCATGAAGGACTGTGCTCTACTGATTTGCAAAAAGCCTTTAGCTAAGTTCTTCCAGTTTAAAGACAAATTGAATTTTATTTTTTCTCCATAAATTTAAGAACAAAAGGCTTAAAGTTTGGGTAGGTTGGTGTTTGAGAGTCTTTTAAGTCCAAACCTCACAATACTGCAATTCTAAAAAAGCATATAAGCCCTCATCTTAAAGTGAATCATGGGTTTTGTATAGGAATGGTAGTAGGGTCAGGGATGTGCCTCTGGTTAAGGATTTGGCATCAATTCAGTCTTAAATATGACCTACAGGGTTATCCAAAGTGAGATTTCTACCAGCAAACCTTTCTAATTGCTTAACATGAAGGAGCAATGTCTTTAAGTCTAGTCATCTAACTTAACAACTAGAAGGTACCTTCTAATGTCAGATAGTCTGTCTAGTCATTTTTATTTTTATATGAAAAAAAGACCTGGAAAGGTAGAGTGACTTGTTACATAGTTGCTGGAAAGTTGGGACTGGAGCCAAGATGTCATGACTGAGAGTCTGCATTCATTCCTCTGACCATACATCTATCTGTGTTACTCTCCATTCCTTTGTCCATCTGTCTCTGTATTTATTTGTCCATCCATCCATGTATGCATATGTGCAGAAGTCTGTCTATCCATCTGTCCACCAGTGTATCCAACAGTTACTATGTCCCAAGCACTGTGCTAATACCAATGCTGAAATCACAGTTTATCAGAGGAGAAAAACTGGTAAAGTCATCATAATGTGATAAATATCGTGATAGTGATGAACATAGGGTGTTAGAGGAGCACAGAGAGCACATGTTGCTGTAGCACAGAAGCCCCAAAGAGAGTCTTAAATAAGTAGGCATAAATGTTCTTCAGTAACCCTAGAGTCCCACTCTGGTGTCTAGCTTATATAGATAGCATATATTCTGTGTATATATAGGGTTATACATATACTAAATTGATCCATTTAAAATGAGTATCTTAGCCATCATAAGTAATTTTGCTTATTTTTTAGGATTTAGAAGAGGTTTTGGAGGGTGAATGAAGATAGCTGAGATGTCTTAAAAACAAAAGAGCAAGAAAAAAACTGAATGTCAGCCTATTTTGTTTCTTCTTATTGTGAGGGACTGCTTTCCACCTTTTCAGTATAAGAGTAATTCATGTGCAGTACAGAGAAGTTAGAAAACTACAAAGAACTTATATCCCATAATTAGACTACCCAGAGACAGTCATCAGTAACAGTTTAATGTCTATTTTTCTAGTTCTTTTTTATGCATAGGCCCTTACATTTTTTTTATATAAAAATGGAAGCACCATTGGACATTTATGAAGTTCGTAAAAAGTTTATTGATCCTTTATCTCTGTATCTCAGTTTTTTCAACTATAAAAATGATGATAATACCACCCACCTTGTAAAAGATTTTGTCAGGAATCAATGAGACATTTTATGTAATTTGCTTAGACAAGAACTAGGGCAGAGTGATATCCCGTAGGTAATATTACTGTGCGATACTATACCTGTTGTAAGAACGTGGCAGCTCTACATGTGCTGCTTTAGAAGAGTACTCTTTAGAGAAAAGTTTCATTTCTTCCCTGATCGATATTATATAATGGAGGCAGGTAAAAAATTCACTTATATATCCTTGGACATGGTATAAATGTTCACATATTTGTCAGTTATTACTTTATTCTTTAATTATGGGATGGGAAGAAGAGTTAGGTGTGTTTCAAGTTTCCAATTTGACATTCTTAATTTTGATTACAAATGAAAATTTTGTTATATATATTGATCGACTTAACAGTGAAGAATAAAAATCAAAGTTGAATTTAAAAGTTTATTAAGACAGATAATCTCATGATAAATACATCTTTATATAAATTATAGTTACTTAACATACTTCCTGAATCAGAGAGTAAGCACATTTTTATGGCTTTGTAGAGAGGTTTCCTTGAGAAGGCAATGGCAAGCCACTCCAGTACTCTTGCCTAGAAAATCCCATGGACGGAGGAGCCTGGTGTGCTGCAGTCCATGGGGTCGCGAAGAGTCAGACACGACTGAGCGACTTCACTTTCACTTTTCACTTTCATGCATTGGGGAAGGAAATGGCAGCCCACTCCAGTGTTCTTGCCTGGAGAATCCCAGGGACAGGGGAGCCTGGTGGGCTGCCGTCTATGGGGTCGCACAGAGTCGGACACGACTGAAGTGACTTAGCAGCAGCAGCAGAGAGGTTTCCTATAGCAGACTGTGCCATGTAAGAGGATTTCATTGAAGGATCATCCCCACTTTAGCCACTGCTGTACCACAGTCTTCCAAAATACCTGCCAATTGAGAGGATTTGGAGAGGCTTCTTTTGAATTTGGTCCTTTTCTTTAATCTCTTCCATGTTTTACCCCAAGCCTTCTCTCTTCCAGCCGCAGGGAATCCCTTGATGGGAGGGTAAGGTAACAGAAGTTACCTTAAGGGGTGTGAAAGAGGAGGGCTTAATTTATAGACTAATCAGCTCTCTGAATCTTCTCAGCTCTTCCCTTTCAGCTGCCTCTTTAAACCACTTCCCTATGGTCTTTTGGCATAGACAATAATATACAGATAAAGGAATTAGGAACTTGTGCCTTCAGAGTAAAATACTTTTGGAAAAGGGTCTGTCTGTAATTTTACTTAGATACTGTTTCTGTAGTTTAGGCAAGATGTTCTCTAAAGGCGGCTAAATTCTGATAATTTGACTGACAACAAAAGGCATCTGTTTAATTTCTTTATTTTTTTAATAAAACAGTTCTATTAAGATAGTCACACCTACTAAATAGCATGAATAGAACATTTCTTTCAAGATCTACACAATTAGCCTAGATAATTTTTAAAAGAAGTATAAACTCAAATATAATTGGCTATATTTCTCACTATGTTAAATTTCTGCTATTAACCACCAGATGAACTACTGTGCATTTTCCTCATCCTTGAAGAGTTTGAATTTTCCCTGAAGTTTTTCCTGGAGCTCTTAAGACTGGTTTCTTTAGTTTATTCCTTGTTTGAATGAAGCATGTTTTTTGAGGAAATTTTTCCAAGTGGTTACTAGGGGGTATATTTTCTAAGACCCTGTTACAAATCTAAGAATGTTTTTCTGTTTCTCTTGCATTTGAAAACCTGAGTTCTCTCTGAGTTGTATAAGCATTATTCCATCGTCTTCTGGTGTTTAATATGCAGAGGTCAATGCTGTGCCTTCTTTAATCATGGCTTCTTCTTGTTGATTTGCTTTAGAGGTTGCTGGATATGTTCCTGTCCTCCTGACTAGGCCACAGAGGGCTGAAAGTGGAGTAGACACTGTAGAGATTAGAAACAAGGAGCTTACTATGCAGTTTGCTCAGAAGGCTCAGGACAGAGAGGAATAAAAGCAAGTCTAAAAGTTTTTTTAGTTGAAAGAAATTGGAACCTGGTTCCTCTTGGTCTTCTGATTTTGATCCACAAAGAAGCTGACACAAAGTTTACTTCTTTATAGAAAGGTAAGAGATTACATTTACCTGTTTTTAGAATATCGTCTTCTGCTTTAGCAATTTGAGAAAGAATTAATCTTACTAGAGAAGAAAATTACAGATAGTATATAAGGGTGTGTGTGTGTGTATGTATGTATAAATTTAGATAAAGTGAAAGAGAATTTTCTTGTTGGCAAATTCAAATTGTTCAAATTCACATCGACTATCTTAGATCTGAGAAGGCAGAAGTAGAAATGATGGCATCACTGGTGCTTAGTTTAACTGATTTTTATAAAGGCAATATGTGTTGTCCTTGATATTGGATGGAAACTTTGAATTGGTGCAAATCACAGAACTTTCTGGGTTTGCATGGCTCCTTTCCACAGATAAGGTGGCTGTAAAGTTTTTCTTTAAAGTTATACGCAGCTTTCTCTTAATACTGGTAGAGGTTAGCCTTCTTTAAAAAAAAAAAAGGAATGATTAATTTTCATCGTTTGTTAGTGTGCACTTTTTTGTGGGTAAGACGATCCCATTGGGGGCTCCTTCTCAGTTTGTGAATGTTTCACATTCTGGGCCTGTAGTTATAGTTATGGGTATTTTGGGGCTTCTCTCGGGAGAGTTTGAAGGACACAGCTTCCTATCCTTGGTTTCTGGAGGACACAGTAAGATCAAAGCTTCTTAGGTTTTGTTATTTCCTTGCCTGGATTTTCCCCCTCCAGTTACTCGTGGGCGCCCTGTGTCAAAACTTCCTGCCCTCCCATCAGCTATTTAGCAGTACGTGGTCTCCCTCCACTAATTCTTTTATTGTTAAGTCTACCTCATAAGCAGCGCTGGGCTTCTTTGAATACAGGCTGCCTCTTTTGCAAAATTAAGATATTAAGCTGGACGAAATACAAATTTTAGAGTGGTATGAAATATATTTTTCACTGAAACAAGCATTTAGGGGAAAACGTCTTTGGGTAAAAAATAGAAGCAGTCTCTGAAGATAATCAGTAGCAAGACTGATGGTCTCCATGAACATTTTTGTAACCTTCCAAGAGAAGTAGTCCACAGTTTGTTGTGTTGTGAAATTCTCGGCTAGTGGGAGCAGGAGATGGGAACATGGCAAACTGCTGTTCTCTTCTCCGGTCGCAGGCTTTCAGGCCTGCTTGGCACATCCCTTTCCACCCCCAGGGCTTCCCGAGCTCTCCTGAGGCCCAGCAAACCTTTCCTTGCTCTTCTAAAGTCTCTGACCTTACTACCCGCTTCTCAATCTCAGCAGTAGTAGTTGACCTCTACTTTCCAAAGTTTTAAGTTGCTTAAATGAAGTAATGTGAAAAACTATTACTAATCTTTATTCAAACAAATGTTTTATATCACCAGATGTTGACATTTTTCCACTTGCTTTTTTCCCTTTTGTTCACACAAATATTTTGTTGAACCATTTAAGAGTTATTTGCAGACACTGTGATTCTTAATACTTCAGCATTTATCTACTATAAACGAGGACATTTTTCTACTGACTCAAAAATACCACACTCAAACTGTACATTAATATAACGCTGTTACCCAGTATATAATCTATATTGTCTTTCCCCAAGTGTTCCAACGTCCTTTATAGCTTTTTAGTTGTTGGATCCAAGGGCCTATCAAGGATGATGCACATCCAGAGTCTCTTTTTTTCCTCAGCCTTTTTCTTTTATGATAATTTTTGAAGAGTCCAGGCTACCCATTTTCCAAAATGACCCTCCATTTGGTTTATTAGCAGTTTGTTTCCTCGTGATTATATTTGGATCAGTCACCTCAGGAGACATGTGGTATCACTTAACTAAGGCAGTATCTGCCAGATTTCCCCATTGTAAAGGTACCCTTTCCCCCTTATAATTAATAGGAAATCTGTGGGGTGACTCAACACTGTGAATATCTCATTCCTTAAGTTTCATTCAGTGGTTTTGGCACACACGTTGACTCTTGTCTGAGTCAGTTATTATTAGGGTAAATATAAATGGTGACTTTCTATTTCTGTTATTTCTACAGTTATTATTTGGTTTCTTTTGGAAAGAAGAGCTTTTTTTTTTTAGTAGCAGTTGGAACCATGGATTCTTATTCTCAAGTCAGTGTTACAGTCTGTCCATTCCATGTTGTTTAGTCACTTAAGTTGTGTCTGACTCTGCAACATCAGGGACTGCAGCATGCCAGGCTCCTCTGTCCTCCACTATCTCCAGGAGTTTGCTCAAATTCATGTCCATTGAGTCAGTGATGCTATCTAACTGTCTTATCCTCTGCCAGCCCCTTCTCCTTTTGCCTTCAGTCTTTCCCAGTATTAGGGTCTTTTCCAATGAGCTGGCCCTTCATGTCGGGTGGCCAAAGTATTGCAGCTTCAGCAGTAATCCTTCCAGTGAATATTCAAGGTTGATTTCCTTTAGAACTGATTGATTTGATCTCCTTGCAGTCCAAGGGACTCTCAAGAGTCTTCTCCAGCACCACAATTTGAAAGCATCAGTTCTTTGGTGCTCAGCCTTCGTTATGGTTCACTCTTAAATCTGTATGTGATTACTGAAAAAAACCATAGCTTTGACTATACGAACCTTTGTTGGCAAACGATGTCTCTGCTTTTTAATATGCTGTATAGGTTTGTCTCCGTCCACAGTGATTTTGGAACCCAAGAAACAAAATCTGTCATTTCTTCCACTGTTCCTCCTTCTGTTTGCCATGAACTGATGGGACTGGGTGCCATGATCTTAGTTTTTTTAATGTTGTGTTTCAAGCCAGCTTTTTCACTCTTTCACCCTCAAGAGGCTGTTCCTCTTCACATTCTGCAATTAGAGTGGTATCATCTACCTATCTGAGATTGTTGTTTTCTCCTGGCAATCTTGATTCCAGCTTGTGATTCATCCAGCCTGGCATTTCACCTGATATACTCTGCATATAAATTAAATAAGCAGGGTGACAGTATATGGCCTTATTGTACTACTTTCCATTATTCATCTTAATGCCCAAATTTGGCCGTGGACATCCCTTCAATCTAGCTCC
This sequence comes from Moschus berezovskii, assembly GCF_049115385.1. Lineage (NCBI taxonomy): Eukaryota > Metazoa > Chordata > Mammalia > Artiodactyla > Moschidae > Moschus > Moschus berezovskii. The sequence continues at coordinate 70,217,830 of NC_142466.1, read as the reverse complement.
TATCTTTTTAAAAATGTTTTTATTTGGAAATGATTTCAAACTTACATAAAATTGCAAGGATAAGAATGGTACAAGGGACACCCATATATTCTTCACCTAGATTTACCTATTGTTGACACTTTATGCCATTTGCATTCTCTCTGCACATTTCTTTTTCTGAACCGTTTAAGAGTAGTTGTGTACATTGCCAGCCTTTTTTATCCCTAAATACTAAAAATGCGAATTTCCTAAGAATAGGAAGATTGTCTTACAAAAGTATAGTATCTGTATTTTTAGTCATCCTTATTCCAGTTTTGTTAGTTGACCCAGTTATGTCCTGTGTAGTTTATTCATTCTAGTATAAAATCTAGTCTAGGACCAGGTATTAGCTTTAGGTACCAAGTCTTTCTAAATTTCTCTATTCTGGAGTATTTTCATAGCCTTGATTGTTTATGACACTGGCATTTTTTAAGTCTTTCCCCTTCCTCTGCTTATCTTTTTTTGCAGTAGTGTTTTTCATGTGGGGTTTTTCTGATGTTTCCTGATGGTCAGATTCAGGTTATTCATTTCAGGTTGGATAGTACACAACTGATGTGACTTTTTCAGGGTATCATGTCTGGAGGCATGTGATATCCATCTGCCCTTAGTGGTGATGTATTTATTTTTTATTTGATAGGCAAAAGTCCTGTAAGACCATGTAAGTGCCTGCTTCTGTTCAACACTCCCCCTAAATTTAGCATCCATCCATGGGTGGTTCTTGCCTGAACCTAGGATGATGGTTATAAAAACTGTTTTCTAACTTCAGCACTCATTCCACATTTAACAAGTTGGAAGTCAGCCCTGATAGCATTCTCTCCCCTACTTATTTGTTACTGGTATGGATTCATTAATTCCTGTTCTTCTCAGTGGCTTTTGGTTAATTTCTGTCCTCAATTATTTTGGTGTTCAAATTGCCTCAGATTTGGGCCAACAGATGTATCTCCAGACCAGTTCTTGTGCCCTTTTGGCATGTCTTCATCATTCTTTGAGCACACCTTTCTAGCTCAAAACACGCATATATATGATCAGTTCAGTTTAGTCACACAGTCGTGTCTGACTCTTTGCAATGTCCATTGAGTCAGTGATGCCATCCAACCATCTCATCCTCTGTCATCCCCTTTTCCTCCTGCCTTCAGTCTTTCCCTCCTGCCTTCGACCTTTCCCAGCATCAGGGTCTTCCCCAATGAGTCAGCTCTTCACATCAGGTGGCCAATATATATTTACATTATATTATCTATAATGTACAGTTAAAACCTTGAGTTCACACCCAGTTCTAATCCAAAATTTAGGGTTTATTCTGGTTTTCTCCCTTTGCTTATTTTTAACTCCTTTCTGACAGTCAGAATCCTGATTTCCATTATCCTTTATAATATGTGTAGTTATTTGATTGGTGCTCCTGAATGTAACTAATTCCCCTTCATGTGCTGCCTCCTCTCTAGGAGACTCTCCTCATTTGTCTTGGGCTCTGCCCACCCTACCACAGATGCTCGCTTTACTTGCTACTCCTCGTGGCTTCAGGACTAGATTGTTCAGGTGGAGAAAGAAGTGGCAAAAAATGAGACAGCAGGTTTTTATTAATTTTTTTTATTACTTCCTTTCTAGCACAAGCTTTTTTCAGGAATGTCTAGTAAATATTAAAGACAGGCTTTGTTCTTGTCATTATAGACCTTGATAAGTTAGCTGAAGAATGGGAAGAAAAGCCATAAAGTCAGAATAAAACGTTATGTTCAGTTGTGACAATTATGGATCGTAAGGTAGATTTTTGTTAAGTATTCTTTTGGTGTTAAGAAAACAATTTTTTTTTCTTCTCTCTCTTCTTAAGTTCCCAGAATGCTCAAATGGGGCAGAGGTTAGCTTAGTGATCGGCATGAAGTCACATTTTGAGAGATTTTCATTGGGTAGTAAAGGAAAAGTGGCCGGAATACTTTACATCAGAACAAAGTTGAAAAGTAGGTACTGGAACTTGAACAGAAACATCTTGTCATTATCCGAAACCATGAGGCATCTGTGTAATTCTGGTTAGCATACCGTTTATTTTTTATTTTAAAAATATCCCACTTTAAAATAAACTAAGGTTCTTCAGAATATGGGAGGATATAGGAATAAAGATTAGAGTTTAGAAGAACATGATAGATATTAAGTGTATACACTGAAGCTTGAAAGTAGCCTGAAATAGAGTGCTTTTCATACTGGAAGTGTATGAAAAGGCAGCCCAGCTTAGTGGTTAAGAACACGGACTGAGCTGGACTGTGCCTCTGCCTGTTTGACCTTAGGCACGACTTATGTGTGCTAGTTTTCTCATCTGTAAAATTGGGATGATAGTTGTACTTATTACAAAGTGTTGTGAGGAGTTAATGTGTTTATATAAAGTACTTAGAAGTGTCTGATACATAGCCTTATTTGTTTGCTTATCCGTATGATATAGTAAAGGCTAAACATAAAAAAAGATTCAAGTGGTATTTTGATACTACTTATAGTAAAATGGATTAAAGAAAATGTGTGATTACTTGGTGTACTTTGATTTTTAAGGTTGAGATTATAGAAGGTAATGATCATGCTCTCCCTTAGGTAGGGCAGCCATCAAAGATAATGCTGGATCAGTGGTCAGAGTACAAAAAATTAGCTTTTTATTCATTAAACTAGAAACTGAGATGTTATTAGCTTATTTTCTAATTAACACAAAGCATTTGGTTTCCTCAGGTAACATGCAGTGAACTTTAGAATGTTCTGGTTGCTTTTCAGAGCATCCAACACAATTTTTTTCTTTGTGAAAATGCTGTTTTGTATGATGTAGCAGGAAAAGTTCTCAACACTGGAATACATGACCTGGGTTCCCCTGCTATTTCATATCTTTGTTCAGTTTTCCTACCTGCAAAATAAAATGAAGTAAAACAACTCTATAGTTCAGTAGACATAAGGTCAGTTGCAGAAGCAGCTTTTCTAAGATGAAACATCAGCAGAGTGGCTTTCTAGTTTTCTTGCAGTTTGACTTGCCTCTTAGAGAAGTAGCTGCTGACTATAAGGAACTTTAATCCTTATCCTCAGTCATCCCAGTTGATTCCCCTCTCTGCCATCCTGTTTTCCACAGTCAGCTGCTTAAACTATTCTTTGCATGTCTTCTGAGTCTAGTTTCTTGCTGTTCTTCTAATCCACATACCCCATTTCTGAACCTCCTGTTTCAAACCAACAATGACTTGAAAGATTTCACAGGTCAAACTAGTGAGCTAAGGAAGTAGGCTTGCCAAAGCTGTTATCATTAGTTTTGACTTGTTATAAAATTAAGGCATAAACCATATTTGGTTTTTTAATGGATTAAAACCATTAATGGATTTTTAATTCAGCTGAATAGCACCATTGAACAACTGGCTTTTATTTTTTCCTTAGAATTACGGCGAGCAGTAAGAAGCAGTGTGTGGAGAAAGGAAACAGTCGCTCATCAACACGAGTATGGGGCTGAAGAAAACCTAGAAGATGACATGTACCGGAAGACTTGTACTGTGTGTGGCCATGAACTGACATATGAGAAAATGTGACTTTTAGATAAGTGATCTGTTCTACAGTGTAGAAATTTAGATTGGTCCTGTTCAAAATTCACCAAAATGTAAAGTCTTCAGAAATGAATGAAACACTTGTATAAATAATGCTTCGATGATTATGTATGTTATGGCTTAACAGCAAGTTTCAATTAAGGTCCAGCAGGTCTGGTGGGCAAAACACTGAGTGTGTGACCATTTTTTCTATAATAAGGGTGGGAGCTGAGCAATAGAATGGGTTTAAAAGTGTTAGCTTAGAGCTAAAACTGAGAAATAAGCGACCAAGGCAAACCCTTGAGGTAGGAGGAAGAGCTGTTAGCAGTAAAGGCAAAAGCTGGCCAAACTGGATTCATATCCCAGGAACCAGCAGGAATGGTGGTAGACCACTGCACCCCAGACCCTGGGCCAGGTCTTCTAGACCACGTCTGTCTCTAAGTCAGGGTGCGGGGGAGCTTTGCTGGGACAAGTTTTCTGTATCCTTAGGGTTTATGATAGATCTTAATATCAGTGTCTGGCTATCCCTTTTCAAATCTGGGTGAAAGTAGAAAAACAGCTAAACTGTTTGTTGATCAAAGGTAATGATAACTTGTTAACATTTCCTGAGCATTTTCCATGTGTCATGCGAACACTATGCAAAGTGCCTTACAGGTAGTCTCATGTAATCCTGGGAGGGAAGACAGCTTGCTTTCTATGCTTATGCAGCACCTCTAAAGGAATGGTAATCTACAACATGACATCACCCTGGACATTTGGATCAAGTTTAAATAGTCAAATGTTACCCTATCTTGTCAAAAGGATTACAGGGTAGTTACCTGGTAAGAGCAATTGATCCCAAGTGCTTGACAACAGGGTGTATGCATTCTTTTTTAATAAAAACAAATCAAGATAGATAATTTCAAGTTGTTCTTTGACAGTTTTTATCTTACTGCTACAAACAGGAAGTCTTTATATATTTTCATGTTTTTCTTCAGATCAGCTTTTGGGGATTATGCTTGAAGAAGGGCAAAAGTCAAAACAAGTCAAAGCCAAAGACCTGAAACTGTAATGACTAATTGTTCTCTATATAAAAAGTATTCAATACAGAAATGTTTAATGTTTTTTGAATGTTGATTTTTTTCATGTGCTATGCTAAATATTACAGTTCAGTAAAAATCGATTCTGAATGGGCAGCAAGACCTTCTTTGGACAAAACAAAAAGCTTCCAGCAAGTAACTAGGGGTTCAGGCTGCTGACAACTGCATTACTGCATTGGGAGATAAGGAACCCTTGAACCACCACATGGACACAGTTTCAGATTCCATTTACTAGCTGTGGACCTTGGGTAAGTTACTCAGTGGGCCTGTTTTTATCTGTCATATAGGCATAATAATCTAATGACTGTCATGATGATTAAATATGGCAAATTTATAGCAAATGACACATAAGTTATTAATGAGCTTGTATTATTGAGACCAGTATAGCTAAGACTTGTCTAGTTGAGGTGGGCTTCTAGTCAGTCACTCTTTCCCTTCATCAATTTAAGACAATCCTGGTGTCCAGATATCACTGACAGCCAAATATGCTCTACTCAGGTTGCCAAGTTTTGTCCTTATCTTTCATTTTCAGATATAACTGTAGATTATTAGTAAGTTATAGAAATCACTGCTAAGTACTTTCCAGGAAAAGCAAGCAAACTTTATCTTCATTTGAACTGCTTTCTGAGTAATTCCTGCGAGATTTAGAGTCAAGGAAAACAAAAATTATGTTTACTTGGACAAAAGCATGTTAAATGGCCTCAGTACAGTTTAATAGAATATTGATTTATTGCAAGGTACGATGTACAGTGTGACGTGCCATTCCTTTATCTCTGTGAGCTTCATTTGTGGGGAGAGCGATTGTTGAATGTTTGTTTCTTCAGAATTCAATCTCTGGTTTGGTTTTCCCATACACCCAGTTTGCCAGACTGGATCAGAGCAGGGTCACATCAGCGAGCAGTTGTTAGAAGCAACCATTACATGTGAAGAGAGGGTCTAAGAGAAAGGAGGTGGATCAAGTAAAAGTGTAAGTAGCCAAACTTTGCAATACATTATGAAAGGATTACAAAGCAGCTTTAGGGTCAAAGTTACCAAAGCCTTAAATGGTTATCCTTTAGCTTCTTGAGGACAGGAGCCATTTCTAACTAATGACATAGTTTGTGGGAAGGAGGAACAGTATAAACAAAAGAACATTTAGCTAAGCACTTGGCTTTTAGTTCCCTGCCAGTAACTTGCCATGCAACTTTAATCTTGTGATTATTTGTCTTAAATGGTATGGTGTTTTAAAATCCTAGGAATTTTCATCTACTGAGTAGACTATATTCTTTAGCCACTAAGTATATGGTAAACCAAAGAGACCCCATATATAATGCACCATAAACTTATGATGTACTAAGTTTAAAGAAAACACCTATATTGTACAAATGAACAAAGCTACTTCAGTTGTGGGATTATTGCTATTCAACAGTTCAATGAAAAAAAATGCTAGAAATTTGGAATGTCAAATAACCCCTTGTTATTTTACAATGTACTTATCTTAGTTAAGCCTCAACACCATATAGGAAACAGGTTTAGGAATTAGTAGTTACTTGGACCAGATTCCACAAATAAAATCCAAACCTACATCTAACACTAGGCATTAGTCAGTCTAGCTACTTCTAAGTCACACTTTAACACGAAATTCACTCTATGAGCTTGGACAGATCTGTCTCAGATTTGAGATGACCAGATATTTTAAGATGATAATTCCAAAACTTGTCTGCATATTGCAGTTACCTGGGAGCTTTAAGAACTACCAGATATGTCTGTGTTTGAAATACTACAGTAATTAAAAAGTATTTTGAAGATAAATTTTCAGATGGAGGTATTTTACAAAGAAATGACTAAAGTAGACTGATATGACAAATTATGAAATACCAAAGTTTAAAAAACATTTTTAGTTTTATTTCAGCCATGTTAGGTTACCCATGAGCTGTGAAAAGCTATGCTACTTGATAATAAATCCGTCAGTTCTATATACTACTTGGTAAATAAGCTTGACCCTCTAGTGTTTCACATACCTCAAATTAGTTATCTTTTGTGCCTTAAGGAGAAAAAAATATCAGAGAAAAGTTGTATTTGTCACATATATAATACATCCTATGGTCATTATCACATTATTGTCATTAGGGAATATCTGTTTTTTAGGGGAAATTAAGGGTAATCAATACCATATTTCTTCACTGTCCTCCTCTCTCTGTTTCTTTTAGAAAGTGACAGGATGCTACAAGAAAGCAAGCATTCAAACAATCAAAATAAGAGGTTATTTTGAGATCTTTAAAAAAAAAAAAAAACTTGACAGGAAAGGGGGAAAAAAAAAATGACTCTTAGGCCTGCAGGGCACAGAACTGCTGGAACACAGCCAGGATGTGAGGGTCTAATTCAGCAGTGAAGAGCAGGTTCTCCAGGGTCACCATGTACTGCTGGATTATTTGGTGATGCTGTAGACACAGAAAAGGGGGTAAATGTTTAGGTTAGGAAAAGGAGCTCATAAGCAATCTCACAGAACATTCCCCTAAAGCCCACCCACATTGTAGAGTGATGTGAAAGAGCAGAAGAAAAAGTGGTTTGGCTGGTAGGAATAATAACCCTGGAAAGCCCAAATATTGAGAAAATATAGGGGGAAATGAAAAAGAAAAAAAAGATGTTCAATAATTTAAAAATTCAGTTCTAGTCTGTTTCTATGCAATTCATAATTTAAGGCAGTGGCAGCAGCACCTGCTACTATTCTAGATGAGTTCAGCTGGTTCTTTACCCTAATTGAAAGTGAAGTCGCTCAGTCGTGTCCAGCTCTTTGGGACCCCATGGACTGTAGCTTACCAGGGTCCTCAGTCCATGGAATTTTCCAGGCAAGAGTACTGGAGTGGGTTGCCATTTCCTTCTCCAGGGGATCTTCCCAACCCAGGGATCGAACCTGGGTCTCCTGCACTGCAGGCAGACACTTTATCGTTTGAGCCACCAGGGAAGCCCTTCCCCTAACTAGGACAGACTATATAGTATGACTTTTTAAAAGATGCCCAGACAAGGAATGAATGAACTATGAGGGAGAAATTTTGGAAATCATTTCTTTTGGTTAGGGCATTAAGCAAACAGCAAACCTCACTGTTTTTTCTTACTGAAAATCAGTGACTTATTGAGCCTAACTGGAAAAAATTGTCAGAAAATGAAAGTTTCTTCTACATGTACGTATATAAACTTTAATATGCTCAGATTCCTATAGGATCAGGCTATTGACAATAAATAAGCCTCCAACCAAAAATTTACTCTAGATTTTTCAAGGAACTTTTTTCCCCCTTTAAGCCTTCTGCTTTAATCACTCTTGTCTAGACAACAGATACGGACTTGCTTGGGGTGTTGGTGTCTGAAGATGCCACTTTACTTCCAATCTTTAACTTAAATTGAGCAGAGTACGTGTTGCAGTCTGCTTTCCATAGGAACCTCAGGGAACTTATTAATAGCATGGTTATTTGAACTTTGGATTTATAGAGGTTCTTAAAATCTTATTACTCTTCCCTTAGCATTTTTCTATTTTGTGTTACAGCTAGGATCTCCAACAAAGAGAATGGCAATTAGGAGTCTGAGTGATATAGAGCCAATTTTAAGCCTAAATATTCTGATAAGCAATGGTAGGAACAAATGGATACTAACTAAAGGCCTTACAGGTACTATAGAAACTAACAAATTTGATGCTTTTTTAAAATGGAGAATCCCTGTGGCTGAGAATGTGTTGAGCTTAGTGGCTCAGTCGTGTCCAACTCTTTGAGACCCCATGGACTGTAGCCCACCAGGCTCCTCTGTCCATGGGATTTCTCAGGCAGGAATCCTGGAGTGGGTTGCCATTTCCTTCTCCAGGGATCAAACCTGGGTCTCCTGCAATGCAGGCAGACTCTCTACTGACTGAGCAACCACTGCTTAAGTCATGTCGTTTTGAAGCTCTGTTACTTACAGATTGCAAGTAACTGAGCTAGGAGAGAAATCCCATGGCTGAGAACAGTGATGTTTATTATCCTAATCAAAGTTTTCCACAAACCTGTAGGAAGATCTGCTGGAGCCTCTCTATACAGTTCTTATACCATGGTGTTAACACACTGGTCCCGTCAGTTTCACAGCGTACTAAGTGCTCGGTCAGGATCATGATAAAACGCTGGAAATAGGGTACAAAGTTCCAGAGGTGTTAGTAAAAATTCTTATACTTGAGAAACAATCACGTTTTTGACCAAGAGACCTCAAAGGTATTGCTTGTTTCACCCTATCTTTGTGTCTGTATCCCTAACTTTCATGATTCCAATAAATACTGAGGTGTAGAAAGGCAGACCAGTGATAACCTGAGTTGTTTAGTCACTAAGTTGTTTTGGACTTTTTGCAACTCCACGGACTGTAGCCCACCAGGCTCCTCTGTCAACGGGATTTCCTAGGCAAGAATACTGGAGTGGGTTGCCCTTTTCTTCTCCAGGGGATCTTCCCTTTCCAGGGAGTCAAACCCACATCTCCTGCATTGCAAGAAGACTTCTTCACCACTGAGACACCTGGGAAGCCTGATGAGGTGAGTAGCACAGCATTTCTGGCAATACAAAATTAATCTAACCTTAAATATTTAGATTACTTATGCTAGTAATTTGTCTTAGAATCTGTTTTAAGGACATAATCAGAAATGTTAACAGGAATGTATACACAAAAGTCTTCAGGAAGGAAAGCGATAATCTAAACAGATCTACAAGTACTTAATAATAGCATCCTCCATTTTTTTTTAAGCAAGAAGAAATATACATGCTAATTAACAATAGAATTACCTCCAATTAGTGAACTTTTATTTCCTGCGTAAATTTTAAGACCTTACAGATAAGCATGTATTACTTCTAATGATTAAAAACATTTTTTAAAACTAAAGAAATATTGGTTTTTTTGAACCTATTAATGTCCCAAGTCACGATACCTGAAATATGACAAGGAAGAGATTCTTTTGTTCACTCTGAGCAGATTCTACTTTTTCCTGCAGTCTTTCTATTTGTTCTTCAAGAGCCCCATCTTTCCTGTCACTGCTTCTGTCATCATCATCACTTCGCTACAGAATGCAAAGGAACAAAAGGAAACAACCATTTAGAATTCCAGTGTATTAAACACCAACAGGCAGACCTGAGGATTTTATTGTGTCTGGTCAAATACTATCTGAAGACTAGTATTATACAAGAAAAGAACCAAACACAGGCAAACATCCAAAGTCCTGTAAGTGCTTATCTAGGCCGGGGAAATTCAGTGGCACTTGTCTTGGGTAATGGCATTGGGTTTCCTACATAGCAGAATGAGTTATGCCTTTTACAGGATAGTCCACTAGAGGAGGAAATGTCACAGTCTTCGTTCAAAATGAAAACAGCTTTGGAAAATGTACAGTTGATTCTTGTTATTCATGATGGTTGTTTTTATGAAATTGCTGTGAACTCTGAGTTTGTGAACACCGAACTGTTGCTCCTAGCAGAATATATAGGGCTAGGGTCTTGGGAACTTCTCATCACAAAACTTTTTTGTTAACATAAATCTGCACTGCCCTTACAATAGCCACACATGACTACTGAGCACTTAAAATGTGGTTAGTGTGACTAAGGAACTGAATTTTACATTGTACTCAAATTTTATTAAAGTTACATGTGGCTAGTGGTTATCATATGGACACCACATATTGAGAGAACGTGAAGTCAAGTCTCTGGAGAAGGTACACGTATTAAATGGGGACGCTGCCGTTTTCCTTAACAGGGTCTTAAGTTTGTGTTTACATACTTTTACTCATGTATAGATGTATGTCTATATAGAGACTAGTACTCGAAACTGCTCTGTGTTTGTATAAGTCATTAAACTTGCTTTTACCTTTTTCTGGTAAATGTGCATAATACTGGAAAACTGTCATGAAGAACACCAGTACTATCTGCTAAATCTCAGGATACATCCAGCTCACTGCTTTTGCCCCAGGTGGCTACAATACTAAACATATTAATAATACGAGGAGTATTTTATGGGTCTGGGACAGACTGTCTCCTCTTGCCCTGCTCCCTCCCTACCCCCGTGCCAAGGAAGGGGTGAACACCAACAGTCTTTTCTGTCTTTTCTCTCTTTCCCTCCTGCATCAGAAACTTTCATAGAAACACAACTCCTTGCTTCTCCTTCAGGAAGGCAATAGGATGGTCAACTATGGAAAAAGTAAGCTTTGTGGCTTGCTAACAGGTTCACCATGCAGGAAAACAACAGAGCACAGCAGACACCAGTCCTTCCCCTTCCTCCATTTCTACAAACGGCTCTGCATGATTTGGTCTCAAAAAAAAAAAAGCTCCCATCAAGGCAATGAATATTCTCAATGATTTCTTATATTATTTTATTTGACCATTTACAGTCAACACAAGACTTACCCGTTTGTGTTGCCTTGCGAGTTTTTCTTTAGCCTCTTCTAGCTCTTTCTGAATCTTGAGAACGTGTTTGTTCATCTTACGAATTGTGGAGTGCAAGATTTCCCAAACAAACAATCTTAAAGTAATAAGGCATTTGGTTACTGTATGTTAAACTATAAAGAAAATAAGACCTCTCAACTTTTGTAATCTACACATACTTAAGGTCTGATATAGCCTTCTATTCTTTAGGCAGAATAAGGTGTATTTCTCCAGCAAAATAATTTTTCTTGTGCTGTCAATCATGCACACAATCTAGCTCTACCCATTAGATTGAGATGAGCTTCCTGAAGGCAATACTGCATCCTTGCCATTTTTATTTCCATCCCCTTCTAGACACACACAGAATGTATGTGTACACAGTCAATGAAACGGCAAACCAGAAAAAACACCCTAGAAACAAAAATACATTTTTCTCTCTTGAATGTAAACACTATGTACTGCAGTTTTTTTGAAATGGAAACCTAATCTGAGGCTCATTCACATGCTTTATACTAGCACAAACTCAGCCAGTTCTCTTGAAACATGTAAGAACCTCACTAGTTGATAATAGCTATCAACTGCTGGGCCTTTAGGAATGAGATACTCATGTCAACTACTTTTTCAAACTACTCAAGTACCAGGATCACCTGTAGGTGCTTTAAATGTTTACTGCATAAATATAAGTGTGTTTAAGTAGCTTAACTCCTTTTTATGTCTATAACATTATGTCTTCTAACCCCAGGATATACAGCACAGAAAAGTACTTCCTTCTACAAATTTTAATCTGGATGATGACAGTTTAAGTGGAATATAATAAAACAAGGTCTAGAATGTTAGCAAACAGGGTAAAGGAGCAGAGTACTTTAACTCTGTGTCAGTCAGCTGGTCAGGAAAGGCTTTGCAGAGTTAAGAGTTACAGACGTAAACCACTGAGGGTGATGGCTAACACATACTTGAGTGGTCAGTTTTCTGAGATGCTACACATCTGAGAATGTCCGTTTCCCTCATTTCCGAGTGCCAGCTTGGCTGGTATGATCATCTTAGACCACACTCCTTCACCCTAAAGATTCAGCTTAGTGTCCTAAGCCAATAACAAATACAGTGAAGAGGATAAAGGTGGATGGATATTTATGTCTTTGCAAGTAATGGGTTTCCTTTGTTTCCTGTTTTGTGTCAACTCCTGTTCTCCTAGTCCTGATCAGGTATAAAGCCTGTGGACTCTGCTTCGTGTATAAGAACCAAACTTAATGAAAAGTCTTTCCTTTGGGGGAATGAGTCGAGAGAGAATTTTCTGTGTATTACATCTAGGATTTTTATGACTAAGGTGAGAACTCCTTGCCCCAGTGGCATTCAGGTGCCCACCAGGCTTTTCTCAATCCCTCCATAATGTGTACTTAATCTACAATGGACTGATTTCTGCCAGTTCCTAGTGTGAACTCCTGCCATGTCCCACTGTCTAGTTGAGACCCTGACATACAGCCTGATCTCCCCACCCAACAGTTTGGATCCTTTATAAGCATTTCTACTTTTAAGTCCTAATTCACCTTATGTGTGTGTCCCTAAGAGACATGGCAACCAGACTGGTTGTGTGTATTTCCACTGTGCAAGAATCTCTGCCGAGTCCAGACTGGACCACTATGATACTAGTATTAACCTGGTCTGAATCAGAATTTGGAGCTCATTTATAAGAATTCTTAAGAGAATAGGAACTTTGTAAAATAATCCATTTTACCTAGTAAAGTCACGAGATAGTTCTGAAGAGAAGATCCAATTTGCTACTGCAGCACAGTCAACAATCTGTGTACGAATCATCTTATCTACTAGTACAGCAATCATCTATAGTCAGAGGAAAGAAGTTATTCAGGTAAGTCACAGTTACATGTAGGCCACAATAATCCCACTGCTACAAAAGTTAAAATAGGATGGCTGTGAACATTCAGTAGCTATGGAACTGAACAATTGGACCATTAGGTCTCAAGATTTGTTTTCCCTTCTGCTTGGCTCTGGTACTTTTTGTAAGAATACAATAACACAAATAAAGACTGAGCAAAAAGAAACTCTGAATGTTAACACTTAAGACATACTGACCAGAGATTTAGTAATACATCTTTTGTTACCTGGATGTTATTGACTGCAGATGTTTCAGTATTCATTTATATAATAAACTGCTGGCCACAAGCATTAGTGCAAAAATATTCTGGTTAATCATGTGTCAAAGTTAATCCTAAAGTTTTATCATGAAACATGTCTTAAATATACTCCAAAATTTATTTTAATGCCTCTTTATAACACATGGTATTAAAATAGTATATTGAGATTTGAGAAATCTGGGGCCTGTTTAAAAACAGAAACTGGATAGATTAAAGAACTATTTCCTACCCAATTGGAGAACCTTCCAAGAAATAAGCATTCTTACTTAAAATGTGTTGAGATATTATAATATCAAACCAAATCATAACACTTGCTCTTTAGAGAATGGCTCAAACATCATTACTTCCACAGCACTAAAATTATAGATTTTAAAACTGTTCGAAGGGCACAGTCAAATTTCATGTTCTACAAACTAAAACAATGATATCAACTGCCTTTTTATACCTATACAATCAGCATCTCAACACGTCTAATTAGTTTTACCTGTGGATGGTTCCGCCAGACCTCAAACATGACTCTCAGAACATGTAATTTTCCTTCATCACTTTCTGCTAGGGTTTTGAAGACTTCATGAAACCTTTTCAAGGTTGGTGGGGGTGGGGGCAGAAATAGCACATATAAACTTATTGAGCATCTTAATATTTTCAAAGTTTTACAACGTTACTTAATTTCCAGTGCAGTATATAGATACAAAATAACCAAACACTGTTAACCATTAAGGAATATAAAAGGTATGATTAGGAATTCAATTTGTATGACATTTGTCTCAAAATCTTAGAATTATAAAATACTATCATTAGCCAAGGACTCTAGTTTACTGTGTATTTAAGGATAGATGAGGGCTAATAGTCTCCTAACACAAGTATAGTTTTCTGCCTGCATCTTCTGTGGGAGCCCTGCAAGTCTCATAGACTTGGAAGTTGAGACGGGGTGAGGAGTCTAGTTTCTCTGCCTGATTGGGAAGAATATTTATATGTTCTTTCTTCATTTAGACTGTATGATGAGTTAAAAAGTTCTGTCTTTAGGTGCCAACCTTTGGGTGGCTCCCAAAAATACAGCTGGCTCTCAATTCTGCTCACCCTCTTTTTAGGAAGATCACTGGACAAGGTGGGAACTTTTTGACTGTCCCATGGACCCAGGTTTTTGTTTCTCTAAAGGTTTATGTGAAAAAATGTACACTTTATATATACATGCAAACCACAGACAGGAGCTATAGGACGGGGACTTTAGCCCCACAAACCAAAACCCATTGTATCAAATTATATGATACTATTAAGATCTGTATATTCAATAATCTTAAGGTAAAAACTACTACACCACTGGTATTCACCCAGCAAAGTTTTAAACCCTCAAGAGAGCATGTGTGTTCTGGTTGTACTTACTTTGCAAGAGCACTGAAGGAGTGGCTGAACGACTTGGCTGCTAAGTGTAGCAGAGTCTGTACAAAGACCTCTATTTTCAGTGGGTTAAAGCTGAATCCTTCATCTGAACAACAGTCCACAGTAAAGAGAGTTAGGAAGATTTAAGTACAGCAATTCTTTGGTCCCTAACCTGTATTGCTAAACAGATGGCACACTCATATCCAAATACTAAGTCCCACATTCAAGCAATGTCTCAGAGTACTAACAGACAATAAAAGACCATCACTGATTAATCGCATATACTCAAAATATAAAACTAAGCATGACCTTAATTCTGAAATTTTGGGGGATTGTTTCCCAAATTCTTCTATATGATACATTTCTTTTTACAAATACCACATAGATTTCTGTGTTCTTATCACACTACATGGTGGCAAGATAATATAGTAAAAGAAAAAATACAGTAAGCCCTTTACACTTTAGGTCCATGTCCTAAGATGTCTGACAATGTCTAAGTTTAACATTCTGAATTATACTTTCTTAATATATTCTAACATCATAATACAAATTTCTTAGAAAAATCTAAACAGAATCTCAGTAATAAATAATCTAAACACCATTAATATTTTAAGTCATTTTTCTCTGCACATTGTTATGTACAGATCCAACAAAATCTTCCTCCTAAACGTTTACCCCGTTGTCCCAGTAGACTTTATCTGTTTCACTAATTTGTCTTTTTTTGTTTGAGTTATTATAGTTTCCAAGATGTTTTAATAGATGACAAAGCAAGTCCCTCTCATGGCTTTTTATCTTTTGTTGATGATAAACTTATAGTTCAATTTGGAGAGAACATCCAACTTTATAATACACCAAGTCTTCCTGTGCAGGAATCTCTCTAAAGTGAAAGTAGGCAATGTTTAAGTTATTCCCCTGTGTTCTGGGGAATAACTGACAGGTTGTCAGGCTAAACAAATATACCGTATGAGAATTATGTTTCTACTTAAACCTGGCCCATACATAATAGTTCCATTCAACAAATATTTAATTCCCTTACCATCATCATCATCCTGATTAGGATTAGGGACGTCTTTCAGAATGCTGAAGATTTCATCATTGGTTGCTTTACTTTTAAAGGCAACAGCTAAACAGAGGGCAACCGAATGTCCAGGAAGAGAGTCTAAGCACAGAATGCAAAGAGTTAAATAACTGAAAAACTAAAAAAAATTACTTCCTTTTAAAACAGAGTAGTCTCTATCCTAAGGTCAGTATTTATTCTGTATAAAGATAACCACATATGAAAGTTTCATTCAGTATGTCAGTGGCTTTTCACCTATAATAGGTTTCTTGCCTCAATACTTCCTTAAGAACACAGAGCTAATTGAAATTCAGAGTGTGAGGCGGGTATGGATCTTTCTCGGGAAACACAGCTGCAACTCTCCTTTGATGGTCTCAAATCCCCAGGCCTTTGTAAGCTGAAAGGCTGAGAATCAATGTATTTCTCGTTCATTTTGATCAATTCTCCTTTTCCCTGCTGCTGCTGCTAAGTCGCATCAGTCGTGTCTGACTCTGTGCGACCCCATACACAACAGCCCAACAGGCTCCTCTGTCCCTGGGATTCTCCAGGCAAGAATATTGGAGTGGGTTGCCATTGCCTTCTCCGAACCTTTTCCCCAATACAGTGGAAACTAAGTTTGGGTTTGAATAAGGTGAACGCTGCAAACTTAAGACAGACTCTTTGCTTTTCTCTTTTGCTGAATCCACATACGTGAATCTATGTAAGCCAGATGCTCGTGTGCTGTGACTCCACGTTTCAGTTCAGTTCAGTCGCTCAGTCGTGTCCGACTCTTTGCGACCCCATGAATCACAGCACGCCAGGCCTCCCTGTCCATCACCAACTCCCGGAGTTCACTCAAACTCATGTCCATCGAGTCGGTGATGCCATCCAGCCATCTCATTCTGTCGTCCCCGTCTCCTCCCACCCCCAATCCCTCCTAGCATCAGACTCTTTTCCAGTGAGTCTCCTAGCATCAGACTCTTTTCCAGTGAGTCTCCTAGCATCAGACTCTTTTCCAGTGAGTCAACTCGTCGCATGAGGTGGCCAAAGTATTGGAGTTTCAGCTATAGCATCAGTCCTTCCAACACCCAGGATTGATCCAGACTGGCTGGATCTCCTTGCAGTCCAAGGGACTCGCAAGAGTCTTCTCCAGCACCACAGTTCAAAAGCATCAATTCTTCGGGGATCAGCTTTCTTCACAGTCCAACTCTCACATCCATACATGACCATGGGAAAAACCATAGCCTTGACTAGACGGACCTTGGTTGGCAAAGTAATGTCTCTGCTTTTTAATATGCTATCTAGGTTGGTCATAACTTTCCTTCCCAGGAGTAAGCGTCTTTTAATTTCATGGCTGCAATCAGCATCCACAGTGATTTTGGAGCCCAAAAAATAAAGTTTGACACTGTTTCCACTGTTTCCCCATCTATTTCCCATGAAGTGATGGGACCAGATGCCATGATCTTCGTTTTCTGAATGTTGAGCTTCAAGCCAACCTTTTCCCTCTCCTCTTTCACTTTCATCAAGAGTCTTTTTAGTTCCTCTTCACTTTCTGTCATAACGGTGGTGTCATCTGCATATCTGAGGTTATTGATATTTCTCCTGGCAATCTTTTGATTCCAGCTTGTGCTTTTTCCAGCCCAGCATTCCTCATGATGTACTCTGCATATAAGTGAAATAAGCAGGGTGACAATATACAGCCTTGACGTACTCCTTTTCCTATTTGGAACCAGTCTGTTGTTCCATGTCCAGTTCTGACTGTTGCTTCCTGACCTGCATACAGGTTTCTCAAGAGGCAGGTCAGGTGGTCTGGTGGTATTCCCATGTCTTTCAGAATGTTCCACAGTTTATTGTGATTCACACAGTCAAAGGCTTTGGCATAGTCAATGAAGCAGAAATAGATGTTTTTCTGGAACTCTCTTGCTTTCTCCATGATCCATCCAGCGGATGTTGGCTATTTGATCTCTGGTTCCTCGCCTTTTCTAAAACCTGCTTGAACATCTGGGAGTTCACGGTTCACATATTGCTGAAGCCTGGCTTGGAGAATTTTGAGCATGACTTTACTAGCGTGTGAGATGAGTGCAATCGTGCAGTAGTTTGAGCATTCTTTGGCACTGCCTTTCTTTGGGATTGGAATGAAGACTGACCTTTTCCAGTCCTGTGGCCACTGCTGAGTTTTCCAAATTTGCTGACATATTGAGTGCAGCACTTTCACAGCATCATCTTTCAGGATTTGAAATAGCTCAATTGGAATTCCATCACCTCCACTAGCTTTGTTCGTAGTGATGCTCTCTAAGGCCCACTTGACTTCACATTCCAAGATGTCTGGCTCCAGGTGAGTGATCATGCCATCGTGGTTGTCTTCATCATGAAGATCTTTTTTGTACAGTTCTTCTGTGTATTCTTGCCACCTCTTCTTAATATCTTCTGCTTCTGTTAGGTCCATACCATTTCTGTCCTTTATTGAGCTCATCTTTGCATGAAGGTTAATATCTGTCAGGTCCTTACTGTATACAGTCTGTGCTAAGACATATCGTACGGCATCACCAAAGCAACTGGAAATCTACTTTTAATGTAAGGTAGACAAAGAGGTAGCAAAAATGGCAACTCTGACACAGAATATGAGTTACTAAGCACTTGGAATGAATAAAGTCAGTTCCAACAATTCACATGTGCTCTGTACTTTTCTTGAAAGTGGGAGAAAAAGGGAAGAAAAATCCTCCACCATCGACAAGTCTACATTCTAGGTAAAGACCAAGATACTCACATAAAAAGTGGCCAGAGAGTAACACAAAACTGGCTTGCTAAACATTAAGAAAATATTTACAAGAGTGGAGCCTGGGCTAGATCCTGGAGAGAGAACAGGAATCAGAGAAAAGAAACGGCTTTCCAGAAAGGGATAACAGTACAAACAAAGGTAAAACCAAGAATGAGAAGCATGGAAAAAACAAAGGAAGTGGGCTTGGCTGGAGTGGAGATTCATTTGAGAAGTGACAAATCATAAAGTTGAAATGACAGGTGGGCCTTAAATATTAGGCTGAAGGCTGAGTTATTTCTGTGGGGAAAAAAGAAAGCTCAGTGATCAACAAAAGTCTGAACTCTTTGATATCAAAGACTGTATCTTATGGTTCTCTGAGCCAGTACAAAGCAGAAATCAAAACGTGGCACTTGTAAGTACCACATCAAGCTTTGCTTTTTGCAGAAAACACAGTGATCAAGAACAAGACTGCTCAGTATTTAAGTCTGGGCTTTACCTCTTTGAAGCCATTCCCTCATTGTAAAACTGGTGTTAAAAACATACCTATTTCTCAAGAGTTGTTTCAAGGAATAAGTGACACAGTAACATAGGAAATGGAATACTCAGCACTGGAACCGAGTTTTGTTTCAAGGAAAACAGGTGTAGTCTGAAGTGCAGGTGGAGAAGCTGGGGTGTGATATGAGAAAGCAAGGGAGAGAGTGAGTTTTAAGATACAAAGAACTGCTACACAACATGAAGTGGACGGCTCACAGAAGAGCTGAGCTCAGGGCCACGTAAAAAGACTAACTTGGTAACTCCACACCTGCCTCTCTAGCACTGCTCACCGGTGCACAACCTTCCCTCCACTAAGTGTAAAGCACAATATGGCCTATCAAAGTAAACAGCCCCTTTGATTTTCAGTGCAAACCTCAGAAATGACACGACCAAAAAGGAAGAACAGTATGTTTAAGAATTTGCTTCTAGACTAGAGGCATGCTGCAGGTAAAACATATAGTCTCTATGTGCACCTGTGTTCCCACACCTGTACTGTTAGCAGATGATAAATCAATTCATGTAATCAAAATTGCCATGACAAACACATACTTTGATTTTAGCAAGTTCTGGCTATAAATTCATCTTGCTATATACTTAAGAACACTTAAAATGTCATGAATAAAACATTATAAACAATATTAAAAACAGTTACAAGACAGTAATAAGTAAATCACAGTAAATGTTTAAAATTATGACGGGGCAAATAAAACAACAGAGGCTGGTGAGAAATCACGTTTCAAACAGAGAAAATATAAACCCAAGAAGAGAAATAATTCACTTTCTCCACCTTAGATAACTGACTTAATACTTGCATTAGTACCTTTGAAAAACAGAGGATTCATTACTTACTGCTACTTTCATCTCCATACTTGTAAATGCAGGTTGGGTTTGCAGGACATAGAGCTGAGAAGGTAGGAGGGACAAAATCTAATATACGCTGATGGTAAGACAACCTACAATACAAATAAAAGCCTCAGAAAATACCATTCATCAGTTTCGCTCTTTGGTAATATCCATCTTTACTCAGAAGATCAACAACCCTGCACTCAGTTGACAAGCAAGAAGTAAAGGGGCAACAAGTCATTTTAACTCCTGTCTCGGCCGGCACACCAGAACTCACATCTTCAGAACCTTCTTGTTTGTACCGAGATGTGGGCCAGTGGGTCCACAAGCCTAGTGGCCAAGGATGTGAGGTGGTGATGGTAGGGTGGGATCAGGTGAAGGGAATGGTTTGTATGGTTGGGAGATTGGTTATATTGTAATAGATAAATACTTAACAAGACTAAGGGAGGCAAGTTTATGTCTGCCAAGGTATTTAGAAATCATGGCAAAGGGGAAGGCTAGGAAGGAAAATGATATGTTGGGTTGGAACTGGAAAGATACACACATCCAGGTGGATATAAAAACAGATTTATGTATGTATGGGTATATGTGTGCATAAATATATTCACTATTCTTGTCCATCTAGAGGGTGGAAAACCAGTAACACCCAATAGCAATAAACACATCAAGTGTCCAGACCTTGCTACTTAAATACCATGCTCCACTAAAAGAAACTTCTTCTCTTTGAATGAACAGATGATTCCAGGAAAGGGGCAAGGAAACAAGAGCCTGGAACATCTGTGCCAGAAATAAGGAAATGCTCAATGAATGGAGGGGGAACATTAAAGAAAGGAAAAAAAAAAAAGGGGGCACAGAAGGTACAAGGGACTCCCAATGGACAAATCAGGGGCAATTTGAGCATCAAAATAGGTCATGACAGTAATGAACTATAATCCACTGAATGAAATAGTCTCTACTGATACATAAACACAGGAATTAATAAACAGGTAAAAAAAGGAAAGCTCTTTCTTACAGTAGAAAGCCAACTAGTAAATGTAGAAAGAATAATGGAAAAAGGGAATCATCACCTGAGGGTCATCATAGTGGTGGCAAATAAAAGTACGAGTTGCAGTGGAGATCTGATGTGAGACGTGAGTGTTACCTCAGGATATTTCCCACAAAACATTAATCAACTACAAAGGGAAAAATGGGGAGGTTCAGGTTGAGAAGCCTGACATGGCCATACAATCAAGATTAACATCTTCAGTGGTGGACAATGCGAGACGTGAGTCATGAGGATGCACCAAGGCAACACAAGAAAGTAAGGCCCACATTCTTTAAAACTGACAATGATGGGAACGAGAAAGAATAATAGCAATTCAAGGTGAAGGAATCAGAAGAAAATGACAATTAAATGCTATACATGCTCCTGGATAGAATTCTGGACCAGAAAGGAAAAAAATATTGTTGGGATGGTTGGCAAAATTTCAGCAGCATCTGTGGATTGTATAGTGGTGTTACTGTATCAGCTCACACCCTGATCTGGAGGGCTGTATGATGGTCATGGAGAAGTGTTTTTTTGTTTGTGGGAAATATACAACCGACTATTCAAGGATTATCAGACATCATATCTGCAACTTGTTTTCAAAAAGTTCAGAAAAAGAACAATATAAAAGGTAGATATTATACAGAGGGAAAAAGGACTAGGCATTAGAATAAATGTAGTAAGATGTTAACTAGGGGATCTAGATGAACATGATACAGAGTTCTACTTTGGCAACTTTCCTAAAATTGGAAATTATTTCAAAGTATATTTGACAAAAATTAATTTTTTTACTTAATTCACACAGAATCCAGATGGCACTGCTGCCCTGATTTGTCAGCCTAAATCTGAAACGGAAGAAAGATAGGTACTTGGATTTTAAAAATGATATTCTGGACATACATTCAGAGAAGGGAAACCTCCCCCGCCAGAAATGAGACAACCTAAGCTAAGGAGAAAACACAAAGAACTTACCTCATACATTTTTCTAGAACTTCTCTTACAAACTTTGGTTTGGGACTTTCTGGATCTTGAGTAAGACAATCTGACCTAATGACAAAATACAGTTTTACAAGTTCTTACACATAATCTGCATCTATATCTACCTTGAATTAGGCTGCAAATAGTTCCCTTTTACCTAGATTATTTCATTTATATATATATATATATAAAAAACTAAATCAGATCACAAAAAAGATTGCTTTTATATTATAGTTTTAAATATTACTTTTTAAAATGGTAAACTGTAGAGAAAAGACAGATATACATAACACTACTTACCAATCTTCCCAGCTCCAACGGAACTGGAAGTTACTTAGATGATGGGAAAACCAATTAATAAACCTACACGAAGAAGTGGGGGTGGGGGTGGAAAAGGATGAATGGTTGCAGTTTATACCAGGAATTCACATAATTCTTCAGACAAATAAGACCCTATTTTCACCCTACCTACAGCTATTACTTTCTCCTGCCACCTACCCTTCTCTGCGCAAATCCTGCAACTCATCTTCTACTTCAAAAAAATAACAGTCCCCATCTCATTCCTCCTAACAATGCTATCCTTTTCAAGAGAATAACAGATAATGGCTCAAGTGCCTGTTTTATATCAAGAACCTTATATATATTATCTAATTTAATTCTCACAGTAACTGCTGAGGGATGTATTATTCCATTTAATTGACAATGCAACAGCTATGAGGTGCAAAAAAAGATTAACAACATTTTATAAATGCAAGGGCCAAAGCACAGTCTTTCATTATCATACCATGCCCTTTTACCACAAACAACAAAACATACCATCAAAGCCCTTTTTCTCTTAAAGACACCCCTGATCTCTCTAACTAGATAGGGATCACTTTAGTATACTATATAATGCTGTGAAATTTGTAAGAGCCCAGTAAATACTTGCTGAATGAATGGCATAGTTGGAATGCCCAGAGCAACTGGCAGTTTATTAATTAGACTGGGAAAGACCTCAGCAGACACCTTAAAGCATATCCCTTATGTCCTTATAATTTCAATCATTAAAGCTACTCAAGATAATAGGTCAACACGCAGGGCAGCCTTTTCTGATAGTTTTCAAATATTGCATTTGAACAGTGGACATGACAGGTTGTGGAAAATATGCACTATCTATTCTGAGCTAATTTGGGAAAGTGACAGAGTAAGAGAGCATATTTGCTAACAGAGGCAGTAAGATCTCACCCAAAAGACAACAGTGGGCATACCAATTAACACAGCTATAAAATCCAATATGGTCTTTTGTATAAACTGAGTCTTGAAGTTGTAGTTATAGAGAAGCTAATTATTTTAGAAACAGACTATCTATAAACAAATACATAATATATAAACATAATAAATATACAGGATTAGACTCTGCTTCTACATATGAATTAGCAAAAAGCCTATTTTAAGAGCTTACCTACCTAATTACAGAGGGAAAGTGTA
The DNA here is from genome assembly GCF_049115385.1 of Moschus berezovskii. Lineage (NCBI taxonomy): Eukaryota > Metazoa > Chordata > Mammalia > Artiodactyla > Moschidae > Moschus > Moschus berezovskii. The sequence continues at coordinate 70,194,644 of NC_142466.1, read as the reverse complement.
ACCATACCAAAGCACCAAACAAGCAATGAAATTAAAGAAAACTTCAGCATGGGTATCATTTCATATTGAAAATTAAGACTAGAAAGTGAAATGCTATATTACAACAAGTATGAGCTTTATTATATATAGGATTATTTGGAGGAGTCAAGAAAGAAAAACCAACTTGGAAATTCTTAAAAGGGCAAATATTTTTCTGATCAAATGCTTTTATAAAGTACAGGGAGTAGAAGCTGCTAACACTCTATAGAAATAAGGCAGGGACTTCCCTGGTAGTACAGTGGCTAAGACTCCACACTCCTAATGTAGGGGACGTGGGTTCGATTCCTGGTCAGGGAACTGGATCTCACATGCAGCAGCTAAGACCCACCACAGCCAAATATTAAAAAAAAAAGGGGGGGGGGCAATACTATACCTGTCTACACATGTAGTATTCATCGTGTCCAAACGCATATATAACATTTCAGTTGCCTGTGCAAGCTGTGAATCTCAGGATAAGGAAAACTATGCTCTCTCTGAAAATAAATCTGTGATAGAAAAAACAACACTTCCTAGAAGTCTATGTAATGACTAGTAATTCTTTTCAAGTAACTCATCTTTGAGGTATCAATGATATACAATACACCTGACCTGAATACACCTGTGAAATCAAGATAATAAACATTTACATCACTTCCAAAATTGCCACATTCTCCTTATAATCCATCCTCCCTTCTTCCCATTTATGCCCCCAAGCAAATACTGGTCTGTTGTCACTACATTATTTGCATTTTCTAGGATTCTGTGTAAATGGTATCATATACAACACATTCGTATTTGTTTGGCATCTTTTATTCAACAAATATTTTACAATTCACTCATATTGATACCTGCATTGAAAATCTGTTTTTTTTAACCTGAGTAGTATTCCATTGTATAACTGTAACAAGATTGGCTTATCCATTCATGTATTGATGGATATTTGGACAGTTTCCAGTTTTGGGTTGTTACACATAAAGTTATTAACATTAATACTCTTAGGTAAATAGTCAAAGAGTAGAGTGGCTGATTGTATGGTACATGTGATTTTTAACTTTTAAAGAAATGCCAAACTGTTTTCCTGAAGTGATTTAAACCCACCAGCAGAAATATTTAATAATCTTGCAAAGCCAGGCCAAACAGAGTACGTTTAAAAACAAAGGAAAGGATACAACTTGGGGTAGAGAGCCAGGTTGAAGTTTGCACAGTTCAATGAGAAGTGTTGTGTACATCACATCGATATGAGGCGGTGCTGGAAGCTGAAACAGCTCTGCAAAGATCACCTACAAGGGAATCATGAGTCAGCACTCAATTCAACAGCTATCCATGCACTTCTACTATTTAGAAAGACCTCAGTGTTCTAAATTCTATGATATTCATAATTTTAAAAAGTAACTTTTTAACCTTAAAAACTATGCTCTTTAAAACACAAAGACCTATGATTGAACACCATAATGAAGATTTCTTATCTCTGTAACTCAATCAATAAGAATATGCAAAAATTAATGCTTAGCTGATATTTCCAGAGAATTAAATTTCAACTTTGAAAGTATCAGAGTTAATTCAGGGAGGTATAGTTTACTAGGGACTCATAGCCCCATCAGAATTTCAGCTCTATAAGAATAAAAGCCCTTTGTAGACTCTGAGGATGGGATCAGAAGGTAGTTAAGTCATTCTGCACAGTTACTACCTTTTTGGTAGTCCAAGACATTTTGGCCATGCTCTTGTTCAGAAACTTGTTTTCATCCTTCATATATAATTGTGGGCCACATACCTAGACTTTTAAAGCCTAGTTTGCATTCCTCCTCCTCACTCCCATCTCCCACACTTTTGTATGAATTTCTGTACATTTTGCAGATTTTAAAATGTGACTTAAGTTTTGCACTTTAACTGACATGTCAATGAGTGAAATCCATTAGCCTAAGCATGCTCTCAAGTTTTGTAAAGATAGAACAGATGCATTATTCTATTTATAGTGCACAGATGCACTATCCCACTGTTCACACTGGTATAGTATGAATAAAAAGTGAATAATACACTGCAATTATGTTGAGCATAAAGGAATAATATAATTGACAGTTTGACTCATGTGTCAAGTGAAAATACTGTTTTTTGGGAAATAAATTTCTATAAGGTGTTCAACTGTACTAATATCCTCCTCTGTATGACTTAATATGGAATCAAAAGCATTATCTATTCTTTTCACTTCCAAAACAATTGGCTCTTTTGATTTCTAAGAATAAATAAGGATTCATATTTCCCTACCCTGTAATACAGGAAATAATATACTAGTCCAGAGTATGCTAGTAGTAAGAAACCAGATAAACACAGTTAAAAATGGGTTATCCGCCTAAAGAATATAATATTCTTTAAGTATTTAAGCTGCTTTTACATATGTTCCGTGGAGAAGGAAATAGCAACCCACTCCAGTATTCTGGCTTGGAAAATTCCATGCACAGAGGAGGCCTGGAAGGCTATAGTCCACGGGGTCACTAAGAGCTGGACACAACTGAGCACACAGACATGCGCACGCACACACACATCTGTTAAGTGGACAATGTACTGCTAGAGTTAGAGGTAACTTACATTATCCATGATAACTATCCATGAATGAAGACATACTATATAGATAAATTATTGGCAACTCAAAATTTTGTTTGGTTACTGGGCTTAACCACTTTTCTCTTTACTAATGTGGTTAACAGAGCTCCAAAACTGAAAGCAATCTCCTCTTTATCTGACAAGCAGCAAGAAAAATAACAAAAGGCCAAAAGTAGATTACACTTTACAGTCAACAGAAAGATTCTGATACTTTGAAACAAGCTCCATCTGGAATGCATACCTCAACTATGTGGTAGTTCAAGGGGATCTTGTTCTTCCCAGGATAACTCACTAGCTGTGCAGCACTATAAAAAGTGTAATTTAAGTTTAGTGAGTATACACAGATATATGAAAAACCAAATAAGCAGTTTCAAAAACAGTGTGTGTAGATATAAAGGACATATTTTCTGAAATGTTCTAGATTTCAGTTACTTCACCTAACTACAACATGAATTATTTTTTCTACCTTAAGGGAAACTCTTTAATGTATATCCACAACTCCTTGAAAGATCAGAAAGAATGTAAATAATAGTAACGAAGTACATTCAGATCTACTAACTTAAAAAGTTGTATATGGTAGACCATCCCCAAAATGCTATATTCCTTTCTGTCTTAAAATCCAAACTGAAACTTTCCAAGGTTTTAGAAAACATTAAAAATAAACTTTTCCAAACCTTGATGTCTAACTAGGAAACAGAACAAAACCATTAGTATTCATTTATTCCTGCAACATTCATCCCCAAAATAACTTGTCACTCAAATTAATTTATCCAGAACATATGGCAAATATCCACATAAAAGAGCAGGCATCACATGCATAACACTATAAAGCACTACAGTATTATACAGCATCCAGAAAAGTACTATTTGAAGGTGAAGTGCTGCCAGAAAGCAACTCCAGTGTTTTCGAAGTTGGTCTTAGTGAGGAAGACTTTCTTACTCTTAACATACATTTTGCTCTTTCTAAATCATCAAGATTGCTACTTTTTCACCACACTAGTAAAAGTACCATGACATCTTACCAAGTCTTCCTTTCCTTCCAGTGGGACTTAATGATGCAATGAAGATTCTCTTCTATTACAAATCTTTCCACTGAATGACTCCCTGGCATTACAGGACCCTGGAACCAAAACAACAGCTATATACTACAGACCCAGACAAAATATTTTTCATTTATTTAACAAAATATATGAGAGTTTATTATGTTCCAGATACTTTTTATATTGGATGCTGAGGATAAAAGTTCACAAGCGTGAAAGCTCTGTATTTCAACAAATTTTATTTCTGCATTCACCACCTACAAGAGAACTAGAATATCAGTTATAGTTTTTCTTCTTCTACCTGATACTACTATCTCTGCCCACCTCAAGTCTTAAATGAAGCGAACTAAATAATTTTTTGTGTATTATTAGCCCTTGATTTATTTTTTTAAACAATGAGACTGGTTTACTTCCATAAAAAACACAGAGAGGGGGCTTCCATGGTGGCTTAATGGTAAAGAATCCACCTGCTAACGCATGGGACATGCGTTCGAGCCCTGATTCAGGAAGATCCCACATGCCGCAGAGCAACTAAGACCGCAACTACTGTTGTGCACCACAACCACTGAGCCCAAGCTCGAGAGCCCAGGGGCGGAAACTACTGAGTATGCGCTGCAACTACCGAACCCTGCAGGCCCTAGAATCTGAGTTCCGCAACAAGAGAAGCCACTGCAATGAGAAGCCCAAGCGCTGCAACACAGAGAAGCCCCACTTACCGCAACTAGAAAAGCTTGCACAGCAACAAGATCAAGCATAGCCAAAAATAAAATAAATTAAAAAATAAAACTGGAAAAAAATAAACACATGGAGGGGGGAAAATTTTATTTAAAACACTATGTAGACATAAAAAATCACGTATATGTTGAAAGATATCCACACTGTTGTCTTTTAAAAGGTTAAAGAACATCTTCTATGTATTGTTTAATTTTAAAAAGTATGCATAGCAAACAGTTCAATGAGTTTATTTTTATTTACTTTTTTAGTCACCACTGTAGACTCTTAATGGTGACTTTTACTTTACAATTTCTAATTAAAAAAGAAAAACAAACTTTTTTTTGAAAGACCAGAACAACCAAATCCTCTTAAGATAGCCTGTATATTTATGCTCTTCTGGCAAAGGATGATGGGCACATCACAGAGGCAATACCAATTACGAACAGTACAGGAGAGGCAGATTTTGAGGTCCTAATGTTCCCTTTGCACAAATAAATACCCAATCACAAAGATTCTAATAGTCTTATTGTAAAGCAGACTTTTAATTACATATACAGAAATATCAATAACCTCAGATATGCAGATGACACCACCGTTATGACAGAAAGTGAAGAGGAACTCAAAAGCCTCTTGATGAAAGTGAAAGAGGAGAGTGAAAAGGTTGGCTTGAAGCTCAACATTCAGAAAACAAAGATCATGGCATCTGGTCCCATCACTTCATGGGAAATAGACGGAAAAACAGTGGAAACAGTGTCAGACTTTATTTTTTTGGGCTCCAAAATCACTGCAGATGCTGATTGCAGCCAGGAAATTAAAAGACGCTTGCTCCTTGGAAGGAAAGTTATGACCAACCTAGATAGCATATTAAAAAGCAGAGACATTACTTTGCCAACAAAGGTCCGTCTAGTCAAGGCTATGGTTTTTCCAGTGGCCATGTATGGATGTGAGAGTTGGACTGTGAAGAAAGCTGATCGCCGAAGAATCGATGCTTTTGAACTGTGGTGTTGGAGAAGACTCTTGAAAGTCCCTTGGACTGCAAGGAGATCCAACCAGTCCATTCTAAAGGAGATCAATCCTGGATGTTCATTGGAGGGACTGATGCTAAAGCTGAAACTGCAATACTTTGGCCACCTCATGCGAAGAGTTTACTCATTGGAAAAGACCCTGATGCTGGGAGGGATTGGGGGCAGGAGGAGAAGGGGACGACGGAGAATGAGATGGCTGGATGGCATCTCTGACTGTGGACATGAGTTTGAGTGAACTCCGGGAGTTGGTGATGGACAGGGAGGCCTGGCGTGCTGTGATTCATGGGGTCGTGGAGAGTCGGACACGACTGAGCGACTGAACTGAACTAGACCATTACATAAAGTTGACTAAAAGCATTTTATTATATATGGAATACTGCAAGTGGGTAGCAAGTTGATAATTCTGTATTTATAACCGATTACCCTGGGTCGGGAAGATCCCCTGGAAATGGCAACCCACTCCAGTATTCTTGCCTGAAGAATTCCATAGACAGATGAACCTGGCAGGGCTACAGTCCATGACTTGAGCAACTAACACTAACTAACCCATTACCCAACAATTATTTACTCTAAAATAGAGTATACATACACTAAAATTTCACTGATCAAAAGCAACTTTCCACAGAATAGAAGAGAGCAGGCGGGGAAAGAAAACTTAAATTTGACCTTAGGTGGTAATATGGGTTCTTAGGCCAGTGGTTCTCAACCGGGGGCAATTTTGCCCCTAAGGGAACATCTGGCAGTCTCTGGAGATATTTTTGGTTGTCACAACTGACACTCTATTGGCACCTAGAAGGTAGAGGCCAAGGAGAATTCTAGGCATCCTACAATTCATAGGACAGCCTCACAACTAAGGATTTCCCAGCCCCAAACATCAATTGTGCTGAAGCTGAGGAACTCTGCTCTATGCTGACTGGAACATACAAGCAACAGGTGTGACAGAGAGCCTTGCAGGCTACAGCCCACGAGGTTATAAAGAGTCAGACACGACTACAACACCGCTACCACCACATGGCACCTTAGTGAGGCGAGTTTCTATTCAGAACCAATCCTGTGATCACTATGCTTGCTGCTTGGGTATTAAAGTTAATACAGTCATTTAAACACAAAGGCATAAAGTAAAGCATAGTTAAAATGTAAATTTTTATACTAAATGTTATTCTCAAAATTATACATTTCTTAAACTGCTGAAGTATAAAGGTTATCAACAACTTGACCTCATAATAAAAAATATATTGAGATGGCTGGATGGCATCACCGACTCGATGGACATGAGTTTGAGTGAACTCCGGGAGTTGGTGATGGACAGGGAGGCCTGGCGTGCTGTGATTCATGGGGTCGCGGAGAGTCGGACACGACTGAGCGACTGAACTGACTGACTGAAGAACTATAAAGTCAGTTTATACTAATCTTTGGGATTTTTAAACACTACTGAGCACTTACCATGTGTCATATATTATTCTATATACCTTATGTGTGTATATTAATAATTTAACCCTCATTATAACTTTGTGAGCTATATACTAATTATTATTCTATTTAGGAAACTAAGGTAAATAACTCACTCAAGATCGCACAGTTGGGATATGCCTAAATCGGAATTAAAACCCAAACCAACCTGGCTCTTGAACCTATACTTTTCAATTGTACACCATCCTGTCTCTTCATTTATCCAAGCTAAATATGATTTCTTGCATAATGAGGTGATACCATTCACTGAATCAGACGTTAACTTCACTGCCACTGACCCTCTCAGACAATAAACGACTGAAAATTAAAATGCCCCGCAGGCATAATTCTAACAAGATGAAACCATAAGTACAACATAACACAGGCCCTTTGAAAGAAACCTTTGCTGGTCATGTACATACCTCAGGATCATCTGTGTAATCAAACATTCTGAAGATGACCCTTGGCATCGGGTACACCGAGTCTTCAGTGTGAGGAGGTGGTGTGAACGGAGGAAGGTTGTGCTGCAGTGCTTCACACAGGATGCTGTCAAAGGCAAGATAAGGTCTTAGGATGTGCCGCTCCTGCCAGCGATCCTTTTTCAATTTCTGAATCTGGGCCCAGAGGCAATCTAAATACTAAAGACAGATTAATTTTTAACAATTAATAGATATTTGAAGGCTAGGTGAAATAACATTTTGACTAGACAAAACCAAAAATCTACTACCTTCTAAAATATAGGATACAAAAACAAGTTAACTTATTAAATGTAATACAAAGGAATAGTGCTATGTTTCTGTACATGTTTTAATTACTTTACAAAGTCTGTCTGGGGCTGTTACATCTTATTATCAACTCTATGATATCTGGAACCCCACAGAATAGGGAACATTCCAAGGACATTCTAATATTTATTAAAAATACACTGTATGTCTAGGGCTATGAGGAGCTGAACCCCTGATATGAAGTGTGAAAACATAGCTATGGTATACAAATGGGATTATTGAGTATGTCAGAGATTAAGAATCTACTCTGACCGTGCTTGTATCTATCATAAGAGACTGAAGTCAATTTACCTCTTCTTGCGGATGTGGTTTCTCTGCGGTCCATACTTGTAACATGGGAACGTGAGTCTTTTGGCGTCTTCTAAAGGTTAGAATGAAAATCTACATTTAGGTTTTTAAAAACATGAAAAGATGTTCAGTTGCTTTCATAATTAAGAAAATGCAAATTACAGAGTGAAACATTTTAACCTGTCAAATTGTCAAATATCAGAATCATTGATAATGTATTATATTGCCAAAATGCAGGCAAATACCAGTTTTGAAAGCACTGCAGGCAGAAGGCTAATTGATAAATAATCAATCAATTTAGAAGAGATCCGGAAGAGTATAATCTCTTTGGAAGGCAATCTGACTAAACAATCTATCAAAAATTAAAACTGTTAAGACACTTCAGCCTAGTAATGCCATTTCCAAAAATTCACATAACCCACAAACACGTTTGCACATGTACACAAAGACATACGCACAAAGATATTCACTGAAATACAATTTAAAATAGCCAAAGACTTGCAATAAGCTCAATGTCTATCAACAGGAACCGAATTAAAGAAATTATGGTACATTAAATGAATCGAATACCATACAGCTGTTAAAAGAATGAGGTAGAGCTAAATATTTTACAGAACAAATCCAAACTGTATTAAGGGGGAAAAAGGAAGAGTGCATAGAAGAACAATCTGTATACTGGACCATCACTTGTATAAAAGAAGGGAAGGATATATTCAAATGTTAGAATATTCACACTCTTATTTTCATTCTTCTTTTGCAAACATGTATATATTATCAAATATAAAACTACAACTTTTGAAAAATATAAAACATTTAAAAAATATTGAAAGGTAGCTTAGTGTAATGAGAAAGCAAATTTTTATCTTTGGACTTCTTCAGCTTTATTTGTAACTATGTAGATATTAACAATATCCAAAGAGATACCTATTAATAGAAAACCAAACTTCCTGTGCAAAACTTTAAGGGGACACAAAACCATTACCATGCTGCTGTGCCCTTACTTAAGATAGCTTTCAGTGTTGGCAAAGATTCGGTCCATCTCTGCATCTTTCTTTTCATACAATTCCTTTCCAACCCAGGGCAAAGACGACAGAAATGCATACACGTACCAATCCCGCCGCACCTAAAGAATTTTTTAAAAGGTACCTTTAAGATAGGTGCTAGTGAATTTTCATTCACGTCATATTTATTCCTGAATGAAATCCTATGGACACTATTTAATAGGGCTTAACGAAGACATCTGGCTCATTCAGAGCATTTTCAGATATATTAATCTTATCAGGCAGAATCATTTAACTAATATACATATGTCATGAGGATCAACCATTATGCCAGTTGGCTTAACTTTCAGATATTAAGAATTTATAATGTAATATTTATTAATCTGGTGTTGTTTTTTTTTTTGCTAAAGGGCTATTAGTGAAAAATTCCTCATACCACATGAATGAGATTCAGCACAAGGAATTTTCTTACCTGAGGCACATCTTCTTCCTGAGTTACACTTACAAAATTTTCAAACATAGCAACCATTGATGGGGCAGCAATGACATGACAATTCACAAGATCAGATAGAAAACGGACCTATTGGGGAAAGCAATTTCTATTAAATCTAAATGTCCTTTAAAATAGTTATAAAATAAGCATTTTGCCCAAGGACCAAATCTAGACCACTACCTGTTTTTTAGAAACCTGTAAATTAAGAATGGTGTTTTAGATATGTAAAGGCTTGGAAAAAACCAAAATAATATTTTGATTCATACAAATTATATGAAATTAAATTTCAGTGTCCACAAATCAATTATTACACAGCCACGCTCATTTGTTTACATGTAGTCTTTGGAACAGCAGAGCTGCGCAGTTGTTAAAGAGACTATATAAAGGACAGGAATCCACATGGACAGCTTTACATTTATACTAGCCTAGGAAGTCAAAGTGAAAGTCGCTCAGTCGTGTTCGACTCTTTGCAACCCCATGGACAAACACAGTCCATGGAATTCTCTAGGCCAGAATACTGAAGTGGGTAGCCTTTCCCTTTTCCAGGTGATCTTCCCAACCCAGGGATCGAACCCAGGTCTCCCGCATTGCAGGCGGATTCTTTACCAGCTAAGCTCCAAGGGAATTCCACTAGACTAGTAACCTAAACTGTAATATTCTAGCTACTACAACCAATAATCTTTTTTGTTTGGTTGTGAAAAATTGTCATTGGACCACAGAAATGGAAACAAACAGAAACTTACTGAGTGTCCTTTGTGTGCCACTGCTAAGCTCTATTAAAGCCTTTGTCAAATGGGAGCTCGCAGACTAGTGGGATGAGCACAACCTTGACCCCAAAGGGTGACTCCTATACTAGAAGGTAAAGTGCTCTAGAAACAGGGGTAAAGGGAGTAGGGGAAAACGTCATAAAGTAGGTAACAATCAAACTAGGTCACGAAGAATCAGTAAAGTATCCTCAACTGGAGAGGCTTCTAAACAGAGAGGTTCAAAAACAAGGTGTGTTCAGGGACCCACAAGTAATTCTGGTAGAGTTAGAAATATATGGAAGGCAAAGAGAAACAGACAGGGGCAAGCATGACGGGTCAAGCTTAATGAAGTCTGAACTTAATCTTACAGCCTAATCAGTGTCCAACTCTTTTGACTGTATACTCAGTAGAAAAGAATTTGATCACTTACCTTCAACATGCACATGTAATACAGAGGCCCACTGTCTACACATATTAATGAGGCTGTCAGTCTGTATGTTACATATTAATAAGGCTTAATTCCATTTCCATTTAGGAACTATACTAGAGGCCCTGGAGACAGAGGAGAAGGGACGGACTGGAGAGAAATTTATGAGCTAGAACTGACAGGGTTTGGGGGCTGCTTAGAGTATGACGGGGCAAAGGGAAGACAAAAATCAATGCTCAGGTTTTGGGGCAGCTATCCAGTAAATACCAGCCACTTGTGTGGGTTGGGGTGAGGGCTGAGAAAAGGAGGTATGAATAATGTATTAATTTAGGGACAAACTTTCAGGCAAGATACCTTAGGGCTATCTAGGAAGTATCTGGAACATAGGTCTGGAACTCAGGAGAAACGTTGAAGCAGGAGTTAAAACTATAGTCGGGGGGGGAGGGTCATCAAAATAAAGGTAGTTTACAAAGCTATGAGAGAGAATGGGAATGTTTTAAGAGATAATGTTTGAAAAAAAGTGAAGTGAGGACAGAATTCTGAGAAACACAGAAATTTAAAAGGGGCAGAGGAAGCTGACCCAGAAAAAGGAGCCTGAGAAATACAACACAGGTGGCAGCATGATGTCCTGAAAAAAGTGGTGCAGCAGAAACCAAGAGCTAAGAAGTGTAAAGCATCATTTATTATAAGGAGGTCAACCTGGATTTAGAGTTAAAAGAAGCTGTGTCACTGGATTTGAAATGAGCTCTGTATCTTTAAGAAGAATGGTTTCAAAAGGGCAGCTGTTATGGTGAGTGGAGAACTGTATTCCAAGGGAAAAGATAAGTTATTCGGTTGTAGCTCACCTCTCTCCTCCATTCCGACACTAAGATCACAACATACCAAAAACCTCCCAAGTCAAAAACTTACCAAATATACAGCTTCATTATAATTGTTTGATTTCAATGATTCTTTCAGCTGGCGAATCATGGCTTCTACAAATTCTCCACCAAAGTTGTAATTCCTGGCATTCAGTAGTCCAACTAATGTTGTATAAATGGTCAACTTCTCAGGTAACAGACGTGCGCTGATTTCAGAAGCCAGTACGACAAGAAGATCCAAACACAACAACGTTAAGTTGCTGACTTTTATACTATATAATTTTTTAATCATTTTATTAACTTTAGAACAGCATTACATTTAACTATTATTTTTAAACCTTCGAAAAAGGCATAAATATTGAGAAGAGTTGTAGACAGAGCTACCTCAATTTTTTCACTTTGATTCTATCAGTTAATCCTAGAGTTAAGAAAATAAAACACTCTGTGAAGTCATCAAACTAAAATAGATAAAACTCTAGACTAGCTTTTCTTCCAATATGCTTAGTGGAATCGAATGGCAGATTTACAGAAAATGGTTTCTGTGGTAAAATACCTGAGAATTGTTGAATGAAACAAGTTTTTTAAATACAGAATCATTAAGGGGGAGACAGAGCAATCAACATTTCTAAACTCAGCTGATCAAATGTCATGGGATCAGAATTCCACTTTGAGAAACATTAGTTTCTTAGACGGAAAAGGCAATGGCACCCGACTCAGTACTCTTGCCTGGAAAATCCCATGGACGGAGGAGACTGGTAGGTTGCAGTCCATGGGGCTGCTAAGAGTCGGACATGACTGAGTGACTTCACTTTCACTTTTCACTTTCATGCACTGGAGAAGGAAATGGCAACCCACTCCAGTGTTCTTGCGTGGAGAATCCCAGGGACGGGGGAGCCTGGTAGGCTGCAGTCCATGGGGTCGCACAGAGTCGGACACGACTGAAGTGACTTAGCAGCAGCAGCTCCTTAGAAAAAGTTCAGAACTAATGCCAGTTCCTATCAGTTAAATTGTTGAATTTTTAACACAGTACTCTAATATAAAGATTTCTTTATATCTTAATTTGCTTACTCAAGTGTTAATTTTCATTAAAATTATTTGAAAAGTAGAGGATCACAGTAATAAATTTTTGAAAAAAAAAAAAGCAAATGTTGATCCCTAATTTAGGCAGCCTTTAGCAATTAAATTAAAAAGAAAAGCAAATAGGAACTCACAATCATTCAGATTCTCTTAACATTTTTTGCATTTTCCCAAGGTTCCTAGCAGTGTTTGGGACAATTCAGGCTTCAAAAAAATACCTGCATTAATAGTAACCGTTCTCCTCAATCGATCCCCACCTCAAAGTCATGGCTTCCAGAGTTTAAACGTGAATCTACTCCATTCCAATAAATGCTTTCAGAACAGAAAGAATCCATGGATAACTAAAGCCAAGTTATTTTTCTTAGTAGTTTCCTAGTGTGAGGACATGTTTTCCTGAATATTAATTGGATTCTTTCAAAAAACTGTATCTGAATTTATTTATACTTTATGAGAAGTTAAAATTGACCTATAGTTTCAATCTGTGTGTACATTTGTAAATTTAAAAACTGAGTTGTAGGCAATTTAAGACAAAAACATTGTTTTAAAATAACTGAAATAACAATGAAGTCACTTTCATAATGAAGACTCTTTTATCCAGAAATCATAGCTACTTCTCTGCAAAGCACACAGTTTAATCACTGTCTACTTGAGTGATAAAGTCTGGACTGCTAATTCCACTGTTGGGAGAGACTGTTTCATGATCTCACATGAGACTTTTCCACACTAATGTCCTCACAAATTAAGTGCTGATACTCATTCTAGCTAACCTAACTCAGAGAAAGATTATGTCTATTATGTCATAGCTCCAAAAGCATCTTCAGCCATCTAGAAGGGCTATTACTTGAGTGACTGCCTAGTTCTCAAATTTGTTTGATATTACTGATTAAAAATATAAACTCTATTATATACGTTTAATTGTACTTCCTTAAAACAAGATTGCTAAACGTGAAGTTGTCTGCTTTCTCACTTAAAAGCAGTCAACTCATATGGAAACAAGAAACAAACAAAAAAGCTCAATTTTCATGCTATTTATCTCTAAGAGTTCACCAAAGGGCCAAAGGTCATTTCATCTGACAAATTCCCCATGGAATGAAAGCAGATGACATATGGAACATAAACACATCTTCTGAACATTCCCAAGCATTTAAGAGTAGATAATACATTATCACCTGGATTCATAAATCTTTTGTATACATACACTGTACAAAGAAGCCTTAAGATCTTGCTCTTGTAGTTAGGAAGATCAGCTTCCAAAACACCAGCCAAGCCTTCTAGGTTGCTCTCCAAAGAGCAGGCACTCTGTAGAGGATAGGATAGCATACTAAATATCTGTCAGGAACTCAGCAATTAGTGCATTAAAATTTTCCAGGTGATGATAAAAAAGTTACACATAAGACACTCTGACAGTTTAGTATAAATAAATTCAGGTTGTTATTACTCTTTAGAAAACCCTGTAAAGAAAACAAATGAAATTTAAAAAGCAGCTTAACAAGTATTAGAAGTGGGAGGACATCCCAGGCTCTGTCTACTGATACTTTTCTAACTAATTCACTCATTATAAGACTGGGCAAACTACCTCAAGTATCCAGAACTTACCTGGTCTTCATTTCCAAATTGAGCAGACTGCGTCCTAAGGTCTCCTCTAAGACTTAAATTCTATGAAAATTACTAAAAACATTTAACTCTCAACTATCTACATTCCAAAGCTTTTAATATGCATCTACTTTGGGATGCAGATGCATGGCCACACAAACTTTGACCATAAGTTAGACCATCAAGTTGTCAGATGCAGAAATGAATCAAGCACAGTCAATTAACACTCTAAGCCCATCACAATCTGTACCTATTTTGATCATACCTTTTCTCCTACTTTGCATATTAAAGATTCCAAGTGATCTTCAGTTTCATTTGCATCAGAGGTCTTTCTCCTTTTGTGAGGTTGTCCCCCTGTTTCAAGAATGTAAAAAAGTGAACATTACAGGATGAATCTGTTACCAAAAATTTTAACTTTTTAATGCTATAATCTACCTGAAGCCCTACTGTTTACACACAGCAGAAGTGCTTAGTAACTCAGACAAGGCTAGATACAACCAATAAACAAGGCTAGACACAACCAACAGTCTCCATACCCCGGGGCATCATAACTCCAAGAGGCATTATTTAAGTTTTGTGAGAATAGTGTCCCCATAGAACTATGTAATGCAGCAGCCCTGTCCATTTCTTGGATAGGTAGCAAAGGTGCCTGTATCATGCCAGCCACCAGCAGTGAGAAAACTCCCTATTACACTCCTGTATGGCCGTTCCCAATCTTTAAGGGCTTAACTTGAGTTGTTAAATCATCTTCAGTCGCTCGTTCCTAAAACCTGTCGGCATCAGGAGTACTCATTATTCTAATAATGAAATTATGTAAACTGATGAAACATGGGTATAAAAACCAAGTTGAACATTTTGGAAAGACCTGATGAGGGGGTAAGCTTTTGTTTAAAAAGAAAAGAAGAGGAAACTTCAAATGATGGGAAAGGAAGCATAAAATATTAGGACTAATTTTACAAAAGTTTCTGAGCTCTTAAGTCTTCAATTAATAGTTTTGGTTCTAAAGACCATAGAGGCACTAGGGTCTACTTTATCCCAAACAATGAGAATTACAATCAGCAGACATACTCAAAGAAATGTCCTGAGCACGATATCAAGTAATTGGTGGGGAAGAACGTACATGACTGTCATCCTTAAGTACTGGACGATCTATCGTTTAGTCTTGGTGTTAGTGATCTCTTACCATTTTGTCTAAGACCTCAATATTCCTACTTCACATCCTTTTGTAGAACATAAGGCTGAAAAAATTTCAAATACTAGTGTTAAATATGAAAGATGATGCTGTTGCTACAGTGCTGGCCACTCTCCCAATATAATTCAATTTTTGACTTCCACCAATTAAATTATTAGGACAGCAAGCAAACAAGCAAGCAATAATCTGTAACTCTACTGGGGATCAATATTAAAAATGAAAATCTGCAGATATAGGGTCACCCAGGACCAAGTTATATTTTTAATCTCCAGATCTGTACAGCCAGAGGAACTGAACCATTTTTAGAGTTCACAACTACTTACTTGCCACTGGAACATCTGACGGTGAAAAAAAACCCAATGATTTCCATAAAACACAGCACCTGGCTATTATAACATAGGGTGTTAATAGCTTTTCCAAAGTCTGACATGATCTTCAGGTACTTACCACCTGAACACAAGCTGAATAAAAGAAGCAAAAGGCAAAGGAGAAAAGGAAAGATATATCTGTCTGAATGCAGTGTTCTAAAGAATAGCAAGGAGAGAGAAGAAAGCCTTCCAAAGTGACCAATGCAAAGAAACAAAGGAAAACAATAGAATGGTAAAGACTAGAGATCTCTTCAAGAAAATGAGAGATACCAAGGGAACATTTCATGCAAAGATGGGCACAATAAAGGACAGAAACGGTATGGACGTAACAGAAGCAGAAGATGTTAAGAAGAGGTGGCAAGAATACACAGAAGAACTATACAAAAAAGATCTTAATGGCCCACATAACCACCATGGTGTGATCACTCAACTAGAGCCAGACATCCTGGAATGCAGTCAAGTGGGCCTTAGGAAGCATCACTACAAACAAAGCTAGTGGAGGTGATGGAATTCCAGCTGAGCTATTTCAAATCCTAAAAGATGATGCTGTGAAAGTGCTGCACTCAATATGCCAGCAAATTTGGAAAACTCAGCAGTGGCCACAGGACTGGAAAAGGTCAGTTTTCATTCCAATCCCAAAGAATGCTCAAACTACTGCACAATTGCACTCATCTCACACGCTAGTAAAGTCATGCTCAAAATTCTCCAAGCTAGGCTTCAACAGTACATGAACTAAGAATTTCCAGAAGTTCAAGCTAGATTTAGAAAAGGCAGAGGATCCAGAGATCAAATTGCCAACACTCGTTGGATCATAGAAAAAGCAAGGGAATTCTAGTAAAACATCTATTTCTGCTTTATTGACTTTCTATGGATCACAACAAACTGCGAAAAATTCTTAAAGAGATGGGAATATCAGACCACCTTACCTGCCTCCTGAAAAATCTGTATGCAGGTCAAGAATCAACAGTTAGAACTGGACTGGAACAACAGACTGGTTCCAAATCGTCACCCTGCTTACTTAACTTATATGCAGAGTACATCATGCAAAATGTCAGGCTGAAAGAAGCACTAGTAGGAATCAGTATTGCCAGGATTAATAATTTCAGATACACAGATGACACCACCCTTATGGCAGAAAGCAAAGAAGAACTGAAGAGCCTCTGGAAAGTGAAAGAGGAGAGTGAAAAAGCTGGCTTAAAATTCAACATTCAAAAAACTAAGATCATGGCATCCGGTCCCATCATTTCATGGCAAATAGATGGGGAAACAATGGAAACAGTGAAAGACTTTATTTTCTTGGGCTCCAAAATCACTGCAGATGGTTGACTGCAGCCATGAAATCAAAAGACACTTGCTCCTTGGAAGAAAAGATATGACAAACCTAGACAGCATATTAAAAAGCAGAGACATTACTTTGCCGAAAAAGGTCCATCTAGTCAAAGCTATGGTTTTTCCAGTAGTCATGTCAGGATGTGAGAGGTGGACTATAAAGCTGAGCGCTGAAGAATTGATGCTTTTGAACTGTGGTGCTGGAGAAGACTCTTGAGAGTCCCTTGGACAGCAAGGAAATCCAACCAGTCCATCCTAAAGGAGATCAGTCCTGAATATTCGTTGGAAGATTGATGTTGAAGCTGAAACTCCAATACTCTGGCCACCTGATGTGAAGAACTGACTCGTTGGAAAAGAAAAGGGAACGACAGAGGATGAGATGGTTGGATGGCATCACTGACTCAATGGATATGAGTTTGAGCGGGTTCCGGGAGTTGGTGACGGACAGGGAAGCCTTGCGTGCTGCATTCCATGGGGTCGCAAAGAGTCAGACAGGACTGAGCAACTGAACTGAACTGATTACCATCTAGATAGAATCAGTGTTATAAAAGGCCACAGGGCAAAACACTGTTTGCTTTGACTCCCCAACCCTCAGTGATCATTAGGATCTAGTTTAAGTAATCACTGAATATAGTTTAGAAGGGATAATGCCCCAAAACAATAACAACAAGCATGCAACGTAACTGCTGCAACATATTCCTGAAGATACCTGTCCGTGTAAAGACGTGGACATGTGCAGTATCACGGTATCGGTGACCCTGAGTCTCTAGTATACATCAAGCTGAAGGTATAGAATCTGCATAAAGGTTCCACCACCCAAAGAGCCAAACCTGACACAAAAGGACTTCTATTTTCAGAATTCATTCACTGAAAAAAACTGCATATTTGAAGGAACATTTACATAAGCTATCAGCCAGGACATTAAAACAGCCGTATCCAAGAGCAATGGTTCTCAACTAGACTGGATTTTGTCCCCCAGGAGCCACTTGGCAATCTCTAGAGACATTTTTAGCTGTCACACGGGGGGAATGCTACTGGCCTCCAGTGGGCAGAGGCCAGGGATTCTACTAAACATAACACAGTGCAGAGAACAACTCCCACCAACAAAGAATAATCCAGCGCAAAATGGCAGCAGTGCTGATGTTGAGTAACTCTGTCCTAGGAAGCAGAATATACTAAATGTTCTTCAGAATCAGATTCCAGTAAGGTTAGGAGAATGCAGATGTTAAAAACGACTGAATCAGAGCAGTTTTTTTTTTTTTTCTTTTAAACCTTAACCATTGTTCATTTCTTTCTGGCCCATCT
The DNA here is from genome assembly GCF_049115385.1 of Moschus berezovskii. Taxonomy (NCBI): domain Eukaryota; kingdom Metazoa; phylum Chordata; class Mammalia; order Artiodactyla; family Moschidae; genus Moschus; species Moschus berezovskii. The sequence goes on along the minus strand of NC_142466.1, from coordinate 70,176,336 downwards.
ACTTTGTTAACTCACATCCCACCTCCACACCATCTCTAAATTAACCATCCAGCTGGCCTGTTTTCAAATCAGTTTAGAATCATACCCCAGACTTTAAAGCAGCCTCCTAGGCACTCTTGTAAGACTGAACAGAAGAAAATACTGCTGTGGGGAGAGAAGGCAGGATTTTTTAAGAAAAACTAGAAAATACAAGTATTCAGTCCTATCTCTGAACTGCAACCCTTCTTTCCTCTCTTCTTCCAACTTTTAGTATGTTTGGAGAATAAGAGGCAGAAAGTATTAAGAAGTAGAAGATGCCCAACTCTCAACTGATACTGGAGAGACTATAAGGGGGAGGGGGACTTAACAGACATCATGTGAACTCACACACAGTAATAGGATATTGAACTCAAGAGAACGTGGGCAGGATCACAGGGAAGGAGAATAAAAACTATTTTCACCTATTCTCAAGAAAATACACCTAAGGTAGTTCACAAAACAAGAACAGATTTTATATTAACAAGTACCTAAGTAGAAGTTTTACAATGGAAATTAAAGTTACACATTAGCACTTCATTCTGACACCCTTGGTTAGTACAGAAGAGAGAAGGAAGTCTCTATTAAAACCCATCAGAAAAAATTAATAACCCAAATAATTTTTCCCCCGTAAAGTGATCCTAATTCTATATGGATACATTATACTACATATTTTACATTCTTATTTAGAATTTATATGCATTACAAAAAATTTTAGACCCACAAAGTGGAAACAAAAACCAACTAATGTGAAAGAGAAAGTAAAAAAAACCAATAAGAGAAAAAGGAAAAGTACCTTGATCCTGCAAATTTAAAGCAGAAGTATAACAATCACTTCTGAAATAAACTATACTCTTCCTCAGAGTAACAAATCCCTGCACTTCTATTTATTTTTTCTATAGTTAAGTATCAGTTTAAAAAAAGAGTCACATTCTAAAAGGTAAGACTCTAAATACTAAGTAGCTTAAAAGGGACTAACATGGGTTTTTTGGCCAAGGTTATGGACAATCTAAATACTTTCTTACCAGAATAAAACAATACATTGAACAGCTACTGTATGCGTATCCAAAATAATTGAAAAGCTTCAGATATTCTTAAAAAAGAGTCTAAGAAATGAGTGAGTTTTAGCACTGGACCAGTATCCACACACATTTATTTCCATTTTCATTGTCTACAAATCCATCTCCAGGTGAACTTCATTGGAAAAGCCTTGGATCCTGGACTCTGAAGTCCCAACAGACACAGTGTTAAGTTGTACCTGTGAGCTGATCCTCCCTTACCTCTCTGACCTCGTCTCCTACAACTCTCCCCCTTTCTCACTCTACTACAGCAACACTGGCCTTCTTGCTGTTTGAAGATGAGAGGACTATTCTAGCTTTAAGGTCTTGGCATTCAAGGTTGCCTTTACTCAGACTACTGCTTTCCCCCACTTTTTAATTAATCAAATGTAAACACCCTCACCTCCTGCAGGTTTTTGATCAGATACCATTCTCAGTGAGGCCTTCACTGACAAACCAATACAAAACAGCAACTCCTCCCCACAAGAGCCCTACCCTCTTTAACTGGTTTTATTTTTCTCCATAGTACTTAACACTTTATGATACACTATATTTACTTGATTGTTCTCTGCCTGTAAAAGGGAGACAGCACCTTTTATCGTTCACTGCTGTACTGCCAGGAGTTAGAACTGTGCCTGGCACTGTTAAATATTTGCTGAATAAATTATTGTGTCTAGTCAAGCACATGGAGAGTCATGGCAGTCAGGGACTGGTAAGAGCTGACAATAATCCAGAAATGCTTAGATGCATCTATTTAACACAACAATAATTTGACCTATTTTAAAATAGCCTTCTATAATACTTAAGTTTTCAAAATTTCTGATTTTAAAAAAATTTGCTAAGTCGCTTCAGTTGTGTCCGACTCTGTGCGACCCCATAGATGGCAGCCCACTAGGCTCACCCATCCCTGGGATTCTCCAGGCAAGAACACTGGAGTGGGTTGCCATTTCCTTCTCCAAATTTTAAAAAAAATTTAGCAGGCATTTAACCAAAAGAAAGTTATCTAAAATATTTGACTCAGATCACCATTTAGAATAAACTCTAGATGATCATTACCCAAATTGTGGCAATTTACAAAAGCTCCAGACTTGGTGTAGTATCTAAGAGGGGTTATAAACTTGCCTTTCAACTACTAAATTATTTCTAGTAAATGCTGCTTAATTAACTCCTTATTTCATTTTGTCTTTCTTTGAGTCCTGCAGCAAGACCCAAATGGACAGTGATTTAGCTGCCAGAAGTTAACTCCTAAGTGTTATACCAGCATCCCAATAACCAAAGCAAAAGTTGTTTTTCTACAAATTTACACCCAATTCTCCAGGATGCCCCTTGGAAAGATTTTCTCTCCCTTTAGTGATGCCCTAGAAAAGAGAAGATGAAAGAGTAGAGAAAGCATGAGAAGAACAAAGAGAAGGGAAAGAACTTTAAAAGACCCAAGTTCTCAAACCCCAAGTGATGACTTCTAGGAGATTAAGTTCTTAACTTATCAGATACAAAGCACACGAAAACTATTTTCTGTGCCCTGTATGTACATTATGCTGTGTTTAATAAAAATCAAAGATACAGGTTAGTAATACCTGTGTAATGTAACTCTTGACTTGCTTTCACTGGTATCTGAGCACTGTTAATGCTGTCTCCATGTTAATTACACTAAAACTGTAGACCTCAGGTGTGAGGTGAGAAGGCTGGGGTAGAATATCCTCCCAAGTCAAGCTCTAGGAGAAATCTGATACTTTACTATTAAAACTAAGTGGGGGACATCCCTGGTGGTCCAGTGATTAAGACTGCGTGCTTCCACTGCAGGGGGCACAGGTTCAATCCCTAACCTAAGATCCTTACACCACCGCCAAAAAAAAAAAAGAACGAAAGAAACAAAACCCAAACCAACAAACCAAACAAAAAACCTTAAATTAGTGGGATTCTGCTCCTACCCCTAAGTTGCCCCAACATTCAAGGAGAGAAAAACGTCAGTGGAGAAAATTAATTCAGTTTTTTTTGTTCTGTACTTTTTCTTAGAGCCACCATCTGCCAATGTTTATCAGCTCTTAAGCATTATCAGGTGATAAAATACACATCTTCACCAGCAATTAGTTACATGTGTTACCTCTCACAAAACCAAAAGGTCTGTATCATTATTTCTAAGTTGCAGACTAAAGTTTAAAGAGTTTTAAGGTTTAATATAACCCAGGCAAGATCACAACAAGGTAAACAGCAGGGTCTAGCTTTGAAAAGCCCTCTGATACCAAAGTCTGGCCTCTTAACCACCAAACTACACTCTTCTCAAAAAACAATACCCTAAATTATTAATAACCATAACTGTTAGGTTTTCTGTTTGTTGGATGTGTGTTCTTGACTGATTTTTGCAAGATAAACACCTTTTCTACTTTTAACTAGCAAAATTATTCTTGGTTTTTATTACGATGGCAACTCCATGATCCCCATGAGCACAACCATCCAAATGGTTGATCGAAATCTCTAGGAGCTCTCCAGTTAGTCTTCCGACACTCTTTATTACACGAGAGAAATATGCTTACGGTCAGCTCAAAATCTAACACAACAATCTACGTACATCTCTTTCTTAAGAGACCTCTTGGGTGTGGATAAGACACCGATTTCTTTCCCTGTCGCTTGGAAGAAGGCAAGACGACGGATGACGGGTACAGGAGAAGGCTCTGATTGGGATTCGGCAGATCTCTCATCTTTTGAGAGTCCTTTTTAAGTGCAATTTGAGGGTCAAAACGAGACACTGGGTCGAGTGGGTCCCTAAGAAGCGGAGGCACAGACACAGGTGTAATTCCCTGCTCGGCAATGTTAGAGCCAAATTTTGAACAGTTCCTAGGGACCGGGGTCCACCAGGCCTCCCCGTGGCCAACGACTAAGGAAGTGGGACCGGGGGAAGCATGGGCTTTCCCAAAGTTGCCCGGCCGCACTCCCGCCGTGCCACCCCCTCCTCTCCGCGGCTCCCCGAGCGATCCCGGAGGAAAGGCTTCCCGTCCCTTCTCTCGAGACCCGAAGACCAAGGAAGCCAAACCTCGGCCCACCTGAGCGCGGCCTCGGCGGCCGGGCTCAGGGCACTCACCGTCGTTCTCGTCGCTGTGCCGCCGCCGCGACATGCCGCACGCGGGTGCTCCGCGGAGCTGAGACACCGGTCACGAAGCGCGGCAGGAAGCGTCAGGCCGCCGGGAGGGCAGCGGCGAGGCGCGCGGAGCGGCCGTCGCGCAGGCGCTCTCGGTCGCGGCGGCTCCCGGAAGCACCAGGCAGGATGGCTGGATGGCTCCGCGAGCTCGGATCCAGGAGAGCCGGCTTCTGGTTGCTCACCAGGCCGGTGGCTTCTGCCCCGCACGCAGCGACCCTCTCGGGTTTCCTCCGCCTCTTGGCTGCTACCTTCGCCCGCCTTCGCCGAAAGCCCTTCCGGGGCCACGCGGAGAGCACCGCCTCTTCCGCCAGGCCGAGCCCCGCAGGCCGCGAGCCACGCCCGGAGGCGGGTCGTCTAGGAGGGACTCGCTAGTACCCGCCTCCACTTCAGCGCCGTTCTCGGGGCCTCCCGAGGGTTTTCCCGGCTGCCCTTTCGCCAACTGCCGAACTTCCGGAGCGAGGTGCGGAACGGCCTTCCTTCCCAAACACAGGCGGGGGCTGGGAGTGCGAGGGCTGCGAGCGGTGGCAATTGCTAGGCGGAGACCGCTCGGTGAAGAGAGAGCTGAGAAAGGATCAGGACGGGCGGGTACGTGCTCATCTTTCTCCCACTTCCCGGCCTTTGCCGGCTGGGGAAAGCTGGGCGGAGAGATTAGGCCAATCCCGGTGTGCGGGGTGAGGCCGGGGTGCGAGGCGGCTCCAGCGACCCGGGGACAGAAGGACCCTCCGAAGCGTGAGCCAGCTACTCCAGGGTTACTCTCTGGCCGTCATCAGATTTCTCACTCCTCTGACTTGTGGTTTAGGAAGGAACGAGTGATTGCTTTAGCAAGGTTTTCAATAGTTACCGGTACCTCCATACGTGTATTTGAATATCCCTCGCTCTGACATCTCTGGTGAGCGCTACAGCTGCGTATCTAACTGCCTTGTCCATAGCCATATGAAATTTTCTCATGTCTGAAACGGAACTTTTGTCTTACTCTCCTGGCCTAATCTGTTCTTCCTTCAGTTCAGTTCAGTCGCTCAGTCGTGTCCGACTCTTTGCGACCCCGTGAATCACAGCACGCCAGGCCTCGCTGTCCATCACCAACTCCCGGAGTTCACTCAAACTCATGTCCATCGAGTCGGTGATGCCATCCAGCCATCTCATTCTCTGTCGTCCCCTTCTCCTCCTGCCCCCAATCCCTCCCAGCATCAGGGTCTTTTCCAATGAGTAAACTCTTCGCATGAGGTGGCCAAAGTATTGGAGTTTCAGCTTCAGCATCAGTCCTTCCAATGAACACCCAGGACTGATCTCCTTTAGGATGGACTGGTTGGACCTCCGTGCAGTCCAAGGGACTCTCAAGAATCTTCTCCAACACAATTCAAAAGCATCAATTCTTCGGCGATCAGCTTTCTTCACAGTCCAACTCTCACATCCATACATGACCACTGGAAAAACCACAGCCTTGCCTAGACAAACCTTTGTTGGCAAAGTAATGTCTCTGCTTTTTAATATGCTGTCTAGGTTGGTCATAACTTTCCTTCCAAGGAGTAAGCATCTTTTAATTTCATGGCTGCAATCACCATCTGCAGTGATTTTGGAGCCCCCCAAAATAAAGTCTGACACTGTTTCTACTGTTTACCCATTTTCCATGAAGTGATGGGACCAGATGCCATGATCTTAGTTTTCTGAATGTTGAGCTTTAAGCCAACTTTTTCACTCTCCTCTTTCACTTTCATCAAGAGGTTGTTTAGTTCTTCTTCACTTTCTGCCATAAGGGTGGTGTCATCTGCATATCTGAGGTTATTGATATTTCTCCTGGCAATCCTGATTCCAGCTTGTGCTTCTTCCAGCCCAGCGTTTCTCATGATGTACTCTTCATATAAGTTAAATAAGCAGGGTGACAATATTCAGCCTTGACATACTCCTTTTCCTATTTGGAACCAGTCTGTTGTTCTGTGTCCAGTTCTAACTGTTGCTTCCTGACTTGCATATAGGTTTCTCAAGAGGCAGGTCAGGTGGTCTGGTATTCCCATCTCTTTCAGAATTTTCCACAGTTTATTGTGATTCACACAAAGGCTTTGGCATAGTCAATAAAGCAGAAATAAATGTTTTTCTAGAACTCTCTTGCTTTCTCCATGATCCAGTGGATGTTGGCAATTTGATCTCTGGTTCCTCTGCTTTTTCTAAAACCAGCTTGTGGAGAAGGAAATGGCAACCCACTCCAGTATCCTTGCCTGGAAAATCTCATGGACATAGGAGCCTGATGGGCTGCAGTCCGCGGGGTCGCAAAGAGTCGGGCACGATTGAGTGACTAACGCACACAAACTGATAGGAACTGTAAGATGCTCAGTTATTTCATGTGCCACTAAAAAAGATCACTATGAATTATGCTATAATTTGGTGTTTTCTTATTTAGAATTTTATTTTTAATTAAAGAACTGTTATAGATTTATGTAAGCATAAATTTTTATTGTAAACTTGTGGACACATAAAAAGGAAAAATGAAATAAATTGGGTTATTGTATTCCTAAAAAAATAAATAAATAAAACCAGCTTGAACATCTGGAAGTTCACGGTTCATGGATTGCTGAAACCTGGCTTGGAGAATTTTGAGCATGACTTTACTAGCGTGTGAGATGAGTGCAACTGTGTGGTAGTTTGAGCATTCTTTGGCATTGCCTTTCTTTGGGACTGGAATGAAAACTGACCTTTTCCAGTCCCGTGGCCACCGCTGAGTTTTCCAAATTTGCTGGCATATTGAGTGCAGCACTTTAACAGTGTCATCTTTCAGGATTTGAAATAGCTCAACTGGAATTCTATCACCTCCCCTAGCTTTGTTCGTAATGATGCTTTCTAAGGCCCACTTGACTTCACATTCCAGGATGTCTGGCTCTAGGTGAGTGATCACACCATCGTGATTGTCTTGGTCGTGAAGCTCTTTTTTGTACAGTTCTTCTCTGTATTCTTGCCACCTCTTCTTAATATCTTCTGCTTCTGTTAGGTCCATACCATTTCTGTCCTTTATCGAGCCCATCTTTGCATGAAATGTTCCCTTGGTATCTCTAATTTTCTTGAAGAGATCTCTAGTCTTTCCCATTCTGTTGTTTTCTCTATTTCTTTGCATTGATCACTGAGGAGGGCTTTCTTATCTCTCCTTGCTATTCTTTGGAACTCTGCATTCAAATGGAATATCTTTCCTTTTCTCCTTTGCTTTTCATTTCTCTTCTTTTCACAGCTATTTGTAAGGCCTCCTCAGACAGCCATTTTGCTTTTTTGCATTTCTTTTCCATGGGGATGGTCTTGATCCTTGTGTCCTGTACAATGTCACGAACCTCCGTCCATAGTTCATCAGGCACTCTATCAGATCTAGTCCCTTAAATCTATTCCTCACTTCCACTGTCTAATCATAAGGGATTTGATTTAGGTCATACCTGAATGTTCTTCCTTCAGTCTTACCCATTTCAGTAAATGGCATCATCCATTCTACTGCTTAATCCAAAAACGTGGATAGGAGTTACTCTTAGGTCCTTTTCCTTCACTTCCTAAAGAATAATCTATCGGTAAACCCTGCCGGCTCTACCTTCAGAACAGATCGGAATCAGATCACGTTACTCCTTTGTTTACAGCTCTCCAGTGACTTTCTGTTGTAAACTCCATAACCTCTTCTACAGGGTTTTACTCTCATCACTGTATTCCAACCACTGTGACTTCCTGCACCTGCAGTAAGTCAAGCTTGAGGAATTTATACTATTTCCTTTGTCTGAAGATCTCTGCTCCTAAATCTGTATGGATGGCTCCTTGTCTCAGTTCAAACGTCGGGCCCTTAGTGAAGTCCTCCCTGGCCACCCAATCACTCTTACTTCGTTAGACAAATATATTGTATATGTCATGTGCCAGGCTGTGTTCTGGCTGCAGAGGTGAATGAAAGAAGACTCTTGCTTTCTTAGTGATGATGACTCATTCAGGAACCAGCAAACAATGCAATCAGGTAGTGAGTAAAAGTGGGAGAAGATGAGATGAGGTGGTGGATGGGGCTTTGTAAGGACCTTGGACTTTATCCTGGTACATTTAGAAGCTTTTGGAGGGCGATCTGACTTATTTTTTAATAGTTACCTCTGAGACTTCCCTGGTGATCCAGTGGTTAAGAATCCACCTGCCATTGAGGGGACATGGGTTCCATCCCTGGTCTGGGAAGATCTCACATGCTGCGTGGGGCAACTAAATCCTGCGTAAATTTACTGAGCTTTGAGATCTAGAGCCCGGCAAGCCACAACTACTGAAGCCTGGGGACTTAGAGCCTATGCTCCATAACAAGAGAAGCCACCACAAGGAGAAGCCCCTGCACCACAACTAGAGAAAGTTCGCGTGCCGCAGCAAAGACCTAGCACACCTAAAAGTAACATAAATAAAAATTTTTTAAAAAGTTACCTCTGTGGCTTCTACAGGAACAGGGCAGTTTGGCAACTGTAGTAATTCAGTCAAATGATGGCTTGAAGGAGGCTGGTAGTGAAGGTGGTGCACTGTGGTCTGATGTATTTCAAAAGCAGAGTTGATAAGCTTTTCAATCATCTGAAAAAATAAGGAAATGAGAATCCCGAAGTTTTTGTCTGAGTAACAGGAAGAATAGAATTGTTGTTTACTGAGGTAAGGAAGACTGAGGAAGAGCAAGAATTTGGTTTTAACTGTTGCATTTGAACAGCTTCCTAACCCTCACCACAGTCCTGCAGGGTAGATACTGTCATCCCCATCTGGGATAGAAAGCTTTTGGGAATTAGAACTCAGAGAAGGTAAATAGCCTGCCCAGGTTCACTTACTTGCATCCAGCTGCACCACAATCCAAAGCCCATACTTTCCCTAGTCTTCACCTTTATCACTTGTAACATTTGCTTTACAAAATAATGCGTCATGTTGGTGTACTGTATTCCTTTTGACAAGATTTGGCCACGGTAGCAGTTTGTATATTTCTTTTGGCTCATTTCTTTGAGCTTCCCTGGTAGCCCAGCTGGTAAAGAATCCGCCTGCAATGCGGGAGACCTGGGTTCTGTCTCTGGGTTGGGAAGATCCCTTGAAGAAGGGAATGGCTACCCACTCCAGTATTTTGGCCTGGAGAATTACATGGACTGTATAGTCCATGGGGTCACAAAGAGTCGGACATGACTGAGAGATACAAAGTGTAAGTTTGACTAACTAAAATAAGGCTCTCTAGATAGTTATTTCTTCTAAGGAAGGGAATTTGACCAGCTCAAAAATTAGGGGACAAAAGAGAAAAGTATTTAAAATTAAAGGTACTGCTGCTGCTAAGTCGCTTCAGTCGTGTCCGACTGTGCGACCCCACAGACGGCAGCCTACCAGGCTCCGCTGTCCCTGGGATTCTCCAGGCAAGAACACTGGAGTGGGTTGCCATTTCCTTCTCCAATGCGTGAAAGTGAAAAGTGAAAGTGAAGTCGCTCAATCGTGTCCAACTTTTCACCACCCCATGGACTGTAGCCTACCAGGCTCCTCTGTCCGTGGGAATTTCCAGGCAAGAGTACTGGAGTGGGGTGCCATTGCCTTCTCCGAATTAAAGGTACTATAACACACAGCTTGTTTGATTTTGGTTGCACCTGGTACTTTTTTTGGTATGTTTTCCCCTAAATGTTGGCATGGCTTACCCTCTAATTCAGGTTTCTGCTGAAATGTTTCTGCCTCAGAAAGACTGGAACTACCCTCTGAGTTCTAAAGAGTCCTTCCATCACTCTTGTCTCCTTACCTTGCTTATTTGTCTTCATAGCCCTTTCTACCATCTGACTTTTTTTAAAAAAAAAAAGCAGTTTAATTCATTTGTTTACCTCCTCTCTCTCCCCACTGGAAAGTAAGCTCTAAGAAAGAAGAGACTTTCTCTGTTTCTTTCACTACTACATCTTCAGGGCTTAGAACAGTGCAGGGCATAGAGTTGGTGCTAAGTAAATATTTCTTAGATGAACAAGTGAATGAATGTATATCTTGGGCTATTGGGCCATGCTCATTTGCATAATTGATTTACTTCAAGTAGTAATCAAAGACTTGGACATTGTTTTTCCCTTATTTCTTAGGTGACAGTTAGCAGAAAGGAACCTACCACAGCTGGAGCCAAACCAGATGCCTTCTTCCACTTCACCAGACCAAGGAGATGATGACCTGGAGGCCTGTGTTTTAAGGTTTTCAGACCTGGATTTGAAAGACACGAGTCTTATCAATCCCAGTAGCCGTCTCAAAGCAGAGTTAGATATCAGTACAAAGAAGAAATACTCATTTGCAAAGAAAAAGGTAAAATTGCTGTTGACGTTTCAGGATCATGTAGGTACAGTTAATGTAGATACATCCAGAAGTAACTCATCAAGGTTGTCCTCCAGGGAGTGGAGTGCTGGTGAGACACCAGGCTGCTGCCATGTTCACAGTAAGTTCTAGTCAGGTCTGGTCACATTTGTCACTTGTAACATTTGCTTTACAAAAGAAAGACTGAACCATGTTGGGTACAGTGTCCAGTGATTAACCAGTTCTTAGTTAACCTTAGTTCAGTGCCAGGCAAAGGAGGATCATGGGAAGGTATGGCTCGGAAACACCTAATTTATGGTGGAGTACTTGACAGATTCCAGATAGATGGGCTCGATTCCTTTTTCCACCTGGGGTTATGGGAAGAATCCCAGGGGCCTTAGTCATAGGAGAACAGACAGGTGTTAGGGCAGCTGCTGTCTAAGACTCCTGATCTGGTCCAGCTGTTAGGGCTCGGTTGGTTGGGAGAAGGAACAGAGTAGCTTGGAATGCTGCAAGCTTACCAAGAATTGGGTTACAGTGTGGTAGTATGGATGCTGTTCTTCTGGGCCATTTATGATTTTTTCAGGGATCATTGACTAACCCTTCTCCTCCTGCCGAAGCTCAAAGGAAAATGACTTGACTGAACAAATACAGTTGAGATTTAGTTTTCTTACCTCCAGGCTTTTGTTCCTCTTGCAAAATCATCTTATATTGGCTCCACGTCAATGAAGAATAGATGTCTCTTCTTATAACTTCTATACTCCACCCTTCTGCCCGCATCCCACACAGATTTCCTTGAAAATGAAACCCAAAGGATACAGATGTTTTGCTGTTGTTATTTTGCAATGATTTCAAACCTACAGAAAAGCTGCCAGAATTCTGTGGAGGATCCCCTTTGCCAGCAGCTCCATTCATGTTTCATCAGTTGTCTCAAATGGCTTTTATAGATCCACTCTAAGGTCACATGTTTAGTTGTTATGTCTCAAAAAGTCTTCAGTCTGGACCACTTTCTCATTTTTTTCCCCCTGAAATCATGATCGTGACTTTTTAGAAGGTGATAGTTATGTGTAGGACGTCTCTCATGATTTTTCACTCATGTTTCCTTGTGATTAGAGTCAGGTTATGGTTTTTGTTAACAAGACTGCCCCACGAGAGACACTGTGTTCATCTGGCTGCGTTCTGTCAGGCAGTCACAGTGCCAATTTGTCCTGTTACTGGCGATGTTAACTTTGGGTACCCAATTAAGGAAGTGCCTTGTCAGATTTCTTTGCTTTAAAATTATTATTTTTTCCCTTTTAGTTATTCAGTATTTTACGGAAAATAGTTTGAGACTATGTAAATAGCCTATTTCACAATGAACTTTCATCTGCTAGTTTTAGATCCATTGGTGTTTCTTTGCTTCAGGTGATTATTACTGTGATGGTTTCTAAATGGTGACTTTCTAATTGCTTCATTCCTTCTATATTTCTTACTTGGCATTCTTCTGTAAGGAAGAGCTTTCTTTGCTCCCAATTTATTTGTATCAGTGTGTATTCAAGAATGCCATTTTATTCAGTGGGCGATAATCCATTATCATCATTTTTTATTTTGATTCTCAGATCATCTCAGATTTGGCTGGGATTCCAGCTAGTATGTATGTCTTTTTGACTTGCCCCCATCATTCTTTGAGCATTTCCTTACTTTCTGATTTAACAAGATATTTCAGGGTCATATTGTTCTTTCTCTGTCTCATCCCTGGAGTCAGACATTTCTTCAAGGAACACTGGTTCTTTCTGATGGAAGTGGAAAACCAAAACCAAGGGGCTAGATAAACTCACTTCTACTAAGATGCTGCTTCTCTCAGGACATCTGGTAGACAGAGCTAAGAATACATGGTGGACAGAGCTGAGAATCTATATAGATGAAAACTCATACATCTCTATATATCATCCTTTTATATTTACTTTCATATCAGTATAAACCAGATGAGTTCATACTCACGGAACCTTCAGTTCTGTTCCCATATCACCAGGTTTATTCTCTCTCCTTAGATTTGTAACTTCCCTATATGATAAAGTTTGATGGCAAACCTAGCTCTCTGTAGTCCCAGTATGTATACTTAATTGCTTATTCCCCTGTATGCAGTCAGTCTCCCCGCTCTGCCACGCTGCCTCCTCCATCAGGGCCTGCCTTCCCCACACAGGCCTCACCCGCTCTGAGCTACCTTCCTAGCTCTGGCCTGCCTCTCTCTCCTGAGCAGACCCCACATGGGCCCTGACTGCTCCTGGATCCTCAATGCCTTGTTCAAAAGGCCCTAAAAGACCAGTAGCAGGCCACATTCACACTGGGCCTCCTGGCCTCCCACCTCACTCAGGCCTGCCTAAGGACTTTTGATGAAGGAAGACGGGAGGAAAGAAGGAAAAAAAATTCAGATTATATACTGCATTTTTTAAAGGATCATGACTTCTTGAGGCCTCAATGATGCTAATGAGGCCTTGGATGCAATACCTTACATTTATATATAAACTAATAGTCATAGTAATTATTGATGTACAGTAATTGTCAACTGAAATAATTGTGTAATGCTCAGCCTGTTCCTTGTAAAAGTGTTCTCCTTCTTTCCTTCTAATTGTTTCCTTCTTAGTACCCTCAATTAGAGAATAAGATTTGAAGTTCTAAGTATAATACAAAGAAGCACTCAAGTTGACATACTGCTCTTTTTTTTTTTTTTGGCCTATACAGAATGATCAACTGCACGAGAGGCTAAAAAGTGCCCTCCAGTGTAATTTCAGACTACCCCATCCTGCTTCAGTCTGGCACAATCCAGATATGGTTGTGTACAGATTGAGGAAGATCTAAAAATGATGCTCCATATTTATAATTATTATTCTTCAGAGTGCCTAATTTTGGATGCTTTACAGTAGTCTTCAGATGCATTAAGAAAATTGTTTAAATATTACATTAATATAAATTGTTATATATTTTAAACAATTTTAAACTATATAAGCACTATGTGTGTATGTATATAAGTATAATATAAAAATATTAATACCTTTCTTTCTAGAAAGCAAGAAGGAAAATATCTTGAAAGACTGATAATCATAGATGCCATAAACCGTACCATAATGTATAAACTTCAATTTTGACATCAAAAATCACCATAAACAAAGTTGAAAAACAAAAGACAAGCAAAGAAACAAATTTGAATAACTATGATCAATAAAAGGTCACTAAAACTACTTACAAATCAATAAGATAACATGCCACAGTAGAAAAACAGGCAACAGGTATGAATAGGCAAACTAGAACACAGAATCAATATGAAAAAATATTCAACCTTACTGCTAATCAAAGATTGGAAAATAAAAACAGGGTATTTATTTTGCTTTTTATTTGGGTCAAAATTGAAAATACTGACTACAAAAAATTTAATACTGATAAAATGCTGTGGATAAAATGGAATCCTCATGCATTGCTGCTGAATGTATAAATTGATAATGATTTTTCAGGTAGTCACTACTTAATCACAGTTTATTTAAAATTTATGCTTCTTCACCTCCAAAATTTTCTTCTAAATATTTATTCTAAGTAGATGGTTAAAGTATAGAAAGATGTATACTGACATGCTCCTTCACCATTGCTTATAATTGCAAATATTGGAAACCAAAAAAGCTCATTCATTTAGAGTTGGTTAAAAGAATTATGGTACATCTATAATTTTCTCTTGTTTCATTTTTTTTAACAATTCGCCTAAATCCTCTTTATAATACAATAAAGTTATCTTCCAAAAACCAAATCAAAACATTTGGTACATTTCTTTCCATGCTTTTCAATATACTTCAGAAAATTTTTATTTATTTGGCTGCATTGGGTCTTAGTTGGGACTTGTGGGATTTTCACTGTGGCTTGTGGCTCTAGAGCACACAGGCTCAGTGGGCTCAGTTGTCCCATGACCTGTGGGACTAAGGATACCTGGACCAAGGATCAGACCAGCGTTCCCTACACTGGAAGGTGGATTCTCAACCACTGGACCACCAGGAAGTCCCTCAATGTACTTTTTTATGTAATTGAGATTACATGATATAAGGAAATTTTATTCAATTTTTTCCATTTAACAGTATACCATAAATATTTTCCCATGTAGTTTGAAACTAGCTGCTTAATATTCCATAGTAAGTATATTCCATAATTTCTCTGACCATTTCCTTTTTGGAGGAAGTTCAGTCTCAGGAAGTTCTGCAGAATTGTAGGAACTAAAACTAGAAACCCCTATGGGAAAAATTTCACTGAGACTTTCATTCTAACCTAAAACCTAAGGTTATTTACTAGTGACATATTTGAAATGTAATTGCAGGCATTTGCCCTTTTCGTTAAAACTAAAGAAGTTCCAGCACCTCCTTGTGAATGTAAAGAAAAATGGTGGAAATGCTGTCAGCAACTATTTACAGATCCAACCAGCATCCACAGACACGTGTCAACACAACATGCTGATGAGATTTGCCATGAGACTGCTTCTGTTTTAAAGCAGCTGGCTGTGACATCGAGCACCTCCAAGAGTCTTGAGTCTGCAGACAGAAGGAACCCTTTCAAAGACGACCTTACCCGTAACCAAGAAGTATCTACTTGGCTCCCTGATATAAGCTGCTTTAATCCTGATGAGCTGAAAAGGTAAGAATTTCATTCTGTACCTTTTGTTTCATTGAAAAATGTTTTTCTAGTTGGAATGAGATACCACCCATCCACTAAAATGGCAGATCCTTAAGGCACAGAATTTCTCTACCACCTAAGCTAGGCCCATAAACATGTTCTGTGTGTAATAGAAGACCATAGCCTATGTAGTAGCGTTTACCTATGCAGCTGGCAGTACACTCTAGGTATCTTGGAAGCCTATGTCTTTACTTCTCTCAGGCAAGGTAAAGAACAGAAAATGTTATTTCCAAAGAGAAGTCAGAAGGCCCAGGATGTTCATGATTCCTCTACCCTGAAGTGTCAGCTTAGAAAGGGGCTTTTATTACCAGATGTGGTTTTCTGAGCTGAATAAGTTTTAGAAAGTAAGTTAACTTTTAGAACTAAGGCATAGGGTTAGAAGTTTAGATCTGCCTTTGAAAACCTCACCGCATCATAATATTATGTTACTTGTAGAGGACAGATTTCTGACTTTAAGGAATTCCTAAACTATTCAGTGAATAGAAAATGCCCACATTTGATACACTTTTGTCACTGGTCTTAATACCAGTTCCTTTTGCTTATCAGAAAGAAGAGAAAGAAAGAGAACTGAACTTGAAGTTAGAGTTGAGCTATTCACTAAATTCTTCATACCTTTACATCCTTACCTCTAAAACTGGAAATAATGCCTGCTCTGCCTACTTCACAGAATTGCTCTAAGAATTATATAAAATGCTGATGGTAAGAGCTCACGTGAACTGTACAGTGCTATACAACTGTGGTCTCTTCATTTCTGTATGGACCTGCTTTTTAGTTAGAAAAACAAAAAGGATACACAAAACATTTAGCAGATGGTATAAGACAAGCTATGCAATTATCACTTAAAATTGTGTGGCTCAGACGATAATTTGTTATCAGAATTTAGAGAGAGGAAAACAGATACACTAATAGACAAGCAGGTGTTAGAGGAGACTAGGCCCTGAAATAAGAGGGCATTGATGAGACAGTCACAGAGTTCAGAGCTGGATGGGACCTGAATGACCATCTGTGACAGCACTCTCTAAAATATCTCTTCATCACTAGCTCTGGAGGGTGCTCTCAGGTATTGAAAAGAGGTGCTAAAGACAATTAAATTGGGGAAACATTAGGTTAAAATATTCTTTTTTTGCAGAGCTTCCAAGAGCCTTCAATATATGAGGGGCTTTCACTGTGACCTTCAAAGAGGGAGATACTGTCTGCAGGATTTCTCAGACAGGTGATTTCATGGAACAGCTTCAGAGCACACTTTGAGAAAGGCAGTTTATGTCAGTTCTCTGGTTTTACAGTTGAGGAAATCAAGGCTCAGGGATAAGACCCACCCAGGGCCCATGACTAGTTAGTTACAGTCAGCACAGTGCGGTGGGAAGAGTATGGATTCTTGTGTCAGAAGACTGGTGTTCCAGTCCTGTCACTTTGTATCTATTTCATGCCGGATGAACTGGGCTCAGTTCACTGAGATATAAAATGGGGATGATAATAACCTGTCTCATGGGTAAGAGGATTACATGAAAAAATAAAAGTGAAACCTTTTTGTACAGAGAGAGATTCAGAACTGATACTGCCTTTTCTTAGAGAATAAGCCAGAATGGACTCAAATTTAAAAAGGGGTCATTAATATCTGTTTCATGGATATGATGATTAAACAAGGGAATCAAAGTAAGCTCACTTTTTAGAAAGGAAGGAGTTTGGTGCAGGCATTGTCTTCTTTAGAGAAAATACAGACCAGAGTTGCTTCTCAATCCAGGAGGATAATGATAGTTAGGAGCCAGGGCAGGCATGAGTTGCTCCATTAGGCCTTCCCTCTTGACTCTGCCTGAATCTGCTTTATGAATTGTAGCCTCTTCATGCCAGTGACTCAGTTGCTCTCTCCCTGTGGTTTTCTTTTTATAGTGGCCAGGGCAACGATGAAGGGGAGGTGCTACTTTATTACTGCTACTGTGACCTGAAGGATCCCGACTGGGTGTGTGCCTGGCAAACAGCTCTGTGTCAGCACCTGCACCTCACGGGCAAGGTAACACTTTCTCCCTTATCACTTATCCTTCACAGGGCTTATCTTGCTTCCACCTTGGTTTGCTTGTTACAGAAAGGATTCACCAGTTGGGTTCTTTGAAATGAGTGAAATCCTGCTAAGCATTTAAATAGAATACTAAATAGCTATTAACATGATGTTTTCTATTGGTGGGAATATAAGTTGGTACAGCCACTGTGGAAAACAGTGTGGAGAGTCTTCATAAAACTAAAAATAGAATTACCATATGATCTAGCAGTCCCATTCCTTATAATAATATATATCCAGACAAAACTAATCCAAAAAGATACATGCACCCTTGCATTCATAGCAGCACTATTCACAGTAGCCATCAACAGATGAATGGATAAAGATGCGGTACATATACATATACTGAGATACTACTCAGACATTAAAAAAGAATGAAATAATGCTATTTGCAGCAGCATGGATACAACTAGAAATTATTACAGTCAGTGAAGTCAGACAAAGACAAATACTGTGTGATATCACTTATATGTGGAATATAAAATATGATATAAATGAACCTATCTATGAAACAGAAACAGACTCATGGACATAGAGAACACTTGTGGTTGCCAAGGGGGAAGAGGCTGGGGGAGGTATGGAGTGAGAGGTTGGGGTTAGCTGATGTAAGCTATTATACGTGGAATGGATAAATAACTAAGTCCTACAGTATAGCACAGAGAACTACAATCAGTATATGTATATATATTCTTTTCCATTAAGGTTTATCATAGGATACTGACATTACTCTGCTGTACAGTAGAAATTAGTGCAACATTGTAAATCAACTACACTTCAGTTAAAAACAGTATTTTATAAAACTATATAAAGGCACAGACCAAGGAGTAGCAAACTTCAGAGACACATAGTAAATATTTTAGACTTTGCACAAAACAACTCAACCTTGGCATTTTAATATGAAAACAACCATAGACAATACGTAAAAGAATGGGTATGGTCAGGGGTTTCCCTGGTGGCTCAGTAAAGAATCTGCCTACAATGTGGGAGACCTGGGTTCGATCTCTGGATTGGGAAGATAACTGGAGAAAGAAATGGCAACCTACTCCAGTATTCTTGCCTAGAGAATCCCATGGACAGAAAAGCCTGGTGGGCTACAGTCCATGGGGTCACCAAGAGTCGGACATGACTGAGTGACTAAGCACAGCACACATTCCAGTAAAACTATGTAAAAGTAGGCATTATATTCTGATTCTTTGCTTGATAGCTCAGTTGGTAAAGAATCTGCCCGCAAGGCAGGAGACCCTGGTTCAATTCCTGGGTTGGGAAGATCCCCTGGAGAAAGGAAAGGCTACCCACTCCATTATTCTGGCCTGAAGAATTCCATGGACTGTATAGTCCATGGGGTCCCAAGGAGTTGGACACGACTGAGTGATTTTCACTTCACTTCAACTGGAAAAATGTTTTATAGAACTGTACATACAGGTGTGGTACCAAGTTGCTTCTTAATTTTCCTAGAACATGTCAGTCCTTTACCATTTTATGGTTTTGTTTCCTTTCTCTCTTGAATTCAAGAGGACAGGAACTTCATCTTAATTGATTGATGTACTGTCAGTGCTAGAACAGGGCTTCGAATATAGCAGACAGTAAATATTTGGAGAAGGTTGAATAAAAAATGAATGTTTGTAACAAAACCACAAGCATGTGTGTAAAAAGATGACAAGTAGTAAATATCAAAATGTTAGTCACGATTATCTCTACATGATAGGATTACGGATTAAAAAAAATCTTTGATAATGACATATATATATATATATATTCCCTCTGGGTATGACACTAACTTTTCCTACACTTGTCCCAGGTTTTTATTCCCTGAGGCAATCATTTGCTCAGTGATATTTTTCACACCCATGTTTTCTTGCAGATAGTGACTGAAAGTTGCATTTACCTCATCAGTTCATCACCAAGTCCTGACATTTCTGCCTCTGACATATCCTTTGATCCTCCATTTCCACTTCCTTAGACCTAGCCCCACCCTCTCTTACCTCATTCATTTCAGTAGCTTCCAGACTACTCTCCATTCTTCCATCTTTGCCCCCATTTAATCATTTTCTACACAGCAGCCAGAATGATCTTAAAAAGTAAATGAAATCCTCTCCCTCCCTCCTCACAATCTTTCAGTGTCTATGCAGTATATTTAGAGTAAAACCCAGATCCTTAATGTGCCCTTACGTTTCCTGTATACTTTGGTGCCTTCCACCTTTTCTACTTATCTGATGCCATTCTTTACTCATTGCTGCTGCTGCTGCTGCTAAGTCACTTCAGTCGTGTCCGACTCTGTGCGACCGCATAGACGGCAGCCCACCAGGCTCTTCCGTCCCTGGGATTCTCCAGGCAAGAATACTGGAGTGGGTTGCCATTTCCTTCTCCAATGCATGGATGCATGCTAAGTCGCTTCAGTTGTGTCGACTCTGTGTGACCCCATAGATGGCAGCCCACCAGGCTCCTTCATCCACAGGATTCTCCAGGCAAGAACACTGGAGTGGGTTGCCATTTCCTTATCCAATTCATGCATGTATGCTAAGTCACTTCAGTCGTGTCCAACTCTGTGCGACCCTATGGACAGCAGCCCACCACGCTCCTCTGTCCACAGGATTCTCCAGGCAAGAGTACTGGAGTGGGTTGCCATTTCCTTCTCCCTTTACTCATTACACTCCAGCAAAATAGCCTTTCAGTTTCTTGGAGCCCACAAATATTTTTTTGGTGCCTTTGGGCCTTTTTACAAGAAAACTTTCTTCAAGGAACTTTCCCACACCCACTCATTTCTCCTAATTTTTACTCAGTCTCCACTTCTCAGTTTTAATGACACTTCGTCAAAGACATCTTTCCAGACCTTTAAACTAAATACACTTTTCCAGATATACTATTTCATTGCATCTTGTAGTTATTTTTCATAGCACTTGTCAGTTTGTGACTTTTATCTTAATATCTGTGACCTTCCTTAGTTTGTAAGTTCCAAACGGGCAAAAACTATGTATTTTTTAATCACTATATCCGCAATTCCTGGCAAAATTGCTGGTGCATTGTGGAAAAAAACACTAACATTTGTGGCTTGTATACATATATCATCATCTATATTTAGAGAACACCTTGAAAGATGGAACGTAAAACTGAGTGCACAAAACAGGCAAAATCATTCTCTCTGTAGTTTGGGGCAAGGTGAACTGGCAGTGAGGGCCTCTACCCACAAGGTGGCAGCACCTACCTGGCTCTTCAGTTCAGTTCAGTTCAGTCGATCAGTCGTGTCTGACTGTCCGCGACCCCATGAATCACAGCACGCCAGGCCTCCCTGTCCATCACCAACTCCCGGAGTTCACTCAAACTCATGTCCACAGAGTCAGTGATGCCATCCAGCCATCTCATTCTCTGTCGTCCCCTTCTCCTCCTGCCCCCAACCCTTCCCAGCATCAGAGTCTTTTCCAGTGAGTCAACTCATCGCATGAGGTGGCCAAAGTATTGCAGTTTCAGCTTTAGCATCAGTCCCTCCAATGAACACCCAGGATTTATCTCCTTTAGAATGGACTGGTTGGATCTCCTTGCAGTATAAGGGACTCTCAAGAGTCTTCTCCAACACCACAGTTCAAAAGCATCAATTCTTCGGCGATCAGCTTTCTTCACAGTCCAACTCTCACATCCATACATGACCACGGGAAAAACCATTGCCTTGACTAGACGGACCTTGGTTGGCAAAGTAATGTCTCTGCTTTTTAATATACTATTAAGGTTGGTCATAACTTTCCTTCCAAGGAGCAAGCGTCTTTTAATTTCATGGCTGCAATCAGCATCTGCAGTGATTTTGGAGCCCAAAAAAATAAAGTCTGACACTGTTTCCACTGTTTTTCCATCTATTTCCCATGAAGTGATGGGACCAGATGCCATGATCTTTGTTTTCTGAATGTTGAGCTTCAAGCCAACCTTTTCACTCTCCTCTTTCACTTTCATCAAGAGGCTTTTGAGTTCCTCTTCACTTTCTGCCATAAGGGTGGTGTCATCTGCATATCTGAGGTTATTGATATTTCTCCCAGCAATCTTGATTACAGCTTGTGCTTCTTCCAGCCCAGCATTCCTCATGATGTACTCTGCATATAAGTTAAATAAGCAAGGTGACAATATACAACCTTGACGTACACCTTTTCCTATTTGGAACCAGTCTGTTATTCCATGTACAGTTCTAACTGTTGCTTCCTGACCTCCATACAGGTTTCTCAAGAGGCAAGTCAGGTCATAGCAAACACCCTCTTCCAACAACACAAGAGAAGACTCTACACATGGACATCACCAGATGGTCAACCCCGAAATCAGATTGATTATATTCTTTGCAACCAAAGATGGAGAAGCTGTATACAGTTAGCGAAAACATGACCAGGAGCTGACTGTGGCTCAGATCATGAACTCCTTATTGCAAAATTCAGACTAAAATTGAAGAAAATAGGGAAAACCACTAGACCATTCAGATATGACCTCAATCAAATCCCTTATGATTATACAGTGGAAGTGAGAAATAGATTTAAGGGACTAGATCTGATTGATAGAGTGCCTGATGAACTCTGGACGGAGGTTCGTGACATTGTACAGGAGACAGGGACCAAGACCATCCCCATGGAAAAGAAATGCAAAAAAGCAAAATGGCTGTCTGAGGAGGCCTTACAAATAGCTGTGAAAAGAAGAGAGGCGAAAAGCAAAGGAGAAAAGGAAAGATATAAGCATCTGAATGCAGAGTTCCAAAGAATAGCAAGGAGAGATAAGAAAGACTTCCTCAGTGATCAATGCAGAGAAATAGAGGAAAACAACAGAATAGGAAAAACAAGAGATCTCTTCAAGAAAATTAGAGATTCCAAGGGAACATTTCATGCAAAGATGGGCTCGATAAAGGACAGAAATGGTATGGACCTAACAGAAGCAGAAGATATTAAGAAGAGGTGGCAGGAATACATAGAAGAACTGTACAAAAAAGATCTTCACGACCAAGATAGTCACGATAACGTGATCACTGACCTAGAGCCAGACATCTTGGAATGTGAAGTCAAGTGGGCCTTAGAAAGCATCACTACAAACAAAGCTAGTGGAGGTGATGGAATTCCAGTTGAGCTATTAAAAGTCTTGAAAGATGATGCTGTGAAAGTGCTGCACTCAATATGCCAGCAGATTTGGAAAACTCAGCAGTGGCCACAGGACGGAAGAGGTCAGTCTTCATTCCAATCCCAAAGAAAGGCAATGCCAAAGAATGCTCAAACTACCGCACAATTGCACTCATCTCACACACTAGTAAAGTCATGCTCAAAATTCTCCAGGCCAGGCTTCAGCAGTATGTAAACCGTGAACTCCCAGATGTTCAAGCAGGTTTTAGAAAAGGCAGAGGCACCAGAGATCAAATTGCCAACATCCGCTGGATCATGGAGAAAGCAAGAGAGTTTCAGAAAAACATCTATTTCTGCTTCATTGACTATGCCAAAGCCTTTGACTGTGTCGATCACAATAAACTGTGGAACATTCTGAAAGAGATGGGAATCCCAGACCACCTGACCTGCCTCTTGAGAAACCTGGCTCTTAGGTTTAAATTCTAAGGCTTCAGGGATACATGCCAAGTTTTCAAGTTTCGTGTTGGTAGGAGATTTGGAAGAATGTTGGCATTTGTAGGGAAAGGGGAGAACTTGAAAATTCTAGAATTATGGAAAGAAGCTTCTGACCCCTTACTTTATACTTCGTACTGCCTCACGAAATTTGAGCAGATGCATTAGAGACTTTAGAAAGGAAAATTATAAGAGATGGACCCCAAAAGATCTGGTTTTGAATCCCAGATCTACCTCCCCCCAACTCTGTAATGGGTAATTTGGGTAAATTACTTGATTTCTCTTAAATTACTTGATTTCTCTAAGCTTCTGTTTCCTTTTCTGTCAAGTGGGAATTATGATATCTACCTTTCAGGATTATAAAGACAGGAACTTAATAATATGAAGGTGCTCATTAAATGCTAACTGTTGCTCTTCATCTCTGAGGTATAAGGCTTTCCTCACCTAGCAGCTACTTTGAAGGTTTCAGTTGAGGAATCCTTCAACAGGAGTTGAAAGTCTAATGCATGGGTTTCAGAGGTTGCTCATCCTCAGTATTCAGGGAGTGCACATATATTTTATTTGGGTTCTGGGATTAAAATAACATAGGAAAGAGTCTTCTGGCTTACCCAAAAGACAGCTACACAGAAGCCTGTACCTCGTCATCATATTTGCCCTGTCAGAGACAGTTTTAGGGTAGATTTCCGGTTAATGCTGGCTCAGCTCTATTTTTCTATGTTGTCCCTTAAAAAAATGAGTTGGTAATAGGTGCAGTAGCCTGTACAGCAGAGATGGCATATGCTTCCTACTTCCCTCTGTCAGCCCAGATCAGGCTCACTAGACTGCATCTCTTTCTCAAGGAGCCTGGATGTGACTCAGAATCATGGAACTCTGGAGAGCTACTGCTAGTGAGTAGGCCCTGGCTTGTGAAATGAATCCCATTTCTATCCATGCGCTAAAGAATTGAGCCAAGTGAAGCAACAAACAAGTACATTCTCTAGGCCCTAATAAAAGGGGAGCCTTTAAAAGTATTCAAATTCTAATGTACTGGTAGGTATCATTGTTTTAATTTTTATATAAATAACAATGTAATAATATAGAACTTTGCTCTCAGTTACTTTCCAGAGAATACCATGATACACAGTGTTGCACTTTCTAACTTTAGAAAGCTAGCTCTTCTAAAGATGATCCATCTTTAAACTTATCGAAGGGTTTTGTGGTACCAGAACAAGTAACTTTGCAGGCCCCCCAAAGCATTGCCTCTTAGGGTAGGGGCCTTAATCCAGGCTTTAATGTCCCCCAGCCAGTGAAGCATTTCAAAGAGAACAGAGGGTCTGAGAAACCAGCAAGCCTCAGGTTTGGATTCTCACTCATTTGCTCGGCAAATACATAGCAAATGTCTGCTGTGGGCAGGCACTGCTCTAGACACTGAGTATGCAATAAAGAACAAAACAGACACAAGCTCCTCCCAGTAGGTTGGTTTGCAGTGGTGGGCTTACCTGCCCCCCGCCCCCCACCCCACAAACCACGCAGAGGGTGCTCGCGTGCATTCTCGGCCCTCAGATGTGCTCTGTGCTTTAGGACTTGAGGAATATCTCCTTAGCAGTTTTTCATCATTGGTTCTTTTTCATCTCTCTTATCAAGATAGGAAATTGAGGTTCAGAAAAGAGAATTTTCTCAAGGCCACTTGGCAAGTTAAGTGGCAAAGTTGAATCCTGATTCTAGATCTGCTGCCCTGAATTTAGGTTACGCTTTGGCCACTGGACAGCTGGAACATCGTAGAAAGGGGCTTTCCAGTTGTTTTATCCATTTTATTCTCTGGTTCAGCATATGTTAACTGAGCACCTCAACTGAACTATGGGCAGTGCCATTTCAGAAAACTACAGGCATCTTTGTGTGGTAACACTCTGGTGTCCATAGCAGTGTTTCTGCTTTTCCTGTTAAGTTCATCAATACACATGAACCTGTTCTGCCCTGCAGAAATCTGAACTGAGCTACAAATATGGGCTTCCCCAGTGGCTCAGTGGTAAATAGTCTGCCTACCAATGCAGGAGATGTAGGTTCGATCCCAGGGTTGGGACGATCCCCTGGAGGAGGACTTGGCAACCCACTCCAGTATTCTTGCCTGGGAAATCCCATGGACGGAGGAGCCTGGTGGGCCACAGGGTCACAAAGAGTCAGACACCACTTGCCAACCAAAACAAAGAGAAACACGGACGGCTGCATTCCCTTTTTCACTGTTTTGTGTCTCAGGTACGAATTGCTACGGAAGGAATCAATGGAACTGTTGGTGGAAGCAGACTGGCCACCAGACTGTATGTCAGTGTCATGCTTTCCTGCCCACTGTTTAAGGATTACCTGTGTAAGGATGATTTTAAGGTAAGAGAGATTGAAAATAAAGTGGATTGAGAGCCATTTGCTTCTGCTTCAGTGCCTCTTCCCACTCCAGGCTATGAAGAAGATCACCATAAAGAAGTAAGCCGTGCTAGACTGAATACCACTTCCCCTCGAGGTCTTGAGGCAGCTCAGTAGAAAGAGTATGCTCCTTCCAATTCATCTTCCAAGTTGCCACCATGTGATCATGGGCCTTTTTATATAGAATAAGGACATTGCAGCTTACACACACTAAACTCAAACTTAGCCATATTTGCTCACTTGAGAGACCACCTGTTTCAGGGGGTCACTGTGTGTTTAGTAAACCTGGTGGGATCAGACCAGCACTCATACCACAGCGGGAATGAAGCTGTTGCTCTCTGAAGGAGAGATTTTATGTCGGAGTGACTTTATGCTTTAGTGTCATGGGTTACAGAGGTGGTGGGAAATACCTTGCTAGTAAGTGTTAGTGTTGGTGATGATGATATGAAAAGAAAAGGCTGTGACTCCTGAACAAAAGCTTGGATGCAATCTTACATATAGAAATTGCTCAGTGGTGTTTCGGTTTTATAGTTAAATGCTTATTGCTATAGAAACACCTTTTCAATTTGACATTTCTACACATGGTAGATAGGCAAAAAAGAAGTGCCAAATGTAAGATGACATCTGTTGTGTAATAATAGGGTAGCTGAAGTATTAAGAAACCTCCAATTAGGAACAGCTCTTTCAGTGGGAGAAGGGAGTTAGAGCATAGAATGTTCCAGATAATTCAACTTAATAAATATCTTATACCTGGAGATGGGAAAGAAAGACTGTATTCTGTTTTGTTTCTCATTGGCTAGACCAGCAAAGGAGGAGCTTGCTGTTTTCCAGAATTGCGTGTTGGTGTGTTTGAAGAAATTGTGCCCATGGGGATCAGTCCCAATAAGATCTCCTATAAGAAGCCTGGTATGCTTGCTTTAAGAAGAAACATTTTCCTTTTCTTCATAAGGACAAATCTTAATATAGAGACAAATGTGAAAGCTAGCCATTCTGATCAGCAAGGGTTGTAATGAATTCTCTCTTCAGAATAGCTGTGGGGTGGCTGACACTCATGTCATTCAGTGCTCAAGTTGGCTCTTCTCTTTGGTGCTCTGTGATTGGAGACTCACTACTTAGAATGATCTGGCGTAGTTATTCTTCTTGGCGATGGTTTGGAAAGAAGTTGTTTTCTCTTTCCAAAAACAGCAATTTGGGAAGTGTGTAATTATTACTTGTAAATAGTTCATCAAATGGATAAGACATACAGACTTTTTGCTACAGGAAGCAAGCAGCTTTCACCATGAAAGCAGTTTGTTTGCAAGTGCTCTAGAATGTTCTCTTTCCCCCCTCACTCATGGGTACCATAGGTGGTTGAAAGACATTTGTTTGGCTGGGGTTTTTGGTTTTGTTTTACTTTTTACTATGAAAAATTTCAGACATTTTAAAAAGTAGAAAAAATATTACAGCGAATGCCCATGTTCCTATCCTGCAGCTTCAACAATTACAGATTCAAGGCCAACTTTCATCAATCCCTACTCCCTTCCCCCAACCTAGATTATTTAGAAGAGAATCCTGATGTCATGTCATTTCATTCCTATTTTAGTAGATATTGCTAAAAAATAAAGGGTTTTTAGAAAATAAATAATTATAAAACCATCATATCCAAAACATTTTAATAGTAATTACTTAATATTACTGAATATCCAGTCTGGGGTTAAAATTCCCAGTTATCTCATAATTTTAAAAGTTTGTTTCTATCTTGATTCAAGTAAGGTCTCAGTTCAGTTCAGTTCAGTCGCTCAGTCGTGTCCGACTCTCCGCGACCCCATGAATCACAGCATGCCAGGCCTCCTTGTCCATCACCAACTCCCGGAGTACACTCAAACTCATGTCCACAGAGTAGGTGATGCCATCCAGCCATCTCATTCTCTGTCGTCCCCTTCTCCTCCCGCCCCCAACCTTTCCCAGCATCAGAGTCTTTTCCAGTGAGTCAACTCGTCGCATGAGGTGGCCAAAGTATTGCAGTTTCAGCTTTAGCATCAGTCCCTCCAATGAACATCCAGGACTGATCTCCTTTAGAATGGACTGGTTGGATCTCCTTGCAGTATAAGGGACTCTCAAGAGTCTTCTCCAACACCACAGTTCAAAAGCATCGATTCTTCGGCGATCAGCCTTCTTCACAGTCCAACTCTCACATCCATACATGACCACGGGAAAAACCACTGCCTTGACTAGACGGACCTTGGTTGGCAAAGTAATGTCTCTGCTTTTTAATATACTATCAAGGTTGGTCATAACTTTCCTTCCAAGGAGCAAGCGTCTTTTAATTTCATGGCTGCAATCAGCATCTGCAGTGATTTTGGAGCCCAAAAAAATAAAGTCTGACACTGTTTCCACTGTTTTTCCATCTATTTCCCATGAAGTGATGGGACCAGATGCCATGATCTTTGTTTTCTGAATGTTGAGCTTCAAGCCAACCTTTTCACTCTCCTCTTTCACTTTCATCAAGAGGCTTTTGAGTTCCTCTTCACTTTCTGCCATAAGGGTAGTGTCATCTGCAGATCTGAGGTTATTGATATTTCTCCCAGTCTACTCATTGTGATTGAGCCTTTTAAGTCCCTTTTAACCTAGAGCCTCCATCTTTTATTTTCCCATGCAGTTTATTTTTTGAAGGAACTAGAAAATTTTGCTTGTAGTATTTCCCAGAGTCAGGATAATGCTGATTGCATCTCCATGTAATGTTCCTCTGTCTTTTGTGTTTTCTGTGAATTCTAGTCACATTTATGGTAGTACTAACAGGAATATTATGTGTGCCATGATGGAATTTTACATTTCCAGTAGCCACATTTTAAAAAGTAAAAGGAAACAAGTGAAATTAATTTCAATAATACCCTTTATTTAATGCAGTGTAGCCAAAATACTAGTTCAACTTGTATCCAATGTAAAAAAATATTAACAAGATATTTTAGGGGCTTCCTTGGTGGCTCAGTGGTAAAGAATCCACCTGCCAACGCAGGAGACACGCGTGTCCCACCTGGCTGCAGAGCAACTAAGCCCATGTGCCACAACTATTGAGCCCATGGGCCACAACTACTGAAACCGGCGTGCCCTAGAGCCTGTGCTCTGCAACAACAGAAACCACTGCAAGAAGCCTGCACACCGCAACTAGAGAGTAGCCACTGCTCACCACAACTAGAGAGAAGCCCATGCGGCAACACCGACCCAGTGCTGCCAAAAGTAAATAAAAGTTATAACAACAGAGATGTTACTATTTTTTTTTTGGTATACTGAGTCCTTGAAATTCTGCATGTGTCACCCTTTTTACAGCACATCTCAAACCACATGTCCAGTGCCCATTAGCCACATGTTGGCTAGTGGCTACCATATTAGACAGCCCACATCTAGAGACTTGATCAGATTCAGGTTTGATTTCCATTTTTCTTTTCTTTCCTTTTTTCCTCCAAGTCTACTTCATAGGTAGTACTATCTCCTTTCATCAGGAAACAGAAAGGTCTGGCTGGCTTTATGTTCATTTTTTAATATGTAAATATTTAAAAAGAAGGATAAAAGTTAAACCACAGGGAAATGGGAGTAATATACAAGCATCTGGGGAAGGAGACTCATGTATGAGGACAGAAGGCCCCAAAGGGCCATGTCTGCTTAGTGTCCTTACCTTGGCAGGAGGACCTCGTCGGCACTACAGGACCTCGCTGTGGAGGTGAGGGGAGAATTCCAGGCAGTGCTGTGCTGCCTTCATTTGAGCTGTGTTGTTTGAAGGCAGTTCCTCTAAGCAGGTCTATGTGAGTCACTGTCTGATCAGGCCTCTACAGGGCCAGGAGGGTAGCTACAGTAATAGCAGCAGCAGGAACAGGTTGGGTTCCCTGCAGTTCCCTGTAAGGGGAAGGCTCAGCAGATTTCCATGCTTGTCATCAGTTTTGAACCTCCCTTTCCACCCCCTGTTTTGGTGACTATGTAATTATGTGACAATCACATATAAAATCTGGCCTTGTTACATTCTCCCTGCAGTCCTCAGATGGGCAGGCAGGAATCTAGATTCCCTGGTCATGCTCTGGGTCTCTAACCCCATCTGGGTACCCAGCAGCTTCAGGGGGCTGTTGGGATCCATCCCTGAGTGGTGCTGTCAGGATCGATCATGAGTGGTAACTGATGCACCAGAGCCCCCACCCATGAGGTGTGGTTGCTCCCCTGCCAGATTCACCGAAAGTTCTTCCCAAGCTACTGAGATGTCTGGACCTCTAAAGGTATAGGAATATTTCTCCCCGGAGAGCAGAGAAGGCGAAAGGCCCCAGCAGACAGGTTCTTCCTTTCAGTCTCCTTGTATTTTACTTCATCTCCTTTCTCTCCTTCTTCTGGCCTTTTATCTTTTCTCTCTTGCTTCTTTCTCATATTTCATTCCTGCTGTCAACCCCTTTTCTCTTTTACTCACGCACACAAACTTAGACACATTCTTTTCTGTTATATTTTTAAAAGACTTATTCAAACTTTGTTCCATAACCATATGCTCACACCTGCCTGTCTGAGATTCTTAACCTCAGACTTGATGTTGGTATAGAACAGTTTCTAAGCCTACAGTCAAGCATATACATGTCCAAGCCCCTCCATATACAGGAACAGTTGAACACTGGCCGTAACATGGACCAGCAAACCCACATGGAAGTTACATCTCTACAGCCTGGCTTTTATCATTGGGTTCGACCACGTATGAGGATGCAGAATTCTTTGACTAATTATTTCAAACTGCCAGGTCTCTACAGCGCTCATCTTAGGAGGGAGAGTGAGGACATGGAATTACTAAATTCTGTCATTATGCTGATCAGATAGCATTACTTTCAGGCATAATTGTAATTATGAAGAGGAAACATTTAGGTGGGGAGGAACAAATGGAAATCATTGGGCTGGGCCCTGTGTGATTTGGTTCTGTTTTTAACCAATTTTTGTTTGATTTTAGGAATCCATTTATCCCCAGGTGAATTTCATAAAGAAGTAGAAAAGTTTCTGTCTCAAGCAAATCAAGAAGAAAGTGATACTATCCTATTGGACTGCAGAAACTTCTATGAAAGCAAAATAGTAAGTAAGAAAACCACAACTGAGTTCCCGCAGCACAGCATGTTTCTGAAGGGGACACTGTGTGCCCACCTGTGGCCCAGCCAGTGGCTCTCCTCCCGCTGCTCGCAGAGAAAACCCAAGCCTTTGAACTCAGAATCTGGTGAGAAAGACTAAGAAAATATGGATTAAAGACATCGTGCACAAAATGAACCGTCTCCCATATGCCTTCCCCTAGACACATGTCAGGATCTTGTCAAGTTTGCCTTGGGCAACCTCTCCAGTTCCTTAAGGTCTCTGAAAGGGTAACCCATAGCCCACCCAGCCTTGTTTCTAAGTTTTAGCTCTTGAAGTTTGAAAGGTCAGAGTATGGGATGAAAATGGCAGCAAGCAAGTGCTTCCTTGCCAAGGCAGGGCTGGGGGAGTGGTGTTTGACACAGAAAGAATCTTTGTTCTTACCAGGTATGTTTTTCTGATAATTTTATTTCTGCTGCTTCTATATTGTAGGGACGATTCCAGGGCTGCTTAGCCCCAGACATCAGGAAATTCAGTTATTTCCCTAGCTACGTTGATGAAAATCTAGAACTTTTCAAAGAGAAGAGGGTGCTAATGTATTGCACTGGGGGCATCCGTTGTGAGCGGGGTTCAGCCTACCTGAAAACCAAGGTGAGTTACCAACCTCAGGGCACTGCAGGCATGGAGGCAAAGGAAGCTCCCACCCCCAGCCAGCAGGATTTATCGTCCCCTTGTACGGTTCCAGCATAGAGTTTCTAAGTATAAAGTCTGAAGTTCTTAAATCTCAAGATGTGAAAAGCACTCATCAGTCTTAGAGATGAATCAAGTACAAAAGGGAAAGATTAGTTGACATCTCCCTTTTCCTAATCCTTTTGCTTGATCCCAAGAAGAGCAAATTCAGTAACGTTACATGTCCCAACAGGTGTCTACCTATATTTAGGGAGCCACAAAAATAGTTGTGCTTCTCAGGATCTAGGGAGTGAAGGCCCGGACTGCTGTCCTCAGCCATCCCCCCAGCAGGCAAGGTCTGGCCAGTTGGTTCCTCGCCCCCTTGGTCAGCAGTTCTTCAATGTCCCCCAAGGGGAACCAGGAGCCCCATTTTGGC
The DNA here is from genome assembly GCF_049115385.1 of Moschus berezovskii. Taxonomy (NCBI): domain Eukaryota; kingdom Metazoa; phylum Chordata; class Mammalia; order Artiodactyla; family Moschidae; genus Moschus; species Moschus berezovskii. The sequence goes on along the minus strand of NC_142466.1, from coordinate 70,145,015 downwards.
ATTCCTACCACATGTCGCTTCTCTGTGGAGCTTCCTACTGGTCTCTGCTAGTCTCCTCAAATTTCCTCTTGTGTTTCCACACAGGGAGTGTGCAAGGAAGTGTTCCAGCTCAAGGGTGGCATCCACAAGTACCTGGAGGAGTTTCCTGATGGTTTTTACAAAGGGAAGTTGTTTGTTTTCGATGAGCGTTATGCCTTATCCTTCAATGATGACATAGTGTCAGGTAGGTCAGCACTGGCTCAGAACTGGAACTCCTGAGCTTGCACAGCCTCTGTATTAACCTTCTGGAAGGCAGGCCAGTACTGATTACATGATGAATAAAGCAAGGGAAAAGGATTGCACAGCACCGTTTCCCACCAGAGCTGGGGATGCAGTGGTGGAACAGACAGAACCCTGACCATTAGGAGGCCTGGGTTGGGATCTGACTATTGTTTACTAGTTAGACAAGTCCTTTCAAATGAGAATAACCTCACTCACTCTGTCTACCTGCTAAGAGTTGAACTAATAGGCTACATCTAGGGTCTTAAGCTGGAGTCGGTAATATTGTACTAAGAGAGCCTGTGAATTTGGACTGGAAAATAATTTCATCTCTGGTTTTATAACCCCTCACTAAATATAACACTTCAATTATGAATGTAAGAAGCAAATCAGATGTATTGGATGTATTGTGACTTTGTCATCAATAGAAATCACACTATTTTCATTATTACAGCTGCTGTGAATATTTCAAAATAGCATTTATGTGCATCATTGCTTCAAAATGGAAAGTTATTAGGCCCATCACTAAATCTTATTATTTTATGTGTTAAATACCATACTGTATCCCAGACTTTGAAGAATATTGTTATTTTGTATTTCTGTATAGTTGGTTTCCTTTGTGATCCTGTGTATTTTATTTTCTGCATTTTAAAAACATTTTTCCAAGAATAGTCTTCACTAGACTGTAAATTCATGGCACAGATAGAAGAACCCCTAGTTAGATGGTGTGTGGACACACGTATTCTACATGTTTAGAGTGGTGGGTGGGGCATTCCAGGGTGGGAGCTGAGCCCTGGGCCAGAGGCAGAGTGGCCACAGGTAGCCTGAGGTGAGACTGTAGTCTGGAGTCCACAATAACATGTGGTACCAGATGACAGCAGTCAGGAGGAGGAGGATGAAATTCATCTTTAAGAAAACGGATCTTCCTTCTGGATGCCACTGTTCTGAATGGGAAAGGTCATAAGCAGACACCCCTAGTAACTGTCAGAATTTTTTAGAACTTCTTTGACCAGGGACTGAGATTGAATTAACACCTGGATAATAAATAAGATGGGAGTTTGATTTCCTCTCCCCTTTCTTCTTGATCTTTTTATTCATTTTAATGGTCTTATTTTGTCTCTTTTATTGGAAGCAACTTCAGATCTCTAATGGTGCTAGAGAAAAAAGTGGGGAGAGAGGGCCCAAAGGTAGCTTAGATAACCTGGGTAAGACTTGAAGAATGATGTTATCAGTGGTAATAGGAAGTCAGCAGGGAAAAGGGGCTGAGAAAGTAGATACATGAGCTTTAGGACTTGTGTGGCTGAGTTTACCCTGGCAAGAGCAGATCCACAAGCCTGGGGAGACGGGTGTGGACTGCATAATTTCGATCCATAATTTTCATCTGTATTCAGGCATGTTGTGTCTCAGTGCAGAAGGGAATGGTGTTAAGGAAAAAGGCCAACAAAGGGTATTGGCTAGCTTGGGACTAGTTAATGAAACAGAAAAACGTTATTACCTGTTTTCTAAATGGGGAAAAGAAAAATGGGTCCATGAATGCTAGAATCAAGACAATTCCCAGAAGCAACCTAACCCAAAAAACTGGGGATGGGTGGGGGAGCCTTGTTGGTTAGAAGACAAAAGACACTGTTTAGAAACCTTCCCCAGGCCTGAAGATACATTAGATGCTGATGAGCCCAGGGCTAGGTTTAGGGACTGGAGAAGTGCCTGTCTACATGGTGTGTGCACACACATGTGCGCTTGTGTTTTTATAACAAGGCTGTTCTTTCTTCCCAGAATGTTCCTACTGTGGGGTCCCATGGGACCACTATAAACTCTGCTCCACTCCCCAGTGCCGCCAGCTCATCCTGACCTGCCCTGCCTGCCAAGAAAGAGGATTCACAGCCTGTTGTGTCATGTGTCAAGACAAAGGGAACAGACAGGCTGCAAGCCCAGCCCAGAGCAGCTTTAAAGAGGAATGCGAGTGTACAGCCCGACGGCCGCGTGTACCAAGGGAGCTCTCTCAGCGGGGGCCTGTGACAGCAGGAGCCTCTTCCCTCAAGCCTGGGGCCCAGGCTGGATGTTGATGGGAGCGGCCCCCTCTGTATCCCCACAGGCCTTCACACAGCTAGGTTTGGGGCCACCATGTATTGGAGAATGTTAAGGCTGCACTAACAGAAACAGGGAACTTCAGAGCTGCCAGAGCTACCATGGTCAGCGGGTCACCATGTTGGCACCTGTCCTCCACAAGAGAACGGAAGAGGAATTTGGGTGCTGACTCTTACCGGAGATATTCTGGCTCAGACTGTGCTAGAGCACAGTTAAAGGTGAGCTTTGTGGGATCCCAAAGTTCCTAAGGGAGAGAGCCTTGAACCTGTTGACCTGCCTTGCCCCTTCCGCACCATGCAGCAGGGCTGGCAGTAGTCATTTTTCTTATCAGCAAACCTGTCCTGGTGGCAAAAATGAAAGCTGTGTGGCCCAAGAAGTGGACTTCTCAGAACCAGGCCGCTTAGGTCAATCCACCATCCACCCCTACCCTCCTCTTTTCCCTGCTAGCCTCAGGGCACTGGACCAGGATCTGCCAACTACAGCCTGTGGCCCACCTTTCTGTAAATAAAGTTTTATTGGACTAGCCACAGCCATTCACTTACATATGATCTTTGACAGAATTAAGAATTTACAAGAAAGACATTATGGCCTGCAAAGCCTACAGTATTTACAGGTGTACCTCGGAGATGCAGATTCAGTTCCAAACCACATCAAAATGAGTTACACGAACTTTTTAGTTTCTTAGTGTATATAAAAGGTATGCTTACATTATGCTGTAGACTATTAAGTGTACAATAGCATTGTGTCTAAAGAAACGATGTTTATCACCTAATTAAAAATTTTTATTGCTAAAAAATGCTGTCATCTGACAATGTGGGGTTGTCACAAACCTTTAATTTGTAAAAACCAAAATATCTGAAGCACAGTAAAGCAAGGTATGTCTGAACTATCTGGCCCTTTACAGAAAAAAAAAAACCTTGCCACCTCTAGTCTAGACGAACAGCTCATCTGGTGGAGGAGATAGTCTTAAAAATGTGGCCATCTTCATTTTTTATGGATTTGTTTTCTGAGAGATTTCCCTGTAATAGTTGCTGCCTCCCTCAACACCCACACTCCTAGCTCTTCAGCGTCTTTGAGAGAACCACATTGTGAGCTCGATGACACTGGCATCTGGGCAGTAGTTTTTAGGTAAACTCCTCAGAACACAAGACATCCTGCGTGAGGTTACTGAGCACTGCTGTGGTGGTTTCCCAGCCTCTGGCCAACACGTCAGGCGCGTGTCCCTGGCCCACAAATCCCAAGAAACACATGCACAGCCATCCAGAGACCAACAGATTTAATATTATATTGCAGTTTCCAGTGATGCAGAATACAGCTGCAATTGTGTTTCAAGGAGAAGCCGAGTGGGGCTGGCTGTCCCTGCAGCACGAAGCCACTCCTGGGCCCATCTGCAGCCTCAGCAGACTCTCCTCCATGGTGGTGAGGCCCTGGCTCCATCTTTGGTTACCCTGTACTGTCCACATCGTTACAGTTCAGTGTGCAAGACTTTCTGCATCAGAAGCCTCTCTGCTCAGTGCTCTGCAGTTTAGTCTGTGTTCATCTGCTCTTTGGCCTGTCCTTTGTTCTAAGATTTGCTGAATTGCTCATGAAAATAACTCCCCAAGCAACAGAAATACTAGTTTAACTGGCACTGTGGTATATTAAAAGGCACAAGGGCAGTGTGGTTTAACGTTTTCGCTGGATCCCAGGAGATGCACGTGATGTTTAAAAGAGATCAGGCAGAGATGCCAAAATTACATTTTCAGAATTCACCATCTTGGGTGGTTTGGCCAGGTTTCCTAATTCTTAAATATCTAGATTTTCTTCACCATTGCCCTTGAGAGGCTTCATTTACAGGCAGGATCAGTGGTGACTTGTCTAACAAGTGATGTGACAGGGTGGCTGAAGTCTGTAAACATAAGCCATGGTGGACTGGAAATTCATCTCAATAGTGATTTACCTCACATAAGGCATTGGCCCACTACTGACTGTGCAATTATGAGTTTTTTCAAGTATTTGGCCATAGGTTTTCACATCCATTGTAAGGTTGGCGTTCAGTAAGGAAACAATTCTTTTTGACTCCAGTATTCTAAATAAATCCCAGATGTTGATAAAGAACACCCAGGGAAATGCTTGTTGCCTGGAATTGGTTTTTGTTTTTTTAAAAAAGGATGGTTTTTAAAATTTGAATTTTCATTACTGGCTTTTTCTATCATCCCCTGGTAACCAGCAAAAGGATCATTCTTTGATTGCTGGCAGAGCTCTGTGGGCTTGTCTTTCTTGAGGTAAAAAAAAAAACCAAAAACTGTTCTTGATCCAAAAATCAATTTAGCAACTTTAATCTTGAGGTTCTTAAAATTTAAAGGAGGATTAATAATGATGATCTGTTTGTTAAAGAGCTAAGATCAAATTTGTAATAAAATATTTTATAATGCTTTTCAACCATGTGGAAGAGGGTGCTGTTTGTTCATGTTACACATTTTAAATATACCTGAAACACCACATACCAAGGTCACTGAAACTGGACTTCCGGGGTTAAGTCACTGCTGCTCTAACATTGTATTCATTAAGATCTGCCGGTTCAGGGGCTTCTTAGTTTTTAAATAATAAACAGACTGAATTTCTGTGACTAAAGGAAAACTTCACATTAACCATAGTTTATAAAATTTTCAGCTACAACCACTAGCTAACCTAAAACCTTAGTGCATGAAGAACTGAACCACAACAGGGTTTGTGCTGGCTTTCTGCCTTCTGGTTCCCACCGCAAAGCACAGCTTATCAGTAGAACACGTCCAGTTCAAAGGCGTGGTCGGCACCCGCACACACTAGACGCCGCTCCGGCACTTGGGAATGATGGGCCCGGTCAAGTCTGCCAGCCTCCTCTTCCTCACTGGAAAGGAATGGAAATGAGATGTGAGCAGCTGTCCCTGGGCCCCAGAACCACCACTGTGGCTCGGAAAGCACCGGGAAGCTGCTTGACAACTTTGCTGAGCACACTGTTGTTTTTTAAAGGACAGCTTGTGAGCCTTCACTGAGAGGAGGGCCTGCAGTGGTGTAGATTTGTTCATAAAGTACTTGTGAAGCGCTGGCCACACAGGTTAAAACCCGCTTTATGCAACTCTGCTGTCATCCTTTGTGTACAGAGACCCCACGGTTGAAGATCCTTACTCCAGGTCAGATAGTCCATCTTAATGAAATCTTAACCTGCTGGTAAGGTTTCCCTCGGCCCTTCTTCGGAGTTCTTGGCCTGCCTGTGTAAACAACAGCATCTGCCCTGAAGATTATTCTGCATTATCTGTATCCCCTTATGGTTAACCTTGACATTTTCCCAGAGGCAAAACTATCAAGTCCAAACACTGTTCACATAGCAAGGGAGTTAAATGTCGCAAAGAGTAAAGCGTTAGCCAGGGGGTTGCAGGCGGAGTCATTAGCTTATGAGATGGTGGCGATGGTGGGGGGCAGGGGGAAGGGTCCCCTTTGTTGTAATAAGGGAGAGTGTTTGAAACAAAATAGTGTCTGCAGATGAAAACCAAGCAGCAAGTCACATCAGCTACAAGAGAAAGGCAGTCAAAGGCTGTAGAGCCAGTGGATGGCAGTCAAGGGGGCTGCAGGTGTGGCACAGACAAGATGCTATTGTGAGAGGAAAAAAGTTTGTCTATACTTAGACACTGGAGAAGGGATGGCACCCCACTCCAGTACTCTTGCCCGGAAAATCCCATGGACGGAGGAGCCTGGTGGGCTGCAGTCCATGGGGTCGCTAACAGTCGGACATGACTGAGCGACTTCACTTTCACTTTTCACTTTCATGCATTGGAGAAGGAAATGGCAACCCACTCCAGTGTTCTTGCCTGGAGAATCCCAGGGACGGGGGAGCCTGGTGGGCTGCCGTCTCTGGGGTCGCACAGTCGGACATGACTAAAGTGACTTAGCAGCAGCAGCAGCATACTTAGACACCTTCCAGTTCCCGAGCTAAACAAATTTAGATCTCAGATGGATGCTTACAAGCTGTAAAAAGAACCGAATCGGCCTGTGTGTGACACTGAGCATATAAAGCAGAACCACCCAGGAAGGTGTGTTACTCCAGTTGTGGCTAGGAGCTGGTGTGAGAGGCATGGGGGCACACAGTTTGCCCCATCTGGGGCCTAGAGTTTAGCCTTTGCCTGGGCTGCTCCTCTCCCCTGCACCTCCCTGGAAAGAGCAATGAAGGCAAATCAGCGGGCCGTCTCCTGGAGAGAAGACAGTGTGTCTGGCCAGATTCCTGGAGACCATCAGAATGTGTAACAGCCCGGGGGGGAGACGTTGGGGGAACCACCACCAAAGCCCAAAGAGCAGAAGAGGTTTGCCCAGAGCGATGAGAGGGTTTACACAAACCAGGCTTGGCAGCATCTCCACGTTAGCTGTGTAAGCATTACACCCCATTTACACTCAACCCCTCACTGGAGCACCTCCAACAATTCCAGAATGTCAGTGTAGTCACCACTGCCATGTCATGGATGAGGGAAGTATGGCAGGGAACAAAACAACAGAGCTGGTACCAGACGGAACCGAGGCTGTGACTCATCTTGAGCCTCAGTCCAGCGCCTCCTTCGGTACAATCAGGCCCTGTCTATGCAGGCTGTACACATGCACATCTCATCTGGTTCTCACGAGGGGACAGCTCCTTTCCCCTGGAGAAGAGAAGGGAGCCAGGACTGAAACCTGAGGTGCCAGTCCGTGGCTTGAGGTAAGAAAGGGACCCCATGGGGTCTCCCCCAACATGCCCTCAGTAAGTATGCTGGGCTGCATCTGCACGGGGTTCCCCAGGCACTGGCTTCTACAAAAGAAAGACACCACTTTGGTATTATTTCCCCCCATTTAAATAATGAAGAAAATTGAGGCCAAGAGAGGAATCTTGCCTCAAGTCACAGTGAATAAGAGACACAACTGGGAGCAGAGGCCAGGTCTTCCAGGTTCCTTCAAATCAACCTGCTTTTTACTTCCACTAAAGCAAACTCCTCTACATTGCTTATCATTACAACTGCCAGAGACTCTTTCACTGTCAGAGCCCTCCAGCATCTCAAGTCATCTGGACCAATCCCCGTCAGCATCTTAAGTTCCTTCCACCACTTGCCAAGCTTTATACCTCCGTCATGCTTTTGGGGCATGTCTTATATACATTTACATGCAGCAGCATTGACTGAGTGCTGTGATGTGTCAAGCACAAGGATCAGAAAGAAAGATTAACAGGGGACTAAGATAAATCTACAAGAAATTAGATAAAATGTCACAAGTGTGCTGGTAGATCTCATCAAGTATGAGAGGCCCAGTGAACAAAGTGGTCAAATCTTCCAAGGATGGTGGGTAAGTTGTCCACTGAATCTTAAACGATAAAGGGATAGATGGTGGGAACATGCAGGGAGCATTAGGAGTTCCCGAAAGGGCAGCTTTTGCCTAGGTCACTGGGAGACATTCAGCCTTCCTAGACTGGTTGATACCAATATGACAAGGCGATGGCTTGTTGGGGTGTCGAGAGATGAATCTGGCAGGGCCTCACCTGGAGCGGAGGTGGACAGCACAGGTTCTGGGGCCAGAATGACTACCAGATCCAGTCCCACTTCCGCCCACTAACAGCAGGTAACTTTACTACTTCTCTAGGCCCCATCTCCTTACCGTAGGATGGGGATGACCACAGTACCTGCCTCACCTGGTTTTTGGGAATGTTACACGAGTTAGTAAGATTGAAGTGTTTAGGGCAGTGCCTGGCACACAGTAATGGCCATGTGAGTATCAGCTATGATTGCGAAGGGACTTGTAAGCCACATCAAGGAGTTTAACCTGAGATCAGTGAGAACACGAGAAGGGTTCTAAGCAGAGTGGTGGGATAAGCTTTGGGATGAGCACTGTGAGAGATGCTGGCTCTAGAGGAGCTGCAGGGATCCGAGGACACTGCAGAATGCCAGGTAAGGGTGATGAGGGCTGGACCAGGGACCAGGGGACATGGATGGTGAGGAGGTGGCTGGCCAGGTTGAGGAGGCACAGACAGAGGTGCCGATTTCTGGCTTGAAATGGTGAGGAAGGTAGTGCTCTTACCCAGATGATGAAACTGATTTGGGGTGTGTGTGTGCACGCTGTGTCTCGGGTGCCTGTTAGGTCTTCCTTGAGAAAACAGTAAAGCACTGACTTTCCTAGAAACAGATATTTTCTACTTTTAAACAGGTTACTCTCTCCCTCCTCACCCCCCGAAAACATACAACTGTCTTAACCTGGAGGCTGCAATTAAGATTCATTAAGGGACGAGAGCATCAGTGGCAGAGTTACAGGACCCTGAGCGGCAGCCTGGCTGTCAGCTATAAATAGTGCGGAACAGGAGTCATCTGAGGCGCCACCTTGGGAATGCAGAGATGGGGATCCTCGGCTCCTTCCTGACGCCTTGCTCTCTCCCATGGAACACTGCTAAGAGCCCAGGGCGGGAAGACACGCCAGTCAGGATGGATCCTGGGCAGGCTGCCTATCTGCAGAGCCGCTGGCTGACCCATGGCCTTGGGGACTACATGTCTTCTAAGGAGGAGCCCACCTGCCTTGCAGGCAAGCAAAGCCTAGGCCCTGAAGACCTGGCCCATGGCCAGGAGTGAGCTCAGTGGTTGGTCGGAGAGAGAAGGAAGCCGGGAAGGCCTGTTCCCTTCCATCTAGAGCTTGCCCCCTGCCACTGGACTGCAGCAGCAGACGAGTCACAACCGCCGTGGCTGGGCTCTAATGACAAATGGGTTCAGCTGGAAGCAGAAGCCTGCCGGCTTCATCAAAGCATCAGGAGCAGGATGAAAAAACCACGTTGGAAAGAAGTCAGAATTTCTTTTAAAGGAGGACACTGATGAACCATCAGAACTGGAAGTGTTTCTTTCACAAAAAGTTAGCAGACAGGCACAATTTGCTTTTAAAGCTAAAGATCCTACTTCACCAACTGGTACTCTGTTGTGTGCTGTCACTTAGATCATTCTGCTCTAATTCCTTCTGTGGGAAAACCCAAGGGAACCGCTGCACAGGTCTCGGGGGGGAACCCATTTTAATACCCTGTCATTCCCGCCTAGGAAACCACCACTGTTCCACTACCCACCTGCTTTCCTCACCGAAGTCCTGAGCTCAGCATTAAAGGCCTTTGGCTACAGCCTCCCATACCTACCCCCTCAGCCCCATTCCCAAGAACACCCCCATGTGCCTGGTCATCGTCCCTGCCTTTGTCCATGCTGTTCCCTCTGCTTGGAATGCCCTTCCCTCCCTTCTCTGTGGGCTCCTGCTTCTCCTACCAGGTGTAACTTCCTACAACAGTTCCTCCTTCCTTTCGGAACTTCCTGGCTCTCCTATCCTGCATACTGGGTCTTATCACCCTGCCTTTGCCTTTGCCAGCAACCCCACCAGGAACTCCTGCCGACCTCCCGCACAACCTCTCTCTTCTTCACAAGGCTGACTCAGGCCCACCCCCACCAGGAGGCATGGCTTAACTGGCCTCTGTCCTCACAAATTATTTGCTTGTTTTGTCTGCATACAGTTTGTAGGCCTTCCTGAATCTAGGGGTCTGACTTTGAGTCTTTTTCTCCGCTAAGAGGTTGTAAAGGTTTTTGAGTCAGGGAACTGGCTTTCTGCTACCTCTTATGTAACCTCGCATAGCCCTGGGCACACAAAAGGTGCTCAAAAAGTACTCACTGTAACTAAGGTGTGACACAGTAACTAACAAAGGTGTGACCTGACCGAGCCACCGCATAGAAGTGCAGTCCCTTCCAGGCCTCAGTTCCTCCAGAAGAGAACGGAAGGAGGAGCCTGAAGTTCCATTTAGCAATGGCACGCGAGGCTCCTGCCATGACCTTACCAAGTCCCTGGTGATAGGAACTGGGCCTGGATTTTGGAACACAGACTCTCAGGACATAGCGTCCTTAAGGGCCATTTCCTCTAGCCTCCAGCTGATATCGGGGTCCCCCCTACAGCACTCCTGACTCATCTGGAAACTTCTAACCCTAGAAAGAAGTCCTCCAAGCCATCTTGCCATTCAAAGACCAAAGCTCAATCAGCCCTGAGACAGGCACCAAGGGACACATAAGACGTTTAATCTGAGATTTTGAAAAAAAAGTGAGGTTACTGCATATCAGAATAGAACTCAAGGCTTTTTAGTGCTGGTTCTGCAGCCAGATCACAACTGAGCCAACAGAATCCAGCTTGTGGGCCGTCCTCAACAATTCAGTGTAGCTATCACTGAGAAGGGGGCGACAGAGGATGAGATAGTTGGATCAACTCAATGGACATGAGTTTGAGCAAACTCCAGGAAATAGTGAAGGACATGGAAGCCTGGCATGCTGCAGTCCATGGGGTCACAAAGGGTCAGACACAACTAAGCGATTTAACAACAATAATCTCTGTTCCACCATGATAATTATAATTCTTAATGGTCTGAGTTTGCTCATGTTTTATTTCAAATAAGGAAGCTTCACAAACCAGGACACCTGGTGTGGGTTTTTGTTTGGTGGACTTTTCTAGATCTGCAGCTCTAGAAAAAAGTAACAGCTGGGGTAAGAAATGAATAAATAGCTTCTTAAGAACACGAACCTATACCTTCAACATCCAGTGCACTATAGGTCTTTGACAAATGTTTGTTGAAGTGAGTAGCTCTGTGGCTATCTATGCACAGGTTCTGTGAGTACCTGCCTCGTGCATACACACCTACATACTCACTCCCATTCTTCTAGGCCTTCTGTGGATTAACCTAGCTTCAGATTCATCGCCAGGAAGTGACACACCTGAACTCTGAGATATGCTTTAGTATTAAGCTCCTTGCATTTTACTGAGTGTCAGAAACAAAAACTATACAAAAAGAAACACATTTAGAGCAGGTTCAAATTTGATGAAAAACTCACTGAACACATCATCCTTTAGAAACACAGTTAGCTCATAATCCAATCTCAGAAAGAAGCTTTCTTCGTTTTAAAAAAATTCATTGTTTCCTTCTAAGAATAGTTTAACTTGCTTTGTCTTCCTCCTGCCTTTGAGTCTAGGTAACTCACAATTGAATATAATGATCAATTAAGTTAACAGGCCCACTCCTTTTCTTCTTTTATTTTCCTATAGCCTCATCAGACATACTCCTCCTTGGACACTATCAAGTTCCTTAAGCAGGCAGCAGGAAAACACAGGAGAAACAACTACCCACTGAGCTTGAGAACAATTAGCATCTGGAACTAAGTTGGTGATCGGTCTCTCTTTTTGTTCAAAGGACTTGTATTTCTATTCAGTGTTTGCCAAGAAAGATTGTGACATTTTCTTTTTATTTTTTTAGGAAAAAATACAAACTATGCCTGTAATTGAGATTAAATGAATGTAACCTGTTATACTCTACTATGAAGTCAACATTTTCAACCTTTACTTTAAAAGCAACATGAAGTCCCCAAGGCTTCAGGTGTGGATAGTAAGGCTGATTGATGACTTTGGGATCTGGGGCTTGGGCCAGACTGTATGATTTGGAGAAGATTCTGGGCTCCAAAAATGGTATTCAGAAGAGGAAGAGACTCAGCGTTGGCTTTGTGCCTCCTACGTTTCACTCACTAGGCTAACAGGCTGAGGGTGTGCTCTAGGCCGAGCCCTGTGCTAAGCTGAGCTGCCTTTGGGGAGGAGGGCCTGGCCTCGGGCGTCTGCAGGCAGGGCTCTGGCAGTCTGGGGAAGGTTCCCGGGGGAAGCAAGACGCAAACACCGAAAACAAGAGTATGGGATTAGTACGAAAACCGAGTCAGGCCCAGGAAGAGGCCTGCCTTGGGCAAAGCGGCAATGGAGTTTTCCCTGCTGTATCTCCTCCGACAGGTACGAAGAATGACAGGCGGCGGCTAGGGGGCTTAGGTCCACTCACCAAGGTCGTTGTTGTTCATCATGGCGTTGGACGCCCGCAGCCGGGGTCCCTGCTGGGTGAAGTGGTAGCCGAATTTGAGTAGCGTAGCGTTTTTTTCCAACATGCTCACAATCTCCATTTCCACTTTGTTGCCCAGAGGCTGGCTCTTTGATTTAAAAAAGAAAGAAAAAACAGTCACTTCTTGCTCACTTGCGCAGCACCTAAATCTTCTTTACCCGCAGAAACCCTGAGCACTGGCCTGGGATTTTAGTACTTCCCTGCCCCCGCCCACTCCAGGAGCAGGGCAACCGGAAGCCGGAAGTGTGGAGAAGTTGAAAGGTCAGGCAGCCAGGAGCCAATGAGCTGGGATTCAAACCTAGGGCTGCTGAACGTCAAGAAGAGATCTTTCCGTTGCCCCACAGCAGCCTTCTTGGACTATCTGAGCAGGAAGGACCTCCTTCATATCGTTTTATCTCAAGGAGATAAAAAAATCCCACAACGCAGGCTATCCCTCATACTAATTAAATCACTGGCTGCGGTACTCGGGTGTCCATGGTTTTTAAAACTCCCCAGGTGATTTCAAGGCAAGGTCAGGTTGGCTAACCAGTCCTTTAGACTAGAGATTTGTAAATCTCTTCAATTTACAAATGAAGAAACAGGCCCAGGGAGGGAAGAGGATTTGTCTAAGGTCACACAGAAAGTTGGGCCCGCCAGAGTTAGCCTCCTGAAGCCTCACTGTGATTATGTTAGTTCTCTACCCCCAGATCCATAGTGATCATTTGACAAAGATGAAAAGGAAAGGAAAACGTGACAATACACAGTGTTGGGAAGGATATGATGCGGATATTCATCCTTCTTGTTTATAACAGTGGGAATGAAAGGGAAACAAACATTCATCAAGAGGCAATTTCTCAAATCAAAGATGGTTAAGCTCTACAGCAGAACATGGGCAGCTGTCTGTACAATAACGATGCCACTCTTTGGGCCCAAGCCTGGAAAGATGCTGTGACACAGTATTGAACAGACGAAGCCTAGTGACAAGATGGGTTGTACTTATTATGTAAAGTTAACTATATTTCCCACACACATACATATGCAAATGTATGGTGATGAGCTTGGGGAGTTTTTGTTTTCTTTTTGTATTTTCTGTTACCATGTATAATAAGATATTAAAGAGTAAACATAATCTTAAAAAGATTTAAAAAGACACAGAAGGAAAGCTAACATAGTATTATTTAATGATTAAAGACATTCCCCCTCATAACAAGAACAAACCAAAAAGTGTCCACTTTCACTAACATTAATTAATTTGGAGGACAAATAAGTAAGGAAAAGAAAAGTCACCATATAGAGAAGGAAGAAGCAAAACTATTTCTATTTGCAGCTGACACAGTACTGTACCTAGAAAACCCTAAGGAATCCACAAAAAGCAATTATTAGAGCTGATCACCATGTTCAGCAAGCTTGCAGGGTGTTTAAGATCAGTATTCAAAACCCACCTGTGTTTCTACACACCAGCAATGAACCACCTCAAAGTGAAATTAAGGCAACAATTTCATTTACAATAACGTTAAAACACTTAGGAATAAATTCAATAAAGAAAGACTTGCATGCTGAAAACTATAAAACAGCATTGTACATTAAGGAGGACCTGAATAAATGTAAAAACATCCTATATTCATGGATCAGAAGACTTGATACTGCTAAGAGGGCAATACTCCCAGCAAACAAATGCAGAAGCCCCCCCAGTGACTCCCCATGGCTGGTAACCGTTGCCATTTATCAAGAGTTTACTATGTTCCCCATGCCCTGTGCCCAACCTGTAGGGTCTCAGTTCATTCAATAACCATCCAGGATAAGCCTTGCCTTCTCTGCAGCCTGGCACTCAGGCCCTGCACACTTCTGTCCTCGCCTTTCTTTCCTCTCTCAACCTTTCCTCAGGCTGGTTACCCCAGGGGTGGAGAGTCTGGTACCTGATGCCTGATGCAGGCAGAGGTCTACTTCTAAAGGTTCATGTGTCCTCTGGCCTCCATGTGGAATGCTCCTACCCTCCCTCACCCTCCTGTTGCTGTGTCCGTAGTGCTTTAATTTGTTGTTCTTCAGTCGCTCATTTGTGTCCGACTCTTTGCATAGACTGCAGCACACCAGTCTTCCCTGTCCTTCACCATCTCCCAGAGTTTGCTCAAACTCATTTCCATTGAGTCAGTGATGCCATCCAACTATCTCATCCTCTGTCATCCCCTTCTCCTCCTGCCTTCTTTCCCAGCATCAATGTTTTAATAGCTACCAGGAATGTCCCCTCCCTGATAAGGCCTTCCTGATCTTTACCCCTGGAAACCATCTTTTCCTACTCGACACTCAAGCATTGTTATGTCCCTCTCTACTCCCAGCCATGTGCAGCCATGAAATTAAAAGACGCTTACTCCTTGGAAGGAAAGTTATGACCAATCTAGACAGCAAAAAATAAAAAAATAAAATAAAAAGCAGAGACACTACTTTGTCAACAAAGGTCCGTCTAGTCAAGGCTATAGTCTTTCCAGTGAGAGTTGGACTGTGAAGAAAGCTGAGCACCGAAGAATTGATGCTTTTGAACTGTGGTGCTGGAGAAGACTCTTGAGAGTCCCTTGGACTGCAAGGAGATCCAATCAGTCCATCCTAAAGGAGATCAGTCCTGGGTGTTCATTGGAAGGACTGATGCTGAAGCTGAAACTCCAATAGTTTGGCGACCTCGTGCGAAGAGTTTACTCATTGGAAAAGACCCTGATGCTGAGAGGGATTGGGGGCAGGAGGAGAAGGGGATGACAGAGTATGAGATGGCTGGATGGCATCACCGACTTGATAGACATGAGTTTGGGTGAACTCCGGGAGTTGGTGATGGACAGGGAGGCCTGGCGTGCTGTGATTCATGGGGTCGCAAAGAGTCGGACACGACTGAGCGACTGAACTGAACTCCCAGCCCAGTCAATCTGCATTATTGGGTCACCTGCCTCTGTAACTCTCCCACTAGACCTGTGTTGTTCAGTAGAGCAGTCACCAGCTGCATGGGGCTCTTTAAATCATTTTTTAATGACATAACATTAGTTTCAGACATACAGTATAATGATTTTATATTTATATACACTGTGAAATGATTACTACACTAAGTCTAGTTAACATCCATCCCCATACATAGTTACATACATAGTTTCTTATTATGAGAACTTTTAAGATTTAGTCTTGGGAGTTCCCTGGTGGCCCAGTGATTAGGATTCCGGATTTTCACTGCTGTGGCCCAGGTTCAGTCCCTGATCAGGGAACTGAGATCCCACAAGCCACACAACCCCCACAGCCCAAAAAGAAAGTACTCTCTTAGAAACTTTAAAATATGCAATATGGTATTATTAACTATAATCATCATGCTGTACATTATACCTCCATGCGTTACTTATTAATGGAAGTTTGTACCTTACGACATCTTTCACCCATTTCACCCACCCCTTACCAGCTGCCTCCAGCAACCACCAATCTGTTCTCTGTTATCTTTTTTTATCTTAGATTCCATAGATGAGAGGATATGGTATCTATATTTCTCTGAATTCACTTCACACAATATCCTCTAGGTCCATCCACACTGTCACTAATGACAAAAATTCATTCTTTTTATGACTAAATAATATCTCATTGGATATACCACATTTACTTTATCTATTCACCCAGTAATGAACACTTTGGTTGGTTCCGTGTTTTGGCTATTATAAATACTGGTGTAATGAATAGGGATACATATCTTTTCAAATTAGTGTTTTCATTTTCTTTGGATAAAGACCCAGAAGTGAAATTTCTGGATCATATGATAGTTCTACTTTTAATTTTTTGAGGAACAGCCATACTGTTTTCCATAGTGGCTACACCAGTTGTAATTCCCACCAATGGTGCCCAAGGGTTCCCTTTCTCCATATCCTCACCAACACTTGTTAATTCTTATCTTTTTGATAATAGCCATTCTAACAGGTGTGAGGTGATAGCTCGTTGTGGTTTGATTTATATTTCCCTGATGATTAGTGATTTTGTGCAACTTTTTATGTACCTGTTGGTCATCTGTATGTCTTCTATCTATCCAGATTCTCTGCCCATTTTTATTGATTTTTTAAAAATTTAAGTAAATAAAATTTATATGGACTCTAAAAAAAATACAAATGAATATATATAGTAAAATAGAAACAGGCTCACAGATAGAGAAAACAAACTAGTGGTTACCAGAGGGGATAGAGAAGTGGGGAGTGGCAGTATACAGATAGGGGATTAAGGGCTACAAACCACCACATATAAAATAGATAAGCAACAAGGACATCTTGTAGGGCATAGGGAATTATAGACGTTATCTTGTAATAACTTATAATGGAGTATAATCTGTAAAAATACTGAATCACAGTACATCTGAAACAATAATATTGTAAAGCAACTATACTTCAATTAAAAGTTAAATAAAATCTAAAATTCAGTTCCTCAGTTGCGTTCAAGTGTGCAAGAGCCACTGGCTAGTGGTTTCCATATTGGTGCAGATACAGAACACTTCTAGCAACACAAAATTCTTTTGGACGGTTGCTAACCTAGACCGTGAGCCCTCAGAGAGCACACAGTACGCTGTGTCTCTAGGGCAAGGTCAAGGCATTGAACTGAATGGAAAAAATAGGAACATGATCAGTGCACAGCATCTTGGGGAGGCTGAAAAGATACATCAGCCCAATATCCAAAAGGACAAGTGTGGAACAGTAGTTGAGACTCGATAGAGAATTCCTCCCAGGTATCCTGAGTTCACTGGAGCCTGTGTGGGTTCAGACAGAGCCGGAACTGCTGACTAGGGCAGGCAGAGGGAGGATGGTAAGATTCTACCAACCCATCTGGCAAGGCTTCTGATAGTGCTGGGAAGAGCTCAGGCCTGTCCTCGAAGGACCCAGCACAGTCCTGGGCTCTGGCCGACTGGGTCTGGCAGATGATACAGACTGTCTGAGACCCCAGTAAGGAACTGGCATGTCCCCTGCCCACCCCACTAAGCAGGAAGCCTGGTCTCTTCTTGCTGTCACTTGTCAGGCAAACTCTGCTAGAAAGCAAGATGGACTAGTCTTGAAAGCACCAGTGTCCCGAGTGGAGGGACTGCCAATGACTGCAGGGGCCGCTTCGGCAAAGCTGACACATTGTGCTGCCTGGTCTAGAGCACAAAGCACTCAGACGCAAACTGCCCCATTCGACTGCCCTCCTTCCCTGGGAGGTCGGCAGGGCAGGCAAGAACAGGCAACCCCGGGGCAGATTCATGTCAATGTATGGCAAAACCAATACAATAATGTAAAGTAATTAGCCTCCAATTAAAATAAATAAATTTAAAATAAATAAATAAATAATAATTAAAAAAAAGAACAGGCAACCCCGGACTTGGGGATGAGTAAACTGAGCATGTGTGTATTTGGAAGCCAGGCTGTGCTTCCTCTGCTTAAATGAGAGCCAAGGCTAGAGCTGAAGCTGGAGCTGGAAGGACTTCAGAGGATGCTCTAGCACCGCCTTCTCTGACAGTCCTGGAATACATGCAGACATGTCAGGTGTGTGCCAGAGGGTACGTTAGATAATCATAGCCTGTCTGCCTGCAGTGTTAATCTCTGACCCAAACCACATTTTTACATTAAAATAGAAAATGTGCATATATCTTAAGAAGTTTCCTACTTACTACCTTCTCAAGCCCTTCCTTTCTCCAGGGACTCTGAGACTAGAAGAACGTCAATCACTTCATAGATGAGAGAGGAGGCCTTGTGGACAGAGTCAGGACTAAAACTCTGGTCTCTTATTATCTAGTGATCATTATGTCCTAGGTATGGCATAAGCACTTTACATAAGCTAAGTCAATTTCTCTTCCCTATAAACCAATGGAATATATAGTATTCTTATAACTTTCATCTTATAAACAAGAGACATGATAAGCAAAGATATTAAGATATTAATTTCCCTCCAATCACAGAGCTAGTCAGTTGCAGAAAGGATTTGCACAGTTTACTCCAGAGCCTGTGCTAGTTCCCACTTCAGTCGAGTGCCTCTGAAAGAGCTCAGAAGGTAGACTTGGATCAGCGTGCAGATTGCCATCTAACCATCAACAGTGTCTGGTGATGTAGTGGATTGCTCGTCCCTGGAGGTGTGTGAAGAGATGGCAGACTACATCCCATAAGGGTCTCCTAGATGTTGTTGGGGGAGGCTTAGGCTCCGTGACCTTTAAGGCCTCCAGAGCCTGCATTGAGTCTATCACTAGCTTGCTTGGGATGGCATAAAAAATTAAGAGGTGACTTTGCCAGTGTGTATAAGACAATTAGGAGCCTCTTGCGGGGAGACTGAAGTGGAGCAGCAGACTTTGGCAGTAGGGCCAGGGAAAGGGGGTTGGGAAGAACTCTTGCCCCACTTCAGACATGCTTGAAAATTAAATAAATCACTTGTGAGTAAATATAATCTCATTATTAACAATTCTAGTGATACTAAAGCAGATGAGGTAAATTAAAAGTCTCCCTTCACATCATTTATCCTCAGTCCTACCCACTTTCCACAGAGGAAACCACCATGGCCAACAGGATGTGTTCCTATGGATTATTTTTTCTATGCAATATGTCACAAAAATATACATATTTTTCTTATTTTTCATTTTTTCCCTTAATGGATTCATATTGTACTTATTGTTCTGTAACTCATCTTTTTCATTTAATGTTTTCTGGAATCTTTCCAGGTCAGCACATGGAGAACTGCCTCATTCCTTCTAACTGCTTCATGGGACGCCCTAGTAGAGACAGATAATTCCATTTGCTTCCAGTTTTCCCTGTCACGCACAATGCAGGAGTGGGCTTTGCTGGAGAGGGAGGAGTATTCTTCAGGCTGGATGTGGAGATACAGTACTGGTGGGTTAAAAAGATAGGCATATTTTGAATTAAACATGTGACTGACCTGCCCAAAGGACACAAACACTGATGTGTCCTTCAGGAGTGGATGGCACCTCTTGCTCCCTCAGCCTTTACTCTGACCATGTATTATCAATCTGAGGAGAAGATGATCAGACTCACTACTTAATGAAACAACCATCCAGCAACTCAGGAGCAACTGAGCTGTGACCTGGAGCTGGACAGAGGTGCCATGGACACCGAGAAGCTCACTTGATACATTTCATGGGGCCAGTTATGGCCTTTTCTTTAATCCAGAAAATATGGACAACTGAGAACACTTGAAAGAACAACAGACAGGAGCCTTGGGAATTATCTAATCCAACTTCAGAGTCCCAAATCATGGCTGATATTAACATTCCCTCCTTTATTCCAGCTGCCAGATTGTTCTGTTCCACTTACATACCCCCTGGGGATGGGAGTAGACCGCTCTTTGAGGTGCCTGCTCCATCCTTGGGTTGCTCTGCTGGTTAGAAAGGCCTTTCTGATCAAACTGCCACAATGAAAAAGGATATAAATGATTCTCACTCTGCCAATTAAAACATGCCTACAGGACTGCCCTGGTGGTCCAGTGGTTAAGAATTAGCCCGCCAATGCAGGGGACATGGGTTTGATCCCTGGTCTGGGAAGATCTCACATGCTGCAGAGCAACTAAGCCCATGCACTGAAAGTACTGAGCCAGGGTGCTCTAGAGCCCGTGCTCCACAATAAGAGAAGACACAGAAATGAGAAGCCCACACACCACAATAAAGAGTAGCCCGAGTGCAGCAACAAAGACCCAGTGCCGCCAAAATAAAAAAAGAAAGCCTGCAAGTTCTTTGACACTCCTCCCTTCAAAAGGTAGAGCCTAATTCCTCTCCCCTTGAGGGTGGCTTTGCTTAGTGACTCATTTCTAACAGACAGAACATGGCAGAAGTGACTGTGTAACTTCCAAGGTTGGCTCATAAAAGACATTTTTGGCTTGGCTTTCTTCTTTCTCTGCCTGGGATCGCTAGCTCAGGGAGAAGTTAGCTGCCATACTATGAGGACACTCAAGCAGCCCTATGAAGAGGTCCACGTGGCAAGTAGCTAAGGCTTCCTGCCAACAGCCATGGAAGAAGCCACTTGGAAGCAGTTCCTCCAGCATTGGTCAAGCCTTCAGACTTGGTCAAGCTTTGACTGTAATCTCATTAGAGATTGGGCTAGATCTATGCAGTCAAACTGCTTCTAGATTCCTGACTCAGAAGCTGTGAGCTAAATGCACGTTCATGTTGTTTTAAGTGGCTAAGTTTTTTGGGGGAAGGGAGCATACTTTGTTACACAGCTCTAGATAACTGATAGACTCACAGACAATGTTGACCAAAAAAAGCCAGACACAGAAAGATTCCGTTTATATGAAGTTTAAGAACAGGCAAAACTTGTCTCTGATGACAGGAATTAAAATATTCATGCATTTGCAGGGTGCTGATTGGCAAAGGGGCCTGAGGGAGCCTGCTGGGGTGATGGAAGGGTTCCACATCTTGAACTTGGTGGTGATCACACAGCTACACATAAATTCATAAATCCACTGAGTTGTCTACTCAAGATGCATTTGCTTCACTGTATATAAGTTAACTTCAATAAAAAATACACTCAAGTAGGAAAGGAAGAGAAGGAACAAGAAAGGAAAAGAAAGTGGTTAAAAGTTGTTCTTTGCATAGCCTAGAATCTCTCGGATGTCGGTCCTCCCCACCCCACACTTCCACCACTGACTGGGCCTAATTAACAATAGAAACATCTCCCCCTCCCTTGATTGAGAAAAGACTATATGTCAGTTATATGAGGCATAGCCCTATTAAGCGAGTATGAGTATTATTCCCATTTTACACATAAGGAAACTGAAGCATGGATACAATAAGTGACTTTTCCCCATTACACAGAAAGAACATGATATAGCTGGGGCTTAGCCAAGACTCGATCCCTTGTCTGACTTCAAATGTCAGAGATTTGAAGCCAGGGAGCCCCTGGGTCAGTCTGTCTCCTGCCTAGCTTTTCCAGAGTACAGCCTCCAGTGGGGACCTGACATAGTGTGAGATGGTCACTGTCACAAATCTTTATTCTGGTTTATTCTGATCTGCATAGGAAAAGGGTTTTCACTATCAGTTCCACCGACTTCATCTCATCTTTCCCTTAGAGTGAGGTCAGTAAGAGAACATAATTGACATTTAGAGGAAGGGACAGTGACACATGCCTGTCCTCTCAAGGAGGCTGAATACTTCCAGACTGAATTACTTCAGTACGAAATGAGACTACAGACTCAAAAACATTGCATAGACAGAGAGCTGCTGCTTAGAAGCTAAAACTATAAGGAACAAAACAAAACACAGTTGGTTTTGCTCTCTTGGTTTTCAAGAGTGTGTTTTCCTTATATCTTAGAAAACCAAAAGCTATATTCAGCCTCATTTAAAAAGCTGCCCTAAGTGTGGAATCTAAAATTAATGGGTGTCACCATGTGTGAAAACCTTCAGGATCCTATTCTAGCATAGCTTTTGTTTTCTAAATTTATTTCCACTAGGAAAACAATCCAATCTGGAAAAACAAGAAAACGATCCACTTCCTTTAGTTTCTTTTCAAAATATCAAGCACATTCTCACTGTCAAATATTGGAATGAAATGTGAGACACCCAGCGAAATCCCCTTAGACTTTGCACATGGCTTCATGTGGAGAGGGAGCCTATTTTCAGGCCTCCTATTTCAGCCTATTTCAGGGAGTGTCCCATGCCCCAAGTGTCCTGGGAAGGGCCTGCTGGAGGGAGCTCTGTGGGAGAGGAGAGGGGCAAAGAGGGGAGGCAAAGAGGATCAAGAGGGGCAAAGAGCCGCCTCTTGGGACATGGTTGGCTTGGAACGGATGGGCCTGCAGGCACCCCATGTGTCCTGCCTGCCTCCTGGGCCCTGGGAGGGTCTCTCCTGTCTGTTCATAAACACAGCCTGTTTGGAAGCTGGGTGCTTCATTTCCAGCCCAGTTCTGAGCCTAACTTGATTCGTGACATTGGGCATGTCCCATCCCTTCTCAAATCCTTGGTTTCCCCATCTGCAAAAGGGGAGCTGGACTAGGCGTGTCTCAGCGCCCTCAGCTGCAGTCAGCTCCCTGCCCCTCCCCCCATGCCCTGCCTCACTGCTGTCCCAGGGTGACTCCAGGCAGCAAGAGCATGGAAGTAAAAGAGAACCTGGCTGAGTCAACAAGCATCCTCAGAGTCCTATCCTGAGTCTGTGTCCTGAACCAGCCTGCGAGGCTCTGTGTCACCCTGGGCAGAACTCCCCGAGTCCCTCTCCTTGGCCGTATAAGGAGAAGGGAGGACTCTGACACAGGTTACAGGCACAGGGCTGAGGAGAAAGCTGTGGCCTCTGGGGACCTTGGTGACTAACAAGAACAAGGAATAAATCCAACACCACTCATCACCTCCTCTTGGCCACACTCCCCCAGAGCCCCTGCCTCCTGGGGCACTGAGAGAGGCATGGGTGGCCTTCCCCTAGCCCGAGCCAGTAGAGCCCCCTCCTCGAGACCTGTTTCAGACCCCCACCTCCCCAACCGGGTCTCAGTCCAGTCTCTAGACTCAGGCTCCCAGGAGAACCTCCCCACAGGCCCCCTGCATGTGAGTGGTCAAAGCCCCCTCTGGTCTCCAAGCCGTGATGCCTTCTTCCTGCCCTCAACCCTCTCCCATCCAGCCGGGAGCCATCTTTGCAGAGCATGACTGTGACGGGTGCTGATGACCGCCCACAGGTCACTTCCCCTTGAACTACCCACTCCCAGCCCTTTGGGCTCCCCCAGCTCCCTTTCTGGCTTTCCTCAGGCGGTCCCATCAGTTGATTCTGAATTGACTCTACAGCTGTCCTCTCTCCTTCTCTTTGTTCATGTGGTTCCCTACACCAGGGATGCCATGGCCTCCACTTTACCCTCTGACATACTGTACACCCTAGGGTTATCTCAAATTCCACCTCCTCCAAGAAGCCCTCCCTGATGCCTATTCCTGACTGAAAATTTTCCCCACAGTACCCCGCTGTGCGTGGCTTGCTAGAGCACCTGGCTGGATGATCAACTGTACACTTGTCTGTCATCTCATCCAGTGTGGAATCTCAAGAGGACAGAGCCAGTATTCACACACAGAGCCCAGCACAGCCCTGGGTACAGCAGGCACTTACTAAACCCTGAAATAAAACAAAGGGAGACACTCCTAGGATGGGGTGGGAGCAGGTGGTGACCAGTGCTCTGGCCTGGCACCAAGGGAAAGGGACAGCTGAGAAGAATCAAGAACTGCACAAAACCAGAGTAGATTCAAGAACCCAGACAGACACAGTTCATGGACTTTAGAGTCACATAGATCTAGATTCTAACCTTGCCTCTCTTACTTCCTGTATGACCTCAGGCAGGTTACATAGCCTGCCTGGGCCTCAGTTTCCTCATCCACAATACTAGGGTAGGCTATGACATCCACTCAGAGAGTCTTTGCCAGCATTAAATGAGATAATGGATACATGGTACCTGCTCAGTACATTCACTCTTAGAATAATCTGTGAACTCCCTAGGTCACCTTCAGAGTAAATATAAAAGTGAACAACTTCATAGTGTTCATCTCTCGGATCCTTAGAAGTAGAGATTCTTCTTATCCCCATTTTACAAGTGAGGAAACTGAGGCTCAGGGAAGTGGATGTCCTTGCACGGATGTTTAGCCGGGGTGAGGGTGATGGTCGGCACGGGCTCTGTCTCTGGGGGGAGGCGCTGGGAGGGGAAGTGGGCAGCTTGTTCCCTGTAAGCTGCTACCACAATGACCTGAAGCCAGTGCTCTGGGTCATCTTTGGCTGACATTCTGCCCCAGGAATCAGCTTTCAGCTGACGCTGCGTAGATCCTGACTCCCTGCCCGGGTAGGCCTAGCGTCACATGAGTAGCCAATCCCAGGGCTTGGCCTAAGGCTGCTGCCAGGCCTGTTACATGCCTTTGTACCATCTGATCTGCCCCCTCTGCCTGCAATAGAGCAGGGTCAGCAATGGAAGAAAGGATGGAAGCAATGAGGGCTGGGAATGGGTGCTTCAGCAGCAGGCTACTGGCATGTGAGAGATGGAAAGAATTTAATGCAGCGAATTCACATGACACGGCTGCTGCAGGCTCATATGGCCTCTCTTGATGAATTAGAGAAAAGTGCCTTCTCTGGATGAATAAAGCCCTGTATGAAGGTTTAAAGAGTAGATTATGAGTTGGGTTTTGTCCCCTGTCTCCTCATTGTACAGTGAACAACATACACAACCATCCAGGGCAGCCCTGCTTATCAACTTGGCCACTGCAGGACCAAGTTCTGAGCTGGGTATTGGGATATGGAGATGACTTAGACGCAGCCCCCGCTTCTGAGAAGCTCACAAGGAAGCCAAGGTGCTAGGAAAACCAGGGAAGGAGCACTTAAACTCTCTCTGCGGGGAGGCTCAGAGGCCCTGTGGCAGGCCCTGTGACAGGAAGAAAGCAGTTATATGCTGGCTCTTGGGGCAGAGGGGGCGGGGGGGAAGGTTGGATTTGTAGCGTTTGCCAATTTCCACAGTGTAAATACTCTCACCAGGAGTAACTTCAAGGTACCAGTGTGCCATCACTCAAGTGGAGTTGGGAAGGGATATATACAGTTAGCTGCAGCAAGGTGGTTCAGGCTGGCTCTAGAACCACTGGGAGAAGGAGAGACTACAACTAAATCCAGAAGGAAGAGGAGGATTTCTCTAGGCAGAGAAGGGGTCAGGGCAGGGGAGGACGTTCCTGGGGAGAGAAAAGTATAGCTCTAAGTCATGGAGCCATGAAAGTAAGTAGGGAGCAAACTGTGAAGAGTTGTGAAGGTTTAAGATTGGGAGAAGTGTTAGTCGCTTAGTCGTGTCTGATTCTTTTTGACGCCATGAACTGTAGCTCTCCAAGCTCCTCTGTCCATGGAATTCTCCAGGCTAGAATACTGGAATGGGTAGCCATTCTCTTCGCCAGGGGATCTTCCCAACCCAGGGATCAAACCTGGGTATCCCACATTGCAGGCAGATTCTTTACCATCTGAGCCATCAGGGAAGGGACTGCCGAAGTCTTCTGGAAGCTGGTGATGCTTAACCTCTTGACACAGGTTACCTGCCTATATGAGTCATTAAGCTGTGGATTTAACTTCTATGCACTTTTCTATATATTTGTAGTATTTTTAAAATAAGAATTAAAAAGTAGAGATAATCTCATTCAGGGACAATCACTGTATACAATTTTGTTATATTTCATCCAATCTTTTTCCTATACACACGTTTATATGACCATTCAGCAAACATTTTCATGTAGGGAAAAAAAGCAGGTTCTCTATCAAACCATAAAGAAGAAAGCATTTTAGCACTAGAAGCGACATGGTATACTGGAAAAGAGTGGGCTTCAGAGTCAGACACCTGCATTCAAATCCTGCTTCTGAAAGTGCTTACTTGGCAGCCCTGAGAAAGCTGCTAGCCTTCAGCTTCTCTGAGCCATTTCCTATTCTGAAAACTGAGACTGATAACACTTACATCCTGCAGGGCAGTTGGGAAGATCAGAGATGATGTGTATACGGTGCACAGCACATAGCCTAGCCCACAGGTGCAACAGACGTGATACTGTTACTAGTATCATCGTAGAAAGTTAGAACTGAAATGGTTGCCCTGAAAATAAATGACTGAACTACTGAAGTTATAGGGAAATGATAACCCTGTAAGGAAAAAGGCAAACTAGAATTTGCCCAGGGAATAACCTTGATGGTATTCAAAAGCCCACTGAGTGGTGTGGGGGGGCGGTGATGGATAAAAATGGTGTTGTTTTGCCTAGTGAGGAAGGCTCTAGTGGTTTATAAGATCTGTGGATCAGATATACCCTGTATGCAGCAGAGAATAGAATTAAACTCAACAAACAGGACTTATAGGGATCTGACTTCTACTGGATATAAGGAAGGATATTCTCACTAAAAATGAAAGGGGTGATCTCGATAAAGAGTGAGCCTCGCATCACTAGGGGTACCCAAGCAGAAGCTGGTGGAGCACTTGGTGGGAATGATGAAGAAGGAACTGTGAGCATGGTAGAGGGTATGAACTGGATGACTTGGGAGGTCTCTTTAAAGCTGGGCTCTGGAGCTTTCGTAAGCAGCAGCATCTGCCCTGTCCAGTCCATACAGCAGCAAATGAAAAAGTGCAGAACTGCAAACATCAAATGAAGGACACAAGGAGGCCCTTGCCCATCTCACCTGGTTATCGATCTTCAGTTCCACCAGAGAAGTGTTGTATGGAAGTGCTTCCACTAAGCGCAGGATCCCAGCTCCGGAAATGAAGTTGGATTCCACGTTCAGCGTCTTCAACACCTTGTTCACCTTGAGCATCTTGGCAAGGGCCTTGAACCATAGGAGAAAGGTAGGGTACCCATGAATTACCTGATCAAGGCTGGAACCCCTATGGGTAGAACCTAAAATAGTAAGGGAGCCTTTCTTGGAGGGTGAGTCCCTCACACACAGTCAGGGACCAGCAAGAAGATCTCCTCAGCTTCCTTCACCAAGCACCATTCTGTGTCTCTCCTCCCCTCTGGCTTGCTGTGGCTCCAAACCCCAGCTGGAGAGTTTCAGCTCCTTAACCTGCATCCAAATCTTCTATTACCTGGTTCTCCCGCCCTGATCAGCCTCAACTCCAGCTGCCCCTCTTGGTGGTGCTACTCTCAGTCCCCCCCGGCGCCCAGCGCTCTCCCTCCGCTCTGCCTTTCCTCATCCTCCCCAACCACCTAGAAAGCCCTTCCCTTCTGCTTCACTCATCCAAACCCTGTCCATCCTTCCAGGCCATTCTCAATGCCCCTTTCTCCAAGAGTCTTTCCCCCTAGCTTGCTGTGCCTGCCCTCTTGAACCTCACAGACTTTATCCATAACCTCCCTCATGGAACTTGCGTTCCTGTGTTTAGAGTTGTTTTTATAGCGGTTTTGTCTCCTCCATTAGCCTATATACTCTTGGTGGGCTGTTGGGGCACCTCATTCATGCCAAGGGAGCCTCCCACCCACACAGTGTGCAGCACATAGTAGGTCCTCAGTCACTGGTCACTGGACTAGTGGAGTCCCAAGTTCCCTATGTGCTTTCATCTTGTCTTTTCTCTGTCCCTGTTGGAATTCCATGGAGTTGTCATTCTCTTTGAACAGCAGAGAGGGCAGCCTGGGAAGCCATCCCACTGGGCAAGTGACCAGGGCAAACCGGAAGACAGGAGCTCGGGTGGCCCCAGCACGTTGGAGGACTTCAGCCAGGGGGTGTAGATGACAATCAGAGCCTCTGGAGGAAATGAAGTAATTAGCAGGTGGTGGAAACAATGTGTCATGGAGGAAAGGAGACACCAGCAGCTGATGAGCCAGGATGTAAGATCAGTGGGTCCTGGTTGTCTGAAATGACGATCTGGTCCAGGAATGCCCTTCCCACTGGCCCTGCCTGCTGAAGCCTTCACAAGGCTCAGCTTCTAGGATGCCTTCAGAGCCCAAATCCTCAGCTCCCCTGCTTTCGTGTGCCCCGGGATGACATGTCAGTTTCCTCTCCAACCCTGCATAGGTTGGACCCTCCTGAGGGGATGGACCCAGTCTGTGCCCACCCACAGCATACCTCTTGCTCCCCAGGAAAGGTGTGGCCTGACAATCAAAATATTTGACAGCTAGTATGTAAGTATAGCAGGCTGATCCAAGTAGACATTCTAGTGACTGAGTTGGTCCTATAGGCAGTGTCATACCAGGTGTCAACTCTGTCTGCTGGACCAGAGTAAAGAAATGGGCAGGAGAAGAGCTGGGGCAGGAAGTGTGGACACTAATGGAGCTCTGGTAGCTTGTTACCCATCGTCCCAGAAGTATTTTCATCTTCAACAATGGGTATCCTGGTGTGAAGGGTATGACATCAGCTGTTGACCTGGCACAGGGTCAATTCCCCGTAAATATCTGTGGAACTGAGCTGACTGCCAGCACAGATGGGCTTGGTTTCTGATCCAGTGACAGCAGTGGGCAGAGCATGTGACTTTGCCAGCTGTGTCTCTGTGGGCAAACTCAGGATCCACTGGAGATATCGTGAGGTCAGAGAACATCTAAACAGAGCTTCTTCACTGGCAGCAGTGAGAGACTATGAGCCATTTCTATCATTTCAAAAACAACCAAGGAAATGTCCTATGTATTTTAAAAATGAGAAAATAATTGATTGCTATGAATGGACTTCAAAGTAAGTAAATTTATCAGGATAAAGAAGGATAGTATGGGGTCAATTGTTCAAGACATACAATCCTTAGTGAGAATGTGCTGAACAACAGAGCATCAAACTATATGAGGCAAAGACTAATAGAACTGCAAAGAGAGAGATGAATCCACTATCATAGATGGAGACTTCCATACACCTCTATGGATATGGACAGCTCTAGCAGGTCAAAGACCAGGAAAGACAAAACTGAACACAACACCACCATCAATCAACTAGATAGAATTGACATCTACAGACTATTTCATCCAACAATAGCAGAATACACATTCTTCTCATGCACATTGGAGCATTCACCAAAATAGACCACATTCTGGGCCACAAAACACACTATAACAAATTTAAAAGAACAGAAATCATACAATGTTTGTTCTCAGACCATAATGGAATCAAACTAGAAATTCAATAACAAAAAGATAAGCAGAAAACTCCCCTAATACATGGAGATTAAGCAACACACTTCTAAATAACACATGGATCAAGGAAGAAATCTCAATATAAATTAAAAAGTATTTTGAATTATGACTAAGGGGGATATTCCATCACATCAACAAGCTAAAAGAAAAATCAGTCATTTCAATAGATGCAAAACAAGCATTTGACAAAATCCAACATCCATGCATGATAAAAAGTTCCAGTAAACTAGGAACAGAGAGCAATTTCCCTCAAATTGATAAAGATTATCTACAAAAAAAAACCAAAACCCTACAGTTAACTTCATACTTAGTGGTAAGAAATTTGAAACTATTTCTAAGATTAGGTACGAGGCAAATATGCCCCCTCTCAGCCCTCTTTTTCAATATTGTAACAGAAGTTCTGTCCAATGCACTAAGGCAAGAAAAGGAAATAAAAAGCATATAGATTGGGAAGATGAAATAAAACTGTCTTTGTTTGCAAAGATGAGATAGTTGGATGGCATCACCAATTCCATGGACATGAGTTTGAACAGGCTCCAGGAGCTGGTGATGGATGGGGAAGCCTGGCATGCTATAGTCCATGGGGTTGCAAAAAGTCAGACACAATTGAGCGACTGAACTGCACTTGTTTGCAAATGACATTATTGGTTACACAGAAAATACAAAATAACTGACAAAGAAAACTCCTGGAACTAATAAGCAATTATAGCAAGGTTGTAGGATATGGTTAATAAAGAAAAGTCAGCTGCTCTTCCATAGATAGCAATGAACAAGTGGAATTTAAAATTTAAAGTACAATACTATTTACGTTAGCACCCCAAACAATGAAATACTTAGGTATAAAGCTAACAAAATATGTACAAGATCTATATGAGCTAAACTACAAAGCTCTGTTGTATGAAATCAAAAAGAACTAAATAAATGGAGATATATTCCATATTCATGTACAAGAAAACTCAATATTGTCAAGATAACAGTTCTTCCCATTTTGATATAGATTCAATGCAATCCCAATTGAAATCCCAGAAAGTTATTTTGTGGATATCAATAAAACTGATTGCTGCTGCTGCTAAGTCACTTCAGTTGTGTCCGACTCTGTGTGACCCCATAGACGGAAGCCCACCAGGCTCCCCCGTCCCTGGGATTCTCCAGGCAAGAACACTGGAGTGGGTTGTCATTTCCTTCTCCAATGTGTGAAAGTGAAAATTGAAAGTGAAGTCGCCCAGTCGTGTCCGACCCATAGCGACCCCATGGACTGCAGCCTACCAGGCTCCTCCATCCATGGGATTTTCTAGGCAAGAGTACTGGAGTGGCTTGCCATTGCCTTCTCCGAAACTGATTGCTGCTGCTGCTGCTGCTAAGTCACTTCAGTCGTGTCCGACTCTGTGTGACCCCATAGACGGCAGCCCACCAGGCTCCCCCGTCCCTGGGATTCTCCAGGCAAGAACACTGGAGTGGGTTGCCATTTCCTTCTCCTAAATGGTTAATTACCATGGCTGGTAGGCTAATCCATGTACCTTTTAATCTGCTATTAGTATTGTAGTAATTTTAGAAAAGGCAGAGGCACCAGAGATCAAATTGCCAACATCCGCTGGATCATGGAGAAAGCAAGAGAGTTTCAGAAAAACATCTATTTCTGCTTCATTGACTATGCCAAAGCCTTTGACTGTGTGGATCACAATAAACTGTGGAACATTCTGAAAGAGATGGGAATCCCAGACCACCTGACCTGCCTCTTGAGAAACCTGTATGCAGGTCAGGAAGCAACAGTTAGAACTGGACATGGAACAACAGACTGGTTCCAAATAGGAAAAGGAGTACGTCAAGGCTGTATATTGTCACCCTGCTTATTTAACTTATATGCAGAGTACATCATGAGGAACGCTGGGCTGGAAGAAGCACAAGCTGGAATCAAGATTGCTGGGAGAAATATCAATAACCTCAGATATGCAGATGACACTACCCTTATGGCAGAAAGTGAAGAGGAACTCAAAAGCCTCTTGATGAAAGTGAAAGAGGAGAGTGAAAAGGTTGGCTTGAAGCTCAACATTCAGAAAACAAAGATCATGGCATCTGGTCCCATCACTTCATGGGAAATAGATGGAAAAACAGTGGAAACAGTGTCAGACTTTGTTTTTTTGGGCTCCAAAATCACTGCAGATGCTGATTGCAGCCATGAAATTAAAAGACGCTTGCTCCTTGGAAGGAAAGTTATGACCAACCTTGATAGTATATTAAAAAGCAGAGACATTACTTTGCCGACCAAGGTCCGTCTAGTCAAGGCAATGGTTTTTCCCGTGGTCATGTATGGATGTGAGAGTTGGACTGTGAAGAAAGCTGATCGCCGAAGAATCGATGCTTTTGAACTGTGGTGTTGGAGAAGACTCTTGAGAGTCCCTTATACTGCAAGGAGATCCAACCAGTCCATTCTAAATGAGATCAATCCTGGATGTTCATTGGAGGGACTGATGCTAAAGCTGAAACTCCAATACTTTGGCCACCTCATGAGACGAGTTGACTCACTGGAAAAGACTCTGATGCTGGGAAAGGTTGGGGGCGGGAGGAGAAGGGGACGACAGAGAATGAGATGGCTGGATGGCATCACCGACTCTGTGGACATGAGTTTGAGTGTACTCCGGGAGTTGGTGATGGATAGGGAGGCCTGGCGTGCTGTGATTCATAGGGTCGCGGAGAGTCGGACACGACTGAGCGACTGAACTGAACTGAACTGAATCATACTGTACTGTTATCCTTTATCTTTCTACATGGACCGTTCCATTCATGAAAGTGGGAGCTGTGACTATCTTGGTCACAGTTGTATTCTCAGAACCTAATTCAGTGCTGGACACAAACACTCCATAAATATGCATTGAATATTTTTTAAAAAGGAGTTGATGGCTACTTTATAATAAATACAATTTAATCTAATCAGAGATCAAATTTCCAACATCCGTTGGATCTTAGAAAAAGCAAGAGAATTCCAGAAAAACATCTACTTCTGCTTTACTGATTATGCTAAAGCCTTTGACTGTATGGATCACAAGCAGCTGTGAAAAATTCTTCAAGAGATGGGAATACCAGACCACCTGACTTGCCTCCCGAGAAATCTGTATGCATGTCAAGAAGCAACAGTTAGTACCAGACATGGAGCAACTGACAGTTCTAAATTGGGAAAGGAGATCATCAAGGCTGTATATTGTCACCCTGCTTAGTTAACTTATATGCAGAGTACATCATGAGAAATGCTGGGCTGGATGAAGCACAAGCTGGAATCAAGATTACAGGGAGAAATATCAATAACCTCAGATATGCGGATGACACCACTCTTATGGTAGAAAGTGAAGAGGAACTAAAGAGTTCTTGATGAAAGTGAAACAGGAGAGTGAAAAAGCTGGCTTAAAACTCAACATTCAAAAAATGAAGATCATGGCATCCAGTCCCATCAGTTCAGTTCAGTTGCTCAGTCGTGTCCGACTCTTTGCAACCCCATGAACCGCAGCACGTGAGGCCTCCCTGTCCATCACCAACTCCTGGAGTTCACTCAAACCCATGTCCTTCGAGTCAGTATGCCATCCAACCATCTCATCCTCTGTCGTCCCCTTCTCCTCCTGCCCCCAATCCCTCCCAGCATCAGAGTCTTTTTCAGTGAGTCAACTCTTCGCATGAGGTAGCCAAAGTATTGGAGTTTCAGCTTCAGCATCAGTCTTTCCAATGAACACCCAGGACTGATCTCCTTTAGAATGGACTGGTTGGATCTCCTTGCAGTCCAAGGGACTCTCAAGAGTCTTCTCCAGCACCACAGTTCAAAAGCATCAATTCTTCGGCGATCAGCTTTCTTCACAGTCCAACTCTCGCCTCCAAACATGACCACTGGAAAAACCATAGCCTTGACTAGACGGACCTTTGTTGACAAAGTAATGTCTCTGCTTTTTAATATGCTGTCTAGGTTGGTCATAACTTTCCTTCCAAGGAGTAAGGGTCTTTTAATTTCATGGCTGCGATCACCATCTGCAGTGATTTTGGAGCCCAGAAAAATAAAGTCAGCCACTGTTTCCAGTCCCATCACTTCATGGCAAATAGATAGGGAAACAGTGGAAACAGTGACAGGCTTTATTTTTAGGGGCTCCAAAATCACTGCAGATGGTGACTACAACCATTAAATTAAAAGATGCTTGCTCCTTGGAAGAAAAGCTATGACCAACCTAGACAGCATATTAAAAAGCAGAGACATTACTTTGTCAACAAAGGTCCGTCTAGTCAAGGCTATGGTTTTTCCAGTGGTCATGTATGGAGGCGAGAGTTGGACTGTGAAGAAAGCTGATCGCCGAAGAATTGATGCTTTTGAACTGTGGTGTTGGAGAAGACTCTTGAGAGTCCCTTGGACTGCAAGGAGATCAAACCAGTCAACCCTAAAGGAAATCAGTCCTGAATATTTATTGGAAAGACTGATGCTGAAGTTGAAACTCCAATACTTTGGCCATCTGATGCGAAGAACTGACTGACTGGAAAAGACCCTGATGCGAGGAAAGATTGAAGGCAGGAAGAGAAGGGCACGACAGAAGATGAGATGGTTGGATGGCATCACCGACTCGATGGATGAGTTTGAGCAGGCTCTGGGAGTTGGTGATGAACAGGGAAGCCTGGCGTGCTGCAGTCCAAGGGCTTGCAAGGAGTCAGACATGACTGAGCAACTGAACTGAACTGAATCTAATCAGAATTATTTTTAAGACACAGAAAAGATCAAATAAAATTGATCACTGGGAACCACCAATGAAGACAATAGTTATAGATATGGAGAAACTGAGGACCAGGGAGGGGCAGGCCCTTGTCTACACAGTGAGTGGAGAGAGAGATCCAACTTTAAGGTCCATGCGACTTGCATTTAAATCTCAACTCCACTTCTCACTTGCTGTGAAACTTTGGACAAAGCAAGTTGTCTGAGCTCCCTCTACCCCACGTTCTTCATCTGTAAAGTGGGGAGCCCTGCACCTCTGGGATCTGGGATGATTGTGGAGATTAACTAGGATAATGTACAGACGGTGCCTGGCTAATAGCTATTCTGTCCACTTTCCCTCCTGGCTCCTAGCCCTGTGTCTTTCACCACATCACACCTCACCACACAGGGTTCTTCATCGGTGGCACGTGGCCAGTCCTGAGGCCACAAATGTCAACTTTCCTGTTTCTATGCCTCCCACTCTCAATGCAACAGGACAGAAAGGTACATACAAATGCCACCGGGTCATTGCTCCGTGTTCCCACGATGCTGAACTTCTTCACATACGAGTTCTCTTTGAGGGCTTCTGCATACGCCTTGAGAGTGGGTATGGGGATATTCTGCAGAGAGAAAGTCAAGCAGTGACCAGCAGCCCTGCCAGGGGCAGGCAGGGCAGAGAGATGGGGCAGTAATTCTCTCACAACCTGATACAACCCGATGCCCAGCACATCTCTGACTAAAGAGC
This sequence comes from Moschus berezovskii, assembly GCF_049115385.1. Classification (NCBI taxonomy): domain Eukaryota; kingdom Metazoa; phylum Chordata; class Mammalia; order Artiodactyla; family Moschidae; genus Moschus; species Moschus berezovskii. Next base: position 70,110,802 of record NC_142466.1, on the reverse strand, counting down.
TGAATGGGCAAAGGGTTCCTGCTTTGCTCCAGATGGCTGAGATTTGGGGAGAGCTTTCTGGTAAACAGATTGAGAAAGTCCTCCCTGAACGTTTCAGACAGCACCTGCAGTTTTTTCTTTGTACATGCAGAGACCGTAGGAGCAGGAACACATCAAGGCAAAGGCTCAGGAGAGCGTTCGGCCGAGAGCTCAGGCCTGCGGGTGTGTGCAACAGGCAATGTTTCTGACTTGCTGTGTGACTCTGGGGAAGTCTCTGCCCCTCTCTGAGTTTGTTTCCATAAAATAAGGTGGGGCATTGCCCTAGACAATCTTTAAGAGACATCTGTCCCAGAGGGTCTCAGCTCTACCACACATTGGAGGTGCTAGGGAACTTTCATAAAATGCTGATGCTGAGGCCTGCCCTAGACCAATAAAATCAGGATCTCTGTGGGGAGAGGGACTGGGCATCGACATTTATTAATTTTTTAATCTCAAGTGAAAACCACTGACCTAGACTAACTGCCTCACACGCAGAGGGGAAATGGGCCTGAAAGGGTGAGCCCTTGCCTGAGGCCCCACGGTGAAGGCACAGGGCCATGGCCAGGTCCCCCATCCCACGCTTGTCTGAGCCCATAGACGTTGCCAGGGTGCACAGCTCTGAATTGTGCCAGTGTCTCCTACGCTGCCAATGGCAGATAGCGGAGGCACCCGAATGGATCTCGCATTTCAGAGCGTCACTTTAGCCCCCATGGGAGCAAAGCACAGGGAGACCAGGTGGAGGAGACACTGCAGGCGCAGGTTTCCAATCTGATTATGCCATGAGGCTGGCAGCCACTTAAAAGAAAGCGGAGAAGAAAGGAAAAGGGAGCTGGGAAGTGAGGGGCCCACTTCTTATCTTACATCCACACCCCCTGAGAACTAATCTCTCTGGCTCCCGGGCTGAGCAGGTGAGCAGGCAGCTGGGCCTGCTTCTGCATTCCTCCCACAGCCTGTCCACCCGTCCCCGCTCTGCCAGGCGGTCTCACAGGAAGGGTCCAGAGATGTGGGCCAACAGCCCAGAGTATGTCTTTGGACACTGGGCCAGTGGTTCCCGTTGAGGGCTGCAGAATGAGGCTGAAAACGTGCATGAGGCGCAGGGTCAGGGTTAGGCCCTCCCCAGGCTTGGGTTACCCCACGAACCTGGTGGACCCCAGGCTTCCCAGCCTTGAGATCCTGTGTAGCCATATGTGTCTGACTCATGATTTATCTCTGAGAAGCTCTCAGTGTTGTGGGTAAGGTGGTGGGTTTCCAGAGTCGCAGCTGGGTTGGCTGTGGTGAACATCTGGGTCTGATGTCAAGCCCCGAAGGAAACCGAGATGATGGGCTGTGCCGGTTTACACTGTCCTCCTTCCCCAAAGTTTTGCGTCTAGTCCTGATTCAGAAGCACCCAGAGTCCAAGCACACACTGCTGTCTGTGTGCAGTCTAGTCTGGGCCGTCTGGGCCTGAGCGGACTCGGCTTCCCCCACACCCCACAGCAGGGGAAGCAGGTGAAGGGGGCCTCACCCGGATGTTGTTGAGGTTGACCTCTTCGAGTTTCGGGTCATTGTTCTTTATCCTCTCCAGTGTTTCTTCCACATCGGTGGCATTTGGTTCTTCGTCAGGCACAGGCTTGTACTGTGTAGGTTTGATCACACCTAGAGTGACCGACAATAGGGAGATGGCTCTCAGAGATGGGCCGTCATTTTCCCTCGACACAAGGACATCAGAAGGAAGTGGCCGTAGAGTTCAGGGACACGGAAGACGGCCTCTCGGGAGTTACTGAGTGGAGGGGTTGGAGGAGGATGGTGATGGACTGGGCCAGGAGTCTAGGCCCTACTTGGACAAAGCCTCTGCCGATCTGCAAGAACTAGGTGGATTCACCAAACTGTCTGAAGCTCGGTGTCCTCACAGTAGAGTGTGAACAGTCGTTCTACCCAGTGGGTTCCTGTGAGGATAAAATGAAGACTGGATGGGAAAGAAACATGTAGGCCTTCCAAAGGAAAGGGTAATTGTGCTTTGGGTGCCTTCATTTCTCTTTGGGGCCAAATTGCCAGCTTGGAACAATGCAGTGGAGCAATTCAGACAATGCAATGTTGGTACAGGAAAGGACAAGGAGACTTGTGGAGCAGGAGAGGCACCCAGAGACAGACCCCTATGGATACATGGACATTTATGATCTGGGTGGAGCCCCAAACCAGAGGTGAAAGGACGGACTTTGCAAAGAGTGGTGCTGGGACAATGGAATATTGATATAAGATGAAAGCTTGATCTCATTTCACACCGCACAGAACATGAACTACAGGAGGATTAAGAAGTGGAGTAGAGAAGGAAATCTCTAAAACTTACAGAAGAAAATGAAGGAGGATGTTCTGATAATATTGGGATGGGGAGTGAAGTGAAGTTGCTCAGTCACGTCCGACTCTTTGCGACCCCATGGACTGTAGCCCACCAGGCTCCTCCATCCATGGGATTCTCCAGGCAAGAATATTGGAGTGGGTTGCCATTTCCTTCTCCATGGGATGGGGAAGGCCTTTGTAATCAAGTCACAAGGATCCCAGGAGAGTAAAAAGAAGAGGTGGGTAGTTTTAGCTAGTAGAATTTGAAACCTTCTGCAATGAGATTGCAGAGGGTGGGCGGAGGTAGCAAGAGTCAGGAGGACCCCTCACTGCCAAGACGTCCTTGCAGTGGGACAGGGAGCGGGGCCGGTACTCACTGTTGAGTCCCTCCTTGTTCACGATGGAGCTGCTGCCCAAGGCCTGGTAGTACTGCTGGTTGCTCATGAGCGTGTGCATGCCGAGGATAGCTGCGGGGACACAAGGGCCTGTGACGCACCTCTCAGACAGTCAGCTTCCCAGGCACAGACTTTCCATGCCCCAGGAAGTTGTGCTCACAGAAATGGCAAGAAACACTTTGGTTTTTATTCTTGCCTCTACGCTGTGACTGTCCAATCTCTATCCCCAGCCTAGATGTCTCTAGTCCCTGGCCTCAGATTCCTTGACACGTCCAACCCAACTTGGCCAAAACAGAACTCCTCTTTCTCATCTTCTCATCCTGCCTGTCCTCTGGGGCAGAACCTCAGTCACATGGCACCCTTCCCCCCAAATCCTCACCCTCCTGTACAGGATCTCTCATTTGTCCCATCTCCCACTCCATCACCTCTGTCCTGGTCAGGGCCCTATCAGTTCTCGCCTGTGATTCCAGCTGTGGAATCACTCGTATGCTGGCTTCGGTCTCTTCCAACCCTCCCGCAGCAGCATACAGCACAGAGTAGTCAGAAAGATCTCTCTGGAAATGCAAACCTGACCGTATCCCTCTCCTGATCTCTTCATCCATTCATTTGTTCGGCATTTACTGAGTGCCAGCGTCACGTGTCCAGCTCCGGGTGGGGATAGTGAGGAGTAAGAGAGACAGGGCCTCTGCCATGCAGCCTACAATCTGCTGGGAGCGAGAGACTAAGCAAGTAACCACACAACTGAAAACATAAGTGCAGAGTATGCTGAGTGTTGTAAAGAAAAAGTTCAATATGTTCTGGGAGAAGAGGACAGAGACGGATGGGAGTGATGAGATGTTGGCCAAGTTAAAAGAAAGAAGGTAGAGTATTTTGGACAGAGGGATGGTGGGTAGGAAGCCACAGGCCAGGGAGAGAGGGGGAAACTGAAGATGGACAGAGGTGAAGCTGGACACGTGGCAGAGGGCAACATGCCCTCACCAGCTGCTTCAGTGGGGCTAGAGAGCACACCGGACAGCAGTGACCCTCAATCACTGTGCATCCGAATCACTGGGAATCTTTTGAAACTCCTGATGCCCAGACTACCCCAGACCACCCCAGACCAAGGAAACCACAATCCCCAGGGCTGGGGCCAAGCATCTGCCTTTTTAAAAGCTCCCCATACTAACACAGCATTGTAAATCAATCAAAACTATACTCCAATAAAAATTTAAAAAGCTCTCCAGGTGGTTTCAGTGGGCAGCCAAGGTTGAGAACACTGTCTGACGTCATCCCCCCCGAATCTTTACAACAGTGCTTCAGAGTAGATTTGATTCAAATAGGCCAGGTCACACCCTACAGGGCCTTCTAGATAAGAAGTTCAGATATCTTTTTCTAGGTGTGGCCTGAGCAGGGAGTGAGATGGTCTGACTCAGGTTTCTGTTACTCAGGCTGAATGAGTAGCATTGACCACAGAGGGGAGGGACAGGCTTGTGGGACTGTGAGGCTGGTGCAGTGTTCACTTGGGAGGACTATGTCTTGTGACCCCAAAGCCTGGCTTCACCCATCCTCCCTGGGCTGGCCCTGCTTCAGTAGGCCTGTCCCTCGCCCAGGCCCTTTCTGCTCTGGCAATGCCAATGGTCACTGCTCAGTGGCTGCTCCCACTTCTGCCAATGCCACCACCCATTTGCTGGCGATCCTCTTTCCATCTGCACTACCCACTGCTGAAATGCAGCCCCCCGCCCCCAACTGGAGAGTTTTGAGATTTAGCAAATAAAATTACAGGATACCCAGTTAAGCTGTAATTTCAGATAAACAATTAATAATGTTCTGATATGAATGCACCCCATTCAGCATTTAAGAACTTTTTCTATGAGAAACTTATTGTTTATCTGAAATTCAAATCCAGTTGAACATCCAGTATCTGATCTAACAACTCTGCCTCCCCATCCTTTAAGTCTGGAATAATGCTTCCTTCCCAGAAGTCCTCCTGGATTCCACCTTCCCTCTAGCTCTCTCACAGCACAGTGTTAGAACTATCTGGGTGTATGTGTGCCTCCCCTACTGGACTGTGGGCTTCCAGAGATCGGGGAAGAGTATTCTCTGTCTTGGACCTCTTTCAGAAGATGATATTTGGTAAACATTTGTCATTAAAAAGAAAAAAAAAAACACTTCCCTGGCCATTTCATTAGATGCAATTTCTAGTTAGAGAGACAATATAGGAACCTTTAGTGAAGAGTCAAGAGACCCAAGTTCCAGTCCTGACTCTGCCTCTGATGCTGCTGTGTCCTTGGATAAGTTCACTCCCCTTTCTGGGTTTCAGCTTCCTCTGTACAATGAGGGGTAAGACTAGACCATTGGTTCTCAATCATGGCTACACATACAAATGATCCAGGAACTTTACAACAATACCAGTGGTCCTCCTGGACAAACTGATCTAATCTCTGGAGATGTATTTTTAATCTCCTTGGATGATTTTTGATGCTCAGTGGGAGCTAAGAACCACAAGACAAGATGATCTGAAAGTCCCTTCTGTTTCTCACATTCTATGAGTCTTCTCTGCTAAAATTAGACCTGCCTGCTCATCGTTAAGAACTGGTAAGGAGAGAGGCTTCTTTGCACTCTTTTGAGCTCTTTGGGCCTTAATTTAGGCTGCATTTCTGTGGGCAGAGGGAGCTGCGGCTTGAGTCAGCAGCAGGTGAATCAGATTACCTGAAATCACCTTCTGGGGTGGGCTCTTCCAGCCCCCACCCAGACAGTGGCTCTGATGGTGGTTCTGGGCTGCTGCTGGATTTTAGGTTTGGAAAAACAGTTTGTAAAAGTTGTTGGAAATCATAGGAAAGATGTAACCTCAGATGGCTTCTCTTGCTTATAGTGTATAGAGTGGTGGGAAAATGGAAAATGCATTTTGTGCTTGAATGATAGCTTTTCGTAATGGTCCAGAAACCGGGAGCCAAGGCAGGAAGGTTACGAGGAAGTGCCAGGGGGCAGAGGAAGGAGACCTGGACTCTGGACTGAGCCTTGGTACTAATTTACTGAGTAACCCTGTCCAGATGACTTCCACTTTTTGCGCCTCAGTGTACTCACCTCTAAAATGGATCATGTTTGAGGGACGATCTCTTACCTTCTCATGGGCCTTAATAGCCACATGACAATTTCTCACTGTCTTATAGTGTTTGATTTTTACGAGCAGCATCCAGGACAGGTACTGTCAACCCCCATTTTCCTAGCCAGCTCAAGAGGGTAATAGTTGGTCAAAGACCATTTGGTGAAGACCATCCTCCCTTCTAAGTTAATGTCCTCAACCACACCTCCACATACTAGGTCACCAACTGGCCTAAAGTTCTAAAATTTCCCCTCGACCTCAGAATTCTAAAGACAGATGACATATATTCTAGGAGGTAATGTATATCAACAGCAGCCATAAGAAGAAATAAAACAGTTTGGCAATTCAGAGATTAAAGTTCTAAGAAGGTGAGAGGGCGGAGGGTTGGAGGGGGAGGGACCAAGTAAAATCTCCACCACTGAGCAGACTGCCCGGTGGCTTTGAAGCCGGTATTCCCTTCTCCTGATCTAAGGACCAAACCATGACTTTTTCCTTGCTTGGTTTTGCACACTCCATGTCACCAGGAGTGAGTGACAGAGAAAAACAGCACATCAACATTGCCTGCTGCTTCATTCTTTGTAGATACTGGCAGGGCTGAATTTAGCACAGGGGAATGTGATTTCTTACAAGAAAAAAAAGTCTAGATCTTCCTCAAAACTCAAAAAGGCCTATTTTTGAACTCTGAAAAAGAACATCAAGTTCTCTTTCCTCACTCTGCCTTGGCAGGGTTCACTCAGTTGGTAATTTGACTTAGGACACAGAGAGACAGCAGCACACATCCTTGGCTCCTCCAGCTGCCAAGTGCTTGGGGTGACTCGGGCAGATGGCTGGAGGGTATTTCCTGCATCCTAGGAGCAGGTGAGAGAAGCTGGCTCCGGCCCAGGACCTCAGAGCAGTTGAACCAACTATTTCTGAATAAGCCATACCCTGACCCTTGTAGTATCAGGAGAGAAGAGGTGTCTTAAGACATCAAGGTACAGCAGAAGCTGGGCGGTCTGACTAAGACTGCCTCTGATCGTCACAGGAGCTGGGGGTACCAACTTCCCTGGGCTGGCCTGGGGGTTCTGAAGGGTAAGTTTCCCCACCCTCAATTCCTTCTTGGGTCCTGCCCTGCCTGAAAGTTCCCCAAAGGTGAGTCAAGGTCATACCCCTGACTGGGGAGGGGAGGCAGTGATCATGTACTTGCTTGCAGCTGACTCCCAGTGGCCTCAGAGCTACAACTCAAGGCCACATGCCAAGGAGTTAGCACGGTCGGGGGCCAGCACATTGCTCATCACCTATGATGACACTTCATGTTGATATTTGTATGTCTCTGTTCTGTCCTCTCCATCACATCCTGGGTCCCAGGTCAGGGACTGGATCTGATTCATCCCAGCGGTATATGCTAACTCGTGAGTGAGAGTTCACAGGTCTGGCTCACGTGACTCGTCTCCTGGGTGTCCCTCTACACATTCCTATCACAGCCACTTATCAAGCCTGCTGCACGTGCACCTGTAAAGCAATGGCTCAGAGGGGCTGCCACATTCCCACTTCGGAGCCTCTTTCCCACTGGGACCCATCTCCTGGCCTAGCTCACCTCGACTCTTCCTCCCTTTGGCCCAGCTTCTGTCCCCACCTCATCTTACGTCCCACCACTGGCTGAGCCCTCTCCTGCACTCGGCCCTTTCTCCCTACAACACTTGCTCCCACCTGTCCCTGCATATTGGCCTCGGTGTTTGTTTAAACTTAGCTCTGCACGGGCAGGAACCAGGCTGCTTTCTTATGGTTAGTCCAGCGCAGTTAGAAGCTTCCGTCCGTTCTGTCGCTCAGTCGTGTCCGACTCTATGCGACCCCATGGACTGTAGCCTACCAGGCTTCTCCGTCCATGAGATTCTCCAGGCAAGAATACTGGAGTGGGTTACCGTTTCCTTCTCCAGTTAGAAGCTTAGTTAACAGAAATGCTCTGGCCGGGAGTCAAGTCACAGGGAGCAGAGAGGACCTGCAGACCCTGGACCCAGCATGCCCTCCTCTTCGTTCCCTAATGCATCATCCATTCGGGGCTCCAGCTACCGCCGGCAACACCCCTAGCACTCCAACAAGATGTCCCACCTCCAGCAACTCCATCTCTTAAGTTGACTCCTGGCTGGGCAGCTCTCCTCGGTCCTTGCAGGCACCGAGCTCTGTTTCCTGGAGCCTCAGGCCAAAAGCCCGCACTCATCTCATCATCTCAGCCTCTTGTCCTCTGATCCAGCTCTAGGAGGAGCTGGTGTTTCAGAAACACGTCTCAGATACAGGCCACCTTGGCCCCTGGCCTCACCTGGGGCCTGTCCTCTCCATCCCCTCTCCTCCCAACACCACCACCTCTCTGCCCAAACCCTTGCTTTCATCTGGCCTCTCCCAACAATCCCCAGCCCAGGCCTCAATGCTTTAGTGTGACATCTAGAGCCTTTCCTAATTCCTACGCTCGCCCCGGCCGACTCTGAGATTCAGCCATGCACCCCTCTCCCTACTCTGTATCCACTTCCCTACCCTGGAAGGCTCTATCCAGGGGGTACTGGGTGGTGATGTTGTGAGCAGACCCTAGAACCAAGCTTCTGGAGTTCAAACCCGTGGGCAAGGATAACCTCACTATGCCGACTTTCTCCATCTGTAAAATGGGGACTTCAATAAAACTCACTTCATAGGATCGCTGTGGTCAATAAATGCAACAAGGTGTGGAAAGCAACGCCCACAGCAGCAAGGACAAAGTTGGTGGTCAACAATGTTCCACACCTTCTTCCACGGCCACCTTTCAAATAGCTGACATGCAACAATAGGCGTCCAAGGCTAGCCAGTTAACACTGGTGTCTCCCTGCAGCCCCCCTCTCCCTTCCGGGCATTGGAAGTGTATGGTATCATAAACACATACTAGTAATTAGCCATGCCAACAAAAATAAAGAGGAATAGTTTCAAGAAATCAAGACAGAAACTTAGCATGATATTGCAGTTCTATTTTGGCATAGGAACTGGCGGTGCTGACAGTGGAGTCATTTGATAATCCCTCTGAGCTGCCTAATGAGGAGCGTGACGTCACGAGGGTGATCAGAGGAGAAGGACCAGGACAAAAACAGTCACTGGGCTGAGCCAGTGTGGAGATGCTGGACAACTGGGTCCCCCACCCACTGCCCAGGCACACAGACGAACTGGGACTCAAGCAAACTCTGAGTCGGGGAGACAGTTTGGTCCCAATACCGGAGCCTAATGTGGGATCTAATGTGACATGTGTGGGTTTTGATGAGCAAAGCAGTTGAGTATCCTGACCTAAGTGCTGCATTTCCAGGGTCACACCCTCACGGCTGAGTACTTCAAAGTGAAAGTGAACACCTTTCTCTCTCAGCCCTGACACCCTTCAAGCCACTGCCCTTTGTCTTTGTTCCGCCTCCCCACAGGAAAGGCTATCTGGGTTGAGGGTCTACATACTGGCTCCCTTTGTTCACTCCTCAGGTTGCTGCAACCTGGCTCTGGTTCCCCTTCCTCCTCTCCCCTAAGAATGTCATCATACTGGTACACAACACGCACAAAAAGCTGGAGGATGCAAAAAGCATAAGACACTGCAGCAACTGAGTCCCCTGGCAACAGCAGCCTCACTGGCCTCTGGCCTCGCCTCTGAGTCTCCTGGCAGGCCTGAACCCTCATACTGTCTCCCTAGCTCTTCCATTAGGCTCTGCCCATCTTGATTCGGCCTTAGGTTCCCAGCCCATTCGTGGTATCCACGGTGGCTACCTTCATCCTATTTCCACTCTTCTCCCAAAGACTTCTACCCCAGCCCGGACCCTAGCCTCCAGAGCCCCAGACTCCACTCCCACCAGGCCCTCCACCCTAGAGCTTGATGATACTGATGACACCCACCTCCCTATCTCCAGGGTGGATCCTGAAAGAACTGAAGGACTTTCATATACACCTGCCCCCCTGTGGGTGGCCATTGCCCTTATTTCCCCTATACTTGTCCCTCCCTCACTGTTACGGCTGAATTTTGTCCCTCCAAAATTGCTGCTTGTGTCCTGCTTTGTCCCTCTAATATGATAAATAAGGTAATTTCTAGCCCCTTAGAATTTTAACTGTTTTCAGAGATAAGGTCTCTAAAGAAGTGATTAAATGACAATGAGGCTGTTAAGGTGGGTCCTAATGCAATCTGCCTGGTGTACTTACGAGAAGGAGATTAGGACACACAAAGGGACCCCAGGGGACATATGCACAGAGTGACAGAGAGATACGGCCATCTGCAAGCACGGGAGAGAGGGCTCAGAGGGAACCAACCCTGTGGACACCTTGATCTTGGACAGCTAACCTCCAGAACTACTGAGAAAACACAGTTCTGTTGTTTAAGTCACCAGCCTGTGGCATCTCGTTAGGGCAGCCTGAGCATACTAGTGCACCCACCTTCACTAATGACACCAACTTAGTCTCCGGAGAACTGGACTCCTCCCCTGACCTCACAGTTGACCCCGTCTTTCCTCTCCCCTTCCCACTTGCCTTGAGTCTCTTGAGTCATCCACCCTCCTGTCATCATCTGGGTGAGGGATAATAGCCCCCCAAGACTGCTGAATAAAAAGACCACCTACCCTACTGGGCCAGGGAGCACAGCATGACAGTGGACACGCTACAGCCAGAGCCTGACCCCCGGTGACAAAGGGATACCAACAAGTGGGGCAGGAACCAGACAGTCATAAGGCGACAAGAGCAGATGGTGAAGGGCTCTGGATGCCAGGCCACCTTCTGGAGTTTTAGGGGCTGTTTGTGAAGATCACATGGAAACACACATGAAGATGGAGGGTGCTGTATGAACATGAGATATGGGGTGATCGGCTCCAAGCCCAGCCCTCTGAACTGTGAGAAGTGGTAAAATCAGATGACCTGTTCCAGGCCTCTGTGAGCCCCCTGGACCTGAGGTGCCGGCAGCCCTCTGTCTCCTCCCCTCGCTTCTTTCTTCCCAGGAGGCCTGGGCAGGGTTTGATGCAATGGCTGGCGAAGGGCTTAGGCTGCCTCCCACATTCCTCTGGGATGGGCTCCGAGGTGGAAAGGGTTTGGGTGTTTTTATCTCTATTTCACTCATTTCAGTTCTTGATAATAGGTTTCCATCTCCTCTAGTCCTTTTTAGAAACAGAGAGGGTATTTATGTAGAAATAAATCATTCTTGACGGGCTGATGCAGGTCAAATGCTTTAGAGGACATGGGGAAGCACCAGGAATGCCTCCTACCTGCGATGTCACAGAGTTCTGCATCCGAGGCATTGGCCAGGGCCTCCTCCAGCTCCGGCTCCAGTGTCACACTTTCCAGCACGGGATCCATTGGCTTCTGCTTGGGGACCCAGACCTTTCCTGAAAACACATGAGATGCCTGTTACACGGAGCGCCACTGCACAGGGGCAGCCTCTGGCGATGACCCCCGGTGGACAGTCCAGAGTCCTGTGGATCCCTCCATGCCAAGATGCCCTTAAAGCTTCTTTCTCTGGGGATCCATTGCCAAACTGGCTCAGAGAAAGGGAATCAGAGATCTCCAACAAAGCACCCGTTATGTTTAAATAGAAGAACTTCAGAACTTGGTCAGAGGCGACTGCTCACTATTGAAAACGCTGGTCATTAATTTTAACAAACAGTTAAGTAGAAAAAAATGCAAAAGAAAAAATATAATAGAATGCCAGGGTCTGGAATGCTCTAAACAAGGGTTCTGGTATGAGAGAAAAACTTAGAAACATTTCTAAAACAAATACATACACTCAGATTAGTAAAAGAGGGATAGGGAGAAACTTGGGAGATTATATTTTTTAAGTGTCAGACCCATTACTGAACGAGAGAGCAAAGAGGCACGCACGGGGATGGTTGGTGACTGCAGAGTGCGGCAAGACGGCCTTTTGAAGAAATTATGGGGCATCCACACAACGGCGATCCCACAAAAGGATGATGGAGAGCTCTGCTCACTAAGAAAGGAAAACGCCCAAGACAACATGTGTGAAAAAGTGAGAGGTTAACAGGCAGGAAGGCCAGGGGTCTCCAAACGGTGGAAATAGGCTGCAAGTGTCTCTTAAAATTCTGTGTTGCTATGATGACACCTGGTTCCACCTGAACTTAACTTTTCTCAAACCTTGAGCTAACCAATGCGTTTTTCTTATGGAAATGTTTTCCTTAAAATACGTTAATGAAAACTATGTATTTGCCTTGGAATTTGCCTTTCTTCAATATGGTTCCACTTAAGACTAACTTTTGGCTGATAATAGCTCAAAAAACCCGTATTCATATCAATTGTTTTATGGCTGGGGGATGACACACCTCATGCCATCCTATCTCAAAAATGCACATTGTGGGAGAGGGGCCTGGTGAAACTCCGTCAGCCTTGAGGTATCTTTCTTATCTGATTAATAACTTTCTAACAGACATAAAACAGCTTGCTAAAACTAGAAGGGGGGGCACTCTCCGTCCCCCTTCTGGTGTCTATGTCATAAGCTTTCTCTGTCCCTTTTCATACTTTAATAAAACTCTGCTACACAAAAGTTCTTGAGTGATCAAGCCTGGTTCCTGGTCCCGAAGCTAAATCTTCATCTTTAGAGATCAAGAATCCAACACCATTCACTGTAAGCTATCTAAAGCAAGCTTACAGAATAGCATAAATTATTTAATTCTGGTTATGAAAAATTGCATGCGTGTGTGCTAAGTTGCTCAGTTGTGTCTGACTCTGTGTGACCCTATGTACCCACGAGGCTCCTCTGTCCATGGGATTCTGCACGCAAGAATACTGGAGTGGGTTGCCATGCACTCCTCAAGAGAATCTTCCAGACCCAGGGATTGAGCCTATGGCTCTTATGTCTCCTGCATTGGCAGGCAGGTTCTTTACCACTAGTGCCACCTGGGAAGCCGGGAAAATTGCACACACACACATACACACACACACACACGTCTTTATTCATGCAACATGTTTATTGAGTTGCAATCAACCCTGAACATTCATTGGAAGGACTGATGCTGAAGCTGAAGCTCTAACACTTTGGCCACCAGATGTGAAGAGCTGACTCACTGAAAAAAACCCTGATGCTGGGAAAGATTGAGGGCAAGAGGAGAAGGGGGAGACAGAGGATGAGATGGTTAGATGGTATCACTGACTCAATGGACATGAGTTTGAGCAAACTCCGGGAGATAGTGAAGGACAGGGAAGCCTGGCATGCTGCAGTTCATGGGGTTGCAAAGAGTTGGACACAACTTAGCGACTGAACAACAATTAACAATTTATTGAGTCCTTCCTATGTTCTAGGTACCATTCTTGGCACTAGGCGGACAGCAGGAAACAGTTTAGTGAAAGCAGACAGATAACAAGCAAACATGTAAAGATATCAGATAGTACTAAGCATCACAAAGGAAAATAAAGCCAAGCAAAAGATTAGGAAATTCCAGGCTGGGGTGTGGGTGAGGTGGACTCTGCTTTTTGGGGTAGGGTGGTCAGGGAAGATGACCTGTGAGCTGGAATCTAACAGAGTGGGGAAATGAGACCCTCAGATCAGTGATAAGACGAGGATGCCCACTTTCACTGCTCCTACCCAACTGTGTACATAAAGTTCTAGTCAGACTGAATGGACAAGAAATAAATGGTATCCAGACTTGAAAGGAAAAAGTAAAATTATATTTGTTCTCAGATGGTATGATCTTATATGTAGAAAACCTTAAAGATTCTACACACACAAAAAAACAGGGTACAAGATTAACATACAAAACTAAGTGGTATTTCTATATACCAGCAATGAAAAATCTTAAAGGGAAATTAGAAAAATAATTTCATGTACAATAACATCCTAAAGAACAAAATACTTACGAATAAATTTAACCAAGGAGGTGATGGATTTGTACAATCTCCTGCACTGGCAGGCAGGTTCTTTTACTGAGCTACTTGGAAAGCCCACAAAACACTGCTGAAAAAAGTTTAAAAAGACCTAAACAAGCAAAAAGGAATCCCTATTTCAAAGATTGGAAGGCAATATTAAAATGGTAATACTGCCCAAAACAACCCACAGATTCAAAGCCATCCTTATTAAAATTTCAGGGTTTTTTTTTTTTTTTTTTGCAGAAATAGAAAAGCCAAACCTCAAATTCATATGATTGTAAGGGATTCCAATCAGTCAAAAAAATCTTGATAAAAACAAAGTTGGAGGATTCAGACTTCCTGATTTCAAAACTTACTATAAGATTAAGCAATGTGGCAGTAACATAAGGATAGACATACAACACAATGAGGTTGAATTGAGAGTCCAGAAATAAACTCATACATCTTAGGCAGATTGACTTTTCACAAACTTGTCAAACCCATTGAATGGGGAAAAATAGTTTCTTCAAGAAATGGTGCTGGGACAACTGGATATCGATAGGCAAAAAGATAAAGCTGGATCTCTATCTCACACCATACACAAAAAGTCAACTGGAAACAGATCAATGACTTAAGGATAATAGTTAAAACTATAAAATTCTTAGAAGAACACATAAACATAAATCTTCATCACCTTAGATCTGGCAAAGTATTCCTAGATATGACAAAAAAGAATAAGCAGCTAGAGAAAAATTGATCAATTGACTTTAAAATTTAAAACCTTTGTGCATCAAAGGACATTATCAAGAAAGTAGAAAGACAACATATAAAAGAAGAAAAAATATTCAAAAATCATATATTTTTATAGGGTCTAGTATTAGAAAATCTCATGGATGGAGGAGCCTGGTAGGCTGCGGTCCATGGGGTCACTAAGGGTCGGACACGACTGAGCGACTTTATTTTCACTTTCACACATTGGAGAAGGAAATGGCAACCCACTCCAGTGTTCTTGCCTGGAGAATCCCAGGGACGGGGGAGCCTGGTGGGCTTCCGTCTATGGGGTCACACAGAGTCGGACACGACTGAAGTGACTTAGCATAGCATAGCATAGCATAGTATTCGGAATACACAAAGAACTTTAACAACTCAACTACCAAAAGAAAAACAACGTATTTAAAAGCGAGCCAAGGGCTTATAGACATTTCTCCAAAGAGAATATACAATTGCCTATCGGTATCTGAGGGGGATTGGGTGCTCAAGTCATTTATATAAAATGGCATAATATTTGCATATAACCTACACACATCCTCCTGTATACTTTAAATCACCTCTAGATTATTTATACCTACTGCAAGGTAAATACTATGTAAATAGCTGCCAGTATGAGACAAATTCAAGTTTTGCTTTTTTAAAATTAGTGGAATTTTAAAAAATATTTCTGATTCATGGTTGGTTGAACCCATGAATACAGAACCTACAGATACGGAGGGTCAGTTGTACAGATAGGCAACAAGCACATGACAAGATGCTCAACAACATTGGTCATTCAATTCAGTTCAGTCGCTCAGTCGTGTCCGACTCTCTGCGACCCCATGAATCACAGCACGCCAGGCCTCCCTGTCTATCACCAACTCCTGGTGTTCACTCAAACTCATGTCCATCGAGTCGGTGATGCCATCCAGCCAACTCATTCTCTGTCGTCCCCTTCTCCTCCCACCCCCAATCCTTCCCAGCATCAGAGTCTTTTCCAGTGAGTCAACTCTTCGCATGAGGTGACCAAAGTATTGAAGTTTCAGCTTTAGCATCAGTCCTTCCAATGAACACCCAAGACTGATCTCCTTTAGAATGGACTGGTTGGATCTCCTTGCAGTCCAAGGGACTCTCAAGAGTCTTCTCCAACACCACAGTTCAAAAGCATCAATTCTTCAGCGATCAGCTTTCTTCACAGTCCAACTCTCACCTCCATACATGACCACGGGAAAAACCATAGCCTTGACTAGATGGACCTTTGTTGACAAAGTAGTGTCTCTGCTTTTTAATATGCTGTCTAGGTTGGTCATAACTTTCCTTCCAAGGAGCAAGCGTCTTTTAATTTTATGGCTGCAATCAGTATCCGTAGTGATTTTGGAGCCCCAAAAAATAAAGTCTGATACTGTTACAATGAGAGACCTCTTCACAATCGTGATAATGACTATAACAAAAATCAAAAGTTAGAATGGAAACTAACAAGTGTTGGCAAGGATGTAGAGAAACTGACCCTCATATATTTACTGGTGGGAATGTGAAATGGTGCAGTTGCTTTGGAAAACAGTTTGGCAGTTCTTCAAAAAATTAAATGTAGAATTACATATGATCTAGCAATTCCACTCCTAGATACATACCCCAAGGAACTGAAAACAGTTACCCAAGCAAATACTTATACAGGAACGCTCATAGCAGCACTAATCACAATAGCCAAAAACTACCAAAATGTTTATCAATGGATAAATGGACAGACTGTGGAATATCATTCAGTAATAAAAGGGAATGAATGAGTCTTGAAAACAACATTCTAAGTGAAAGAAGCCAGACACACAAAGTCACATATTATATGATATAATTTAGAGGAGATATCCAGAATAGGTAAATCATAGAAACAGATTGGAGATTGCCAGGGGTGGGGGACGGGGGGCATGGAGAGTAACTGCTTATTGGGTACAGGGTTTTATTTTGGATGAAAATGTTTTAGATCTAGATAGAGATGGTAGTCGTACAACATTGTGTATACACTAAATGCTACTGAATTGTTCACTTTAAAATAGTTAATGTTATGTGAATGTAATAAAAAAAAACCAAACTGCTCACTTTGGCTATTGACTGAGAATAACCTGAAATGGGGCCAGGATGGAAGCCAAGAGATGGTTGATGGTTAGGAGTCTCCTGCAAAAGTCTAGATGAGAGATGACAGTGACTTGGACCACAGATGAATAGGGATGGGAAGTGCGAAGAGAAATGTCCACAAGGATATTCACTAAAATAGGACCAGGGGGTTATCTCTCAGTGGAATCTCTCATCTCTCTTTGTTTTATTACTTAAAATGTTTACAGCAAAGATCAGTTACCTATATAAGCAGAACAGGCAAAAAATCATCTGGGAGAAAATGTATAATAACTTTCACCAGAGGTGGATCTGGAAAAGGTGAAAAATAAAACAAACTGTGAAAACGGTTGATGCAGTGACTAGGATGAACATTCAGTAATATTTAAGACTTATGGTTTATTATATTATTGGAGCAGGTGCCTCCATAGAGGTGGTGACTCAGATATTACAAGACTCAGACTTCTTCCCTTCCTTCATCTTACTAGTTGGGATATGGCTATGATGACTGGAGCTTCAGCAGCCAAAAGAACCATGAGGACAAAGATGTATTGCAAGGATGGCAGAATGAAAAACTGGAAAAGCTCTTGATTACTAATAACCCCAAGAAAGATGTCTTACCAGCCTTGGAATGCCTAACCCTGCAGCTCTACTAAGTAAAAGAAAACTAAACTTTCATCTTAAGTCTCTTTTATTTTACTTGTTTCTCTAGCACATGCAGTCAAATCTGCATAATGAAAATACCCGGCTTGGAACTTTGTTCTGATTCCCCCACTTGAATGAGAGTGAAGGAAAATCCAAATTCCTCAAGACTTTGCACCAGTTTATGGCCCCTACTACATCCTGCCAGATCTTGTAGTGACTGATATGCTATTTCCCCTCAGCCTAGGCTCCCACTAGGCCCGGTGTGGGGCACATGCTCAGCAGGGCTGGACTGAATGTCCCTGAGTCTGCCTTTTACAGCTGGAATGTCTCCTTCCACACACTCTATTGATACCTGCACTTATTCAATATACATGGACTCCAACAATCATCATGTAAATATTTTATGATGCTGCTGCTGCTGGTGGTGATGATGTTAGTGATGATAAACCTTTTAGGCTTGTCATTATTGTGAAAATAGAATAAATTATAGCTACCCTCCTTGGGTCAGCCTGGTCTTTGATGAAGGCACTCAGGCTCTGGGAGTCTGGAGAGCTGTTCCCGGCTCAGGGCCAGGTCAGCATTCTGTGAAGGGGCAGCAGGATTGGTTGGTGTGCCGCCCAGATTCCCTCCCCATCCCCCATCTCATCTCCAGCTCCTCCCCTGGGAGGGGGAGGGCTACACAAGGGAGCAGATGGCAGTAATGACTCACCGACTGTCCACCCAGGCCTGCTCTTGACTCTCACAGCCTTGCTTTCCCCAGTTTTCAGATGTGTAGGTGGGCTAGTGGGAGTTTTTAAGACCCCTCAAAATCCGGAGATTTTTTAATCTTTACCTCCGGCACCTAAAATCACTCTTCAAGGCACAAGCCCCTTGCTTAAAACCAGCGTGCACCTATACTCTCAGCCAGGCACACCTAAGCTTCAAGGTCCAGGCTCCCGTCCCCTGCCTCCCACTCCAGGATGCCTCTGCTGCTGCTGCTGCTAAGTCACTTCAGTCGTGTCCGACTCTGTGCGACCCAAGAGATGGCAGCCCACCAGGTTCCCCCGTCCCTGGGGTTCTCCAGGCAAGAACACTGGAGTGGGTTGCCATTTCCTTCTCCAATGCATGAAAGTGAAAAGTGAAAGTGAAGTCGCTCAGTCGTGTCTGACTCTTAGCGACCCCATGGACTGCAGCCTACCAGGCTCCTCTGTCCATGGGATTTTCCAGGCAAGAGTACTGGAGTGGGGTGCCACTGTCTTCTCCACAGGATGCATCAGATCACACAATTTTTCCAAAGCTCTGTGATCCAGATGTCTCCCGGGCTTCCCTGACCTTCCAAGTTTTTGGAAAAATCTGGACTGAGCTCCAACTGCAAGCGCTGGATGGCTCGACATCCTCTCTGCCATATCTACCCCTCCCTGCTCTTTCATTTTATTATTTATCAGGCAGTTACTCTGTGTAATGGATTGTGCTAACACAACAGGGCATGCCTGCTCAGTTGCTCAGCTGACATAGGGACAAAGCCACAGACAGGGACCCTTGGCTCACCATGCTGACATCCTTGAGGGGATGACAATGGAAGAGGCAGAAAATAAAGAGTTACCCAATTAATTAATTAGAATTAATGTTTTCATTCAACAACTATTTACTGGGTGCCTACAATGTGCTAGGGTTTATGAGGTATAGGAATATAACAATGAACTAGACAGATGTGGTACTAGTACCCATGGAGCTTATATTCTAAGGAAAAAGTCTACAAGATCCATTATGCATGTAATCAGTTTGAACACATTAATGCAGCACCTCTCTCTTAAGCCCTGGCTGGGTTCTGGGGGAACTGTGTGAGCAAAAGTGTCTGAGTGCCTGCCTCATGGAGCTTACAGGCCAGTGTGAATAAATTGTTCTGAAGAACACACAAAGGCTTCTGAGATGGAGACTAACCGAGGGGGTGTTGAATGGATGGAATGTGCTAACCAGTGGAGACAGAAAAGGCTTTCCTGAAAGAGGAGACAGTACAGTTGAGACCAAGAGGGTAATAATAGCTGATACGGATATTGCATTCATGATGGGCCAGATGCTGTGCTAAGTGCTTTATATATTTATATCTTAACTCAATCTTCAGAACACCCTCAGGAGGCAGGAAATAATATTCTTCTCATCACACCCATTTCACAAATGAGGAAATGGAGGCACAGCAGGTTTAAAAATGTACTTGAGGGAATTCCCTGGCAGTCCAGTGGTTAAGACTCCGAGCTTCCACCGCAGTGGGTGCGGGTTCCATCCCTGGTCGGGGACTAATAAGATCCCGCAAGCCTTGCAGTGCGGCCAACAAACAAATGTACGCAAGTTCACACAGCTAGTAAGGGTAGTGCCAAGATTGCAGCCAGAGTAAACCCAGCTCCATCTGTGCTTCTAACCATCACATCTCTTACAGGAGAGGGGAGCCAGCCCTGAAGACAGCATGTAGCCAGACAGAGGACCCGCATTCCAGGCAGAAGGCATCTGTGCAAAGGTCCTAAGGTGGGAAAGAGCTGGGAGTGTCTGGGGAACAGAAAGAGGCCTCTGGGGGCAGCAGGGCAGTGAGCGAGGATGAGCACGATCCCAGAGGACAGGAGGAGGGTTTGGAGTGTAGGGGAAGTTCTGGAAGGGTTGGGTAGTCGGGGCTCCTCTCTGTTCCCTGAACCTTCTAGATGGTGTGCCTTAGGCTGGGGCAGAGAGGCATGGGGGGACAGATGAAGGAAGGGGAGCTGCAGCTGCCAGAGAGAGGGGCTGTGGGGAAAGAGCAGGGACAGTGAGGGTAGAGAGAGGGTATCTCTTGTTTCTGGTTGGAGGGCACAGGCTTTGTCTGGGCCTCATGTCCTGATTTCATTTCAACAGTTCCTTCTATCCCTTTCAACCATATCAGGTTTGGATGAAGAGTAATCAGACACCCTAGTTAGAGGGGACTTAGGGGAAGTGTTGTGGGCCTGGTTGAGCCCAAAACTTCACTAAATCTATCTCACGCACTGATGCTTTTGGAGCTGGGCTGTAACTCTGGGCCAGGCAGGGATGAAGGCAAGGCGGCCCGGTCACATCTGGCCCGACATGGGGCCTGGCCCACAGCTGGCACTCAGTGATGCATGGAGGGGTGACGTACTCAAAAGCACAACATCGTCCAGTACCTCGCTTCTCCCCTGTGTAGGGGACCAGATCTTCTCGGTCCTTAAACTCCTTTGCTTGCTTTTCCAAGTGATCCAAGAGCTCCTCCCTTCTAAAGGGGCCTGTGGGCGCCTTGGTGGTCTGATCCTTCTGCCTCAGGCCCGCGGGCAGCAGTGCATTCTACAGTGGTGGTTGCGGGGCGGGTGCAGAGAGAGAGAGGGGGGAGAGAAAGAGAGAGAGCGGTCAGCGCCGAAGACTCGCATTTCTCCAGAAACTCCTCACTGAGCCACGGGAGCTCCATCTAAGTTGTTCATTCACAGGTAAGGAAACTAACACCCTGGGAGAGGCAGGGACTTGCCGAGGTCACGGAGAGACACGTGAGGTCATGGCAGATAGGGGCCGAGCTCGGCTAGGACTCAGGTCTCTTAACCAAACCCGTTCCCAGTCTGGAACATTTTATAAAGGCATGAGGGTGAGGCTCAGCTGACCAGGGGCCAGGCACAGCAGGGGGCTGCCAGAGCATCTGCTGAGGGGGAAATAGGATGACATTGGGGTTTGGATGCATGAGGGTATTTCCAGCCGCTGTGTAGAAAGTAGTTGGGGAGACAAGCAGCCTGGAGGGGGCGGACTGACTTAGGGCCTTGGATGCAGAATCAGGCAGGAAGAGGCAGGCCCCCAAAAACAAGCAGAGAAAGCTGGGCAGGATGGCAGACAGGGCCAGGCAGGCTGTCAGGCTGCAGGCCCCAGTTGGCCCTACCTGCTGCTTCCTACCCTCCTGACCGTCGTGCTCATGCACGCTGGCTGTTAAATATTTTGAACGTTGCCCTTGGAGATGGGTCTCTCAAGAAAGATATCATCAACCAATCCCCGTGATTTCTACTTCAAACATGGGCAGGCTTGTAGGTGTGGGTTCACTATGAAAGCAGGCTCCTAATCAGGGTGGATTTGAATCACACAGGTTTCACTTTAACTCAGTAATGCAGAGATTCAAAGACACTCATGGTTGGAAAGGAGACTTAGAGATCAGCCAGTGCACACACACTCCCTTTAGGAGGAAACTGAGGCCAAGGGCAGAGAAAGACTTGCGCCAATCTAGAACCCAAATCAGGCTCCTTCTTCAGGCTTGAGGGAAGAGGGAAATCTTCTGGTCAGATCAGTGCTCTCCCCCACCCCCTTTCATTCAGGGAGGTCGAGGGGATCCCAGAAGGGTGCTGTGAGCAGAGTCTCACCTCACTTCTTGCTGAACTCCCAAACTGGACAAATCAGAGAGCCATTCAATCTCCCATCTCTGTACCATTCAGTAAGAACATGCGTCTCTTCAGTCACCCACTCACACTCCAAATCCTTTCCTAAATGCCCCCTCTGAGAGGACAATGCTGTCAGGTACATGAAGAGAGCTCTGGGCCTGGCACATGGAGGGTTAAAGCTTGGGAGTGAAATACTACTGTTTGGCTGCAGTCTGATTTTTTCTTTACAGGATAGTTTACCACTGTGCCATTTCCATAAGAGCAGTGGGTGCGAGATCAGGACACTGGAGTGTGAGCCCAACTCTGGGAGAGTCGAGGTGAGCAGGGCCTGGCACAGACATCAGTATCAGTATATATCGGGGCTCAGAGAGTGGGGCTGGTGTCCACGCAATTGGACTTAGGCCACAAGTCAGGAGGGACATCTGGGAATTGGAGAGGACATTATGAAAGAATGGCCAGTAGGTAGAAAACTGAGCCTTGATTGGTTTGTGGGTGACTGTCAAGAACGTAAGTGGTGCCACAGATACCCCAGTTTTCCCTAAGCAGCAGTCCTTAGACACTTTCCATGTGATGATGGTCCATGGATGAGCTATGTCCCAGGTGAGATGAGACTTCCTGTGGCTACCTCTGTGTGTCCACTCAGAGTAACTATGTCTACTATAGCTCAGCTGAGTGAGGGGACAGCCTACCTGTCCTGCAAACATCCATCTATGATTACCCGTGATGAGCAATCAAATTCTTTGTGACATGCTGGCACCTCACAATTGACCCCACTCCAGGCTTAAGCCCTCACTTGGAGTAACGGTATCTCCAGCACTGTGATCTTGGGCAAGTCAACTAACCTCATTGTTCCTCCATTTCTACAGTTGTAAAATGTGAATAATGTTAGTCACTCTCTCAGAACTGTTGAGAACACTCAATCAGATAACGCAGAAGAGTGCTTAGCACGCAGGGCCTGACACAGTGAGCACACAAATTATTGCTGATTATTGTTGCTGCTCTATGATCAGATAAAATACATTTTGCCAGGAGGTAGGCTACCCAAATATGTAGGCTGGACAGGGGATGTTATTATCCAAATATGTCTTAAAACTCAAAAAATGAACACATACAAATACAAAATGAATTAAGCATGTAAAGCAAGTGGTTCCCAATGATCCCCACAAGGGAAGACCTGACAGATTCTTGTTACCATAAAGGAATCTGATGGTGGTGAGGTGCTGGGGTGCATTCTAGCCTCCGAAAGGATCAGTATTGTGGTGGTAAAAACCCACAAGGTTGTAACTGGGGGGAAAGAGGTTTGCAAACTTACATCTCTTTTTGAATATATCTGACAGAGGCCAGTGATTCGAAGTAGAGTTTTTTCACAATTTTGTTTTTTGGTATCTACATGAGATAATGGATGTTCATTAAACTTGTGGTCATCATTTCATGATGCTTGTAAGTCATTATGCTGTACACCCTAAACTTCTACACTGCTGTATGTCAATTATATCTCAATAAAACTGGGATGGGGAAAGTAGGGTTTTTCAACCTCGGCACAAGAAAGATTTGGGGCTGGATGATTCCTTGTCATGGGAGCTGTTCTATGAGCTCTTGGCTGTTTAGCAGCATCTCTGTCCTCTACCTACCAGATGCCACCAGCACTTCTCCAGGTTGTGACAACCAAAATATCTCCAAACATCCCCATATGTCTCCTGGGGGGCAAAATCACCCCTAATTAAGAAACACTGTGTTAAAACTAAAACCCATATCATTATAATATGGGAGTAAAGATGTTTTTCATGAGTTTTAAAAATATTATTTATGTGGCATGTTAAAATGTAGTTTTATTTATCTTTATTGAAAGCAGTTGATTTTTAAAAAAACAAAAACATGCACATGACAGGCTTTTCTAACAATTCACTGCTTATTGAATCTTTAAAGTAAATACTGAGAGTATTAGCCTTGTTAGGAGTTTATTTTCATTCCATTAAGTGGTACGTTTAATGAAATATAACATGATTTTCAATTAAAACCATAGCCAGTTGCATATTTTAAAACTCTTGATTATTCATCATTTTAACTTGTTTTCAAAAACAGCATATGATAGAAAAAACAGCATATTAACTCACCTGATATACAAAAATAAACTCAAAGTAAATCAAAGACCTAAATGTAAGAGCTAAAACCATAAAACTTTTGAAAGAAAACAGGCATAAATCTCTGTGACCTGGATTAAGCAATGGTTTCTTAGATATGATTCTGAAACAATAAGCAACAAAAGAAAAAATAACTTTGACTTCACCAAAATTGAACATGTTTGTGCTTCAAAGGAAACTAAGAAGTAAAAAGACAACCCACAGTTTGGTAGAAAGTTATTACAAATCATACATCTGAGAATGATCTAGTATGCAGAATACATAAAGATCTCTTAACTTAAAAAATGAGACAAATAACAGAATTTAAAAGTGGGCAACAGATTTGAATAGACATTTCTTCAAAGAAGATATAAAAAATAAGCACATGAAAAGCTTCTCAACATCATTCACTAACAAGAAAACACAAATCATACCCAGAATGAGATATTACACTTCACACCCTTTTACCCATAAAAAAGATGGGTAAAAACAAGCGATGGTGGGACCGTGAAGACAATGAAACAACCATACACTGTGGAGGGAAATGTAAAAAGTGCATCCCCTTTGGAAAACAGTCTGGCAGTTTCTCAACAGATTAAAAACAGAGTTATCGTATGAGATAGCAATTCCACTTCTAGGTAAACCCAAGATAAATAAAAGAATATGTTCATACAAAAACTTATACATGAATGTTCATAGTAACCTTAGCTATAATAGCCCCAAAGTAGAAACAACTCAAATCTCCATCGATGATGAGTGGATAAAGAAAATGTGGTATATCCCTACAACAGAATACTGTTTTGCAATAAAGAGAAATGAAGTGCTGGTGCATGCTACATCATAGGTGAAACCTTGAAAACAACATACTTAGTGAAGGAAGCCAGTAGTAACAAAGGACTACACACTGTCTGATTCCACTTATATGCAATGTCCAGAACATCAAATCTATAGAGACAGAAAGTAGATTAATGGTTGCCGAGAGATGAGGAAGTGAAGTGAAACTTGTTCAGTCATGCCCAACTCTTTGCAACCCTATGAACTATACAGTCCATAGTATTCTCCAGGCTAGAATACTAGAGTGGGTAGCCTTTCCCTTCTCCAGGGATGGAACCCAGGTCTCCCGCATTGCAGGCAGATTCTTTACCAGCTGAGTCACAAGGGAAGCTCAAGAATACTGGAGTGGGTAGCCTATCTCTTCTCTAGCAGATCTTCCCGATCCAGGAATCAAACCTGCATTGCAAGGGTCTCCTGCATTGCAAGCAGAGTCTTTACCACCTGAGCTATCAAGGAAGCCCCAGAGCTGAGGAGGATGGTGAGAAATGCAAAATGACAGCTATCAGGAACAGGCTTCTTTTTGAGGTGTTGAAAATGTTCTAAAATTGACTATGGTGATTGTTGTATATCTCTGTGACTATACTAAGAAACACTGAATTGTATACTTTAAATGAGTGAATTTTATGGCATAAGAATTATATCTCAAAAAAAGGTGTGTTTTTTTTAAATGTTATTGAGGGAAAAATTACAAAAATGGCCAATGCAATACATTAACTGCCCATAGAATGCTAGGAAGACAGGCTTTTTGTGTGTCAGTGGCCAAAAATGATGCTGAGACTGGGAAGGCTAGTGCTGGCCAGATTTAATGTGGCGTTTTGTTTTATAGAGTGAGGAGCCATATTATGTAAACTAGTCATGGAGGTGTTACATGGGTTAGAAAATATTGCCTTAGATCTCTTATAACTATTAGAACCTAAAACTGACTCTCAGACCCAACTATCCAATTGCTAAAGAAAGAGATCCCACAACATTTTGTCATCACCTTTGACCAGGAGAATATTTGCTGAACATGTTTGTGTAGAAATGTATCTTTCCTTAAATTCCTTATTCATTTTACAAACGCTTACAGGGTGAGTATTACAAAGACAGGCAGTGTGCTAAGACACAGGGCCAGGACCTCACCAAGGACTCCGTAATCTGGAGTAACTGAGGAGACAGAAGGTAATCGGGGAAAGCAGGGTAAAAGGAGAGAAAAGTCTCAATTACAGCATGAATGCAAAACAATGTATTATTTTAGCTTTTAAGGTTAATCAAGATACTAAAGTGGGGTCCACTGAACAGCAAAGAATAGTTGATAACTAGCCTCTACATCACTGTAAAAATTATATGTGTCCATGGTGCCTGAGGGTAAGTGGAAGCATCTAACCTTCAAGGAACTTAAGTCTCATTTTCCTAATCTTAACGTCTGCACAGCATAAATTTGCTGGGCATGTGCTTTCTTTATAGTTAGTTCAAAGGGAGGCAGCAGTCTGCTTCTCCAGGACAGATGTCACTTCTGCATGAGGGAATCCGTATCTACACGCGCACATCACACATACACATATCTTCATTCCAAAGACCAGTGGATTAGGGTGAGATTTGCTTTGGGAGATAGCTTTGGGGCATCTGAGCATGGCTTCAAGGTCCTTACTTACAATTAGAAATTTACTCATGTGAGGAGGGCAGTGGCTACTGTATGGGTGATCTGTTATCTCCAAACAGGAAAGCTGGTGGTGGGGTTTTGTTTTTGTTTTTTAATTTGGCCAAGCCATGTGGCATATGGGATCTTAGCTCCCAGACCAAGGGTCAGACCTGCATCCCTTGAATTGAAAGCAGAGAGTCTTAACCACTGGACTGCCAGGGCAGTCCCTAGTGTTGGTTTTAAGGGGGAAGAATTTCTAGGTACTCTTTGATCTTAGCCAAAATATAAAATTATAGCTGTTATACACTTGGGAGTGAGGAGGGCTGTGGCACACTGGAGATTTCAATGCCTCCACACTACCCAGCTCTAGCTAAGAACTGCCGTGGGTGGTGTTATTAGATCTGCTGATCTTTATGTGAAAGCTCTTGATTTTTAAATATTGACACATGATCCAAATATTTTAAAAACACTGTTCGGACCAAATAAAACACAGCTGCAGGCCAGTCTCAGCCCACAGGCTGCCATTTTGCCACCTCTGATCTGAGTTCCTATCAGACTAAAATTCCAGATAGAGAAAATCAAGACACTCATTCATTTATCCCTCAAATGTTTACTGAATATCTTGCTCATTTCAGGCTCTGGGCTAGAGGAAGAAAGAGGTATATACATTTTTTTTTAATCCAGAGGTTTAAAAAATTATTTTTAATAATCATGAGGTAAAACTCAGCAATCTCTTCCTGTAGTTTCCTAGTTGTAGTTTTTTAAATGGCGATTTTCTTTTAAATGTTGTAAAATTTAAAAGTTGGATGTACAGCTTGATAGGTTAGCATCTTTGTTTAGTTTTCTCACCCAAGCTTTGGAATCCTGCTGCCCAAAGGATGATGGAAACTTTGACAAATCCTCAACTGCACTGTTAGGAGCTCTAACACCCTGTGAACAGGTGCAGTAAAGGCCAAATATGAAGTATCTGCACAATTATCACTGCTATAGATAGTTGGGGCTACATGAGGAGCCATCTCAGCTAGAGCCACTGCAGGTTGGTTAGCAGAGAACATGTGCACAATGCATGCACCCACAGGCAACACATATGCGCATGCATGCACACGCACACACGCACAATGTACTAAAGGGATCTCAGATTGGCAGCTCAGAGCTGCAAAGCCTGGAGAGAGCCCCTGAGCCAACTCTCTCACCTTCAGTTGGGGAGACTGAGGCATGGGAAACTGAAGTCACTTGCCCAAAGTCACACAGCTCGTTAGTCACACAGCCAGGAAGCCTGAGCTGATATATAGGTGACAGTGTACATAACTAGCATCTCAAGGACCGGTATGGCTGCCTTCAGGCTGGTGGTTCAGCATATATACGATGTCTTTTAACCTGACTCTTCACAGCGTGTCTCAGGACACAAGGCAGGGCCGAACCCGTCCCTCCTGGTGTTCTCCGTATCCTCCTTTTCTGCCTCACGTTCAAGATGTTCCATTTCCCTGCTGCTGGGGGACCCTGGGCATCCCGAGACAATGAATGAGTGATCACACTCCACAGGGGCTCTCAGATGGGGAGACACAGACAAGTGTGAGCAGCTTCCTTCACCCGGGGCTTCCGGCAGGAGGTGGTTCCTGAGCTGAGTGAGTCTCAGGGCACAGGCAGGAAACAGCCAGGTGAAGAGGAGAGAGAAGAGGGAGGTTACAGGGGGACAGAAAGCACAGCACAGAGGCTTGGCAGGATGAGAGCGCCTGACTTGCCAGGGGAAGGAGCCTGAGGCTACAGAGTTCAGAATCATCTCTGTCCCACAGGCACCAGCCTGGTTCAAGCCATGGTGTTTACTACTGAGAGCATCAGGGTAGCCTCAGGCTGGCTTGTGTACTGCACCGACTTGTGTACCTGACCAGGTCACTCCCCAACACAGTCACAGATACTCAGCACCTCCACTAACCCACAGAATCATTATCAAATTCATCAGCCTGGCATGCAGAGCTTTCTCCTGATTTGACCTCAACTGACTCCAGCCTCCCCATCTTCTTGCTTTAAGTATTCCATGTTCCAGCCACTCCAGGCTGCTCCGCATTCCGCAGCCTCGCCCCACACCATCACCCTGCCAGGGCATCAATCAAGCTATGCCCTCTGCCTGGAATTCCACCCCTCCTCCCCCACTGCATTCATCCTTCAAAGCCCTTCTCTTGGGCACCCTGTCCAGCCTTTGCAGTGCTCCCCACACCGATCTGGTGATTCTCTTTCCAAACACCTGGAGGTATCTTGCCAGTTCTTATATAATGCTCCTTCTAATTTGTCTTGGAGCACATTTATGCCATATCCCTTTCCCCAAAGAGACTGAGTGCCCCTCAAAGGCCAGCTGAGATGTATCCTAGTCTTCTCTGAGTCCCCAATCCCAAGTAATAGGTGCTAATGTGTTTTGAATTGTCCAGAATTACATAGTATTGATGCTCCGGCAGGGAAAAGATGTTATTTCTTAAGCGCCCTTCAGGTCAGCGTCACACCTGCTACCCCAAGATGTTTGCTGGTCTCCCCAGCTGCTGCCCCATGCAGGTCTGGGGAAGGGGAAACACTGTGAAAGGTGCTAGAGTTGGGGTGCCCACCATGGGGCCAGAATTTACTGATGGAGATTTTGGGAAATGCCGAACTAGAGAGTAAGACCTTTGTAATGTTTCCTTCAGGTATCTGGATTTGGTTAAACTCCTATCAGTTCCTCTCACATCCCCTTGGAACTTTCGGCAGAGCAGAACATCAGGCTATAAAACTGGCAAACTCACAGCGACAGACTTCAAATAGTCCCCAATATCATGTCTCTCCCTCTCCAGTAATAAAAGCACTCTACATTTAGCTGTGCAATGGCCACTTAGGTAAAAGACTACATTTCCCAGGCTCCCCTGTGGCTAGGTTGGGTCACAGTATGAGAGATGTCCAGTGGCAATTTCCAGTAACTTTCTTTAAAAGATACTTGAAAAATGGCTTTTTTTCCTTTTCTCCCCACCTCCCACCCTTTCCCTCTATTCTAAAGTCTGGACTGCACTGATTATGGCCACCACTCTGGTCCATGAAAATGGGGGCTACACCTTAGCGACGGAAGGAAGATGAGTTGAATGCTACCTGGGACTCTGGGAAGTTTGAGGAGCTAAACTCCATACCTGCCCTAGACTTGCCACCTCTGGACTTACTTGAGAGATGAATAAAACACTGCTTGGTGGTGGTTTAGTCTCTTAAGTCGTGTCCAACTCTTGCGAGCCCATGGGTTGTAGCCTACCAGGCTCCTCTGTCCATAGGATTTTCCAGGCAAGAATACTGGAGTGGGTTGCCATTTCCTTCTCCAGGGGGTAGTCCAGACCTAGGGATCAAGTCCAGGTCTCCTGCAATGCAAGCAAATTCTTTACTGACTGAGCTACCACTGCTTAAGTTATGTTATTTTGAATCTCTATTACTTATAGACAAATGCATTCTGACAACCTGGGTTCTCATCCCAGGGCTTTGAGACCACACACAGGGCACTGGTGCTCTTGGACCTTGAATCCCCTTTCTGTAAAATGGTCAAAATCATCTTTTGAAACTTCAGAACAAAGGTTTGAACTCTATATTAGAAGCAGATTATGGCAATCAGCTTTGTCACCACAGGGCTTAACTGTTCACTTCTATTCAACTGAAAAGACACCGTACTATGGGGAAGCCCTGTGAGGGCATCAGCATCTGATTGTGCACTGCACAACTCCAAGGGCATTATATGTTCTCTGGTTTATATGAACAGTGGTTCCTGGAGCTACGCAGTGTACAACTTGCACAATTGTACCTGGCTGCCCTATATCTGTGGTGGTACAGTGTGGCTCTAAATTGCAAAAACCCTAGATTCCAGTGGGCAAGTCATACATTCATGTTCAATAAACATTTATTAAGCACCTATTATGTTCCAGACACTGGGCTAGGTACTTTTCCATATATCTATTTATCTGTCTAAAAATCTGTCATATGAGCAGTCAAAATTGGAAACTGGGAGGTCTAAAGTCCAATCAAATGCCAAAACTTGGTTGCTTTTGTCTGTATATTTGAATGAGCTGGCCAACATTTTCAGATAGGAAACTTGCACGTAAAAATTCAGAATTCCAGCATTTTTTGAAAACTTAGGTGATGTGACAGTACTGGAGAGCACCTGTTGGAGTGGAATAGCAAGTGCCCTCTAGTCAAACACAAACTTTCCTGTCTGCCTCAGTCCCCACCACTCCCTACTGTCTCTGACACAGAGGTCAATGAACTGTTAACAATCATTGGCTCTGTTGTTGCTTTTATTCCTTGAGGGTGAAGTGGTAATTGAAAACTTCCTTATGTCCATATCTCTTTTCAAGAGCAGAAAAGTAAGAAATGACCCAAGATGGCCATATGCCTCAAGAAAACTGGCCCAGCTTCCTTCCTCCATTATATTACCTACCTGATGCTGTGGGTGCTGTCTGCTGCCTCTTGAGTAGAAAGTGAGGGAGTGAGAGAGATGGGGAAGATACTCGGGGAGGTGGGAAGGCAGGGTTAAAACTTTACCATGACTTTTCTTTAAGGGTGATCTTAATCAAATGAAGCAACATTTTTACATTTGCTAAATTTGGATAATGGGAACATAGGTGTATTCTGTAATATGTTTAACATATTTCCTATTAAAAACATCAAAATCAAAAGGGAAACGGCTCAGTGGGGCCCTCTTTAGTGGGGCAGGTGCTTCACTGGGAGCTTAGAGGGGGAGGGTCAGGAAGGGTTCCCAAGGGAGGGGTGGAGAGGTTGGGCCTTGAGAAATGGGAGGATTCTGACTTGAGAATAAAGGGCTCCAGATCCAAGAGGTCACCCAGAAGCAGAGGCGGGGAGGAGGGGATTCTAGGGAGGCTGGAGGCCTGCCTGGGGGAAGGTAGTGGGGTGCAGAGGTGGGTGGGAGGTGGTCAGGGTGCCAGAAGACCGAGGGTGGGCTGGGGATACACTGACACCTGGCCTCAGTCGCCCTCACCCCGCCAGGCCCACCCTTGGCTCCGTGCACGGCCGGCAGTGTTTCTAAGGATCTGTGCCTATTTTTAGAGCAGAGATTTATTTCTTTCCATTTCAACTGTTTACTTCTGTCCTGGGCTTGTGAATCTGCCGGTTTGTGTTACAAAGGAGAACCACAGCCCTGTGGACCAGACATGGCTGCTTCCTGCATGGCCAAGAGTGTCTTCTGGTTTATAGGATAGGATGTGGGCCACGAATAGGGAGGGTTTATGATTTTGTGGACTGTGATTGGAAGCCATGCAGAGTGACCAGAAGTCCCAGGATTCTGTCCTGGTGCAGTGGCTGATTTGCAGTGTGACCCTGAACAAGTCCCTTCCCTTCCCTGGGTTTCAGGCTGCTGTTGCTATATTAATTTTTCATTACCAAAGTGGCGATAGTACTCCTAACCTCAGGAGTAATGATTCGATGAGATACAGAAAGCACCAGGTGAATGACATGTGTGTAGGAGAAACTCTGTAAACCAGGGTTTCTTTTACCTGCGCTGTGTTAGTACAGGAAGGGATTGGGGTGGGGCTTAGATCATCTCTAAGGGTCCCTCTAATTCTGAGATCCTACAGTTCTAGAGGTTTCTCCTCCATCATTTCTCCCTGCAATTCATGGTCCCAGAATTCTTAATACATTATGGGCTGGGGGAGGCAGGTCTGTCGCCTACTGGCTGTGTGATTTCGGGCATCCATTTCCTTTTCTTACAGTGGTTTTAACCCCAACCTGCAAAGATCAATCTCATAGAATCCTCGTGGAGATTTTATGAGACAAGGCCCATAAAACACAGTACAGCACCTGGCATGTAAGATGATCTCAACAGAGAATAGTTGTAGTTTTAAAATTATTGTTGCTGGCAGGGGCCTGTTGTTTTCTACTGTTGTTTCTATAACGTGTCACAGATTCCCAGCTGCAGACTTCAGAATCAACTTGAAGGATCCAATTTCTTTACAAGTCTGGGATTATCTCTACCTTCTTTCATGCAAATATTTTGATCCTTTTACTGAGACACTAAAAAATATTACTCCTTTTCTTCAAAGCCTCATTAACAAGTAACATGTATAGTTAAATTCTTTAGGCTGGTAGTTTTTTTTCTTTCTTTATTTATGTGAAAATAATGTAACAACTTCAAAAGAAACTGAATTAGAAAAAATAATTTGCTGGTAATTCCCAACTTTGTTCTCCAAGTTCCCTTCCAGGTTCATCCTACATGCCCTCACTGGAGGTGGTAGTTAACAGCACAGGCTACTGGGTCTGACTGACTGGGCTGGAGTCCCAACCCCTGGGCAAGCTACTTCATCTCTCTAAGCCTCAGTTTCCCCATCTTAAAAATGTGTGTGTGTGTGTTAGTCGTTCAGTTGTGTCCAACTCTTTGCAACTCCATGGACTGTAGCCCACCCTGGACAAGCTACTTAATCTCTCTAAGCCTCAGTTTCCCCATCTCTAAAATGGGTGTGTGTGTGTGTTAGTCATTGTGTCCAACTCTTTGCGACCCCATAGACTGTAGCCCGTCAGGCTCCTCTGTCCATGGAATTTCCCAGAAAGAATACTGGAGTGAGTTGCCATTTCCTCCTCCAGGGGATCTTCCTGACCCAGGGATTGAACCTGGGTCTCCTGCATTGCAGGCAGTTTCTTTACTGTGTGAGCCACAAGGAAAATGGGGCTGATTATCAAAACTTTCGGAGAACTAAAGAAGATAATCCGTGCAGGACTCTGTCGCAGTAAATGTCGACTATCTACTGATGCTCTAAGAACTCATACACTGTACCCTGCTCAAGTCGTGGTGTGACCTGTCATTCTCAAACATCGCTGTACATTGCCCATTTTCCCCGCCGTCTGGTACAAAGGCAGTCTGAACCGAGCAGCTGGCTCAGCTTCAGAGCAGCATCCACTTAACTCCACAGAGACAAGAAAGGGCAGGTCCTCTTGGGGAATCAGTCAACAGCGGATACTTTTAGCACATGGAGCATTCCTCTCCCGTGGGAGTCCAAGTGCAACAATCTCATGATAAGCTCGAGTTTTTCCAGGCCGCAGACTAAGAAAGTTTTGAGGACTTCTTCTTTTTTTTTTTTTTTTTACTGTGCACAAGTTTGGAATCTTCTGCAGCAAACAAAGCAGCTTTCCAATTCTGCGTACTCTACTGTGTCACGTGATACTGGGGCATGAGCACGCAAACATAACGCCCTGCAACACTACCTGTTAACTGAATTCAGGTCATAAGACTGCCAACAACTGCTCATAAAATCAGAGATGCTTAGAGCTGGAAGGGGTGTCAGGGGGCATCTAGGCCAACTGTCTCCATTTTGCAGACTGGAAAACTGAGATCCAGAGAGGGAAGTCAAGAAACACCTGGAGTAACTGGCAAATTTGGCCTTGGAGCACGGAATGAAGCAGGGCAAAGGCTAATAGAGTTTTGTCAAGAGAATGCACTGGTCATAGCAAACACCCTCTTCCAACAACACAAGAGAAGACTCTACACATGGACATCACCAGATGGTCAACACCGAAATCAGATTGATTATATTCTTTGCAACCAAAGATGGAGAAGCTGTATACAGTTAGCGAAAACAAGACCAGGAGCTGACTGTGGCTCAGATCATGAACTCCTTATTGCGAAGTTCAGACTTAAATTGAAGAAAGTAGGGAAAACCACTAGACCATTCAGATATGACCTCAATCAAATCCCTTATGATTATGCAGTGGAAGTGAGAAATAGATTTAAGGGACTAGATCTGATTGATAGAGTGCCTGATGAACTCTGGACGGAGGTTCGTGACATTGTACAGGAGACAGGGACCAAGACCATCCCCATGGAAAAGAAATGCAAAAGAGCGAAATGGCTGTCTGAGGAGGCCTTACAAATAGCTGTAAAAAGAAGAGAGGCGAAAAGCAAAGGAGAAAAGGAAAGATATAAGCATCTGAATGCAGAGTTCCAAAGAATAGCAAGGAGAGATAAGAAAGCCTTCCTCAGTGATCAATGCAAAGAAATAGAGGAAAACAACAGAATAGGAAAAACAAGAGACCTCTTCAAGAAAATTAGAGATTCCAAGGGAACTTTTCATGCAAAGATGGGCTCGATAAAGGACAGAAATGGTATGGACCTAACAGAAGCAGAAGATATTAAGAAGAGGTGGCAGGAATACACAGAAGAACTGTACAAAAAAGATCTTCACGACCAAGATAGTCACGATAATGTGATCACTGACCTAGAGCCAGACATCTTGGAATGTGAAGTCAAGTGGGCCTTAGAAAGCATCACTACGAACAAAGCTAGTGGTGGTGATGGAATTCCAGTTGAGCTATTTCAAGTCTTGAAAGATGATGCTGTGAAAGTGCTGCACTCAATATGCCAGCAGATTTGGAAAACTCAGCAGTGGCCACAGGACTGGAAGAGGTCAGTCTTCATTCCAATCCCAAAGAAAGGCAATGCCAAAGAATGCTCAAACTACCGCACAATTGCACTCATCTCACACGCTAGTAAAGTCATGCTCAAAATTCTCCAAGCCAGGCTTCAGCAGTATGTAAACCGTGAACTCCCAGATGTTCAAGCAGGTTTTAGAAAAGGCAGAGGCACCAGAGATCAAATTGCCAACATCCGCTGGATCATGGAGAAAGCAAAAGAGTTTCAGAAAAACATCTATTTCTGCTTCATTGACTATGCCAAAGCCTTTGACTGTGTGGATCACAATAAACTGTGGAACATTCTGAAAGAGATGGGAATCCCAGACCACCTGACCTGCCTCTTGAGAAACCTGTATGCAGGTCAGGAAGCAACAGTTAGAACCGGTCATGGAACAACAGACTGGTTCCAAATAGGAAAAGGAGTGCGTCAAGGTTGTATATTGTCACCTTGCTTATTTAACTTATATGCAGAGTACATCATGAGGAACGCTGGGCTGGAAGAAGCACAAGCTGGAATCAAGATTGCTGGGAGAAATATCAATAACCTCAGATATGCAGATGACACCACCCTTATGGCAGAAAGTGAAGAGGAACTCAAAAGCCTCTTGATGAAAGTGAAAGAGGAGAGTGAAAAGGTTGGCTTGAAGCTCAACATTCAGAAAACAAAGATCATGGCATCTGGTCCCATCACTTCATGGGAAATAGATGGAAAAACAGTGGAAACAGTGTCAGACTTTGTTTTTTTGGGCTCCAAAATCACTGCAGATGCTGATTGCAGCCATGAAATTAAAAGACGCTTGCTCCTTGGAAGGAAAGTTATGACCAACCTTGATAGTATATTAAAAAGCAGAGACATTACTTTGCCGACCAAGGTCCGTCTAGTCAAGGCAATGGTTTTTCCCGTGGTCATGTATGGATGTGAGAGTTGGACTGTGAAGAAAGCTGATCGCCGAAGAATCGATGCTTTTGAACTGTGGTGTTGGAGAAGACTCTTGAGAGTCCCTTATACTGCAAGGAGATCCAACCAGTCCATTCTAAAGGAGATCAATCCTGGATGTTCATTGGAGGGACTGATGCTAAAGCTGAAACTCCAATACTTTGGCCACCTCATGAGACGAGTTGACTCACTGGAAAAGACTCTGATGCTGGGAAAGGTTGGGGGCGGGAGGAGAAGGGGACGACGGAGAATGAGATGGCTGGATGGCATCACCGACTCTGTGGACATGAGTTTGAGTGTACTCCGGGAGTTGGTGATGGACAGGGAGGCCTGGCGTGCTGTGATTCATGGGGTCGCGGAGAGTCGGACACGACTGAGCGACTGAACTGAACTGAACTGAACTGAAGCTGGGAGCAGAGCCAGGATTGAATAAGGATCTCTGCATCTCAGGTTGTTTCTAGGAAGAAAAGGGGACAATCTTTCATACAGTACCCTCCCCAACTATAAAGCCAGAGCACATGCATGGCTCAAACTATCTTCCTGAGGACTCCAGTGAAGCCTTAGAGTCTCGGGGCTAAGAGTGAACTCAGCTGTATCATGGTTCTGCCACCGCCTCACTTCGGTTTCCTGGACAAGTTACTTCACCTGTCAGTTTTCTCATCTGCAAAATGGGGATGACAACAATGCCTGTACCGCAGGATTAGGATGACAGTTGAATGAATTAATATTGTCAAAATGCAAGAACAGTGTCTGCACATAAATAGTGCCACCTAAGCCCTTGTTAAACTAGGATTAAAACAGGAGGGGTAGAGAACATAAGAGAGAGCACAGTGGGCCCGGGACCTGGGCTGGTTCTCCTCAGACGTGTGACCAGTGCAAGTTCCCTCCTCTCTCTGGGCTCAGGTTCTGCTCTGTGAGTCGGAGGGCTGGACACCCACTGGTCTCTGCGTCCCCTCCAGGCCAGCGGCCCGGAGGCCCCTTGTGGTCTGCATACCTTTGGCCTCTCCCTGCGCTGTGATTTCAGAACATGGGTGGAGGTCAGGTGAAACTCAAGCTGGAATGTTTGTGCTCTCAGCAAGAATGGAGCCCCACTAGATCTTTTCAAAGCTCCCATCCTGACTTGCAAATCAGGTAATAGAGGCACCTCAGTGAAGGGCCAATTGTGAGGTGGAAACAAA
Organism: Moschus berezovskii; assembly: GCF_049115385.1. Classification (NCBI taxonomy): domain Eukaryota; kingdom Metazoa; phylum Chordata; class Mammalia; order Artiodactyla; family Moschidae; genus Moschus; species Moschus berezovskii. The sequence continues at coordinate 70,074,224 of NC_142466.1, read as the reverse complement.
AACCCCACTGGTCTCGGTTATCTCCTGTCCTTGTTCTGATTTCTCTTCTCTTTTTCTTCAACTTGGAGAGAAAGCGGTCTTTGAAAATGTCCACTTGAAACCACAATGGTATGAGGATCACAGGTCTCGGATTGCCAACCCTACTCCAAAATTCAAGTGTACTTGTACCTTCCTCCTGCCAGACGGGGAGGTGGCACACTTTGGAGCCTGCTTGAAATCTGAGTCTCCACACCCTGGTCCTGTGATGCAGGGTGAAACAGTCAGCTCTCTGGGCCCCAGCTTCTCCATCCTGCCTGTGTTCACAGGCATACCTTCCTGTTAACTACCTGCAAGAAGGGCTCAGGTGTGTAAGGGCACAGAGGCCCTGGGAATTTGCTTCTGGGGCCACATACTTTGATATTAGGAGTGGGGCCATTTGCCAGTTTAGAAGGGAAAATGGAGCTCCCAGCTGAGGCTCAAACAGTTCTCAGGGGCTCTACTCTGAGAGGGTTCCTCTATCTGCCTACTCCAAGGTCTGATGTCTGGTTCTGAACCTTGCATCCAATTTGCAGCCACAGCCTAATCCTAACTCATCTCCATCCAGGGACTCAGGGCAACTCCAACAGCCTGGAAAGCCAGAGGCCGAAGGCTTTGGGGGCTTCCTGGGGAGTCTGCTTCACCCTGGGAGCAGCAAGATGGTGGAAGGGTTGTAGAGAAGGGCAGGGCCCTTGCTTATCTTCAGGAAAGATCTCTGTCAGCAAATCCACCCACTCTCTGTCCTCGGAACTCCCTGGGCTGCTGAGAGAAGTCCACAGTCTTTAGTCTGCCTCAAACCTCCCTCTCCCCTCATGTCTAGCCCCTTCCAGGCTCAGCGAGCCCTCCGCCGGAACCCCACCTACACTCCCCACCACCAACTGCTCTCTGTGTCTGAGCCTCTGCTTGTGGCCTTCACTTAACATAGAATTCTTTGTTTTTACTCATGACTTAGAAAAACCCAGGGCCCAGTTTCAGTATCACCTGCTCTGTAAAGCCTCCTACCAAAAGGATTCATCCTCTCCCTGAGCTCCCTGTGTGCTCCCACTTGGGGTGTGGTTTATTGTGCCCGCTCCCCTCTGGATTGAGCACCTGAAGGTCAACTCCAGTGGCCTCTCCTCAGGGACCATCTCCTCCTGGTTGAGTGTAGGTGTGGGCAAGGGGTTGTGAATAGCATGCAGGGGATACATTCCTGGAGAAAATGTCACTCTGTGGGGCCTAAAAACCAGGACCCCTAGACAAGGATTCTGGGTTATCTAAAAGAAGACATTTAATCAAATCTGGAGGTAGGACCAGTTTATAAGCTCATGGAAACAGCCCTGAACGGGGCCAGTGAGGCTCCATCATTCCACGGACCGGGACAATAAGGTCTGAAGGACAGCAACTGGCTCAAGGTGACGTGCATGTAAGAGGCACAGCCAGGGTTGCCCCGGAACATCTAACCTCTTGTCTTGCATCTTCTCTGCTAACCTACACTCCCTGTATACAAGCTGTGGTTACTTGAGGGTTAGTGAAATGGTACAGTAGTATTTACTGTATGGATCACTGTTAAACTAGGTTTGAAGAGTGACAGCTTTTTTAAAAAAGACATGAAATGTCCCATTTTTAATAAAAATATATCAAATGGAAAATTTACTTAATTCAGTAATATTCATTCTGTACCTTCTCTGAACTGGCCATCGGCCAGGGTACCAAGGATACACAGATACAACGATAGTAGAGTAGGCCACCTTGGAGTCCCTCCCTTGGTTCTGTCACAGCTCTGTGGTGACTGGCCAAACCACAGATGTGACCAGGGAGCTTCCTGTCTCGTGATGCCATAACCTGGCTGCAGAGGCAAATTCTTGAGCTTCAACACATTTATATGTACTCCTTATAAAATGCAAAGATAAAGACAGCAAACCAGTGGAAGGGATTCCTCTAGATCTTTGTATATTAGTTCTTTAGTTGTGTCTGACTCTTTGCGACCCCTTGGACGACAGCCTGCCAGGCTCCTCTATCCATGGAATACTCCAGGCAAGAATAGCAGAGTGGGTTGCCATTTCCTCCTCCAGGTTATCTTCGCAAACCGGGGATTGAAGCCATGTCTCCCACATTGCAGGCAGACGCTTAACCATCTGAGCCACCAGGGAAGCCCTTTACTTCTCAGTCAAGTCATTCCATGACACACATTCCCTACCATCCTGAAGCAGCTGGCTTGATGGAATGGTGGGTAGGGCTTTTGAAAACTCAGTTACAGTGCAGCCAGGTGGTGAAACCCTGAAGGGCTGGGGCAACGGTCTCTATGAGTCTGTACATGCTCTGATTCAGTGTCCAGTATGTGGTGCTGCTTCTCCCATGACCAGGACTCACAGGTTCAGGAGTCAAGGGTAGGCACAGTTCAGTTCAGTTCAGTCGCTCAGTCGTGTCCGACTCTCCGCGACCCCATGAATCACAGCACGCCAGGCCTCCCTGTCCATCACCAACTCCCGGAGTACACTCAAACTCATGTCCACAGAGTCGGTGATGCCATCCAGCCATCTCATTCTCCATCGTCCCCTTCTCCTCCCGCCCCCAACCTTTCCCAGCATCAGAGTCTTTTCCAGTGAGTCAACTCGTCGCATGAGGTGGCCAAAGTATTGCAGCTTCAGCTTTAGCATCAGTCCCTCCAATGAACATCCAGGATTGATCTCCTCTAGAATGGACTGGTTGGATCTCCTTGCAGTATAAGGGACTCTCAAGAGTCTTCTCCAACACCACAGTTCAAAAGCATCGATTCTTCGGCGATCAGCTTTCTTCACAGTCCAACTCTCACATCCATACATGACCACTGGAAAAACCATTGCCTTGACTAGACGGACCTTGGTTGGCAAAGTAAGGGTAGGCACAGGGATCCAGAAATTGCCAACATCCACTGGATCATAGAAAAAGCGAGATAATTCCAGAAAAACATATACTTCTGCTTCACTGACTAAACCAATGACTTTGACTGTGTGGATCACAACAAACTGTGGAAAATTCTTAGAGATGGGAATACCAGACCACTTTATCTGCCTCCTAAGAAACCTGATGCAGGTCAAGAAGCAACAGTCAGAACCAGACATGGAACAATGGATTGGTTCCAAACTAGGAAAGGAGTACATCAAGGCTGTATATTGTCACCCTGCTTATTTAACTTATATGCAGAGTACATCATGCAAAATGCCAAGCTGGATGAAGCACAAGCTGGGAGAAATATCAATAACCTCAGAGAAGAACTAAAGAGCCTCTTGATGAATGTGAAAGAGGAGAGTGAAAAAGCTGGCTTAAAACTCAACATTCAAAAAATGAAGATCATGGCATCTGGTCCCATCACTTCATGGCAAATAGATGAGGAAACAATGACAGACTTTATTTTCTTGGGCTCTAAAATCACTGCAGGTGGTGACTGCAGCCATGAAATTACAAGATGTTTGCTCCTTGGAAGAAAATCTATGACAAACCTAGACAGCGTATTAAAAAGCAGAGACATTATTTTTCCAACAAAGGTCCATCTAGTCAAAACCATGATTTTTCCAGTAGTCATGTATGGATGTGAGAGTTGGACCATAAAGAAGGCTGAGCGCTGAAGAATTGGTGCTTTTGAACTGTGGTGTTGGAGAAGACTCTTGAGAGTCCCTTGGACTGCAAGAAGATCATCCTGATTATTCATTAGAAGGACTGATGCTGAAGCTCCAATACTTTGGCCACCTGATGTGAAGAGCCAACTCATTTGAAAAGACAGTGATGCTGGGAAAGGTTGAAAGCAGGAGGAGAAGGGGGTGACAGAGGATGAGGTGGTTGGATGGCATCACTGACTCAATGGACATACGTTTGAGCAAGCTCCGGGAGATGGTGAAGGACAGGGAAGCCTGGCATGCTGTAGCTCATGGGGTCGCAAAGAGTCATACACGACTGAGTGACTAAAAAACAACAACCCACTCACTATCACAACTGGTACCCCTAATGACCCACTGGCAAAAGTTTTGCTTCTTGTTCTTATGACCTTATGCTCTGCTGGCCTCAAGGTCTTAGTTCCAAAGGGAGGAATACTTCTACCAGGAGACACAACAATGATTCCATTGGATTGGAAGTTAAAACTGCCACTTTTGGGGCTCCTTATGCCTTTGAATGAATAGGCAGAAAGGGAATTTCTATACTGACTGCGGTGATGCATGTTGATTACTGAGGGGAAGATTAGGCTGCTGCTCCAGAAGGGTGGTAAATAAGGGCATCCCCTGAAATACAAGGGGTTCCTTGTATTTCTAGAGGGTTTTCTCAGTATTACAAGGCCAAGGGATTAAAGTCAATGGAAAACTATAATAACTCAATCCAGGCAGGACTACTAAATGTCCAGGTCCTTCGGGAATAGATTCACTCCATCAACCAAAGACTCACAGCCAGCTGAGGTGCTTGCTGATGGCAAAGGGAGCAGAGAATGGGTAGTAGAAGAAGGCAGTTATAAACACCAGCTATGACCATGTGACCAGTTAGACCAACGAGGACAACATTGTTGTGAGTATTTCCTCTGATTCTTTATGAACATGTTTGTGTATGTGTGAGTCTATGTATGTGTGTATGCATTAAGTAAATATCTTTGTTTTCTTCCCTCTATTCTCTTAACATGTAACAAAGAATGTACTGATTTTATGTGGTAGCATTTAAGTATTGTTAATTTTATATCATAGTATTAAGTTTCAGGCTATCAAGGAGAAAAGTAAACATTACTCAAGGACTTTACTTCTTCTGGCAGGTACCCAGGATAGTTGTATCACATTAGGCAGAATTATGACTTTGTTATTGTCCTATATGGAGATAAGTGTGGCTTAAAAAGATGTGTATGGATGCCAAGTTGACCACAAATGGACATGTGATGATTAATTTTATGCATCAACTTGACAGGGTTACAGACTTCCCAAACGTTTAGCTAAGCATTATTCTGAATGTGTCTGTGGGGGTATTTGTAGATGACACTAACATTTGAACTGGTAGACTGAGTAAAGCAGATGGCCCTCCCTAAGGTGGGTGGGCCCCATCCAATCAGTTGAAGGTCTGAATACATGTACAACAAAAAAGCTGAAACTCCTACCAGTAAGAGGGAATTTCTTTCTGCCTGACCTTTTTGAGCTGGGTAATTACTTTTGTTTTGTTTTCTTGCCTTTGGACTTGATCTGAAACACTAGCTCTTCCTGGGTCTTGAGCCTGCTAGCTATTGGACTGAAACTATACCATCAGCTCTCTGGTTCTCAGGTCTTTGGACTCAGGCTAGAACAACACTTTCAGTTGTCCTGGGTCTCCAGGTTGCCAACTGCAGATCTTGGAACTTGTCAGCCTCAATCATTATGGAAGCCAATTGCTTATAATAATACATTTCTTTATATCTAAATCTATATATCTATATATATCCTATTTGTTCTATTACTTTAGAGAATCATGACTAGCACAACACACATACACACACACACACACACCCACAAAGGCAAGATTACTGTAGGGCTACTGCCATAGAAGGAAAGGCGAAGTGGTATTCCAGGCAGTCAGCCTGCCCCTCCCCCAGGCAGTAAGAGTCACTGTCCTTGCACATGTGACAATGTGTCCCCTTTAGTGCCTACTCACATCAGGGTCCAGCTCATCCAGCTCATTTTCCAGGGTCCTCAGCTCATCTTCTGTTAGGGCTCCAAGGATTTCATCTTCATCCAGGTCACGGTATTTCTCTAGTTCTCGTCTGTACGACATTGTGAAAGAACTTTCTGTGCTGACCTACTGGAAAGAGAAAAATCTTAGAAAGATCCTTCCTGGATTCATTCTCAGAGCAAGTAGATGCTTGTCACTCACAAGGAGGCCTGGGCATGTTTTATGGATTGTCAGGATAATAATTACTATAATAGAATCCTGAATAAGTCGGATTAATTCTCTAATAAACTGTGCAAGGTAAAAGTCCTGAGGGCATGCGGTTTAACAAAATGTAATTGTTGTAATTGGCATGGCCATTAGTTACAAGTAATAGATGATTATAAATGGCCTATGAGTGCCTGAAAACTGTTTCATTCTTCAAGTAGTTCAAATATTTTCAATACAACTCTCCACCCTATATACCCTTATGAATGGAAAACATGAATGCTGGACATTCTGCCAAGGCCTACCTTAAAAGCAGGGTGAACGTCAGTGGTTCATTGAGCACCTGCTGTATGCAGGCTCTTCCCCTACATCATCTCATTCAATCCTCGCGAAGAACAGCTGATGCTAATAGCTAACTTATACTACCATACACCAAGCTGTGATTAAGTAATTCCCAAGGACATCCTATTAATAATTTAACCTCTGCGGCAGCATTCATTCCCATCTTGTAGATGAGGATGTTGAGTTTGGATAGGTTGAGGGACTCACAAATCTCACTACCGAGAAGCAGAAGAATCATCATTTGAACTAGATCTGCTGTGTTCCAAGCCTGCACTGTTCTAGCCACTGCATCCACACCTTTCCACAGAATCCCCTAACTTCATGGCCAGAAGGAGACCTCCTCGTCCAGACCTCTCATTTCACCTCTGAGGGAGCTGGCTCAGAGAGGAAGTGACTAACGGGAGGGAGGGGCTCTGGGAAAAGGGGGTCCAGGTCTGCCACTTCCCAGCTGTCCTCCTTGCTAGAGACGCCTACTGCTCATTTCCCCAGCACAGATGTACCTGACACCCGTGTCCGGATCCCGTCTCTGCTACTTCCATCACCAGGACACTTTCACAGCTGAGAACTCATTCAATCCTGGTGCCACACCCTGTAAATTGAGTCTTTTAACTAAAACCATTTTATCAACAAAGAAACTGAGGGATGGCTTAGGCCTTGACTCAGAATCCCTGTCACCGGACCCCAGTGCTTCCATTGCACCACACCACCTCTCACCTAACACTGAATTCTGTCCCCTCCAAATTCTTACGTTGAAATTCTAACCTCCCCACCCCACCTCAGTAACCCAATACCATGTTCCAATGTGACAGCACTCGGAAAGAGGGGTGTTGCAGATGTAATTAAAGTTCAGTGAGGTCATGCCAGAGAAGGGTGGGCCCCTAATTCAATAGGATTGGTGTCCTTATGAAAAAGGGAAATGTAAACAGACAGGCACACAAGAAGAGCATCACGTGAAGATGAAGGCAGAAATGGTTCTACAAGCCAAGGAATACCAAAGATTCCAGCAAGCCACCAGAACCTGGGGAGAAGCCTGTAATAGAACCTCAGCCCTTGGAAGGAACCAATCCTACCAACACCTTGATCTTGGACGTCTGGCCTCCGGAACTTTAAGACAATAAATCTCTGCTTTTTAAATCACTCAGTGTGTGGTACTTTATTATGGCAACTATAGCAACTAATACAATCAGCATCACCTTTCTTGTAGCAGTTTGTGGTTTCAGACCCCAGTGCAAACAAATACAAACAAAACCCGTGGCTCATCTGTGAAATGACTGATGGAATTTTCCAGAGTAGAGAAAAACAAAACCTAGGAAAAGAACCAACTTATCAATAAAAAAGCTGGGAGTAATTGTTAATCTAAAACAAAGTAATTAAAAATAAACAAAAACCAAAGTTGACTCAGCCTCCATTTCAGGAAGAAAGCAGAGATCCATGCTATTAGTGCAAGTCTGTGCCTGTGTGGGTCTATTTGTAGGAGAAGCCTGTGTATGTGACAGCTGGCTTGATAAGAAAGGACTTGCTTCCCAAATACAGAAAAGGCCAGTGCTATCCCTTTTTCCAAGCATGGCTCAGCTTGACCTGATGTCTTCCTCTGACCAGACCCCAAGACTGCAGTGTTCAGACCATAAATGCCTCCCCCCTTGATTCATTTGTATTTGTTTCCAAAGAAAGCACAAGCAACTGATGATGCTCTGGTACAGATGAAAAAGAAAAACAACCCTTCCTGAAGGCTCTCAGAGAATAACCTAATTTGGATTTTCCTGAGTAGGAAGCCAGGAGAGGCCCTATGATTTCCATCTCAGGGCCAAGAGGACCCTAGTGAAGGGTTCAGATGCTTCCAGACCATCACAGAGACATCTCCAAACTAGCATCTCTCAGGTGGGCTGCAAAACACATTTCTGGTGCTCAGACAGGGCCTGTGTTGTACACAGTTGCACAGGACTCTGGACTCCCCTGACTTCGGTGTGCTTGCTACGACAGAGGTCTGTCAGCATGATGGTGAGGGTGCAAGCAGAGCTACCCTGTCCTCTGGACCATGAAACCACATCTCTGAGAAACCTCTCCTAGAATTGGAATGTCACAGAGCAAAGTTTGGGACACACAGCCTTAGATTCACCTCTGGGTCACATGAGGGACAAGAAGGGACTGGGGGAGAGGACCAGCTGAGACAGGTTTGGGTGCAAGCAGCTTGCACCCTCACCATCGTGCTGATGGACCTCTGTCGTAGCAAGCACATCGACAGTTTTGAGAAGTCGGGGGGAGTCCAGAGTCCTGTGCAACTGTGTACAACCCAGGCCCTGTCTGAGCACCCATGCTTGATTCCTTAGCCAGTTGACCATTTTCCTAGATGGTCTGCACTAAAATACTTAGAAAAAGTCATGGACGGACCCTGGAGAAGGGACAAACTGGAACAAGGGAACAGAGAGGGGAGAGAGGAATCCATGTCAAAGCAGTTGGGGAAGAAAGGAGCTGGGAAGAGGCGAAAAGACGTGTAGGTGGCGACGAGGGGCCTGCTAAAAGGGGTGGAGCTGGCTGGTGGCACCTTCAGATGCCCTCCTGAGGGCTGCAGTCAGTAAAGTTCCTGGAGAAGTCTCTTAGTGCACACAGGAAAGTTACTGTTCCTCTTACACACTCCGAGGTGCCAATGAATTTAAAAATCGTATTTCAGAGGATTTAAAAGGCCCTTTCTAATGTCAAATGTCCTGTGAACAGAGTGACAAGGCATTTCATTAAATAAGCTGAGAGGCACAGAGAACCCCTAAGGTAAACTATGAAGCTGTCGGCTTCCAGCCACACTCATCCACTTGGCTCCCAGGGGTGGTTTCTCTAAACTGAGATTCTTCTCCTGTGTTCAGTGACGTGTGAAAACTGGAGGTCAGGGAGAGACACGGTGGGAGGGAGGTGAAAACACCGTGTTAACAAGAGCCCACTGAAAGCTTGGCTTTAAATGATGGCTTGGAAGAGAGGGTATTTTACAGCTGTTAGTAAAAGCCTCTGTTTCCTAGTAAGAGAGGTGTCACAGATGGACACAGCCTGAGATTCACAGGACTTTGGCCAGAGTGCTAGCTGAGGTGGTAACTTGCTGGGGTGACCCTCGATAAATCCCTCCCCTCTCCTGGGCCTCTGTTTGCTCATCCGCAAAATGAGTATAAATGGACCAGGAAGTTCTGCTTGTAACCTAGCCCCCAGGAGTGGTACTGCCCTCTGCTTACCTCTTACACCCTCCCTGGTGTTTACACTGTGCTCAGGGGAGACCTCAGGTTCCGAGAAGCTTCTCCAGACCCCTGCAAGGGGGTTAAGTGGGAGAGGCTAAGCAAGGGTGGTTCCCCAGTACTGCCTGATTTATTGGGGGTTCCACAGAAGATTGCTCTGACAAAAGGATTCACCTACTAAAATAAAAGGTTGATAGCCACTGGACTGAGTTTCTTCATCTGCACAGTGAGAGGATCACAGTACTCAAGCTCTGAGTCAGGGCAGCCCCTGGAGTACCCATAGGTGCTATGATGATGCTCCTGCAGCAAGCAGGTAAGGGGCAAAAGTCTGGGGATGGGGCATGGTTAGCATGGGCACCGCACCGATCACGCACATTATTATGAGGCTCCCATGGCTACTGCCACTGCTGGGGCTGCTACCTTCCCCCCTGCATCCCCTACACTCTCATCAGACTGCCATGCCCCCAGGTAAGGAGCTGTGTCTTATCCTTATGGTCCTGGTGCCTAGCCCTGCACCTGGGGACGGTGTTAGTTGGGCACGCGTACACCTGGGCTTTGATCTAGTGTCTTGGGAACTTGGGCAAGTCCCTCTCTTCTCGGGTCCTCTGCTTCCCCATCTTTAAAGTGGAAAGATCTTGGAGGGCTGGGAACCCAAGAGGGGAGGGATGGGCAGGAAGGGGTGATATTGCTGCCTGCCTTACAGATGGGCTCCTGAGCGACAGCTGGTGAGAAAAAGACCAATTAAAACACGACCAATTAAGCTCGACCAATTTAAAACACACTTAAAAACGTTAGTCTTCCAAACCCTGTGTATTTTTACATGAATGGCACGTCTGGCCTCCCAGCTTCTCAATGGCAGGAACCTTAAGCTGCTGCTAAATATGCAAAAAAGAGAATTTACCACCTGTGCCAGGGAGTAAAAGTTGGCAGGGTGGACAGTAAAAATGAGTGGGTCGAGCACTGAGGCCATCCCTCAGGAAGCTTCAGGAATGGAAGCTCTGGAAGCAGTCCCTGGAGTACCAACAGATCCTTCCCAGGAGGTGGGCACAGTCACATCTGCTGATGGCTCCTCCAGCATCTGCCCCAGGGGACACTTGGGCAGGAGGTGCTGGAGCTGCATCTTGATTTACAGACAGCACTTCCCCGAGGTCGGGAAGAGCTGAGTCACAAGTTCAAATGAATGTTTTCCAGTTATACCATCTTGTTATTTCAGCCACAGGAAAGGGAGGTGGGTTTACAAAACAAAGCTGATTTCTCACAGCCTCTCTCTTATGTTTTTGACTCTTATTCTGTTTGGGAAGACATTTTGGCTACACGGGATTTAAGCCCGTGATCCCTGTGCCTCTCCCTTCCATTGGGTCTGGGACACAAGAGTGCCTCAGATGTCCCCTGTCCCTCCCGCGAGAGCAGTCTCCCCACTGCCCTCCTCCCCAGGGCACTTCTGGGGGCAGCAATGCTTTACACCATATGACCCCCCTGCCTCCCCTGATGACTGGACAGAGTAGATGATGGGTTCAAGGACAGCCAATCCACTGGCTAGTCAATGACCTATGCGGTGGCTTGGATTTAAAAAAAAAAAAAGGTTGGATGAATGAGCCCCTTCATTTCCTGGCATTTTGTACTGGTTCCTGAGACTGTTCCAACAAATGGAGGGGCCTCAACAGAAGAAATTCACTGTTTCTCAGAAGTCCAGAATCTAGGTGTGGTGGGGTTGGTTCCTTCTGGAGGCTCTGAGGGAGAATCTAGATAGTGAGTTGAGAGATGGGCAACACGGTGTCCCCAGAAGAGCCCTGTCCCTGCTCCTTGGGTCTGGATGGCTGTAGCTCATGCTGGATTACCATCAGACCCTCGTCCCGCCACCATCCGTATGAGGCCCAGCCCCTCCTCACGCTGCCTCGCTGCACTCAGGCTGAGTCCCTGCTCCTTGCAGCCTAACAAGTACGTGACTGTCTCCATCTGCCTGCTTCCTTTCTCCCCACTCCTTCTCAGGCTCCCTGATGACAGGTTCTTCTTGGCCTGCCTGTTCTCCTGGCTACTGCCCTCTGCTTACCTCTTACACCCTCCCTGGGGGCTATCTCCCAGGTGGGGGATCAGTGTCCAGTGATAAGCTGATGACCTTCCCATGGTCTCTCCAGCTCGGGCTCTGCTGGGCGCATCTCCTGGAGCCCCTCTGGCTCCATGAACCCAGCCCTGAGTGTGGCTACCTTGCCACCACCACCACCTCCTCACCCTGCTGCCATCAGCCACCCAGGCCAGACACCTGGGGGTCAGCCCAAAACCCTCCCCTCGACTCCCCCAGCTCTGGTAGGTCCCCACACCTATCAATCCTCTCTCTCATTTATTCTTTTGAATGTTGCAGCTTTTGTTGTTGCTGCCGTTTGATTGCGGTAAAATGCACAACACAAAATTAATTTAACCATTTTAAATGTACATTTAGTTCTATAGGATTAAATACATTCATGCTGTTGTACAACCGTCACCACCACCCATCTCCAGAACTTTTTCATCTTCCCCAATGGAAACTCTGTCCCCATTGAAGCCCCAAGCCCCCTCCCCCTCCCCCAGCCTCTGAAGCCACCATTTTGCTTTCAGTCTCTACCAATCTGACTACTCTAAGAGACTCGTCTGAGCGGAATCATGCACTACTGTCCTTTAGTGACCGGCTCCCATCTCTTTATCCTTCTACGTATCTGTCCCTCCTCTCCCTCGTCATGGCGACTGCCTATTTTGGATCTGTGTTATCACAGCAGGCTCCCTGCCTCGGTTCTCCTACCTTCTGTCCACATATCCCTCAGCCTCCAAACAATGCTGGTGAAAGTCAGTTCTGATGCTGCTCCTGAGTTGAAGCCGCCTTGAACCGTCCCCATTATGACAGATGGAGGGCCAACTCCCCAGCTTGGGGCCTGAGGTGCTCGGAGACCCGGTGGGCTCTGTGCCGCCCCAGCTTCCAATCCCCACAAGGCCCTCCCTTTCCAGCTGCATCCACCACCCCTCCTGAGCACCCTGACATTCTGGGTCCCCTCAGCCTGAACGCCCTCTCTCCACCTCCGTACTGGAGAGCCGAGGCCTCTCTGCTGTGCTTCCATGCCCTGTGGAGGAGACCTTGGCCCCCACACCCTCCAGCCCCGAGGCTGGACTGGGGGCGGGGCGTGGCACCCAACCTGACCAGCATCTTGAGCGCAGCTCAGACTGCAGACGCCGTTATTGCAGGTCATTCGGGGATACAGACGCCTGGAGCTGGGGGGACACCTGAATTCTAGCCCAGGCCAGTGACTGCAAAGGGAAGAAAGTCAACTGTCCCTTGACTGGATGGGGCGGGGTAGGCTGTGGAAGAGGTAGACAAGTGGGTATTGGAAGGCTGCGGTGGGGCTTGCCTTCCTCAATGTCTACATTTTGGAACAGCGTCATAAAACATGAGGCAACAATTACAGCAAAACAATTTCAAAGTGCAGATTAACTTTGCAGACCAACACAACAAAACTAACACACCACTCTCATGCCTGCAGTTTCATGTCCCCTTGCAAGGCAAGACATGAGTGCCTCGCTGTGTTGTCACCTGTGATTGGGTCCAGAGAGACAGGGAGAAGGAGAGTGCTAGACCGAGAGAGCCAAATCTCCTGCATGAGAGCCTGAGTGCTCACCTCACCCTGAGGAGGGACTCTCCCAGCCAGGGTTGGCTACAGAATCCACTGAGTCCAGCGCAAAATAGGACTGTGGCGTCCTGAGTTCAAACAGGAAAAGACTGCCATTAAAAGTACCAAGACATAAAGTCTCCCCTTCTCTCCTGGTCTCTGTCCTGATCTGTCACACTGTCCTTAACACTTATGATTGGATATCGTGATGTACACAGGTGCCTGGGTGCTGTGACTCAGTGCATGCAGGCCAAGCCCTCTGGCTGCCAGCTTCCCTCCCCTGTCCCAGGTGGGACACACATGCTCTGCCCTGGTAGGGCACCCACCAGTCGGGCCAGGTATCTCCCTTTCCAGTGGGGCCACTGTCCAATACCCAGAGATGGGTGATCCCCATGGTACCCCAACTTTTGCACCAGGACACTAACTGCCTGGACCCAGGGATGATGAGAAGGCTGTCTTGCCGAGCTGCCAGCTGAATGCACTGGGGGCAAGAGCCCCGGTAGCAGCTGGGTGGGGGTCGGGAGGGGGAGGCTGTTTGGATTTGGGGGTGTCAGGAGGCCAGGCAGCTGGAGTCTAAGAACCCATCCCCAGGAAGCAGATAGGCAGCAGGAGACGGGACCTCATGTAAGCTCAGACTCAAAGCCCCGGTGTGTGCTCCATTGTCCACAGGGCTTCACTTAAAAATATACATCCAAAAGTAAAACAAAGAATTTCAAGAAAATGACTCACAGGGTACTTCTGAGAGCAGGGGTCCATACAGCTGTACAAACTGCAACCCGTTCCCAGCCCTCTTCCCAGGACACCTCCCTCCCTCAAGGCCCCGGGGCTAGACTCAGTCTTGGCTCACCTAGGAGGGTCCTTTCCTTCCCTAGTATCTTCCAACCCATTGGAATCTCCAGTCCCTGGAGTCTACAGGAAGTTAGAGACATTGCACAGTGGCAGAGGGACATTGGGATAGGAGTCAGGGGACTTGACTACCAGTCCTGACTGTGGCTGAGGGCTTGCTGTGTGGCCTCAAGCAAGTTGCTATACCTCTCTGGATCTGTTTCCACAACCTAATTCACTGTTTACTGAGCACCCACTTTGTGCAGGGCATAGAGGGCCTTCTTGGGAGAGACAGAAGTTAATAGGAGAGTCCCGATCCTCAGGAAGCTTACAATTAAGTTGGGAGGATAAGACCCACATAGAAATTCCTGAAGTGGTGTCACATACATCCTCTCTTCACCCACCACCCTCAGGGGGAGGCTGAGCTGATGATAGGTGAAAGTATGGACTAGGGGTCACACAGTCCTGGGCTGAAATCCTTGCCCTGCCTCTACCTGGCTGGGCAGACTTGGGCATGTCACTCAGTGCCTCTGAGCTTCATGGATCCATTTGTATGGTGAGGGCACAAACTGATTTCTTTCTTCTTTCTCAGTCCCACAGAGCTACAGCCCAATAAGCCTACCCAACAAGTGTTAGAAGGATGGTCATGGCTGGGCAACCATGAGGAAGGTTTTGCGGTTCTCCAGAGACTGTCCATTCAACATAAATCAATGTGGGACCCCAGAGCCACGGTGTGACCTCAGTTGCATTAATAAAGTTATGGTGGACAAAGTAAGCGCATGATGGTCTTGCTCAGCTTCAGGCTGGAGCTCAGCTCTGGGCCCCAACTCTTGCACTGGGGGTGTGCGATTTTTTTCTTCTTTTTTAATAAGGCATTGCCTATATACCGGAGAAGGCAATGGCACCCCACTCCAGTACTCTTGCCTGGATAATCCTATGGACGGAGGAGCCTGGAAGGCTGCAGTCCATGGGGTCGCTGAGGGTCGGACACGACTGAGCGACTTCACTTTCACTTTTCACTTTCATGCATTGGAGAAGGAAATGGCAACCCACTCCAGTGTTCTTGCCTGGAGAATCCCGGGGACGGGGGAGCCTGGTGGGCTTCTGTCTTTGGGGTCACACAGAGTCGGACACGACTGAAGTGACTTAGCAAGCAAGCAAGCAAGCAAGCAAGCCTATATACAGTCAAGTGGGCAGGTCTTAGGAGCACAGCTTGCTGAACATTCCCATATGCATACACCCATGCCAACACCACTCAGATGAAGATACAGATCATTTCTAGCCCAACAGAAGGCTTTCTCATCCCCATCCCAGTTCATCACCCTCAAAGGTAACTAGCATTTGAACTTTTAACACCATCTAATAAACTGGCTTTGACTATTTTTGAACATCATATAAATGGACACATATATTGGTTATGTTCTTATGTCTGGCTCCTTTCACTCAACATTATATCTGTGAGATTCATTCATGCTGTGTGTTAGAGTGTCAGTCTTTTTCACTGATGTGTAGCATTCCATTACCTGAATCATATAATTTATTTACTCTACTGTCAATGGACATTTAAGTTATTTCCAGTATTTGGTAATTGTAAGTAGTGCTGTGAATGTCTTTTGGTAGAAATAGTCACTTATTTCTGAGTATGTACCTGGAGTAGAATTTCTGGATCTCAGAGTAGGCATATGCTTAGTTTCAGAAGATACTATCAAACAGTTTCCCAAAGTAATTGTATAATTTTACATTCCCACCAGCAGTGTTTGAGCAACCCAGTTGTTCCACATCCTAGTCAACTCTTGGTATTGTCAGTAAACTTCCATTTTAGTCATCACAGTGGTGGGTGATTGTGTCTCATTGTACATTTCCCTGATGGCTAAGGATGTCAGCTGAGCATATTTCATGTGATTCTTGGCCACATGGGTGACCACTCCTGTGAAGTGGGCCTTTTCTCTTGAGTATTTCCAGCTAAGTCCAGAGAAGAGGGGCAGGGTGTCATATGAAGAATAGCTGAAGGACAGAGGGAACATGGTCACACTCAGCAAACTTCTAATGGACTGACCTGGGGAGGAAGGAACAAAAGTGGTCTATGGATCTCAGCGTGCAGAAGACACAGATTTAAAACCGAGGTGACCAGGGCGTGGATTTTTGATCAGCACAAGAAACTGTCTAAAAATAAAAAATGTCTGAGGAGGAGCTGGGCTGATTCAGGAGGTGGTGAGTACTTGTTATGCTAGGCATATGAGCAGAGAGCCTAGAGCCCTAAATGAGGTTTTCCAGGGAGGGCTGACGTCTTGACTGATGGCGGGTTTGGGGAATTGACAAGATGAGATTATAAGGCCCCTCAAGACCTGGTTCTATTATGAAAGATATGTTTGGGGCCACTGAGTAGAGAACATGGAAACTCAGAGATGATCAGTTCTCTTTTAAAGACTTGTTTTCTGGTTTGTTTGCCTTATTCTCTCTGGCTGATCTCATTCTCTTACTCACAAGGGGCCTTCTGAAAAAAGCAGGGCAACAAAACACAGCATTTGACTCCATCACTCTCTGCAGTGGCTATGAGCCAGATCCCAGTTCACATGGAGCCTCCAAGGTCCAAACTTCAAAGTGGTCAACAGGTTTAAATTAGAAAAGTGAGTGTATGTGTGTGTGCACCAGTGTGTGTTTTCATTCTGCACCTCCTGAGGTCATCGCTGTGTCTGAGTCACCACATGAATCATTGTAAGCAACAGTGTTTCAGGAAAAGATGCTGAACCCACTGCCCTGTCCCAGCTGGCCGGTCCACCTGCCCTGCAAATCCTGCCATACTCCACACTATAGTTCCTTCTTCTACCTCTCTGAAACTGCCCTGACTCAGGCCACCATAATCTCTCACCAGCCTCTTGCCCTAACCCTAACCCATGACGTCTTTCTCCACACCAGCTGCAAAGGTACTAGCAAGCTAAATAGTTAACACCAAGGGAAGGGGCCATCAGAGTTCTGTCATCAGAAGCATCGTGTTATTGTACCTCCTCTACCTCAAGACTGAAAGCTACTTGAAGAAACATCCTTGTCTCCCATGGTCCATCATAGAGTCCTGCCTCTCTCAGGGGCTGAAATCAGGTTTGTTGAGAAAGTGAATGAGTGAATGCCTGGCATTATTACTGGCACTGACAGCCATAAAACAAAAGCCTTGGTGGAATTAAAAGTTGGCTTGTAGAAAAGCTTGCGAACTCACTCCTATTCTCACTCTCCAGTTCACACCTGTGGACTTTGTCACCTTGCCTTACAGCTTTATAGGTACAGCTTTATGAAGCACATTTTTGTATCTTCTAAAAAGTCAAGATGAAAAAGTAGCATGCGCAATGCCAAAAGGCAAGCTGTGGGGGGAAATATTTGTTGTACATTGAATAAGGGCTAACCTTTTTTAAGAGACAAGAGTTCCTAAATTGAAAAAAAAGAAGAGCCCAGCAAAAATATGGGAAGAGGAAAAAAACAGGCAATTCACATAAAAAGAAATACAAATGGCTAATAAACCTATGAGCAGAGAATGAAATCCACCCATAATAAAAGTAAATCAAGAAATGAGACATCAGTTCTCCTCTATCAGATCAACAAAGATAAGAAGTGCCTTGAATGTTGGGTGATGGGTGGATGGATGGAGGAAAGAATGGAGAGAGGGGAGGAAAGAGAAAGGGAAGATTGGAGAAAGGGAGGGATGGACACACTGATGCATAAATGACTCCAAGGGAAACAGGAAAGGAAGACATACATTCTGGTTGAAAGTAAGACAAATAAGGAAGACTTCATAATTTGGGACCATTTGAGTTATATCTAAAGTATGAGTTAGATTTATGAGAATCCCTGGTGTTCACAAGATGTGGAGATCAACATTCTCACACAGATTAGAAGGATGCTTTGGTGCACTGTCTCTCAGGACGGATTAAGCCACATCCACCCAAATGCACACATGTTTTAACACAGCAAGTCCACTGCTAGGAATTTATTCTGCTAGTTTAATCACTGAATTGTACAAAGATATACATTCAAATTATCTGGTTATTATCTGAAAGTGAAAGTTTCAGACACTCAGTTGTGTCTGACTCTTTGCGACCTCATGGACTATAGCTTGCCAGGCTTCTCTGTCCCTGGGTATTTTCCAGGAAAGAATACTGGAGTGGGTTGCCTTTCACTTCTCCAGAGGATCTTCCTGACCCAAAGAGTGAACCTGGGTCTCCTGTATTTCTGGCCAATTCTTCACCATCTGAGCCACAGAATAACCAGAAAACCAGAGAATCTGGTTATTATCTATATTATCCCCAAATTGGAAACCACATAAAAATTCATCAATAGGGCAAATGAATTATAGTGCAGATGTACAATAGGATGCTACTAACACCATCCTTGACGGAGAAGGCAATGGCAAGCCACTCCAGTACTCTTGCCTAGAAAATCCCATGGATGGAGGAGCCTGGTAGGCTGCAGTCCATGGGGTCACTAAGTCGGACACGACTGAGCGACCTCACTTTCACTTTTCACTTTCACGCATTGGAGAAGGAAATGGCAACCCACTCCAGTGTTCTTGCCTAGAGAATCCCAGGGACGGGGGAGCCTGGTGGGCTGCCGTCTATGGGGTCACATAGAGTCGGACACGACTGAAGCGACTTCGCAGCAGCAACACCATCCTTGAGGCTACCATTGCCTGTTATGTCAAGGTACCTTCTAATTACAAGCATTATTCTATATGTACCGCAAGCTTGGCACAGTGCCAAACCCTTTATGTGGATTATCTCATGCAGTCCTAATAAGTCTGTGAAGTAGGTACTTTTTAACTCCCATTTTAGTTGAAGAAATGGAAAAGCAGTAATTTGACTGCAGCAGTTTCCTGGGGCTGCCATAACAAATTACCGCAAACTGGATGATTTTGAACTCCAAAAATTCACCCTGCTGCAGTTCAGAAGGCCAGAAATTGGAAATTGAGACATGGGCAGGGTTGGCTCCCTCTGGAGGGTCCCAGGGAGACTCTGCTCCATGCTTCTCTAGCGTCCGGTGACTACCAGCAACCTTGGGCATTCCCTAGCTTGTACCTGCATCCCTCCAGTTTCTGCCTCCATGGTCACACCGCCTTCTTCCCTGGGTCAGTCCACTCTATGTCTCATAAAGACCCCAGTGATTGCATTTAGGGCCCTCCCCAACCCAGCAAGACCTCATCGTAACTCATTACATATGCAGAGGCTCTATTTCCGAAGAAAACCTCACCTTCTGAGGTTCTGGGTGGACATGACTTTTCAGGGGACACTATTTAACCTACTATAGTGGCCTAGGTAACAAGGTTCATAAGTATCAGAGCCGGGACTTGAATCCAGACAGGCAACCTGTACTCATCGCCGATGCTCCACACCGCCTTCTCATAATAGCACACACTTTTCTGATATGAATAATGTTCCAGATACTGGCTTAAGTATTTTGCCTATAATAAGTGAGTTCCCACAACAACCCCACTTCATACATGTGTGAACGGAGATCCCCACAGTAACCCTACATTATAGATAGGGAAACTGAGGCACACGGGGTTGTTACCCGAGTTTACACGGCCAGTAACTGACAGAACTTAGATTTGAATCCAGGAAGGTATGTTTATAACCACTATGCAAAACTACCTCCAAGACTCTGAGAACCAGGGCTAAGAAAACATTTCTTTCTCCTGAAGGACTGGTGTTTTTCAACCAGACATGACGTGGCCTCTAATTCATCTCTTCTCCCTTTCCCCTTTGGCCATCATGATTTATCTCAGAGCTGATTGGAATGTCCATCTTCAGCTAGGACATGAAATAACTCCTCTCCTTATTCTGTGTTGTGCATTTTGAAAGGCCTTCAGAGTGACCCATGCATTGACAGAAATGACATGCAAACTGTTGTGAGCATGGGTATATTCATTTTTCTGGAACAAGGGTCCATGACTCCCACCAGATTCTCAGAGTTTCATGATCCTAATTTTCAAGTTTTCTGCCACCTCTCCCTCCTCTCTTCCATTTTTACCAATTATGTGACTGGTGTGGGTTTATTTTAAGCAATCTCATAGCCTTTTAATGGTGTAAGTGAAATGGAATAGAAAAACCATAAACAAATGTGCTCAATACTACCATTCAGTCTGACTTTTTAAGTCTTCCTGGATTTGCAAGGAGGAAGTCCGCCTTCTGCGCTCCCTTCTTTCTTGTCTTTCAATGGTTCTGAGGCAGGAGTTGGGTTCCCACCCCTGCACGGGCCAGGTGCTCACCCTGGGTTCATAGATAGCAAGTGTATAAGTGATGCGCACCGAAAAAACCCAATCAGACACAGGAGCCTGGAGTTCTGGCACTCAGGAGGGATTCTAGGCTGACCAGGAACGAGGCAGCTTGACATAAAAGCCACTTCTGGACCTAAATTTCTCTGAAGAGGAAAAGAGAAGGCAGGAAGGTAGAAGGTGGAAACAACCCACAGCTGCAAGCCTGACCATTTCAGCAGCCTGCCATTCCTGGGGCTTTCTCGTTGCCAGTGTGCTCAGGACATGTGACCCCACCATGTGCCCCAGCACCTGGCCGCAAGGCCCTTCCCCAATCCCCTGCCCCCATGCTAGTCTCTGCCCCGTGCACATCTAATTACCCGGGTTTCCCACATGCCCCACAGCACACCACACGCCTTGGCCTTGTCATGCCCCTCACACCCTCTATGTGACAAAAACAAAACCAACCAACCAAACAAAACAGAAAAAGCCCTGGATTTTTGATTCGGAGTCAAGGCTTAAATTAATTCATTTGTAGATTTTAATAAAAGCACTATCTTAATGCAATGGCCCATCAAGTTGGACCATACAGAAAGCTGATGCCTTTGACCCAAGAATTGATGCCTTTGAATTGCCGTGTTGGAGAAGATGCTTGAGAGTCCCTTGGACAGCAAGGAGGTCAAACCAGTCAATCCTAAAGGAAATCAGTCCCGAATATTCATTGGAAGGACTGATGCACCAATACTTTAGCCACCGGATGCAAAGGGCTGACTCATTGGAAAAGACCCTGATGCTGAGAAAGATTGAGGGCAGGAGGAGAAGAGGGCATCAGAGAAATGAGATGGTTGAATAGTATCACCGAATCAATGGACAAGAGTTTGAACAAACTCTGGAAGATTGTGAAAGACAGGGAGGTCTGGCATGCTGCAGTCCATGGGGTTGCAAAGAGTCGGTTGCAACTTAGCAACCGAACAACAAAAAAATGCAATCACCAAGAGAAAACTGAGAGAAGTCATGGGCACCTTGGTGCCCAAGGTTTGGTGGTCAGAGTATGCAGGATGACCCTCACATTATGAGATGTGCGTTAGCCCTTATTATAAATCATTAAGCTTATTATTTAAGAAGCTTATTAGAAACTCAGAGTTCCAGGCCCCCTCCTGGGCCTACTGAGGCAGGATCTGCATTAACAACATCCTAAGAGATTCTAATGCTAGAGACGCACTAGTGCAGAACACAAGGACTCCAATTTCTCAAGTTTACTAAACCCTGGAGAGCACTTGGGTTTTTCTCCAGGGAGAGCACACCTGAACTGGATGACCTGGAATGATTCCTATTGGGGTTCACTGGGCTATCTACAAAAAGGGGTTATTATACCAGCCCTTCCTCCCTTTACAGGGTAACTGTGAGTTTCCAGTGAGATCGTGGGTTCATTCCATTTATTGTGAGAAGGCTGAAAGAGATTGCAGGGTTGGTGGGGAGCAGAACAGGTGTGGTTTCTGCCCTCAGGGAGCCGACACGGTGGTGGGATGGGAAAACACATAGCTGTGTAATCGTCATGGTTACACAGGGCTTTCATTTGCTTATCCTTATTTTTTTTTCCCAAGCTAGCTGCAGAGAATTTTTATTTATTTAAATTGGAGGCTAATTACTTTACATTTGCTTATTCTTTTACATATTCATTCATTCAGTGATCTGTCATCAATTAAAACATAAAACACTCACACTCTGCCCAGGGTTGAGCTCTGAGTTCAA
This sequence comes from Moschus berezovskii, assembly GCF_049115385.1. Lineage (NCBI taxonomy): Eukaryota > Metazoa > Chordata > Mammalia > Artiodactyla > Moschidae > Moschus > Moschus berezovskii. Next base: position 70,052,379 of record NC_142466.1, on the reverse strand, counting down.
CACTGGGGAAGCAGAAATAAATGAGCCATAAACTCTTGCCTTCAAGGACCTATCAGTCTGGTCAGAGATAAGGATGCAAGTAGCTGATTACACTTAGAACTCACCATAGCTGGGGCTGTGGGAGCACAGGTGAAGCAATGAGGAGCTCTGCTTTAATGGAGGATTACAAGTTTGCTGGGAAAGATTGTGGGCAAGAGGAGAAGGGGGCGACCGAGGGTGAAATGGCTGGATGGCATCACCGACTCAATGGACATGAGTTTGAGCAAACTCTGGGAGATGGTGAAGAACAGGGAAACCTAGGGAGTTCATGGGATGGCAAAGAGTCAGAAGCGACTTAGCGAATGAACAGCCCAAGTTTGCCATACAGATAAGGAAGAGGACAGCATTCCATACAGAAGAGACAGCAGGGGCAAAAGCAGCAAGGCATCAAGTCACAGATGTTTGCACCATGAAGGTACAGAGAACTGGGAGAAGTGTCAAGAGAGGGCTTTGGAGAAGTAGCTTGGGGTCAGATCTTTGATGGTCCTGGTGATCAATGCCAAGGAATCTGGCAAGAAGCGGGGAGTCCCTGAATAGAGAGGAATAACACTGTCTAAGCTACGCTTTATTAATACAAAGATCTTTTCACAACAGCATGAGAAGAAAACACTGGGGCAGAAAGACTCTTAAGAGGCTCTGACGTTAGCTCAGGGGAGAGATGGCAAAGTATTCGACTCGGGTAGTGACTTTGGAGACAGACATGAAAAGAACAGATACTAAGTAAGGTAGACGGACAGGACTGTTGACCAAATGAATGGGGTGGTGAAAGGTAGGGAGGTTTCTGGCTCAGAGCCTGGGTGAATGACGTTACTGTTAACCAAGGGGTGGTAACACAGGAAGAAGACTGGGTGCTGAGCCTGAGTCAGGCCTGTTCGGTGTCCAGTGCATTTGGGACACCCTCTGGCTTTGTCCAATAAGCTGGAGCCATAGATGCCTAGAGCTGAGAAGAATGGTCCAGGCTGGGCACGTGAATTTGGGAGTTTGAGTGTCGAGTGGGAGGTAGGAGCCCTGGGAGTGAACAGGACAGTAGGAGGGTATGGGGTGAAAAGGAACAGGGTTGAGAGTGGCACTAAGATTCAAGAGACGGCAGAGATGAGTCCAGGAGGGAGGCGGAGTGAGGCTCAAGACCCTTCCGCTCATCACCCACTAGAAGCATCTCCCAGAAATGGACCTCTCTAGAAGCCCCAGAGTGAGTGGGGGCCGGGGCTGGGGCCCTAAGAACAGAGACAGAGGCAGATCTGTTTTTCTCCAAGAGAAAACAAAAGGATGTAAGAAAAGGAGAAACAAAAGAAATGCTTGAGCTTGTTTAGTTTATCAGATGAGAAATGATCTGGATCCAGCACATCCTAACATTGAAGAAAAACTCCCAGGCTGTCCTAGGTTGACTTCAATGAGCTCACTCTTTCCTATTGTTAAAAACAGAGAGTCTGGTCTTATCGTGATTAATCAAAGGAGGATTTTACACAACAGAACAAGAAACAGGAAATGGTCCCCCAATCCTGCCACGTGATTCATGTTTGTGGCTTTAAACTGGTAATAGCGCCTAGTGGCCAAATAATTGATCACTTGGTGTTCCGGCTTTAATCGAAAAGTGAGATGGCCTCTTTAGAAATGTTGGCAGCCTGGCTGGCCCATTAGTATGACCGAAAAATCAAAACATTGCCTGGAAAAGGCCATTATGCCTGGGCTCAGCAGGAGTCATCAATAGATGATGTCATTTCAGAAATAAGCCAGCCAAGGTCACAAGGCCTCTGGCAGCATCAAACGACCCTTCGTGGCCCATCACTACCCCTCTTCACAGATACTAAAGTCTCCCAAGGGGACACCAGGTTCTGAGCCAGGACTGGCTTCATTTTACCCTTTCTTCGCTCAGCCTGAATCTAGAGGAATGCGATGTTTGAGAGCCTGTGACATTCAGCAGGTGGTAAAGGAAGGCCCTCAGCCTCCCATGCACAGTCCCTCAGATGCACTCCTCTTCCTCTTCCCCTCTCTGGGGTTTGTGGTCTGGCTCAGCCTCTTCTCACACTCCTCAGCCTGGAAACCCCTGCCTCTCCTGTCAGCTCCTACTACCTTCTCTCTCCCTGCATTCTCCTCCGAGCTTTTAGAAGATCTGTGGGCTCTGTCTCCACATCCTCAGCTCCCATTAGCTTCTTTCTCCTCTCGCCAGCGTTAACAGCATCGCAGGTACCAAGGGACCAGGGACTTTCCCTGAATCATCCCCCGACACCAATCCCCACAGAAACCCATGTGAAATGGGTGCTCTTATTATCCCCATTGTATGGAGGAGGAAATGGGCTCAGACAGGTTGGGCCACTGGCTTCAGTAAAGCAGTGGCAGATCCTGTTTTTGAACCCTCTGCAATGCCCTGGCCAAAGTCAGCCACGATGCCTGCCAATCACGGTGGCCCTTTCCCAGCCCTCATCCTCTCGGTCTCTCTGCACCAACTGGCACTGCCAATCTCTCTCCTCCCTTGGCTCTTGGGAGCCAGTTTCTCCTTGCTCTTTCCTTCCTCTTCACAGGGTGGGTTCCCCTGAATTTTATACCTGGCACTTCACTTTTCTCACGATATAAAATCTTCCAAGGGAAACTCTGAATCCAGTGGAGACATCACGCCCACTTTCTCAAGGACACTCCAAGTCAGTGGCAGGCAGGGGGTCCTAACATCCAGGTCGGCCTGTTACTCACAGCTGCCACTACCTACTCCTAGTTGTGCTTTTTGCTGAGCAGCAGGAAGCAGCCCAACCCCAGAGGAGGGAGAAAGTGTGAGACCCTGATAAGGTGGGGCAGAGGCTATTTTTAGACAACACAGGCTTTCCACTTAAACTCAGGAGTCAACATCTTCTAAATGGTGGATCTGTAAGGCTGGTTCATTAAACAGAATTAACACATCAGAGTGACAGCACTCTTTGCCCTCACTCTGCCTACTTGATGTGCCGCTGCAATTGAGGAGAACCTTACTATTTGTCTCCATTTCTTCTTCATTCTATCTATGAGGCTTGAAGATGGCTTTAGGGGAAAAAAAATGATCCAAAGTAAAGGAGAAACAAAAACAAAGCTTCCGGATGAGGGTGCTGTTGTCTGAGTAAGAGAAAGTCCTAGACGATAGCAGACCAAAGAAGGGGGGAGCGTTGGTGGGGTGCTCCCGGATCCCCAAGACCTGCCTGAGCAGCAAGCGTAAGAGTGAGAAAGGCTGGTGGAGACTGTCTGGCACGCCCAGTAGTGTGTGACCTTGAGCAGGGGGCTCTGTGTCTCTTCCCCAGGAACAAAATGGTTGTCACCACTGGGGGAAAAATGGGAAGTTTCCGGGTGCCCCCGCGGAGTGCCTAGAACCTGGGTTAGGGTCTGGTTTTGTGATTCGTACAGGGAAAAGCTTAGGCCAGGTCATTTCCAAGGGTCTGAGAGAGCCAAGGTCAAGGCCAGAAGAGATGGGGAGAGGGAGGAGGTGTGTGCAGGGCTCCGAGGCAGCATCATAAGCATCATACAGATGTGAAAACAGAGGGCAGACAGCAGCCGTACTGGAGCCTCTAGCCCTGGCCAGTTCACTGGGTCTAAAGCTGTTTGACTCACAAGCTTCTCTGCGAAGGTGATGGCTGCCACCCAGCAGAGATGTCCATAATTACCATGGAGCTTGATTCCTGGCAGTATATGGCCCAGGCTTTCCGAGGGTCCTACTAGGTCTAGTATAAGATCCGAGTCAGAGGGACCGGCAAAGTCGCCAGTCTCCGCAGCCCCTCCGGATGTGTGTGTCTGTGCCCCGTCCCAGGCCTGGAGCTGGTGAACACGTTGGGGGAGAGCCGGCGGTCAAGAGCGCGCCCTACTGCTTTCGGCCCAGCCACCAGCTCCAGCGCGGAACCAAACCCTGCCCCCACAAATAGGGAAATCGAGGCCCAGAGAGGGAGGAGGCTTATCAAGTCCACCCAGTGGGTTGATGATACGCGGGGCGGGGGCGGGGGGACTTTTGCCTTCAGGCTCTCCCCCTCTTCTCTCCGCCTCCAAGCGAAAGGCGAGTTCCGTGGGGCTTTAAACCTTGTCTTTTCCAAACTGGGAAACTTTTCCTGCCGCAACCAGGAGCAGCGCAAGCCCAAGTATCAAGTCCACCTGAGCGCGTAGGCGCCCCACTCCCACCTGCACAGCCTCGGCAGCCGGACCCAGGCTGCGCCCGAGTGCCGGCTCGGCTGCACCTGTACCCGCTGGGCGCCCGGGGCGCCTGGCCTCGCCGCGGTGGAATCGAGCGCGCGGCGGGGACGCTGGCCCCGCCATGACCCCAGTCCTCTGGAGCTCCCAGGTCCTTCTCCCATTTACAGATACGGTGCCAGGGTCCAGAGAGAAGGGCGCCCTGGCCGGGGCCACGCGCGCCGAGTGGTGGGGACGCGAGCGCCTAGCTCCGGACCCAGACACCCAGCTCCCCAGCCCCGGAGGCAACCCCAGGCGGCGGCTATTTATAGAGGGAGCCACGCTCAGTCCCTCTTGGCGGCTGCGGCGGCGACAGCTGAATATTTTGCCCAGATATGGCTGGGGCCCCGGCGCGGGGGCAGGGAACCCCGCGAGCACGAGGGGGACCCCTGGCCAGTAGGACGCTTACCGAGCCGTGGAGCCGCGGGGGCCGGCGGACGGGCGCGGACGGCGGTTGGGCGAGCGCAGGCGGCCGGCGGACAGGCGCGGGCGAGCGGAGCGCGGGGCTGGACGAGCTCCCGGGCGGCCGCGAGCGGGCGGGCGCTGTGGGCTCCGGGGTAGGAGCCAGGGGCGGGCCCGGCTCTGCGTTGTCACCGCGCCCCGCCCCACCCGCCCGACTCTCCCTCCTTACCTCTCCCTCCACTCGGGGGCGCCGGGGCGCAGCGCACAGTCCCCCGCCGGGTAGGGACGTCCGCTGGGGAAGCGCGGAGCAAGGGCTCCAGCCGCCTGGAAGATGGGCTTCTTGGCCAAGTGGGTGCACGTAGCCTCCTGTCTTCGTTTCGGTTTCCCCACTTGTACCAGGTAGTTGTCTAGAAAAAGGTGGGCGGATTTCATTCCTGCTGGGTCTAAGACGTAAGAATCGGTAGGTCCTCGGGTGGAGCAAAGCCAGCCAAGCGGTTGCTACACCTTTACCTGCTTTAATTGAAGCAACGACCCATCCCGTCTCATCAGCAACCCAGCTGAGCCTTGTTTGAGCCCAAGCTTTAGTCACGAACAATTTGTGAACACGTAGTTCCAACAGAGGTACATGGTTAAAATAACCACAACCACCCAAAAAAGCTCCACCTGTTCTTTCTTCCTACAGCACTGTGTTTAAGGTGTACAGCATAATGGTTTGATTTATAAACATAATACATTTATTATCACAATTTTAGTGAACATCCATCATCTCACATAGATATAAAAGAAAAAAATTTTTCTCGTAATCAGAAATCAGGATTTACTCTTAAAAACTTTCACGTGTTAAGTATATTTATCCTGTACATTTTATCCTTAGTACTTACTTATCTTACAACTGGAAATTTGTACCTTTTGACTGCTCATCCAAACCCCGCTCCCAAAACAAAAAATGTTTTTTCCTAGAGTTTCTTTTTGATGTATAATTGACCAACAACATGTTAATTCCTTTTGCACAACATAGTGGCTAGATATTTCTATACATTTCAAACTGATCACAAGACCAGTGATAATGTCACCAAAGACATTACATAGTTACTAAATTCCCCACGTTGTACATTTCATACTTTGCTCATTTATTTTGCAGCTGGAAGCTTGTGCTTCTTAATCTCCCTCTTCTATTTCTCTCCTCCCTCTATCCTGCTTCTCTCTGGCAACCACCTGTTTGTTCTGTCTATAACTCTGTTCCTGTCTTCTATTTGTCCATTTGTTTTGCTTTTTTAGATTTCACATATAAGTGAAATCGATAAAGTATTTGTTTCAGTTATTTTGATTAGTACAATACCCTCTAAATCCATTCACGTTGTTGCAAATGGTAAGATTTCATTCTTTTTCAGTCCTGGGTGTTCATTGGAAGGACTGATGCTAAAGCTGCAATTCCAATACTTTGGCCACCTCATGCAAAGTGTTGACTCACTGGAAAAGACTCTGATGCTGGGAGGGATTGGGGGCAGGAGGAGAAGGGGATGATGGACAATGAGATGCTGGATGGCATCACCAACTCGATGGACATGAGTTTGAGTGAACTCCGGGAGTTGGTGATGGACAGGGAGGCCTGGTGTGCTGTGATTCACGGGGTCGCAAAGAGTGGGACACGACTGAGTAACTGAACTGAATATTCTATTGTGTATATATATATATATATACACACCACATCTTCTTTATCCATTCGTCTATTGATGGACACTTAGGTTGCTTCTGTATCTTGGCTAGGGGTGCATGTATTTTTTCAAATTAGTGTTTTTGTTTTCTTTGTATAAATCCCCAGAGGTAATTTGCTGGATTGTATGGTAGTTCTTTTAATTTTTTTGAGGAACCTCTACCATTTTCCATAGTAGTTGCACCAATGGAGTTGGTGATGGACAGGGAGGCCTGGCGTGCTGTGATTCATGGGGTTGCAAAGAGTCGGACACGACTGAGCGACTGAACACTGTACTAGGCTTCCCTTTCCTCCACATCCTCACCAACACTTATTTATTGTCTTTTTGATAATAGCCATTCTGACACATGTGAAGTAAGAGCTCACTGAGGTTTTGATTTGTATTTCACTGATTAGTAATGTTGAACATCTTTTCATATGCTTATTGGTCATTTATATGTCTTCCTTGGAAAATCAACTATTCAGATTTTCTGCCCATTTTTTAAATTGGATTTAAAAAAAAAGTTGTATGAGTTCTTTGTATATTTTGGGTTCAGTTCAGTTCAGTTGCTCAGTCGTGTCCAACTCTTTGCGACCCCATGAACCACAGCACACCACGCCTCCCTGTCCATCACCAACTCCCAGAGTTTATCCAATCTCACGGCCATTGAGTCGGTGATGCCATCTAACCATCTCATCCTCTGTCGTCCCCTTCTCCTCCTGCCTTCAATCTTTCCCAACATCAGGGTCTTTTCAAATGAGTCAGCTCTTCACATCAGATGGCCAAAATATTGGAATTTCAGCTTCAACATCAGTCCTTCCAATGAACACCCAGGACTGATTTCCTCTAGGATGGACTGGTTTGATCTCCTTGCAGTCCAAGGGACTCTCAAAAGTCTTCTTCAACACCACAGTTCAAAAGCATCAATTCTTCAGCGATCAGCTTTCTTCACAGTCCAACTCTCACATCCATATATGACCACGGGAAAAACCATAGCCTTGACTAGACGGACCTTTGTTGGCAAAGTAATGTCTCTGCTTTTTAATGTGCAGTCTAGGTTGGTCATAACTTTCCTTCCAAGGAGTAAGTGTCTTTTAATTTCATGGCTGCAATCACCATCTGCAGTGATTTTGGAGACCCCCAAAATAAAATCTGACACTGTTTCCACTGTTTCCCCATCTATTTGCTGTGAAGTGATGGGACCGGATGCCATGATCTTAGTTTTCTGAATGTTGAGCTTTAAGCCAACTTTTTCACTCTCCTCTTTCACTTTCTTCAAGAGACTCTTTAGTTCTTCTTCACTTTCTGCCATAAAGGTGGTGTCATCTGCATATCTGAGGTTATTGATATTTCTTCCGGCAATCTTTTGATTCCAGCTTGTGCTTCATCCATCCCAGAGTTTCTCATGATGTACTTTGCATATAAGTTAAATAAGCAGGGTGATAATATACAGCCTTGACATACTCCTTTTCCTATTTGAAACCAGTCTGTTGTTCCATGTCCAGTTCTAACTGTTGCTTCCTGACCTGCATACAGGTTTCCCAAGAGGCAGGTCAGGTGGTCTGGTATCCCCATCTCTTTCAGAATTTTCCACAGTTTATTGTGATCCACACAGTCAAAGGCTTTGGCATAGTCAATAAAGCACAAATAGATGTTTTTCTGGAACTCTCTTGCTTTTTCGGTGATCCAGCAAATGTTGGCAGTTTGATCTCTGGTTCCTCTGCCTTTTCTAAAACCAGCTTAAACATCTGGAATTTCACAGTTCACGGATTGCTGAAGCCTGGCTTGGAGAATTTTGAGCATGACTTTACTAGCGTGTGAGATGAGTGCAACTGTGTGGTAGTTTGAGCATTCTTTGGCATTGCCTTTCTTTGGGATTGGAATGAAAACTGACCTCTTCCAGTCCTGTGGCCACTGCTGAGTTTTCCAAATTTGCTAGCATATTGAGTGCAGCACTTTCACAGCGTCACCTTTCAGGATTTGAAATAGCTCAACTGGAATTCCATCACCTCCACTAACTCTGTAATGATGCTTCTTAAGGCCCACTTGACTTCGCATTCCAGGATGTCTGGCTCTAGGTGAGTGATCATACCATCATGATTATCACGGTCGTGTAGATCTTTTTAAGACAGTTGTTCTGTGTATTCTTGCCACCTCTTAATATCCTCTGCTTCTGTTAGGTCCATACCATTTCTATCCTTTATTGTGCCCATCTTTGCATGATTTGTTTCCTTGGTATCTCTAACTTTCTTGCAGAGATCTCTAGTCTTTCCCATTCTATTGTTTTCCTCTATTTCTTTGCATTGATCACTGAGGAAGGCTTTCTTATCTCTCCTTGCTATTCTTTGGAACTCTGCATTCAAATGGGTATATCTTTCCTTTTCTCTTTTGCTTTTTGCTTCTCTTCTTTTCACAGCTATTTGTAAGGCCTCCTCAACCCATAACTGTATATATCATTTGCAAATATTTTCTCCCATTCAGTAAGTGGCCTTTTTGTTTTGTTGATGAATTTCCTTTACTGGGCAAAAGGTTTTTAGTTTGATGTAGTCCCATTTGTTTATTTTTACTTTTGTGTTCAAAAGCCTCACCTTCTTAAAAGCCAAATGTGTTTTCCAGAACAAACCACTTTAACACAAACAGAAACTTTAAGTGTTTTAATTTTAAACATGGCTCATAAAAAGGAGTTTGTGTAGACAGAATGTATCTTTGGATTATCATAGGAAAGTTTCTGATGGGGTAGAGCCTGTTAACATAAACTTTTTAATATTGGTGTATTGATCAGTAATGAGAAACACCTTTGAAAACTCTTCTTCCACGAAATGTATTCCTACATTGCAAAACCCTCAAGGCTATAAGAAAATACTCTTGTCAAGGGGCACGTACCCTGTATTTTTAAACAGTGCAATGCTTTCATATTTCAGATTTAAAATTTTAAAACCTTTTGTTGTGGAATCAAACATTTGAGAAAAGGGCATATATGTAAGTGTGCAGGTTCAAATTTATATTTATTCTTGGCTGCACTGGGTCTTTGTTGCATCACGCAGGCTTTCTCTAGTTGCAGTGAGCAGGGGCAACTCTAGTTGGGGTGTGTGGGCTTCTCCTTGCGTGGTTTCTCTTGTGGTGCACGGGCTCCACAGTGGGCAGGCTTCAGTTGTTGGGGCACACGGGTTAGTTGCCCCGTGGCATGTGGGATCTTTCCGGACGAGGGATCACACCCATTTCCCCAATGCATTGGCAAGTGGATTCTTAACCACAGACCACCAAGAAAGTCCACAATTTTTATCATTCAAACACCTGTTGCAGGCAACACTGCTGGCAAAAGTCAGCCTGTGCTCTTCTGGGTCACAACTCCCTCCTAAAGTTCCCACTTTCTTTACTTGTATGGTAATCACTTCCTTACTTGCCTCTTTCCCCCACGGTTTATATTCATTTGCTCAACTCTGTGTTTTAACATTAATCTGTGTTGGTTCACATGACTGTAGTTTGTTTACTCTCATTGCTGCAGAGGTTTCCATTGGATGAATATATCAGTTTTTAAAAAGATCCATTTTCCTATTAATGGACTTATAGGTTATTTCTGGGTTTTAGGTATTACAGATGTTTAGCTGTGAACTTTCTTTACCAGCATCTCCCTGCACAAGTGCACACATCTTCAACACACTTGGAATTAACAGAAATAGAAACATTTTCCCCATTCTGGCATTTGAGTAGCGGTATCTCATTGAGGTTTGAATTTGCATTTCCCTGTGTCCTATGGGTTGAGCATCTTTCATGTTTACGGCCCAGCTGGAGTTCCCCTTTTGTGAAGTGTTTGTTCAGATGTATTGCCCATTTTGCTTCTGGATACTTTATTGAATGTATGTAATCTGTTTTTCTTGTGTGTGTGTGTATGTATATATCCTCAAATCTGTGCTTTGCCTTTTCACCTTCATAATAATGTGCTCAATGCACAGATGTTCTTCATTTCAATGTTGTCTAGTACAGCTGACCCTTAAACAACACAGGTTTGACTGTGCAAGCCCATATACAGATGGACTTTCTTCAACAGAAAATACTATGGTACTGTACCATCTCTGGACAGTTGAACCTGAAGATGTGGAACCACAGACATGGAGGAACCCCATATATGAGGACATCCAACTGTGAAGTTACACAGGAATTTTCCACAGCAGGGAGGGCTGGCACCACTAAACGCCCTCCCTTCATCACGTTCAAGGGTCAGTCTTTTCCTTGATTGTTAGCACTCTGTGCATCCAGTTTAAGGCATCCTTCCTGCTCCTGGATTATAAAGGTAGTTTTCTGTGTTATCTTCCTTCCTTCCTTTCACTTTCAGGCTTTCAGTCTACCTGGAATTGACTTTTGAATATGGTATGAGGTAGGGGGCAAGTCTCATTTGTCTGTCAAACTGTTTCAGTACTAGGTTAACTTTTCAGTTATATCAGCAATTAATTGTTTATTTAAAAAGTAACAGAAACATTCCTAAAGTTAGTGAAGTAGTAGAAACCACCTTTTTCTTTCCTGTAGACAATTTGAAGATATTTGTGGGTTTTTCTTTGGTTGTTATTAGAAAAAGAAACCATTATTAAAAAAAAGTTTATACTACTTTATTTTACTTAAATATTTATGTATTGGAATGTTTTTATCATAAATGATTATTTAAATCACTGGGATAATCATTCCTGAATTTTGAATCACTTTAATTATAAATGCTAAATGTAAATTTTAAAAAGCTAGAAAGATAATTTCAACACATTTTACATTTAAAATTTAAAATATTTGGTATTCTTTCTGTTCTTACCTTTCATGCTGCTGCTGCTGCTAAGTCACTTCAGTCGTGTCCAACTCTGTGCGACCCCATAGACGGCAGCCCATCAGGCTCCCCCGTCCCTGGGATTCTCCAGGCAAGAACACTGGAGTGGGTTGCCATTTCCTTCTCCAATGCATGAAAGTGAAAAGTGAAAGTGAAGTCGCTCAGTCTTGTCCAACTGTTAGCGACTCCATGGACTGCAGCCTACCAGGCTCCTGTAGGATTTTCCAGGCAAGAGTACTGGAGTGGGGTGCCATTGCCTTCTCTTACCTTTCCTAGATGTTAACAAATAAAAATAAGTAAATGACTTTAAGAATTTTTATCTCTGGCCTGGTCTAAATATTTAAGAATTTTTATCTCTGGCCCTGAAATCCACTCTATATTTCTAATTATTTATGCATATCGTCACACAGAGGTCAACTAGCCTAAACTCATTATATGTTCAAAATCAAAATTTTAAGCTTCCCAGTCAAACTGAGTTCACCATCCGAGAGTTCACAAGAGCCACTTGGGTGCATCTTTTCCCAACTCACATTGTTACCTGGAACTCAACAACAGTAGGAATATTTAAACACGGGAATCATCAGATACTACAAATCAAGGCTCACTACAAATCAAATCAGCCCCCACACATACCCACTAGAACCAGTTGTCAAATATTTACCAGGATACAGATGACTAAGATACCTCCTTCCCTCCCTCCCTCCCTCAAGGTGCTCATAATCTATTTGGAGTGATTGGTGCAGACAGCTATTGATATGGTATGAAGCTCAGTGAGGTCTGGGCACCATGAGAGGCAGAGTTGGAAATACAATGAAGTAGGAGGGGAATCGGAGAAGGCAATGGCAAGCCACTCCAGTACTCTTGCCTAGAAAATCCTATGGATGGAGGAGCCTGGTAGGCTGCAGTACATGGGGTTGCTACGAGTCAGACATGACTGAGCGACTTCACTTTCCCTTTTCACTTTCACACATTGGAGAAGGAAATGGCAACCCACTCCAGTGTTCTTGCCTAGAGAATCCCAGGGACGGGGGAGCCTGATGGGCTGCCGTCTATGGGGTCACACAGAGTCGGACACGACTGAAGTGACTTAGCAGCAGCAGCAGGAGGGGAATCGGGGAGTGGAACCAGATAAGCCTGGGAAGTCAGGGAGGATACCAACAGACAAGAATGGTGGAGACAAAGTAAGTTGCAGGCTGAGGGAAGACAGCAAGAGTGGTCTGGAGGGGAGGAAGACTTGCTTTAGAACATCAGCAGTTCTGGATGAGCATGCATAGGTTTGGGAACCAGATGAACATTCAGTGTGACCAGTGCAGGGAGAAGCAGTGGACAGTGAGGTTGGGCAGGGAGATGGTAGAAGGTCTGGGTTCTCGGCCCACACTCTCTGGGCAATGAGAAGTTACTCGAGATTTGGGGTGATCTGGGGTGAGGGATGTGCTGGTTTGCCTGGGCTGTTCCTCTAGCAGCACCACTAGTAGTAATGCTGATGTGCTGAAGACTTGGGAGAGACTTTACATGGTGGTGTGATCACCTGCTTTGGGACCCACCACTACTCTACGGCAGGGTTAAATCATGAAATTCTCAAGCTAACTGGAGAAGAGTTGAGCACAACAAGGAAGAAAACATGAACAGGAAAGGGCAAGGGGTCTTTAAGATCATAAAGCCGAGAAATTATAAGATAATCAGTTTTTGTATTGATAAACATTTTAATTCTAATATTATAGTAGTAATTCAAGTGCAATTCTCTTTGAAAAGTCAACTCCATTAAGACAAAACCCGTTAAATATCTTTCATCAAACATAAGCTTAAAAAAAAAAAAAGCATGTTCTTTTCAATTTCCCACAGCAGTCAAAGCCATGTAGCAGAGGTAATTTTTTTTTAAAAGCCTACTACATTTTTGTTATTGCTAAAAAATCTGAATTAGTTGTCAAGGTCTCAGAATCAGTGATTAATTGACCTTTGAAAGCTCTACCAGATACTCTGACATAAAATCATGAATCCAGATATCTGTGTCTGGCAACGATGTGTCCACTAAATAGACCACTACTTTCCGGTCCCAAGGGTTAGTGTTTTCTATAACTGTCTGCACCAGTGCCACCAGAGGTTTCTTCTCCACATGATTTCGAAACACCATTGAAGCCTCCTCAGACCACTGGTTACACTTCACTCCTAAGAGAAAGACAAGGATTCGAAGATCAGTGAAGGGTCAAACGAGCCTTTCTTTGATCTGTTATAATGGAAAACTATTTAGTCAGTTGCAAAGTAGCTTAAATATACCAGGTTAGACTTGCCTAACTGAAAACAGAGATGCCAAGCAATCTCAAAATAGTCTTGCTTACAGTTTTTCTATTCCAAATGGGTTACTCCTGTAAACCTTCAATTACAGACACAAATTTCATTTGAATTTTATAAAATGAAGTTATAATAAAGGCTGCCCATTTTCCTAAAGTATATGATGATGAGAAAAATATCAATATCAATGACATTTCTCTTAGTCACATATTTTTTTCTGATGACCCAGAGAGAGTAAAAAAAAAAAAAAATCAATACACTTCCAGTGTTTAAAGTCACATACATCATCATGGTAAAGGCACTGGAATGAAAGTCTAGAGATTCAGTTACTATTCCCAGCCCTTCCTCTATGAAATGGTATGATCTTGGGGAAACCAGCTAATCCTTCAGGCCTCAGTTTACTTCTCACAAAATAAAGTGGTTGGACCAGATGAATTTAAAATTTCATGCATATCTATTAATAAATCCCCATGACTTTTAAACTTGAGAGCTCAAGTTAGAGAATTCTGAATTAGGTTTTAAAACTGAGACAAGAGTTATGTATTTTTCAAGAAATACTATTAAGCTAATAAAAATTAAGTTCACTTATGCTAGATTAGATAAACTATAAATTATGCCCCACATTGATGAAGGTATGGAAGTTTCATATATAATTTTAAAGACCTATCAGTGAGTAGGCTAAACTCTTGGATTATTAAGAACTTCTGATGAGAGAAGCCTAGAATAGCCTGTAAACTACTGCTTCAGTGATGGTAACAGAGCCTAAACCTCCCAGCATGGTTCGAATTCAGTGACAAGAAGTGGCTGTAGAGTCCCCTGCACAAGTAGCACCAGTGATTGTGACCACGAAGCTGGGGGTGGGGATGATGGTGCTATGCACCCCTCACTCACAGAGACACCTTCACTGGAAGGTTTGACTGTCATGTTTAACAACTGGACATTAAAAAGTGAAAATGAAAAATGTAACCATTAATTATTTAGACCTTTGAGTTCAGAGGAGATCAATGGTAGCCATGCCATGCATAAGATGCCAATTTTGATTTACATTTGCCTACCATAAGAGTTTCCTTTGAAGTCTAGGAGGAGACAAAGAAACTGGCAAATAAGACCATCTCTATCTATCCCTATCTCTTTAATAAAAGCTGTCAATAAGAATTTATATACGCAATTGCTCTCATTTCTGAGATCAAGTTAGTTCTGCCACTACTAAGTATATGGGGTGAGTGGGGGGCAAATAATAAGGGTGGCACATGTGGTCATAACTCCCCCATATCCCGGCACAGCAGGACACACAGCCCAGATGCTTGGAGATGTCGGCACCCCTCAGCCCTCTTGACCTCCACACCCTCCAGCTGTCTGGGTAGAGCTTCAGCTAGGCACCCATGTTAACTACTGGTAGAGGGCTCAAGGAGGGGCCACCGACACTTGCACTGCTTTCATAGAAGATAAAACGAATCTCATCAGATACTATTATAAAGAAGTACCACTCTATGCCTATTAGTTTAGCTCCTCAGATTTTATGACAGTCATGGGCTGGTGTGAGTGTGCTAAAATCACACACTTCTGTGCTGTTAGTTGCATTGCAAATGTTGGCCATGAAAATGGTCATATTCTACAAGCCAGGAATGTTTCATAATTGTGAAAGTCCATTCTGTAAATGCATTATAATCTATGTGATAAATTATGAAATATTAATCGTGCAATGCTCTCCTCCTGTTGGTTGTTTCATTGTTTCCGTTTGTTTACTTTGGCTAGTATATGTAGCTGTGGGCTTTTTTTTAACACTACAATAAAAGCATAAACAACCCAAATGTTCAACAATACACTGTAAAACTATGATGTTCAGACTCCCCAGAACTTACCTGCTAATTGAGCAGTGACTGCTTGGAACGGCAGCTTGCGGAACATGTCCGCCAGGGGCTGCACTTTTCTCATGTTGACTAATTCATGCTTGCCATAGTCCAGCTCATACACGGACACCAGTCCATTGGTCAGGATTCCTTTTAAAAGCACCCTGTGCCACCTAGATGTGCATCGGATTAAAAGAGAAGAAAAACAAAGTCAATACTTGCTTTAAGGGGAACACTTTTTTATATATAAAAAGAAAAATTAATATAAATGTCGTTCATCAAAATATAAAACTGTACTGTTATAGAAGTTTTTAGGAGACTGCTTCTTCTTTTTCCAGAGGTTACTATTCTCTGTTTTGCCACTGGCTCATTTGATTGAATTTGTTCACTCAATTCCCTTTCACAAGCCTCATGGAGCTAATAAAGGAGAACCAGCTCTAAGCAGGAGGAAACAGTAGCAGGGAGGAAGACCAGGACAAGGCTAATGGATCCCTTCACTCTGATGGGGAGACAGGAGATGGCCACACGCTTGGAACAAGGTCCATGTGTGGTGGGCTTTCCAGGTGGCTCAGTGGTAGAGAACCCACCTGCCAGTACAGGAGACACTGGGTTCAATCCCTGGATGGGGAAGATCCCCTGGAGGAGGTAATGGCAACCCACTCCAGTATTCTTGCCTGAAACATCCCATGCACAGACGAGTCTGGTGAGCTACAGTTCATAGGTTGCAAAGAGTCGGATGCAACTTAGTGATGCCATGTGTGAAAGACAGAAAGAGGAAAGCAAGCCAGGGCTGGCTGAAGACACGCAGGAGAAAAGAAAAAAACAAGAAGACTATGCAGGGCAGGATGGAGCAGTGAGGTGGCTACTGTGCCGCTGGAAAGTGGAATGTGGAGGAATGGAAGAGACAGTCAGACTGGGAAGCCAGGCTGGGAAAAGAGGACAGGAAGTTTTGCACACTGATTGATCATTTCAATTTTGCCAAGTAAGGAATTACGAACCCAAGATAACATGAAACACAAAATTTAATCCACCACCCAAAATAAAGAACCATAAAGGATGGGAGAGCACAGTGTGTGTGGGGGTGGGGGGAGGGAGGAAGAAGAGTACGATTTCAGACCTCAAGTTCAAGATGTGAGAAAGAAATTCACATGAATATACGTTCCTCCTCTGGACCTACATCATCTCAATCAAAATGAGAAAAAGCTAGACTTCAAAGTTTAGGTATAGGACCATTTTAAAGTACTGTATCTTGATTACATGATTAAAGAGTATTATTATACCAAGAAGAGGATGACTGTCAGTAATGTCTAAAATGAAAGTGTCTCTGCTCCAGAAAGCTGTGGGTCAGGCTCTGCCTTGGGCAGCAGACCCAGCCACCCTCCGAAACAAGATTATCAGCCACAAGCCCAGTGGAACAGCAGCCTCATCACTGCAACACACGCTGGGCTGGGGCTGGCTGGAGCAACCGATTCTCCAGCCAGTGCACACTGGGCGAAAGCAGGTACAGGAACCCACACACAGATGCTAGAGCATGAACGACAGTAAGAAAGCTACAGAGACTGACTTCAAACATTCTATGTGATTGAGTTTCTGGGATGAACTCCAGAAGCCTTCAGATAAGCCCAAAGTGCAGCAAGCAATAATCCATGAACCACAGAGACAGTAGGGACACAAAAAGGTATTATAAAAAGTACATGAGCTTTGGGGGCCAAACAGACCTGAGCTGGTGTCCCATCTGGGCCATGTTCCCATCATGTCACTCTGGACTCTTCATTTAACCTCTCTGTGCCTCTGTCACCTCATGCGTAATGTTTAGTTTTAATTTACTTGCAGAAATAATACATTTTAAGTACCTAACACATTCATTTGGCATATAACAGGCACTTGGCAAATGGT
This sequence comes from Moschus berezovskii, assembly GCF_049115385.1. Lineage (NCBI taxonomy): Eukaryota > Metazoa > Chordata > Mammalia > Artiodactyla > Moschidae > Moschus > Moschus berezovskii. The sequence goes on along the minus strand of NC_142466.1, from coordinate 70,035,226 downwards.
AGCCATTATCATAAGTATTATTCAAATGAAGATAAGCTGTGCAAATAAGACTTAATCTGAAGAGAAATTTCCATTTGTGGAAATGCCAGTTTGGTGCAGGCTGCTAATTTGTGTAAGTATAAAAGGAGATAAAAACATTTGGCTTCTACCAATATCACTGTCTTTAAACTGTACCAGGCAAATGACTGACAGTGGTCTGTGCTTTCAGTCTATAAAAAAGAGGTACAGAGCAGTGAGGAGAGAACCATCAGAAAACCTACATGTTGTATTTCTATTTAGCTTTCAACTTTCAAAACTAACAGCTTAAATAAGGCTTCAGTTTTGACTACATTACCAATTTTAGTACAAGGTTGCATGTGGATCACCTGGAGAGTTTACTTAAAACAGATTCTGGGGTTCCACTGTCAGAGATTCTGACTCAGGAGTCCAGGGGCAAGGAAGGGAAGCCTGCATTTTTAATAAGTTGTCTAGGTTATTCCTATATTGGGATAACTGTGGAAACCACTGTAATCGAAAGTATACGTGAAATTCCTAAGTCTTAACTTGCCAGAGCTAAGAACAAAGTTTTTTAAATAGTCCTGGGTTGCAAGCAAGATAGATGCTCTAAGCACTTTAAATGGATTCAGTTTGTAAAGTTTCAAAAAATATTAGATAATCTCTTCCTACAGATAAGGCATCCCTTGATTATCTAAGACAAGTTAACTGATTTAACCCAAGAGTCCTGGCTCAGCAGAGCTGTCAGACCCATGGAGGTGTGGGGGTGGAGTCTGAAGTCCTGAATATAGTCTCCAGTGTTTGGGTTCTCTTCACAGGACCGATCCCTCCAGTAGGACCTACCCACCACTAGTCACCATTAATCTGCTCCTCAGATAAGAGTTAGCATCACTTTGGCTTTAACTGTGATTAAACTATCCAACAGCAATTCTGAAGGGTAAATTTATGCTATGTTCCTGTATTGAAACCCATTTATGCCTACCACTGTAAATAACATGACATAGTAAAAATATTTTTTTAAAGATCAAAAGCTGTGACATATAACTTGAATGCTTTTCAAAATGAGAGCTATTATACTTTTCATTTTTGAGTTAAAAATTTTTTTTCCTCCCACAAAAATAACAAAATTCTATAAATGCCTATGGTTAAGGTATTTATCGTAAGAGTGAATGAAAGTACCTTCTAGAAAAAATAAGCAGTTGATCTTTTAAACTGAGTTTAGGGGTATGTGCCTGTGTATATGCTGGGTCAGGAAGGGTAGGGGAGAGACAGTTCTTTGTGTGGATCCAAATGTGCAAACATGAGAAAACAGTCTGAAAGTGTTAAACAAAGACTCACTGTCCAATGGCTAAGAAAGAAAGTGAAGTCGCTCAGTCGTGTCCGACTCTTTGAGACCCCATGGACTGTAGCCTACCAGGCTCCTCCATCCATGGGATTTTCCAGGCAAGGATACTGGGATGGGTTCCCATTTCCTTCTCCAGGAGATCTTTCTGACCCAGGGATTGAACCCGGGTCTCCCACTTTGTAGGTAGACACTTTACTGTCTGAGCCACCAGGGAAATACAACATGGCTAAAGAGCAGTGAAATATGCATTGTTGAACCTTATAAAGGTGGCAAAAGCTCTCTAGGAAGCAACCAACTGCCTATATAAAAAATGCTATAATCTTTAAAAAAGTAATTTCTCTTCTAGGAATCTATCCCATAAATAAGAGAGTTGAACAAAGATTTCAGTTCAACATTATTTACAACAGTGAAAAGTCTGGGAGGAAAAAAACATCTATAAAAAACAAAATGGTAAGTAAATTATGATTTCTCTTTATGATAGAATATTTAGCCATTAAAAATGTTTATGAAGAAATGATATCACATGAAAAACAGTTCACAGAATTATATTAAACTGAAAAAAGTAGGTATGAAATTACATATAGTAATATACTAATTGTAGAAATACGTATACGAGAAAAACTTAGAAGAAATACATAAGTAGTTTAACAGGGGTTATGTTGGTTGGCTGACCTTGTTTTCTTATACTTTTTTGGATTTTCTAAATTTTCTCCAGTAAACATCTTATTTTTAAAATTTAAAAGTCATCCATAAAAAATATTATTTCCTAAATAATAAATACAAATACTAAATATTTTCTCTCACAGGAAAGTAAAAATGTTTAAACCTTCACTTCTGATATAATTAGGTTTTAACAGGAATATGGTCATTAGATTTTCAGCTAAACGACATCATTTTAAATATTAGAAAATCACATAATTCACTGGTCTTGTTACACATTCAGAATTTCCATTTGTGTAATTCCAAATGGCACTCCAGGATCCTTGCCTGGAAAATCCCGTGGAGTGAGGAGCCTGGTGGGCTGCAGTCCACGGGATCCCAAAGAGTTGGGCATGACTGAGAGGCTAACACAAGTCCCCCTGCAGGGATTAAGGACTCTTGGTACCATTCTACAGATTTTTCTTAGGAGGAGAATAAAAGGCTCTGTCTAAGGACCTACTTATTTTCCACTTTGGCAGCATATACTTGGTCTTTCTCCACTGCCACATGGCGCTCCTCAGACACACTGTAATAGAGAATCATCTCTTCCATCAGAACTTCCAGCTTGTGTATCTCTTGCCATGGCTGGATGACAAAATAGCCGGGGTGACAGGCCACAGGCACGTACACATCCATGTGTTCCCCTGGCTTGGATAAGTGGACAGGAGGTGGCAGTTCCTTTGTAAAGAAAGAGCTGGGGTGGTTGACCACAGACTTCTTGAGGACATCCGTGAGGCTCTTTCTGAAATTCTCTCCAGTGTTGCCCAAAATGGGGGTGTTTGCACTTTTGGTGTTGGGGGAGCTGGCTCCACCGGATATGGCACTCAGAAACACATCCTTCTGATGTTTCCATAAGTCTGCATTTGTAATCTGGCGATTGATACTGCGGTGAGGATCGGGGAAGTTCTTGGGGGTGAATAAATAAATATGTGCGATACCTCTGGTTTCATCCACTTTTGTAACCTTTGGAAAACACAAAAGACCAATTTAAGAAATCCAAGTTCATGCTGGATTCCTAGAGGTCATTATGTTAACTTTAAATATTAAAAACAATACTCTGCAAAAAACCCAACTTGCTAAAAACCAGTTTATTTAAGGTCAGATGAGTTGTCTATCACAGCTGGAGCAAAGAATAAGCTTGTAGGTCCAAGCAGTCTAGAAACCAGTAGCACCTTGTAGAAATGGAAAATTTACTAACCTCCAAAAGCTGAAAATACCTATGACTTGCTAAAGGTCTGAGTCCAATTATCATGACTAACTTTTTAAAATTAACGAGATGTTAAAACACTCCAAGTAGAAAGACTATCATGTGCTCATCATCCAACTTCAACAATAAAAACAATACAAAGAGCAAAACATCCTATAAGCATTCTGCTTAGTGCTGGTGCATCCTCAGGTGGGAGGGGAGAAAAAGCTTTGCCTTTCCTGGGTCCAAATTCCTTATTTGGTCCTAATATCTCTTCTCACCCCTCTTCCTCTTCCCTAGCTACATAAGAGGAGAGGAGTCTTGGGAGAAAAAGAGGAAGAAAGCTCCATTGAATAGGCCAAAATTAGTCACCATTTTGCACTTTTTGCCCAGGAGACCGACAACGACCTGTCTACATTCTTCTGTTGGCAGTGGGAGAGTCTGTACAGATGCCCCACACGCTGGTAACTGGGACTAGGCTGCTGTGTGCCCCCGAGGGCTGGGTGTCTGTTAATTCTTCTCACCAGCTCCTCTGGTTTATCTTAGGAACAACAAAAATGAGATACTTCTATCTTTTATCAAACTGGGCTAAGAAATGAAAGGCAGGAACACAGACATGAAGACAAGGAAACACCAACATGGCAATCCTTCTAAAGTCATTTACTTTAAAAGTTTTCCCGTAGCAAGAGGAGTCAATTTAAATTCATTCTTTGGAGGGTTAATGAAGTACTAACTGTTAATTCATTTTGATATTAATGGTACAGAAATGCTATTTCAATCATCAACCACTAAAAATATTTTTATTGACCAATACCCTGGCTTTAGGAGCTGAAAATGTAGCTGAGAAAACAATATTCGTGTGGCAACTAAAGAATACAAAATGGTACATAACTGTGTGACTGTACATGATAAGCCCTAGAGGAGAATGAAGACAGGAAAATCAGTGTGGGCTAGAATAACTGAGAGATCTTCAAGAAAAGATTTCTCAAGGACATTTCACTGTTAACTGTTACATGCTTATATAAAATGATAACACTATTTACATTAGTTAAAACAGAGAAATACTATCTTACATTTTTTTAATGTTACATTTCTATTCTTGGAAATATGAGCAGTGTTTTTGATATAAAGATTGAAGAGTGTGAAAGTTGGGTCTTCATGCTGCACAAGCTTTTCCATAGTTGTGGAGAGCAGGGGCTACGCTCTTGTTGCGGAGCAAGGACTCTAGCGCACTGGCTCAGTAGTTGTGGCACATGAACTTAGTTGCTCCACAGCATGTGGGATCTTCCCAGACCAGGAATTGAACTGGTGTCCCTTGCATTACAAGGTGGATTCTTAATCACTGGACCAGTGAAAGAAAGAAAGCAGTTTATATAAGTTTTAGGAAAACAGACAAAAAACCAAGATTATAAGCAAAACTTGTTGATAATTCATTTTACTTTAGGAAAAAAAAAGACATTCTGGACTTACTTAAATGGTCTTTAAAAACATTTATCAAGAAATATATGGTCCAGGGCTTCCCTGGTGGTCCAGTGATTAAGAATTCACCTTGTAATGCAAGGGACACCAGTTCAGTTCCTGGTCTGGGAAGATCCCACATGCTGTGGAGCAACTAGGTTCATGTGCCACAACTACTGAGCCAGTGCGCTAGAGTCCTTGCTCCGCAGCAAAGCATAGCCCCTGCTCCCCACAACTATGGAAAAGCTTGTGCAGCATGAAGACCCAACACAGCCAAAAAAATAAACATAAATAAATAAATCTTAAAGAAAAAAAAAAGAGAGAGAGATATGTGGTCCTTCGTTGGGTACTTAATTCCTTATCATGGAGCAAATTAAGAGCTGAAAACTATCTGCTACTTTATTAATAATAAAAAAATTATATAAAAGGTTTAATCATAATACTGCAGATTCAGGATAAATTCTTAAATAAAAATTAAATCACAAAATGTGTCATAGCTACACATGTAATCAATCTCCTAACTACAAAAGTGTGTCAGATGTGAAAGCATCAGTTTACAGGAAGATAAAATTCTTTCACAAAAACCAAATGAGTCCTTTTGGCTGACAAGCTCCCATTTATCAAGACCATTAAGATAACTAACCTTAATGCTACAGTCTGAGCAATTCAAAACAGAATCTCTTAGCCAAAGCACAGCATCAGGGGTCCACATGCCAATAGATTGTGGAAGATCTGCTAAACAGCACTTGATAGCCTGAAAAGAAAACACAATGGAAAAGAGGGCACACCATCTTAAAATAGGTACTTAAGAGTAACGTCAATATTATTTTCATACAAGTCAAATGTTACCAAGATAGAAAGCAAGCAACAGCTAATAGTGACAATCACAGCTCTTGGGCTGGAGCGTCTGTGTTCCTATTTATATTACTACCATTATCTTTATTCCTATAAGCCAGGGTTATAAAGGCCTGGTATGGACTTCTCACCCTACAACACAATACAATACTGGCAGGCTAGTGTTGCCATCTGATTTTATAGATGGTGAAACAGACTCAGACATACTAACCTGTATAAGTAAGGTCACAAAGTCATGAAGACAAGATTAGGGCTTATATTGAAGTCTTCCCTCTAAGTCCAACTTAAAAAAAAAAAAATGAAGTGTCATTTGGAGAAAACCTGACTCACTGTAGAACTCTTTGTGGAGATTTACTGCTGAATGAAGCATTTCTGGAGTACCCCAGGCACTTGTGCTCACTTTCTTGAGGAGGGCTTCCCTTGTAGCTCAGCTAGTAAAGAATCCACCTGCAATGTGGGAGACCTGGGTTCTATCCCAGGGACTCCCTCCAGTGTCATGGGAGCCTTTAAATTGATGGAGGCAATTTTGTGAAGGAGATCAAACTTATTTCCAGGATTCTTACATTCCTCCTTTCCTCTCTGAGCCCCACCCTCACTGTCACACCTCTCTTCACCCTTGAGGGCCCCCAGTCTCCCACTGTGCCCCTTGGATGAGGCTCCTTTCTGGGTGGGGAGATCACTGAGAGCAGACTCTACCTGGAAGGCATGAGGGAGTGAGGCAGGCCGGCTGGGGCCTGGGCACTGGAGAGCTCGCACCCTCCCCTACAGAGAATGGCACTCCCAAGCTCCTTTAGAGCACTGTCCTATGAAAGGGACTGCTCAGTAGAGTCACATTTTCTAGTTTCAGAAGATAGGAGCAAATGACTAACATTTTAAAGCACTATATGAGCCGACAGCTCAGATCAATATTCATGGGTCAGCCTTGGCCAAAGACCATCCGTTTGCTACTCTCAACCTCTTAGGGAGATGCTGTTAGCCAGAGGCTTGGCCTAGCTGGTTATAAAGTTCTCCCAACTTCACAATTAACAAATAACAAATCCAGTAAGGTTAATAGAAAAAATTATAGTGACTTTAACCAAGAAGGTACACTTTGCATAATCTTCAGACACTCAGAAGCAGTAGGACAGATCCCCTTTCCCCTCCAGCCCCGGGAACCTTTTCTAGGTAAGGCTGGCCCTGGATGGGTATTCTAACAAGGGGTACAGAGGCCAGAGGTGTTCAAACTTCTCATCATCAAGAGAGGAATGATAGACTGCAGTTCATCTTTTCACTGAAACCTATGGAAGTGAAGTGGAGGTCGCTTGGTAATGTCCGACTCTTTGCAACCCTGTGGACTATACAGTCCGTGGAATTCTCCAGGCCAGAATACTTCTCCAGGGGATCTTCCAAACCCAGGGATAGAACCCAGGTCTCATGCATTGCAGGCAGATTCTTTACCAGCAGAGCCACAAGGGAAGCCCAAGAATACTGGAGTGAGTAGCCTATCCCTTCTCCAGTGGATCTTCCCGACCCAGGAATCAAACCAGGGTCTCCCGCATTGCAGGCGGATTCTTTATCAACTGAGCTATCAGGCAAGCCCCCAAAACCTATGCGGAAAAGGTTAAATATAAACATATCCAAGACAGGATACTTAATTAAGAACTCAGGAAGTAAATATCGACATGTAATATCCTGAAACTGTATAGAAGCCAGCAGAGTCATCTAATTATTAAAATAGAATCTCTAATTGGACAATATAGCCTGATGACTCAACACGCTTGAAAAAACATTTATCAAACAACATTCTCTGACTGGCCTTCTTGTCTAAGCAAAATTTTACATCTAAAACCCAGTCAGCCACTCCACATTTGGATCATTTCCAGTTTTGCTGTAAGCTCAATCATTATCAAAACCTGAGAGAGCATCTCACAATGTGATTATGAATGTGTTCAAATTCCCTCCAGTCAGTCTTCCAGGCTGTACATACAGTACCTGAGGTGGCACTGAGATCATTTCTTGGAGAAACCGAGGGGGGATTTCCCTGAGCTCAGACACTTTCACAGACGTCACAGTGCCAGCATCCAGGAACTGAACATCAAGGGCCCGGCTGCTGTGCACATTTGTGATCTGTGAAGAGACAAGTGTTGGCTGATTTATTAGCATATCCAACAGGCCAAAATTGTTCTGTTCAATTTCATTCCATACAACTCTAAAATGCATTATAAAAAACAACAAAGACTATATGCTGGTTAAATTTTCTCTTATTTTAAAATGTACTTGTTTCCCAAATAGGTATTCTTTTACAGTAGAATTGACATCTTGCTGTTAATTCATAAATACAGTAAAAATTACTATGTTTGCAACTCTAGGAAACTACTGATTATAAAACAATTTGGTATATCATTATACATTGTTGAGTATAAGATGCAGTCTGTTCTCCAAAATATTAGCACATGAGGGAGAAAAAAACTATTGTGTCTCAGTAATCAGGAAATTAATATAATTCAGAGACAGAATTTCACTTGTAGTAGGTAAATACTATATATATTTAAAACATATTTTGCTATTTTGTAGCCTAGTCAGAAAGCGTAATGATAATTTGTATCATTTGGCCTAACTAAAAATTGGAACTAAAAAAGTCGTCTCCCACATTGCAGGTGGATTCTTTACCATCTAGCCACTAGGGAAGTCCCAGAATACTGGAGTGGGTAGCCTATCCTTCCTCCAGGGGATCTTCCCCATCCAGGAATTGAACTGGGGACTCCTGCATTGCAGACGGGTTCTTTACCAGCTGAGCTACCAGGGAAGCCCAAGAATACTAGAGTGGGTTGCTATGCCCTCCTCCAGGGGATCTTCCCAACCCATGGATCAAACCCAGGTCTCCCTCATTGTAGGCAGATTCTTTACCATCTGAGCCACCAGAGAAGCCCAAGAATACTGAATAATTACCTGTGGTCAAATGGCAACATCACAATATAAGATTCTGGATGTATCTTTAAATGCCCAGTTTCCCCTAAAGTGAAGTCGCTCAGTTGTGTCCGACTCTTTGTGACCCCATGGACTGTAGAATACCAGGCTTGTCCATCCATGGGATTTTCCAGGCAAGAATACTGGAGTGGGGTTGCCATTTCCTTCTCCAGGAGATCTTCCCAATCCAGGGATTGAAGCCTGGTCTCCCGTATTATAGACAGACACTTTACCGTCTGAGCCACCAGGGAAGTCCAGTCTCCCCTAATACTCCCCTTAAATGCCATTGTGGTATTTGCCATTGTTAAATATTTGTGTGTGTTTGTGCTTGGTTGCTCAGCTGTCCAACTCTTTATGATTCTTTGGACTGGAGCCCGCCAGGCTCCTCAGTCCATGGGGTTCTCCAGGCTAGAATACTGGAGTAGGTTGTCATGCCCACCTCCAGGGGATCTTCCTGAACCAGGGATTGAACCTGTGTCTGCTGTGTCTCTTGCACTGCAGGTGGATTCTTTACCTGCTGAAAGGCTTTCTCTTCACCATCAGAAAAGCCCATTAAATATTTACATTGGCCAAATACAACCCCACTGGGGTGGTTATCTGGGCTAAGATTTCACATCTACAACTGCACTAACCACTGCCTAAGCATGGTGGTGGTGCTTTCAATACGATGACTGTCAAGAACTGGGCCACTCTCAAGTTGAAGTCAGATTCACCAAAAGTGAAGCCTTTTTCTACTGCCCCAGGTAATGCCTGATTAATAGCATAAATTTCTAAACTTCTTAAGACATGATAAACACAAACAGTCTCATGGAGCAATATTTTAAAATGTATTCATTTATTCATACACATATACCGAATATATACATTGGTATGGATGCCTGTCATATCCAGGCATAACTGGGCTACAGAGATATACCACCCCTTTTCAAAGAGCTCCTAGTGCTGTGAGAGAAGAGACAAATACATGCCATACTATACTAGTAAGGGTGATAATGAAGATATGCATGGGGTATTATGATAACACACAGGGTAGTTAACTGACTCTGCAGGAGGTAGGTGTTAGAGCTAGCTTTCAGGAGGAAGGAAAGCCTAGAATTGGTACTTTTTTCCCAAAATTTACTTTTCTTATTTTAGTAAAATGCCTACACTACAGAAAATTTGGGCTTCCCTGGTGGCTCAGAGGTTAACGCGTCTGCCCCCAGTGCGGGAGACCCGGGTTCGATCCCTGGGTCGGGAAGATCCCCTGGAGAAGGAAATGGTAACCCACTCCAGTATTCTTGCCTGGAGAATCCCATGGATGGAGAAGCCTGGTAGGCTACAGTCCACGGGTCGCAAAGAGTCGGACACGACTGAGTGACTGAATGGATGGAATGGAATGGAACAGAAAATTTAGATACTTAAAAAGAATGATATAAAAATCACTCGTCATCTACTATAGGTTTCAGTTATCTGTCCAGTCTTTTATCTATGATTCACAAAAATTAGATTTACAAAAATTACAACGTTTGTAGATACTATTTCATAGTTGACTGCCTTTCACATGTCTCATAAAAATATTTCATGTCATTTGTCTTCTGTGTAATTTTACCTAAGTCTGTCCATTGTAACAAATCACTTTGGATAATTTAAGTTGTGTAAATTTTTGTCACTTTAAGAAATAATCATATTTATTAGACACGTGTATTTCCTTTTTCACAAACTGAAGTTTCATAAGTTTCACAAATTTATGTCCTTTCAGAGCTGGACCTTAAATGATGAATGGGAGTAAACCAGATTGATTGGTAGTTTAGTTAGAGGCTAATTGTGACAATTCAAATAGAGGGGAGAGGATGGGCAAAGGTACACACATATTTCTCACATGTGGTGACTACAAGCATTGTGGTTACATTAGAGCATCAAGTGAGAGGCCAGCCAAGGCAACAGGTGAGGCTGGGAGACAGGCAAAGGGAAGGTCAGCAGAGCCAGACATGTCTTCAAGAACTGAGACTCTACCTGCAGATTAGAGCCAGTCAAGCCTTAAGTAGAAGAATGAGGTGGTCAACTTTATAAAATTGCTAATGAGGGCTTTGGGAGCTGATAGATTTGATTTTGGGCTTCCCTGGTGGCTCAGACAGTTACATGTCAATTACCCTACTTGTTAGCTGAGTCACTTTCCTCATCAGTACAAACAGGGATAATAGGGTTTTGCAAACATTAAATGAGATCAGTTATGTTTAATAAACAACAAGTAGTGCTGTGGAAACAGTAAATCTCATCATAAGCTGGATGTGTTACTATTTGCATTTTGGGTTGCTCACTCTCAGTGGTACAGAGCTTGACTTGAGGAAGACAGCGGTAAAGGCAGAGGAAACAGTTGGCGTGGTACTGCAGTGATCTGGGCAAGAATTGACAACGATGTAAAATCAGCAGCATTTGGTGATAAGTTACATTGCGGGGCTGAGGAAGATGCAGGATTCAATGGTAACTCTTTAAGAAACAGCCTGAATGGCTGCACAAAGGGAGGTACCACTAAAACTGAGACACGGGAGAAAGGTAAGGATGGGGATAAAGTATTTTGGTTTCAGACACAGAGAACTTAAAGTTTGTGACATGAACAATTAGGCTGGCTTTTTGCTTAAATCTACAGTTCATGAGGGGCTGGAAAATGAATTTGGAAGTCATTAGGGCTGAAATGGTACCTGAAACTAAAAGATAGGATTACCCAGAAGGATAAAGAGGCCAAGAAAACTGATAATCCAAGACAGGACTTGGGGACACTGACACTGGCATTTCAGAAGTGGGGATGGAGGGAGGTTTTGGGTGAAAAATAAGAGAAAGAATCATTAGCAACTGATAATATGGTAGTTTAGTGAGAAGAGAATTTCAAGTTTCACCACTATTTGATGCAAAGAGGTTTGGAAAGACAAGACCTGGAATACTAACTTGACTGCATAATAAAGATGCTTTTACAAGAACAGGCTCTCTGATGGAGTGTGGGCAGAAGTCAAGTGTCAGTGACTGAAGAGTGACTGGAAGATGGTGCAGAGTGAAGGCTGATCACTTCTACAGGGAAATGGAGAGTAATGGCCTCTGCATTGAATAAAGTTGGCTGGATGCATGGAATAATTTCAGAATATGTATGTGCTAAAGTTAGACAAGCTAAAATGTCAAGAGCAAATATATCACTTAAACACAGAATCTGCTTTTCATTAATCATCTTTCTTTCCCTTTCTAGGCATCATTAAGAGAATGAATATCTCTGCTACCCAAAAGGTAGATAATCACAATTTGATAGCAATAAAAATAATACTAGATATTTATCTATAATATCTGAGCATGCAATGAGAAGGTATTTGCCAAAAAGGTATAACCTGATTATACACACGGAGAAACTAAAGTTGAGAGATACTCTGCAAAATACTGCTATACTTCAAAAGGCCACAAACAACAAGGACTGAGCAACTGTCGGGTTAGAGGAAACTAAGACAGAACAACTAAACACAACTTGGAGGACCCGAAAAAGGACACTGGTGGACAGTCTGGGAATGTCAGTGTGTTCTGCAGAGTAGTTAATAATATTGCACCAATGTTAATTTCCTGGTTTTGATGATGGTTATACAAGATGCTATCAATTGGCGATGGCGGGTAAAAGGAAAAGGTATATGGGAACTCTTTGAAATATTTTTGCAACTTTTTAAAAGTCTGAAATTATTTTAAAATAAAAGGCTTAAAAATTAAGCATTTATACATTATACACTAGACAGCACAGAGCTTTAAAATTCAAATAATGTTGTGTTATTTTTAACAAGTCATGCTTTGAAGTTTATAGCTAAGCATAGAACTTTTAATCATATACCCAGATCTCAACTTTCTATGATACATTCACATTAATGACAATAATTATTTCAAAATTGATGCTTTTATTGAAGTGGTCATGATTAAGATTTACTAAAAGGGAAAATCAGTACAATTAAGTTATCAAAATGTTACTATGTTGTATTAAAACTTGATAAAAGAATGATTCTTACCTTCTTAGGGTTGGTTTTTTTCACAATCTTATGAAAATTATGAATATTTTCCCTCCAAAATACATCACACACACATACACACACACAAAATATGCATATGATTATGGTAGAAGGGTTCAGGCACCCCCTGTAAGTAGAGGTCTTTGCACCTAGGTTAAGAACCGCTATAACAAAGGAAAAGCAGGAAAAATGAAATTGAGCCCAGATTTGCAGTTTAGTAACTGGGGAAACTAGGTATGAAAATAAAAAAAAACCCACAAAAATCCAAAACCTGCCTCTGAAAAACATAAAGAAACATATGATAAAATATAACAAACCTCTTTTAAAATTCATAACTGAGCTTGCAAGAAAAATAAAACAATTATTAGGCACTGGAAACAGTATGTGAAAACTGAAACCCAAGCAATCCTAGGCAAGGGGGGAGGGAGGACATGAGACTCCCCCAAGAAGTCAGAACTTTCAAAGGGCTACACCATTAAGGGAAGGTGACTATGAAGAGCAACTCCCTACATCCAGAAATCCAACTCCTATATATGCGCCCTGTGAGATGTGCATGGCAAGTTTCAGGATAGCACTGTTAATAATAAAAAATTTGACACAAGCTAAATATCCACTGTCAGGTGAATAGAGTGGTAATGTTGGCATATTCATACACTGTTATATCACACAGCAGGGAAAACAGATTACATCACAAACATAAGGAGTGAAAAAGCATGTTTCAGAAGAATCAATACATTTTCAGTTCAGTTCAGTTGCTCAGTCGTATCCGACTCTTTGCGACCCATGAACCGCAGCACTCAGGGCTTCCCTGTCCATCACCAACTCGCAGAGTCCACCCAAACCCACGTCCATCGAGTCGATGATGCCATCCAACCATCCCATCCTCTGTCGTCCCCTTCTCCTCCCGCCCCCAATCCCTCCCAGCAACAGTCTTTTTCAATGAGTCAGCTCTTCCCAACAGGTGGCCAAAGTATTGGAGTTTCAGCTTCAGCATCAGTCCTTCCAATGAACCCCCAGGACTGATCTCTTTTAGGATGGACTGGTTGGATCTCCTTGCAGTCCAAAGGACTCTCAAGAGTCTTCTCCAACACCACAGTTCAAAAGCATCAATTCTTCAGCGATCAGCTTTCTTCACAGTCCAACTCTCACATCCATACGTGACTACTGGAAAAACCATAGCCTTGACTAGATGGACCTTTGTTGGCAAAGTAATGTCTCTGCTTTTTAATGTGCAGTCTAGGTTGGTCATAACTTTCCTTCCAAGGAGTAAGCATCTTTTAATTTCATGGCTGCAATCACCATCTGCAGTGATTTTGGAGCCCAGAAAAAAAAAGACAGCCACTGTTTCCACTGTTTCCCCATCTGTCTGCCATGAAGTGATGGGACTGGATGCCATGATCTTAGTTTTCTGAATGTTGAGCTTTTAAGCCAACTTTTTCACTCTCCTCTTTCGCTTTCATCAAGAGGCTCTTTAGTTCTTCTTCACTTTCTGCCATAACGGTGGTGTAATCTATATATCTGAGGTTATTGATACTTCTCCCGGCAATCTTGATTCCAGCCTGTGCTTCCTCCAGCCCAGCTTTTCTCATGATGTACTCTGCATATAAGTTAAATAAGCAGGGTGACAATATACAGCCTTGACATACTCCTTTTCCTATTTGGAACCAGTCTGTTGTTCCATGTCCAGTTCTAACTGTTGCTTCCTGACCTGCATACAGGTTTCTCAAGAGGCAGGTCAGGTGGTCTGGTATTCCCATCTCTTTCAGAATGTTCCACAGTTTGTTGTGATCCACACAGTGAAAGGCTTTGGCATAGTCAATAAAGCAGAAATAGATGTTTTTCTGGAACTCTCCTGCTTTTTCGATGATCCAGCGGATGTTGGCAATTTGATCTCTGGTTCCTCTGCCTTTTCTAAAACCAGCTTGAACATCTGGAAGTTCACTGTTCACGGATTGCTGAAGCTTGGCTTGGAGAATTTTGAGCATGACTTTACTAGCGTGTGAGATGAGTGCAACTGTGCGGTAGTTTGAGCACTCTTTGGCATTGCCTTTCTTTAGGACTGGAATGAAAACTGACCTTTTCCAGTCCTGTGGCCCCTGCTGAGTTTTCCATATTTGCTGGCGTATTGAGTGCAGCACTTTAACAGTATCATCTTTCAGGATTTGAAATAGCTCAACTGGAATTCCATCACCTCCACTAGATTTGTTCATAGTGATGCTTTCTAAGGCCCACTTGACTTCACATTCCAGGATGTCTGGCTCTAGGTCAGTGATCACACCATCGTGATTATCTTGGTCATGAAGATCTTTTTTGTACAGTTCTTCTGTGTATTCTTGCCACCTCTTCTTAATATCTTCTGTTTCTGTTAGGTCCATACCATTTCTGTCCTTTATTGAGCCCATCTTTGCATGAAATGTTCCCTTGGTATCTCTAATTTTCTTGAAAAGATCTCTAGTCTTTTCCATTCTGTTGTTTTCATCTATTTCTTTGCATTGATCGTTGAGGAATGTTTTTTTTTTATTTCTCCTTGCTATTCTTTGGAACTCTGCATTCAAATGGGTATATCTTTTTCTGCTTTGCTTTTTGCGTCTGTCTTTTCACAGCTATTTGTAAGGCCTCCTCAGACAGCCATTTGGCTTTTTTGCATTTCTTTTCTTTTTCGTAAAATACATTTTACGATTTATATAAATTTTTAAAATATTCATTCAGTTATACTTTATTCACATTTTTACTATAAGTATTACTTTAAGTATTTATGTTTTTACTGTAAGTGTTAATGTAAGTATGAGGGCATCAGAGGATGAGATGGCTGGATGGCATCCCTGATGCAATGGACATGAACTTGGGCAAACTTTGGGAGACAGTGAGCGACAGGGATGCTGGCATGCTGCAGTCCATGGATTTGAAAGGAGTCAAATATGACTGGGCAACTGAACAACATTATATATACTATTCATTTCTGTATTTTGATTATTTCTATTTTGAAATATACAGATAGTAAAAGTGTGTTTGTATAGACACAAATATAGTAAAAGTATAAAGCAGTGAAGAGGAATGAGAAATACCAAATTCAGCTGGTATGCCCAGGGCAGGAAGTAAAAACAAGGGCTGCCAATAGGCAGGGTCAACTGTAACAGTCATGTTTCATTTCTTATACTGGTGATTTTCTTTTTTAACACAAACAAAAACTCTTGTTTGTACATCTGAAATATTTCATCTTAAATTTAAAAAAGTCAAGTGACTAATTTTACCTCTACTCGTAGCCATTTTCCCTTGCAGTGGAAGAGGCAGACTTTCCCACAGAAGGGTAATGAAACGAAGTACTCAGAAGTCATGTGCTGCAAAACACAAACACATGACACATTTATTACTCACAGCAAAGAGCACACTGCCAACCACTGCCGTGGTGCAGGTCTACTGCTTCCCTGTCCATGATCAGACTTCCAGTGAGGCCTGCACTGCAGCGGACACAGCATGTATACTGGGCTTGTAAGGCTTCAGTCTTTGTTTTCCTGTGCTTGTTGGTGGCAGCTGTCTACTCTTTGCTTTAGAGTGAATGTTTCTACTCTCCTTCCTTGCACGTGGATCATAAACCAGCCCTGTTAACATGTCTAAAAATGATAGCATGGAGGTCAGGATGATTCATCCAGGCTCTGGTACCATCAGTTAAATACAAAGGAAGAAGGTGAATCTAATAAAAAGAACAGCCTGGATGAGAGGGAGGTGGTTAGGTTAGCTGTCCATTAGGCCTCCTTTTCTCTTATGTTAACATTCAGATTCAAAGAAAAGATTTAATGCCAAAACAAAAGAAACGTTATCAACACAAATGTGGATATCAGTGCCAGTTCAGTATCTTCCTCCTCCTCCTTTCTGTAGCTTGAAGCTGGGGACCTGCCATTGGTTCTTTCCTTCAGGGTAAATCTTTCTACTCTCCCCCAAAGGCAATGTCTCCCTCCACTTGAGTTTCCAGGGTACTAAGAACTATCAAGGGTGCTTTTCATCACTATAGATAATAAGCACACGCATGTAAATGAATAACTATAGTCCACCTTCTGGGTGTCTCAGATTTCTCCAGGATAGATTAGCAAATCAAACTTAAGTAATGCTCCTGAGATATCTCTAAGACATCTGCAATGGAGAAAGAGGTAAAGTCACAGATCTAACGTCTTGATTCTAGGCTGTAGTCTGAACACAAGTTTATTCCAATTCAGCAAATATTTTGGAATACTGATTTTATGTAAGACACTAGATAACGTACTACAGTACCTAAATGAATTAGGTACTTACCACAACCTGGGGAGGCTCAGTCTCTGCCCTCAGGAAGCCTACATTCTAGTAAAGCAAATAAATGTCCAAATAGCTGAATCAATGCTGTGCACAAGTGCTGTGAGGCCCTTGGGGGTGCTCTGTAGGTTAGAGAGAAGCGTTCACTTCCAGGGTAAGGGGGTCAGAGTTGAAGGGGCAAAGGAGTTTAGTCATCTGGAAACCACAACATATTGTGGATTACGACTATAATGTCCTAATGGAGGTAAGGAAATTCCTTTAGGAACTTAAAAGGAAACCTCTACAGATCTTGATTCAGAGAAAATGATACTAGAATTAAAGGGTAAACTAAGAGTGAAATTGAAAAGTAGCTCAGTCATGTCCAACTCTTTGCGAACCCATGGACTATAGAGTCCATGGAATTCTCTAGGCCAGAATACTGGAGTGGGTAGCCTTTCCCTTCTCCAGGGGAATCTTCCCAACCCAGGGATCGAACCCAGGTCTCCTGCATTACAGGCGGTAAGGGATTATTAATAAGTATAACTGTAGAACCACATTTACCAGGGTACAGGTTCTCTCAGGGACCATAAAGAGCTTGGGGAATGATGCCTTGTAAGTTTTATTCTCCTTGTAAATTCCATGGTTCTGTCTTTGTCCAGGCAGAGGAGCCAGCTGCACAAGACGACAGTCACAGGCAGCTGGACTGTAGGCTCCTCAACTGCACCTTAACCCATCATTGAGTACTTTCTAGGATCCAGGCCCTATGGATATTCACTATTATTATCCTCATTCTACCCTGAAGAAACCAGGGAGGGGTTTTGTTTCAAATTCTGAAGTCTGAGGATCTTACCCTCTATTTTAGAGATTTTACCTTAAACTGTTCAAAATTTACTACAAGAATACAATTCAGTGACTCTTGTTTGCAATGCTAGGACTCATCTTAGAAATAGATGCTGCTCAGCCATACCTTACAGTGGAAGTATTCCTCTATCTTATGCAGAAGGTCATTGAGCTTGTTCAGACCCTTACAAGGCACCTGGCAGTAGAATGTACCATCGGAGCAAATGTTAGTCACTCTGACATTAGTGTACATGGCATCAACCTGGAACAAAGGACACAGCAAGGATGCTTGAGAACAGAGTGCAGCTCTTACCTACCTAAGGGGACAGACCTAGTTCACTGAAAGTCTCTGCATTTTACAATTTTTGAAGCAAGCAGGACAGATAGGATAGAATGAAATTCATAATGCAAATGTGAAAAACTAGTTTGGCTATCTCTCTTTCAAAAGGAGTATCTGCTCTCGGTTGTATCAGGCACAGAGTAGATATTTTGCATATATTATATTATTACCACTTTCCCCTAATAGGCTAAGAATATCTTTAACTCTGGTTTATCTTCTCCCCATTAATTTGGTTGTTGTTCAGCTGCTAAGTTGTATCTGACTCTTTGTGACCCCAAGCACTGCAGCATGCTAAGCTTCCCTGTCCTTCACCATCTGGAGTTTGCTCAAACTCATGTCCATTGAGTTAATGATGCCATCCAACTATCTCATCCCCTGTAATCCCCTTCTTCTCCTGCCCACAATCTTTCCCAGCATCAGGGTCTTTTCCAATGAGTCAGCTCTTTGCAGCAGGTGGACAAAGTATTGGAGTTTCAGCATCAGTCCTTCCAATGAATATTCAGAGTTGATTTTCTTTATGATTGATTGGTTTGAACTCTGTACTGTCCAAGGGACTCTTGAGAGTCTTCTCTGGCACCACAATTCAAAAGCATCAGTTCTCTGGCACTCAGCCTTCTTTGGGCTTCCCTTGTGGCTCAGCTGGTAAAGAATCTGCCTGCAATGTAGGAGACCTGGGTTTGATCCCTAGGTTGGAAAGATTCCCTGGAGAAGGGAAAGGCTACCCACTCCAGTATTCTGGCCTAGAGAATTCCATGGATTGTATAGTCCATGGGGTTGCAAAGAGTCAGACACGACTCAGCGATTTTCACTTTCACTTTCAGCATTCTTTATGGTCCAACTCTCACATCTGTACATGATTACTGGAAAATACCACAGCTTTGACTATACGGAGCTTTGTCAGCAAAGCGATGTCTGTTTTTCAACACGCTGTCTAGGTTTGAGGCTACCCTGGTGGCTCAGACAATGAAGTATCTGCCTGCAATGAGGGAGACCCAGATTCAATCCCTGGGTCAGGAAGATCCTCTGGAGAAGGGAATGGCAACCCACTCCAGTATTCTTTTCTGGAGAATCCCACGGACAGAGGAGCACGGCGGGCTACAGTCCTTGAGGTCGCAAAGAGTCAGACATGACTGAGCAACTAACAATAGATTTATCATGGCTTTTCTTCCATGGAGCAAGCGTCTTTTAATTTTGTGGCTGCGGTCGCCATTTGCAGTGATTTTGGAGCTCAAGAAAATAATATCTGTCACTGTTTTCACTTTTCCCCCAGCTATTTGCCATGGAAGGGACCGGATGCCAAGATCTTAGTCCCATTCATTTAGAAAAAGAATTATTATATAAATAGTTTTTCAACATTAACAGAAATGAAAATAAACAACTCTCAAAAGATCAATCCCATTATCAGTCTACTTTCTAATCCTTCCCAATGGCCCACATGAATTTTAGTAACTTTAAAAAAACAGAAAAGGTTTAATTTTAGCCATTTTTAGTCAAATTATAATATGAAATATGAAGGCAATTCACTGTTGTTCTACTGATAATTATTAAAATAATATTTTCCCAATGTTGTTATGAAGTTTCTAAAATAATAATTTTTAACACCTAATCCTATTCTTTAGAGTGGCTGCTCCATTATTTAAAGGTATCCTTTCCTGCAGACATCTATGTTCATCACATTTTAAAAATGTTAAAGCTAGCAATTCAATAAACATCTTCACTGATCTAATTTTCCCTTCTTTTGAATTTTCACTTATATTTGCAAAATAATTTCATATAAAATTGATATATGCTCCTTGTAGGAACTCAGAAATAAAATAAAAATCCAATTCTTAATGTTTTTTTGTAGGAACTTGAAAATACAATAAAAATCCAATTCTTAACAATTACTATTTATGTTTTGGCATTTCCCCCACTTTTAACTCCCCTCTATCTTTTTTTCTCAATACATATGTATTCTGTCTCTATCTAAAGTTAGCCTAAAATGTACCGCATTCTATTCTGTTGAATTTCTTTCAATATGATATGTATGATATGTGTGAACAGACAACAGGGGTCATGGTGGTACCTGAAGGTGAACCTCTAGTGACTTGTCACATATGGCCTTTAAGCAGGTGGCATTGATGTTGATGTCATCTTCTCCTGAGGTATCATACAGAACAACCAGTGGAATATCAGTTTTTTCAAGTATTTCCACTGCAAAGATCTTCCCACAAGTTAAAGATTCCACCACCTTCACTAAGTCAGGATCATCACTTAGAACTTCCAACCCTGAAAAATATTGACTATTTAATCAGAAGAAACATTTTAAGATACAGTCATTGTATTCATTCTGCCTACTTATTACAATTATGAATCTACTACAAAATTCTTAACTTTTAAGGGAAGCTTTGTTTTACAAACTTCTTTGTAGTATCTAGCCTTAGGTTTAAAAATATTCATTATAATGTGAAAGTCTTTTTGAATGATTACACTAGCTACAGGCAATCTTACAGCAAGAAGAGAAGTTGATTATCAATCTGAATTTCTACCTTAGGAGAAATAGCCTTCACTTTGTATACAAGCACATATTTAAAACAAAGAGACTAATGCATATAATACACAGAATACGCAGTCATAAAAAAAATTAGCAACCAATTATGTCTTATAGTCATGGATTTGTAACATTCTTCCTAAAAGTATAACCTTGGTGGTTTTTTTTCAGTTTCTAAGTTCAGTTCAGTTCATTTCAGTCGCTCAGTCCTGTCCGACTCTCCGCCACCCCAAGTAAGTATACACAATTATTTCTTTCACAAACATGCGTTTATTGAAAATTTAGACAGCCTCCCCCTCTCCCTTTCAAGTACACCATGATGGCACTGAGAATACCAAAGGACTTTCTGATTTATGAAAGAAAGATTAAATACTGTTTAATGTAATATGGGTATTAGGTAAATTTTATCATAGTCTAATTATTCTTTATTCTTAGAAAATTGTAATTTCATAGATCATATATATTATCACTCAGTTAATCTATTAAACTAATTAAACTAGGGTATCACTTCTCCAATGGTACTACAATGTCTATTTCTATGTTTTCCCCCTTTAAATCCATAAGCAAAAGTTCACAGACTCCTTGTGACCTACCTTTCTCTTGTTCTTATCCTGTTTTCCATAGCTAAGCTTCTATTAAACCTTTCACTTCAGCATCCTAAATCTTAATCTGTGCTCCTGGTATATTCTTTTCAAAACTAACTTCCACAGGTTTGTCACAAGATTTTAATGTTACTCAGGATGTATCTCACAGACAGAGCCAAATCCAGCTCCTCTGACACAGAGACTTAGCCCTGCTGGGAGGAGGTATTTCTTCACAGGTCTAATTTTCATGAAAACAATTTTGATCATTTTCTGAATCTAGCTCCAGCTCTCCTGCAAGACGCACACATATTTCCATGCCTTTCTCCAATGTTAACGTTTGTCCCCCTTACTTTTAGGCCATCCCGACACGTCATCCTCACACACATGCATTTCTCTATGCCTCCTCAAGGAGGGAAAAAAGAGCAGTAATACTTGACAGTGCCAGAGACTGACCATGACCTACAGCCAGGCTCGTGCTTGAGTGCATGAGAGGGTGCTCCATGGTAATAAGCAGTACCTACAGAGTCTATCTCAGTAGGAAAGCCGGGAGTCACTTCACAACAGGTTGAATGACACAATTTAAACTGACCAAATCCCACGATACAGGGCCTCGAGAAGATGCTGCTAGGGCAGTTAGGGCAACCACCACCAAACCCTCTCAGATGTCCAGCAGATTTCTGAATAATAACACTAAATATACTATATGTTATGTATGGTGGTGGTTTGAATGGTGGTTTAGTCGCTAAGTCGTGTCCGACTCTTTGTGACCCCATGGACTATAGCCTGCCAGGTTCCTCTGTCCATGGGATTCTCTGGGCAAGAATACTGGAGTGCGTTGCCATTTCCTTCTCCAGGGGATCTTCCCAACCCAGGAATCAAACCCAGGTCTCCTGCATTGCAGGCAGATTCTTTACCAACTGAGCTATGAGGGAAGCCCGTATGTTATGTATAATGCAACAAAAATATATAAAAACATTATAACATTTTTATAATGATCATATCCATTATAGAGAACATTAAACATGAATTTACTTATACCTTTCAAGAAATAACACATTTTAACATCTGGAAATACTTAGTATGCTTTAGGATTTAATTACCCCAAAGTACAATGGTAATACACACCAAAGTGGAGAGCTCTTTTAAAAAAGTTTCTTTTTACCTGCGAGCTTACACTTTGTAGCTTGGAATGAGAGTGAACAGAACTTCGGGTTCAATCTGTATGCTTTGCTCTTTTCAACATTTTCACTAAAACCATAGTCAACATAGCATACCTAACAATAACAGAAACAAAGTTTAGGTTCAAATAAAATTCTTTATACTTACTTCTTAAAACAAACAAACAAACAACAATTCACGATGCATTTAATTGGCTTCAGTTTACTCCTTTGCCAACAGGGAGCAGAGGGAAGACTGCTGAGCTCTGATGCCTTCTGTTATCAGCTTGCCAGCAGCACACATATCTGATCTGCCATCCCTGGCTGCTCCACTCTTGCCCTACTATCATAACGCCTACATCACCTCCTTCTTTTCTGATTTACACCCCTCCATTATTTGTTTCTAGAGGAGGCACACACTGGGGTATTTGTCAGATTCTATACCCTCAAAGCAGCACTTATGATGGCCTGCTCTCATGTTATGTTCCCAGGGACTGAGATGCTGTTGATGATAGCAATGATGTTGCAGCTGGATAACATGAAATCCTACACTGTAAAAGTAGATAATTCTGTTTTTTCTCAGGGCTGGGAAGCTGAGTTAGGCTTTCATCCAGCTCGGGTAAAGATCCCAAGTCTGCTGGACAGAGTTCTGTGTTTACAGAAACCTGCATGAATGGCAACCCACTCCAGTGTTCTTGCCTGGAGAATCCCAGGGATGGGGGAGCCTGGTGGGCTTCCATCTACGGGGTCACACAGAGTCGGACACGACTGAAGTGACTTAGCAGCAGCAGCAGCATGATGCTTTCTCATCATCAACACAGAACACTGAGAGCCTGGACAGTATGTTTAGTGTATTAATAAAACTTTATTTGAAAAGGACTATATAACCAAAGCCTTTTTCCTTTTGGAGAAAAATTAAATCTAGAGATCTAAAGCTTTGATTTAGAATGACACCTAGGAATAGGAGGGAAAGTGCTGAAAATTTAGCACACTTCTCTAATTAAGGCAGATGATAGTTATTACAAAAACAAGACAAAACAAGGTAGGGCAAAGGCACGGCAAAGAAATACCAAAGAGTTTTACTTTGTGCAGTAAAATAAAGTCCACAGCTTCTGAGTACTGAGATTCTGGTATTAAGTATACAAAACAAAAATTCCCCCATCAGATAATCTAAGGAAGAAAAGCACAGAGAGACAACTGAAGTCTTTCCCTGATAACTGGGGCTGTGGGGCTTATGCATCCCAGGTTGAAAAGAATCATCTGTTAGAGCTTATATCTTGACTCTGACAGGGTCCCTACACTGCAGCCAGCAATTTCTCCAACCCCAAATTAGCACCTGCATTTCCTTCCCCAAAACCTCAGGATTCACGCAGCTTTTGTTTCCTTTAATAGTAATCACCACCCACAACTTGGATTCTGCTCTTCCTAGGCCTAAAATGGAGACAACGTGTTCTGAGATAAGAACATAATATGTGAAATCATGATTCCTGGGCAATTCAGAATGTAATCCCAGCAGCAAGACACAAAAGAATACTGTTCTAAATTCTTCAAAGGGTTTCTGTAACTCTGAAGCTTTTCTTTTCTTTCTTTATTCTTTGGAATCACGATACCATGTATTCGCATGTCAGCTGTAGTTCATAAAACATTTGCCGTGGACGTCGGCTAGACTCACAGCCCTCTGCCCTTCAGCCCCGGGATTAGCACAAGCAGGCTCACTATCCTCGCATTGGGCCCTAGTCCATTCCTGGCTCTCTGGCTCCCTCAAGTGGCCACAGGTCTCACAGTGCCTTCTGAGTAATAACCAGCAGACACCTCTGGGATGTGGGTCTGGACCAGGTAAAACTGGCACCAACCTTAGGGGTGACCGCCAGTTCCTGTTTATCATGTTCACCAAAATCTATGGAAATCAAGGAGGGAATGGATACTTGCTGTCAGGCATAGCAAAATTCAAGAGAAACAAGGCTTGTTGAGTAGCTAGTGCTTCTCCTAGTAAGGGGTAAAATTCATCTCTGCTACATGGGGATTTGGGAATGAGATCAGGCCAGGATTGCCACAACTACTGCTGTCTTAAAGAGCTTACTATCCACAACACACCAAGCTACCCCTTTTATTCCTAACACCAGCCCACAGCTCTCAGAAGCAATGACACAGCCAGTTGCTTCCTGTTCAGTCTTCCGTGAGGCACTTCCCTGTTCTGGTTCCCATGACATGGTCCTCTTGGTTTTCCTCATTCTTTGGCCATTCTCACAGTCTCCTTTGCTCCTCTCACGCCCGCCATCTAAATGCTGAAATGTTTCAGAGCCTGGTTCTGGGTCCCCTTCTCTGCTCTACGGGTGATTCTTCCTCTAGGTGACCTGCAGCAGTCCCAGGGCTTCAAGTGGCACTTACATGCCGATGCCCCCCCCCCTCTGGTCCTGACTTCTCCCTGAGCTCCATGTTCATCTGGGTGAAATCAGATAGCTATTCTCAAACCTAATAGGTCCTACAAAATTCTTGATTTTCCTACATATTGATTCTTCTCCCTGACTTCCCAGTTTCAATAAATGGCATGACATCCACCCAGATGCTCAAGTCCTGAACTCATCAGCCATCCTGAACCTTCTCCTTTCTTCTCTTTCACATCCAATGAATTAGTGTCCTGTCAGTTCTACATCCAAACACATCCTGAGTCTGTCTTGTTACCTCTGTCTCCACTGTTTCCACCCCAATTCAGGTTGCAACTGCTGGCTACTACAACAGCCACCTGGTCTTACTTTTGATCTTTGCCCTACACTACAACCTATGCCCCACATATAGGCACTGGAACAACCTTTGAAGCAAATAAACCAGATAACATCTCCCTGCTTATCCCTTCCTTCACAGGTATCTTCTATTGCAGCACCCTGGTTATTTCCTTCACTGCTTTTCACTGCCTTTTCATTTACTGTATACTTGTTCATTATCTGTCTTCTCTTACTAGCATAAAAGCTTCTCGAGGACAAGCCTTGTCAATTTTGTCTCTTTCCCTAAGACAATGGAAAAAAATGAATGAAAAGTATAACAGGCAGATACTAGCATGATGACAGTGTCTGATTTTATAGGTAAGGAATCAGAGAAGTCCCAAGGTCACACAGCTAGAAGTGGCACAGTTGGGACTCAAACTCAGGTCTGACTGACCCCAGAGTTTAAATTCCCAAAGCAGAGATAAGGAAGGAAGGGAGGCCCAAGTGATTTTTGCCCTGTAGATCTCAGACTGGGGGATGTCCTTATGGAGGATCTGCAGTGTTTATTATAAACCCTGACACAGTCTTAACATATCATCAGGGTTTGTACAGTTCTTCTCTTCATAAGCAATCCCTGTGCCTTCAAGTAGCTAAATTTTGAACTTCCTAAGGGCAGGGAAACAGTCAGGAAGTGGACTGAAGCTGAGTTAACATCTAGGACAGTTATTTCCCATCATCCAGAGATCACTCAGGTTTCTCACTAAACACACACTAGTGACAGGGCCACATACTGATTGGGGTCCTAGTCATCTGGACTGCTCACCCCCTGCAGTGCTAAGTGTTCTGAGGTGTGCTAACCCTGATTTTCAAAGTTTAGACAAAACTATGCCTTGACAAGCAAGTTCTCATTCTGGGTCTCTAAGGTAAAGGAAAGAAAAGGCAGCAGGGCAGGGGCTGGTCACCATGAACGCAGCCAAGTCTGGAAGTACTGGAGCCTCTGATGGAAAAGACTAGTGAAAGAGCCCTCTGACCTTTCCGAGATGACCAAGAGGGCAAGACTTGGGGCATGGTCAAGTCTTATTTGGGCTTCCCCTCAGCTGGCTGTGCAAGAGAGAAGAGAATGTCATCTCTTCCAATCTGTATGATTTCCCTCATTTCCAAGTACTGACCTTGATAAGAAGCCTACAAGAGCTCTGATCAGTATTCATTAGGTAACCCTAAGGAATAGGACTTCAGGGGAAATAGATGGGGAAACAGTGGAAACAGTGTCAGACTTTATTTTTTTGGGCTCCAAAATCACTGCAGCTGCTGATTGCAGCCAGGAAATTAAGACGCTTACTCCTTGGAAGGAAAGTTATGGCCAACCTAGATAGCATATTAAAAAGCAGAGACATTACTTTGCCAACCAAGGTCCGTCTAGTCAAGGCTATGGCTTTTCCCGTGGTCATGTATGGATGTGAGAGTTGGACTGTGAAGAAAGCTGATCGCCGAAGAATTGCTGCTTTTGAACTGTGGTGTTGGAGAAGACTCTTGAGAGTCCCTTGGACTGCAAGGAGATCCAACCAGTCCATTCTAAAGGAGATCAATCCTGGGTGTTCATTGGAGGGAGTGATGCTAAAGCTGAAACTCCAATATTTTGGCCACCTCATGCGACGAGTTGACTCACTGGAGAAGAGTGTGATGCTGGGCGGGATTGGGGGCAGGAGGAGGGACGACAGAGAATGAGATGGCTGGATGGCATCACCGACTCGATGGACATGAGTTTGAGTGAACTCCGGGAGTTGGTGATGGACAGGAAGGCCTGGCGTGCTGTGATTCATGGGGTCGCAAAGAGTCGGACACGACTGAGCGACTGAACTGAACTGAACTGAAGGAATAGGAATACAGGTTTGTTTGTTTGTTTTTTTCCTGATTAATTATATCATGGGTTATGGTATTCCAATGGAGAAGAATTTTTTCTTCGTTTAAACTAAAACTCTAAGATAATATAACTATCACTGACTTAAAAGCTGACAGGGATAATTATTATTATTTTTTTTACAGATATTATCTTTTTAACTTCTGGAGGAAACTAAATACAGTTAGAAGCAATATTTTCATTTGAAAAATAATGTGCTTGTCTTCATAATGCTTGCCTTTATCTTGCCCTCCTCCATTGAAATGACCTGTGCTCGTAACCAAGCATCCTCTTCAGCATTTACAGCCAGCAGCTGGCCAACCTGCACAGTCCGGACTGGGGTGACCTTAGAATTCTTACTGTAGTACTCCTTCATCTCATCTTCCATTAATTCTTGAGCAGCAGAGTAGTCTTTGCCCACGTACCTGAATTAAAGGAAAAGAACACAGATGAAGCAAGCTGGAAGAAGGAAAGCTACAGGAGTTCACTAATATTACTCTGTTTTTCTACTGTCATCTTTGGTGCCATGCTCAGATTTGCTTACATCAACAGGGAGGAGAATGTGGATTTAGTAAACATTTATATCTTGAAAAAGGAGAATGTGATACTGTGGATCATAAAACAAGACAAAACTCCAACACACCACAAAGCAGAGCAAATGTTCAACAATGCAGTGACCTCGCGGATGTAACAGTAAGCTGTTAAGGAGTTTTAGAAGGACTAGGCTGAGAGAAGACTCAAGGGAAGGGAGAGAGAAAGTGGAAAGGAAGACACCAGAGGAGGCCAGACGAGCAGGAATCAACCTGAGATTCTGACTCGGGCTGCTGGAGATTTGTGTGGATTACTTAGAAGAGAATCTAGTTAATAGTTCTGCCTTAACTAAGGTGCATATGGACAAGTCTCAAGTTCTGAAAAACCAATGAAACTTAACTTCTCCAAGAGAAAAACAAACCCTAGAAAATAAACAACATCATGTGACAACCCCTCCCTCTAACTTACTGAACAATATCACAACAAAATGCTGAGTTCTGATACCCTTAAAGAAATAACATGTTTTAGATAAATGCCTTGTATGCTTCCTAAGAAAAAAAAATTTTTTAGGATACTCTTCTACCTCCTTCTATAATTTTCTGCTGTTGACAACTGCAATCACCTTGTCCCAGTTCACTATTTTCTTTTCTGCCATAGGCTGTTGTTTCCTTGGCTTTAAGTCCTCAGAGACAATTTCAACAAAGGCCTCCTTCCAGAATGGAAAACCTGGCAAATCAAGTGTGGCTCCTGTAACAGGAGCTATCTCAGCCACGGGATGAAGCCTTTTGAGTCTGAACGTTTTGCTGTACCAATACTAGAGTCACCTGGCCAGGGAGATGGGGGATATGCCACAAGAACAGGGCTTTCTGAACTGTTCCAGCTTCTACTTGGGGCCCAAATAGTCCTAACTAGAGCTTTAAGAAACTATTCCTTTAGGAGTGTCTTCCTATATTCTTGGTAACTACTGCTGCAGCTGCTAAGTTGCGTCAGTCTTGTCCGACTGTGTGACCCCATAGATGGCAACCCACTAGGCTCCACTGTCCCTGGGATTCTCCAGGCAAGAACACTGGAGTGGGTTGTCATTTCCTTTTCCAATGCATGAAAGTGAAAAGTGAAAGTGAAGTCGCTCAGTCGTGTCCGACTCTTCCTGACCCTATGGACTGCAGTCCACCAGGCTCCTCCATCCATGGGATTTTCCAGGCAAGAGTACTGGAATGGGTTGCCATTGCCTTCTCCATGGTAACTACTAGCAGGGCAGAAAACACTAGAGTCAACCTATTTGTTACTTGCAGAAAAGAAGCTTTTAAAAGCCCTACACAGAATGGAAATAATGCCTCTTTTGGAGGCAAAGGCTGTTTTAAACCCACATATGATATGCATATTATTCACTCCATACTCTATTATTTGTTTATTGAGCTCTACAAATATTAAGGTACTGGCTGCACTCCTGGTTCTGGGGTGTCCTAGGACACCTTCACCTCTGCCTGAGTGCCCAATTTCTGGGACCTGGAATCTCATGGGGACTCCTGGTAGCAAAGCAGTCCTGGATGCTCCACTGGCAGAGGCCTAGGCTCCAGTTGTAGTTTGGTGGTTTGCCTAGCATGGGATCTTGCCAGGAAGGAAGGTGGTGAGAAGCAGCATGAGCTCCACAGGCAGCTTTTGCTCTCTGCAGCCACCAGCAGAGAATGATGCTAGCTACATGCCTTGGGCGGGATAGGGAGGTAATGTTACAGATGGTTTAATAGTGGGTGGTGGCAAGAATGAGGTCATTATGCCCAAATTATGTAGGCCAACTTAGGTGGGCCACAAATAAAGGTTATACAAAGTTAACTTCTGAGATTGGTTACAACAGATTCCCATACTTGACCTAAGGGTTCCGCCACAGCACCTCCATGTAACTTTGTGAGTTATAAGCCTACTAGTTTCCAGAGTCTACTGCCTGCCTGGGTAAAGCTATGGGTACAGAAGAGGGCTCAGCCTGCCGGATCTGCTAAGTCTTCAGGGTAGCTGCTGCTGCTAAGTCGCTTCAGTCGTGTCCGACTCTGTGCGACCCCATAGATGTCAGCCCACCAGGCTCTGCCGTCCCTGGGATTCTCCAGGCAAGAACACTGGAGTGGGTTGCCATTTCTTTCTCCAATGCGTGAAAGTGAAATCGCTCAGTCGTGTCCGACTCTTAGCGACCTCATGGACTACAGCCTACCAGGCTCCTCCGCCCATGGGATTTTCCAGGCAAAAGTACTCGAGTGGGATGCCGGGATACCAATGACCGAGGGCAGATATCACCTACCATGCTTGCTGGTTGCCTGCTACCCTGCTGAACACACAGAATGCTGACACTGGGATTCTAATTTATACTGAAAAAGCAGATTCAGGTAACCAGAGGACCCTGGAGCTAATCATCCTGGAATAGATTGGAACCCTCCTACTGAAGTCTTGGAACTGATCCAGATTCCTGCCAACTCTTGGGAAAAACGTAAGAAATCACATGATTGATCCAGTCCAGTGGTGGGTAACTAGTCTCTGAAAGTGGCCCCAATGAATACTAGAAACACAAACCCAAGGATCCTGCCAAGGAAGCAGATTTAGACTTTCTCCTTTATAACGTCAAATGGTAAATGTTAGCAATGTGCTCCTCAACATCGTTCCTTTACCTCAATTTATTAGTGACCCACAGTGGGAAGCCAAACCCTCAGCAAGCTCTTTCTATCCTTAGGCCATACTTTCAAATAAAAACTCCATATATTTACCACCCCTATATAAAACAGACCTCAACAAAGCTTCAGCATGTTTGAGTTTTAACATCCAAAGATACTTGATTCTCACTTCTTTATCAGACTTAGTTTGTTCAGATAGAAGAGCTTTAATAGTTTTGCTGCAGTATTTTATTAAAGAACTTGGCCACAATTCTTTGTGGCCTTTCTTTGGGTCTTCCCAGCTCAGCTATGACCCTGAGGAGGAGTGAGAGCCCACACCATAAGGGACATTTTGGTTGAAGGAGCCTGGACCCTGTTCTGCTTCAGCTTTTGCCCAGTCTGTCTATCCACAGCCATACCTTGGGCTGCTCCTTCTGGAGATCCAGCTCTACTGGTTCCTATTGTTTATCCCAAGTCAGAAAGGGCAAATTGCTATCTTTCATTTCCTATATAGTCTACATTTTCTCCAAAAGTCCACATCAAGTGCCTGGAGCTGGACTGTTTTTTTATAATTTCAGTAATAATTAGCCACTTAGGCAATAAAACAGGCAATGATATCAAAAGGCTCAAGGAACATACAGAATGATCTCTGTTTGTTTCCAGGGTAAACCATTCAATATCACAGTATTCCAAATCTATGCCCCAACTAGTAATGCTGAAGAAGTTGAAGTTGAACGGTTCTATGAAGACCTACAAACCTGTTAGAACTAACACCAAAAAAAGATGTCCTTTTCGTCACAGGGGACTAGAATGTAAAAGTAGGAAGTCAAGAATTACCTGGAGTAACAAGCAAACTTGGTCTTGGAGAACAAAATGAAGCAGGGCAAAGGCTAACAGCATTTTTCTAAGAGAACGCACTGGTTATAACATACAACCTCTTAAAACAACACAAGAGACAATTCTACACATGGATATCACCAGATGGTCAATACTGAAATCAGACTGATTATATTCTTTGCAGCTGGACTGAGAAGCTCTATATAGTCAGAAAAAACAAGACCAGAAGCTGACTGTGGCTCAGATCACAAACACCTTAATGCAAAATTCAGACTTAAATTGAAGAAAGTAGGGAAAACCACTAGACCATTCAGGTATGACCTAAATCAAATCTCTTATGATTATACACTGGGAGTGACAAATAGATTCATGGGATTAGAGCTAACAGATATAGTGACTAAAGAGCCAGGGACCGAGGTTCATAACATTATACAGGAGGTGGTGACCAAAAACACCCCAAGAAGAAGAAATGCAAAAAACCAAAATGGTTTCCTGAGGAGGCCTTACAAATAGCAGAGAAAAGAAGAGAAGAAAAAGGCAAAGGAGAAGAGATATATCCATTTGAATGCAGAGTTCCAAAGAACAGCAAGGAAAGACAAGAAAGCCTCCCTAAGTGGTCAATGCAAAAATAGAGGAAAACAATAGAATGGTAAAGCCTAGAGATCTTTCAAGAAAATCAGAAATACCAAGGGAACATTTCAAGCAAAGATGGGCACAATAAAGGACAGAAATGGTATGGACTTAAAATAAGCAGAAGATATTAAAAAGAGGTGGCAAGAATACCCAGAAGGACTATACAAAAAAGATCTTCATGACCCAGATAACCATGATGGTGTGATCACTCACCTAGAGCCAGACATCCTTGAATGTGAAGTCATGTGGGCCTTATGAAGCACCACTACAAACAAAGTTAGTGGAGGTGATGGAATTCCAGCTAAGCTATTTCAAACTCTAAAAGATGATGCTGTGTCAATATGCCAACAAATATGGAAAACTCAACAGTAGCCACAGGACTGGAAAAGGTCAGTTTTCATTCCAATCCCAAAGAAAGGCAATGCCAAAGAATATTCAAACTACTGCACAATTGCACTCATCTCAAACACAAGCAAAGTAATGCTCAAAATTCTCCAAGCTAGGTTTCAACAGTATGTGAACCGTGAACTTCCAGATATTCAAACTGGATTTAGAAAAGGTAGAGGAACCAGAGATCAAATTGCCAACATCTGTTGGATCACAGAAAAAGCAGGAGAGTTCCAGAAGAACATCTACTTCTGCTTCATTGACTACGCTAAAGCCTTTGACTGTGTAGATCACAACCAACAGTGGAAAATTCTTAAAGAGATTGGAATACCAGACCACCTCATCTGCCTCCTGAGAAAACTGTACGCAGGTCAAGAAGCAACAGTTAGAATCAGACATGGAACAATGGAGTATTCCAAATTGGGAAAGGAGTACATCAAAGCTGTATGCTGTCACCTTGCTTATTAACTTGTATGCAGAGTACATCATGCGAGATGCTGGGCTGGATAAAAAAAGTGAAAGTGAAAGTCGCTCAGTCATGTCTGATTCTTTGCGACCCCATGGACCATACAGTCTGTGGAATTCTCCAGGCCAGAATACTGAAGTGGGTAGTCTTTCCCTTCTCCAGCAGATCTTCCTGCTTCTCGACCCAGGGATTGAACCAGAGTCTCCTGCGTTGCAGGCAGATTCTTTACCAACTGAACAACTGAACTGAACTGAGTCTACATTTTCTCCAAAAGTCCACATCAAGTACCTGGAGCTGGACTGTTTGTTTATAATTTCAATAATCATTAGCCACTTAGGCAATAATTCCTTCTCCCAGGCAATACAAAAGGCTCAAGAAACCAGAGGGCTAATCTGATATTACACTAGGAAGATGCTGATTGGCTATTCTGACTTTTCATAAATGTTGCATAATTCCAGATTAAACAATATTTCCTACATTGTGGGTGGTTGCTTTTACTATGGACTAGGTATTGCTTTTGACATATTAACATATAGTTACTATTAAGCTTTTGACATAGATTTTTCAGGTTCAGACCATATCATCATTCCAATTTTTAAAACTGTTAGAAATCTTTTCTTCCAAAATAGTTATTTCGAACATTTAACAAATATTAAGAATCATTATAACTCTATTTATAACTATAAATATATTATTCTTCCTCAACCAGCACCCATGTGAAGAAAAGCCAAGTAGCAACAGTAGTGACAGTGAAAGTGTTAGCTGCTCAGTCGTGTCCGACTCTTTGCAACCCCATGAACTGTAGCCTGCCAGGTTCCTCTGTCCATGGAATTCTCCAAGCAAGAATACTAGAGTGGGTTGCCCTTTCCTTCTCCCGGAGATTTTTACCAGGATTCTAAAGAATTAGAAAATAAACTTGCCTGATAACCACTTCATTTGTGTTGCTCAGCTCAACCACCAAGACTGATGGTGATGTCTCAGATGGAATGATTAATGGAGGAATTGTCACAGTCTCCATAAAGGTGTCCGTACTTTCAGCAATGTTTTCTTCTATCTGCAAATATTCTTGTTCAACCATAGACTTGATATTATAATTGCCACGTGCTTGCTCTGCATCCTTCAGGATTTTGTCAGCGGGGGATGGAAGTTTAGCATAGAGAATGGCCTTCTGGGGATTTCCAGAAATGTAGTCTATGGTGCATACGTCAGAAAGCAAGTCAAGATTTTTTAAGGCATCCTCGGGTAATTTCACTTTGTACATGTCCTCAAATGTTTTCGGGAGTGCACTGGCCCAAAGACCACTTGAGTATTTCACCAACAGCTCTGCAACTTTCTCTTTAAAGTCTCCTGGCATAACTGCTGGACACCCTTTGAGTGGTGGTATTTGTTTTGGAGCAGGTAGTGGGGATGGAGGCACTTTTTCAGCATTCAGTTCACTTCTCAAAAGCTGCTTTCTCTTAGCTGGATAGAGAAGTAAATCCTGACCACCACTGCAAGGTTTTTCCACCTGAAATTTTTAAATAAAGCAAATTACAGATATTTTAATGGCTATAAACAATGTGAAAACAAGTGAATGCATTTTAACCTTGAGAAAAACACTTCTCAAATTAATGAAGAGAACACAAAAGTGTACATTTTACTCTTCTCAATCACTGCCTTTACTTGTGAACATGATTGTGAACCGCATTTCAGAAAGAGGCAGGGAAATGAAATAATATGGATCTCCCTGTGAAGCATCTGACTTCCAACAACCCTAGGAAACCACAGGCGCTTCTGCCTTGTACGCCACATCTCATCCATTCTCTCTGACAAACCCAAAGCAACAGCTTAGAAAACTGACAGAATATGAGGAGGAATGAAACCATGGAAAGGTATCAGGACTGTTAGGAATAAACGACTGGGAAGAAAGCTGGAAGTATTCAGGCAAAAATGAAGTGCTAGCTCTCTTCTTCCTGCAGTATCCTGAGAAAACCCTCAGCTTTTCATTTTGTAGAAAAAGGTCACTCCAGAGGTAAGGAACACTTTTTCCAACCACCACACTAGAAAGAACTAAAAGTGTTGCCCCTCTAATGAACAAGACTTAAAAATGCCCAGCATTTGTAATATAATCCAATTTTCTTTTCGCAACAGTCCAGAGAGGCATGGCCATGATGGCATCTCCTAATGTAAGAGGAGGAGGAGAAGAAAAACATGCATGGTACCATTTCCCCAAGTTCTAAGCCTGGCTACTTCTAGACCAGGGGTCACACACTATAGGCTATAGCCCAATGCAGCAAGCCACCTGTTCTTGCCTAGTCTGTGACCTAAGAATGACTTTTATACTTTTTAAAGGTGTTTCTTTTATTTATTTATTTTGGCCTCACTGTATGGCATGCAGGATCTTAGTTCCCCAACCGGGGATCAAACCCACACCCCCTGTAATGGAAGCACAGAGTCTTAACCACTGGAACTCTAGGGAAGTCCCTCCCTCTATTTTTAAAATGTTGGAAAAAACTAAAAGAATGACTTGTGACATGACAATGAAGTTCAATGTACATCAACAAAGTTCTATTGGCACCCAGCCACGCTCTACGTAGTGCACATGGCTGCTCTGGCACTCCAATGGCAGAGTCAAGTAGTTGTGCCAGACTGTGGGTGACAGTCACACAGCTCATGGGCCTGCAAAGCCTAAAATCCTTACTACTTGGTCCTTTACAGAAAATGTTTCTCAACTTCTGATTAGACAGAAATTAGTATGCATAGCCCTCCGAAAATTTTCTATTTTGTTAGATCCTATTCACCAGAGATCAAATTGCCAACATCCGCTGGATCATGGAGAAAGCAAAAGAGTTTCAGAAAAACATCTATTTCTGCTTCATTGACTATGCCAAAGCCTTTGACTGTGTGGATCACAATAAACTGTGGAACATTCTGAAAGAGATGGGAATCCCAGACCACCTGACCTGCCTCTTGAGAAACCTGTATGCAGGTCAGGAAGCAACAGTTAGAACCGGTCATGGAACAACAGACTGGTTCCAAATAGGAAAAGGAGTGCGTCAAGGTTGTATATTGTCACCTTGCTTATTTAACTTATATGCAGAGTACATCATGAGGAACGCTGGGCTGGAAGAAGCACAAGCTGGAATCAAGATTGCTGGGAGAAATATCAATAACCTCAGATATGCAGATGACACCACCCTTATGGCAGAAAGTGAAGAGGAACTCAAAAGCCTCTTGATGAAAGTGAAAGAGGAGAGTGAAAAGGTTGGCTTGAAGCTCAACATTCAGAAAACAAAGATCATGGCATCTGGTCCCATCACTTCATGGGAAATAGATGGAAAAACAGTGGAAACAGTGTCAGACTTTGTTTTTTTGGGCTCCAAAATCACTGCAGATGCTGATTGCAGCCATGAAATTAAAAGACGCTTGCTCCTTGGAAGGAAAGTTATGACCAACCTTGATAGTATATTAAAAAGCAGAGACATTACTTTGCCGACCAAGGTCCGTCTAGTCAAGGCAATGGTTTTTCCCGTGGTCATGTATGGATGTGAGAGTTGGACTGTGAAGAAAGCTGATCGCCGAAGAATCGATGCTTTTGAACTGTGGTGTTGGAGAAGACTCTTGAGAGTCCCTTATACTGCAAGGAGATCCAACCAGTCCATTCTAAAGGAGATCAATCCTGGATGTTCATTGGAGGGACTGATGCTAAAGCTGAAACTCCAATACTTTGGCCACCTCATGAGACGAGTTGACTCACTGGAAAAGACTCTGATGCTGGGAAAGGTTGGGGGCGGGAGGAGAAGGGGACGACGGAGAATGAGATGGCTGGATGGCATCACCGACTCTGTGGACATGAGTTTGAGTGTACTCCGGGAGTTGGTGATGGACAGGGAGGCCTGGCGTGCTGTGATTCATGGGGTCGCGGAGAGTCGGACACGACTGAGCGACTGAACTGAACTGAACTGAATTCACCTATACCTTAGCTGAAATTTAAGCCCTTAGGAGGCTACCCAGACCACTAAGGTGATAAGGCAAGCTTATGAGAAATAACCTCTTCTCCCAAAAGAACAGACTATTAAAGTATGCTGGGTAGGTAGCCTGTCAGTAAGTAACATTGACTTCATTTACTAATTTTCTATGTAATACTTAGGAAGAGAGACCATAAATACAGTTTGCCCCTGAATAACACAGGTTTGAACTTCACAGGTCCACTTACATGCAGCTTTCTTTCACTAGAGTTCTAGACAATCCGTAGCAATGAAGATGTAGCACAGCCAAAAATAAATAAAACAAATTGAAATGCATTCGATGGTGTGTGAATTGCATCTCGATTGTGAAAATTCAGGAGCAAACGCTGCCTAATACATGTGGCAAGTGTGGATATGGGGGGCTGTAAGGCTATACAACGGAGAAAGCAATGGCAAGCCACTCCAGTACTCTTGCCTAGAAAATCCCATGGATGGAGGAGCCTGGTAGGCTGCAGTCCGTGGGGTCGCTAAGGGTCGGACACGACTGAGTGACTTCACTTTCACTTTTCACTTTCCACTTTCACACATTGGAGAAGGAAATGGCAGCCCACTCCAGTGTTCTTGCCTGGAGAATCCCAGGGACGGGGGAGCCTGGTAGGCTTCCATCTATGGGGTCACACAGAGTCGGACACGACTGAAGTGACTTAGCAGCAGCAGCAAGGCTATACAAGGGTTTTCAACTGTACATAAGGTTGGTGCCCCTAACCCCCCGTGTTGTTCAAGGGTCAATTGTATGTATGCATAAAGAAGGTATTCTCTTGTTATCAGAGAAGAGCTTTAATAAGTCAAAAGACGTAAGTCAATTTAATATAAAATTAGAGTCCTTTTTTCTGGATGACACCTAAGAGGAGATCTTAAGAATGCCAATATACGTGTAAAATGTTAGGTTTTCCTCCTCCTTCTTCTGCCAATATGTGCTTAGATCTGGGAAAGGTCCATGCCTGACAAACTTGAAGCATCAATGAAAGCAGAAGTAATATAGTCTGTGTTCCGCATCTGCAGGCATTCCCCGTCATCACTGGTGGACTCCCGCTGACACTATGAGACACTCTAGATGGTACTCTAGACACTCTAGATGTATCCTTAATGTTAAGGCTAGAAACACAAATATCTGGGACACTCCTCATCTTGCTCTCAGTGGGTAGCCCACCTCTCTAGAGACTCATGTTTTAATATATGGTATCTTAAAATGCCAATCTTCATTGTGCTTTAAGACACTTAAGATACATGAACACAGATCAGGTATCCAGAGGAAGTTTGAAAAACATACTTTTTGAGAAAATGCAAAAAATAAACCAGAATTCTATTTTTACGTGAGTTATTCAATTATCATGTAGAATCCCAGTTTGTATAATTTTAGATTTAGATATGGCAATCCTCCATTATCCAAAGTCACTTGACCTTTCTGGGTCCATCTTAAAACCCTTCTTCAGTCTTCCGTTTCATTCCGTTCTGTTCAGTCGCTCAGTCGTGACCGACTCTTTGTGGCCCCATGAATCACAGCACGCCAGGCCTCCCTGTCCACCACCAACTCCTGGAGTTCACTCAAACTCATGTCCATTGAATCGGTGATGCCATCCAGCCATCTCATTTTCTGTCTTCCCCGTCTCCTCCCGCCCCCAATCACTCCCAGCATCAGAGTCTTTTCCAATGAGTCAACTCGTTGCATGAGGTGGCCAAAGTATTGGAGTTTCAGCTTTAGCATCAGTCCTTCCAATAAACACCCAGGATTATCTCCTTTAGAATGTACTGGCTGGATCTCCTTGCAGTCCAAGGGACTCTCAAGAGTCTTCTCCAGCACCACAGTTCAAAAGCATCAATTCTTCGGCGATCAGCTTTCTTCACAGTCCAACTCTCACATCCATACTTGACCACGGGAAAAACCATAGCCTTGACGAGACGGACCTTTGTTGTCAAAGTAATGTCTCTGCTTTTTAGTATGCTGTCTAGGTTGGTCATAACCTTCCTTCCAAGAAGTAAGCGTCTTTTAATTTCATGGCTGCAATCAGCATCCGCAGTGATTTTGGAGCCCAAAAAAATAAAGTCTGACACTGTTTCCACTGATTCCCCATCTATTTCCCATGAAGTGATGGGATCAGATGCCATGATCTTTGTTTTCTGAATGTTGAGCTTCAAGCCAACCTTTTCACTCTCCTCTTTCACTTTCATCAAGAGGCGTTTTAGTTCCTCTTCACTTTCTGCCATAAAGGTGGTGTCATCTGCATATCTGAGGTTATTGATATTTCTCCCGGCAATCTTGATTCCAGCTTGTGCTTCTTCCAGCCCAGCGTTCCTCATGATGTACTCTGCATTCACTGAGCAGCATCTTCTCAACTCTCTGCAACACCTTTGCTAAAGTGGCTCTGTTCAGTTCAGCCGCTTAGTCGTGTCCGACTCTTTGCGACCCCATGGAATGCAGCATGCCAGGCCTCCCTGTCCATCACCAACTCCTAGAGTTTACTCAAACTCTTGTCCATTGAGTTGGTGATGCCATCCAGCCATCTCATCCTCTGTCACCCCCTTCTCCTCCCTCCTTCAATCTTTCCCAGCATCAGGGTCTTTTCCAATGAGTCAGCTCTTTGCATCAGGTGCCAAAGTATTGGAGTTTCAGCTTCAGCATCAGTCCTTCCAATGAGTATTCAGGGCCGATTTCCTTTAGGATGGACTGGTTGGATCTCCTTGCTGTCCAAGGGACTCTCAAGAGTCTTCACCAACACCACAGTTCAAAAGCATCAATTCGGTGCTCAGCTTGCTTTATAGTCCAACTGTCACATCCATACATGACTACTGGAAAAACCATAGCTTTGACTAGACGGACCTTTTATGGCAAAGTAATGCCTTTATTTTTAATAAGCTGTCTAGGTCAGTCGTAACTTTTCTTCCAAGGAGACAAGTGTCTTTTGATTTCATGGCTTCAGTCACCATCTGCAGTGATTTTGGAGCCCCCCAAAATAAAGTCTGTCACTGTTTCCAATGTTTCCCCATCTATTTGCCATGAAATGATGGGATCGGATGCCATAATCTTCATTTTTTTAATGTTGAGTTTTAAGCCAGAATTTTTTACTCTCCTCTTTCACTTTCATCAAGAGGCTTTTTAGTTACTCTTTGCTTTCTGTCATAAGGGTGGTGTCATCTGCATATCTGAGGTTATTGATATTTCTCCCAGCAATCTTGATTCCAGCTTGTGCTTCATCCAGTCCAGCATTTCTCATGATGTATTCTGCATATAAGTTAAATAAGCAGGGTGATATATACAGCCTTGACGTACTCCTTTCCCGATTTGGAACCAGTCTGTTATTTCATGTCCAGTTTTAACTGTTGCTTCTTGATCTGCATACAGATTTCTCAGGAGGCAGGTGAGGTGGTCTGGTTTCTCTTATTTTAAAGAATTTTCCAGTTTGCTGTGATTCACACAGTCAAAGGCTTTGGTGTAGTCAATAAAGCAGAAGTAGATGTTTTTCTGGAACTCTCTCACTAGGTGGCAGAGGCTAATTTCAGTGGAATATAGCCCATCTTACATATCTAAAATAACTCTCAATAGCCCCATGACCAACTGTTGACATAGCTTCTGATCCAAATGAGGATAATAGTTCTTTAGCTTTATGATCCTTTTCTTTCCAGTGAGTTAACTGGGAATATGAGATACTTCAATGTTTGTTTACTAGCCTTCCCCACTCTTGGCCCCAAAGCTTCCATTCCCATCTGTGCTCCAGATGTAATCAGAACCAATTACCTAACAATGTACTTTGTCAAAGCTCTAAGCATGACCTCTAAACATGACCAATACACTGAGTTCTTCCAACTAGGGCTTACTGTCTTAACAGAAGTTATGAAAATTTGGTCCACTTGATGTGAATTTGTTCAAGGCAAGAGGAAAATTCACATTTTTCTGGCCTTTACTCCAGACTAATGTTTAAAAATCACCTTTAAGTAGGAAGCTTCCAGGGCTCCATCTGGAGCATTTATATTAAGCTTTGCCACTCAGCCCATCAAAGAGATTTTTTACCAATAAGCCTGAGTTTATTCAAAATACAAACAATAGCCAAAGAATCATCTAATCTAGAAGGTATACTTGTCTCCTCAGCATTTTAATTTTCATTGTTTAAGGTAGATACCCTATCCCACCACTGCCAATCCCTAAAATGACTAGTTCCTTCAATTGCAGGCACTTTACAGTTCTTACTAACTTCTTTTTGAAGGTTGGTTATATGCCTAAATCCACTTTGTTGGCTAGTGATTTGGCCTCTTTAAATTCAAATTAGCAATTACTAAGGTTAAACATAGACCTGACTTTAGGAACTGAATCTGACACTTAACTGCAGTTGATTCAGAGGTCCTTCAACATGTTAGACAAATATTCATGGATAGTTTAGTGACATTGAAAATATGCCCCATCCACATACTTCATTAGCCAATCTTTGGGGAATGGCTGAAAGGTCACTCAATTCAAAGGGAAAAAAATCATGAAACTCATATTTTTTTTTAAATATATGTAATTTAAGACAAATATAATTTTTCCAACTTAAAGTCTTAAATTTTTCATGGAAGTGAAAATTTGTTTTTCTCTGGAATTCCAGTGTGATCACCACCTGTCTTCCACAGCATGTGTCTTGTCTTTTTTTAATTTGCTGGTCAACTGTCTTAGAAAATACACCTATTACAATACCTGTCCCTAGCCTATGAGAATCTCTCCAAAGGCAAGACATTGCTGGAATGTGGTTACAGTATGGTGTCCACTCTTCACTGTGCTTGGGAACATCTTACCAGATTTACATGTTCTATTGTCTCATCCCCCAAAACCGAATAGCTGTCTTCTGACCTTCACAAATGACCAAGTCAACTGCTACTTGAAACATGGCTGTTATTATTTCCTTAGTGTGATAACCAGCTGCTAAATATTCCCACTGGATCTCTCAAGAGGGTGCTTTTACAACGTCTAGTTCCTTTAGTCTACTCAACTCAGGTAAATACCTGAGAAGGGGCTCAAAATGCCTCCTGTTCTATAGAAGACTCAGGATCGTAATCCTGCCATTTTCCTCTACATTTTCTTTGTTTTGGGCCCTACATTCTTTCTTTGGTTTTGGATATCCACCCCAAATATCACTAGTCCCATGACTGGGAACTGGCATGATCTCCTCTGGTGATCATCAGAATATTCTAGAACCTAACATGTCTTAAACATTCTATTTCCACAAGTTCATTGTATTTAGTTTGATTTCTGCCTCATTTGGAATCACCACTTGAGATATTTCTCTCACAACCCTCTGAGTTTCTGTAAGTTTGGAGTTGACAGATTAGGTTTGGTAGATATGAGACCCAAGGATTCAAAATATCAACTAATTCAGGAGCTCTGCACATTCAAAAAATAAAAGCTTTCATCCTATATGCCTAGAAATTCTCTCTTAATACCAAGAAGTCTTCACCTCTTCCTAATTTACCTGTGCTGTAAAGTTCTTGAAGCCAAACTCCTTTGAGTCTCTGAAGATTCACCTGCTAACTCTGCAGCATGGGTTGCTAAGGTAAACTTACTGTTTCTAATGGAATTAGAATTTCTTTGGGATTCTGTAACGCAATTGGTACTGTTCAATTAAATCAAAGTTTTCAAAGCAGTTGTATGGGTCTTATTCAGCCACAGCTTTGTTTCCACTGGGTAGTGGTTTCTTTGTGTTGAAGATTTTAAATTATGTTCTAAATTTCACTTTATAAGGGCATCACTCAATACAAACCTGAGACAGTATGATAAATCACTATCCAAGAAATAGGGAAAAGGAGCTATAGCAACAACTAAAACATCAAAGAGTCCTTGACTAGAAGCCTGTACCTATGATTAGCCAGTTCACAGAAAGAAAGACTGGTTGATGACCTCCTACAGAGCTCAGGCTTTTTGTGTTAAAGTTGAGAAGTTCTGGAAGAGTTGGACAATTGAGAAAGAGATGAGGAAATGGTCCCCAGTGAAGAAAAAACTGATAGGTTAAGATCTGAAGCCTGTAAGGCAGTGGGTGGAGCTTATACTTCACATAGTATAATACACGGAGATGAGTTAATACCCAACTTACCATTCCAGACCACCTACATCTGTCACCCTCCCCTGTAGAGGCTCCCACTATGCCCAGGATAGTTCAGAAAATTATAATTTTTAGTCACTTCTGTTTAAGAAAGTACAGGTGTTTGTGGCATATTCCA
The DNA here is from genome assembly GCF_049115385.1 of Moschus berezovskii. Classification (NCBI taxonomy): domain Eukaryota; kingdom Metazoa; phylum Chordata; class Mammalia; order Artiodactyla; family Moschidae; genus Moschus; species Moschus berezovskii. Next base: position 69,992,746 of record NC_142466.1, on the reverse strand, counting down.
CAGAGAGTTAATCAAAGGGAAAGGTAAAAAGTTCCTTGCAGACGGTACCCCATCTGTTCACAGACCATATACCTAGAGAAACTCTTTTTCTACCACCTAGGGTGAGTAGTTTTATAGACATTATATATTTCAAGGTCAATATCCTTTCACTCTCACCCCTTTCCTACTAAGGACTTCGCACTGATGCTGACTAATCATTTGTATTTGGACCAATTTCAAGCCATTTTCCTTTAGCATGGCCCAAGGTTCAGCATTTGTTCGCATGTCTCCGCAAGAAAACATTATCCTGGTAAAATGTGTGGAGATCTTTGGGGGATGATCTTGGGTGGCAGCTCTGGCTTTTACTGTGTATTCTAAGCCAAGCAGGTACTAGATATGCTTCTCATTACCTCTAGGGGGAGCAGGATCTGCCCCTTCAGAAAGGCAGAAATTCACTTCATCTAAGAGTATCATTTTCTTTATCCACTGCTCCTTATTTTTCAATTTAAGCTTTGTTCTGTCCTCTTCAGCGTTACCTCTGTTTTCAGAAGCTCCTTTGTAGCATTTTCTAGTAATGCCTCTGCTTTACCAGTGGGTTTTAACCTGCTTTCATTTAAGCTGGGCTGCCCCTGGAAAAAGAACAGCTGCCTTTTCCTATATATCTGCTATGTTTCTATACTGTACTGGCAGCTACTCTTTTATAATAAAGTTTGTGTCACTTAATTCTAAAAACCCTAAGAGATGGAAGAACAGTCATATTTTAGAGCAGACTGAGGCCCCGATCTGTACGCTGAAAGTAATACCACTAAGAAATGGTCAAGGCAAAAACCAAACTCCAAAGACCAAACTCTATTATACTATTGGGCCGACGGGTAGTTTTCTGTTTCAAGTTCTGGAACAGCAACATTACACCACTCCCCAAGTGTCCTATTCTGATTTCACTACAGTGCAATTTTATCTTTCTCCTACTCAGATGGTCACTGAATTTAAATTTTAAAACTGTTCCAATGTGTTCATTGTGTGTTTCTTTTTACTGATGAGAAGTCAGAAAAGATACTGGATTCCAATTCACTATTATGGCTGTATTTTCAAGTCCTGGCTTTACTTCTCAGTGCTGCTTCTGCTGGAATGGCCATATAGATTGTATCAAAACTGTTAAGGTTGAGGATACATCACTGCTGTTTCATTTATGTTCACTTCCTTAGAATTCAAGGTATTTTTTACACAGACATATCCAGGCTTTAAAAAAAGAGGCAATTCATTTTGCATGGGCTAACAGGTGCTTTATTTTATGTAATTAATTGTCATAATTAAAGTTAAGACAAATTCCTGAACATACAAAAGTATGTAAGTGGCACAACTGCTGTTGCTGCCTTTGATATTACAGAAATTGCAATCCAGAACTTCAGGAATTTTTAAGTCTGAGGTATTAGAAGGACTAAATGACTTAAAGCTCAGTGATTTCTAACAAAAAAAATGACATATAAAATACAGAATAACAGTAAAACTTTTTTGTAAAAGCATGAATAATTAGCATCATTAGGTATTTTTCTCATTCATATCATTTTATGTTATTATTCACTAATGTAATGTTCTGTGATTAAGGCTTGATGTGCTTCTAGCTGAACTCCGAATGTTTCCCACTATCATGAAGCTACCTGCCAGTGCTCCTTTGCTAGGCCCTTGACGTACCAGCAGAGTGTCTTCTCAGCTAAATGCATCTGTTTCCGTATGGCTCTAAAGCAGTCCTCACCCACCCCCCAGCTCTCCACACAGCTTCAGGCAAGGCACTGGAGACAGATACTCCATGTCAGGAATGCAGAGGTTTCTCTCGCCACCCATGTTTCAGAAATTGGAGGGTTTCAACAAAATCTCTGGTATTCAACAATCACTGTCACAAGATTTGAAATTTTTGTGTAACAGCTGCCCCCTCTGGGAAACTTTTCTTGACTTGGCTGACTATGCTGCACACTCCTGTTTACATGTTTTCGTAGCACCCTGCATTTCTCCTTCATAACAACTGCAGGCTTACCCTTATTTGCTCAGTGCTTATTTTCCCTGTTGGGCAGGGAAAAGTTCCTTAAGTTCCAGAAGGGCAAAGCTCAGGTCTGTCTGGTTTATTGTTATTCTTAGCACCCAGGTCAGTGAGTGGCTCATAGAAGCATCTTATAAATATAATACCAGCCAAATACAGCAATTAAAGAAAACATTATTAATAAGGCCACCCCTTCAGAACAGCCAGGAGGTGTTGCTATCTTTCTCCTAGGATCCAACAGCAATTCTTTGATGCTTGGTATCCGTGACCAACAGTCTGCCATCTTGGGCTCTGAGCCTTTCCAAGACAGCTTCTGCACAAGTTCTTTAGGAACACTATGGAACTGGGTCATCACTGTTAATATGGCTTTATATTCTCTTTAGCTTTTAAAACTCTCAGTACACATTTTGCTGCTAGAGAGATCCAAAAGGTTAAAAACAACAGATTCAAAGCATACTTCTGCTTGTATCAAGATGCCATCTAAAAAACTTGTAAAATGACTCATAGCACAGAGCTGATCAAACCTCCATCAAGGTAAAACTTCAGAGCTGTTATTTGGTCCTCTGAGCTGATGCGACCCATTCTACACTCAAATGGAACTCCTGAAAGTGATTATCTCTGGGCGCTAGGATGATGGGTGATTTTTATTTCTTTTATAACTTTATTTTTCAGTACTTTTATATGGAATATTTTATATGACTTGGAGACAAAGCACTTTAAAAAAAAAGAAAGAAATACAGTGCACTCATATTTCTTCTTCAGTTACACAACAAGCCATATGGAGATACATATCACTAAGTCTTTCTCACCCTAAAATTTCTGCAGTGCAGTGTGTTGTAACCTGTCTGACCAATTTGCAGTAGAATCAGCCCTGGGCATTCTATCAGTGTTCCTGCTTTCCAGCAAGGTGAAAAACAAGAAGTCAGAAGAAAGGGAAAATAATCATGGTATAGCTATTTAAAACTGTCTAAAATTGACCATGGTGTAACATTCTGAAACTGTTTACCAGCAGTCTGTTAAAAAAATCAGGCTTACTAAAAAGACCATTTTGAAAAATACTGATAGATCTCATTAAAACTGGCAGTTTTTGTTATCCTAGACACAAATTCACTAATCAATTTCTCACACCTGACAACTGATAGTGATTACATCTAAACAGTCCTATTAAAATTGAGAGGAACAGCATGGAGATAAGAAACATAACATTTTATTTCTGCTTCATGTTCTACCCTCATTGCCTAGACAGAAATAATCATGAAACAACGATGCATTTGAGCAACCAAAAAACTAAAAATTATCACCTGAAATTTAGTAGGAAACCACCCATTTTAGGTAAAGTTTTAACATCAGAGAGACAGGTATTCTGTCACCACCAATCCTGGCAAAAGAAATTTTGAGGGTCTGCAGACATGTAAAGTAGTAAGGATGAGAATTTCTCTCCCAAAACCATAAATTTAACTACACAAATACTAGTTATTATCATGAAGTTTAAAACAAACTAATCAGAAAAGTAAAGAAAGTATTAGTCACTCAATAATGTATGACTCCTGGCAACCCCCATGGACTGTAGCCCACCAGGTTCCTCTGTCCATGGGATTTCTCAGACAAGAACACTGGAGTGGGTTGCCATCCCATTCTCCAAAGGATCTTCCCAACCCAGGGATCAAACCCCGGGTCTCCTGCATTGCAGGCAGACTCTTTGCTGTCTGAGCCACCAGGGAACCATCAACCAGAAATATACTACAGTAAGAAGAATCTGTGAAATTTATTTAAGTTCTTTTACTCCAAAGATAACTTCTTTTTGGAAACTTAATAGTGAGTTATACGTGTATCTTCACAATAAGAGAACTTAAAGTTCATTGAAAACATAAGTTCATGAATATCTATGCATTTAAAAAATAAAAGAACCATATGTATTTCAAAAAGAAGCTCCTGGCCTTTAACTTTCAGATTGAGCAGCCTGGTGAAACCTCAAAAGTCTCCTCAAGATTATGGAAACCTGAGAGGTTCCTCAATGCTGCTCAGCCTGCATCCAGTAATATTCTTCCCAGAAAAGAATAAAAATGGAATAAATCAAATAGCGACCTTAGAAATTCCCACTACAAGAACAAACCCCATATTCAACATAAATCAGGGATAACATTCTTATGATCATTCTTGACTTTACAGGGAGGGAAACAGCCATATTTCCAGAGTTTGGTATTTCTTGTTTTCTCACTTCACACTGTGTATTCATCAGCATATTACATTGCCCTAAGGTGGTCTCAGTATCTAAGGCACTGCCTGGTACCTGTGGTGTAGAGTGAATGAGGTAAGAACAAACAAGATAAATGGATGGATGGATGGATGGATGGATACATAACCCTTGTCTGGAAAGCCCACGGGACTGGAGCAGGTGTTAGTGCCCTGAAGGAAGCAGTGGTTATAAAAATACATGCTGTCTTTAGGCCACGTGCCTGTAAGAGGGAGTGGCCGACACTGCACCCAGCGTTAGGGACCAAAATATATATTAAGTTAAAGAAATGAAAGTCCTGTGTCAAATAATAATTGCCATGCATATTTAATTCTATAAGCTTAGAAGCACCAAGTAAAGCTAAAGTTATTTTGTTGAATATAGTCTATGTAAATAGCATTAAGAAACATTGAGGGACTTCTTTGGCGGTCCAGTGTTTGGGAATTTGCCTGCCATACAGGGGACGTGGGTTTGATCCCTGCCCTGGGAAGATTCCACATGCTGTGGGGTAAGCCCATGTACCACAACTACTGAGCCCAGGCGCCTACAGCCCGTGCTCCCAACAAGAGAAGCCATAGCAACGAGAGGCCTGTGCACTGCAACTAGAGAGTAGATCTCAATCGCCACAACTAGAGAAAAGCCTGCGAGCGGCAACAAAGACCCAGTGCAGCCAAAAATAAATAATTATATTAAAAAAGAGAAATATCTAAAGATTATTTACCTTTAGGAAGCTAGTTTTCTCTCTCTCTGGCTGAACTAAGATTTCTGATAAACTACTCTGATCCATCATTTTATTATAATAGACTCTCAAGTAGGAACAGGCATGAAAATTGATGTTAGCTCACTTTTCAATTTTTTTCTTCAAAGGAGTTTTTAAAAATTTAAAATCTGAATTCTATATTAATTTTTTAAAGGTAGTCTATAAATAATTAGCCAAAACAACTAAAATCTGTTCAGCTGAATGTCTTTAAAAATGCTCAGGAACAAGCATATAAAATTTGAGGCCAACAAAAAATGTTCTGTTACCAGTTAAGTTCAAATTATTAAAATGACAAAGCCATCAGTATCTACTGGTAACAGTTCAATACTAAATGGTATATATATATATGTATGTATATATATATGATCATATATTAAATACACAGCAATTACAACACACACAGATCTCAACCTAGACGTATTTGTCCTATAAATAAGAACTCATTTGTGTTAATCTTAGCGATAAAAGATTAATGAAGCAATATTATGTAAAGTGCTTCGTGCTGCCCAAATAAAAGATGATACAACTAATAACTCAAAATCTGAAAGTGGGGCAGGGAGGAGGCATCAAGAGGGAAGAATAAGAAGAAACGTACCGTGCAAATATGAGGCCAGTGTTCAAATTGTTGTAAAATTCCTTGACTTAGTTCTTCTTTATATAATTCTTTGTAAAAATGTGGAAGCTTAGATATCCAAATGCCATTGCTATGCTTGTTTAGCATTTCCTTTATGCGGTTTTGAACCTCATCCATTTTATAAGTGTAAGAGGCAGGAGGCGTGACATTTGGTTTTTCAACAGTCTGATTTAAATTATCTTTAAATTAAAAAAATGATAGAATTAACCAGAATGCTTAACATTTCAGATTATCCCTATTATCTAGTATTTGTGTCTTTAGGCTTTGTTGTACTTCAGGTTTGTGGGTGTTAATGGACTTCAAAGGGAACAGGATTAGGAGAGCAGGACCATAACAACTTCATTCTAAATTTTAATCCTGAAATAATCAGGAAGGTCAACTGCCACTCAGAGAGGGAACCTAGCCCCTCTATTTTGCAAAAATATGTCACAGCTTAATTTAAACATCAGGATGATGTTTGCTTCATAAAGAATAATGAAATTATTTAACCAATTATTTTCAAATTGCAACCAAGAAAGGTTAAATTTTAGACAATAATAGTGTATATGTAATGCTAAATTTAAAGCTGTATTTTACAAAGCATAAGGATAATGCCTTAACAGTAATATCAGAAAAATATTTTATAAAAAATAAACAACTCTCCAGGTTTTAAGACATGATCAATTTGCCCTTTATTAATAAGAAAAAATAATTCAGCACTAAGCAAAAGTTCAAAAGTTGATGCACGTGTAATAAACATCCTAGCCTCAGTTTATGAACATAAATAAAATCTGGTGCCCACAGATAACTATTAATGATTTGCTTTTATTTCCCCAAAACAAGTCATTCATTTTTCATAAGTGTATTACAGAGCTTTGGCTAGCTCTCTTACATTTATTTTTTATTTAAAACTCAGAACACCTGAGTTAATATCTTAAGTGTCCACAATAACTGACATTTCTGGAAGAACTATAAAATTCATTCCAAACATTTTTAAAATTTTACTGGGATACAGACCAGAGTACATAAAAATTACCATCTATAAACAAAATATGTTCATATTTTAATTATACAGTATTTCTGCTGGGATTCAACAATTTTTACCTTATTTTAAAAACTGGCTTGTAGAGACACTTAGGCTGGTTTGGGGATGCTGGCCTCTGAAGATGCTAGGAAACTGAAGGGAGAGCCATCCCTTTAGGATGGCTGGATGCTGACTCTGCCTTACCCACCAGAGGGCATGAGAACTGCCCTTTGCTGAGACTTAGCTTGGCTCAGCCAATAGAAGGGTCCAGGATTTCCACATCTGTTTCCTATTAAAGTCACAATTAATTTATAAAGTTCTTCCCAAATAATGTATATAAAAGAACCAGGAAGAAGGAAAAGATGAATTTCTTGGAACTGGCCAGTCCCTCCCTTAAAGAGAAAGACAGCAGTTGGCATGTAGTTGGAGTCTGCAAATGCACCTGCTCCATGGGGCTACTGGAGTTATTTAAGCTTCTGTGTCTTTGGTTCAACAAATCAAGGAAGTAATCTAGGCTGCCAGCAATTAGAAGAAGTTATGTGTAAGACGTTATTCACCCAGCCCATGGGTGAATCGTAATCCTCCTGAAACAAGTCCTCTAGGTTCTGCAGAAAAAGCTTATTCTAATTTAAAGGATTTACAACCTCTAAAGGGTATGTGGCTTTACTGAGTGGTCATTTTTCAGAAAATGCATATGTAAATATAATTGATTAAGACAAAAATCAAACTGTTCCATCAATTTTCATGAGAAATACTGGAAATATATTCTTATGGAAAAATGATTTCAACTCAGTAAGAATCACATGTAAAGCAGCAAATCATTTAAAACTACATAAATTTCATGTAGTATAAGTACTAATTCTGAAAACCATGTATTCCTCCGGTGGGTCTAAGAGCAAGGGATTTACACTTTGGTTGGAGAAGACAAGTGTGTGCACTTCTGATCTTCAGATTCTTCAATTTTATTATGTCTTCTATTGTCCTTTTGGATTGTATATATTTATATTTAGATGCTTACAGTCATTGCACATAGTTTAGGAACCCAGTTTTCACATAGTGTTAAGTATGTGAAAGTATTTTATGAATATCTGAAACAATTTTTTGAGTTGAAGTCCCCTATTTACGTGCTTTAAATCTTACTCTCTAATGAGTGAGAGTGACAAGGGACACAAGGATCTCTGTAGGTAACAAGTGGAAGTGAGAGAACAGGTCTGGTGTGAGGAAAGCCTCAAGTCAGAACAATAATGATACCCTTGGAGGTATTACTTTGTCTTTAGATCACTACAATTCATAACTTAAAGAAATCAGAAAAGAGAGGAGGAGAGATATATTACAAGTGGGAGAAGGTGAGAACAAATGTCAAAAGCCACCACTAGATACTCTTCTTAGGGTTCTGAGGCTCCAGAAGCCATAATGTATCACAAAAATAATGTTTAGAAAACATACCACTCATTTCCTTAGTACAGGTTCTTGAGAGATGCATCTGAAAAGGTGGCGGAAGGGATGTTTTTGGGCTAAACCTAAGGTATAAAACAAAGGTAAATTAAAATTCAAATGGCAAAGTCAGTACCAAGTTTCAAACACTATACTTTTCATTTAAAGTTTCTGTGGCATTGAGCAGCAAAATAAGTCACTAAAGTATTTCAAAAGGGGAAAATTAAAATGATACCTTGTATCAGCTTTCATATTCACTGAAGGAAAGTATATTAAAGGCTGAATTTAAACTAGTAATTTAAAAGAACTTGGAAGTCACATTTCCCCAATGGTTCAATGGGTAAAGAATCCACCTGCAATGCAGGAGAGGTAGGAGACATGGGTTCAATCCCTGGGTCTGGAAGATAACCTGGAGAAGGAAATGGCAACCTACTGCTGTATTCTTGCCTGGAAAATTGCATAGACAGAGGAGCCTGGAGGGGTACAGTTCATGGGGTTGCAAAGAGCACACAAACTCATTAAGAAACTAGCAATACAAAATAAAGTAAACCATGCAAAGAATAAACAGTTGAACATAAAGAATATTTTTGACTGTAACTAAAAAATGAAAGACTTGCATTACCAGATTCTGAAATGTGTTATACAGGTATAACATAGTTGGACAAGATAAGTAAAATAGTAAAGAGCTTATAAATACTCAATTCACATTATATTAATATCTCAGCACAAGATAAAAGTGGCATTTCAAACCAGAGAGGGGATGCTCAATTAACGACTTAGGAAAGAAAGGTAGATTTTCCACCTCATACCCTCACCAAAATAATTCTTGTGTGAATTGATTGGAAATATGCAGAAAATTTTTCTAAACATAAGGACAAAGAAATACCATCCCCAACCCACAAACAGAAATAATTTGTGTTCATGTCTGCCTGTCTCACTAGACTCCAAATGTCTATTACTTGTGTTTCTAGTGCCTAAGGCAGTGCTTGGAACCTGCAAGAAGGAGTGAATGCACTAAGAAGGAACAGGATGACTGAATGAATCAAAGACTTCCCAGCAGTGGGTATGGGACTAGAGGTGATTGTGACACAGTATACCTATTTCACAATTTTTCAACAGTATGGAATACTCTAAAAATTAGGTCAATTCTCTGAAATGGAGCACATCAGAGGTGGTCCCAAGATAGTGGAGGAACAGGACGGGGAGACCACTTTCTCCCCAACAAATTCATCAAAAGATCATTTGAATGTTGAGCAACTTCCACAAAATAACTTCTGAACACTGGCAGAGGACACCAGGCACCCAAAAAGGCAGCCCAATCTCTTTGAAAGTAGGTAGGACAAAACATAAAAGACAAACGCAGAGACAAAAGATTTAGGGATGGAGACCAGCCCTGGGGAGGGAGTCATGAAAGAGGAGAGGTTTCCATAATGTGGGTCTGTGGGGAATTTTGGAATCTCAGAGGACAACATAACCTGGAGTGAAAAAAAAGAAGCACATCTCTTAAATTCTAAAAGAAATTATGAGATTGTAGGCGACAAGCAAATGTTTATTTAGTATATGATGCTCTGCAATTATAACAGCATCACATTCATGTATTAATGCATCTAGATAATACAGAAGATGCCAAAAACATATCCAATTCCTACTTATGCAGAACTGGCAGGGAGACAGCAATCCTTTCCCTTGCTTCAGAACACTAAGAAATGTAAACTGGAATCTTTGCCTGCTTTGAGTCAGCTGTGAGGACTTGAGCAGGAAGCAGGGGGTTATGAGCGGACAATGAAAGAAAGCACAGCAAGGATATGGTAGGGGCTGCTTTGGTTCAAGCCTTGGTGGGTCTAATGCACAGGAAAGGAAACAGTTAACACAGCAAAAGAAAAATAGTCAAGGAAAAGCACAGGGGCACATGAAAAACAAACATAATAAGATAACAGAGGTCCAACCAACTTATAACAGTAAGTATAAAAGACTTACTACTTTGTTTCTTAAAGAAAGACGAATATTTAGCCTGTCCTCTCCCCAAAAAAGCCACATTTAAACATATGCCATTTATTAGAGACACACCATTATCCCACTAATATTTAAGGACCTACTATTACGTGCCAGGCACTGTGTCAGAGTGTAATGATCAACAATACACAAGAGAAAGATACCATTAGTCTCATGGACTACACATATAGTTGAGAAAACTGACTATGCCTCTGGTACCACAGCCTTGTGTAATCCGATCCCTTTGAGTAACTTGCTTCTAATCAATAGGATACTTTAAGGTTGAGGGGATTATACATAATTAGATTACAGAAGATTCTAATTTCCACTTTGGTAACATAATTACTCTTTGTTGGCTCTGATGAGGCGAATGGCCACGTTAGGGAGGCTTACATGGCACGAAATTGAAGTTGGTCTTTGGCCAGCCAGAAGAAATTAAGGCAAAACTCAAAAGGAATAGATTGTACAAACAACCATTAAGTGAGCCTGGAAGGGGATTCATCTCAGCTGATCCCAGCCACAGCTGACAGTGTGATTGCAGTCGCATGAGAAACTCTGAAACAGGAAACCTAGCTGAGTGGTTCTTAGATTCCTAATCCATAGAAGCTATGGGATAATAAGCATGTGCTGTAAACTGCTAAATTTGTGGTCATCTGTTACATAATAGATAATTAATGCACTGATTGAATATATATATAAGAAAAAAGTCTACTAAGTGCTGTAACAGGGGCAGTAGGTGTAATAAAAGCACATGACAAAAGCAACAAACCCAATTAGGAGGTACAGAGTGGAGCAAGTAGAAAGTAAAGGTTATGAACACTTACTATAAATTTATAATAACCTGAGTAGTTTGGCACTGTGAAAGAAGAGATAGGTATAGTCAACGATTCTGAACGGAAAGCCCAGAAATTGAATCATATACGTATAACAATTTAGTATTGGTAGAGACAGCATTTCAAACCATCAGGAAAAGAAAGTATCTCATAATTGATGTTAGGACATCATAACAGGAAAGATTCCTACTCTCACACAATTTCAGTGTGCATGCTCAGTTGTTCAGTTGTGTCTGGTTCTTTGTAACCCCATGGACTGTAGTCCCCTAGGCTCCTCTGTCCATGGGATTTTTCAGGCAAGAATACTGGAGTAGGTTGCCATTTCCTCCTCCAGGGGATCTTCTCAACCCAGGGATCAAACCGGCATCTCCTGCTTTGCAGGTGGATTCTTTACCCACTGAGTCATCTCTCACACTATACAACAAAATAAATTCTAGGTGAATTAAAGGTTTAAATGCAAAAAATAAAACCATCAAAAGTCTAAAAGTAAACAGAAGACATACTACATAAATTGGGGGTTGAAATTCTTTTCTAAGCATAACACCTAAAGGCAAAAGCCATAAAGGAAGAGAGTGATAGATGGAACTAGAAAAATTCAAAGTTTTTGTATACCCAAAATATCATAATTAAATAAACAAGGGAGGGGCTTTTCTGATGGCTCCCAGTAGTAAAGAGTTCGCCTGCCAATGCAGAAGACACAGGTTCAATCCCTGATCCGGGAAGATCCCACAAACTGTGGAGCAAATAAGTTCGTGTGCCACAACTACTGAACCTGTGTTCTAGAGCCTGGAAGCTGCAACTACTGAGTCTACATGCCATAATTACTGAACTCACATGCCACAACTACTGAAGCTTGAGTGCCCTAGAGCCTGTGCTCCTCAACAAGAGAAGCCACTGCAACGAGAAGCCTGTGCACTGCAACTAGAAGCCTGTGCACTGCAACTAGAGTAGCTCGACTCGTGAAACTAGAAAAAAGCCTGCACAGCAATGAAGACCCAACACAGCCTTAATAAATAAATAAATAAAATTAAAGAAATAAACTGAGCAAACATTGCCAACATATTACAGAATGAAAAGGTCAACATCGTAATTTATAAATCACTTTTACAAATTAGAAAGAAAAACCAACGAATGACAAAATATGTAAGTTATAAAAGATCCCTAAATGGGCTAATAAACATGAAAAACATAACTTCCTTAAGAATCAAAATCAAAGAAATAGAAATTAAAGCATAGGTACATTTTTTTTCACCTTTTAGAACACCAAATAAAAACTGATGCCCAGTGTTGGCAAGTGTACAAGTAAACTATCATTCCCATGTGTTTCTAGAAAACTCTATCTGGTATCACTGTTTACAGTACAAATTAATAAATCATTAGTGTGTATACCCTCTTACCCAGAGAGTCTATTTCTACTAATTTATTCTAAATAACTAGTTGTGAATACAGGCAAGGATTATTCTACATACATATTCATTGTTGAATTGCTTGCAATATAAAAAACATTTATATTTAATAAATGACTAGACCATGGACTAGCCTGACATGAAAAATGATACTGTAGATGTGTATTTAACAATATGGAAAACGTTAATATATTGTCTTTTAAAACAGGTTAAAAAACAGTAATATACATCATGACCCAATTTGTATTTTTAAAACTTATATAAATAATATAGAAAGATATTTTTTAATGTTTATGTTTAGATTAGAGGTGATTTCTCTTTTACTCGCTTATACTTTGCCAATTTTCAATACAATACTCATTAATACTTCTGTAATCACAACAAAACAATAAATGTATTTTAGAAAATGTTTCCTATAATTATTTAGTATACAACTTTTGGGAGAAGGCAATGGCAACCCACTCCAGTACTCTCGCCTGGAAAATCCCAGGGACCGGGGGAGCCTGGTGGGCTGCCGTCTATGGGGTCGCACAGAGTCGGACACAACTGAAGCGACTTAGCAGCAGCATACGACTTTTAAAACCTACAAGATCTCAGAAACATACATTCATTTACTTTAGCTTAATACTTGTAAGATATCTTTTCAATCATGGTTCCCATTCAGTTCAGTTCAGTTCAGTTCAGTTGCTCAGTCGTGTCCGACTCTCCGCAACCCCATGAATCACAGCATGCCAGGCCTCCCTGCCCATCACCAACTCCCAGAGTGGCTAATGCCAAACAGTCCTTTATTATATCCAAAGTCCATGATCTTACTATGATATACATACAGTGATTTCTTGTCTCATTCTAGGCCTCATTAAACCCTGGTCTTCAGCACCATATTCACCTATGTTTCATGCATACATATATTTAAACACCTCATTTTAATAATCATCATTTTAACAAAATACAATGGTTGTGAATTATATTTTTTTAGTAATAAATATTTCCCAGAGAAACCACAAATCAATCATATTATCCTCAGTTTTGACTCCTCTTTCTATTTCACTGTAGGCCATAGTAAACTTATATTGACACCTACAATACTGGAGAATATCAGTTACACTATTTTTCTAGAATCTTCCAGTTTGTTATTAAGCAGAATTTTTGAGAATGGGCTTCTGAGGTCCATATATTTCCTGCATTAGTAGACAAACATGCGTGCATATGTGCACCAATTAATTTTTCTGCGAAGATCACATAACTTTCATTAGCTTCTCAAAAGATACGGTGACTTTAAAAAGTTTAAACTCATAATAGCTTCTACTACTTAAGATTACTCCTTAATATTTCATAAGTTTATAAATAAAATATTTTGCTATTATTCTATTTTGGTAAGAGCAACTTCTTTGGTTTTATAATTTGAAAGGCAGCCCATACCCTCTGCCACCAGATGGTATTTAGATTTCTCTTATGTAACTTTCAATTTGTATTATACTCTTTTAAAAAAAGTTTGATGAAGATGTTTTACAACAACTTTAATAGCTTTAATTAAAATAGCCTGAAATACATCCATACAAAGACAACTGAAGACAGGTATGCAGTTCTAGAAATCACTGTACAAGAATGGAGAAGACATTCTGTGTATGCATGCTCAGTTGCTTCAGTCATGTTTGCCTTTTTGCGACACTATGGACTATAGCCCACTAGGCTCCTGTGTCCCCGGGATTCTCCAGGCAAGAATACTGGAGTGGGTTGCCATGCCCTCCTCCAGGAGATCCTCCCAACCCAGGGATCAAACCATTGTCTCCTGCACTGCAGGCAGATTCTTTACCCACTGAGCTACGTGGGAAGCCCAGAAGACATTCTACACTATATGGAATTCAAAATTCTTACAGTGAAAGGCAAAAAACAAAAGCATATACTATATTAATTCTCAAAACTAAAACCATATAGAAAGTTTTTGCTATCAATTTTAATCTTTTGTTTTGAAATATTTATAAATTCATGGGAATCAAAAAAAATGTACATAGAAGTCTCACGTACCCTTCACCCAGTTTCCTCCAATGGTAATACCATGCATAGTACAATATCAAAACCAAGCAGTTGACACTGGTATAATCCAGAGCATACTCAACTTTCACTTACATGTATGTGTGTATAGTTCTACCACACACACAGGTTCATGTAGCCAGCACTACAATCAACATGCAGAACTACCCCATCATTACAAGGCTCCCTCTTGCATTGCCACATCCTTCCCCTTTCTCCAACCCTTAATCTTGGCAATCACTTCTCTGTTCTCGATCTCTAAAATTTTGTCATTTCAAGGATGTTATATAGAGTCATACAGTATGTAACTTTTTGAGATTGCCTTCAACTCAGCACAAATCCCTTGAGATCCACTGATGTTGCGTATGTCCATAGTTCATCCCTTTATACTGTTGAGAGGTATATTCTGTAGTGCGGATGTATTCAGTTTGTTGAATCTTTCAACTTCTCAAGGACATCTGGGTTGTTTCTAGTTTGGGTCTATTATGAATAAAGTTACTATGGACACCGGTGTACAGGTTTTTGTATAAACCGAAGTTTTCATATCTCTGGGATAAATGTCTAGGAGTGGAATTTCTGTTTAGCTTTCTTTTTTTTAAGGAAACTATCTTCTAACTCATCCTCTATCTAACTTCTAACTTATCCTCAACTATCTTCTAACACAGCTGTACAATTTTATATTCCCAAAAACAATGCTATGCGTGATCCATTTTCTCTGTATGCTTGCCAGATTCAGTGTTATATTTTTAAATTGAAGTACATTTGATTTGTAATACTATATTACTTTCTGGTATACAGAATGGTGATTCGATATTTTTGCAGATATACTCCATTGTAAGTTATTACAAGATAATGGCTAATATCATGGGGTCACAAAGAGTCGGACACAACTGAGCAACTGAACTGAACTGAATGGCTAATAAGATAATTCCCTGTGGTATACAACGTTTTTCTAGGACTTTTATAGTTTCAGGTCTTACATTTAGGTCTTTAAACCATTTTAAGTTTACTTTTGTATACAGTGTGAGAGAATGCTCTAATATCTTATTTTACATGTAGTTGTCCAGTTTTCCCAGCAACAACTTGTTAAAGAGACAATCTTTTCTCCATTGTATACAGTTGCCTCCTTTGTCATAGGTTCACTGATCATAGGTGTGTGGGTTTATTTCTGGGCTCTCTATTCTGTTACATTGATCTGTGTCTGTTTTTGTGCCAGTAGTATGCTGTTTTCATTACTGTAGCTTTGTAGTATTGTCTGAAGTCCAGCTTTGCTCTTTTTTTCCTCAAGATTGCTTCAGCAATTTAAAGTCTTTTATGGTTCAATATGGGCTTCCCTGGTGGCTCAGAGGTTAAAGCGTCTGCCTCCAATGTGGGAGACCCGGGTTCAATCCCTGGGTTGGGAAGATCCCCTGGAAAAGGAAATGGTAACCCACTCCAGTATTCTTGCCTGGAGAATCCCATGGACGGAGAAGCCTGGTAGGCTACAGTCCATGGGGTCGCAAAGAGTCGGACACGACTGAGTGACGGAACGGAATGGATGGTTCAATATGAATTTTAGGATTATTTGTTCTAGTTCTGTGAAAAATGTTCTGGGTATTTTGATAAGGACTGCATTAAATCTGTAGATTGCTTTGTGCAGTATGGCTAGTTTAACAATATTAATTCTTCAAATCTAAGACCACTTTGTCCATCTTTGTATCACCTTCAACTTTCATCATCAATGTTTTACAGTTTTCAGAGTATAGGTATTTCACCTCCTTATCTAGGTTTATTCCTAGTTATTTTATTTTTTGATGTCATTATAAATGCTATTGCTTTCTTATTCTCTGATATTCCATTATAGCATATAGAAATACAACAGATTTCTATTAATTTTGTACCCTGCAACCTTGCTGAATTAATTTATTATTTCTAATAGTTTTGGGGTGGAGACTTTGGGGTTTTCTCTATAAAGTATCATGTTATCTGCAAGAAGTGACCGTTTTACCTCTTCCCTTCCAATTTGGATACCTTTTACTTCTTTTTCTTTTCTGCAGTGGCTAGGACTTCCAATATTATGTTAAACAGAAGTGGAAAGAGTGGGCATTCTTGTCTTGTTCTTGAATTTAGTGTGAAGGGTTTTACCACTGAGTATGATTTTGGCTGTGGATTGGTCATAAACGGTCTTTATTATGCTGAGATAAGTTCCCTCTATACCCACTTTGATGACAGCTTTTAATCCTGAGTAGATATAGAATTTTATCAAATGTTTTTTCTGTGTCTATTGGGGATGATCATGTGATTCTGAGCCTTTCATTTGTTAATGTGGTGTATCACATTGATTGACATGCAAATGTTGAACCATCCCTATGACTCTGGAATAAATCCAACTTGATCATGGTATATGACCCTTTTTATATAGTCAGATTTGGTTTGCTAATATTTTGTTGTATATTTTTGCATCTATATTCATCAAAGATATTGGTCTGTGATTTTCTTTCTCTCTGGCATCTCTGGTTTGGGTATTGAGATAGTGGTAGCCCATGGAATGAATGTGGGAGTGATCCCTCCTATTCAATTTTTGGAATAGCTTGAGAAGAACATATATTAGTTCTTATTCATATGTTTGCTAGGACTCCCCTGTGAAGCCATTTAGTCCTGGACTTTGCTTCTAGCTTTTCTATTATAAATTCAATTTCACTTCTAGTACCCAGCCTGTTCAAACTGTCTTTTCTGTTTGTTTCAGTCTTGGCTGTTCGTATGTTTCTAGAAATTTGTCCATCTCTTCTGATTTAGTTGCTAAGTGGCATCTGACTTTTGCGACTCCATGGACTGTAGCCTGCCAGGCTCCTCTGTCCATGGGATTCTCCAGGCAAGAATACCAGAGTGGGTTGCCATTTCCTTCTCCAGGGGATCTTCCCAACCCAGGAATCAAACCCAGGTCTCCTGCATTGCAGGCAGATTGTTTACTACTGAGCTATGAGGAAAGTCCATCTCTTCTAGACTGTCCAATTCATGGGCACCTAACTGTTCATAATATTCTCTATGATTGTTTTGTATCTATGCAGTATTAGTTGTTATTTCTCCTCTTCAGTTCTTACTTGGGTCCTCTTTTCTTCTTGGTGAGCCTGGCTAAAAGTTTATCAATTTTTAAATCTTTTTTTAAAACCAGCTCTTGGTCTCATTGATCTTTTCTATTGTTTTTCTGATCTCTATTTTATTTCTTCTTTGATATTTATTATTTCATTTTTATGCTGACTTTGGACTTTGTTTGCTCTTCTTTTTCTAATTCTTTTAGGCAACAGGTTAGGTTTTTGAGGTTTTCTTTAATTGTTTCTTTTGAGAAGTCTCAGTTCAGTTTAGTCACTCAGTCATGTCCAACTCTTTGTGAACCCATGGACTGCAGCATGCCAGGCTTCCCTGTCCATCACCAACTCCCAGAGTTTACTCAAACTCATGTCCATTGAGTTGGTGATATATTGATATAGACATCAAGTCTATATCACTATAAACGTCTCTCTCAGAACAGTTTTTGATGCATCCCAACTTTGGAAAGTTATATTTCCATTTTCATTTGTCTTGAGCTATTTTCTGATTTCCTCTGATTTCACTGTCGACCTTTTTTTTTTTTAGTAGCATGCTGTTTACTCGCCACATGTTTGTTCTTTTCCCATTTTTCTTTCTGTAGTTGATTTCTGGTTTCATACCACTGTGCTCAGAAAAAATGCTTGATATAATTTCTTCCTCTTAAATTTGTTGAAGTTTGTTTTGTGACCTAGTATATGATCTATCTTGGAGAATGTCCTATGTGCACTTGAAAAGAATATGTATTCTGCTGCTTTTAGATTTAACGCCCTATAGGTATCTATTAAATGAAAAGATGCTTGCCCTTCGGAAGGAAAACTATGACAAACCTAGACGGCATATTAAAAAGGAGAGACATCATTTTGCCAACAAAGGTCCATATCGTCAAAGTTATGGTTTTTCCAGTTGTTATGTATGTGCGATTGGACCATAAAAAAGGCTAAGCACTGAACAATCAATGGTTTCAAATTGTGGTGCTGGAGAAAACTCTTGAGAGTCCCCTGGAGAGCAAGGAGATCAAACCAGTCTATCCTAAAGAAAATCAACCCTGAATATTCATTGGCAGGCCTGTTGCTGAAGTTGAAGATCCAATACTTTGGCCACCTGATGTGAATAGCTGACTTACTGGAAAAGACCCTGATGCTGGAAAAGACTGAAGGCAAAAGGAGACAAGGGCAGCAGAGGATGAGATGGTTAGATAGCATCACTAACTCAATAGACACGAATCTGAGCAAACTCTGGGAGACAGTGGAGGAGAGAGAAGCCTGGCATGCTACAGTCCATGGGACTGCAAAAAGGTGTACACGACTTAGCAACTGAACAACAAGATATCTATTAGGTTCATTTGGTCTGCTGTGTTAAGACCTCTGTTACCTTACTGATTTTGTCTGGATGACCTGTCCATTGATGTCAGTGGGTATTAAGGTCCCCTATTATTACAGTATCACTATTTTTTATTTTAGCCATTCTGATAGGTGTGTCTCAATATAGGTTTTTTTTGACACATTATCTTATTCTATCTTATCTCATCTTCAATTAACAGCCTGTTCACACATAATCCAAGAACACTCAAATAATAAAGCAAATATAATCATATATTAAAGATTGGTCTTCAAACATCATAGCCAATGATGTCACAGTTGCCTAGAATCTCACCAACATAAAACCATAGCCACATCTCAGTGGTCACCACACCATTCAGTAGAGTTTCCTTAACTGGGAGCTGTTTGAAGCTACTTGTTTGAGCACTATTGATATTTTTTGCCCATCTCTGAATAGCTGTAAGGATCTCAGCAGAGTTGGAGGAACCAGATCAACCTTGGCATAGTGCCAAAATCTGGCCAATCGAGGCTTTGAGTAAGCCACAGCAGTGCTGGGATCTTCTCTGTGAGGTTATGGACAAATTGGGTCATGGTTCTAGGATGGAAAGCCCATGACCCCAACTAGCCAGCTGAATCTCAATGTAGCTTTAATTTACACTTCCCTAATAGCTAATGAAGCTGAACATATTTTTATGTGTTTTTATATTTAAAGTAATTACTGTTATGTTAGGGCTTATGCTTATACTTTCTGAAGTTCCAAATCATTTTAGATTATTTCTGTTCTGTTGAGACAACTTCCTTTAGTCCCTCTTTAGGAGTAAGTCAGTTAATGACAAATTCTCCTAGTTTTCTTTCATCTGAGAATATCTTCTTCATTTCCTTTTCATTTCTGGAGGATACAGAATTTTGATTGACAGGTTTTTTCCCTTCACCACTAAAAATGTGCCATTTCTTTCCTTCATGATTTCTCCATGACTGTGAATGAAAAACCACTGTCATTAAAACTGGTATTCCCCTATGGGAATGCATCATTTCTCTCTGGCTATTTATAAGAGCTTTTCTTTGTCTTTAGTTTTCATAAGTTTCATTATGGTATGGGATTCTTCGAATTCATCCTATCTGGGATTTCCTAAGCATCCTGAACCTGCAGATTTATATCCTTAGCCAAATTTTAGAAGTTTCAGCCATTATGTCTTCAAATACACCTCAATCTCACTCTTTGTTTTGAGGATCCAATAATACAAATACTAGATCTTTTCTTATTCTCCCAACAGGTCCCTAAGACTCTGCTAGATTTTTATTTTTCCCCCCACAGAACTCAGTCTCAACTAGTTATTTTGTTTTCTTTTGTTTAAGTCTATTCACTCTGTTGTCCAGATTGGGTAATTTCTACTGTTCTAGCTTCAAGTTCTTTGATTCTGTTCTCTGTTATATTCATTCTGCCATTGAGCTCATATACCGCATTTTTATTTTGGTCATTCCATTTGGTTCTTTTTTTCCCTCTTTTTTATTTTTTAAATTATGCAAGTATGATAACACATTTATAGGAGACTTGGAAAATACAGAACAAAGTTATATATAATTCCACTATTGAAGTCACTCAGTCGTGTCCGAGTCTTTGTGACCCCATGGATTGTAGCCCACCAGGCTCCTTGGTCCATGGGATTTTCCAGGCATGAATACTGGAGTGGGTTGCCATTTCCTTCTCCAGGGGATCTTCCTGACCCAGGGATCGAACCCAGGTCTCCTGCATTGTAGGCAGACACTTTACCGTCTGAGCTACCAGGGAAGCCCATATATTATGATTATTTTTAAGTAGATAAATTAAGATTTTTAGTTGGAGTTTCAGTATCAAACTCTCAAAAATTAATATAAGGAATATACAGAAAAGTAGGGGCTTCCCTTGTGGCTCAGTGGTAAAAGAATCTGCCTGCCAAAGCAAAAGACACAGGTTTCCTTCCCTGGTCCGGGAAGATTCCACATGCTGTGGAACAACTAAGCCCGTGTGCCACAACTACTGAATCTGTGCTCTAGAGCCCCTGAGCAGCAACTACTGAGTCCATGTGCAGGAACTAATGAAGCCTATAAGTCCTAGAGCCCATGCTCCACAGCAAGAGAAGTTTCTACAATGAAAAGCCCGCAAACCACAACTAGAGAATAGCCCCTGTTCTCTGACACTAGAGAAAAAGCCTGTACAGCAATGAAGACCCTGCACAGCCAAAAATAAACAAATAAAATTATTTTAAAAAATATACAGAAAAGTAGGATATAGTAGACTTGAAAAGCACCATGAACATTTGGTTCTTTTTTGTATGTTCTCTCTCTTTGGTGAATTTTCTTTTTTTTTTTCCAAAAAGATTTACAATTGCAAATTAAAGCATTTTTCCAACAGCTGCTTTAAAATCATTGTCAGATAAATTCCATCATCTGATTCAAGATAATGTTGGTGTCTGTTAATTGTTTTTTCTCATTCAAGTTGTCATTTCCCTGGTTCTTTGTATAATGATTGATTTTTTTCATTGTAACCTGCACATCTGAACACATATTAGGAGACTCTGGATCCTATTTAAATGTCTAATTTTAGCAGGCAGTTATTCTGTTTAGGTTTATCATATACCTCCTGGCCCACATTTGTAGGCTGTGGTTCCAATAATAATTTAGTTTTCAGAGCCCTTATGGTACTATTCTGTTCTGGTACACTCACCTGTTGCTGATGGAGCTCCTGTTTACTGCTGGAGTTCCTGTTTGATTTCTGTAGGTGCTGCCCATGGAAGCGGAATACACTTCCCTAGGCCTAGTGCTGCTAGGTGGGAGGGTGGGAAAATGATATGCAGCAGGTCAGACAGCACTACCTTGGGCCCTCTCTAAGGGCTGCTTGGTGTGGCAAGGTCCTCTACTCGATCACTGCTGGTGCTACCTGCAGGAATGGAAGGCTCTTATCTAGGCCATATGGTGCCACTAGATGAGAAGCAGATGATACCAGACCATGGAGTAGAGAGTGCTCCTCTGGGCCCACAATCCAGGATGCCTGGTTTTGCTGTCATCTTATATATTCAATTCAAAATCTTGAAATTCAGGCCCAGAACCAGCAGAGACAATGGTACCTCAGTCACCAAAGTCACCAACTGTGCTTTGGGTCAAGATTCAAGTTTTAATTATATATTTTCTAGACTTTATAAAAAAAATTTATAATAACTATCATAAACACCACTAAATATGTACCATTATGAAAAATATTCAAAGGTTGCTTTATTAAAAAATATTAAAATATAAAAAACCAGTACCCTTTGGCCTACTTAAAAATATTCTTTCTTTCTAAATATTCTAGTGTTGGGGGGGAGCACTTAGGGGGAGGGGAACTATCTTTTATACAAAATGGAATCTTTGAGCATCGATTTAAAGGAAAATGATACAAAAAACTTCGTTTTGTATAAGTATACAAATAGGATGGAAGAATGTAACACTGACTCATCTACACCAGGAGATGGCAAGTTTTTGATGTGACGGGTCTAACAGTATATATTTTAGGCTTTGCAGGCCATACTGTCTATGTCCAAGTACTCAACTCTGCACTTGTGTAAAAGCAACCACAGAGAATAAATAAACAAAGGAATGTAGCTGTGTTCCAATAAGACTTTATTTATTAAAACAGTCAACGGGCCAGATTTGGTCCATATGTTGTAATGTGCTCACCTGAATTACCTCATGAAACCATAAAATTCAGAGCCAGAAAGGAACTTTGAGATCACTGAGTTAACATTTTTATTGGGCAAATGAGGATACCACAGCCCCAGTAGATGAAATAATTTCAGTTATTTCACCTGGCCAATGAATGGTAGCATCCAGACAAAACCTTTAAGGATGTGGAATTACTTCCAGTTCAGTATGCTGAAGCATGGATGTGTAATTCTGCTGTATTATGGATATGATTATTGGAACACAGCAGAGCATACAAATCAATGAGATTTTATTTAAAACTTACAAAATTAATTGGAAGAAAGATCTTCAGCCAAATTAAGTTATGCTGAAGTAGCATCTCAGAACAATTGTGAGATCTTCTAAAATGAACATTACAAGCAGAGACTACCAACAATGCACAACAAATACAAAATAGAGCTATTCAGAAAATGATGTTTAGGCAGCCAGGAAAAGTGGAGGAAGTAGTAATGACGCATTTCTCTACTCATACGTGTACATTACAAAAAACAAAGTATTTCCTTCTTCACCTGAACACACGTTTAAGACTTATTATCCTAGGTTCACCATACTTCTCCTTTTAGCCAGACAAAGCCCAAATACCTGTTGTTGGTAGACATGGTCACATGACTCTGCACCGGAACATCTTTGAATACTTCATTTCCAATAGTTGTTTGTAATGTGTAAGGCAGCATTTCAGCATCAGATTTAACTCCAAGAGAGTTTCCTTTGTTTCTTAATAGTGTTGAATTAGGTTTTTTGCTGACAGAAAAATCTGAAGAAAATCCTGGTTGTCTGAGGGTTGCTTTTGGTTTTCCTGTGAAGTCAGGCATACATAATGGAACCAATTAGTTTCCCAAAACCCTGGTTTCATTATGTCACTCCCTTGCCCAGATGATTTCTGTCTGTCTCTATGCTCAGAACAGTTTGTAAGAATATGAGGAGATGGCCATCAGAGGGTCAGTCAGCAGGGGAAGAGTAGATTGGTGTGTATTTAGCAGATGAGCTTCTTCAAAATGTGGCTTCATCTGCTAAGCAAACCTGTTACCTTTCCTCCACTCACCAACTAACTTCGTGGCAGTCACTTCACATTCTTACAAATTCAGCACACTCAATGGTATCTTAGTCCTCCCATTGCTTCTCCACCAATTTGAATTCTTCCAATCGTTAGGGGTCTGGTTTCAAGTCTCCCCCGTGCCATGAAGCTCTCCACTGCCATTCTCACAAGGATTGCTCTTTTGCCTAAAATGCTCATTGTGGTATTCAGCATCTACTCTTTTATACTATCATTAAACTATTTCTTGAGAATTTAGTTTTAGGAATGATTATTTTATAAGCTCCTTGAGATAAATGATCAGTAAATACAGGCTGAGTTGTCTATATCTTTATGTACTATATAATTCATGTTTTTCTGAAAACAGAGGATTTACAGTAAAAGATACGATTTCCTAAATAAGACATTAACTCAGTTGGTTCATCCAACATTCTATATGAGGCTTTCCCCTCAAATAAAGAGCAAAACCACACTTTACCATAGTAAGTTATGCTGAGTGACTTCACTTAATAAGTCATGCTTATCATGTTCACTTAAATTCAAATGGAAGTACTAGCTTTAGGATTTCTCTCTTGACATATGAATATTAACAAACATACGTGTTTATCATGAATACAAGCAATATTTTCATATGACAATGTATTCATAAACAGGCTTTACAATTTTATCATGTGAAAAGATCTTGCTGCTAAGTCACTTCAGTCGTGTCCGACTCTGTGTGACCCCATAGACGGAAGCCCACCAGGCTCCCCCGTCCCTGAGATTCTCCAGGCAAGAACACTGGAGTGGGTTGCCATTTCCTTCTCCAATGTGTGAAAGTGAAAAGTGAAAGTAAAGTCGCTCAGTCGTGTCTGACCCCTAGCGACCCCACAGACTGCAGCCTACCAGGCTCCTCCATCCATGGGATTTTCTAGGCAAGAGTACTGGAGTGGCTTGCCATTGCCTTCTCACGAAAAGATCTTACCTTCTAGAAAAAATGGCATGGTTTTCTTTACTCTCATCTGACAATTAACTTGCCGACCAGTCTTCCTTTTAGAACTCCTCTGTCGAGCCACAAGCTGAGCAATTCTTGCAGTTTCTGTGCAGGCCATGGCATAGCAGGTTATCTAATTATGAGAGGTAAGCAAGAGGAGAAACATTTCTCAGATTCACTGGTAACCAGAGGCTGACTTTTCAAAGTGTATCTTTGTGACTTTACATGTCCCAAATCAAGCTGTATGCAAATATTCATGTCTCTCTCTTTCATAATGTTAGAGCTAAATTATATTTTCTGCAAGAGAAACCAAGCATAGTCCAGCACACTGAATAATCATTTTTCCTTAAACTGAAAAGTTCACTTATTTCTTAAACATGTTTTTATTAAGCATCTAAAATGTGCTAGGTATATAGGCTTAACAAATGAACCAAAAGAAACCTGTGATTTGTATATATTATCTCATATACTCTGTGAGATTTATTTTATTCCCATTTTATACATGGGAAAACAGAGAATCAGGAAAGTTAAGCAAACTTCTCAAGCCATGCAGCGAGGCTATCTCTCTGAATTCAAAGTACATACTTGTAACTGCTATTTGTACTACCTCAAAGAGACCACTAAATTCTAGTCTGGCCAATGAAATGGATTACCTGAGTGACTTGGGGCAAATCAGTTTACTTCAAAAACCCCAGTACTATCAGCTATAAAACAGGGAATAGCTTAGATCTGAGGTTTTCAAACTGTTCAGTGGAGTCATAGGATTCCATGGAGGTGCCTCATGGGTGTGAGGGCAAGACAGGGCAAGCAAAGGCCCTGGAGCCTCTGGCATCTACTTAAAATACAGTAGCTCAGCTTTTTATATTAAAAAAAAAAAAGATAGGATATACAGGATATTTGAAAAAGGATTTGAAAACAATGTAGACTGCTGAGGTTAGATGATCTCTAGAGCCCCATCTAGTGGGGCTTTAATTTTAAGTTGAAATCAAGACAGGAAAGCAATAAGGCTTTACACCACAGCCAAAACATGCTCATAATCTCCAGTATTTCTATTCCTAAAAATATAAGAACACAATTCAAAAGAAGAAAAATTACCTACCCAAATATGTGCATTAGGGGTTATTTTAATAGTCAAAACCTGGAAACATTAAAAATGTCCCAAAAAGAATAAAGAGTTGAGTAATTTATGGCACAGTAACTATATGAAGCACTACTAAATTACTAATTCATTCAGACATTTGATCATTTATACATTCAACATGTATTTATTAAGCACCAAAAGTCAGGGGCAAAAAGCAGATCACTTATCCATAAGAAACTTATGAAGGAAAGAGAGGCAAAGAGACTAAACAGAAAACATTATGTCAAGTGTTATACTGAATGTATACTGAAGGTATAAGAGGCCAAGCAGATAGAAAGGAGGGCTTAAATCTTTCTGAGAGAACCAGGGACACTGAAGAAAGCTTTACTATTAATGTAATATTTGATTGATTTATACCTTCTCCTCATATAAACAGATTAGGCAAACCTTTGCTGTGTGCTGTGCTGTGTTTGGTCGCTTCAGTCATGTCCACCTCTTTGTGACCCCGTGGACTGTAGCCTCCCAAGCTCCTCTGTCCATGGGATTCTCTAGGCAACAATACTAGAGTGGGTTGCCATGCCTTCCTCCAGGGAATCTTCCCAACCCAGGGATCAAATCCAGGTCTCCAGGATTGCAGGTGGATTCTCTACCGTCTGAGCCACCAAGGAAGGCCACTCTCCTAACCCTGGGCCCCTTTTCTCCTCTACCCACCCCCTCACCAGAGGAATAACTATTCTAATTTTTTGTGAGAAATACCCCAGACCTGTCCTACATATTTACTTACATATGAAATATACCCCTTGAGTATACAGTATACTCAAGTATACTGATTTGGGGGGGTGGGCACCTTTATGTCTTGGGTGGTAGTTTGTCCAATCTTTCATACTGTATATTGGGCAGACAACAAGAAGCAAAACTACTTTGTCATAGGGGATACGTAATAAAAAAATTTACTTGCTACCACTCAATTGCCCATGTTATATATAAAACATGATTCCAGAGGAACTAGAAGATTTAAAATTGTAGGATAATCACTATTACTAAAGTAAAGGTGAGAACAGGCTAGGGACAGAAGGGACTAAAGACAGGGAGAACAGTAGGGAAGGCCCTGTAATAACCAATAGTGCTGAATGATCAAGTAGAGGCTTGACTAGGATCAAGACAGTAGGAACAGATAGGGGTCAAGCCAGATGATCACAATTTTAAAGTATCTATTGGATTCAGTAATCAGGAGGTCACTAGTGACCTAGGCCAAACAGCTGTGGCAGGCCTACGATGAGTGGTATGATATTCAGGCAGTTAAGGTCTCTAATACAGTTATTTTGTGTGTACACTGAGACTGAGTAAACTTGAAATTTTTTAACTTAATATGGTTTAAATCCTATTTTTATAACAAAGAATTTGAGGTTAAAACAAAGGACATGAGAATCTAGGCTGTGCTTTGGATGCAATTCTCTATCACTACTAACCTTGGCTTCCCTGATAGCTCAGTTGGTAAAGAATTCACCTGCAATGCAGAAGATCCTGGTTCAATTCCTGGGTTGGGAAGATCTGATGGAGAAGGGATAGACTACCCACTCCAGTATTCTGGCCTGGAGAATTATATGGACTGTATAGTCCATGGGGGTCACAAAGAGTTGGACACAAGTCTTTCACTTCACTTCTTCACTAATCTTGGTTAGTGCTTTTCACTTTGACTTCCATCCTAACATCTGCTGGATCATGGAGAAAGCAAGAGAGTTCCAGAAAAACATCTATTTCTGCTTCATTGACTATGCCAAAGCCTTTGACTGTGTGGATCACAATAAACTGTGGAACATTCTGAAAGAGATGGGAATACCAGACAACCTGACCTGCCTCTTGAGAAACCTGTATGCAGGTCAGGAAGCAACAGTTAGAACTGGACATGGAACAACAGACTGGTTCCAAATAGGAAAAGGAGTACGTCAAGGTTGTATATTGTCACCCTGCTTATTTCACTTATATGCAGAGTACATCATGAGGAACGCTGGGCTGGAAGAAGCACAAGCTGGAATCAAGATTGCCGGGAGAAATATCAATAACCTCAGATATGCAGATGACACCACGCTTATGGCAGAAAGTGAAGAGGAACTAAAAAGCCTCTTGATGAAAGTGAAAGAGGAGAGTGAAAAGGTTGGCTTGAAGCTCAACATTCAGAAAACTAAGATCATGGCATCTGGTCCCATCACTTCATGGGAAACAGTGTCAGACTTTATATTTTTGGGCTCCAAAATCACTGCAGATGCTGATTGCAGCCCTGAAATTAAAAGATGCTTACTCCTTGGAAGGAGAGTTATGACCAACCTAGATGGTATATTAAAAAGCAGAGACATTACTTTGCCAACCAAGGTCCGTCTAGTCAAGGCTATGATTTTTCCAGTGGTCATGTATGGATGTGAGAGTTGGACTGTGAAGAAAGCTGAGCGCCGAAGAAATGATGCTTTTGAACTGTGGTGCTGGAGAAGACTCTTGAGAGTCCCTTGGACTGCAAGGAGATCCAACCAGTACATTCTAAAGGAGATCAGTCCTGGTGTTCATTGGAAGGACTTATGCTAAAGCTGAAACTGCAATACTTTGGCCACCTCATGCAGCGAGTTGACTCACTGGAAAAGACTCTGATGCTGGGAGGGATTGGGGGCGGGAGGAGAAGGGGACAACAGAGAATGAGATGGCTGGATGGCATCACTGACTCGATGGACATGAGTTTGAGTGAACTACGGGAGTTGGTGATGGACAGGGAGGCCTGGCGTGCTGTGATTCATGGGGTCGCAAAGAGTTGGACACGACTGAGCGACTGAACTGAACTGAATTATGAGACTGGAAGTACCAGACAGGCAATTAAGATTTGGCTTGCCTCTTTTGAAACACAGTTACCTTCTTACCTCTCCAGACCTACTAGTCTCTATCCTGACAACTGCTGGCACACTTCTCAGATAGGCTTCTAGCGTAGGATAGCCCAATTGCTTGAAAGGGATCCAGTCTCCAGTTAGGGATCTGTACTCTCCTTGGAGCCGAGGTAATGCTATTCCATTCTTATGAGACTGCAGAACAGCCCGTAGCATTTTTGAAACCAGATCTGCTTCCAGCATCTTCACCTATGAGAACATGGTAAAAGGTTACTATAATGATGCATTAGGCTGTGAATTCAAATATATTTTCAGAGTTTACACTTGTTTGTGTATTTCATAAATTGCTACTGAATACTTTATGTGCTATTACAATACAGGGAAATAACTGCTATGGTAGAGAAAAGCATGGAATACTATGAAAAAACAAGGGAAGTCAGAAAGGCATAAAGACTAGCTTGGGGAAAGGAAGACATCAGGCAATGTTTCCCAGATAAGAGGAGGTCTGATGGAGTTCTAAAGGACAAGGTGCTATCAGCCAGGCAAGGAAGAAAAAGATATGTGGAGGCTGGGGTCAGGGATGGGGAGAGGTATCAGCCCCAAGTAGAGGGAAGAGAAAATTCAAAAGGCACAGAGATGAGAGAGAAGTACATGGTTGGTTCTGAGAACTCTAGGCAGGTGAGTGGTGGGACATGAATGAATAAAGACTCTAAGCTAAGGATTGAAAGATGCAAATGGGAGAAGTGAGAAGAGGCAGACCCAGAAGAAACTACTTACTATAATATGCTAGCATGTTTGCATTTTTGCCAAAATTAACGTGAGACCCTTGGAGGGATTTTAAACAGAAGAATAAAATGATCAACTCTGCATTTTAAGATCGCGCTTTAGTATCGGGGAAAATAAACTAGAAGGAGAAAGATAAATGAGTTGTAAGAATTGAAGATATGGAAGATTTGAAAATAGGGCCTTGGAATACTGATACAAAAAATCAGTATCAGAGCTAATCAGGAAGTGGGATCAACAGGAATTGATTAACTGTTTGAATTACAAGGGAAGCCTCCAAATTTCTAGCTTAGAAGCATGGTGGATAGTAATGGGAAAAGACAAGTTTGTAGGAGAAGAAGGGAGTGAAATCATTTTGGACATATGGAAGTTGGGATGCCTTTAGGGCAGCCATGTAGTTATATTCACTAGGAACTCAGGTTACAAGTCTGAGCTGCTTATAGATTTGTTGGTCTTCAGCATATATATGGTATTAAGTGTTCAAGAGTCAAAATTAAGCTTAAGGATGGACTCCTGTGGAAGGCTGTCATTTAAGGGATGGGCAGAGAAGGAAGTATCCATAAAAAGCCTTAAGAGGGGGCAGTCCCAAAATGGCAGAGGAACAGGATGGGGAGACCACTTTCTCCCCCACAAATTCATCAAAAGATCACTTGAATGCTGAGCAGCTTCCACAAAACAACTTCAGAATGCTGATGGAGGACACCAGGCACCCAGAAAGGCAGCCCATTCTCTTTGAAAGGAGGTAGGACAAAATATAAAAGATAAAGAGAGAGACAAAAGAGTTAGGGACCAAGACCTGTCCTGGGGAGGGAGTCATAAAGGAGAAGAAGTTTCCAAACAGCAGGAAACCAGTGGGTCTGTGGGGAGTTTTGGAATCTCAGAGGGCAACATAACTGGGAGGGGAAAAAAAAAAAACCCCACAGAATACACACCTAACCACAACTCCCAGTGGAGAAGTAGCCCAGATGCTCACGTCTGTGCTAGACAGGGAGACACAGGCTGCACGCTTAGGTAAGGACAGGGCCTAAATGCCCTGAGAACAATCTGAGGGAGCCAACATGAGACAGCAACCCAAACTGTGGGATAGCCAGAGAGAGAGAAAAAAGAGAGAACTTTCCCACGAAAGGCTCTAACCTAACACGCAGCCTGGCCCATTCACAGAACAAAGGATTGAGCCTACACCAAAGGAGAGCTAGCTGACTGTGTACAGTCCCTCCCCTCCACCAGAGGCAGAGAGGCAGGTATGTGACAGCCAGAGCTGGAAGACAAGGGACAATCTCGACAGCAGAGACTGGCATCCTCCGCCGAACTGTGCGCAGGCTCCCAGTTGCTAACCACATCTTCTTGGGATCCTAGACGGTTGACATCTGCCAAGAGGGTCGCAGCCTGAGATCAGCTCCCCAGGGGAGACACACGGCACACCTGAGACAATGCTCCCACGGCTCACCCGGGAAACCGAGAGGCCAGGACCAGGGTGGTGATTAAGACACACAGCCCACCTGGCACAGTGTACTCGCAAAGCACCTGGTCATCTGAGCTGCTCGGACCTGGGAAGGGTACAAAATGCATGCCCAACCGAGTCTGTGCCCTTGTGGAGTACCTGAGAACCTGAACCTGAGCAGCTTACACCTGGGAAGTGCACGAAATGCAGGGCCCACTTTGGACAGTACCCCTGCAGAGCAACCTGGAGCCTGAGCAGTGTAGACCCAGAAAGCACACGCCAGCCTGAGCTGGGGCAAACCCAGTGTGGTCCATACACTGCAAGCACTCCCCACACACGCCACCGATATCTGTTTATAGTGTTCCTCCCTCCCCACAACACAACTGACCAAGAGAGCCTAAATAAGTGACCACCTTCACCCCCCTGTGTCAGGGTGGAAATTAGACACTGAAGAGACCTGCAAGCAGAGGAAGCCAAAATAAACAAAGAAGAGAGAAAAGCTCTGGGAGTGACAGGTGCAACAGATTAAAACCTTTCATTAACACTGACTAGGAGAAGGCAATGGCACCCCACTCCACTGTTCTTACCTGGAGAATCCCAGGGACAGGGGCTGCCGTATATGGGGTCGCAGAGTCGGACACGACTGAAGCGACTTAGCAGCAGCAGCAGGAGAAGGCAATGGCAAGCCACTCCAGTACTCTTGCCTGGAAAATCCCATGGACGGAGGAGCCTGGTAGGCTGCAGTCCATGGGGTTGCTAACAGTCGGACACAACTGAGCAACTTCAGTTTCACTTTTCACTTTCATGCGTTGGAGAAGGAAATGGCAACCCACTCCAGTATTCTTGCCTGAAGAATCCCAGGGACGGAGGAGCCTGGTGGGCTGCTGTCTATGTGGTCGCACAGAGTCGGACACAATTGACGCGACTTAGCAGCAGCAGCAGCAAGCATTGGAAGAGGCCTATAGATTTTGAGAAGAAGTACAAGCTGGAACAAGGAACTATCTGAAACTGAACTGACCCTACACTGTCCACAACAGCTCCACAGAAATTCCTAGATATATTTTTACTATTATCATTTTTTAATATTTTTAAGTTCTTTATTACTCCTTTTATTTTCATTTTTATAACCTACTATTACCTTGCAAAAAAAGACCCTATTTTTAAAGCAAATTTCATATATTTTTTATAATTTTTGTGATTTTGTTTTGTATTTCTAATATTGTATTTTTGAGAGTCTAACCTGTACTCTAGATTTTTAAACCTTGCTTTTTTTTTATTTGTTATCAATTTTGTACCTTTAAGAATCTAATTTTCAGTGTCTACTTTCACTTAGGGGTGTGATTACTGGCTTGATTGCTCTCTCCCCTTTTGACTCTCCGTTTTCTCCCCCAGGTCACCGCTATCTCCTCCCTCTGCCTTCTCTTCTCTGCTTAATTTTGTGAATCTCTCTGGGTGTTCCAGGCTGTGGAGAACACTTAGGAAACTGATTACTGGCTAGACTGGTCTCTCCCCTTTTGACTCTCCTTCTTCTCCTCCTGGTTACGCTATCTCCCTCCTCACTCTTCTCTTCTCCATGTAGCTCTGTGAAACTCTCTGGGTGTCCCTCACTGTGGAGAATTTTTTCACCATTAACCCAGATGTTTTATCACCTGTGCTGTATGGATGGAGAAGTCTTGAGGTTCCTGTAAGAATAAGACTGAAAGCCAGAGGCAGGAGGTTTAAATCCAAAACTTGAGAACACCAGAGAACTTTTCATTCCAGAGAACATTAATAGACAAAAGCTCATCCAAAAGCCTTCCTACCTACACTGAAACCAAGCTCCACCCAAGAGCCAACAAGTTCCAAAGCAAGACATACCACGCTAATTCTCCAGCATTGCAGGAACACAAGCCTGAGCATTAAAATACAGGCTTCCCAAAGCCATGCCAAACCCACAGACACCCAAAAACTCATTACTGGACACATCATTGCACTTAAGAGAGAAGAGATCCAGCTCCATCCACCAGAACACAGACGCAAGCTCCCCTAACCAGGAAACCTTGACAAGCCACTAGTCCAACCCCATCCACAGGGAGAAAGCTCCATAATAAAGAGGAACCACAAAGTTCCAGCCTACAGAAAGGCCACTCCAAACACAGCAATCTAAACAAAACGAAAAGGCAGAGAAATGTTCAGCAGGTAAGGGAGTATGATAAATGCCCACCAAACCAAACAAAAGAGGAAGAGATAGGGAGTCTACCTGACAAATAATTCAGAATAATGATAGTAAAGATGATCCAAAATCTTGAGAAGAAAATGGAGTTACAGATAAATAGACTAGAGACAAGGATTGAGAAGACGCAAGAAATGTTTAACAAGGACCTAGAAGAAATAAAAAAGTCAGTCAATAATGAATAATGCAATAACTGAGATCAAAAGTACTCTGGAGGGAACCAACAGGTGAATAACTGAGGCAGAAGATAGGATAAGTGAGATGGAAGACAGAATGGTGGAAATGAATGAAGCAGAGAGGAAAAAAGAAAAAGGAATTAAAAGAAATGAAGACAACCTCAGAGAACTCTGGGACAATGTTAAATGCCCTAACATTCGAATCATAGGAGTCCCAGAAGAAGAAGACAAAAAGAAAGGGCATGAGAAAATACTTGAGATAATAGTTGAAAACTTCCCTAAAATGGGGAAGGAAATAGCCACCCAAGTCCAAGAAACCCAGAGAGTCCCAAATAGGATAAACCCAAGGCGAAATACCCCAAGACACATATTAATCAAATTAATGAAGGTCAAACACAAAAAGCAAATATTAAAAGCAGCAAGGGAAAAGCAACAAATAACACACAAGGGGATCTCCATAAGGATAACAGCTGATCTTTGAATAGAAACTCTTCAGGCCAGAAAGGAATGGCAGGACATACTTAAAGTGATGAAAGAGAAAAACCTACAGCCCAGATTACTGTACCCAGCAAGGATCTCATTCAAATATGAAGGAAAAATCAAAAGCTTTACAGATAAGCAAAAGTTGAGAGAATTCAGCACCACCAAACCAGCTCTTCAACAAATGCTGAAGGATCTTCTCTAGACAGGAAACACAGAAAAGATTTATAAACTTGAACCCAAAACAACAAAGTAAATGGCAACAGGATCATACTTATCAATAATTACCTAAATGTAAATGGGTTGAATGCCCCAACCAGAAGACAAAGGCTGTCTGAATGGATACAAAAACAAGACCCCTATATATGCTGTCTACAAGAGACCCAACTCAAACCAAGAGACACATACAGACTGAAACTGAAGGGCTGGAAAAAGATATTTCTTGCAAATGGGAACCAAAAGAAAGCAGGAGTAGCAATACTCATATCAGATAAAATAAACATTGAAATAAAGGCTGTGAAAAGAGACAAAGAAGGACATAACATAATGATCAAAGGATCAATCCAAGAAGATATAACAATTATAAATACACATGCAGCCAACATAGGAGCAGCACAACATGTAAGGCAAATGCTAACAAGTATGAAAGAGGAAATTAACAGTAACACAATAATAGTGGGAGACTTTAATACCCTACTCACACCTATGGATAGATCAACCAAACAGAAAATTAGCAAGGAAACACAAACTTTAAATGATACAATGAACCAGTTAGACCTAATTGATATCTACAGGACATTTTACCCCAAAACAATGAATTTCACCTTTTTCTCAAGTGCACACGGACCATTCTCCAGGACAGATCACATCCTGGGCCATAACTCTAGCCTTGGTAAATTCAAAACAATTAAAATCATTTCAAGCATCTTTTCTGATCACAATGTGGTAAGATTAGATATCAACTACAGGAAAAAAAAACTATTAAAATACAAGCATATGGAGGCTAAACAACACACTTCTGAATAACCAACAAATCACAGAATAAATAAAAAAAGAAATCAAAATATGCAAAGAAACAAATGAAAATGAAAACAAAACAATCCAAAACCTATGGGATTCAGTAAAAGCAGTGCTAAGGGGAAGGTTCACAGCAATATAAGCTTACCTCAAGAACAAGAAAAAAATCAAAAAAATAACCTAACTTTATACATAAAGCAACTAGAAAAAAAAGAAATGAAGAACCCCAGGGTTAGTAGAAGGAAAGAAATCATAAAAATTAGGGCAGAAATAAATGAAAAAGAAACAAAGGAGACTATAGCAAAAATCAACAAAACTAAAAGCTGGTTCTTTGAGAAGATAAATAAAACAGACAAACTATTAGCCAGACTCATCAAGCAACAAAAGAAGAAGGATCAAATCAACAAAAATTTGAAATGAAAATGGAGAAATCACAACAGACAACAAAGAAATACAAAGGATCATAAGAGACTACTATCAGCAACTATATGACAATAAAATGGACAAATTGGAAGAAACAGACAAATTGTTAGAAAAGTATAATCTTCCAAAACTGAACCAGGAATAGAAAATCTTAACAGACCCATCACAAGCACAGAAATCAAAACTGTAATAAAAAATATTCAAACAAACAAAAGGCCAGAACCAGATGGCTTCAGAGGTGAATTCCACCAAAAATTTATAGACGAGCTAACACATATCCTACTCAAACTCTTCCAGAAAATTTCAGAGGAAGGTAAACTGTCAAACTCATTCTATGAGGCCACCGTCACCTTAATACCAAAAGCAGACAAAGATGCCACAAAAAAAGAAAACTACAGGCCAATATCACTGATGAACACAGATGCAAAAATCCTCAACAAAATTCTAGCAAACAGAATCCAACAACATTTTAAAAAGATTACACATCATAACCAAGTGGGCTTTATCCCAGGGATGCAAGGATTCTTCAATATTCCAAGTCAATCAATGTGATACACCACATTAACAAATTGAAAGATAAAAACCATATGATTATCTAAATAGATGCAAAGAAAGCCTTTGACAAAATTCAATATCCAATTATGATTTAAAAAAACCCTCCAGAAAGCAGGCAGAGAAGGAACATACATCAACATAATAAAAGCCATATATGATAAACCCACAGCAAACATTATCCTCAATGGTGAAAAATTGAAAGCATTTCCACTAAAGCCAGGAACAAGACAAGTGTGCCCACTCTCACCACTACTATTTAACATAGTTTGAATAGTAGTTTGGAAGTTTTGGCCACAGCAATCAGAGCAGAAAAAGAAATAAAAGGAATCCAGATTGGAAAAGAAGAAGTAAAACTCTCACTGTTTGCAGATGACAAAATCCTCTACATAGAAAACCCTAAAGACTCCACCAGAAAATTACTAGAGATAATCAAAGAATATAGTAAAGTTGCAGGATATAAAATTAACACACAGAAATCCCTTGCATTCCTATACATTAACCATGAGAAAACAGAAAGAGAAATTAAGGAAACAATTGCATTCACCATTGTGACGAAAAGAATAAAATACTTAGGCATATATCTACCTAAAGAAACAAAGGACCTATATATATAGAAAACTATAAAACACTGATGAAAGAAATAAAAAGTGACACAAATAGATGGAGAAATATACCATGTTCATGGATCAGAATAATCAATATAGTGAAAATGAGTATACTACCCAAAGCAATTTACAGATTCAATGCAATTCCTGCCAAGCTACCCATGGTGTTTTTCAGAGAACTAGAACAAATAATTTCAAAATTTGTATGGAAATACAAAAAACCTCAAATAGTCAAAGCAATCTTGAGAAAGAAGGATGGAACTGGAGGAATCAACCTGCCTGATTTCAGACTATACTACAAAGCTACAATCATCAAGACAGTATGGTACTGACACAAAGACAGAAATATAGATCAGTGGAACAAAATAGAAAGCCCAGAGATAAATCCACACACCTATGGAACCTTATCTTTGACAAAGGAAGCAAGAATATACAATGGAGAAAAGGCAATCTCTTTAACAAGTGGTGCTGGGAAAACTGGTCAACCACCCGTAAAAGAATGAAACTAGAATACTTTCTAACACCGTACACAAAAATAAACTCAAAATAGATTAAAGATCTAAATGTAAGATCAGAAACTACAACCAGAGGAAAACATAGGCAAAACACTCTCTGACATAAATCACAGTAGGATCCTCTATGACCCAACTCCCAACATAATGGCAATAAAAGCAAAAATAAACAAATGGGACCTAATTAAACTTAAAAGTTTTTGTGCAACGAAGGAAACTATAAGCAAGGTGAAAAGACAGCCTTCAGAATTGGAGAAAATAATAGCAAACGAAGCAACTGACAAAGAATTAATCTCAAAAATATACAAGCAGTTCATGCAGCTCAATACCAGAAAAATAAATGACCCAATCAAAAAATGGACCAAAGAACTAAACAGACATTTCTCCAAAGAAAATATACAGATGGCTAATAAACACATGAAAAGATGCTCAACATTATTCATTATCAGAGAAATTCAAATCAAAACCACAATGAGGTACCATCTCATGCTGGTCAGAATGGCTGCTATCAAAAAATTTACAAACAATAAATGCTGGAGAGGGTGCGGAGAAAAGGGGACCCTCTTACACTGTTGGTGGGAATGCAAACTAGCACAGCCACTATGGAGAACAGTGTGAAAATTCCTTTAAAAACTGGAAATACAACTGCCATATGACCCAGCAATCCCACTGCTGGGCATACACACCAAGGAAACCAAAATTTAAAGAGATATGTGCACCCCAATGTTCATCGCAGCACTGTTTACAATAGCTAGGACATGGAAGCAACCTAGATGTCCATCAGTGGACGAATGGATAAGAAAGCTGTGGTACATATACACAATGGAATATTACTCAGCTATTAAAAAGAACACATTTGAATCAGTTCTAATGAGGTGGATGAAACTGGAGCCTATTATACAGAGTGAAGTAAGTCAGAAAGAAAAACACCAACACAGTATATTAACACATATATATGGAATTTAGAAAGATGGTAACGATGACCCTATATGCCAGATAGCAAAAGAGACATAGATATAAGGAACAGACTTTTGGACTCTGTGGGAGAAGGCAAGGGTGGGATGATTTGAGAGAATAGCAGTGAAACATATATATTACCATATGTGAAATAGATCACCAATCCAAGTTCGATGCATGAAACAGGGCATTCAAAGCCAGTGCACTGGGACAAACCTGAGGGATGGGATGGGGAGGGAGGTGGGAGGGGGGACACATGTACATCCATGGCTGATTCATGTCAGTGTATGGCAAAAACCAGTATAATATTGTAAAATAATGAGCCTCCAATTAAAATAAATTAATTAATTAAAAAAATTATAAGGCCATGAGAAAAAAGAGAACAAATTATACCAAAAGAAAGTAGACAGAAGGAATTAATAAAGATGAGAGCAAAATCAACACTGACACATCAATAATGAAATAGAAAAAAGAGTAAAAAAAAAAAGTCATGAAGCCAAAACTAGCTTTTGAAAATATCAATAAAGCTGGTAAACTTCCAGGTAGATTAATCAAGGGGAAAAAAAAGAGAAGACACAAATTACAAATAATATGATCAAAGAGGGGGCCATAAATGCAGACTAAAAAAATAGACATTAAAAAGTTGTTCATATCATGAACAACTTATGCCAATAAATCTGGTAACTAAGATGAAACAGATGAATTTCACTAAAAACATAATTTCCAAAGTTTACTCAAGAAGAAACAGACAATCCTTATGTCTATTAGAGAATTTTAAATATGTAGTTAGAACCCTTCACACAAGGAAAACTCAAATCCAGACTGCTTTACTGGCAAATTCTAACAAACACTTCAGAAGGAATTAATACCACTTCTATACAGATTCTTCCAAAAATGGAACACTTCTGAATTCATTTTATGAGGCCAACATTATACTGATACCAAAACCAAGGACATTATAAGAAAAGGCACAGACAGATCAATATCCCTCAGGAACAAAAGTGCAAAAAATCATAACAAAATATTAATAAATCAAATACAAAAATATATAAGAGAAATAAGACATCATGATTAACTATGGTTTTACTCTAGGAATGCAAGATTGGTTCGACATTTATAAGTCAATCAATGTAACTGACTATATCAACAGACTAAAGGCAAAAGGAGAAGGCAGAGGAAGAGGTGGTTAGAGAGAATCACCAACTCAAATGACGTGAATTTCAGAAAGCTCCAGGAGATAGTGGAGGATACAGGAGCCTGGCATTCTGCAGCCCATGAGGTCTTAAAAAGTCGGACACCAGTTAGTGACTGGACAACAACAACAAAGGGGAAAAATCACAATATCAATAGATGAATAAAAGACTTTTGATAAAGTTCAAAATCATTTATGTAAATAACTCTCAGAAAATAAGAACAGACAGGAACCTCCTTAACCTGATAAAGAATACCTGTGAAAAACCTTCAGCTAACTTCATACATATGCAGAGTACATCATGAGAAACGGTGGGCTGGAAGAAGCACAAGCTGGAATCAAGATTGCCGGGAGCAATATCAATAACCTCAGATATGCAGATGACACCACCCTTATGGCAGAAAGTGAAGAGGAACTCAAAAGCCTCTTGAAGATAATGAAAGAGGAGAGTGAAAAAGTTGGCTTAAAGCTCAACATTCAGAAAACTAAGATCATGGCATCTGGTACTATCACTTCATGGGAAATAGATGGGAAAACAGTGGAAACAGTGTCAGACTTTATTTTTTTGGGGTCCAAAATCACTGCAGATGGTGATTGCAGCCATGAAATTAAAAGACGCTTACTCCTTGGAAGGAAAGTTATGACCAACCTAGACAGCATATTAAAAAATAGAGACATTACTTTGTCAACAAAGGTCCATCTAATCAAGGCTATGGTTTTTCCAGTGGTCATGTATGGATGTGAGAGTTGGACTGTGAAGAAAGCTGAACACCAAAGAATTGATGCTTTTGAACTGTGGTGTTGGAGAAGACTCTTGAGAGTCCCTTGGACTGCAAGGAGGTCCAACCAGTCCATCCTAAAGGAGATCAGTCCTGGGTGTTCATTGGAAGGACTGATGCTAAAGCTGAAACTCCAATACTTTGGCCACCTCATGCTAAGAGTTGATTCACTGGAAAAGACCCTGATGCTGGGAGGGACTGGGGGCAGGAGGAGAAGGGGACAACAGAGGATGAGATGGCTGGAATGGCATCACCGACTCGATGGACGTGAGTTTGAGAAAACTCCGGGAGTTGGTGATGGACAGGGAGGCCTGGCGTGGTGCCATTCATGGGGTCGCAAAGAGTCAGACATGACTGAGCAACTGAACTGAACTGAACTGATATTGCTGTAGAACGCTCTAAATTTTGTTAATTCCTTGGTTATCATGGCATTTTCTCAGCTTTCCTGAAGATGGCAGTTATTCTCTAGAACTTTTATAAAAAGTATACACAGAAGAGTACTTTCCTCTAACTATAAAAATCAAGTTTATTATCTTGGATGTCATCCATTAGAAGTGTAGAAGAAAGCTTACCATGGGAATTTCAACTCAGTGCAGATCCTCAATAGCAATCCCTCCAAAGTGGTTCCCAGACTGCTTAAAATGCCATTTTGTTCTTTCAATCTTCCTCCTTATTTCTACTCTCTAAAAGTGTTGCAATAAATATAATTTAGAGTTTAAGAGAATTCAATTTATTTTGAGAATGTTATGCAAGCCCTGATGATGGTAAGTTAGGCTAGGCTGGGAGAAATAAGGTTGGTCATCTTTTAAAATTCAGGTTAGCATTCTTAAGGGTTTCTCTGGATAATAAAGGGGCTGCTTGAGCTGAGTAAGAATCCCCTGCTTAAGCAGAGTAAAGTGGAGGTGAATCTGGGAATTATTTAATCAGAATACTTTAATCTCAAAAACTGACCAAGGTCAGCTAGCAAAGACCTCAGTCAAGGAGGAAGAAACCAGCCACAATGATCACAACAGACTGCACTTGACTTTCATGGCCTTCCTCTCACCCTTTCTCCTCCTTTCCTTGCCTCTCTTTCTGAATGATAAGTGTCAAAAATAGAGTTATATGTGCTTAGCACAATACTTGGCATTCGGAGGTTATATTTTCCTAGAAGTCTGGTATGGATGGGAAACTACTTATATGGCTAAGAGTGCAAAGATACAGGCATTGGCATACTGGAGACATTTTTAGTACAGCATCAAATCTGAAACACTATAACTTTCCCAGTTTTTCTTACTTGCCTCATTAACATACTTGACCATGCAAGCTTAGTAAAACCACCAGATCTCCTCGAAGATTTCTCACCTAACTCGTACACAAAAGTCACTTGACTGCTATGACAATACAATGTCCCTGGACCATTGTATGGCAGCACAGGATGGTGGCCTGACCTCAGAGTGGGGAGCTGAGAGAAGCATGGAATGCTTGTGGGGACCTTCTCACCATCTCCAAACTGCTTAGTTTAAAAATGAGGAAACTGAGGTACAAGGTGATTATTCCAGGACTCACATATTTTTTATGGCCAGAACCACAACAAGAATCCAGGTCTGGCTCCCAAACTTAGGGCTTGCTTTCAGATAGCTGCTCCAAATGTACAGCATTGGCTTCTGAAAGTAAATTTGACTTGGAGAACATGGAGAGCAACCCTGAGGCATATTTAGGGACTAGGTGCTAAAGTGGCATGAAATGGGGATCTGCCACATTCTGATTTAAGGGTGTAGCACTCAAATCCAAAACACTTTTCAACTGCTGTAAAAATTCAGTCCTTTTACACTATTCCTTTCTATTTTGCTACACAATTAATCATGAGTACCCTGAAATGCTAACAATGTGCACCAAGTGGGGCAGGGAGTAGGCGAAAGTAATGACAAACTTTTGGAAAGCAAGGTTTAAACAATGTAAACAGCCTAAAATAACTTTGACTTTCAGTATTATATTTTGTAAATTCACAGTTTTTCTAATACACCTGAAAATGGTCCCTGGAGGTTTTGGTGTCCTCTGGATACCTGCCTTTACCATTAGCTGACCCTCCCTGGCTCAGTCATTTCACATCTGATCTGCTTTCCGTAGCTTCGGTTTCCTCACTCCTGCTGCCCAAAGACCTTTGGCCAAGATGGTCATGCTCCCTCCCATCTATGCTTTCTCCTCTCAGTTCCTCTTTTCTCAACTATTTCCAACTATACAGTTTGATTCATTTTCCTTGTTGCATTTTTGTGTGTCATAAATTTGAGTAGAAGAGCGGCACTCAACCCTTAAATAAATCTTAAGAATTATTAGGGTAAATTGAAATCACCAAACAATCTCTCTTATCTTCTTTAGTCAGCTACTCAATTTTTAGTGTCTCCTTAGGGCACATCCTTCTGGTAAATGGCTGCCCTTCTCCATGAAGATACTACTTTAGCAATGAGTCAGGCCCCTAAAATCCAGAATGTGTGTGCTGAAAAGACTTTAGGCATCATCTAGTCTATCCCAAACCCCTCATTATGCATCAATAAACTGAGCCTAAAAGAAGGAAGGTTTTTGTCTAAGACCTTTTGGAGGCAATTTCTCATCCGGCAACAGTTTATATGTTATCTTTTATTTCCAATTATAGTCTACTTGTTACCACCTGAGTTACGACTTTACCAACTTTTTTTTTTTTTTAAAGATAGTAATTAATGCCCTCAGGTGGTGATATACTTCCTTCAGAGAGCAGTTTTGTTTTTTATTACTGTAATTTCAACCTTCAAATTATACATGCATTACTAATTACATAGTGTGAATAAATAACAGCTCTCCATAAATCTACATACTGCAGAAAAAGCTCTGAGATCATAAGTGGCTTAGTTAGGAGTTTGGGCCTTAATCCCAGTTCTGCTTCTAATTAGCTATGACCCTTTGAGGAAGTCACTTCAGGTCGTTTTTTCATATGGACCCTAAGGAGGATGGGCAAAATCCGTGGTTCTCAACCTTCCCTGGAGTCCTTCAAGTGCTGAAATAGGGTCCAAAGATCTAATGAAAATGGGTTTGCTTCCTCTGGACAAAGCTGCAGAGCTAAAATACTGAGTTTGCTTTGGGGTCACACTGAGTATTTTGTGCCAATCAGAAGCTCTAACTGCCATATATCCTAACACACACCTTTAACTAAAAATGACAATTACTTTTAAACAGTTTATTTGAAAGACAAAATTTTTTAAAGATTGGCCCAATGAGGAAAGAGTGAAAAGAACAAAGTTTTTCAAAGCACAAAGGTGGGAATAGAAGGAGGAGAAAGTCAGTTTTGCATAAAGAAAGAAAAATCAGTTCATATAAATATGAAATTAGGTTTCACTCCAAGCACCGAGGAACTGTCCTTTCTGTATTTATGTGCTGACCCTGAAAGTGTCCAGAAGCACAGCGCTCACTCTACATCAAATTTAGACCTTACAAATAGCAACTGATCCAATAGAGAGTAGGCACTTAAGAGTTAAAATCCTTATAAACTGTTTTTTTCTTACATTCATATTAAGTCTTCAACTAGATTACACTGCACAGAGAATTTAGAGAGAATTTAAAGAGAGGTCCTTCAAGGAGTTTAAATCACTTGGTACAAAATACAGTAGTTCATTCAGCCATGTTCAACCGATACACTTAAAAGGGCATTAGCAGGGATTACATTTCATTTCCAATCTACAGGGACTGAAATTCGAAGGCACCATCAACTGCTGCTTCAGAGTCTCACTGTGTTGAACTAGCAGAGAGGCTGTAGGCCGGCAAAGGGCCCTGCACAAAAGATGTGGGTTCTAATCCAACTGGCCCCAGAGCAATTTCCTTCCCCCAGCTGGTACTGTGCATGTAACTGATGCTCCATGAAGGTTAGTTGAGTGGAACTGCAAAAATCTCTACTATGGGCCATTTTATATTATATAGAGAACTTAAAAATGTGTCCCTGCATGCAAGAAAACTGAAATCCAATTATGTAAAAACAGCAAGTTTGGTGGAAGGAAAGGAGTTAATACTTCTTGGCTGTTATTCTGAGCCAAATGAATTACAGTAGTTATCTAAGGAAAGCCTTGCAGGGTAAGTTAAACATTTCCAATTGACAAAGAGCAAATCGGGCTCAAAGCAGGCATGCGATTTGTTCAAGAGCACACAATTAGTATGTGAAGAAACCCAGATTCCAACGTGAATCTGCAAAGTCCATGCTATTTGCAGTATGCAACATCTCCACATCAAAGCAGCCAGGAGTTGGTCTAAGTTTCACTTCTGTCATTAAGTTGTTGAATATCACTTAGGCAGGGCACTTTTCTGCAGTCTTTCCACCTGCACGAAAGGGGTGGCGGGTAGGGAGGGAGGGATGACCCAGGTCAGTGGTGTTTTTGTTTCTGTTTTGTACGGTGGCTTTCAGAACTGGGCCAAGACCGTTTCAAATAAAGGTATTTCCCTTTCTGGTTCTTCGAAATTGTTTGGGAGGGAGTGGTGTCTTTGGTTATGGATGGCAATGTACCTATCCCCTCAAGGAAATGGGAGCAGAAGAGTTGTGTGGGCTTCAAGCTTCCTCCCATTAAATGAAGGCTGAGAATCTGATCCTGTTGGGGGATTTGGTGAAAGTTAAGAGATACTCACTCATGGATTCATATTTCCCTAACTTGAAGCTCTGTAACCACCCAGGGTTCAGGGTGCTCACGGTTTAAGAGAAACGGATAGTGTTTGTGTCCTGCATTGCTTAAGCGGCCTGCAGGGGCTAGTCCGTAAAGAGAGGAACTTAAAGAGGACGGTGTAAAATACGCGAGCTCAAACAGCCCGGGGGCTCGGATATCCCTTGCTCCGGGCGGGCAGCTGAGGCCGGTCGCGCCGGTGCCGGGAACCACTTCCTGGTCAGCACCACCCGCCCCTTGTCCACACCCACCGCGGGTATTTCCCTGTCTGCACTGAGCTTCCCAAGCGGCAGAGGTCCGTCAGTCTCCGGGGTGAACGCCCAGACGGTCCCGTCAGAGATTTAAAACACAACGCTCTGGAACTCCAACTCCCCTGGCGCCCAGCCTGAAGTGGGGGCCGGGGCATCCTCTGCGGCTCCAGGGAAGAGGCCCCAGCCCGTTGGAGTCCCGTTCGGGCCACTGTCCCGCTAGGGACACAGGTGTGCCGCGCCCCCCCAAACCTCGTCAGACCTCGCCTGGCACCTGTCGTTCCCGCAGCCGGCAGGACCTGCGCTCACCTCGTCCTGAGGGCCCGCGGCCCGTCCCAGCGCCTCTGGGCCCGGCTCCCGCCGCCCTCCTCTTCACTGCCTCCGCCGCGGCAGCCGCCCACTTTCGGTTTCCCCGCACCGCCTGAGGCGCCGCCGCGGCTTGGGAAATCACCTCAAGACCCCGCCCCGCCCCGCCCTGCTCGGCCCCGCCCC
This sequence comes from Moschus berezovskii, assembly GCF_049115385.1. NCBI lineage: Eukaryota > Metazoa > Chordata > Mammalia > Artiodactyla > Moschidae > Moschus > Moschus berezovskii. Next base: position 69,947,823 of record NC_142466.1, on the reverse strand, counting down.
GCCCCGCTCCGCCCCGCCCCGAGTGCCGCCGGCCTCGGCTCTGCGCACGCGCGGGCGCCCTGGCCGCGTCAGCCCACGCCGGCGTCCGCGCGTGGGAAGGGAAACCGACGCCGTCTAGCGGTTTCTGCGCGTGCCCACGCACGGGCTGACGGAGAAAGGAGACGGTGGGGGCGCTTCCTCGTGGGCCACGCAAGGACTGACTGCCCGGGAGGGCCTTGGACCCAGCCAATCTTATTAGCATTTACGCGCTCCGGCTATTGCATTCACTCGTCATAAGTTTCATTCAAGTCTTGCTCATTCTTTTCTTCAATTCTCGAGCAGTTACATTTTATTCTCCTAGACACCCACCTGGCCCATTCATTTCTTTTAGGTCTTTTCTCAGGCGTCATCCTGGGAGAAGGGTGGCCACACTCTCAAAATTGTCAGTCTCCTTCTCTGACAGCCCCGGTGACCCTTCTCAGCTTTTTCCCTCCTTGGCACTGTGTAGCACACTAATATGTTTTACTTATCTGTTTACTCTCCTCTTCAAATTAAAACTCTGTGAGGTCTGGGATCTTCGTTTTGTTCCCTAATCCCTGGCACACAATAGGCTGATTTAAACATTTGCCAAATTCATTCATTCATTATAAAATTATTGAACACCTACTATTTATTCACTTGTTTCTTCTATATATTAATTCTTCCAACGATTATTGGGCATATTGGTTTGTGTCCCTTAAACCAACATTTCACATTTCTCTGCGTTCATTCTATATGCATTTACAAAGGGCCTGCTCTTTATTCTATTTTTCACAGCTTTATTGAGGAATAATTGACATAAACTGCACTTGTTTAAAAATATATGATATGTTTTGATATATGTATACAGCTGTGAAACTATCACTCCATAAAAATAATGAACATATCCACGATCCCAAAAGAGTTTCCCCATGTACTTTTATAATTGTCAACCTATGTGCTTCACTGTCCTTTGCCCTCCCAACTGCCGGTTTGCTTTCTCTTGCTATAGATTAGTTTGCTTTTTCTAGAATTTTATTTGAATGGAATCATACATTGTGGAAGGGGGTGTCTTTTTCATGGGGTGGTGTGGGGCAGTATCCAGCTTCTTTCACTCAGCATAAGCATGTTAAGATTCATCCATGTTGTTTTGTGCACAAATAGTTCATGTCTTTTTATTGCTGAGTAGTATTCCCTTGTATGGATCTACTAAACATAACATAGTGTTAGTCGTTCAGTTGTGTCTGACTCTTTGTAAAAATCCCGTGGACAGTAGCCCATCAGGCTCCTTTGTCCATTGAATTCTCCAGACAAGAGTACTGGAGTGGGTTGCCATTCCCTTCTCTAGGGGATCTTCCTTTCAACCCAGGGATCAAAACCAGGTCTCCTGCATTGCAGGCAGATTTTTTACCAACTGAGCCAATATGACTCAGCAATTCCATTCCCAGGGTTTATCTGAGGAAAATGATAGCGTTTGTCCACACAATAATTTGGACAAGAATATTCATAACATGCATACATAACATACAAACATATTCTTGTTTGTAATAGCCAAAAAAGAAAACAATACAAATGTCCATCAGTAGGTGAATGGACATTGGTACATATCTATGATACAACCAGTGTATACTGAACAACTGCTATTAAGTAACATGTTTATGGAGGACTACTTGTTGTAAGGCACAGGCCTGTGCTTGAGGAGCTTCTGCTTTAGTGAAAACGGGTAGTGGGCAATAAAGAGGGAGATAGGAAGTAGATTATGGAAGGGCTGATAGCCCATGATCAGGAGTTTGGGCTTCTTCTAAAAGGCAATGAGGAATTGTTCAAAGTCCCCTCTGAACAATGCTTGCTCTCTTTTATACTCCTACATCTAGTCCCTGACAAAGTCTGTTGAAATGTCTCTCCCTGGCACCTGTTTCTATCCCTGCTGCTGTATTTCAGTCTATTTCATCTCTCTCTCTTCCTTCTCTCCCCTTCAGTCAGCTCCAAACACTGCAGTGGATTTAATAGATGTAATGTACAACCAGGCACAATTTGGACTCTGCAGTGCTCATCACATCTTCTGGCTCTACCCTGAAGATGGGAAAGATGAAAACAGCAGCTCCCAATTGAAAGAGTGCCAGTTGGAAGATGGGAAAGATGAAAACAGCAGCTCCCAATTGAAAGAGTGCCAGTTGGAGTAAGAAATTAGAACAAACTCCAGAGTCCAATATGTAAACTAAATCATAAAATGATTTGCATTGACCCCAAGTCTGAGATCCTTTATCCTTGCAAAAAAAAATTCCATGTTTTAACTGTCCTATGTAAATGCTCAGCTGCTAGTTTTTTTTAAAATCAGCCATGTTGATGAATAGTTTACATATAATAAATATTTGAAATTACAGTTTGATGAATTTTGACAAATTTATTTCATGATGTGTCTACCACCACAGTCATTTATCGAACAAGTTCATCATTCCAAAAAAAAATTCCTTGTGGCCCTTTACAGTTAATTTCTTTCTCCTACCTCCAGGCCCTGGCAGCCACTGATAATGATTTCTGTTACTACAGCTTTGCCTTTTCTAGAATGTCATATAAATGGAATCATACAATTTGTAGTCCTTGTGGCTTCTTTCCCTTGGCATAATGCTTTTGAGAATCACCAGGTTGTAACATATCTCAGTAGTCTTTTCCTTTTTATGTCATCAAATGTATAGATGTGTCATAGTGTTTTTATCTATTTACATTTGATATACAATTGTGTTGTTTCCAATATGGGGCTGTTGTAAATAAAACTGCTGTACCAATTACATGCAGGTCTTTGTGTGATCATGTGCTTTTCCTGCATAAAGACTTGGGAATAGAATTGCTAGTTGTAGGATAAATGTATGTCTGACTTTTTAAGAACTGTCAAATTGTTTTCTAAAGTGACTATATCATTTTGGGCTCCCCTTCTTCTAACTTTGAATGAAAATTCCAGTTATTCCAAATCCTCTCTAATACTTGGAATTGTCAGTTTTTTAAATTTTAGCCATTTCAGTGAATGTATAAAGATATCACATTGAGATTTTAATTTGCATTTCCCCATAACTAATGATGGGGCTTCCCAGGTGGCACTAGTGGTAAAAAATCCGCCCACCATTGTAGGAGACATAAGAGACGCCAGTTCAATTCCTGGGTCAATCAGGAAGATCCCCTGGAGAAAGGCAGGGCAACCCACTCCAGTATTCTTGCCTGGAGAATCCCATGGACAGAGAAGCCTGACAGGCTACAGTCCATAGGGTCGCAAAGAATCGGACATGACTGAAGCAACTTTGCACGCTCGCATATCTAATGACACTGAGTGTGTTTTCATGTGCTTATTGCCCCTTCAGATATGTTTTTGGATGAAGTGTCCATTCTACAGATTTTTGGCTGACACATATCAGGAGGTTCTCAGAAGTCCTTGGATAGCTGGCATAGCAAGAGCAGACTGCTGCTGCTGCTAAGTCGCTTCAGTCATGTCCAACTCTGTGCGACCCCATAGACGGCAGCCCACCAGGCTCCCCCGTCCCTGGGATTCTCCAGGCAAGAACACTTCTCCAGTGCATGAAAGTGAAAAGTGAAAGTGAAATCGCTCAGTTGTGTCTGACTCTTAGCGACCCCATGGACTGCAGCCTACCAGGCTCCTCCATCCATGGGATTTCCCAGGCAAGAGTACTGGAGTGGGGTGCCATTGCCTTCTCCAAGGGCAGATTAGGAAGTTGTTTTTTTTTTTTTTAATTTTCTTTGGGACTGGTCCAAGGTCCAGGGAATTTAAACATTAACCTCCATGCTCTGAATATAACTTCAGGGGAATTAAGGGACATCAGAGATGACACAAATTGATTACTCTTTAAACAATGTTTCTTACCATTTTGTGAGGGGTGGGGTCAGAATATGTGAAAGCAACACATAGATACAAAATTTGACATATGATTTTAGAGGTTTCAGAGTTCTTGAAGTCCTACTATGAACTTGTGTTAAAAACTTCCTTAGATGAGAGCCTATGTTATGCGGCCGTGAAGCAGAATTTTCAGAATGGACAAGACTCAGGTGTCCATTTTCTGCCTCTTGCAAAGGCATTCTCTCTCAGCAAAAGCTCAAGTTCAAGCTTGGAAGACAGGAGCTGGGGGCAGGAACATCTGGGTCACTCTTTCAGGAAAGACAGACACTTCCCAAGGGCTGTCAAGAGGTCCTTAGTGATCTGCTCAGGTGGCTTTCAGGAGTAGGCAAGATGGATAGTAAGGGGATCAAAAACAGCTGGCCAGTAGGCAGCAGCCTGACAGGCTCATCCAGATAGTTCTCAAGAGAGGTTGTCACAGAAAGGGTATGCCCAGGTGAGAGGCCCAAGGATGAGGAAGGAAGATGGATTTGTTGCCAGTTTATCCTGGGCTGAGAAAGGTGAAAGTATCTCAAGTGTGAAACCTTCATCTAAAGCCCCTTCAAGCATTTTTATATCTATTTTGGGAGCTTATTCATTTGGAAATGCCACCACATGGAACACAAGGACCAAAACACCTGTAAAAACCAGAGAGAATTAAAGCTGTCGGTTGAGTTGAATCTCCTCCTTTTCTCAGTTCAGCAAGCACCCTTTAGAATCAAGGGGAGATAGCGACAATGTTCCAAGAATACACCAATAGCTCACCTTGTTTATCTCACCTGATGAATGTTTTAGTGTTTGCAATACAGCCCCAAATTGAGAGCGGTGACTTCAGATACCCCTGGTTGCCCTCATCTCACTTCTCATATGAACTTACCTGCTTCTTCTCTATACTGTCTCCAAAAAGAAGACCAAAACCAAAACTCTCATTTCTATCACTTTATTGTTGAGTTGCCCAGCTGTGTTGGACCTTTGCGACCCCATGGACTGCAGCACGCCAGGCCTCTCTTCCTTCATCATCTCCCGGAGTTTGCCCAACTTCACATTCATTGCATCAATGATGCCATCCAGCCATCTCATCCTCTGATGCCCTCTTCTCCTTCTGCCCTCAATCTTTCCCAGAATCAGGACTTTTCCAATGAGTCATCTGTTCGCATCAGATGACCAAAACGCTGGAGCTTCAGCATCAGTCCTTTCAGTGAATATTCAGGGTGGATCTCCCTTAAGATTGACTGGTTTGATCTCCTGACGTCCAAGGGACTTTCAGGAGTCTTTTCCAAAACCACAGTTTGAAGATATCTAATTCTTCGGTGTTCTGTCTTCTTTATGGTCCAGCTCTCACAACCATACATGACCACTGAGAAGACCATAGCCTTGACTAGACAGACCTTTTTCAGGAGAGTAATGTCTCTGCTTTTCAGCACACTGTTTAGGTTTGTCATCACTTCCCTGCCAGGAAGCAATTGTCTTCTGATTTCATGGCTGCAGTTACTGTCTGCAGTGATTTTGGAGCCCAAGAAGAGGGAATCTGTCACTGCTTCCACCTTTTCCCCTTCTATTTGCCATGCAGTAAACTCTGGGAGTTGGTGATGGACAGGGAGGTCTGGCGTGCTGTGGTTCATTGGGTCGCAAAGAGTCGGACATGACTGCGTGACTGCACTGAAACTAATGGGGCTGGATGCCGTGATCTTAGGTTTTTTTTAAATATTTAGTCTTAAGCCACCTCTTTGACTCTCTTCCTTCACCCTCATCAAGAGGCTCTTTAGTTCCTCTTTGCTTTCTGCCATTAGAGTGGTATCCACATATCTGAGGTTGTTGATGTTTCTCTTGCTTATAACTTATCCAGCCTGCCCTTTCTCATGAAGTGCTCTGAGTATAGGTTAAACAAACAGGGTGATAACACACAGCCCTGTCATACTCCTTTCTTGATCTTGAACCAGTCAATTGTTCTATACTGGGTTCCAACTATTGCTTCTTGACCCTCATACAGGTTTCTCAGGAGACAGGTAAGATGGTCTGTTATTTCCATCTCTCTAAGAGCTTTCCACAGTTTGTCATGATCCCCACAGTCAAAGGCTTTAGTGTAGTTGATGAAACAGAGATAGATGTTTTCTGAAATTCCCTTGCTTTCTCTATAATCTGGTGAATGTTGGCAATTTGGTCTCTAGTTCTTCTTCTTTTTCTAAACCCAGCTTGGACATCCGGACGTTCCTGGTTCACATAATGCTGAAGCCTATGTATTTATCACTTTATGTACCACGAAATGAGCCCCAGGGACTTGACTGTGACATTATTCAGTGTCTTATGTAATTACTCTCCCAGGAAATCTTCCTTGAGGCCCTGACCTGAAAATGATGCCTCTTGTGGCTGAGCTCTTGGAGCCCCTTATTTATCCCTCAAACTTGCTCACTGTGGAGGAGGATGTAGGAAGTGATTCCATGTTTCATCTCCCTTGTAAACAACTTGAAAAGACTTTAGATTTTATTCATCTTTCCCCCCTGAGTTATTTAACTGCAAAGAATCTTTAGTAATAACAATTTTAACTCCTTCTTGACACAAGACAACAACATGTTCAAAGGTATGTAAATGGATGAAACCCAGCCTCCTGGGTACTTTTTACTTTCATAAAAGGTCAGGAAAAATAGATCCATGACAAAAGGAATCTTTAGACAGATCTATTTTTGGTTAATCATTAACATTATGATCATTCCCTCTCCCATCAGCTATTGCTTCATGAACAAATGCAGAGAAATTTCTAGACAACTGCATTCATTTTAACTGAGTAAGGAGAAACAAAGCAAAACAAAACACAAAATAAAAGGGACAGATTCCAGGAACCCTGCTAAAATCCCGGCTCTGGTAAAGCTAAGGATGTGCTGATCAAGCAAAACTCCCTAATCTGCCCACAAAGGCCTCCAAGGTGAGTCAGCTGAAAGAGGCTAATCCCTAGAAGAGACTGACAGCTAAAGCTGTAGAGCCCACACAGGCACCAAATACTGGAAAACAGGGGATAATGAAAGCTGTAAGCCATATTGTACAGAGAAAGGTCACAGACCGACAGGGGAGAGTCATGGCTCTCTAAGAGATTGCCTCTATCCCTTCTCAAGCTGTGGGTCATTTACACAGCTTGGCCTTGGACAAGGCCCATATGTAAGGTTGATTCCAAGGATGAAACCTGTATGAGGGTCAAGAAGCAACAATTAGAACCCTGTATGAGTTAGCAGCTGGTTAAGGGCCCAGTTCTGGGGTAGGGCATGAAGGTAGGGTAACAAATTCTGTAAGCAAGGCAGTTAACTACAACATTACTGACTCTGTAACAGTCCATAAACCAGTTGGTACAAAGATTATACTGTATAAGGTGCCAAGAAGGAGGAAGAGAGGAAGCAGGGAGAAGAAACCACATAGGAGGTGCTCAAGTGCAAGTTAGCTGACCCTGAAATCAAAGAAGCAGACAGTGTTCACAAAGTGTGGCTTCAGATTAAAAGTATACTCTTCAGTGAGGACCTTTGTCCCTGTGCTATCTGACTTTGGATAAATCATCTGGGGCTTGATCTTTCGTTAAATCAGGAGACCTTTGGTCCTGTTCTAGCCTCAGATTCCCTTAAGTGGCCAGGTTAACCCAATAAATAGCAAAAGAGCTTCTCTTGGGGCTGTTTGGTCAATTCCCATTCATCAGTGGTTCTCCATGGGAGCAACTTCTCCCTTCAGGGGCACTTTGGATTTTCACAAGGTTATTTTTGGTTGTCACAGTGATCAGGGGCATTTAGTGGGCCAGCTGGAAGCTAATTGTCCTGCTGTGTACAAAAGAGTCCCCCACATCAGTAAAGTTTTCTCTAGCCTTGTCCTTGTCCTAGTCAACATGTGAATGTCTTGCCAGTCACTCCTGTAGAGGAGAAAAGCTCTGCTTTCCATATAAACATAAGTAGCTTTTTTACAGTTTCACTATACAACTGATTTTCTAGGTTGTTTTATCTGTGAATTTCATTTCAGGGGAGTAGAAGAGGGCAGTTACAAAATACTTGTTTTAAAACAGTCATGTAGGGTTGGGTGCTGCTTTTAGAAACTCCCCAGCAGCCAATCCCACCCAAAGAGAAGTTGAACAAGACATTCTTATTTACTCCACAGACACAGGGATGGACACATGTATTGCTTAGAATTCTGCATCTCCCCACTAACAAGTCACCTGACATTCCCTATCACTCACCATCAGCTGAGGAAGTTAAAACCACTCTTAGAGGGGCTCTTCCTGGAGTTCACTTTGCACTAAGTCATATCTCCCCACCCTAAGTACAGGAGGTGGTTTTCTGCCCAACTGTCTTCTCAGCCTCTCACACTTAAGTCTTTTTCATTTAAAACTGGGCTCCTCACTCTCAGCAGCAACTTCCTTAAAACAGGATGTTTTATATTTGCAATTAGAAGTTTATAGTCCTGGGGACCAGCTATTGGCTAAGAAAGGAGCTAGCAAATTGCTGGTTAGAGTAAACCCACAAAGGAGATTTCCTCTAGGAAAGTAATAATTAATCTGAGAGCAGTGCAATATGTTAGCACTAAGATGGCATTTCCCTCCTTTTGTGCAGTACATGTTGCTGAAACTGTGTTTGAAGGTTGATCTATAAGCCACTTGTAAATATCACTGTAATTTTGGGAGCTCTATTTACAAAGCATATATATATATATATATATATATATCCCTGGTCATAGTGACCACAGTGTTCCAATACTTGGCATGTATAGGCTTGTAATAAATATTTATTCAACAAATGTGAAGTCTATCCTCCTCCTACAACGCCATGCCACCTCTTTGTATCCCTGGTGAATTAAAAAAGGGATTTAAGAAGCAAATGAAAGAAAATGTATAAAAAGCATAAAGAGAGTAAAAAGCTTTTCCGCTCTCAAAACCTCTAAGAGGAGCCATAGATCTGTATAATGCTGCTGCTGCTGCTAAGTCGCTTCAGTTGTGTCCAACTCTGTGCGACCCCATAGACAGCAGCCCACCAGGCTCCTCTGTCCATGTGATTTTCCAGGCAAGAGTACTGGAGTGGCTTGCCATTGCCTTCTCCGGATCTGTATAATATAGGATAGCAAATAGCTTGCACCAAATCCAGGAACCAGTTTCTAGGCTGAAAATTGTTCAGAAAGAGCCTTGAGTTTTACTTTGTTACTCTTTATCCACAGAATATCTCTTTTCAGATAGAGTTCAGAAAGTTTCCAACCCACTTTTGATTTTCTTCTCTGCACCCTTTCCTTCCTAGGGAAGTTAGATAGGCTCTCTGTTCACCTCCAGGCCTGGTGGGTCTTGGGTGGTACAATGGAGAACAGGTTGGAGAACTGAGACCTACTTTTTCTCTAGACTCCTGTTGACATCAACATGTCAATCAACCCGGAGCCCTTCTTGGCTAGTTCCAATATGTCACACCTCTGTATGGACTGCCTCTGTGTCAGTGGGGAACTTCCCCTTGTGTGTGAGCCCTATCCTTATTGGGCAGGCAGTTCTGAAGGTTAAAATGCTATGTTGACCTCACAGACCCCTCTCTAGTGTGTCTACCCATGGGCCCTAATTCTACCTACTGGCTAAAGAGTAGAATCCTCCCTAAGGAGCGGGGCTTATCTGATATTTGGAGAATGCTGTCACAACTTTCCTATGTCTTATCTTGGCTACGTGTCACATTTTCCTCTTCTAAGCAAGCTTTAATCAGTCAAATGATGTCTTTCTTGAAAAGAGCACCCAGACAAAATTCTAAATTCCAGTTGGTTATTTCCTTGCAAATAAACAAGACCCATTAAAAAGATATTTGTAACTTAGTCAGACAGTGGCTGGATGTTTTATTTATTTATTTTCTTTTAAAAATTTTTTTCCTTTTTTTAAAAAAAAATTATTTATTTTAATTGGAGGCTAATTACTTTACAATATTGTATTGGTTTTGCCATACATTGACATGAACCCCCCCGGGTGTACATGTGTTCCCCATCTTGAGCCCCCCTCCCACCTCACTCCCCATATCATCCCTCTGGGTCATCCCAGTGCACCAGCCCCGAGCATCCTGTATCAGGCATCGAACCTGGACTTGCGATTTGTTTCACATATGATAATATACATGTTTCAATGCCATTCTCCCAAATCATCCCACCCTTGCCCTCTCCCACAGAGTCCAAAAGACTGTTCTATACATCTGTGTCTCTTTTGCTGTCTCATATACAGGGTTATCGTTACCATCTTTCTAAATTCCATATATATGCATTAGTATACGGTATTGGTATTTTTCTTTCTGGCTTACTTCACTCTGTATAATAGGCTCCAGTTTCATCCACCTCATTAGAACTGGTTCAAATGCATTCTTTTTAATGGCTGAGTAATACTCCATTGTGTATATGTACCAAAGTTTTCTTATCCATTCGTCTGCAGACGGACATCTAGGTTGCTTCCATGTCCTGGCTGTTATAAACAGTGCTGCGATGAACATTGGAGTACATGTGTCTCTTTCAATTCTGGTTTCCTCGGTGTGTATGCCCAGGAGTGCGATTGCTGGGTTGTATGGCAGTTCTATTTCCAGTTTTTTAAGGAATCTTCACACTGTTCTCCATAGTGGCTGTACTAGTTTGCATTCCCACCAACAGTGTAAGAGGGTTCCCTTTTCTCCACACCCTCTCCAGGATTTATTGCTTGTAGACTTTTGGACAGCTCCATTCTGACTGGCGTGAAATGGTACCTCATTGTGGTTTTGATTTGCATTTCTCTGATTATAAGTGATGTTGAGCATCTTTTCAAATGTTTGTTAGCCATCTGTATGTCTTTTTTGGAGAAATGTCTATTTAATTCTTTGGCCCATTTTTTGATTGGGTCGTTTATTTTTCTGGAATTGAGCTGCAGCTGTTGCTTGTATATTTTTGAGATTAATTGTTTGTCCGTTGCTTCATTTGCTATTATTTTTCTCCTATTCTGAAGGCTGTCTTTTCACCTTGCTTATAGTTTCCTTTGCTGTGCAGAAGCTTTTGATTTTAATTAGGTCCCATTTGTTTACTTTTGCTTTTATTTCCAATATTCTGGGAGGTGGGTCATGGAGGATCCTGCTATGATTTATGTCGGAGAGTGTTTTGCCTATGTTCTCCTCTAGGAGTTTTATGTTTTAAATAGCAGAACTATCAACTACTTGGTCAAGATCTTTCCTTGGAGTTATTTGGAGCCATAATGCTAAAGCTGAGAAAAACATGGCTCTGGATGAGTTCAAGTCATCCTCTCTCAGTCCTGATTTTATAATGTGTCTGAGAAGGTCAACTGGTCTTTTTATTGTTCAAGGTGAAAAATAAGGCAAGTTATAATTACAGTAACTCAAACGATGGCTCGCTAAGATCAAAATCAAGTTAGGCCAACAACAAGTGAAAATGCAGACAGTTTACTTGTTTTGCTGGGTTTCTTGTTTGTTTAAACAAACTATTACCCCTGTAGTTCAATTTTCTGGCTCAACCTCAGCTCTGTGAGGATCATCGTTATCTACACACATCTAGTTGATCTCTGGCCCATTTTCCATGTTGTTTTTCATGAGCATATTATCATCTAAAGTTAGCTGTTTGTTTACTGATTCTCCCATTCTTCATCCCCCACCCCCAATACAAATCAGGAGAGGGTAGAAACCTTGTCTATTTCTTGTACAACACTGAACCCCTGGGACAAAGAACACATCATAAATAATAAGTAGTTGTTGAATGAAGTAATAAATTTAGTTTGTAAACTTATTTTGCTTTTCAGGGTGGTATAAGGGACATGAGGACATGCTGTCTATACACATTGAAGTAGTAGGATAAATGTAATATAGCAGCTTGAATCCATGCATGCATGCATGGTAAGTCTCTTCAGTCGTGTCCGACTCTGTGCGACCCCGTGGACAGCAGCCCACCAGGCTCCCCGTCCACAGGATTCTCCAGGCAAGAATACTGGAGTGGGTTGCCATTTCCTTCTCCTGCTTGAAGACATATGGGAAAATAAAGATTTCCAGTAAAGGTAATTACATAGGTTAATATAAAAGGCAGTATTTGTATACTTTTGGTTTGTAAATCTTTTTTATTACATAATTTAAAATACAAACACAAGAAATAATTATAAATCTATGTTACTGGGCACATAATATAAAAGGTAAAATTTGTGACGACAGCATGAAGGAAAGGAGGGAGAGAAGGAGCTGTATAAGGAGCAGAGTTTTGTATGCTCTTGAAGCTCAGTTCAGTTCAGTTCAGTCGCTCAGTTGTGTCCAACTTTTTGCGACCCCATGAATCACAGCACACTAGGCCTCCCTGTCCATCACCAACTCCCGGAGTTCACTCAAACTCATGTCCATCGAGTCGGTGATGCCATCCAGCCATCTCATTCTCTGTCGTCCCCTTCTCCTCCCGCTCCCAATCCTTCCCAGCATCAGAGTCTTTTCCAGTGAGTCAGTTCGTCGCATGAGGTGGCCAAAGTATTGGCATTTCAGCTTTAGCGTCAGTCCTTCCAATGAACACCCAGGACTGATCTCCTTTAGAATGGACTGGTTGGATCTCCTTGCAGTCCAAGGGACTCTCAAGAGTCTTCTCCAACACCACAGTTCAAAACCATCAATTCTTCAGCGATCAGCTTTCTTCACAGTCCAACTCTCACATCCATACATGACCACTGGAAAAACCATAGCCTTGACTAGACGGACCTTGGTTGGCAAAGTAATGTCTCTGCTTTTTAATATGCTATCTAGGTTGGTCATAACTTTCCTTCCAAGGAGTAAGTGTCTTTTAATTTCATGACTGCAATCAGCATCTGCAGTGATTTTGGAGCCCAACATAATAAAGTCTGACACTGTTTCCACTGTTTCCCCATCTATTTGCCATGAAGTGATGGGACTGGATGCCATGATCTTTGTTTTCTGAATGTTGAGCTTCAAGCCAACCTTTTCACTCTCCTCTTTCACTTTCATCAAGAGGCGTTTTAGTTCCTCTTCACTTTCTGCCATAAGGGTGGTTTCATCTGCATATCTGAGGTTATTGATATTTCTCCCGGTAATCTTGATTCCAGCTTGTGCTTCTTCCAGCCCAGCGTTCTTCATGATGTACTCTGCATATAAGTTAAATAAGCAGGTGACAATATATAACCTTGGCGTATTGAAGCTCAGTGAGTCTCAATTCAAACTAGATTGTTATAAATTTAGAATGCCTAGCACTTGGAGCATCTCCAGGCTCTACTGGCAATACCAACTTGCACATGATCACCATGCCACACAGGCTCACCTCTGAGGCAGTCTGCAGACAGAGGTAGATGTAGTCACTCAAGAACTTTCACAACCCAGCCCTGTATACCTCTTCCTGTAGTCCATCCTCTAATCTCCTCACCCAAAGGTCATGTAGTCCCATGTCTGAGAACATTTGCTTATGTTTTTTCTTCTGCCTGGCAGGACTATCTTTATTCCTGTTGACCTCCTACTCACTGTGCCATGCCCAGTTCAAATATCAACTCCTCTGGCAAGCTTTCATGCTCTGCCCTGGGTGTGGATAATCACTTCCTCCTCTGGGTTACTATTGTCTTTGACATAGTAACTGTTGGCTCAGGACAGGTAGTGATGACAACTTATTCAAGTTTGTATTTTTTTCTTCCATGATGAAGGTTCCTCAAGGGTGGTGGCTAGAGATACTTCTGCCTCACCTTTACTCTACCTACTCATAGATAGGATGCTGCAGGTGCCCGAGAAATGTGTGTTGAAATGAGTGGGTCAAGAAATAGAACTAACCACACAGTATATGCTATTTCCCAGCCAGAGTACCTTGCTGTGACCACCTGAGACTTAAAAAGATAAAAGAGAGTTAAGAAATACATATAAGATAGTTTTGAGGAGAACCACAACTTGTGAACTTCCAGATGTTCAAGCTGGATTTAGAGAAGGCAGAGGAACCAGAGATCAAATTGCCAACATCTGTTGGCTCATCGAAAAAGCAAGAGAGTTCCAGAAAGACATCTTTTTCTGCTTTATTGACTATGCCAAAGCCTTTGACTGTGTGAATCACAACAAACTGGAAAATTCTGAAAGAGATGGGAATACCAGCCCACTTGACCTGCCTCTTGAGAAATCTGTATGCATGTCAGGAAGCAACAGTTAGAACTGGACATGGAACAACAGACTGGTTCCAAATCGGGAAAGGAGTACATCAAGGCTGTATATTGTCACCCTGCTTATTTAACTTATATGCAGAGTACATCATGAGAAACGCTGGGCTGGAGGAAGCACAAACTGGAATCAAGATTGTCAGGAGAAATATCAATAACCTCAGATATGCAGATGACACTACCCTTATGGCAGAAAGTGAAGAGGAACTCAAAAGCCTCTTGATGAAAGTGAAAGAGGAGAGTGAAAAAGTTGGCTTAAAGCTCAACATTCAGAAAATGAAGATCATGGCATCTGGTCCCATCACTTCATGGCAAATAGATAGGGAAACAGTGACAGACTTTATTTTTTGGGGCTCCAAAATCACTGCAGATGGTGACTGAAGCCTTGAAATTAAAAGACAGTTGCTCCTTGGAAGAAAAGTTATGACCAACCTAGATAGCATATTAAAAAGCAGAGACATTACTTTGCCAACAAAGGTCCATCTAGTCAAAGCTGTGGTTTTTCCAGTGGTCATGTATGGATGTGAGAGTTGGACTATAAAGAAAGTTGAGTGCTGAAGAATTGATGCTTTTGAACTGTGGTGCTGGAGAAGACTCTTGAGAGTGCCTTGGACTGCAAGGAGACCCAACCAGTCCATCCTAAAGGAAATTAGTCCTGAATATTCATTGGAAGGACTGATGCTGAAGCTGAAACTCCAATACTTTGGCCACCTGAAGCAAAGAACTGACTCATTGGAAAAGATTGTGATGCTGGGCAAGATTGAAGTGAGGAGGAGAAGGGGACGACAGAGGATGAAATGATTGGATGGCATCACTGACTCAATGGACATGAGTTTGAGTAAACTCTGGGAGTTGGTGATGGACAGGGAGGCCTGGCGTGCTGCAGTCCGTGGGGCTGCAAAGAGTTGGACACGACTGAGCGACGAAACTGAACTGACCTGAACAACTCTGATGAAAGAAACCAAAGAAGAGCTAAATAAGTGGAGAGATATTTTATGTTCACGAATAAGAAGACTCAAAGTAGTCAAGATGTCAGTTCTTACTGAATTAATCTATAGATAAAATGTGATCTCAATAAAAATCACAGCAAGTAATTTTTTGAATATTGACAAACTGCTTTTGAAGTTTATATGGAAAGATAAAAACCAAACCAAACAACAACAAAAAACAAACCAGAACTAACCCAATACTGAATGAGAAGAACAAAGTTGAAGAACTGATACTACCAGACTTTAAGACCTACCACAAAGTAGAGCTACAATAATCAAGCAGTACGGTGTTGGTGAAAGAATAGACAAAGGCATCAATGGAATAGAAGAGACAGCAGGAACGACCTATACAAATACAGTCAACTGATCTTTAACAAAGAAGCAAAGGCAGTTCAGTGGAGAAAGACAGTCCTTTCAACAAAGGATTTTGGAATAACTGAACATCCACATGTAAAAAAACACTTTGACATAGACCTTTCACAGAAACTAACCCAAAATGGTTCACAGACTTAGATGTAAAATGGAAAACTATAAACTCCTAGAAGGTAACATAGGAGAAAATCTAGGTGACCTTTAGGTTTGTCAATAACTTTTTAGATAAAACACCAACATCTTGATCCATGAGAGAAAAAGTTGGTAAGTTGGAGCCTCATTGGTATTAAAAACTTCTGCTTTGCAAAAATCACTGTTAAGAAAATGAAAAGATAAATCACAGATTGGAAGAAAATATTTGTAAAACATCTATTTAATAAAGGACTATTGTGCAAAATATACAAAGGACTCTTCAAACTCAACAATAAGAAAACAAACAATTATCCAATATAAAAATGGTTTAAAGATCTGGATACCTCAGCAAAGAAGATATAAAGATGGCAAACAAGGATATCCAAAACATAGGAACCCCTTGAACTCAACAAAGAAGGTCTCACAAACCAAACAAACTCTCAAACTCAAGAAACAAAGCTCACACAATTTTAATACGGGCAATCGATCTGAACATGGTATCTCATCAAAGAAGATAAGCAGATAGCAATAACCATATGAAAAAATGTCTAACATCATATGTCATTAAGGAATTTCAAATTAAAACATCAATGAAATATCACCAAATACCCATTAGAAGGGCTAAACGACAACACCCAATGCTAGTGATGGTATGGAACAACATAGCTGGTGGGAAGGCAACAATGGTATAGTCACTTTGGGAGACAGCTTGGCAATTTCTTGCAAAGCTTAATGCAGTCCCACCATATGATCTAACAATTATCATGCTAGGCATTTATCCAACAAGAATTGAAAACTTATGTCTGCTCAAAAACTTTCATACAAATACTTAACAGCTTTATTCATAACTGTCCTAAACTGGAGGCTACCGAGGTATCCTTTAATAGGTCGATGTATAAGCAAACAGTGATATGTTCATTCATACAATGGAATATTATTTAGCAATAAAAGCCAGCAAAAGACTTGGAGGAACTTTAAATACATATTGCTTGGTAAAAGCAGCCAGTCTGAAAAGACCACATAATGTGGAATTCCAACAATTTGACACTCTTGAAAGAGCAAAACTACACAGAGAGTGAAAAGCTCCTAGTTGTCAGTGGTTTGGGGGAGGGAGAGAGGAAAGAATAGGTGGAGCACAGGGGATTTTGAGGAGGGAAAGCTATTCTGGGTGATACTTTTAATGATGGATACGTGACATATGAAGTTGTCAAAATGCATAGACCCCTAAAACTACGGACTTTAGTTGTTAATAATGTACCAATATTGGACCATAAATTTTAGCAAATGAACTGTATTACTTCAAGATTAGAAATAAAGTAAATTGAGAAGAGGGGTTAATGAGGAGGAATATAGGGGAACTCTGTGCTATTTGCTCAATTTTTCTACAAACTTAAAACTGCTCTAAAATATGAAGATTACTAAGTTTTTAAAAAGTAAATTAATGTGGAATGTAAGGGATGACACAAATAAACCTATCTATGAGACAGAAATAGAATCAGAGACATAGAGAATAGATTGGTGTTTGCCAAAGGGGAGGGAGTGGGAGATGGTTGGATTGGGAGTTTGGGATTAGAATATGCAAACTGATAAATATATAGAACAGATAAACAACAAGGTCCTACTGTATAGCACAGGTAACTACATTCAATATCCTGTGATAAACCATAATGGAAAAGAATTTGAAAAAGAATGTAGGTTTCCTTGGTGGCTCTGTGGTAAAGAATCTGCCTGCCAATGCAGGAGACATGGGTTCAATCCCTGGTCCAGGAAGATCCCACTTGCAGCTAAATCTGTGTACCACAACTACTGAGCCTGTGCTCTGCAGCCTGCGAGCTATAGCTAATGAGCCCATGTGCTGCAACTACTAAAGCCCACATGCCCTAGAGCTGCAACAAAAGAAACCATCACAATAAAAAACCTGTGCACTGCAACAAGAAAGTAGCCCCCACTCTCCAAAAATAGAGAAAAGCCCATGTAGCAAAGACTCAGCACAGCCAAAAATAAATAAATAAATTAAATAAAGAAAAAGAACATATTACTGACTCACTTTGCTGTACAGCAGTAATTAACACAATATTGTAATTCAACTATACTTCAATAAAATAAAATTTTTAAAGTACATGAGATAATATTATACAAAACATGTAACACAGGAAACCAATTCCAGTTTGCCCACTTTTATTCTTAATTCACTGAAATTATTTTTGTCAGGATCACTTTCTAAATGTAAATTACTTCATTTGGGGTCCACATTGCAATTTATTGACCATGGATTCTGCTATTGTAAATTTTAGGGATCATTATTTTTACTAAGTCACTTTTCTGGGGTCAAATTATGCATGCAAAAATGTTTTCAAATGTAGTTTTCCTTCTGTTAATTTTTAGTGAATGATACATTTTACCATGAGCAGTTTTAACCACTATCAGTTTTATTTTTTGTGGATTATCTTTCCTACCATATTTACCATGAGGGTCAAAAATGCTGTGGAAAATGCATTTTATTCTTTGATTTACAGAGAAATAATTCTGAATAGATTTTTAATAAACATGCTGCTTGCTTTTAAATCCCCACAATCCCTACCCCACCCCACTTATGAAGTAGAATTTTCTTAGATCTACTTACAAGTGATAAGCAGACGAGCCAATAGTGTGATTTTGATAATCTTTCTGGGAACTAAAAGCAAGAGTCCCACTCATATATCCTGGTTTGGAACCAAGACTTTTTGTTCTGTCTGTGAATGAAAAACACCAAGACAAGACAGGCTGTGGTAGATGAACAAACCCCAGTGCCTCCGAAATAACCCGTCTCCTACTTACTCTTCATGGAGTTCTGTGTAGGGAGAGAGCACTGGTTGTTTCTAT
Organism: Moschus berezovskii; assembly: GCF_049115385.1. NCBI lineage: Eukaryota > Metazoa > Chordata > Mammalia > Artiodactyla > Moschidae > Moschus > Moschus berezovskii. Next base: position 69,929,471 of record NC_142466.1, on the reverse strand, counting down.
AGTTTTCATTCAGTTCAGTTCAGTCGCTCGGTCATGTCTGCTTCTTTGCGACCCCATGAATCGCAGCACGCCAGGCCTCCCTGTCCATCACCAACTCCCAGAGTTCACTCAAACTCATGTCCATCGAGTCGGTGATGCCATCCAGCCATCTCATTCTCTGTCGTCCCCTTCTCCTCCCGCCCCCAATCCTTCCTAGCATCAGACTCTTTTCCAGTGAGTCAACTCGTCACATGAGGTGGCCAAAGTATTGCAGTTTCAGCTTTAGCGTCAGTCCTTCCAATGAATATTTAGGACTAATTTCCTTTAGGATGGACTGGTTGGGTCTCCTTGCAGTCCAAGGGACTCTTAAATCTTCTCCAGCACCACAGTTCAAAAGCATCAATTCTTCGGCGATCAGCTTTCTTCACAGTCCTACTCTCACATCCATACATGACCACTGGAAAAACTATAGCCTTGACTAGACGAACCTTTGTTGGCAAAGTAATGTCTCTGCCTCTTAATATGCTATCTAGGTTGGTCATAACTTTCTTTCCAAGGAGCAAGTGTCTTTTAATTTCATGGCTGCAATCAGCATCTGCAGTGATTTTGAAGCCCAAAATAATAAAGTCTGACACTGTTTCCACTGTTTCCCCATCTATTTGCCATGAAGTGATGGGACCAGATGCCATGATCTTCATTTTCTGAATGTTGAGCTTTAAGCCAACTTTTTCACTCTCCTCTTTCACTTTCATCAAGAGGCTTTTTAGTTCTTCTTCACTTTCTGCCATAAGGGTGGTTTCATCTGCATATCTGAGGTTATTGATATTTCTCCCGGTAATCTTGAATCCAGCTTGTGCTTCTTCCAGCCCAGTGTTCCTCATGATGTACTCCCTCGTCCAAGGTAAGGAGCAGTGGTTGCGCTTTGCTGGAGCAGCCGTGAAGAGATATCCCATGACCAAAGTAAGAGAAACCCAAATAAGATGGTAGGTATTGTGAGAGGACATCAGAGGGCAGACACACTGAAATCATAATCACAGAAAACTAGTCGATCTGATCACACGGACCACAGACTTGTCTAACTCAATGAAACTAAGCCATGCCATGTGGGGCAACCCAAGATGGGTGGGTCGTGATGGAGAGGTCTGACAGAATGTGGTCCACTGGAGAAGGGAATGACAAACCACTTCAGTATACTTGCCTTGAGAACTCCATGAACAGTATGAAAAGGCAAAATGATAGGATATGGAACGAGGAATTCGCCAGGTCTGTAGGTGCCCAATATGCTACTGGAGATCAATGGAGAAATAACTCCAGAAAGAATGAAGGGATGGAGCCAAAGCAAAAACAATAGCCAGTTGTGGATGTGACTGGTGATAGAAGCAAGGTCTGATGCTGTAAAGAGCAATATTGCATAGGAACCTGGAATGTTAGGTCCATTAATCAAGGTGAATTGGAAGTGGTCAAACGGGAGACGGCAAGAGTTTTCATTCTCCCCTTGCTTATAAACAGAGACAGTTTGAATATAGGCAGCAATTCACCAAACTACAAGACTAGAGTTCCCATTCTCTCTTGTAGCTAAGAGTGACCAGACAAAGTTTAGGCCAATGACATGTGAGCAGAAGTGTGGTGTGGGACTCTGGGGAGGTCAGGTGATCAGAAGGAGCTGCCAGAGCTGGGCCGGTCCCCTTTGCGTTCATGCCTTCCTCCCTCCTGCATCTGAAATGCAGCAATGGTGGCAGGTTCAGGCTGGAGCCCCAGCAGCCACTTTAGACCATTTTGATGATAGAAAGTAGGATTTTGGTTCCCCAATCAGGGATTGAACCTGGGCTACAGCAGTGAAATCCTGGAATCCTAACCACTAGCCCACCAGGGAACTCCCAACAAGTTTTAATATATAACCAAAAATCTTAGGAAGCCACCTCCCTGGTGGCTGAGATGGTAAAGAATCTGCCTGCAATGCAGGAGACCTGGGTTCGATCCCTGGGTGGTAAAGATCCTCTGGAGAAGGGAATGGCTACCCACTCAGGTATTCTTGCCTAGAATTCCATGAACAGAGAAGGCTTGGGGGCTACAGTCCATGGGGTCAAAAAGAGTCAAACACGACCGAGCAACTAAACCACAACACACACAGACATACACACACACACAAATCTTAGGCAAATCTATGATTAACCAGCAAAAAATTTTTACAATCACATGCTGAGGTACTGGAGCAGGACAGATTACCCATCACCTTCCATGAAGAGCAGCCCAGGATGAGTACGGACTGCTTGCCTCTAGGGTTCTCTTGTATGAGAAAGCTATAAATCTCTCTCCCTTGTTTATACCATTATTTTGGGTTTAATGCTGTATGTAGCCAAATCTAATCCTGGCTGAAGGATGAGTTTTGCCATTGGATCACTGCGTAACCTTGGGCAAGACAGGTCTCTCCTCTGGCATATACCCCCTTGTCATAGTGGCACAGGCACCACAAACCAAGACCAGTGTCCAGGGACAGGACTAATAGTCTTTCTTGGACTCTCAGGGCTCTCACTTGGAAAGAGGGTGGGCCTCATCCTGGCCCAATCGAGGATGTCTCATGTGTGAAGAGGACACTTGGGGTGGACAGAGAGAGTGGCCAGTGAGGCTCTCAAGGTCACTGGCGCTTCCCTTGGGGCATTCTCCTGCTTCTTTGCTCATCTGGGACTCAAGAGCCATTGCCTTGAAAGTTCAACTTAAGTATGCTTGTTTGGTTTTGTAATGTTCTTTCCTAGGAAATGGCAACCCACTCCAGTATTCTTGCCTGGAAAATCCCATGGATGGAGGAGCCTGGCAGGCTACAGCCCATGGGGTCGCAAAGAGTCTAACACGACTGAGCGACTTCACTTTTCCTAGGGCTGCAGTTCTAGCGCTGGACACCAGGGGGCAGGCAGCCTCCTATGTCTGAGGTGCACACTGAGCTTTTTTTTTTTTTTTGCTTTTAAAGGAGTCATATATTGACAAGAATCCGCCCTAGGTGTACATGAATTCCCCTTCCTGAACCTCCCTCCCACTTCCGGCAAAACCAACCAATATGACATTGTAAAATAATTAGCCTCCAACAAAAATAAATAAATAAAGGAGCCATATAAGAGTCAGATATACAACTTTGTCACTGTGCCTTATATCTCTGTTTCCATTTAGGACAATTGAGAAAAATATTTTCACGTGGACTATTTTTCTCTCAAATGGATTTGAACAAGATTTTTCAAACTGATTATTGAAGAAAAGTATACTGTGATATATTTTGACTACTACAATAGGATTTTGGTAAAATAATAAGCAATTTGATTCCTTTCCAAAGTGCTATAGTAGAGACACTCCAGGATGGCACATTTCTAAGGAAAGAGTAAGTTAAGGATAATATATAATAGAGAGTTGAATGTATGTGATAGTTCACTTTTAGAATGGCAATCAATAATGCTGCCCATGCTAATGTCTACATGTTCAAACCAGTTTGTATGTGATGGGTTTGACTGATAGGCTGGGTCAGGTTAAGGTAGAACATTGGGTGGGTAAGGAGATGGAGACAGGTTATACTATCCTCTTGAGTTAATCATATATCTGATTGTTCTTTCAGCTGCCTCCGCTGTTATTGACTCTCAGTTCAGTTCAGTTCAGTCGCTCAGTCGTGTCCGACTCTCCGCGACCCCATGAATCACAGCACGCCAGGCCTCCCTGTCCATCACCAACTCCCGGAGTTCACTCAAACTTATGTCCACAGAGTCGGTGATGCCATCCAGCCATTTCACTCTCGGTCGTCCCCTTCTCCTCCCGCCTCCAACCTTTCCCAGCATCAGAGTCTTTTCCAGTGAGTCAACTTGCCGCATGAGGTGGCCAAAGTATTGCAGTTTCAGCTTTAGCGTCAGTCCTTCCAATGAACACCCAGGACTGATCTCCTTTAGAATGGACTGGTTGGATCTCCTTGCAGTCCAAGGGACTCTCAAGAGTCTTCTCCAACACCACAGTTCAAAAGCATCAATTCTTCGGCGATCAGCTTTCTTCACAGTCCAACTCTCACATCCATACATGACCACGGGAAAAACCATAGCCTTGACTAGACGGACCTTGGTTGGCAAAGTAATGTCTCTGCTTTTTAATATATTATCAAGGTTGGTCAGAACTTTCCTTCCAAGGAGTAAGCGTCTTTTAATTTCATGGCTGCAATCAGCATCCGCAGTGATTCTGGAGCCCAAAAAAACAAAGTCTGACACTGTTTCCACTGTTTTTCCATCTATTTCCCATGAAGTGATGGGACCAGATGCCATGATCTTTGTTTTCTGAATGTTGAGCTTCAAGCCAACCTTTTCACTCTCCTCTTTCACTTTCATCAAGAGGCGTTTTAGTTCCTCTTCACTTTCTGCCATAAGGGTAGTGTCATCTGCATATCTGAGATTATTGATATTTCTCCCAGCAATCTTGATTCCAGCTTGTGCTTTTTCCAGCCCAGCGTTCCTCATGATGTACCCTGCATATAAGTTAAATAAGCAAGGTGACAATATACAACCTTGACGCACTCCTTTTCCTATTTGGAACCAGTCTGTTGGTCCATGTACAGTTCTGACTGTTGCTTCCTGACCTGCATACAGGTTTCTCAAGAGGCAGGTCAGGTGGTCTGGGATTCCCATCTCTTTCAGAATTTTCCACAGTTTATTGTGATCCACACAGTCAAAGGCTTTGGCATAGTCAATGAAGAAGAAATAGATGTTTTTTTGGAACTCTCTTGCTTTCTCCATGATCCAGCGGATGTTGGCAATTTGATCTCTGGTGCCTTTTCTAAAACCTGCTTGAACATCTGGGAGTTCACGGTTCACATATTGCTGAAGCCTGGCTTGGAGAATTTTGAGCATGACTTTACTAGCGTGTGAGATGAGGGCAATTGTGCGGTAGTTAGAGCATTCTTTAGCATTCCCTTTCTTTGGGATTGGAATGAAGACTGACCTTTTCCAGTCCTGTGGCCACTGCTGAGTTTTCCAAATTTGCTGGCATATTGAGTGCAGCACTTTCACAGCATCTGAAATAGCTCAACTGGAATTCCATCACCACCACTAGCTTTGTTCGTTGATGATTTCTAAGGCCCACTTGACTTCACATTCCAAGATGTTTGGCTCTAGGTCAGTGATCACGTTATCGTGACTATCTTGGTCATGAAGATGTTTTTTGTACAGTTCTTCTGTGTATTCTTGCCACCTCTTCTTAATATCTTCTGCTTCTGTTAGGTCCCTACCATTTCTGCATGAAATGTTCCCTTGGAATCTCTAATTTTCTTGAAGAGATCTCTTGTTTTTCCTCTCTGTTGTTTTCCTCTATTTCTTTGCATTGATCACTGAGGAAGGCTTTCTTATCTCTCCTTGCTATTCTTTGGAACTCTGCATTCAGATGCTTATATCTTTCCTTTTCTCCTTTGCTTTTCGCTTCTCTTCTTTTCACAGCTATTTGTAAGGCCTCCTCAGACAGCCATTTTGCTTTTTTGCATTTCTTTTCCATGGGGATGGTCTTGGTCCCTGTCTTCTTTACAATGTCACGAACCTCCGTCCAGAGTTCATCAGGCACTCTATCAGATCTAGTCCCTTAAATCTATTCCTCACTTCCACTGTATAATCATAAGGGATTTGATTTAGGTCATACCTGAATGGTCTAGTGGTTTTCCCTACTTTCTTCAATTTAACTCTGAATTTGGCAAGAAGGAGTTCATGATCTGAGCCACAGTCAGCTCCAGGTCTTGTTTTTGCCAACTGTATACAGCTTCTCCATCTTTGGCTGCAAAGAATATAATCAGTCTGATTTCGGTGTTGACCATCTGGTGATGTCCACGTGTAGAGTCTTCTCTTGTGTTGTTGGAAGAGGGTGTTTGCTATGACCAGTGCGTTCTCTTGGCAAAACTCTATTAGCCTTTGCCCTGCTTTGTCTGCGCCGCCAGGGCCGGCGGAGATTTTCCATGACCAAGGTAACAGAAACCCAAATAAGACGGTAGGTATTGCGAGGGGGCATCAGAGGGCAAACACACTGAAATCATAATCACAGGAAACTAGTCGATCTGATCACATGGACCACAGCCGAATGTGGTCCACTGGAGAAGGGAATGGCAAACCACTTCAGTATACTTGCCTTGAGAACCCCATGAACAGTATCAAAGGGCAAAATGATAGGATACTGAATGAGGAATTCCCTAGGTCGGTAGGTGCCCAGTATGCTACTGGAGATCAGTGGAGAAGTAACTCTAGAAGGAATAAAGGGACGGAGCAAAAGTGAAACCAATACCCAGTTGTGGATGTGACCAGTGATAGAAGCAAGGTCCGGTGCTGTAAAGAGTAATATTGCATAGGAACCTGGAATGTTAGGTCCATGAATCAAGGCAAATTGGAAGTGGTCAAACAGGAGATGGCAAGAGTGAACATAGACATTCTAGGAATCAGTGAATTAAAATGGACTGGAATGGGTGAATTTAACTCAGATGACCATTATATCTACTACTGTGGGCAGGAATCCCTTAGAAGAAATGGAGTAGCCATCATGGTCAACAAAAGAGTCCAAAATGCAGTACTTGGATGCAATCTTAAAGATGACAGAATGATTTCTGTTCGTTTCCAAGGCAAACCATTCAATATTACAGTAATCCAGGCCTATGCCCCAACCAGTAACGCTGAAGAAACCGAAGTTGAACAGTTCTATGAAGACCTACAAGACCTTTTAGAACTAACACCAAAAAAAAAAAAAAAGATGTCCTTTTCAATACTGACTCTCAGTCTGTCAAAATAGTGAAACTAGTTGTTGCATGTATGCAGTTTTATTTTATGAGCACCGTAATAGATAGTTCAGCCCACATGTTGAAAACTATGCAAATGTTAGTGGGTGTGCATGTGTGTTAGGAGAAAAACCAGACTGAATTTAAATTCAACAATATGTTTTCCTAATATTTGACTTAGTATTTGGCAGACTCAACTGATTGGTTAAGCCTGCAGCTAAAATGCTTTTTTATAAAAACATTTGGAGATATTTTCTCTGTATTGTTAGATTCAAATTAGTAATTATTCTGGGATTTTAATGAGGCTTTCATTAAATAGCTAGGAGAGCAGATGCTGTAACACACACAAACACAGATACACATATATTTTTAATTTTAAAATATTACTTGCAAGATTAAAAATAAAGTCTTAATAAAATCCAGAAAGAAACACTGAACTGAACCAGTAAAATATCTAATTATTTCTGATCAGATGTCCCTCTGTTGAAATACTTGTGTGCTGTGTGCTAAGTTGCTTCAGTCATGTCCAACTTTTTACGACACCATGAACTGTAGCGTGGCAGGCTCCTCTGTCCATGGGGTTCTTCAGGCACAAATACTGGAGTGGGCTGCCATGCCCTTCTCCAGGGTATCTTCCCGACCCAGGGATGGAGCCCACGTCTCTTATGCCTCCTGTATTGGCAGGTGGGTTCTTTACCACTAGTGCCACCTGTTGAGATGCTAAGTCCAGATTAAGTTTATCAAGTCAAAAAAGAAGCTGAGCGAGCTTTATGACAGTTGAACTTGTTTTTAGTTCTCATGCCCTTTATGTGGCTCAACATAAATTCAGTCTGCTGGGTTCATTTGACATACTTTGTAGGTAAGCTATCTGCTAAGCCAATGAAGTTAATCTCTTAGAAGTGGTTTTCGCATTCAAGAACTCATTTTAATTTGTTAGCCTTCACCCCAGTTTCTGTAACATATTTCTCTCAAATAACACATGATGACAAGGATGCAGCTTTTGGTTAGTGTGTGAGTGTGTGTGTGCGCACGTGTGTGTGCGTGTGTGTGTAATTCAATACTAATCTAACTTAAGTGGCTGTGTATAGGTTCAGATTGTTTTATGTACATTATCTAATTTGCTTTTCAGAAACATCCTCCGAGATAATCATCATGAGTAATATTAAAGCTATTGAACAGATACATACACTGGGGCTTGGTAAAGTTAAAAGAATGGGTCAAGTTGGAGGAGCTCATAAGTAACCTAATAGGCAGTGGAGTCCAGTTCTTGGTGCCCTGCTTCCATGGTGCTGTATGTCTCTGTTCCTTTTAGGTGATTTCAACCCGTTGGAATCAGGAGGTTATTGGTTTCCCTAATGATTTGTATTTAGAATTCCTTCTGTGACACAAGTTAGATCAGTTTTTCACTTCAGAGTTATTTGTACAGTAATACAGATTGTTTAAGCAGGTTGTCTTAGGTTAAATGAAGAAAGTATAGAATAGCTTATATGAAAGTAAAACTATTGCTTTATCTGGTGAATTAAAAGCTTGAGCTTTATTAAGTGATTTCCCCCTCCTTAGCGCTGGGAAATACATCTTTTGTCTGTGTCAGAGAACTCTACCTGAATCATTCATGTTAGACTACTTTTTAAAAAAATATGGCAATAACAGTAATAATGATATAAAAATAAGCTAGTCTGCAAGTGTAGTGCTAACTTAGATTTATTTGAGGGCAAAGGTGAATGCAGTAGGCTCTTGGATAAGCAATAGGAAAAGAAAATTAAATATTAACACTAGAATTGGATATATGTGGGTTTATCAAGTGGAGATCTATCTGCTGCTGCTGCTAAGTCGCTTCAGTCGTGTCTGACTCTGTGCGACCCCATAGACGGCAGCCCAGCAGGCTCCCCAGTCCCTGGGATTCTCCAGGCAAGAACGCTGGAGTGGGTTGCCATTTCCTTCTCCACCCACTGAGCTTTTGCGGGGAGCAACTGGGGCAGAAAGAGTTATGCATAGGTCATTCTGGCTGCCCCTCAGCCTCAAAGCTAACTTGATCTCCTGTTACTAGCATTCACCTCCAGATTCGGCTGGTCAAACTCAAGAAAGGGTTTCCCAAATCCCCCCACTTCATCACCGAGCAGTCACTCACCTTGCTCCAGGTGCCATATAGGTCGGGTGTGATGCTGAAGATGACTGAGTGGTCTCTGCCTGCCAGGAGCTCACAGTCTGGAAGGATATGGGCAAAAGCATGAAACCAAAGACAGGTGAAAGGAGAGTGCCTTTCAAGTGCCTGGGATGAAGCTGTGAGGAAGGACTTGGGAGTCACTTGGTAGGAGAGTCTGAGAGACCTCCCTGGGGTGAAATTGGTAGGGACCAGATGGGGCTTCCCTGATAGCTCAGTTGGTAAAGAATCTCCCTGTAACGCAGGAGACCCTAGTTCAATTCCTGGGTCGGGAAGATCCACTGGAGAAGGGGTAGGCTACCTACTCCAGTATTCTGGTCTGGAGAATTCCATGGATTGTATAGTCCATGGGGTCACAAGGAGTCAGACACGACTGAGCGACTCACCTCACAGATGACAAGAGGGAGAAGGCACCACTAGGGCAGAGACTGGCAGGCAGAGGTGAGTATTACCAGAGGGGTAGGAAGGTAGTTGGTACAGCTGGAGTGAGCCCAGGGAGGAGGAGCAGGTCATGGGGAGGAGGGTGGGACTGGAGCCTGGAGCCTGTAGACTGTGTTAGCTGTCGGTTCCTCACTGCTCCAAAATTTAGCACCTTAAAACTACAAATATTTAATATCTAGCCCAGTGTGGTCTGGATATCTGTTCATGGCTTAGCTAGGTTGCTCTGCTTCTGGGTGTTTCACAGGCAGGTGCTGTGGCTTCAGTTGGGCTCAACGTGGGGAGGATTTGCTCCCACATTCATCCACAGGCTGCAGGACTGTGTCTGGACTGAGAGTCTGAGTTCCTGTCTGTTGACCTGAGTGCTCCCTCGGTTCTCTCCTTGTGACAACTACTCAGGGAAGCTCATAACATGGGTGCCTGCTTCCCCAGATCCAGCGATAGAACAGAGAGAGAAGTGGGAGGGGAGGCAGTGGGCAGGAAGGAGGGTCCGAGAGGGAGCACAGGGGAGAGTGGGTAAGAGGGAAGGGACAGATTTGTTGTCATTACACTTTGGAAGTGACCTCCCATCATTCTTGCTGCATCTTTTGGCTCACAAGCCAGTCACTAACCGCTTAGCAGTTGCACTAAAGAGGAAAAGTTAAAATTTTACGTAACCTCCTGTTCCTTCTGCCTCTGTAACTCAGTTTGCTCCTTGCAAAGTCTGGATCACGTAGGTCACGTAGTCTCAGAAAGTGGGGACTTACAATACTAGAAACTGGAGCTTATCTCACTCACCCTTGTCCTGCTCTGTGCAATCGCCCAGCCCCTGCAAACCCGCTTAATCATGCCTGTCCGTGTATAACAACTCTGTAATTCCTTTGTTTGGGGCTCAGAGCTTGGAGTGTTAACTCCTCTGGGCCCACCGATGTAATAAACCTGAGTTCTCCAACTCTCTGAGTGTGGTGCTTGGTTTCTCGATTCCTGGTTTCTACAACAGCACAAAGAGTGGAGCTTCTTAGCTGGAAATGGAACATGAACTGTGCCCCTTGGAGACGACCAGGGGGTCATGTTCAGCAGGCTCACCCCAGGACTGGGAAAATTGGGCACATTTTGGAAATGACTCAGTGATGAAAAGTGTACCTTCACTCATCATTAGAAAACTAAGACTATGAATTAGATGTCATTCGTCATCTGCTGAGCCAGCCGAAAAAAAAAAAAAGAAAAAAATTTCCCCCAAAGCTGCTGTAACTACAATGCTTGGTGTGGACGAGGGAAGCAGGCGCTGAGTCCTCAGTGGTGGGAGGGACCCAGAGTCTTCTCCTGGAGGGTGATTTGTGCTGGGTCCCCAGATGCCCTCCCCTTTGAGTCAGGGAGTCAGCTTCCAGAAGCCAGAGGCAAGGGCTAGAGATGTGCACAGAGTCCATGTGGGTGGATGGATGCCTTGTATCTAACAGCCCCACACGGACAGCCCACCTTGCCTGAGAGGGGACCTGGCTCCTCTGGCAGTGGGACACTGCAGACAAGACCCCTTAGTGGGCCATGAACTGAGTTAGTGGATTATGTTAGGGTCCAGAAAAAACAAAAATATTGGAGAGCAGTCTTCCCTGTAAGGATGGGTGTTGCTTCCTGACTTGGTCTCAGCTGTGGGAGTGTCCACTCCACATGGTGTGCAGAGGCAGCAGAATATGAAAACCAAGGGTGTAAGTGGCTATTTAAAGATATGGAGACTGTGTACCCAGCTGAAATCTGAAAACCAGTTTATACAACCAAATGCACATTATGATTCCATTTGGCAAATATAACACACACACACACACACACACGAAAAATGGTGTAGGAAACAGCTATCTCTGGATGCCAGGGTTTTTATAGTCTTCTTTTTGCTCCTTTGGTCCTTTATTTCCTATAATGGATGTCTTTTCCTTTTGTAATCACAAGGAAAACAATGAAAGGTGGCACACTAGGTGGGGAATAAGTAGAATGGGCATGGCTTTTGCCTTGACCCCTCAGCTCTGGGGCCTCAGTTCCCAAAGGCTGGCCCAGCTAGGCAAGCTGGGTCTCACTTGGTGCAGTGGGCTGGAAGAATGGAGCCTGTGTCCCCACTAGACAGGTGAGCAAACTGGACTCAGAGGGGCACACAGCACTGAGGGGTTGGCCCAGGCCTCCCAATTCTGTACCCCTTCTGCTCCCTGGCTTTGCCACTGTCTGCAGGCTCTGTCTGGGCTGTGGTGGCCCCCAGTACCCTCCCTAGTCCTCATGTCCCCCTCCCCATACTCCTGCCAAAGCAGGCATGCTTCCTCGAGCCTTCTCTGCCACCTGGGACCTCACCAACATGAAAGTGGAGAGTGACTGACCACAGGCTGTCCTGTACCCATGGCTACACCCTGTTCTCCATGCATGCTGCCCCGTGGCTGGCAGGAGGGGGTGGTAGTGCAGAGACTCCAAGGCTGGCAGAGGGGATAGGGAGCACCCCTCATTTTTCTGGGTCCTTTCTTACTTTCAAAGCACCCAGGTGTATTCACTCCAGGCTGAGTTTCAGGGACAGCCAGAGTCAGGCTGCAACACTGGAGATATCTTCTTTTCTCCAAGTTTCAGCTTCTTTATTTACAAAATAGGGGTTACATGGTGACTGCCACCCTGTCCACGGTAGGACTGAATAAGAGCATGTACCTAAAGAGCATGCCACAAGCTGGAAGGGGCTATGCAGACATCATTTGCTACTTTGAGGAGAGAGGGTGCCATGACAGAGTGGTGCATGGGTTGGGGGGCTGCCTTCAGGTTTGGAAAACCAGAGGTGGTGATGCTGCGCTGACATCCCCTTGGCTTACCTGAGTCCACCTGCAGCTGGGGAGCTCGATCCAGCCAATATAACTTGAGACTCCCCTGCCTGAGGGCTCTTTCTGGTACCCAGGAGATTCCTGTCCTGCAAGCTGGCACGAGGGTGGCGCTAATGCCCAGGCAACTCTCCACCCACATGGACAGAGTCAGGCCAGGTGGGAAGCTGTTTTCCAGTGAGACAGAGCCTGGTCACCCACAGCAGGGGCCACTCCTGAAAGCCCCTTCCAGTGACTTTTCTGTTTTCGGGCTCCTTTTTCCCATGTCCTCACTCATACTTCTTGGAATCATCCCCAAAACAATGTGCCTCCAAGTCCTTGGCTTTGACCTTCTGGACTTGAGTCTCCACAGCTGTAAAATGCAGGCGATGCTTACCTCATCAAGTCGAGACAAAGTGCATGGAACTGTGAACTGAAGCACCATCAACATACAAACCATACTGGCACAGCAGGAGCTCAGGAAGTGGAGGAAGGACATGAGCCGCCTGCCCACAGGGCGCAGACGGCTGACCTGATAATTGCCCCTGGTCACAGTGAGGCTGCGGGGCAATCAAGGAAGAGAAAGGCGGCAAGGAAGATGGTGGGAAGCAAGCTTCCAAAGACCGTGATCTGAGTGTCACAGGACTAAAGAGACCGTTAGTCAAGTTAAGGAGGCCTAGAAGATTTCTGCCAAAAGGTTATCATCAGTCATACAAATAACCAGACACCCAGTCAACACCGGATGAAGTCCTTGTTTTGTCTAGGAATCAGTGCACAGTTGCAATTAAAACTCGCATTTTGTTAAATGTGCAATATACTCTTTCCTGTAAGTTTTAAGCTTTAATTATTTCATTTTCCAAGATGAAGTGCCTATCATGCCTTGTGGAAGTTATTTCCCCTGAACTATGGGTCTCTATTTGTTACCCATCCCTGTTATCCACCGTCGAGCTGACCAGGTGGAACACCCCCTTTCACCTCTGTCTTCCCCATTGGAAGTAATCTCCATATGGGCAGGAACCACGCCATATCCTCGCCACTGTGAGGCTACAGAACTGGGCAGACAGACGGATGGAAGGGTGGGTAGAGGGACGAGGAATCTACACAAAATAAGCCATTTATTTAAGGAGGGTTGACAGTGTCACAAGTACAGGCCCTGGATGATGTTCACGGAGTGTTTCCAGCTGTCCTTCCAGCGCTGAGCCTCTTTTACCTGCTGTGCGGTGTCCTCCTGGACCTTCTTCAGCTCCTCTTCAAATGATGCTAAATATTTCTGGGAGCAAGCAGCAGGAAGAGGCCACTTGAGGAAGGACTTCTGGACTGTGTCCCCTAGAGGGCACTCTGTGCTCTAGATGGATGCTATAACCTGCTGGCGGGTGGCTCGGGGGACCCATTCCAGGCACTGGCAAGAGTTCCACAGTCATTTCTCATGTGCTCTGTCCAATAAAGCTCAGGCAGGCCTTGCTGTTTTCCACTGAGACTGAGCAGTGACTAGGCTCCTGGTCCACCTGATTCTGGACTCTGCCCTCCTTCCTAAGTACCACACTATAGTCTCCTTGAAGCTCAGGGGTCCTAGCTTCCTCGAGAGGCTGAGCCCACTAGACCTTAAGTCCTCACTGAACTCAGCAGCAGAATTGTGCCAACTGCCTGGGGCTTAGCTTGGTGGCTGGGGAAGGGCCTGCCTAGGCACTAAGGGGTCTCCAAAGACCAGGGTCAGCATGTCTCTGGGCAGTACAAGCTTTCTCTCTGGGGCACCAGACTGTAGGTCCAGACATCCTTGGAGGTGCGAGGTCCTGCAGGCAGCCTCAGGCACAACTTCCTCTTTGGGCAGCCCCACGGGTCTAACAGGCCTGGGTCCAATCCTGGCTGTCACTCTTGGTGGCACAGAGGGGACACACTTCTTTATGACTTGGTGTCTTCTGCAGTAATGTGGGGACCATTCTACCTTCCTCATGGGCTTGCTACAAGGATCCAGTGGAAGCCTTGTGTCGAGAACAGAAGCTGCAGTGGCTGCTCAGTAATTATTCCACCCATCATCACTCACTGCTCCCATGGCCTCCGAGCCTCTGTCTACTCTGTCCCCTCACACTGTCTTGACTGTTCGCTGGAGAGCCTTCCTTTGCCTTCCAGTCTGGGTGTGGCGTCTCTCAGCTGGGCTCCTGCGGCACTGGGGCTCATGCCATGAGACCTGAGCTATTGCTGGAACAGGACAGGAGCTGTGGCCCATGTCCTGGTGCCTGAGAATGTTGGCTGTCACCAGTGCTGTGCCCTGGGGTACTCTGATGTGTGTTACCTGCGCCATCTGACCAGACGCCAGGGCACCTGGTGATGACAAGCTCCCTCCCTCCTTCCCAAGGCAGCACCCCGAGCTGCCTTGTGCTCCCTGGGGTGCACCCCCTCCACCTCGTCTCTTCACTCACCAGGTAGACAGCATCTCGGGCTTCCACGGATGCCAGGTGGCCCAGTGTCGTTTTGGTGGTTGTGATACATGGTGTTTTCCGGAGGAGAATCTTGTTTTGGATGGTGACTTCAGTAGGTTTGATTCCTGGCCACTTTCTACAAATAAACATGCATGAAAAGTCCTGTAGGCTTAGCTTCATCTTTCACTGTGTACCCTCCATCTCTGGTGGAAATGGTTAACGTTTCTTTTTTTTTTTTTAAGTAATTAATTTATTTTTTATTGGAGGCAAATTATTTTACAATATTATATTGGTTGGTTTTGCCATATATTGACATGAATTCGCCCCGGGTTTACATAAGTTCTCCCTCCTGAACCCCCTTCCCACCTCCCTCCTCCCTTTATCCTCCCTCTGGGTCATCCCCGCACGCCAGCCCCGAGCATCCTATAACATGCATTGACCCTGAACTAGTGATTCGTTTCACATATGACAACATACGTGTTTCAATGCCATTCTCCCAAATCATCCCACCCTCACCCTCTCCCACAGAGTCCCAAAGACTGTTCTATACATCTGTGTCTCTTTTGCTGTCTCGTATACAGGGTTATCATTTGCATCTTTCTAAATTCCATATATATGCCTTAGTATACTGTATTGGTGTTTTTCTTTCTGGCTTACTTCACTCTGTATAATAGGCTCCAGTTTCATCCACCTCATTAGAACTGATTCAAATGTATTCTTTTTAATGGCTGAATAATACTCCATTGTGTATATGTACCAAAGCTTTCTTATCCATTCGTCTGCATATGGACATCTAGGTTGCTTCCATGTCCTGGCTATTATAAACAGTGCTGCAATGAACATTGGAGTACATGTGTCTCTTTCAATTCTGGTTTCCTCGGTGTGTATGCCCAGGAGTGCGATTGCTGGATCATATGGCAATTCTATTTCCAGTTTTTTGAGGAATCT
The DNA here is from genome assembly GCF_049115385.1 of Moschus berezovskii. NCBI lineage: Eukaryota > Metazoa > Chordata > Mammalia > Artiodactyla > Moschidae > Moschus > Moschus berezovskii. Next base: position 69,913,970 of record NC_142466.1, on the reverse strand, counting down.
CCACACTGTTCTCCATAGTGGCTGTACTAGTTTGCATTCCCACCAACAGTGTAAGAGGGTTCCTTTCTCTCCACATCCTCTCCAGCATTTATTGCATGTAGACTTTTGGATAGCAGCCATTCTGACTGGTGTGAAATGGTATCTCATTGTGGTTTTGATTTGCATCTCTCTGATTATGAGGGATGTTGAGCATTTTTTCATGTGTTTGTTAGCCATCTTTATGTCTTCTTTGGAGAAATGTCTGTTTAGTTCTTTGGCCCATTTTTTGATTGGGTCATTTATTTTTCTGGAATTGAGCTGCAGGAGCTGCTTGTATATTTTGGAGATTAATCCTTTGTCAGTTGCTTCATTTGCTATTATTTTCTCCCATTCTGAAGGCTGTCTTTTCACCTTACTTAGAGTTTCCTTTGCTGTGCAGAAGCTTTTGATTTTAATTAGGTCCCATTTGTTTATTTTTGCTTTTATTTCCAATATTCTGGGAGGTGGGTCATGGAGGATCCTGCTGTGATTTATGTCGGAGAGTGTTTTGCCTACGTTCTCCTCTAGGAGTTTTTTAAAAAAAATTACCATGCTTTAAGTGCCTTAATTAAAAGAACAACTCTACTGAGCATTTAAGATTAAGCTTCTTCAAGTTCTTTCCGGCATTTTCATACAGCTTATATCCATGTGTATAGACAGCTGGGCTCTGCATGGGGAAGGGGAATCCCATGCCTCTAGGGGTTTCCCTTTTCTGGATCTCGGTTTCCTTATCACTCGCCCAGCCAGATGCCAGTCACCAGTTCTGGGCTTGCTTTTCCTACCATGATAAAAAACCACTGCTGACAATTTATCTGGGTAAATCACTGCCTTACTTCTTCCAGAGTCACATTCCTGGGGTACAGGGAACAAGCACTTCTATAGCTCTTGTCATACATGACAGACAGCTGTAGTGAATCCCAGTACTGCCAGCAATCTGAGAAGGCACCCCACACTAGGACAGGTCTATCTTTATTTGGGGGTCCCTTAATGGGTCCTTATCACACAAACTCACAGCTGCTGAGCTCTTAGTAGGTCCCACGAGCACTTCAAGCACAATCTCGTCGAGCTTTCTCTTCATAATATCATGTAAGGAAGGCTGCCATTCCCATTTCACAGATGAGGAAACTGAGGCTTAGGACACAAAGCCTTTCCAAAGTTATCAGGTCTGTCTGACTTCAGAGCTCGTGCCCCCTCACCATTCCACCACACCACCCCCAGCAAACACAGCCATGCGTGGTATTCACCCCTACTCTCAGCTCTCACCTGCTCCCCCGTTCAATCAGGGGCTTCTCACTTTCTTCCTCCAGGGACATTCCGGTGAGTTTCCTCCGTATTAGGATTGAGGTTTTCTGTTTGGGGGGCTCCATCTCTGGCAAGCAAGAAATGGGTTACTGATGGGGGCCTCACCCACAGCCTGGTATCAAGGGGACCCCTGACCTTACATTTACAGAAATGAAACCATGCTCCCTTCTTCCACACTTAAGAGTCTCAGGCAGGAGTGTTAAAGCTGGAATATGTGAGGTGTGGTTTGGGTGTGCATCCCAGCTCCAAAATCCTATGTATGATGCTCTGACCTTCTTGCAGCTTCTATGAGCTCCTGAATATGCTCTTTGGAGACTTCTTTGGCTTATACTAGCTCAAAGGGGTCCTGAACTAAGAATTTCTCCTGGAATGAACACATTCAAGGTTGTCTGTCTCATGTCTGGCTCACTGACCTGCCGTTTGACATGGAGAGAAAGAATCTCTGTTCCTGGAGTGAGACCAGCAGGCCAAAGCAGCTCTCTGCACCCTGGTCTGCAGGCATGGCAGGGCCAGGCCATTTGGCTCAGAAGCCCGAGTTACAGAGCAGGCGAGGACCCCATTGGCCTGATGCAGGGGGTCTTCCTGGCCCAGGGGTTCCCTCCAAGGTGCCGAGGCTGCCTCCCTGCCGGCTCCACTGCCTGTTCCTTCTCTAGTCTGAACCCCAGTGTCTCTGCAGGCTCCACTTTCCAAAACCAGGCTCACACTTGCCAAAGAGACCTCCACTACTAGACAGTGGCCAACACCTCAGCATGCATATATATTTTGACCTAGAAAATCCACTTCTAGGAAGTTGTTGCCCCCATATAGAGAAATGTCGATGCAGACGTTCCTTCCAGCACGATTAGAAGAGTGAAAAGTTAGACATGGCCCGTATGCACCAGCAGGAGACTAATAAAATAAGATGCACAGCAACTGGAAGTGCTCATGGAGACGGTGACTGGCTTGGCCAGCATCCGCTCAAGGGGAAATTAGGTTACAAAGGAGCACACACCTGTGATCCACCCTCCCATCCCCCCACTGATACATACACACAGGCCTGTGACCAAAGGGAAATGACCAGGAGGAGGACAGCCAATGTTACCGGCACCTATTTCTGGGGGGAAGGACCATATTCTTCTCTGTCTTTGTAACTCATATTGAATTTCTTATTTTACTATAAAAATAGTCATTGTCTTTGCAATCCAAACTTAAAAAAATAAAAATAATATATTTTAATTACTTAATAGATGAGAGATAAATGGACAATATTTAATATATGATTTGAGTCTTTGCATAGTTATAAAAGCAATTTACACAGTATAAAAAAATTTAAACATCATCTAATGGGGAAAAAGAAAAGACTTTAGAAATCTCTCACAGTCCCACTCACCAGAGGTGGTCATCAACAGTCGGGTACCTGTCTCTCAGGCTCTGCTGCTCTCATTTTGTCCCTCTTTGCCTCTGTTTCTCTCTCACACAGATTCATTTATATACAAGTGAGGGTGCACGTTTATGTCACCTATGTGTTTTTTAAAATAGTATTACAGGTAAGTATAATTGTCACCTTGCTTTTTCCTGTGACAGTATTCCTTCAGGTGTTTCCAGCTGGCACATAGAGACCTACCACACCCATCTGAACAGTTGCATAGAATTCCCTCCTATATCTGGACCATAATTTATCCAATCCTTTATACATGGATATTAACACTGCTTCCAATTGTTTGCAGTTTCAAGCATTGCTGTGAAGAATATGCTTGAAAATATATCTGTGGAAAAGTATGCAAGTATTTCTGCCAGATAAGGTCCCAGGGTTAGAACGGCTAGGTCAAAGCATACACATTCAGGACTTTGAAGTCACCGACAGAGGGTTCTCCAAGAGAAGGGGTGGAGGTACACTTTCCCAAGGGGCTCTGAGGTGCTGGGGCTTCCTGCCTCACCAGTGCTGGGTGTCACTGAATTTGAAAGCTTTGCCAGGCTCTTGGTGAGAAATGATATCTTAACAATGTTTATATTTGCACTTTTCATCACTGGTGAAGTCAAGCATCTTTCAACATTTATTGACCTTTTAAATTGCATGTGTTTGCCCTTTTTACAAACTTGACCTGTTAAGAATTCTTCATACCACAGGAATATCAGGCCATTCTCTGACCTATTAGTTATTAGAAATATTTTTCCAGTTTGTGGTTTGTCCTTCCATCTTTTGACATTTTCCCTTACTTTTGTTTTGGCCACAGGGATGTACACATCATTCCTTTATAGCTTCTAGCTCTAAAACTTAGGAAAGTTGTCCCTACCCCAAGATTATGAAAATATTTAGTATTAGGATTTCATTTTTTATATGTAATCTTACTCATTGGGGATTTGCTTTTTTAGTTAAAAAAAGATAATTTTAATTAGAAAAAGAAAAAATTCATCAGTCCTCTCAATACAGTATCTGTTTTCATACTGGTGGAGTTGGGGGAAAGCAGATCCCTCTAGACCCATCACCTATGTCACCAACCCCCTGGAGCCAGGGCACAAGGGCCAGTGGGGCGCATACTTGCAACCTGGACATCATCAATGGTGACCACCTCATCCAACTGCAGCAGGAACTTCTCGGTGAAGGTGGCCAAGCTGGCTATGAAAAACCGGGCGTACTTCCTTGTGCATTCCTGGAGGAAACATGGGGAGCATGGTGCTATAAGGAGAGGACCCTGGGTCCACAGGCAGGCCAAAGATGGGTTTGGAGAGCAACGCGTGAGACAAAACGAGGGCCATGAGTCAACTGTGTCCAAGTTAACAGGCATCTGGTCTTTCTCCAGGAGGCTTCTCCTAAGAGTGACTTGAAAATAGGAAGTGATTCTGCAATGGCCAAGGGACACACACAGACAATTTACCAAAGAGGAAAGAAAACTTGACATGGATCTTGGGAGAAAAAATTTCTCATTACTAATTAATTTAGAAATTTTAAAATGCAAGTTAAAACAGCCAATAAAGACCATCTCCACCTATAAAACCTGCCCACTTTCATGCCCTGCTTTGGCCAGGGTGCCAGCATAAGGCTGGGCTCAGAGCTGTTGGTGGGCTGTCAGTTGGGGTGACTTCGGGAGGGCAGGGCAGCCCTCAGCACCTAAGCATGGTAGTAGAAGGAACTACTGACCTCCAGCTTCTCCTTGGTTACCACAATCAAGGTGTCCAAGTCTCCCTGCCTCTTCTCTTCCACTTGACATAGAGACTCCATATCTTGGAGCTGTGCAGGGTGTCCGAGATTTGGGTGGAGCTTCTGGGCATTTTCATCCTTCAGACAATCCAGAAATCAGTGGGTTTTTTGACTTGAGGTCTTGAGGTCAGGACTAAGAAGTCACTGGCCTAGGTCCTCTGCCAATTATGGCCATGATGTGTGCGTTGACCTGGGTGTGTGTGAAGGGCTGTGGACAGGCAAAGGAGTGGCAGGGTACGCAAGACTGAGGCATGGCTGGAACCAACTCCGAGGGTTAGAAATTGGGAGAGCTGAGCATCTTTCCTGGAACAATCAGGGATTCCGTCCAATAAAATCAACAGCATGAACGGCCCCTGGTTCCAAGGACCAAGTGGACAATCATTGTTGATCTCAAGGTCCACAGCCCCACAGAACCAGCCAACCTACCCGCTATATCCAACAAGGAATGTGCTGAATCCTTTCCATGAACGAGCTGTTGGCTCGGCTCTTATCTCTCCAGTGCCTAGTGTCCCTCACCCCCACCTGATAATCCCAGGCCTGGCCCAACTCCTTCCCTGGGGCTCAGTTCTGCTGATGCCCTGCCTCTATGTCTGAACTTCCAGGGCGATCCTGGGGGGCCCACCTTCCTTTTCTCCAGCTTTTCCTGGTAATTCAAGAACTGTTCTCGGATCACTTTGGTGGAGGCGCAACATTTTTTCCAATGGTGCTCCTTGAAATTCTCCATCACCAGCCAACACACCTGGGGCAGAAGCTCCTCAAATCTCCTCATCTGGGCCCGTAATTCTGTAGGAATTGGGGGTGGGGAGCCAGGGGAGAGGACTGAGCAGAGCCAAGTTGCTGAGGCCATTTCTCCAACAAAGGCTCGATGCAGTTTCCCAAAGAGAAAGGCTTGGTCTACAATGCGGTAATAGCTATTCCATCAAAAGGGGTCCTGTGGGAAAACTGGTATTAAAGATACTGGATTAAGCAAGTTCAAAGGACTTCTCACACTGTAGGACTTGCCAGCACTTTATAAACTGCACTGCATCTTTCAGCAGTTCTATTTCATCCGTTCTCTTCAAATATTACCTTGACCCAAGTCTTCTCCTCTCCCTCTGAATCTCTAAGTAGCTGCATGCCAGACCTACTTTTTCCTTCATCTCTCTCCTCTATTTCTAGTCCTTTGTTTTTCTGTGTTACATTTATGGTTATTTTCTTTGGCACTAAAGCCACTCATAATTTTAAAATTTCAACGATTTATTTTTCCAATATACATAAGCTTTATTTGGTTCTCTTTTTATTTGGTTTCTCTTTACTTATTTACTTGCTCATTTTAATAGTCTTTGGCTCCTTACTCATATTTCTAATTTCCTCTTTTATTTAACTTGAAATAATTACTGTATTTTATATTCCGTGTCTTGATACATTCAATATCTGAAGTCCTTACTGATCTCATTCTGTTGCCTCATGCTGAAGGTACCTTTTTGCTGCGTGTGTGTGTGTGTTGTTTTATGGTGAGCTCTTATTTGGGGCATTTTATGTGTGGGAATCCCTGGAGGCCTGAATTGAAGGTAGGCTTCTCTGGAGAGGATTTGTAGTATCTCTACTAAACAAGCATCTGGGCATGACACCCTCAAAATCATTTTAAGCTATCATCTAGAAATCTTCTGGATGATCCACAAACACAAAGTTGAATTCAGGTTTATCTAAGTGCAACTTCAGTTTAAACACCACAAAAGGGCTGACTTATAGATTCTCATTAGAGTTTTTCTTCTTTGTCCGGTGCCATGGCTTATAACAAGACACTCTCCTTCTAGTCAGTGGGGGAGGAGGTTTTGGTTTCTGTCTCATTCCCTTGACTCTGCAGATGGAGCCCTGTGGAGTCCCAGTTTTCTGTGGCTTGTGTCCTTTCAGGCTGCACACCTTGGGTGGTCTGGGGCTTGGTCTCTGTTCCCAGTGACCTGGAGGCCATGAAAACAGAGGCTCAAGTGGGCCTGAGAGTTAGCCAAGCCCTCAGGGCAGTAGCCAGAGCTCCTGCTCAGTTTATCTGTATTCCTATTCCCACTTATCTTGAGGCCTTATGTGTTTCTTACTTTACAGTGAGCTTATCCATGCATTTAAAAGTTTATCACAAAAGTGTTATATCCAGGATTTTTACATGTTTTCAGTTGGAGAGTTGCTCAGGATACTTTACTCCCTGTAGGAAATGGAAGTCTTCATTTCATGTGAACTGTCAGCCTTCCTGGGAGGGACATGATCTGCAGCATTTCCCAAACCCATGTGACCATGGAACCTTTCTTTTGAGGAAGATCACATAGGATGGAACCCCACAGAGTTCAAGTGGGGAAGCTCTGAGCTAGAGAAACCAAATGCTGCCTGTGGTTTCAACTCCAGTCATTCTACAACTACAGGAATGAGAGCCATTGTTGATTTCTCCTGTAGATGGCAAGGCTGTGAGGGGCTTAGTCCTTAAAAATGCCTTGCATGGTGGATGTTATCCTTGTCTCCATTTACAGGCAAGGGGAGGTGACTTGGTCAATGTCATACAGCTGGGGAACGGCAGTGCTGGGTCTTGATCTCAGGTCTGGCTATCCCCTAATCCTCTCCCTCGTCTACCCCTACTGCCCCTCACCCCACAGCGGGCTTGAAATGGGCCCTTAGGCTCCCTGCCTTACAAGTAGAGATAGTTAGGACTTAACGACTGCAAAAACACGTATGGCTGTAGACATGGAGAATTGGGCAAGGAGACGGGCAGCTATGGGTGTGTTTTCACAGCTCCTTTTATGTTGCTATAATCAACATAAATCGCAAGATATATCCTGCCTCCCTGTTTTCATGTCGCTGTTCTCTAGGAGGCTGTGTCTATCAAGTTCATCATAGCCCAGGCACACAGTAGACACGGTGGGAGGATTCTTCAAATGATTAAACACAGAGGCACCATATGACCCAGCAATTCTACTCCTAGTTACACACCCAAGAGAAATGAAATCATACATCCACATACAACATGGACATGAATGTTTATACCAGCGCCATCCAAAATTGTCAAACGGTGGATACAGTCAAATGTCTGTCACTGAACAAATAAACAAACTATGGCATATGATTCAGCCATGAAAAGGCTACATGACACCTACTAACAATGGATGAACAGAGAGTAGGTTAGTGGTTGCTGAGGGCTGGGAACATGATGGAGGGACAGAGGTTCTGAAATTCACAGTGGCGATGGTTGCACAGCTCTGTGAATATATTAAAATCCACTGAATTGTACAGTAGCTTTCCACTATCTAACTATCTTACGTTTGTGCGCGTGTTCAGTTGCTCGGTCATGTCCGATTCTTTGCGACCCTTTGAATTGTAGCAGGCTTCTCTGTCCACAGGATTTCCCAGGCAAGAATACTGGAGTGGGCTGTCAGTTCTTCCTCCAGGGGATCTTCCTGACCCAGGGACTGAACCCATATCTCCTGCATTGCAGGCAGATTCTCACATGGTAGTGTATATATGTCAATCCTAATCTCCCAGTTCATCCCACCCTCCCTTTCCCCTCTATTTCATTGAGTGAATATCTCAGTAAAACTGTAAACATTTTTCAAAGAGTGAAACATTTTTAGTGATACAAATCACTGTATTTCTCAAGAAAAATCGACTTTTGGGGGGGAGGGCATGTTTTTCCCCCAGTTAAATCTGATCAAGGTTTTTACCTAATTCTAAGATGTCAGTTTTTCACAGGGAGGATCTTCTGCCTCCATGTGACCTCCAGGTCAGGAGGGCATCATTCAGGCTGTGAGTGGCCACCACCTTTCTGTAGCCCCACCTGCCACCTGCCTGCTGGTCACACCTACCTATGAGGCAGGAGTTGTGGTAATCTTCTGTCTGGCTGTGGTACTCCAGGATCTTCTTGCAGATGTTCTCTGCGCACTGGTCGAAGGTTTCGTACATGCAGTCAGGCCTGGTGACTGAGCGTTTCTCTTTGCGGTAAAACTCCTACAGGGGAGGGTTGACAGTGTGGGTGCCAGGCCTCTCTCCAGGGGGCTCTGGCCCAAGATCCTGGCATCTTCCTCTGTGCTCTCCTCACCCCTTGGTCTTCTCAACTGCTGTCCCCCTACACTGGGGTCTCTCCTCCTCCCTGACTGTCCCTGTCACCACAGTCAGCGTCCTAGGGCTACACAAGGCACAAGAAAGTCAACGGTAAAACTCTGTGCATCCTTCAAGACTAAGATGGGTCTTCCACCCATGAGACCAAGAGCTTTCTATGGAGTGCCAAGCTGGGCCACTAACACAGATGACCCAGAGCTCTGCTCCAAAGACTCACACCCAGGGGGTGCCACCACATGTCATTCTCTGCTGGGTGCTGGCCACGCAGGGGCAGAGACCAGGCTTGTTCCTGATATCGGGTGTGCTAAATATCTGACACACAGGACCCAAGAAAAGTTTGGTGGCTGAATAAATGGGTAAACGAATGGATGAGCTTTAATTCTAGGATGAAAAACACCACACAAGGTGACAGAAGCTGGGTAGCTGTGGTCACGGGGGCTGTAGAGTTTTACCCAAAGGTCATTATTGGCAGAAGGCAGCGGGGAGAGCCCACTGGGGGCATGTGGCCAGCAGATGGCAGAAGGGCAGGCAGAGCCCTACCTCCATGACCGTCAGCAGGTGCTCGTTGCTCTCCCAGAGGAGGTTCAGGATGATGCCTTTAAAATCCCTGCAACACACAGGAGACAGATCCCTGAGAGCGCTTGTCTAATCACACTAAATGGTGTGGACAAGACCAAACGGACACAACATTCTGAGTACTCAGCAGCCCAGCCAGAACTGGACTTGGACAGCTTGGGATGCCCAAGCATGCTCCCACCTCGCATTTCTATTTGTCAGGTTGAATGCCTCTTGCATGTGCCAAGCTGTGTTTGGCCCCTTCCAAGTGTCTCTGCTCTCTTTTGTTCCTCATTACTCCTTGGAATTACTCACTCTTGCCCCAGGGCCACTGCTCACACTGATTCCTCTCCAGGGAACACAAATAACTTTCCTCTTGGTCACATTTGCTTTTCCTCTGGCCCTGGCTCAGGGGCAATCCCTGACTGCCTCCTTCCAGTGCCCTGAGCAGCTCTCAGCTTTATAGCCTCCCCATATGGGCTCTGGGGATTGATAAGTGTGACTGGCTGATTGATTAACCCCATCTCTCCCAGCAGCTGGTAAAGTCCACCAGGCCACACACTGTGTCTGTTTTCATTCACCATAGAATCCCCTGTCCAGTGTATTGCCTGCACTTATCAGTGTCTCTGTCTTGGTTGAGAGAAAAAGAATGATTTCTTTTAAATATTAATCAAATGAGCAGGACTGCCTGTAGGACCAAACATCCTCTTTCTGATACATCTGGCCTTTAGGCTGACTGTGCACACCAGGTGCTTTACTGAACAAATCTGCCCAGATCTAGCGAATATTCCTGTCAGTAAGGTCAACTGTCTCAATACCAAAAGTGAAATAAGGGACTGATGTGTTAGAACTGCACGTACCTGGAAGACAACTATTTTTTTCAAAATTACTGTAAAGTGATGCAGTGACTGTTTTACACACACATCATTTTTGACCAGTTTCTAAAATATATGTATATATATTTTTAAATTCCCTCAAATTAAAAAAAAAAAATGGAGAAGGAAATGGCAACCTACTCCAGTATTCTTGCCTGGAGAATCCCATGGAGAGAGGAGCCTGGCAGGCTACAGTCCATGGGCTTGCAGAGTCAGACACAGCTTAGCAACTAAACCACCACCAAATTAAAAAAAGGGACTTCTCTGGTGGCCCAGTGGTTAAGACACCGTTCTTCCACTGCAGGGGGCACAGGTCCAATTCCCTGTTGGGGAACTAAGATCCTGCATGCCTCTTTGCCAAAAAACGTGTGTGTGTATGTGTGTGTGATGTGATCTTTCATTTACAAATTCACTCATAATTAAAGAAAATTAGAAATAAGTTGAAAAGCAAGATGGAAAAATTAATGTTAACATTTACTATATTTCCTTCTGCTGATGTTTAAATTGGTTTGGAATTAGGTTCATGTGCTTTTTACATTCTGAACCCTTTAAAGTGTTCCCCCTACATTATGCTATCATTTTAAATGGCTGTGTAACACCATTGGGTATGTATGTACTGTTTATGATCCCCTAGTTTTGGACTTTAGGTTTTCCCCCCATTTTTAGCTTGGATAAAAAGTATTGCATGGTACATATTCATGCAAATGCTTCCTTCCTGAGAGATGGCTTCTTTGGGAGAGGGACCCATGGAGCTGCACAAAAGGTATAACTTCACAGCTTTCACCACTACTTTTCCCAGCCCTTTCTAGGAAGAGAGTTTGCTCTCTGATGACTTTGACAAAAACTGCCCTTGAGCAAATATCAGGTTCTTCTATATGCGTTCGCTATACCCTTCCCAACTTCTGTTGCATGACTCATGCTCCTGGCACGGCTTTACTGAGGATAATTTGGAACTTTACTGGCTTCTTGGGAAAATAAGATCTCCCTAAACTGACTCCTCTAAGACCTCTCCCTCCCTGCTCCCCCCGCCCCCATCAACACCTCTGCTCCTTCTTCCCCATTTTGCCATCTTCCATCTTCCCTTCAGTTGCCTGGTTTCCTCTGACATGTCCCCCTCTAAACAGCTACCTCCTCTATCTCTCTGTCCTTCCTGTCAGACCTGTCCCTTCCCACTCCAGCCCTCAACTCCCTACAGCTGCTTGAACTAAGTTTAGGCCCCTGACCCTATCAAGGCTCTCAAGGGACTGAGGGACTCCTGAAAGCAACTGCCTGAGGCTAAGGGGAAAAGAGGCTAGTGAGAAGCATGCTGGATGTTTCATCCACTCATATGTGCTCTAGAAGTAAAAAACTCTTATAATTATTTATGTGAGTTCAACAAGAAGTTGTCCTTCTTGCGATGGGACATAATTGGAAACACTGGTAGATAAAAGAGACTTTGACTGAAATGTCATATGGACAACAATGTATAAGATCGGACATGATCAAACATTTTAAAGAAACTAAGGTTGACTTGATGGAGACAATGCTTTTAAGCCCTCTTTGGAAAATCAACCTGGCACCTGGTTTATGGGGTTCCCAGCTTCATAGGTGGGTAAGAAAAACCTTACAGTATTGTGGAGACCTTAAGAAGAGAGGAGTTCACCCAAATCTATAGGTACTATGGGTGAAATCTGACTTGTCTTCCTAGTCTCAAGAGGCTTTTAAGAGTCTAATCTGAGAATCTTCATGAAAAGTTCCAGCAATGCAAACATAAAAGTTTCAGTGGTCAGTTACCACTCTTGCTGCATTTATGTAAATAATCAGGCCAAATCTAAAGAGACCAGACTTGTTTTGTAAAGAAGAATCAAAAGAAGGGCAACAGTTTCAATAACTACAGCGCTCTCTCATGATTAGTAGATCCTAACCCTATTTGTTAGCTTGGAGGATTCATGACTTCCCTGGAAACTGGACCAGATCTTGCCATCACGCGTATTTTGTCAATTCTTATCAAATCTCGACTCTTCTGTTGTTGTTTAGTCACTGAGTCATGTCTGACTCTTTTGTGACCTCATGTACTGTAGCCCACCAGGCACCTCTGTCCTCGGGATTTCCCAGGCAAGAATATTGGTGTGGGTTGCCATTCCCTTCTCCAGGCTCAATTCTTCTAGCCTCCTTTATATCTGGCTACAACTCCTCATACTAATATTTCTAATTTTTCTCCCACCCTCCTGACTTTACATCACTGAGAGCTGAACCCTAAATGTCTAGGTCCCTGTTGGGACTCGCAGTTGTTCTATAGCTGGTTTTTCCTCCAGTATCCAAAGAAGCCCTGCCAGTGGAATTGGGTGATGGACAACTGGAATGCCAGGAGCTGCTCCTAAGTGGGCCACTCTGGGGCTTCAGGCCCAATGTCTAGAAAGCTCCTTGACTGGCTGCCCTACGACCAAGCCGCAAGAGATGGAGCAGCTGGCCTTTAATAAACAAAAGGTGATGGAACAGAAATAAACAGATTGTTCAAAGGAAAGAAGAATGTCTTCTTGATGAATGCCTGAATTTGGTGAAAATGTCTCTCAATAAGTTTAGGTGAAATAGGCTGAGACAAACAGACCTTGACCCTTACCAGTCCCCTCGCAGACTTCTGCTCTGTCCCTCTACTGCTTATTTTCCCCTCAGTTGAGTCAGATTTAGCTGCCAAGTGACAAAGATGACAGGTTAAAATGGAGTTAAAGGAAATGGCATTGACACTTACTCTGCTGGAGGAGGCTTGTCGCCGAGCACCTGGTACTTTCTATCTAGCCGGTTGGGCTTGGTGTACCGCGTGATGCTGTGGGGCAAAGGTGGGTTAGTGCTCTGCAAGCTGGAGACAGACACAAGCAGATCTGAGTCTGTGGGAGCCCTACCCGGACCTGCCTGTGCAGCCCAGCCCTTCAAGCTGCAGCCCCACACCTCTACAGCTCTGCAGACAGCCTTATAGTAGGGATGGAGCCCTAACCGCTGAAACCCACACAAGGCCGGGGGGGAGGGATGGAGGCCTCCAGCCCCGAAAGTAGAATCCTTGCTTCCCTGTGGTGAGGACCCAAAGAAACACAGGTTGAGAGCCTCAGGTAGGGATGCCAAATTTTCAAATAAAAGCACATATTAAATTTGAATTTCTTAACACATTATAAACCAAAACTATACATCAATAAAATACATTTTAAAATAAACTTGAATTTCATATAAGCAATAAGCAATTTTTCGCATACATACCATGTATTATTTGGGACATACTCATATTAAAAAATATTATGTGTTGTTTTTCTGAAATTCAAATGTAACTGGACATCCTGAATTTTCATCTGGCAGCCTTAGCAGCATATATATTTCACTGGTAACCACTGAGAGATTGATTATACAAATGGACAATGGCTATACCGTATATAGAGAACCCTGGCTGATAAGCTGTAACAACCTGCCTAGGACACTAAGCCCTTAGCTACAATAAACGATTCAGGAAGCCCGCCTGCTGGAAGTCAGACTTGCAGAAAGACAGATTGCTATCTTTAGTAACAATCCAGGAAGCCAAATAATACCCCCTGTAACAATCAACCCCACAGGGCCAGGACCTTCTCAGTACCTGACAACTCCCTTAGATTTTGTCCCTGCTTCTGATTTAGGATGAACAAGTCAAATATATACCCCTAACCAATCACACAGGATGTCCACTGCTTGTGGGCCTCCTCCAGCCTTCCCAGGGCAATAGCCACCAACAGGGCACATCTGAAGTCTTCCCTATTCTCCACTACACCCCTTTCCCACTCCCTTGCCTGCCTTTGGGTCTCTGCTAAAATGTAAGCGATAGTGGCTGATTCCCTGGTTGTAGCAAGCTCTGCATAGTCTTTGCTTTTCCCATTTGGTTGGTCTTTGTTTATTTCCACACTGCAGATGGCACGCCTGTTCAAAAAGACTTTCTGAATGTATGCAAAGCAGGAATCTCTTCAGAGTCACGTCTTCAAAACCAAGAATTAAACTAGGTCAATAACGGTTCATCAGAGACTCAGAAAATCAGGTCAGCCATGTGGCTTCTGTCATCCACCTTCTATAAAATCGGTGTCAGGGGCCATCCAGGGCCCACACTCACTGAGCCATGAGTCTAACGACCCTGACAGAGCATAATGGGCAGAACTCATGGCCACGATGCAGAGACCCAGAGCTCTCAAGACTCCATGATGTCATCCAAGGAAAGCCAACTCCAAGGTCATGCCCTCTGACAGACACAGTGTGTATGGGAGGTAGCTGTCACTGTGGATAACCACCCAACGCCCTGACAGGTTCTCAGGGTGAAGGGCTGTGAGAGTCAAGCCACTGGGCAGGGATGAGAATAGAGCTGTCTAAAACTGGCTTTGGAGTTGGCCCATTTGCGGGGTCCCAACTTGGAAGGTCCCTATTTGGAGAGTCTGTGAGCACGGGAGACACATTCTGAGGCCATCAGCAGACAAAGGGTAGCCTCTGGCCTCCGTCTGGGGGTCGGGGGGTTGAGTCTGGGGAGGGGAGACTGCAGGCAGCCTAGCCTCTCTACCTTGCTGCCGAGGTGGCACTGGCGATGGACAAGTCCTTCTTCAAGGAGTGCTCTGCTCGGTTCCGGAGTCGCCTCAAGGCTTTGGGTGACGGGTACCCAGGAGAACAACAGAGGATCCAAGATGAGGAGGGGCCAGATGGCATCCCCGGCTACCCTACTGTCAGCGCCCTAAATCCACAGGCCTGTCTGCCCCTACCTGTCTGGGACCGTTCTTTTTCGCACTGATGGGTTGAGGACTTTGAGTCAGGAAACCTGAAACCAAAGGAAAGGACGTGAGCTTTTCCCCAATGACCAAGAGGATGGCTCAGGCCAGGCACTGGGCACCATCCTGGTTAGCCCACGATGCCACGTGAATCCACCCAATCGTGAGCTCCACTTCAGAGGAGGAAGCTGAGGCTCTCAGGGGAGAAGGAAGCCCCTGCACAAGGTCACAGCTGTTAGGGTGGGCTCACATGTGGACTGGCCCCTGAAGGCTTGGGCCCCACTGTTCACACCCGGGCCACTCACTGCAGGATTCTCTTGACCACCTCCACGGCTGGGTCTTCAATCATGGACTTCCCCATGCGGCTTGGCTGGGCAAAGGACTCAGGGGTGACCATGTCTACCTTAGCCTCTTCTTCACAGATTTCTGAAGATAACAAGATGTCACTCTCCACCTCCAGGTCAGTCAAGACGTTGTCCTGCAGGCCAAAGAGCAGGGCCTGATTGTGGGTGTCAGGGAGGCAGGCAGGCTGGGTTCCCATCCCAGGACCACCTGGCCCAGGTGCTGCAGGCTGACCACTTTGAGCCTCTCTTGCCCCTTCTGTGAAGCAGCAGGGAATATATACCTTAGAGGGCCATTCATTCATGTGTGCATGCTGAGACCGTCAAAAGTATTTCTCGAGTGCCTGCTTTCTGCAAGGCTCTCCTGGGCCTGGGACACAGGGTAAAGGGGCCACACGTGACTCTTATCCTCATGGAGCTTACAGTCTGGTCAGAGAGACAAGACATTTAATATAGACTTCTACAAATAAATGGTCAAATTGGGGCCAGTGCAATGAAAACAAAGTTACAGCATCTTCCCTGAGGCTGAGGGTCATGAACTGGGCTACTTGCAGAAGTGCCCAGGTGGTGTTTTTGAGCAAAGGACAAGTAAACAAATGAGTGCATGGATAAGTGAGTGGCCACCTCCACCTTGAGCTGGACCTTAGAGAAACAGTGAGTGAGGGACCCACCATGAGCACTTAGTTGAGCTGTGCCCTATTTTATTCTGTGTCTTGGCTGCACTGTAAGCCCTGGAGGGAAGGACTCCAGCAGGACTCCTGAGTTTCGTCTTGTGGGGCTCAGTACTGTTGGTGTGATGAAAGCGTAGGCTGGCAGCACAGCAGGAAGAGCCTCCCCACAGAAGGAAAGGCTGGTTCAAAGCATGGCAGTGAGAGGCTGGGCCTGAGGGTGGTCAGAGCACAGTTTGAGGGGCATCCACTTATGCTGCCCTCGGCTCTGTGACAGGTCCTCCTGGAAGCTGGTTGAGACCTCTGGTGAAAGCTTGGTGAGAGAGGTTGAGTGCGGGGTGAGGGTGACAGGCTCTGCCCTCTTGGGGCACACAGTCTAGGGGAGACAGCTCCTAAAAGGGGAACCTCACTGAATGGTCCATGGGTTCATGTGGAAACTGAACATGCCACGGGAGATACTGGCCCAAACTAGTGGGTGAGTGAAGGCCTGGGGGAAAGTGAGCTCTTAGAGGGACCAGAGAAATGAAGGGGTCAAGGAAGGCTTGGTGAGGATCTGGATCTTATCCTGAGGACAGGAGAGGGATACCGGCAGACTGGCCTTGTCCAAGAGGCCTGGCTGCAGCTCAGGGAATGGATCACAGGGGGAAGAGAGGATCAGGACAGCCATATGCGCAAAAGATGAGGGGCTTGGACAAGGTAGTGGGGGTGGGATGGGGAGAAGCTGGTGGCTGCTAATGGGAGCAGGTGGGAAGGAAGAGGCTGAGAGGTGAGACTTCCCTGAGAGCTGAGGGCCCTGATGGGGTGGGGAGGTGCTGCCAGGAGGTGATGGATCTCCGAAGTGACCAGTACAGGGAAGTGGCCCATCTGGGATGTGAACCCAGATCTGACTCCACAGTCTGCGGCCTTTCTAAGGCATCCCTGCAGGCCTGATGTCCAGCAGGGGCCTGGGACAACTTCTCTCCCTGGGATCTGCTGAACTCTGTGGGACACCTGGGAGCCCAGTCCCCATAGCTCAGATGCTCTTCCCTGTGGCTGCCCCATCCCATTCCTTACGGAAAAGACCAGGTGAGTCATGGATATCATGTCCCGCTTGCAGTTGAGATATTCAATCCTTTGGCTCAGCTTTTCTTTCCAAGTTCGAATAAGGCCAAGGAGGTCTTCTGTGCTCACTACCTAGTGAGAATATGGAGGAAAAAAGCCACAGGAAGCAGGCCGCAGGTGGTCAGGCTGACTCCATGTGGACTGCAGGAACCGGCTGGCTGGTGAGGACACCTCTTGCCTCCAGGGAGGCCCTCCTCTTGCAGGGAAGGCCCTGGAGGAATGAGGAGCCCTGGGCCAGCTGTCTTGGGTGACTCTACTGGGCAGTGGGTCCTTCCTGGATGGGGCATCAGGAGTTCTATTCCTGGTTCTATGGGTTTGTTCTGAGCAAATGGTTTAAACTTACTTGACTTCCTTAGTGGTTCAGAGGATAGGTAAAGAATCTGCCTGCAGTGCAAGAGACCCGGGTTTCATCCCTGGGTCAGGAAGATCCCCTGGGAAGGGCAGGGCAACCCACTCCAGTTTTCTTGCTTAGAGAATTCCATGGACAGAGGAGCCATGGCCTCAGAGGCCATGAGGTCACAAAAGAGTCAGACACAACTGAGTGACTAAACAGCAAACAGTGATAAAACTTCAACTCGGTTACTGAAACGAAAGAGAAAAGATCCTCTGGCCAGGACACCAGGTTTACAAGTGTCTGGCTGGGCTGGGGAGAAAAGTACTCAGGGTGGCCAGGACACCCTGGCCACAGGGGTGTCACAGGGGACAGAGACATGAACTAGAGGCAGGAGAACAAGCAAGTCAATGATGCAAACATGCAGAGACCTGCTTTGCTGATCAGGGCCTGGCAGGCACTTAGAACCTCACTTCTCTCAGACTTCATTCCAATTTGGAATTTTCACCATTTATACATAGAAAATAGAAGTAACCAGTTTATGCACACTGGTCAAAACAAACGTAAAATCAAACAAAAGATGGTGGTTCAGAGGGCAGAGTCCTTCCGTTACTCATTCAGGGCTGCATTCTAAATATAAGGAGGGAGGCCTCACGACATCAGAGTGGGAGGGAGGTCAGACTCAAGCCCCCATGCTCGTTGGCCTCAACATGCCTGACAGGAAGGTGCTGGGGGCCAGGTACAATGGCTGGTTTCTCTTCTCTTCCTTAATTCCATTGAATAAAATAGAGGTGAAGTAGGAAGGCAGAAGTCCCATCATAAGGAACGCTGGGCTGGAAGAAGCACAAGCTGGAATCAAGATTGCTGGGAGAAATATCAATAACCTCAGATATGCAGATGACACCACGCTTATGGCAGAAAGTGAAGAGGAACTAAAAAGCCTCTTGATGAAAGTGAAAGAGGAGAGTGAAAAAGTTGGCTTGAAGCTCAACATTCAGAAAACTAAGATCATGGCATCTGGTCCCATGGGAAATTGATGGGGAAACAGTGGAATCAGTGTCAGAATTTATTTTTTTGGGCTCCAAAATCACTGCAGATGCTGATTGCAGCCTTGAAATTAAAACAGGCTTACTCCTTGGAAGGAAAGTTATGACCAACCTAGATAGCATGTTAAAAAGCAGAGACATTACCTTGCCAACAAAGGTTCGTCTAGTTAAGGCTATGGTTTTTCCCGTGGTCATGTATGGATGTGAGAGTTGGACTGTGAAGAAAGCTGATCGCCAAAGAATTGATGCTTTTGAACTGTGGTGCTGGAGAAGACTCTTGAGAGTCCCTTGGACTGCAAGGAGATCCAACCAGTCCATCCTAAAGGAGATCAGTCCTGGCTGTTCATTGGAAGGACTGATGTTAAAGCTGAAACTCCAATACTTTGGCCACCTCATGCGAAGAGTTGACTCACTGGAAAAGACTCTGATGCTGGGAGGGATTGGGGGCAGGAGGAGAAGGGGACGACAGAGAATGAGATGGCTGGATGGCATCACTGACTCGATGGAGGTGAGTCTGAGTGAACTCCAGGAGTTGGTGATGGACAGGGAGGCCTGGCGTGCTGTGATTCATGGGGTCGCAAAGAGTCAGACATGACTGAGTGACTGAACTGAACTGAACTGAGGAAGGCTTAGAGGCCCTGTTGGTGGTAGAGAAATCTAGACCACAGATGTAAGTTTATTTCCAGTTAACAATTCTAGCATGCATCTTTACTATCCACAGCTTAGCATCTACTGAACACTTACTTGTTTATTCCTTTCTGAGCTTCGGCACATTTGTACCTTGCTTTGAAGCTGTTCTAGAGAAGAATTTAATCCCTCTGTCTGCAAATTGGATTTTGCCACCTAGAAAAACCAGAGTTTCAGAGATTTACTTCCAGAATACTTATTTTGATCAAGAAAAAGTTTAGAAATCATTATCTGAGAGATGGATTAAATATGAGAAAAATGAAATTGGAGGGAAAATGCAAAGCTGTATTAGAAACTAGACCAATGCAAATTTAAAGGATTTTTTTTTCCTGCCAAATAAATCAGTTTCAAAAATAAAATTGGTGATCCGCAGTACTGGTTGAGGGTGTTAGGAGGACACACTCAGGCCCTGTTGGTGGGGGGGTATCTGTACTAGCCACCTGGAAAGCACAAAGAGCCTTAAAACACTCCTGCTCTAGTCCAGGAATTCTAGCTCTGGGAGGCACCCTATGGACATCATCAGGGTTTCCAGTGAAAGCATGTCTATCACACCACTGTGTGTAATAAGTGAAACCCACCAAGAATTCCTCCAAAAAGGAATGGTTAAATAAAAATGGCAACACATTTGGGAGAGAGAAGCCATCAGAGTGATGTTTTTGAAGAAACTTTTCAGCTTATAAAAAGTTTTTACTGCAGCATAAAAAATTGTAATCAATAGTACTCTTATGTCCACTGCCCTGATCCTCCCAGCTCATAGGACCCTGCTGACCCAGCCACAGCTTCAGCCTCATTGCACCCCCGCGTTTTCTTCTTTGAATGCTCTCTCTCTCCTTGGCTTCAACTCCCCCAGGATTTTTTTCATGATCTCTCCAGGACACTTCTCCACACCTTCCTGCCTGGCTGGTTCCTCCTTCTCCATCAAGCCTTGGGAAGCACTACTTCCCCAGTCCAGATGAAATCCTCTCCTCTATGTCCCCACGCACTTCATGCGGCCCTCTTGTCCTCTGTAGCCCAAATGGCCTGGCATTGCCTGCATTTCCGGTGTCACAGACATGGGTTCACATTTTGGCCCCACAATTTAGGAATGTTGTGTTCTTAATGACTCTCTGCCTCAATTTCTTTATTTCTAAAATGGGCTAAGAACAGCTCTTGTGAGGACTCATATAGTTCATCAAAATAAGCCCACTAAGATGCATGCTGCATGATAACTCAGTGGATGTCAGTAGCTACTGTGATTTAATCTCTGACTTCCTGGCCGGAGGGCAAGTCCCAGAGGGGCAGAGACCACACCGGTATCCCCAGCACCGGGGACAGTGCTGGGGGTGCGGGTGTGTGATAAACATCCAGCAGATAAAGAACGGATCAGTCCTACCTCGCACTTGATGTTTACTTGCAGATTTGTCAGCAAGCGCTGGATTTTCTCTATGAAAATAAGGTCCACGGACAGGTTATGGAATTTACTTTCAAACTTGCTGATGAACTCATTAGCCTTAAAGAAAGAGAAAAAAGTAAAGGAGTGGGGCTTAATTTGGAACTTTTGGACTTTGGAAGCAGAGGGGGACAGGCCCAATCAATGGGTGGAAAGGGGGTTTGACTGGCCTGTTAGGCAGTGAGCAAGGCAACTATGTAAGCGGGTGTCACAGAAGTCTGGCCAGAGGTCAGGGTGTGGCCTACTCACCTGGTCCAGGTAATCGCTCTCCATCTTTTCCATGTTGATCATGATTAAATTTTCAACAAACTCTATCCGGGCAGCTTCCTTCTCTAGTCGATGACACAGTGAGTCAATTTCTTCAGAAGAAAAGTTGCCTCCCTCTGAAAACAATCTGAAAATAATTTGGGAGAATTAAGAGCCATTGATCAGCCCCTGAACCATTCTACCCATCCCAACTACTGTGGTAGACAAGGCTTTAGATTAAAAGTACAAGATCATGGAAAAAGTTCAAGGACACAAGTAGGGAAACAACCCAAATGTCCATCAAGGGATGAATGGATAAACACATCATACACAATGGAATATCATTGAGTTTTAAGAAGGAATGAAATTCTGACGCATGGATAAGCACTGAAGACATTATGCTAAGTGAAAAAGTCAAGCACACAAAAGAACAAATGTGCTGTGATTTCACTTCTATGAGGCCCCTCAGTCAGTTCAGTCGCTCAGTCGAGTCTGACTCTTTGCGGCCCCATGAATCACAGCACACCAGGCCTCCCTGTCCATCACCAGCTCCCAGAGTTCACTCAAACTCAGAGTAGTCAAATTCATAGAGATTGAAAATACTAATAGCATAGTGGTCCCCAGCAGCTGAAGAAAGGCGAAACGGGCAGTTAGTGTTTAGAGCTTCTGTTGTGAGGGTGAAAATGTTCTGGAGATGAATGGTGGTGATGGGTGTACAATAATGTGAACATACTTAATGCCACTGAACTACACATACGACAGTTAAAATGGACAGATTTATGTTATAGATATTTTGTCACAATTGAAAAACGAAGAGGCAAACAAGACCATCTCTCAACAGAGAGAGCCCAGAGGCCCACAGGGGGCCCAGATGCTGGCTCCCACCTGCAGTGCTTGATGAACTCAATGTTGGTGTAGCGCAGCTTGCCCAGGCTCTCTTCCAGGTACTGGCGGAAACTGCGCAGGGACACCTGGATGACATCGACGTAGCTGAGCAGCTCCCGCTGCAAAGTGCTGCTGAGAGTCACCAGCCTGGAGGACACAGGAGGGCAGGGTGGTGACCTGGGCATGGGAGAGCAGCCTGGGAGATGGCTTGAGCACCGTGCCCAGCTGTGCGGTCACCAGAACCATGCCACTCTTCACTGGGTAGACAAAGAGGCCTTAGAAGGAAGTTCAGAATGCCAGTGTGTGCAGACACAGTGTGGGACTCTCAGTGAGCTGGGTCAGAGGGCACCTCTCCTCAGTCTGGCTCCTGCCACCAAATTGCTAAGAGAAGCCCCAGCTCTTCCCCTTACTGCTACCCCCTCTTAACTCCCAGAAATGTGGCTCCTGTGTCCTGGGACTTCTGGAAAGAGCAGCCTGTAGGTTTCCTCTTTACATTCAAGTCTACCCTAACCAGCTGCCTCTTGGGTACCTGACCATGGTACAGACACCTGTGAAGTTTCCTCACCTGTGACCAGATGGAGGCCTTCTGGGGCCTCACTTCAAATCCCTGAATGACCTTGCAGGAAACCCTGGTTCTATCCTGAGCATATTCCCACCTGGAGCTGGGCCAGTGCTCCTTTCTGGTGGGAGAATTCTGCCTCCTCCTCACCTCCCTCCATTCCATGCCCTAGGGCCTCCTGCAGGAAGCTTGTCCTGATTTCCCTGATTTCCGGGTCTTTCCCACCATGGACATGTCAGAACATGTCAGGATCATTTGCATCCCTGCACTCTGACATTTACACCCTCTTCTCTCTCTGGCTGCTCCCCCACTCCCAGAACCAAGCCCCTGGCCAGATGTATCACTGTAGTTGGACTCCTACTCTCAAGAAGATATGAAAATCCTTCTGGAAACCCCGACTCTTCTGCTGTCCACAGCGGATGGGAGGACTGCTTCTCTGAGCATAGACACCTGGCCAGGGTTCTGGGGCTGCCAGCCATGACTGAGCCCCCAAGACCCTTACTTCTGGCTCTTGGTGGCATTGAAGAAGATGTGCTCCATGTCAGAAATCTTGCGGCGGAAGTGTTTGCTCTTCAAGTTTTGCTCTTCTTGGAACTGAAAGAACATCATCCTCTCCTTCCTCAGTGTCTCCATCACCCCTGCACAGTGGCTGTCCAGCCGTTCTTGATGAAGCAAGAGCTCAGCTGAAAGAGGACAAAGGAGCAGGGGGGGCTGAGGTCCTCTGGGACCCTGGGTCAGCTCAGAACAGTGTTCTCCTGGATAGTGATGTGCCTCTCCCAGGCTAGCTACAGAGAAGGGAATTTTTAGGCCAAGGTCCAGTCCCCACTGCCCTCCCCAGGGCTCAGCCTGGAAGTGGACTCAAATCTCAGGGGAACCAATCTAAGACAGTCCCAGTGTCCTTAATTGCAGAGGAGGTTCTGGTTGGCTGTGAGTGGTGGAAATACCCTGCCTGTAGTGGAAGGGAACACGGCCTGGGAGCTAGGAGAGCATCTCCCACCCTAGGAGCAGGTGGGATGGATGTTGGGGAGGGCAGGGATTTTGGTGAGAGGGTCTGGGAGCAAAAGGTCAACACAAAGTTTGGCAGTTGGCATCTGACCCTTTATATCAGTGGTTACTCATCTCCAATAAGCCTGAATTATGGAGGACTTTAAGAGCTCCATCATAGGCCTTAAGAGCTAGCAGAGAGCTTTGGGTTACCTCATCTGATCTCCTACTGCCTTGAGTGGAGGATGTGCTGTGGGCTCAGCTCTGCCAAAAACAAATGGCGGGACTCTGGGGCTTCACTCCTCTGGCCTCCATTTTCACATTGTGCATTGGGCCAGGAGCCAGGGAAGAGAAAGGAAACCAGACTTCAGGGAGCATCTTTGTTTATATTTATATTTAATTTCCCAGATGAGGACAACGAGGTCCCAAAAAGTCAAGTAGGTCTCCTAAGGCCACAGGAAGCTCTCAGGATCTATGATGAAGTTTAAAGTATGACTCAAGTGAAAACCTGAGTTTTCAGGTTGAAGCTTTCAAAATTCAAAAAGCTTCAAAAAAATTGAAGCTTTCAAATAAAAGTGCCCTCCTCCCAAATGATGGAGCCTTCTGCCTTAGAGAGAAATGGCATGTCTTTTTAAGTATTAAAAATTATAAGCTGAAAATAATGAAAGGTCTCCACTTTTGGAGACTCTGGCTTATACCAGTTGTTCATGATTCCACACTGTACCACTTCAAGAAGAGTTAATTACCACCACTAAAATGCCCTCAGGAGGTCAGGAATGGATCAGAGAGGTCACATAACCTGCTCAGAGTCATACAGCTAGAGAGGTTGAGCCTATTAGCTCCGATTCCTGAGCTACAGGCCTGCCTCTAGGGCATCCATCATGAAAGTGTGAATGACAGGTGTGGGAATGTATCTGGGACCCATAAAGCTAAAATAAGATAACGGTCTTCATTTTAGCATCTAACACCCTCTTTAAAAAATCTTAGATGAGGATTCTGTGTACAAACTTCTCTGCCAGCCTGGAAGGTGTGAACCCTCACACACATCTTCCAGTGTGTGATGACAACACGCTAAGCATTGTGTGTTGCAAACCGGGCCTAATGAATGCAGAGCCACAGTACCTGCCCTGACGTTGTGGATATCCTCCTCAATGCGCTGGGCTCTTGGCTGGTGCAGGTGCAGACGCAGCTCCAGTTCTGAATCCAGCTCATCAATCTTGCTGGCCACGATGACCCGAGCATTGAGGGCACAGTGGTCAAACCATTTCTCCAAGTGCTCAAAAAAGCCAGTTCGAAGCCTAAGGGAGAGACCAGCCAGGGTCAGCAACTATGACCAGGGAGAGATCTCTCCAGGATGATACATAAAGTGCTTCCCTCTTTCACTCCTTCTTTCTTATTTAATTTCCCACTACACTGTATCTCTTTGTCTGGGTGGACCATCATTCATTTAGCCAGATCTCCCGGCTGGTGGACATAGCGTGGTTTCCATTCATTTGTTCTTACCAAGAAGACTGTAATGTGTAACCTAATACATATGTCAAGTGTAGAATAATTTCTATAGGATAAATTCCCTGAAAAGTAATTGTTGAATAAAAACCTGAAATACATTTGTGGATCTGGTAGATATGGCCAAACTGCTTCTGTTGCAAGACAATGAATAAAAATTCCTATTTCTCCATTTCTCACTGTGGCCAGTGACCTGCAGCAATGAAAATAAAAGATGCCTGCTCCTTGGAAGAAAATCTATGACAAACTCAAGACAGTGTATTAAAAAGCAGAGATATCACTAGGCTGACAAAGGTCCGTATAGTCAAAGATTTTTTCCAGTAGTCATGTACAGGTGTGAGTTGGACCATAAACAAGGCTGAGTGCTGAAGAATTGATGCTTTCAAATTATGGTGCTGGAAAAGACTCTTAAGAGTCCCTTGGACAGCAAGGAGATCAAACCAGTCAATCCTAAAGGAAATCAACCCTGAATACTCATTGGAAGGACTAATGCTGAAGCTGAAGCTCCAATACTTTGGCCCTCTGGTACAAATAGCGACTCAGCAAAAAGACCAGATGCTGGGGAAGACTGAAGGTAAAAGAAAAGGGAGGAAGATGCTGAGGTGGTTAGATAGCATCACTGACTCACTGGACATTAATTTGAGTAAATTCTGGGAGATAGTGGAGGACAGAGGAGCCTGGTGTGCCGCAAAGTCAGACACGATATAGTGATTGAACAACAATTTCTCCATAGCTTCAGACTGTATTGTCAAACTCTTGAATCTGACAATTTTGTCATATTATGACTGAGATTGAGCATATTTTTATGAGTTCAAGACTATTAAATTTCTTTTCCTGTCTACCATCCACTAGTATCTTTTGCCCATCATTCTAGTATGTAGTTGCACTTTTTCTTATTAATTTCTAGAAGCACTTTATATATTGGGAACACAAGGTCTTTTGACTGAGATGTGAACTGCAAATATTTTTTGCCAGTTGATCATTTCACCTTGTTAGAAATGCAGCATGATTTTCTTGGCTATGTATTGTCAAGATGTTGGTTCTCTCCAAATGTATCTATAGATTCAATGCAATAACAATTAAAAGCTCAGCAGATGTTTTCTTACAGAAACTGATGAGTTGATTTCAAATTTATATAGAAATACAAAGGGCCAAGGATAGTCAAGACAATTCTGGAGAAATCAAGTCTGGAGGGCTTACACAACCAGATAATAAGACTTAGTATAAAGCTATGGTAATCAGTCAGGGTCCCTGCATCAGGAAGATCCTCCAGAGTAGGAAATGGCAACCCACTCCCAGGCAAATATTCTTGCCTGGAAAATTCCATGAACAGAGAAGCCTGGTGGGGTATAGTCCATGGGGAAGCAGAGAGTTGGACATGGCTAAGTACATGGCACACACACCATCAGTCAGGGGAGGCCTAGCAGAGCAGTGGAGAGAAGAGTCCTCTCAAATGGCCTGGCCTTAACTGGCTATTCATACAGGATAGAAATGAGTTTGACTCCTACCACACACATAAGCAAAAATCAATTCCAGTTGAACTGTACATCTAACTATGAAAGCACATTTTTGGTAGATAACACAGGAGAGTATTTTCACGACCTTGGGGCAAGCAAAGATTTCTTAGAGAAGACAGAAATCACACTAACACTGGTGGAAAAATTGATAACTAAGACTCTTGAGAGTCCCTTATACTGCAAGGAGATCCAACCAGTCCATTCTAGAGGAGATCAATCCTGGATGTTCATTGGAGGGACTGATGTTAAAGCTGAAGCTGCAATACTTTGGCCACCTCATGCGACGAGTTGACTCACTGGAAAAGACTCTGATGCTGGGAAAGGTTGGGGGCGGGAGGAGAAGGGGACGACAGAGAATGAGATGGCTGGATGGCATCACCGACTCTGTGGACATGAGTTGAGCGACTGAACTGAACTGAACTGAACTGAAGACCTTACTAAAAAGATATCTTTTCACCAAAAGATATCTTTACAAGAGTAAAAAAAGAGAAGCACAGAGAGGGTATGAACATTCACCACGTATTTAACTAACAAAAAAAACTCCAGTCTAAGGCAGACAACTAACTCACATAAATTAGTAAGAAAAAAGATAGGTAATCTACCACAAAATAAACCGACAAAGAATTTGATGAGGCATTTCACAGAAAGATGATTAAATGGCTAATAAGTATATAACAAGGTGCACAACGTTGTTACTCATCAGGAAAATGCTAATTAAAACCACAGTGAAGCACCACTACACACACACACACCAGAATGGCTAAAATAAAAACCACTGACAATACCAAGTGAGGATATGGAGCAACTGGAACTCTCATATATTGCTGCAAACTGTTAAAACAAACCACTTCTGAAAACTCTTTGGTAGTGTCTTTTGGTCATATCTCAAGATGGATGCATATATAAGTCAATTTCCCAATAACCCACTCTTAGTTATATACCTAACAGAAATATATACACATGTTCACCAGGAGAAGCTGGATATAAAAGAATGCACTCTATATGAGTCCATTTAAACAAAATACACAAACAAGCAAAACTAATTCAGAAGTTAGAATGCTTGCTGTCCCCTGCAAATAGGTACATCAGTAGTGTCTTTCTTTTTTTTTTTTTTTTCTTTAAGCCACTTTTATTTTGAATTTTCTCTTAAGTTAGTAGTTGATGAGTGTGGCTACATATTAGAATCACTAGAGGAACTTCAAAACAAAATGAAACAACAGCAAAAACCAGACAACACAGTACAATCCTGAGGGAATTCCAGTTCTATCGGTCTGGAGTGTTTCTCAGGCAGAAGTGTTTCAGAAAGCTTTCCAGGTGATGCTGACACACAGCCACAGTTGAAAACCTCTGTTTAATCATGTGTGTCTGAACTGATTCTAACTAATACATGGCTCAGCTGAAAGGTCATCTTCTCCCAAGAAGTCCCAGGAGGAGGGAATCTGGGCTCTCTCCTTGTGCTTCCACAGACTTCAGTGAGATATCACTTCACACCCGCTGGCGGTGGTGGTGGTTTAGTCATGAATTCGTGTCCGACTCTTTGCAGTCCCATGGACTGTAGCCCGCCAGGCTGCTCTGTCCATGGGATTTCCCAGGCAACAATACTGGAATGAGCTGCCATTTCCTTCTCCAGGGGATCCTCCTGATCCAGGAAGCAAACTTGGGTCTCCTGCTTGGCAGGCAAATTCTTTACCACTGTGCTGCCGGGGAAGCCCCTTTGTGCTTCCACAGAGCCAGATGCTAATATCTCTTAGAGGAATAAGACGATTTATTGTGTTCGTTTTGTTTGGATCAGTCTCTCTGCTGTCTTCTCAGTTCCTCCAGGTGGGACCATGTTAGATTTATCCAGTGAGTCTGGCCCAGGAGTCAGGGTTCTTACCCAGGCCTCTAAAATTCTATGTGGTCTGGTCCCTGTCCATGCCTCCAGCCTCTTCCAGAACCATCCATCCCTTTGTGCTTCTTGCTTCTGTCCCACTTGTCTTCTCCCAGTTCTTTGAATACACTCTGACCCCTCTCACCTCCAGGACTGAGCACATGCCTATCGCTATTACCTGCAACTTGAACTTGCCTCTTCATTCAGTGGGGCTCTACTAGTCTTTCAGACATCATTCTCCACCCTTGCTACACAGAGCATGGGCTTGGCACTAGCAGCATTGGCATCACTGGGTGGCTTGTTAGACACACAGAAAAGAAGGCATTTATAGTTAACAAGGTGTAACGAGATCTCTCTTGTTTTGCAGAATGCTATGATGGGTAGTTCTTTTTTTTTTTTTTCTTTTTTTTTTCCAATTTTATTTATTTATTTTTTTCAAGTTGAACAGACTAAATTTCTTTAAACAAACTTACTTATACTCCAGAGTCCTTTAAAAACTTAATAGCATTTATACATTGAAGGTATTTGATTTTCTTGTAACTAGCACTTCAAATGCAACAAGCATTTGAAGCAACAAGCATTTGACCCAACAAGTAAAACTTTCTACAGTTCATAACTTTTATAAATAAAATAAATTAAATGTACAGTGAATAAGTTCTCTGAAATATTTCAATATTTCTGCAGGTTTAGTAACATCGTAAAATACATTTCAACTAAAATTCACAAATCTAAAAACCTGTTAGGCATTTTTAGGCGTTTTAAGATGGAAATGAAGACCAATGTTACATCGTAATATGCCAGTTACAAATAGTACTTCAAATAGCAAATACTACAGTTTGTCCCAAACTTAAAAACTATTCATGAACTCAACACTGAACTATTGATGGCTATGAGAATTGTTTCCTAGCCTTTTTGAAAATTTCAACCCATTTACGTTTAAGGTAATTATTGATAAGTACGATCCCGTAGCCATTTTCTTTATTGCTTTGGGTTCAAGTTTATACACTCTTTCTGTGTATCCTGTCTACAGAAGATCCTTTAGCATTTGTTGGAGAGCTGGTTTGGTGATGCTGAATTCCCTCAGTTTTTGCTTGTCTGTAAAGCTTTTGATTTCTCCTTCATATTTGAATGAGATCCTTGCTGGGTATAGTAATCTGGGCTGTAGGGTATTTTCTTTCATCACTTTAAGTATGTCTTGCCACTCCCTTCTGGCCTGAAGAGTTTCTGTTGAAAGATCAGCTGTTATCCTTATGGGAATCCCCTTATGTGTTATTTGCTGCTTTTCCCTTGCTGCTTTTAATATTTGTTCTTTGTGTTTGATCTTTGTTAATTTGATTAATATGTGTCTTGGAGTATTTCGCCTTGGGTTTATCCTGTTGGGGACTCTCTGGGTTTCTTGGACTTGGGTGATTATTTCTTTCCCCATTTTAGGGAAGTTTTCAACTATTATCTCCTCAAGTATTCTCTCATGGTCTTTCTTTTTGTCTTCTTCTTCTGGGACTCCTATGATTCGAATGTTGGAGCGTTTAACATTGTCCCAGAGGACTCTAATATTGTCCTCATTTCTTTTAATTCGTTTTTCTTTTTTCCTCTCTGTTTCATTTATTTCTACAATTCTATCTTCTAGTTCGCTTATCCTGTCTTCTGCCTCTGTTATTCTACTGTTTGTTCCCTCCAGAGTGTTTCTGATCTCATCTATTGCATTATTCATTGTATATTGACTCTTTTTTATTTAAGTCCTTATTAAATCTTTCTTCCATCTTCTCAATCCTTTTCTCCAGGTTATTTATCTGTAACTCCATTTTGCTTTCAAAATTTTGAATCATTTTCACCATCAAAATTTGAAATTCTTTATCAGGTAAATTCCCTATATCTTCTTCTTTTGTTTGTGTTGGTGGGCAATTATCTTGTTCCTTTACTTGCTGGGTATTTCTCTGCCTCTTCATCTTGCTTATATTGCTTTGCTTGGGGGTGGCCTTTCCCTCTTCTTGCAGTTTGTGGAGTTCTCTTTATTACGTAGTTTCTTTGCTGTGAGTGGGGTTGGACGGGTGACTTGTCCAGGTTCCCTGGTTAGGGAAGTATGTGTCGGTGTTCTGGTGGGTGGAGCTGGATTTCTTCTCTCTCCTTTAGAAGACAATGGGCTGCTTTTCTGGGAGCCTGATGTCCTCTGCCAGTATTCAGAAGTTGTTTTGTGGACTTTACTCCACGTTCAAATGTTCTTTTGATGAATTTGTGGGGGAAAAAGTGGTCTTGTCATCTTATCCCTCCGCCATCTTGTTCCTTCCTCCCCAGAACACTGGATTCTTATATTCCACTTGGTTGTGGAGTATCTCTTCCCAGCTGCTCCGGCAAGGCGCAGCCGCTATACCTTACCTTGGACGAGGGGTATCTCCTCAAGGCCGCGCCTCCTGCTTTGAATGTAGATCAGCTCCTCTCGGCCCTCCGGTGCCCAAGCAGCCACCGCGTCCTGAACGTGGTACAGCTCCTCTCGGCCACCGCCCTAACCCTGGGCGCGGGGTAGCTCATCTCAGCCACGATTCTGCACGTGGTCGGTTGCCCCAGAGCGAGCCGGGCGTCTCCCGCGTCTGCCAGTAGTGTCTTTCTAGATTTCATATATATGTGTTCAGTTCAGTTCAGTCGCTCAGTCGTGTCCAACTCTTAGCGACCCCATGAACCACAGCACGCCAGGCCTCCCTGTCCATCACCAACTCCCGGAGTTCACTCAAACTCATGTCCATCGAGTCGGTGATGCCATCCAGCCACCTCATTCTCTGTCTTCCCCGTCTCCTCCTACCCCCAATCGCTCCCAGCATCAGAGTCTTTTCCAGTGAGTCAACTCTTCGCATGAGGTGGCCAAAGTATTGGAGCTTCAGCTTTAGCATAAGTCCTTCCAATGAACAGCCAGGATTGATCTCCTCTAGAATGGACTGGTTGGATCTCCTTGCAGTCCAAGGGACTCTCAAGAGTCTTCTCCAGCACCACAGTTCAAAAGCATCAATTCTTCGGCGATCAGCCTTCCTCACAGTCCAACTCTCACATCCATACATGACAACGGGAAAAACCATAGCCTTGACTAGACGGACCTTGGTTGGCAAGGTAATGTCCCTGCTCTTTAATATGCTATCTAGGCTGGTCATAACTTTCCTTCCAAGGAGTAAGCGTCTTTTAATTTCATGGCTGCAATCAGCATCTGCAGTGATTTTGGAGTCCAAAAAAACAAAGTCTGACACTGTTTCCACTGTTTCCCCATCTATTTCCCAAGAAGTGATGGGACCAGATGCCATGATCTTCATTTTCTGAATGTTGAGCTTCAAGCCAACCTTTTCACTCTCCTCTTTCACTTTCATCAAGAGGCCTTTGAGTTCCTCTTCACTTTCTGCCATAAGGGTGGTGTCATCTGCATATCTGAGGTTATTGATATTTCTCCCGGCAATCTTGATTCCAGCTTGTGCTTCTTCCAGCCCAGTGTTCCTCATGATGTACTCTGCATATAAATTAAATAAGCAGGGTGACAATATGCAACCTTGACGTACTCCCTTTCCTATTTGGAACCAGTCTGTTGTTCCATGTCCAGTACTAACTGTTGCTTCCTGACCTGCATACAGGTTTCTCAAGAGGCAGGTCAGGTGGTCTGGGATTCCCATCTCTTTCAGAATTTTCCACAGTTTATTGTGATCCACACAGTTAAAGGCTTTGGCATAGTCAATGAAGCAGAAATAGATGTTTTTCTGGAACTCTCTTGCTTTCTCCATAATCCAATGGATGTTGGCAATTTGATCTCTGGTGCCTCTGCCTTTTCTAAAACCTGCTTGAACATCTGGAAGTTCACGATTCACATATTGCTGAAGCCTAGCTTGGAGAATTTTGAGCATGACTTTACTAGCGTGTGAGATGAGTGCAATTGTGCGGTAGTTTGAGCATTTCTTTGGCATTGCCTTTCTTTGGGATTGGAATGAAGACTGACTTTTTCCAGTTCTGTGGCCATTGCTGAGTTTTCCAAATTTGCTGGCATATTGAGTGCAGCACTTTCACAGCATCATCTTTCAGGATTTGAAAGAGCTCAATTGGATATATATATGTGTTAGCATATGGTATTTGCTTTCTTTTCCATCTGAAACTAGTTCAATCTTTTGTTATTATACTTCGCCTTGTTAATAAAACTCAAGGAGAAAGAGAATAAAAGGGATTTTCACTCACTGTTTCTTAATCTCTAAAACTAGTCTGGATGGAATGATCACTTCTTCTAAGACCTTTGCACTGGAAATGTCCTTGAAGAGAATGTCAGGAAGGTTGCAATGGGGTATCTTGCTGTTCTCTTCTTGTTTCAGGGGTAGGAAAACAAAGTAAGTGTTCCCACTGGAGGTTGTGAAGAACTCCATCTCCTCCTGGGACATCTCCCCTAGACTCTCCTCCTGGGCTTTGACCTAAGCAGAAAACAAGACTTTAAACTTGGCGTCATTGAACAGACTTGGTAATCCTTACCATAGGTCCTTTGACATCAGAGGTTGTAAACCTGTGGGATGAAACTTGTCTACACCTAAAAATCTGGATTTCTGATTTCTCTTAAAAATCAGAAAAGCTGGCAATTCTGAGCCTACATTCCCATATGGCATCATTGGCTGGAACTGAATAATGGCTGCATGGTTGCCATAGACTGAATGTTGGTGTCTCTCCAAAATTCATATCCACATTGTGTTGGTATTTGGAGGTGGACTTTGGGAGGTTATTAGGGCAAGTAGGCAGAGCCCTCCCTCATGAATGGGGGTAGTGCCCTTAAAAACGAAATATCAGAGAGCTTGCCCCTTCCACCATGTAAGGACACAGAAAAAAAAGAAGAGCTGTTTATTGCCAAGAAGTAGGCCCCCATTAGACTCTGAAGCTGCCAGTGCCTGGATCTTGAATTCCCAGCCTCCAGAACTGTGAGAAATAAATCTCTGGTGTCGATAAACCACCCAGTCTATGGTATTCCATTATACCAGCCTGAACAGACTAAGACAGCAGTCTTCACCACGTCACTATTTTAAACTTGGTGTCCAGCCCTCTTTTCTATTACCTGCCTGTGGTCTCTGTTCAGAGGTCTCAAAGGCCAATTCTTCCATAGCACTATAGCAAAAGAGTCTTTGCAATTTCATGATTATGGAATTCAAATTACTGTTCTGTGAATCTGAATGTGTTTTGAGGATGAGATTTATTCATATGAGAGTCATTTCCCTGCGCTCTAAGGAGAGCTGTCTGCCAACTTGGATATGGATCTTTGTTCTTACACAATCAGAGAATGGGAAGGGAGAAGGAATGGAGCAGCTAAGATGGTCTCTACAATAAAGAGGAGCTGGGGGAAGAGAGAGGACCTGGGAGGGATAAGGAAGAGTCAAGGGGGGACGACAGAGTAGGTTGCAAGATGGGATGTGAAGACAGGAAGGTGAAGTTTAAAAAGTATTGCTGGGACATGAGAACGGGATCTCTGTTGACAGCAATGAAAAGTGTGTATACATTTGTTATTCTTTAGACATAGCCTAATGGAGACTGCGCCACTGGGGACCCCGGCTTGTGCTGGGGACACAGACAGTGAACACAGCACACTTTCCCAACCCAAGAGAGAGCCTTTGCTGGCCTACCTCATCCACAGACGAGCTCCTCCGCTCCTCCTCCTCTTCCTCCTTTTCCTCCTCCTCTTCCTCCTCCTCCTCCTCTTCCTCCTCCTCCTCCTCTCTCTCCTCCTCCACCTTTTCCTTCTTCTCCTCTTCTTCTTCTTCGTGAACCATCACATTGGCCTGGTTTGGGGGTGATCTCAAGGAGCTGTCTCTTTCATCCTGTATTTCTTCCAGTCCTGGAACAGAGTCCTCCCTGGACTCATCCATCTCTTCACTCAGTACGGACTTCTGTGGGCTCATGACCACCTCTTGCGTCGTGGAGGACTCAACCTCTCGATCTTCTTCTTCTTCTATCTCTTCTGCTGGCTTGAGGGAACTCATCCTCCTGCTGTTGCTTTCCTCACCTTTGCGCATGTTTGCTTTGAACCTTCGTTTTCCTCTCAGTCTTCTCATTCTCTTCTGGAACTGCTTTTCATGTGCTTCTGTTGATGAGTGGCCGCAAAGCACAGGAAGAGACAGGTTACCAATGCAGCCTGATTGGGCCTCCCTAGCCCCCAGATACACAAGCGTGAAGTTGGGGAGACTCAGACTTGAATTGTAAAAATGTTACCTGGTTCCCTCAACTGGAAAACGACTTCTCCCTCCAAGTTCTACGAAGCAAAAACACAGACACTGAATATGCAGTGCTCCCTTCCTCCATGTGCCACTTCTGAGGGCATCTCTTTTCTTTAAGGAAAAGCCCCCTCCTCCCTGCCTTCTACATCTGATGCAGGCCCTGACCACTTATTTCACAGGGGTGAGCAGGGTGTTCCTGATCAGCTTTCCTTAATCCCAAGCACATTAACAAAGTTTTATCATACAATGAAAATCGCAGAATCAACCCTCATTCTGACATTTTTGGTAGTGATCTGGAGCAAAGAACAAGAAAGTATATATGGAGAGATGCATCCAAGGGGCAGGAATCTGCTGCGCCCGTTGCTGGATGTAAACATACACAACGATCATGAAGTACATGACCTGTGAACCCCCTCTTCACTCTACACATTCCCTGTTTCATTGGCTGTGGGTGAAGTTGTGGAAATTGTGTGTCGTTGATAGCAGTGGATTGGAACTCTAGCTCCTCACAAGCTGGGTGACCTTGGACAAGCCCCTTAAACCCTATGGACCCAGGTCCTTCCTGCGCTACTGTCATCACAGTGGCACCTCCATTGTAACCCAGGCAACCAGACGGATCTCAAAGCTCCACCTCTGGACAGCTTGAGTTTCACTTCAACCCAGGTGCCACACAACGCATTTACGAGCAACTGGGACAGGGATCTCTGCTGAGATGAGGCTTCTCTGAGGAGTCGGGAACCCCACATCTGTTGGAAACCCGAGCCCGGTTCAGCATCCACCACAAGTACCTTCTGCCCTGGCCATGCAAAACTTTGGGTGCATGTGTGGGAAAGAGCCACCTCTGGGAGTCGGACCAGGACACTCCAGGTGTTCATGCATTTACCAGGAAGCATTCAGTGTGCCTGAAATATGTGCAGGACACTGTGCTGAGGGCAATCAAAGCTGGATGAAAGACAGGAGGCCACGCCTGCCTCACAGGAAACACCTTCCAGTAGGATGCCCTTAACTCCTGCATCTGACAACAACCAAAGTACAAGCATGCTCAGAGAGAGGAGAGGTGGCGCGGTAAAAAAGGGGAGAGAAGGTCAGACTGGGTGGGTGGCGTCTTGTCACTGGTAGTGGCTGGGGGCATGAGGGGGGTTGGGGTGTGTAGAGACAGGAATCCCAGCAGAGGAGCAGGGCGAGGAAAGGGCAGGGGGCAGCGTCACATAAAGGAAGGGTGAGGAGTTCACTGAAGCAGGGAGCGTCAGATGCGGGGGCCTCCACGGTCATCTAGGGACTGTGGGCTGGGTTTGGTTGGGGCTGCAGACCTGGTGAGGGCTTTCTGAGCAGGAGAATGGGTAGGTCAGAGCTGTACTTTAGGATGGTTATGTGGCATGGTAAGTTGGATGAACAGGACTCGGAGTCCTATAAAATCAGCCTTTTAATTATAATTCTATTCAAGACTTGAGGCCTGGATTCCGAGCCTTTGACCTCTTTTAGTCTGCGTAAAAGATAGTCTCTTTAGGAGATGCTTTTAGTTTCTCACTCCTTGATATCCTGGCATAGACTCTAACTCCCCCTGGGTTATTGAGGCAAATATGAACTAGAAGTCATCCTCTCCTCTTCGCTTCTTGGTGAGCAGCTGGGATTTTTTGTATCCCTTTCCATACCTGTTCAAAGATTTCACGAACACAGAAGTGTCGGCTGAGGTGGGAGCTGTAGGAGTTGAGTTCCTTCAGGATGATCACTGGGTACTCCATCACTTCCTTTGTCAGGAGGCCATGAAAAGCCTCATACCTGGAAGGAAGGGAGGTGAAAATACTATCAATGGGAGGGTCAGCTGGGTGTGAGGGACCCCAGCCAAAAGCCACACCTCGGACCTCATGGAGGTAGGCTAGTACCTGGCCTTGAGTTCTGTGCAGAGCTCCTGTGGAGGTTTCCTTTTACACTAACAGTCCTTGGTTTATTTTGCTATTTTTCTGATCATACAAAGAGTACATACTCTTTGTAGAACATTTAGAAAACACCTACAGAGAGAGTTCTTTGCATATGGTAACATGGGTTCCCACTTTCTACTGTCCTAACCCTGTTCTAGAACTTAACCTACATCATCCCATCAAACACTCCAAAACCAAGGCCCAAGATTTCATCTGTCCCTGAGGTAAGAAGACCAAGGTTCAGGGGGTTATTTATTTGCCTTAAAATGCACTTCTGAATCTAAGTACTGCAATCAATTGGCAGTGCAATCCCATTTCTGTGAATAGCCCTTATAACATTAGTTGTACAAGGGCACAAAGATGCAAGATAGTTCACAGGGAACTGTCTTGAATATGGAGAAACTGGCACCAGTCTTAAAAAGCTTATCAATCAGAGAATGGTTAAATCATTATGAAGCATCCATATTAATGAATGGATGGTCATTTAAAAATGAAACAAAGTTATAGAACAATTCTTATTTTTAAGACACTTTATATGTGTATATATACCAACATTTATAAATGTCTATGTCCACAAAATGGATGAGTTGGGCAGAAATGAGGGGAATTTCCTATATGTTTGTACTGGTTAATTTTTTTTCCCTTTAACAAAGCATGTATGTTTTAAAATTTAAGCAGGGAGGACCCATGCTCTTGACCTTTAAACTACATGACCCAGAAACATCCCTCCATAAATTTTTCTGATTAAAATTCTCCTTGAAAGCTTTTGTGTTGACCGAGGGCAGAACTGCAAAGCACCACAATGTTCTCTAAAGCTGGAGGCAACCTTAGGCTGGGCTCCCAGGCAGGCCAGCCTCTGATCTGGAATATGAATTCTAGGCCATCCTCTTCTGGAGTCTGGTCTGCCTACCTGCATTTCATATTCTTCAGAAAATCCTTGGCCTTTTCCAGGTGTGACTTCAGGTTATTCTCATAGCTTTGCTGCCTCAGTTGGTCCAAGAGCTTGTCAAGATGAGCCTCCTGGGCCTGGCAGCCACACCAGGAATAGAAGGAAGCAGATGTGAGTCACCAGAGCTCCAAGAGAGGATGTGACATGCAGAGACCCTGCCCCTGGAGATGAGGTCCAGGTGCCCCAGGCAGGCTTTTCTACATAAGAAGCACCATTCTTACTCTCGCTGCTCTGGGCCTATGGACTCTTCTCCCTGCCTGGAATGTTCTTCTCTATTTTAAATCCCTGATGACCCCACTTAGATGGGACTCCTCAGGGACATGTCCCTTACCCTCACCCTGCCTGGGCCGGCCCCCTTACACCTTCCAGAGACACCTACTCCTCACTCTCCTTCTCAGTGCTGTGCTTGATGTCAGATGCTGAGGGCGTCCCTTCCATCCCTAGACTATGTATGTGAAGGCAGGTGGGTGGGGGCCAGCTCATGTCCTGGGGGTCAGGATGACTGCCAGAGGGAGATGTTCCATGCCCCCCAGTCTGTCTCTCAGGCAAGCCCCATCACAGACCTGTCTGGATCTGGGACTCATTGCACAGTCCAGACCTAATTCCAGCAGAACTTTATTGCCACCCAGCCCCCATGACAAAAAGGGGCCTCAGTTTCTCATCTGCTCAAGTTTTATAGCTTGAGGTTTTACATTTGAGTCTAAGATACACTGGGGGTTTATTTTTACATAAAAATAAAATATGGTATGAAGTATGTATTGAATTTCTTTTTCTTTTCTTTTTTTTTTTTGCATCTGAATGCTAGCTGAATTCATGGGCCCCCAAACAGAGTCATGGGCAGCTGATAATCTGGGTGTGGCCCTTCGCTCCTCTTCTGTTGGGGTTACCTGGATGCCGGGGCCACACCTGGTTCTCCCGCCTGTGCTTCTGCCGCTGCTGCTCCATCCTCTTCTCGAGCTCCATCTCCTGCATCAACAGCACACTCTGATGTGTCTCCCATAGGTTCACGGCCTCCTGGAAGTAGTTGAAGAGGTCTGAGCTCTGCTGCTCTGTCCACTTCACCACGGTCTCGAAGGATTTCTGTGGTGGCAGAAACCAGAGGAGGGGGCTTTAAGTGTCAACCAGCCCCTGGGGTAAGGAGAAGGGCCCCTCTAGCAGGGCTCCCTCACCAGTCCATGGAGGCCCAGATCTCCAGGGACTGGTGTCTGGACACCATCCCTCAAGGTTATCTTCACATCCGGCTTTCCCTTCTCTGGGACAGCATTTCTGGTCTGTCCACGGCCACACCCTCAGACTGGCTGACATGAAGTCCCATCTCTAGACCTGTACCCTGTCCGCTGAAGATGGAGTTCGGGGCATGGAAGGAGAAAGGCACCACTCTGGCATCAAGTAGGCCATGCCCATCTTGACCTGGGCATCTCTCCTTCCTTGGAGCTCTCTGACACAGCACTTGAGCCAAACACCAGAGCCTACTGTTAACGCCTCACCTCTCCCTCTTTCATATGTGTCTCTTATACTCTCAAAGGGTCTGGGGTTGGCAAACTATGGTCCGTGAGCTACATGTAGCCCTCTGCCTTTTTTGTTTAACCTTGGGAGCTAAGCACAAATTTTACATTTTAAATGGCTGGGGGGAAAAAAAAAAACCTAAAGAAGATAATCAATCATGTAATAATTAGGTGAAATTCAAACTTCAGTGTCCAAGAATAAAGTTTTATTGAAACATAGCCATACCCATTTATTTCTGTGTTGCCTAGGGCTGCTTCTATGTGATAAGAGCAGAGTGAGAATTTGTGTCAGAAACCTGACACCCCTGCTGCTGCTGCTGCTGCTGCTGCTAAGTCACTTCAGTCGTGTCCGACTCTGTGTGACCCCATAGACGGCAGCCCACCAGGCTCCCCCGTCCCTGGGATTCTCCAGGCAAGAACACTGGAGTGGGTTGCCATTTCCTTCTCCAATGTGTGAAAGTGAAAGTGAAGTTGCTCAGTCATGTCTGACTTGTAGCGACCCCATGGACTGCGGGCTACCAGGCTCCTCCGTCCATGGGATTTTCTAGGCAAGAGTACTGGAGTGGCTTGCCATTGCCTTCTCCATCTTAATCAGCTGCTACCTGACACCCCACAGGACTTAAAATATTTACCACCTGGCCCTTTATAGGAAACATTTGCTGAATTCTGCTCTAGACTCCAGGCATCTGGGACTCGGGCTAATTGCTCCTGTGGTCTCTGCTGCTGCTGCTGCTAAGTCACTTCAGTCGTGTCTGATTCTGCGTGACCCCATATACGGAAGCCCACCAGGCTCCCCCGTCCCTGGGATTCTCCAGGCAAGAACACTGGAGTGGGTTGCCATTTCCTTCTCCAATGTGTGAAAGTGAAAAGTGAAAGTGAAGTCGCTCAGTCGTATCTGACCCTTAGCGACCCCACAGACTGCAGCCTACCAGGCTCCTCCATCCATGGGATTTTCCAGGCAAGAGTACTGGAGTGGCTTGCCATTGCCTTCTCCGCCAGTGATCTCTAACAGCCAGATTTGGCAAGGGCCTGGGGGGGGCGGGCACTCTGCCAGAGAGTATTTGACTGGAGTCTGAGGGTGGCTAGGGAGCCAGGGGTGAGCCTGGAGTGCCTGGCGGTGCAGGGGAATTGCTCCAGAGGGGCTGACCATGACGAGGCGGAGGCACTCACCAGCGACAAGAAAGTTGTAAGCCCCTGGACTCCCACTCCTCTCACAGGCCAGCATCGCGGGCGACCCCCACCCTGCTACCCAGCAGCACAAGTCCCCAGTTACGCACATCCAAGACCTCCAGCTCCTCCTCCACCTTGCTCTGGAGGCATCCCACCATCTGGAAGAAGGACGGGCTCACAAGGCTCTCTGCTTCCTCCTCAGTGAAGGCCTTCCAGTCCAGCAGCTGCTTCTGGAGAGGGACAAGGCAGAGCCCGGCTTAGGCTGATGGGGGCTTTACCTCAGGACTGGTCCTGCCCCAAGACCAAGCTCCCACCCATCTCCACGAACCTTGGCAGAAACCCCCACAGTGGTCCAGTCAGGCCAGCTTCATCTGCCAACTGTGTCCAGGTGCTGAGTGCCGCCCCTGGTCACTGACTCCACCAGAGGTGTTCTCATTAGCCCCTCTTGGCAGATAAGGAAACTAAAGCTTGGGGAGAAGTGAAGGGACTTGCTGGAGGGCACACACCTGGCAAGTGGTAGGCCTGGGATCTGAATTCTCCTACTTCTGACCCTACAGGCATAAACTGCCATCCTACACACTCTTAGCATTGCTGTAAGCCAGACAGGGCTCCCATTTTCTGTCTGGAGTTATGCCAACTGGAAAGCCAGTTCTCTATATTAATAAAGTCTTGATTTATGCACAAAACCTAGAATAAATCAATCTCCCCCAATTATTATAAAACATGAAATGTGTCTCCAGTTGTACACTTCCAATGCTGCTGCCCAGGAACATCAGGCGCCCTCTGTCAGGCTCAAAGTGCTCCTAGGGTACATGGTGAGCTCAGCACTCACACCCTGCATGTGCCCAGCAGAGGGCCGTGAGCAGGGGCACAAGGGACTGACACTAGGGCCACAGCACCATGGAGCTCCAGGGGCAGGAGTGCGTGAGGAGGTGAGTGCTGGGGGTGTGGTCTTGTGGAGGCTCTCTAGAGCACAAGGCTTCCCTCCAGGCTTTACTCCTAAGGTCTGATGTCCCTAAAGGGCTGACTAGGAGGCATGTGATGGCCCCTAAGGCCCTAGAGCAAGCAGGCAGAGCCCTGTGGGCTGGGACAGTCCCTGGATCTTTTGCAAACTGGTCTTCTCATCTTCAAGTGGGGCCAGCAACACCCACTCTGTAGGACCTTGCAGGATCTGATGAGAGTGGTGCAAGAGAGTGGCATAGCCCCCAGGGACCACAGCACCCACATGGTGCAGTGCGCTGGAAAGCCCTCTGCTCCCCTGAACTCTGTTCAGAGTCCTGACGGCAGAGCCAAAGCTTGACAGACACATGTGTGAGGGGCAGGGCAGCAGGAGCGTCTTGGGGCCTATAGGCAAGACCGTCATGGCCTGGGGACTCCTACAGCCACAGCCGGCATGTTAGACCATCTTCAAAATGATTAGGTGTGGGGGATTTTCATCCAAACAGTCTTACAAGGGAGGCAGGGAAGGGACCTTTTGACATAATATGTCCTCATACCTCAGGAAACCAGGCCTTGTCATTGAAGGGGGGTGTGGGAGGTCTCACTGTCTCAATCTAACAGAGGCGGGTGGGTGAAGAACAGAGGCTGGCGGGTAGAACATAAAGTTGGGTGTGACAGCAGTGGCAACACTGTTTATAAAAGGGAATTGGTGGAATAACCCATGACATAACCTCCACTGAATAATAAAGTCAAGTGATACAGAGGGTCAAGTGAAGGGTGAGGTGATCAGAGAGATCAATTTTATCTGTGGGGTCAAGGAAGGCTCCCTGGAGGCGGTCAGGTTGGGCGCCACGGAGGGGTAGGTGGGAACAGCTGGGGAGGAGGGAGTCCAGGCTGAGGGAACAGCTTCAGAATGCCCAGACACCAATGCGGAGGGAAAGCTGGGGCTGCAGGGTGGAGAGGGGCAGGGTCGGGAGGGACACCCACCCTGCACTTCTGCACTTGGGCTAGGCACTCCTGCCAGATCTTCTCGTACTGCAGGCGGATCCGCATCATGCAGTCCATGTGGTAGGCGTCTCCATGGGTGGAGAAAAAAACACATCAGCAGCTCTTCCAGAAGAGGGAAGGTGGGGAGGAGGGGTTTCCCATCTCTCGGGAAGTGGCTTCTCCCCAGCAAAGTGCCTCCAGAGCAGGGATCATTTACATCAGGGGGTGCTGTCTCCCTCACCTCAGAGTCCTCAATAACCCAAGATAAGGACCTCAAACCAGGAACCACATTTTTCTGTTCTGATTCCGACCCCTGACTCAGTTTCAAGGCTGATGAAACTCTTTCAGGGTAGTTGTACTGAGTGACAAAACAGTAGCCAGGTGCAGATTAAGAGCATTTACAGAACACGTCTGGGATGAATCCCTTAAGAAGTGATTGGATCAGCAGAACATTCGGAATGTGACCCACTGATCTTTCTCCTCTTCCTCCTCCCTATTGTTTCTGGTTTATAGTCACCTCAGTGTGACTCTTGGTTTCTAAGGTAAGGAACTGAAGTTTAATGTTCCTGTCAATTCCAGAAACTGAAAGATGACCCAGAGATGGTGTGGCGGTTGTTCCTTGGAAGGGCCGGGGAGGAGAGCAGATTAGGGGGCAGTGAGGACAGTGGGGAGGGCAGATAGAACTGGTGACAGGAGGCTATAAAGCTGGCATCTGCCATCTCCAGGGCCACCGCCTAGGCCGGCACATCCCCACCCCTCCTAGGAAGTCACTGTGATGAAGCCCCCTCTCCAGGGTTTCTGTGCTTCTGTTCCCATTCCCCTCTTATCTGCTCCCCATCAACCTTATCACTCCCAGCTCCGAACCTTCCACTGGGTTCCCACTGCCTTCAGGATGAAGTTCAGCCCCCTATACGTACGTGGCCATGTGGCCAGCACAGCCTGGCCCTTTGGCCTCTTCTCTTTTTCCCTAAAGGTCCCAGCTCTGTCTGGCTTCTCAGCCTCCCCACATACTAATCTTCTGGCTTGGAAAGCTACCCTGACCCCTGGACGTGTCTAACTCATACTCACTTTGCAGGTTTCAACTGGATGGTCGCTTCCTTGGCAAGGTCTCACATAACCCTCAACCAGGCTATGCCCCAAAGCCAAATTAAAGTAGCTGGTCACCTCTCCACTCCCTGCTGTAACACCCTGCGTGGTCTGGACTGGAGGCACCACTCTGCTGGTTACCAGGGCCCAGCACCTTGCTTATTCCTAGGTGGTGCCCAATGAATGGCAGTCATTGCCACCATTAAGGGTCTCAGGGCTCTTACCTTTGGTGTTATAATACAATTATAATATCTTTAGAATTATAAGCCTGAGAGT
Source organism: Moschus berezovskii (assembly GCF_049115385.1). Classification (NCBI taxonomy): domain Eukaryota; kingdom Metazoa; phylum Chordata; class Mammalia; order Artiodactyla; family Moschidae; genus Moschus; species Moschus berezovskii. The sequence goes on along the minus strand of NC_142466.1, from coordinate 69,871,022 downwards.
CCTGGGAGCAGTGGTGGGTACTACTAACCAAAGCAGTCAGGTCAAGTCCAGCTGTGACATTTCCTTAGCTGGGTGACCCTGGGTAGGATGCTTCACCTCTCTGTGCCCCTAAATCTTTCTCCATCATAGTGGGCAATGACACTACTGACTTCACTGGGTTATCTCAAAGGAGATGAAAGTCTTATATATATTCTAAGATTTGGCAAACTCTGCTAGATAGTAAATACTTCCAGCTTTGAGAGCCACACAGTCTCTGCTGCAACCACTCATTTCTGCTGTTACAGAGCAGAAGCAGCCAGAGACAGCATGTAAACAAACGAGCAGAGCTGTGTCCCAGTGAAATTTATTTATGATGATGGGTTGGAGTTTGAGGACCCTGGTTATAGAGAATTTCTAAATATTACCATTTATTCTTGAGCACCAAATAAGCCAGGCACTGAACTACAACTGGACCACAGGACTGTATGTGTTTCTTATGTTAACCTCACAAGGTAGGTATCTTTATTACTCATAATAATAATATCTTTATTATTATGGAAGAGGAATCTGACACTGAGAGAGGCCATGACTTCCCCAAGGTCACACAGCAGGGACAGCGCACCTCACACACGCAGCCTCTGGCCTTGGAGTCACCCCTCTAGTTCATGCTGTGGTCAGGGGTCAGGGGTCAGATCGTGGGGCTGCCATGGCTGTGGGCTGGGCAGGGATGTGGGAGGTGGTGGGAGGAGGGGGGAGTAGGCCTTGGGATCCGATATGGACCCCCAGAGCTTACTCTTCCCTCCACTCCCCCACTCACCTTCCCCAGGAGTGACTTGCCACCTATTTCTGAGTTTGTAACAGACCCTGACATAAACAACTGGCTGACAGACTGAAACTGCTACAAAGCTACTGCTTGAACAGAGCTCTGGAGAGACCCGAGTAGGATCCCACAAACCTCACTCACCGAGGTGCTTGTTCAATGAGTTGAGAGAAGAATACCATTCCATCAGCTGAGCTTTGCTGTAACTGGGGGGCAGGAGGTCACTGGGGAAGGAAGGTGTGACACGTAAGCCATGCTTGAGTAAAACACTCACTAAGACTGGTAGCATCTTCAAGGAACAACGGTCCAGGGCAGTATCTACACAGATGCTGAAGAAATACGTGACTTGTTGGGGATTTTCTGGTGCCAAAACATGTCATGAAAAGGTCTATTAATATCAGCCTGTTACTTAGAAAATAAAACTGAATTTCCCTAATGGGGAAAAAAATGGCTTATATCACACAACCCAGGAATCCACTTCAAGGAACCCAATCAGAGACAATACGAATATATATACAAAGTTTATGCATTAAGACAGTTGCTTAACAGTTCTGTTTCTAAACACTCAAAAAATAAAAAAACAATATTCATATCCAACAATAGGGAATTTCTTAAATAAAATATATGAATTCTTTACTGTAGTCACTAAAAAGAATGTGGTGGACTGAAAAATTGTCAATATGGTTAGGTCCTCCCACCGGCAGATCAAGTTTATTTCCCCATCCCAGGTTCTGGGCTTGGCCATGGGATTTGCTTTGGCCAATGAGACACCAGTAAATATGTCTCAGCATATTTACCAGTCTCAGCAGAGGCTTGAGACTTCTGCTTGCCCTCTCCTGTTGCAGGGAGCTCCTCTGCCAGCACTAGCACCACCACCACGCCTACAAGCCTGGATTAGCCTCCTGGAGGGCAACAGAGCAAGTGGAGAGAGGCTCCGGCTGTCCCACCCAAGGCTCCAGACACAGGAGCAAGTCCATCCTGGACCATCTAGCCCCAGCCAAGGGAAACTGCCCAGCTGGCTCACAGAATCATGAGAAGCAAAAATGATTGTTGCTTTAAGTCACTGTTTCAAGTGGTGTTTAGTGGTGTGGAAAAAAATGAATATGACATATTATTTATTGTCCACATTAGGATATTTTGACAGTGAAAGCAGGATGCTAAGAATAATTATGCCAAGACAAGACATGTAGCCCAAGATGGTCTTGGGCAGCCTACTTATAGTGGGATAGTAAAGGGCAAAAAACGAAGATCATGGCACCTGGTCCCATCACTTCATGGCAAATAGATGGGGAAACAACGGAAACAGTGACAGCCTTTATTTTCCTGGGCTCCAAAATCACTGAAGGCGGTGACTGCAACCGTGAAATTAAAAGACGCTTGCTCCTTGGAAGAAAAGCTATGACAAACCTAGACAGTGTATTAAAAATCAGAGACATTACTTTGCCAACAAAGGTCCATCTAGTCAAAGCTATAGTTTTTCTAGTAGTCATGTATGCATGTGAGAGTTGGACTATAAAGAAAGCTGAGCACCGAAGAACTGATGGTTTTGAAATGTAGTGTTGGAGAAGACTCTTGAGAGTCCCTTGGACTGCAAGAAGATCAAACCAGTCCATCCTAAAGGAGATCAGTCCTGAATATTCATTGGAAGGACCGAGGTTGAAGTTGAAGCTACAATACTTTGGCCACCTGATGTGAAGAGCTGACTCATTGGGAAAGACCCTGATGCTGGGAAAGATTGAAGGCAGGAGGAGAAGGGGACAACAGAGGGTGAGATGGTTAGATGGCATCACCAACTCTATGGACATGAGTTTGGGTGAACTCCGAGAGTTGGTGATGGACAGGGAAGCCTGGAGTGCTGCAGTACATGGGGCTGCAAAGAGTTGGACAAGACTGAGTGACTGAACTGAACTGAAAGAGCAAAAGGGAAATACAAGAGTGTGCAGGGCATGATCTCAAGTCTAAACATTGTACTAAATGCAATGTGGTGTCCTAGATTGGGTCTTGGAACAGAAAAAGGATATTAATGGAAAAATTGGTGAAATTCAAAAAAGTGTGTTGTATAGTTAATGAAAATATATCTAAATTAACTTTAGTGTTGACAAGCATCCAGTGGCAGGGTAAGATGACACTAGGGAAACTGGATTAGGAATATATAGGAATTCTGTGTGTTATCTTTGTAACTTTTCCATAAATCTAACATTACTCCAAAATGAAATTTTCATTTTAAAAAATTATATGCACATGTATTTATTGGGTCCAAGAGAATCCATAGGAATTCTCCTGGGAGAGACCCTGGGAATCTTAATAAAACTTCCAACCCCTCTGCCATCACTACCCACAAGCCTACAGAGGACCTGGCACGAGCCAGAACAAAGGTTCTTACTGGGTATCTGGGACTCTGGGGTTTCCAGAGGAAGGTCTGTAGCCATGGGTTGGGATGGGACATGGGGCCTGCCTGAGGTCCCACATGAGGCAGTTAGTTTCCTGGACAGCTCCTCAGGCTTGGTTAGAAGGTTCCCTAGCTGCTGATAGGCCAAGGAGAAATAAGTGGGGTCTACATGGTATGCTTTGTGGGAGCTGTCCAGACCTGCTTGCACAAACAGCACAAACCCAAACCTTGGCTTGATACTCACTGGATTTCTGGGATCAAGGATTTGCAACTTTACCTTTAAGTTGTATGTGTTTGCAATGCTTCCAGACACTGGAATTATGTCCTGACTTCACCTTTTTATATATCCCCACTGCTGGGTCCTATGTCCTATAAATGTGCTCTTACTTCTGATATCTTAGAACTGCCCACGACTTCCTCCAAGCCAGGTTATATCACACACCCAGCTCCATATGCTGCCTGAAGACACTGCCACTATACAGTATGTCCCAGCTGTGGCCAGAAGCATCAAAGGACGCATTTTTCTCCATGTGCTTGGCCCCAACTTTCCACTCCACTTGGGCAGCAGCCAGTTCCACATTCACAGCCTGTATGAAGGATGTGCTGGGGCAGAAAAGACATCAGCCTAGAACTCTTTCTGCATTTGGTTTACAAAAGTCTAAGTGCTTAGGGGAATGGAGAGCATTGGCGAGGAGCAGGCATTTGAGGGACTGGTCAGAGAGCCCTGGGGAGGAAGAGGATTCTGTGGACCAGGACTCTCTCCTCACCCAATAGAAAGGGGCTTGGGGAGGGGCGGACAGAGCAGGATGGCGGGTGCCTGGCAGTGCCAGCAGCTGGCTCCTGCTTCCTGGTGGCACTGCTGGAGCAACTACAAGACCCAGGTCTCTGGAAAGAAATGGCTGCCTGGATGGGATAACTCAGGGGCTCAGAGTAGTCTTCTCAAGATTCCTGAGTCCAGCTGTGTGTAGCATGTGTGATGCTTTGGAACTGTGGTGTTGGAGATTCCCTTGAACTGCAAGGTTGAGAGTCTCTTGAACTGCAAGGAGATCCAACCAGTTCATCCTAAAGGATATCAGTCCTGAATATTCATTGGAAGGACTGATGTTGAATCTGAAGCTCCAACACTTTGGCCACCTGATGTGAAGAGCCAGTTCACTGCAAAACACCCTGCTGCTGGGAAAGATTGAGGGCAGGAGGAGAGGGGACAACTGAGGATGAGATGGTTGAAAAGCATCACTGATTCCATGGACGAAAGTTTGAGCAAACTCCAGGAGATAATGAAGGACAGGGAAGCCTGGCATGCTACAGTCCATGGGGAAACAAAGAGACACAACTGAGTGACTGAACAATGTGGGTGGGCCAAACACTGACGCCCAGACTCCCCAGGCTTGGCTCTGGGTGGGATTCCCCGGCTTTCTGTTGGTGGGCAAGATCCCCAAGAAAGACTAAGTTTTGCCCATCTTTATGAACAGGGACTCAATGTCAGAAATAAGTGAAGTCATGTGTGAGTGTGCTAAGTTGCTTCAGTTGTGTCCAGCTCTTTGTGACCCCAAGGACTATAGCCTGCCAGCCTCTTCCGTCCATAGGATTATCCAGGCAAGAACACTGGAGTGTGTTACCATACCCTCTTCCAGGGGATCTTCCTGACCAATGGATCAAACCTGTGTTTCTTATGTCTCCTGCATTGGCAGGAGGGTTCTTTACCACTAGCGTCACCTGGGAAGCCCAAGTGGAGTCACAGAAAACAACAAAAGCACTTTTCCTTGTGTTGAGATTCTTATCCACCTTGTGAATTTTATGCTTGCGTGAAGATGTGGCTGCACCTGGGGCAGGAGATGCCCATCATGGTGAAGTCTCTCTGGCTCGAGTTGTGTAGGGTCTGAACAGTCATTAACATCCTAGGAGAACTTGGGCTCTCTGGTGAGGTGATGGAAAGAACCTGTATCCCAGAGTGACCAGGATGAAAGGGACCAATGAGATGCATGGCTCCCAGCACATAAAATGTCTCTGCCTCACAAGACCTTGCAGGCTCCATCCCCTGCTGAGGGTGGACGCTACAGACTCCCTGGGCTATGGGCTTCCAGGATCTAGAACATTCAGCATGCCCCCACCAAACAGCTTATCATGGGATCAGAGCTGGTGAACACAGGTCTAAGCAAAGCATCTGTCCACAGCCTTTCACAGGTCCCTTGTCTAATGACAGCAGCCTCCTTACCAACTTCTGGATCTTCAGCTTCACATCCCTCTATCCGTGCTCCAAACTGCAGAGCTGATGGAGCCACTCCATTCCTCACTGCCCTCAGGAAAAAGTCCAGCCCCTGACCTGGCTCCCCGCTGACTCCCCTACTCTCCTCTGCCCTCACCCTTCACCACTGCCTCCTTCCAAGCTCTCTGGCAGAGTCACACTCAACTTCTTTCTGCAGCAAATGTGTCACGTTCCTTGGTGCCACTGGGGCTGGGACACTCCAGAACGTGGACCCAGGAGACCAGCCCAGGGCCAGAGAACTGGGAGATGGCCTGGTCTGGAGGACAACACCTCAAGAGAAAAGTCGACAGGAAGGACTGCGCCTGCCTCCCCCATGGACCCCCGAAGGTGCCTCTCCCCTGAGGGCCCTCCCCTCCTGCTGTACCAGATGGTGCACAGATGGTCCAGTCGCTTTTGCTGCAGGACGCTCTGGTTCTTCATCATGGTCTCAAGCTCCTTCTTCACAGCTGGAGGAGTCTGGATCTTCTCACTGGCCATGAACTCACTGGGTGTCCAGACACATCGGACCATGGACAGGAGGGGAGGGGCAGGGTGGGTGGGAGAGAAGGCATGAGACTCACGGTAAGAACATTCAGCACCCGGACACCACTCCCAACCCCTTCCCCATACCCAGGCCTCAGGGACACTGAGGAAAGTAGGGAAGAAAGGGAGGGAGGGTGGGGAGGGAAGAACAGAGGGGTCGGCAGGCACAGCTCAGGTGTGGGTCCTGACTGCTGCCTCCAGCTCTGTGACCTTGGACAAGTTGCCACTTCCCTAAAACTTGGTTTCCTCCTCTGTCAAGGTAATGACAATACCTTCCTCAAGTGGTACTTGTGAGGACCCCGCCAGATAATGCGAGCAAAACCATTAGCACCATGCCTCACTCCTGGGAAATGCCCAGCAAATGTCACCTCTTCTCATCACTGTCCACGATCGCTACTGATGTCTGAACCTCCCAGGTCCAAGCCCAGGCCTGGACCAGGTACTTCCCATAGAGCATCTTGTTGATCATCACTGAAACCCTGTTACCAGCCCATCATGGTATCTGCAGACAAAGCCTGCGAATGTTTAAGCCCTTGACCAAGGTCACAGAGAAAATACAGGGGCAGTCAGACCTCGGCACACTTCTCCAACCATCCTAGAGTCAGACTCCGGTGGTCTCCATTTAGAAATGCGGGTGGACAGTGGGCCTCCCACCACCACACCTACAGCACAGACAGACACTCTCTGGTGACCTTAGACATCTTGGTTCCAAGTGTCCCTTTCTTAGCAAAAGAAAGCCTTCTTTGCTGGCCAAAACCTCCATGGCCCTTGTGTTAGTATTAACAAGAGTGCCACCTGATGGGGGAAGCTTGGAGATGGGCCCTCTCTTCACCCTCCCTCCCAGGAGTGAAACTTGCTACCACAGGGTGGGAAGTGGCCCAAGCCTGAGGGATGGCTATTCTCCTTGGCCCAGTAACATTAAAGAGTGGACAGTGGGCGTGCAATCAGCCTAACATTTTCAAACCACTTGTACAGTGTGCTTCAGCTAGTAAAGAATCCACCTGCAGTGCAGGAGACCTGGGTTTGATCTCTGGATTGGGAAGATACCCTGGAGAAGGGTAAGGCTACCCACTCCAGGATTCTGGCCTGAAGAATTCCATGGACTGTATAGTCTATGGGGTCACAAAGAGTCGGACCCAACTGAACAAATTTCACTTTCACTTTTGGGCTTCCCTTGTGGCTCAGAGTCTGATGCTAAGAGGGATTGGGGGTGGGAGGAGAAGGGGACGACAGAGAATGAGATGGCTGGATGGCATCACCGACTCGATGGACATGAGTTTGCGTGAACTCTGGGAGTTGGTGATGGACAGGGAGGCCTGGCGTGCTGTGATTCATGGGGTTGCAAAGAGTCGGACATGACTGAGCGACTGAACTGAACTGAACTGAACTGTGGCTCAGATGGTAAAGAATCTACCGATAATGCAGCAGACCCGGCCCCGGAGAAGGCAATGACAACTCACTCCAGTATTCCTACCTAGAGAATCCCATGGACAGAGGAGCCTGGTGGGCTATAGTCCATGGGGTCACAAAGAGTCCGACATGACTGAGTGACTAACACTTTCACTTTCAAGAAGATGCATATGAGAAAATGTACATGAAGAAAATAAGATACAAATCTACGCATGCAGTATGGGTCTAAAAAAGCCTGGAAGAAAATAATACCAAAATATCAGCTGTGCTTCTGTGATGAGAAATTAATGGTGACTTTTAATTTCTCCTTATACTTCTATCTATTTTGGCTCAAAGGAAAAAAAAAACAATGGCAACCCACTCCAGTACTCTTGCCTAGAAAATTCCATGGATGGAGGAGCCTGGTGGGCTACAGTCCATGGGGTCGCAAAGAGTCAGACACGACTGAGCAACTTCACTCACTCTTCACTCATTACTTTTACCATCAGAAAAAGCAACAGCATTTTAAATTAATGACAAAGGGAGGGAGAATGCACTTTTCTCACTTACCCATGCTGGCGGGGGTGGGGGGGTAGGGTGGGGGGATGGGGGTTGGGGGTGGCGGGGGGAGAGCCTTCGCAGTGTGGGCAGCCACTGACCTGAAACCCTGCACCAGGTCCTCCTTCTTGAGAGCCTTCCAGGCATCCATCAGGCCCTGCCAGCGGCGGTGGCTATCAAGCTCCTGCTGCAGCCTGGCCTCCATCAGGTTGACGAACAGCTGGGCAAGGGCCCTCCGGTTGCCCAGTAGGGCATGGTTTATGATCTGCGGTCACAGGTGGGCAGGTTCTAGATGGAGCGGGGGCTTTCCAAGGTCAGAACGAGGCTTAGTAGGAGAGGGGTGGTGGGCAGCTGGAGAGGGGCCAGGTGAGCTGTGGGCTGAGTGCCAAGCAGGGTGGTGGCGGCATCTGAGGAGTACTGGGGAGGGGAGGTCACTGGGCACTCAAGGAAGCTGCCCAGGGTTCAGCAGCTACAGATAGTGACAAGGGTCTATTCTGAAGACTTAACAGTGAATCCTGGTCAGGTGAGTTTCAACCCAGCTCCAAAGCCATCTCAGACTGTTTAAAAAGTGATTCTAAATTCACTAGAGTTAAGCACTTCAGTGGGCTCTTCGTGTCTAGCTGTTCTTTTTATAAATTTGCTCCAACAGCAGAATGCTTGTGCTACCAGGGACCAGTCACACGTGGTTGTGATGAGAACTGATATCCAATGACCAAATGAGGTCAGAGCTAGAACACTCTTTAGCAACCCTCCCAGCAGTCCTCACGAGGGCACCTTTGGCGTGGCAGTGGAGACAATTCTTCACTGGGTGGTACTCATCTGCCATCTAGCCTCCCCAGCCCCTTCAATGGGGCTCTCCCATGTCCCCAAGGACTGGAACAGCCAAAAATGTTCCATACATGTCCCAGAGCCCTCTATGCACCGCCCTGGAGCGGGGCTGAGAACAGCTACACACAGCAGGCAGAAATTCCAGTAACGAAATTCCACTGGAAGCTGATGCTAGCTGTTCCTAGCTGGGGGGCACTGGCAAGTATTTCCTGAACCTCCAAATCTGTAGCCATAGTGTGAAGATGATGCTCTTCACAGCACAGGGTACTGCTGGAGTTAAAAGAGACAGATGCACACAGAGCAAGGAGAAAGCACCAGTTGTGCTGTGGATGATAAGCCTAGCAAAATCAGACGCTGAAATGTAACTGGGAGACTGCTAACTCTGACACACCTAGTCGAGCAAATGGTTAATTCAAAGTAAGGAACCCTTGCATGTCTCAAATGAGAGCGGCCACTGCTGAGCCCTCTCACGTAGCCCTCATGGTGCCTGAGTATCACTGTCCTCATTTTACGGACACGGAGTTCCAGGTGCAGCAATTTTGGGGACATTCATGTCTGGACAGTGGAGGAGGGGGGGGTCTGTGCTTACTCCCTGTCCACGCTTTGTCCAGGACCCCAAGGCACACACCTGGGCTGGCGCCCATCTGTGTTTCTGAACATGTGCTCCTTCTACTCTGCGTGCTGCCAGGAGGCCCGTTACCTGGCAAGCCCAGCTTTCTGCACCAGACCCAGAAACCCACATAAGAAAATGTGCCTCTGAGTAGCCAGAAGAAGTGTCCTGTCATGAATAACATTGATTTTCTTGTTTTCTTTTTTCTTTTTTTAATCCCAAAGGAAGCATTTGGGGGAGGCTGGGGTGTGGACAGGGAAGCAGTGGGAACAGAGCCAGAGGGACAGGCATGGTTCAGCAACAAGCACTGACAGACAGCAGGACAGACAAGAACCACTGGAGAGACTAGACATACAGAGCATCCTGAGGTCACTTATGAGCACACACACCACCCTGAGTCCACGATAGCTGTGAGATCATGCTTCTGTCATGAGCACACATTGCACAGCACGTGGTAGCTGAGACACAGCCCCATAGGCGCTTGCACGATCAGCATTGGTCAAACTGCTGGCACTGTATTAGGTTCACTAGGATGAACATGGCAGGGAAGTACAAAATGTACTGGAGGGATTTCCATTGGAAGTACTTAACAAAGACTCTGGTTCTGAACTCAAGTGGCCGACCTGAGTTACTTGGAAATGTTACATATGAGAAGCCCATCATTGCTGAGATCCAGGCTCTAGGGCATCCTGTGGTCCTACTCTTGCAGGCTGATCCCGTTCGCGTGAAAACCACTCACCATGGCTTCTTTATTGATCAGCCTATATACGTCGGGCTGCATGAGGTAGGAAGTTTTCTCTATGATTTCCACATATTTCTTCAACACGCTTTTTAGCTAGAAATGACAAGGCACCACAGTGAGCGACTCTCTTCTCCTAGAGGACTGAAAACAGGTGATGCCCCATAAATCACACAAGTGAGAGTCACCCAGGGCCCATCTGGAGGCAGGCTCACTTTATCTACCCGGGAGAACTCAAGGGAGTGCAGTGTCTCATCCAGCTTCTTGATCTCCTGCTTCTGCAGCAGGAACTTCTCAGCCACCTGATCCCTCAGCTCCAATAGGGTCTGTGCAGAGAAGTCTGGGTTGGACTGTGAGAACGGGTGGGACAGGAGCAGGAGCAGGACACAGGCAGGGCGGGCCCCACCATGAGGGGGACGCCTACTTGGATGGTGTAGTCTTCAAGGTTGCTGTCATTTTCCACCTTTTTGAAGAGATTGTTGATATCCTCGTCAGACTCAGCCAGCTTTTTTAAAAGAATTGCTCCTGGTTCCAAGATGAGAGGTTCCATTTCCTAAAACAGGCCAGGAGGGTGAGGGCTTATGGTATCAACACCCCTGGGACAGGAAGGACTCCTCCCCAACCCTACAGTAGGGAAGGAAGCGCCAGCTGTGGTCCCCTCTCAAAAATAGTAACTTATAACTAGACCTGAAGAGTTAAGGTTTACGCATTGTTCACAGCCACAGCACGAGGACAGCACCATTTGGGAGACATTATCATGTGTGAGCCCTTGTCCTCAGACTCACTTGGTCCCCATCACAGCCTGTGAAGTAGGTGCTGACCTTATGCCTGGCCTATGGTTGGAGCTCAACAAATATTCATTAAAGAAGTGGCCAAAGAAATAACTCCAAGAGTACTTCAGATGAGGAAACTGAGGCTCAGTTAGGTTGTATGACCACAGACACAGAGCTCATGGTGAAAGCAGAGCTCACGTCCAATTGGGATGTATTAGAAAAGTGATGAGCAGGCTGGAAGAGTGCCTTCTCGGTGCTTCGGGTCTACAGCCATCTCCCAGGATCCAGGGAATACACACAGAAAGTGGACAGTGTGATTCAGGGCCTAGAGATATGGACCCAAAAGGGCAAAAAAGGTCTCTTTAGGGAATATTCCAGGGATCAGTCTGGTTACAGACAAGGTCTCTGCAAAGGAATGGGGAGCCAAGTGAGGGTAGTGCCTAAGGGCAGGACGTTTGGCCCCTTGTTAGCAGGACTGAGCAGGGTGATCAAAGACTTGGCTTAAGCATCAGACCCAGAGTCCAATTCCCACCTGGCCCTTAATGTGCCAAATCAGGCAGGACTTTCTGGGCCTCACCTGTAAAACGGGGGTTGCAACAGTACCTGACATATAGGTTGTGCTCACCATCAGCACTTGCCATGAGCGATCCAAACATGACTCCTGCAATTCTGTCTACACCATTCTGTCTACACCGTGGTGAGCCACTGAAGACCTGGGGGGAGGGGCCGTGGGTGCCGTACAGAGCCCACCCTCCCCTTGGAAGGAACTGAAGGGGAGTGAGAGGGAAAATTCTCACCATCCCAATCTGAGCGATCTCCTCCTTAAAGCTCACCAGGGCACTCTCGTAGCCCCTTCTCTTGGAATCTCCTTGCTTTGGAAAGGTGGTGGTGCTGATCCTCTCAGGAACTAGAGAACAACAGAGGTGATGAGGTTGCCCTCAGAGCGTCAAGGTGAGGCCAGAGCACCCAGGGGAAGACAGCAAGACAGCAAGTGCCTGGGTTCAGGAGATGCCCACCCCCAAAGCAGGCCAGCAGTATCAGAGTCTTAAGGAAAAGGAAGGTGATCCTTAAGTGCTATAGGGAATTAAGTCTTGCATATACAACTGAATGCTGGAAAAATGTTCTAAATGGTATGTATAGAATAGGGCCATCTAGGTTTTAATTAAAAGTTTTATAGAAGAAAATACATACACAGATAAGAATTACTGACACTTACCAGCACTTACCATTCACTAGGTATTGTTCTAAGTCAATTACTCCTCGGGATGAAGCCGAGAGGCAGGTTCTATTACTCTGTGTTCTGCTGTCCCCTGAATACATGTGGGACCCTGGACACTATGTGGTCTCTTGGGTAGTGGGCACTCTTGGGAAGAGAATGCGTGCTACTGTGGAGGTGGACTTTTCATTTTCTGCTTTATCTCTTTCCTTTGTTTTTCTATATTGAGTAAGAACTACTTTTTTAATCAAAAGGAAAAAGAGCTTCCGTATCGGGATAAAGTCAAACTAGGGTAATGCGGTATGAAGGAAAAGAAAGAAAGAAAGTGAAGTCACTCAGCCATGTCTGCCTCTTTGCAACCCCATGGACTGTAGCCCACTAGGCTCCTCCCTCCATGGAATTTTTCAGGCAAGAGTACTGGAGTGGATTGCCATTTCCTTCTCCAGGGGATCTTCCCGACCCAGGGATCAAACCCGGGTCTCCTGCATTGCAGGCAGACACTTTACCATCTGAGCCACCAGGGAAGCACAATGTGTGTGTGAAGGTGAGAAGGAAGGAAATGTCAAATGAAAGATCCTTCCATGAAATCACAGAAAATCGAGCCCGGGCACACCCTTTACCAACTGGTCTCATCAGTCAGTGTTGACTGTGCAGGCGGCCCCCTTCCTCCCCCAGCTCCCTGCACTGAGGAGAAGGTCCAGTGTGAAAGGGTGACAAGGGTTCAAGGGACAAGGGTTCAGGGGACAATGATGAGGAGAGGAGGTTCAGGGGAAAGACCCAGAGGACAAGGCTGAGGGGAGGTGGTGCGGGGAAAGATCCAGGGGAGAGGGTGCGGGGGGATGGCCTCCTATGAGGCTGAGCAGAGGAACAGTGGGACCTGCAGGTGCTCCCCATGGAGCACTCTCTGGCCCAGGCCAAGCCTGCCCTCACAGCTGAACACAGGCTCACCAATGGTATCCGTGAGGCCCCGGACTTCTCTGGCATCGATGGTGTTCTCACTCTCTTGAGCTTTTTGCTTTTTGGCTATTTCCTTTTCCCTGAGGCACAAGCAGAGGAAAACACTGACCCCCACAGCCCCCTCACCGCCCCACTTCAGGGTAGATCTTGGTGTCCACAGAGACCCTGGGAATTGGCAATAGCCTGGGGCCACCCAATTCCAGAATGCCCCAAGGACGTGCCCCCAGCAAACACCGCCAGGGTATCTGCTGCCAGCAGACACACCACAGTCCTCAGATGAGAAGAGGGGCCTGCCTCAGGGAGCTTGCTCCATTCTGGCTGCACACCAAGTGTGGGTGGTGGGCATGAGCCATCTTCCACATGTGGAAACTGAGGGCCACTGGGGGCTTGGCCAGGCTGGGAATGCCGAAGCGAGACTCAGCGTTCAACAGGCCCTCATCTGCTTCTTCAGCAACCCATCAGATGAAGCACCTGGGGTGACCCCATTGTCCAGGGTGGGGGATGCGGGAGGGAAGTCTCTGGACAAACTGGCCCTGGGACTCCCAGATCCCTGCCTGTGATGCCCAGGTCCATGGTCCACAGAGTTTGGGTGAGGGAGGAGAAAGCTGGGACCCCAGGACAAACTGTCTCAGCAGGGAGGACCAGCTGGGTAAGCACAACCTCAGCTTTGGAAATAAACTCCTGGAATGTGCTGTCCACAGGACAAGTGCCGCAGAAATGCAGTTCTCAGCAACACCTGCTGTGCCTGGGGGCCCCGACACGTGCAACACTTTCCAGACATTGTCTGATGTAGTCCTCAGGTACACCTACACCAAGGGAGACTGCAGGGCGGCAGCTGATGGGGCCCAGGCTGACCCTCCAGAGGTGAATCTCTCAACTTTGTCAACCAAATGCCCCTGGACCAAGGCAGCTGCACTGGAGCCAGGGTATCCCGACTATAGGAGCTCCTTATGGCTCTGGCTTCTCGGTCACTTGCCCCATGAACCTGGGGACCTGGTTTATGTTAGTGGTGATCTACCCGTACCCCGAGTTCCTCTTCCACTCACCTAGATGTCCTGTCCTGGGTGAATGAATGCACAAGTTGCCTGGTTTAGCTAGCTGAATTTTCAAGAAGGGGACAAGGCCCTCAGAGAGGTACTGATGCTTAGTTAGTGACCTCAGTCACTTTGAGGGTAGCAGGGCCTAGTTGGTTATAAACACATCTCTCTTCCTGGGCAGGGAGTTGTGCTCTGGTTTCGCATCCACGGCAGAGTGGACCTAGTCTGCACCAGGAAGCTGGCACAATGCCAGCGCCCTCCATGAGAAGTGCCTTTCCCCAAATACTGTCCTGTGGGTGCCAAGAGCTCCTAACTGATGTCATATCCAGTTATGGGGATGATGGGTGGTTCAAGCCTAAACTCAGGGGAAAAGGGGACCTTGGGAAGCACAGGGAGACTTCAGAAGACCCTGGGCCTAATAGAAAAGAGGTCAGCGGAGAGGAGCCTGTCCTTTAAAGGATCCAGAGTTACAGTCAGGCGGCGAGACTGTCACCCTGGGAGATGGGGGGATCATGGTCAGGTCCCAGTTGTCTGTGCCTCTGGATCCTTGCATTGGGCGTCAGGGACATGGGCTGGAGAGTGCTGACCTCCTTGCTGTGCCTAGGCGGCTAATGGGTCTGCCCAACAGTTCAGGGTGCTAAGTCTCAGGAGCTGAAACTTGAAGGGCAGGGCAGGGGAGAGACCTTCACCCAGCAGTGGGTCAATCCCTGCTCCAACAAGGTTAAAGGGAACACAAAGGCAGATAGAACTGGACTGACTCCCTGTCCCAGAGTCCCACACCTGAGAAGCATTTATGGTTGGTGCACAGATGAAAGAACCTAGGGGCAGCCCAGCTCCTGCTACATTCTCCAAAGTGCCCCTCACCGAGGAAAATGCAACCCCTACTTTTCCTTTCTTCCTACTTGAGGAGTGTGAGCTCAGGGAACTGAAATGGCATGTTTGGGAATCTCAAGTTCAGCTTCCTGCTCCTACCCCACTGGCTCCCATCTCAGGGAATGGCGTCCATCCAAGGACTCAGGCCAGAGACCTAGGACTCTCAGGAGCCCTCTCCTCCCACCCAATCTGTCAGCTGGTGCCCTGGGTTCTGCCTCCGAAATAAACCCGAAGTGCCCTGCACACAGCCCTCTCACAGCCCTACAGAGCTGACGTGGACTACCTTGGCCTCCTTCCCGGCCTCTTTTCCTCTCCTTGCAACCCCCCACATTCTGCACACCACTGCTTGAAAATCTTAAAAAAAAAAAAAACCCTGAGGGAAAGGGTGGGGAGGGAGGTGGGAAGGGGGTCCAGGATGAGGGGACACATGTAAACCTGTGGCCGATTCATGTGGATGTATGGATAAAACTATCACAATATTGTAAAGTAATTATGATCCAATTAAAATAAATTAATTAAAAAAGAATAAAAGAAATCCTGTACCCATTAAAAAAAATGCAAATCACTGCTCACTCTAGTCATTTCAGTGAAGTTCGAAATACTGACTGTGGCCGGCAGGTCTCGCCTGGCCTCATCTCCCACTCCTCTCCCCAGGCCTGCTGATTTCTTCAGTCTTCTGGAGAAGATCAAACTGGTTTTGCCTCAGAGCCTCGCCCTGTGCTTCCCTGCCCTCACCCTCTGGTCTCAGTGGAGGTTTCATGACTCCTGTCCCCCACTACCCTGTTCTTGGTGTCAGACAGATTTCCTGACTCCTGTCCCACCCTCCCCGTCCTCAGTGTCAGAACCTTTCCATCTTTGGGGAGACATGCTTATTTATTTACTGTTGAGTTCAAGTTCCAAGAGGTTGGGATCTGCATTCCTGGTACCTATCAAGGGAGAGGGAGGGAGAGAAGGAGAAGCAAACAGTCCTGCAAAGTAGACATTATTATTATTTCCATCTCTCAGAGGAGGTACCTGGGATTTCATTTCCATCTGGTATTCATCTTGTGGGAGCTCTTCTTGAGTTTTTGAAAATCCTAACCACCCCTGGTGTGTGGGATTGTGGCTTGGAAAGCAGGACCTACCTATAAAGAACAGGGTTTTCTGTGGTCCAGTCATTGGGTAAGCTGCGCATCCACTTCCGCTGCCGAGGAGAAATCATCTCATCTTCATGAACATCTACCTTCTTCATCAAGGGCTTCTTGCCATCCTTTGGGATCATGGAACGCTCCACAGCTCGCTTCCTAGAGGATGCCAGGGAGCGGACCAGCTGCACCTGAATCCATGGAAGAACCAGGTGAAGGCAGCTGGAACTGTAGACTCCCTAGTACCCAGGCTGCCTGTGCCACCTTAGAAGCTCAAGTGTGAGCCTGCCAGCAAGAAGGCACTTTGAAGGAGGCCCTCAACCTCAGGGAACACTCCATGAAGGAGGGCTCTCTCCTTACCATATTGGTCATTCAGACACTTCTGGGAGGGCATATTTTAAGAAATTTTAATGAGAACCAAGATGTGCATCCCATCATTTTATATAATCACAAAGAACTGGAAAAATGGAACTGTCCAGCAATAAGGGATTGGTTAAGTAAACCCAGTATCTCCATTCAATGGAATGTTAGGAATTTATTAAAAATGAGACTTACAAAGGATTTTTTTATGACTTGAGGAAATGTTTATGATATGATATACAACAAAACCTAGTAATTAAGAGCATAAAAGAAAATTATGATGAAAATCATACATTATGATTTCAAAATTTTAAACACATGGAGAAACAATGAGGAGAAAATATGCCAAAGGTTAAGAATGGTTGCTTCCAGGGAGCAGGATCATGTGAGTAATTTCTACAGTCTCTTTATACTATTATAATTTCCAAGCAATCCACAAAAAGCATTACTTAGAACTCAAAGTAGGAATAAAAATCCCCTTTAAATAAGCAGTACAGAACTTCAAAAGAAGGGTTTGAGTATGTTTTTCTTTTAAGATGTCATCTGTGCAGTTTTTTATAGATGACAAGGCAATAATTATCAAAGCGGCATTACTTTAATAAATTACAGGAAGTCCTATATCAAAAACTAGGCAGCCACTAAACATTGTGAAATACATGAATTTGCACTGACATGGAAAACTCTCTGAGATATTGTAAACAGGGAAAAAGGAGGTTTTAAGGCACTGCTATAGAATCACATCCACTTTTTAAACAGGAAAATTAGACGCTTTCACGCATAGAAAAAAGATCCAGGACACCCAATGGTTAATTTTGGCTATTTCTGAGTAATTTAAATTAAATTTTAATATAGATTTTGCAATTTTCAGGAACAGACATTATAGTTTTGTATTCCTACATTTTAGGAAACAATAAGAATTATTTTTCATCAACACAATTTCAAAGCCCTTATTTCATTAGGTTCCCAGGCAAGGAAGTCTTCTAAGGGAGGGAAGCTTCTGGGAAGCTGAGGGAAGCAGGGGACCAGGGAAAGGGGGAATAGAAGGACAGGCCTACCTCAGCCTCGAAGATCTGCTGGTAGACCTTCCCGCTGGGAATCTGGGTCACCTTCCCCACGGAAGACATCTTGGCCTCGAGCTGGACACCCCTGCAGGGAAGCCGTTGTCTACGGGTTGGTCTCAGGCCAAGCGGATACAGAGAAGCCTCTCCACCCGCCTCCAAGGAAAAGTCCTCCCTGGAGGACAAGTGTCTCCCGGCAGACAGACAGGCTGGGCGAGTCCACCGGGGCTGAGGCACCCCAGCTCCAGCAGAAAGCATCAGAGCCCCTCTCAGGCCTCAGGGTTTCTACTATAAAAGAATCGGAGGTGGGGGCGGGGGGAGGGGTGCGAAGAAGCAAAAAGGAAACACACCTCAGGCACGACCCTAACTGGAACTCACGGAGAACGCTGGTCTCCCAGCCACGCGCCGGGCGCAAATTCGAGATAGGCTCTGAGGGCAAAGAGTGACGGTTACTGTTCTGTACTTCACTCTTTCAAACTCTTCCGGGGAAAGTCAACGTACCCAAAAGGTGTCAGCGCAGATTTCAACCTGGCCTTGAACTCCTGACGCGCTGAAAGCTGTTCGAGGACCTCCCCCGCCGCGCCCCCTCCCCAAAATGGACCCTTGGGTAATGGGAGGAGGAGGAGGGAGAGGTCTGATTCTGGCTACGCTAATTCCGTACCTACTGACTGCTGGGAAGCACAGCCCCCTCCTCTCACGCCTGCCCCCCAAGCCCACCAAGGAGCGGCGGCGGTCTCAGGACGGGCCCTCTAAGCCCCACCAAGTTGAGCGAGGCCCTCTGTTCAGGGGCCCGGCTGCGGCCACACCTGCAGAAAGTACTACTCAAGTCAGCCAGGGCGAGTCCAACTTCAACTGCAACAAAACACATTTGGTCTCCAAGGCAACACAGAGGGGCGGGGACTCCGCGGGCCCCGCCCTCACTTCCTTTCCAGGGAAGGGGCTTGGTTGCCCTTAGTGACCCGAGTCCCCACGTGGAGTAGTGAAACTCTGGTCAGTTTCTCTGGCAGAGGGATACCTCAGGGCTGGCAAGAGCATCCAGAGCAGCACACTGAATGTTCTGAAAACTAATAGGAGACAGGAGATGCATCTCTGAGCCGCTGTGGTCAACAAAAACCGCCCTATCTTCTTTGTCTTGGTTAAAACCAATCTCTGCTGGGAAGTGGCGCAGAGTGGTGCTTGGCTACAGAAAAGAACTGGAAAACATCTCTAAAAGAGACCATCTCTTTCTCATAAGGGCTTAGAATCCAGGCCTCAAGAGTTGAATGGAATTCTAATGAAAAGGCTAATTTACAAGATCATGAGTTCCATTCACCCAACTCACCATGCCACATCAGTTCAGTTCAGTTCAGTCACTCAGTCGTGTCCGACTCTTTGCAACCCCAAGAATCACAGCACGCCAGGCTCCCTGTCCATCACCAACTCCCAGAGTTCACTCAAACTCATGTTCATCCAGTCGATGATGCCATCCAGCCATCTCATTCTCTGTCGTCCCCTTCTCCTCCTGCCCCCAATCCCTCCCAGCATCAGAGTCTTTTCCAGTGAGTCAGCTCTTCGCATGAGGTGGCCAAAGTATTGGAGTTTCAGCTTTAACATCAGTCCTTCCAATGAACACCCAGGACTGACGTCCTTTAGAATGGACTGGTTGGATCTCCTTGCAGTCCAAGGGACTCTCAAGAGTCTTCTCCAACACCATAGTTCAAAAGCATCAATTCTTCGGTGTCCATGCCACATAACTCTCCTTAAATACAGCTCTCACCTATTCACTCTCCCGCTCAAAAGGCCCTCACTGCAGCCCCCACCAAACCCAGCCACAGTCCCTAGATGACCACGGAGGCCCCCGCATCTGGCTCCCACCCAGAGTCTCCTACTTCAGCAAACTCCTCACCCTTCCTGCATGTGCCCTTCCTCACCCTGCTCCTCTGCTGGGATCCCTCTGTCTCTACACACCCCAACCCCCCACATACTTTCAGCCACTAACAGTGACAAGATCCCATCCACTCAGTCTGACCTCCTCTCCCCTTCTTCACCTCGCTCCCTTTCCTCTGAATGTGCTTGTACATTCAGTTCAGTTCAGTCACTCAGTCGTGTCTGACTCTTGCGACCCCATGGACTGCAGCATGCCAGGCCTCCCTGTCCATCACCAACTCCTGGAGCTTACTCAAACTCATGTCCAGGGAGTAGGTGATGCCATCCAACCATCTTATCCTCTATCATCCCCTTCTCCTGCCTTTAATCTTTCTCAGCATCAGGGTCTTTTCAAATGAGTCAGTTCTTCGCATCAGGTGGCCAAAGTATTGGTGTTTCAGCTTCAACATCAGTCCTTCCAATGAATATTCAGGACTGATTTGCTTTAGGATGGACTGATTGGATCTGCTTGCAGTCCAAGGGACTCTCAAGAGTCTTCTCCAGCACCACAGTTCAAAAGCATCAATTCTTCAGGGCTCAGCTTTCTTTATAGTCCAACTCTCACATCCATACATGACCACTGGAAAAACCATAGCTTTGACAAGACGGACCTTAGTTGGCAAACTAATGTCTCTGCTTTTTAATATGCTGTCTAGGTTGGTCATAACTTTTCTTCCAAGGAGTGAGCATCTTTTAATTTCATGGCTGCAATCACCATCTGGAGTGATTTTGGAGTCCAAGAAAATAAAGTCTGTCACTGTTTCCACTGTTTCCCCATTTATTTGCCATAAAGTGATGGGGCCAGATGCCATGATCTTAGTTTTCTGAATGTTGAGTTTTAAGCCAACATTTTCACTCTCTTTCACTTTCATCAAGAGACTCTTTAGTTCTTCTTCGCTTTCTGCCATAAGAGTGGTGTCATCTGCATATCTGAGGTTATTGATATTTCTCCCGGAAATCTTGATTTCAGATTATGCTTCATCCAGCCCAGCGCTTTTCATGATGTGCTCTGCATATAAGTTAAATAAGCAGAGTAACAATATTCAGCCTTGACGTACTCCTCTCCCTATTTGGAACTAGTCTGTTCCATGTCCAGTTCTAACTGTTGCTTTCTGACCTGCATACAGATTTCTCAAGAAGCAGGTCAGGTGGTCTGGTATTCCCATCTCTTTCAGAATTTTCCATACTTTGTTGTGGTCCACATAATCAAAGGCTTCAGCATAGTCAGTAAAGCAGAAGTAGATATTTTTCTGGAACTCTCTTGCTTTTTTGATGATCCAACAGATGTAGGTAATCTCTGATCTCTGGTTTCTCTGCCTTTTCTAAAACCTGCTTGAACATCTGGAAGTTACGGTTCATATACTGTTGAAGCCTGGCTTGGAGAATTTTGAGCATTACTTTACTAGCGTGTGTGATGAGTGCAAGTGCGGTAGTTTGAGCATTCTTTGGCATCGCCTTTCTTTGGGATTAGAATGAAAACTGACCTTTTCCAGTCCTGTGGCCACTGCTGCATTTTCCAAATTTCCTGGCATATTGAGTGCAGCACTTTCACACCATCATCTTTCAGGATTTGAAATAGCTCAGCTGGAATTCTATCACCTCCACTAGCTTTATTCTTAGTGATGTTTCCTAAGGCCCACTTGACTTATCATTCCAGAATGTCTGGCTCTAGGTTGGTGATCGCACAATCATAATTATCTGGGTCATGAAGATCTTTTTTGTATAGTTCTTCTGTGTATTCTTGCCACCTCTTCTTAATATCCTCTGCTTCTGTTAGGTCCATACCATTTCTGTCCTTTATTGTGCCCATCTTTGCATGAAATGTTCCCTTGGTATCTCTAACTTTCTTGAAGAGATCTCTAGACTTTCCCATTCTATTGTTTTCCTCTATTTCTTTGCATTGATCGCTGGTACATTGGTTGTTGTCAGATGCAGGAGTTAAGGGCATCCTATTGGAAGGTGTTTACTGTGAGGAAGGCATGGCCTCCTGTTTTTCATCCAGCTTTGATTGCTCTCAGCACAGTGTCCTGCACATAATTCAGACACACTGAATGCTTTCTGGTAAATGCATGAACACCTGGAGCGTCCTGGTCTGACTCCCAGAGGTGGCTCTTTCCCACACAAGCACCCCGAGTTCTACACAGCCAGGGCGGAAGGTACTTGTGGTGGACACTGAACCTGGCACAGGTTTCCTACAGACTTGGGGTTCCTGACTCCTCTCAGAGGGATCCCTGTCCCAATTGCTACAAGTGGTCATTATGTCCAGACTACTTTCAGAAGTTAAGGAACAGTGAGTAGAAAGCCCTTTTATTCCCCTTCTTTGGTCCCAGGTTTTATTAACAAGGTCAAATATTATAACAAGTGATTGGACTAATTTTAGCTGGAAACAGAGAAAGTATGTTTTCCTGAGGTTATGAATGAAAAACATGGCAAAAAATTGGAAATGTTCAGGAATTATTTGCAGTTAGCAAGATCTCTGTTTTGTCGAGGAGGTTCCTACTGGCTTGGCACTTGTACATCAGAAGGCATGCCCCGATGCTTTCTGGCACATCTATAATGTGGGTTTTTTTTTTAATTTTTTAATATGTAGATATAAATATGGTGCTCACTTCGGCAGCACATATACTAAAATTGGAACGATACAGAGAAGATTAGCACGGCCCCTGAGCAAGGATGACACACAAATTTGTGACGCGTTCCATATTTTTTTTCACGGCAGTCAGAATGGCTGCTATCCAAAAGTCTACAAGCAATAAATGCTGGAGAGGGTGTGGAGAAAAGGGAACCCTCTTACACTGTTGGTGGGAATGCAAACTAGTACAGCCACTATGGAGAATAGTGTGGAGATTCCTTAAAAAACTGGAAATAGAACTGCCATACAACCCAGCAATCGCACTCCTGGGCATACACACCGAGGAAACCAGAATTGAAAGAGACACGTGTACCCCAATGTTCATCGCAGCACTGTTTATAATAGCCAGGACATGGAAGCAACCTAGATGTCCATCTGCAGACAAATGGATAAGACAGCTGTGGTACATATACACAATGGAGTATTACTCAGCAATTAAAAATAATACATTGAATCAGTTCTAATGAGGTGGATGAAACTGGAGCCTATTATATAGAGTAAAGTAAGCCAGAAAGAAAGATACCAGTACAGTATACTAACGCATATATATGGAATTTAGAAAGATGGTAACGATAACCCTGTATACGAGACAGCAAAAGAGACACAGATGTATAGAACAGTCTTTGGGACTCTGTGGGAGAGGGTGAGGGTGGGATGATTTGGGAGAATGGCATTGAAACATGTATATTACCATATGTGAAACGAATCGCCAGTCCAGGTTCGATGCATGATACAGGATGCTTGGGGCTAGTGTACTGGGATGACCCAGAGGGGGGATATGGGGAGGGAGGTGGGAGGGGGGCTCAGGATGGGGAACACATGTACACCCGGGGCAGATTCATGTCAATGTATGGCAAAACCAATACAATAACGTAAAGTAATTTAGTTCAGTTCAGTTCAGTTCAGTCACTCAGTCGTGTCCGACTCTCCGCGACCCCATGAATTACAGCATGCCAGGCCTCCCTGTCCATCACCAACTCCCGGAGTTCACTCAAACTCATGTCCACAGAGTCGGTGATGCCATCCAGCCATCTCATTCTCCGTCGTCCCCTTCTCCTCCTGCCCCCAACCTTTCCCAGCATCAGAGTCTTTCCCAGTGAGTCAACTCGTCCCATGAGGTGGCCAAAGTATTGCAGTTTCAGCTTCAGCATCAGTCCTTCCAGTGAACACCCAGGATTGATCTCCTTTAGAATGGACTGGTTGGATCTCCTTGCAGTATAAGGGACTCTCAAGAGTCTTCTCCAGCACCACA
The DNA here is from genome assembly GCF_049115385.1 of Moschus berezovskii. Lineage (NCBI taxonomy): Eukaryota > Metazoa > Chordata > Mammalia > Artiodactyla > Moschidae > Moschus > Moschus berezovskii. Next base: position 69,847,735 of record NC_142466.1, on the reverse strand, counting down.
GTTCAAAAGCATCGATTCTTCGGCGATCAGCTTTCTTCACAGTCCAACTCTCACATCCATACATGACCACGGGAAAAACCATTGCCTTGACTAGACGGACCTTGGTTGGCAAAGTAACGTCTTTGCTTTTTAATATAGTATCAAGGTTGGTCATAACTTTCCTTCCAAGGAGCAAGCGTCTTTTAATTTCATGGCTGCAATCAGCATCTGCAGTGATTTTGGAGCCCAAAAAAATAAAGTCTGACACTGTTTCCACTGTTTTTCCATCTATTTCCCATGAAGTGATGGGACCAGATGCCATGATCTTTGTTTTCTGAATGCTGAGCTTCAAGCCAACCTTTTCACTCTCCTCTTTCACTTTCATCAAGAGGCTTTTGAGTTCCTCTTCACTGCCTCCAATTAAAATAAATAAATTTTTAAAAATTTTAGAAAAATGAAAGAAAAAAGATATAAATATGTAGGCATGGATATATCAGGTACGATGCTTCATTCAGAGTAAGCAACACACATTGTTTAAAATAGAAAAAAAAAATTGAATGGAGAAAATAAAAATCACCCATAATATCACTGCTGAGAATTTGCCTTCCTTAATTCCGAAGTTTCTGGGCCTTTGTGTTTGGGTTTGGATCAAACATGAAAATTCATGTTTGGCTTTTGGATGGCATTTGTATTACCCCTCTAACTCAAAAGCGTTATAGTTGGAAAGAATAACCAGTAAGAGATCACCTGGTGAGTCCACCTCCTGTGTTAGAGAGGCGCAGGAGATGAGAGACAGAATGGAAGGAGTGAAGCCAAGCCTTTGGACTCTCTTTTCCTGCACCTTAACATCATATCTTCCCCCATTTGAAAATGTCTCTTGACTCGAACCTCATCCCTTTCCTTCCTCTTCCATCGGCCATCATCCATCTTCTCCATAGTCCATAGAAAGAAGACCAAGAAGGACCACTCAAGAGCTAATATTTATTGAGAGGGTTTAACAGTCTCAATAACTATGAGAGGGGTACCACAATTAGCCCATATTACAGATGAAGAAACTGAAGCTCGGAGAGTTGGTAATTTGGCCAAGATCTCCAAGATAGGAAATGGTTAAATCCAGGATATGAATCTAGACCATGTAATTTAGAGTCTTGAACCAAACACTATGCCATCCGACTTTTGGACTTGCCAGAAAAAAAGTTCTGGATCCAATTGATAGGATTTGTGTGTTGAATCATAGCACACGTACTGAAAAGTATGGAAATCATAACTGTATAGCTTAATAAATTATCCAGGGGGAAACACACCTGCTAATCAGTACCACAAGAAATAGAACATTAAGCTCCAGGAGCCCCGCATATGTATCCATCCCAAGTCACTGCCCTTTCCTCCCCAAGGGTATCAGATATTCTAACTCCTGAATTAGTTTTGCTTGTTTTTGAACTTCAGTGGAATCATACAGAATGTTGGACTTTTATGTTGAACTACTTTCATTATATTTCTAAGTTTCAAATATCTTTTTTAAAGTGGCTGTAGTTTACTTTTATTTCTGTATAGCATTCCATTACAAAAAAATATAACCCATTGCATAATATTTATCCTTTCTATTATTGATGTACATTCCAGTTTAGAGAATTACCAAATAATGCTGTTCTGAACATTCTTTTGCATGGTGAACATATGTAGGCATTTCTATTCTATTTCTATTCACATTTTCATATATTTAAGGCTATTTTTATTTCTTTTTGAATGAACTCTGGGTTCATGTTTTTTGCCAGTTTTTCTGTGTGTCTGTTCTTTTTCTTATCAGTTTCTAGGAGCTGTTTGCATATTTGGCATGTGAGCCCCCTTTTAATATGAATTGCAAATATTCACAGTTTATAATTTCTTCCTTTTTATTATGATGGTTGCTTTGGGGTTTTTGTGTTTTTGTTCATTTGTTTTGCTATGTATTGTTAAGATGTTCAGTTCAGTTCAGTTCAGTCGCTCAGTCGTGTCCGACTCTTTGTGACCCCATGAATCACAGCACACCAGGCCTCCCTGTCCATCACCAACTCCCGGAGTTCACTCAAACTCATGTCCATCGAGTCGGTGATGCCATCCAGCCATCTCATTCTCTGTCATCCCCTTCTCCTCCCGCCCCCAATCCCTCCCAGCATCAGAGTCTTTTCCAGTGAGTCAACTCGTCGCATGAGGTGGCCAAAGTATTGGAGTTTCAGCTTTAGCATCAGTCCTTCCAATGAATACCCAGGACTGATCTCCTTTAGAATGGACTGGTTGGATCTCCTTACAGTCCAAGGGACTCTCAAGAGTCTTCTCCAGCACCACAGTTCAAAAGCATCAATTCTTCGGAGCTCAGCTTTCTTCACAGTCCAACTCTCACATCCATACATGACCCCTGGAAAAACCATAGCCTTGACTAGACGGACCTTTGTTGGCAAAGTAATGTCTCTGCTTTTTAATATACTATCTAGGTTGGTCTTAAGATGGTACTTCTTCCCAAATTGACCCATAGATTTACATAATCACATTAAAGTATCTAAGCAGATATCTAGTGAAAGTGAAAGTCGCTCAGTTGTGTCTGACTCTTTGCCACCCCATGGACTATACAGTCCATGGAATTCTCCAGGCCAGAATACTGGAGTGGGTAATCTTTCCCCTCTCTAGGGAATTTTCCCAACCCAGGGATCAAACCCAGGTCTCCCACATTGCAGGCGACTCTTTACCAGCTGAGCCACAAGGGAAGCATAAGAATATTGGAGTGGGTAGCCTATCCGTTCTCCATATCCAGACCCAAGAATTGAACTGGGGTCTCCTCCATCGCAGGTGGATTCTTTACAGACTGAGCTATCAGGGAAACCCATATCTGTCCAGATATCTGGTGGACACCGACTCTTCAATTTCAGATTTTCCATAGAAATGCCAATTACCAAGAATAGTCAAGACAATCTCAAAGAAGAATAAACTTGGATGGCTTACATAACCAGATATTAAGCCTTTGTATAAAGCTACAGTCAACAGGGCAAAATGCCATAGTAGTACAAGGAAAAACACTAGGAGAAACAGAGCTCAGCCCAGACCCACAGATGTGAACATTTATGTCATATATACTAAAGTGACCCAGCAGAGCAATGGGGAGAAGATAGTTATAGTAAACAGCCCAGGGTCACTGGTTATTCATATGGGAAAGAAATTAATCTTGACTTCCATTTCACACCATAGACAAAAATCAATTCCGGGTGGATTTTCAATCTAAATGGGGAAGTTTAAAATAATAGCATTTGTAGTAGATATCATAGGAGAATATTTTCATGACTTTGGAGCATAAACCCCAAAATTAATAAACTTGACCTTATTAAAATTAAGAACTTCACTTCAAAAAACACCCTCAAGAGAGTGAGAAAGCAAGAACAGAATGAGAATAAGCATGTGTCATATGGAAAAAGCCTCATAAAGGATATGTAACTGACTTCCATGAATTAATAAGATGAAAGAGACAATATACCTGAAAAAAAATGGGCAAGAGATTTGACTAGGTATTTCACAGAAGGATAACCATCTGGCTAAAAAGGACGTGAAAAGCTGCAGAACATCATTACTCATCAGGAAAATGCAAATAAAACCACAATGAAACACCACTACACCTATACCAGAATGACTGAAAAATGCTGACAATACCAAGGGTTGGTGAAGATCCAAGCAACTGGAATGCCCATACACTGCTATGTGTGTAAACTCCTATAACCACTTTCAAAAACTCTTTGGTAGTATTTCCTAAAAATGAACTTACACATACTCAGTGACCCCAAAATTCCACTCTTGGGTAAATACTTCAGCTCAGTCATAATATGACAAAATTATGAAAGTTTAAAGTGTGACAATACATTTTAAAGTTGAAGGAAAAATACAAAAGTGATACCTCCTCCCCAGACTTTCCAGACTCATCAGATTCAGCACCACAGAGACTTCCCCGCAAGTGCTTTGGGGTGCCTGTGCAGCTCCAGAGACTTCGGGTACTCAGATGTGGCATGTGGTGGTGGTGGGTGCAGGGGGAGGATGGCAAAGAACACACATCCTGAGCGGAGCTGCTGGTTCAGTGAGCAGTGTGCTCAGTAAGGCTCAGCAAGAGCAAGCCAGGCTACAGCTCCCCACCTCATAGCTCACTCTCTTACCTTCCCCAGGATGGCCAAACCTCAGGAACTTCTCCTCAGTGCATGACATCCTTTCTTCTGGGCAGAGCACGTCCACGCACCATCTAAAGAAGACAAGGGGAAAAGTTTCCAGGTGTAGGCCTCTCTCCCGAGGAGCATCAGGTGGATGAGGAATCTCCCTTAGGGCTGGCACTGCCCTCTCTTTCAACAATCCGGACCTCCTGGGAGGCAGCAAACCCTGGGGACAGGGATTGGGCTGATGGGTGGAATCGCTAAGCCTCCCTAGGATGTTAGGCCACCAGTCCTGCTTCAAAACTCAGTTTCCTTAAATGTCAGAGCCTGGGTTGAGCCAAATCGGAGGTTTTCAAGGTTGTTGCTTCCTTGATCGCAACAAACTCTATGTTCATTGGAAACCGAATCTGGTCAAAATGAAACCGCTCAGAAGAAACTGGAGTGGAGGCCCAAGGCGACTGACACAAGGGCTTCCTCTGAGGCCCACAGAGCCTTCTGAGCTCAGAGGAACCCGTTGGCATCTGGACAGTTTGGATCATTTGAGTTCTCAAATAGAAAGGATTTGCTCTCATACCGCTCCCATTATTCACAAATTTCTCCTTCCTTCTTTTTTCCCCTCCCCAGAGGAAGAGTTTCCTAAATTTTCAAAAGCTGGTTGCAAAGCCAACTCACAAAGCCAGAAGCTGCTCATCAGGGCCAAGTAGAGGCTTGAGGTCTAGAAAGAGAGGAGGGGTATGGTGAGAGGGGAAGGGGCACCAGATGGGACACGGTTAGTTTCTCACTTAAAGTCTTTGAAAAATTCCAGTCTTGTCTAGATAAACAGGAAGAGGGGTGTGTTTGGTCTGTGGGCAGGTAGGGGACAGTTTGAGGGTAAGAGGCCCCGGTAATGGGATAAAATGGTGGCAGCTGGCCATTCCAGGAGGGGATGCTGAGCTGGCAGAATCAACAGCTCTCTGGCTTTCATGCTGGTCCATCCTGCTGGCACTTAGCTTCCTCCAGGCTGTCAGGGTGGGTGGAGGTTCCTTTCTTCACTAAACCAGCCAGTCTATCCTTAAGAAGTCAGGCCTCTGCTCTTCTCCTGTCTTCATTCCGTACCCCAGGGGAGGGCACCCTGCCTGCACCACAGATGGGCACTGCTGGGGACTCTCACGGGCCAGATAAACAAATGAATAGACTGCCAAGCCTTGGGTCTAAGTGGCAGGACCAGGGACATAAGACACCCAACCCTGTTTCCTGGCTGGCAAAGCAACAGAGCTGCTGGACTGCAAAGCTGCAGGAGATTTTGGTCTGAAGCTGGAGTCAGCCTCCCCCCTCAGATGGTACCACAGAGGAGAAAGGTTCCTTCAAGTCCCTTTCTGCCTGAGTTGCAGCTCCCTTGTCTGCCACCCATTTCCTGCATTGAGGCCCCACCCAGGCCCACGTCCTGTTTTGTGGTTGTGCACTGTCCCCCTGAGGTCCCTTGTGGTAGCACAACATCAGGGAGGATGGTTGGGGATGCTAGTGATGGGCTAGAGGGCTCTTTCTGAAGAACACTGGCTGTCTTCCTCCTCGGGGAATCAGATCAACCTCCAGAAAAGGAATATTCCTCTATGAAAAGAATAAGGTGAACAGTTGTGGCACTCACTGGTGGAGAGTGGTAGAGGAGTGGAAATCAGGGACCCTCTGGGCAGGATACTCTCTGCTCTGTCCTCTGCATCTTACATTTACTCGAAGAGTTTGGTAACAGAGAAGTGGGAGACCCATTGACTCGACGTACGGGGGAAGGCGGTTGGCATCAAGGACAACTTCCCAGAGTAGGGGCTATTTACACCCATCTCTGAGAATAGGTAGGACCTGGATGGAATGAGGCCGGAGGGGTCCCTTGGGTGCCTGTTAAATGTTTCAACTGAATGACTGAAACCTACTACATTTTCAAAGGTGTGTGTGTTTTTAGTCACTCAGTCACGTCTGACTCTTTGTGGCTCCATGGACTGTAGCCTGCCAGGCTCCTCTGCCCAAAGAATTTTCCAGGCAAGAATACCAGAGTGGGGTGCCATTTCCTATTTCAGGGGATCTTCCTGACCCAGGGATGGAACCCGCATCTCTTGCCTCTTCCGTGTTGGCAGGCAAATTCTTTAGCACTAGTGCTACCATATCCTCTAAAGTCAGCTGATTATAGATGTGTTTGATTGAATAACCAGGAACTACAATCTCACCAACCTGACATGTGGAGCCATCACAAGTTGTAATAATTCTTTTGTACATATTGTAAATATAAGATGCTAAGCTGGTCTAATATTTTCTTCTATTCCATGGGTTGTCTTTCACTTTCTTGATAGTGTTGTCTGATGCACAAGTTTATCATATTTGCTGCTGCTGCTAAGTTGCTTCAGTCATGTCCGACTCTGTGCAACCCCATAGACGGCAGCCCACCAGGCTTCCATGTCCCTGGGATTCTCCAGGCAAGAACACTAGAGTGGGTTGCCATTTCCTTCTCCAATGCATGAAAGTGAAAAGTGAAAATGAAGTCGCTCAGTCGTATCCGACTCTGTGCAACCCCATAGATGGCAGCCCACCAGGCTCCTCTGTCCCTGGGAATTTCCAGGCAAGAGTACTGGAGTGGGGTGCCATTGTCTTCTCTGTTATCATATTTACTAAGTCTTAATAGATTGTCTTATAACTTATGTATTATTTTTCTTTTTTTTTCTTGTGCTTTGGATGTTACATCTAAGAATCCTTTCAGTTTAGTTCAGTCTACTGTTGCTACTTAGGTGTTCTTCACATGGGTGCTGGTTGAGGAAGAATAATATATTAGTTCTAAATAGAGTTATAGTGATTCTTAATATTTGTTAAATGTTCAAAATAACTATTTTGGAAGAAAAAATTTCTAACAGTTTTAAAAATTGGAATGATGATATGGTTTGAACATGAAAAAAATCTATGTCAAAACCATAATGGTAACTATACATTAAGATGTCAAAAGCAATACCTAATCCATAGTCAAAGCAGCCACCCATTATGTAGGAAATACTGTTTAATCTGGAGTTATGTAGTGTTTTATGAAGTCAGAATCACCACCTTCCTAGTGCAACACATCAGATTAGCCCTCTGGTTTCTTGAGCCTTTTGATATTATTGGAGAAGGAATTATTGCCTAAGTGGCTAATGATTATTGAAATTATAAACAAACAGCCCAGCTCCAGGTACTTGATGTGGACTTTTGGAGAAAATGTAGACTCAGTTCAGTTAAGTTGCTCAGTCGTGTCTGACTTTGTGACCCCCTGGACTGCAGCACACCAGGCTTCTCTGTACATCACCAGCTCCAGGAACTTGCTCAAACTCATGTCCATCAAGTTGGTAATGCCACCTAACCATCTCTTCCTCTGTCGACCCCTTATCCTCCTGCCTTCGATTTTTCCCAGCATGAGGGTCTTTTCAAATGAGTCAGTTCTTCGCATTATGTGGCCAAAGTATTGGAGTCTCAGCTTCAGCATCTCTCCTTCTGATGAATATTCAGGACTGATTTCCTTTAGGATGGACTGGTTTGATCTCCTTGAAGTCCAAGGGACTCTCAAGAGTCTTCTCCAACACTACACAGTTCAGAGGCATCAATTCTTCGGCACTCACCCTTCTTTATGGTCCAGCTCTCACATCCATACATGACTACTGGAAAAAACCATAGCCTTGACTAGATGGACCTTTGTTGACAAAGTAATGTCTCTGCTTTTTAATATGCTGTCTAGGTTGGTCATAGCTTTTCTTCCAAGGAGCAAGTGTCTTTTGATTTCATGGCTGCAGTCACCATCTGCAGTGATTTTGGAGTCCAAGATAATAAAGTTTGTCACTGTTTTCATTGTTTCCCCATTTATTTGCCATGAAGTGATGGGGCTGGATGCCATCACTTCATTTTTTGAATGTTGAGTTTTAAGCCAGCTTTTTCACTGTCCTCTTTCACCTTCATCAAGAGGCTCTTTAGTTCCTCTTCACTTTCTGCCATAAGGATGGTGTCATCTGCATATCTGAGGTTATCGATACTTCTCCCAGCAATCTTGATTCCAGCTTATGCTTTATCCAGTCCAACATTTCACATGATGTACAAGGAGATCCAACCAGTCCATTCTAGGGGAGATTGATCCTGGGTGTTCATTGGAAGGACTCATGCTAAAGCTGAAACTGCAATACTTTGGCCACCTCATGCGACAAGTTGACTCACTGGAAAAGACTCTGATGCTGGGAAGGGTTGGGGGCGGGAGGAGAAGGGGACGACCGAGAATGAGATGGCTGGATGGCATCACCGACTCTGTGGACATGAGTTTGAATGAACTCCAGGAGTTGGTGATGGACAGGGAGGCCTGGCATGCTGTGACTCATGGGGTTGCGGAAAGTCGGACACGACTGAGCGACTGAACTGAACTCTGCATATAAATTAAATAAGCAGGGTGACAATATACAGCTTTGACATACTCCTTTCCCAATTTGAAACAGTCCATTGTTTCATGTCCAGTTCTAACTATTACTTCTTGACCTGCATACAAGTTTCTCAGAAGGCAGGTAAGGTGGTCTGGTATTCCCATCTCTCGAAGAATTTTCCAGTTTGTTGTGATCTACACAATCACAAGCTTTAGCATAGTCAGTGAAGCAGAAGTAGATGTTCTTTGGGAATTCTCTTGTTTTTTCTATGATCCAACAGATGTTGGCAGTTTGATCTCTGGTTCCTCTGCCTTTTCTAAATCCAGCTTGAACATCTGAAAGTTCACAGTTCATGTACTGTTGTAGCCTAGCTTGGAGAATTCTGAGCATTACTTTGCTAGCATGTGAGATGAGTGCAATTGTGTGGTAGTTTGAGCATTCTTTGGCATTGCCTTTCTTTGGGATTGGAATGAAACCTGACCTTTACCAGTCCTGTGGCCACTGTTGAGTTTTCCAAATTTGCGGGCATATTGAGCGCAGCAGTTTCACAGCATCATCTTTTAGGATTTGAAATAGCTCAGCTGGAATTCTATCACCTCCACCAGCTTTGTTCATAGTGATGTTTCCTAAGGCCCATTTGACTTTGCATTCCAGGATGTCTGGCTCTAGGTGAGTGGTCACACCATCATGATTATCTGGGTCATGAAGATCTTTTTTGTATAGTTCTTTTGTGTATTCTTGCCACCTCTGCTTAATATCTTCTGCTTCTGCTAGGTCTATACCATTTCTGTCCTTTATTGAGCCCATCTTTGCATGAAAATTTCCCTTGGTATCTCTAATTTTCTTGAAAGATCTCTAGTCTTTCCCATTCTATTGTTTATTTCTTTGCATTGATCACTTAGGGAGGCTTTCTTATCTCTCCTTGCTATTCTTTGGAACTCTGCATTCAGATGGGTTATCTTTTCTCCTTTGTTTTTTTCTTCTTTTCTCAGCTTTTTGTAAGGCCTCCCCAGACAACCATTTTGCCTTTTTGTATTTCTTTTTCTTGAGTCCTCCAAGAATCCTTTACCAAATCCAAATTGTGTTATTTATCCCTTTAAGAACTTAATAGTTCTAGCTCTTAAATTTAGGTTTGCTCCATTTTGAATTAAGTTTTGTATTTGATGTAAGGTAAGGATCAAAACTGGTTCTTCTGCATCTGGATATTTTATTTTCCTTGCACCTTTTGCTGAAAACAGTTTTTCACATTCCAAGTTCCCTTTGTTGAGCTTCAACATCTGTTGACAATCATATGACCATAGATATATGGATCATTTCTGGACTCTCAGTATGTTTCACTGGTCTATATGTCTATCTTTATGCCAATGATGTGTTTTTTGATTACTACTGCTTTGTAGTAAAACTAAATATCAGGCAGTGTGTCTTCTTTGTTCACTCTTTCCAATATTGTTTTGGTTATTGGTTGCAACTCCAAATGAATTTTAGTATCAGTTTTTCCATTTCTGCAACAAAGATTTATTGCAATTTTATAAGGACTGCATTGGATATACAGAGTGCTGTATTTTATCATAAGTCCTCTAATCCATACATATGGGGTATCTTTTCATTTATTTATAATTTCTTTAGCCTTTATTTCCAGAAATATTTTGTGGTTTTCAGAGTATGAGTCTAGTGTATCTCCTGATTAAATATATTTTAAAGTATTTTATTATTTATTTTTAATGCTCTTACAAATAGAATAATTTTCCTCAGGTTGCTCATTTCTATACACTTCTAACAATTTTTCATTTCTATAGTTGTATTGAATGGCAATTGATATATGAATGTTAATCTGTATCCTGTAACATTGCTGAACTCATTTATTAGCTTTACAGTTCCTTTTTGTTTCTATTTTTTTATTCCTTCAGAATTTATACATATGAAATCATGATATCTACAAGTAGAAATGCTTTTACTTTAGTTAGTATAATCTTGAAGATTTTCACATCTGTTTTCATAAGAGATATATGTCTGTAGTTTTTGCTTCGGAAGTTTTAGTCTGCTTGCCTATCACCATTAAGCTGACCTCACAGAATGAGATAGGAAACGTTTCCTTCTCTTCATTTTTTAGGGAGCGTTTGAAAAGAATGTGTTTTCATACTTGAAAATGTTTTGTAGAATTCAGTCATGAAGCCATCTGGTTTGGGGCTTGTCTTTGTTGCAATTTTGTGTTTGTTTTTTAAAGAATTCAATCTCTTTACTTGTTATAGGTCTATTAGTAATTCCTACTTCTTGAGTCAACTTTGCTTGTGGGTTTGTAGGAATTTATCCATTTCATGTAGGTTATCCAATTTGTTGGAATACAGATATTCACAATATACTTTTATAATCATTTTTATTCCTGTAGAGTTAGTAGTATTATTCAACTTTCATTTCTGTTTTCAATAATTTGGCCTATTCTCTTTTTTCTTAGTAATTCTAGCTTAAAAGTTCATCAATTTTGTTGGTCTCACAGAACCCATTTTTGGTTTGGCTTACTTTCTCTATTGTTTTCCTGTTCTTTATTTTGTGTATCTACGATCTTACACTTATTCATACTGGCATTCAACAACCTACTTGTTGTTCAGGTTTAGTTTACTCTTCATTTTCTAGTCCTCAAGGTGTAAAGTTAGGTTATTGTTTTGGGATCTTTCTTCTTTTTAATGTAGACATTTACAGCTATACATTTTTCTGTGAGCATTGTTTTCTCTGCATGTCATAAGTTTTGGTATGTTCATGTTCACTTTCATTTGATTCAAGATATTTTCAGTATTCCTTGTTTTTAGCTTTTACCCACTGGGTGTTTAATGGTGTATTGTTTAATTTCTACATATTTGTTATTCTCCCCCAGTTTCCTCCTGTTGTTGATATCTAGTTTGATTCTGTTGTGGTCAGAAATGACAATTTTCATGACTTTAATTTTTAAAAATTTACTAAGACAAAGGTCTGTCTACTCAAAGCTGTGGTTTTTCCAGTAGTCATGTGTGGATGTGAGAGTTGGACCATAAATAAAGCTGAGCACTGAAGAACTGATGCTTTTGAACTGTGGTGTTGGAGAAGACTCTTGAGAGTCCCTGGGACTGCAAGGAGGTCAAACCAGTCCATCCTAAAGGAAATCAGTCCTGAATATTCATTGGAAGGACTGATGCTGAAGCTGAGACTCCAATACTTTGGCCACCTGATATGAAGAATTGACTCATTGGAAAAGACCCTGATGCTGGGAAAGACTGAGGGCAGGAGAAGAAGGGGATGACAGAAGATGAGATGGTTGGAAGGCATCACCGACTCAATGGACATGAGTTTGGGTACACTCCAGGAGTTGGTGATGGACAGGGAGGCCTAGTGTGCTGTGGTCCATGGGGTCGCAAAGAGTTGGATGCGCTCAGCCTTCTTTATGGTCCAGCTCTCAGAAACATACACAATTACTGGAAAAACCATAGCTTTTACTATATGAACCTTTGTTAACAAAATGAGGTCTCTGCTTCTTAATATGCTGTCTGGGTTTGTCATAGCTTTTCTTCCAAGGAGCAAGCCCTTGAGGAGCTCACAAACCATTCCAGGGAAGAGGCTGGGAGACAATTGTAGCAAGAGCTGCAGGAGAGGCCTGGGCCACGTGCTGGCAAGACTTTGCCTTCTCAGGTGTCCTGGGTCCCTGGAGTGGTGACTGCACATAGCAAGTACTTGATCAGCACCAGCTGGGTGCACATCAGGAGCACTGGCTGTGAGGGCAGCATGAACTCTCATTTAGGAAAAATGAGACTCATGCTAGTGGCAGAGCTGGGACCAAACCCCCCTGCTCCTGACCTTCAGTTTATTGGCCACTTAACCATGATGCCAGGGTTGATTTCAGTATTGAATTCATGACTGCAAGGTTCATTCATCATGGCCTCATTACTTTAGTCAAGATCCTACAGTGTTACAGTAGGTACTTGGTAATGGTGAATAAATCCAGAGGTCTCTTTCTTTGTGGAGTAGAGTATAATGAGAGGTAGGCAGACATTAACCATATCACCACAAAAGGTAACATCACCAACAACAATGACTAATATTTTTTTGAGTTTAGGATGTGTCAAACCTCAGATATGCAGATGACACCACCCTTATGGCAGAAAGTGAAGAGGAACTAAAAAGCCTCTTGATGAAAGTGAAAGAGGAGAGTGAAAAAGTTGGCTTGAAGCTCAACATTCAGAAAACTAAGATCATGGCATCTGGTCCCATCACTTTATGAGAAATAGATGGGGAAACAGGGGAAACAGTGTCAGACTTTATTTTTTTGGGCTCCAAAATCACTGCGGATGCTGACTGCAGCCAGGAAATTAAATGACACTTACTCCTTGGAAGGAAAGTTACAACCAACCTAGACAGTATATTAAAAAGCAGAGACATTACTTTGCCAACCAAGGTTCGTCTAGTCAAGGCTAAGGTTTTTCCTGTGGTCACGCATGGATGTGAGAGTTGGACTGTGAAGAAAGCTGATCACCAAAGAATTGATGCTTTTGAACTGTGGTGCTGGAGAAGACTCTTGAGAGTGCCTTGGACTGCAAGGAGATCCAACCAGTCCATTCTAAAGGAGATCAGTCCTGGGTGTTCATTGGAAGGACTGATGCTAAAGCTTAAACTCCAACACTTTGGCCACCTCATGCGAAGTGTTGACTCACTGGAAAAGACTCTGATGCTGGGAAGGATTGGGGGTGGGAGGAGAAGGGGATGACAGAGAATGAGATGGCTGGATGGCATCACCGACTTGATGGACATGAGTTTGAGTGAACTCTGGGAGTTGGTGATGGACAGGGAGGCCTGGCGTGCTGTGATTCATGCAGTCGCAAAGAGTTGGACACGACTGAGCGACTGAACTGAACTGAACTGTGTCAGGCACTAGCTTAGGAGTATTTGTATATATAAACTCATTTTATCCTCAAAGTAATTTTTTGTGTTATAGGTATTACTCCCTTTTTATACATAAAGAAAGCATAGAATGGTGAAGTAATTTAGTCACTGTCACACAGCTAGAAAGTGGTGTGGGGATCCCAATACGCTTGAGCTCAAATTTTCTTAGTTTCAAAGAGCAAAATGACAAAACTTGGTTGCAGAGAGTAAGTTAAAAGAGATAAATCTGGCAGATACATTGAGCAACAGGGCTGGGTTCACAGTACGGGCTCAATAATGATGACTGGGTTTCAAAGGCTCTGGGACATGTGAGGTGGACAGGGACTTCCCCCACTCTGTGGGTGAATCCTCCTGGCACTTGCACAGGCTTTATAGAGTGACAGTTCCCAGGTTAGCAGAGACTTTATGATTGGGCATGAAGAATTTGGGTAAGTACTCAGCCCTCTGCACAAAGAGAAATGTCCTGGCATCTGGGCTTTCTTGGATGGCCTAACCAGCCCCCAATACCATGCCCTGCATACACTGGAGGGCTCACCTTCCTCAAAGCTGCCCAGGGCTTTCTTGTTCCCACATCTTTGCTTTTGTTGTCCCCCAATTTAAGTGCCATGGGGCTTCTCTGATGGCTCAGTGGTAAAGAATCCACCTGCCAATGCAAGAGATGAGAGAGTTCCAGGTATGATCCCTGGGTCAGGAAGATCCCCTGGAGGAGGAAATGGCAACCCACTCCAGTATTTTTGCCCAGGAAATCTCATTGACAGAGGAGCCTGGCAGGCTACAGTCCATGGGGTAGCAAAGAGTCGGACACAACTGCGTGATTAAACAACAACAACAAACTTAAATGCAGATCTCATCTTTGCCTCTTCAGATAGGTGGCTTTCTTAGGGGATCCCCTGTATGTCAGAGAGAATCTACACATCTTATTTGTGACCAGGGCACATGTCAGTTCTGATCTTTTCCAACCCCAGTAGCCATGGGAGAGAGCTCAGTGTATACCAGCTCACCCACCAGCCTGGAGGCTGGGGTCATGGGCTCCTTGTCTCCCACCACCATACAATCTAGAAAGGAGGAAACAACAAGGACCCTGTTGGATTAAGGCCATACTTTGTTGCAGAGAAGAATTGCATCAAACAGTTAAACTCTCCTGACATAAACTTTTATACCACTTTGTCAGTGACATGAAGTTCTGTCCAGTGCGTCTCAACATAGAACTCCCTGAGGCTGCCTTCTAACCAGGGATAGTGGACATCATTATTGGGCAAAGTTTGTTCAACAGAAATTCTCTTTTGTTCTTGATCTTTTTCCCAAGGGAGTGAATTAGACCTGAGACATCACTGTTCAGCCCAAGTGCCACCCCATGAACAGTCAGTCTGCAATAGACAGTGGCCGTGCAGCCTATTCCACTGCAGGGGACAGCTGCTGAGTAGCCTGGGCCTTCTCAGAGGCAGTCGTCCTGGAACAACCTTGCAGCAGTGTGGGAAGTCAGTGTCAGCTCTCCGAGCACGTCAACAGAATCTGGGTAAACTCCTGGGAGCCAAGACCTGGCCTGGATTTTCTGAGTCGGATCAGTTCAGGATTGTTGATCAGAGTCTGCAGCAGGAGCCACCTTGTCCTGGATCTCGCTGAGAGGCGGGGACCTAGAACAGAATCAGAGCCGGTAGACTGGGAGGAGAGGGCAGCTTGTCTCTGTCCTGCTCAGAGGCCACAGGGAAAGCTGCCCAGAAGGAGTGAGGTGTGGAAGAAGGAGCCAGACCAGGATTCCTGGGGACACGAGGGCGGCTAGAGGGATAAGAGCTTGTTCCACAGATCTGGGTATCTGCAATGCTGGGATCAGCAATGAAAACAGTCCAGATCAGTGTGAGTGTCCATAGGCAGAACATGGCTAACTTCCAGGGGAAGGCAGAGCAGAATGATACGGGTGGCCGCCAAAAGAGAGCTTGTGGTAAGGAATGGGGTAGTTTAAGCAAAACTGCACACCATCTTGTAGGGCATCTGGCTTGCAGCATGAGCTGTGAAGGAGTCTCAGACAAATGGCTGATTGAAGGACTCAGGTAGCAGAGTTCATTTACAGAAACAACGGAGAAGCTGAATTAGCAGGAACAAGGCCTCGGGGTCCCAGAGCCAGACTGACTGGGGGTGAAGACTCCTGATCTCCTGGGTAGAAGGGCTCCCAGGGCACAGAAAGTGGAGGAAGAGGGGCAGAGAAGGAGGAACATGGGGCATCTCAGGGATTCCAGGGAAGACTGAATGCACTTGTTTCCTGGTGTCCAACCCCAGTATAGATTCAAACAGGAGACGTACCTGCTGACTGATTTAGGTACCAATATTTGACGGTCTGCCGTAGCCTCCTCTCCCTGTGACCGGTGATCAGGATATGACAAAAGCTGACGAGCACGGGGTTGGTGTGATAATGATCTACATAGAGCATGCCAATCCATGCACTGAACCCTGAAATCCAGAAGGGAAGTCAGGCTATGCAATATACATCCCTGGATGACTAGATTTTGCTTCTTATGACATGACTGCAGCAACACTTTGTTCCCAAATGGTGTCTGTGTCTTTGCTGTGAATCTAGAAAATGAGGTATAAAGAGCTGGAAAGGTTCTAAGCGATCACACCCTAACCTGTTCATTTTATGGGAATTTGAAGTTCACAGTGACGGGAGCCCCTGTGGTTTATACGGAGAAGCCAGCTGCCCTTGCATGGATCAATGAGTAAATGAAAAGACACAGTCCAGAAATAGGACAAAAACTGCTTTTTCTCCACAAAAAATGGTTTGATTTTGGAGCAAAATGAACAGACCAATTTTTTAACTAAGTAAGCTTGCAACTAACACCACAAGTAATTCTGAGATATGTTTTCTCAAAAATGTCAGAGCCGTGCATTCACAAATTACCTTGTAACTGTTTAGACAGAATTCTACTATCCCTTACTGCTCTTCATTATATCTCAAAGATCTGTTAAATATGCGATCTGATCATTGGGCTGAAAAGTTTTATTTTGTTTTGTTTTTCTATTCAGCTTTATAGCCCCTGGGGGAAGATAAGCTCTAAGCACGAGAGAAGAGTATGAACTGCAGGCCTCTGGTACCCAACTTGCAGGGATCTTCCGCAAAGGTGTGAGAGCAACGCTTTCCAGACGCACGGCTACGTACCCATGTCTGCTCTCTCGTAGCCACTCTGCAGGATGGTCCTGTCGATGCGGGCAATCAGCCACGTGCCCAGGACACAGCTGATGAGAAGCCGGGAGAGGCAGGCGCCCAGGCCCAGAAGCACGTTGTAGAAGAACAGAAAGTAGTTGAAGTTGTGGAAGGCTCTCCTGCGAAGGAAAGCAGGCAGAGCGGAAGCACCCTTCAGAATGAGAAGGTGGCTAGGCAGGAGGGCTCAGGGGCCCTCCCAGACCTGTGGTTAAGTCCTACTTCTCCCACCTCCTAGCTGTGTGACCTCGGGCCGTTAGTGGAAGCTGACTGTCCCCACTTCACAGCTGATGTGAAGACTGGCTCAGAAACAGTGGAGAGGACGTTGAGCACCAGGCAGGCTGAATGTGAGTGGGGACTGTAAAGCCCACGTGGTTACCGCTGGGTTCGTGGTTACAGCAGAGGGTGTGGCTTTCCCACTATCTGTTGCAACAGTGACCTGTCCCCAGCTAGAACTGCCCCAAGTCCTCCATATAAAATTTTTCAAGGTAATCACATGGTCTCCTGTTGCCTATGGGACGAAGCCCAAATACTGCATATGAATTTCGAGGTCCTCTCTGAGAGGGACTTTTCTGGTATTGCCACTTTGTGCTCTCTTCCTGTCCCTTACCATTGAAGGCCACTGCATGGCCACCATATTGGATTTTCACTCTTCTCCCAGCACATCCTGCCGTATTCATGGCTTCCTGCCTGCATCCATACAGTGGGGGCTGCAGCCACACCATCTGCTCATCTCTGCCTGTAGGACTCCTACCATCCTACCTACTTTAGCTCAAACATCCCACCTGCAGCTGAAAGAACACCCCTGCCTCTCCTCCACTCCCTTCCTCTCCTCTTTGCTTTCTCTTGGAATGCTTTCATACCCTCTGGACTCTACTGTCCCTACATATCCGTGTCTGTCAACTCCAGTGGACCATGAGCAGACCACAGGCAGATCATGAGGAGTATTTCATTATCCTCAGTGCCCATGTCGCTTCCTCCATGAAGAACAGCTTTGAATGAATGAACTAGAAAGGATTACCATGGGACAGGCACTACTGTGCTAAGTTCAAATTTTAATACCTTTCATCCTTGGAACACCTCTCTGAGATATGCAAACTTGTTTGTAAAGTGAGGAAGTAGAGGTTCATAGATGTTCAGTAAGGTCATGTAGCTCATAATGGGTGGAGCCAAGATTTGGCTCCAGGCAGTCTGGTTCCTGGCAGTTTGGTCTCAGTTCTGAACCACTGCCCCCTCGCCCTCTCAGAGTGCAGAGTGCACCCAGGAACCTGCCAAGGGTGAAGAGAAAGGAGCAAGACTGCTGAGGCCAGAGCCCTGTGATGCCCTGCTACTGTCTCTGCTCTCACCTGTTGTTGAGAGCCAGGGGCTTCTGCTTGTCATCTGTCCCCATCTTTGGTTGCAGGAAGAAGCTGGTGGCGATCCATACTTGCAGGACCATGAGACCCAGGACGATGGATACGGTGAGGCTAAAAACACAAGGTGAGACCATGCTGAGCTGGCCTTGTCCACTCTTCCCAAACTCTTTTGGAATGCCCAGTGATAGAGAGGAAAGAGATGTTGACCGCCCACCAGACCAACAGTAGCTTGAGCTCTGTCCTTTATGCCTACAGAGAATTTTGTCCACTGTGCAGATGAGAAAAATGAGGCTTACAAAGGGGAGATGACTTTCTCAAAGCTGCATCATCAGGCCTTCTGGCTTCAGACCAGAACTCCAGGATTAAATCAGGTCCTTTCGTTGAGGGGTAGCAGCTGGCTGAGTGGTTTAGCAGCATAGGAATCAAAGAAAGGAATGGGGTTTTCAGAAGAGCTCATGACGACCATGGAACAGTAGACAGGGCAGGCTCTGCCCCAGACTCGTAGGAGGCTCTAGGTGAGCCTGGAACCAAGGAGTTCAGAGCAGCAAGGCCCCCAGAGGGTACACACCCTGTGTTGGCATCTCTCCCCAGCACCAGCATGGGGTGATGGTTGAACAAGGTTTTGGTTTCAGATTGCCAAGCTTCCTATCCTGCCTCCTCCGCTCCTGGGACAAATTGCTCAGCCTCTCTGTGCCTCTGTTCCTCATCTGAAGAAAGGGAACTAATGTAAGTCCCAACCTCAAAAAGTCCTCAAGAGAAAAGTTGCAAAGTGAATTTTCAGTAATGTCAGCATTCGCTGTTACTTTCCATATGGGTAAACTGAGGCTTGGAGAGGCAGTTTACAAGTCACACAGTTGATCTAAAGCCTAAACTCAGATTCCCTCTCTCCTTCCACTATACTGTCCTTTCTCTCACTTCACCTGCCTGAACCTCAGTCTTCCCAGCAATACAATGGGCACACATATACCTCCCACAGACACAATTGAGAGGACCCAGCTGAACAGTGCAAGTGGAAACATTTTATAAACTGTGAGTCTCCCATCACAGTGACAGCATGGGTCCAGGGACTGGTGAAAGCCCAGCAGGGAAGGGGCATTTTGAACAGCAGCTCAGAGGGCCCAGCAGCTCCCAGGCCCTGGGCAATGTCAGGAAGCCCACCCAGCACTTACATCCCGATGCCTAGTGCTCTGAGCATCTCCAGCGCCTGATGGTGGATGACAGGAAGCACCAGGCTGTACGTGATCGCCAGGCCACACAGGCTCTGCATCACATGGATGATGAGGTAGCCTGTGGGCCAAGGGAGCCGGTGGTCACTAAAGGCCCTTCAGCATCCAGTCACACAAGTCCCTCCCTCCAGCACCCTCCTCTAGCCTCCTCCCTCCAAAGGTCCTGGCACTCTTGCTTATGCTGTTTCTTCTGCCTGGCATGACCAGCAACCTTCTGCTCACCCTGCCAGGTCAGTTCAAACGTCAACTCCATTAGAAAGGCTTGGCACTCTGCCCTAGGTGTGAATAGTCACTTCCTCCCCTGGGTCACCAGCACCCTTAGCGTACACACCCCATGGGCACAGGACAGGTGGTAATGATGACCTATATGAATGTGTGCTTCTCACTCCTTCCTGACCTTCCTGTAGGTCCTTTGAGGAAGAGCTGGGGCTGCTTCTGCCCCATGTCCCTCCTCCCTGCCCACAGCCAGGACTCTGAAGGTGCCCAGGGAATATGTGTCAAATTGAATGGGTCATGTGATGGCACTTACCCCACAGAATATAGGCTATCTGCCAACCAGAGTACCTTGCAATGGCCACCTGAGATTTAGATAGAAAAAAAGGTCTGAGAGGGGAGACCCCTTGATTACCTCTAACACATTTGTCCAGCATCCCTGTCTCATTTGAGGGTCACCCACCAAGCTACCAAGGCAGGTGTCATGATTGTCCTCATTTTACAGATGAGGCCAGATGTGGACAGTGGCTGTCCCAAGTCACCCAGCAGCAGAATATACTAAAATTGAGGGCTCTGGATACCTCCTCCCCGCCCCCCCACCCCAGTCCAGGGCTCTTCCTTCCCCAGCACGCCAACCCTGTCTGAGGTGCAAGAGAGCAGGCTCCGGCCTGGGAACAGAGAGAGACTGCTGCGGACTTACCACACTCTCAGATGAGGAAGGATTATGAAACTTCAGAGGAAGAAAGTGTTTATCCCCTGCCCACAACCTCTTGATGTGCTTTCTAGAGAGAGAGAGAGAGGGAGATTAGTAACGCTCATGACCCAGGCTCCTTACGCACTTAGAGCTCAACAGATGTAAACAGAAAGGCCTGTGGAGGGAGTGGCAGGCAGCTCAGCTCCCTTGTATTGACCACAGCTCTTGAGATGGCTCTAATCAGCCTTGAAATCTTTTTAAAATACTTTTTAAAAGTTGAGATACAGTTGACATATAACATGACATTATTTCAGGTGTGCAATATAATTGATATTTGTATATATTGTGAAATGATGATAATGTCTTGTTAATATCTGTCACTGCACACAGTTACAAAAAATTTTTCCTTGTGACGAGAATTTTTAATCTACTCTCTCAGCAACTTTCAAATATTCACTATTTTTAAACTATAGTCAAAGGATCAAGGCGGGGCTTGGATGGAGAGCTGGGGCCTCTTTGTGCCAGGAGAGTCTTCACTTAAGTGTCATCTGCAAGAGACTCAGCCTTTGGGCAGCCAGATGGGGAGGATGTAAAGACAGGACGCTCTGGAGGGGTGAGAGTTGGCCCTGGGCTTCCAGTGAGTGAGTTGGTGGCTCTGAATTAGAGGCTGAGGCAGACAGTGAGAGACAGAGAGGCAGAGACAAAGGCAGGGAGATGGAGAGAAAGAGAAGCAATAGATACCCAAACTCAACTTCTACTGGCGTGCAAACGCTGACTACACACTGAAGGCCATCCCCTCTTCCTGCACTGCTGTTCTTGAGACTGATGCATCTGGTCCCCCCGATCCAACCTCCTGTGGGGTCCCCTTGAGCCAGATTCACCTTCTGGGAACCCACTGTGGTTAGTCCTGGAGAGCAGGGCAGATCTGACACCCAGCAGAGACACGAAGTGTACAAGAGATGATAAGGTTAGAAGAGGCCAGAAGACATGGTCATCTGCTAATAGACTGGCTAAAGAACTGCGGTACTGAAGAAGACTTTTGAGAGTTCCTTGGACAGCGAAGAGATCAAGTAAGTCAATCCTAAAGGAAATCAACCCTGAATATTCACTGGAAGAACTGATGCTGAAGCTCCAATACTTTGGTGACCTGATGCAAAGGGCTGACTCACTGGAAAAGACCCTGATGCTGGGAAAGATTGAGGGAAGGAGGAGAAGGGGCCAACAGAGGATGAGATGGTTGGATAGCATCACCGACTCAATGGACATAAATTTGAGCAAACTCCGGGAGATGGTAATGGACAGGGAAGCCTGGCGAGCTGCAGTCCTTGGAGTTGCAAAGGGTTGGACACGACTTAGCAACTGAATAACAACAAAGTTATTTTGTTGAGTCTTGACTGCTCAGCAGTGAACACCGCAATGAAAGTACTGCTTAGGGTTTTGCTGAAGACCAAAAGAAGACTCTAATCACAATGTCAAATTGATAGTGGAAGCTCAAATCAAACGCTATTTTGTTTGTTTTTGTTTTTTACCAATAGGTGTGGTTGTCCCCAAACCCTGAATACACTGCCATTCCCAATTTGGGAGTGACTGACACTGCTTGGGAATTCTGCGAAAAAAATCAATTCCTGCAAAGTCAATTTCCTGCTTGAAGACACACACATGCCTCCCAGAATCCCCTTACCTGTAACAAGCCAAGATGTGGAACAGGTAGCTCACACATGTGAGGGAGGCAGGCAAAATGGTCACCACCCAGACTTCTGAAATAGAAAAGGTGACACAAGCAACCTCAGAAGATGAACCAGAAATAATTTTAAAATGCAGAAAGTCACAACAGAAAAGTTTGGGCAAAATATATTGTATTTCCTTTAATATACCTCTTGGGCAAATAAAGTTTTGCTTATTTCCGTTTCATTTTAGCTATATGCCCTCTATATCCTTCATTTCCTGTGTGTTTATAAATGTTTCCTTTGTATTAATATTGTCAATCTACAATGCGTAATAGAAACAGAAAATTACAGAATGTCCACATGGTAGGTAGCCTCCAGCCTTGTAAGACATCATTTATACTCGAACTTCTAATCACCACTTTTGGGGGAGGGGGTTATCCACCCCCAGTTCACAGCTACCATGTGCAACAGTAACTGGAATGAAGGCCTTGACTATTCCATTCATCCACCTTTTAGTAAGTTTTTAATATTTCTTATCCAACTTGCTTTCAGAATGACTCTGGGTGCTTGTGAGAGAGGGATGGAGAAAGACAGAGGAAGTAAAAGCTTCTGTACAAGCGGATTCTCAGTAGGTACAGAAAAAGCATTTGAAAGATCCAATCAGTTCAGTTCAGTTCAGTCGCTTAGTCGTGTCCGACTCTTTGCGACCCCATGAACCACAGCACGCCAGGCCTCCCTGTCCATCACCAACTCCCGGAGTTCACTCAAACTCATGTCCATCGAGTCGGTGATGCCATCCAGCCATCTCATTCTCTGTCGTCCCCGTCTCCTCCTACCCCGAATCCCTCCTAGCATCAGACTCTTTTCCAGTGAGTCAACTCGTCGAATGAGGTGGCCAAAGTATTGGAGTTTCAGCTTTAGCATAAATGCTTCCAATGAACACCCAGGATTGATCTCTTTTAGAATGGACTGGTTGGATTTCCTTGCAGTCCAAGGGACTCTCAAGAGTCTTCTCCAGATCCAATACCTCTTTATAATTAAAATCACTGAATAAACTAGAAATGGAAGGGCATTTCCTCAATAGGATAAAAAGCATTTGCAAAACCCCCAGGCTGACATCATACTTAATTGGTGAAAACCTGCTTTCCCCTTAGGTTCAAGAATGAGAAAATCAGTGTCTGCTCTTGCCAATTATATCCAACGTTGTACTGAAGGGTCTAGCCAGGGCAATTAGGCAAGAAAATGCATTTAGACTGCAAAAGAAGAAATAGAACTATCTCTGTTTACCACTGACATGTTCTTAGGTATAGAAAATACTAGGGAATAAGCGAACAAAAGTAAAATGATTAATAAATGAGCTTGTAACTCTGGACGGAGGTTCGTGACATTGTACAGGAGACAGGGACCAAGACCATCCCCATGGAAAAGAAAGGCAAAAAAGCAAAATGGCTGTCTGAGGAGGCCTTACAAATAGCTGTGAAGAGAAGCTAAAAGCAACGGAGAAAAAGAAAGATAGAAGCATCTGAATGCAGAGTTCCAAAGAATAGCAAGGAGAGATAAGAAAGCCTTCCTCAGTGATCAATGCAAAGAAATAGAGGAAAACAACAGAATAGGAAAAACAAGAGATCTCTTCAAGAAAATTAGAGATTCCAAGGGAACATTTCATGCAAAGATGGGCTTGATAAAGGACAGAAATGGTATGGACCTAACAGAAGCAGAAGATATTAAGAAGAGGTGGCAAGAATACACAGAAGAACTGTACAAAAAAGATCTTCACGACCAAGATAGTCACGATAATGTGATAACTGACCTAGAGGCAGACATCTTGGAATGTGAAGTCAAGTGGGCCGCCTTAGAAAACATCACTATGAACAAAGCTAGTGGAGGTGATGGAATTCCAATTGAGCTATTTCAAATCTTGAAAGATGATGCTGCGAAAGTGCTGCACTCAATATGCCAGCAAATTTGGAAAACTCAGCAGTGGCCACAGGACTAGAAAAGCTCAGTCTTCATTCCAATCCCAAAGAAAGGCAATGCCAAAGAATGCTCAAACTACCGCACAATTGCACTATCTCACACGCTAGTAAAGTCCTGCTCAAAATTCTCCAAGCCAGGCTTCAGCAATATGTGAACCGTGAACTCCCAGATGTTCAAGCAGGTTTTAGAAAAGGCAGAGGCACCAGAGATCAAATTGCCAACATCCGCCGGATCATGGAGGAAGCAAGAGAGTTCCAGAAAAACATCTATTTCTACTTCATTGACTATGCCAAAGCCTTTGACTGTGTGGATCACAATAAACTGTGGAACATTCTGAAAGAGATGGGAATCCCAGACCACCTGACCTGCCTCTTGAGAAACCTGTATGCAGGTCAGGAAGCAACAGTCAGAACTGTACATGGAACAATAGACTGGTTCCAATAGGAAAAGGAGGATGTCAAGGTTGTATATTGTCACCCTGCTTATTTTACTTATATGCAGAGTACATCATGAGGAACACTGGGCTGGAAGAAGCACCAGCTGGAATCAAGACTGCCGGGAGAAATATCAATAACCTCAGATATGCAGATGACACCACCCTTATGGCAGAAAGTGAAGAGGAACTAAAAAGCCTCTTGATGAAAGTGAAAGAGGAGAGTGAAAAGGTTGGCTTGAAGCTCAACATTCAGAAAACTAAGATCATGGCATCTGGTCCCATCACTTCATGGGAAATAGATGGAAAAACAGTGGAAACAGTGTCAGACTTTATTTTTTTGGGCTCCAAAATCACTGCGGATGCTGATTGCAGCCATGAAATTAAAAAGACGCTTACTCCTTGGAAGGAAAGTTATGACCAACCTTGATAGTATATTAAAAAGCAGAGACATTACTTTGCCAACCAAGGTCCGTCTAGTCAAGGCTACAGTTTTTCCCGTCGTCATGTATGGATGTGAGAGTTGGACTGTGAAGAAAGCTGATCGCTGAAGAATTGATGCTTTTGAACTGTGGTGTTGGAGAAGACTCTTGAGAGTCCCTTGGACTGCAAGGAGATCCAACCAGTCCATTCTAAAGGAGATCTATCCTGGGTGTTCATTGGAAGGACTGATGCTGAAGCTGAAACACCAATACTTTGGCCACCTCATGCGATGAGTTGACTCACTGGAAAAGAGTCTGATGCTGGGAGGAATTGGGGGTGGGAGGAGAAGGGGACGACAGAGAATGAGATGGCTGGATGGCATCACCGACTCGATGGACATGAGTTTGGGTGAACTCCGGGAGTTGGTGATGGACAGGGAGGCCTGGTGTGCTATGATTCATGGGGTCGCAAAGAGTCGGACACGACTGAGCGACTGAACTGAACTGAACTGAACTTGTGTCTTACAAACTTCAGTTCAGTTCAGTTCAGTCTCTCAGTCGTGTCCGACTCTCCGCAACCCCATGAATCACAGCACGCCAGGCCTCCCTGTCCATCACCAACTCCCAGAGTTCACTCAAACTCATGTGCACAGAGGCGGTGATGCCATCCAGCCATCTCATTCTCTGTCGTCCCCTTCTCCTCCCACCCCCAATTCCTCCCAGCATCAGACTCTTTTCCAGTGAGTCAACTCATCGCATGAGGTGGCCAAAGTATTGGTGTTTCAGCTTCAGCATCAGTCCTTCCAATGAACACCCAGGATAGATCTCCTTTAGAATGGACTGGTTGGATCTCCTTGCAGTCCAAGGGACTCTCAAGAGTCTTCTCCAACACCACAGTTCAAAAGCATCAATT
The DNA here is from genome assembly GCF_049115385.1 of Moschus berezovskii. NCBI lineage: Eukaryota > Metazoa > Chordata > Mammalia > Artiodactyla > Moschidae > Moschus > Moschus berezovskii. The sequence goes on along the minus strand of NC_142466.1, from coordinate 69,822,210 downwards.
CTTCAGCGATCAGCTTTCTTCACAGTCCAACTCTCACATCCATACATGACGACGGGAAAAACTGTAGCCTTGACTAGACGGACCTTGGTTGGCAAAGTAATGTCTCTGCTTTTTAATATACTATCAAGGTTGGTCATAACTTTCCTTCCAAGGAGTAAGCGTCTTTTTAATTTCATGGCTGCAATCAGCATCCGCAGTGATTTTGGAGCCCAAAAAAATAAAGTCTGACACTGTTTCCACTGTTTTTCCATCTATTTCCCATGAAGTGATGGGACCAGATGCCATGATCTTAGTTTTCTGAATGTTGAGCTTCAAGCCAACCTTTTCACTCTCCTCTTTCACTTTCATCAAGAGGCTTTTTAGTTCCTCTTCACTTTCTGCCATAAGGGTGGTGTCATCTGCATATCTGAGGTTATTGATATTTCTCCCGGCAGTCTTGATTCCAGCTGGTGCTTCTTCCAGCCCAGTGTTCCTCATGATGTACTCTGCATATAAGTAAAATAAGCAGGGTGACAATATACAACCTTGACATCCTCCTTTTCCTATTGGAACCAGTCTATTGTTCCATGTACAGTTCTGACTGTTGCTTCCTGACCTGCATACAGGTTTCTCAAGAGGCAGGTCAGGTGGTCTGGGATTCCCATCTCTTTCAGAATGTTCCACAGTTTATTGTGATCCACACAGTCAAAGGCTTTGGCATAGTCAATGAAGTAGAAATAGATGTTTTTCTGGAACTCTCTTGCTTCCTCCATGATCCGGCGGATGTTGGCAATTTGATCTCTGGTGCCTCTGCCTTTTCTAAAACCTGCTTGAACATCTGGGAGTTCACGGTTCACATATTGCTGAAGCCTGGCTTGGAGAACTTTGAGCATGACTTTACTAGCGTGTGAGATGAGTGCAATTGTGCGGTAGTTTGAGCATTCTTTGGCATTGCCTTTCTTTGGGATTGGAATGAAGACTGAGCTTTTCTAGTCCTGTGGCCACTGCTGAGTTTTCCAAATTGCTGGCATATTGAGTGCAGCACTTTCGCAGCATCATCTTTCAGGATTTGAAGTAGCTCAATTGGAATTCCACTAGCTTTGTTCATAGTGATATTTTCTAAGGCCCACTTGACTTCACATTCCACGATGTCTGGCTCCAGGTGAGTCATCATGCCATCGTGATTGTCTTCTTCGTGAAGATCTTTTTTGTACAGTTCTTCTGTGTATTCTTGCCACTTCTTCTTAATATCTTCTGCTTCTGTTAGGTCCATACCATTTCTGTCCTTTATCAAGCCCATCTTTGCATGAAATGTTCCCTTGATACCTCTAATTTTCTTGAAAAGATCTCTTGTTTTTCCTATTCTGTTTTATCCTCTATTTCTTTGCATTGATCACTGAGGAAGACTTTATATTAAATCAATTCATTGCTGTACCTAGAAATATGTAATCTGAAAATGAAGCAAGAAACAATTACATTTGACATAGTATCACAAAGAATAAAATACTTAAGAATAAATTTAGTAAAAGAAGTGTACAACTTGTACACTGAAAACTACAAAAGATCATCGAAATTAAAGAAGACCTAAATTAATGGAAAGACATATCACTTTTATATTCAGGATATTCTATGTAAACATGGCAATACTCCTAAATTGACCTACAAATTCAAATCAATCCCCCAAAACTTCCAAAGCCATTTCTATATGAATTGACAAGCCAATCCTAAAATTCATATAAAAATGAAGGGACCCAGAATAGGCTTTACAACCTTGAAAAAGAAGAACAAAATTGCATGACTCACATTTCTTGATTTCAATCTTACTATAAATGTACAGTAATAACACTGTGGTATTTCTGTAAAGATAGAGGAATAGATGAATGGAATAAACTGAGAATCCATAAGTAAGTCCCCATTGTCAATAAATTTTCAACAGGTATGAAAAGTATTAATTGTCTTGACAATTTAATGGGGAATAAATATGCCTTCAATAAATATGTGTCCCTCCACCCGAAAGGATTCATGTGTTGAAACTCTAACCCATGATGTGATGGTATTTAGAGATAGAGCCTTTGGGAGGTGATTAGATTGTGAGGGTGGAGCCCTCATGATGGAACTGGTGCCCTTAAAAGAAGAGGCATGAGGGAGTTTGCTTCCTCTCCCTATTTTCCATTCAGTATGTGAGGACACAAAGAGAAGGTGGCCATCTGCAAGTCAGGAAGCAGCTCTCCCAAGACAGCAGATCTGCTAGCACCTTCAACTTTCCAGTGTCCAGAACTGTGAGAAATAAATGTTGGTTTTTTATACCACACAGTCTACGGCCACTTGTTACAGTAACCTGAACTAAGCAGTAATTAAACTTGAATGATGTGAGTAAACTTTTCATATAATAATAAAGTCAAAACTTACTATTTTATCTTTTCCAAAGTGAAAAATATATGATGATTTTAGTTGTTTCCACTGACACCAAAAAAAGATAAGCTATTTAAGATGAGAACATTCTCAAGGCATGTTCAATGCAGCCCCAAACAAGTTGTAATAAAATGGCCTGTGTCTTGACCCCTTTTTCCTTCAAGTCAGTCCAGGGAGGCATAGAGTAAGTGAAACACAGATAATATGAAGACTAGCAGTGAGAGTTACTGTCGGTGAGCACCCACCACTAGTCACGAGGCCCTCCCTGTTCCATACACAAGTGGCAGGAGCAGAGGTGGAATATGGTTTTACCTTTGGTGATGTTAATCAGTTCTTTCACCTTCAGGAGGACTGCAGTCCCTGTCTGGTTCATGGAGGTGATGTAGCTCTCCAATTCACCTTCAAACACATCCAGCTCATCTCTCACATACACGAATATGCAGAACTCAATGACAATGAACTGGGGACACAGAGTAAGTGTTTCAAGGTCTCACTTCAGTCCTGCTCATTAAATGAATAACATAGGGGGTCATTCTTTGGTTTTGAGGTCAAAACTCTTTGAAGCTCAAAACTCAACTGAAATAGACTCTGGACACTTGCTTTACTGACATGAATGGGATTGTGACTCCTTTGGAGACAGGAGTCAGCCCAAACTCTGTTCTTCACAAAATAGCGTACAAGAGTACATCCCAAAAGGGCTCAAGGAACTCTTCAGACATTAATTCAATCAGAGAGACAAGAATGCCTAACTTTAAATAAAGGGTGACTTTATGGACAATTCCAGACATCCCTCCTTCTTGCATTTTGGCAGTGACCGAATTGGAGGAGGTACTGTTTCATGTATGTATGTCATGCTTGCTCCTCTCCTGTCATCTTGTCATCCTGCCATCATGCCCCTGATCATCATGCCATTGCTTCTGGAGTTCCTGATGCCATTTTACTTCATCAACTGAGTCTTGTTATTCTCTGAATGTGGAGCTCAAATGCTACTATTGTCAGGCGACTTCTCTATCCAGAGTAATTCACTAAACTTCCAGAACACTTTCACCTTTTCTTTTCCTCTGTTCAGATGGCAGTACTGCATACCATATCTTATCTTCTTCTCTTAGACCATGGGCTACTCCCAGGCCAAGAGCTGCTGAATCAGCCCTCTTCTCTCTTCCAGGTCTGAACGAGGCACTTGGTATGGAGTAGACAACTAATAAAGATTTAATGAACACAAAAACATCGAGTGATTTACTCACTGCTGCAGAGAACTCTAGTTAGTGGTCCATTAAAATCCATTCTCCCCTTCTTTGGGCACAAGGCTGGACCACATTTCCCAGCCTCCCTTAGTTAGACATGGCCACATGACAAGGACCTCACCAATGGAAAAAGAGTGGAAGGAACATGCGCTGGGTCCACATGGTCTTTGAAGCCTCCCATATGCATTTCTCCACATACTTTCTCCTTCTGCTGATTCAGGGGGTGAGGATTCTCAGGGATGATGAAGGTACACAATGGAGAAACTAGTTATGGGACAACATAAAAGACTGCTGCCTCCCAAACCTGAACACCCACTCAACATTGTTAAGTGGGCAATATATATATATATATATCTACAATATATATATATATATATATCTACAATATATATATATACATTGTAGATATATACATTGTAGATATATATTGTAGATATATATATATATATATACAGTGTTTTCACTAAAGTTTGGTGGTTTATGCAGTACCTCATCATAATCTAATGCTGCTAAGTCGCTTCAGTTGTGTCCGACTCTGTGTGACCCCATAGACAGCAGCCCACCAGGCTCCCCCGTCCCTGGGATTCTCTAGGCAAGAACACTGGTGTGGGTTATCATTTCCTTCTCCAATACATGAAAGTGAAAGTGAAGTTGCTCAGTTGAGTCCAACTCCTAGCGACTCCATGGACGGCAGCCTACCAGGCTCCTCCGTCCATGGGATTTTCCAGGCAAGAGTACTGGAGTGGGTTGCCATTGCCTTCTCCGCATCATAACCTAATACATTCACCTAAAAGTCATCACAGGACTAGTTTATATAGGTATCACCCTCAGACATTTAAAATGAACAGAAGACAATTTGGCCATCTTCGTCTCTGCACTTTGACTCTGCTTTTGACTTGGACATTTTACCTCACTTAGCTCTGACCACATGAAATGCTTTGATTTTGTACTTTATTGATTTCTTGTTTTCAGTTTCATAAGTTTCTGGTCTACTTTTTATTATAATATATCTATTTTTCTGCTTACTTTGCATTTTAATTTGCTCTTTTTTATTTGTTTCCTAATGTGAAAGCTTAGATGATTGATTTTAGATCTTTCTTCATTTCTAATATATACATTCAATGCTACAAATTTCTTTCTAACCACTGCTTTTGCTGGGCTTCCCTGGTGGCTCAGCGGTAAAGAATCCACTGGCTAATGCAGGAGACCCATGTTCAATCCCTGCATTGGGAAGATCCCCTGGAGTAGGAAATAGCAACCCACTCAAGTATTGCTGAGAAATCCCACGGACAGAGGCTACAGTCCTGGGGTCACAAGAGATGGACACGACTGAGCAACTTAACAACAATAACAACAACAACTGCTTTTGCCACCTGCCACAAATTTTGATAACTTGTGTTCTCCTTTTTCAAAATATTTCTAACTTACCTTGATTTTTTTCTTTGGCTCATATGTTATTTAGAAGTGTGTTGTTTTGATATGTTCTCCTGGGGGATTTTCCAGTTATCTTTATGTTATTGGTTTTTAATTTAACTCCATTTTGATTTGAGAGCAGACATCATGTGATTTTATTCTTTTACAATGATTGTGTTTTATGGTTCAGAATATAGTCTATCTTATTGAATTTTCCATTTATTCTTGAGAAGAATATGCATTCTGCTGTTGTTGATGAAGTAGTGTTTGGATTTCCAAAATATCCAATTGATTGATGGCATCAACTACAATTCAGATTTTCTTACCTTGGCACTGGTTGCCATGGGGTTTCTGCTCCATTCTGCCATGATCTTGTCTGTCTCTTCAATTTTAGGGGCAAAGCTTTGCCCCATGACCTCCCTGTTCTTAGGGATCTAAGAAGAGTTGCTGATTCTTCGGTTTGTTCAGATTTGTACTCGTTTTTAAGATGGAGTGGCATTTTGCAAGCACTTTACATGTGGAATTGGCAACCAGAAGTCTCCATAAATAATTCAATTATATTTATTACTAATATTCACGACATGAGTAAAAGTGTCCTTTGAGTCAAAATGGTGGGGTCAAAGAACTGTACGTCTTTAATTTACAGATACCCAGTTTTTACCCAGCTTTTAAAGAACAACCCTATCCTATCCCCACCCCATTTATAAAATACAAAAGGATTTGCTTAGCTCTACTTACAAGGTACAGGCAGATGAAAGCCAACACAATGGTTCCAATCATCCTGCTTGGGAACTGAAAGTAGGGGTCCCACTCATATATCCTGGTTTGGAACCAAGATTTCTTTCCTTTTCTGTGAATGAATAAACATCAAGAGAAGAAAGGTTGTGACTGGTAAACAAATGCCTGATTCTTCTGAAAATAATGTCATTTCCTCTTGATCTTAGAGTTTAGTGAAGAGAAAGGGCACAGGAAGATTCCACAGTTGTCATCCTCCCCTTATTCTTCAGAACAGGGACTCAGTTTTATTCAGTACAGCGATTTACTAGATAAAAGGCTATAGTTCTTGATCTTTCTTACGGCTAAGAGTGACCAAGACTAAACAGGCCAATGAGACATGAACAGAGGTGTGGGGTGGGACTTGGAGAGGCTGGTCAGATGGAAGTGACACAGCTGGGAGGGCTTCCTTTGTCTTTACTCATTTCTCATGCCTGCCATTTGAAGGGCAGACATGGTGGCTGGTCCAGGTTGGAGCTCCAACATCTATTCTGGACCATAGACAGCCTTCATGATAGCAACCCACTAAGTTATCAGAGGAGAAAGACAGATGATGGGTAAACTGCCGTGATGGGCCGTCCAGGGTAAGTATAGACTGCCTGCTTCCAGAATTCTTTTATATGAGAAAGAAAGAAATCTCTCTCTTGTTTGTGCCATGATTATTTTGCATTTTTTGCTACATGTTGCTAACTATATTTCTAACCAAAGAATTAGCTTTGCAACTGTGTGACCTTGGATTAGACATATGCCTTCTCTGCGAAATATCTCCTGTATACAATGGCAATGGCAGGGGTAAGTCATCTGAATGATCACTGAAGATAGGTGCTTTTTCCTGGCCAAGAGCTATGTCATCTTTTATTGGTAAGAGCACCTCAGTTCTTCCCTGGGTCTGCACTCTTCCCTACCATCAGTCCTGGTGGCCAAGTGAGGCTGACCCACTTCCTAGGTCCAGTGGTGAACAATTGACCCTAGTTTGCATGCGTGCATACTAAGTCAGTTCAGCCAAATCCAACTCTGGAACCCCATGGACTGTAGCCCGCCAGGCTCCCCTGCCCATGGGATTCTCCAGGGAAGAATATTGGAGTGGGTTGTTGTATCCTCCTTCAGGGGATCTTCCTAGCCCAGGGATTGAACCTGGGTCTTTTATGTCTCCTGCATTTGCAGGCAGGCTCTTTACCACTGGCGCTATCTGGGAAGCTCCTGACTCTGGTTTAACAACCAGTTTACTCCAATCACCTACTCATAGTAATTGTTTCTGGTATGGCATGTAGTCCAACTTGATCCAGTGAAACACATTCATGGGAATTTTGTTAGAATTACTTAAAAGAAAACACTCTTTTCTGTGAGCTTAAGCCAGAAGGGTAAAAGCTTAGAGATTATGGTCTCTTGATTAAGTGAAAGAGAAGAGTGAAAAGCTGGTTTAAAACTCAATATTCAAAAAATGACAATCAAGTCCCATCACTCCATGGCAAATAGATGGGGAAAAAGTGGAAACAGTGGCAGATTGTATTTTTTTGGGCTCCAAAATCACTGCAGATGGTGACTGCAGCCATGAAATTAAAAGACACTTCCTCCTTGAAATAAAAGCTTTGACAAACCAAAACAGTGTGTGAAAAAGCAGAGATATCATTTTGCCAACAAAGGACCGTATAGCCAAGCTATGGTTTTTCTAGTAGTCATGTGTGGATGTGAGAGTTGGACCATAAAGAAGGCTGATAGCTGAAGAATGCATGCTTTTGAACTGTGGTACTGGAGAATACTCTTGACAGTCCCTTGGACTTCAAGGAGATCAAACCAGTCAATCCTAAAGGAAATCAGTCCTGACCATTCATTGGAAGGATTGATGCTGAAGCTGAAGCTCCAATACTTTGGCCACCTGATGTGAAGAGCCAACTCACTGGAAAAGACCCTGATGCTGCGAAAAATTGGGGCAGGAGGAGAAGGGGATGACAGAGGATGAGATGGTTGGATGGCATCACTGACTCAACGGAGATGAGTTTGAATAAGCTCCTGGACATAGTAAAGGACAGGGGAGCCTGGTGTGCTGCAGTCCATGGGGTCACAAAGAGTCAGACACGACTCAGTGACTGAACAACAAAAGCTAAGAGACGAGGCAAAGAGACCTAGTTCTGATGACATCAAACCCCTGGATCCATCTGCGTCTGAAACTGATGACCTCTAGACTTTTTAATTATGTAAGGCCATAACTTTTCTTTTTCTCTTTACACCATTTGAATTGAGTTTCTGTTATTAACAAACAAGCGGCCCCTTAAATAGTGCCCTTCCAGTCATCTCCAGGTCTCTGACATGTCAGAACTCATCAGGATTTGTGCAAACACAGAGGGGCAGATAGAACTGTGCTTACTGAAGGGGGCACTTCCTCAGGAGCTGCTTGACGTGCTCTGCCTGGTGAACTTCCAGGAAAGGTTTTTCTTCCTGTGAGAAAAGAAAGAGGTTGATGCTTTGGCTCAGAAAGTCTTACTAGAGTTTTGGTCTCTCTGAAGGACTATTGCCATGACGGCCAGGATTTAGGATAAAACTTCGCTATTTTCAACTGAACCATTCCCAGACACCTGTCATTTATTGAAGAGACAATAGTGTCCCATTGCCTGTTTACCTAGTACTGGCTTTCAAGAAATGCTAGAGGCCTGACCTTCCCTGACTCTTCTGTTTCCTGCTTATAGTTTTGTGAAGTTGATTTCCTTCTGAAATTTGGTGATTTCTCATCATAGTTCAAAATACTATTTCAGGAATGAAATGCTCCACATCCCAGCATTTTTATTTTTTATGAAAAGAAATGTCTCTTGCTTATTTCAGCAACACAATAACAGTAAGGGACTTCTATACCACACTTTCAACAATGGATAGATAATCCAGTCAGAAAATCAATAAGGTAACAACTGACTTGAACAACACAATAGACCAAATGGACCATGCAGAAACTTATAGAACATTCCATATAACACCAACAGAATAGATAGTCTTTTCACAAACATTTTCTAGGATAGAGCACATGTTTGGCCACAAACAAGACTTAAATTTAAGAAGATTGTAATCATACCAGGCATAATTTCTGACCACAAAAAGTTAGACAGTGATAATAGGAGGAAAATTCACAAACAGTACATTCTTGAGCAACCAATGGATCAAATAAAAAAGTCAAAAGGGAAGTAAAAAATTACCTTGAAGCAAGTGAAAATAGAAATGCAACATATAAAAACTTATGGAATGCAGCAAAAGCAGTTCTAAGAGGAAGTATATAGCAGTAAATACCTATATAAAGAAAAGAAGAAAGATCTCATACAAACAACCTAACTTTCTACCTCAAGGAACTAGAAGAAGAAGCACAAGGGGTAATGACCAGTCTGGTAATGACCAGACTCTCTGGGTTCCAGTTCTGTCTCTGCTACAGACTAGCTATTGACCTTGGGCAATGCAACTGATGTCTCCAGGCCCAAGTTTCCTAATACAGAGAGGGAAAAGTAATAATAGTACCTACCTCACAGGGCTGTTAGGAAAACAGCCTGTCAGGGCACACATAGTATTTTTACTCAGTACTCACCATCTGGAGCTCCCAGCCCAGGTGGACCCTCAGAGATTTGACAAATATGTGCAGGAAGCGGCCCAGCAGGAAGGCTAGACAGAGCAGCGAGGGCCAGTAGAACATGACAGTCTCGTAATTCCCCACGAACTGCAACAGAAGCAGACCAGGGGGCATGGGCTCTAGGGACGGTTGGGCTAGGCCACTGGGGAGGTTGTGCACAGGAATCTGCCTGCCCCAGCCTTCTCCCACTAGGGCCACTCTCTCAGAGCTTGGAGGTCAGCAGCCAATCTCTTCCCCACACCCACACCCCAGCCCGCAACCCCACTTCATCAGAACAAGCAGTAGATTTGGAGTCCAGCAGCCCTGGACTTGAGTCTTAGGCCCCCATTTAATTTTCTACAAAAGGTTTTCATGGGTTGTTTTTTTTTTTTTTTTCCTGATTGCATATCTTTTGGGTGGCACAGCATGGCTTGCAGGATCTTAGTTCCCCAAAGGGATTGAACCTGTGCCCCCTGCAGTGCAAGCACAGAGCCCTAACCACAGGACTGCCAGGGAATTCCCCTGATTATGTATTAAATGTTCCTTTTGAAAAACACACATGAGAGAAAGGAAGGGTGAGAGGGGGAAAAAGAGACAGAACGAGAAAGAGAAGGAAGAGGGAGGGGGCGCGGAGCAGAAGCGGGAGGGGGAGAAGAAAAGGAAGGAAAGAAGGGAGGAAGGGCCTGTGAGTGTCATCATGCTGGGAGCATCACAAGCTCCCAAAAGTAACAGGTCTCTCAGAAGGGTGCTCATAGTTTTTATGTTATTAGCTTCATTTTGATTAAAAGTATTTTTTCACTCTTTTAAGATAAATAATATTGTTACTTATCTTTCATAATTTACAGGTTCAGTTCAGTTCAGTTCAGTCGCTTAGTCGTGTCCGACTCTTTGCGACCCCATGAACCACAGCACGCCAGGCCTCCCTGTCCATCACCAACTCCCGGAGTTCACTCAAACTCATGTCCATCGAGGCGGTGATGCCATCCAGCCATCTCATTCTCTGTCGTCCCCTTCTCCTCCTACCCCCAATCCCTCCTAGCATCAGACTCTTTTTCCAGTGAGTCAACTCGTCGCATGAGGTGGCCAAAGTATTGGAGTTTCAGCTTTAGCATCAGTCCTTCCAATGAACACCCAGGATTGATCTCCTTTAGAATGGACTGGTTGGATCTCCTTGCAGTCCAAGGGACTCTCAAGAGTCTTCTCCAACACCACAGTTCAAAAGCATCAATTCTTCGGCGATCAGCTTTCTTCACAGTCCAACTCTCACAACCATACATGACCACGGGAAAAACCATAGCCTTGACTAGACGGACCTTGGTTGGCAAAGTAATGTCTCTGCTTTTTAATATGCTGTCTAGGTTGGTCATAACCTTCCTTCCAAGGAGTAAGCGTCTTTTAATTTCATGGCTGCAATCACCATCTGCAGTGATTTTGGAGCCCAAAAAAATAAAGTCTGACACAGTTTCCACTGTTTCCTCATCTATTTCCCATGAAGTGATGGGACCAGATGCCATGATCTTAGTTTTCTGAAAGTTGAGCTTCAAGCCAACCTTTTCACTCTCCTCTTTCACTTTCATCAAGAGGCCTTTGAGTTCCTCTTCACTTTCTGCCATAAGGGTGGTGTCATCTGCATATCTGAGATTATTGATATTTCTCCCTGTAATCTTGATTCCAGCTTGTGCTTCATCCAGCCCAGCATTTCTCATGATGTACTCTGCATATAAGTTAACTAAGCAGGGTGACAATATACAGCCTTGATGATCTCCTTTCCCAATTTAGAACTGTCAGTTGCTCCATGTCTGGTACTAACTGTTGCTTCTTGACATGCATACAGATTTCTCGGGAGGCAAGTCAGGTGGTCTGGTGTTCCCATCTCTTGAAGAATTTTTCACAGCTGCTTGTGATCCATACAGTCAAAGGCTTTAGCATAATCAGTAAAGCAGAAGTAGATGTTTTTCTGGAATTCTCTTGCTTTTTCTAAGATCCAACGGATGTTGGCAATTTGATCTCTGGTGCCTCTGCCTTTTCTAAAACCTGCTTGAACATCTGGAAGTTCACGGTTCATGTATTGCTGAAGCCTGGCTTGGAGAATTTTGAGGATGACTTTACTAGCGTGTGAGATGAGTGCAATCGTGCGGTAGTTTGAGCATTCTTTGGCATTGCCTTTCTTTGGGATTGGAATGAAGACTGACCTTTTCCAGTCCTGTGGCCATTGCTGAGTTTTCAGGTTAGTTTCCTTTTTTTAATGTTTCCAGAATATTCCAGAATATTCTCCCCACTCTTGGGAAATCAGAGTTTTGATGCAGGGATGTTAGGGTGGGGTTAGACACATTCTGAGATGCAGGGGCTCATGTCTTCATCTTCCAATATATGCTTATATCTGAGACATAGTCATTGTAGTATTAATATTTCAGTGTCTTTTATTATTATCTATATCCATATAGCTATATCTGGGCTTCCCTGGTGGCTCAGATGGTAAAGAATCTGCCTGAAATACAGAGACCCAGGTTCGATCCCTGGGTTGGGAAGATACCCAGTGGCTACCCACTCCAGTATTCTGGCCCATAGAATTCCATGGACAGAGGAGCCTGGTGAGCTACAGTCCATGGGGTCACAATGAGTCAGATACAACTGAAGTGACTTAGTACATAGCACACAAATCTTATCTAAATTTCCCCTTATAATTTGACATTTTAGACCCTTTCCAATGTCTCATTTTTATAAACAATGTTTCCATAAACACATTTGAAAACATCAGAACAGGTCTTTATTACTTCCTTAGTCTGGATTTCAGTCCCATGATTGTTAATTATTAAGTCATGTCAGCCCCTGAGCCTTACTTTCCTACCAATGAACCGGGAATGAATGGCACTAACACACTGGCTGCCGAGTATCCTGAGAATTCTCCAGTTAGTGATTGGGACTGAGCCTAGAACAATGCCTGACACATAGCAGTTCTTGGTGTTGGAGATTCTGAGCACAGAGGTAAGACCCTGCTGTCTCTTCCAATTAACCATGACTATTTTGAATTACAAGAGAACTCCTGGAAGACTGAAAGTTCTCCAAGACTCCAAAGAAAATACTTGTGCTCTGGAACCTCAGGCACTGTGATCAACGAGAAGAAGGGCTTCTTCTGGGACAGAGATCCACCAGAAGGCCCTCAATCCTGGTGCCGAGATACAGAGGGAAGGTCTGACCTACACACCTCATTTTCTAATCTGGTTCCCCGCCAGACTCTCTTTATCACACCCCTTAATCCTCCATAGTTACTGAAGCCCAGGAAAGACTTTGGCAAGACTCCCATGGACTCCTGGCTCAGGTGGCCTCCTTGAACTCCTCTCACCCACCTAGTAAGCCTTCTGGGTGCAACATGATACCTCTTTTTTATCTTGCTTACTTTCCTGGGTATAGGGCTGAACAGACAAACCAGGTTCCTATAATTCTGGGGTAGACAATGCATGGCAAAGCAACAAAGGGTACATCAAGTCCACTTGTCCCATTTTATAGACAGAGAAACTGAGGCTACATACAGGAATGGAAAAAAAGGAGCTTTGAAGTCAGCCAGACTTGGTCTTAACTCCCAAATCTATTGCTTCTCAAGAGTTACATAATATACTTGTGCCTCAGTTTCCTCACCTATAAAATGGGTTTGCTGAAATCTTCCCTCCTTTGAGGGGCCACTATGGACATCAACTGTGAGGACATCTCCGGTGAATGACAGCTGATCAACACAAGATGCTCTGCAAATGGAGGCATCATGAATGGCTCCAACTCCCTTTGTGTCCACATGAGGAAGCTGGGGCCCAGAGTGGCAAAGCCTTGTCCCAGGTCACATAGCGAGTTGGCCATAGTGATAGGACTGAACTATTTAAATACAATTCAGTGGGGACTCACCTGCCCGTGGGGACACTGTATGATGTGAAGGGTGGTGACCACAAACCTGCAGGACAGAAACAAGATTGGAGTCCTGGGGTCCTTCCCAGCACAGCCCCTGTGAAAACAGCTCAGATTCCACCTGCCTGGAGTCCTCTCCCCAGCCTTCTGGGAGGACTGGTTCCCAGGACTCTGTGTACATCTCACCCATATCAGGCACCTAGTTCATGCCTAGGTACATGCATGCTACATTCATTTAACACGTCCTCACACAATCCTGGAATCCACAATAGCAGAGCAGGGAGACTCAGAGAGTTCTCCTCCTCTCTCCCTTCATCACTCAGGTGGGGAGACTGAAGCCCAAAGAGGGAAAAGGATTCATCTAGAGTCATACTCAGAGCCAAGACCAAGTCTCCCAACCCTGGGACTGAGGCTTTTCCTGCCTGGCCTTGACTGTAAACACTCCTCTGAGGAATAAGCCTCAAGGGTTTCCCCCAAGTGGTCATGTTCAATCTTGGTGTCCATACTCCTACGGTGCACGAGCTGCTAAGTGCTTCTGGCCACCTTTTCCTCACCAGCTCAGAGTCTGCCAGAGGCTGTTAAGATATTACTCCATGTCTAACCCTTAATACCCTGTCTTCTAATTTTTAAAAATCAAGCCACTAATTAGCAAGCCATTTAACAAACTCTGGAATTGTAGCTATCAGGGTATCATTTGCTCAAGAGTTCCCCCCACTAGTTTACACACTAGGTCTGGGACTCCTGCTCCACAGAAAATGCTGTGGGGGAAACGAGCCCAGTAAGGGGGTTGTGGGCAATGAAATGAGCTTGAGGGCTGGAGAGTAGAAGTGTTTATGCGATTACTCATCCAGAAATATTCTCCAGGGCCAGCTCTGTGCTGGTTCAGTATCAGAGCTGAGGGCACAGAGCTCAAGAGGAGGGTGAGAAAGCTCCTACATCTAGGGGTGATGATGCATGAAAAATGAGCATGTACCTATCACTGGGCCAAGTGGAGGAAGATGCTCCACACAGGGAAGAGCAACATGTAGACGAAGAGGCCAGAATGCACGATCCATGAGGGTCTGTTTTGTCTTCCAGTGTATTCCCTGGATCACAGTGGGATATTTGCTGAATGAAGCAGTGGATGGATGAAGGAATGAATTCAGGAGTCTTGCATGACTGGAGATGTGTGCTAGAGACCATCAGGCATGGAAAATGTGGAGAGGCCAGACTGTGATGGCCCCAAATACCCCATTAAGGCCCCTGCACTTTCTTCTGGGCTCCCAGGGAAGTGACAACAGCAAGGAGAAGTCACATCCAAATGGGACTCCTGCTTCTACCTGGGTCTACGTGATGGCAGTTGACAGAAGTGAGTTTTCCTGTTTTACAACCTGTTTTCCTATTTACAGAGTTTTACAACCCTGACTTCTGGGAATACTCTAATCATGGGCAGGCTCTTATGGAGCTGACAGAATGCAGACTGACCTTCTAAAGCCTCAAGTGCAGTCCCAAGGAGGGGCCGCGGTGGGCCTGGGACCAGTCATTCCACCCACCCACCCTGAGCCTCAGTTCCGGGCAAGGTGCCCTCCAAGAGAGTTCTCAGGTCACCACCAGCACTTTGCCCAGAGTTTAGCCATGGCCAAACAAACTGTTGGAGAGGAGGCAGGCAGAGTTCATCTTACCAGATAAGAGAGTAGCTGAAGCCCAGGACGGAGCTGACCAGCCCAAACTCCGATGAGAGGCAGGCGAAAAAGGGGAAGTGGGACAGGCCAACTTCGATTCCTCCGATCAGAAGCACAAAGGCTGGGAGAGAAGGGCCAGAGACTATGTCAGTTCCTCTTCTCACAAGCTCAGGGGAGACTCAGGGCAGCTATGGGGCTTCATGTGACTTGCAGTCACAGATCTCAGGACTCAGGGAGATGAGTGAATAAGTCCCAGATTAGCCCAAGGAGGAATGCAGGGATGTCTGTCATGCATTCAAGTAACAGAGCCTTCTTCCATGCCAGGCACTGGGCTAACTATTGAGATGAAGACAACTTGGTCCCTGGCCTTGATTAGCTCACAGTATGATGGGCAGAAACAGACAACATAAATGAACAAACAATCACTGCAAGTAAAGCACCATAATGTATATAGCAGCACAGAGAGCAGGGATGTCCTATGTTTTAAAACCTCTTGTACAGTATTGTATTGATACATTGTACCCTTAAGGCAATGATAATATTAATGATGTCACTGACTAGTTCTGAAATGGTCTAACAAATCCAGTAAAATGTAATTGGGCAAGGTGTCCTTTCTAAGTGTCTGCTTTGAGTTAGGGCACAGAACAGGCATCAAGGACACAAGAGGAATGAACAAAGTTCTTGCTCTGAGACACTTACAGTACAAGAGGGAAGGCAAGAAGGAAAGTAAGTGACGTGATATGTATGATAGTAGAGGCATAGTCAATGTGCTATGAGGGCAAGAAGAGGGAGTCATGGGCCTCACCTAGGGTCTGAGCATGAGGGAAGGCATCCTGGACGTGATGACATTTAGCAGGGCCATGAAATATAAGAAGGAGTTTGTAGGATGGAGAGGAGGAGGAAAAGAAGGACATTCCTCACTCAAAGGATGGGAGATGGTTGGTTGGGGTGGTCAGTATTTCTGTGAATGTGAGTGGTGGAGGATGGGCAGGTAAGGGACAATATAAAAGGAATAATTGCTGTGAGGTTAGAAGCTGCAAGAGCATAGTTTTTAAATTTACCAGAATTCACCCACCATGAAAGCAGACAGAGTGAATAAGACAGCAAAATCATAAACCCACAAACATCTACAACAAATCTAAGTGATAAGACCCATTTGATATCAACATCAGATTAAGAGGAAGCAGACAGTAGACAATAGGGTCTTTGAAAGCCCAAGAACAGAACCAAAATTGCCAACAGATATTCACAGGAAATGGAAGCTGAAATAACAGCAGAAAACGGGCAAGGTGCTGAAGGTCATGATTCACAGGTGAGAATCAGCAGACTTTGGTGTTAGTAAGTCTGAAGATCGGAGAAGGCAATGGCAAGCCACTCCAGTACTCTTGCCTGGAAAATCCCATGGACAGAGGAGCCTGGTAGGCTGCAGTCCATGGGGTCGCTATGAGTCAGACATGACTGAGCGACTTCACTTTCCCTTTTCACTTTCACACATTGGAGAAGGAAATGGCAACCCACTCCAGTGTTCTTGCCTGGAGAATCCCAGGGACGGGGGAGCCTGATGGGCTTCCGTCTATGGGGTCACACAGAGTCGGACATGACTGAGGTGACTTGGCAGCAGCAGCAGCAAGTCTGAAGATGCTGGATCTATTGCAACCCATGAACTCACTATGCTAAATATCCAAGTCCCCTCCCAGGACAAGCCCAGGGTGACAGAGAAACTGTTGGCAGTAGGAATTCAAAATGGAAAGGATAAGAACATTAGGAGCTGGGAACTAGTGAGTCCAGACAAAAGTGGAGGGAAGAAGTCAACTCAGAAAATGTACGGTTCTAATGAGTTGACTCACTGGAAAAGACTCTGATGCTAGGAAAGGTTGGGGGCAGGAGGAGAAGGGGACGACCGAGAATGAGACGGCTGGATGGCATCACCGACTCTGTGGACATGAGTTTGAGTGAACTCCGAGAGTTGGTGATGGACAGGGAGGCCTGGCATGCTGTGATTCATGGGGTCGCGGAGAGTCGGACACGACTGAGCGACTGAACTGAACTGAACTGAATGAGGATACATATATAAAATCACTTTGTGAAAACAAGAGGGAACCCTTGAGCCGTTAGGCAAGAAACAATGTTCTGGCCCAGCCAGATGCTCAACATATTCGTTTTCAAGGAAACACAGGTCAAGATAGTACTTCACACCTGCTCAAATGCCTATATCTTTTTAAAATGAAAATAGCAAGTGTTGGATAGGATGTGGAGAAATTGGAACCTTCACACCTTGCAGGTAATGGAACCAAATAGAGAGCCCAGAAATAGACCCATACATATGTGTAGTCAATCAATTTTCAACAAAGGTGCAAAGGCAGTTTAGTGGACAAAGAATAGGTTTTTGCAACAAGTAGTGTTGCAAATAAATGGATAGTCAAAGGCAAAAAAAGAAAGAGGAATTCATTCCACACCTTACACTATAAGCAAAAAATTAATATGTATCATAGACCTAAATGCAAGACACCATAAGACTAAAACCTCTAGAAAGAACAAATAAGAAAATCTAAGTGATTTTAGCTTAGGCAAAGATTTCTTATATGATACCATAAAAATAAAAATGAAAATATTAGACTTCCTCAAAATTGTAAATGACAGCTCTTCAAAAGACACTGTCGATAGAATGAAAACACAAGTCACAAACTGGGTGAAAATACTTGCGATTCATACATCTGATAAAGCACTTATATATTATATTTTTAAAAAACACTCTCAAAACTCAACAATAAGAAAACAAAAAACAACTCAATTTTTTAAAGTAGGCGAATGATTGAACGACAATTCATCAAAGAAGGTAGAGGGATAGCAAATAAGCATGAAAATATGCTCAACATCATTAGTCATTACAAAAGTGCAAATTAAAACCACAATAAGATACCACTGCATGATTCTTCAGTTCAGTTCAGTTCAGTTCAGTCGCTCAGTCGTGTCCGACTCTCCGCGACCCCATGAATCACAGCACGCCAGGCCTCCCTGTCCATCACCAACTCCCGGAGTACACTCAAACTCATGTCTACAGAGTCGGTGATGCCATCCAGCCATCTCATTCTCCGTCGTCCCCTTCTCCTCCCGCCCCCAACCTTTCCCAGCATCAGAGTCTTTTCCAGTGAGTCAACTCGTCTCATGAGGTGGCCAAAGTATTGAAGTTTCAGCTTTAGCATCAGTCCCTCCAATGAACATCCAGGATTGATCTCCTTTAGAATGGACTGGTTGGATCTCCTTGCAGTATAAGGGACTCTCAAGAGTCTTCTCCAACACCACAGTTCAAAAGCATCGATTAGAATGGCTGAAATTAAAAAGACTGACCATGTGTTGTTAAGAACAAAGAGAAACTGAAACTCTCATACACTGAGGAAGGTAATCAAAACTGGAAAAAAATAACTTTGAAAAATAGTCTGATAGTTTCTTTAAAAATATAATCTACTTCAAGGTCTTAATAATCCAGACATCCACTCATAGGTATTTACCCAAGAAAAATGAAAACATACAAGGACTTGTAATCCTTTTAGCAGCTCTATTTGTAATAGCCAAAAACTGAAAATAAATCAAATGTCTGTCAACTGGTGAATGGATAAACAAACTGTGGTCTCTCCATATAGAGGAACACTACTCAGAAATGAAAAAGGAATGATTTCTGATACATGCTAAACATGTATGGATTCAAAATAATGATGCTGGTGAGTGAAAGAAAACAGATCATTCCCCCAAGGGAGGGGGAGAAAGTGCATTACATGTGATTCCATTTATATAATTGTCTGAGGCTGGGGGTGATGACCAGATACAGGTGGAAAGAAGAGAGTACAAAGGGGAAAAAGTTAACTCTGGAGTTCATCATGATGATTGTGGTAATGATTTCATAGATGGAAACATTTGCCATGGGCTTTCCAGGTGGCTGAGCGGTAAAGAATCTGCCTGCCAACCCAAGAGACCCAGGTTCAATCTCTGGATTGGGAAGATCCTCTGGAGAAGGAAATGGCAAACCCCTCCAGTATTCTTGCCTGAGAAATCCCATGGATAAAGGAGCCTGGTGGGCTGCAGTCCATGGGGTTGCAAAAGACATGACTGAGTGACTAAACAACAAGAAACATTTGCCAAATCTTATATACTTCTAAGAGATGTATCATTTTGGTTTAATTTTCATCAAAAACTCTTAAAAACTAAGGAGATATTGTAGGCATTTGCTCATAGAGGACTGGAACACCAGGAGAGAGAAATGAATTGGACAGGAGAGGTCTGGGAGTCATTAGATTAGGGATAACTGAACCGTAGGAGAGCCCAGGGCATGGGGAACAAAGAGGCCTCAGAGCAATGGCCAGAGAAGTAAGCACAGTTCTTTGAGGAAGCATCTGAATGCTTACTGATAGCAAGAAGGCAGTCATAGCTATCACTCAGGAGGGATGTAGTTGACAGTGAGCCTACCTTCTGAGCCTTCATTCTACTATGTCTAAACAACCTCTGAATCTAACTGGGAGAAAACACCCACAAAAGAGCCTTGAAACTCTGTGGGCTCAACATTGACCTTGGGTAAGTAATAAGCTGAAAAGAATGCTGACAGTCCACAAAGTGTGTCTCCTGACCCCAGAGAACCCCTGCCATGTGGTCTCTGAGCAAGAATTTCCGTGGTGCAATTCCCAGCAGGTGTGAGGCAGCACGTGTACCTTGGGCCCACTGCGGGACCAACAGGGGCTGGTAACCTTCTGAGAACAAGAACATGACCTTATTGGCTGTGGCCCCAAAGGCGACTCCATAGGACCATCGGTTACTGAAAGTGCCCAGGAAGTCCAGAGGTCTGTGAATAAGAGAAACAAGTCATGAAGCCAGAAGTGACTCACTCCCACAGTTCACCTCCAAAGTTAGGGAGGAATTATTGATTAGTGAACTATTCATTTCCTCGGTGGCTCAGCAGTAAAGAATCCGCCTGCAATGCAGGAGATGTGGGTTCAATCGTGGGTCTGGAAGTTGCCCTGGGGAAGGAAATGGCAACCGACTCCCGTATTTTTGCCTGGGAAATCCCATGGACAGAAGAGCCTGGTGGGCTACTGTCCATGGGATCGTAAAAGAGTTGGACATGACTTAGCGACAAAACAACAACATATCCTGAGGCCCTCTGTGCCAATCTTGGGGCTAGATGTGGATTCAGGGTACTAAAGTGAGGGAGACAAAATCCCTGCCCTGGAGAAGTTCCAAGTCTGGGGAGCAAAAGCAAGGACATCAGCAGCCATGACAACAAGCAAAATGGGCAAGTGACTCACTTCTCTGAGCCTGAGCTTATTCATCCATCACACGAGGATAACAACCTCTACCTTGTTGGGGTTCATCAGAGTAATGTAGTTAAAGCAGATGGTTCGGTGCCTGGGTAACAGTGTGCAATAAATGCTAACTGTATCATCAACATAATTATTAATTACAGAGTGATGAGGCAGAGATGTGAAAATTAGAACTCAAGGAAAAATGTGGTAAGGGGAGCAGAGATTCAGAATGGTAGAGCCAGAAAGACCCTGAAATCTGCCTGGACCACCCAGCTCTCCTGGGACATGACTTATGCCTCCATTCCAACAAGGAAGCTTGCTGCTGCCAGTGACAGGGAACTCTCTCCCCTCTGCTTTCTGGAGTAGCCATGGTGATGAATGTGGGAGGGCCTTTCCTACAGTGAGCTGAGCCTCCTTGAGATGTTTTAAGCACACCTGGGCAGCCCTAGGTGCTGAGGGCACAATGGCTTGGAGCTGCATTCTGAATTCTCTGGGCATTGGGTGGATTGGGGAAGGGAGAAGCAGGGCTATTCCTGGTGGGGAGGTAACTAGGAGTTAGCCTGGCAAACAATGGTGTGGGTCCCAAACACAGAGTACCCCAAGCTGCAGCTATGAACCTTGGCTCAACTCACATGATCATTCCGAAGCGGTTCCGCAGAAGGTAAGTGTCATCTCTCTCTCTCTGTTGCTCTCTTCTTTGGAGAAAGGACAAGACCAAAATGATGACAAACTATAGGAAGAGAAGGTGAGTTTGCCATCAAGGGGCATTCATCCTCAGACCCTCTGTGCCCTTACTGAAGGGGAGTGTGCGTGTGAGCAGGACACTCAGAATGTTTAGGACTTAGACTCCAGGCTCAGGGAGCTGGCTGTGTGCACCCTTAAGCTTCCAGAATGTTTTGTACTGAGTTTCCTTTTGTGTTGCCCTTAATGGACTGGGTTCAAATCTTTCTTTCCCACTCACAGGCTTGCAGGGAGACTTAACTTCTCTGAATCTCAGTGTCCTCTTCTGTTAAAAAATACAGATAATAACTGTTAGGTAGCAAATCCTTCTTTGCTTTTTATTCCTGTGGATTCAGTCTTCTCTCTGATACTTCATGTCCCTTTTCTGTTTTCCCTTTACTAGAAGTATCACAAGAATTATCAACACTTGCCATCTCCATTTCCCGACCTCTCACTTGCTCTTCGACCCCCTAACCTGGCTTCTACCGCCATCACTCCACGGAAGCAGTGCTGGTCAAAGTCACTAATTACCATCTTGTTGCTCAACCCAAATGGAAACATTAAGCCAGGTCTGCTTGACCTCTCAGCAGCATTCACCATTGACCTTTACCTCCTCTTTGAAATACTCTCTTCTCTATACTTCTGTCAGCCACACTTTTCTGGTTTTCTTCCAGTACTTCTCAGTCTCCTTTGCTGGATCATTCTTTATCCAGCCGCTAGATGTGGAGGTCCTCATGGTTCACTCCAAGGACCACTCCTGTTACTCCCCGACGCTCTCTTCCTTAGTGATCCTACCCATGTCCATGCTTTCCATGGCCATCAAATACATAGAAGACTCACAAACTTGAATTTCCAGCCCAGACTTGGTCCAGAATTGCATGTCCAACTACACAGTTAGCATTTCTCTTTGATGTGTTGAATGCTTCTTACATTCAGTATGTCTTCAATGGAACTCATGATTTTCCTCCCTGTCCTGTTCCTTTACCCACACCAAACTTGGATCTCTTCTAATTTTCCTTAGCAAGTGAATGGCAAATACCACCATCCTTCCAACTGTGCAAATCAGAAACTGAAGAGTCATTCTCTCCCTTAACTCTCTAACCAACCTGTTAGTAGGTCCTATTGCTTCTACCTTCTGAACATCTCGAGTTGACCACCATCATCTAGGATGATGTAAAATTACCTCACCTGGACCTCTGCACCCATCTCCTCACTGGTCTTCCTCCCTCTTCTCTTGCCTGCCTCCAACCTGATCCCCACTTGCAACCAGAGTGATCGTTTCAACACATAAATCTGATCCCACCATACTCAAGCCAGAAATCCTCCAATTACTCCCCATTGTATTTAGAACAAAGACAAATCTCCTTCACACAGGGCCTGGCCCTGCCCCACCTCCCCAGACACTTCCACCTCATTCTCCACTCCAGCCCCACATGCCTTCTCAGCTCTTCACACTCTCCATGTTCCCTGCCCCCATGGAGCCTTTGCACAAGCTCTCCTCTGCTTGAAATGTTCTTTACTACATCTTCCAACAAACCTTAGCTCCAGCATTGCTTACTCAGAAAAACCTATTTTGACTTCCCTACAAGTCAGTGTTCCTGACCCTTGGGACCTTCAAAGCCTTCTTCTGCCTATGTTTTTGGTACATAATGTAAGTCAGCAAGTCTCTGCTGTCCTATTCAGACCCCTGTGGAAGCCTGTGTATGGGGGGCAGCTCCCCTTCTCTCCCCTCACTGACCCTCCTCTGCCTTCACTTACTGATGGGATGAGGGAGTAATGGAGGAAGAGCTCCATGTCCACTGAGCTGTCACAAGTGCCGTTTAGCTGCCTGGTCCTGAAAAACAGCCAAAATACTCATTCACATCATCAGTCACCTCTGTGGTCATTGACCCTTCAGCCTGGAGCATCACTGTCAGGAATTTGACTCGTAGCCCACTGAGATCATCTGATCTTTTTTAACGTCACTTTCTGAGTCAGTGCGGCTCACCTGTGATGTGTCTTCTCTAAGTGGATTAATCTTCTTTCATAACTCTTTCTTCAGCTTAATTATCTATACAACTGTCCTACTAACTGGTTTTAATTCCTTCTTTTCTTGGTGACATAGTCCAGAACAGATTCAGGTTTCCTTGGAGCCCAAAGCTTATTAATATTATTATTATTTAATATTACATAATAATAATTATTATTAAATAAAACTACAAAAATATCTTACCTGCTCATATTTAAAAAAAAACACATCACCATGTAAGCAGTTAACCAAGGTGCCTCCCACTCTCCCAGAGCCTTGGTAGGGTCCTGAAAGTGAGAGATCCTGAGACTTAAGCTCCAGAAACTTCACAGGAAAGCAGTCTTTTGACATGTTTTTTGTAATCAGAGGTCATGAAGCATCTGCTCACTCTGATTCACTGCTGGGCTACTGGGGCAGGACAGCAGTCATCTGGACGACAGGCTATGTACTCTGTCCTTTCCAGACCTCACAGCCTGCAGGACAGGGCTGCTGGGGTCTCATGTCTGGAACACATGACAGCAGGCTTGTGGCCTCTCTTTGAGAGGGACCTGCTCCTCTTTGGGGTCCCAGCACAGTTTTCTCGCCACTCTGACTTGCACTGCGCCACCTTGGCTCATGCTCACCCTCCAGATCCTTGCTCACTCTGCGCCTGACTCCTGCAGCGTCCATTTGACCATTCCCCAGACTTCCCTCCTGGCCAGCTTTCCCCTCAGAAGTCTCAGGGAAGAGCACTTCTCAGGGGAACCCATGAACATAACATGTGTGTATGGGTGCTAAGTCACTTCAGTCGTGTCTGACTCTTTGCAACCCCATAAACCATATACAGCCTGACAGCCTCCTCTGTCCATGGGATTCTCCAGGCAAGAATACTGGAGCAGGTTGTCATGCCCTCCTCCGGGGAATCTTCTCCACCTAGAGATCGAACCCGCATCTCTTGTGTCCTGCATTGGCAAGCAGGTTCTTTACCACTACTGCCACATGGGAAGCCAGAGCATAACATATTTCCTTGAAATCCTTTGCAATTCCAGTACTCCATGGTGATGTCTAAACCATAGGACTGAAATATCCTAGAAGTGGTGGGGTAGTGGTGGTGGGGACTCCTGCTGTTAGGAATGTGATACAACTGTAAAAGTCAGAACTCCATTTTTTGGAAGGTAAACTGAGTACATACATCAATCTCCCCATCCTATACAAAAGCCTCAAAATTTTAAAGAAAGGAAAAAATAGCCAAATTTGAAAGCAGGAAAGAAGTCTATAGGTACACAGAAACTACTAGAAGACACTGAATGATGGAGTGCAGTTAGGACAAGATCAAAGAGAAAAAGCATTAGCCAGCATGGCTACAGACTGTGACCACGAAAAAAGTGCTCTGCATCCACATGCAAGAGGCTGACACAGGTGGGGGCTGCTGACAGACCACAAAATGAAGAGTTGGGGGGCCACAGACCCAAGTGTCCTCGCACCATGCTGGTCAGCCAGGGACAAGGAGTTTATCTCTCTGGGAATAGTATTCAAGTGTCAGAGAGAAAAAGCAGTGCCCCAGATCACAGGTGGCACCTGGGAGGGACCTTGCTCTTTGGATGAAGATCAGCTGCTGAGGTACCCCATCTATCGGTACATCCCACCTCTACCCTGCTGGACTGAAAGCACACTTTAGTATTAACTGCTGCAAAGCTGCCACCCACACCCCAAAGAAATATCCCAGTGGAAAGCTCTATCACAAAGATAAGCACCCAATCCAGAACCTCAAACATGAAGAAAGATCACACTATGAAAGGGAGCCAACAATTCAACAGACAGAGGTGCTTACTCCTGAGGAAACGAAGCTAATACACAACTTCTCTGAGACACAGTGTAGAGGAAATTGTCCACAAGAATAATGAACCTAGGAGGAAGTTATTATTGTTGTTTAGTTGCTAAGCCATGTCCAACTCTTGGTGACTTCATGGACTGTAGCCCGCCAGACTCATCTGTCCATTGGATTTCCCAGGCAAGAATACTGGAGTGGGTTGTCATCTCCTTCTCCAGGGGATTTTCTTGTCTCAGGGATCGGACCTGCATCTCCTGCATTGCAGGCAGATTCTTTACCACTGAGCCACCAGGGAAGCCCCCTAGGAAGAAGTTCAGTTCAGTTCAGTTCAGTCGCTCAGTCGTGTCCGACTCTACGTGACCCCATGAATCACAGCACGCCAGGCCTCCCTGTCCATCACTAACTCCCGGAGTTCACTCAAACTCATGTCCACAGAGTCGGTGATGCCATCCAGCCATCTCATTCTCCGTCGTCCCCTTCTCCTCCCGCCCCCAACCTTTCCCAGCATCAGAGTCTTTTCCAGTGAGTCAACTCATCGCATGAGGTGGCCAAAGTATTGCAGTTTCAGCTTCAGCATCAGTCCCTCCAATGAACACCCAGGATCGATCTCCCTTAGAATGGACTGGTTGGATCTCCTTGTGGTACAAGGGACTCTCAAGATCTCCTTGCGGTACAAGGGTCTTCTCCAACACCACAGTTAGAAGTAGAGGGATGCAAAAAGTCACAATAAGCAAATAAATTAGCAAAACTTCCCATTATTCCCAGGCACAGAATTTTAAACACACACACACACACACACACACATATATTAACACACACATTGTTAGAAACACAAGGACTCAAAAAGACCTGTTCTAAAAGAAATACTGGAGAAAATTCTCAAGAAGAAAAACGAATCTAGGAGGAAGGGGAAGGATTTAAAAGCAACAACAAATGGAGGAATTAGGGGGGAAATATCTAGATAAGTCATTATTGTGAAATAAAATGTTTGAAATGTCAATTTGGAGTTGCATTACCAGATGATACCTCACATGGAAGGGTAGGAACACGTGTGGATATAAAGGGAAATGAAATGAAGACCAAGTTCTTGTCATGTTTAGGAGGATGGTGTAGAAATCTGTTTTATTTTTCTGGGATTTATAAGTAAAATATAATTCTAAGTAAGTACGTTAAAAGTCCACAGTTAGCTACCAGAAGGATATAAATGGAAAGCAAATCAATGTACTAAAAAGTGAATATGAAGAAATAAAAATTCAATCACTCCAGCAAACCACAGGAAAAGAAAAAAAATGAAATAAAGACCAAAATTGAAACACCACAAGAACAAAACTGTCCAAAGAATAGTAAACCACCAGCAAGGGAAGAAATACAAATATTCAATAAATTCTTAAAATTTCAACTAGTAATAAAAGGAGAAATTAAGATGAAATGCTGCCTTACCTGTTTTTAATGTTTATCTATTTGCATGACTACACAGGGTCTTAGCTGCAGCTTGCGGGGTCTTCAGTCTTTGTTGCAGCATATGGGATCTTCAGCTGCAGCATGTCAACCCTAAGTTGGGACATGTGGGATTTTGTTCCCTGACCAGGGATCGAACCTGGGTCCTCTGCATTGGAAGCATGGAATATTAGCCACCGGACTGTTGCCCTAATGGTCCAAGAGCAAGTGACGAGAATGAAGACAGAACAGGAAATCTGGTGCAATGGGTCAGGGGACCTGACCTCTATTGAACTGAGGGAGTAATTTTGATTAATGGTTCCTATGGAATTGTCTGGGACTGTGGCAAGCCACTCTAGTACTCTTGCCTAGAAAATCCCATGGATGGAGGAGCCTGGTAGGCTGCAGTCCGTGGGGTCGCTAAGGGTCGGACACGACTGAGCGACTTCACTTTCACACATTGGAGAAGGAAATGGCAACCCACTCCAGTGTTCTTGCCTGGAGAATCCCAGGGACGGGGGAGCCTGGTGGGTTTCCGTCTATGGGGTCACACAGAGTTGGACACAACTGAAGTGACTTAGGAGGAGGAGGAGGTCCCCTAAGGGGTATGCAGTCTCTAATTGCTCTCATCAAAATCAGTCCTGCAGTCCACAAAAGGCTGCATTGGCAGGTGCAGAAAGTCTTTGACCATACTACTATTACCACTCATTCAGATCATCCAATTATATGGCATGTTAGTGGCATGTCACCCCCTTCCCACAATTGGATAATGGAAGAGGGCAAGGAGAGATTTGGAGACTGGCTTTAAGTGTTAAAAAATTCCAAATTTGGGATGGACATTATTCTGATAAAACTCATTTTTTATTGACATTTAATACCAGTACAAACTGGACATTTTATATTCAGTCTTGCGTGAGAGATTCTTATGTGCTCTTGAAAGGAACAATTTCTATCAATGGAAGTATACAAGAACTTTCTTGCCAGGACTGCAAATTATATACTTGCTTAAATTCTTCACTTTATAATTCTAATCACTCATTTGTTATACTAAGAAGGAGATTGGGAATATGGCTTCCAGTAAATCAAATCAGACCTTGGGTAAGGCTCTACTGAAACACATGCTCTTTTAAAGGTTATAAAGAAGTACTATAACGTTCCAAAAAGTTTATTGGACTCCTTATAGCAGCTATTGTGGGAATTATCACTATAGCCCTGACCGCAGCAGTAGCTGGAGTGGCACTGCATTAAACTATACAAAGGACTACATTTGTACAGCAGTGGCACCAAGATGCAAGTTCTGCCTGAGGAAGTCAAACCCACATAGACCAAGAAATTAATGAACGATTGATTGATTTAGAAAATGAAGTTCTCCTACTAGGGGACAAAGTACAAAATTTTAAATTACACATTCATCTTAAGTGTGATTGGAATATCTCTTCATTTTGTGTCACACCTCACAAATATAATCAAAGTGCATATACTTGGGATCAATTATTTAAACATTTGAGAAGACATGTTCATAATAATTTATCCTTAGATATTTCCCAATTATGGCTACTATTTCTAATATGCAGAATGCTCACTTACAATTACTCCAAGAAACTGATTTATTTGAAGAAATTGAGGAAAGCTTACATAAACTTAACCCCATGATGTGGATTAAAACCTTAGGAGGAGGATTACTAAGTGAAGAGGAACTAAAAAGCCTCTTGAGGAAAGTGAAAGAGGAGAGTGAAAAGGTTGGCTTGAAGCTCAACATTCAGAAAACAAAGATCATGGCATCTGGTCCCATCATTTCATGGGAAATAGATGGGGAAACAGTGGAAACAGTGTCAGACTTTATGTTTTTAGGCTCCAAAATCACTGCGGATGCTGACTGCAGCCATGAAATTAAAAGACGCTTACTCCTTGGTAGAAAAGTTATGACCAACCTAGATAGTATATTAAAAAGCAGAGACATTACTTTGCCAACAAAGGTCCGTCTAGTCAAGGTTATGGTTTTTCCAGTGGTCATGTAGGGAGGTGAGAGTTGGACTGTGAAGAAAGCTGATCACTGAAGAATTGATGCTTTTGAACTGTGGTGCTGGAGAAGACTCTTGAGAGTCCCTTGGACTGCAAGGAGAACCACCCGGTCCATTCTAAAGGAGATCAATCCTGGGTGTTCATTGGAAGGACTGATGCTAAAGCTGAAACTCCAATACTTTAGCCACCTCATGCAACGGGTTGACTCACTGGAAAAGACTCTGATGCTGGGAAGGATTGGGGGCAGGAGAAGAAGGGGACGGCAGAGAATGAGATGGCTGGATGGCATCACCGACTCGATGGACATGAGTTTGAGTGAACTCCGGGAGTTGGTGATGGACAGGGAGGCCTGGTGTGCTGTGATTCATGGGGTTGCAAAGAGTCGGACACGACTGAGCGACTGAACTGAACTGAACTGAATAATATCAGGATGTATGTTTTTAACTGTTTTGTGTCTAGTCCTCAGATGCATGAGAAAAACCATCCGAGAATTGAAGAAAAAAAAAGTTGCTCAGGCGGCGTATCTACTCCTGAAAAAACAAAAGGGGGGAAGATGTAGCGGGAATTCCCAACAATGTACTTTCACAGCCTTGAGAAATTCCACAGAAATAGCACCTAGAAAAACGGTATATATTAAGGAACTGTGTTAATGATTATCTTTCATGTTTTTCTTAAGAATAATCTCCTTGTTACAAACCCCCAAGGCCAGACCCAGAAGGGAGTATGACTGGGATCATGAAAGCGTGGACCTTGTAACTTTGGGTCAGCGTCAGGCATGAACGCTGCCGACACACTTGCTGATTGTTTCCGAGACTAGCCCAAAAATGAGAGACCTGGGGTAAAAACAAGGAGATCTGGACTATGTCAGTGTACTGTCTTGGGAAAGATAAGATAAAAAAAAGCCTTGTAGTCTGCAATTCGGAATAAAAGCTGGACTCAGAGTGGACTCTGTACCTCAGTCCAATAGAGGCTGCAGGTCCCCTGACCCATTGCACCAGATTTTGTGTTCTTTCTTCATTCTCGTCACTCGCTTCCGGACCATTAGGACAACACTGGACCTCCAGGGAAGACCCTGTCTTATCTATTAAAGTGGGAGTTATTGACAATACTACTCAGAATTGCTGAAGGTCAAGACAAGTTGGCATTCATTTACTGGTAATCAAAGTGCAAGGAGATATAGCCATTCTGAGGATTAATTTTGCAATCTATACCGAGAGCTGTTAAAATACAGCAATTCCACTTTAGGAATTCTAATTCTAAAAAAATATACACTAAGGAAATAATCAGAGAGATGACTGGGGACATGTACTAGAATGCTAAAAATTTCATTCTTCCTCCCTCCCTCCCTCCTATGTGCGCTTAACATTTTAAATGTAATATATGGTTACTGTAAAATATTCAGAATATTTACAAATGTAAAAAGTACTGATAAAAGCCCTTTTCCCTTCCATAATTATGTTTTTGTAACCTGTAGTTTCAAGCAAAAATGGGATCAGACTAAAGTTGTCTGATTTGATTGATTTCTTCATTTAATCAATAAAAGAAAGGGAAAGATTTTTATTAAAGAAGGGCAATTTCTCATGTCAGAATATACAGACCCACAGATCTCTTTCAGTGGGGTGACTCTGCCTGCACAGGTCCACTGCTGGACCTGTCTCCTGCTTGGAGGGCTGAGACAAGAGTTAGTCTGGCAGTGGCTAGAAGCAGGTGAGCTCAGAGAGAGTAGAGAGTGGAGCTCTCTAAATAAGGGCTCTATCTATGCGTCCCCTCCAGCATGAACAGGTGACCTTGATTTGGGGTCAGCCCAAGTTAGAAGGCCACTGAGACCCCCTTCTTGGTCTCTGAGACTCACACTACTTCCTAATGGGTCCAGGGCTGTTGGGGCAGATCTGTTGAGGGGTGAACCACAAAACAGCACCCCCAAATGTAGAAAATCTAATTTCCGCAGATGACAGCTTGGAACTGTGTTTGTAATATATTGTTAAGGGAAACATACAATAAAACAATGCGATCCCAAGTTGTGAAGAGTGATTATCTCTGTGTAGTGGGATTTGAGCCCATTCTACTTTTTAAAAGTGATTTTCCTGAATTTTCCAAGGGTACTGTATAGATGTAGTGCTTGACAACTGCTTAGAACAGTGCTTTACACAAAATAGACAGCAATGAACATACGCTGAATGAATGACTGGGTTCTGTAATCAGGGAAAAGACTGGAGGTTTTTTGCTCAGGTCCCAGAGCAATAAGACACCATTCTGAAGGGAAGCTGCCCGAGAATCAGCATAAAGTGAAAACATGCAAGATTTGTTCTATGATGGGGTATAAATTATAAATCTTTCATTAATTAAAAAGATAGAAAAGTTAAAAATTGTTTAATAAATAAAAAATAAAGATTGAAAATTAAAAGTAATGAGGATGAGTCCAAGCAATGACACAGAACTGGTACACCTAGAGCACAGGTCATCTGCATTCCTAACTTCTTTCTCTGACACTCCTGTGCTGATCGCCTGCTGCGGGCAGTTCAGTGTCTCTGTGACCCACAGTCCTGCTTCCTTTGGTCCTAATGTTATCACCCTATGGTCATCAAACATATGATAATAGCTTTTATCGATTGATGTCACTTTATTGTGTATCACTATCTTCTTAGGAATTCTGCTATTTTATATTATCTTAAATAGTCTTTACAAGTAGCAGATTGTAGTAACTCCTTTTCAAAATGAGGAACTGGAGCCAGGAGAGGTTTCCTAACTGGCCCAGGAGGAGGCGAGGCTGGGAGCCAGGCACCGCTGTATGACACCATCCTCCCAGACCCTGCTGCTAGCTCACGTGGCTCCTCAGAGCTCCAAGAGTTCGCTGACCTTCCGGGATGTGGCTGACTCATCTCTGATCCCAAATCCAGCCCAGCACCTGGCACAGACAGGATTTGGGCATGTTTGTTAAATTCCATCGGAATTTCCCTCAGGAAGTTGAGGACCAGAGGGCCAGTGAACAGAAAACGTCACAAAGCCCAGGTTATTTCAAATCCAGCTCAAGGTGCTCTGTAAGTGTGACACTGGCTACCCTGGGGGCAGAAAAAAGGGAACTGGTTCCCACTGCTGAGTGCAGAGAAGGGTTGAAAAGGAGGAAGAAGTGTGTTTGTGTGTGTGCATGTGTGTGCATGAGCATGCCTGTCCATGTGATGCCTCCAGTAATGAGGCAGCCTGTGTGCCAGGGTCTCTGGGGTCAGCCCAGCCCCACCTTTGTGAATCCCTTCAATCCCCTAACACACAGCCTCCTCCTAGTCCTGCCTGGAGCTGGAGGCAGATGTAATAGTATGCTCAAGCTGGCTTTTACCAGCTTAGGACTGTCACATTATCAGGAATTGTGCAAGCCAGTTTGTAAGCACCACCACTGGTAAAAATTAAAATATTCAAATGTATAATTTAATAAATTATTAAAAAGGAAAGTAGTAAAGCCTGAAAACCCATCACCTCCTAATTACTTTGCTACCTTTTGCTGTGATTTATCTCTGGAGGTGATCTACATAGGTTATATGTGCAGGATGAAAACCCTGTGTTACGAATTGTGATACTCCCGTGCCTCCCTTCACACCTCCATTCAGCGACATCACATCATTAGCTCGAAATCAGCCAGGCTGGGAGTATTTATACCAGGGAGATGGGGGGAGCACTACACTACTACTTATGTTCTGAGACTGTCTAGAAAGTGACAGAGAAAATGTTAACAAGGCAGATTAAATTTAAACATGTTTGTAGCCATTACATTATGAATAGCAAAAAAAAAAGGAAATATTCTTCTAGAATTTAAAATTCTTATCTCATTCATCCAAAAAGGAGTTTCTGACAAATGAAATTCTGACTCACACCTTGTTCCACTGTTGCACATTTGTCTTACTCATTAATGTCAATAAATATAACAACCAACACTCACGTCGGAAATAAACACATGGGTCAATGACAGATTGACTACATATACAAGAGTTCTGGCAAAAATCAATGAAAGCATTCTGTGAGATTTAATTGGGTCTGTGCAGTTTGCGAGAAAGATCATTGTATATTTGTTATTTGTAAATTGTAATAATCTATTCTATCAGTACAATTCCCTGCTTTTGGACCAAAGAAAAGTTTTCTTTCTTGGATTGGAGAGGGATTCTCACTGGCTGTTTCTACCTCCTCATGCCAGACCCTATCTGCTCCTCTGTCCTCAGAGCATCTGGGGTCAGCCTCTCCAGACTGAGTGCCCCCTCAGCTCCAGTCCAGTGCATGTCCACGGGCAGCTGACCTGGTGTCCCTGGCCTCCTGCTAGGTGAGGGAGTGTCTGGGACTCCCCTGCCCTGGGTTCCTGATCACACAGTGGACTGAAGTCCTTCACCTGGTTAACCAGTAGCCTGAGTGCTCTGCACACCTGGCCCCGTGATCAGTGTCCCACTCCACGCTACAGGTTGGGGGGCGGGGCAGGCAGAACACAGCAATCTTGCCCAGAGTGGCCCCTCTGTCCTCCAGAGCCGCCAGCCTCCCCTGAGGCCCTCATGTAAAGGCACCTGGCCAGGAAATACCACTTGGAGCCCACCCAGCCCTGCTCCTAAAAGTGCCGTGGCTTCCTAGTCTCAGATGAGCCCAGGGTCTTGGTTTGGTTACTTGTGAACTGAGATAGTTGGACTGCTTGGGACTCAGTCCACAATCACAGCAGGGAGACATTTTGTGGAAAAGTCTTCATACATCTGCATCCTCCACTAGAGGAGGTGCTCCCTAGGGGCAGGGACCTTCCTCATTCTTCTCATGTGCTCGGCTCCTGACCCAGCATGTGGCAACGACAGGTGCCCACTATGCTCTTAGTCATTCAGTTGTGTCCGACTCTTTTCAACCTCATGGACTGTAACCCACCAGGCTCCTCTTTCCATGGGATTCTCCAGGCAAGAATACTGGAATGGGTTGCCATGCCTTCCTATAGGGGATCTTCCCAACCCAGGGATCAAACCCAGGTCTCCCAAGTTGCAGGCAGATCTTTACTGTCTGAGCCTCCAGGGAAACCCTGGTGCCCACTAACGCTTCCTAAATGGATAGATGGAAAGTTAACCTTTCTCAAGGGCCTACAGTATGCCAAGCTATCCCTCAAGGATATGCTTTTATGAACTAATTTCAGCTTCATGATAGCCCTGTGAGAGGTACTATCATCACCCCATTTCACCTATGAGAAAACTGAAGCACCAGAAGGTAAGGAAACACTTCTAAGCTTCCCCAGCCAGGGAGCAGCAGAGTCTGCATCCCCCCGCAGCTGCCTCTGACAGCTTTCCCAGAGTCAGTCCCATGTGCCTTTCTGTCCGTTCTCTCTCTATTGCCTGCTGCTCTGTCCCTGTCTGTCGCTTTCAGTGAAGCTCTGAGAATCAGGGGAAGTTGTACAATGAGAGACACACTGATACCCCGTTTTGATTCCATTTTTTCCCCAGGGCCGCTGTCTGTCTTCTCTGTGTGTCCAAATCGGTTTTCTTCTTTGCCATGACTACTCCCATTCATCTGGACCTTGCTGTACAGCTAGGATGGGGCTTCCCAGGCAACTTAGTAGGTAAAGAATCTGCCTGCAATGCAGGAGATGCAAGAGATTCGGGTTTGATCCCTGGGTCAGGAAGATCCCTTGGAGGAGGGCATAGCCACCCACTCCTGTCTTCTTGCCTAGAGAATCCCATGGACAGAGGAGCCTGGAGGGCCACAGTTCACGGGGTAGCAAGTATGAAGACACAATTGAAGTGACCGATCACGCACGCATGTACAGCTGGGAATGATCAGCTCTCGTTGGTAACCTCCATCAGAGGGTGTGTATGGACTGTTTTCATGAACATAGGAGTCCTCAGATCTACCCAGAGGAAAAGCCTGGGATTTGGAGTTAGAAACCTCGTCAGCTGGGGTGAATCATTTTTCCTGCTGAATCCTTGGTTGCTTTATCTGTAGAATGGATGGGATGCCAGCACTTTCCTAGATCCTTAGAGAATGGGTAGGAATGGTGATTTGTTCACTGAGAAGTATCATGCTTGCTGGGCCTCAGGCCTGCTTCCACCTTCCCTATGACTGCCTCCCACAGATGCTGTTTCATGAGGTGGGAGTGGAGTATTCCAAGCAGCAGACCCTGGGGTCCCTCCTGGATGTGGGGTCTGACATTATCGAGAGACACAGGAGCCACAGATCCAAGGAGCTGGACTCCTGGCTGGGTGTCTTGGCTCCACTGTTTAACCAGCTGGTCAACTGACTCAGAGAGACAGAATCAGTTCAGCCAAGTTGGGAACAGAGCTCTTTCCCAGAGCAGAAGGACTGCAAGAATTTTCCTGTCTTGAGCAGAGCACTGTAGTAAATAACAGAGCTTTACAGTTTATAAAGAACCCTCATCACCAAGGTCTCACTGGATCCTCAGAGAACACCAGTCAGAGGGAGACTATGATAACTTTAGGATGAGCTACTGATTGGCCTTTCGTCTCTGGCCTGGTTCTCTGTTCCATCTTCTCCCAGGGCCTCCCTGTTTCCTCCTCTGGTGTCCAGATCTCTGTTTACTCTCCTTTGCCTGACCTTACCCCTTCAACTGGAGCTTACTGTTCAGAGAAGAATGGTCTGCATCTGGTAGCTACCCTCCTTTTGGAGAGAGTGTATGGAAGTCTTTTCACCCATGCCTGGCAAGTTCAGGCAGTTACCATGCGAAAAATGGGTGATCGAAGAAGACAAAGGCCCATTTATTTTTTTGTTCCCTTCCATTCTTAACTGTCCTAAAAAGCACCATTCATTTTTATTTCTTTTATAACCTTACCCTTGTTTACTGTGCTTTTCCTAATAACTTCTTATAACCCCCTCACCCTAACATCTTTTTTTTGTCTTTAGCTGAAGATGGTATTTAGGGTGACAACTTCAGTCATTTGGGAGCGTTAACTCAGTTTTCCTAGGTATCTCCCATGTATTCAGGAGGTACACGTGTGCATGCGTGCTAAGTTGCTCCAGTCGTGTCCAACTCTGTGCATTCTATGGGCTCTAGCCTGCCGGGCTCCTCTGTCCATGGGATTCTCCAGGTCAGAATACTGGAGTGGGTTACCATGCCCTCCTCCAGGGGATCTTCCTGATCCAGTAATCAAACTTGTGCCTTTTACATCTCCTGCATTAGCTGGCAGGTTCTTTACCACTAGCACCACCTGGGGAGCCATACAGAAGGTATACATGTTAATAAACTTTTGTGTATCTCCTGTTAATCTTTTTTTTATTATAGGAGTATCTTGGTCAAGAACCTAGAAGAACAGAGGAAATATTATTTTTTCCTTTCCCACAATAATATCTTGCAACAATCTAAACAGAGAATCTCCTGATACCAGGGAGCAATGGTTCTACTTTTTTAGTAGTCTTTTTTAGTTTTAGAATCATTTAAGATGAAATGTTTAGTGAGAATTCTTAATTCATGACATCTAGACATGACTTTACAGCTCTCAAATGCCTTTCATATTCTTTTCTCATATGATTTTCACAAAGCTGTGGGTTAGAACAGGGGTTAATAGGTGAGGAAACTGATTAATAGATGAGGAAACGGAGGCTTTAAGATCTACTAGAAACTACCGAGTCAGGTTCCAAACCCAGATCCTCTGGGCTGTTCCCACTCTAGTCTGTAACTTCAGAATGAAGACAAACTGAAATCTGTTCACTGACCCAAGAACCTATCTGTGGTTCTTTGCTCAGTGCCAGCTGCCAAATTACATAAACCATGCCTTCTTCCCAGTTCCATGAATCACCAATAGCAAAGACAGTCACCAGGTTTCTCAGAAAACTAAAAATAGACTACCATATGACCTAGAAATTTCACTTTTGGGTATATATCTGAAAACAACAAACACACTAATTTGAAAAGATACATGCACCACAATGTCTGTAGTAGTATTATACACAATAGCGAAGATATGGAAGCAACTCAAGTGTCTATCAACACATGAATGGATAAAGAAGATATCCTTTTCAGTCATAAAAACGACAAAACGTTTGCCATTTGCAACAATATGGATGGACTTGGAAGTTATGCTAAGTGAAATAAGTCAGACAGAGAAAGACAAATATCATATGATATCACATATACGTAGACTCTAAAAAATACAACAAACTAGTGAATACAACAACAGCAGCAACAAAAATCCAGACCCATAGATACAGAGAATAAATTAGTGGTTACCAGTGGTGAGAGGGAGGGCTTCACAGGTAGCATTAGTCATAAAGAACCTAGGGCATGGCAACCCACTCTGGTATTCTTGCCTAGAGAATCCCATGGACAGAGGAGCCTAGCTGGCTATGGTCCATAGGGTTGCAAAGAGTTGGACACAACTGAAATGACTTGATGCCTGCATGCATGCAGTGGCGAGAAGGAAGGGGAGAGGGGCAAAACAGGGGTAGGAAATTAAGAGGTACAAACTGTTACGCATAAAATAATCTATAAGGATATATTGTACAATATAGGGAATATAGGGCTTCCCTACTAGCTCAGACAGTAAAGCGTCTGCCTGCAATGCAGGAGACCTGGGTTCAATCCCTGGGTCGGGAAGATCCCCCAGAGAAGGAAATGGCAACCCACTCCAGTACTCTTGCCTGGAAAAACCTATGGACAGTGGAGCCTGGTAGGCTACAGGCCATGGGGTCACAAAGAGTCGGATACTACTGAGTGACTTCACTTTCATATGGAATATAGTCTATATTCTATAACTATAAATAGAGTATAACCTTTAAAAATTATGAATCACTACATTGTACAACCGTAACTAATGTTGTACATCAACTGTACTTCAATTAAAGTACTTCTTTTAATTAAAAAAATACTTTTTTAACAATAGAGTTAAAAGAAAAAAAAAATACTTTTTTAATTAAAAAAGAAGACAGTTGCCAGGAAATGCTGTTGTCCAGCATGACTTGTCTCAAGCTGGGCCCTGATAACTCACCTTGCATTTGGGGGAAGCATCTTGGTGGAAAAGCACTACTTGCCACCCTGGTGAGCAATCTGCTTCTCTGAATTGTTCTTTGGGCTTCTCTGGCCTCCTTTTTGAGTGCTTCTGATATTCTGATGTTCTGCCCAGTTTTTGTCACATCATCCAAAAATCCTCAGAGAAAAACAAACATCCAGTCAAATATTTACCAGAGAAATAACAGTATGTGGTGGCCTCCTTCCTTGTTTGGGAACACTACTGGGCATTCTTTGGCTCTTCCACCCTTCCCGTGCTTTCTCATTCAAAATCAGGAACTGCTCTCCTGTTTTCTCTTTCTGAGACTCCTGCAATCTCTTTTAGTCCCTGCTGGCTGTGGGCACTGGCTCCTTGAGATACTGAAGCTTTGTTCAGCAGTTGAGGCCTCTTTAGCTACCTGTAAAAATTATTACAGGCAATAAAGTAGGACTCTGCCTACTCTGCCTCAAGGCAATAAACTAGGAAATTAGGACTGCTGCCTTCAAGATTCTCTCTGGAAACAAGACCATTTGCTGGGAGGTGGGGCTAGAGACAAATTCAAAACAGAACCCTACTCCTGTAGCAGAACCAGGGCTAGCTGTCTACCAGGAATTCCTACTCCCTTGCCATAAAGTGAAGCTGCTGCTGGCAAGGACCTGCCCAACCAAAGGGCATATTTCCCAGCATCTAGGAACAAACATGGGACCAAGGCTACCAATGGAATGTGAGCAGAAGTGATGTGTATTACTTCTGGGCTAAGACAGTTAAGAAGCAAGTGTGTTTTTCTACCCTCTCCTTCCCCACCTGCTGGTTTAGGATTCAAAGACCTGAAAGGAATGGGAGGGAAGGAGCCTAGGTCCCTGAATCACCATGTAGAGGAAACTGTCCTCTATACCAGGGGTCCCCAATGCCCGAGTCACAGACTGGTACTGGGCCATGGCCTGTTAGGACCCGGGCCACACAGCAGGAGGTGAGCAACAGGCAAGCAAGCAAAGCTTCATCTGTATTTACAGGTGCTCCCCATCACCTGCATTACTGCCTGAGCTCCATCTCCTATCAGATCAGCAGTGGCATCTGATTCTCATAGTAGTGCAAACCCTACTGTGAACTGGACATGTGAGGGATCTAGGTTGTACACTCCTTGTGAGACCTGAATACCTAGTGATCTGAGGTGGAGCTGAGGTGGTGATGCTAGCACTGGGGGGTGGTTACAAATACAGATTACCATTAGACAGGCTTGACTGCACAGAGACCATAATAAATCAATTGCTTGCAGACTCATATCAAAACCTATCAGACAGTGGCAAGTGACAAGTTGCAACTGGTGGCAGGCTTTAAGTCAGAATCCAACTTATTTTAGTTTGTGCATGGCCCACTCATTATTTTATTTACCCCTCCCATCCATGGCTCTTTCCTGCACTGAACACTTGTCTCAGTCACAGTTTTGGTAAGCCTGCAAGCTGCTGCTGCTGTTAAGTCACTTCAGTTGTGTCCGGCTCTGTGCGACCCCATAGACGGCAGCCCACCAGGCTCCCCTGTCCCTGGGATTCTCCAGGCAAGAACAGTGGAGTGGGTTGCCATTTCCTTCTCCAAAGCATGAAAGTGAAATTTGAAAGTGAAGTCACTCAGTCGTGTCCGACTCTTCACGACGCCATGGACTGCAGCCTACGAGGCTCCTCCGCCCATGGGATTTTCCAGGCAAGAGTACTGGAGTGGAGTGCCATTGCCTTCTCCGAAGCCTGGAAGCTAACCCTAGTCAAAATGAGTAAAAAAACAAATGTTGCTAGAGAGCTTGGGAAAGACCCAGTGATGAGACAGCAGAAGCCTCTAAGACTGCAAACAAAAAGAAAACTGCATGTATGGATGCGAGAGTTGGACTGTGAAGAAAGCTGATCACCAAAGAATTGATGCTTTTGAACTGTGGTGTTGGAGAAGACTCTTGAGAGTCCCTTGGACTGCAAGGAGATCCAACCAGTCCATTCTAAGGGAGATCAATCCTGGGTGTTCATTGGAAGGACTGATGCTAAAGCTGAAACTGCAATACTTTGGCCACCTCATGTGACGAGCTGACTCACTGGAAAAGACTCTGATGCTAGGAGGGATTGGGGGTGGGAGGAGAAGGGGATGACAGAGAATGAGATGGCTGGATGGCAGCACCGCCTCGATGGACATGAGTTTGAGTGAACTCCAGGAGTTGGTGATGGACAGGGAGGCCTGGCGTGCTGTGATTCATGGGGTCGCAAAGAGTTGGACACGACTGAGCGACTGAACTGAACTGAACTGAATAGAAAATACCAAGAGTCCAGCTTAAATTATGGGTTTGTTGCAACAGGTGATTCACATTCCCCAACCCTGCTTTGTATAATATGTGGTGACTGGCTACACAACAAAGCCCTGAAACCTTCAAAACTACTTCTCCACATGGAGACCAAGCACCCTGCATTAAAAGACAAGACTTTGGAGTCTTTTAAAAGAGAAAAAAAAAAAAAACATGAACATGAAGAACAGAAACAATTATTGAAGGCCATCACTTTGTCCAATGTGTCTGCACTGAGAGCATCTTTCTTAGTGGCTAACTGCATTGGTAAAGCGAAGAAGCACTTTAC
Organism: Moschus berezovskii; assembly: GCF_049115385.1. NCBI lineage: Eukaryota > Metazoa > Chordata > Mammalia > Artiodactyla > Moschidae > Moschus > Moschus berezovskii. The sequence continues at coordinate 69,782,417 of NC_142466.1, read as the reverse complement.
TCTTGCTAAAGAGTTCATCGTGCCTGCTGCTAAGGACATTTGTCATGAACTTTTAGGAGGGGCTGCAGTTCAAATGGTGGCACATGTTCCTCTTTCATAACTGGCACCATAACTAGATGAATTGATGAAACAGCAGGGGATGCTGAGGCTCAGTTGTTAGAAAGGATCAATGAGTCACAGTGGCACGCAATGCTGACACTGACAAGTGTGCCAATGTTGGCATCAAGGCAACAGTGCTTGTTTGGAGGGTGCGCTTGAGGATATATTATGTGCACTTCTGCTGCTGACCAACACCACAGCTGCAGAACTATTCAAACCTTTGAATGATTCAGTTCAGTTCAGTCGCTCAGTTGTGTCCAACTCTTTGTGACCCCATGGACTGCAGCACACCAGGCCTCCCTGTCCATCACCAACTCCCAGAGCTTGCTCAAACTCATGTCCGTTGAGTCGGTGATGCCATCCAACCATCTCATCCTCTGTTGTCCCCTTCTCTTCCTGCCTTCAGTCTTTCCCAGCATCAGGGTCTTTCCCAAGGAGTCAGTACTTCACATCAGGTGTGGCCAAAGTATTGGAGTTTCAGCTTCAGCATGATTCCTTCCAATGAATATTCAGGACTGATTTCCTTTAGGATTGACTGGTTGGATCACTTTGCGGTCCCAGGGACTCTCAAGAGTCTTCTCCAACACCATAGTTCAAAAGCATCAATTCTTCAGCACTGAGGTTTCTTTATAGTCCAACTCTCACATCCATACATGACCACTAGAAAAACCATAGCCTTGACTAGATGGATCTTTGTCAGCAAAGTAATGTCTCGACTTTTTAATATGCTCTCTAGGTTGGTCATAACTTTTCTTCCAAGGAACAAGCGTCTTTTAATTTTATGGCGGCAGTCACCATCTGCAATGATTTTGGAGCCCCCCAAACTAAAGTCTGTCACTGTTTCCACTATTTCTCCATCTATTTGCCATGAGGTGATGGGACCAGATGCCATGATCTTGGTTTTCTGAATGTTGAACTTTAAGTCAACTTTTCCCCTCTCCTCTTTCACATTCATCAAGAGGCTTTTTAGTTCTTCTTCACTTTGCCATAAGGGGGTATCATCTGCATATCTGAGGTTATTGCTATTTCTCCCAGCAATCATCCAGTCCAGTGTTTCTCATGATATACTCTGCATATAAGTTAAATAAGTGGGGTGACATATACAGCCTTGATGTACTCCTTTTCCTGTTTGGAACCGGTCTGCTGTTCCATGTCCAGTTTTAACAGTTGCTTCCTGATCTGCATACAGATTTCTCAAGAGATGTGTCAGGTGGTCTGGTATTCCCATCTCTCTCAGAATTTTCCACAGTTTGTGGTGATCTACATAGTCAAAGGCTTTGGCATAGTCAATAAAGCATAAGTAGATGCTTTTCTGGAACTCTCTTGCTTTTTTGATGATCCAACAGAAGTTGACAATTTGATCTCTGGTTCCTCTGCCTTTTCTAAAACCAGCTTGAACATCTGGAAGTTCAAAGTTCATGTACTGTTGAAGCCTGGCTTGGAGAATTTTGAGCATTATTTGAATGATTACATATCAGGAAAACTGAATTGGTCATTTTGTGTTGTTCCATGCACAGATGAAGTGGTTGCCATGACCAGATGACTTTCTGGTTTCACTTCTCAGGTCAAAGAGTTCCCTTCTGAATATGAATCTATGCACTGGCCAGCTGGAAAAAGTCACCTGAATTTAACAATGCTTTGCAGGATGTGATTAAAATTATCAACCACGTTAAAGTACATGCCTTTAACTCAGGTCTCTTCATGTAGCTCTATGAGGGGATGGACGCAAAGCATCCATTTGAACCCAAAGCATCTCATCCCATAAGAGAAGACTTATACAGAGAGATGAGATGGCTTTCTAAAGGTAGGTTGCTGGCCAGAGTTTTTGAGTTATGAGAACAGTTCTAGTGATTTCTTTTAGAAAAACAGTCACCATTGGCAGCGTATTTCAGTGACACAGAATGAGTCGATAAACCTGTTCAACCTGTTCCAGGAACTCAGTCCATCATCTCAGGAGAGAACAACAACCGTGTTCAGCTGGCAGACAAAGTAGCTACATTCACAGCTAAACTGGAATTGTGAGGGTCATGAGTGAACATGAGGATTGTTGACATGTTTCAAACATTAGCAGAGATTTTGAAAGAGACTGATCCAGGGTCTTCTTTCTCCAAGCTGATGCGTGATCACCTATCTCAACTTTCAAAAGAATTTGAACATTACTTCCCAACCACAAAAGACCCCCAAACTGGGAAGGAATGGATCCATGACCCATTTGTGAATAAGCCAGCTTGTTCATGCTATAAGAGGATCAAGGGCTTGAGATGGCAAATGACAGTGGCCTTAAAAGTACGTTTGAGACAACTTCAAATCTCCATATATTCTGGATTAAAGTCGAGGAGGAATGTCCTGAGATTGCTGCAAAAAGCACTGGAGAGCCTGCTTCCATTTTCAATACCTCATCTTTGTGAAGCAGGCTCTTCTGCAGTGACAGCAATGAAAATGAGATTATGGAGTAGACTGGACATAAGTAACACACTTCAGGTGTCACTGTCTCCCATCACCCCCAGATAGAACCATATAGTTGGAGGAGAGACGCCCGGCTCCAGCGGCGCAGACGCGAGAGAGAGACGCCCGGCTCCGGCGGCGCAGACGCGGGAGATGCCCGGCTCCGGCGCAACCGACCACATGCAGAATCGTGGCTGAGGAGCTACCCCGCGCCCAGGGTTAGGGCGGTGGCCGAGAGGAGCTGTACCACATCCAGGAGGCGGTGGCTGCTTGGGCACCGGAGGGCCGAGAGGAGCTGATCCACATTCAAAGCAGGAGGCGCGGCCTTGAGGAGATACCCCTCATCCAAGGTAAGTTACAGCGGCTGCACCTTGTTGGAGCAGCTGGGAAGAGATACTCCATGACCAAGTGGAATATAAGAATCCAGTGTTCTGGGGAGGAAGGAACAAGATGGCGGAGGGATAAGACGGCGAGACCACTCTCTCCCCCACAAATTCATCAAAAGAACATTTGAACGCGGAGTAAAGTCCACAAGACAACTTCTGAATACTGGCAGAGGACATCAGGCTCCCAGAAAAGCAGCCCATTGTCTTCTAAAGGAGAGAGAAGAAATCCAGCTCCACCCACCAGAACACCGACACATGCTTCCCTAACCAGGGAACCCGGACAAGTCACCCGTCCTACCCCACATACAGCGAAGAAACTACATAATAAAGAGAACTCCACAAACTGCAAGAAGAGGGAAAGGCCACCCCAAGCAAAGCAATATAAGCAAGATGAAGAGGCAGAGAAATACCCAGCAAGTAAAGGAACAAGATAATTGCCCACCAACACAAACAAAAGAAGAAGATATAGGGAATTTACCTGATAAAGAATTTCGAATTTTGATGGTGAAAATGATTCAAAATCTTGAAAGCAAAATGGAGTTACAGATAAATAACCTGGAGAAAAGGATTGAGAAGATGGAAGAAAGATTTAATAAGGACTTAGAAGAAATAAAAAAGAGTCAATATGCAATGAATAATGCAATAGATGAGATCAGAAACACTCTGGAGGGAACAAACAGTAGAATAACAGAGGCAGAAGACAGGATAAACGAGCTAGAAGATAGAATTGTAGAAATAAATGAAACAGAGAGGAAAAAAGAAAAACGAATTAAAAGAAATGAGGACAATATTAGAGACCTCTGGGACAATGTTAAACGCTCCAACATTCGAATCATAGGAGTCCCAGAAGAAGAAGACAAAAAGAAAGACCATGAGAGAATACTTGAGGAGATAATAGTTGAAAACTTCCCTAAAATAGGGAAAGAAATAATCACCCAAGTCCAAGAAACCCAGAGAGTCCCCAACAGGATAAACCCAAGGCGAAATACTCCAAGACACATATTAATCAAATTAACAAAGATCAAACACAAAGAACAAATATTAAAAGCAGCAAGGGAAAAGCAGCAAATAACACATAAGGGGATTCCCATAAGGATAACAGCTGATCTTTCAACAGAAACTCTTCAGGCCAGAAGGAAGTGGCAAGACATACTTAAAGTGATGAAAGAAAATACCCTACAGCCCAGATTACTATACCCAGCAAGGATCTTATTCAAATATGAAGGAGAAATCAAAAGCTTTACAGACAAACAAAAGCTGAGGGAATTCAGCATCACCAAACCAGCCCTCCAACAAATGCTAAAGGATCTTCTATAGACAGGAAACACAGAAAGAGTGTATAAACTTGAACCCAAAGCAATAAAGAAAATGGCTACGGGATCGTACTTATCAATAATTACCTTAAACGTAAATGGGTTGAAATTTTCAAAAAGGCTAGGAAACAATTCTCATAGCCATCAATAGTTCAGTGTTGAGTTCATGAATAGTTTTTAAAGTTTGGGACAAACTGTAGTATTTGCTATTTGAAGTACTATTTGTAATTGGCATATTACGATGTAACATTGGCCTTCATTTCCAACTTAAAACGCCTAAAAATGCCTAACAGGTTTTTAGATTTGTGAATTTTAGTTGAAATGTATTTTACGATGTTACTAAACCTGCAGAAATATTGAAATATTTCAGAGAACTTATTCACTGTACATTTAATTTATTTTATTTATAAAAGTTATGAACTGTAGAAAGTTTTACTTGTTGGGTCAAATGCTTGTTGCTTTCAATGCTTGTTGCATTTGAAGTGCTAGTTACAAGAAAATCAAATACCTTCAATGTATAAATGCTATTAAGTTTTTAAAGGACTCTGGAGTATAAGTAAGTTTGTTTAAAGAAATTTAGTCTGTTCAACTTGAATCAGCTCTGTCAAACATTAATTAAAAGCCTCATTTAAAAAAAAAAAAAGAACCATATAGTTGCAGGAAAACAAGCTCAGGGCTCCCACCAATTCTGCATTATGATGAGTTGTATAATTATTTCATTATATATCACAAATTAATAATAGAAATAAAGTGCACAATAAATGTAATGGGTTTGAATCACCCCAAAACCATCCTCTTACCATAGTTCATGGAAAAACTGTCACCCATGAAACCAGTCCCTGGTACAAAAAAGGTTGGGGACTACTGCTCTACACTTGTCCATGAGCAAGAAATAAAGGTCTATTGTAATATATCAGTCGAGTGCTGGCCTATTTTTTACAGAAGCTAGTGTTTCCCTAGCTAACACAGTACAGAATGTGGAGGACTTGTAAACATCATGTGGTCCGAGTTCTTGATTTTAAGGATAAGAAGACATGGGCTTAAGGAAGGGAAGTACACTAACAGGAAAGCAAGCCTCAGAAAGTTTGCTGTGGCCACAGAGCTGTACCAAGTGTGTGAGCTTTCATGCTGGCACTGTGAGGTTCTGTGCCCCAGAGCACTGCTCACTGAACCAAGGCTGAGCACCTGACCCAAGAACAGCCAGTCATAAATCACATCAATCTGTCATCTATGATGGCCATTCTGTCCAGCAGGTCATCACTTTCAGGAGTCTGACCTTGAGACACAAAACAAGAGCCTAGCACTGGTCAGTGGGACCAGGAAACAAATGACACCCAGAGAGATGCAGGAAGCTAAGGAGTGATCAAATTCTGATCACAGCAGATCATGACTCTTGCTCCTAAGAAGTATTAAGATCTCCCAGCATGGCCTATAGATTGTAAATGGCCACCCTGTTTCCATGATGATCTTCCATAGCCAAATGGGAACTAAGCCCGAGGTGTCCTTGTCCACTCACCGCATCCATTGGCTCCCAGGCCAGTTAATGGCACCTTCACACTCTTATCAGCCACAGATTGTGGCTCCTCCCCTTCTCTCAGCTCACTCATTCTGTCTCCTGGCTCTTATCCATCCCTTTACTTCTGTCAGAGGGCTCATTCCTCTCTTCCCTTCTGCCAGATTGGAGATCCACTTGAGTTGCCTTGAATTAAAGGGGTTTCCAGCGACTCTCCTGCAGGAGGTAGGGCCCAACCAGGGAAGATGATGGAAATTGAAGCACTCTTGGGCAAGGTTCCTTCCCTTCCTGCCAAGTGGTCTCTCTTTATCATGTCTCTCTCTCCTTTCTGGCCTTTTCTTTCATCTTTCTTCTCTCCGGCTTAGTCCCCTTTGCTTCTTAGGGTTTCTTGGGGCTCTTTTGGGGCTTCAACTCACCACCATCCCGATTCTAGTTCATGGTGTCCCGTCAACCTCTATCCCTGGCTCCTTCCCCAGACTTGTTGAAAGAAAAGCTCTTCTCCCGTTTCTCTTCCTCTCGGTGCATCACAGCCAGTCTACGCCTTCCTGTCTTTGGCTCGGTCCTATACCCCTCGTATCAGTTTCCTAGGGCCCCCACAACAAAAGTCCCCCAACCAGAACTCTTATTTTCTCACAGTTCCAGAAGGCAGAAATCCAAGACCAAAGTTTCAGCAGGTGTGCTTTCTCCTGAGGCCTGTCCTTGGCTTGCAGCGAGCTGCCCTCACTCCGCCTCACGCGGCCTCTCCTCTGCGCACCTGCATCCTCGTGTCTCTATGCCTTTAGCTCCATTTCTTAAGGAGACACCAGTCAGATTGCATCAGGCCCACCTCTTAAATGTCCCGCCGCCCAATAAAGTCACATTCTAGGAAGCTGTATGTAGGGCTTCAACATATGAATTTGGGGCAGGGGAACAATTCAGTCCATAAACAGCCCTGGTCTAATCAGTTCTGATGGAGCAGAAGGGGGTCCTGGAAGCACTGAATAGGTGCCATAACTGACAATTCAGACTACCTGTGTTTACCCACTTGATCCCTCTACTCATGCCTAGAATGACACCTCCAACCTCTGCTCATCACCATTGCTTGTTTATCAAGTCCTACCTTAAGCATGAGCTTCCCAGGTGGATCAGTGGTAAAGAATCTGCCTTAAATGCAGGAGATGTGAGCTCGATCCCTGGGTTGGGAAGATCTTCTGGAGAAGGAAATGGCAACCCACTCCAGTATTCTTGCCTGGAGAATTCCATGGACAGAGGAGCCTGGTGGGCTACAGTAAATGGGGTCACTCAAGAGTTGAACATGACTGAGTGATTAAACCTCAAACGTAATATCTGGCATAATATTCTGATGACTGTGGCATAATCTTGTTTCTTTTGGCTTGGTTGACGTCTCTTTTATGGCATGTATTCACATCTTCTTTATTTGTCCATTTAGTACATATTTATGGAGAAGCAGCCTGGGGCAGTGGTTCAGAGTGTGGACTTTGAGGACAACTCAACAATTTACCAGCTGTAATTTTGGCCATGGTACGTGGTGATCCCCTCTGATCCCCAGTATTATCTGAGACAAGCTGCACCTACTCTATGTATAACAGATGAGGTTGAAAAACTAACATAAAATGCTCAGGAGGGTACCTGACACGCAACAAGCCCTCAATGAATATGAGTGATTAAAGGGCATGCCAGACTGGGATGTGGAGCACACAGTCATGTCCAAGATCTCAGATCCCCAATTAGATCACAATGACTTGGAAGCTACAACTTGATCCAATTCAACATGACATCTGGGATGTAGGGGAGGCCTCATAAATGCTTCTTTCCTGAAACTGGGTCATTTGTAGTAATGTGGATGGACCTAGAGTCTGTAATACAGAGTGAAATAAGTCAGGAAGAGAAAAACAAGTATCATACATTAATACTCATACATGGAGTCTAAAAGAATGGTACAGATGGACCTATTTGCAGGGAGAAATAGGGACCCGGACATAAAAAGGGACATGTGGACACGGGGCGGAGGGGGGGGCGGGGCATGGGACAAATTAGCAGAGTAGCATTGACAGACATGCACTTCCGTGGATAAACTAGACAGCTAGTGGGAAGCTGCTGTATAGCACGGGGAGCTCAGCTCAGTGTTTTGTGATGACCTAGAGGGTGTGTCGGGGGGAATGGGAGGGAGGTCCAGGAGGGAGGGGTATATGTATACATACAGCTGATTCACTTTGTTTTACAGCAGAAACTAACACAGCATCATAAAACATGTCAAGTCGCTTTAGTCGTGCTCCACCAAGCTCCTCTGTCCATGGGATTCTCCAGGAAAGAATACCGGCGTGGGTTGCCATGCCGTCCTCCAGGGGATCTTCCATGACCGAGGGATCAAACCAGTGTCTCTTATGTCCCCTGCATTGGCAGGTGGGTTCTTTACCACTAGCGCCACATGCTAACATACTTCCCTTTATCAAATTTATATGAGGATATATTTTCCAAAGATAATGGATCTTCCCGACCCAGGGATCAAACCTATTGTCTCCTGCACTGGCAGCTGGGTTCTTTACCACTAGCGCCACCTGGGAAGCCCTGTAAAGCATTACACTCCAATTAAAAAAAAAAAAAATTGAAAGGAAAATCCCTCCGTTAGAAAATCCAATAAATAAATAAACGCTTGTTCTCAAAATCTTAAATGATAAAAGAAAAATAAAAAGAAATACAGGATCAGTAAAAGGTAACTCCCTTACTGGACGCCTGGAAACAAAGAAACTCTGTAAATGTGTTTCCTCTGAAACCAGGCCCTCTCTTTCCCGGAAGCAGCAGTCCTTAGTGCATCCATGCCATTCCATTCAGAGAAAGGAATTGCAAAGCTCTTTATCAGGCACGTGCAGATGCTGTCTCTTCTGGGAGTGCCACCTGCTAGGTGCTTCCTAGCTCCATTGCCCAGGCTTCAAATGGATATTTTACTTTCTTGGATTCGCAAGGTGGTATCCCTCACAATTCCATAACTGTTCTCTCCACAGCATCAAGGAAGAGTCATTACTGAATTGCCATCAACTGTCCTGGGGAGTTGGGAATGCAACCACAATAAAATGGGAGGAAAGCTTCAGCACAATTTCATCCACAGTAATAAGGACCCATTTCTAAGCAACCACCATGCTCCAGACATGACCCCTTTGAACTTGGAGATAACCCTGTGTGATATATATTCCACTTCTCCCCCCATACTTTCTCATTTTAGTGTTGAATCTTGATGGAGAACTCGACAAGTATCTGTGGAACATTTCGACATTTGATTTACCTCTACCATTCTAACCTCTGCAAGACTTTGGAAGATTGCTTCTTTAAAAAAAAAATTATTTATTTGGCTGCATGGGTCTCAGTTGTGACACATGGGGCCTTCGATGTTCAGTTGAGGCATGTTTGATCTGGTTCCCTGAGAAGGGATAGAATCCATGTCCCTGCATTGGGTGGGAGTGTGGAGTCTTAGCCACTGGACCAACAGGGAAGTCCCTGAACATTGCTTACTCTATCCAATGTATACGAATTTCTTTTTGAAACTTTGGAGCATTTGAATACTTTCGATGTGTTCATCCAGGTTATTGACAAAAAACATTAAATAGAACAGAGCGCCCCCGCCCCCGACCCGCACTACAGACCTCTTTCCAGGAGCTATGTTTAACAGTGCTGCGGTTGGCAGACCGTGGGGAAAGAAATAACCAACTACACCAGAACCCAGGTGAGGAAGACACACTTTGCTTGAGGCCTGTGTTTGGGAGGGTCCAGAGTTCTGGAGACACAACAGAAGGAAACTCAGCAGTGCATCACAAAGGCCATGCTTGTTCCCAGAGTGTTGGAAGGTTATCACAGGTCAGCATTTATTTATAAACATATGACTTAATTATTTAATTTAAAAATATCAGTCTAAAGATATCTGAAAGACCTAGTGCAATTTCTTCCTCAAGCAATATCGATGGCTTTCTGGAACCGGTATGACCCTTGACTAGGGACAGTATTTCTCAAAACTTCGGAAAAGAATGAAACTATCTTATACTCTGGTCCTATCCCTTCTCTGGCTCCCCCTGCTGGCAGAAGAAAGACAAACTCCTTGGCTGAGCTAAATCTAATGACCTTTGTGACCTGGCTCTTATTAATATTCTCAGACTAGACTCAACTCTGGAAAAGTCCACAAGCCAGGACTGATCTCTCCAGTGCCACCCAACCCCCCTCCTCTGCCCTTACCCATCTATGCAGGTTACAGAATTTACAAAGTAGCCTGTGTACTAGGAAGTATTGTGGTCCCCGATGGTAGATGCCCTAGAGATGTACTCTGCCCTCTTCCCAGATTGGCCAAGATCCTGGCCTAAGGACAGTGTCCTCCCTGGGGAGGGTTTCAGTGCTTTGCTGTTGATCATAGGTGGAGTGCAGACAAAGAGGGAAGCGATTGCTGCAGCAGGAGGCAGGCTGGACAAACTGCTGGGATGGAACTGCCCAGCACAGAGAGGAGCAGCAGATTAGACCCCAGAGTGGGGGGCTCATTTTAATTGTAGGCCAGCCATGCCCAGGCAAGTGGGACCCTGCCTGGAACACCCACCTGAAAGACTCTGTGACTTTGAGCAAGCCCTTTCCTACTCTGGCTTGCAGTCACCCTCCCTGTAAAGTGAGGATATTAGAGGTGGTCTCTAAAGACCCTTGTTTCCTACCTGACTGAGCTCAGGTGTGACCTCTGTCACTCTTTCTCTGATCAACTCACTGACCCTACTGCTTCAGGCAGACTCACATGTTGGAGCACTTGGTGATCATCTGTATTTATTTCCGTTCTCCCCTCCAAGCCAAAGGTGCCTTATCCCAGCATTCTGGCTCATTTGAATTATTCAGTTCAGTTCAGTCGCTCAGAAGCGTCTGACTCTTTGCGACCCCATGAATCACAGCATACCAAGCCTCCCTGTCCATCACCAACTCCTGGAGTTCACTCAAACTCATGAGCATTGAGTCGGTGATGCTATCCAGCCATCTCATCCTCTGTCGTTTCCTTCTCCTCCCGCCCCCAATCCTTCCCAGAATCAGAGTCTTTTCCAGTGAGTCAACTCTTCGCATGAGGTGGCCAAAGTATTGGAGTTTCAGCTTCAGCATCAGTCTTTCCAGTGAACACCCAGGACTGATCTCCTCTAGGATGGACTGGTTGGATCTCGTTGCAGTCCAAGGGACTCTCAAGAGTCCTCTGCAACACCACAGTTCAAAAGCATCAATTCTTCGGCACTCAGCTTTCTTCACAGTCCAACTCTCATATCCAAATTATTAGGTAATACTATGGGATGGAAGAAGCACAAGCTGGAATCAAGATTGCTGGGAGAAATATCAATAACCTCAGATATGCAGATACCACCCTTATGGCAGAAATTGAAGAGGAACTAAAAAGCCTCTTGATGAAAGTGAAAGAGGAGAGTGAAACAGTTGGCTTAAAGCTCAACATTCAGAAAACTAAGATCATGGCATTTTATCCCATCACTTCATGGGAAATAGATGGAGAAACAGTGGAAATAATGTCAGACTTTGTTTTTTTGGGCTCCAAAATCACTGTGGATGCTGATTGCAGCCATGAAATTAAAAGACACTTACTCCTTGGAAGGAAAGTTATGACCAACCTAGATAGCATATTAAAAAGCAGAGACATTACTTTGCCAACAAAGGTCCGTCTAGTCAAGGCTATGGTTTTTCCAGTGGTCATGTATGGATGTGAGAGTTGGACTGTGAAGAAAGCTGAGCGCCAAAGAATTGATGGTTTTGAACTGTGGTGTTGGAGAAGACTCTCGAGAGTCCCTTGGACTGCAAGGAGATCCAACCAGTCCATCCTAAAGGAGATCAGTCCTGGGTGTTCATTGGAAGGACTGATGCTGAAGCTGAAACTCCAATACTTTGGCCACCTCATGCGAAGAGTTGACTTACTGGAAAAGACTCTGATGCTGGGAGGGATTGGGGGCAGGAGGAGAAGGGGAAGACAGAGGATGAGATGGCTGAATGGCATCACCAATTCGATGGACATGAGTTTGGGTAAACTCTGGGAGTTGGTGATGGACAGGGAGGTCTGGCGTGCTGTGATTCATGGGGTCGCAAAGAGTCGGACATGACTGAGCGACTGAACTGAACTGATAGATTGAACTAAAGAATGAGGAACATTTCTAGGTCTGTAATCTCTGAATTGTCCACAAGGTGGCAGTCTGCAAGGTGGCTGCTATACAAAACTTGCACGTTGGTTGAAGCCCTGGGAGATGTTAAAGGGAAATACAGAGAGCCTGGAAGGAGGACTCTCCTAAAAGACTTATCCTCTAGCTCCTCAGTAGGTATATGCTGTGCTCTCCCTTCCACTTTTAAAGTGTCCATCTCAGTCAGCCATGCAGGCCTGAGTCACAGCGGCCAAGCCTGGATTTCATGTTTCCAGGCTTCTCAGCTGGCTGGGCAAGGCTAGTGATCTGGCCCTCACTGCCCTCTCCAGTCTCCTCCCTCAGCAACTGCACCCCTCCTCCACCCTACTCAGCTCTGCAAACTGCGTGAGCTCTCTTCTGCTCCTGACTCTGCTTTGTTCTCTCTGATCTTCATGACTTCAGACACACTGTGCCTTCTCTTCGCTGTCCTACCAGGCAGCACTTACTGGTTCTTCAAGACCCAGATGGGTGTTGGTGAGGATGTGGACAAAAGGAAACCCTTATGTACTGTTGGTGAGAGTGTAACTTGGTGCAGCCACTGTGGAAAACAATATGGAGTTTTCTCAAAAACTAAAAATAGAACTATAATATGACCTAGCAATTCCACTCCTGGGAATATATCAAAAACCTCAAAAACACTAATACAAAAAGATACAGCCACCCCAATGTTCAGAGAAACACTCTTTACAGTTGCCAAGACATGCAAGCAACCTGTGTCCATCAACAGATAAATAGATAAGGAAGAAGCAGTATAAAGATGTGTGTGTGTATAATATATAGAAGCATATATATATATATATATTTTGTATCATCTGCATATCTGAGGTTATTGATATTTCTCCCAGCAATCTTGATTCCAGCTTGTGCTTCTTCCAGCCCAGCGTTCCTCATGATGTACTCTGCATATAAGTTAAACAAGCAAGGTGACAATATACAACCTTGACGTACACCTTTTCCTATTTGGAACCAGTCTGTTGTTCCATGTCCAGTTCTAACTGTTGCTTCCTGACCTGCATACAGGTTTCTCAAGAGGCAGGTCAGGTGGTCTGGGATTCCCATCTCTTTCAGAATGTTCCACAGTTTATTGTGATCCACACAGTCAAAGGCTTTGGCATAGTCAATGAAGCAGAAATAGATATTTTTCTGAAACTCTCTTGCTTTCTCCATGATCCAGCGGATGTTGGCAATTTGATCTCTGGTGCCTCTGCCTTTTCTAAAACCTGCTTGAACATCTGGGAGTTCACGGTTTACATACTGCTGAAGCCTGGCTTGGAGAATTTTGAGCATGACTTTACTAGCATGTGAGATGAGTGCAATTGTGCGGTAGTTTGAGCATTCTTTGGCATTGCCTTTCTTTGGGATTGGAATGAAGACTGACCTCTTCCAGTCCTGTGGCCACTGCTGAGTTTTCCAAATCTGCTGGCATATTGAGTGCAGCACTTTCACAGCATCATCTTTCAAGACTTGAAATAGCTCAACTGGAATTCCATCACCTCCACTAGCTTTGTTAGTAGTGATGCTTTCTAAGGCCCACTTGACTTCACATTCCAAGATGTCTGGCTCTAGGTCAGTGATCACGTTATCGTGACTATCTTGGTCGTGAAGATCTTTTTTGTACAGTTCTTCTGTGTATTCCTGCCACCTCTTCTTAATATCTTCTGCTTCTGTTAGGTCCATACCATTTCTGTTCTTTATCGAGCCCATCTTTGCATGAAATGTTCCCTTGGAATCTCTAATTTTCTTGAAGAGGTGTCTTGTTTTTCCTATTCTGTTGTTTTCCTCTATTTCTTTGCATTGATCACTGAAGAAGTCTTTCTTATCTCTCCTTGCTATTCTTTGGAACTCTGCATTCAGATGCCTATATCTTTCCTTTTATCCTTTGCTTTTCGCCTCTCTTCTTTTCACAGCTATTTGTAAGGCCTCCTCAGACAGCCATTTTGCTCTTTTGCATTTCTTTTCCATGGGGATGGTCTTGGTCCCTGTCTCACTGGAAAAGACTCTGATGCTGGGAAAGGTTGGGGGTGGGAGGAGAAGGGGACGACAGAGAATGAGATGGCTGGATGGCATCACTGACTCTGTGGACATGAGTTTGAGTGTACTCCGGGAGTTGGTGATGGACAGGGAGGCCTGGCGTGCTGTGATCCATGGGGTCGCGGAGAGTCGGACACGACTGAGCGACTGAACTGAACTGAACTGACTGATATATTTTGTATATATATATAGGCTTCCCAGTGATACTAAAGCTGAAGCTCCAATACTTTGGCCACCTCATGTGATGAGTTGACTCACTGGAAAAGACTCTGATGCTGGGAGGGATTGGGGGCAGGAGGAGAAGGGGATGACAGAGAATGAGATGGCTGGATGGCATCACTGACTCGATGGAGGTGAGTTTGAGTGAACTCCGGGAGTTGGTGATGGACAGGGAGGCCTGGCGTGCTGTGATTCATGGGGTCACAGAGAGTCAGATACGACTGAGCGACTGAACTGAACTGAACTGAGGCTTCCCAGGTGCCACTAGCGGTAAAGAACCCTCCTGCCAATGCAGGAGACTTAAAGACTCAGGTTCCATCCCTGGGTTGGGAAGATTCCCTGGAGGAGGGCATGGCAATCTACTCCAGTATTCTTGCCTGGAGAATCCCATGGACAGAGGAGTCTGGCGGGCTACAGTCCACAGGGTTGCAAATAGTTGGACATGACTGAAACGACTTGGCACACATATACATACGTGTGTGTGTGTGTATATATCTATATAATAGAATATTATGCAGCCATAAAAAGGATAAAATTTTGCCATTTGCAACAACATGCATGAACTTGGAGAGCATTATGTTAAGTGAAATAAGTCAGGCTTAGAAAGACAAATACCATATGATGTTACTTATATGTGGAATCTAAAAAAGACAATAAATTAGTGGATATAAAAAAAAGAAGCAGACAGACATAGAAAACAAACTAGAGGTTACCCTGGGGAGAAGGAAGGGAGCAGGGGCAATACAGAGGTGGGGGAGACAGAGATACAAACTATTAGGTATAAAATAAGCTACAAAGATATATTGTACAGCACAGGGAATATGACCAACATTTTGTAATAATTGTAAATGGAGTATGACCTTTAAAAATTGTATATATATCTTTAAAAGACCCAGTTCACAAAGCACCTTCTCCAGAAAGCCTCCTTGATTCCTTTTCCCCCAAGTTTGTTTCTACAGCAGCATTTATCACACTGAAATTGCTTCCTCTCTGCCTGCCTTCTTAAGCACCAGCTTGCTCATCTATCCCCCAGCCCCTCCGTGTCCTGCATAGGCCTGGCGGGCAGGGCTAGGTCCTCTGAGAGCTTGCTGAATGAACAATGAAGCAATGAATCTATGAATTAGGGATGTGCTGTAGTGAGATGAATAGAGAAACTCCTTCTTCCCAACAGGGGATTCATTAAAGAGAAAAATTTTATTTTTCTGTTGACCCTGGTTCAGGAAGGAGCCAAGTGCTCCTTAGCACAATAAAGGCACATTATTACTTTGAAAGGAGCAGGGCCAAAGGCTTGTTAAAAGAAGCCAACACTTGCCTCATGTGAGACTAGGCTGTGTCTTCTAAAAATGAATTTTTTTTAGTCTCCCTTTGGCAAGGTGACTTCTCTTTCAATTATTTATAAGGAAACCGAGGGAGCCGGTTTACTCTCCTGGCAGAAAAGGAAAGTTCCAGGGGCTTCCTACCTCTAGCAACAGCACTTATTCTATGTTCACAGAACTGATGCTGGGTTTCTTCTGCCAGCTGCCAAGTGTGCCTAGCTGTTCAGGACCTGGAGAAGTAACCACAGGTGGGTTCACTGTGATTGGAACATGGGCCCTGACTGCCATAAGTCCCCACTTTGACTGGGCAATGGTGGACCACTCTAGTAAGTGATCACAGGTTCCTCTGGAAGGGCTTAGAGGAAGATTTCTAGAATTTCTACAGAATCCTTCAAGAGAGCATGGCCTCCTCTTCCAACCAGCAGCTCCACATCTAGATGAAATCTGAATCTGGATAACAGACCATGGCTTTCTTCTACAGTGATTCAAATTGGCTTTTGAACACAAGATCCACAGTTTTTCCTATTGTAATAGAGTGAGTCGCCTTTTAGTAGGATTCCTAGAGACAATGAGGGTTAGGGGGGTGAAGGCATGAAAAGTCACTAATAAAGCCTGGTCAGCAAGTCCTTCGTTCCATCCAGCGTCTTCATGTGGCCACACAATGAACTCCAGCAATCAAGACTCTCTTGGGTTTCTTGTTTGGCACCCCTGCCAGGACTGGGCCAAGGACGTGGTGCAGAGACTGACTCTGAGTAAGCGCAGGGCCACAGGAATAACAATATAGCTGACTGAAAGAACCTGTTCCACTGCATCTTTCCAACACACATACCCTACTAAGCCTCAGACACGTTGACATGTGCTCCAGGACATCAAAGCATTATTTGTAGTAACAAAAGTACTGAAAACAACTGGTTAAATAATGACAATTTTCTGCATTTGAACACTCTGCAAAGTTAAAAAGTCCAAGGACAATCCAAAATGTATCACCATCTGATCACAACCAGAGTCACTGGTGACTGTGAGATGCGCCACGACTTTATGTAGCCTGCGTGCTCAATCACGTCCGACTCTTTGCGACCCCATGGACTGTAGCCCACCAGGCTCCTCTGTCCACAGAATTTTCCAGGCAAGAATATTGGAAGGGGTTGTCCTTTCCTCCTCCAGGGGATCTGCCGCACCCAGGGATTGAACCTCTGTCTCTTGCATCTCCTGCATTAGCAGGTGGATTCTTTACCACTGCGCCACCTGGGAAGCCCTTCAGTTCAGTTCAGTTCAGTCGCTCAGTCGTGTCCGACTCTTTGCGACCCCATGAATCACAGCACTCCAGGCCTCCCTGTCCATCACCAACTCCCGGAGTTCACTCAAACTCATGTCCACAGAGTCGGTGATGCCATCCAGCCATCTCATTCTCTGTCGTCCCCTTCTCCTCCCGCCCCCAATCCCTCCCAGCATCAGAGTCTTTTCCAGTGAGTATATATGCAGCATCAAAGGGGAAAATGAGCCAATTAAACTCCACTCCATTGATTGTACAAGAGGTTGATTTCAGAGATGGTAAGAGGCGGGGGGCGGAGAAGGTAATGGCACCCCACTCCAGTACTCTTGCCTGGAAAATCCCATGGATGGAGGAGCCTGGTAGGCTGCAGTCCATGGGGAGCTACGAGTCGGACACGCCTGAAGCGACTTAGCAGCAGCAGCAGCAAGAGGCGGGGAACGATGGGAAATACTGTGGGTAGAAAAACCAAGCACAAAATAATGTGTAGGGTATTCGTGTGTGTCTCTGTGTGTATTTAAAGGGAGGGGCTATGCAATCATACGTACTTTTAGAAAGATCAAAATTCCTGGAAAGATACCCAAGAACCTGATAAAAGGTGTGCCCTCTTGACACTAGGTTGGGGCACTGGTATATCAGATGGAAGGGAGGTCCTCTTTTCATAGTTACATTCATTTGTTAACTTTGACATTTTAAGCCCTATATTCCTTTTTTAAAAATAAAATTTAGGAAACTACTAAATGCAAAGTAAAATAAAAGAGCATCCTTCTGGATTAAGGGGCACAATACTTAGAGCCAGCCTTGGATCCGGAGATTGTATATCCAATCCTTGCTCTACTAGAGCGACCTGGGGCAAGTTCCCGCCCCTACGGGATCTCCAAGAGCCCACTGGTTGTCGAAGAGCGGATCTCAGAACATCCCTGCATCTCGGAGCCCAGGCCAGGCCAGCAGCCCACCCCGCTGCGCTAGTCTCAGCCCGGCAGCCGGCTGCTGGCGCCCGCGGTGCAGGCCCGGCCAATCAGCGGTCGCGGGGCGGGCGGGGTGGCGGCGCAGCGCGCGCAGAGAGGAGCACGAAGCAGAGGCGCCAGTGCCGTCCGGGAGCGGACCATGCCACGCTCACCCGGGCTCTTCCTGCTGCTGCTTGTGCTGCAGCCGCTGCCAGCCCTGGGCCTCGGGCTCCGCGGCGCAGGCGGACGAAACCCCGAGTGCGGTCCGTGCCGACCAGAGCGCTGTCCCGACCCCGTGCGCTGCCCGGTGCCTGGCATCGTGGCGCGCGACGAGTGCGGCTGCTGCGCGCGCTGCCTGGGCGCCGAGGGCGCGAGCTGCGGGGGCCGGGCCGGCGCGCGTTGCGGCCCAGGGCTCGTGTGTGCGAGCCGCGCCGCGGGGGCCGCGCCCGAGGGCACCGGGCTCTGCGTGTGCGCGCAGCGCGGCTCGGTCTGCGGCTCCGACGGCCGGTCGTACCCCAGCGTTTGCGCGCTGCGCCTGCGCGCCCGCCAGGCGCCCCGCGCGCTCCCTGGCCACCTGCACAAGGCGCGCGACGGCCCCTGCGAATTTGGTGAGTCTAGCTTCTGCCCCGCGGTACCGGGGCGGGTGAAAAAGAAGGACCCTGACCCTCTGGGGCGTGGGGTGAAGGATCTCTTGCTGCGCAGCGATGGGCAGCTCTGCCCAGGCCTCAGTGTTCCCTATGGGGTCAGTTTTCTCTCCTGGCCAGTTACTCAAGGAGACGGGGGTGAGGGGTGTGTCCGTGGTGGGGGGTTTCGGTGGGGAGGAATCCACATCCTGTACCCTCTCTTACCAAGTCCTTGGAGTCACCAGTCACCGAGCTGGTCGTAATTTTGGTGAGCCTGCTGTCCCTTTTGGTACACTTAAGTACTTACTGATACAGTTGTTTGCAGGTCTGGCATATTTGCCTCCGGAAGACTGAGAGTGTGGGAAGCAGGGTGTTCCCACTGAGCCCAGTTCCCTGGGGTCCCACCTTGGACCTGACGGGGGTGGGTTGTGTGAACGAAGAGGGAGAGCAGATGGAGATGCTGGAGGAGGAGGAGGATCTGGAGCTGCAGATTGGGACTCCAGAGTCTGGAGATCAGGGCAATGGGGTTCAGTGAGTTCAGCCCTGTGGGGAATCTTGAGGAAGCTCTCGCCCAGGACAGATAAAACCTTGGGAGACCTAAACTCTGAAGAGATTGTGGTGCCATCAGAGGCAGACCCCAGGTTTTATAAGACTGAAGTTTATAGAATTTGAAGGGTCCCACTTTAAGTAAGTGGTTCCACTTTAAGTAAGGGCTTCCCTGGTGGCTCAGAGGGTAAAGAATCTGCCTGCAAAGTGGGAGACCTGGGTTCAATCCCTGGGGTGGGAAGATCCCCTGGAGAAGGTAACGGCTACCCATTCCAGTATTCTTGCCTGGAGAATTCTGTGCACCTTATAGTCCCAGGGGCCGCAGTGTCAGACACCACTGAGCGAGCTTTACTTTCACGTCACTTTAAGTAAAGTAATAGAAAATGATTAATTGCTTGGGACCTAAAAACACAAGCTTCATTAACATCACAATAAAGACATTTATGGGTGCCATATTTGCTCACTTTCTACATGTAATGTTTTAAAACCAAACAGAAATAAACTAAAATATTACTATAGGGATGCCCAGTCAAGCACCCTGCTGGGCCATTAGATTTTGGAGAAATATGCTCCTTGTGTAGGCGGCCTGGAGGGGGAAGTGGAGAGTATGGGTGAGCTTGTGCCAGGGGAGTCCACAGGAGGCCCAGCTTTGGGGTTCTGGCCTGGGCTGGAGACCCAAGAGCAGACCTAATGCTTCATTCAGCGTCACGACTTCAGCTGCAACAAGGAAGCCTTGGGGGTGGGGGGACGGCCTTTGGAAATTTCTAGTAAGTATTATCTTTCACCAAGAATCCCAGTTAGATGCCCTCAAGTCCAGGAGACCCAATGGGCTGTTGGAGATGAGGCAAGAAGGCCCCTGTCTCTGGAAACTTGGGAATAATGTGCCACCCATTGAGGGGTCTGAGGCAGCCCGGAGAGCACAGACAAGTCCCTGCTGGCTGTTTCTCACTGGGGCCCTCGGCGGAGGAGAGAGCTGGCTGCTGCTTCCCTGGCTGCGGCTTTGGGCTGGTCCCCTCCAGGTGCTGTGTCAGCCCCTGTGGAATCACTGTTGAGCTCCCTCCACTTCGAGCCTTTGTTTCTGCTCTGTGGCATTTAAGCAGCCCTGTCTCCTTCCTTCTCCTTTCTGTCATCTATTTTTACAATCTACTCTCCTCAGCAGTTAATTCTGCTGAGGCAAGTCTCTTTGTTTCCAGACAGGTAACACTTTCACTCCACATGCAGGAGACATGAGAAATGCTGACCAGGTCTCCAGACGAACCGGTGCTGATGCTCTCAAATGATTCATCCCTGGACTGGTACTCTGTTTCTAAGAGAGAGCTGCCTTGAAGGCATTTAGACCCAATCTACTATTATACGGAGGAGACTGAGACCCTCGGGGCGGGGGACTCATCCAGGGTGACTAGTAAAACCAGGTCCCCAGTACCCTGTTCAGCACTGTTTCAGGATAGGACTTGATAGTATTAAGTTGGGCAGGTGGCGGTTGCCATGGTTACCAGAGTGTGGGCAGATGGAGGTTCCCATACCCCTAATTCATTGAAAATTACCAAATGACAAGTAAATGTGACAGCCCCTTCACTCTGATCTGTAGGCTCTGAGCCCACCACAGGCACAGGCCCCGGGAGTAAAGATGTTTATGGAGCCAAACACAAGTAATGCAGAAGCTGCTTTTAACGATCCCAGGAGTGACAGGCGTCAGGCCTCCCCACAATTTAGCTTTCCTTCCCTACCAGGATGGTGTCCTTGGCCACTACCCAGACCCCAGCACTGTCATCCCGTTGCGTTCTGTCCTGAAGTGTTTGTGCGGCCCCTGCTCGTGTGCCCTGGTGAAGCAGGAAGGTGTGGACCAGGGATCTTTTCAGCTAGGGAAAACGGCACCTCATTCTGTGCTGCCCTCAAGCCATCCTTTATTCAGACAACACTGCAGGAGCACTTTTTAACAATGTCCCTGGGGACCTCGCTGCTTGACGGGAAACAGACCGAGTCAGAGCAGCAGCTGTTCTGCTTCAGTATTGGCAATAAAGTCACCCCTCCCCTGTCCTCTCCTGTGCCTTCAATAAGCCAGCACCTGACTTTAAGGGAATGAAGCCTCCATAAATATTAGGTTTCGCCGTGTGGGAAGTGTCTGTACCCAAATACCTCTGAGGGGCATTGGGAAGTGATTTCAGGCTTAAATTCTGACCTTTCCTCCTATGCTCTGAAATGCCCCAAAATTCGAATTATGAGAGTAATCCTGTGATCAACACACATGTATTGAAGACTCATTGGGTTCCAACACAAAAATAATTTTTGGCTATTGGAAATGGCTTTTGCATTCCATCTTCTTTCTTGATTTTTTTACAACTACCCTGGCCAGGTCTCATTCCCACTTAATAGAAGGCAAACTGAGGCCGGCAGAAAAGAGTTTCCTGGAGTCACATGACTGGTTGCCGGCCGAGGTGGGGTTCCAGTTCCTGACTCTTTTCAGATGGAGTTATGGTCTATAACCTGCTGGTAGCTTGCTCAGGAAGGTGCTGCACGCTGGCTCCCTTTGCATCTTTAGAGCCTCTCGGTCTGAGTCCACTTTCCTCCCCTCCAAGGCTTGCTGCTGGTGCCTCTATTTCAGCACCTGGTGATGGCTCCTCAGAGGAGCAGGGATAGCTTCACAAGGGGAAGCAGCTGAGCGGAGCTTGAAAGATGGGTAGAAAATCCCAGGCTGAGAAGCGGGGGCAGAGAGGCACCGCATAAACCAAGGCAAGGAGGTAGGAGCTCCTGGGGCAAGTGTGAACAGTGGACCCGTAGGCAACACCCAGTGGGCTGGTTGGCGGAGGAGATGAGACCCAGGCTTGTTGTGGGACTGGTGTGCCATGCTGCGGAGTGAAGCTTCATTCTGTACTAAGGTATTGATTCCATTTCTCAACAGTAAGGTGGTGGTGGTGTTAGTGTTTTCTTATCATTACTTTAAAAAGCTGCCTTGTTCCATGTACCCTGATCGTTTGCTAGCACTGGGAGGAGGTTGGGGTCCTGCAGACAGCAGGCTGAGGTCGTGTTTTGAATGCTGCATTAGATAGGAACGGGGTACCATGCCAACCAAGCCCCTGAAGCATCAGTGAGCTATTGAGATCCTAAATCTTAGAAAATTCGCCTTGGTTGAAATTCCAGCTCCACTTAGAAATCTCAGCCTGTGCAAGGCCTGTGTTACCAGGTAACCAGGAGATGCAGCGAATGCCACTTTGTGAGAGGGACAAAGAAGGGGTGCCTCATGCTCAAAAGCCTTTCACGCCGAGGGTGGGGGCTTGAGGCGCACACTGCAGGGAGCCGGATTAAGCTGTTTCTGGTTCCACATGTAATGCGACTATTAGCATAAATTATCAGGGCTGTTTAGTGCGCTGAGTATTAAACCCTTTGGTTGTGTGCTTTTCCATATGAGCAGATGGGTTCTGGGAGATGACTTTTGATATTCTTTCTTTCCCAAGTGCCATTAACTTTAGACAAATCTTGGAGGCATTAGGGAAGATCTTTTATTCCAGCCGTCAAGGACATACTCAGTCCATGGGGTGGAGGGCAGCTCCCCACACACTACAATAATAATATCGATCCCTTTCATTTCTATAGATCCACAAGGTTAATAACACATCCATTCTTTCCCTTCACCCCAGAGGATGTGGGGCTATGGTCATTATCCTCATTTGCAGATAAGGAGAAAATTGTTAGCAACTTGCCCAGTGGTTGGCGGCCAGACCCCCAGGCATTTTGAGTTTCCCTGGGTAGTGTTTGGGCTTCTCAGGTGGCTCAGTGGGTAAAGAATCCACCTACAATGCAGGAAACGCAGGCAGACCCAAGTTCGGGCCCCAGTTTGGGAAGATACCCCGGAGGAGGGCATGGCAACCTACTCCAGTATTCTTGCCTGGAGAATCTCATGGACAGAAGAGCCTGGTGGGCTGCAGTTCACAGGGTTGCAAAGACTCAGACATGACTCAAGTGACTGAACACACACACACTACTGTTTTGCGCAACCTCTGTGCTGCCTCTGAGGGTGTACACCTGGGTGACTATTCTGTTTCCTGATGGGTGGGTTTGTGCCATCCCAGCATTTCCAGGGCTGTAGCTGACATGAGCAGAAGGAAGCACGTGTTTAGCAAGGAAGAGCTAGGGAGACAAAACCAGCAGGTTCCCAGGCAGGGCTGATCAGGCACCATCCTCTCTCCTGAAAGCCACGTGACTCTTGCCAAAGGCTGGTGGAGAGGAGAGCCCTGGCTCTTCCAGGAGGGTGGCAGCTCAGGCGGCAGAGAGGTGAGAGGCCATACCCTGGGCTCTCCAGAGAGAGGGCTGCGGGCCACGGCTTCTGGAGCCTCCGGGGAAGGGCCCGCCGATAGCCCACTCCCCAGAGGCCAGTAGAGGGTCTCAGCATCTTCACAGAGACTGCCCTTGGGCTGGCACACCCTGTGGAGTCTGCAGGTCCCACCGTGCAAGCTGGAGTTCTTGTGACTGTCTTCACAGGAGCCCATGCGGAGGGCAGCGGGGGGAGAGTGGACTCCTGTGACCATTTTACAGAAGGAGAAACTGGAGTGTGGGTGAGACAGGACTCAGCCTGAGTTCCCAGGGTAGTCCCGAGTTGCAGGGCCTCAGCGCCACACTTCAGTGAGCCCTTGGGAGCAGTAAGACTGGGAGCATCCTGCCAGGATTACGGACACACCACCCATTTAATGGTATCTTCACAAGAGCTGCTCCCTGGGGTGATGTTGGGAGCGTTTCATTTTTGTGCAGAAGAGTAAACGTGGCGGGGCTGAGACTGTTATCCTTGGAAAGGCCCACTGAGAATTTGGATGTGTGGAGGCGTCCCACCATCTCCAGAATTGAGAAGAGTCACTCACTGCGTGTGAACTGTACAATCAGCATGGTTGATGCTGCACACCTGCTTTCCTTTTGGGAGTCTGGAGTTTATGAAGCAGGCAGAGGGTGTAGTAGGCAGACACTGAGTGTCTAGTGAGCTTCCTTGGTGGAGGCCTGTCATATGTGTTGGCACAGGTTGTGCTGGAGAATTAGGTGCCTCATCCTCTGTGGCTCCACTGGGAGAAGCTCCTGAAAGCGTGCTCTTGCTGTCCTGAGTCTTTGCGCCATGAATCTCCTTTCCTTTTCTGGTTTGCTTTGTCTGCTTTGTTGTAATAAATCCCGCTGTGAAAAAACTGTGCCAAGTCCCGTGAGTCCTTGTAGCAAGTCATTGATCCTGGGACTTGTCTTTGAGGCCCCCAACACAATACCTTAGGAACTCATTCTTATTCTGGGATGGAGTCCGTATGGCTGACACGTTTCACCCTGAAAATCCATGTGGAATCAATGGAATCAGAGTGCCTAGGTTTGCATCCTTGCTCCCCCAGGTCCTTCACCTTTCTAAGGTTTGGATTTCTTATCTGTTAAGTGGGGCTAGAAGCGCCTACTTCCCGTGACTGGTGTGAAGACGAGAGGGTGTCGGACATGGACGTGTCATCTCAGGAGAGGGCAGGATGTTATGGGACTGAACACCCCGGGCTGATAGTCTCACCCTGCTGTGTAAGGCTGGGTAACCCTGGTTAGCTCCCTCAGATGGCAGCTGGAGAGACTGCTGGAAGGATCAAATGGCTTAACCTTGTAAGCAGAAGGGTGGCATTATTACTATCATGATGGGATTCCCAGGTGATTCGGTGGTAAAGAATTCGCCTGCAGTGCAGGAGACACAGGCTCGATCCCTGGGTTGTGAAGATCCCCTGGAGCAGGAAATGGCAACCCACTCCAGTATTCTTGCCAGGAAAATCCCATGGACAGAGGAGCCTGGTGGGCTACAGTCATGGGGTCACAAAGAGCTGGCCACGACTGAGCATACATACACACACTATCATGATAATGATGGCTGATTTTAAAGAGCTATTATGGATAAAAAAAATCTCTAAATTTAAAATCAGATATGTTTAAATTAAAACTAGATTAAGCTACAGGAGGAAATTTTTTGAAATAACTGAATGCTGCTATATCTTGAGTTATGGTAGTGGTTACATGGTGTATGCATTTGTCAAAACTTAGAACTGTACACTAGAAAGAATGAATGTACTGTGTATACATTTAAAAATAAATCAAAGCTTGAATGTCATTTTATTGCCAAAAGCAGTGGGCTCTTTTGGAAACGAAATGCTATTTTCTGGCTTGAAACTAGTGGCAAAGGCAGTATTTCCAAGACGGTCTTTAACTGTAGTTATGGAGGAAGAGGGAAATGCAAGGAGTGAGAGAGATGAAATGTGATTTACTGGCTTATTCATTTAGGTTTGAAAGGGACTGATAAAATCTCATTT
This sequence comes from Moschus berezovskii, assembly GCF_049115385.1. Lineage (NCBI taxonomy): Eukaryota > Metazoa > Chordata > Mammalia > Artiodactyla > Moschidae > Moschus > Moschus berezovskii. The sequence continues at coordinate 69,757,228 of NC_142466.1, read as the reverse complement.
AAAATTTATGGCTCTACATGAACGGAAGTAAAACATGTTGATTGAGTGTTCCTTTGGAATCTATTGAGGGCTTTAGAATAAGACGCAGTTCACAGCGAGCCATTTGAGGACTGGTTTGGGCTCTGGAGGAGGCGATGCTGGCAGGAGGATGTGAATACATTAGACTGTCTTTGTTGTCCATTGCAGATGGGGCTCTGCCATAGAGCAGAGGTGCTGTGGTTCTTTGTGGTGGTTGGCAGGTGGCTGGGGCGTGTCGGGTGATGTTAGAAGCCTGGAACATTAGTTTATTCGGGGACTGGCTACACTTGAGGTTGTGGGTAGAGGTGTGGTACTTAGAGGGCATTCAGTTGGTCACCACTGAAGGAGTGAACGGATCAGGCTGCTGCTGCTGCTGCTAAGTCACTTCAGTCGTGTCCGACTCTGTGCGACCCCATAGATGGCAGCCCACCAGGCTCCCCCGTCCCTGGGGTTCTCCAGGCAAGAACAATGGAGTGGGTTGCTGTTTCCTTCTCCAGTGCATGAAAGTGAAAAGTGAAAGTGAAGTCGCTCAGTCTGTCCGACTCTTAGCGACCCCACGGACTGCAGCCTACCAGGCTCCTCTGTCCATGGGATTTTCTAGGCAAGAGTACTGGAGTGGGGTGCCATTGCCTTCTCCGTGATCAGGCTGAGGGGGAAGACAACAGCCTGGGGTGAGGAGAGCAGGGTTTGCATTCAACTTACTGGAGCCCACTTGAGGTAATCAGGGCTCTCTAGGGCTCCTGGCAGCCCTGGGATTAATAGGTGGGAGTTACAGGACGCAGGTTTTAACTCCAGATGACAACCTTTCTTACCAGAGGAGTCAAGGATGGAAGGGCCTGGCTTTATAAGTAGTGAGCTCTCCATCGCTGGGGGCATGCAAGGGGAGGCTAGATGAGTCCATCACAGACCGTCAGGCACATGCTTTGGGGAGTTGGGCCTCTCCAGTTTGAAATAAGAAGCTCTAAGACAATTTCCCAGAGATCTTTTGGCAACAGTTTGACAGGGTCTGCTTCCTAGTCTGTCTGGAGGGTCCAGACCTGTCTCATTTCTACGCCCTTTCATTCCTTCCCTCCACGCTCTTCATCCAGCCTTCTTTCTCTCTCCCTTTGTTCTCCTTTCTCACTGCAGCCTCACCTCAGCTGGCAAAGGCCCTTTCCTTCTCCAAGGCTGGCCTGTGGAGTGCAGAGGACATGTCCCTGAGTCACCAGGCAAAGTCCCCAGAGTCGTAGACTCTGCAGTTTGATGCCCAGGGATGAATGTGTTCACTCTTTTATTTGTCATGTGTTTCTTTGTGGAGTCATCTGTTTGACAGGCCTACCCTGCCCCACACTTGCACACTGTGTTACCTTAAACCCTCGCTTTCACACTCAACACATACTAAAATCAGCTCAACAACCCTGTGACACAGGGGGTATTATCCTCATCTCAGAAAGATCCCCTGCAGGAGGGCATGGGAGCCCACTCCAGTGTTCTTCCCTGGAGAATCCCATGGACAGGGAAGCCTGGCAGGCTACAGTCCATAGTATTGCAGAGTCGGACACAACTGAAGCGACTTAGCACACATGCATCCCCATCTTACAGACAGCAAACCTGAGCAGAGAGCCTTCTCTTGGCCAGGCCTCCACATTGCACCTCCCCAGGACCACACTGGCCTCAGCTGCGAGGGTCGGCTGGTGAGACCAGTGAAGCACCTGCACTGTGAGGCAGGCTGAGGTTCAGCAGGGCAAAGTGGGCAGATCCCTGCTGCTGGACTCGGACACACCCCCAGGCCCTCAGGATGGGCAGCTGCGGTGCATCCCAAACAGAGGACAGGCAGGGCAGGGCGGGCAAGCATGCCGAGGGCTAGATGGAGGGCCTGAAGGCCAAGGCAGCTGGGCTTACTTCTTTTAGGCCCAGTGAAAGCAGAGTAGGGGCTGGCCATAGGGAGAAGGACAAACAAGTGTGGAGTATCAGCTGCTGCTGCTGCTGCTAAGTCACTTCAGTCGTGTCCGACTCTGTGTGACCCCATAGACAGAAGCCCACCAGGCTCCCCCATCCCTGGGATTCTCCAGGCAAGAACACTGGAGTGGGTTGCCATTTCCTTCTCCAATGTGTGAAAGTGAAAAGTGAAAGTGAAGTCGCTCAGTCGTGTCCAACCCTTAGCGACCCCATGGACTGCAGCCTACCAGGCTCCTCCATCCATGGGATTTTCTAGGCAAGAGTACTGGAGTGGCTTGCCATTGCCTTCTCCGGGAGTATCAGCTAAGAACATCTAACTCAGGACTTCCCTGGTGGTCTAGTGACTTTCCCAATGCAGGGCGCTGAGGTTTGATCCCTGTTCAGGGAACTGATACCACATGCCACAACTAAAGATCCAGTGCCACAACTAAGACCCAAATAAATGATAAAATAAACATTTAAAAAAGAATGTCTAACTCAAATGCAATGTGCTTTCGCATCCCACCTGGCAAGCCCACGCCCTCCATCTTTTCTGTAAAGTCCTGGCAGCCTAGTACCACATTGCCCAATTCCCTGATTTACTCTTCTCTGGCAACAGCGAGGCTCAGCATCCATGCCTGCAGTTTTGCCCTTGAGGATGGGGATGGGGAGGTTGGTGGAGCCTGTGATATGCAAATGAGCATCTTGAACTGCAGGGGGTCTCAGCAGGGGGGTGAGGGCAGCTGTGCTTTGTGGCATTATTCTTTGAACACCCTCCATGCAGAAGGAGAAAAGCCCATCTGTTAGAAGACACCAGCCCCTCCCGGAGCCTGCTACCCTGTCATGTAGTTGAGCTGTAAGCAGATGGCAGCTGGGAGGGGTCCTGGGAGGGAGTGTGATGAGACCACAGACAGAAGTCGTCTTTCCTCTGTGGATCCCTGTTTTCCTGTTGGTAGAACAGAGGCAGTGAAGGAGGAGATGAAGGCGTCCTTTGAGGTCTAAGGAGAACTCCCTTCTAGGATTCCTTGCCTCTGAGTGTGTCCTTCCCGTGTGGGGAGGTCTCACCGGCCCCAACATGCTATGTGCAGGCAGGGGATCTTAGAGGTGAAGGGCTTGGCCAGGGTCAAGGTTGTCTTCCCTTGTCTTTTTCTCCCAGCTCCTGTGGTCATCACCCCACCCCAGAGCGTTCACAATGTCACCGGGGCACAGGTGTACCTGTCCTGTGAGGTGAGGGCAGTGCCCACCCCCGTTGTCACGTGGAGGAAGGTATTTATATCCAAGAACTTCTCTGCATGTGTGTGTGTGTGTGTATATGTGTGGCTGGGGGGAGGTATAAATGTTTTTAAGTGTGTGTGTGTGTGTGTGTCTATCTCTTATGTGAATTGGAGGATTACAAAAAATATGTTTCGTTCCTCTGCCTCCAGATGTATGATTTAAAACTTTTACCCAAAAGCTCTCCCCAGAGAAGGGATGTGGCTGTTTGCTCCCTTTGCCACTCAGCTGTCCAGGAAGTTCTGCTGTTTATCTAGCCTAGGTCAGCTGAGATGAAGTTAGAGCCTCCTCTACTGGATCTGGGTTTTAGAAAGACTTGGTTAGTGGAAGATGACCCGATCCTATCCTAAAACTAGATCTTCCTGCAGCTCAGTTTTTGAGAGATGGAGATGAGTACAGCCTATGTTGTTCCCTTATCTCAATAGCCCTGAGAAGGGCCATGAAATTCTGGTGGTGGTGATGTCTGTATCTCTGCTGTCCAGCAGGGGGTGCTGTCTGTACATATATTCAGGCTTAAGAAGAAACTGATGTTTAATAGGAATGAGATACTAGGGTCTCAGCCTTCAAGTCAGCGGGAAGGTGAAGACAGTGAGGATGTCTGTGGGGTGGCCCTTATTCAGAAATGATTTTTCTAAATCACTCCTGGTTTTTCTGTCTTCTGTAGGTCACACGGTCTCCTGAGGGCACCCAGGTAATGGAGGACCTGCCTGGGGACCACATCAACATAGCTGTCCAGGTGCGAGGGGGCCCTTCTGACCATGAGGCCACAGCCTGGGTTTTGGTGAGTATCTCATTTGTTGATATTCATGGGCTTCCCTGGTAACTCAGCTGGTAAAGAATCTACTTGCAATGCAGGAGACCCCGGTTCAATTCCTGGGTCAGGAAGATCTGCTGGAGAAGGGATAGGTTACCAACTAGTGTTCTTGGGCTTCCTGGGTGGCTCAGTTGGTAAAGAATCCGCCTGTAATGTGGGAGACCTGGGTTCAATCCCTGGGTTGGGAAGATCCCCTAGAGAAGGGAAAGGCTACCCACTCCAGTATTCTGGCTTAGAGAATTCCACGGACTGTATAGTCCGTGGGGTCGCAAAGAGTTGGACACGACTGAGTGACTTTCACTTCACTGGCTGTTATTGACTGGCCCTTATAAAGCACCTTTTATATTTCTGTGACACATTACACCTTTCAAATGTTCTTATCCATTTCTCCCTGGGCTCTGTAGTAACTGTGAGGAAAGCAGGGCAGGTAGTATAATGCCTGAGAGCAGAAGTGATCTCACTGGTAGGCAGAATATGGCCTCAGAAAGATTTCCATGTCATAATCCCTGGAACTGGTGGATATGTTATATGGCAAGAGGGGAATAAGGTTGCAGATGGAATTAAGGTTATTAATCAACCGACTTTAATAAAGTTATCCTGAGCTATCTGGGTGGGCCTGAACAATCACAGGAGTCTTTTAAATATAGAAAAGAAAGGTAGGAGAGAGAGCCAGAGATGGCAGTGTCAGAAGACGAACTACTATTGCTGGCTTTGAGGATGCAGGAAGGAGCCACAGGCTAAGGACTACAGGCAGCCTCTAGAATGCTTCTCTTAGGGCATCTGGAAAGAAGGCAACCCTGCTGACACCTTGACTTTAGCCCACTGAGACCCATTTGGACATCTGATGACAAGAGGTGTACATAGTAAATTTGTGTTGTCTTAAGCCATTAAGCATGTGGTCATTTGTAACAGAGCCATAGAAAACTAATATACTTGACTAAGACCACAGGCCTGATAAAGGGCGTAGCAAGGGTGGGGGCGGGGGGTGTGGACAGCACACGCCCATCCTCCTCCAGGGCTCTCCTATGCCACATGCAGCAGTGTGGCTGAGAAGAGGGAATGCCCTGTGTGTGAAAGGGTGATGGAGTAATGAGATAAGGGCCCGCACGGGGCTAGTCACTCTGCCTCTCTGAGCTTCAGTGTCCACAGCCATAAAATGGGGTTTTGGACTGGACCATGTCTGTGACTTACCGGTGAGTCTCCTGTAATGTGAGGATAATGATGCTCCCCTTCAGCCATGGTGGGATCAAAATGAGACAGGGTGCATAAACCCTCTCAGGTCTGCAGTGACTCAGAGTTGAGAGACGCTGTTCTGATGAGAGAAGGCAAGAAGGGAGGGCGCTGCTGTGGATCTGCTGTGCAGGGGTGTGGGATGGGCTCTCCAGAGCGCCCTTCTGATTCCGTCCCCATCTCTGCAGGTTTGGCAACGTCTCCACCCAGCTCAGAGGCTCAGGATGCAACTGGGTCCATGGCTTTTTCAAATCTCACATACTCTCCTGCTTTGTTACAAGGAGAGGCAGGGGAAAGGTGTTACTTTGTCTATGGAGTCACAAAGAGGCATGACTGAGGGACTGAGCACACACACATTTTCCTTAGAATCTATACCTATCACCTTCAATAAAAGGACCAGGTGGCTCTCAGTAAAAGGCAGGATGCAGGAAACATTAAAATGAGAGCCAGGATACAGAGGGTACTGAGAAGGAAGTTTAACTCTGTCTCAGCAGCCAAGACAAGAAGAGAAATAAGAGGGTGAACTCTGTCTTATTCCCAAAAGCTGTATGTGTTCAGGATCATTATGAACTAAGTAAGTGATTTTGTTGTGTCATGTGTGACTGTATAAACTTGCCTGTTTAACTTCTAGATCAGCCCTCTGAGGAAGGAAGATGAGGGGGTGTACCAGTGCCATTCAGCCAATGCCGTCGGGGAGGCCCAGTCTCATGGCACGGTGACCGTGGTGGATCGGAGTCAGTACAGAGCACCCCGCTTCCCAGCTCCAGATGACCGCCTGTGATGGGGGCATGTGCGTGTTTCAAGTCATCTGAGTTTGTACACCTCTGTCACAAGAGGTTGCGATGAGTTATAAGATGCATAATAAATAAGAAGAAAAATACTGAATTGAGGGAAACAGAGGAATGCAAACCAAGAGCAGAACATATTACAGTTGGCAGGTAGACTCTGGTGTGTTCTGCACACAGATCATGCTGGGCTTCCCACTAGCATGCCAAGTCAAGAGCTATGAACGTTAGGGGTGTCCAGGTGAAAGAGGCCACTATTTTTTTTTTTTTCTGTTTCTGATGTTGAATGGAATATTTCCTCCCAGTCTGCCCTGTGAGGGTGCTGAGAGAGCAGACATGGTCACTGTGAAGGTACCCAGGTGAAAACACACACAAAGAAGACAGTCTGAGCTTCATGGGTCTGTTCCCTTATGTGTAGCTCGAAACAGGGAGGAAAATGTAAGGTGTAAAATCGTCAAACAGAAATTCAGTTAGGAGTTGGCTCTTAAAGTTACCCTCCTGGTACTTTTAGTTTTTTATATATGTGTATTGTTATATATATGGCTCAGCAGTAAGGAATCTGCCTACCGATGCAGGAGATGCACGTTCGATCCCAGGGTCAGAAAGATCCCCTGGAGAAGAAAACAGCAACCCACTCCAGTATTCTTGCCTGGGAAATCCCATGGACAAAGGAGCCTGGTGGGTTACAGTCTATGGGGGTCGCAGAGTTGGATAAGATTTAGTGACTAAACAACAACAACAATTAGAAACATATATGTATCAAAAAGTCAGGTATCAGGATTTCTTGCCTATATGTATACTTATATATATACATGTGTGTGTATATATATGTTTCATATTTTAAATATATGTATAATTTATAAGTATATATTTATATTTTAAAAACAGAAATGATACCAGGCTGTGAATATGGTCTATTGCAGTTGAGTTTTCAAAAGAAGTCACAAAGAGTCATGGAGTTTTAAGCCATTGCCACTGCCCAGCTCTTGAGTTTTCTCTGCAGCCTGCAGAATAGGCCCGGCTCTTGCTTGTATAACTCCAGGGCACAGAGTTCTGTACCACCAAAAAAGCATCTGTGGATTTTTCCAGTAATTGAAAGTTCTTCCTCATATTACGTTGGAATCTGCCTCTCTGAAATGCCCACCCATAGGTCTTATATGTAATTCTGGGATCCCCATAGGCACCTCTGCTCCCACCAGCACCCCTCCTGGTTGGGGAGAGATTTAAAGTTAGGTTCATTACCCCCACCTTCGGTCTAACAGGTAGTTGACTATGACAGAACAGGCTTCTTTAATTTTTTTTTCCCTCTTTTCTTCTAGGCTCTTAGAAACTTGATCACAGGATGACGGAAAAGTCAAGTCATGAATCATTTCACTTTGTGAAGAATTAGAAAAACTGTGTTTGTAGATGACCCCTTTTGTATGTTTTTAAACATTAGATGCAAACTAGATTCGTATGCAGATGTAGTTTTTAGCAGGGCAAACAAACCTTGGGAAAACAGACTGCATGTAGCCTTTTTATACTTTTGAAATGAACAGCTCTGTGAGAATTATTTTTTAGCTTCTCCCTCCAACGGAAGGTCACATTTAAGTCCAGGTAATTCTGCAGGGCTGGACTGAAGCATGTGTCAGCTGTGACTCTTCTTCGTTTGTCTGTGGTTGATTAGTGAGCTCTGTGACAGACAGTGTGTGTTTTAGGAGGAGGGGGAAGGTCTTGCTGTCCTCTGCCTGACCTCTAGCTTGCTGTGTGATCTGGATAGGTCCCTCCCTCTCTAGGCCTTGGTCTCTTCAGCTGTGAATGTGCTCTTTGGACTGTATGTAACCTATGTCCTTTCAAACACTGCCATCCTGGAGTAAGATGGTCCTACAGAAAAAATATGAGAAGTGTAGTCTTAGCATTCTTTTAAAAATAATATTCCCTCAAAAACAAATACATTGCTTCACATGAGGGTGTGGAGAGCTGGCTATAGATTATCTATTCCTGTTATTTTCCCATTTTAAAGAGATTTAGTCCTAGATGGAACACTTAACCAGGCTCAGAGACTGGATATTTGGGGACTAAGATACCCACTTATTAACAAGTCCAGCATTCTCTAACCAAGCAAGCAGTGGAGACCTGGCTTTTGGATATCAGACTATAAAAAAGGGAGTCAACTGCTCTCTCTGGGCTGTCGAATTAGAGTGTAGTAAAGTATATTTTACTTAGAGATGTTCTGAGGTCACCCAGAAACAAGACTTGCTTGCTTTTTTCTTAAGAAAGGAAGATGGAGGGTATTTAATATCTGACTAAAGAAATAGATGAGTAAAATTCTTTAAAATCAAAATTGGGATCTCACATGTGGATAGTTGTTAAGTTTCATGAAACACTTTTCTGTGGTTACTTCCCATCTCTGGGATGGCAGGTAGGATACGCGTTAATGTCCCTCCCCCTTTGCAGATGAAGAAACCCAGCTCTGAGAGTAGAGTGCTTGCCTGAGGTCGGAAAGCCTCCGAGAAGGACTGGAGCTGAGGCGCCTGGGCCTCTTTGGCACCTTTCTGCTCCGTGGTGCTGCTTCTCAGAACAGTTTATATCCGTGGGAAGGAAGATGCTGCCAGTTCCACGGCTTTCAGGGATTCTCCTCACGGTCTGTCTCAACTTTTAAAACAACACTCTCATGACGCTCACTTTGAGCATTGCATTTTGGAGTCTTTTTGGAATTGCATTTTGTTCCTTTAAGCCTGGCTACTCCACATCTGAAATGTTGGGGTGGCATCACTCTAACGTACACAGCAGGGGACTGTCCTGGGACTCCAGAAACATGAGGTCCATTTGGGAATGAGTCCCTATCTTGCTGGGTGATCCTGAGCAAGTTCCCTTCACTTTCTGGACCTCAGTTTCCTCATGTGAATAAGAAGGGAATGAAACTAGATCAGTGGTTTTCAAACTTTAAAACATTGGAACCCCTTCTTTGAATAAAGTCAGAACTGAAACTGATCACAAATGGGAAGCTGTGCTTGTCTGTTGGAGGCTGGGCCTTCTAGGGGACCGGCTCACATCCCCTCCCTACACAGCACACTGCCCCACCCCTGTGACAGTGACTTCTGTGTCCAAGTCTGTGGTTAATTCCTCTGTGATTTGAGTGATTGGGAGATGGCTTGGTAAGACACTTAGTGAAACTATGTCAGAGGAAAAGGGAACTGTGGCTGGGGAGAACAGCATCATGCATTTGCTGATAAGCTCATTCAGCAAAATCAGTTTGAATCACCTCAGATGAGAGCTGGATGTGGACCCAGAGAGCAGGACGGATGGAGCCCTTGGGTGACAGGGCCGAGCATCAAGGCTGCAGGACGCTCGGTTCAGCATTGTAATGATGTACAAAAAAGTAATAATGTTACACTGTGTGAAGTTTCCACAAAAACCAAAAACGTAGATTAATATAATTGTTCCTACCTAATCTCTTTTCCACTGTGAGAGCCCAGGACCTCTCCGAGGCTAGACACATATGTGCTGTGAGCTACCATTCAGAAACAGGACTCCCTGGGAGCCTGTGTTTTCTACCCTATTTTGATACATGTGATGATGTCACATAACCCCTGCACTCCAAAAATAACTGTTTTTAGGGTTGGTCTTTGTGATCTCTGTGCTTGGAACTGCTGTAGGTGGGTCCAGGCCCCGCTGACACTTCTCCCTCATTCCGTATGTATCATGCCCTTTTTTTTTTTTTCTCCTTGCCCACATCAGGTGCTTTCATCAGAAGCCGCCTTACCTCTCACATCTGGGCTGTGGTTACAGTCCTGGGTGGTCATCTTGCTTGCAATTCTTAATGAGCCCTAACTAATCATCTACTCCCAGACCGAACTTTCTCGCTGCCTCTGAACTGGTGTCTCCCACTGAATAAGGCTCAGATGGTAAAGAATCTGCCTGCAATGTGGGAGACCCAGGTTCAGTCCCTGGATTGGAAAGATCCCCTGGAAAAGGGAAGGGCAACACACTCCACTATTCTTGCCTGGAGAATTCTATGGACAGAAGAGCCTAACGGGCTACAGTCCATGGGATTGCAAGGAGTCGGACACAGCCGAGCTACTCACACTTCCACTTTTCACTGTTTAACTCATTCACTTAGATTTGCCTTCTGTTACCTCCCACATGCACACAGAATAGCATTCTGCAGAGAACAGAAGTGTGCAAACACTGGCAATATGAAGGTGTGTGCGACCTGGGCCTTGCATTCAGGTGAGACTGAAGTGGGGATGAGTGGGACAAGGTTGCCATCCTGCTACGCAGCACAAGGTGTCTGCTTTGTGGTCAAAGTAGGGGGAGATCAAGGAACACTTCCTGGAAGAGGTGCCATCTGAGCAGGGGATTGAAGTGAGTGTGGGAGACTCCAGGCTAGGCAAGGAGCACACAAAAGGAGGAGGGCTGGAGAAGTGCGACGTAGCTTGTGCATGGGGAATAGTGACCAGTGGTGGCTGAGAGCTCTAGTGGCAGGTAGGTTTTTGGCCATACCCCTAAGTGTCATCAGAAGAGGATGGAATTATGCTATAAGAAGTGGGCCTGAAGCTCAGCCTTCTGTTGCCAGCTGGGTTATAACTGGGCTTGAGGAAGATGTCAAAAAGCTAGTGTTCGATCCCAAAGGTATTCACTTTCCATCTTAAACAAAAAAGGGTGGTTTTCTTTTTTAAGTCAAAATTATATTTTTCTTCAAGTTTTAGGGTGAAGCGAATCCTGTCTTTAAAAAATTGCCTTCCCCTTTCCCCTAGAGATGCATGACGCAAAAAAATTAATAAGAGTGAGCCAATCAGTTGACAGTGAACAGTCTCCCTCTAATGAATTTCCTCGTCCCCAGCCTTCACCAGAGCCTCTTGAACATTAAATCAGAGAATCATTATTATATGATATTTTGATTAATTAAGGGAAACGAAAGTGCCGTGGTGTCTGCAGCTGAATAATGAATTCAGAACTGAATACACTTGCCCACTCTTACCTCAGATCAACACCTCTCTCTGGGGTGTGAATGTTTCTACAGTCAGGGCTGCCTCTGAGTTCAGCCTTGACTGTACCTGTGTCTCCTTTCATTGTGGCTGCCTCTTCCTTATCCTAATCTCCCCCATGATATTAGGGAATGGTTGGATGTCGGGGGAAAGAGTAAAAATCATTAGTATCAATACTAGGGAGTGGGGTGGGGGTGGGGAACAGAAGCCTCTCTCATCTCCATTGGTAAATCCACCTACCACCCACATCTGCAGAGGACCAACTGGGACCCAGGCACTGCTTGGTGCTGAGGGATCTACTGTTGCTCACACCCCCAGAGTCACAGCCCTGGCTCAGAGAGCTGGACTTTGCTTCTGAAGGCGCCCCACTCATTCTTCAGGAAGAACGGGCATTAGCTTTGAAGTTGAAAGACCCAGAACCAAGGTCAAACCCTGCCATGGTCTGTGGGTCTGGGGCACTTCCCTCTACTCAAGGAGTCTTCATCTCCTCATCAGTTCACGGACGTCAGCATCACTGCCCTGTGCTGCTGCTCTGGAAGCTCCATGTGGGAATGGATGTGCACCATTCACTCTGCAGGCACTACTGAGGGCTGTGTGCCTGGTGGCAAGGATGCAGGGAGAGAGATCAGACATGCTGGAGGTCTATGGGAGACATAATGGGACAGAAAATCAGGCCCATTTCATTATATACACACAAATAGCTACCACAAGGCAAGACTAAAGGTATGATGGAGGAGGAGGGCACCTCCAGGATGGTCCCCCAGCAGCTGGGTCCCCAGCAGGGCTCCAAGACAACGGGCTGACTTTTGGAGGGGGAGAAAGGAAAAACAGCATAAGCAAGGTTGGAAGGTAGGAGTGAACATCCCCAAAGAGGGTTAAACTCTGAAAGCATCTTTGTAAGAAACACTATAGCCACTGTGCACACCTGCCAGGAGGTGCTGTGTGTGGTGTGCCGGAGTGAGCTGTCCTCTGAAACCTGAGGACAACATGAAGTGCTCCCATAACTAAGTAGCCTTCAAATTAATTAACAAAGTAGCCACCAGAGGTCAGTCTCACACCCATAATACAACCAAACCAAACTGAAGTTCTTAAATGGCCTGGAATCTGTCTGGGTGATGGAGCAGCAACCCTGATGGCTCCAGCAAAGAAGCTGGGTGTTTGGGATTGTTTGGCATGGCTGTGGGTTCTACAGACTTTGGCGTTTCATTAGATGTACTCTTAGCGTGCCTCCCTCTCCCCTATCTCCTGGACCCAACCCTAACATGTGTGTTACTCAGAAGGGGGTTTGCCCACACCAACAAGCAATTCTCAGACACCAGCAGGGAGTAGAATTCAACTCAGTTCTGACACCATCGACCCAGAGATGGGGACAGATCCCTTTCAAGGGTCAGTGCCACTGGATGTCTCCCCACTCTACACACCCCGAACTCCAGATGCCAGTCACCAGTCCAGGTTGTCACCTGTACTTCTGACTGACAAGCTTGGATTGGAGATTCCCATGAACCCCTCTTTCCTTGGGTTCAATTAATTTGCTAGAGCATGGAATTCAGGAATCATTTTACTTACTAGAGCTCCAGTTTATTTATAAGAGAATGGAACTCAGAAAGTCAGCCAGACAAGATGTACAGGGACAACGCATGGAGCGTCCACGTTCTCTCCAAGCTCCTCTCTCTCCCTGGAGTCTCCACATGTTCCCCAAAGCTTCCTGAAGCCAGTTCTTTGGGGTTTTATGGAGGCTTTGGGACAGACATGATTGATTAAATCATTGGCCACTGGCAATTGATTCAACCTCCAGCCCTTCTCCCCTCCTGAGTGGTCATAAGGGTGGGACTGAAAGCTCCAGAGCTCTGATTCCAAGGTTGGTTCTCCTGGCAATCAGCCCTCATGCTTACGGCCCAAGAGTCACTTCATTAACAAAAGATGCCAGCAATCCCACTCCTAGGCATATACCCTGAGAAAACCATAATTCAAAAAGACACAAGCACCTCAAAGTTCATAGCAGCACTATTTACAATAGCCAGGACATGGAAGCAACCTAAATATGCATAGACAGATGAATGGATCCTGATGTGATACACATATACAATGGAATATTATTCAATCATGAAAAGGTAAGAAATTGGGTCATTTGTAGAAATTGGATGGACCTAGAGTCTGTCATACAGAGTGAAATAAGTTAGAATAAAACAAATATTGTATATAACACATATATGTGGAATCTAGAAAAATGGTACAGATGAACCTACTTGCAGGGCAGAAATAGAGATGCAGACATAGAGAATGAACACATGGACACGGGGGGAGGAAGGTGGGATGAACTGGTAAATGGGAATTGACGTACGTGCGCTGCCAGTTGTAAAACAGATAGCTGGGGGAACCTACTGTATAGTGTAGGAAACTCAGCTGAGGGGAAGATGGTGGGTGGGAGGTCCAAGAGGAAGGGTATACATGTATGCATATAGTTGATTCACTTCATTGTACAGCAGAAACTAACACAACACTGTAAAGCATCTATACCCCAATACAATTTTTTTTAAATTACAAAGTAAAGACAACTTTATCACTCTGGTCACATAGGTAAATTCCAAAGGTTTTAGGAGCTGTGCCAGAAATGGATGAAGACTGAATATATACTTATTATAATTGACAGTATCACAACTCCCTTCTGGTTCATAGCATAGGCACATGGGAAAATGATTCCAAGTGAGTTGCATACAAAATTTCTCAGCTTCCCTTTCCTTATCTGATAAAAGGGGTAACCCTACTGCCTACTTGATAGGATTATTATAAGACTTCAAAAGCACGTAAGGCATAGTGATCGACAAAGCACTTGTTTTGAGTTTTTTGAGTGGGTGGATGTCCTGGAACTGCAGTGCTTATGACCAAGTGAAGTCATGCAGGCAGTGTCTACATTTGGCAATGATGCCTGGTTCAACCTTCCTGCTCACACTTGTCTGCATTCAGAGCAATGGTGATGAGTGCTGAGAGTCTGCAGAGGCCGCGCTGATTGGGAATCTGACCTATGTGACTCCTCACTCTCAGAATTTCAGGGTGAAGTGAGGGGCTACAGTCCATAGGGTCGCAAAGAGTCAGACACGACTGAAGCACCTTAGCACACACGCCCGAGGAACCTAGAAGATATCCTTTCCTAGTCCCACTCTGCACTGGGATGCCCTCTACCAAACTCCTCTTTGGTTTAGAAGTATTGAGAAGCAAGTGAGGGATGGATCTTTTAACTTACTGAGATGTTGCACATTAATGATTAGAGGCCCCACCAACGCAGCCACCCAAGCACCCGTGTCCCTACTTCACAAGAAACTTTTGCTATTGTGCAAAGTGTCAACAGCCTCCAAGAGAAATAGGTAAAAGGTGCACTTCAGGGGGCAGTAAGAGTCACTCCAGCCTTAGTCAAATGGAAAAAGGGGACCCTAGGAAGCAGAGATGAGGGGACAAAACAGCCCCTGAATCTACAGGAAGCAGTCTCAGGCCAACTCCAAGGTAAGATACTGAACAAAATCATCTTGATGCCTAGGTAAGACATGGGGTATTAAAGAGATGACGAGGGTGCGTTCACAGGGCTGAGTGGACCTAAAAGTACGGTGAGCCATGGGCAGCATGGTCTAGAAAGATGGAAGACAAGGAGAGAGGGGATCAGCATTGTTTCTGTATCATGCTCTAGCTGACTTTGACTCACTCCCATCAGTTGGGGAATGGAGTTGTGAGACTAACAACAAATGTACTGAACTCTCAGGTCCGAAATTCCTCAAACCCCAGAATGTCAGGATGGCCCTGATGTTGAGTTTGGCTTGAGGGCTGATGTGTTTTGGTGAGAGTTGGAGGGAAAATGTCAGTGGAAGCCCTAAAATGAGACCTCGAATAGACTCGCTCTAGGCAGGAGCTAGCACTTTTATCTGTAGGTCTTAAAGTTGCACTTTGTCACCCAGGTGAGAGAAAACAAAATCAAAACTAGAAATATGCAGGGGATTATTGACTATTGGGGTCCCTTCCATCCCTAAGACTCTGTAAAATGTTCATCAGCAAAAGATTATTGATACAAAATTGATTTGCAAGCAGAATGTGTGAGCTTAATTAATGAATTCACTCTTTTAAAGTATATAATTCAGTGCATTTTAGTATATTTACAAAGTTGTGCAACCATGATCACTAATTCCAGAATATTTCAAACTTCCCCGAAAGAAATCCTATACCCATTAACAGTTATCTCCATTCCCTCCCCACCCCGACTCCTGGCCCCTGGAAACCACTAATATACTTTCTGTCTTATGAACTTGCTTATTCTGGATATTTCCTATAAATGGAATCATACAACATGTGGTCTTATACGTCTGATTTCTTTCACTTCGAGTAATGGTTTCAAGGTTCATCAATATGGTAGCATGTGTCAGCACATCCTTCCTTTTTAAGGCTGAACAGTTTAAGAGACATTCCATGGAAACATTTTGTTTATTCACTCATTAGTTGATTGACATTAGGGCTGTCTGAGATTATTTTAAAGGAATGGTTATATATATGCATTTTCTGTCCACTCTCTTTCAAATTAAGGAAAATCGGTAGCAAAATGAAGTAATGCAAGCAAGTAAACCAGCCAGCAACTGGTACTTAGAAGAAGAAAAGCTTCCTTGATTTCTAGGATATGTCACTGGAGAATGGGACCAAGATCATGGGGTTGAGTTTAAAACTCCTGATGACTTCCAATCCCCTGGAAGAGTCTACCCACTAAGACATCAATTAATTCACCAGGAAGTCCTTGGACCAGCAGGAAGAACTAAGAGCCATGGTCTGGATCAGGGATTTTTTTCTCTTTCAGAGACTCCTAAGGTTTCATAGAAGTAACACATGCCCACCAAGGGTGCTGGGGTGCAGATGGATAGGACTCGGAGTTCAGCCCCCATCCCAGCTTTAACTACAGCAGCTTTCATTTTAATTGCTTTCTTTGTTGCGGTTCCCCCTAAGAGTTCATCTGGCACAAATAAAGGGAGTCCATGGCTAAACAAATGTTTGGCAACCACTGGTAGGTGGCCCTGGTGGCATCCTTGGCCTAGAGCTGGGTCTCCCTGGTAGCTGTTCTTATGAGTTCTTCTGAGGAACCTTGATGGTGACCGTCTTCACCTCTGTGTAGGCCTTAAGCCCATCTTCCCCCAGCTCCCTCCCATTGCCAGATTCCTTAAACCCTCCGAATGGTGTGTGGCAGGTGACAATGTTGTAGGTGTTTACCCACACTGTTCCAGTTTGGAGTGCCCACGTGAAATACATGGCTTTGTCCAGATCCTGGGTGAACACAGCAGCAGCCAAGCCATACCTGGTGTTGTTGGCCCTCTCAATCACCTCCTCAATCTTCTTGAACTTAAACAGTGGCTGCACGGGCCCAAAGATCTCCTCCATGGCGATCCTCATGTCATCTTGCACACCACCAAAGACGGTGGGCTTGATGAAGAAACATTGTTCTCCGAAACGCTCCCCACCGCAGAGAAGTTTTGCCCCCTTCTTCTGGCCAAGCTGGCTATAGCCCAGGATTTGTTCAAGTGTTCCCTGTCCACCTGGGGCCCCTGTTGGGTGTCAAGATCTGATGGGTTCCCAACTCGCCTCTGCTTAGCTTTCTCCATGGTTCTCTCCAAAACTCATCATAGATGGCTTCTTCAATGAAGGTCCAGGAACCCGCAGAGCAGCACCGGCCTGTGTTGAAGAATAGGACCTCGTGGCACTGCTCCACAGCATGGTCCATGTCAGCATCAGCCAACACAATGCTCAGGCTCTTCCTGCCCAGCTCCAGGGTGACTCTCTTGAGGCTGGAATTCCCAGTCGCTTTCTGGATCAGGTGGCCCACCTCGGTGGAGCTGGTGAAGGCAACTTTGTTGATATCCATATGATGGGTGATGGCTGCTCCTGCTGTTGGGCCATAGCCTGTGATGAGGTTCACCACCCCGGGGGGAGAGCCCGCCTCCTTGATGAGGGAGGCCAAGTACAGGGCAGAAAGGGGTGTCTGCTCTGCCACCTTCATGACCACAGTGTTGCCCGTGGCAAGTGCCAGGGCGAGCTTCCAGCTCTGCATGACCAAGGGGAAGTTCCATGGGATTATCTGGCCACACACGCCAACAGGCTCGTGCCAGGTGAAGCAGAAGTGCTCACCATCCATGGGGATGGTCTTGCGTGCCACTTGTCAGCCCAGCTAGCAAAGTACCGGTACACCTTGATTACCTCATCCAGGCCCAAGATATAAGACTCCTGGAAAGGCTTCCCGTTGTCCAGGGTCTCTAGTGAGGCCAAGTAGACATGATCCCTTTCCACCAGGTCGGCCAGGTGGTTCAGCAGCCGGCCTCTCTCCAAGACATCCATCGGGCGCCATAAAGACCCCAGTCGGAAGGCTGCACGGCTGTCTTCACTGCCAGATCCACGTCAGCCCAGTCCCCTTCAGCCACGTGGCCGATGACCTCTCCCGTGGCAGGATTAAGTGTTGGGAAAGTCTTCTTGCTGACTGCATCATGCCACTCATTGCTGATGAACAGTTGGTTAGAGCGGATGTCTGGGTTCGGGATGGGGCTGGGAAGGGCTGCTGCTGAGAAGTACCAGGTGGCAGAGTGGTGCAGGGCAAACAGCCGAGGCACCAGGAAGTGCAGCATGCTGAGTACTCTAGAGAGGGACAGGAGCCAAGGTGAACAGGCAGAAAGAATAAGGGGCCCACAAAGGCCCACCAGCTAAGATGTTCCAAGATTCTAGCATAACGGGGTGCCCCCCCTGAAAACATGGATCCAAAGGGCTACAAAAGCCCTGAAGAACACTTTGGTCCAAGTCTGTTGTGTCCCATCTAGCCTCTGGCTCACTCCTTCACCTCTTCTGGGTCTTGGCTCAAATGTTACCCTCTCAGTAAGGCCTTCTCTGTGTTCTGCTGTGTTTAGTCACTCAGCTGTGTCTGACTTCTTGTGACCCATGGACTGTAGTCTGCCAGGCTCCTCTGTCCATGGGGATTCTCCAGGCAAGAATACTGGAGTGTGTTGCCATGCCCTCCTCCAGGGGATCTTCCCAACCCAGGAATCGAACCCAGGTCTCCCCCATTGCAGGCAGATTCTTTACTGTCCTGAGCCATTAGGGAAGCCCAAGAATACTGGAGTGGGTAGCCTATCCCTTCTCCAGGGGATCTTACCGGCCCAGGAATCGAACCAGGATCTCTTGCAATGCAGGCAGATTCTTTACCAGCTGAGCTATATAGGGAAGCCCAAGGCCTTCCCTAACCACCCTTTATAAAATTGCCCCCTTCTCAGCCCCAGGACTGTCTCTCCCCCATACTGTGCTCTATTTTCCCCCATCTGACATACCAAATAGTATATGTATATGCTTACATGTTTATTGTCTGCCTCTCCCCAGTAAAATGTCAGCTCGATGAGGGCAGGGATTTTTTTCCTGTTTCATCCATTGCTATGTTGTTGATGCCTCGAATTATGCTGGCTACAGAGTAGCTGCTCAGAGGTAGTTATTAAATGATAGATGAAGGAAACATCAAAATATACACTGAGGCTGTTTAATTGACCTAAGGGTGGAGTAAAGACCAGAGGGACTCGGAGGCAGAGCTGTTCTCTGAGAGAGGGGCTTGCTTCACTTCACCTCTGCGCCTCTGTTTCCTCACATGTGAAATGCCTCATGAGGCTACACTGAATGGGCTTGTGTGTATAAAAAGCCTGGCACAACCACCCAGGTCATCAGAGCTTGGCACCCTCAGAAACCAGCCCAGCTCAGCCCTTCAGGCACTGCTTCAGCTTTCCCAGGAGTGCAGTGAGTCTGGCAGCTGGAAAGAAGGCTCTGTTTACTTTGGCCTACAACTCTGAAAACAGTGTAGACTTTATTAAAATGACAACTATAACATGTAAGGGCTTCCCAGGAGGCTCTAGAGGTAAAGAACCCGCCTGCCAATACAGGAGACATAAGAGACTAGGGTTTGATCCCTGGGTCCGGAAGATTCCCCTGGAGGAGAACGTGGCAACCCACTCCAGTACTGTTGCCGGGAGAATCCCATGGATAGAGGAGCCTGGTGGGCTACAGTCCATAGGGTGGCAAAGAGTTGGACACAACAGAAGCAACCTAACACACATACATACACACAACATTTAAACAGTCTATAAAATTTATTCAATGAAATTTAAACAGTATATAAATTTCCTAGATTCGTTGAAGCAGTTACTCTCCAGCTGGGACATCAATCCCTCCACTTTTGCTGGCTTACTTAAGCCTCACCTCACCAGTCCCCAAAATGAATTGCACCTGCCCTACCCCAGCACCCCCCACTCTCTGCCACTGGGGAGGGAGCTGAGGAAAGAACTCATCCAGGAAAACAAGGCTCCAACCAGATCCCTGTGAAAGTCGCTCAGTCGTGTCTGGCTCTTGGCGACCCCATGGACTATACAGTCCATGGAATTCTCCAGGTCAGAATACTGGAGTGGGTAGCCGTTCCCTTCTCCAGGGGAACTTCCCAACCCAGGGATTGAACCCAGGTCTCCCGCATTGCTGGTGGATTCTTTACCAGCTGAACCAGATCCCTGGCCTCACACAAATCAATGCTGCCCAGGAAGCCATCCCGTGGAAAGACACTGAGCCAGCAGACCGTCGGGGTGGACGCAGGTCCACTCAGGACTCTGCCCCATGCTGGGACAGAAGCAGTCGTGGGTCCACAAGGCCTGTCTAAAGAGGGAGGCGTCCCAGGGGAGGTCAAGATGAGGGGAATGGGAGGTTACCAATCCTTGGGGTGGGGGCAGAGGGGCTAAACAGGAGGGAGGGTGTTCACAGACTAAGGCCGGCAAGTCTGCTTTCCTGTCCAGCCAAGGCTGCTACCACTCCAGAGGCCTATGTGGGGTGTGCCCTGGTGCCGCCACCTCCATGCAGAAAGAGGACAGCTCACAGCACACCAAGCTTTACAGTTTGCTGGCCCGTCTTCTCAGCAGTCAACTCCCCAAGTGGCCAACAGCCCTGAAGGGATTTGGGCTTATGATAACCTACGTTCTGGAAGAACGCTGGGGATCAGAGTTTCTGGGATTCACTGGAGACACAGGGCAAGTAAGAACTGGAGTCTCAGCCTGGAACCCACAGCCCTAGTTTTGTGTTTCCTCCCTCCTATGGACAATTTCTCAAAGTTACCTGTATTAGTGACCACTATCAAGGACCGGACCTTTGGGGTCATCCAGGACCAGGTGGCTCCCAGTTTACCCCTTATGCAGAGAGGGTGTGTGTGTCCTGGCCACTCGATAAAGTCAGGGGCTCTCTGCTGGAGTAGGCCGGGTGGACAGGCACAATGGCATCCAGGCACCCGGAAGGTTTCGAGGGTGTGAGTCTCCAGGCCAGATCAAGCGCCAACCAGGGAAGGCAATGGCAAGCCACTCCAGTACTCTTGCCTGGAAAATCCCATGGACAGAGGAGCCTGGTAGGCTGCAGTCCATGGGGTCGCTAGGAGTCGGACACGACTGAGTGACTTCACTTTCACTTTTCACTTTCATGCATTGGAGAAAGAAATGGCAACCCACTCCAGTATTCTTGCCTGGAGAATCCCAGGGACTGGGGAGCCTGATGAGCTGCCGTCTATGGGGTCGTATAGAGTCGGGCACGACTGAAGCGACTTAGCAGCAGCAGCAGTACGGACCCGGGTGCGGGAGGAGCGGTGGGAAACGTGAAGAGGTTCCTACAATGCACGCTGGGGGCAGAAAGGGCGGCCCCCACATGGGGAAGCCGAGACCCGAAGAGGAAGAGTCCACTGCAGGGATGGGAGCTGCGGCCTAACCCGGGGGCCTGCGGGCGGGGTAACTGTCAGTTGCCTGCGGCAGACTGGGGCGCGCGCTCGCGCGCAGATTCGGACTCGCCCAGGTCCAGCCCGGCCTCCGCCGGGATGCTCGCCGGAAGCCCCGCCTCCGAGCTGTCCCGGGGCTCAGCAGCCAATGAAGCTCCGCCTACGCCTGGGAAGCCGCCGACCTCTCGCCCCGCGGCCAATGCTCCTCCCTTCGGGCGCTAGCGGGCGGGGCCTCCTGGGACTGCGAGCGGGAGGTCGGGTAGCGCTGTACCTTCCCCGCGGCCCAGCGTCACCCCTCGACGCCTATCCCCAGCTCCGGTTGCATACCACACCACGCAAGCGCTCTTCTTTCGAGTCAAGACGCTCAGTGGGCCGGACGTCCCAGGTCACAGGAAAGTGGGAGAGTGGACTCCGATTGTATTTTTCCTTTCTCCCTCGCACACGATGCGCCTTGTTAGGGTGCCATCATTTAAACCGCTCCTTAACCTCTTCTATCTCTCCCAGCTCTCTCATTTTTTCCCTGGACTCGTTTGTCTTCCACTCTCATTTCTCTTTCTCACAGTATTTTTAAAAGCTTCATTTATCTTAAGAACATAAAGAATATATGCACAATGTAGAAAGCTTGGAAAACGCAGAAACGTACACAAGAAAACCTTCAATCCTTAACTCAAAATTTGCCATTCACCTTGCTAATATTTTTCCCTCTGCATTTTTCAAAAATTCTTTTAAAAGCAGTGTCCAATATGAATTATATGATGACCTCTATTTAGCTACATTTTAAAAAAATTGTTAAAAAAAATGAACTTTTTCTCACGTCACTAATTAAGGCAAGTATACTGGAGTGGGTTGCCATTCCTTCTCCAGGGGATCTTCCTGACCCAGGGATCAAACCTGCATCTTCTGTGTCTCCTGCATTTCAGACAGATTCTTTACCACTAAGCCAGCAAGGGACAATTAATTAAAAACAACATCATCCTCTCCAGTGTGGTGTAGATTTCCACAGCAGGGTGGGTTGTTGATGGACATTTAAATTTTGTCTCCATCTTGTGGTTGCTGTGAAGGATGCCACGCATGTTAAGTCACTTCAGTTGTGTCCAACTCTTTGGGACCCCCATGGACTGTAGACCACCAGGCTCCTTTGTACATGGGATTCTCCAGGCAAAGATACTGTAGTGGATTGCCATGCCCTCCTCCAGGGGATTTTCTGGACCAGAGGATCAAACCTGTGTTTCCTGTGGCTCCTGCATTGCAGGTGAATTCTTTACCACTGAGTCACCGGGGAAGCCCCATCAGTCAGTTCAGTCGCTCAATCATGTCCGACTCTTTGCGACCCCATGAATCGCAGCATGCCAGGCCTCCCTGTCCATCACCAACTCCCAGAGTTCACTCAAACTCATGTGCATCGAGTCGGTGATGCCATCCAGCCATCTCATCCTCTGTCGTCCCCTTCTCCTCCTGCCCCCAGTCCCTCCCGGCATCAGGGTCTTTTCCAGTGAGTCAACTCTTTGCATGAGGTGGCCAAAGTATTGGAGTTTCAGCCTCAACATCAGTCCTTCCAATGAACACCCAGAACTGGTCTCCTTTAGGGTGGTCTGGTTGGATCTCCTCGCAGTCCAAGGGACTCTCAAGAATCTTCTCCAGCACCACAGTTCAAAAGCATCAATTCTTCGGTGTTCAGCTTTCTTCACAGTCCAACTCTCACATCCATACGTGACCATTGGAAAAACCATAACCTTGACTAGACAGACCTTTGTTGGCAAAGTAATATCTCTGCTTTTTAATATGCTTTCTAGGTTGGTCATAACTTTCCTTCCAAGGAGTAAGCGTTGTATGCTAAATCCTGAACTTCCATCTGTCAATCACTTCATCTCCACTACACCCTCCTGCTTGTTGGAGAGGTTGGAAAGCTGCGAGGTTGTTTAGTAACAAGGCTGGTAGGCCACATCCATCTCATTCTGGCAGTCAGTCCTGAAGGTCAAGTACTCCCTGATTCTCCCTCCCTCTGGCCAGTTCAGCAATTTTTGCCAGCACCCAATATCTGTATTAAATCTCAACCTCTCCACATGTTAAGAGTCTTCATATTTTCTTGTTTGAACCTAATTCACATAATTCTTTCCTTAAGCTACATCTCTGTGAAACCTCTTTTTACCATGTCATCCTAAGGATGTTCACAGTCCTTGCTGCAAAATTTGGTTCTTCACTAAAAACATTTTATCTTATGTCTTGCCACATCTATGTTCATGTTTTCCCAACAACCATATGGCCCCTTGCAAAAACCCTTCTGTCTCCCCTTATAGGCTTGGCTAGCCTAGCACCCCTTGGGCACTTGACATGGCATTCACTCCATGGTGGATTGACTCAAGGATTATTTGTCAGTCATTAACAGGCTTCATTGATAGAGGCAGTGAGTCCATGACAAAGCAAGTATCAGTCTTCATATGGTCAGACTGCTTGGAAAGCTGTGGTAGGTGTGAGAGGCTAGTAGCAAAGAAGAAGTGGCCCCTGGGGAGAGGTTGAAGACTGTGTCCTGTGAGAAGCAGCTGAAGGAACTGGGGGTGTCCACCCCTTAAAGCTCAAGGAACAGGACTGCACCCTCCAAATCTCCAAAGGGCAAAAGCAGACATAGTCTGAGGGGTCCTAGAAGATGGAGCCAGACCCATGAGGGTAAGTTACCTGGGGCAGAGGAAGAACCTCATGACAAAGCAGAGCTGGCCAAGGTTGTGTGGGAGGGGCTGCCTTGGAAGGTAGTGAGCCCCTCATTACTGGAGAAGAAAAAAAGGGTAATAAAACCACTTGGCAAAATTCTGTAGAGGAGAATACCAAATAAGGGCTGAACTAGACAGGTGGTTCCCAAACTTAGTTGTGCATCAGAATTGCCTGGGGACCATAATTTAAAAAATAAGAACAAAAAACTTTATAATCTCCCTGGATTTACCTTTAAGAGATTCTAAATTATTAGATGTTGGCTGCAACCCAGGAATTTTTTAAGTTTCCCATATGCTTCTGATGCACAACTATATTTAGGAAGCATTAGCCTAAGTGGTCTTTGGGATTCTATGACTCCATCACGGATGGTTTTCATAAAGAGACTTATTGAGGGAATGTTTTATCTGCATTTAGATTGCATTCAGCAGGTCCACCCCTGACATTTCAATGCCAGCTGTGGCTGGCATTGGAAGTCACCAAAGTAGTTGGTCCTGCTGAAAGGCATTTGTAAAAACATGCAAAAATTAAAAAAACAAAAAATTTCCACAATGCTTGACATTTATGATGTGGAGAGAAGGATGAATGTGCAATAACTCAGGGTAAAATGCACAGATAACTTTTGCAGAAGGAATATTTTAGATTCATCTTTTTAATTAACAAAAAATCCAGGCCTCTTAGATGAATATTGAGCCTGGAGCTCCTGTGAGTGTTTAGACTAAAAGAATTGAAGGGAAATGGTGAGATAACACAAGCCACAGTCAGGACATTGTCAGCAAGGAATGTCATCCAGGGATTTGTTTACACTGCCCTGATGGGGGAAGAGAAGCTGTTTCTTTCCTTCAAGGTTTTGAAGCCTTGGATGTCTAGGAAGTTATTGGAGAAGATTCCAGGCTTAGAGATAATGAACAGATTTCAAACAAAAAGACATGTAAGCTGCCCTGAACATTGATTCTACACTGAACATAGCAGGTTCCTCTGTTCTCAGCATTTGAACTGAAGATGGAAGACCCGGTCAAGACCCCGAGAGAGTTGCAGGGAATGGAAGTTTAAAAATAAAGGTGCATGTAAAAGCAAACCAAAATATACCCCCACTTTTTCTCCTAAGTGATCCTCCACATTCTACTAAATTTACACTCTGTGTACATGAACTAAATCTGAATGTTGCCAAACCAAGCCACAAATTCAGTTTCCCTCTCACCTGCCTGGCTTCCTTGCTCACTCCCTCCCACACAAGCATGCAACCAACATTGAGATGGAAGACATGGCAGCACTCGGCACCTGCAGTTAAGAATCCTGAGGCAGGGAGGTTTGGGAGGTAGGGAGGTGATCCTGGTTTATATGGGGGCTCCAGTGTAATCACAAGGGTCCTCATCAAAGAGAGACAGGAATGTCAACATCAGAGATGTGATGATGGAATCAGAGGTTGGAGTGATGCAGCCACAAGCCAAAGAACTCAAGCAGTGGGGAAAAACAAGGGAACAGTTTCCCCTTAGTATCTCCAGAAGGGTCTGCCAACACCTTGATTTTGCGCAGTGATACTCATTTCAGACTTCTGAGTCCCCAGAACAGTAAGATAAAGTTTGTGTTGCTTTTAAGACACTAAATTTGTAATAATTTGTTACAGCTAACAAATGGAAAACTAATACATTGATTTACTCATTGATAGTCCTTGTAAGGATTTGGGTTTATGGCTGCTGGCCTAGCTGGAGCAGGTCAGGTGGCCAACAGTATTCTGTTGTTTAGACACACCATAATTATGGTGGACATCATTTCTTTTGCCTGCCCAGCATTCCTTTCTTTTAAAAACACACCCCCTCTCCTGCCTCTCCTGCGAAGTACTAAAGAGCCCCTATATGAAAGTGAAAGAGGAGAGTGAAAAAGTTGGCTTAAAGCTCAACGTTCAGAAAACAAAGATCTAAAATCATGGCATCCAGTCCCATCTGCTGCTGCTGCTGCTGCTAAGTCACTTCAGTCGTGTCCGACTCTGTGTGACCCCATAGATGGCAGCCCACCAGGCTCCCCCGTCCCTGGGATTCTCCAGGCAAGAACACTGGAGTGGGTTGCCATTTCCTTCTCCAATGTGTGAAAGTGAAAAGTGAAAGTGAAGTCGCTTAGTCGTGTCCGACCCATAGCAACCCCATGGACTGCAGTCCACCAGGCTCTTCCATCCATGGGATTTTCTAGGCAAGAGTACTGGAGTGGCTTGCCATTGCCTTCTCCATCCAGTCCCATCACTTCATGGCAAATAGATGGGGAAACAATGGAAACAGGAAGAGACTATTTTCTTGGGCTCGAAAATCATTGCAGATGGTGACTGCAGCCATGAAATTAAAAGATGCTTGCTTCTTGGAAGAAAAGTTATGACCAAGCTAGACAGTATATTAAAAAGCAGAGACATTACTTTGCCAACCTAGGTCTGTCTAGTCAAGGCTATGGTTTTTCCAGTAGTCATGTATGGATGTGAGAGTTGGACTATAAAGAAAGCTGAGCACTGAAGAATTGATGCTTTTGAATTGTGGTGCTGGAGAAGACTCTTGAGAGTCCCTTGGACTGCAAGGAGAGCCAACCTGTCCATCCTAAAGGAAATCAGTTCTGAATATTCATTGGAAGGACTGATGTTGAGGCTGAAGCTCCAATACTTTAGCCTCCTGATGTGAAGTACTGATGCTGGAAAAAGTACTGATGCTGTGAAGGCGGGAGAAGGGTTTGACAAAGGATGAGGTGGTTGGATGGCATCACCAACTCAATGGACACGTGTATGAGTAAACTCCAGGAGTTGGTGATGGACAGGAAGGCCTGGCGTGCTGCAGTCCATGGGGTTGCAAAGAGTCAGACGTGACTGAGCGACTGAAGTGAACTGAACCGAACTGAGCTCTCCTGCTTTCACCAACAATATTTCTGAGTCAGAACTACCCATCGTAGCATTCTGCAAAACAAGAGAGATCTCGTTACACCTTGTTAACTATAAATGCCTTCTTTTCTGTGTGTCTAACAAGCCACCCAGTGATGCCAATGCTGCTAGTGCCAAGCCCATGCTCTGTGTAGCAAGGGTGGAGAATGATGTCTGAAAGACTAGTAGAGCCCCACTGAATGAAGAGGCAAGTTCAAGTTGCAGGTAATAGGGATAGGCATGTGCTCAGTCCTGGAGGTGAGAGGGGTCAGAGTGTATTCAAAGAACTGGGAGAAGACAAGTGGGACAGAAGCAAGAAGCACAAAGGGATGGATGGTTCTGGAAGAGGCTGGAGGCATGGACAGGGACCAGACCACATAGAATTTTAGAGGCCTGGGTAAGAACCCTGACTCCTGGGCCAGACTCACTGGATAAATCTAACATGGTCCCACCTGGAGGAACTGAGAAGACAGCAGAGAGACTGATCCAAACAAAATGAACACAATAAATCGTCTTATTCCTCTAAGAGATATTAGCATCTGGTTCTGTGGAAGCACAAAGGGGCTTCCCCGGCAGCACAGTGGTAAAGAATTTGCCTGCCAAGCAGGAGACCCAAGTTTGCTTCCTGGATCGGGAGGATCCACTGGAGAAGGAAATGGCAGCTCATTCCAGTATTGTTGCCTGGGAAATCCCATGGACAGAGCAGCCTGGCGGGCTACAGTCCATGGGACTGCAAAGAGTCGGACCCGAATTCATGACTAAACCACCACCACCGCCAGCGGGTGTGAAGTGATATCTCACTGAAGTCTGTGGAAGCACAAGGAGAGAGCCCAGATTCCCTCCTCCTGGGACTTCTTGGGAGAAGATGACCTTTCAGCTGAGCCATGTATTAGTTAGAATCAGTTCAGACACACATGATTAAACAGAGGTTTTCAACTGTGGCTGTGTGTCAGCATCACCTGGAAAGCTTTCTGAAACACTTCTGCCTGAGAAACACTCCAGACCGATAGAACTGGAATTCCCTCAGGATTGTACTGTGTTGTCTGGTTTTTGCTGTTGTTTCATTTTGTTTTGAAGTTCCTCTATTGATTCTAATATGTAGCCACACTCATGAACTACTAACTTAAGAGAAAATTCAAAATAAAAGTGGCTTAAAGAGAAGTCTATCTTTCCCTCACTTAAAAAAGTCTGGAAACAGACTGTCTAGAGTAGGGCAGGGGGCCCAGCTCTGTCTTCCTTTCAACAGTAGAGGATCCTACTAAACTTTTAAAGAAAAGGAGACCAGTTAACATGATCCCAATCCCATTTGCGATTTGAAAAGATCATAGTGGCTGAAGCATGTGTGTCCTCTAGTTTCTTGGGAAAAAGTTATGTTACCAAGAACAGCAGGTGTTGATAATTATTAAGCTGGCTACTAATGGGCACAAGGGATTCATTATACTCTTTCTCTGTGTGCGTGTATTTAAACTTGCTCATAATAAAAAGTTTAAAAAAATTAAGAAAAGGTTATGTTACCACATCAATAGGATGTGTTCTCCTGGTTCAAAGCCTTTGTAATGGATCTGTCCCTTCGTGACCCTTATGAATGGCCCCAAGGGGTCCATGTCTTTCTAAATCCACAGTTAATTATTGGACAGCAATCACAGAACCAGACAAGAGTTGTGCAAAGGGCATGGGGATTGGACTGAGAGCCTGG
The DNA here is from genome assembly GCF_049115385.1 of Moschus berezovskii. Taxonomy (NCBI): domain Eukaryota; kingdom Metazoa; phylum Chordata; class Mammalia; order Artiodactyla; family Moschidae; genus Moschus; species Moschus berezovskii. The sequence goes on along the minus strand of NC_142466.1, from coordinate 69,729,146 downwards.
CTCCTGGTCCCCCCACCAGCCTCTCTATGTGACCTTGGGCAACTTCCTCTCTCTTGGCCTTGACCTTCTCCACTATAAAAGGAGGGGCTATGAGATGGACAAAAGAGCTATCATGTGACCAGGGCCCCAGAAAGTTCTAGTAAAGCTGCTAATTGTTAGCAGGGTCCTTGGACCACAAAGTTTGCACTCCAAATACATGCTTTCTTATGAAACCTGGTCAGCTGACTTTCCCGTCCTGTTGTCTTCGTTGGATCTGGGCCATGATGAGGCAATGGTTGAAGCACAAAGAGTTGGCAGGGACAAGTGTATCCTCACACACTTGCTTGTTGGGTGAACCTGGTACGCTACCCCGCTGTCAATGACACACAGTGCGTTTTGCCGACAAACTCAGCAGGGCCTCTTGGATCCAGCAGTGTCCAACTCCTAGGTAATCAGAGGAGGAGAGCAGGGATGAAGAGCTGCCCGGGAGGCCCTTGCCTTTCACCTCTGCCTCCAGTCAGCTCTCTATAATTCAAAGACTGTTTCCTCAGCACAGCCCTCACCAGGCCCCGCAGTTCCCACACTGACAAGCATCCAGCATCCATTATCCCTCACTCACTCAGCTTCTGCTGCTGACAACCCTGTCACAGAGGCCCTGGCCATGCCTCTGTGAATCAGCCGCCATCCCCATCCTCAGGTCACTCACAGGCTGGGGAGGCAGAAAGACACAGAAACTGGCATGCTTCTCTCACATGGCAGAACACAAAGAAATAAGAGATGGAGCAAAACAAATCTGGGAAAGTCTGGGAAGGCTTCCTGGAAGAGGTGATACTTGGGCTGAGTCTTGAAACTTGAAAAGGGTTGGGGGAGAGATGCCGTTTCTGGAAGACACAGTTGCATGTACTAAAGGCCAGAGATGAATGGCAGCTTGGTGGCTCAGGGAGCCGTGAGTAGCTCCTTCTGGCTGGTACCTGTAGTGTGATGGGCAGGGAGGGGAGCAGTGAGAAAGCCAAGGCTGGAACACTTAGAGGGACAGATCACAAAGGGCCTGAAGTGTCGTGCTAAAGGTCTTAATGTCATTCTGAGGAGGCACAGAAGGACTTTAAGGCAGGAGGGTTAGAGAGAGAACCTTTTAATTTCATCAGATCCCGTGGCAGTGAGTGAAGATTAGGTTTAGCTCTGAGTGACAGAAACTCTAATAACAGTGGCAAGAGTTGATTTCTCTAAATAAGTAAAAGAATCCCAGAGGTAAGCAGTCTAGGAAGGTGATAAATGATCCTCAAGGATACTTGCCCCCTTCTGATTCATCATTTGGTCATCCTTAGCAGTGAGCATTATCTTCACGGCTCAAGAAGTACTGCATCCGTACTTCAGGTGGCAGAAAGGAGGGAGGAAAGGAAAACAAAAAGGCAAAGAATGCATGCCAGTTGCTTTTAAAAAGAAGGGTCTCTGTGGAGAAATGTACTGACAACATGGCATCAGTCAGGCACTCCTGCCCCACTCGCTCATGGCCTCTTAACTTAGGCTCTGTAAACAACGATATTGCTGGCCTTGGTAGCACTGTGCCTGTGTGACCCCTTGGCCATGAGTCACTTTTGTCCTGTCTTAGTATATCAGTAGTCTTTGAAGACTCCCAGCTGCTGCTGCCCAGAGAGAATAAACACGTCTACAGTCCCCACGGCTCCTCGAGTCTTCTTCCAGCTTTCCTGGTCGTGCCTTAACTTCCCTGGGTTCAGTGAAGCATGTGGTCAGCAAGATAGTCTCCAAAGCTGCCCCGAAACATGTATACTTTCATCCCATTGGTGAGAACTTAGTCACATGGTACGGCTAGCTGCAGTGGAGGCTGGGAAAGTAGTCTTCATTTTGGGTGGTCATTTTGAGGGCTTCCATTTCTGTGACTGTGGAAAGGCAGACATGGGGGATAACTAGGAGTCTACAGACCCTTCTGCTGTGAAGACAAGTGTTAGCAATTTCACTGACAAATAAGGACACTGAGGATCAGAGAGAGAAAATGACTGACTAGAAGTGGGACATTTGGAATTGCAAAGCTTGACTGGGAATGCCACACTCTTAAGCACCAGGCAAGCGACTGTAGATGACTGGCCCAGGCTGAGTCTCTCCTCTCCAAATCTGGTTCCAAAGATCTTGCCAGGCATCTGCCTCTGAGTGTCATCCAGCAGGAGCAGCCCCTACCAGAGAGGATTCCCAGGATGGTTAATCCTGCCCCTGGCCTCACAGAATCAGGGACAGATCAGGGAACGAGGGGACTGTTAGAGCTTCAGGTCCAACCTCATCATTGTGCAGATGTGGAGACTGAGGCCCAGAGGGGCAAAAGGATTTCTGCAGGTCCTACAGGGAATCCATGGGGAGGAGGGGGCTGGACGAGCATCTGTAATAAGGACCCACAGGGGGCACACACAGTCTTATCTATTGTTCCCCTGGTGCCAGGTGTCACATTTAAACAACCTTTCAGATAGGCTGCATCCTAATTAAGGCATCGACTGCAGGTTGGTGAAACTGCCTCAGGGATGGAATAAGAAAGGTGTTTCCCGCTGCACATCTGTTCATATGGATTATGTATGGGTCATGGAATAGTCCTTCCCCAGAACAGAGTGATGTATCTCCACAATGAGGACAATGGAACCACAGAGGAGAGAGGGCATGAGTGTAATGGGCAGAGCCCAGGCTGGGGGGGTGGGGGGGCAGAGGCCTGGATCCCAGGCTGCCTGCCTCATTGTGCTGTCTGGATCTAACTGTCCATGGAATGAGAGGATTAGGCTAGATCACTGACCCAAATGAAATCTTAACGCAGAAGGCCAATGTCAAGCTAGGTAAAAAGAAGCAGCTTGACAGACCACACCCCTGGTGACACCAAGACAGTTCCAGGAGCCTGTGGCTCCATGGTCCTTCCCAGCTATGCCCCTGGGCCGAGGCAGTCTAGGAATATTGATGAGGAAGGGACAGCAAAAAGTGACGGGGGGCAGTGTGGCCGCCACCTGTCCTGGTGAGAGTCCTCCTTGGGGTTGGAGGACAGTTGGTCTGTCATCTTAGGGCCAAACTTTTGGACCAGATGACCTGCTAGAAGGAGAGTCAGGAGACAGCTCAGGGGTCCCTGGCTGGGAGGGGGCCTCATTCCCAGCTGCACACTGAATGCTCCCACAAGCTCGGCCCTACTCTGGGGTATAAAGGGTGGGGGAGGCTCCTCAGAGAGCCAGTATCAAGACTGGGAAGTACTTGAACCCATGGAGGGGCCTAGGCACACTATTCAACACACTGACTTACATAATATCCAGCACTGACATCACATATGAGCCTGGCTCTAATTCTTCTATGACTTGTTCTCACGTCCCCCTCACTTGGACAGGCATTGCTCCTCTGGATGCTGAATCATGGGAAGCTTTGGTGAGGGGGCAGGGTCCTAGGGCAGGGATTGGGAGGCTAGAGTGGAGGTGAGCTACTGGGGGCTTAGATATCAACTGCTTACAAACTGGTAAGTGATCATTTCATTTTAAAGCACGTATATGGCAGTACTGGGGCTTCCCAGGTGGTGCTAGTGGTAAAGAACCTGCCCCAATGCAGGAGACATAAGAGACGAGGGTTCAGTCCCTGGATTGGGAAGATCCCCTGGAGAAGGGCATGGCAACCCACTCCAGTATTCTTGCCTGGAGAATCCCATGGACAGAAGAGCCTGGCAGGCTACAGTCCATGGGGTCACACAGAGTCGGACACGACTGAAGTGATTCAGCACGTACACACACGGCAATACTAGTCCTTTTCAGCTGAAAATGAGTCCTGCCTTTTCATTCAGGACTTGAGTCTAAGGGGTTCATCACTGGGATGGGATGACTATGAATTCATAGTATTGTCACCGTGACTATACGGGACAGGAGACTGGATCACCTCAAGCCAGGCAAAGCAACACTAGCAGGCCAGGCAATACATGGCAGAGTAGGACAAAGAGGCAGTCTCCACGTCCAGAAGCCCCTACATCTGTGGCCTTGGACCTGCAATTAACTGCCTGCTGGGGACAGATCAGCGCCTGTAATAGGCATGTTTATTTAACAGGCTTCCTGACTCGAAATACCCAGAGGGAAAAAGGATAATTCAATCTTGTTTTCAAGCAAAAACAAAACAAAGCGGGGGAGGCCGGGTAATGAGGGGGCTGAACCATCCTCCTGCTACAAGGCTGAGGCTGGAATCTCAGACTGCCTTCCACCTAGCCTATGTCAGACCTCAAGTGGGGACAAAGGAATGGCTATACTAAGGCCGGTGGTTTATTCACCAAGTAGCCTTTGCAAACCTGTTTCATCATTATCTCTTCATAATCACCACCGTCATTTTCTGCTTCCCAGACCAGCGGTTGTGGCAGAGAGTACCCCATCCCACCCCTAAGGTACAGGCTTCGAGCCCCACAAAACCTGGGTCTGCTCTGCTTGTCTCCTGATTCCTGCTCCCAGGGCTTGCAGCCTCTGGGTTCCCTTCCCAAAGCTCTCTCCACTGGGAAACTGTTTCCTCCCTCTACCTGAAGAGCACTGAGGAGCACAGAAGAGGAAAGGCAATTATTTTTGAAAACTTGAGGTCACCCCTTCAAGGCAGCCTCTGAGTCCATAGGAAATCAAGCTCTTGGTCTTAAAACCAGAAGGATTTTTTAAAATTCTGATCTGCCTGCCAGACAGGCCCTTTCCTTCCGGAATATGTATAAATGGGTCATTTCTTGCAACCTTAAGGCAATGCTAGGAGCAAGACACTTGCTTAGTGACACTTCCCTCTGCTTTGAGTGTGGCACTGGATCCTCGCAAAGCCAGAGAGACCTCTGATTACACCTCATCTGCTTAGACCCAGAGTGTGAAGGCTTGTGTACTCGAAAATGTCACCGTGTCATTGATCAACTGAGCCTTCCTATTTTTCCTCAAAATTTTGAAAGGGGATAGAAGGGGACACTGAAAGATGGTAATGATCTAAGATGATCCATCTGCCTAGATTGAAATAATAATTAATATTTACTGAGGGCTTACTGTGTGCTGAGTACTTCACGCGGACTACCCGATTTGGGGCTCCTCACACCCATGTGATGGATACTTAACTACAATTTCTATCTCAGAGGAGGAACAGATTTAGAGAGGGGTTGCTCAGCCTGGCTGCAAGTGAGAATCACCAGGGGGGCTTATAAAAATACTCATGCCCAGACCCTACCCCAGACAAGCTAAATCAGAGTCTAAACATGGGGACTGACCACAAGTATGATTTTAAGTACTCCAGGGATTCTAATGCATATCAGAGTCAGAAGAAAAGAGGGAACTATTAATTTGCTCAAAGTCACTCAACTCTTGAGTGGTGGATTCTAACCCAGGATGTCCGACTCACCCAGCCTCACTTGAACATGCTGGAAATCAGGGTTGGTCAATGCTCTCCCAGAAGAACTGGGAGTTTCAGGTTCCTTCTCACCTTAACAACAAAGGTATATGTGAGCCTGAAACCTCCAGCACTTACAGCTCTGGAAGCAGAGGTGATATTTATTTCCTGCTGGAAACTTTCCTGATTGTTTACACAATGTATATGACACTGTGTCTTATTTGCCATTGCTGCTGTAACAAATTACCATCAACTTGTGGTTGGAAATAATAACAAATTTGCTCTCTTATGACTCTGGAAGTCAGAAGCCTGAATCAGTTTCACTGACCAAAATCAAGTTCTTTAGGGCCATACTCCTTCCTGCCTCTTGAGAATCCTGTATGCAGGTCAGGAAGCAACAGTTAGAACTGGACATGGAACAACAGACTGGTTCCAAATAGGAAATGGAGTACGTCAAGGCTGTATATTGTCACCCTGCTTATTTAACTTCAATGCAGAGTACATCATGAGGAACGCTGGGCTGGAAGAAGCACAAGCTGGAATCAAGATTGCCAGGAGAAATATCAATAACCTCAGATATGCAGATGACACCACCCTTATGGCAGAAAGTGAAGAGGAACTAAAAAGCCTCTTGATGAAAGTGAAAGAGGAGAGTGAAAAAGTTGGCTTAAAGCTCAACATTCAGAAAACTAAGACCATGGCATCTGGTCCCATCACTTCATGGGAAATAGATGGGGAAACAGTGGAAACAGTGTCAGACTTTATTTTTTTGGGCTCCAAAATCACTGCGGATGCTGATCGCAGCCATGAAATTAAAAGACACTTACTCCTTGGAAGGAAAGTTATGACCAACCTAGATAGCATATTAAAAAGCAGAGACATTACTTTGCCAACCAAGGTCTGTCTAGTCAAGGCTATGGTTTTTCCAGTGGTCATGTATGGATGTGAGAGTTGGACTGTGAAGAAAGCTGATCGCCAAAGAATTAATGCTTTTGAACTGTGGTGCTGGAGAAGACTCTTGAGAGTCCCTTGGACTGCAAGGAGATCCAACCAGTCCATTCTAAAGGAGATCAGTCCTGGGTGTTCATTGGAAGGACTGATGGTAAAGCTGAAACTCCAATACTTTGGCCACCTCATGTGAAGAGTTGACTCATTGGAAAAGACTCTGATGCTGGGAGGGATTGGGGGCAGGAGGAGAAGGGGACAACAGAGGGTGAGATGGCTGGATGGCATCACCGACTCGATGGACATGAGTTTGAGTGAACTCCGGGAGTTGGTGATGGACAGGAAGGCCTGGCGTGCTGTGATTCATGGGGTCGCAGAGAGTCGGACACGACTGAGCGACTGAACTGAACTGAGTGCCGTGGATGAGAGTTACAGTCATCCTACTTCACCCTGTTTTAAAATACTAACTACAAATTGTTAACACCCTTTGCAAGCCAACAAATACAGATTTGACTGGTGGCACCTGTTTTCATCCTTTCTGATGGAGAGAATCCAATCAACAGAAAAGCTGAGGGTTACGATAGGAGGATTTCCTGTCTTTTGCTGAGGAGTCTAGGAGTAGCTCTAACAAATGGCCCAAATCTTTCTAAGTTGTCTGCTTCCACCCAATACCCACCTCTAAAGTTTGCGAAACAGGTATCACTGCCCCCATTACCCTCACCAGATCACCATGAGGATGTATTGATAAACATCTGCAGATCATGCAGGGAAGAGAGTTGTAAATATACAGTAATCATGGGATGGATCAGCATTATACCCAAGGCCATGATTCCTATGTCAGCCTTTGGCACAACACAAATCCTCTGCCATCCAGGAGTTCTAACTTCAGCCCAGAGGTCCTTCCTGTGCCCGTGAGGCCCCCCAGACTTTCCAAGGGTCACCCTCTGCTCCTGACCATAGTCTTGGCTTTGACCCAATTCCCCCCACTGCCTCCAGTCCTCACCAACTCCTCCCCTTGCAGCTGCCTTGATGAGTCAGGCATTCCCCCACCCGCTGCCAGCATCCCAGTCATATGCCTTCTTAAATCTGTCACAGTCTCAGAAGCCTGTCTGGAACCCACCATGCTCACCCTCTACCTCACCACTCCTCTAAGGTCCTCTGGGACGACTGAAGTCAGAGAGACCTGACTGCATCCTGAGTCTGCCTCTTACCAGATAAATAACCTGAGGCATATCACTTAACCTCTCTGTGCCCTGATTGCCACATCAGTGGAAGGGGAATATCTTAAATTCTTATCACCTGAGGTAGGTATAAGGAGTAAATGAAATAAAGCACTTGGAGACTGTTAAGCTCACTACCAGATGGGAGATTTAAGGCCCAGAGAAGTAAAGGCACCGGTCCATGGTCACACAGCATGTCTGTAGAAGAGGTGGAAACTGAATTCGTGTTTCCTGGGTCCCAGGCCTGACCTCCGCACACTGCCTGGGAGGGGTTTCTGCTGGGTTGTGCAGACCAGTGAGAGATTTCAAGTCAGGCCCCAGGAGGAATTAGAGAGAGGACCAAGTGAGAGGTCCATTTCTAGTCCTAACAAAAGGTAGCAGTTCTCTTTTTAATGAAAGCCAATCACATACTAGGGGTGTGTATGGATTTGTGTTTAATCGCCAGTCCTGCCCAACTCTTTTGTGACCCCATGGACTGTAGCCTGCCAGACTCCTCTGTCCATGAATTTCCCAGGCAAGAATATTGGACTCGGTTGCCATTTCCTTCTCCAGGGGATCTTCCTAGCCCAGGGATTGAACTCACATCTTCAGCACTGCAGGCAGGAAGATTCTTTACCACAGAGACATCAGGGAAGCCCCATGCTTAGGGTTACTATATGCTTCATAGTCATGAACTCTTCCCTCAAAAGGAAGCAGTCATTTTACAGGAGAGGACACCGAGGCTCAGAGAGATCCACAAGCCTTGTGAGTGGTGGAGCAGGAGCTCCAGGTAGATGCTAGGCTGTTGCCTGCAATGGGGTTAGGTTCCTTGCACCTTCTTAAACCAGCGTCTAAGTATGTGGGTGCTGGTGGGGTGGGGGTGGCTGGGCCTCCTTTTCTAGGACAGGCAACTGTATCCCAGTTGACCCTTTCAGAAAAACCTTCTCTCTCTGAAAACCTCCATCTTTCCTTCCACACCCTTCCCCTGCCTTCACCTTTGCTTTTCTTTCACCTCCACCAGGGAGCTTTGCTAGGAAGAGCTCACTCTGGTGTTGGGAATCTCCTTTCCTATTCCTGGTCTCACTCTACCTGCTTTCCTAACCTGGCTTTGGGCATTTCTCTTCTTTGCTCTTGACCTCAGTTTCCTGATCTGCACACGGATTACAGTGAAGGCTGTTAAGTGACCCTATCTCTCTTTTCCTAGCATTTCCTTCTGCTCCATGCAAGGGAGACTCAGCTGGGGGTAGAATCAAAAGGAATGCAAATGAACACAACATTGTAAATCAACTGTACTTCAATAAAATAAAAATTTTAAAAGAGGAAAGCAAATGGATTGGAGTAATTCACCAGGGAGTGAATGGCTAATAGCTACACCTCTGCCCCCCATTACTTACATTAGCCTTAAAAACAAAAGCAAAATAAACAAGGGGGTGAATCATTCTGGTGGCATTGCATCTGGACTGAAGAGAAAAGGGAATTACTCTGGCACCGAGGAAGACAAGAGAGTTTGGGACCAGAAACCTCTTCTCCACAGCCTGAGGCAAGACTTCAGGGTCTGGAATCAGACTGAGCTGAGGTTCTATCCGCTCTGCCGCAGATGGGGCTTTGTGGCTTTGGCAAGTTAGTAACCTCTTTGAGCCTCCTTTTCCACATCTGTAAAATGCAGTGACAGCCCCTGCCTCTGACTGGTAATGAGCTCTGAACTACTAGCCTCGGTGGGGTACCCAGCTCCTAGCAGAGCTCCCAGTGGGTGCCCAGGTGTAGGCTCTCCTATCTTCTTTTCTTCTTTCCACTCCTGAATATAGATCTCGTCCCCTTTCTACCCCCAGGATCTGGGTGTGTTGGCCAGGAGTGGGATAGACTAGGGGAAAAGAGGCAGTCTGTCCTGGCCATACAGGATAGGAAGATGGTGGGGGACCTCCCTTGCAGAAGCCCCTAGCCCCACATTCTCTGACTGGGTGCAGATATTGAAAGCTGAGGGTTGGCAGTGGGACAGGCCTGGCTGCAGGCTCTGGGGTGCCAGGCGGGGTGGAGGGGGAAGCAGCTTGCCTCTAGGAAAATTGGCTTAGCTCACTGCTTTGTTTAGCTTCAAACATTCAACTTCTCGCTTCTATTTGAAAACCTGCGTCTGATGTGATGGCCTGGCAGCTGGTGAGAAATGGAAGCTGCATCTGGGCCTCTGAAGACTTGGCTGTGTGTGTGTGTGACAGCTCAGTCTTCTCTGAGCCTGGGACCTCATTCATTCACCCACTCACTCACTCATCCATCAAACATCCCTGCTAAATGCTGACATCCAGCTGGTAAGCTAGATCCACATGGCCCCTGCCCTCAGAGCACAGGTTCTTATAGGGGAGGGACCCTTGACAGGTCTTTAGTCAAACCACCGGTATAAAGGTCGAGGTCGTTAATTTTTCTCAAGGCATGGAATACTCTACCATCAAGGTGGGTGATAGGCCTTAACCAGATGGAAGGGGTTGGTGAATTTAAAGTGTGTCTGCTAGTCCATTCATCCAACAACTATTTACATTTACTCTGTGTCAGCATATACTACTCAGTGGAACTGTCACCCTGCTTGCCAAGAAGTCCTTGAGGGCTGTGCGGACGTATTAATATGATTATCCTTCTCTGGACCCTCCCAGCTGGTTGTACAATAGGAACTCAGATTCTGAGACTGGAATGGGAAGCCATGCAGAAAAGCAGAGAACCCTTCTTGACTGAATAGGAGTTTGGGGAAGGAGGGTCCCAGATCATGACTAACATTACTGCAAACACTGGGAAAGTGAAGCAATCAAGTTCCCATTCTGGTTTTGCTACTCAAGAGCTGTGTGACTTTAGGCAAGCCCTCTCCCTCTCTGGTCTGCAGTTTCGCCTGCTGTATAGGAAAGGGGTTGGTCCAAGCCACAGAGTCCAAGACGACAGCTAGTACAGAGCAGGTGCCTGGGAACAACTATGTCATTTGTCATAGGGGGCCAGATACAACCAGGATTGGAGACGTGAACAGGGCTTATGACAAACAGCACTAATTAGCTCCACTAACACTCCCATTCCACCTTTTCATAGTTAGGGTTATTTTGTAATCTGAGTAACACAGCATAGCATGTTTATAGTAATTCTCAGATATTGGGTCTCCACTTAACAATTATAACATGGCGATAGGTTCTGGGACACATGAGATAAAATTCTAGATCCTAGCTTTGCTTCCAAAGAATAAAGCGTGGAAAGGAAAAGAAATAGTACCTCTCCAGTGGAGACTCCTAGCAAACACTGCCTCAACCAAGCAATCAAGGAGAACCTTACCAGTGATGTCGTGTCAGCTGGAATGATGAGATGAGAAAGGCACTTCACCTCGGTGCCAGTCTTTCCATCAACCTATGATCCCATTACAAGGACGTTAGATAAACCAGAGTGGGGGACGTTCTATAGGATACCCAGGACTTGAGATTATCAATCTCATGAAAAACAAACAAGCAAACAAACAAAAAACTGTCACAGACCAGAGGAGACCACGAGGAGACACAGTAACTCAATGTATCATGATGCCTGGCATTTGATCATGGAGTAGAAAGAGGACGTTAATAGAAAACCAATGAAACCCAAACAAGATCCGGAGTTTACTTAATAATCACGTACCAATGTCAAATTTCTTTGCTTTGACACATAATGAAAAGTGCTAATTGTGGAGGAAAGTCTCTCTTATCAACACAACTTTAAATCTAAGTTTATTCCAAAATTAAAAGTTTATTTTAAAAGAAAACAGAAACATTTTAGGACTAAAAGGCAAAAAAGGAGGCAAGGATGATTAATAGATAAAATACCTTCTGTCTTAGAAAATGCCATAGAATCATTTGTTTTGTTCTAGTTGATGGGGTTAGGCGTTTTGATAGTTACCAAATTCCTAAGGAAAATTCCTAAGGAAACTTGTTATGCCCTGAGTCCGGTCCCCCCATACTGGTAGAATAAGACACTCGCAGCAATGCAAAAGCAAGAATGGGGTTTATTTCTAGCTCGAGCTAGGGCTCATGCCTCCTCCAGCGCAGTGGAGTGGGACAAGAGCCCCGAGCCCAGGTCACAGCGGTTTTTATAATCTCAGGTTACATAAGCACCTATTTCTGTTCAAAAGATCAAGCTGGCAGAAGCTCATTGGCCAGTTCATGCATGCACGGAAGCTCATTGGCCAGTTTATACGCGCGCGCGCGGGGTTTTTCTGGGGGATTTCCCTTTTTACTCTGATTGGTTCGACTTTTGGCGCCGGGGGACTTTTCTAGGGTGGAGTTTCTTAATTTTTGGCTCCGCGGGATCTTCTTAGGGAGGAGTTTCTGTGGACTTAGCCTCCACCCTCTCTCCAGGAAATCAAAACTTAGGCCTAAGCAAGGTCTCAGGCCTATCCTGGCTACTCAGATGTTAGGGCTCCTAACATCTCCCCCCTTTTCTGTTGTTCAAACGGAGGAATCTTCCTCCGTGGGTAGAGTTTGATCCAGGGATCTTTAGTTCTATGAGCAGCAAGCAAAGTACAGAAGCAAAAATGCATTACAGGAACATTAAGTTCTACATTAGGTTACAGCGTCTAATCTGAAATCACACCCATAATATCATTTTTCAGGATATCTGGGAAATAGCTATTTCCCAGGATGTCTGAACCATAGCTACTCTGCCAGGAGCCAGCGAGGGAAATCCTACCCGTGGCAAAGGTCAACTGGGGAAGAGGCCTGACGGGCAAAGGCTAATCAGGACTCGAGGAACCCCCTGGACTTACCTGAGCATCTACCCCAAAGAAAACTGGAGTCTGACTGCTTTACTATCTTACACCTCTTACCAAGTCCTCTAATACTTACAGGGGCTTCCCCCCAACCACCTTTCTCTGAAAACATTAATTCAGAGCTGTAGTTTAAAAGTTCTCCTCGGCTTAATAGGAGTGTTCCAATCCAAGCCCCTCTGATAGCTTTCTAACTTGCATGACAAGTTTGTCCGGGCTCTTACAACTATGAGTGTGACTGTTTATAGCCTCCCAGCCATGCAAGGACAGAAAGTCTGATATTCTAAAATACAGAAATCTGTTGAAGAAGTTAAAATCATTAGAATAGTACTAAAAGAGATTTCATTGTTGAATCAATGCTTGCTGCAAAGTTTCCTGTATCTGTTGTATCCTTGGAAATATATTAATCACATATAGAGAATATAAGTAGTAGCCTTTGATTTAACTACATCAGATCTTAAGTTAATAAATTCCTTTCTTGTAGCTCACTACACCTGTACCTTATAGGAATGTAACCTTGTCATGTGTATAGCACCTGACTTTAGGAAAATCAACTTAAAAGAATATAAGCCTTTTTCTAGCTAACTAACCTTTGTTAGGAGAGAGGGCCATAAACTGTTAGCAGGCCACCTGGCCAGAAGATGATGTAAACCACCCAAAACTTTTGTATATCACGAGACATACAAAAATGAGCCCTGATCCTGATAAGGGTCAAGACTGCTGACCCCGCGTGATTTTGGCGTGACTCTATACCTCTCTTTCTCTGTTTTTTATGTGCACAACTTAGGGTATAAAAGCAGCACTGGAAAATAAAGTTTTGGGCCTTGCTCACTGAAGCTTGGTCTCCCCGTGTCGTTCTTTCTCTTTTTCCATCCTTTTCTCTATTCTCCTTTTTCTGGTTGAGATCCTTGGAGCGTTGGGCCCTCTGAGTTTACTTATCTGCCTGGGCTTCTAAGACCCACTCGAGGGGGTGCCCTGGTGGGGTGCCTCCAGTGATTCGAGAGGGCGCCTGCGGCCTACGTAAACAGAGCAAGCCCCGTGCTGGGGTTTTATTGGTTTCCAGCGTAAACCAAGGAATCATCAGCCCCTGTCTCTCTCTCTCTAACGCCGACGCCATTCATCCCGAGGATACCCTGGGCCTTATCGAGGCTGGACCCCGATACTACTCTATTTTGACTTTTAATAGCCAAAGCAGATGTCACCATTAATGACGTCAGTGTTTTTCTAGGCATGAGAAGATGCAAGAATTGGAACTCATAAAACCTTTTTCTGAAAAGATCTGACTATCTGAAGGCCTGTTCTGCCAGTTTTTTCAGAGCACAGAGTGCCTCATTCCTGATTTTCACCCTGAACTTCTTTCAGGGGGTGTTGCAGCAGCTTGCAATGGTCGTGACATAATCTTTGTAGAGGCAGCTGGCAAGTACCAACTTCCAGTCAGCAGGGTCCCTTCATAGCCACATATCTGACCATGTGACACCATTTCATGGCCATTGTGTCCCGTGTTGCTGGGAAGGCTCATTCCTAGGTCTAGGGAAGCGATGGGCCATTCAGTGTGCTAAAATTGGACCAGGCTTTGCAAGTAGCAAAAGTCTCTGGACCACTGTCTTACTAGCCTCCTGGTCCAGGAAAATATTCCCTCTTGTTGCTTTTTCTCATACCCAGAGTCACATTATTACAATTATTGATCTCATATGGAACTGCATATCAGCATTATATCACAGGCTCAGTGAAACAAGTGACATAGAAAATAATATAGCCATAGCTTGCAGTTAAGAGTAAAATAAGAATTATAAGTCAAGAACTTTTCTTAGATAAAGCCTGGTATACCCCAAGTCACCTGACTTCATTTGTTAAATGACTATAGCCTGGTGTTAATCTCCTGGTTGTACATTATGAAGCATCTGACCTTTATCTGAAGATTGGTTACTGAGATAAGCCTTAGAAACTAGCCTAGAGTGTCTTTTTTAATAACTTAATTAAATATTTTAGCAGTATCACGTAACAAAGGACTGTTTAGCCGTGAGTCTTAGTAAACACTAGACATTAACAAAACTAGAAACTTAACAATTTACAAACTTAATATTCCATGATTTTTCATTATGGAGGCATTAACCCTGTAGCCAGGAAGGCTTTAACCCATCAAATAAAAAATGAGGTTTGTCAGGGAGCTGAGAAAAGCCAAGCAGCCATCTTGGATTTCCCATAGCCCTGACTCCGATTTCCAGCTATTGTTTTTCATTTTCCAATTTAGAAGCAGACTTTTGCCATGGTTTAAGGACATTAGGATGGCACAAGTCTAACAGAGTTTTTGTATAAGTAGAATGAGCTTTTACATGTCTACAAACCCGACAATTGGATTAATTTCTAAAACTAGCATAGGATCAGGCCTATGGTAGAAAAGCATTTGATTTATATGCAGAGATCTAAGAAGTCAAGAAAACATCATAAATAATCATACGAATCAGGTCCAGCATCTTGGGCAAGCTGTCTACCTCTGATGTCGTCGTCTTCTCATCCTGGTGTAGTGTAGTTTCTTCTGAAAAAAGTCCTTCCATCCAGGTTGGAGACAGTCCCTTAAATTACGTCTTTTTCTAGTCCTGGTTGCAGGTCATGAGGCATCTGATCTTCATCCAAAGATAGATCACTGAGACAAGCTTCAGAAACAAACCTAGGGTGCTCTTCAAGAACTCAACCAAATCCTATATTAATATCACATAACAGCAAAGATCCATTCAGGAAATGAGTCTTAGTAGATACAGACTTCCATTAACAAACTGGGATTTAACACTCATTGAAACATCATTTTTTTCCCCTAAAATTACTCTCATTTTTACCAAGTATAACCAAATTAAGACTTGTTTACAAAATAAATCTGTTCTCAATAAACTTGACCTGATTATTTATATAACCATAGACTTTTCTTTTTTTTTTTTTTTGCTGAAACTTTTATGGAGTCTCAAACTTAACTTTAAGACCTTTCAGGGTTAGAGAAAGTCATCTCAAAGGCTTATCACAGATTTTGCCTAACAGATGTGAGTGAATTCCTCCCTTTCTTAAGGTCTCCCAAACTGAGATTTCTGTACCTGTTAGTGAGATAACCTTCTAGTTTATCTGATAAAGTTACTGGAAGCCTAAGAGTTTCCAGTTTTTGAAGGGGTCAGACAGAGAAAAATGTTAAATGCTTCAATTTGTCTATTAAATACCATTTTACCAAATTACTGTTAAGTCATAATTAGTTTGAGGGGAAGGTTCCCTAAAATCTGGAAAACACAGATTCAAACCAGTAATTTTTCAGAAACCATAAAAGTTATAAGCATATTTGCCAGTTCATTCGGTCCTTTTGTTAACCTTTGTACAGTCATCAGATTTCTCACTAGAATCTTTAAATTTCTTACCCAGTTCAGAAACTTGTATTTATCCAAAAGTCCTTTTTATAAATCTTCTGGAAGAGGAAGCATTTTCACAAGAAACTTGGTTAGTGCTGTGACAACACCTTAAGATAGTAATCAGAATTATGGCAACATTTTACCTGAATATATCAGAATTTATATATAAATTGTTTCTAGGATATCTGTATTATTAACATATACCATACAATATACCCGAGACTTATTATTCACTTGACAATACTTCCCATGTAATTTAACATGGAAGTTGAACCCAATTAGTGTAATATCTCCCTTTGGGATGTTTCAGGGGCCCTCTGAAGCATCCCAAAGTCAGCTAGAAGCCAAAAGTGTTTCATCTGATTTAGGAAGTTTTATCAACAAATATCAGAAAGGTTTAGAACACTCAGTCAGATGGGATTATAGGTCACTGAAACAATAGCTATTCACTCAGCCATAGTAACAATATAGGATTTCAGAGGCAAATATAGAACAGACCATTTAAGAGGCAAATAATCTTAAATCTATTGTCAAATGCAATTTAACATCTCAAGAAAACATTTGTTTATACACAAAACTCTTTCCTTGGGGTCCACTTTCCACAAAACCATTTTATCACTTTCTGTACCCATTTGTTCTCCCATCCTGAAACAGCCAACTGTAAGTCAGACCTATTACCTTTTTCCTTCATAAAATGTAACTTCATTATTCATACCTTCTTTACTGAACACACACATCTTACTTCCCTTAAGCAACCAAGAATTGACCTTTATATTAGCATTCTATAAATTGGTGAACATAAATACCAGTGATAACTTAAAAATTTTAGCAAACATCTCAGGATGGCATCAAACATTATTTGTTAATAGTCTAAAATCTTTAGTTTTTCTGTAAGTTAGTATTCAGTAGTGAATGTTTCAGAATCTTATTTTATTTGGAAATGACCTAGCTATTCAATAAACTTTTGTTACTTAATTTAGCACAACCTTAGAAATTCAGGTTACCAAAATCTAGAGAAACTGTTTTAGACAGACATTTTAATCTTAATAGAGTTTATCTAAAAGCTCTTGTCTCATTTACATTTCTTAGAAGTTTTTTTTTTTCACTCAAGGTAATTTCTTTGTCGACAAACTTGTAACAGATATATTTAATTTATGTTGAACCTAGGTGCAATGAAAATATTCTACTTAATGTTAATTACTCTAAGACATGTCTATATTAGATAGATCAACAAACATTAATATCAGGTATTTAATACTGAATATTTTCCACTTTACTTGAACCTGGAATTTATTAATTTAGAATTATCTGATTTGTAAGCACTTACCCTTTAAGCCAATTAAATAGAGCTCATTTACAAATTAACTTCAAAAATATTACTCAGAGACAAAGACATACCAAGACATATTAAGACAGACACAGTGTGAGTCTTCAGTCATGAATTAGACATTACAATATAAAATTTACTAGTTTATAAAACGGTTGGACCAATTCTATAGGGGGTCGGCGGAGGGACCCCATAAACAATAAAGGGGATAAGGAAGGAGAGTCACCCAGTCCCCGCCAGTCTCTATTGCCAGTTTTGCCAATGTTTCCTTTAGGGTCCGACTCATCCTTTTTACTTGACCCGAGCTCTGGGGATTGTATTCGCAGCGTAATTTTCATTTAATCTCCATAGCCAAAACCAATCCCTGAACAACTTTATCTTAGCCAAATTCCTTGGTCTCTGGGCAGCTGCTCGGAGGCCTGCCATAAGAGTCTGGCGGAACACTCGGAGATGCTCCCTACCTTCTGCGCGCTCAAAGTCCCACTGGGGCCGGGTCAATGGAAATCCCTCATCAATTAGGTTCGGCTGCAGGGTGGGCCTCCCGTCCACACCCCGGACATGTTTCCGAGCTTCCGATAGAATCCGCTCCTGTTCTTCCATGGTGAAGAGCACCTGTAACAGCTACTGACAGTCATCCCAGGTGGGATTATGGGTGAAAAGGATAGAAACAAAAGGCTTTATCCATGCTGGTGGGTTTTCCACCAGATCTTGCCAGACCAGGATATAGGGCATCTGGTCCGGGTGGCCGGAAGGGCCGGGCACGAGAACCTTCCCCCAACAGCCCGGATGGTGGGCAGGCTGAAGGTTCCCTCTCTCGGCCACCCGACATTAAAAGTGGGCCACTCCGAGGAGCAGAGCGTCACCAGCTTATTCCTCTTCACTAGCAGAGACAAGTCTCGCGCCCTAGATTTAAAGTCAGAGAAATGATCCATCATGAGAGAGAGCAGGGTAGAGCTTCCTTGACCCATGACCACAGAATAGATTACGGGAGAGAACAGACACAGGAGAGAGACAGAGACAATGCCGGCACACACGATAACACGACAAACGGAGGACAGACAAGCGTCGGCCGAAAACACACTACTAGGTCTCTGAGACCTCTGAGGCTTCCTGCAGTTTAAAGTAACCTTACCGAAGGGCGTCCACTGCCCACCAGATTCCGGATCGGGAGAGACCTCCTCTCTCCCGCAGAGCCAGCTGCCTTCCAGCGCGAATGCTGGGCCTCGGCCTTATGCCGGCTATGGCGATCAATTCGCCCCTGACCTTGCAGAGCCAGCTGCCTTCCAGCGCGAATGCTGGGCCTCGGCCTTACGCTGGCTACGGCGACCAATTCGCCTCCGAACAGACCTTGCAGATCCAGCTGCCTTCCAGCGCGAATGCTGGGCCTCGGCCTTACGCTGGCTATGGCGATCACCCCTGAACAGACCTTGCACCGGTGCTATAATCAGCCCTCCTCCGGGCTGATGGGACAAGAGCCCTAGCTCGAGCTAGAAATAAACCCCATTCTTGCTTTTGCATTGCTGCGAATGTCTTATTCTACCAGTATGGGGGGACCAGACTCAGGGCATAACAAACTCACCTAAGCTGCGAGGATTTATATAAGGTGCTGCCTATAGTCTCCTGCTTTGGCTCTGTGCTAACACCAAGTGCAATAAAAGCACTGTGGAAGGGTTGCAGAAGCCTTCCTAGAGGAGGGACATTTTCTATAGGATCTTGAGGGATGTATACAAGTTATCAAGCTCATGGGAAAGATTAAAGCTAGGAATTGCTAGATTTATATTTAATATATATTTATTTGTTATCCACTAAGTACTAGGCTCTAAGGATATAGCTGTAAATAAACCTAATATATGCATTTAAAAAAATCTGTTAATAAATGTTAAATAGCAAATTTCGAGGAAACAAAAAAGAAGAAGAAAAAAAAAAGGACCCCATAGACTCAAAGGGCTTCCCTCATAGCTCAGTTGGTAAAGAATCCGCCTGCAATGCAGGAGACCCTGGTTAGATTCTTGAATTGGGAAGATCCGCTGGAGAAGGGATAGGCTACCGACTCCAGTATCCTTGGGCTTCCTTTGTGGTTCAACTGGTAAAGAACCTACCCGAAATATGGAAGACCTGGATTCAATCCCTGGGTTGGGAAGATCCCCTGGAGAAGGGAAAGGCTACCCACTCCAGTATTCTTGCCTGGAGAATTCCATGGACTGTATAATCCATGGGGTCACAGAGTCAGACATGACTGGATGACTTTCACTTTCATAGACTCAAAACCTCAACAAATAACTATTAACATTTTGGTGCTTTTCTTTCTAGACTTTGCTATGCATATTTGTACATGATTTAAATGACAAATACATTCTATCAAGTGAATATACTCTATAAACTTTCTTCGGCATTTATGTGGTTTCCAATTTTTTGGTAAGACTTTACATCTTTGTGCATAATTGTACCTTTTAATACACCAACTTGTTTCAAAAGAGGATTAAGTTTTTCATAAATTTCAGATTATTTTCTAACCCAGAATTTCTGTTCCTTGTTTGCTGTGGTCTCCTTAGGTGACTCATTCACTTCTGTGTTTGGTTATTTTAGCACTTTCTCCCCAGATTTATAATAATAAATTTAATAACTCAGATGAAATGAGCAAATATCTTGGAAGACACAAACCACCAAAGCGTCACTCAGGAAGAAATAGATAACAAGAATAGCCCTGTATCTGTTAAACAAATTGAATTCGTAATTGAAAGCCTTCCAACAAAGGAAACTCCAGGCTCAGATGGCTTCACTGGTGAATTCTAATACCAAGTCATTTAAGGAAGAAATAATACCAATTCTACACAAACTCTTAGAGAAACTAAAGAGGAGGAAACACTTCCCAATCATTTTATAAGGCCACAACTTCCCTTGTCCTAAAAGCAAAGACATCCCCCAAAAGAAAAAAAAAACAATAGTCCAATATTCCTTATGAATATAAATACACACAGTGTCAGTGAAGTATTATCAAAGCAAATCCAGCAGAAACTACAAAGGAAAATTTGTAACCGCCACATTGGGAAAAAACCTAAATATCTTTCAACTGGTGAATGTATAAACAAACAGTTCCCTTCATGCAATAGAATATTGATCAGCAGTGAAAAGGAATGAACTACTGATGCGGATGAATTTCAGATGCATTATCGCTAGTGAAAGAAGAAATGCTCAATGGCTACATATGGTATGATTCGATTTATACGCCATTCTGGAAAAGACAAAATTATGGGGACAGAAAGCATATCACTGGCTGTGAGGGTGTGGAGAAAAGATGACCACAGAAGTACAGCACGGGGGATTGGGGCTGAGATAGAACAGCTCTGGGTCTTGACTGCAGCATTGGTTACATGTCTGTGGGCATTTTTGTTGAAACTCTGTAGAACCCTATGCCCAGAAACATACATTTTACAACATGTAAATAATATCCCAGTACAAAAGAGAATTAAAAAGTCACCTATGCTTCAATTTATGACATCCTGGAAAAGGCAGATACCAAAGGGATATAGAAATATGTCAGTGGTTGGAGGGGCTGGGATTGAAGGAGGGGTTTGACTATACGTGCTATTTCTTGATTGTGATAGTGGTTATAAAACTATATACACTTGTCAAAATTCATAGAGCTGTACAGCAAAGCTGGGAAAATTTTACTGTATGTTAATTATACCTTAATACATCTGTCTTTAAAACAATTTTTATGCCCTGAATCGCCCATGGCTGCTTGGTGTAGCAGTTCCTAGAATGACAGATGTTTACATTTCTCTTAAGGCATTGATTGATGTCAAATCACTATCAAATGCCCTACCTCTGGGTTTCAGTTTTCTCATCGATAAAATGGAAGTTTGCTCCTTGTGCTATCTTTTAATGGTGAGGAATATGGTTTTGAAGTTGAAAACTTCTGGGTTCAAAATATGTCCCACAGCTTCCAGCTGTGTGACTTTGGGCAAATTATTTAGTGTTGCTGGGTCTCAGTTTAACTGTAACAACAGTGCTTACCTCATGGACGTGTTGAAAGGATTCAGTAAGACAGTCCATAAAGACTTTAGTGCAATGTCAGATATAGGGTGAGCATCCCACAGATGAATTTAGGTGCTCAAGTCCTGTATGTCTGGACCTATACAGAATTGCACAGGGAGATGAGGGACTCTGGAGAGGAGTATCTGAAGTAGGCTGAGCAATGGGTCCCCAAAGTTACCCACATCCTGATACCCAGAACCTGAGAGTGTTAGGTAGTAAGAGATTTTGGAGATGTGATTCAGGATCTTGAGATGGGAAGAGTATTCCAGGTGGGTCCAATGTAATCCAGGAAACAAGGGTCCAGGAAAGAGGGAGGCAAACGAGTTGGAATTAAGAGACAGAGATATGAAACAGAAACAGGTGTTAGAGTGATGTGGGGCCAGGAGCCAAGGGTGGCAGTTAGCCTCCAGAAGTTGGCAAAGGCAAGGAAACAGATTCTCCTTGAGAGACCCCAGAAGGTACGAAATCCTGCCCACTCAGACTTTTGACCTCTAGAACTCTAAAATAACACATTTGGGTTGTTTTAAACTACTAAGTTTGTAGTAATTTGTTACAGCAGCAAGAGGAAATTTATACAGCATCTCAGGTGAAGAGATCCTATTTCCCGGGACATGGAAGTTGGTACATTGGTACATAAAGGGCATGGAGCTGAACATGTCCTTATAATTGGGCCTGAGTCAGACAGTGGAGAAGGCAGGGCCCCACCAAATATGGAAGCTCTGAGTAAAGCTCCCCTGTGTTTTGGTCTTATGGTGGGCAGGTCCCCTTCCTCCTGGCCCAGTGATTCACCAAGTGGAAGGTCAGTGACCTAGCCTCTATATCAGAGCATGAGTCCTTTCTCCCCACACTATGAAGCAGCTGCCAGTGGGATGGACTCTGCAGGGAGTTCCCTGTTAAGTGGGAGCCTTACCTTCCCCTGCCTCTCAAGGACCATCCTAGAAACTTTGCCCTGCAGGTAACAATGGACCTGTGGGAAACTGGAGGTGATCCAAATCCTGCTTTTTCTGCCGGGTTTGGGGATGCTTTCTTTTGATGTCCGCTAGAGGGTACTGTGTACACGTATATAGGAGATTGAACACTAATCTGAACATTTCCATCCTGCAAACACTCAAGTAGAAAAACACGGACAAAGACATCCCCACACAAGTGCCTATAATCAGACACATGGACGTATAAACCCCAAATCATCACATACACAGCACCCATTTACTCACATGCGTAGAGGTATATATATATATATATATATACAAGCCAGCACATGTCCATGAAAACATCTACTCATGAACACAGTCACATGGTTCACACACACACACACACACACACACACCACCAACAACAACAGCCACCACCTAGACAGACACATAGCCAATTATACCTTGGCAGGCAAATATAATCACATGCATCACAAATATACATTTAGACACAGATACAAGCATGGAAACACAGACACACATTCATGTCTAAATACCAACACATGTGCGCATAAAACACACCTACCCTGGGCCTTTGTTATTTTACTTTTGTAAAAATGAAGTCCCTTGAGGGATGATTAACATCATGGTGTTTTCTAAGGAAAACAATGGAAATGTCAACTTCCACCTCCCAGTGGAACTGTTTTATTCGTTAAATGTTAATGAAAGGCAGTTCACTGAGTTTTTAAAGACAAATAGCCACCCTGCTCTGACAAAGCAGAAAACTCCAGTCACAATTTTGCGAGCAATTTATTAACATATAGAGTTTTCTCAGAAACCCTAACACAGAAACTGGTTTAAAAAAATACTGAAGAAACTTCAACAGTAAAATCAATATAAGCCATAATACTATGTAAAGACAAACAATAAGTCCAAATAAATCCTTCTTTCTCATAAAGGATGATAAAGAAGCTTTGGAGTCTTTGCAAATGATTATCAGATGGCCAGGCCTGAAAATTTGCCTTCGATAAGACAAAGGCATTAAAATAAAGGAAACGATAAAAGAAGGAGAAAGGGAAAGGGGCCTGTGAAAATAGCTGATTTGATAACAGCATTGTGTAGCTGAGAAGAGGCAGCTGTCAGAAACACATCACATTCAGGCGGCCAAACCCTGGCAAGGAACAGGTGTGTGTTCCCTGGCAACGGGCAGAGGATCAAGTGGGGAGCATTAGTGACAAGGACTCACACTGTCCATTGCTGTTCTCTCCATTGGAGTCCTGTAGGCAGGAAGGAGAGGCTTGCCTTCTGGGTCGGAACCTCCCGGTCAAAGTCCCACCTCTGCCATCTGTCTCCCTGCCATGTGGTACTGGCTGGTCCTGCCCCTCCCTGGGCCTTGGTCTCCCCCAGGGAAACAATGAAGAAGTTGCCTTTTCCAATCTATCTCTAAAGTTCCTTCTTTCTCTGACACCTTATCATCACAACCCCCGACAGCATCTTTCTGAGACCCCATTGCATCCCATGGCCAGAAATGATTGCAAGTAGCTCTGTTTGTGCAGTTAACAAAGTGCCCGTTCCAGCCCATCAGCTCGATCCCAGGGAACAATAGCTCAGCAATAGATAAAAGGCATTCATCAGGCAACCAGGCCCAATTATCATGTCACACTGAATGAATGTATTTTAAAATCTTTTCTGACAAGAAAATGTTCCAAGTAGGTACCTTCAAATTAGCTGGAAAATCCAGAGAATTCACTATTAGGCCTTCTTTGAAGAATTTTATTCCCCCCTACTGTTCCAGAGGAATTCCTTGGATATTATTAATTCCTTCTAAGAGTCTGACCTTGTGCCCCCCGCTGGGATGGAAACACTTTGTCTGTCTGCCCGACTCCCCAGGAGCCACTGTGGAGATGATACACACAACAGAGCCCTGACAAGGGATCACCTGTCCCTCAATTTCCAGTGTCACGCGGGCTCCCATGGAAATTCAATTCAGTTCAGTTCAATTCCTCCCACATTTACTGAGCATCTTTTCTGTGTTTGAGAGTCCTGGGATAAGAGTTGAGTCTACCCAGCTCTTGTCATTGGAGGGACACCGCAAATGGGGACGTGCTTATAACAGATCAGTGTCAGCGGAAGGGAGGTCATGCAGCCCAGTGAGACCACCTTTTGATGCTTGATTTGGCCACTGGCTGTGTGACCTTGGGCAGGCAACTTTACCTCTCTGAGCTGTGATTTCCTTACCTCGAAAATGGGGGAAACGAGACCTAACTCCTGAGGCTATTGTGAGGAGGGTCAGTTTCATGGGACACAGACTGTCCTTACATCTGACCCACCTGTGGTCAAGGCCTGGCATTCCAATGTCATCTCTGCCTCCTGAGACTGAGGGGTGATTTTTGACCTCTTCTCCACTCACAACAACACAGCAGATTTTGTGGGGTTTTTTTGTTTCTGCTTTAGTCTCAGCTCCATGTTGCAGATGGCTCCTCTTGGCTGTGGTCTGGGAGGAGAGATTTCTTTAGCCTAATGAGAAACTGCATCAAATATGGAGATATACCTGGAACTTGTGGCTCTGATGCCAAGATCCAGAAAGGCCATAGCAAGCATTTGCGGGGAGAGGAGACTGATTCAGGGAGTTTCCAGATGAATATAGAACAAGCTGCTTTGTCTTCTTTCATATTGTGGGTTTGTGCAGGAGCAGTCTGCTAACTGGGGGAGATTTTTCACTGACCCACTGAATCTCAGGGCTTGCAGAGGACTTAGAGGCCACCTTGTTCTTATTTTACAAGTAAGGAAACTAAGGCCCAGAGAGAGGAAGAGACTTGCCTCAAAGCACACAGCAAATCTGTGGTGGACTGGGCCTAGATCTAGAACGTTCTGTGTCCCTGGACTTTGTCCCTCCTTTTAGCTCACTAGGTCATAGATAGCCACCCAGAGGACTGGGAATGAGTCCCTCTGTCCAGCTTCTCTTCCCTGATACCAGAGTCCTGGCCCTGGACCCTCTGACTCCTCCCTGCTGCAAGCTCACATACCCTTCCTGTTCTCAGTTGTGGGGCATTCAAGGCTCCTGTGTGCAGTAGGTCCTGTCTCCACCAGCCCTCTGCACCTCCAGGTCTCAGGAAGAGTTCAGCTGGCATCTCTTCTGTGGGATCCCTCCTAGCTGCCCTGAGTTTGTGTGATGAAATCGCTCACTGCTTGCAGGCTGTTCAGGTGGTGTCTTTGGTCCAGGGGGACAGAAACCAGATGCCACCAGGTACTTGGAATCTTCTGCTGGATTCACTTCACAGTCTACAAAGCACTTCCGCCTCCACAAATTGGAGGGGGTGTGTCATCCATCCTATTTTATATTTGGGCAAACTAAGGCTCTGAGGGTACAAGCATTGTGACCCTACAGACTGAACCACAGACTTAAAATTTGAGTTTAAGTAAAGCCTTCCATGGAAGAGAGGAGCACTGCATCAACAGTGAGCTTGTTTGCACTTAATTTTGCAGTCACCCTCCTTGTGGAGTTGATTCAGCTGGTCTCTGGGAAAAGCAAAGCACCTACTTGCATTTTGACTGGTCCCTTAACTGATAGTGTGTTGCCTGATACTGTTCCCAAATTGCTCCTTGTGCATTTCACTCTGACCAGGGGGATGTGCAGAGGAAACATTCAGAGCATTCTGCCACGGGAACTGCCTTAACACTCAGGGAAGTGGAACACACTCAGAGAGGAGGCCAATCTTATCATCCTGATGGGGAGAAGGAGGGGTCTTCATGGACAGGAGCAAAGGCCTGGGGCCGGGTGTGCCCACCAGAGGGGACAGATGGTAAGGGCACAGGCTTACAGGAAAGAAGGTGCTTGCTTTGAAATGAGAACTTTGATCTGGGTTCAGTGTAGGATGTGGGCATATTTGGGGTGGAGAGACAAATCTGGCACAGGGAACTGCAGTAAAGGCCTTGACTATGAAGTTAAGGAGCTCAATACGATCTAGGAGATGAGAAACAGCAGGATTAAGAGATGTTCTGATCTCTGTGTGAGCTGAATGTTGGATGAAGAAAGGTAGAGATGAGGTGAAGTCCATCCATCAAACAACCACTCAGTGAAAAGCAAGTCCAGACCTGGGCTCCGGCCAGGGTCTCCCACCAAGATGGGAGACCAGAGGGAGGAAACCGGCACCCACGGCTTGGGCCAGGCTCTGGCTGCCGCCTCTGGGTCTCCAGCTTGGACTGTGTCTGTGGAAGCAATACCTTCATGAGGCTCTTGGCTGCCAGATTCCTCCTTATCTGACTTGTAAACACAGATGTTTTACTATCGTGTTAAAGGAACGCTCCTACAGGTTGCCTTGGGGAAAAAAGAAACTTCAACCCCTTTGGCCTCCTGAAAAAAATGCCACCATGAGGTCTCTGGCTCAAATGCAAAACTGTGCAAATCTCTTCTTTGAAAACAGAGGAGGGCCTCCCCTATCTCTAGGCTTCAGCTCCTTCATGTGGTAAAGGCAGGAGTTGGCTAAGAAAATCTCATACGCTTACCCATCTAGCTCCCCACTAGTCTGAAGCCCCCAAGGATGAGGGCCACATCTCCACATGTGGGAATGCCCAGCTCCTGCCACAGTGAAGGTCTCAAGAAACGTTTGTGGAATGAAAGAATGAGCAGATAACTGAACAGGTAACTACGATTTCAAACCAGCTGGTGAAACACAACTTGAGGGTATGGAGTATCTGACTTGCCAGTCCAGGGTTACAGCTCTTCTCTTTGCCACTGGGTTCAGGGTTGGACGTGAATTTCTCATTAGTCACCTCAGATCGGGGGACAGAAAGGGCTGGGAGTCATTCCCAGAAGACACACATTTCTCAAGGACGACTGGGTCACTCAATGCACACGACAGCTGTTGTCTGGTTAAATGTTCACTTCCCATCACATTCTAAATAATGATCTGAAAGACCTTGTTCCCGGAACCTGACAATGAATGACTGCCAAGGTCAAAGGGTAACTTCAACTTGGTCTCTTTACAGCTGCCACAGAAAGACAGCTGGGATGTGGCCATTGAGCTCGATGGATTGGGGATCTCTCTAGTCCCACTACTCAGTAGCTTTGCGATATTAGCAAGTTCCTTGGCCCTTCTGTGCCCCAGCTTCCTTTTTTGTAGAATAAGAGAAATAATACTTGGGATCTTGGAAACCGTTGAGTCAGACTGCATGATGTGCTCAAGGAAGCTGGTTCCTGTCTTTGGGTTCCAGTTCTGCCTCCAGGCAGTCACCTGACTCCTCACCTGTAGAATAGGCAGAATAATGTCCATCAGGGAGTTGTTTGAGGTCAGGGTTAAATGAGATAATTTACATGAAAAGGCTGGTAAACTGAGATGTGCTATGCAAATCTAGGATTCTATTTTTAAGAATTTTTTAAACAAACAAAAAAGAATTCTTCAAACCAGATGACTACATGTTCTATGAAATCTGGAGTGTACTGGCCTAGGACTGCGTTTTGAGCCCAGCCCTGTGAAGTGAGGTTGCTTTCTCCTAGTAGGTCAATGGCTGGAGTGTAAGTGTAAGGTGTGTGACAGTGGTGGAAAATGGGGTGGTGATGATTAGGGGCATGGTGAGAGGAGCCTATGCTAGAAAGAGGATGAATGAAGACGAACAAGTTTAGGTTTTATCCAGTGGGCAACATGGAACATGGAAGGTCTTTAAACAGAATCAGAATGGTATATTGGAAAGAACATTCTGGTAGCCTGTGCAGAGGATGGCCTGTGATGGCGAGGATGGAGCAGGGAACTGACTCACAGCTGTCCTGAGACCCACGTGAGGGATGGCAAGGCTGGAACAAGGTGGTACAACTTCAAGATCTAGGCCCACAGCCACAGCACTTTGGTGTCTCGTTAATTAATTGAAAATATGATGAGAGGTCTTTTGCTAAGAGCAAGGCTGAAAACAACAGCATTAACCTTTGTAGGAGGGGTTAAATGTCACAAGCAGGAGGAGAGAATTGGTTGAACATAGCCTCAACCACAACTTCCCAAATGACCCACTTTAGCTTAGTAACGATTTGCTTGAAGTCATTAAACTAGCAAAAAAAAATTCCATGAACAGATTTGTACTTTGCTATATATTGTCACCCTGCTTATTTAACTTCTATGCAGAGTACATCATGAGGAACGCTGGGCTGGAAGAAGCACAAGCTGGAATCAAGATTGCCGGGAGAAATATCAATAACCTCAGATATGCAGATGATACCACCCTTATGGCAGAAAGTGAAGAGGAACTAAAAAGCCTCTTGATGAAAGTGAAAGAGGAGAGTGAAAAAGTTGGCTTGAAGCTCAACATTCAGAAAACGAAGATCATGGCATCTGGTCCCATCACTTCATGGGAAATAGATGGGGAAACAGTGGAGACTTTATTTTTTTGGGCTCCAAAATCACTGCGGATGCTGATTGCAGCCATGAAATTAAAAGATGCTTACTCCTTGGAAGGAAAGTTATGACCAACCTAGATAGCATATTAAAAAGCAGAGACATTACTTTGCCAACCAAGGTCTGTCTAGTCAAGGCTATTGTTTTTCCAGTGGTCATGTATGGATGTGAGAGTTGGACTGTGAAGAAAGCTGATCGCCAAAGAACTGATGCTTTTGAACTGTGGTGACAGAGAAGACTCTTGAGAGTCCCTTGCACTGCAAGGAGATCCAACCAGTCCATTCTAAAGGAGATCAGTCCTGGGTGTTCATTGGAAGGACTGATGGTAAAGCTGAAACTCCAATACTTTGGGCACCTCATGCGACAAGTTCACTCACTGGAAAAGACTCTGATGCTGGGAGGGATTGGGGACGGGAGGAGAAGGGGACGACAGAGAATGAGATGGCTGGATGGCATCACCAACTTGATGGACATGAGTTTGAGTGTACTCTGGGAGTTGGTGATGGACAGGGAGGTCTGGCGTGCTGTGATTCATGGGGTCTCAAAGAGTCGGACACGACTGAGCGACTGAACTGAACTGAGCAGATGTTTTTACCCAGGCCTTTAGAGACCAGCTTCTTCCATTTTTTTCTCATGTTCTTCCATTTAAGAGAGACAATAATCTAGGTAATAGGAGTGGTTCAGCTCCTTTCAGTCACTCAGTCATGTCCAACTTTTTGTGACCCATGGACTGCAGCACTCCAGGATTCTCTGTCCTTCAGCATCTCCTGGAGCTTGCTCAAACTCACGTCCATTGAGTCGGCGATGCCATCCAACCATCTCATTCTCTGTTGTCCCCTTCTCCTGCCTTCAATATTTCTCAGGATCAGGATCTTTTCCAATGAGTCAGTTCTTTGCATCAGGTGGCGAAAGTGTTGGAACTTCAGCATCAGTCCTTCCAATGAATATTCAGGACTGATTTCCTTTAGAATTGACTGGTTTGATCAATGGGAGTGGTACTTTCCCGCATAAAAATCCTGCAGTCCCTTTGCATATGAGAGGGTCTCGCTGAGGGATGGTTGGAGTAAGGGAACAACATGATGATGTCCATAAGGGCCAAGACTGACCCAGCCTTGCTTCTGTCAGTGTATTCCCTCTAGGGTCCTCAGTCCTGGCACTGTGATGACTGGAGTCAATATCTGCTGTAGTGTGTTTTGGTCTCATTAACATGGACTGGATTAAGCAGCCGCATGGGCTTTTCAATTAGGAAGGCACATTTCTGACAGTGTTTACAATGGGATTATATCCCTGCTTAGGCTGTGACAGGCCTCCCCTCTCCTCCCTTCCTTCCCTCTCCTTTCCTCCTTTCCCCCTCCCTCCCTTCTTCCTTTGCTCCCTACTCGCTCGCTCATTCTTTCCCTCCCTCCTGCTTCTTCTTTGTCTCCCTCCTTCCTTGCCAGTGTTCCATGAACAAGTGAGTTTGCCCTGTTTCTGTTTGGGGGATACCTGGCCAGATGTGCTGTTATGAGCAGGCAGGAGATTAGCATCATTTAACCACCTAAACAGGTGATGTCCCATCCAGCTGCCCACCTGCTCCAATCTTTGCTTGCACACCTCCAGCCCTTGGGAGCTCACTGCCAGAGGCCCCAGTCCACGTCTCCATTAGAAGGCTCTGGCTGCAAGAAGGTTCCTCCCAGAGCTGAGCTGCCAGCAACTCCTGGAAAGAGTTTCCTTTCGCACCCCAGGTCTGCTTCTTAGGGCCAGCAAACCCTTCCACTGCTGCTGCAGCTACTCTGGGACCACCTTTGGTGACCTAGAGAGAGAACTTGCATGCTACATGTAGATCCTTTGTGCCGGCACCCCCTTTTCTCAAGGGCTCCTCCTTCCCATAATGGCCATCCTTGCCGCACACAGGCACATGTGCTTATAGTTTCAATCATGCTGTAAAGAGCCTTTTGTTCTCTGTCTTTAAATTAAAAATATACCATAAACATTATTCCACATGGTATGCCCACTCTTCAAAACATTCCCCTTTTAAGCACATCAGAGTATTCCATGTGGAAGCATCATGGCTTGATTCAGCATCAACCACTAATGGATGCATACCCTGCCTTTTAAAAATTTTTCACAGCATCTTTGTTCACTCGGCTTTTTTCTTCTATTGGATAATTTCCTCAGGAGAAACACACATTAGTGAGACTCTGGGATCATCTGCCTTGTTGTGACTTTTGGTACACACTGTTAGATCACCTTGTAAATTGTCCCTGCCCAGGGAGGCTGCCACCTCAACAGCTGGGAGTTTCACTCTTACTAGAAACTTCACCTGGATCGAATTCCTCTTATGAATAATTTTCCTATTTTAAAGGAATAAAGCCATCTTGATGTCTTTCACTACTTTCTAAAGAAGAAAAGAAAAAGAAGGATATATTGTTCCTTGGGTTTGATCCTTATTTGTCTTTCTCTGGAGGGAACAGCTGTACCCTCTCATTTACTTTATTGGGGTATTGACGTTTTCCCTACAAATTCCAGTGAGCTCTTACATTGTAGAGATATTAAACCTTAGTCTGTCCTCAGTCACACATTGCCCTACAGCACTTTTCGTGTTTATTTTAATCATCTGGTTCTTGTTGTTTTCTGCCTGGGGATGTCATTACTGGGGACCAGGGAATATCCCTAGGCACTGGCTGCTCAACCACTGGCAACTTTAAGGACCAGAAAAATAATATTACTAAAAGCACTGTACTCGGTGCTCTGAGTATATCTTCTCTACCCCTCAAAGCAACCCTGGCAGATATCATGCCTATTTTACAGGTGAGGAAACAGAGGCCCTGAGAGGTAAACTTGCTCATTCCAGTCCACACAGCACTCATGCAGGAGGTAGCAAAGGTAAGTACTGTCTCCAGATCTGTTTGCCCTTTTCCACAATACCAGCAGCCTGCAGAGAAGTAAGAAAACATCTGCTGCCAACATCTCCAGGTTTGTGACTTCAAACTCCCCTGGTAGAAGAGAGAATTACCATATTTGGGGGCAATTTACATCAAATTACCATGCACCAGCCAACAGCTGCTGCCTGGAGCGGAAGGCTGGCTGCACAGAGAGACATCACATTTGTACACACGATAATGAAAACCCACGCTCGGGCCTCCACATTCTCCCATAAATATGGTCATTATGATCTTGTTGGCATTGCTTGTTGAATTCCATCTTGCAAATTGTTTCCTGGTTGCCTGGGGGAGCTGACTTGGGCTCTTCTCATTCTCTTTTTCTCTAAGATGTGACAGTGCTTCGGCTCACCCACTCCTCCGACTGTCTTCTGCCTTGAGACTAGGGGTTCTCAGGATGGCTTCAACTCATTCTTACCCACATTTGTCAAGTGCCTGTGGCATGATGCTGTGGGGAGCTGACAGGGCTCCTAGCCAGGCCCTTTCCTTCACTGTGCAGACAGACAATGCTGCCCAGAGGGTAACAGACAGGAGTTAAAGCCAAAGATAAAAAGAAGGACCCTTTATATTCCCTGCACTGGCCCTCCCCGGGGCACCTGGGTAGGGGACAGGCAGGCCGTGGGGCTCAGAGTTCTGACATGCTCCATTTTTAGCAGTGAGGGCTTCCTGACTGTAAATAAGAGAAATCCTCTTCGGTTAGCCTGAGGTTAAGGGGATGGGGAGGAAGGGGATTTTTGTGCCAGGACAGAAAGGATATTATGAAATCCAAGGGCTAGGTCAGGCCACAACCCAGATGGATTAGAAACAGGAGAGAAAAGAAAGAAAGTTAAGTCTCTCAGTTGTGTCCCACTCTTTGTGACCCCATGGACTGTAGCCTTCCAGGCTCCTCCATCCATGGGATTTTCCAGGCAAGAGTACTTGAGTGGGTTGCCATTTTGGAAAGCTAACCAGAAAGCTAACCAGGGTGCCCTCTTCTCCAGCTCAAGTCAGCTCCTCTCTGCAGAGGCTCTGGTCATCTCTGCCTGCGAGTGTGGTCCCCTGGTCCTCCCACTATGTTGTGGAACATGACACATAAAGCACATGTTTATGCATTACAAGTCCAGCCTTCCAAAGAGGAACTCTCTGGTGTCCCAATTCTAAATTGTCCTAGAGAACTGAGGAGTGGCTCTAATTGTGTCAGGTGCCCGCTCCTGGCCTGATCGCTTGTAGCCAAGAGGGCAAGCTCACCTCATAGCACATGACTGCTAAGAGCCCACCTTGTGGGCAGGGCTGGTGTTTCCAGGAAAGAGGCACACAGAAGATAACCAAATTAGCTTCTGCCATACCCTCTGTCTAGCACTTTTTAACTGATTGAAATTTTTATTGAAATAATTATAGATTTACATGCAATTGTACGAAGTAGTGCAGAGAGAGCTCTTGAGCACTTTGCCCAGTATGCCAAACTATAGTATTATCACAGCCAGGACACTGACATTGACACAATCTACTGAGCTTATTCAGACCTCAGTCACTTTTACTTGTACTCAGCTGTGTTTTTGTGAATGTTAGTTCTCAGTCACTCAGTTGTGTCCAACTCTTTGCAAACCCATGGACTGCAGCCTGCCAGGCTTTTATGTCCTTGGGGATTCTCCAGGCAAGAATACTGGAGTGGACTGCTATGCCCTACTCCGGGGATCTTCCCAACCCAGGGATCAAACCCAGGTCTCCCACATTGCAGCCGGAATCCTTACCAGCTGGTCAACCAGGGAAGCCCTCTCTGAGAATCAAGTTCTATATAATTTTGCCCCTTGTGTAGGTCTGTGTATCCAACACCACTGGATCCCTGTAAGGCTAAAAAATGCCACCACCCCTTGCCCCAAAGATAGCCACAATCTAATCCCTGGAAATTGTAAATGTTATCTTATATGGAAAAAGGGACTTTGCAGGCATGACTAAGGATTTTGAGATGGGGGAGATTATCCTGGATTGTCCAGGTGGGCCCTAAATGTGATCACAAGAGTTCTCATAGGAGAGAGGCAAGAAGCTCAAAGAAAGATGTAGACAATGTGAAGATGGATACAAGAGGGGATCTGATGCAAGGAAGTGGTCATGCAGCAAAGCCTCCCAAAACTTTCAAAAAGGCAAGGATTGTCCCCTAGAGCCTCCAGCAGGAACACAGCCCTGTCCACATCTTGACTTTAGCCTGCAGGCGTGTGTGCTCAGTCGCTCAGTCATGTCCAACTCTTTGTGACCCCGTGGACTGTAGCCTTCCTGTCTCCTCTGCCCATGGGATTTCCTGGCAAGAATACTGGAGTGGGTTGCCATTTCCTACTCCAGGGGATTTTCCCAAGCTAGTGATGATGATTTCAGACTTCTGGTTTTCAGAACTGTGAGTGAATACATTTCTGTTGTTATAAGCCACTAAATTTGTGTCATAAGCTGCTAAATTTATTACAGCAGTCTTAGGAAACAAATACAGGCTTTTATAACTACATTCGCCTTTGTTCCAGCATCTACCCCAACCCCCTCTGCCACCAGCAACCACAAATGTGTCCTCCACTTCTAAAATTTTGTCATTTCAAAAATGTCACGTTGAACGGAATCATACAGTATGTAACTGTTTGAAATTGGTTCCCCCATCACCTCCCTTCCACTCAGCGTAATTCCTTGGAGATGCATCCAAGTGCTTGCATACATCAATAAAAAAGTTCATTTTCATTTCCTTTTATTACTGAGTAGTATTCTACCATATGAATTTAAGTCTAGCACTTTTTAATGCCTGTATATTTTATCTTCATTACAAGCTTTAATTAGGAATATTTTGACAATAGTCTCTTGGATCAGGATGCAGGAAGGAAACATTTAAGATTAAACATTAAAGATCATTTCATTCCCTCTCTCTTTGTATCAGATACACGAGTCTCCTCTAGAGCTTGCTAGCCAAGTGCCCACCAGCTTCTTCTTGCATACCTTCTCTGACAAGCTGCTCACTACCTCCCGAGGCAGCCTAGTGCACAGTACAGTTCTGCTGCAAGTTCTGGTCTTCAGTTCCGTGAGATGCCCCTCTGACTTTAATATGCTAGGAAGGGGATGGTGTAGGACCCAGAAGAGTCCCTAGAGTGCTCCCGTATGTATTCCAGCACGTACGGCTGGAAAGAACCTGAGAGGGAGTCATATCTGGGCACTAACCTGGGCCCCGTTAGCATGTCCCGGACATCTCCCTGCCCCATGCCAACTCTTCTTTCCTAGGAGCCTTGTTCTCGTGGCCTGCAGACAGTCCTCTGTTGGGAGTCCCCTGCTCCATGAACCCCTCCTGCTCCTTATATGGCTCCATCCTCCCCTGTCTTCTTCCATGGTCTGTGGGCATCTTTATACCTTTCTCCCAAGCCAATCCAGAGAGACAGTTACTGTTAGATTAAGAAGAGGGAACCTCTACTAACCATAATAATAACAATAGGAATTTTTTTTTCTTTTTAGTCACTCAGTCATGTCTGACTCTTTCCAACTCCATGGGCTGTAGTCCACCAGGCTCCTCTGTCCATGGGGATTCTCCAGGCAAGAATGCTGGTGTGGGTTGCCATGCTCTTCTTCAAGGGATCTTCCCAACCCAGGGATTGAACCCAGGTCTCCTGCGTTGCAGGCAGATTCTTTACCCTCTGAGCCACCAGGGAATAGTTTTTTGGCCATACTATGTTCTATGCTGCCATCCTGAGTGAATGAAGCTATTTAATCTTCTCACAACTTCTAGGCTATTATTCCATTTTGTAGATGAGGAAACTGAGGCCCCAAGTCATACAGCTTGAAAGTGACAGAGCTGTCACTGAACCTGGACTGTCTGGAGGGAAGGATCACTTCAGAATTTTTGGACTGAATGGATGGTGGGGCCACTCCCTGAGTTGGGGAACTCATGAGGAAGAGCAGATGTGATGGGGAAGACACATTTTGGGGACTGTTGAGTTTGAGGTGCCTAAAGGAAGGCCAAGAAGGCCCCCTGGAGCTCAGGAGAGAGAGACTGGGCTGGAGAGGCAAGTTTGGGGGCTGATGGGACCCTCATGGCTGCAGAAACCGTGGGGTGGCTGTGCTTGCCCAGGAAGAGCAGGAGGAGGGCAGTGGGGAGGGATGGGTGGAGAGGGAAGGTCCTGAGAAGGATTTCTTGGAAAGATGGTGTCACCAGGAAAGACCTGTGGAGCAGACACCGTGGCACTGTGACACTGGTAAGGAGGACAGGACTATCCTGATGATGTGGGGCAGTCCTGCGTGCCTGGTCCGCTCTGAGGACTGGGTCAGCAGTGCAGCAGGTACTGATCTTTTCATTTTAGGTGAGGAATCTGAGGCTCTGAGTGGTGCAGGGACCTGACCCAGGGCACCTGGGAATAAGGGGCAGAGATGAGATGGAAACCTGGGTTGTCCCTTGAACTTTACTTCAGAGGACAGGATGAAAGAAAATGGATTGGCTAGATTGGCTCAGACAAGTGGGTGGGCTGGGATGCCCAGGAAGAGGAGGGTAAGAGCTTTGAATCATGACCCACATTATCACCCCTAGCAAAGGGGGCCAGGTGGGTACAGGGGAAGGGAGCCCACCGTGGGTCAGGGAGGGCTGTTTCAGGAACTGAAGGGACCCATGCCCTTTAACAAAAGGGCTCCTTCCAGGCTCCTCTTTTTTCTCAGGTCTCCCCCTAGAAGGAGGGGGCTGGCCCTGCTGCCTCTCTGGGTCTTTTGTACCCCACCCCTCTGCCCGGTGAGGAGTACCCTGGGGATTCTGAACAAAGACATCAGGGAAGTAGAACAAGAGCAGATCGCAATCAACCCGGGTGGCTGCCAAGCCCCCCTCCCCCATCCGCACACCCCTGCGCTCCTGCAGACACTCCTTGGCTCCAGCCCAGCACTGGGCCTGCTGGTGAGAACCCCTCCCGCGGAGTGCAGCCTTCTGGGCCGCTTTCTTCTCTGGGACTGAGCTGTCAGGAGAATCCAGGAGATTTCAAGGCAGCTCCCCTCCCCCAGGGGAAGTCTTTGTCTCCACAAAGGAGGTAGTGGCAGGGGATAGGGTCTGCAGAGAGGGAGCTGAGGCTAGTCTTTGCCCCCCACCCCCACCCCAGGAGCTCACAGCTTGGGGTGAAAAGTGGTAAGAAAAGAATGTCTTCTAAACCTTTGATGTGAAACCTTTGGGAGCAGAGGACTGAGAGTTAGTTCACTGCCTGGAAGGTGGTCAGAGAAGGCTTCAAGGAGGAGGCAGCATTTGTGCTATCCTGGAAGGACTGTAAGGCTACCTGGGCGGAGATGAGGAGGAAGAGCAGTCCAAGAGGAAGTGGGAAAGCACCAGGAGCCCTGGGGAGTGGGAGGCGGTCCAATGTGCCCTGGAGATGATGGGGCAATGGGTGCCAAGGCCGGAGGAGCCCCACGCAGCTTGGTGATGAGTGCTGTTCCCAGGCGCTGTGCGAAACCACAGAGTTTTTGAGCAAGGGAATGATGGCTCTGGCCACTTGAGTGGAGGATAGATGAGTAGGGTGAAGTCGAGGCAGGGAGAGCAACAGGATGGATCCTTGGTGGCCTGGATGGGGCAGTGGCAGCTGGGTTGGAAAAGGGGGTCCACATGGGAAGAGCACTTTCAATAGACGGTAGAACCCACGGAACATGGGACTGATTGGAGGATGCAGAAGCAGCAGCAGTCAGAGGTGACTCCCAGGCCACCCATTTGGCCCTTGGCTGGGCAACTGAGTCAGGTAGAAAGCAGGAGAGGGTGAGGTGGTAATTTTTGAGCACACTGTCTATGTCCCTCGCGATATTTATGGCCCCACACATGTGTCTAGGGAAGTGGCTTTGCTCTGGGCAAAGAAGATTTTGTGGTCTTCTGTTCCCACCCATAGTCTCCCAAACCTGTGTGGGAGCTGTAGAACAGGTTCTTGGAACGTGTGATACATGGCAGGGTTGGGGTGTTATACTCAGCAAGCCTGACCCAGGAGAGTACCCCAGGGAAGAGAGAAGGCGCGGGGGCTGGCCATTGACCACACATGGAGTGGGTAAAGGGAAAGCACTGTTTGATCAAAGATGATTATTCTTTGCTTTTCCATTAAAAAAAATGAAGTGTAGTTGACTTATGATATTATATTAGTTTGAGGTATACGACATAGTGCCTCGATATTTTTATAGATTACACAGCATACAAAGTAATTACAAAATATTGACTATATTTCTTATGCTGTGCATCACATCTCTGTGACCTGTTTGTTTATAACTGAGAGTTTGCACCTCTTCATCCCCTTCACATATTTTACCCTTCCCCTGCTCCCCTCTGGGAACCACTAGTTTTCTTCTCTGTATCTGTGAGTCTGTTTGCTTTGTTATATTTGTTCAGTTTTTTAGGTTCCACATATAAGTGAAAACATACAGTATTTGTTTTTCTCTGTCCCACTTATTTCACTTAGCATAATACCCTTCAAGTCCATCCATGTTGTTACAAATGGCAAGACTTCAGTCTTTTTTATGGTCAAATAATATTCCATTGTGT
The DNA here is from genome assembly GCF_049115385.1 of Moschus berezovskii. Lineage (NCBI taxonomy): Eukaryota > Metazoa > Chordata > Mammalia > Artiodactyla > Moschidae > Moschus > Moschus berezovskii. Next base: position 69,691,468 of record NC_142466.1, on the reverse strand, counting down.
ATACGTGTGTGTGTGTGTGTGTGCATCACATCATCTTTATCCATTCTTTCGTCTGTGGGCACCTATGGTACTTCCATATCTTGGCAATTGTAAATAATGCTGCAATAAATATTGAGGCGCATGTATCTTTTTTTCATTTTTCTGACGCTGACTCTTTCCATTATTCCAACATTGGCTGACCACCTGCCATGAGCCCAGTGGTGGTAGAGCCATGGCGGGTTCCAGACCCAGCCTTTACCCTTATGGAAGCCTCAGTCTAATTCATGGAGGATGATGTGGACATAACAGACTCTGTATCAAGACTCACAGTCCTCAGTGCCTTGAGAGAGGGATGGGTCAAGGAAGGCATCCTAAAGGAGGTTTCACCTCCAGGACTTGGGGAAGAGGATAATTACAGGAGAGGAAACAGCCTGCATAAAGGCATGGAAATAGAAGTCTATTCATGTAGACTGGAGCCTAGAAGGATTTGAGAAGGGAGGCAGGAGCGGGAGGACAGCAGAAGCAGGTCTAGACAGGTGGGCTGAAGCAAGTGCAGGTGGCCTGAATTCTGGCTGTGGGTGGAAGGCTGCAGTGCGGGCAGTAAGAAGGGGCAGTAGAGGTAGGCAGAAAGGAAGGCTGGATGATGAAAGAGTTTCATAAAGGGGAGGCTGGGAAGGCTGCTGAGCCTGAGAGGTCACTGGGCCCTGGTCACCCGCTTCTCCAGGACCTCTCAGTTTACATTACTGCCTGGGTCCTGACTCCTTTATATTACATTTCCGGATCACCCACTCATAAATCCTTATCCTGCCTGGGGCTAGGAGCCCTTGAACAGAGAGTGGCTTTGATTTAGAGACAGGAATAGCAGTAAAGGGGGAGCAAAACTATCTGGAGAAGAGCACAGGCTTCCCTAGGGGCGACAATGTAATTAAAATGGGGCCAGCTCTCTTCCTGGGATGCAGAAGGCTGGCCCAGGCTCTGATGGCCCTGAGAGCCTCCCTAGAGCACTGACACAGGGAAGAGAGCCACCTGCCACCTCCGTCCACTGTGCCAGCACGTCTCCAGGTCCAGGAAGAAGGGCCAGATTCAGAGCTGCACACCCCGGGCTCCAGCCCAGCCCCTGCTGGGATAAGCAGACTTCTAAGACAGCCTCCAATAATCTCCACCTGCTAGTAATCATGCCCTGCGTAATTCCCTCCCCTGGAGTAGGAGTCTAGAGTGGAAGTAGAGACTTGTTTCTGAAGGATAGAATGCAGCAAATGTGTGGGATGTCACTTCCATGATTAGGTTACAAGATCATGACTTCCTTCTTGCTTACACTCTAGTGCCTTCTTGGCTTGTGCACTTTGATAAAACAAGCTGTCATATTGGAGAGGCCCCCACACAAGGAACTGAGGGTGGTATTTGGTCCACAGCCAGCAAGGAAGTTAGGCCCTCATTCCAACAACACACAAATAATAAAATCCTGCCAACAATCACATGAATGGGATTGGAAGCAGATTCTTCTCCAGTTAAGCCTTCAGATGAGACCACAGACCCTGGGCTGATACTTTGATTACAGCCTCAGGGGAGACCATGAAGCAGATTTAGCCAAGTCATGCTTGGATCCCTGACCATACAAGCTATGAGATAATAAATGTGTACGGTTTTAAGCTGCCAAGTTTGGGGGTTATTTGTTATACACCTGGCAACAGATAATTCATACACTGGCTAATTTGAGCCAGTTGATTCCTTACTCTAAATCTCAGTGTTCTCATCTGAATAAATGGGCTGATGATATACAACCCGATGGGTTACTGCAAAGATCAGAGACAATGGCAGATGGGAAAGAACTCCATAGACTATAAAATGTTATGTACATGGACTGCATTTTTTGTGAATATGACTGTCTCAATGAGAGATTAGGGAGAACTTGGTTCTCATTTCAGCTTCTCAACTCAAAGACCAGGTAGCCTCATGTAAATCAGTTAAGCTCTCTGTCCACATTTTCATCAATAATATGTGCTTATTGGGAAAAGAAGAATAGAATAGAAGAACATGCAGGTAAAACACCCAGTCCGTGCTTATCATGCAGCAGGCACTCAAAAAAAAAAAAATTATGACCTTCTGATTCATTGCTGTGACTCTAAGTGAGATGAATAGGAAGGGCACTGGCTCAGCCATCTTCAGAGAGGCTAGTGCCTGTCATCCCTGAGAGTTCTGGACCACCAGCCTGATTTCATCTGTAGGCCAAGTGTGTCTCTCTGGAGGAACCGAGGGCAGACGGCAGAGAAAAGGAGTCACCTAGTGGAGAAGCATCTGAGATGCAGAAGTGGACCCTGGGTCCACAGTCATTCTCAGTGGACTGGCGCCTGTTCAGCCTGGGTGTCTGAGACCAATCCTAGAGTATTCTGAGGAAACCTTTGAAATCCTTAATGGGAAAGTCAGGTCTTCTGAGCTGTGGTCATGAAGTTGCCGGACTGATTCTGGCAGCATGTATTCTGTCCAGAGGATGCAGAATGCTAAGGGCATGTAGGAGACGAGGGAGTCAGAAAGGGCATCCTAGGGACAATGTGCATATTTTCTCATCTCTATTCAGGGTCAGATTCTGTCTAGGTGGCCTCTGGCCTTCTTGTGGCCTGCAGATGAGAGGATTTCTACACCCTCCTGGGCCAGAGTCAGCTGGCCAGAGCTATTGAAGGGAACAGGGACTTACTTGCTCAGAGGAACACAGCCAATTGGTGGAGGAGTAGGGAGAAGAAAAGGGTCTGCCTGACCTCAAAGTCCATGAAAAAATCACTCTGCAGGTGATGAGTTTCTAAGGCTGGACTCATTCTTGTTCCTTGAAAAGAGAAGGTAAAATTGCAGAGTTTAGCACATTTTAATCCTAATGATTTTGGTGAAAACAGTGACCTTTTTGAAATCACAGAGTTTGAGTGTATTCTGTCCTGCACATGACAGAGAAAATGACATAGATGCTGTGAAGTAAAAGAGTCAGGTTCTGGAAGAGAGAGACAAGGATATGGAAAACCTAATTAAAAGAGGTGAGAGGTATTAGAGAAGGCTTCTCTGAAAAGGGCTGAGATATAAGGAATGAGCAGGAATCAGCCAGGGGAAAGGTAGAAAAAGAGAGTCACAGGAAGAGGGAATAGCATGTGCAAAGGCCCCAAGATAGGAAGGCACATGGTATATCAGGTGAGGGAAAAGAGGCCAGTCTTCTTGGAGTTCAGTGAAAATGGGGATAGTATCTCAAGGTCAGAGTGTGTAGGACTTTGGAAGCCTTGATAAGAACTTTGGATTTTATTCTAAGTGATCCAGTTCTCATTGTAAACAGACCAGACCTCTGAGTGTGTGGTGGGTAGAGAGTGGTAGTAGGAGTTTGGTTGGAGATGCTGCCTTGTCCTGGTATTAGGCTAGCAGTATGCGTAAGTGTTGGATGAGAGATTAATAAGATGTGGGAAACTTGTTAAATGCCTATAAGGGTAGCCTCAATTTCTCTGAGCAACTTGGCACTAGGGGGTTTGCTCCAGGTTTAAAAGGACTAGACTGTCAGTAGCATAGCATTCATCCATAAACTCTCCGAGGTCCTGCAGAACTGCATCCCAGGACAGGTCACTGAAGCTCTGGCATGTCTGGTCCAAGCCTGAGTCACCAACTCTGCCAAGTAAACCACTGCTGGATTCTGTGGGCAGGGATCTTCTCCTTGCCCTGTGATAGGCAGAACAATACCCCCGAAGATGTCTATGCCCTAATCTCTGAAGTCTGTATGTTAGGTTCCATAATAAAGGGAAATTTACATTGCAGATGGAATTTAGGTCGATAATCAGCTGACCTAAAAAGGGGGAGGAATGTAACCTGGATTCTGGGTGGGTCCAGTGTAGTCAAAAGTATCCTTAAGAGTAGAAGGGGGAGGCAGGAGAGAAGGTCAGAGAGGTGCAGCTTGAGAAAGACTTGACCAGCTTTCTTTGTGGTGCTAACGACGGAGGAAGTGTCCACGTACCAAAAAATACAAGTGGCTTTGAGAAGGTAGGAAAAATCAAGAAACAGATTCTCCCCCAGAGCCTCCAGAAAGGAGTGCAACCCTCCTGGAGCCCTCCACAATACCTGGACTTTAGCCTAGCAAGACTTGAGTTAGACTTCAAGCCTAAAGAACTGTAAGATCATCATACTTTGGTATTGTTTGGGCCAGTAGTGTGCTTAGTCATTCAGTTGTTTCTGACTCTTTGTGACCCCATGGACTGTAGCCCACCAGGCTCCTCTGTCCATGGGGATTCTCCAAGCAAGAATACTGGAGTGGGTTGCCATGCCCTCCTCCAGCGGATCTTCCCAACCCAGGGATCAAACTGAGGTCTCCCTCATTGCAGGTGGATTCTTTACTGTCTGAACCACTAGGGAAGGCCTTGAGCTGCTAAGTGTGTGGTAATTTGTTACAGCAACAACAAGGAACTAATACAGTCCACTTTCCCCCCAAGGGCAACCCTGAGGCATGTGGGAACCAGCCCTTTGTGGATGGCAGCAGCTTGTTCTCAAGTAAATAAAGTCACCTTCCCCATACTGGGGCACAGTGGGAAGAGACTGGACTTGGACTCTGGAAAGCTGGGTTCAGTCACTGTGGCCTTGCTGATTAGGTGTCCCTTCCCTTCTCTGGCCTCAGTCTGGAAATGGGGCTGACGCACTTTTGTCACCTTGCAGGGGGGTGGCACTCTGGGAACGATAAGGTGGTATGCATATATGAGCGTTTCCCTGGTAGCTCAACTGGTGAAGAAACAACCTGCAATATGGGACATCCTGGTTCAATTCCTGGGTCAGGAAGATCCCCTGGAGGAGGGCATGGCAACCCATTCCAGTATTCTTGCCTAGAGAATCCCCATGGACAGAGGAGCCTGGAGGGCTACAGTCCATGGGATGGCAAAGAGTCAAACACAACTGAGTGACTAAGCACAGCCCAGAATGCATACATGAAGGATGTTTGTTATGCTGTAGGGATGAGCAGTGAGGAGAGGGAGGCGATAGTCTTGGAAGACCAGACATTAAAACGAGAGAAAAGATAACAAAGTAGAAATGCCATGGGGAAATGTGACCAGAAGGCACCAAAGCCAAGACTGGAGGCCGGGCAGTGCAAAGTGCCGTCAGGGAATGGCAAGTTGCCTGGTTGGACCCAAGCCTGGGGCCACGTGGAGGAGGGGCCAAGGCTAGGGAGGTAGGCTGGAGCCTGGTCTCACAGGACCTCAAATGCCAGGCAGAGCAGCCAGACTTTATTCTGAAAACAGAACCTGGGGAGCCCTACTGGGAACCCAGTAACTTGGAAGGCTACCCAGCAGCTGGGTCACAGGACCACCTAAGGGACTGGTATAAAGATTATGGTATTGGGCGCAAGGGGTAGGGGGAACCCTTGTGTGTGTGGATGTCCCATTTGCTCTTCCTTATTCACAACTCTGCCCTCACTAGCTGGGAGACCTTGACAAATCACCCTCTAAAATCTCAGTCTTCCCTCTTATAAAATGGGGATGGTAGTGTTAACCCTCTTACAGTGTTGTGAGGATCACGCAGGAAAACACACGTAAAAACCTTGTTACAGACTTTCTAAATGCTACCCAAACCATCAAGCGCCCTTCTCACCATCCACTGACATCCACCCCACTCAAGGGGACATTTTGCAGCTCCCCCCCTCCCACTGCCGCCAGCAAAAGCAACTTTTCTTTCCTGTTGTCTGCCTATCTGTGCAGAGCATCCCTACGTTCTTCAAAAGACGTGTTTGGAAACAAGAAATTGCTAGAGAGATGATTCAGTCTTTGGCCTCAGATTGTGTCTGGACATAAGTAAGCCCATCTGCAGAGCCTGCACTGCCAAATTCTGTCACTCTGGCTCCATATGGTCTGTGCTCCCCCCACCCCCGTCTTCCCTCCCAGGAGCTGCCGTCTGTGCCCGTCTCTCACTCTCCTTTGGATGCTGCATAGCACATTCAGTGAGGGGCATCTTGGCTCCAGTGGGTGGGGCATCTCCGCTCCTCTCCTTGCCTTGCCTGGGACTCTGACAGGGCCAGGAGCCCGGGGCAGCCGGGACCCGGAGCGGTGTGGGCAGCGGGCTGCTTTGGCTCCTCTCAAGTCTTGTGTGCATAGAGCCACAGCATGGAGTCCTAGTCCTGAGAAGGGTCTGAGAGAGGCTGTCAGCTTCCATTTAGGAGGCAGAGCTCTCTCCTGCAGGAAAGTAACTTCCTGAAATGCTAGCTCAATTGTTAACCAGTCCAATCACCTTGTCCTAAAGCAGAATGATGTTGGATGGCCTCTTTTGACCACATCCTTATACTCAGGCTGCCTGACCTGGCATTGGAAGACTAATTCACATCAAGCTATATGACCTAGGGTCATCGGTTAACCTCTCCGAGTGCCCGTTTCCTCATTTGTGGTCTGTGAATAGTGATTCCTGCCCGGGTCACACCATCGGTTGGTTGTCAGGGTCCAATAAGATAATAGTTGTGAGACAGGTTTGTAAACAGTAGAGGAGTAGATTTCTAAGTGTGGTCCCCGGGCCACCAACCACAGCATCATCTGGGAATTTGTTAGGAATGTAAGTTCTTGGCTCCATGGATGACCCACTAACCCAGAAGCTCTAGAGGTGGACCTGGCAAAGTGGGCTTTCACAATCTCTCCCAGTGACAAGCTTGAGGATCACCACTGTGGGGAGATAGCACATGGACCACGCATCCCCACCGTATCATCGGTTTGGCTCAGGGAGTTGCCTGAAGTGTATGAGAGCCCGTGCCACATTGAGCTCTATAGCTATTTCATTGTAGAGGGTCTAAAGTTTAAAGATCTGTATGATTTCTCACCCAGGAATATCCCTTTCAAAATAAACTTGTGATGTTCATGGACAGATTGAATCTTCCCAGGGAGATTTAAACCGAGATGGCAAACTCAAAGCTTTCAGGAGCTCTCAGGTGATGAGACTGTGGGAAGAGGCTGGGGTGAGATAGGAAGAAGCAGAACCTGGCTGTGCTGCAGGGTTCGGACTCTACCTGAGGCATTAAAAAAGTCAGTTTTGTTTGCTGGCCAAACAAAACTCACATGTTAGACAGATTTGGTTCAAGCCCTGCCAGTTTGTAATTGGTGTAAATGTTGGGGAATAAAAATGCTTGGCCTTAACGAAGCTATGCATTGGTCATAGGGTTAATTGCCCTGAAAGTGAGTTTGACACACAGTGATAACTCCTAAGTTCACCTGATTTCATTAATTCACTCATTCCACAAACACTCTTTTCTAGGTCCTGTGCCAGGTTTTGTGAACCCAAAACTGGATCAGAGATTATCTCTATTCTTCAGGGGGCTGGACACAGCTATGAGTGGCTCCAGGGCGTTGTTTTCCAGCATTTCATGGAGTGCTTCTCAGTGAGATAATGGGCCTTCTATAAGAAAGGTGGTCCAGGGTTAGTTAAGCATGAAATGTACTTACTTAAAGTTAAATGTATTACTTCACTGCAGGACTTCTCAGAACCATTACTATGTCCATGTGCATTGCATATTAGATGACTTTCAAGTGTCTGGGTCTGTCTGGGGTCTCTGATGGGCTTGGATGTTCTACCTTGTATTGTGGTGAGTGAGCAGTTGTTGGACTCCCCCCGAGGTGTAGCTGGGTTAGTCCCTTCTTGCAGTTAGGCCTTGGGGGCCCCCTGATGAGGGGTGAGCTGAGGAGATGCCTGCTCCTCTCAGGGTTCTGCAGAGGAGTGCTAAGGCAACAGCCCTCAAGGAGTGGGCTTCAATTTCTGTGGCAACAGGAGAGCCTTGAAGACTTGGGGGTCCAGGTCCCATGTGCATCTGAGGAATATGACTCTACTGTGCTGGGGAGGAGAGACCCACAGCAGAGAACTCAGTGACCTGCACCTGAATGCTGAAACCTACTCCCACATGGTTTTGGTTTTTAGTACCAAGAAAAGGGGAGAAAGCAATCCCGTATATACAAACAGGACCTGATCTCCCTCTTTCAGCGTAAGCAGCTGCCCTGCTGAAGATCATGAGGAAGCGGCTGGCAGAACCTACAGTTAAATTAACTGCTGCTTTCCAATCAAGGCTGGCTGTGACTTCTATGAATAAAATGAGAGGTTCAGGACAGATCTGAAAACCAATCCCCCACTCCTCACCCTCCCCACTCACTGTGGCATTCTCACTCTCTCCCTCTCTCCGCCCCACCCTCCCTCTGCAGTATATGAAGTCACTCCAGTTTGGGACTGGGTATCTCTTTGTTCTGGAAATCCCCACAACAAAGGGAGAATGAATTGCACCTGGGCCAGGATAATCTTCCACAGATTTAGACTGGAAGCACATTCATGGAAAAACATAAGACAAAATAAAACCAAGTTCCCCTGAAAACATAATTCATGGAGATCATCTCCAAGAATCAACCTCTCAAGTCAATCAACATTTATTCTAAAATTGCCTCCAAGGGGTCTTCTGTGACTCCCTTCACTTTTGGTTTCAGGTATAGTAAAGTCTTGTACCCAAAGTGGAAAAGCTGAGAAAAATCCCACTTTAAGGCAGATTCTATGTAAGAAAGACTTGGGGTAGGAAAGCTCATATTGGAAGAATCAGGAAAAGCAGCAAGCAAGTAAGGGGATATATATATGTATTTATCACTTGGAGCATGCTCAGTAATCTGCCGGGCATAGTACTGAACCAGTTAGTACAGAATCAGGTGGTTTTCTCACTCATCATTTCTTCCCATATTCTCTGTGCTACAGAGAGACAAAGGGACTTTCCCAAGGCCACATGGGCAATAAAGGGCAGCTCATGGAGTTCAAATCTATTAGTTTCAAGGTCAGTCTCTTCTGGGTCTGGGATGAGCCTCAAAAGAATTGGATATGTGGAGGGGGTGGCAGGAGAGAGAGGTTTCAATTCGAAGGAACAGCAGGAGGTGCCTGCTGCTGCCTGCCTTTGTGACAGAAGGGAGGATTCTCCCCACAGATGCGCCTGGGGGTTTCTTTCCCTCACTTTGTCCTCAGTCCCTCTCCTTGGCAGTCCCTCGTCTGTCAGTTTGTACGGGATACGTCAACCAGCAGTCCACAGCTGTGTTCCCAGACCAGGAAAAATAGGACTGAAAACTTCCTCCCAAATAGCCTGCAGGACAGGTAGCCCAGCCTTCAGCAGACTGTCGGGGGTCTGCTTGTACAGATCCATCATAAGCAGCAACAAACAGCCTGCTTGGTTGCTCGATTCAAGAGCAGGACTCACACTCTTCAGACAATTGGAAGAACTTATAATCTACAGGAGCCTTGGCTTCGATCTGGCCAAGACTGCAGAGAACTTTCCTTCCCAGCTGAGGTGGATGTCTCTTGCTTTAATTCTCATCCTGTCTTTGGTCTGTATTGAAGGCAGGTTTCTACCGATGGAGTCTTCAATAGACATCCTTTCTCTTCTCTGGGGTTTGAACCGATTGCTGATCTCACCAAAACCAGACTCAGAGCTATCTGCAACCTCCTTGTGAAATAGAGGAAATGGACATTGAAACATTGGGTCTGGAACAAGCAAGGTCACAGTCCCACCATGGCTACAACTAGGACATCACGATCCAGGAACAGCCAGCACCAAACAGGTCCTCATGGCTGGTGCATGACCTATTCACCCAAGCACTTTCCAAGGTCATGGAAATACTACTTTTACTATTACTTATCTAATCAAACATGTCTCAAAGCGTCTTTCCCCGTGAGATATTAATAGGTGTTATATAGGCAGAAGACAATGGCAACCCACTCCAGTATTCTTGCCTAGAGAATCCCTTGGACAGAGGAGCCTGGTGGGCTGCTGTCCATAGGGTCGCACAGAGTCGGACACGACTGAAACAACTCAGCATGCCTGCATGCATTGGAGAAGGAAATGACAACCCACTCCAGTATTCCTGCCTGGAGAATCCCAGGGACAGAGGAGCCTGGTGCGCTGTCGTCTATGGGGTCGCACAGAGTCGGACATGACTGAAGCGACTTAGCAGCAGCAGTAGCAGCATAGGCAGAAAGGAAATTTCTGCAATAAAGTTGGGGGAAAGCTGAATTAAAGAAAATTAATTGGGTTTCTTTAACTGAAGAACATTTCCAATCCTTTATCAGGCTAATATGTTTCGTGAATCTCTAGTCTGTAGCATTCCCCAGACTTTCTGATCGTAGGTCCATTTTCCTCCAAGCACCCCAGGGGATGAATGTTTCATGGGGCACACTGTTGAGAAGGAGGTTTTCATGTTAAACTCTGCCTACTCTTACAAGATTGGCATCAACCAGTGCATGGAAAAGCAGGACACCTCAGGCTGAGACTAAAGGGAGCATGAAGTGTGGACAACTCCAGACAGCTGAAAGGCTCCTAAAGTCCAAAGCAGGAAGGGAGACAGTGAGCTACTCTAACAGTTATTGTTTTGTGTTTCTTGGGATGTTTTCTCTCTAGCCCCTTCTTCTCTCAGTTGATGTTCTCTCTTCAACTTGAGTTGTGTATCGTTTAGGATTAGTCCAGTTCCAGTTCAGTTGCTTAGTCGTATCTGACTCTTTGCAAACCCATGGACTGCAGTACGCCAGGCTTCCCTGTCCATCGCCAACTCCCAGAGCTTACTCAAACTCATGTGCTTTGAGTCGGTGATGCCATCCAACCATCTCATCCTCTGTCATCCCCTTCTCCTCCTGCCTTCAATCTTTCCCAGCATCAAGGTCTTCTCAAATGAGTTAGTTCTTTGCATCAGGTGGCCAAAATATTTGAGTTTCAGCTTTAGCATCAGTCCTTCCAATGAATATTCAGGACTGATTTCCTTTAGAATGGACTGGTTTGATCTCCTTGCAGTCCAAGGGACTCTCAAGAGTCTTCTCCAACATCACAGTTCAAAAGCATCAGTTCTTCGGCGCTCAGCTTTCTTTATAGACCCTCACATCCATACATGACTACTGGAAAAACCAAAGCTTTGACTAGACAGACCATTGTTGGCAAAGTAATGTCTCTGCTTTTTAATATGCAGTCTAGATTGGTCATAGCTTTTCTTCCAAGGAGCAAGCATCTTTTAATTTCATGGCTGCAGTCACCATCTGCAGTGATTTTGGAGCCCCCCAAAATAAAGTCTGTCACTGTTTCCATTAGAATTAGGTTAGGTGGCAAATAACAAAGACTCCACAACAACAGCTTAAACAAGATAGAAGTATATATTTTTTCTCACACATAAAAATAAAAAGAGGAGGCAGTTTAAGGGTGATAGGAAAGAGACATGGTAACAGAGATCAAAGCTCTTTCTATTTAATTCCTCTGCCATATGTAACTTCCATGCCCAAAGCCTATTCATGATACAGGATGGCTGCTGGAGCTCTAGCCATTGCATCCACATTCCAAGTTATAGAAAGGAGAAAAGAGCAGCCTCTTCTTTTAAAGTTTTCCAGAAATAACTCAGAATACTTCCACTTACACCTCATTGATCAGAACTTGGGACACATGGCCATGCGTAATTTCACAGGAGGCCAGGAAATGAACTGGGCAGAAATATGCTCAGCTCAAAAATGGAACTTCCAGCAAGAAGAGCAGAATAGGTATTGGGAGAAAATGCTCTGCTATAGCAGCAGCAGCTGCTGCTGCTGCTGCTAAGTCACTTCAGTCATGTCCGACTCTATATGACCCCATAGACGGAAGCCCACCAGGCTCCCCCATCCCTGGGATTCTCCAGGCAAGAACACTGGAGTGGGTAAATATTACTTCCCTGGCTAAAAATTTTGGTCAGGCTGATAAATCTGAGTTTGGCCCTCTAGTCTGAAGCTGAATGGGAAGATTTGTTTCATATGGTTACTGAGCTGATGAGAGTCTGAAGGTTTGAAGACCCCAGCACATGGAAAAATAATGTGCAGATAGAACAAAGCCAACCAATAGGCAGAGAGAAACGAAGGTAAAAGAATGGGGAGCAGATTGAAAGAGATGCCAATTGAGGGATGGAGCCCCACTTCAAGCCATCCCTGTGTTTGGTCTCACCCCTAGACCTTCTTCATGACTCAATAAACACCCTTTTGATTTAAAGTATTTCAACTTGGGTTTCCATCACTTGCCACCAAAGAGTGCTGGTTACTAAAGTTCTCTCTCATTTCAGAGAGCAGGGACCACCTGGATCAATCTTTAGGCAGAGATGGTTTTTTCCTAGCACTAAATCACAGAAGGACTTTATTACCTTGTTTCCTACTGAAAGACATCAAGTAACATAATTATACTCTTGCATGTCTGTGCAGCTCTTCATAGTTTACAAAATTTCTTTTAAATTCATTAACTCATCTGAGTCTCACAAGTTCTCTGGGATGTTGGTTTTGTTACTTCCAGTCTAAAGATGAGAACAATGAGGCTCTATGAGATTATCTGGTTCATCTACATAATTGGTCAACAGCTGCCCCGTTAGCTGTTCAAGCAGCACTTTGTGTGCAAGCTCTGTAAAGGTGGAGACAGCATGTCTCTGGCATAGCTTGGAGGAGAACACATTTTATAAGGTGGAGGAGCTAAGAAAACCTAGGCCACATACCTAATTCAGAGATGGACCTCAGAGCCGAGGACTGGAGCACACACCTGACCGTTGGATTATCCCAGATATCTGTGGTCTGCATCAAGGCTCAGGCAGGTGCAGTTTTGCCACTGATTCATGACTCATGCCTGGAAGTTTGTAACAAGATTCTCTTACAAGGGCTTGTAGCCCAGGCCTTCCATGCAGCTAGTTAAAGGGACAGCTCTTGTTGCCAGCATTGGTTTGAAAATTATGTCTCTGGGTTTATGAGAAGGCTTCCCAGGTGGCATTAGTGGTAAAGAACCCACCTGCCAATTCAGGAGACATAAAAGATCCAGGTTTGATCCCTGGGTTGGGAATATCCCCTGAAGAAGGGCATGGCAACCCACTCCAGTATTCTCGCCTGGAGAATCCCGTCGACAGAGGAGCCTGGCAGGCTATGGTCCATAGGGTTGCGCAGAGTCAGACACGACTGAAGAGACTTAGCACATAGCCCACAGAGGTCAGTTTGCATTCTCATCCAGAGAGAAGGCAAATTGCCTTTGGTGGGGTGCCCATGTCCTTCACAAAAACATTTAAACCTTTGAGGAACCTGAGGTTCTGCCTTACGTAGCATGAAAGAAACACCTTGGGTTGAGCAAAGGTTTATAGCAAGTTACTGACTCGATCAGGGCTACCAGTTGCAAGCAAAATAAACAGTCTGTAGCAAACATTTGTAAAAAGAATCTATCAGGAGGATATTGCAAAGTTTATGAAATCAATAGAAAGCTGGAGGATCAGACTTGGAATATGGGCTGGAATCAAAGCAGTTGCAGAAGGAAATGAAGAGGAGGCAGAACAGTCATTTTTCAATCTAGTTAGGAATGACCATCCCACTAATGGACACTGCTTCCATGAGGCAGTTCTAAATATGCTTCACTTTTACATCACCCACTCTTATAAATCAGATCACCAGGCAGCAGTCCTTACTTAGCCAAGTGCCCTAGCTGCCAGGGGGCAAGAAGCAGGGGAGCTGGTTCCCTTCATCTCTATAGAAGAGGGGTGAACTGGGCACCTCCCCAAACGGTGGTCTACTTGCTTACTCATTGCTGTCTCCTTCATCAAAAAAGCCATGCAGGTGGCTCCTGAGGGATATTGGTTTTAAGATCTGAAGAGAGAAAATAAGGGGCTTCCCAGGTGACACTAGTGGTAAAGTGCCAATGCAGGAGACATAAGAGATGCGGGTTTGATCGCTGGGTCAGGAAGATCCCCTGGAGGAGGGCATGGCAACCCTCTCCAGTGTTCTTGTCTGGAGAATCCCATGGACAGAGGAGCCTGATTGGCTACAGTCCATGGGGTCAAAAAGAGTTGGACACGGCTGAAGTGACTTAGCATGCACGCATGAGAGAAAATAAAGGGATAGAAATTGACATGTTACCCGGTTTGCCCTAGCTTCCCAGCTCTTCAGAGCCAAACTCAGTGGGTTTACATGTGTCACAAGGCCACTGTGCCTGCTTTCCCATCTGTCTGCTGCAATGCTGACTTTTAAGGTATATAGACATCTCTATTCTGCTCACTGGAGAAGGCAATGGCAACCCACTCCAGTGCTCTTGCCTAGAAAATCCCATGGACAGAGGAACCTGGTAGGCTGCAGTCCATGGGGTCGCAAAGAATTGGACACGACTGAGCAACTTCACTTTAACTTTTCACTTTTCACTTTCATGCATTGGAGAAGGAAATGGCAACCCACTCCAATGTTCTTGCCTGGAGAATCCCAGGGACAGCGGAGCCTGGTGGGAGGCCGTCTATGGGGTCGCACAGAGTCGGACACGACTGAAGCGACTTAGCAGCAGCAGCAGCAGCATGCTGCTCACGGCCTTCACATGGAAAGCAAACACATCGGCCTTGTACTCAAGACCTTTGTGATCCAAACCATCTTCCTCATCATCCCTCACTTCCACCTCCATGGTCTGTTCTCCCACTACTGAAGTGTTGACAATCTTCAAACACCCTCCCTCAAACATGTGGCTCTAGTCTTCCCTCTTCCCCTTCCATCTGGGGAACCCCTGTACCATCCCCTCCATTAGTCTTGTGGTCTTTATTTTGACTTACTCCTTGGTGGCCTGGAATACTTACTGAGGTTGACAGGATAATCCCCCTACTCCTCAAAAGATATGCACATTTTAATCCCCAGAATTTGGGGATACATTACCTTACTTGGCAAAAGGGACTTTGCAGAGGTGATTAGGGTCAGGTCATTAGCATTGGAAGTGTATCCTGGATTATTCAGGTAAGTACAATCTAAACACAGAAATCTTTAGAAGCAGATAACCTATTGGCTGTGATCAGAGACAGCCATAACTATGAAAGCAGGTAAGAGAGAGGGCAGCATGAGAAGGACTTGACCCACCTTTGTTGGCTCTGAATATGAATCCAGGTTGTCACTAGAAGCTGGAAAAGGCAAGGAAAGGCATTGTCCACTAGAGCCTCTAGAAGGAACCTTGTTTTACTGATATCTTAGTTTTTGCTCATAGACTCCCATGTTGTACTTCTGACCTCTAGAACTGTAAGATAATAAATTTCTGTGGTTTTAAACCATGAAACGTGTAGTAATTTGTTACAGCATCAATAGAAAACTAATACACTTACTCAAGTAATTTTTCAGGAAGGGTATGAAGTGCATTTCTGAAACCTTGCATATCTGAGAACGTCTATCTATTGCTATAGCCCCTGAACAATGATTCAGCTATGTTTAAAACTACTGGGTCAAACACAAAACAATCTATAGATTTAATGCAATAACATTAAAATACCCATGATACTTTTCACAGAACTAGAACAAATAATCCTAAAATTTATATGGAACTACAAAAGACCCTAAATGGCTAAAGGAATCCTGAGAGAAAAAAGAACAAAACCAGAGGTATAACCTTTTCAGACTACCATATGGCAAAACTACAGTCATCTAAACAGTATGGTGCTGGCACAAAACAGACACAGAGATCAGTGGAACAGTACAGACAGCCCAGAAATAAACCCACACACCTGTGGTCAGTTAATCTACAACTGTGGAGACAAAGTTATACAGTGGAGAAAAGACAGCCTCTTCAATAAATGGTGCTGGGAACACTGGACAGCTACATGTAAAACAATAAGTCAGAACGTTCTCTGACACCATATACAAACAAACTCAAAATGGTTTAAAGACCTAAATGTAAGACCTGAAATCATAAAACTTCTAGAAGAGAACATAAGTAGAACACTCTTTGACATAAATTTTAGCAATATTTTTTGACCTGTCTCCCAAGGCAAAAGAAATAAAGGCAAAATTAAGCAAATTTGGGGGTGGGAGGAGACGGGGACGACAGAGAATGAGATGGCTGGATGGCATCACCAACTCGATGGACATGAGTTTGAGTGAACTCCGGGAGTTGGTGATGGACAGGGAGGCCTGGCGTTCTGTGATTCATGGGGTCGCAAAGAGTCGGACACGACTGAATGACTGAACTGAACTGAACTGAAGTGAAACTTATATGCTTTTGCACAGAAAAGAAAACCATTGACAAAATGAAAAGACAACCTATGTAATGGGAGAAAATATTTGTAAATAATGTGACTGATAAGGGATTAATATCCAAAATATATAAACAGTTCATACAATTCAATATAAAAAATGTGATAAAAAATGGTCAGAAGACCTGAATAGATACTTTTCCAAAGATGGCATACAGATGTCTAACAGGCACACGAAAAGCTACTCAACATCATTAATTATTAGAGAAATGCAAATCAAAACAATGATGAAATTTAACCTCACACCTGTCAGAATGGCTATCATCAAAAAGTCTACAAGTCACAAGTTAGAGAGGATGTGGAGAAAAGAGAATCATGATATATTGTTGGTGGGAATGTAAATTGGTGCAGCCACTATGGAAAACATTATGGAGATTCTTCAAACAACTAAAAACAGGACTACAAGTCTGCTTCTAGGTATATATTTAGAAAAAAGTAGAACACAAATTGGAAAAGATACACACACTCACAGCAGCACTACTTACAATAGCCAAGACAGGAAAGCAACCTAGGTGCCCATCAACTAATGAATGGATAAAGAAGATATGGTATAAATATAATAGACTATCACTCAGTCACAAAAAAGAATGAAATTCTGCCATTTGCAGCAATGTGAATGAATATCATGCTTAGTAAAATACGTCAAAGAATGACAAATATTATATATTACTTATATATGGAATCTAAAAAATAATACAAATGAATGTATATGAAAAATAGAAACAGGCTCACAGGTACAGAAAACAAACTTGTGGTTTCCGAAGGGGAGATGGAAGGCAGGGGACAAATTAGGGGCATGGGATTAACATATACAAAATACTATGTGTAAAATAGAGAAGCAACAAGAATATAGTATAGTAGAGGGAATTATAGCCATTATCTTGCAATAACTTGCAATGGAGTATAATTTGCAAAATACTAAATCACTGTGTGGTGGTGGTAGTTTAGTCATTAAGTCCTGTCTGACTCATGACCCCATGTACTGTAGCCCACCAGGCTCCTCTGTCCATGAGATTTCCCAGGCAAGAATACTGGAGTGGGCTGCCATTTCCTTCCCAGGGATCTTTCCATCCCAGAGACCAAACCTGGGTCTCCTGCAATGCAGGCAGATACTTTACCGACTAAGCCATAGGGAAACTTATATACACTTAAAACTAACACAATATCTAAAATCAACTATACTTAAATTTTAAAAGTATTGGGCCATATTTTAAATTAAAAATCTGCAGATGTTGTCTCATTGTTGTGCAGAAAAGAGTTAATGGAGCAGACCTGAGACTGTTATTCTTAGAAAGGCCTGCTGGCTCGGTTGACCCTGGGCTGATATCTGGGAACTTGAATTTGGGAAGGGTTCCCATAGCTTCCAGAACTTATAAGGGTGAATCATTGTGTCCAAATTGTACAAACCACGTGGTTGATGCTGCACATCTACTTTCCTTCTAGTTGTCTGGAATCTTGGTACATAGTAGGCAGAGGGTGCCTAGAAGACCAGCCCCCGATAAAACTATCAGGCCCTGAGTGTCTAGTGAGGGCACGTCACATGTGTTGTCACAATTCATTGCCTGGGAAGAAGCGTGTCCTGTGTGACTCCACTGGGAGAGGCTCTTAAAAGTGTGTGCCTGGTCTCCCTGGTATTCGTTCCATGCATTTTCCCCTGCCCCCCTGTTGACTTGCTTTGTCTCCTCTCTGTAATGAATCACAGTCATGAATATAACTCTCTCTATGTAGAGTTATACTGTGGTCCTCCCAGTGCATCAAACTGGGGGAGTGAGGGGACTCCCTGCATGATTGTCTAGTGGCATTTAGTGTTTCAGAGGAGAGATTTGAGGCATATAACTCCATTTACCAGCTTATAGATATCCTTTTTAATTTTTCTGTCTGGATATTTATAAAAATTTTTCCTTATCCTTGAAATAAAAAAAAATCACAGAGTAGGTCTAGATATGCATCTCCTTTCATTACTTTTCTCTGGTGGCCAATGAACCTTTTTTATTAAAAGATGCAATTCTTTAGGTTAGGGCAGTTTTAATCCAGCGCAGTAGGTAGGTATTACTGTCAAAATTAAGCTTCTTTTTTTTCCCCCTCTGAGTAGAGAGAAGTGGCACAAAGGGTGACTTCTTTGTCACTTACCACAGTTTGATTTCTCTCTGAGGCAGGGAAACCCTTTTTGCTAAAATCCCCCTCCCAGCACCACTGAGACCATACCGAGGCAGGTGAGCACCAGGCTTTTGAGGACAAGGAAGATCCAGCCCCAGTTGTTGGTGCAGATGAATGTAGAAAGTGGGGAGCCATGTGTGGCCTGTGCCATGCAACAGCCAGAACAGAGGACTCAGGGTTACCCCCAAGTCAGGCTGGTCCTCATCCATCATCACTTGCCCCCAGTATTAGACAGTCATTGTGTGGGTTGAGACAGGCCCAAAGATGATGTTTAAGAATCCCCTCTGGCTATTGTGTGAGTCAGGTGTCTCCTAAGTGTTTGAAATGACCCACCAAAGCCAAGCCACCAAGTCAGTGTTACCCTCACTCCACAGGCCACAGCCAGGGATTTCCTGTAATAACATTTCTGGGTATTATGTGAATTAGGGACGAGACTGAGCTCCTCATTGTGGTGATGGACTGGTGCATGCTAGAGAAGCTTCAGTGGGGGAAAAGAGGACTCTGGACACTCTTATGATTCTTTCTTTTTCTTTTTTAAAATTGAAACACAGTTGATTTATATTAGTTTAGGTATGCAGTTCAGTTCAGTTCAGTTGCTCAGTCATGTCTGACTCTTCGCGACCCCATGAATCACAGCACGCCAGGCCTCCCTGTTCATCACCAACTCCCAGAGTTCACCCAAACCCATGTCCATTTAGTTGGTGATGCCATCCAGCCATCTCATTCTCTGTCGTCCCCTTCTCCTCCTGCCCCCAATCCCTCCCAGCATCAGAGTCTTTTCCAGTGAGTCAATTCTTCGCATGAGGTGGCCAAAGTATTGGAGTTTCAGCTTCAGCATCAGTCCTTCCAATGAACACCCAGGACTGATCTCTTTTAGGATGGACTGGGTGGATCTCCTTGCAGTCCAAGGGACTCTCAAGAGTCTTCTCCAGCACCACAGTTCAAAAGCATTAATTCTTCGGCGATCAGCTTTCTTCACAGTCCAACTCTCACATCCATACATGACCACTGGAAAAACCATAGCCTTGACTAGATGGACCTTTGTTGGCAAAGTAATGTCTCTGCTTTTTAATATGCTGTCTAGGTTGGTCATAACTTTCCTTCCAAGGAGTAAGCGTCTTTTAATTTCATGGCTGCAATCAGCATCTGCAGTGATTTTGGAGCCCCCCAAAATAAAGTCTGACACTGTTTCCACTGTTTCCCCATCTATTTCCCATGAAGTGATGGGACCAGATGCCATGATCTTAGTTTTCTGAATGTTGAGCTTTAAGCCAACCTTTTCACTCTCCTCTTTCACTTTCATCAAGAGGCTCTTTAGTTCCTCTTCACTTTCTGCCATAAGGGTGGTGTCATCTGCATATCTGAGGTTATTGATATTTCTCCCGGCAATCTTGATTTCAGCTGTGCTTCTTCCAGCCCAGTGTTCCTCATGATGTACTCTGCATATAAGTTAAATATTTTAGGTATACCACATAGTAATTCAATATTTTTATAGATTGTATTCCAATCAATATTTAAATTTATATTTAATTTATCATTAAATTTAAAGTTATCATGATAATTTCCCTAATTATTATTCTTCTGTTTTCATTGAATAACAGACCATCCCCAAGACCTAGTGTTTTACAACACTCATGATTTATTATTGCCTACAATGCTGTGAATTAGTAATCTGATGGATTCTTCTGTTGTAGTTTTCATCTCTAAACCTATGTATGTACAAATGTTTTTTATTTTATTTATTTTTTTGGCTGCAATGCACGGCATTTGGGATCTTAGTTCCCTCATCAGGGACTGACAGTGGAAGAACATAGTCTTAACCACTGGACTGCCAGAGAAGTCCCTCAAAAATGTTTTTAATCATTTGTTCGTGTGACTGTAATCATCTGAAAGAGCTCAGCTGGGGCCGATATGAGCTCACTCAGATGCCTGACAGTTGGTGCTGGCTGTTTCGCATGAGCCTCTCACGCTTCCACAGGCTTCAGTGGACCGAGTTTCTTCACTGCACAGTGGTCTCAGGGTTCCGAGAGTTAAAGTGGAAGCTACAAGGCTTGAGCTCAGAAGTCACAGACTGTCACTTCTGCTGCGCTCAGTTGGTCAAAGCAAATCACAAGGTCAACCTGGATTCAACAGGGAAATGGACTCCATCTCTTGACAGGAGGAGTGTCAAGGTCGCATTTCAGAGGCGTATGGACACAGGGAGGCAAGACTCATTAGGGGCCATTTTTAATAATCTGTAACACTCTCTTTTATGGATTTCTATGATCTGTAGAAGTACAATAGACCCTAGATCTTTCTCCCACAATTCTTATCTTTTTAAAAATTTGAGTATAATTGCTTTAAAATGTTGCATTAGTTTTTGCTGTACAACAGAGTAAATCAGCTTATGTATACATATATCCCTGTCTTCTTGAGACTCCCTCTCACCCCTCTAGGTCATCATAGAATTCACATCTTTTTACTGTGCTTCACTTCATTTTTATTTGCTTTCTCTGGGTTCTTGGAGAATATATCAAGCACAAATTATATATATATATATATATATATATAATTTGCTCATTTGATTTTCTACAGTCTCCAACCTGAGTTTTATGGACTTTGTAACCTTTTAATTTAGCAATTATGCTTTTCTTTTGAAAACAAATTTATATTATTTCAGACAATCCTTTTCACAGATGCAATGTCTTCCTGAAGGCTACTGAAAATGCATATTAGATTTTTATCTAAGTTTCCTTCTATTTCTTGCAGTAAGTCTAATTTGAGGAAACAATTTTCTCTTAATCCCTCAGATGGAGTCTTTTTCTTTGGAACTATTGAATCTCTTTTCATATCTGATGAATTTTCTCTATTTGCTCTTCCTAACAGATGGGGAAGCTAAGTTTTGTTCAGAATTGGGAGCTGAGATGAGTTTGATCAGAGATTGTGTGACTATTTGGTTAAATCTTTCAGTTCCAGATGAACTAAAAAGGAAAAAGATTAGATTTGTTATGTTTTTACCTTTCCAGGGTATAATTTCCATGGGATTTGAGAGAAACAGCCAAAAAGAGCCCCATGGCAACAAATCTTTTCTGATCTGCTGTGGCAGCCTGAAGCAAGTAAGTAACAACTTGCACAATGGCTCTCATGAGAGGCTAGTTACCAGGGCGCACCTGCCTTGTTTGTTGAGCTGGCTGGGCCAACTGTAGGCTGAGCATAAGCTGTGGCCCCAGTCGACCCTCAGAGTTGCCAGCAGGACTGAGAAGTCAATTCCTCTCCTTCCCTTTTCTCTCTTTGAGAAGTTATCACACTAACTTCAAAGGGGTCAGTGAAATACACCCAGGGTCCTTGTTCCTCAGGTGGGATTTGGGGTTTCATATAGAGATTTCCACTCCAGTTAGCCTTTCCCTGTTGCACTTTTTCTCATATAAATGTCTCAAAAGTCTGGCAAGTGCCAACCTTTGTCAGTATTCATTCCTCATGCAGATTGTTCTCTACTTTATATCTCTTTGGTCAATTAAATGGGAATTTGGAAGATGGTGGGAGGGAGGTTCAACCTCAGTTCAGGTGACCCTGTTGCTCTACTTGGAGACAGGAAACAAGACTTTGATTTCAGATATGGGAGAAAGTTAGATCTATAACTCCCCCGCCTCCTCACTCAGTAACATTGGAACTCCAAGGGCCAAACCCTTGATGAAAAGTGGACAAGAAACAATTCACTTATTTGTTTGTCTTGGTCTGTGCCTTTAATTCCCACAGATGAAGCTTACAGATGTATGTAGAGTGCAAATTACAGAAAAAAAATAGATTATCAATCCTCAATATGTGATATTCAGGCAAGACAACAAAAAGTAAGAGCTACTGACCATTTCCATCGGGGTCTCAGGCACCTCCCACTCAGCTTACCCAAAGTCATTCCCTCCTTCTCCACAAATATTCTCTTCTTCTTGTGTTCCCCATCTCTGCGAGCCTGTCATAATCAACCCATCACTCAAGTTATAAAACCAAGAGTCTTTAAGTGAACCATAGTCCAATGTCCACAGGTCTTTGCACGGGAAACAAACATGGCAAGAGAGTGCTGTTTGGGGAGTAGCTTAGAGGACAGTAATCAGCAAGAGGAGTTAGCACATATTCTTTTACATTTTTGTTATTTTTCTAACTGTAAGTAATCCAAACAAAAAGAAACATATATATTAAATCTTAAAAGTCAAGATCCCAGTTCCTCAAATTACTGTAATAGTATACATCCTTTCAGACTCTTTAAATGTATATAATCTATAGGCATATGTGTATTAATTTTAGACTTTTATACAGTTGTGAATATATTATATATCATCCAGTTTCTTGCTTTCTTCACTCCATGTATATTGTGTCTTTTCCTATGATTTCTTTTTTTAACATGTGCATAGTATTACATTTTATAACTGTATCTTAATTCATTTAATATATCTCCTGATGAACATATAAGATGTCTCAGATTTCCTACTTGTACAAGCAGCTGCAGTGAACCACTTTGGATGTGAATCTCTGTGCGTTTGAGTGAGCAAACCTGAAGAATAAATTTCTAGAAGTGGTGTGTCTGGGTCAATGGATATTTGCATTTTAATCTTTGATGGATTCTGCCAATTTGATTTTAAAATATTCTCTCAATTTACCCCCTTCCCAACTGGGTATGTATTTTTCTACCATTTTGCTAGCTAAGCATAATCAATTATTTAAAGTGTTTTGCCAATTTGATGGGTGAAAAAATATTTTTGTTATTTTAATCTGTATTTCTTTGAGCACTATGTTTCTCTATTTCTCCGTAAGTGAATTATTGGTCCAAGTCTTCTGCATATTTACTGTTGGGTTATTTTTCTTTTTTATTGGGTTATGAAAAGTTCTTTATCCATTAACACTATTAACCTTTAGTATGCAATAAATGTTGAAAATGCTTTTACTTGATTTCTCATTTGTACTTCAGTTTTATTTATGATGTCATTTGCCTTACAGAAATTTTAAATATTTATGTAGTTAAATCTTTTCTGCCATGATTTCTGGCCTTATTTAAATTTTACCACCTTGTTTTCAATGATGTTAATAATTTTATACTCAGTTTTGTCCAACTCTTTGCAGCCTTGTGGACTGTAGCCCGCCAGGCTCCCCTGCCCATGGGATTTTCTAGGCAAGAATACTGGAGTGGGTTGCCCTTTCCTCCTCCAGGGAATCTTCCCGACCCAGGGATCAAATATGTGTCTTCTTGTGTCTCCTCCATTAGAAGGCAGATTCTTTACCACTAGCGCCACCTGGGAAGTCTCCGTTAATGATTTTCAGTTCAGTTCAATTCAGTCGCTCAGTCGTGTCCGACTCTCCGCGACCCCATGAATCACAGCATGCCAGGCCTCCCTGTCCATCACCAACTCCCGGAGTTCACTCAAACTCATGTCCACAGAGTCGGTGATGCCATCCAGCCATCTCATTCTCGGTCGTCCCCTTCTCCTCCCGCCCCCAACCTTTCCCAGCATCAGAGTCTTTTCCAGTGAGTCAACTCGTCGCATGAGGTGGCCAAAGTATTGCAGTTTCAGCTTCAGCATCAGTCCTTCCAATGAACACCCAGGATCGCTCTCCCTTAGAATGGACTGGTTGGATCTCCTTGCGGTACAAGGGACTCTCGAGTCTTCTCCAACACCACAGTTCAAAAGCATCAATTCTTTGGCGATCAGCTTTCTTCACAGTCCAACTCTCACATCCATACATGACCACGGGAAAAACCATAGCCTCGACTAGACGGACATTTGTTGGCAAAGTAATGTCTCTGCTTGTTAATGATTTTACTCTCTAGTTAATCATGAGTTCCTTGAGGGCAGAGGCTACCTCTTATTCATATCTGTGGATCTTGCTCCAGAAGTCACTACTCCTAGCCTTGATTGTGATGAGTGCTTAATAAACACATTTTAAAATGTTATCAAATTGACAGAGTTCAGTCAAATTCAGTTCAGTTGCTCAGTCATGTCTGACTCTTTGCGACCCCATGGACTGGAGCACGCCAGGCCTCCCTGTCCATCACCAACTCCTGGAGCTTACTCAAACTCATGTCCATTGAGTCGGTGATGCCATCCAACCATCTCACCCCCTGTCGTCCCATTCTCCTCCTGCCTTCAATCTTTCCCAACATCAGGGTCTTCTCCAATGAGTCAGTTCTTCGCATTAGGTGGCCAAAGTATTGGAGTTTCAGCTTCAACATCAGTCCTTCCAATGAACACCCAGGACTGATCTCCTTTAGGATGGACAGGTTGGATCTCCCTGCAGTCCAAAGTACTCTCAAGGGTTTTCTCCAACACCACAGTTCAAAAGCATCAGTTCTTTGGTGCTCAGCTTTCTTTATAGTCCAACTCTCACATCCATACATGACTACTGGAAAAACCATAGCCTTGACTAGACAGACCTTTGTTGGCAAAGTAATGTCTCTGCTTTTTAATATGCTGTCTAGGTTGTTCATAACTTTCCTTCCAAGGAGCAAGCATCTTTTGATTTCATGGCTGCAATCACCATCTGCAGTGATTTTGGAGCCCCCAAAAATAAAGTCTGACACTGTTTCCACTGTTTCCCCATCTATTTGCCATGAAGTGATGGGACCAGATGCCATGATCTTAGTTTTCTGAATGTTGAGCTTTAAGACAACCTTTTCCCTCTCCTCTTTCACTTTCATCAAGAGGCTCTTTAGTTCTTCTTCACTTTCTGCCATAAGGGTGGTGTCATCTGCATATCTGAGGTTTTTGATATTTCTCCAGGCAATCTTGATTCCAGCTTGTGCTTCATCCAGCCCAGCGTTCCTCATGATGTACTCTGCATATAAGTTAAATAAGCAGGGTTACAATATACAGCCTTGACATACTCCTTTCCCGATTTGGAACCAGTCTGTTGTTCCATGTCCAGTTCTAACTGTTGCTTCTTGACCTGCATACAGATTTCTCAAGAGACAGGTCAGGTGGTCTGGTATTCCAATTTCTTTCAGAATTTTCCACAGTTTATTGTGATCCACACAGACAAAGGCTTTGGCACAGTAAATGAAGCAGAAATAGATGTTTTTCTGGAACTCTCTTGCTTTTTCAGTAATCCAACGGATGTTGGTAATTTGATCTCTCGTTCCTTTGCCTTTTCCAAATCCAGCTTGAACATCTGGAAGTTCACGGTTCACGTACTGTTGAAGCCTGGCTTGGAGAATTTTGAGCATTACTTTACTAGCATGTGAGATGAGTGCAATTGTGTGGTAGTTTGAGGATTCTTTGGCATTGCCTTTCTTAGGGATTGGAATGAAAACTGACTTTTTCCAGTCCTGTGGCCACTGCTGAGTTTTCCAGATTTGCTGACATATTGAGTGCAGCACTTTCACAGCATCATCTTTTAGGATTTGAAATAGCTCAACTTGAATTCCATCACCTCCACTAGCTTTGTTTGTAGTGATGCTTCCTCAGACTCGCTTGACTTCACATTCCGGGATGTCTGGCTCTATGGGAGTGATCACACCATCATGATTATCTGGGACATGAAGATCTTTTTTGTATAGTCCTGTGTATTCTTGCCATCTCTTCTTAATATCTTCTGCTTCTGTTAGGTCCGTACCATTTCTGTCCTTTATTGAGCCCATCTTTGCATGAAATGTTCCTTTGGTATCTCTAATTTTCTTGAAGAGATCTCTAGTCTTTCCCATTCTATTGTTTACCTCTATTTCTTTGCATTGATTGCTGAGGAAGGCTTTCTTAGCTCTCCTTGCTATTCTTTGGAACTCTGCATTCAAATGGGTATATCTTTCCTTTTCTCCTTTGCCTTTTTCTTCTCTTCTTTTCTCAGCTATTTGTAAGGCCTTCTCAGACAACCATTTTGCCTTTTCACATTTCTTTTTCTGGGGGATGGTCTTGATCACTGTCTCCTGTACAATGTCACAAACCTCCATCCATAGTTCTTCAGGCACTCTATCAGATCTAAACCCTTGAATCTATTTGTTACTTCCAATGTATAATTGTAAGGGATTTGATTTAGGTCATACCTGAATGGTCTAGAGGTTTTCCCTACTTTCTTCAATTTAAGTCTGAATTTTGCAATAAGGAGTTCATGATCTGAGCCACTGTCAGCTCCCGGTCTTGTTTTTGCTGACTCTATAAAGTTTCTCCATCTTTGGCTGCAAAGAATATAATCAATCTGATTTTGGTGTTGACCATCTGGTGATGGCCATGTGTAGAGCCTTCTCTTGGGTTGTTGGAAGAGGGTGTTTGCTGTAACCAGTGCGTTCTCTTGGCAAAACTCTATTAGCCTTTGCCCTGATTCATTCTGTGCTCCAAGGCCAAATTTGCCTGTTACTCCAGGTATTTCTTTACTTCCTACTTTTGCATTCCAATCCCCTATAATGAAAAGGACATCTTTTTTGGGTGTTAGTTCTAGAAGGTCTTGTGGTCTTCATAGAACTGTTCAACTTCAGCCTCTTTAGCGTTACTGGCTGGGTTGTAGACTTGGATTACTGTGAAATTGAATGGTTTGCCTTGGAAACAAACAGATCATTCTGTTGTTTTTGAGATTGCATCCAAGTACTGTATTTTGGACTCTTTTGTTGACCATGATGGCTACTCCATTTCTTCTAAGGGATTCTTGCCCATAGTAGTAAATATAATGGTCATCTTTGTTAAATTCACCCATTCCAGTCCATTTTAGTTCACTGATTCCTAGAATGTCGATGTTCACACTTGCCATCTCCTGTTTGACCACTTCCAACTTGCCCTGATTCATGGACCTAACATTCCAGGTTCCAATGCAATATTTCTCTTTACAGCATCGGACTTCTGTTTCATCACCAGTCACATCCACAACTGGGTGTTGTTTTTGCTTTGGCTCCATCTCTTCATTCTTTCTGGAGTTATTTATCCACTGATCTCCAGTAGCATATTGGGCACCTATTGACCTGGGGAGTTCATCTTTCATTGTCCTATCTTTTTGCCTTTTTGACAGAGTTCAGTATGCAATAAAATAAATAAGCATAGAAAATTTAATTCTATGATTAAGGTTGAAGAAAAACCTTGAAGGTAAGTTAGCCTCCAAACCAAAATGCATGGTGAGTTAGAAAGTTAAATTTCAATCAATATGTGGAATAAGATCAGGGTTAAATCAAGCTGGTAATATAAAATTATTAAAAGGATCACAACAAATATGTTCTATATTTGTTCCATTTTTAAAGCTGGCTTTGTCACCAAGTTATCTGCTCTCAGAATCAGAGTTTAATAGGAGAGAGTCATAGTTCAGTATAAACATAGTCACAGCTTAATATTGAAAGCCAGAATTTAGTATAAAAATAACACAGTGGGGAGTTCAGATGATAATCTGGGCCCCGTGTAAACCACACGCCTGATGAACAACTTAACTGTGTTAACTACCCTGTGTCTGCCCCAGCTGGTGGCAGCGTACACCAACCGCGGGACGCATGGGGAAGAGCGCAAAAGGCAGCATCTTAAGTGCAGGAACCACACACTTCAAGCTGTAAGATGCTGTAGTTGTTTACACGGCTAAGGCTGCTTCATCCAAACCTGGGAAAGCCATGTGACTTTGGGGAAATCCCTTGGCCTTGGTTTGGCTCTTTTAAAAATAAAGGGGCGACAGTGAACTTGGCAGCCCCTTCTGAAATGGAGGTCCTGGGAGTCAATGAGTATCTTTCTATGAAATGGTTTCCAGGGCCCTGTCTCCCTGGGATTCCCTTGTGATTCAATGATTCAATTGGAGGTGTGAAGGCAAACCCATCACAGCTGTTACCAGCTGTTCTGGACGGCTTCTCTGGGAGCCCTCAAGAGTGTCAACACTGATGTCTGTATGAGTTAAATTAAATTCAAGGGGCTGGTGTGAAGCTGGAACAGGCCTTGATATTTTTATCTGTCTGCACCAGTTTCCTGTGGGTCCTATGGCTTCAGCTGAGAAAACAGGAGAAAAGGGAATGGAGTGGAAGGGACAGTCTTCCCTCTGCAATTTATGTATTGCTCATAATCATTTTATTATATAAATGATACCCTGGTCACTTTCTAAAAAGACTCAAGATGATTCATTAATTCACTGGAATAATAGGTGGTCTGCGTCTGCTCCATGTCAGACCCAACACTGGGGGCTGGAGGAGATGGAAATAGATGATAATAACTAATACTGTCTCTTCCACAGCATCATAGAGTCACTGCATGTATAAGGGCTCCGAGGACACAGAGGAAGAGTGAGCAGTTTTGATAGTCCAGAGGTGAGCATGGCAGGGAAGAGAGAGAAGAAAGAGAATGACAATTTCTTGAGTACCTTCTAGAAGGTACTATGTCATAATGGGGGCTTTTCTGGTGACTAAGCAGTAAAGAATCCACCTGCAATGTAGGAGATGTATGTTTGATCCTTGGGTTGGGAAGATCCCCTGGAGGAGTGCATGGTAACCCACTCAGGTATTTTTGCTTGGAGAATCCCATGGAGAGAGGAGTCTGGTGGGCTGTGGTCCATGGGATTGCAAAGAGTTAGACTGAGCATGCATGCAGGCATGTCATAATGACTAAGAGCCTGTGCTTTTGAGACAGATAAGACTGAGTTCAACCTCTCTAAACTTCAGTTTCCTTGTCTGCAAAATGGAATAACAGAACTTCCTTTGTTGGGCTGCTTGGGAGATTAAATGAAAAATGCTTTAAAAGCACCTGGAGCCGTGTCCAACAAGTGACAAGCATGGAATATGTGGTCACTGTTCTTATTATTATTCTGTGAGCAGTCACTAAGATCAGCTTTATCGTCAAAGATTGCACTGTGCTCAACCAATACAAGATCGTAAAGCAATTATCCTCCAATTAAAGAATGTTTAAAAAAGAAAGATTACACTGTGCTCATTTTATAGATAAAAGCTCAGAGAACTTATACAATTTTACCAAGGCCACACAGGTTGGAAGGGAGAGAAGCGAAATTCTAACTAAATTCAAAGCCTACTTTCTTTCCACTGCTGTGATGCCTCTGAAGGAAGTTTTCACAGAAGACCTGATATTTGAGTTGAAAGTCAAAAATTGAAAGGATGTTTCTTTGTAGAGTTTTGGGAGAGGGAGGAAATGCCAAGCAAGGGGAAAAGCATTTTCTAAGATACAGAGGCAATGATGTAATGAGCTGTCTGGGGTTGTGGTTGGGGGAGAAGCCTGTGAAGCTCCAGGTTGCTGAAGTTTTCTCTGGTAGAGGAGGAAGTGGTGGAAGCCATGAAGGTAGACCAGATGGAACACTTGATGATTCTGTCTTGTTCTCTGCCTTCCCTGAAGTTGAACCATCACAGCAAATAGGAATCAGAACCATCCCTGTTCCATCTTCTGGGAACCTGGTCTGATGACCCACATGAGTCCCTTGTTCCCATTTGACCAATTCTCTGTTAATGCTGGAGACTCTCTACATTCCTTTCTCCACTGCACCCTACTCCCAGACCCAAGAGGTGTTTGTGTGTTAGAGTTATTTGGTTTTTAAATCAACAAAAGCAAGAATCAAGATAGGGAAGAAAATCTCTCCCATCTTGACCCCAAACCACTTGTCAGGGCTTGTTTTATGGGCCATAGATTAGGTAAGACCTGGGTAGGACTAGATTTTGGTTTGGGAGGAGTTTCCTGTCTGGCTGGGAAGACAGACAGTTCAGTTCAGTTCAGTCGCTCAGTCATGTCCGACTCTTTGCTACCCCGTGAACCACAGCATGCCAGGCCTCCCTGTCCATCACAACTCACGGAGTCCACCCAAACCCATGTCCATCGAGTCGATGATGGCATCCAACCATCTCATCCTCTGTCGTCCCCTTCTTCTCCCGCCCCCCAATCCCTCCCAGCATCAGAGTCTTTTCCAGTGAGTCAGCTCTTTGCATCAGGTGGCCAAAATATTGGTTTCAGCTTCAACATCGGTCCTTCCAATGAAAACCCAGGACTGATCTCCTTTAGGATGGACAGGTTGGATCTCCTTGCAGTCCAAGGGACTCTCAAGAGTTTTCTCCAAAACCACAGTTCAAAAGCATCAATTCTTTGGCACTCAGCTTTCTTTATAGTCCACTCTCACATCCATACATGACTACTGGAAAAACCACAGCCTTGACTAGATGGACCTTTGTTGGCAAAGTAATGTCTCTGCTTTTAATATGCTATCTAGGTTGGTCATAACTTTCCTTCCAAGGAGCAAGCATCTTTTGATTTCATGGCTGCAATCACCATCTGCAGTGATTTTGGAGCCCCCCAAAATAAAGTCAGCCACTGTTTCCACTGTTTCCCCACCTATTTGCCATGAAGTGATGGGACCAGATGCCATGATCTTAGTTTTCTGAATGTTGAGCTTTAAGACAACATTTTCCCTCTCCTCTTTCACTTTCATCAAGAGGCTCTTTAGTTCTTCTTCACTTTCTGCCATAAGGGTGGTGTCATCTGCATATCTGAGGTGATTGATATTTCTCCCAGCAATCTTGATTCCAGCTTGTGCTTCATCCAGCCCAGCGTTTCTCATGATGTACTCTGCATATAAGTTAAATAAGCAGGGTGACAATATATAGCCTTGACATACTCCTTTCCCGATTTGGAACCAGTCTGTTGTTCCATGTCCAGTTCTAACTGTTGTTTCTTGACTGCATACAGATTTCTCAAGAGACAGGTCAGGTGGTCTGGTATTCCAATCTCTTTCAGAATTTTCCACAATTTATTGTGATCCAGACAGTCAAAGGCTTTGGCATAGTCAATAAAGCAGAAATAGATGTTTCTCTGGAACTCTCTTGCTTTTTCAATAATCCAGCGGATGTTGGAAATTTGATCTCTGGTTCCTTTGCCTTTTCTAAATCCAGTTTGAACATTTGGAAGTTCACAGTTCACGTATTGCTGAAGCCTGGCTTGGAGGATTTTGAGCATTACTTTACTAGCGTGTAAGATGAGTGCAATTGTGGAGTAGTTTGAGGATTCTTTGGCATTGCCTTTCTTAGGGATTGGAATGAAAATTGACCTTTTCCAGTTCTGTGGCCACTGCTGAGCTTTCCAGATTTGCTGACATATTGAGTGCAGCACTTTCACAGCACCATATTTTAGGATTTGAAATAGCTCAACTATTTGACAGTCAAACTCAGTATCACTGATAAGCTGACCATAAAGTGGGGCAGGGTATGAGTCAGTGGCAAAACCAAAGGATGGTCTATAGAAGAGGGTTTTAACCCCCTCCCAATCTCTACTAGCCCCTTCCCATTCTTTGATGGACTTTCAGTTTTTGTAAATTGCTTTCAAATATTTTTTGTTAGGTAAAATCATCTCTGATGGTCAGAATTCTAAAATGACCCTCACCCTTGTATCATTTCCTCCCCTTTGAGTGTGAGTGGAATTGAAAAATATCACCCCTGCAACTATATTATGTTATATGGCAAAAGAGTGATTATGCTGGGTGGTCCTGCATAATCTCCTGACTTCATCAGGAGATCCCTTTAAAAGCATAGCATTTTTTCTGGGTGGTCACAGCGGAAAGAATCAATGAGATCTGCCTGGAAGAAGACAAACTGCTGTGTTGTGATCTCCTCATGGAGAGAAGTGAGCTCCAGGTGCTGACAGCAACCCCCAGATGACAGCCAGAGAGAAAACATAGGTCTCAGTCTTACAAGCTCACAGAGTCGAAATCGGCCAAAACCCTTAATGTGCTCAGAAGTGGATTCTTCTCCCAGAGCCTCCAGAAAGGAACACAGCCTGGCTCACACCTGGATTTCAGCAGACCCTGAGCAGGGAATCCAACCATGCTGTGCTCGACCTCTGACCTACAGAACTGTGAGCCCATAAACGTGATTAGTCTGTGGCAATTTGTTTTGCAGCAATAGGAAACCAATACAGTGATTCTTATGCAAATATAAAAAGAACACATATCAAATACTTTAACTCATTAATTAATGAGGGACCCTGTAAGCTGCTACAAGTTCAAAGGAGAATTCACAGATTTGCACATGTAGGCAATTGGGAATGTTGAAATAGACACAAAAGTAGTCATTACCCATAGAGCAATCATTATCGCAATGGTGAGTGAAGTGAAATCGCTCAGTCGTATCTGACTCTTTGCAACCCCATGGACTGTATTGTATGTAGCCTACCAGGCTTCTCCATCCATGCGATTTGCCAGGAAAGGGTCCTGGTGTGGGTTGCCATTTCCTTCTCCAGGGGATCTTCCCGACTCAGGAATCGAACTCAGGTCTCCTGCATTGCAGACAGACGCTTTACCCTCTGAGCCACCAGGGAAGCCCCAATGGTAGTGGACAAAATTCACTTGCATCTCTATAGACAGGTATCATGTGTTACTATTTGTTTTCTATAATTTATAAAGTTATAAGGGATCTCAAAAACAGTGAAAGAACAGAGAGCCTGAAATAAAGAGTATCTAGAAGTCACTGGAAAGTATCCAGTCTTCACTGCCCAGTTTAAAACACTTTCCCAGTTCCTTGTAAGTGGTATGTAAATGCAGCTTCAAAACAGGCCACCACTGCCACACCCTTCCCTCCCCACCAGTAAATCCTGTCCCAGAGATGGCAGAGTGACCACAAGCTGGGATTCACTGAGGCCAAGGGCTCAGCCCAGGCTTGACAGTTTACGAGTCACTTCATATCTGTTAGCAGGCTTATGATTCTGTCTTCTCACAAGACTCCTGTGGGTAACGTGGGAAAAGGGAAGAGTTACCTCATCATGTTGCTATGGAAACTGAGGCCCAGGGAGGATGTGGAAAGTGCGCAGGTCACTCGGGAAGTTAGTGACAGGTGTGAGGCTGGATTCCCTCCCTTCTTATTCAGGATTTGTCTCCTCCTACCCCACACCCTTATCCTCAGGTGGTGAACTTTCTGTCCCACAACCTCTCCCCTCCTTTGGGTTAGATCAGCCTCACCTCCATACCACAGGGCCTGCACCTGACCTGGGGATTGGCTATGGCCCCAGATGGCCTGAGTCCAGTCTGCAGACACTGTCCCAGGCTCCATGGAGCCTGCCTGATCCGGCACCCCCACCCCTGGCTTCCTTGGTGCCCTGCACGTAACTACTGCCTGGGTTCTCTGCTTTTGATCCAGCAGCCTGACCTGAACCGCACCAGCCCTGCTGTGCCAGGGCCACCTACTCTGTCTCCCAGGCCGCTCACCCCAGCCAATGCCTCTGTTGGCTTCCCACTGGCATGTGGGCTTGGGAAGTCATCTGGGAGGCCAGGTAAGCCAGTCTGCCAGAACCTATTCCCAAATCCTCCTCCTGACTGGTGCCAGGTACTTGTGCCTGACAAGCCACCAATACCGGGTTAGGCAGCTGGGTGGTAAACTGGCCACCTGCTCGGCTTACAGAGTATGAAGTTTTCATTTTGCTTTGCCTTTTGAATCCCATTGCCAAGAAGTTCTGGAGAGAGGCTAGCGTGGCCTGTGTTAGACACAGTCACGGAAGTCCAGAGAGGAGCCGGGCTCTAGAGGGCTGTGCTCATTGGCTGGGAGCTGGGGGCTGGCACTGGATCTGCCAGGTCTGGAGGGAGTTTAGTACTGACCAGCCCTAATGGTCTGCTCCTTGGGGGGCCCTGTGGGTTCAGATCACAGGGGAGTGGGATGCAGGTTGACGAGACTTTGGAAATTGCTAAAGAAGCAGACT
This sequence comes from Moschus berezovskii, assembly GCF_049115385.1. Taxonomy (NCBI): domain Eukaryota; kingdom Metazoa; phylum Chordata; class Mammalia; order Artiodactyla; family Moschidae; genus Moschus; species Moschus berezovskii. The sequence continues at coordinate 69,657,738 of NC_142466.1, read as the reverse complement.
GGCTGGTGAATGCAAGCTCTGGAGTTGAAGATCAGCGCTGCAGAGTAACAGCGGTATCTCACTTTTCTCACTCCCCTTCTCTGTCCTGGTGCCCTGTTCTCCGGTCCCGAGAATGAGGCACATGCTGTTTCTCAGACATGCAATGATGTTCTTCAACTGAGCCTTCCCTTGTGCCCCTGCTGCCGAGCTGCCCTTTCTGACTCCTGCTTGTTTCAAGATTCAGGCCAAGCTCGATGGAGATCTCTGCACCCTTCTTCCCTGCCAGTAGAATTCACGTACCTTTGCACACCTTCGTCTTCTTTGCAGCCCCTGGGATACCTGCTTCCTTCTGCTATTCACCTGTCCATACACCTTTTAGCTTGTGAGCCTCTCAGAGGTGACAGCTGAGCCCTATTCACCTCCACACCTGCACACTTGTACAGATCAGCATTTGCTAAATGTTTGCTGAATATGGGCTACAGTCAGAAAACAAAAGGGGACAAATATTTTCAGTGATATTTTACTAAGGTTTTAGAAAGCATCAACTATGTAATTATGGAGTACCATGTGGAAATAATACAATTTAAGTTAGAAATTAAGCTTGGTTAAAATATCATAATATAGAAATGATCTTAAAGGCTATTTAACAAGTTACTTACCTTAACAAAATGAATCTCATTTTAAATATTTTTTAAATGCATTCTGATTTTTGAAATTGTAAAAATCTTCTTAAAGGTCCGGATGTCTTGGGCAACTCTTGAGCATAAATATTCTTGAAATGTGTTAAACATTCATTTTCCTCAGAGAGAAAGAAAGAAAGAAGGAAAAGGGAAAAAAAAAGAAGGAGGAGAAGAAGGGGAGAGGAAAAGTAGGAAAAGGATGTCAGAGACAGCCCTTTGATTTCTTTCAATTAGTTCATCATACTCATTACACCACCATTAGGGCAAATGATGTCATCTCTCTGGGTCTTAGCTCCTCCCTCAAAAGCTCAAACTAGGTAGTACAGTGAGAGAAGTGTTTGGTGTTGGCAGAGGGTCACGGTATTATCTTCAGTTCCCTGGGCCCTGCAGTGGAGGGAAGCTTTCTCTGTTAAGGAGGACCATCAATTTATTAGCAATGACAGAAATCTAGGACAAAGAGCATGTCCTAGAAGAGTTTTTGATATGAGGTTGGTCTGAAGTCAGGAAGCCTCTAGGTACTGACATTTAAAACCAAGTGTCTTCCTTCTCTGAGCCTCAGTTTCCAAAATGAAGGAATTTGACCCATGAGTCTAAATTCACTTTCCACTTCCACAACCTGTGAGCCCACCTCTGGAAGGCTGATGATGAAAAAGCAAAATCAGGTCAGGGCCAGAGAAATTTCTAGGGCCCAGGCTTTACAGGACACATCTCCCCATTTCTCACAAGTCTCCCAAATCTGCAGACAGTTCAGCCAGCTGCTGGGACCTCCAATTATCCTCTCTACATTTTGGATCCTTTTCATTCTTTCAGGCCTGGAAATCATTCAGCTCATCTTGGACCCCTCGGCATTTCTTCATATGTCAAAACAGGTGTTGGAAAGTGAGGTGGTGGGATCTAAGCAGCTGGGAAAGAGTTGTCTGTTTAATGTTGGAGATTTGAGAAATGCACACACTTCATTAGGGTTATATTAAAGTGTATCTGCAGATCTTTTTATCATTGTAATTACAGAGTAGCTTAGCAGTGTCTCTGAAGCAAAGGGTGGGAATGCTGGCCAGAGGTCCTGAATTCAGGCTGTAGCACAGCTGGAAAAGTACTGAATACTTCTGCATGAGCACATGGATGTTCACACTGACAGCTGAAGAGCAAGGATTTATGGACCCGAACCTAGGGAATGGTCATGGGTGCCACCCCTTCTCGCTGTATCCACAACCCTGAGCTGGGTTGCATCCCTCCAGTTTCTCACATGGGTTTCTGCTCATCTACACATCCCCTGTTTCCTGGGGATTAGGTTTTTGTGAGACAGTTTGGGTCAAGCAATCTAAATGGGACTGTGACAAATGGAGGGATGGTGAAGTGCAGGCCATGCTAAGGGGAGCTCTCAGAAGACCAGCATCTTAATTAGTTTGGTGTGTAAGTATAAGCAGGACTCCTGAGGATTCAGGTGGGTTTTCTCTTTATTTGTGCCCAGGAGGCCAGTGGACCAAATACCTCAGAGGCTGGTGTTTGAGACATGAAACCTCTCCAGTGGCAAAGGGAAACTGAGGCAGGAGCTGTGACTTGCCTCAGGTCCCAGAACAAGTTGGAGGGAAGCAGGGTGGTAGCCTGGGGTCTGGCATGGCTTGCTCCTCTCCCTGCCCCACCAGATAGCCTCCTAGGACTCCCTCTTCAAGCCTCAACAGACCAGGGCTGGCAGGAGTACAGCATTCATGAAACAGGGGGAATCTGTTGTTATCCACAGAGGCCTAGAATTGTGGCTCTTTGGGAGGAGCTAAGTAATAAGGAAATTTCCTGGGCCAAAGAACAGACCAAGCGGATACTAGTCTGTGGGTGGGTGGGGATGCCACATGTCTTGGATCAAATACGCATGTCATGAGATCTCTATAGGCCAGTGTTTGGCAAACCATGCAGGGCCAGGCAGAGGAGCAAGCTCTGGCCTGGGAGGTAGGGGACTGGGGTGCCAGGTGTGTGTGCCCTCGGCTTCTGCCCATTCAGTATAAGTACCTACACTATGCTGAGGGCTTTCACACACTTGGTCTCATTATATACCACGGCTGGATGCTCCTTGCTCCATCCCCAGCTTTCTGTGGGCACAGGGTGTGGATATGTGCAATGGGGTATTCCTCAAAACCCCCCTCATCATATCCACGAGTTTCCCTGCCAGGTAGGGATTGGCCATTTACTTTGAGATCAGGTAACCCAGAGAATGTAACCACATGCATTCTAAACGTAGCCAGAATTTGAACTCAAATCTGACTCTTGATCTTTGCCTTTTAACCCCAGCACTCTGCTCTCAAGGAGAAAGCACCAGAAGGCCAGGCCTCTTCCTACCATCCATTCTGTCTCTGAGATTATGCAAAAACATCAGTGACTCTTATGACTAGAGGCTGAGAGGGTCAGACACCAGGTCAGAGCTGTCCCTCAGGACCGCAAGACTGATGGGACTTCGGCAGGAGGGAGAAAATACGTAGAGAAACCACTCAGGATCTGGGGCAGAAGCAAGGCCCTTTCTCCTCTCAGGCTGCCCCTGTCAAGGATGCTGAGCAAGGTGTAGCGGGAGTGGATGAGGTCAGGTTGCCCTGTGCATATCCACAAACATTAGTGAGTCAGCCCAACTGTAAGTCAATGTGCTGCCAAGGTAGCTGTTATGACTAGAATGCCAAGCTGCAGGAAGGAACAGAGCAAGTGCAGGTCTCTGGGCATCCAGAGCAGCGGACAGAGCATACTCTGCCCGGTTCCACCCAGGGTTCCACTGTCCGACTGCACAACTTGCCCTCACTCTGACCCTCGGCCCCACGTGGGACCTCTCCTGGACTCATATCCCACAGACAACCTGGCTATTTCCTCACTCCCACCAGGGATGGCAACTACCCAGACCCCTGTCCAGCACCACAAAGGAGGAAGAAACCTCTGTGAACAGGAACTAGAGGGGAGCTGCCAGGGGCAGTCCTGAAGGGGGCTGAGCAGAGACTGCTGGATCCCCCCTCCCAAAAGCTCAGGCTGCTTGTAGGAGCTGGGGACTTTCACGTAATACTGACGGGGGGCGGGGGCAGGGAGACAGAGGGGTGTTAGAACTAGAACTAGTTGTGGGAGCCCAGGTGGCCACGTGGAGGGGGCTTCAGGTTGGTTTGACTTGTCATCTTGAAGTTGATATCCGACATTCAGGTTTCTGGAGCCTGGAGATCACCAAAGTCCCAGGTAAGGCTCTTCTGAAAAGCCCCAGGGTCCTGGTGGGTGCCTGACTGCACCCTCTATTCTGTGGCAGGAGTTGGGGCAGTGGCAGCACAAGGGAGAGTGTGTGATTCACCAGGAATCCACAGTTGGTGGAGCAGATCATAGACACCCCATGCGACCAGGACTTGAGCCTCTGGATATGGTGAGCTACAGCGCAGATGCTCTCAGCCAAGGAAGGGTTGTGCCCAAGCTGGACAAGAGTGTTACTAAGTATCTTTCTAAGTGGTTTCTGCTTTTTCTGGGGGACTTAATACTATACTTTTCACTTGCGACAGGTAAAACCCTGGGCACAATTTGGAATGGAAAATTTGAGACTAAGGGAACCAAATTTCTCCACGTAAGAGAGCAGTGAGCATTTCCAGTGTACTGAGAGTGTGGAGAGGAGGGAAGGACTCAGAAAGGAGTTGTGAGTCTCATCCACGTGGCAACGGATAGACACAAGGAGAAAGATGGCTGAAAAGGGCCTCCCTGTGCAGGAATGATCAATGAACCTGAGCACCAGTAATGTCTGGCAGCCAATTTTAAGTTGTTTCTTGTTCTATGATATCTGTTCAGCTTGTTTGCTAGTGGTGCTTTGGGGAATGAGAGAGATGTGGTACCTGGGACTGGAGTAGTCCAAAGAGTGTGATGGAGACATGGTGTGATCATTAACTTTATGTCCACTTGGGTGAGCCACAGTTCTTAGATCAAACACATTGCTGTGTAGGTTAACAGCAGAGGTTAACATTTAAATCAATAGATTTTGACTGAAGGAGATTATGCTTCATAGTGTGGGTGGACCTCATCTAATCATTTGAAGACCTTAAGAAAAAGATGGACCTCCCCCAAGAGGAGAGGGAATTCTGCTAGCAGACTACTTCCTGATTTAAACTAGAACTCATCCCTAGATCTTCAACCTGCCAGCCTACCTTTGCAGACAGTGGACTGGCTAGTATCCACAATCATGTGAGCCAGGTCCTTAAAATAAACTTCTCTCTCTACAGCACCCTCACCACAAATATATGTACACATCCCAGAGAACCCTGGCTATATATATATATAGTAAATAGATAACCAGGGGGGGCCAAGTGGGAGCTAATATGGAAGTTTGAAACCATAGGTGGCAGGCAAAGATAAGCATATGTAAATCCCCCTCCCTGCATACAAAAACCTTGAGAAACATTCAGGAGGAGACCAAATTTCTTATCAAAGCCAGACTAACAGTGCCCAAGGCAGGTTCAGCCAAGGGGCAGCATGAGGGGACAGACACAAATCCTCTAGGCATCCTAGGCTGGAAGGGATTGGACCAGGGCAGGGGCTCCTTATGCAGTCACTGGGAGGGTTATAGTGGTGGACTCCAGGCTAACCTTCAGTAAGAATCCTCAGGACCCTCAGACCTGATCCCTGGGATTACTGTAGCCTCAGAGACACCAGCCAACTCTGCTTAAATAAAACAGTTGAGGATGGTGCCACTGCTGTCACGACGGCCACAGAAGGCCCCGTGTATTAAAGAGCTGGGGAACAGTCAGGGTGCCCAGCTACAGGGAGACTGTGAGTTATCCGACTTTGCCATTGGCTGGCCAGAGGAACAGCAAGCTGGGCAGGGCTTCCTCCCTCTGACTTCCAAAACTCACACAGGTGCACAGAATGCATGACACCCATTTCACACCCACAAGAAGGTGTGGAGAATGTGGCCTTAAGGTGTCCAGATCCTCCAACTAGAAGGAGCGGGTGGACTCTCCAGGGCACTGTTCTGGGGACATGGAGGCCCTGGGACTGAATACACAAGGAATTGAGACCCACACAGACGGTGCTATGCAAGAGCACACTCCAAGCCTGGGCAAGTAAGCCGGGACTTAGACCTTGCCTTCCTAGATGCAGGGTGCGACAGAGCACAGCTGCTTGGAGCCAGAAAGTGTGTGGAAGATGGAGAGCTGTAGAGGGAGACGGGGAATTTCACTCCAAATGCAGTTGAGATCATATCTTGGCTTTGTTCCCCACGAATGCACAGTTATTTGTATTTCAGCATGAAATTCTAGCTCCCAGGACCTGGTTAACAAAGGCAGCTAGAGGCATTCCCCCAGAGGCCAGCCAGATGGAAAGCCCAACGGAATCTCACTTTGATGTGTTCTGTGTTATCTGACTCATTTGCAAAAGAAATGAGCTTTATGGGATGTTCAAATGTTTCCAGACATAACCAGTTGCCCCCAAGCAAGAATAAAGCTATAGTCTCTCCTTCACCTTGTACACGTGCAGGCTAGCGCCGATGTACACAGGCTGTTAGAATCAAAATATGTCTCCTCCTCAGCTCTGCAGGGGGTGGGTGGGAGGCAGAATCACAATAAAATCACCTCGGATCAAAAATGTGATGGATTTGCTTTTCCTCTACTTTGACAGTAGAATCAGAACTGCTGCATGGCTGGTCTAATGAATTACACCCTCACTTGTCATTAAGATAATGCAAAATTAGTTGACTAGATACGCTGGGTCATACAGCCTTTAAAGCTCTGTGGTGTCTGGGGAAAAGCACAGACAGGTTTGAATTCAAATCTCAGTTCTGCTGATTTTCAGGTGTCTGACCCTAGAGAAGTAGCTACTGGCCTCTGAACCTGTTTCCTTTCCTGTAAGATCAGCATAAAGTGCTGATGTCATAGTGTGGTTCTGAGGGTGTTAAGGAGATTCAGAAACCACAAAGGGCTGCACACACATCAATATCTCTCCCTCTGCGCACCTAGTGATCCTATCACCCAGGCCACCTTGCCTTCCCTGAATATAAGGACTAATGTCCCTCTTCATGCTTTGGCTCATGCTGTGGTCCCTACTCTGAAAGCCTTCTCCCACCTATCCTTGCCAACATCTGCTCTTATCCTTTTTTGGGGGGGTGGAGGCAGAGTGGACCATTGCCCCTTCTGATTAAGGAGGTGGAAAATGGTGTGGAGGCTTGGTTCTGTTCACTTCTCAGTAACTAGGCATCTCAGGGCACCCAGGAGATTAGAGCTGAAAGGGCCTCAGGGATCATCCAGTCCAAGTCCTCCCAGATGACACAGGACAGTGGAGGCCCAGAGAGGCCAAGGTGTACGCCCACCTGCACCAGGCATCTCAGCAGGGTGGGTGGAGGAGACCTGAGGCATCCAGGCCACTTGCAGTGTCCAAATTGGTGACGTTCTTGGGCCTCTTCTGTTCGCCTCGCTGTATTAGTCAGGATTCTCCAGGAAACAGAACCAAAAGCTTCTTTCTTCCCTTATTCAGTCGAGGTGGCACAGGCACCTCTGTCACACTTCCCCTATTACTCGACCCCCACCCCCAGCTTCCTGGCCTGCGGCTCCTCACCCCTCAGGTGAGGCCCAGACACGGCAGGCGTCAGGGGAAATTGCAGGCTGGTGTGGTTGGTGCTGTGTGCGTCAGCGTTGGTGTTCTCTGGGCCTGGTGGCACTTGTTGGGTTTCACAGAGATCCCCCCAACTGCGACCCTCCCATTACAATCTCCAGGACAGGGTCAAGCCCATCTCCGACTGGTAGCTTACATCTCCAGCTGACTCCAATTGTCTTCAATCCTGAGCCCTGTGCTATCCAGTGGTCCAATGGACCTCTTATTGGGTACATCAATCCTTTAAGGGGACTTTGGGGGCAAAATCCTTATTAAGATGGCTCCAGGTTGCTTCCCCCATGTGACCTGCAGCAGGTCCATGAGGAAATATGTGCACCTTTGTCTGTTTCTGTTGGCAGAAAGGACCTCGTTTCTATGCAGTCCTCTTTCTTTCTGCTCCCTCAGGTGGGCAGAGTTGGCCTCAGGGCTTTGCCTCTTTCAGGAGTCAGTCATTCCCAGTTCACTGCCCTAGGCTCTAAGGGACACATACGGAGATGAGGGGAGATATTCCCAGGCTTCCAGGTGAGGGGAGGGTAAATACTTCCAAGGACTTTCTCAGAGAAATATTCCCTCCCAGATTCTTCACTCTCAACCCTATTATATAGTTGAGGTGGATGCTGGGCTAAGGCAGCAAAACTTGGCTTCCAGATGCTTCCTTTGCAAGACCTGTAGAGGTGGTCTGGCTTCTCACTTCAGAATGTAGGGGTGTTTTTGTTTGGCCGTGCCATGCATCATGTGGGATCTTTAGTTCCTCAACCAGGTATCAAACCCCTGCATCCCTGCATTGGAAGTACAGAGTCTGAACCACTAAACCACCAGGGAAGTCTGGAATGTGGGAGGTTTATTCTCAGGCTTTGAGGCTTCAGTCAAACTGAGAGGGAGTCCCTATTATAAAGGATTTATTTTAGCAATAAAATACTAAATAGGAAAATATACGGAAATTAAAGTATATTACATACAAAGAAACAAGAAAAATGAAAATATTACATATTAAAGCTTAGAGTCAATATTGTCCTCAGAGAAAATTTTACAGTAATTTTTTTACAAAAACAATAAAAATTAGTCCCCTTAGCATTTAACTCAAGAAGTTAGAAAAAATACAACAAAAATCTGAACAAAAACCAGGATGCTCGGGGCTGGTATGCGGGGATGACCCAGAGGGAGGATAAGGGGAGGAGGGAGGTGGGAGGGGGGTTCGGGAGGGGGAACTCATGTACACCCGGGGCGGATTCATGTCAATGTATGGTAAAACCAACCAATATATTGTAAAATAATTAGCCTCCAATAAAAATAAAAATTAAAAAAAAAACCTAGTAGACTGATTAATAAAACCAAGAACAGTCTAATTAGACCTCAAAAAGTCTAATAGGGTCTTCCCTGGTGGCTCAGTGGTGAAGAATCCGCTAGCCAATGCAGGAGGACATGGTTCAATCTCTGATCCGGGAAGGCCCCACATGCCATGGAGCAACTAAGCCGCTGGGCCACAACTATCGAACCTGTGCTCTGGAGCCCATGCTCCACAACAAGAGAAGCCTCTGCAATGAGAAGCCTGCGCATCACAGCTAGAGAGTGGCCCCTGCTCAGCGTAACTAGAGAAGAGCCCACACAGCCATGAAGACCCAGCACAGCCAAAAAGTAAAAAGTAAAATTGTTGTTTTGAAAAAGTAATACATTATACAACTGCAACAAAATGGAATAAAGATGAACAGGGGAAAAAACCAAAAATGCAGCATCATAGTGGAGAGGAGTGACAAAACCACAAATACTGGTGAGATTTTACAGTTATAAGAGGAGGCTATGCATATCTCCCTGCTAAATACCTTTAGAACTTAGAGAAATGGAAAATCTTGTGATATTGGCAAGATGAACTAAAGGAAATTGGCAAAATTAACTAAAGAAAGAAAATGAGGACCTATGGAAGAAAACACAATCATTGAAGTACGATTACCAAATAAGGCCAGTTCACACTGTTTTATGAGCAAATTTCTCTAAATCTTCAAGAAACAAATAATTCCCATGCTATTTAAACAGTTCCAGACCAAAGAAAAATATGGAAATCTTCCCAACTCTTTCTATAAACCCAGCATATCACCGAATCCCAGCTCAACAGAAATGTCACAATACAGCATGCTTGCCTATAGATTTTTTAAATCCCAAATAAAGAAACGGCAAATAAAATGCAATGTTAAAATAATAATATGCCAAGCCAAATAAAGTTTATTTCAAGAAGGCAAGAATGGCTTAATTTAAATCTGTTGATATCTATCACACTAATAGGTCAAGTGAGAATTACCACATGATTGTCTTGAAAATGCGACGAAAGAACACAATGAATCTTTAGTCCAAATTTTACATACTCGTAGTAAATTTGGAATAGAAAGATATTTCCTTAACTGAAATGAATATCTATCTCCTACGCAGAGCCAACTTCACACCCAAAGTGAAATGCCTCATTGTGGGCAAGAACAAGATGAGAATGCCTGAGAGTGACACCCTAATTTAACTGAGAACAGCTGATCGATTCTGAAACAAAGAGTATGAATAGCACAAAAAGGAATCAAAGATATTATTTACATTTGATATAATTTTCTAGCTTAAAAATCCAAAGCAACAACTAAAAAACTATCCTAGAATGAATGAGACTATTCGGGAAAGTGGTCAGCTCAGTCAGTTCAGTTCAGTCGCTCAGTCGTGTCCGACTCTCCGCGACCCCATGAATCACAGCACGCCAGGCCTCCCTGTCCATCACCAACTCCCGGAGTACACTCAAACTCATGTCCACAGAGTCGGTGATGCCATCCAGCCATCTCATTCTCCGTCGTCCCCTTCTCCTCCCGCCCCCAACCTTTCCCAGCATCAGAGTCTTTTCCAGTGAGTCAACTCGTCGCATGAGGTGGCCAAAGTATTGCAGTTTCAGCTTTAGCATCAGTCCTTCCAATGAACATCCAGGATTGATCTCCTTTAGAATGGACTGGTTGGATCTCCTTGCAGTATAAGGGACTCTCAAGAGTCTTCTCCAACACCACAGTTCAAAAGCATCGATTCTTCGGCGATCAGCTTTCTTCACAGTCCAACTCTCACATCCATACATGACCACGGGAAAAACCATTGCCTTGACTAGACGGACCTTGGTTGGCAAAGTAATGTCTCTGCTTTTTAATATACTATCAAGGTTGGTCGTAACTTTCCTTCCAAGGAGCAAGCGTCTTTTAATTTCATGGCTGCAATCAGCATCTGCAGTGATTTTGGAGCCCCCCAAAATAAAGTCTGACACTGTTTCCACTGTTTTTCCATCTATTTCCCATGAAGTGATGGGACCAGATGCCATGATCTTTGTTTTCTGAATGTTGAGCTTCAAGCCAACCTTTTCACTCTCCTCTTTCACTTTCATCAAGAGGCTTTTGAGTTCCTCTTCACTTTCTGCCATAAGGGTAGTGTCATCTGCATATCTGAGGTTATTGATATTTCTCCCAGCAATCTTGATTCCAGCTTGTGCTACCTCCTTTAAAAAAAAAAATGCATTTGCAATAAACATGGGAGAAAATCCAGAGGATGAAAACAGGCCAGTCACAATAGTAGCAAAAATATGAATGACCTAGAAATTATCAGAATAAGAGATGTACAAGACAAAAGACGTACATTACAAAAGATGTCACATTTTACTAGGAGATGCAAGACAACTTCTTCAACCCCTGTCTATTGCCACACAGGCTGAATACTTCATGACTCCAATATAATATAGCCCCCCTAGAGTTTTGCAATGTGATAGTCTTTGGCATATCATATTCCTGGGTAGAAGGTTTGGTAATATAAAGGTATTCATTTCCCCCAAATGTGAAAACTTAATAAAATACCAGTTGAAATCCAGTACAATATTTGAGAACTTGGCAAAATGATTTTGAATTTCACACATGTGCAAGGATAACCGAAAACATTTTGCAAATAAATAGTAGATGAGAAGACTAATATTACCAGGCACCAGAGCTTATTATAAACTTGCAATAAGGAAAACATGGAGACACTGGTTAAAAACAAAAATGAGAGTAACAAAACATTTGGTATATTCAGCTCAATGGAACAAAATGGAGTCCATATATAGATTCAAATTTAGATGCAAATTTAGTATATGATAAAGGTAAATTTTGAACATGTATATTGGGTTTTCAGGGAAACGGACTGCATTAAAAGTGATGTCAGGGCTGTTAGCTAACCATTTTGAAAAAAATCCTTTTTGAGAAAAATAGCATAAACCAAAAAAAATTTTGACAAGGTCTAAATGGAAGGCATGAAATGATAAGAAAATATGGCTGGATTATCTATATTTTCCTCAGGTAGTTTACAACTTTAAGATAATATCTTTATTATTTTCAGTTCAGTTCAGTTCAGTCGCTCAGTCGTGTCCGACTCTCCGCGACCCCATGAATCACAGCACGCCAGGCCTCCCTGTCCATCACCAGCTCCCGGAGTTCACTCAAACTCATGTCCACAGAGTCGGTGATGCCATCCAGCCATCTCATTCTCCGTCGTCCCCTTCTCCTCCCGCCCCCAACCTTTCCCAGCATCAGAGTCTTTTCCAGTGAGTCAACTCATCGCATGAGGTGGCCAAAGTATTGCAGTTTCAGCTTTAGCATCAGTCCCTCCAATGAACATCCAGGATTGATCTCCTCTAGAATGGACTGGTTGGATCTCCTTGCAGTATAAGGGACTCTCAAGAGTCTTCTCCAACACCACAGTTCAAAAGCATTGATTCTTCGGCGGTCAGCCTTCTTCACAGTCCAACTCTCACATCCATACATGACCACGGGAAAAACCATTGCCTTGACTAGACGGACCTTGGTTGGCAAAGTAATGTCTCTGCTTTCAATACACTATCAAGGTTGGTCATAACTTTCCTTCCAAGGAGCAAGCGTCTTTTAATTTCATGGCTGCAATCAGCATCTGCAGTGATTTTGGAGCCCAAAAAAACAAAGTCTGACACTGTTTCCACTGTTTTTCCATCTATTTCCCATGAAGTGATGGGACCAGATGCCAAGATCTTTGTTTTCTGAATGTTGAGCTTCAAGCCAACCTTTTCACTCTCCTCTTTCACTTTCATCAAGAGGCTTTTGAGTTCCTCTTCACTTTCTGCCATAAGGGTAGTGTCATCTGCATATCTGAGATTATTGATATTTCTCCCGGCAATCTTGATTCCAGCTTGTGCTTCTTCCAGCCCAGCGTTCCTCATGATGTACTCTGCATATAAGTTAAATAAGCAAGGTGACAATATACATCCTTGACGTACACCTTTTCCTATTTGGAACCAGTCTGTTGTTCCATGTCCAGTTCTAACAGTTGCTTCCTGACCTGCATACAGGTTTCTCAAGAGGCAGGTCAGGTGGTCTGGGATTCCCATCTCTTTCAGAATGTTCCACAGTTTATTGTGATCGACACAGTCAAAGGCTTTGGCATAGTCAATAAAGCAGAAATAGATGTTTTTCTGAAACTCTCTTGCTTTCTCCATGATCCAGCGGATGTTGGCAATTTGATCTCTGGTGCCTCTGCCTTTTCTAAAACCTGCTTGAACATCTGGGAGTTCACGGTTTACATAGGGATGGACAAATCATCATTTTTGCTGCATGTTAAGAAAAAAATCTTCGAAACTCCTAAATATTCCTAATTTATAATTTTTCAAACAAGTGGAGCAAAAGTCCCACTCTCATGGGAAGCTCTCATGAAAGAGCAGTTTATAAGCAAAAACACAACTTTGTTTTAAAGGGTCATACAGAACTCTTTAAAAAATTGGCTTCATTGAAGAATAATTTGCATAAAATAAAATTTAGTAATTGTACTTCCACAATGAGTTTAACTTTTAAAAATTTATAAAATTTTAAAGGTTACTTTCAACTTACCATAACTACCAAATATTGAATATATTTCCTGTGTTATACAATCTTGAGCCTGGTACCTCCCACTTCCTCACTTTTATGTTGCCCCTCCCCCTCCACTCGTAAACACTAGTTTGTTCTTCATATCTGTGTTTACGCTTCTTTTTTGTTATATTCACCAGTTTGTTGTATTTTTTAGAGTCCATATATGTGATATCATAAAGTATTTGCCTTTCTCTGATTTACTTCACTTAGCATAACGCCCTCCAAGTCCATCCAAGTTCAATGAGTTTTTAACTGAAATTTTATTGAGATAAATATAGTTTCACATGTAATTGTAAGAAATACTGCAGAGAGATCCCATGTACCCTTTCCCCAGTTTTCTCCAATGATAACACTTTTTAATACTACAATTAATATCACAAACTGAATACTGATGTTGATAACATTCGTGGTTCTTATACAAATTTGCCCAATTTTACTCGTACTCATTTGTGTGCATATACTTAGTTCTACACAATATTATTCCATGTGTAGATTGGTGTATCTACCACCACAGTAAAGATACTGACCAGTTCCATCACCACAGAGATCCTTCAAGTTGCCCTTTTGTAACTATACCTATCCATCCCCTCCATGCACACACAATATAAAAAACTTTGGCAAATATATACAGTCATGTAATCATCTCTACCAGTAGTCACATATAGTTGTGAGAGTTGAACCATAAAGAAGGCTGAGTGCCAAAGAATTGATGCTTTTGAACTGTGGTATTGGAGAAGACTCTTGAGAGTCCCTCGGACTGCTAGGAGGTCAAACCAGTCAATCCTAAAGGAAATCAACCCTAAATATTCATTGGAAGGACCAATGTTAAAGCTCCAATACTTTGGCCATCTGATAGGAAGAACTGACTTGTTGGGAAAGACCTGATGCTGGGAAAGATTGAAGGCAGGAGAAGCGGATGACAGAGGACGAGCTAGTTGGATGGCATCACCAACTCAACGGCTGTGAGTTTGAGCAAGCTCTGAAAGATGGTGAAGGATAGGGAAGCCGGTTGTGCTGCAGTCCATGGGGTCACAGAGTCAGACACGACTGAGTGACTGAACAACAACAAACCTACAATTATGATAAAACCATTTCCATCATCCCCCAAAGTCTCTCATGCCTCTTTGCAGTCAATTCCCTCCCTTCATTCCTCACCCTAGGCAACCACTGATCTGTTTTCTATTATAGTTTTACCTTTTCTAGAATATCATATAAATGTAATCACCATCATGTTTTTAAATTTTATCCATGTTATTTCAGGTAGCTGTAGTTAATTCCTTTTATTGCTGAGTATTATATTCCTTTGCATTGAATGGATATATCTCATTATATTTATTCCTTCATCACACAGTTGGGTTGTTTCCAGTTCTTTATTATGAACAAAGCTATGAATATTCAAATCTTCATGTAAGTATGTTTTCATTTCTCTTGGGTGGATGCCTAAGAGCGTGATTTCTGGATCATATGGTAAGCATATGTTTCATTTTGGATAGTTTCTAAAGCTACAGCTTCAAATTCACTGATTTCTCCTTCTTCAAAGTCTAACCTGGTATTAATAACACCCTGTGTGTTTTCATTTCAGACATTATATTTCTCATTTCTGGAAATTTCATTTGGATCTGAAACTTTAAAAGCTTCCAATTTTCTCCTCATCTTGGTCACATTTTCCCCTACTTTCTCAAATATATGGATCATAATAGCTATTTTAATGTTCTTTGCTAAATCCACCATCTCTATCACTTCTTGATTTGTTTATAAAGATTACTTTTCCATCTGGTTATAGAATGTATTTTCCTACTTCTTTGCCTGCTTGGAAATTTTTTTATTGGATGCTGGACATGATCAATGTCACGTTGGTTGCTGGATTTTGTTGTATTCCTTTAAATACCATTGGATTTTGTTCTGGAGCCCAAATTAGTTGGATCTTTTCAAGGCTTGAAGCACAGCCATTAGTCTAGAGTTAATTTGGCCTCCCTATTAAGAAACGACCGTCTGGGGACCCTACTTGAAGGTCTTTCTATTCTGGTTGAAGGGAACATAAAGAATTCCTAGTACCACACGAACTCCAGAAACACTTATGCTTTTCCTTGTCTGAAAGCAGACATCTTTGCTTAGGACTTCAAATATAACATTAAAGGAAGAAATTGTAAAGGAAAAGAGTGGTGGGTTTGACAACAGAAAAATTTAAAGCCTCTCTCTTTGTTTTTCTTCTAAATTCACTTCAATTCAGCTGCTGTTTCTCATTGATTTGCATGCCAGTTGATTGAGGGAGAACATCAGAGGGCCCCAGCTCTGGAGGCAGCTCCACCTATCACTGAGCAACCAGAGGGGAAAATTCTCCTCTCTGGGCCTCAGTCTTCTGATATGGAAAAGAAGGGGCGAGACAGTGTTCCCTGAGACACTTTCTGCTTAACACCCTGCAGCATGGCCAAGTAGGACCAGTTTCTTGGTCATCTCTTTGCCTCTGTGATCACAGACCCTAGGGATCCCACCTCTACCTCAAACCAGCCTCCTTATTCCTATTTCCCTTTTTAAATATAATTTAGTTTTTATTTGATTTATGGACTCAGTCCCAGTCACTGAACTTCATTTGGCTTGGACGGTTTATTGATTTTCAATAACAGTGGAGCAGAAGAATAAAGAGATGACAGCAGCACTTGGCTGCAGACCCAGGGCCTGCCAAAAGAGGCAGGAATTAATCATCTCCGGGGTGATCACTCAGGCTGTCCCTGGCAGGACAGCGACCCAAGATGCTCAGCCCGCCTGGGACGGCCCAACAAACCACACAAAGATTGTCTGCCTCCGATAACATGAGCTCACCGGACTGCCCTGCCTGGGTTCTAATTCCCGCATCATCTGATGTAAGTCAATCACCCATGCAGCTTCCTCACCTCTAAACAGAGGGCTATGACAGAGTTCCCAAGGCTAGCTAAAGGGAAGCAGGACCATTTGGATCAAGAAGGAGGATGTTATCATGCATAAAGGTGCCAACATTAAATAAATGAATGCAAAGATAGATGAGCAAAGGTGAAGAGGATGCAGATGAGCCAAGTAAGCACACTGATGTCAGTATGGCTTTTCCTCGCTGCTTGCAGCAGCTGCAAACAGCAAGGCCGATCTATTTTTACTTCCCTAAAGAAATGTACCAAGTTTACTTTTGCCTCTGGATCTTTTCATATGCTGTTCTCTGCACAGTGTTCCAGGTTTCTCTTTGCCTGGCCAAATCCTGCTTCTCCTTTAGGGCTATCACCTCCTCTGGGAAGCTTTTCCTGATTCCCCTCACCCCACCCTTGGTTAGATGCCCCCATGCCATGCTCCCCCAGATTTCTGTGCTGATCCTGGAAGGATATTCATCACACTGTATTACAGCAATTACATCAACAATATAATAGTTCTTTGTTACAGTAATAACTATGGTCTGTTTTCTTAACTGTATCTCCTACTTAACTCCCAGCTCTATGAGGTCAGGAACTATGCCTGCTTTGCTCATCTAGCATCCTGGTATATTAAAGATAATAAATATTTGCTGGATAAATGAAGGATAACTGAAAAGAATGATTTTCAAAGTTACTCATTGATGCAAAGAATATTTATTGACAATCAATTACATACTAACTTTGTGAGTAGGTGTTAAAACCATTAATTGCTTTAGTTGAATCCTCTCTACAGCCTTTCATTGTATGTGTGGTAAAATACTCAGAGAGTTGAGGTAACCAGCCCAAAGTCAAACAGCCTGGATCTGACCAGGAATCTGAGTGTCCTAATTCCTAACTCCAGTTCTGCCCTTTTCTTACTAGAAGAGCTCAACTGGTCCCTTCATTCTCTTCCAAAGACTCCATAGTTTTTTCTTCTTTATGATGAGTGGGTTGAATCAGACCAGTGGTTCTTAATCTTTGAGAATTGATGAAATCTCTGAACTGTAACCCCAGGGAGAGGCACATATGAACTGAAAAATTACACACAATTTCATGGGTTCAGAGACCCCCATAAAACCTAGCCACAGCCCAGAGCTCACCAATCATGGAGGCCTTGCCAGCTCTCATAATCCCTGTACAATCTATGATTCACCCACTGACATCAGTTTTACAAAGTGGCAAAATTCTTCCATTTGTTTTTCAACGTCTCAACCTCACCTCTCCTCCCCAACTTGGCTGGCAACACTTCCTCCCTGCCGTGAGACCCCATTAGCCTCCAGACCTCAGAGCCCCACCAGACTGTGGCTATCACGCTGAGTCCTGCTCCTGATTTATTCTCCTTGGTGTCTCTCTGGGTGAGAAGTTGTGCATAACAGCAGGACTCAGCTCCTGGTAGAAGAAATGGCCAGCTTCAATCCTTAACAAATAAAACCATTACCATTCAGTAATTCCCATGGTTCATGAAAAATGTGATTTCCTTGCTGCAGCAAATGTGGAGGGCGGGAGATGTAAAGACAGCCCCACTTTGGTCTATGAAAGAAACCGTAACAATATAAATCAGTGAGATAGATAACCTTCTCCTCTATTCATTATCCGGGCAGGCCAGAGCTAATGTGTTTGTTTGTTTGTTTGTTTTTTAAATCCTCTGTTATCAGCCACCCACCCATCCCCCTTAAGGATGGCTGCACTTGTCTGAAATCCACCAGGAACACTGCAGCAAAGAAACAGAATTTTCAGTTTCTGAAGATATTACAGTTCTCTAGGATCTTAAATGTCAGGCCAAGAATTTTACCCCATAGGCCAGTGAGTCTTACCTAGGGGCATCCAGGATGGGGCAGATCCCTGATGAAGGTGCTGGGGTGGGGGGTGATTTAACCAGAGAATCATGTTAGTAAGATCGTTCTGGTTGTGGATGAGGATTCATCAGAGGGACAGAGAAAAATGAGGGTGCAGGTTGGGGGTTGTAGGGAGAAGCCTGATTCAGTCAGGGCAAGGTCTCTCCTTGTTCCTTATTTTTCCTACGATGAGAACAATAAGTTGGTATGTTGCCACTAAACTATATACAGATGGGACACTCCATTGCTCTGGAGTATTCAAGGAAATGATGGAAGCTGTTGGTGGAGCTTCTCGGAAGTCCCTTTGCCCTTCTTCATGTCTTCTTTCTTCCTGTGTAGAATGCAGTTGGGATGCTGATGCTACAGCTGCCTTTGTGCAACCAGAAGGAAAAGGTCAAGAGAACCACACAGACTTCAATTCTGAAATGCTTGAGTTGCTGTCAATGCCAAACACTGCCTGTTTCTGGACTTATTATTTGGGGAAAGTCCCTGTGGGGATGCTGTGGAGCATCAAATGGAGAAGTTACGTAGACAGGTGGATGGATAAGTCTGGAGCTCTAGAGATTCATGGGCACATACTTAGGGGTGATGGAAGCTCTGGGGGTGGTTTGATGACTCAGGGAGTAGATGGATGGTAGATAGATGGATACACAGATCCACAAGAAGATGGTCCTGGAGAACATCAATCTCCAATGAATAGGCTGAAAGAAAGGTAACTGCAGATGCAGAGAACTGCCAGAAAGGGGACACCTGGAAACTGTGGGATCCTGGGGACCAGAGGAGGACAGGGACTCTGGAAGTGGTTAGGAGTATACATGACAGAGGGTCAGCGGTCAACCCCAGAGAAGAGGACTTGGTGGTGATCCTGATGGGAGCTTAAAGGACAGGACAGCCTGATGAATCCCTCATGAAACATCAATGCCAGTCTGCCAGAGGACCCCACTGTGCCCCTAGCACCCCTCTGTAGGACCGTGGCCACGTCATAGCCTTGTAGCTCTCAGGAGTCCACATAGATAAGACAATGGAAAGAGAGTACTTCATTCCCAGACACCTTGACCAGGAGATATCTTGGATGTGATTACTATGCACATGTTTTCTCCCTGCTCCCTTTATTCACATGTGAATGTTGGTCTTGTTGGATTCGATTCTTTGCTTAAAAGGGACATAACTGGGTGCGTAACTCTCACTCTGCCTTATGCTCTGTGGGCCTCAAGCAACTTACTCAACAAGCTGAAGGTAAAGTAGAGGCTAGAGCCCAGGCCTTGTGATTCCAAATCTCCCCAGGCCTCAAAACCCATGCCTGAAACATTTCCTAGGTCAGGCTTTTAACAAACACATTGGAGGTTGGCATGCTGCCGATGTTTTGCTGGCTTGGAATGGGTACCAGGTTATTTTTTGCAAATTGGGTACTCCATCATGTAGAAAAACATGTCTTTTTAGGGGGTAAAACATCTGGAGTTACATAGCATGAAAAGAGACTAAAGGCCAGGTTACACACTCAACACACAGCTCTCAGGTTTTAATGATGCTCAAAGATTCAGAATGTTCGGCAAATCTGTTTGTTGCTCTGACTTTCAATGTTTCCCTGGGGAGCTGCCATTTATTTTTTTTTTTCTGTCCTGTTTAACCCAGTAGGATTCCTAGGGAAGGATGTATCTCCAAGAGCTTGAACAAACTCCACAGGAAAGCCCCAGATCTCGCAGATTCTAAGATACAAAAATATGCTTCTAAAAATAGAATTTGCTGGCAAGAACACAGGTCTTGGCCCATTCAACCCAGCCCCACAGGCAGCCTTTGTCTTGATGTCAGGTTTGCAGATCACTGGAAAGAGCAGCCCATATTGAAGAATGTTTGGGGACTTCTGCTTAAGGGCATAACAGCAGTCAGGAAGTCCAGCAATGAGTAGAAAGCTGGACACAGAACAGGGACGTAACAAAGGGGGAGCTTTACAAGGCTCTGAAAGCTTGGGCAGAGTTTGCCTGGAGATTTACAAAGTGCCGGTCTTGGAGTTGGAAACACAAACTCCAGTACTAGTTCACCACTGATTGTCTGGGTGAACTGAGAGCCTCTTCCCCTCTTTGAGATTCAGTTTTCGCATCTATAGGCTAAAAATGATAAATTCCAAAGCCCTACGTGCTTCCAGGGCTGCTGTTGAAAGCTGTACAGGTGTGAGAAAGAACCGATCCTCTGGTGACAGGGCTCTGACTAAGCACGTCCAGAGAGCCTGAGGAGCAGCTACAGAAGGCTCTTCTGAGCAGAAGCACGTGTTTTCCTATGGACTCTTTTTATTGAGGCCATTCCACTGAAGCAAGTATTCATGAAGGTTGTGTTACTTCTCAGTGCCTGGGAGTAAACTGGGAACCAGAGTACCCCCCACCCCATCTCCTCACCACAGGAGTAAGCCTCAGAAACTCAAGTGCAGAAAAGAGACACCTGACTTTCTTTGGTTGCAGGAACTAAAAGGGACTAGAATTGATGGCCTATGTTTTATGTGATTAAATATGCAGAAAAGAGATGTGGTGGGGGGGAGGGGGCTTGTGTCCAAGTAGAGAATTGGCCTTGAGTCATCCAGTCAAGTTATCTCTCATGCTTCTATGTACAGGGGACAAACCTGTCTTCTGTGTTTAGAAACATCTTGTGCCTTGAGAATTTATGAATCTTGTATGTGTGTGCATCCTTGTGTGCAAAGTGTGCATCTGTGGGGTGTGTGTTACATGTATATATGTATACTACATGGGTATGGATGTGTGTGCATTTGTGTGTATGTGTGTTTTGTATCCATGTACATGTGTGCACTCGCATGTTTGTGTGTGTGCACACGTGTACATATATATTCACTCTGTCTCATGAGGAAGGAGGTTTGCTCAATTGCACCAGGGCCAGGGGATAATTTAATCAGCCCTGGGTCTTCTTGTCCTACATTCTGAGCTATGGAAATGGCAAAGCCTTTCCAAACCTGAAATTCAGAGTAGTTCATTTTCAGGTTTTGCCATGATCCGGTGGTTCCTGAAATGGCTAATGGCTAAAGGCTCAGAGAGGCAGCATCTGCATCCAGCAGGGTCAGTGTGGCTGCGGGAGTAGTGGCCCGGGGGTGATTTAGGATAGCTATTTGGAAACAACTACCATTTTCCAATAATGCTTGAGAAATTGCCTCTCCTGAGAAATTTCAAGAGGGCCCAGGAACAGTGATGGAGGAGGCTGGGGGGAAATGCAGATTCCTCCTGTCTGAGCAGCATGGCTGTGGGCGACCCGGAAACCTAGCATTCCAGATACCTCCAGGCAAACCAGCCGCATCGATTGTGCTGTTGCCCACCCCAGTCTGGGCCTGTGCGCATCTCCCTGCACCTCCCCCGGGTCACCCGCCACCCCTTCCCGTGCGTCTATCTGATGAAATTAGTACTTGAAATACAATAAAGTGATTAGTTCACTTGACTGTGACAAACATATTTAATCTCGACTGATCGATAGTGTCAGAAAACCAGCACCATTAGTTAAATTATCCCCTGGACTCAGAGAAGCAAACAGCCTAATTGAAGAAGGCAAACTCCCAAGGCCTCCTTTTCAGCCCAGTCCCTAACCACCTTGTGGTTTTGGAGGGCTCTGATTTGAACTTCAGCTGTAACCTGCTTTCTCTCCAGCCACTTCTGCCTTGGCCTCAGTTTCCCTATCTGTCAGTATACAGCAGAGAAGAAGAGGAAAGACTATGGAACTAGGCTCAGCTCAAATCAGCACCACCAACTAGCTGATTGTGGGCAAGTGACCTAACTTCTCTGTGCCTCCATTTCCTCATCTGCAAAACGGAGGCATTGGTACTAGTATCTGGTCCTCAAGAGGGGCAGGTGAAAGAGGCTTGGCCTAGATTCTCCTCAAGGCCCTACTGGGCCACAATTTGACTACTTCAGCTCCTTCCCTTTCTCAGCCTCAGTCTCTCCATCTGTAAATGAAGAGGTGAGATGAGTCGATTGGAAAGGCTCCTGCAGCCCTGCCGTCCCATGAGCCTCAGACCTTAACATCCTTGTTGATGTACGTGGGAGTTACTAAAAGTGAGCCAGGGCCAGGAAGCCTAAGTGATCTCAAAGCCCAAGGGAGGGTGCCTTTAATATAAAGTAACTAATGTTTGTGGACATGGTAGGATGGGGAGTAGGGAACCATACGTTCTCGGTGTGAAAGAAAATCAATTTCGTTTCATTTTGGCCCAAGAACTCTCAGATGCCTGATAGCCACAGTGGGTCTGTCCACAGTGGGTCTGTCCACAGTGGGTACAGAAGGAAGTATCTCACTCATTCATTCACTCATTCGTTCATCCCATGTTTGCTAAGCATCATCGCGATGGCAGACCTTGTATTGGGAGCGAGAGACACAGGGAAGGCCAGTGAGTTGTATCTGACTCTTTGCAGACACAAAGACTGTGGTCCACCAAGCTCTGCTGTCCAGGAGATTTTCCGTGGACAATGGCAAATTGTCCTCATCTTTTGTCCTTTGTCCTCTGTATGCAGTGACTCACAGACACGTGAACAATCACTTCTAGTAGTATGCTATATTAGTTTCCAATGACTGCTATCACAAATCACTACAAACTTTGTGACTTACAGAAATACAAATACATTATCTTACAGTTCTGAGGTCAGAAGCCCAGTATGGATCTCAATGAACTAAAATCAAAGTATTAGGAGGACTGTGGTTCTTCCTGGAGGTGGTGGGGGAGAATTCAATTATTTGCCTTTTCCAGGTTCTAGAGGCTGCCTGCATTCTTTGGATGATGGCCCCACATCACTTGACCTCTGCACCCATTGTCACATCCCTTTTCAGTCTTTCACACTTCTGCCTCCTTCTTACAAAACCTATGAGTAATTGGAGCCACCTAGATAATCCAGTTAAAAATCCTAGATAATTTTTTTCCAGTAGTCATGCATGGATGTGAGAGTTGGACTACAAAGAAAGCTGAGCACTGGAGAATTGATGCTTTTGAACTGTGGTGTTGGAGAAGACTCTTGAGAGTCCCTTGGACTGCAAGGAGGTCCAAGCAGTCCATCCGAAAGGAGATCAGTCCTGATGGTTCATTGGAAGAACTGATTTTGAAGCTGAAACTCCAATACTTTGGCCACGTAATGCGAAGAGCTGATTCATTTGAAAAGACCTTGATGCTGGGAAAGATTGAAGGCAGGAGAAAGGGACGACAGAGGATGAGATGGTTGGATGGTACCACCGACTCAATGGATATGAGTTTGAATAAACTCCGGGAGTTGGTGATGGACAGGGAGGCCTAGTGTGCTGTCGTACATGGGGTTGCAAAGAGTCAGACACGACTGAGAGACTGAACTGAACTGAGATAATCCAGGATGCTCTTCTCACTGCAATAGCCTTAACTTAATCACATCTGCAAAATCCCTTCTGCCATGTAAGATAATACATGTGCAAATATCACGGATTGAGACCTGGACATCTTGTGGCAGGTGGAGGGGGTGGGGTGTTGGTTGCCATTATTCTACCCACTACAAACATAAAAGTTCAGAAGATTAGGAGTAATTTTCTCAGGAAGACTTAACATTTCCATTTGAAGTGGTCCTTGGGAACCGTCTTAAACTGTTAGTGGGAATATGGTCAGTGGGTAAATGATCCACCTGCAATGTAGAAGACGCAGGAGACACAGATTCAGTCTCTGGGTCAGGAAGATCCCCTGGAGAAGGGAATGGCAACCCACTCTACTGTTCTTGTCTGGAAAATCCCATGGACAGAGGATCTGATGGGCCACAGTCCATGGGGTTGCATAGAGTCAGCATTACTGAACCGACTGAGCACATTAATAGAACTACCATATAATCCAGCAATTTCACTCTTGTGTAAATATCCAGGAAAAAAATGAACCCAAATGTTCATAGCAGCACTATTTACAATAGCTAAGGAAGACATGGAAATAATCCAAGTGCCAATCAACAGATGACTGACTAAAAAAGATATGGTACATATATAGTACAATGGAATATTCTGTGCATGTGTACTCAGTCACATCCAACTCTTTGCAACCCCATGACTGTAACCCATCAGGCTCCAGGCTCCTCTGTTCATGGGATTTTCCCAACAAGAATAATGGAGTAAGTTGCCCCTTCTCCAGGGGATCTTCGCAACCCAGGGATCAAACCCGCATCTTCTGTGTCTCCTGCTTTGGCAGGCAGGTTCTTTACCACTGAGCCACCTGGGAATCCCCAGGATGGAATATTACTCAGCCATAAAAAAGAATGAAATATTGCCATCTGCAGCAAAATGGAGGGACCAAGAGAATATTATACTCGTGAAATATGGGAGACAGAGAAAGACAAATACTATATGTTATTACTTTTATGTGTAATCTAAAGGATAATACAAATAAATGTATTTCAGTTCAGTTCAGTTCAGTCGCTCAGTCGTGTCCAACTCTTTGCGACCCCGTGAATCACAGCACGCCAGGCCTCCCTGTCCATCACCAACTCCCGGAGTTCACTCAAACTCATGTCCATCGAGTCGGTGATGCCATCCAGCCATCTCATTCTCTGTCATCCCCTTCTCCTCCTGCCCCCAATCCTTCCCAGCATCAGAGTCTTTTTCAGTGAGTCAACTCGTCGCATGAGGTGGCCAAAGTATTGGAGTTTCAGCTTCAGCATCAGTCCTTCCAATGAACACCCAGGATTGATCTACTTTAGAATGGACTGGGTGGATCTCCTTGCAGTCCAAGGGACTCTCAAGAGTCTTCTTTAGCACCACAGTTCAAAAGCATCAATTCTTCGGCGATCAGCTTTCTTCACAGTCCAACTCTCACATACATACGTGACCACTGGAAAAACCAT
Organism: Moschus berezovskii; assembly: GCF_049115385.1. Lineage (NCBI taxonomy): Eukaryota > Metazoa > Chordata > Mammalia > Artiodactyla > Moschidae > Moschus > Moschus berezovskii. The sequence continues at coordinate 69,633,023 of NC_142466.1, read as the reverse complement.
AGCCTTGACTAGACGGACCTTGGTTGGCAAAGTAATGTCTCTGCTTTCTAATATACTATCTAGGTTGGTCATAACTTTCCTTCCAAGGAGTAAGCGTCTTTTAATTTCATGGCTGCAATCAACATCTGCAGTGATTTTGGAGCCCCCAAAAATAAAGTCTGACGCTGTTTCCACTGTTACCCCATCTATTTCCCATGAAGTGATGGGACCAGATGCCAAGATCTTTGTTTTCTGAATGTTGAGCTTCAAGCCAACCTTTTCACTCTCCTCTTTCACTTTCATCAAAAGGCTTTTGAGTTCCTCTTCACTTTCTGCTGTATACAGCTTCTCCATCTTGGCTGCAAAGAATATAATCAATCTGATTTCTGTGTGGACCATCTGGTTATGTCCATGTGTAGAGTCTTCTCTTGTGTTGTTGGAAGAGGGTGTTTGCTATGACCAGTGCATTCTCTTGGCAAAACTCTATTAGCCTTTGCCCTGCTTCATTCCGTGCTCCAAGGCCAAATTTGCCTGTTACTCCAGGTGTTTCTACTTCCTACTTTTGCATTCCAGTCCCCTATAATGAAAAGGACATCTTTTTTGGGTGTTAGTTCTAAAAGGTCTTGAGGTCTTCATAGAACTGTTCAACTTCGGCTTCTTCAGCGTTACTCGTTGGGGCATAGGCTTGGATTACTGTAATACTGAATGGTTTGCCTTGGAAATGAACAGAAATCATTCTGTCATTTTTAAGATTGCATCCAAGTACTGCATTTTGGACTCTTTTGTTGACCATGATGGCTAAATGTATTTACAAAACAAAAACAGACTCACAGACATAGAAAACAAATTTACGTTTACTAAAGGGGAGAGAGGTGAGGAAGGGACAAATTAGGAGCATGGAATTAACAAACTATCATACATAAAATAGAAAAATAGCAAAGATTTAGTTTATAGCACTGGGAATCATAAGAATAAAGTTTAATAATCTATAATAGAATATAATATGCAAGAAAATCCCAAACTGAATCACTATGCTATGTACCTGAAACTTACACAATGTTGTACATCAACTATCAGTTCAGTTCAGTTCAGTCGCTCAGTCGTGTCCAGCTCTTTGCGACCCCATGAATCACAGCACGCCAGGCCTCCCTGTCCATCATCAACTCCCGGAGTTCACGCAAACTCATGTCCATCGAGTCAGTGATGCCATCCAGCCATCTCATTCTCTGTCATCCCCTTCTCCTCCCTCCCCCAATCCTTCTACACTTCAAGTTAAAAATAAAAAAGAAGTGGTCCTTGAAGCATGCATAGGATTCAGGATTCTGAGCAAGGCAAAGAATATTCCAGATGATTAGAATAATAGCAGTGAAGGTCTGAGGTAGGAGATGACACAAAATGTCTGGAGAACACCATGCTTGGGAATAAATGACAGAGACAGGAGTAAGGAAGGGAATTCCGCAGAGGCGGGAATAAGGAAGGCCTCATATGGCTTGCTTCAGTGACAAGAAACCACAGAAAGATTTTAGACCAGGGAGCAGTCAGATCAGACTTGAATTTCATAAAGATTATTCTGGTTACAGGGTAGGGGACCAAGAGGAAGGGGGAAACCTAGGTCAGACACACCAGCAAGAAAGCTGCTATGGAGATTCAGATGAGATGAGGAGACCCAAGTATGATATTGGCGGGGACAGAGTTGATTGGGTGAAGGAAAAGAGAAGGTTTGAATGACTCCCAGGACTCTGGGTTGGGGGACTGGGTGCAGGGCAGAGCTGGGGACCCTAACTAAGACAGCATCTTATCTCTAAGTCCTTTCTTCAGGATGGCTACAGTCTGGGTCTCGGGAGCACTGTCAGCTGCTCTCACGCTGCTGTCCCCACAATGACTGGGGCAGGGCTGGCTGCTCCACTCCAGATCTGACTAGTCTCCCCAGGTAGAACAGAGCACCCAGGCTCAACAGCCTCTGGCATTGCCACACACTGCAGACTAAGCGAGGCCCACACATCCTGCGAGGAGAGGTAATTCACACTCTCTGCTGCTGCTGCTGCTGCTAAGTCACTTCAGTCGTGTCCGACTCTGTGTGACCCCATAGAGGGCAGCCTATCAGGCTCCCCCGTCCCTGGGATTCTCCAGGCAAGAACACTGGAGTGGGTTGCCATTTCCTTCTCCAATGTGTGAAAGTGAAAAGGGAAAGTGAAGTCGCTCAGTCGTGTCTGACTCGTAGCGACCCCATGGACTGCAGCCTACCAGGCTCCTCCGTCCATGGGATTTTCTAGGCAATAGTACTGGAGTGGCTTGCCGTTGCCTTCTCCGAATTCACACTCTCTAGGGCTGATATTCACTGGAGGGAAATCCACGTGTTTCCAATTTCTCTGTGGGTCAGGCTGATAGAATGTTGGACTGAAGGTGATTTCCAATTAATCCACTGTGTTGGGTGTGGTGTGTTATTAAGAGAGAAGAATATTCTGAACAATCCCTTCCTCGGGGGGAGCCTGTGGTGAAAGGGACTCAGTCCCAAACCCTGCTCCAATTCCCCAGGCTGGTGGATTTGAGAGTTACATAAATTAGATCCCTCCCTTCCAATCAGTTCCATTCAGTAAGAAACAGGACACCAGAGTGGTTAAGACACAAGCTTTGGGTTCTGGCAGCCCTGGTTTCTAAGTTCCAGCTCAGCCTCTCACCAGCCGGGGGATCTCAGCAGGTTCTTACAGACTGGCCATCAAACTTACCCTCTCTGCAGTAACAGAGCAAAGTGCTAACACTTTGCCCTTTGCATCCTGGGGCCTCTCCTGGACATCCCATAACCCTAAAGCTCCCTCTCTAATAGGGATCTCTCTAGGGGAGGGGAAAGAGCAATTAACACCTTTCCATTCCCTGGGGACTGGCCCTGTCCCCTGCCAATTATTGCATCAGGACCCACCTGCTCTTGAAAAGGGTGACCAATTATCAGGAATAAGTGTGAAATCGAGTCTGCTGCCTGGAGCCTCATTACCTACCTCTTCATCAGCCTGCAGGGCAGGGGGGCCCAGTCTTTGCTTCCCCTCCAGTGGGGGGAGGATCCAAAAAGAGATGATGGATTTTTCTGAGTGTTTACCCAGCCTCAGGAAGGAAAGGGGCTCACTCTACACTGTCACTGGAATTAGGCAGGGGCTTGTGGTTTTATTTTTAAAAAATTATATATGCATGCCTCTGGCAGATAAAACATTTAGATATTTGTATATCTCTATTTCCTCTAACTGTATTTTCCTCTTGGTTCCAATAAGGACCCAACATTTGCTCTTCCTCAAGCCTGGAGGAGCTTCTCGTGGCATCATTTCTTTCTTAGTCTTTGTTTTCCAGAAACCTGAACTGATTGAGCAGTTCCTGCAAGGGAGGAGGAGAGAAAGGAGCTGGCCTGGGAGAAGGGAGATTCCCCAGTAGCCCATTGAGGAGCCATGGGTCAGACCCACTTCCCTGCAGTGCCAGGGGAGATGACAGGCTTCAGAAGGGAATGCCTGAGTACCTCCAAAAGGGCTGAATTATGCCTCATCAGCATCCAGGCTCAGTGGCCATAGGGCAGCTTGCAGTGACCATGTGTGGGCCAGGAGGGGCAGCTTTGGCAGACTGGGCTAAAAGTTGTTCTTTCCTTCTTGAAGACACAGCTGTGGCAGACTGTATTCTAGAAACTAGGTACAGAGCAATGAAGAAGACAGAAAAATTCTCTGCTCTTATAGTGCTTCATTTTTCAAAGATAAACATATGATTTAGTAAGAGCTAGTAATAAGTGCTACCAGCAATAACAAACAAAATAAAAACCACAAAAATCAAACTGGGTTCAGGCACAGAGAGTGATGGTGGAGGTCAAGAAAGATTTTTCTGAAGAGAGTAGGTTTGAGCTGACATCTGATGGAAAGAGAAAGTGCGTCAGTTAAACTATACATGAAGAGCATTCCAGACAGAGAGACAGTAAGTGCAAAGACCCTGGGGTAGGGTGTTAGCATGTTCTAGGAGCATTGAGATGGTTAGGTGGATAAGGAGGAGTGACAAAGGTAAGACTGGTAGGAGATGAGGTTGGACTGGGGGAGACAGAAGCTCCTCTGTTCCAGGTCAGACAAATCTGTATGCACAGCCTGAGGCCTGTAACTTTCCATTTATAAGCTTGAATTTCCTCACCTTCAGCATGAGGCCAGCGACACCTTCCCTGGTGAGAATGATGACAGTGGCTACTGTAATTCCCATGTGTATATTATTGTTTAATCTCACGGCTTCTCCTCACCATGCTCCCATTCCTGCCCTAGAATTGGATGCTGTTGCCACATCCACTTTGAGCCTGGGAGCGGGGCACCAGTGGGGTGGAGGGTTGAGACTTTACCAGTAATTACTGCTCCCAGGAAGCCCTCTTGGCTCAACTCCACGCTCAGCATGGTGAGGACGACAGCCACTTGTCAGAAGCTTCCCAGAGAGACCACCTGGAAATGAGACCGGCCCTGACTGGGAGCTGCGCTGAAGGGGGAAGGGCGTGCAGGCCCCTTTGTCATTAGGCAGCCAGAGCTGGAGGGATTGCTCCGGTTTAAATTAAGGATTTAATGAGATGAGGCCAAATTAGATGCAATTAAAAAGACACTTTAGAGCTGGCAGACGACCAAGAGAGGCAGTAATGACTTTCCTAGAAGGGAATCCCACAGGCTGGGGGTTGGGGGAGACCAGGAGGGCTTGGTTTTCTACTCCTGGAAGCATTCAGGGTCGGGGATGCGAGGATAAAATGGAATCAGCCATTGGCAATGCCAGTGCCCAGCGAGGGCTGGGAGACCATTGGTTGTCTGCCCAGCTGTTCCCTGCAACACTACGTATTCTTACAGTTTCCAAACTGGAATTTGGGGAGTCCTGTAGGATCCAAAGAAAACCTTTAGTAACTTCCCCAAGCATTGTCTAAATATATTCATTTCAATAATTTATTTATAATAAATTTTATTTTAATTATTTTATTATTATTATTTTTTTACTTTACAATATTGTACTGGTTTTGCCATACATTGACATGAATCCGCCCCGTGTGTACATGTGTTCCCCATCTTGAACAACCCTCCCACCTCCCTCCCCATATCATCCCTCTGGGTCATCCCAGTGCACCAGCCCCAAGCATCCTCTATCATGCATCGAACCTGGACTGGCGATTCGTTTCAAATATGATAATATACATGTTCCAATGCCATTCTCCCAAATCATCCCACCCTCGCCCTCTCCCACAGAGTCCAAAAGACTGTTCTATACATCTGTGTCTCTTTTGCTGTCTCATATACATATTTTAATTATTTTAAATATTGAAGTGAAAATGCTATGTAGGTGCCCAAATTTTAGCTCACGGGGACCACCAACATACTGTGCCGTGCAATTAATTCCCTGTTAACCTCAGGATTAAGCTTCTGTGGCCTGGGCCTCCCTGTGGATTCTAAGCAGAAGCTCCATTGCTTGGGAAGGCTGCTTACCTATCTCACCTGCACTGTCCCCCTCTGATAATACAGGCCTGGACACGAGCTCACATGTCACGATGTCCTGTAAGCCCACTCCTAGGTGACTCAGGAGAAGCACAATTCAATTAAGTATTTTCTCAATTTAAACGCCTGCTCCTGACACTGCAGAAAGTCTTAGTGCTACCAGGGGAATGGGTAAAAGTGCCAGAAATCTTGATACTATCATGTGGGAAAAAGTTCTTTAGTTCTCAGAGTAAGTTTGGCACTTCTTATTCAACTTTTTTAATTCCAATGGACTTTGCTTGGCAATGTAGTGTCCCACTGTCATTCTGCTTACAATTCTAGATAACATGTTTGGCATGGAGTTGCACCCTAAAGTTTGGACTTCACATGCAAAACAAAGTAAATTTGACTGTTCAGAGAGTTTGAATGAAGAGTTGTCAGAGATGGGCACTGACATCTCCGTACATCAGAGATGTCTGATGTCTCATCAGAGATGAGGCACTGCACTTCATCTCTGCAGGCAGGAGATTTTCTTAAATGACAACCCAGAACATCCTTCAAGGTACATTTGAAAAGTATTTTTTTGCCAAACAATGAATATTTAAACTAGGAAACCTATTCATCATCTCCCTCCAAATGTAATACTCACAGTTTAAGGAATGAGAGTTGGGCTTAGGTATTATTAATAATTCAATCCTGAAATAAAATAATTGCCTATTATTCTTCTTAATGTTCCAGGATCAGTTTAATTAGAGAATGTTCTGAGATTGAAAAGTAAAGTATTTTGAAAATTTGTTACCATGTGCAACTGTGTTTTGGGCTGGATCAGGATTTTAATAATATAGCAAAACCAAATCTAAATACTGAAATAAATTGGATACTGATACTGGATTGCAACTATTATTTATAATGCCCAACTTCAAATTGTTTAGGTTATTGAAATAGGTTCATTATTCTCATTGCTTGACTTTATAATAAGTAGTGCTTGTGCATTTGAACTGAAATATACATTTATAAGTCACTCCTGTCAGCTTTATGTAATGGACTTCTACCAACAAATGTGTTTGAATATTAGTGCTGAAATGGTAGGAAACCACTGACTTACTCCAAGCCCATCATGATAAAATCGGAAAACACACCCCCAGAGAGGCAGGCGCAGAGGCTGTTCATTCAGAACCAGAGTCAGCAGTGGTCTGGCTTAAAAGCGGGATCCCCTGACCTCCAACTGTAAAGACGCCATCAGGACTCTGCCCCAGCTTTGTCTCCTGCCTCCATCTGGTTCAGATCGCCTCCCTCCCTCATCCTCCCCTCTCCACCCAGGACTAAGCTGTGATTATTTTCCTTCCTTCAAAACCCTGGGGTGGATCAGAACAGCAGGTTCCACTTCTCCCTGGAGCCACTTTGTCAGTTCCGCTGTGGGGCAATCTGGTGGCCCCACCCCAAACAAAGATGCTGAGTGCAGAGCACAGAGGACTCTAACACTGGGGTTCCTCGGGTTCAAAGCCCACCTCCCCCTCTTACTAGACCTAAACTAGATATGGCAATACTGCCTGCCAAGGAGACATGTTGTGAGAATTTAGCAACCAATCTATGTAAGGCACATAGGAAGTAGTCAATAACTCTTAGCCTTTATTATCCATTTTACCAGAAGAGATTGATGTAAGATGTCCTTTTTAAAGAAAGATTTGGCTGCTAAGGAATGCAGGAGGAAAAAAAACCTGGCTTTAGAACATAAATTGAAAACATTTTTGCCCTAGCATTTGAAGCCTTCAGCCTTTTCCACCCCTCTTCATATGCCTGCCATGCCCACTGCAGTGGTCTCTCGCTGCCCCCAAAGTGCCCTGCCCACTCAGGCCTCCATGCACATGTGCGTGATGCTGACTAGGCCTGAAGGAAGATTCCTGCTCCCCTCTCAGGGCCTACCCCTTATTTTATCTACTCCCAGAAGCCTGCTATGATCCCTCCTAGCAGAGACCCCAGAATTCCTACAGAAAAGTTCTACAGGGCACCACTGTATTTGGTGGGTGGGATCAGGGCAGGTGGATTGGCAGGGGAATTAGGAGATGCCTAAAAGCTCTGCACAATTGTTCAGTCTTTCCTTAGATTGTGTGTTTATTTGGGTTGACTTTGTGGGGCTGATGGAGGTGATGGGGAGCTGAAGCATCGCCTCACTCCATTACAATGAAGTTCTGCTTTTCCTGGGTGCTCTGAGCACAGGGCTTGTCCTCGTCTTGTGGTGGAGCATGTCTGGGCTCCACATGCTCCTGCTTGTGTCCTTCCCTGCCCTCCACTTTGGACTCTGGACACTCCAGCCAGAAGGCATGACTAGCTCAGAAGCCCCCTAAGAACAGCCACTGGCACCCGGAACATTGGAACTCATGCACTCCAGCACCTTGGCTCATTTCACAGGTGAAATAACTGAGGCCAACAAAGGATAGAGGGCTTTGCACATACTAGGTGCTCAAAAACACCTTATGTTTGGAGCCAGGCAGAGGGGTGTGCTAGGAGACCAGAAGTCGATAACAGTTGGACCAATAAATCAAGCAGTAGACAGTGAAATAAAACTAACTCCAAAATGTATTGAACTAATCAATAACACCTGATTGCCAGTTACAAACTGTAAATACCAAATACTAATCGCCGAGCCCTCAAGCCAATAGACAATTGTCATCAAACTCCACCAAGCACTGGGGTCACCTGGAGGGCCTGTGTGAACCCACAAATCTGGGCTTCATCTCCAGAGTATCTGATTTCATAGGTCTGAGGAAAGGCCCAAGAACTTGCATTTCAAATAAGTCCCTCTGCTCTCCACGCTCCTTGAGCTCAGAAGTGGGGAGAGCACCTGACCTGGGGGTCAGTGAACTGGATTCTAATTCGGGCCCAGCCTCTGCCTCCCTGTGAGACCTCGGCAAAGTACCTTCGCTCTGGGCCTCAGTCTCTTGATCTCGGGGATGAGGAGCTAGACTTTGTCTCTAGGGTAATTTCCAGAGCTTCGTTTGTTTACTACACACCCCAGTAACTGAATCCCTTTCCCATGGCAGGCTCTGTCCTAGGTGCTAGGGGTATAAAAGCGTCCCTGAGACAAGGATTCATGTACAACTGATTTATTAAGAAGGTGCTCCGAGGAAAAGCAGTAAGGAAATGGGAAGCAGGAAACTGGGAAGAAGTGATTTCTAGCTAAGTCTCACGGAAAGTGGTTTCAGCCCAATCCCATAGGGTGCTTGGAAGTACAAGCCACATCTCAGGGCTGTCCTGTCCCAAGACTAGAGAGCTGGGCTCATTTCTGCACCTGCAAGTCATTAGCTAAGGAGAGGCTGAATTCCCAGGCACTTCAGTCTGTCTGCCATTGTGGGAAGTTTCCAGTAGCCTGGAGCAGGCTGCTGAGGGAGTCACAGGTGTGGACCACTGAAAGCAGAACACAGGAGGCAGGGGAGTCGGGGAGCACAGAACCAACTAAAGGTATCTGGGGAGCACTGGGTGGAGCCCCTCCACTGTCCACCCTCCACACCAGCACTGTCTCTGTATTCCAGGAGCTCACGGGGGTAGGGGAGGGAATTTATTTGCCTAAAGGGCAATTCATATTTACAGGTGATCTGGGGTCATTAATTGTCTCCAGTTTTCTGAAGATAACCGGCAAAATGAGGAGTTATAAACTAGGAACTGAAGCGTGCCCGGGGAAGGTGGGGAGGCACTGAGCTTGAAGCATTATCAAGCCTAATTTGCATCTCCCACTCCCCACCTCCAAATCGCGCTGCTGTCTGCCTTTTGCCCGCAGGATGGTTAAGACAAGCCAGGAATCACAGGGCTCTGGCTCCCCACAGACTAATTGCAAGCCTGGGATATCAAATGGACTGATTTCCCCAGGGACATAGACATGTTTTCATAATTCTGACAGTCTCCTTTCATCTTACATCTCTAGCAGAGCTGGGATATTAATCAAGTCGTTTCCATTCTCTCACCTTTGGCTTGGGGGTAGAGGGACTGGAATGGGAGAAGAACAGGGGAGTTAGGGTGCTAAGAAGGCTGTTTCTAGGTGACATAATTGAGAATCTGCAGACTTATGGGAAGCTTGCAGGCTATCAGAGCTAAGGGGCCATTAGTTCCCAAGCCATAGCTTCCAAATGGTACTCCTCTAAGCCCAGCTTTGCAAGAAAGGACTGCCAAATCCTCAGGAGGGAAGGGGCAAGCAACTCTGTCCACTCTCCAGAGTATGGCCTTCCAAACAGAAGCCACCTGAGAAGACATCTGTGACTGGAAAAGAGTTCTAGATGCACTGACCTAGTCAAGCCATTCCTGTTAGGCTGCAGAGCCCGGTGGGGGCAGGGGAGGGTCCAGCAAGCTGGTGCATAGCCTGGCCTGCACCAGAGCTCCTGGCTCCGGTTTAACTCCCTTTCCTTTTCTATCCTTCCCCTCCCCCAAATCTGAAATTCAAAGCATTAGGCCTGAATAGACCTGGAGGTGATGCAGTGCAAACCTCTTCCTGCCATCACATGCCTGGGCACTCTCCCATCCTCCTGCCTTACTTGGGACTCACCCAGCCATGGCTGGCTCACGGCCTCTTCTTGCGTGGAAGTCCATCTGGACTTCATACAGCTCTGTTACAAAAGTCTTTCTCCTATCGGTCCCCAAACTCCTTGCCACGCAATGCTCTCACTTTGCCTCTGGGAACCCACAGAACACAGCTCTTCCTCTCTTCTGGAACAGAGCCCTTTAGATGGCCATAGCACCGACAACCATAATAGCACCTTACTCTTCAGAAAAGATTTCTATTAGTCTTTCCCATTCAACTGCTACCTTACGCACCCTTAATAACAGCCCCAATTTTTCACTGCTGTGCTATTCACATAGTATTTTTACTTTCCTTTTGCCTCTTGTTCTCATGAGAACACTGTCCAATATGCACAGTAAGGATCCTATCAATCCATTTAGCAGCAGAAGGACTGGGATTCACTTAAGATCCCACAGCACAGTTTGACTCCAAAGTTTTCCATTTCCTTAGAAGAACACTTGGGTGCTGGGTCTCTGTGGCTGTAGGGCCTTCATTCCCTCATTTAGCAGGCATCCCTGTTGCTTCCTTTAGGGCCCATCCAACCTTGCGGGCCCCCTAATTGGGGTGACATTGAAATGTGTGTCTGACTCCTGTGGCTGTGATATTTAAATCGTCTGAGGCCCACATGGGAAGGTGGGGAGGTAGCTGCACAGCTCTGAGAACCTGGAATCTCGAGTCTGTGACTATCCATTCCCCTCCTCCTCGCGTGGCTGCTTGCAGTCATATGGACCCCAGTGATAAAATTCCACGTGCGGAGCTAGGGCTCTGATGTCTGACCTTCAAATATAGGGCAGCTCTGGCTGGCGGGAGGCAGCTGGGAGCCACTTACTCAGAATGCCAGCTGACTCATTTTTTTCATCCTCTCGGCCAATTGGTGGATGAATTAATTAAGTAATGCAGCCAGAATGAGCAGCTATAGGCTTCACTCTGCCTGCCTAAGCATCCTCCTGTTTTTAACTCTGTTAGATGGATCAAGGGGGTGGCGATTTAGGTGAACTGGGTTTGATTCCTGGTTTAGCGACAGCAGCTTGATTCTATTGCTCTAGACAAGACCCTTCTCTGACCCAGACCTCAGTTTGCTGGTTTTTACAATGAAGGGATTGGATGCAAGGAGTTTAAGGAGGCACTTCTCAGGATGTCACTATTCATAGCCTCATGCATGAATGAGCTTCGTGAATGGAAATGACAGATACAGAGATGATAACTGATGGCCTAAGAGTTGCATCTGTCTCATGATGTGTTTTATTTAACAAATATACTGCTGTATGGGGATATATTTTAATGTATTTCAATAGGAAGTATTAGGTCAGTGTAAAAATAATTGTGGTTTCAGACCATGAATTTTAAATCATTATAACTAGGCTCAAACACATTTTTATTAATGAAAATAGGAACCATTACAGTCAACATTTTTTGCCAATGAGAAATAAGTTTGTTTATTCCTGTAGCATAAAAAAATCCATCTTTCAGGATTCAGCGAACTCTTGGAAAGCATTTTCTGCCTCCTGCTAGTTGTGAGAGCTCTTTCCCTGCATAAAGTTGTTGAGATGTTTGAAGAAGTGTTGGTCAGTTGGCGAGAGGTTACGTGAATATGGCAGATGAGGCAAAACTTCGTAGCCCAATTTGTTCAACTTTTGGAGCATTGGTTGTGTGATGTGCAGTTGGGCCTTGTCGTGGAGAAGAATTGAGTCCTTTTGGTTGACCGGTACTGGCTGCAGACATTGCAGTTTTCTGTGCATCTCATCGATTTGCTGAGCATACTTCTCAGATGTAATGGTTTAGCCAGGGTTCAGAAAGCTGTAATGGATCAGACCGGCAGCAGACCACCAAACAGTAACTATGACTCTTTTTTGGAAAAAGTTTGGCTTTAGAAAGTGCTTTGGAGCTTCTTCTCAGCCCAACCACTGAGCTGGTCATTGCCAGTTATTCTATAAAATCCACTTTTCATTGAACATCACAATCTGATAGAGAAATGGTTCGTTGTTCTTACATAAAATAAGACAACACTTCAAAACAATGATTTTTTAATATTTTTGGTCAGCTCATGAGGCAGCCATTATCAGTTTTTCACCTTTCCACCTTGCTCCAAATGCTGAACGACCATAGAGTGATCAATGTTGAGCTCTTCAGCAACTTCTTTCGTAGCCGTAAGATCAGCTTCGATGATCCTCTCAGTTGGTCCTTGTCAGCTTCTGATGGCCAGCTACAGCACTCGTCATCTTCAAGGCTCTCATCTCCTTTGCAAAACTTCTCGAACCACCACTACACTGTGCATTCATTAGCAGTTCCTGGGCCAAACTCATTACTGATGTTGTGAGTTGTCTCCACTGCTTTATGACCCATTTTGAATTCAAATTTAAAAAATCACTCAAATTTGCTTTTTTGTCTAACATCATTTATGTAAGCTAAATATTTAAAAAGCAAGTAATATAAGTCATTAGCAAAAAACATAAAGTGATAAATGTGCATGAATATGATGTATAACATAACCACATTTATTTCAGAATGTATTCTGATATCATTGAATAATACAAAGTTGAATAATACAAAACCACAATTGCTTTTGCATCAACCTAATACCTGTTTCAGTTTGGCCCAGCCCCGATCATTCCCTGTTTTCCAATGCCTGGTCCTCTTGGGGATCAGTCTGGCCTCTGAAGCCATTTGAGTTTGCAGCCCCTGGTGCCAGTCAAATCATTTGCTATGGACCAGATAGCAAATGTGAGTGAAGACAATAACCGCCACATTTGTTTTATGCTTCCAGTTTAACCAAACCATCCATTGAAGTATTTGGCTTGAGGCTAGAGTCCATATGCAATTTCATGGTCTCAATTTCCTTATTTTCCCGTTCACAGAGAGTTGTGGTGAGGATCGGCATGGTCATGTATGGTAGAGATTAGATTTATTATTCTAAAAGCCGCTTGCCAGAATCAGTGCCTTTCAGAGATGAAAGCTAAATTCACCTTAGTAGATGATTGCTTTGTTTGGGAAAATACATCATTGGACCTTTTACCTAAAGTAAAGGCCCAGCTAGGACTTGGTTTTGGAGAGTGGAGATGGTGGTGGAGGTTGTGATGGATAAATGGAAACAAAACTCTAATACATAATATACAATACAGTAAAATTAGGTCATACTTGGGTAAAGAGTTTGTGAAGTTAACTGATTCCACATTTCTTGAGATCTCAAAAGCAAGATTTTGAGGGGACCTTAAGATGTGGGAGAGAAGACACAAGAGAAGGCTTTTGTCCCCAAGCAGGAGAAACCTGAGTAGCACAGACCAAGGGAGGCAGAATCAGTTAGTGACTCTCCAAAAAGTTACAGCTTCTTTGATGGTAATACTAATTTTTAAAAATTAACAATGTGAAATCGACAAACATTAACACACTAGAACAGGAGTCACCAAAGAACAGCCCACAGGTCAAATCCAGCCCACTGCTTATTTTTGTACTGAATGCAAGCTAAATACAGTTTTTATATTTTTAAATAGTTGGAAAAATAAAAATGTGAAAATGATATAAAAATCAAATTTCAGTGTCTGTAAATACGATTTGTTGAACTGTTGGCCACTCATTTGTTTATGTATTGCCTGCAGCTACTTATGCCATACAGTGAAAGAGATGAGTACTTGTGACAGGCTATGCATGGTGCTCTCTAGTTTACAACACCTGGGTGAATGGGCGCAGAGCCCTTGAAGGAGGAATCATCACTGTGTAAACTCACTGTGGTATTTGGGGATCATTCCTCCTAAAGAGCAACCTCCCTGTCAGGAAGGAAAAATAGGAAAAGAATCGGGGATTCAATTAGGTATTGAACAAAGTGATTTATTGGATTAAATTAGATGCAACATTGTTGGCAGGGTGGAGTAGGGTAATGTTCATAGACTCAAATCAGATAATTTAGGTTATGGTGTAACTTGCACCTGGGGGGCCTTGGTTATGAATCCAGCTCCATTTGAACCATGTGGACACAGAATCCCCTGATGTCATATGAAAAAGTACCTGAGAGGTATCACCAGCATGATTATGGCTCTAAGTCTCCTATGCCAGCCACACCTCTGAACAACCAGCAGAGGTTGCCCTCTGAGACGGTAACTAGAGCATGGCTATGAATGAGTAACCAGGAACCTCAGCTCAGTTAAAATGAGAATGGTATTCCCGGAGAGGTGACTTCAATTTTCTTGAGCTGAGAAAGCTGTTCCCTTAGTGAAGAGGGGTCTTTTTAACCCCTGGAAGGTATAAATTAAATACAAAAACAACAAAGTCAACAGAATCCATAGTATTAATACATTTATGTTTAGTTCAGTAGTGGCCTGTACATATTTGCAGGCTTTGTGATATATATGAGAATTTGGCATATCTGACATTTCATCATAAATGCATAATTGAGCAATTGATTTTAGACTTGTGATTTTAAATTAAAGGTTGTAAGAGAATTTGATTAGTTTTGTAAACAGTACTAGAATGTTTATGAGAACTTAAGAATCACCATATTTAGGATTTTGATTTATTAAATTTGCAAGAGTAGTTTAAGTGCTTGAAAAGGTTTTGCTTGTTAGGTCAAGCATGTGAAGTGCTCTGAATGAAAACAGGATGCATCAAGTTTATAAATGCACTTCAAAATGCTTAATGGAACCTAATGAAATAAATTGTAAATGAAACTATGTAAGGGAATTTGGATTTACAATTAGGATAGTAAAATTTGAATTTAAACTTAGAGACTTAGGGGAAAGTGTATTTTTTTTTTTTCAATTTGTTACTTTTTTTGCGCAACAACAACAAAAATTATCTTTGGTCATGAAGAACTCCCTGTGACACTCATGTCTAAAAAGGAACCATCCTTTTTCTCCATTCCAAACATGGGTTCCAGAAGTTGAACAGCACTCAGGTGTCCAGGTGAGGGTCCTGGAGCACATTGCCCCCACTTCTCACCTCTCTACATCTAAATGCTCAGTTGCTCCAAGTCTTATCCAACTCTTTGTGACCCCATGGACTGTAACCCGCCAGGCTTCTCTGTCCATGGAATTTTACAGGCAAGAATATTGGGGCTAAGGTCCTCTGTCCATGGAATTCTCCAGGCAAGAATACTGAAGTGATTGCCATTTCCTACTCCAAGGGATCTTCCTGACCCAGGGATCAAACCCGCATCTCTTGTGTCTCCTGCATTGGCTGGTGAATTTTTACCACTGCACCACCTGGGAAGCCCCTACATCTAAATAGCTCCCAGCAATCTAGGCCCCATTCATATCATGGGACCTGCCCCCTGGCTCCCTCTGCCTCTCAGACTAGCCCTCCACTCAACCAGGTCCATTTCATGGGGTTTCCCTTCCTCTGGTCTTCTCTCCTTTTTCTTTTCTTCCTTCATGACAATCAAGAAGACATTAAGAGAAGGGGGGATCTCTTGCCTGCCTGACTCCAGCTGCCTTTGTACATCTGCTGACCCCTAGTAGTCCCAGAAGTATGTTGAGAGACATTCTCAGGGTCCTTCCTGGTCAGAGTTGTAGCTTCCTGCCTAAGATAGCAATGTCATCTCCATGAGCCCAGTTGCTGGAGACTTACTGTTGGTGGTCACTGGCCAATGAGTGTGTATTAGGAAAGATGAAGTCTCCTCTCTCTGCCCATCTGTCCATCTTCTCCTGCTATACCTCTGATTTGGTGTGAAGGCCCTGGGAGGTTAAGGGTGACAGTAACTGCCTTCTCTGGATCTTCCCCCTACTGATGACTTTCCTCCAAGGATTTTGTTATCCAACCTAACTCTGAACTCTTCGAACACAGAGCCCTATCTCAACCACTTCTGTATCCTTTAAGGCAGAGATGAGCATTGACTAGAGGCTAAGAAAGTAAGGACAGGACTCTATCTTTTGTTGCAAAAGCACGGGAGGAAGAGCACAGATTCAGCTCCATCACAGGCTTCCTGTGAGAGCCTGAGTAAATCATCACCTTCTCTGGGCCTGGTTTCCCCTTGCCCCTTAAAGAGCTTCTAGGCAACTTTGTGCACCAAGATGCAATTTAGGATGCAAGCCTTACTAGCAACAGCAAACAATGTCAAATTATCTATGAATAGAAGAATCTGTGAAATCCACAAACAATAAATGCTGGAGAGGGTGTGGAGAGAAGGGAACTCCTATACTGTTGGTGGGAATGTAAATTGGTACAGCCACTATGGAGAACAATATGGAGGGTCCCTAAAAAACTAAAAATAGAGCCACAATATGACACTGCAATCTCACTCCTGGGCATATATCCAGAAAAAGCATGGTCTGAAAGGAGATATGCACCCCCAGATTTCACTGCAGCAGTGTTTACAGTAGCCAAGACATGGAAGCAAACTAAATGTCCATCAACAGAGGAATAGATAAAGAAGATGTGGTACATATATACAATGGAATATTACTCAGCCATCAAAAAGAATGAAATAATGCCATTTGGAGCAATATGGATGCACCTAGAGATTGTCATACTGAATGAAGTCAGACAGAGAAGTAGAAGCATTGTATGACGTCCCTTATATGTGGAATCTAAAAAGAAATGATACAAATGAACCTACTTACAAAACAGAAATGGATTCACAGACTCAGAGAACAATTTTTGGTTGCCGAGGGGAAGGCATAGTAGCAAGTTCAGGTGGACAGGTACACACTGCTCTATTTAAAATGGAAACCAACAATGACTTATTGTATAGCACAGGGAACTCTGCTCAGTGAGGCAGCCTGGATGGGAGGGGAGTTTGGGGGAGAATGCATACATGTATATGTATGGCTGAGTCCCTTTGCTGTCCACCTGAAACTATCACAACATTGTTAATCAGCTACATCCCAATACAAAATAAAAAGTTAAAAAAGAATCTGTGAATTAATTATAGTACATACATAGATTGTGTCAGTCAGGGTCCAGTCAAGAGATAAAATATGCAGCAGCTATTTTCTCCTACATCATTCTGTTATGAAAAATTTCAAACATATGGGAAAATTGAACAATCTGTAAAGTGAATACTCATATACCCAAACTTGGCCTTCCTTGCTTTATCATATATCTATCCATCTTATTTTTGGATGCATTTCAAAATAAGGTGCAGACAGAAATATGCTTTACCTAGAAACACTTTAACATGTATATCATTAACTAGAATTCCATATTTGTTTATAGTTCTTTTTTTAGGTAAATTTTCATATAACCAAATCTAAATTTTGTCTACAATTTAATAAGCTTTGCCAAATTCATCCACCTGTGTAATCTAAAAACTGTCATCAAATATAGAACACACTTCCGTCATTGCCTTTCTCTGTCACTACCTCCACCTGCAAACACTGTTCTGAATTTTTCCTACCAGAACTTAGCCTGTTCTAGAACATCTTCTAAATTGAGGCATACTGTGTAAGGCCTCTTTCAGTCAATCCAGTGTTTTTAAGATCTACTCAAATTATTGCATATGTCAGTAGTTTGTTTCTTATTTTTTGTTGTATCATATTCTTTTGTATGGATATAGCACCATTTGCTTGTCCATTCTCCCACTGATGGACTATTTTGGAATATTTCCAGTTTTTGTCTATTTCTGAATAAAGCTGCTAAGAATTATTTTTAGATAATTCTTTTTGAGATCATATGTTTTCATATGTCTTAGGTAAATCCCTAAGATTGGATTAGCTGGTCCATCAAGTCAAGTGAAGTCGCTCAGTCGTGTCTGATTCTTTGCGACCCCATGGACTGTAGCCTACCAGGCTCCTCCGTCCATGGGATTTTCCAGGCAAGAATACTGGAGTGGGTTGCCATTTGTCCATAGGGTAGGTTAATGTTTAGATTTCTAAGAAAAACCTAGTGTTGCCCATACCCAGACCCTACCAGGACCTGGCCCAAGTCCCCTCCTATTCTTTGCCCCAGTGAGATGCCAGCCTGCTGGTGCCATCACTCTCCCTTCAGGAGTGAATTCTCTCTCAGGGTCCTCTTCCCCATTCAGTCTTGTCATCTGATCTTGGTCAGGTCACCAGGCCACCAAGGACACTTCACTAACTACAACAGTCATGGGGAAGGCCTGAGAGTCTCCATTCTTTTCATTCCAGGAGGCCCTGTACCGTGTGTACACTATGTCACTTCAGTCATGTCCAAGTTTCTGACCCTATGTACTGTAGCCCACAAGGCTCTTTTGTCCATGGGATTCTCTAGGCAAGAATACTGGAGTGGGTTGCCATGCCCTCCTCCAGGGGACCTTCCCAGTCCTGCATCAAACCTGGGATCAAACCAGCATCTCTTAAGTCTCCTGCACTGGCAGGTGGGATCTTTACCATTAGCGCTACCTGAGGAGCCCCTAGAGCATATAGATGTTCCATAAAAATTAACTATCACGATGAGGTCTCTCCCCATAGTCTAAGGGGCAGGGCCCACATCCCTGTGTCTAATTCCTCTCTGTAACCCACATATTCCAGCCCCCAAGTGCTCAGGACTGTTTGCTAAATGCAAAAATTCATGAATGCATGAAGGGCATTGGAAGTCTTGTCTTCCATGAGCACAGGACTTGAGAGGAGGAGAGTCTGAGACACACTGGAGCTACCTCTGCCTCCAGCCAAGTGCATGCGCACTGCTCAAGCCCCTTCCTTCTTGCCCTGACCTTTGGCCGGGGGAGCTGTAGGCAGGCCACTGTGGAGCTGAGTTTTCCCACAGCCCTCAGTGCCTCGCCTGCCAGCCCAGAACTCCTCTTTGTTAAGGCTGTTTCTGAAGTCAACCCTTCTCAGTCAGGACACTCTTCAGCTAATGATGTCCGTAGAGAGAGCAGAGGCTGCAATGCATGGCCTTGCCCTAGGAGTCAGCCCCGGGGAGAGCAGTTTGCCAGGGGCACTGTGACCCTGGAGTGGAGAAATTGACAAGCATGTCCCAAGTCCTGAGAGTCAGGGCTGGAGGAGTCTTTGCTGATATGTGCCAAGCCACCTTCTCCTTGTACGGGAGAGGGCACAGCCAGGCCTGGAATCTAGGGCTGCTGACCACCCTACCCCCACTCCACACCCCCTGCCCTCCCCCACCACACACAGAATCTCACACTTGTGCAGGCATCAGAATCACCTGGAAGGCTCATCCTTAACAATTGATGGCCCCATCCCCGGCTCCAATTCAGTAGGTCTGGAGTGAGGCCTAAGAATTTGCATTTTAACAAGTTCCCAGATGATGCTGTTGCTGCTAGTTGGGGACCACACTTGGAAATTGTTTTAGGAGGCTGCCTTGTGCCAGTATGCGTGGGCTTCCCTTGTAAAGAACCCGCCTGCAATGTGGGAGACCTGGGTTCAATCCCTGGGTTGGGAAGATCCCCTGGTGAAGGGAAAGGCTACCCACTCCAGTATTCTGGCCTGGAGACTTCCATGGACTGTATAGTCATGGGAGGCGCAAAGAGTTGGACATGATTGAGCGACTTTCACTTTCACTTGTGCCTAGAACCCATGTTCAAAACCCAAGAACAAGGAGGCAGGGATACAACTGCCATTTGGAAGGAAGCAGAAAGGACCCAGCTGAAAAAACTTGAAGGTTCTACAATGGGCCAGCCTCAGGAAAAGGTGGGGGCAAGGGGGCACAGTTCAGACTAGGCGAGGCAAAGTGCCTAGGCACCAGAACTCAAGGAGACGTCCCTCTCAGGCTCCTGCAATGTGTGCTAGTGACTGCTTGCTTCCCCCAGGCCCAGTTCTTCCCTGGGAGACTGATAAGACCCACTACCCTCCCCAGTCTGGCGGGTCGGCACTGCAGCCAGTGTTTTCACGAGCAGCCGCCTTCTGTGGGGTTCAGTGTCCATGCAAAACTCCTCTTGGTTTAAAGCAGGGCATGTAATACCCTAGGCCAAGAAGAAGTGACATATTGTGTGAGTGTGTGTATGTGTGAGTCTGTCTATGTTCCTTTGTGTGTTTGAAGGAGAGACAAAACAGAAATGGTGTCCAAGAAAGAGTCCTGCAAGGGCATACAATGATGTGTAAACTTCCTGGTAATTTAAGTGTGCCTCCTGGACCAGCAGCATCAGCATCGCATGGAGAGCTTTAAAAAATACTGAAGGCCAAAGATTCTCAACATTGATAATTATTAGAGAAATACAAATCAAAACTTCAATGAACTACCATCTCACACTTGTCAGATGGCTATCATTAAAAAGTCTACTAATAACAAATGCTGGAGAGGGTGTGGAGAAAAGGGAACCTTCCTACTCTGTTGGTGAGAACTGTAAACTGGTGCTGCTGCTATGGAAAACAGTATGGAAGTTCCTTAAAAAACTAAAAATAGGGTTGTCATATGATACAGGCATGTATCTGGACAAAACTACCATTCAAAAAGGTACATGCACCCCCATGTTCATGGCAGCTCTATTCATGATAGCCAGGACATGGAAACAGCCTAAATGTCCATAGACAGGTAAATGGATAAAGATGTGGTACATATATACAATGGAATACTACTCAGCCATAAAAAGAATGATATAATGCCATTTGCAGCAACATGGATGGACTTAGAGATAATCATACTAAGTAAAGTAAGTCAGAAAGAGAATGAAAAATACTACATGATAACACTTAGATGAGGAAGGTAACATATGACACAAATGAGCCTATCTATGAAACGGAGAAGCCTGGTAGGCTGCAGTCCACGGGGTCGCAAAGAGTCGGACACGACTGAGCAACCGAATGGAACGGATGAAACAGAAACAGACTCACAGACATAGTAAACAAATTTGTGGCTGCCAAAGGGGAGAGGGATGGGAGAGGGATGGAGTGGCAGTTTAGGGTTAGCAGACCCAAACAATTACACAGACAGTAGATAAAGAATCAGGTCCTACTGTATAGCACAGGGATGATATTCAATATCCTGTGATAAACCATAGTAAAAAAAAAGAATATGAAAAACTATGTGTGTGTTTGTGTGTGTGTGTGTGTAACTGAGTCACTTTGCTGTACAGCAGAAAATATTGATACAATATTGCAAATCAAGTACACTTAAATAAAAAAAAAGTTCTGAAGCCCAATTTACACTCTAAAATCTGCATTTTAACAAGATCCTCAAGTGAAATAGGCACAGGAACATTGGAATCATCTGTAGGGATTTTTAAAAAAAAAACCACTGATGCTTATGTCCCACCCCCAGAGACTTTGATATTCTCCTAGTTTCTGCATGAACATGGGTTTTTAAAACCTCCTATGTGGTTCTTGGAGAAGGCAATGGCAACCCACTCCAGTACTCTTGCCTGGAAAATCCCATGGACAGAGGAGCCTGATAGGCTGTAGTCCATGGGGTCGCTAAGAGTCAACATGACCGAGCGACTTCACTCTCACTTTTCACTTTCCTGCATTGGAGAAGGAAATGGCAACCCACTCCAGTGTTCTTGCCTGGAGAATCCCAGGGACGGGGGAGCCTCCTGGGCTGCCGCCTATGGGGTTACACAGAGTCGGACACAACTGAAGCAACTTAGCAGCAGCAGCATGTGGTTCTAATGAGCTACAAAATCCCAGGACCATCAGTGTAGACAGCCTCAGAGGTCTTCAGAATTAGTGTGGAGACATCATGACACAATAGGACTCATATGCAGGAAATGATTGCTAATCCTGACTCTGCCACTAATGAATTATGTGGGCTTGGTTCACTTTCTTGCCTCAATTTCCTCAAAGTAAGATGGGAACATTAACAATCTCTCTAGAACAAGATACTTACAATTATTAGAGCTTTAAGGGGTCTTAGTTAACATTTAGGTCACATAGTTTCCATTTTACCCTTGAGAAAGCTTAAGACTTTCCTAGGCGTTGGTTTCTCCACTTATAAAATTGGAACTCAGACCAGTAAGGGCCTTTCTCCAGTGCGCTGCTCATACTCCTGCCTTTGTACAATGATTCTCCATTCAGAGCTTCCACCTCTCCACCCAGGCATGGCTCAGGGTTGTCATTCCTCTCTACACCCCCAACTCCCATCTCCTTAAACTTTAGGTCTCAGGTCAGAGTTTACATCCTGAAAGGAGCCTTCCTCGACCACCCCCCTTCCAGCCCAGGTTAGGGGCCCTATGGTCACCTGAATGTCCCTGCCCTCTCCTGCCCTTCATCACGGAACATTAAAATTGTCTAAATGACTGTCTGACACCCAGCTAGCTTGTGACAGCCCTGCAAGCACTCTCCTCTCCATCTTTACCTCGGATCCCTGGTAGGTGTTCACCAAATATTTGCCTGAAAGTTGAATGAGAGACCATCAGTTGAGGTTGTGATCAACTAACTTCACAAGTAACTCTTGTTCCAAACATGTGACCTTTACCAGTTTGATTCAACTCAACGTTTAAAAGGACACATGTACACCCATGGCTGATTCATGTCAA
The DNA here is from genome assembly GCF_049115385.1 of Moschus berezovskii. Classification (NCBI taxonomy): domain Eukaryota; kingdom Metazoa; phylum Chordata; class Mammalia; order Artiodactyla; family Moschidae; genus Moschus; species Moschus berezovskii. The sequence continues at coordinate 69,610,732 of NC_142466.1, read as the reverse complement.
TGTATGGCAAAAACCACCACAATATTGTAAAGTAACTAGCCTCCAATTAAATAAGTTTAAAATAAATAAATAAAAATAGATACCACAATTCAAAGAAAAAAAAAAGCTAACTAAAGTATAAGGAAAACTTCCTGACATTAACCCCAGTTATCTAACTGTTGGAGGAACACAGTTTTCTGAATGAAAAAAATCAGCTGAGTTTAAGCCCAACTAGATCTTGACCACAGCCTTTCACAGGCACACCACAGTTTGCAAAGCACTCTCATGTCTGCTGTCTCCTTGCTGGGAGGATGTCAGGGCAGGAATTATGACCATCACACTAGAGTACAATTGCTTGACAGCAGGCATATTGTCTATTTTGTTTACTGAGGCTTCCTCAGCACATGGTAGGTGCACAATAAATATTTGTACAATAAAGGAATCTCTATCTGATAAAGCTTAGGGAGACTCAGGAGGCCCAAGGTTGCTAGTTCTTCGAATGTTTCCAAAGAACTAGAAATCCATTTTCCATTTCTCATGCTAAATCTGTTGGTTTTTAAAGATTGGCCACTAACTTGAAATGTTAAAAATTAAAACAAAACTCATCAGAGACCTCAGTCTGATGGGGCAGCAGTTTATAACCTCTGAGCAAGGCCAACATCACAGGTGTTTAGGGCTTACAGTCAGACTGAATCACCAGTCCAACCTCATCTCCCACAGCTTGCCTTCTTACACAGCAAACCCCATTCTTCAGCTCCCACTCCTACACCTCCACTCCACTCCCGCAGCTCCCACACCTGAAGCTGTGCCAAGCTCCGCCCCTGCCTCCAGCATCATCCAAATCCCACCGGAGTCTGCAGGATTTTATGGGGACTCCACCTTGGAAACCTGCCATGCTCTCTCTGTTCCTAGCTATTTGTGAACCATCTCCAATCTCTTGCTGCACTGGAGACTCCTGGGAACAGCAATTTTTGATTCATCTCTATGCCCTTCTATGCAGGGTCCCCAAAGAACCAGTCCAGAGCGAGTGTTCAGGAAACAATAGCATAGCTGACAGATCCGGCAGCATTCATCCCAACACAAGTGAATTCCTCACTTGGAGCAGAAGGATGGATAATTACAGCCTGGCTTTAGCAATCTGCTATGCATTCACCCCTCAGGGTGTGTGAATTGCTGTGAAATTCTTATCAAGAGGAAAGCAGAAAGTGACTCTTAAAGGGAGAGTTAAAAGAAGGAAGAAAAGCCTTTGGAAGCTCTGCGACCTTTGGGCCCTGGAAAGCAGGCTGGTGCCATCAGGAGGCAAAGGTGGAACCCCTGATTTGCTCTGATGCGACTTTGGGCAGGTGCCTTCCCCTGTCTGAACAATAAGGGGCAGAACCAGATCACCACCCAGGGTCTTTTCTTTCTAAGATAGTAAGATGCTGTGTTGCAGTCAACGGGATTTACAGGATCCCTGATTAATGTGAACTGGGGGCCACAATGACTGACTTCTGGCTGTTTCTCTCTTTCTCTCTGGGGCCTCCAGTAGGGAAAGGGCAAAGCCAGGAGCTACCACCTGAAGCTCATTAGCCCGCCTGCCCCTGCCTCCCCTGGAGGTGATCACTTGGTGAGGTCCTGAAGGCCCCCAAATTCTTCTAGGCTGATGGAGATCTGGCCACTGGGCAGACCCCAAGATGACTCCTGGAGCAGCAAAACGCAGGGCTGAGATAGTTAGTACCTGCTGGACCTAAACTCTGGACTGCTAGACTAACACTCTTTGAGCCTCAGTATCTCCATCAGCAAGATGTGAAAAATATATGCAATTCTGGGTAGTTAAGATTATGACACTTAAAAGTCCAGCACAGAACCTGGCACATGGCAACTGGCTAATAAATGTTAGGTCTCTGTCTCATGAGACTTAATTTGATATTAAAAGGTTAGCCCTTCAACAAAGCCCAGGGAGTTCTGCAGACTCCAGGAACTTGGGTTTTATCTTCAACAGAAAAGACCCCAGCCCCACAGTCTATAGTCTCAGGGAAACTCAGAAGACAAGCAGGTATAGGATGGTGAGTGTAAGAAGGAGAATTGAAGAAAATTTGTATCAGGGGATCAGTTCAGTTCAGCTGCTCAGTCGTGTCCGACTCTTTGCGACCCCATGAATCACAGCACGCCAGGCCTCCCTGTCCATCACCAACTCCCGGAGTTCACTCAAACTCATGTCCATAGAGTCGGTGATGCCATCCAGCCATCTCATTCTCTGTCGTCCCCTTCTCCTCCTGCCCCCAATCCTTCCCAGCATCAGAGTCTTTTCCAGTGAGTCAATGCTGCTGCTGCTGCTGCTGCTAAGTCACTTCAGTCGTGTCCGACTCTGTGTGACCCCATAGGACCCCAAATTCCTCAAGACTGTGAGTCCCGGTAGGCTCCAGTCCAGGGGATATCTCAATTGTCTGCAACCATCCCTGAGCAGGCAAGACCTAAGTTCTGGAGGTCAAGGGCCAGTGGGCAGAGCACTTCCTCAGCTGGCACTTCCTCATGGCAATGACTGGTGGCCCCACGAGAAGGGGCCCTGGGCAGAGTAGAGCTACAAATGGGGAAACTGCAGGGCCACAGCTGGAAGAAAAGCATCCAGAGGCAGGGGCAGAATCCAAGTTTCTTGATCCTTCCTGGGCCTCTAAGGAGAGGAAACCAGGAGGAAGGACTGGGTAACAGCTTTGGGCACACAGACCCAAGAACTGAGAAGGAAGAAACCATCACGAACATCACCCCCAGCAGACATGCTGCTCACCAGTGCCAGGTGTTGCCCCTTCTCCAAACAGGCCCTCAGTTTAGCATCACTGGCTTTGATCTTAAAAATTAATTACTAGAGTCCTGCCTACTTTTAAAAATATCTGAGTTTATACACTGATATATTCTACATGCTTGTTTCCTCTCAGCCCTTCCTTCTCCTTCTTCCAGTGCAATGCTTGTTCTTCAGCTGTACCCTCAGATCCTAATATAGTACCTGGGACATAGTAAAGTGTCAGCCCATGTTAATAGGTAAACAGACTCTTTTATTTTAGAGCATGTTCCCTGGCCAGGCCCTGTGCCAGCAGCTGGGGGAGCAGAGATGCAGCTGTGTGATTCCTTTGTCCTGGATCACTAACCCTATGGCTTAGCACCCTCAGCCTCCATGCTTGGCTCCCTTGACTGGGGATCTTGCAGGGAAAAACTCCTACACTATTCAGCCCCACTCCCCATGACCCAGGATCCACCCCAAGCAGGGGCTCTGAAATCTTGGAATGAGGTGAGTAGAGAAGCAGATATTTTGACTCTGATGAAAAGTCGAAAGCAGAGTGGCCAATAAGCTAGGACTGCTACCATCTCTTGCTGTCTGTCTCTATCTCTCTGTTTCTCCCCTATCTGGATACCCTCCCTTCTGGGTCCACCCCAACTTCCATTCCTCCTCCCTCTCCCCTAACATCTTCCTCTGGTTCATAAACTTGCTCACATTTTTTTTTTTCCCATGGGTTAGCTTAGACATCGGAGAAGGCAATGGCAAGCCACTCCAGTTCTCTTGCCTAGAAAATCCCATGGATGGAGGAACCTGGTAGGCTGTAGTCCGTGGGGTCGCTAAGGATCAGACACGAATGAGCGACTTCACTTTCACTTTTCACTTTCACACATTGGAGAAGGAAATGGCAACCCACTCCAGTGTTCTTGCCTGGAGAATCCCAGGGACGGGAGAGCCTGGTGGGCTTCCGTCTATGGGGTCACACAGAGTCGGACACGACTGAAGTGACTTAGCAGCAGCAGCAGCTTAGACATAAAGATTAGCTCTCAGTTATTTACCCAACATACAGCCAGGATAACTGGTGGCAATAATCAGTATAAAATACAATTGACAAAGGCTAAAACTCCACTTGGTGGAAATTTCATTGACTAAAAATTGACCAAAGCATCAAATCTTATTCATGTTGATTTGCTAAATATAACCCAAGAAACTTGGACTTGATCAAAACAGTGACCAAGAAAAGAAAAGTTACAGTGGCATACGGTACCAGGAGTCAATTTGAAAAAAAAGAAAAAGAAAGAAAACTGATTGATAAACCAAGTCTTCATGGTGAAACAATGGCCTTGGCTGAAATATTTTCAATAAGATTTGAGAAAAGATAAAGAGGAAAATGGACCAAAGAATTCCATTAACTTTAAGGGGCTGGCTTTGAAAAATAATTTGTCCATAAAATTAATTAGTGCTGATATGATTCTTATTGAAATACTAATAAGAGCGGAGTCAAATGCCCAGACTGGGGGTGCAGTGGGGGAGACATGGATGAGTGGGCTTGGCGTGCTGTCTCTGCACTTGCCCCACTGCCTGTGATGAGTTGGCCCAGTTCCTCCTGATTTGTAATCATCACTGTCTTACCAGTGGCTTTGTACTTCCAAAGCAGTTAAGTTTTTACACTAATCGCTGCCTCCTTAATCAATTAATGAGACTTAAAAGGTCATTTATCATTGGAAATTGCAACTGGAATCACCAGAGCACTACACTCGCCCACAGATACTAAGGAATTGCATCCTACATTGATAATTGTGCCCTGGCTTTAATGAGATTCTTATTAACATATACATTATTAATTAGACCATTAATGCAGATGTCAGTTTGAGTCACACCAGGATTCCCGATGGCTCACATGGTTATTAAACCTTGCTAATTTGCACAAGGAATTAATATTATATTAAAGGTTCTCTCCACCGTGTATACTAAATTAAATGCTTACTTTCAATATCTCACCCACCACATCCACCTATACTTGTTAAAGAGAGGCATAAGAGGGGAGCATTTTCATCCTAAGACTTGAGAGCTTCCTATTTTGCAAGTACCTTTGGTATCTGTAAGTAGACAGGGAAGGAAAGGCTCAGGGAGTGGGAGGGGAGAGAAACCCCTCACATCTCAGGAAGAACCTCCTGGTATTTAATTAGCAAGGTTTCCTAATGTGTCTAAAATAGAATAACATATTTCTTGTTATAAAGTATCATTTGTTCATTGTAAATAATTTAGGAAATATACATAAGCAAAAAGGAGGACATTTTCACCACCCAATCTCTCAGCACTCGGTAATTACCACCTGAAACGTTCTCATGTGCTATTTTAGCCTATTTTCTTTATGCTTAAATAGATACGTTTTCACGCAAACAGAATATGCTATATGTTGTTTTATAACTTGCCTTTTTAACTCCATGCTTCATGAACACTTTCCTGTATCATTAAATGTTCTAGAGCATCATGAATTGTTGTGCTTACATAATCTCTCTCATTTTGCGGGGTGGCCAGCTTGATAAACTGGTTAGGTTACAGTCCCCAGTTATTCAGTCAAACTCTAAACTAGGTATTGCTGTGAAGGTATTATTTTGTAGCTGTGATTAAAGTCCCTAATTAACTGTGAGGGAGATTATCCTAGATAATCTGGGAGGGCCAGAGTCAGCCAGCCGGAAACCTAAAGAGCACAACTAAAGCTTCCCTGAGGAAGAAACTGTGCCTACAGACAGCAGCTTCAGCTTGTGCCCTTCCCAGGGGCCTGCCCTACAGACTCACCTGACCAGAGCCCCAAATTACACAAGCCAATAAATCTCTGCGTACATACACCTCCTACTGGTTCTGTTTCTCTGGTTGAACCCTGACTGACACAGGTTGTGCAGATTTTATTACATAATTATATCATAATTTAGTTAACCAATTCCCTGTTGTTGGACATTGTACTGAGTTGTCTTGCTGTCAATTTGGCACCATCAATCCACTTTCAGCCTGGAGCTACACTTCCCAGTATGCTGTTTCCTGAATGGTTCCAGGATGGAGATTGCCAGTGAGAGCGACCAGTGCAAAATATGCAAGTGAGATGCCAACGGGGAGCCGTTGTTATTGGGACACCATGGTAGTCAGACATAATGGCAGAGTCACCGGGCATGGCAGATTCAATAGCTGCAGTGGCTTTGCAGACCTCTTCATGAGCTCGCATCCCACAGACACATTTTTTGGGCCGTATGAATACAGCTTCTCGGACTTGCCCGCAGGTGCTATCTGCACCACCTGCGCCACCTGTAGTTCATGTGGAAGTGGTTAGCACCTGCTTCTCAGACCCTTCAATTTCCTCCTTCTGGAACCTCACTCCTCACTCTCAGATTTGTATAAGCACTGGGCTTCCCAGGTGGCACTAGTGGTAAAGAACCTGCCAATGAAGGAGATGTAAGAGACACAGTTTTGATCCCTGAGTCAAGAAGATCCCCTGGAGTAGGAAATGGCAACCAATTCCAGTATTTTTTGCCTGGAAAGTTCCATGAATAGAGGCTCTGGGCAGGCCACAGCCCAGGGGATTGCAAAGAGTCCGACACAACTGAGCACACCAATTCCTATGTTAAACCTCTTATTCTTGTAATACTTGTTATGGCTCTATTTTTCTGACTGAAATCACTAGAGGTTTGAAAAACAGACTTTTAAGGAGGAGAGTATGGAAATTTCTCACTAATATTAGAATTAAGGGCATTAACAACACTGTTGCTACTTCATGGTGATCTATGACATAGGGTGACAGAAAATTTGCTTAGATTATTACCTTCCATCATCTGAAGTTAGGTTTCTATAGAAAGAAAGTCAAGGGACCAACTAGCTCTGCAATAGAACATTGTAGTGGAAATAAAGCTTATAAGGACTGTGGGGTTAGTTGGCTATTTCTAATTGTGCTGAAGAATTTGAAAATAGAAAATGATGACTTCAGGCTTTAAGCTCCCAACTCAAGGATGCATATTTGCTTCTATCACCATGACTTTGGCTCTTTAGCATAGACATCTTGTTTTCCAAAGGAGGATGACTTCTTTCAAAGAATACGATAATGGTCCATTGTTTATTACTGGAATGATTAGGCCTCATTACCAAGGGGAAGTTAAGTTGCTACTTGACAATGGTTCACTTCAGTTCAATTCAATCGTTCAGTCGTGTCCAACTCTTTGCGACCCAGTGAGTGGACTGTAGCACACTAGGCATCTTTGTCAATCACCAACTCCCAGAGTCTACCCAAACCCATCTCCACTGAGTTGGTGATGCCATGCAGCCATCTCATCCTCTGTTGTCCCCATCTCCTCCTGCCTTCAATCCCTCCCAGCATCAGGGTCATTTCAAATGAGTCAGCTCTTTGCATCAGGTGGTCAAAGTATTGGAGTTTCAGTTTCAATATCAGTCCTTCCAATGAACTCTCAGGACTGATCTCCTTTAGGATGGACTGGTTGGATCTCCCTGAAATCCAAGGGACTCTCAAGAGTCTTCTCCAACACCACAGTTCAAAAGCATCAATTCTTTGGCACTCAGCTTTCTTTATAGTCCAACTCTCACAACCATACATGACTACTGGAAAAACCATAGCCTTGTCTAGATGGACCTTTGTTGGCAAAGTAAAGTCTCTGCTTTTTAATATGCTGTCTAGGTTGGTCATAACTTTCCTTTTAAAGAGTAAGCGTCTTTTAATTTCATGGCTACAAGTCACCATCTGCAGTGATTTTGGACAATGGGTCCTGCTATAAATTAAATGTTTGTGTTTCCCCCAAAATTCATAGTTGAAATTCATCACCCAAGGTGCTGGTATCTGGGGGTAGGACCTTTGGAAGGTAATTAGGTCACGAGGGTGAAGCCCTTATGAATAGAACCTCAAAGAGCTCCCTGGACCCTTCTACCATGTGAGGTTACAATGAAAAGACAGCCATTAATGAGGAAGCAAGTCCTTTCCAGACACTGAATCTGCCTGTACCATGATCTTTGACTTCCCAGCCTCCATAACTGTGAGAAATAAATGTTTGTTGTTTACATACAACATTCATGGGCATTTTGTTACAATTGCCCAAATAGACTAAGACAAGGGATTAAGAGGAGAATTTCTGGGCCCCAGGAGATTTTCTGGATGTTTTCTAATACTCTGATGTCCTGTGGTAGAAGTGCATGGAAAACATCAGCTTAGTCTAATGACATAGACACCTCAGGAATGACGGTTTGAATGATTCCGCCAGACAAGGAACCATAACTAGTCAAAATGCTTGCTAAGAGCAAAAGGGATTAAGGAATGGGTAGCTTAAAAAAAGAAGTCAAATTCCTGCTACAACCACATGACCCATTGCCAAAATGGGAATTAGTTGCTTTGTTTCTTTGCTTTGATATGAGTGTATTTGTATGTGTTCATCATAAAATGGGAACTACTTGCTTTCTTCTTTCTTTGATTTTTCTGTTCTTCCCTCTCCCTTTCTTGTTTAGCTAATATGCAGTGCACTGAGGGAGTGAGGGAGTGAGTGAAGTCGCTCAGTCGTGTCCGACTCTTTGCTACCCCGTGGACTGCAGCCCACCAGGCTGTTCTATCCGTGGGATTCTCCAGGCAAGAATACTGGAATGGGTTAATAGTGTTTACTCCTGTATCTCCATATTAAGTTATAGCAGGTGACACAGCTACATGAGCAAACATCATCCAGAGATGGATAAAATTTCCTCTGAGACTCTGTGTTTCCTCTTTCGGCCAGAGGAGTGAGCAGTGAACTTGTCCTCAGTTGTACCGAGGAGAGATGCATCGCTTCAGGTGGGAGTGGGCTGTCCTTACCGTTTCTACTCAGAAATCAGCCTTAGTGAAAGCAATGTGTATGGATGCCAAGCTGACAGTGTGCTCTTCTGGATTTTCCAGCAACCACTGCTCCCATTATCATCAGGCTGGGAACTACATTTCCCAGAATCTCCTTCCCTGTAGGGTTTGTGGTATTAGAGTTTGCCTAAGAGAGGAGGTCTTGGAAGGCAGAAGTGAGGCAGAAGCCATTTCTCTTAGGCAGAAGCCCAAGTCATGGTCAGATGCGGCAGCGTCAGTCCCTCACACCATCGTCCCCCTTATGTGGACGTGTGCTGGGCTCCTCAGGCCTCTCTCTCTACCCGCTCCCCGCTCCCCTGCCATTTCTTCAGTGTAATCTGCTCAGTCCCTAACTCTCCTGACTCCCCTTCCAGATCTTTACTGCCCAGCTCCAACATTCAGAAATTGGGCATCCTCAGATATTGGCCTGGCTACATTATCTTGAAGACCCCTGAATTCTGATTTTCACTAAATTCTCCAACAGGTGAAATAGTATTATATATATATATATATATATATATATATATATACTGTACTTGGGAGAGGGGTGGCTTGTTCTAATTTGCATTAAGGTGCCTTATGGACTTCAGTGGGGCCTCTGAGTGACAATGCTGTGTGTCTTAAATATATATATATATATATTTTTAAGGAAAGTATAGAAAATGTGAGCTTATGGGAAGAAGTAATAAAAATAGTTAGCTGCACAAACAGATCCTTCACCAGTTTTCATTTGGTGAAGGTTTCATTTCACCCCTGGGGGCTACCTTGCTCCCCAAGGGTATTTGACAATGTCTGGAGGCAGGTTTGGTTGCCACACAGGGTGAATGAGCAGGTGGATTGCTCCTAGTATCTGGTGGGTAGAGGCTGCTGAATATCTTGGATTGTACAAGACAGCCCTCCCCTACCCACCCAAACAAAGGATTTTTGGCCCCAAACATCAATCATCCCTCTGTTGAGAAGCCCTGCTCTGATACCTGCTTTGGTTTTACTCTTGACCCTGTGATTCCATGTGTTCTCTAGTAGGAACACCTTCAAGAAGGTCCAGGAGGGAGGGAGGGAGGGAGGGAAGGAATTGCAATGTTCCAAAAGCTAAGCATAAAGACTCCCTGATTTTAAAATGTCCCCTTAAAACAGTAAGGACCCTTAAAATGTCAAATTCTCCAAGTTGAGTCTTCAAAAACATTCAATTACAAAAAGTCAATTTGGCTCCAATTATCCAAGTCTCACCCACTGGGTGAAGCAGTGCTCCTCCCTACTTAAGACACACAGCACTGTCACTCAGAGGCCCCACTGAAGTACATAATGCACCTTAGTGCTAATTAGAACAAGCCACCCTCCTCCCAAGTACAGTTTTAAATAGGTACACTAATTTGGATAGAAATTTGAAGTAGCGGATTTATTTAGCAAAAACAGAACTATGTTCAACAGCATGGAACTGAACATTATTTTTCATACAAAATTAAAAGCACATTGTATTTCCTTCCTGATCACTTGCCCAGTTCCCATCTTGTCGAGAGAGGGGTAAACTTCATCTAAATTATTTCATCTGATTGATGACTGTCATTTATAACTTTATTGATACTTCTGCTACTTTTATATTTTATATTTATCACCTTATTGTTACTTTCCTTTGGAAAAGGTATATGGATTCATTACATATTCTAATGTATTGTCTGTAGATTATAAGACAAAGTCAAGCTTGTATCTGCTGATGCTTTTAAGTTGACCTGTCTTTATACTTAGAAAAGTCTCTTAACAGTAGGCTTCCCTGGAGGCTCAGATGATAAAGAAACTGCCTGCAATGAGACCCGTGTTTGATCTCTGGGTCGGGAAGATCCCCTGGAGAAGGAAATGGCAACCCTCTCCAGTATTCTTGCTGGAGAATTTCATGGACACAGGAGCCTGGCAGGCTCAGTCCACGGGGTTGCAAAGAGTTGAACACAACTAAGCGACTATCACTCACTTAGTTACTTCTTAAAAATAATAATTAAAAAAAAAAATTACAACAAAGTCATTTTTAAAATAAATCAGTTTTAGAATATTAAAGAATGCTTAAGCTGTACACCTAAGATTTGTGTACCATGTGTTCATTAAACCAAAATTAAAAGGTCTAAGTAAATAGAAAATTTGAGCTTTTATTCACAATAATTAGAGCTACACTAAAATTATTTGTTCTTAAGTTGTTATACATTGTATCAGATATGTCTCCTATCCCACTCCACCTCTTCTTAGCCACTTGCTTACTCCAGCTGTTTCTGAGGCAACAAGCTGTGTTGAAAGGTCACCTGAGAACACATCAGCTCAGCTACCCCTTGTGTCTCCTGTTTTCTGCTCTAGGACTTTTCTGATGTGGCCACAGAGATCATTAAGACAAATGTGCAAACTCTGAAGTACAAGAGGCTTAATTCAAGAGTAATTCAAAAGTAACAACTCTTGACCCAAGGGGCATGGACACCAGTGGAGAAGTACTCCCTTCTTCTGCCCCATGGGGTGCATTCCTCATGGTTCCTCAGGGTCCCAGCCAGATGGAGTCCAGGTGCTCTCAGCAGATGCCACTACATAATAGGGACCTCCCTTCCTGTTTTGCTTTTCCCAGTTCCCTGGCACCAGTTTCCCCAAATGAACCAACCTCTGCTGTTTATGGAAATATAGACATGGGCTTCCCTGGTAGCTCAGCTGGTAAAGAATCTGCCTGCAGTGCAGGAGGCCCCAGTTCAATTCCTGGGTTGGGAAGTTCCCCTGGAGAAGGGATAGGCTACACACTCCAGTATTCTTGCCTGGAGAATCCCCGTGGACAGAGGAGCCTGGTGGGCTACAGTCCATGGGGTCTCAAAGAGTCAGACACAACTGAGCGACTAAGCACAACACAGCACAAGCTAGGACAGGCATCTTTCTTTCACAAAGTATTTATGATCATTTTATTGCTTACTTGCCCACATATCTTGTTTTCTCTAGAAATGATCATTAGATTTGACCCACTGTAAATCTTGAGTAGTTTATTTATTTATTTTTTTAAAGTAATTAATTTATTTTTTTATTGGAGGCAAATTATTTTACAATATTATATTGGTTGGTTTTGCCATATATTGACATGAATTCGCCCCGGGTTTACATAAGTTCCCCCTCCTGAACCCCCCTCCCACCTCCCTCCTCCCTTTATCCTCCCTCTGGGTCATCCCTGCACACCAGCCCCGAGCATCCTATAACACGCATCGACCCTGAACTGGTGATTCGTTTCACATATGACAACATACATGTTTCAATGCCATTCTCCCAAATCATCCCACCCTCACCCTCTCCCACAGAGTCCCAAAGACTGATCTATACATCTGTGTCTCTTTTGCTGTCTCGTATACAGGGTTATCATTTGCATCTTTCTAAATTCCATATTTATGCGTTAGTATACTGTATTGGTGTTTTTCTTTCTGGCTTACTTCACTCTGTATAATAGGCTCCAGTTTCATCCACCTCATTAGAACTGATTCAAATGTATTCTTTTTAATGGCTGAATAATAAATCTTGAGTAGTTTAAAATCCATATTTATTTGACCAATTGTTTTTTATAAAATTTACCTAGGGATGAAGCAAGCACCATCTCCCTTTTCTTACGTGGTGTCTTTCCTGTTATTTTTTGTCTTTGTGTTTTAATATCTTTTTGACAAACCCAGTGGGCATACTCTGGTCCTGGTTCTGGATAGAATACATTTTAATCTCAAGAAGCTATCTTCTCCACTGGCAACTAATGTTGTCAAAGTTAAATATATTCTGAGAGCTGCAAAAAATATTCAGGAAAGCATCCAGTAAATTATTGATTCAAGTGTATTGCTAAGTGGCAAAATGAGACTTTAAAAGCAGTTTAAAGTTTTAGCTCCTCACAGATCGATGCTTCATCAATAGCGTAGCGACCGATTTGTTGTAAATTTTCACACAGTTACATTTGTTCAAGCTCATCACAACTCTTCAAATGACACATGTCACTTGGAAGAATGAAAGGCCATGATATTTTTCAGCATTACAAAACTTTCTTCTTTTTAAAAAGAAAATGACTTTGAAATGTTATATGGGTCGCAAATGGATTCATAGTTAAAATGAGTCTTTTTCTGATTGTTTTTCTTCCTGTTCCCCTCTTTAGAGAAGTTGGCATCATTGATCTCTAATTTGTTTAGCATCAAGAACATATTCTTCTTAAACATCATCATTTAATTTTTCTTCAAGGAATGTTTTAATTCCTTTGATGCTTTAAAGCATTTTACATACTGATTTTGGTTCCTGCATCCTTTTACTTATACTAGTAATTTTATAGAAAACATCATTTCAAATTGGTACTAAGAAAATTAAAAGGGGGTATTTTTAGAGTATGTCTGAGTTTGCATTCTGCAGTCTAATTGTTACAAACTAGGCTTTTTGATTATAAAACACATTTCTTCTTCAAAAGTAGAATTGGAACAATAGGTATCAACCTGGTTAGAACAAGATATTTTACTTCCATCTGCCAGAAAATTGTCATGAAAATGTTTACGCTACTCATATTTAGAGTGAAAAAATTTATAATAATAATATTTTCTAATTTCAGAACAATGAAGCTGCTTGCAAGACGAGTGGCACCCTAAGACATGACAGCTTTGTACAGTACACATCTGAATAACCACATGTGGAAGCTCTGTGGACAATGTATTTTCTTAGCATTGATGGCCCTTCCTCCTATAACCTGGCCAGTCTATCTTTGAAGCCTCTTGCTTCCCATGGTTCCCCTCCAGCCAAATAACCATTCCCTATACCAGGACTTTGCTCATGCTGCTCCCTCTGCTTTGGATGCCTTCCCTGCCCTGACCCTGCCTAATGACATCCTCCGCTGTGGGGACCTCCCTCCATCAAACCTCCAGAGCACTGTTTACAAGTCATTTGAGCCTAACTCCTGACCAGAATGTGAACTCTCCAGGGCAAGAAATAGATCTGCTCCATCTCAGCTTCCTAGGAGTCAAGCCCAACACACAGCAGGCTTGAGAAAATGAGATGAATTGAAAAAGGCCTAGGATCCAGGGAACTCTCTGAGGAGAGAGGCACATCTTGATGGTGGCACTGGCTGCTGTATACTGAGTAGTACTGAAGTGATGATGCGCTGATTCTCTGAGGACTCTCTATGGGAGAGAGGATCCTCACCTGGGAGCAGGGAGGCAGGGACTATGAGGAATAACCCCTCTGAATAATAACCCCTCCAGTTGCGCTCTCCTGTGGACACTGGGGCCTTTGCTAACTGCTTCAGCAATTTAGCACTTGTTAAGCACGTATTGTGTCCTAGGTCCTCAGATAAACCAGACACAGACTCTGCCCCAAGGAATTCACAACCTATCGAGCAAGACACTTGTGGGTCAGTGATGACAGCACAGTGTGTCTCTGTTAAGTGTTTATTAGATGGAAGGGCTAGATTTGATGCAGACACAAATCAGGCAGCACCTGGAGGAAGTGACATTAAAGCTAAAATGAAGGTTAGGGAGAAATTTCTCAGGGGAGAAAGCCTAGGGTGAAATTCCAGCAAGAGTGAACAGCATGTCCAAAGTCATAGCTGTGTGAAACGATCTAGTTTTTCTGGGACCTGGGGGTCGTTTTGTGTGACTGGGCAGCCAGATAAGGGTAGAGAAATACCCTTTAGAGACTGGTATAAGCCAGATCATGGTGCCTGAGAGCTTAAACTTTATCCTGAAAGCGATGGGCACCATTTGAAAGAATGTAGGCAAGCAGGGTGACATGGCCAGGTTGGAGTTTTAGGAAGGTCATCCTGGCGTGATTCACATGCCCTGGAGGCTAAGCCAAGCAACTTGACTCTGAGGGTTCATAAAAGGCAAACAAAGGCCACTTGGGATGCCAAGGGATCTTCTGATTCAGTAGGTCTGGGGTGGGGCCTGCTTTCTACATTTCCCAGAAAGCTCCCAGGTGATGCTAATATTGCTAGCCCATGGACCACACTTCAAGTAACATATTTGCTGGCCCAGGCCATAAAGAATGCTGTAAATTTATAGACGATTTGCGTATTCTCAGGTTTTTCTCTTGTACAGGGTTGAAACCACTTTCACTGGGCCCTGACTCCACATACACAAGGGAATCAGGAGGTATCTTTGTCCTTAAGTAGAATCAAGGGGACTTTGGTAGGTGGACACTGGGTCACAAGGTCATTTGACTCAGACTGATACACAGGCAGCTCCTGGTCCTGCAATAAGCATTAAAAGAACACATTCACCACAGGGTATTTCTAACCTGGAGAAGAGAGGCTCAATGGGGCACGGTCACCTCCAAGTCTCTGAGGGGCTGTTATAGGACAAAGGGAGCAGACATGATCTGTGGAACTCGGGAGCTAAGCTAAGTCAATGGATTGGAACCCCAGCAGGAGAGATCCCACTTCACTATAAAAAGCAAATTCCAATAGTCAGAGCTATCCAAACAAGAGACGAGATACCTTGGATAGCAGTCAGCTCTTTGTCGCTAGGGATATACAGGACTGTTGTTGTTGTTGTTTTGTTTTTAATATTTATTTACTTATTTTTTTGGCTACACCATGTCTTAGTTGCAGCATGGGGGATCTAGTTCTCAAAACAGGGATAGAACCTGGGCCCCCTCCACTGGGAACATGGAGTCTTAGCCACTGGACTACCAGGGAAGTCCCAGGACTGTTTTAAGTAGTAGAAGACTGAATGAGATGACCTCTGAGTCCTGAGATTCTCTCATCAACTCATTCAGCTTGAGACCCTAATTGTCACAGTGAGCCCCCAAACCCTGTTGCTGTTCTCAGTGGTACTCCAAGAGCCAACCTAGCTGTTAATCCTCTGGGCAAATAGTCAAATACTAATCACTGACCATTCATATCATACCTCCTTTTCCTGGCTGTGCCATGCTTCAGAGAAATCCCCCGTACCGGGCTGGGGTCAGCAATTCTGGGTTGGACCTCTGTAACCGCTTTGCTCTGTGACCTTGGAAGTGTCGTCTCCTCTCTCTGGACTTCAGTCCTGACATATTTAATTAAACATCACACCCTGACCAACTGCCAAATATGACACATGGAAGTCCACTCAGGATGAAGAGGTTCTCAGGTTCACTGATGAGCCCCAGGGCCTACAACATAGTAGGTGTTCAGTAAATGGTGGGTGGATTGAGTTGTGCTCAGCACAGTGGCTGGGTCTGTTGAATTAAATTCACAAATGTTTACAGCACAGAGCAGCAGAATGTTAGTGCTGATGAAATTTATAAACCATCTGTCCCAGCCTCTCATCACTCACCCTTCCTTCCCTGTTCCTGTTGTTGTTTAGTTGCGAAGTCATGTCTGACTCTTTGCGACCCCATAGACTGTATACCGCCCACCAGGCTCCTCTGTCCATGGGATTTCCCAGGCAAGAATACTGGAGAGGGTTGCCGTTTCATTCTCCAGGGGATCCTTCTGACCTAGGGATAGATACTGAGTATCTCCTGCATTGGCAGGTGGATTCTTTACCTCTGAGCTGCCGGGGAAGCCTGTTCCTTCCTTACCCTACCCCTATTTTCTGTTAACAGACAAAGGGGCTGAGGATGCCTGTTCTCATTTATCACAGAAAACAATGTCTCTGAACCATCTCACCTGTGCTAAAAGTTTTAACTTTTTGCTTTCAAACCAGTCCTCTCTCCTAAGCTCTAGACCTGCTTGGCTTCTGCCTACCAATATGCCTATGGTGATTCAACATACACCACAAAATCAATATGTCCCATGTCCCCCAAATCTGTCCCTCTACTGAGTTCCTACTTCATCCCAGGTCCCTTACTTAGGAAACCTGGGGTTATTCTGGACCTTCCTGACTTTTCAAAAACTGAGCTGACTCCTGAGAGTGGAAAATAAAGTAATGAATGATTCCTGAGCTTATTATTTTTACATCAGTAATAAATTCAATTTTGCAAGCTTACAATAATAATTTGAAAGAGACGCATGCAGAATTGATCTGAAAGTGCAACTTTCAGCAAAGCACACAAATATTTGCTGAAATAGCCAGATTATAAATTCCATACTCATCACAGTGTTATTCCAGAAGCAGCATCCCCTCCCCATCAGGTTGGACTTGCTGACAGGCCACCTGGATCATGCTTTCCTGCCTAGGAGGGGTGGGATTTATTTCAAGGGCTGCAGAGGGGCTAGTGAGTACCTGAGGGTCAGAAGACTACGCTTCTTCTTTCCCCATCTGTGATGGCATTGAGGTGTTGGATTAGAACATCAGAATGAAGATCCTTAGGCTTCACTGGTTCAGTAGATGGGATGCTAGAATATGCATTTTCAGCAAGCTCCTCAAGTGATCCTGATACAGTTGGTTTACCAGCACCATATTGAAGATTACCTGACTGATCTTCAAAAGCGAGGATATCATCTCAAGAGGGCCTCTGGGACTGACACCTGTAAAACTGTGACAGATGCCCCCCCATCCAATGCCCAGAACAGGAGCTGGTTTTCCTGTGTGACTGGATTCACTTCAAATCACATCTATGTTCTGCTCCAACATGCCTTCCTTCTGAGAATGGGGCCAGCCATGCTCTGGACCAGAATTAGGAATAAACCAGCTCTCTGGGTGGTAATCTATAAGGGGCACTAAAAAATTCCTGGAAGTAAACTTATTCCCCAGACTGTTCCTCAGGATAGAACCATGCATTCCTGGAAAGTATTCCCCTGACAACTTGCTTGATCTAGGACTAGATGCTACTCTGCCTTCTCTGGAGGTGATATAAGTATTAGGGCGCCTACCGGCAAGCAGAAAAAACAGTCTCTAGCTGGGACGACACAGTTGCGTTGCCCTCCATTCTCCCCTTCCCTGGTTGACTCCCAACTGTCCACAACCAATCATTTCGCAGGCAAAATTACTGAGACCAAGAGAGTCATAGACGGCAAAAACGGGAGACTGCAGGAACCCAGGCAGGAGCAGGCGGCATCCCTTTTCCAAGATGGGGTTTGGGACCAGCTTGCATTTGAAAGGGGCTAAATCAGTCAATTTTTGCCAACAGCTCTGAAATATCATTGACTCACAACAAATATTTATTTCTGGCTCACATACGTATCCACTGAGGGTCAGCTCTGGCTCGTTTCCATTCCATCTTCATTTTAAGACCCAGACTAGATGAGAACACCTTACTTTAGTCCCACGGAAGAAGGGAAAGAACAATAACAGAAGTATCTGACAGCTCTTAAAGCTGCTACTTAGAACTGGCATATGGCATTTCCCCTCAGTTTCAGTGGCCAAAGCAAGTCACATGGCCAAATCAGATGTCAGTGAGATGGGGCAATCATGATCTCACAAGGAGGGCAGTAACAAGGGAAACAGTTACACAGTTTGCCACAGAGCCAACCCATCAGAAGCCACAGCAGTAGTCCCCAGGCTGGGTCTTCTGCTCCTCTGACCTACGCATCCTTCAGGTTTGTCCCATTTCTCTTGCTCCTTATAAACTTTCCCTAGGGTTTGGCCCAGCAGTCCTAGTCCCATTTTATAGATGTGGAGACTGAGGCCCACAAAGGAGCCTTAGATCACCAACTCCTCCCTAATGCCTTTTCCTAGACCAGGGGCTCCCTGCCTACTCCATCCTCACTCTTGCCTACCCTGAGTCTCCAGAAATACCTGCTCTCTTTGGAACACTGGTGTACACCTGCTATCAATCTATGTGATGCTCACTTAGTCTCTCTGTGAGGTCAGTGACTTATAAGGCAGAGCTGGAATGGGAGCTCTCCAAACTCCAGTGTTGAGCAGCAAACCAGTTTTGCCCAGCTCTGAAGCTCGTGTCCTGCCACTGCCCTCATCTGACCTCAAGCCCTTCCTCCTCAGCCCCAGCCCACATTCATGCCACCTGTGGTGTTGTCCCAGGTCAGGATGTCACAAACATGGGACCGTTCCCTTCTCACCAGCCTGAACTAATCTTTAATTCAGACCCATAAAGCCG
Source organism: Moschus berezovskii (assembly GCF_049115385.1). NCBI lineage: Eukaryota > Metazoa > Chordata > Mammalia > Artiodactyla > Moschidae > Moschus > Moschus berezovskii. Next base: position 69,592,217 of record NC_142466.1, on the reverse strand, counting down.
GCCCTTCAGCTCCCATTGCCAGGTGTAGAAATGAGGATAAATGCGGCTGTCAGCGGCTTCCTGCCTCTTTGTTTTCTAATTTACTTAGAGTTGGGCAGGAGAGATGGCAGGAGAGGAAGCAGATGGCTCAGTGTGACGGATGGGATCCTATCCAGTGACACAAGAACAAGGTGAGAGAAAGCATGATCAAGAGAAAACACAGGCTCTGCGTGAAAGCGTGTGTGCATGGGCTCCCATGCCAGGACGTCAGTACTCCGGCCAGCTCGCCGGGCTCAGGGTGCTGGGCTGGGGCTCCAGTTGGCCTAGCCCCACACTGTCACCTGACAGTGAGAACCCTGAGGCCCAGAGATGGTCACCAGGCCATGCGCTCGAAGGTCACCTGACTCTACGCGCTGAATGTGTACATGATGGGTGTACGTGATGGGTGATGCCTGTGGACTGGCTCCCAGGGTTTTCCCCTCTGCCCCGATCTCACCACACGTTCTTACAGAAGTCTACCCTCAGCCTTGGCTTGCCTATGCTAACGATTCTCCAGGCAGGCTTTCAAAATAGTGTTTCATGCCTAGAACATCCCAAGGTCCCCAGCCCATGAATGACAGTGCTAGGGCTCCAGTCCAGGACGGGGGGGTTGGGAAGGGCGGCTCCCCTCCATCTCTGTCCCTGCACCCTGAAGAGGTGCACGGGTAGAAGAAAGAGAAAGCAGGGGGTCTTTCTGGTGGCAGAGGTTCTAGATCTCGCAGCACCCCACCCTGGTTATGTCACAGATGGAAAACAGTTCTGTGTACATGGGCGGCTATTCAAAGGGGAAAGTAGCATATGATAAAATACCCTTCTGTTCTCCTGGGTAAACTGGAGAGATTCAGGGAGGACAGGTGGCTGCAGCAGAACTGGGGAGCAGGGGCTACCCCAGATTGTGAAGCTCAGCACAACAGTGAGAACTGGCGCTCCCAGGACAATCAAGAGGAAGGGGAAAGGAAAGGCCACGGACTGAGGAGTTGAAGCCCAGAGCCTGCACTAGCAAAGTGCAAGCTTTTTTTTTCTCTTCTGGGGAAGTCTGATTTTGCAACACTTGTGGAAAGGGTTGCATCTCATTAACAGTACAGAAAAGAAACAACATAGCAGAGAGAAAAGGATGATCCAGAAATCAGATTAACTCAGAGCTAAAGGTGACCACAGTTAAAGAGGTCCCCTCAGAATTTAGAGAAATCTCAGGGACCGTTGAATCCTCCTCAGAATTAGGGGTTGCGGGTTTGAATTGATCGTAACATAAAAGGCTGTATTGGCGGCACAGAATTATGAAGTTCCTTTTGTAGGCGAGAGAGAAAGATGGGATGGGGAAACTGCTTTCTCCAGGAGCACTGGAGTCGAGCGGGGAGGATCTGAGGATGAGCCCGTGTGGGTCAGAGGACCAGCCCACACCCCAGCCCTTCCCATCTTACCATGTGCAATCCTCGTGAGAACCTTGGAGCCTGGCGGCTATTCTCACTCTCATCTTACATATGAGAAAAGGGACTCAGCAACAAAGTGACTTGCCCACAGCCACCCAGTGTGTAAGAGGAGGATCCAGGATTCAAACTCAGGTCTATCCAATCCTAAAAGTCAGCTGTTTCCTGGACATGATATTGTTAAAGGTAGGATGAGGAATTTCTCCTCACTGACCCTGTAGTTTTCCTCAGCTGCCCCATGTGAGCCACGTGATGTACTTGTCATTTCTGGAGACCCTATGGCAGGGCTTCAGGGTGTGAAACATAGAGGCACTGCACACTCGGACCAGCAGCCAAGACCTTAAGCCAAGGGCCCTGGAGGTGTGAGCATTTCCCATCCTGACGTGTCCAGGCTCCCTGTTACAAAGAAGCCCAGAAGAAGGGCCATCCTCACAGTCTGAGAGATGAGGGAGAAGGTGGGGGACAGGGATTCTCTCAAACCATATAGGTTCCTGAAGAATAAAGACTCCTGAGGGTGCTAAAACCAGGCTCTGCAATCAGACCAGAGGAGTTCAGAGGTGAACAAGAAAGGAACCCTGATCTCCAGCCTGAAATCTCCTCTCAGTCAGGATCTTGGCAGCAAGATCCCTAAATCCCTTCACTGAAGAGACTCTGGCAAAGAGGCCACATGCAGGGATGTGAGCAGGATGGTGAAGGACCCAGAGACTTATGACAGTAGGAGTCATTCCACCCCAAGGCCTGGAGGGGGTAGAGGGAAGAAATGGTGTCCTCAGAGTCTCGTGAGAGCTGAAGCTGAAGTTACCTGCTCGAAGCAGTCATGCCCAGACCCTGCCATGGAGATGATGCCAGAGCAGGACAGGAGTGGGCAAGAAATGCCTAACCTCTCCTGTCTTCCACCCTTCCACCTCCCTAGACTGAATCTAACCAGATGCTGAGGGCAAAGGAGACAGCACATTCCATGGAGGTCAGAGACTGGAAATGAAGGGGAATTGCAATGGAGAAGAAACATCAGATTTCCCCCACAAAACCCTCCTGATCAGAGCTTGACAAGCCCATTCTTATTTATAGCTTAGAGGTGGAAATGAGAATCTGAAAGTCAGGAGCAGGCACACTTTCTTCACTGCCTCATGCTTCTAGAAAGTTGTTGACTCTCACATTGACCCAGAGCCCCTTGGGCCCCCTTATCTCAGACAAATGTGAAGATCATTGTTCAGGTTGGAGACTATGTTCTCCATCCCCTCCAGCTCAATGAACTTATCCTGGGTAGCACCAGGGTCTGCCGTGACACTAGACATTCCCTTCATAAGTGTTGTGAGGACTTGAATGAGTGTCAGCAGAAAGAGCTGTCTTCATGAATTTTCATTACCCTGAAAATAACACGAGTCTCCAATTAAACACAGACCTTTTCCCTTCCCTTTGAATTTTCTCCTCTCCCCTTAGTCCTGCTCTAGTCTGGGACCAGCCACTGGAATTCAAAATCATTCCTAGAGAGAAGAACTAACTTGGAAGCTCTAAGTCACTGGAAGAGGCACAGGTGATCCTAGAAGCAATGTTCTCAGTGACTTTGAAAGAAGAGGATACACACGAACCAGAGACCTGCCTGTCACCCTCCATGAGATAATGCTGCAAAGATTTGTTGATTTTAACAGATTAGCAAAACCACATTGCTATCAGCCAGTTTGTCTGTACTCAGCACAGATTCATCAAACCCAATATTATTGTAATTTTTATATCCTACAATTTGCATGTTCCATTCCCCTGGTCAATAACTTCACATCACACTTGCTCACCTCCAAATCCCTCAAATTCTTTACATCCCTCTCAAGAGGCATCACCATCATTCATTCATTTATTCAAAACATAATTTTGAAACCTACTTTGTGCGTATATTTACGACCAGACACTGGAGCTACAGCGGTAATAGAGACAGACTTGACCCCTGTCCCTGGGGATGTTTTCTTCATTATGCAGTCTCTTCCATCCTTGACCTCTCTCTGAGCACTGCCTCTGATGATCATATCATATTTGACCTTCAATGATGATCTCCCCAGTTTGTGTCTAGTCCTTCCCTCCAAATCATGAGCTTCTCAAGAGACTGCGCCTTCCTATGTATTAACCAGCGTAGCACCAAACATAGGTGAGATTGGAATCCAATCACGATCTCTCAAGCAGCTGAAGTCAGTCGCTTAACCTTGGTCTCATCTGTGTAATGGGAGACAGTACCTCAGGGTTTCCTGAGTTGATGAATGTGAAAGCACTTTTCAAACCGCAAAACTCTAGCATAGTAGCCCGACCACTCAAAACAGTTAACAGAAAAGGAATTCCGTCCAGCTCTTTTGCAGATCAGGGTTGCAGTGTGCTCCCGGGTGTATCTTAGCCATTGGAGAGACACAGCGAGTGCCGGCGAATCTGCCACCCCACCCCCTCTCCCTGCAGTTAAAAGGCGGGTCAATTACCATTGGCTTATTTGTAATCATTATAGTTGTCTTGAGTTTTCTCTGCTGATTGCTTAGGTTAAGAATCCCCTAATCAGTGGAAGAGGTGTGGGGGCTTGAGAGTGCCTTTTGTCTGCAGCCCCCATCCAGTCTTGCCTGGAAGCTGGGGGGAAAGGGGGATGTCAGGAAAGGGGTGCCTGTGGCACCCTCTCTGTCCTTGGTATGGTATCCAGAGACTTTGTGGAGCCTCGGAGGTTTTTCTGTGCTGACCTCTGAAGGAGGAGCTAGGAACGTAATCCCATTACAGAAAGGGACCCTGGAAATTTTGATTAATGTTGATGCATACCGTCAGTATTTCCCCTTCACCAAGGCAAGTTTTCTCACTTTTTTGACACGAAAACAGACAGGTGGAGTCGTTTTGATTTGGGCTGCCTCGTTTCTTCCCCAGGGAAGCTGCTTCCTCTGGCTTGCATGATAATTGAATTTCACGGATGGAATCTTCCACATACTTCTCAATTAGGGATGTGTACAGGCAGTGAAATTTTTCAGGTGTTGATCTACGATTGCCACCCCCCATTTTTTACCTTTAAATTAATCTTCTTAATTTCTGCCAGCTGTAAATCCAGTTTTGCTAAATAGCATTATTCTGACTTAAATGGTCTAATCTTTGTCATAAACTGGGTACAGCTGAAAATCGTGTATGTGGGACGCTTCCTCATTAATCACAGCTGACAAGAAGTCAGAAATTAAGAAACAAAATTGTCTCTGAAGGATTGGGAAAAGCAGCCAACTTGGGGTGATGGCTGAGTTGGGAGGGCAGGGGTGAGTCCCCGTTCCAATTGCACAGCCCTGGTTAAGTCTTTGTTCTCTTGGGGCTCCAGTTTCTACCTCTGCGGGGGGGAAATGCAGGTGGGGATGAGACAGGGGCATCAGATCAGCTCAGTCCTCTGGGACCTTTTCAGCTGCGACGTTCTCTGAATCTATATGGGAAATGTCACCAAAGTGACATCTCGGTATTTAAATGCACAGCTGTTGTTGACTCTCAAAGAGGACCAGCAGTCTCACTACTTCAGCACAGCAGTCTTCACAATGAGGTGGGCAAGATGATTCTAGGCAGAAAAGGGACACAGACCTGAGTGCCCCAGCAGTGCCGAGTCCCTCTGGAGTCTTCCATCCCCCTGAGCAGAACTAATATCTGAGAAGGAGCATTCTCAGACCCAGAGCTTCTGTCAGGCAGCAGATCCAGTTAGAATCCAACACTTGTTTGGTGGCAGTGTGTGTGGTTTCTTTGTTTTGAATCCATGTAGGGTAGAAATTGTTTCCTTTTAAGACATATTTACTAGGGAGCTGATTTTGAAGATTAAGTTAATGCAGAAGTTGTGTGGCTATGGCAAAAATTAAAAGTAGCATGTGAATGTCTGCTTTGGCAGTCTCTGGAGAAGTATTTAGAGTCTCAGCAGTGAACCAGGCACTATTCAGACACTGGGAAGACAGGTAAGTAACACCTTTAGGCCCTTAACCTCCCTCCCAACCCCCCACTGCCATATCCTGAGTGTCCAGGGTATGTTTCCGTCCCTTGCACAGCCCTCCATCCAGGCACTAATCCCGGAAACCAGCAGCTTCATAACCCTTGGATACCTGTGCTGTCACCACTCTGCCTGCCTGGTTGAGTGACCAACCACCCTGGGGGTTGCTTCTGGAATGTAGGGCTTTCAGTTTTAAAACCAGGACAGTCCCAAGCAAGCAGAGACAAGCTGGCCCTCTGACCGGTGTTCTATAAAGCAATGCTTCCCTCCACCTTCTCCGTCCTCCACCCAGTGGCTGCAGCTGCAGGTGAATCAGTCTCCCTCCCCCAGTCCCCGTCGACTGGCAGTCATCCAAATTCTGGTCGCCGCTTAGCACCGCCCGTCAGTCTTGTGGAACCCTCCCCCACACTCTGGAGAGCTGTTTCACACTTCTCCTGCCCTCCCCAACACCCTCCATACACCACCCGTCTCCCCTCCACAGCCAAGTTCTCCCCACTGAGATGAGACCATGCGGGGCAGCAGCGCAGACGACCACATCGCCTCCCACGGCACATGCATGCAGCCCCTCCTCGCTCTGCCCTCTGTCCTCCTCGCTCTCTCCTGTATCTGCAGTCACTGCCCTCCTGCTGGAACCTTCTCCCCAACTTGGTAACACTCCTCTCGGTACCGCGCACACCCTCCACCACTCCCTCTTCTCCTCCCGTTCCTATCAGATGGCTCTCAGGAGCTCGCTCCACTTCCCTGTCTCACCCTTTCAGGTCACTCACTCTTCCCCTTCTGCACTTGGGCTTCTACCTTCTCTAAAACAACTCTCTCCGCACCTCCGATGCCCTGCTAATGGCCAATTCCAGTGTCTCTGTTTTGAGTGTTTTATAGATATCAGCTCATTTAAGCAAAACTACATATGTGCTGTTAAAGTAAAATGATACATCAACCTAGTAAGATAGGTAATCTTTCATCCCCATTTTACAGCCAAGGAAATAAGAACAGAGAGGTTAACAAACTTGTCTGAGATCACACAGCTACATGCAACAGAGCAGATGATCCAGAAGTCTGTGCCCCTCACACTCTCCTCTGGCACTTCCCTGTTGCCTTCACTTCTGCTGTCCATTCTCTTCCTCCGAATCTTTGTCCCCAGCACCTGGGATAGGATCTGACACCCGGAGGGTGTTCAACAAATCCTTGTGGGCTGAACTAAGTGAACATCTGTGACACACTCAGGGAAGTCACCATCCAGAGGTGGAAGATCAAACAGCAGTCACCAAGGTGTTGGAAAGTAAGCAGCACAAGCTCCAAGGACTCTGACACCAGTGATGAGAAATAACAGTAATGGTCATGACAACAACACCCACTATTTGTTGGAGTCTAATATACACCAAGAGGTATACTAACTAGTTTTTCTGTTAGCTCATCGAGTTCGAAACAACCCTTCAAGATAAGTGTTATTCTTAAGCTTGTTTTACAGATCAAGAAAATAAAGTTCAGAAAGGTCCCCAGGGAAAAAAGCATATGTGGGGGACCCTCAGACAGACAGTGCAGAGGATAGGAAGGCTTCCCAGAGGAGGTGCCTCCTGAGTAGGGTTTTGAAACACAAGTAGGAATTAGTCTACTGAAGAAGAGCACAAGGGTATTCCAGGTAGGGAAGTGTCTGCAAGAGCTCAAGGTCATAATTGCATGTACCCATTAGGAAACCTCAGATAGCTGGGTTGGCTGGAGTTCAGAGGATGAGACGGGGAGTAGGAGAGGTGAGGCTTTCACAGGAAGCAGTGACAAGAAGAGGGGAACCTCGCAGGTCACAGGAATTACTTTCAGCCTGATGGGGCCTCAGTAGTATACACAGAACTGCAAAACTGTGATCATAGGCCTCCTGCCCACATGATCAGTAGACCTAGGGCAGGACTCAGGAATTTTGCGTGTGTGAGTGTATGCATATCTTACTAAGGCTCAAAAGTACTTAAACAGTTTTATTAAATATACTTGGCATACAATAAACTGCACATATTTTAAGTATAAATTTAATAAGGTCTAAGATCTCTTGAGAGTCCCTTGGACTGCAAGGAAATCCAACCAGTCCATTCTAAAAGAGATCAATCCTGGGTGTTCATTGGAAGGACTTATGCTAAAGCTGAAACTCCAATACTTTGGCCACCTCATGCGACGAGTTGACTCACTGGAAAAGAGTCTGATGCTAGGAGGGATTGGGGGTAGGAGGAGATGGGGACGGCAGAGAATGAGATGGCTGGATGGCATCACCGACTCGATGGACATGAGTTTGAGTAAACTCCGGGAGTTGGTGATGGACAGGGAGGCCTGGCGTGCTGTGGTTCATGGGGTCGCAAAGAGTCGGACACGACTAAGCGACTGAACTGAACTGAACTGAAGATCACTTCATGGGAAATAGATGGGGAAACAGTGGAAACATGTCAGACTTTATTTTGGGGGGCTCCAAAATCACTGCAGATGCTGATTGCAGCCAGGAAATTAAAAGACGCTTACTCCTTGGAAGGAAAGTTATGACCAACCTAAATGGCATATTAAAAAGCAGAGACATTACTTTGCCAACAAAGGTCCGTCTAGTCAAGGCTATGGTTTTTCCACTGGTCATGTATGGATGTGAGAGTTGGACTGTGAAGAAAGATGATCACCGAAGAATTGATGCTTTTGAACTGTGGTGTTGGAGAAGACTCTTGAGAGTCCCTTGGACTGCAAGGAGATCCACCCAGTCCATTCTAGAGGAGATCAATCCTGGGTGCTCATTGGAAGGACTGATGCTAAAGCTGAAACTCCAATACTTTGGTCACCTCATGCTGGAAAAGAGTCTGATGCTGGGAGGGATTGGGGGCAGGAGGAGACGGGGATGACAGAGAATGAGATGGCTGGATGGCATCACCGACTCAATGGACATGAGTTTGAGTGAACTCCAGGAGTTGGTGATGGAAAGGGAGGCCTGGGGTGCTGTGATTCATGGGGTCACAAAGAGTCAGACACGACTGAGCGACTGAACTGAACTGAACTAAGATATACAACCAGAGAAGGCAATGGCACCCCACTCCAGTACTCTTGCCTGGAAAGTCCCATGGGTGGAGGAGCCTGGTAGGCTGCAGTCCACGGGGTCGCTAACAGTCGGACATGACTGAGCGAGTTCACTTTCACTTTTCACTTTCATGCACTGGAGAAGGAAATGGCAACCCACTCCAGTGTTCTTGCCTGGAGAATCCCAGGGACGGGGGAGCCTGGTGGCTGCCGTCTATGGGGTCGCACAGAGTCAGACACAACTGATGTGACTTAGCAGCAGCAGCAAGAGACACAACACACAAGAAACTGCCACAGTCAAGAGAGAGAGTACATTCGTTGTTCACAAAGGTTTCCTCATATTTTTCACAATCCCTCCCTCCCAACCCCATCCTCACTGATTTGCTATCTGTCATTATAGACTAGCTTGCATTTTTTTAAGATTTTATAAATGGCATCTAATAAATATACTTTTTTGTTTGGCTTCTTTCACTTAGCATAATTATTCTAAGATTCATTTTGAGATAGATACATGTGTTTGTAGAAATAATTCATTCCTTTTTATTTCAGAATAGTGTTCCATTGTGTGAAGGTACCATATTTGATTTAACTATTTACCAGTTGCTGGATAAATAACATTGCTGTGAATATTTGTGTTCAAGTCTTAGTAGGCATATGCTTTCATTTGTATTGGGTAACTACCTAGGAGTAGGATGGCTGGATCATATGGTAGGTATAAGTTTAACTTTTTAAGAAATGCCGAATTGGGCTTCCCTGATGACTGAGTAGTAAAGAATCTACCTGCCAATGCAGGAGACATGGGTTGGATTCCTGATCGGGGAAGACCCACGAGCTTCAGAGCAGCTAAGCCAGTAAACACACTCTAGAGCCTGGGAGTCACAGCTTCTGAAGCCCACATGCCTTAGAGGCTGTGCTCCACAAGAAAAGTGAGAAGCCCGCACGGCAATTAGCGAGTAGCACCCCTTCGCCACAATTAGACAAAAGCCTGAGAAGCAATGAAAACCCGGTACAGCCAAAAATAAATAGTTTTTAAAAAACGAGAAGAATGCCAAATTATTTTCCAAAATAGTAGTACCATTTTATATTCAAGCCAGAGGGTATTATGTTCAATACCAACAAGCGATATCTCATTGTAGTTTTTAATTTGCATCTCCTTGATAAGCACTGATGATGAGCATCTTTTTATGTTCTTATTTGCCACCCCTATATCTTCTTTGATTGAGCATTTGTTCAACTCTTTTGTCCATTTTTCAGTTGGATTCCTAGTTTTCATATTACTGAGTTTTGAGGGTTCTACATTCTGGATATAGGTCCGTTGTTAGATATGAATTACAAATTTTTTTTCCAGTCTATTGTTTACCTTTTTGTTCTTATAACAATAACTTGATCAAGTCCTATTTATCAAATTTGCTTCTGTGAATTGTGCTTTTGGTGACATATTTAAGAAATATTTGCCTAATCCAAGGTCATAAAGATTTTATCTTATGCCTCCTTCTAAAAAAAATTATAGTTCTAGATTTTACACTTAGTTCTATGATCCACCAAATTAATTTTTGTATATAGTATAAAATATAAATCCATCTTTGGGGTTTTGGTCTTGTTTAAAAAAAAAATTGGATATCCAGTTTTTCTAGCCTTTGTTAAATTTACCATTTCTCCACAGCATTTCCTTTGTCAAAAATCAGCTGTCAGTATACTCATATTTCTGGACTCTATTCTGATTCTTTATTCTGTCTCATTTATGTATTTACTTTAATGTCAAAATCACAATTTTTATTACTATGTGTTTATAAGTCTTGCTTTCATGTAGAGTGAGCCCTCCAGTTTTGTCCTTCTTTTAAAAAATTATTTTAGCTATTATGGACTCTGTGCATTTTAGTATGAATATTAGAATCAACATATCAATTTCTGCCAAAATGTCCTGTTGGGAATTTGATTGGGGGTATGTTGCATTTATAGATCACAATTTGGAGAGAACTGATTTCTGAACAAAATTGGTTCTTCCAACTTCTTTTCTTTTTTAGGGTTTCTTAAATTTCTCTCAGTGATATTTTATAGTTTCCAGGGTACAGGTCTTTCACAACTTTCCTCAGACTTACCCCGAAGTATTTTATATCTTTTGATACTATGGTTAAGCGGTAAGTTTTAAATTTTCTTTTTCCAACTGTTTGTTGCTCATGTGTATTATAAAACACATCGTTGTTGTTCGGTCGCTAAGCTATGTTCAACTCTTTGCAAACCCGTGGACTGCAGCAATCCAAGCTTCCTTGCTCTTCACTATCTCCCTCAGTTTGCTCAGGCTTATGTCCATTGAGTCGGTGATGCCATCCAACCATCTCATCGTCCATCGCCTCCTTCCCCTCCTACCCTGAATTTTTCCCAGCATCAGGATCTTTTCCAATAAGTCAACTCTTCAGGTGGCCAAAGTATTGAAACTTCAGCTTCAGCATCCATCCTTCCAGTGAACATTCAGGACTGATTTTCTTTAGGATTGACTGGTTTGATCTCCTTGCTGTCCAAGGAACTCTCAAGAGACTTCTCTAGCACCACAGTTTAAAAGCCTAAATTTTTTGGTGCTCAGCCTTCTTTATGGTCCAACTCTCACATCTGAACATGACTACTGGAAAAAGCTACTACATAGCTTTGACTGTATAGACTTTTGTTGGCAAAGGGATGTTTCTGCTTTTAACAGGCTGTCTAGGTAGGTTTGTCATAGTTTTTCTTCCAAGGAGCAAGCATCTTTTAATTTTATAAATTGATCCAGTATCATGCAACTTTGTTAAACTTATTTATTACTACTAGTAGCTTTTTTGTAGATTCCAGTAGATTTTCTGTATAGATGATTATATGTTGTGTGAACAGTTTTACATTCCCAGTCTGGATGTTTCATTTCTTTTCTTTGCCTGATTGCACTGGTTAAAACTCCAGTACAATGTTTAACAGAAATGTCAAGAAAGGATATCTCTGTCTTATTCCTGATCTTAGTGAGAAAACATTGTCTTTCACGATTAAGTACGATGTTAAAAATCTATTGAGATTTTATAAATGTCCTTAATCAGGATAAGCAAGTCCTTTCATTACTTGTTTGCTGACAGTTTTTTTTTTAAATCAAGAATGGATGTTAGACTTAGTCAAATGCATTTTCAGTATTTATGAGGTAATCATGTTTTTCTTTTTCAGTTTGTTAATATGGTGAATCACATTGATTAATTTTTAAAAATTAAACCAACCATGCATTTCTGGGGGAAAGCTTACTTGGTCCTAACAGATTATCCTTCTAATCTATTGTTGGATTCAATCTGTGTTCATAGGGAATTATTGAACTGTTGTTCTCTTGTTTTATAATGCCTTTGTCAGTTTTTGGCATCAGAGTAAAGCTGGTTTCATGGAATGAATTGGAAAATTTTCCGTCCCCTTTTTCCCCTACTCTTAAAACTTTTTGGAAGAATTTGTGTTAAATTGTTGTTTTGTCTTTCATGAATGTTTTGTAGAATTCACCAGCATGAGAAAGTTTTTATAACTTGCAAATTAAATTTCTTCAATAGACAGATGGTTTTTCAGGTTAACTATTTCTCCTTGAGTAAGCTTTGACAATTTGTGTCCAATTTGTCCAGTTCATCTAAGTTGTTGGATGTATTTGTTCAAAATATTCTCTTATCCTTTTATTATCTGGAGAATCTATAGTGATACCACCTATTATTCGTGATGTTAGAAATATGTATCTTTGCTCTATTTTCCCTGGCCAGTCTAACTAGAGGCTGATCGTTCTTACTGATCTTCTCAAAGAAATAGCTTTTAGCTTCATTGATTCTCTCTACATTCTGTTTTCTAGCCTGGAGAATTCCATGGACTGTATAGTCCATGGAGTTGCAAAGAGTTGGACACGACTGAGCAACTTTCACTTTTCACTTTCTTTAGTTTATTTGGGTTTCATTTCCTCTCTCCTTTCTATTGCTGTTATTAGGAGGAGTATTCAATAAATGTCATTTGGATTAAGTTGCTTAATAGAGTTGCTCAAGTTTGTCTATATTCCCACTGATTTTCTGTCTACCCATTCTATCAGTTTTTGAGATTGATTATTTAAATCTCCAATACTTTTTTATTTTTCTATTTCTCCTTTTAGTTCTATTACTTTTGCTTTATGTATTTTCAAGCTTTACTATTACACACCTAACATTCAGGATTATATTACCTTGATTAATTGATTCTCCCTTATAATCATAAAATGACCTTCCTTATCTCTGGCAATATTTTTTGCTCTGAAATATACTTTGATATTAGCATAGTCTCTCTAGCTTTCTTTTGACTAGCATTAGCATAGACTTTTCCCCCATCAATCTACTTTTAACGTATTTGTGTCTTTATATTTAATGAAAAAAAAATTTTTTTTTTTTTTACCACACCATGTGGCTTGTGGGGGAGAAGGCAATGGCAAGCCACTCCAGTACTCTTGCCTAGAAAATCGCATGGACGGAGGAGCTTGGTGGGCTGCAGTCCATGGGGGCGCTACTAGTCGGACACGACTGAGCCATTTCACTTTCACTTTTCACTTTCATTGGAGAATGAAATGGCAACCCACTCCAGTGTTCTTGCCTGGAGAATCCCAGGGATGGGGGAGCCTGGTGGGCTTCCATCTATGGGGTCACACAGAGTCAGACACGACTGAAGTGACTTAGCAGCAGCAGCAGCAGTGGCTTGTGGGATCCTCTAGTTCCCTGACAAGGGATCAGACCTGGGCCCTCACAGTGAGAGTGCAGGGTCCTAACCACTGGTGTTAGTTGCTCAGTCATGTCCAACTCTTTGCAATCCCAGGGACTATAGCCCACCAGTCTCCTCTGTCCATGGGATTCTCCAGGCAAGAAAACTGGAGTGGGTTGCTATTTCCTTCTCCAGGGGATCTTCCCAACAGAGGGATCAAACCTGGGTCTCCTGCATTGAATCATGTGAGATCTAGTTGCCTGACCAGGGATAGAACCTGGGATCCCTGCATTGGGAACATGGAGTCTTAGCCACTGGACCACCAGGAAAGTCCCTAAACAGGCTTTCTAAATTGTCATGCTTATGTTTAAGTTATGGTGTCTCAACCTCAGCGCTGTTGATGTTTGGAGCCAGATCACTTCTTTGCAGTGGAGGCCATCCTGCACATTGAGGGATGTTGAGCAGCATCTCTGCCCTTCATTCACCAGGTCCAGTAGCATTCCTCCAACTAAAGCCGTGTCTGAACATTGCGCAGTGACCCTGGGCGTTGAAATTGCTCTGTGTGATCAGCCCTATGGGGGCAGGCCCATTCCTTGAGCCTGCCCCCAACCTTACCCCACTAGCCACACCATCTTTCTCTGCTTCATTCATTGATCTCATTCATTCATTGCAAAATAAAAGACTAGAAGGCAGCTCTGTGGGACTGCTGCTCCTCAACAATAACTGAGCTGAGAATTAGCACAAATATTGGGGAAAAAAATCTAAACTAGGGTTGGCAAACTACAGTGAAAGTGAAAGTGTTAGTCGCTCCGTCAGTCAGTCAGTTCAGTCACTCAGTCATGTCCGACTCTTTGCGACCCCATGAACCACAGTACGCCAGGCCTTCCTGTCCATCACCAACTCCCGGAGTTCACCCAAACTCATGTCCACTGAGTTGGTGATGCCATCCAACCATCTCATCCTCTGTCGTCCCCTTCTCCTCCTGCCCCCAATCCCTCCCAGCATCAGGGTCTTTTCCAGTGAGTCAGCCCTTCTCATCAGGTGGCCAAAATATTGGAGTTTCAGCTTCAACATCAGTCTTTCCAATGAACACTCAGGACTGATCTCCTTGAGGATGGACTGGGTGGATCTCCTTGCAGTCAAAGGGACTCTCAAGAGTCTTCTCCAACACCACAGTTCAGAAGCATCAATTCTTTGGTGCTCAGCTTTCTTTATAGTCCAACTCTCACATCCAAACATGACCACTGGAAAAACCATAGCCTTGACTAGATGGACCTTTGTTGGCAAAGTAATGTCTCTGCTTTTTAATATGCTGTCTAGGTTGGTCATAACTTTCCTTCCAAGGAGTAAGCGTCTTTTAATTTCATGGCTGCAATCACCATCCGTAGTGATTTGGGAGCCCAAAAATATAAAGTCAGCCACTGTTTCCACTGTATCCCCATCTATTTGCCATGAAGTGATGGAACCAGATGCCATGATCTTTGTTTTCTGAATGTTGAGCTTTAAGCCAACCTTTTCACTCTCCTCTTTCACTTTCATCAAGAGGCTCTTTAGTTCCTCTTCACTTTCTGCCATAAGGGTGGTGTCATCTGCATATCATTAGTCACTCAGTCATGTCCAACTCTTTGCTACCTCATGGACTGTAGCCCACCAGGATCCTCTGTCCACAGGATTCTCCAGGCAAGAATACTAGAGTGGGTTGCCATGGAATTCCCTAAAATGTTTTCCTCAAAGGCAACATATAGTTGGGGCTTGCTTTTTTATGCAACTTAGTAATTTCTTCCCTTTAGTTTAGGCATTTAGACCAATTATATTAATGTACTTATTGATGTGGTCAGGTTTAAATCTATCATCTAGTTATTTTTCTATTTTACTCAGCTAGTCTTTATTCCCTTTTTCTTCCTTTCCTGCCTCTTCTTCATTAATTAAATATTTTATAATTCCATTTGTCACCTTTGTTAGCTATAATACTTTTTTGTCTTTTATTGTTTTAGTAGTTGCTTTAGGGTTTATAGAATACATCTTTAATTTATCACAGTTCCCTTCAAGTAATATATAATTTATAAGATTTTTACAATAGTATACACCCATTTCTCTACTGCCAACATTTGAGCTACTGTTTTATGCATTTTACATTTACATATATTATAAATCTCATATTACATGGTAGTTATTTTCATATTAACAGTAAAAGATCATTAAGAGAATTTTAAATAATACGAATATATATTGTATATACTTACCATATAGTTACCATTTTGAACACTATTCATTACTCTCTGTGGATTCAAAATTCCATCTGGTGTCATTTTTCTTCTGTCTAATCAACTTCTTTTAGGAATTTTTTTTAGTGTGGGTGTACTAATGATTAATCCCCTCAGCATTTATATGTCTTAAAAAGTCTTTATTTTGCCAATGGTTTTAAATAATATTTTTGCTGAATATGAAATTCTGGGTTGACAGATTTTTAAAAAATCATACAGAATGCAAATGCACTGTTGCTTATACTGTTTCTAATAAGAAATCTGCTATTCTCCATAGTGGCTGTACTAGTTTGCATTCCCACCAACAGTGTAAGAGGGTTCCCTTCTCTCCACACCCTCTCCAGCATTTATTGCATGTAGACTTTTGGATAGCAGCCATTCTGACTGGTGTGAAATGGTATCTCATTGTGGTTTTGATTTGCATTTCTCTGATTATGAGGGATGTTGAGCATTTTTTCATGTGTTTGTTAGCCATCTTTATGTCTTCTTTGGAGAAATGTCTGTTTAGTTCTTTGACCCATTTTTTGATTGGGTCGTTTATTTTTCTGGAACTGAGCTGTAGGAGCTGCTTGTATATTTTGGAGATTAATCCTTTATCAGTTGCTTCATTTGCTATTATTTTCTCCCATTCTGAAGGCTGTCTTTTCACCTTGCTTATAGTTTCCTTTGCTGTGCAGAAGCTTTTGATTTTAATTAGGTCCCATTTGTTTATTTTTGCTTTTATTTCCAATATTCTGGGAGGTGGGTCTTGGAGGATCCTGCTGTGATTTATGTCGGAGAGTGTTTTGCCTACATTCTCCTCTAGGAATTTTATAGTTTCTGGTCTTACATTTAGCTCTCTAATCCATTTTGAGTTTATTTTGGTGTATGGTATTAGGAAGTGTTCTAGTTTCATTCTTTTACAAGTGGCTGACCAGTTTTCCCAGCACCACTTGTTAAAGAGACTGTCTTTTCTAAACTAGTACAGCCACTATGGAGAACAGTGTGGAGATTCCTCAAAAAACTGGAAATAGAACTGCCATATGATCCAGCAATTGCACTCCTGGGCATACACACAGAGGAAACCGGAATTGAAAGAGACACATGTACTCCAATGTTCATTGCAGCACTGTTTATAATAGCCAGGACGTGGAAGCAACCTAGATGTCCATCTGCAGACGAATGGATAAGAAAGCTTTGGTACATATACACAATGGAGTATTACTCAGCCATTAAAAAGAATACATTTGAATCAGTTCTAATGAGGTGGATGAAACTGGAGCCTATTATACAGAGTGAAGTAAGCCAAAAAGAAAAACACCAATACAGTATACTAACGCATATATATGGAATTTAGAAAGATGCAAATGATAACCCTGTATACGAGACAGCAAAAGAGACACAGATGTATAGAACAGTCTTTGGGACTCTGTGGGAGAGGGTAAGGGTGGGATGATTTGGGAGAATGGCATTGAAACATGTATGTTGTCATATGTGAAATGAATCACCAGCTCAGGGTCAATGCATGTTACAGAATGCTCGGGGCTGGTGTGCGGGGATGACCCAGAGGGAGGATAAAGGGAGGAGGGAGGTGGGAGGGGGGTTCAGGAGTGGGGACTCATGTACACCTGGGGCGGATTCATGTCAATGTATGGCAAAACCAACCAATATAATATTGTAAAATAATTAGCCTCCAATAAAATAAATAAATAAATAAAAATAAGTAAAAACATGTAACTTCAAGTGTAAAGAAAAAAAAAGAAATCTGTTATTGTCCTCATCTTAGTTCTCTGTACATGTCTTTTCTCTCTTGTTGCTCTTTAAAGTTTCTCCTTATTAATATTTTTGAGCAATTATATCATGCTATGCTTTGATGTCATTTCCTTCATTTCTCTGATTCTTGGAGCTCATTGAGATTCTTAGTCTACACCTTTATATTCATCACTATTTGTAATCTAAGAACATACTCTGTATGTTATTTTTTTAATTTATCAACACTTCTTGATATTTTCTGATCCAGCATATGGTCTATCCTAATGAATGTTCCATGAGCACTTGACAAAAATAAGTATTCTACATTGTTGAATGTCAAAGTGCTTGGTAATGTTGTTGAGATCTTTTATATCCTACCATTGTTCTAGTAACTGTACCAATTACCAAGAGAGTAAAACCTATGATTGTAGATTTATCTTTTTCTCCATCAATTTTTGCTTCATGTATTTTGAAGGTCTGTTTTTGCCCATATTCATAATTAAAAATTTTTTTTTCCTGATGAGCTGACCAACTTTTCTTTAGGAAGTTTATTTCTTTGTCTAATGAAACCTCTTGCTTCGACATCTGTATTGTCTGATTTCAATATAGCCACTCCAGCCTTCTTGTAATTAGTGCTTTTGTATAGTACATCATTTTTTATCCTTTTACTTTCAAGCTTTCTCTCACTTGTAGACAGCAGTGTCCACAGAAAGCAGACACTTATAAACAGCAGTTAATTAACTCTTTTTCTTTTAACCAGTTTGAAAACCTGTGCCTTTAAATGAAATGTTTAGTTCTACATATTTTTTATTCTATTTTTTATATGGCCGCCTTTAGAATAGCCACTTTCTTGTTTACTTTCTATTTGTACTATTTTCTTTTTCTGTGTTTTTTTCTTTTATCTTCTTTGGAGTTAAAATATCTTTAGTATTCCATTGTAATTACTCTGTTGAATTTTTTCCTCTTTCCAACATTTTATTATGAAAAATGTCAAACATACCAAAAAGTCAAATAAGTTTTTTAGGGAACACCATATGTCTACCATCAACGGTTTCTATTCCTATAGAAAGGAATAAAAAGACTTCATTTGGTCAACCCACCTTCCATATCAGACACCTTGTCTCTTGATTTAAATAGGGTAGAGGTAAACACATTGCCTCTTGAGAAACCTGTATGCAGGTCAGGAAGCAACAGTTAGAACTGTACATGAAACAACAGACTGGTTCCAGATAGGAAAAGGAGTACATCAAGGTTGTATATTGTCACCCTGCTTATTTAACTTCTATGCAGAGTACATCATGAGGAACGCTGGGCTGGAAGAAGCACAAGCTGGAATCAAGATTGCCGGGAGAAACATCAATAACCTCAGATATGCAGATGACACCACCCTTATGGCAGAAAGTGAAGAGGAACTCAAAAGCCTCTTGATGAAAGTGAAAGAGGAGAGTGAAAAGGTTGGCTTGAAGCTCAACATTCAGAAAACGAAGATCATGGCATCTGGTCCCATCACTTCATGGGAAAAGGATGGGGAAACAGTAGAAATAGTGTCAGACTTTATTTTTTGGGGCTCCAAAATCACTGCAGGTGCTGATTGCAGCCATGAAATTAAAAGATGCTTACTCCTTGGAAGGAAAGTTATATGACCAGCCTAGATAGCATATTAAAAAGCAGGGACATTACTTTGCCAACCAATGTCCGTCTAGTCAAGGCTATGGTTTTTCCAGTGGTCATGTATGGATGTGAGAGTTGGACTGTGAAGAAAGCTGATCGCCGAAGAATTGATGCTTTTGAACTGTGGTGCTGGAGAAGACTCTTGAGAGTCCCTCGGACTGCAAGGAGATCCAACCAGTCCATTCTAGAGGAGACCAATCCTGGGTGTTCATTGGAGGGACTGATGCTAAAGCTGAAACTCCAATATTTTGGCCACCTCATGCGACGAGTTGACTCACTGGAAAAGAGTGTGATGCTGGGAGGGATTGGGGGTGGGAGGAGACGGGGATGACAGAGAATGAGATGGCTGGATGGCATCACCGACTCGATGGACATGAGCTTGAGTGAACTCCGGGAGTTGGTGATGGACAGGGAGTCCTGGCGTGCTGTGATTCATGGGGTCGCAAAGAGTCGGACACGACTGAGAGACTGAACTGAACTGAAACACATTGAAAGGGTTGCACTAATAAAAATGTAATTCTCAGAATTTGGGAAATGAGACTCTCATCTTTACATACATCTTATTACTGTGAGAGGGAGCAGGACAATCTGGACAGTGTCCAGATTGGATGACCAGGATAAGGTTGTGACTGGATGCTGAATAATATGAGGGAGGAACTGGCTGTGCTATACCCAGGGAAGAACAGAGGGTGTTCCGTTCCGTTCTATCGCTCAGTCGTGTCCGACTCTTTGCAGCCCCATGGACTGTAGCCTACCAGGCTTCTCCGTCCATGGGATTCTCCAGGCAAGAATACTGGAGTGGGTTACCATTTCCTTCTCCAGGGGATCTTCCCGACCCAGGGATCGAACCCGGGTCTCCCGCATTGGAGGCAGACGCTTTAACCTCTGAGCCACCAGGGAAGCCTTTAAGAAGAGACATTTATAGGTCATAGCCTTCCAGCCTCAGGGAGGAATAGGAAGCTGTCTTTGGGAGAGTCCAGGAGCCAGGACTAGATAGATAGATGCTCCGGGGAACAAATGTAGCTTCAATAAAAGGAAAAACTAACAGGAAAAGGTGCCAAAGATGGACGAGACTATCAGTAGATAGTGAGCTCCCTGACACTTGAGGTATGCAAGCTTTCACTCATTCACCAATATTTATAGAGCTTCTCTATGGCAGATGCTGGGCTAGGCACTGTGGATCAAGTGGTGAATAAAGAAGACCGGCATCTTGTTCTCATGAGGTGGTAAATGTTAAATGATCCCACAAATCTACAATTATCAATAGTGATTCATACAGGACATGTACTCCGGCAAAAAACTGGAGAACAGGATTAAATGTCTTCTAACTCTGAGACTAATGGCATAAAAACTGGAAAATGTGAAAGTGATAGTTGCTCAGTCGTGTCCAACTATTGATGACCTGATGGACTGTAGCCCCCAGGCTCCTCTGTCCATGGGATTCACCAGGCAAGAACACTGGCGTGGGTAGCCATTCCCCTGTCCAGGGGATCTTCCTGACCCAGGGATCGAATCCAGGTTTCCTGTATTGCAAGTGGATTCTTTACTGTCTGAGCCATCAGGGAAGCACCATAGAAATTGGAAGCCCTGTATAAATGATGGTTTCTATTATTATGTTATTATTAACATTATTATTATTATTTGTTCTATTCATTCATTTCACATTTTCTGAGCACCCACTGTGAGCTATGCACAGATGCAGAGCTGCATGAGATGGGTCAATGTCCTCTAAGTGGAAGAGCTGCCCTATTAACCGACCATCCAATACAAAGGGGAGTGCTGTGATTAGAAACCAGGATTCCAGGGAGGCACTGGCCACCCAGGAAGCAGTTGGGGGCAAGAGGGGGAGTCCTGGGGTTGGGGAAACAGTGACGGGGTGGGGGAACTTGTTGGAGTAAGCGGGAGTGAGATGGACAAGGAGAAAACTGCTGTGTGTTGATTCCACTTATTCCCCTCTGCAGGCCTCAAGGCAACTTGACAAATGTGAGGCATCCCCTTCTGTCTCTCTAACCCCCCTCCCCATCTCCCAGCCTCATTCTCCCTACCCACTTGGTGGCAGAGGGTTTCCGCTCAGCTGGGCCCCTCAGCCAATTAACACTCTTTGCATCTGAAAAGCTCAAATCAGCTTCTCAGAGGTGTTAGAGATCAGAGTAATTAAGGTCTCTTTCTAATGCAAATCCAAAGCAGAAATTGAATGTTTGTCTCCTTCAAAAATTAGGGTCCCAAGTTCTATGAGGTAGTGAAATTCAGCAAGGGGAGGTGATGGTTTCAAGAACTAGAAGCCAGTTTGTTGGGATGCTCTCCAGAAACAATTGATTAAATTAAATAAAAATTTACTCCACACAGCAGCAGAAGTGATATTCTTTAAATATGAGTCAGATCCTCTCTCTCCTTGCTGCCGATGCACTTGTATTAAAATCCAAAGCCCTCACCACAGTTTCAAGGCTCCATATAAACTGGCCCTTGCCTCCCCTGAAACTTCATCTCAGGCTCCCTTATAAAGTGCTTGTCACACTCTGTAATTATTTTATTTACTGGTTGGCCTCCCCCACATCATTAAGTAAATACATTGCCGTTACTGCTCACCCTGGAGCACTATATATAAAGTTGTCCAAGTGAAAAACAGCTCGATTGCAAATCAGCACTTGGGATTTGGAATGTGCCCTAGAGCCATTCAGAACAGGGGCTCATATTCAAAACAGCGCGGCTTCCCTCTCACACCATCACCCCGTCTCTGTTCATAATGTACCCTGGCCATTGAAGTAGCATCATCCGTCGCTGACCTCTGGCTGTATCTCAGAGCTCACTTTTCTGGAAAGCAACTAACTGCTCTCTCTTTGAGATGCCCTTCAGCATCCCAAGCACTATTCACAAATGGCTAATTTTTTAAGTTGGACACTACTCACTGCTGCTGCTGCTCCTGCTGCTAAGTCACTTCAGTCGTGTCCGACTCTGTGTGACCCCATAGACAGCAGCCCACCAGGCTCCCCCATCCCTGGGATTCTCCAGGCAAGAACACTGGAGTGGGTTGCCATTTCCTTCTCCAATGTGTGAAAGTGAAAAGTGAAAGTGAAGTCGCTCAGCCGTGTCCGACTAGTAGCGACCCCATGGACTGCAGCCCACCAGGCTCCTCTGTCCATGCGATTTTCTAGGCAAGAGTACTGGAGTGGCTTGCCATTGCCTTCTCCGTACTACTCACTAATAACCTCCAAATGCAAAGAAAATTCCTATAGCCACGGGAACATATTTAACGAAATCATTTACTCTTTTTCCTGTCTCCCCAACTGGAATGCATGAAGGTGGGAAACCTGTGTCTATCTTGGCCATCACCTAACAGCAGCACACAGAACAGTGTCTGGCATTTGATGAATATTCCAGGAAAATCAATATTTTGAATAAATGGATTTCCTGAAACTTCTTGTGTATAGGCTCAGTGCCTACATAAAGGATGCAGAGGTAGACAAACCCAGATTCATCCTTGGAGGAGCTCATAGCCTAGTGGGGAGGGGCCCCACAGGACCAAGGATTCATTTGTTCACCAAGCACTTGAGCGCCCCTTACAGTGGCATCAGAACCTCAGTGCAGAGACACAACATAGGTAAATTCCACCATGTGAGAGTGGGGGTAGGTGGGAAGGAAGCAAGAAATAACCACCTCCCCATTGTGGGCAATTCCCCCAGCTAGGAGGGATCCTAACACCTCCTTTAGTCATCAAGCATTGTTGGAACCAGACAGTGCTTTAAGCACCAAGATACAATGATGAATGAGGGTCACCCTAGTCCTCAAGTGAATCAGTCTAATAGTAAAAATGGGCAAAGACAAAATAAAAAGACCATATCATAATACTATGTCACATAGTAGCAAATTTGAGTCCAAACCTCTCGCAGAAGTGAAGATGATTTACCACAGAGGAGAGTACAGTGAGATTTGTTAGAAAAGACAATTCCTGAGCTGGGTTTTGACAGCTAAATAGGAGTTTTCCCAGCAGATAAAGGAAAGAAGAGCATTCCAGGCATGGTCAAATGAGGCGCAAAGGCATAGAAACCAGCATGATGCATTTGAAGAACTGCAAGCTATTTGGGGGTCACTGCTAAAGTGTAAAGTGAAAAGGGAGATATGGAGGCAGGAGAAGTAACTGGACCCAGATGTTGCAAGGTTTCACCTAGACTTTATGCTTCAACCTATAGGAGACCAGTGTTGGGGTTTAACCACGAGAATGATGAATCAAATTTTGCCACATAATAAACCACCCCAAATTGCAGTGACTTAACAATTAGTAGACCCAGACATCCTGGAATGTGAAGTCAAGTGGGCCTTCAGTTCAGTACAGTTCATTTCAGTCGCTCAGTCGTGTCCGACTCTTTGCGACCCCATGAATCACAGCACGCCAGGCCTCCCTGTCCATCACCAACTCCCGGAGTTCACTCAAGCTCATGTCCATCGAGTCGGTGATGCCATCCAGCCATCTCATTCTCTGTCGTCCCCTTCTCCTCCTGCCCCCAATCCCTCCCAGCATCAGAGTCTTTTGCAGTGAGTCAACTCTTTGCATGAGGTGGCCAAAGTGGGCCTTAGAAACCATCACTACGAACAAAGCTAGTGGAGGTGATGGAATTCCAGTTGAGCTATTTCAAATCTTGAAAGATGATGCTGTGAAAGTGCTGCACTCAATATGCCAGCAAATTTGGAAAACTGCAGTGGCCACAGGACTGGAAAAGGTCAGTTTTCGTTCCAATCCCAAAGAAATGCAATGCCAAAGAATGCTCAAACTATGCCACAGTTGCACTTATCTTACACACTAGTAAAGTAATACTCAAAATTCTCCAAGCCAGGCTTCAGCAATACATGAACAGTGAACTTTCAGATGTTCAAGCTGGTTTTAGTAAAGGCAGAAGAACCAGAGATCAAATTGCCAACATCTACTGGATCACCGAAAAAACAAGAGATTTCCAGAAAAACATCTACTTCTGCTTTATTGACTCAAAGTTTTTGACTGTGTGGATCACAATAAACTGTGGAAAATTCTTCAAGAGATGGGACTACCAGATCACCTGACCTGCCTCTTGAGAAACCTGTATGCAGGTCAGGAAGCAACAGTTAGAACTGGACATGGAACAACAGGCTGGTTCCAAATAGGAAAAGGAGTACATCAAGGCTGCATATTGTCACCTTGCTTATTTAACTTATATGCAGAGTACATCATGAGAAACGCTGGGCTGGAAGAAGCACAAGCTGGAATCAAGATTGCCGGGAGAAATATCAATAACCTCAGATATGTAGATGACATCACCCTTATGGCAGAAAGTGAAGAGGAATTAAAGAGCTTCTTGATGAAAGTGAAAGAGGAGAGTGAAAAAGTTGGCTTGAAGCTCAACATTCAGAAAACTAAGATCATGGCATCTGGTCCCAACACTTCATTGCAAATAGATGGGGAAACAGTGGAAATAGTGTCAGACTTTATTTTGGGGGGCTCCAAAATCACTGCAGATGCTGATTGCAGCCATGAGATTAAAAGATGCTTACTCCTTGGAAGGAAAGTTATGACCAACCTAGACAGTATATTAAAAAACAGAGACATTACTTTGCCAACAAAGGTCCGCCTAGTCAAGGCTATGGTTTTTCCAGTGGTCATGTATGGATGTGAGAGTTGGACTGTGAAGAAAGCTGAGTGCCAAAGAATTGATGCTTCTGAACTGTGGTGCTGGAGAAGACTCTTGAGAGTCCCTCGGACTGCAAGGAGATCCACCCAGTCCATTCTAAAGGAGATCAGTCCTGGGTGTTCATTGGAAAGACTGATGTTGAAGCTGAAACTCCAATATTTTGGCCACCTGATGTGAAAAGTTGACTCATTGAAAAAGACCCTGATGCTGGGAGGGATTGGGGGCAGGAGGAGAAGGGGGCAACAGAGGATGAGATGGCTGGATGGCATCACCGACTCAGTGGACATGAGTTTGGGTAAACTCCAGGAGTTGGTGATGGACAGGGAGGTTTGTCTTGCTGCAATTCATGGGGTCGCAAAGAGTCGGACATGATTGAGCGACTGAATTGAACTGAACTGAACAATTAGTATTCATGACTTACCCATCTGGAGTCAACCGGGGGTGGCTGGTTCTGACTGAGCCTTGATGAACTGGTTCAGTTCTTCGTGAGCCTCTTATCTTCCTCCTGGGACCATCAGGCCAGCGTTGGCATGTCTTGCTCATGGCAATGGCAGGGGCAGAAGAATGCAAAAGGGGATATGCAAGGCATCTTGAGTCCCGGGCTCAGAACTGGCACTTGTCACTTCTACCTCACTCTTGCCCAGAGGACATCACATGGCCTAGTTTAGATTCAAAGTTATACACCTGCAAAATTGTCTGAGCAAGTCATGAGCATAGGGAGCACTGAGGAATAGCGTCATCAATGCACTCTAGCACAAGCAATGCGATCAGATCTCTGCGTTAGATCTCCTGGCCACAGTGTGAAGGGTGTTGCAGGTACATACCTTCGAACCCAAACTAGGCCATTGCTGTCCTCTGGGCAACAGAGTGAGGTGGAAGTGACAAGTGCCAGTTCTGAGCCCAGGCCTCAAGGTGCCTTGCGTATCTCCTTCTGCCTTCTTCTGCCCCTGCCATTGCCATGAGCGAGACATGCCGACCCTGGCCTGATGGTCCCAGGAGGAAGATAAGAGGCTCATGAAGAACTGAACCAATTCATCAAGGCCCAACCAGAACCAGCCACCCCCGGTTGACTCCAGATGGGTAAGTCATGAATACTAATTGTTGTCACTGCAATTTGGGGTGGTTTATTATGTGGCAAAAGCTGATTCATCATTCTCGTGGTTAAACCCCAACACTGGCCTCCTGTAGCTTGAAGCATAAAGTCTAGGTGAAACCTTGCAACATCTGGGTCCAGTTACTTCTCCTGCCACCATATCTCCCTTTTCGCTTTGGGGATACAGCAGTTTCAGAGATTCAGGCCTGAGCTAAACAAATGCCCCAGGATCCCACGATTTGCTCTTTCCTCTATTCCATGTACCAGGATTTAGCCAGATCAGGCAAAGGGGAGGCTTATCTTTAGTCTTTTGTTCAATTCTAAGAGCTCAGCCTGAGCACTTTGGTACTTTCAGCAGTGAATAAGGAGCCTTTGAAATAAGCAGATAAAGGCTAATATTCAATAAACTAGTGAACAAGAGTTTTCTTTAACCCTCTTGGAAAAGACGTCTCTGAGACAAAAACAGAGCTGAGCTGCAATATTGGATAAGCCCCACTGATCACAAGAAACCCTAACATAAGTAATTGACTATTGGCAAATGCAACAGAACCAAATAAAGCAAGTAATTAACAATTATTGTGCTTGGAGCTAATGGAACTACAAATCCCGGCTGCCTGGGTGTTTGTCCCAAGCATTGATAACAACTAAGTGTTTGTTGGTGGGTGAGTAACCCAGGTGTGAAATTCATTTTATTAGGCTAGATCTAAAAATAGGCTTGAATCAGACAGTGGAAAAGAACAGAAATCATCCACACTTGCTCACTTGAGCACATGGGGAATAAACTCAAGGCTCTGGTTTTTGTTTAAAAAGGGGGGAGTTGTGGTAGATTGTTTGCAAAAGTGACCCCCATATTATTTTCCTTTTTGTATCTGTGATGCTTCACAGATGTGACTTTGTGACTCTTCCCATCAAGAAGTCACGGAGCCTGTTTCCCCACTAAATGAGACTGACTAGCTCTGACCATCGGACTGTGGCGGAGATGACATTGTACTAATTTGAAGCCTTAGCCTCAGGAGGCCTTTATCCTTGCCACTCTCTTGAGACTCTTGACCCTGCCATGTGACCAAGTCCACGTGAGGCTTCTATAGATTAATGAGTCAGCTCAGTTGTCCCAGCAGAGCTCCCCAAACATGTGAAAAGCTCAGTCAAAGTCAGCAAAGCCAGCACAGCTGACCCCAGAAGCAGGAGGAATGCCAGCTGAGCCCAGGAAACCTGCTGGCTGAGCCCAACCTAAACCGCCAACCTACAGAATCTTGAGGTTAATAAATGGCTGTTCATTTAAACCACAAATTTGTAAAGTGATTTGTTACACAGTAATAGATAACAGATATAGGAGTATTCTGTGTCAAAGCAGCTGGAAATAAGCTTCCATAAAAACATGATAATCACCACTACCAATCACTGGGTACCTATTGTCTATTGGGAACTCTGTGTATCTGAAATGTTGCTGGCTACTTTATGGATTCTGTGCAGTGTTATCTTACCATCAAAACTCTGCAAGGCAGAATTATTTTCATCATTCTGCAAGTGGAGCAGATGAGGAATCTGAGGCTATAAAGACAGTTTATGCAAATTGCCCAAAGTCACACAGCTATTGTTTTCACATCTTTTTTATTATTATTAATTTCTTATTATTTTTTTACATTTTTACTTTTTGTTTGTTTTCAAACCTTGGTGTCGAGGACAGACTTTCAGTAGATCACAGTAAACCCCAACTCAGAAGCATGGTGTCTACGAATGGTTTGGCACCAGGTTCCCCATGAAAGTGCGGTGCATGACGGGTGAGGAGCGGCCACCTTTTCAGCTGCACCCCGTGTCCCAGGATGAAGGTCTCTCTGCAGTTTTTGTTTTCTTAACCTAAGACAGTGGGGTTTCTTAGAGGGCAAAAGAGTCCTGGGCCACTTCCTGTTTTTGAGGTGCTTTAAATACCCTTGTACTTCAAGGAGATCCAACCAGTCCATTCTAAAGGAGATCAATCCTGGGTGTTCATTGGAAGGACTGATGCTAAAGCTGAAACTCCAATATTTTGGCCACCTCATGCGACGAGTTGACTCACTGGAAAAGACTATGATGCTGGGAAAGGTTGGGGGCAGGAGGAGAGAGGGACGACAGAGAATGAGATGGCTGGATGGCATCACCGACTCGATGGACATGAGTTTGAGTGAACTCCGGGAGTTGGTGATGGACAGGGAGGCCTGGCGTGCTGTGATTCATGGGGTCGCGGAGAGTCAGACACGACTGAGCGACCGAACTGAACTGAACTGAACTGAAATACTAGTAAATGAAGATATCAAGAAACAATTACACAAATGGTGACATATTTTAAATTTTTACATTTATTAAGTTATCACTTTTAATATCAAATAAAAAGGCAATGCAGTATAATTGCTGATCACAAGATAATCACACATTTATTTTAAAAGCATATTAATTTATAGTAAACCACAAGTGGTGTGGTTTGATAATGAGGTGCAAATATTACTTTGTTGGCTGAGTATTTTCTGCTTTCATCAGGTCAGGTCACCTCTGTGATGGGATATATAACCCACATAACCTGCCTTGCAGATAGCATCAAAAGATGAAATATGAAACCTTTTGTGACATCAGCCCAGCCTTAGGGCCCCCCTGCCATCCCCCAGCATAGCCTAGCCCTCAGGAGAGGTCTGTGCAAGGGCTGAAGGAATCCATCCTACATCCTCAAGCAGTCCTCGACTGAGGGGTGAACTTCCAGGGAGAGCTCTTTCAGAAACTGAATTTCCTGCTGTCATCAGAGAATTAAGCCATCTTTATTTTCTATCAAAAAATGATTTCATTAGATGTTTCATGCCATTATGTCCAGGCTTACCCAGAACCAAACAAAGTAGGGATTTGCCAAGAAACCAGACAACATTGCCAGTCTAAACACAGAGACGGGGATGGGGATGCAGGAGCTCTACATGGTCCATAAGGCTGAGAGGCATCTCAGAGAGAACATTAAGGCTGAATAACATTAGGAGTCTGCTGGGTGGAGGAAAACATGCCAGGTGCCAGAAACAGCGCTGGCAAAAGTATGGAGTTAAGAAAAGACATTAAAAGTGGGAATGGCGCAGAGGACAGTGTAACTAGAGCCCAGAGTTTGGGGATGGGGTGGGCATTGGAGAGAGAGGAGGTAAATGAGGCCAGAGAGGATACTGGGGAAAAACAGTGGAGGGTATTATACCCAAGAAGGCAGTCAGGTCTCAATCTCTTGCAGGTTATGGCCACTTGTTACCAAGGAGAAATCTGTCTGGGAACACCGCTGTGCACCCAGAATAAATGCCTACAGACCTGATTCCATCCACTCCTTGCAGTAGCCCATCCACTGTCCTCTTTCCCAAAGACTTCAACTGTCCCCGCCGCTGCAGATGGCTCTCCTGCAAGCTGCTGTAAACTGAGTGTTCCTTGGGAATCTAAATCCTGCATTTCTCCACAAATCTGCATCATTACAAACTAATTCTGAGGTCTCCCACAGACTAGTCCATTTAGAACAAAAAATGTAACAAAGTTTTGCAGCAGTAGACACTCAACTTTCTCATAATTTTACAAACTCAAGAGTAGAGAAAGGCCAAGAAGTTTGGCTTAAAGGCAGAGAAATGATGGAAGTGACTTAGAACCATCAAGTCTTGGCATCTGAAGCCATCAGGACCTTCTGGGATCACCTATTTCAGGGGTGAAAAATATATTACACACAGTCTGCTCCCCTCCCATCTGGTGCCCAGGGCAGGCATTGCTAATCTATTACCACACACTCTTTGGCTAAGCTGAGAAACAGCTGAATGCTCCTGTACACAGCACCATGGGCAGCCTCTGCCCATTAGTCAGAGTCAGGCATAAATGAAAAGCAGCTGGTCAGACCTGATGGTTTCCATTCCTCCCAATTCATAGAGGGGAAAATGGAGGCACAGGGAGTGTAAGGGACTTGTTCAAAGAGGGTTTTTCTGTTCCCTGGGCAGAGCTTTCCCCACACCACATAGCTCCCTCATTTCCACATGGTTGCAGAGGACGAAGACTTTCATGCCTTCAACTGTAACAGAGAATGACTTCCGCATAAGAGATGGAGTTTTACAAGCAATGTCATTTTTCTTTTGTTTCCAGTTCAAGTTGTTATTTGGCCATGCTTTAAAGTGTAGATTTTTATTATCATAATTAAAGAACACATAAACAGTCAGAAGATTCTGCCCATACACTTACTAAAACCCTAAGGAATTCATTCATTCACCCATGGGCCAGGCAGGGTGCTAGGCATTGAGTTTATGAGGACCCAGAAGATACCCCAGGTGCCCAAGGAGCTAAAATGTTCAAGCCTGACATTCTGCTTAGCTTGGGGGAAGGTGACAGCTGGACTCACAAGCAAGCTCAAGTCAACTCTCCCATCCCAGGGCGGAAGGGACGCAGAGATTCCACACGTGCCACCCCTCCCCCCGTGCAAACTTCCCTAGAGCCCCATATCAGATCCCTGTTCACATACCTCCAGTGATGGGGGGAGCACTCCCTCCCAAGGTGGCCAAATGGATCTTCAGATGGTTCTGCCTGCTACAAATTCTTCCATTAAAGATGGGCCTCCCCATGATCTCCATGAACTGGTCCTGCCTTTGTCCCATGGGGAACTAACATTCTGGGGACCTAGAAGAGAACATTGAGGAGGAGGGTTGTCCGGTGAAAGAGAGACAAGAAAAGGGAAGAGGGAAGGCACCCAACTTACGGTATGGCAAGACCATTTCATATCCTTGCTCATAATTTTTGGTCATATCTGTAGAACATCATCGTGCCCATTCTGCTTTGGTATATGCTGAGATCCTTATAAACCCAGCTTCTTCAGAAGACCCAAAATGCATTTTCTATGGGATCCTGTGCAAGAGAGCTGGTTGCTATGGTAACAATTGAATGTAAATTTCCCAGAACCCCTAACTAAACTATTAATCAGACAGATGAAGAAAGGGCCAGAGAGGTAAATAAATCAGTTAAGAAATCAGCTCCTACCGGAAAGGACAGGGAGCAGGGCCACCCCAACATGCTGAGGCAATAACTCATCCTTCCATTTGATCCTTTAAAGGCAGAAGGAGGGGTGGCTAGAGACCAAGGGGGATGCTGTCTCACTCCCCTATCCAATTGTTTTCTCCATTATTCTTGTGGAGTCAGAGAGGCTTGATGGTGGAGGTCATGCCTGGTACCCCATCAGAAGAGATTAAGGATGAGGTCCATCCTTGCTGCTGCCAGGATCATCAAGGTAAAAATGTCTGACTGTGCCTGAAAAAAATGTTCTGGCCAGCTTGAAAGGAGCATTCTACTGAATTGCGGTGATGATAGTGGGATGAGGTTCAGCACTGATGGATTGTTGTTGCTGTTCAGTCGCTCAGTTGTGTCTGACTCTTTGCGACCCCATGAACTGCATGCAGCATACCAGGCTCCCCTGTCCTTCACCATTTCCCAGAGCTTACTCAAATTCATGTCCTTTGAGCCAGTGATACCATCCAACCATCTTATCTTCTGTCATCCCCTTCTCCTCCTACCTTCAATCTTTCCCAGCACCAGGGTCTTTTCTAATGAGCTGGCTCTTCGCATCAGGTGGCCAAAGTATTGGAGCTTCAACCAGGGTCTCCTGCATTGCAGGTGGATTCTTTACCATCTGAGCTACCAGGGAAGCCCACTGATGGGTAGTAGAATTAGCGTGATGGAGCCCAAATTTTCACTAGAAGTTTGTGGAATTTGTTTGTTGGACTTTTCCCCCAGATTTTATTTTGCTTTCTTTAATGAGATGTTCAAGCAGGTTTTAGAAAAGGCAGAGGCACCAGAGATCAAATTGCCAACATCCGCTGGATCATGGAGAAAGCAAGAGAGTTTCAGAAAAACATCTATTTCTGCTTCATTGACTATGCCAAAGCCTTTGACTGTGTGGATCACAAGAAACTGTGGAACATTCTGAAAGAGATGGGAATCCCAGACCACCTGACCTGCCTCTTGAGAAACCTGTATGCAGGTCAGGAAGCAACAGTTAGAACCGGTCATGGAACAACAGACTGGTTCCAAATAGGAAAAGGAGTGCGTCAAGGTTGTATATTGTCACCTTGCTTATTTAACTTATATGCAGAGTACATCATGAGGAACGCTGGGCTGGAAGAAGCACAAGCTGGAATCAAGATTGCTGGGAGAAATATCAATAACCTCAGATATGCAGATGACACTACCCTTATGGCAGAAAGTGAAGAGGAACTCAAAAGCCTCTTGATGAAAGTGAAAGAGGAGAGTGAAAAGGTTGGCTTGAAGCTCAACATTCAGAAAACAAAGATCTTGGCATCTGGTCCCATCACTTCATGGGAAATAGATGGAAAAACAGTGGAAACAGTGTCAGACTTTGTTTTTTTGGGCTCCAAAATCACTGCAGATGCTGATTGCAGCCATGAAATTAAAAGACGCTTGCTCCTTGGAAGGAAAGTTATGACCAACCTTGATAGTATATTAAAAAGCAGAGACATTACTTTGCCGACCAAGGTCCGTCTAGTCAAGGCAATGGTTTTTCCCGTGGTCATGTATGGATGTGAGAGTTGGACTGTGAAGAAAGCTGATCGCCGAAGAATCGATGCTTTTGAACTGTGGTGTTGGAGAAGACTCTTGAGAGTCCCTTATACTGCAAGGAGATCCAACCAGTCCATTCTAAAGGAGATCAATCCTGGATGTTCATTGGAGGGACTGATGCTAAAGCTGAAACTCCAATACTTTGGCCACCTCATGCGACGAGTTGACTCACTGGAAAAGACTCTGATGCTGGGAAAGGTTGGGGGCGGGAGGAGAAGGGGACGACGGAGAATGAGATGGCTGGATGGCATCACCGACTCTGTGGACATGAGTTTGAGTGTACTCCGGGAGTTGGTGATGGACAGGGAGGCCTGGCGTGCTGTGATTCATGGGGTCGCGGAGAGTCGGACACGACTGAGCGACTGAACTGAACTGAACTGAACTGAATGTTTATATTTGGCTCTTAATAAAGATAGTTATGAGAAGGCTTACTAAGCTTCCTTGAAGTAAAGTAGACCCACATAGAACCTAGTGGGTCCCTGTGGAGTGGAGTGGGGTGGGAGTGCTTACTCTAATTGTAGGAAATGCTTCTGGGAGGAAAGGAATAAACTGTACTCTCCTGGTGCACACAAAGCCTGCAAAGGGAACATCCATGTGACCAAGAAAGGATCTCAGGCCTCAGGACTGAGAGAAAGACATTCTAGGTGAGCATGGTGGGCTCCACTGTGACTATGTCCTCTGCCAACCAGGGCTAGTGGTGGCCCCACTCCTGGCTTAGGTGGGCAGGTCTATGAGGAAGGGGAGGAAGGAATGCACTGGAGAGGACCAGCCCTGGCTCCACAGCAAACTCAAACTCACCCTGGGATCTTGGGTAAAGCCATTCCCATGTCTGGGCCTCAGTTTCCCAAACCATGAAAGGATGGGCCTGGGGCAACTGAAGTCAAGGTCACCATGTATCTGGCAGTAATGGGCCTTGATGCAAAGTCTGACATGGGACCATCTCCCCCTACCTTCTGTTTTTCCTTTGAGAAGGAAAATGAGCTTAATCAAGGGTTTCATCATTAGGCAAGAGCAGTGGGGCCAGGGAAGGGGGATCCCACCTCAAAAGCCACCCTGGGGGAGATCTTAACAGAGAATAGAAAGGGATGACTCCAGGACTCTGACAGAGGGGCCCCGAAGGCTTCTTTGGTGCTCTCTGGCTCTAAAATTTAAGTCTCTTAATTGAGAAAAGAGGAAGGGGAGGTGATGAGAGGATGGAAGCGGCTTTCTACCCTGTAGGTTGAGGTTGAATTCAAGTCACAAAGAGAAAACCCAAGGGCACCCTGCCTCTCTCCCCCGACAGAGCAAATCTTCACCCCAGAAAAACCACTTGGCTACCCAAGCCACTTGGCCTGCTGCCTCCTGTAAGCATCCTCAGAGAACTGTTTCAAGCTCATAAAAGCAAGGAGGCCTTGAAGGGAGCACTGAGGCCCAGAAAGGGGAATGACAGACCCACAGCTGCATAGTGAGCAGGTGGGAGAGACAGGACCGCACCCAGGTCTCCTGATCCCAGACCTATGCATTTTCCACTGCCAGCTGGCCTTACACTGTCTTCCCTGAACTCTTTCTAGAATTCATGTACATTGTACAGTGGAAATGGCAGGGAGAGATCCTGCAGGGATGGGTAATTTTTCACCATGGGTGGCACTGAGGCTTCTCCTATCCCTGGAGGAGGGAAATGAGGGTTGATTAAGTACTCGAAACATGCCCGCCTGTGGACCGTTTAATAAGTGCCTCGTCCATCTCTCAGGCATTAGAACAGACAATTGGTCTACTAATCCAATTTGACCAGCCTCTCCAAGGCTGCTATCGCTGGGTCCTGGGCGTGATTTTGTTTGATGTGTTCAGAATCAGTGCAAGCTCCCTGCACTTGCTCTCGCTACTGCTTGATTAATTACAAATGTGACCTCTCCCCTTGCATTAATATTCCAATACAGACAGAGCAATCTGCAACAGTCCTCAAAGATGCCTGGAAGATCTGCTGATGACCCAGCCATTCCCCTGATTCTCTCAGCCTATTTCCTGGATCTGGATAAAGGATCAGAAACTAGGTGCGGGGTCTGCAAATCTTCACACTCTGATCTGTGATCCATGTTATGCCATCCACTTAGCAGCAAGAAATTTAGAAGGAGGAGCCACAGGAGAACATTTCAGCATTTTGCTGCTGGTGAAGGGAAAGTCATTCAGTCATGTCTGACTCTTTGTGACCCCATGGACTGTAGCCTGCCAGGCGCCTCTGTCCATGGAATTCTCCAGGCAAGAATAGTGGAGTGGGTGGCTATTCCTTTCTTTAGAGGACCTTTCCAAACAGGGATCGAACCCAGGTCTCCAGCATTGCGGGCAGATTCTTTCCCAGCTCAGCTACCAGGGAAGCCTTTTGTAGCTCGTATTTGGAACTCCCCCAAACTCCCCATGCTTCCACCCAAAACTTCCCCTAAAATGCTGTCCTCACCTTGCAGTTTCCCAGTTCATAATCCTCAAGGAGTCACCAGACTCCTCTCCTACATGATTTGGTCCCAAAGTAAAAATACTCCAGCATAAAGTTCATCTTTTCCCACAAATGCCTCATCCTTCCCTACCTCCACATCTTTGCTCACATAGTTCTATCTCCCTCAGTCTCAACCAACTGAACTCCTACTCATCTGTCAAAGCCCAGCTCCAATGCCCCTTCTTCGAAGAAATCTTTTAATTACCCCCACCTTAAAAGTTAACTCATAGACTGTCATAGACAGACATTTACCCAATCCGTTGCTAGGACAATTATTTTATAAAGTTGCACAGGCCCACTCTTGACAGTTTAAGAACCCAGGACTAGTAAAAGAGGAACCTTGCAGCCCATAGTACCTTCTCCCCTCTTTCTACCCTCCTGCCTTACTCCATCCTGAACAGCTAGGATCTTGTGTACATGTAAGGTTCTTGTTTAAGCCTTCATGCCAAAGATCCACCCCACACCCCCATAACCCCTTTTCTACTCCCACAGCCACCCTTTGACCATCCCTTGGGGCTAGAGGTAAACAGCCTTGCAGAAGAGGGCAGTACAAGTCCTGCATGCAGTCTTGGTTGCTTTGGGCAGGACGTCCCAGGGTGGAAAGTGCCAGAATGAGGCCCAGAAAGGGCCTGGGTTCTGGATGGTCCTCATCACCTGTGGGGAGGACCAGGGGAGGAGGGCAGAGCTATCGTCTCTGCAGTAGGGCTTCTCACACTTGTGTCCACATGGATCAGGAGACCCTGCATTATTAAAAAATGGAACAAAACAAAAACACTCCCAGGGGATGCAGATGCTGCTGGCCACAAACCACCCTGGGAGTAGCAAGGGACTGGAGTGCTAGGCCCAGGTCCAAGGGTGGATGGACACTATATAAGCTGTATGCTGTCTTCTTTGCCACTTGATGAGTAAAATACATGGGGAGCTATGGTTCTCCAGAATGAGGGAAAGAGCTCAGGAACAATAGGTTCCCGTAAGGCCAAATCATTCTCACCTCCGTAGCTCACAGGTCCTCCCTACAGCCCACAGAGGCAATGACCAGGCAGGTTGGTAGATTCAGGCCTCCTGACTCTAAGTCCAGGCTCTTTGTCTGTCTGTTACTGGGAGGAGACCACCAAACCCTGGGAGCAGGTGAAAGTGAAAGTGTCAGTCACATCCAACTCTTTATGATCCTGTGGACTGCAGCCCTCCAGGCTTCTCTGTCCATGGGATTCTCCAGGCAAGAATACTGGAGTGGTTGCCATTCCCTTTTCCAGGGGATCTCCCCAAGCCAAGGATTGAATCTGGATCTTCTGCATAGTAGGAGATTTTTTACTCTCTGAGCCATAGGGAATCTCTGGGAAATCAAGTCATTTCCTCAGTACATATAACTGCTCATGAAAGCAACCTCACCATCAAAACTGAAGAACTAGAATAATCCCAGGTGGCATCTCAGGAACGTTGGAGGTGGGGAGACACTGTGCTCCCCCTGGGGTTCTTCCCTTTACCTGCTCTCTCTCACGCTCTGATTTCATACCCTGACTGATTACTCCAGGTTTCCCTGGTGGCTCACTGGTAAGGAATTAGCCTGCCAAGCAGGAGACACAGGTTCGATCCCTTCAATGGGAAGATCCCCTGGAAGGAAATGGCAACCTACTCCAGTATTCTTGCCTGGGAAATCCCATGGACAAAGGAGCCTGGCAGGTTACAGTCCTTGGTACCGCAAAAGAGTTGGACACGACTTAGCCACTAACACACACAACCAATTACTCCACTCTCTTCTCTCCTCAGCAGTATCACCACCACCACTGCTGGGCCCCATCCAGCTGCTTTGGTCCCAGGCAATAAGATGTGAGAGGTGGGGAAGGGCAGTGGCTCCTTCCTTCTAGTTGTTCCCAGAGTCTTAATGAGCCACTTTATATGTATGTATATACACATATATCTTGCCTGGAGTCACTGAGCCTCAGGACTGAGAGTTCTCTGTTACACATCTCTCACTTTAAAGATGGGGAAACTGAGGCCCAGGGAGGGGTGGGTGACTTGCCTTAAGTCCTACAACAAGTTAGGATGAAGCCTAGGCTAAGACACAGGTCTCCCCATTGCCAGTGCAGCTCTGCCCACCGCTCCACACTGCCTCTTGGCTAAATCCACCCCTTGCCAACCTTGGGTATATAAGGGACCTTCCCCACTTAACATCTGAATAAGTTTCAGCAAACCACTTCACCTAACTGAGCCAGTTTCCTTACTGTTCCAAGGGGAGGAGCAAGGCCCATCCCCAGAGTCGTGGGGAGGACTGGGGAGGCCAGCACAGGGCCTGGAAGTGTGAAGTAACATGATTAAGTATAGAAACAGTCTTTGTATTAGCTCTTTGTGGCTGCTATGACAAATTACCACAAACTGAGTGGCCTCCTGAGAAATCTGTATGCAGTTCAAGAAGCAACAGTTAGAACTGGATATGGAACAACAGACTGGTTCCAAATCAGGAAAGGAGTTTGTCAAAGCTGTATATTGTCACCTGGCTTGTTTAACTTATATGCAGAGTACATCATGTGAAATGCTGGGCTGGATGAAGCACAAGCTAGAATCAAGATTGCTGGGAGAAATATCAGTAACCTCAGATATGCAGATGACACCAACCTTAAGGCAGAAAGCGAAGAACTAAAGAGCCTCTTGATGAAAGTGAAAAAGAAGAGTGAAAAAGTTGGCTTAAAACTCAACATTCAGAAAACTAAGATCATGGCATCTGGTCCCATGCTACTGCTGCTGCTGCTGCTAAGTCACTTCAGTCATGTCCGACTCTGTGCGACCCCATAGATGGCAGCCCATCAGGCTCCGCCGTCCCTGGGATTCTCCAGGCAAGAACACTGGAGTGGGTTGCCATTTCCTTCTCCAATGCGTGAAAGTGAAAAGTGAAAGTGAAGTCGCTCAGTCGTGTCTGACTCTTCGCGACGCCATGGACTGCAGCCTACCAGGCTCCTCCATCCATGGGATTTCCCAGGCAAGAATACTGGAGTGGGGTGCCATTGCCTTCTCCATCTGATCCCATACTTCATGGCAAATTGATGGGGAAACAGTGGCAGACTTTATTTTGGGGGGCTCCAAAATCACTGCAGATGCTGATTGCAGCTGTGAAATTAAAGGACAGTTGCTCCTTGGAAGAAAAGCTATGACCAACCTAGACAGTATATTAAAAAGCAGAGACATTTCTTTGCCAACAAAGGTCCATCTAGTCAAGGCTATGGTTTTTCCAGTGGTCATGTATGGATGTAAACGTTGGACTATAAAGAAAGCTGAGCGCCAAAGAATTGATGCTTTTGAACTGTGGTGTTGGAGAAGACTCTTGAGAGTCCCTTGGACTGCAAGGAGATCCACCCAGTCCATTCCAAAGGAGATCAGTCCTGAGTGTTCATTGGAAAGACTGATGTTGAAGCTGAAACTCCAATACTTTGGCCACCTGATGCGAAGAGCTGACTCATTTGAAAAGACCCTGATGCTGGGAAAGATTGGGGCAGGAGGAGAAGGGGGCAACAGAAGATGAGATGGTTGGATGGCATCACTGACTCGATGGACATGAGTCTGAGCAAGCTCTGGGAGTTGGTGAAGGACGGGGAAGCCTGGTGTGCTGCATTCCATGGGGTCACAAATAGTCGGACACAACTGAGCGACTGGACTGAACTGAAATGCTGCTGTTGCTGCTAAGTTGCTTCATTCGTGTCCGACTCTGTACTGAGTGGCTTAAAACAACACTAACTTCTTGTAGTTCTGGAGGTCAGAACTCTGAAATGAGTCTCACTGGACTAAAATCAAGGTGTGGGCAGGCTTCCCTCCTTTCTGGAGACTCTAGGGGAGAATCTGTTTTCTGGCCTTTTTAGTTTCTAGGGGCCCTTTACATTCCTCAGATCATGGTCCCCTTCCTTCTTCAAAGCCAATGATGGTTGGTTGGGTCTTTTTCATATGTTGCTACTCTCGCGTGCCTTTTCTGCTTCTGTCTTTCACTTAGAAGGACTCTTGTGACTACATTTGACCCACCTGGATGTCCAGATGCTCTATCTCAAAATCAACTGATTAGCATCTTTAATTTCATCTGTAACCTTAATTCTCCTTTGCCACATAACAATAGCATATTCACAGGTTCTGGAGATTAGGATGTTGGAGGTCATCATTCTGCCTGTCACAGTCCTACATCATCTGGGAAGCTGGAGAACCTAAGGGAAACCAGGGCTTTGTTTGAAGAAAAACACACAACAAAACATATTTTTGCATGTAACCTCAGGGCATTCACAAGCATGGACGCTGGTATGAACTCTCAAGCTAAAAGCATAATATGGGTCCCCCACCCTTTATGACAATTGTTGTATTTTAGAGTGCATCCACATGCACATGTGTGTACACATATACTCATGCACACAAACAGACTCATGCACTCATGTACACATGCATGCATGTGCCTATACTTGCACACAAACTCTGTGTGCACACATGCATACTGACACTGATATGACACGTACTTAAACCTATACACACAACACGATGTTCCTACAGAAATAACAAGACCTTTGTTGGCTCCTCTGCACAAGATGTAGCCAGGAAGTCACGAGAAAAGTCTCCCTGTTTTACTTGTCCAACCAGCTCATTTTACCTCCACCCTAGCCACTCCAGTGTTCTTGCCTGGAGAATCCCAGGGACGGGGGAGCCTGGTGGGCTTCCGTCTATGGGGTCACACAGAGTCGGACACGACTGAAGTGACTTAGCAGCAGCAGCTAGCCCCTCAAGGTCTGCGGACACTCTGTGCTTCACTAATATTCATCAGTGACACCTGGCAGTTCCCCCCCGGTGCAAAGTGAAAGCCAGCCACTGACTGGCATGAGTTCTTTGGCTTATTTTTCTGCAGGGTGTTCAGCTTGCAAAGCTGCTTCCCTGAGGCTTTGGCTTGAGTTGCTGCTCTGTACATTCATTTTTTTGAGTGGCGGCAGTTTAGGGACCTCAGCTCTTCCACCTGTGCAGTCAGAGCAAAAGATGAAATTGATAGAGGCTAGTCACAAGGAAGGCAAGGGGGTCTGACTGCACCCCCAGGCACCCACGGGTACTTGCACACTCACTCTTGGACATGCCCATCAACACGGGTTTACACACATTTACATACACACACACACGCAGATCTATTAATATTTCTGAAAAGGCTGCCTATCAAGACACCCAGGAAATTCACTGCCCTGCCCACATGTGCATCTCAAGGATTGCAGGTCCCCCAAAAAAGAGGAAGTTACAAGGGAAGAAGTGGCCTGGCCACTGCCTCGGCAGGTAAATACACGTGGGTTGTCACAGCCAACCTCCCACACATGCCCACTCTCTCCCCCACAGTTCCTGGTTCCTCTGGGCTCCAGTTCTTCCACCAGAGTTCCTACTTCATTCTAAATCCAAGCCTCCAGATTCAGCTGTCAGTCACCACTTACTTTGCTTGAGTTCTGCCACTCAGTGGAGGAGCGGATGCTCCAAGTCTCAGGGGTAAAGGAGAGCAAGGTGAAATCACTGTGATCTAGCCTCAGGTAAAATACCTAAAGTCTGGCATACTTCTGAGCCCACAAAAGGTGATTCTTGTTGGCATACCTCTAATAACAAATTATGTAAAATGATACCTCTTTCCTTCCCAGACTTGAGTCATGATCCCCCAAATCTCCTTCTTT
The DNA here is from genome assembly GCF_049115385.1 of Moschus berezovskii. Lineage (NCBI taxonomy): Eukaryota > Metazoa > Chordata > Mammalia > Artiodactyla > Moschidae > Moschus > Moschus berezovskii. The sequence continues at coordinate 69,551,946 of NC_142466.1, read as the reverse complement.
TTATTACATTAACATTGAAAGGGGCAGGGTCCCAGAGGGGAAGAGACCTAACTGAGGCCCCTACTCCCACCCACCAGCTGGAGCTGGATCCCTGTGGTTGGCCTGAGTGGGGCCCTCATCTTCCTGCAGAGACACAGCTGGCTGATCTACAGGAATGCAGCAAAACCCTCTGGCAGCTCTTCAGAGGACAATAGCCCATAACCAGTTGGTGATAAGGTCCTTCCACACCTGAGTGAAGAGGTAGCAGGGAGGCAGGTGGCACCTGGCCCCTGCACTGCTCATGCCAGTTAGCTCTGTGACAACTCACAGACAATGGCATGCTTCTGGAGGCGCTGCCTGGGGGAGAACTGAGGAGCCCCCTGGGGTTTCCCACCCTCAGTTTCTTTGTCCAGAGCATTTCAGTCCTGGCTGGGAGTGCAGCTCCCTCAAGCAGGGAGCTTGAGCTGAGTGACATAGAGACAGAGGTACTCCAGGGAGGACCTGTGTATGGGGGCAGGGAAAAGATGTTGGAGGAGCAGGTCAAGGTCAGATAGAGTAGAGAGGAGAGGGCAGTGTAGCGGAGACTACTCACAGCAGCATTATAGTTTTTCCCCTTCTCCCTGGTCTTCCAACTTACAATGTGCCCAGGCTTCACTGCAGCCATCAGTGGACAAATCATATAGTTATGGCCAATAAAATGTAAGCAGAAGTCATTTGGGTGGATTTCCAAGAAAGCTTTTTTAGTATTGTCTGTCCTCAGACCCCACTCTGGGCTCCATGACTTAGTGGGCCTTGCATTTTATGCACACATGCAAAGGCATGTATAATTTTCTTAATGAACACAATTTTCTTTTCTTAATGAACACAAAGATGTTCTCTATCGTTTGAGATCACATGCTTAACACTGACACAAGCAATCCATGCCCTAGACATCTGTTCCTATTACAAACACCATTCAGGCCCCAGGGAAATACACTTCCATGTCCCTTGTCCTGTTTCCCTAAAGCGATACTGAGTCTGGAAATTTTGTGCCTATGCCGATGACACTCAGAGAAGGCAATGGCAACCCACTCCAGTACTTTTGCCTGGAAAATCCCATGGACGGAGGAGCCTGGTAGGCTGCAGTCCATGGGGTCGCGAAGAGTCAGACACAACTGAGCAACTTCGCTTTCACTTTTCACTTTCAAGCATTGGAGAAGGAAATGGCAACCCACTCCAGTGTTCTTGCCTGGAGAATCCCAGGGACGGGGGAGCCTGGTGGGCTGCCGTCTATGGGGTCGCACAGAGTCGGACACGACTGAAGCAACTTAGTAGCAGCAGCAGCTGATGACACTGGAGACGAATGCTGCTTCTGAAATCAGGAAGAATCAAACAGCAGAAGAGCTTAGGTAACAGGAAAAATTGTTAATTCCTTCCCAGTACATAACATGAACACCATATCCTAACAGACCAAAGCATCCTATTTCCCTGTTGTGCCAAGCATCCATTTTCTTGCTCCTTTCCCAGTTTCAGTCCCCTTCCTGGGGGTCCTCACTATTGGTCCTCACTATTGGCAGTTCACCGTTACTATTACTGCTCACTGTTCACAGCAGTTGTATGTGGCAGCTTAAGAACATTTTGCCATACTCAACAATTCATATTACTCTCAAATTGTATATGTGTAGGTCTAGACACAAAACATGATATGAGGTGTTAACCTTAGCAATCATGTGGATATTGAATGACAGAGTGCCAAGTTTTTTTTTTATAGAAATATAGAGATGTTTAATAAGATTTGTTTAGCTAAATTTTTTAAAATAAAATAAATGCATTTAAATAATAATTCTCTTATACATGAATTATAATTTATATTTTACCTTTTAATTTTAAATAATTATGACTTCTTTAGAAAAAACTTCTCTAGAATATGTATATGAAAAATGATCTTAATTCTTTGGCTTTTACGGTCACTTGTTTTTAATTGCCATTGTCTTTTTCTTTTTTCTTTTGCCACACCTTGCAATTTGCAGGATCTTAGTTCCTCTACACTTTTCACTTTCACACATTGGAGAAGGAAATGGCAACCCACTCCAGTGTTCTTGCCTGGAGAATCCCAGGGACAGCGGAGCCTGGTCGGCTGCCGTCTATGGGGTGGCACAGAGTCGGACACAACTGAAGTGACTTAGCAGCAGCAGCAGCAGTTTCTCTACCAGGGATTGAATCTGGGCCCTTGGCAGTGAAAGCACAGAATCCTAACTACTGGACTGCCAGGGAATTCCCTATGTTCACTTATTTTAGACACTTTTTGATACAAATATGTTCAAATTCTGTATATTTTCACTACAATTACATTGTATGTTTTAATCCTTTAGATCAAGAGTTGGCAAACTTTTTCTTGAAGGACCAGAGAGTAAATATTTCAGGCTATATGGTCTCTGTCATAACTATTCAACTCTGACATTGTAACGTGAAAACAGCCATGGACAACATGTAAAAAAATGAATCTGGGTGAATGCCAATAAAACTTTATTTACAAAAGCAGGCAACAGACCTGCAGATCATATTTTGCCAACCTCTGCTTTAGATCATTAGATCGTTACTGTTAGTAGAATACAAATTTGTGAAAACCTTGATGATAACATAATTATTTAATTTTGTTGAGATAAAAGCCAAAATAATATGGAATAAATATATAATAACTTATGAATTATATGTACCTTGATTTTATTATTCATTCCGACTTTGCCAGCTCATCAAAAGAATACACAGATATATTCAGTCATAATTAAATTCATCTTTGGTGTTTTGTTGATTTTCAGTCATACAAAAATTATAGCTTGAAATATATTCTAGATTTTGTCATTTTGAAGGTATTTTTGTCAAAGCAATAAGATGAAGATATGCTATTTAATAGTCTGCTGACCTGAATTAACAACTTTTAAATAGACAAACATATAGTAGCTGGGTCTCCCTTCATACTCTTATCCTGGTCCCTGCAAATATCTGGAGCAACATGAGCCCTTTATGAGGGGACAGGCTTGGCTGGCTTTCCCTTTCACCATTTGATATTCCTGCTTTTCTGAAACATAGACATGATGGTTGGAGTTTGGCTACTATATTGGCACCATGAGGAAGAGGCAAAGTGACTGGCAGAAACTTAGGCCAGATAGCACTAGAGCCAGTTTAGAAATCACCCATTCCCAAACCCTCACCATGTGAAGAAAATGAATGACTGTGCTGTAGGTCACTGTTATTTGGGTTTTCTGTCACAAGCAGCCAAACAGAAACTCCTAGACATACATTTCAAAAGGGAGGTGGCTCTTCCTCCACAATTCTTCTGATGCATCTGTCACGACTTCCATCACAAGCTGGTATATGTCACAGAACATTCACTCATTCATTCAATAAACATTCACAAGGGCCTTTTCTGTGCCAGGACCCAGAGTAGTTCTGGGGCTACAGTGAGGAACTGGAAATATGGGGAGAGAGCTTCATAAGGAGCTCACAGCCTGGTAATGGAGACAAGCATGCAAACAATTACAGTGGGTCCTTGACTTACTACGGTGTTAACTAAGAAATAGGTCAGAAACCGTGAGTCTGGGCAGGATGGCAGTCCTGGCCGTGAAGTTGTCAGGAGCCCGGCTTCCTCTCTCTTGTTGCTCTGTCATCCTGGGGTTTCCTCATTCACCTGGTTCAAAATGACCCACCATATGTCCATATTCCAGCCAGCTAGAAGGGCCAGGGGAGAACACGCCTCTTCCCTTCAAGGGCACAACCTCCAAGTTGCACACATGACTTACATCCCATAGAGAGAACTTTATTACAAAGCTTTATTAACTCTTTTGACTATCTGTGGAGAAGTCTAGGAAATGTAGTCTTTCTTCTGGGAAGCCACGTGCTCAGCAAAAACACAGCTATCTACTATATATATGGGATTCCCAGGTGGCTCTGTGGTAAAGAATCCACTTGCCAATTCAGGAGACACAGGTTTGATTCACTGGGTCGGGAAGATCCCCTGGAGAAGGAAATAACAACCCTCTCCAGCTTTCTTGCCTGGGAAATCTCATGGACAAAGGAGCCTGGCGGCTACAGTGCATGGGGTCACAAAAGAGTCGGAAACAACTTAGCGACTAAACAACAATCTGTCATATACAAGAAAGAAAAATCAGTCATTATGCCACACTTTCCAAAATACTTCTGAATCACCAAAATAATGAACTCAGATGTGTAGGCTCATGATTTCTGGAATCACATTTCCAACATGACACTAGTATTTACTGTTCTCATTTGTTCCGTATGACCATTACTAATTAGTTGCCTTTTTGCAGATTTCATTAAAGTTTTGCTTATCTCCATTTATTACATACATGGGCACACATACACATATAACAAACCCAAAACAAAGCAAAGTGTGTATCACTTAGGTCGAGTCATTCCCTAAGTGATAAATTGAGGACATCAAAATCTCAGCGGGAATTAATTGCCCAGGAGTCAGCTAGGTTCACTCTAGCTCAGGATCTTGGTTCAGCACATTGGTCTCACAACCCAGGATTCCAGTCACAGCTTTTAATGTTTTCAGAAAAAGCCAAAACAATGTGTGTTATGCTTGTGAATCTTCTGAGCTGAGGTGAGGGTTTTGATGAGCATATAAGTGAAGCAGTCCATTTTAATGTTGCTGTTTTCATTCATGATACTTTTACCAGGTCATTCTGAGCTGTATCAAAATGTAAAAACTGTTTTCTGTGTAAACACACCTTTAATCCCACCCTAGTTCTCAACCTCAATCCACTTTTTGCCCTACTCCTTCTTCACTCATTGTCATTCAACCACAAAATTTATGGCCACAGCAAATGGCCCATGATAAATGGGCCCTAGTAAAATATCTGTAAATCCAGCATTCTCCTCCCGTGGGAGATTCAATAAAAATGAACTCAGATAAAAATACTCATTAAGAATTGAGACAGAGACTGATAGACAGTGCTTAATTTATAATTAATACATGAGAAAATTATGGTCCCTTTCACAAGGATATTTGAAAATATTTTTAGTGTCATAATTTTTTACCAACATCAAAATTGCTCCATCAATTCTCATATTTTAATAATGCCTGTGATAGCGTTTTTCTTTGTACATAGAGATAGTAGTCTAGGTCTCTCTGGGGTTGGTCCCTGCATTGGCAAATTTCCAGAAGGCATTGGCTAGGTTGACACTTTTAGTCTTTACCTTTCACTTTCCTTTTATGACCTGACCTAACATTAGTACAAGTAATAAGGTTTAGTGGGGTTTATTTTTGACAACTTCAGTGGCTTTAAATAAGTGTCTTTGACCCAATTTTTAACTGGCTGCAGATCTGAAGGAGTATTATCTACTAAAGCATCAAATGGGACCTCTGGGTCATTAGTTGACAAAAACAGAATTATTTGAGATACAAGGGGAAAATTCAAACCACTTCTGTGATGCTTTTGAACTGTGGTGCTGGAGAAGACTCTTGAGAGTCCCTTGGACTGCAAGGAGATCCAACCAGTCCATTCTAAAGGAGATCAGTCCTGGGTGTTCATTGAAAGGACTGATGCTAAAGCTGAAACTCCAATACTTTGGCCACCTCATGCGACGAGTTGACTCACTGGAAAAGAGTCTGATGCTGGGAGGGATTGGGGGTGGGAGGAGACGGGGACGACAGAGAATGAGATGGCTGGATGGCATCACCGACTCGATGGACATGAATTTGAATGAACTCCGGGAGTTGGTGATGGACAGGGAAGCCTGGCGTGCTGTGATTCATCGGGTCGCAAAGAGTCGGACACAACTGAGTGACTGAACTGAACTGAACTGTTTAGTTCTTTTAATTCTCTTTATATAATGTCTTTTACAGTTTTGGGGGTCAATAATTGGAAATTTTATTTTAGTCAAGAAGACTGAATCGGTGGCATTTGCATGTGTGCTAAGTCGCTTCAGCCATGTCTGACTCTCTGCGACACTATGGGCGGTAGCCTGCCAGGCTCCTCTGTCCATGGGATTCTCCAGGCAAGAATACTGGAGTGGGTTGCCATTCCCTTCTCCAGGGGATCTGCCTGACCCAGGGATTGAACGCACGTCTGTTGAGTCTCTTGCTTTGGCAGGCGGGTTCTTTACCACTAGCACCACCTGGAAAGCCCCAGGTGGCATCTAGTGTGTCCCAAATCATTACCACACATACTCAGTTTCATCATCTGTGAAAGAGAATAAAAGTGGTACCTAATTCACAGTGTTTGAGGATTAAATTAAGACATGAAATGTGCTTAGCATGGTGCCTGGCTCATAATAAACTTGCTGGATGATAGCTATTATCCTATTGTTGTTATTCTTTAGGGCAAAGTTAAAACATATCTGTATACTTCTTCATGCCTTGAGGAGGCAATGGATTCCAAACTGGAAACACAATTTTTCCATTTTAGCTGAAACTGTACACCTGCCACAAGGGAGTGGCCATCAGCCTGAATGTACCTTCTGGTGACTCCAGGTAACATGAGATCATTGCGCAAACAGTAAACAGTCAGAGCAGTTCCACTTCTGCTCATGAAGAATTAATAGCTTCAGAAATTGCCTTCCTAGCCTAAACAACTAAAAACCAGGCAAAAATATCTCATACACATATCACACAGGATACAGGACTGTGATTTTGGTCTTAGGAAAAACCACCTATGAGGCTACAGCTGTCCTAGCTGTCTGCCCAGAGGGAATTTCCAAGCCACAGTACAGGGAAGGGGATCCAAACTGAGACCAGCAAACCTATTGAGCTGAAGAACAGATCAGAGGTCAAGGAGGTGGAGGCACCTAGAATCTGCAGTATAGAATGCTGAAGATGGCAGAGATGTTCCGAGGGAGGTCTGGAGACCCATAGCAGACACAACTAGAAAGTATATCAGTGGCTGCTCATGACTGAAGTTGTGCAAAGGCAATTGACTGTAAAGAAACGCCAGGAAATTTTAGGGGGTGACAGAAAAGTTTTATACCTTGGTTGTGGTCATGATTACACAGCTGAAAATATTTTTCAAAAACCCACTGAATTATACTTAAAACTGGTGATATTGTATGTAAATTATATCACAATAGAACTGTCTATAAATCAAGCAGCAAAATCACTTGTGGCCTTGAGATATCTAGAAGCCATGTCTGTGTTTGTCCTGATAATCTCTGGTCCCACATTCACTGGATTATATATATATATTATATATATATATTGCAGTAAATATATGTGTGTGTGTATATATATATATATATTGCTGTTTAGAGTATTCAGCAATTTCCCTTTCCTGGTCTTGGAAGCACCTTGTAAAACTCCATTGAGAATTATAGATGGAGCCTGAAGAATTTGTCAAGTGCAATTCTTGTCACCTTAACTTTGGGACTTTCTTCCACACTCAAGAAATCATTCACCCGCAGCTGAACTTCCTCTGCTGCTACAGAATGAAGTAAGATGGCTTTTTAGTCACATGAAACACCTTTGTCATCACCCCAAAAATCAAATGGCATCTTTGAGGTTATCAAAGTGGCAAACAGACATCACTTTTGTCCACTGGCTTCCGTTTGGCACTTGTGCTAGAGGAATAAAAATGCCTTGTGTGAACAGGTATCCAAACTACTGCCAAGACTTTTGACCTGTTGTGGTGATCAGTTGAGTCATCTTTACATTCTTAAAATAAAACTGATTATAAGATACTATTCTTCTAACATACCACTGGGTTGACCACTATTTCATTTGAGATTTATGCCTCTAGGATCTTTTTGGAACCAGTTTATCAAACAGTTTGAAGTCAGCAGGGCATAAATATTTCTGTCCATTCACTACCTTTCAGACAAATTCTGCCTAATCTCTTCTTCCTACCCCATATTGACATTTGAACAGATCATGTGGCTTTCTGGTTACTTCTAGTTTTAAAAAGTCCAGGCCAACCTATTACAGGTTTAAAACCTCTGTTACAGTGTGGGCAGCCTATGTTCAAGTCCAAGCCTGTCAAGAATGTTTCCTTACCTAAGATTGCCAAGAAAAATTTAAGACTTGGAACCCCACAGAAGAGCTTCAAAAGTGTGCAGGCACCTACAAATACTATTTGATTCTCTTCATAGCCAGTGTGAGTTACAGCAGGCCGAGGACATTCAAAACACCTGGAACCAGTCAATGTCCTTTGGCAAGATCAAGGTGGTAACCATGGTAGCCCTGAGTAGAAACCTGTATGTAGAGTACAAAGACAATCTGCACCAGACTGGCAGGATGTTTCTGGGAGAAGTTAAGGGTCTTTGATCCACCAACCGCCTAAGAAGGAAGCAAATGAAATGCTCTGAAATGAGCTACATTCACCACAAGTCTGAATGTGGGGGCCTCTTGAGATAGTCTCCTACTCCATGGATCTACACTTGGCCTCTGCTCATTACTCTCAAGAGGAATGTGGAAGAAATGAAGTGCTGATGCAGGCTTCAACATGGACAATGCTTGAAAACCTAATACTAAGTGACAGAAACCAGTCACAAAATACTGTGTGTACTATAAGATTCCATTTATCCAAAAGTCTATGCTAGGGAAATCTACAGCAACAGAGTAGATTAGTAGTTTATTAGGGCTGGGGCAGGGGATGGGAGAATAGAGGGGCAATAGCTAATGGGTCGGAGAAGGCAATGGCACCCCACTCGAGTACTCTTGCCTGGAAAATCCCATGGATGGAGGAGCCTGGTAGGCTGCAGTCCATGGGGTCGCTAAGGCTCGGACATGACTGAGCCACTTCACTTTCATTTTACACTTTCATGCATTGGAGAAGGAAATGGCAACCCACTCCAGTGTTCTTGCCTGGAGAATCCCAGGGACGGGAGAGCCTGGTGGGCTGCCATCTGTGGGGTCGCACAGAGTTGGACATGACTGAAGCGACTTAGCAGCAGCAGCTAATGGGTACAGGATTTCTTTATTTTAAGATGATGAAAATATGTAATAGTTACACATATCTATGAATTTACTAAAAACCCATTGAATTGTACACATTTTTAAAAATTAATTAATTTATTTTAATTGGAGGCTAATTACTTTATAATATTGTGGTGATTTTTACCATACACTGACATGAATCAGCCACGGGTGCACACGTGTCCCCCTGTTCCGAACTACCCCCACCTCCCTCCCCATCCATTCTTCTGGGTTGTCCCAGTGCACCGGCTTTGAGTGCCCTGTTTCATGCATCAAACTTGGACTGGTTATCTATTTCACATATGGTAAGGTACATGTTTCAATGCTATTCTCTCAAATCACTTTTAAGAGGTGAATTGAATGGTATGCAAATTATCTTTTAATAAAGTTACTGAGAGAAAGAGAGGGACTCTCCCAGCTAGAGCGTACAGGTAAAGCAGTTTGTTAAGGCACGGTAGGTCCCTGTCTAGGTGTGAGATGTATAAATTCTCAGGGACCATCTGACCCATGCAATGGCACTGTTGAGAAGGTTCAGATCAATGATGATATGGCACGGAGCACATCCAAGACCTCAGAAGTATGGGAGGAAGGGGATCATGACTACTGGGGTACCCAGTTCACAGGACTCCTCTTCCTGCCCTCCCGTCTCTGGGAATCACTCAGTTCTTTCTGGGGATAAGAAAGGGAGACTGAGAAGGACTATTTCTATGAAAGATAATAATTTTTGTCTGCAGGTACCTCCCTGTGGTAGCAAAAGGGCTGCTGCTTAGAAAAGAACTCTGAAGTCACGTTTCCCTCTGGATTTGGAATATCTGAGCTTCTTCCCAGCCCTGGCTATGCTGCAGGCACCCATAGGCCAGCAGCTTTCCTCCACTGGGAGTGAGCAGCAGCAACTCCAGAGTTGGAATGTCTCTCCTTTCTTTGCCTCTGGTTGGAATGAAGACTTGCCGAGGGACATGAGCTCCCTGATGACCCTCACCCTTGCCCCACCTCCCACTCCCTCTGGGAAGAGGCCTGGGTCCTGCTGTGCCTTAGCTCTGTGAACATCAACTAGAAGAGAAAAGAGTTTAGGCAAGGCAAGTGTAAGGCCCCTGATGGAGCTTAAGAGGTGCAGGATAGCTAAGTGGTGTTGTCAATAGCCGACAGTGACCTAGGAGGTTTTAGTCTTCTCCTGGGTTGGGGGTGACTCAAATGGAAGCTTTTGTCAGAATTGTTCCATTTATAGAGAGAAGTTGAGAAAAAAACTCCTTTGGTGCCTGTTGCCCCTTTTCTAGCACATTCAACCAAGCGAGAGCCATTGGGACCCCACTGTTGAGAGGCCAGGCTAGTTCCCTAATTCCAATGAAGGCAGCGGGAGCTGCAACACTCCAATAGCAATAAGCATACCTAGTACTCACATCTTGACTTCTTAATACTAGCCTCCACTGAAAGGAACAAGGACTCCTTGGAGAAATGTCCGAGGTTTAGAAAGGGAAAGTACAAATGAGCCTGGAACATCTTGTCATGCTTGAAAGTAAGGAAGTATTCAAAGAATGATGGAGGCACAGGAACCAGCTTAAAGGCACTGCTGCTGCTGCTGCTGCTAAGTCACTTCAGTCGTGTCCAACTCTGTGTCACCCCATAGACGGAAGCCCACCAGGCTCCCCCGTCCCTGGGATTCTCCAGGCAAGAACACTGGAGTGGGTTGCCATTTCCTTCTCCAATGTGTGAAAGTGAAAAGTGAAAGTGAAGTCGCTCAGTCATGTCTGACCCTTAGCCACCCCATGGACTGCAGCCTACCAGGCTCCTCCATCCATGGGATTTTCTAGGCAATAGTACTGGAGTGGCTTGCCATTGCCTTCTCCTAGCAAACACCAAATCTACTGGCCAACCTCTAACCTACCTCTATCTCTATGAATTTGCTTATTCTAGGTAACGCATGTAAATGGAATCATACAGTATTTGTTCTTCTATGTCTGGCTTCTTCTGGTTAGCATAATGAATTCAAGCTTCATCCATGTTGCAGCATATATCAGAACTTCATTCCTTTTTATAGTGGAGATAATATTTTTATATTTACACACCACATGTTGTTTATTCATTCATCTGTTGATGGACACGGGTTGTTCCCACCCAGTGTTCACTATTGTGAACACTGGCACCCAAGTCTTAGTTCATGCTTTCAGCTTTTAGGTACATACCAAGGATTTTGGGTTCCATTTGCTTTTTAATTCCTGTTTCACTTTGTTTTGAAAGTTGCTCTTATAGACAGCATAAAATCTAAAAAGTTTTGTCTTAAAGAAATATAATACCTTTATATTAATTGTTGTAACATTTATTTAGTATATTATATTCATCACCTAAAGATGGTTAAAATCTCTTTTTTCTAATAAGAACTTTTAAGATCGACTCTCCTTGTTGAAAGTCACAACGTTCCAGCTATAAAATAAGTTAAGTCACTACATTCAATATGCAGCACAGTTACTATAATTAATAATACTGGATTGTTTGAAAGTTACTGAGAGAGTAGATCTTGAAAGACCTAAATATTATTGTAATACTTCCTTGCTGTTTGGTGTGGGACCATGTTTTCTTTGTTTTTTGTCTTCCAGAGAGAGAGGGGGAGTGTGTATGTATGTGTGTGTGCATGTGTGTAAACATAAGTACATATTACATTATATCTCATTATTATATATTTTAATGTATTTTCTATTATGTATGTGAATATATATGAAATATATATTGTCTATAATTCAACTTTTAAATTTTTTAAAAACAATTCTTTAATCCACATTTTTCCTAAATATCAAACAAGAGTAAATCTGTACTTCCCGAGTCCTCTTTGCCTCTTTTTGAGAATATTGTTTACTTTCATTGTTTTGTGCCACTTTCACAACTTGTATTTTTTCTTTGTTAAACAGGCACTTGTTCGCTGTCTTTTTGTACAGGCAGTACAAGAGAGTAGCTTGTACAAGGGAGTGGCTTCACCACGCTCAGTTCTTAAATTTGCTTCACCTCTTGACAATTTTTAATACTTTTTCAAGTTCTCTGCTTGAGAGTATCTTTGTTGAGACTTCAAACATTAAATAACCATGGTGGGGTATCAAATAAATGTATCACAATCTTTTTCTTTATTATTCTAAAAATTGTATAGAGGTACTCCATTGACATTGATGGCAACAATAGTCTGAAGCATGTCTGATTTTTCTTCCTTCATAGGTCCTTCTTTATTCTGTGCATATACTTGGAGGATTTTTAAAATCCTGCTCCTTCAAACATTCTGTGAGATGTCTAGGTATTGTTCCATCTCCAGTGATGTTTGCCTGGCACACGTTGATCTCTTCCGAGCTTCACACTCAGAATTTCTGTGGTGTTCTCTTGTCTGTTGGATGATTGCTTCTCTCCAGTCTCACCCACACAAGCATGGAATGTCTGCTTGGCACTGCTTTATTCTCTGGTCTCCATACCTATAAACTTTCCTCTAGTCATTTTAATTTCTTTATCTTTACCCCTGAATTTTTGATGAGAGTTTTCAACCTTGACCTCTACAGAACTGATTTAATATTTCACAGAACCAGCTCTGTTCTTTAATCTCACCAAGGGATTAATGGTGAGTTTTAATTCTGTGATTACATTTTTAGTTTCTATCACAGAGTTTCCTATTCTCATTAATTCCTTTTTCATTTAATTTTTTTTTTTTTTAATTCTCATTCTGCGGTTTTTAAAGAATGCCTGTCTCTCTATTCCTATGACTTTCCACCTTTGTTTCATAGGGGACATATCTTTTGACATAGGTAACAGAACATTGAATAGGTTTTTCCTTATTGATCCAGAGTTGATGTTAAGATCCAAAATGAGGGTGAAAGGCTGGTGCCTGAGTTCAGGGGGTACAGCTCTGTAGACCCCACAACTTGCTCCTGTGAATCTCTCCTTGGGGGCTGCAGGACTATTCCTGGGGCTCCTGGGCAGCCAGGCCTGCATCTCTGAGAAAGCTCCCACAGAGGGATGACAAAGCCCCAATTCCTAGCTTCCTTCTTTCCCTTGAAGCTGGCAACACAGACCTGCCAGAGCCCAGGACGGTTCTTTTACAGGAAAAAGCTCTAGGGCTTCACCTAGTCAACATCATCCCTGGAGGGAAACTCAGCCATTTCCCCACCTTCAAACTCCTTCAGTTTTCTCCCCAGCACTTCCTCCCTGCCTCAGCCTGGGAACAAAGACATTTGTACAAATCCACAGGAACATGCTAATTGGCAAACAACTGAAGCTCTCCATTGCCCTGAGGGGATTATAGGCCTTTTGGGCACTGCCAGGGGAAGAGAAAAAATGAACACCTTGGCAATAGCACCAGGCACCTATGCTTTAATGGATTCAAATATGTCCCCTCTAGGAGTTTGCAGGCCCTCAGGGATACAGGGAGTCTGAGCCGAAACAGTTTCTCCTAATTGCTGAAGCAGACACCCAAATAGAATCCTGGATACAAGGGTCCCATATGGAAATTGCCTCACTCTAGATACAGGATCAGTGAAAGTAGGTTTCTCAAAGCACTATTTCCATGGGATATCAATAGGTATTTTTGAAAAGAGGGTTGCAGTGAAAATAAATTTGAGATATGCATAGTAAACAGAGAGTCAGTTTCCTTTCCACAGCATTTCTTGGCATCTTGCATACTAATTGCCTATTATTGTCAGTCACTCTACACACACTGAGTGTCTACTTTGCACCAAGCATGTGGAAATCTCACCAAGCAGGTGAGATTCCACATGGTGCCCACGCCTGCAAGCAGCTCACAGCCAAGCATTCCAACAGCCCTAGTACTCAAATCCTGGTCTGGACCAATAGCAGCAATGCCAACTGAAAACGTGTTAGAAATGCAGACTGTCTGGCCCCACCTCTAGACCTACTGAATCAGAATCTGCATTTTAACAGGTCCCCAGGTGATCCACGTACACTGAAGTATGAGAAACCTGGAATAACACATTGCAAGGGGAGAAAAAGAAGGTAAGGAGAAGGGCTACTATGGGGAGCTAAAGACCTTTTGCTGTGGAGCCCAAGTAAGACAGTAAGCAGCAAATCTGGGAAGAGACACACTGCCTCCCTCCAGCATGGACTCAGAGAGGCTCTGGTCAGGAGGACTGAGAATAACAAGTTCCATTTGGCATCAGTATTGGTTGAGTTAAAGTTCAGCTTTGCAGAAAATAAAAACCCTAAAATTAGTGTCTTATACAAGATAAACATTTATTCTTCTCTTGCTTTTGAAAAGTCCAGCAATAAGAAATACTGAGCTAGTATGGCATGCCACCGGAGAAGGCAATGACACCCCACTCCAGTACTCTTGCCTGGAAAATCCCATGGACGGAGGAGCCTGGAAGGCTGCAATCCATAGGGTTGCGAGGGTCAGACACGACTGAGTGACTTCACTTTCACTTTTTACTTTCATGCACTGGAGAAGGAAATGGCAACCCACTCCAGTGTTCTTGCCTGGAGAATCCCAGGGACGGGGGAGCCTGGTGGGCTGCTGTCTATGGGGTCACACAGAGTCGGACACGACTGAAGTGACTTAGCAGCAGCAGCAGCATGGCATCCCACAGGATCAAGAACCCATGTTCCTTCCATCTTGTTACTCTACACTGTATTCCCAAAGTTGGCTCATGATCCTATGTGACTGCTGGACCTCCAACCATTACACCTACCTTCCAGCAAGCAAGAAGTAATAAAGGAGAGCAATCTTTCTACTTTTGAATGCACTTCTTTAAGGTTTATATACTATCTTTATTTATATCCCGTTGTGGGAACACATGTGAAATACACTCAAGGAACAACCTGGAGAGAATTTAAGAGGTAGACTGAAGAACCAGCACAATTTAAATTGTTACTGTTAATGTAACTTTCTTCACACCTACAGTGAGCTAGGACCAGGGAATTAAGGAGATTGTTTCCAGGGGTTCATTCTCTACAGAAAATAAGACAGTTAGACACAGTTTTCTAACTTCAATGCTTTGGGCATTGGAAAGGGTCATCTCCTCAATGGTTTCTAAATAATGATAATAACATTAAGTTCATGGGGAGAATTTTCTGAATTAAAAGTTTCCATTTGATACATTCTTTCTTAAAACTAGGGCTTGCAACTGCTTGTCTACTTTTGAGCAAAGATTTTTTTCAACAAAAACAAGTGAACAAATGGCAAACAGAGTAATGAATATTAATGGGAAACAGAATAAAATTGAAAATTCAACAACTTTTCCAGGAGCGTATGGTTTTTACTACATTTTTTGCACACATAGAACAGAGCCATGTTTCCTACAGGTAAACTGTTTCTGGTTCTCATTTGCATGATAAGCTTAAATGTGTTGAGTTTTTCCAGAGAACTACAAAGGGTACAATGATGTCCAGACACTTTACCTTTAATGGAGTTGAAGTCCACTGTTCTAGGCCAAGGCCAAGGCAGGCCCTGAAACCTTAGAGACTGAATCAAATCATTCCATCGTTCTCTGTGGCCCAAACCAGAAAGCTGGGAGTGTGTCAGAATTGCCCTCTCCCTTACCCACATACCCCAGCAGTCACAAGGCCTATTCATGCCCCCCAAATTCTTCCCTCTGTTCCCCCTGCACCCTAAGAGACAGGAGAGTATATGCCAAAGGGTGTGCATTATGAAGTTCAACTGCATGATGCAAATCTTGGTTTGATTTAGTAGCTGTGTGTCCAAGGGCAAATCTTCTAACTGCTCTGGACCTCAGTTTTCACATCCAGGAAGAGTGGATAATAACAGCAGTTATCACTGAGGGCTGTGGAGGGTAATGGGCTCAAAACAACTGAAACGATGTCCAGCTCACAGGAGCCATGTAAGTGTCAGCAATTCTCACCATCACCATAGCCATCACCTTAAAAAAGGTCTCAAGGAGGCCAATCACCATCCCCTCAAGGCCAAAATTCAAACCACTAAACAGCAAGTGCCCAAAGCCCTAAACCCTTTACTCACCCATTTAGAAAACTCCAGGGGTATCTTGTGAACCACAGAATTAAGTAGAAACTTTTAATCATCCCATTCAATTCCCTTTATGATATGGAGTTTGATAGATATTTAAGGAGGGAAGAAGAGAATAGAACCAAAAAATGCAGGAAAATAAAGATGAGCTACAGAATTCTAATGCCAGCTCTGTTTATTGGCCACTGTCTTGAATGAGTGGTCAAGCTGGCAAATAATCTGCTAACATGTGGTTTTTTCCACATCAATCATTTGATTAAATTGGCTATCTCAGGAGAATCTATTCCCTGTGCATTTCAAAACCTAGACTGTAAATGGGTTCATGTCAAAAGTGACTTACCACTCTGAGAGAGGCATTTGGGGATTTGTCTCTACCAGCTTGAAGCTGACTCCTTGAAGGTGTGTGTGTGTGTGTGTGTGTGTGTGTGGTGTGGTATGTGTACATATGCATGCACACAGGTATATGAAAATAAACAAAGAAACAGTAGATCTTGATGTGCCTGGATATAGCTAAGCTGACTGAAAGACTGTCCTCAATATATGCATACACACTCAGTTCACATTCATTCAGGCACACAAGTTCTCATGCACAAGCAGTGGCCCATGTCCACACAGAGGCACCATCACAGGCACAGCAACTCACTCACCAATACATACATATTCACAAGCACTCACATGTACACCCAGGCCCTGAACACTACATCTGCCCCGTCTCCTGAGTGACAGTTATGGATATGCCATGTCAGCAGCGGTCGGAAGTTCATTTCCAGGCATGATAATGCCACATGTTGCTATCATGGCCAGTATGTGGCTATCTCCACATCTTTCCATTCAGATTGCTGGAATTATGCTGTGCCTTCCTGCCCATCTGTGGCAACTCATTCCCAGAACAGCCTCGGGATAAGTGAATCACCAGAGTGCTTGTCATCTTGCCACTGAGTACCTTCCACCTCTACGCTCCTTCACAGAATGTGAGTCGCATCCTTTTTTAGTCGAAAGGTGTCTTAGAGATCATCCCTTCTGACCGCCTCAATGTGTAGAAGGGAGACTGAGGCCCAGAGATGGGTAGGATTTGCC
Organism: Moschus berezovskii; assembly: GCF_049115385.1. Classification (NCBI taxonomy): domain Eukaryota; kingdom Metazoa; phylum Chordata; class Mammalia; order Artiodactyla; family Moschidae; genus Moschus; species Moschus berezovskii. Next base: position 69,535,018 of record NC_142466.1, on the reverse strand, counting down.
CAAAGTCACCCAGCAAAGGCAGAGCTGAACTTGAACCCTAACTCTAGGGCCAGGGCTCATTCTATCTCATGGCCTCCAAAAGAATCCCTTCTCTCCCACTGGAGTCCTGATCCTACTGCTGGGCCCTCCTGGAAAAGTTGGGGGAAACAGCACAAGATAACAGCTATGAGTGGTCAGGAGTGCCCGGTGACCTGCTGACCACAGTCAAGAGGGGCCAGAGGTACTGCTGTCCAGCCTGGAAGACGCCTCCTCCCATTGCTCTCATATCCGCATGCAGGTTCCTCAAATGAGCCACTATTCCTAGATCTCTGGAGCTCAGGGTGATGGACCCAGGAGAAGGAGCAGGCAGAGAGGCGGGCAAGAAGGCAGAAAAAGCTCCAGCACCTCCTTTCTCTAGAAAATAAAACGTAGTTCAGTCACGCCATAAAATGTCTATTTTTGCTCCCTGTGGCTGTTCTGCCCCATCAGGTATACCCATGCTCCCTGCCTGGTGTCCAGATCCAAGACAAGGGTACCAAGAGGAATCAGAACTGGGGACTGGTAACCTGCAGAAATGGTAACCTCCCCTCAATACCCACCACCACAACCCAGCCTGGGAGGAGGAGCAAGAACTCGGTGGAGGCTCCTTTCCAGAGGAGGGCATACCCCAGCAAGCCTGGCAGGAGCTATCCTATGAAGAGGGGAGGAAGGGCATTTTAGGAAAAGGGCAAAGGCCAGGAGGGGAGAGAGCCCTGCTGGATCATGAGTGGGGCAGAAATGTAGGAGAGGAGTCAGAAGAAAAGCCCAAAGACACTATGGAGGCAGGAGAAGGGCAACATGGGGGAAGGGCAGCCTCGGTCTCAGGAGCACTCTGGTGGTCCTCCAGGCTGAACTTGATCCTAAGTCAGCCTCATCACAAGGCTGCCAGGAATAGTGTAAAAAAGAAAAACAAAGTCAGTCCTCTCTTAGCACCAAAGCGGAAACTGAGCCCCAGAGAGAGGCTGAGATTCACCCAAGGTCATGTTGCTGGCAGAAGCGGTGTGAATACCGGAACCTTAGCCCCCTAACTCATGATATGATCATCAAATCAAATCATTCCTCGCTGCTTGCAAGTTCTACCCATCCCAAACTGGGGTATCAAGATGTTCCTATGTAGAATGGTAAGAGCTCAGGGTTGGGGAGGGTGGTAGCTGTTAGTTGCAGGAAACAGCCCAATGATAGCACAGATGGGAGCCCGGGAGAGAAGTGTGGCTGAACAGGTGCTGTTTCCCACGAGGCCTGCCCTTTCAGGCAGCGCACACCTCAAATGCCCAGGCCTGTGGCCCTAGAGTAACACAACACCCAGGGGAATTCCAGGGGGATGCCCCTCTGGTCTATCTCCCTTTGCATAGTGAGGGGAGGGTGGGGAAGGCCCCACAGCTCCACAGCCCCTCCAACTCTGAGGCCGGTGAGGCCCTCAGCCTGCTGAAACCTCTGGAGACTGAGCCAGCAGCTTCAGGTCTCATCTGTCGCTATGTGTACTTGATCAGGAGAGTTATCTTGGGAGAGAAGAAGCAATTATATTTAGCATTTTCTGCCCCATACATGATTCAGTTGAGAAAAGAATGTCACCTTCCCTGTAAAAATCAATTGTAATAAGGGACATACTTCTATACTCAACAAAATTCTCAGCCTCAGGATACACATGCATTAATTAATCATGCTGCCATTTCATCTTTTCTGTCACCCTCAACCCCAATTCAATAGGAAAACATAGAGTCAAAGAATCTCATGGCGGGAGGGACAGGAGGTATCCCTCAGGGAGGGGTACTGTGTTAACACACTGCCCTCTAACCTCCGGGGACAGTACCAGCCACAGCACAAAAGTAAGGAAGGGAGCAGGTTATCCCAGAAGACAGGCAGAGAGGACCTTGCCAAAGTCCAAGCAAAGCCCTTAGCTGCCCATCTTACCACAGGCAGGCACTGGGCCCTCTGTGACTCAGTTTCCCCATCTGTATAGTAATGAGGAAGTTGGCTCTTCCAGCTATTGTGCTCTTTAACTCTGGAGTCTGGACCTGGTTGGCAATTGCCTGCAGACCAAATCAAACCTAGAGCTGTGTCTGCATGGCCTTGAATTAAATTGTTTTGACATTTTTAAAGAGCTATGAAAGAAGGAAGAAAATCACAAGGAAGGCTACGCAACAGAAGCTGCTTATGGCGTTGTACGCGCATGTGTGCTCAGTCGTGTCTGACTCTCTGTGACCCCAGGGACTGTAGCCTGCCAGACTCCTCTGTCCATGGGATTCCCCAGGCAAGAATGCTGGAGTGGTTTGTCATTTCCTACTCCAGGGGATCTTCCTGACCCAGGGATCCAGCCCACATCTCCTGTGGCTCCTCACTGGCAGGCAGATTCTTTATCACTGTGCCACCTGGGAAGCCCGTATATGGCCTGAAAGACCTTAAATAAACTATCTAGGGACTTCTCTGGTGGTCCAGTGGCTAAAACCCCATGCTTCCAATGCAGGCGGCCTGGGTTCATTCCCTGGTGCGGGAACTAGATCCCAGGTGCTGCCACTAAGGGTTTGCACGCCACAGCTATTAATAAAAGATCCCACAAGTCTCAACTAAGATCGGGCACAGCCAAATGAACAAGATTAATTTAAAAACTATCTGGCTCTTTACAGAAAGTGCTGATTTCTGCTTTAACGTTGGATCTATGCTCCTTCCCCATTAGAGCTCACAGAACTCTCTGGAATTCTGTAGGATAAGTCGGATTTCTCACAGCTGTGTAACTGATGTTTAATTCTCCCTTCTCCTCTGTCTTCTGGCTCCAAGGCATCCTAGGTCCTAGCATGTAGCAGCTCTTCGGTCTAAATGAATGAAGTGTATGTTTCTTGCATTCTTGTAACCTACATGCTCACCACTCAGGCTAAACAATTACTTCCGCATAATGGAGACGATAACTGCAGGCTTATTTTATCCCATTAGCCATCATTGAGGGCTTTACTAGGATTCCATGCTAGGCTAGTGCTCAGGGCTGGCTCTGTCCACCAGGAGCTCATAGTCCAAAAAGAAAGATCAGACAAGTAACTATAATACAAGCTAGACCACCCATAAAGGTAGAAAAAGGTAGAAGAAGCAAAACACACAAAAGAAAGAAGCAATTAAATCTGAACAGAATTAACATGCCACTAGATAAATGGGCAAAACTAGGAAAAGATAATTTACAAAAGGGAATATACTCTAATAAAACAAATATATGGGGAAATCTTCAGCCTCACTAGTAGCCAGAAAAATGCTAATAAAAATTACAGAGATATCTTTTTATGATTATTAAAATAGTAAAAAATCTATTTCCAGTCATAATGCCCAGTGTTCTCAGTGGTACAAAGAAATGGCTCTCTCACACAATGGGAGTGAAATTGAATAGCTCTTTGAAATCCCACTGGTAATAATATCGTATATAAAAATGTATGAACTTTATGATCCAGTCATCTCACTTCTAAGAACTGGACCAAAGAAAATAATTCAAAATAAGGAAAAATGTATAGGCTAATACATGCAATGACTACTGTAGCAGTTATCTGGAGGAAATATAAAAATCTCACCATGGGATTCTCTTACCAGGATCCCTTTTCTACACCAGCCACCTGGTTGTTCAAGTACAACTGACCTTGGTAAAATGTGTCCCTAGCTATACAACCAGAGTCTGCCCCTGAGAAAGAAGGACCAGTATCAAAGAGCTGGCTGGATTATCACAGGTAAAGCTTGGGCCTGGTGTGTGAATGTTTTCTTCCATGTGGAGGAAAATCAGAGAGAGCAGATCAGCTGGGGAAGGAAGAAAGAATGAAGTTGACATAGACGTAGGACAACACCTCATGGTATTTGCAACCCTCTTCTGGTGGTCCCCAAGGTCCAGCCAGAAGCCTACCCTTGGTTACTGTGAGATCCCAGTATACTCTGCATGAAGATCCCCTTTCTGTTGAAACTCATTTAGACTGAGTTTCTGTCACTTAGAGCCAAAAGGTTATTAACACACATTGGAATGATGCACAAATATTAGAAACTGTGATGAAGACTACAGAAGCAAAGGAGAAAAGAGCTTTTTGACCTAATAAGGATAACAAAGAAGTCAGCTACGATGTCACAAGTGTGCTACCTATTCAAAACACACAGACAGAAAAACAAGAAAGGGATATACAAAAGTGGTAAAAACTGCCAGCAGTAGAATATTAAGAGATTATTTTCTCTACTATCATAATGCTGCCTTGCTTTTCTTAATGTTAAGAAAAATTCTGAGTGAGGAGATGACTCACAAACCAAACAACTGTGATGCTGAGTGAAATGGTGCTTGTTGCCCAGACAGAGGGCTAATACCAGGCCATGGAACCCAAGGGAAGGATATTTTTATTACCTCCACTGGAGAGATCAGAGAAAAAGCCATGAAGGACACAGCATTTGATATGGGCTTTCAGCACCAAGAAGAACAAGGAGCAAGATATCCAGGCACAGAGGGAAATTGAGATGGAAAGAAATAGAAATAAAAGCTTGGAGGTGGAAGGGCATCGTGTTTGGGGAAAGATTAGCCATTCCTTTTGGCAAGGGCAGAAAGACTGAGCGAAGATCAGTAGGAAATCACGTTACATTGCAGAGGTTTTAAACTAACGACCTTTGGGCCACATTGGCTTTGTTGTTTTTTATCTGGTAAACACAGTGATCACACATCTCTAAATTAGTTGCTATGCCGTTCATCTCTAACCCTACTCCTCTAAATCCTGCATTGTAATGCCAGACTTGGGACTCTGTTTTTGCTGGGCTTGGCCAATTGGAACCTTCTTAGCTTCTGCCAATAGGGGGCACTAGAGGGATACCACAAAGTAAAAGAGAAAGGGAAGCACACCGGGCAGGTGGGAGCATTTGCTGATTTCGCTTTAGCTAATAGGGTTAACTGTTCACATACTATATATATCCAGAAGTCCCACCCCAAGATATGTCTTTTGAAACTCTTCCCTGTGCCCTGAGAGACATGTCCAAGAATGGTCATAGCAGCATTATTTATGATAGCAAACTACTAGAATCAAACTAAATACCCAACAGTAAAAGAATAGATAAATAACATGCAGCATTCCATAAAACAGAATATTATACAGTGAGGAAAATGAGTTAACTATAGCTTCTTGCATCAATATAGATGGATTTTAGAAAAAACATTAAGTTTAGAAAAGAATTCATAGAAGGTAATATAGATTGTAGAGGTTCCCTGGTGGCTTAGTGGTAAAGAATCTACTTGCCAATGCAGGAGAGGTAGGTTCAATCCCTGGGTCAAGAAGATCCCCTGGAGATGGAAATGGCAACCCACTCCTGTATTCTTGCCAGGGAAATTCCATGAACAGAGGAGCCTGGCAGGCTACAGTCCATGGGGTCGCAAAAGAGTTAGACACGACTTAGCAACTAAACAACGATATAGATTATAATACTACTTTTATGAAGTTCAAATGCTGGCAAAAGTAAATAACATATGGCTTTGGAATCTATACATGTGTGCTAAAACTACTACAAAATAGGAAGGAAATGACAAACACCAAAATCTGGGTCATGGTCTCGCCTGGGGGTAGCAAGGAGGTAAGATAGGGAAGATGCATCCAGACACATGCAAGAATGCCAGGAAGATTCTGATTTCAAACGTGGGTAGTGGGTCACAGGTGCTAATCTTACTAGTAGGTTTTGCCATGAACATATACATCTCAAATACTGGTTTATTTCTGTGTGTATAGACATATATATATATATATACATAAAATTACATAGTAAATATCTTGAAAAATTTAATCACAAACTAGCTTATGACCAACAAATAGTGTCTTCAGGCAGTCTCTGTGGGCTCTGCTCACAAACATATCTGCAGCTGAGGGCCAGGAGTGGACAGAAGGTGGTGGGCTGGACCCTGGCCAGCACCACGTCCAGGCAGCCTATCTGTTTGCTGCATCCTCAGGCATGGCCACTCCCAAGGGAGACCTCTGGCCCAGAAGCCAGGGCCCCTGGGTTTCCAGCTCTGCCTCTAATTACCGGGTGACTTTGGTCAGCTTCCCCCTAGCCTCAGTTTCCCCACTTGTTCAAACGTGGTCAGAGCAGGTGCTTGCTCAGAGCCTTTGTTCTTAGTGCTGTTGACTGACCTGGCACCTTGATGCCAAGCTCCACTGGGAGCTCGACTGTCCTGCCAAAATGATCTGGGAGATTTGGGGCAAGTTACTTGACTTCTCTCTGCTTAGTTCCCTCAAATGTTAAATGAGGATGAAACTAGTACCTCTCTCATAGGATTTTTGTGAGGACTGAAGGAAATGATACTTGTATATAGCACAGAATCTAGAAAGAGAGGGTCCCTCATAGATGACAGCCAGGGTGAGGAAGGCCATACAGCCAGGTAACCACAGTTATGCCTTAGAGGGTGACTTCCCAAGTGCCACAATCCAGAAAGTGACACCTGGCCAGGCTATTTCCAGCTTTAGCATTAGTCATCGCTGGAACTGGTCACAACACTCTTGCCTTCCCTTTGTTACCTCCTTGGCTTGGCATCCAATTCCCTCCAAAGCCAACTCCCAACCTCCTGCCCTGACTTCTCCCTCATGTCACCCTGTAACGTGGCTCATGCTCTGGATACTCCCTCTGGCTCCCACCCCACTCCTGTCCCCTATCTGGGACATCATTTTCCCAACTCCATCTCTCCTGGGCCAAAATTCTCTTCCATTGAGGTTCAGCAGAAATGGGCCCTCCTCCAGGAAGCCTTCTCTGATTTTAGCAGCTAGGGATATAACCATGCCCTTGCCCCATGCCTCTCCACCCCTCACCCCCACTCCAGCTGTTTGTCTTAGTCTCAGGATCACAAACTCTGCACCATGGCTTCACAGCTGTTTGCATCTGCCCCAGCCAATGGAGAGGCCCTGGAGAGCACAGCTGCACCTGACAGCATCTGACTCTAGTTTGCTGCACCGGCATGGATCACCACTCCGCTTCAAAGGGAGGGTGCTAGCCCCATTCACCTCCCACATGGATAACAGGCCTGAGGTTTGCTCCATGGCTCATGGGGTCAAGGGACTATGTCATACTTTCTATAATGAAGCCCATTTGCCTACACATGTCCATGGTCAACAAGAAGTCCCTCTACCTCCCTTGGATGGTACAGGAAGCCCCCAGGTTTACTTGTCCTGGTCTTGGAGCTGCTGCCCCTCATGGTCATGGCTGCCTCTGTTTTTTCTCAGGCCTGTGGGGCCATCCAAAGTCAGGTCACTCTGCTGGTCATCCTACTCCCCTCTGCCCCAAGAAAACAAATCAGGGTGGAGAAACAGTCTATGCTGAGGCTCCTGGGGTTCCTGGCTTCCATGCGGACATCTCCACCCCAGGCCATACCCCTAGGAGCCATGTTGTGGTGAGATTCAGGCTTCTTCATGCTATTAGGAACCCACCACACCACCACCCTTCCTAGGGTAGAGAATGGAGGAAGGGAAATAGGCAGAGAGTGTAACCTAAATCCCAGCGCACAAAACCTCACACCTTGTCCTCAGATGCCCCAGGGTAACCATCCGTATTCAAGGAGATCCTCAGTTAACCTCCGGAGAAGGCATTGGCAACCCACTTCAGTACTCTTGCCTGGAAAATCCCATGGACGGAGGAGCCTGGTAGGCTGCAGTCCATGGGGTCGCGAAGAGTCGGACACGACTGAGCGACTTCACTTTCACTTTTCACTTTCATGCATTGGAGAAGGAAATGGCAACCCACTCCAGTGTTCTTGCCTGGAGAATCCCAGGGACGGGGGAGCCCGGTGGGCTGCCGTCTACGGGTTGGCACAGAGTCGGACACAACTGAAGTGACTTAGCAGCAGCAGCAGTTAAACTCCAGGAGGCCAATTCTCCACTCTGGCCAGAAAACACCAGGAAAACTGCTTTACTTCCCCAATGAATGGTTAAAGAAAGAAAAGGCCCAGACCTTTGGAAAAACAGACCATTTCCTCCCTGGGTAGAGAAATGCAGTGTTATGGTAGAGTCTGGGGAGAAAATACTTTCTTTCCTTCTGCAAAGCCCACAGGAGTCAACAAAACAAGATACCAATTAATTTCTCAATAATTCCATTGTTGCATATCCAGTGGTAGCCAAAATCCAATCCAGCCCACTTTAAAGAAATAATTCTTATCTCCCCTATTCCATAAAATCCAAGCTAAAAAGAGAAAAAGCTGCACACAGCAGGTAAATAACAATCTTCAGAGTGGCAGAAAAAAAGTTTGTCTCATCCATGAGAAGATTGTTGAGATGCAGCCTGGTTCCTTCTGAGCTCTGTGGTTGGCTGAGGAATGAGCCCAGAGATATCCAGGCTCTCATCCTAGAATCTGGGAATGTCACCTTATATGGTACAGGGGCTTCACAGATGTGATTAAGTTAAGGGTGTTGAGAAGCTTATCCAGGTGGGCCCTAAATGTGATCAGAAGGGAGATCCTGAGAGGGAAGCAGAGGAAGATTTGATGTTTGACCAGGAAAAGGCAACGTGACCTTGGAGCCAGAGTTTGGAATGATGCAGCCACAAGCCAAGGAATGCCCACAGTCACCAGCAGCTGGAAGAGGCAGGGACATGGAGCATCCCCCAGAGCATCCTGAGAGGATGGGAGTTAGTCTGATAAGATGCAGGTTAGATTCCTAACTCTAGGACTCTAAGAGCTTATATTTCTGTTTCTTAAGCTACTAAATTTAAGGTAATTTGTCAGGGGAGCCACAGGAAACTAAGGCAAGCCCTGATTGCCAGAAACCTGACCTCAGTGACAGCAATCTTCTTAGCCTCAGAGGTTTGGGTAAATAGTTTTGCCCTGACTTATCTATGGGGCTTCCCAAGTGGCGTTAGTGGTAAAGAACCCACCTGCCAGTGCAAGAGACGCAAATTCAATCCCTGGGTTGGGAAGATCCCCTGGAGAAGGGCATGGCAACCCACTCCAGTATTCTTCCTTCGAGAATTCCATGGAAAGAGGAGCCTGGCAGGCTACAGTCAGTCTATATGGTCATATAGATTTGGATACAACAGAAACAACTTAGCTTGCATGAATGACTTATCCATAGCGGATAAAGAATTTGTGTAGGAAGAAGGGAAGTGAAATTGAATAGGTAAACTGAGGCCAGATCACAAAAGACCTTAAATGACAATCTAAGAACTATGGCCCTTTCCCTGAAGATTCTGGGAAGCCATAGAAGGTTTAGAATAGGGAAATGATATAAACAGATTTTTTTTTTGAGATACATGTTTTATTATACATATATAATTTATAAACCGTATTTCTGGGGTTCATTGCCACTCACCGAAGTAAATAGCTATATCATTGGGTTGCTAGGGTATTGTTTGGTCACTCATGGGTCTCCCCTTTCCTTGACACTTTGGTTTGCTGACTTTAGAAAGAGTTACATGGAATACATTTTGTTTCCATGCTGCTTGCCCTCTGTTATAATATGTTCTGATTTTCAAGGCAGTTTTCCCTTTCCCCCCTAATTTCCTCAAGAATCTGTTAGGAACTTAATTGAAAGGATGGCATGAACACTGAGGCCCAGTTGGACAGCCCCTGGTGTTCAGGTCAGTCCACCAGCACTTTATCTAATTGCCAACCTCTTCCTCAAGGGAATGATGGTTTTGGATGCTTCTGCAAGTCAGTCACCACCATGAGAGTTTCTTTGTCCAAAGCTGGCAGCTCATAGAATGGGGAAGAAAAAAACAGAGAAGCTTTGTAAAATGTTTTAGATGCTACAAACGCATTAATTTCAAAATGGCCTCTTTTCTCTAGTTCAAGCAATAATCTTTTTTTTTTTTTTTTGGCGTTTTAAGATGGAAATGAAGACCAATGTTACATCGTAATATGCCAATTACAAATAGTACTTCAAATAGCAAATACTACAGTTTGTCCCAAACTTTAAAAACTATTCATGAACTCAACACTGAACTATTGATGGCTATGAGAATTGTTTCCTAGCCTTTTTGAAAATTTCAACCCATTTACGTTTAAGGTAATTATTGATAAGTACGATCGCGTAGCCATTTTCTTTATTGCTTTGGGTTCAAGTTTATACACTCTTTCTGTGTATCCTGTCTATAGAAGATCCTTTAGCATTTGTTGGAGAGCTGGTTTGGTGATGCTGAATTCCCTCAGCTTTTGCTTGTCTGTAAAGCTTTTGATTTCTCCTTCATATTTGAATGAGATCCTTGCTGGGTATAGTAATCTGGGCTGTAGGGTATTTTCTTTCATCACTTTAAGTATGTCTTGTCACTCCCTTCTGGCCTGAAGAGTTTCTGTTGAAAGATCAGCTGTTATCCTTATGGGAATCTCCTTATGTGTTATTTGCTGCTTTTCCCTTGCTGCTTTTAATATTTGTTCTTTGTGTTTGATCTTTGTTAATTTGATTAATATGTGTCTTGGAGTATTTCGCCTTGGGTTTATCCTGTTGGGGACTCTCTGGGTTTCTTGGACTTGGGTGATTATTTCTTTCCCCATTTTAGGGAAGTTTTCAACTATTATCTCCTCAAGTATTCTCTCATGGTCTTTCTTTTTGTCTTCTTCTTCTGGGACTCCTATGATTCGAATGTTGGAGCGTTTAACATTGTCCCAGAGGTCTCTAATATTGACCTCATTTCTTTTAATTCGTTTTTCTTTTTTCCTCTCTGTTTCATTTATTTCTACAATTCTATCTTCTAGTTCGCTTATCCTGTCTTCTGCATCTGTTATTCTACTGTTTGTTCCCTCCAGAGTGTTTCTGATCTCATCTATTGCATTATTCATTGTATATTGACTCTTTTTTATTTCTTTTAAGTCCTTATTAAATCTTTCTTCCATCTTCTCAATCCTTTTCTCCAGGTTATTTATCTGTAACTCCATTTTGCTTTCAAGATTTTGAATCATTTTCACCATCAAAATTTGAAGTTCTTTATCAGGTAAATTCCCTATATCTTCTTCTTTTGTTTGTGTTGGTGGGCAATTATCTTGTTCCTTTACTTGCTGGGTATTTCTCTGCCTCTTCATCTTGCTTATATTGCTTTGCTTGGGGTGGCCTTTCCCTCTTCTTGCAGTTTGTGGAGTTCTCTTTATTACGTAGTTTCTTCGCTGTGTGTGGGGTTGGACGCGTGACTTGTCCGGGTTCCCTGTTTAGGGAAGCATGTGTCGGTGTTCTGGTGGGTGGAGCTGGATTTCTTCTCTCTCCTTTAGAAGACAATGGGCTGCTTTTCTGGGAGCCTGATGTCCTCTGCCAGTATTCAGACGTTGTTTTGTGGACTTTACTCCGCGTTCAAATGTTCTTTTGATGAATTTGTGGGGGAGAAAGTGGTCTTGCCATCTTATCCCTCTGCCATCTTGTTCCTTCCTCCCCAGAACACTGGATTCTTATATTCCACTTGGTAGTGGAGTATCTCTTCCCAGCTGCTCCAGCAAGGCGCAGCCGCTGTACCTTACCTTGGACAAGGGGTATCTCCTCAAGGCCGCGCCTCCTGCTTTGAATGTGGATCAGCTCCTCTCGGCCCTCTGGTGCCCAAGCAGCCACCGCGTCCTGAACGTGGTACAGCTTCTCTCGGCCACCGCCCTAACCCTGGGCGCGGGGTAGCTCATCTCAGCCACGATTCTGCACGTGGTCGGTTGCGCCGGAGCCGGGCGTCTCCCGCGTCTGCGCCGCCGGAGCCGGGCGTCTCCCGCGTCTGCGCCGCCGGAGCCGGGCGTCTCCCGCGTCTGCGCCGCCGGAGCCGGGCGTCTCCCGCGTCTGCGCCGCCGGAGCCGGGCGTCTCCCGCGTCTGCGCCGCCGGAGCCGGGCGTCTCCCGCGTCTGCGCCGCCGGAGCCGGGCGTCTCCCGCGTCTGCGCCGCCGGAGCCGGGCGTCTCCCGCGTCTGCGCCGCCGGAGCCGGGCGTCTCCCGCGTCTGCGCCGCCGGAGCCGGGCGTCTCCCGCGTCTGCGCCGCCGGAGCCGGGCGTCTCGCTAAACAGATTTTTTAAAATACACCTCAGTTCAGTAGAGAAGGAAATGGGAAGTACAAAACCATATGCCAGGATACAGGGACGAGGTGGTTATACAGAAACACCCGAAAGAGATGAGGATGAATGGATCCTGGAAAAGCAGTCAGGTGGAGAGATGCTCACAAAGGCCTTAAATCTGGCAGAGAACATGAAGAGAAGGGACGCAGAAGGAGAGCAGGCAATTTTCAAAAAGGACAGTCCAGGTACCATCTTATTCAGATGACATATATAGGATAAAGAAGCCATTTGATCACTCCTCCCTGGATATGTTTTTAAATGGCAAAAGCCAACCAAAATGCTTCACTTAAAAAGAGAAACTCTTTTAAATTCCTAGAAGACCAGCAAGATTCTGGCTGGTCCAATGATCAGTGAAAGCCAGCTTGCACACTCCCTTTTGAGCCAAATTTTGAAGTGCATCCAGCTGCATTTCACATGGGCCTTAAGGGATCAATCCAAGTGTGTAGACATGGGGTTTTTACAAGGGAAGTGACCTGCAAAAGAGGACGATCCTTCGGGCTGGGAGGTAGGAGCTCATGAGTTCAGTCATGGCTCTGCCACTGGCTATATGCTGCTGCTGCTGCTGCTGCTGCTTAGTCACTCAGTTGTGTTCAACTCTGTATGACCCTATGGACTGCAGCCCGCCAGGCTCCTCTGTCCATGGAGATTCTCCAGGCAAGAATACTGGAGTGGGTTGCCATGTCCTCCTCCAGGGGATCTTCCCAACCCAGGGATCAAACCCTGGTCTCCTGCACTGCAGGCAGATTCTTTACTGCTGAGCCACCAGGGCAAGCCACCCCTCTCCAGGCCTGTCTCCCCCTACATCAGCTGTGTTAAAACTGGGTGGCAGAATTGTGAAGAGACGCCCAGGGAGCATACAGTCCTGGTAACTGTAGGGAGAAGGCTGAGTCCCTCTCCTGCCCTAAGAAGTGCTGGCCGCTTGTTGTCCTCCTTTGGCTGATATTCACTGACTACTCACTATCTGCCAAGCACTGTTCTAAGGCACTACTTACAGTGCTTGTTTGGCAGACGAGGAAACTGAGACCCAGAGAGATGAAATGGCTCGTTCAAGGCAGCAGAGCTGAGAGAGGACAGAACTGGGATGTGAACACACCAGGCTGGCTCCGGGGCTTATGGTTTCAGAAGCTTGTTTCATGAGCCAAGTCCTGTGCTGTCTCTCCTCTGTGCTCACAGAGTCCTGGGTTGCCCTCCATTGCCCCTCCTGCACATTGTTCTCTTAGTTCTTCGTAGTTACACTGGGAGTGCTTTGAGGATCAGGAGTCAGGTTTATCTCTGCCCCCGCCACAGGACAGCCTGACCATGGACTTGGCTCTAGTTGACAGTTAGTAAGGGGCTATCAAATGAAGGTTTAAATGGAGTCAGAGGGAGTCCAGCTGTGAAGTAGGTTCTCTGACTATTCACTGGGCACCACCTCTGTACCACACCCTGTACAGACACTGTGGATGCAGAGAGGAATCCAACAGGCCCCTGACCTCTGGAAGCCCAGCCTGGCCAAGTAGACAGATCTGGAAGCTGATAACAGAAACCCTGTGTGCTTTGTCTAGTGTCACCCAGACAAACCCCACTACACGGGGAAATAATAATGAAATCATATAAAACCTGCCTGTCCCCTTGACAGTTACCACACCCACCCTCAGACTTGGAGCCTGACTGGTCATGGGGGAGGGCAGGCAGATGGCAACACCGGGTGGCCGGCCCCCCTACACTGCGCTGGGGGCCTTCCTTCCCTCATCAGCCAGACATGACTGAGCAGCCCCAGCGCTGGCCCTGGAGGGCATGCACGAGATGGATCAGACACAGTCTCTATCCTTGGGGATCTCACAGGCCAGTGGGCACCCATGAGCTGCAGGCCCATCCTTTCCCCACTAACACCCAAGACTCACACTGGCAAAGCGTCTCCAGGAGCCAGGTGGGGGAGACAGATTTGTGAGTCACAACTGCTAAACACACATTTAACCAAACCTCAATTTCACAGGTACAGAAGTTGTGTGCCAGAGAAGGGAGGGGCTTGCCCATGGTCACACAGAGTCAGTGACAGAACCAGGACAGGAAACCAAGTGTTCTCTCCCTTTTCACATTCCACCCCTCTCCCCAGTTTAGAAGGCAGAAATCTTGAAGATTTAATACCTGATCTCTCAGGGTTCCTGAGATTTGGGAAGCAACACACAAAAGAGCTCCAGGCTCCCGTTCCTGACCCCCATCCCCCCAGGCCCACTGGACTGTAGCCACAGCCCTGGTATAGCCGCTGCTTTTACACCCAGCCTAAACAAGGGCCTGCCTGAGGACCTGGCCACTGACCTTCACACCTGTTCCCACAGCCCCAGGGGCTTGTCACCTGCTCGGGCATTTCCATCTGGGAACGAATCTTAGGGAAGGGGAGGAAGAGGTCGGGACTCCCACTTGCTGCGTACCTACCAGGTTCTGGGCTAGTGCTAAGACCTTCCTGCCTGTTGTCTCCATTCATCCTCACGACTTTCTTCTGGGGTGGGTAGGATGACTCCATTTTTCAGATAAGGAGACTTAAACTCAAAGAGGGACTACAGGGGTCACCGCTGGCCAATCACCAGGCTCTGCAAGCCAGAAGGGGGAGGTTTGGCATTACCCTAAAGATCTGCGGGATTCCGTCTATTTGTGAACACTGTTTCCAATAGCTTCATTCCATTAGCCACAGCTGGGCTTCCTTCTAAAAGTGCAAGACTCCAGGTTCACAAAGCATGTTCTGATCGGGCATCTCTCTGAACCCCAAAGTCCTGATAAAGAGGAGGAGGGTAGTCAGCCTCATGTTTTCATAGACAAGGAAGCTTGGGCTCAAGAAGCAGTAGGTGGTTGAGCTGGACCCAGATCTGCCTGGCCAGAGTTCTCTGAGAACCCTAGATTCAATTCCTGGTTAGTCTTTGCCAGGAATTGTTTTGGGGTTCACGGTGATCCTGGGTTGAGATGGCAGGAAAGGAGAAAGCTGCCAATAACTTTCTGCCACAGAGGGGAGGTAGTGTGAGCATCAAGCAGGGCTCAGGGAGGGTCAGGGATTCCAGGTAGACACACACGATCGACTCACGTTATTGTTCAGAGCCAGTCATTCAGAGCCGTGGCTGTCCCAGATGAACAGGCCCCATTCTCAGTCTTCTTTGAATTGCAAGTGGATGTGATAATGGGTTGCAGAGGGCTGGGCACGAGCCAATAGTGGGAGGGTCTTGCCGTGTGTTGAGGCATCAAAAGGAGCTTGCAAAGGCAGTACGTGTGGTTGATAGGAGCATGGGCTCTGGAGGCAAATGGACTATAACCTCGGGTAAGGGGCTTAACACCCTTGAACCTCAGTTTTCCCATCTGTAAGGTGGGGATGATGACAAGCACCACCTCCAAACGGCTGTGAGGACTGAATGAGTTAATGCACATAAAGCACTGAGCACGGTACCTGGTGAGCAGGGAGAACTCAGAGGACAAGAGCGGCTGGCAGAAATAAGAGCAACATGAGTGGGGCCAACGGTGGTGTCCCTGGAAAGGATAGAAGCCACAGGTTTCAGACTGGGTCTGCAGGACCTTGGGGCTCTGAGGAGCTACCACAGAGCTCAGGGGTCACTAGCCATGGTGCAACCAGGCAGGGCTGTTCCTAGAAGGCAAGGCTGTTCCTAGAAGGGACAGAGCCTGGGGCAATGCAACTAATGCGGAAGCTACCTTATCAAGCATGTAAATAATTAATATAATAAAAAGTAGGTGCTTAATGGTGTCAAGTTTAGTACAGTACAGTCAGCTGTGCCCCCATGGCACCCTCTCTCTCCCCTACTGGAGCTGAAGCCCCTGGGGCCAGACATGCAGGGAGGGTGAGGATTGTCCGATAGTTCCCATCACTGGAAATGGACTCTGAGTGCAGTCAGAGGTGGCATCCAAGATTTATGCACCAGGATGTTTATCATTGTGTTATTTATAATATTGAAAAATTGGAAATGACCTAGAAACAGGTTAATAAATTATACCACAACCTTTCAATGGAATATAATGCAGCTACCTAAATTAATCTCTTTGGAGACTGTTAAAGGGTAAGTTAAAATTAAGGCAAAATGCAAATCTCTTAAAGCTGAGATTTTTAAATACAACTTTTAAAAATACATGTATACCCAAAAAAATGCTTGTTGGAAATATAATGTTAAGAATGGTTATTTCTGGGAATATTTGAAGGGGCTGGTTAATAGGTGATTTTTTTTTTCTTCTACATATTTTTCTGTATTTTTCAAATTTTCTACAATAAACTTTAGAATCAGAAAGGGAAAAAAATTAAGATTCCCTGACCAGGGCACATAAAGCACATATCAGATCCCCTTCAGAGGGCCAAGTCTCATTCCTCCTTTGATTCAGTGAACATTCCTGCAGCATCTTGTTTCAGGCCCTTATGTCTCCAGACATTGGAAACGACTCAGCTTAAAGGCACACAGATGCCATTTTAAATCAATTTCATGAGTCAGTCACCGTATATTAATAAGCTATCTCTTAATTGCTCAACCAGCCATTAGAGATTCTGAAAATGTTGTAATACATATTTTGCACTTAGGAAACCAACTTAAATGTTCGAGCTTTAAAGTCCCCAAAAATACTATTTGTGCCTTTTGCACATTGTAGACTGCTCTTTGCCTTCTAAAAAGGAATCATATCAGCTCCTCCCCCTATACAGACTGAAGGTTCTTTTTTCTTCCACCTGATCTTATAGCTGGTACCAACAGTTCCTGGTGTACTGTGTGATTTTAAACCGATCACCTGACCTTTCTAAACTTCAGCATCCTTTTCTGTAAGGGCTTTTTCCAGCTTGAGATTCTTAGGTTCTCTCAATTTCTTGGTAGTAGGCAGCTCCCAGTGTCAAAATGAAGAGTTTCAGCATCCAGAAATTCCAGGAGTTCAGCATCCCCTGACCATATCCTTACAAAATACCCCACAAATTCTGGGCTGTTGATTTCCACATTCAGACTTCCAGGCATTTCAGAGAAGATGTGGTATCCTTCAGGGGCAATGCTAAGATAAAATCAGCACCCTAAATGGGCAAATCATTCTGATCTTAATCTTTATGGGCTCCCAGTGCCTCATTAAATGTCCAAGGCCCGAAGGCTCTGAATCACAGCTCCTCTTCCCTCACAGCCCTTCAGGAGGACTTCTGATTACCCCATAAATTATATGGTGTCAGAGGGTATCTGCAGGCCCTTCATCTTGCAATCCAGCCGCCAACATTTTTATGGGGTATGGATCCTGCCTGGCTCCCACTCTCCTCCATCCCCATGGTTACCAGGGAGGGCCTAGCGGAACGTCTTTCTTGGAGCACTAGCTCACTCTCCACTAATGTTTTTCCCCTCCTGGGAATGCATTAAATCCTCCAGAATGGAGAGTTCTTTCTACCAGAAGCCTTTGTTCTCAGCTCTCCTGCCAAAAATGAAGTCTAGGTGGCCTGTGGATCCTGCTGCCTCAATGAAACTGAATGACTTTCCACACACTCTTACCCTTCAAATGGGCTAGCCCAGTAGCCAGAACCACTGTTAGGATCCCAGTCTCAGACCAGACCCCCAAAGAGCAGCCATAGTGACTAGCCAGCCAAGCACCATAATGATGGAGCCATAAAAATATCGTGTCAGGGAAGGCATAAAAACATCAAGTGTAAGGAAGGTCAAAATCCTCTCAGCTGACACCCTAGGCTCAGAATCTCTATGTCTCAGCTCCAAGGGGCTTGCCTTTGATTCCCACACCTGGAATGCCTCTATCTCACCCCTCTGGCCACTTAGGTCCATTGCCTACTGTGCTACTTGAGTTTTCCCAGATGTTGACCATGAGACAAGAATTCGGGCATAAATGCATATTTGGGAAATGAAGCCAGGAAGCACCTTTTGAAGGCAGGGAAGGAAAGGCAGCCAATAAGTGGGCATGGTCCAGTGTCAACTCGCTGGGGCATTCTGGGGATCAGAGTTCTCTACCCCCCTTGTCATTGGTTGGAAGCTGCTGGCAAGGAAATTTAGTTCTCTGGCACTTCTGATCTCCCATGGGCTCTGGCCACCAGGATAAGCCCCTGGGAAAAGAGAGGCAGATGCTGACACTGGAAACCAGATGTTCATCCCAATGGGAAGGGTGAAGGGATCATTTGTTACAGCTACTTAGGCACTTGGCAAGAAGCTCCACTCCCCTGGGAAGCTGTCTGGCTACCAAGTTCTATGCAGTTAGGCCAGCTTGATCCCTTTTGTAACCTTGCCTCCATGTGAGGGAGCAGGGAATGTGTGGATGCTGGGCCCCAGGGGAAAAAGTGAGTGCCTTAATAGCCAGTCACTATGGACATGAGTTTGAGCAAATTTTGGGAGATAGTGAAGGACAGGGAAGCCTGGCGTGCTGCAGTTCATGGGGCCGCAAGAAGTTGGACACGACTGAACGACAGAACAACAATGAGGACAGTATCCATCTGCTGCTATCACCAGGTCTGAAGGTCTTTCTTCACCCTGATATCCCTCCATTCCCAAGGCTGAGGTGATACATTTGCTGTCTCAAGAAGATTTGGGGTGACTTCCCTGGTGGTTCAGTGTTTAAGAATCCACCTGCCAATGCAGGGGGCATGGGTTCAATCCCTGCTCCTGGAAGATTCCACATGCTGCAGGTCAACTAAGCCTGCACATTATAGAGCCTGTGCTCTGTAACAAGAGAAGCCACCACAATAAGAAGCCCACACACAACTTGAGAATAGCCTCTGCTTGCCACAACTAGAAAAAGCCCTCACACAGAAATGAAGACTCAGAGCAATCAAAAAATAAATTAAATAAAAGATTTAGGGGACCCAGAGGTGTATGCTTGATGACGAATCTCTGTTGGCTGCCTTCCCTCCCCTGCCTTCCCTTCTCCCTACTGCTTGCATTCATGTCTACCTCTGGGGAACCCAAACAAAGATAGCAGTCAATGGGTAGAAATTGTGGGGCCACCTTTCTGGAGCAGTCTGCATAGCAGGTCTGAATAGTATAAAAATATCGGTCCTTCCCAAACTAAAGTCTCTGCTTAATATAATCCAAACAAAAACACAATCCAATCAAATCTAAGAACAACAATTATACCTTAGTTTTTAAAAGGAATGTTAAGTTCGTGTTATCAGTTTCCTGTTGTTCAGTTCAGTTCAGTCTCTCAGTCGTGTCCGACTCTTTGTGACCCCATGAATCACAGTACGCCAGGCCTCCCTGTCCATCACCAACTCCTGGAGTTCACTCAAACTCATGTCCATCGAGTTGCTGACGCCATCCAGCCATCTCATTCTCTGTCGTCCCCTTCTCCTCCTGCCCCCAATCCCTTACAGCATCAGAGTCTTTTCCAGTGAGTCAACTCTTCGCATGAGGTGGCCAAAGTATTAGAGTTTCAGCTTAAAAACTTAGTTTTTAAAAAGAATGTTAAGTTAGTATATCAGTTTCCTGTTGTAGCTATAACCAATTGCCACAAATGTAAGTACTTAATACAAATTTATTCTTCTACAGTTCTGGAGGGTCAGAAGACTGAGGTGAAGCTTAAGGAATAAAATCAAGATGTTGGCAGGGTTTGTTTCTTCTGAAGGCTCCAAGAAATAATTTGCTCCTTAGCTCTTCCAGTTTCTAGAGGCTGCCTGCATTTCTTGGCTTGTGTCCCCATCATCTTCTTTCTCCACTACTCCTATTTCCCTCTTATAAGAAGACTTGTGATTACACTGGGTCCATTTGGATAATCCAAGATAGTCTTCCCATAGCAAGATCATTAAATTAATCACATCTGCAAAATCCCCTTTGCCATGTAGGGTAACATTCACAGGTTGCAAAGATTAGGACACAGACATCTGTGAGAGGCAATTATTCAGTGGGCTATAGTTAGATTCAGGGTCTTTCCTGGTGGCTCAGTGGTAAAGAAGCCACCTACAATGCAGGAACTGCAGATTTGATCCCTGGGTTGGGAAGATCCCCTGGAGAAGGAAAACAGCAACCCACTCCAGTATTATTGTGTGGGAAATCCCATGGACAGAGGAGCCTGGCAGGCTACAGTCCATGAGGTCAAAAAAGAGCTGGACATGACTTAGTGACTAAACAACAACAACACAGTTAGATTAGACAAATAAATGAATTGAAATTGTTAAGAAACTTTTGATGAAATAAAGGGGAATGAAAGTAAACTTGCTCACTTGACAATTAAACTCTAAAACTCCAATTGTTGAAAATATACTACGAGTAGAAAAAGCACGTGTAACACAGTAGCACAAAAATGTATCCAAGTATATTTAGAGATTGGTTTAAGATAAATAAAGTAAATCAAATAAGGGGATAAAGAAGGAAGTGATTATTTAATATTTAGTTCAGTTGGTTAATTGGGCTTCCCTTGTGGCTCAGTGGGTAAAGAATCTGCCTGCAATGCAGGAGACCTGGGTTCAATCCCTGGGTTGGGAAGATCCCCTGGAGAAGAGAAAGGCTACCCACTCCAGTATTCTGGCCTGGAGAATTCCATGGACTGTATAGCCCATGGGGTCACAAAGAGTCGGACACTACTGAGCAACTTTCACTTCACTTCACTTTCAGTTGGTTAATTACATGAGGACAAATAATTTCCTTTCAACTTAAGAAAGTTATAGGTATATTAAAAAGAGTTTAACATTTAGGCGTTTCATTAATAAAGTAGTAGAAGGATATATAAGTAAAAATATTTGCTAGTTTTTTTTAAAGAATTTCTGAGTGTAAAGGTTTAAAATTCATTAAAAAAATTAATGAACCTGACTACATTAAATTTTAAGTCTCTAAGTAAAATTTATTATTATATGAATGGCTAATAAGCTCATGAAAAAGTGTTCAATAACCTACGTCATTAGCAAAGTAAAACTTATTTTTACTATAAGACACCACTAACCCACTAAAGACTTACAACAGCAAATATTGGCAAGGATGTGGAGAAATTAGAACCTCAAGTATTGCTGGTGGGAATGTAAAATGGTATAATCACTTTGGAAAAATAGTTTGGCAGTTTCTGAAAAAAGTTAAATATACACATTATATAATCCAGCAACTCCATTCTTAGATATTTATCCAGGAAAAATAAAAACATATGTCAACAAAAAGACTGGTACAAGAATGTTCATTGGAGCATTATTCATAATAGCTAAATATTAGAAACAAATCAAATGTCAGTGGACAGGAGAATGAATGAACTGTGCTCTACTCATACAAAGGAATACCACTAAGCAATAAAAAGGAACAAAGTGTTATCAACAGTAACAACATGGCTAAATTTCAAGTTGGGTGAAAAAAGCCAGACAGAAAAGTACACATTTCTTATTCCCTTTGCATGAAATGCTAGCACAAGCACGACTGATATGTGGTGATAGAAATCAGAGCAGTGGTTGCCCTTGGCAGAGCAGGCAGGGGCTGAGCATTGACTGGGAAGGGTCACGGGGAAACCTTCTGGAGTAATAGAAATACTCTATACTTTGATAGAAATGTGGGTTACATGGGTGTATGCGTTTGTCAAAACTCATCAAACATAACACACTCTGTGCATCTCAGTAGTAAAAAGTGAAAAAAATAAAGTCGGAAGATAAACAAAAAATTAGAAGTAATGTTAGTTAAAAATGACAATCTCATAACTTTAATATATAAAGATTATTTGGAAATGAATAAAAATTAACATCCTAAAAGGAAAATAAAGTGAATATGAACAGTCTCTCTTTTGGAGAGACTATACACACACACAAACACACACACACACCATATACATACACACACACAGATATGAAAAGAAGTAGTAAAATGGTATGGATATATAAATATAATTTATATATATACCTAAATGTGAAAGCTGATAAAAATATCTCTATATATAAAAAGTAGTGATAAAAGAATTAAAACAACTCTAGATATTAAATTAATTGACAAAGATTGTTCAATAATGGTGAAACTATCAATAAATAGCTCTGATCTGAAACTAACACAATATTATAAATCAAATATTATAAAAATTTTTTTTAATATATATGTATAAATAAATAAATAACTATCCAATCTTTTGTCTACTCTGCAGCACTGGCCTTGGGAGAAGGCCTCAACAAGCAGAAACGATGACCTGGTTGGAATTCTGAAACACAGGTGTGGCTACCCAGTCCACCCAGAGTTCCACCAGGAAGCTCAGAGGTGAAGAACACTGAGTCCAGCATGTTCTCTATGCTGACCATGCATTTTTATCCTGACTGACAAATTCCTTCTCACCTCTCTCTCCACAACCCACTATTACTAGAGTCCTAGCCATTCAGTTCTCAGTCCACACTAGTCCAGGTCTTTTCAACCACTGCCTCCCCCATGTTCTCATGCAAGAGGTTAACTTGATAATCTGAGGAAATAAGGGTTTCCTTGATAACACATAATTTTATTTTCTTTGTACAAGGATGTGCTATCTATCAAATGAAGAGAGAAGAAGGACAGACTATTTGGAGAAGTGAGATTCATTTAATTAACAAACATAAAGAAAACATTAAACTTCATTGGTAATATAAAATACAAATGAAATTAAGACCCTATTTTTACCTATAAAATTAGCAAAAATTAATTTTTATTAACAAACCCAATCAGATAAGAGTATAATGAAATTGGGGGTACTATGTATTGTATTGTCCTTTGAGAAAGCAATTTGATAATATGTTTTGACGCATAAAAATGTCCACATTATTGACCCAGCAATTCATCTTCTGAAATGGTACACTAAAGAAAAAAGTCTAGAAAATAAAAGAGAAAAAAGCTTTATATACAAAGATGTTCACAGTCATTTGAAAACAACATAACTCATAAGAATATAGTTAAGTAAATTAGGACACATACAATGAAATATTCTATAGGCTTTAAAGGAGTGTGACTCATTAGAAATGGAAAAAGCAATTCATTGAAAAATGATCAGCCACACTTGTCATTAAATAAACGCAATTAAAGCAATAAAGATAGACCATTTTTCATTTTTCAGATTGGCAAAGATTAACATTTTGTTAATGTCCTCTTGAGAAAATGGAAGCATGCTCATTTACTGTTCAAGGGAGTATAAATATTTGTGTGCGTGTGTGTGTGTGCGTGTACACTGTCCAAACACACAGAAAAGTATGGACAGGAATATAATAAACATCTGTGTATCACTGACTCAGCTTTTGAAATATTAGCATCTATAGGGCTTCCCTGTGTGTCTCAGTGGTGGAGAGTCCACCTGCCAAAGCAGGAGACAAGGGTTCAGTCCCTAATCCGGGAAGATCCCACATGCTACGGAGCAACTAAGCCCATGCATCATAAAATTGAGCCTGTGCCTTACAGCCAGGAAGCCACAACTACTGAACGTATGTGACATAGCTACTGAAGCCCACATGCCCTAGAGCCCGTGCTCAGCAACAAGAGAAGCCACCACAATGGGAAGCCCAAGCACCGCAACTAGAGAGTAGCCCACGCGGCAGAAAAGACCCGGCATAGCCAAAAATAAATAAATAAAATTATTTTAAATCAATAGAATTTCTTTGAAGTGCAATTTGTCATTATCAGTCTTTTTAATTTTTTAAATTTATTCATTTATTTTTGGCTGTGCTGGGTCCTCACTGTTACATGGACTTTTCTCAAGTTGCAACGAGCAGGGACCACTCCCAAGTTGTGGTGCTCAGGCTTCTCATTGTGGTGGCCTCTCTTACTGTGGAACATGGGCTCCAGGGCACACAGGCTTCAGTAGTTGCAGTTCCTGGGCTCTAGAGCACAGGCTCAATAGTTGTGCAGGGGCCCAGTTGCTCCGAGGCATGTGGGATCCTCCTGGACTAGGTGTTGAACCCGTGTCTCCTGTATTGGCGGCAGACTCTTTACCGCTGAGCCACCAGGGAAGCCTTGTCACTCTTTTAAAAGTATATTCTCATGTGTACTCCAAAAATTCCATTTAACAATATATATTCCCTTTAAATGTATATGTTGTTATGCATGTGTGCCGCATACGTGCTACGTGCCTGCTAAATCGCTTCAGCCATGTCCGACTCTTTGTGACCCCATGGACTGTAGCCCACCAGGCTCCTCTGTCCATGGGATTCTCCGGCAAGAATACTGGAGTGGGTTGCCATGCCCTCCTCCAGGGGATCTTCCCAACCCAGGGATCAAACCTGAGACTCCTGTGGCAGGCAGGGTCTTTACCACTAGTGCATACACTCCAATAAGTCATTTCCTAGGAGTTTAATGGAGAAATATAGTTCTTTCAGTGGACAGATACCTGTAGTAAAAATGTACACTGAAATATTATTTCTAATGGCGATAGATTGAAGACAACAGTAAATCCATGTGGTGGAAAACTGATTGAACAGACCCTGTTCCACTCCACAATAGAACACCATTCTGCCTCTGGAACAAAATGAGTGATCTCAGTATATGCTAGTGAGGAAGTATCTTTAAGACACAAGGTGCAGAAAAAAGAATGCACTGTAGGATCCCACGTGTCTATTTTTAAATATATGCACATAAACACTTACATATGCATGAAAAGTTTTTGGAAGAATTCCTGAGAAAACTTTAAAAAGCAGTTACCTTGAGGAAAGTAGCCTGAAGGAAAATGAAGAAGACTTTTATTTTACGTCTTTATTCCTTTCTGAATTATTTAAATTCTGTTTTATCATACACAAATGTTATTTTTGTAATTAAAAATTTAATTTTAAAAGATAAGTATAAATACTGTAAGGCAAATGGGAAGTTCATATGATATAATATTGTCACCGAAACAATTTTAGAAAGTAAGATAAATAGTGTGCTGTGAATGTAGCATGGCTGTGTGTAGGTCTTTTGGAGACAAAGGATCCTGCTGCTTCGGTCCTTAGTTCCAGCAATGCCCATCTCCTCCAGCATCTCTTCCCTGTCCCCAAACTTTAACCCCTCCCTTAAGCACTAACACAAGATACTCATTAAGACAAAAACAAAAGCAAAAATGCACCAACCTCTCTGGTTCCCTCACTCTCTTGTTCCTTTCATAGACCCAAGCTCTACCCCACCCCTCCCAAGCTCATCAGTGACTTAATTGCTAAATCATGGACACTTTTCCACTGCTGATTTGCTGGAGCTATCTGCAGTGAATCCCATCATTGTTTCCTCCTTGAAATGTCTCCTCTTGGAGTTTGCTTTGATCTAGACCCTTACTCTGACTTTATTTTTTTGGGCTCCAAAATCACTGCAGATGCTGATTGCAGCCAGGAAATTAAAAGATGCTTATTCCTTGGAAAGAAAGTTATCACTAACCTAGACAGCATATTAAAAAGCAGAGACATTACTTTGCCAACCAAGGTCCGTCTAGTCAAGGCTATGGTTTTTCCAGTGGTCATGGATGGATGTGAGAGTTGGACTGTGAAGTTGAGCCCCGAAGAATTGATGCTTTTGAACTGTGGTGTTGCAGAAGACTCTTGAGAGTCCCTTGGACTGCAAGGACATCCACCCAGTCCATTCTAAAGGAGATCAGTCCTGGGTGTTCATTGGAAGGACTGATGCTAAAGCTGAAGCTCCAATACTTTGGCCACCTCATGCGAAGAGTTGACTCACTGGAAAAGACTCTGATGCTGGGAAGGGCTGGGGGCAGGAGGAGAAGGGGACGACAGAGAATGAGATGGCTGGATGGCATCACCGACTCGATGGACATGAGTTTCAGTGAACTCCGGGAGTTGGTGATGGACAGGGAGGCCTGTCGTGCTGTGATTCATGGGGTCGCAGAGAGTCGGACATGACTTAGCAACTGAACTGAACCGAACTGAGAACCTTACTGCCTGTCCTGGCTCCTAGAAGACTCTTAAGAGCCAGTCTTCTGCCTCTAACGTTGCCCTGAACTTGGGCAGGTTGAGCCTTAGTTCTCTTCTCTCGTCTCTTCACAGTCTCCCAAGATGATCTCATCTACTCCTCTAGCTTCAGAATCACCACCTGTGCAATGAAGCTGCCCAGACAGAGCCCATGGATGCCGTAGCATTCTTTGGCCCACATGCATCCCCAGCAACAGCACCCCACATCTGCTTTGGAGAATTCCTCTCTCCCCATTCCACGTGATCAGAGTGGAAATACCAATCACAATATCTATCACTCCTCCCTCTGCCCCAGTGCTTAGTGCCCTTATTCATATCTAGTCCTGGCCAATCAAAGTTCTCCCAGGACTTTGCTGCTGGAAGAAATTAGCCTCTTTCCACTGGTGATACTAAAACCTGTCTGATAGAGAGAAGCTCCCTGCAGAACGAGGCCAAGACGGCAGAACCTGGAATGTGGACAGACAGACAAAGCTCTAACAACATCATTGAACCCCTAAATGCAGCCACATCTAACAGGGCCAACCATCCTTTGTACTTTCCACTTACATGAGCAAAAAAAAAAAAAAATGCCTTTTTGGCTTCATGTAGTTAAAGTTAGGATTATGTCTCTCACAACTAGAAATACCCTGTCTAATATGCTTCCAAATCTATACCCAAGACGTCACATTCATAAACACAACAGTCTGCTGGAAATCCCCACTTGGGAGTCACCGTGCACCTCAGGCCAGTACTAAACATGCCTTCTGCTCCCCCAGCAGACCTGCTCCTCCATCTGTGTCTCTTTTCTCAGCCTCTCCAGCCGCTAGACACCCAGGCAAAAACTGAGCCAACAGGAAGCTTAAAATGATAGCTCTTTCTACCCTGTTCGAGGTTTTCTGATTCAATTGTTAAAACATCAAATATTCAGTTGTACAAGCTCCAGGAAACTAGGTTAAAATGGCATCCTTAGAAAGATTGAGGATCCACTGAACAGGAGCTATGCATTGATGCCTCAAGCAACTGCTTTCCAAAAGGTTAGACTTGCTCCCACTTCACTGGCCTAGAAATCATTGCTAATGAGTCCACACAGATTGGATTTCACTTTTCTCAAACCTGATACTTTTAGCTAATGGCAGTCTCAACTCTGTCATTAGAAGTGACTTGCTAATCACTGCACACTTCCCACCCCATCCCACCTCTCTTCTAGAATCTTCTGTGCATCTCCCTCACCAAAATGCTCCCATCATGCAAGATTCATGCCATTTCCTGGACATAATGCACAGGTTCCTGCCCCTGGGGCCTTTCTGACTCTTGAACCTCATCCTTCTATTTCCATCTCTTCTCTGCTTCCATTCTGCCAGGGTGTGGCTCAATCTCTGTCTCATCCAGGATGTCTTTGTGACAACTTCATGCCCAAATAGGGGGAAAATGTCTTCTTATTCCAAAACCCAAAGTATTCTTTTGTTTCTCTAATGCCTCTGAGAACATAACTGCCTTTTTACTGTGCATTCACACAGCTTATCTCTCCAGGGAGGCTGTCAAGTCTACTTGAAGCCTTGCCTGAGGCTGGATGGATGTCTTCCTCCTCCAGCTCCCACTAAAATGGGCACCTCTCTCACACCGCCTATCACAGTGACTGCCATTGCCTTTTACCAAATCCAGCTCTCCTCTTGCAGGGCAGGGCCAGGAAGATTCATCTATGTCTTCATGACAAGACCAGATGCGAGAATGACCCCTGAAGCTTTTGCCTGATGTCCTCTACTGCTGCCCCCTAACCAGATGCCCAGGTGCCTGCGGGAGCTTAAATCAATTGAACTCAACTAGAAAGGAGCTGCTGCTGCTACTTTACCTAGGGCACGAGAGGCAACAGGACACACTGGGACTCCTCCAGGGACACCAGGAATCAAGGCTAAATGCACGGGCTGGTCACCCCTTCAACCACTGACAACCCCTGCTCTGGGATCCTGATGGCAGGTTTGCACAAGCCCATCATACTGAAAGCTGCCAAGGCTCCACCCTTAGAAACACTTCAGGAACTAGAAGATATATCAGAGAAGACAGGGAGGAGCAGTCTGAGAAGAGGAGAAAAATCGAAAGAGCCAGGTGTTAAGGAGCCAAGAAGAGAGTTTCAAGAAAAAGAGTGATCTGCAGGGTTAAATGCCACATTGGAGGAGAGGGCTGGAGAAGGAGGCTGAAGACACTGGCTCCCCTGACCTACAGGAAGGGCAGTTTCGCCAGCAGGGATGGGGAAGGCAAGAAAGGATTCACTGAAATCCTTCAAACCTGCACCTGTAACTAATAAAAGGAGAAATTTTCTAATGCCACTTCCTTCCACCTGCAAAATCCTCTCTACCTTCACAGCCCCGCTTGATATCACCTCTCCATAAAGTTGTTCCCTAGATGTCCCCAGAGGGGAGGGATTGCCCTATCTTCTGAGCCTAATGCTTTGACTCTTGTCAAAAGGGATTCATCCTGCTGCGCATCACAGTTACGTGTGGTCTATCCTGCCCTCTAAGCTACGAGAGCAAGATGGACAGCAGGCGGGAAGGAGGAAGGGCAGCGACTCCTGCAGACCCACACAGCATGCTGAGTCCAGGCCTGGATGCTCTCTCTGCCTCTGATCTGAAAGCTCCTGAGGGCTGAGGAGCTTGAATGCACTAGTCCCAGGCCCTGGGGTGAGGCTCAAAGTAGCCATCAGCGGCGAGATGTTTCTTTTCCTTTTAAAAATGTCTGCACAAAACCAAATGAGGTACCCCTCATACCCATTAGGATGGCTACTATGTAAAAGAAAATAGAAATAACATGGGTTGACTGGGATGTGGAGAAACTAACCTTATGCACTGTGATGAGAAGGTAAAATGATACGGCCAGTGTGTAAACCAGTATGGTAGTTCATCAAAAAATTAAAAATAGAACTACTATATGATTTAGCAATTCTGCTCTGGGGTATATACTCAAAAAAATTGAAAGAAAGATCTCAAATATTTGCACAGCCATGTTCATAGCAGCATATTCACAAAAGGTAGAAGCAACCCAAGTATTCCTTAGATGAAGAATGGATAAACAAAAAGAATGGATAAACAAAATGTGGCCTATACATGCTATGGGATGTTGTTGTTGTTGTTTAGCCACGGAGTCGTGTTGGACTCCTTTGTTACCCCATGGACTGTAGCCCACCATACTCCTCTGTCCATGGGATTTCTCAGGGAAGAATACTGGAGTGATTTGACATTTCCTTCTCCAGGGGATCTTCCCCACCCTGGAATCAAACCCACGTCTCCTGCATTGGCAGGCAGATTCTTTACCTCTGAGCCACCAAGGAAACCTAAAATGGGATGTTGCTGCTGCTGCTGCTAAGTTACTTCAGTCGTGTCCAACTCTATGTGACCCCAGAGACGGCAGCCCACCAGGTTCCCCCATCCCTGGGATTCTCCAGGCAAGAACACTGGATTGGGTTGCCATTACTCAGCCTTAAAAGGAAGGAAATCTTGTCACATGCTATAACACAGAGGAAACTTCAGGATGTTATGCTAAATGAAGTAAGCCATTTACAAAAAGGCAATTACTGTATGATTCCACTTATATGGAGTATCTATAGAGTAGTCAGACTCATAGAGGCAGCAAGTAGAAGTGATTTCCAGGAGCAGCAGGGAGGGAAGAATGAGAAGTTTTAATTTAATGGGTACAGAGTTTCATTTTTGCAAGATGAAAAGAGTTCTAGAGATTGGTTGCACAACAATGTGAATATGCTTAACGCTACTGAACTGTACGTCTAAAAATGGTTAACGTAGTCAGTTTTATGTTACATGTATTTTACCAAAAATTTTTTAAAGTATTCAAAATGTGCATTTTACTCCATAATATATCCATCTGACTTTAATATAAAAATGATACATGATTTTTCTCTTCTAAAATCTCTGATGACAGCTGATGCTCTAAGAAGATGCTCTGTTTATTCTGACCCAGAAGGGAATCCCAGACATCTGAATCCCTATGAGTGGAGGCCGTGTGTCTGACCCTTCCCTGCCCTCCCCATCCCCAGAGACTCAGGTGCTCTCCTGTCACCCAACCAAGCCGCCAAGATTTCCCCCCTCACCACAGTGACTGGCCAGAACTTCAGATTACTCCAGCCCTAAAGTGTTTTTACCTGGAGAATCCCAGGGTCGGGAGCCTGGTGGACTGCTGTCTGTGGGGTCGCACAGAGTCGGACATGACTGACGTGACTTAGCAGCAGCAGCAGCAGCAAAGGACGGAACCTAACTCTGCCTACCTCAACAAGCTGATGGCAGAGCCAAGGACAGGGAAGGAAAGTTAAGTGAGATGTTAGAATCTGACCAAAAGCAGTTTCTTTGGTTGATTAATTAAGTTTCACAGAGCAATTCCTTTTCCCTTTCCTTGGAGAAACAGCCACCCAGAAAAAATGTGCTCAATTATGCTAATACAGTTTTTCCATAATTGTGCAGGAGTGCTGAGGCCATCCTAGGAGAAGCCCATGGCTGCAACCCACCCCCTCTTCTGATTTCAACCTCAGTCCCTTCTTTCTACACATCACTGAAAGCGAGTTCCCAAAACAGGCCATTCAGCAACATATGCCAGACCAATCACTCACCCACATCAGTCACACAAGTCTGACCCTGTCACTTCCCTGTCTGTAGTCTCTGCTTGCCTCCGGGTCAAATCTGAAGCTCTGTAGCCTCATCTCATGCTACCTGCCCCATACACTAGAGGTTCCTTGTTCCTCCAAGTTTTTATGTATTCTGCTCTCTCTGATTCTAAAGCTGATCTCAACCCAGAGCACCACCTATGCCTCTTTTAGCCCTGGAGCACTTCCTGCCTTCTGTTATGTTACTGGGTTCAACTGCAATGGCCCTGAACCTGAGGCTGCTCACAGCTCAGCCCCACCTGAGAATGGCTTATAGGAAACATCAACAAGTACTCAGAAGAAATCAACAGGTATAGGCTCCTGGAAGGAGGTTCCCTTAGCTCACCAAGGTTTCTGTTCTCTGAAGTCAGATCCCGGGCCGTGGATGGATTCTCACCCGACCCCAGGATGGTTTAAGTCCTCCCGGAGATTCCCCCAACTGGACCTGAGGAAAGAGGAGTCGTCTGTCCCTTAAAGCAAAGCTCTGAGTCGTGGGACCCTAGAGAACGGTCAGTGCTGTGTCCCCTAACATGGAAGAAGCTGTTAGAGAACAGGGCTGACATACAGATAAGTGGAGATGACAGATGGGAGGAAGGGCTTAGCTGCATTCAAGTTCCTGTGTACCGGAAGTGAACCAGTAGAGGTGAGAAAGGACTTTCACGATTTAGTGCATGGGAAAGTCCAGCTTCTTCCCAATAACCTCCTCTCCCCCTTGTCCTACTCCTGTGTGAACCGGGTTTCTGTGATGACCGAGAGCATCCTGACTGAGTGAACCAAGCACATTCTGAGTTTTGCCTCTCTCCTAAGGAATGCAGAAGTCAAGCTTGGAGAAATTCCTATAGGAAGAGGTGCCATTAAACCCCTCAGCTGGCTGGGGCAACAAGAGGCCTAAACCATGTCTCTGCTCCTTCTTCAGCTGCTCTAATTTCCCTCTACCTTCCCTTCTACAGAATTCCAAGAAATCCCAAAGGATGTGTCCTAACCGGGGGCTGCTGTCCATCCTCCTTTGTTCAGGAGCACAAGCCCAGAGGAGCAGCACACTCACTATTTCTCACTCTCCCCTGCCCAATCTTTGTCCTGAAACTCCACACAGACAGCCTGGCCAACAGAGGAGCCACCAGAAGGGAGTTGGGGTAAGGGGCATGGGAATGGGGAAGGGTTTGTCTCAGATGATACACTCACTATACAAGTCAAGAGCTTTCAAAAGTCAATTTAAGGAGCCCATCTCAGTGCTGCCTCTCTAGCCCCTCATCCTTAAGAAGATGAGACAAGACAAGACAATCAGCAGGAGGCAACATAAAGCACCAGAAAACTCTTCGCTGGTTCAGAAACCTCAGGCTCTAGTCCCAGCTTTGCCCTGACTGGCCATGTAGCCAAGCAGAAGCCCTTACCCCTCTCTTTCTCCAGCTGCAAAATGAGGGGGGTTGGAAGATTTCTAAGGCCCTTTCTAACTCTGATGTTGGGGATTTCCCTGTTACATGGAAAGGGAGGAGTAACAGGGAATTCCCAGGCAGGGAGGAGAGTACAGAGCACAGATATCAGGGGTGTGGAGGCACATGGCCGGCTGGGATCCCAGTCCCAGGCACAGCCTGCAACCAGTACTTGCCACCCCACCCAAGCCCCCAAGTCCAGACAGAAGAGTGACATGGGGGGCCCATACCCAGAGATAAGGCCCTCATAAACAAGCTCTCAGCTCCAGTCCCAGAATGGAAGCCCCTGCAGCCTAAAAAGGCATTTCTCTGCATTCTACTGTGTCTCCTATCCCACTTCATCTTGGCCCTTTTGATGGTAGGGAGAAGGGCAGGGAGGACCAGGGGATAAGTCCATAAAACAGTCATCTTTGAGGGAGGCTTTGAGATTAGGGGAGGGAGTACAAGTGCTTGGCTGGGAGACAGGAGACCCTGGTTCATGGTCCAGTTCTGCCACTGTTTGCTGTGGGCCCCCCTGCAGTCCCTTCCCCTCTCCAGGTCCAGGTCTCTGTACAATAGAGGTGAGAACCCTCCATATCTGACATTCTGTCTTTCTGGGAGGAGCTCCAGTCTCATTCTTAAAGGGATGGTACAGCTTGATAACTTCATAATCACATTTACCAGTGCATTTGATGAGCATCCTGAATAGGAGAGAGAAACATTCCTTTTCATTTCATTTATAATCTTCAGCCATCCATGGCAGCGAGGGTGCCTTACAGATGAGACCTGTGCCACCTCCCCATGCCAATCCTGCCACCATTTCCATCCTCAGGAGACAGGCCACATCTTTTAGGTGGCTCAGAAAAGTGGGGCGAGAGGGGTTTGGGCAGAGAAGGGAAGCCAGCAGAGCAGGCAGTTTAGCTGATCTAAGAGTCAACTGTGTGGTCTCAGGTTGGCCAAAATTGGAGGAGTGCGTGGAATCAAGAAAGGGGAGGCATAAGAAAGGGGAGCTGTGGTCTCCCAGCTTCTCTGTACCCAGAGCATCAGAACTTCCTGGCAGACCCCATGTAAACTTTCTGAGTAAACACTTCCTTAGACATAGGCCCCAAGGCAGCCCAAAGATGGAAGAAGTGATTTGTTAATTTTATCAACCACATCTTCACTCTATGTAAACAGATGTTCTACTACAAGGTCCAGTTCTACTCCCACTAGACCTTGTCCTCTAAGATCTGGACCCTGTCCTGAGACCTTGCTGATGTTCAATCACTGTGATTATAAGACGTTTTTTACTACAGGTCCCTTACTCTAATACTAATACATCATGCAAAGTAAGTAACTAGATTCATCTTTCTTCATGGTGCCTGAGGTTCTCCTTGGTATTTTTAGGATGCCCAGGAGACACTCCCATTTCTCTGGGGAGTCCTCTGTCCACTCTAGTGCTATCTGCTGCACCCAAATCAACCACCTCCTTATCCCCAGCATGTCATCACCTGCCTCCAGGCCTGGCCCTCTCCCCACAGCCCTTATCCCCACCTTCACCCAAAACCATTAACCATTAGAGCCATGTAAGTTCACTGAAGGTCTGAGGGTCATGGAAGAATATTACTTTATGGAATAATCAGTTCAATTCAGTTCAGTTCAATTCAGTAGCTCAGTCGTGTCCGACTCTCCACGACCCCATGAATCACAGCACGCCAGGCCTCCCTGTCCATCACCAATTCCCAGAGTTCACTCAAACTCATGTCCACAGAGTGGGTGATGCCATCCAGCCATCTCATTCTTGGTCGTCCCCTTCTCCTCCCGCCCCCAATCCCTCCCAGCATCAGAATCTTTTCCAGTGAGTCAACTCATCGCATGAGGTGGCCAAAGTATTGGAGTTTCAGCTTTAGCATCAGTCCTTCCAATGAACACCCAGGATTGATCTCCCTTAGAATGGACTGGTTGGATCTCCTTGCGGTACAAGGGACTCTCAAGAGTCTTCTCCAGCACCACAGTTCAAAAGCATCAATTCTTCGGCGATCAGCTTTCTTCACAGTCCAACTCTCACATCCATACATGACCATGGGAAAAACCATAGCCTTGACTATACGGACCTTTGTTAGCAAAGTAATGTCTCTGCTTTTTAATATATTATCAAGGTTGGTCATAACTTTCTTTCCAAGGAGTAAGCGTCTTTTAATTTCATGGCTGCAATCAGCATCTGTAGTGATTTTGGAGCCCAAAAAAACAAAGTCTGACACTGTTTCCACTGTTTTTCCATCTATTTCCCATGGTGATGGGACCAAATGCCATGATCTTTGTTTTCTGAATGTTGAGCTTCAAGCCAACCTTTTCACTCTCCTCTTTCACTTTCATCAAGAGGCTTTTGAGTTCCTCTTCACTTTCTGCCATAAGGGTAGTGTCATCTGCATATCTGAGATTATTGATATTTCTCCGAGCAATCTTGATTCCAGCTTGTTTAAAACCATTTAAATTTAAATATCAGGCATCACCCTTGCTAAAATTTATCAGCCAAACATACCATGGGGAGTCCCTTTTTGCTTCAACTTCTGGTAAGATTCCAGCCTCCTTACATTTACTTATTCACTTGACTTCCATGCTCTGGGCACCCCTCCTATGTACTGGGGACATGTAGAAAACAGCACTAAGTGCCCACTATTTTGAAGCTTACTTTCTAGTAGGGACAGAAGACAGAAGCAAATATATGATGCCAAAGTTAAGAAAAATTATTCAAAATACAAAAATAATTCCCTTTCAGCTACAGCATTGTCTAACAAGCTGTCATCTGACTTTCCAGGGATGTGCTGTCCAATTGGGCAATAGGATAGCCACTAAAATTTATAGTGGACATGTAAATTTAATTTTAACTTATTAACTTTATATTAATTAATGAAGTATATTTAATATAATAAATTATGTATCTGCACATAATTTATATTTATATCATATTAAATTATTTATATCATATTATATTTATATTGCATTATTATATATTACATTGGTATAAACAAAGACATAAGGTATATTTAATGTATCAATTAAATTTATTGATATTTCATTTAACTTAATTAAATATTAAAATTCTATTTCTCAGTCACACCAACCACATTTCAAGAGCTGACTAGTCCCACAAGGGGCATAGCTATATTGAACAGAACGTTTCCTTCATAATAGAAAGTCCTTTTGAACAGCACTGCACTAGGAAAGTAATTTTTGTTTGACTTACTATTTACTATTGATTAGGGCCCAGACTCTAAGAAGTAAAATGCTAACTTAAAGAAGATTGATAAGCAGCAAGTGATTTTTGTCCAGCAGAGATGCAAATGATTTCTGTCTGGAGGAAAGGATAACCCCAAAGGTTGTAGTTTCATTGTGCTATAGGACATTAACCAACTTAGTATCTTAACTTTGCAATCTTATTCCAGCTCTCTTTCTCCATTGCTCACATATATCAGTTTCTCATACTTTCTTTGAACCAATTTTATCATCCTGTCAATACCATCACTGTGAGTTAAATAAATCACTGGCACATCCCACTGGATGTTTGTGTGAAAGTCATGTTTTTGACTCTTTGGAAGTTATACTTTGACATCAGATAATGATCAGGGCTTGAGGGACACATAAGCAGAGTGAGGAGTTAGAAAGCAACAGTATGCAATTTTAGCTAGGCAGGTCAGGGGAGGCCTTTCTGAGGAGGTGACATTTGAGCAAAGACAATGATATCAAGGAGCAGGCTATTTGGGTACCTAGGGGTCTGTGGCCCATCAGAGGGGCCACAGGTGCAAAGGCAGAAGCTGAGGCTGTCATATGCTTGGTGTTTGAGGGGAGATGGGAAGTTGGTATGGGTGGAGCTGTGTGATCCTATGGGATAGGCAGGGACCTGATTTTGTAGGGCCTTGAATCCAAAGTAAGGACACTGGAATCCATTTTACAGATGGTTGAGGATTTTAAGATAAAAGTATAACTTCCTCTCATATTCCAGAGGTAGTGTTGAAAAGCATCCTTTGTGATCTCTCCCGCTAAAGCTCTTCTGGGTGCAGGTAGCGGGAGGGAGCAGGACACTCTTCACAAAGTGCTGATTCCCATTTATGTAGAAACATTGTGAGGAGGCCCCTAGAGGTACACAAGGCATGACCTGAGAGTAACCTCCCCCAACAGCCCCAGCTCCACCCACCCCCTGTGTCTCACCTAAAGGCTCTTAAAAGAGCTTCTCTGAGCAAAGGAGCAATTTTATCTGGAAGAAGACTTTGACAGTCCTTCTAGAAGGTTCCAAAGTAGCCAACTCTCAAACAAGAGATTTTTGTCTCATTCCAGATAGGCAAAGTCGAATTTTCACCAGACGTGGTAGTAGGTCTGGGGCTCAGAGAGCCGATGAGGTTGCCAGTATGAATCTAAGGATTTGGGATGATAAAGTGAAGATAAGAAGGGCTAATAGAAGGGGGTGAAATGGGAAAGGATACAAAAGCACCTACAAGTGTCTCTAAGGTGGAAGAGCAAGGGCAGAGGGGAGCTGTAGCCGGGGAGTGAGATGCGACAACTAAGATTTCAGGAATGGAGAAGGCCCTGTTGGTTGTGGGTCTTGGCACAATGGTGCCTGCATCAAATGCCAGCTCTGCTACTTGGGACCTGTGTGACCTTGGGCAAATCATACCCTCTCTGGGATATATTTTCCTCATGTGTAAAATGGTAGGATAATAATATTGCCGTGGAAGAGTTTGTTTTTGGAGCACCAAGAGAGATATCATGTGGAGGCCTCAGAACAGTGCCAAGGAGCTCTACATACATCATCCTGGGAGCTTTACGGATGTGAGAGTTGGACTACGAAGAAAGCTGAGCACCGAAGAATTGATGCTTTTGAACTGTGGAGCTGGAGAAGACTCTTGAGAGTCCCTTGGACTGCAAGGAGATCCAACCAGTCCACTCTAAAGGAGATCAGTCCTGGGTGCTCATTGGAAGAACCGATGCTAAAGCTGAAGCTCCAATACTTTGGCCACCTCATGCGAAGAGTTGACTCACTGGAAAAGACTCTGATGCTGGGAAGGATTGGGGGCAGGAGGAGAAGGGGAAGACAGAGAATGAGATGGCTGGATGGCATCACCGACTCGATGGACATGAGTTTGAGTGAACTCCGGGAGTTGGTGATGGACAGGGAGGCCTGGCATGCTGTGATTCATGGGATCGCAAAGAGTCGGACACGACTGAGCGACTAAACTGAACTGATCCTCCTACAGCCCTGAAAGACAAATGTGATCATCCCCATCTCACACTTCAATCCTTGGCTGGGGTTGAGTTGATCAGCTAGGCAAGAAATTCTTCCTTTGCTTCAGCCAGAGAAGCCTCCTTTTAGTTGGAGGCTTCTCTATGTTGGATTTTCACTCAAGATATTGCTTGACAAAAGGTTGTCACAACTTATAAAATAACAAGGATGGAAGGGCTGGGAAGATCTGGTCTTGATCACCCTTTAAAGGCTTTTAAGGGACTTCCCTGGGGTCCAGTTGTTAAGAGTCTGTGCAGGAGGTGTGGGTTTGATCCCTGGCCAGAGAACTAAGGTCCCACCTGCCACATGATGCTGTCCTCTCAAAAAAAAAAATTTTTTTAAATGTATAATTTTTTAAAGGCTCTTAAAATTCTGACACATTTTTGCTCTCAAACTGCACTGAAAACTTCCAAGTAACCCTTAGTCTCAGTAGGGCACAAAGAGATCTTTTTCCCTAAGGTCATTGCTAAGCACGCTCCTTTGACGTCATACAGATCCACAAATAAACAGAAATGTCAGGGATTCTGGGAGGCTTTGTTTATGGGCACAAAAGGGGAGAGGTTGGTGCAAAGGGAGCAGAGAAAAAGACAATGATCTTATTCCTTTCCAGATCTCCCTTGCTCATTGAGATGCTGCAGCAACCTGCTTCGATACATTTCAATACACTCCTGGGGAATGACACACAGAACGCAATGGTCCGCGAAGCTCATCTGCTCACCCAGGCGGGTCACAGGACAAAGGGCAGGGAGAGGGAGAGCCCATTCTGATCCACCCTTACCCCAACCACCCCTGTCCAACTCTGTCAGCAGAATGTCCACTTTTATCGCCCCATGTGCCATCTCCTTTCCCCAACGGAAGGCAGGATCCTCACGCCTGCTGATGGGCATAGCTGCTCTGGAATAACCCCTACCTTCTGGCACTTTCAGGCCATCACTCATACTGCTTCTTCCCTCTGGAAGGGAATGTCCTGAGTCCAGAACCTCTAAACCTCCATTTCCGAATGTAAAAATGACCTGTCTCCCCCATCATTTTGTCTAGGAGGTGAGACTTTGGTTAATTTAAAATTTTTTCTTTTTTGTACTTTTCTATACTTCTTGATTCTGTTGAATTACCAGGTATTACAAATATAAAAGCAATAAAACTATTATTTTTATGTAGATTTCTTCTTTAATTATGGCTGCTTACACTTCAGGATCCAGGAATAACTTCCTAAGCCCTAACCAGCAAAACCTTCTACCTCTTCCAAGCCCCCAAAGCTCTTCATTTCCCTCTCCACACCCCTGAGCATTGCACATCTGCAGTTATGGTTTTGTAGCCAGGTCATCCCTTCTTCCCAACCAGACTACAAGTGCACTGAGAACCAAACTGAGTGATTTGTCTCCACTGCCGAGCTTGCCACCTGCAATATTTCCATTGTTACCACCACCATTCCCCTTTTCAAAAATCACATCCACCACCTGCCCACACTATCGCACCCACTGCCCACAAACATCACCACCATCACCTCTTCCCCTGTCACTACAACCACTGTCACCCACCACCATTACTACACTCACCATCACTGACACCTCAATCAACAAAAACCACCAGAGCTACCACTGCCAACATCATCATCGCTACCACCATCACCACACCCACAACTATAAGCCCTATGATAGAACATTTACTCTCCAAAGAGGTCCACAGCCTAATCCCTGGGACCTATAAATATATTACCCTACGTAGCAAAAGAACTTTGTGGATGTGATTAAGGACAAGGACCTAGAAATGGTGAGATTATCCTGGGCTATCTGTGTGGGTTCAATCTAACCATTGAGTACATAAAAACAGAGACTTTTTCCTGGTTGTGGTTAGAGAGATTGACAATAAAAGGAGGGTCACAGAGCTGTGATATCGCTGGCCTTGAAGAGGGAAGAAGGGGGCCATGAGTCAAGGAATGCAGGTGTTCTCTAAGAGCTGGAAAAGGCCAGAAACAGATTCTCCCTTAGAGCCCCCAGAGAGGAACTCAGTTGGTTGACACCTTCATTTTAACCTATGGAACCCTGCATTGGATTTCTGACCTACAGAACTATAAGGCAATAATTCCGTGCTGCTTTAAGCCACTAAATTTCTGGTAACTTGTGACAGCAGTAGAAAATACAACCTCCATCAACGATACTGCCACAACCAGTACCCACCCACCACTGACCCACCATCAATTCAGTTCAGTCGCTCAGTCGAGTCCGACTCTTTGCCACACCATGAATCACAGCACGCCAGGCCTCCTTGTCCACCACCAACTCCCGGAGTTCACTCAAACTCATGTCCATCGAGTCAGTGATGCCATCCAGCCATCTCATTCTCTGTCTTCCCCTTCTCCTCCCGCCCCCAATCCTTCCCAGCATCAGAGTCTTTTCCAGTGAGTAAACTCATCGCATGAGGTGGTCAAAGTATTGGAGCTTCAGCTTTAGCATCAGTCCTTCCAATGAACACCCAGGACTGATCTCCTTTAGAATGGACTGGTTGGATCTCCTTGCAGTCCAAGGGACTCTCAAGAGTCTTCTCCAGCACCACAGTTCAAAAGCATCAATTCTTTGGCGATCAGCTTTCTTCACAGTCCAACTCTCACATCCATACCTGACCACTGGAAAAACCATAGCCTTGACTAGACGGACCTTTGTTGGCAAAGTAATGTCTCTGCTTTTTAATATGCTGTCTAGGTTGGTCATAACTTTCCTTCCAAGGAGTAAGCGTCTTTTAATTTCATGGCTGCAATTAGCATCCACAGTGATTTGGGAGCCCAAAATAATAAGGTCTGACACTGTTTCCACTGTTTTCCCATCTATTTCCCATGAAGTGATGGGACCAGATGCCAAGATCTTTGTTTTCTGAATGTTGAGCTTCAAGCCAACCTTTTCACTCTCCTCTTGCACTTTCATCAAGAGGCTTTTGAGTTCCTCTTCACTTTCTGCCATAAGGGTGGTGTCATCTACATATCTGAGGTTATTGATATTTCTCCCGGCAATCTTGATTCCAGCTTGTGCTTCTTCCAGCCCAGCGTTCCTCATGATGTACTCTGCATATAAGTTAAATAAGCAGGGTGACAATATACAGCCTTGACGTACTCCTTTTCCTATTTGGAACCAGTCTGTTGGTCCATGTACAGTTCTGACTGTTGCTTCCTGACCTGCATACAGGTTTCTCAAGAGGCTGGTCAGGTGGTCTGGTATTCCCATCTCTTTAAGAATTTTCCACAGTTTATTGTGATCCACACAGTCAAAGGCTTTGGCATAGTCAATGAAGCAGAAATAGATGTTTTTCTGGAATTCTCTTGCTTTCTCCATGATCCAGTGGATGTTGGCAATTTGATCTCTGGTTCCTCTGCCTTTTCTAAAACCTGCTTGAACATCTGGAAATTCACGGTTCACATATTGCTGAAGCCTGGCTTGGAGAATTTTGAGCATGACTTTACTAGCGTGTGAGATGAGTGCAATTGTGCGGTAGTTTGAGCATTCTTTGGCATTGCCTTTCTTTGGGATTGGAATGAAGACTGACCTCTTCCAGTCCTGTGGCCACTGCTGAGTTTTCCAAATTTGCTGGCATATTGAGTGCAGCACTTTCACAGCATCATCTTTCAAGACTTGAAATAGCTCAACTGGAATTCCATCACCTCCACTAGCTTTGTTCGTAGTGATGCTTTCTAAGGCCCATTTGACTTCACATTCCAAGATGTCTGGCTCTAGGTCAGTGATCACGTTATCATGATTATCTTGGTCGTGAAGATCTTTTCTGTACAGTTCTTCTGTGTATTCTTGCCACCTCTTCTTAATATCTTCTGCTTCTCTTAGGTCCATACAATTTCTGTCCTTTATCGAGCTCATCTTTGCATGAAATGTTCCCTTGGAATCTCTAATTTTCTTGAAGAGATCTCTTGTTTTTCCTATTCTGTTGTTTTCCTCTATTTCTTTGCATTGATCGCTGAGGAAGGCTTTCTTATCTCTCCTTGCTATTCTTTGGAACTCTGCATTCAGATGCTTATATCTTTCCTTTTCTCCTTTGCTTTTTGCTTCTCTTCTTTTCACAGCTATTTGTAAGGCCTCCTCAGACAGCCATTTTGCTTTTTTGCATTTCTTTTCCATGGGGATGGTCTTGGTCCCTGTCTCCTGTACAATGTCACGAACCTCCATCCAGAGTTCATCAGGCACTCTATCTATCAGATCTAGTCCCTTAAATCTATTTCCCACTTCCACTGTATAATCATAAGGGATTTGATTTAGGTCATATCTGAATGGTCTAGTGGTTTTCCCTACTTCTTCAATTTAAGTATGAATTTGGCAATAAGGAGTTCATGATCTGAGCCACAGTCAGCTCCTGGTCTTGTATCACTACCCCTCAAAACAGCACTCCATTATCATCATTAAAAACACCACTACAAGGCTTCTCTGGTAGCTTCTCTAGTAGTGGTAAAGAATCCATCTGCCAGTTCAGGAGACACAGGTTCAATCCTTGGTCCAGGAAGACCCCACATGCTGAGAAGCAGTTAAGTCCATGTGCCACAACTATTGAGCCTGTGCTCCAGGGCCTGGGAATCACAACAGCTGAAGCCCGCGTGCCCTAGAGCCCATGCTCAGCAACAAGAGAAGCCACCGCAACGAGAAGCCCAAGCTCAGCAACTAGAGAGTAGTCCCTGCTCACCACAACCAGAGAAAAGCCTGCACAGCAATGAAGACCCAGCACAGCCAAAATAAATAAAGTTTTTAATTATTTTTAAAAAATACCATCACAATCACCATCTCCAAAACCATGGTCATCATAAACAACAAATCACTATTACCATTACCCCCTTTAAAAATACCTTAACCCTAAAACAACACCTGTCACTACTACCCCCTCACCACCACCACAACCCACTCGGCACCATCACTGTTACCCCATCAACAACACTGCAATCACCACTGCCCATCAATATACCCCCACAAATAACACCCATCTCTCATCACCAGTACCCATCATTACCAACACTACCAACCTATCACTACCACCACAACATCAGTACCTCCACAATTACTAACATTCAACAATACCACCCACCGGTAAAAGCACCCCATACCACTACCAACCACCACCAATGCCACCCACCTCCACCACCATCAACAGTCCTGGGCATGCACGTCAATAATGACTGGTTGGTTTGTTACATGAATGAATGAGTAAGTATATGAATATGTAAGGGAATGAAGAAAAAGATAGCCCCAGCATGCCTTTGGAAGTTAGTTCCATCACTTGGTGATTTGTGGTTTGTAATGTAAATTAAGTTTTTACTAACCTTCGTCTTTTTAACATCCGTTTCACCTTCCCAACTATCCCATCTGCTACCTTCTTCGGCCACTTTCAAGCACTCTCCAAAGCTTGGAGCAACCTCCTCCAAGATAGTGCTGAAACAGTTGGCAAGGCTTTGAGACAGAGGAGCTGCAAGTCGGAATTCTTTGTGAATGAAGGGTAAGTGTGCAGCCAGTTGCCTCTCAGCTCCTAGAACAATGATGTGGGACTACACAACGAGCTCTGAATAACAACCTCAAGTGTGGAGTGGAAAGGGTAAAGAAGTGCTGCCCAACCCAAAATCTGGGATGTTTCTGACACCTTGGCTATTCTCATTGCCAATGAAACCCCAGTTGTGTTCTCCCAACTCCCCCATCCCCTGCCACTCAACATTTAGTCTGACACCTGTGACATGGCTGGGAGCCAGTAGATCTAAGTTCTAGCTTCTACTTTGACAATGACTTTCTGCATCTCTCTCTCCCATCTGAGCAATGAGTAAATTAGGAAAGATATGTCTGGTGCTCCTCCAGCTCTGATGGTCTGTAACTTAACATTTCTACCAAGAAGATTTTGTTGTTGTTGTTGTTGTTGGAGGTATCAACAAGTGGAGTCTGTCTCCTCAGATGTATAATCCCTCTCTTTTCACATCCTTGATGGCAAACACAATTTCAAAGTAATGACTGAGCATCCAAGAAGAGCTAGAAACATTTATCCTTAAATCCAAAGGCTCAGCTATGAATTTTATAACTAGAAGGCCTCAGGGATCAGCTGGTCCAAAGCCTGGGTTGAAAACCTCAAGACACCCAGCCAGGCAGTGCCAAACTCAAAACAGAGCCAGAGTTCTTGACATCCCGCCTCCACTGAGCTCTTTCTGCAGCCCCAGGAAACCTGGAAGAAGCTACTGGATAAACCCCAACACTTTTCTTGAATCCTCACCTCATACGCACATGCCACCCAAAGAGCTGAAGCTGCAGCTCCCAATAAAGAAGTCTTAGGACGTCTGGGGCATGTCATCCTTTGAGCCTCAGAGAACCCAAAGTGAAAACAGCTGTATTCACCTT
Source organism: Moschus berezovskii (assembly GCF_049115385.1). NCBI lineage: Eukaryota > Metazoa > Chordata > Mammalia > Artiodactyla > Moschidae > Moschus > Moschus berezovskii. The sequence continues at coordinate 69,491,601 of NC_142466.1, read as the reverse complement.
TGAAGCATTTCCCAGGGCTGGGGAGAGGGAGGAGATAGGAAGAATAGAGGGAGGACTCTGATGGCATAGCCTTCCTCCACCTCTGCCTCCTCTGTTCCACACACACTGCCTCTTTCTGACTCTCTTTTGGCCTCTCTGCCTGTCGATCACTGATCATTTTCATCTCCATCTTTCTGTATCTGTCTCTTGCTTTGTCCACATCTCATTCCCTCTGTCTTTCTGTCTGCCTCTTCTCTTTTCTCTCCCACCCTTCCTCTCTCTCTCTCTCCCTCTGCCTCTCTCTCTTACTCATCCATGAGTGTTTCTGCTCTTGGAATTTAAAGCATTGGTGCCAATTTCAAGGTCATATTAATCCAGCTCTAGGAAAATCCCTGTTCACGAAATAAGACATTCAGGAGTTACAACAATTCTTACAAAACTTCACAGCCTGGTGGAGAGGGAGGAGCTCAGACCTAGGAGTGAGAGCCCTGGGTTTCTTTCTCAGCCCTGCTCCAACCTACTGTGTGACCTAGGGAAGCCGTCATGGGGCTTTAGCTTCTGCATCTATCTGGACATGGTGATCTCAAAGGCCAGCTCCAGCTCTGACAACCTAGTATTTGGAAGGATCCGAATGTTCAGATTCCCCAGCTCAAACAGTGCAAATCCTGCCTGTGGACATCACCAACCACTTGCTTTTGTGCACACTGGCAGGAATTCCACCAGAGTTCCCCATGCTAGTAGGTGTCTCTGCACTCAGTGATTAGGATCTTACACTAATCCTTGCTTCTTCCTGTTGCTTTGTTTAAATGTGGATAAACAGGATTTGGGTTTGGCAGCATATAAACCAAGCTGCCCTTTGGGAAGATCTTTCTACTATAGATGAATTGGAGGTGGCCTCTCAAGTAGCCTGGTTGGGGAGTGAGTCTAAAGCCAGATAATCTGAGAAAAATGATTCCCTTTTTCAACAAATATTTACTGAGCACCACCTATTTGCTAAGTGTGTGTGTGCTTAGTTGTTCAGTCGTGTCCTACTCTTTATGACCTCATGGACTGTAGCCCTTCAGGCTTCACAGTCCATGGGATTCTCCAGGCAAGAATACTGGGGTGGGTTGCCATTCCTTTCTCCAGGGGATCCTCCCAAACCAGGGATCGAACCTGGGTCTCCTGCATTGCAGGTGAATTCTTCACTGTCTGAGTCACCAGGGAAGACCATATCTGCCAAGCACCTGTCCTAAAACAGACACTGTCTTTGCCTTTATTATAATATGAAGAAGAAAGAAAGTGATTCTTCTCTACTGGATGAGTAACATTCTGCAGGGATCCGAAAGCAATAGGGCTTTGCTTTGAATAAAGACATCAAGAAAGGCTTCACAAGAAAATGATAGCTGATCTGAGATCTGGTGGGTAAGAAGGATTTCAATAGACAAAGAAGGATGCAATCCTTCTTTGGATTGGGAAAAGGTGCAATCCAGGCAGAGGGAACAGAGAGCAAAAGGTTAGAAGGGTCATTCCTTCAGAAACAACTGAACAGAGAAACAGTTGGGTTCAGACTGTAGAGGGGTGTGGGAACCTACAAAAGGAGGCTAAGGAAATAAACTTTATTCTGGGGATGTGGGGAGCCACTGAAGGTTTTTCAGCAAGGTAGTGACAAGTTCCAATTTATGCTTTAGAAAGATCCCACAGGCCATCGGTGTAGCGAAAGTGAAAGCAAAGTCGTTCAGTCATGTCTGACTCTTTGCCACCCCTTGGACCATAGCCTACCAGGTTCCTCTGTCCATGGGATTTTCCAGGCAAGAATACTGGAGTGGGTTGCCATTTCCTACTCCAGGGGATCTTCCCGACCCAGGGATTGAACCCAGGTCTCCCGCATTGTAGGCAGACCCTTTACCGTTTGAGCCACCAGGGAAGTCCTGTATGTATCAGTGCAGCAGCTGGATGGAATGGGGGAGGCATAATGCAGAGATTCTCTGGAAAGACCAAGAGACAACAGAAGTAGAAGCTGCGCCAACAATCAGAGTAAATTTGTGTATCAGCATACACACCCTAGGCTACAGGGTAGGGGAAGAAGCCAAGAGTGAGTCAGGGGCAGGAAATGAGGTCTGAATAAAACTTGGCAAAGGAGAATTTATCTTAGAAGACAAGTCTATCAAAGGAGAGAGAGAATGAAGGAAGAGCAACCTCTCAGAAGCCCCATGAACAAGCCTGGCATGTGAAAGAAATCACACATGATAAATCAGCATACATCAGAGCTGGCAGGAGCACTCAAAACAGTTCAATTCTGCATCCCCACTGCATGGATGATCCAAAGAATACGGAGGGTTTGCCTGGGTTCTCTAGTAAATCCATGGCAGAGCTTCGTCTTGAATCAAGAACTCCTGCCTTCAAACCCCACAGTTAACCCCCGCCCATAGTTTCTCTGGCTAGTGTGTGGCTCCACCTTGCCAGAAAAAAGGACAAGAGCCACAGGGATCACAGGAAGCTGCCTGGAATCTAGCTCCTGTGAGGCAGATAGGAAGCTGTGGTATCAGGGGGTGTCACTCCACTCAGAGTTCAATGAGTGTGGAGCTAGGGTAAAGTCAGTGAAGGCAGAAAGAAAAAATGGGGAGAGCGATATTTTGAAAGAAAAGTTAGCAGGATTAAGCGAATGATGCTCCAAGAATAAAACAAACAAAAAAATGGGCATTCAAAAGCTTCATTCAAAAGCTCTGGTGATATTAGATCCATGTGGGAAGTCATCATCCTTAGTGAACAAGTCCAGATTACAGGTGACCCACAAAGTGAGGAGACTAGAGGGCTGGAGAGCATGGAAGGCAGAAGGGTTTATTTGGAGTGAAATTATGAGCTTGGTTTGGATAGACTGAGTCTAAGTGACAGTAGAACCCCAAAGCTAATTTTTTCAGCACTTACTCTATCATGAGCACATGACAATTTTAAGCCTCATGAAACTCCCTGAGGCAGTACAATCATTATCCTTAGTGGATCAATGAGAAACTGAGAAATGGAGCGGTAAATAAATTTGTCCAAGATTCCCCAGCTTGTAAATGTCCAAGCCAGATATCACACCCACATCTGGCTGACTCCAAAGCTTACTCTCATTGTTACTGCATTCTAACTTCATCATGGAAGAGCTACAGAGAGGAGAGAGTTGAAGAAGACTAGATACACTTGGACGGAGAAGGCAATGGCAAGCCACTCCAGTACTCTTGCCTAGAAAATCCCATGGATGGAGGAGCCTGGTAGGCTGCAGTCCGTGGGGTCGCTAAGAGTCGGACACGACTGAGCGACTTCACTTTCACTTTTCACTTTCACACATTGGAGAAGGAAATGGCAACCCACTCCAGTGTTCTTGCCTGGAGAATCCCAGGGAAGGGGGAGCCTGGTGGGCTTCTGTCTATGGGGTCACACAGAGTCGGACACGACTGAAGTGACTTAGCAGCAGCAGCAGCAGATACACTTGGAAGGAGAGGGGAGAGAGAGAAAAGTGAGAGTATGGCAAACCCCAAGCAAGACGATGAGCCCAGTAAAGAGTCAAAGAGGAGCAGAAAGAGGTAGAGGGAGAATAAATAGAGTCTTTGTCACAGAAGCCAAAGCTGGAGGAATTTTTCAGCCAAATGTCAAGACAAATCTTGAAGTCAGTCCAAAGTGTCTGGTGTGAAAATGTGCTGATCATTGTGAACACAGAGGAACCTTGGGTAACAAGAAATCCCAATGTTTGTAGGTGCCTGGGTTGCCTGCAAGACTCAGAAGGGAGAGTCAGAATGCAGATGAGAGCTCTGGTTAGGGCAGGGCTAAAACAATCAGATCTGCAAAGGCATATCAGGAAACATGCCTTGACACACTCCAGGGAATAGCAGAAACAAATTCTGAGGATGGGGAGGAAATCCGACTTCCAGAGTTGCTTTTTGTATTATTAGGTATGTCAAGTTTTCAATAACAACAAAAAATAGAAGATATGCAAAGAAAAAGAGAGACTGTCTCATACAGTGAAGCATATGACACAATATGCTTCAATTGAAAAGCAATCAATAGAAACTCTACCTGAGGAAACCCAGTTATTTTAAATTAGCTCTTTTAATTATGTTCATGGAGAAGGAAATGGCAACCCACTCCAGTACCCTTGCCTGGAAAATTCCATGGATGGAGGAGCCTGGTAGGCTACAGTCTATGAGGTTGCAAAGAGTCGGACACGACTAAGCAACTAACACACACACAATTATGTCCAAGAAAGGCAAAGAAACCATATCTAAAGAATTAAATAAAAGAATGAGAATAATGTCTCAGCAAATAGAGAATAACAATAAAAAGATAGAAATTATAAAGACAAACCAAATAGAAATTTGAGGATGAAAAGTATTAACACTATAACCAAAATAAAAACATTACTAAAGGAACTCAACAGCAGAATTGAGCAGGCAGAAATAAGAATCAGCAAACTTGCAGTTAGGTCAATTGAGATGATTCAACTGAAGAAGAGAAATTTTTTTTAAAGTGAATTGAAAAAGAGCGAGTCGCCTTCTGAACTGCCGCTGCCACTGAAGGTGAGTGGAGGCATGTGAGTCAAAGATTGAGAGGTTCCTCACCATGAGGACTTTATCATGAGCACAGGCTCTAGGTCCAGGGCCTTAAATAGTTGCCATGTGTGGGCTTAGCTGGCCCGGAGCCTGTGGAATCTTCCTGGAGCAGGTATTTTTACAGTGTCCCTGCACTGGCAGGCAGACTCTCGATCACTGAACCACCAAATAAGTCCAGAAGTTTTCACTTACATTTCTTTTAGCCTAAAGCACCAAAGGGGAAAAAGGTAGGACAAGAAAAATGTCATCCATACATATTGTAAAAAAAGCACTCAAACTAAGAGGCCCACAAACAAGAAAAAAAGGGAAAACTGAAGAATGAAAAGGTATTGCATCTCAACCTTATTGGTGAAAAACTGCAGTGGTTTCAAAATCATCTCGAACCTCAAAAAAGTGGGATATTCAAAGAGAGATGCTTGTGAATTAATTGAAAGGTATTTGAATCGATTCAGTAGCGAGCTACAGCAGATTGAATTACAAAACAGCATCAAGGACAGGCGGCGGGGGTGGGGGTGGGGGGCACTGCCTGCAGGAGGCAGTCATCAAGCAGACCCTGGAGTGAGAGCGGCAACAGCACCAAGGCTATAGCTTCGAGATTCCAGATATTTATTCATTTGTTTTTAATGTAATACTGTTCATTTAACTTCAAAAACATTTCAACATTCTAAACATACAAAAAGAAAAAAAACAACAACAGAACATTGCAGATCGTGTTTAGTACAGAAGGTTCTTGAACTTTCACTGGTGCAGTGGCTCTTGGCTTTGCTGACAGTGAACACTTCTACAGTTTGTTTTTTAAAAAAAAAACAAACACAGTTTAAAATTACCGCACTTCAACTAAAAAGGATCCAAAACACGTCTCATGCCTGCTGACCATCCCCCACCCCCCACCCCCGCACCGCCCGCTTTTCCACAGCAAAGAATGGCAGCAGGATGCTGTGTTGCTGTATACAAAAACAAGACAACCTGAAGCTAAATGGATGCCCACTGCAGTGTCCACAGGTCCTACCCCACAGTGCGCGCCCTGAGCTATGGCCCCTCTGGAAGGCATTGCCCCCACAGCCTCCATATCAAGAAAGGAGCATCAAGAGTGTGTCTGAGTTGCTTTGTTCTTTTTACAAACTACAGATATGTACAGTTGAGAACTCGAGATTTCTAGCCAATGACCATAGAATTAACACACCACCTTAGAAATTTAAACAGAAATGCCAGAAACATCTTTAAATGCCTTGTCACACCAACAGCAAAGTGCACAGAGTGAGGAGAACACGAGAGCCTTTTCACTTTAAAAATGTTTGGAAATAAGTACAACTTTGATACAGTTTCCAGGTGCTCTGGACACCCATGGCCACTTAATGTAAACCACGGACAATTGCTAGAGCGCTTGGAGAGACTACGCTATGATCATGATCCAATTGGGTAATTAAACATAATGAGGGCAACAGACCCTCTTGGGTGAGAGGTGTGTCAATCAAGGCACTCCCTACTCTAAGGTATTCACAAGGAGACAGATCAACAGTTGTTGTTGTTTTTATTCACCCTCTCCCTCCTCCTCCTCCTCCTCTTTGTCTTCCTCTTCCACCTTTTTCAGGGCAACTTTAGCAGGTCCCTTGGCGCCATCAAACTTCCCTTTAGACTTATAGTCTGCGACATCCTTCTCATACTTCTCCTTCAGCTTCCGCTGCCTTGTTGATGTAAGGCTGCTTCTCACTGTCACTTAAGTTATTCCCCATCTCCCCCAGCTTCTTTGCCACATCTCCAATAGAGATGCCAGGGTTTGTAGACTTGATCGTGGGGTGGAATTCAGAGCAGAATAGGAAAAATCCAGACGGTGGTCTCTTGGGGGCGTTAGTGTCTTTCTTCTTCTTGCCTCCCTTAGCTGGTCCATAATCCTTCATTTCCTGATCATAGCGCACTTTATCCGCCTGTGCCATTTCATCTAATTTCGACTTCTCTTTCCCGGACATGGTCTTCCACCTCTCAGAGCATTTCTTGGAAAATTCAGCAAAATTGACAGGGACCTCTGGGTTTTTCTTCTTATGTTCCTCTCTGCATGTCTGCACAAAGAAGGCATAAGCAGACATCTTGCCCTTTGGTTTCTTGGGATCACCTTTAGCCATCTTGACTGTATTGTTTGCTAGTCTGGGCAGCGCAGGGCATGACCCACGGCTCAGCACTCCACAGCCTTGCACTAGCTGCCTCCACAAGAGCCGTCTCTCCAGATATTTTAAATGCAGATAATCTGAAAACTTTGATTTTTACCTTAAGAAATTGCCAAACATTAAAATGAGAAAAAGTCTTCATGGTGAGAGCCTGAAAGCCTTCTCCCAAGATCAGGATTTTCTCTTAATACTTCGCAGCATTGTAATGGAATTTTTAGCCAGGGCAATTAGGCAAGAAAAAGAAATAAACATCCAGACTGGAAAGAAAGAAGTAAAACTATCAGATGGCTGCTGCTGCTGCTGCTAAGTCACTTCAGTCGTGTCCGACTCTGTGCGACCCCATAGACGGCAGCCCACCAGGCTCCCCCGTCCCTGGGATTCTCCAGGCAAGAACGCTGGAGTGGGTTGCCATTTCCTTCTCCGATGCATGAAAGTGAAAAGTGAAAGTGAAGTCACTCAGTGTCTGACTCTTCGCGACCCCATGGACTGCAGCCCACCAGGCTCCTCCGTCCATGGGATTTTCCAGGCTAGTCTTATACAAAGAAAATCTTAAGAAATTCACAGACACACACTTTTAGACTAACAAATTAAGCAAGATTGTGGGATACAAGATCAATATACAAAATACAGTTCTGTTTCTGTATACTATCAATGAAGAATCCAAAAATGAAATTCAGAAAACAACTCCAAGTGCAGTAGTATTGAAAGAACAAACCATTTAGGAATAAATTCAAGATAGGAATTTAAGATCCATACACTGAAATTCTAAAACATCATTAAAAGAACTTAAGAGTTAAATAAATACAAAGAATCTCATGTTCATGAACTTAAAATAGCAATATTCTTCAAATTAATCTATATATTCAACTCAATCAAATTAATCTATAGATTCAACTCAATCCCTACCAAAATTTAGCTGGATTGTTTGCTTGTTTTTAAGAAACTATCTAATCCTTAAATTCATAGAGAAATGTAAGAGATCCAGAACAGACAAAACAATCTTGCAAAGGAAGAAAAATGTTAGAGGACTTATATTTCCTAATTAAAAATGTATTACAAAGCTATACTAATCAAGATGACTTGGATCTAGTATAAGGGTACACCTATAGATCAATAGAATAGAATTGAGAGCTCAGATATAAACCCATATATTTATAATCAATTGATTTTCCTCAAGACAGCTCAATGGGGAAAAAATAGTTTTCTCAATAAATGATCCTCAAACAAGATCTCCATATGTAAAAGAATGAAGTTGGATCTCTCTCTCATACCACATACAAAAATTAACTCATAATGGACTAAATATCTAAATGTAAAATCTAAAACTATAAAACAATTATAATAAAATATGGGTATAAATCTTCATGACCTTGTATTAGATAGTGATTTCTTAGAATGACACCTAAAACACAAGCCACAAAAGAAAAATAACAAATTAGAATTCATCAAACTTAAAAATGTTTGCTTCTCAAAGCATAGTATCAAGAAACTAAAGAGATAAGCCACAGAATGGGAGAAAATATTTGCAAATCCAGTATCTGATAAAGGTCTAGTATCCAGAATATTTAAAGAACTTTTAAAACTCAGCAATAAACAGATAAATATCCCAAACAAAAAGTGGATAAAGGACTTGAAGAAATAAACTTTTCTCTAAAGAAGATATATTAAATTACCAATAAACAGATGAATATTATTAATTATTCAGTTCAGTTCAGTTCAGTCGCTCAGTCTAGGGAAATGCAAATCAAAACTACAGTGAAATACTACTTCATAGTCACTCTGTGTGTGTGTGTGTGTGTGTGCGTGCGTGCGTGCGTGCACGCACACATGTGCACTCAGTTGTGTCCTACTCTTTGTGGCCTCATGGAATGTAGCCTGCCAGGCTCCTCTGGTCCATGGAATTTTCCAGGCAAGAATATTGAGTGTGTTAGCTACTCAGTCATGTCCGACTCTTTGCGATCCCATGGACTATAGCCCACTAGACTCCTCTGTCCATGAAATTCTCAAGGCAAGAATACTGGAGTGGGTTGCTATTCCTTCCCCAGGGGATTTTCCCAACCCAGGGATCAAACCTGGGTCTCCCACATTGCAGGCAATTCTTTACCATCTGAGCCCCCAGAGTACTCCCAAAGTGAAGGTGTTAGTGGCTCAGTCATGGTGACTCTTTGAGACCCCATGGATTGTAGCCTGCCAAGCCCCTCTGTCCAGGGAATTTCCCAAGCAAGAATAGTGGAGTGTGTTGCTATTGCCTTCTCCAGGGGATCTTCCCCACCCAGGGATTGAACCCAGGTCTTCTGCATTGCAGGCAGATTCTTTACCAACTGAGACACCAGGGAAGCCGCCAAGAATACTAAAGTGGGTTGCTATTTCCTCCTCCAAGGGATCTTCCCAACACAGGAATCAAACCCACATCTCTTGAATCTCCTGCATTGGCAGGCAGGTTCTTTACCAGCTGAGCCACTGGAGAAGCCCCCTCATACCCACTGTCTTTTCTATTATGACCACTAGAATGATCATAATAGAAAAGACAGACAATAACAACTGTTGTTGAGGGTGTAGAGAAATCATAAACTTATACATAGATAGCGGGAATGTAAAAGGATACAACTGCCTTAGAAAATAGTTTGGCAGTTTCTTAAAACATTATGCAAAGAGTTACCATATGACCATATACTCTACTCCTAGGTATACTACCAAGAAAAGTGAAAACATATGTTCAGATAAAAACTTTTACATGAATGTTCACTACAATGTTATTCATAATAGCCAAAAAGTAGAAACAACTCAAATGTCCATCAACTGATGAATGGATAAGCAAAATATGGTATATCCATACAATATGATATTGTTCGGCCTTAACAAGGACTGAATTACTGACTCTTGTTAGAACGCAATGAACCTTGAACACTAATGCTACATGAAAGAAACTAGACGCCACGTGCAGCACGTTATAGGATTCCATTTCTATGACATGTCTAAAATAGGCAAATCCATAGAGACAGCGAGACTAGTGGTTGCCAGGGGCTAAAGGGAGAGATGAATGAAGAGTGATTGCCTAAAGGGTATAGGGGATGATGAAATGTTCTGGTGAGGGTTGTACAGTCTGCGAGCCTACTAAAATCCACTGAATTATACACTTTAAAAAGGTGAATGTTATGGTATGTAAATTATACTTCAATGAGAAAGAGCAGGTAGAACTTTCCAAAACAAATATTGAGTGGTTGCTTAATCCCTCAGAGAACATCAAGAATTCATTTAGATAATCTAGAAAAAAATATTTTACTCAACTATTATTTTTAACTTATAAGCCTGAAACTTAGCTTACGTTGTATTTTGCACTACCTTCTTACAAAGTGATATGTTAATTACAGCTGGATTTATAGAGAAATGTCTGGAAAGTTGTTATCTGAAATATCAACAGTGGTTGCCTTTGGAAGATGGTATCTTGTGTAGTTTTAAATTTATTCTAACGCTTTTATGTATTACTTACATTATATATATGCATATGTATCAACTTTATAATCACTAAAATCTATAAAGCTCTTTTTGTTTTGGCAGAAGAAAAAAAACTGGCTATGCTGAGAAAATGTTGATAGATAATTTTAAAGATTCTTTCTACTCACATGAAGCCAATAGCATTTTGCTAGTTGATCCCAAGGGGGGAAAATGCCCAATAAGCCAAGTGATCACAATTCAAGAATTATTTTTTGGATAATGAACAAGGACCTGTGCTAAGCCATGCTGTGTCAGAGAGAAGGACATTTAGGGCATGGTTACCACATCCAAGGGTCTTTTGATGTGGTAAAGGACCTCAGATATGTAAATAAATAACTGAAAGCAGGCAGAACAGAAGTCTAGCAGAGAGGCGCCTGAGACACTGCAGAGTCCCTGAGGAAGCTGTGATAAGCTGCAATTCACTACCTCCAGATTCAAAGACAGGACAGCTTTAGAGTTTCGTCTTGAAGGCGCAAGTTGGCGTTCAGTTCAGGGGGAGAAGGGGAGAGAAAACCAGGAGTGAGCATTTAAGAGCCTCACCCGCTTTTCCCAACCCCCACCCCCATCACCATCACCACAGCTCCTCCTCGAGACCCTGGCCTTCCTGAATCCCTTATGCTTCTGGGCACCAGTCTGCCATTTCAGGCCTTCACGTAGTTGTTCACCTGGAATGCCCTGACCTCCCTCATTACCTCATTCCCTCCTGCTGTTCTATAAGAATCTGGTATTCTCAGGTTCCTGTCACTCTTCCAGAAGAATTCTCCTTGACTGAGACAGGTTGAGTTCAAGGCCTCCCGCCTGTGCTCTGACAGCATTCTGAGTCTGTCTCTATTGCTGCACACTACACTCTGCATTGTAATGATCTGTTGAGTATTTGTTTCCTCCACCAGTCTGTGAGCTCAGGTGACAGCAGGGCTAGGAACATGGCACGGAGCGCTGGTGGTCGTTACTGAATGGAACACACACTGTAGCTAGTCCAGGAAATAGGAATGGTAGCCGTGTAGTTCTGTGTGCCCAGTGCACCCTCCCACTCCCTTTGTCTAGGAGCCAACCCTGCCCTCCTGGCCACAGAGTCACGCCAGCAATTTGGGCTAGGCCAGTTATCACTCCTCATGCCCCAGATAGTGAGACTCACCCAGGAATATAGGGGGCCCAAGCCAGGCCACTCAGAGTTCCTCCCCCAGGGCAACTGGGAAAAGGTATACTTTCCCAATTGAGGAGTTCAGCTGACAGTGGCCTTATTGCTTGCCAGGTACAGGAAAACCTATCTGCAGGAGAGAATGACACACAAGACAAGCAAAAATGAGAGGAAGCAGAAATGGTGTTATGGTAGTAACTGACAGTCTTGGAGACCCTGGTTCCTGTCTTTGAGATTCCCAGAACTGCGCTCCTTCAGGCAGACCTTTCTTCATAGACGGGGATCTTTCAATAAATACTTCTGTGGATATAAGCTGGACAGGCAGGTTACGTTTCTGTCACTTATAAGAATATCCCTGTCCAATGTTGGGATCTTCAGTAAGACATACAGCTGGAAAGATCAGCAGAGGCCAGGTTGGGGAGGATTCTAAATGCCATATGAGGGGTGTTGTAGTTTATTTGTAGGTATAGTAAATGGGTAATGAATAGTCAGAGCCTCAGGAGATAATACCAACACATAAGTTTTTAATTAGAGGGAGAGGGGAAATGGAAGCCCAGTTGGAAATGCAAAGTAAAAACACCCCCATATATCAGCAAGGTCAAGGAGAAAGAAGGTTGAAGAAAACCCTAATTTTGTTATGTAGGAAAGAGCAGCAAGGCTTGTGATAAATGGGAAAGTAAAGGAGAAAGGTGGGCATGTCGAATAAATAGTCATTCTAAAACACTGCAAACAGCTCCATGTGCAAACATTAGTCACTAATACAAATGAGATCTCAGGGGTTTTATAAACAAGCAAGCCGTTGCCAAGACTCACATCTGGCAGATGATACATCCATCATGTGTAAATACTTCACGTAGCATCGATTACCCTGATCAATTTTAGGCATCTATCATTTTCCAGGCCTGCAACTCAGCACAGGGAAATTACAAAGAAATGGGATGTTCTGATCTTCCTACAGCTGGCTCATAGGAAAACAGTGAATAAATCCATGGCAAAACTCAGGTGGCTTCTGAGGTAAAAGAAAAAAATTTCTGTTTTGTTTTTCCATAGAATACTTTCTTAAACTAGATCAAGCAATCATTATCTTCAAAATTCAGTACAGAAACCATCCTCATCTTGGGAGGGAGAAAGATCAATGACACCCAAGAAACAGGGATAACAGATGCTTAAAACAGGGAGCCACAGTCACTGGACCTGATACAGCAGTATGCCATCTACTTACTTAAAGGAAGATAAAGTAAGACTGGAAAGGTGAAAGGTGGAAGGGAGGTTAGGTTTTATCGTGTAGGCAAAGGGAAGTCGTAAGAGGTTTTATAAGCCAGAAAAAGACATGGTCAAACGGTTCAGAAAGAGCCTTTTGTAGGCAGAACAGAAGGCAATAAGGTCCCCGCGAGTGGGGAGAAAATCGACAGACTCAGGATTGTCAGTCAAGAGAGATGATGGGGGTTGGAGTACTGTGTGAGATGAGTGAGGCCTCACACACACACACACACACGCCTCAGACAGAGACGGTGGCTGAGGCTCTGCAATGGGTGGGGGAGGGTGACTGACATGCCAAAGAGAGAGAAGGCAGCTGATGCTGAACCCTTATTAGGTACCAGTGCTACTTTGGGCACTGCCTACATACTGTCTCATTTAGTCCCTCAAAGCAACGCTGCACTGGACCTCCTTGGTTATCCAGTGGTTATTAAGACTCTGCACTTACAACACAAGGGGTGCTGGTGTGATTCCTGGTCAGGAAACTAGGATCCCACATGCTGCAGCCGAAAAACTATCCTGCAGGGTAACCGTTATTATTTCCAAATTTACAAATAACAGAAAGGAGACTCAGAGAGGTGAAATAGCTTGCCTGAGACCACACAAATTTTTCAGATACAAAAGCCTGCGTCTTTTTCAAAATGAGACAGCCTCCTGGTGTACATTATTTATCCCTCTCAACTTCCTCGGGTAGGAGCTGAGGCAGAGATTTAAAACTTTACTGACGCTTCCAGCTGGTGAGTGCCCAATGCTGGGCGGAAACCCAAGCTCGACCCGCTCCCGTTTCCCCTCACTCCCTGCCCAGATGACCTATTAAATGAGCCTTTGTTCTGCCACGTTGTGTAGCTCCCTCATGATCACTGTTAAACCAGAAAGTCTTATTGGGTTTGTTTCAAAACAGACCCTAGGAAGGGCCTGGGGGAAGATGTGGAATGGGGATGGCCCTTCCTCCCATCAGGAGGAGCCTCAGCACCTTTGAAAATAATTCCCCCAAAGTCTCCTAAAACCCTAGGTCTCTACCCAGCAGCCCTGGCCTGCCGAGGTAATTTCCAAAGCCCCAGCCTTGAAGGCTCACAAATCCTCCGTTCATGTTCAGACATATAAATTGCATTAGCAAAGAGAACTACGCATCTGGTGGTGTGATCTCGAAGAAGAGAAGACGCTGGAGTTCAAGTGCACACACGTGAGCACACTCGGGGCCTGGCCCATCTCCAACAGAGCCCAGCAGGAAGGCTGGGCCTCTCCAGCCCTCTCCAGGCTGAGATGAAAGGAGTCCATTTCCCTCCTAAGAGTGTCCTAGGAGTGGGGGAGAGGGATCGCCCACACTAACAGACCCACACACAACTTCAGGTCATTGTCACTGGAATTAACAGGTTCATTCAAGAGGCTCAGCCCAGAGCATTTGCTGGAGTGAATGGGGCGAATTTTTCCTGCAGACAGACCAAAGACTCCGGATTTTTTCCTTCAGCATTTCCAGCTAGTAGTTTATCAGAATTTCCATGAACAAAATACTTTTCAACCTGTTCACATTTACCTTAAAACCTTGATCTGTTTTAGGCTCTGTGCTAGATTCTAAGGACCCAGAGATGGCACCTGAACTCAAGGTCTCAGTCCAGGGTGGAAACCAAACAGTGAATGAGGTCAAAGACTGAAAAGGCCTCTTGGCGGGTTTGGAGGCAACGGACCTGGGTTCACATCTCAGTCTTCATATTTGCTAGTTGTAAGGCCTTAAGCAAGTCATTTCAATAAAGGAGCCTCTGTTTCTTCATTTGGAAGTTAGAATATATCAAGCAGAGTTGGTATATGGAAGAGAGAGAGAGAGGATTGGTATAGCCCCCAGGACTGAAAGGATGTGACATATATGCTACTGATTATTAAGAGAAGAGGGTAAATATTTTCAATTGATAGACTTAGTGAAAGTTTCCTGGAGGAGGTAGCATCTACATAAGATCCTAAAAGATGGATAGATTTTGACCTGGTTTTGAGGGATTAGAGGGAAGAGTACAGGGGCTTTTTAGGGCAGTGAAATTTTTCTGTATGATATAGTAATACTGGAAACATGTCATCATGCATTTGTCAGAATGTGCAGCACAAAGAGTGAACCCTAATGTAAACTATGGATTTAATAATAATGTATCAACATTGGTTCACTAATTGCAGGAAAATATATTACACTAATACAAGATGCAAATAACAGGGGAAACTGGAGGGGGTTGTGCGTGTGACAACTCTCCACTTTCTGGTCAATCTTTCTGAAAACCTAAGAAACAAACATGGAAAAAAAAAGCCAGGAAAGAGAACTTTATACAAAAAGCTGGCATAAACAAAGGTCAGGTGGTCATGACATGTGGCTGGAGCATGAAGCACCTGGAGAAGAGTGATCCCAGAAAGGTGGGTTGAATATCATGTTAAACTGTTGATGCTTTATCCTGAGAGTATGGAGAGATGGTAAATATTTCAAAGTGCTAAAATGATCAGACTGCATTTAAGGATCATCAGTTAAGATTGCCCCTGAACAGACATGAATCTGTAACAAAGGACAGGACAAGAAATGATAAAAATCTGAGTTAAGACAGCAGCAGTGGGATGGAGAACGGTGGCCAGATTCAAGAGCTATCCTGAGGCTGCCTCCGTCAGAATCTGGTGACTGACTGATCTATTGATGTGAGTGGGAGAAGGGGAGGAGTCTAGGAGAATGCCTGGTTTCTGGTTGATGCTAAACTGGCGGGAGGTTGGGGGTGTCCGGGAGAGGTTAGGATCTCCTAGAGGAGAGGATCTCCTTTGGAGATCTGGAATGTAGAAAGGCTAGATCTGAAGATACAATGACCTTGCCCAGCTTCAACATGTTTTTGAGAGAACATTATTTCAGATGTGGTACAGAACACTTTCTAGAACTCTCTTGTTCTGGCCCCTTAGGGCTGACTGGGGGATTACTACCTACGGACTTGAACACACGCTTACCTATGTGGACACTCAACCTGTTACAGAGGTCTTTTCAATGCTGAGCTTAAGGCTACCTCCCTGCAACTTCCCCCATTGAACCCAACTTGGCCCTCAAGGGGGTCTCTCTGACTGGCTTTCTCTGCCCCAGGACAGCCCATTAGAGATCTGTAGACCATGTCCCCTGAATCTGTCCTTCTGCAGCTCAGTTCAGTTCAGTTGCTCAGTCCTGTCCAACTCTCCGCGACCCCATGAATCACAGCACACCAGGCCTCCCTGTCCATCATCAACTCCCAGAGTTCACTCAAACTCATGTCCACAGAGTCGGTGATGCCATCCAGCCATCTCATTCTCTGTCGTCCCCTTCTCCTCCCGCCCCCAACCTTTCCTAGCATCAGAGTTTTTTCCAGTGAGTCAACTCATCGCATGAGGTGGCCAAAGTATTGCAGTTTCAGCTTCAGCATCAGTCCTTCCAATGAACACCCAGGACTGATCTCCTTTAGAATGGACTGGGTGGATCTCCTTGCAGTACAAGGGACTCTCAAGAGTCTTCTCCAAAACCACAGTTCAAAAGCATTAATTCTTCGGCGATCAGCTTTCTTCTTCAGCTAGACAGCTGCTAATCCTTCACTTGTTCTAACACAATACAGTTCCCAGGCTGCCCTCCCTACCTTAGACATACTCCAGGACACAAAACCCCAGGAAAGTCTGATGCAACCCAGAATGTGTAGAAATTTAACATCCCTCCTTCTAGACATTATTTCATAAGCACATCCTGAGATCCTCTTGACCCCCAAGGGTAGCCCCTCATATTTCCCACTCATCTCCATCAACTCCATCACATAGCCCTTCTCTCATTTATCTTTACTGAGCCAGAATTCTGCAATTGGATTTTTATCTCCAAGAGTAAGACTTGATATTGACCTGGATAAACTCCACCCTGCCATGGGGCCATCTACAGGACAAACCAGTTGGAAACTGGAACACAAAGAGCTCCAGTCAAGCCCTTTTGAGGACTTAGAGGCAAGTGAGGGGCAGCTGAAATAGTCTGGCCCTGCTCTGGCCTCAGCTCCTCCATCTTCCATATGGGCATGAATAATCTGCTTTCCTGCAAACGCAAGAGAAGTGACCATACCCCATCCCCCAGAACAATAGAGGTCAACTTACAGAGGTCCATTTACACATCCTGCTGCTGCCAGGCAACACCCTCAATCTATCTGAACAGGAAACTCCACAGAAGTTATGATGTGCAAAAGTGTCCTCATGTGCAACTAAGAGTCCCCATAACAACCAAGAGTCCCCAAGAGTTGCCATAACAACTTGGAAATACTTGGCCTTCACAGAGAGGAGCATCCTTGTGGCTTCTGGGGACCCCTCATCACGGTAAATCATAAAGCTGGGGGCTCGAAGCCTGGAACAAGGTCCTACAGCCAGTTAGAGCCACAAGCCAGCCTCCTCCCACTGGCCGAGGGCGTTCATCCCCCATGGCAGCATCTTGCTCTGCCGGAACCCGGCCATCTCTTCAAGAAACACAATTGCACTGTTCCCAGCCCTGAAGTCCTACCCAGAGGCTGATTGAAGGTCTAACTCGCTTAGTTCACTCAACATTTGGCCCATCAGAAACAATAACTTTAAAAACAGAGACAGGTCTCAGAAGACAACCTTTGGGGTCACTTACCTTTAAAATTCAGTTTATTTCGATTCATCAAATACTAATATAGGGTTTAAAATGAAGTGATTCAGAGTGACATTGGCAAAATGGCAGAGTAAGGATCTCCAAAAATTCTCTCCATGCACACAGTGAAAATTGGCAAAATTGGCAAAAATTGTCAAAATCAACTTTTTCTGAACTCTGAAAATTCATCAAAGGCTTGCAGCAATCCAAGGAACACTTATTCAGGGAAACCGTATGTTCATATGTTCTTCATTCAAAGACGCGTACATGATGCTCACAGCAGCATTCTTCATAATTGCCCAAATGTGGAAACAACCCAAATATCCATCAATTGAGAAAAGGAGAAATGTGGTATACTTATACACTGCAGTATTATTTGGCCATAAAAAGGAATGAAGTACTGATACGAGCTACAACTTGGATGAACTTGGAATCATGTTAAAGGTGGGAAGCCAGTCAGAAAAGCCACAAAGTGTATCATTCCGTTTCGGAGAAATATTCAGAATAGGTAAATTCATAGGGACAAAATGTAGATTAGTGTTTGCTAAGGACTGTGAAGAAAGCTGATAGCCGAAGAATTGATGCTTTTGAACTGTGGTGCTGGAGAAGACTCTTGAGAGTCCCTTGTCTGCAAGGAGATCCAACCAGTCCATTCTAGAGGAGATCAGTCCTGGGTGTTCATTGGAAGGACTGATGCTAAAGCTGAAACTGCAATACTTTGGCCACCTCATGCGACGAGTTGACTCACTGGAAAAGACTCTGATGCTGGGAGGGATTGAGGGCGGGAGGAGACGGGGATGACAGAGAATCAGATGGATGGATGGCATCACCAACTCAATGGAGGTGAGTTTGAGTTAACTCCGGGAGCTGGTGATGGACAGGGAGGCCTGGCGTGCTGTGATTCATGGGGTCGCAAAGAGTCAGACACGACTGAGCGACTGAACTGAACTGAACTGAACTGAAGGGCTGACAGGAGTGGGAAACTGAGACTTATGTGAATGGATATGAAGTTTCTTTTTAGGGTGATGAACATGTGCTAGAAGTAGACAGTGGGAATGGCTGCACAAATATGTGATACAATAGAAACATCTGACTTGCACACTTTTAAAGCTTGAATTTTTAAAAATTTTTATTGATGTATAATTGATTTACAATGTTGTGCTAATTTCTGGTGTATAGTAAAGTGACTCAGTTCTTATACATATATATATATATGTATACACATTCTTAAAAAATTTTTTTTTCTTTACTATTATGGTTTATCCCAGGAGAAAGGATACCATTCCCTGTGCTATACAGGAGGACCTTGTTGCTTATCCATTCTAAATGTATATAATAGTTTGTATCTGCTAACCCCTAACTCCCCCTCCATCCCTCTCTCTCGCCACTTCCCTCTTGGAAACCACAAGTCTGTTCTCTATGTCTGTGAGTCTGTTCCTGTTTTGTAGATAGGTTCATTTGTGCCTTGGTTTAGATTCCACACGTAAGTGATATCATACAGTATTTGTCTTTCTCTTTCTGACTTACTTCACGTAGTATGATCATCTCTAGTTGCATCTATGTTGCTGCAGATGGCATTATTTCATTCTTTTCTTATGGCTGAATATTATTCTACTGTATGTATGAACCTCATCTTCTTTATTCATTCCTCTGTCAATAGCCATTTGTTTCCATGTCTTGATTACTGTGAATAGTACTGCTATGAACAAAGGGGTGAATGGAACATAGGAGTGCATTTATCTTTTTGAATTATAGTTTTTTCTGGGCATATGGCCCGGGGTGGAATTGATAAATCATATGGTAATTCTATTTTTAGTCTTCTGAGGAACCTCCATACTATTTTCCACAGTGGCTGCACCAACTTATACTCTAAAGGGTAAATTTTATAGTATATCAATTATATCTTAATTTTTTTAATACTTAGTAAACTAAAAACAAACAACAAAACTCAAAAAGCAACAATAGCAATAAGCATAAACTATCTCTGGCAAAGCCCATTAAATAATAAAATTTGCAGGAAATTCCTTGGTGGTTCAGTGGTTAGGATGCTACATTCCCACTGCACTGGGCCCAGGTTTAATTAATACCTGGCAGGAGAAGTCATCACCGACTCGATGGACATGAGTTTGAGTGAACTCTGGGAGTTGGTGATGGACAGGGAGGCCTGGCGTGCTGTGATTCATGGGGTCACAAAGAGTTGGACACGACTGAGCGACTGAACTGAACTGAACTGAGGAGAAGGCACTGGCAACCCACTCCAGTACTCTTGCCTGGAGAATCCCATGGACGGAGGAGCCTGGTGGGCTGCCGTCTATGGGGTCGCACAGAGTCGGACACAACTGAAGCGACAGCAGCAGGGAAATAAAGATCCCATATGCAGAGCAACACAGTCCAAAATAATAATAATAATTTGGATAAAAAGTCTAACCTCTTTTTCCTTTGTTCTTTGTCTAGTTTCACTTGCTTACGGGAGGACAGCAGAGAGCTTGCACCTAATGCCTCAGAACAAAGTTCCAAGTGCAAAATGGCTCTGCCGACACCTCAGCTCAGAGGACCACGTGCAGAAGCTGCACACAACACTCAATTCAAAATGGAGGCAGCGAGCCATGTGCAGAGATGCTGCACCCAGCACTCAGACCTGCAGCGCGAGCAGTACAGCTGCAGAGATGCTGCACCCAGCGCTCAGACCTGGAGTGCGAGCAGTACAGCTGCAGAGACACCACCCAGCGCTCAGACCTGGAGTGCGAGCAGTATAGCTGCTCTTGCCTCACGAGAACTCCACCCCCTCCCCACTGACTGATAACCTGATAAAGCCCCCTAGACATCTTTCAGCCTGTTGGGGAAGCGTGTACTCCAGAGTATAGGCTTGCAGCTGTCCATTACTTGACTAGAACAAATAGCTGGTGAGAAGTTGCTATGTAACACAGGGAGTTCAGCCTGGAGCTATGTGAAGACCTAGAGAGGGTACGGAGGGGAGCGAGGTGATAAAATGTATAGTTATGGCTGAATTGCATTGTTGTATGGCAGAAAATACCACAACATTGTAAAGCAATTTTCCTTCAATTAAAGGATAAATTTGAAAAAGAAAAGAATAAAATTTTGCATCTGAACTGAACTTCCTCTCATTCTATGGGCTTGAATGACACCAGAGAGGAGGACCCTTGTTATTGCCCAGTTGGAAAGGGTCAGCAAAAAAAGTCATCCGTTCCTTCTCCTATTTAAAACTACACAGAGTCTTACAAAGCAGAGACATTACTTTGCCGGCAAAAGTCTGTATAGTCAAAGCTATGGTTTTTCCAGTTGTCACGTACAGATATGAAAGTTGTACCCTAAAGAAGGCTGAGTGCTGAAGAATTGATACTTTCGAACTGTGGTGCTGGAGAAGACTCTTGAGAGTCCCTTAGAGAGCAAGGAGGTCAAACCAGTCAATCCTAAAGGAAATCAATCCTGAATATTCATTGGAAGGACTGATGCTGAAGCTGAAGCTCCATTACTGTGGCCACCTGATTCGAAGAGCTGACTCATTGGAAAAGACCCTGATGCTAGAAAACATTGAGGGCAGAAGGAGGCGACAGAGGATGAGATGGTCGGATGGCATCACAGATTCCTTGGACATGAGTTTGAGCAAACTCAGGGAGATAGTGAAGGATAAGGAAGCCTGGCATGCTGCAGTCCATGGGGTCGAAAAAAGTTGGACGTGACTGAGCGACTGAACAAATAATTGCCAGTTGCTTTCAGACTGAATCAGACCTTTCGTGATCCACCCTACCCCACACCCAGCCCACACTACTCTCTCCCTGCCCTGCACAGAAGCCACACTGGCCCCTGTTTTGTTCCAAGACTCATGCCCTCTGCCTGGCGCACCCTTCCCTGCAGGGCTGCTCACTCTCAATCAGGTCTTACGAGGTCTCCATTCAAGCACTCCACATAGCCACCACGTATGTCTTGCTTCCTCGTTTGTTACCTACTGCCCCCCTAGAAGCAAACTCCATAAGGACAGGGACCGTGCCTGCTTTGTTCACTGTAGCACAGAGTGGGGGGTCCCTGCATGTTTTTTGTAATGAATAAGTGATGTCCTCTCAAAACTTGCTGTCGTTTGAAGTTAAATATTTTTTTCTTTTATTCTTTGTGACGTAGCTCTTTCCAGAAAAGACAATTAGTCTAATTGGTCCCCTGATTAGGATTGTTTTTAACCACATGATGACATGTGATAAGGGGGTATTCCACTCCCTATTGAAATGTCTCAGTCCAGGATGAACAAACTGCTCTCCTATTGGCCACGTTAGCACCTTGAGAGGCACCAGGAGGGACTGTAGCCTGACAGGACCCTCACCTTCCTGGCAGAATGACGTATTCTCCCTGTTTATGGACGCAAATTGAAGTGAGCCAGCCTGGTACCCTTCCCGAATTGTGTGACTACCATATTAGGTCCCATGCTGGGAGGAGAGGTACCTCTTGGGTGTTGGGCAGGGGATCCTGCAGATAGTCTCCAGATAGTTTTTTTCTTAGCTGGCATCAGCCCCTCAACTCAGACTCTCATGAAATTTCTCGCACACCTGTTAAAGAGACTGTCTTTTCTCCATTTTATATTCTTGCCTCCTTTGTCAAAAACAAGGTGCCCATAGGTGCATGGATTTATCTCTGGGCTTTCTATATTGTTCTGTTGATCTATATTTCTGTCCTGATGACTGTGGCTTTGTAGTAGAGCCTGAAGTCCGGCAGGTTGATTCCCCCAGTTCCATTCTTCTTCCTCAAGATTGCTTTGTCTATTCGAGGTTTTCTGTATTTTCATACAAATTGTGAGATTATTTGTTCTAACTCTGTGAAAACTATCGTTGGTAGCTTGATAGGGATTGCATTGAATGTATAACAAGTGGTGCTGGGAAAACTGGTCAGCCACTTGTAAAAGAATGAAACTAGAACACTTCTTAACACCATACACCAAAATAAACTCAAAATGGATTAGAGAGCTAAATGTAAGACCAGAAACTATAAAACTCCTAGAGGAGAACACAGGCAAAACACTCTCCAACATAAATCACAGCAGGATCCTCCATGACCCACCACCCAGAATATTGGAAATAAAAGCAAAAATAAACAAATGGGACCTAATTAAAATCAAAAGCTTCTGCACAGCAAAGGAAACTATAAGCAAGGTGAAAAGACAGCCTTCAGAATGGGAGAAAATAATAGCAAATGAAGCAACTGATAAAGGATTAATCTCCAAAATATACAAGCAGCTCCTACAGCTCAGTTCCAGAAAAATAAACGACCCAATCAAAAAATGGGTCAAAGAACTAAACAGACATTTCTCCAAAGAAGACATAAAGATGGCTAACAAACACATGAAAAAATGCTCAACATCCCTCATAATCAGAGAAATGCAAATCAAAACCACAATGAGATACCATTTCACACTAGTCAGAATGGCTGCTATCCAAAAGTCCACATGCAATAAATGCTGGAGAGGGTGTGGAGAAAAGAGAACCCTCTTACACTGTTGGTGGGAATGCAAACTAGTACAGCCACTATGGAAAACAGTGTGGAGATTCCTTAAAAAACTGGAAATAGAACTGCCATATGATCCAGCAATCGCATTCCTGGGCATACACACCGAGGAAACCAGAATTGAAAGAGACACAGGTACGCCAATGTTCATCGCAGCACTGTCCATAATAACTAGGACACGGAAGCAACCTAGATGTCCATTGGCAGACGAATGGATAAGACAACTTTGGTACATATACACAATGGAGTATTACTCAGCCATTAAAAAGAATACATTTGAATCAATTCTAATGAGGTGGATGAAACTGGAGCCTGTTATACAGAGTGAAGTAAGCCAGAAAGAAAAACATCAATACAGTATACTAACACATATATATGGAATTTAGAAAGAGGGTAACCTTAAACCTGTATATGAGACAGCAAAAGACTGTATAGAACAGTCTTTTGGACTCTGGGAGAGGGTGAGGGTGGGATGATTTGGGAGAATGGCATTGAACATGTATATTATCATATGTGAAACGAATTGCCAGTCCAGGTTTGATGCATGATACAGGATGCTCGGGGCTGGTGCGCGGGGCTGACCCAGAGGGAGGATATGGGGAGAAGGGAGGTGGGAGGGGGGTTCAAGAAGGGGAACACATGTACACCCGGGGCGGATTCATGTCAATGTATGGCAAAACCAACCAATATAATATTGTAAAGTAATCAGCTTCCAATATAAATAAATAAATAAAAAGAAATTTCTCACACAAGTATCTCTATTTCTTAGGCATGGAGAAGATACCCACTCAGGTTGTTTTCATGAATACCAACAGTAACTTCTTCTGTGCCCAACCCTATTCACTCGTTTTTGCATTATTATCTATTTGCTTTCTCAGTTGTTGCTGTTGTTGTTTAGTTGCTAAGCCATATACAACTCTTTTCATACTGTTCACGGCGTTCTCAAGGCAAGAATACTGAAGTCGTTTGCCATTCTCTTCAGGTATAACCTAAACAAATCCCTTACAATTATACAGTGGAAGTGACAAATAGATTCAAGGGATTAAATCTAATAGAGTACCTGAAGAACTATGGACAGAGGTTCGTGACATTGTACATGAGGCAGTGATCAAGACCATCCCTAAGAAAAAGACATGAAAAAAGGCAAAATGGTTGTCTGAGGACGACTTACAAATAGCTGTGAAAAGAAGAGAAGCAAAAGGCAGAGGAGAAAAGGAAAGATACACCCATTTGAATGCAAAGTTCCAAAGAATAGCAAGGAGAGATAAGAAAGTATTCCTCAGTGATCAATGCAAAGAAATAGAGGAAAACAACAGAATCCGAAAGACTAGAGATCTTTCAAGAAAATTAGAGATATCAAGGGAACATTTCATGCAAAGATGGGCTCAATAAAGGACAGAAATGGTATGGACCTAACAGAAGCAGCAGATATTAAGAAGAGGTGGCAAGAATACACAGAAGAACTATACAAAAAAGATTTTCACAACCCAGATAATCACAATGGCGTGATCACTCACCTAGAGCCAGACATCCTGGAATTCAAAGTCAAGTGGGTCTTAGGAAGCATCACTACAAACAAAGCTAGTGGAACTGATGGAATTCCAATTGAGTTATTTCAAATCCTAAAAGATGATGTTGTGAAAGTGCTGCACTCAATATGCCAGCAAATTTGGAAAACTCAGCGGTGACCACAGGACTGGAAAAGATCAGTTTTCATTCCAATCCCTAAGAAAGGCAATGCCAAAGAATACTTAAACTACTGCACAATTGCGCTCATCTCACATGCTAGCAAAGTAATGCTCAAAATTCTCCAAGCCAGGCCTCAACAGTACATGAACCGTGAAATTCCAGATGTTCAAGCTGGAATTAGAAAAGGCAGAGGAATCAGAGATCATATTGCCAACATCCACTGGATCATCAAAAAAGCAAAAGAGTTCCAGAAAAACATCTACTTCTGCTTTATTGACTACACCAAAGCCTTTGACTATGTGAATCACAACAAACTGTGGAAAATCCTTAAAGAGATGGGAATACCAGACCACCTGACCTGCCTCCTGAGAAGTCTGTATGCAGCTCAAGAAGCAACAGTTAGAACTGGACATGGACGAACAGACTGGTTCCAAATAGGGAAAGGAGTACGTCAAGGCTGTATATTGTCACCCTGCTTATTTAACTTATAAGCAGAGTACATCATGAGAAATGTTGGACTGGATGAAGCACAAGCCGGAATCAAGATTGCCGGGAGAAATATCAATAACCTCAGATATGAGGATGACACCACCCTTATGGCAGAAAGCAAAAAAGAACTAAAGAGCCTCTTGATGAAAGTGGAAGAGGAGAGGGAAAAAGTTGGCTTAAAACTCAACATTCAGAAAACTAAGAACGTGGCATCCAGTCCCATCACTTCATGGCAAATAGATGGGGAAACAGTGGAAACAGTGAGAGATTTTATTTTGGGGGGCTCCAAAATCACTGCAGATGGTGATTGCAGCCATGAAATTAAAAGACACTTGTTCCTTGGAAGAAAAGTTATGACCAAGCTAGATGGCATATTAAAAAGCAGAGACACTACTTTGCCAACAAAGATCCATCTAGTCAAGGCTATGGTTTTTCCAATGGTCATGTATGGATGTGAGCATTGGACTATAGAGAAAACCGAGCACCAAAGAATTGATGCTTTTGAATTGTGGTGTTGGAGAAGACTCTTGAGAGTCCCTTGCATGCAAGGAGACCCAACCAGTTCATCCTAAAGGAGATCAGCCCTGAGTGTACATTGGAAGGACTGAGGTTGAAGCTGAAACTCCAATACTTTGGCCACCTGATATGAAGAGTTAACTCATTGAAAAAGACCCTGATGCTGGGAAAGATTGAAGACAGGAGGAGAAGGGGGCAACATGGATGAGATGGTTGGATGGCATCACCAACTCAACGGAAATGAGTTTGAGTCAACTCATGGAGTTGGTGTTGGACAGGGAGACCTGGCATGCTGCAGTCCATGGGGTCACAAAGAATTGGACACGACGGAGCGACGGAGCAACTAAACTGAACTGAGCTGATACGACTCTTTCGCAACTCTGTGGACCGTAGCCCGCCAGGCTCCTCTGTCCATGGGATTCTCCAGGCAAGAATACTAGAGTGGGTAGCCTTTTCCTTCTCCAGGGAGTCTTCCCAACTCAGGGATCAAACCCATGTCTCCTGCATTCTCAGGCAGATTTTTTACCACTGAGCCACCAGGGAAGCCCCTTATTTCCTCAGACACATTCTTAAAGTAAAATTATTGAGTTCAAGAGTACTCTTACTTTACAATTTGATTACCAAGTTGCTCTCCAAAAGAGTTGAACTAATTTATGCTCCTCTAGGAGTCTATAATAAAGTCCTAAATTTGAAGGCATTTGCCAAAAAAATTTTACTCCCACATCCCACCTCACCATATTTCACTTTTTATGGAGATTGAAAGTAGACTCTCCCCTCGCTGGGGAAATTTTGGGGTGGGGGATCTGTTCTATAGGGGAGCAGTGTGGGCAAGATGCACTACCTTCTGGGTGCATCCTGGGACAAATAGTGTCTCAGGCAGTCACCTGTCCTCTGGGTGAAATATCCTGATTCATGGCCCACAGACAGCAGAGGAGGAGTTACAGCAAGGCAACTTTTGTGTGATTCCCTTAACACTCCAGACACTTCTGAAGAGCTGCTTGGGGAGGAGCCCTACCAGGACTTCCCTCAAACTGTTCTATGTTCTTCCCTACCTCCCGAGTCTCCCTCCTCTGCTGGCTAAGGTCAGGATCATCTCCAACAGCAAGAGAACACAGCTCCTCTCCCTTCCCCATCAAAATGGTAAGGATTTAAATCAGAAACTAGTGTTGGGAAATGTGTAGTGAGATAGGAGAGCTCTTATGTTACTGGTGGGCGTGTGAATCCAAAGCCAGAGAAATGTTCACACCCTTTTCCCTCAGGAATTTTATTCCTCAGGATCTGCCCTAAGGGAATACCTAGGTGATGTCATAGGTTTCATGTATGAGGATGCTCACTCCAGCATTATTCATAGTAGCAACAAATTTAGAAACTACCAAGATATTCGATGATAATGAATTGGTTACACAAATCCAAAAAATCGAATACTTAACAGCCATTCCATTTCATGTTTTTGAAGAATATTTAATGACATAGGAAAAGACTCAACACATGAAATTAATAAAGGGAGTGCTGCCAAGTTATAGCCACATGATGTTTTCAGCATTGTTAAAACGCAGGTAAGAAGCCTTGAAGGTTACTCACTAAAACATTTACAATGGTTTCTCCAGATTAAATGTGGTTATAATTATCTTCTTCACTCATCTATGCATTTCTCAAATTTTCTTTAAGAAGCATATATTATTTTTAAATTGGAAAAAAATATTAAGTCCTACCATTGTCCAAGGCTCAGTTGAAATTATACTTTTTCCTGGAAACTCTTCCAATGGGTATGACAAGCATTTCAAAGATGTGGCCATTAACATGATAAGTTCCTGTACCTGTCAGCTCTATTCATTGAAACTTAGACCTTGCACCTCCTTTGTGGCACTCATCTCGGACTCTCTTGCTTTATGGCTACTTTATAAAGTAGCCCTGTCCCGCTGCCCTGTACCCAGCCTGAGCTCCAGATGACAACACGAGGGGCAGAGACAAAGCTTCTGTTTTGTCCTGTCTTTCTAGGGCACAAGATAGTGAATGTTTATTAAATTTGTTGAATGTGATCAGTTAGATTGTCCAGAAAACAAGAAATTCTAATTGTATTCTGAAGACCTAGGTCAGCAGAGCTCACATTCAAAAATTGGATCAAGACCTCTGCTTCTGACCATGGCCTATAAGAAAGGGCTTAGTCAGCTTCTGGGCATCCACACCAACAACAGTCCACCCCGCACTCACCGCTCCTTGGTCACACTTGCCATGTCCCTCTGTCTCTGGGCCATGCCATGCTCCTTTCAACCTAAGGACCTTCACACCTGTTGCCTTGGGATATTCTTTTGTCCCCTTCTAGCTGGCCATCTTCTTGTTTTCTGTCAAGTTCAGCTCCACAATGGGCTGGTTTGGTCTCCCCAATAGTTATTTTCCTTCTTATCCTTTCTCACAATTTTCTTTCTATATTTGTGTGAACTTTGGCTCTTTGCTTGTCTCTCTTGCTTCACCAGAACTGCCAGAAAGCTGGGTCTGTCTTGATCACTGACAGCTGATCCCAGCCTCTAGCACAGAGTCTGGCACAATCAGGGGCTGAGTGAATGAAAGGGGACAGATAACATGGGAAGGACCTGGCCCTTACTAGGCATATTTTTCCATTTTTCTCCTTCCCCAGATCCTAGAGTTGATCCAACTCCCTGAATTCAAGCTGACAATGTAGCATCAGAGTTTCAGAACCAGCCAAGACACAGAGAGGTTAAGAGCCTAATGGGGCACACAGGTGGTGTCCAGAGCCCCGGCTCCTGACTCCTGGCATGGTGCTCCAAAGAAGTAATCCGTGGGGTTGGACGCAACCCCAGACTGGGCTCTGTTTTTCTACTTCCCAAATCCCTTCCAGGAAACAAGTCCTGATATGGTAGATGAGAGTGAATAAAGTCTTTCATGCCACTATTTATCATCAGGGCAGGGAATCCGGAGCCTTGGGCCGTTTGGATCTAGTTCAGTGTAACAACAATAATTCCTTGCATCTTCACACTGTATTGTCATCTCCAAAGCACTATTGTTCTCTTAGTAAAGCTTCACAGAAATCCTGTGAGGTTGGACAAGCAGCTCATTAACCCATGTAATATATGAGAAACAAGAAGCCCAGAGAGGCATGTCAACTTGCCCAAAGCCACACAGCTGGTTAGTGGAAGAGCCAAGCCTGGCTTCCTGATTACTAGTCTAGATCTCTTCCAGTATTTCCAACATCTAGCCATGACACTCAAACCTTTGTTTCCTATAGTACTTTTGAGTCAATGGCATCTCAGCATAGTTAGTGATTTGATAAATAGCTGAGGGAGGAGCTGATGGGGTGATGGGTGTGTCCCCGCATAACTCTGGTTGTCGCCAAGCCCTGGTTTCCATCACCCAATCATGTGGTCTGGACCTTACCACTTAAAGTTCCTTTCCTGGCCACTCTGTTTCGATCCTGACTTTAAGAGGAAAATAGACCATGTACTCTTCCTTCAGACACAACCCCTGCAAAACAGGAAGGACAGACATGGGGGAGCCCAGGAGTGTTTGTGATGGAATCAGAACCAGGGATTATGTGTACAGGAGAGGGAAGCGTAGACACTTTCTGGTTGACAAGAATTTGGACCTTGGAAGAGAGGAGAGAAAGAGAGCGGGTCAGGGGCAGAATTCAGAACTCTAATAAACTGATAGAAATCATTCAGAACAAAGAATGATGAGGAGTTCTCTGGTTGGTTCCCTTCTTTCAGTGATTAGGACTCCATGCTTCTACTGTAAGGGGCACGAGTTCAGTGCCTGGTCGGGGGGTCAAAGAAAAACTCACAAAGAATGATACGTTGGGAAATACCCAGCGTGGATGTTAAGTTCTAACTTCCAGTTAGATTTCATGGTGTAATCTTAGATAGGTCACTAACACTTCTCTGGGCTTTCATTTTCTCATTTGTAATATTGCATGGGAGGCAGGAAGGGATTAAGACATCAAGTTTCTGGTCTTCCCAATTTGTTGTGACCCCTGAACTGTTGCTGTGAAAATTTCCATGAAAAATTTATGTAAATGATCACTTAGTAAGATATTCAAAGAAAAGTCTTCATTATCTGGGACACTTTAGAACAGTGCTTTAAGAGCATAGGCTCAGAAGCCAAACTCCTTGGGTTCAAATCCAAGTATGCCATTTATAAGCTGTGTGACCCTGAATAAGTTACTAAACTCCTCCGTGTTTCAGTTTCCTCCTTCGTAAAGTAAGACTATATATACCATTGCTTAGGGCTGTTACATGGATCAAAGGAGCTAATGCAAGTAAAGCACTTAAAATAGGGCCTGAGATATGGTAAATATTCATTAAGTGTGACTCTTATCATTACCCAACAAAATCTGATACTCTCCATTCCACTGAAATGAAATTTGCTAATAACTGAAGCTTTCCATTGGCCAAAATATTAAAAATTATCATTAGTTTGGATATAAATTAAGAACTACAATCGTTTTGAATGTAAATCTTTCTAAAGCACACTATAAAATGTCTTGCTTTCTTAAAAAACAGATCTATTAATTATAGTTCACCTCCTTTCCTGATTCAGGCTGAACAAGAATGGGAGATCATTACAAAAACCTTCCTAGTCTAAATTCTAAGATTTCACAGGTAGAACAGGTGATGAAAGCCCACCTCCATCCTGGGATGGCGTGTGACATACCCCTGTCATAGCAGGTCCCTGGGGGGTGGATGGTGTAACATGTTCCACAAGGAAGGGCTGAGTCCCCAAGAGCCCAGTGTCCATGCCATACCGTCCACCCACCATGCTAACTCTCTGGGGTCTTCTTTGGCTCGGCATCAGGGTCGATGGCAAAGTTACATTCCCAGGCTCCTGTGCTCTACCAACGTGTTGAAACTGAAGCCCATTTGGCAACAAATTTGGCTCCAGTGGCGCCAAGGATGGCTGTTTGCCCGCTGCCCCACTGTGTGCCAGGGTTGGCCTGCAGGCTGGAGCTTGCTTTCTTTCTACCCAGGGCTTGCATCAGACCAGGCAGGGGCCATGGGCTGCCTGGTTTCCCACATGGCCCAGGAGGAGGTTTCTGGCACGCCTATATCAGGACGCCCCCACTCAGCCCCTTTGAGGAGAGGCCCTCAGTGCTAACGGGAGCCGGTGATGGCGTGGTTCCTTGTCACTGGCAGAAAACCTCAACATCCTAAACTGGAGAGCCTCTGATTTCCCCAAATCTGATTTTCCCTAAATGGGGAAACTTCTGCCTCTTGCAACCTTACCCAAGGCAAGGTTAGACTTGAACTCTTGAAACTTAATGGAGAAAATCTCTCTAATGGTACACAGAAAATGGAGAGAATGTCTCTGCTCAGGCTTTAGGTTCTGATAGACAAGCCTGGTCCAAATGTGTAGTCAAGTTACCTAACCTCTCTTGCAAGATTGGTGTCTTTTGGATTTTTAACAATTAGAATGTGGTGTCTGGTGTATAGCTTAATTATATTAGTTGACTCTTCCGCTTCCTGGAGCCTTCCTCATCCTACATGCCCAACACACACACATATATGCGCACATGCCTTTCCCAACCAGGACCCAGAAGCCTAGATTAAAGAGGAATTAGAAGTTGAACTTCCCAGGTGGCGCTAGTGGTAAAGAACCTGCCTGTCAATGCAGGAGACATAAGAGAAGCAGGTTCAATTCCTGGGTGGGGAAGCTCCCCTGGAAGAGGGCATGGCAACACACTCCAGTATTCTTGCCTGGAGAATCCCCATGGACAGAGGAGCCTGGTGGACTACATTTCATAGGATCGCAAAGAGTCAGACATGACTGAAGCAACTTAGCATACACGCATGCAGAATGAAGATAAAGGCCCAGGACACTCTCCACCACTGCCTGCCTTCCAAGTATGACACTTTATGACCTCTAGCACATTGCCAAGAAGATCCAAAAGTTCACTTCCTCCTCCACCCCAGATAACAGCAATTATTCAGAACGGTTCTTGAGTATTTCCTCTGTGCCTGGTACTGAACTCCTCTCATGCATTATTCTACCAACCTAGGAGTCAGGTCTGTGATCCTCAATGGTCCCAGTCAGGCCAAGCTATCAAGATAGAAACTTCTAGGTCTCCTACAGTCCCACAGTCCAATTCCTTTAGACAACACCAGCCCAGAAGATCCTCAAGCATAATTTCCTGAGGTCAAAAATTCCTAAGAAAGTGCCTTGCCTTCCAGGCTCTCCCACATTCCACCTTTTTCCTTCCTTCCTTCTTTTTTTTTTTCTCTCTTTTTTGGCCTCACCACGTGGCATGTGGGAACTTATTTCCTTGGTCAGGAACTGAAATCTCATCCCCTGCACTGAACATGCAGAGTCTCAACCACTGGCCCGCCAGGGAAGTCCCACACTACATCTTTTTATATCTTCAGATTTTTTTCCTGAACTGATAGTGTTCTTTTAAAAATATTTTTGTTGTTTGTTACCTTTTTACTAGCTGATCAACTTTGCTTTTCCGATGGAGTTTTACTGATTTTGACAAATTGGGACAACCATAATAACTTTCTGATCCTTTCATAAATAAAGAGATCTTCCACTCTGAAACTTGAAAGGGAAGGAAATTATCCATTTAACTAGACTAGTTGTTTTGCCCATCAGCTCCCTCTCCCCTTCCTTTCCCTCTCTCTACACATACTAACACAATTTCATAAGACGTCTCTAAGCAGCGTTTCCACTGTAATTAATTGCCTTTCACTCAAAGTGACACATTTAAGACATGAAATTACACAAAGAAAGATATATTTAAGAAATTGAGAGCTCAGTTAACTTAGCTTTTGATTGCTGTGAAAATGAGGTGCTCATCTCTAGGAAAAGAGGGACTTTCAAAGATTAAAGAAGTTTGCCTCATTTAGGAAAAAAAAACAAGAAACAGATTGAAATATTATCAGGGGTTGCCTCCAAGTGATGGAGGGATGGATAAATACTTCCTTGATTCTAAGGATTTCCTGAGCTTTCTAATTTTTAAAAAATAATTATGACTTGTTTTTATAATAAAGGAAAAAATGCACTCAGGGTGACCACAGCTGAGATGAAGGTGCTTATCTCACGAGTCATTTCCCATCTCTCACTTCCTGTCTTTTCCTGGAGGAAACATTGGGGAAAGGAGGGAAGAGGTTAAGTCATCAAGAAAGCCTTGTCCCCGGTGGGCAGATAGAAATTAAGAGCTTGCATAACTTTCCCAGAATCACAAAGTCTTTGGTGAAGTTATGATATGCTCTATCTTCAGGTTATCAGGTTGTCTGCCCAGAGCTCTGTACTATGTTTTCCCCATTGCTCAGTGCCAGTGAATAATGTCCTAAGGCACTTCAGAAACACAGCCTCCTATTAAAGACTAGGTTCCAGGCAACCTCATACTCATTAAGATGGCTACTATCAAAAAACAAAACAGAAAATAACAAGTGTTGATAAAGATTAGAGAAACTGGAGCCCTGTTGATGGGATGGGTGCAACAGCTATGAAAAACAGTATAGAGTTTCCTCAAAAAATTAAAAACAGAACTACGATACGATCCAGCAATCCAAATTCTGGATATTTATCTAAAAGAATTGAAAGGAGGGACTGGAATAAATATTTGTACACCTATTATTCATTATTATACACAAAAGCCAAGAGAGAGAAGCAAACTAAATGCCTTTCAACAGATATATGGATAAACAAAATGTGGTTTATACATACAATGGGATATTCTTCAGCCTTGGGGAAAAAAAAAAAAACGGGGGAATTCGGACACAGGCTACATGGATGAACCTTGAGGACATTCTGCTAAGTGAAGTAAGCCAGTCACAAAAAGGCAAATTCTGCACAATTCCATGTATAAGAGGTATCTAGGGCTTCCCTCATGGTCCAGTGGATAAGAATCCGCCTTGCAAGACAAGGGATATTGACTCAACCCCCGGCCCAGGAAGGTCCCACATGCTTCGGAGAAACGAATCCTGTGCACCGCCAACTACTTAGCCCGTGGGCTGGAACTATGGAAGCCTGAGTGTCCTAGAGCCCGTGCTCTCCCGCAAGAGAAGCCACCACAATGAGAAGCCTGTGCTCTGCAATGAAAAGTAGCCCTCGTTCACCACAACTAGAGAAAGCATTCCCAGCAGTGAAGAACCACCATAGCCAAAAATAAATAAATAAATAAATCTTTTTTTAAAAAATGGCCATTAAAAAAAAAAGGGTATGTAGAGAAGTACATTTCATAGACATAGAAATAAAATGGTAGTTAACAGGGTCTTGAGGGAGAGGGAGAAAGAACTATTTAATGTATATAGAGTTTCAGTTTCACAAGATGAAAAAGTTCTGATCAGTTTCACATCAGTGTGAATATATTTAACACTACTGAAGCTGATCGCGGAAGAATTGATGCTTTTGAACTGTGGTGCTGGAGAAGACTCTTGAGAGTCCCTTGGACTGCAAGGAGATCCAACCAGTCCCTTCTAGAGGAGATCAGTCCTGGGTGTTCACTGGAAGGACTGATGCTAAAGCTGAAGCTCCAATACTTTGGCCACCTCATGTGAAGAGTTGACTCACTGGAAAAGACTGATGTTGGGAGGGTTTGGGAGCAGGAGGAGACGGGGACAACAGAGAATGAGATGGCTGGATGGCATCACCAACTCAATGGACATGAGTTTGAGTGAACTCCGGGAGTTGGTGATGGACAGGGAGGCCTGGCGTGCTGTGATTCATGGGGTCGCAAAGAGTTGGACATGACTGAGCGACTGAACTGAACTGAACTGTACACTTAAAAATGGTTAAGATGTTAAATTTTATGTTATGTGTTTTTCTGTTTTTTTTTAAAACCACAATTAAAAACAGAAAGACTAGGGACTTCCCTGGAAATCCAGTGATTAAGACTCTGTGTCCTAAAGCTGGGAGCATGGGCGTACATCTCCAGTCATTGAACAAAGATCCCACATGCCATGTAGAATGGCCAAGAAAATATATAAATAAACAAAATAATAAAACCTTTATTTTTAAAAAGCCACTGTGAAAATAAATAAATAACTAGGTTAAAGGCATTAGCAAGTTACTATCTACTGTTTCCACAGACTTGATGGGGAAAGGTTATTACATTACTATAATAACCTGGGCAGTGCGTTCATTCGAGTTCACCATCACCCTTCTTGGATCATGTCGGTTCCTCTGTGTAACACACAGGCCACACTTACAGCAAGAGTCAGGCAGAGGTGCACCAGACACGGAGGGACTGGAGCCCAAGAATGAAGAGGGTGATGGCGCCAAGTCTGTTGACTTCCATGAGAGCCCCAGAGGGGTGGGGTAGGGGGAAAAGAAAGAATTGGCCTCAGAACTTGTCTGGGCTGAGCCTCCTAAGACAGAAGAGGGTAGGTTACACACTGGGAAGAGGGCTGTGCAGCAGAAAAAGACTTACAGTCAGGCCCCTGCAGAGATGTGGAAGGTATAGGGCACAAGAACTGATTTCCAAAGCAGAAACCAGAAGAAATCAGCCCCGTCTGCTGCTGATTGCACACTGCCTTCCGAGCGCAAGTCACTGATTTATCGAGGTTCGTTCGCAGTTTCTTGGTATCTCTCCGACCCCTCCAGCCTCTGGTCTTCATCACCCACTTTGATCCCCACCTGTTCTGTCTTCCAGATTTTAATACCTGTTCATGTATTCCTTCACATGCTCTTCCACACGTTCTTCTGCTCATCTAAGCATTCAGTATGTCATAGAGGTTACAAGCACAGACTCTGAAGTCATACTATCTGGGTTCAAATCCCAGCTTTGCCTCTTTCTAGCTGTGTGATCATGGGCAAGTTACTTAACCTCTTTGTGCCTCCATTTCTCCATCTCTAAAGTGAAAATAAAAATAATGCCTACCTCAAAGGGCTACTCAAAGAGAAAAGGACTTATGTCCATGTAAAATGCTGAGACCCAAGCCTGGCACGTATAGTCAGCACTCACAGTATGTTAGGTATGGTCGTTCACTCATCGAATATTCAAACTACCTACTATATAAAGCTATACTGGGGCCGTGAGAAAAAAGAATCTAGACCAGGTGCCCTTGAGTTGTTCCCCACCAAGTGGGGGAAACGGACTTATAAGCAACTGAAAATAAACCAAAATAGGAAATAAAATGCTCTGGGGCAAGGGGACAGAGAGAAAGGAGGAGCTGATTTAGGGGGAAAGTCTTTATAGAAGTGTGATCTTTGACCTGAACACTGTAAGACAGCACAAAATTCAAGACGTTGAGACTGGAGAGAGACTCTTCCTAGCTGAGCTTGAACCTAGAAATAGGTAAGTACTTGGGAAATGAAAAGAAGTATTGTGTCCCTGAGGTAGGATTGCCAGGGAAAACTAAGGACTCTCAGTTAAATTTGAATTTCAGATAAACATAAAAATTTTTAGTACAAGGATGTCACAAATATACTAAAAAACTATTTGTTACCTGAAATTCAAATATAACTGGGCACCATATATTATTTTGGCTGAATCTGGCATCCTGATCCTGGGGAGAAAATAAGCCCTTTGGAAGCCTGTGCCCTGGGCCTATGAACACTGTGTTCCCACCTCACCCGTGTGTGGTCTGCCACCTTCCTGAGTCACTTGGCATTGTTGACTCCAGGCTCCAGAGTGAATCATTTGGTGCCACTTTGTTAATAACAATCACCCTCCCCATCTCCCAGACAGAGATGATGGAAAAATCCCACATTTGTTCATTTTGTTGAAGGTCACAGGGTTTGCTGTTTTTATGTTAGTTTCCTTATTTTTCTGAGATCATGTCTTTTTTTTTTTCTTTGAGATTCATTAACTCTATGATGGAAAAGAATTCATTCCCTTCATTGCTGTTAGAGACAGAGAGAAAAAAAAAGAGATAGGAAAAAAATTTTAAATACCAGCATAACAGAGTATCTGAAGACTGTAGACCTGGCTGTAAAATGTCCCAAGAGGACCGAGGGCTCCATGGTGGACCCAGAGTGTTACTGGCCTTTGTGCCAATACTTTGGGAGTCTCTCTCTGTAGCTTCCACCCAAGCTAGGCCTTTAAATCTTCAGGTGTGCAGCAGTAAAGAGAATCACCACCTGCAGAAGAGGAAACTGGCCATCCGCAACCAAGTTGGAGGCTGGGGAAACAAAAGATGGCTCTCAGGACTCTCCCCTCCCTCATCCATAAAACATGCCTTGCAAAGTCATTTCACGCCCCAGCATCTGCCCGTTGTTCCAGAAAGGTACACCTATTCATCTCTCTCAAAAATGTTTATGGCGAGAAATTATCAGCAAGAGAAAACAAATTCTCTGGCGAGATATTGCCCTTTGTGAGATAACTACTTCTGTGGAAGCACTGACAATGGGGATGGTGTTTGGCTTGAATGTGGTCTGTCTGGGAGGACTGGGAGGTTCCGCTCTACAAAAATCCCCAAGCAGGGAGACTCTGCCACCTTGGAGCCTGTCTATCTGACTCGGCTGAAAGATACGGTGACAGTGAAATTTCTGAGATTAAAGGGAAGTGGGAGGAGGCGTCCTTTTCTCATCGAGGCACTCAAAGCCTGCTCAGGCTCCTAGGCCAGAAGACACAAGACAAAATGCAATCACTGAAAGAGGCCACCCCCGCCCCCAACCCTGTCTCAGCTGCTGCAGGCAGGAGGGTTTCGTTCATCAGGTGCCACAGACACAGGATTGAGGACATGCAAGCCTTTTGCTGCTGCTGCTGCTAAGTCACTCCAATCGTGTCCGACTCTGTGTGACCCCATAGACGGAAGCCCACCAGGCTCCCCCGTCCCTGGGACTCTCCAGGCAAGAACACTGGAGTGGGTTGCCATTTCCTTCTCCAATGTGTGAAAGTGAAAAGTGAAAGTGAAGTCGCTTAGTCGTGTCGGAACCTTAGCGACCCCATGGACTACAGCCTACCAGGCTCCTCCATCCATGGGATTTTCTAGGCAAGAGTACTGGAGTGGCTTGCCATTGCCTTCTCTGGCAAGCAAGCCTTTTAAGGCCCTAGAAAAATACTTGCACATCACAAGCATTCTCATCAACTCCAAGATACAAAACGAAAATTCCAAAATTGAAATTCAACTACACGTCTATGAAATACAGTTATTATGTCAACTCCCTAAATTGTTCAACTTGGTATCTGTAGAAATGTTATTATATAGTATTTGAAAACAATTAGTGGATTATTTCACTACAAGGAATCCCTAAAACTGCCCTAATGATTTCTGAGAAATCACAGTCACTGAAAATTAAATGGGCAAAATAATCTTGAAAACATAATTATTAAAAATGCCCTCAAGACTATTTTAAAGCAAAATAGTTGCATTTGTAGTGGAATATTGGGGGAATTTTGGTATGTACTATGACATGGGGTGGTGCCTCTGAAGGTTAGACTGCTTGGCTCCCACAAAGGTACTGAAACAGCCTTGGTCCCATGGGGCCCATCAAAATGTTTAGAGAGAACAAGTGGCCACAGACACGGTAATAAAGGTTTTTATAGCCAACTGAACTTCTTTGTTCTTGTAAATCCAGAGACCATCTAAGCTAGAAGGATCCCTGGTCGTGGTAGAGACCAGTGCAAAATCAGGGCCAGTCTCTGAATCTCTAGACACCAATCTTCTTTGTATAGGAAGAGATACTGGAGGCTCAAAGAGGGGCAGATCATCCCATAGGTTACACAGCAATAGCATTCATCAGGTACTGAGGACTTAGGGGCTTTGAGATGAGACTCTGCTACCTCCCCCTGCCCCTGGACTTTTCCTTGTCCACAATAACATGCCTGGATGTCCTTTTTTCCTTTGCCAAAACACTGAGGCAGTCCTTGTGTCCTTAGCAGAATATCTAGATATCTTTAAAGATCACTCACTGCTTTGATTTTGGAGAATTCAGCTCATATTCTTAGTTATTGATGTCTGCCAACCACTTGTTCATCCTCTGGCTTTCCCAGCCTTGGTCTAGGCACCTTGCTTTCAGGTCTTCTAATAAGAAGCCCACTTTATCCTGTGCAAATCACCTAGACCAAGATCTCCTTCCCAGCAGGGCTGTTAGCTGACCAGGCGCCATTATCTACAGCTTGATACCTGGACTGTGCCCTCTGCCGCCCCCTGGTGGCCACCACAAGAGATGAGCTGCTTGGGACTCAAGGTCCACGCCTGTGTGCTAAGTACCTTTGAGTCAGCTTGATTACTCTTTCTGGAAACGCTTCTTTATTCCTGGATGGCTGGCACCTGGACAGGATTCATCTCCTCCACGCCTACTCTTCCAGTCTATTGCCCATGGGAACTTCAGCATCCTCATTGAGCAGTCAGTCCATGGGAACTTCAGCATCCTCACTGAGCAATCAGTCCAATCACTCCATCAACTCACTGGTATTAATTGAGCACAGGTCAGTGGTGATAAGGCTGG
Source organism: Moschus berezovskii (assembly GCF_049115385.1). NCBI lineage: Eukaryota > Metazoa > Chordata > Mammalia > Artiodactyla > Moschidae > Moschus > Moschus berezovskii. The sequence goes on along the minus strand of NC_142466.1, from coordinate 69,452,838 downwards.
AGATGGAGGATTGCAGAATGGATGTAAGATGTAGCCCATGACCTTGAGGAGTTCAGAATCAATAAAAAGAGTCAAAATACACAGAAAATTTTTAATAATTTAATGTTCAACTATTCTGTGCCAAGAACTTCAAGAATTCAGAAATGAGGTCAAATAGTTGAGGACTCCCTGGAGACAGCAGATTTGAACTAATGTTTGGAAGACAGGAAGTATTTCAGAAACAAAAGTGTAAAGAAAAAACACTCCTGGGAGTTCCCCAGTGGCCTAATGGTTTAGATTCTGGGCTTTCACTGACATGGCCCAGGTTCAATCCCTGGTTGGGGAACAGATCCCGCAAGCTGCACAGTGCAGCCAAAAATAAAATAAAGGAAAATACTCTTATGTGTCTCCTTTAATCTCATTTTATCACTACACTACTTCTGGCTCCAGATGTGTGGGTTTTCCAAACATCAAGCAATTCTGTGACAACAACTTGGTATCCAGCAATTTAACTCAATTCTGACTCTACCAGGAGATATCATCAAATCCCATAAATTAAGTGCTTAGTCCCACAAAATTGTACCCCTCCCCCTTCAGATGGACAGGGAAGCCTGGCATGCTGGTCCATGGGGTGGCAAAGAGTTGGACACGACTGAGTGACTGAACAACCCTTCAGATGGCCAATAGCAAGTCCAGTTACTTGTGCTTCTGACAGACCAGTTATAACTTGGAGGTTCCCACTACCCCTCCTCAGGTTTGATTAATTTGCTAGAAACAGCAAATAGAACTCAGGAATTACTAGATTACTGGTTTATTGTAAAAGAATATTATAACTCAGGAACAGCCAGATGGAAGAGACATAGGGCAAGGGGCACAGAGCTTCCATACCTTCTTCAGGACTCTATGCCTATGTGGGAAGGGGCACAGAGCTTCCATGCCTTCTCCAGGACAGTAGCCTTTGCAAATGTGTTCACTAACCCAGAAGCTTTCCAAACCTTATTCTTTCTAGTTTTTAAGGAGTTTTTACTACATAGGCGTGATTGATTAAATATTGTTGTTGTTTAGCCAGTAAATTGTGTCCCACTGTTTTGCAACCCCATGTACTATAGCCCGCCAGGCTCCTCTGCCCATGGGATTACCCAGGCAAGAATACTGGAGTGGCTTGCCATTTTCTTGTCATTGATAATTAATTCAACCTCCAGCCCTTCTCACCTTTCTGGAAGCGGGGGCAGAAAATTTCAACACTAATCACCTGGTTAGTCTCTCTGGCAACCAGTCCCCAGCCCGAGGAGCTTTTCAGAAGTCACCTCATTAACATAAACTCAGATGCGGTTGAAAGGAGCTTTTTCAGAATAACAAAAGATACCCATTTTACTTTTGTGCTCTTAACACTTAAGATATTCCAAGGGTTTTAGGAGCTCTGTTCCAGGAACAGGAACATATATATATATATATATAAAATAAATCATAGCATCACAAGAAGGGGAAAAAGAGTATTCTGGAAGGAAGTAACAGCCATGAGAAGTAACAGCCATGAAAATTAACAGCTAAGAAAAAAATTATGGCTAAAACAATACTTCCAAGATAAAAGACTAAAGAGAGATAAACTCTCTTATTATCTTTTTTGGGCACTGTTAGCACTTTCCTCGGAGAAGGCAATGGCAAGCCACTCCAGTACTCTTGCCTGGAAAATCCCATGGATGGAGAAGCCTGGTGGGCTGCAGTCCGTGGGGTCACTAAGGGTCGGACACAACTGAGTGACTTCACTTTCACATTTCACTTTCACACATTGGAGAAGGAAATGGCAAACCACTCCAGTGTTCTTGCCTGGAGAATCCCAGGGACGGGAGAGCCTGGTGGGCTTCCGTCTATGGGGTCACACAGAGTCAGACTGAAGTAACTTAGCAGCAGCAGCACTTTCCTACCACTTTGCAGAGCATACATTGCCCTCAGACTCTGTGATGCTTACTAATCTCTTTCCTGCTATTCATTAGGACCCTATTGGTTGCAAGTAACAGCAACATAAATTAGCTTAGACAAAAAATTCAATTCCATTTATGACTTGAAATAATTGAGACGAACATGGACAGCAGTGGCAAAGGGTATGCCCAGACCCAGTGCTGACGCAGTGTCCCAGTGTCATCAGCTTTCGCAGGCATTGCTCTCTCTCTCCTCCTCTCTGCTGTTCTTCTCCCTCTCCCTCCATCTGCACCTATGGTTTTCACTTTTCACTCCGTTTCCACTCTTTGAGGGCCTCATTCTCTTCTGCCATAGCTTGGTTTCCTCTAAAAGTCAGGGACGATGGCCTCCAAGTAACCAGTTTCAAGTACTTCTAGTTGTGACCCTAGAAGTCTTCCCCACTAGTTCCATCAGAAGAGTCCCTGGGGAAGACTTTCATTGGCCCAGTGATAGAGGCAATAACCGTGCTATAAAGTGAAGTGTGAAAGCCACTCGGTCCCATCCGACTCTTTGCAACCCCATGGATATACAGTCCCTGAGATTCTCCGGGCAAGAATACTGGAGTGGGTAGCCGTTCCCTTCTCCAGGGGAATCTTCCCAACCCAGTGATCAAACCCAGGTCTCCCACATTGCAGGTGGATTCTTTACCAGCTGAGTCACCAGGGAAGCCTGACCCTTCTATGCTCTTCCCTTTATCAAGGGGCTAGAAGCCTGGGAGAGGTATGTCCCAGAATCCCTGCCTTCAGAGACAGCAGTTCTTCAAGGAGGAGCACTTATCAAGATGTGAAAGGCAAAATAAGGCAGAAGCCAGATTTTCCCTCCTCTGGCACTGTCAAACTTTGGGCTTAGGCAGACATGACATTTTGCAGCGGTCTCTAAGTATTTTCCTGAAAATCTAGGGCCTCACGATGGGAGGCAGCTATGATCACTCCCACTGGTTTCCTGCTGCTGCTGCTGCTAAGTCACTTCAGTCATGTCCGACTCTGTGTGACCCATAGACGGCAGCCCACCAGGCTCTCCCGTCCCTGGGATTCTCCAGGCAAGAACACTGGAGTGGGTTGCCATTTCCTTCTCCAATGTGTGAAAGTGAAAAGTGAAAGTGAAGTCGCTCGGTCGTGTCCGACTCTTAGCGACCCCACGGACTGCAGCCCAGCAGGCTCCTCCGTCCATGGGATTTTCCAGGCAAGAGTACTGGAGTGGGGTGCCATTGCCTTCTCCGACTGGTTTCCTGAGTTCCTTCAAATTCCGGTCTGTAAAAGCTAGTGGCCTTCCTTGACCTTTGTCCAGACTTTCCAATGATTTTTTAAGGACCTAATGTCCTTTATTAAGTCCTTTCCTTCTTAAAATACCTTGAGCAGTTCCTGTTTATGACCATATCCTAACTGATACAAGCATACACCCCAAGGGTGGAGCATAGCGTAGGATCTATAACTCTGATGACAGAAGGAGAGGAAGAATTTGCTAGCAGTCAATCAAGAGCAGTCACATTTCCCTATGAAAAGTTCAGGTGGGTGGGATGAGGTGAGAGGATGGAAAGCACTGAGTGTCAGGCATGCAGACTTCAGGCACTGAGGAGACAGGAAGTCGGGTGAATACGATGGCAAGGGCCACACGACAGGGCAAGCAGCGGTGGTATCTCCGGGACAAGTTAGGGTGTGGGCACCGAAAGGAGACAGTGACAACAGAGAGGCCCTAAACTGGGAGAGAGGTGAAAGCACAAAAAAGGTGCATCTGAAAGACACGTTGAAAAAAGAAATAAGGTATTTTGGTATGACACATTTAAGGACTTAATAATAGCTGCCATTTATAAAATTATAGTTAATCATACATCAGATAATCTGCTAATTTTTTCATTTATGTTAGATAACACCCTGCAAGGCAGGAACCATTTACCTTTATAATTGAGAAAACCAAGGGCCAGGTATAATATTGACTGGTATGTCAAGGTAAATCAGCTAGAGGCCAGAGCCAGGACTTGAACTCAGTTCTATTGCTCATCGAGGCCTGCGCTCATTTCCGCCGCGCTATGCTGCTTTTCTTCCAACTCTGGTCCTTATAACAGCACAAAAGGCCAACTTTGACCCTCACCTGGTGAGAGGCAGTGGAGAATAATTAAAAGGGCAAAGCCTTTGTCCCTCTGACATGAAGCCTTAAGAAGATTATAATCATGAGGAAGCAATGTGACAAATCCAAATTGAGGGATTTCTGCAAAACAACTGGCCTAGTCTCTTAAAACATGTCAGTGTTATAAAAGACAAAAAATAATGACTGGAAAGCCAAGCTCTAGACGAGAAGATACTAAAGAAATGCAACAGCTCAATTCAATGAATGATCCTGAATTGGATGCTTAAATAAAAAAAAAAAAAAAGAAATACTATAAAGCACATTCTATAAACAATTATTAAAGTAAACCAGATATCAAATAGTAATGTGTTAATGTTAAACTTCCCAAGTGGGGTCATTTTATTGTAGTTTTGTAGAAGAATGCCATTGCTCTTTGGAGATGAGCTGAAATATTTGAGAGTAAATCAAATACTTCCAAGTCATTCTCAAATTGATTAGCATAACTAATAGATGGATGTATAGATGGATGGATAGATACAACTAAAAAATGTCGCTCACCATCTGGCTCTACAAGAATGAAGTCACTAGCCACTGCAGTCACTGACCTTTAACACACCCTGTAAGGAGCTCAGCATGGAAATCAGGAATCAGAAACTCTGATCTTGGAAAACTGGCAGAACAGGCCTTCAGAGACTGAGATCTTTTCAGAAGGACGTTTTATCAACCTGATTTCCTACATCTTCTCATGGCTAGAAAAGCACTATAATCCTTGATGGAGACATTTGCTCCTTGTGACCAGCAGCAACCTTCTGCAGAGATGTGTCCTCAGTTGCATGCATCCCCTTCATCAAAATCCTATGACCTCCCCCCGACAGTCCCCACCAACCTCTTCAGAGCAGTTGCTCCGAGCTATCTGAGAGGCTATCTCCAGGGATATAGTCCTCAGTAAGTCCCCACATGAAACTGAACTTACAGCTCTCCTGTTAAGGAGTTTTAGTTTTTGCGTTTCTGTCAACAGTAGGTAGAGAGCAGATGCAACAAAACCTTAACAATTACAGGGTCTGTGGAGTTGATTGTACTATTCTTACAATTTTTCTGTAGTTTGAAATTTTTCCCAAAAAAAAGTTGAAAAGGTTTTAAAATGCACCCATTTCAGTCAAAAAAAAAACCAAGGATAGAAAAAAGGAGGGCTTTTAGTCAAACACACCTGAGTCCAGCACTTACTGGCCCTGTGACCCCTGAGTCCTCAGCTGACCTCTGAGTCAGCTTCTCACCAGTGTGTTGGCAGGGCACATTCTAATTCTAAGACAGTTTCTAGATGACCCTGAGGCACATTTAGGAGTTTAAGCTCCTCTGACCCACATCATGGCCAGGGTGAATTTGCTCCTTTATAGCTAAATTGGTCCACTGGAGAAGTGGATTCCTGTGGTTAGAGCCTAATAATAACATAAAAAGTTTATGTCTGCCACAAAAATGTCCACAAATGGGAACAAACGGAAATACGAATGGAGTTGTGCATAAAGATAAAAGCGGGACACTAAGGAAAGCAATGTTTCTCTCTGGGCTTTGCCAGCTCCAGACTCAAAGTATATGAATGAAATGCTGTTCTGAGTTCATCACTGTCTGAACTCTGGGACTAGAGGGATCAGAGGAGGCTCAAGGCCTAGGCAGAAGAAGCCTGTCTACTCACTGTGACTCTGGGAAGCCGCAAAAACCAACAGTTCCCACTTCTGGGCATGTGCAGTAAGCAGTGATCCTACAGCGTCATGTAAACCCCAAAATCTCCAGGAATTCCAATGATGGAGAGGCTTACTTAGGTTCTGCCCAGGATCTGATGGGACCTTTCCCACTGGCCTTGCAGGCCTCTCCTTAGGGACAGTCCACTATGGGATGCCACTTGGGGGAAAGAAGTTGATAACGGTCACATGGTTTTCCTGTGGTCCAGTGATGACTTGGTAGTGGACATCTGGTTTGGAACGTGCTGGGCCCTTCTCTCTTCCAGCCAGGAGATCAGATTATTTAACTGGGAAAGCTTCTCTCTGACCCTGAGAATCTTCTGTTCCAAGCAGGCTCTGGACAGGCATTTACTCACAGGGTCCGAGTTATTTTGGGAGATTCAACATCCTGCACTCAGCCCCAGGGAGGGGAAAAGAAGGACAGACAATTGGGTAGTCTCCACCCCCACCCCACCATCAAACTGAGACAGAAGACAGACTGTCCTTTCCAACTTTAACCCTTTCCTGGCTCTAGCTAAGAACAATGCACCCCCTAGGAAATTCTCACATGGCAGCATGGAAACTGTTTTCATTACAGAAAAAAATAAAATGTAGCAGCAGAAAATTATGCATGGAAAGAAAGTGACTTTTAAAAATTTTCTTAAATATTACAATCAAAGTGAAAGGATGGAAATTGCATCAGAAGAACACGTGTGTGTGCAGTTTAACACTGAAGAAATAAATCCCTTTCCCAACTGTAGGACTTAAAGTAATATCATACCTTTTACAGTCCATGGGGTTGCAAAGAGTTGGACACGACTGAAGCAACTTAGCATGCACACACACAGGTACCTTTTCAGGAGCTCCAAAGTGTATTTTGGAGATAAGGAGAATCAGATTAAAGACCTCAGGTTTAGAGTTTTGCATACAAAGTTGTTGGCATTAGAACCCAGGTAAGTGTCACCTGGGAGGTTTCAGTGTTTGCTGCCTGTATGCCTTGTTTTTCAAATGTTCCCTGCAGTGTGGTGGAGCGGGGCCTCATATAGGAAGGGCGCTGAGCGGAGAAAAGGGAGAAGGGCAGACAGCCAGCCAGGAGGAGAGTCTGCAATGATATTCCAGGGGTGACAAGTGCCCTTTTGCATGTGGGATGTCTGTGGCTCCTCATCGGTGTGGTTTATTAAGGCCCGAGGTGACAATTCATATTTAAGACCCCCCTCTTTGTTGAATCTCTATTGGATTCAATTCCACACACAGTCACTCAGGGCCTAACGTTTGCCCGGCGCTGAGTGAACCCTGGGAGTTGGCAGCAATACATTGCGCACAGCCCCTGTTCCTTGCCCTCCAGAATTCTCTCCAGGACACGAGAATCACACGTCCTGGACACCTGGCACCCCTAAAACAGATCAACCAGGGACTGCAGGACATACAGAGACAAAGGCCTGCTGGGGCTCGTGGGCTTATACTTTAGTCTTCCCCAGCGGCAGAAAAATGCTGCCCTGTTCTGAACCATCACTTGCTTCTTAACACAAAGCAAAAACAGCCATCCTTCCCCACCTTCTCCGGGTGAGCTCAGTTCTGGCCTGCCCTGGCCCTGGCTCCTTGCAGAAGTAGTGCCTGAGTCTAACCAGCCCTGGAGCTATCCTTGTAGTCTCAAGGCCTCCTTGGGATCTGGACTGACCTCCGGCCTCTCTGACCCTGTCTGGTTCTTTTCTGTCACACTTTTTGCTTCCTCGTTGTCCACAGGCTCCAAGCCCCTTCTCCCTGACCCAGAATTTTAAGCCCTCAGACTTCTCCGGCCCACTGATGGCATTTCCTGGCCCAGCCTGACAAGCTGCCAGGTGCGGTAGCCTCCAAGACTGCCGTCAGACCAAAGTTTGAGATGGAAACAGTCACTGTACTTGGTAGGTTGCAGACTCCATAATTTAGGCTGCAATTGCCAGAGCTCAGGCAGTTTCTCCATTGAGATGCATCACTGCAAAGCAATTCAACTAATTCAGTTTCCTAGCACCCACTTGCTGATCAGGTACCCTACTGTCATCAAAGGAACTTTTGAACTGGCTCTAAAACTTCAGTTACAGCAGAGGTCCTAGAGGGCTTGCTGCTCCACAACACCCGGTTTCTGATTCTGAAGGTCTGCAAATCAGAATTCGTATTTCTAATAGGTTCTCAGGTGAGGCTGATGCTGGTCCACCAAGGACCTCAGCTTTTTTTTTTTTTTTTTTGGCTGCACTGGGTCTTTATTGCAGCACATGGGCTTTCTCCCGTTGCAGTGCATGGGGTTAGCTGCCTTGTGGAATGTGGGATCTTATAGTTCCCTAACCAGGGATCTAAAATGTGTCTGCTGCATTGGAAGGTGGATTCTTAACCACTGGACCACCAGGAAAGCTCCAGGGACCTCACTTTAAGAATCCTTGCTCCAGTTCAGTGGTTTTCAAGCTTGGTTGTACATTGGACTCATCTGGGGAGTTAAAAAAAAAAAAAAAGGTAGACTAATGCCTGAGTCCACCCTCAGAATTCTGATTTAACTGGTCTGAAATACAGACGGGTCACTGGAGCTTCCTTGGTGGCTCAGTGATAAAGAATTTGCCTGTAAAGCAGGAGAAGTGTAGATTCAGGAATCGGGTAGATTCCCTGGAGAAGGAAACAGCAGTATTCTTTGCTTGGAAAATCCCACAGACAGAGGAACCTGGCAGGCTACAGTCTATGGGGTTGCAAAAGAGTCAGACACAACATAGGGACTAAACAACAACAGTAGACTGGACACTAGGCACTGTATAAAGCTTTGGAGGTGATTCTAATATTTGAGTTAGGAAGTCTGCTCTGGTCCATTTCATCAGTAGAGGCTGCACTAGTCAAGGGGAGCCCCCTTTATCTTCTGTGGGCACACTTACCTGAGATCACCAGATAAAATATAGAACAGTCAATTAAATTTGGGGCTTCCCCTGTGCAATGCCAGGGACCCAGGTTCAATCCCTGGGTCGGGAAGCTCCCCTGGAGAAGGGAATGGCAAACCACTTCAATATTCTTGCCTGGAGAATTCCATGGGACAGAGAAGCCCGGTGGGTTACAGTCCATGGGATCACAAAGAGTCTTCAGACACAACTGAGTGACTTTCATTTCACAGTTAAATTTTAATTCTGAATAAACAACAAATAATATTTTACTACAGGAATATTCCAAATATTGCATAGGTGCCCATTTTTGTGATTGTTATTTTGTGTTTTCCTAACTCTGGCAATTCTGCCGTTAGATGCTCCATGACATAGAAAGAGAAACAATGATCTGCCAGCTTCCATTGTGTAAATGGTAACACCAAGGCCCCAGAGGCCACGCAGGAAGTCAGAAGAGAGCCAGGATAAGAAATCAGGAGTCTTGACCTCCATCTAAAATTCTTTTCCTTCCATCACACTGAACTGTGCTAAAGACACTTACACCCTTCTCTTGTTAGGGGGTTATTATCAGTCGCCTAGAGGTGGCTTCAAAGGGTTGAGTCTGATTTATGTCCTCTCTGCTACCGCCCCAGGCCTCACCTACACCCCCCTTTCTACTGCTGCAGATACCACAGAGGCTGACCTGGGGCATAGTCATTCTCAGGGCATGTCACTAATGGCCCTCTCAGGGAGGAAGCGGGCTGGAAGTGGTCTCGGCCAGATACAGCTATGAGCGAGAGCCCATAATTGGGTAACACAAGGACAAGTGGGATTTGGCACAGGCAAACGACAGGCAGAGAATGTTGGGAGAGGCCCACTTAATTCACAGAGACACTTGGAATTAGTTGTAAATTCTCTGGGAAGAGATCAAGGCAGCGGCGTAAACAGCTCAATTAAACTGTCGGCTCAATGTTCGATGCGCAGTAATGGTCAAAACACAGCCTTTAATCTAGATACAGAGGATTATCTTTCAACCAGGAATGAGATTCCTAAGATTAGTCGTACCTGAGGTGGAGAGAACAACAGAGCCAGCTCAGCGACACCGCGGACAGGCTTGTGTGTCATGATCACTGGGACTTGTGTGGAAGGGGCTACCTGGCTCCACAACCTTCCTGGAGGCCCCTGCAGATGCTGGGAAAACAGGGACGAATCTCGTTCTGCCTCCCCCAAGGAGGAGACATCATCTGGGAACAGAACACTCCAGCACATTTGCTTTAAAAATGCAGCAAGTCAGACATGCTCCTACCTCCAGACCAAAGCCCAAGAAAGGAACACCAGGACTGAGGCAGAGAGATGATGTCCTTTTTAGCCCTCTGCCATTCCACCCTCCACAGTCAGCCACTCACGTTCATTCACTCATTACACAAATATTTATCACAAGTCTACTATGTGTTAGACCCTGTTCTGGACACGGAAGTTATACAAAGGACAAAAAGCAAAGATCCCTTCCCCATTGTGGGGCAAGATAAAGAATAAACAAGAAAGGTACATCAAATATGCTGTATGTGAAAAGGGAATGAGTGATAGTCAGAAAAATAAAGCAGAGATGAGGATAGAAAGTGTTGAGTGGGGACAACTCTGGATATGGTGCCTAGGGGAGGTCTCACAGCAACTGTCATTTAAATTAAGACCAGAAGTGTTGAACCAGGGGGCAGCTGGAGGAAGCATTCCAGCCAGAGATGTAGTGCAAAGGCCCAACCTGAGAGATGTTCAAGAAATACCAAAGAGATTGCCTGTTTGGCGCAAGAGAGAGGACAGTAGAAGATGAAGTCAGAAATTTAAGAAAACTAGGTCGTCTGAGGTCTTATGGGCCACTATAAGGATTTTGACATTTATTCTTAGGGAAATGGGGATTTGATGGGAGATTTGAGTGGAAGACTTTCCCAATGGCTCAGGGGGTCAAGAATGCCTGCATGCAGGAGACATGGGTTTGATCCTTGGGTCTGGAAGATCCCCTGGAGAAGGAAAAGGCAACCCACTCCACTATTCTTGCCTGGGAAATCCCACAGACAGAGGAGCCTGGTGGGCTACAGTCATGGAGTTGCAAAGAGTTGGACATGACTGAGCACATAAACTCATTACTCATTGAAGAGAGGAGAGATATAATCAGATTCATTTTTTTTATACATTTTAAAAAATATTTATTTTTATTTACTTATTTGACTGTGCCAAGTCTTAGTTGCAGCATGCAGGATCTTTTAGTTGCTTCATGTGGGATCCTTGACCAGGGATCAAACCCAGGCTCCCTGCATTGGGAGTATGGAGTCTTAGCCACTGGACCACCAGGGAACTCCCCAAATTAATTTTTAATGGGATTACTGGCTGCTGTTCTGAGAGAGAAACAGGGAAATGGGTGAGAGACACTTGCAATGATTCGGTCAAGAGATTAAGGAGTTGGACCAGGATGGAAGCAGTGGAAGTGGTGAAATGTGGTAGGATTCTGCATATTCTTTGCTGATGGTTGGATGGAGCAAGAGTTAAAAAAAAAAAAAAAAGGTGTCAAGAATGAGGGATTTGTTTCAGACGTTCACTGAGGATTAATGACTCTGGAATCCATGCTTCTAGCTCAGACTAGTGGGCTGGTACACAGCAACATTTGATGAAATGAACTTAAAAAGTAGATGAATCTGTTGGGTTGGTGGCACCATTTTTCCAGGCCTTTACCAATGGCAGAGCACAGCTCCAGATATTGAGGGTGCAGAGAAAAGTGAGAAGTTGAAACAGGGCAGAAACAGAAACAGAAACAGGAGCATACCCAACCCCTCCAATAAGAACACTGGGGACAAGGAGGCAGGCAGCGGGGTTTAAAGGTAAAAAATGCCAAGAACGACAGGCATAGGGTTAAATTTGTGACACCAAAGAGACGGGGTGTCAATTCCAGTAGTGCCTCCTGATTCAATCTCTTCTCATTGGTCCCAGGTTTCTCCCTGTGCAATGGGGTCACTGGCTTTCTAAAAAGAGTCTATCTAGCTGAACCATCGTGGTGCTCCGATCCTTTTCTTACAAGTTCCCCTCTCCTCTGGCCATTTGACACAGTGCTTCTCCAACATCATCTTTCAGGAAATTTTCTGTTTCTTTTCACAGTGATTATTTCTGACTCTGAGTTTTGTAAGATGTCGCTATTAGTTCCCAAAGAAAAACACCCATGTGGTTTTTTTTGCCGGCTTGAAATAAATACTACCTTAGGCCAGTTACCCCATCTGTAAACTGGGAATAACACCAGATTGTAGGGATGCTGAGGAGAGTTAATTATATACAGAATGTGTAGGGGCTAAGCAGATACACAAGTGCTCTGGAAGTTTTTGGCATAATACTATAGCATTACAATAATTTTGGCTTGCAAATTATACCCCAGCAGAGACATCACATGGAAAAGTGGGTCTGACCCCATGGCCCACTGAAAGTGAAATGGAAAAAATAAGCTGTGAAATATAACTTCTCTTCCTAAACTTTTGGAAAAGGCAGAGATAATTCTTCCATGTGCAACCCACATGCAGGGAACAAGTTTCTAGATCCTGGAGAAGCCTGTCTTGCCCAGGGTGGCCTGGCCTGCTGCCAACATCTGACCATTCCTCCTTCCTAAACCTAGAAGCAGAGACAGGAAGGGAGGGAGTAGGAGAGGATTTGTGGTTGGTTGAAAGGTGGGATTCACAGTGAGGATATCCTCACCTTTCAGGTTTTCTATTTGAGCTTCCCTTACTTGCGGGATAATTAAGTGCTTATAAAGTAGAGGAATGATTTAAAGGGTAATTTGAGATAGTTAAGTCTAGGGACATTCAAAATAAACATTTTAGTCAAGGTCAACTTCTGGGTCCTCCCACCATCCCCAGACACCATACACACACACACCCCACATCCTAGATTATTTCCTATGAAATTCCAAATAAGTAGATCTCAGGCAATGAAGGGGCTGTGTTTGGTAATACATGGCTGTGTGTCATATATTGGGTTTGTAAAATTTAACTGGCTCATAGATGATTACAGTCCTGTCTCACCAGAGGGAAAGAGTGAATAGCCTGATCCTGAAGGGACAGTTTGCAGTCAATTCCACTGGATTACTGTGGATGGCTGAGTGGACAGAGCTCAGGCTTCAGAGTAAGATCCCAGCTGGACTCCTAGATTCGGCACTTCCCCACTGTGGCCTTAGGCAGGGGAAGAGGCCTTACCTACCCATGAGCCTCAAACTGCGAGTTTGACCTCCACCTCCAGTCCTGGCCAGAGAAGCCACTGACCTTGCTCCCTGCCCGAAAAGGTCCTGCTTTTCCTGCAGGATACAGGAAACAGATTTCCCCAAAGCCTATCTGTAATATGCAGGTTGCAAGTGGAGATAATGATTTGGACTATCATCCTAATAAATCAGCATTCTTTGAGAATTTCTCAGTCTTACATCTTAATGGTATGTCATAGTCTGGGGGCTTGATCAGCCAAATTTAAAGGAGCACCGGCTCTAGAGGCAGTTAACTCTTCTGTCTCCACAGAACATATGCTCCTCTCAGGAAAAGCCTTCCTGAGCAAACTGTGCTCCTCCCTCGGCCTCAGTTTCCTCATTTTAATAATCAGAAAATGATCTTAAATTGAAAAGTAGAGACAAGTGGAAATGACACAATTTTGGCACCACCAGACCAGGAACTGACATCCAGACCCAACTGAGGGACCTTCTTCCGAGCCTCAATTTCTCCATCAATAAAACGAGGGCCCTGGATTAAATGGAGTGTTGCTAGCTTCTACAATTTTAGGCATTAAACATTCCCACAGCTAGCTCTGCCAGGTTGGCACTGATCAGGGTAAAAGCCAAGACTTCCTCAGAGGCGAAAAGGTAAGCAAACATTCCGATCTCCCCTTAGCTTGGCTTTCCAATTGGTGAGGGGCCAGGCCCCTGCAGAGGATCCAGGTCGCATTCGTTGTCCGGATGGCTAAAGCGCTCATTTGCATAAAGAATCCTCCGATGGTCTGGCACAGAGGGTTGAATCGAAGTCTTCGTCCGTTTTCCTAAGGGTCTCAGCACCGCATTTCCTCTAAGAGGGTCACGCCGTAGACTAAAAATCCCCTTGTCCCCTAAAGTGGGGATCCCTGGAGAACACAACGCGCGGGTGCCGGGGTGGGGAAGGTTTGGCCTCTACGCGCTGCAGGTTTAGGCTGGCAGTCTCTCGCCCTAGGCGGTGGCGGGCTGCAAGCGAGGCGGGGCCAGCTGCGCCGCGGGACCCCGGCGCCCTCAGGCGTGACCCGGGGGCTGGCGCCTAGGCGGCCGCAGGAGGTGGCGCGTGCTGAAGGGTAGAGCTGCTGCTGTCCAGAACCGGGGCGCTAGAGGGCGGGGCCAGGGCCGAGGTCTGGCTGCAGGGCGCGTGGGGGTGGGCGGGGCGGGGTCTGAGAGGGCGGGCTGGGGGCGGGGCGCGCGCGGGCCCGGGGAGGGCGGGGCCGCGGGGCGGGGCGGGCTCTGGCGGCCCGAGTGTCACACACGCGGCGGTTCGGGAGGCGGCGACAGCGGCAGCCGTAGGCGCCGCCGGGACGGGCACGGGCGCGCGGGCTCGGGCGGGCGCCGGCTGCCTCCCTCCCTCCATCGCTCGCTTGCTCTCCGGCCCGATTCCTCGCCGGCCGGGAGCCGAGCTCGCTCCAGCGTTCTCGGGAAGGAAGAAGTCGGGGCGGGGCGGGGGGCCGAAGACGCCGACAAGTTCCAGCAGCAGCCGCGGATCCCGGCCGAGGCGGAGGCTGCGGTTCCGACGGGACAGGAGCGCGCTCCGTGGCAGAGCGCAAGGCCAGAGCGTCTGAGGAGCGGGGGTGCGCCCGGGCCTTTCGCTCTCCGTGGGGCCGCGGCGGGGATCCCATGAGACGCGCCCGCAAGGGGCAGGAGATCCAAAACCCGGGCGGCGCGCGGCGGAGGCGGAGGGCGGTGCTGCAGCTGCCGGAGCCCGGGAGCGGCCGGCAGGAGGCAGCGGAGAGAACTTGAACTTGGCGTCGGGAGCGGGCGCCCCGGACGCCCCTTGCCGGGGCCGGGGCGCCGAGGGACCTGGGCGGCATAGCTGACCCCCGAATGGCCGCGGCGGCGGACCCGGCTCCCGCGCCGCGGCCCTAGGCGGCCTCTCGCCATGGCCAAGTGGCTGAACAAGTACTTCAGCTTGGGCAACAGCAAGACCAAGAGTCCCCCGCAACCGCCGCGGCCCGACTACCGCGAGCAGCGGCGCCGAGGAGAGCGGCCCTCGCAGCCCCCCCAGGCCGTGCCGCAGGCCCCCGCGGCTGCCTCCGCGTCCTGCGGTACCGCCGCCGCCTCCTGCTTCTCGGCCTCGTCGGGGTCGCTGCCCGACGACAGCGGCAGCACGAGCGACCTCATCCGCGCCTACCGCGCACAGAAGGAGCGCGACTTTGAGGACCCCTACAACGGGCCCGGCTCGTCGCTGCGCAAACTGCGCGCCATGTGCCGCCTGGACTACTGCGGCGGCGGGGAGCCGGGTGGGAGCCAGCGCGCCTTTTCCTCCTCGTCCGCGTCGGGCGCGGCGGGCTGCTGCTGTGCCTCCTCCGGCGCGGGCGCCGCCGCGTCCTCGTCCTCGTCCTCTGGCTCCCCGCACCTCTACCGCAGCAGCAGCGAGCGGCGGCCCGCCACCCCGGCCGAAGTGCGCTACATCTCCCCGAAGCATCGCCTCATTAAGGTGGAGAGCGCCGCGGGCTGTGCCGGAGACCCCCCAGGGGGCGCCTGCTCCGGCGGCCGTACCTGGAGCCCGACGGCCTGCGGAGGCAAGAAACTGCTCAACAAGTGCGGCGCCTCGGCCGCGGAGGAGAGCGGTGCCGGCAAGAAAGACAAGGTAAGGAGCCCTTGGCCTCACTAGAGGTTCCAGCCACTGTGCGCACGGGGAAACTGAGGCACCGCTCTAGTTTCGAGTTCCTACATCCACTTCGGGCTAGGACCCGAGGTCAGGCCTCACACGATGCTACCAAATTCTGCCTTCTTGCACGCGCTTTGTCCCCGATCCTTGGCCTCCTGATACAGTCTCTTAACGCTGCTGCTTCCCGAAGGTCCTCAATCTGAACCCACAGCTAGGTGCCCTCTTTGGAAGTATCCTGACCAGAGAGCTCTCTGCCCAGCCTGGTCCAAGAGACAGCCAACCAGCCTCGAGGAGAAAAATCAGAGAGTCAGAGCCCTTACGTATTTGAAGTGTAAGTGGCTCAGTCATGTCTGACTCTTTGCGACCCCATGCACTGTAGCCCGCCAGGCTCCTCCATCCATGGGATTTTCCAGGCAAGAATACTGGAGTGGGTTGCCATTTCCTTCTCCACGTATTTATTTAGAAGAGTGTTTATTCTTGTCTACCCCGGTTCCTCCCGCCCCTGACTTTATAGATGGGAACTGGGGTCTAGAGCTGGGAAGGGACCCGCCGGATATTACACATTTTCGATGGCAGAGCCAGACCGGCTGTCTCTGTACCAATATACGTAAATCTGTCTAAATGCCCTGCCCTGCCCCACCCCCCTCGCCAGGTTTCCAAATGGGGCAGCCTTTTGTACCTGTGACACCCTCCTTTCCCCTATACAATAATACTTGTTCTGTCTACTTCTGGTGGAAGGCAGGGCTTTCATTACATCTGAGGCCCAGTGCCCTGCGATGACTATCAGACTGCTGTCCCTCTTGTTCTCCGGCACCGCCCTGCTTTCTCCCAAAGGTAAACTTTTCACCCAGATGTGGGCTGGGGGAAACTGATAGAGTTTCTTTTAGGACTGGATGTCCAGACAGAAGGGAAACAGGCCCCTACCTGCCAGCTGGTGCTTGGGAAGGGAACTTTTTGTTTTCCAGGCAGGAGAAGTTAAGCCGGTGCCCCTCCTGAATTTTTCTGCCTGACTTCCTCTCCCCAGGGTCCCAGGTCCCCCTAGCATACCTCTGCCTCCCTCTGGGTCTGTTGAAGGCAGCATGGGTAACCTATGGATTCCACTTCCCTCTGGGGCCAGTTTGGGGACACATCTGCATGGACTCTGGGCTTCCTAAGCACTTGGGGTACCACACCCTAAATGACAAGAGCTAGAAGCTGGGTGGTCTAGCACCTTGGTGCTGCCTTGGGACAGAGGAGGTTTCTCTGGGAGCCCCCAGTATTATGGGTTTGTGGTCCATCTGTAAGGGAAACAACAGAGAGGCTCCCTGCTGCCTTATGTGTGGCCCAGGCTTGGCTAGGTGCTGATCTGGGAGAACCTGGAGTCCCTGGAAATGGAAGGATGGCCTAGCCTAGCTCTCCAGAGAGATCCCACCATTCCTTTGTTATTCCATGACCACCTCCCAGGTGGGCAAATCTGCTTTCTTTCCCGCTGCTTGTGGTTCTACCTGCTCACTAGAATCTTCCTTTATGGTTTTCAGAACTTTAGTAAATGTTTTTTCTTAACTATAAATAGGACTATTTCAAATCCTGAGGAATACTAAGTTTAATAGCTGAAGTGTTAAGTGTGTTGAAAACTTGGCTTTGTTCCACCAGATGTTTCTTACAGTTCTTTGCTCCCCTCTGCTGGGCCCTGGAGCAGGGTCCAGTGACTACTGTGGTCCAGGCTGCGGTGTACATGATGAGTGCTGTGACGGCAGGGCTTAATGGGAGGTGGCCAGGGAGGACCACTGTTATGGTTGGCTGCAGAAGAGAACCTGGTGCTCTACGGGATTGTAGGTAAAGGCCTTGTGGCAGGAATTGAGAGGTTAGAGTTGGGCAGGACCCCAGAGGGGCAGGAGGTCCCGGGTCGGGGAGAACCTTGAAACCTAAGCACAGCGAGGAGATTTAGCTGTTGAATCATATGAGCAGATATGGTTTCTTTAAAAAAGATCTCTCTGGAGTGCACTTCACCTACTAGATTGTGACTTTGAGCCCTTTGATCTTTAAAGAGGTTGTTGCCATCTTCAGAGTCAGAGGGATTGCAGCTGCCAGATGTTCTTTCTAGCAAGTAAGAGAAGGAAACAGGGCGGGTCATACTATGCAGTGGTTCTCAAACCAGCACCTGGAAGACTGGTTAAAACACGTGGGGCCTGAGAAGGGGTATTTTTAACAAATTCTCAGGTGATCTTTTGCAGCTGATCCTGGGACCACACCAATGCAACAGTGGCTTCATACTGTCCCTCTGGGTCTTCTGGTTGGAGCTGCTTTGGGATGCAGAGACTCCGGGTGCCCTCTTCATCTCTGCCCTCTGTGGGGCTGTCACCTAGTCTGGGGCCAATACCCACCCTGCATTCCTGGTCAAGCTGCCAGGTGGTAGCCTGGTTTTCACATTATTTGCAGCCAGACAGCTTTTGGAAGCCAGGGACACTGCAGGTCCAGCCCTGAACACACTAGAGTCCGCCTTTTGTCCCTCACTCATGGATCCAGGAAAACCTACTTCTAGCCCACTTAATCTCTGGCCCAGCTTCCTCTTTATCAGTTGTCAGGGAATAGAACAAGTACCCATAGGGCTGTTGAATGCCCCAGCTGTGTCAGGACCTGTGTTTTAATGGCGGCCTGTGTTGAGAGTTACTGTGGTGTGGGACTAGGAGCTGTTGGTCCACAAATCCTCCTTTCAGGGCCTCCATTGACACTCCCTACCCACCTTTATCTGGGGGGCCCTTCTGCCCCCCTCAGTACCTGTGCCCCCTTCTGATACATACTTAAGCATCCTCCTTTTCTCCTAGGTGAATCCTGGGGCACATACACACCTGGCTACATATACCCTGCTAACAGCCAGTCTCCAGTTTGGGGTAGTTTCCCTTTTAGAATCACATGGAAGAGAGAGTCGGTTTTCAATTTAACCGACTTTTACCCAGCACATATTTTGCGCTCAGAGATCTCTCAGTATAAGGACAAGCTAGAAGGAAGGAATAAAGGCTGCAAAAAGACTTGGCTGTAATTTTTTTCCTAAGCCTCTGAAGGCTGCTGACGCCCGTTACCTTTTCATCATTTGTTTCCCAGTGTTTTTGTCTTCGGGAATTTAGTGAGATCTTCACCTAGGAGGCAGCTTTGAGTTGGATCTAGGGATGGAAGTGGAATCTCAGTGCAAGGGAAGGCTGACTACAGCCTGTGGGAGCCCTTAGGCGTATGTTCTGTGTGCATGCATCTGTGTGTGCATGCATCTGTGTGTGCATGCATGTATGTCTGTGTGTTGGAGTGTGTGTGCTTGTGTATATATAAAACCTTAATGTGGAGGGTGTTTTTGGAAAGGAAAGCTTTCTTGCAGTGGGCCTTACTTGGGAAATGAGAGATGACAGTGTGAGATAGGTGGGGGCCTGAGTTTGGACCCCACAGGGAAAGCCTGGAAGACTGTTGAATCAGGAAAAGGATAGACTCAGAGCCATGGTTGAGGAGCATCCCAGGCTATAAGCTGCTGCAATCTGGAATCGATGGGTTTGGACTTGGGAGGCAATTATAATATAGTCCCAGTGAGAGGCAGTGAAGGCCTGAGCTCCTGGGAGGAAAATACGAAACTTTAGTAGGTGGAAATATTATTCCCTCAGGTTGTCTTTATTAAAAAAAAAAATAATGATGACAAAGAGGCCAGTAACTTGGTAGGTCTCCTTATGTGCAGCCAGACAAGTGTTATCCACTTATGTTTTCTGCTGAAGTCTTGTTTTTTTTTTTTTTATCATAATTAAGTAAATGTTTCCACTGCAACTGAGAAAGTCGAGATGCACCATGACATCAGTTTCCCAAGTTTAAATACATGCTGATGTGTACCAACACTTTGTATTTTGTCAGCATCCACAGAGTTGAGTTAAATAACATGCTTCCAAAGAAATAAATAATATCATGTTCAACTTTTTTTTTTTTTTAAATACTCAGCAAACAGTTTCTGAGCAGCATGTGAGGTGGGGGGGACCTCAGAGAGAATAAGTGGTGGCGAGTTTTTTCAAGAGGGAAGCTTCTCAGTCTGCAGTTGAACATGAGCTTTTTAAGATCTAGTCTGGGAGACAGCCGGGTAATGAGGCAGTGTCGCAGCGTGAGGCATGCCAGAACAGAAGTGTGTGCAGAGGGCTGAGAGGAATTCACAACTGTCTATGAATTCAAGGAGGGCTTTCACGAGGTGGTGGCATTTGAGCTTCTCCAGGTAGAAGCTGGTGCCAAGAGAATGGATGGAGGCTCTGAAAGGTGGGTGTAGTAGGGGAATTATAGAGAGAGGTTGGAGCCGCAAAAGGAAGAGAATGTCTCATACATCTTTTGGAGGAGTGGGGAATTGGGGTCTTTGTGTCCTTTTCACATCAAATCATTGATGTGTAGCTTGATTGAAGCCAGGGTGAAGCATGAGTCATTTTCCATTTGGTTAATAGCCACATTCTCCAGTTCTTAGAAAGGAATTGATTGAAAAAGTAAGGACCAAGCTTGGTAGCTGTGGTTTGGCTTGAAACACTTTGAAGTCCTGTCCCTTGAAAGTAGTGTGAGAGAAATGCTGCATATCAGATCCAGTTTTTCCCATCAATTCCTCAGAAAAGAAATATATTCTCCAGGCTTCAGGCTGACCATTTAATTAATCATTTAATCTTCACAGTCACCCTAGGACGGGTTAAGTACTGTATCTGTTAGCTATTGCTGCATCCCGAGTTACTCCAGAGTCGGTGGTTGTAAACCAGAGGTTAGCAAAAGAATCAGTTAGTGAGTAATTTTAGCTTGTAGGCCAGACAGCCCCCATCACAACTATTCAACTCTGCCATTGTAGCTTGAAAGCATACAGACAGTATATAAATTAAAGAGTATAGCTGTGTTCCAATAAAACTTTATTTACAAAAATAGGCAGCTGACCTGTGGTCTGTAATTTCCAACCCCTGATTTAAATGGTAAGTCTTTATTATTATCCATGAACCCACAAGTCAACTGAGTAGTTTTTCTGGCCTCAACTGGGCTCACTCAGGCATATATGGTCAGTGTGGAGTGGGTATTCAGCCCTGCCAGTCCTAGCTGGGCTGTCTGACGTGTTTGGTTTAGGATGGCCTTGGCTGCCACAGTTCGGCTCTGTTCCATGTGGCCTCTCATCTTTTAGCCTTGTTCATATGATGTGGCAGGGTTCCAAGAAATTACAGAATCCCATACAGTTTCTTGAAGTTAGAAACTGGCCTACTGTTCCTTCTGTTGACCAAAGAAAGTTATAAGGCCAGCCAGTATTCAGAGAGAGAGGGGAAGCTGTGAAGTCCTGTGGCAGAGGGTAGGGATACAGGCAGGCCATTAATCAGGGAGTTTAGTGCTATTCCTCTACCATGGGTACCATTGCCCCATTCCACAGATAAAGAAACTGAGGCTTAGAGGTATTGATTTGCTTAATGTCACAAAACTACCAAGTGACAGGGTCAGGATTACACCTGTTCAGTCTGAATTACAAGCCTGTATACTTTTTATCAATTTGTTCAACTCTTTTCAGTGATTTGGATAGAGATAGTAAAGCTCTGATATTTACTGAAATGTGCAGTGTATGTCTCCTCCTCCCCTTAATGTTCCTCTTCTTATACCACCCCCTCCCAATTCCCATCTCTTTCAGTCTGGGCTTTGGTGGTCCCCAAAGGGGCCCCCAAGCCAGCTTTCCCCTCCCTTTTCCTCATCTCACTATGAGTTCCCTAAATGAGATGTTAATGCAGCACCCGAGTTATTTCATAGAGAAATTCCATGCACAGAGTTGGCACTTCCCAAGGGACAGCTGCACAAAACGTGTGTCTTGTAACTGTCATGTCTTCTCATTGAAGGATTGGCAAGCCTGCATGTGCGCTCTTTTAAGGAAAAAAAAAAAACAGAAAAACCCCAGTACCTTGGCCCTTGTCAACAAGGAACCTAAGTGTCCTTGAAGGAGATCAGATGACTGTCTTCTAATCTGACCAACTCAGAATATAACTGATTTCCCCAGACTTAACCCTTGATCTCGTCCTCTCCCCAACCCCAAAGCATTTCTGACCCGTAAAGTAAGGGTTAAAAGGCAAACTTGAAAAGGTGTACGTTCCTCTGGTCATTTAAGCAAAGCTGAACATGCCTGTGGTCAGGTGCTCCCTTGGGCAGTTTCACTTGGGGTTGACTTTCTCCTCTTGTGATGGGAGAGCCAAGTGGTAGTGGCCTGTGGCGAAGGGAGAGGTCAGGCGGCGCCCTAGAAAATAAATTGGGATTTGTGGCTTTGAAGCAGAAAGCTGGGTTGCTGGCTGGCTGATGGTGGCATCTCCGCCCACTTTCTGAGGGGGTGCTGTTCCTGCAGGATTGGAGACAGGCTGCTGGTGGTGTCTGCCACCCTGCCTGCCTTATACCTTGCTTGGCTTATGTTGACTGGGAAATTGCCATATGCAGGCCACTGTCAGAAACTGTGTGGATAACAGGGATGAGCCAGGGGATGGGTAGTCCCTGCCCTCAAGGAGCTTATCTTCTGGTGAGGACTCAGGGACCACACCGCTCTGTGTGGCAGAGTTTATCTGTAAACAGAGTGGTGTGGGTGAGCTGGGAGCCATCCTGGCACAGAAGCTGTCCTGAGCAGAGCCTTGACTCCATGGAACTAAAGGAGAAGCAGGGTCAGGAGGAGGTTCATTTCAACTGAGAGAAGCAGGGAAGGCTTCTTGGAGGAGGAGGCACTTGAATCAAGGAAGAGTAGTCACTCGAGTTGAAGGAGCTTTCCACAAGAGCAGAATTAGTCATACTGTTCACCAAAGTCCTTTGAGTAGAGGCTACGGTCATTCCCCTTTTACATATGAGAGAGCTGAGGCAGAGAGGTTAAAATGGCAGAGGTGAGACTTGAAACCAGATTTAGGGTCTTTGTTTTGAACCACTGTGCCATACCACCTCAGGCTGCACAATCTCATGCCTTAATTTTCTCTCCCTTATTTGTGGCTAGACTTAAACTCTTATAAAAATCTCCTCTGTTAGCATTGAAGGACTTACAGATTCCTACATTTGCATAAGTATTCCAAGGCTTAGAAGAATCTTTCACACCCATAATTAACTTGTCAGAATCACTCTTTGAGGAAGGTGCTGTAACCCCCATTTTACAGATGGAAATACTGAGGGTCCCAGGAAGAATGGAGCTTGCATTCCTCACAGCAGGTACTCGCCAACACAGTGGCCAGGCTGTTGACCTTGTGTTCTGATTCTAATACCCTTTGTGCTGGGGTGATGTGGAGATGGTTTGGCCAAAGCTCCAGTCCAGAGGAAGGGTGACAGCCTGATTGATTTCCGGTTCTTTCTGTGTTTTGGTTCTGAAACAAGTTACTGAGACCATTAAGGAACATCGACAGAGGACTTTGCTTCCACAATGGAATTTTCCTTCTCTTCCTGTTGGGTATTTTCCAGTAATATTTCTATTAATGTTTCACTTTCAGAGGCACTGGCTTCCTGAGAATTTGCGCTTTCTCAACTGATGAGCTAGGAAGAATTGAATTTTCCTCTAAATCATTCAGTTCCTTTCCATTTTCTCCAAGGGGAACTCTCTCTGGATTTCCCATTATGCTGTAGAGGAAGGATCTTGGAGGTGGGTTCAAGGGATGGAGCGAGAATTAGTCAGAGCACTGGGGAATGACTCAGGCCCTGAGTTTTCCAAGCAAAACTTTAGAGTAATGGTCAGAAAGGGGTTTCCCGAGGCCAGTGAGTGGAAAAATGATTTGATAGGTGGGTAGGTTGGCGGGGAGATGGGTACTTCTGGTGCATTTCACTTACAGGCTGGACTCCAAGTCCTCAGCTGGGCTCTGAGAGCCCATTCCAAGTCCTTTCTCTTCATTCATTCAACAGACATTGTTGCGAGTAGGTTACGTGCTGGGTATTGTTCTGTTTAGGTGCTGGGACTACAGTGTGGACAAAACAAACATTCATGCTCCCCTGAGTTGGCCTTCTCAGGAGAGGATTCAAGCAAATATAGTATGCCGGGTAGGGTGTAGAGAAGAGTAAAACTGGAGTGGGCCTGAGTTTGGGGTGGAGAACTGCTTCAGATGGATGCCCAGAGGGTTTTGCTAAAGGGTGTGATGATGTGATTCACACGGCTCGCAGAGAGAAGTACATTCTAGGCAGAGTGGACAGTCAGGGCACAAGTCCAAGGCAGGAGCACGCCTGGCTGCTTCAGGGAGATCGGTATGACTGAGTGGAGCAGGTGGGGAGGAAGTGGGGAGATGAGAAGTCTGAGATGAATTGGGATGGGGAGGCTGAGAGCTTTGGGTCTTGGAGGCGCTGAAAGGGTTTCTTGCTTTAACTCTGAGCGAGATGGAAAGTCATTGGAGGTTCTAAACAGAGCAATGACATGATCTGGCTTTTGGGGTTCAAAAGGATCACTCTGACTGCCTAGTGGAGAACAGACGGGAGGAGACCAGCCGGGGGGCCAACTTAGGTGACCTTCAGCAACAGGAACTGGGGTGCTGGTGATAGGTGATGAGAGGAGACCAGATTCAGAACACATCCTGCAGGGTTTCCTGACAGAGGAAGTATGAGATCTGATGGGGGAGGAGAGTCGCCGATGACTCCAGGTTTTAACTTGAGCATTTCATTAGCCAAGATGAATAGGACCCCGGCGGTGCAGTCCAGCCAGTAGAGTTGATCCAGCAAGTGAGTCCGGGATTAAGAGCCATACATGCTCTGAAGCATAGTAGTCTCTGTCAGGGGCTGGGAAGAACCACCAGGAAGAGGAAGTCATCTGGGAGCTGGGTCCAGAGGAAGGCGCACATGGGGCATCCCAGACAGAAGGGGTCGTGTCTGCAGTGACTGCGATGGGGAAGGGAGCCCTGCTGGATTCAAGCAGGTGTGGCCAGAGCCTCGAGATTGCCTAGTGGAATTGCTTGTGATAAAAGAAGGAGGCAAGGGCTTGGGTGTGAAGGGCCACCTGCCACTGGTCGAAAATTGCCCCAATTCTCTAAACTAGGAGGCCACCTGCTGTGTTGTCTGCCTGAGCTCGGCACTAGGGCAGGATGAATATGAGGCTAGAGCTTGCCTGTTTTGCTCAGCAGAACATTTCAATGAGGGGCATTTGTGATTGCTGGGAAAGTGCTTTCTTTTCTGGGGCTCACCAGAATGTGGGCTATGGGGGAGAGGCAAACAGAAGCAGGAGGAATGGAACTTTCCCGGATTCTCCAGGCCATGGCTAAATTCTAAAAATGAAAATGTCCCAAAAGTTCTTCAGAGTGAAGCTTCTCTGCTTTTTGGGATGTGCACTTTCAGAAAGCCAGACAGCCTTGTAATCCCCTGGTGCATTCCAAAGCCATGCATGTGGTTTGGGGCCTGAGTGGCATTCTCAGAATGATGCGGCCCCTACCTGCCCTCCTGTGAGGGGCAGATGCCAGTTGCCTGTGTTCTGGGCAGTTCCTCAGAAGAGTAAGCTTGGATTTTTTTTTTATAAATTTCAATGGCTCAGTAGTAAAGAATCCGCCTGCATTGCAGGAGAATGTGGGTTGGATCACCGGGTTGGGATGATCCCCTGGAAAAGGAAATGGCAGCCCACTCCAGTATTCTTGCCTGGGAAATCCCAGGGATAGAGGAGTCTGGGGTCGCAAGAGTCGGACATGACTTAGTGACTAAACCACCACCAATGTTAACTCTTTTAACTCTGTGTTAACTCTTTTCTTCCCCCTTCAACAAAACTAAGACAAGGTTTGGTATAGAAAATGCAGATAAGCAAAACTAAAGTAGAAACCAACTTCAGTTCTACAATTCAAAGAAGCAGCTTTAACATTTCACTTTTTCCATTTAGCCTTTTTCAGTGCTTGTATGTGTATATGTATTTTCCTTCACAAAAAGCAATATTGTGTGTATCTATTTATATACTTTTCACTTAATGACATGGAAAGATGTCTACATTGTTTTAAACATTCAACAACAATAATTTAATGTCTGTATAGTATTCTGTTTGCCTATTTAGGCTCTTCCTAGTTTTCACTAATTTAACAGTGCTGTAATGAACATCTTTGTAACTTAATTCTTTGCATGAATAAGTCTGTGATTATTTTCCTGGGATTGATTCCCAGAGGAGAATTGTTGAGTAGGAAGGTAAAAATTTTTTTGATACAGGCTTTCAAATTGTATTCTAGAAAGGCCTTACGGGTTTTGCCTGCTTCACTGCAATGCAGTTTAGTTTGAAGCTTCTTGGGTTACTAGTGCATATGCATTTGACCACTGCTGTCTCTTTTCCAAAACTGTGTATTTCTATCTGTCTATCGTTTCTGCCATAGGGTTTATCATTTTATTGATTTATATGAGCTCTTTGTGGATTAAGGATGGCAGTCCCTTGTCTGCCATTTAGATTGCAGGATATTTTTTACAAGTTTGTAATCTGCCATTCAGACCTGTATCCAGTGATTGCTTTGGTTGTTTACACTGAATCGTTTGTTTTTTGTTCCTGGATCATTATTGATGTTTAACACAGTGTAACCAGCGTGCTGCTTAGAGTTTTCTGTACTCCAGTGTATTTTCTTCTAGTACTTTGATGGTTTCTTTTTTTAACATTGACATTTTACTCTGGAGTTTGAATTCAGAGTACAAGGTTGGGTTTTAATTTTATTTTTCTGAATGACCAATCTGTGTCTGGACGTCCTCTCCTCCGTGCTTGCTCTGTCAGCTATCTGTATTTCTTCTTCAGGTGCCTTTTTAGATTTCAATATTTTGACTCCGTCTCACCCTGACTGTGTTATGTTCTCATCAACTATTATGATAATGATGATTTCACCTGTCTTTAGAAAATGACACGTTTCATCTGCAGATACCCATGCACTTATTACACATTCAACTCCTGACACCTTAGGAAAGTAACTGGGTAATAGCACTTCACTTTGGATGCCAGATCTGATGCCAGAGCTTTTCTGGGATGAGGCCAGGAAAGCTTCGCCTCACCTCTGATGGGAGTCAGTTTCCCCCTCCAAGACCAGGGGGCTGGCTGCCTAGATATATTTTGAGGCAGCCACTTACTGTCTGCCCTGCCTGTGCAGCCTTATTTGAGTGTGTCCGTTTCAGCTTTTACACGGCAGTGACATTTGTGGGGAAAGTGTACACCATTCAGTCATTCGTGCAGCAGGCATTTTTAGCATAGACCTTGAGTAGCCAAGCTCAGACCGAAAGGATGGAGAGAACTTAAAGATGTGGCTTGTGGGGACTGTATTATTTTAGTCATTTAAATTTTTTTTCACACCCACCCAGCTCCAGTGCAAGTGACATGAATTTACAGAGTTCTTTCCCCACCCCCAGCCTTTTCTGTCCCCTCAACCCAGAAGTCCTTTTGTCTTCAATTAGTGAGAGAGCCTTTCCCAATCTCTGTGCCATGTTCTTCTTTTCCTGGCTCAGGCCAGTGTCAGGATAATCCATTCTGCAGTGTCTGCCATGGGGTTTGTGACATTAATGTATCGGTATTGACAGAACAGATTAAACCCAGGAGTGTTCATGGTGAATAAATCAGGGGGAAAAAAATGCAGATTTTTGAACACTGAGTAATATCTCTATGGTTCTAAGGGGCTGAGAGTGTCTGCCTGATTCACCATGCTGTGTGTCACCACATCAACAGGCCCTACCTAGACCAGCCCTGAGCCTATTAGAATGACCAGGAGAGCATTTCTCAAAAGTTTTAGTCGCTTGGGCTCCACCCCAGACTAATGACACCACAGTTTCTGGGGACAGAGCCTGGACATCAGTAGTTTTGAAAGTCCCCCAGTGCTTCTGCCGTGGAGCCAAAGTTGCAAGTTGCTATCCTAGACTCTGTTTGGGGTTCCTAGGGAGCCTGGAGATCACCCAGTCCAACCCTCCTACACCTGTGCCTGAAAACGTGCAGTGATGAGAGGATTTGTCACATAACCTGACACTCCTTTGCACAGCTGGGCTTTCAAGTTTTTTCTGCTATCCCCTCCAAATTAGTACAGGTTTGTTGAGTGCCTGGTGTTTATGGGCACTCTGCTGGCTGACTTGTTTCTGTGGATTCTGTTATTGTTTTAGTTGGGCTCTTTGAGGTCAAGCAGAACCAGTCTAACCTTACATCTTCCACATGACGACCCTCAGATGTGTGATTGTATCTTCAAAGGCAGACGGAAGCTGCAGGCTGTACTATTTCCCCACAGAGCCGGATTCCCAGCCAGGACACCAACTGCTGAGGGCCAGTACCCTTTAGCATCACAAGTGTGGAGGGCGTTGGTGGGCCCCAGTCCAGGAGCTTCCCGGGCAGGAAGTGGCAGGCCGCAGAGCTGGTTCTGAGTGGGTGGGCTGAGGCCGACACTGAGGAGTTAACCACGCCGTAGTGTGACTGAATGTGGAGCATGGGTGGATTCGATTCCCAGGTGGATCAGGAGTGGGGCGGGGAGTTGGGGGGGTGGTTCTTAAGGGAAAGAGAACAGTAGAGCAGCAGGCAGGAGTATGTTCCCGGGGATCAGGGGCCGGGGGGGATCTTGCCATCACGACCTCAGTGCTGAGCCAACAGCAAGCAGAGCAGCAGCTGCCCAGCTGAGAGTGGGGTGGTGCTGGGGGCCCAGTATTCTTGGTCTGGGTTCTTCGCCTTTTGTGGAGGTAACCAGTGACACCACCCACCACAAGTGCCCAGAGCTGTTGATTCAAGCACGGCAGGACCCTAGTGGTCCACTGTGGTGATGTGAAAATCAGAAATCTGGGCTCCAATCCTGGCTCCTGGTCTCAGAAGCTTAGTACTTTGGGACAAGTGATTAGTTTCTTCAGGCCTGGAATGCCGCATCTGTCCTGACGTGGGTGTAATAATAATAGATGGTGTTTCCTGACTGCTCACTCTGTGCCTCGCACCTGTGGAACACTCTCTGTGTGTGATCCTTAGGGCCGGTCTTTGAGGTGGTCCTATTAGAATCCCCTTTTTACAGATGAGGTAACATTCTGGAGATGAGGTTCAGGGGCAATACATAAGGTCATAATAAAATTATTTGTTTAAATGGCTAAGCACAATGCTTGGTGTGTGGAAAGAACTTTATGAATTCTTTGGGCCACAGGCTGTGCTGGACCTGAGCCCAGCCTCCAACTCTGGGCTTCCTACACCCACAGTCAAGCTAGTGGGACTTCCCTTTCTGGCCTGATGAGGTTGTCCTCAAAAAGTGGCCTTGTCCTTGACAGTTTGTGGTTGACGCATGATTCCCTGTTGTGGGACAGTAGAAGTAATAACTCCTTGGATCTACCTGGATTACCACTCTGTTCTAAGTGCTTACGAATATTAACTTCCTGAACTTTGTGACACACCCTAGAATGTAAGTTCTATTAAGAGTCCCATTTTATAGATGGAGAGACTGGGGCAAACCGATGTGTTTTTTTTGTTTGTTTGTTTGTTTTTTATTAAGTACCTTGTCACAGGTGGCATAGCTAGTAACGGGCAGAGCTGCAGATGGAGGTGTCCCACCCAGGAAGTTAGTTTGAATTCTGTCTGCCCATAACCTCTGTGCTACACAGTTATAGAGAACAGTGACAGTGTCAGTTCTTGTATTATTTGGTGGTCCCCAAACCACGGCACCAGAGCCACCTAAAAGCTGTAACTCTACTGATGGTGAAGCATCTGGTTTGGGCCAGGTACTTTCCATGTGTCTTCTCGGGATAATGCTGCCAAAGGAGCATCCGAAAGGCTTCATGGAGGAGGCGGCGTGTGAGGCGGGCCTTCTTGGATACAGAGGATCTGGATATTTAGAGGTTGGTGGATGTGAGGACTTCCTGGGAGGGGCCTTGTGAATGGTCCATAGTGAATAAAGAAGAGGCTGTGAGAAGACAGAAAAGATACAAGAGAGAGATGAAGCCAGGCGTCAGAAAGCCTGAAGGGCCGGGCAGCAGAGTTGGGTCTGTCCTCTGTGGCTGGTGAAAGATGGTGGAGCAGAAGATCAGATCTCTGCTTTAGGGAGACCTATCTGCCTGCTTCTTGAAAAGTGTTCGTTGCTCAGTCATGTCTGACTCTTTGCAACCCCATGGACTGTAGCCCACCAGGCTCCACTGTCCAGGGAATCCTCCAGGTAAGAATCCTGGAGTGAGTAGCCATTCCCTTCTCCAGGGGAATCTTCCCGACCCAGACCCAGGGCTCAAACCCGGGTCTCCTGCATTGTAGGCAGATTCTTTACCATCTGAGCCAGGGAGGTGACATTCACATCTTAAGAAGATGAATTAGAGAGGACAGATTAGAGAGGGTGAGGGTGGGGTCTAAGGGTGGGGAGCCCTGTTAAGAGGACATCAAATGCTTTAGGCAGAGGCAGCAAGGGCCTGGCCCCAGTCTGCATCCTTCAGCCATGAAGACCTGTGACTGACGCTTCAAGGGGCTCTCAGATGACAATGGTCAATGGAAGGAAATCAACTGAGTCTAGGGGATAGATTCTCTGAATCACTGTCATCAGTACCTGAGATGTGCCCTCTGTGGAGTTTGTAAGTTACCCAGGCCAGCGGCGTGTTTGTCTACCTTCTGTCAGAGTCAGATGGATTGGGCGTCCCGGGGCCTGGGCCGGGGACAGAGGTGCATCTCCACACATGCCTTTCCAGAGAGTTGGGTGGGTAGAGGTTTTGTATGAACCAGGCAGCACCTCAGCTGCTCGTCGAGGGAAGTTGTGCATGGTGAAGGAGGTAGGGGAGTGCTCAGTGTTTGTTCTGGGGCACTGCAGAGCTAGTCACCTGACCTTGAGACCAAGATTCAGCTCCCCCATCTGATGGCAGCGCCTGGGGCAGGGGGGTTGAGGGGGAGCTGGAGGCATCCCAGGATGTCCAGGCAAACACTGTAGCAGGTCAAAGGAGCCACAGTGAAGCTGCTGCTGGTTCAGTTGGAGCCTTCAGAAGAAAGGAATGCAAAAGGGACACCGGAGCGCCAGCGTTCTGGCTGCCGCTGGGATGCTGACCTTCAGAGGACGTCCCCCATGGGAGGACATCTGAGAAGCAGTAAGTGCTCAGGAGTCTTAGTTCCTGAGGGGAAGAAACATTAGCCTTGTTGAAGATGAAGATGTTGCTGGTCTCAGTTGAAGGGCCCCCTGAGAATCCCTGGTCAATTCCTCCCTCATTCAATGCTGAATCTGAGGGCCCCTCTGGCCTAGAGCATGCTTCCCAATTCCCGAAGAGATGCTTTGTAAATAAAGATCTAGGAATAATGTGCCATCAGGCCAGCTCAGGGGGCTCTTGTCACATGCTTGGGGCACACGCTTAGGGAATTCAGCTGTCACTCGGCTCCTGCTCACTGAGCTTCTGCAGGGCTCAGGATCCGTCTGAAAGCCATCTGTGGCGTGACTGTGAAGTGACAAGATGGTGGGAATCGGTGTCATCACTTCCGAATCACCCGCAGGACAGCTGACAACACTGTCAAGGCCCTGATCAGACGTGCAGGCCTTGGGCCTGGCGTTGTCAAAGTGCAGAGCCCCACCCCAGGCGTGTGTCTGGGGTTGAGTTTTGTCTGCACCTTTGATTCTGGTTCTTTATCACCCACAGACTGAGGCAGAAGTGGGCCTGGTTTTTAAAAAGTTGAGGAACTCTTCTCCATTCAGGCAGACCCTTTGTATTGAGAGTCCTTTAAATGATCAGACATGAAACCTCCAGAGAAAGCAGAAATTGCTCATACTGACAGCTTACAGAAGAGCTCTGGATAAGGAGTTTGGAAGTAAGAGATCAGTGGATGGGAGTGAGGGCACATTCTTGATGTTGGTTTTTTTTTTTTTTTTTTCTTTTTCATTGGGAAGTACTGGGCTTCCCTGGTGGCTCAGTGGTAAAGAATCCACCTGCCAATGCAGGAGACAAGGATTTGATCCCTTGATTGGGAACATCCCCTGAAGAAGGAAATGACAACCCACTCCAGTATTCTTGCCTGGGAAATCCTATGGACAGAGGAGCCTGGTGGACTGCAGTCCATGGTGTCACAAAAGAGTAGGACATGACTTAGTGACTAAACAACAACATCACAACTATTTAATTTCTCTCCTAGAAATGCCTTTTTTAAATACATGTCAGATCTTTTGGGGAATGGTTATTTCAGAAAATATCGTAACCCCTTTGGCTTTTGATGGTTTCTTCTGGTTTTACCTATTTTTCTACAAGTAGCAAGTACTTCGGAGCACTGAATTTTTTTTCAAGTTCAGCAGCTGTAGTTCTGTCTGTGCTCAGACGTTTCTTATTCTGCAAGTAAATATCAGTTGTATTCCTTCATTCGATCAGAGGATCATTTTGTCTGGGACATTGCTGATAGGTAGGAAAGAGATTTTACATCCTCAAAGGATACTGAAATGAAATAAATTCATGCCATCCTGTGCTCCCCAGACTTTTCTTTTAAAAAAATTTGAGAAGGGGAATCAGGGCGTCCCTCCTAGGAAGAAGCCAGGCTTCTTTAGAAGATCTGTGTTTATGAATTTCAAAGATTTGTTTGAGTGTTAAATCTAAGGTCATCTTGCATTCACAACTAAAAATCAGGAAGAGGTGAGTTAGATTGCTATTATCAAGTTTATCCCTGCAGCCACTAGTAGCCATTTTCTACTCATTTAGTTCTTTAGTGGTAAAAACGAACCTTCCCCATTGCTGAACAAAAGATCGCTTGAATCCTGTACTTGAAGGACTATGGATGTTTCCCTTCTTTGGTCTGTGGTTGGATGGTCAAGACTGACAAGCACAGACAGGTGGACCCTGGGATTCAAGCAAGCTGTGTGTATCACTGTGCACTCAGTTTTAAACTACGCCTGTCATGCCTGCTGTCACCCTGGCCTGGGGGCCTGAGAGAAGTGTGTGGAGCAGTGGAGGAGCCCTGACTGCTCAGGCTTAGTCTGGGTTCAGGTTGAGGGCCTATGACCTTGGGCAAGTCGTTTCACCTCCCTGAGCCCATTTCCCATCTTTAAGTGAGGGTGTTCATCCCTATCATGAAGTCAATCAATAAGCCCAATATAAAAGGACCTTATGGGGCTTCCTGGATGGCACTTGTGGTAAAGAACCCCCCTGCCAATACAGGAGACAGAAGAGATGCAGGTGTGATCCCTGGGTTGGGAAATCCCCTGGAGGAGGAACTAGCAACTCACTCCAGTATTCTTGCCTGGAGTGTCCCATGGACAGAAGAGTCTGGTGGGCTCACAGAAGAGTCAGACGTGGCTGAAGCAACTTAGCCGGTGCGCACACATACACAAGGACCTTATAAATCATCCGTTCCGTTCCGTCGCTCAGTCGTGTCCTACTCTTTGCGCCTACCAGGCTTCTCTGTCCATGGGATTCTCCAGGCAGGAATACTGGAGTGGGTTACCATTTCCTTCTCCAGGGGATCTTCCCGACCCAGGGATCGAACCCGGGTCTCCCGCATTGGAGGCAGACGCTTTAACCTCTGAGCCACCAGGGAAGCCCTTATAAATCATAGTTG
The DNA here is from genome assembly GCF_049115385.1 of Moschus berezovskii. Taxonomy (NCBI): domain Eukaryota; kingdom Metazoa; phylum Chordata; class Mammalia; order Artiodactyla; family Moschidae; genus Moschus; species Moschus berezovskii. The sequence continues at coordinate 69,420,005 of NC_142466.1, read as the reverse complement.
CCTCAAAAATGTTATAGACTTGGTTCCCGGTCAGAAAGAGTGATGGGAAACAGGGAGTAACACAGAGAAGCTGAGAAGCTGCTACTCTGTGGCCTCACTAGGAATTTATCCTAAGGAGAGAGTGAAGAGAGTCACAGTGATTTAACTACCAGTATCCTACAGCATTTGGAAAAACGAAAGAGCGGAAGTCACCTAAATATCCAGCTGAGGGAAATGGCACACGCATATGGTGGAGAGGAATGCGGCTATCCAAAGCTGGGTTGAGTAACTCAACTGCAAAGGGTCAAAGGCCTTTCTTTGGGGGAAAGGCTCACCACAGAAGACTTTTTCAAAGTAGGATATTAAAAAACCAAATACTTGTATTCTCCTTCTACTCCATTCCCACTTACAAAGGTAGAAAAAGGGCCAGAAGTAAATAGACCCAAGTGTGAATAGTAGTTGTCACTACAAGGTTGGATATTTTTCAGTTTTTAAAAACAAACACTAATCACAAAGGTACTTTTTTTTTTTTCCAAATAAACTAATGACATGGCAAGGGCAAGGGGAATGGGAAGGTGAGCCAGTGCAGGCTCTCTGCCTCCCAGCAGAGCTCTGCCCGGCCTTATGAATGAGCTGTTGAACTTCAAAGCCAGGGCAGAGAGAGCGTCTCATTGTGTTGGAATGTGGGCGATGAGGCTCACAGGAAGTGATGACAAGCCCTTTGTTATATAAGCTCACCAGTCTTGCTCGATGGTGCCAGCGCTGGCCCTTGTTGCCGGGTCAGAACATCGTCTGTCTGTGTCTCAGCCCTCGTCTGGTCACAGCCCTCATCTGGGCAGAGCCCTGTTATTGGAACTGCGCAGCCAGGCACCGGAAGCCGCAGTGCACACCCTCTCTTGCTTCACTCCCGCTGGCATGTTTGGCTATTACACGTGAGGAGAGAGGCCAGTGTGGAGGGATTTACTGGCATTATTTCACCAGGGGAGGTGTGGGGATTTTCCCTTGCCTCTTCAGAAGACATCGATCCTGGTCTCCTCCAAAAGCCAGAGTAACCTGCTCTTCATCTGCTTTGGTTTCTTGGTTCCTGTTTGTCTGTGCTGTGTTTACAACTGTGGTCCTGCTGATGGAGTTAGTCCCCGAAAGAGGGGACGGTTCCCTCGAGCTGGGAACATGGCTCCTCTAGAGGCAGATGGCAAGTTTCCCCCTGTAAACTTCCTTGCTGGAGGCAGGTCAAACTAGGCCATGCACGGCCAGATGCCCACTGAAGCTGTGCGGTCTTGGTGTTTGCTATATGGGAGGGTGTGTGCACACACCCACTGTGGGTAAGGATGGTGGAAGGTTGCTGCCATTGCACTTGCCCTTGCATCAGAGATTCAGAGCTACTTTGTATTGCGAACCCATTTTATTTTGTACTCTGCTGAGTGTTTTAGGTGCATCACTAAACTGTAATCCTTCCAGGAACTCTACAAGGAGATTATTGTCCATTTTTTTGTATAAGAAAACAGACTCAGGTCAGGGAACATGGCCAAGGCCTGTCAAATTTTTGTATTTTTATTGACATTCCTGTCTCATTGGAGACCAGGGATTCAGCATGTACACATTTTTTATTTAAACTTTTAAATTATGGCTCAGAACTTGAAGTACTCTAACCATTCTGGACAAATTAAACCTGAGGCTCCATGGCTGGGTAGCTTGGACAAGTCCCATCTCCTCTCTGGGCAACAGTGTCTCCATTTGTAATGGCTAGGTGTTCTCTGTTACCAGGCTTGGTCTTTTCAGGAGAAGTAAAAGACTTCTCAGGACAGCCAGATGCCTGTGGAATGCGGTTGGTCTTGTAAGAGGTCTTTTACTATCTGGCTGAGGCCCGAACATCAGATGACTGTTGTCCCCAATTAACGAGACACAAGAAATAAAGTTACGCAATTTTATAATGAAACCACATTTCTCACTACCATTTCAATTCACCCAGTGTTTAAGGCACGCGTCCTGCCCTTGGCAAGCTCTCGTGTTTCATTCCTTGGCGTGATCACCCACCTTTTCACCTGAATTGGTTTGAAAAGCTTTGGGCAGTTTCCAGAAATCAAATACACTCTAAAGGATGGAAGATTTACCACCCTAAGATGTTCAAAGAAGTGTGTGGTCTTCACCAGGGGCCCTACTCAGAGAAGAGCCCAGAGGGGCTTTGGGGACAAGATTGTTCCTCCCAGGGTGGGGGTGGGGGGCTCTTGTTCTTGCTTGCATGTGTCTATTCCGATGCAGGGCAAACTTTCTGTGAAGGGCCAGGTGGTAAGTATTTGAGGCTTGAGGGACAACATGCAGCTTCTCAGTTTTTTCCTTGTTATTAGAAAGTGCCCATAGATAATATACAAATGAATGGGCATGACTGTGTTTCAATAAAATTTTATTTATAAAAACAAAACTTTGCAGGGACTTCCCTGGTGGTCCAGTGCCCACCCCTCCCCGCCCCCCCTCCCCCCATGCAGTGGGCCTGGGTTCTATCCCTGGTCAGGGAACTAGATCCCATCCCGTATGCCTCAACTAAAAGATCTCCCATGCCACAACTAAAAAAAAGATTCCACTTGCTGCAGTGAAGATCAAAAATTCCGTGTGCTGCAACTAAGATCCAGCGTAGTCAAACAAATAAAGAGAAAACTGCGGACCTCTGGCCTAAAATGTTAGGCACATTTCTTCATAATCACAGCCCATGTTGACTTGTTCCTTCTGTGTTTTATACATACTTGTTTTGACCTTCTGATTGGAAGTTCCCCACCCACTGCTCCTCCCCACATTCATGGATTTCTTGCAAGCTGTCTCTGACCTAAACATGCTATAACAGCTTTCATCAATATTTAGCTGCACAGAAGTAGCCCACGTTCTCATGTCAAAAAGTATGTCTTTTGAAAGTGTATTACTTTCCTCTCCAACTGTGTAGTCCTGTGTGAGATCTCTTGTTGTATTGTCTGGCTCTTTATAAAGATGTAAGAAATTGATGGCGTGTCCAGTTGATTACTCTTACAGGTTTTTCAAATGCTGTCAGAAAAAAAATTCCATCCCTGACATTCCACAGTGCTTGAGTTTTGACTTTTCTGGCCACTCCTTTGTTTTATGTCACTTCAGTTGTATCCGACTCTTTGCGACCCCGTGGACTGTAGCCCGCCAAGCTCTTCTGTCCATGGGATTTTCCAGGCCAAGAATACTGGAGTGGATTGCCATTTCCTTCTCCAAGGGATCTTCCCAACCCAGGGATCAAATCTCTTTATGTCTTCTGCATTGGCAGGAGGGTTCTTTACCACTAGCGCTGCCTGGGAAGCCCCAGATGAGTCCTTCATCTTCTGTCTTTCAGAAGTGGCTCCAGATATGTCATGGCTTAAACAGTCTCCATAGCGTCCATGTCTTTACTCATAGCTTGATGTTCAAGCTGACCCTTACCTCTGTGAAAGGTTCCCTCTTGTTCCATGATTCCTGGCCAGCGGGTTGGAAGCTACATGCCTTCCGCCAGGACTTTACCTCCATGCCCCTGTGTCTTTACCTGTTGTTTACTTTTAACCTTTACCTTCTTCATCCTTCCCAGTGGGAGCACCTTACACAGGGCCCGACCTGGAGGGACCCAGAAATGCATGTCAGATGAGTGGCCTCAGTGAGGCTGATTGAGGACCCCAATGTGCTCCAAACCCCCCAGAGTCTTCAAACCTCCTGTGACTCCAGCACAGGGAAACCCCCAAAGCCCAGTGCCCCACCAGAGCAGCCAGCACGCTCTAAATTATGGCACCTGGTGGGCCTCCCACAGTCAGAGTAATTATTGTGCCCCCCTTTCTGGTGTGGTGGTGACATTGGAGGGCAGGTAAGTGAGCATATGGGAAGAGCAGCTTCCTCCCTCCTCAGGGACAGGTGGGAGTGATGATCATAACAGGTACCCAACCTTGAGCACCTTCCATAGGCAGAGCTCTCAGCCGGGGACCTGCACAGGCTCAGGGCGGTAGGACTTAGGGGTCCTTCAGCTCTTTCAGCATTGTGCCCAGCACCTAGGTGCTCAACAAATATTTTTTGAATGAATAAGTGAATTAGACTAGAAGGAGGTTTTTCTGGAAGGATTTGTTGTGGCCAGATGGAAGGGCCACAAATGCCTTACTAAGGAGTTAATTGAGCCCTTGCTCCGTAGGCAGTGGGGACTCAAGGACAGGTTTGTGCAGGGAGGGGCACCTGCGCAACATGTGTCACGCTTACCCCATTATTTGCCCTTTCCGGTGTGGCCGAGATGCCAGATAATGAGGTGTTGGGCTGCACAAAGCGCTTCCTTGTGCCCGAGAGAGGCAGGGCTGGCCTTGAAGCCAGTTGGCCACAGCCTCCTCCCTGTAATTCATGGGTAGTGGCAGGTTGGAGTGGGCTGCCAGGCGGAGCCAGGACTTGCCTGCCTCTCCATGTCGCCGCCTTGGCTTGCTGGCTCCAGCACAGGGGCTGCGGCCCTGACGCAAGTTCTGCCCCTCTGAGCTTTCCCTGCTGCTAGCGTGTTCTGGGAGGATTAAAGGCAGCCGACTGGCTCTTCCCAGGACTTGCTGACTCAGTTGATGATTCCTGTGGCAGGGGAGCAGGGAGTTCCATTGCCTCTTGATTTCTTTCCGCTCATCCAGCTCTGCATTCCCAGGCTGGGTCACCTTGGGCTTCTCCCTTCTGAAGGCAGCTGGCCCCACAGCTAAGTGCTCTCACCCCCTCATCCCCAGAGACCACTTTTCCAGGAAAGATGCAACTCATTGTTTTTAGCTTGGGAAATGCAGTTAAGACTTCAGTCCCGCAGACATAGAGAACAGACTTGTGGACACAGGTGGGATGACTTGACCGAAGAGCGTGGAAACATATACATTTCCATATATAAAATAGATAGCAAGTGGGAATTTGCTGTGTGACACACACAGGGAGCTCAGCCCCGTGCTCTGTGACAACCTAGAGGGGTAGGGTGGGGAGGCAGATGAGGAGGGTGGTGTTGAGGAGGGAGGGGACGTACGTATACCTGTGGCTGATTCCTGTTGATGTGTGGCAGAGGCCAACACAATATTATAAAGCAATTGTCCTCCAATTAAAAAACTAAAAAAGACATCAGTCCCTGGAATCTAAGTCTGCAGAACCGTTACCTTGTTCATTTGGGGCTGTTTCAGTGGTTCAGGTCCTTACATGTGTACTGGATGAGCCCCCTGGTGTGGGCATGGTGAAGTATGCAGAACAGGGCATTGTGGAGTAGGTAGAGAGGCTGGGGGGCCGGGCCACAGCACGGAGCGTTCCACCACACAGCAAAACTATCAGCATCACAGGGGCATTGATACTGGGGGGGCGTGCGAGGGAGGCTCCAGTCTGGCCCTGAAAAGTGGCTGCAGGAAGATTGAGAAGAACTGTAGGCAGAGGGTACAGCTTGACCAAAGTCGTGGAAGTCAGCAAGTACAGCTGGGGTCTGGTGGGAGAGTCATGGGGCTGGAGCACACAGTTGGAGCAGGTGGGGCTGTGGGTTATCTGGCCTATGGGGGCCTCTGAGTGGCTCTGAGGGCCTGGCTAGAATTAGCCAGGCAGTTCTGTATTGTGGTAATGGGGCTGAGGGACCCCTGGCTGCGTCTCTGTCACTCAAAGACATGGGGAAAATCCAGGGCCTGGCCCATGGTGAGAATTAGCAGGAATTGGATGTCTAGGCTGGGCCTGGTCACCCCAGGAAAGCCCATGCTTGACCAGGCTGGAAATGAGCCCCTGCTGTTCTGGCTGTGGCATCTGCTTGCTTGGACTGGCCTTGAGAAAGCCTGTCACAGTGACTTCTGAGGCAAGCCAGCAGATGGGCAAGACGGAAGGGCCACTCCTGTGGAGCAGGGGAGTGCTGACCCTCACACGGGCACTTGGTTTGCCCTGGGCCCTCACACTGCTATTGTCTCAGCTGCTCCAGGAGGCAGAGAGCACAGGAGGTGGGGGTGGGGATTTCCAGTTCCCATTTTAGGGGTGGGGAAGTGAACTGCTTGAAGCACCCCCCACCCTACCCCGAACAGGGCTGGGCCTCCCCACTCCCAGCCCAGTGTATTACTCACCACTCAGCACAGTCCTCAGTAATTTAAGGGCACTGGCACAGTTAGCAGATGAGGTTTGCAGTTAGACAGCTGAAGATGGTGGGTGATTTTTGGCTTCACTTAATACATGTTAAGTTCCTACTGTGTGCCAGGTGCTGTGTTAAGCTTTTTTTTTTTTCCTTCATTCTTGTGACAAACCTTGTCAGTGGGTACTTTTTTTTTTTTGGCTGCGCTGGTTCTTCAGGTTGCTGCAAGCGGGCTTTCTCTAGTTGCTGCAAGCTGGGGCTACTCTTCGTTACACAAGCTTCTCATCGCAGTGTCTTCTCTTGTTGCAGAGCACGGGCTCTAGGGTGTGCGGGCTCAGTAGTTGCAGTGCACGGGCTAAGTTGTTTGGCGTCATGTGGGATCTAGTTCCCTGACTAGGGATAGAACCTGTGTCCTCTGCGTTGGCAGGTGGATTCTTAACCGTGGGCCACCAGGGAAGTTCCCAGCAGATACTTTTTTTTAATCCCCAGTGAATAGAAACTGAGGCACAGGAATTTGAGTAACCTGCGTAACAACCCAGCACGGGACAGACATGGCATTTGAGCCCTAACTACCCCCAGGCCTGCTCTAACCCCATGCCCTAGTGTCTCTGTGAGGCCAGACGTGGGCATGAGCCCCTCATTGGCCTCAGCAGACTCCTTGCCTGCTTTATAATTAGAACAGACTGAGCTTCTGCTAATGACTTCCTCATGAGATGCGTATTCAGACGCTCTGGAGAATATTCAAGAACAAGAAAGGAAATAGGTATAGAATGAGGTTGTTTCCACTAAGGCCCAAAGCACTATTTTTAACAAGTATGTTTGCAAGCCGACTTCAATCGGCTTCATTTTGGCAGTTAGCTGGCTCCCACAGTAACTCTGTCTCCTCGGTGCATCCCGTACCAGCCCCATCTACTACCCTGTTACGGGGGACAGCTGACAGCATGTCGCTCCAGTAAAAGCCCGATTCCTATCTGGTCATTGGCTTCTCAGAACCTCCAGCTGCTTCCTATTGCCTTTTGGTGTCATGTGGAGTTGCTTTAACCTGGCATTCAAGGCCTCCTACAAGGTGGTCCCCCAATCCTTTTCCTGATATGCCAGGAACATCCTTACCTAAACTCACTGAATTTTTACCCCTCTGAGCTTTTCCCCTGGCTCTTCCAAGGCTAGCATGCCCAACTTCCCTCCCACCACTCCATCCTGTCTGGCAAATACAGGTTCAGCTCAGATCTTGCTTCTTGGCAGAACATGGACACAGTCTCTTTATTCTGCTCCCCCACTCCCCCACCCCCACCATGGGTCATACTTCTGGGCCTTGCTTGTGATGACCTGACTTGCCTCACAGGTAATTGTTTGGTGCTGTGACTGCCCCTCCCCTGTACAGAGCTCCTGGCTGGGTGATGGGATTTACCTGTATGCATGGTGAGGGGAAAGACAGTGCAAATAGAGCCTTTGTGGGCAAAGGCAAATGAAGGTTCCTGATTAATGAAAAGGGCTTTCTGGGTATCAGGCATGAAGGGCTTAATTCTGATTGTGTAGAAAACAGTGAGCCTGGTGGTGACTGAACTTAGGCCTTTCATCCCTGGCTGGAGGTTCTAAGAGAGATTTTGAATGAGGATAAATGTCATAGGCTCTCATCTGTTCCAGTCTCCCAAGTGCCAGATCCTCTGGAAGTTAACTGCCCCCTAAGTGCCTGTGGAGCAGGAATCTTCTACATCAAACTGTCTCCTTTCCCTGGGACAGCTGCATTCCCCTCCCAGCCTGCACACTCCATCACCCCTCACCTTGCTGGTTACCCCTCTGCTTCAGAACGTTAACACGTTCCCTGTTTACAGTAAAGCCCCGAAGTGGAGCCCTCAATCCACCCCCCCACCCCCCACCCCCGCCAAACTCCATTTCTGCATGTCTTTGTTATACGCCCACCCTACAACCTCTTCAGCAGTGTAGCCTGGTCACTTTATTCTTCCTTCCCTCACTTCCACGCCCCCTCCAGATGCCGTACCACTGATGCACCCGCCTAAAGTGCAGTCATTCCCGCCTGAGCCCACAGGAGAAGTGCCTCCTCCAGGAGGCCACCTGACCCCCACCAGTACCGCCTGCCTGCCCGCTCCCTCTGGTGACCGTGTCTCATCTCCTTGAGCAGAGTGGCTGGAGCTGTGGGCTGGCCCCTTCTCTGCATCTCCTTCTCCACCCTCCTCCCACTCCGTAGGTGCTAATGCACGGCTGAGGCCACCCTTCTGCAGTTGGCTTCGGTGATAACAGCCTTGCCAGCCATTGTGTGGCTTCACACATGGTCTCATTCCCACCTGAGACAGCCCTCAGCTGACCATGGTTTCTGTTTTCCCTGAGAGGTAGCTGAGCCTCACCCAGGTCAGTCACATTGCCAGCCGGCAGCTCAGGTGGGAACCACAATCTCTTCTGGCTCTCTCTGCCTTTTGGAACCTGGAAGTTCAGCCACTCTTTGCATTTCTCTGAGGGAGCTGAGCCTCCAAGGAGAGAACTCGGAGGAGAGGAGAGGGTGGAATTTCTGAGGACAGATAATAAGTCTTGTCCTCTGAGAACAATCACTCTGTGAGGCTCAGGCTGCTATCAACACTCCCGTGTGTGGTGCAGCATTAGAACATGACCTCAGAACCCCAGTCAGCCTTTCTGGCTCAGAATAAGAATGTGGCCCAGGGATTGTGGCGAGCAGGGCAAGGCTGCCAGATCTTCTGTCAGGAGCCACTGGTGGAATTCCTCCTCTTCTTTGCTCGCTCCCGCTCCAGTCAGCCCTGAGCTACCCTGGGGTTGGGCAGGGGAAGGGTGGGGCTCTTGGCTGGTTGGAACCAAGCTGATGGGCATGGCTCCTGCCAGGGCGAGTGGTTGATGGCAGGCCCCGAGCCAGAGACGTCTTGGACTCGCGAGGTGCCTGAGCTTCCCTGAGATGTTTCTTGTATCAGAGTCGTTTCTGGACAACTGCGGGTTGTGCGGTCAAATTAAAGAGGTTGTTCAGAAAGTCAGACTGGACATCTACAGGAAGTAGCATTACAAGGGAACCTTGTGGCTTTGTGACCTCTGCTCTGTAGATGGGGGAGGGACAGGGGATCGTAAAATCAGGAGGGTTGAGCCAAGAATCATGGAATCCATTCATTCATACACCTCTGGGCTGCAAAAATAGGATGGAGTCTTTGGCCCAGGGGCCATGACCCCCTGTCTTTGGATCTTGAAGCCTTGATATCTGCAGTAGCGCAAATAGGCTGATGACAGAGAGATTCCAGGGCTATGATAAAGTCTTGCACTTGGCATTCTCTTGGGCTTATCATTTAAAATGCACTTTTTTTTTTTTTGGTAAAAGAGCCTAGCTTGTTCATTTTCTTATTTAGATGCAGCGACAAGCCAGGAATAGTTTTGAAATTTTTAAAGATTCCCGTTGCCTGGTTTGGGGACTGTATTGGAGGCCTAAATGGCCTGACATTTGACAGAGCACTTTATCCTAAGACAGCTTTTCATCATTCTGACAACAAATTATCCACATTTTTCAAAAGAATAAAGCCAACTATAAAGAACCCTTTCCTGTGCTGTATCGTCCAGGGCTGTCACACCCTCCTGCCAGCCCGGCCTGCCTGATAAGCTTCAGGAGTTCAGAAACTTGTTCTTCACGGCTGACAGTCTGTCTCAGAAACTTCCATCCCCTCACTTCCTCTGGCCCCTCTCATCCTGCTCCCAGGGCCTGTCTTTGTTCTCTCTTGGTCAGACACTCCCTTCCTGGAGCTTCATCTGCCTTTTTCCACTCCACCTTTCATTCACCCGCCCCTGATGGATGGCCCCTTGCCCACTGTCCTGCTCTGTTACACTCAGCTTCTCCTTGCCCTTGGGCAGATCGGCTGTTTTCCTTTGCTGTGTGACCTTGAGCAAGTTTCTTAATCTCTCTGAACCAGTTTCCCCACTTGTAAAAAAAATTTTTTTTTTACTTACTGAGCACTTTAGTATGTGCTGGGTGCTGTGTTAAACACAGGTACCAGAAAGATATGTAGGCATAAATCTTGACCTAGAACTCCAATTTAGGAGGTCTTAATAATCATGGCAAGATGACTTCATGGGAAGAGCAAGTGATGTGACATTCTGCCATGTACTGTAAAGTGCAGTGCACACAGAAATAGCGTTGGTTACTGGGACTCCTGGGTCCAGTGCCTTATAATAGAACAACGGCACTCTTGAGTCAGGAGATCCCGTCAAGCCTGGTGCCTATGCACTCACCCTGTTCTGTGGCATCCAAGCCCTAGCGTGCGTAGAACGCCTGGGCCTGGGCGCACATATATGGGGGGTGCAGAGTTGGAGAAGGAGGGACCCGAATGGCTAAATCCAGACTGTAAAGTAAGGGAAGGGGGAAATTCTGGGAGCCATTTGGAATTCTCCAATTGTGATTTGACCTGATTTTTTAAAACTCTTATATAGCTCATCAGGAGTTAGTGAAACTGCCTTTAGTCAGTGGGAAGTGAGCCAGATTAAAAGAAAAAAAGTTCTTGTTGGAGTGTCACAGGATGTGAAATGTCACTTCTTAGCCCTCACAGCTATTTGCGAGCTTATGTCTGTCCCCCAGACTGGTCTGGGGACTCCTGCGGGACTGAAGTAGTATCTCACGCTGCTTGTCCCAGAGCCCAGCAAGGGACCTGGCCCAGAGTCAGCCCCGGGGGCTGAGTGGGGGTACAGACAGAACTAGGGGGCTCAGAGGAGGGAGACCTCACGTCTAACCATGGAGGGGGGTTTCTCAGAGGAAGGTACGTGCAGGTTTAACCATGATGATGATAATACAGTAGAATCCTACTGCTGCGAGCCTGAGGTGGGCTCCATTATTATCCTCACTTCCTAGATGAAGAAACTGAGGCCCAGAGAGATTGAACAAGCTTCCCAAAGTGACACAGCTAGGATGTGAGCTCAGCTATAACTCCAGAGCTCATGTTCTCGAGGACTGTGCCTTGGAGCCTAGGTAGAATTTGAACATGCAGTAACTGGAGAATGGAGCATCCTTGGAGGGCACTGGGTGGGCAGAGAGCCATGACGGGGAAGCTGGCTGGTGACTCCTGTAGTTGAGTATGGACCGTGGTGGACAGTGAGGGGCTGACAAGCAGGCCTCTCCACCGCGCAGGTGGGACAGAAGATCCTGAGTGATGTGAGATCTCCTCACAGGCTTTCTTTCACACAGGCTGGCAGACAGGAGCCCTCAAGCTGACTTCCTCTCCAGTTCTGCAGGCCCTCAGCAACTTAGTGAGCCCATCCTGGGAGAAACTGGCAGGACCCTTCTCTGCAGAGAGAAGGGTGGTGCGTGGAGTTGGTTTTGCCCCAGCGCCCACATGTGGCCCCGCGCCAGCCCCTAACTCTCTGGTTGTGTTTTGTCACCTCTGCAGGGAAAGCTGCCTTAGTGGAGTCTCTTTTAAGTCCTTGGAGCGTAACATTGACAGCCAGAATCCGGGACAGAGGAGCTGGGTTTGAATTCTGACTCTAACTTGCTGCCATGGTGACTGTGGGCACATTACTCAGCTACTCGGTTCCTCAGTTTTTCCATCTGCAAAATGGGTACAACGTGTGAATTTACTCCATAGGAGTTGTTGGGAACATGAGAAGAACTGCACAAAGCCCCTGATCTCTGCTGAGTAATTATTGTCTTATGAGCAAGCTTGTCCCATCCTTGCTGTCTTCAGCCCCTGACTGGCCCTGTGACTCAGTGGAAGGGGAAGGTCTGGGGCTCAGAGGCTCTCTGGCCACCCACAGAGCTACTGCAAGGCCAGGGTTGCCTGGGTTTACCCCATCTACCAAGCGAGTTTGCACTGTTGGTGCTGAGATCATCGCTGCCAGTGGCCGCCCAGCCTCAGCCAAGCTCTTGCAACATTCCCCAGGGCTCTGGGGGTTCCTTGTGCCCCAGTCCTGTGTGGGTAGAGCTCCAGGCAGGCAGCTCGTTTTGGCAGGTCCTCAGTGGTGTCATTGGTAAAGAGTTTCCTGTGGCTGCGCTTGTTAGAACTGAGGAAACACAGTTTTTTTAGTCCCCTTTTGTTCTTCCCAGATGCTAATAAACTGTTTAAAATTTGGTTAAAATGCTGCTTCTCAAAAACAGACAAATGAGTTGTTTGGGGATTTCTGTCCCCCTGTTAGTCCAAGGTCATCGAGGTTGGTCTCGGGAGAGGTCCTGGTCTCATGCATTAGAGTGTGTCTTGTGAACGTGTTTGATATTGATTTCTGTCTGCAGGGTCTTGTCTTCCTGGAGCTGTGGGTCGTGTGCTAGAAAGCACCTGCATCCCAAGTGCTGGGTTGGGGATGTGAGCCCATGCTGTCTGCTGTGTGCTGGGGAAAGCTCATGGGCTGGGATTCCTTGCCTCTTGAGTCACTTATGAGCCTGAGCCAGTCACTTTTCCTGGGCTGGGTTTGTGAAATCCTATGGATTATTGTGAGATTATAGTGGGATTTCACATACTTCTCTTCTGCTAGAGATCAGCGATTCTCAGTCTTGACTGCATGGTACCATCATCTGGGGGAGCTTTTAGAGAACACTGACCCCAGGCCCCACCTTACACCATTTCAATGTTATTTGGGGCAGAACCTAGGCACTGGTGCTTTGTGAAAACTCCCCAAGGGGCCCAGAGGTGGGCACACTGCAGCCCTTGGGCCAAATCCAACTGCTGCCTGTTTTTTGAAATAAAGTTTTATTGGCACCCAGCCGTGTACATTTATTTAGTTGTACATGTGGCTGCTTTTGCATTACAGTGGCAGTTGAGTGGAGTTGTTGCCACAGAAACTGTATGCCCTGCTAATCAAAATATTATCCACTGTTTGGCTCTTTACAGAAGAAATTTGCTGATATCTCTTGCTAGACTCTTCCCATCTTTGAGGGCAGACACTGAGCTATTTGTCCTTCTGTCCCCTTCTAGATCACCACAGGCGTTGCTGAATTCCAAAACAGAAGTGGCCTGGGTCAGTCCCAGCCCATCAGTTTGGAGAAGAGGCCCTGATTAGCTTAGGCTGGGACCCTCCCCCACTGAGTGACCTGGTCCCAATCTGGAGATATGGCTCATCTCTTTCCTGGATGGTGACGCTGCCTCTCAGTGGGCAGGCTTGTGTATCCTCCCACCCTCACATACTTTTAGGAAATGAGCCACTGCAGAGCAGCACCCTTTGGGCTCTCAAGCTGGGGGGCTTCTTGAGGAAGTGAGAGAAGGGGTTGTACTTCTAAAAGGTTGGATCAACTGCTGCCTCCGCCACCCCCAGTTCCCTGCTTTGGGGTACCATAAAAATCGCAGAAGGAGCATAGAGAGTCCAGTGGCAGAGGATCTTAGTGTAGGTCCTTCTGCTGGCTCACCCAGGTTCTGCCCAGAGATCCCTGTGGCAGGCAGCTCACTGCCTCCTAAAATAATCCTGGGCTATTTTGAATAGCTGTGTTTGATCAAACAGTCTTCCTCACCTTGAGTTGAAATCTTTTCTCTAACCTGCACCAGTTGATCCTCATTCTGTCATCTCTGGCCCCACAGAACATGTCTACCTCTGGTTCCAGGAATTAACTATCCATTCTGCACTGCACACAAACGCCCCTGAATCTTATCTAGAACATACACACTTCTCAGTCTCTTTAATTATGCTCACGGGACATGGAGTCCAGCCTCTTTATCATCCTGGTGGCAGCTCTTAATTAAAGTGCAGGGCCCAGAGCTGGACGCGATTCTCCAGCATCCCTCGGATTTGTAAGGAATGGAGGGAGACAGTCCCTCCCTGGTGGTGGAATTCATAAGGTCACACCACTGTCAATGCCGCCAGTGGGCAGCTTGGCTTTTGAGAAGCCATTAGACCATGCAAGCACAGCATCACTTTAATAAAGGTCCCAGGCAGCTGAGATCCCTGAGTTCTTGCATATCTATGGCAAGTTATGGTATTATTTCTCCTTCCCACCCACATCTGGCCTGCTGGAGTGTCTGTGGGCTTCCCAAAGGGCTCTGTCCCTTCCTGGCTTGCCCTGGAGGTTAGAGACATGCACCCAGCCCCCCCACCTGGCAGATGTATAGTGTGGTCGTGAGAGAGCTTTGTGGGCCCTGGGTTTATGACATCCCTGGGCCAGGAACGAGGTTAATATTCTTAATGGCAAAAGGGTGAGCCCCATTATTACCCCAGCTCATTAATCAATGGCAGAACCTGTTTTACCTGTTAGGTGCCCTGGTGTGGTAAGTTCATGAATGGGAATCCAATTTCCTTTTTAAAGCCGAGCAACCTCTCCCTTTCTTAAATCTGGGAGGCAGTTCTGGGGAGGGTGTCGATATTTTAGAGCAAATTTTTTCTTGGGTGGAAGGGGCTGTGGGCAGCCTTTGAGGGCCCTCCCTGCCTTACTCACCAAGCTGACGCAGCTGGCCAGGGGTGCTGGGAAAGCAGCAGCAGCTCACCCAAGCTGGTCCCTAAGCCAGCGCCACCAGGTCAGGACAGCTCCAATTAGGGGATCCAGAATGATGGGGAGCTCAGGGCCATCCGTTTAGACCTGTTGCTCACAGATCAGAGGATGGGCATGATGGAACTGTGGAGAGGGCAAGTGGGGCTAGACCACTCAGGTGGACCACTCAGGTGGAGCCCTTTCAGATTGGCTGGTTGGCTGGGGTGATGGTTTAAATGTCCCCAGGGAGTACATCCTTCTGGGGTTCGTATCCTTCTCCCCAAATTGTTCAGTTGCTCAGTCATGTCCAACTCTTTGTGACCCCATGGACTGCAGCATCCCAGGCTTCCTTGTCCATCACCAGCTCCTGGAGCTTGCTCAAACTCATGTCCATCGAGTTGGTGATGCCATCCAGCCATCTCATCCTCTGTCGTCCCCTTCTCCTGCCTTCAATCTTTCCCAGCATCAGGATCTTTTCTAATGAGTCAGTTCTTCGCATCAGGTGGCCAAAGTATTGGCGTTTCAGCTTGAGCATCAGTTCTTCCAATGCACATACAGGAGTGATTTCCTTTAGGATTGAGTGGTTTGATCTCCTTGCAGTCCAAGGGACTCTAAAAGAGTTTCCTCTAACACCACAGTTCAAAAGCATCAACTCTTCTTTATAGTCCAACTCTCACATTCATACATGACTACTGGAAAAACCATAGCTTTGACTAGATGGACCTTTGTTGGCAAAGTTGATACAGCCAGTTATTAATTCTTGTTGATGAAGCAGGAGCCTGTGTTCAGGTTCACCTTCTGGCTCTCATCCCCCTCCTGTGTTGACTGATGCTTCTGTGTGCAGAGGTGGGGGATGTGGATGGGGTCCCTGGGCCTTTCTGCTGCCTCACAGCTGCTGTGAACACCTTCAAAACAACGCTGGTGCTTATTGCCTCTAGTGTAAGGACATGCCTGCACTATTTTTGGTGGTAGGTTGTGGGGAGTAGGAGGAAGTGGGATCCTGGGCAGGATGGAGGAGGCAGTAAGCAATGGAGGGAAGTAATTGCTAGAAGCCCAGCACAAAGCACGGCTCCAGGCGGAAGCGGTTGCTTCCCCAGGTGTGGCCCTGGCAGGTTGCAGGTGTGTTCCGTCACAGGGAGGCCGAGGAAGAGGAAGGGAGACTTCCAGCACCCAGCTGATGAGGGAGTGTCGGGGTGGCCCTTGCCCAAGTTGGTGTGTATCTGAGCCAAATTGGCAGAGCTTCCTCTTCTTCCTTTCAAACCTCCCTTCGGAGATTTCGTTCTGCTGTCGGGAAGGAGCCCAGGATGTCTGAAGCTCAGGCGGCAGGCTGTGGGTGTCACAGAAGAGCCAAGGACTGGAAGGGAGGCCGGAGTGGAAACCGCAACACTTCGTGTGCTCTGAGGCCTTGGAGAAACTAGGAAACCTCTCTGGGCTTTGATTTATCTCATCTGAAAACAGTACAATTAGGAGGATGAAGTAAGACAGTGTTAAAATCTTAATCTTGCCTGACCGTGGGTGTTCCCTCCATCCTCAGCATCACGTCTGAGCCTCTTGCCAGTTCTCATCCTCGAGCACCCTCAGGCTCTTGGAGGGTCTGGTTTAAGGTTCTCAGGTCCTGGCACCAGCGGACCTCATTTCCAGGTGGTCGTCCCAGGGAGTCGAGCAGGGTCTCACTTCCTGGCAGAGAAGTGTGTGAAGCGAGGAAGCTGATGACGGGATATCACGCTGGGGATATCTCCTGATGGTGCCTTGTCAGAGAGGCACTCAGCCTCGGCGATCGCTTGATTAACACAGCAGCAGTGGATCAAAGTTTACTCTTTTGAAATTGATAAGTCTGGGACTCTGTTCAAGATACCTTTGCCTCTCTTTAAGGATAGAACATTTCCAGTGGCGAGGGATTTATGACCTCGTTTGGAAGGAGATTTTACAATGTGCATCAGTAATTAAGGCCACTTCCGGCTTGATTCATGAGGTTACTGTCCTGTACCATATTGGCATTTCATAGAGACCAGTTCTCGGTGGTCTGGAATGTGCCCTTGGAGTAAGCGGCGGGAAAAGCGAACCCCCTTAAGTAGTGGATGTATACCAGACCATTGAAATCCAAAGGAGGGCTTGATTTTAAAACAGTGTTGAAAAACTGAAATGCCCCTTATAAACCTGGGGGAAGAAGGCTGGACAGGTGGACTGGTTATCGGGGCTTTTCCTGCCATCTCCTGCTAGTGTTTGTTCTGGTGGTGCCATATCTCCAGGGAGAGATACTGTACATCACTGAGGACCAGGGGGGGTGGGGTCACTTGTCACAGGAGCCTGGCTTAGGCAGATAACTGAGCTGATGTGAAAGGCCAAGGTTCACAGCCACGGCTGTCGGTCAGTACCCTGATTGGACTTTGCTCGTTGGGTTTTTTTTTTTTGGTTCAGGGCAGACCAGAGCCCTCCTCTCTTTGACCATTGGCTGTGGTAGAGGGCACACATCTGACCCTTTCAGCTTATCTGGAAAAAAACAAAAAACTGAGGTCTTTGGCCTCCTGGAGCATGTGGGAGGCTGGGCATGTTGTGCCTTTATGGACATGCTTGTACATTCACGTCTAAGTGCAGGTGCATATGCTAGGCATGTGTGTATGTATATATTTACTTATTTTATTTACTAAACACATGATGTCTACCTTGTGCTATGTGCATGATTCTAAGCATTTGACAAATATTTAAGACACAATTCTTTTAACAGTCTCCTAAGGTAAAACTGGAGAAGGCAATGACAAGCCACTCCAGTACTCTTGCCTAGAAAATCCCATGGACGGAGGAGCCTGGTAGGCTGCAGTAAATGGGGTCGCTACAAGTCAGATGACTGAGCGACTTCACTTTCACTTTTCACTTTCACACACTGGAGAAGGAAATGGCAACCCACTCCAGTGTTCTTGCCTGGAGAATCCCAAGGACAGGGGAGCCTGGTGGGCTGCCATCTATGGGGTCGCACAGAGTCGGACACGACTGAAGCGACTTAGCAGCAGCAAGGTAAAACTGCAATACTTTGGCCACCTCATGTGACGAGTTGACTCACTGGAAAAGACTCTGATCCTGGGAAAGGTTGGGGACGGGAGGAGAAGGGGACGACCGAGAATGAGATGGCTGGATGGCATCACCGACTCTGTGGACATGAGTTTGAGTGAACTCCGGGAATTGTTGATGGACAGGGAGGCCTGGCGTGCTGTAATTCATGGGGTCACGGAGAGTCGGACACAACTGAGCGACTGAACTGACTGACTGACTGACTGAAGGTAAATCTTTGTATTATTCCGGGACAGAGTGTAAGTTGTGTAGCTTGCCTAAGGTCATGCAGCCTGTTGATGGCCCAGCCAGAAAGTGTACAGGTGCTTGAGTGAAAATGTGCTTGTTTCCAGTACCCTAAGCATAAGGGGCCCCATATAGGCATGAACTCGGGCTTCCTCCTGGAGAGGAATGGCCCAACAAACCCTCCATTGATTCATTAGCTCATTGACCCATCTAGCATTTACTTGGCCCCCTTTATGCCAGACTGGAACTGAGCATTGGGATGTAGATAGGCAAAGCCAATAGGACCACCCTGTGTTGAAAGCTTTGGGCACTGTGGCTTCACTGTGGGGTTCTGAGGGCAAAGGCTGCAGGTCTGAAATCACTCACATATTTACAAATCTGGCCCCTCTGGGTAGGGGATCCAGGAGCAAAGAGAATGGGGAAAATGTGTCATGAGCCTGGAAAGCTCAGTGGTCCTAAGTCCACTGGTCCCACCGCACCCCCCCCCCTGGGCTCTGGAGGGCCTGATCAGAGAGGAGTCTTGTAGAGCCATGGGTGGTGGGGTGGAGGGAGCAAGTGTGCTTATTTTACTGTATTTCCTTCCAGTCCCGCCCCTCCTTTTTTGGGCTGATCCACACAGAATGTAGGATCTTAGTTTCCAGATGAGGGATTGAACCTGCACTCCTTACATTGGAAGCTCAGAGTCTTAACCACCGGACCACTAGCCAGGGAAGTCCTGCAGTCCTTTTTTTTTTTTATGTACTTAAATATGCGTCTTTCTCTCTCTCTCTCATTCTCTCTCTCTCTTTTTTTTTTTTTGGTGTTATATTTTAGAAAAATTGAATCTTCCTAGTTTCTATGTTGAAATCGGATTTTTGTCAATTGCCGAAGTGCCAAGGATAAGGCTTCTTTTTAACCAGTAAAGATTCTGGGGAGAAGGAAATGGCAACCCACTCCAGTACTCTTGCCTGGAGAATCCCATGGACGGAGGAGCCGGGTAGGCTACAATCCATGGGATCGCAAAGAGTTGGACACAACTGAGCGATTTCACTTTCACTTTTCAAAGATTCTGGGGAGTTCCATGGTGATTCAGTGGCTTAGACTCCACACTCCCAATGCAGGGGGCCTTGGTTAGGAAACTGGATCCTGCATGCTGCAACAAAGAGTGAAGATCCTGCATGCTGCCACTAAGACCTCCTGGCACAGCCTAAATAAATAAATAATAAATTTTGAAAAGATTCTGCTACCCTCTTTTGTTGGCTGCATAGTGGGGGTCCTCAGGCAGCTCACCCCATCCTGGAACAAGTCAGAACTCCAGCTGCCGGTTCAGAATTTTCTCCTTCTGCACTTTTGGTTGTGATCTGAGCCATAGATGTCTGCACAAAGGAGGTGCATTTTTAGACTCTCGATGGTCATGAGTTTGAGTGAACTCCGGGAGTTGGTGATGGACAGGGAGGCCTGGCGTGCTGTGATTCATGGGGTCGCAAAGAGTCGGACACGACTGAGCGACTGAACTGAACTGAAGAACAGTGTTACTGCAGGCCACTCACTTCTCTGCCTGTGGGGTCAGGAGCCGGCATGGGCTGCCAGCGTCCTCAGCTACAGGGTGGGTGAAGTGTGGGTCCCACAGTGGTCCGGTGCTCCATCAGCCAGTCAAGGGGGGGCTGTGGCCCCTCTGCACACAGGCTTACCCTGCTGGGGTCTGTGCCCCCAAGGCCTTCCCAGGTGCTCCACGTGCTCTACCAGCCCACCCACTGGACAGGAGCTTCAGCTCTCCCTGAAGCTGCCAGGTGACATTGCAGGCCTCTGAAGGGACTAGTGGCCCATCAGGGTCCCCATTTGGTTTTGTCCAGGTGCTGGTAACTTGTTCTCTGGAACAGTGGCCCTCGCCCAGGAGAAAATGACCCAGGGCCTTTGTGTGGGAATGCTGCTTGTGCTCGGGAGGGTGGCTTCCAGGGACAGTCTGCTTCCATGAGTCTGTACAGTTTCTACCACCTTTTCAAAGCCATTATTATCTGCTCAGAACCCTTGGAGGGAGATGGGACCTGGAGATCCTTCTTCCCATTGCATGGATGAGGAAACTGAAATTCTGAGGAGAACAGCAGTGTAGGCAGGCTAGGGGCCAAGTGGGACAGGAGTCTGGGGCCGTCTGATGGGCCCTCCTGTTGCTGCAGCTGGGGGTAAACTCTCCAGGTGTGAGGCTCTTCTTGGCCCCCGGCAGCGGATCTGTTGGCCCCCACCACCTCCTTCCTGCTCACCAGTCCAGCCTCCTCCAGCCGGCTTGTACCTGCATCTCTCCCCGAGGGTTTGTGCAGGACCTGCAATGGGGTGATAATCCTTCCCACACTCGTGAGGCAGCCCAGAAGTCAGGGCTCAAGAACAGCTTCCAAAGGGTCTTCCCAGAGTTAATTGGTGTCTGGTTCCCCTGTCCTCCTCACCTTGGTAAAGTGATTCTGAACAGTGGGTTTATGTAGACAGTGTTCAAAAGTTTCCCAGTTGGGTGGAGTTTGGGTGGTCCACCTTGGTAGCTGACTTGATTACTCAGCTTTCCTGCTGCTGTCCCCTCCCTGACCCATTTCCCCATCCCTCTTAAGTGTCAGCTCCCAAAAACACCACTTGCACCCGAGTCCTGGCTTCTGGTTCTGCATCTGGGAGAACCCAGACTAAGATACCTGGCCTGTGGCATCTCAACATCCTTTCCCGGTTCTCTAGTGCTCTCGCCCATGCAAGTTTGGTGTTATCCCTTGGTCCGTTGACTCAGTTTCTTCCCACCCCTGGAGGAAGATGTTTTCACAGTGAAGGGGTGAGAGCTCAGGCTCAGAGAAGAGAAAGAGACGTGCCCAGACTGCCACACCTGGGGAGAAGCCAGGAAGCGCTGAAGCTCGGGTCCCTGAAGTCAGTACCGCCCTGTACATCCCCGCCCACCCTTGCTCCTGCCCAGCGCACCTTGTGAGGGCCCTGCTGTGCTCAGGGGCTGATTGCCTTATGGAAGGACCCGCCCGAGTCTGCCTCCCAGCAAAGAGCACATCATGAGCACAGGGTAACTCTGATTAAACAAGCCACTGACACCATTACAGACATTGCAATGTTCTGTCCCTGGTAACTTTCCCATACCTTAGGAGGATGCCAAGTACATGTAAGAAAAAGTGCTTTGGGCTTCAGGGACAGCTGCTTGATTTAGAGGACTGCACGTGAGAAAGAGTTAATTGAGGCTTGGTTGCTGAAGGATTTGAGAACATGGCATTGTTTTCAAAAGTGAATCACCCTTTATTGAGCACCCACTATTAAGCTGAATATAATTGGAAACTTGCAAATATGGTGGTGGTAATTATGGCCGATGCTGCGTGTCCTCCATAAAAAGGCAGTGACTCGGGGGTGGGGGTGGGGGCGGCTGTTTAGCGCTCACATCTTAGAGGCGCTGGGGCCTGGCCTGCCTTGCAGCTCCCAGGTTGGAAAAGTGCATGAATCATCCTAATGGGCTGCATTCAGAGAGAATGACCCTTCACTTAGCATGGTCCTGCACCACTGTTGCTGATTATTGAAATGAGCTGTGCCAGCCTGGGCCCCGTCTCCCCTTGATCCAGCCGTGAGCACAGGCTGCTGGGAGAGGTCCCCTTGTTCTCCACTCCTGCTCTCTCCTGGGCCCTGCGTGGAGCATGGAGGCCTGGTCTTCAGGGGTTTTCAGAAGTGCCTGAGACCTCGGGAAAGGCCTTTACTTTACATACTTTTCCTTTGCACACTGCGTTTGCTTTACATACTTTTCCTCTGAGTCCTTTGGAGAAGTTGTTCTTATTGGACACAGCCTCCTGTTACCGTGAGAAAGCCCCACGGGCATGCCTGATCCTTCCTTAGGAAGGGAACAGCGGATGGCACCAAAAAATGACTCCAGTTCAGCCATGTAAAACTCATTTTGGAAGCAGGCGGCTATAAATATGTATGTAGGTCACCAAACGACTTAGGTTTTCGTGCGGCTGGGATTTGCCAGGAGTCTGGTTCTGTCACCCTGCTAATGAGCTTTCTGTTACTGGACATCCAGGTGTCTTGCAAGACCCTCCCCAGGCCTCAGTTTCCTCCTCAATAAGAGGAGGGACTCTATCAGGCTGGATGATGGGTTGAGATGATGATCATCAGAACTGACATTTCTCAGGACTCACCATGTGCCAGCCCCGTTCTAAGTTCATCACTCAGATGGGATCATTTTATCCCCACCCCGCTGTTATTTTATAGACGAGGGGCCTGAGGCCCCGAGAGGTGACTGACTTTCAGAACCGGCCCCTGTCCCTGCTCCTGATGATGCTGCCTCCTACACTTCAGTCTAGAGAGCCCTGTCAGGGAAGAAGAAAATCCCCATCTTAGCCTTCCTGTCCCGGCTCTGGTCTGAGAGCGCTCTCTAGGCAGTGGCCCCAAACCCAGGAGGGGCACTTGTCCCCTCTTGAGCAGGGAGCTTGGGAGAGAGGACTGTCTGGGAAGGTGGGTGCAGGTGGTTGGGGTTTGCAGGAGGGCGGGGCCATGCTGAGCCAGAGCTCGGGAGGACAAAGGGATGCCCAGTGGGTATCCCCAGGTGGACTGAGCCTGGCCTGGGGCTGCCTTCCACAAGGAACTGTCTGCAGGGATGGATGAAGGTTCTTGTGAGAGAAGCTAGTGTATTTTTCCTGGGGCATGATTGTGGTGAATATGCCCTGAAAATTTTAAGAAAGACTTTAAGAGAAAAATTAGATAGCCATCCAGGTATCATGGAAACCGTGTGGACCTGGGAGTGAAGAAACATTTGCTTATCTATTTCTGGCACTGACCTTCACTCCCCTTTACCCAAGACCTCCTGCTCCCCAGTGCATTCGTGCTTTTCAGGCTATGGAAAGTGGAACATGTTGGGGTTCCAGGTGAGATTTCCTTTGCACAATTTATACACATAAACGTTTGAAACCCACTGGACTAGACTGTCTCCTGAGGTCCTCTGAATTCTGACCCCACATGTAGTGACTCTGCAGTCCCCCAGGTGCTTCTGTCCTCAGGAGGGAGGCACTGAATTCTCTGTCTATAGGTTCTGGCTAAAAGCAATGAAAACATACTAGGATTGAGCTATCTCTGAGTTCAAAATAGAACCTCCCACTGCTTGAGAGATGCTGAGAAGCCAGATCCCTACCACATAACATCAAGGTTCTGGGGGAAATAAACAGAGGGCCAGGCCAGGCTCCACTCCAACAACCTCCCACCCAGGACCCATAGCCTTCTCCATGGGGTGAAACTGAAGGAGGGTGAGATGTGCGTGTAGGATGGGGGAGGCGAGCAAGCAGGGCTGGAGAGGTGCTGACGAAGGCTGTAATTTGGAATGCATTTTTCCTGGCAAGTTGGAGCCTGCAGGTGTCTAGGCAAGCAGCTGTGGCCTTGGGAGGGGCAGGACTGGAAAGACCAGTGGAGACCACCGCCTCCTGACATGCGGGCCAGCTAACTGGCTGGTCTGCAAAGAAGTGTTTACCACCAAGCACCCAAGGTCTGCACAGAGAAACGGATGGCGGCCGTTTGGATAGTGACAACTGTCCTGAATGACTGAACCGTAGGGTTGTGAGCTCCCGCCCCTGCAGCCTTATGAGCAGAACCCTTGACCTCCGTCAGTGAAAGAGGGGCCTAGCACTTCGAGGTGACTCTGCCTGGCTGAGTCAGACCTTAGAGGAGAGACAGGGAACGTGTCCTAGGTCGGTGCGGAAAAGCACCCTCCCCACCTTCTGATTTCCAGGAGTTTCGGCTGAATGGCTGAATGTAGCTAATTAATTTTCCCCAAATTAATTTTCTTACCATGTCAGAAATGATTTATTGGTGTGCCTGTAAATAGAGGTGGTCTATGATGGTCAAAGCCAGGGACAGGGAGTGGTGAGCAGGGACTGCTTGCCTCTATCTCCGCATGGGGGCGGGGTGTCCCCACAGCCCTGTGTGTGTTCCAGCCTGTTCTGTGGACCCCTCGGAGCCCTGGATGTGGGCATAGACCCAGAGCACGCTGCTATCTCAGCACATGGAGAGTGGCCTGGAGGTTCTCTACCTCCTAACCAAGTCCCCAGACTAAGTGCATCCTCCCCAAAGCATAAAAGGAGAAAAAAAGGATCGTTCACAAACATTTTTCTTTTTGTGGTTGAGAAATGTGACAGCTGTTGTCATGCCTAATTGCAGCCAATTTTCTCTTTGTAATCATTACTGGGGCCTTTTCTGGGGTTTCTTCTTGGGTCTTTGTTTTGTCTTTCCGACTAGATTTTCAGCTTCTGGTGGGCAGAGACCCCAGCTGGATCCCGGGCTCCCAGGAGGTGCCACCATAGCCTGTTCTTTATAAACTACTGACACGTCCCCAAGTCATGACATTTGCTCTTCGCGAAACTCACGTAAAGTTGAGAAAGCAAATAGTTTTGCCCTGTTTCACAGAAGAATTGCTGAAGCTTGGAGAGATAAAAAGAAGGTTGCTCAAAGTTACCCAGCAAGGGTGAAAGAGAGTCAGCTCGGGCCAGAATGCTCTGTCTGGGATGTTTCTGCTTGGTGGGGTCCCTTCTGTGGAGCCACTCGTTTTTCTGTGTTTTTGCACAGTGCTGGCCTGCTGCTGGGGCTTTGGAAATACCACCCACCTTGGTCACGGTTGGGGTTGTGCAGACAGCCACCCAGCTAGGTATTCCTTGAAGCCGGTGTTCTGCTGTGGAGCAGCTGAAGCTGCACTAAATAACAGAGCACAGACAGGTGGTATCCAGTTTTCTGACCTCTACCCAAACCTTAGAGCCTCTGCTTGGGCACCCAAATGGCAGGAGCTCCAGTTTCCAGGCAGCTGTTCCTTTCACTGTCTGTTAGATGTCCTTCCTGACTCATTGAGCTAACTCCTGTATAGTTTGGGTCTGTGTGGAGCATCTATCTACCTCTTCTCCAGGCAGCCCCGCATCATTGGAAGCCCTCTCCAGACCCCCAAATCCCTGTTCTGTTAATGCCATCTCTTGGTCAGCATGGCAACTGAGTCTCCCTCTTGAAGACGTCAGGCTGGCCAGGGCCTGTGTCACGGTGGGCCCCAGAGGAAGACCAGGACTCCAGCCTGCCAGTCCCCTGATGGGGGCAGAAGCAGGGAGCCACAGCTGCCATACACGCTGTTACTCACCTTTCAGGAGCCCTCCTAACCCCCAGAGTGGAGGGGAGGGCCGGGTTGCCCATGTGGCTCCTGGGTTTCAAGCTGGAAAGCCAAGACACAGAACCCCAGGCTGTCCTTCATGGCCCCTCTGCCCCTGCACAGTCAAAAGGCAGGCCAGTCACACACTGGCCTGTATTTTCAGCCAGGGATGTTGAATTATGCTAGAACCAGCACCCATCACCTCCCTAAGTCAGAGAGAGCTCCTTTTCTTAGCTGTTCTCTCTCTCTTTTATTTATTTATTTTTGGCTTTATTAATAAATAAAATAAGATTTATTGATTGATTGATTTGGGGGGTCTTCTGTGCTGCACGGGCTTTTCTCTAATTGCCACGAGTTGGGGCTACTCTTTGTTGCAGTGAGCGGGCCTCTCGTTGCGGTGGTTTCTCTTAGAGCAGAGCATGGGCTGGGCACTCCGACTTCAGTAGTTGCAGCTCCTGGGCTCCGTAGTTGCAGTCCCCAGGCTTCCAGAGCACAGACTCAATAGTTGTGGCACAGACTTAGTTGCATGTGGATCTTCCCAGATCAGGGATCTAACCCATGTCTTCTGCGTTGGCAGGCAGATTTTTTTTTTTACCACTGAGTCATCAGGGAAGCCCCTTAGTCGTTCTTTAAAGTGGTTTGAATGCGGTAGGGAGACTTAGTCACTTAATCTGGGACTCCTGACCTTTTTGAGAAGTGCCTGATACTTTGCAGGCATATATGAATGTGATGGAGGGAGCAACAACTTTATCAGTTATCAGATTCCCAAAGAGATCCATGACCCTCAAACCATGAAGAAAGCTAGCTCAGTTTTAAGAATAAATTGATAAGGAAATGGTCCAACTGGGACCATGTAGAACATTCCCAGGAGTGTTCGCATGCAGTTTGCTTTAGAGTAGAGCAGACAAAAGCCATGCGCCTGGAAAGGACACATGGGTTGACGCCCCCTCACTTTCCAGGAAAAGCAAAGCAGCGGAGAGTGGTGGAAATTGGTCTTGCCTCATCCTGCAAGTGACTGAGCTGGGGCAGCCCGATGCTGCCAGTTCCCAGAGGCAGCAGAGCATAGGAGGTGCCTGTATGGCTTGGAGGAGGTGCTGTGGGGCAGTGGGGACAGCACAGGCCACCCACTCCTGGAAGGTGGAGCTGCCCGTCTCATGTCCCTTCTTTTCAGCAGGCTTGAGTGCTTTTAGCAGAGATACCTGTGCATTTCAGCTCTTCTCCACAGTCCCACCAGCCCTCCCTGGAGCCAGGAGAGTTTGAACAGTAGTCTTGTTCTGATAGGATCTATGCTTTGAACAGAGAGCGTTGCCCATCTTCACAGCCAGGCCCAGCTTTGGCCCCGGCTCCCCTTAGGGGGCAGGGCAGTGCCTGGCCTCCCCCCAGCTCAGGCATGTTGCTCAATCTGAGCAGCCCTCAGGATTGCACAGAGGATGCCATCACTCCCGCGTCTTGGATCCTGGAGATGGACCAAGGCATGTTGGATCATCTCTTACTCCACTTGACCCCCAGGGAAGAAAGCAGGAGAGACCTGCATTTTACACTGACTTCTTGCTTCACTTTATTGAACAAGGCTGAGAAACATCTGGGAAAAGTGGTATTCCAGAGTCATATCGAGAGGCTTATCTTTAGATTGGTGGGCGAGGGGGCTGGCTCTAACTTAAGTTTCCCAAACTTTACTCATAAGAATCACCCGGGTTACTTATTAAATATACAGGTTATTAGGGCTACAAATCTGGGTTTTATAAAACAAGGATTCCAGGCCATGCCTATCTTCAGACTAGTTTAAGAAGTAGTTTATCTCCTCTAACAAAACTAACCTGTGAAGAGGAGTGCTTTGGAAAATCTAGTTTTCCATATAATTGAGTAATAAGCTTTTCTTGTTTGAAAAATATATTAATATTACAGACAAGTCTCCTTTTATTTTCTCTCATCACCCCATCCCGGTCCGTCCCTCCTCCCAGAGGAGGTGTAAGTTTGAAGAGTCTGTCTCCCCAGACATTTTTATTACATTAAATAGAGATACAAGTTTCTGTTTAATTTTCATAAATAGGCATCATCTTGTATTTATCATTCTGCACCCTGCTTTCTTTCCAGTCAAAGCTATGTCATGGAGCACAGTATTGGTGCATATAGAGTCAGAGTAACTGCTTTTTTTTTTTTTTTAATCTAAAACATAATATTCCTTAGTAGAAACTGGCAGGGTTTATTTAGAATTCCCCTATTGATGGACATAGAAGGTTCTTGAAGTTTCTCTTTATTACTTGCTTCATTAAACATCCTTGCCCAAGTCTCCCTGTGCACATTTGGGAATAAATACAGAGAAGTGAAACTGTTGGGTCAAACCACGTGCATTTTTGGAGTTTAGTGGATTCTGCCCAAAGTTAACCTTCACAGTGGCTCTACCGTTTACCTTTCCACCTAGAGCCTGTGGAGAGAGAGGACCTGGTTCTCCATACAGGTGCCACTGTCTCGTTAAAGCCTGTGGCCAAGTGGAGACACCCACTTGCCTCTAGTGTTTCCCTTTGGGGGTGAATTGAAAGACTACCTCCTATCATGAAACTAAATCCTCGAGAAAACCCAGGCTTCAGACTGCTGTCAGGGATGGACCAGTTCCACCCAGCAGTGTGTGCAAAGCAGAAAGGAGGCCTGTGGAGCTAACTCCAGAGCCTTGTCAGAGAGGCACTGAGTGTGCTGGAATTCTAGAATCCTCTGGACTGCTGTGGAAAGGAAAGGAAAGGAAAGTGAAGTCACTCAGTCGTGTCCAGCTCTTCGCGACCCCCATGGACTGTAGCCTGCGAGACTCCTCCGTTCATGGGATTTTCCAGACAAGAATACTGGAATGGGTTTCCATTTCCTTCTCCAGGGATTCTTCCCCACCCAGGGATCGAACCTGGGTCTCCCACACTCCAGGCAGATTCTTTACTGTCTGAGCCACCAGGGACTGCTGTAGGCCATGTACAAAAATGGTAGGTTGGGACAGGGCTCTTGAGGACAGCATCCCCCGCCCTGCCCCCACCCCACTCCAGTTTCACCACTTAATAAGCCTATGAAAGTCCTTCAGGGCCACTGGTTAACCTGGGAATCTCCAATTTTGTTTGAAAGCAAGAAAAGGCTTGCTTGGGTTTTAGCCATATCTGGCTTCTTTTCTCAGAGAGGGGCAGGCAGTACGCCCATCCCAGGAGGCCCAAACAGTGAAAGAAGATGTGTTAGGCAGCCACATCTAGTTAGGCAGCCACACTCATCAGCCGTCTTTCTGCTGCTCTCCTCCCTGGGGGAGTGGTGGGCCCAGTGGCCTGGGTTCTCCTCTCAGCTCTGCATCTGCCCTGCGTAAGGCAAGCAGGCCATCTGAAGGGTCCAGTGCCCTATTGGGTGTTTGCCAATTCAAGATTAAAATCGAGGAAAGCTTCTCGTATACCTGAGTGGCCTGACCTACAGGGTTGGCTCCCTTTTGCTTGAACTGTTTAATTAGATTTAAGGTACTTGTCCCGGAGAAGGCAATGGCAAGCCACTCCAGTACTCTTGCCTAGAAAATCCCATGGATGGAGGAGCCTGGTAGGCTGCAGTCCATGGGGTCGCTAAGGGTCGGACACGACTGAGTGACTTCACTTTCACTTTTCACTTTCACACATTGGAGAAGGAAATGGCAACCCACTCCAGTGTTCTTGCCTGGAGAATCCCAGGGAAGGGGGAGCCTGGTGGGCTTCCATCTATGGGGTCACACAGAGTCGGACACGACTGAAGTGACTTAGCAGCAGCAGCAACAAGGTACTTGTCCACTAACGGGGCATTTTAAAGCAAAGCAGTGTCCCTGGGCAGCTTGGATAGTGGCCACCCTTGAGGCTGGTGGCACATTGCACGGCTGAGCTCCCCACTCAACTCTCCTAAGTCTTGGTTAAATTTTTACTCCAAAAACCAGGACGTGATTTTGTGAAAGGTCAGACAGCTCAGTTAGTGTTTGCCGAGTTTCACGTTGCTTAAACCTCAAATTCCCTCACCTCTCCCAACCTTACTTTGAAGTTTGAAAGGAAATTGATTAAATATTATACATTTTAGGAACCTTCCAATTTGCTTCTTAAACTAACAGAATTCTAAACTTTTTTTTTTTTTGTAAACGGAAGGATTTTCAACTGTCAGCAGTTATAACTAGAACCATATGTCAGCAGAGACCAGGAGCTTCCCCTGGTTTCAGGATTTGTAAATTCTTATTGAAACGGAAGCAAGCAGGGCAGGCAGCCTGAGGGCCCCCGTGACAGCCTGAGCTCAGATCTCATTTTAATTAGAAAATACAGATAGCGCCTGCTGAACCGAAGGCCTCCCAGAGCTCCCGTCCCAGGGTGAACAAAGATTTGGTTTGTATCCTGCTTGCCTCCGTGTTTGCAAATTACTGAGCACTTCCGGGAGGAGCTGGAATGTTGATTTCTAGATTACGCAGCCCAGCACCCTCCCCAGCTAATCCCCCAAAGTGATTTTGTTCTCTTGGGGAAATATTTGCTCCCTTCCCTCGTTGCAGAATAGTCGGAGGGTGTTCACGAAGAAAAGAGACTGCAAGGAAGGCGAGGACGAGAGAAATGAGATTACATGTCATCCACAGCAGGTTCATCATTTTCTCCATCGGACTTCTGGCCCCTTGGACTCTGAGACATGAAACCCTACTCACCCCATATCTGCATCTGAGCTGTTCTGTAGGACAGTGGTTCACGTGTCTAATTTCCTCCCTAATGTGTTCTGCAAATGGTAGAGTAAAATATCATATGGAAGACATGACAGGCCCTACCGCTCCTCTCCCCCATCTTTCCCTGCCTGGTGTCATGTGAGCTCAGGGAGTCCCCAGAAGGGCCACGACTACAATGTCAGCATTTGGAAGCGCCTCCACTGGGACTAGAGCCTGACCCACAGCCGCTTCGGAGTGGTGGCAGCGGAGTGGTGGCAGCGGGCCCTGCACTTGCTCAGACGGTGCTCCAGCCCTGGGTCTTTCACAGATAAGCCTGCCCTTGTTCAGGGAGCAGTGACTGCTGTGTGCAGTGCCTCCCGCCAGCCCTCCTGGCCACACACTGGTGACAGGGCAGCTGCCCGCTGTCCTTCCATGGGCATCACATTCCGGGCAGCTGGAGGTCACTCTGCTCACCCGGCCAGGGCTGCTGCCACAAACTGCCACTTACCCGGCAGACAAAGGGGGATTTTTCCCTTCCTCTGGGTTTACTGGCCCCTCAAATGCCTTACATTCCAGGAGCTGGGTGAGAGTGGAGGCTCCTGTGGTTTCTAATTAAACCCACAATTTAAATAACAATTCATGAAACCCCAAGGGTTGAGAGACAGGCTAACCTGCCCACCTCCTCGCAAAAGAGGCAGCTGGGTGGCCCTGGCTGGGAGGCTGAGGACTTGCCCTTTGCCAGCTGTGGGACCAAAGGAGCCCAAGTCACAGTGAATTTTGGTGGAGCGAGGGTGCATTGAAAAGGGACCTGTGCTTTCCCCTCTGGTGAGGGTGCCCCGAGGGGCACCTCCAGTGAGAGGATAAGTTGCTGTGTTTGCTCTTAGCCTGCAACTGGGAATTTTTACGCTTCTCCTGGGGAAAGAGAAAGCTCTGAAGTGTTCAAAACTCAGATTTTTTATGGTCTCAGGGGACTCCCCTGGCTGCGCCCACCACCTAGCCCCAGGTGACTGCTCTGTTTGTTGTGGAACTTTTGTTGTTTTCTGGAATACAGACAAGTGAGGAGTCCAGGAAGGAGGCAGAGGAGCCAGCCGAGGGCCTCAGTTCAGCCCCCGCCCGCTCTAGACCTCAGTTTCCACATCTGTCACAGGAGCGTCTTCTGATGTGTGGCTTCCAAGCCCCTTGCTGCCCTTAGCAGTCTGTCTGGCCATCCCCTAGCTGCTCTTGTGTTTTCACTGGGCCCGGCTGGGGCCTCAGTCATCTTTGCAGAGCGTTGATCTCACCGAATTGTTGTCTGATTACCCAAGGCATGGTTGTGTTCCAGATTTGGGAAAGTGGAACGCTGGACATAATTATCTCGAGACAAGCTCTTCTATGCCTCAGCCGGCACCAGGAGTTTGTCAGCATTTCTGGGCTTTCCGCAAGCTCCTTTCCAACTTTCCTCCGTTTCCATTCATTCCACTACACTGAGCAAGTCACATCCCCCGAAGACGCCCTCCAGGTTCTTGCCTCTGTGCTTCTGTTCTCACTTCACTGTGCCTGGAGCAGCCATCCTGCCTGTGCAGGCCCAGGACCCTCCCTTAGGATGGAGCATGTCAAGGTGGGTTCCCTGTTACCCCTGCGAGAACCAGAGCTCCCTGCTGGTGGGCACCAGTTCAGACTCCTGCCTCCACCTCCCCTTCCTTGCCCACCTGGCACAGACTCGATTTATATTTGTTGGAGCAAAGCCTGGCTGTGAACAGAAGTGAAGTAGAAAGCCACAGGTGGACTCATACCCTTGCCATCTTCCCTACAGGTGACCATCGCTGATGACTACTCGGATCCCTTTGATGCCAAGAATGATCTCAAAAGCAAAGCAGGAAAGGGAGAGAGCGCAGGCTACATGGAGCCCTATGAGGCCCAGAGGATCATGACTGGTAAGCAACACACTTGCAACTCTGCGGGAGGTGGATGGGCCATGTGGTCACCCGCCAGCCTCTGTGGGGGACGGTGTGTACTTTGGAGGTGGCGGTTGTGGGGGTGGTACTGTGTTGAATCTTTCCCACAGGTTATCTGTTCAGGTTTCACTGACCTCAGGAAGAACGCGGCAGGGCACAGTGACTGTCCAGAGATAGTAGGGTACTAAGTACAGTTCATCAAGAGAGGGACTAAGAAGTAAGTGGGGAGGTGGGCGGAGTTTCTCTTAGGAATTTCTAATTAAAAAAAGATACAGCTTTTGAGATGGAAAGCTTGGAGCTTCCTAGCAACCAGGGCAATAAGAGAAACAGGTGGGGTTACCTTGCTTTTATTACTTAGTAGAAGGGGGCAGACTAGGTCTTTAGGGACAAAGTTATCCCTGCCCCCATCCAAGAAAATCTTTATTTTAGGACAGGAAGCAGCTTAAAGCACCATGGTCTTTGTGGTAGGTTTATAGGAAACACAGAGACTTTCTCCTATAACTGTTTTCCTATTGGCCCTTGATGATGAAACCTGCCAGAGCAGCAGTGTGGGGCCCAGGAGAATGTGACCGGGTATGTGGGATCCTGGGGGTTCTGTTTTCACCAGAATAATACTTGGAACATCTTTTTTTTTTAAAAAAAAAAAAATATGTTTATTTGGCTGCACTGGGTCTTAATTGTGGCATGCGGGATCTTCAGTCTTTGTTGCGGCATGCGAGATCCTTAGTTGCAGCATGTGGGATCTAGCTCCCAGACCAAGGATCGAACTGGGCCGCCTGCCTTAAGGAGCACAGAATCATAGCTACTGGACCACCAGGGAAGTTCCAGAGCATCTATAAGGAATGAACAGATACCAGATAGCAGCCATCTTCACAGACCCCAGGCATGGGCGGGTGGTAGGGAGATCACAAACAGGGGAGAAACCCTCCACGAGTGTCCCCCTGGCTCAGGAAGATGGTCCAGGCATGGAAGAACACTTGTGGGTTGACCTGCTCTGACCCTGAGCGAGACAGTAATGTGAGCAGGGGCACCGTGTACTGCAGAACACAGGCAGGTGGCCCTGAATTCTGAGTCCTGTTGAGTTGGTGCCCTGTATGTCTCAGGGTTTGGGATTCAGGTGCCCCCTTCTGTGGCCTTCTTATTGTTTATTTGGTGTTCATGTTTTTGAGCACATTCTCCTGATTCCTTCTGAAATTAAAGGAGGGAGGGAGGGACTTCCCTGGCAGTCCAATGGTTAAGACTCTGGCTTCTGCTGACTGGGGAACTAAGATCCTGCATGTGGTATGGCCAAAGAGTAAAATAAAAAATAAAAGAACATATTGAAGAGAAGAAGAAGGAGGGGGAGGAGGCGGAGGAAGGGAAAGGAAGCACCAGTTACTGAGCTCTTAACACACGCTGGGCCTGTGTTGAATGTTTGCTCTCCAGCTACGGAGACCCTCTAGGATAATTGCTGAAGAATCTGGGTATGAGTCCAGGCCCTGCTTCCAGGACTCTGCCTCATGTTCTTCCTGCTCACGGAAAGCAATTCTCTAGCTACCTGTGTAGGCTCCAGAACACCTGGCTGCTTTGTGAAGGGCTGAGGCAGGAAGCAACTAGTCAGACTCCCGAGGGCCACCTCTTATGCTGTCTCCCATCTTCCTGGTCTCTCTTGGCAGAGCAACTTCTGTGGGCGCTCTGACATACATGCTCATTAAGCCTCACCGTGTCCTTGCAAAGGATTGTCTCATTTCACAGGTGATGGAGACTCTGGACAAGTCACTTCCCTGGGGTCCCACCACCAAAAAAGGGAGAAGGCATTACAGATCCAGACTTGCATCTTCAGAACATGGGGGCGGGAAGCTGACAGGGGTGGGTGGGAGCATCTGCTGCGAGCCAGACTTTGGGGAGAGTGCAATTGCTCAGCGTCTTTGGAGTGGAGCCGGGCTCCTCCTGGGTGCTGCTGTGGACCGCAGCGGTGAGGAGCTGATTTGCTGGGTGGAATTGTCCTGAGGGACTTTGGCTTTTTAATAAGGCACACCCACAGGGGCCAGACCCAATGCGGGGCAGTTTGAGTTTACCAGAAACCTGTTAGGATCTCAGGCATTCTCTCTCCAAAGGAGCATCCTTCTATTTCTGCTCTGTGCTTTCTTCGTTCCTTGGAGACTATGCTCAAATTTACCCACGTTTTAATGTTTTTAAGAAAATAGGTGATTAAACGGGACATTTTCTGGTGTAATGACCTTGCAGTGGCTCTCTTTGACTTGGAATTCTTTGTGTATAACATCACCATCAGCGCAGTGACTGATGGTGGGGCTGGGGGCTGGGTTAGCCAGCGCCGTGTGAGTGTAGCTCACTGAGCCTCTGTGAAGCTCGCAGGGGAGGGGAGGTGATAGAGGTGGATGCTGGGGATGGCAGCCAAGCAAGGGGTGGCCCAGAACAAGTTACTTTCAGCCTTTTAGGGTGACCTTTCTGTTTTCTGATGCTGTAACATTTGTGTGTGTGAGTGCACGTAGCTTCTAGTAATGGGGCAGGTTCCCTGGTATGCAAGAATAACGCTCCTGGGGTGAGCATGGACTCTCTGCCTGAGATGGTGCGCCTGTCTGTACTGGCCGGAAAGGAGACCGGGCTGATGTCAAGCAGACCTGGGATGGCCACTTGCCACCAAGTGGGCCTCAGTTTCTCACTGAGAAGCAGGTGCCTTGTAGTACTTGTAGCTGCTTTTGGCTGTGAACCAGCTGTTTTGACCCTGGGCAGCACGTTCTGTGACTCCGTTTTTCCTGGTTTAAGGAAGGATAGGTCAGTGATAACAGCAGCAGCAGTGGAGGCCACTGCCCAGTTCTCTCATACTTGTTGACAGCACTTGGTGTGAATTCTCGTTGGATCTTCACCATTATTCTTTGAAATGTAGGTGCCCATTGCTCTGATAAACTAAGGCACAGAGATATTAAGTGATCGCTTCAAGGCAACATAGCCAGGTAGTCAGTTTGGGGGTGCTGTCTGCCAGCACCCTGTTTAACTTCTTCCCAGGGTATGTCCAGCTGGATTTTCAGACTCCTCATCGTGGCCCATGTGGAGTGTGGGCCTATGATTATTTGGCAAGGTTTTGTTCTCCACAGTCTTGGCACCGTGCAGCAGGCGGTAGAGAGCTTGTGGGAGGTGTGATTTGGTGAACAGAGAACTCAGCCCAGCCCATTGGCTGTAGCTAGGATAGAGTGCATGGAGAAGCATGCCTGTTTTTCCAGGGGCTCCTCTAACCCACTTCCCTCTTGTCTGCTTCAGCTTACCCTCTCCCATCAACTCCCCTTAATGTCATCCACAGGATTTAAGTTGTGGCTCCAAAATGCAAGCTCAGGTCTTCATGGAGCCTCAGAACCCTTGTATGCCTGGACCTCACTTTTTGTTCTGATCACCTCTCTCACCCCAACAGCAGCTCTGGAGATAACACCTAGGTGTTAAGGAGTTAACACCTAGGGCTCTATGGAACCCAGTTGGAAAGCTAGTGACCCAGTCCCAGCTTTCCTTTTTGTAGGTGGGGAAACTGAAGCTCAAAAAGGTCATGATCCTTTTGAGATTTTTTTAAACACTCTAGTTAAATATGAAGCTACTTTGTCAAGTACTGAGTTGCCCATCCCTGGAGGCATCCAGGCAGAGGCAAGACAACTAGCATTGGGAGATGACATGAAAGTAGTTAAGTCTCATATGCGTGGTTGGTTCAAGCTACCTCTTAGGTCTGTGCCAGCCATGAGCTCCAGGATGTCCTGATTCACTGTGCCCTGCCCTGTCATCAGACACCTAGGACCAGTCCCACAAACGGAGCACCTGAGACCAGCTCTGAATAGGAGAGGATCTGGTTAGGGCTGGCAGCTTCCTTTCTCAGTACCAGCCTGACTCACAGCAACTGTTCAGTCCTGGTTTCCCTTTTCTTCTTCCTTGGCCCATCCCTTGAGGTCAGGTTCTGGTCTTGACCTTTTCCGTGTGTGCAGTGAAGAGGAAGGATCATACCACTTCTTGATGTCCATTCTGCCCCTGTGTCTACCTTTAGTGTCCCCAGGCCAAACCTCCCACTGAGCTGGTAGAATCAGGCCACCCCTCTCCAAAACCCTGCTTTGCAGCCATTCACTCCTTCTTCCCTGAGGCTTGATGCTGGGACTTGAGAGCTCCAGATGCACAGAGACACCTACTGATGCAGGGGAAGGGTGTTGGGCTGAGTCAGGCCCACTGGGGTGACTGTGTGGGCCAGAGTGCTTAGCGTGTTGGGGCTGCATTGTAAAACAAGGCATGTAACACTGATGTAAGTCTTGGGTGGAGGAACAAACTTCGTACATGTGCTTGAGATTGTTGATATTGGGGGCAGAGGGCCTGTTTGCTCCTTCACATGGTTTTCTGTGCTGCTGAATTCTCTGACCAGTCCCCATCGGGGCACTGCCCATTTGGAGTGCATGCATGCATACTCAGTTGCTTAGTCATGTCCGATTCTGCGATGCTATGGACCGTAGCCCACCAAGCTTCTCTGTTATGGGATTTCCCAGGCAAGAATGCTGGAGCAGGTTGCATTTCTAACTCCAACCCATTTGGAGGTGGGTGGCCAAACAAGCAGGACGCTGGAGCAGTTGGTTCCCAGGTCCTCTGCAGTATCCTTGGTACCCGGAGCCCTTGCCAAGCCCTGCTGTGTTGGCATCTGGACCACGTAGCCTAGGCAAATACTGCGTCTGCCTCTGGGAATATCTGTGAAGCATGGAGACAGACATGGACCCGGGGGCTGGTTGGTGCGTGGAGGTAAGCAGTAAACCTCCAGGAGTTCAGAGCAGAAACAGCAGCTTCCTGTTGGGCCATCCCAGTTGGGTGGGAGGTGAGAGTGGTGGGGGTGAGAGCTGGGCCTGGCAGCCAGGCAGAGGGAAGAGCTTGAACAAAGGCATGGAGGTGTGGGAACTCTCTGCCTGAGAGGAGGGGCAGGAGATGGGCTTCTGATAGGATCCGGATAGGAAAAGCACGGGGCAAGAGCATGTAAAGACAGATCAGATCATCAGGCCTAAAGGCACAGAATATTTCTCACCCGGGATCCTTCCTCCCCAGGCCTTCAACCCCAGGAATTCTCAGAGGCACCCACGGTGATGGTGGTGACAAGGAAGGTGGTAGTTTGTTTTTTTTAGAGGGCTTTCCTCTGTGCCAGGCACTGCTCCAAACCCTTTCCCTGATGTGCTCATTTAGTCCTCCCAAGGAACCTATGAGGTTTAAGTACTACTATCATCCCCATTTTACAGATGAGAACACTGAGTCTCAGAAAGGTTAAGCAAGCAGCAGAACCAGGAAAAGCAGCACCCTCTGGAGCCCCTGCCTTTAGCTAAAATGCACTTACATCTGTCCTGGACTCCCAGAGGGTCTGCAAAAATAACTGGGAATTTTATAGTTACTTAGGCCTCATTTTGAGGTGTGACTCCCCCCCCCCACCCCCCATCCTATATAAAATTGTTCAAAGTGTCATCTCACAGGATGAATCATATAAGCATTAGTTGAAAGCATTTCATATAATTTTTAATATGTAAGCAATTATACATTAAAAAGTCCTTAGCATGTTTTTATTATAAAATCAACTTTATAGCATAATAAGAGGAAGTTAAAAGAAAACCATTTCACACAGAGCCCTGGTGCTCACGACTTGCCTTATGCCCTTTTAAACTCCATGTGCCCATTGGTAAAGCCACTCTCCAGGTAAAGCCAGTTACTGATTTGATTTTATTACTGTTATTTTTGGCCATGGCATTCGGGACCAGGGATCGAACCCATGCCCCCTGCAATGGAAGTGTGGGAGTCTGGCCCCTGGACTGCCAGGGAGATCACTGATTTTAAAGGTGGAGGTGTAGGTGGGGGCGTCCTTTCATATTTTCTTGTCCTCTGGCATGGCCTCTTCTAGTGGCAATGTGCTTTCTGAGAGAATGATGGTCGTATACCACTTTCAAGTCTCTATATTCCAGAGATGGTGGTCTGTTTCTTGAGGAAGGAGGCAGGAATGTGGATTCTAGCCCTGGCTCTGCTCTGGTCTACTGTGTGACCTGAGGGGCAGGTTGCTTCCCCTCTCTGGGCCTCAATTGCCTCATCTGAAAAACCAGATTTTGCCTTCTTCCCTGGGCTCAATGAGGGTCTTTATAAGCCCTTAGGTTTCCTGCCTTTGTGGTCACATTGGGCTTCTCTGGCTGTCCTGCGCAGGCCTGACACCCCCACGCCCACCCCGCCGCCACTGCCCTCCGCATAGCAGCAGCCCAGGTCTTGCCAGGTTGTGAGGAAAAGCTGGCATGGTACCGTCCCAGGAGCTTCAAGTCTGCACCCTCTGGATGGCCACCTCCAGATGCCATTCCTGGAGCTGCTATTCTTGAATCCCACTATGAAATCCCCAAACACTAGTAAGTGCTCCTCAGACAAGGCGCCCTCTGAGTCTTGACTGGCCATCAGAGAGAGCGGCCGCCTCCTGTCTGAGATTTCTGCCCTCCTTATATGTTCACTGTCATCTCTGCCCTCTCACTTGAGGCAATCCTTTTTTTTTTTAATTGAAGTACAGTTGATTTACAATGTGTTCAGTTCTGCTGCACAGCAAAGTGATTCAGTTATACACACCTATACATTGTTTTTTCAATATTCTTTTCCATTATGGTTTATCACAAGGTAGTGAATACAGTTCCCTGTGCTATACTTAGGACCTTGTTGTTTATCTGTTCTCTATATAATAGCCTGAGGCAGCACTATTTTCCTGTCCTTTTAGTAGTTGGCAAGTAAAGGGCCTTTCTGTCTGGGCCCCCGAGCCCAGGCCCTTCCTAGCTCTGCAGCACCCATGGACCCTGCTCCCAGGATATCTGTGCACTCGTCTCTCCTTCTCACCTGGCCTCCTCCACAGCCCTGCTATCCGAACAGTCTCCACACGCTTCATTCCCCTCACCCTGTACAAGCCCCGTGCTCCTTTCCGGCCTGCCTGCTCTCCTAGTTGCCTCAGGCTCTGGCCTGTCCTGGGGAGGGGGAGGGTCACAGGTCTCCACCGGCTGGGGGATGTCAGATGGAGCTGCCCTTATAGAGCAGTCTTTCTGCCGAGCATCCTCTTTCCACTTGAGGCCCAGAGAGGGGCACAAGTCACACAGCCACAAGCCACAGAGCAGGTCTCTTGACTTCTAACACAGGGCTCCTGCCCAGGTTTTGAAATGTTTGGAAACCTGCCCAGGCACTCTCCTGCCTGACAGATAGAAGGCTTGGTCATGGACTGTGCAGAGTTCCCTGGCTGGTCTATCATTTACCAGAATGACTTACCTACCAGACAGGAAGGAGATAATCAAGTGTAAATAGATTTTGGATTAGTCACCCAATGACTTTCATGTTCTTGAGAAACAGCACAGCTCACACACACACCCAGTGGTGCTTACCTGCTGAGCTCCAGGACTGGGAAGGCTGGGTAGGGAGAGGAGCTGCTGAGGAGGACAGCAGGAAGTCCAGGTTCCCATGGTGACCAGCAGACCCGCACTGGCAGTCACTTCCCCTTCTCTTACCCCGTGTGCCCCTTGCCCTTTTGACCCTTGACATTGAGCTTGTTCAGCTTTTCAGGAAAGTTGTGACAGGACTGGGACAGGCCATGGACAGCTTACAGTCATTGATGGCATTCCTGCTGTGTGCCAGACCCCAGCGCCTGCCCTCCAGGGGCCCCTTTGTCGTATGGGGAGCTTGACAAGGACTCAAACACTGGTGTCTGTAGTATAAAACAGGCCAAGCAGAATGACACTGCAAAGAGAACAGAGGAAGGGGTGGTAAGGGTTCCTGACCACCAGGGTGGGCTGCACAGCAAGGGGGCACTAAGCAGAGCCACATTTGACATCTTGACTCAAAACTGTCTTCCCATTGAGGCCTTCCCTGGCCACTTACCTTGAATTTCAACCCACCTGCAACATTTCTTGCCTCTGCTTCTCTGCTTGACTTTGTTCCTTAACTCTGCTCACTATTTAACACAACTTCATCCATTTATAGTCTGTCTACCACTAAGATGTGGGTTTCACAAGGGCAGAAATGTCCGCTGTGTTCCTGCTGTAACCTCAATAGCTAAAGTTGTATGTGGCACAAAGTCGGGACTCAGTAAATAGTCACTGAATGTGTAAGGCTGTTAGTTAATTCCAGGGACCGGGGGCTGGGTGACAGACATGCTGGGGCCCCCTCAGGAGCCCAGAGACATCACATCCTCCTTGAAGGGTGACAGATCTGGAAGTCCCAGTTTAACCAGTTGCTGAGTTGGTGGGGAGGCAGAGAAGAAGCTGGCTTGACTTTGGGTGGGAGCCGGGCAGGAGATGCTTGGTGCCTTGTTCTATCCTGGAGATCAGTTCTGTCTCTGTGCTGCGGGGTGCCCTGGGGTCTCCGGGGTTGCTTCCTCCCTCTGCTCCCTCCCTGGCTGAGAGCTCTTTGAAGGCGAGGACTGGGTGTTACCCATGCACACATCTCCTCTGGGCCCAGTACCTATTTACCAGGTGAATGAATGAGCCCAGGATACAAGTCTAGGTGAAGAATCAATGAGTGAAAAGAAAGCAAACAGTAAACAACTACTTGCTATAAACAACTTTTTCTATTTTGCCAAGACACAGTTGTCTGGTCACAAGGGCTTGGTCAGGGAGCATGTGCGCTGCGTGTGTTCATCGGATGGATGTTTGCAGGCATCCACTGTGTGTTGGCACCGTTCTGTGCTCTAGGGGTTGAGCAGTGAACAAGCCGAGTCCCTGTTCTTGTGAAGCTTTCGCTCTGGGTGCAGGATCAAAGGGGAGTGTTACGTAACCGTGATTCCCATAAACTCATTTCTGGGAACTCTGGTCCTGGGAGGTCTGTTTCTCAGACACTCTGCGGCCTCTGGGCACTGCAACTCAAGGGCTTTCTCAGAGTCAAGGGCAGAATGGAGACTTGTCCCCAGAGCCCTGGCCACCTTAAGAGGCAGGATGGTCTCAGTGCTGTCTTTGGGGTTAAAGGGGCACAGCTCTGGTTCAGGGGCTGGCTGCCCTGTTCCTCTCTCTTCTTGGCCTCAGGGCAGGAGCACGACCTCTAGGGGTTGTCATGAATTTTCCCAAAGCAGCAAGCCCCATCCTGTGTCCTGGCACCAGCCTCATAGGTGTGAGGTTCCCAGGAACGCATCACCTAATTCCTCTCTGTCTCCTGGCAGCTGTGAGAGAAACGGGCATCCTCCCAAAGGTGGAAATGAAGGAATGGGAATGGGAAATTAAGGAGCTCACCTCCCCAGCCCTGCCTCTTGCCCTTTCAAATTCCAGAGAGACATTAAGAGATCTGAAGGCAGGAGACTGATGGGAATGCTGTCCAGAAGTAGACTCTGGGCAGCTGGCAGCAAAGCTCCTGCATCCCCTGTCCACCCAGCAGCGCACCTCGGGTGTGGGAAGAGCACAGAGGCTTTAGGGAAACAGCACCCATCCTGGGCAGGTTAGGAAGCTGTTTAGGAAGTCGCACCGCCTGGGTGCGTAGGATGGATTAGAGCAAAGAGAAGCAAGAGGCAGGGCGACTGGTTCTTTGGTTCTGTAGCTGCAACAGTCATCCAGGCCAGCGGGCTGAGGCAGGAGCCAGGGCCGGGGCTGTGGGGTGCTGTGGGTGGGAGCAGGTGGATGGGATAGAAGAACTTGCCCGTCGGGTACAGTGGGTGAGAGGGAGGGAGGAGCTGGGATCCTGGGGAGTGGGAGGATGAGCATGTCAGTTACCCAGTGGGGCCTGTCATATCCGAGAAGGGGAGGAAGTTTCTTGGTGGAGGGTTCGGTGGGTTCAGATGTGGTACCTTTGCATTCCATGTGTTTGGAGGAGGGCCCCCGGGGAGAGGAGCTGCTTGACAGGGCCTACCCAAGGAGACCGCCCACTGGAGTTTCTGCCCCTCCAGAAGCCTGAAGAGGGAGATTAGTGATTTGCCCTCACACCCTATTATTTGACTAATTAATTAGTACCCTCCTCTAACTAGGGCTCAGCTTGGCTTTCTGCAAGTTTGTAACGATGACAGAGTGCTGTATTTAAAGGGCTCTTTTATAGATTATGCAGAGAATCTCCTTAAGGCACCCGGGAGGAAGCAGTGCCATTATTTCCATCTTTCAGATGGGAAAGCTGAGTCATGGAGGCTCCCTGGAATTGTGCCCAATTCCAGGCCCCCTCTCCCTGTGGGGTCAGTGCCTGGCCGCTTGAGGGAAGGACGCTGAGTAACAGTGGGTTTGCATTTTTTTTGATGCAACCTTTCTGTCTGTAGGACAACTTGGCAGGTGCCTGAGATCTATTCCTCCTCCACCTCCTCACCCTTCTTCTCCTCCTGGGGAATCCTGCCTTTCAGCTCTCACCTAGCTTGGTCTGTGTGTTTTCATGGTACTCTGCCTCCTTTTTGGTCCTTTTCTGAAACTGGCAGTGTGAACACGAATCAATAAAATGTCTCATTTCCCTCCCTTCCAGAATGCTTCTAATTGTACCTGGCGACCTGAAAAGTGATGTACTGTAGAAGGGGTCACCTCCTGGGGCCCGAGCCTCTCCGTGGGCTCCATAATCACTCTTTGTGCAATCTCGCTGATACAGAGCTTAAAACATTGCTTTGTAATTTATCTGTTGGGTTGGAGGCCTCTGGAGGGCAGGGACCACAGGACTTGGAACTCTTGTTGTCAGACTATTGGCACCCAGTGCTTGAGATACTGGCCTGGAACTTTCTGTTGAAGAATGTCCCCAGGTCAGAATGTGCTGGTTTGGGTGGAATGTTGTGAAACAATTGGTCAACTCTCCCTCCAAGGTTATAGGCTGCCAGGTCCAGAGCTGGGGTCTCACGCCCTGGCCAGCTCAGCCCTTGATCCTGGTCACTGGGCCCCCCTCCTGTCCCTCTCTCTGATCCGGGGCTCAGCCTGCTGCCTGGGCCTCTGTAGGTTCACTCCCAGGCCTTGGGTCTCCATGCGGGGACCAGCACAGACACTTGTGTCCCCAGGCCCCTACCGCAATGTCCTCTAGATTGGGAGTCCTTTCAAGTCTGCACTGCCCTTGTCACCCTCCCTTGGCTCTGGGTGTCGCCAGCTGCTCCTCCCCTCCCCGTCTAGCTGGGCGCCTGAGAGTCTGAACCCTGGTCTCCCTCACATGACCAGCCTTCCTCACACCTTTCTTCAGCAGCAGCATCCTGCCTGCCGAAGCAGGGACATCTCTGGCCTCACCCACCTGACTCTGCCAGCCAGCAGGCCTGGCGCAGTGCCAGGTGGGGGAGCGTCTGCTCCTGTCCATCTCTTCTTCACTGGGCTCCAGCTCTAACTCGGTGCTTTGCTTATGCTCTGCCTCACCTTCTGACCCCAGCCCAGCTTGCCAGCTCAGGGTCGCCCTCCCCAAAGGCCTCCCATCCCACCCACCAGCTTCTTTCTAATTCAGAACTGACCGATCAGCCTTCCATCAGGAATCTTGTCTTGCAGAGCACCTTCCTCACCCTCTCTAAGGCCCAGGGAGGCAGTTCAGTTCAGTTCCGTTGCTCAGTCATGTCCGACTCTTTGCGACCCCATGAATCACAGCACGCCAGGCCTCCCTGTCCATCACCAACTCCCGGAGTTCACTCAAACTCATGTCCATCGAGTCGGTGATGCCATCCAACCATCTCATTCTCTGTCGTCCCCGTCTCCTCCCACCCCCAATCCTTCCTAGCATCAGAGTCTTTTCCAGTGAGTCAACTTGTCGCATGAGGTGGCCAAAGTATTGGAGTTTCAGCTTTAGCATCAGTCCTTCCAATGAACACCCAGGATTGATCTCCTCTAGAATGGACTGGGTGGATCTCCTTGCAGTCCAAGGGACTCTCAAGAGTCTTCTCCAGCACCACAGTTCAAAAGCATCAATTCTTTGGCGATCAGCTTTCTTCACAGTCCAACTCTCACATCCATACATGACCACGGGAAAAACCATAGCCTTGACTAGACGGACCTTTGTTGGCAAAGTAATGTCTCTGCTTTTTAATATGCTGTCTAGGTTGGTCATAACTTTCCTTCCAAGGAGTAAGCATCTTTTAAATTCCTGGCTGCATTCAGCATCTGCAGTGATTTTGGAGCCCCCCAAAATAAAGTCTGACACTGTTTCCACTGTTTCCCCATCTATTTCCCATGAAGTGATGGGACCAGATGCAATGATCTTCGTTTTCTGAATGTTGAGCTTCAAGTCAACCTTTTCACTCTCCTCTTTCACTTTCATCAAGAGGCTTTTGAGTTCCTCTTCACTTTCTGCCATAAGGGTGGTGTCATCTGCATATCTCAGGTTATTGATATTTCTCCCGGCAATCTTGATTCCAGCTTGTGCTTCTTCCAGCCCAGCGTTCCTCATGATGTACTCTGCATATAAGTTAAATAAGCAGGGTGACAATATACAACCTTGACGTACTCCTTTTCCTATTTGGAACCAGTCTATTGTTCCATGTCCAGTTCTAACTGTTGCTTCCTGACCTGCATACAGGTTTCTCAAGAGGCAGGTCAAGTGGTCTGGTATTCCCATCTCTTTCAGAATGTTCCACAGTTTATTGTGATCCACACAGTCAAAGGCTTTGGCATAGTCAATGAAGCAGAAATAGATGTTTTTCTGGAACTCTCTTGCTTTCTCCATGATCCAGTGGATGCTGGCAATTTGATCTCTGGTGCCTCTGCCTTTTCTAAAACCTGCTTGAACATCTGGAAGTTCACGGTTCACGTATTGCTGAAGCCTGGCTTGGAGAATTTTGAGCATGACTTTATCAGCGTATGAGATGAGTGCAATTGTGCGGTAGTTTGAGCATTCTTTGGCATTGCCTTTCTTTGGGATTGGAATGAAGACTGATCTTTTCCAGTTCTGTGGCCACTGCTGAGTTTTCCAAATTTGCTGGCATATTGAGTGCAGCACTTTCACAGCATCATCTTTCAGGATTTGAAATAGCTCAATTGGAATTCCATCACCTTCACTAGCTTTGTTCGTAGTGATGCTCTCTAAGGCCCACTTGACTTCACATTCCAAGATGTCTGGCTCCAGGTGGGGCTGTTTCCATTTTACTGGCTAAGAAGCCCAGAAGCAAAACCTCGAGTAACTACCAGGGGCCATGAGGGAGATTTCTGGCA
This sequence comes from Moschus berezovskii, assembly GCF_049115385.1. Lineage (NCBI taxonomy): Eukaryota > Metazoa > Chordata > Mammalia > Artiodactyla > Moschidae > Moschus > Moschus berezovskii. Next base: position 69,375,546 of record NC_142466.1, on the reverse strand, counting down.
TCCTGGGAGCTGTGTTCCAGAGGCTAGGCAGGGGTGGGGGGCAGGGGGAGGACCCTGGGCTGAGGTTGGTGGAGAGGGATGGGCAGTTGTCAGGTTGGACTGGATAGATCTGTGGGGGTCAGTTCCCACCCACCTCGGTGACAAGAAGCAGAAACCTTAAAGTGGGGGATGCAGTGCTCCAGACACAACTTCGCAAGCCAGCAGAACTGAAAAACAGCCAGTGGACTACACCAACCCCCTACCCCCCAGCCCCACCTCTGCCTTCCCTGGCCTCTTCTGGGGCTTTATTCCCACTCCCTAGCTCAGAGCTGCTTCTGCGGACAGTCTGCTAGGAAAGGATTAGTGCTGGCCCAGCCGCTCTTGGGGGAAGGGGGAGGGTTGGTTGGAGGGTAGGGTGGGTGGTGTCAGCACCGGTTAAAGTAGAGGAGGGGCAGCCCCACCCTTCAGGGTAAAGCTGAGGAGAGGGTTTTGCCCAGCACCTGTGGAGCTCCTGTAGTGCTGAGAGTTTGGACGCACCTGGGCCTGCCCCCGGAAGGCCATTCCAGTGGGAGGTGACCTATGCCATGGAACTGCGTCAGTGGTTGAGGATGTCAGATGTGGGCATAGAAGTGCATCCCCGTTGACTGCAGAGGAGGGCATGGACTGGTCTGCTTGGGCTGGGGGGGTGGCATGGGTTTGGACAGACTCCCCTTCCTGGTGGCTGCGCTGGGAAGCGTGGTGGGAGCAGAGGCAGTGGGGGCGCGGCTGAGCCCATGCGCCAAGGAGGCCTGGAAGGAGGAGCTGCAGGACTGGGTCACAGACAGCAGGGAGGCCTTGGAATTGTGAAAAACACCCACCCAAGGCAGTCGCTTCGGCTCTTGGCTCCCCAGCCTCTACCCCGCTTTCAACCCAACTCCACCTCCACCCCATCTCAGCAGCCCACCTCTACCAAAGCTTTGCCTAGGCTTTCGTGCAAAGGAATCTTGTTGAATTGAGCCTCAAAGGAAACTAGGAAATGTTTTTATGATTTTCATAATTTTCACCCAGAAATTAGGAGGAAGGGTTTGTTTGTTATTAATACACGCAGCCTGTGTGCCCCCTAGACTTGAAACTAATTTTCATCTGGACAAAGATTTGCTGTAAATCCCGAAGCTGCCAGTGTGAATGGAAAGTTCCAGGCTGCCCTCTGGGCCCCAGCCCCTTACCCTGCCTCAGTCCTGAACATTCCCAGGAGAAGGGCAGACTCTCTCTCTGAGGCTGAGACCAAGGAGTCACCTCAGTCTCCAGTAACACCACACAGAGTTCAGGTCAAAGTCAGCTAGAAACGGAGGGCAGATTTCAGATGAAGCGCTGCTTCCAATGGACTCCAGGCTGTGGGCACCAAGTCCTGGGGAGGCTGTGAAGCCCAAGGGTTTCATGCAACCAAACCAACCAAACCTGAGTCTCTGTGTCTCCTGCATTGGTGGGCAGGTTCTTTACCACTAGCGCCACCTGGGAAACCCAGATAATCTGCCTGTAATGCAGGAGACCCAGGTTCGATCCCTGGAGCAGGGCATGGCAACCCACAACGGTATTCTTGCCTGGAGAATCCCATGGACAGAGGAGGAGACTGAGTGCTCAAGTCAGTGTTCAGAGGACTCTGTTGGTGGACAGCAGGGGAGAGCTCTGTGTGCCAGCGAGTATGTGCCCTCCAAGGGAACCAACCTGGGTTGGATACAGCCAGCCCTCCTTCCTGCTCTTAGGTCTGGGGACCATGTCCCCAGACACCTGTTCTCATCCTGCAGTGACGCTGGACTGCAGAGGACCCCACTGTCCTGGATAAAGTTTCCAGGTCACACCTTCCAAAGCACTGGCCACACAGGAGCCGCCCAAGGCTCCGGGACAGGGCTGCCTGGGCCCTCCCATCCACAGCCTGTGTGTTTTTGCTCACACAGCGTGAGGAGAGGCGCAGTTGCATCTGGAAAGAGCCCCGGGTTTGACACTAGACGCGGAGCTATAATTATCATCTTTAATTACACGACAGTGCCTCTGCCAGGGAGACATACTGGACGATTATCTCCTCTCCTGACAAGGGTGGTTCCATTTCCCTTTATAAGTACTGACATAAACAGCACACACACACACTTGGGATTTCAGAATTATGAAAGGCCCATTCAGAGCTGTCTACAAGGACCCCTGGCTTCTTTTCCTGGAGAAAGTGGCCAGCCAGGTGGAAGCCACGCAAGTGCTTTCTTGCCTGCTGCTGAAAAAAAAAAGCACTAACTTACCTCGCATTGACTTGATCTCTAGCGTTAGAAGAAAAGAACACACCTTTTTCCTAATGCTTAGAAAAGGAATAGCAAAAAAAACCACATAACAATAGCCCTTGTGTTGACGACCTGAATATATCCATGCTCCTTTGATTCTCACATCACCCTGGGGAGGTAGACAGGACGGGACATGTGGTGTTTATCCCTGTTATGTAGGCGGGGCTATGAAGACTCAGAGAGGTTAAGGCACTTCCCTGAAAACACACAGGAAACTGGGACTGGAACCCGGTACCTGACCATAAGCCCGGCTTCCGCACACACAGTACAGTTTCCGTGATTCGTTTCGGGAGCTTCTTCACCCCTGGCGCTCTGGGGCACTCGGGGGGCAAGAGAAGCTGTGTGGCCCAGAGCACCTTGCACATTAGAGGGGTGTGATGAGGGTGGCCTGCAGTGGCTCTGGAGGACAAGCCATGCTAGAGTCCCCAGGTGACAGCTTAGCCCCATGTTGCAGGCAGCATCCTGCTCGCCTCAGAGCAGGTCCCCCAGGGCAGGAGCGTGCAGGAGACATGAAGGCTCCATGGAACACCCACCCACGCTCTCTGCCCCCAGGTCTGCTCTCTGGCAGCCAAGAGGCCCCTCACCTCTGCTGGTCTCTGAAACATGAAGAGTGTCAATCCAACACCCTGCCCGCCACCCTGAGTCGAGATGAGAGGCAGGCTGCCCTGAAGACGTGAGTTCAGGGCCTTCCAACGTCAGTATGTGTCATAGTCGACATGGGGAAGCCAGGGGAGGTAGGTGTTGCAAATGCAGATTCCCAGGCCTTGCACCAATATACGCTCTCACTGGGGCCCAGGAATCTGCCTTTTAATAGCTGGCTCCATGACTCTGGGACAGATGGTCCCATGGTTTGAGAGGCTTCACTTTAACCTGAGGTCTTTTTCAATTCCTGGCACTCTGGTCTGGTCTGCCAGCAGGATTGTGCTCCTTGACTTCTTGCCTCCTTCTCCTTCTGCCTCTGCTGCAGGGGCATGGACATCCATTCTGGTATCTCATTGACATCCCACCCCCTTGCAAGTCCTGAGCACTGGGGGCTGCAGAGAGGAGCAGAAACCCCTCCTCTGGGAGTTGTCAGTGGCAGGGGGACAGCCTCACAGATGCATCCTGTTAGTTTCACAGAGCTGTGACCTTATGGCTAGAATCTTAGAAATCTGTGAGTGACTGGATTAGACAGGGCCAGGGTAGAGGGTGTTTTGTGGTTTGGTGGGGGATCGTGAGCTGAAGGACTCCAAAGGTCATCCCAGCTCCACAGCCTCCTGGTTTAAGCATGGGCAAGGCACTGCCCCTGTGGGCCTCAGTTTTCCCATGTCTAAAGTCAAAGCTCTGACCTGATCACGAGGAGATTAAAGTGCTAGTCCCCATTGGTGGTGGCAGTAGCCGCAATAAGACACAGTGGAATCCCACAGGCTGGCCCCGGTGCTCGACCCCCGCACCGATGCCCTCCCGGGCACTGCCGGCAGGGCTGCAGCCTTTGTTCTCTGTCACCAGTCACCACCAGGCCTCCGCACGGCCTGTTTCACCCTGCAAACCAGAGCTCAAGCCACACCAGAGATCCTGGGGGCTGTGCCAGAGAAGCCTGCTTCCAAATGGAGCAGATTTCACCATGACTACTTTTTTAAAAAACCAAGGTTGTCATTTTGCACGTACATCATCCCATAAAGAGGAGGGGCATTTGAGCTCCTGGGTCCCACATATCCCCAGGTCACACATCAGGGGAGCTCTCAGGGAGAGGAGGGACACTGTCAAGGATCAAGTGAGGGGCCACAGGCCAGCCTGCCCGCTCACCCTTCCCAGATCCCGCCATCTTGCTGTCCCCAGATGATTTCCCTGGACCTGGCCCGATGATGTTACTCCCCTGTTCAAACACCTTGACCGAGCCCCACAGACCCAGGCTTTCCAGGTCTTCCTCAAGCCATGCCTCCCTCTGCACCCAGCCCCTCCCAGGGACCCCAGACTCCAGGCAACACCTCTGCTCTCCTGCATCAGTTCTCACCGTAACCTCTTTCTCCCAGGAGCCATCCCCCAGCTCCGTGCCCCCCACAGGACTCACACAGTGCTTCTACTCCCTCTTTCCTGTTTTTACTGTGGGTCCCAACTGAGCCCTTCTTTCCTCCAGCAGCCTGGACCAGGCCTGAGTTGTCCCCCAGAGTCTAGCATGGGGCCCTGCACTCGGGAAGAGCTTGTCGAAATGGGATGAAAACAAGGCCTTTCCTCTGCACGCGTCTGAGGCTTGCCTTTGAAGTTGGTGTGATGGCTGCAAATGTGATCATCAGTTGGGTTCTTAGAACTCCTGTTTGTCCCTGAAAAATGAGCACTCGCACACAAATAATGATTTTGAGGCTGTTGGAACACACACTCTCCTGAATATGAAAACAGGCGATGCAGCAAACAGTTGGCCTCACTCTGGGGGAGATATCACGGGTCCCCGGAGTGTCTGCGGCTCAGGGAAGTTTACAGTTTATGGAGCCGTTTGTGGTCTGGAGGTCCAGGCTGGTGGGGTAACAGTCTGGTCTGATCTTGGCCCTAGTGCATCCCCGTCCCTCCGAGCAGCCGGCTGCTGGTCTCTAGTGCCTTGAACCGTAGTGGTGAGATCTCAGAGCAACAGGAACACTGAATCCCCTTTACATGTTTCCCTTTACAAGAAGGCAGGTGAGCGGGGCATCACTTTACAAGGGGAAAAAGCTCTGCCCCAGCGAAATGCGGCAAGATGGCTTTCCTATCTCCTGACCCCATTGGTTTTGTTATGCTGCATGGATACCAGGCAGAAACCATCCTGGGTGGTGGTGGGCCTTAGAGGGGCCAAAGGAGGGCAGCATCAGACATTGCCCTCTGAGCCTCTAGGGTCAGCCACGAAAAGATGGCTGTGGCGGGGGTGGGGGTGGGCTGGCAGGACTTCAGGAGCATTTCATATTTGCACCAGTCATTTTGCAGCACTGACATGAATGAGACCCTGGAAGGCACCGACGTGTCTTGGACTTCATTGGGTGGCAGTCCTTGCCAAGATGGCACAATCTCTCAAGTTCCAAGGGAAAGAGGCGGGAAAGGCTTCCCAAGAACAGATGAGCCAGCTGGGAGGAGAGGACCCACCAGTGGTTTCATGGGTGCTTAGCTGGGTCCTGAAGAAGCTCAGAGGTGGGTGCCATGTGCGGGAGGGGAAGAGACAGCCTGTGCCACCCCGGGAGTGAAGAGAGCAGTCCCGAGTGGCTGGTGTGGCTGCAGCTTCTAGTCTCGTGGAGAGCATGTGGGAAGATGGGCAGCTGGCGGGTGCTTGATGGCCAGGTCCCAGGAGGCTTTCTGAGCCCCTGAAAGGAGTTTGGGCTTTGCCTCAGTGACTGTTGGGAGTTATTGAACTGTAACCCACCCTTTAGCCACTTCCCACAGTCGGACACGACTGAGCGACTGAACTGAACTGAACTGAACTGAACTGAACTGAAGTGCCTGGCGTGCTGTGATTCATGGGGTCGCAGAGAGTCAGACACGACTGAGCGACTGAACTGAATGGAACTGAACCCATCAGCTTGTCTTTCCCCTGTACCAGCTGAGCACCTACTGGAACCAGGTGGTCAGTGGGCCCGTTGGGGCACACAGATTGAACCCGTTGAGCCTCTGTTCTAAAACTGAGGTCAAGTTGGAAAACTAAGTCTAAGATAAGAAGTTGGGGACACAGAGTCCTGTGGCATTTAAAACCAGCACTGGAAGAAATGTCTTGAGGCCTTGCATTGATGAACTGACGCGTGAATAGGCTGGGTCATCAGTGCTGGAGTGGGCAGCAGAGGGGCAGAATGCCTCCCCGAGGTATCCAGGGGCAGCACTTGAAGAAGATGAGCTCAACCTGGTCTGGAAGGCCTCGGGGAGCCAAAAGGAGAGGTGGGGGCCATGGGGTAGGGAGCAGGCCTGACACAAAGTGTACATGCTAACTCTGATTCTGGACGTGCCCAGCATTCAGAGGATGGGAAGCCAACTGGTGTTTGTAGAAATGAATGTTTCAGACTCTCACCTAAGTGTTAGCTGACCTACCAAATATTTTTTAAAGAACTGAAGCTGCACTATTAAAGTCCTTAAAGCAGGCTTCTGCCATCTGGGCACCTATGCATGTAATCACACAGCCAGGCCATGGGGCCTGGGTTAGGGACCCTCCATGCAGAGTGAGTTAGCCTGCAAGGCTGTTCTTCCAACGTGCTCCTTCTCCCTCCTGAGCAGACTTCCCCTGGGAGCCCCAGCTGAGCTCAAAGGCTGTCAATGCAGACAAGAACCAGGGAACCTCTTCTAGGGCATGAGGGCAGAGGTGGGCTTCAGATCCCCCTGAAAATTGAGATAGCCAATCAAGCCTGTGGACAGGTGGCCCACCCTGCATCTGCTCCCACCTGTGGACCGTGGCTGGCTGCGGGCACACAGAATGGCTGCGGTCATTCCAACTCGGGCATTTTTCAAAACAGCGATGTCAGGTTGCCCACCACATAGAACAATCTCCATAAAGTACCCGGCACATCTTGTTGCAAACAGTGGGAGCTTTCTGGTGAACCCTGCAAGAGGAATTAGTTGCAAATTAAACCCCCAGGAAACAGAATGATTTGACCTATTGTATAGACTTGTTGGACGCGAGCCAGTTGGATGTTGAAAGACGTCTGCCTGGGATGATGATTCGGCTCTTAGAGTAATTGGTCTTGAGCCGTTCCTTCTGGCAGATGTAAGGGAGTGCCGTGGAGGGTCCTATGGCAGCGACCTTCCTTATAGAGTAGATGAGAAAAATTCGAGCACCCTTCTCTGTTCCCCTTTCCCTGCCCCCTACAATGTCACTCCCACTGTTAATGTCCCCAGCCTTGTCAGTGAGGAAAACAGACCAGGAGGAGGGAGTCTTCCTCTGAGTGAGAATGAATGAGATTTTCATGAACTTGGGTGACAGAACATGGACTTAGGTAACCGAAGGCACCTCAGCAGGATCCCCAAGGCCCTGTCCTCCCTCAGGCTCGGAACACACCGTGATCACTGCCTTCAGGGAAGCGTTTTAACAAACCGGCGGAAGGATGCAGGGGTCAGCCCACCGAGTTGGCAGGAAGACTGAACAGCCGAGCCTGTTCAGAGTCAGCGGTGGGCAGACGGGTGAGGTACCGGGCCCAGAGGCCATCAGGTTTAAACGCAGAGGAGAGCTTGCCCTGAAGACGGGTTGAGGAGTGCCTCGGGAGGATGGACATCCCTGGCGAGGCACGGCCTCTTTGTCCCACCAGGATGGATGAGCGTGGAGCCCTAGTGGTCTTGTGGCCGGTGCTTCTGTCGGGGGGGATATGAGAGAAATCTGAAGTGCAAGCGTGTAATGTGACAGCTGCCCCTCCCACCCCTCCCAACTCCTTCCCCTCTCGCTGCCCCCCACCCCCATTTCCGAGCCAGTGTGGAAGCTTGTCTGGCAGCACCAACTCAGCTGTCATACCACATCAGTTTTTGTAGGTTCCTAGCCAGTGGAAAAGCGCCAAACGTGAGCAGATGATGTACTTAATGAAACACTCAGGAAGAAAGCGTCAGTTCCAGTTACTGGGGCCTTTCTCTGTAACATCAAGGCACTCCTTTCCCCAGAGTGTTTCTGAATTGTTCGGTGATAGGTGCCAGGCCAAAAAATGTGTCATGTTTCTAAACCCTGGAATCAGATCATGTTATTTCAGAATCTTGCCACACATGGTAGGGGTCTTCCTTTAGGGGATAAAAATGGAAAATATTGAATAGTGAGGTAGAAGTTGATTCTGTTTGTTCAGCACCAGTGAGAGGCCTGGCACATGACTGAAATTACAAAAGAAAAATGAAATGGGACGTCTTCTTGTGGATGTAAACTGATGGAATGGCGAGTCATTTATACCAGATGTCAGCCAGAAACGAGGCTGTGTATGTGTGCACACGTCTGTGTATGCTGCTCTAAGCTGTAACGTCTGCATAGAGTTTTATGGTTTATAAGGCTGTCTTTATATCCTTTGTCTGGTTTTATTTTGTAACAGCCCTGTGGAGTTGATAGTAATATTTTCCTTGCTCCACAACAGAGGATGCCGAGGCTCTACTGGGGCAAGTCGAGCCCCAAAGACTGTGAGCTGATAAATGGCAGAACCAGGTCCTGAACCTAAGACTGCTGAGTCTGGTTCCAAAATGGATACACTGGTCGGTCTCATAGAGTTTAACTACTGCATTATTGGGCTTCCTCGGTAGCTCAGACAGTAAAGAATCTGCCTGAAATGTAGGAGATGAACGTTTGATCCCTGGGTCAGGAAGATCCCCTGGAGAAGGGAATGGCAACCCACTCCAGTATTCTTTCTGTGAAAATTCCCTGGAGAGAGAAGGCTGGTGAGCTACAGTCTGTGGGATCACAAAGGGTCGGACACGACTGAGCATGCGTGCACCACGCACCTGCATTATTGGGGGAAGTGGGAGGCTAATCATTTGTATTTGTTCCAAGAGTGTCAAGGTTTGAAGCACACTAGAAGACAGGGAAGGCAGAAGACAATGCTGTTTCCACGCGCAGTGCTCTTCCCTCATTACTCATTGGGTTGAGTGACGTCTTCTGGCTCTTGAGGTGCTGGAGACCCAGAGAGGTTGGAAGACCAGGGCACACAGCTTAGAAGTGGCCTGAATATAAGAGTCAAATCCAGATCCCATAGACGCTTTCTACTCTCTGTGCTGCTGGGTAGCTATTATACAACCATATGTAAATATAAGATGTGAAAAGGAAGGAACAGTATGGAAAGTGGTGATTTAGTAAATAAATGAACAAGCGAGGTCAGTCAGCACCTAGTGTTGAGTCACTTTACAGATATGGAAGCTGCAAGGAGCCCAGGGTCTAACTGGCCATGAGTTCTGCCAGGCTTTTGACCTTCAGCCCAAGTTCTGCCTCTTGCCCACCAGCTTATCTGAGTTTTCTGCAAGTCTTTGAGCCAAGAGATAGGAATGTTCTTGAGCTGATCTCCATCCTCTATTGCCAGCTTCATAGTTGGAAGAGAACTTTAAATTCCAGACTGTGGCAACCCCTCCCTCCCGAGTGAGACTGCAATCTCGGGCTCATTTCAGAAATCCCGTATTTCTCAACGGTGAGTCTGTGTTAGTCTGCCAGTTATTTTTAGGTGGGAACTTTATATTTTCTCTTTCATACCACTTTGGCTTCCCTGCCTAACGGGTTATATTTTCTGTCTAGCAATAACATTGGAGCTACCTTATTTTTAACTTGGTTCATTTTTCTTCCTGTAATTTCTTTTTTCTTCAGATTTATTACACACTCAAATCGGCTTACTTTCTGGCTCCACCCCCCCAACTCCAGTTCTCATTCACTGGGTCCTAAGACTTAATCCAAAGGCAAGTGCTAAGCCTTATTTTGTTCCAGGAAAAAGGGAGAAGAGTCTTCAGCAAGCCTAGAATATCTCTTGTCACATGGGCTGCTGCTTGTCACTTTATTGAGAGTCTCTTCACCTATCACTCACCCCATGTGTCCTTGACAGGAAATACTTTTGACCTCTGCACTCCACCCCCACCCCACCTCTGCAGAGAAAACCTACTGACTAGAGTGGCCTGGGGGACTGCTAGACTGCTAGAAGGCCTAGCATGTGAGCACATGACTGTGCATGTGTGTGTACATGTATGCGTGTGCAGGGATATTTGTACATGTAAGTACACACACACATAGTGCTCCCCAGACCCTATTTCCATCTCTGGCACCTGTAGCATTTGATTCTGGCTCATGGGCACCCTGCAGGTAACACTTGCAGTAGGACCCATGGTTGATATGATATGTTGTCATCATTCAGTTCATGCCCCGCTTCATGCAGTGGCAAGGCAGCAGTGAGAATACAACCTAACACTTGAGGAAACGACACCCATGGGCTCATTAGCCCAGCCTCTGGGCACAGGATCAGGTAAGGCAGGGCAGAGCTGAGGCTCTGCTCACCTCTTAGCCTCCTCAGAAGGCTTCGATGGCTCCCCGTTGCCTCTCCACTGAAGCGTGATCCTCTTAGCCTGGTGGTACTTAAGCAGGTGACACACATAACTACAGAACCCCAGAGAAGACTGTATTTTAGGTTGTGAGCTTCTTTAGGACAAGGACCGGCTTGACTGACCAGCATTTCTCTATAAACCAGTGACACAGGGGCTCTGTAGGGAGAGCAAGCAAGTGAAAGAATGAACCAGTGAAGCAGGTTGTTGTGTCCAGACCTTCACCCTCGCCCACTTGCCATGTGGATTTCTGGTGTCAGGATCTCACTCTACTTCCCGAAGCACCTTTCTTGTGTTGGAGGAGCCGGAATCCTGTGTCACTCCTCTGGATAAGAAGTTGTCAGGCTGCTTGTAATCCCTTCTGATGCCTTTGGCAAGGATCCGTCTTTCAGAAGGTACCCTCTTTTTGCAGCTGAGTGTTAAGGTCTAGACCTGCTTCCCTGAGTATCTGTTCCCCCAAAAGGGGCAGCCTGCTTGCTATCACACGTCCCAGATTGATTTTGGTCCAATACTTGCCAAGCATTGTTGGTTGAATGGAATTATCACCTTGACTCATCACTTGGAAGAAAGGATAACAAGCCCCTAAGAGGGTGGGGGCCCTTTGCAGTGAAACCACGGGTCCCAAATAGTGATCAGGCCTGCCCTTGTAGCTGTGTTTTAGGAAAGCTTTCATTGTTTGTGGTTGCCGAGACTGTAGCTACAGTTCTTTAATGTGTCTTTAAACATGGAGTGCCTCCCCAGATGACCAGGGCATAGCTGGGAGCTGTGTTATAATTAAAATGTACATCTTCGTGTTAGAAACCAAAACATGGTCTCCTCCAAACTCTTATTTCCTAAACTTCAAATGTGTAAACATGACACGAAATGGTAGTTGTTTAAAAACAGTTACAGAAGCAGAAGCTGTTGATTGGAAGCCTGTTCCACAGGAATGTTAAGTAGATGAAGGAATTCTAAAGATGGGGTGCCTCCCGGAAACGGCAGGGAGTGGGAAGGACAGTGTGCATGGACTCTGATGAAGGCACATGTGAAAGTCCCAGCCCCGCCCCTGACCTCACTTACCTGTTCTCCCTGTTGCAGTCTCAGTTTCCCCACCTGTCCTGCAATTACTATAAAGCTGCTGGCATCAGGCCTGGTTCAAAGTAGATCCTCAGCAAGTGCTGTCACGAACAATAATAATAAAGTGCCACGTTTGCATGTGAAATTTCCTTTAAAAAGGTTTTTTAACTATTCCATTAAAAAACCGTGTGCTCTGGTAGAAAAAACATATAGACATATAGAAAATAAAAAATGAACTGTCTCTTCAGAGACAAGAATTGTCATTAATAATTTGTTTTGTATTCCTTTAGCCCTTTTCCCACTGGCTTACAAAAATACACATCTATACATAGTACCAGCAATTCTTTTCCTACGCGAATGCTATCCTACTAGACATCGTTTTACATCACAGATCTTGTCCAAGGTCATTAGTCTCAACCTTTTAGACTGGTTAGAACCTTTTGACTGGTTCTGTTTTCCTGTGGTCATGTATGGATGTGAGAGTTGGACTGTGAAGAAAGCTGATCGCTGAAGAATTGATGCTTTTGAACTATGGTGCTGGAGAAGACTCTTGAGAGTCCCTTGGACTGCAAGGAGATCCAACCAGTCCCTTCTAAAGGAGATCGATCCTGGGTGTTCATTGGAAGGACTGATGCTAAAGCTGAAACTCCAATACTTTGTCCACCTCATGCGACGAGTTGACTCACTGGAAAAGACTCTGATGCTGGGAGGGATTGGGGGCGGGAGGAGACAGGGACGACAGAGAATGAGATGGCTGGATGGCATCACTGACTTGATGGAGGTGAGTTTGAGTGAACTCCGGGAGTTGGTGATGTGATTCGTGCTGTGATGTGTGCTGTGATTCGTGGGGTTGCAAAGAGTCGGACATGACTGAGCGACTGAACTGAACTGAACTGATAATGTGACTGTAACACAGCATATTCAGTTGTTCCCCTATTTATATACTTTTAACTCGTGTCAAGTTTTTTATTCTTACATTCTGCAGCAAACAGCCATGTGCATTTATTTCTGCTTGTGGGTATTTCTGTAGAATTGATTTTCAGAAGTGGAACTTGAGGCCTAAGGGTATTTAATTTTTGTCAGATTCACCAATTTTACCTCTGGAAAGGTCATTTCCAGTTTATACTCCCTCCAACAGTCTATGAGTCTAGTTCCCTTCCTAAGGTAAACAGATGTTTTAAAAATGTTTTTCACTGTGCTAAATTCTGAATTTGCAAAAGTCTGCACGTTGTTCTTTCCATCAGTATTTACAGAGGGTCTGTAGAACCTCCTTCTCTGTTAACCCGCAGAAGATGTGTCAGGATGGGTTGGACTTGAACTCAGCCCTCAGAAGCTGGAATGGAAGTGAGGGCTGAGTGTGCAGATGATTAGAACTGTTGTAGGGTCTCAGGGTCCCTGGGCTGAGGGACCCTCACCAGTAACATTGAGGGCGTGTGGGAGTGATGAGCACTTTCTTAGCTCCTTGAAGGGAAGTGCTAGTGACAGTAAGGGTTCTCTAACACACAGTGAGGGTTTGATATGTGGGGTCCCAGCCCAAACAGAAACTAGGACTTGGGGCTTGGGGACTGCCAGAGGGGAGCTGGTTGAGAAAGGCCACCAGCAGTGAGAAGGCTGTCTCTGCTCAGCATCACACGGCACCTCTGTTCTCGCATTCCAGGTGTTGATGGCAACTTTCACACAGTATGCAGTCTCTTCAGGACACCTTTTTAGGGTCCCAAGAGGGGCTGTTTTTGCGTTTCCCGGTACGAAAGCATTCATTATCCAGATGTTTCCTTCCAAAAATTCTTGAGATGGTCGTATGGATGGCGTAATCTGTGAAAGCTCTCGACAGGAAAGAGCCGCCTGAAGGCAGTTCTCAACAGTGGTAGCTTTCGGGTTCCTAATTCTGGTGTGTGGCACTCACACACACCTTCCCCTTCCCTACTCCTCTTTCAAACAAAGCAAAAACACTTCATTGGGGGGTTTTTTGTGCCAGGAAGTACAGGATGAAATTGTAAAGTCGGAAAGATGAGTAGAAATCATGTAGACTTCTCACTCTGACTTTGGCAAATCACTTTGATTCTGGGTTTCCTGTTTGCCCTGTTAAATGAGGATGCTGGCTCTGACCATTAAAATCTGTCTATAGTCAGAAGGTCATAAGAACCAAATAGCACAAAGGGCTTTGCGGATCAGAAAGTTCTATATGGAATGAGGGAATCTTGCTGTTTGGTCTTTTTTGTTAAGTTTGGGTTGGCTCTTGGCAGGTGGTCATTCCTGGGCCAAGTAGGGATCTCTGCCGAGATCCCCAGTCTTGTGATGGCTTTGCTACTGTGAAGTCTCCTGAGGGTGGAATTTCGTGGCACTGTGTGTTCCTCTTAGGAAGCTGATGCTTGGCTGCAGCCCTAGTTCTTCAGGGTCAGGAAAAGTGCAGGTCCCCTCTGCATTGTGATAAGGACCTGGCTCTGTTTTGATACACAGTCTTTGCAGGATCTGTTTGAAAAAGGGAGCGAAAGGGAGCAGACAAGCAGCCTGTACTAGGACCATATGGTAGACAGGTGAGGAAGGATCTTCATAGAGGTGTCAGTTAGGGTTCTCCAGAAAAGCTGACCAATAAGAGAGATTTATTACGAGGAACTGGTTCATGTGGTTATAGAAGCTGGCAAGTCCCAAGGTGAGTGAGCAAGTTGCACCAATGGTTTATTTCCAGTCCAAGTTTGAAGGCCTGAGAAGCAGGAGAGCTCAAAAGAAGCAGGAGAGCTCAAAAGCCAACAGGCTCGAGACGCAGGCAGAACCAGCATTTCAGTATGAGTCTGAATGCAGAAAGAAAGTTGATGTCTCAGTACAAATGCTGTCAGGCAGGAAGAATTCTCTTTACCATTGGAGGGTTGGTTTTTTGTTTTTTGTTTTTTTCCTATTTGGATCATTAACTGATTAGACAAGGCCCATCATGTTAGGGAGAGCAGTCTGCTTTACTTAGAGATTTAAATGTTAATCTCATTCAAAAAGACCTTCCCCGAAATACCCAGAATAATGTTTGACCAGGTATCTTCTCTGTGGCCCACTCAAGTTGACACATAAAATTAATCACAGGCAGGAAAACACAACTTTGTGTTGGAACAGAGCTTCTCACTGCAGAGGATTCTAACTGCATATTCTAACTGAATTTGGGAGGGGTTTGCTGGAAGGTGGTTAGGATGCCGAGGTCAGAGAACCTACCCACTGTAGGATGGGTGCTTTTGTGTATGTCCCCTCTTCCTTCACGTGCTGGGGCCACAGCAGTGGAACACGAAGCCTGTGTGAACATCCAGTCTTCATAGAATCAGACTGAGGACTCTGGAGCCAAAAAGTTCTCCAAGACCATCTCTTTTACTGGCTTCTACCTCGTCTGCAAGAAATCTTAGACCCCAGTGGATGAGGCAGCAGACCAGGGTCACACAGCCAGTGAGCAGAGGGCCGGGCTGGTCCCAAGCCGGCAGCCTCATCATCACCATCCAGAAGGCTGAGGTTGTCTACAAGTCCCCAGGGACATTAGTTCCTCTCTTGAAGCAGTTCCAAAAGCAAGGAAGGCTGGGGCAGGGAGCGTGCCAGATCTCAGCAAGTTTCTTCCGGCCAGACAGCTGTGCTGGGCATGGGGCAAAACGCCAGCAACGCCCTCCAGCATGAGCCATGACCAGCCCCAGGACTGCCGCCTCCACCAGATGGGTGCGGGTGGGGTTTGACCAATTTCGCTGCAAACCTGACAGGTGCAAGGGGGGCTGTTAGATACAGATGGAGTGAAGGGTCATGCCTGGTAGGGGGCCCTGGTTCTGCCCTGGGAGGCTGGCACCCTGCAACCGTTGCCAGTTTGTAACCACTTGCTTAGATCCAGCCAGCCTGGGACCAGCCGCATGCATTGGCCACCCCTCTAAAGATCTAGAATGTGCTTATTAATACCTCCCCAATGGCCAGCTCTCTTCCTCCTGATATCACCCTTTGCTTTCCTAACAATTCCTATAGGGACATGTATGTTGACCTGTCAGATAAAATCCAGGATGACTTGAGTTACCCTGACTAAAGAGCAAACTGGTAGCCAGAGGGAGGAAGTAACTTGCCTGGCATCACTCAGCATGGTGAAGCCAGGAGCAAGTTAGCTGGAGCTAGGACTCACTTCTTCTAGTGCTTTCTTTCTTCCCCTGCAGACCCAAACAGGTTTGTATTATTTTGTACCTGATGGAGGGGAGGGAGTACCAACTAGTGTTGGAAAGGTGGCATAGACAGCTACATAGTTAAAAGCATGAGCTTTGGAGCCAGGCTGCCTCCATCACTGGCTTGCTGTGTGGCCAAGTTTAAAGTGGTAACACCAACATCATCCCTGTACAGAAGTGTTGTGAGAATTAAATGAGAACCTGGAGGCCCTGCACTTAGCACAGACCCTGGTACATCACACACACTCAGCACTCTTAAAGTATATTACTGAGAGTTGAGTCTCCCAAACCTTGGCTGAACCACACAGCCTATCTGAGTTGCAGATTTCACATCAGTGAGGTAGGGAGGGGGCTTGGGCGTGGTCATGGCTCCTCCAAGGCTCACTCTGGGAGGTTCCCTGAGAAAGGGTAAATGATGGTGCTCCATGAGGGGTGCAGCCCAGCTGGTCTGGCATGAAAGTCTGTCCCCCGTGGCTTTATCTCATTAGAGTATGGCCTGAGGCCTCTCTAGAAGCTGAGACCACGCCATGCCCAGCAGACTGGAAGATCACACCAGAGGGGCTGGCAAGCCCTCTCTGTAAGTACAGTCCATCAGTACTCAGAAGACACATGGCTGGATCACGTCTGGCTAACGTCCGAGGCCCCCGGCAGTCCCCAGGGGGCCCCAGCCTCTGTCCACAGCACAGGGGTCAGCAGACGCCTGCCCCCTCAAGGTTGACCTGAAGGTGCTTGTACCACCCCGACCTCTGCCTTGTTAGCCTGGTGGAAATGCTTACTTTTCCCCTTTTGGGAACTGTTCACCGAAGTGTGTTTTTCCTTCTGGAACCCTGGTCATTCTCCACTTTTTGAATGGGTAGAGCCCTAATTGTTTGGAGGGTCAGACCTTCAGGTCATCAGCAGCTGATCACCACACCCTGGTGTTTCCTGCCAGCTTCTATAAAGGCTTTTTTTTTTAAATCTTTTCCCTGAAAGCGCAAACCTGATGAAGACTGCTGGCCACGTTTTCCAGTTTCCTACCGCTCCCCCTGGCTTTCGGGGCCCTCCATAGCCCAACCCCTGTTTCCTTTTCTAGCCACGCCCCACATCCTTTCCTCGGGAGCCCTGGGCTCAGACAGCTCACAGTCTCTGATTCTGCCTCCCAATCTCTCCATCTCTGCTCCATCCATGACTTGGCCTGTGTTCATCCTGCTCCCGTTGCCCTTTCTCCTGAGGCCCTGTCTTCGCCCGTCCGAAGCTTCCTCCTTTCCTTGAGCACATTCTTCCCTGAGGGGCTTCCCCAGTGGTTCAGTGATAAAGAATCCACCTGCAGTGTCGGAGCCATAAGATGCGGGTTCGATCCCTGGGTTGGGAAGATCCCCGAGGAGGAGGGCATGGCAACCCACTCCAGTATTCTTGCCTAGGGAACCCCACGGACAGAGGAGCCTGGTGGACTGTCGTCCGTAGGGTCACGAAGAGTCAGACACGACTGAGGACTCACACACACATTCTACCTTGGGCTCCCCATCCGATGCCTGTGATGCCAGGGAGGTCCCCTGGCTTCTGTGGCCCCTGAGGGGCCTCTTTGCACCAGGACTCGAGCTCCTCTTAAGTGCCACCTCCTCCCTAAGGATTCTTGAAATCCCTGGGACTGCCTTTGCTCTCTGCCTCCATGGACTGCTAGCATCTGTACCGCTTTAGAACTGGGCTGGCCCGTGTGGAGGCTCCGCGGCTGCCAGTCACCCACGTCTCTCTGTCCCACGGGGATGAGGAGGGACGTGCAGCCAACACCCAGGGCTGTGCCTGGCACGGGCAGCCGTTCTGTAACTCGTCGTGGTTTTTTGCTCAGTGCTTAAGGTTGCTGGTGTCCCAGTTCTCCCGCTGAACCACGGGTTCTTTGGGGTTAAGGGGCCTTGTCTCATACATGTGAGTGCTCAGCACTGGCCTGGGGTCCACCTTGGCACCCCGTGAGGACTCGGTGATGGGTCTGAGGAAGAAAAGCAGACAGGCTCCCTGCTTGCCTATGAATGTGGATCCTCCTCCAACGTGGAGGCAAGAGAGCTGTCTCCTGAGGAGGCTGCTGCTCTATACGGGCCCTTGTTCATGTACTGCATTGAGCCCCAGAGCAGCTGGGACCCCGGAGTGGCCAGTTCACCTCAGTGAGTCTCCACAGGGGACGGCGATACGACTCAAAGAGGTCTCTGCACGCGAAGGCAGTCACCGGAAGAGCGCAGAGTGACGGGCAGGGCTGAGGGGCCAGCCATAATTGCGGGCAGCTCCCGAGAGCCCTGCAAAGAGGCCTGCGTGGCCTTTTAAATTGTGAGCAAAGCACAATCGGTGTCACCAGGTGTGCAAACCTGTCTCCCTCCAGGGACCCCAAACAGGGCCCCCCAAACAGGGCCCTTCAGGGGAGACCCCATCCTTATACAGATGACTGGGGGAAGGGAGCAGACCCAGCTCCCTGACTCAGACCAGGACTTTCCCCTCAAGCTTGGGCTGAGCGTCCAAGAGCGGGCAGTGCAGGTTCTGCCAAGCAGTGACAGGCCCACACTGCTTCCGCTGCTGTGACCATTGTTCTTTTTCCACACCTCTGCTCCATAGAGCTCACCCTTTTTCTGGGGTATTTCTGTGCATGCCTGGAAAAGAGATGGTAAGGGAACACCAAGTAGTCAGTCACCTGGCTTTTCGACAGCTCCGGAAACCAGACTCGATGGAGGAGCGGGCGGGGCCTCTGCTAGTGTTGTGTTGGGTTTGGGTCCAGGATCCATCTCCCAGCTGCCCTGCCCTTGCTGCCTGGTGGCGTCCACCCCGAGGACCCCTGCTGCCCCATGCTGTCACTTCGGTCTCCAGGGGACCCCTGAATTCAGGCCCAGCTCTGAAGCCCCCTAGTTAGGAGGAGGGTCTTTCTCTAGCAGATGTTTTAACAGTTTAGATGAAGAGAGCATCCCCTGCCTTCCCTTTGATGTGGTGCCCGGAACTTGGCTGGGTTTGGGCTGTGTGTCTAATTGGAAACAGCCACCCGCCCCTCCTGTGGAACGCCTCACTCAGGCTGTGGTGCTGGGTGTGACTTTTAACACCTCAGACCTGATCCAGAAGATTACAACCAAGACAGTCTGATAAAAGAGGTGTGAGGAAGCATCTGAAAGGCAGGAGGAAGAGCCTGGTCTAGGAATTAGAGGACCTGAAGCTTCATGCCTTCCCCAGGCCTCAGGTTCCCCATCTATAAACTGTAGTCATTAGAGATGGAGAAATAGTGTATGACATCCCTAATATGGTGAATCTAAAAAGAAATGATACAAAAAGAACCTATTTACGAAACAGAAACAGACTCACAGACTTGGAGAATGAACTTATGGTTGCCGCTAAGGGAAGGATGGGAGGAAGGGATAGTTAGGGAGTTTAGAATGGACATGTACACACTGCTATATTTAAAATGGGTAACCAACAAGGACCTACTGTATAGCACAGGGAATTCTGCTCAGTGTTATGTGGCAGCCTGGATGGGTGAGGAGTTTGGGTGCGAAAGAATACATGCATATGTATGGCCAAGTCCTTTCGCTGTCCACCTGAAACTATCACAGCATTGTTAGTTGGCTATACTCCAATATAAAATAAAAAGATTTTTTAAAATGTAGTCATTAGACTCCTGGGCACAGAGCCTTTCCTTGTGTGTTTTGTGTTCTGTGCAAGAGTGGATCTGAGAGCAAAGCTTCCATGTAGAAACAAGAGATTGCCAAAGCAGCAGCTAAAATCGGAAGCTGTGGATCCAGAAAGGAAAGGTTCATTCATAGATGGGTGATGAAACCCTTCCATTTCCAATGCAGGGTTGCCTGTTAGAGTTTGTAAGCAGGATTTCTGTGGCTCTGGGGGATGAAGGGTGATCTCAGAGAAGGAGGGCTCTTGGCATGGTATTCCGGAGATGCCCCGGTAGTGGTAACTGAAATGAAATCAACATTCCCAGAGCACCTTCTGTGGACCAGGCACTGTCCTAAACACTGAAGGTGCATGGATTCATTTAATCCTTATAACATCCTGGATACTATTGCACCCCTCAGAGATAAGGAAACTGGGGAAACTTGCTCTGGGTCCCCCACTGGGGTCAGAACTTGAGCCCTAGCAGTCTGGGGGGATCCGTGGTTTCAGCCAGCACACTGTGCTGTTGAACCTGTCCATTACCTGGATCCTGGGCTTTGTCTCCCAGGTGGCTGGTGTGGGGCAGCCCCGGGCAGTGGCAGTTGCACTGTCCTAATTATACACCCCTGGACCATGGAGGCCTGAGGGCCGGGCATGCCCACCACTGGCTGAGTAGAAGTTTCTTGGGCTGAGAGATGATGGTGGGGCCTGGGAATGGAGTCCTCCTTGGCCACATATTTCTATTGAGCTCTGCTACCCTATGATTTGGGATCTGGTGTGGCTTCTCAGACAAACCAGCTGGCAAAATTAGAGGTGAGGGGCCTGCAGGCCAGCATCTGTCATTTCTAGCTCAGCTTCTGCACGTCTGTGCCGGCCTCTCCCCACCCATCTCCACCCTGCCCACAGGTTCTAGGGCACCTCTCCTCAGACAGTCCTGGGGGTGCCGTCCTACAGCATTCAAGGCCACCCAGAACCACTTCCACCTGCCTCACCTTCCTCTCCACCCGAGCCCCTGGACGGCCCGCCTTCCCCATGTTCGCCTCGTGGCTCCAGCTGCTGTGCCCCAGCTTCTGTCCTTGCCTCACCAAACACCCATTTTCCCTGCCACACCAGCATGCAAGCCCTCATGTCTAAATTCATTAAGGCCTTCCCAGATTTCCCCCAACTAAGTTGTAGGGTCACATCTGCCCCCTGTTGAGGACCCTAAGCCGCGTTTGTCTGTGTTGTTGACCCTCTGTCCCCGAGGACCAAGTCCTGAAGACCAGGACTGTGTCTGCTTCATCTCAGTCTGCTCACGGGCTGGGCGTTCAGTAGATGCCTGACTGGGTGTGAGGACAGGAGGGTACACATGCTCCTGGAGAAGGCTGGGTACACCAGCGATGTGCGCTGATTTTTTTAGACTGTTTCCGAAAGGTGAAGTCAAGCCCTGCCCTTTTGTTTCTATTCCTGAAAGGAAGGTCAAGAGATAAATTTTTTTTTCCTTCTAATCTTTTTCATTAGATCTGTATCTACCTGCTTTCAAAATACAGATTTGAGGCTGTGCGTAATACAAAGAAATGTATATAATGAGGCTGCTATAATAGATATCAAGATACACATACTAGAAGGAAGGGCAGGTGAACCCGAATCTACCCATATCTAAGCTAATTGAGCCATTGCGGTTAAGCATCAAAATTAACTCTGAGCTTCCCAACAGACAAAGGAAATAAAATAAAAACACACAAACAAAAACTGTGAGGGGGAGGCACAGAATTGGTGAGCACCAGAGCAAAGTGCAACTTGTTCCCCGTGGACTTGGGGAACTCGAAACTCTCAGAGCCACTCAGGAGGCCCCTGGTTTGCACCGAGCTCTGTCCTGGGCTCCTCACTTAGATGAACCCCCGGCCCTCCTTGCCTCCCAGGGCTACGGTTCTTAGTCAGCATGCCAGCCTCACCCTCTGGACTCTATGCCCTTGGTGAATGTGCTCAGAGTGCCTTCCTCAACAGTCTCTGATTCTAAAAGAAAGTGCTCTTTTTTTTTCTTTTGCATTTCCTCCATATGTAGTTCCACTTGAAAACCTTTCTACTCCAGAGGTCAACAAAAATCCCTGCCCTGTCAATTTAATGTTTCTGCTCCCTGACTAAGAGGCATAAAATCACAGCCTGCCACCCAATATTAAAGGTCACTTTTCATAAGTTTATAGATGGTGATGTCCAGATAACTCGTGACTTAAAACATATGGTTACAGCTCCCTATTAGATCACTCTCTGGACCGTCACAGATCAGTCAGAGTAATAAGGAGGATGGACCTGGTCATTAGGCAGGGGACAGTGATGGGCTGGCATGGTGAGACAGCACTTGACTTCCTGGGACTCTTGGAAAGAGGAGAGGAGATGTTTCCTAAAGAGGAGCAGAGATGCGCCCTAAATGGGTGTTTTCTCAGGCAAAAGCAGCTGCTTCTGAAACACACAGCTCCTATAAACCCAACCTGCTTAAAATCACATTTACTTTCATGTGAGATTCTCTTAATTACATTTTCTCTTTACTAGCATCCTTATTCATTATTTGAAACTTTCAAAAATTATTACGCAATACTTCCTCCCTCTAAACACAGTAACTATTTACCTTCCCGTATCAGATTTTCCACCCTTTATTCCTGTGTATTGGTTCTTACAACATAGCTGTCATCAGAGTTTAGATATTATGGGCAAAATATGTGATGACAGTATCCAGCAATTCCTAAACAAGGAGTAGGATTCCTCTGGGGCTTTGTTCACATTGCCCAGGACTTATTTAGAAAACCCACGAGATAGGGTCTGCTCAACACATAAACAGTCTTGCATTTCACTTTTTAACTTAGCATAATTTCATGCACGATTTTCCATGTAGCTACATAATCTTCAGATTTATCATTTTAATGGCTGCTTAATATTCCATCCAGTTAGCGTGCCATAATTTACTTAACTGCTCCCTATTGTTGGAGCCTTAATGAAAATTTGAATTCACCATGTAATACAGGGGGAAGCTCGTTTTAATGATTACCATTCTAACATCCTCTGCCCTGACTGCATGCCATTACTAACCCAGCTTTGGTAAGGCGCAGATGCTTTCAGAACAATAAATCCTGTCTGAGAGGTGTATGCATGAGTCCCTTTGATTTAATAGCTAATCTGTTCCCTGCACATGTTTTCCTTTTAGGCTGGTGTTTGTGTAGAATATCCATCTCTTCTGAACATTGTGTAACACTAGACTATATTCATTTTTCATGTTGTTCCAGGTACCTTAACCCTGTGGTCAGAGACTTTCATAAATTAATTGGAATTGGGGGTAAAGAGGAGTTTCTGGCTGTCAGCTGTTGTCCCACCCATGTTCATGGAATATCTGTTTGCAGCTGCACTCAAAGACAGAAAATGAGCAAGGATGTTCATGATTACTGGCGGCCCACAGAGCATCCGTGAGTTGCTCTGAGGCCCAGGATTAAATGGCAAATTTTCATGCGAAGTGCTTTGGATACTGTTGAGCACATACTACTGGTTGTCAATCCTCCTTGTGAAAAAGGATGAAGTGGAAGGTGGTTTTCCTAAGTCAGTGCCTATCAGCTGCGTTCCCAATGTCCCAAGCCCTTGGAATTCTCCAAAGACAGGAGGCAAAACTGCAATCTTTAGAACCAGGATGGCAGTGATGCGGATGATGACAACCCCACAAAACACTGCTCAAATAGCTTGATAGATTTCCTAATTCACGGAGTTGTCTCCAGGACTTTCTAGTTGGTTTTTGCCTGAAAGTGGCCAAGTCCTGCCTCTTATAACTCTTCTCTTCTCCTCTTGTGTACTAAGTCGCTCAGTCATGTCTGACTCTTTGTGACCCCATGGACCATAGCCCTCCAGACTCCTCTGTCCATGGGGTTCTCCCAGCAAGAATACTGGAGTGGGTTGCCATTCCCTTCTCCAGGGGATCTTCCCAGCCCAGGGACAAACCCGGGTCTCATATGTTTCCTGCATTGGCAGGCGAGTTCTTTACCTTTAGCGCCACCTGGGAAACCTCTTCCTCTCTTCCTCCCCCATAAAAATGAAAGCATCATCCTCAAAACTAATAAATCATCCCACTTTACTCAGGGGACCCAATAAAGCCATGTGTTGCCAAAGTATGGGACATCTCAGAGGAGACACAATTTTAGGTGGCCACATAGTGAGGTTTTCACTTTTCATTTTCTTTCTTTCTAGAAGGAGAAAGTTATTCTTACTTGCCAAAGACGGTATGTTGGTTTGCTGCTTGCACCCCCCCATCAGCTCTCCAGTGCTTGCTGTACACCTTTCCAGCAGAGAGAAAGCAAGCCTTGGGCTTTGGAAGAAGTACCTATCTAGCTGGTTTTGTTCTTGTTCATTCTTTTTATGTTTATCATCTTTATTTGGTAAAAGGTCATGGTTTATGGGGTGGTGATTAAAAATTTCCTTTCTCAGTGGATTTATTTACCCTAAAAAATGAGGCAACATCAATAAAATGGTAAATAATAACCCAGGTAGTACTGCTGCTGCGTCACTTCAGTCGTGTCCGACTCTGTGTGACCCCATAGACAGAAGCCCACCAGGGTCCCCCGTCCCTGGGATTCTCCAGGCAAGAACACTGGAGTGGGTTGCCATTTCCTTCTCCAATGTGTGAAAGTGAAAAGTGAAAGTGAAGTCGCTCAGTCGTGTCCGACCCTTAGCGACCCCACGGACTGCAGCCTACCAGGCTCCTCCATCCGTGGGATTTTCTAGGCAAGAGCACTAGAAAATGGCAAAATCATGAAGTTGGGAACTCAGTGAAGTTTGGGAGATACCACCTGGTCTTGATGTTGTTCGGTTGCTCAGTCGTGTCCAACTCTTTGCAACCCCATGGACTGCAGCACGCCAGGCTTCCCTGTCCTTCACCATCTCCCAGAGCTTGCTCAAACTTAGGTTCATTGAGTCAGTGATGCCATCCAACCATCTCATCCTCTGTCGTCCCCTTCTCCTCCTGCCTTCAATCTTTCCCAGCATCAGGGTCTTTTCTAAAGAGTCACTTCTTCGCATGAGGTGGCCAAAGTATTGGAGCTTCAGCCTCAACATCAGTCCTTCCAGTGAACACCCAGGACCGATCTCCTTTAGAATATGCTACGCATAGGCTGGAGTTTTTGTCAGCCCTGTGAGCTGGTATTGGATCATGAAGCCGAGTCTAAAGAATGCTCTTCCTTGGAAGGGCTGACATCATCTATGTGTTTTGTCAACTGCTCTTCAAGACGTGTGACTCCCATGGGTTCCTATTGTGTCTCTATGGTGCTGGAATTCTGATTTGGAGAATACCTTGTAACTCCATTTGAATGGCTCACTCTCAAAACCCTCGCCACTTGTGTGTCAGCCCCACCACCCCTCTTGCCACCTCCTTGGACCAGAAGTAGGCAGGAAATAGACATGTGTGTGCATGCTAAGTCACTTTAGTCGTGTTTGACTCTTTGCGACCCCATGGACTGTAGCCCTCTGTCACGGGATTCTTCAGGCAAAAATACTGGAGTGAGTTGCTCCAGGGGATCTCCCTGACCCAGGGATTGAACGGCCATCTCTCATAGTCTCCTGCATTGGCAGGCAGGTTCTTTACCACTAGTGCCACCGGGGAAGCCCCAAACATACATATAATGGGCTATTATTCAACGTTAAAAAGAAATGGACTTCTGACACATGCTACAGTGTGTCATTGTGCTAAGTGAAATAAGACTGTCAAAGAAGACCGAGTGTCCCCAGCCAAGTACCTTATATGACTGCACTGTATAAGGTGCCTGGGTAGTCAGATTCACAGAGACAGAGAGGGGAATAGTGGCTGCCAGGGGCTGGAGGAAGGGAAATGGAGGGCTTAGAGGGGGACAGTTTCAGCTTACGATGATGAGAAAATGCTGGAGATGGATGGTGGCGATAGTTGCACGACAGTGTGAACATAGTTCATGTCACTGACTTGCACACTTAAGAATGGTTAAATGGCAAATGTTATATATACATATCTTACAAATAAAACAAGAAAGTGGGCAGTGAGCACCTTTTCTCCAGCGGTACTGCCTTGGCTTGCCCTGGTCCTACCACAGGGAATCCTGTCCCTCATCCTGTCCCTCCACTTGTCAGAGCTGTCGGTTCAAATGTCATCTCTCCTCCTGCCTTATCCCTCATGGGCCCTATAGGAGCCCCCTTCCTGAGAAGAGTATTATGCTGATTTAGGTGCCCACTGTCTTCCGAACCACTGTCTCCCGAAGGGACTTGCCGAGAGCAGCCTCAGCAGCCCCTCCTGTCCCCCTGTACACAGAGGGTGTTTATGATCAAAGTCAGAAAAATGCCCCCTTTTTTGATGAGGAAGAGCCTGATTATAGCATGCTGGTATTTGTCGTTCAGATGCCACCGTCCTCTCAGGAATGAGCAGTCGCTGAAAGGATCATGCCCTGTGTGAGGCCTCATCTCGATGGGCGGCTGCTGCTCAGCCCACACTGGAGCCAGGCCCTGGCATCCTCTCTAGAAGATTAAGAGCTTTCCTTCCTTATTCAGAAGTGAAACTGGACCTCTGCTCTCCAGTGTCTTGGCTGTATTCAGCGTGTTAGGAGACAGGCAGGCCCTGAGGGAAGTAGAAATGCAGGGAAAGGGTCACTCATGGGGCTTTGTACGGGAGAAATCAGTGACCCTGTGTTCTCTGGAGGTGGTTCTTGGCTTCCTAGGTCTGTAACATGAACATGTGAGCGTGTGGAAACTTGAGGGTCGTTTGACCCAGGCTCCTCATCTTATCCCTGGTAGTTCAGCTGGTAAAGAATCTGCCTGCAATGCAGGAGACCCTGGTTCAATTCCTAGGTCGGGAAGATCCCCTGGAGAAGGAAGATGCTACCCACTTCAGGATTCTGGCCTGGAGAATCCTATGGACTATATAGTCCATGGGGTTTCAAAGAGTCAGACATGACAGAGCGACTTTCACTTTCATTTTCCTCATCTTATAGATGGGGAATGATAAGTCCAGAAACCAGGGAGCTGCCCTAGTGGGAAGACCACCCCCCTGCATCTGTAAGTGGGGGGTTGCTGAGAGCTCTACGTGTCCTGGGCTAGTGTTGGAACACAGCCAGGACATCACGCTCTGGACTCTGCCCTTGAAGATAGCGGATGGTGACAGGGAGTGTTCTGGTTCTGTTGTTTGGTCCAGAACCTGATATCTTTGTGAGGAAGCCTTGAGCCATGAAGCAGAGACACTGCCTTCAAGGGGAGGGCAACAGTTAAATGCAACGAGGGGTCTGTCCTGTGGAGTCCCCATCTCCCTGGCTGGCGGCTCTGAATCTCATGGGTATCACCCGGCAGGTCCCAGGTGAGGAGGCATGTGCTGTGCATGCTTTACATCTCTGCTTCCTTCCTTTTTGACTGCAGAATTTCAGAGGCAGGAAAGCGTCCGGTCTCAGCACAAAGGCATCCAGTTATATGACACCCCTTATGAACCTGAGGGCCAAAGCGTGGACTCGGACTCAGAGAGCACGATCAGCCCCCGGCTGCGGGAGAGCAAGCTGCCCCAGGATGATGACAGGCCTGCCGACGAGTACGATCAGCCATGGGAGTGGAACCGGGTCACTATCCCAGCTCTGGCAGGTAAGGAGCCAGTGGCCCCACTCAGAGGCAGCTGCTCACCTTCATGGCACTCACCTGTGTGAAGGGAGTAAGTGCATGGGTCCCTGCCACCTCAGGTAAGCCACAGGGTTTCTGGTGCAGCTGGGCCCTTCAAAGATGAGGAAGATCCTGGAGGCCAGGATCTAGACAGCCCAGATGATCTCATTGTCTGACTCTGTCTTGGTCCTGTTTTGGTAATGCTCTAGTTTACTGAAGCCAAGATTTTGGAAGGAAATTTTAAAAACTAGAAGAAAATCAGTCTGCAGAGTGGCTCCTATTGGGCCTCGTGGATCCCAGTGACTCCATCCTGTCATTCAGCTACGATGGCCTGCATGCATCCAGGGCCACTGCATTTCCTGTCCCAGCTTCATTCAGCACAAGCCCGTTCACAGAGCACAGGCTGTGGGCACGTCCTGATCTCAGGGGCTGACCTCATTCCTGGCCCAGACACCCTTGACTCAGGTGCCTCTCTGCTCCCACAGCCTTCTGAAAAGCAGCATGCCATATGTGTCACCTGTCTTAAGCTATGCTCACACCCTTTGATCCTAATCTCAGTCCTTAGGGTCCAAACTTATGATCGAAAGCGCAGAAAAAGGCATGATGATCATGAGAGATGGGAACGACCTGGATGTCCGGCATGGGGCATTGATTAAATGGAATACTGAGTAGCCACTACAAGTGACGCTGACAAAGAGTTTATGTATAACAGCCTCGGGAAGTGCTTATGTTTAATGTTAAGAGGGGAAAATCAGATGCAAAAAAATTTCTGTGCTTCTAAGAGTTTTGGCATATGAACAAAAAAACGTGGAGTGACTAACTCTTATCACATTGAAGGTCATAAAGGACGAGTTTTTATTTTTAACATTCATTTTGTTTATAATCTCCCATTTTCAAGCACAACTAGACCCTTCCGCCCTTTCTGGGGCTCAGAAGTGAGTCCTCTGCCCTCCACTTGTCTTGATTCCCTCAGCTGAGGTTCTGACTACTCTTAGCATGTGTGGCCCAGTTCCCTGGATGTAGCACTCTGTGCAGTCTCTGCCTTCTGCTAAGTGCCCTTCCCAGCTATGTCTTATCTGGAAAAGTCCTGCACTTCCTTTGCCATCACTGTGAGCCCTCCTGGCACATCCACACTTCCCACGTGCTTCCTTGCTGCCTCTCTAGGCCTGCAGAGCTTCCTGCTCGTCACCCTGGTGGGGCAGTTCTTTCACCATATAGAGTCAGTGATGTAGGTGCTGGGCCCGTCTGGAAGGCGGTGAGTGCTGGCCAAAAGCTGGGGCTAAGAGTAATTGGGTAACTGAAAGGTCCTTGGTCACCTCAGGTCTCTCCAGCCTTCTCTACCCTCGGCACGGTGAAAACCAAGGACTGTCCCCTGGCATGGTTGATCCTGGGTGTGGGAGAAGCTAGAATGGGACTGATGCTGTTCCAGAGGTGGCTCTTTGCAAACACCAGTCTGATTAAAAGGCCAAACGTTTATGTGACAACTTTTCTAGACACCAAGAGGCCATCGCAAGAGATGACACTGAAGGCAGATGTGGCATCTCACCCTCTCCTGGACTGACCACCTTGCAGGTCATGTTACCTTTGATGTTCTGGTCTAGTCTGGTGCTTTACTGCTCAAAATGTGGTCCCTGGACCAGCAGCATCACATCACCTGGGAACTGGTGAGAAATGCAGAGTCTCAGGCCCCAGACCAGACCTGCAGAAAGTGAAAGTGTTAGTCGCTCAGTCATGTCTGACTCTCTGCAACCTCATGGACTATAGCCTTCCAGGCTCCTCTGTTCATGGGATTCTCCAGGAAAGAATACTGCAGTGGGTAGCCATTCACTTCTCCAGGGGGACTTCCCAACCCAGGGATCAGACCTGGGTCTCCTGCATTGGAGGCACATTCTTTACCATCTGAGCCATCAGGGAAGCCCCCAGACCTGTAGAGTCAATAAGTTTTAAAAGACCCCCAGGGGATTCTCAGGCTTGTTAAAATGAAAATCACTTACCCCACATGACATCATCTCTTCAGAAGGTTCTCAGGCCAGAACTTGCCCAATTCTGCCCAAAGCTGGTTTTAGAACTACTATACATTTCACACAGGATCACAAGGTCTCAGATAGAACTGATCCCCACCTAAGTTTCTGAGCCACAGGTCTCCATTCTGGATTTGGTTTTCGGTTGCTGAGTTGCTATCACATGTGTCATTGTAGGTCAACTTCTTAGGCTGCTGATAGGCAGACGCAGAATCCTGTCCCCACCTGTGTTTCGTCAAGTCACTTACCTCATCAACTGTGTGTCTTGCTCTGGAGTGGAGACTCATGGTGGGTGTGTGCTAAGGCACTCAGTCATGTCTGACTTTGCAATCCCATGGACTGTAGCCCACCAGGCTCCTCTGTCCATGGGATTCTCCAGACAAGAATACTGGAGTGGGTTGCTCCAGGGGATCTTCCCAACCCAGGGATCGAACCCAGGTCTCCTGCATTGCAGGTGGATTCTTTACTGCTGAGCCCCCAGGGAAACTCTGGATACCGATTGTGCTATCCCCAAGAAGCTTTTGGCTCAGTTCTGATTTCTGGGGCATAGAAGGAAGTTGTTTCCCTTGGCTGGAGGGATGCTGTGAGCACCAGTCTTGAGTCTTTGACCAGATCCCTTCCCCACATCTGGACAGAAATTGTCAGGTGAGGAGCACCCTCCTGTTTCCTAGCCCAAAGTACAGTTGGAGTGAGGTGGATGCACCACCTCTCAGGTAACCAGAATGAGTGGAAACAGCTTGATTGGGTTTCTGAAGTGCTGCCAGAGTCCCATTTGTAAACCCGGAAGGGTGGCTGCTCGGGAACAAAGGGGAACATTCCCACCTCCTGACTGAATGAGTAGAGTGTGCAGCACGTGCCTTAGCATGTCATTGGTGGTGTCAGGGAGCCAGGCAGTGCTGAGCTGGGCCTCATCCTCCTTTTCACAACACCTGTTTGAAGTGCCCCGCCCAGTTCTCTGGGCCCTTGGGTGCTGTGATGGGCCCCGGGGGCCTGGGGACAGGATCTGCAGCTGAGCTAAAAATCTACTGGGCAAAACTGTCATCATCTCTTTCCATCCCTTATATTCTGATTCTGCCAGTTTAGCTCACATAAAGGAACCTGGGCAGGGCACCTGGGCAGTGTTTTCAGATTTCCAAAGGTGTACAGTGTGGGGACCTCCAAAGGGCAGAGGTGGGCCTACCAAGGAGGAGCCACAGGGATATACGGTCCCAGTGAGTGGAAAGAATTTTAGTTCAGTTCAGTTCAGTAGCTCAGTCATGTCCGACTCTTTGCGACCCCATGAACCACAGCACACCAGGCCTCCCTGTCCATCACCAACTCCTGGAGTTCACCCAAACTCATGTCCATCGAGTCGGTGATGCCATCCCGCCATCTCATTCTCTGTCGTCCCCATCTCCTCCTGCCCCCAATCCCTCCTAGCATCAGACTCTTTTCCAGTGAGTCAACTTGTTGCATGAGGTGGCCAAAGTATTGGAGTTTCAGCTTTAGCATCAGTCCTTCCAATGAACACCCAGGATTGATCTCCTTTAGAATGGACTGGTTGGATCTCCTTGTAGTCCAAGGGACTCTCAAGAGTCTTCTCCAGCACCACAGTTCAAAAGCATCAATTCTTCGGCGATCAGCTTTCTTCACAGTCCAACTCTCACATCCATACATGACCATGGGAAAAACCATAGCCTTGACTAGACAGGTACACCTAAAAGTGTATCATGAGCTTTCTGTCACTGAGATCAGCCAGCAGAAGCTTGAGTGAGGCAGGATTGGTATCATGAGGGCTTTGCCCTGTGGTGGGAGGTTGGCCTGCAACCCCCTACTTCCAAGGCTCCTTCCATGCTTCATTTCATCAGGACCCCAGCATGCTGGCCTGAGGATGGGGAAGGGGAGCCCTCTGAACTATCTCTGTGGTTCAGTCTATGAAGCAAAAGTGCTTTCCGCCCTTCATAGTGCTGTCCTGCACTGCATTCATGAAAGGAGGCTCTTGTAAGGGGTGCTTCGGCATTCCCCACAGAAGGTGGCCTTCTCAGCCAGTGCAGCCTTTTGGGAAGGCTCGATTATCACTTCCTGGTTGTCGTGAAAACAGCTATTGCAGGGTGTGAGGTGGTTCTCACTTCCTGGGAATGACATTCTTCCCTTCTCTCAGAGTTCTGTAGCAGGTAAAGGAGGTTTCCTGCCTGCCTTCCCTATGGGAAGCTGCTGATAGCCTCAGCCAAGATACCCGCCCCCATGCACCCAGCACCAGAGCCTCAGCACACATTCTTGGCCTGAGTTGATCCCAGCCCCCAAAACGGATGCCTTATGAGTTTTACAATCAGGCTGTCAGCCCCATGCCCACCTGGCAGACTCACCTGCCTTCAGAGCTGGCTGGACTCGGTTCCCCCCGCTGCTTTGACTCACCCCCCAGAGAGTATAGGCAGCAGGTCCACCCCCTCACCGATGCAGCTCCCTGCCCAGTGTGGGGCAGGAGAAGCACCCTGAGTGATTCCATGCTGTCTCGGGTGGCACAACTTGGTGCAGAGGATCTGACCGGCCCCTGGGCTTTGTAAGATAGACAGAGCCTACCCAGGAGGTGGCCACACGGGGAGGGGGCTGAGGACTGGGTGGGTAACCTAGAGAAGCAGACTTGGTCTCGGGGGGCGGGAAGGGCATGGATGTGGAATCTCCACATCTCTGGGGGCCACTGGAAGGACAGGGATAGAACCTCTCCTGGGGCCTCTTTGCTCTCTCTGGGGAAATGTGTCTGCTGCAGAGGGTCCTGGTAAGGCTTACAGGGCACTGTACTGGGTCGTGCTGGTATTACAGAACAATTTTGCGTACATTATCTCATTTCATCCTCCCAACCACCCCCTGGGATCTTAGTTTTGTCCTTTTACAGATACAGAAATTGAAGTCAAAAGAGAAGAAACAGTTGCCCAGGATCCTATAGCTAGTCAGCTGCAGAGCCAGAATTTGAACCTATAAAGTCCCACTTAAAACCCAAGCCCTTACCCTGTTGATGTCTCAGTTCTCTGACACCACCCAAGATACTGCATGTAGTGTGCTGGAGCCCTCACCCTCCCAGAGCCCCTGCGTTGTTGTTCAGTCTCTCAGTTGTGTCCCACTCTTTCCAACCCCATGGACTGCAGCACACCAGGCTTTCCTGTCCTTCACCATCTCCTGGAGTTTGCTCAAACTCATGTCCATCAAGTTGGGGATGCCGTCCAACCATCTCATCCTCTGTCGTCCCCTTCTCCTCCCACCTTCAATCTTTCCCAGCATCAGGGTTTTTTCAGATGAGTCAGTTCTTCACATCAGGTGGCCAAAGTATTGGAGTTTCAACTTCAGCATCAGTCCTTCCAGTGAATATTCAGGACTGATTTCCTTTAGGATTGACTGGTTTGATCTCCTTGCAGCTCAAGGGACTCTCAAAAGTCTTCTCCAACACCACAGTTCAAAAGCATCAATTCTTCAGCACTCAGCTTTCTTTATGGTCCAACTCTCACATCCATTTATGACTACTGGAAAAACCATAGCCTTGACTATATAGACCTTGTTGGCAATGTCACCAATTTCTCCTTGTGTCTACAGTGAGTAGGATATGTGCCTGGGGTGTAGGTTTCCACTTGGAATGGTTCCAGCTGAGGAGCCTGTGGCAGCCCAAGTTCTGGAAGGTTCATGACTGTACGGGGATGACCAGAGCCATCCCACGGGTTGGTCATGCTCTGCCCCTGCTCTGCACAGGGAGGGGACCCCACACCATGGCATCCTACTCCTTCTTGTCCAGCCGAGGAAACTGAGGCCCAGGGAGGGGATGCGAACTGCTGGAGACCTCATGGCAGAGCCAGTTGGGCTATACACAGAGCATGGATCAACATTTCTTTTTAATTCAGTGAGTCGAGTTAAAAGCTATATTTTTAATGATTGCAGTTGCCTCCAAGAAGAAGCAAGTGATCAGAGTGCTTGCTAAAGGTGCCGGGCAGCAAGAGAGTGGGTGAAGGGCACCCTTAAGATATTTCAGAGAGGGACTACTCCGGTGGTCCAGTGGGTAAAACTTCCTGCTCCTCAGGGGGCCTGAGTTTGATCCCTGGTCAGGGAACTAGATCCCATATGCCACAACTAAAGATTTTGCATGCCGCAATGAAAATCAAAGATCCACGTGCTGCAACTAAGACCTGGCACAGTCAAATAAAAAAAAAAAAAAGATCTTTCAGAGAAACAAAGTCATTTTGTTTTTGACTCACTGTCTGGATGAAGGTACTTTTAAAGCCGTGTCCTGGGTTCAGCCAGCAACGGGCCTGCCTTCTAGCGAAAAGAGCAGACAGACATGACTCAATGCTGAATATACTTATTTTGAGTACTTATCTGTCTTCTTTACTAATTTGGCCAATTTCTCTTGAAAAGAAAATTGAAAGCTCAACACAGGGTCTTGGTGTCAGGAGCCATTGGGACAGTAGTGGGAGTCAGACAATCCCAAGTTCACATGCCAGCTCCACCACTCATCAGCTGTGGGATCTCAGACAGGCTCTTAGTCTCCTGAGCTTCAGTTTTCCCGTCTGTAAAATGGGGATTGTCACAAACCGTATCACACTGGATCTCTGTGGTGATCAAGGGAGAAGATTGGCTGAAAAGACTTCATAAACTCTAAAGGGTCATGCCTGAGAGAATGGTTACTGGTGCTCAGGTAAGGCTTGCTGTACTCAATAAAATTTAATTTTATAAATTAAAACAGTACTGCATGAAAAGCTACTTTGGGGGCACAGAGGGCCCATTTATGAAATTCATTCCCAGTTACTCCAGGCAATGAGAGGTATGGATATGTGGAAAACAACACTTCTGTAGGAGATACTCCCATCTCGATTCCAGGAACAGTTCTCACCATGAACCACCCAGTTCTTCCATCCTTTATTCAGTCCCTCCCTAGGACTAGGCCACTGGTCCCCAGGTTTGAGAGGGTCCCCACTGCCAATCTCCCCCAAACCCCTCTCGATTCTAGCTGTGACCCGTTCGTTCGTTGGTTGGTTTACTCAGAGCATGTGGCAGAGTCACCTGCAAGAAGATTACAGGGTCCCACCCCCAGAGCTCCTGATTCAGTAGGTTCCAGGGATGAGGCTGGAGAATCTGCATCTCAGACAGGATCCCAGGTGCTGCTGAGGCTGCTGATCGGGGGACCCCACTTTGAGAAGCTACAGCATTCTCGGTACATGCTGTGTGTTAGGTGCTGGGGTCAGGGAGGAGATAGGGAGGGGTGTCACAGCTCAGCTTGGTGGTGTCAGTGCCACCTCCTCCAGGAAGCCTCCCTTGACATGGCTCCCTTCCCCACCCCCGTCCCAGTATGGGCTGGGGCCCCTCTGTGCTCCCTGCACATCCCCTATGGGTGTGCGTTGGTTTATTCTGGAACAGCCAGATACTCCCTTGTCACTATCAGCTGAAGGGGTGCTGTTGCTGTGTTGGTCACCCCTTGGGCAGGCACCCTCTTGAGTTCTGACATTTTCCCAGCCTCATCAAGTGAGACTCAAAGGGCAGAGGAAGGGGAAAGTAAGGTCCCAGGTATGTCTATTTCCTAAACATCTGTGAGTCATCCCTGAGCCAGCTCAGTTGGCTAATTTAAGATAATCCCATGAAGGTAAGGGGGTGATGGAGGAGGGGCAGGAAATTAATAGACAGTGAGCCCCAGTTAGGAGGCTGGCGTGGCTTAACCCTATGAAGTCCTGCAAGGGAGGGTGTGGTTTCACCGTCATCACACAGATGGCACCACTTGGGCTCAGAGACGGTGAGCAGCCTGTCCACAGTCACACAGCTAATGAAGTCAAGTCAGGCGCTCTCCCCACTGCCACATTGACACTGTGAGTGTGTCACGGGCAGGTCTGAACCTTCCCTTTACCCGTGCTGGGTTGAGGTGGCTTTTTCTTGAGGCAGAAGCTGCTGCGCCCACTCCGTACTGAGCTGGTGACTTGTCGTCACCGTGAGACGCAAGTGCTCCGAAGGTGGTGGTGCTGACCCTGAGTGCGTCAGCGCCTGCTCGCTATTCCCACCAAGCCTATGACTCATGCTCGTGTGCTTAGAATAAACAGGCTCAGCCTCGGCGGAAGAGTCCACGGGGAATCTGCCACCATCACCTGGCACGCCCTGCGCACGCCGCCTCCTCACCATTGGCCCCGGTGGGGCTCCGGCAATGCCTCCTGCCCCCTGCTCAGCTTCCCAGAATGCCTTGGACCTGGGAGGAAATTAACAATTGTGTTGGTACTCGGAGCTTTTTGCTATGTAATGAGTAACAGTTGTAATTAATGTTTAACACGTGTGAACAGCAGGTCTGCAGAGAGGAGGGGGAGGGTTTAAACGAGAGAACTGGGATCACTCGCTTCCTTTGGCTGATATGTTACCGAGGGACAGGTTTTTCCAGTTGGTTTTGCTGTTTGACATATGAATGAATTCATTTAGTAACCTTAAAAAAAAAGAAAAGAAAAACACTGGTGTTTCATAGCTTTGGCTTGCCTGCTAATTATGTTGATAGAAATGTTTCTTCTTCAAGTGCCTTTGTCTCCTGTTTGGAAAATAAACCCAAAGGTTTAGTAGAATGTCTTTTCTCTTCTGCTTGGCAGACAGAGGTCTTTGTGTGGATAGAGGTTTTTAAGTTCTGTGAGGTCAGACTCGGCAGGCCTTGTTGACACCTAGGTCCCCACCTTAGATCAGTGCCTGGCATATAATGAACACACAAGTATTTATTAAGTTATTGAGTAAATTAGGTCTCAGAAAAACCACTCCAAGTTCTCTTGAGGGGTATCACACAGCCTGCTCACACAGAGATGGTATGTTTTCACATCACTCTTTCAAGCTGTACACCTGTCTTCTCTTCAAATGAGGACGAGGTGCCTGCACAAAAGAGGGGCATTTGTGAGTGGCTGGTGACGGCTGTGGTTGCTGCCGTTGGGCTGAACTAGAAGCCGAGAGTGTGTCCCTGGATGTTTTAGGATTGGCCCGTGAATCCGCCTGCCGTGTTGTGGGTGGGGCGGCTGGTGTGCCAGTAGGTGGCAAGCATGACCCTGAGAGCCAGGCACCTGTCCCCTCCTGTCATTCCTCTCCTGTAATTCCATCTATGGATGGGCAGCAGCAGAAACATGAGTAGCTGTGTTAAGGTTTGGGGGTTCCTGGGAGGGAAGACTCGTTTCTACAAGTGTCCAGCCTGCTTCCTGCACATCCTCTGAGGCTTGTGGATGAGGGAAGTCCCTCTCCCAGGCCCTCGGACTGATTCTAAGTGTCTGTGGGTGTCTGCAGGTGAAAGTGTTAGGAGACACACTGCATTAGATCTGAGTGGGCAGTCTCCATCTGACAGGGAGCCCAGCCCAGAGCTAGCAGAGCTGCAGGGTCTAGATTTAAATCCCTGGGCTGCCACTTGCTAGCAGGGTGACCTGGGTCAAACGGCCTGTTTCCTCATCTATAAAACCAGGTGGTAATTGGAATTGGTGCCAGAAGTCGGGGGCACAGTGACTGTTCGGTGGATGCTGGCTTTTGGTATCTTTATCATCACTACTGTTTTTGAGAACCTGTTGCACTGTAGACAGGATTTGTGCTGAACTTGTTAGAGGCCCCTGGGATTCAGAAAATATGGGTTCAAGTCCAAGTTCAAGTCTAGCTGTCAACATGGGACAGTCCCTTTCGCAGCTGGTCATTTCTCATTTCTAAAATGAGTTATGATGGTGGAGATGGCTTGCTTTGGCAGCTGTAAAGGCCTCTGCGTTTAGGTCATTTTATCATTTTCATCAGGATTTATCCCTACTTTTCCTGCAGCCAAGTAGCAGACCTCGGGGTGGGGTCTTTGCACCAGGCAGCCACATCCATGTTTCCCTTTTGGGGTGCAGACTAGGAGGATAAAGGCATGCTCACTCGTGCCAGGCCCTTCTTCCCCAGTCCAGGCTTGGGTGTACATGCATGGACAGCATTCCTGGAACCCAGATGGCATTCCTGGAGCCCAGGCGGCTTCCAGGCGCCTGCCTCACAGGCTTCCCCATACCCTGCTTCTCGGAAGTCACCACTACCCCCTCTTAAACTTCTCTTCTCAGGCACTGCCCTTGAAATATGACAACATGGTGTCCTGGGGCCTGCATGTGCCTGTGAGGGGCACACAGAGGCCTGTTGTTGGTGATTATAAAAGAGCCAGCCAAACATGTGCTGAGTTGCCCATTGTCTTACAACCTATCTGTAGGTACAGCCTTCACGCCCTGGGGAGAGGAGAGGGTGAGGCCTGCTCTTGAACTGCAGGGGAGAAGGGGGCTTCACCTCTCTGGGCCTTAGTTTCTCCACCTGTAAAGTGGAAATTCTAATGCTTGTCTTTGAGGAACAAGTGAGATGATGCAGAACATATGTTTAGAAAGTTGAAGCAGGAGAGGACCATTGTTGGGAACAGAGTTTTAGTCAAGTAGGAGTACTTGCGCATTGTCATGAAAGCTTCCATAGACTCTGGGTCATGGGGGCCCCCACCTCCCCCAAATCAATGCACAGTCTCCCTCCTTGCCCCCTCTTGGGGGCTCATGACTGCCTGGGCTGCAGCCCCTTATATGCGTCTCCCCCCCTGCCCTCCCCACTCCACACGTGTCCCCCTCTACCAAAAACCGACCAGAGTCAAGGCCAACAGTGTGCAGGAATCAGCACCCTAGACTGTGTGGAAAGGGTACTATGGGCACCTTCGTTCTGGTCTCTGCCCTTGTGTTTTCAAAGTAATAGGATATCCATGAACAAACACCAGACCTGGAACACTGTGCAGGCCCCTCCTGTCAGCCCCATATTTGTTCCCGCCTCATCCACATGGGGCTTTAAAAGGCCTCTTCAGCATCTGAAAGCTCTGTGCACGGGGTTTGTTTTCAGTTCTCTGATCCTTGTTGCCCCTGCATAAGGGACTCTGTCCTGTGCTGGAGAACTGGGGAGGGCCAGCCAGAAAGATGCAGCCACTGATCCACAGGCCCCACCTGGGGACCCAAGGCCCTAGTTCCCTGTGAACCTTCCTTAGGGGCCAGCATCCATACTCATGGCCAGCCTGGAGGACTTAGGGATGTTTGGCAGACTGTCAAGTCTTCTCTCCCTGCCTGGCCTAGAGAAAGGCACTCCTAGAGCACTCCTAAGTGAGGGGAGGCTGCCCAGGCTTTCATCCCAAAGCAGAGGGTCAGGGACTGGGGGCTGGGGCCCCCTGCCTGGCACGACAGCCTGCTCCTCTCTGCTGGGCAGTCTACTTGCCCAGTCCAGGCCCCGTTCGTAAAAACATAAAGTCCCACCAACCTCCTCAGTTTGTTGTGAGGGTCAGAGAATGTCACATCAGGTCCTCACATATGCCTGCCTGTGAACCGGAAGCACTCAGTAAAGGTCAAGTCATTTTTCAAAACTATTATAAAATGATTTGAGGGGGAAGTCCAGCTCCTAAGTTTCCTTTCTTGATTGATGAATGAGGTTTTTTGGGGATCTGCTGACCATAAATTTGGGTGGAGATTCATTCACTCAATAGAGTCTAAGCATTGACATCAAGCACTATCCTAGGCACTGGGAATTCAGCTTTGAAAAAAACAGAATATGTCTTGTCTTCTTGGAGCCTCCACCTTAGGAATTTCCGCGCAGGCTGGAGAAGGTGGTTTCTTTTGTCTCCTTCATTGGCAGGCAGGTTCTTTACCACTAGCGCCACCTGGGAAGCCTTCCACCTTGGGTGGTCTTGACAAAAGTTGCCCCCCAGAAGGCAGCATTAAAGCTGAACTTTGAAAAATGGCTAGGATTTTTGCACCCAGAGATAATGAAGAAAGGGATTCTACAGGGCAGACACAGCAGAGCAGAGGTCTGGAAGCAGGGAGATGAGGGATGGGGGACCAGCTATTCTTTGTGACTGGAGCCGAGGGGTAGGTGTGGAACCCAGAAGGGTTGTCACCAAGTCACTGAGGTGACACCAGAGTGAGTTCTCTGTCCTTTCCTGTCCTGGGATCCTAGGAGCTAGCAGGGGTTTCTGGACCCAGAGGGCTGTGCTTTAGAGGCTAATGGGAATTTGGGAACCTGATCTCTCTCTTTGGCTAGCCCTGAATGATAAACAGGAAGGAGCCAGATCTAAAGGGAACACATTTATTTCATCTAAGCAAACATTTACTAAGCACCACTTCTGTGCCAAGCACTGCAGTCAGTTTAGGGTCCGACACGATATTGGAGAGGAAAATAAGTCCTAGGTGCTGTCCCCCAGAGAACCTCATGGGCTGCCAGGGGAGGAGTGGCTGGGGGCTTGCTGAGCTACAAGAGAAGGGTGGAGTGCTATGAGCTTGCTGGAGGAGGGGAGTTCTCAGAAGGCAGGATGGGGAGGTTGTGTGGAAGGCAGGCTTTTGTGCCAGACCTTGGAAGCTTCTAGGCATCATACAGTTGGTGGTCATTTCAAAGACTAAATGAGGGAGAGTCAACGCCTGCCTGGCTGGCCCTGTCGCTTAGCTCTGAGCCCCAGACGGTAACCCCTCCCTTCACTCACAGGGTGGCAAGATTGTCGTGAGGGTTAGAGCTAGCATGGGTGCCTGTTGACACTGACCCAACTTCAGGACTGGTTGATATGAAATTTATAATACAATTAGGAAGGGGACCACCAACAGCAAAGGCTAACCTGGATGGAGGAGAGGCCTCCCAGGAGATATGAGCTGGTTCTTAAAGATCTCATCAGATCAGAGCTTTGGAAGGACATTTAGAGCATCACGAAGGGCCACCTCACCTGCCTTGGAGACAGAGGCTAGTGGAGCTGTTAACTGGACCACCTCTCCCACTGCCACCAGGGCTCTGGTCCCATCATCGCACCAAAGATGAAGGGCTCCAGAGGCCTGGCCCTGCCCGCCTGAGTCTCCTGTCCCTCCAGCAGAACCCTGACTTCCGTTTGTAATTGCCTATAGGTGGAATTAATTAGATACTCTCATTCTAACAACTCACAGGGGTGGTATATTTTTTCTCTAAATGCAGATATTCTTTTGAGGGCTGTGTCTTCCTTTATCTTTTACAGAAAATCACTAAATTAAAAGAATTGCCTTTTAAAATTGCAGATTAAAGAGAAACTTAATTAGAAGGAATGAAAGCAGTTGTGTTTGGAGCTTTTGTTCTTAACATTTTTTTTTCCCTTGTGCTGCTGAATCACTGCACTTGGAGTTTGTATATTTTTATTTTAGGTGGAATGATTTGCCTAATTAAGCCTGTCATTCATCACCACCTGTTCCCTCTAAAATATATGCCTATATTATTAAGCTTGCAAGCGAATGTATAAATTAATTCAGTGGGGAATTGCAGTGTTGACTGGGATGTTATTAGGTTTTATCCAATTTATCTGGTATGAAAACCGATATATTTCCCCAGTAAAATGAAACAACAGCTCATTAAGTTTCTTCATTCAGTCATTCTTTGAGCACCTATTATTTT
The DNA here is from genome assembly GCF_049115385.1 of Moschus berezovskii. Classification (NCBI taxonomy): domain Eukaryota; kingdom Metazoa; phylum Chordata; class Mammalia; order Artiodactyla; family Moschidae; genus Moschus; species Moschus berezovskii. Next base: position 69,335,463 of record NC_142466.1, on the reverse strand, counting down.
GTGGTTATGTACTAAGGATGGGGGGATGGGGGCAAATACGGTGTAGCCCCTGCTCTTGAGGGGCTCATGGGGAGACAAACAAAGAAACTGGCCATTAGGGTACCATAGGCTGAGATCAGAAAACTAAGATCATGGCATTCGGTCCCATCACTTTATGGCAAATAGATGGGGAAACAATGGAAACAGTGAGAGACTTTATTTTCTTGGGCTCCAAAATCACTGCAGATGGTGACTGCAGCCATGAAATTAATACACTTGTTCCTTGGGAGAAAAGCTGTGATCAACCTAAACAGCATATTAAAAAGCAGAGACATTACTTTGCCAACAAAGGTCCGTCTAGTCAAAGCTATGGTTTTTCCAGTAGTCATGTATGGATGTGAGAGTTGGACTATAAAGAAAGCTGAGCACTGAAGAATTGATGCTTTTGAATTGTGGTGTTGGAGAAGACTCTCAAGAGTCTCTTGGACTGCAAGGAGATCCAATCAGTTGATCCTAAAGGAAGTCAGTCCTGAACATTCGTTGGAAGCACTGATGCTGAAGCTGAACCTCCAATACTTTGGCTACTTGATGCAAAGAACTGACTCACTGGAAAAGACCCTGATGCTGGGAGAGATTGAAGGCCAGAGAAGGGGTCGATAGAGGATGAGATGGTTGGATGGCATCACCGACTCAATGGACATGAGTTTGAGTAAGCTCCAGGAGTTGGTGATAGATAGGGAAGCCTGGCTTGCTGCAGTCCATGGAGTCACAAAGAGTCAGACGTGACTGAGCGACTGAACTGAGCTGAACTGAGGCTGAGATCAAGGTGAGTCTGGGAAGGGGGTGAAGCCAGGGAGGGCTTCCTGGAAGAGGTGACTCCTAAAGAACAAGTGGAGTCAGGTGGATGAGGAGAAAGGCAAGAGTCCTGATGATTCACACAAAGAAAATAGCCTGGAAGGCGGTATGGTGAGACCTGAGACTAGATAGGTTGCCAGGTCATTGGTCTTAAGAACCTGTATTCCTTCCATGATCGTGTTGCATGCTCCATGCCTCTTCTCACCTTCTGGGCCAGGAGGTGTGTAGTAGGATTTTACACTGACAGAAATTCCCAGATTACGATTTAGCCAGTGGAGCACCCAGATTGTCCAAGGTGAAAGTGCCTTACAGTTCATCTGGTCTCTCACTCTTATCTGCCTGTGGCAGAACTAACCCTAGAACCTCGTCTCCCACCCACCCCTTCCCACACCCCCCCTCTGCTACCCCTGGGGCACCGTTCACAACTTGGGTCCAGAGGCCTGCTGCATGTCCTGTCTCCATTCTCTCCATTCCCCACAACCAGAAAGTTAGCAGATGGGAGGCTTCCTGGGAAAGTGCACACTGGTCCTGTTCTCCCTGACCCCACCTCTCACTCCATCATGCCCCAATCTCCAGGAGTCTTCCCTGACTTGCCCTGCAAGTAGTCAAGTCCTGTTGGAGTCACCTCCCACATCCCTGCCATCATTGAGGGATTCAGCCTCCATCACCTTCCCTATCTCTCTGCCTCCAGGGTCACCCCTAAACCCTCTCTCCATCAGCAGTCAGAGAGGTCTTTAAAGCCCAGTGTGAAGGATGGCATTCCTTGATTCAACCCACGCATAGGATCAAGTCCCAGCTCTTTAGAAAGGTGACCAGGCCCTCACCTGTCTACCTGATCCCAGTTCTTGCCCCTGCACAACGTCACCCATCCAGGGCTTTGCAAGTTAGGTGGCTGAGGTCAGAACCTGCCTCATCTCTCCCTCACACCCCCTCCCAGGACATGTACCCCATTTGATCAGTTGCCCTGAGGACTGGTGTGGTTCCCTGAGAGCTGACTGGGGATCTGGGCTACTGGGAAGCCGGGGGAAGGCCCGTGGTGACATGTGTGTGGGGGCCCCAGCTCTGAACATCACCCCTTTATCACCACTGTGAAAGCTCAGCTTGTCAGCCGGATGGAGGAGGATGTTTGTTTCTCAGACATCCCACCCCAGGACCTAGATGGGCCTTGAGGTCATTGCCACCTCGCTGTCTGTCCCCGTGGTTGGACACAGGACAGAACTGTAGCCAGAGAAGAGGGCAGGGAGCCCCAGGCGGGTCCTCACTCTACCCCAGTCCTGGCATCACAGGCTGTGGGCGTCTGGAGGTTGGGGCTTGGCCTCTGCTGTGTTTTCTCACGGAGCTTAGGGTTTTCTGTGAGCCTTCTTCACCTGGACTTTCCAGCCCCATCCTCCAACGCTCAGGCCGAAAGCCGGTAGTGACCTTGACCCTCTGTCTCTCCTTCCATTCCGAAGACATACACAAGTCCGATTCTCAGTCACTTCCATCCACCTCTCCAGTGCCAGCCCGTCCTACAGGAGCTTCCTCACTGCTCGGCCTTGCTCCTCGTCCATCTCTCTCTCTGTCTTTGATTAACAAACTTGGTTTTTTAAGAGTAGTCCTAGGTTCACAGCAAAATTGAGATGAAATTATGGAGAGTTCCCATAGACGCACAGCCTTCGTCCCTTTTCTGCCCAGCAGTCCTGTTAAAGAGTACCAGGTCGAAAGCTTTCCCCATCAGAAGTCAGAATGGCTCTTCATTTCTCCCAGAATAAAACCAAAGTCCTTCCCAGGGTCCACAAAACCCCCAACCACATGGCCCTGCTCCCTCCCACTCCCCTGGGCCTCAAATCCCACCCAATTCAATCCACTCCAGTTGCCCTGGGCTGTGTTGTTTCTCAGTCACCCTCAGCCCGTTCCTAAAGTCAAGGGCCTTGAATTTGTTCTTCCTTCTCCCCAGAATGTCCTTCCCTCAGATGTCCACGCTGCTCGGCACCTTTCTTCCAGGCCTTTATTCAGATGCTGTCCTTTGAGAGGCCTGCCTTTTCCTGCTTTCCTTTTCTGCAGAGCACTTAGCCCCAGCTGGCGTGCTGTGGATCTGACTTACTTTACTTGTTGTCTCTCAGACCCTGAACTCCAGTAGGGGGGATTTCTGTTTTGCTCAGTGCTGTTTCCCCAACCACGAACCATGCCTGGCCCACGGGAACAAGAGTCTAGCAGGGACAGCCTGCCAGACCCCGCCGCAGTCATGAGAGTGACCAAACACGTGGTCCAACCTGTCTCAAGCCTTCCGTTGGCAGGAACCCCCCTCCCCGCTGTTTTCCGTAATGATTAATAGAGAAGCCTGTCTCAGAGGGATGGAAATGCTTCGCCGCCCTGATGGAGGATCTGGCTCCGTGGCAGAGATGCACAACAAGTTCATTCACCTTCCTCGTTGGTCCCTAGACCGCACATTACCACTGTCAGGGCAGGAGTTTCCCACCACCTTCCGTGAGCATGAGGTTGATTGCTGTGTAGCTGGGGTCGGAGGACGGCTCTCCACGTCCGTGCTTGCTGGCTGGGGCTGGGGAGATTTCTACCATTGTGTGTCTGTGGGCCTGTAGCTGCATGTGGCCTCGGGTACATGGTTCCGCAGGCCCTGGCCCAGTTTACTCAGCACTTAGTATATGCTGGGCCAATCAAATGTCGTCCCTCATCGGATTCCCACAGCAGTTGGTACAGTAGGAAATAGGGCTTCGGAGAAGTGGAGTGGCTTAGCCAAGGCACACAGCAGGTCATGACCAACTTCAGAGGGGGACTCAGCATAGTTCGGAGGCTTCTGTGAAGTACTTAGTACGTGTCCACATTGAGTAGGCATGATAATAGTAATGAAAGCAAACCTTTATGATAGCATGTACCGAGTACAGACTAACTACACGCCAGGCGCTCTGCTGAGATGGCTATTCACCCCCTGGCAGACTCCTCACAACAGCCCGATGAGTTGGGTACGGTCATCATAACTAGTTTCCAGATGAGGCAATCAAAGTCCAGAGACATGACTTGAGACTACTAGTCTCAACCAACACTTCTGGCAACTCCGGTTTTGTTTGTTTATTTTTAAAATACTTATTTAGTTGCAGCATGCAGAATCTTTCATTGTGGCACAGGAGCTTCAGAGTACTTGGGCTCAGTAGTTGCAGAATGCAGGCTTAGTTCCCCTGAGGAATGTGGGAAACTTAGTTCCCTGACCAGGGATCAAACCTGCATCCCCTGCATTAGAAGGTGAATTCTTAACCACTGGACCACCAGGGTTGTCCTGGGAACTCCAGTTTTAGCTCAGTATTTTCCACTCTTTGTGGGGTGTCTCCAGGGTCCTGCCCTCCAAAGGTACCTCCCCAGCCCATGGGGTGAAGGATGCTCCTGCAGGTCCAGGACTGGAAGGAAGGCACATTGTAGGGCCCATCCCACTGTGCTGGGCACTGCTCCAACCTGGACTAGGGGGCTAGTCCAGGATGGGGCTGGCTGTGTGGAGGGCCCACGCGGTGGGGTGAGTATAGAGGAGCAGATGGCTGTGACGCAACACACCCCTCGATTGGAATTCTCTGGTTGTCCCAGGAGAAAGGGGGCAGATGTAGCCAGTGCAGCCCTAGGTGGGGGGGTGGGTGGGGATGGAGGAGGAGAGGAGCCACTTGGAGGCAGGTTTTTGGCACAAAATAAAGAAAACCTTTGCCCCTGACAACTGTCTAGGGAGCAGAGCCCCCTCTGGGAGTACCGTGTCCCCTTTGATGGAGGTTGTGGGAGGGTTCCTTTGGGGATAAGGCTGAGCTCAGTGGCCTCTGGAGATTCAACCAGCCACTCGATTGCACCATCTGATTGTGACGGCTCCTCACATCCTGGTTTAGAAAGCCCACAACTTTTGAGCCATGTTTGTTCATTGCCTGGAACTCTTCTGCCTGCAAATTGTAAATCATCAACCAACCCTGCTGACTTCCTGGCCCCAGTATGTGCCGCCAGTAACTTGTTGGGCTGAGCTCTGGATAACCGGGTAACCATGCTCTTTCTTTCTTCCCCACAGCCCAGTTTAATGGCAGTGAGAAGCGGCAGTCATCCCCCTCACCTTCCCGGGACCGGCGGCGCCAGCTTCGAGCTCCCGGAGGGGGCTTCAAGCCCATCAAACATGGGAGCCCTGAGTTCTGTGGGATCCTGGGAGAGAGAGTGGATCCTGCTGTGCCACTGGAGAAGCAAATGTAAGTCCTCAGGGAGCAAAGCTCAGTCTCAGTGACCAGTTCACAGAGTCACTGTAGATGCTCATAGAAGGCCGAGGCCACTGTCAAGTCTGTCCAGTCAGGATTAAAGCACACCTCTCCTGATTCCTGGACCTGTGCTTCCTCTCTGTCCTCTGTATCACCTGCCTGCCTTCGGATGGCTAGTAGGAAGGACAGTGAGATCATCCACATGGTGTTCTCCTTACTTTTGTATCCTCCTTTCTAGTTTCATCATGCAGCAAGTGAGCTTTTATAAAGCCAAATGCATATTAAACCCTCCTGCGTGATTGCATATTAGCTTTATTTTATAGCAGGAGTGATGTTTTTGCCCCACATCCCTGGAAGCTCAGATGGTAAAGAATCTGCCTGCCATACAGGACCCAGGTTCGATCCCTGGATTGGGAAGATCCCCTGGAGAAGAGAATAGCCACCCACTCCAGTACTCTGGCCTGGAGAATTCCACGGACAGCCTGGCAGGCTATAGTCTATGGGGTCCCAAAGAGTCGACCACGACTAACTAACACATACACATGCTAAATCCTGCTGCCTATTAGCTTTATTTATAGCAGGAGGGATCTTTTTGCCCCACATCTGCTTGATCTTAGTTGGGCAAGACCTTGGCACTCTTGATTTGGGTTCCCCCCAGTGTTCCCAGCTTTAATCAGCATCTGAGTCCCATCCCTGCTGCCCCTTGCCCCCTGCTTCTCCACAACACTCCGGTCAGTGTTGTCTCCATCTCCTTGACCAAGATGGTCATCTTCTTTCCCTGCTGGGGTCTCGAGTCCCTGCTCTGCTCTGAAACCTCCCATGGCTCCCCATCGCCTCCAGGATAAAATCCCACCTCCCAAAATGGCCACTCGCTCTGTGAATTGCCCCCAGACTGCTTTTTCAGTTCTCATCGTTCCACATACCTGCCCTAGAGTAAGTTTCTCCAGGAACTTAACAAAGCACATCCTGGATCCCATGCTTATACCATCAGGTGTATCACCGTCTTCACAAGTGAATGTGGGATAAGTGGGGTTATCATCTTATTGCAAAATGAGAAAATCAGGACCCCAAGAGATGTGGAGCCTTGGCTAGGATCTCCTGGCTCAGAGTGCTGAGGCAGGATTCGAATTCCGTGACTCGACCCCACACCCTCCTCTCACTTCCCTCTTGTATGCAATTTTCCCTCACCCTTAGCACTTGGCCGGCACAGAGTGGGCACTCAGTAAGGCCAAGAGATTAGCTGACACCCAGCGGGTTCCTTGTGAGACCTCGTCGAGTGCATCGTGTACTATATTAGTCTCCACCCAGGGGATTCTGGTCTCGCCCAGCCGGCAGCACATCCCTCACAGGAAATGCTCCCTTGCCGAGCAGGATGCAGAGTTTTCCGAATGATGTCATGTGCTCGTGTGCCCTTTTTAAGCATGTGCTACAGCCTCCTTTGTGGCAGCCCTGCGCCTGCTGCACAGCACGCGGGTGGAGCGGGAGGGGTGGGCTCCCAGCAGGTGTTGTGTTAGTCGCTTACATCTCACAGCCACACAGATTGGGTGGCAGGTTTTGCTTATTTCTGATCAGTCTGTGCACTTTTTAATCAACAAACAAAATATAATCCAGAGAAGCCTGGGAGCTATTCAGCGTGCATCCTGACCCAGGTCTGCCTGGGGTCAGCGGCCCAGCCTCCCCTCTGCCCACACCCGGATGGAACTCCATGAGCCCCGTGAGGGCAGGCCTGCCTTTCCTTTCCCGTTCCCACCCAAAAGGCCCTCAGCCAAATCCAGAGTCATGGCTGGCTTTTCCTCCCCATCATCTCATCTCCCTGGGATTATTCCAGCCTGCTAGAGGCCTTCCTCATCACCCAAGAGGTAGGGTGGTGGGCTTAGGTAAGATCCCACTTCCAGCAGAGCCTGAGGACCCAGGACCCCGGCCAAGAGGTTCACTGTATCCCACCCAGGCTGATGCTGCCTCTGAATTTAGTAGGCACTTCCAATTCCCAGCTTCTCCCTGCCCAGTGCGGGGGAGAGGGAAGGTGGGCACACTGAGCAGGTGCCCCAGTCTTAGAGGGTTGTCAGGAATGGGCAGTCACACTTCTGCCCAGGCACCCAAACTACTCACTGGCCCTCCTAGGACAGTGGAAAGGCTGCTCAGGTACTAAGGGGCGACAGCTCCCCAGCCTCCTAGAGGCAGCCCACTGCCTGCTCCATTCTGCATTATTATTACCATCAGCACATAAACATGTCCTAGTCATGAACTTGGTGGTATTGTTCAGTCGCTCAGTCATGTCCAACTCTTTGTGACCCCATGGACTGCAGCACTCCAGGCTTCCCTGTCCTTCACCTGGAAGGATATTTCCTGGAGCTTGCTCAAACTCATGTCTACTGAATCAATGATGCCATCCAACCATCTCATCCTCTGTCACCCCCTTCTCCTGCCCTCAATCTTTCCCAGCATCAGGGTTTTTTCTAGTGAGTCAGCTCTTTGCATCAGGTGGCCAAAGTTTTGGAGCTTCAGTTTCACCATCAGTCCTTCCAGTGAATATTCAAGCTTGATTTCCTTTAGGATTGACTGGTTTGATCTCCTTGCTGTCCAAGGGACTTTCTAGAGTCTTCTCCAGCACCACAGTTCTAAAACATCAATTCTTAGGTGCTCAGCCTTCTTTATGAACTTCTTAAAACAAATAAATAAGTAAATCTCGACTAGACATCCCCATCTGACTCCAGCCCCTGTTGGGAACATAACCTCCATGAGGGCAGGAACTTGTCTGGGTCACCATTGCGTGCCCAGTGCCTAGATTGGTGCCTGGCACATAATAGGTGCTCAGTGAATAGGTAGCTGTGGCCTCAGTGAACAAAGTCCCCAAAGAGCTGTCAGTGCATTCGTTCTCCCTTCCATTACCTCCCATTCTCTCACACACCCCAATCTGCTTCCCTTTTCTGCTCGGGTAACCAGCTGACCTCTTCTGACCCCTGTGGCAGGCAGCACATTAGACGGCTCCCTCCTTCTAAGATGCTCTCTGCTCCCAGTTTTCCTCTGCCTCCCCCACCGGCTCCTCACCTCAAGCTGACCTGAAGGTTGTACTGTCCAGGGCTCAGTTTCCAGCTACATGCTCTCCCTGGGTAGTCTTCTCAGGATGCTGGTGGTGAGTCACCAGTTCGCATCCCCAACCCACACCTCTCCCAGAACTCCTAACTCCTATGGCCAGCTGCCTTCTTGGCATCTCCACTTGGCTGACGAATGGGCATCTTAAATTTAACATGTTCAAAACCGGACTCCTGATCTCCTGGACACCCGTTCCTCCCCAGTTTGCCCACATTCCCCACTCCACCCCAACAGCATCACATCTACCACATTGCTCAAGCCACAGTCCTGAAGTCATCCTGATTCCTTTTTTGGCGTCACACCAGCATCTAGTGCATTACTAACTGCCAGTTTTCCATCCAAAATACATCCCAAACCATCCATTCCTGTCATCTCAGGGCCTCCCATCTGGACCACTGCAGAAGCCCTCCTCTCCTGTCTCCTGCTTCACTTCCGCTCTGGCCATTCTTCAGGGTAGCCTGGCTAACCTTTTGTAAAATCATCCAGAGCAAGCATCTCTTAACATCTCTATTTAAAACTCTCATTGCCTTCCCTATGCTTAAAATGAAATCAGACTTCTTCCTGTGGCCCACACGGCCTCGGGGAACTGGGCCCCACCTCCTGTTCACCCTCATCCTGTCCCACTTCCCACAGTCACAGCACTGAACCATTCTTGCTGCCTTTTTGCTCCGTGAACACCCCAAGCTCATTCCTGCTTCTGGACCTTTGCACTTGGTGCTGCCTCTGCAGTGACCGTGTCTTCTTTGGCTCTTCACGTGATTGACTCCTTCTCAGTGCAGATTCTCAGGTCAAATGTCATCTCCTTGGGTTTGCCCCCTGTCCATTCATTCCATAGTAGGCACCTCTCCCACCCCAGTCACTGCTTTATCACAAACCCAGTATTCCTATATAGCAGTTGTCACTATCTGAAATTGTTTCCTGAATCTGTTGGTTGACTCTCTATCTGCCTGCATCAGCCCTTTGAGAACAAGGATATAGTAAGTGGTGAGGAAATAATTGGATGATCTCATGGGTGTTGGATGGACTGGGTGGTGATAGTTGAGTCTTCTTAATTCCCATGGTTCAGGCCTGAGTGGCCAGCTCTACAAAGTCCAGTGCATCCCGAAGATGGCCTCCTGCCTTGGTTTCTCTTTTCAGTTCAGGCAGGTCCTCCTTAGGCCCAGGGGTTGCCAGCCAGGCCCATCCTGTCTCCTGGCAGACATCCTCATCCTGATAGTCTGCCCTCTCCCCATCCCCAGTTGAGTGTCCTTTGCCTCTTCTCTCCCCAACTCCTCCTGTTTCTCCTTTGATCCTCGACCCCAAGTCCCCTGCCTTTCTCTACATGTGGAACAGCTGGAGCAGCTGGGGAAGGAACCAGCAGCTCATCCCGTTTACCCACCAGGGATCACCCTTAACGAGGATCCAGACCCCCAGGCCCATCTGCCACTGCCTCCCTTAGAGGAGGAGCACTTGTCCTGTGCTCCGGGAGTCGGACTCAGGCAGCGCCTCCCTGGAGACTACTTCTTGGCCTTCCCTGAGGATGGCTCTGCTTCAAATAGCTGAAACTTGCGTGGCTAGTAAAACAGCATTTTGTCAGCTCACTGGGGCTGTGTTACGCAGGTGAAATTTCCTGGAAAACAACCTTGGCAAAACTGTTAACTCTCATCTCTAAAGTCAGCTCCATCCTTGTCTAACCACGTTTCCCAGTTACACTCACGTATCTTTTCTTAAACATAAACTGGCCCGTCACGTCTCTGGGAGTGTTTTAATTATGGCAACCCGTGCAGTTCCCAGCGTCACATCCTCTTAATTTCTGTGTAAGTGCAGACAGGAAGGCGGGTCTGCAGGGTACACTTCCCCTTGCCTTTTCCCTCAGCGAGTTCCCCTCCAGATGTCCAGCCCCAGGTCTGAGCTGTGAGCGGTCACCTCTTGGGCGATCAGTGACTCTGTCACAAGCTCATTGGATGGGGATACTCACGTCTCTCTCACTCTGCAATCCTTGCTTTCCTAGAGCTGGTTGAGTTGGTTTTTTGTTTTTTTTTTTTTTGGTTATAATTAAGTCACCTTCACTGCTTCTAACTGTTTAGAACACTGCCTTATACATGGCAGAACGTGCAGAGAAAGGCAGTGTGATGCTTTTCTCCATGCAGGATGTCTGTACCAGAACTCTCAAGGGTACTGTTCACAGGGCACTCCTGGGCCAGGTCCCAGAGGCAGACTCCTCCACACACCTGGGGGAGGTATAAAATTAAAATGCAGTCCACACAGCAGCAGCCTGAAATACTGGTAGTTGGGGAAGTGACCTTTGGCTGTCTGCAAGTTCACTTCTCTTTTGGCTGATGCTGGTAGCTGCCAGTAGCTGAAACTCACCCCACTGCAGGCTCTCCATCAGCCCTTCAATGCATCTTTCTGTTTAATCCTCACAACCCCAAAACAGGAATAGAGGGACCGTAACTTAGGAAACTGAGGTGCACCCAGATTTAGCCTCTTGCCCCAGACTCCCAACTAGCCAGTGGCAGAGCCAGGTCTGTGCCTCTGCAGCCAAAGTATGATCTATTCTTGACCACTGGCACCTCTGGTTCCCTTCCTAACCACATCTCTGGCCATCTTCCCACTGATCCGATCCCTCAGAGACCATAATGTAAGTAAGCGGAGACCTGTTCTGAGTACACCTACTGACCAGCGTCCTAGGATCTTCACTCTGCACTGAAATTCTACCTTCAACTCTTCCAGTCTTGAAAACCCACGTCCCCCTTTTGTCTTGCACTCAGGGCTTTAGCCAGGCATCTGCCACGGCACCCCTCCCATGTGATTTTGCCGCTCACCACGTGCTGCCCAGAAGCAGAACTGCTGGGATTCCCACGTGCCCGGTCCATGCCAGATGCACTTGGCGGGAGCACTGGTTTAGCCACCCCACCCCACCGCCTGCTTTCCTGAGTGACGAGCACCACCCTCTGTCCTGCAGATGTCGCAGAGCCAGCACGCGTCCCTCCTGTCAGCTCCGTCTGATGGTTTCCGTGTCTCTCAGAGAAACCAGAGTCCCCACATCACTTTGTGCACAAGGCCCCCAACCCAGCCCTGCCACGGGGCCTCTTAGGCCTCAGCGCCCACACTGCCTCACTCTAGCCATCACTGGCCTTCTTGTTGTTTCCAAAACGTGCCAGGCATCCTGCTTTGGCCACCTTTCTTCTGCCAGATAGGCTGTTTTCCAGCTTCTTCCTTTGTGGCATCTTCCCTCAGCTCCTTCAGTCCATACTGAAACGTCACCCCCTGCAGAAGGCTTCCCTTGCTGCTGCTTAAGACAGCGGTCTCTCCCACCAGCTCCAAGCCAGGCGACCCTGCTCCATGTCCTTCGTGGCACCCACACTAGACTGTGAGCTTCACGGTGTGGAGGCCAGGTTTGCCCACCATACTCTCCCCAAGACCTGCATGCAGCAGGCACTCTGTCAATGACTAATGAATGACTGAACACACACACGTGCGCAGGCACATGTGCACATCTGCACGTACAGGGCCGCTGCCTAGCGACAAGGAGGCCCAGGATGCCCACAACTGCCCTCCAGTGGGGCTGAGCCTCCTCAGGGCAGATGGGTTTCAGGATATCAATGGTGGGGGTCTATCCCTGCTGAACTCTGACCCCATCTCTTCTCCGCAGATGGTATCATGGAGCCATCAGCAGGGGCGACGCTGAGAACCTGCTGCGCCTCTGTAAGGAGTGTAGCTACCTTGTCCGGAACAGCCAGACCAGCAGGCACGACTACTCCCTCTCCCTGAAGTGAGTAACCTTGGCCACCCCTGGCTGTCGGCAGCCTCCCACGATGTGCGACCCAGCCCGGCTGTCTGGGGCAGGAAGACCCGCCAGTGTCCCCCCAGGGAAACTTGCCAGCATGAGTTATTTCAAGCCTTGATTTTCCAATTTGATCTAATTCTCCTGGGACACAGAGAAGTTTTTATATTCTTCATTTCTGCCTCCCTTGAAGAGGAGGGGCATTTTCCTAGGATTTATATTAAATATCCAGGAATAGCTTCCACATCTGCCGTGAGCCAGGGACTATAGAAGCACTTAGCATGTCTCGTCCCTCCTTCAAACCTCACAACAGCCCTTTGAGGAGAAACATCTTGTCCCCATTGTGCAGATGAGGAAACTGAGGCTCAGAGAGGGGCCAGGGCTGACCCAAGGGGGCTGGGTCAGCACTCAAGGCCGGGTGTTTGACGCCCCACTGCTCCTGCTGCCCCCGTGAGAACCACCCTTTCCTTATGTTCTTGGCTACTGTTTGGGAAAGTCTCCCTTTTACGTGTCACACGAAGGTTGTAAGGAACCCCATGGAGAGCCAGGAAGAATCTTGCTGACATGATCACCTGCAGCTGCTTTGTAAGCTATTGGGTCTTTGTGATCCACAAGATGTTGCTTTCAGGATAGGTGGCCCTGAAATAAGAAAAGGGTTTTTTGATTGAGGGTTTCATCCTTCAGTGCTGTTGCTGGATGGAACCCAACAGATTGACTAAAACCCATTTTACAGATAGGAAAAGTGAGGCTGGGAGAGAGTAAGGATTTAAAGAGTTAGTGACAGACCTGAGATATAAATCCAGGTCCTTCAGCCAGCACAGACCACCAGGAACAATGTAGCCCTCTGCCTGCTTTCTTTCTACTCAGCTTGCTGTTATTCGAGGCCAGGTGATGCAGAGAGAACTGCTAGGACGCAGCCTGTAGGAGGGAGGATGCGTGGGGACATGGAGGAACCACCAATCTCTCAGTGATATCAGGGCAGGAGTGGTAGATGGGGCGTTGTGGGCAGTTGGATTCCAGGTCAGCAAGAGGTGTGGTTCTCTAACCCTTCAAGCCTATCAGGAATCAGAGCTGCCTCAGAAGGTAGTGAGTGTCTCATCACTGGGGATGTACAACCAGGAGCTGGACAACTGCCTTGCCAGGGAAGACGTTGAGGGGATTTCTGAGCCTCTGGGAGGGCACTCAGGGCAAGCAGCACATGGATACTTCATTGTCCACCATCAGGCCTGACGGCTTAGAATCAGGCCGGTTTTATTGCAGTCAAGGAGAATTCAGTATGCTAAACTGTAGCTGGGCTGGTGGCAGCCAAAGTGGCTGTCCCTGCCTAGGGGAGAGGGCAACAGCGGGGAGAGGTGCACACCGCTGCTGTGCTGCCAGGGTCAGGGGTCTTGAACTCCCCACTGCTCCATGCTGCCCCTTTCCGTCCCCACTGTGCAAGGTAACTTAGCAACCTGGGTGCCCATGAATGATGCTTCCAGATCTTCACCTTCCTGCCTCAAGGTGTACTGTGCCTTTCTGGGCTGCAGGAGGTGAGAGAGGTGAGTGACATCAGAGATGGGACTCCATGTCACCATCCATCCTTCCTTGCTGACCCGGACAGACTGTCCACTCCCTGGTCTTCTTCACACTCATCACACTGGCCATCTCTGAGCTCCTCAGTGTATTTCATTCTTCCTGGAATTCTGTCATCTGGGACCAGGCCAGAAGCGTCTTCCCTAGAGGACTGATTGAAGGCACAGAGGAGGGGGTGGGGCGCCCCACTCCAGCCCAGTCATTCCTGTGAGTGGCAGGGATCCATCGCGCCTCTGTTTATTCACTGGGAGCACACGAGGAATCTTGAACCAGGGGTGGGAACTACTCACACCAGCAGGGCCCACAGGGTCCGCTCCCCAGCACCCTGAGCCCATGCCGTCCATCATGCGGACAGACGCAAATGCTGGCTCACAGGTGGGTCTTCAGAAGAGTATGTGTGTTGCGGTTCTAAGGGCGTAGTTCCCTTTTCACCCTGGGTTTGCCCCCTTCCGTGGACCCTCCTGCTCTGTCACAGGCTTACAGTCCAGGGGCCGGGCTTTCCCACTCCTCGTGGAGCTGACCTCGTGGCCTCGGCAGCCGTGTCACCTTTCTGAGCCTCTGTCCTCACCTGTGCACGAGAGGCAGTGCTGTTCTCCATATAGACAGAGAGGCCCATCAGTGTCCCTGGCTCTCCGGATTTCCCCTGGCTTGCTGTGGCCGGATCCCCTGCACCTCCCAGGCAAGGGGAGAAGGTGGGGGAGACTGAGGGCGCAGCTCAGGGGGACCTGTGCTGGGGCCTGGATCAGAGCACTCTGCCATCAAACCCGGGTTTGTCTTCCTGCACCCGTCCTGTCTGTTCTCATTATCAGGAAGTGCAGTCTGGATGACTGGTCTCTGCCCACGGATGCCGAGGTCGAGGGTTTAGTTTTGCATGCTTGTCTAGAGCCATTAGATCCCAAATGCCAGAGGGGTGGTCTTACCTGGTCAGCTTTCCCTCAAAGGAGGCCAGAAGTGGGGAGGAGGATTGAGCAGTCCATTGCTGACCAGGGCAACCTACTAAGGAGATTTGGGCTTATTTTCCAGAGCAGCCCCAGTAACCAGTTAGGCTGCCAACCAGGGAGAGACACCTGGCATTCATCACCTCAACCCCAAAAGAAACTGCCCTGGTAGTGCCAGCTTTGCCAGCCACCATGGAGGTTTGGGGTCTCTCTGATGCCAGAGGCTGCCTGGCAGGGATGGGGTGGGGAGTGGCATTATCAGGATTGCAGTGCATATTGACATTGGAATTCTGGCTATGTTGTTATGTGAGCCTTGGGCCCTGCTGCAAGGGTGGTCTGGGGAAGAGAGAGAGTTTGGGGAAGTGTGGCCCCAGAGGACAGGGCTCATCCATCCGTCCCTTGGCAGATACTTAGAGCCCTGGGTACCAGGCACGAGGCTGGGCAGAGGAGGGAGCAGAGATGAGGTCAGTCTGGTCCAGGCAGCAGAGCTCCTGGGCCTTGTTGCTTGCAGAGGGCTTGGGGGCCAGAGCTGGCATAAGGTTGGGAGGGTCTGGAGAAGCCGCAGGGCAGAGGTACATTGAACCTTAAGGAGAGGGTAGGTATTCCCTAGGAAGGGACAGTTGGTCCAGTCCCTTGGCTTTGTGGCCAGGGAGGCCAAGACACAGAGGGGACTCACAACCGACCCAGCTACCCAGCTGCAAGTGACCACACAGACAATAGTGATGGTGTCTGCATCCCACTGTGGGGACCAGTCAGATCCCTGGACCAGGCCAAGCAGCCACCCACGTGCCCCTTCACCAAAAACTTTTCCCTGTACCCATGGTAATCCAAGACGGTGCCTGCCTTCCTCAGTTCCTGACATCCCTCCACGGCAGCCGCCCCCACCATGAAGCAGTCTCGCCGAGGTCCCGGCTTGTCACTTTTCACTGTCCTCAACCCCTTCTGCAGAACTCTCCCATCTTTCCATCTCCAGCCTGACATAGCAGGGCATTGGGCCATTGGCCACCAGCACACACCATTGACCCCTGGTACACTCACTCTAGCCTCAGGAAAGCAAAAGGTTGAGTTCTTAGAAGCTGGCAAGAAAACATCACCCTCTTACACAGTTTCCTGTCTGGAAAGGCAAGCAGTGGGAGAAAGGGATTTAAAAAAAAAAACCGCATTAAAAGGGTTCTTTAGGCACTTTGGACTATGAATGACTCTTTGCAAGTTCTAGTTTTGTAAGTTTTTGCAAAGAAATCTGGACAAGATGAAGGAAACAGGACTTCAAAGACTGAAGGGTTTACAGCTGGGAGGCAGGCAGAGCACCAGGGCCTCCTTGTGTGCTTGGGAAGGGGGCAGATAGAGTGACCCTCCTGGCCTCAGCAGAGATGCCCCTGCTGCTTTGACCTGGGCCCAACCCAGCTCTCTTTAGGCCCTGAGCTGCCGTCCCAAGTAGGGTACACAGCCCCAGGGAGGCCTCTAAAGGTGCCTTCAGCTTTCAAATTCCCACAGGCAAACTGTACAACAACCTTGCAAATGTGGCCCAGATTCTGACCTCAAGAGTCATTTCTGACCTTCCCATCAGATTGCAACTCAGCCCTGATCTCTCAAGAGTCTTCCTCGGTCCATAAGCTCTGTCCCTTCAGTTTCTTGTCAATTACTGGGCTCCAGTCTCCAGGAGTTCATAGCCCAAGTGGGGAAGAAGTGGCATTTACACCGGTAACTCAAATATTCACAGAACATGTTTAAAGCTACCTAAGGCAGAAAGTGTCTTCCCCTGATGGCTTAGACGGTAGGAGACCTGGGCTCAATCCCTGGGTCTGGAAGACCCCCTGGAGAAGGGAGCTCCAGTGTTCTTGCCTGGAGAATTCCATGGGCAGAGGAGCCTGGTGGGCAACAGTCCATAAGGTTGCAAAGAGTCAGACACGACTGAGCAACTAACAGTTTCACTTTTTCACTTTTCAAGGCAGAAAGTGCTCAGGTCTGTGAAAGAGGGAAGGAACCAGAAGAGGGGGTATTGGAAGGCTGGGCAGGTCTTAGACTGTGGACAGGGCAGAGGGGACAGCCAGGCAGAGAAGATGGCACAGAGACAGGAAAATGCAGAGCTTGTGTAAGAATAACGAGTAACATTGGCAGGAACCAAGGAGAAGGGCGGCACTGGTCATCCAGCTGAGGAACTGGGGCTCTATCCTGTACATCAGGGAGCATTCCTGAGGCTTTTGAGCAGCCTTGCAGTCATGTCCCCAGAGCTGTGCTCTAGAACCATTCATGAACCGGGAGTCGAGTGGGGCAACACTCTGCCTCCTTGTGCCCTCACATGTCCACAGACGTGCCACCAAAGCTAGCACAGTCCAAGAAATGGATCTCCTGGGGGAGATCACTTTTAAAGATGTAGAGGGAGGGACTTCCCTAGCAGTCCAGTGGTGGAGATTCTGCACTTCCAATGCAGGGGGCTCGGGTTCAGTCCCTGGTCAGAAACCAAGATCCCACATGCTGCATAGTGTGGCCAAAATTTGTTTTTTAAAAAAAGTAATGATGTAGAGTGAAAAGCATGGGCTCTGCAACCAGTGAGATACATGGGTTCAAATCCTTGCTCCACTCTTAACTGCTCTGTGGTTCTAGCCAATGAATTTACCTCCCTGATCATCACTTGGAAAGCTGTGTAGGCCATTCTCATGAAGTTCTTATAAAAATTAACGCAGCCCAGCAGGTTCAGCCCACAGCAAGTACTCAGTATATGCCAGTCTCCACTCCTCCCAGCTTTCCCAGAGCCTTTAGAAATTGCCACGGAGCCAGCATGGTGGACAAGGCTGCACCGGGTCACACGCCCTGGGGGTGTGTCTGGGCTGTAGCTGCCTCTGGATGACTTGCGCCGGTGTCTTTGTCCCCACCTCCAGTGCCCATAGAAAGAGGGTCCAGCGTTTGATTCATAAATTTGCTTCCAGGTAAAGGTCACCATGGTCAGGACAAGCTTCTCTTTTCTGCTCTGTTCTAAGGACAGTGGGAAGGCCCCACCTCCTTCTTCATGTTGGGAGGAGGGGGCAGGATAGTTTATCAAGAAAATGCCTCCTGGTCTGATTGCCAGACGAGGCCCTTCAGGTTCCCGCCTGGAGCTGGGAGGTTGTGCTGACCGCTGGGCAGCCAGTCTTCACCCAACAGATGCTCCCTGGGAGGGGGGTGCGCGTGGCAGGGCCAGAGATGACGGGCTGTGTTCCAGGGGCGCTGGGGGTGCATTTCTGTCAGCGTTGTTTTTCTTTCTTCTCTCCCCTCATTGATTTATATGGTAAAGGAGAGAGTTTTCAAACAGTAGGCATGTCTGGGTCTTGGCAGGCGGGCAAGTGATTAATCTTAGTTTGTTGCTGCTGACAGCCAGGAGCAAGAAATAATAACAGTTTGTAGGGTGGGGAGAGGTGGGGGAACGTGGAAAGACTGCTCGCCCTTCGATCCTCAGAGGGAGCACGGACTTCACTTCCTTCTGCTGTCTGAGCACCCCTTGTTGAGCGGACGTCTGAGGCTTCCACAGTGGCTGCTCCCAAGGGCGAGCCCCCAGGGTGGTCTCACCCCCCAGGGTGGGCTCCCAGACCACAGTGGAGGCTTCCCAGCCATTGTGGGCTTCCCTACCCAGCATGACCTCCTGCCCCAGAATGTGGGACTCTGTCACCACTTGCCCTCCTCCCCAGCCTGCCCCTGAGGGCTTCAAGGAAGGCAGGTATGTACCGCCTGGGGCACTGCCCAGCTCTGATGACCGGGGCCCTAGTTTCCTGGCTGTTTGCCCCCATGACCCCCTTACTCTGTACCTCTCTGAGCTGCCAGGTGGGTGTGAGGGCTGGAGGAGGGGGGATACCAAAGAAACAGAGGCGGGGGTCAGGCAAACTGGCACCGAGGTAGCTGGCTGATTCCAGGCAGACAGTGATCGCAGGAGAGGGGCGGGTAAGGAAGGGTTTTGACCTGGGCCTTGGAGAAGCGAAAAGCAGAGGAGAAAAGGAAAGATATAAGCATCTGAATGCAGAGTTCCAAAGAATAGCAAGGAGAGATAAGAAAGCCTTCCTCAGCGATCAATGCAAAGAAATAGAGGAAAACAACAGAATAGGAAAAACAAGAGATCTCTTCAAGAAAATTAGAGATTCCAAGGGAACATTTCATGCAAAGATGGGCTCTATAAAGGACAGAAATGGTATGGACCTAACAGAAGCAGAAGATATTAAGAAGAGGTGGCAAGAATACACAGAAGAACTGTACAAAAATGATCTTCACGACCAAGATAATCACGATAACGTGATCACTGACCTAGAGCCAGACATCTTGGAATGTGAAGTCAAGTGGGCCTTAGAAAGCATCACTACGAACAAAGCTAGTGGAGGTGATGGAATTCCAGTTGAGCTATTTCAAATCCTGAAAGATGATGCTGTGAAAGTGCTGCACTCAATATGCCAGCAAATTTGGAAAACTCAGCAGTGGCCACAGGACTGGAAAAGGTCAGTCTTCATTCCAATCCCAAAGAAAGGCAATGCCAAACAATGCTCAAACTACTGCACAGTTGTACTCATCTCACATGCTAGTAAGGTCATGCTCAAAATTCTCCAAGCCAGGCTTCAGCAATATGTGAACCGTGAACTCCCAGATGTTCAAGCAGGTTTTAGAAAAGGCAGAGGCACCAGAGATCAAATAGCCAACATCCGCTGGATCATGGAGAAAGCAAGAGAGTTCCAGAAAAACATCTATTTCTGCTTCATTGACTATGCCAAAGCCTTTGACTGTGTGGATCACAATCAACTGTGGGACATTCTGAAAGAGATGGGAATCCCAGACCACCTGACCTGCCTATTGAGAAACCTGTATGCAGGTCAGGAAGCAATAGTCAGAACTGGTCATGGAACAACAGACTGGTTCCAAATAGGAAAAGGAGTACGTCAAGGTTGTATATTGTCACCCTGCTTATTTAACTTCTATGCAGAGTACATCATGAGGAACACTGGGCTGGAAGAAGCCCAAGCTGGAATCAATAACCTGAGATATGCAGATGACACCACCCTTATGGCAGAAAGTGAAGAGGCACTAAAAAGCCTCTTGATGAAAGTGAAAGAGGAGAGTGAAAAGGTTGGCTTGAAGCTCAACATTCAGAAAACTAAGATCATGGCATCTGGTCCCATCACTTCATGGGAAATAGATAGGAAAACAGTGGAAACAGTGTCAGACTTTATTTTTGGGGGCTCCAAAATCACTGCAGATGCTGATTGCAGCCATGAAATTAAAAGACGCTTACTCCTTGGAAGGAAAGTTATGACCAACCGAGATAGTATGTTAAAAAGTAGAGACATTACTTTGCCAACCAAGGTCCGTCTAGTCAAGGCTATGGTTTTTCCCGTGGTCATGTATGGATGTGAGAGTTGGACTGTGAAGAAAGCTGATCGCCGTAGAATGGTGCTTTTGAACTGTGGTGCTGGAGAAGACTCTTGAGAGTCCCTTGGACTGCAAGGAGATCCAACCAGTCCATTCTAAAGGAGATCAATCCTTTGGTGTTCATTGGAAGGACTGATGCTGAAACTGAAACTCCAATACTTTGGCCACCTCATGCGACAAGTTGAATCACTGGAAAAGAGTCTGATGCTGGGAAGGATTGGGGGTGGGAGGAAACGGGGACGACAGAGAATGAGATAGCTGGATGGCATCACTGACTCGATGGACATGAGTTTGAGTGAACTCCGGGAGTTGGTGATGGACAGGGAGGCCTGGCGTGCTGTGATTTATAGGGTCGCAAAGAGTCGGACATGACTGAGCGGCTGAACTGAACTGAACTGACACAGCTGGGGATGGGCAGGGTAAGGAGCTATCCATGCTGAGGAAACAGCAGACCAGGAGGAGAGAAGCTGCCTGCTTTCCAACCCAGTTTTCAGTAGATCCAATCACTAACCTCCTCCCCTATCTCCCCAGATTAGAGGCAGCTGTAGCAGAAGACACGAGCTCTGGATCAGTCTGGCGTGGGCTTTTGAACCCCAGCTCTGCCTCTTACTAGCAGGATGGTCTTGGACAAAGGGACTTAGCATCTGTGAGCCTCGGTTTCCTCGTCTATAAAATGGGTTTTACAGAGGTACTCATGGAGAGATCGGACAAGGCAATGGCAAGCCACTCCAGTACTCTTGCCTAGAAAATCCCATGGATGGAGGAGCCTGGTAGGCTGCAGTCCATGGGGTCGCTAAGAGTTGGACACGACTGAGCGACCTCACTTTCACTTTTCACTTTCACGCATTGGAGAAGGAAATGGCAACCCACTCCAGTGTTCTTGCCTGGAGAATCCCAGGGACAGGGTAGCCTGGTGGGCTGCCGTCTATGGGGTCGCACAGAGTCGGACACGACTGAAGCGACTTAGCAGCAGCAGCAGCATGGAGAGATGGTATATGTGAGTGCTTGGCCTGTGCCCAGCCAGCAGCAAGTTAGTGGCAGCTCACTGTCTTTGTTACAGACTTTGTTCCAGCCATGAGTTATTGAGAAAAGACCTTGGTGTGGTCAGTACCTTGAGAATTACCTGACTGTCCATGCCCACATCCACTCCCCTTTATGGTGATAGGATCTTAGAGTTCATACAGGCTACCACTTGAGAAAATCCTGCATTGCTATGACTGAGACAAATCACTGAGAGCTCATGTTAAATCCAGGCTGCCCTCTTGACTATGTGACCTTGAGTAAGTCACTTAACCTCTCTGATCTGCCAGTTCCTCATCAGCTCCTGAAGATGATGACCACCTCAACAGGCATGCAAAACTAAGGCCAGAGAGAGGAAGAAGCATGTCTGCCTCCTAGCTTCTCAGCCAGGCCCTGTGTTTTGGCAGCATCTGCGTCAGCCTGAGACAAAGAGCAAGCAGGGGAGGGGGGTGTCTACGTCTTTGCTCTTGCTACACTGAGGGTTTCACATCCTTTCAGGGCTGATGGAGGGAAAATGAACTTTCTGCTCAATTAGTGGACAGCATGTTTTCGCCTTCTCTAAAAGGTTTAAAGGAAATGGTGCAATTAGGAGCTACTGCTGTAGGCAAAACAAGAGGCTCCTCAAACGTTCTGTGCAGGAGACGAAATGAAAACAGTGAACTTTAGAGACAGAGGTTTTCAGAAGCCCCATCTGACGGTGGCTGAATCTGGAAGGCAGGTCAGGGTGGAGGGCTGGCTGCCGAGGAGGCTGCAACAGTTCAGCAAAGGACTCAGGCAGTGGGAGTAAACAGAGGTCATGTCTTGGTAGAACCGAAGCGGATGAGAAAGAGCAAGTAGCCTGGGGCCTTGTTCCGATTTCTGAACAGCCGGGTGAGTGGTGGCTCTGCCAGCTGCAACACGGGCCTGGAACTATCAGTTTTGAAAAACCCAGGAAGCTCATCCTAACTCAGGACGAGTTTTCATTGCTGCCCCAAACCCGGAGGCAAGAGGTGCCTGCACTCACACTGCCAGCCCTTTGTCCAGAGCACCTGCCAGTCTGGCAGCACCCAAGGTGCCTGCTGATGGGCTGGAGTTTCCCTTCCTGACCTGCCGCGTCGCCCCTCGCAGCCAGGCACACAGCATTGCCCTTTACTCCCCCGAGATCTCCCTAGTCCTCTCCAGCGTCTAAGCCACCCGATTACATTTCCAGCTGGTTTTTAATTATCTTGTATCAGCCCACATAAATCTGCCTGTGTGGCTCGCCTGCCGGGTGGCAGTAGGGGAGCGGGGTTGGGGGCGGGGTTCCAACTGCCCATCCATCGCCAGGAAGCCTCTCATGCCCTGGGACAGCTTCCTTTCTGAGGCACTGGTCTTTCCAAATGTGAAAAACATTTCTTTCCAATCACATTTCTAACATCTTGTTAATAGGATTTATTTAACAATATTTTTGCAAAAGCCATCTGGGAATGGCTTGTTTGGGAACTTGGGAGGGCATGTGCGTACTGCAGGCCCAGGCCGTGGTGACAGATAACAGACCTCATACCTGCCATCAGAGAAGGAACAGAAACATGGATGCAGTCAGGGGCTAGAGGATCAGGGCCTGAATCCCACTGCTTCCACCAGCTGTGGGGGTCACCCAGCGAATTATTTCACGTCTCTGAGCCTCACCCCCGAGGTTCAGGGATACATCAGAAGGGAGATCTCTTTGTAAACCCCGAGTGGCTGTATAAATTCAGGTGGGGTTATTTATAGAGACTTGTGCCTTCCCCAGGAAAGTATGGGGGGTCTTATTTTGCTAATAGCTAAGTAAATAACTGGATGTTCCCCAGAGGAAATATGACCAGCCCCCTCCTTGAGGCATTTGGTGGGGCTTGAAGCACCCGGCTTCCTTCAGTAAAATCTCAAGGTTTCCTGTTCCCCACACCCTCAGACCCTTGCAACCAGAAGAGTCTTGCATTATCCAGGTCAAGACCCTGGCTTTCGGATGAGAGAAACAGGCACAGGAAGGGAAAAGGACCTTCCCAAGGTCCCGCAGTGAGTTGCTGGCGGAGCCCAGATGTCTCAACTCCCATCCCAGGGTTATTACCCTTCTGAAGCCCCAGAGCACTATATTTTCTTCTCTCATTTTCTCCATAAATGTTCTTGGTATTTGCGGCAGATTTATAAAATCAGATGTCAGATTTTATAGCTCTCGTCTTTGCTCCCACAGTTCAAATTCTAAAGCTATAAAAATGATGTTTTGCTGTGTCTGAGTGTGTGTCACACTCACACATGCACACATTTTGTGCCTCAAACCCGTCCTTTGCTGAGCACACCCCACTCCCACACAGTGAGCAGCCATGACCTCCTTCCAGCCTAGGGTGCTTTCTGCCACTTTTAATGCCTTTTTTAAAAAAAGATTGCTTCACCCAGGAGGAATATAAGAAACAATTGGTTTTGGCAAAGCTGGCTTATTAGAAATGCTTTAATTAGAACTTTTTTTTTTTTTTGCTATTTTCCTTTTGAAAATCCACATGCTGCTCACAGCTCCAGGCGGTTTGGGGATCAGCCTGTCACATTCTCAGCACAGACTTTCAGGGCAGGGGTGACAGGTCTGCAGCTTAGGTGTCACTGCTGCATTCCCACTGGGCACCAGGCCTCCAGCTGGATAGGGAGACAGAGGGACAAGAATAGGTGAGGGCTGTGGTGGAGGGAAGTGTGGCAGGGAATAAATAAGGGAAGAAGAAAGTGAGTCTGACTGGTGGCATCTTGGAAGGCTTCCTGGAGGAGGTGGCATGTGAGCAAGGCCTAGAAGGATAATAATGTATTGGGAAGTAACAGCAAGGTAGAAGGACGATTAGGTTTGGCATTAGAGGAGAGGTCTCTGCAGTGTCCCCTCTCCCTGTGGTGCCAACTTGAGTTTTCAAGTGTCCCCTCCATGTCAGCCCCCCTTGGCCAAGGTGACTAAACATTTGGCCCAGGTGGACAAAGATGTGCCTTATAAACTCTGAAGTCCTGGTCAGCTCTCCTTCTCTCTCCCCATAGCTTTCTTCATTTCTGTCCCTTTCTCTCTTGCACAATTCTTTCCCATCCCCCAACTTGTTCAGAGTAGTTGTGTGCCCATCGTTTCCACCTGACACTAAGGTGTATAGCCCACTCTGGCTGAACACAGCCTCCCGGGGGAAAATGCATTTACACAGTGCCAGGTAGGCACTTTGCAATCCCTGGTACCTGGTGTTAGACACTGATTTGAAGAGGCTTCCACAGCGTATCCTCTAAGATAGGTAGACTTGTGCCAATAACAATGATTAAAAACTTGGGGCAGTTTATGAGTTCTGACACAAGTGATGACCAAACCACTGAAGCGGCAGAAGCGTGAGGTAGTATGTGCCGTGCACACCCACATTTCAAAAACAGTCTCCAAATGTGAACATAATCCCATTTTGAGTTCAGATTTTCAAACCAGAAAAATGCTTCTTCCTGTCCTGAATTGTTCCAATCTTACCCCCTAGAAATCTTCTGTGACAAAATGAGAGTTGACCATTTCACTTCTGTGGTAGTTATGCTTTTAAAAAGCCATCAGTTCCAATAGTCAGTAACTTTGGAACTCAATTACTTGCAGCCATGCTGATAAAAAACTATAATTAATGTGGTCAAACCCTAGCCAAATAATAAAATGAAAGCTTTGTTGTGTATCAAGGCAGAAATCAATTTCATTAGGGAGCAAAGAGCCAGCAATTTAATTTTGAGAGGACGCTCTACCCTGTGGACAGAAGTTTTCAAGAAGCTGCCAGAATGGATGCCCAACATGAGAGGATTCACCCTCCAGAGCCCAAATTACAAAGGGCTGATAGTGACCTTTCAGAATTACATTTGCAAACCTTCCAAGTGTGGCTCCAGCCAGTGGGCTTTTGCTTCTTAATGTTCTTGGGCTGGTGCCCTTTTTTGGTTTGGGACAAGAGGTGCATGTTGTCTGACCCACTAACACTCTAAAGCCAATGAGATCCTGTCCTTTGGGATCAGGAGGAGGAAGACAGAGTGGACTCTGGAGGTCAGCAGACACCAGAAAGAAGTTCAGCGAAGGCTTGGGGTGTGCACACGGTGGTGGAGTCATGTCCAGACAGCCTGACTAATGGCCAAGTGGGATAGACCCATGGGAGACACTGTCCACTTGCAGCCCCCAGCATATGAGAGAGTGAGCAGCAGCGGGGACCAGAATGGGAAAGGATAGGAGCTTCTGCCCTCTGAGGACAGCTGGAGAGAGGAGCAGCCTCAGGTCTATACCTGCTCTGTACCCCACTCTTCAGGAGGGACTTCCCAGGGCAGGTGGGGCAGCTGTGGCCTACAGGACTGTGCTAAGTCACAATTCAGCTCAGAACATAGAAGGACTTTCTCATGGGGAGAGCCATCGAAGGTTGAAAAAGGTTGTCCCTGTAAGGAGTGAGCTAGCCCAGTGCTGTGGGTGAGCAAAAAGAAAATGCTGGACGTGAGATGTGAATGTGGACTCTGCATCACCAGATAAGAACTAGAATGGTGCTTTTCAAACTTGACTGCATCAGAATCTCTTGGAGAGTGTGTTAAAGGCTGATTCTAGTTCCAGAGAAGCCCAGAAAGCGACAGGCTTAGCAAATCCCCGGGGACCTTGATGTAGGCATTCTGGGACACATTTGAAGAAACTCTGTGTTTGAGAAACCTGCACTTCTCTTCCAGCCCTGGAACTCTGGGGCATCTGCAGTGAAGGTCAGTCATTTTGTTTAATATCTGAAGCCATTCTTTCCTGATTGCATGGTGTGAGCATCTTCTATGTGCTAAGTTTCAGAGGTTTAGAAGTTTGTGGTACCTCAGTGATCGCCTTGTCCTCTCCCTTTGCTGTGTAGATGGGAAAACCAAGGCCCAAGAGGGCAAGAGCCAGGGGTGGGACCAGGTCTCAACTTCCTGTTCAGGGCTCTTTTCCCTTGCTTTCAGTGAGGTTAGGGAACATCATAAGATCTCCCCATTTCACAGATGAAGAGACTGTGGCCCAGATCCCCAGGGCTTATTGGGAGCTTTTCCACTGAAAACCACCAGTCACTGTCTTTCACATGATTTGCAAAAGGCCTTTGGCCAGGGCCACTTTGGCTTAGAGTTAAGTGTGTGCCTCTGAAATCCCAGGGAGAAAGAATGGATCCTCAGGTTAGAGGCAGGGCTGCTGAGCAAATAGATCTATTTTAGTCTGCAGTTTTTAAAGACCCTTCTGGATTTTCCTTCTGTACTTGTTTTTGTTTTTTTAAGTAAAACTGTGAGTTGGATCACATGCTTTGTGGGCGAGTCCCCTTCTTTGCTGTGCTAATGAATCAGTTGCTCAGTTAGCAAGGAAAGCCCCATCAAGAAAGGAGTTGGGTCCGCAGGATAATGAGGGTAAGCACCGTGCTTTAAGGACGAAGGTGCGAACTGGGGTATAGGTAGATTGCTGTATCCTTCCCGCTCCTGGCATGCCCGCCTCCACCCTCCACCTTGTACAGCATCACTGCCTTCTCAGAGCTTACAAAGGCTATGGGTAGTGCCCTATGGCTGATGGCACAAGGTGGGGGCCATATTGGGTTCACTGGAGAATGGGAACAAACCTCCACCCCTTTCTGGGTCTCATGTCATCTGTTAAATAAAGTCAGGGAAAGACATGGCCTCAGAAGCCTCTGCTTGGTGTCTTGTGTCCATCAGAAATGTTGACTGCAAAGCAATACGCACAGTACTGCCTTTGACCAGGATTTTTTAAGCAGAGAAGGCTCTTTCCTCATCATTCCCATTCTGTTTCCACGTGGACCCCGGTGTGTAACAATGTGCTTTTGAGAGTGTTGAGAAATACCACTCGATGTTTGGGAAAATTGATCTCGGGGATGTAAACACCATGCCCATTGTCATCTGGTGACAGAACTGGGGCCAGAACCCAGGCGTCCCACTTCAGCCAGGCAGGCTGCCCCGCTGGAGGACGTGGGCCTGCCGCCAACATGGCCACAAACAGCAGACCTGGCCGAGGGGGAGGCACACTTAGCGCTCAGCCCGGGCAGCACCTTCTATGAGGGCTCCTGCAGTGTGTGGGTGGAAACAAAGCCATGCCAGAACCCCAGGCCTTAGCACCTGCCAAACTCGCTCATGCCCCACCCAGCTGGGACCTCAGGACAGTCCTTACGGGTGGGCAGTGAAAGCTCCAATGAGGAAACTGAGGCTCCAAGAGAGGCACAGCTCAGAAGTGGCAGTCTGGGAGACTCTCAGACCTGGGAGACTCAGCCCAGGTCTGGGTCCCTCTGGATCTGCAGGCAGTGATTCCTTTGCCCTCGTCTGACCTTCCCCACCCCGTCATCTCCCTCTCAGCATCACCTGGCTCAGCCTCAGGTTTCCAGCTCCCCTTTTGCCTATGAAAACCACTGTGTCCTCCAAGTCCTCTCTGCGGCAGCTGGTGCTTGCCTCAACAGCTGCCTTTGCCCAGCATCTGCCCGGCCACTGTTCTGGACCTGCCTTCAGGTGCTATGTGTTCCCCCTGCACCTGCTGGTTGGAGTGACGGTTGGGGGTTGGTCCTTGGAAATAGCCTGGAACCTCTGCATCCGTTTGGCAAATTCTGTGCCATGTCTTCAGCCCTTGAATGAGGGGCCGGACGACTAACGTTTATCAGATGTTCTTGCTTCCTTCACATACACATTCTCGCTTCTCCCTCACATCTATTCTTGTTAGCCCCACTTCACAGATGAAGGATTTGAAGCACTGGTGACCCGTGAGTTGCCGCTGAAGTTTAGGCTGGGTTATTCTATGCTGTGGATCTGTCCTTTGCAGCATCCTTGACCTCCAGCTAGAGATGCCAGCGGCTCCCCTGTCTTCAGACATTGTCAAGTGCCCCCAGGAAGGAGGTAAACTTGCCCCATTGACAGCCAGTGCCCCAAGGAGAGTATGGGTAGAGAGGGGCTTGTCCTGTAGAAGGAGACACCCCCACCCCACCCCCCCAAGCCTGAATGCTTTCTCTCCATCCCATTGGCACAGATGTTAAGAAGCCTGTTTTTGCCACTGTGCTGTCCCCAAGCCCGGAAATTTGCTGTACCTGTGTGAGTACACCAGTCCTTCTGGCAATGCTGGTGCAGCTCCCCATGCCCCTGTGATGTCTCTCACTGGCTTGAGAACTTCAGCAGTGGAGGAACCCCCTCTATCTTTTCCAAACAAGAATGCTGAGGCCCAGGGAGAGGGGACCTGCCCAGCCAATGACATAAGTGGGATCAGAGTTTGAACCCAGGCATCTGACTTCAGTCCAGCCATCACCATCAACCCCATGTGCTTCAAACACAAAAGGATTTTCGTGTTCCTAGAAAAGTCCTTTCTCCTCTTCTTAAAGCTCCAAAACATTTCCCATGTCACCCTTCGCTCTGCATCCACATGTGCCATTGTGGTTTTCATGTGCTCTTGCTGAAGCCTATGTAGGGACCCCTACCAGAGGAACTACAAAAGTCATCCAAGCATCATTACCCTCCCAGTCACACGCCTCCAGAGATGGGAGGCTCACTTCCTCAGCCGTCTGGATCATTGCAGTCCTCCTGTCTGACACTTTGTTAGTCTACTCCTGAGAAAATTGCCCCCAATGGGTTCGTTCTGACCCACCTGCTGCATTTTGTGGCACAAAACAACCCTTGCTGCGAAAGTCATCGGCCAGCTCTCCTTCCCCCTGGAGATGGCTTTTCATCATGATTTACTGAAGATCTCACCCTGAGCCGCCAACTTAGAGCTTGAGAAATGCCTGGGTTTCTTGGGGAGGCTAGTTGCTGCCAATGCATTTATTGAAAGTCTGATTATTTGGTTGTAAATCAAGTCGTTTGGCTCAGCGGTGTTCACATTTAGATGTTTGTGCTCTATAACTTGGTGCACGTGTCTTTGGCTTGTCCCCCTGAAGGTGATTTCAGAAGGCGTGTGACCTCGTAAACCCCTTCCCCCAGCTCCCTCGACCCCTAGAACGTCTCAGCTGGAAGGGGCCTTCGTGCCCCCCACCCGATACATGGCACAGTTGGAGAACCCCACCACATGGCTATAAGGACTCAGAAAGCCCTGGTGTCCTCTCACTGCGATTCAGGCAGACTGCTTCTCCCTCTGGCCCTTGGTGTTCTTGTAGATAATGTCAGCCCTCCCAGCTTCTTTGTGAAGCCACAGGTTGGTCCAGTCACTGACCAAGGGCAGCAGTGGCAATCACGTTGCACACATTTGTTCTGCCAGGCTCCCAGGCCCTAAGCGGGACGTTCAAAGCTTGTGCAGGGCCATCCTGCACGCAGGAAGTCCTCAGGAGATGTCACCCCAGTGCCTTTTCCCTTGAAGGCCCCTATCACTGGAGGTCTGGGTGGTTTCTCCCACAGCAGCCCCAGGGCTCTCCCTGGAGCATGCTTCTCTGCAGACACTCACGAGTGTTTCTGGAGAGGCTTGCTCACAGGTGTGATGAGGAGGAAAAGTGTCTTCTCTGTAGACACTTTTCTCTGTAGACATCTCCCTGGAGGTCAAAGAGCAGATGTGCTGAATCAGAGCCATCTGCTTCCAGAGGCAGCATTGCCGCAGGAAGTACCTGTTGTGTGGGCCCCAAGGTGCCCATGGAGGCACATAGCCTCCTTCAGCCTTGGTTTCCCCATCTGTCAACAATGGCAGTTACACCAAGCAAAGTGTCAGCCTTGCTGCAGGCTTAAGTGAGATAGCATGTGGCAGCAGCTCGGTGCACGGTGGGGTTGAGCTTTTATTCTGCAGGGTCCCAAGGACACCCCTGGATGAGCTGAGGGACAATGTGCTGGAGCATCTCCGTGAAGAGAGCAGCTCCCCAACTACCTTTCAAAAGAGGTAAACCTGAGATCACACCTCTTGAGCGTGGATTCCTGTAACCAGGTCTTATACACTAATCCCAAAGGACAATTTCCTCGACTTCTCCCACATAAATATTATATCAAGTATTTTTTAAGTCATTTCATCATGAAAAGAAGCAATTTAACATAACTATTACCCAAGATTCTTCATGAAATATGCATCAAGCAATTAGGTCTAAAAGCGTGAGGTGAGGCCTCGCACCCTGCTCGGGCCGGCAGCTGCGGGCTGAGTGATGTTTTATTAAAGCCCGTGATTATGAGACGAGGTGGGGCCTGTTATTAGGCCTGACGCACGAGGCACGTTTGATAATCCTGGTTACAAGGAGGTGCTTTTTGTGATGGTAATGAGCGATCTGAACGCCCTGACAGCCCCAGCATCCCCAGCCTCCACCAGCCTTACAAGACTCATTAGACAGGTCACCCGCTGGAGACACCCCTAATTGTGACTTAGCTCTCACAGAATGTCCTATCAAAGGAGACAGGACTGACGCAGGAGCTTGGCAGGAGGTGGCAGCCTGTCTGAGCTCCCCGGGGACCCATGCCTTCTCAGAAGCCATGATGGGAAGGTGGCCAGGCCTGGAACCCGGCCCTGGATGCATGGTCCCTAGGCTACTTCTTGCTCCTAGAGCCCCACACATCCCTGTGCATGCTGGGTATCCGATGTACCCTCCATTCTCCCTGGGAATTTTAATCTTGTGCTGGATTTCCTCCTCTGAGTTGGCAGTTATTAAAATCATCCCTGGCAGCTGTTTTTAAATCTTCAGCTGTCATTAAGTGGCATCTCACTCGTGGGGACCTTGTGACCAGTCAGGATATATCACTGCAGCACACCTCCTGGGTGTATATTGACAAGGCTCTGCCCAATGTTTGCATTAAGTCGAGGTTTGACAGATTGTCTCAGAAAGAAAGCCCCACTCACCTCTTGAGGCCCACCAACTCTATGATGGTCCCTCCGTGGCTGGGGACTCCACCGGCCAGGACACACCATTCCTAGTCCCCAGGACGGCCATTTACTGCCAGCCCCTGTGATGCTCTGATCCGCTGTTACCCGCAGGGTGGGTACCATGGGAACTGAGCCTGGCAGTCAAGAAGACACCTGCTCAGGGTCTGATGCCTCTCACCCGCCTCCCGGCTGGCCTCACAGGAAGCGTTGGGGGCTAGGTTGGGCCCTCTTCTGGAGTTCATGGCGCTGAGGTCAGGAGCATGGGTTCTGGGAAAGGTACCCAGGGAGGGAAGCAGCAGCAGCTGATGGCTGTGTGACCCCCAGTCAGCTCCCTCCCGTCTGGAGCTTCAGTGTTGGGCACGTGGCCTGGCTCACAGGAAGTGCCCAGGAAACATCAGCCCTGAGAGCCATCCAGGCCAATGCCCTGTGAGACTGGGACTGGAGGCCAAGAGCAGCAGTGGAGGGGGCATGAGGCTGACTTGATCCCTTCCTGCAGGAAGCCCTCACCTCATGGGCAGCAGATTATGTGCATAGACGTGGAATCTAGGACGTTAGGTCTAGAAGCACCCTCAGAGGCCATACAGTTAGCCTTCCCGTGGGTCCAGTATGGGTAGAGACAGAGCCCAGTAGGGCCCAAGGAGAGCCTGAGGTCCAGGGAACCAGAGAGTGCAGTGTATCAGCCCAAGGGTAAGGGCCAATCCTGCAGGGACTCCAGCCTGAGGGCCAGCTCGTGGGCCTTTCTCCTTCTGCTGGGGACAGTCAGGCCCTGGATTCCGGGGTCACAGGTCTGAGTTCTCTGCCTTGAGCTCTGAACTTTGTGACTGCCTGCCCCCTCAGCGTAGCCCAGCTCAGGGTTGTAAACTAGTATGTACTGAAATACCAGCATCAGTGGAAAAACCAGTGGGCCTGGAGAGTCAGGAAGGACTGCAGGGAGGTTCCAGTGCCTGCCCATGTCTGTTGAGATGGAGACATCAATGTGGAGTTCCTAGTATGTGGTGACCTTGAGAGCCTTCGATCTGGGAACAGAGGAGCTTCAGCTTCCTTCTCTGGCTCTGTCCCGTTGCCAGCATCCCTACCCACTTCCCTCACTGCATATTTTCAAAACAACTGGTGTGAAAATATCCTATTAACCCATATGAGTTATTTTCTTTAACCTCCTTAGATACTAAATCGGTTCCCCTAGCGACCTCATACCCACAATGCCATGAAAGCTTTGGCACTCAGGCCAGCTCACAGCTAGTGAGCTCTAACACATCCTGTGCTTTGCAGCACCAGCTATAAAGCCCAAAATATCACCCAGGCAGACGGCATGACATGTCCAAGGCTACACCCACCCACCCAGGTCACTCACCTCTGCTCCAGCCCTGTTGTCCCCATACCCACCCACCACTTCTCCAGGTAAAACTGAGCACGTGGCCTCCAAGACTACAAGGCTTCTTAACTGTCCCCAGTTTTATTAGCCATATAATTTCAGCCCTGCATTCAAGCAGTTACAGACTCTTCAGCACAGATTTGCCGTCTCTCCACGGAGGTGGGTAGCAGGTAGCTGAGTCTTGGACTCAGAGGGAATTGCTCGTATTTTAAAGCACGCACCAGCTTAAGCAAGTGCGCCTCCTGCTTCTCAGATGAGGCAATTCTCCAGTGAAATGACCCTTCACTGAGGAGCAGAGCTTGCCACAGGCTCTGTAATTAGAACATTGTCAGCCTTAAAAAATCTTGATTTAAATTTCAGTTCTTTACAGGAATTATTCTCTCTTGAAACATAATTGCTCTCTGAACGATTTCCTTTAAGCTGAGGGTGACATCTCTAAATACATTATTATGAGCAGATGTATTACTCAGTGCCTGCACTTCATTAAGCATTTGCTCTGCCCATTTGAAAATGGTCCTGGAGTCCAAATTGATGCATTAATACAGCAGGCACCGGTAAGGGAGGAGAACCCAGTCCTGGATGGAAGAGATGTGGGAGCAGCTGAAACGAGAACCACAGCTCAGAAGGGCTGCAGGCTGCACATCTGTGTCCACACAGTGCTCTTGGCCTTACCTGGGATGGGCTTGGTCTCCTGGGAGCCGGCCCCTAAGGCTGCTCACAAAGGATGGGCTCTGGAGAAGGCACAGGAGGTCAGAGCCCCAGCTTTCTCACTAAGTGACACAGTAAATTTGGACTGTGTTTTGGAAACCAAGCATCCACAGGTGTGGTGGCTAGGCCAGGCTTGGAGCTGAGTGAGCAGGGAAAGGGCAGTCTGAGCAAAAGTGGGTTGACTGGGGGTTAGTGACCCGATGTGGTCAGAGTAGTCCTCAGTGGGAGGTGGGAGAGGTCCACTTGGGCCAGGCGGAAGCGGCGCCCCACACAGCATGCATGTCACGGGCTTAGGACTCTCTGCTTTGATCTCCGAGGAACCCACCCACTGCCCGTTTCAGCAGATCACTGTGGGCCCAGAGCCTGCACCCTGCTCTGGAGCTCCCAGGGGAATCGAGAAGATGGATAAGTAATTACAGTTCAGGAAGGCAAGTGCTGATGGAGGCATTATATCCTCAGTGCAGTTGGAAGAATGAAGGAGCTCTGCCAGTGGGAACTTGGAAGACTTCCTGGCAGAGGAGACATTCAGGCTGGGCCTTTGGTGGAGGCAGGCAGGGTTTACTGAGCAGGGAGAGGAAGCATCAAGAGGAGACTGCCAGCTTTGGGGCAAAGCTGGGGAACACATGTTTTCCCCACATTCCATTGGCTACAACTAGTCACATGACAACAGTGGGTGCAAGGGAGGTTGGGAAATGTAGTCTCAGGCCGGGCAGCCCTTTCCTGCTGACCGGCCCCTATTATTGAAGGGAGAGCATCAGTTTTTTGGAAACAATTCACCTGTCATCCTGCCACACTGTAAACTGGGGGTGATAACCCCTACCCTGCCCACTTGTCAGGGCATTGGGAATTTAAGCATGGTGCCTGCCAGGCAAGGCTTAAATTCTCCTCTGCATCAGTAATAGGGAGAGGAGCCAAGTTTGGGGGTTTGCTTGTTTTCCTGAGGAAGTCCCTCAAATCTCCTGAGTTTTGACGACTCTCCTGCAGCCCTGTCTGCTGCTACGATTGAGGGTCTCTCTGGTGAGGCCACATTTCAGCAAGGCCTGGGCCCCATTCCTGGCTGGGAGAGGGGCAGATCAGGGCTGTTTCTTGTCTATCCCAGACAGCAAGGAGTCTTCCACACCTCAACAGGAGATTGGCCAGAGGGAGAGCTCTCTCGGGTGATGAGTGTGAATTCATGACAAACTGGTTCCGAGCAGAAGCGAGAGGCTCTCTGGGAACTGCTTTCCTGAGGAAGCCTCGGCCCTCCCACCCGCTCCCTCCTCCCGAGCAGCGTGGCGGCCTCGGCCTCCCTCATTCTGCGGATCCTAACAATCTCTGCGCTTTGTTCACAGGAGCAACCAGGGCTTCATGCACATGAAACTGGCCAAAACCAAAGAGAAATACGTCCTGGGGCAGAACAGCCCTCCGTTCGACAGCGTCCCAGAGGTCATCCACTACTACACCACCAGGAAGCTGCCCATCAAGGGCGCCGAGCACTTGTCCCTCCTCTACCCCGTGGCTGTGCGGACCCTGTGAGCCCCGCCGCGCCGAACCGGGGCCCAGCCGTGGAGGAGCCGGTGGCCCCGGCCGCTGCTGCCAGCCGTGTCCAGTTTGTGTCGTGTGTATGGTACTAGCACAGCACTGCATGTCTTAGAATGCTGTCACCACTCGCGGGGGCTGGCGAAGGCCCGGATAAAGACTGAAGGACAGCCAGCGCGCCACCCCAGCCCCCACCTCCCAACCCCCTCCTCGAGTTTCTGTGAATTAAAATATTTGCAAATCCAAAGAGATGCCTTCCAGGATGAACAAAGGAGAGCCGCTCCGAGGGGCGGGGGCGGCAGCTCCCGGGGTCGCGGCTCTTTGTTCTCCTGCCGTCAGGAATTCACACCTGTGTACCCGGCCGCAGTTTTTCCCACTGGGGCCCCCCTGGTGCTGGGAGCCAAGTGCTGGTGTTATGAGAGCCCAGGAGGCCCCGGACTCCCACCTCCCTTCTGGTGTGTGTGTGTGTATGCGCGCGTGAGCACATTGGTGGGAGAACACGACCACACACAGATGTAAGCCCACTAATCCACTTCTAGTCACTCAGTGTAATCATTAGATCTCCAAGGGATCGTTGTGCAGTCAAAAAAGGATTCAATTATTTATGAATAGGGTGTGTAAATAAAATAGTCATTTAATATATATTCTTATCCCTTTTTTTTTTTTTAATATATTGCAGTGGGTCTCTGAGGGGGGCAAGTGCTTACCTGCGAGTTTCGTTCCCAGAGCAAGGTGCAACTCCTCTGGGCACGTGGGAAGGAGGCAGAGCCCCCAGCTCAGGGCAGAGGGGTTTTCTTTGCCACCTTGAGAGTCAACCTACAGGAAGGGGCATTCAGGCTCCACCAGTGGTAGCCTCAAATGTTGATCCAGCATCCATGCTCCCTCTTCTGCATACAGCCACCCCGTGATGGCAAGTCTGTGTTAACCCCACAGGCGCACAGCACCCAGCAGTCTCTAAAGTGCTCTCACCATTAGCTGGGGTCAGTGCTACCCCATGAGGCACTTCACATGTGGGGAAAGGGAGGCTCAGAGAAGGAGAGTGATTTGTCCAAGTTCACACAGTCCACAAGCAGAGGAGACTCTTGAGCCAGTTCTTTGTCTCTTGCTGTCACCCTGCTCCTGGAAGAAGGCAAATCCTGACCTCTCGGGGGACATGGAGTCCTCTTGGTCATCTGTACTACCTCCACACAGATAGGAACATCTGCACACACACCCCCACACTCCACCCCCATCTTGCCCCTGCCCTTCATAGGAGCCAGATCCTTCTCATACAGAGCAGACACTCAGTGAGGTTGCTGTTACTGTTACCTTTCCTTTTCCTCCAACCCACCCACCACCATACCACAATTAAATGCAATGGAAGAAACGAAAGAATCTCATGGAACAGCATGAAAGGCATGGCTTTCACCTACTGAAGGAGGTGCGAGGGGTCCAGATACATCACGAGTTTCAGCACCTTCACCAAGCACATGTCATCCTGCCTGCCAGTGGACTAAGAGGAATGGAAGTCTGGTCACCATCATCCCCAGTAGGAGGGGGCTGAATCCAGCTTGAACATCACCAGCGCTGCCAGTCCTTCGAGATACTCCCAACTCACTGTCCAGATAGGAGATGGAGGCCTCATGAGAGGAGAGGACTTGCCCTTCCTGCCCGTTAAGCCAGTGCAACGCAGGACTAGAAGCCGTGTCCCTTTAGGTGTCTGGTGGGTTTTAGCAGGCTGTGGCCAAAGCTGTTCCCTTAGCATCTGCTTCCTGTCCAGTTCAACCAATCAGGTCAGTCTCCTGAGTCCTTGTCAGTCCAGGCAGCCCCAGCCCCTCCCATCCATGAATCCCACAGGCCCATCCGCCTCATGGTTGCCTCATTGCCTGTGACCTGGGCCTAGTCTCCAACACCTCAATCCTGACCTTTCCTTTTCTGTTTCCAAAACATCCTTTGAGGCTACAGTACCTAGAGTGATTCATGTTTTCTTCTTTTTTTTTCTCCTAGTGAGTGAGAAATTGAGTGAAGTGTTGGCACTTGTCCAAACAGAGGTGCCAAAGGAGAGTGGATCCCTAGGACCCAGTTAGAGATTGGAGACAGGGGAGGTAGCCCGCCGAGCAGGGCGTTGGGGTGAACCTCACAGTAGCCCCTCCTCCACCAGCAAATCCAGATTTCCTACAGGGCCCTTCCTAAGAACCACAGGTCAGGTAGTGCCCACGACCATTCTCACTGAACAGACTTCAGAACAGACTTCTCCTCAGAAAAGGCTCCACCCCACGGTCTGAGGGAAAACAAGGCTGCTTCACCCTCTGTTCTTGCCTTTATTCTTTTAAGGGATTCCTGGGCCCTGCCTCCATCTTCCTGAAGTTTCCCTGGGAGGCCCAACCTCCAGCTCCCCTTGGGGACTGAGGTCGGCAGAGGAGCCAGTTTACAGGATGGGAGCCGCTAAAAGGAATTTTTTTCCTTAATTTTATGAACCTCTCCCTCTTCTTCCTCTGATTGTGGCCGTTTCCTCTGGCGGCGTGTATTCATGTTTTCTTGGACAGCTAACAATTGAAACAGCTTTTCCCTTTCAGAAACACTCACATTCAGGTTATTGGCGTTGGTTTGGGTTTTGTTTTGGCCTTTTTTTTTTCATCTGCTGCCAATTAATGAGGGGGAAAATGAGCTGGATTTCTTAGAGGGAAAAAAAAAAAAAGCAGATCCCTGCCACACAATATCCCGCCTCAGCATTTTGTCTCAGAGCACAGCCTCCAACTCCTAACAGGCCGCGTTGCTCAGAGCCACAGGACTGTTGGGGTTTTTTTCCCCCTTTTCTTTCTCTCCATTGATGGCTTCATTATTGACCATAATGCCCCAACCACTTGAGCAGTAATGTCCTTGAGCACCGAGGAGTCAAGGCCTTTTGGGCAGCCCCTCCAGAGCAAGATGGCGGCCCAGAAAGAAAGGAGGCTTTGTGGGCAGAGAGGGCCCACCTGCCTGTCAGGAGACAGGCTCACAGAGCAGCCCTTCTAAAGAAAGAGGTGAAAAGGCCCCTCTTCAGAAGGCTGGGCCAATCCCAGCTGAGCTGTGCCGCCCCTCCCAGAGCGGCTCTGGTGGGCAGGCAGAGGGCCATCTTGATGTAACTTCCAGCGCGGGCCTGGGAATCAACAGGTGGAGCCCTTGGTAGATGCTCTGCTTCTGCAGTCACAGACCCCGGAGATTGCCTTTTTAAGGTTCAGAACACCGAGCTCTGACCAGCTCTCCAATACACACTCAGGGAAGCAGCTGATGTCACTTGATCAAGGGCCCAGCAGGGACAGCCAGCCAGGCTTTCCATGTGCTTCCACAGACCCCAAGGCCAGTGCCTGCAGAATCGGGCAGACAGGGCAGGCTGGCATTTGGAGTTGGCCCATCGATGCCCGTGAAGGGTCCTGGCGGGATCAGATGGTCATCCAGCAAGCTGCCACGTCTGTTCTTTTACCTTCCACCAGCGATTACTGGCAGAGACAAATGGGGCAAGTTGCCCAGTGGAACCAGCACAACCCAGAGCCCAGATGCAGGAGCACCTTCCAGAACCCCACAGAGACCCACTCAGGCACCCCCTGGGCATGGACAGCCCCAAGCCTCTCCCCTTCTCCTCCGGGCTGTTGTGTCACTGCCAGGAGCCTTGTGACCACCACCTCCTGCTGAAAGTGTCCTGTAAAGATCTAATTCTGTGTGATGAACTGTATGATAATGTATATTTAATGTGAAGCTTTTTAATATACACGTGTTTTGTTTAAACTGTACCTCACTGAGCCTGCATGTTTTCTTTCTTTCAAATGCAAACGTGTGCCCGGGGTCTAGTTTGATTGCCTTCTTCTTGCAGAAGTTGAAGTTCTGCCATCATTCCCCAAAGATGGATCGTTACAGGAAAAAAGGAAACTTCCTGCTTTGTAATTAGGAGGAAGCTAGAGCCCTAATGAGCTCGTTAAGTGAAAACAAATTAATTTGTTCAGCAGACATTTGTTGAGTCCTTGGGCCTGGTAGATACAGAGAACAGAACCCAACCCCTGCCCTCAGGAAGTTTCCAGTGTGGGATGGGGGGAACAGGCAACTACACGTGATGCAATAGAGGCAGGCCGGGGGTGGAGGGCAGATGAGTGGGGGTTGAATCTGTTTGCAGCAGTCAGGGAAAGTTGTGCCTTGGAGAATGAGTCAGGAGCCTGAAAGCCTGGTATTCCCAGCAGAGGTAACAGGTGGGGGTCACGGTGTAGCACAGCCTGCATAGTAGCAGATGGCGAGGTCTCTGGGCCTCTGAGGGCTTCGTCCTGTGGAGGCAAGGAGAGAGGCGTTCATTGCTTGTGGCAGGAAGCCATTCTTGGTCTTCCTGAAGACTGAGGGATGCTGGCCCGTTGAGGGCTTCCCTGGTGGCTTGGACAGTAAAGAATCTGCCTGCAATGCGAGAGACCTGGGTTTGATCCATGGTTCAGGAAGATCACCTGGAGAAGGAAATAGCAACCCACTCCAGTATTCTCGCTTAGAGAATTTCATGGATAGAGGAGCCTGGCGGGCTACAGTCCATGGGGTCACAGAGTTGGACACAACTGAGCGACTAACACTTTCATTTTTTGCTTTCTGGGGAGAGGCAGGTAGGATACGACTGGCATACAGTCTCCCATTGTTTGTTCCCGTGTCACGATCGTGATGATATCCTTATGCAGCCTGAGACGGAGGCCCAGGAGGGTCTGCAGCCCGAGCTCCCTCCTCCCTCACAGGTCAGCCCCTGAGGAGGCACAGGGACCTCCCCACCCCACACCCTCCACCCCAGCTCACCTGGAAGCCTGCTCTGGAGTGGAGCCTGACCCCCACCCGGCCCTGGGGGAACTCCCTGTCTCTCCCTCCCTCCCAAGGGTGTGGCCCTCTGTCCCCTAGCAGGCTGCTTCCTGCACCGCTGCTCCCCCAGGTCTCAGGCCTTGATTCCATACTCCAATCCACAGGTCCAACTCCTGAGCCCATCAGAGCA
This sequence comes from Moschus berezovskii, assembly GCF_049115385.1. NCBI lineage: Eukaryota > Metazoa > Chordata > Mammalia > Artiodactyla > Moschidae > Moschus > Moschus berezovskii. Next base: position 69,296,332 of record NC_142466.1, on the reverse strand, counting down.
CACCCCTCCCCACCACACACACACACACACACAGAGCTTGCTGTGGGAGGCCCATGTTCAAGGGAGGGCAAAGCCCTGGCATGTTCCCGGGCCCAACACCGGCAAACACCAGTGCTCTGAACCAGGGATATTTCCTGAAGAGAGGAGAAAATGTCTCCGGTGGTCAGTTCTAAATGCCTATTTCATGTTTGGGGGAGTTTTTAAATTTCTGTTTCGGTTCAGTTTAACATTGAGGATATACAGGGCCTGGGAAGAGCTGGTGAGCAGGAGCAAGGTGAGCCCAGTAAACATGTTCCTTAACTAGTTGACAGGAAATGGTGGGCAACCTGACGCCTGCCCCCCTGCATCTCTGCACAGGGACCAGCATCGAGGGCCAGAGACTGAGGTTCAGAGAAGGATAGGAGGCCGCTCAGAGCCACACAGCAAGTCCATCTCCACATGCCATGGGTGTTTGAGGGTGGCCAGCTCAGAGCGTTTCCTTGGCTGGTGCAGCAGCTCTGAGAAGACTGCGGTAGGGGTGGGGATTTTTCTAGGACAGTTTGTGAGCCAGTTCCTTCTCTCTCGCTCCCTCCTGAGTGGGAGCGTCCCAGCCTGCAGTTACTAGTAATCTCTGCCTTTGAAGGACAATTTTGAATGGACCATGATCGTCAGATGGGTGGCAGGATGTTACCAGTGTGGTTTTGGCGCCCTCATGTGGTTCTCTTTAGCATCGTAGCCAGTCTCAGGGGGAAGGGAAGGCAGCTCCAAGTCAATAACACAGACCTGTTACACAGACAGAAACTGAAGCCCAGGCTCTTGTGCTTTCCAGCTGTGCGACCCGAGCAAGGTGTAAAGCTTCCATTTCCTCCACTGTAAAGTGGCATGAGAAGTGACCTCACGGGGTTATTGCAAAGATTACACGCAGTGTTGGATAAACACCGTTCACATGTCTTAGCTTTCGTCAACCTACAGACAACATCAGCTAGGATGAGAACAAGGTGTGCTTTCAGCAAAGGCAGCATTCATTACAGCCACAGAATTTCAAAGGAAAGAGGATCTGGGGTTCTAGGAAGGCTTCCTGTAGGAGGTGACAGAGGAGTCCACTTTACAAATTAAAAGTGCCCCAGCACTACTGAACATCGTGAAGGATCAGTGCTCAAGATCATTTGCCTGTCCGGATTGAAGTCTAGAATTGCTCTCTTCATTCCCCTACCTCTGCATCTTCTGCTGTCCCATCTTTATGTATTTAAATTAATGCTAACATACTATATTATTTAAATAATAAGCAGCTGTTGTGTTTACTGTTTAAATAATTATCACATCACATTTATTGTCTTTACTGTTAAAGCATCAAATCCATGCAGTGTCTTAACTGTTTATTAAACACATATCATGTTCATTATTTGTCAGTCTCCACCCACTAGAATGTGGACTCCACACAAGCAGAGGTCTAGGAGAGCTCCTCACACATAGGTGCTTAATAAGTATTTGTTAAATGACATAACAATGATAAAAAAGTTCCCATATATGGGGGGACCTACTGTGTGTGCCCTCCACGTTGTGCACACACTGGTCTGTAGGTGAGTAGGTCTAGGACTCAAACCTGGGTCTGCAGATCTCGCAACGTGCCACATATACTTCAGTGGTCCCACCTTTGCCTCATCATATAATTCACTCAGGTCTCTTGCAGATTACAAATTCCTAAGCCCTTCTGTTGGAAGAGTTTGAGCCAGTAAGTCTTGACGGGCACCAGGAGCCTGTGTTGGTAGCAAGCTACTCAGATGCCTTATGATTAGAGTGTCCTGGGTGAAGGGCCAGTCTCCTCGCTGCTCTGCAGCTCACCATCCATAGATTTTTCCCCAAGTGTCAGGCACCAGCTACTCAACAGTGCTTCTGTTTTCAAAAATGGTGGGAGGTGGTACTGCCCAGCCTCACCTCTTGATACCTACTAAACTTAAGCAGGTCACAGGACCTCCCTGCGCACACAAATTACATAAAAACCAGAAGGGATAGCTATCGCGTCACTGCTTGGAAAACTCAAAGACTGTTGTGCAAATGTTTGATGTTGTTTTATTGACTCGGCCCTTGCCAGATAGAAATGTGTTTGTATTTCACAAGTATGTGTCACTTAGATACAAAGTAAGGTGTCCTAGGATTCCACCCCAAGGTCAACAATGTTCTGAGCCCTGAAGGCTACCAGGGGCCATAGGCTCTGCTCGGAGATGTGACTGGGAGAAAAGCAAAGCTGGGGGACAGGGATGAGGTCAAGAAGAATGAGAAGCCCGCTGTCTCCTTCCTTACACACTCCTTCCTGTCCCATGCTTTTTCTGGAGCCCACCTTGTTTTGTGGGTCACCTCTTCCAGGTAGCCTTCCCTGATTGCAACTAGGGCATTTTCATTCTTCTATGGGCATTCACAGTGCTTGGTATATGTCTGTTTCAAGCCCTGCTCATTTCTTGCTAAGACTAAACCCTCTCTCGGCTGCATTCCTGAGCCCTGCCATTGGGGAATTCAAACTTGAGGTTACTAAAATTTTTAAACTTTAGGTTACTATTATGAGTCAGGATATCAGTTTAGAGCTGTTGTTTCCCTAACATGTCTAAAAAGAACCACCTGAGGCTTGTGTTTGAGCTAGAGAGGCCAACAAGCCTCTCCCCTGGAAATTCTGATTTCATAGTGCATCTGCTAGGATCTAACTTTTCGATCTGTAAAATGCATACAAGTAACAAAGGACATCCCTGTGAGGGAGCTCTGTGTCAGGTAGTGAGGTCAGAAAGAGCAGCAAGAAGCCTCTGCATAAGCTGAGCAGTGAAGGGTGAATACAACTTTGTCATGAAGCAGGCAGAGCCTTTGAGGAGCAAAGGACAAAATGTACATGGTTCTAGGAAGAGTCAAAGAATGCAGGGAAGTGAAAGTTCAGGGAAGGGACTCAGAAGTGGCTGGCTTGTGACTGGAGCCTGGGGATGTGTAGGGGAGTGGCCAGAAAGGGAAAGAAAAGTCACTGACCCCTTGCTAGGGACAAAGCCGGTGACCTTATCTGGGCAAAGCCTCTCAAGGTAGCCAAGGCTCCACTGACGACAGCTTGCGTAAAGCTGTTTTTGTGGACATAAGGGCCCATAAGTGCACTAGACAAGTTTCTAGAAAGCATTTTAATGGGAGGTTGAAGGGGGAGTAGAGGGTGCTTAAGCAAAGATTCATCGGCAACACTCCCATGGCCCTTTTTCCAAGAACCCAGACCCTCTCCACCAGCACTTCATTTGGGGAAACACCCTTTTTGCTTAGCACTGAGTTGGAGGGTCAGAAACGTCAGACGACTCTGCCCTAGTAGAAAAGGGAGATATCTTCACAAATGATTGTAACATAAACAGATATTAGAAGTGCCCAAACTGTGTGCAATGGGCAGGGCAAGGGCAACCATGTCTGCCCAGGGTAGTAAGACATGCTTCTCCAGGGAGAAGGCAGAGGGCCTTAAATGGTTAACAAGTTTGACTACTGAGAGTCAATGATGAAAGAGGGAGAAAGGTTTAAGAAACAAGGGTTTGCAACACACTGAGAGACTGTGCAACGCTGAAGCACAGAATGAAGCTAGAGATGAGGTGGACAGATAGTAAAGGGGCAGGACACTGAGAACCCATCAGCCAAGTTAAGGAGTTTGGATTGGCTGCAGAAACAAGATGGGGCCTTCAGAAGTTTTTAAGCTGAGGACTGAGATGATCAAAACTGGGTTAGACACAGGGAGCCTAGCCTGACACCCTGTGACGACCTAGAGGGTGGAAGAGGATGGGGGAAGGAGGCTCAAGAGGGAGGCTATAAATATTTATATTTATATACATATTTATAGCTGATTTGCATTGTTGTATGGCAGGAACCAATACAACACTGTAAAGCAATTATCCTCCAATTTAAAAATTTTTTAAGTGAAAAAATATGAAAAAGAGATGACTTCTCCATCAGATGGGCAGTATTCTTGGGCTTCCCTTGTGACTCAGCTGGTAAAGAATCCCCCTGCTATGCGGGAGACCTGAGTTTGATCCCTGGTTTGGGAAGAGCCCCTGGAGAAGGGAAAGGCTACCCACTCCAGTATTCTGGCCTGGAAATTTCCATGGTCTGTATAGTCCATGGGGTTGCAAAGAGTTGGACATGACTGAGCGACTTTCACTTTCTCCATCAGACAAAATAACATAAAATACCATCCAGATTAATAAAAGAAAACCATCAAATGATTAATATTTGCAACTTGAAAAAAAAAACTCGGTTAGAGGATGTTATCTGACAGATGCTGTGGAAGCTGGAGGTATAGAGGACACTTTAAGAGACTGAAGAAAGAATACAACAATGGGTGGATGAGGATAGAGAAATGGAAGGATAACTTTATGATGAATCCTGAATCAGATAACAGAGGGTTTTGACCTCCAACATTCATACGTTCAAGAATAGCCAATTAAGAACCTGGGAGGTTTCTGACAAGAAACTAAGAGCTGGTGGAGGGACAGGCCAGCGCTGTGACCAGCTGCATCAAAGAAACAGACTGGCTTAGCTCCAGACCTGAGTGTTCCTGTTGACACTGCCCTCTTTTGAGGGGATTCTCCCCTCTTTTGAGTCTGTTGTGACCCAGCTGTGTGTTCAGTTTCCATTTTCGCCTCCTCTTCAGGCTTTACCACAAGAGAATATCCTCTCCATTCTAATCAGAAATGAATTATTTATGCTATGAACATGCTGGGTGCCTGCCTAATTTATTTATTTTTTGAATAATACATCTGAATAGGAATTCACACAAGACAGGGCAAACATAATTCTGGCATAAATGCCTTTCCCCAACTGTTGCCTGATTTTAATGATTCCAAGGTACAGAATGGCCTTGTCATTATCCGTGGAGCCCAAAGTCTATCTCTGCACGCTAGTTGGATGCCAGGTGCCTGCATCTGACTGTCAACGTTTGCAATATCAAACCCCACCACCTGACCTTTACAATCCTATCTCCTTCTGCTATGATTTTCCTCGCTAGTTCAAATTCCACTCATTCATCCTCCAAGGCCCAGTTCAACACTTCCTCCTCTATGAAGCCATTCCTGGTTCTCTCTTAAGGAGAAAGGCCCCTCATGCTTCTGAATTTTCAGAGTTTTAGCTTTTACAGCCTTCACTGCACTCTAAGCTCCCCCAAGAGAACACAGTGGCACACAGTAGGTACCTCAGCAGAGCATTGGCTGAAATTAGGTAGCACAGCCTCCCACATCACAAGAAACAGTTAATCAGACCAGCTCAAGCAGTCAGTATCTGCAAAGTGCTCTCAGGGGAAGTGCACAGGGAGAGCCACCCACCCTGTTTCACTCCAGTGGAGTTGCTTATTGGACAAACCCCAAGTAAAAAGCATGTTGTTATTGTTTAGTTGTAAGTTGTGTCTGACTCTTTTGCGACCCTATGGACTATAGCCCGCCAGGCTCCTCTGTCCACGGAATTTTCCAGGCAAGAATACTGGAGTGGGTTTTCATTTCCTACTCCAGGGGATCTTCCTTACCCAGGGATGGAACCAGTGTCTCCTGCACCTCCTACACTGGCAGGCAGATTCTTTAGCAATGAGCCACCTGGTAAGCCATCACATACTTGATGATCCTCCAGACAACCTTGTTCCCAGGCTGACCTTTCCATTTCCTTCGGTCCCTCACATCTGTGTGCCTTCCAGTTGATAAAAGAGTCAGATCATTATTCCCAGTGATTCTTACAAAGGCCAAGGGATGTATGCAAGGCAGGTGTTACTTTTCAGAGATCTGGGGCTCAAGGATCGCTATGACTTGACACAAGCATCCTAACTCCGAGTGCAGTGGAGTCCAAGATGTGCAAGTTGTCTGAAATTGAAGGAAACAGGGCTTTTAAATAATCTGCATATTTTAGAGCATACACATTTGTATATTCTAAAGGTGTTCTGTGAACTGCAGTATCAGTAGCTGACAAAAGGCAACTCCAAGCGTTAGACTCTGATGCTGGGAAGGATTGGGGGCGGGAGGAGAAGGGGAAGACAGAGAATGAGATGGCTGGATGGCATCACCGACTCGATGGACATGACTTTGAGTGAACTCCGGGAGTTGGTGATGGACAGGGAGGCCTGGTGTGCTGTGATTCATGGGGTGGCAAAGAGTCGGTCACGACTGAGCGACTGAACTGAACTGAACCAATGATACAAAGGGTAGCGAGGTGGGGACTGTGAAGGCCTAGGCCCACGTGCAAGCTTGCCATCCACAACTGTCGATTCCCAGTGGTCCTCCCACAGACTGTGCACCAGCAAAAGCGTTGGCTGTTTGTGGCACGGCAAGGCCACCGTACACCAAGGGTACGCTATGCCAGCAAGCGGAACCCCAAAGCCTGACGACAGGTGTGATGGGTGACCCTACACCTGCCTGCGGCGGCGAACCGCTGCCGGGAGTTAGCCGGCATCACCTGACCCTCCGCGGGATTACCGAGAGGTGGTGCGGCGGCGTCTCCCTCACGTGACCGGGCTCGGCGGCGTCGGCCGCGTCACGCTCCGCGCAAAGCTCTGGGTCGGTCAAGGTCTGCGCCTGCGCCGGCTGGCAGGCCCACAAACCTGCCGGCGGGCCGCTACCAGGCGTGGAAGCCGGGCGCCCGCGGCGATGGGTGAGTGGGGAGGCAGGCGAAAGGAAACCACGGGGTTCCCGCGGCCTCCACGTGGAGTGAGTGGAAGCACGGAGGAGGCTCTGAGGAGGCCGTCTGCCCGGCCCTCCGGCGCGCTTGCTGGGCGCCCACCCCCGTCCGCGCGCGCGCACTGCCTCCCCTCGGTGCGCCCCGCTGTTCCCGCGCGCGCCGTCCCGGGTGGGGTCCGCAGTCGCCGGGGCCGGCTCTGCGCCCCCTGCCCTGCCGCCCGCCATCGGGCTTTTTCGGGCCAAGGGCGCCGTCGGGCTGCGGGGACGAGCCTTTTCGGCAGAGGAGGCTGTGCGTTCATTTGGGCGCGCCCCGGGCGGGGAGGTGCCTCCCGGCGAGCCCTGAGAGCTGGGTGGGGAGGGGCCGGGCTTTGCCTGAGTCCTGGGAGAGCGGCGCTGGGACCGCTGAAGGGCCCCTGCCATCTCGGGGCCTGGGATTCCAGGACGTCTGGTTCCGTTGAATGTCAGGGACTGGAGAGGCCTGGACGATCCCGTCCACTCCCCTCCCCTGCCCGTTAACCACAGAGCGGGGAAATGGACGCCAGGGGAGCGGTAAGTTCAGTCACCCGGCCAAACAATGCTTGTTCTGCGACACCATGTTGCTTCGCGTTGCGAGAAACTCCGTTGTACTAGGCTGGGTTTTTTTGGTGATGGTGGGGAAGTGGGGGTGGGCATTGTTGTCAATCGAAAATCTCTGTACCAGTTATTAAGTTTATTTAGGTGGAGCGTGTCGATGCCTCAGCTGTATTTACTCTTTTCTTTTTTACCCCTTACAGCTATACACATCTGGTTTTAATCCCTACCTGCAAGCAGTGAACAGAAGCCCTTAAAGAAACTCTGTAGTGCCCTTGTTTTGAAAGAATTCCATGAAATCAAAAGGTGTCAGGACTGGTTGGGCCCGCTAGTGGTTCCAGAGCACAGGTTAGGCGCTTTGGATCTGGAGTCACCTCGAGTGCATCCCAGGGAAAGATCACAAGCTGTTACGTTTAAGAGGGCGTGGCTTTATCTGCTCTCTCCTTTGGTAGATTAAAGTTAGCCCAAAGAAGTGGAATTTTTAAATTATAGACATTGCTTTGTATTTATAGTAGCAAGATAGTGTCCTAACTAGGACTAGAACCCAGATTAATCTTGCTCTGAATGCTGACTCAGACCTGCTGACTTGTGGGAGTCAACATCCTCTGAGAATTACAGTTGCTTTCTCCCCAGTTTTTGCACAAAGACCTTTGTGCTGGATCACATCTCGGCCTTATCCCGTGGGCTGTAAATTACAGTGAGCGTTTAGACTTTACACTGTTTTCTTCTGCCACAGAAGTTTGATTGACACTTGGAGTTTAATGAAAGTCAGCTTAATTAACTTTGTTTCCTAATGTTGACATAGGTTGAGTGTTTTAGGTAGCAGACAAATGTAAAATTATGGCAAATAAGTTTTGCAATAAATTGTAAAGAATTATTATCCATGTTAAAGAATTTAAATATATAGATCAGTTTAGCAAAGAAATTTAGTCATATTCTCACTCTAGATAAACATGCAAAATTTTAAATTTTGCTACAGAAGAATATCCTGCACACTAGCCTGCCTTCTGTTGCTGAATTGAGAACCTGTTCACACTGGTGTGTAGGATGAAATGAGGGAGAAAGCTGTAAATCTGTGAAGTCTGGAAAGATTTCATAATGTTCCTTTTTCCTAAGTCCAGGCTCATTTTTTAAAAATCTGAAACCCTAAATGTACACATGTTCTTCAGATTTCTTAAAATAATTCAGTACAGTAGTCAAGGAATGACTGGCTTCTGTTAGCCACAGTTTTCTGTTTGTTTAATAACAGACCCAAAGAGTCATGACAAAACTAATTGAAGTACTTTAATTTACAAAATTTTGTAAAGTAATGCAAGTACCATTCCAGTATTTAAGAGTAAACATGAACAAACTTCTGTTGTTCAGGTGTACAAGTATCTTGGTTTGTGTTATCAAGGATGTATATTGTTAAACAGCTTGTAGTTTGTGACTTTATAATTTAGATTGTTATGTGTTCTGTATGTAAAAATGAAATTTTTTTACATTTGCATATTTCACTGTGTTATGGCATAATAACATACATGAATCTGGATGTTTTTGTTGATTTTAACATTGGTTATTCCTGAAACTGAAGAAGAGCAAAGCATTACATGGATATAAAGTATTTCTATGCTAAGTTGTTTTTAAAATGTTGGTTAATCTTAGATTGACAAGTGTAGTTCTAGTAAGAGTTTGAACTCATGTCTGGCAGCTGAAACGATAAGAAGAAAGGATATAGAAGACTGATCGATTAATAATTATCAAACTCTATGCCCTGGCAAACTTCTCAAACATCTATAGGACAAATTTTCTTTAAATAAAAATGCTGTTGACACCTTTAATTCGCTAAGAGCACAAAATGTAATAGATCTGTTTTAAACAAATTAAAAAACTCTGTTTTTTTTTTTTCCAGTTCTCCCAAAGTCAGGTTTATGCATACCTGCAAAAGTTGTGTGTGAAGGACAGCTGTCATACATACAGATCATATCCTGAATTAAGGGAGACATCTGTTGAAAGAGTTAACACAGTCAGCAACAGGTTCAGTTCAGTTCAGTCGCTCAGTCGTGTCCGACTCCTTGCGACCCCATGAATCACAGCACGCCAGGCCTCCCTGTCCATCACCAGCTCCCGGAGTTCACTCAAACCCATGTCCATAGAGTAGAAACAGGTTAACAGGTTTAAAAATTGAGTCTTCAAATGCTCCATGGCACAATGCCAGTACTATATAAATTACTTTTGGTATGAGGGAGAAAGTCATAGAGCTTTAATCAAAAGTGCTTTTTCAGAAAAAAAGTCGAAACAGTGCAATTAGCAGGTCACGGAAGCCCTGCTAGATACCAGACCTGCAGCTTCTCATATCTGTGCTGGAAAATCCTATTTTTCCTGGATAGACTAAAAGTTCAGAACAAAACAGGGACATTTTAACATTTCTGGCTTCATTTTAAGATCTCAGTTTCTTTCCCCCTCAGTCTGTATTTCAGCATGATCCGGCAGAAAGATAGCCACTTTGAAAAGTCTGTGTTTTATTTTCTTTCTGTGGCAAGACTGTTACGGAGCCTGGATACTTCAGGCTTGTGTACATCCTTGACCAGTGTCCCAATGTGGTCAAAAAACTTAGCAGTGGACTTGGTGAACTTGGCTGCTTGCTGCTACTTTGTTCTCCCACTGATGAAGGTCAGCCTCAAGGTGTTTTTGTCATTGAACCTTTTCAGACGGTAGGGTAGTTATCAGGTATCAAGGTTCATCTGTGTAGGATCTTTCCTACACAAGAAACATTCTCTTTTCCTGAGCATAAATTAAAGGTATGCTGTGATGCACGAACCCTAAACAGGCCTGGACTCTGGAAAGGGTGCATGTCATCCCAAATGAAAGCCACTGAACTGAAGAACAGGAGATGATACAGATGGTAAGGTGACCACCAATTAGACCAAAACTCTCCATGGAATGGCTTAAAAAGTAATAGTAAAGGTTTTTCTTAAAGCAAAAGACATAGCCTTGAACACTCAAATTATGAAACAAAGAATACATAAAAATAAGAAAATTCCCTTCAAGAAATTAGAAGAAAATAAACCCAGAGCAGGAGAAATAAGATGATAAAGAAGAAAAACAAAATTTTTGAAAACCGAAACATAGTAAAATTGGTAAATTTAAGAACTGTTTTTTTGCTGTGATGAAAGAAATGTGAATTAGGTAAACTGGCTACCCTGCTCAAGAAAAAAGGGAATATAGACACGCAAGATTAAAAGTGTTCTTTTAAATAACAAGTGCTTTATAAAACTAAATAAATCAGACTTTTTTTGTTCTGTCTAGGGAAATCCAGTTATCACAGTTGACTCTGGAAAGTGAACCTAACAGACCAGTAACAATGGAAGAAATTGAGAAGGTCTTTGTAAAGCTACCATCCCCCAAAACACCGGGCCCAGGTGGTGTTTCAGGTGAATTCTTTTAACTTTCAAGAAAAAGATAATTATGATAAGATTTAAATTGTTCACCAGAAGGAAAAATGACAGAATTCTTTTACAGAGGGAATGGAATGTTGACATCGGAACTTTACATGAAGGTAGTACTGAAATTGGAAACTCAGTATGTTATGAATAATGATGTGAAATTTTAAAATATTAGCCAACTGTAGTGGTACATTAAAGGAATATTTCACTATGGCCAAGTGGGATTGCAAGGGTGACAAATTGTCAAGCAATGCACTAACGTATATATCAAACAGATACATCAGAAAAGAACAATAGTACTTTATCCTTGTTGAGCCATCTGTTGTGCTATAGATTACTTTCCTGGGTGCTTCCTATGTATTTATTCAATTACTTGGCTGGCCTGTGAGGTAGATAGCATTTTAATTTTATAAACAAGGAAACTAAGCCATAGGGACATGAAGTAACTTGCTGAAAGTCACACAGTAGATACATAGTTCAACCAGGATTTGAACCCAGGAACCCAGGCAATTATCTGTACCTGTTAAATGTTACACTGGCTCTGTCTCTAGGGTCCATAGGATCCTCTCAGTAGCTTCCTGAAAGCAACTGACCAGAGTTCAAGATAGATTCCTAGCGTAGTGGTGGTGGAAAAGGGTGGAGGTGATTGTAAAATAGGAATAAATGTGTATTCCCTTCTCATGTTTGAAAAAACTAAGAGGCCCTTATTAGTTGATTATTAGTGGCCAAAGCAAAAACAACACCTAGTTGTGGATGTGATGGGTAATAGAAGTAAAGTCTGATGCTGTAAAGAGAAATATTGCATAGGAACCTGGAATGTTAGGTCCATGAATCAGGGCAAATTGGAAGTGGTCAAACAGGAGATGGCAAGAGTGAACATCAACATTTTAGGAATCAGTGAACTAAAATGGACTGGAATGGGTGAACTTAACTCATATGACCATTATATCTAGTACTGTGGAAAAGAATCCCTTACAAGAAATGGAGTAGCCATCATAGTCAACAAAAAAGTCCAAAATGCAGTACTCGGATGCAGTCTCAAAAACGACAGAATGATCTCTGTTTGTTTCCAAGGTAAACCATTCAGTATCACAGTAATCCAAGTCTATGCCCTGACCAGTAATGCTGTAGAGGCTGAAGTTGAAAGGTTCTATGAAGACCTACAAGACCTTCTAGAACTAACACCCAAAAAAGTTGTCCTTTTCATTATAGGGGACTGGAATGCAAAAGTAGGAAGTCAAGAGCTACCTGGAGTAACAGGCAAATTTGCCCTTGGAGTACAAAACGAAGCAGGTCAAAGGCTAACAGAGTCTTGCGAAGAGAACACACTGGTCATAGCAAACACCCTCTTCCAACAACACAAGAGAAGACTCTACACATGGACATCACCAGATAGTCAATATCAAAATCAGATTTATTATATTCTTTGCAGCCAAAGATGGAGAAGCTGAATACAGTCAGCAGGAACAAGACCAGGGGCTGACTGTGGCTCAGATCATGAACTCCTTATTGCCAAATTCAGACTTAAATCGAATAAAGTAGGGAAAACCACTAGACCATTCAGGTGTGACCTGAATCAAATCCCTTATGATTATACAGTGAAAGTGACAAATACATTCAAGAGATTAACTAGACCTGATAGAGTGCCTGAAGAACTATGAACAGAGGTTCATGACATTGTATAGGAGGCAGTGATCAAGACTGTCCCCAAGAAAAAGAAATGCGAAAAGGAAAGGTGGTTGTCTGAGGAGGCCTTACAAATAGCTGAGAAAAGGAGAGAAGCGAAAGGTAATAGAGAAAAGGAAAGATATACCCATTTGCAGAGTTCCAAATAATAGCAAAGAGAGATAAGAAAGCCTTCCTTAGCAATCAGTGCAAGTTCAAGTTCAGTCGCTCAGTGGTGTCCAGCTCTCCGCGACCCCATGAATCACAGCACGGCAGGCCTCCCTGTCCATCACCAACTCCCGGAGTTCACTCAAACTCATGTCCACAGAGTCGGTGATGCCATCCAGCCATCTCATTCTCTGTCGTCCCCTTCTCCTCCCGCCCCCAACCTTTCCCAGCATCAGAGTCTTTTCCAGTGAGTCAACTCGTCTCATGAGGTGGCCAAAGTATTGAAGTTTCAGCTTCGGCATCAGTCCTTCCAATGAATGCCCAGGATGGATCTCCCTTAGAATGGACTGGTTGGATCTCCTTGTGGTACAAGGGACTAAGAGTCTTCTCCAACACCATAGTTCAAAAGCATCAATTCTTCGGTGATCAGCTTTCCTCACAGTCCAACTCTCACATCCATACATGACCACAGGAAAAACCATAGCCTTGACTAGACGGACCTTTGTTGGCAAAGTAATGTCTCAGCTTTTTAATATATTATCAAGGTTGGTCATAACTTTCCTTCCAAGGAGTAAGCGTCTTTTAATTTCATGGCTGCAGTCAGCATCTGCAGTGATTTTGGAGCCCAAAAAAATAAAGTCTGACACTGTTTCCACTGTTTTTCCATCTATTTCCCATGAAGTGATGGGACCAGATGCCATGATCTTTGTTTTCTGAATGTTGAGCTTCAAGCCAACCTTTTCACTCTCCTCTTTCACTTTCATCAAGAGGCTCTTGAGTTCCTCTTCACTTTCTGCCATAAGGGTGGTGTCATCTGCATATCTGAGGTTATTGATATTTCTCCCGGCAATCTTGATTCCAGCTTGTGCTTCTTCCAGCCCAGCGTTCCTCATGATGTACTCTGCATATAAATTAAATAAGCAAGGTGACAATATACAGCCTTGACGCACTCCTTTTCCTATTTGGAACCAGTCTGTTGTTCCATGACCAGTTCTGACTGTTGCTTCCTGACCTGCATACAGGTTTCTCAAGAGGCAGGTCAGGTGGTCTGGGATTCCCATCTCTTTCAGAATGTTCCACAGTTTATTGTGATCCACAGTCAAAGGCTTTGGCATAGTCAATGAAGCAGAAATAGATGCTCTTCTGGAACTCTCTTGCTTTCTCCATGATCCAGCGGATGTTGGCAATTTGATCTCTGGTGCCTCTGCCTTTTCTAAAACCCGCTTGAACATCTGGGAGTTCATGGTTCACATATTGCTGAAGCCTGGCTTGGAGAATTTTGAGCATGACTTTACTAGCGTGTGAAATGAGTGCAATTGTGTGGTAGTTTGAGCATTGTTTGGCATTGCCTTTCTTTGGGATTGGAATGAAGACTGACCTTTTCCAGTCCTGTGGCCACTGCTGAGTTTTCCAAATTTGCTGGCATATTGAGTGCAGCACTTTCACAGCATCATCTTTCAAGATTTGAAATAGCTCAACTGGAATTCCATCACCTCCACTAGCTTTGTTCGTAGTGATGCTTTCTAAGGCCCACTTGACTTCACATTCCAAGATGTCTGGCTCTAGGTCAGTGATCACGTTATCGTGATTATCTTGGTCGTGAAGATCATTTTTGTACAGTTCTTCTGTGTATTCTTGCCACCTCTTCTTAGTATCTTCTGCTTCTGTTAGGTCCATACCATTTCTGTCCTTTATTGAGCCCATCTTTGCATGAAAAGTTCCCTTGGAATCTCTAATTTTCTTGAAGAGATCTCTTGTTTTTCCTATTCTGTTGTTTTCCTCTATTTCTCTGCATTGATCACTGAGGAAGGCTTTCTTATCTCTCCTTGCTATGCAAAGAAATCACTACAAACTGTGGAAAATTCTTCCAGAAATGGGAATACCAGACCACCTGACGTGCCTCTTGAGAAATCTGTATACAGGTCAAGAAGCAACAGAACTGGGCATGGAACAACAGACTGGTTCCAAGTCGGGAAAGGAGTACATAAAAGCTGTATATTGTCACTCTCCTTATTTAACTTATATGCAGAGTACACCATGCAAAATGCCGGGCTGGATGAAGCACAGGCTGGAATCAAGATTGCTGGGAGAAATATCAATAACATCAGATGCGCAGATGACACCATCCTTATAGCGGAAAGCGAAGAACTAAAGAGCCTCTTGATGACAGTGAAAGAGGAGAGTAAAAAAGTTGACTTAAAACTCAACATTCAGAAAACTAAGATCATGGCATCTGGTCCCATCACTTCATGGCAAATAGATGGGGAAACAATGGAAACAGTGACATCCTTTATTTTTTTGGGCTCCAAAATCACTGCAGATGGTGACTGCAGCCATAAAATTAAAAGATGCTTGCTCCTTGGAAGAAAAGCTATGACCAACCTAGATAGCATATTAAAAAGCCGAGACATTACTTTACCAACAGAGGTCCATCTAGTCAAAGCTGTGGTTTTTCCAGTGGTCAGGTATGGGTGTGAGAGTTGGACTGTAAAGAAAGCTGAACACTGAAGAATTTATGCTTTTGAACTGTGGTGTTGGAGAAGATTCTTGCCTTTGGACTGCAGGGAGATCCAACCAGTTGATCCTAAAGGAAATCAGTCCTGAATATTCATTGGAAGGACTGATGATGAAGCTGAAACTCCAATACTTTGGCCACCTGTTACGAAGAACCGACTGATCGGAAAAGACCCTGATGCTGGGAAAGACTGAAGGCGGGAGGAGAAGGGGACGGCAGAGGATGAGATGGTTGGATGGCATCACTGACGTGATGGACATAAGTTTGAGTAGGCTCCAGGAGTTGGTGATGGACAGAGAAGCCTGGCGTTCTGTAGTCCATGGGGTCGCAAGGAGTAACATGACTGAGCGACTGAACTGAGTGCTAGAAAAATGGAATCCATTTTTAATGGGAAACAAATTTCCTAGTAAATGGCAGGGAGCAGGGGCTTAAATTATAATTGTAGATGTACTAATTCTTAGAATAACTACAGAGTGAAGTGTTGGGGTTACAGTGTAATTTGTCAGATGAAATTGTGTAATAGCTCTGGGAAGACGTTCTCCACTTCATGTTTGCAGCCCAGTCCTAAAGATGGACAGGGAGAGATGGTAAACAGGTTACTTAAGTGGGAACAAATTTTATATGGTCCAGTTGATCAGTGAATATTCTTGTATCGTGATGACTTGTTTCCCCACATAAACTTGAAACTCCTAGGACTTGGGTAATAAACAGTCAGATGATAAGAACTTCATGTTCCTCAAACCAAAAGCCAGTGTCATGCTTCACATACTGGAATTCCCACAAATGTCAGAGTGTAAGGATGTTTACTGTTAACCATAGTTCAATTTTGTTCAGAAAGTACATGCCAATCCGATAAGAAAGATGCATACTATAAAGGAGAAGGCAAAGTTATTTGATGTTTTAGGTAGTGGAAACGAGCAGATCCACCAAAAAAACTGCGAAATAGAGGCTGTTGGCCGCCTTTAACCTTAATACGCAGAAACTGGTAACTGTTTCATACGCAGACAAAGAGCAGAAAATTAATGGGAAGAAAATAACTTTCATAATAGGGACTGAAAAGGTAAAATACCTGGTCATGAGAAATTTCAAGATCTGTGAACAAAATTTTAAATGCTGCTAAGGTTTCTAAAAAGTAAATAGGAAGAAAGCACATCCTTGTACAGTTATTTGTTGTTGTTTTTTTAAAGGTTCAATTTAGAGAAAGTGAGTTATTTAAATTTATAAAGTCACTTCTATGAAATACCAGGATTTTGGGGAAGGATGTGACAAAAATACACTCAAGTTTACCTGGAAACTTAAAGTGGTAAATGAAAACCACAGAAGTTGTAGAAGGAAGTGTGGATTACTTATAATCCATGGTTATACTTTAAGAATAGTGAAAGCCTTCTATGGAGCACACAAAACCTAGAAGCCAGAATCAGTAAATGTCATATCCATATTGGGAACTTCAGTATCACAAAAATGATACAAAGTGGAGAAGGTATTAGCCACAACTTAGTTAAAATAACTAGGATTGATTTTCTTCAGATACGAAGAACTCTTTGACAAATAAACAAAATGCCTTCAGAAAAATGGATAATGTGAAATTTTACAGTAAAAGAAATTCAGATGGTCAATAAATATGAAAAATACTCAATTTTGATCAAAAAATTTCAGTGACAAATTTTTTTTCACCCATCAGTTGGGCAGAAATTACTGTTTAATACGTGGTGTTGGAAATGGTAGGGTAACTGGGAACTCCATACACTTAATGGAAATGTGAATCACTGTAAGGTTTCTGGGGGCAATTTGGCACAACTTTCAAATTAAAATGTACTGCAGTTTGAGCCCGAAGTCCATTCTAAAGATTTTACCCTACAGATACACTTGTGAGAGCTCACCAGGTGTAATTACAAAGTTGCCCATTGCAGCATTGTTTAAAAGGGAAAAATCAGAAACAGTGACCATAAATAGGAGATAGAATAAATTACATATATCCATTTGATAAACTACTATATGACCATTCAAAACACTGGAGTATCTGCTGCTGTTAGCAAATTTTTAAATGATGGAGAGGTTGGTGGGGATGGGATCAGTGTGTGATTAGAGTCAGGCTGACTAGTAAAGAGGGTTTGTCGGTGGTTCGGCAGGGATGAAAAGGACCTGGGCTAGGACAGTGAGCCTAGAGGAGAGGACATATGTGTATTTCATTAATCACACTTTTATTTTTCTCTTAAGAAATATACATCTTTTTAAAATATGTGTTTTTCAGTTTATTTTATTGAAGCATGGTGATTTACAATGTTATTTTCTACTCTACAGCAAAGTAATTCCATTATCTATCTATATATGTTTATATACATTCTCCTTCGTATTCTTTACCGTTGTGGCTTATCACAGGATATTGAACATAGTTTCCTATGCTATATGGTAGGACCTTGTTTATCCATTCTCTATATAATAGCTTGCATCTGCTAATCCTAAACTGCTGCTCCATCCCTCTGCCAGCCCCCTCAGCAACCGCAGTTTTTATTGCCCCTTTATTCCCCATCGTGACAGTACCAAGCAGCATTTCGAGGTGAGTCCCAGTCCTCCAGCCTCTGCCAGAGGTGACGTTTGTTCAGATGAACACAGTGTTTTGGTGTCCAGGGGTAGTGTAGCTGCTCTGGTGATGGGGGTGAACAGTGAAAAGTTAGGGCCCTGGTGCTGTCTCATTTTACAGGTGTGACCAGGTGACCTCAGGGAGAAGAGTTCCTACTCCTTTTATTACCTTCTTTAAGGCAGGCTTTCCTTGGAGAAGGAAATGGCAGCCTACTCCAGTATTCTTGCCTGGAGAATTCCATGGACAGAGGAGCCTGGCAGGCTTCAGTCCATTGGGCCTGCAGTGGTTTCCAGGCATAATTCTCAACTGAGGGCATTTTTATCTTTTCTAATAGAAATGTGATAGCAAGCCAGCTCCAACTGCAAACAGCCATTGGGCTAGAGTATATAGATGTTACAGTTTCTTCTTCTGTCTTCTGGGAAAAGGGCACACAGATCTCGATATAACATGCCTAAGGAAAATGGTTTGTTTCTGTTGGCTTCACATGAGAAAGGGAAAAAAACAACAACATAATAGCATCAGAGTGTCTTGGGATCATCGTGAGGGTCTCTGGTAACCCAGGTCCTAGCCAGCTTTTGTGTTATTGACTGCCACTCATCCATCTCCCTCCAGAGTAAGCTCCAGCCAGACACACTCCTAAGGAATGTGATGCTGCTGCTCCTTTGATATGGGGCCTCCATCTTAGCCTGTGCTGCCTTTGGCCAAAATGTGCTTCACCCTCACGTACAACCAGAGTCCTAGTCACCTTCCAGAGCCCTGCCCAGAAGCCATAGCCCACCCTGTCTTTCCCTCCAGACAGCTAATTAATGGCCCCTTACTCTGTGCGGCCTTACACCTTGTACATGTTCCTGTGGTTGCATTTATCACACTGGGATCCAGTCATTTGCATGTCGTATCTCCCCTGAGGCCAAGGTCCTTTTTATCCGTAACCTCTGAACGTTACAGGAGTTGAATAAATTGGTTGAATTAAAATCTCTTAGTAGACTGAAGAGACCAGTGTAAAAGCAGGCAAAGAAGAAGAAATTCCTGACAGAAGTAAATGAAAATAACATCTTGATGATGTTATCATACAAGTCTGAATGAAGCAAACAGAAGAACACAGTTCAGAACTCGCTGTGTCCCCAGCATACTACTGGGACATGGCAACTGTACTCTGCAGCTGACTTCTGCCCCAGAGTGAGGGTGCATAGCCATGGCTGGTTATACTTTTGGAAGCTGCCTCAAGGAGGTACAGCAATTTGCCTTTGGTTACTTGGGAACTTTGTCACGTCCCTCTGTCACTGTTGGCCTTTTGTCCTCCTGATTAGACCTTTAGATTTATCACTGTCTCCAACTAATTCAAGTTGAAAAATACAGAAAAGGAAAATATAGCATTATTATGAAATCAGAAAATATAAAACTAGTTTTGGCTTTTCTGTTTCTTATCTAAATATATTAATAAAAACATGATTGTGCCGTGTCAATAAAAGTATTTTCCCTTATTTTTTATTTTTTTCTGTGATACTTTATTGATCAAAAAAAGGACTCACTGCTATCCAACACTTCATTAACACCGTTAAAAATTCGAATTAATATACTGAGCCTTAAATGTAAATACTCCTCTACTTTTAGTGCGTGTATGACATCCTGTCAGTTGGCTGCATCGTCGTTTATGCACTGTGTGCCTTTCTGTTCCACATGTTAATTTTGACTCTATTTCTGTTAAGAGCACTGTTTCAATTGTCCTGTAGTTGAGTCTTTGTGTACCTTTGTGTACCTCTTCCCTAGGCTATATTTGTAGAAGGAAAATTAGAGTCGTGTAGGTGTGTTCTGTGTCTTCTGTCCCATGTCTGTGGCTCCTGCACATGTGAGCTGAACATAGGCTTTCTGATTCTCCGCCTTACTCTGCTCCACCTTCACGTGATGACATTTCTCTTTAACATCTTTTGTCCTAAATGGTTAGCAGTGTACAGCAGCATGTGTGTGGTATGGGGAGGAAAGAACAATAAATTTGTTTGGGAATGGGGGTTGCTTTATTTTGGTCATATGTCAAAGACCTAGATGGTTTTTGTGGCCTATTTTATTCTTGTAATTACTTATAATTGAAACCCTTATATGTATTCTTTTCTAGGTATGTGGTTAAAGAAAAAATGTATCCTAAGATTTACCATCTTAACCAATTTTAAGTATAAATTCAGTAACATTAAGTATATTTATATTGTTATAAAACAGATCTCCAGAAGTTTTTCATCTTGCAGAACTGAAACTATACACATTAGTGAACTAACTCTGTTCCCACCTCCCCCAGCCTCTGGTAACCACCATTCATTCCACTTTTCATCTCTATGAATTTGACTACTTTAGGTACTCGTGTAAGTGAAATTACATGGTTATTTGTCCTTTTATAACTGGTTTATTTTCCCTTATCCTCACAGTTGATTCATGTTGTAGCATGTAACAGGATTTCCTTCCTTTTTAAGGCTACATAATATTCTATAGTACGTATATACCATGTTTTGTTTATATATCCAGACACTGGGGTTGCTTTCACCTCTTGGCTCTGTGAATAGTTCTGTGAACTTGAATGTGCAGAAATCTCTTGGAAGCCCTGCAATGAATTCTTTCGGATGTGTACACAGAAGTGGGATTGATGATGGTATCATATGGTAGTTCTGTTTTTAATTTTTTGAAGAACTGCCATACTGTTTTCCATAGTGGCTGCACTATTTTACATCCCCACTAAACACTTGTTCTTTTTTTTTTTTTAAATAGCAGCTGTCCTAATGAGTATGAGGTCTTCATTTGCATTTCTCTGACAATAAGTGATGTTGAGCATCTTTTTGTATGTCTGTTGGTCATTTTGTATATCTTTGGAGAAATGTCTGTTCATGTCCTTTGCTTGTTTTTAATTAGGTTGTAGATGACTGGCAAGGAATAATCTGAGTTTTTTTAGAAAGCGTATGTATTCCAGGGGTAGGACCTTGCCTTCATTCTATTCAGTGAGCTAAGCCTGTGTATTTAGGCTTCAGATCTTTTACAGCAGCATGGTCTGGTATAGCCAGTCTGTCCCAGGACAGCCTACCAAAGTCACTGCCATCTGTGGTGTGACAACAGGAACCTGAACTCCGGAGGCAGATTTCATTTCAAGATGCTAGCTGCACCAGTTACTAACTGTATCTTGGAAGAAGGGGATATTGGTTTTTCATTTGTAAAGCTGGAAAAGTAATGTTTATGGAGTTTTTGAGAATTAAATATGTGAAAATAGTGTATAGTATATACCTGCAGGCTGTCTTTGACCCTGTTCTCCCAGCCTCTGCTTCACAAAGTATATACTTGCTGTCCCTTACCTGTGTTCCCACAGTAGATATTTATCATAGAAGGTATTACACTGAAGTGATTGTCTACCTTGACAGTCCGCTGTTAGATTGCAAGTTCCTTGTCTTTGAATCTCTAGCACTTAGCAGAGGACCTAGTTTACAGTAGATACTAAGTAAGTGTTAGCAAACAGAATGATTGAATGTGTGTCTTGTTATTTTATTACTTACAAGAGCGCTTTGAATCTGTTTCAGAAGGATAATAGCATGTACCATTATGTAGTTTAGGCATTACATATGATCTAGTCCAGTGGTTCTCAAATTTTTTGGTCCCTTTACAAAGTTAAAAAAATTTTGTAGACCCCCAAATAGCCTTTATTTGTATGGATTAATATTCATGGTCTTAGAAATAAAAACAAAATTTTAAAAGATTTATTAATTCACTTTAGAATAACAGCAGTTAACATAAGCAACACGTTTTCATGAAAAATAATTATTTTCCCTTCCAAAAAATTAATGAGAACTATGTTTTACAGTTTTGTAAGTCTCTTTAATGTCTGGCTTAAAAGGTCAGTGGCATCTCACATCTACCTCCGCATTTGATCTGTTGTGGTAAATTGTTTTGGTTGAAGTATATGCAGAAAATCCAGCCTCACACAGATATGTAGCTGGAAAAGGGAGGACCCCTTGGACTGCTGAAAGGGCCTCAGGCCACCCCCTGCCAAATGTAATAGAGTCTAAAAATTGGAGGAAGGATTAGGGAAATTTTTCATATGTTTATTACTGTATATAAAGGTTTACCTATTATCATTTTGTTGTTTATAGGTTAAAAAAGTCCTTTGTGACGGAGAAAGATCTTAAGCAACATGATGGATTCAGAAGCTCATGAAAAGAGGCCCCCAATCCTAACATCTTCAAAGCAAGATATAGCACCTCATATTGCAAGTGTTAGTGAAATGAAGCATTACCTGTGTGGCTGCTGTGCAGCATTCAACAACATAGCAATCACATTTCCCATTCAGAAGGTCCTCTTTCGGCAACAGCTGTATGGAATCAAAACCCGGGATGCGATACTTCAGTTGAGGAGGGACGGATTTCGAAACTTGTATCGCGGAATCCTCCCCCCGTTAATGCAGAAGACAACCACACTGGCACTTATGTTTGGTCTGTATGAGGATTTATCTTGCCTCCTCCGTAAGCATATCAGTACCCCAGAGTTTGCAACCCGCAGCATGGCCGCGGTCCTTGCAGGGACAACAGAAGCAATTTTCACTCCACTGGAAAGAGTCCAAACATTGCTTCAGGACCACAGGCATCATGACAAATTTACAAACACTTACCAGGCTTTCAAGGCACTGAAATGCCATGGAATTCGAGAGTATTATCGAGGCTTGGTGCCCGTTCTCTTCCGAAACGGATTTAGCAATGTCCTTTTTTTTGGCCTTCGAGGCCCCATAAAGGAGCACCTGCCCACAGCAACGACTCACAGTGCTCACTTGGTCAATGATTTTATCTGTGGAGGCCTGTTGGGTGCCATGTTGGGAATCTTGTTTTTTCCAGTTAATGTTGTAAAAACTCGCATGCAGTCTCAGATTGGCGGGGAATTTCAGTCCTTCCCCAAGGTTTTCCAAAAAATCTGGCTAGAACGGGACAGGAAACTGACAAATCTTTTCCGAGGTGCCCATCTGAATTACCATCGGTCCCTCATCTCTTGGGGCATAATTAATGCGACTTATGAGTTCTTGTTAAAGATTATATGAAAGAAATTGGTTCAGTGCCATTTGTCGACTGAATAGACCTAAGATGGATGCAATTTGGCCTTGTTTCTAATGGGCCAAATACAAATTGGTGTCATAAGTCCAGGGTACAGTGAATTCTGGGCAAAGCTATTTTCCTTAAGCCCCAACAAATTCAGAATAAAAGGTTTCATTAGGAAAATTTAAAGGTTTTTTTTTTGAGAGGGGTGGGATTTTTTAAATCATTATCTGAGAACTTTAGGCTAGTTGCCATGTTACTACCTGTCTCTCTGATAGCTTTTGACAAGGAAACAAACAGCCAAGGTGTGATTCTTTTTTCCAGAAGTCTGTACTGAAACATAAGTGGCCATGACCAGCCAGAGAAAAGGCTCTTAGGGTCCCATGAATTCTCAGGCTTACTTCTGTTACTCCATTTCTTGCTTCTCTGCTCTTAGGAGGAGTTGCAAAGGGTAGTTTTTGTGAACTTAAGTATGTACATGGTAGAACAATGGAGCAGAACAGAGAAGAAAAATAGTTTATTATGTGTAGGCTTTTCATGATAAATTGCTTGTATTTGTTTTTGAAACGAAGCACCTCTTGTGATGGTCATCTGAGTTATTTGTCTAGACATGGTAGACTCAAGCATCTAAGGTTTGCTTTCTAGGGTTGAAAGTTTTCTCTGTAGTTCTGAACGTGACCTTAAACCTTTCCAAAATATTTTTATATTTCACTTATTTCATTGCCAAAAGATCTGGAGACTTAAATTTTGTTAATTTTGTTTCATCCCATTCAGTTTCATATTACAGGTATCTCCCAATTTTCCAGAGTTTCCTTTATGCCACTTTGCTTTTACATAAGACCTGCATTAGTACCTATTTTCACTAACCAAAAGAAGATGATTTTTGCTTTTACAAAAAGTAATTGCTTCTTCACTCTATGCCATTTCGGCTTACAAAAGGTTCCATGGGAATGCAGGGGAAACCTGTAATTGTATTTCAGATCTAGCTCTGCTTAGCTCAACTTCTTTGAATAGTTTTTGCCAACTTAGTGAAGAACTTTGAAGTTTTTTTTTCTTTTTTCCTTTTAGTATTATTTTGTCATTTTCAAGTATCCTATTCTCTTGAAACTCCCTTTAAAAAACAACGGAAGTGCTTCCATTGTATTTTGGAAGTCTATTAATCAGACCTCAGATTTTTTTTTTTTTTTCTGGTTTCTAAGTGTTCCAGAGAAGGAGGAGAGAAAACTTAGGATAACTTTCACCCACAGTGTTAAGCTGTCTTTTTTATTTTACTCTTGGAAATAGAAACTTCCATTTTGGGAACCCAGTTCTACCATTTTACCATTTAAATAGTAAGACCTAAATAAAGATATTTGAAATATTAGTTTTAAATTCTAGAAGTTGGTGATAGCCGGGTAGCATAGTTATCCCTTACCTAACACAAAAATTTGCTTGTCAAAGGAATCAGATTTTAAAATATTTTTTTCCAGATAAAAAAGCAAAGTGGTTCATTCAGTTGGTTTTGAATAAATAGTAAAACATACCAGATATCCTAGAAAAATGGTTTATCAGCTTTTTAAAAATCCACATCTGTAAGTATTATGTAGTTAAGATTGCTTTCTAGCATTTGACATGGGGCAGAGCACCTAGCTTTTATTACCAGCCTTTCATCATTCTGGATAATTGCATGTGAATATGTGCACATGCTGACCAAAATAAAATCAGGGCCTCAAATGGTAGTTTACTCAGTTTCTGGACAGGCAGTCCAAAAAAGATGTTTACCTCTCAGTGCAGGATGGCTGGTCAGGTGACAGGACCATCATCCTTCCAGCTGTGAAGGATCAGGGGGTGTTGTCAAGTGTTTGCCAGGTGGTAATGAAGCTCACCAGCTTTACAGAGGCTCTTTGGGAATGTTGTGCTGGAAATGGCAGTTTATTTTAGAAACCGAGGTGCAGGTGTAAGGATTTGAGAAAATAAGAACTTAACTCCAAATAAATGAGAATAGCATCTTTTGGCCTATGGAACAGAGTCAGGATTTAAAACATTGAATTTCAGGGATGGGCGGCAAAGGCACTGTGGTGCCTGAACCTCTCGTTCTCTTGTGTGTCCCGCACTCCCGGGCATATCTGGGTGCTCAGCATATGGTGGGTGAGTCAGCCTGCGGTCACGCCCTGGCCCTGCAGGTGGACTCTACTGGCGTTCAGTTCTACAGGGCTTCCTTTTGCCCATACACTCCACGTAGGTGATAGGAATCTAAATTCTAAAGCACTTTTGTGAAATAGAAGTGAAGTGAGAATTGGAAGGCTGCTTTGGTTTCTGCTATCTCAAACATGTGGCATTTAAAAACAATAAATATTTTTTAATGAATTTAACTCACTTTATTGATTTCTTTGTCACTTTTTACAGCTTTTGAAGACCAAACTGTCAGTACATTACCAGGGATGGTTTTGTCTTGTCCTATAGTTTCTTAAATCTGACAGAAAACTCAGCAGAACTTGTGGTAGCCAACAGCTTTGTCTGAAATTTAAAAGAAGTCAAAATGTGTTATTAGTAAGTAAGAGATTCTAACTATTGTTTTTACCTTCAGTGTGAACTAGTATGGTAATAATTTTGAAAAGGCAAATAATGATCGAATGACTTTATCTGAAAAGCTTTAAAAGTGGCCTTTGTGTTACATATGTGGTGCAGATGGCTCAGAGCACAGGGCAGTTTGGGTCTTGCCTCCTATACTTCATTCTGATGCCACCAAAAATATGTTATAGATTCTATACTTAACACCCTTGGAGTGGTATGAGCCCTCAGGACTGCACTACAAAGTAAACACAACCTCTCCATGGTGGCAAGTGTGTCTTTGTTTCTTTTGTGGTTGGAGATAGTCGGTGCTTTTGTCTCAACAGTCAATATTATATATAATCACCTGCTATATATTGTGAACTGTGCAATGAAACAGAACTGTGTATATATAATCAGCTTTGGAGACCTGAAATTCCCTAGCTTGATAACGTGATGAGACTCAGTTATAAGGCAATACAGACCTTAAGAAGACGACGGCGGTGGTCCTGGAGCCCTTCACGGTAAGCCAGTCATACTGACCAAGACTATTCAGTGTAGATGAAGTACTGTCGTGTGAAGGGTATGCAGTCAAAATGAAGGCGCAGTGGTGATCACATTTAAAGAAAGGGTAAGCACTCAGACTTGATTCTTTGAAAATAATCTGTTTTTCTCATGTGCTTATAAATGAGTATCAAAGACTTGAATAGGCATTCTCCTTAAATTTGAGGACTTTTAGTTTTTAATGCTGCCTTTTTGCCTAATACTGAATATATGCTTGCCTAAATGGCTCCCAAATTGTGGGGGAGTCTATATGTTTCCTTTTTTATAGCTTCTTTATTAAAAGTGGTTAAGCACACAAAGCTGGTTTTGTTTGATATTTTGAGTTTTGTGACTATATTAGTTTAAATGAAATCTGTTAAATGTTTCAGAGTTAATGTGCTTCTTTTGGTATTTCTGTTTGGAATAAAGTTGTTTGTTTGTTTTCTTTTAAAGTCCTTTCTGTTTGGTCTTCTCTTGTGGTTGGGTTACGGTTACTAGCACTTTCCTTTTTGTAGTAGGTTAGTCTCTTAGTCTTTTTCTTGGTATAACATTTAGCATGCTACCTTGACTCTTAGTGACTCCACCTGATAACTTTGTAGGTAAAACAGTTCTTCAGTGATCCATTTTGTTTGGTCAAGAAAAGTTACAAATAAGTTTCTTTTCCAAATAGATTGACTGCAAAGCATTTTTTTTTTTTAAGGATTTTTCCAAATAAACTTTTCCCTTACTGAGTATAAACTGTCTTGGTAAATTCAGCTTATTAATACTTTGTATTATAATAATGTATCTTCAGGTCATGCTTATTCCCAAGCTAAATGGTCTGGATATTGGTGCTTTCTGAGCTTTTCGTATCTGCTTTTCATTTTGCTTATTTCTGTTAGGAAACTGTGAAATCATGAGCTACACTGTGGGTTTACACATTAAATTATAAGGTGCTCCCTGACCCTAGGGATAGTTGAGCTTGTCTGATGAGGGACCATCAGATGAGGAAGCAGTTGCCATATATTAATAATTCTTCTAAAACATTCCAGTTTTAGAATTTTTTAAGAAATTTATTATAAAAGTGAATATCCTGAACTCTAGAATTGATAAAAGGGGCGTTCAGCACGTCCTCTGATGGAATGTCATTGTCAACTGCCTGCAGAGTGAGGGGAGCAGAGAGCATTGCTCACAGTGTGATGCGGGGTTGGGGCCTGGGGAGGTCTACAGCTGCAGCACCTCTCAGTCTCCAAAGGCTGATCCCAACTTACTTCCTTCAGAATCTGGTTTCCAGTAGGGAGCTTTTTCTGCAGATGACTGGATCTCATTCTGAAGTAGAAATGGATAAAATAGGATTTATCAAGGTTCTCCTCTGCCTTCAGTTCATTCTTCATATTTGTTTCTTTTTTTTTTTTTTTTTTAGATCAAATGATCCAGGCCCTGTCTCCCTTGTCATCTGCAGCTAAAACTGCCCTGCCCCACCAATGGGGACTTCTGTACTCTCTGGTCTCCCAGCCTTCCCCATGCAGAGTTCTGCTGTACTGGTTCACTCAGTAAGTCCTGCTGATTGCCTCCAGATCTCAGCTCAGATGTCACTTCCTCAGGGATGCCGGCTTACACTTAAGGACCGATTCGGATTCCCCTCTTACATGTTCTTGTGCTACCATACTCCAGTGCTGTTTTCATAGCACTTACCTATTTTATTTATGTTGTCATTATTTGATGCCTCAGCCTGGTGGCCAAGACAGTAAAGCATCTGCCTGCAATCCTGGAGAACCCGGGTTCGATCCCTGGGTCGGGAAGATCCCCTGGAGAAGGAAATGGCAACCCACTCCTACAGTACTCTTGCCTGGAAAATCCCATGGACAGAGGAGCCCGGTAGGCTACCGTCCATAGGGTCGCAAAGAGTCAGACATGACTGAGCGACTTACTAAGCTTTTCAAATGTCAGCTCCACAAGGCAGAAACTCTGATCTAGTTTCCACAATTTCAAGTGCCTGGCACAGTGCTTTACACCTGGTAGATGTCTGGTAAATACTTCTTTTAAGAATCAAGAGAGTGAAGGGACATATGAATATTCAGCATCACAGCATTCTGGAATATCCTGACTTTCATTCCTTGATGGGTCATAGAAGTTGTCGGAAACATTTTAACACTACTCGGGCTGCCATAATGAAATAACGTAGACTAAATGGTTTAAGGAGCTTCCCTGGTGGCTCAGTGGTAAAGAATCCTCCTGCCAGTGCAGATGTGCATTTGATCCCTGGGTTGGGAAGATCCCCTGGAGAAGGAAATAGCAATCCACTCCACTATTCTTGCCTGGAGAATCCCATGGACAGAGGAGCCTGGTGGGCTACAGTTCATGTGGTCTCAAAAGAGGTGGATACGACTTGGCAACTAAACAACAAATAGCTTAAACAACAGACATTTCTCAGTTCCAGACACTGGAAAGTTTACAATCAAGGTGCTGGCAGATTTGGTTCCCCATGAGAGACCTCTTCTTAGTGTACAGACTTCTGTGTCATCATATGACAGAGAGAGAACCTCCTGACCACAACTAAATGTAATCCTCTCCACAGGCTGCCCTCCAAATACCATCACATCGGGGGTCAAGACTGCCACATACAAGGTTGGGGGACACAAACCTTCAGGCTATAACATACATGTGCTAAATGATGAGACTTTTTTCCTCTCCTCCTTTACCTTTAATGCTTAGTTATCCTTTTAATTTTTTTTATATAGGAGTATTGTCAGTTTACAGTACTGTGTTAGTTTCAGGTGTATAGGAAAATGATTCAGTTGTACATTCTACTATCCTTTACTCTATCCAGTCAATGATACAAGTCAGCTTGAGTCAGGATTCCAGTGTCCAGGCACTTTATTTTTCTGTTCTTGCAGCTGTTTGTGAATTGTGGAACTCAACTGAGTCAAGCTGACTGAGAAGGGCACGAAGAAAGTATTCCTTAAAATTAGTTTGTCATTGACTGCTGCTTTGTTACTACAGAAGTGCCATAACTTGTTTAAAAGTGACTTGTTTAAAGCAGACCACTTCAGTAGTTACTCTTTTACCATCAACGTTCAGTTCAGGTTCTCTTCAGTCATTAGTCAGCAGTGACTTGCTCCTGACAGAGTACACCAAAAAAAGGGAATGCTTTTAGTTACTCTGAGATGCTAGCTAAGTTTTTGTTTCAAATGATAGGAAAAAGAAACTAATTTCTTTCAAGGGTCATCATTTCTGTAGTAATAGGTGCTTCCTTGTGTATAGCTTTCTCCTTTCCCTTTGGATAAAAGAAGCTTCCATTCTTTGCTTATCCCTGTCATACTTTGCTGGAAAAAGAGTGATTAAACAAATTTCAGTACCATCACATTTTCTTGGGCTCCCTTCCTCATATTTCCCCACTAGAAAAACAGCCATAGGGGAAAGTTGGTATGTAAGGGATCCAAGTATTTTCATTTGTAATTTGTGATTAAAATTTGAAGGTAATGAGTGAAAATGAGTTGGGAAGTGAGGGCCTAAACTTGGAGATATAATGGGTGTGATAAGCCTTGAGAAAGCTAAGGCAAAGTCCAGGAATTAAAGCTTTGCTGTTGCTGTTTGAAGCCCTTCAAAACTTCTGCCACTTGTGGTCCAGGAACAGCATTGTGTTTTTACATTTGGAAGCAATGCTGAATACAGCATTTGAATTTATATCAATTCAAACTAGAGAAAACAGTAACCCCAATATCAGTTTGTAACTTTTATAGTTTCTTTGGCAGAACGCCTGACATCTCAGTACTGTAAAACTGCCCTTTTAAGGACAAATCATTTTGAGTTACAAGATTCTAGAATTGCAGATAATACAGAGTATTGGCTGCCTGAGACAAGTTCCTAGGTACAACGTTAAATTTCCCTTGATTCCCTACTGGTTCCCAGACTGGATTAGGTCTCCTCCTGTGGCACGTGATGACTGTCTCAACTCCAGGACTGACCAGGATGTGTGGGCTGTATCCCCTCAAGACAGTGTGAACTCCTTGAGGGCAGAGATTGTCTGTGTGATCTCTGTATCCACAGAGTAGAGGTTCTCATAATACCTGCTCAGTGAATGAATCAGAATCTGATCCCAGATGTTGTCTTTATCACTATTCTGTTTCAGAGACACTTTGAATTTCTTAGGAATTTGTCTTTTAAAAATTATCATGGGGAATACATAATGGCTGAGTCCATTTATATGAAGTTCTAGAACAGGCAAATCTGGTAGGGAAAAAAAGTGGTTGTCTCTGGGAAGGGGCATGAGGGAACTTTTTGGGGTGATGGTAAATAAGAATATATTTTGAGTAGGGATGTGGGTTATATAGGTGTATGCATTTGCCTAAACTAAAGTAACAATATTTGTGTACTTCATTGTATGGAAATTTTACAACAAAAGAAAAATACTGAACTTTAGTTAATGATATGTATTGCTGAGGAGTTTTAGAAGGATGGGTGTTCAGTTCGGTTCAGTTCAGTCGCTCAGTCGTGTCCAACTCCCGCGACCCCATGAATCACAGCACGCCAGGCCTCCCTGTCCATCACCAACTCCTGGAGTACACTCAAATTCATGTCCACAGAGTCGGTGATGCCATCCAGCCATCTCATTCTCAGTCGTCCCCTTCTCCTCCCGCCCCCAACCTTTCCCAGCATCAGAGTCTTTTCCAGTGATTCAACTCGTCGCATGAGGTGGCCAAAGTATTGCAGTTTCAGCTTTAGCATCAGTCCCTCCAATGAACATCCAGGATTGATCTCCTTTAGAATGGACTGGTTGGATCTCCTTGCAGTCCAAGGGACTCTCAAGAGTCTTCTCCAGCACCACAGTTCAAAAGCATCGATTCTTCGGTGATCAGCTTTCTTCACAGTCCAACTCTCACATCCATACATGACCACGGGAAAAACCATTGCCTTGACTAGACGGACCTTGGTTGGCAAAGTAATATCTCTGCTTTTTAATATACTATCAAGGTTGGTCATAACTTTCCTTCCAAGGAGCAAGCGTCTTTTAATTTCATGGCTTCACTCAGCATCTGCAGTGATTTTGGAGCCCAAAAAAATAAAGTCTGACACTGTTTCCACTGTTTTTCCATCTATTTCCCATGAAGTGATGGGACCAGATGCCATGATCTTTGTTTTCTGAATGTTGAGCTTCAAGCCAACCTTTTCACTCTCCTCTTTCACTTTCATCAAGAGGCCTTTGAGTTCCTCTTCACTTTCTGCCGTAAGGGTGGTGTCATCTGCATATCTGAGGTTATTGATATTTCTCCCAGCAATCTTGATTCCAGCTTGTGCTTCTTCAAACCCAGCGTTCCTCATGATGTATCTGCATATAAGTTAAATAAGCAGGGTGACAATATACAACCTTGACGTACTCCTTTTCCTATTTGGAACCAGTCTGTTGTTCCATGTACAGTTCTGACTGTTGCTTCCTGACCTGCATACAGGTTTCTCAAGAGGCAGGTCAGGTGGTCTGGGATTCCCATCTCTTTCAGAATGTTCCACAGTTTATTGTGATCCACACAAAGGCTTTGGCATAGTCAATGAAGCAGAAATAGATGTTTTTCTGGAACTCTCTTGCTTTCTCCATGATCCAGCGGATGTTGCCAATTTGATCTCTGGTGCCTCTGCCTTTTCTAAAACCTGCTTGAACATCTGGGAGTTCATGGTTTACATACTGCTGAAGCCTGGCTTGGAGAATTTTGAGCATGACTTTACTAGCGTGTGAGATGAGTGCAGTTGTGCGGTAGTTTGAGCATTCTTTGGCATTGCCTTTCTTTGGGATTGGAATGAAGACTGACCTCTTCCAGTCCTGTGGCCACTGCTGAGTTTTCCAAATTTGCTGGCATATTGAGTCCAGCACTTTCACAGCATCATCTTTCAAGATTTGAAATAGCTCAACTGGAATTCCATCACCTCCACTAGCTTTGTTCGTAGTGATCCTTTCTAAGCCCACTTGACTTCACATTCCAAGATGTCTGGCTCTAGGTCAGTGATCACGTTATCATGACTCTCTTGGTCGTGAAGATCTTTTTTGTACAGTTCTTCTGTGTATTCCTGCCACCTCTTCTTAATATCTTCTGCTTCTGTTAGGTCCATACCATTTCTGTCCTTTATCGAGCCCATCTTTGCATGAAATGTTCCCTTGGAATCTCTAATTTTCTTGAAGAGGTCTCTTGTTTTTCCTATTCTGTTGTTTTGCTCTATTCCTTTGCATTTATGAAAATACATAAAAAATGAAGTTGGATTGATAGGTGGATAGACTTGGATAATTGATATAACAAGCTTAGTAAAAAGTGTTGACAGTTGAGTCTTGGTAAACATATATTCACTGTAAAATTCTTCCAACCTTCCTGTATGTTTTGAACATCTCATAATAAAATGTTAAGAAAAATCATTAGGGTGTTACCACAGTATTTGACGTCAGCACATATTGAGAGACTCAATTCAGTTCTTTTAGTATACTACTAATTCTTAGATTGCCATGAAATCAGGACACCACATAGAAATACCTGCTGGAGGGGAATACAAGCCTATGGCATATTACTAACTTAACCTTCCCACTAATCCTACTAATGATGTGGTGGCCACCAGCTCCCTCTCCTCAAGCCCAGAACACATGCCAGATTGGGACAGGGCTGGTGATGCTGATGCTAATAAGCTGATGTTTTCCTTAAGACTACCCTGAAAGTGAGTGGTTTACTCACACCTGAAGTGACCAAGGTAGGTGGGCATCATGATTTTCCTGCCAGTACCCTGCAGGAAGTTTTTCTTGTATACAAACATTTATTGTATACACACACAAAATCTCTAAGGTAAAGAGCTCCCTAAGAATAATGTAGTCAGAACAGATCAGACACTTTGTATTTAAGAAAGTAATCCTTTTGGAACAAAATTTGGATGATTCATTTTACCCAAAAAACTAATAGTGATAGGCTTTTGCAAGTTAATGTAAACAGAGCAGGCTCACGTATCCATAATTTAAATAGCTTTCAAAAGAGACAGCCGTCCATCCCCCACCCGCCAAAAAGGGTTTAAAAGCTGTTCTGAGTGGTCTGTGCCCTGGTTAGAGCTTCTATCCCTGTTCTGAACTGTTATCCTGTCCGCAGCTGCTGCAAGCTGTTTGGAGCTCCCTGTGTTTCTGTAGTGACTCCTCTCATGAAGTTAGAAGATAGGCCACACAGCACCAGGTCTGTTCATGAGAAGATAAGATGATCTTAGCATAATTAACTGCTCAGTAACGTAAATACCATTTGAAAACAGGGAAGTCTTAGCTCTAGCTCTTGCTGAAGGACGACGCTGTAGCTGATGGGAAGCATGGTTATCCCTCTCAACCTCCAAAGTTAAGACGTTCTCCAAACTGGCTTTCTTTTTCTTCACAGAGATTCATGGAACTGTTATCCATGAAAAAACTAAACCTGAACTACATTTTCTATATCCCTGGTTCTCAAACTGTGGTCCCCAGATCTACAGCATCAACAGGAAACTGGCTAGAAATACAAAATAGGGGCTCCCACCCCAGACCTGTGAAGTCAACATCCCTGGATGTCAGCCTAGCAATCATTTAACAAGCCCTCCTGGTGATACTAATGCCTGCATCACTTTTCATGTTCTCTGCTGGAAGGAAAGGGCCTAGAAGGAAATCTCTTAACCATTAAGTTTTTGGAAATTTGTTATATCAGTAATAGGAAACTAATATAAATCATTAATTCTTTAGTATTAATGCATGCCAAATCTCTTCTATTTAAATAAACTATATTTAAATAATTTATGTCAGTCATATTTCAGGAATAATTGAAATAGTGATCATTAATGCTATGGTTAAATTATCTAAAGAATGGTTAATTTCTCAAAATAATCTGAAAGAGATTCACTCTCTTTTTTCAGTGACTTACCAAAAGTTAGCATTCCAAGTAGAATTGTCATTTTTCTAGTAAATTTAAAATATGGCAAAATGAACTGTCATTCACACTATTAAGTAATATAAGATGTCCTTCTAGGGAGCAGTGTGAAAAACATGTTCTAAATTTGTATGACTAATCACTGTATACAGCTTGACAAAAAATTATCAACTATGCTTCTTTTAGTATGAATAATTTTCACTGGATAAATCATTTATGAAATGACACACATTCATATTGAATAAACTTGTAAATGGCCAGAACCTTAGTGAAAGATGTGAATGGTTCAGATCTTAATAAATGTGTTTTAAGCGTAAAATGCCAGTTCTGTTTTAGAACAGCAGTCTTCACAAAGTGAAGTGTGCGTATACCAGTGGAAAGACAAGGTGAACCATGAATGTGCAGGAGGTGATAGAGAACTTTGATTTTTTTAGACATCTTATCCTTCTAAAGTTTCCATTATACATGTTTTATGATGTATATGAGTATAATAATATGTATATAATTTATAAATAACCAAAATTTAGAGTGTCTTCTCTTTTTCTGTTAGGAGTTACATGATCAAAAAAGTTTAGAATACCACTAACAAGAACCACCACTGCCTCTGTCATAGCCTTATGGTTGATTCTGGTCTAAAAATGAACAAAATGTAAACAAGAGTTTTCAAACTAATACTAAATCCAAGTTTGCTATCAATCTTTTAAATAGGTTAGCCACACACAAAACGTGTGTCAGATGTTTCAAAGTAGCATTTATTTTTTTAAAGCACATTATGAGGTAGACTTAAACTATTCAATGCATAGATTAATAAAACATTTATTAAAAACCTTAAAATTGTATGGAGGTATGTATGTAGATAAATCCACCTACAATTCTACCATCCATTTGAAAACTCAGAAAAGGTAAAAGCCTATTAATACATTTATAGAAAGCTTTTCTAATTCTGAAATGAGTAACATTTGACTGTTGAAAAACTTTGTGGGAAGAAGGAAGTTTTGTTTCAGTTTTAGATTTTAGAAGTTACTTTACTAAATTATTTTGTGACTAGTTTTCAATGAATGTGAATATCTTTACTAGAAGGTAGATAAAAGGTACTCTAATGCTTATTGTTTTCACTAGGTCAAAATGAATACTATCCAAGCAGGACCACTACATAATTTGTTTGCCCAGTGCAAAATAAAAATGCAGGCCCCTTGTTCAAAAAATTAAGATGTCAAGATTGCTTCAGCAGAGCAATAAACTAAGCTTGAGGCTTTTCTTAGTAAAGGGCCCTTGTGACTGCCTAGGTCACATACCCATGAAGCCAGCCCTGGGTCTAAGTCTGTGTCACCTGCAGTTATGGAATACCAAAACCTTAGTTATCTTTGTCCCTTGAGCTCTAGTACTAGAGTAGGCATCTATCTAGTAGGGAGCTACATGTTTGCTGAATGAAAAACTGAATCTTGCAGTTTTCCAGAACAATGAGAAATGCTTAGTTTTTCTGACCTATGGTCAGGAAAAAACCTTACTCCAGTGAATAGTCTGTTCATTATAATAAATGATGGACTTCTGTAGTACTGAATAATTTACACATCAAAATTCTGGCTTCATGGGAACCTGAGGCCACATATGGTGAATCTGATTCATCCAACATTCAATTCATTTGATTGATCCTTCTGGGCACTGGGAATAAAGAGTCCCTGCCCTCAAGAAGCTTACCGTCTGGTCTAAGAATCTAGTGAGAAAACTTTCTGGTGTTTGGCATATTATCTGGGACAATCTAAATTTCCTGAAAGTGTTAAATCTAAGATTTTCAGAAAGCACGGTTAAGAAATAGAAGATGCAGTGAAATTTAAAAGAAAATTCAAATATTCAACCTTTAATGTAAAAACAAATCTAAATAACGGGAAAAAACTCAGGAAAGCTGAAAATTCTTTTTTAAGTACTTTGGACCAGATTTAAACTTTAAAAGTTATTTTATTATCTCTGGCATTTTCATTTATAGTGACATTTATATACACATCGGAGAAGGCAATGGCAAGCCACTCCAGTACTCTTGCCTAGAAAATCCCATGGATGGAGGAGCCTGGTAGGCTGCAGTCCGTGGGGTCGCTAAGGGTCGGACACGACTGAGCGACTTCACTTTCACTTTTCACTTTCACACATTGGAGAAGGAAATGGCAACCCACTCCAGTGTTCTTGCCTGGAGAATCCCAGGGAAGGCAGAGCCTGGTGGGCTTCCGTCTATGGGGTCACACAGAGTCGGACACGACTGAGGTGACTTAGCAGCAGCAGCAGCAGCATATACACATACATAGAGGAGGGTATGTGCATGGGAGATATATTCCTTGGAACTTTTGATAAAATCCATTTTTCCATCACTAATTCATTTACAACTAAGAAAAGCACACAGGTAAATTTAAGACTTTCCTTTTGATGATAATTTCATATCATTTGAATAGGAGAAATTCTTCAGAATTGTGTCTAGGTTATACATTTCGGTACAATCTCATTTTGCACTGAGATTAAACTGTCTTTGTACAATGTGATAACCATATATTTTAATAGTTATCGACAAAATTTAATGGCATCAAGAATACTCTTAAGTCTACCTGGATTTTTATTTTTTCACTCTGCACTCTTCTTTTTTCTTCAAAGCATGAAAGACCCCTGTGCAAATAACAGAGCCTTTGTTTCTCCTTCCCTGTACTTTGGTACATTGCTTTCCTTAATATAGCAGCATCCGTAGCTTTTGTAGTATTTTACTTAGTGGCAACTAAAGAAAATCACTAGCCTGGGCTTTAACTGGGAACTTCAGAAGGCTGTTGTGAAACTGTCAGGAAAGTGGTGGGCAACCAAAAAAACTGTCTCATAGATTGTGCACCCAGAGCTCATCCAGCTCTTTAAACACTGAACAGACTTGGTTATCTCACCTCCCAGCTCATAACAGATGAACACAGCATGTTAGAAGGAAGTGGGGAGCCTGTTAGAAGCAGGTGTATTGATAAGTGTAGTTAAGAAACCACTGTATATGCAAAACAAACTGCTTAGCAGACATAACATTTTTTAAATTAAAAAAAAAACACACCAGCAATCTGAGGCAAATGATTATATATACCTTCGGGCTGAGGGAATCACTTTATAATAATATCAATTTGTTATAGCCCTTTACAACTTATGAAGTATTTTACATACATCAGAGCTCATTAGATATTTGTAATAACACATGAATATAACTTACTTTTCATCATGAAAAAGTGAACTATACTGAGCATGCTGTTTAAGAAGAAGGCAGGTAAGGTATACTGACATATCTGAAAGACTTGCATCAAAAATAATTACAGGTTTTAAATTTTGGCACTTAAAGAGATACGCATTATTTATCCCAAAATTAATATATATGCTTTTCTTCATGACCAACAGTGAATTTTCATAGCTCTCAGTGACTGCTGGTCATTAAATGAGGATGATTGTCATCAGTAAGTTATCAGACTATTCATCCTGTTAAACACAAGCTTAACAGATACTTATGGATGCCAACATCATATATTCTAATATGGGAAACACTAGGCTCCTAAAAGATTCTCTGAGTGTTTTTCCTATATTGCACTTTCTAGAAAACAGCTTTAACAATGATGTGATGTGATCCTGGTTCTAGATATAGAAATGGGGAACAGGTGACTGACCTTTTCCATGCTTTT
The DNA here is from genome assembly GCF_049115385.1 of Moschus berezovskii. NCBI lineage: Eukaryota > Metazoa > Chordata > Mammalia > Artiodactyla > Moschidae > Moschus > Moschus berezovskii. The sequence goes on along the minus strand of NC_142466.1, from coordinate 69,259,093 downwards.
TTCCCTAACGTTTTTGGTATAGCCTCTCTTCAGGGGTGTAACAAGGAGAAACAACAAAATATACATGCTCTTTGGGCTTCTGAGAAAAAAGACCACAGACATTTTCAAAAGATTAAAATACAGGTCTCTTCTGCATCAGCCATTTCATTTTCACAATTGAAAATAAAGAACTACTGTGGAGTTGATGTTCTTAAAGTCATTCAACATAGCTTTACATAAATATACTACTCTGCAGAAAGCTTGTAAAAACAGAAGTATAATTTATACTGTATTTACCAACAATTATACTTATCAATTATAATACACTTACCAATTATGAGTAAAGGTAACTAAAATTTTTGAGTTAAAAACACCAGATTAGACTTTATACTGTAAGTGAAATGGGACCTCAAAATTTTAAGTGTAATCCCCCCCAATATTAATAGTATAGCATTCCAGATGCCCTTTAATTTCTTATTACCACCTGGTGACTTTTTGATCATGATCATACCTCAGAGGGGGCTTCCCTGGTGGCTCAGAAGGTAAAGCATCTGCCTGCAATGCGGACGGATCCAGGTTTGATTCTTGGGTCAGGAAGATCCCCTGGAGAAGGAAGTGGCAACCCACTCTAGTACTCTTGCCTGGAAAATCCCATGGACGGAGGAACCTGGTAGGCTACAGTCCATGGAGTCGCAAACAGTCAGACACGACTGAATGACTGCACTTTCCTTCTATACCTCAGAGAAGACAAAAATTTTACTGAGTTTGCTGGCTATTAATTTTTCATTCTCATCTGTGTGACTCTGTACAAGGCTATTAAGCCTCCATTTTTCTTTATAGTTATCCTACTTGAGGGTTTTTAGTTAGGTATGGACTGTATGTACACCTTGCACATGTACATTTATGGCACTAATTATAAGGGAAATTGTCAATCCTGTAAATGTTATTTTGCATAGTAAAGAAGATAAGCCATCTCTGTTAATAAAAGACTTCTGTTCCGTTCCGTCGCTCAGTCGTGTCCGACTCTTTGCAACCCCGTGGACTGTATGTAGCCTACCAGGCTTCTCCATCCATGGGATTCTCCAGGCAAAAATACTGGAGTGGGTTACCATTTCCTTCTCCAGGGGATCTTCCCGACCCAGGGATCGAACCCAGGTCTCCCGCATTGGAGGCAGATGCTTTAACCTCTGAGCCACCAGGGAAGCCCAGAGGGTGTTAAATAGGTAAATTAATAGGCCAGTTCACCACCCTTTACAAACTAAAGGGCAAAATGGTTGGGTAGTAAGCACAGGCTGGGAACTAAGACACTGGGTTTGAAATCCAGTACATGTCAGCTCTGTGCTCAGGGCAAATCACTTAACCTGAGTCTCCATTTCCTGCACAGTAAATTAGTACCCACATCACCTACCTTGCAGTTTTTGTGAAGGTTAGTAGTAAAGTATGTACATTATTTGACATATGATAGATATTCTATAGTGGTTTAAGAATCATGTACTGAAATTTAGAGTGGAGCAACATTTGGGCCCAGCATCTAACATGGAGTGCTTTCCAAAGGAGATGCAATATATAGAAACTTCTTGTAACCATCAACCAGCTTATTTTTACTATCAGCATTAGGTATTTTTGTCTCCAAAACTTTATATAAAGTTCATGGCAAACTTGTTTTTCACTGTGTACTTTTTATGATGACTTAAAAAATTTACAACTTGTAACAACCATGGTAAAAAAAGATCTAATTTTTAAAATTTGTCCTAGAGCCAACATTATCCAAGTGAGATGTAACCTCTATGTGTGTAAATGGCTGTCTGGTAGGTTCTACAAAAAAATGTCATTTTTATTCATGCATTTGGGTTGCTTAAATACTTCTATAAGATTTAAAACAGTTTCTCCTTATCGCTGGAATTCTCAGCATCAATACTCCCATGCCTTTCTTTTTCAATCTATTGGCCAGTTTAAGGGTATCCACATTAATACAACTTAAAGACAAAAAAAAAAGTGTTTATAAATCTTTAAAAGCCAGCATAATACAGTAGAAATTGCCCTGAGCAAGGAATGGAGAGACCTGAATTCAAGTCCTAGCTCTGCCACTAATTTTGCAGGATGACCTTAGCTAAGTCACTTAACTTCTACATTCATTAAATGAGATCGCGTCCATTTTAAGACCTCTAAAATTGCTTTCATTTGCTTATTTTTTAAACTATCAAAACACCTTCTGGGAGTTGTGGTAAGCACCAGATGGGTACAGAAATATTTACTGATGTTTAAGGTAGTAGTGTTTCAAGCTGTGAACTAGGAACCATCTGAATATAAATTATTTGGGGTTACTGTTAAAAATACCGATTCCTGTCCTCTCCCAGGCTGAATCAGAACCTCCTATGGTAAGGGTCAGATTTCTCTCTTTTTCACAAGCTCCTCAATGATTATTGGAGAAGGGAAAGGCTACCCACTCAAGTATTCTGGCCTGGAGAATTTCATGAACTGTATAGTCCATTGGGGTCACAAAGAATTGGACACAACTGAGCGACTTTCACATCAATGATTATAATGCATCCTAAATGTTTGAGAACCACTGGCCTAAGAGAATATGTTCTAAGAGGGAAAAAACTAGCAGGTGGCTCAAATTACTCTAACCTCTGGCAAAATCTCCTCTAAAGACAATCCCATTCAAAGCGGAGAAGATTAGAAAAAAGCTGCCTGCATCAGCAGAGTAGTCAGTCTTATGCCTGGCCCCTGCATGATGCTTTTTACTTGTTGTGTTCCATAACAAAACACAACAAAAGGTCTTGACAACCAAGTCATTGACTGCCACAGTCATGACAACAGTTTGAAAACAAACGGAAGCTCTCCCTTCATTAATAATAAGAGTTGAACTCAGGGAAAATGAGAAAAACACAACTCTCTTTACTCTCAATTTTCCCTCCACCTGTCATTCTGTGTGATTCAAATAACCTGGTGGAGGAAACAGAAAATCTAAGCTACATTGTTCTCATCATTCTGTGGCCAGATAGTATACTAATTTAATAAATAAATCCTCTTCATACAATAGAAATGACTCAAGCCCACTCCTTCCTCTCTTTTCCTTTCTAATGCTGTTGACAGGAACAAAATATCAACGACATATGCTGTAGATTTAAAAATTCATACAAATACAGTAAATTACAAAGAGGGGTGGTAATGTTTTTTCTAGAATTGCACAACAAAATTTCTCTCATGGTGAAAAATATGTATAATTTTGTCAGGAAGCCTAGAAGACATTTTGCTGCAAGACTAACAGTTGTAAGGATAATGCCATCATCTGTGCTCATTATAGAGAAACTAACAGCAACTTTAAAAGGCCAATACTGATAAGTGAAGATGAAACTTCTTTTCAGCAACCAGTATGCCAACATCAGACTTTGGGGTTTTATTCAATACTAGCATCACAAGTTTCTCCTAATCCAACCAAAACTCCTGCCAAATGTCCACAAAATTCACACCAAAATCAAAAACAGAAAAGAGAATTAGAGAGACCTGACAAAGCTACTAGCAGAGTTGGAGTGTAGTGGCACAGGTCAGCAGGAGCAGAGGAACGCTGCAAAAGATGGTGCTGCCTGGAGTCTAACTTGGTGATGCCTCGTGATGCTGGATGATCAAGTACTCAGGTCACAGGTATGTTCATGGACCCATAAGAACCAGGATCTTGACCCAAACTTTTAAGATCTTCTAAAAAGAAAATACTTCATCTAAATTGAAGTATATAGAAGTAGAACACAAGTAGAGTTCCTTATTTGACGTTAAGTTGTGCCTAAAACTTTGGCTGATACAAAGAAACCCGTCCACTAAGGCACCCAGAGGCGATCTGACAATGTGTTGGAGAGAACTTTGTCGTTAGTACCACATCATTGTGAGAGTACAGAGAACGGATCACCCGCAGGGGACTGGCTTCTTTGGGCAAACAGTCAATAAGTTCACTGCACTGTTTGTCAAACCCCAACAAGCGAATCCCATATCCATGTGGGGAGGAAATCATTCGCCCATCAGGACTGAAGCAAAGTTCTTTGATATAACCCCTGCCTACATTGGCTTCTTCAATGTAATGAGTCAGGCGTAGAGAACAGCGAGGTGCGACTGGTCTCACAGGTGCTCCTTCCTGGAATTCATAGACACAAGTCCACTAGAGGGAGAGAAGAGAGACAAAGTTAACAGAACCTCATAAATGGAGTATAATCTTTAAAAATTGTGAATAACTATAGTCAGCTGTAACTTATATAATGCAGTACAGCAACTATACTTCAACTAAAATTAATTCAAAAACAAAGTTATAGAGCCCCAAACAGTGCTACAGATAATCTTTCTTTCCCCCAAAGGCTCAACAGAATACCACAGCTACATCCCTGCTGCAAAAAAACATCCAGATGAATGCTACCCCTCTCCCAATTAAAATCTGTAGGCCCCACACTGTCTTATCTACATTCATATCAAGGTTATTGCTGTACTATCACACTTTGAAGCGTTTTATCCCCCGAGGCCACTGTGACTTCTAAAGTAATAATTCCTCTTTCTGACAGTAACAACAATCTTGATATTTTAGGGTTAAGATATCTAAGCCCTAGACTACCTCTCCTTCTACACACTTCAAAGACTTTTCTCTCCTTCTGTTAGCTGTGGCTTCTGGAGCTAGTGAGATTCTTGGAAGACACTAGCTTTCCAGAATAAGGAGGATCACAGGTCATACAAGACCTTTTCCCCTAGTTATCAGTTCAATCCCTTCCTTTCCCAAAGCTTTCTGGTTTTTTTGTTTGTTTTTTGTCTGTGCTGGGTCTTAGTTACAGTATGCAGGATATTAGCTGTGGCATGTAGGGTCTAGTTCCCTGACCAGGGATTAAACCCTGGCCCCATGTATTAAGAGCATAGAGTCTTAGCCAATGAACCACCAGGGAGGTTCCCTCCCTAGTTTTTAAAAAGAGAAACTCATGATACTCCATTGACTTAGCAAAACCTCCCATTTAGTCAGCTTAGCTCAGTCCTGGGTTTACTATGTAAGAGGTTTTTTACAATGAGATGAAGGAGGCAAGAATTAAACTGGGCTTAATCTGAGCTGATGACTGCTTTAAAGTATCTCCCACTTGCCAAACCCAGGCCAGAGAGGAGGAAGAAGGATTCTGAAGGGATAAAGACACCATGAGCACACATGGCGATGGCAGTTTGTTCAGTCAGCCCCGTTGAAGGTGTAGTGCTGCTGCCCCGTACCTCCTGATCATCAGTATTGCTTGAGCACCGAAGAAGAGTGGCCCAGCCTTTTGGGTGCAGCTGTAAGGATGTGATGCAGTTTCCACGGTCTCTCTCACCAGGAACTTCAGGGGTTAAGACTTCAAGACTATTTCGTGGTGAAATTCCTGAGATATAAGAATATTAAGATGTGGAATTCGTATTATTAAAAGACTAAGGCAGCTCATCAAAGCTTTGATTTCTGGCAGCCACCCCACTGGGCCTTTCTTATTTTTTCATCTGCCCTTTATGCTACCACATGTAAATACACTGAGGTGCCCTTCAGTGTATGGGCTGTTTCTGGAGGTGGATGTAGGGAAAAGGGAATGACAGAACTAAAGAATCCAAGTTCCTGCAGCAGGAATCAACAGTAATCTATGGCTAAGGCAGCAATGGAGAAGGAAATGGCAACCCACTCCAGTATTCTTGCCTGGAGAATCCCATGGACACAGGAGCCTGGTGGGCTACAGTCTATGGGGTTGCAAAGGGTCGGACACAACTGAGTGACTAACACACACAACACACAAGGCAGTAAAGCTGACTAGGAGTCCTTTAGATTTGAATCTACATCTGAGAAAGCTATATAAGAATCAAAGTTATGTGGTATGAAAGGAATCTGGAAAAGTAAAAGATAACAATTCTCATCTCAGAAGACCTGGTGCTCTCCAGTCCAGAGAAAGAGAAATACTTGGAAGCCATGAGGACTGCCTTTATGTAGATTAAAGATGTAAGGAGCAGGACTTACAGCCCCTAGGACAGTACTATAAATAACAAATTGATCTATAATTTTGGAGGGAAGAGAGGACAACTCACACAGAGACATGTCAAGACAAGGGGTGGAAGATACTGCCAACTGTACATATTCCTGGTACTCTGCTATGGCCACCATTTCTTTCTACCTAGCCACCGATGAAAGTGAGCCAAACTGCTGTAGTGAGCCATTGTTACAAATGGGAGTATGTCATATCCCTGAAGTATGTGGAAAAACACTTTCATACACATTGTAAGGAAACAATTTAGACATTTAATACCAAGAGATGTATTTCAAAAATTCTGTGCCTATAGGACTTAATTTAAAAATAATGAACTGCCTCTGTCAGACCCTTTGTGAATTATTTCTCACTTAGATGTGGTCTCTTCTTTTAAAAGCTTCCCTTTAGATTACTGCACTGACAAAAACCTGTGATGTTCTAAATTACTGTTATAATCAAATTATATAACTTCCCATGTGATTAAACTTTAACAACAATTTTAGAGAAAAAATACTATTTCAAGAATTAATTTTGAAAATCTATAACCAAAGCAGAAAAGAAACTCATTCTGAACAGGTAAGCAGTGGTTTTTGAGTCTCTGCTCCTTGGAGGTTGCTTAAGAGCTGGCTAAAGGGAGGAACCATACAGGGTCAGAGTAGAGATAGGGCAGGAAGACTGGAGGGTCAATGGCCTCTCTAATTACACTTGGATCAGTTGCTGCTGCTGCTGCTAAGTCACTTCGGTCTTGTCTGACTCTGTGTGACCCCACAGACGGAAGCCCACCAGGCTCCCCTGTCCCTGGGATTCTCCAGGCAAGAACACTGGAGTGGGTTGCCATTTCTTTCTCCAATGTGTGAAAGTGAAAAGTGCAAGTGAAGTTGCTCAGTCATGTCTGACCCTCAGCGACCCCACGGACTGCAACCTACCAGGCTCCTCCATCCATGGGATTTTCTAGGCAAGAGTACTGGAGTGGCTTGCCATTGCCTTCTCCGAAGAGGAGGAATATTTAACTTTAAAATGAGACAGCACAGTCTTTAACATGCAGAGAACCGGATGATGGGTAGTCAATATGTTAGGTTAGGAAAGACTCTCAAACCATTCTTGGAAGTAGCCATACAAAGTAATCAAGTAATCAAATAGGCATTTACCAGGTAAGGCCACCCAGGAAAAACCTTAATGAGAAGTCTAATGCACGATCTCTCCTCTAAATTTCTAGGTACAAGATACCTCCAAAAGGTGACCCAAAACTACAACAACAAAAAAAAACCTGTATCGAGCCATCAGTCCACCAAAGGAGAACAAACAAAAAGTGTTTTAAGACCTCAAATGTGGGTTAGTATGGAGAGGGATGGTGAGTGAAATTTGCTAGGTAGAAAGTATTTCAATTGAGGGGTAGGTGGGCTAGATTAACCAGATAGTTCTACCAGACTGGCTGGGGAAAAACTGGCAAAAGCTAAGTGGAGCCACATTGTAGCTCACTTTATCCCACAACCCCTGTGAGGCTGCCAGGCACTGCTGAAGTAAGGAAAGAGCAGAGCAAAAAGCCTACTGGGCTGGAACCAGGTGACTTTCACAAGCACCTGATAAATCATCCCTTTATGTTATATATTATATAGCACTATCATATCCATTGTTGTTACTCCGTTGCTAAGTGGTGTCCAGCTCTTTGCAACCCCAGGGACTGCAGCACACCAGGCTTCCCTGTCCTTTACTCTCTCCTAGAGTTTGTTCAAACTCATGTCCATTGAGTCAACGATGCTGTCCATCCATCTAATCCTCTTTCATCCCCTTGTCCTCCTGCCCTCAATCTTTCCCAGCATCAGGGTCTTTTCCAGTGAGTCGGCTCTTCACATCAGGTATTGATGTGAAGCTCCAACGTATTGGAGCTTCATCTTCAGGCATCAGTCCTTCCAGTGACTGTTTGGGCTTGATTTCCTTTAGGATTGATTGGTTTCATCTCCTTGCTGTCCAAGGGACTCAAGAGTCTTCTCGAGCACCACAGTTTGAAAGCATAAATTCTTTGGTGCTCAATCTTCTTTATTGTCCAACTCCCATCACTGTAGATCTGTACATCACTACTGGAAAAACCATAGCTTTGACTATGTGGACCTTTGTTGGAAAAGTAATGTCTCTGCTTTTTAATACGCTATCTAGGTTTGTCAGCTTTTATTCTAAGGAGCAAGCGTCTTCTAATTTTGTGGCTGCAGTCACCATCTGCAGTGACTTTTGAGCCCAAGAAAATATAATCTGCCACTGTTTCCATTCTTTCCCCAACTATTTGCCATAAAGTGATGGGACCAGATGCCATGATCTTCATTTTCTGAATGTTGAGTTTTAAGCCAGTTTCTTCACTCTCCTCTTTCACCTTCATCAAGAGGTTCTTTAGTTCCTCTTCAATTTCTGCCATTAGGGTGGTATCATCTGCATATCTGAGGCTGTTGATACTTCTCCCAGCAATCTTGATTCCAGCTTGTGATTCATCTAGACCAGCATTTTGCATGATTCACTCTCTCATTTAATTTCTGTAACAATCCTAATTGGAGTCTGTATTTCCCAACTACTCCCTCTCCAAACTAGACCAAACTAAATCTAGGAAGTAAAACCAAAATTCAAATTCCAACAAAAACTTAAGCCCATGATATTCAACCTAGAGACTCTGGTTAGCTTTGTGGGGTTTTGTTTGTTTTATGGCCACACTGAGGGACATATGGGATCTTAGTTCCTTGACGAGGGATGAAACCCGTGCCCTCTGCAGTGGAAGTGCAGAGTCTTAACCATTGAACCACGAGGCAATTCCCTGGTTAGCTTTTTGAAAACGATTATTGAGGGGCAAGGAATAACCTCATCTCTGTTGGCTTTTATTTTTAAAGATTAAAATCAAACCAAAGAAACCTATTTTAGCATCTATATACAAGATTATGAAATCCAACTTTTAACCTACCTTCTCTTTGTGAGGTGCGTGACATGTGTTTCTCAGAAGGTGAATTAGAATCACTGTGATGACAAGGTGAACCAGAAACTCTAGGACCAGATGAGCTCGATAAAGTGGTAAGATCTTGAAAATACAAAATATTCCAACAGTGAATTCTGGTAGTCTCTCAATTTTTTAATAATTTACTTGAATCATATTTTTAAAGTTCATCTGAAGCATGGCAAGTACATACCCAGCTAAAAGTGGTCTATAAATAACTAAGATTGAGGTGGGCAAGATGTTTCTTTGGAATGTCCTATCCATTCCAAGGCTTAATCCCTTTCTAAAAATCTTTACAACAGTGACTTCCTTAAGTGAAATAAAAATGAAAAACCAAATAAACACAGGAACATCTTGAAAAGTGAAAGTGAAGTCGCTCAGTCGTGTCCAACTCTTTGCGACCCCATGGACTGTAGCCTACCAGGCTCCTCCATCCATGGGATTTTCCAGGCAAGACTACTGGAGTGGGTTGCCATTTCCTTCTCCAACATCTTAGGTTCCCCTTTATTTCTGCAGTGAAATGGAATAAGAAAATTCAGCATGAATGAAAACTGAAATGCTCAATCTGTTATTTTATGTTAGAATAGCATCCAAACAATAGGCCCATTACTGAGAACACGAAAAGATCTTCCTTAAAGCATACCAACAACTTCTATCATGCTTACTGAAATTATGTGAATACTATCTTTGAAATGCAATACAAACATAACACTGAAATCTGAGAAAATAAAATGAATATCAGATAAGAGAGTCTGACGTATTACTCCAAACAGCAGTCTCTATGTCACACTTTTCTTGTAGCCCCACACATCTGTGAGGACTTCTTATTAATCTAATTTCTTGGTATTAAGTATCAGAATTAATAGACAGAAACGTTAATTAAAAGACAGAAAACGTTCTTGGTTTTTAAGCAAAACATGCCAACTAGATCTCCTAAATCACTACTTGTCACTAAGCTTGAGTTGATTGTTAATGTTTAACCTAACAAATTCTGAAATTAAAAGGACTGCACTTACATGTTAATGAAATCTCTTCCTTGCAAATAAGCTGGTAAAACTTAAATTTCTACTTTCAGCAATGAAATTAGGCAACTGCAATACAATAAGGCCTATGCATTCCAAAGGTCTTCAAAAGTAGCCACATGCACAGAGAAAGATTCCAACCATTTGAAGCTGATTTTAAATGGCAATTTATCAGAAAGACTTAAAAAGATTGACAGTACTTTGGGCTATCACTAATATTTGAGATAATGTTACAAACACTGATGAAGATTTTCTGGCTAGCAGAGAGCTAAAAATTTTTTTTTAGAATTTGAAGTTATTCTTCCTAGATCACTTGTGAGGCACAAACTAATACTACATCAAAGGTACATGTAGATCATTATACTTCTTTGGGAAAAAAGCTCTCACTGAGCTTTCCGAAGAATGTCTTAATTTTCTTCCCTTCTTCCTGTTATCATTCTCAAAATAGAAACATATACCATCTTCATGTCTGAGATTATTTAGAAAACTCTTTCTTTTAATCAAAAAAGGAAAGCTTACCTGAACTTGATGTTGTTCTTCTTGCCCTCAAAATGGGATAGCTGCCTACTTCTAAAGACTTGGTTAAATCAAGATCATGCAAAATCAAGAGATATCCAGAGGATGTTGAGATCAACATTTTGGAACAATCTGGTGTTAATCTCATCCGCATGAGAAAGCGTGTGTGAAAGAATTTCTTATGTGGACATCCATCTTCTGTACACCTACAGAAGAAATCAAGCCAACAAAACCTAGTTATCATAAACATTCAGTGATAGTCATATTTTTGCCCTTCCAACCAGAATTTACACTCAGTGTATACTCAGACTTATACAGATGAAAAATTTTTGCTCCCCATTCCTTCTTCCATCTCTTTAACTTTTTAAAAAAAGATTATTCTTTCTTTCTGATGTCTATTAAGTAAAACTTCGTTGAGGAAAACTCTCACTTTTTATTGCTCTGAAAATCTTTATTTCACTCTTTTTGATTAAAGGTTCAGCTGAGCCTATAAGGGTTGATAGTTATTTCTTTCTAAATAGGATAATATTTCATTGAGTTCTGGCTTCCATTGTTGTTACTTTAAAGTCTGTTGTCAGTTGAATTGCTACTTTGGATACTTATTTTTCCTTTGACTAATCTTCCCTTGTCTTTGGAGTATTGCAGTTTCACTGACGTTCGTAAATGTTGATTTCTTATTATTGATCTTCACTGAGATTCATCTGACTTTCCAGATCTTAAGATTCAAATTGTTCATATATTCTGGAAGATTTTCCATCATTATTCCAATGTTGCCTCTCACCTATTTCTTAATGCTTTTGGAGTTCTAGATAGATACTTGAAACATTCCCATGAGACTCTTGTCCCATAACTGCTCTTTCATGTTTGCTTTCTCATCTCCTATATTGCCTTCTGGGTAATTTTTCAGTATCTATCTTAATCTGTTGTATAAACTGTTTCTGCTACTTGTTTTTATAAATTTCAACAGTACTTTTTTTTTTTCACTTCTTTAAGTTCTATTTGGCTTTATTTCAAATCTGCATGATCTTTTGGATAGATTTTTATTCCTTGCCTAATATTTTTTATTCCCCATTTTTTTCTTGTTAATTATTTTTAAAACTGTGAAATGTATCATCCTTATAGAAAAGTACATAGATAAAGCACTTGTAGAGTTTAAAGAAAAGTGAACATCTGTGACTCCCCCCCCATGTTAAGAAGTAGAACAATACCAATGCTTTAGAAGTCTCCTGCTTCTCTCCCCTTGTTGCATCCTTCAGTCAGCATGCAGCGCTTCAAGCATGCAATGTCTTTTCTAATCTCTCTGAGAGTATAGTTTTTCTAAAATTTAAGTCCTCTTCTCCTTATGTAGTCTCTACTTTTGCCAAAATATCTCCCCATTTGTTTAGGTCTTTATATCAGACACTTTTGTCACATGTCTGATTATCTTTTGACTGTCTGCTCACAGTTAAGAGCAACTAAAAAGGTGACCGGGAACTCTGAGTGCAAGGGCAGGCTTGTGCTTCACTAAATAGGGAGAAGCCATTTTTTGAGGAACTTCTAATGTCAGTATCTTTACCTCAATAGCTGAAAGAACTCTCAGGATCTCTGAATTCAGTATTCAGGGTGCATATGGTCATTTAGTCCCCCTGATTTTGGTCAGGTACTCAAAGCCTTCAACTGTGTCTGGCATCCTTTAATATAGAGAGATTTCTATTTTACCCTCTTTAAAGATTTAAGATTTCTGCTGACATACAGGAGGTAAATCATCCAGCAGTATGGATTAAGGGAAGAGATATAAATTCTTCAATATCTTTCATTTAAATCCTTATTTTAGCTACCCTTTCTACTACAGAGTACCCAGAGTTGCCAGTTCTTGTGATTTTTAAGGATTTTGTATAAACTGTCTTAAGTTCTTAACATTTTCCACTGCTAGTTTAGGATTCTGCTTTCTTATACTTATTAAGTTTAAGTAAGTTGCTAAGATGGTTGCCACTCATCCTCCTGCTTTCCAGATTTTAAAATTTTATTGTCATTGCTTTCTATCCTGTTTCCCCATCTTACAAGTTTATACCCTTCGTTTAAAATTTGTTTGTATTTTAGAGGAATCTTCTCATTCACAGACTCTATTTAGGTCTTATAATAACTTATAAAATTTTAGTTTTATCCACAATGGTTATACAAATCTTCTGCTGTTATTTACTCCTGTGTACTGACTTAAGAGTATTTTATTTTTTTAATTTGGCCACACTACATGGCATACAGGATCTTAGTTCCCTGACCAGGGATTGAACCTACTATGCCCCTTACACTGGAAGCATGGAGTCTTAACCACTGGACCATCAGGGAAGTCCCAGCTAAATTTTTTAATTATTAAAATTTATGTACTTAAAGAATTTTAATTATTTAAAGTGATGTATAGGAACACTACTGATTTTTATATTTTGATCTTACATAAACAATTGTAGTTAACTCTGATTCTAATAATTTGTCAGCAGAATTTCCAGGGTTTTCTATACAGTCCATGTATCTAAAAACTGTGGCCTATGGGCAAAATCTGGATTACTGCCTGTTTTTTTATTATTTTTGGTTGCACTGGGTCTTCACTGCTGCACATGGGCTTTCTCTAGTTGCAGCGAGCAGGGGCTTCCCATTGTGGTGGCTTTTCTCGTTGCAGAGCACAGGCAGTAGGTGCATGGGCTTCAGCAGTTGTGGCATTTGGGCTCAGTAGTTGTGGTGCACAGGCTTACTTGCTCTGTGGCATGTGGAATCTTCCTGGACCAGGGATTGAACTCATGTGCCCTACAATGACAGGCAGATTCCTATTCACTGTACCACCAGGAAAGTTCTCATTGCCTGTTTCTATATAGAAAGTTTGTTGGAACACAGCCATACTCATTCATGTATTATCTATGACTGCTCAGAGACAATAGAATGTGTGTGCATGCTAAGTCACTTCACTTGTCCGACTCTTTGTGACCTCATGGACTGCAGTCCACCAGGCTGCTCTGTCCATGGGATTCCCCAGGCAAGAATACTGGAGTGGGTTGCCATTTCCTCCTCCAGAGGATCTTCCCAACCTAGGGGTCGAACCTGCATCTCTTAAGTCTCCTGCATTGGCAGGCAGGTTTACCACTAGCGCCACCTGGGAAGCCGCAGTAAACACACAAAGTCTAAAATATTTATTACACAGTCCTTTATAGAAAGTTTGCTAGCCCCTGATTTAAACAATCATATCATCTGTGAATGTTGTTTCATTTTTTCTTTTCCAATCCTTATTTATTTTACTGCACCAGCTAGGACCCTGCCTCCCTCTACACTAAAACAATAGTGAACAGTAACAGTAAGCATGTTCTCCTTCCTGATTTTAGAGAGAAAACTTCTAAAATTTCAGCATTTAAAAATGTGCTGTAGATTTTTAGTGCATACTTTTAATGGGTTTCCCTCTATGTCTAGTTAATTAACAGATTGTTTTTAACAGTTTTATCATGGTATAATTTACATACCATAAAACTCATTCATTTTAAGTGTACAATTAAATGGTTTTTTTAAGTAAATTTACCAAGTTGTGCAGTCATCAATATAACCCAATTTTAGAACATTTTCATCACTTTAAAAATCCCTCTTCCCCATTAGTAGTTACCCTTTCCAACTCCCAGCCACAGGCAACCAGTACTATTTCCTGTCTCTACAGATCTGCCTGTTGTTGACATTGCATATAAATAGTATCATACCGTATATTGTCTTCTGGTTTAGCTTTTTCACTTAACTTTTCTGAGGTTCTTCGACACTGTAGCACCTAACAGTACTTTGTTCATTATCATGTAGTATTCTACTGTATAAATATATCATCACATGTTGTTCATCCTTTTACCAGTTGGCAAGTATTTGAACTGGTTCTATTTTCTTCTGCTATTATGAATAATACTATTATAAGCATTCTTTGTGCAGACGTATGTATTCCTTTCTCTTGGGTAGATACCTTGAAGTGGAACTGCTGGATCATATGGCAACTCTTACGTTTAACATTTTAAGAAGCTGCCAAACTGTTTTCTAAAATGGCTGTATCATATTACTTTCCTACAAGCAATACGTGAGATTCCGGTTTCTTCATATTCTTGCCGGTATTTATTGCTGTCTTTTTTGTTAAAGCTATCTTACCGAATATGAAGTAGTATCTTATTTCGGTTTTAATTTGCATTTCCTTTAAGACTAATGATGTCATACATCTATTCAGGTGCTTATTAATCATTTGTATATTGCCCTTGGTGAAACGTCTGTGTAAATATCTCACCTATTTTTAAAGTGAGTTATTTGTATACATATAAGTGAGCTGGAAGTGTTCTTTATACATTCTGGACACAAATCCTTTAGTAAATGTGAGCTAGAAATAGGCTATCCCATTCTGTAGTATTTCTTTTCGCTTTCTTAGTGTCATTTGATGTACAAAGCTTTTTAACTGTAATGAAATCCATTTTATCAATTTTTAAAATCAGCTTGGCGTTATATGAAAATTCACTCACATGTTTTCTTCTAAGAGTTATGTAGTTTCAGCTCTTATGTTCAGGTTGAAATCCATTTTGAATTCATTTCTGTGATGTGAGATAATGGTCTAAATTCATCTCTTTGCATGTGGATATCTGGTTGCTCATATCATTTATTGAACAGACTATCCTTTCCTGAACCACTGAATTACCTTAGCACCTCTGTTGAAAATCAGCTGATCATAAATATAAGGGTTGATTTCTGGACTCTCAATTTTGTTCCCTTAATTTATGTTAGATATCTGTCCTATGCCAGTACCACCTTGCCTTTATTACTATGGCTCTGTAGAAATTTCTGAAATCAGGAAGTGTGAATTTTCCAAATTCATTCTTCCTTTTGAAGATTGTTTTGGTTATTCTGGGTTATTTGTATTTCCCAAATTTTAGAATTGGTTTGACAATTTGTCCAAAAAAAAGGGCAGCTAGAGTTGATAAGGATTACACTGAATCTATATATTGAGAGAAATGCCATCTTAATGATATTGAGATCCATGAGCATGAAATGCCCTCTCCATTCATTTATATCTTATATTTAATTCTTTTTGATGCTATTATGAGTGGAATTTTTCTTTTCATTCTTTTTTGGACTGTTCATTGCTCATGAACAGAAATACAATTTTATATATGAATCTTATGACCTTGCCGAACTTATTAGTTCTAGTAGTTTTGTGAATTCAAGATTTTTAATATATAAGATCATATCTTATAGATAATTTTACTTCTTTCCAATCTAAATGTCTGTTATTTTTCTTGTCTGAATGTACTTTCAGTGCATATCCAGTAAGATGTTGTATAAAAGTGGTGTAAGTAGGCATCCTTGTCTTGTTCCGTCTTAGTGGGGGTGTTTTTAGTCTTTCAACACCGCGTATGATTTGAGCTGTAGGCTTTTTATAGCTGTCCTTTATCAAGTTGAAAAAGTTCCTTCTTATTCCTAGTTTTATCACAGATGAGTATTGGATTTTGTCAAGTGTTTTTTCTGCCTTTGCGTGATATATATATGAGCTTTGATCTTTATTAATCTATTACACTAATTGATTTTTAGATGTTTAACCAACCCTATCTATATTCCTGGAATAAATTCCACTGGTTGTGACATATAATCCTTTATATATGTTGCTACGTTAGATTTGCTAATATTTTGTTGAGAATTTTTATCAAACTATCAGGAGAAGGATATTGGTCTGTAGTTTTCTATTCTTATGATGTTTGTCTGGGTTGGTATCAGAGTAATACTAGTCTCATAAAATGAATTGGTAAGTGCTCTCCCTTCCTCTTTATTTTCTGTAAGACTTTGTGAAAGACTGATATTATTTATTCTGTAAATGTCTGGTAAAATTCACCAAACTTCATAAGTGAAGATTTACGAGTCTGGGCTTTTCATTGTGGGAAGATTTTTAAATTGCCGATACAATTTCTTTACTTGCTATATAGGTCAATAGGTCTAAAGATTTTCTGTTTGCTCTTGAGTTAGTTTAAATAATTTGTGATTCTGCAGGTATTTATCTAAGTTGTCTGATTTGTTGCCATAAAGTTGTTCATTGTGTTCTTTCGTGGGGCTTCCCTGACGGCTAAGTGGGTGAAGAATCCACCTAACAATGCAGGAGACACAGGAGTCATGGGTTCAGTCCCTGGGTTGGGAAGATCCCCTGGAGGAGGAAATGGGAACGCACTCTAGTATTCTTGCTGGGAAAATCCCATGGACAGAAGAGCCTAGTGGGCTACAATCCAAAGGATCGCAAAAAGTAGGATACAACTGAGCGACTAAGCACATATTCCTTTTTAATCCTTTTAATTTCTGTAAGGTTGGTAATGATGTCCCTTTTGTTTAATTATGAATGATTGTTGAATTTTATTCTTCAGTGATACAGTCATAAGGATTTATCTATTTAATCTGTTAATGTGATAAATTATACTAACAGAATTTCTACTGATAATCGTCTTTTCATTTCTAGAATAAACACAAAGTGGTCATGATTATTTTGATTAATTTCTTACAGGATCATTTTTTTTTTAGAATATTCACATCTACATTCATATTACAGACTGAACTGTCATTTTGAATTTAGGTATCAATATCGTAACAGCTTCATACCTAAGGGAAGGAGAATTCCACTTTTCTGCAATCTGGACAGTTTAATAAAATTGGAATGTTCTGTTTCTTGTAATATTTGGTAGAAGTCACCTGTAAAACTGACATGCTGCTGTTTTATTAGTAGATATGCTTTAACTGATTTTTTTTTTTTCATTTCTCTAATGGTTAAAGCAGAGGTGATGTTCAGAATATTTAAATAACCAGCGCTGCATGAAAACTAGCCAGAGTTGATGCTGGAATTGGATCCTGAGTTCCAGAGTTTCAGTGCTGGAACTAGATCCTGCGATTAGTTTACTATGTAAGAGCGACTTTGGCTACTAGATCATAAAGAGAGATCTTGAGGGAGGTATCTCCAGAGAGGTTCATGGATACCCAGAAGGTACTAGGATATGACACCTGAGGATGATTCATGACAGTAACTATCTATTAGTTAGTTTGGAAGAAATTCAATCTTTTAACAACCTTTTCAGCTGAACCAGTGCATTAACGGTAAAATATCTGTCCTGGTAATGTCTATTTAAGGTTTTCTATTTCTTCCTTGCAAAGATGTATTTTTTGGGGTAATCTGTCAGTTTCATCACAGTTTTCAAGTATATTGGCATAAAAGTGACCTTATTATTTTACTCTATATTGTATTTTTTTATTGTCTCTCATTGTTAAGATTGTGTCATCTCTCTTTTTTCCTTAATGTATCTTACCAGAGAAGAACAAGCTTTTAAAAAAATCTTTACTGTACTTTCATTTTCTATTTCATTAATTTCTGCTTTTATCTTAATCATTTCTATATATCTACTTTCATCAGATTTACTTTATCTTTTTCAAGTTTTTTGAGTAAGATGTTTAGTTCATTAATTTTTAGTCTATCTTTTGATTTCACTATGATTTTTTTCTTTGATCCATCAATTATTTAGGACATAAGTTTATAAGTCTCCAAACCTTGGAATTTTAATTTACCTGTAGTTAATTAAACTATACTGAGGTCAGAGAAAGATTTGTGTGATAACAATTCTTTGATACTGGTTGAGACTTACTTTGTAGTCCAGAACACACTCAATTTTTGTACATGTTCAAACTCTGCTTCAGAGGATGTATTCACTATTTGGCAGCAGAATTCTACATCTGCCAACTAAGTCAAGGTTATTAATAACATTAAAATCTTCTAAATTAAAAAATAATTAGCTCTAAGTTTAAACAGGTATGCTTGTCTTAAAGATAATCTGTAGCTCTATGCTTGGCTCAAACACTATGCATAACTAGAAATCTTTAAGAATATTCCCCTAGTTTTACATATGAGATCTAAAAAGAATATTTCAGAAACTTGTAATTATTTCCCAAACTTCAACTCTTTCAGTTCTCTATCAGGAGATATTCTACTGAAGTGTTTCACAACACAGACATTAGTGACACTTTAGATGGGATGACTGGTCCGCTCTGCAAACTATCCCGTGCACTGAAGGGTGTTTATAAACTCTGATCTCTGCTGACTAAATCTGAGTAGAAATCTTCTTCTCTTCTCCTGTAGTGACAATTAAAACTGCACCACACATTATTTCCAAACATTCCCCTAACATCAGTACCACTCTGATAAACTACTCTTCTAATGAATGAAAACAAACTTCACAATTTACAAAACAGATTTAGAATTGAAGGATCAAAGGAAAACATTTCAGTTCCACAAAGGAAATAACAAAATACCTTTCCTTAAATTCAGGAAACTCATCTTATAAACCAGTTTTCATCATTAACTTGGTCTTGGTTAAGTATTTGTGGTACGTGGTCTCAAGTACCAAGTACTTGGTCTCTTTTCTACATAATTTTCTCCAAGTTTTTTAGTCACGATATATGACTAAGTGCAAGGAACTAAAGATAGAAATCACTTTCTGATTGTTTTTCCCAAAGCCAGTTTCTTTCTTCTAAAGAAATATGAGAGCTAAGACAGAACACTGAGGGTTTTTTTTTTATCATTTTAAAAACATTTTTTTGTTGTTCATAATCCTAACATCTCCTGTTCACAAACCTGTTGGTGTCCCAAATAATGACATTTCCATCAAATCCTGACGTTACTAAGAGTCTTGTATTAGTATCATATTCGATGTTCTTCACCCAGCTAGTGTGACCATGTAAAGTGCATACTTTCGTGTTCAGTTTTCTCAGATCCCATAGGGCTATTGTAGTGTCATCAGAACAGGTAGCAAACAGCCGGTTATCAAGAAATCTACAAAGCAGAAAAGAAAAACTGGTTTATTTCATCTCTTATTAAAGAAAACTGCTATATTACCTAATCAAGAAAATAAACCAAAAAAGTACTACAAACTTATTGTACAAACCCAGTGATTCTAATATATAGTAGTAGTAAGTATACTTTATATAACCAGAGGATACTAGGAGTTAATGAGGACCACGCTGTAATTTTATGTACTTGTGTTAAATTATTTTATTGAAAACCAGGAATAGAAGTGGGTGTTTAGAGGACAATGCTAGAGAAAATGAATTTTAGAATCTGTATAGGAAACACAAATGGTAAGAGACAATAGGAGACAAAGGAGATTTTGAATACTTAATTGCAGGTGAAACATGTTAAGCATAAAGTGTTCAAAATTATGATAAATATTTACTTAGATACAAATAACATCGCTTTCTATTTAGGGTACATTTCTCTTTAAAATATATTTACATATACAAATTTTTAATCAATTCAAAGTGAAAGTGTTTAGTCACTCGGCTGTGTCCTACTCTTTGTGACCCCATGGACTATAGCCCACATGGTCCTCTGTCCATGAAATTCTCCAGGCAAGAATACTGGAGCGGGTTGTCATTCCCTTCTCCAGGGGATCTTCCCGACCCAGGGATCGAACCTGGGTCTCCTGCGTTACAGGCAGATTCTTTACCATCTGAGCCACCAAGGAAGCCCTCAGACTATACTACCAAGCTACAATAATCAAAGCACTATAGTACTGGCACAAAAACACACACAGATCGATGGAACAAGATGGAGAGTCCAGAAATAAACCCACAGACCTATGGTCAATTAATCTATGAGAAGGAGGCAAGAATATATAATGGAGAAAAGAGTTTCTTCATTAAGTAGTGCTGGAAAACTAGACATGTAAGAGAATGAAATTTGAACATTCTCTAATAACATATACAAAAATAAATTCAAAATGGATTAATGACCTAAATATAAGACTAGATGCTATAAAACTCCTAGAGGAAAACATAAGACAGAACACTGAAATAAAACACAGCAATTTTTTTTTTTTGGATCTGTCTCCAAAAGCAAAGGAAACAAAAATAAATAGGTTCTAATTAAAATTAAAAGCTTTTGCACAACAAAGGAGACCATAAACCAAATGAAAAGACAACCCACAAAATGAGAGAAAATATTTGCCAACGATTTGACCAACAAGGGATTAATCCCCAAAATATATGAACAGCTCACACAGCTCAAAATCAAAACAACAACCCAATAAAAAAAATGAGCAGAAAATCTAGACATTTCTCCAAAGTGGGCATACCAATGGCCAGAAAGCACATGAAAAGATGCTAATCTACTGAAAAACATGCTGGACACTGCTAATTATTCAGTCAGTTCAGTTCAGTCGCTCAGTCGTGTCCGACTCTCCGCGACCCCGTGAATCACAGCATGCCAGGCCTCCCTGTCCATCACCAACTCCCGGAGTACACTCAAACTCATGTCCACAGAGTCGGTGATGCCATCCAGCCATCTCATTCTCCGTCGTCCCCTTCTCCTCCCGCCCCCAACCTTTCCCAGCATCAGAGTCTTTTCCAGTGAGTCAACTCGTCGCATGAGGTGGCCAAAGTATTGCAGTTTCAGCTTTAGCATCAGTCCCTCCAATGAACATCCAGGATTGATCTCCTTTAGAATGGACTGGTTGGATCTCCTTGCAGTATAAGGGACTCTCAAGAGTCTTCTCCAACACCACAGTTCAAAAGCATCGATTCTTCGGCGATCAGCTTTCTTCACAGTCCAACTCTCACATCCATACATGACCACGGGAAAAACCATTGCCTTGACTAGACGGACCTTGGTTGGCAAAGTAATGTCTCTGCTTTTTAATATACTATCAAGGTTGGTCATAACTTTCCTTCCAAGGAGCAAGCGTCTTTTAATTTCATGGCTGCAATCAGCATCTGCAGTGATTTTGGAGCCCAAAAAAACAAAGTCTGACACTGCTTCCACTGTTTTTCCATCTATTTCCCATGAAGTGATGGGACCAGATGCCATGATCTTTGTTTTCTGAATGTATTAGAGAAATGCAAATCAAAGCTACAATGAGGTACCAATCAGAATGGCCGTCAACAAAATGTCTACAAACAATAAATGCTAAAGTGGGTGTGGGAAAAAGGGAACCCTCCTACACTGTTGCTGTGAATGTAAACTGGCAGTCACTATGGGGTCCAGTATGGAGGTTCCTTAAAAGTGTAAAAGCATAACTGCTATAATGATCCAGCAGTCCCACTCCTGGGCATATATCCAGAAAAAAAACATACTTTGAAAATATTTGGGACATGCACCCCAATGCTCATTGTAGCACTATTTACAATAGCTAAGACATGGAAGCAACCTAAATGTCCAGTGACTGATGAATGGATAAAGAAGATATATACATACAGGGTTGGCCTAAAAGTTAATTTGGCCAATCCAATATAATGGAATACTACTCAGCCATAAAAAGGAAAGAAATAACGCCATTAGCAGGCACCATGAATGCAACCAGATGTTATTATACTAAGTGAAGTGTCAGAAAGAGAAATAACACATGATATCACTTACATGTGGAATCTAAAATATGGCACAAATGAACCTATCTACAGAATAGAAACAGACTCACAGACACAGAGTGATTGCCAAGACTTGTGACTGCCAAGGCGGGGGGGGGGGGTGTTGGGTAGAAGAAGGATGGACTGGGAGTTTGGGGTTAGAGGATGCAAACTAATATATTTAGAAATGATAAACAACAGGGAACTATATCTAATCTGGTAGGATAAAACATAATGGAAAAGAACATAAAAGAAGAATGTATATATGTATATAACTGAGTCACCCATACAGCAGAAATTAGTACAACACTGTATAAATCAATTATACTTCAAATTAAAAAAAATACGTGGTACATATATACAATGGAATCTTACTCAGCTATAAAAAAGAATGAAATACTCCAGAATTCAGTATAAAAAATAGATGCATAGAAATAATACAAATATTAAGAAACATAAATAGAAAAAAAAAAAGAATGAAATAATACCACTTGGAGCAACATGAATGGTCCTAGACAGTATCATGCACGCGTGCTCAGTTGTATCTAACTCTTTGCGATCCCATGGATTGCAGCCCACCAGGCTCCTCTATATATGGAATTTTCTAGGCAAGAATACTGGAGTGGGTTGCCATTTCCTACTCCAGGGGATCTTCCTGACCCAAGGATTGAACCAGTGTCTCTTGCGTCTCCTGCATTGGCAGGCAGATTCTTTACCACTGTGCCACCTGAGAAGCCCTAGAGATTATCATACTAAGTGAAATAAATCAGTCAGAAAAGACAAATACCATATAATGTCACTTATATGTGTGGAATTTTAGAAAAATGATATAAAGGAACTTATTTACAAAACAGAAATAGACTCATAGCCTTAGAAAACAAGCTTATGGTTACCAAAGGGGAAAGTGGGTAGGAGTTTGGGATTAACATATTTTTGGGGGCTCCAAAATCACTGCAGATGCTGATTGCAGCCATGAAATTAAAAGACGTTTACTCCTTGGAAGGAAAGTTATGACCAACCTAGATAGCACATTAAAAAGCAGAGACATTACTTTGCCAACAAAGGTCCATCTAGTCAAGGCTATGGTTTTTCCAGTGGTCATGTATGGATGTGAGAGTTGGACTGTGAAGAAAGCTGAGCGCCAAAGAATTGATGCTTTTGAACTGTGGTGCTGGAGAAGACTCTTGAGGGTCCCTTGGACTGCAAGGAGAGCCAACCAGTCCATTCTAGAGGAGATCAATCCTGGGTGTTCATTGGAAGGACTGATGCTAAAGCTGAAACTGCAATACTTTGGCCACCTCATGCGACGAGTTGACTCACTGGAAAAGACTCGGATGCTGGGAGGGATTGGGGGCGGGAGGAGAAGGGGACGATGGACAATGAGATGCTGGATGGCATCAAAGACTCGATGGACATGAGTCATGGACATGAGTTTGAGTGAACTCCGGGAATTGGTGATGGACAGGGAGGCCTGGCGTGCTGTGATTCATGGGGTCGCAAAGAGTTGGACATGACTGAGCAACTGAACTAAACTGAACTACTACATATAAAACAGATAATCAACAAGGACCTATATATACATACATATACCTATATATACATACATATATATATACACATACATACATACACTTAACTATATATATATAAAAACCTAAACTACTTTGCTGTACACCTGAAACTAATACAACATTGTAAATCAACTATAGTCTAATATAAAAATTGTTTTTTAAATAAAAAAAAGACTTAGGGTTGGAAGATGTTGTTCCTTAGTGATTATATATATTTCAAAATAATTTTATGGGTATGTATAATTTGTGAACCACATTAATAAATTAATAAAAAAATTTTTAAACTTAAAGACTTTTGTACAGTAAAGGAAATTACTGACTAAATAGTTTGAAAAGACAACCTACTGAATGGGAGAAGTTACTGCAAATGATATGACTGTTAAAGGTTTAATATCCAAAATATATAAACAGCTTACACAACTCAACACCAAAAAAACAAACAACCCAGTTGGGCAGAAGAAAACAGATGTTTTTTCCAAAGTTGAAATGCAGATAGCCAATAGGCACATGAAAAGATGCTCATATCAATAATCATAGAAACACAAATTTAAAAATCACCATGAGGTATCACCTCACACCTGTCAGAATGGCTATCATCAAAAAGAACACAAATATCAAATGTTGGTATATATGTGGAGAAAAAGGAACCCTCATACACTGCTCATGGGAATGTATGGATACAGGCACCGTAGAAAACAGGTTTCTCAAAAAACTAAATTAGACCCACATGACCCAGCAATTCTATTCCTGGATATATGACCCAGCAATTCTACTCCTGGATATGTATATCTGAAAAATAAATTCAAAAATATATATGCACTCCAATGTGCACAGCAGCATTATTTACAATTGCTGTGGTATGAAAACAACCCACGTGTCTATCAACAGATGAATGGATAAAGATGTGCTGTATATATATGGAATACTACTCAGACATAAAAAGGAATGAAATTTTGCCTGCAGCAAAATGGATGGACTTGGAGGGCATTATGCTAAAGGAAATAAGTCAGACAGAGAAAGACAAATACTGTATGATATCATTTATAAGTGGAATCTAAAAAATACAACAAATTAGTGAATAAAACAAAAAAGAAGCAGATGAACAGATACAGAGAATAAACCAGTGGTTACCAGCAGTGTGAAGAGGGAAGCAAGGAGGGGCAGAAGACGGATAGGAAGGGGAAAGAGGAGGGTTATTATGGGATTATATGAAATTATACTTTTCAAAATTGTAAAGTGAAAGTTGCTCAGTCGAGTCTGACTCTTTGTGACCCCCATGGACTACACAGGCCATGGGATTCTCCAGGCCAGAATACTGGAGTGGGTAGCTGGTCCCTTCTCCAGGGAATCTTCCCAACCCAGGGACCGAACCCAGGTCTCCCACACTGCAGGCGGATTCTTTACCAGCTGAGCCACCAAGGAAGCCCTTAAAATTGTAAAGCGCTACAGAATTTTTAAAATCTTTCGTTCACCCAAAAAGAGGGAAAACATGCCATCATTTTTAATCTGTTAAACTGGAGGGGGCAGCCATTCCCTTCTCCAGGGTATCTTCCCAACTCAGGGATCAAACCCAGGTCTCCTGGACAGCAAGCAGATTCTTTACCATCTGAGCCACCAGGGAAGCCCATTATTTCAAATGCATTCCCCAAATAATCTCACTTAGCTACATTTTATTAGGATCAGTCAAGATTACAAAATAATTAACAGTTTTCCAAGGCAATAGAAATGAAAGAAAAAATAGATAAATGGTACTTATAAAACTTATAAGCTTTTCCATAGCAAAGAAAACCATAAACCAAACAGACAATCTACAGACTGGGAGAAAGTACTTGCAAATGATGTGACCTCCAAGGGCTTAATTTCCAAAATTTACAAAAGCTTGTACAACTTAATAACAAAAAACCCAATCAAAAAATGGGCAGAAGACCTATACAGACATTTCTCCAAAGAAAACATCTAGATAGCCAATAGGCACATGAAAAGATATTCAACAATGCTAATTAACAGAGAAATGCAATTCAAAACTACAATGAGGTATCACCTTACACCAGTCAGAATGGCCATCATTAAAAAGTATACAAATAATTAATGCTGGAGAGTGTGTAAAGAAAAGGGAACCCTTCTATAATGGTGGGAATGTAAACTGGTATAAGCACTATGGAAAACAGTATGGAGGTTCCTTAAAAAACTAAAAACAGAATTATCGTATGATCCAGCAATCCCATTCCTGGGCATATATCAGAAAAACTCTTAATTCAAAAAAATATATGTACCCCAATGTTCATAGCAGCATTATTACAATAGCCAAGATACAGAAGCAACCTAGATGTCCATGGACAGATGAATGAATAAAGATGATGTGATAATATATACATATATAAAGGAATATTGCTGCTGCTGCTAAGTCACTTCAGTCGTGTCCGACTCTGCGTGACCCCATAGACGGAAGCCCACCAGGCTCCCCCGTCCCTGGGATTCTCCAGGCAAGAACACTGGAGTGGGTTGCCAACTCGGCCATAAAAAAGAATGAAATAATGCCATTTGCAATAACATGGGTAGACTTAGAGATTATCATACTAAATGAAGATAACATATGATATCACTCATATGGGAAATCTAAAAAATGATATAAACTTATTCACAGAACAGAAACAGACTCACAGCCCAAGAAAACAAACTTATGGTTACAAAAGGGGAAAGCAGGGTGGATAAATTAGGAGTTTGGGATTAGCAGATACAAACTATTATTTATAACACAGATAAATAACAAGATCCTACTGTATAGCACAGGGAACTACATTAAATATGTTGTAATAAACCATTATGGAGAGAATATAAAAAGAATATATATAACTGAATCATTTGCTGTACCCCAGGAAATACAACATTGTAAATCAATTATACTTCAGTAAAAACAAAAACAGAACAATTAAAATACTCTATAATTCAGATTTTAATTATTTTACACTAATTTCTCAATCAGTGGGAATATATTTACAAATATTTAAAAATTATAACCTATCACATTTTAATTTCTGCTTAATTCAATATTAGGATGCTTTCTCTAACATATACTATTGTATGTAACTACCTTATCTCTCAAAAAAAAGAATTCTGGAGCTTCCTCCAAGATAAAATTATATAGAATTATTTTCTATCAGAAATCAATATCCACAAGCACCATAATGGCCTTCCTGAAACAACAATTTAAAAAATTCCAGGCTTTTGTACAGGCTGTTTCTGCTACCTGAAACCACATTCTCCCTAACTCTTGACCTGGATAACACTTGTTTCCTTTTTAATACTCAACAATTAGCCCTTCTAGGAAGACCTCTCTCTATATCCAGTCTGGGCCAGATTTACTGTTCTAATTTCCCAAAGCACTCTACACTTCTATCACAACACTTAATGTTACAGTGTAAGGAATAACTTTAAAAGGCTATAAACTCCTTGAAGGCAAGCAAAACCTGTGTGTATAACTCATGGTTAGATCTTGTAGTACCCAAAACACACAGTCCTACTCACAAATTCACAAATATTTATTAAATGAATGAGCACTTCACTGCCTAGTGGAGAAGGTATTATAAATATATAGCTATACAAAATAAATATGTTGCGTAAGCAAAGAAGAGGACAGTTAGGACATGTTTCATGGTGGTGTCATCTGAACTTGTTTTTTAAAAAAATGAGCAGGAACTCTCTAAGGGCAAGGGGTAGGCAAAGTTATAAAGGTAGGCACAGGGATGGTGTACTCTGAGGCAACAGCAGTTAGATGTGCTGTGTGTGGAAAACTAGAGACAAGTAGAGAATAAATCATGGAATCATTCTATAGTGATTCCCAATAACTATTTCTTAATTATAAACACATGTCCATTGAAAGTATTTTTTAAATGGAAAAAATCCACTACCAAAAATAACCACTGAAATTGATATTTAGCTTAATTCATGTATCTCATGCTTAATATTATTTCATAAATATTTTGCATGTGATTATTGACAAAATAATTTTTAATGGCTGAATAGCATTCACTATGAATGAATCATAATCTCTTCTCTTTTTTAAACTAACTTGCAAATTTCTAGATGTTTAGATTGCTGCCAATTTACTACTATTCAAAACACTATGATGAATATCCTAACAGTGAAACATTAACCACATTCCTAGTTATTTTTCTAAATATATTTGCAGAAAAATGTATTGCTAAGTAAAAAGGGACTTTTTAAATGTAAGGCTTTTAAATATAAATAGACAAATTGTCCTCAAAAGACCATACTAATAGCTAGTTCCACGAGCAGTTGGAAGTATCTGTTTCTCCAAACCCTTCCCACACAAGTTATACCTTAATTCTGTAAAGTGCAAGGGAAAAAATATCATCTTGTTTTAAGCTGAAATGTTTATTTTTAGTAAACTTTTTTTCATACTAACTGGAAGATTATATTTCTTCTGGGAATTGCTATTCCATAGTGTTCTTGCCTGGAGAATCCCAGGGACGGGGGAGCCTGGTGGGCTTCCTTCTATGGGGTCACACAGAGTCGGACACGACTGAAGTGACTTAGCAGCAGCAGCAGCGTTCCTTACTAATTTCCCCCTTGCAATATTATGTTACTGAGTTACAAAATCTGTTTATAATAAGGATAATATACTTCAGTTTTTCAAATATAGCATATTGAATGTTTTACATATATTTCTATCTTTAAATGTGATCTATAGTTTTTACTATATGAAAAATTTAATTATATTGTCAATTTACTGATGAGGCTTTTAAAAGTAGAAGTATTTCAAGGACTTCCACACTTGACAGGAATTATATGATTTTAAAAAATACAAAATGACAAAGGCTAATGGAAAGTCAGTCAAACTTTTTAAACTGATTATCATCATAAAAGCATCTTCATACATTTGAAAAATTTAGGGGAAAAAAACCTAAGATATTTTATTTAGTATAGAAAGTACATAATGTACATATGGATTTAAAACCCCAGTGGGATTATATTGCTGTAGACCATACCAGTCCACCCTGAAGGGTTTTAAGCAAGAAAGTAACATGATTGGTTAAGACTTTCAGAAGAATCTCTGAGCTGAACAGGTTCCAAAAGTATATTCATAAAAAATAAAGTGAGGGATCAGTTTAAAAATTTTGTCAATAAGGTCACTGAAAAAAATTACCATTGTTGCATATATTTAATATCAGTAATGCAGAAAATATAATCTTAGAAAAAAGTTAGTAATTTTGAACTGAATAAGTTTAATGAAAAATTCAATATTTAGACTTTAGTTTTCTCATTTTTTGCCTCAAAGTATATGTTCAGTTATTCAGTCATGTCCAACTCTTTGTGACCCTATAGATCTATAGACTGCAGCCAGGCTTCCCTGTCCTTCACAACCTGCTGGAGTTTGCTCAAACTCATGTCCATTTAATCGATGATGCCATCCAACCACCTCATCCTCTGTTGTCCCCTTCTCTTGCCTTCAATCTTTCCCACCATCAGGGTCTTTTCCAGTGAGTTGGCTCTTTGCATCAAGTGGCCAAAGTATTCGAGCTTCAGCTTCAGCATAAGTCCTTCCAATGAATATTTAGTGCGGATTTCCTTCAGGATTGACTGGTTTGATCTCCTTGCAGTTCAAAGAGTGCTATACAGTGCTGAATAAAACAAAGACTTGTGTGTCTTACAGGTGTAAGAAAGGAAGAAAGATGACTGATGATAAGAATTCCTAAAAGTAATGGAGCTTGTTTCAACAACCGTCCTTCCAATGAATATTCAGGGTTGATTTCCTTTAGGATTGACTGGTTGGATATCCATGCAGTCCAAAGGATTCTCAAGTTCTCTAGTACCACAATTTGAAAGTATCAATTCTTCAGCACTCAGTCTTCTTTATGGACCAACTCCCTCACATCCACACATGACTCCTGGAAAAACCAGAGCTTTGATATATGGACCTTTGTCGGCAAAGCACACAAGCTCAGTCAAGTCCAACTCTTGGTAACCCCATGAACTGCAGTCCTCTAGGCTCCCATGTCCATGGAATTTTTCAGGCAAGATCACTGGAGTAGGTTGCCATTTCCTCATCAGGGGATCTTTCCAACCCAGGGATTGAACCCATGTCTCCTGTGTCTCCTGCATTGGCAGGCAGATTTGTTATCACTGCACCACTTGGAAAACCCTAAAGTGATGTCCCTGATTTTTAATACACTGTCTAGGTTTGTCACAGCTTTCCTTCTAAGGAGCAAGTGTCTTTTAATTTTATGACTGCAGTTACCATCTGCAGTAATTTTGAAGCCCAAGAAAAGAAAATCTGCCACTGTTTCCATTCTTTCCCCATCTATCTGCCATTGAGTGAAGGGACTGGATGCCATGATCATAGCTTTTTGAATGCTGAGTTTTAAGCCGGCTTTTTCACTCTCCTCTTTCATTCTCATCAAGAGGTTCCTTAGTTCCTCTTCACTTTCTGCCATTAGAGTGGTATCATCAGGATATCTGAGGTTGTTGATATTTCTCCCAGCAATCTTGATTCCAGCTTGTGATTTATCCAGCCCAGCATTTCTGCATATGAGTTAAGTAAGCAGGGTGACAATATACAGCCTTGTCATACTCCTTTCCCAATTTTGAACTAGTCAGTTGTTCCATGTCCAGTTCTAATCGTTGCTTCTTGACCAGTATACAAGTTTCTCAGGAGACAGGTAA
This sequence comes from Moschus berezovskii, assembly GCF_049115385.1. NCBI lineage: Eukaryota > Metazoa > Chordata > Mammalia > Artiodactyla > Moschidae > Moschus > Moschus berezovskii. The sequence goes on along the minus strand of NC_142466.1, from coordinate 69,228,957 downwards.
GGTGGTCTGTACTCCCATCTCTTTAAGAATTTTCCACAGTTTGTTGTGCTCCACACAGTCAAAGGCTTTAGCATGGTCAGTAAAGCAAAAGTAGATTTTTTTTCTGGAATTCCCTTGTTTCCTCCACAATCCAACGAATGCTGGCAATTTGATCTCTGGTTTCTCTGCCTCTTTAAAACCCAATTTGTACATCTGGAAGTTCTCAGTTAATGCACTACTGAAGCCTAGCTTGAAGGATTTTGAGCAAAACCTTGCTAGCATGTGAAATGAGTGCAACTGTACAGTAGTTTGAACATTCTTTGGTATTGCCCTTCTTTAAGGACTGGAATGAAAAGTGACCTTTCCCAGTCCTGTGGCCACTGCTGAGTTTTCCAAATTTGCTGGCGTATTGAGTGCTACAGTTTAACTGCATCATCTTTTAGGATTTTAAATAGCTCAGCTGGAATTCTATCACCTCCACTTGCTTTGCTCATAATAATGCTTCCCAAGGCTCACTTGACTTCACACTCCAGGATGTCTGGCCGTAGGACATAATGTGTGCTCAGCTGACAAGTGGTGTCAGACTCTTTGCAACCCCATAGACTGTAGCCCATCAGGCCCCATTATCTATGGGATTTCCCAGGCAAGAATACTGAAATGGGTTGCCATTTCCCTCTCTGAGGGATCTCTCTGACTCAGGGATCAAACCTGCGTCTCCTGCACTGACAAGCAGATTCTTTACCACTGAGCCACCAAGGAAGCCTAGGATGTAACAGGATCCCATTTACCTCTAACTCATGACTATAGGAGCTCTGGATAAACTGAGGTTTTCATGTTCAGAGGATGACTGGTAAAGGATAAGAGCAACTGAAATTGAATTTCCTTAAAACAGGTACCAACATTTCATTGTACAAGGGAAATGTATCTTAAAACCAAAATCATGTAATAAGTCTTTTTACATTTAATTATATGCAAATTCTTAGAAAAAGAATAAATGTATGGGTTTTTACATAACATTTCCAATGAAATTATGATGGAGAATATAATATCCTTACTTCACATTTGAATTTTGTACTATAATAAAAAGAGGGCCATTTCTCTATAATATTCAAGATCTTCATCAATTTTCCCGAAGGCCTTTCCCTTAGTCCTATGAGATATGCACTTAATTCTTTGAAGTTCCTATCATGTCATCAATTCTGTCATTCTCTTTTTTCTAACTGATAACTGGTCTAACTCTATCATATCCTCATTTTCCAACGATTTTGACCAGTTCTTTAATATCCCTTCTCAGGGTCTTGCAAAATTGTACATCCTTTACAAGATCAGAAATTTCATGTTCCCCATGATAAGGACTGTACCTACATTATATTGTCTGAAATATAACAATCAGAAAAAGACCAACAAAGACACTAGGAAGGAAAAGATCCTAGAATATTTAAATGGGCACTGATATTTTTAACTGCCATGTCGCTAAGTAAATAGTCTTATGATAACTTCACTTCCTCTTGCAACCTCATAACTAGGGAACCTTGATAATTATATGGACTCAAATTCTCATACAGAGTCCTCATGAATGAGAAAGAAGGCTGTATAATGGGCTTAAGAATTCAAATTACATATTTTTCCCCTTTCTTTCACATGAAGCAATAGAAAATACTACAAATATCAGTATTTTAACTTTACAAGATAAGCAAACCTCAAAACTAAGAAAGAACTACAAAGAGTACTAAAGTATTAAGTATGTGGCAAATGACTACCTAGAACCAAACTAGAAAATGCATGCCTGTATCTGAACAGTACACTGAGGTGGCCTAATGGAATTAAGTATGAATTCCAGCTCTATCACTTACTATATATAAGAGCACAGACAAATCTCTTTATCTGAGTTACAGTTTCTTCATTCCTTAAAAATGGGTACAGTATCTGTCTCACATCAGGATACTGTGAGGATTAAACAATACAGTGTATTAAAAGTGCTTCACAAAAGGTTTGGCACATGGTAAGCACTCAAAAAATGGAAGTTAGTATTATTAATAAGTAATGCACACTTAAGCTCACGCCAGAGGATCTTTCTGATGTTTACTCAAAACACTTATGGGATATGTACTTCTAAATGGCTTCATAATCTGTTTTTCTAACAAACAGATAAGAAGCAAATCCAAATTTGTAAGTGTCAGGTACTAGAGCAACACACTGACAGCAGCAGATGAGAACTGATATTGAAAAAGAACACAGATTCTAACAGCAAATTAGTCAGAGGTCATTTTGCGTAGGGGCAAAGAACCTGGCATGTCTTTTCTGAGATGAGAAATTTTTAAATTGTAAAATATTAGAAACATAAAAAAAATTATGAAGAATATAACAAACACCTGTGTTACCCACCACCCAGCTTTATCAAATTTTAACATTTGGTTATCTTTTAGATTTTTTTTTTTAACATTACAAACACAATCAAAGAACCCTGTATATCCCTCCCCAATCCCATTCCCCTCCCTCCCTCTCCAGAGGGAACCACTATCCAAAATTTGTTTGTTACTCCCCTTGCAAGTTTTTAATACTATGAATTCACAACTGTATATCCATCCATAAGCAATTTAGTTTTGTTTTGCATTCAACTTATTTTGTCAGTATTTAATGAGCACCCACATGTGGCACAGTTCCAGGTGCTGGGGATAGAGCAGAGAACAAATACATGCCCTCATCAAGTCTATGTTTATTTATTTTTAAACTTTATATAAATGGTATCACTCTGTGTACAGCTCATTCTACAATTTGTTTTTCTGGCTCAATCCTCAATTTCTGAGATACATCTGAGATGCTGATGCTTCTACTTCATTTATTTTAACTGATGTATAGTATTCCATTGTATGAGTATACAATTTATTTACAGTCCTCTTGATGGATATTTGTTTCCAACTTCTGTTACTGACAATGCTATAATGAAACTTCTTTACACATTGCTCTATTCATATGTGGTTTCTTTTAAACAACTGATACTCAATTTTAACCAGATAATGCTAAATTGTTCAAAATAATTTTACCAATTTATACTCCATCAATAATGTCTAAGTGTCTATTTTTCAGCATCTTTGCCAATACTTGTTCTTTATTACTATTTTATTTGCATTTCCATGATAAATAGTAAGCTTGAAAATCTTTCCATATTTATTGCTCATTTTATTGATATTTTCTCTTATGTGAGTCTCTGCCTATTTTGCGCTAAGGTAATTTATTCATATATTCTGGATACTAATCCTTTTCTTGGCTATGTGCATAGAAAATATCTTCTCCCACCAGCTTATCGCTCATCTTATCACACTGTTGTGTCTTTAGTTACAACAAAGGTTTAAATTTTAATACAGGTGACTTTATCTATCCTTAATGGTTTATACTTTTTTGGTGTGTCTTAAAAAGAATCCTTTGTTGTACTTATAAATATATTCTATATTTCTTCTATAAAGAAATAAACTGACAGTTATTTTTAGTTATGAGGTAGAAATCTAATTTCATTTTTATCTTTTATATATATATATACACACACACACACACACACACACACACACAAAACCAATCTCTTTTCCATTTCCCCCCACTGGTTTGTAAATAACCTGCTGTCATAAATCAAATTTTCATGTATGCATGTGTCTGTTTCTGGAAGTTCTATTCCATTTCATTGGTCACTTAATTTATCCCTGTCCTAAGATAAGGTCTGATATCTGGAGGGGTGGGTACTCTTATCATCTCAGTCTTCCTCAAAGTTTTCTCAGACATTCTTGGTGCTTTATTTTTAAGTATGAACTTTTGTATCAAGTTTAAAAAAAAAAACACCCTTTTTTAAAAGAATAAAAAATCCTGTTGGGATTTTTATTAAAACTGCACTAAATTCATAGACTACTTTGGGGGAAGAACTGACTTCTTTATAATACTGAGTTTTCTCCTTCAGAAAAGATTTGCATTTCTTCTTACAGGTACCTCACAACACTACTAAGCTGGAACCAATTTAAAATTGCTGGCTGGAGGGGTCTGGACCATATGGCAATGTGAAGGCTGCATGAAGACTAGCTTGTGGTTAATAACTCACAGAGGTTTTTGACATGCCTCTACCCAGTGCCACAGTCTAGATGAACAAGGTGGTTTATTTCTAGAAAACCTTTATGCTGAAACTGTAGCCCTTTGCAGAATTTGTAGCCCCAGTCTTATGCAGTTTTCTACTAGACTCCTCACCTTGAACTGGATGTAGAATTAACTCTCCTGTCCTTTGTACTTCTCATACCTGTCAAAACAGAAACTCAAAGAGTCACAGGCATTTAGCAGATGCCTCCAGGGTAAAAGCCAGCTGAATACATGTTTACTTCTTTGCATTCTTGCTTCCACTTCATTTTTTGCCCTAGCAGTCCTTTCTTATCAGCTCAACTCTACATTAAAACAATATTAAAAAAAAATTTATCCAACATTTCTGTTTTTAGCAGAAAGGTTATTCAAAGTATTTAAAATCTTTTACAACTTAATTTTTATTTGCTTGATTTACCAGTTTTTGTACCGAACTGTATTAAAATCTCTTACTATGATTATAGACATGTACTAGTAATTCCTTATTATTCTGTTTTTGCTTTCTTAATTTGAAGTTGTATACAAGTTCATGATTATTATATATGCTTGGTGGATTTTTCTTTTAATATGTAGTTGCACTTTATCCTTATTAAAGAAAGCCTTTGTTCTTCCATCTGTTCAATAGGAATGCTGCTGCTGCTGCTGCTAAGTCACTTCAGTCGTGTCCAACTCTGTGCGACCCCACAGACGGCAGCCCACCAGGTTCCCCCGTCCCTGGGATTCTCCAAGCAAGAACACTGGAGTGGGTTGCCATTTCCTTCTCCAATGCATGAAAGTGAAAAGTAAAAGTGAAGTCGCTCAGTCGTGTCCGACTCTTTGCGACCCCATGGACTGCAGCCTACCAGGCTCCTCTGCCCATGGGACTTTCCAGGCAAGAGTACTGGAGAGATAACCTACATCAATTTTCTTTTCCCATTTCTGGGTAGTTTTATTTTTGGTATCTCTATAAAGTGTATATGTGTAATCTTGTTTTTTATTCAAATTGCTATCTGTCTTTTAATAAAGAAGATCAATTCATTTATATGTAAATTAGACTATTAATATTTTGGACCTATTTCTACTTCTTATTTTCTATTTATCTTTCCTTTGCTTTTTTTACTTTTCTAAGCTTCCCTTCTGTTTATTGATCAAGTTTTTAATAGTCTCTGCCACCCCCTGCCCTACTCTGCTGGTCTGAAAGCTATAAACGAAATTTTTATTAATTATTTTATCATATATATTTAATTGTAAACTGTTCTGAAAGAGTCAGAAATTACTTAGTATTTCTATCCTCTTCCTAAACATGATGTAAACCTTAAATGTTATACCTTCCCACTGAACAAAACTCCTTCACCCATACAACCTATTTGTTGTCACCATCCAGAGCTACATTGTGCAGTTTGGTAGCCATTAGACACATGTTTCTTTTGAGTCCTTAATATGTGGCCAGTCTGCCTCAAGATGTGCTCTAAGTTTAAAATATACACCGGATTTTGAAGATTAAGCATGAAAAAAAAAAAAAAGGAAGCAAAATATCTCAGTATATTTTATACTGATTGCATGTTGAAATAATAACATTTTAGGCATACTGGAGCAAATAAATTATTAAAAATTAATTTAGTGTCTTTATGTGACTACTAGACAATTTTTAATTTAACATTATAATCATATTGGATACGGCTAGAGTTTTCATTTTAACTTTGTTTTAAATGCACCTTCTTCCCCCTAAAATCCTAATCTATCTTCTATTAATAATAACATTTATAATTATCATATAACAATTGAAATTATTTATCCTAGAATAAGAATTTATCTGGATATGAAATGGTATTAAACATTGTCTCAGTACTGATATTTAAGATATTACTCCTTTTTCTTCTAGCATCAACTACTGGTGATAAGAAATCAGGTAGTTTAATTATCATACCTCCATAGATAATCTGGCTTCTAACTTTGGTGGTAAGATTTTCTTTATTTTTGATATCCTAGGGTTTCATCACAGCCTGTCTAGATGTGAATTTATCTTTGTTTAAACTGAAACTGCAATACTTTGGCCACCTCATGCGACGAGTTGACTCACTGGAAAAGACTCTGATGCTAGGAAAGGTTGGGGGCGGGAGGAGACGGGGATGACCGAGAATGAGATGGCTGGATGGCATCACCGACTCTGTGGACATGAGTTTGAGTGAACTCCGGGAGTTGGTGATGGACAGGGAGGCCTGGCGTGCTGTGATTCATGGGGTTGCAGAGAGTCGGACACGACTGAGCGACTGAACTGAACTGAACTGAACCCACTAAACACTACAGTTTACTTTTAATTCAAGAATTCAGGTCTTTCTTCAATGCAAAAAATTCTCAGCCTTTCTGTCTTCAAAATTTAGTTCTCCTCCAATCTCTGCAACTTCTCTTTTTCTGTAGTTGATATATTACATATCTCAATTAATATCTAGGTAAAATTCTTAGTAATATTTTCCAACCCATTAATTCTCTCATCAGTGGTGTATAGGGTAATAATTATCCCACCTATTAAGTTTTTTGATATACCAACTATATTTTTAATTTATAAAAGTTCTAGTTACTTCTTTTCCATATTAACCTATTCTTGTTTCATCTCGTTTGTTTCATAATTTTGAGCTATTAATGGAAAGTATCTGTCAACTTTTTTTTTCTGTTAACTTATTTGAACATCCTAAAAATGCTTTAAAGTGTCTTCCAATCAATGGAATACTATGCAGCCGTTAAAAAGAATAAAATCATCCCATGGGTACAAATATGGAATGATCTCTAAATATGTCATTAAGTGAAAAAGCCAAGGTATGTATTAGTATGTGTAGAATGCTACCATTTATATAAAAGTGTATATGTGTGTGTGTGTGTATGAGTGTATGTGTATATATGTTTGTACATGCATAAACTATCTCAGAAAAGATACCAAGAAACTGGTAATAGTGGTTGCCTCTGGGGAGAGGAACTGGGTGGCCAGGGGACAGAGGTGGGAGATAGACTTACTTTTCACTGTTTACCCTTTTGTACCTTTGAATTTTGTACCACGTGCATGTATTACCTAGTCAAAAAAAAATAAATAATTCATTTTTTAAAATAAAGTCTTTGTTGGACTACTCCATAAAAGTAATTTCATCTGGAGAAAATGCCTGTTCCAGTTGGTGATTTTGTTATTTTAATATTAGATTATCTTAATGAGTTTTAGAATTTTGGTTGTAGACTCCTTTTGAGTAAGAAAGATGAAAAAAACATTTCTTTCTCTCTTCCTATTTAATGATTTTATAGTTGTCCTATTTGGCTTTCTGGACCCAAATCCACTACTAGGTCTCATTGAGATCAAGGCCTCTAGTTTCATGATGATATTGGAGCTATCACATATGTACCTTCAACCACCGACTTAGCAATGGCTTCATTCAATCCATGGTCATGAGGCTATATAAATCTTTATCACTTAAAATCTATAGCCCCAGGTAATTAACAGCTTTTTCCTTTTTTCAGCCTTTCACAATGGGACAGACATTCCAACTAAACCCCTGGCTTCATGTAATAATTCTGGCACCAGTTCCTGCCTCACATGAAATACTTTAGCATTTTTGATTCCTGACAGGAGCTAAACTAATACATGTCAGGGCCAGCCTGAAAACCCAGTGGGCTTGTGTCTTCAACTCTGTAACAGCTTTTTGTGTGTGTTCCAGTCTGGCCATATGGCCACAAAGATGTTTATGTTGTTTCACAGCCTAGCTGTATCTTTTGTGCTATTTAACCTACTGTTCTGTATGTTTGGAGCATTTCTTCTTTTTGATGACTAAAAGTAATCATTACAAAAGTCATATAATCTCATTATATAAAGTTGTGAAAACAGAAAATTACTCATAATCCATTCATTCTAACACATCCACTGTAAGCATTTTAAAATACTTCCTCTAATCTTTTTCTTCTGCATCATGTCATATTTATACAGTTTTTATGATTTTAACCTGTACTATTTCAAACATTTGTCCATGTTGATATGAAGCATCTGTAATCATCATTTTAATGACTGTGTATTAGTCCACCAAACTATACAATTGTTATTTCCCACATTATTGAGAATTTAAGGAGCTTCAAACAATAAAGAAGTTCTCTGTGCCTATCTGTTTTTTTCCCCTCAACAGTTTGAATCTGGGGGCTGGTGGTGAGAGAGGCTAAGCAATGGCACTGCCCCAAAGCATTACAGGACTAACAAAATACATGGCTGAGGTTCATAATGATGGCCCTAATACATGAAGAGAAAAGGTAAAATCATATGGAAGTGAAAATGCATTTCAGAAAGATTCCAATCCAAAATGGTTAACAGTAACTTTTATAATTAAAAGGATAAGTTGCACAATTCACAAATGTATACCATCTAGTACTGCTGGTCAAGGCATTATAAATTTTCACTAACTTCAAAAACAGAATATTTTGGGTCACTATTAATAAAGTTTAGCTTCTCACGGTAATACTAACCTTATATTATTTACACAGTCTTCATGAGCTTCAGAAAGTGTTTTTATGTGCTTTGAAGATATAGGATCAAAAAGTAGAACTTCAGTCTGTTCACAAGCAACTGTCAGCACTGACCTGGAAGGAAATGACACATTTCTTTTAGTTTATTTAGCATTCTCTTTTTTTATTGATATTCATCTATTTATGACTATATGAGATATAGAAGAATAACTTCTGTCTACATTAGTAGCAAATACTTAAAAGACTGAGACTATTCACTGTTGCAAGTAGTAGTAGGAAATAGTACTCTCATACATTATAGTGAAGTATAAGCTGGCTGCAGCTTGCATGGAGAGTACCAGTATCTAACAAAATTTTAAACGTGCATATCTTTTATCTCAGCATTTTTTTTTCTGAGAATTCAATCTAGAGAAATAATAATTTCCAAATACAAAGAAGCACATATAAAGATACACTTCATTGTAGGGAGAAATTGGAAGTAACCTAAATGTACATGAAAGAAAGATTGATTATATAAGCCATAGTATGTAATACTTTGCAAAATGGTGCAACACTTAAAAAGGGATAACTTTATATGTATATGAAGGAGCCTAAAACATATTTTTACATGAGAAAAGCTGACTTCAGAAAAACATGCTCAAATGAGGCAACTTAGGAAAAGATCACATAAATCTGGCAATTCTTCATCAGCATCTATTAAAATGTACTGAAAGGTCTTATACATCCTACCAAACCAATTTCAGTCAAACTAAACCTTTTTCTCTTACAGACCTTAGTACTGTTTCTTGTTTCAGCCCTTTCCTATTACAAAATTACATTTTTATAAACCTTTTACGAACACCATTTTTTAAACTTTTTTATTGAAGGATAACTGTTTTACAGAATTTTGTTGTTTTCTGTCAAACCTCAACATGAATCAACCATAAGTATACCTATATCTGCTCCCTTTTGAACCTCCCTCCCATCTCCCTCCCCATCCCACCCCTCTAGATTGATACAGAGCCCATGTTGAGTTTCCTGAGCTGTACAGCAAATACCCGTTGGCTATCTATTTTGCATATGATAATGTAAGTTTCCTTGTTACTCTTCCCATACATCTCACCCTCTCCTCCCCTCTCCCCATGTCCATAAGTCTGTTCTCTACATCTGTTTCTCCATTGCTGCCCTACAAATAAATTCTTCAGTACCATTTTTCTATATTCCGTATATGTGTTAGAATACAATATTTATCTTTCTCTGACTCACTTCACTCTATATAAAATACTCTATTGCCAACCAAGGTCCGTCTAGTCAAGGCTATGGTTTTTCCAGTGGTCATGTATGGATGTGAGCGTTGGACTGTGAAGAAAGCTGAGCGCCAAAGAATTGATGCTTTTGAACTGTGGTGTTGGAGAAGACTCTTGAGAGTCCCTTGGACTGCAAGGAGATCCAACCAGTCCATTCTAAAGGAGATCAATCCTGGGTGTTCATTGGAAGGACTGATGCTAAAGCTGAAACTGCAATACTTTGGCCACCTCATGCGACGAGTTGACTCACTGGAAAAGACTCTGATGCTGGGAGGGATTGGGGGCGGGAGGAGAAGGGGACGACAGAGAATGAGATGGCTGGATGGCATCACTGACTTGATGGACATGAGTTTGAGTGAACTCCGGGAATTGGTGATGGACAGGGAGGCCTGGCGTGCTGTGATTCATGGGGTCGCAAAGAGTCGGACACAACTGAGCAACTGAACTGAATACTCTATTGCGTATATATACCACAACTTCTTGATCCATTCATCTGTCAATGGACATCTAGGTTGCTTCCATGTTCTAGATATTGTAAATAGTGCTGCAATAAACAATGGGATACATGTGTCTTTTTCAACCCTGGTTTGCTCAGGGTATATGCCGAGGAGTGGGATTGCTGGGTCATATGGTGGTTCTATTCCTAGTTTTTTAAGGAATCTCCATACCATCTTCCATAGTGACTGTATCAATTTACACTCCCACCAACAGTGCAAGAGCATTCCCTTTTCTCCACACCTTCTCCAGCATTTATTGTTTGTAGACTTTTTGGTAATGGCCCTTCTGACCAGTGTGAGGTGATATCTCATTGTGGTTTTGATTTGCATTTCTCTAATAATGAGCGATGTTGAGCATCATCTTTCCACGTGTTTGTTAGCCATGTGTATGTCTTCTTTGGAGAAATGTCTGTTTAGGTCTTTTTCCCACTTTTTGAATTGTTTTTCCACCATTGAGTTATATGAGCTGCTTTGGAAATTAACCCTCTGTCAGTTGTTTCATTGTTATTACTTTCTCCCATTCTGAGGGTTGTCTTATCACCTTGCTTATAGTTTCCTTTGCTGTGCAAAAGTTTTTAAGTTTAATCTGGTCCCACTTGCTTACTTTTGTTTTTATTTCCATTACTCTAGGTGGGTCATAGAGGATCTTGCTTTGATTTATGTCATTGAGTGTTCTGCCTATGTTTTCCTTTAAGGGTTTTATAGTTTCTAGTCTTACATTTAGGTATTTAGTCCATTTTGAGTTTATCTTTGTGTATGGTGTTAGGAAGTGTTCTAAATTCATACTTTTACATGTAGCTGTCCAGTTTTCCCAGCACCATTTATTGAAGAGGCTGTCTTTGCCCCATTGTATATTTTTGCCTCCTTTGTCTAAAATAAGGTACCCATAGGTGCATGGGTTTATTTCTGGGCTTTCTATCTTGTTCCATTGGTCTATATTTCTGTTTTTGTGTCACTATCATACTGTCTTGATGACTGTAGCTTTGTAGTATAATCTGAAGTCACAGAGGTTGATTCCTCCAGCTCCATTCTTCTTTCTCAAGACTGCTTTGGCTATTAAGGGTCTTTTGTGTTTCCATATGAATTTTCAAATTTTTTGTTCTAGTTCTGTGAAAAATGGCATTGGTAATTTGATAAGGATTGCACTGAATCTGTAGATTGCATTTGGTGGTATAATCATTTTCACAATATTGATTCTTCCTACCCAGGAACATGGGATCTCCATCTTTTTATGTCATCTTTGATTTCTTTCATCTGTGTCTTATAATTTTCTCTGTACAGTTCTTTTGTCTCCTTAAGTAAGTTTATTCCCAGATATTTCTTTTTGTTGCAATGGTGAATTGGATTGATTCCTTAATTTCTCTGATTTTTCATTGTTAGTATATAGAAATGCAAGTGATTTCTATGTATTGATTTTGTATCCTACAACCTTGCTAAATTCACTGATTAGCTCTAGTAATTTTCTGATACTATCCTTAGGGTTTTCTATGTACAGTATCACGTCATCTGCAAACAGTGAAAGCTTTACTTCTTTTCTGATCTGGATTCCTTTTATTTCTTATTCTTCTCTGACTGCTGTAGCTAGGACTTCTAGAACTATGTTGAATAGTGATGAAAGTGGACACCCTTGTCTTGTTCCTGATCTTCGGGGGAATGCTTTCAGTTTTTCACTCTTGAGAATAATGTTTGCTATAGGCTTATCATATATGGCCTTTACTAAGGTTCCTTCTATGCCCATTTTTTGAAGAGTTTTAACCATAAATGGGTGCTGGATTTTGTCAAAGGCTTTTTCTGCAACTATTGAGATTATCTTATGGTTTTTATCTTTCAATTTGTTAATACAGGGTATCACACTGATTTGCATATATTGAAGAATCCTTGCATTCCTGGAATAAACCCAACTTGATCATGGTGTATGAGCTTTTTGATGTGTTGCTGAATTCTATCTACTAAAATTTTGTTGAGGACTTTTGCATCTATGTTTATCAGTGATATTGGCCTGTAGTTTTATTTTTTTGTGTTGTCCTTGTCTGGTTTTGGTATCAGGGTGATGGTGGCCTCAAAGAATGAGTTTGGAAGTGTTCCTTCCTCTGCAATTTTTTGAAAGTTTTAGAAGGACAGGCATTAGCTCTTCTCTAAATGTTTGAAAGAATTCCCCTATGAAGCCATCTGGTCCTGGGCCTTTTTTTTGGGAGATTTTTGATCACAGCTTCAATTTCAGTGCTTGTAATTGGGCTGCTCATAATTTCTATTTCTTCCTGGTTCAGTCTTGGAAGATTGAACTTTTCTAAGAATTGGTCCATTTCTTCCAGATTATCCATTTTATTGCCATATAGTTGTTCATAATAGTCTCTTATAATCCTTTGTATTTCTGCATTGTTTGTTGTAACCTCTCCTTTTTCATTTCTAATTTTGTTGATTTGATTCTTCTCTTTTTCTTGATGAGTCTGGCTAAAGGTTTGTCAATTTTATCTTCTCAAAGAACCAGCTTTTAGTTTTATTATTTTTTACTACTGTTTCTTTCTTTTTATTTCTGCTCAGATCTTTATGATTTCTTTCCCTCTACTAACTTTGGGGTTTTTTGTTCTTCTTTTTCCAATTGTTTTAGGTGTAAAGTTAGGTTGTCTATTTGATATTTTTCTTGTTTCTTGAGGTATGACTGTATTGCTATAAACTTCCCTCTTAGGACTGCTTTTACTGCATCCCATAGATTTTGAGTTGTCATGTTTTCATTGTCACTTCTTTCTAGAAATTTTCTGATTTCCCTTTTGATTTCTTCAGTAACCTGTTGGTTATTTAGAAACATGTTGTTTAATCTCCATGTGTTTGTGTTTCTTACATTTTTCTTGTAACTGATATCGCGTCTCACAGCATTGTGGTCAAGAGAAGATGCTTCATATGATTTCAGTTTTCTTAAATTTACTGAGGTTTGTTTTGTGACCCAAGATGTGGTATATCCTGGAGAATGTTCCAAGTGCACTTGAGAAGGTGTATTCTTCTGCATTTGGATGGAATGTCCTGAAGATAACAATGAGATCCATCTCATCTAATGTATCATGTAAGACTTCTATTTCCTTATTAATTTTCTGTTTTTACGATCTGTCCATCAAAAGTGGGGGTGTTTAAAGTCTCCTACTATTATTGTGTTACTGTCAATTTCTCCTTTTATGTCTGATAGTCAAACACCATTTTGATTTCTGAAAATCTATTGTCTTTTATTGATTTTGTCTTCATTTCAGTTCAGTCGCTCAGTTGTGTCCGACTCTTTGCGACCCCATGAATCACAGCACGCCAGGCCTCCCTGTCCATCACCAACTCCCAGAGTTCACTCAAACCCATGTCCATCAAGTCGGTGATGCCATCCAGTCATCTCATTCTCTGTTGTCCCCTTCTCCTCCTGCCCCCAATTCTGTAAATACTGATCTTTTAGATTCAGACCTAGCAAACAAAATCTTGAACTGATTTCAATTCAGGATTGAAATTGATTGATTTTACTTTCAAATAAAATTCTGAAAGTGCAATCTTTTCAGTTTATAACTCCAGTAGCACATGGGATTTTTACACTTTAAAATGAAAGTACATAAGACAGAATGTTAAATGGCCAAACTTTAAAATTCAGAACAAATGTTTCACATGGTAAGGGGAAACATCTACTAAACTGAAATCTTTTCCATGTTTAGAAATCGTGAAATTATCCTTTAAAGGGTGTCTACCTAAATCCTTTTGTGAGATATCTGGATTTCAAAAATTTGATAATATCTGAAGATTTTTGTGTTAGTTGACTACCATGAGTAAAAATATTCAAATTAATATATGTAATTTTAGAAGATGCATAAATATTTCTTTTTGTTAGAAGAGTCATCAACTTGTCTTCATGCATAAAAGTAATAAATCAATGATTTTTGTAAAGTCTTAAACATTATAAACAAGAGAGCTATTAAAAAGAGATCAATAAGACTGATAGTCATTTTCTCATTTTAATATAACCTATTTTTGTACATGGCATAATTTGTAACTTTTAAAACTGGATGTCATTTATGCCAGCATCAAACCCTATACCTTTGTAAATGCCATCTTTGTCATATATAGATTTTCTTTTAGGACTCTATATTCTATTTCATGCAATTTCTAAAAGGTTTGGCAAGTAAGGCAAGACCCCCTCACTGCCCTAATAAACATTTTTAGGGGAAGCTAATGTCATACTCTCTTCTCCAAATGAATTTTAGATATAGCATGTCAGGTCCTACTAAAAAATCTTGTTGGTGTTTTTATTAGGATGCAGTGACTTTACAAATTAATCTGGTAGAATTTATATCATACAGCATTGAATCATCTCATCAGTAATATGCAGTTTTCCATATATTTAAGATATTCTTAGCAAGAGAACTATAACAATTCTTTGTACATCCTTATACATTTAGAATTGACACAGGAAGTTATACATACACACACATATCCACCTGTGGATTTTGAGCTTGTAATAAATTTACAGAAAAGTTTGTATAGAGTTGATAGTTTTACAATACAGAGACTTCCAATCCTTGAACATGGCATATCTCCATTTACAATGGAGATTTTCTCCATGTAGATCATGCCTATCTTTCATTAGATCTATTTCTGGGTACTTGAGATATTTTTTGATGCTTTTGTAAATGTTCTTTTTAAAATTTTGTTTCATTTTTTGCTGGTGTACAGAAAGCCAACTGATTTTTAAAATGTTATTTACTCATCAATCTTATTTTAATATTTATAGCATGTTTTCTTAATGTTTTCTTTGTCAATTATCATTAATCACCTACAAACAACTGCTTTCTTATTTTTAATACTTTTTTTCTTTGCTGTACCAGCTAGGACCTTCAGTACAATGTTGAACAGAAATGTTTATACAGCAAGCACTCGTCTTATTCCTGATCTTTAAGAATACATTCACCATTTCATCATTAAGCACAATGTTTGCTATAGGGTTTGTTTGTTTGTTTTGGTAGATTCCTACTACTGGACTAAGGAAATTCTCTTCTACCTCAAATCTGTTAAGTTTTTTTTTCATTAATATACATTAAAGTATATGAAATATTTTCTAACATTTATTGAAATTATCCTATAGTTTTAATATGTTAATGTAGTGATTTACAATTAATATATTTTCTAATGTCAAGTCAATCTGTCATTTCTACCATATTGCTACATTCAGTTGGCTAAAAAGGTGGATTCACATCTCTGGCTACCCTCCTTTTGCAGAGCTTGGTGCTGCAATTTCCTCACTGCCTCAGTTCTCTACTCCCTTCAAACATAACTGTTTATATTAGATATTGATGTTTTTCTGTAGCTTTTCTAACTATTCTCAGTTGGAGGGTTGGTCTAAACCACCTATTCTGCTACTACTGGAAAGCTACAATCTCTGCTTCTTGCATGAAATTACATCCCCCTTTTCATTCTAAATATTGTTTATCTGGGTATTCTATTGATCAATTTAATAAGTATGTTTCATTATTGTCTTTTCAAAGACAAATCTTTCTATTGGGTATTTCTACTTGATTTTTAGAATTTCAATAATTTTACGCTGTATTTCTGTATTTCCTTCCTTTGACTTTCTTCAGATTTATTTTGTTATAATTTCACTATTCTGTTATTTCTTGAGATAGATACTCAGCTAATTAATTTTCCTTGTCTTCCTTTCTAGTTTATTAAAGATCATAATTTTCATACTGCTGCTAAGTCACGTCAGTCGTGTCCGACTCTGTGCGACCCAGTAGACAGGCAGCCCACCAGGCTCCCCCGTCCCTGGGATTCTCCAGGCAAGAACACTGGAATGGGTTGCCATTTCCTTCTCCAATGCAGGAAAGTGAAAGTGAAGTCGCTCAGTCGTGTCCAACTCTTTGCAACCCCATGGACTGCAGCCCACCAGGCTACTCCATCCATGGGATTTTCCAGGTAAGTACAGATTTATTTATATCCCACAACTTTTGAGATGTGGTATTTTCATTTAGTTCTAAATATTTCTAATTTCCATTATATTTCTACTTTGACTTATGAGCTATTTATAAATTTTTACTTATATTTAACTTGAAAATACATGCTATTAATTTCTAACGATCACATTATCCTGAGAAACTATTTAATGACAATCTTTTGAAATATGTGGCCTTATAAGAGAGGAATTTTTAACTCATCTTTGTGTGTGTGGGAAAAAAAAACCATGAGGCAGCTGTTACGTAAGTGTGATATTAAAAAATACTAAATATTCAACAGTAATATAAATTAACATGAATTAAAAATTTAAATTTTAAAACATTAAAAAAAAGGCTAACGTACAGGTTATAAAAATGCTTACCAAGTGATATTAGTTCTAACTCAAATTGTTTATCAAATTATTCTAGTAAATCCCAAACAGTTATTAATTTTAGAAACTGTAGCCATAATTATCTCTTTGACCCAATGCCTTTGTTTGGACCATGAACTGCCAACATTTCAGTTCAGTTCAGTCGCTCAGTCATGTCCGACTCTGCAACCCCAAGAATCAGTCACAGCACGCCAGGCCTCCCTGTCCATCACCAACTCCTGGAGTTCACTCAAACTCACCTCCATTGAGTCGGTGATGATAGGAAACTGCAAAGAGGCCCTCCAAGAATTTCCACATTAAACACGTAGTCATTCATATAAAACAAACTTATGGTTACAAAAGAGGAAGGAAGGAATGATAAATTAGGAGTAGGGGATTAACAGATACAAACCACTACAGATAAAACAGATAAGCAACAAGGATTTACTATACAGCACAAAGAATTATAGTCAATATCTTGTAACATCTATAAAGGAAAAAATCTGAAAAAATATACATATAACTAAGTCACTTTTCCATACACCTGAAACTAACGCAATATTGTAAATCAACTATATTTCAGTTTAAGAATTCCTTATAAATAGGTGGTTATTAAGTAACTTGTGGTCTTGATAAGTAAAAAAAAAAAAAAATCACTCTTAATAGCAATAAAATTGTTCATAGAGCTGAATCCTGTTTTTAGCTTTTGCTGCTATTAACAGTAAGTATACTAGAAAAATTTTAGCCCTTATAATGCTTGCTGTTAATTTTTACATTCAATTACATTAAGTCACAAAATAATTGATACATCATATTTAATGATATCAAACCTAATCCTTCAGCCCAGATGAGACATAATGTAATACAGCAGTTAAGAGCATAAAAAAGAGTACAAATCCTTTGTGTTTAACATCCTTTCTGTGTCTCAGTTCTCTCAACTAAATGTTTCTGATATAGAGAAGACTTCTTTTGGCAGTCATGTTCATTAATAAAATGAGTGTTATTAATGCCTATGGTGAGTATGTATTCAGCGGCTTTTCGCAAAATTATACCACTAAATAAAGGTGAAATTCAGTAAGAATGATAAGATTAGGGATCTGTATCCATATGGTATTCATCCATAAACCACCCCACTGACCTCATTTACCTGCCAAGGGTTCTATCCTGCAGTGGGTCGTTCACACTTTGTCAAGAGAATTAACGTTTGGATGGTGCCTCCAGTAGTGCCATTACTCTCATCTGACTGCTCCTTTTATCTCTGGATCTCCCAAGAGGCTGCTGCTGTTGCTGCTGCTAAGTCGCTTCAGTCATGTCCGACTCTGTGTGACCCAAGAGGCTAGTTACCACAAATGGGTTACTCTAGGAGATCCTATGGAAGGTGCTTAAGTACTAGGAGGGCACTCAGTGAACTTGGGGCAGTGACTAACTATTCAACCACCATGGATATATATTAATATTTTAACAACTGGTACAGCTGAGCCAATGTGTACTAGCTGAACATTAGGCCTGAATGCGGTACTCTATACATACTCTTTAGAAGTGGTACTGTTTCTGTGTCTGCCTGATTAACTTATGTATGCTATAAGTAAGTAAGTAAAGTTGCTCAGTCGTGTCCGACTCTTTGCGACCCCGTGGACTGTAGCCCACCAGGCTCCTCTGTCCGTGGGATTCTCCAGGCAAGAACACTGGAGTGGGTTGCCATTTCCTTCTCCAGGGGATCTTCCCAAACTAGGGATCAAACCCAGGTCTCCTGCATTGCAAGCAGGTATTTTAACCTCTGAGCCAATAATGTACATTAAAATCAACTCTATGATGATAAGTTTTCTCTTTTCTCCTTGAAGTTATCAATTTTGGATGTATATAAGTTAAAAAATTCAATTTCAGAGTTTTTTTATTTTTCAGGTGAATTGATCTGAATATAAAGTAACCTATGTCTAGTAATTTTTTTGCCTTAAAGCCTATTTTGTTGATATTAAATATAGCTCACCAGTTTTTTTTTCTTAGGTATTTGATATATCCTCTTTATCTTATGTACAAGAAGTACATTTAGTACTTCTATATTATAATTAGTAAATTTGTATTTATTTTCAGTGATACTTTGTGTTTTATTATACCTTTTCTACTTTTCTTCCCTTTCCCTTTCTTGTCTTCTGGAATGTTTTTCCTCATTCCAAAATTTTTTCTTCTTCTAGTCCTGAAATAATACACTTGTCTTTTGGTGGTTACCTTGTAAATTTTAGTATGTACACATTAAAGCCTAGAGTTAATATATCACAATTCTCCCTCAAAATAAGGAACTTCGAATATCCCTTCATAATTTATATGCTATTGTTGTCTTCTATTTTAGCTACATCTTTGTTCATCCCAAAAGATAAAATCAGATTGTTGTACATACAAGTTTCCCACTTTCTTTGACCTTCATTCCTTCTAATATCTCAAGACCTTACAGCTGAAAACACTTTCTTCTCTGAACTTAGAATTCTATTACTGAAGGTCTGGTGGCAAACTTACTGAGCTTTGATTGGATGCTCATGTATTTATCTCTTTGTTCTTAATAAGAACAAAGAACCCATATTTGCTGGGTATAGACATTCAGGTTGGCAGTTTTTCCCAGCATACTGAAATGTAATCACCACTATCCTCTAATTTACACTATTATTGATGACTGATTGGCTTTCACTTGCATAGTTACTCCTTTGAAGGCCTTTTCCCCTCTGGCTTTTATTATATCTGTTGTCCTGCAGTTTCCTATATGGCAAGGGAAAATTCCTGCTAGGGGTGTGTCAGGTTTCTTCAATCATTTGATACCTTTCTTCAATTCTGGAAAGTTCTCAGCTATTGCTGCTTCAAGTTTGTTTTATCCTATTATTGCATTTTCGTTAGGAACTAACCAGATACACAGTATGCATTTTTCTCTTTGTGCTTTGTGTCACCGATCCTCCTTCATATTTTCAGTCTCTTTGCCTCTCTTGTCTGCAATCTGGATAAGTTCTTCACTTTTATTTTCCAATATACTAATTCTCTCTACCTCAGTGCCTAATGTATTCTTATAGAGGACAGCGTAAGAAAGTCCATATTATTGCAAATATTATCAAATTTCCTTTTTCAAAATGCCATTTTAGGAGGTGACACACTTATCTTGACAATGCTGCTATTGCTTAAAACATTTTACAGTTCTTTACAAAGTACCTTCTGGTCCACGTATCCTTCATTTTTCTTTCTCAGTACCAAACTGTTTCTAGTCTGGTCTCTATCAAATACTTAATTTTAATTCTTACCTTCTGTATCACCTCTTCTTTTTGTACTGAGAAGTCCTTGACAGTGGTTACAGTATCCAGTAAGCTGATTTAACATATATAACTAAGGATATGAGAAATCATCTCATGTAACAAGATATGTCAATTTACATAAAACCATTTTAAGTCCTATAAAAATTGGGGCATATTAGATGTAGTCAGAAGACTAAAAAATTAAAACACTGAACTATTTTCACCTATTACCTTGACAGAAATGAAAAAGAATGGCAATGTGCAATAATGGCAAGGGTACAGGAAGACAAGCACTTTCATTGGGACTGATAAGAATAAGGATTGGTACAGTCTTCATAAAGGGCAGTTTAATAATAGGAATCCAAAATCTTCATAACCTTTTACTCATTCTAAGGACATAAATTTAAAATATCAGTTTAGAGGTTTTATTTTATTTACTTAACTAATGAAAAATTTTAAACAATGCTGTAGAAATATATTCATTAACATAGACAATTTATAATGTATGAAAAAAAGCAGGTTATAAAACAGTAGGTTCTATTTTTATGTTAAAATAAACATACAAAGGGAGTTCCATGGTGCTCCAATGGTTAGGGCTTGGCACTCTTACTGCCATGGCCCATGTTCAATCCCTGGTCAGGGAAGTAAGCCTCATAAGCTGCACTTGGTGCAGTAAAGAAAGAAAATTTTTTAAACAAATAAAAAAGATATATACAAAGAAAAAAATTCCTTAGATATCTATTACTCTCTGGGATCATAAAGGATATTTAGCTTCTTTTAGTTTCATTTATCGGAGAAGGCAATGGCAAGCCACTCCAGTACTCTTGCCTAGAAAATCCCATGGATGGAGGAGCCTGGTAGGCTGCAGTCCATGGGGTCGCTAAGGGTCGGACACGACTGAGCGACTTCACTTTCACTTTTCACTTTCACACATTGGAGAAGGAAATGGCAACCCACTCCAGTGTTCTTGCCTGGAGAATCCCAGGGAAGGGGGAGCCTGGTGGGCTTCCATCTATGGGATCACACAGAGTCGGACACGACTGAAGTGACTTAGCAGCAGCAGCAGCAGCAGTTTCATTTATTGCCTAGGTTTTCTACAGTAAGTAATTAGTAATTGTATGAAACACGTTATTGCATGAAATATCAGAGTACCCAAATAAAGTACCAACCTTTACAAAAATGTTACTATAGGAAAACACAGCCCATATTCAAACAAGAACTATCGAGTAATATACTCCTCATTCTTATAGAACTGGTAATGAGAATTCCTTCTTCATAACTCATTCTATCCCTCTCACCCTCTACCTAAAATTCCACCTTCAAAGAGTAGAAACAACTATTTCTGAAGGCCTGAGAGAACAGGTAGGAGGCTGGAAGGAAAGGAGCTGGGATATGCTGAAGAGAGGAACTGAAGGGTTATGAAGAACAAACTGCTGGTATTTTGGGAGAAACTTTAGGAATAGCACTTGGTTGGAGGAAGGAGTGAGGAGAGGAGATTCCACAGGTAAACTTCAGCAGAATAGTTTCTCTTCTCACCAATCCTCCCTGTATTCAGGTGCACAGTCACTGTTTCAAGTCAACTACTATATTAAGAAAAAGCATTCGCAAGTGAAATGAAATAGGGTGTACCTGCTCAGTGACCCCAGATTCTGATACTTTGCTCCTTTGTTAACATATTTTATGTCTTTCTTCAGGACAATTTTTTCCTTTGTTAACCTATCGTCTTTCAGTTTCTCTAACATGATATGTTAGAGAACCACAGGTCGTTTGACATACCAGTTCCTTCATCTGAAATATTTCTATCCCCTCCCCAACACTGTCTTGACTAATTTATCTCCTACTCATCTTTCCATCTTAGTTAAGGGTCAGTTTCTCAGGGAAACCTTGAACACCCTAGTCCACAACAGGTTCTTTCCAGCCTTTATCTCAACTTGTAAATATACATTATGAAATTATCCTAGTATGCTTATGAATGTCTAGTTGAACCAATAGGTCCCAAGACTAATGAACGCGATGCCATTTGTTGTTTTGCTCACCACTGCCACCTCTGCCTCTGGAACATAGCAAGTGCTCAACAAATATATGCTGGATGAGGGACTGAGTGAATGAACAACTAAGCAAATGACTAGGACTCCAGAGTCTCTGATTTGGTAAGAATTGTATTATTTATGTCCCCTCATGGTGGAACCCTGTGTAAAGTTTTTCCTTTGACTGCTGTTGAACTTGTTCCTGTACTCAAAAAACAAAGTTTAAAAAACAGTTATCACTTTGAAAATTCTCCATAGCTCAAAGTAAACCGAGGTCAAACATGGTATTTTAATTATCCAAGAAGAAGGCTAGATACCGTTAACAGAACATGTAGTCTAGCCTGGAAACTTCACACATGCCCACATCACAAGATATCTCTCTGCAGGCTCTTAGTATCTTACTGGAGAAAAGGAACGAAGGAACCCACACTTGTCCCCTCAGCGCAGGTCGAGCACAGGGAACAGGGATTCTGCAGGCTCCATACCCTTGACAAAGCTTAGGTGGGAAAAACATGCCTAGGGTGTCAGGGGGAAATGGGCATTTATTCAAAGTGAACTTATTGAGCATCTACGGTGAACCAGAAAACCTTAGCTCTGGACTGGCTCTGACAAACCTGCCGGGGTTGCTTTAGTCACTTCAGAGAGCTCTGGTCCAGAAGAGGAGCAAACCAGCCCCGGGTTCGCCTACCTCCAAGTGCCGGACGGGGCCTCCAACAGCGACAGAGCGCTTCGCAAAGTCAGGGGCACGAAAGCCGGCCGCCCCACAGGGACTCGCAAACCCCAGGCCTGGCTGGGCGAGCGAGCCCCGGGCAGCCGCCCACCAGCAGCCGCGCCAGGCGGAGGCGGGTCCCCGCCCTCCGAGGGGCCGCGCTTACCCGTCGGGCGAGTACTCGAGGTTGAAGACTGCCCCGTGGGTGCGGGTGCTGAGGTACACCGAATCCGCGGGATGGATGGAACCATAGAGGTTAGTCATGGTGCGGAAGTTGTCCCGTGCCGGGTCCACGAACAGCCCGCGGCCGAGGCTGCGCTCTCTCAGCCACCCGAAGAGCCGGGCACCAGGGCCGCCCAGGCGGGCTCTGAAGCAGGGCTGGCCACGGCTCCCGGCCCTGCAGTCAGGCCCGGGCGGCCGTCGAGGCGGGGAAGGCGGGGAAGGATCTCCTTGAGCGGAAGCGGCTGAGGACTCTAGAGCTCCGGGCGGCCCGAGCTCCCGCGCGCGCCCGCCGGGGGGCTGCGAGGGGGCGCAGGGACTGCGAGGGCTCCCGCCGGGCGACGGGGGAGGGGCTGCGTCAGCCCCGGGCTGTAGTGGCGAGGGCGGGGAAGGGAGCGGCCCGGCAGCAGCCGCCTCTCTCCCGTACGGTGCCGGCTCCTCAGCCCCGGCTCCAGCCGCCCTGTTCCCTCCGGGGCTACGGAGCCCGAGGGGAAACATGACCAACGCCCCCGCCCCCGGCCGCTGCCCAGCCGGCCAACACCTCAGTACTCCCGCTCCAGCCGCCACTTCCGGCGTGCGTTCGCCTAACCTCGCCGGCTGGGAAACCCGCGCCGCCTCTCGGTATCATCCGCCGGGGACCAAGAAAGCGGCGACACCGTTCGACTTTGGGAGCCACAGTCGAGAGGGTTGGAGGTCTAGAGCTACTGTGTGTGTGCGACAGTGAGGATGCCCAGGGCCTACGCTGCATGGGGTAGCGCTAGCATCCGGGAACTGCGTGCGCTATTGTCAGTATGTGGTTATCAGTGACCAGACTGTGTCTTTGAGGATGACAGGGCCTGACTGGTCAGTCCAAGAGGCTGAGTATGATTGGGTGCTGTTTACATAATCATCTCTACTTTACACTGAGACCAACGAAGGTAAGAAATGACCGTTTTATGTGCTGCTCACACAGTAAGCAGCATGGTGTACTGCCTACTCAGCCTGGGAATCTAGGGACTCAGGTTTAACTTCTGCACTAAAAAGCCCTGATTGGCACAGCACCTGGGGCTTACTGCTGCCCTGGAGCTCTGCCCAGTTACCAGCAACTTTACCTGTTAGGTCAAGCCTTCACCAAAGCCTTCCTCTCTGCAAGGAGCATATACCCAGCCAGGAGTCACTGAGAGGAGCTGAAATCTGAATCAATTCAACCTTACAAGCTACAGAGCCCAGGGTCAATCCTGCTTACATCTGCCAAGCAGGGCATAGAGGGCATAATAAATGCTGTTAGTGCTGCTGAAGATAAATACAGAATTCATTTGCAGAAAAAGCTTAACTGGAACTGGGGTGTTTCTTGGGGAAAGAAGGAAAGTCTTCAAGGAAGGGAAACTTGAGGTATAAGAGGTAGGTTTAAGAAATGACAACCCTTCCAGGCCTTGGGGCTTCCCTGGTGGCTCAGCTGGTAAAGAATCTGCCTGCAATGCAGGAGACCTGGATTCAATCCCCGGGTTGGGAAGATCCCCTGGAGAAGGAAAAGGCTACCCACTCCAGTATTCTGGCCGGGAGAATTCCATGGACTATATAGTCCATGGGGTCACCAAGAGTCGGACACAACTGAGCAACTTTCACTTTCCAGGCCTTGAGCAAGAACTGAGTTACAGAAAGCTGCTATTTGGTGACTGTTTAGGATAGTCTGAAAGATGCCAAGAGGAAAGGAATGAGATTTAGACAGGGCTGAACATTCATCAGGTCCTCCCACCAGCAAAGTTAGTAGTTATTCAATAAGCTGACTGAAACGTGGGCAAGAAGCAAGTGTCTGGCGTTCAGAGAAGATCAAGGCAACCATTCTTCTGGAGATATTCCTTGTGTAAGGGTTAGAGGTCTGTTTTATGATTAACAAATAATGTCCCTTAGTGACCCACACCTGCTGACTGCAACAAATGTTTATTAAAGGTCCTCTGCTTGATTCCAAGTTATGGCCAATGGCTAAAATTTGTCTATAAAACTTTGACCATGATATTCACCAACATCATTAATTTTCTCAGTAAGTAAAACAAAACTCAACTTTCTTTCCTTTTTCTGCCTCCTTCCCTCAAAACTCAATGTTAAAAGGTTACATATTCCAAAGTATTTAAGATATAATTCCAACAGAGCTCTGCAACAAGAATTGTGCTATCTCAAGATAATCAGGTTTCACAGTTCAGGCAATTCAAAATTAACTCACTATTGCTCCCCAACTGATTAAGAACTGTTCACTGGCAATTTAGAGAATCTAAAGAAATCCAATTGAAACAAAAACATTTTGTAGGTTTGCATGTACATCTAAAAGTTAGATAGTGAAAATGACTCCTGAAAAGTTAAGATAGCCACAAATTTAAGGTGGTGGTTGTGGTAACACACAGAACAAGTCATTTAGTAGTATCAGGTTTGGGTTTTTTTTCTTACACTTCTACTTAAAATGTTTCACCATTATTTTAAAACCTCTCAGTGAAAAAAATAAAAATCACTAGAGGTTACCAGAGAAGGCATTAAAGACAGAACAACTCTGTGCCTGCTTCTATTTACCCACTGCCTTTCAGAGCCCTTAAACACCACTGTGTTAACAAGAAATTTATTTCAAACTGTAGTCTATAGACCAATTTCTATGCAATGCTATTTTTTAAAAACTAAAAAATGTTCAACTTCAACTGCTGAAATTCACAGATATCAATTCAATAGAAATGCCTGAAGCATCTTCTGAAATCCTTTGCCCCGATACTCTTTTCCAATCCTGATGCGCCTTTCCAATCACAACAAAAGTAAAAAAAAAAAAAAAGCAAAAGCATATGTGATATCCATCACATGTCCTTTTAACATCAATCTTCTCAAGGAGGCAGAGAACAAATTTGTTTACTTTCTTCCCTATCCATTGACTAAATATTTTTTTTTAAAAATTACTTCCCAACTGGTGTCTTATAATGAAATGTGCTAGAAATGTAAACACTGGCCTTTCTGTTCAGGCTTTTATCTTTCAGGAGCAGCAGGTTCACTCCTGATGTCTTTGACATCATTGGTTCTGCCCATCAAATAGAATTCTTTGTTGGGAACAAGACTGACAAAATGAGCAAGGCGGTTGGACATGGCATAAAAAGCTGAAATTGCAGCTATATCCCAGGCATCTTCCTGGTTGAAGCCATGCACCTCGAGCTTTTTGAAATGGTCATCTGTTATGTCATCAGCTTGGGAAATAAGTGTAAATTCCAGCATTGCCTTTTCCCGGGCAGGGAGGTCAGACTTTCTCCAGTTGATACAGACCTGTAAGAAAACACACAGTTAGAGGCAGAATCTCTGTCCATCACAACATAGCCAATAAAATACATGGCCTAATAAAAGAAGCATTAATGAAAAAAACCTAAGATGGGAATCCCAGATCACCTGACCTGCCTGTTGTGAAACCTGTATGCAGGTCAGGAAGCAACAGTTAGAACTGGTCATGGAACAACAGACTGGTTCCAAATAGGAAAAGGAGTACGTCAAGGTTGTATATTGTCACCCTGTTTATTTAACTTATATGCAGAGTACATCATGAGGAATGCTGGGCTGGAAGAAGCACAAGCTGAAATCAAGATTGCCGGGAGAAATATCAATAACCTCATATATGCAGATGACACCACCCTTATGGCAGAAAGTGAAGAGAAACTCAAAGGCCTTTTGATGAAAGTGAAAGAGGAGAGTGAAAAGGTTGGCTTGAAGCTCAACATTCAGAAAATGAAGATCATGGCATCTGGTCCCATCACTTCATGGGAAATAGATGGGGAAACAGTGGAAACAGTGTCAGACTTTATCTTTTTGGGCTCCAAAATCACTTCGGATGCTGATTGCAGCCATGAAATTAAAAGACGCTTGCTCCTTGGAAGGAAAGTTATGACCAGCCTACATAGCATATTAAAAAGCAGAGACATTACTTTGCCAACAAAGGTCCATCTAGTCAAGGCTATGGTTTTTCCAGTGGTCATGTATGGATGTGAGAGTTGGACTGTGAAGAAAGCTGATCGCCGAAGAATTGATGCTTTTGAACTGTGGTGCTGGAGAAGACTCTTGAGAGTCCCTTGGACTGCAAGGAAATCCAACCAGTCCATTCTAAAAGAGATCAGTCCTGGGTGTTTATTGGAAGGACTTATGCTAAAGTTGAAACTCCAATACTTTGGCCACCTCATGCGACGAGTTGACTCACTGGAAAAAGAGTCTGATGCTAGGAGGGATTGGGGGTAGGAGGAGACGGGGATGGCAGAGAATGAGATGGCTGGATGGCATCACCGATGGACATGAGTTTGAGTGAACTCCGGGAGTTGGTGATGGACAGGGAGGCCTGGCATGCTGTGGTTCATGGGGTCACAAAGAGTCGGACACGACTGAGCGACTGAATTGAACTGAACTGAAGATTAAAGAGGTGAAGTGAGGCCTAAATAAACTTTACAGACAGGAAGTATCTTGGTCAAGTTCAATATAATGCAAACCTGGAACTCTAGCTCTGCCAGGAAATCTTTGCTCACTCCAACTACAAGTACTTCTTTCTCCTCTAAACACCCATAGCATCAAAAACCTCAGAACCAAGATTCAGAGACTCAATACATAAAGGCCCGCAAATATCAACCTTTTTGTTTGAGAAAAGTGAAGCTCAGATAATTATCCCTTTGTCCCCACTTAATCGCAAATAAGTATCAGCTATTAATTTGCAAAATTAATAACTGATACTTAAGCAATGACTATGTGCTAAGAATCTGCTCAATGCTTCATATTCATTATCTCATGTAATTCTTATAAAAATCCTAGGAAGTAATGTTTTTTATTAGTCACTCCCAATTTTACTGGCAAAGAAACTGAAGCTCAGAGAGTTCACACACTTTCCCAAGGTCACACAGCTAGAGTGGCAGAGCTGGGATATGAATCCAAGTGTATTTGGTTCCAGTGACTAAACTTATAATCATTACCCTTACTAAAGCAAAATACTGGAAACCATTAATGACCTGGGGTTTCCCTGGTGGTTCAGACGGTAAAGAATCTGCCTGCAATGCAGGAGACCTGAGCTTCAATCCCTGGGTCAGAAGAAGAGAATGGCAACCCACTCTAGTTTTCTTGCCTGGAAAATTCCATAAACAGAGGAGTCTGGTAAGCTATAGCCCATGGGATCACAAGGAGTCGGACACAACTGAGTGACTAACACACACACACACACACACACTTTAACACACACACACACACACACTTTAACGACCTAAAAATTGGAAGAACAGTTGAGCAAACCATGGTGTGATAGTACATCCTATGATCACTAGGGAAATATGTTTGAGACTGGTCCTGGATGAGCAAAGTTCTGGTGAATAAGCAAGCACTCTGAGAAGGGCAAAGGTTATGATGTACCTGTCTTGTTTAGCTTTTGGCTGGCAACAGAGGCCCTCGGAACAGTTTTCAAGGTCTCCACTCAGGTGGGGTCAGGAAGGAAGGTTGGAGGATAGGAAAAGACTGATGACCCTCCCTCAGGAATAAATGCAGAAAACAGAAACATCTGTTTCTGAAGAAACATCTGGCTCAGAAGATCAGGAATTTCACTTTAGGGATGAGTAGGGTTTTGTAATTGGAGAAGGAAATGGCAACCCACTCCAGTATTCTTGCCCGGAGAATCCCAGGGATGGAGGAGCCTGTTGGGCTGCCGTCTGTGGGGTCACACAGAGTCGGACACGACTGACGCGACTTAGCAGCAGCAGCAGGGTTTTGTAAGCTTGGTGACAAACCCATGTTTACTGTGTCTTTATCCTTGGTTCATTTCTCTGCGAAGAATTAGCAAGACCTCTGACACTCAGACAGCCTGACTCTGGATGAAACAAGTTAAGAGTAAGCTGCTGGCTGGGGGGTTGAGACCCATTTCACAACCAGTCTTAGTGGGAAAGAGCAGGTGGGGGCAGTTCCAGAATAGGTGACTGACAAGCCCAAGCTTGGGGCCAGCTGTACAAAGTAAAAGATATCTTAAATCGCCAGTCCAGTTTTAATGCATGAGACAGGGTGCTCAGGGCCAGTGTACCGGGATGACCCTGAGGGATGGGATGGGGAGGGAGGTGGGAGGGGGGGTTCAGGATGGGGAACACATGTACACCCATGGCAGATTCATGTCAATGTATGGCAAAAACCACTACAATACTGTAATTAGCCTCCAATTAAAATTAATTAATTAAAAAAAAAAGAAATCGTTTAGGGCCCATTAGGAATAACTAGTGGATAGACTAAACTCACAAGGGCTTCCCTGGTGGCTCAGACAGTAAATAATCTGCCTGTAATGCAGGAGACGCGGGTTCAATCCCTGGTCGGGAAGATCCCCTGGAGGAGGGCATGGCATCCCATTCCAGTAGTCTTGCCTGGAGAATTCCATGGACTGAGGAGCCTGCTGGGCTACAGTCCACAGAGTCACAGAGTCAGACATGACTGAAGCGACTGGACACGCATGCATACACTAAATTCATCCTGGAAAATGCATACTATACAATGTAGCAGGGAGAGTGTAAACTTTGAAAGTGGACTCTGCCATTCTAGTTGTGCACCCCACATTAATTCCAGGTCTGAACCTCAAAGGTAAAAGGGTTATAATAAGGTTCAACTTAGGGAGTTGTGTGCATTTAAGAGAATGTCTGTCAGGTCTGGCACAAGGCTAGAGCTTAGCTATCCCCTTGTCCCAAACATCACGGGCACACAGAAGCAGGTGGGCACAGGAATGGGAAACTGGCATGGGGAGGTGGGCACTCACCTGGTCAGAGAGCACTGGGTTCTTCGAGAAGACCCTGTACCGGGCACTGTGGACAACCACGCTGTATGAGCACCTGTTGGCCAGGCTGGTCACCAAAATGATGAGTTCTTTGTCAGCTCTGCTGAGCTGGCCTGGGGAGAGAGAAGAGAGGAGAGCTGCCATAAGCCTGGAGAGCAGCTCAGAAGAATCTAAACAGGCTCAGCCATATTTTAGCAAGTTGCCCGCCTACCTGCTCACTTATTCATTCCTAGTCCTGTGCTATGAGCTAACCTATTTTATTTTCTTCACAATACTTAACACTTTCTGAAGTCAACTTGTTCTTTTATTTTTAGTCGTTCACTGTTTTTTCCTCTCCTCACTGTCTTCTCTCTATGCATTTTTCTGATTTGTTCACCACTGTATACCCAGAGGAATGCCTAACAGATAGTAGTTGCTCAGAAAATATGTGAATGAATTACTAATTCAAGAAGTATTTTCTGAGGCCCATCAGGTACTAGACACTTTTTGAAAAGGAGGTTAAAAAAAAAAGACATTTTCCAACCTCAGGGGCCATGCTACTTCTAGGTAGAGAAAGGCAGAGAAGGGGAGAGTCCACTTTGGTACCTGGTACCATCTGGGAACTTTAGATAATATTCACAACAGCTCTGCAGAGGAGGTAATAATACCATTTTATTAGTAAGAAAACCAAAGCACTGAGACATTTAAGTACTCTGTTGAAGCTCACATCATGATTTATGGCAGAATCTGATTTGAGCACAGGACCTGTCTCTTCCCTCTAGGATGGAGAGGCTGAAGCAGTTGTGGAAGATACAGCAGACAGCACTCTGCATGCCATTGGAAAAGGACAGATGAGGGAGGCTGTGGGAGTTCAGAGGAGAAAGAGTCCCTCATAAGTGAAGGCAGGTGAGATGGACTTTGATGGAAAGTTCAGATTCACAAAGCACGGATAGGAGACAAGGCAGCCCAGAGGCACAGTAAAGTGTGATACAAGTTAAAGAGGAGAGATATCATGAGACTGGAGTGCTTTGGAGAGTAAAGCATAATTCACAGTTCACTTTGACTTGAATGGGCAGAACATAAAGAGAGGCTGAAGGAAATGAGGCTGGGAGGCAGGCTGGTGTCAAGCCATAGAGAGTCATGGTGACAGGCTGCCTCCCATCTCTGCTGCTCACTCTTCCTTTAATAATAAAATCCCTTAGTTTTATCTGGGCACACAGCCACAGAGCCTCCCTTGCAGCTAGATATGATGCAGGTGCAGCTAGATATGATGCAGGTCTAGCCAATGGGAGGTAAATGGAACTGATGGGTGTGGCTTCCATGTCAGGACCATAAAGGAAGGACTATGTGTCCACACATACCCTTCTTTCTTTTTCTGCAGGTAGTAGTGGTAAATCCACGTGGGCATGTAAGCAAGGGCAATTCCAGATAGCAAACAACACTATACTGCCCCTCAGAAGCTCATATGAGACTATAGA
This sequence comes from Moschus berezovskii, assembly GCF_049115385.1. Taxonomy (NCBI): domain Eukaryota; kingdom Metazoa; phylum Chordata; class Mammalia; order Artiodactyla; family Moschidae; genus Moschus; species Moschus berezovskii. Next base: position 69,197,843 of record NC_142466.1, on the reverse strand, counting down.
AGAGACAGAGAGAAAAAATACCTTATTTAAATCAATGTGTCTTTGGTCTGAGCAACAGCAGCTTAACCTGAATCCTAAGCAAGAAATCCATGATTACCGGTCTTAAGTCCCTGAACTTTATCCAGGGTGTTGTAGGGAGCCAGAGAGGGCCTTTGGGCACAAAGAAAGTCGAGCCAGAGTTATTATCTAACTTATTTCCATTCTATACCTATAACCATCAAGTAACATTCAGACCTCAGCGTCAGAATCCAGACAATGTCTCTGCCAGCTCCAGTCCTTCTGAGCTTCTCCCTAGCTCCACAGTAATCTGGGACTATGTGCAAACAAAGTCTAGCAAGCAGGCACCTGGATTTTATCTAAAAATGACTTAGCACTTCCCCCACGTCCCCCACTTACCTGTTTTCTTGTTACAAATGACATTGTAATAAGCAAAGAAGGCTCTGAATTCCAATGGCCGGTGAGACAACATTTTAAATACATTTGGTAAAAATCCTGTCTGTAGGGAAGGAGAGAAACAGGGAAATGTAAAATGACAACTAAGAACAGGATTGGCAAATAGTAACTGGTAGTTCTCATACTGTCTGCTGAATGCCAGATGCAGTCTTAAGAAGGCCACAGCCTTGTGTCAAAGCACAACCCACACATTCTTTCACGTTTTAGGGGATTATAAGGGTTACTTCTAAAGGCATATGTAATTTCTTTTTAGTAAGGCATTTTATAAAATTTAGAGTTGTATGTACACTAAATGATACTTCTTAGAATTTAGGCTATACTTATTAGCCCCCTTTTCACAGAGGGACTGGTGGTGCTCATTTATTTCTAAGAATTCAATCAGTAACAAGAATTGATATTAGTAAAGTACTCTGTAAAGTTCTTTCATACATCCAATCTCATTTCTTCTTCTCCACAACTCTCTAAGGTAGGTAAGGCAAGAATCATTATCCCAGTTTGCAGATAAGGAAACTTAAGGCCCAGAGAGGTTGAGTGACTTGCACAAGGCCAAACCAAATCTAAGAGGTAGGTTTGCGGTTTTGACATTGTGTTTTCAGTATGTTTTCTTTTCTTTTTTTAAAAAGATATTTACTTATTTATTTGGTTGCTCTGGGTCTTTGGGGCACATGGAATCTCTGATCTTGGCTGAGGCTCAATGGCTTAGTTGCAGCACGCAGGATCTTTAGTTGTGGCATGTGAACTCTTAGTTGTAGCATGTGGGATCTAGTTCCCTGGCCAGGGGTGGAACCCAGGCCGCGTGCGTTGGGAGTACAGTCTTAGCCACTGGACCACCAGGGAAGTCCCTCAGTATGTTTTCCAATGGAATGCTATGGCAGACAACTATTGACTGCTACCCAGTAGCCATTTCTTCCCTCTTCCCTTGACAGTGGATACTGGATGTTGTTCATATACCAGATTGCCATGGGCTCCAGGGAAGGTTAAACCCTTCCCCAACCCCCCTGGGTGAATCCTGATTGATCTAAACCAATTATAGTGATTCTACTCTACTTGTCAGTGATTGGCCTAGGAATGGGCATGTGACACCATTATGCCCAATGAGAAATGAAGGGAAATAAGCTGGGAGCCTTCTCTCCCCAAAAGGAATATGAGAAAAGGGTGTGACCTCCACATCCATTCTAGGAGCTGTGCAAGGATGTAATGTTTGCTGCTGTTATACCCAGGGACCAGGAGGTCACAAGTCTGAGCACACAGTTATCATATCAAGGAAGTCAGAGCTAAAAAAGGCAAAGAACTTGATCCTGATATCACTGAGCCACTGGATTAACAATCCAGGAATCACCCTGTGTCTGGACCTACTGTTATACAAGACACTGAATTGTCCTTGCTGTTTTACCAACTGAATTGGATTTTCTGTTACCTGTAGCTGAAAGCACTTTAACTGATAATAGATGCTAAAGTTCATTACTGGTCTAGAAGACATGGTAAAAAGAACCATTTATGTCTGCCAGGGCAGGAGCTAGGGAAGAGGTGATGATATGAGGAGGTATAGACAGGTACTGAGAGAGAGGCTGGGGGCTCCAAACCTTTCCCACCAGAGCAGCTGGGTTTCTATACATTTATAAATGGATTTACACACAAGATTCTGTCTGGAAAAAAAATCCACAAAGTTTCAGCGCCAAGTTTCAAAAACAAAAGTTTAAACATCTGCATTCAGACAAGGGTTTTATAATTTGACAATATAAAGCATGAAATTTAAAAAGTACCCTTTGGTTGGTGAAATTTTAACTGTTAATGTTTTTGGCATTGTGCTTTGTACCATTTATTAAATAAAAATTATTAAAAAAATTAAAAAGTACCCCTTGGACTTCCCTGGTGATCCAGTGGTTAAGAATCTGTCTGCCAATGCAGGGGACACGGGTTCGATCCCTGGTCATGAAAGATCCCACAGGCCTCAGGGCAACTAAGCCTGTGTACAACTACTGAAGCCTGTACACCTAGAGCCCCTGATCCACAACAAGAAAAGCCACAGCAATGAGAAGGCTGCATACTTAGCCCCTGCTCACCCCAACTAGAGAAGTCCACATGCAACAACACAAAACCCAGCACAGCCAAAAACAAATAAATAAAAATTGTAAAATAAAAAGTATTCTCAAGACATAATTCTGGGATGTTCAAAAAGATATCTGTATAAACATCTGTTACAAGTCACAATTGGGAGACTGCTGAAATAAATTAAAACATCTCTATTATACAGTGCTATATCATGCAGCCATTAATAACCTAGAACAATGTTCATGTTAACATGATCTCATTTAAAAAGTTACATGTATATTTATTTTAAAAAAATAGGGAAGAAGTGCTACAAGTGACTGACTTTGGTGGAATTTTTATTTTTGAAATTTTTGCTTATTTTTCTAATTTTTCAATACATAATTGCAGGAAGGAACAAGGTACCTCTCACATTTACTGACGCATCTGGCACATATCTCATGGTTCTATCTCCACACTGTATTATAGCGCTAAAGGGAACTATAGAACACACCTCAGTCACAGTGGGCAGAGAACTGAGTGACAGAGTCCCAGAACTTAAAAGGCTGGGCCTAAGGCAAAAAAAAAGTGCATGTTCTTCTGACTGGGAACCCCAAAGGAAGGGCTCATCCACAGTGGGAACTTGGGCAGACCGCAGCAATCATTTCCAGGGATTATACTCCAGCCAACGAAGGTCTGCACTGGCTGTGGCTCTCTGCATGAGGTGAGTGTCTCACCTTCTTTTCTATCTCCTCCATGAGCTCTAAAATGTCAAAAGACAGGTCCTTCTTGTAGGGAATAGGGTAACGGCTGATGGGTTTGGACTTCTCTTCCTGCTGCTGAGACTCATAAAGGCGCAAGTTCAGGGTCACCACAGGCAACTTTTTCCAAAATCTATTGGTCACAAGGTGGAGAGGAGACTGAAAGGAAGCAAAGACAGGATTGGAATGGGCTACCAAAGGAATGGCTTGGATAGCTTGTTTGTATATCTGGACTTAAAAAATGGGGTCAATTCCCATTAATTACAAGCAATTCTTGAGCAATCATGAAACAGATTCTGAGCTCAACAAGAAATAATGCTGTAATCCATTGATAATGTCTGACACGAGAAGAGGATATTGAGGGCATGATGGTCCAAATAACATATCTACAATGCTTGCCTTAAAGCCCAGCTCAGATACTACCTAATAACAATAAAACCTCCTGGGGTTCTTCAACGCCATGAAGACTTTCTGAAGCCTTTTAAGGCTACCAAATGATGGCCAGGATTTATATATATCATCTGCTGCCAATAGCAGTGATAATAACTGTCATATAATGAGCACCTAGTATGTGTCAGGTCTTCTGCATACACTCCCCAAAACTCCCAGCAATCCTGTACTTTACAGATGTGAAATCTAAGGATCAGATGGATTAGGTCACACAAAGACAACATTCAGGCCTATCTGATTCCAAAGTCTTCATTATTCCCACTTTACAATCCTGTCTCTTAAAAGAGAATCTAACTAAAAAATATAGAAAACTAACAACTTTACATTTATTCTAAATGAAAACTGGGAAAAACCAACATAAATCTAAAAGGGCAACCTCTTTATTTTTTTTACATTAAAAAAATTATAGTCGATTTACAATGTTGGGATAATTACAGCTGAACAGCAAAATGACTCAGTTATACACACATACATGTATACATACATATATATATGTATACTCTATTTTTAATATTCTTTTCCATTATGGATTATCATAAGATACTGAATATAGTTCTCTGTACTATACAGTAAGACATTGTTGTTTATCCTTTCTGTACATAAAAGTTTGTATCTACTAACTGCAGCTTCCCACTGCATCCCTCCCTCAACCCCCTTCCCCATGGCAACCACCAATCTGTTCTCTATGTCCATGATTCTGTTTCTGTTTCTAGATGGGTTCATTTGTGTCATATTTTAGATTCCCATATAAGTAATATCATATGGTATTTGTCTTCTCTTTCTGACATCCTTCACTTAGAATGATAATCTCCAGTTGCTGCAAATGGCATTATTTTATTCTTTTTAACGACTGAGTAGTATTCCATTGTATATATGTACCACATCTTCTTTATCCATTCACCTCTCAATGGATATTCCCCCATCTTCGCTACCATGAATAGCACTACTATAAACATAAGGATGCATATATTTTTTTGAATTACAGTTTTATCTGGATATATGCCCAGGAGTGGGATTGCTCAATCATATGGTAATTCTATATTTAGTTTTCTAAGGAATCTCCATACTATTTTCCACAGTGGCTGCACCAACTTACATTCCCACCAACAGTGTAGGAGGGTTCCCTTTTCTCCACATCCTTTCTAGCATTTTCTATTTGTAGACTTTTTAATGATGGCCATTCTGACTGGTGTGAGGTGGTACCTCACTAGAGTTTTGATTTGCATTTCTCTAATAATTAGAGATTCTGAGCATCTTCTCATGTGCCTATTGACCATCTGTATGTCTTCTTTGGAGAAATGTCTGTTTGGGTCTTCTATAATGGGTAGCCTCTTCATGCATTTTACCACACAAGGTTCTAAAATGGGTGCAAGAAAACAAGATTATGCTATTCTAGAAAACTCAGTCTGGTCAGTAATCCAACTGTGAAAGATAGTATAATATAGGGCTATCTGAAGCCCAACTGCCTGGGTCCACATCCTGACTCTGCTACTTATGTGCTATGTGACCAGAGACACACTACTTCTCTGTCCTTCCATTTCTTCATCTATAAAGTATGAATTATAATAATACCAACTCATAGAGCTGTTATGAGGATTTAATGAGTTAATACACACAAAGCTCTTAAAACAGAGCCTTGCACTTAGTAAATATTGTGTATTAAATAAAGTGTTACAGGTTTAAAATAAAGGTGTAATTAAAGTGTATTGGGTACATTATGGATCTATCAATTGACATTTGCTTACATATTCAATATGAGACCCACAGAAAAGATCTTGACAGCTCCCTTAACAGAACCCACCTGCCAATATAGAAGACTTACGGTTTGATCCCTGGGTCAGGAAGGTTCCCTGGAGAAGGAAATGGCAACCCACTCCAGTATCCTTGCCTGGAGAATCCCATAGACAGAGGAGCCTGGCACACTACAGTCCATGGGGTCGCACGGAGTCAGACACAAGTAAAGCGACTTAGCAACTTCACATCCTCTGGGGACCCCTGATGGGTTCTATCTACTGTATGTAGCAGCCTACCTACCTGCCTTTCACATCTGACACCTCACCTATGTGCCAGCATATACATCCTACTAAAGGGGAAGGCCTAGGCTATGAAACTCTGTAGCTTTTCTACCTTAGTTTTCCCTACCCATTAGCTAGGGTGAGGCAAGTATCTGAGTATCCAGGCCACAGACTGGCCATTGGTCCATGAGGCTGCTAGGCCAAAAAGCTCTGCCCACATAGATTCATGCTCTTTGGGATCTGAACTGGGAAATCAGAAGTGAGCTAGCTGGCAATGAGAGCTGGAGCTGAAAAGTCATGAGGTAAAGCCAGGCCACTGGGGTCATGCTGGTCAGTTGTGCACCAAAGGAGCAAGAGAGAAATCAGGAGTAAACGGCAGCTATGAGAGAGAGAAAAGACTCAGGATAGAGGGTCAGGAAGAACACTGGTGGTAGGAGGAGGTGCAGACAGACAAAAAGAGGTAGGACTGAGAGTAAATGAGACTTGTTCATGACACAGTTCCCAGGGTCTGGGTGCAGAGGTCCTCTGAGGTACCAAAATGACCTCTCAGTTTCGGTTTAAATGTAACATGATGCTTACTTTTATAATACTTGAGATAGGACTCATGCATTGCCAAGAAAAATCAGAATGACAAGAAAGAAAGCAAACATGGCTTCTCAATCGATGAACCTTCTCTAACCCAAAGAAAACAATGGATTTGGAAGTAAAGAGCTCCTATCACATAAGCTTATTTTAAAAATTAACAAAAGTAAACACTCATAAAATGCTTAATACATGCCTAATATTATTCTGGCTGCTTTATCTATATATTTAGTCAAGATATGTTGGTATTGTTCTTGTTCTTATTTTAGAAATAAGAAAACATTTCTCATTCTCTGTGCCATCTCAAAACAAGCACAGGAAAGATAAGTCACAAGAGCCTACAAGTCACAGAGCAGGATTCAAACCCAGGCAGTCTACCTCCCAAGTCCACGCTCAAAATCTTTGTGCTGTGTTGTATATACAAGGTCATTGCCAAGGACAACTACTACTTTTTATTTTTTTAATCCCTAAATCCAAACTAATCTATAAATGTCAGGTCTTGTCCTCCTATTATCCTAAACACTTTCAAAATTTTCATTCTGAACCTTGGATAACCAGAATACTATTTTAAAAGAACAATTTCCATTAGTACTTCACCAGGCTTATTGGTAGCAGCTTTACAGGTATTGTCCTCTGAACTTTAAATTAAATGTCACCACTGTATATTCCTCCATTGGGGCACACTGGACCTCAGCTACCATGAATGAGTTCAATATCAGTACTGTCACATCTTTTTCAGGAGAAGCTGGAAGCTGAAGTTCAAAATAAGACCTGCCGTCTGCTTGATGATGCAGCAAGAAACAGGACATAAGACTATGTACCTAGCACAGCAAGGAAGCACCTCCTGTGATTGTGGGTAAAATAAGAAAACACAGCCAGCTCCATCTTCCAGTTTCACAGGGCACTAAGCCCCAAATGCTGGACTTTTCACTTGGCACAGCCTCCTCCAAACTGTGGACACATCTCTGTGGAAGTAGGGGGGCAGCTATGTCCTTGATTCTGTGATTCTGTGTCCTTGACTCTTTGCCCTGCTTGTTTGCCAGTTTGATACTACACTGAAATAAAAACAACCTAAAGGTGATATTATTCTTTCCAACATTTGAACTCATACTGGGTGTTCTGGATTAGTTCATCAGAAATTTTCAAGTAAAATCGCCTGATTATTAAATGTCGACTCAATTGTTTTTCTCATGAGTATAGATGTGGCAGGACTGGTGGCCATTGGGGCTCTATTGTGGCTACATGGAAGTTCACTATAGTAGTCTGCCAACTTTTATGTTTGGAATCTTCCATAATAAAACAAAGTTAAAATGATATTTAATTATGTTTTAAAAACCTGTGGAACAAATGCATATTTTTTAAAAGTCTGTAAAATGTTAACTTACATTTGCTAATGTAAAAAGCCAGTTGATGAAACCATCTGAGGTATGTACACAGGCACAGTACTTGACTTTCAGTCAGTTCAGTTCAGTTCAGTCGCTCAGTCGTGTCCGACTCTCCACGACCCCATGAATCACAGCACGCCAGGCCTCCCTGTCCATCACCAACTCCCGGAGTTCACTCAAATTCATGTCCACAGAGTCAGTGATGCCATCCAGTCATCTCATTCTCTGTCGTCCCCTTGCCCCCAACCTTTTCTAGCATCAGAGTCTTTTCCAGTGAGTCAACTCGTTGCATGAGGTGGCCAAAGTATTGCAGTTTCAGCTTTAGCATCAGTCCTTCCAATGAACACCCAGGACTGATCTCCTTTAGAATGGTGGTTGGATCTCCTTGCAGTCCAAGGGACTCTCAAGAGTCTTTTCCAACACACAGTTCAAAACCATCAATTCTTCAGCACTCAGCTTTCTTTATAGTCCAACTCTCACATCCATACATGACTACTGGAAAAACCATAGCCTTGATTAGACAGACTTTTGTTGGTAATGTCTCTGCTTTTTAATATGCTGTCTAGGTTGGTCATAGCTTTTCTTCCAAGGAGCAAGCGTCTTTTAATTTCATGACTGAAATCACCATCTGCAGTGATTTTGGAGCCCCCCAAAAAAAAGTCTGATGCTGTTTCCACTTTTTCCCCATCTATTTCCCGTGAAGTGATGGGACCAGATGCCATGATCTTAGTTTTCTGAATCTTGAGCTTTAAGCCAACTTTTTCACCCTCCTCTTTCACTTTCATCAAGAGGCTTTTTAGTTCCTCTTCACTTTCTGCTAAAAGGGTGGTGTCATCTGCATATCTGAGGTTATTGATATTTCTCCCAGCAATCTTGATTCCAGCTTGTGCTTCTTCCAGCCCAGCGTTTCTCGTGATGTACTCTGCAGGATGACAATATACAGCCTTGACGTACTCCTTTTCCTCTTTGGAACCAGGCTGTTGTTCCATGTCCATTTCTAACTGTTGCTTCCTGACCTGCATATAGGTTTCTCAAGAGGCAGGTCAGGTGGTCTGGTATTCCCAGCTCTTTCAGAATTTTCCACAGTTTATTGTGATCCACACAGAACCTTAAAAACATCATGCTAAGTGAAAAAACCCACAAAGAAACTACATGTTGTATGATTCCATCTATGTAAAGTGTCCAGAAAAGGCTAGAGAGACAGAAAGTCGGTTAGTGGCTGTATGGGGCTGAGGGGGAAAGATGTTGAGCACAAATGGACGTGAGTGATCTTTTTTAGAGTGACTGAGGTGATCTAAAACTGGATTCTGGTGATGGTTGCACTACTAATACATTTACTAAAAGTAACTTAATTGTATGTTTGAAGTGCATGAAATTTATAGTCTGTATAGCAGTTTTAAAATCCTGCATGTATGGGGGGTATAAAATATCATGTTTAGTTTTAGAGTGGGATTTGGAAAAGGTTTTGCCAGAATGGAAAAAGAGCAAACTTCTGTACCCTGCCATAGTTTTGTTTTATTTTTTTTTTGCCATAGTTAAGACTCTGATAAGAAAGTAATGCCTAGAGTCTGACCTACGTGTATAGAAGAGGTGGTTGCCTCTTGGGATAGGGACTAGAGGAACTTTTCTCATCTTCCCGTACTGAAACTCTTCAACTCCCCTTCCTCCTACCCCTGGCAATCACCACTGTATTTTTCCTTTGAAAACCTTGTAGACTTTTAAAACTTGTCACCTACATTATTTAAAGGAAAATTAGAAGTGAGACACACATTTTCAAGGGTGGGAACCATGTTTTTCCTCAAATATATTGTTTTTAGCCTAGAGCAAAAGTAAACTAAGTAGTTCCTTCAGGGATATGTGACATAAAATATTAATAAAGCTAGAGAATTATCTGACAAGAGTAAGGCAATGGGGCCCCTTCTGGTATAAAACTCCTTCACAGGTATAGAAACTCCTTCATGCGACGACTCTGAATTACCAGTTTCTGCATCCTAGGGGTGTGTATAAATTTGGTAGTTTCAATAGAGACATATGCGGCATCTTTCTTTTGCCTGTAGATATCCAGTTGTCCCAACACTACTTGGGACAATAGTACTGGAAGATTTTTCTTCCCCCAATGAATTGTCTTGGCACCCTTGTCAAAAACCAATTGACCCCAGTTGTGAGGGTTTACTTCTGTATTCTCAATTGTATTCTGCTGATCTACATCTATGCTTATGCCTCTGGCTATCTTAATTACTGTAAGCTTTGTAGTAAATCTTGAAAGCAGAAGTATAAATCCTCTAACTTCATTCTTTTTCGTTTTTTTTTTTTGGGGGGGGGTGCTTCTCTAGGTCCCTTGCATTAGTATATGTTTTAGGATCCATTTATCAAATTTTGCAATGAAGACAGTAGAGATTTTGACAGGGACTGCTTTAAATCTGTTTATCACTAATTCTTCTGATCCATGAACATAAGGGTACCTTTCCAATTATTTAGATCTTTAATTTCTTTCAATAGTGTTTTGTAGTTCCCAAGGTTTTAAGGTTATTTCTTTCATTAAATATATTCCCAAATGTTTAATTCTCTTTGCTATTGTAAAATAGATTCCTTAGAATTTTATATATACCAAATCATAGCACCTGAAAGTTTTACTTCTTTCTTTCCAATCTCGATATCTTTTATTTTTCTTGCCAAACTGCCCAGGATAGAATCTTGAATACAATGTTTAATAAAAGTGAAGAGAGCAGACTTCCTTATCTTGTTCTTGACCCTAGGGAGAAAGCTTTCATTCTTTCACCGTTAATTATGATGTTACCTGTGGGTTTTTCCATAAATGTTCTTTATTAGGTTTAGGTGGTTTCTTTCTAACTCCAGTTTATTGTTTTTTTTTTTTTTTATCATAACAGGATGTTGGACTTTTCCACATGCTTTTCATCCATCTACTAAGATGATAATGTGGATTTTATTTTATTGATAAGGTGTATTATAATGATTGATTTCAGATGTTAAAAGACCAGGTATTCCTGGGATAAATGGCATTTGGTCATGGTATGTAACCCTTTTTATATGTTACTGTATTCCGTTTGCTAGTTGAGGACTTTTATGTTTATATTCATAAGGAATACTGATCTATGATTTTCTTGTGATATCTTTCATTTTGATATTAGGGTAATATTGGCTTCATAGAATGAATTAGGCTATGTTCTCTCCTCTTCAATTTTTGGGGTAGAGTTTGTATTAATGGCTATTAATTATTTAAATATTTGGCAGAACTCATCAGTGAAGCTATCTGGGCCCAGGCAGACTCTATCTTACTGCTATTACTGATGAATTTGTTCATCTTACAACCTCACTTGAGACTCCAGGCCAGTTATCAATGTATTACCACTCAGCTCTAAACTCATCCTTCACTGCCTGCTCTGAGATAATGGATCTGGGCCTTTAAAACATTTTTCCTTTGGTATCTATCATGAAGACAAGCTTTGTAGGCAGAATGCCCTGCAGAAGGAATGAGATTTGGTTGGTGGTTCTACTGTGAAGTGAAGTGAAGTCGCTCAGTCGTATCCGACTCTGCGACCCAATGGACTGTAGCTTACCAGGCTCCTCAGTCCATGGAATTTTCCAGGCAAGAGTACTGGAGTGGGTTGCCTTTTCCTTTTCCAGGGGATCTTCCCAACCCAGGGATCGAACCCGGGTCTCCCTCACTGCAGGCAGACGCTTTACCATCTGAGCCACCAAGGTTCTACTGTGCTCTCTGGCATATTCCTGCAGTACCACAGCTTCTCCAGCATCAGCTCCTGTTTTGTTTGGTGGGTGGAATCACCCAGCAGTCAGCAGTTTCCCCTAGCATGCTATTAGGCAGTTTTAGTCCCAAGAGACACCTCCCCAGGAATAGCTTTCCCTCACATCCTAGAAATGCCAGCAAGTTCTGAAGGGTTGATTTCCAGCAAGTTCCACTGGCACAGATTTATTTCTTTATTGGCTGTGGTGGGTCTTCATTGCTGCATGTGAGCTTTCTCTAGTTGTGGAGAGTTCTCATTGTGGTGGCTTCTCTTGTGGAGCATGGGCTCTAGGCATGTGGGCTTTGTAGCTGCAGCTCATGGGGCTCTAGATCACTGGCTCAGCAGTTGTGGTGCATGGGCTTAGTTGCTCTGCAGCATGTGGGACCTTCCAGGACCAGGGATTAAACTAGTTGTCCCTTGCATTGCAAGGTGGATTCTTAATCACTGGACCACCAGGGAAGTCTGGCACAGGTTTCTAATGACTTCCTGCCATTTAACAAGCCATGACAATGTCCTCTACAAAAGGTCTCAATCAGGCCAGGCCAGTGTGTAAGGTCGCAGAAACGGGCATCTCAAGCTATAAGGAAATAATCCAGACACTAAGGGAAAGTAACAGGCTTTATTTGGCAGTGTGCTCCCGGGCAGAACCCACTGACGGCAAGAATGACCCAAGGAGTTCTGCCCCAAACAAAGGCAGGGTGCAATTTTTATGCCTTCGGGGCACGAAGTGGTATCATATAACCTGGACAGGCCTAAGATAAGGTAAAGCTTGGGAACGCGAGATTGTGAGCGGTCAGCTAGACAGGGTTGGTCACTCTGGAGGTCAGGAAGTGGGGGGATAGATCTCGGCAGAGGGTTATTATGTCAGAAATTCCTCAGCGGTTTGGCGGGACTTTTTCCCTCCGGTGGAGGATGGAGAGGGGAAGAAGGAGACAAGATAGCCACTGGGAAGGGGAAGCCAAGAAGGCCACCAGGGTCCGACCTTACATTCTGACCCTTTTGATAGGAGAGGGGTGACGTAGTCGTCTCTGGCTGCTTCCTGCTGAACTGGGGCGTCGTGGGAAGGGGTCATGGTCGGACTCCAGTGTTTCCAGGGGCTCAGGGTCTTTAGGCAGGAGTCTGGAATTGGCGGTCATCATCATTTTCTGTCTCTTGGCATTTCAGGTCATCTTTTGCAGCTGTTGGTATGTGGGCTGAAGAGCAATGTGAGTAAAGTGATGTATAGCAACTCGAATGGCATGAGGCCTGTCTTGGAGTGGGGAGTCATTCAGATGTGTGTGAGTGTTGCCAGCAGAAGGCGACTTGTTTCAGCATTGTCTAGGGGTTGGTCAGGGAATAGTCTTGTCATACTATCATTTGGAGATTTGTTGCATCCTGGAAGAAACAAACTTAACAAGAAAGTTAAAGGTATGTGGCCCAAATATTAATAGAAGTAGAAAAGCTGCTCAGGGGCTATCAGGAGAAGCAGGACCAGACATTGGTTTATGATGTTAATGTTTTTCTAGGTATGAGAAGATGCAAGAATTTGGGCTCATAAAATCTTTACCTGAAGACATCTGACTCTCCGAAGGCTGGTTCTTCTGGGTTTTTCCCAGAGCACAGAGTGCCTTATTTCTGATTTCCATCCTGAATTCCCTTCAGGGGGTGTTGAAAGTCAGCAGCTTGCAGTGATCATGATGTAGTCTCTGTAGAGGCATTTGGCAAGTACCAACTTCTAGTCAGCAGGGTCCCTTCATAGCCACATATTTGACCATGTTTGGGGGCCATTTCATGGCCATTGTGTCCCGCGGTGCTGGGAAGGCTCATTCCCAGGTCTAGGGAAGATTCCATAGATGGGCAACTCAGTGTGTTAAAACCGGACCAGGCCTTGCAAGTAGCAAAAGTCTCTGGACCACTGTCTTACTAGCCTCTTGGTCCAGGAAAATATTCCCTCTTGTTGCTTCTTCCCATATCTAGAGTTACATTATTACAATCATTGATCTCATATGGAATTGCATATCAGCATTATATCACAGGCTCAGTCACACATTTGTTAAAGTAAGAAATAATCTTCTGAAACAAGTGACATAGAAAATAATATAGCCATAGCTAGCAGTTATTAGTAAAGTCATAACATGTCAGATGAACTCATGTACTTTAATAGCTCTTTGGGATGTCTCAGGGGCCCTCTGAAGCACCCCAAAGTCAGCTAGAAGTCAAGCTATTTAGGCAGTTTTGTCAATGAATATCAGAAGGGTTTGTAACAGTCATCTAGAATCACATAGATCACTGTGAAATAATATATTCATTTAGCCAAGGTAACAAAGAAGATTTCAAAGGTAAACATAGAACAGATCACTTCAGAGGTAAAGAAACTTAAAATACATTATCAAAGGCAGTTTAACATCTCAAGAAAACTTTTATCTATACATAGAAACTCTTTCTTTGGGATCTACTTTCCATCAAACCTTCTTATCATTTTCTGTACCCATTTGTTTTCCCATCCTGGAACAGTCACCTTAAGTCAGACCTACTTCCTTTTTCCTTCATAAAAATGTACTTTCCATTAAACCTTCTTTACTGAACATATATATCTTACTTCTCTTAAGTGGGGACCTCGGTGTCCCATATTGTGGGGTCTATAAAGGAAGATTCAGAGGCATAAAGGAGGAGTAGAGGTAGGGTTGGGGAGTGCAAGGGTGTGAGAAGGGTAGAGGTATGGTGGCTTTGAGCTTGGTTAGAATGTCTCATCCTAATAGCTGAGTGGGACATGAAAAAAGTATTAGGAAGGAGTGGGTGAATAGGTGATGGTCGAGCTGACAAGGCTGTAGTCCAGTCTGTAGCGGGTGTGAGGGCTTGCCATCTATACCTATCACTGAGATCTGGGAAGGAGTCAGAGTGCCCCTGTAAGAGGGAAGAACCTTGAGAGAGGTATTTTTCATCTCCTCCAGCAGGAACTAACAGGTGAATCCATGGGAGGAGGTGTTTTTGGAAGGGGTGGATAGAGAGAAGGAACGGACGGGGGTCTTTGATCTGTTTTTATTGGAGAGGGAGATCGAGGAGCAGGAGTAGCGATTACAGGAGGATCTGGTGGAATTGGAGAGGTAGGAGGTGTTAGAGGAGGAGGAGTTGAGGCCGCGCAGTGGCGGGGGCCTCAGCGTACGGAGGAGGAGGAGGGGCCAAGGTCTTCCGGAGGGATTGTGAAAGCAGAACTTTTGTCAGCGGGTTGCTGCGTTTGTGTTCGGATGTTATCGGAAGAGAGAGAGCTTGGAGTTGTCGGGGAAACAATTACCGAGGGGGGGCGAGGGGCGGAGTTTTTCTCGGTCTGTTTGGACAGATAGATGTTTTAGCTGGCGAGGGGCCAGAAGGGGAAAGGGAAAGAAGGATTTGGGAGGAGGGGAAAGAAAGAATAGGGGGAGGGGTGGGAGCACAGCAGCCAAAAAGCCTGTACATAGGGTACCTCAGACCATTTTCCCGTCCTTTGACAGTGATTATCTAAATCACGGAGGATATCAAAATCGAAAGTTCCCACTGAGGGCCATTTTGAGCCATTATCAAGAGAATATTGGGGCCAGGCCTCAGAACAGAGAAAAATCAATTGTTTGTGTCGTATAGCGTTTGAGAGACGCAGAGTTTTAAGGTTGGCCAAAAGACAATCTAGAGGAGTTGACCAACCCCGGTCAGGCTTGGAGGCAGTTGTCCCCATTGGCGAGCGACGGAGGATAGGCTTAGGGGTAGATCAACCAAGAGTCCCCAGGAGATCTGTCACCCCAGCGGAGGAGGCTACCACAGCCGAAATGGACGTCTCCGAGATCGACTGGTGCCCAGGAAGCAGGACCTGGCCTGCGGAGGGGGCTATCACAGCTGAGGCGGATGTCTCCGACTCAACTGTTGCTGGAGGAGGGAGCCAGACACAGCGCTGTGATTTTCGTGACGGGCCTGGCCCACAAGGACTGGCTCCCGCAGATTACTCGCCAAGGGGGAGGGCTACTCCAGGATTTAGCCTAGGGAACTTACCCCGTATCCTGTCGGACGGTTGAACAGTCTCAGCGAGGTGGTGGATCAACCCAGGGTGCGGGCTGGGCCCGAGGGAGCCGCAAGCCCTGTGGCCAGCGGGGGAGGGCTCTCACCTCGAGCCCCACGTTGGGCGCCAAATGTAAGGTCGCGGAAACGGGCGTCTCAAGCTGTAAGGAAATAACCCAGACGCCAAGGGAAAGTAACAGGCTTTATTTGGCAGTGCGCTCCCGGGCAGAACCCACTGACAGCAAGAATGGCCACGAGGAGTTCTGCCCCAAACAAAGGCAGGGTGCGATTTTTATGCCTTCGGGGCAGGAAGTGGTATCATATAACCTGGACAGGCCTAAGATAAGGTAAAGCTCGGGAATGCGAGATTGTGAGTGGTCAGCTAAACAGGGTTGGTCACTCTGGAGGTCAGGAAGTGGGGGGATAGATCTCGGCAGAGGGTTATTATGTCAGAAATTCCTCAGCGGTTTGGCGGGACTTTTTCCCTCCAGCGGGGGATGGAGAGGGGAAGAAGGAGACAAGATAGCCACCGGGAAGGGGAAGCCAAGAAGGCCACCAGGGTCCGACCATACACAGTGGAGAGAGATTTTTGCTTAGATGAGCTAAGTACTAGGCTGTTCCTTATATCTGCTATTCTTAAACCCTTTAAAGTTCTTTTTAGTTTTCACAAGCCATGATCATTTGGGATTAAAAACGTTTATACCAAATAGATTCTCACTTGTGTAGTGATAATTGTGAGTATTTCATTTAAATTCTTTACTTAAATAAAAATATTAACACTTCCATGGATTCTTTTCCTATTAATTTCTGTATATAAATTAGCATGCAGTTCATTTATAATTTTTAGAAACCTGTGAACTAAAAAAATTTAAAGATTCATTCAAATTCTACTTCTTTATGGACATCTATTCTGACTCCTACCTTCTTCCCACATAGAGGTAATCATGTCATCTTTTGTACTCTCGGGGCTGACACCCTAATCAGGTTGTTATAGTCAGTTACACGGTATTTCCATGTGGTGACAGTCATCTTACCCAGGGCAGGGACCATGATTCACCTGGCTTCCCGGCTCATTGCCCAGCTCAATTCCTGGTCCAGAGCACAAGCTCAGCTAGTCTTGACTGAAAGTGACAAAAACGCCCAAGTTCATCAGTCAACAAAGAAAAGCAACCATGAGACAGCACTTCGCCAGCTTCTCAAGTAGCAAAGATTTCTAAACAGGAAGTTCTGGGAAAGAGTCCAGAAGGCCATAGTCTGGACCAACCTTTCCAAAGAGCAACCTGGTTATTTTCTCTAGGGAAACGCTAAGAAATGCGGCGGTATATCCCAGAGGCAGTCGAGGGCGGTACCACCCCTGCTGCACAGGCTCCAGGCCTGCAAGACCCCCAAACAAGTAGCCGGCCTGATTCATCCTGGTGGATATGCCCAGAAGACCCCAGGCACCAGGGGAAAGCTACGCGCTGAAAGGCGCACCGTCGACCGCACGGGCCACGGCCTCCTCTTCATTCCCCAATCGCAACGGCCACTTTCACACCCAAAAAAGGCTGCATGCGCCATTCTAAAAGAGAACTTCTCAACGAGCCCCCACACCCCACCCGCGCCCCCTTAATCTGGGTCCGCGGCTCTGAGCCTGGCTCCTCACACTTGGTTGCGGTCTCGGCTTCCACCCTCTCACGCGGGCGGACTTCAGTACCCCTGGCCTGCCCGCCGCGATGGCTACGGCCACGTGCGCTTACTCACCACCGGCTGCACGACGCCGAGACGGCAGAGCACCGACATTGCGGCACGCGACACACGAACAAGGATGCCTCTAGCGTGCTCCGCCCTCTGGGTGTGTCGCGCAGGGCACCGCCCTCCAGGCGCCTTCAACCCACCCTCCAGGCCTGAGCTTCCGGTCTCAGGTGACTTCTTTTCCAGACCTATGCTTGCCACTGTGGGTTTGGCATGTACCAGACCGACACCCATGTGCGGACACACCTCCCCGAAGTGCCCTTGGTAGACCTCCTCAGCCAGGTTTTGGCCACGTTTCTGACAGACGCTCCTCTGTTGACGTGAGCGTGGGTGAGAGACAAGCCAGGGATCATTTCCTGACCTCTGGCTGGCTGGGACCTGAGGTCATTGAGTACCATACGGCATGGCCTTGGGCCATCTGCGATAGAGGTAGTCTTGGTCACTGAATACCTGCTCTATGCAGGCCCTCTGGAACTGGGTTGGAGTGGGGAGGAGAGAAAAACTATCTACGCCATCCCTTCTGCAAAGGTAGCCAAACAAGAACAGCTCTTGCAATAATCTGTTGCAAAACCGAAGTTATATTTCAGTTGGTCTCTCTTATTGTATTTGGGGCTTCCCTTGTGGCTCAGCTGGTAAAGAATCCACCTGCAATGCAGGAGACCTGGGTTCACTCCCTGGGTCGGGAAGATTGCTTGGAGGCAGGAAAGATTACCCACTCCAGTATTCTGGCCTGGAGAATTCGATGGATTGTATAGTCCATGGGGTCCAAAGAGTCTGATACGACTGAGCGACTTTCACTTTTACTTCATTGTATTTATTTGATTCACCATTAATTGTGAAGGTATGTTAGTGATGGTCTAAAATCCTAAAAATCTAAAGACTCAGGTTGGATGCAGATACCTCAAAGAGATGAGCGGTAAAAATGGAGGACAGCTAAAAGCCATCGGTCAGGGCCATGCCCTCCCAAGTCCCCAGGAGTTCCAACTCTTACTGGATAATCTGACCAACGCTAATTGGAGGTACCGGTTGACAGGAAACTGTGATTTCAAGTGAAAGCCTTGCAAGTCTGAAGGGCAGACCTGATATGCTCTTGATTTGCAATTCAGCTGCTCTTCACCTGGGCAACTAAAGCGTGCTCCAAGGGAAACAGCAGCAAAGATTTAAATGCAGTTACTGATTTTCCCAGGCCGTGGAGGGGAAGCTCCGTTCCTTTCCGTTCGGTCGCTCAGTCGTGTCCGACTCTATGCGACCCCGTGGACTGTGGCCTACCAGGCTTCTCCGTCCACGGGATTCTCCAGGCAAGAATACTGGAGTGGGTTACCGTTTCCTTCTCCAGGGGATCTTCCCGACCCAGGGATCGAACCCGGGTCTCCCGCATTGGAGGCAGACGCTTTAACCTCTGAGCCACCAGGGAAGCCCATGTAAATATGCATGTGATGTGTAAATATTTTCAGGGGGAGAAAAAAAAAAGGGAAACGCACACCAAAATGTCAACATTCATTTTCATTCATTCATTCACCAGGTATTATTTATTTCATGCCAGGACCTGCGCTAGAAAAAAAGTGAGGACTAGCTGACAGCCTAGCAGAAAGACAAACAGGGAGCAAGACTAATACTTTTCATTTTCTTTTTATTCTTCTCTGGTCTTCCACAACGTGAATAGATAAAAGTTTCCTATGGAAAAGAAAATACTGAATACTCTTCCTGGTAAAAGATTAGCGGTCCCTCTGAAGGCAGAGTCAGGAGAGCCAACTCCCGAAGGCCTGCTCAGTTCCCAAGGATTCCACGAAACGAAAGGTGACGGGGTCTCATATCCCACTGTGCATCTCAGACACCGGGAGAGGAGGCTCCGCGACTGACTGAAGCTACGCGTTTCTCCTGCGGCCCTGCGAACAGACTGCTGGATGGGCGGCCAAAGACACAATCACAGTCCCCTCGGGGACTAACCCAGCGCGATCGGACTTTGAAAGCAGGTTCAAGTCCCACAAGCCTGTGCTGCAGGAAACGGAAAGCCTTGGGCGGGCTGGCGATTGGACGCGGAGCCGGAAGCCGGAGACTGTGTATAGTGACGCCCATGATGGCCGAAGCAGCGGGTATTGCAGCGGATTCCCTGGCTGGCTGCAGGGCGCGGGCGGCGCGGACGGCGCTAGATCAAGTGGTGTTGCCGGGCGAGGAGCTGCTGCTGCCAGAGCAGGACGACGGAGAAGGCCCAGGAGGTGCAGGGGAGCGGCCGCTGCGCCTAAACGCCGCAGCGCGCTCCCGGGGACGCGTGGTGTGCGGCCCCGGCTTGCGGCGCTGCGGCGACCGACTGCTGGTCACCAAGTGCGGCCGGCTCCGTCACAAGGAACCCGGCAGTGGCAGCGGCGGTGGCGTTTACTGGGTGGACTCGCAGCAGAAGCGGGTGAGCTGGGACTCCGGAGGGGTTGCCCGGCCGGGAGAAGATTGAGGATACTCCTCGGAAGCACGGAAGGGGCCCTGGAGCCTTCCTTTGATAAGGCTAGCCAAGAGCCACCGGAGTCTTGTGCTTACTTCTACAACTCCTTTAGAGGGACCGTGAACAGCTGGAACGTGGCCCTACATGGGCGACCAGGAGAGAAGGGAGCCTGGGAATATAAGGGCAACCCACTCCAGTGTTCTTGCCTGGAGAATCCCAGGGACGGGGGAGCCTAGTGGGCTGCCGTCAATGGGGTCGCACAGAGTCGGACACGACTGAAGCGACTTAGCAGCAGCAGCAGCAGCAGGGGATAGACTGTGAGACGTGGTCATTGTCTTCAAAACCCCATGGGTCAGGGAGCAGCAGACTTGCCTTTCGGGGTTCCAAAGAATCAGGTTCAATGAGGGGATGTCACAGGGAGTTCAGTTTCTCTTAGAATAAATAAATTTCACTTAGGAAGAAACTAACAACAGAATGGCCTTGCTTGGTTGTGAGGACCCCTGTATCACTGGACTCTTGCAAACAAAAGCTAAGGAGTTTCTGGTAAGAATTCAGAAGAAGAAAAAAAAAAAAAGAATTCAGAAGAGATAAGATGATACAGACTTAAATGAACACTTTTAGAAGCTGGAAATCTGAGAGTTTATCATGTGATTGGTTTTTGGGAGAGTGACATATGATCAGGTTTGTTGTAAGGTTTGTATTGATTTGTAAACATGGTTTTTAAAATATTTTGTAAACATTTAAATGACAAACATAACAACCACTGAGGACTTGCTGAAGATGTCTTAAAAATGATTGTCATTTATGGTTGTTCTCTCATTCTTTCTTTTGTAGTATGTCCCGGTGAAAGGAGACCATGTGATTGGCATAGTGACAGCTAAGTCTGGAGACATATTCAAAGTTGATGTTGGAGGCAGTGAGCCAGCTTCTCTGTCTTACTTGGCATTTGAAGGTGCAACTAAAAGAAACAGACCTAATGTGCAGGTAACAATAGGACCTTTGGTTTCAAAAGTAGCAAATATCCGTTCCCTAAACAGTCATCTATCCAGAAGGCTACCGGAACTGTCTTATTTTCCTAGCTCTATTGGGTGATCTTGGAGCATCTTTGTAATCACTCCAGGCTTCAAGAGTTCTTTCAGATGCGCCACCTCTGGGACCAACGCTACATACTTAGCAACGCCACATTTGCTATGTTGGGGGATGTTTTCATCTCTGCTGAATTGAAAGGTTATATCTGTTATTTGTTATATCCATATACACTGGACAAAGAAGTAAGCCAGAGGCTTAGGGAGGAAGGAAGGAAGGAAGGAACAGTGGTGGACACTGCTGTATCACTCATCCATCTTTCCCGGATGTGGTTCCTGAGGCTTGTATCTCACAGCTTCAGTTACATCACTGTTTCCCAACAATCCCATTTTGCAGCTGACAAGAGGAGCAGTCTTGCTACTTCAAGTTTCATCTTGGGCTTTTTGGGTAGCATGGCCACACTCTTCCTGTCCATCCAGGCCAGAAATTTGGAGGTTTCTTTCCCTTTTCTCACTCTCCCTCGTGTTGAGTCTTTCTGATTTGCTACATGTCCACCCCTTTTATATCCACTTTGCAAGTTCAGGCCTTGGCTGTCTCTCAAGTCAGTGACCTATCTTAGTAACATCCTGCCTGTACACTTCTGCCCCTTCATCCTGGCTTTTAAGACCTGACAGCCTCTTATACCCCTTTCTGCAAAAGGAAAAGTTCTTCAAAGCCTGCTGCTGCTTCAGTCGTGTCCGACTCTGTGTGACCCCATAGATGGAAGCCCACCAGGCTCCCCCGTCCCTGGGATTCTCCAGGCAAGAACACTGGAGTGGGTTGCCATTTCCTTCTCCAGTGTGTGAAAGTGGAAAGTGAAAAGTGAAAGTGAAGTCGCTCAGTCGTGTCCGACCCTTAGCGACCCCACGGACTGCAGCCTACCAGGCTCCTCCATCCATGGGATTTTCTAGGCAATAGTACTGGAGTGGCTTGCCATTGCCTTCTCCGTCTTCAAAGCCTACATATTACTATTTCCAGAGGTCTTCCCTCATCCATAATTATATCTCCATGTGGCCATGCCTGAATTACACCGAATTATTTAAGAGCACCACTGAATTCATAATCTCCTGCTCCTGTACCTTTGTTTATGTTGTTCCCTCTGTCTGGATTGCTTTATCCTCAACCTTGGAACACATTCTGGTCTTTCAAGACCCAGGCTGAGCACCACTACCCCTCTGTAAAAACATCCCTAATTTTTAGTCATTTTTCTTACTGGATTCAGCTGTGAATGAAGTTTGTTTACATATATATCCCCACTGCCCTCTGAAACTAAATGCTTCTAAAAGCCAGAAATGTTCTCTCTAGTTCCTTGAGTACAATTAATGGTACTTAATGAAACAAGTTTACTCTTCATTTCCATAGTTTTCATCATTTTGAAGTTCAACTCTTGAGGCTTTTAAAGTAATTCTTGTATGGAGAACAGTCAACGAATTACCAGTGTTCTGTTTTGCTTTGAATAATTTGCATGCCAGGGGTTGTTTCTTCTGTAATTCCCTAAAGCAGTGCTGTGCAATAAAACTTTGTGGTGATGCTAGTGTTTTACATATGCACTGAGTATTATGGGAGCCACTAAGTCACACATGGCTATTGAGCATTTGAAATGTAGCTGATGCAACTGAAAAACTGAATTTTAAGTACATCATTTTAATTAATTTAAATGTAAGTTTAAATAACTACATGTGAGTAGTGGCTATTGTAGTTGACAGTGTAACCCCAGTGGGTATTCTCTGGCTTTGATGAGGCTCCCAGTCTGGGGATTTTCTGGTGAGGGAAGAGTGGAGGTACATGCTTTACTTTTGCCTTCTTTTAAGACACAACTCCAGCGAGACTGTGAGAATCCTGGAGTATATAGTCTGTCGTTTAGCCACAGAATTGGTAGATGACTGGCATTGATGCCTATTGAAAAGAGCCAACAGCAGCACCTATAGCATGGTTTGCTGAGAGGAAATGATGTTTTTTAATTACCATTGTAGGTCGGAGATCTCATCTATGGCCAATTTGTGGTTGCTAATAAAGATATGGAACCGGAGATGGTCTGTATTGACAGCTGTGGACGAGCCAATGGAATGGGTGTGATTGGACAGGATGGTCTGCTTTTTAAAGTCACTTTGGGCTTAATTAGAAAGTAAGTCTGATGCTTTCCAGCTTGCCTGTTGTCTTTTATATTACACCTTCTTAGAAAGCTGACTAATCTCTGGCTATAACAATCGCTGTATCTCCTCAAAGTTAAAAATCAGTATCGATTTTAGCACAGTTGTAAACTCTTGCATTTAGCCCCATCCTCTCAATGTGAATACATAAAATTCACACATATTTGTCATTATAGTTTCTGTGTTGATATGGAATCTGGACTTCTCTGCTGGTAGCTTTATATATACTCAGACCAAATGTGAAAACTGGCCTTCCCCTTTCTAAGTTACTTGAATGCAGATGCAATTTATTATTGTACAAAATCATCATATTTCTCTTATAATGGGAGCCAAATTAAGCTAGAGTGATGTGACCCTCAGACTTATGCAGACATTCACAAAAGGCTTCTGCTTTACTGTCCTTTTAATAGTTCCCAGAGGCAGATTCTCTTCGTTAGGTTTAGATTTTTACCTACCCAAAGGTATACCCTATTAAAGGGCTTTACTCCTAAAGCTGAGGTTCACAGCTATCTTGCATATCTCTCTTTGCTACTTATTTTGCAGATCTGCAGAATTAGTTCAAGACATTTAAAGAAGCATGTTATAACCAAGCAGCACTTTGTGGTTTGAAAGAGTCAACACTTTGCTCCAAGTATTGAATTTAATACCAAAGAATAATTTACATTGCCAGGAAAACAAGGTTAAAGTGTTCTTTTAGCACCAGAGACAATAAAAAAGCTACAGTTCTAAAGTCTAGAATTCAGGTACTATGACAATGTGAAGGAAGAACTTTATATATTTTTTGTAAAGTTGGTGGCATAGGAGTTTGGTTTCTTTGTAGAGGATAGTCCACCATTGTGACCTCTGGTATGTATACCTGTAGGTTATAAAGCTTCTTGGAAGAAAAAGGGGAGCAGATGTTTTCATGTGCCTTGTTGTTGCGATGATGTTGGTGGAGCTCTGAGTGACTGTGGAGAACTGCCCAGAAAAGGAGTCCCCTGAAGTAAAGTCAAGGCACATCCTGCCACTTAATAAAGTTTTGTTTTCTTTCCCTTCCTCACCAGGCTGTTAGCTCCAGACTGTGAAATCCTACAAGAAGTGGGAAAACTCTACCCCCTGGAGATAGTATTTGGAATGAATGGAAGAATATGGGTTAAGGCAAAAACCATTCAGCAGACTCTGATTTTGGCAAACATTTTAGAAGCTTGTGAACACATGACAGCAGATCAAAGAAAACAAATCTTCTCCAGATTGGCAGAGAGCTGAAGACCTATGTGGGCTTTTTTATGGGGCAGCTGAACCAAGAGACTGGATTTCCTGGGGAAAATGTTGCTCAGGTGAATTCCCCATTAAATCTTCAGGAGACAAGATGTGAATGTACATATTGTCTATTACAGTTCTAAATAAAATATTTTTATAAAAAAGTTACTGGTTGCCACCCAGATTCTTATGGGTGAGAAAAATCATGAAGCCATGATGTAGTTTTTTGTTTTTTACAATAAAGTTTACTAAAAGTTACTGTTATGGTTTATTTGATGTTAACTCCCTTACTTTGCTAGAGTGTAGCTTCTGTAAGTGGAAGTGAGCATTAAGATAAAATTATTTTCTGATAGTAAAACGTTCACCAAAGAAAATGCAGAATACATAAATATAAAGCAAACAAAAACCACCTGTAATCCCACTATTTAGTGGGGGAGTATGTAGCAGCTAACAATTATTGGTTCCAAGTGTTTTGCATGGATGAATTCACTTAGTAACTTCAAAGACATTTAACTTTCTAGTTGAAGAAACCGAGGCATGGATTAAGTTGGCCTACATTCTCAATTACTATATGTGAATGTATGTTTTTCAAATTGGAACTACAGGATTATACTTTATATACCACTTTCAAACAACATGTAATATATTTTGTGATTGCTATTAAAAATTCAGTATTGTATAATATTTCATTTTCATGTTATAGGATATTTTAGATATGTGTAGTTTTTTATTGTTCTATAGATAACACTACGATGAAGGTCTCTGATTCCAAGTCTAGCCAGATCTTTGTTAAAATCATTTCTGGGAAGCCAAACAAAAAACTACCTGTGTTTTGAAAAAAACAGTAGAGGTTTGTGATGGAGTTAGGAAATTTGCATTTTAAGCAAAGCCTTTAAAGGTGAAAATGAAGCTTGACAGATGATCCAGGTCAGTGGTTCTGTTAAGAGACCTCCCTGAGAATATATCAATATATGAGAATATATCAATATATGGCAAGAGTTACAGACCCCTGAAGCCTATCCATAGGCCTTTCAGATGACAGAGATTATAGAACACATTCAGTAAGTTGATAAAGACCAAGGAGAATTATGTATTCCTAAAGATGTTTCCTGAAGACTGGGCCATTTGTAAGTAGGAAAAAGACACTGATAATGTATCAATTGATCACAGCTCTTGAGGAACTTAAATTGTGAAGGAGAGGGGACAGAGCAGAAAAGTAACCTTTTGGTTCTTCTGAGATACAGAATACATTTTCTGAACTTGCTAGCAGCTAAGTTATCAAGTTTACTAACCCAAACTGGCCAGAGTAACAAGCAACTCTACCTGACGAGGACATGAAAAAAAGGGATCACAGAGATTTAGGTTACCTAAAATACTTGGGTCAGATGCAATGTATTTTCTGTCTCTTCAAGTTAGACTTATCAATACTGTGTGCTTTTCAATATGACCTGTTAATCACAGGTATATATGAAGAATCTAGTTGGTACAAAGCTCATAAGGATACAAAGATACTGCCACAAATTGTTCCAAGGCTACTATTAGGAAGAGAGAAACACTCACTGCCCATACTCAGAATAGGGGAGACAAAGTAGGAGTCACAGATGGAACAAAATGCTATGGGGGCTTAAAGCAGGGCTGTTAGGACAGGCTGACCCTGCAAAGTCTGTACAGCGTATTACTGAGCTGGGGAAAATCAGCATGTTTGAGATGGTTGGACAAAGTCATGCAACTTTATGATGCCTGTGCAGTGAAAATTTAACTCTTGATAGAACAATTCTTCCTTGATTATTTAAGCTACACTTACCAGTAGCTGTTTCACAAATAGATGTACAGAAGATGAATTAACACATCCAAAGCCATGGAGTCTTAGGGCTAATTCATTGTTATGTAAAATTTCTAGTTAACATATATCTGGGCACTTCCTGTGAGACAGGCACTATGGGAGATACAAAAGAGCATAAAATGTGGTCCCTCCATCCCAGTGAAGAGCCAAGATGTCAAGTAAAGGTAAATGAGTACCACCACCATTCTCTGCTCTGCTCTTTGGTCAAGACAACTCCAGCAACTCCACCTCCTGCAGCTGCCTCCTGAGGCTCTCCATCATTCCACTGAGTTCTGAAGAACATAGCCTTTTCTGGAAGAAACTCCTTTCTTCAATGCTTCAGGCCAGTTTTGAGTCTCAAAGTAAGTAGACAGGATATCAAACACTGTTAGAAGGGTAAACGGAAAACAGGACCACACAGAGGAAAAAAGAGAATTAGTGTATGACTAACAAAGAAAAAGTGTTCTGGAATATGTCAATCAACAAATCTACTCCACCACAAATGGTACCACATATGTCTCCTGGGGAGACAGGCAAAGAAAAGGGCCCTGCTTGCCTACAAGGATCTCAGCCTACACTGATAGATACAAGCCTGTGAATGGACAGTGCTGCAGCAGAGAGGAACACAGTACAACGGGAACACAACTGAGGGGTCTGACATGGCCTGGAAGGGGAAGGGAGCAGCCAAGATGCCTGTGAACGGAATCACGAAGGACAAACAGGAATTCACTGTTCAGTGACAGGCTGAAGGCATGGCATACTAGGACAAAGGAACAATTTCAACTATCTTTAACACAGTTGGGAATCAGGAAGAAAATGCAAAATGCCTCTGAGAGGCCAGGATACATGTCACAAAGTGCACACAATAATGTCCAAGCACATTAGTCACAGGGGAGGCTGCTTCAAGGGTCATTTATACTTAAACAATGTAAAGAAGCAGTAGCAAAACTAACATATAATAAGCATGGGCCATGTGAGCGGTACCTTGATTGATGGTCAGTATCTCTGAATGATAGTTCTTCTCATTCTGGCATTTGACCATATATTCCTGGATTGGTAAGCGGGCAGTCTTAACAGAGTGTTCTTGGGCCTTCTGAAATGTTACCTTCTGTAAATCACAAACATTTTTCTTATAAAAATAATACATGAAGTTATTCTCAATGTAATATGCAGCAGAGCAAATTGTGAGAATCCTCATTTACCATTTACAACTGTAATCATAATTAAATGATATGTGTATTTAAAAAACAGAAAGGAAGAAACTGCAGATAATGAAGAGTATTTATTTCTGGCAAGTAAGAAATGGCTTATGCAGCAATAACTCACTTATTTGGAAGCCATTTATCTGCTAGCTTCTACTTGCTGCTTCTTATCAATACAACCAAGAAGGAAGTAAAAAGAGGCGTATCTGCAGCCACAATCTGCATCCAAAAATCGAAGCAGTCTAATCAACCAGAGAACACTGCTGGCCCAAACTCAGTAAGATCCAATTCTGGATATCTGGAGTTCTCAGCCATTGCCAACTGGTAGCAGCAAATCAGAAATAAGGAGACAGGATTGGAGTTACGTACACCACTAGTAACAAGACAGCATTAAGGTATAAGAACAAACAGCCCAATGAATAGGCAAGGTTCTGAAAACTACAAAAAGGAGAACTCAAAAAATCCAACAATCTGAGGTCATTTAGCTTCAGAGAACTGAGGCCATTTAGCATCAGAGTATAGTCATTAATGTCCCTTAAAGGATGTCCCTGAGTCATGGACTGAAGTTTAAATTATACTCACTACCTTTTAAGAAGATCCAGGAAAGTCATCTATGTATTTGGAATCTCAGGATTAAAGTTTTAGATTACTGAGAAAATTAGCATACTCAGGTTTGAAAGGGACCTTGACAGTCAACTATTCCACTTCAACCACCCATTCAATGTTTGTCTATTCTCTATGATCTCGTTCCCAGGTGGCCTCTGGCTTTAAATGGATAACCCTTGTGACAGGGAGTTCATGCATCCTGGGGTAACCCTTTCCAATTCTGATAGTAGCAGTTAATAGGAAATCTTGATATTGAGGCATATTTTCTATTTCCTCTGAGACTTCTGGTCATCTGTTCTAGTTCTTTTCCTCCAGGGCCACACCAGGCAAGTAAAATGGCCCTTCCACAGGATGGCCATTCAGATACTTAAAGGCAGGGATCATGCCCTATGATTCCTCTCATCTCCAGGCTGACAGTCTCGGTTCTGTCAACTTTTCCTTGACCATGATTTAGTTTTTAGTCCCTTCATTATTCAGGTCAACCTCTTCTGAACTTGTTCTAGCTTGTCAATGTCTTTTCATTTACCATCCCACATTGACTGACCACTGTGGGTGGACTATACCTTTACTTCACCTTCCTTCTTCTGACACCGGACTACTAGCCTCTCAGATTCACATGAAACACGATTCCAAGAAAGACCTTCCAAAAATGTTTTCAGTGATGTAATTCGGATGAAATAAAGGTACAGCTACTCAAAGGACTTCTTTGAAAGTTAACAACCTCTTACATATATGAGCTATGATTATTAAAGTCTACTCCATTATTCTATAATCACTTTGAACTAGAGTACATAGTAGGAGACTTGGATGCTGCCCTGAAGGAGTTTACAGTCTAGTTTCTGTTCTCTGAACATTTAAAGATAAAATGATTCCCCTTGAATAAATGTTGTTCTTAGCCTATTTCCATGAAGGAGGAAATGGCAACCTACTCCAGTATTCTTGCCTAGAGAATCCTGTGGATGGAGGAGCCTGGTGGGCTGCTGTCCCTAGGGTCACAGAGTCGGACACGACTGAAGCGACTTAGCATGAATGCGTGCATTGGAGAAGGAAATGACAACCCACTCTAGTATTCTTGCCTGGAGAATCCCAGGGACAGAGGAGCCTGGTGGGCTGCCGTCTATGGGGTCACACAGAGTCGAACATGATTGAAGCAACTTAGCAGCAGCAGCAGTGAAGAAGCCAAACTCTTAAGTAGCAACCAAAAAGTTCTATACCTTTGACAAATCTTTGTGCCAGTTATTTTTCAGTTTAAATGTTGGTGGAAAATAAAGATGACAGTGTGTTACATTTGCGTATCTATATATTACACACTGCTCACTGGCCCTCTAGAACTGTCTGCTTCAAAAAAGGTGCTATCACTCTGCTGTGGGAGACTGCATTTGGCTGTTATGTCTTTTAAATCTTTTTAATCTAAAATAGCCCCTAGGCCATATCAGTTTTCATTACACTGACTTCTTTGAAAGTCTGGTTCAGATGTCTGACAGAATGTCTCACATCCTAGATCTGTTGATGATTAAATTCAGTTTAAACATTTTCTAGTAAGAATATATCACAGGTGAGATTCCATCATAAGGAGGTACATGTCACCACTGGTGATTCTGTTTGATCATTTGTTAAGATGGTGAACTTCAGATCACTCCATTGTAAGGGTACACTTTTGCCTTTCTAATCCGTGAGCTGGTGCTTTTGAGACCACATGAATAGTTAGTTCCCTCACAACCTTTCTTTCAGTCAATTCCCTGAATCAATGATTACACTGGGAGTGACAAAATGATGATTTTTCAATTCTATTATTCGTTTCTCATTTATTGGCTGACATTCTCTACAGACCTCCCCTACCCCTACCTCCTGCCTATATTTTAAGACTATCACTATGGAGTCATGGAACACTGACTTCTTTTAGAATAAATGCAATACAGTTAAATATCATTTGTGTTAAATATGTGTATGAATCTCACATACATATGAAAAAATACACTCTCATATATGAAAAAATATATTCATTTAATATGCCCATAAACCCATGAACACATACTTGTGTGGTTACAGAATATATCAAGAGATACACAAAATCATGGCTGCCTCACACTGCAGACACTGGGTGACAAAGATGAGATAGACTTATTTTTCACTGTGTTCCTTTTTAAAGATTTTAACCATTATATCATTATTTACATCTACAGAATATCCTAATTATTAAGCATAAAAAATTATCTCAACAAATATTTGTATAATAGAAGTGTGTTTCGAAACTCTAATTATTCTCATAAAATTCAAATTCAACAAAAGAAAGCTGGACAATTCTACTGCATTGAGGTTATGGGTAAGACATCTGTCAACAGGGAAGATGACCTAAGAAGGAACCAACTACTCTTTCAACAAAGAAAAAATAGCTCGTAAGAATGTTGAAAGCTTCCCTGGCAGTCCAGTGATTAAGACTCCTGGTTCCCAATGCAGGACGCCTGGGTGTGAGCCCTAGTCAGGGAACTAGATCTCACATGCCACAACTAAAGATCTCATGTGCCACGATTAAGATCCTGTACAGCCAACTGTTTGTTTTTTTTTTAAAAAAGCTCCTTGGTCAAGATCAGAGTAATCCCTACAGAACTGAAGACAAGAGAAGAAAGGAATTCAGATAATGGCTATTTATGTAATTACCAAATATTCCCCACTCTAGTCCCTGACTGGATTCTGTCAGGTATAAGGACTGTTTACATCGGTGATGAGAAAAGAGGGAACTTGGCAAGTAGGAAGGCCAACCTAGGCAGAGTAGGCTCTTTCTTCCTACTCCTGGATTCTTACGCCTTTTGGGTGAGATTACGACAGGGCAGGTGCCTCTAAAAGAAAGCTTCACTTTTCAAAATGCAGTTGTCAGGCCTAAAATGTACACTTACCTTCTGAATGCTTTCATCCACAAGTCCACCAAGGATGTAAACTTTGTTTAGATCAACATTTTCAAGAGCTAATGAAAAAAATAAAGGCCATTAAGATCAATCTGTTTTATAATTTCTAAATCTAAAAACTATAAAAGGGAAGAATTATTAATGATAAAAAGTAGAAATTCAATGAAATAGGAAATGAAGAGAGAGATTTGCTAATTCCCTGGAAAGTTCAATTAAATAGATAAATCACTGGCATACCTAATCAGATATGCAGACTCAAATCACCATTAGGATTCAGAAAGGAGGCAAAATTTCAGAGAAATGTAAAACAGTTAGAAGATAACTACTGAGATCAACTTAATAAAACTGAAAATTATGTGAAATAGATAACTTTCAGGGAAAAGAATATTTATCTAACATTGATCCAAAAGAGTCAATGCAAGGAGGTGACCAGGAAAACTCAAGAGGATTACCAAGTAGCTCACAAGGTACAACTGAGGATGGAGACCCTAAATCTGTGCAGCTATGTGCACATGGCATGCCAAATACAATGCATCCAGTGAGGTCTCTATCCATAAGAGGTGTGCAATTAATGTTCATACCTGTTTTACCGTGGATACACCATGGATGGCTTTAACAAATTCTGACACCAGGAATAATGAAATAGAGGGCTAGAAGCAATGAAAGCAATGAATGCATAAAGAACATACCATGTTCCGAGTCAGGAGTCAGGTACACAAGGGTTTCCAGAGGAAATAAACTAAAGCAGTCTTCTTCTGTTCTGTCTAGCTGAAAAACGTAAACAATCCAATGTAGCGTTAACTAGGTTAAGACACAGCCCACACTGCAGCACCCAGTTACTTACGGCGCATGTAGTGGTTTCTATCAGGCCTGGCTCCAGGTGCATCAAGGAGATACATGTCTGACAACCTGTTCTCAGAAAGGGCTCAGTTGGGGAGCAGAAGAAGAAACGCACAGACACTCAACCTTCCAAAATGAGACAGAAAGTGGTAATGAGGCTCTAACAGACACACAGGGAGCATGCCCTGGGACTACACAGAGAGAAGGACAACACCAGGAACAACCTTGCAGTAAAGGGAATACTGGAACTGGGTTTCTGAAGAGGTGAGACCGACACACACGAAAGGAAAAGGTATTCCAACTGGAGGGAATTATCTAAGAAAAGCATGAAGACAGGAAAGCAGGAGCACTGAACTGCATGGGCCTTAGAGTGGATCTGTTTGGCTCATACACAGGCATCACAAAAGGTGGAGAGAAATAAAGCCAGGAGTGGCCGCGCTGCAGCAGGGAGATAAGAGAAGAGCGCCATGACTGAC
Organism: Moschus berezovskii; assembly: GCF_049115385.1. Classification (NCBI taxonomy): domain Eukaryota; kingdom Metazoa; phylum Chordata; class Mammalia; order Artiodactyla; family Moschidae; genus Moschus; species Moschus berezovskii. The sequence continues at coordinate 69,165,935 of NC_142466.1, read as the reverse complement.
TGCAGCGATGCAAGCGGCATCTTCCCGCTCGGGCCTCTGAGGACCTCCCTGGGAAAGGTCACGCCACTCAGTCTCGGCTACACGGTGCAACACACAGGGCACTGTTAGGGTCACTTCTGAGGCACTGATCCGGATTCCTGCCTGTACACCAATCTCGACATTTAAGAGATCCTAAGGAAAGTACTGAAAGTAACTTAACACTCCCTAAAACTCACCTTAAAGCCGTATTACTTCCATAAGGATTCTCTCTTCCCCTCAAAACTCATGTTTCCAAAGTCCGCACTTTAACAAGGAGTCATGGCATTTCCCTAAAACATTCCTGGAATGCACAGGCTAGTATAAAATACACTAGGTACAAAATACAGCCCAAATACTGGTAATACTAGTTTTCCAATGCAGTGGGAAGGATGAAAATTTTTAATGTAAGAACTGATGAGTGGTTCTAAATTTTTTAAGACTGTAATAGTGAAAATATATAAATTATATTAATTTTTTTACATCAAAATATGAAAAAATTAAAAAAAACTTACTATTATCCCCTCCAACCTACTTTTCAAATGACAATTCAAATAATATGCAAAATAAAGCTTACCAGATAACTGGAAAATCCATCATTCATCCTCAAACACTCTTCATACAGGGGGCTGTCTGTGGTGAACCCAGTGAGGTAGATCCAAAATGGCCTGTCAGCCTTCTTATTGGAACCATACAACCTTCGGATCTGTCCAGCCAGTCTACTTAATTCCTTCAGAAAAGTAAGGATAACTTAGGGTAGTAACATGCCCACTTTTTCTAAATTCATTATCAACAAATGGTTACTGAGTAAGTTCACGGAATATGACTCTGGGAAAGCTCATGAAATACAATGGCCCCTTTTACTCCACAAGTGAGTACATGTAGGTACGCACTTGTGTTACATCCCATGGCATCATACCTTATAGATTAAAGTTACGGTAATGATACCAGCCCAGAAATAGTTAATGAAATAACTAAGACCTCTCCCTCCTTCTGGAGTGGCTAATACATACATGTATATACATATATATATTTCTTTTAGCTTTTTAAAAAATTTCTATTGAAGTATAGCCTACGTCCAATGTTGTATTAAGTTTCAGGTGTACAGCAGAGTGAATCATTTATACATAAACCCACTCTTTTTTTTAGCCTCTTTTCCCATATAGGCCATTACAAGGTATTGAGTAGAGTTCCCTAAGCTATACAGTAGGTCCGTACTAGTTATCTATTTTATACATAGCAGTGTATATATGCCAATCCCAATCTCCCAATTTATCCCTGCCCCTCCCTTTACCCCATGGTAACCATGTTTGTTTTCTATATCTGTAACTCTATTTTTCTTTTAGCTTTTATCAAAAAGCTTACCATGTGATGTTTACTATTTATTAAAAAGAGGTTAGATTACTGTATAGGCAATTTTATACTCTGTCAAGTAAACTCAGCACATTCTCCCTAACTCCAGGAAATGTCATAGGTTTGGAATTTTTAACTTTCCATCCTGATTCAGAGACATAACCCTATTTCACAATCTGGCCTGAGTTGGTTCAGTACAGGAAAAAATAAAAACACACACAAAAAACCTTAGACTTTGATTTAATCTGATAGCTCAATGAGTACAAACAGTAGAAAATTCTTGGTTGACCCTTTCAGTGGGCTATAGTTACAGGTTTCCTGGAAGAATCTCAGTTCCTAATTTCTTTGAAAAACATGCAGACACTAGCACGTACAACAGGGACTATGGGTAACAAAGATGTGTTTTATGGTATAAGGCCTAAAATCAAGGTCCAATATTGTATGCCGCCTTGTTATCTGGTGAAAATGAGAGGGCTTTGAAGGGCCTAGCTGCAAGTTCTCCTTCAAATTCTGCTCCCACTGCTAAGGTGCACAAGCTAAACAATCCTTATCAAAGGGATTCCTCTGATAAGGGGTTCCTGCTTATCCCTGAATGCACATATGTGCGCTAAGTCACTTCTGTCATGTCTGACTAGTTGCGACCCCATGGACTGTGTCCCAGGCTCCTCTGTCCATGGGATTCTCCAGGCAAGAATACTGGAGTGGGTTGCCATGCACTCCTCCAGGGCATCTTAATGGGTTTCAATGTTCCTGCCAGCCCACAGCATTATTTCAACAAACCAATCTTCCTGCAGAAACCTATAAAGTCTGCCCCCTATGGCCCCTGGCTGTTTATTCTGTTCCTAAACGCAATCCCATGTGACCCGAATGGTGTGCAGTGTCATGCTCCTTTCCGGATGAGTTCAGTTCAGTTCAGTTCAGTCGCTCAGTCATGTCCAACTCTTTGTGACCCCATGAATCACAGCACACCAGGCCTCCCTGTCCATCACCAACTCCCGGAGTTCACTCAAACTCATGTCCACAGAGTCGGTGATGCCATCCAGCCATCTCATTCTCTGTTGTCCCCTTTTCCTCCCACCCCAAATCCTTCCCAGCATCAGTCTTTTCCAGTGAGTCAACTCGTCGAATGAGGTGGCCAAAGTATTGCAGTTTCAGCTTTAGCATCAGTCCTTCCAATGAACACCCAGGATTGATCTCCTTTAGAATGGACTGGTTGGATCTCCTTGCAGTCCAAGGGACTCTCAAGAGTCTTCTCTAGCACCACAGTTCAAAAGCATCAATTCTTCGGTGATCAGCTTTCTTCACAGTCCAACTCTCACATCCATACATGACCACGGGAAAAACCATAGCCTTGACTAGACGGACCTTGGTTGGCAAAGTAATGTCTCTGTTTTTTAATACACTATCAAGGTTGGTCATAACTTTCCTTCCGAGGAGTAAGCGTCTTTTAATTTCATGGCTGCAATCAGCATCTGCAGTGATTTTGGAGCCCAAAAAAATAAAGTCTGACACTGTTTCCACTGTTTTCCCATCTATTTCCCATGAAGTGATGGGACCAGATGCCATGATCTTTGTTTCCTGAATGTTGAGCTTCAAGCCAACCTTTTCACTCTCCTCTTTCACTTTCATCAAGAGGCTTTTGAGTTCCTCTTCACTTTCTGCCATAAGGGTAGTGTCATCTGCATATCTGAGGTTATTGATATTTCTCCCAGCAATCTTGATTCCAGCTTGTGCTTCTTCCAGCCTAGCGTTCCTTATGATGTACTCTGCATATAAGTTAATGTACTCTGGATAAGTACATGTGACCAATAAACTGTTATCAATCTTGTCTGTCTGGTGTGGAGTGTTGTGCGTTCAGCCACCCCTAGAATCCTAGGGTGAAAAGCCATCCTTCACCAACAGGTCTTTACAAAACACCTACAGTGTAGAAAGACCTCCCACCAGGTAATCTCCCCACAACACGCAACCAGGCAAACATTCTTCTCCCAAGCTAAAGCCAAAGATTTCTCTGGAGAATTACACCTGAAAGGCTCCTTCTAGACTTGAGACACCATCAACACAGCAGCAGATGTGTTGGGTTTAAAACAGAATATAAGGTAAAAAATTTTAAACTAAACTAGAGGATGTCTATTCTCTTCCTATTTACAATAGTCCTCTTGGAACTGAGTAGCCATGTGTAGAAAACTAAGCACATTTGCTGGATTACTAGAGAATCCTAGAAACTGGAGCTGGTCATGCTCTTTGTAAAAGCTGCTCCCACCTGAACCTCTCTCATGTGAGCAGACATTCAGAGTTCAGTGGATGCTTTACCTTCTTAGACATGTAGTTAGTCATACTCAAATCGATACAGAGTCTTGGGCCTGAGTGCTTGGCTTCCAAAAGTCTTTCCTTGAGTAGGGATCTTAGAAAACGTTTGCTGTGCTGGGGGTAGATGCCTAGGGTAAGAAATATCAGAAAGGAATAAAAACGGAAAAGCAGAAAAATATTATTCAGTAAGACCTAAATTTCCCCAGCCAGCTGAGTACTTTTTGCGTAAGAAGGGAAACTGGAAGCTCATACAAGGCATTCATTCATGAGGCAGTGTAGGTGTAGCAGAACAGTGAAGTCAGTGCTCTGAACACACTGCTGGATCTAAGTCAGAGTTCAGTTTGTTCATTTATTACCTATATGATCTTGGGCATGTTATTTAACTGCTTTGAGCCTCAATCTCTTTGCCGAGAAGACGAGGATAGTAAAAGTCCTTACCCCTTATGGTAAACCAGGTAAAATTCTTAGCAATGAGCCTAGCACACAGCCCTGAATAGACATTCAGTTCAGTTCAGTCGCTCAGTTGTGTCCGACTCTTTGCGACTCCATGAATCATTCCTTCTACTTCTGAGCTTCTAAACACATATATGAAATAGACCGCTTATATCTGAAAGGCAGTCTCAAATTTTGCTTTCTTTGATGCTCTGATTCCCGACAACACAGAACAATAGGTCATATCTCCCAGATGTTTTTACTTAAAAACAATATCCCCACTCTTCCAGGAACAAGCAGATACCAGTTTGCTAAGAAATAAATATACTAATAATTACACCAACAATCTAATTTACTGTTACCTGTATTTTCTACATGGTTGGCTTTTCTTCTTTCCTTTTCTTGTTTTCTTTTACTCTTCTTTGCTGCAACTATCTTTTCCCAGTGTCTCTGCTTTCTTTGGACATTTTTCTTATGTTATCCAGAAAACAAAATTGTTTGAGAACTTCATAAGCACCAAAAAGGAAAATGAATATTAGAAATAGTTATTTATTTTTCAAATTTAGATATAGGGTTAGGAGAGAAAAGCAGTGTTAGTCTTAAAAACAAAAATGGACTAGGTTGTGTTTAGAGAAAGCAGAACCCCAGAAAAGAGAAGTGGCATTCCCAAGGTCACAGTAAATTTTTTAGGAACAGGGTTGAGATTTCCTGACCTTTCTTAGGTGTACAAAGATTCCTCTTGAACTTAATTTACTTTTTCTATGATCCAAGTGAAATTAAACCTTAAACAAGGTAACATGAAGCTCATCCCTCGGAATACACCTAACTCATTCCCAATGTTCTCGTTACCAGGATCTATCCTTGAAACAGGGGCCTCTGGGACATTCCATCATCTCAAAGCCTGTGACCAGGCAACTCGATCCACTCACCGAGCACCAAGTTGCACTGCCTGTGGGCAGGGTCTCCTGCTCCCAATGCTCACATCCTACATCAATCTGTAGAAGCTGGAAGCTCTCAGAAACGCCATCTTCACCTGGGTCATCTAGGGTGATTTCGTGCTCCTGCAGCACCCGTGACTCTGTTTTCTGAGCACTCCCTTCCAATTTCCAGTCCATGCGCTTAGTCCTCTGTCCTTGTCACCCAGATTAGAAAAAGGAACTATTATACTTGCAGAAGTATTTCCCTATATCCAAATGACAAACAGTGTTACTGAAGGAGAGAAGTGTGTAAAATACTAACACAGAGAAAAGCTTGTGTGTCTTCTAGAGAAATACGTAAGCACAGAAACCTTTCAGTAGTAAGGAAGCCAAATCTGCTCTTTAGAAGACAGGCATGACCCCTGACACCTCCAAGCAATAATTATTCACTGCTGCAGTGACATTAGTTCATTTATTGTGTTCTTTGGAATGCATGCATGAGTTAAGGGTGAGACAGAGATGGTAAAACCTGCCTATCCCATTACGTTTCCATTTATTTTCAAAACCATTCTTTTAGCGAATATTTACTAAGCACCTACTCTATGCAAAGTCCTATACTAGAAACATCCTGGAAGGTTTAGAGCGGGCCAAAAATTATGGAAAAGAACAGTCCAAATCCCACCAACCAAGGATTCTAAGGTGCTGGTGATGTATCAGAATTCACTTTTCAAATCTACATATTCCCTTCTCTGACTTACATATTACTGCAGCAGGAAATCATAGCCATAGAGGAAATGGGTAATATCCATCAGAAGAGATGAGGTACAAAAATATGAAGAATCATTGTTACAGCACACTTAACTAGTGAAATAATTTCAAAGTAGTTTTCAAAATCCCTGAGGAAGATATGTAAAAGAAGTGCTCTAGTCTACTGCCAAGTGGCAGACTAAGAATGGTATAACCATTGCTCATGGCCACTCCTCTGAGTCCAGTGTGCTACCAACATAATAGGAAATGTGTATCTTTGAAAAAGTAAATCTCTCTAATGATCCATTGAAATCAAAATGGAGTAAGAGTTCAGGTAAACAAAAATGTAACTGGGTGGCCACTGAAGATCTGGTCTCAGACAAGCCTCTGCACCACTGAGAACTTGAACTTTCTTTGACCTGTACCAGACCCCCAAGGACACTATAAGTCATATTAGAATAACACCACCCAGCTGCAACCCTTCAGTCTCAAGATCTCCTTTCATAACTGTGCAACCATTTCAGGCCTTAACCAAACTTTACTAATAAGCACCCTTATTTCTTGCCAGCTCCAATTATAATGCATGATAAGTAGCTCACGTAACTAACTGAAACCTTGCAGTTTTTGCCTTTATAAGGTTCTCCCATTTTGTTGTCTGGTGGAACACACTTCAAGAGCTTCCTGAATTTAAGTCTTGCATGCTACACTCCTCAATTTGGCTAGAATAGAACTCTCTTCTATTCCTATTATAGATTGCTTATTGATTATTTTCCTGAACACTTACCATGGCCTACACTGATTGTTAATGATCATCTATTGTTGTCTGAACTATCTGGTCCACTTGCTGTTGCTGTTTCTTAAATATACCAAGGATATAGCACCTTAGGGTCTTTGCACTTGCTGTTTTGTCTACCTCAATCCTCTTCCCCTGGATAATTATATGACTACTACCTTCCTCACTACATTCCAATTTTCCCTATCCAACATGGCACACATCTTACGTATTTTTTGGTCTGAACGTCCCCACTCCTGTATGTTTTATGTTTGTATTGTTCACTATATTCTCTATGCCTGGAAACAGGTTTCGTACGTAACAGACAGTCAATAAAGACTTGCTGAATTAATAAATCCTCCATTCCACCCCCATCTCTGAGTTGACGGAGGCCTCAGCACTTTTCTAACCCATGTTCCACCTGATGAATATATCTCTGGGCGCTAAGTGATGGACCAGCCTCTGAACTCTTCTCTGAGCTTTTCATTCTAGGTTTTAGCTACCAAAGCCGGCTCTCCGGCACCTTCAGCACTAGAACACCCTGACCCCAAGCTCGAGAGTACCCCGACGTAGGCCCCGGATGGCCCACAGGCTGCGAAAGCGACGGGAAGCAGAAAGGAACAGCATCAAGAGTTTGGGGCCACACAACTGAAGGGCGAGCGCCTGCTTCCCAGGCTTCTGCCACACGGTCAAACAAGGCGGCAATCGGAGGCCGGACCCTCATCCCTGATCCCTCCCGCCAACAAATTCCCTGCGTACCTGAACCAGTCTCCTCCCGCAGCGGAAACGGCCTCACCAAGCCCCGCCTCCGACCCCACTTCCGGTTCCGGTCCCTCTCCGAGTAGCATTCTGGGAGTTGTAGTTTTCAGCCTGGCTAGTCGGTGTGCGGCGAACGCTTGGGCTTAGGCTGCCAAGCGCATGGTGGTACTAAGGAGCTGCGTCCCGCTACAAGGTTCCTGCGCCTCGCTGAGCCTCGATTTCCTTGCCTGTTCGCTGGGGATACAATCCCAACCGCTTGCCGACCGCACAGCGCTGCTGCAGATGACCAGGCGCTTAAGGTCTGAACACGGCGAAACTGGACTGAAACCAGACGTGAACCACCCCTCATCTGGCATTCTGCGGGCCTTGCCTTCCCTTGAGCTCTCTTGGCTTCCCCATGACCAGCAGAGCCCTCGGGATGACAGTTTCCCTCACCACAATCTGGTCATCCAGGATAACGGATATCCTGGCTTGGGCAGATCACAAATGAATCTAGCCTCTGGCCACTCTCCCTCCTTCATCTCGTCTCACAAATCCACAGGGAAACTGACTCTCGGAGACCTAAAGTGTCTTGTCCAAGCCTTGACCTGATAAAAACTATCAGCCACTCTATTCCTGCAGTCTTGGATGTCTCATCCTTTTGAGAGACCCTACCCTGGGGATGTGAGAGTTGGACTGTAAAGAAAGCTGATCGCTGAAGAATCGATGCTTTTGAACTGTGGTGTTGGAGAAGACTCTTGAGAGTCCCTTATACTGCAAGGAGATCCAACCAGTCCATTCTAAAGGAGATCAATCCTGGATGTTCATTGGAAGGACTGATGCTAAAGCTGAAACTCCAATACTTTGGCCACCTCATGCGACGAGTTGACTCACTGGAAAAGACTCTGATGCTGGGAAAGTTTGGGGGCGGGAGGAGAAGGGGACGACGGAGAATGAGATGGCTGGATGGCATCACCGACTCCGTGGACATGAGTTTGAGTGAACTCCGGGAGTTGGTGATGGACAGGGAGGCCTGCCGTGCTGTGATTCATGGGGTCGCGGAGAGTCGGACACGACTGAGCGACTGAACTGAACTGAACCCTGAATGAGCCTGAAATATCTACTGTCCAAGAAACCACAGCCTTGTTGGATCTGTCCTTGGCCCCACAGTTTTCCTCTTTCCACAACTTCTCCATCGCCTCCCACTCTCAGTCCATGCCTTAATCCATCCTTTATCTTCCAGTGGAACAACTTGTAAAATACTGAAACCAAACATGATTTCCTCTCCCAGAAGGCTTTTTCCTGAAACTCAGCTCTAAAGTCTCTTCTTTGCTCAGAAGTTGGCCTTGGCTTTGTACTCAGTCAAGGACTTGAAAATTGGCTAAAATGGTCTTCAGTGGCTCCCACCACACCTACTAATCCATGCACCTTGCACTCAGCTGTACCGAACACCTTTTCTGTGAGCTCATGACCACTTCCCCACAGAAAAGAGCACCTAGCTGGTGTCATTGCCCACCCTGCTCCACTCCCATCCATTTACCAGATGATTATGTGTGTCCCTTACTCCCTCTCAGTGGTTTCCCTTTGTACTTGAAGGCAAAATCTAATCTTCCTTAGGCCTTGCACAGTCTGGTTCATGGATGCCCCTCCAACTTCATCTTTCACTCTTCTTCCAGCTTGCTGTGTTCCAGTCACACCCATCTTCTTGAAATGATTAAAACACACCAAATGTTTCAATGATTTGAACAGTACTTTGCAAGTACTGTTCCCTTTTTTCTCACTTTTTAAATGCCTGGCTCCTTCTTACCCTTTAGGTTTCAGCTTAAACCTTCCCTCCTCAGAGAGACCTTTACTGATCCCTGCTAGGGAAGATAGGCTCATCCCAGCCCCATCTTGACACTCTTCATTTTCTTTATTTCACCTTAACCTATCAGAAATCTCTTCTCTGTCTTCCCTGATAATACATCTATCATGTAAATGATTATATTCCCAGTGACATTGCACAGTAAATATTCATCAACAGGATAAACAAATGAGTGATTTTTCACCTTTCCTGAGAATAACTTACCTTCCTATCTACTAAACCCAGGACTTGACACACAGTAGCTATTCAACAAATACTTCTTGACATACTGGTTCTAATTAATGCTGCCTCCTACAGGAAGCCTTCCCTGATCACCAGGATTCAAGACCTGATTGCATTGAAGTCCTGAGCTCCTTCCCTAAGCTTGTGAATACATGGATTTTGTTCATGTAAATTAGTCATGTAGCTCTTTATAGATGTCTGCTTATTAAAGTATTCAAGTCCTGTTTAACATCATAAAAATTTTTATTATTTTGGTGTTCTGTTCCTAACTTTCATGGTCATGAAACCACTTCAAATTTGTTCTCAAGAGCCTTATTTAAATTTTATTCAAAGTATTCTGTGAAAAGAAACAGGCCTCTAAGAAAATAAATCTTTTCCTGGCACAAGTACTGATTAACTGGTTACTAGTTAACAAGTAACTGATAACAGATGATGGGAAGATTCTCTTCTCTCCAAATACTGTTTTCCTTCTGATTGGCAAGAGCTTGGATATGTCACTTAACGCCCCCACCTTTGCTCTGCTTTTGCTGGGTGAAGGAGAGGAATTAGGGGGCCTCAGAGAAAAGGACATACTGAGCTCACAACTAATCAGGAGCCCCAGAGGGGTTTGAATGAACTCTGATAGCCCAAAGTCAGTGTCTAAATTATCTTTGGCATGTACAGAGAAGTCGGAGGGAAAGGCATCCAAGAAGTGAAGTGAAGTGAAGTCGCTCAGTCATGTCCGACTCTTTGCGGCCCTGTGGACTGCAGCCTACCAGGCTCCTCTGTCCATGGGATTTTCCAGGCAAGAGTACTGGAGTAGGTTGCCATTTCCTTCTCCAGGAGATCTTCCCAACCCAAGGATCGAACCCGGGTCTCCCGCATTGCAGGCAGACGCTTTACTGTCTGAGCCACCAGGGAAGCCACCAGGCATCCCAAGGGTATCTAGAAATCAGTTTTCCTGAAAACAAAATGCAAGAAAGGATTTCAGATGGGGAGAAGCATCCATAAACTTGGGGGATGATTACTAACTTTCATTGACCATTTACTAGTTTCTACCACACAAAGCAGGCACTATTAATATCTCCATATTCAGAAGAGAAAACCAAAGCACTGAGAAGTTACATAGACATGTCCAATCATGGTCCCACCAAGGTTAATAGGGATTAACTGGCTCAACTGGAATTCGAAAGGTACTGGATATATTTCTTTTGCTCTAATATTAGTCTTCAAAAGGCAAATCTAGTTCAGGATTTTAATATTTGCCTTTTTAGCTATTTAAAATGGATAGAAGTGATCTGAGTGCAGTGAAAGTCTCTCGGTTCTGTCTGACTCTTTGCAACACTATTGACCATACAGTCTGTGGAATTCTCCAGGCCATAATGGAGTGGATAGCCTTTTCCTTCTCCAGGGGATCTTCCCAACCCAGGGATCAAATCCAGGTCTTCTGCATTGCAAGCAGATTCTTTACCAGCTGCGCCACAAGGGAAGCCCAAGAATACTGGAGTGGGTAGCCTATCCCTTTTCCAGTAGATCTTCTTGATCCAGGCATTGCAGGCAGATTCTTTACCAACTGAGCTATCAGGGAAGCCCTAAATCGGATAGAGGGTACAGTCAATTTCAGGTAAAGCACAGAGCATGCCTGGCTGTGGGGCCATATAAACAAGGTGCTTACTGCCACCTAGTGGCAACCTATGCTCATTGCAGTGAGGCCACCAAGAATACCAGGCCTCCAGGTAGAGGTGCTGCAAACCCTAACTTGTGAAGGTAGAATCTATCAGATATCACAGGTATTCACTTATAGTTGCAGAGGTTACTGCCAAATCAGTGTGCTTGGAGAGGTTAAAACGATTTTTCAGCAACTCCACCTTCCTCCCCTATCCCTGAATTCTTGGGACAGAATGTGACTTCTTGCTTCCACACTCGCAGAGTATGCTCCTCCTAGGGTACACACATTACTGATGGCAGTCTGCTTATCTGTACCCGCCCAGAGGGGCTGTGAGCCTCCTGGCCAGGGGCAGGGACTTGTCTTACTCATCTTTAAGAATAAGATCCTAGTACACGCCCTGACTAGAGGAGGTATCCAGTGAATGTTGAACAAATAAGAGTGAATGCTTTTGACCCAAACTTGTCATCACTTTGTAGAATTCAGGCAAAGATTAAGCAGTAGTTTATTTGAATACTTTAAATAGTAAACATTTGAGAGGGGTGGGTAGAAGAATGGTAGACACCACTTGGGGAAGTGTCCAGGGAAGAGCAGGGGGCCAGAGCGACTGGCCTGCTCACAGGGCAGTGGAGGCCCGGAACTTCTGGGTCAAACAGAACACGGCGGCCGTGAGGGCCGTGCACTGACGGGCCAAGAGTTTCACACTCAGGTCATGGTAGCCTCTCTCACAGGTCAGCTTAGCGGCCTCCACAAACTGGTGGTAGGTATACACCACATCCCTCAGGTTCCCCACTGCCTCCCTGTGGTGGGTGGAGCAGTGGCTGCAGTCTGTGAACTGGAAGCACAGGCCAGCCAGCTGGACCAGGTGCTGGAAGGTGTCCCGCACAGCACTCTGCATCTCCTCCGGGGTCTGGTCCATTCTGATCACGTGCTGACAGCTTGACAGGAGCTTTTGGGAGCCCATGCAGAGGCGGCTCCGGCTTTCAGAAAAGTGCCAGGTGCACTTCTCAGGGGGGTGTTTATTCCCATTCCCCCAGGAAGCTTCTAAAATGTCCTGTAATTCCAGCAAGCTCTCCATGAGTTGGATGAAGCCCTCAGGGATGCTGGCAGGGGCAGCTTTCAGCTGTCTTAGAGCCCTGGAGCAGTACTCGGGCCAGATGTGGCTGTTCCTCGATGGGAGCTCGGCGCTGCAGCTGTGGGCCCGGGCAGGCCTCCAGCGCAGAGCCAGCTGGCCTCCTGCAGACGGCGGTGAGGTGAGGGGGGCTGCTGGACACGCTTCCAAGTCTCCGTCCTCCCCCTCTGTCTCTGGCTGCAGGCCACGGAAGCACGTGACGTAGGAGAACTGGCAGCTGCACTGCTCCATGCCCATCTTGGGGGCCACTGTCTCATTCACACCTGCAAACCCCAACAATGGGGCTGTCCTGAGACTGCCAGAACCTTTAGGATAGCTCTCTGGGGCAAAGCACAGAAAAGACTTCTCAGCAGGAAGGCAGATGCCAGGCCTTTTGCCTTTGCTTTCTGGCACCGAAAAACGGTTTGAACCTTCTAAGTGGGGCTCCTTTTGGGCACATGGTAGTGGCTCTGGCAGAGGAGGCCCTGGATTCAAAGAGACATGCTGGGGAATGCCCCCAGGGGTGGTGTCTTCCCCTGTCACATGATTAGGTGGCTCTGCCTTGACCTCCTCTAGAGAGAAGGCTGATGAAATGGTCTGGTCCCTAAGCAAGAAATCTGAATTAAAATCCAACTCTGCCAATAGTTTTTGTTCTTGGGCCTGGCAGGCTTGACCTGGGATCTCGCTGCTTTGTCCTTGGGGTTCTGTAGGGGAACTTGGTGGGGTCTGCTCAGTCACTGCAACAGGAGTCTCCAAGAAGAGGGAGGCCACCATGCCACCAGCCGTAGCACTGACACCAGTAGTCTGCGGAAGAGCATCCAACCCATCAGCCTTGGGGTCACCTGGATCCTTCCCAGACTCGTCACGAAATAAGCTGGTGTCATTTTTGTTTGTAACTTCTCTACCATGTTCCAGAGATGGCTGTCCTTGTCGCTCCTCCTTTGCAGGGAAAGAAGCCATCGTCTCTTCCGAATTTACTCCACAGTCATCACTTTTAGGTCCGTCTCGAGGAGACAACAAAGGCTCTGTGTCCTGGGGGGCAGTTTCTGGCATAGGATTTATAAACAGAGATCCCAATCCTGTTTCCAACTGAACTCCTCCCGGCTCCAGTGTGTCTCCTTGAGCAATAGCATGCGGCCCTGGGCTGATAGTCAGGCAGACTCTGTTTGGGTTCCCACCAGCACTAGAGAGGGAGGAGGTGCTGTTCCCAAGCTCCACGGTGAGTTCTTGGGGGGCACTGCCACTCAAGTCTTGAAATGGAGGTAAGGTCTGGGGAGGCCCTGCCTGAGCGGTATCTGGGCCAGATGAGCCAGGGTTGAGACCATGAGGGGTGTTTTCTGGGGAATTGGAAACACTGGAGGTCAGAGGGGCAATCCCAGAATTCTCTTTATGGTTAGGGTCAATCCGGAGGCGAATGGCAGAAATAGATGACACTCGAGAGTCGATGAGAGATTTGGTTTCCATGGTCTCTGGCTCCATCTCCATGGCCCGGGAGGCTGGGTTTTCGCTCTTGGTCTCCCTCAGGGGAGTCAGCAGCCCCAGGGCCTTGGTCTCCAGGACGCCAGGCTCCCCCTGCACATCCTGCAGCGAGGACACAGTTGGGGAGGGCGCACCGAGGCCCAGGTAGGGCTCCCGGTCATAGTAGCACATGCCGTCCACGCTCTCCAAGGAAGCTGACGGCACCAGGGGAAAGGAGACCTGACAGGTGTGGTCGGTCTGCAGGAAAGACCTCCTTTTCCTCAGGCTCTTGGCGTACTTCTTCACCCCTCCCCTTCTGCTTGGCTGTCTTCCATCTGGCCCAGGATTCAGGCTGACCTCAGGGCTGCAGGTGCTGGCCTCTTTCTGTGATCCTGGGGCACTGGTTTCTACAGCAGAAGCAGCTCTGAGCCCTGAGAATCAAGAAAGGAAAAAGAAGATGAAAAGCAGAAACACAAAGAGATGTGTAGATCTTGGGCTCAGGACGCAGGATGGCCTGGGTTTGAATCCTGGCTGGGCCATGTAGCCTGGGGCATGTTAAACCTCAAGCTCCTCAGTTTCCTCTTCTGAGAGATGGGGATGAGCACTGTGGTAGATGTGTTTTGATTACAGGTTGCCCAACATCCATTGCCTTGTCTTTGGGTCAACTTCCTTTCAGGAGATGACATCTCTCCAACAATTATAGGCTGCTGAAACTATTAATGAAGGAGTCCTCTCCATATCAGCCAAGCGGTCAGAGATATGAGCTAGAAAGTCAGTCACAAAATTTCCTGAAATTTCAAACTCAAACACATTAATAGAAAAAAACAAACAAATAAACCAGTACAACCCACTCTTTGCAGCCGCAGAATCCTAACAGGACAATGAGGAAGCCTGCTGCCTAGCCTCCTGGTCTGGTCTCTCTGCCTATGTCAGAACCAGGGCTTCACCTCTGCTGGCAATTCTCTAAGCCATCTGACATCCTTCCAACACTATCTCACTTCCGCTCATTAACCCAAGTCAGGCAGCACCGGTGCTGTCCATCAACACTGCCATGCTGGACAGATGACTTAGTACATATCAGGCTCCTAGCACAAGCCTGTGCCTAGTGAGTGTTCACTAAAGGAAGCCTGCGCCATTATTGTTACGATCATCACCACAGGGTGAGCGTTCTGAAGGAACTTTCTTTTGAGAAAAAGTGACTGTGACTCTTAGTCGAGGGCATGAGGGATCTGATGCATACCAAGATGGATCTTTCTAAAAGGAGAACACTTCTATGAAGAAGTCCTGGGAATCAGCCAGAAGGAATTAGGATCACTGGCTAATGCCTGAGAATCAGAGGGCTCTTATACCCAGACTGGTTTTTTCCAACCTGGCTGAACCTTATTAAAAGCCTCATCAAATCCTCCGCTGCTCTTCACACCTCCTGAAGCAGAATCTTTGAGGCTGGTCTAGGAATTCATAGTATTTGACTCAGGACCCTTGGGTGATTTTGATGCCCAGACACTTTTTGAAGTTGTTGCTCTGCTCTAGGCCCCTCAGCCACTGGCCAAGGGTGTTTCTGAAACTTAAAAAAGGGAGAGGCTTTCAGTGAGTCAGTGGCCCAAGCAGACCCCGGGCCCATGAAGTCCCAGGTCTGGGCTGCCTCCCCATCACCTCACTGGCTCTCCATGAAAGAGAAAGTGTCCAATGTGGACCTTATCTCCCTGACTGGACTCCCACAAAGGAAGGCCTTGACTGATGGTCTGTCTCACCCCTATCATGTCTCCAGCACAATGACTGGCCTAGCGGGACAAGACTGGAGGCATGGATGGCAGCTGACTGTGTTCTCTGGGGAGCAGTGCACAACCTGGCCGTGGGTTTCTACTAATCAGTAGAATGAAATTGGGGTAGATGGTGGAGACTGCATTCATTCATCCATCTAGCAGCAACTGCCAGGAACTCTGTGGCAGGACACAGAGGTGATTGTCAAATGTACCATTCCCACATCACAGAAGCTTTCGCTTTAGTGAAGGAGAGAAATATCCATACAAAAATCACACAAATAAATATGCAGCTACAGGCAGGAAGGGAGAAGGCAATGGCACCCCACTCCAGTACTCTTGCCTGGGAAATCCCATGGATGGAGAAGCCTGGTAGGCTACAGGGCTTCTCCATCCATGGGGTCGCTAAGAGTTGGACACGACTGAGTGACTTCACTTTCACTTTTCATGCACTGGAGAAGGAAATGGCAACCCACCCCAATGTTCTTGCCTGGAGAATCCCAGGGACAGAGGAGCCTGGTGGGCTGCCGTCTATGGGGTCGCACAGAGTCGGACACAACTGACGCGACTTAGCAGCAGCAGCAGCAGCAGCAACAGGCAGGAAGCACCCAGGGCGTGTGATGGGGATGGGGAGACCTCGTCCTGGCAGTCTGGTTAATATCCCCAGAGGAAGTGAATTTCCAGGTAAGGCCTGAGAGATAGAAGGGCAGCAGCAGCCAAAGATGAGGGTAAGGAGTGTTTCAGGTGGATGGAGTGGCATGCGCAAAGGCTGGAGGCAGGAAAGAACTGGGCACTTTTAAAAATGGCAAGGAGGTCTGTGTGGCAGGAATGCAGGGAGAGGGTTCAGGGGGAAGGAGAGAGACACACCGAGGCCATGTCACAGAGGGCCTGGAAAAACCTCACAGGGGCTGCTAAGGAGCTGGCCTTTCTCCCACAAGCAGTGGGAAACCACAAAAGGACAGGGAGCAACGGGAAAGGGCTGGGACACAAAGGAGGGCTCACAGCTTCCCCTGCTCCTAGCAGGTTGCTCTTAATATCTGGGCGCCGTTTTCCAATTTTTGTTTTCCTTCAGAGTGCAGTGAGAGAGGGGGAGAGAGAGTGTATGTGTGAGTGTGAGTGTGAATGTTCTGCAAGGACCTCAGGTCAGCTTAGGAAGTCATTCTATGAGGAAAGACACCCCACACTCTTAGTGAAGGAAAGAATGAAGAATCTGATCTTCCCACCTACGTCTGAGTCCCTTAAGGACCATCCATGGCCTGCTGGTTAGGTTCTTTTAAAGGCCTCATTTAAAGCTTCCAGGTCAACAATAGCACAGCTGCTTCCCTCTGCTGGGCGCTCATAGCAAACCTTTTCTTTCTCTGTGAATTTTGTCCATCTCACAAGGCCTGGCCCATTTGCCGCCTCTTCTGGGAAGCCTTCCCTGATTCCCACTGTGGAATTAATGCCACCCATCTCTGCCTGTCCACAGTTCTCTGAACCTCCCCTGTAGCCCTTACTTGAAGTTGGGATGCCCACAATGTGGTCCACTGAGCCCAGGGAGTCCACCTCAAAAGAGAACGAGCACCCATGCTTTACCCAAATGTTTTCCCCTCAGGCTTGCACACCGCCTTCCCTGGGGACTGATGAGCTACCTGCACGATCCACAGACTTGCCAGGGAGGGCTCACCTGATAGGGCATCTGGGGGTGTGAGCTTGTCAGCTGCATCATAGTATTCCTCGTCGGAACTGCCATCCTCCAAGGCCAGTGGCAGGCCTGGGGCCAGGGCTTGAAGCATGGAGCTGGACGAGGCCTCAGACCCTCCCCGCTGGCCCAGGGCTGCCGTGCCCCCACCTTGCCGGGTAGCCATGCTATCAGAGCTGTCGCTCAGGTGGCTGGCCGGGGAGACGTTGGCACAGAGGCTGTAGTAGTCAATCCGGCTGCCCTCATACAGCCTGGGGTCCAGCCTGAGAGCATTCAGTTCTGGCCCCCAGCTGAGGGCCTCAGGAGCAGGACTCTCAGAAAACTCTGTCTTCTGGCTCTGAGGGTTGGCTCTGTGGGCCAGGTCCAGGAGACAGAGGAAGCCACTGGTTTCAACCCTGCTTCTCTCCTCCTGGCTGTCTGAATCAAGACCCTCCGGGAAGCCAGGCAAGCCCAGGTGGAAGAAGCCGGACCTGCTGGAGGAGCAGGCATCCAGGTCATCCTCCTCCAGGGCGTCCATGGACTCGCTGGAGCCGCTGGTCCTGCGGCCTCGGCTCTCAGTGTTGGCTGAGTCGGATGCCTCAGATTCGGCGCTGTCTGTTGTGCTGTTGGCTCCGCAAGTGCTTGGGCCTTTCTCAGCCACTGCAGGTGTGGAGCTCTCCCCAGGAGGCTGCTCTTCTTCTGTAAGTGGTCTGCAGGGGCCCAGCTTTGGCAGGCGTCTGTCAGAGAGGGGCTCCAGCACGCAGTCCACTTCGGATGACTCCTCAGAGTCGCTGCAGGCCCTGGACTCGTAGCCTGACACAGGAGTTATGTGAGAGGATTAGGGGACTGGCAGATGCTCATGTGTCCACCCGCCCCCACTCTGCCTGCCCTCTTATTTTGCAGATGAGGGAACAGAGGTCCAGCAGGGTGGCAGGCCTGGACTGTGCTATGCTGACTGACACGGGATCCACAGGACTCCAAATTTCCATGTTCTCCACACAAGTGTCAAGTCTCCTTCCCACATCTATCTGAGCCACCTAAGTGAGACAGAATTACCTCCACCTCCAAGGAGATCTATCTGTTTATGGAAACAGCCGGGTATTTAGGTGGTTTGCTACACCCCTCCTAAAAATCTCAGCTCTATCCTGACTGGACATCAAAATCAGACAGGGAATCATATTAAAAACAACAACAGCTGCATATCCTTGGACCTCACCCTGATGTATTGAGTCTAATACCTAGGGAGGAGAGCCTGAGAATCTGTATTTTTACTAACTTTATGGGGGTTCTGAGGCTGCTAGGCTGGCATCGTTCTGAAGCCTGGCGTAGCAACCCACTGCTGGTACTTGGAAGGATTCATGGTGAGAGGGTTGGGGGGCATTGAGCCAGGTCTCAAATTGCTCATGCACCATAAACCTCCAGGTGCAATCTGTTTTCAACTTCTCTCTGGGGACTTCCCTGGTGGTCCAGTGGTTAGTGTGCCACGCTTCCACTGCAGAGGGCACGGGTTTGATCCCTGGTCAGGGAACTAAGATACTGCATGCCACACACCACAGCCAAAAAAAAAAAACCCAAACAAAAAAAATCCCCTCTTCTCTCTGATCATATCACATTGTATTTAAACCTCTGATGGTTTCTCTTACCCACAGGGAAGAACCTAAGCTCTCCCACTGAGGTTGGGGGCTCTCACAGGGTAAGCCTCAGCAGTCTGGTCGCCCTCTGACAGTGCAGCCCCCACCCTTCCTCAGCAGCCTGGCTGCTTGCTGCAGCCTGCCCCATGCTCTAGCTACTACAGAGAGCTTCTCAGCCTTCCCGCCTCCATTGTGTCCCTCTGCTTCAAAGGATCACTCCTCCCCGCTTTGCCTGGGTAACTTTACCATGTTCATCATAGCCTATTTTAAACAGGTTGAAGTAGGCCTCCTGTGACCACCCCACCAGGCCTCCACAACAGCATGGCTCCACGGGGTGCAGTCTCAGAGGCATCATCCCTTGTTAATAAGCTGTGTTAAACACAAGGGGAACAAGCACAGGAAACTCTTCACCTCTGAATTCTTAGTTTCCGATCAGCCAGTCTCTGAGGTTACTTATGCCTGTCTTATCCACATGGAGGAAATGCCATACGATGGTGCGGTACTGAGCACCTCTCCCCACCTCCATGTCCAGTGACAGCATGTCAGGGCCTTGAAATTTTATCTTTGACAGTAAAACAGGATGTCACTTATTTGTTTAGAAAGTATAGCTGACACGGTGTCTATGCCATTGCCAATGTTTAGGCAACTGCTTCAAATCAGGGTTCTGTTTCATTTCGTTTCTTCCCCTGCAGAGACAGTTGTTAAACATTTATCAGCAAACCACTGGGAAGAATGCTGCATCAATAGTGCTGAAGCAAAAGCCTGGTGGAAACTGGGAAAATGTTCACCTAATCTGGCCTCCCCTACTTCATTCCTTATGTCATATGATTTTTACCTTCTATCTCTATGTACCCTGTTCTTAATAAACATGTAAGGCAGAGAATTTTTATTATAATTCAAGAGAAGCAAAAGAGGCATGAGATGAGAAGCTAGGTCAGCTATACTTTCTAAACAAATAAGTGACATCTTGTTTTACTGTCAAAGATAAAATACTGTGAATCTTAGAGATGATTTTAGGTAATACTACAGGGAATCAGAGACCTTCCACAGTCTTCCTTGGCTTTATGGGACTCTCAGGTACATAGAAATCCTCTCTATTTACAATTTTGGAAAGATCAGCTGTTTACCAAGAAACGAATGGAGACACAGCTCTCATCCCCTTGAGTGGAAGCCTCAGCTCCACTCAATGCACCAACCCCTTTCAGGCTGCCTTGACCTACAAGGCAGTGAAGTAGGCCTGTCCTTACTGGGTCCAAGCCTCAGCACCTCACCTTCTTCAGCAGACACCCGGTGCACCTGCTGTCTGTTTCCAGGCCAGAGGAAAATGGAGGTCACTGGGTCAACAAACAGCCTGTAGTACCCAGCAATCAGGCAGGCTAGGTCTTTTGCACTGTTGGATTCCAGCAGCAAAGTCAGAACCTTTGAAGGTAAACAGGCTCTTAAGTGCATAAAGGGCTAAGGCTGGCAACAAGGGATACAAAGTCTGAAGGCTGGCAGCAAGCGATAGAAAGGGCAATCAGGCCATGTGGGGCCCATGAGAGATTTCAGCCACGGTCCATAGACAGGCTCCCTGGTGTCCCGACAATATACCTGTCCTCACCTACAAGATTCGAAATGAGTATGCACACACACAGCCACACAAGCACTCACACATGCAGTGGGTTCCTCCCATCCAGTCTCCACAGTGTCTCCTGTCCTTCTATCCCTACCCCAGCCCCTCATCCCAACCACCCCACCCTGTTCATTCATGCTATTGCACCTCTTCAAGACCTGACCTAGAAAAGAGAAAGGAGCAGGATCGAGTAGAGAAGGAAGGAGAGGGGGATAAGAAGAATGAAGCACCAGTCCTGAGCATGTTGGGTTAAGTCAAAGGATGCAAGATAAACGTAGGACCTTCCAGAGAGGTACAGGAAGTACCCTATACCACTGATCTATTTTAATTGCTGTCACCCAAAATCTTGGGCAGCCATTCTGGTCTAATGTATGTGATAATACCCTCTGGTGCTCCCATCTAGGTTGCTGAACCTGTCAGGAAAGTACATGGTCAAGCTCAGTTTATAGAAAAAAAACCTTTTAGGACCTGCCCAGGAAAATGTACCCTGTTCATTACTTTCCCTTTGATGGGACAGGATGGATAATTCCATCTCTTAAGAAAATGATGGATGTGAGACTCTGTTAATATTCAAACTCACATAAACTACCCTCAAGAAATTTAGCCCCAGATTCCAGAAGCTGGATTCAAAATTTCTTCCCCATGCATTACCTTGACATCCTGGAGATACACTTTGACCATGCTCACTTTCTCAGACTCTTCTGTCAGCTCTACACGGCTGATGTTGGCAAACTCTGCCAACGTGGACATGATGTTGAGTTTGCTATTGATAATTTGGCTAATGCCATACTTGGCTCCAACCAGAAGGGCAACGTAGGATTCTCTGTCCTGTAACTGCAGAGGGCAGGAAGAGGAATTAGTTTCCATTCACAAGCTAGGGAAAATACATTACACATGTAGGACATGATACCTCTCTCTGCAAACCCCTCACCACTCCTCTAGATGACCAAGTTAGGTGACAGCCTAACCTGGGCCCCATTTACAGATAAACTCAGTATAAATTTATCTCCCATAATACTCTTCACAATAGAGGATCAAACCACGGGACTTTTACCTGTTCCATAAACACAGCCATATACTTTCACACCTATGTGCCTAAATTCACATTGTGCCCTCCACTTGGAATCCCTTGTTATCGTTACCTATTGAAAACCCACCCTTTTTTAGAACCTTCCATCAAAACCTACTGCCCATTGAAAACGCCACCTGATCTGCTCCTCAAACCAGAACAGTCCTTTTCTATGTTGATTCCACACCACATCCTCTGTCCTTCTTGGGCAGCATAGAACTGTCTAGGACTAGGATTTCTAGCACTTCTAAGCTCAGATTTCTTACTGTTATTATTTGTATTTGCGTTGCATATTCCTTTAAGGTCCCTGACAACAGAGTCTGTGTACGTCTACGTCTGTACCTCCAGTGACCAGCAAGCACCCTGAGCCAGTTCAATGTAGTTGGACTTCTCCCACTCCCAGGTCTTTCCTTAAATATGAAAGGTAAAGAGGAACTGGACACAGGAACCGGATAGTTGGCAGAGGGCAGGATTAGCCCTAGAGAAAAGTGGGTAGTTTTTCTTGTACCTTCAAGTTTCCTTTCTGTGATCTAGTGTCTTCTCCACCATTTAGTCCACTACTTGTACAAAGACTCGACTAATTTTTCTCTTCCCCAAACAATCAGATGCTCTTCCTTTCTTTCAAAACATCAATTCTCTTTTTCCATCTACATTGTTAGGTCAGCAGCCTAATTAAATTAACGCATCACCGTAAATGACTAAGAAGCACACCAAATCCACTGAAAGGAGCTTTGCTACTATTATTTTTTTAAATCTCTAATTGGTAAATTGTCTGGCTTTGTGCTTGAGAGTTCTGGGGCTGACTGGTGGGGGCAGAATTCCCTTAAGCCACATCCTACATCACTTGACTGCAGCAGAGCACAGAGCTCTAGGCCTAGGCACCAAAAAGCAGACCAAGGGAGGATTGGATAACACAGCAGAGGACTCTTTTTCTTGTTTTCCCTTCTCAGGTCCATTCCTC
Source organism: Moschus berezovskii (assembly GCF_049115385.1). Taxonomy (NCBI): domain Eukaryota; kingdom Metazoa; phylum Chordata; class Mammalia; order Artiodactyla; family Moschidae; genus Moschus; species Moschus berezovskii. Next base: position 69,143,661 of record NC_142466.1, on the reverse strand, counting down.
ACTTCTTCCCTTCTGAATAATCAGGGCCCCAGCCTCCAGTCTAACATTCTTATCTTTTCTTCATGATTTCCCTTTTTTCCTCTTCACCTTCATATACCCAAAGCTAAAGGGTAAACTGATCACAGTATCTTGCCCTCAGAATGCCTTTCCTCTGAAACCTGGCCAAATGCAACCTCTTGCCTTTCCTTAATCCCTTCTCCTTCCATTCAACCTGAAGCTGGCAGTGGTGGTCTCTTTGACTTTCCAATAATGGTCCTGTGCCTCTCATGGCTTTGCTCTGCCCTGTTTTGTGCCTCGTTGCATCATTCGAGGATGGGAACCATGTCTCATTCAGCTCTGCCTCCCCCAGCATCTGTCAGAGGGCTGGTGTCAAGCAATGGCATGATAGACGCTCCCTGACGTCATAATGTTCACTTTCCAAAACAAATTCTAGTCCATGACAGTCCTCAGGAATTTTAAACTAAAAGATACACTGATGTTCAGAGGCTCTCTTGCATCCCTTATAAGAAATTCTTTAATACATACCATTAAAGTAGCATTAAAGATTTTCCCACCGTACGTCTTGAGTTCCCCAAGGATCTGTAGGTAATTTAAACGTAGCTGGGCAGCAGAAATAAGTTGCTTAAATAAGGGTGAAAAAAAAAGAAAACAAAAAAAGACTGTTGAAGTCAGAGCTATTCATTTACCTAAAATGCAGGCAGTGTTGAAAATTCTCCCCCTGAGGTTTCACAACAATCAGCGTGTGGTTGGCAGGGGCTATGGCTAAATTACCTTCTGTCTGGGTTCCAGCAAGTTCTGGTTTCTCTTCATGTGGAAGCTGATGGCTTTCTTGATGTCTTTTCCTTTCATGTTTCGTAGTAAAGTTGGAGATATAAAGTTCTCAATTCCCCAATCCTTCCTGCCATGAGACATTGGAGACAAGGAGGCTCATGTCTACAGTGAACTTGACTCTAATGAAGAACGTAATTATATTTGATTCAGTAGTTATTGTTTCAAGAATACTGTAATTATGAGCTTCTTTCTCAGCAGAAGATACCTGGCTGGTCTTGTGGAGTATATGTAAATATATATATATGAAGACTGTATATGTGTGATATCTATCTACCTATTTATTTATACAAACATACACACACTCCACAAAAATGAGCCATTCTGGAATTAAACCCCATGATCATTCAAGGAGCCCATTACTCCTTACACGTGTTCAGCACAGTCTCATAGGGCAACACACAGAACATGTGAATCCCTGAGGCCATGCTTGAGGATGATGCCAGCCTAATCCCCCACCACCCCACCCAACAAACTAGTTAAAAATACAGATTCTCAGGTCCCACTTTCTAGAGATTTAAACTAGGATATCAGGGGGAAGGCCAAGACACGACTGAGCGACTGAACTGAACTGAACTGAACCTAGGTACAATATAAATTAAATATCATATCTGTTACAAGTTTGTCAACAAAGAAATTACCTTGAGTGAAAAAAAAAGTTCTAAGAAATGTAAATGAGACATGAACTTTTAGATAAACTCTATTAAGATTAAAAATGTCTGTCTAAAACAGAAAAAAAAATAAATTTTTAAAAATATAATTCATCAGTAGGCAAGACAGAGCTGAGATTTGGTGAGGAGATGAGTAAATCTGGGTGATACCAGCCAGAGCAAAGTGACATTTTAAGCTAAGAATCTGGAGGTGTCAGAGCCTCAGGACTTGAAACTGCTCTAATAGGAATGTAACACAACAGGATTTCGTTCACCACAAATGAACTTCCAGGGAATTCCTGCTCTCAGAAGAGCTTGATGCTGAAGTTGTCAACTGATTTCCTGAGATATCCTCCCAGGAACTGGGAATTTACAAAGGGATCCTGTGTCATTCCATCTGGAGCTGGCTTGGGCCCCAGAGGGAGCATCCGGGTTCTGACCTTGGGGGAAGCCAGGCTGTGTTGGAGAGGGTGCAGAGGGAAATGAAGGGAAGACAATGGACAGATGGGGAGGTGGGTGAGTGTCAGCTTCTTGTGGATTCTGGCCATCCTGGCTCAGGGCCAGCCAAGTGATAAATGCAACACAGCTGCTGTTGGCGGGACACCGAAGTCCCCCGCCACTCACTCTATGTACTTCAAAGAGATCTTCTGCGGCTGCGCACATGCGTAGATCCGCTCCTGGATGTGCAGGGCTGCCAGCCGGAGTGCTGAGCTGCACTTCATTTCAACCGCAAAGCGCTCCTGGAGCACATCACTGCAGCTCTAGGAGAGATGAGATCAGAGACACTGGGAAACAAGAACACATGGATTGGGTTCCTAGTGCTCCTAGTGCTCTTGGGTGAAAGGCAACTTGGAGACCTAGCTCTGCCAATTCTTGCCTGTGTGACCTTGGTTGCCCCTTTTGGCAATAAAATCCATAACTCTAAAGATCCTGGAGAAGGAAATGGTAACCCACTCCTGCCTGGAGAATCCCATGGATGGAGAAGCCTGGTAGGCTACAGTCCACGAGGTCGCAAAGAGTCTGACACGACTGAGCAACGGAACAGAACGGAAAGATGGTGTTAGAAAATGTAAATCTACATTGAGGACTAAGCTTTAAGTTCATTAATATATTGCAAATCGCCTAACATAGCAACTCAGTGACATAAAATGGAATTCTAAGGGATAATCAGGCCTACTCTCCCTCAGACCAAGATAATCCCTACCAATGAGTTGCTTAATTGCCTTGAGCTCATGTTCAAAATAACCCAATGTGCCATCTTTGAGAAAAACCACTGTTATTTTAGCAAGGGCAGACCAGGTCACCTGCAGATAGAGGTATTCAAAGGCCACAGGGTCTTCTTTCAGGAGGTCCAGGGGGTCCCTGGGGACAAAACAAACCCTGAAGAGGCAGCGGTAGTCATGTGACTCCTCCCTTTCCACTACCTGCAACGCATAAGAGAGACACGGTTCATCTTCTGTTTTCGCTCTCAGTTATCCCACAAAACAACTTAAATTAAAAAAGACAATGAAAGATAGTCCCTAGAGATTTCAGTTTTGGTTCTTCCCACATCAGCACAGACCTGTGCCCTTGATTGACTTTCCCATGGGTATAAGATGTAAAAAGCTCAAAAGAACAGTTTCACACTCATCCCATCAACCTGTTCCCCTTTCCGGAAGAAATCTCTGCATCTGGTTTCTTATATACCCTTCCAGAGACTGTATGTGTATTTATGCTCCTATAAATAAATGTACATTCCTTCATTTCCCACAAATAGTAGTATACAATACATTATGTGGGTATATATAATAAATATACCCTGTACCTTACTTTTTCTTCACTTCAACTATTTCAGTGGTTTAATTTGATTTCTTTTTCCAATGCTAATGGAACAGAAGTGATTTTTTTTTAAGTTTGTAAGCAGCAATGTTAGGAAATGAGTGACCATGGTAGGAATTCATCTGCAATGAGGAACACTCAGAGCGGCTTCCATGAGCTCATGCCTTGTTCATGCTGCTCCCTCTTCTTAAAAAAAGCCCCCTTTCCTTTTCCAATTACTGAAATCCTACTCATCTTTATAGTAGTACACACTCAATAAGAATTTATGGAACTGACCTGTGTTTGGCTTTTGAAAGCTGGTATAACAAAGCACTACACGGCTAAAAGACTGAATGATATAGATCGACTGACTGTGTTAGCCCTGTCCTGCTCAGGACAAGTTTCACAGAAAGGGCTGAGCCCTAGCAACAGATGCTTCCCTGACATCTCAAAGGTGGGCGGTTCAGAGGAAGGTCATCAGATCTGGAAGCAAAAGATGGGGTCTAGTGGTTGCCTTACCTTGAGTAAACTACCTTACCTCTCTAAGCCTCTTTCTCCTCGTCTGCAAAACGGAGGCCTGCCTAACTTTGTTCACAAACCAGGTTGAGTGAGCTCTGTGTTGTCTGGGCACAAGAAAGCACATCAAACCTGCAGATGCACTGCACCCTGTACCCAAAGGCTGTGGCCGAGGCATGCAGCTCACCCTGCCCAGATCTCCCCACTGGGAGCAGAGGCAGGTGTTACCTGCTGGATGAGCTCTTCCTCATGCAGCAGGTGCAGCCGTGAGACATTGTACTGCTCCTCCAGGACCAGTGCGAAGTACTCTGTGCTTCGGATCGACAGCTTCTCCTTCACCGTGAGGATGATGTCCTGCAGGCACAGAGGCACGAGGGTCACCGAGGAGCGGGCCGGCCCTCACATTCAGGCACAGAGCGGGGAGGACTCCCCTGGTCTCCCCTCTGCTCCTCCGTGCTGCCAGGGTCCACTGCCAATACAGGAGGCTAATCTTGATGGGCCACACGTGGGACTTCTCATTACCCCTTCAGGGCCCTGTGCCACTCCCTTCCCCTCAGGGCTCCAGTGCCCCCCGTATGGCCGCCCTCTCTGGCTTTACTTGGGAGGCTGAAGCTATCCGTTGGGGCCTTAAGCCCCTCTTCAAGGTCTCCAGATCCATCCTATCTCTGGAGTCTGCACTGTCAACTACTTACCAGACATAATCCCACCACCTGCCCTCTCTACCACTGACGGAAATCAATCTGATGCTTCTGAACCTGTTTCTTCCTGTGAAACAGAGGATTACGATGCCCGTTTAGAGGGGCTGATGGGGTGAATGAGAACTGATACTGGGCCACCAGAACTGCTATGCCACACTCCCCTTGTTCACTACAGGGCCCCCCTGGCATCACAAGGTCTTTGCTGCCTCGGGGCATTCACAGTGCTGTTTCCTCTGGCTGGCAAACTCTTCCTGCACTCTTCCCAAGGCTACCTCCGGTCTCTGTATCTAAATGCTACTGTCCCTATTATTCTCTGTCCCAGGGTCCTGTTGATTTTCTTCATCACTATGAGATCTTCTTCAATGACAGCACTGTCTTCAGTAACAGACAGTACAGTGAAGTGAATGGGCTCAAGACCTAGACTTCTAATCACTAGCTTTGTCTCCCTGGATAACGTGCCTACTCTCTCCACGCCTCAGTGGTTTCATCTCTAAAATGGTCATAATAGTCACACCTCTTTCAGGGGTTGTTGTGTGCATTAAATGGCTACCCCCATACATGGCCTTTAGAATAGCACCTGGCAGATGACAGGTGTTCACTGCCTGGTAGCTGCTGACATCTGTTTTTCCGCTTATTGTCATTTACCTGCTAGATGCTAGACTCCCCCAGAATATGAACCTCGCTTGTCTTGTACTCCATTATATCTGCAAGGCTTGGCATTCAGTGGTGCTCAATAGACTTCCACTCAATGAATAAACAGTCATCATGGACTCATCATACACGTCCTGCTAGAATTTTAGATTTAGTAAGTGCCAAACCATTGGGTGCTACCTGCTCCTCGTGGCTCCCCATTCTGAATCTTCTTCCTGCTTTCTCCATCACCCCCCATAACTAACCAGTGACTAGGTCCTACAGTTTATTCACCTCGAAACTCAACAACATTAGTTCATTGCCTACTGTGTACTGGCCATGATGGAGAGCCCCTCTCATGGCTCTGTCCACTCTCTCCATTCTCCATTTGGCCTGAGCACACACATTTGTCCTGGCTTTGTTGATTCATGTCCTAAGGAACACCCTGCTACCCTATCTGATCTCCACTCTACAGCTAGAGCAGAGGTTGGAAACCAAATCCAGCCCATTGTTTGTTTTTGCAATTATAGTCATATGGGAACACAGCCACACCCATTCTCTACACTGGCAGAGGTGATAACCATGACAGAAGCCCCCGGCCCATAAAACCTACCGCATTCATCATCTGGCTCTTCACAGAAAGAGTTTGCTGACCCTTGACCTAGAGGAACTTGTCTAAGCCTTGTATTGCTCATGCTCTCCCTGGCTCAAGAATATTCAGTGCCTCCTCCATCATGGCCCACTAGCCCAAATCCAGATCCCTCAACTTAACATTAAAGGTTCTCAAGTATCAGGTGCCAACCCATTTATTCCACTTTATCCTTTGCTGCTGCTTCTGTTGCATTTTGCTTGCAAGCCCCATATACTTGCTAAACTTTGCCATCACTGGGTCTTTGTTGGTGTCATTCCCCATGACTGGAAATCTGTCTTCACGCACCACTCCTGATCCATTCCTGTCCATCCTTCCAAGTTGATCTCATAGGCCACCACATTCTGGGGGCCGTTCCTTGCTACCTAGCTGGAAGCTCTCTCTCCTGGGAGCCCACAGCATCCCATTTTCACATCTCACTCTCCTGCTTCTGAACACGCTGCATTTGCCATAGTTTCTTCATGAATTAACCCTAGGTCCCATCTCCTCACCCCAGCCCCACCCCAAGACTCTGGGCTCCCTAAGAGAGTGACCCTAGGGGGTTTATTTCTGTTTCATTAACAGCTTTGCTAGCACACACAAGTATCACTAAATGACATATTATTTTCCTTGATTTAGAGAAAGAGGGTTTTATAATGTAAGAACTTTGCTTCTCTTGGTAAGGGAGTGAGGAAGAGAAGTCACTGATGACTTGACAGTGTTTTTTTCTCTTTTTCACCCATACAATTTGCTTATATTCCCCCTCTCTTTTTCTGTCACAAAGAACTAAAAGATTTGCTCTGTAAAAATTTGGCTATTACAGATAAGTGAGATTAACCAGTACTATACTAGCTAAATCCTTGCCCATTTCCCCAACTCAATGTGTCATCTTGGCTTTAATTGCCCTGTGGTGTGTGTTTTTATTGTAAATCATCTCAAAGTCTTTTTGGCCACTGAAGGAGGACTCCCTCCCCTTCCAGTACACTAGAATAAAGCACCCCCTCCCATTCCAGTGCACTCTGCTCAAGGGTGACAGAAGTAGAAACCATGTCTAAATGCATTTGCACAACTTCTATGCTGAATGGCAACATGGTCAGCTCCAGTGCAGGGTTCAGAGACAACGGACCAAGTTGGAAGAACTGCTTTTGATGAGTTTCAGATATCTGGTGTTCTCATCTGAAAAGTGGGTTAACACTTGTCACCTTATCAGGTTACTGGGGGCATTATGTGAGATAGCAAATAAGGAAATGCCCAGGGAATGCCAGACAAAGAGTGACACTGAACAAATCCGTTCCTTCCTCCTATTCCTCCTCTGGGCTTGAACTTTCCAGGGCCAGACAGGATTTCTCCAGCTTCTCTTCAGTCACACTGAAGTAAGGATGGAATAGGGCATTTGGGGCAGCCCTAGGAACTGCCATTAAGGTATGACCTAAATCAAATCCCTTACAATTGTATAGTGGAAGTGACAGATTCAAGGGATTAGATCTGATAGAGTGCCTGAAGAACTATGGATGGAGGTTCATGACTTTGTACAGAAGGTGGTAGCCAAAAACCACCTTCCACCTTTTCCACGAGAAAAAGAAATGCGAAAAAGACAAAAATGACTGTCTGAGGAGGCCTTCCAAATAGCTGAGAAAAGAAGAGAAGTGAAAGGTAAAGGAGAAAAGGAAAGATATACCATCTGAAGGCAGAGTTCCAAAGAATAGCAAGGAGAGATAAAAAAAGCCTAAGTGATCAATGCAAAGAAATAGAGGAAAACAATAAAATGGGAAAGACTAGAGATGTTTTCAAGAAAACTAGAGATATCAAGAGAACATTTCATGCAAAGATGGGCACAATAAAGGACAGAAATGGTATGGACCTAACAGAAGCAGAAGATATTAAGAAGAGGTGGCAAGAATACATAGAAGAACTATACAAAAAAGATTTTAATGACCCAGATGGTGTAATCACACAATGGTGTGATCACTCACCTAGAGCCAGACATCTTGGAATGTGAAGTCAAGCGGCCTTAGGAAGCATCAGTACAAACAAAGCTAGTGGAGGTAATGGACTTCCAGCTGAGCTACTTCAAATCCTAAAAGATGACTCTGCTAAAGTATGCACTCAAAATGCGAGCAAATATGGAAAACTCAGCAGTGTCCCCAGGACTGGAAAAGGTCAGTTTTCATTCCAATCCCAAAGAAGGGCAATGCCAAAGAATGCTCAAACTACTGCACAATTGCACTCATCTCATATGCTAGCAAAGCAATGCTCAAAATTCTCCAAGCCAGGCTTCAACAGTACATGAACCGTGAACTTCCAGATGTTCAAGCTGGATTTAGAAAAGGCAAAGGAACCAGAGATCGAATTGCCAACATCCGTTGGATCATCAAAAAAGCAAAAGAATCCCAGAAAAACATCTACTTCTGCTTCATTGACTACCCTAAAGTCTTTGACTGTGTGGATCACAACAAACTGTGGAAAATTCTTCAAGAAATGGAAATACCACACCACCTTACCTGCCTCCTGTGAAACCTGTATGCAGGTCAAGAAGCAACAGTTAGAGCTGCACATGGAACAATGGACTGGTTCAAAATTGGGGAAGAAGTATGACAAGGCTGTATGTTGTCACCCTGCTTATTTAACTTATATGTAGAGTACACCATGAGAAATGCCGGGCTGGATGAAGCACAAGCTGGGAATCAAGATTGCTGGGAGAAATATCAATAACCTCAGATATGCAGATGACACCATCCTTATGGCAGAAAGTGAAGAAGAACTAAAGAGCCTCTTGATGAAAGTGAAAGAGAGTGAAAAAGCTCACTTAAAACTCACCATTCGAAAAACAAAGATCATGGCATCCAGTCCCACCACTTCATGGCAAACAGATAGGGAAACAATGGAAACAGTGACAGACTTTACTTTCTTGGGTTCCAAAATCACTGCAGATGGTGACTGCAGCCATGAAATTAATAGACACTTGCTCCTTGGAAGAAAAGCTATCACAAACCTGCTGCTGCTAAGTCACTTCAGTCGTGTCCGACTCTGTGTGACCCCATAGATGGAAGTCCACCAGGCTCCCCTGTCCCTGGGATTCTCCAGGCAAGAACACTGGAGTGGGTTGCCATTTCCTTCTCCAATGTGTGAAAGTGAAAAGTGAAAGTGAAGTCGCTCAGTCGTGTCCGACCCCTAGCGACCCCATGGACTGCAGCCCACCAGGCTCCTCCATCCATGGGATTTTCCAGGCAAGAGTACTGGAGTGGCTTGCCATTCACAAACCTAGACAGCATATTAAAAAGCAGATATTACTTTGCTGACAAAGGCCCATATAATCAAAGCTATGTTGTCATGTATATGTGTGAGAGTTGGACCATAAAGAAAGCTGAGTGCCAAAGAATTGATGCTTTTGAACTGTGGTGTTGGAGAAGATTCTTGAGAGTCCCTTGGACTTCAAGGAGATCAAACCAGTCCATCCTAAAGGAAATCAACCCTGAATATTCACTGGAAGGACTGATGCTGAAGCTGAAACTCCAATACTTTGGCCACCTGATGCGAAGAATTGACTCATCTGAAAAGACCCTAATGCTGGAAAAGATTGAAGGCAGGAGGAGAAGGGAATTACAGAGAATGAGCTGGTTGGATGGGATCACTGACGCAATGGACATGAGTTTGAGTAAGCTCCGGGAGTTGGCGATGGACAGGGAAGCCTGGCATATACTGCAGTCCATGGGTTTGCAAAGTGTCAGACACGACTGAGCAACTGAACAGTGGGAACTGCCAATGGAAGGTGCCAGGGAACACTGGTGGTATGCATGCATTATGTTTGCATGTGTGCACACAAGTGTGTGTGCAATATGTGTGTGTGTGTATCTTGTCCAGTACCTAGAGGTGTACTTACCCACCTGAACCTGTTCTTCCTCTAATAACAGAGGAACTGGGCTCAGTGTTGACTTACATGGTTTCTAATGTTTGAACAACTCCTTTGTTTGTTTCTTCCCTGGAGCCTGCCTCTAACACTATTTGCTCCCTTGTTGAAAAACTATAGTGCTTTCTCTTATCGTCTATGGATAAAATCCTAATTCTACTGCCTGCCATTCAAGGCCATCCCTGCAGCCCAAGTGCACCCTCCCCCACTCCTCCTACAAGGAAACAGTCTCTGCTCCAGTCCCATGGGATGGTTTATTACCCCCCAGGCAATGCCTGTCTTACTGGCTCTTGGCCCTGTTCATGGGAGACTTCTTCAGCCTGATGTACATCCTCTGACCCCTCTACAGCTGTGCCACCACCTGCCCTTGATGAATTCTTAGTCACCCTTCAAAGCCTAGCTCAGGTCCAGATTCTCGGCAAAGATTTCTCTGACATCCCAACGGGATGAGACAGAATGCTCCCTCTCTTGTATGCTAAGCACACCCCTCGGCCCTCTCTTTACAGCCTTTCCTTCATCCTGCCCTGGACTGTTGGGAGCTGCTTGGATGTCCATTTTCCCTCAACTAGACTGCAAGCTAGGGGAAGACCACTTTCTACCTCTCTCTCTATCACCTGCCTCAGAGTGTCTCCTTTGGGGAAATGTAATTAAATCTAATTCAAACTGACTTCCATCCAGAATAGAATTTCCAGGGGCCTGAACCTGCCCTGATACCTAGCCTGGGTTTTTACTGGCTCTGGCCTTTTGGGAAGAAGGTGGAGCCCCATACAAGAGGCAGGAAATCCCAGTGATTAATGGGGAAGGCTAATGAGTTGTATTTGGGTGCTTCATCTCTCTGAACCCTGATTCCCTCCCCTGCAAGAGGGTGATTAAAATACCAGCTCGCTGGGTGTTTGTGCAATGAACTGAGATGACACAGTGCTTGGCTAACTGCAGGTGTTCAGACCATGGGATTGTGAGATCACCAAGGCAGCTGCTGGCAAGATGCCTGGGGGTCCTGGGAGCCAGCAAATTCTCACCAGAAAGAGATTCAAGTTTACTCCAAATACCTTCACAGTCGTGTGTGCCTCAAACTTGAAAGCTTTGGTCTGTCCATTCTCCAGGTACAACTTGAGCACGTTGGGCATACACAGCAGAGAATTACCCTGGAAGACACAAGAGTAGTGTCAAAACTGTCCCTTCCTGTTCCTGGGTGTGACAGAGCCTGTTTCCCTGGCCCTGCCTTGGTGTGGACAGCAGGATTCTCCCCAACTTCCTTACCACATTGTAGGTTGACTCTTGACATTCAGAGATTTCTGCAAGGGATGAGGCCTATGCCACACAGATACAGGCTTTGTTCCAGGGCCAGCCACAAGAACTGTTCAATGGGAGGGAGGAGGGTGAAGAGTGAGCCCTGCCAAGGGTATGCTGATGGCATTGCGCAGGCATATATGATACCATCCGCTGACACGTCACTGCTCATTGCCACCTACAGCAACTCAAGTGACAAGCATGCCCACTGCCCCAAATGGGCCTTTCTGAGATTCTCGCACTGTGCCTTGTAGGCTTGGGTGAAATGGGGGGTAGGAAGCTCCCTGAGAGCCCCCTCAACATTTCACTGCTGCATTCTCTGTAGTAAAGCATCACCAAAGGGCAGAGGGCCGCTTTCCACCTCGTGTTGTTGTTCAGCTGTGTCCGACTCTTTGCGACCCCATGGACTGCAGAATACCAGCCTCCCTTGTCCTTCACCATCTCCCAGAATTGGCTCAAACTCATGTCCATTGAATCGGTGATGCCATCCAACCATCTCATCCTCTATTGTCTGCTTCTCCTCCTGCCCTCAATCTTTCCCAGCATCAGGGTATTTTCCAGTGAGTCAGCTCTTCACACCAAGTGGCCTCTGCTCACCCCAACTATCCCTCTGGATTCATGGGACCCCTTGAGGGGTTCTGCCACTCTTGGAAGGTTTTTAGGGAGGGAAGCACACGACTGGTCTGTGTTTGGTGACCCCAGGCCAGCCAGAATTCCTGAGGCAGAGCAGGGCAAGGGAATCATTCCCTTTGGGTTTGGAGAAACCCCAAGGGCTGGCTCTCATAAAAAGTGACTTCTGAGTGTTGAGCTGTAGACAAAGAAGTGGCTGGTACCCTCCAGAACCTGTAAGAGATTCTAGAGTCTCCAAGATTTGAGCTACAACTGCCCCCCAGCTCTCATCTCTGGAAGCCCCCCTAGGTTAGAAGTTTATCACCTTTTTTTTCAGAAAACTGACAGTCTTTTTCAGTTAAGAATTTTGTATCTTCTAATATAAGGGCATTTGTATCTTTTAAGCAAGGCACATTCATCACTCTATATAACTTTTTTTTTTGAAAGCCAGAGTACTTTTATGGAAGAAAAGGAATATGTTCATATCTCAGGGCCAGTTCACACTCAATCAGGGATGAGGGATTTTAAACCCTTCACTCTGCTGTCATCTCTTGACTCTGGTTTTAGGTATTCAGAAATCTTAATCTTTGAATTTTCCAAGTATGACTGCTTTCCTTGATACTTTATTATTTATGACTTACAAAAAATACATTCATAACATCACCATAACTAACACTATTTACTTTTCTCTCTAAGGCTTCTTCCAATTTTTATCTATACCTGTAAATAGCTTTCAGAGAACTGCACTAATAGATTATGCACAATTCTATGTGCATTTTTACTCAACGCATATATACTTCTTCATGTGAGTTTAATGTTTATAATTTTAATGGACTTATAAATATTCTATTGAGTTGAAACATCAGAATTTCTTTAACTATTTCTCTGCCTAAGCATTTAACATTTTCTCAAAAATTTTTGTGATATATATATATATATAGGTGTAAAAGATATCTTTAAATACATGGATTTTTGCACTTAAATTATTTTATAGAAATAATAAGAATGTGATCTTTAGGCCATTTTTATGGCATTCACTAACTTTTTTTCTACTTCCAAAGATTAAATCAATTTACAAAGCCACCAATTAGTACATGAATGCAGCTACTTTCTCAGTTTCAGGGCTTATATTTTCCTTTTTTGTGCTAATTTACTAATTATAAAGTGGCAGTTTTTAATATTTTCCTTTGCATTTCTTTAATGGCTAACAAATTTAAGAATATCTGAAGTGGTGGTTTCCTTAAGTCAGGCAGAGAAAAATAATACTGTATGATATCACTTATGTGTAGGATCTAAAAAGTAAAACAAACTAGTGAATATAACAAAAAGAGACAGACTCACAGATATAAAGAATAAACTGCTGGTTACCAATAGGGTGAAGGAAGAGGGGAGAAGCAAGTAAGGGGTAGGGCATTAAGAGGTATAAACTATTGTATATAAAATAAATAAGCTACAGATATATTGTATAGGACAGGGAATATAGCTGATATTTTATAATAACTATAAATGCAGTATATAACCTTTAACAATTGTTAGTCACAGTGTTGAAACCTGAAACTTATATATCAACTATTCCTCAATGATTAAAAAAAAAAAACCCAAACATAGGTTTTTATTTCAGATTCTTCTAGGGGTCAGTCTTGTCTTCTGAACCCCCATATTCAATCACATCAATCCTGAGTATTCCATATCAAAAAGGACCAGACAGCATATTATAGTGGAAAACAGAAAAACTAAAGTCACACAGACCTGTTCTCCTGTATTTCCTAGCTGTATGATCTCAGAAGTTAATTCTCTTAACCTCTTTAAGCTTCTGTTTCTTCTCTGTTACAATACCTCCCCTTGCAGGGTACGGTGATGATGAAGGACTATGTCTCCAAGATGTTTTGATTCACGTATTAGAGATTCAGTAGATGATAGGGTCTTTTAAAAAAGCAACCCCTGCCACCGTCTCTACTATCAATGTGTCACCTTCAAAGGGAGTACTAAGTGAGAAGATTCAGAATGAGAAGTGAATAACTGGAACATGCTGAAATTTCAAGCCAGGAAGATGGAGTCTCAGAAAGACACAGTCATACCCAGTGTGTCTCTCCCTGTCCATGGTTTGTAGGCACCATACTGAGGGAGCATAGAGCCTCCAGCGAGCCCACTACACTCCCACTTTGTCTCCTCCATGCTGTGGATTCCAGCATCTCCAGGAAAGGGTGCCAGGAGGCAGCTTGCCTGCTTCATGAACAGTCATTTCCACCCCCTGACCAGTGCCGCACCTGGCTGTGTCCACTGACGAGCACTTCCTCCGCAAAGTGCACCTTCACCGGGTTGGTCTTCAGCCTGGCTCGCTTCTCTTCTGTCAGGAAGGAGGACTTGGGGACTCCCTGCAAAACATTAACATGACGTACTTTAGAACAGGACTTTCAAAAAAGCCATGTACATCTTCTCATTTCTTAAAAACAAAAGCAAAAGCTCTGACAGCTGCTGAGAACTCAATTAAAACCACAGAGAAGGATGATATCCAATTAAAGATCTCTTTTCATAAAATTTAGAGATCTCAACCAAATATGTCTTGTGTGTCTGAGAAAAGCTAAAGCTTTAACACACTGGCCCACAGCTGTGGTATGATGAAGACAAAGAGAACTGTTCTATGAACAAAGAGACCTGAATTCTAACCCAACTTAGGCTACTCAACAGTTCTGAGAACCACCTCAAACACAAATTATTATGGAAGAAAACCAGTTGTGTCTGTGTGTGTGTGTGTACATTTCCCTCTTTGGCCTTCAGTCTTCTTTTCGGCACAATAGGGGAGTTGGACCAGGAGGTAAAAAGAGCATAATGCTAATGAGCATAGGCTTCAGAGTCTAAGCTGGAAAAGCCCGGCTCTACCAATTTCTGAATGTGGACCATGGGTGTGTGAGGTCATAGTGTCTTCATCTGTACAAGGGAGATAACCAATATATCTACCTTGTAGGATTTTCTTCTGGCACAAATTAAATAAGACATTAAATATTAGCATTCATATTATAATAAATAATTTAAAATAATGTAATGCTTATTATATTAATAAATAATAGAAATACAAATATAGATAATTAAACCAAAATATATTTTGATCATAAAATTCTATGTTCTAGAGAAGCAGTCATTAATACTCCAACTTTGGATATTATAATTCCTAATCAATTTCAAATCATTTGAGGATTCTAAGAATCCACTCAGACAAAATGAGCAAATAAATTTCTTGAAGTAAAATATATATGATCATTTGTCTTATGATCCTATCACTTCTGATGAGAGGCCTGAGTAGGCTAGACAATCTTCAGAGCATTTCTCAGGGCCTCTGGGACCATCAGCTGGGCTGGTATCAGCTTTCCCTGCAGGACCTCCAAAGTACAGTATGCACACTCCTCTCTTCTGGGGAACCTCATAGGAATCTCAGGAATGGTACTGGATCATGCTAATTTTCCTCTCTTTATACTTTTTATTTTTTAAAAGAAGGCAGCTGTATGCTGTTTTCCTCTCTCCTTACTTAACAAGTGTTACCTTCTGCTTTCATTTCTTGGAAATAGAGTAGGAAAAGAACTACCTAATTAAAATTCAGATGTTATCCACTGAGATGACAATCAGCTAGATGAAAAGAATCTCTCAACACCTGCATGACTATTTATAACAATTAGGTTTCAGTATACTGATTTTTATGTATTGGTTTCACACTATTCCATAGATAAATTCTTCTATTTAGAATAGAAGAATCTCCATTTATGTGTGTGTAAAACACTTGGTCTGTCATATTTATGGCAAACTTCCTAGTTCTATTTAGGTGAGTTTTTTCCTGTTCTATTTCTAGGAAACAAACAAAAAAGATAACACTTGTTAAATAAGGAGAAGAGACAACAATTTCTTTGCACATAATCAAATAGCTGTCTGTTCTACTGTACTTCCTCCCGGTTCCTATGTGCTTAGGAATTCCTTCTGCAACTTATGACCAGATAGATGCCCTTCCATATTGTTGACATTTCTATGATTTGCTTTTTATATTTAAATTTTTAACACCAAATGGTGTGGGATTAGACTTATTTTTTCCAAATACCTTAAGAAATGTCCCAGTACAATTTCTTGAATGATCATCTTTTCTCTCATTGATTTGGGATGCCATATTTATCATATACCAAATTCTTATACTAGTATCTATTCTTGGACTTTCTATTTGATTAGATTGATATATCCAACATTTCATCAATATCATACTGTTTTAATTATTGCAGCTTTATTAGTTTTAAAATCTTGTACCTCAAGGCCCTCCTCATTATTCTTTTCAAAAAAAGATTTTCTTGATAAGTCTAACCTTGACATACATTGTCAAAATCCAAATAAAATTCCCACAGGGAGTTTGAATTTGCTTTAAGCATATATATTAATATGAGAAAATCTGATGTATTCATAGTCTTCCTATCAAGGAACATAACATATATCTCCGTTTTTATTAAAGAAAACATTTTATTTCATTCAGTATTACTCTAGTTTCCTTCACATAAGGCCCACATAGTTCTTTTCCTTCAGGTTCTTCAATTTTTTAACTTTTTCCTATAAAGAACTAGCCCTTGGATTTATCAACTTTCTAATTTTTCTGTTTTTCCAAAGCATTATTTAGATTTAAATTTTTATCATTTTCTTTAATCTGCTTTATGCTTATTAGTCTTTCTTTATGCTGCTGACACTGAGTATTTTCCTGACCTGTTTTCTTTTTTTTTGTTAAATAATGAAATCACTTTTTTTTTTTTTAAAAAGAATTTTATTAAAAAAGCACAAATGCAAAGAAATGAACAGAGGAAAATTTATGCGTCGAACCTGGACTGGTCACTTATGATAATATACATGCTACAATTCCATTCTCTCCAATCATTCTCACACTTTTAAGGTTATAAATTTAACTCTGAGTATAAGTCAACTGTATATAATAAGTTCTAAGAAGTAGAGCTCTAAATTTTAATTATTTTCTAGCTAGTCTATAATGATAATTTTTAATTTTCCATTTGATTCCATCTTTACTTAGGAAATTGCATTTTTATTCCAAATGACTGGGTGGTGTTAAGTTTTTGATAGTTATCAATTTATGCTTTATTGTATTCTAGAGAAGATACTCATACAGTTGCTTATTTGAGAAATTTAGTTTTTGGGTAGCCTGATACGGGATCAATTAGATTAGATTATTAAATGTATTATTAAAGTTCTCTATGCCTCTACTTATGTTTTTTTGTCTATTAGTGACCAAGGGCTAAGAAGTATGAAATAAAGTCTCTCAGAATGAGAATTTTCTGTCAACTTTTCCTCCCTGGTAATTTTTTCTTACAATTTGATTATGTACTTTGCCCTCTACCACATACAAAAGGCTTTTGGATGTGTGGTGGTTTAGGATGGCTGTTGCTTCCCTGTGCATCATCTATGCCTTGTCCTGTGCCTTGCCTTGTGGCTGACAAAACACGTTCACATCCAACCCCTCACTGGGTCCTCATACCATCCATTAGATAGATAAGGCAGTTATTGTCCTCATGTCTGTTTTACAAAATTCAAAACTGAAACTAAGCGACCTCTCCACAGTGATACCACTCAGACTTGTCTTGAAACTCTGAGCTTGGTACCGTTGTCACCTGCATAATCACAGGTCTGTCTGTCTCCTTCACTAGACCACGAGTTCTCGAAGCCTGGACCCACATACGAGTTCTCCATAATATGAGCACATATGTGGTCTTCAAGCAACACTGACTGCCTGACAGCTTCTCTGATGCCCTTTGCCTTCCCTGTTTATTCTCTGAGGGATATTCTGCTGGTGGGACAGGGTCTTGGGGCCAAGAAGGGGGCAACTAACCCACAAGACATAGAAAGAGCTTTACCGATGTGCAGCGAACAACCGTGATTGAAAGAGAATCTTCAGCTTCCCTGAAAAAAAGAGAATAAACAAAAAAAGTGTCATCGTCCTGGGAGATACATGAGGGTGCATGTGTGGGGCTGGGGGTGTCAAAGAGACTGGCAGAATTACAAAGCAGCTTCTCTTGCCTCAGCAAAATTGAAAAGGACATTGAGAAAGCAGTGATCTGTGAAGGAACTTAAGTTGTCCCAAATGCCACTGCGACCTTAAGAAAGTCTTCAGATACTTGTCTCTACCATCTTGTTTGTACCTACAGCCACTAAATGAAGTCAAGCCTTCATTTAGTCTATATGATGGAAGACTCATCTAGTTGCTATGACCACTAGCTAGGTTTATGTCCAAAATATTTTTAAAGAGAAAACAGCAATAACACAGATAACTTAGGTTGCTATTTCAGAAAACTTGGCTAAGTATCCATGAAACAGAATAAAAGAATGTGGATAACATTTATCAGATTAAAGCCAATCAGTTTATGAAGTTTGAGCAAACAAAGTCAGTGTAATGAGCACAATCATGTAATCAAATAGTAGTCATTTTGTTTTGTTATAATCTCTTAGGTTCCAAAGGTGATCAAATCAACTAGATAAGTACCAAACTTCAACTTTTTTGAGGATAGAACTGAAAACTGATTCATGTTTTTCCTTTTCCTTTGTCACTGCTACATAGAAAAGTAACTTGCAAAACAAATACATTTGATTTCTTGAAATATGAACATTGAGGCCTATTTCTGCCCATGTGTTACTGCCTCAAACAGATAAACTCAACCCAAGGTTTCTAAGGGTCTAGAGACTGCCTCTTACCCATATTACGTAAGAACAGGTCTTTTCCAAGAGAATTCACAGCAAACCAACGCCCAAGAGCTCTCAAAAGGAGAGTCTGGCCTCAAAGATAATTGGAGGAATTAGAGATTTTGCTGGTTTTTTGTTTGCTTGGTTGTTTTCCTTTTGTAAATGGCACTGACACTGGGAACTATGCTACAAAAGTAAGCAGTCCTGGCATTCCCACACAAGGCATGTAGCTGAGAGTGCAGGGGCAAGCAAACATTAGGTCACATCCCTGCTCAGCAGTCTTCGGTGGCTCCTCCTGCCAGAAGGAGAATAACTTGCTGTGTCAGCACCAAGTCCCTCCATCATCCTCTGAACCTCACTTGTCAGAACTTTGCCTGGGCATCCAGTGCCTTAGACAAACTGAACCACTCAGCACCCCCAACTCCCCAGCCAATGGCTCCTCCTGATCACTTTATTTGGTCCGCGCTTCACCTCCATCTTTGAGGCACAAATTCTGCCCAGCATTTAAGGTAGAATTTGGCCAGCTGAAATACTTCTGGACTCTTCTGTATTTTGTCAAACCACAACTTTCTCACAAGATGGAGGAATCTCTAGCGTTTACAAGCCCTTTCCCCTGCTTCACTCTCTTTTTTAAATTAATTAATGAATTTATTTATTATTTCTGGCTATGCTGGATCTTCATTGCTGCACACGGGCTTTCTCTAGTTGTGTGTGAGAGGAATACTCTCCAGTTGCAGTGTGTGGGCTTCTCATTGCGATGGCTTCTCTTGTTGCTGAGCACGGGCTCCAGGCACACAGGCTTCAGTAGTTGTGGCACAAAGGATCTTGTGAGCAGGCTCAGAGTGGGCTTAACCACTCTGTGATACATGGGATCTTCCCCGATCAGGGATCAAATTCACGTCCCCTACATTGCAAGGTGGACTTTCAACCGCTGGACCACCAGGGAAGTCCTCCCCTGCTTCTCCGGATGCACTGTCTGCCCTCCATCTCAGTGGGATTTACATGACTTGTATCTGCACTATGAGCCTAAGTATCAGGGAGTGGAGTCCCTTCCTCCACAGGGTTCCTTGCCCAGTGAATCGATCTGAGTTCAATGTTACCTAAACACCCAAATTCTAGTCTACTGTTTTAAATTGTGAATACTTTCATTTATTAGTCAGACTTCAATCTAACTTGGCAGAGATATTAGTGGCACTGAAAATGTAAAACCCATTTGCTGGACTTGAGAAATTCTTTGAGAAAATCACCCAATAATTGGGAAAGCAAACTTCACAATTTCCACAACCATATTTCATTTTAAAACTGAAATCATCAAATCCTTTTCCTGGCTGCCCCATCTCACCTTAGCCTGGCAACCTATTTTCTATACTTTGATGAAATCTCTGTTAATCTTACACTGTGTGTGTGTTTCTCTACAGTGAGACTGTGGGCTTCCTGAGGGTAAAAACTGCATCTGCATTTTCATTTTCTTTCCCTGATTTTGCTATTATTGCCTGTTACTCAGTGTGTGCTGCACACGACAGGCCCTCAGAAAGGAAAACCACCACTCACCAAAATGCACAAACTCAAGTACAAACTTGAAGTATCTTCATGGTGGCTTTGCTCTATTTCTCGTTTCCCTTTATTTATATTAAAGTTACTCAAACAGAGTTGGGTGGAAGTTATAAAAGACAAAGCCTGCATCTACCTATAGAACATCTATCAGGCCTCCTCACTCCTGTCACTGATTTCCTCTGTCTTAAAACGAGGGTCACCAGCTGTCAGTGCCAACCACATTCACTTGTTTCATTGAGCACCTGCTGTATGCCTGGTCTCAAGGTGATCACAGTCAAGGCAGAAAGTGAGGCATTCACAAAAATCACCATGACACCAGGTAGAAGGTGGTGGGTGCTGTATCAGTGGAATTACATGTATATCAAGCAGGTTACACCAAGACCAAGAAGATTTAGGAAGAGATATTAAAAGTGTTAAAGAACAACAAGCAGATTTAGTATCAATTTAGTCCAGTCTTTGCCATATGTTACAACAGCCCTACACATCCACAAGGGATAAAAGTGTTAGTTGCTTAGTCATGTCCGACTCTTTGTGACCCCCACAGACTGTAGCCCACGAGGCTCCTCTGTCCATGGAATTCTCCAGGCAAGAATATTGGAGTGGGGAGTCATTTCCTTCTTCAGGGAATCTTTAACAATGCTGTATTGTACATCCTTAATGGGTAGGGCCTATGTATCATTCATAATTACATTCCCCGCAGCACCTAGCACAGTGTTTTGGGCATTGTAGGCGGCTGATGAATATAGGACCTATGCCTCCTAATCCCATTTATAGGCAGGTGAAAGGGAGCAGAGAGGAACCGAGATGGAATTCTAAAATGAGGCTATTGTTGCTGCTTTAAAGGAGCCTGGACTTTACTTAAATCACAGAGGATCAGCTATGCTCTTTCTGTCACTCATTCTTGCTCTGTAATAATCTGTGCAATTCTATGGATGTTGGAAGCCAATTTAGTACCTCAGAATATTGACTGCTCGTTCACAGGAAAGGTCTTCTGCAGGCTCGTCATTCATCTGGAGGATCTGATCACCAGGGAAAAGTTTACCGTGAGCAGAGCTCCCTGTTAGAGAGAAAAGAAATACCTAGTGCTCATGCCAGGAGGGCCCAGACCCAGTGAGTCATAGCCACTCAGCTGAATGGCAGCCTGATCTAATCTCCAGGGCACCAGCTCATCCTCATCCCTAGCTAGACTTGGGCTCACATAGATCTCAGTTTCCCTGTTTACAAATCTTGGATAATATACCTACCATCCATCACTTTGAAGGGAGGTTAGGAGACTGTTCAAGGAAAGAGGACTAGCAGAAGAAATCCCCTGAATCAACAGAGCCAGCCAACAAATCTACTACATTCATCTCTAAAGAAATCTGGGGTGTGTGTGTGTGTGTAAATTCAGATTAATAGATTTTAACTGGTCCCAGATCTCACATCAATACATAACTGAAGAATGAAAACAAACACTAGACATTCCCAGCCTGCTCCTCTTCCCCTGATACAACCTATATTTTACAGAGACTCAAGTGAAAACAAATCAATAATTTCTATTACTGTCTGACCAGAAATTCACCCCAGCTCAGAGCATGCAGAGTTCAGAGAGGAGGGCCTGCTGATCCCAAAACTGTCACTGTTCCTGAGACTAGCCAAGGGGCCACAGATGCGCAAAGCCTCAGCTGAGGCCAGTGGACCTGCGATGCAGATCAGCAAGTGCACTGGGGCTTCCTTCCCCTGTACCAGAGGAAGGTGCAAAGCCCAGACAGAATTAGGTCAAAATTAGATGTGCCCTTTCTAACTTCCCGGGGTAGCATTTTCTGCATTATGTTACAGCACAGAGATATGGGAAGACAGCCAGGGATAAGCCCCCACAAGAAGCCCAAGTCCTTTCCTGTTTCCCAGTCAGCCCCTACCTGCTGTGACGGACACCACTGTGAGGGGAAGGCTCTCGGAGATGTGAAATCCATAGTCCTGGAGGAGGGTGTCTTTGTCTATTTTTACTGTGTGTTTCACAGAGATGATGGTCTGGGTTGGGATCCCGGGGGGCCCATCAGCAGTGGCAACTTTAGCCCTGGAAGAGAAGGAGTGTGTAAAAGAGACAGCGAGGGGAGTGTAGTGGGTGGCACAAACCAGGTCAGCCCCAAACATCCTGGAGAAGGAAGATGGAGAGCTGAGTGGACACGAACTCTCCTCTCTCTCGAGAGAAGACACAAACACCAGCAAATGAAACAGCAGGACACAGCACCGTGCTCTGAAAGACAAGTCACAAGTGCTGTGAGTGTGCAAAGAAAAGGTGGAGCAGTTTTAACTTTGTGGGGCTAGAGGAGAAGGAATAAGGCAAGTATTTGCTACCTGGAAGAGACGGCATCTGAGGATTTCGAGGGTATATCTACCCACCCCAAATCCTGGCACGAGGAGGATATTCAGTAACTGCTGCTGAGTGGATGGATCCATGGATGGATGGGTGGATGGACAGACAGGCAACCCAGGCAGGGGGCACTGCTTAAGCAGAGGTACAAAAGAGGAAAAACATGGGACTGTGAATAGGAGCAAGCAGTTGCTCAGTTTGGATGTCTGATGATGACTAATTTTTATAAGCAAATTGTTTCTTTGGTGATTTTTTTTCTTTTTTTTCTTTATGATGAATGCTGCTTCCCCTTCAACTTTGTATCTATGAGGATTCCAATATAAAATCCCAGAGAGCACAGACCCCCTCTATATTAATTGTTAAAAATATGTGTGTTTTCAGTATATCTCAAAGTAGATAAGTTGAAAGTTGTATCTATCTCTCAATACCACAAAGTGAATTTACGAGCTATTTTTCATTTGTGGCAAATGGCTTTTGTCTTTCTAAGGGTCAGTGGTTCTTTCTGAGGAAGGTCATATAGTGAGAGATAAGTTTATTGTCATTATACATAACAGAAATGTGGAGAAGTAACAGCTTCCTTGGGGCTCTGCAGTTAAGGTTTTTCATTTATTCTCATCCATTTTACCAAATACTGTTAGGAACTCTTCCTAATGCAACAGGACCTCACTTATCTGAAAATCACCTCTGTCATTTATAATAATCTCAAGTTTCAACAAGGACCAGGAAATATATTTTAAAAAACTGCCTCAAAGAACCAACATGCATGTGACAAGTCCAAGCACAAAGCCAGATTATGCACATAACCCATAAAGGAGCTCCCTTAGGAGCAAAGAAAGGATTTCTCCTAGGCAAGCACATGGGTAGTACTGAGAAGTAATAGAAGCCAGACCTAACAAGAGAGAAGAGACAGAAAATTCTGATAATTTAATACTGAATAAAACCATAGTTATTCCTGATTAAAAAAAACTTTAAAGCTTTGAAAGGGCCTCTCTAAATAAAATAAATAATATAATACACTGAAAAACAAAAATCAACATTTGTGTTCCTTTGAAAAAGCAATAGGATGGACACCCTAGACACTACTCCTATTTAAGTGGCAGGAGAAATGCCTGGAATAGTTATTGGAGAAGGAAAAATTAAGAGGAATAATAAGCATACATTTTTCTTTCCCAAACAAATGACAATCTACACTGAGAAAATGACCCACACAAAAAAATTGCTAGTACTTATAAAATAAGTTTAGTGGAGTTGCAGGATAAATACATAAAACACAGCCACAAAAAGCATCCTACAATCCATTAAAGACAGAATAGCTGAATGTGTATCAGGAGCTAGGTTTTCTTAAAAAGTTGACGTAATAACAGAAGACATAAGTAATACTGATGCTGGATTCCTGGTTGGGAAGATTACAGATTCAAAAATGAACATAAGTATGAATGAAAATATAAACTTGATGGAACACTAGTTCAAAATCCTTCCAGATTAAAAAAAAGATCTAATAAATTGATGACAGTAAGAGTACCAGTAACAACAATAATCACTTGCAACATCCATTGAGCACTAACTGTGTACCAGGCAGTGAGCTAATTTATTTTCATGCTCCTATCAGAGGGCAGCAATGATCAAAATTGCAAGGCCTGGTCTTTACCAATGAAAGTGAATAGAAATTCCAGAAAGTCTTTTAAAATATTATGTGGCTAGCCAGAATAGTATTAAATTTCAAAAAGGTCAAAAGAGAATTACAAAAACTGGAAATAAATGTGGACCCTTTGTGCCAGCTCTGGAGAGGAGACACATTTCTAAGGATTGGAGAATTAAAGACAGGCATAAGGGGGATGGTTTGAATGTGAAATTTCAATAACCAAATCATAAATATAAAGAAATAAAAAAATAGATAAATACATAGAAGAGCACAAAGAGAAATTCAAGTGAAAAAAAGCTTTTAATTTCCTCTTCTTATAAACAAAAATTAACTCAAAATGGATCACAGATCTAAATATGAGAGCTAAAATTATACAACTCTTAGTAGAAAATATAAGAATATACCTTTGTGACTTCGGTGTCATTTTAGATACGACACTAAAAGCACAAGCAACAAATGAAAACATAAATAAACTGAGCTTCACAATTGAAAATTTTGTGCTTCAAAGGACGCCACTGAAAAAGTGAAAAGGCAATGCCCAAAATAGGAGAAAATATTTGCAAATTTGCAAACCATATATCTAACGGGACTTCCCTGGTGGCTCAGACGGTAAAAGAAACTGCCTGTGATGCAGGAGATGCCTTCAATCCCTGGGTTGGGAAGATAGGCTAGAGAAGGGAACAACTACCCACTCCAGTATTCTTGCCTGGAGAATTCCATGGGAAGCCTGACAGGCTACAGTCCATGGGGTTGCAAAGAGTCAGATAAGGACCTGGTATCTAGAATATATAAAGAATTTTTATAATACAGTTAAACAAAAAAGACAAATAACCCAAATAAAAATTGGGTGAAGGATTTGAATAGACATTTCACCAAAGAAAATATACAGTCAATAAGGACACAAAAAGATTATTAGCGGTTATGGAAATACAAATCAAAACCACAATGACATACCACTTCACACCCACTAGAATGGCTATAATCAAAAAGACAGATCAAGTGCTGACTAAGATGTGGAGAAAAACGAAACCCTCATATAGTCTTGCAATTCCTTAACAGACTAAACACTGAATGACCCAGCAATTCTACTCCTAGGCATACATCCAAGAAAACTGAAAAGCATATGTCCACACAAAATTTGCACACAAGTATTCATAACAACATTACTTATAATAGCTCCAAAGTGGAACCAATCTAAGTGTACCTCAACTAACGACAAAAACAATATTCTACAGCAGAGTATTATTCAGAAATACAAAGGAATGAAATACTGATATGTACTGTAACATGGATAAACCTTGAACACATCATGCTAAATGAAAGAAGTCAGTCACAAAAGACCACATACTGTATGATTCCATTCATGTGCTATGTCCAGACTAGATAAATCTATAGAGACAGAAAGTAGATTAGTGATAGCCTAGGGCTGGGGAAGGAGGGTTTAGAAAGGAAATAGAGAGTGACTGCTAATACATTCAGAGTTTCTTGTTAGGGTGATGAAATTTTCCAAAATTTATTGTGGTGGTAGTCTTACATCCCTGTGAAAACACTAAAAAATCAGTGAGTTGTACATTTTAAGTGAGTGAATTGCATGGTATGCAACGTATAGATAGAGCTGTTGGAAATAAATAAATTAACTTATAAAATCCTGGAGGGAAAAAACTTACAATAAAATATATGCAGAATGGACATAAAAACATGCAGTAAATACCCAGACTTCACATCCTCAAAGCGAGTGGAAAACTCGCATATGAAGAAATAAAGCTGGTAAATAACAGAAAATGTACAACTCTGGTGATTAAAGAACAGAGAACTACAGAAAACTATTACATGTCACTAAAGCACCACACAGGAATAAAATAATAAAGTCCAACATGAGTGGGCCCTGGGATTTAAGGGTGACCATATGAATTGGCTCCTTACTCTCTTTGGAAAGTCATCAGGGAAATTAAAATATGAATTTAAAATTTGATCATTTTCTTTGACCTTCTGTTACCATTTTGAATAACATTCCTCAAAGTAATATGCATTCCCCCAAAATAAAAAACACTGTTTGCACCAGACTATGAGTTCCTGGAAGACAAACATTCCCTTGTATCATAAAGCTCTAGAAACAGATTATGAGATCAAAACATCCTGGCAATTGAGTATTCAAAAATATTTACCATAGCTTTATTTAGAATAGTTGAAAAAATTGAAACCACCCAACAGAGAATAGATAAATCAAGCATAGTAAGGAATTGCCCCAAGACTCTACAACAATGAAGGGCCACAAGCCTGTGAAACTTAGACATACATGGAAATACAGCTTAGAAAATACTCTTCCATAGCATCTTCTAAACTGCCCAAATCCGCTTGTGTGGATTATTCTGCCCCTACAACTCCCCATCACCCACAGGATAAAAGTTAAACTCCTCAACCTTACCCTCTGGGTCTTTTGTCTTTAGGTCTCAGGTCCCAGGCAACATTCTCCACCCACTCTCCTTCCCAGGCCTTCACTCCAGCCTAACCTTACCTGCTGCACCAGTTTAACATCTGGGCTTCAGTTCATGCCGCTGCCTCACAGGAAACTGTGAGGCCAATCAAAATCCAGCTCAAATGCTACCTCTTCCAAAAATCCTCCTTTGATTTCCTAGCTAGACCCAAGTTCACTCATCTCTGAGCCCTTCTGGCCTTGAGCACCTCAACTGTCAGTGATAGCTATTTGATTTCATATATCATCACCCCGCATAGACTGCAAATTCTCAGAATTCAGGAACCATTTTTTACCCACCTCTGTATTTCTCACTATCCTGAGTGAAGAACTTTGCCCATAGAAAGCATCTCTGTTTATTAGGTGAATATATGAGCAAAATACTGAATATAGAGAGCGTGATACAAAATAGTACACCTAATATGATTAGCAAAGGTGGAAATGTATATATAGCCATTAATAAATAGCAGTAAATTTGAATATGACAGGCTTCAATGTTTGTCATTTGTCCTGTAAGTTTGCTTAATTTGATATACAGCTCAGCCTTTTGACTGTGAGTCCTAATCAGGACCCATCTTCTCCATATCCCAGAGCTCAATAAATGGTATCTGGAGAACAGTGATCAGTTGCTCAAGACACACTCCTGGGAGTAATCTTTGACTTTACCCTGCTCTCACCCCTAGTATCCTATCAGTCATGACTTCAAAACTCTCTAAAGATGTCCATTTCTCTCTATCTCCATGACCACCATTAGATTTCAGGACTTTGTCACCTGTCCTACAGACAGATTTCTCTAAGTGTCTCCTAACTGGTCTCCCCACTTTTCGTTCTTTTTTTAAAAAATATATTTATTTATTTGACTGTACCAGCTCTTGGTTGTG
The DNA here is from genome assembly GCF_049115385.1 of Moschus berezovskii. NCBI lineage: Eukaryota > Metazoa > Chordata > Mammalia > Artiodactyla > Moschidae > Moschus > Moschus berezovskii. The sequence goes on along the minus strand of NC_142466.1, from coordinate 69,116,497 downwards.
GCATGCAGAATCATTTAGGTGTGGCAGGCGAACTCTTAGTTGCAGCATGTGGGATCTAGTTCCCTGATCAGTGATCGAATCCAGGCCCCCTGAATTTCAAGCATAGAGTCTTAGCCACTGGACCACCAGGAAAGTCCCTCCCCACTTTTCATTCTTGTCTCACCTAAACGATTCTCCATCCAGCAACTAGATTGATATTATATTAATAAATTCAATCCTGCTCATATGTCTGCCCTGACTGAATCAGTTCAGTTCAGTTCAGTTCAGTCGCTCAGTTGTGTCCGACTCTCCGCGACCCCATGAATCACAGCACGCCAGGCCTCCCTGTCCATCACCAACTCCCGGAGTTCACTCAAACTCATGTCTACAGAGTCGGTGATGCCATCCAGCCATCTCATTCTCTGTCGTCCCCTTCTCCTCCCGCCCTCAACCTTTCCCAGCATCAGAGTTTTTTCCAGTGAGTCAACTCGTCGCATGAGGTGGCCAAAGTATTGGAGTTTCAGCTTTAGCATCAGTCCTTCCAATGAACACCCAGGATTGATCTCCTTTAGAATGGACTGGTTGGTTCTTCTTGCAGTCCAAGGGACTCTCAAGAGTCTTCTCCAACACCACAAACCTTAGTATGGTTTAATACAGCCCCTGCTCACCACTGAAGCCTCTACAACCAAGTCATTCACTCTCTCAATACTTTTGTTCTAGCCAGACAAGTCCTTTTGGAGTTCCTCAAACACACAAGGTCTTCCTTCTGCCCAGAATATCCCCCAGCCCTTGACACAGCTATCAAAACACCCTACCATACACTTCACCTGCACAGCTCCTACTCAATCTTCTGTTTTGGGCAGAAATATCCTTCTCCCTCTGCTGAACCTGTACACAAAATCTGTACATCAATTTTTGAAACACCCATCATATTTGTAATGACCAGTGTGAAGTCTGCTGTCCTTTCTAGACAATAGTTTATAGGGCACAACCATGTCTTTCTTGCCCCCACATGCTGAATTCAATGCTAGGAACAGAGTAAGGGTTAATAAATGTTTAGAGGACAAAAGAAAAATACAAACCTTATCACGTGGTTAGAACAGAATTCATTTGGATGCTTTTCAAGTGAGTAGTCTTCATTTATCTGCCTTTTCCATTTGGAAGGGTGTGCTCCCCAGCAATGATAGACAAACGAGGCCCCGCTGTGTTGACTAATCCCTGGACGGCGTCAGGAGCTTTGGCCCAAAGTCTGGGTTTGACATTTTCCCCGAAGCCCACATCTAGGCTTTTGTTTGGAAAGGGATTGCTTAAAAACAGGACGAAGCCATAGTCTCTCCTCAAAAGGAATGTTTGACAGGGAACTGAAGGAAATGATCTCTGCAGCAAAATTTCCTCCTCTGAAGAATCTTATAAATAACAAACTAAACGCTGACAATCCAAAAGCCTCTGTCTGCTGCCTTTGTAATGGTTTTACATCATAAATCTGAGATCATGCCTGTAGTTTTACATCGGAACAGCATAAGACCTGGCGACACTAATAGAAATCTTGTCAGATAACTGGATCCTAAGGTAGAACTGGAAAAAACATGTTAAATTTATCATGAAAATAGCCTCCGGTAGACTCATTCTATATTTTATGGGTCATAAGTTCATACTGAGCTGATCAATAACCCTGAGAAGAAAAAAAAATACCAGATGGAGACAGATTAGGTTTCAAATATTCTCTGGCTTTTTATCTGCTCTCTGATAGGCTGTGAAATATATTTGCCTCTATCTTGTAACAACAAAGAATTCACCTCTGACTTCCAGCAGGATGTGGAGAAACTATTTTGAATCAATGTTTAAACACTGTATTATGTTCAGCTTGAGTGATTTTAAAAGTGAACGTCTGGTATAAACTGGATTTTTAATCTAAAGTGTATTCAAAGAAAGAAGAAATAGAAGGAGTGGCCTGTTCCAGAAAGAAATTTATCTTGTAGTCATAATCTCGGAGAAGGCAATGGCACTCCACTCCAGTACTCTTGCCTGGAAAATCCCATGGACGGAGGAGCCTAGTAGGCTGCAGTCCATGGGGTCGCAAAGAGTTGGACACGACTGAGTGGCTTCACTTTCACTTTTCACTTTCATGCATTGGAGAAGGAAATGGCAACCCACTCCACTGTTCTTGCCTGGAGAATCCCAGGGACAGGGGAGCCTGGTGGGCTGCCGTCTACGGGGTCACACAGAGTCAGACACAACTGAAGCTACTTAGCAGCAGCAGCATAATCACAGGAGTAGGCATGTGGCTGTGATAGTTTCTAGAGACCACTAAATATATATATTGTGCGTACAATGCTATAGGGCAAAAACTTACAGCTGAAAGGAGAAGAAAGTATTCCATTGCTACTTTAAAAAGGAGGTTCAGAAGACAAGAGTGACCCTACAGACGCAGCACAGGAACTTTCTAACCTGTTCTCTTAAAATCTTTCCCTTTGGTCCATGGTCAAATAGCAATAAAAACTGGTACCTGAAATGGTCTTTCTATACCATTAGGAGTATTCAGTTCAGTTCAGTTCAATCGCTTAGTCATGTCCAACTCTTTGCGACCCCATGAATCACAGCACGCCAGGCCTCCCTGTCCATCACCAACTCCCGGAGCTCACTCAAACTCATGTCCATCGAGTCGATGATGCCATCAAGCCATCCCATTCTCTGTCGTCCCCTTCTCCTCCTACTGCCAATCCCTCCTAGCATCAGACTCTTCCAGTGAGTCAACTCGTCGCATGAGGTGGCCAAAGTATTGGAGTTTCAACTTTAGCATCAGTCCTTCCAATGAACACCCAGGATTGATCACTTTTAGAATGGACTGGTTGGATCTCCTTGCAGTCCAAGGGACTCTCAAGAGTCTTCTCCAACACCACAGTTCAAAAGCATCCATTCTTCGGCGATCAGCTTTCTTCACAGTCCAACTCTCACATCCATACATGACCACGGGAAAAACCATAGCCTTGACTAGACGGACCTTAGTTGGCAAAGTAATGTCTCTGCTTTTTAATATGCTCTCTAGGCTGGTCATAATTTCCTTCCAAGAAGTAAGCGTCTTTTAATTTCATGGCTGCAATCAGCATCCGCAGTGATTTTGGAGCCCAAAAAAATAAAGTCTGACACTGTTTCCACTGTTTCCCCATCTATTTCCCATGAAGTGATGGGACCGGATGCCATGATCTTCGTTTTCTGAATGTTGAGCTTCAAGCCAACCTTTTCACTCTCCTCTTTCACTTTCATCAAGAGGCCTTTGAGTTCCTCTTCACTTTCTGCCATAAGGGTGGTGTCCTCTGCATATCTGAGGTTATTTATATTTCTCCCGGCAATCTTGATTCCAGCTTGTGCTTCTTCCAGCCCAGCATTCCTCATGATGTACTCTGCATAGAAGTTAAATAAGCAGGGTGACAATATACAACCTTGACATACTCCTTTTCCTATTTGGAACCAGTCTGTTGTTCCATGTCCAGTTGTAACTGTTGCTTCCTGACCTGCATACAGGTTTCTCAAGAGGCAGGTCAGGTGGTCTGGTATTCCCATCTCTTGAAGAATTTTCCACAGTTTATTGTGATCCACACAGTCAAAGGCTTTGTCATAGTCAATGAAGCAGAAATAGATGTTTTTCTGGAACTCTCTTGCTTTCTCCATGATCCAGCGGATGTTGGCAATTTGATCTCTGGTGCCTCTGCCTTTTCTAAAACCTGCTTGAACATCTGGGAGTTCACGATTCACATATTGCTGAAGCCTGGCTTGGAGAATTTTGAGCATGACTTTACTCGCGTGTGAGATGAGTGCAATTGTGCGGTAGTTTGAGCATTCTTTGGCATTCCCTTTCTTTGGGATTGGAATGAAGACTGACCTTTTCCAGTCCTGTGGCCACTGCTGAGTTTTCCAAATTTGTTGGCATATTGAGTGCAGCACTTTCACAGCATCATTTTTCAGGATTTGAAATAGCTCAATTGGAATTCCTCACCTCCACTAGCTTTGTTCGTAGTGATGCTCTCTAAGGCCCACTTGACTTCACATTCCAAGATGTCTGGTTCCAGGTGAGTGATCAAGCCATCGTGATTATCTTCGTCATGAAGATCTTTTTTGTACAGTTCTTCTGTGTATTCTTGCCACCTCTTCTTAATATCTTCTGCTTCTGTTAGGTCCATACCATTTCTGTCCTTTATCGAGCCCATCTTTGCATGAAATGTTCCCTTGATATCTCTAATTTTCTTTAAAAGATCTCTTGTTTTTCCTATTCTGTTGTTTTCCTCTATTTCTTTGCACTGAATGCTGAGGAAGTCTTTCTTATCTCTCCTTGCTATTCTTTGGAACTCTGCATTCAGATGCTTATATCTTTCCTTTTCCCCTTTGCCTTTCACTTCTCTTCTCTTCACAGCTATTTGTAAGGCCTCCTCAGACAGCCATTTTGCTTTTTTGCATTTCTTTTCCATGGGGATGGTCTTGGTCCCTGTCTCCTGTACAATGTCACGAACCTCCGTCCAGAGTTCATCAGGCACTCTATCTATCAGATCTAGACCCTTAAATCTATTTCTTACTTCCACTGTATAATCATAAGGGATTTGATTTAGGTCATATCTGAATGGTCTAATGGTTTTCCCTACTTTCTTCAATTTAAGTATGAATTTGGCAATTAGGAGTATTAGAAAGGTCAAAAATACCATTCCTATAACTAGTAAACAGACTCTGGTTATAATGAACAAATTTAAATGAAGCAAATTTAGAAGGCGGGAAAAACCAGTAGCCAAGACTTCTGACACAAAGATGCCATGATGCATGTGTGCACATTTGTGAATACGTATGCCTGTGTGTACACGTGTGAGTGTGTGCATATGTGTATTCATTAAACACATATGTGCGCACATTAGATTAATACTAATACACACTAATATCAAGATTAAATATAAATTGAAAGAAATCTTTTTAAGCCTTGAAGTTTATAAAACCAAGCACCAAGAAGAAGGCATGAAATTCATCAAACTCCTTAGATTTTTTAAAGTCTTGATCTATAAGACCAACATTTCTAGATTACACATAAGAGAATTCAGTAAATCTTACACAAAATTGTTTTAATAATACAATAAAATTATTCTAAAGTTCACATGGAAAAGGCAGATAAGAATATAAAATGGCAAATGAATAGAATAAAAGTCTAGTTTAACAGACAATAAATATAAATAGTTTTAACAGGTGTGTGAAAGAAGGCAGTTAGATCAATTAAACAGAATAGCTAGCCTAGGAAGAGATACAAGTTTTCACCCACAGACACAGGAATTTCATATATGATAAAATGAGACCATAAGTCCCTGAAGAAAGGAAAGGTTACTCACAGTTAATGGTGATGCAAACACTACTTATTTTGGAAAAAGCCAAGCTAGATCTTTATTTCACAGCCTATACAAAAATAAACACCAAAGTAAAAACTTAAATATAAAATATCTTAAACTATCAAATTGAAAATTAATTAATTACTTATTGGTAAGAATTTTCTAAGCTTTGAAGCGATCAAAGAAATCATCAAGCAATTATCATTTAACTATATAAAAATCAAAAATTGTAGGAGATAAAAAAATGGTATAATTAAGCAAAACACTATTCTATAACATGTCCTTCTCATCTCATTTTATCACCTCTCTAGTTATAGAAAGTGGTAAAGATGACAATTTAGTTCAAAGCAAAATGGTTAAAAATTAGTTTATAATGTAATGTCACTATGTTATAGCTTTTATTAAGTGGTTTGTATTACACTATTTTTACAGAAATTCAAAATGTGTCACAGAGACTATTTGGGGGGTTAGCTATTTCTAAAAGAGCACTGATACTGTAAATGTTATTTTTATATTGGAATGTGAAATTAAGTGGTAAAATAGCAGTCATCTTAATAATATCTGAGTAATTTTGCATTTCTACAATTATTGGTATCACTAAGCTTCCACCCTAACCAAGCACGCACACACAGACATTCAAACTGAGTGCCACTATCTAAATTTGACTAGGGATTGTCCACTCATTTAAAATTGAAGAAATCAAAGTAACTTTGAAAGTTGACACTCTTCCCCAGAAAAAACCCATTTTAAGATGCCTTATAAATCTCTAACATTACCCAGGTTCATAAAAATTATCAATTTGTTTAATAATGTTTGGAAATGGAAATTGTTACTTTTGATTAATTTCTTCCTAGACAATTCAATTAGTGTTGGAGATAAAATTTAACTTTATGGAGAAAATGGCAATTATAATTAAGTAAGTACAACCAGCTGAAATGAGTAGAACCTTTTAAAGGTCTGAAAAGATAGCAATATTGTTAAAAAATGCATGTAAACTTATGACTGCAGATTAATTTCTGTTTCCTTTTCTCTGGACTATAAAAAACACTTCAATTTATTTTTTTTATTTCTTGACCTGTCTATCAGGAAATGCAGAGCCAATGTTAGTACTCAAATGCTAAATCCTACATCTAATTGGTTTGCAATCTATCTACAGAATTTCCAGCCTTTATTTAAACGTTTTTACATGTTTTAAAACTGTTAATCATAAAAAATTCCATTTGGAAGAAGAAACAATGCAAAATTTAGATATATTTTAAATAAATAAAAATAAGCAATATAGTCCGTGACTGTGAAACCACTTAATAAATAAAAATTTATTGAGTATCTGCTACATATTATGTATGCATTCTTCTAGGGCTGAAGATACTTTTTAGACAAGACAGTTCCGGTCTTTGGTCTCATATGTGGCAGGAGAGTTGGGGGAGAAGAGTCATATATTAAACAGGTGGGAGGTTAGGCAAAGAACAAGTAAATAAATGGATATATTGTTATAAAGTGTGGCAAGAAGTAGGAGGAACAAGATGAAGACATGAAACCCGGAACAGATTGTAAAGGGACCTGTAGGCTATGGCACGGTGGCAGGTGGCCACTGAATGGCTTGGGATGGGGTGGAGCCAGAAGCAAGCATGTGGGACAGGAGCAGTATGTATTTTGAAAAGCTCACTATGGCTTCAGGGTGGAGCGGAGAAAGAGTGAGCGAGTATGGCAATACCCTCTGGGGACAGAGAGGCGGACAGAGTGGAGATATGTTTGAGGATGAACTGATGGGGTAGATACAGAGTATGAGAGAGAGGAAAATTCAGGGTGACTCACAGGTCTCTTGGTTAAGCAATGCTGTGGAAGGTGGTACCATTTACTCTACTCCAGGAAAACAAATTATGCTTTTCAATTCTTGACCATTTTCAACAAATCTGAAGACAGAAGAACCCAACTTGAATCAAGGTTGCAGGATTAGAGATGAGAAACAATTTCAATAAGACTACATGTGATTTATCCTAGAAACACAGAAATAATGCCTTCCATGGACACTTCCAGGAATCATTCCCTCTTTTTCTTCTCTTTCTAAAGCACTTGGAAAACAAACTTCCTACTAAATTCATGGAAAGATGCTCAACATCATTAGCTATCAGGAAAATACAGATCAGAACCATAATAAGATACCACTTCACACCCACTAGGATGTTTATAATAAAAAATAGCAGATAATAAGTGTTGCCAAAGGTGTGCAGACATTGGAAGCCTCATATTCTGCTGGTGGAAATGCTTTGGAAAATAGCCTGGCAGTTCCTCCAAAGGTTCAACATCAGGCTGCTATATGACCCAGCTATTCTAATCCAAGTATAAACCCAAGAGAAATGAAAACATACGTTCAAATAAAAAATGTTTATAGTAGCATTATTCACAATAGCTCCCAAGTGGAAATAACTCAAGTGTACATTAACTGATGGACAAAGAAAATATACCATAATAGAATATTGTTTGGCAATAAAAAGGAATGCAAGCACTGTTTACAACAGCCAAGATATGGAAGCAACCTAAATGTTCATTAACAGAGGAATGGATAAAGGAGAGGCAGTACATATTTACAATCGAATGAATATTACTCAGTCATCAAAAAGAATGAAATAATATCATTTGCAGCAATATGGATGTGGACCTTAAAATTGTCATTAGAAAAGACCCTGATGATGGGAAAGATTGAAGGCAGGAGGAGAAGGGGACGACAGAGGACAAGATGGTTAGATGGCATCACGGACTTAATGGACATGAGTTTGAGCAGGCTCCAGGAGACAGTGAAGGACAGTGAGGCCTGGAGTGCCGCAGTCCATGGGGTCACAGAGTCGGTCACAACTGAACAACTAAACAGCAACAAAAATTGTCATACTAAGTGAAGTAAGTTAGAGAAGTAGAAACATCATATGACATCCCTTATATGAGGAATCTAAAAAGACATGATACAGATGAGCTTACTTGTAAAACAGAAACAGACTCACAGACTTTAGAGAATGAACTTACGGTTGCAGCGGCAGTGGGGAGGGGAGGATGGGGGAACAGATAGTTAGGGAGTTTGGGATGGACAGGTACACACTGCTATATTTAAGATGGATTGGATAACTAACAGGGACCTACTGTATAGGACAGGGAACTCTACTCAACACTATGTGGCAGTCTATGTGGGAAGGGTTTTGGGGGAGAATGGATCCATGTATCTATATGGTTGAGTTGCTTTGCTATCCATCCAAAACTACTATAACATTGTTAATCCACCATACTCCAATACAAGATAAAAATTATTTAAAGAAAAGGGAAGCACAGTGATGCATATTATAACATGGATGAACCTTAAACACATTACACTAACTGAAAGAAGGCAGTCAGGAAGACAATATATTGTATGATTCTATTCACAGGAAATATCCAGAACAGACACATCTATAGAAACAGAAAGTAGATAAGTGGTTGTCTAGAGCTGGGGGAGGGGCAAATAGGGAATGACTGTTAATGGGTATGGGGTTTCTTTTGGGGGTATTGAAAGTATTCTAAAATTAGATTGTGGTCAGTCAGTTCAGTTCAGTTCAGTCGCTCAGTCGTGTCCGACTCTACGCAACCCCATGAATCACAGCACTCCAGGCCTCCCTGTCCATTACCAACTCTCGGAGTTCACTCGAACTCATGTCCACAGAGTCGGTGATGCCATCCAGCCATCTCATTCTCTGTCGTCCCCTTCTCCTCCCGTCCCCAACCTTTCCCAGCATCAGAGTCTTTTCCAGTGAGTCAACTCGTCGCATGAGGTGGCCAAAGTATTGCAGTTTCAGCTGTGGTAGATTGTTGCAAAATTCTATATATACACCAAATATACACTGTATATACACTAAATAAATCTGTACAGTTTTAAATGGGTAAATTTTATGTTATGTGAAACATATCTCAAAATAGAGAAAAAAAAAAACTTCCTAGATGTTGCCTTTTATTTACACTCTGTGAGAGAAGCTAAATATTAGAGAGTTACATGGTCAAATATTCAGGCAAGGTCAAGTTAAAGTTACACAGGTCTTTTTCTGCAGGACTTCTCAGAGCCTTTAATGTGCCAAAACGCACTATGAATTACCAAGAGTGGGTGGGTAGGTATCGGATATAGGTTGCATCATACACACACATCACGCACAGCTAGGTTTTGCATAACCCACTTCAGAAAACAATGTATCTAGGAGTTTTCCCATTTATTCACCAAGCACTGCCTGACTCCTTGCAGTCTCTTGGAACTCAATCTGGGCTATGAGGTGAGGCTGATACTTTCCTTGCCCTCCACTGAGCTTGTATAGAAGCTCAGAAGAAAGAAAAGGGATGTGCTCAACTTTAAGCTGAACACACCGGGAGAAGCACAATGCTGATGCTACAAACCAAATACTATGGGACCCCTTGGGAGAGATTAATTCTGGCTATGGACTGTGGAACACTTCATGGAAGACCCAACATTTCAGCCAGACCCTGAACTGTGAGTGGGGTCTAGACACATGGAGATGGGAGGAAGGGATGTGGCACAGGTCTAGGTGGTGGAAGTTCCCGGGAAGCTGGGTGCTTGGATAGGGGAACAGCGAGTAGGTCATTTCAGCTGGAGTATGATGTGAATGAAGCAGAAGAGTAAGACAAACAGCTGTAATGGATTGTGGGTCGATCATAGATAGCCTTGAATGTCTAACCAAAAATGTTTAAACTCATCCTATAAGAGATGACGACCCAGTAAATGTTTCAGAGCCGAGCAGGTGGGGTTGGCATAAACGAGATACTCCCTGAACCTCAGGTTTTCATCTATAAAATGGGACTAGTCCTCCCAACCTAATCCTATCGCAGTGTGTGAGGACCTGAGCACTTGGACACAGGGAAGTGCACCTCTGAGCAAGTTTACTGCTCAGCAACAGGACAGCTGTTCCCAGTTCCTTTGGATGAATATGTGTATCAGAAACACCTGACACATGATATTTCATCTCCATGTAGGGCCAGACAGGAAATCTGAGATGGAAAATGAGCGCTTTGAAACAGAACATATTTTAAGTTCTCTTGTAGCAGTCAAATCAGATCTGTATTTGATTTCATTTCATTTTGTTTAGAATGAAATAGGGACTGCAAGGAAGGAACAGCTGCTGGAAACAAAGACGGGGAAAGAGTATAAACAGCAGATTGCCTGACATCAAGTACTAAGACAAGGAGTGTGTGTGAGACAGACAGAAACAGTGGGCGTGTGTGAGTGTGTGTTCAAAACTGCGTGTGTGAGTGTGTGTTCAAAACTGTGTGTGTGTGTGTTTCAGAGTGTATAGGCACATGGATGCAAGTATGTGGGTAGGAGTGTGCATACGTCTGTGTGTGAATGTGTGTCTCTATAAATGTGGGCATGAGTTTGGGGTGAGTGACTCTATGTCTGTGAGTGCCTGTTGAAGGATGCAGAGGAGAGGAATTGGAAAGGGACAGAGAGAAAGGCACTCCAGCAAAATTGCTGACCCATTTACACTTCTTCCCTCACAGGATGTAAGAACAAAGCAAGCAGGAGACAGTGATCCCTAGGCGCTGCCAAGACTGCAAAACCTCCTCCCACGGGAACACTGAACCCTTACAGACAGAAATCTCTGCCAGCCCAGGAGTCTTACCGGGCCGAGCTGTCCCGGGAGCGCCGGAGCCATCTTGCCACCATTTGTTCTATTCTGTGTGCTTTCCGTGTCTGGAATAAGCTGGTCTCCAGCTCTTCCATTTACCTAAAAAGAAAAGGAGTTTTCTTAAGAAGCTAAGCAAAATGCTTGGAAGAGGATTCTAACAGATCACCATAATGCTTCCTGTATTTGCCAATTTTAAGACATACTGGTCAAATAACCAGGGCTTTCCTTGTATCTGAAATAACACACGCAGGTGCTCAGTGTGCACAGAGTGAACAACTTTAGCAGCCCTCTGCCCTAAAGAGCCCACAGTCCTGTGATACACAGATTGGCTTTATTTCTTCAGTGGTGAAAGATAAGGATTGGGAAATATAAGTAAGGCTTCTCAAACTTTGACTACGACCCATTGTCAGAGGCACACCTTCTGGGCGACGCTGCCCTCCCACCTCAACTCTGTGTGTATCCCTGGACAGCACAACTGGGTTTTGACTGCATCAGGAGCTACATGGAGATGGAAGCATTTTAATCACATTGTGCCCACTCGTCTGAGTGCTGGGGTTTTTTTTGCTTAGCATTTTATATCTAGTTTTTGAATAGGTAATTCTGAATTTGTATAATTCAAACCCAAGATTTAAAAAAAGAAAAAGATATACAGTTACTGTATTGTGCACTTAAAAATTTGTTAAGAGGGTAGATCTCATGCTAAGTGTATTCTTACCATAAAAATTAAAAAAAAGATATACAGTGAAAGGTCTCCCCTCTCCTCTTCCCTAACCCCATCCACTGAGTTCCCATACTGATACATAATCACTGCTTTCCCACTTGAGATATCTGTCTTTCCAGAGTTTCTGTATGCCTGTACAAGCAAATACAAATATAGACTTCACGTATCCTCTTCTTAACACAAAGGATAGTACACCACACACGTTGTTCCACACCAAGCTTTCTTCCTCAGTATCTTTCACATTAATACAAAGAATTCCTCCTCATTCCTTTTGACAGCCTCTGAGTATTATACTGTTTGAATGTACTATAATTTAAAAAGTAGTCTTCCCTTGATAGACATTTGGGTTATTGCCAATCTCTCTATTGTAAGTAATACTGCAATGAGTTATGTTGTACAAGTATCATTTCTGTACATATGCAATTATATATTTGGTTAAGTTTCCAGATATTGAATTGCGAGGTCAAAAGTTACATGCATTTGTACTTTGATAGATATTATCAGGTTACCAAGAAAAACAGTATATATGCTTGAGATTAAAGTTTCCTAAAACAATATATAATTTTGTATTTTATTTCTTAAAATACCTTCTCAACTCATCAAGTTAATTTCACAATCCAATAAATAGCCACACAAAATAATATATGACACTGGGAAATAACCATGGATACAGAAAAAAAAATTTTTTTTAATTACAAGAGATTATGTTGCTTAACAATACATAAATACCTTTGAAAACTTAATAACACAGATGGTTTTCAAGGGAAATAGAAATGATATAAGATGACCCTAGAAGAGATGGAATGTCTAAAGGACAATTACCATAGAAGAGAAAGTTGTTAAAGAGCTACACTCAAAAAAATTCTGGGCAAATAGGTTCAAAGGTGAACTCTCACAAATTTATAAGACATAGCTCACCCTTACGATTTTTATTTGTTTTACTTTAAATATAAAAAAAAGGATATTCCACGCGAATAGAGACCAAAAAAAAGCAGGAGTAGCAATACTCATATCAGATAAAATAGACTTTAAAACAAAGGCTGTGAAAAGAGACAAAGAAGGACACTACATAATAATCAAAGGATCAATCCAAGAAGAAGATATAACAATTATAAATATATATGCACCCAACATAGGAGCACCACAATATGTAAGACAAATGCTAACAAGTATGAAAGGGGAAATTAATAATAATACAATAATAGTGGGAGACTTTAATACCCCACTCACACCTATGGATAGATCAACTAAACAGAAAATTAACAAGGAAACACAAACTTTAAATGATACAATAGACCAGTTAGACCTAATTGATATCTACAGGACATTTCACCCCAAAACAATGAATTTCACCTTTTTCTCAAGTGCACATGGAACCTTTTCCAAGATAGATCACATCCTGGGCCATAAATCTAGTCTTGGTAAATTCAAAAAAACTGAAATCATTTCAAGCATCTTTTCAGACCACAATGCAGTAAGATTAGATGTCAATAACAGGAGGAAAATCTATTAAAAATTCCAACATATGGAGGCTGAACATGCTGCTGAATAACCAACAAATCACAGAAGAAATCAAAATATGCATAGAAATGAATGAAAATGAAAACACCACAATCCAAAACCTATGGGACACTGTAAAAGCAGTGCTAAGGGGAAGGTTCATAGCAATACAGGCTTACCTCAAGAAACAAGAAAAAAGTCAATTAAATAACCTAACACTCCAGTGTTCTTGCCTGGAGAATCCCCGGGATGGGGGAGCCTGGTGGGTTTCCATCTATAGGGTCACACAGAGTCAGACACGACTGAAGTGACTTAGCAGCAGCAGCAGCAGCAGCAACTCTACACCTAAAGCAACTAGAAAAGGAAGAAATGAAGAACCCCAGGGTTAGTAGAAGGAAAGAAATCTTAAAAATTAGGGTAGAAATAAATGCAAAAGAAACAAAAGAGACCATAGCAAGCATCAACAAAGCCAAAAGTTGGTTCTTTGAGAAATTAAATAAAATTGACAAACAATTAGCCAGACTCATCAAGAAACAAAGAGAAAAAAATCAAATCAACAAAATTAGAAATGAAAATAGATCACAACAGACAACACAGAAATACAAAGGATCATAAGAGACTACTATCAGCATCTATACGCCAATAAAATAGACAAAATGGAAGAAATGGACAAATTCTTAGAAAAGTACAACTTTCCAAAACTGAACCAGGAAGAAATGGAAAATCTTAATAGACTCATCACAAGTACGGAAATTGAAACTGTAATCAGAAATCTTCCAGCAAACAAAAGCCCAGGATCAGACAGCTTCACAGCTGAATTCTACCAAAAATTTAAGGAAGAGCTAACACCTATCCTACTCAAACTCTTCCAGAAAACTGCAGAGGAAGGTAAACTTCCAAACTCATTCTATGAGGCCACCATCACCCTAATACCAAAACCTGACAATGATGCCACAAAAAAAGAAAATTACAGGCCAATATCACTGATGAACATAGATATAAAAATCCTTAACAAAATTTAGCAAACAGAACCCAACAACATATTAAAAAGATCATACATCATGACCAAGTGGGCTTTATCCCAGGGATGCAAAGATTCTTCAATATCCACAAATCAATCAACGTAATACACCACATTAACAAATTGAAAAATAAAAACCATCTGATTATCTCAGTAAATGCAAAGAAAGCCTTTGACAAAATTCAACATCCATTTATGATAAAAAAAAAACCCCTCCAGAAAGCAGGAATAGAAGGAACATACCTCAACATAATAAAAGCTATATATGACAAACCCACAGCAAACATTATCCTCAATGGTGAAAAATTGAAAGCATTCCCCCTAAAGTCAGGAACAAGACAAGGGTGCCCACTCTCACCACTGCTATTCAACATAGTTTTGGATGTTTTGGCCACAGCAATCAGAACAGAAAAAGAAATGAAAGGAATCCAGACTGGAAAAGAAGAAGTAAAACTCTCACTGTTTGCAGACGACATGATCCTATACATAGAAAACCCTAAAGACTCCACCAGAAAATTACTAGAGCTAATTAATGAATATAGTAAAGTTGCAGGATATAAAATTAACACACAGAAATCCCTTGCATTCCTATACACTAACAATAAGAAAACACAAAGAGAAATTAAGGAAACAATTCCATTCACCATTGCAATGAAAAGAATAAAATACTTAGGAATATATCTACCTAAAGAAACAAAAGACCTATATATAGAAAACTATAAAACACTGGTGAAAGAAATCAAAGAGGACACAATAGATGGAGAAATATACCGTGTTCATGGATTGGAAGAATCAATATAGTGAAAATGAGTATACTACCCAAAGCAATCTATAGATTCAATACAATCCCTATCAAGCAACCAATGGTATTTTTCACAGAACTAGAACAAATAATTTCACAATTTGTATGGAAATACAAAAAACCTCAAACAGCCAAAGCAATCTTGAGAAAGAAGAATGGAACTAGAGGAATCAAGCTGCCTGACTTCAGGCTCTACTACAAAGCCACAGTCATCAAGACAGTATGGTACTGGCACAAAGACAGAAATATAGATCAATGGAACAAAATAGAAAGCCCAGAGATAAATCCACGCACCTATGGATACCTTATCTTTGACAAAGGAGGCAAGAATATACAAAGGAGAAAAGATAATCTCTTTAACAAGTGGTGCTAGGAAAACTGGTCAACGACTTGTAAAAAATTAAACTAGAACACTTTCTAACACCATATACAAAAACAAACTCAAAATGGATTAAAGATCTAAATGTAAGGCCAGAAACTATAAAACTCCTAAAAGAAAACAGGCAAAACACTCTCCGACATAAATCACAGCAGGATCCTCTATGACCCACCTCCCAGAATATTGGAAATAAAAGCAAAAATAAACAAACGGGACCTAATTAAAATTAAAGGCTTTTGCACAACCAAGGAAACTATAAGCAAGGTGAAAAGACAGCCTTCAGAATGGGAGAAAATAATAGCAAATGAAGTAACTGACAATTAATCTCAAAAATACACAAGCAACTCCTGCAGCTCAATTCCAGAAAAATAAACGACCCAATCAAAAAATGGGCCAAAAAGCTAAACAGACATTTCTCCAAAGAAGACACACAGATGGCTAACGAACACATGAAAAGATGCTCAACATCACTCATAATCAGAGAAATGCAAATCAAAACCACAATGAGGTACTATTTCACATCAGTCAGAATGGCTGCTATCCAAAAATCTACAAGCAATAAATGCTAGAGAGGGTGTGGAGAAAAGGGAACCCTCTTACACTGTTGGTGGGAATGCAAACTAGTACAGCCACTATGGAGAACAGTGTGGAGACTCCTTAAAAAACTGGAAATAGAACTGTCATATGACCCAGCAATCCCACTGCTGGGCATACACATCAAGGAAACCAGAATTGAAAGAGACACGGGTACCCCAATGTTCATCGCAGCACTGTTTATAATAGCCAGGACATGGAAGCACCTAGATGTCCATCATCAGATGAATGGATAAGAAAGCTGTACATATACATACACAATGGAATATTACTCAGCCATTAAAAAGAATACATTTGAATCAGTTCTAATGAGGTGGATGAAACTGGAGCCTATTATACAGAGTGAAGTAAGCCAGAAAGAAAAACACCAATACAGCATATTAACGCATATATATGGAATTTAGAAAGATGGTAACGATAACCCTGTATGCAAGACAGCAAAATAGACACAGATGTATAGAACAGTCTTGGACTCTGTGGGAGAGGGTGAGGGTGGGATGAGTTGGGAGAATGGCATTGAAACATGTATATAATCATATGTGAAATGGATCACCAGTCCAGGTTCGATGCATGATACAGGGTGCTCAGGGCTGGTGCACTGGGATGACCCAGAGAGATGGGATGGGGAGGGAGGTGGGAGGAGGGTTCAGAATGGGGAACACATGTACACCCATGGCGGATTCATGTCAATGTATGGCAAAACCAATACAATATTGTAAAGTAATTAACCTCGAAAAATAAATAAAGAAATAGGAAGAAAAAAATAAGAGAAAAAAAATTCCAGGCAAACAGGTTTAAAGGTGAACTCTCACAAATTTATAAGACATGGCTCACCCTTACGATTTTATTTGTTTTACTTTAAATATAAACTTTAAATTTTGGAATAATTTTAGATGAACACAAAGGCTGCAAAGATAATACAGAGAGTTCCATTACATCTTTCATTCAGCTTTCCCTAATGTTAGCATCTTATATAATCATTGTAACTTTGTCAACACTAAGCAATTAACATTGGTACACTAATATTAGCTAGGCTGTAGATTGTATTCAGATTTCATCAGCTTTTCCCTTTATGCTTCTTTTCTGTTCTAGGATACAATCTAGGATATCACATTGCTTTTAGCCAGCTTAGTTTATTTCCCCTAACACTATGCCAGCTATTCTAGACCATAAAAAGAAAAAGAAAGTTTCCAAAAATTTTTAAACAGTTATTATAACATTGATACCAATTCTGATAAACATACTATGATAAAGCAGAAATATCATCTCCTTTATAATTATCAAAGTAAATATCCCAAATAAAATATTAGCAACTAGAATCTATTAGTAATCTACAGAATAATAGTGGAATCTATACTAGGAGTGCACTAAGCGTTTTCACATAAAAATGAAAGCAGGACACCCAAATTTATCACTTTGGAAACACAGAAACAATATTTTTCATCAGATGGCAGCCAAATATAAATTAATGGGTATAAAACATAGACTGCAACCAAAAATAAATTCCATTTAGATCAAGGAATGTGTCAGTCTAGCTTTTTTTCTATGGGGACAGCAGACCTGAATACTATCTTCAGTTCTACACAGCTGACTTTTTAAAATTATAAAAGTGAGAGAAGATTTCTGGTTAAACATGGTGAATTGAAACAACGTCGTAATCTCTTCTCTTTTCTAAACCTTACAAATTACAGTAAAGGAAATAAACCCATACAACAGAGAAGACCATAAATGAGCAATGTTGACAGTGTCTGAAGACAATTGTTTGGAGGAGATATAACTGAGCAGAGCAAAGGAAACAGAAACCAATGTACTTGGAGAAAGAGACTCTGATGAAAAATGAGCTGATTTGCCATTTGATGGCTCAGGAATTAGAGGCAGCAGGTATGGGAGAAAGCAGGGATGAAGGATAGGGCTGAACACATGAAGCATATCTGTATAAAGCGGCAACTATATTCACAGGCCCCATCCCACCACCTGCCTAGACAACCATCCTTCCCTAGCCTTCTGGGGCAAAAGACTTGTTCTTTAGAGAATCAAACAAGAGAGGCTGAAGATTTCTGGAGACCAGGCACAACACAGGATATAGGAATGAAATAGGATTATGAAAAATTCTTCTTACTAAATGACAAGAACTCCTTTGCCCAGTTCCCAGAATCCAGGCAGCTAGGAATTTACATCCAAAGTAAAAGACCAGAGTTCTTTTTCTGGAGAATTAAAGAGCACCAGAGAAAATACCTTCAGATAGTGATACTTCTGGTAACTTGCTGCCAGATCATCCTGGCTTGAAATCTGTTAGTGTCCTGTCAGTGGGCCCCATCCATCCATCATACAAAGCTTCAATCCTTTTGGGTTTTTTCCCAAAATATCTCAGATCTCTTTTTATTCTCTGCTAATCTCAATGCCCAGACCATGCATACATATTGTCAATGACCTGCCCCATCCAATTGCTTTTAATGCTTCACTCTTACACATGAATAGATATTTGAGGAAACCTATACTATTTTATCATGGCATCTGGTCCCATCACTTCATGGGAAATAGATGGGGAAACAGTGGAAACAGTGTCAGACTTTATTTTTGGGGGCTCCAAAATCACTGCAGATGCTGATTGCAGCCATGAAATTAAAAGACGCTTACTCCTTGGAAGGAAAGTTATGACCAACCTAGACAGCATATTAAAAAAGCAGAGACGTTACTTTGCCAACCAAGGTCCATCTAGTCAAGGCTATGGTTTTTGCCGTGTCATGTATGGATGTGAGAGTTGGACTGTGAAGAAAGCTGATCGCCGAAGAATTGATGCTTTTGAACTGTGGTGTTGGAGAAGACTCTTGAGAGTCCCTTGGACTGCAAGGAGATCCAACAAGTCCATTCTAAAGGAGATCAGTCCTGGGTATTCATCGGAAGGACTGATGCTAAAGCTGAAACTCCAATACTTTGGCCACCTCATGCCAAGAGTTGACTCACTGGAAAAGAGTCTGATGCTGGGAGGGATTGGGGGTGGGAGGAGACCAGGATGACAGAGAATGAGATGGCTGGATGGCATCACCGACTCGATGGACATGAGTTTGAGTGAACTCCGGGAGTTGGTGATGGACAGGGAGGCCTGGCGTGCTGTGATTCATGGGGTCTCAGAGAGCTGGACACGACTGAGTGACTGAAATGAACTGAACTGAACTGATACTATTTTTAAAAGATCAAAACAAACGGAACTCAAAGAAATGGAGACAATGCAGGAAACAGAAGAAAAAATGTTAATCTACAATTCAAATCCTCAAAAAGATAAGATGTTACATCTATGAAACAAGAAGAGAATTTTCTTTGAAAAAGAATAATCAGAGAACATAATCTGGAAACTAAAAATAAAATAGCTGGAATAAAAATTCAATTAAAGAGTTGAGAAATGTAGTCAATGAAATATAGAAAAAGTAACCACAAGCCAAAGACAGGATAAAAAGAAAAAAATAGATACATATGGTTAACAATCCAGGACATCCAAAATTCATCCAACATGAATTCTGTAAGGAGAGAGTAAAGGAAACTGAGGTACGGAAATTGTTAAATAAGTCAATAATGTTTCCCTTAGAAGCTTGTTTTCAGATTAAGAATGTTTACTAATTACCCAGCATAATTAATGAAAAACTACCCACATCAAGAAAAACATTGTAAAATTTCAGAAACTAGAAACAGAATATCTTCAAAGCTTTGGGAGAAAATAAAGGATCACCTATAAAAAACTGAGCATAAACATAGCATTAGACTTCTCTGGAACAACAAAGGCCTGAAGACATTGAAGCCACACCTTCAAATCTCTGAAGGAAAATAATTTTCAATCTCTAGGTTGAATTATAGATTATAGGTTCTATAGATTACAGAATTATATAATCTCCATTCCTCTAAACACTCTATATTCAGTTCAGTTCTGTCACTCAGTCATGTCCGGCTCTTTGCGAGTCCATGAACCGCAGCACGCCAGGCCTCCCTGTCCATCATCAACTCCAGGAGTTTACCCAAACTCATGTCCATTGAGTCGGTGGTGCCATCCAACCATCTCATCCTGTCGTCCCCTTCTCCTCCTGCCCTCAATCTTTCCCAGTATCAGGGTCTTTTCAAATGAGTCAGCTCTTCGCTTCAGGTGGCCAAAGTATTGGAGTTTCAGTTTCAACATCAGTCCTTCCAATGAACACCCAGGACTGATCTCCTTTAGGATGGACTGGTTAAATCTCCCTGCAGTCCAAGGGACTCTCAAGAGTCTTCTCCAACACCACAGTTCGAAAGCATCAATTCTTTGGTGCTCAGCTTTCTTTATAGTTCAACTCTCACATTCATACATGACCACTGGAAAAACCTCAAAAATGTTCAGGTCTATAAAAATTGACTTCTCATATACACTTTCTCAGGATGCTACTAGAGGATGTATTCCAGCAAAACAAGGAAGAAAAAAAGAAATGGGATCCAAGAAGATAGGGATGAAATACAGACAAGAAGCTAAGGGAGCACTCAGGATGACTATGAAAAGATGTACTATGGTAATGCCTGTCTATAAGACCTAGAGAGAAGCCTATACAGACTGGTACATGAAGACACAGGTCTTAGGGAAAAGAAATAAGAGTGGACAGATTATCTAATGTATTTCTGCAGAAAATCACACTGAGATGCTGTTGGAAAGTGTGAAAAGTATTAGCAATAAGTACATGGAAAACTAAACAAATAAAACACAGGGAATTATGAAATCCCAAAACGTTGTATAAGAAAGGAAACAAAATTAGAGCTCACTACTTGGCTCAGTATTGAATAATATTTACATTTCTATAATAATATAAACACTGAAAAATGAGTTCTCAAAATTAGTGACATGATATTGGGAAGATATAGTAAAGGAAAGCTAGTACAGTGGTAAAAGTGCTAAATTCTCATCTGCCATAATAATTAGATAATCTGTAAAATTAATAAATTAGGGAAGTAATTTAAGCATACAGTCCATGATGGGGTTGCGAAGAGTCGGACATGACTGAGCGACTTCACTTCCACTTTTCACTTTCATGCACTGGAGAAGGAAATGGCAACCCACTCCAGTATTCTTGCCTGGAGAATTCCAGGGACAGAGGAGCCTGGTGGGCTGCCGTCTATGGGGTCGCACAGTGTCGGACATGACTGAAGCAACTTAGCAGCAGCAGCATCATATATATGGAAGAATAAAACAGAGGAAACAGAAGAGTAGAAAGAGATTGCTTCTAAAATAAGAAATTAGAGGCTGAGGAGGAGTGGAGTGGAGATTGCTGTTTTTAATTATAAGCCCTTAATACTATTTTTTAAAACTATTTAACTACTTTAATAATTTAATTTAAAAAGTATATATACTTATAATAAACACACAGAAAAATACAAAAATAAAATCTCCTGTAGTCCTAACTCCCAGAGTTATCAATTGTTTATTTTCATTCTTTTCCTACATTTGTACATGCTATATATTTTATTAAAATAAGACATTTCCCACTTAATATTTCATGAACATCATACCATATTAATATTTAAGCATTTAAACCATTTTAAATTGCTACACAGTATTATTTTCTTTGGTCATATCATAATCTATTCAATAAGTCTATCATCAGATATTTGTGCTATTTCCAATTTTTCACTATTTTAAAAGCTTTATAATGAATATCCTTATTCATGGTAAATGGCTACTTCCCAGGTATTTTCTTGGGATAATTCCTAGAAATAGAATTATTGGATTTAAGGATATGTTCATTTTTAAGAATTTGGATTATTGCTTCCAAGAAGCCACCCATTTGCACACCAGCCAGGACTGACCTTTGTAAATATTGAATACTTTTGAAAAATATTTGCTAACAGGATGGAAAATAGTGCCTATGATTTAAATGCTTCTATTTTGAAAAATACACCAGATATAAGTAAACAAAATCCACATTCTCATATACTAGATACTATGCTTTAAATATTTGCTAATAGGATGGAAAGTAGCATTTAATTATTAACTTAAATATATTTCTTCAGAAATATAGAAAACAAAAGTAAATGTCACATATTATTCAATAACATTAAAAATTATATAAGTTGAATATCTTTCTTCAAACATCCAATCCAGTTCCTAGAGATTATCACTGTCAACAATTTGGTGGGTATTCACTCTAACTTTGCCCTAAACTTATACAGACCTATGTTACATATATTAAAATATATAGGCCACAAAAATAGAATCATGTTATACTCAGTGTCTGCATCTTGCATTTTTTAATTGGTGAATACACTGTAGACATATTTCTAGATTAGAATGCATTATAGTTTTGATTTGAAGTTACCTGATTACTTGTATATCTGAACATTTTTTATGCACTATGGCCATTTTTGTTTCTTTTTTGTTACTTTCTTATTTTTGTTTTCTCCTTATCTTTCTACTAGAATGTCTGCCTTCCTGTTATCGCAAAAGCACTTTCATACTAAGGATTATTTAATGTCCTTTTGCCAAGGACACTAAACCACATCATATTTCTGTGAGACTTACCAGGGAGGTTCAAGAATGTAGGTTCCAGTGTCCTGACAACACAAAGACTAATCACAAAGGATACAAAAATAAACATCCAGGAAAGTCCATAGGATATTGCTTTCAAGTATCAATCGCCTCAATCACGCCCTTAACAGGAATGAGTCAGCTAGCAATTCTAGGATATGGATGTTAATTCGGTTTGCCTTATGTCTGAACATCACACTTTCAGCACCTTTCCTAGGGGTCTGGGATGCTAAGGAGACTTAAAACCAAGTCATATGAAGATTCACTAAAAAATTGTTGTTGTTCAGTCCCTCAGTCATGTCCGACTCTTTGTGACCACATGGACTGCAGCACACCAGGCTTTCCTGTCCATCACTATCTCCCAGAGCTTGCTCAAACTCATGTCCATTGAGTCAGTGATGCCATCCAACCATCTCATCCTCTGTCGGCCTCTTCTCCTCCTGCCTTCAATCTTTTCCAGCATCAGGGTCTTTTCTAAAGAGTTGGCTGTTTGCATCAGGTGGCCAAAGTACTGGAGCTTCAGTTTCAGCATCAGTCCTTCCAATGAATGTTCAGGGTTGATTTCCTTTAGGATGGACTGGTTTGATCTCTTTGCAGTCCCAGGGACTCTCAAGAGTCTACTCCAACACCACAGTTCAAAAGCATCAGTTCTTTCTCAGCCTTCTTTATGGTCCAACTCTCACATCCATACATGATTACTGGGAAAACCATAGCTTTGACTAGATGGATCTTTGTTGGCAAAGTAATGTCTCTGCTTTTTAATATGCTGTCTAGTTTTGTCATAGCTTTTCTTCCAAGGAGCAAGTGTCTTAATTTCGTGGCTGCAGTCACCACCTGCAGTGATTTTGGAGCCCAAGAAAATAAAGTCTGTCATTATTTTCACTGTTTCTTTAAAAAATTAGAGAATGTTTATTCAACAAAGATCTGGAGGTGGCCTGTATGATCATGGTTCACAAACGCCCAAAAGGCCACCAGGTAGAAGAGACATATGCCATATGTTTCTGGGGTGCAGAGTCAAGATTAATGGGGGAATGCCACAGAGTGGGAGACTCCAGCTCAGACTAAGGTTAGAGCTCTTTAGTGTTCCTAGTGATTCAAGGATGGAATGGGTTTTCTCAAGAGTTAGCAAGATCCAGGTCACTGAAGGCAATCAAGCAATAGCTAAATACATAACTCTTCTTGGATTACAAAAGGGACCTTACAATAGAGCACAGGGACCAGATGACTTCTGCAGTCGCTTCCATCCATGGAACTTGAGGTCGCAGCTGCTGCGTCACTTCAGTCATGTCCGACTCTGTGTGACCCCATAGAAAGCAGACAAGATGATATTTGTTGTGTGCTCTCTCAGAATTCAAAGACCCACATCCCCTGGGGAGTAGCTGGAACTCCTTAAGTCACACAGTTCTGGAAGTTACAAAATCTCTATGTTGTTTCAATTTCCAAACAACTGCAGAGTTGCCAAGGATCTCAGACTCATCCATAATGATGTTCCATTTCTTTCAAAGGTCATCTGACTGCAGTGGTAACTTACAGGAGACTGTTACAAATGCTGCCAAATATAGTCTAGCTAATTGATTTCTATAAACATATATGGCTCTAATTAAAGTAATTAATTTGTAGTATATATCTGGACTGTGGATAGGCACATGCCTTCATCTAGGGATCCCCAAAGACCAAACAAATGACATCAACCAAGCCATTAAAAGTGCTCCCTGACTCAGCAAAGCCTGAGCAGGGTAGTTTAAAGTCAAGAAAATGACCTGCTAATGGTTTTAACATTTGCCTTGGGAATGCTGAGCCAATAGAAGAAAATAAGAGCCCAGATAAATTCCAAACATTTGAATCTTCTCTACAACCCCATTGCTAAGAAGTCATCCAGCTTCTAATTGCTCTGTCATTTATTGTTAGAACTATCTTACTGCCAGAAAATTGCTTTATATAAAGCTGAATTCCACACCCCACACCAGCCCACCAACCAGAATAAATCAGCTCCCTCTTCTACACATCAGTCTCTCTGGACTTGAACAGAGCAATCTTGCCCTCTCTGTCCCAGACCAAGCATCCTCAGTTCATTCAAAAGGTCTTCACACAACAGGATCACTTTAGATCATCCTCCTATGGGCACACACCAGCTTCACAAAATTTCTTAAAGCACATGAATCTCCAAACAGAACACACTTCTGGTTGTCTGGAACAAAGCACTGTGAAGAGACAAACTCTCTCAAAATATTTTGCAAATGGAAAAGACCAAACACACTAGGGTGATAATCATCTTATAAAGCAAACAGACAATTAAGGATATAAACCCTTCAAAAGGGATATAAGGGGTGATAATAAAGAACTTCAGGAAATCATTAACTGCTAATGAGAAATGAAAAACATCAAAGGAGGCAGCAATGGATAGAAGATAAAGTGAAGAGCTAAAAATCACTTACACTAAATTGAATTTTAGATAGCAATTCAAGTGAAACTGTCAGAGCTAGAATCAGGTTGAGGATATTCAGCTAACAAATAATAGGAGCTAGTATAGAAAGAAAAGGAATGAACAAAATTGTAATAAAAAAAGTTAAAGGTAAATTTCTTGAGCTGGAAAATACATTTCAAATATAAAGAACACAAGAAGCAGCTCTCAGATATATGACTCAACGAAGGTTCCTTATACATCAGTTCAAGTTCTTAAGTGTCAAAGATTAAAGAATCACCATTAAAATCTGTTTTAAAGGAGTTTAAAAAAATATGATCATTTGAAAAAGAAAAGATTAAGCTCGTATATTTTATAGCATATTAAACGGAGAAGGCAATGGCAAGCCACTCCAGTACTATTGCCTAGAAAATCCCATGGATGGAGGAGCCTGGTAGGCTGCAGTCCGTGGGGTCGCTAAGGGTAGGACACGACTGAGCGACTTCACTTTCACTTTTCACTTTCACACATTGGAGAAGGAAATGGCAACCCACTCCAGTGTTCTTGCCTGGAGAATCCCAGGGACAGGGGAGCCTGGTGGGCTTCCGTCTATGGGGTCACACAGTCGCACACGACTGAAGTGACTTAGCAGCAGCAGCATTTAGGTATAAACATAGACTCAGTTCCTTATTTTTCTTTGGGGAATGCAAAAGCTTTACAAGTGATGTTTGAGGCTCTGTTCTTGAAAGATATCCCTGGGAGTCATTCTGTGATTTTTTTTAACCTACTAGTGAAGGTCTTTTGTCTGTTTAGTGGCTTTATTTTTTTCCTTTCACTATTTCTTCTCTTATTACTACTGTCAGAAACTTGAGCATAAAGAACATGCCTTATCCCTTTTAATTCTCTCTCAGGACCTGTCACATAGGCTGAATAAATGTTTGTTGAATGACTGAATGAAAAAAATTAAAATAAAGCAGAAATAAACTGGAAAATAAGAAAAAAGAGTCACTTAATAAACACAAACTTACTGTGGGTTCTTAAAGATTGACAAAAACAGTAAACTACTGGTACAAGTTATTATGAACAAAGTGAGAAATAAGCAAAGACAAACAAACATTAGGGAAAAAAAACACTAGAGAGTGCTATACATGTTATACACAATTTAGATAAGCTAAGAATATGAGTGGCTTTGGAAGATCTATTGGGAATGCATCTTTCTAGACGCATTCTTCCCATAAATCCTTCAGTCTTCCTGAGGGGCAGACTTCGGCCTAACAAGGTCAGCCCCATAGAACAGTGTCTCCCAAGATTTCCATATCAACCTCTGGTATGTAAATGCATTTGGACCTGTGAAGGGATTTTCCTAGACCAGGGCATAGTGGAAGAAATACTTTCTATGTTGGGTGTTAAAAGGAGAAGACTCTAAGACCCATAATGAAGATGAAAACAGGGAAACACCCTGGTAGTAGCCTCTGGGGATCTGCGATGTTGATCTTTCCTAGATGTGCTGAAGATATATACCATTTGTTTAAATACAAATCCAAGTTACTAAGCACACATTCATTGAAAAAACACTCAGGGCAGGTGACCAAGAATGAGAGATGAGTAAGATGTAGCCCCTACCTCAACACCTTTACCCCCAAAACAAACAACCAGAATTAAAGTTAAAATTTTGAGTAAATCTATACCTGTGGAAAAAATTTTGAAAGTCAGTTTTTCAAAAATCTATTTAAAAGTCTATATAGAACTTGCTGTTTGTTTATCAGAGAATTATTTCAAACTCTCTTTCAAAAACTAATGGACAATATTCTTCAGCAGAGAAAATAGTATGTGACCAATTTCTCCTAATAATGTAAAAATAGCGCTGAACTTAAAATCTGCAAAGCTTATACTAAAAAGGGACATAGAGGCCAATCTTACTCATAAAATATTCACAAAATTCCTAAACAAGATTCTAGCCAGAAATGTTAATAATTGTTGATGCCAGCAGATGGATATTTAAACTTCATTTTACTATTCTCTTGACTTTTGTGTACATTAAAAATCTTCTCAATAAACTTGTTTTTTTTAATTTAAAAAACCTCCAGTAAAATCCAGAAACAACAAATTAACAGGATAATATATTATAATCAAGTTGGATTTATCCTAAGAAAGAAAAGTTCCATTTAGGGAAAACTATTAATATGTTTTAGTTCATAAACAGAAAAAAATAATGGATGATAACATCATAAGATTCTGGAAAATCATTTGTTTTATGTAATCTAATCTCCTTGTTTTGATTTTAAAAAACCAGAAATACCAGGCAATTCAACATTACTTTAGAATAAAAGATAAAAACATTCCACTCACAAAGGAAAATAAAAATAACAGTGCTCATCACAACATTAGGGTCACTGGTTAGTGTGATATAACATGAAAGAGAAATGAGAAGTAAATAAAGCAAAGGAGCTTAAATCACCAGTGCCTACAGGTGGCATGATTGCATATGGGCCTCAATTTCAAAATATCAGAAATAATAAATAACCTGGGCAAAACTGTTCAGTTGTTAAGACTTAAGAGACTTTATAGACAATAATAAGTACTGGAAAGGACTATATGTGTAAAAGGTGCCTGAACTTGTTCTGAATGAAACCTAAAGTAAAAATTTATCTAAGTCCAAGAAAACAATGTAAACAACTTTTCTCTTTAATTTTCTCTTTTTTCCTTAAGGGAAATTTCAAAACATACACAAATCAGACAACGGAATCATGAATCTCCATGCACCCATGGAGTTAGCTTTTATTAATATTTATTGATTTTGTCCACCTTGTTAAACACTTCATAATCAGAGCTATTTTACCAAAATGGCATTGGGCTACCCAGGTGGAGAAAGAGCTTTTATATATGTATCTTTTCATAACATCTAAACTCCAGTATACACTAGATCTGAGGATATAAACCAACTGATGATACAAACAAGAAACAAAATGCATGGCAAACATCCAGCCTTTTGAATAATGAGAGAAAACAAATTACCAAAATAGCATTTTCTCTTAAGCTAACAAATAATTAAGTGTTAAAATGTCTTGACCTTCCTTCCTTGGCTCTTGTGACATCTGTCTCCCCAGTTTCCTCTAGCCTCTCAGTCTACACCTACTCACCCACTCCTCTTTCCTCCATCACCTAATTACAGGTTTTGGTTCTCAGTTCCCTTCTTTTGTAAATAAATGACACATTATTTCTAAAGCAGTAGTTCCTAAACTTTAAGAACATGAGAATAACCTGGGGAGCTTTTAACAATCCCTAAAAAAGCCTCTTGATGAAAGTGAAAGAGGAGAGTGAAAAGGTTGGCTTGAAGCTCAACATTCAGAAAACAAAGATCATGGCATCTGGTCCCATCACTTCATGGGAAATAGATGGGGAAACAGTGGAAACAGTGTCAGACTTTATTTTTGGGGGCTCCAAAATCACTGTGGATGCTGATTGCAGCCATGAAATTAAAAGACGCTTACTCCTTGGAAGGAAAGTTATGACCAACCTAGATAGCATATTAAAAAGCAGAGACATTACTTTGCCAACAAAGGTCCGTCTAGTCAAGGATATGGTTTTTCCCATGGTCATGTATGGATATGAGAGTTGGACTGTGAAGAAAGCTGGTCACTGAAGAATTGATGCTTTTGAACTGTGGTGCTGGAGAAGACTCTTGAGAGTCCCTTGGACTGCAAGGAGATCCAACCAGTCCATCCTAAAGGAGATCAATCCTGGGTGTTCATTGTAAGGACTGATACTAAAGCTGAAACTCCAATACTTTGGCCACCTCATGCGACGAGTTGACTCACTGGAAAAGACTGATGCTGGGAGGGATTGGGGGTGGGAGGAGAAGGGGATGACAGAGAATGAGATGGCTGGATGGCATCACCGACTCGATGGACATGAGTTTGAGTGAACTCCGGGAGTTGGTGATGGACAGGGAGGCCCGGTGTGCTGTGAGTCATGGGGTTGCAAAGAGTCAGACACGACTGAGCGACTGAACTGAACTGAATCACAACCTTGAACAATTAAAACAGACTCTTTGAGGGTTCAAGCCAGATACTGGTAGTTTTAAAGACCTGCCCAACTCTGGCCCGCAATTCCAAAGAATAGCAAATTTTGAGGCTCCACTCCTCTAAACACTCTATATTCAGTTCAGTTCAGTCACTCAGTCGTGTCCGACTCTTTGAGACCCCAGACTGCAGGAGGCCAGGCCTCCCTGTTCATCACCAACTCCAGGAGTTTACCCAAACTCATGTCCATTGAGTCGGTGGTGCCATTCAACCATCTCATACTCTGTTGTCCCCTTCTCCTCCTGCCCTCAATCTTTCCCAGTACCAGGGTCTTTTCAAATGAGTCAGCTCTTCGCTTCAGGTGGCCAAAGTATTGGAGTTTCAGCTTCAACATCAGTCCTTCCAATGAACACCCAGGACTGATCTCCTTTAGGATGGACTGGTTGGATCTCCTTGCAGTCCAGGGGACTCTCAAGAGTCTTCTCCAACACCACAGTTCAAAAGCATCAATTCTTTGGTGCTCAGCTTTCTTTATAGTCCAACACTTACAACCATATATGACTACTAGAAAAACCATAGCCTTGACTAGACAGACCTTTGTTGGCAAAGTAATGTCTCTGCTTTTTAATATGCTATCTAGGTTGGTCATAACTTTCCTTCCAAGGAGTAGCCGTCTTTTAATTTCATGGCTGCAGTCAGCATCTGCAGTGATTTTGGAGCCCCAAAAAATAAAATCTGACACTGTTTCCACTGTTTCCCCATCTATTTCCCATGAAGTGATGGGACCGGATGCCATGATCTTCGTTTGCTGAATGTTGAGCTTTAAACCAACTTTTTCACTCTCCTCTTCCACTTTCATCAAGAGGCTCTTTAGTTCTTCTTCAATTTCTGCCATAAGGGTGGTGTCATCTGCATATCTGAGGTTATTGATATTTCTCCCAGCAATCTTGATTACAGCTTGTGTCTCTTCCAGCCCAGCGTTTCTCATGATGTTCTCTGCATATAAGTTAAATAAGCAGGGTGAAAATATACAGCCTTGACGTACTCCTTTTCCTATTTGGAACCAGTCTGTTGTTCCATGTCCAGTTCTCACTGTTGCTTCCTGACCTGCATACAGGTTTCTCAAGAGGCAGGTCAGGTGGTCTGGTATTCCCATATCTTGAAAAATTTTCCACAGTTTATTGTGATCCACATAGTCAAAGTCTTTGACACAGTCAGTAAAGCAGAAAGAGATGTTTTTCTGGAACTCTCTTGCTTTCTCCATGATCCAGCGGATGCTGGCAATTTGATCTCTGGTTCTTCTGCCTTTTCTAAAACCAGCTTGAACATTTGGAAGTTCACAGTTCACATATTGCTGAAGCCTGACTTGGAGAATTTTGAGCATTACTTTACTAGCGTGTGAGATGAGTGCAATTGTGCGGTAGTTTGAGGCTAATAGAATTTTGCCAAGAGAACGCATTGGTCATAGCAAATACCCTCTTCCAACAACACAAGAGAAGACTCTACACATGGACATCACCAGATGGTCAACACCGAAATCAGATTGATTATATTCTTTGCAGCCAGACATGGAGAAGCTCTATACAGTCAGCAAAAACAAGACCAGGAGCTGACTGTGGCTCAGATCATGAACTCCTTATTGCCAAATTCAGACTTAAATTGAAGAAAGTGGGGAAAACCACTAAATCATTCAGGTATGACCTAAATCAAATCCCTTACAATTATACAGTGGAAGTGAGAAATAGATTTAAGGGACTAGATCTGATAGAGTGCCTGATGAACTCTGGACGGAGGTTCGTGACATTGTACAGAAGACAGGGATCAAGACCTTCTCCAAGAAAAATAAATGCAAAAAAGCAAACTAGCTGTCTGAGGAGGCCTTACAAATAGCTGTGAAAAGAAGAGAAGCGAAAAACAAAGGAGAAAAAGAAAGATATACCCATTTGAATGCAGAGTTCCAAAGAATAGCAAGGAGAGATAAGAAAGCCTTCCTCAGTGATCAATGCAAAGAAATAGAGGAAAACAATAGAATGGGAAAGACTAGAGATCTCTTCAAGAAAATCAGAGACACCAAGGGAACATTTCATGCAAAGATGGACTCAATAAAGGACAGAAATGGTATGGACCTAGCAGAAGCAGAAGATATTAAGAAGAGGTGGCAAGAAAACACAGAAGAACTATACAAAAAAGATCTTCACAACGCAGATAATCTCAATGCTGTGATCACTCACCTATAGCCAGACATCCTGGAATGTGAAATCAAGTGGGCCTTAGAAAGCATCAGTATGAACAAAGCTAGTGGAGGTGATGGAATTCCAGTTGAATTATTTCAAATCCTAAAAGATGATGCTGTGAAAGTGCTGCACTCAATATGTCAGCAAATTTTGAAAACTCAGCAGTGGCCACTGGACTGGAAAAGGTCAGTGTTCATTCCAATCCTTCTGGAAAAGGTCAGTGTTCATTCCAATCCTAAGGAAAGGCAATGCCAAAGAATGCTCACACTACCGCACAACACTCTCCATGGGTGACGTCATTTACTCTCCCAGTTCCAGCTGCTTAGAGAATCAACTGCTTCTTTAGGATCTCTACCAAGATGTCCCATAAGCACTTGGGCCAGTTATATCTAAAATAGAATTCACTGTCTTTCATTGCTCCACTCCTCAAATCCTCTCCTCTAGGGTGGAACATTTTATTGAAGAAGGCCACTGTTTAATTTTCTAACTGCTTAAGCCAAAAATCATTCTTGACTCTTTCCCCTTGTTCCAAGCCCCACTTTGAGCAAGTCACCAAGTTCTATTGACTTTGCTTCCAATTACCTTTGTGCATGTGTTTGTGCTAAGTTGCTTTAGTCATGTCCGACTCTTTGTGACCCTATGGACCACAGCCAGCCAGGCTCTTTGCCCGTGGGATTCTCCAGGCAAGAATACTGGAGTGGGTTGCCATGCCCTCCTCCAGGGGATCTTCCCAAACCAGGGACTGAACCCGCCTTTCTTAGGTCTTCTTCATTGGCAGGTGGATCTTTGCCGTTAGCACCACCCAGGAAGCCCTCCGATTAGCTTCATCTCTCACCAACTCTCCTTTCTTAGTGCTGTAGCCATTGCTCAAACTTTGATCCTATCTGAAATACTATGATAATCTCCTAGCCAGTCTCTATGCTTCTAGACTTACCCTCCATCAATCTATCTTCCATGTGGTTGCCAAAATGATATAATGTAATTCTAATTATGTCACTTTTATTTTTAAAATCCTTTAGTGGTTTCCCTTCATCTTTAGGATAATGTCTGAGCTCAAGAATTACAATAATATTAATAACAAAAGTACATTAACATACTACCATTTACTATGTGCTAGACACTGGGTTAAGCAATTTATATCTGTTATCCTATTTAATGCTTATTACAATCATCACTTACAGAAAGGTAATTGAGGCATGAAGAGGCAATTTGGCCTTTTAGTACATAGCAAGGAAGTGGCAGAAATGAAATTCCAAATCAGATTAGCTTGCTGGTCTCTGGAGCTGGACTCAACTATTATCTCCCACTGCCTTCCTCCCTGCCTTGGAGTGGCAGTCAAAGCCTTTTGTGATCGGGCCCCTGCCTACCTGTCTGTCACTTCCCTTATACTGCACACTCCATTAGAACTGAATTACCCACTGTTCCCCAAACACTGTCATGCCTGATTTCTCACACTGTCATGCCTCTGTAGATGCTATTTCCTCTGCCTGTCCACCTGCTCTGCCTGTCATGCCCCAAATTCCAACTTGTACTTCAGTGTGCAGGCATAACAGTACACTGGTCAAGCACAAACTCTTCTCTCTTCAGCTTGTCTTCTCATCTGGAAGAACAACTGTGATGATTCCTGCATGGTTATGTTCCAGGGTTGGTTAAAGGTTTCAGTTCAGTTCAGTTCAGTTCAGTCTCTCAGTCGTGTCCGACTCTCCGCGACCCCATGAATCACAGCACGGCAGGCCTCCCTGTCCATCACCAACTCCCGGAGTTCACTCAAACTCATGTCCACAGAGTCGGTGATGCCATCCAGCCATCTCATTCTCTGTCGTCCCCTTCTCCTCCTGCCCCCAACCTTTCCTAGCATCAGACTCTTTTCCAGTAAGTCAACTCGTTACATGAGGTGGCCAAAGTATTGCAGTTTTTGCGACAATTCTTTGAAAACTATAAAGCTCTACACAGATGTGTCCAAGGGAAACCTCTTTTTTTGAGATAGTATCAAGCTCAGTTATATAACCAAATCTGAAACAAAAGTTTGAACTATGAGAAGTTAATCTCTGGGACGTCCCTGGTGGTCCAAAGGCTAAGACTCCATGCTCTCAACGCAGGGAGCCTGAGTTCTATCACTGGTTAGGGAACTAGATCCCACATACTTCAACTGAGAGTTCACAGGCAACAACTAAATATCCCACATAATGCAACAAATATTGAAGATCCTGCATGCTGCAACTAAGACCCAGCACTGCCAACTAAATAAGTAAGTACTAAAAAAGAAGTTCATCTCTGCCATAAAAAAGGAATGAAGTCCTGATAGGTGTTGCAACATGGCTGAAACTTGAAAACATTACACAAAGTAGAAGCAACCAGACACAAAAGGCCACATATTGTATGATATTTATCTATTTATACAAAATGTGCAGACTGTACAAATCCATAGAGACAGAGCATTGATCAGTGGTTGCCAGGGCCTGTGGGAAAGGGGAAATGAGGAGTGACTGCTAATGGGGAAGACGTGTATTTTGGGAGTGATAAATACTCTGGAATTAGACAGTGGTGATGGTAGCATAACCTTGCGAATATACTAAAAACCACTGAATTGTACATTTTAAAGGAAGTTTCTCTCTGGCACTGAGCTTAACTCTTCTGCCCCCTTTTCCTTAATGGTAAGTAATATCCAACTCCAATAAGGAACCTGTCTTTCCTCATATCCTCCCCCATTCTTTCTTAGTAAAACCCAGTTTTAACACTGGTTCCCGAAAAGCATTACAAGCATCTGGAGGGCTGATTAAAACACCAGTTGTAAGTCCCCAGAGTTTCTAATTCAGTTGCCCTACAGTATGGCCCAAGAATGTGCATTTTAACATCCCTCTAGATAAAAGCTGCTGCTAAGTCACTTCAGTCGTATTCAACTCTGTGTGACCCCACAGACGGAAGCCCACCAGGCTCCCCCGTCCCTGGGATTTTCCAGGCAAGAACACTGGAGTGGGTTGCCATTAAAGCTAGGGAATCTGAAAAGAGCACTGAGCTAAAACTCAGGAAACCTGGATTCTCTTCCCGACTTTGACTCTAATTAGGCCTGAAATTGCACAAGTCACCGAACTTTTATAAGCACTGAACTTCTCTAAGAATCTGCCAGTTCTAAAATTATGTTTTAGACCTCATCAGTTCCCTCCTTAAGCCCTCCAGGGTTTCCCATCCCTAATATCCAACCTCTACCCAGATGTTCAACTCAGCTTCCCACCTGACACATTTGGAAAAGGAAGGGAACAAACATAAATATATAACCTATAGCGTGTCACTGACTTCTCATGACAGACCTGTGTGGTGGGAATCCATAATTGCATTTTAAGGACAAGGAAGCTGAGTCTTGTAAAGGGTAAAGAACTTCCTCCAAATGACCGACGGAACCCAAGGCCGCATCCTTCTCCAATCATGTAATCCTCTCTTCCAATGCTTAGCTGGCCTTCAGAACAGCCCGAGGTGGCCGTGCCTGTGCATTTGTTCATGATCTCCTCATCTTTGGTGGCTCAGATGGTAAAGCGTCTGCCTGCAATGCGGGAGACCCAGGTTCGATCCCTGGGTAGGGAAGATCCCCTGGAGAAGGAAATGGCAACCCACTCCAGTACTCTTGTCTGGAAAATTCCATGGATGGAGGAGACTGGTGGGCTATAGTCCATGGGGTCGCAAAGAGACAGACATGGCTGAGCAACTTCACTTTCTTTCTTTCCTCACTCTCTGAGACTTAATCCAATTCCTATCTAACCTTCAAAACTCAGCTGGAGCTCCACCACATCCAGGGTGGGTTACTGCTTACCAGTCTACTGCGAACTGCCCAGTTTCCCACTGCAGAGCAGTTGTGCTGTCTTACCCTTTCCTTCCATCACCTGACCTCCTTGTCTATGCTCTCGTCTTATGTTTCCAAACTTCATATGGATTCAGAGCTTGTCTTTTGTTTTTTTGCCCTCCAGATTGTAAACTCCTTGAGAGAAGCAGAAAGGTGTCCTGTTTCTTTACAGTCCTTGCAGGATCCAGCAGAATGCCTCGAGCTCAACCGACATTTGCTGAATTAAAAATGGCAGGTTACAGATGTCGGAAATGCTATGGTGAGCTCAGAACACTAGAACGATAAGCAGCTTTAATTCTTTTTCAAAAAAATTGGAAGATTTTTTGAATAATTCTATAGTGCTTTACAATTTTCGAAAGTTTCACACACATGATTTCATATAATCCCAAAATAACCCTTTTTCCCCCCTACCTCTATATTGCCCCACCCTCTTCCCCTCTCCCCACTGGTAACTACTAGTTTGTAGTTATATCTACAGTTATATCTCTATATCTGTAAGTCTGCTAGACTCACTAGAACAATAAGCAGTTTTATTTCCTGAAGTTCTAAGCCAAAAGGAAAAATTAATTGCAAATATTTTAAGGAAATGCATATTTACATTTCTGGTCAATTATTTGAGATCACCTTGGTTCACTACAGTGATCGTAGCTCAGTGAGAGATAATGGGCTGCATTCATTTTCTAAAAGAAATTCAGATGAAGATGGTACTTTACCAGAAAAATGACAATTCTGAGAAAGTAAGAAAGGTAGGGGGAGCAAGTCAGCCTCACTACTATGCCTGTGACATGCCATCTGCCTAAAGAAAGATTCTATGGTACAGCGCCTCCTACTTTACCTTTAGCCTAAATATTAATGATAATATTCATTAAGTCACATGTCTGATCATACTATTGATAGATATGGGGTTTTTTCTTGGTACATATTAAAGTAAATATACAACTAGTTAAAGAAAAATGTTTGTTCCTGAATCACCTGAAACCATCCTGGGTGCCACATAGTACAAAAACAAACCTTTGGGAAACACAGGCTCAAGGCATCACCATGCCACCCAGATTTCACATCTGCCTAACAGGATTAGAGGTCTCTCAGGAAGGGCATAGCCTCTTATCTAGCTGAGTGCAGATGGCCTCTGCATGGCCCTCTGGGGGCGACAGGGTGGCAGCAGGAGCAGTCAGCATGTGGGGCTGTGCCTTTCCCTTGTTAGTGATCTAAGGGCCCAGGGACACCAGGAGACTGGAAACTGGCCACACAAGGCATCTACTTTATCAGGTAGACGGTGAGCCCTGGAAAGAACATGGGAAAAAGCTGCCACTAACAATAACACTGTCTTCAAGGCCTCATCTCACCATGGCTATGCTTGAAGGGGCCCTATAGGAAGACCCAAAGGTAGATGGCAAAATAGCACTGCTGAATTGACTATGGCTGCCAAGCCTGTCAGTCCACACTGGGCAGGAAAAGAAGCCCTGGACAGAGAGACAGAACACCTGCAATCAGCCGTACCAGCAGGACACATAACCCAGGTCACGTACATTCCCTCTCTGAGTTTCGATTCTCCTGCCTGTAAAGAGGCAAGCCCGGACGTGCCTTGAAACCCTGTGCTCAGTGAAAGGAGCCAGTTGCCAACAACATACATGTTATATGATTCCATTCATGAGAGTCCAGAAGGGGCAAATCTATAGTGACAGAAAGGAATTAGTGCTGGCTTAGGTCGAGGGGCTTGGGGAAAGAGGAGTGTAGCAAAACAGACAAACCTGATGACCCTGATGAAGCTTACTTTCTCATGGAAGCTCTCACTAGACAAGAAAAGACAAATATAATAAAGGAAATGAATTAAGAACGTTAAAAACTGATAAGTGCTAGGGAGAGAAAAAAGAATTAGATTAGTTTATCAGTGCTATGGAGCTGGAAGTCAGGGGTCAGGCCAAAGTTTTTCCCATTATGTGTTCTCCCATTCACATCTCCAGAAGACCAGAGAGCTCTTCTCTTTCTTTTCAATCCTCGTCAAAGCCCTTGGCTATGACATACCTGGACAGACATCATCTGGGCACCTGTTTCCCTTTCCTCCTCTCTAAGTCAAGGCGTACACCCACACACTCACTCAGGAAATACTCACTGATCAGCAGTGTGCCAGGACACAGGCTGAGGGGGACACTGAGACGAGCGAGCACAGTTCTCACCTTCACGGAGTTTGTGATTCACTGGGGGGAGTTGGAGCTATAAACACCCAATTGTAATTCACAGCAGAATGGCAGTAGTGATCTGCTGGAGACACACGAGCACAGGTTGTGAAGGTTTTGCACTGTCCTCTGCGGTTTTCAAAGCAGGATCCGGGGCATGGAGAGCTCATGCGGTGGGCAGATCTTCATTCCCTCCTTCTGTGCTTTGACGGTGCTGCTGGGCTCAAGGCTCTTCCCCAGTAACTTCTCACGTCAAGTGCACAGGCCTTGACGTGACCTGGGTTCCAGTCCCAGCTCTCACTCACTTGTGCATCTTTCAATAAGTACCTTAACCTCCCTAAACCTCTATCAGTGAAGTGGGTTGACTTCACCTACCTCACAGTAAATGAGATAATCCAGTTATCTAATTACACTATATATTATAGGGACTCAGGGGAGGAAGGAATAGGGTATGTTTGTTTGATGGTTTCCTTCTGAGATAAAAAATCCAGGAACTAGATAGCAGTAACGATAGCACAATATTGTGAATATACTTAATGCCACTGAATTGTGCATTTGAAAATGATGTTTTAAAGGTAAATTCTATGTTCTGTATTTTTCCACACATATATTAAAGAATATGTGACCAACCATTTCAAATACAAGACAGTCAAAAGTCCACCTTGAAAAGGGGCCAAAGGCTTGATGTCTGGGGCCTTCATGATGACACACTTTCCCTGGGGCTGCCTGATGCTCCTCAGGTGCACAAAGTATCCAGGTGCTGGACCAGAAGCTCATTAGGGACTTTCCATCTCAGAGACCATAAGATTCTCCAGCTTTTAGTATCCCCTTGACATTCAACATGGAGTTCTTTTTGTCTTCATAGACTTGTTCAGTTCAGTTCAGTTCAGTCACTCAGTCATGTACGATTCTTTGCGACCCCATGAATCCCAGCACACCAGGCCTCCCTGTCCATCACCAACTCCCGGAGTTCACTCAAACTCATGTCCATCGAGTCAGTGATGCCATCCAGCCATCTCATTCTCTGTCGTCCCCTTCTCCTCCCACCCCCAATCCCTCCCAGCATCAGAGTCTTTTCCAGTGAGCCAACTCTTTGCATGAGGTGGCCAAAGTATTGGAGTTTCAGCTTTAGCATCAGTCCTTCCAATGAATACCCAGGATTGATCTCCTTTAGAATGGACTGGTTGGATCTCCTTGCAGTCCAAGGGACTCTCAAGAGTCTTCTCCAGCACCACAGTTCAAAAGCATCAATTCTTTGGCGATCAGTTTTCTTCACAGTCCAACTCTCACATACATACATGACCACTGGAAAAACCATAGCCTTGACTAGACGGACCTTTGTTGGCAAAGTAATGTCTCTGCTTTTTAATATGCTATCTAGGCTGGTCATAACTTTCCTTCCAAGGAGTAAGCGTCTTTTAATTTCATGGCTGCAATCACCATCTGCAGTGATTTTGGAGCCCCAAAAAATAAAGTCTGACACTGTTTCCACTGTTTCCCCATCTATTTCCCATGAAGTGATGGTTATTACAAATGCTCCAAACCTGTTAAAAATCCTCTTTACCACCATTTGGATATAATTCAACAAAACTGTAGAATGTAGACTCAAAGGCTAGATTTGTTTTTTTATGATCAAATGAGTCATCAAACATCATTACCTGCCAACTAATTTCAATAGCCTCTGGCATGTTTGATACCACAGGCACCAAAAGCAAAACCTACAGCAAGTACAGTGCTTGGGAAATTCAGACCGAGCACCCCAGAGTGGCTCAAATGAAGCAGCTTGCCACCCGGGTGGACTGAGATTTGCCTCCATGTGTTTGCATCCAGGGAAAGAAAGCAAGATTCCAAATCTACCATGCTAAAAGAACAATAACAACCACAATTACAGCACAAGAAACTAAGAATGGCTCCCAAAGCTGGGTGCAAGGCATGCCTTTCAGAGCTCCTGCCCCATGACCTGTGACATCAGGCTATGTCCTGCCCAGAGAGATCTTGAGGTCTTCTCAAAAAGTCTTCACCCTTCCCATAGACTTGGCACTGGCCATGGGCATGTAGGCTTCCAGTCCCATTTCTCAAATCTAGTCCTTGCAACTGTCTCAAGTGGAGGGATCTGGTCCAAAAATCAATGCTTTCCATTCAGTTCATATCAAGCACTCTCTTTTTACTGTGCCCTGTGCCAGGTGTGGTAGAGGAGATCAAGGTTAGCTAGACACAGCACCTGCCCTTTAAGAGTTTGTTGTGTTATCAAGAGGATTCGACACTTACATACATAACTCCTAACCAACGTGAGGCAGAGCGTGGGGCCCACGAGAAAGGGATGTCTAAAATGCTCCAGGGAGTCTGTGAAAGGGCTCCTACCAACCAGTGTGGCAGCATGTGTCTTGCTCATCTCTGCATGGGGCTCAGGGATGGCTGGTGGCTGTCAGACAGCAAAGAACACCAGGTGTCACCTGCCAATCAGGACCCTGTGCAAGGGTTCAAGCCAATGAGCCACTCTGGCCATCTTATTTAAGCCCTGATTAAACATTCTGCCCAGAAACCTCCTCTCCATCCTGTAGAATTGCCCAGTTTATAGCCAATGATTCAGAGAATCAGGTCAGCTGTTCAGAGACGGCAGCCATTAGGAGCAGTGCCGACAACTGTGAACAGATGCCAACTGGAGTCAGAAATCAGTAAAGACAGTAGGGCCCAGAAACATAGAAACTTAGCCCTAACTGAACATTCTGCCTTCTGTCCCTGACCTCAGTTCAGAAAAGTGTCCAGTTGGGCCAGTCCACTTTAAAAGGACAGAGACTCTCCTGGCTGGGAGTTTTGCTCAAGGGAAGAAAGAAAAGGCTGTGCAACAAAGATGCTCAATGAGACAATATCTCCAAGGAAGAAACACAAAACACCTGACAACAGAGAGTAAGTAAGTTACAGCACATCCTCTTTTTTGAATCCTTAAGAAATGATAACCAGAAGCCATATAACATTTCAGGAAAAGCAACTGTTTTCATGTAAAGTGTAAACTCTGGGTTACAAAGCCACATCTGTGTTCTGGGTACAGCTGTAAAATTGATGTTGGGCAGTGGCAGGCAGGAGACACAAAATAGCAAGTTTGATCTGATGGATGATGGGTTTAGGCTGTAAATGTCTTCTGTTTTTATTTGCATTCCAATTATTATTGTTTGGGTACAACGATACCTCATTTTAGGATCAGACTGACAACTTCTGAGCAGAGAAACAAAGCTCTGGGGACTGGCAACATGGCAAGCAAATGCAGCCAGCCTGAGTGTCAGTAGGGGCACATCTTATCTGCCCCCGTGCTGCCCCTGTGCGATCTTTAGCAAGCCCTTTCTTCTTCTAGGACCTCCATTTCCACCTCTAGACCCAGAAGGATTCTAAGGCCACTGCCACCCCTGATTCCATGATTCTCACTGGCAGAGAGCTCAGAGGTCTGAACTACTCCCATGTCACAGACACTAACCAGCCCACACTGGGGCACTTCTATGGCATAGACATCATGGGCACCATTAAACCCCCCACTACCCCAGCCTCCCAAGCACAGGACCCTGGCATCCATTTGAGAGTCTTTCCTCTGTCTCACTGCTCTAGATCTCCCAGGGAATGCAGCCCTACCAAATCTCTCCCATTTTTGCTCTTGCTGCTGAGCCTTTGCACTTGCCATTTCATTGCCAGGTACCCTCTTCCCACTCCTGGCTTGTCTGATTGATTTTTTTTTTAAACAGTTTTATTGAGATGTAATTCACATACCATAAACTTCACCTACTTGAAGTGTACAATCAGTAGTTTGGGTATGTTTATGGAGCTGTGCAACCATTACCACAATGAATTTTACCACGCTTTTATCATCCCAGAAAGGAATCCCATACCCACGAGCCATCACTGTCCCATTTTCCCCACAACAATGCCTTCTTAGTCTCAGGAAACCACTGGTTTACCCTAGTTGATTTTTAGGTTTTGGTCTATATCCTAATTGTTAAGTTTTTTCTGATCTCCAACTCTGGGTTGGGTGCTTCCATATATCCCTAGTTTCCCTCTCTCAGAACCATGTGTTTATATATCCCCCGCTAGAGTATAAGCTCCATGTCAGCACAACTGTGGCTGTTCAAGTCACTGTGTTTCTTCAGTGCCTAACTGATAATCAATAAACATTGGTTGAAAGACTAAAACCAATGGTGCTATTTAAAGGTGAAGGTGAACGTCACTCAGTCCTGTCTAACTCTTTGAGACCTCATGGACTAATACTGGAGTGGGTAGCCATTCCCTTCTCCAGGGGATCTTCCCAACCCAGTGATCAAACCCAGGTCTCCCACACTGAGGGCAGATTTTTTACCAGTTGAGCCACCAGGGAAGACTAGTGCTAACAAGTCAAAGCCAAACCCTACTGAAAAAAACTCAACAATGAACAAGGTCTTCTCAATACAAATAGTTGAAGTAACACCACATTAAAAAAATATATGATATTCTGGTTTCCTACCACTATTCCCACTACAGCCACCATTGGAATAAGGCAGAGTCTTTTAAAATGAATTTTATTCAGGTGTGTTAAAAAAATAAGGCCGTGAGTGAGAGGGAAAACTGCCTTGGAGGCTGAGTAAGAAGCAGCAGAAGGGACTTCCCTTGCTGTCCAGTGGCTAAAACATCACCTTCCCGTGCAGGGGGTGTGGGTTCCACTGCTGGTTGGGGAACTAAGCTCCTACATGCCTCACACCAAAAAAACAAAACGTAACACAGAAACAATACGGTAACAAATTCAACAAAGACATTAAAAAATGGTCATATAAAAAAAATCTTGAAAAGAAAGATTCATGTTTTAGGAATTCAATATTTATAGATTCTATGTGACCTGGCATTACCAGGTCATTACTGAGTAAAATGAATACAAATACTTTTTGCTTAAAAGAAAATGTCAGGAGAGAAAACAAAGAAGGAAGGAGTTCTGAAATGTTTCTATAAAGCCATTCTGTTAAGCAATTTCTATTTTCTTGCAGATTCCTCATTATAAAATTAGAGCTGTGTTTCCTTGGAAAATAATCTAGGCCATGGGAGCTTATTTCAAAATCCAATGACCCTCATAAGAAAAACCAATTACTTCCTAAATAAACATTGAGATGATTTTTCCAATATATCAACATACTACTGAAAAACAGTTACAGAATAAAGACAGAAGTCTCACCTACTCCCTCTCACACACTTCAGCCTACATCATATACTAACAGCAGATTAGACTTACTGAAAGCACAGCTCTAGTCATGCCTAGCCCTCATTCAAAACCTTTCAATGGCTCCCGTTGCCTTAAGGATAAAGAACAAACTCCTAAGTGGGTGTTTGAAGATCCTCCTCCTTTATGAACTGACCTACTTGTGTAGCCTCATTTCCTGCTAATCACCTTCAAATAGGGCTTCCCTGGTGATTGAGACAGTACAGAATCTTCCTACAATGCAGGAGACCTGGGTTTGATCCCTGGTTGGGAGGATCCCCTGGAGAAGGAAATGGCAACCCACTCCAGTATTCTTGACTGGAGAATTCCATGGACAGAGGAGCCTGGTGGGCAACAGTCCGTAGAGTCACAAAGAGTTGGACACAACTGAGCAACTAACACTAACCTTCAAACAGCACTGGTCATAGCAAACACCCTCTTCCAACAACACAAGAGAAGACTCTACACATGGACATCACCAGATGGTCAACACCGAAATCAGATTGATTATATTCTTTGCAGCCAAAGATGGAGAAGCTGTATACAGTCAGCAAAAACAAGACCAGGAGCTGACTGTGGCTCAGATCATGAGCTCCTTATTGCCAAATTCAGACTTAAATTGAAGAAAGTAGGGAAAACCACTAGACCATTCAGATATGACCTAAATCAAATCCCTTATGATTATACAGTGGAAGTGAGGAATAGATTTAAGGGTCTAGATCTGATAGATAGAGTGCCTGATGAACTCTGGATGGAGGTTCGTGACATTGTACAGGAGACAGGGACCAAGACCATCCCCATGGAAAAGAAATGCAAAAAAGCAAAATGGCTGTCTGAGGAGGCCTTACAAATAGCTGTGAAAAGAAGAGAAGCGAAAAGCAAAGGAGAAAAGGAAAGATATAAGCATCTGAATGCAGAGTTCCAAAGAATAGCAAGGAGAGATAAGAAAGCCTTCCTCAGCGATCAATGCAAAGAAATAGAGGAAAACAACAGAACAGGAAAAACAAGAGATCTTTTCAAGAAAATTAGAGATATCAAGGGAACATTTCATGCAAAGATGGGCTCGATAAAGGACAGAAATGGTATGGACCTAACAGAAGCAGAAGATATTAAGAAGAGGTGGCAAGAATACACAGAACTGTACAAAAAAGAGCTTCAGGACGAAGATAATCATGAAGGCGTGATCACTCACCTGGAGCCAGATATCTTGGAATGTGAAGTCAAGTGGGCCTTAGAGAGCATCACGACGAACAAAGCTAGTGGAGGTGATGGAATTCCAATTGAGCTATTTCAAATCCTGAAAGATGATGCTGTGAAAGTGCTGCACTCAATATGCCAGCAAATTTGGAAAACTCAGCAGTGGCCACAGGACTGGAAAAGGTCAGTCTTCATTCCAATCCCAAAGAAAGGCAATGCCAAAGAATGCTCAAACTACCGCACAATTGCACTCATCTCACACGCGAGTTAAGTCATGCTCAAAATTCTCCAAGCCAGGCTTCAGCAGTATGTGAACTGTGAACTTCCAGATGTTCAAGCAGGTTTTAGAAAAGGCAGAGGCACCAGAGATCAAATAGCC
This sequence comes from Moschus berezovskii, assembly GCF_049115385.1. Classification (NCBI taxonomy): domain Eukaryota; kingdom Metazoa; phylum Chordata; class Mammalia; order Artiodactyla; family Moschidae; genus Moschus; species Moschus berezovskii. Next base: position 69,072,510 of record NC_142466.1, on the reverse strand, counting down.
AACATCCGCTGGATCATGGAGAAAGCAAGAGAGTTCCAGAAAAACATCTATTTCTGCTTCATTGACTATGCCAAAGCCTTTGACTGTGTGGATCACAATAAACTGTGGAAAATTCTGAAAGACCTGGGAATACCAGACCACCTGACCTGCCTCTTGAGAAACCTGTATGCAGGTCAGGAAGCAGCAGTCAGAACTGGACATGGAACAACAGACTGGTTCCAAATAGGAAAAGGAGTACGTCAAGGTTGTATATTTTCACCCTGCTTATTTAACTTCTATGCAGAGTACATCATGAGGAACGCTGGGCTGGAAGAAGCACAAGCTGGAATCAAGATTGCCGGGAGAAATATAAATAACCTCAGATATGCAGATGACACCACCCTTATGGCAGAAAGGGAAGAGGAACTCAAAAGCCTCTTGATGAAAGTGAAAGAGGAGAGTGAAAAGGTTGGCTTGAAGCTCAACATTCAGAAAACAAAGATCAAGGCATCTGGTCCCATCACTTCATGGGAAATAGATGGGGAAACAGTGGAAACAGTGTCAGACTTTATTTTTTGGGGCTCCAAAATCACTGCGGATGCTGATTGCAGCCATGAAATTAAAAGACGCTTACTCCTTGGAAGGAAAGTTATGACCAACCTAGATAGCATATTAAAAAGCAGAGACATTACTTTGCCAACAAAGGTCCGTCTAGTCAAGGCTATGGTTTTTCCTGTGGTCATGTATGTATGTGAGAGTTGGACTGTGAAGAAAGCTGATCGCCAAAGAATTGATGCTTTTGAACTGTGGTGCTGGAGAAGACTCTTGAGAGTCCCTTGGACTGCAAGGAGATCCAACCAGTCCATTCTAAAGGAGATCAATCCTGGGTGTTCATTGGAAGGACTGATGCTAAAGCTGAAACTCCAATACTTTGGCCACCTCATGTGTCAAGTTGACTCACTGGAAAAGAATCTGATGCTAGGAAGAATTGAGGGTGGAAGGAGACGGGGACGACAGAGAGTGAGATGGCTGGATGGCATCACTGACTCGATGGACATGAGTTTGAGGGAACTCCGGGAGTTGGTGATGGACAGGGAGGCCTGGTGTGCTGGGATTCATGGGGTCGCAAAGATTCGGACATGACTGAGCGACTGAACTGAACTGAACCTTCAAATAACCCCTGATTCAGACAAATGCACTGAGAGCCCCTGCCATGCCTTTATCTTTTTTCCACCTCTGCCTAGAATGTTCTTTTGTTGTTGTTTAGTCACTAAGTTGACCTGACTTTTCAGCAACGCTAAAGATTGTAGCCCCATCAGTCTCCTCTGCCCTTGGGATTCTCCAGGCAAGAATACTAGAATGGGTTGTCATTTCCTTCTCTAGGGGATCTTCCTGACCTAGGGATCAAACCTGTATCTCCTGCAGCAGTAGGTGGGTTCTTTACCATTGAGCCACCAGGGAAGCCCCAGAATGTTATTTATGCATCTCCAAACTCTCCATGTCAAAAGCCTGCCTCCTTTTAAGGCTCACTCAAATGCTCCCTCCTCCATGAAGTATTCCATGATGTCCTCTTCTGTAACACATGCTCTTTATCACCTCTAGGCCTCTATAACCCTTTCACTGGAGATGATTCTCATGTATTTATCAATGGCTGGCTTAAGACGTAAGAGACTCAGGTTCGATCCCTGGGTAGGGAAGATCCCTTAGAGGAGGGCATGGCAACCCACTCCATTTTTCTTGCCTGGAGAATCGCATGGACAGAGGAGCCTGGCAGGCTAAAATCAGAGGGTTGCAAAGAGTCGTGTCTGACTGATGTGACTTAGCATGCATGTACAGCTTATATTACAGTCATTTCTGAACTTAGTCTCTACTTCCTGATAAACTATAAACTCAAATACATTCTCCCCTCACGCTTAACATATGCCATTCAAATAGAAGGTACTAAAATATCTGTTGAATGAACAAATAAAAAAAACAAATGAAATAAAACATAGTACAATACAGTCAGTGGTAGTCTAATTTATCTCTGTCCTTAGACAGGTAGCAAGTCTTAAAATTTTAAAAATATGCCTCACTGGTTGGAACATTTTGCTGTCTACAAAACTGCTTTCATTGATACCCTCTCTTTACTTTCATTATTTGCCCACAAATACTTCACTCCTCTGTTAGATTGCGTGTGTGCTTTGTGATGATAGGAGGAAGAGTGAAGAAAGGGAATTATTATTTAAAACTAGCAAGAGAGAAGCTCCTTCTTCAGTGAACAAAGTCAAAATCAACCAAAGAGCCAAAGTGTGTCACTACACTGGCTGTCAAACATGGGAAGGGTGGTAGGGTGGGATACGGTTTAAGACCAGCCAGGCAATGGTTATCTTACTTTACTGAGTATGGGCACAAACAAATCTTGTGCGCCCCAGGACCCAGAGACCCCAAAGACACCGAGACAGAGAGTCTCCTCTGGAGGTACGGGTCAACAGTAGACTGCTGCAGGGGTAGGGGTTCTGGGTGCAGCAGACATGGGTATGGCATAAGCCCTCTTGGAGGAGGTCGTATTTAACCCCACCATAGAACTGCCAGAACTTACACAGGACTGGGGAAACAGACTTGTGGAGGGTACAAATAAAACCTTGTGTGCACCAGGACCCAGGAGAAAGGAGCAGTGACCCCACAAGAGACTGACCCAGACTTGCCTGTGAGTGTTCAGGAGTCTCAGGCAGAGGTGTGGGTTGGCGGTGGCCTGCTGCAGGGTTGGGGGCACTGAGGGCAGCAGTGAGTGCATGGGGCCTTTTGAAGGATGAAACCATTATCTTCATTACCTCCACCATAGTTTGGCCTCAGGTCAAACAACAGGGAGGGAACACAGCCCTGCCTATCAACAGAAAATTGGATTAAAGATTTAATGAGTATGGCCCTGAACATGGCCCTACCCATCAGAATAAGACCCAGTTTCCCCCTCAGTCAGTCTCTCCCATCAGGAAGCTTCCATAAGCCTCTTATCCTTCTCCATCAGAGGGCAGAATGAAAACCACAATCACAGAAAACCAATCTGATCACATGGACCACAGCCTTGTCTAACTCAATGAAACTATGAGCCATTCCGTGTAGGGCCACCCAAGACGGACGGGTCATGGTGGAGAGTTCTGACAAAACATCATCCACTGGAGAAGGGAATGCAAAGCATTTCAGTATTCTTGCCTTGAGAAACCCATGAACAGTATGAAAAGGCAAAAAGATAGGACACTGAAAGACAAACTCCCCAGGTCGGTAGATGCCCTATATGCTACTGGAGATCAGTGGAGAAATAACTCCAGAAAGAATGAAGAGACAGAGTCAAAGCAAAATGAACACCCAGTTATGGATGTGACTGGTGATGAAAGTCAAGTCTGATGCTGTAAAGAGCAATATTGCATAGGAATCTGGAATGTTAGGTCTATGAATAAAGGCCAATTGGAAGTGGTCAAACAGGAGATGGCAAGAGTGAACATTGACATATCAGGAATCAGCAAATTAAAATGCACTGGAGTGGGTGAATTTAACTCAGATGACCATTATATCTACTACTGTGGCCAAGAAACTCTTAGAAGAAATGGAGTAGCCATCACAGTCACAAAAGAGTCTAAAATGCAGTACTTGGATGCAATCTCAAAAATGACAGAAAGATCTCTGTTTGTTTCCAAGGCAAACCATTCAGAATCACAGAAATCCAAGTCCATGCCCCGACCAGTAATGCTGAAGAAGCTGAAGTTGAACGGTTCTATGAAAACCTAGAAGACCTTCTATAACTAGCACCCAAAAAAGATGTCCTTTTCATTATAGGGAAGTGGGATGAAAAAGTAAGAAGTCAAGAAACACCTGGAGTAACAGGCAAATTTGGCCTTAGAGAATAAAACAAAGCAGAGCAAAGGCTAACAGAGTTTTGCCAAGAGAACACACTGGTGATAGAAAACACCGTCTTCCAACAACACAAAAGAAGACTCTACACATGGACATCACCAGATGGTCAATACCGAAATCAGACTGATTATATTCTTTGCAGCCAAAGATGGAGAAGCTATTTACAGTCAGCAAAAACAAGACTGGGGGCTGACTGTGGCTCAGGTCATGAACTCCTTATTGCCAAGTTCAGACTTAAATTGAAGAAAGCAGGGAAAACCACTAGACCATTCAGGTATGACCTAAATCAAATCCCTTACGATTATACAGTGGAAGTGACAAATAGATTCAAGGGGTTAGATCTGATAGACAGAGTGCCTGAATGTCTATGGACAGAGGTTCATGACATTGTACAGGAGGCTGTGATCAAGACCATCCGCAAGGAAAAAAAGAAATGCAAAAAGGCAAAATGGTTGTCTGAGGAGGCCTTACAAATAGCTGTGAAAAGAGATGTGAAAGGCAGAGGAGTAAAGGAAAGATATACCCATTTGAATGCAGAGTTCCAAAGAATAGCAAGGAGAGATAAGAAAGCCTTCTTCAGTGATCAGTGTAAAGAAATACAGGAAGACAATAAATAGAATGGGAAAGACTAGAGATCTCTTCAAGAAAATTAGAGATACCAAGGGAACATTTCATGCAAAGATGGGCACAATAAAGAACAGAAATGGTATGGACCTAACAGAAGCAGAAGATATTAAGAAGAGGTGGCAAGAAAACACAGAAGAACTATACAAAAAAGATCTTCACAACCCAGATAACCACGATGGTGTGATCACTCACCTAGAGCCAGACATTCTGGCATACAAACTCAAGTGGGCCTTAGGAAGCATCAGTATGAACAAAGCTAGTGGAGGTGATGGAATTCCAGTTGAGCTACTTCAAATCCTAAAAGATGATGCTGTGAAAGTGCTGCACTCAATATGCCAGCAAATTTGGAAAACTCAGCAGTGACCACAAGACTGGAAAAGGTGAATTTTCATTCCAATCCTAAGAAAAGGCAATGCCAAAGAATGCTCAAACTACTGCACAATTGCATTCATCTCCCGTGCTAGCAAAGTCATGCTCAAAATTCTCCAAGCCAGGCTTCAACAATATGTGAACCATGAACTTCCAGATGTTCAAGCTAGTTTTAGAAAAGGCAGAGGAACCAGAGATCAGATTGCCAACATCTGTTGGATCATCACAAAAGCAAGAGAGTTCCAGAAAAATATCTATTTCTGCTTTATTGACTACACCAAAACCTTTGACTGTGTGGATCACAACAAACTGTGTAAAATTCTTCAAGAGATGGGAATACCAGACCACCTGACCTGCCTCCTAAGAAATCTGTGTGCAGATCAAGAAGCAACAGTTAGAACTGCACATGGAACAACAAATCGGGAAAGGAATATGTCAAGGCTGTATATTGTCACCCTGCTTATTTAACTTAAATGCAGAGTATATCATGAGAAATGCTGGGCTGGATGAAGCACAAGCTGGAATCAAGACTGCAGGGAGAAATATCCCTAACCTCAGATATGAGGATGATACCACCCTTATGGCAGAAAGCAAAGAAGAACTGAAGAGCCTCTTGATGAAAGTGAAAGAGGAGAATGAAAAAGTTGGCTTAAAACTCAACACTCAGAAAACTAAGAACATGGCATCTGGTTCTATCACATGGCAAATAGATAGGGAAACAGTGGAAACAGTGACAGACTTTATTTTGGGGGGCTCCAAAATCACTGCAGATGGTGACTGCAGCCATGAAATTAAAAGATGTTTACTCCTTGGAAGGAAAGTTATAACCAACCTAGACAGCATATTAAAAAGAAGAGACATTACTTTGCCAACAAAGATCCATCTAGTCAAAGCTATGGTTTTTCCAGTAGTCATGTATGGATGTGAGAGTTGGACTACAAAGAAAGCTGAGCACCAAAGAATTGATGCTTTTGAACTGTGGTGTTGGAGAAGACTCTTGAGAGTCCCTTGGACTGCAAGGAGATCCAACCAGTCCATCCTAAAGGAGATCAATCCTGGGTGTTCATTGGAAGGACTGATGCTGAAGCTGAAAACTCCAATACTTTGGCCACCTGATGTGAAGAATAACTCTTTGAAAAAGACCCTGATGCTGGGAAAGACTGAAGGCAGGAGGAGAAGGGGACAACAGAGGATGAGATGGCTGAATGGCATCACTAACTCTATGGATATGAGTTTGAGTAAGCTCCAAATGTTGGTGATGGACAGGGAAATCTGATGTGTTGCAGTCCATGTGGTCAGAAAGAGTTGGACACGACTGACTGACTGAACTGTGTATCGGATCACCCGAAGGGCTCATTAAAAGACAAATGGGCCCCACCCCCAGAGTTTCTGTGTCTGTAGTCGGAGGTGGGGCTGAGATTTTGCATTTCTAACAAGCTCCTGGTAACATTGATAGGGACCACATTCAAGGATCATCCATGCAGTCTGGGAAATGAATCCAAGGATTTAGCAGAGGAGGATTTGCTGTGGTACATGGCACAGGCATTCCTAAAGCTAGAAAATTCATCTTTAATCGATTAAAACACACAGAAAAATTAAGTTGGAATGTGATTTTCTTTTTTTCCTTATCATGTGCAGTTCAGAAGCTAAATTCTACAAGGTAGACCAGAGAGTTTTGGAGAAGCGAGTCAGAAGCCCTGGGTTCAAGTCCTGACTCTATCACTAGTTAGCTGTGTAACCAAAGACCACTCATTACCATCTCAGGACATCACTGCACCATGTGAAACAGATATTCAACCTCTAAATCTACAGTGCCAGGTCTTACATTCCATGATCTCACAATTTTGAAAACCTGTTGGCAATTTAGTCCCAAAAGCATTTAATAATTATCCCATCTATATATATAAAAAGATTAAGTGTTAGTCGCTCAATCATTTCTGACTCTTGGTGACCCCATGGACTGTAGCCCACCAGTCTCCTCTGTCCATGGAATTCTCCAGGCAAGAATACTGGAATGGGTTGTCCTTCCCTTCTCCAGGTGATTTTCCTGACCCAGGGATCAAACCCAGTTCTCCCACATTGCAGGCAGATTCTTTTCTGTCTGAGCCATGTCTGCCCTTCGTATAAAATGATTAAAGACACTGCAGTTTCAAAACACAAAACATGTGAAATAATTACCAAATTTCAGGATGTAAAACAAATAAATTGCAATTATGAGGACTGAAAGAACTTTTACTTAAACAGGTTTCATGTATAATATTGAGTGCTCAAGAACAAATATGCCATAAAAATGGATTAAAAATATACAATAAAAATACTACAATTAAAAAAAAAAAACCCACCATTCCCCTTCTGAGAACAGTCTAAAGAAAACAGGACAGGTTATAGAATGAGAAAACATCAACTCACCAGTCCAGCAGAGTGAAAGGGAGCCCTCCAAGGAAAGAAATCTGCCCCTCTTCCCAATGCTGGCACCTCCCTCCCATCCCAGGACACTGCACCTGGGCCTCCCAGCACACAGCTATTTTTAAAGATAAAAGGCCACATTCCAAAGATTGTGGCCACAAGAATGTGAATATCAAATAACCTTCCCTGAGTTCGTCAATGAGCCGGAGAAAAACTGATTGCCGGGCCATGTGGGCAAAGCTGGATGGTCTTTGTGGCTTGGGTCCCACATATCTGCTGAACTGGGCAGCTGCAACTATGTTCTTAACATGAGTCTGGCCTCTCTCCTTTCAGCTCAGCAAGCCCAGAAGCCCTCCAGATGCCATTCTCAAGACCTCAGCCACTTGAGCTGGCCGAGAGAGGAAATCCTAGAGGTTCTTGAATAGCACACTGGCCTCCTCTGTGCCAAGGGCAACACAGAAGGTGATGTCTGAGGTCTCATGAGGCATTCATCTGACGGCTGGAGAATTTATTCTGTGCCTGGTCTCTCACTATTTCTGCCCAGCCATCTTCCGTTCAGGTTAATAGCAATAGCAATAAGTCGATAAGCCTCACAGCATCCCAGGGAGGGAGGTCACCCTCAAGCACACCATCCCCCCTTAACAGATGGGGAAATGACGCCATGGGAAGATTAAATAACCTGCCCAGCCTTAACAGCCTGCCACAGGTGGAGCACAAGATGATACCAGCCCCCACGCCAGCTCATGAACAGAGATGCTCTGGATGAAGACCTTTGAAGTTCTAGGGTCCCAGGCAGTGTGAATGATCTGCACAACAGAGGTCAAGAAAGAAATAAGCACAGAGGTAACCCTTTTAAAACCACTCCAACTGTCTCTCTTCCTATGTCTTCCTAGAAGACCATGAGAAAAGAATGATTTTTAATATATACGTATTAGCTGAAAAATGGTCTGAGTGCAATGAGAGGACAGAATAAGCCTGCAGCGAGGGGCCTCAGTGACTAGGATCAAAGGAGGGGTCAGGCCAAGCAGGGTTCTATCAATGATCTCTGCCTTCTGTACTTTGCAGGGCCTTGCACAAACTGGTGAACTCTGGCCTGAAATTACACCCATTTCATTCCATTAGACAACAAATACTTGCACATCTAACATGAACAAGTCACAGAGAGAGACAGAAAGATGAAATGGACTCTCCCTGCAGTTAGGAATCTTGAAACATCATCAAGAGTGTGCATAAATCACTAAAATACAAAGTAAAAATCAGTAAGGACCACAACAAAGAGGCTGGTAGGATGCCTGGGTCTGATGGTGGGAGACGACATACAGCTGTGGAAACAGTAGGATGATATCAGGGCAGGTTCAGTGGAGCAGGTGACCAGACTCTGAAAGACAGGAGGGTGAGACCTGCAGGGGTGGCCAGAAGGGCACTGGGGACAGCGGCTGGAGAAGAAGGGAGATGCTAGGCACAGGGCTATCCTGAAGACCAGCTCAGCAAGAGGGACGTGAGGCACAAAGGGTATGTGAAGTAGGGGGAGGGCTTTAGGGTACACAGGCAGGTATAAGCCATCTCATCAAAGGCCTTCAGTGTGGGATTAAGGTTAAATTTCACTGCTAGCCATAGCACTCAGCACTGTACCTTGTTCACGGTAGGCACTCAAAAAACGCTGGTGAAACAAAAAGCAGTGAAGGCAATTTAATCCATGGAAGACGCAGGACAATTGTGAACGAAGATACCAAAAACAAATAAACAAAAACTTTCTATTTTTTTTTAATCAACTGATACCTAGTTAGGACAACTCCTAATTAGTGCTTAGGAGTTTGTCTAGTTCTGGACATTTTAGCTATTTAAAATATATGCTTGGGACTTCCCCAGCAGGGCTTCCACGGCAAGGGGCATGGGTTCGATTCCTGGTCAGGGAATTAAGATCCTACATGCCATGTGGCATGGCCAAAATAAATAAATAAATAAAATATATGCTATATATTCTGCCCCAAATGGAGACCATAGTACCTGCCATCAGCTTCTCACTCAAGAACACCATGAAAATTAATGATGAGGTAATGTCTGTGAAATGCTCAAAGCTCTTTGGAGATGTGTGGCAAAAGGCATCACTCCAATTAATATTTAAAGAGACTCTATCCAGCTCTGATCTCTTTTTCTGCAGACTAATGTTACGTCCACAGGATAAGGTGATGCCAGACTGGCCTTTAAATAAACCTTCCTAACAAACAGCACCCAGCACAGGTACCTCCTCCTGAGTCCCTGACACGGCTAATAGCGCCCATGATCACGGTAAGGCAAAGGTGGTTCCCAACTTGGGTGTTGAGGATATCCAGGGTTACCCAAAGATGACGGGGCAAAATACATTCAAAAGGCAGCTTTTCTTGGGACCCCCTCTTTTAAGCATGAGAGAAAGTCTAGTGGAGACTTTAAGGGGGTCATTTTAAGCAAAACCCACATCCTAAGCCACTTAACATTTTTAGATCTCATGCAGTGTCCAAAAAGGAAGAAATAAGAATAGCTGCCTGGGCTCAATTACAAATGGAGTGGAAACAATTTAAAAAGTTCAAGGGGAAAAAAAAAATCAATCTATTTCCTTCCCCCAAAGCTCTCACTTCTATAAATACACTCCCACAAATGGACCTAAGACCACTCTCCCTTATGAAAACACTACCTGTCAGGAATTTGCAAGATGAACGATGTGCCCAGTTTTCTTTCAACACACTGAAGTTCGAACAATGCGCTCCAAAAGATTCTCTCTCCTCCTTAAATAACATTCGTTTTCCTCCCTTCTGATAATTAAAGTGATACCTGTGTCTGGTAGAAAATTTTAAACTTTTTCTTATTTGGAAAGAATAAAAATTATCCACTGTCATCTGTGCTGTGCTTAGTGCTTAGTTTTGTCTAACTCTGCGACCCCATGGACTTTAGCCTACCAGGCTCCTCTGTCCATGGGATTCTCCAGGCAAGAATATTGGACTGGATTGCCAAAATCTACTCCAGGGGATCTTCCCAACCCAGGCATTGAATCCAAGTCTCCCGTTTTGTCAGCATGTTCTTTACCATCTGAGTCACCATGGAAGCCCAAGAATACTGGAGTCGGTAGCCTATCCTTTTTCTAGGGGAACTTCCTGACCCAGGAATCAAACCAGGGTCTCCTGCATTGCGGCAAATTCTTTACCAGCTGAGCTACCAGGGAAGCCCCCACTGTAATCTACCAGTTGCGAATTACCCTTCCAGCCTTTTTGTGTGAAAATGTACATTTTTGACATAATTGGGAACTTACTGTACATACTGGTTTGCACTCTGATTTTCTGCTTGGAACAATATGCTATATACATGTGTATGTCTCTATTATTCTACAGTATTATTTTTCATGCCCTATAGAGAGGAGTGCCACTTGTAAAGCTAATCCTCTAGTGCTGGACATTTGGTTTATCTTGTCAATATCTGTATTACAAATAATGTTGAGACAAATATCTTTGCATGATATGTCTCCAGTTATTCTCTTAGGATAAATTCCCAGAAGCGGCACAGCTGGGTGAAAGCCCGCGTAAATTTGTAAGGCTTTAGATGCAGGCAGAAGGCCTCCAGAAAGGTTATCCCAGGCTCTCTTCCTGGCAGTACCACAGCTACTTCCTCCAGTTGCTCACTGATCCTTAATTTAGTAGATTTATAAAGGGGGTGTTGCTGCTTTTATCTGTAGTCCTTTGAATACTCTGGAGGCAGACTTTTCTCCAAATGTATTATGTCTACAGTATTTTCGCAGAGAATTTCTTTTTTTTAACCGTGTGCTTCTATTCATCAGAAAGCCAAAGTCCAATCCCCTCTCCAAAAGGTATTTCTGCCACCCCACGTCCAAGGGCAGCCCCAGGGTCTCCCTGCTCAGCACCTGCCACCCACACTTTCACCCTGGTGCCCTTCACTCCTTTCTCAACAAACATTTCACAGTTCTTGAAGTACGTCAGACTAAAATCCCCATAATCAGTCATTTATTCACTCAGCCATCTATTCACCTGCCATCTCTTGGGGGTCTGTAATTCTCCAGGCACTGAAGTATTAATATAAATGAAACACTATAAGAAGCCAGGAGAAGGGAAGTCAATGAGGCCCAAAAATCAGAAGTACACTTGAACTGAAAGATAACTCATAGTTTCATTGGCAGGTGAAGGGGAAAGAGCAGGCTAGGCAAAGGGAATAGCATGAGCAAATGTCCTGAGGCATGCTGAAGAGTCAGGTGTTGAAAGACTATTTTCATTAACAAGGCATGTGAATGAGGGGCTGAGAACGATTCTGAAAAGTTAGCTCCTCCTGAATTCACCTGCGAACTGCTCTCTTCCCTTCATCTCAACTCTGCTTGTACTCCCTGCCCTGCAGACAGACTCCTCCAAAGCCCTTCTTGAGACCCATCCGCACCATACATCTCTGTACACCTCTCTTTTTGGGGCAGGAATCCTGGCCTCACACCAATGATCTCAGCAACCCCCAGTGAACAGATGGCTCTGTTCCGCTGATCCCTGAGTATGTCTTACCAGGCCAGCTACAGAGAAACCTCTAGATGGTGATAAATTCTCTTGTACCCATAGCCTCTCAACATGGGGCTTAACTTATAATTGGTAAATACTTATAGAATGTAACAGAATTAAACTGGGCAGAATAAATACAAGAAAAGGGATGAGAGTGCACATGTATGCATCTAACTATCATCCAGACAGCTGGGAAAATGGAAACTTTGAAAATTAGCTTCTGGCAAAAGATGGATTAATTCTCTTTAGGCCTGTAATTCTGCATTGACCTAGACGTTTCTCAGTCACACAAATGGTACTTGTTAAACTATGCCATATATCCTAGAAACTTCTGTGCATAAAGGTCAGTGTAGTTTGGAAGTTTAGATTTTTTTTCTTTGCAGGGAGGCAAGAAGAAAAGAGAGAAAAGAAGGCCTCTACTACCTGCCATCTCTGCTGAGATATTCCATACTGATAATTCCAACACAAAGTGAAAATCCTAAGGCCACCTGGGAGGAACCAGTCTTCATCATTCAAGCAGGCAACATTCCTAAATAATTCTTTCCTAAGTGCAAAGAGCCCATGTGTCCCTCAAGTGGCTGGTCTCCTTCTGTTCTGGTTTGGATCCCCCCGAGCTCTGGATTCATCTTCTACTACAGCATTCATTGCACTGATTTGCCTGTCTGTCCCCACAGTGGGCCGTGACCTCTAAAGTCAGATGATTGTTTTTCAATCCCTGTGTGCCCTGAGACCTGGAATATCACCCTCCACACGGTAGATGATCCATCAATGTCATAGAATCAAATGTCATGCTAGGGCTGGAAGTTCAGTTCAGTTCAGTCATTCAGTCAAGTTCAACTCTGCGACCCCATGGACTGCAACACGTCAGACTTCCCTCTCCATCACCAACCTTTGGAGCTTCCTCAAACTCATGTCCATAGAGTCAGTGATACCATCCATCCATCTTATTCTCTGTTGTCCTCTTCTCCTCCTGCCTTCAATCCCTCCCAGTACCAGAGTCTTTTCCAATGAGTCAGCTCTTCGCGTCAGATGGCCAAAGTATTGGAGTTTCAGCTTCAACATCAGTCCTTCCAATGAATATTCAGGACTGATTTCCTTTAGAATGGACTGGTTGGATCTCCTTGCAGTCCAAGGGACTCTCAAGAGTCTTCTCCAACATCACAGTTCAAAAGCATCAATTCTTTGGCGATCAGCTTTCTTTATGGTCCAACTCTCACATCTATACATGACTACTGGAAAAACCATAGCTTTGACTTGACAGAACTTTCTTGGCAAAGTAGTGTCTCTGCTTTTTAGTATGCTGTCTAGGTTGGTCATAACTTTTCTTCCAAGGAGCAAGCCTCTTAATTTCATGGGTGCAGTCACCATCTGGAGTGATTTAGGAACCGCAAAAATAAAGTCTGCACTGTTTCCATTGTTTCCCCATCTATTTGCCATGAAGTGATGGGACCAGATGCCATGATCTTAGTTTTCTGAATGTTAATAAGCCAACTTTTTCACTCTCCTCTTTCACATTCATCAAGAGGCTCTTCAGTTCTTCTCTCTCTCTGCCATAAGGGTGGTATCATCTGTATATCTGAGGTTATGGATATTTCTCCCTGCAATCTTGATTCCAGCTTGTGCTTCATCCAGCCCAGCATTTCTCATGATGTACTCTGCATATAAGTTAAATAAGCAGGGTGACAATATACAGCCTTGACGTACTCCTTTCCCGATTTGGAACCAGTCTGTGTTCCAGGCGCAGTTCTAACTGCTGCTTCTTGACCTGCACACAGCTTTCTCAGGAGGCAGGTCAGGAGGTCAGGTATTCTCATCTCTTGAAGAATTTTCCACAGTTTGTTGTGACCCACTCAGTCAAAGGCTTTGGTGCAGTCAATAAAGCAGATGTTTTTCTGGAACTCTCTTGCTTTTGTGATGATCCAGCAGATGTCGGCAATCTGATCTCTGGTTCCTCGCCTTTTCTAAATCCAGCTTGAACATCTGGAAGTTCATGGTTCACATTCTGTTAAAGCCTGGCTTGGAGAATTTTGAGCATGACTTTGCTAGCACGGGAGATGAGTGCAACTGTGCGGTGCTTAGAGCATTCTTTGGCATTGCCTTTCTTTGGGATTGGAATGAAAACTGACCTTTTCTAGTCCTGTGGCCACTGCTGAGTTTTCCAAATTTGTTGGCATATTGAGTGTAGCACTTTCACAGCATCATCTTTTAGGATTTGAAATAGCTCAACTGGAATTCCATCACCTCTGCTAGCTTTGTTCATATTGATGCTTCCTAAGGCCCATTTGAATTTGTATGCCAGGATGTCTGGCTCTAGGTGAGTGATCACACCATCGTGGTTATCTGGGTCGTGAAGATCTTTTTTTGTATAGTTCTTCTGTGTATTCTTGCCACCTCTTCTTAATATCTTCTGATTCTGTTAGGTCCATACCATTTCTGTTCTTTATTGTGCCCATCTTTGCATGAAATGTTCCCTTGGTATCTCTAATTTTCTTGAAGAGATCTCTAGTCTTTCCCATTCTATTTATTGTCTTCCTGTATTTCTTTGCATTGATCACTGAGGAAGGCTTTCTCATCTCTCCTTGCTATTCTTTGGAATTCTGCATTCAAATGGGTATATCTTTCCTTTTCCCCTTTGCCTTTCACTTCTCTTCTTTTCACAGCTATTTGTAAGGCCTCCTCAGACAGCCATTTTGCCATATTGCATTTCTTTTTCTTGGGGATGGTCTTGATCACTGCCTCCTGTACAATGTCATGAACCTCCACCAATAGTTCTTCGGGCACTCTGTCTGTAAGATCTAATCCCTTGAATCTATGTCACTTCTACTGTATAATCGTAAGGGATTTGATTGGGTCATACCTGAATGGTCTAGTGGTTTCTTCAATTTAAGTCTGAATTTGGCAATAAGGAGTTCATGACCTGAGCCACAGTCAGCTCCCAGTCTTATTTTTGCTGACTGTAAATAGCTTCTCCATCTTTGGCTGCAAAGAATATAAACAATCTGATTTCAGTATTGATTATCCAATGATGTCCATGTGTAGATCTTCTCTTGGGTTATTGGAAGAGGGTGTTTGCTGTTATCAGTGCATTGCCTTGGCAAAACACTATTAGCCTTTGACCTGCTTCGTGTTGTACTCCAAGGCCAAATTTGCCTGTTACTCCAGGTATCTCTTGACTTCCTACTTTTGCATTACAGTCCCCTATAATGAAAAGGACATCTTTTTTGGGTGTTAGTTCTAGAAGGTCTTGTAGGTCTTCATAGAACCATTCAACTTCAGCTTCTTCAGCATTACTGGTCGAGGCATGGACTTGGATTACTGTGATACTGAATGGTTTGCCTTGAAAACGAACAGAAATCATTCTGTCATTTTTGAGATTGCATCCAAGTACTGCATTTTGGACTCTTTTGTTGACTATGATGGCTACTCCATTTCTTCCAAGGGATTCTTGGCCACAGTAGTAGATATAATGGTCATCTGAGTTAAATTCATCCATTCCAGTTCATTTTAGTTCTCCGATTCCTAAAATGTTGATGTTCACTCTTGCCATCTGCTGTTTGACCACCTCCAATTGGCCTTGATTCATGGACCTAACATTCCAGATTCCTATGAAATATCACTCTTTACAGCATCAGACTTTACCTCCATCACCAGTCACATCACCACAACTGGGTATTCTCCATCTCTTCATTCTTTCTGGAGTTATTTCTCCACTGATCTCCAGCAGCATATTGGGCACCTACTGACCTGGGGAGATCATCTTTCAGTGTCCTATCTTTTTGCCTTTTCATACTGTTCATGGGGTTCTCAAGGCAAGAATACTAAAATGGTTTCCCATTCCCTTCTCCAGTGGACCACGTTTTGTCAGAACTCTCCACCATGACCTGTCCGTCTTAGGTGACCCTACACGGAATGGCTCATAGTTTCATTGAGTTAGACAAGGCTGTGGTCCATGTGATCAGATTGGTTTTCTGTGATTGTGGTTTTCATTCTGCCCTCTGATGGAGAAGGATAAGAGGCTTATGGAAGCTTCCTGATAGGAGAGACTGACTGAGGGGGAAACTGGGTCTTGTTCTGATGGGTGGGGCCATGCTCAGTAAATCTTTAATCCAATTTTCTGTTGATGGGCAGGGCTGTGTTCCCTCCCTGTTGTTTGACCTGAGGCCAAACTATGGTGGAGGTAATGAAGATAATGGTTTCATCCTTCAAAAGGCCCCATGCACTCACTGCTTCCCTCAGTGCCCCCAACCCTGCAGCAGGCCACCACCAACCCACACCTCTGCCTGAGACTCCTGGACACTCATGGGCAAGTCTGGGTCAGTCTCTTGTGGGGTCACTGCTCCTTTCTCCTGGGTCCTGGTGCACACAAGGTTTTGTTTGTGCCCTCTAAGAGTCTGTTCTCCCAGTTTTGTGTAAGTCCTGGTAGCTGTTCGGTGGGATTAATGGTGACCTCCTCCAAGAGGGTTTATGCCATACCCAGGTCTGCTGCACCCAGATGCCCTGCCCCTGCAGCAGTCCACTGCTGACCCGTACCTCTGCAGGAGACACCCAAACACAGTTCTGTCTCAGTCTCTGTGGGGTCTCTGGGACCTGGTGTGCACAAGGTTTATTTGAGCCCTCTGTTTTTCCCGTGGTCATGTATGGATGTGAGAGTTGGACTATGAAGAAAGCTGAGTGCCGAAGAATTGATGCTTTTGAACTGTGATGTTGGAGAAGACTCTTGAGAGTCCCTTGTACCGCAAGGAGATTCAACCAGTCCATTCTACAGGAGCTCAATCCTGGGTGTTCATTGGAAGGACTGATGCTAAAGCTGAAACTCCAATACTTTGTCCACCTCATGCGACGAGTTGACTCACTGGAAAAGACTCTGATGCTGGGAAAGGTTGGGGGCGGGAGGAGAAGGGGACAACAGAGAATGAGATGGCTGGATGGCATCACCGGCTCTGTGGACATGAGTTTGAGTGAACTCCGGGAGTTGGTGATGGACAGGGAGGCCTGGCGTGCTGTGATTCATGGGCTCGCAGAGAGTCGGACACGACTGAGCAACTGAACTGAACTGAACTGAGCGCCTCTGGCAGGTATGGGGTTTGATTCTAAATGCAATTTCACAGCTCCTACCATCTTGCTGGGGCTTCTCTACCCTTGGAAGTGGGGTATCTCCTCAAAGTCCATGGCTGTGTGGCACTGGATGGCTGAAAAGGACCTTAGAAATAAACTAGTCCACCTATGGGCTTCCCTTGTATCTCAGTAAAGAATCCACCTGCAATGCAGGAGACCCAGGTTTGATCCCTGGGTCAGGAAGATTCCCAGAAGAAGGGAATGGCAACCCACACCAGTATTCCTGCCTGGAGAATTCCCAGGACAGAGAAGCCTGGCGGTCTACAGTCCACAGGGTTGCAAAGAGTCAAATAAGACTCAGCGACTAACACAGACATATAGGAATCAGAGGCTCAGACACGTGAAGCAGCTTCTCCAAATACACAGAGAGCTGGTGGTAATTAGCAGGTGGAAGAGAGAAAGAAATAAAAAATATTAGCAATGCTTGAGAAATTAGGCTGAGGGGTTTGATGGAACTTAGAAAGGATGACAAATTGGGGGATAACTAACTTTGGTTTTGGACAGCCTCTAACACAGAGAACAAGCTTTATCTTTCTTCTCCATGACAGCCCTTCAGATAATATAAAAAGGAAATTGACACTTATTGAATATTTAACCATATACAGGTGGAAAACAGCAATCCTGTCCTCCCTGTGTCTTCTATAAGTTTAACACTCACAGATAATCAGTTAAATAAACAAGTAAATTATGTGTCTCAGTTCACACAGCTAGTAAACCCGGGTCTGACTGAGGCCAAAGCCCTGGTGCTTGCTACTGCGTGAGGTCACAGGTAGCCTTGGCCATATCTCAGGGTGACAGGCAGCAGCTCCAGATGCTGAATGTTAGGTCTGCAGCCTACCCACCCTCTGAAAAGGCAGAGAGCTTTTTCACCCTTCACGAGCGCTTCAGTGACAGGCTAGACCCACTACAGAAACAGGTATAAGATAGAGAAACAAGAGGCCCTTATTTGCCCTTGACTTAGAGGATACCACTGATGACTTAAAAGCAACGGGGCAGCTGGGAGCCAGATGCAAGCAAGGCAGTCATCAGAACCATAGCTCTCGACTTCATCAGTCAACACTGTATGCCAAGCCTCTGCCCGGCACCAGGCCTCTTTTTGGCTTTAGATTGAACCACGCTTGTCCTTACCCGGGAGAAGCTCACAGTCAAGTGGGGCAGGTTACATGGAAACACCCCATGACCACAGGGCCCAGGGAGTGTTATCCAGGAGGGATGACAGAGTTGGGGAGGAGGGCTCACCTTGCCTGGAAGAGACTTCCCGGACAATGCAGGACACTTTGATGTGGGGATATTTCCAAGCAGCTACACCAAACAAGTCTTGTCAAAATGGGAAATTGATGTTCTCTACACCCAGCAAATAAATTTAGTAGAAATCACTGAAGTTCTCCCCCTCTTCTGCCCTTCTGGCTCCAAGCCATAAAGTGGAATATCTGCTTTACTAGACGTTGAGACAGTTGAATGGCATCACCGACTGAATGGACAAGAGTTTGGGTAAACTCTGGGAGTTGGTGATGGACAGGGAGGCCTGGCGTGCTGTGATTCATGGGGTTGCAAAGAGTCGGACACAACTGAGAGACTGAACTGAACTGAACTGAACTGAAGGTCCCTTGCAGACCTGAGGTTTTTCCACGTCATGTCCAGTCAGATGACCAGGAAGGGGGAAATATAGGGCCCTGGTGGGGACACAACTGAGGGCACCTTTGGGTGGACTTCTGTATTTGCCTTTCCCCTGAGGGCTCAGTTCAAATGCCAGTCCCTTCCCAAAGCCTTCCCAGCCATCATCCAAGGCATGGCCAGCCCTCTGCTGGGCTCCTGTTAGTCTCTGTAACATGCAGCACTTTGCCCCACACTGACTTCCTGCAGGCTGGGCAGAAGCCATCTGATTCACCT
Organism: Moschus berezovskii; assembly: GCF_049115385.1. Lineage (NCBI taxonomy): Eukaryota > Metazoa > Chordata > Mammalia > Artiodactyla > Moschidae > Moschus > Moschus berezovskii. The sequence continues at coordinate 69,053,710 of NC_142466.1, read as the reverse complement.
GTCTCCTCTCTCCTCCCCAACACTCCTGTCCCCTTCCCTGCACAGGCCTTTCTTAGCAAAGCATATTGAATTGAGTGGAGCTGTGGTCCAGGAGCCCGCTCTGGGCAGGTGTGAGCCGTAATCCTAGAGCAGCAGTGACGGTCACAAGCAGAGAGCCTGGCACTGCTTGGTGCCAGGTCCTCCCAGCTGCTCCCTTCCCTCTGCTTCCTCTCAGCTCCACCTGCCTCAGCAGACCCAACACTCCCTCTTGCCCTAGGCCTCTTTGGCACTCTGGAATGTCAAGTGCAATTAAAGTGGTGCACACACTTTTGGGGGGGGGGAAAGCATATTTTATTGTGCATTGCATTTGGAGAGCTCATTAGCCAGCAGCAGATGGAAGACCCCACTTAAAGGACTGTGAACTTCAGCTAGCTGAAGGGCAAGAAGATCACACTGCAATGTGCATTCAGCGCTGCAAAGCAGCATTGCCTCATCACTGATAGAAAGAGACATGAACTTGGGCACTGAGAATATAAATAATTTCCCTCAAGTTCAGTGAGTCAATCTTGGACTAAATTAGAGGGGAAATTCAAGGACATTAAGTCTTCCTCTACATGTCCCTTCTCTACCCAGAGCATGTTCATTGTGGGATCTCCCCTAAGTCTAAGACCTGGTAATGAATATTTTAATAGACACAGCTTCTCCTTTCCATTGATAAAAACTCCCCCTGACCAGCCAGCGTATGCCCGAAGATGACAGGTGGACTAGAAACACCCGCATTTTCCCTGGCAGCCTAATCCATGAGCCCCTCCTACATCTATGGTGGGGTGGATTAGAGCAGGCTCAGCACCCTCAGAGTAGCAGCCACGATGCTGAAGGAAGGAAGAGACATGAAGCATGAAGAATGAAGACTCAAGGCTGACCTGGAGAGCTGGGTCCAAATATAACTGAGAGAAAAAACAATCATGGGAGATGTCAGAACTGAATTTGACCCCAGCTTCACCTCGTATTAGCTGAGAGGTCTTAGCTTAGGCAATTTCCCTGACACTTAGTTCCTTCATCTATAAAATACAGCTTAAAAATGCAAAAAAAAAAAAAAAGAAGAAGAAGAAAGATAGTCACATATGTAGAAAAGGTAGAGTTAAAAAAAAAGCAAAAAAGTAGACAAAGGCCCACTAAAAAAAAATGTTCACACCTTAATCCCAGGAAACTGAAAATGTTAGCTGACTTGGAAACAGGGTCATTGCAGATGTAATTAAGTTAAGGATCTTATCCTGGATTATTCAGGTTGGCCTTTAATCTATCGGGCTTTACAGCTGGCGCTAGTGGTAAAGAAATGCCTGCCAATACAGGAGACATAAGAGAGGTGAGTTCGATCCCTGGGTTGCAAAAATCCCCTGGAGGAGGGCATGGCAACCCACTCCAGTATTCTTGCCTGGAGAATCCCATGAACAGAGGAGACTGGTGGGCCACAGTCTACAGGGTCGCAAAGAATCAGACAAGACTGAAATGACTTAGCACGCACGCATGCCCCTATAAGAGTGAGGCAAAGGGAGATTTGATGGATGGAAGAGAAGGAGACAACGTGACCAAGGAAGCAGAAACTGGAGTGAAGCAGCCACAACTCAAGTGCCAGAAGCTACCAGGAGTTGGAAGAGGCAGAAAAAGAATGGTTCCTCTGAGCCTCCTGACGGAGTGTGGCCCTGCTGACACCCTGATTTCAGACTTCTGGTCTCCAGAATTATTGAGAGAATAGATTCCTGTGGTTTTAAGTCAGAGTTGTGGGGATTTGCCACAGCAGCCAGAGAAAAGTAATGGAGTCATGGGTCTGATGAGGGATCTGAGTCCCAGACAGACAGGGGGCAGACTCACCCAGAGCCGCTCTGTGTCAGCCACTAATCTGGGACACTGCTCCATGGCCCACCTGGTATCTGTGACACCAACATGCATGCAGTCCCCAGTGGCCCATGTAAAGCCCAGAAGAAGCAGCTGATAGCAAATTATATGCAGAGCACATCATGCAAAATGCTGGGCTGGATGAAGCACAAGCTGAAAGCAAGATTGCCAGGAGAAATATCAATAACCTCAGATAAGCAGATGATACCACCCTTTTGACAGAAAGGAAAGAGGAACTAAAGAGCCTCTTGATGAAAGTGAAAGAGGAGTGTGAAAAAGTTGGCTTAAAACTCAACATTCAAAAAACTAAGATCATGGCATCTGGTCCCATCACTTCATGGCAAATAGATGGGGAAAAAAATGGAAACAGTGACAGACTTTATTTTCTTGGGCTCCAAAATCACTGTGGACTGTGACTGCAGCCATGAAATTAAAGACATTTTCTCCTTGGAAGAAAAGGTATGACAAACCTAGACAGCATATTAAAAAGCAGGACATCATTTTGGTGACAAAGGTCCATCCAGTCAAAGCTATAGTTTTTCTAGTAGTCATGTACTGATGTGAGAGTTGGACCATAAGGAAGGCTGAGCACTGAAGAATTGATGCTTTTGAACTGTGGTGCTGGAAAAGACTCTTGAGAGCTCCTTGGACAGCAAGGAGATCAAACCAGTCAATCCTAAAGGAAATCAACCCTGAATACTCATTGGAAGGACAGATGCTGAAGCTGAAACTCCAATACTTTGGCCACCTGATGCAAACAGCTGACTCATCTGAAAAGACCCTGATGCTGGGAAAGACTGAAGGCAGAAGGATAAGAGGACAGCAGAGGATGAGATGGCTGGATGGCATCATGGAATCAATGGACATGAGTCTGAGCAAACTTCAAGAGATAGTGAAGGACAGGGAAGCCCAGCATGTGGCAGTCCATGAAGTCACCAAGAGTCGGACACGACTGAGTGACTGAAAAACAACAGGGGCCCACAGGGAGCCCAACTGGGCCACAGGCTGTGTTAATACAAGGACAGACTCTGAAGTGAGGCTCCTGGACCCCACCTGCACAGCTGGGTCCAATTCTCAGCTCTGTCCTTTCCAGGGGACTGAATAAATTGGGGGCATTCTGACTAAAGAAGTAAAGACTCTGGGAACCTGACCCCTGTCTTTGAATGTCCAAATGGCTAAAAAGGCTGTCATGGGAAAGAAGAAATGGATTTTTGTACAGGGCTTCAAAGAGCAGAATCAAGGCCAATGGGGCAGCCATTGCCTGGAGGAAGAGCTGGGTTCAGCATAATGAAGAACCTTCTAATAATCAGAGCCAACTGACAAGGGACTAGGAATGCCTCAGGGACAGGCAGGTCCACGCACAGAGGCTGGGTGTGCTAGTGAAATTCCTGCACCAAACAAAGGCTACACTTGACCTTCTCCAGGGTTGGCAACTTTGTTTGAAGGCCTGCGCCTTGTGGCTAAAATATCCTGTGTGAATCTAAGTTTTCGGCATACAGACAGGGAACACTCTCACTAAAACCTTACCCAGCTTTTGTGAAGCACTGAGTACTGCCACTGCCCAGGAATGAACTCCGAAAAGAAAACAATCAATTCTTCCTGTTTCTATATTCAAAATGTCCCTCATCCCCAAGGAGGAAGGAAGAGGAAAAACATATACTTCTGTACAGACATCACCTGTAAGCCAGCCAGGGGTCAACAGCACGTGCACCAGTCCCAGAGGAACCCTGGACATGGACAGCCTGGGCTTGATGCCCTTCTCCAGGGAAAACCAGAGAGAACACAGACTCCAACTACCCACTAAATTACTTTCATAAGAACAAATAAATGGCACCCTCATCTTTATTTTGATAACTGCTTTTCCTCTTGCATCCTTCTGAATCCTATATGTGGAATAAACTGAACAACCAGACAGTAACTCAGAAGTTTAACCACGTCGACGCTCACACGATACTCACAGGTACTAGCCTCAGGTCACTCGGCGGGGACAGCGGTTGGCATTGTTACCACTAGTTGTTACAAGTTCTAGCCTACACCCTACATTCTGGATACTCAGAGAACAGGAAGTGCAGTATTTCACATCTGCCGGCACATCTGTCTTCTCTTAAGTCTAAGTCTCAGAGAACTAAGCACTGTTGCATCCAGATGAATTCCTCTGAAGCTCTTTCTGTTCAGGATTTTGACAGTTTGCCATGTTACCCTTTTGCTGAAAAGGCTGAGCTTCTCCAATCATTCCTCAAGAGAAGTCAAAAGAACACACTTTCATACTTTTAGATTTACCACCATACCATTTCTAGCCTGTAATTAGAGTTTTTCCTTCTTTTTTTCCCCATAAGAACCAGTGTTAAGCACACACATCATTTAGCAGCCAGTTTGTGAAAAGACTGGAAGCCTGAACCATTTCTAACCACTGGCAAAAAGGTCTCCAAACATCAAGTGGGTCCCTGAGAATTTTGTTTCACTTTAGTGAACATAACTGGCTACTGCCCTCACATCAATCAGCCAGGCACTAAATTAGGCTGCCCATGGTCCTTCAAGCAGATAGTTAACTTTGTATAAAAAATCTTTATGTTTGTAGAGCTGCATAATATAATCTGTAGTTACCAAAATAAATGTAAGACTGTTTCACCCTGCTTCCGTGAATGTGTGGTAAGTTTGGTGTGTATCTTGGACTATCGTAGAAGTACAGCTACAACAGCTGCACATAAGTCAGAATTTTACATACTGATGGGTGTTAAGTACACAGGCATGCTTGGTATTTGAGTTTCCCACATCAAATCTTTGAGTATAGGGCGGAATCCTTCTACAATATGAACAATTATTACCAAGTCTGTCTAACTTGAAATTTCAAATTTTACATATTTATTAAAATGGGTTGTTTAGTCACTAAGTTGTGTCTGACACTTACACGCTAGTGACCCTGTAGACTGTAGCCTGCCAGGCTCCTCTGTCTATGGGATTTCCCAGGTAAGAAAACTGGAGCAGGTTGCCATTTCCTTCTCAGGGGTTCTTCCCAACTTAGGGATCGAACCTGCATCTCCTGCCTTGAAGGTAGATTCTTTACCAATAAGCTACCAGGGAGGCCCATTTAATAAAATAGGCCATACTGAAGAAGCTAAACTCAAAACTCAGACTCATCTCTGAGATTACATCACGCCTTCATCAAACGAAGGGCCTACATTTCGAGGCATCTGAATGTCACAAGGGAATTTAGCTGAGGACCACAACCCCCTGTGCATTAGCATCCTGTTTCTGGCCTGACTCAAACCATTTCAGAACTCATAAAATCACCAGTTTCTGTTACTCCAATATGGCAAAGTCATCACTAGGGCTGGGCTCTGTGAGAAAGGCTGTGGGGTAGAGGTAAGAGGGGGGTTATGCCCACCCTCCCAGGGACTTCTCAAGGCCATGGCCAGAAACACAAGTGGCCACACACAGAATCCTTTAAGGCTGACAGTGATGCTGCTTTATAAGAGGTACTAACTGCAGAGGTGGGAAGTCAGGTGAAGACGAAGATCCTGCCTGGGACAAGGGGATAAGGAAGACAATTCCCAGGACAAATCAGATTTGAGCTGGGCCTTCAGGCAAGGGCAAGACCACCAGGGCTGAGGTGAATGCTAGGCAGAGGGGCCACATGGATGGATGAGCAAAGCCCTAGCCCTGGGCGGGGGGCGGGGGAGGGATTATGCATGGGGGACAGGGTGAAGGAGGAGAGGCACGGAGGCAGGATGAAGACACCCCATCGTGTCTGCCAGGCTGAGGTCCCTGGACTTCATTCTCCATATACAAGGGACCCACTGAAGGCCTCTGGACCACATGTTAGAAGACACAAGCCTGACACTCTCTAGTGGAAGGAGGAGGATGTGTTTGAGAGAGACTTTAGAAGTAAAAATGACAGGACTTGATGAGTGATTGATTTAAGGATGGAGGGATCAAGGGAACAGGTAGGTCCCAGATGACCATTCTCCCCTGCTGTGCGGCTCCTGGCTTGGAGGGGGAGGGGCACGCTGCCTATCAGGGATCCCACAGTGGGCAGGCAAGGCTAGCTTTGGTGCCACCATGGGCTCAGCCCCAGTCAAGCTTCCCCTGGGCACATCTATGGGGGTGCCCTGGGTACCTTCAGAGTTGCAGCGAGAGAGAGGAGATAAGGGAAAGGAGAAGTGAAGGAGGGTCAGAGAGGAAAGGAGGAGCTGACAGGGAAGGGATGCAGAGACAAGGTTTTGTTTTTGAAGTGAACTGTCAACAACTTTAATGAACTTGAACTGTGTCCACCAAAGCAGACTGATTTGTGGATGCCCGAGGGCTCCAGCCTCTGTAGTTCACTGTGGCCAGTTCTCTCAGACCAGCTCTCGCCTTACCTGCAGAACTGGGTCTACAGTGAAACATCCCAAAGCAGTAGCAGTAGCTCACCACAACCCCAGGGCCCAGTCCTGATGGTAAGAGGGTGGTTGACTGGATGTTCCTCTTTCCAAAACTCCAAAATCATAGTTTTGCGTTCAAGGGGAAGACAACCTGCTCCAGAGTCTCCTTTATAACAGTGAGGATGACATCTGTCCAGACAGCCCATCTAGGCCTAGAACCCACAAGCTCCTTCAGACCTCCAGGCGTTTGCATCTACTGTTCCCTCTGCCTGGAAGCTTGCTACATCCCTGGCTCTATTCTAATATAGCAACACATGTAATCCTCAAAGCAACCCTAATCTATACCCCTAGTTTATAGATTAAGAAACCCAGAAGACTATATAACCTGACCGTGGAATATATTTAGTTGTCAGGGGGACCAGGACTCCAGGCGGTGTGGCCCCAGGGTCTGCATACTTCTACACAAAGTCACCCCACCTCTTCCAGATCTGGGCTGCCTCTCTCAGTTTCAGGCATGACTGGCTCCCTCTCTTGCTACCTCTCCATGGCTCAGACAGGCCTTGCCTGCCCACCCTCAAATGGAGCACTCCACTACCCACCTTCTCTCACATTACCCTGCTTATTTCCTTCCCAGCCCTTGGCACCATCTGCAATTATCTTATTTATATATTTGTTCGTTTATTATGTTTATCAAACTAGAATATACACTCCAGGAATGCAGGGATCTTGCCTTTTGTTCCAGTGTATTCCTGGGGCACCTAGAATAACTCTCTGGCACAGAGTAGGTGTTCTATGAATAACTGTTGAATGAGCAAATGAAGGATAGTATTTTGGAGGCTACATGGTGCTACCTAGGTATTGCAATGCTGTCCTTTACCCCCCTGTCCTCCTCTTCTTCCTTGACTACTACAAATGCTCCTCCCTACACTAGGCAGATGAAGCAGGCACCCAGTTCCCAGTATATACGGACAAGGCTGACCTATTTATAACTGTGTCTGACGGTCAAGTCCTCCAGACCCAGGTCCTTGATCACTAATGATAAGCTTGTGGGAGGCAGAGATTCCATCTTCCAATTTATCCCTCTGTAGCCTTCCACCACTGAACAGTACTTGCAGTTCACCGGCCGCTGCTGATGTCAGTTATGGTCCGAACAACCTCCAAAGAACAAAAAGCCCCCATGCCTTGAATCAGGAGGCATCTTGAATACAAATCACACTGTCATAGGAACTCCATCCTGGTGGAGATGTTCTAACACAATGAAAAGTGAAAGTGAAAGTCACTCAGTCGTGTCCAACTCTTTGCAACCCCATGGACTATACAGTTCATGGAATTCTCCAGGCCAGAATACTGGCGTGAGCAGCTTTTCCCTTCTCCAAGGGATCTTCCCAACCCACAGAACGAACCCAGGTCTCCCGCCTTGCAGGCGGATTCTTTACCAACTGAGCTATTAGGGAAGCCCTCTAACATAATACAGACTGCTAAAACAAAAGTACTATTTACATACTTCAACATTTAGGGAACTTGCCTATGAATCTGCTATTAAAAGGAACTAACTTATCAAACACTCATTGTACGCAAACACTGTTAGACACTTTTACACACAAGACCTCATTTAACCCTGTGAGTCTGGAATTATTATTATTCCCCTTTGACAAAGGAGAAAAGTGAGGCTCAGAGGTCCAACACCCCCAAACCAGTGTGGATTCCGGCCCAGGGTCAGTGCCTTCTGAATCACTTTCCACTGTCCTCTGCTCTGAGGTGTTCTGTCCTCTCTTGCGCTTCCACCAGTCTTGCTGTTCTTCATCTGGGCCCTGTGCTTTCCGACCTGTGTACCTTTGCTCATTCCAGCTCTGTGATCTACTTTTTACCACCTCTCCACTTTTCACCACCTGTTGAATCCTCTTCTTCCTTCCACTTTCCATGGTGCACATGTCCCCAGTCTCCCCAGTTAGAATTCACTCCCCATGGCATTCCCAGAGGTCCTAGGGTTTAGCCCCCAGAATGCCCTGTGGTATTTCTCTTTATTTCTCACTAAAATCTGAGTTCCTTGAGGATAGAGCTCATTAGTATTTTACCTCTTTGTTTCCTCCTGAGTGAGTTGAGAAAGTTCTTGCTGAACCACTGAGAAATGAAGAGGGGAAAGACTGGTGGCACTGGAAGGCATCTGAGAGATCGAAGGCTCTGAACAAATTAGCTTCAATTACAGAGTATGGTTCAGGAGAGGCAAATTTATGATTTATGTGCCACAATTCTGCCATTTTCCTGCTCCAGTCCCAAAACACACTCTCATTAGTCCTCTGATTTCATAAAGCTTGAAACTTAAAACCGGGAAGTCTAGGAAGGAAATCAAATAATAAAATCACTTCCATAAGAATCCTTTCATAGTAATGGATTTCACCCACACACTGGGGAGCCACTAATTGCAGCTCAAGCAGGAGATGGGGGGGGAGGTGTTGGTAAGAGACTGGACAAAGGACAAAGTTCAGCTGCTAGGATGTCACAGTTAACCACCTTGAGTTTGTTCTGCCGTGGATGCACCAGAATCCACCTCTCCTGGAAAATATGCCCTTGCCTAACTGTTGGCCTCTCCAATCACAGCTATGTTGAACATCCACCAAAGGATATCTGGTCTATAAGTGATTTTAAATTGTCTTGATTGGAAAACATCTCAGGCTGTGGCTTTAGACTAGAAACTAGGAGATGCTGGCCTCTATGTTAGGACCCTTAGATCAGTGAATTATTTTTTCCCCCACACAACTATTTGAGGTTTTCACTAAAATAACCGACTCACAAACAGAAATGCTTCCTGATCTATAAGCCACTTTGAAAACAAATCATTATGCCGTTAAATATTTTATGATGGTCCAACGCTCTGAAGGGGGAAAGGTGAGCATTCACCATCCTTACCATGTCTATTTCAGGACTCGAAACAAACTGCCAATGTCTCCTTTATTTTCTAAACGCCCATTTGCAAGTGCTGCGTGGATTCCTGGTGAAATAGTCCCTCCCCAAATACAGAGACCGGGAGATTTCACTTCACCAGGTTTATAGCCGAAGGATCTCAACGATCAGCTAGTGCACTCAACACCCGCCCCGACCTTTTTATAGGCGGCAAAACTGGTAGGGGATACTTGCCCAACGTCACATAGTCAGTGGATGGCAGAGTAGCCACCAGGAGCCAGGGTCCCGACTCCCCGCCCTGGGAGCATCCGCTATTTCCAAAGGCTGACTCAACACTCCTCCTAAAGCTCAGCCAGAGCTGCTGCAGGTTAGCAACTTGACCCCTGAGACTGACTTCTGTAAGGTCCCAACATTTCTCTACACCCCCAAGGAGCTGTGAAACTGAGACACTCAGAGGTGCCCAGCGACTCACAAAGTGGCAATAAAGCAGGACGCTTCAGGTGATCGCCCCTGGCGAACCCCTCCTGGTCCAGGTGTGGCCGTAGAGATCAGGTAGGGCGAGTTGGTCTGAGGTCATTCAGAAAGTTGGCCGCTGGCCGTGGCAGCACTTGAACCCAGGTGGCCCGGTTTGCCGCTCTTTTGCAGTATGCCATGCAGATCTCGAAAACTTAAGCAATACATTGATACTGTGTAAAGATTTAAACACCGCAGGCCCTGAGCGAGACCGAGACGCGCGCCCCACGCCGGGAGTGGGGGCTCTAGGACTGGAGGCGGGCGCGGGTCACCAGGAGCCGGTGGTGCAAGCGGAGCGCACGGCGGAGGGCGGCGCGGAGGAAGCCGCGGGGGCAGGCAGCCCGTAGCTCCCGGAGGCGCAGGCCCGGGGCGTAGGGACCAGCAGTCCCCCCCAAAACTTTGCGGCGCCGGGACCTCGCCCTTACCTGCAAGGAAGCGCCGCCCGCGCGGACGCGGACCTGGCGGGCTGACGCTCTCGGCTAGGGGCGGCCCCGCCCGGCGGCTGCACGGACGCGGGCAAGGCTCGGCCAGCGGCTCGGCTCGGGCTCGGCTCGGGCTCCGCCTCCCGCGCCGCGGCTGCAGCCGGAGGGGGGGCGCACGGCCCGGCCGCGCCCGCCCGCGCCGTCTGGCCGCGGCAGGTGCTGAGGCTGCAGCTGCGGGGCTGCCAGCTGCCGCCGCCGCGACCCCCGCCCCGGGGGAGGAGCCCTGCGCGCCGCCTCCGCGGGCCTCGGAGGTCCCGGCCCGCCGCAGTGGGCGGTCCCGCTCCCACCCGGGCCCTGCCTCCGCCGGCCTCGGCCAGCTCTTGCCTGGGCGCGCAGCGTCCTCCGGGTACCCACTGGGAGACTGAGGCTGGGAGAGGAAGGGGCTCCCAGGCTCACCCGGACGGGTGGCGTGCAGCCAGAACTAGAACCCAGAAGAGTCACGATCCCCTTCTCACTCCTCCCTTCCCCAGGCTCTCTTACTCCAAGGCCTTTTGAAGAGAACTCCCGCTACACGGGACTCTAGGGACACAGATGATCCCGACTGTCCCCCACACCACCACCACAGACACGCGCGCGCACACACAGATACATACACACACGCGCGCGCGCCTGCGCGCGCGCCCTCGGGCTGAGGGGAGGTAGAAGGGGTGGGTCCACACTTAGCACTATGGACCACCTCCCCTGCCTCTGCAAACTCCCTGGTCTCTGGGGTGCTGGTTCCTCTGATCTCTCTAGCCATTCCTTCCTAGTCTTCTTGAGGGCTCCTCAAAACCCAAAGCCCTAAAATGTTGGGGTGCCCTCAGGACTCTGCATTCAGCCCTCTTCTGACTCCCTGGCTACCCACCCACTCCACTGGCTCCAGTCCTACCGCTTCTCTAGCCATCCTACCCATTTGCAGGATGGATACTCAGAACTCTTTCTTGAGGAAATATCTACTCAACACCTCCTAGGTCCCTGTACTGTGTTAGACACCGGAGATTCAGCCTTGACTAAAACACAGTTCCTACTCTCACAGAATGTACTGCCTGGCGGACTGCTAATACAGTGCAGTTCCTGTAACCATAATGTGATCCTTGGGGGCCAAGGGGGCATGGCAGCCTGCACTGGCTGAAGGAATACCGCCTCTTGGAGAAGATGCCCTCCAAAAAGAAACCTGAAAGGCCAAGGGGGTTGCCAGTGAACCAGTGTGGAAAGAGCCTTCCAGACATGGACCATAGAAACAAAGACCCTAGGGCTAGAGAGAGCCCAGTGGGGAGGGGCAGGAGCCCAGGGCTGAAGCAGCAAAGTCAGCCAGGATCATGCTGGGAGTTTTGAGTAGGGAAGGGGCATGTTAGAAGGGGTGTTAGGTTGGCACGTTAGAAGGGGCATCAGGTTGGCACGTTAGATCATTTTGGTGGTGGAATGGAGCACAGATATAAATTTGAAAGTGTGTCCTTCACCCCCACCACACACACACCCAAAAGCACCCAGCAGCATTGCAGTAGCTGGACCTGAAGTCCACCTGGCCTGAATGAAGAAAGGGCTTTCAGCACAGACCCCCTCTCATGGTTCATTCCCAAATCCAGGCTTCTATCCAAAAACTCTCTCCTGAGAGGCTCCATCTTTAAAATGTGTCCTAGGTACCTCCACCCAAAACTCCCATTTCTCTTAGTGCCCCAGGAGTGAAGTTAGCCCTTCACTCCTTGGGGCCTCCTTCCCTGGCCCATCTCCATTCTAACACTAGTTAGAATGTACAGAGTTCTACCCCCACCATCAGCACCATTAGGGAAAATGGACAAAAATGGAAAAATTGTAAGCCATGGTGGAAATAGTCTGCCGCTAAAAAGTTAAATTTGTACCTCTCCATATTATTACTTATAACTGAATGTGAATCTAAAATTATCTCTAAAGTTTAAGCTTTAACATTATGTGTTGTAGATAAAAATAACCAAATTACTCTCCCTAAAGAAGGAGGAGGTCACTTGTCAAGAAGGAAAATAAAAACTCAAACTTCTTGTCCAGTGAGTACAAATTTTGCCCATGGAATTTTGTTCCTCTCAATGTCCTAGCTGCCCATACCAGAAGTGTCTGCATCTTCAGGTGCTTTATGTATATCTGTATAAACAATTTCACCTTTAAACCCTGGGTTCCCACTGCCATTCTGATCCCTCATCCCCGTTCAGCCTTCCTGGTCTGCCTGTTGCTTAAATACCAAGGTTGCTTGTGTCCCCTCTTGGTGCCTATTTCTCTCTTCACCCTCACTGAGAAGTTCCACCCACTGCAATTCTATTCTTCAACTGAGATTTTCTGTGCTCCAAACCCAGAGACACTACTGGCTGCTGCAACTCCTGAATGCCCCTCAGGTACCCAAGTCTCAACAGAGCCAAAACCAAATTCACATCTTTCCCCTACTGCATTGCTTCCATATCTCAACTGGTGGTGGGACTTAAGCCAGAAACCAAAGGAACATTCTAGACTCTTCCATCTTCCTGGCCCTCATATCCTATTGGTCACTAAGTCCAGTTAACTCTGTCTGCATGACATCTCTCATACACATCATCTCTTGATCCTGCTGCCCTTGCCTTAGTTGGAGCCTCATCATTTCTTAGTGAAGCACAGCTTCACCAAGTGCTGCCACATGCTACCAGTGACCTTTCTAAACCATAAATCTGATGTCACTCTCCTGCTGAAGATACCTCCAATTTTCCTTCTTGGCCTGGTGTTAAAGCTCTAACTCCTTAGCATGGCATGAAATCCCCAGCGATCCAACCCATTACTGCTGTAGCCCCATCCCCACCTCACCCCGTACCTGCACACCAAAGACCTCATGTTCCTAGGGCAATCATATTTTACAGTAGTAAAAACAGCTATAATTTATTAATTTATTACTCTATGTCAGACACTGGGTTGATTGCTTTACACACACTATCTCATGTAATAAAAGGCATAGAACCCAGTGCTAAAACCGAGTCTCAAGCCAAACCGCCTGAGTTCAAATCCCAAAGAAGTCATGTGTTATCCTGTGTCATGTTGGGAAAATTCTATAAGCTCTCAGTTCTAGGTTTCTTCCTCTGCAGAGGGGAACTTAATAAGAACACCTGCAACCTAGGCATGTTCTAAAAAGAGTTGTTAGAGATGAAACAGTAGCTAGCACTGTTAGTCATGCATATAATCAGTATACGCAGTGAGGATTGCTATGCTCCTTTTACAGTGAAGGAAACTGAGGGTCCAAGAAGGAACATCACTTACCTATGATTCCACAGTTTTAAAGTAGCTGCACTGGGATTCAACCAGAATTCTTCATCCCATACTGCAAAATACTTTGCATAAGCTACTGCCTCACTGGGGAGGCTTCCCTATTTCACTGGGTTTACCACAGCCCTCCAAACTTTCTTCCTCCTTTAAATCCTGGTCAAAGATATCTTCTCTTCTCTGAGGTCCCCCAGTCCCTTGTTTGTGCCTGGGCTGTGCTTGGTTTGCTCCTTGGCAGAAAAGCTATGACAAACCTAGACAGTGTGTTAAACAGCAAAGACATCACTTTGCCAACAAAGGTCTGTATAGTCAAGGTTATGGTCTTTCCAATAGTCATGTACAGATGTGAGAGCTGGACCATAAAGAAGGCTGAGTGTCAAAGAATTGGTGCTTTTGAACTATGGTGTTGGAGAAGACTTTTGAGAGTCCCTTGGACTACAAGGAGATCAAACCAGTCAGTCCTAAAGGAAATCAACCCTGAATACTTCTTGGAAGGACTGATGCTGAAGCTGAAGCTCCAATACTTTGGCCACCTGATGCAAACAGCTGATTCTTTGGAAAAGACCCTGATGCTGGGGAAGATGGAGGGCAAAAGGAGAAGAGGGTGACAGAGGATGAGATGGCTGGATGGCATCACCGATTCAATGGATATGAACTTGGGCAAACTCTGGGAGATGGTGAGGGACGGGGAAGGCTGGCATGCTTCAGTTTATGGGGTTGTGAAGAGTTGGACACACTCGCTGAATGAACAACAAAAAGTGCTTGGTTTATTCTTCAAATAAAGTACCAGGCATACCCCCACCACAATGGTTTATTTACATGTCTGTCTTCTTGAGACCTCCTAGAAAAAGACACTATCTTCTTTTTGTCTTCCTGATGGTGGTTGCTGGTGATTTAGTCGCTCAGTTGTATCTGACTCTGTAACCTTGTGGACTGTAGCCCCCCAGGCTCCTCTGTCCACGCGATTCTCCAGGCAAGGATATTGGAGTGGGTTGCCATTCCCTTCTCCAGGGGATCTTCTCAACCCAGGGATTGAACCCAGGTCACCTGCATTGCAGGTGGATTCTTTACCAACTGAGCCACCAGGGAAGCATTTGTCTTCTTAGAACTCCATAGATATTTGTTGAATGAATGAATAAATCAGTGAATAAAATACATATTAGATTCTCAGAAGAGTTTTACCCTAACAGCCGTCATTTCAATAATGACAGCTCTGTTTAATGTCTGTTTTTGTCATTCTGAGGTCATTTTTGGTAAGAGGATAACATTTAATGATCCAATATTATTATAGAGCAAGCAATGGCAAGGCAAGCCTCCCCTGATAGCTCAGTTGGTAAACAATCTGCCTGCAATGCGGGAGACCTGGGTTTGATCCCTGGGTTGGGAAGATCCCCTGGAGAAGGGAAAAGCTACCCACTCCAGTATTCTGGCCTGGAGTATAGTCCATGGGGTTGCAAAGAGTTGGACACCACTGAGCGACTTTCACTTTCACTTTCATGGCAAGACTGAAATTTCTCAAATTGCTATTTGGTCATGTCTTGTCCCTCTGAGATGTCTCTTCTTTTTTTAGTGACACTATGTAATAACCCATAATAAGAAGCTGTGTAGCATCCTAATGAGACTTCCTGACTAAAGCATCTGAGGTTTGAATTTACTTCCCATAAGTTCCATTTCAGCTAAAAGTTTGCTTTCTTTGTGGCATGAATGTGCCGTTTGTCATCTGTTAAGAGCCCATACCTTCCCCTTATCTGTATTAATCTCCTTTGCATTCAAATACTTTGGAGAGCTGACTTAATAGTAAGCTTTCCTATACAATTTCCTTCTTAGAATGCCTAACTCTTCCTGACTTTATATCTCTTGTTCTCAAAATAGAATCATTTACTGCTTCAAGTTTCAGCTTTACTGTCTGCAGTGATATAGGATGAGTTTCTGCTCTTCATCAGAATGATCAAATTCCACAGGATTAGGAAAAAAACAACCTGACCCTTTCATTTTGTATGGAGTAGCGTTTTAAAACGAGATGTTAGAAACACTACTTTTATATACCAGACAAGTAAACTGGCTATTTTAATGTCTTTATATCAAATTAATCCAAAGCAGTGCAGGTGGAGAAAAGAAAGCTGGTCTGGGAAATAGAAAAAAAGGGGGGAGTTCCAGCTCTGTTCTGGAAAGCCCTCACTCTTCAGGCTTCAGAAGAAATGAGGAGTAGACATAATGACCTGCAAGGTCTCTTTTAGATCTAAAATGACGTAGTTCCTTAATGACCCTCTAAGTGGTCATTCATTCAGCATTGTTGAGTGCCCTCCTAGCAACTCATGCCTTTTGAAGTGTAGTGATTCAAACATAAATCCAGACTGGTTAGGTAATGGAATGGTTTGGTTAAGACAGTATTATTACACTACATAAACTGGTGACATGTTTTTAATTTTCAAACTCTAGTTAACAGTGAACTATAATGAAGATAGTGTCACTGAGATTTTGCTGAGCCAAGACTCATGGACAGTTGGAATAGTGCAGCAGGACCATTAGGAACATTCATACAAGCATTTGTGGTCACCCTGCAGGTCTAGAACCTAGTTCTGTATTTAAACTTGCCACGTGGCTATAGGAAAGTCACGCTACCTCTGTGGGCTCTTCTGTAAAAGGAGGGAATGATACCTTGTGACAAACAACGTCTCTTGAGCCCTAAACCAAATGATCCTTTGAGTTTAAGGAAGTTAAATACTATTCAGTCAAAAGAGAGGTTCTGCTGTTGTCTGCAGAAGAAACCAGGTGCTTATCATGTGGATTATATTACCTCTTGAGGACAATTAAATTCTTGCCCTACAGTGAAAAACAATGGCATAAAAACAACATGTTCTTGCTTCCAAAATTCTAGGACACAGAGGCAGACATTCACTGCTCACGTCTTAAAAATGAATTGTTCAGTTCATTGTAAAATATCAAGAATAGAAAGTTAGGCCAGAATGTCCATTGTGTGTGTTAGCAAAGAGAGATCAGTCTCCCAGTATTTTCCAAACCTTACATGATCACCTATCATAGTCATTCTCCCAAAGATGATCTATTTTCCCTTCTTGGGGAAGGGTCAGGGAGTGTGGAAAACCTTAGCTCTCATATAAGGCTTGCCTGCTTAAATTTATTTTCTTGTTCCTAATCATATTTTCTGCTCCTTGATAAAACTGGTATTCTAATCTGTTATAATTTGATAGACTTAATGACTTGGTTGGAAACAGAGAAAAAGGATGGGATATTTGCATAGGGAATGGTTATCACAATTAAAAACTATATATTCAAGATCTTTCTATATCCCGTCAGATGTTTTTATCTCATTCTTTAGATGATAAATCTTTCAGTGTTCTGAGGGACAGCTTTGAAAATATATGAGTGGTTTTAGCATCTTTACTCTTCCCTTTTTAATCTTTTAAAAATTATCTTTTCCTCTGCTGCATCAGCTTTTGGAAGATCAGCTCCTAAAAAGGCATGTTCTTGAGGTTGTGGCCAGTGTCTGGGGTGGCCCTACTCTGGTCTTGCCAATCATGTCTGCTGCAATTCCCACAGGCTTGATCCTGCTCTGATTCTACTGGGAGACTATGGCTTCACACCACTGCCCTGCTTCCCACAGCCCCAGGGATGGATGTCACCATCACCCATTTACTCATCTCCTTTACCTTTTCATTGTACTTTACAGTTTAATAAAGCATCAGACAGAGCAGTCATCTCATTTTATTCTTTCAATAGCTCCTTGAATTATGGAAGACAAAACAGTATGACCCTCCTTTTACAAAGAAACTAAGACAAACTTAGAGAAGTCAAATGATGTGTATGAGGTCACAGACCTGGTAAATGGGATTTGAGTTCAGGTTTTTCTAAGTAATATATCTCTGTCTGGGGTGGGGGTGGGACAGAGAGATGACTGCAATAGAATTGCAATATGGGAAAATTTCCTAAATAATTTTAGGATGACTGTCCAAGGGAATTCTCTAAAGATGGGGGCTTGCACCCTACAGCTGACACTCTCTCTCAACCAGCTCTCTGTAGAAGTGACTCAAACTGTGAGACATATGTTGAATAGAGATTAGGATGCTAGGGCCTAGAGCTGGGGCCTAAAGCAAACCTCAAACATCCCTGGGAGACTGAGCCAGCACAGGACTGGAGAAGGATGGTGCCTCTGCCACACTTTTTAAAACTGCAGGGAGTACCAAGGCCCAGGAGCCTGGGAAGTACTTGCTTCGCTAGCACACCCGCAGCAACAGCTTCCAGTTCTAAAGCTACCCAGCCAGGCCCAACTGAATGGGGCCCCTTAGCACTGAGAAAGAACGGTCTTTGCCCACTTCCTGCACAAAGCCCTGAGTGAATTCCATTGGGGCTTGCTTCCCTAGAAGGGAATGTCACAAGTAGGTCAAACTACCCCTCCCAGGGCCACTACTAGCTTATATAGCATCTTCATGTGGGTTACAAAAAGGCATCACCTTCAATACTTTTGTGCAAATGAGGAAGTAATGTTTCCTTCTTTCAGGCAGATGTAGCTCCACACCAGGGTAAACAGCTCAGCAAGTGGATTTTAGCTCCTAATCTCAACCAGGTACCCTCGTGTGGCAAACAACTTACACATTAACAGAAGACCAATCCTTCCCCGTTCATACTGGGAGTGTCTAAAGATTCCAGGAACCTCTCCCACATCACCTCAGCGTGGTGGGCCAGCCGACCAGCCTTGTTCACCACCAGGTCACTGGAGAAATGGCAATCTTTCTTCCTTTTCACAATTGTTCAGCTACCCAAGAGGCCACAAGAGCCTGACCTGCCCAGGAGCTGGTATGAGTAGTCAGGGCAGATCAGAGATCAGTTAAGGCAGCAGTCCTCAACCTTTTTGGAACCAGGGATTGATTTTGTGGAAGGCAGTTTTTCTATGGACCAGGAATAGGGGAGAAGGTTTGGGGATGGTTCAAGCACATTACATTTATTGTGCACTTTATTTCTAATCTAATGTCATTGCTGATCTGACAGGAGGTACCAGTCCACAGACCTCAGTTAGGGAGATCAATCAATTACAGGAGAAAAACCAAGGTAGATAACTAAAAGAGAGGACTCATAATCAGACAGATTTAAAATAAGACAAAATAAGCTTTGAAAATAAGATTTTTTAAGAGGATTTAAGTAAAGATTAGGGGAAAAGTGATAAGAATGAGTAAAAATGGTTCTGGGAAGTAAAAATTCAAACTTGAACATTTGAATTATGGAAGCAAAGAACAGAATGAACACCTCTGAAAATTGATTTAATGGTCTGAAAGATTAAAAGGGAGAACAATCCCACAGAACCAATCCCAAAATACAAAGAAATGGAAATGTGAGGGAAATATTAAAAAAAAAAAGTGGATGAAGTATCTAGGAGTCATGCAAATAACAGGAGTACCAAATAGAGCAAAAATAAGAAAAGAACAATGCAACAGCCAAAGAACAGGAGAATTTTACAATTTCAGAAAATGGAATTTTTGGGTAGAAAAGACTCATTAAATAGTACACAGTAGTGATTTAAATTATGGAGAAGGCAATGGCACCCTACTCCAGTACTCTTGCCTGGAAAAATCCCATGGGCGGAGAAGCCTGGTAGGCTGCAGTCCATGGGGTTGCGAAGAGTCAGACACGGCTGAGCAACTTCACTTTCACTTTTCACTTTCATACATTGGAGAAGGAAATGCCAACCCACTCCAGTGTTCTTGCCTGGAGAATCCCAGGGACGGGGGAGCCTGGTGGACTGCCGTCTATGGGGTCGCACAGAGTTGGACACGACTGAGGTGACTTAGCAGTAGCAGCAGTAATTTAAATTACACACCTAGGAATTCTAGTTCTGGACAAGATGGAGGTGATACAGTTCTCCCTATTCCTCCTAAACCCCTAACGTATAAAACAAACATAAGAAAACTCTGAATGACAGATAAAGCAGACCAGCCAGGGACCTCAGGACTCAATGAACAACATGACAATTAATTCCCTAGATTTTCTTTTTGCCTCCTATACATCCCAGACTGAGTACAAGAGAAGCCCACAGCTAAGAAATGCCAGTAGGAACAGACAAAAAGAGCCTCAAGGAAAGTCTGATCTTCATTGTCAAAGGAATGGGAAAGAGCAGCCTAACAAGACAGAAGCTTTGGAACTTCCCCAGTGGTCCAGTGGCCAAGGCTCTGTGCTCCCAGGAAACCAGATCCCACGTGTCACAGCTAAAGATCCCACATGCTGCATCAAAGATTCTCCACGCCACAACTAAGACCTGGCACAGCCAAATATATAAATATTAAAAAGAAGAAGAAGAAGAAGCTTTTGTCATAACACCAACCCATCTCAGACAAACACCCCAGAAAAAAATGACACACAACACTCCTATTCTCCCACCTCTGGTCAGTAGAGGCTAAATGGGGAATTTGGACTTCCACCCCCGCCCATGGGTAATGAGGCAGTGTTCCCTTTCCCCACTAGCACAGTGTCAGCTTGCTAAAACAGAAGATGCAAATAAGGTCTAGAATGCAGAATCTAGAACATGATACCTAAAATGTCCAAAGTACCATTTGTAAAAATCATGCATCACACCAAAATCAGAAAAATTTCACCTTGACTGAGAAAAAGAGAATCAACAGATGCCAAAATGGAGAAACTACAGATTTTGGAATTATCTGACAATGATTTTAAAGCAGCCATCATAAAAATTCTTAAACAGTCACTTCTGAATTCTATTGAAACAAGTGAAACTTTAGAAACTATCAGCAAAGAAATAGATGTTATAAAAAAATAAATAATATATAACTGGAAAATAGAAGGAGTAAAAAACTCACTGGATAGGCTCAATAGCAAAGCAGGGATAAAAGAGGATAAAATCCGGTGGTCTTGGGGCAGATTAATAGAATTTAACCAAGCTGAACAACAGAATGAAACAGCCTGGGGGGAAAATAAAAGAACAAAGTTAAACAAAAGTTCATATCATCATAGTCCCAGGAAAGGAGAGAGAGAGAAAGGGAGGGAGGGATTAAAAAAAATAGTTAAACAATCTCTGCTGCTGCTGCTGCTAAGTCACTTCAGTTGTGTCCGACTCTGTGTGACCCCATAGACGGCAGCCCACCAGGCTCCCCCGTCCCTGGGATTCTCCAGGCAAGAATATTGGAGTGGGTTGCCATTTCCTTCTCCAATGTGTGAAAGTGAAAAGTGAAAGTGAAGTCACTCAGTCGTGTCCGACCCTTAGCGATCCCACGGACTGCAGCCTACCAGGCTCCTCCATCCATGGGATTTTCTAGGCAAGAGAAGTCCCCAAATTGGCAAAAGGCTTAAGCTTAGATTAAAGAAGCTGCACAAACTCCAGAAGGGATAAGCTCAAAGAAACTTAAAGAAATCCACAGACAGACTTAAGTCTGAACATTTCAATAATTATCAGGCATTGTAATTATACTTCTAAAAACTGAAGACAAAAGAGTCTTGATAGTGAAGAGAAATGACACATGACTTAGAGAGGAATACCAGTTCAAATGGTAACAGAATTCTCATTTGAAATCATGAAGACTAGAAGGAAGTGGTGCAATGGTTTTCAAGTGCTGAATGAAAACGGCAACTGAGAATTCTGTACTCAGTTAAAAAGAAAAATCTTTCGGGAATGAACGGGAAAAACCAAGATGAAAAACCAATATAACTAGTGAAAAATAGATCCACCTAAAAGAATAACTATAGGAAATTCTTCAAACAGAAAGGAAATGCTAAAAGAAGAAAACTAGGAATATCAGCAATGAAGAAAGAATAACAGAAAAGGTAAAAATATTAGTTGATAAAATATTATTACTTTCCTCAAGTTTTTAGATTTGTATTTGGTGGGAGCAAAAAATGTAATACTGCCAGATGTCCTCAGTATATATAGAGGTAATATTTAAGACAATTATATTGGAAGAGGGGGCTTCCCTGGTGGCTCAGCTAGTAAAGAATCCACCTGCAATGTGGGAGACCTGGGATCAATCCCTGGGTTGGGAAGATCCCCTAGAGAAGGGAACAGCCACCCACTCCAGTATTCTGGCCTGGAGTCGCACAGAGTCGGACACAAATGAATGACTTTCATTTTTACACATTGGGAGAGAGGTTAAACAAAGGGACCTAAAGGCACGTTTTACTTGAAGTGGTAAAATGTCAACACCAATAGACTGTGACAAGTTGGGTATGTATTAATTCAGTTCAGTTCAGTCACTCAGTCGTGTCCGACTCTTTGCGACCCCATGAACCACAGCACACCAGGCTTCCCTGTCCATCACCAACTCCTGGTATTTACCCAAACTCATGTCCATTGAATCAGTGATGCCATCCAACCATCTCATCCTCTGTCGTCTGCTTCTCCTCCTGCCCTCAATCTTTCCCAGTATCAGGGTCTTTTCAAATGAGTCAAATCCTCGCATCAGGTGGCCAAAGTATTGGAGTTTCAGCTTCAACATCAGTCCTTGCAATGAACACCCAGGACTGATCTCCTTTAGGATGGACTGGTTGGATCTCCTAGCAGTCCAAGGGACTCTCAAGAGCCTTCTCCAACACCCCAGTTCAAAAACATCAATTCTTCGGTGCTCGGCTTTCTTTATAGTCCAACTCTCACATCCATACATGACCCTTGGAAAAACCATAGCCTTGACTAGACAGACTTTTGTTGGCAAAGTAATGTCTCTGCTTCCTAATATGCTATCTAGGTTGGTCATAACTTTCCTTCCAAGGAGTAAGCGTCTTTTAATTTCATGGCTGCAGTCAGCATCTGCAGTGATTTTGGAGCCCAGAAAAATAAAGTCTGACACTGTTTCCACTGTTTCCCCATCTATTTCCCATGAAGTGATGGGACCAGATGCCATGATCTTCGTTTTCTCAATGTTGAGCTTTAAGCCAACTTTTTCACTCTCTTCTTTCACTTTCATCAAGAGGCTCTTTAGTTCCGCTTCACTTTCTGCCATAAGGGTGATGTCATTTGCATATCTGAGGTTATTGATATTTCTCCTTGTAATCTTGATTCCAGCTTGTGCTTCATCCAGTCCAGCGTTTCTCATGATGTACTCTGCGTATAAGTTAAATAAGCAGGGTGACAAGATACAGCCTTGACATACTCCTTTTCCTATTTGGAATCAGTCTATTGTTCCATGTCCAGTTCTAACTTTTGCTTCCTGCATACAGGTTTCTCAGGAGGCAGGTTAGGTGGTCTGGTATTCCCATCTCTTGAAGAATTTTCCACAGTTTATTGTGATCCACATAGTCAAAGGCTTTGGTATAGTCAATAAAACAGAAATAGATGTTTTTTTTGGAACTCTCTTGCTTTTTCGATGATCCAGTGGATGTTGGCAATTTGATCTCTGGTTCCTCTGTCTTTTCTAAAACCAGCTTGAACATCAGGAAGTTCATGGTTCATGTATTGCTGAAGCCTGGCTTGGAGAATTTTAAGCATTACTTTACTAGCATGTGAGATGAGTGCAATTGTGCGGTAGTTTGAGCATTCTTTGACATTGCCTTTCTTTGGGATTGGAATGAAAACTGCCCTTTTCTAGTCCAGTGGCCACTGCTGAGTTTTCCAAATTTGCTGACATATTGGGTATGTATAGTTTAATATTAATACTTTATCAACAACTGAAATCTATACAAAACTAAACTCAAAAAAAATCTATAGATAAATCAAATTGAAATTCTTAAAAATGCCAAGTAGGGCCTCCTTGGTGGCTCAATGGTAAAGAGTTTGTCTGCCAATGCAGGAGACACAGGTTCGATCCCTGATCTCAGAGGATCCCACATGCCATGGGGCTACTAACCCATGCACCACAACTATTGAACCTGTGTTCTAGAGCCCAGAAGCTGCAACTACTGAGCCCGTGTGCCACAGCTACTGAAGCTGTGCTACCCTAGAGCCTGTACTTCACAACAAGTGAAGCCACTGCAATGAGAAGCCAGTGCACTGCAGCTACAGAGTGATCCCCTTTCCCACAACTAGAGGAAAAAAAAAAAAAGCCTGAGCAGCAACAAAGAGCCAGCACAGCCAAAAATAAATGAAGAGATAACTAAATAAAATTATTATTTTCAAATGCCCGATAATCCACACGGAGGCAGAAAGAAGAAACAATAAATGAAAAGGGGAATAAACAGGAAATAAATAATAAAATGTCAGACTTAAGTCTTTACATTTCAATAATTACATTAGAAGTAAGTTGTCTAAAATACACCAGTTAACAGAGATTGACGGAATGGATTTTTCATGTCCTGGTAAATTTTCTGAACTCCAAGAATAAAGTATAAATATCATAAGCTTCTAGACAATGTGAATAGCTTATTTATGAAGGAAAAGGAACCCTGCAAAATTATTCTGTTGACCTTACAAAATTGTTAAAATTTATTGAGACCTACTTGTTAGTCTCTAACTACTTGTTAGTCACAGTTCTAAGCAATTCATGTTATCTCATTTTAACATAATTCTACAGGATTTATATTATTAATTAGTACCTTTATTTTGTAGTTGAGAAAACTAAAGCTAACTTTTCCAAGGTCACTTAATTAGTATGTAGCAGAGCTTAGATTCAAACCCAAGGAGTTTAATGAAAGAATCTAAAAAATAAGTACAAGTTAGCTACCAGGGGAAGGAGAGAGAAGATAGAGCTCGTAGGCAGAGACAACAGCCTATGAGAAGGCTCTGAAAGTCGGAAGGAAAACCTATGATATGCAAGGTGTTTTAAATATAATATTAATCAATAACAAAGCTCCAATAAGCAGATATTAGGGTGTCTGTTTTGCAGCTGAAGAGATTCAGCAATGTTAAGTAACTTGCTCAAGATCCAGCTAGTAGGCAATGAAGAG
Organism: Moschus berezovskii; assembly: GCF_049115385.1. NCBI lineage: Eukaryota > Metazoa > Chordata > Mammalia > Artiodactyla > Moschidae > Moschus > Moschus berezovskii. The sequence goes on along the minus strand of NC_142466.1, from coordinate 69,029,514 downwards.
AGAATTTAAATCTGGGTCAGTGACCATTCTCTATTCAGTCAACAAACTAGAAAGGCTCTTGGAACCTATTTCCCATGATGATTGTCTTTGTCACCCAAATAGTTTTCTTGCAAGAACTCAGCAATTAAAACCTTAAAGAGAAAGAGATCGGTCTGGATAATTTTGGTCAAAGCTGCTCTGGGTCTGAGTGCCTTATCTATAAAAGAGAGAATAGGGCTAGATCAGCTTTTTTCTATGGCTGAGGGGAGACAGTGGAATCCTTTATTCAATGCAAACCCTATTAAACACAGCCCAATGTGGAAGACAGGTAAAGGCAGAGCGAACCTGACTGAAGGGGCAGTGCCAGCCTGGACCCTCTTCACTTAGTCGCTCAGTAGTGTCCCACCCTTCATGACCCCATGGACTGTGGCCTACCAGGCTCCTCTGTCCATGGAATTCTTCAGGCAAGAATACTAGAGTGGGTTGCCATGCCCTTCTCCAGAGGATCTTCCTGATCTAAGGATCAAACCAGGGAGTCCTGCACTACAGGCAGAGTCTTTACCATCTGAGCCACCAGTGAGGCCCTCAGTTAAAACACTCCTTTACAACCTAAAGTCTGGAAAGGGTGCATGCTCCAGGCACAGGGGAGAGTCTTGGAGGCGCTCTCTTTTCATTTTCAGTCCAGGATAGGGAGAGAGATGGGTGACCTAGATTTTCTCAAAAACAGGCTTTCTTCACGTTTTGTTACTATGTACTGTGTACTGCAACATTGTGTTTCAGTCTGCTTTGAATCTCAGGGATGTTCTGCGAAGGATATGTGCTAGAGTCAGATGAGGCTTGAATTCCAGCTTCTGTCCCTTGTGAGTTTTGTGTCCTTGGACAACTAATGTAACCTCTCAGTTTTTCTCATCATAGCAAGGAGATAATGCTGACCTTGAAGGGTGTTGCGAGGACTAAATTAAATAATAAGGACAAAGTACGCAGCATATGATCATGGGTGTTGTAGACATTTGATAAAGGCAGCTACTATTATGCACATTGCAACTCCCACTTTGTCTGCAGTGGAGCTTGTGTCTGTCTTTTTTCTTTTTTCCTTTTTGATGAAGATTTTTTGATACAAAGAGACAATACTTTTTGCAAAGGAATGCTGAAGGTATCTTAAATTTAAGGTGGTGAATTATGAAAAACTGTGTACTTGTTAATGACACTGAAGATATGGTATATTTTCATAATCTGGACTCTGAATAATGACTGCTATACATGCTAATTAGCTTGAGATCCAACAGCAAGAGCATTCACAAAATAATCCACAAAATAATAATTAATAATGTTTATTAAAACATTCATTTTTTTCAAAAATAAAACATGACTTTATGAGCCTAGAATTGACAGGATAGCCTGACTTTACAGATTTTCTGTCTTATGCATTATCATGTAGCTGGGGGCATGGCCTGACACCCCAGAGCCTAGGAGATCTAGGAGTATGTTTTAATAGAGGCTAAAGTCATGGCAGATTTCCTATAATGGACCATGAATTCCTGCTATTTCCCATGGAACTTAATGGGAGAACATTTCAGAAGCATATGGTACTTTGTCAACTGATACTAATGTGACCATTAGTACGGCTCCAGAGGGAATTTGAGTCTATGCTCAGAGAATGAACATTTGGGGAACAGAAATAGCTACTTATAGCCCTGCCTTCCCCACAACTCTGTTCATCAGCTTCCCCCTCTTCTTTCAGTCCTACCAGAAAAAGATGCAAAATAGGGGCGTGTCATCAGTGGTATCTGCACCACTCACGCTTGAACCATAATCCCTTAAGGCACACCACCTTGATATTCTTCAGACCCCTTATGCAGACAGTATCTCATTTGATTCTCACAGTACTCCTCTAAGCCATGTACTGTTACTCCATTTCACAGACAAGGAAAACAAGCTCACAACAGTTAAACTATGTGCTTGGAGGTCAGAGATAAGTGGCAGAGCTAAAGCGTAGTCCAACGTAATAGCCCAAAACCACCCTGGATATGCAGAAGTACTGACTTGACATGACTGGATTCTGTGAATTGCTCACCTGAATCAGATGCGGCCCAAACTTAGTATATGCAAATACATACATTTATTCGATTAACATTGACTGGGAGCCTTTGAGTGTGCTAGGTGAGGGGAAGTAGTGTCCTGGGGAAGTGCAAGGGTCCTGGAGTCATTCAGCACAAGAATGTACAGACATCCTGGCCTGAGTAAGTGCTCATTAAGTGCTAGTCATTATTAGTGAGAGACATTTTAGAGCATGGAAAGATGCATCAGACGTGGTCTTGACACTCAAAAAGCTCTAAAATTTAAATAAAATATATGACTATCTGAAAAAACTAAAGAACTGAAACTCTATCTTGCTTCCTATATCTTACTCTTTATTCCTAGATAAAATCCAAATGAATCAAATGTTTAAATGATGAAACCACAAAAGCACTAGAAGAAAATATGGGAAAGATTGTGAACATTAAATAGAAGATGAATAATTATTACATAAAAATTAAAAATCTTGCATAAGAGGGGAAGGGGAAACCCTATAAGCATACTCAAAAGATAAATGAAAAATTAGGGGAAATATCTGTAACACATGTGTCAAACATGGGGATAATATCCTTATTATGTATTTTTTCTAAAAATCAATAATAAAAAGATCAACAACCCAGTAGAAAAATAAGCAAAAGACAGGAATAGATAATTTATGATAGAGCAATGATAAATGACCCTATCATTGGAAGGACTGATGCTAAAGCTGAAACTCCAATACTTTGGCCACCTCATGCGACGAGTTGACTCACTGGAAAAGAGCCTGATGCTAGGAGGGATTGGGGGTGGGAGGAGACAGGGATGACAGAGAATGAGATGGCTGGATGGCATCACCGACTCGATGGACATGAGTTTGAGTGAACTCCGGGAGTTGGTGATGGACAGGGAGGCCTGGCGTGCTGTGATTCATGGGGTCGCAAAGAGTCAGACATGACTGAGCGACTGAACTGAACTGAACTGAACACTGATAGAAATACTCAACCTCACTAATAAGAAAAATTCAAATAAAGGTTAACATCAAAATGTCATGCGTTACCTATCATAATGTCAAAGATCAAAATTTTTTCATAATGTGCTATTGAAATGTGGAAAAACAAACTCATATATTATTGATGGAAGAATGCTGCTGCTGCTGCTGATTAGTTGCTTCAGTCATGTCTGACTCTGTGCGACCCTATGGACTGTAGCCCACTAGGCTCCTCTGTCCATGGGATTCTCCAGGCAAGAATACTGGAGTGGGTTGCCATGCCCTCCTTCAGGGGATCTTCTCAATCCAGGGATCAAACCCAGGTCTCCTGCATTGCAGGCAGATTCTTTATTGCTGAGCCACCAGGAAAGCCCTGGTGGAAGTATAAATTCATAAAATTTCTGTGAAAGGCAATTTGGGAATATCTATGAAAAATTTTAAATGTACATCAAAACATTTTAGACAACCTAAATGTCCATCATTAAAGGACAGGTGAGTTATGGCACATCCATTTAATGGAATAGCATGTAACAGTAAAAAAAAAAAAAAAAGCTCTTTTGTACCGCTGACTGAGAATGGTTTTCATGATATATATTAATTTTTTAAAAGCAAGGCACAGAACCATGAATATAATGTGGTACCATATGTATATAAAAAAGGAAGGAAATGGTTCTTTAAGAATAGATATGAAACTGATAACACTGGTTAACTCAGGGAATAGAACTAGAAGGCTGAGGACAGAAATGAAAGTTAAACTTTCTACATATACCCCTTGAATCTTATGAATTTTGAACTGTATAATGGTATCAAATATTTTTAAGTTTTAGTACTGAAAAAAATCTTTTAACTCAGGAATTCCAATTTTAGGAACTAATTCTATAGGTATATTTACACATGTGCTCCATATGTACAAAGATATTCACTGCAGTGTATTATATAATGGTCAAAGATTGGAGACATCCTAAATGCTCGGAGGAGGGCTTAATAAACTATAATACAGTCACACAAAAAGTTCCATGAGTTCATTAAAAAAATAAGGAAAAAATAAGTTGGTAGCACTATATGGACTGATAGAGAATAATCTTAGTTTTGACTGAAAAAGACTATATAGAATAATCTGTATCATCTGCTTATGGTATGCTTATATATACATAGACTATTTATGGAAGAATACATGAGGAATTCCTGGGGAGGGGGACTGAGTGACTGAAATACAGACATGAGAAGACAACTTCCTTTTCATTGCGTATCCCTTTGTAGTTTATGAATGCTTTATGATGGCAAATATAACCTAATCAACAAAAAATGCTCAAACATATGTTTAAAAATAGGGGAGTGTCTCTAATGAGTTGAATCTTGCCCCTCTGTGACTCAGATTGGCCTGTTGACTCAGGTTCTGTCATTAGAGTTATTACCCCTCTCCTACTAGTCTCTTTTGAGATATCTGGACACTCTGAGTCTTCACTTCCCTGGTCAAGCTCCCCCAGAGTCCCAAACTGTTTATGAGAGGTCCTTCCTCATCCTATTCTACATCTTTGGACTCTCTCAGGTTCCAGGATTTCTGGAAAAGAACATTATCCCAAATCAGGCTATGCTCGTCACACAATGTAGTAGGCCGATAATTTTGTAGATTACAAAATGGATACCCCACTACTTTTAAAAGTGTATTTGCATTGATTGGGTTTCCCTTGTGGCTCAACTGGTAAAGAATCTGCCTGCAATGTGGGAGACCTGGGATCGACCCCTGGGTTGAGAAGATACCCTGGAGAAGGGATAGGCTACCCATTCCAGTATTCTGGCCTAGAAAATTCCATGGACTGTATAGTCCGTGGGGTTGCAGAGTTGGACACGACTGAGTGACTTAACTTTCACTTTACTTGATTATAAGTGAAGCTTAAATATGTTTTCATAGGCTTCCCAGGTGGTGCTAGTGGTAAAGAATCCACCTGCCTATGCAAGAGACACAGGAGATGCGGGTTTGATCCCCAGATCTGAAAGATCCCCTGCAGGAGGAAATGGCAACCCACTCCAATATTCTTGCCTGGAGAATCCCATGGACAGAGAAGCCCGGTAGGCTACCATCCATGGGGTCGCAGGGTCAGACATGACTGAGTACACACACCTTAAATGCTTTTTCATGCATTTATCAATATTTAATCAATAGTTATTAGTTTAAGTTTGTGGTCGTGGGTCCTATATAAGTATTGCTCATATTTCAGAAGAGTTGTATCAAGTGCCTGCCTAATATTATTGCTGTCAGAACTTAAGTTCATCAGGTAACATTTTGATTATTAATACTGTGCTTTTATATAAGCACCCTCACCCAGCACTTGCTTCTCCCATGGAGCAGCAGTGGGAAACAAACAAAAGGTGTCTAAATTACTGCTCATATATTTAAAAATATGGACTTCAATTGTCCTCCATTACCTTCCATGAGACTAATTGAGCCTAAAAAGACCCTGGTATGGAATATCAGTGTTACAGAAAAATGAATTCACATGTTTAGTATACTCTCTGTAATAGTCAAAATAATTGCTTTATATGGTTCTAAAAAAGCAAGGGAGGATTCTTCCTATCTCACTGTACGCATATTAGACCAAGCTAGGAGGCAAGAGGCATATGCCTGGCCCTGGGCTGGGAGTTGGAATGCTGCCTCATCTTCCTCGATCAGTCTCTAACTCGAGCCTCACTTGCCCTGGATCTTGAAACAGGTCCTGGATATCTTGAGGACATCTCCGTCAGCCAAAGTGATGAGTTTCTTTTCCATAGGAAACAACTCTCTGGAGAAGGGGAAAGAATGGGCTATTTGGTCTATATAACTGGTTAGGGCAGCTAGCATACCAGAACAACTGCAGATGAAACAATGCATCATTTTCTCATCTGGAGAGCACCCAGATGAACCCTGGGGTTACTTCCAAGCTCTGATACTCTATGAGTCACTGATGGGAAAGTTGTCTCTGTATCCCAAGCATGGGCTGAGTCCCAGTCTGGGATCAGATATTTCACAGACTGCAGTCTCTGGAGGAACCAGTCGGTGGATGGTTGGGTCTAGCTTCTCACCATTATCAGAAAAACAGATGAAAGTTTCTGCTTGTCTCATGATGTGCCACCCTCACAGAATACAGTGAGTACTTTTAGATTGCTCGCAAACTGCCCTGCAGCTTTCAATTCTGGACCCAAATCAGCAAAGGGAGCCGGTCCAGCAAACCCTGAGAAGTGTGGGGGCTCCTCTCCCATGGGTCTTCAGCTTCTGCAGGGACTGCTGCAACATTAGCACCCTCCATTCGTGAGGATGTGTTCCTAGGAGGCATGTAAAGTGACAACTTAATATCAGCTTTATACCCTGCAGAGGCTGTTTCAATCTGCACTGAATATCAGCAGATGTCCTCTGTTATGAAAAGGCATTATCTCAGTCAGAGGGGAAACATCAGAAATATGAGGGAAGATGATGGCTGTTTTCAACTTTGTGGAAGCTCACAAAACAAATTTGGTTTGTTTTATGAGCCTCACAGGGCAGAGCCACAACCAACGGGAGGAGGTGGAATCAATGGATGGAAGACTTTAGGAGTTAAGTCAGGCTTCTCTGTTCCCCAGAGCCTGTTCCTTGATGGAACACATAGAGAAGGCCACACCTTGCCTCCCGGGCCTCAAGCTCAGGCACTAACAGCAATGCTCTGAGAGTGGGGCCTGTGCTAGGGTTCCTCCTCTTACACACTGGCAAGGTGGTGATGCCTGACTTTTCAATCAATGAGAGCAAAATGGGGTCCCTTCAACTGTGGTGTTGGTAGACCCCGCACAGGATTATCCATAAAGGGGAGCAACTTGATCTGCAGGAATCCTTGACACTACTTCCTTCTCTTACAAGGAAAACTGAGGTCCTATTAAGCCCTATGGCTTTCAGTCTCTAATTCTGTGTACCTGTAGCTACCATCCCCACCCACAGACAAATTATTGTATTACACTACTACTGCTGCACTCCTGAAACACTTGAACAACACTAATAATCTCTTTCCAAATTAGTAAAAGAATCTCTTGCTTCAGATTTTTTGATGACAAAACCCAGATCATTATGGGAGATGGAGAGAGAAGGTGTAGAACATCGTTCTTTCCTAAAGCCAGAGGCAGAGGTTTGTTCAATTGCTCACTTTTCCATTAGTTTTCGACAATGACTTTCTTCAACACACAAAAATGTGTTTCAGAAAGGGTCAGAAAGATAAGAGAATTTTCATTAAGGACAAAAGTTTGCTGATTTGTCTTTAAATTATTAAGAAGGCAGAGAGATAAGTTTTTTTGACTATATTTGGAACTCTTAAACTGCCTTAGATGTTGTCTAGTCCAACTGCCTGCTTTTTTCAAATGAGATCTAAAGACAGAAAGTAAGGCAGAAATTACTCAGTATCCATTCTGTGCTTCCTCCTTAGCAGTAGAGTTCTGGGTATTGTGCCTAAACAAAACCTTACATCTCCTAGCCTGCTGCTGCTGCTGCTGCTAAGTCACTTCAGTCGTGTCCGACTCTGTGTGACCCCATGGACGGAAGCCCACCAGGCTCCCCCGTCCCTGGGATTCTCCAGGCAAGAACACTGGAGTGGGTTGCCATTGCCTTCTCCAACATCTCCTAGCCTACACCTTAGATAAAGGTGCCCATCAGGATTTTAAAAGTCATGGGAAGACTGTCCTAGAAAAACTTTTTAGTGCCATGCTCCCTTTTGCCTGTCTCCATTTCTCCTTCCCAGTTTCCTGGAATGTGGATATGATAGCTGGCACTTTAGCAGCCACTGGGACCATGAGGTGACCTTGAAGATGGAAACCTATGCTAAGGACTGTGAAAAAAAAAAACAAGATAAAGAAATCTGGGTCTATAAGAAGTTGAGGTTATATATTATAATCTCTAGGGTAGCCACTGAAGAATATATAATTACGAAATCAAAGAGGGAAAATATGGAACAATGAAAAACAGTTGATTAATCCAAAATAAAACAAAGAAAAAGAATATAAAACAGGTGGGATCAATGGCAAACAAAAGTAAAATTGTGGCAATAAACTTGAAAATATCACAAGCCTAAATCACTGCTGGACACTGAGCTATCATACCTACACTCTGGCCCAAGATGGGATACTCTGAGCCTCAATAAGAATAATAAAAGCATTATGTTGAAACTCATCCAATATATTTAAATCCATGAATTCTAATGATATATTTCAAAAAATCTATTTGGTACCTTTGGGTGATGCTGGAGTAAATAAAACGGAAGAAGTGTTTACCCTGCCTTTCCTATATGAATGATATAGTCAAATGCTGGTAAAAGTTTAACTACTAGCTTTCTGTTGGGGGTTGAGGGGAAGCCCTGATTTGCATCATCTGCTAATTTCCATAGTGTAAATAATACTGTAGCCAATTTCAAGCTAGTCATGAGACACAGGTGAACACCGGGTTGGGAAAAGATGTGTACAATCAGCTTTCATGAGCTAGCTGGCTCTATCTCTAAGTAACAAAATAGTCAGTGGAGGGAAACATCTCTATCAAAAATATCCCAATCTATAAGTGAAAAAGAAATGATGGCGTTAGAACAATCATCATTTTGCAACTTCCAGTGAATTAGTAGATCTTGGCATTTGGCACCCACAGCTGCGGACATCACACTAGGAGTCACAACTGATCAAAGAATCCTGCACCACTGAGGGTCTTGTCAATGGGAATGAACCCAAGTCTTCAGAGCCACTGAATTCAGCTGCAGTTTTGCAGGAAATGCAAAGAACGTGGAATACACTGAACTGCACCATGAGTGTGATAAGCAAACCTAGGCTGTGGAAAACTCAATGGGTCAAATGATCTAGGTTATTCAACAGATGAATTGTTAGGGGGAAAAAAAAGGGAATCGAAGGGAAGCTGGCAGACTAAAAGATTTAAATGACATAAACAACTTCTTTTAATGGGCAAGACTAAAAATATAGTGTCTAGGGATGCAGAGTCAGGTGATAAAGCTATAGGAAGTACAGGACATTGTCATCCTAACTTTATGGAGTGGAGTTCAGATTGCAGCAGGGCACAGGGAGGGTCCCTGGGTTGGCTTGTGGTGTTCTATTTCTTGGCCTAGGTCATAAGAACTCATTGAACTACATAGTTGTATGCTGTTTTCTGTAGCTGTGTATGATTTTACAATAAAAGAGGGTAAAACAGAAGCCAGACAAAAATAGTACATACTAATGATTTCATTTAACAAAGTTCAAAACCAGAAAAAACTAATTCATGTGTGTTAGAGGCCAAGCCAGTTGCTACCTTTGGGTAGGGCTAGTGTCAGGAAAGAGGCATAAGAGGAGTAATATTCTGTTTTTTTATCTGGTTGCTGAACACATAGGTGAGATCATTTTGTGAAAATACAGGAGAGAAAATGAGTTCATTTTGTGTTAGTGCCAGAGAATGCGTGTTCGGTCATGTCCAACTCTTCCCAACCCCATGGACTGTAGCCCACCAGGATCCTCTGTCCATGGGCATTCCCAGGCAAGAACACTGGAGTGGGTTGCCATTTTCTTCTCCAGAGTGTCTTCCTGACCCAGGGATTGAACTTGTGTCTCCTGGATTGGCAGGCAGCTTCTTTACTGCGAAGCTACCAGGGAAGCCCCATTATGTGTTAACGCCACTGTTGTTTTGGATTGTCTGTAATATGTAGCTGAACTTAATCCAAAATCCCAGGGTAGATCCTGGGAATCCTCTCTCCTTCACTATCACTATGATGCTGCCTGCCCTGTGGGTCCTAAGGGACTAAGCACAGCCCCAGTTGCTAGGCTTTGGGTCAGTCTCCTCTTCAGAAAGCAGAGGGTCCTGAGCACCAGGTCTCCACTGCCTCTGAGAGTCACTCAGTCATTCCACGAATACTACCGAGCCCCGACTTCTAGAATTACAGAGATGAGCGACATAGTTGCCATCCTCATGGTCTCAAGTGTTCATATAAATGAGAACCAGTGTATTGCACTGGGAACTCTACTCAGTGCTCTGTGGTGACCTAAACGGGAAGGAAATCCAAAAAAGAGGGAATATATGTACATGAACTGAACTGAATAGCTGATTCACTTTGCTATACAGCAGAAAATAACACAACATTGTAAAGAAACTATGCTCCAACATCAACAGCAAAAAACAGAAATGCACAATCCATGACATTAGTTTAAACTGTGTTGTTCAAAGACCCCGATGCTAAGATGAACTTTAGAAATTCCTTAGAGTTTAGCACTAGGAAAACAATTTGTCTCTTTTGAAAAACTGACATAGTTCCCTTTATCAGTAATGAAAGCTGTCTAATTCACCACCCATTTCTTTGTGTCCAGACTGCCAAGAAAGAGTTACATTTAGTGCTAAATGACAGCAGCTTTTTCTGCCCGATAGCAACAAATCCCACATTTTCACAGACCATTCTGCCGAAATCCAAATCTCTGTTTTCTACTCAACACTCCCTCCTAAATTTCTGGCCACTTCAATTTCTTAATAAAACAAATAAAACTTTACAATCTCATTACAACAAAATGTCTTCCTCATCTTTTACCACTGACATAAGCACCCTCTCTGCTGGTCACAAAGATTTTCTTGTCATTTCTCAAGGTACACTTTAGGCTCTAAGCACTTTCCTTTAAAATTTTTTTACAAACAGCTTTACTGTGCTATAATTTACATACCATAAAAATCACCATTGTCCATGTACCCAAGTGCTTTGAACATGCTGTTCCTGCCTTCCTTTTCCACTTAGCCATCTCCCACTCTTCTTGAAGACCCAAGCTGTATCACCCGCTCTGTGAATTCACACCCAGTAAACCCAGACAGACTAAATTTTTCCCTTCTGTGGAAGTTTATATTTGCCTCTATTATGTCACTTAGCTTATGACATTATTATTGTTTGTGGACACTCACGTTGCGTCCACTAGTATGTGAGTTCTTTGAGGGCTGGCTGTGTGTCAAAGCCTTTTCCACCCACTACACTGTTTTCCAGAGCAATTGTCCTTCTGGATTGATCATCATCATCAGTCAAGCTGCCCAGAGGAAGCTGCTCACCCAGCCCTGAATCCCCTAGGGGCCACCACGGTTGTGGGAGCTTTATCAAGAACTGCCTGGATACCTTCTGCTTGAGTGTGTCTGAATGCCTGAACCATGGCGCACACTGCACAGGAACTCTAATTCCAGACACGGGTGTTAAGAGAGTTTTAGACTTCAGAAAAGGATGGGGGGAAAGCTTGACATAGAATGGCTTCTAAGGAACACCAACAGTGCCAACAATATACTATATTTCATTGGATCAAAGGCATCATGAATTGTAAGACACATCTCAATCTCAGAAGTAAAAAGATACACTTTTTAGAAGTCTGTGAAGCATAGTAAGTTACTTACTGCAAGTCTTAAGGAAAAACAAGGAGAAAGGCAAGGCAGGATGGAGAACTTTAAATACCCTAAACTTTGAAAAGGCTATATAGAGAGCCAACCATGTTCCCATCTCTGCCTTGAGAATTTCAAACAGGAAAGCACTAAGTAACAAACTAAATATAAAGAGGTCGAACAATGTTCTGATTTTTTTCCTGTGAGGTCTGTGTACTTTAATGGTTTTTTTTAAAAACTGAGGTTTTGAATTTTTTCTAAACAAAAATAACATTGGTAAGTGCTTTGCTAGTGCCCTGGGCACATGCTCAGAGTGCCTACGATTGGGCCATCTGGTACTGGAGAGACAGAACGACAGGGCTGTGACTGAGAAGAGCCCCACGACACTCCACGACACTGACCAAGCAGCTATGTCTTGGCCTGGAGCACTGACATCTGCCTCGATTGTCTAAATCTGCTTTGCCCAGGCTCACTTCATTCACAGAAACACAGAATGACTAATCCAATGGGTCTCAGACTTGAATCAGCTGGAAGCCTTGTTAAACAATACAGCTGGGCTCCACCCCAGAGTTTCTGCTGCAGCAGGAACTGGCATTTCCAGCAAGTTTTCAGATGATGCCATTGTTGATGGTTTAGGGACCACACATTTAGAACTACTGACCTGGTCAAAACTACTCAGGATATAAACTGGAGCACTGAGAAGGGAAGGGGTTTGCTGAAGATCACACACGATATCATGGCAAAGCCAGGCCTGAACCTCAGCCCCTTCTCTTCTTTATGCTCATGCCATGTGACTTCCCCTCACATAATTACATTAGTTGCCAATCCAGAGAGTTAAAGGGTCTGATAAGCACTTTGTATCTACAAAATTTGTTTTATATTTAAAATTTTAATATAATTGCCAATAATCCAGTGAGACTCGTGTCATTAGGTTGATTAGTACAACAAATACGTCCAATCTAAGCTATTATTTGTTTGCTTTTAAAACTTCCATTTCTCCTTCCTAACTCTTTTTCTCTGTCCTTTTTCTTCTCTCTGTATTCTTCAGAGCAATTTGCAGTAAGATTTCCCCAAAGACTAATATGTTTACAAGTTCTCTTTTTGTCTAGATTCCAAGTGTCTCTTCACATTTTCCAGTAAAACTCCATCCTGCTGCTGCCCCATCCATTATCACAGAAGCAGAAGGATAACAGGACTGGGAGGAATTGTACACACAGTCTTGCAACATAAAGCTACAAAAACCACTCTGTGAAACCCAAATTCACAGCAACAAAGGAGAAGACATGTATAATCAAAGGCAAGTCAGTCTTACAGTTTTCTTCGTTTAACCAAGATTTCTCATTAAGTGTCTACTCTGTGCAAAGGAGCAGGCCTCATTCGTAATTGGGATCTTTCTAGTGTTGGGTTTTCCCTTTTGTCTGAGCTTCTCCTGCTTTTAACTGTGCTGTGTGTCATGGTCCTATTCCTGAGTACCTAATAATATACATCCTGTTCATTGTTTAGGCTCTCAATAAATGTTTGTTGAATTGAGTTGAGTTTAAGCCTGGTTGGGCCCTGCTGATAACTCTCAGGACACCCCCATTCTTCCCATTACTTTCATTACTTTGTAGCCAGAATAGGCTATACATTTTCCCAACGAAAATTCGGCAACCTCATGTACTTGAGTATATATCCTCCACCCCTCAGCATTCCAAACTAGAGAGATTTAGAAGTCACCCACTCTGGGGGAAGGCATGAAGTTAAATAGGTTGTTTATGATGGAAATCATGACTGAGGATGAAAGGAGAGGACCTTGAATCTTAAAACTCTCATGGGCAGTGATGTGGGGAGATGCCACCGATATAAAGAGTAAGAAATAAAATTTTGTCAGGAGAGCTATTATTTTAGAAATTGAAGAAGGTAGAAGTCAAAACAGAAACACTTAAAAGAAGGGGAGCAAAGAGTCTGAGGGATCTAAAGCAGTTCTTAAGCCGGGAGGGAAGGAGAAAGACCAGGGAAATTCTGAAACTCAGGGGCTTGAGATAAATGGATTAGGCTGGAATTCAGAAGACCTTGAGATCGTAGTTTCAAACTGGGGTTGAAAGAGTGGAAAGTAAAAGAACTTACTTCTTTGGGACCATCAAACTGAAATAAACAATTTCAGGCACATGTAAGGAAAATTGGAAAAGCAAAGATGGCCTGAAAGATGAAAGAACTGACAGTGACAAAAAAAAGCAAACAAACCCCAATTTGGTCTGAATCTCTGTTAGGCTAAAGGGAATGAAGACAAACAATCACCTCACTGCATATGATTTTACCTTCAAGATCGTCACACTCTTGGGCAAAGCAATCTCTATACCCTCAACAGGTGCTTCTCAAACTTTAAAGTGCACACAAAACCTCTAGAGGCCTTGCTAAAACACATTTCAGGGCCCTTTCCCCCAGGGATTCTGATTCAGTAAGTCTGCAGTGAGGCCTGAAATTTGCATTTTTAACAGGCTCCAAGTTGATGCTGATGATGCTGATGGATGGACCATATTTCGAGTAGCACTGCTCACACAGCCAGTTTCGTGGGGTTGGAAAATCCTGGGCATGGAGGGGCAAAGCTGTGGGCACAAGATGGGTGTCCGCTTAGGGGAAGACAGCCCCCTCGCTCCCAGAGATGGCTGCAGGGTGAAAACCACTTCATGTCTTCCACTCCAGTTGTCTCATCTTCATGCTCCACACTTGCAGTTCTTTTCGCTACTTACACATTTTCTCCAGGTCCTTCAGCTCTGGAAGCAAGGATATCAACAGGCCCTGGGACAGGTCTGTGGCCAGAAGACCCCCTAAACATTAGAGGTTCCCAGAGTTCAGGAGAGGTTATTGGTGCTGATGTTTCAGGGAACTAGTGAAGGGGAGCACTCCCGAGAGTGCAGGAGTCTCCCTACCCTCACAGGGCCAGGAATCACAGGCCTTTCCTCAAATGACTTCCCGGCAGGGAGCTCACTGCCTGCATTTCATTGTACAGACTTCAGCAAAATCAGAGCTCTGAAGGCAAAATCACAAGTACTGGAGATGGAACCAGCCTAATATCTCATTGAGGGCCTGTCCCTGAGGGCCAGACTAAGAAAAGCAATTACAGCTCAAGCACTGAGTCATTTCACACAAGGGGTTTACAGATTTCATACTGCTTTGAAGGGCTTTTCATCTTTCAAACTGTACCTTTTCCAGATCACAGTATGTGCAGCAGTTTTAGTCTGTGAAAGGAAACTTGTAAATTCAGAGAAGGAATCCTAGGTCCAGAACCTGGAATCCTTGGTCAAAAGTTATTTACAATATCTTACTCTAAGAACACAGGAAGGAACTTTCCCTTGATGAAGTTAAATATTTTCTGATCATTTTAATTTTGAGCAGTCTTAATTTTTTCTTGACAGCCTATTAAAAGGACAGAATATGTTGAAAAAGGTGAAAAGTCCCACAGTAGGAAAAGCTGATTGAAAGAGATTGTGCAGGAATCATGGGAGAAAGGAGAAGTGTGTTCAGAATTCAAGTTAATTCAATGCTGTAAATGTGGATGGAGTAGCAACCCCCTGGGCCAGGCACTGTGCTGGTATGGTGGAGAGCACCACACCGAAAAAGGGATGATCAAGGTGATAAGAAAATCCCTTCACATCTTGCAAATGATTTATGCCCCAAATTAATTTTTTAATAATTTAAAAAATTTATTTATCTTTGGCTGTGTTGGGTCTCACTGTTGCGCGAGCATTTCTCTAGTTGTGGAGAGGGTGTGCTATTCTTCATTGCAGCGTGCAGGCTTCTTCCTGCAGTAGCTTCTCTGGTTGAGAATCATGGGCTCTAGTGTTCACAGGCTTCAACACGTGGTTCCCTGGCTCCAGAGCACAGGCTCAACAACTGTGGCACGCGGGCTTAGCTGCTCCACGGTATGTGGGGATCCTCCCAGACCAGGTATTGAATCCGCATCTCCTGCACTTGCAGGTGGATTCTTTACCATTTAGCCACCAGGGAAGCTTGCAAAAGTTAATTTTAAAAACACTTTTACGGGATGTCCCTGGTGGTCCAGTGGTTAAGAATCCACCTTCCAATTCATGGGATGTGGGTTCGATCCCTGGTCTGAGAACTAAGATCCCATATGCTGCAGAGCAGCCAGTGTGTTACATACACAACGAGACAGAAGCCAGAGTGCTGCAACTGAGACCCAACACAGCCATAAATAAATACATATTTTTTAAAAACAAAAAACACTTTTACAACCTTTATCTCACTTTATTTTCATAATCACCTTACAGAGTAGGCTCAGCAGGAATTATTGTGCCTCAGAGGGTAAAGCATCTGCTTGCATTGCGGGAGACCTCAGTTTGATCCCTGGGTCAGGAAGATGCCCTGCAGAAGGCAATGGCAACCCACTCCAGTATTCTTGCCTAGAAAATCCCATGGACGGAGAAGCCTGGTAGGCTACAGTCCATGGGGTCGCAAAGAGTCAGACATGACTGAGCGACTTCACTTTGACTTTGACAGAAAAACTGAGATTCAATAGTTAAATTATGTGCCTAAGCCTGGCTCTCACCTTTCATTGTGTATATTTGATTACTTGCTTTTATTATCAAGAATGGAGTGATGATTTTATTGGAATCAGGATTCATGGTGAAACCCCTCTGTCTGAAATCTGCAGGATTCAAGAAGCTCCAGGACACTAAATATCACCTAACATTCAGCACAATTTAGCACTGTATCTTGGTTATTCTCTGTTTGTTCTCCCTACTCTCTCTCCACCATTATTTCTGCCCATCTTTCCCCTGCTCTGTGCCCTGAGAGACCCACCCCTGTAACTGCATTACCTCGGCACCTTTTCAGCTGAGTTTGGCCAATGAAAGGAACCAGCAGATCAAACAGCAGTAATGGAGAGAGTAAGGGTATTTCTTTCCAACTCTCTTGCTTTTCTTTCCTAGACCACAGCACCTCCATGGCTCCAGCTCTCATTGGACACTGGGAATACTGTTTCCTCCCCTTGCTCTGCAGGTATGCTAAAGCTTCTCACTCTTGCTAATCTCTGGGTGCCTCACCATCTCTTGCTGGTTCCCTTAATCCCACTTACCCCTCTGCGAGTAGTGCTGTCATTAAAATCTCACCTCAGTTTCCCCCAGGACCCTGAAGTCTACAAACCTCTCTCCCACATAGCCCTAACCTGTACAAATAAATCTAATGCCCAGAGGAACAGACTGAGCCTAAAACATCCACAGTCACAAACTCATTGATTTTTCCTTTTTAATAATTAATGTTTGTTTCTCCAGTGCTTATTTGCCATAATCCTACCTTGGGCTCTTCTTTATTCCTGGCCTGAACTTTTGCAATGGTCTCTAAAGCCTCCCACCTCCAATCAGTTCTAACCAGAGCCTGCTACTGGATTAAATTTCCTTGTGCACAAGTCTGATCCTATCATTCCTACTGTGGTTCCCAAGTGTCTAAGACAAAAGGTTTAAACCCTTTAGCCCAGTACTTTCCCCTGTGAGTCTGTGTCCTCCAGGCTCCAACCCCTCACCCAAATGTATGATCTTTATTTTGTTTACACCATTCCCTTAGCCTAGAAGGGAAGACCTCCATTTTTTAATTTATTTTTTAAAATGTTTTATTGGAGTTAATTGCTTTACAATGTCGTGTTTGTTTCTCCTGTACAACAAAGTGAATCAGCTGTGTGTATGCATATTTCCCCTCCCTCTTAAACCTGCCTCCTACCCCCACCCTCCCATCCCACCCATTGAGTTCATCACAGACCACCAAGCTGAGCTCCCTGTGCTGTACAGCAGCTTCACACTATCTATTTTACACATGGTAGTGTATATATTGGAGAAGGCAATGGCACCCCACTCCAGTACTCTTGCCTGGAGAATCCCAGGGACGGCGGAGCCTGGTGGGCTGCCGTCTATGGGGTCGCACAGAGTCGGACACAACTGAAGCGACTTAGCAGCAGCAGCAGTGTATATATGTTAACCTCACTCTCCCAATTCATCCCACCCTCCCCTTCCCCACTTGCATTCACATGTCTGTTCTCTGTCTATATCTCTATTCCTGCCCTGCAAATAAGTTCATCTGTACCATTTATTTTATCCCATATATATATACATTAATAGGATATTTGTTTTTCTCTTTCTGAAAAAAGCCCTCAATTTTAAAACTGTTCAGAGATTTCAAGGTCAGCCCCATTGCTGCCTTTGGACTGAAGATTTTCTATTTCTTAATAAACAACCACTTCCTCTTCCAAACCCTCATGGGTCTTTCTGCATCTTACTTATGGCACTTAGCATGTTGAATCTTTCAGTATTGTTATGGGTTTCTATCCGATCCCACACCCTATTCTAAGCAGCTTTCCCAACAGAGACTGTCTAGTAGATGGTGGTCCACTAACAAAGAGCACAGGACACAGCATAGAGTAGGTCTCAGCAAGTATATGTTGGATGAATGCACACATGAATAGATTCAATTTAACACATTCTCGGCAAACTCGAGGCTAAACCTTAAAATATTTGAATGATCACTGAACAAGCTGCCTGCTGCTGCTGCTAAGTCGCTTCAGTCGTGTCCGACTCTGTGCGACCCCATAGCCGGAAGCGCACCAGGCTCCCCCGTCCGTCCCTGGGATTCTCCAGGAAAGAACAAGCTGCCTAAGGTATGCTAAATATCCTATATAAGATTCTGTATATAAAAACATCTGCATATTTGTCTATTTTATTTTTTATTTTTTTAATTTATTTTTAATTGAAGGATGATTGCTTTACGGAATTTCGTTGGTTTCTGCTTAACATCAGAGCCTATTTTATGTGACGGTCTCTTAGAATGAATATATACATTATTTTATCATATGCTATTTTTTAAAAAAGATCTCCTTTTGTAAAGTGGTACCACATACATAAGCATCTTTAAAAAAAAAAACAACTTAAGTGTTCTAAAGCTGAACAAGGTCCTAGAAGAGGTTTCTGAAGGGCAATTGAATGCGTGCAGTTTTGAAATATTCTATTTCTTTCTCACTTCCTATCAGTCAGCCCCATCCTCTCCTTGCATCCAATTTTGTTTAATGAGGCTACTGCAGTGTATTTATTTTGGGGTGATTGAATTTAGAAAGACATTCATCTAACACGTAATTGCTGCCACAAGCTGAATGGCTGAATCATAACAGGGGTGATGGCATTAATCCGAGGACAGCTGTTCCTTATCATTTCTAACACAAAAAGAAGCTCAGCCAGGCAGGAGGTTTTGCCTCAGCTGCAAGATGGGAATGATAGCATCAGAAGCAAAAATGTTTCCAGACAGGTGGACATAGACAAGAAGAAAGGAAAAATGCCCCGCAAGGGGCTAAGTCTTTGGTTTTCTGTCACGATGGAGGAGAGTTGCCCCTGGCCCTTTGGGATGCTCACGAAATTCCTGTCAAAAGGAGATAATTTGGTGAGGACAGCAAAAGCATCTTGTGGGTTAAATGACCTTTTAAGAAGAGCTTAGAAGTCTCTTGTGAGTAGTTGAAGTTATTAAAGAATCATGATAATGCTGGCTCATATTTGCAGGGTACGTTATAGTTCACAATACGCTTTCCCATTTACCATCTCAGACAAGTTAAGCTGGAGAATGGGTATGCACCTGGGCAGCTGCCCATATGCCCAGAGACCAGGTTCCCAGGGAGCTGGGGAGCCACAGCCAAAGAAATCTCTGTCCACATTTGCCTGCTGCAAATGCCCCAAACCCACCATGAAGGCATCACTTCTTTGAACTCAGGCACTTCACAATTAAAGCAAAAATGTCCCTGGAAATAAGCATGTAGCCAGATCTTGACTCTTCTGTGCCTGAGTGTGAACGCATTCTGAGCACCTTCTCAGCAGAACAGCTAGCTAAGGTTTTCAGCAGGAAATGAACACAATGAGAGAGTAAAAGGAGGTGAGGGACGTAACAAACACTGGCGACCCACGTCACTTGCTACAGCTTTTGAGGTAACAGGAAACAGGATGGTGCTAATTTCAATCCAGGACCTTAGTTTAGCTGAACAGCCAACAGCAGTGTCTACCTGTAACCACACACCTCCCAAAGATGGTAAAATGTCACAAGAATTCAAGTTTTAAAAAAGCCCTGGGATTTCCCTGGCTCTCCAGTGGTTAAGACTTCGCCTTCCAATGCAGGGGGTACTGCTTTGATCCCTGGTTGGGTAGCTAAGGTCCCACATGCCTTGTGGCAAAAACATCAAAAACATAAAAACAGAAGCAATACTGTAGCAAATTCAATACTTTTAAAATGGTCCACATCAAAAATACCTTTTAAAAAATTAAAAAATAAAAAGCCCTAAGTTTGAATCATAGTGCATCCTAATATAAACACTCTTTCATTCATTTTTAATCTGTTCATTTATTCATTCTGTAACCAGTACGTTGAACAACCAACATTCAGGGAATATAACAAAAACACTATTTTAAATCTTCCACCACCCTTTAAACTCAGGGGTGGAATGGGGACAGAACTTCCTCTGCTACTAGATATAAATTTAAGCATGCCCCTAGGTTTTAGTGGCCACTCCTAAGTAGTCACAAGTCCTGGCTTTAAGTCACAGTTAATAACCATTTCAATTCAGTAAATTAAAATATCCACATCCATGGAATAGTAACAGAAACATCTAACCTCATTCAGGGGGCTTTCAATGGCTAGGAAACCAGAATCTAAATCTTCTCTTTCCTTCCTGTTACACTCCTGTCTTCCTAAATGGGGTTTCTGACCCCTAGGAGGAGAGGAAAAGTGGGCATAAAGGGCCTGCTTGATTGGGCCCCTGGTGAGATGGTTTCATCCTCTCCAGGCCTGGCAGTTGTCTGAAACTGATTTTCTCTTATATAATATTATTTCAAGTTCTTCAAAGATCTTCCCCCTTCCCCAGCCCTGGTGGGTTCTCACTTGAGAGGGTCCCTTAACCTGAGCAAAAACATTCTATTCAGGCAGGAGTTTCTAGAAAACGCTGCAGCCCTCACCCAGCTTCTCCTCATCAGGGGCCTCTGTGAACTCCCTCTAAGCAGCCTCCCATACTGGCTCTATCCACTCCTTGGAACATTTTCTGCCTGAACCAATTCTAGGAGTGTTGGCCAATCTGGGAGCAGCAGCAACCTCCTTTGATTTGCTGCCAAAGCATCAGCCAGTCCTGCTCTTTTCCTGTAAATTAGGGAAAGGAGTCAGACCCAGTCCCCAGGGCCCATAACTGCTCACGCTCTGAGTGGTCTTGTTGCAGTGAAATGAGGCGGATACCCACATCCCTTAAGCCCTGGGGCCACAAGTGGCACTTACACTCATCACTTCCTCCAAGAAATCCTCTTCAAAAGCTTCCAAGAGTGTGGCATCGCTGGACCCTTGATGGGGTAGTAGCGCAAGAGTCATGGAACCACTTTTCTGCTAAGAATTTTTGGTAGGTTCTTTGGGGTGGTCTGTCTCACAGCTTTGGGTATCTGATAGCTATTATGTCTTGCTTCTCTCTGGGAACTTTCAGTCTAATGCTGTGAAGTTACAATTCATTCATGTGTCCAGCAAACGACTGTCAAAGGTCAACCCCAGTGTAGACACTCCTGTTTCCTGCTTCTTTCTCTCCTCATTGATTCTCTTTTCCACCTTCCTGCTATCAAGAGTTATGATGATGAATCTGTCATTTTTCCCTGCCTTCCTTCCCACAACTTTCCAGCTATCATTGTAGATACACATGAGAAAATGTTTTCACTTTCTGTACCAAAATAGATAAGGAAACAGAATAATTTAAAAACTAAAATAATGAAAATATTGGAAGTCAGATTATCTTACAAGCAGAATACTGTTTCTAACCCAAAGTCTAGAATGTTGTCTATTTGGATTGGAGCTCTTAAAAGTTCAAGTTGCAAAGTTCTTGCAAAACTCTTGCAAACATGCACTTTTTAAAATGTTATAGAAAAGAAAGAGCTTTATCCTGTGTTTCGAGTAGGGCCTGGGGTAGTAGGAAACAAGATGAGGATAAATTGGGGTCAGGAATGAATTTAATTATTGCTAAAGGAACCACATAAGTGTGCCATACTTTCTGTAGCATATAATACAGGCACAGGAATGGGATGAAATAAAAACAGGGAGTGAAAGGAATACCAAGGGCTCTAAAACTATCCCATCAGACAACTGGAGCAACTAACAGGATTTCTGAAATATGTATTGATAACAGCTGTCTACAACGTTAGGCCCTTGAATCCTTACCCCAAATATTGGGTTGGCCAAAAAGGTCAGTTGGGTATTTCTGTACCATCTTATGGAAAAACCCAAACACACATTTTGGTCAACCCAACACTTTAAATAATGATGATCCATAGCTAACCATTTACATAGGACTTGCTCTATGCTGGGTGCTGGACCAAGGTATTTACTGTACGTGTTACTTAATTCTCACAACAGTCCCGGGAAGAAGATAGTATTTGTTCCCATTCTATAGATGAGGGAAATAAGCTTCAGTGATTAAGGTGCTTAAGTTGTGTGCTTTGTAAGTGGTGAAACTGCCAGGCATGCCTGCGCAAAGCCAGAGTCACTGCTCCTTCTGCTATGCTGTGGCCCTCTGACTGCAGGCAGGTAAAAGAGAATGTGTGCATGCTAAGTCGCTTCAGTTGTGTCCTACTCTTTGGGACCCTACAGACTGTAGCTTGCCAGGCTCCTCTGTCCATGGGATTCTCCAGGCAAGAATACTGGAGTGGGTTGCTAAGTCCTCCTCTTCCCAACCCAAGAATTGAACCTGAGTCCCCTGTGTAGCAGGCAGATTCTCTATGCACTGAGCCTCCTGGGAATCCCTTCCACTCCCAATTTTGCCTTTTATGTAGAAGCAAGGGAAAAAGAATTTCAGCCTCATCTGGAAGCCTTTTGTTTTTTTTTAAGAGTTACCTTAAGTGGCCATTTGAAGGGTCTTTGTGATGGGGGAAGCTCCAGCAATCACAATGATTGTCTGTAATGAAGGAGGAATGGATTGCGGCTGCCAACTGCCTCCTAATTATCTTCTATTGAGGAAAGTATCACCGTGCTAACTCTAGGATGTGGGAGGAAGAGGGGGACAAAAGGATCTGGGAATACTGAGTTGGGTTTTTTCCTTATTTACTAATTTGTCAATTTGCCAATTAGCACCTACAAAAAGCAGTATGTAAGAAGTGACCACTTTCATTACATCAAGCCACTCCACCATGACAATTTGGCAGAGCCCCACTTATGACTATACCTCTTTGGATTCAATTTCTTTATAGTGTTCCCCCTTTTCCATCTCTACATGAATAAACTCTCCCTTCCCTCTCTCCCACCCTCTTTTTCCTCCTCCTACAAATAATTGCTGAGCACCTACTATGTGCCAAACACTGGGCTTGGTACAAAAATATAACAGGGACTAAAGTTTGGTCCCTGCCCTCAAGGGTCTTCTAGTCCAGGAGATAAATCAGACATATTTGTTGTTGTTGTTGTTTAGTCACTAAGTCATGTCTGACTCTTGGTGACCCCATGGACTATAGCCTGCCAGGCTCCTCTGCCCATGGGATTTACCAGGCAAGAATACTGGAGTGGGTCGCCATTCCCTTCTCCAGGGGATCTTCCCAACCCAGGGATTGAACCCACATCGCCTCATTAGCAGGCAGATTCTTTACCATTAAGCCACCAGGAAAGCCTAAATCAGATATGTTAATATAAGGGAACAATTAAAATACCAGGTTGTGAATACCACAGTGAGGGCGGGGGGCATACAGGAAGGACACATGTCACAAGAGGAGAAATCAGGGAAGGTTTACATGAAAAAATGAAATCTTTCCCAGTCTTTCCTACTTGGAATTCTATTCCACTTTGGAGCTCTGGCATAGAACCTTGTAGCATTTTGGCTGACAATAGTCACTTTGGGCTGGGTTTATCTACCCCATACCATTCAGTGTAATTCACTCCACATGAGTACCATGCTCGCTAAGCTGTGGGAGAGAAAATTAACTAAGCCAATCCCAGGACCAGTTCCTCAGGAAACTTGCTGGAAGAAAACTCAGGCATGAGAGCAGGATAAACCAAGTTCAATGGAGGATAACATGGGGATTGTTGACATCCCATGAGAGGCAGCCAGCATCAGACAAGGCTTCAGAGAAGAAGTGGCACTGGAGATGAGCCCTGAAGCCTAGAGGCAAGATCTCTCTGGTCAGAGATGCAAGGGGAAGGCATACTGTGCCCTGTAACAGGAAAAGCAGGAAGATGGGGAGAAAATGAAGACTGCATGTTTGAGGAAACCGTAAGAAACCAATAAGGCTGACATGGAGGAGGGCAATGTAGTTAGAGAAAAACCTGGAAAGGTTAATTTGGACCAATCTGTGGGGTCTTTAATATTGGCAAGATATTTGCACTTAATGTGTAGGCAATGGGAACCATTTTGAGTGAAGAGTTATGAGACCAAAGTTTGTTTGTATGGATCGTGGCTGAGGAAACACAGGAGACGGGGAGACCAGTTACAAGAGGTTACAATGGTCCATGTGAGAGGAATTGTAGGTGCCGATGACATGCGGGAGTAGGGTTGGAGAACTGACACCCTAGAGTCAGGGACTGATTGTCACCCATGTGTGTTCCCATAATGTCTAGCACTGCTTCCCACCCGATTCACATTTCATAAATATTTATGAAATTGAACAGTATTAAAGATCCCATGCGAAAGCATGAAGTTATGTCTTGCAGTTGTGGTCCTATTTGCTTTAATCTTGTCACACCTAAGCCATTCAGTTTCAAGTCACAGAAGGTTCTTGCTCAAGGCTGTCATTATCTGGCACCTATGTGGCACCTCAGGGAAGTGGCACCTCATTCAGTCCTTAATTAGCTTATGCACCATTTTAATTGGCCTGCAGTTGTCTGTGTGGACAGAGCTGATTCCCTTCCTGGAGTCAACTGGGGCAGCCTCACCCTTCCTGCCAGCTTAGGCATCTGGAATCTCACCAGCTGAGAAGATACAGGAGCCTGCTAAGCTACAAAGCATGCAAGGAATGGGCTCTCTGGGGAGTGCTAGCCACCTGTGAGCTGCTGGCACCCACATCAGGGCAAATCTCCAGTAAATTTATCAGTCACTTTAGACAAGCATTTCTAGGAGAGGGGGCAGAGGGTAAAACAAAGGCAAACTGTAGGGACTACCAATGGTGTGACCATAGAATTCTAGATGATGTCTAGTATTTACATCACTAGGGATGTGTTAAAATGGTTAAGATGATCCATTAAAATAGTTCAGATGACCCATCTAGAAAGCAATCTACCCCAACAGGTGGCTTCCATTCAGTTCAGGTGCTCGGTTGTGTCCAACTCTTTGTGACTCCATCGACTACAGCATGCCAGGCCTCCCCATCCATCACCAACTCCTGGAGTTTACCCAAACTCATGTCCATCAAGTCAGTGATGCAATCCAACCATCTCATCCTTGGTCGTCCCCTTCTCCTCCCACCTTCAATCTTTCACAGCATCAGGGTCTTTTCCAATGAGTCAGTTCTTCACATCAAGTGGCCAAAGTATTGGGGTTTCAGCTTCAGCATCAGTCCCTCCAATGAATATTCAGGACTGATCTCCTTTAGGATGGACTGGTTGGATCTCCTTGCTGTCCACGGTACTCTCAAGAGTCTTCTCCAACACCACAGTTCAAAAGCATCAATTCTTCGGCACTCAGCTTTCTTTATACTCCAACTTTCACATCCATACATGACTACTGGGAAAACAATAGCTTTGACAAGATGGACCTTTGTTGGCAACATAATGTCTCTGTTTTTTAATATGCCGTCTAGGTTGGTTATAACTTTTCTTCTAAAGAGCAAGCATCTTTTAATTTCATGGCTGCAGTCACCATCTGCAGTGTTTTGGAGCACCCCCAAAATAAAGTCTGTCACTGTTTCCTTTGTTTCCCCATCTATTTGCCATGAAGTGATGGGACCAGATGCCATGATCTTAGTTTTCTGAATGTTGAGTTTAGAATTATGGAATTAATGAGGCTGCAGTGTCTCCCAAAGCCACTGAAGGGGTCAGACTGGATTGAGATCAAGACCTCAATTTTTAATCAAGATATTAATGGCTAATTTTATTGAGCATGTACTATGTGCCAGATACTTTTCTAAGCATAGGCAGATTTTTTACCATCTGAGCCACCAGGGAAGCCCCTTTCTAAGTACTATAGTTATATTAGTGTACTTGATTCTCACAACAATCCTGTGAAGTGAGTACTATTATTTTTTTTAAGTGAGTACTATTATTATCCTCATTTTAGAAGCAAGGAAACAGGCACAGAGAGGGTAAGGCTTGCCCCAGGTCATACAGCTGGCAGGTGGTAGAACTTGAACCCAGATGATATGGCTCTAGCACATACTGAATGCAACACTTTCCTGCCTTTCTCCTGTCTTTTGTTCTCATCACTCTGACCGCAGGACTGGAGGACAAAAGAGGCCTGAATTGTAAGATCTCATTCAAAGACATGAATGTATTGAGGGTCAGCACGGCACAATGGGAAAGTTTGAGTTTTACATCCAAACCAACCTACCTTAGAAACCATTTCCAACATATATTAGTTAAGTGACCTTGTTCAAGTTACTTAATGTCTAAGGGTTGCAGTTTCCTGGGTTTAGGTTGGAGGCAATACCATCTTCACCCTTGTTAGGAGCAAAATAATGTCCCTAGCCCTGACCTTCATATCCCCACTCATTAATGGTCATTATCACAAAGGGAGGTGGGTTGTATAAAGTATGGGGCAAAGACTCAAGGAGTGTGAATGTATCCTCCTATTTCCAGCAATGAAAGAGTGTTTTGATTCCATAGAGACTAAGAGGCACCATTCACCCAATCTTCCCTGGGGCATAGTGGCAACATCCCTCAGGAATACCAGCTCCTTTTCCCCAACTCTGGGCTCACCCAAGGGCCTTCTGGTCTGTGATCTGTTCTTTGTTCCTACTGCTCCTACCAGCTGTGACTGCAGGGGTCTGTCTAATCTCATTGTTCTGCCTCCTTGAGGTAGGGATGGGATTTTCATATCTACTGCTAATCAAGCCCTGGTCCTGATACTAGAATTCTCTATCACTCATGATGGAGAATTGACTTGACTCCTCTGCATGATCTTCAGTTAGATTAAACGTTAGTGTAATTTGATTTTTCCTTTCAACGTAAATGGAATTTAAAAGAAAACTCTTCTGTTACATGATCAAGGAGTGGGATATACTAGAATGTGGCCTGGGATTTGAGCTCTGTTTCTGAAAATGAGCAACTCAATCTCTGCCCTCTTTACCTCAAGAGGTAAATAATTTCATCTTAGAATGATAAAAGACATGAGCCTGTGTTTTGATTGCAAAAAAGCACATGAGTGGAATGGAAATAGTTATTATCACTGAGGCTTCATCTAGTTTGTAACAATCTCACAATGTTAAATAAGATTGTTTCAAACCTTTGGAGGCTTGGGTTGCCCTGGAATCTCGAGGCTGGAAAGTGCTGTCAGTACTAGGGCCAACAGTGAGTGATCTGAAAGAATTAGAAATGAGATTGTCCTCTGAGAATTAAACTGGGACATCAACACAACATCAATTACAGGAGAGATTTGCTAAATCACTCTAAAGAAACAGAATGGTTCTCAGACCAGGAAAACTTGATGAAATCTAATTGAAAGTGTTAACATAGCTAGAAAAGGCAAGCATCAGTCAGAAGGGAGGTTGACCAGCCATACAAATGCAAGGAAAGGAGGTCAGACAAGCAAACTTTGGCATCATCTATCTAATACCATCGAGAGAAGAGGGGTTCTGGTTAAAAATGTGATCCAGGTAATTCTGGTGACAAGTACCTGCCTATTACAGAGGTCAGATGTCTAGAAACATTCTTTTAATTTTTATTTTATATTGGAGCACAGGAGACCAGGGTTTGATCCCTGGGTCAGGAAGATTCCCCTGGAGAAGGAAATGACAACCCACTCCAGTATTTGTGCCTGGAGAAATCCCATGAACAGAAGAGTCTGGTGGGTTACAGTCCATGGGGTTGCAAAACAGTTGGACACAATTTAGCAACTAAACAACAAATAGTTGATTAACAACATTGTGTTATTCAGTTACACATATGCGTGTATCTATTCTTTTTCAAATTCTTTTCCCATTTAGTTTACTACAGAATACTAAGCAGTGTTCCCTGTGCTATATAGTAGGTCCTGTTGGTTATCTATATTAAATACAGCAATGTGCACATGTCCATCTCAAACTCCCAATCTATCACTCCCGTCCTACCCTTCCCCCAACGCTGTAACCATAAATTCATTCTCTAAGTCTGTGAGTCTGTTTCTATTTTGTAAATAAGTTCATTTGAAACATTCTTCTAGTGAGTTTCCCTTGTTCTAAAATCCAAGTTTATCAAGCAACTGATTATAGTTTGGCCTCCCGCCTAAATCTACCGACAGGAAATGACTACCTAGCTACTGGACTTGGGGATCCTTGGGGAATGTATTTCTTGTGAGTTAACAAACTAACACCTAATTATATATGACTTTTTATGTGATCTGCTTACAAGGGCTGGAACATTTTAGGACTTGACTACATGATACCTGCAGCAATGCTAGTTTTCCTTAAGAATTACTAAATTACAATCCTGGTTATATATGGTAGCCTTGTGAGCTTTGATCCACCTTTGTGTATGGATAAACAGATTTTTGAGCCTGACAGATAAAGGGAAAGAACCTGAACCCTATGAGATCCCTGATCTGAGGACATTTAAGGAGACAGACAGCTGGCCTTCCCGTGAAGTCATCCAGTCCTTGTCCATGTCATATCTTTTGAAAAGCTGCAAAAGGAACTGACACCCATGCAATGCAGGGGTCCCCTCTATGGCAAAGCCTGCCAATAGATGAATAAGTCTAAACCCTTTATCCTGCCTGCCTCAGTGGGATCCCAGCCTGCCCTCCCCATGTGGTTTCATCGCTCCTCTACATACACTCTGAATTCCAAACTGGATATCTTTGCTCATGCTGTCTATCTCTAGCTGGAATAATCTTTTCCATCTACTTCTCAGTTCCACTTGCCAAATCCCATCTTTGATCCGGTACTCAGGTCAGGTGCCCTCTCTTACATAACCGCTTCTATCATTGCTATTCCATCTCTGAAGTCCCATAGCTCATTTCCTGTCCACTCACATTTCCACCTTATGTTAGAATCCTGCTGTAAGTGAGGTCTCCAAGAATTCCAGAAATAAAAGTCATCTCTCTGCTCAGAAAATTCTTCCCTTATAGGAAAAAATCTTCCTGGGAAATCAGATTTATTCCATCTTTCATTTATTTATCCAGCCATTTGACAAGTATTTACTGAGTGCCTCTATGTGCCAGGCAATGGGATACAGGGGTGAATAAGACTGACAGGGCTTCTACCCTCGTGCAGCGTCTGGTCTAGTGAGGAAGAGAGATGCAAAGGAACAATGAATAAATTACAGCTGGAATAAGTGCCACATAGGAGAAATATTACTCAGTATTGTGAGGGTACAGATGAGGCTTTTCCAGGAAAGTTACATTTATGTTAAAACCTGAAGATAAGTAGGAGTCGGCCAGGAGAAGAGATCTCCTTGAAAAGAGTAAGAGTGGTATGATCTCAATGGCCAGGGTCACTGAGCTGTGACAGCCTGATGTTCTCAGTCCCTGGTCCATGATCCTGTGTTCAGATCTTGCTAGGAACAAATTCACAAACACTTTCCCTTTAACTCCCTGTCCTCTAGCTCCAGACAGACCACTCCCTTCACACTGTCCTCACAGTTGCCAAAGTTTTGTTATGATTTGTTTTGTTTAAATTTTTTCAGTTAAAATTACATTGCCATTAGCCAGTTGATTTTCATTTCACGTTAACTTTTCCTAGCTTCATTCTCAAAGACTGACATTAACTTCATGCTTTAGGGGTTCTTATTGTCAAACTCATCTACCAGCTGTAAGGCACACAAACTCTTTGTTTTATCCAGTACTGTATAGCACCCAGTGCTATGATACCTCAATATACAGTTGGCCCTCTGTATCTAAAAGTTCTGCACCCCCAGATGTGGAGGGCAGACTATACTGTTTTGCAGATGGTACTGTCCATCTTACACAAGGAACTTGGGCATTCTTGGGTTTTGGTACCTGTGGGGAGGGCAGAGGTCCTGAAACTAATCTCCCATGAATACTGAGGGACCACTGTAGGTTCACTGGATTGATGGATGGATGGATGGATGGATTTTATCTCCCCTCTTACATCTGTGCTAAGAGTATAGTACTTGTCTAGTTCACATCTGGGTTCCTCCAGCACTCGGCATAATGTCCTACATACAGTAGGTAATAAATCAGTAAGTTATTTGAAAATAAGTCATCTAGCCTTTCCTTAAACTTTTCCATGGCTGGGAAAAACTCCTTGCCTTTTCAGGCATTGGTTCCACAGTTGAACTGCTCCAATTGTTGAAGTTCTTCCCACTCTTGGGCTAATATCTGCCTCCCCACTGGTCCTGGTTTTGCCCGCTGGGCCCAAGAAGAACAAATCCTCTGCTCAACAGCAACCCTTCTTGTGCTGGAGAAAGGGACCAGGTTCCCTGTAGTCACACACAGGACACGTCTCCAGTGCAAAATCAAGTGTTCCACAACTCTTTGGAGTACTCCCAACATATGGCAAACAAAGATACATCCCTCACAGGTTTGTAGGGTGCTCTGAACTCCAACAGAGGCTACTGTGCAAGCAGGTCCTCTCTCTAGGTCAGGAACCCAGACCAGAACTCACCATGAAAACAATGATTAATGTTTACTTCATAACTGATTATGGTTTACTGGTTAATCCACACAACACCCCTGGCATATGTCAGGGTTTCTAGTCTATAAATGGTCAAGATGCAGAGGACGATTGAGTCCTGGGGTCTCAGTGACTCATGAGCCCATATCCATGCTGATCCACCTGCAAACACTGCTGGTCTCTCTCCCTGTTCAAGAGAATCACTTTGGCTCCAATCTCAGTTTACAATTTGCTGATCTGTGAAATGATTCAAATTCTAGGATAAGGGGTAAAGGCAGGAAGAGCATACAGAAAATAGACATCATTATTCTGTGCCCAGCTTTACATTAGGCTCTGTGAACTGAAATATGTCAAAAATATTTCCAAATACAACACCTTACATATAACAGCCCCCAAACTGTGCATATAGGTTTGATATTAATGGTAATAAGAGAACTGTTAGCTAAGGCTTAAACATCTATCTGTTACACATAGATTTTACTATAGTCAGATATACTCTGAATCCTCTTAGAATGGATACGCTTGGGTCACAAAGAGTCTAGTAAAATAATTAAACATATTAATTTCATTGTACTGTAAATGCACAAGACATTTTCAGTGATTCCTTTTATCAAATCAAGAATCATTTTCAAAACATTTTATAATTTGAATAAATGCTTTCCTTAAATTGTATTTTCAAGAATGAGGTTTCCTCCAAGAAGTGATTCTTAAGCTTTGGGGAGGTGCTGAGTCTTTTAAGAATCTGATAACCACTAGATCGTTTCTCCCAGAAGAATGCACAGATTTATATATGCACAAGACACTGCAAAAAATTCAGGGTCGGTGAACTCAAGGTGAAGATCAGAAAAGAAGTTAGCCCTGACTGAGGCTTTGCAGCCATTGGAAGGGCTTTGATTTCTACTCTGAGTCAGATGAGTAACCACTGGAGGATTTTGAACTTGCCTTTTAGCAGAGGCAGTCTGGCCTCCGTGAAGAGAATAGATTTGAAGGGGACGAGGGCATAGACTTGATCACTGCAGTCATCCAGGTGAGAGAGGATGGTAGTTGGAACCAGGTAGTAGCAGTGAAAGAGTGAGAAGCAGTCAGATTCCGACATGGTTTGAAGGTACAGCGTCAGGATTTTCTAACCACGTGGGATGTGGTGTGTGAGTGAGGAGTCAAAGACAATTCCAGGATCTTTGGCCTGAGCAACTTAAAGGCTGGAGTTGCCATTACCTGAGATGAGGAACACTGAAGGAATGCAAGTATGCTGGAAGAAGGGGAAAGAGAAAGGGAATGTTAGCAGCCGAGTTTTGGACTTTAAACTTGAGATGCTTACTAAATATCCAAACAAAGATGCTGAGTAGACAGTTGATGTCTGGAGAGAGGTTGGGCTGTAATAATATTCATCTGTAAAATTAGGATAATAATATAATAATGCCTACATAAGAAGGACTGATGCTAAAGCTGAAACTCCAATACTTTGGCCACCTCATGCGACGAGCTGACTCACTGGAAAAGACTCTGATGCTGGGAAGGATTGGGGGCAGGAGGAGAAGGGGACGACAGAGAGTGAGATGGCTGGATGGCATCACCGACTCGATGGACATGAGTTTGAGTGAACTCCGGGAGTTGGTGATGGACAGGGAGGCCTGGCGTGCTGTGATTCATGGGGTCGCACAGAGTCGGACACGACTGAGTGACTGAACTGACTGACTGACTGACATAAGAATACTTTTTATTGGGAGGATTAAACAAGACAATGCATGTAAAGCTCTCAGGGCAGGATCTGGTACACAATATGCCCTTGATACATTTTAACTATTGTTTTTGTTAAAATGTAAATACTTTCAGTACTTCTATCATTACGATAAAGTTATGAGTGTGGTTGCTTTTAAGGTTGATAAGTCATTATTAGCGACAGTTCTCAGGCATGATTTGCAAAGGAAAACAAGGTTTTCTGCAATGGCAGTGGTTTGGAATTGGTTTCTATCTCCCAGAGTTTAAAATTTGGAAGGCTTCTGCACACATTCAATAATCTTCACAGGTCACGTTTCTTAAATAATCAGTGTGTTGTTTCATCAACCCAGAGTTCACTTTGTTTTAAAGAGAATTTGATGTGAAGAATGAGGCAGCTTATCAGAGGAAACTGAGGATCAGCAAAGACCCTGCAGGGAAACATTTCCAACCCATCTGCGTGGCCTCTGTAATGTGAATGTGACATGAAGGAGGCATGAGAACTGACTGACTGCTCCATCCCAGATTCAGGAGCTACAGATATCACTGCCAGTCACAAGCTCATCTAGCTCCTCTTAAAGCTGATTCACAAAACCCACAACCAGCGTCTCCCTGAAACAGCAAGATTCCTAGGGGTATTCTCCATGAAGAAGCACACCTTTGCTGTCTCTTATTATTCAGTGATTTTTTAGCTGTTTTACGTTGAGAAGGTGAAAACAAGAGCTGGCATGGTTTTATTGCTGCTGCTGCTGCTGCTAAGTCGCTTCAGTTGTGTCTGACTCTGTGTGACCCATAGACGGCAGCCCACCAGGCTCCGCTATCCCTGGGACTCTCCAGGCAAGAACACTGGAGTGAGTTGCCATTTCCTTCTCCAATGTGTGAAAGTGAAAAGTGAAAGTGAAGTCGCTCAGTCATGTCTGACTTGTAGCGACCCCATGGACAGCAGCCTACCAGGCTCCTCCATCCATGGGATTGTCTAGGCAAGAGTACTGGAGTGGCTTGCCATTGCTTTCTCCGATGGTTTTATTACATACTTGTAAATCTTTGAAACAATGAGCTTCTAGCATCAAAACCTAAACAATATCTCCTTCTTTTCGCATCCCTTTGAATTTTGACTATAATTTCTTGACCCTGTAATTCCCTTCAACGTCTATGACAGGCCTGCTGCTGCTGCTGCTGCTGCTGCTGCTAAGTCACTTCAGTCGTGTCCGACTCTGTGTGACCCCATAGACGGAAGCCCACCAGGCTCCCCCATCCCTGGGATTCTCCAGGCAAGAACACTGGAGTGGGTTGCCATTTCCTTCTCCAATGTGTGAAAGTGAAAAGTGAAAGTGAAGTCGCTCAGTCGTGTCCGACCCTTAGCGACCCCACGGACTGCAGCCTACCAGGCTCCTCCATCCATGGGATTTTCTAGGCAATAGTACTGGAGTGGCTTGCCACTGCCTTCTCCAATGACAGGCCTACTGCTCAATAATTGTCTATTGCTATTCCTCCTAATCTCCAACTGTATCCGAAAGGATGAGGTGATGAAGCCATTCAAACAGTTCAAAAATGCTTCTGTAACAAATAGATGACTAAGGTCACATGCAGTCACAGGTCTTGCTTGATGGCTTTAGCAACAGCAGCACAACAACGCAGGCAAGGGTAGAAGTAACAGTGAGGGGAGAGAGACAGCGAAGGACACACAAGAGAGGCTCCGCCCCCAAATCCTTGTTTTCTTCCATCTGTAAATCAGGCCACATAAACTGAGCTAAGGGATGCTAATAAGCAGGGCAATGCTCAATTAAATTTCATGAAACAGCACCAGTTTCATTCCTTTTCCTTGATTCTTTTGCTAGTTTCTAACAATTGATACAGTCACAGTGACTATGTTTCAAGTGGATCTCCAGGGGTGGCTCCACATGAGAAAATAACTCTCCTCCCTCCCTTCCCCGAGGAGTCAGGAGATGACACCTCAAGGACCAGGGTCCTATAGAACAGGAGGACATGTGAGAGGCTGACAGGACCCCTCAACATCTGTGGTTGCCTACCAGCACCCTACTCCAGCCTCTGTCTACTGTGGGCCCCAGAACTTTAAGTGGAGGAGAACTAAAAGATTTGAGAACTGATAAGTCTGGACTGTGAAGAAAGCTGATCGCCGAAGAATTGATGCTTTTGAACTGTGGTGTTGGAGAAGACGCTTGAGAGTCCCTTGTACTGCAAGGAGATCCAACCAGTCCATTCTAAAGGAGATCAATCCTGGGTGTTCATTGGAAGGACTGATGCTAAAGCTGAAACTGCAATACTTTGGCCACCTCATGCGACGAGTTGACTCACTGGAAAAGACTCTGATGCTGGGAGGGATTGGGGGTGGGAGGAGAAGGGGACGACAGAGAATGAGATAGCTGGATGTCATCACCGACTCTGTGGACATGAGTTTGAGTGAACTCCGGGAGTTGGTGATGGACAGGGAGGCCTGGCGTGCTTTGATTCATGGGGTCGCGGAGAGTTGGACACAACTGAGGGACTGAACTGAACTGAAGTCTAACTGAAGCTAGTCAAAGAGATCTATGGCAAAAGCTGAATGAATTTGTACCTTGCCCATGTTTTTCTATTTCTAAAGAGATTTCTGGAAGTGGGGAGAGGTTCTATTAATTTTTAGAGTAAATTTTAGTTTTACATTTTCCAGCCAGGCTAAGGGGGGAAAGGACTGAGTTTTGACCATATTCAGCCATGATGGTAACAGAGGAAAAGGCTATCTAGCAAGAGATGTTTATACTTCAATCTCTTTGGTCTTAAAATTCAGAACTCAAGCCCACCAGAAAAAATGCAGGTGTTTTTTGGTCCTTGGGCATCATGACCATAAAATTTACCATCCAAACCAGGATACTTTTTAGAATAAAACAAGGCGATATAAATAAATAATGCCAGCAGTATAACAAGCATAAACTGGGACAATCCAGGCAAACCAGACAGACATCACCTTCATCACTCATCACCAAATGAGTCCCTAGTCTGCCAAAATTGCTTCATCACTTAAGACACTTGACCCAAAAGATGGTTCCATAATTAACACAGAGACTAAATGTCCTCTCCTCCCTACTGGGTAAATATGTCCTAGTGTTTCTACTTCAATGGGGGGCTTCATGTGGGGCTTCCCAGGTGGCACTAGTAGTAAAGAACCTGCCTGCCAATGCAGGAGACTTAAGAGATGTGGGTTTGATCCCTGGGTCAGGAAGATCCCCTGGAGGAGGAAATGGCAACCCACTCCAGTATTCTCGCTTGGAGAATCCCATGGACAGAGGTGCCTGGGGAGCTACAGTCCATAGGGTTGCAAAGAGTCAGACGTGACTGAAGCGATTTAGCACCAGCAGTAATGTTTTGTGAACATATGAACAGCTATCTTTCTTCTCCTCCTTTCTCTTATCCAACCATCTCTCTAGCCATTTTAATTGTAGAGCCCTTTTCCAGGTTCTGTCTACCCGGCCTTGCCACCATCTTAGCCCTACATTCTTGATCCAGAAAGTTCATCCAGAGGCCTGAAAGTTACATAACTCATCTCTTGAATACAGTCAGTGGGAATGAACTGAGTTTTAAAAACTTTGTAAGAAAGACAATGGGATTGAGAATTAGTCTTCTCTGGCCCTGCAAAGCAGGACAGGGGTCCTAAGGCACTTTTCTGGGTCCCATCAGCTAGGTAGCCCTTCCCAATACTAGCATAGAGCTCCTCCGGGGCACGGAATATGGACAATCCAACTCTGTATCCACAGTGGCCAGTGGCCAGTAAAGGGGCTGGTGCAGAGGGTTCTCGGTACATGCTATTGAACCAGAAGGTTGCTCCCTCACATCCCCCAGCTCTGGGCTCTTCTATACCCATGGTTTTCCTCCCCAAGTCTGTGCAGTAAGAGGGAACTCTGCACATGATCCCACGTCTGCTGGTCGGACTGGGCTTCAGCTGTCAACCCCCAGAGACCAGCTAGCATTCTGCTCCTCTCAAGTACTGCGCTGAGTCAAACAGAGCCTCCCACAGAGTCCAGGTAGGCACAGGCTGGGTCTGTTGGGTTCCATTCAGTTCACGAACACTCCACAAAACCCATTACTTCCCCAGCCCCAGACTGTGAGAGTTGTATATGACCTTGAAAGGTTATGGATGCAGCAGGGCACAGGGCTAAACAGCAAGGACCCTACAGCCCAACTACCTGGCTCTGTATCCCGGCTCTACAGTCACCACCTGATTCTCCTTGGGTGACTATTTAACCCCTCTGTACCTGAGTTTTCCATTTAGAAAATGGAATAAGAGAGGCTGCCTCAGAGGGCAGGTGTGAGAACTATTAATAGTGTAATTATGATTACGATCACTGTGATTTGGAATCCTGCTTGGCACAGAGTAAACAGTCAGTGAATTTAACTATTACTATTTCTGTGTTTTGGCTCCTCTTCCTGGAGGTCCATTTCCTTTCATTCTTTCTGCATCTGGCTGGTCCCCTCAGGAGGGGCTTTACTTTGCTCCTGGCTCAACTTAATCCTGACAACCAAAAACGGAACTTTGCCACACCAACACTTGTCTTGTGCTTTGTCCACCAGCATTCAAACCCAAACACCCTCAAGAATTAAGAGATTATGCATTCATCTTTCTGAACCCAAGTGAATCATTACACAGGCATTTTTCAAAGAAGATGAGGAAACTCTTGGTCAACACAAAGGAAGAACCAGACTTGAAAGGAGTTATCCTGAGCCAGAAGGTTGACTTCCTGAGCGCACCGTGTGCCTATGTACTTCCAGTTACTTCAGAACAAAGGTGGGAGTTTCCATACACCTCTCAGAGATCCTGACACCAGAGTACTAGACCTAGTAAGAGTTGGTTATGAAGTAGTTATTCAATTAGGCATATATATATATATGTATATATATATATACTTTTCTTTATGCTTCTCAAGGAATCTTTCATTTAATTATCAAAGGCACTACCACCCATTTAAGACTTCATAGGAAACTGGATTTTTTTTCACTTGGCGAAGGCAAGTTTCTATGAGTTTCTATGACTTGATGGTTCACAGCCTCAAACTAAAAAAAAAAAAACACCTCAATTTATCCACTTAACAGTTCCATTCAAAAACACTTCTGGAGAAGGGAATGGCAACCCACTCCAGTATTCTTGCCTGGAGAATCTCACGGATAGAGGAGCCTGGTGGGCTACAGTTCATGGGGTCTCAAAAACACTCCACTGCTGTCATGCCTCCCCCAGCTAAGTTCCAGGTGGTACTCTTTGCATCATTTCCAACACTCAAATTTGGGATAATTTCAGTGCAAAAAAATTAATCAAAACTATTGGCTAAAAAACATAAAAACTTGTCCCAAATGTGATCATTTTATTATGAAGTGAAAACTAACACTGCTCTGCCACCCACCCACCCCCACTCCAATCCTTGGAAATGCTTCCTTCTGACAGACCTG
Organism: Moschus berezovskii; assembly: GCF_049115385.1. NCBI lineage: Eukaryota > Metazoa > Chordata > Mammalia > Artiodactyla > Moschidae > Moschus > Moschus berezovskii. The sequence continues at coordinate 68,992,259 of NC_142466.1, read as the reverse complement.
AGTTAGATCCTTAAGACACAACGGTGAGCCATTGTGCCTGAGATATCTCCACTTCTAGGGTGCCTTAAAGCAAATCTGTATACTAGCTTGGCTCCCTTCTGCTGAAGGCCTGGAACAGATGGCTGATTGCCACATGCTCCTAATACACACTTACCTGCTTCCTTCCACTGATGTCTACAGTCTTCACACTTCACAGAGTCCCAGAGCATCAATCCTGGAAGGGACTTTAAAGACCAGCCAATCCAAACCCTCATTTTACAAACAGGGACACTGGAGCCTACAAAAAGGAAGACACTGTTTAAGATCACACAGCTCATGAATGAAAGAGTTGACACTAGAACTGCTGAACAGGAGATGCATCTCCCTGGGGTGTCATCCTTCTCCCAACTGGTTTTCATACTCTCTGCCCTAGTTGGCTTTCCTACACTTGACACAAAATCCACACCCTCTTGAGGTGTGCCAGCAGCCTGTAAGGCTCACCCATAGTGCACTAACCTAACTCAGCTGGCCCGGGGCTCTTTCCCTGCAGAGGAATGGGTGTCATGTGACTTGGAAATACACACTGTGTAGAGATGCATGTGACGTTTATGTATATCAGTCACTGCATGTCTTCCAAGTCCATCAGGTTGAGAAGGAAGCAGAGCCTATGAGTCATTTATAATGTCTCAGATTTCTAAGTCTTTTCTAGGCTTACAATTTCAGGTTACCCAACAACAAAAGCTTTGATACCATTCCTCAAATCAACTTATTTGACAACAAGCATTTACCTAGGAGGCACTTACTGAACAGTTCCCATCTGCGAGGTACTATGAGATTAAAAATGAGTAAGACATGATGGCTATTCTTTTTAAGGGATGGAGAAGATCACATAACAATGGCAAAACATTGTGCTCAGTGCTTTGACACTCTCCCAGGAGTAGGAACAGGTCATGTAGACACATAGCTAAGCCAGCACAGGAGAGTTAGTGGAGGCTTTTCTTAATTTTTAATTTTATTTGTTTTTAATTTAGTTATTCCAATTTTACTATAATATAATTGACATAAAGCATTATATATGCTTCAGTCAAACAGTTTACTAATTTGACTGGCATATATCATGAACGTATTACAATAAATTTAGTGAACATTCACCATCTCATGTAGATACAAAATTAAAGAAATAGAAAAAAAACATTTTTTCATTGTGATGACAATTCTTAGGATTTACTCTCTTAACAATTTTCATATATAACATATAGTAGTGTTATATTTATCATATTGTATATCACATCCCTAGAACTTATTTATCTTATAATTGGAAGTTTTTACTTTTTTTTTTTTTTGACAGTGCATCTTTATTTATTTATTTATTTTTTTTTGAACAGAGGAAAATTTATGCGTCGAACCTGGACTGGTCACTTATGATAATATACATGCTACAATTCCATTCTCTCCAATCATTCCACCTTCACCCTCTCCCACAGAGTCCCAAAGACTGTTCTAAATGCCTATGTCTCTTTTGCAGTCTCTTATACAGGGTTCAGGTTACCATTTTTCTAAATTCCATATATATGCGTTAATATACGGTATTGATGTTCTTCCTTCTGGCTTACTTCACTCTGTATAATTGGCTCCAATTTCATCCACCTCATTAAAACTGATTCAAATGCATTCTTTTTGATGGCTGAGAAATACTCCATTGTGTATATGTACCAAAGCTTTCTTATCCATTCATCTGCAGATGGACATCTAGGTTGCTTCCATGTCCTCGCTATTATAAACAGTGCTGCAATGAACATTGGAGTACATGTGTCTCTTTCAATTCTGGTTTCCTCGGTGTGTATGCCCAGGAGTGCGATCGCTGGATCATATGGCAGTTCTATTTCCAGTTTTCTGAGGAATCTCCACACTGTTCTCCATAGTGGCTGTACTAGTTTGCATTCCCACCAACAGTGTAAGAGGGTTCCCTTCTCTCCACACCCTCTCCAGCACTTATTGCATGTAGACTTTTGGATAGCAGCCATTCTGACTGGTGTGAAATGGTATCTCATTGTGGTTTTGATTTGCATTTCTCTGATGATGAGGGATGTTGAGCATTTTTTCATGTGTTTATTAGCCATCTTTATGTCTTCTTTGGAGAAATGTCTGTTTAGTTCTTTGGCCCATTTTTTGGTTGGGTCACTTAGTTTTCTGGAATTAAGCTGCAGGAGCTGCTTGTATAATTTGGAGATTAATCCTTTATCAGTTGCTTCATTTGCTATTATTGTCTCCCATTCTGAAGGTTGTCTTCTCACCTTGCTTAGAGTTTCCTTTGCTGTGCAGAAGCTTTTGATTTTAATTAGGTCCCATTTGTTTATTTTTGCTTTTATTTGCAATATTCTGGGAGGTGGGTCTTGGAGGATCCTGCTGTGATTTATGTCGGAGAGTGTTTTGCCTACGTTCTCCTCTAGGAGTTTTATAGTTTCTGGTCTTACATTTAGATCTTTAATCCATTTTGAGTTTATTTTGGTGTATGGTGTTAGGAAGTGTTCTAGTTTCATTCTTTTACAAGTGGCTGACCAGTTTTCCCAGCACCACTTGTTAAAGTTTTTACTTTTTGAATGCTTTCATTCAATTACCCCACCGACACACCCCATCTCTGGCAACCACAAATCCTATCTCCTTTCCTATGAGTTTGTTTTTGAAGTATAGTTGACCTACAAGATTATGTAAATTCCTGTTATACAAAATAGTGATTCAATATTTCTGTACATTTCAGAATGATCATTGCAATATGTGATCTGTATGCCAAAAGATATTATATAACTATCGACTATATTCCCCACACTGTACATTTTATACATGTGACACATTTATTTCACAAGACTTTTGTATCTCTTAATCTCCCTTACCTATTTCTCTTCTCTCCCAAACCCCCTCCTCTTCAACAATCATCAATTTGTTCTCAGCGTCTATGACTCTGTTTCTGTTTTATTTTGTTTGTTCATTTGTTTGTTTTAAATTTTACCTATAAGTGAAACCATGTGGTATTTGTCTTTTTCTTTCTTTCTGATTTCACTTTGCTTAATGCCCTCTCGGTCCATCCATGTTGCTGGAAATGGCAAGAGTCCATTCTTTTTATGGCTGAGTAATATTCCATTGCGTATTTATACATTTCTTCATTATCCATTCATCTTCTGTATCTCAGCTATTATAAATAATGCTGTAATGAACATGGCAGTGTATGGATCTTTTCTAATATTTTTCACCCAGAAGTGAAATCACTGGATTGTATGGTAGCTCCATGTTTAATTTTCTGAGGACTCTCCATACTACTTTCCACAGTGGTTGGGCCAATTTTTTGTCCCCACTGACACTGCACATGGGTTTCTTTTCTCCACCCTTACCAACACTTGTTATTCATTGTCTTTTTGATAATAGCCATTCTTACAGGTGTGAGGTGATGTCTCATCTTGATTCTCATTTCCCTGATGATTAGTGATGTTGAGCATCTTTTCATGTACCTGTTCATCATCAGTATGTCTTTTTTGGAAAAATGTTTATTCAGATTATCTTCCCATTTTTTAATTAGGTTTTTTTGGGTGGAAGGGATGTTGAATTGTATGAGTTCTTTGAACGTTTTCTATATGAACCCCCCATCAGCTACATTGTTTGCAATATCTTCTCCCATTCAGTACATGACTTTTTCATTTGTTGGTAACTTCCTTCACTGTGCAAAATCTTTTTAGTTTGATGTAGTCCCACTTGTTTATTTTTGTTTTTATTTCCTTCACCTGAGAGAACATGTCCAAAAAATATTAACCCAGATCAATGTCAAAGAGTTAACCACCTGTGTTTTCTTCTAGAAGTTTTATGGTTTCAGATCTTACATTTAGTTTTTTGTTGTCGTTGTTCAGTTTCCAAGTTGTGTCCAAGTCTTTGCAACCCTACAGACTGCAGTATGCCAGGCTTCCCTGTCCTACCCAATTTCTCAGAGTTTGTTCAAACTAAAGGCAAAGGAGAAAAGGAAATATATACCCATCTGATTCATTGGAGGGACTGATGCTAAAGCTGAAACTGCAATACTTTGGCCACCTCATGCGACGAGTTGACTCACTGGAAAAGACTCTGATGCTGGGAAAGGTTGGGGGCGGGAGGAGAAGGGGACGACAGAGAATGAGATGGCTGGATGGCATCACCGACTCTGTGGACATGAGTTTGAGTGAACTCCCAGAGTTGGTGATGGACAGGGAGGCCTGGCGTGCTGTGATTCATGGGGTCGCGGAGAGTCGGACACGACTGAGAGACTGAACTGAACTGAACTGATTGCAGCGTTCCAAAGATAAGCAAGGAGAGATAAGAAAGCCTTCCTCAGAGATCAATGCAAAGAAAAAGAGGAAAATAATAGAATGGGAAAGACTAGAGATCTCTTCAAGAAAATTAGAGATACCACGGGAACATTTCACGCAAAGATGGGCACAATAAAGGATAGAAACAGTATGGACCTAACAGAAGTTGAAGATATTAAGAAGAGGTGGCAAGAATACACAGAACTATATGAAAAAGATCTTAATGATCCAGATAACTATGATGGTGTGATCACTCACCTAGAACCAGACATCTTGGAGTGCAAACTCAAGTGGGCCTTCAGATGCATCACTACAAACAAAGTTAGTGGAGCTGATGGAATTTCAGCTGAGCTATTTCAAATCCTAAAAGATGATGCTGTGAAAGTGCTGTACTCAATATGCCAGTAAATTTGGTAAACTCAGCAGTGGCCACAGGACTAGAAAAGATCACTTTTCGTTCCAATCTCAAAGAAGGGCAATGCCAAAGAACATTCAAACTACCACATAATTGCACTCATTTCACACACTAGGAAAGTAATGCTCCAAAGTTTCCATGCTAGGCTTCAACAGTACATGAACTAAGAAATTCCAGATGTTCAAGATGGATTTAGAAAAGGCAGAGGAACCAGAGATCAAATTGCCAACATCCGTTGGATCACAGAAAAAGCAAGAGAATTCCAGAAAAAATATCTACTTCTGCTTCACTGACTATGCTAAAGCCTTTGACTGTGTGGATCACAACAAACTATGGAAAATTCTTAAAGAAATGGGAATACTAGACCACCTTACATGCCTCCTGTGAAACCTGAAACCTGTCAAGAAGCAACAGTTAGAACCAGACATGAAACAACAGACTGATTCCAAATTGGGAAAGTACATCAAGGCTGTATATTGTCATCCTGCTTATTTAACTTATATGCAGAGTACATCATGTGAAATGCCAGGCTGGATGAAGCACAAGCTGGAATCAAGATTGCTGGGAGAAATATCAATAAACTCAGATATGCAGATGACACCACCCTTATGGCAGAAAGCAAAGAAGAACTAAAGAGGCTCTTGATGAAGGTGAAGGAGGAGAATGAAAAAGCTGGCTTAAAACTCAACATTCAAAAACAAAGATCATGGCATCCAGTCCCAACACTTCATGGCAAATAGATGGGAAAACAATGGGAACAGTGACAAACCTTATTTTCTTGGGCTTCAAAATCACTGCAGATGGGGACTGCCGCCATGAAATTAAGACACTTGCTCCTTGTAAGAAAAGCTATGACAAACCTAGACAGTGTATTAAAAAAACAGAGACATTACTTTGTCAACAAAGGTCCATATAGTCAAAGCTGTGGTTTTTCCAGTAGTCATGTATGGATGTGAGAGTTGGACCATAAAGAAGTCTGAGAGCCACAGAATTGATGCTTTTGAACTGTGGTGCTGGAGAAGACTCTTGAGAGTCCCTTGGACAGAAGGAGATCAAGCCAGTCAATCCTAAAGGAAATCAATCTTGAATATTCATTGTAAGGACTGATAAAGCTGAAACTCCAATACTTTGGCTACCTGATGCGAAGAACTGATTCACTGGAAAAGACCCTGATGCTGGTAAAGACTGAAGGCAGGAGATGCAGACAACAGAGGATGAGATGGCTGGATGGCATCACCAACTAAATGGACATGAATTTGAGCAAGCTCCAGGAGATGGTGAAGGACAGGGAAGCCTGAGGTGCTACAGTCCATGGGGTTGCAAAGAGTCAGACGTGACTGAGTGACTAAACAAGAACAACTCACAGATTAAGGTCTGGCCTTTATTGGCACTTCCTTCACTCACAATTTGTAAAAACAGCATATAGCTATTCAAATTTAATATGCTAGAGCAAAATATATTCCTACCTTTAGGAAGCTTTATGTTTTCTAAGATGAGAAAATATGCTTGTGAGTATCTACTTGTTTGCTTTGATCAGGAAGGTGTGTCACCTGGAAAATGCCGGGGACAGGATGTGGAGAATTCATACTGGCAGCCTCATCCTCTCTTTCCTGTGGAAGTTAAAGTAAGGAGCTCATTTCCAGCTTTTGCAAAGGTCTCCTAACATGGGATGAAGGCAAGTCTAACAAAGGTGGATGTGCTGTCACTGAATCAATAAAAGATTCTTTTTTCCTTCTAGCTCTTTCTTTCACTTGATAAATATTAATTAAGCAGTTATCATACAACAGGTTCTACATTTTTACTAATAGGCAAGAAACTATATCCAGGTGTGTATAAGCACATTTCTACAACATACACTATATGTGTTTTGTGTGATGGGGGTGAGGTGGGAGTAGTGACAAAATCAATCATCTAACCTCTGCCAAGGAGATGGCTCGTAATTATTATCTGCTCTAAATAATATGAATGCAAACTAAACCCTGGAGTATATTTTACTTCTCCTGCTGCTAAATAATAAGAACTTACAGCACAAGGAAGAAAACCTCTTCTGAAAACAAACAAAATTTCCCATCCCTTGTTTGTAATTCCCAGAGATCTGGAAATCCGACACCTATACTCTTGGCCAGAGAGTGCTTTTTTCCTTAGGGAAAAAAAAGGTGGGGAGAGTCATTGAGAGAAGTTGAGAACTCTGAATTTAAGGTAACAATTATAATGATCAAAACATGCTAAGGGTCCACAAAGATTATCACAAGAATGTTTCTCAGAGTAATATTTACAGGGAAAATATCGAAGTAATCTAAATGCTCAAGGTAGAGGTTAATTACATAAATTACGGTACATTCATATAGAGAATCGGAGAAGGCAATGTCAGCCCACTCCAGTGTTCTTGCCTGGAGAATCCCAGGGATGGCGGAGCCTGGTGGGCTGCCGCCTATGGGGTCGCACAGGGTTGGACACGACTGAAGCGACTTAGCAGCAGCAGCAGCAGGATATAGAGAATACCACAGAGACATTATTAATGACATTTAGAGGAATACTTAAAGATGTAGGAAGACAGTCAATATAGCTTAAATGGAAAATGCAAGTTAAAATAGTATACACCATGTTATCCATTTTGGTAAAAATTATATATATAAATAAGTGCACCCACACTATATATATAGAGAGAGAGGGAGAGAGCACAGATTCCTACCCCAGCCCCAGCTGGCTCTGCCTCTAACTAGCTTCCCTCTGGACCTCAGTTTTCTCATCTGAAGGAGCTGTAGGTTCAATATGTGAAAACTACACATCCCCTATAAATTAGAAACCACAAAGTTCCTGTGGTTATATGCTGGAATTATTCCCCAATCATGAGTCATCTCTCAGTCTCTGACTTTGCAAATACAAATTCCTCCCCAGTGATAAAAATTAAAATGGTTAATTATTTTATGGGTAGTCTGTACACAATGAATGCTTGTGTGCAGTACCATCTGGGAAGTTGAGGCAAAGGAAATAGCTCTTAAAACCCTCCTGGGATTGAAATGAAAAACAAGATAGCCTGTGACATCAACTACCATTTGATCAGAGTAAATAATACAAATATCAATATTAAATTATGTGTGCATAGTTCTTATTTTTGCCTTCTGTGGCAAAGCACAGGGAATTCTTTGCTTTATGGGGTCACACAGAGTCGGACACGACTGAAGTGACTTAGCAGCAGCAGCAGCAGCCTTTAGTGCAAGATTATAAAGGAAGACAGGAAAGACAGACAGAATTTCAGCATTTTAGAACTGCAAGTGACTTTAAAGATTTGACCCAAGTCCCTCATCATTTCAATGAGGAACAAAATGAGGGGTCCAAGATGTGAAACAGCTAATTCCAGTATTAACTTCCTAAAGCATGGTCTCTCAATTTACCTCACCTATGCCAACCATAACTGGACAATACCACCACTTACATACCAAACAAACAAGCGAAAAAATAAAAACCATGAAAAGAAAAGACAAACAAATAGCCAAACCTCTTTTACTGTTTCCTCCATTACCACTAGAGGAACCATGCAAGGGGAAGAGAGTTAATCAGGATGAACATTTCTGAGACAGGAACAGTTCACCTTCTAGCCTGCATCCAGAGCCAATTCCTCACCCCAAGACACAGCAATGCCATATTTCCACCCACTACTTTCCTGTCTCTCTACAAGAAGACAAACACAAGACCTTTGGAAGAGAATTGTTATGAAAGTAACACTGTCCTTTAACAAATCAGCCACGAATTACCATATCATCAAATAAACATTTGATGAATAAAACGCAAATGCTAACAATCTGTTCTTTTTCACCAAGAAGCATGATTTTCTATTAATTTCTCCCCTCTTTGGGTCCCTAAGAATCCAGGGAAGTTACTCAAGAGCATCTTAGCAAAGAAAAAAATGGGTAGTTCCATATGAGAACTGTTTATCTAAATTCAGTCAGCATTAGAGACCCAAGTTACTGGAATCACTTAAGAACCCACCCCTTTCCAATCCGTTTTGCCTCACTATTCAGATGGATCTGGGTTGCTACATTCTTCCTACCATGGAAAACACACACACTGGCCATTCTGATATCTCACCACATCTAATAATATTTTGATGTCCATACCCTCCAGACCAGAACGCCCTAGATGATACAATTAGAATTCAAATGCACAGACTGTTAGAAGTGAAAGGGACTCTCAAGAGAATTGACTTGTACCTCCTCTCTTTATAACTGAAGAAACACAGCTGCAGTGGAACACAGATTTGTCCCTCCTCACATGGCTAAGAGAAGGCAATGGCAACCCACTCCAGTACTCTTGCCTGGAAAATCCCATGGGCGGAGGAGCCTGGTAGGCTGCAGTCCATGGGGTCGCTAAGAGTCAGACATGACTGAGCAACTTCACTTTCACTTTTCAGTTTCATGCACTGGAGAAGGACATGGGAACCCACTTCAGTGTTCTTGCCTGGAGAATCCCAGGAACGGAGGAGCCTGGTGGGCTTCCGTCTATGGGGTCGCACAGAGTCGGACACGACTGAAGCAACTTAGCAGCAGCAGCAGCACATGGCTAGATAATGGCAGTGCCAGATCTGAAGGCTATGTCTCCAGTCTTCTGGTTCAAGTTCTTTCCACAGCCCCTGCTACTTTCCAGCATCACTGCAGGCTTTCTAAACACTCTCAAAGGGTGAAGTGGAGCTCTTCCTTGGGAGTCAGCCCCTCCCATTTCAGAGCTGCCTCTGCTCTTCTATTGCATGAATTATAGATGCAAGAAGTTACTAAAGCCTGAACAGGCAGATGAGTTCCCTTTCTTGACCCATTCTGTCAATCAGGAAGATGGTTGGCAACACTTAAGAGTTATCAGTTCCTCCCATAGTTAAATTCTTGTTCTAATTCATCTAAAATCCACTGTCACTATACAATGTGCATTCTGAAGAAAGAGCATTCTGGTTTTGAATTATGTGACAAGTTCAGTCATCTGGTTCGTGTCTAAGAATTATATATATGGCTGGTTGGCGTGCATAATTTGGGGCAGCAGCCTTCTAACAACTGTTTGATGATTCTTCGACAGGAAATCTGGTTGCATTAAATTCCTTCCTTCTGGCTCCAGAGATGCCCGTCTAAGCAGCCGCTAATGGCTAATAAGACTAACAGAGGAACAACAGGGTTCACAGGAAAGAGAATTCAACTTGACATTATAATTATTTTGCATTAGAACCTTGCCTCTGCCCATCACCAGCAGACCAACTTTAATACTTGTGGTTTCTAAGCTTCTCCTGTAAATCTGTAAGATGTTAAACAGATATAAACTTGATTCATATATAAGGTATTATTGGTCCAATACTATACTTTGATAGTATTGTCAAAATATAGTATTGGACCAATACTATAACTTGATGATCGGTTAATTCCAGAAATGAGAAGACAACAATAATATGGAAAATGTTAAACACTCTGTGTCTGGGATCCTACCAGTCTAACTAGGTATAAAACCCTGCTCAGCAACTTATCAGTTGTGTAATATTGCGCAAGTTTCATCATCTTTATCACTAAAAAGTTCAAAAATATTCAATATAGAAGACCAGGATTAACTAAAGTGATACACTATCACCAGCTTAAGTAATTTTCAGTATTTTGCTAATATCCTTTCATCTCTCTTTCCCAACACTTGCCCCGCTCCGAAGTATTTTAAAACAAATTTGGGCAAGCTGTTTTAAAGATCTCTGTGCTTCAGTTTTCTCATCTAGGATATGAAGATTATAACATCAAATTCATGGGGTAGCACTGTACTGAGTATTCCCTGTTAACTATTATTATTTATGATGGTACCTATGCACACCTCCCACTCTCACGGACTCCCTGCAGCTACGCGCACCCGGTTCAGGACAGAGGTTGTTAAAAGGCCAGGAAGAACACAACTCCTGCGTCGCTAAGACTGCGAGCACCCTCTTCAGGCCGCCCTCCTTCAGAACAGCTCAATTTAAGGAGGAAGTTTGTCCTTCGCAGGCTCTCGTCGCCACGCGTAAAAATGAGGGGCGGGAACAGGAAATGGGGTTGGGCCGAATTCCGGGCGCCGGGAGGCTGCGGGTAAGATCCGAGAGGGTGGCAGCTGGAAGCAGTTAGCAAGAGCTGTGATGTTCCGGATCGAGGGCCTTGCGCCGAAGCTGGACCCGGAGGAGATGAAACGGAAGATGCGCGAGGATGTGATCTCTTCCATACGGAACTTCCTCATCTATGTGGCCCTGTTGCGAGTCAGTAAGTACCCTCCCAGGCTGTGGCCGCGAGACTCGCCGGGAGCTCGCCGCCACCTGCCCACCCGGCTCTGGCCCCACCGGCCTTGTGGGGGCCTTGGAGCAAGAGCTAAGCAGTTGCGAGGAGCAAGAGCTGTGCACGTTGAGGGCGGCGGGCGCAGGCGAGCAAGGTTTAGGATTGGCGGCTCAGGGTGGGAGTACCGAGTGCACGCGGCGATCCGGACCACGAGGTTAATCGCTCAGCTCCTCCTTTTCTTAAGGACGATTGAATTGGAAGAGCCCCTGAGGTTTGCGGGTGCGATCCCTGGGGTCGGGAAGATCCCCTGGAGAAGGAAATGGGAACCCACTCCAGTATTCTTGCCTGGGAAATTTCATGGACAGAGCTCAAGTATATGGGGTCGCAAAGAGTCGGATACGACTTGGAAACTAAACAACAAAACTAACTTTATCCCCAGGACTAACCCCCTCGTTTTGCAAACAGAAAAACTGGTATCTAGAGTGGCGCAATAGCTGGCTCAAGGTCATTCAGCGATTCAGTGAATGATCTTGACCTAGAATCCAGAGTTCTTAACTGACTGCCAAGTTTCCTTCCATTAGTGCTGACCTCTGAAATCCAGAAGATTTTGTTCCTTTTATTTGTACAGAGGGTGAAGTAGGTAATTACTTTTTCTTTTTTTTTTTTAAGAAGAAAGGATCAATGGGGTTAATGGTAATGCCTGAGTATTTATTTGATTTTTACGTTTGGTAGAAACTATTTGCATTGCCTGATTTTGGCCTAAGTCTCTGTATATCCTCTTTGCAAATGATAACTCCACTTCCAGAGGGGACTTACGCCAAGTGTAGAATTATAGGCATACAGTACTGGAGCTAGACACAGTTTTATAGATCAGTGCTCTAGTTTTACTGATAGGAATCTCAGAAGTGAATTACCCCTGTTGCTAGATTTCCAGTTTAGTATTCCTTTTCATTGTTCCTTGTTCTATATTGTTGGTAGGTATGGATAGAAAGGCAGAGGTGATTCAGATAAATGAAGGCCATACCTCGGTCATCTTGTGTAAGGCTCATGTTGGGCCTAAGGCCAGAGTTCTTGAGGTCGGGTCTCTCTTACTCTGTCCTTCACTGTCTGTGGTGTTACTCTGCTTCCCCAGGAGAGGGAGCCCTTGGAAAACGGAAACTACCAAGTCATCTTGCTCCTTCAACAGCTTGCAACTCTCAACTTGACTAATTTCTTCCTCTTACCTTTTTTGGTTGACTTAGTTGCCAGTGAAACATTTGCTGCTTTTCAATGACCTTTGTATTTGAGATGAATCAGTTTAAAAACAAAACAAAATACTGATCCTTACCACTTTTTAAATTGAGATATAATTTGCATGTTATTCACTTAACCCATTTAAAGTATACAGTTCATTGGTTCTTTGTATAGTCAAGAGTTGTGCAGCCATCACCACAATCTATTTTAAAGCATTTTCTTCCCTTCTGAAAGAAACACCATGCCCATTAGCTGTCAATCTCCCATTTTCCCCCTTCCCTAGCCCATGGCAACCACTAAGGGACTTTTTGTCTTTAGAGGTTTCCCTATTCCATATATTTTTTATAAGTGGAACTATACAGTATGTGACCATGTCTAGCATAATGTTTTAGGTTTGTCCATCTTGTAGCATGTGTCAGTATTTCCTTTTTATTGCCAAATAAAATACCACTGTATGGATATACCACACTTTATCTATTCTTTCGATGACTGTTAACTTTTTTTCTGATAAGAATTAGGGTTTTTTTTAAGTATTTTAATGTATTAAATACATTAATAATATTGTGATTGTGTAATCATCACCACCATCTGCAGAACACTTTTTCTTTTGTAAAACTGAGCCTATAGCTGTTAAACAGTAATTCCCCATTTCCTGCTCCTCCCAGCTGCTGGCAGCACCCCCCCCTTTTTTTTTTTTTTTTTTTAGGAACCACTGAGTCGGACACGACTGAAGCGACTTAGCAGCAGCAGCAGCAGTACTGTGTTCCATAGCAGCAATACCATTTTTACACTCTCAGCAACAAGGAACAAGAGTACCATTTTTCCACATCCTTGCCAAGTTTTTTGACAGTTGCCATCCTCGTGGGTGTGAAGTGATATCTCACTATAGTTTTGTTTTGCATTTCTCTAATGATTAATGATGCTGAGCATCTTTTCCCATGCTTATTTTGGCCACAGTACTGTTACAACAACAAGACAATAATATCACTTCTTTAGATCCCTGTGACAGCACTTCCTTGTTTGCTAGACATTGCTACACCACCCTACTCATAATAACTGAAATAGGACTGTATCAGATGTGAACTGAAGCACACAAATAATAAATGACTAATCAGTGGGGGAACTGAAATATGTATCTAGCTTTCTGGATCCCTACTTCAGTTTTCCTCCACTCTCTGCCTTTCGAATGCGTTTTTTTTTTAAGTGAGAAATGCCATTTTGTTTCTTCCAGAGTTTTGTTCCTTTGACAGTTACATCACAAAGTAAAAACTTGTCATTTGAAGGAGGATTAGATTTCTTCTTTATGTCCTAAGAGGAGAACTATGTGAAGAAAATATTTTATATAGTGTAAGAGTGAACTTTATAATAGTTGTAGATGCATGACAGTGGGGTGGGCTCCCTTGAAAGACAGCAATTCGCTTTTGCTGGGCGCACAGGCCAAGGCTTAACCATCATTTGTTTGAAAAATGTGTTGAACTGTAAAGTTTATCTCCCAGCCCTGTGATTCCATAATGTAACTTGTGATGATCTGGATCTGAAAACAAATTCTGGGTTTATTTTCCTTTCAGCTCCTTTTATCTTAAAGAAATTGGACAGCATATGAAGAGTGGGTGTCACGTGTGAATGCATGGTATGAAGAACCCGGTTACAGTTTCTTCTCCTATCTGCAAATGAATAGGCCCAGAAAGATGTAAGAGACTCTTCGATTGAATGGACATAAAAATTCTACTTGTTAAGGACAATTTTGGCTCCGGTAACTGACCTTTATAGCTAAAACTCTTTGGCAAGTATGAAGAGGCATTTTACGGTCATAGTATTCCCTTATACCTGTGATATCAGCCTCGATGAATGTTGGTGTAATTTTACATCATGATGTCAAACTCCATTTTCCAGCAAGTATGAATTATAAGGGAATTATGTCTGCAATGGCCCTGTCTTGTGAGTCATTTCTGTGTACTTCCTTACTTCTGTTTGGAGTATATTTGTTGAAGAATTCCTCTCCATTAGTTATGTTTTATGGAAGCCAGCACACAAACATGTCATTTAAGCATGGGACTATTAGTCTATATTTTTAATAAGAAAAATAGGGCTTTTATCTTTCTTAACCCACATTTTTGCTGCAAACAATCCCTGGTGAGACTACTGTAACACTGAGACTATTACAGACCACATTAAATTGAGTTCCTCCAGTTTGGGACTGGAGAATTTGCTCGTCCTGATAAAACAACATGGTTCTATTCTTAAGCAGTCTTTATGAAAGGCAGCATTACTGCTTGAGGCTGAGAATATGTAATACCACCAAAGGGGAAAATGCTGTATTTTTTAAGTCAGGCAATTCTCCAGGTTTGTTGGGAGAAGGGGAGAGTCCTTAACTTTCCTCCCAGATACCATGACATCCACCTCTTTTTCAAGAATTACACTAAGTTTACCTTTCTGTCTGTAAATAACGATTATGTTGTTACTTTATGATTTTTCTGTTTTAGACGTTGCCTGCTGACTTCTGCATGTGAGGATTATGTCTCTTTCCTGTCCTCACCTCTGTCTCTCACACATCTCATTTCTGCTTCCTTTCTGTGTACTTATTAGTATGATTTTCATTAGATTGATTTCATTAGGACTCCAAACACTGTTTGCTGTTGCCTTTTCCTGCATATCCTTTTTATTTTCCTAGGCTTAGTTTTCTTATCACGCTAAATCAGCTAAACTTTTTCCCATGTATTTAAACTGCTCGGTGTTCAGTGTCATGAGGGGAGCTGTTTTGTCTTAAGTCTTTCCAGGAAAAAGGGCTTATTTACGGCAAGCTGAATTTGGCTTATGGGACACCTGCTCTAAAGCACAGGGCAGAATCTGGCAAAGGGTGAAACAACCTCCAACTTAACAGAACTGTTTTATTATTTTAAAGTGAGATGCTTGTTCTCTTGCAAATATTTATAAGGAAGATGATTCAACATAAAGTCTGGCTTTTTAAGGGCTTCCCTGGTGGCTCAGATGGTAAAGAAGCTGCCTGCAACATAGGAGACCTGGGTTTGATCCCTGGGTCAGGAAGATCCCCTGGAGAAGGGAATGGCAACCACTCCAGTATTCTTGCCTGGAGAATTCCATGGACAAAAGTCCCAGAGATTAATAACTCATTTATCATATTATATGCTATGCTCTTGTGCTAGAAGCTGGGAATGGACAATCATGGCACTGCCATTTTGGGGTCTATAATTCATCGAAGGATGCTACACAAATGGACATCTGAAGGACCTCACCTTGTTGCTGGTTCAGATTTGAAGGAATAACTACAGTTATCTTATGGGGAAAGGGTAGAGAACGGGGAGCCAGGTAGGAATTGATTAAGGTGTTCAAATCATATTGATCAAGAGTTGTTCAAAATTGCTTACTTAAACCTAGATGCAATGTGGGGCCTAGATTTGAAGGGAAGGTCAAAGAGGATGGAATGAGCAGACCAGTACATGTTGATTCAGAGGAATATAGTGTAGGGGAAAGAAAAAATTCAGGGAAGACTGGAGGTGCAGGGAGTATCTTAGATTATCTGGGTGGACCCAGTGTAATCACATGGGTTTTATAAGAGGGAGAAAGAAAGTGGAGTCAGAGAAGATGTTACAACAGAAGCAGAGGTTGGAATGATATGGCCACATGCCAAGGAATGTGGGCCGCCTCTGTGTTCCAGAAGCTGGGAAGGGTGGGGCACAGGTTTTCCCCTAGAACCTCCAGAAGGACCGCAGGTCTGCAGACACCTTGACTTTAACCCCTCAAGACCTGTTTGAAACTTCTGACTTTCACAATCATAAGGTAATTTGTGTTGTTATAAGTTTGAGTAATTTATTGCAACAGCAAACCAATACGTTTATACCACTCCTTCCTCATTTCCTGTTACTGTGGCCTCATCCTCTTCAGATCTAGGGTAAATCCCTTATCTGTTCCACCATCTTTGGCAGAATTTTATTATTCACTAATCAGGCTTGAAGTACTTTCTGGTCCTGGATTATCTTTTCTTTTTAAACTTCCTTAGCTGTGACCATGGCTTTAATTACCATCTATCTAGAAGAAAGTCCCAATGTTTATTTCAAGTTGAAACGTTGGCCATGTTTGGCTGTCCATCTGCCCACCTAGCATCTCCATCTCAGGTATTTTCAGCTTGGCAGGTCCAAAACTGGACCCATTACTTTTCACTTGAAATTTTTTGCTTAAATTCAATAAATGGCTCCATCAACATAGCTGCTTAAACTACAAATTAGGGAATCTTCCTTGAATCCCTAATCACATCTCCAAACCCCCTCTTGCCATATGAGATACATATTAACAGGTTTGGAGGTAAGGACAATAGTCATTTTGGGGTGGGGGCATTCTGTCTACTACTTTAATAAAGGTTTAGATTTGGTGGGGAAAAGTTGAAAGTTTCCTCCTGCCAAGATCTGCTTTCTCAGGAAAGTCATTTTCAGACCCCAGCCTTCCTTAATCACTCAGCCCCACAGCCATGGCCTAGATTTAGATTTGATTTCTTTCCTCCAATAGAAATAGCTCAGCCCCACTGGACCCTCTCATAATGTTTATCCTGCCACCTCATCTCTGTGCTTCACCACCTTCATGCCACCGCTCACTCCACTAGCCAGTGTTGTAATCATTCTGCATACACCTTCAAATCTCCCCCCTCCCTCTAGCGTCATTGTACTTTTCTGGCAAAACCCCATCCTGGTAAAAATCCTACTCTCTGCAGCTGAAGTGTCTAGAAAGAAACAAACACCCTGACAGGTTCTACCTGGAAAATAATGACTGTTGGACCTCAACTGGGTCCTGTAGAACCACTGCATTTCCTTAGTTCGTTCTAGTCCACATGTCTATGTCACACCTTCTCAGACCTCTAGGATCTCCCCTTATCTTCAAGCTCAGGTGACAGTGTTGCTTCTGCTTTCCCCGAGAAAATAGCAGCATCCGAAGGAAAGCTCCCATAAACTTAACCCCGCGATGACCCACCCACAGTACCTGCACCTCCCTCCCATCAGGAAAGTCAAAGTGTTAGTCGCTGAGTGGCGTCCACCTCTTTGCGACCCCATGGACTGTAGCCCATCAGGCTCCTCTGTCTATGGGTTTCTCCAGACAGAGATGCAGGATACACAGGTTTGATACCTAGGTCAGGAAGTTTCCGTTAGGAAAGCCCTCCTATTTAAGGCCAAACTCCTCAATCCCACCTGCATCAGCTACCCAACGATCATGACCCATCAACTCTCCCTCCCTTTTCTTTTGTTGGATCATTCCCTATAGGATTCAAAAGGACTGTGATTTCCTCTGACTTTTAAAAAAAGCCCTGTTGCAAATTTGTTCCCCTGGAGGAGATGCTGAGATTTTGTACAGGAGGTTTTAGGGGGAGTATTTGGGGGGATGGGGAAACACTTCCAAGAGCAAGTCAAATAAGTTTGGGTGGGAGGAGAAGTTGAACTGTGGTGCAGCTGCAAATAGGGTGATCAACCATGCAGGACTATCCCAGTTAAGCACAGAGACCTCAGTCCTGGGCAAGCCAGAATAGTTACCCTGGTTGAAAAAGCAGCTTTAATCAGTCCCACAGGTATCTGATGTTAGATGGCCCTTCAGAGAAGTCCTGAGCAAGGCCAGAGGGCAGGGCCTTTCTGCCCTTGTATTGCCTAGCCACCGCACAGGGGCTGCTGGACCGGTGTACTGTATGCAGGCAGCTTCCTTCAGCTGAAGGCATCTCCTAGGGTATGCAGCTGTGTGGTGTCTGTAGCCAACCCTCGTAGCTGCTGGCAGATCGAGTTTCTTCATCCAAAGTTGAAATCTGGGTGGTTCAGCACAGCATCCACCATATCCTCTGGAATCCTCACCCCTCTGTCTTCCATCCCATTTCTCTGCTTTCAGTTAAATGCTTCAAGAAGGCTGTTTCTATTTTCATTCCTTCCTCCTGTTATCTCCCGAACCCATTCCAGTTAGGTTTGCATCCCCACCAATCTTTTGAAACTGCTCTTGTCAAGGTTAACTCACCCGTCTTGCCCTTTCAGCAGCATTCAACACACTTCCTTCCTATTTTAACCACCTTACAGGCCTACTTGATTTTCCTCCTATCTACTCTTTCTGTTCCACTCACCCATCCTTCCTCAGATTCTTTTGCTGGTTCTTCATCTCTAACCTCTGACACTGGAGGTGTCCCAGGCTTCACTCCTCAGTCCTCTTGATTTACAGTAGAGATTCTGCACTGACTCTTAGTTCTCCTATCTGATCTTTTGGCCCAAAATACCTTTCCTTTCCTTTCAGTGGAGAGAAAAGTCCCTGTTCTGAAAAACAGAATCCTTTAGTTTTGTTTTTCAAAGAGATGTGTATCACTAACGTGACCTTTTGAGCTGTTTCCATTAGGTCAGCTTGTTGGTTCCACAGCTAAGGTATATATAGTCATCTGACAAGGACCACAGTTGACCTACTATAACTTACTCTCCCCCAATTTGTATGTTTATTTAGGAGGGAAGAAAGTAGCTAAGTGTACATTTGTTTGTGATACCAAGAGACTGAAGACTACTTTTTATGGGACAGTGGAAACATAATGAAGACTTCTGCTGGGTGTGATACAGCAGTGGGAACGTACGTGATGCTCTTCTTCCCCAAATTCAAATTGCATTGTCTCTGATTATCTGAGCTGATAGAAGAAAAACAATATATAAATTACTTGAAATAATAAAGATATTGCAAAAAAAAATGTTTAGAAATGTACTAGATGAAAATTAGAACCAGGAAATGATCAGGAATTGCTCATCTTACCATCATTAGTAAAATTCAGCATCTATATATTTTCGGTATACTTTTGAATAAAATTTAATCAGCTTACATCAATTATAGAATTTCAATTTTTGTAATAACCATTGTTTTCATTGGTCACAGGTGTTTAAGACATGGATTCTTTACTGAACATAAAAATAAAAGTGTAAGTTAAACCTTAAATCTATTAAATCTTGAGAAAATCATTCTTAGTAAAATACTGTTGTTAGCTTAGTGAAACAATGATGCTGTTAAAGAAGTTGAAGAGAAGGGCATTTAATTTAACATCTACTTTTTCCTCTAACCAGACCCTCACTGTTGTTCGCAAGCATTCTGTTTAGAAGTTCATCACCATAAAAAGAATTTGTATTTTTTATTGTTCCCTGAGTTGCAAGGTGCTTATTTATTCCTGATCTGACAGAAAGCACTTAAAATTTTTTTCAGTCTGTTTTCTTAAGCATATCAAACTTAGACCACTGTTAGTACTTTGACCTTTCTTGAGTTTACCGTGAATAGCAGAGGAAGAACCGGGGGTTGGGGGGGAGCAGGGGGGATGCTGCTAGATTTAGAAACTGCTAAATACTGTGGACTCAGATTATCACTTATTTCCTTCCTTCCAATTCCAGATGTAAAATAGCATATCTGTAATACTCATTTCTTGGTAGGAAAAGGGACTCTTAACAATAAATATGTCTTCATGTTTATGGGTAACTGATGTTTTTTTCACATAAAATTTTAAGAGTCAGTGGATGCTAGGTGTCAGGTACTTGGGAATCAAAGAATGCATCCTAGGGACAGTTTTCATACACAGATGCCTCTTGCCAAAGGAGAGGTTCAAGTATAATAGGGAAAAGAACACTGGCAGTGTTGGGCACCTTGTGCAGAGGGCTTTTCCAAAGCAGGCTGCAAACACACAAGAAGCTTTTAAACAAAGACCTACTGAATCAGAACTGCTATGGATAGAGCTTAGGAAATCTATTTTTTAAAGCAACCAGTGGCTTCCAGACACTGCCTGTTGTCTGCTGCTGCTGCTAAGTCGCTTCAGTCGTGTCCGACTCTGTGACCCCACAGACGGCAGCCCACCAGGCTCCGCCGTCCCTGGGATTCTCCAGGCAGGAACACTGGAGTAGGTTGCCATTTCCTGCTCCAATGCATGAAAATGAAAAGTGAAAGTGAAGTCGCTCAGTCGTGTCTGACTCTCAGCGACCCCATGGACTGCAGCGGATTTTCCAGGCAAGGGAATTGGAGTGGGTTGCCATTGCCTTCTCTGGCCTGTTGTCTAGGCCTCCAAAAATATTCCCAATCTCCTTGGTGGAGGTGTTCACATTCACAGATACTTATTTAGTGACTACAGAGGACCAGGCACTGTGTGTAGGTGAGGGATACAGAAGAGAAGATTTCAGTCATTGTACCAATCCGTAAGAGGCTTACAAAATAGCAGGGGAGTTGGATATTTCCTAAATTCATCAATAATTAAGTCATTATGTAGACTGCTATGAGAGTAAACTAACGTGGCTTTGAGAACATGGAATAAAGGAGCCCTGGCCTCCTGGGTTGTGGAAGAAGCAGGGAGGGTTCCCTGTGGAAGTGACTGATTTGGATGAATAGGAACTGTCCACATAAAAGTGCTGGGGGGAGGAGGGGTCGAAAAAAGCACCAAGATTCTTCCCTACTCTGTTATAGACGTCACCCAGGAGACGTGAGCAGTTACTACTTGCATGCACTCAGTATTACAGCTAATGATGTAATACTGAGTGATGCCCTTTGCCTGCTTTTGAGCAAGTTCACAAAAACAGAAATCACACATCTAAAAGTTGAATCGACTTGTTGCTGAGATGTAAAAACATTACACAGTCACTTACACACTTTTAAACACAGTACCTTATGAAATATTTTCAGTTATAATAAAATGTTCTTAAATTGTCTTCAGAAACACAGCTGACTTTAGTCCAAGAAGCATTCTGCTAACCCTAAAGATTTGCTGTAAGCACTTCTGGTTATTTTCACCTGTTTCTCAGTCACGAGTAGTAGTTTCATTTTCCGCTTAGGCCTATAAAGGCTAAGAATACAAAAAAATTTTAATATTACATGAACAACTGTACAGTGATGCTGAAGATAAATTTGGTGAATAAAGGGTGATTCAGAGACATCAAAATGTAATGTAGAAAATGTGGGCTGTTGAAGAGTACAGGTTTATGTAAGGAAGGAACACTAGAATCAGTTCAGATTCTTCAGCTCTGCTATTATGTGACTCTATGAGTCAGATTTTTTTAACTTGCAAACACCAAAGTCCAGTTTTGGTAGATGTAAAGCGAAAAGTAATTCATTATAAAAGGATTATAGGTAGCATCACCAGGAGGCCTGCAGACTAGGCAACTGGAACATCCCCCTTTGTCACTCCACGTAACTGGTGCAGTGAGGACACTACCTTTGCTGAGGATTAGATGCCACCACTTACTACCAAGCCACAGTTCCCTGGACTATCATGGCAGCCATTATTGCTCAGAAAACATCTTGCTGCATTTGCTATGGTTGCCGTAGAGAATTACTCCAAGATACAACTTTGTTGTATCTCTGATTCCAAGACCAAGGAATATTTATAGTATCAGGGTCACGTGGAAAAGTAAAGAAAAAATCAATTTCAGCTTCTGTAGTGAAAGGCATGCTCTGATGCCAGCAAGTTCATAGGATGGGGAATTCCCAAATGTAGGCACGAGTTCAGATACTGGACAGCCAAAAAGGAATGACATGTCTACTATGTTGACCCTGGACAAATCACTCTGAGCCTCACTTTTCTGTAACACAAGGGAAATAACGTTCACATGGTTAAGGAGATGATGTAGGTGTACTTACTCATTTTACAATAAATACCAACTGTGGCAGAATGCAAAGATGCGCAGGTCCTTTCTAATCTAATGCAGAAGAAAAATCAATACACATCAAGTGTTGGGATAGAGGCAGGCATAGATGAAGAGGGCAGAAAGAAGAGGGGACTCAACTGCAGTTCACAAATGATGTTCCTGTATTTAAGCACATATTTAAAAATAAAATTCCATGTGGCTAGTGATGTTTGTACCCATGAGAGACAGCATGCTCTTGTAGAAAGCTGTTGCACTCCTTTAAAAGGCTTAACTGTTTCATAGAAACGCCAAAACAATAATGTTGGCTGGCACAAATCCAGAAACTCAGGCTTTTGATTGCTTTTTGACAGACATCGAGACTGCCAGTTTCATACAATGGGACACCCTTCAAAGGATTAAACATGTTATAGCTTTGCCCAAAGATAATGAGATAAATCATCACGCCCATTGTAGTGTAATGTACTCTGAATTTCCCCTGTTCTGATCTGACCTAAGTCAGAGTGGTCTGCTATTTGTATCTAGCTAGTATGTACAACTTTGACTTTGCTTAAAATAAATTGTTGGCTTAGGGTAGGTGTGTTTTGTGTTTTTCTTTCCATTTATAAAAGAAAAGCTGCATGGTAACTCAGGCCTCACCCAGAATCTGTAATAATAACAATTCATCATATGGTATTATAGATGGAATATATTTTTAGAGAATACAATATATAGAACTAAGGACTGAGATATGTCAGTGGGATCACTGAAGTCAGTTATTTCAAACCTCAGTATGGTGCAGTGATTTGTTTTTCACAGCATTCTTAGGTTCAGTTCAGATCAGTTCTTCAGTTGTGTCCAACTCTTTGTGACCCCATCAACTGCAGCATCCCCGGCTTCTCTGTCCATCACCAACTCCCAGAGCTTGCTCAAACTCATGTCCATTGAGTTCATGATGCCACCAACCATCTCATCCTCTGTCGTCCCCTTTTCTGCATGTCTTCAATCTTTCCCAGCATCAGGGCCTTTTCTTCCAAGGAGCAAGCCTCTTTAAATTTCATGGCTGTGGTCACAATCTGCAGTGATTTTGGAGCCCCCCAAAATAAAAGTTTGTCACTGTTTCCATTGTTTCCCCATCTATTTGCCATGAAGTGATGGAACCGGATGCCATGATCTTAGTTTCTTGAATTTTGAGTTTCAAGCCAGCTTTTTCACTCTCCTCTTTCACCTTCATCAAGAGGCTTTTTAGTTCATCAGTTCTGCCATTAGAGTGGTATTGATATTTCTCCTGGCATCTTGATTCCAGCTTGTGCTTCATCTAGCCCTGCATTTTTCATGATGTACTCTGCATATAAGTTAAATAAGCAAGGTGACAATATACAGCCTTGACGTACTCCTTTCCCAATTTGGAGCCAGTCTGTTGTTCCATGTCCATTTCTAACTCTTGCTTCTTGATCTGCACACAGATTTCGCAGGAGGCAGGTCAGGTGGTCTGGTATTCCCATCTCTTGAAGAATTTTCCACAGTTTGTTGTGATCCAAAGGCTTTGGCGTAGTCAATGAAGCAGAAGTAGATGTTTTCCTGAAATTCTCTTGCTTTTTCTGTGATCCAACAGATCTTGGAAATTTGATCTCTGGTTCCTCTGCCTTTTCTAAATCCAGCTTGAACATCTGGAAGTTCTTGGTTCACGACTGTTGAAGCCTGCCTTGGAGAATTTTGAGCATTACTTTGCTAGCGTGTGAGATGAGTGCAATTGTACAGTAGTTTGAACATTCTCTGGCATTGCCTTTCTTTGGAATTGGAATGAAAACTGACCTTTTGCAGTCCTATTCCCCTGGTGAGTTTTACAAATTAGCTGGCATATTGAGTGCAGCATTTGCACAGCATCATCTTTTAGGATTTTAAATAGATTAGCTGGAATTCCATCACCTCCACTAGCTTTGGTTGTAGTCATGCTTCCTAAAGCCCACTTAACCTCGTACTCCAGAATGTCTGGCTCTAGGTGAGTGATCACACCGTCATGGTTATCTGGGTCATGAAGAACTTTTTTGTATAGTTCTGTGTATTCTTGCCACCTCTTCTTAATATCTCCTTCTTCTGGTAGAATCATATCATTTCTGTCCTTTATTGTGCCCATCTTTGCATGAAATGTTCCCTTGGTATTTCTGATTTTCTTGAAGAGATCTCTAGTCTTTCCCATTTGTTTTCCTCTGTTTCTTGGCATTGATCACTTATGAAAGCTGTCTTATCTCTCCTTGCTATTCTTTGGAACTCTGCATTCAGATGGATATATCTTTCCTTTTCTCCTCTGCCTTTTTTTTTTTCTTTTCTCAGATATTTGTAAGGCCGCCTCAGACAACCATTTTGCCTTTTTGCATTTTTTTTTTCCTTGGGGATGGTTTTGATCATAGCCTCCTGTACAGTGTTAGAAACCTCCATCCATAGTTCTTCGGGCACTCTATCAAATCTAAAACCTTTAATCTATTTGTCACTTCCACTGTATAATCATAAGGGATTTTATTTAGGTCATACCTGAATGGTCTAGTGGTTTTCCCTACTTTCTTCAATTTAATTCTGAATTTTCCAATAAGGAGTACATGATCTGAGCCACAGGCAGCTCCTGGTCTTGTTTTTGCTGACTGTACAGAGCTTCTCCATCTTTGGCTGCAAGGAATATAATCAATCTGATTTTGGTATTGACCATCTGGTGACGTCCATGTGTAGAGTTATCTCTTGTGTTGTTGGAAGAGGGTGTTTGCTATGACCAGTGCATTCTCTTGGCAAAACTCTATTAGCCTTTTCCATGCCTCATTTTGTACTCCAAGGCCAAATCTGCCTGTTATTCCAGGTATCTCTTGACTTTCTGCTTTGGCATTCCAGTCCCCTGTGGTGAAAAGGGCATCTTTTTTTAGTGTTAGTTCTAGAAAGTCTTGTAGGTCTTCAAGGTTCTTGGTTAGATTTCTGTAGTTGACATTTTCTTCCAAAATCCAGAGGTCTGCATCAAATATCTTTTGATCTCCATTTGGCTGACACACAGGCATTTAAAGTTTAACAAGTCCAACATTGAGTTCTTGACCCCCCCAAATATGTTCCCCTTATAATAGTTCCTGGATCCTGGAATGTGAAGTCAAGTGGGCCTTAGGAAGCAGCACTACGAACAAAGCTAGTGGAGGTGATGGAATTCCAGTTGAGCTATTTCAAATCCTGAAAGATGATGCTGTGAAAGTGCTGCACTCAATATGCCAGCAAATTTGGAAAACTCAGCAGTGGCCACAGGACTGGAAAAGGTCTGTTTTCATTAAAATCCCAAAGAAAGGCAATGCCAAAGAATGCTCAAACTACTGCACAATGGCAGTCATCTCACACGCTAGTAAAGTAATGCTTAAAATTCTCCAAGCCAGGCTTCAGCCATACATGAACCATGAACTTCCAGATGTTCAAGCTGGTTTTAGAAAAAGCAGAGGAACCAGAAATCAAATTGCCAACATCCGCTGGATCATTGAAAAGGCTAGAGAGTTCCTGAAAAGCATCTATTTCTGCTTTATTAACTATGCCAAAGCCTTTGATTGTGTGGATCACAATAAACTCTGGAAAATTCTTCAAGAGATGGGACTACCAGACCACCTGACCTGCCTCTTGAGAAACCTCTATGCAGGTCAGGAAGCAACAAAACTGGGCATGGAACAACAGACTGGTTCCAAATAGGAAAAGGAGTACGTCAAGGCTATATATTGTCACCTGCTTATTTAACTTATATGCAGAGTACAACATGAGAAACGCTGGGCTGGAAGAAGCACAAGCTGGAATCAAGATTGCCGGGAGAAATATCAATAACCTGAGATATGCAGATGATACCACCCTTATGGCAGAAAATGAAGAACTAAAGAGCCTCTTGATGAAAGTGAAAGAGGAGAGTGAAAAAGTTGTCTTAAAGCTCAAGATTCAGAAAACTAAGATCATGGCATTTGGTCCCAACACTTCATGACAAACAGATGGGAAACAGTGGCTGACTTTATTTTTCTGGGCTCCAAAATCACTGCAGATGGTGATTGCAGCCATGAAATTAAAAGACGCTTGCTCCTTGGAAGGAAAGTTATGACCAACCTAGATAGCATATTAAAAAGCAGAGACATTACTTTGTCAACAAAGGTCCATCTATTCAAGGCTATGGTTTTTCCAGTAGTCGTGTATGGATGTGAGAGTTGGACTATAAAGAGATCTGAGCGCTGAAGAATTGATGCTTTTGAACTGTGGTGTTGGAGAAGACTCTTGAGAGTCCCTTGGACTGCAAGGAGATCCAACCAGTCCATCCTAAAGGAGATCAGTCCTGGGTGTTCATTGGAAGGACTGATGTTGAAGCTGAAACTCCAATCCTTTGGCCACCTGATGCAAAGAGCTGACTCATCTGAAAAGACCCTGATGCTGGGAAAGATTGAGGGCAGGAGAAGGGGATGACAGAGGATGAGATGGCTGGATGGCATCATCGACTCAATGGATATGGGTTTGGGTGGACTCCAGTGGTGATGGACAGGGAGGCCTGGCGTGCTACAGTTCATGGGGTCACAACTGAACTGATACTGATAATAGTTCACAAAATAGCATTTTCATGGGCCCAGTCACATTAAACTAAAAGACTGGGGAATCCTCCTAGTTTCCCCCATCAAGCCTTGAGGCTGACTACCTCAAAAAATTTCCTTGAATCTATCTTCATCCTCACTACCATCACTC
Source organism: Moschus berezovskii (assembly GCF_049115385.1). Taxonomy (NCBI): domain Eukaryota; kingdom Metazoa; phylum Chordata; class Mammalia; order Artiodactyla; family Moschidae; genus Moschus; species Moschus berezovskii. The sequence continues at coordinate 68,965,717 of NC_142466.1, read as the reverse complement.
CAGTCCAAGTTTTAACCAATCTCCATGCTTCCACTCTTACTTTTGTCTATTCTCCACACAGTAGCTGGCATACTTTTTTTTTTTTTTAATTAATGTTTGGTCTGACTCTTTGTGAAACCATGGACTGTAGCCTGCCAGGCTCCTATGTCCACAGTATTTTCCAGGCAAGAAAATGGAGTGGATTGCCATGTCCTTTTTCAAGGGATCTTCCCCGACTCCTATCATACTTCAAAAAAGGGAGGGAGTTCTCAAATCACCCATATCCTTCACCCCTTCTTTGCCTTCCTTTTACATAAAATTTTTAAATCCCTATTGTGACTTATAAATGTTGTGTGATCTGATCCCTACCTGGCTTTAATTTCACTTCCAGTGTTCTCTGTGAACACAATAAGCTTCAGACAAACTGGACATCTTCCATTTACCTAAAGAGCAATCTTCTCTCCTCTGCCCCACCCCACCCAAGAGCTTTCACACACGCTTTACCTTCCTCTCTTCCCTCTGGCTAACTCCTGACCACCCTCCATTGCCCCCTAGTTTTAAATCTGGGTTCTTTCCATGCACTTAATACAAATTATTTAAACGATATCTGATTAATGTCTACCTTCTCCACTCAGAAATTAACTTAAGGAGGTTAGAGGCCACATCAGCTTTGTTCACGTCTGTGCCCATAACAGCAGCAGCAGCAGCAACTAACACGATGTGACAGGTAGTGTGTATACATAAAATTATTTAATATATACTCCCAGCATATTGTTTGGGCCACAGCCAGCGGTCAGTTCGTTGAATGAATGAACCAGCCCCTGTGCACACCTACAAAGTTGCTCATTAGCTCCTGGAACAGCCCATTACACCGACAGATAACTGATGACTGGAAGAATCTTCATAGTGACCCCAGTCGCCTGCCTGCAATTTCCACCCACCGATTCTATTTCTGCTCCAGTGGGGCCATGCAGTACCAGCCTTAATCGTCCTTCCGCGAGCTCGACTTCGCAGCGTCTGAAGCCTCATCCGCCCCGCTCACGTCTCCCTTTCCCTGCCCTGCCTGAGCAGACTGCGGGTTCCTTTCCGCCGCGGTGGTCCGGGAGCCCAGCCCGGCCGCGCGCCCGCCGCTCCCGGCATCCCCTCCCCGCGGGCCACGTGACGGCGCCCGCCCGGCAAGTACCGCCCCCAGGCGGGGCTCGAGGCGCGCCCGCCCCCGGCCCCGCGCCGCAGTCCTCGCCGCTCAGGTGGCTGCGGCCCCGGCGCCCGAGGCCCGCGCTGCTGTGGGCTAGCGCCCCGGACAGCTCCCGGCGAGGTAAGGGGGAGACAGCCCGCGACCCCGGGATGCCCTGGCCCCGGAGCGGGGGGCGGCCCGGGGGAGGGGGCTCGGGCGCCCTGGGGCTGCCTCCCGGGGACCTCGGGCGCTTCGCGCGGCTGCTGGCCGCGGAGTCTGAGCACCTGGCCCCGGCTGCACAGGGAGGGCTGCCCTCAGGCCGCCCGCGGCCCCGCGCTCTGCTGGCACCTGGAGGCTCAGCTGCACCGGAGAACATCTGTGCCTTGGTTTCCCCTCTTGTGAAACGGGGCCAGGAAGGTGGATCTCTGCCGTGCCTTCAGCCTGGAGGTTGTGCAAGTCTGTTAGTGAAGTCGAAGAGGAAGATGGGAAGAACCCTCATCTCGGATTGCAGGAGCGAGTGTTTGAGGCCGGGCACCTTTTATGTCTTCTGTGTTTTGTGCAAATCGCAAAGCCTCTCCGGAGACTGGTTTCTCCATCTTTAAAGTAAAGGTGATCACTCCTGCCCTGCCTCGCTCACAGGACTACAATGAGGAACAGGTGGAAAAGCCATCTGAAGAGCCAGAACTCAGGGTGTCAGTTACACCTGGATTCATATCCTAGCTCTGCCACTTACTGTGCAGCCTCGAGCCGGATAGAACCCTGTTAGAAGAAGACAACAACAGTAATTAGCTCATGAGATTGTTGTGAGGATTAAGTGTAATAGGACTTAGCACCGTGTCGGGCACAGAAATGCTCAATAATTTGCTATTAGTAGAAGTATTAAATTAGTAAGCTAGAGAGCCATTCAGGTGAGGGATGTTTAGAATCATCACACTTCCGTTTCTGTATATTTATTCCTAAAAAGAGTGCTGTACTGATTTCCTAAGAACGGGGTCAAGTGGAGTTCTTTCCCCATTTCTGTCTGGGCCCCCTTTGCCTTCTCATTTACAGTTGGCATGTGAACCTGTTGTTTCTACCAAGTGAGTCAGTCAGGATGGGAACATTAATGTATTGGAGCAGATGGGTATCAGATTCCCTCTGAGGGGAAAGAGAAGTGCCAGGCGTGTGCTGCCACCAAAAAAAGCACAATACAGTGATTGACTGTCAGAGCTGGAAGATGCCTAGGAAACCATCTACTCGGGTTGTCTCCTTGGGCAAATGGAGAACCTGGATCCAGAACTGAGGACAGGGCTTTGATTTTCTCAGGACCTGACAGGATGTTGGCACTGGGTGGTGGAAAGAACATACACTATTTACCAGATGTACTTTCCCTGAATTTTAACCTGATTTCTTCATTTATTCAACAAGTATATATGGAGCACTTATTGTGTGCTTGTGTACCTAATAGGATCTGGAGAAGAAATACACACATACATATTCCTCTGCCAGTTCTTAGTACGTTTTAAAATAACAATAGGTCCCAGGGAGCCTTCCTTACAGCAGCTGGCCCCAAGGGACCGATGCACACAGAGAGGCCTGAATAGTTTCATGATCAGCCCCAGCCGGTCCCAGGGCCCTTGTTGAAGCCTGGTGAGATTTTAGAGACTGGAGAAAACGCTGCTTTGTCAGGCCTTTTAGTAAAGGATTTCCTCAGGCGTGCAGCGCTTGGATTTCTTTTTCTGGTTTCAGGCAGGCCTCTTATTGTTTTTAGATTTCTGAAAAGAGCCACCCTCACCTCGGTGCCTTCATTTTGGTTTCCATGGTTATCAGATGAATTGTATTTTTATGATAGCACAAGTAGCTGTTAAGTAATACGTGGTCAGGTAGTCCCCAGTTCCCTGCAGTTTGTTTTCTGATAGTGGTTCTCTAATTTTTTAAGTTGCAGTGCAGCCATAATATCCTTTACTCCCTCCCAGCCTCTTTCCTTCTTTCCTTTAATAAACATCCATCAGTGGCAGGACCAAGAGGAGTGGTAATAAGTAGAAACAGAAAAAAAAAAACAGAACAACAACACGTATAGACCCTGGTTTAGGTATCTCAGAATCTTTAGAGGGATAATCCGAAGGGGCAAATCAGTGGGGCTCTGATAAAGATGTAGATTGGGAGCAAGTGAGAGCTTTCAGAGGTGGTAAAGATGGTGTCCTGGGCAACCGAGAAGGTACCATATACTGAGATGCTTTTCAAGGAAGATGTAAAAGAAACAAGTTCCTTCTGTGTCAGTCACATAATAATAATAGTACAAGAAGCATTTTGTCCTTTCAATTTACCTTAATGAATGAACCTTCTCTTAAGTCACCTATCATGGGCTTTCTTTGAAATGTTTCCTTATTTCTCTTGTTAGTCTTTCTTTTAGCCTAGGGATGTATTAGTTCCTACCTGTACACATGCTAATATGTTCATAAAGGTAGATAAGCAAACTCATTTGGTTACGATTTTGTCTTTAATTTCAGATGTTTAACCATATATCTCATTTCAAAACCAGTTGGGTTCTAAGCAGCCCCATGTTTCTTTATTTTTCCAAATAATCTCCCAAGTCTCTATTGCCCCCATTAGTGAGAATTACAAAATCTCCCACTTCCAAGCCCCCTGGGGGCTCAGTCCAAAGAAATCAGTATTACTCTCCAGAAGAGAGAGAACAGTAATCTGAGCAGTCTACCCACATTGTTTCTGACACGGCTGTATCATATTACTATTGAACAGCTGTCCTGCATCATCTAAGGAAGTGTGTCCACTGCTGCTCAGTGCCCTTATTGGACCACGGCCCTGCCAGTTGATCCCATGCTTGGATTCCAAGGTTGGAGCTTTTTAAATTTATGCTGCTGTGCTTATCCCTTCTCCCAATGGGCCAAACTCTAGGCCATGTGTGGAGCTTGACACTAAGCTGTTTCCCCCAGTCTCCCCTATTTGGGAAGCACATAGAGGCAGCCTTGGTCGGGGTCACCTCAGACCACCCAGTAGAGTTATATATTTTCAAAGCTTTTCTCAGGGTTTGGGAGCTGAATCCTTTCTTGTCCTAACCCTAACCCATGGTTTTTTGGCAAATCGCTTTTACTCCTCTCCAGGATTTTGCCTACCAAGAATACTCAGGAATGCCAACCTTCAACCAGATAGCTCCTCCAGGACTTTGGGTGCCTACTCACTTTGCTTTTCATAGGTAAGAGTCAAACAGTAATCAATATGTTTATTTTATTGTCTTTGTTTTAAACTTTTAAAAGTATGTGACACAGGAAGTCCAGTGGTCAAGACTCCATGCTTCCACTGCAGGGGGCACGGGTTCAATCCCTGGCCAGGGGACTAAGATCCTGCCTGTCTCAGGCACAGACTAAAAACAGAGAGAGAAATATAACAAGAATGCATGTGGATAAGATCCATAAATGTATCATTTAACAGTTCTAAGGAAAATACGCATACAACTATTGCCTGTGTCAAGAAATAGAACTTTGCCAGGGGGTCCATAGCACCCCCTTCCAAATCAAAACCGCCTCCTTGGAAGAAACTATCTTGACTTTTGTGATAATCGTTTCTTTGCTTTTCTTTGTAGTTTTGTCACCTATGTTTGCATTCTCAGCGATACAGTTACTTTTTAACTAGGTGTCTAACTTTATACGTGTAGAATCATATTGTGTGCTTTTTGTGTTTGCTTCTTTTGCTCAGCTTGCTTGTGAGCTGAATCCATGTGATGGCATTGCCAGTAGTGTTTCATGACATGAATATGTCACAGCAGTGTTATTCATCCTTGTATTTATAAGTATCTTATGATATAGTTTCTAAATGCAAAGAACAGTGCCGCCATGAACATCCTTAGACATTTTCTATTGTGTATGTGAATGAGTTTCTTAATTTTTTATGTATGTATTTTTTAAATTCACCATTTTACCATTTTATTTCATTAAAAAATTTTTGACCATGCTGCATAGCATGTGGCATCATAGTTCCCCTACCAGGGATCAAACACACGCCCCCTACAGTGAAAGCACAGAGTCCCAACCACTGGATAGCCAGGGAAGTCCTGCGAATGAGTTTCCTTAGGTTATATATGTTGAAGTAGAATTTCGTTGCTAGATAATGCCAAATGGTTTTCCAAGTGATTGTACCTATTTACTTTGCTACCAGCAATATATAACAGTTCCTGTTTTTTCACATCCTTGCAATGACTTGGTATTGTCAATTTAAAAATTTTAAACTCTTCTTGTAGGTGTTTTTTATTGATATCTCTGTGGTTTTAATTTTCTTTCCTTGGTTACAACTGATGAGCACTTTTTATTGGTTAATCAGATGGCATCTATTGTTTGCTGCCTATTCAGTCTTTTGCCTGTTTTTCAGCTTTTCTTATTGATTTATCCGAGTTCTGTATAAATTTTGGGTAGTGGTTCCTTGTCAGTTATATGTTTTAAAAGTACCTTCTCCTTCTCTGTGACTCTTTTCATCCTCCTAGCTGTTTATCTTAGGCCTATTCTGTTGAAGCAGGACCTTAGTGGGGATTAACACTCAAATGATGCATTGGAAGAAGTGGCCAGGAAAAGGAGAATGAGGGAAGCAGGATGGAGGGAGGAGAGGAAGAGAAGGATAAGTAGGTGAGGTGGTGGTTTTCTGCAGAAGAGACATCAGTGTCTTGTTAGCAGCTGACACTTCTGTCTGGGGGCTGGGTGTGCTAGGCAGTAAAGAGGATCTGGGTGGGGCACCAGTGGTATTCCCTATAGTCAGACCTTTCCCTTCTACGTCAGCTTCACTCCATCCAGGTACAGCCTCTCCAGGATTCTGGTTAGTCACAGTTTCTGGGGAAACTCACAAGTATAAGGTTAGTGGGACAAGCTACAATCCTTGCCACTACCATTGGTCCAAAGATCAAATCATGCCCATCAACTTCCACTTCCACCATCCGTATTAGTTTCCCTCCTTTGTCCCTTAAATGTAAGAGAGAACTCTGCGACAAAGTGACCTGGGTCTGGAAGTTTATTTTGTTATGTTATTTTTAACCACAGATTCAATGTTTTTAATGCTTCTAGGACAAGTTTTTCAATTTCTTCTTAAGTTAGTTTTCTTAAGTAATATTTCTCAGGAATTTGTCGTTTAAAGTTTCAAATTTATTTATATGAAGTTTGTAATATTTCCTTTCCCTTTTCATGTCTGCAACATCTATAGTGATATCCTCTTTCCATCTGATTTCATTTTTATGCCTTCTCTTTTTTCTTCTTGAGCTTCAGTAGAGGTTCCTTTTGAAGAACCAACTTCTGTCTTTATTGATTTTCTCCATGGTTGGGTTTTCGATTCCATTAAATTCTGCTTTTTTAAAAAAGAATTTCACTTTCCTTGTATATTTTTTTTATTTTTCCTCTAACTTTTTGAAATGGATGCTTAGTTCATTAAATTCTATACTTTTTATTTTTATTCTTTACATTTAAGGTTAAGCATTTTTCTCCAACTACTGTTTAGCCAGAGCTCATGAGTTTTGATATGTAGTATTTTAATCATTTATTTCTAAACACTTTCTAGTTCCCAGTGTGATTTCCCTTTTGACTCATAGGTATCTTAGAAATGTTTTCTTCATTTCCAAGGATATGAGTATTTTCTAGTTATCTTTTATTAATTGATTGTAGTCAGTGAGCTTGTTCTGTATAATCTTAATCTTTTAAATTTGTTGAAATTTCTGTTAGGGCTCTGTTTTGAGTTTTTATAAGTGTTGTATGTGTGCTTGAAAATAATTTGTATTCTTTAATTATTGGATTCTTTGTAATAGTTCTGTGTAATGCCATTAGATCAAGTTTATTAATTATTTTCAAATCTTAATCCTTACTGATATTTTTGCTTATCTTAGCTATTATAGAGAAATGTGTTAAAATATACAACTATGATAATGAAATTGTCTGTTTTACCTTTTAATTTTTTGCTTTTTTATCTTTGAGCCCAATTATCAAGTGCATACAAATATGAAGTTGTTATACTTCTTGGTGTACTAACCTTTTATCATTTATGAAGTTCAGTTCAGTTCAGTCGCTCAGTCGTGTCCAACTCTCCGCAACCCCATGAATCACAGCACGCCAGGCCTCCCTGTCCATCACCAACTCCCGGAGTTCACTCAAACTCATGTCCACAGAGTCGGTGATGCCATCCAGCCATCTCATTCTCTGTCGTCCCCTTCTCCTCCCGCCCCCAACCTTTCCCAGCATCAGAGTCTTTTCCAGTGAGTCAACTCGTCGCATGAGGTGGCCAAAGTATTGCAGTTTCACCTTTAGCATCAGTCATTCCAATGAACACCCAGGATTGATCTCCCTTAGAATGGACTGGTTGGATCTCCTTGCGGTACAAGGGACTCTCAAGAGTCTTCTCCAACACCACAGTTCAAATAGCCCTTTTTTATTTCTAGTAAAGAAATTTTTTTATCCTTAAACTCTATTTTATCTGATACCAGTATAGCCATACCATCTTTTTTGGTAATTTATGCAAGGTATATCTTTTCCTGTCCTTTTGGTTTCACCCTTTCTGTTTCTGTGTGTTTTAAGAATGTCTGTTATAAATAGCACGTAGCTGGGTTTTGGTTTTTTACAGTCTTTGTCTCTAAACTGGAACATTTAGCCTGTATTCATTTAATACAACCATGGATGTATTTGGGTTTAAGTTTGTCGTCGTATTTTATGCTTTCGGTGTGTTTGTCCTGCTGGTTCTCCCTTTATTTTAGCTCTCTTTTTCCTTTTGGGGAGGTTGTTTTAATCACTGCTTTCCTCCCCCACTTCTAGTTTCAAACAGACATTATGCTCTTCTTGCTCTTCTTTTAATGGTTACCCTTGAAATTTTAATTTAACCAAAGTTGATAAATTACAGAAATAATAAATATCTCTACTCTTCTTTTGGATGGTACAAAATCTTAGGCCACTTGAACTGTCTTTTCCTTTGCCGCTTAACAGTAAATTTGTTATAATACAGTGTGTCAGCTTTGATTAGAGTCATTTAAGGACCGGGAGATGGGACAGGTGAGATAAGGGAGGGAAAAAAGTGAGAGAGCAAAGAATTTCCTTGAGAAAACTCTGTGTATACCTGTCAGGACTCTCTTGGTTGCAAGTGACCAGCTTAGGCACTCTTAACTTTAAAAAGAAACTCTATTGGCTTATAAAACTACATAGCTGGATCCAGGGGCCCAAAAATATTCTTAGGGTGCTTTCTCTATTTCTCATAGTCACTTAACCTTGTTTGTCTTAGTTTGGCTTCGTTCCTCAGATGGACTCGTCTGAGTTGTCCCCGTGCCTGTCAAGGGGGGATGGTTTATTCTGATCATTTACTTTGGGCCAGGGATCCATCCTCTGTGATGAAGGGCTGAAGCACTTTGCGTGACAGCCCCTAGACTCAGGACTAAATGAAGTGGGAGTGGGGTTCGTCTTAAAAAACCAAAAGAGGGAAGGTGCAGACTTCCCTGGTAGTTCAATGGTTAAGAATCCACCTGCCTGTGGAAGGGACATAGGTTCGATCCCTGGTCCAGGAAGATCCCACATCCTGAGGGCCAACTAAGCCCATGCACCACAACTACTGAAGCGTGTGCGCTCAGAGCCCGCGCTCCGCAACAGGATAAGCCACCACAAGAGAAGCCCGCACACCCCACAAAGACCCGCCACACCGCCCGTGTGCAGCAACAAAGACCCAGGACAGCCAACAATAAATAAAAATTGTAAAGAGGGAAAGTGTGCTGGGCAGACGAAAGTTACAGCTACCACAGTCCACTGCACGGAGTAATGGCTGACAGATACAAAGAGAGAAGAGGGTTAGAGCGGTTGTGATTGGGATTAACTCAGTTAATCTTTACAAGAAAAAATTGGGAGGACATCACCTTTTCATGAGCCTGACAGGGAAGGAGGAGGCTGGTCAAACAATTCCTTTACTCGCTCCGGGCACCTTGGCATTGTTGGCTGAGAACATCTCGGTGGTTGACAGCAGCAGACGCATGGGGCTCTAGTATGTATCAGTTCAGTTCAGTCGCTCAGTCGTGTCCGACTCTCCGCGACCCCATGAATCACAGCACGCCAGGCCTCCCTGTCCATCACCAACTCCCGGAGTTCACTCAAACTCATGTCCACAGAGTCGGTGATGCCATCCAGCCATCTCATTCTCCGTCGTCCCCTTCTCCTCCCGCCCCCAACCTTTCCCAGCATCAGAGTCTTTTCCAGTGAGTCAACTCGTCGCATGAGGTGGCCAGAGTATTGCAGTTTCAGCTTTAGCATCAGTCCCTCCAATGAACATCCAGGATTGATCTCCTTTAGAATGGACTGGTTGGATCTCCTTGCAGAATAAGGGACTCTCAAGAGTCTTCTCCAACACCACAGTTCAAAAGCATTGATTCTTCGGCGATCAGCTTTCTTCACAGTCCAACTCTCACATCCATACATGACCACGGGAAAAACCATTGCCTTGACTAGACGGACCTTGGTTGGCAAAGTAATGTCTCTGCTTTTTAATATACTATCAAGGTTGGTCATAACTTTCCTTCCAAGGAGCAAGCGTCTTTTAATTTCATGGCTGCAATCAGCATCTGCAGTGATTTTGGAGCCCAAAAAAACAAAGTCTGACACTGTTTCCACTGTTTTTCCATCTATTTCCCATGAAGTGATGGGACCAGATGCCATGATCTTTGTTTTCTGAATGTTGAGCTTCAAGCCAACCTTTTCACTCTCCTCTTTCACTTTCATCAAGAGGCCTTTGAGTTCCTCTTCACTTTCTGCCATAAGGGTGGTGTCATCTGCATATCTGAGGTTATTGATATTTCTCCCGGCAATCTTGATTCCAGCTTGTGCTTCTTCCAGCCCAGCGTTCCTCATGATGTACTCTGCATATAAGTTAAATAAGCAAGGTGACAATAGATGTGTTCAATATGTCAGCCGTGGTGCTTGCCATTCCCACAGCCCTTTCTAAGAGAAAACTCTACATCCATAACTCCTGTTCATGGAATGGCAGCCCCAGACAGCTGTGTTTCTACCATAAAATCTTGCTCTGCCCCTACACCCTGGTCAAAACTTACTGAACCAGAGATGGACATCAGACCCAAGCACAGCCAATTGCTGGCCTCACCGGGGACCTGTGATGTAACCCAGTGTAAAAGAAGATGCGTGTTCTCTTAGACATTTAAACTGGGGATACAGAAGGACACTTAGCTACAGAAATTGAAGCTGAAAAGGTATATAGAGAGAAGCCGTGAGGTAGAGTCAAGCCTTTGAGGAGCCCTGGCTAACTGATCTTTGGAGGAAGCAGAAGGCATGAAGGAGAGAAATGTTATGTAGACTCCAAACAAGAGGAGAATACAGATCCCTGGAGAGTGGCTGAGTCATGTGATGAGTGAAGATCCACACTCCAGCTGCTGAGGGCCTTGGGGCCGCCATTGATCCAGACCATTCTAGACTCTGGGAAACCCAGACCTACTATGTTTCTATTCTTGTGTTTCTTTAAAAATCCATTCCGTTAAATGCCACGTAAACCCTTATGATAAGCTCTCTGTTGTTAGCTCTTGGAGTCAAGAGAGTCACTAGAACAGACACTCGGAACTTAGGGTCAGTGTCTACATGGGTGTTGCTGCCAGTGCTCTTTCAGTGATGCTGTTCTGAAAAGAAACCTCATTTTCTTCGCCATCAAATGGCATCAGGTAGCTCAGTTGCAATAAGAATCCTCTGCACCCACTGCTTGGCCTGGTGGGACTGTCTGCTTTGTAGGCCAGGTAGGGCAGCCGTGACCTCTACTCTGTCTCTGCTCTCCTTGTATCTTATCTCACTACAGAAAACCATCACTTACTATGATTTGTTTTTCTAAGATGTTGGAGGGTCGATTCAAAGGCAGTACAGAAAGAGAAAGGAATTTAGAGAAAGGCAAGAGTCAGTAACAGAGAGGGAATGCATCACTTTATTGTGTGTTTACTATGTGTCAGGCGCAGTGTTAAGTGATTTCCATTCATTGTCGTCTCACAACAACTCCCGAGGGTTTTATTATCACACCCACTTTAATAGATGAGGAAGCTGAGACCCAGATGTTCTGACTCCATTGAACATGTGATCTCGGGTATAAAATAATAATCACTTGGTGTGGAATTATCTCAAGCTGAGAGTGATTGAAGAGAAATTTCTGGGAAGCTGTATGTGGTGGAGTGAGAGGCAGGAGGTGGTGATAAAGAGACACAAGCTCTGTTTCCTCTGCAGACCAAGCCGCCTGGGAGGAGGCCAGAGGGAGGCCGCCAGAACATCTGGGTTGGTTGGGTTCGGTTGAAGGTCTGTGTTCATTCCTCCTCCTGCTGCTGCACTTGCTGCCTGCTGGCCAGAGGGCTGCTGCTGGGCACAGGTGCCTTGATTGTCACAAATACTGGCTTGAGGTCCTAAATCTTTGGCCCAGGCTTCCTGACTGAGTCCTGCTGTGTCACATCCAGCTCAGACACTGTGTGAGACTCTAATGCATAATAATTGCAGGAGTAAATTCATGCTTATTTCATGATCTGTGAGTTTTGTGTAATGGTGAGGTTAGAAGGTCCTTTACCATCATGGCACAAGTTAGGAACCCCAGAGCCTCAGGAAGGAAGCTAGGAGGCAGGGGCTTTGGACTCAGTCTAGACTGGGAATGGCAGCTGTACTGCTTGCCGAATAAAAGATGGGATAACCTTTATTCCTGGAATCGGGTGTAAGAAGACTACCACCTCTCGGGTGGTTAAAAGTCCTTACTGAGATGACATACAAAAAGCACCTGGCATTTAGTAAGCCCTCAACCTTTCCCTGCTCCCTCAAGTTCACCCAGTGAACTAGAATGCGATTCAAATCCAGATTTTGGGTTTCCCTGACCCAGTGCACTCTCCTAGGTGAGAATAAATGGCAGTGCATTGAAGGAGAGAAAGCGGGTCCTTATAGCTCCCACACTCAGCCCTGTAAATGTGCCAGAACACAGACATCAAATTTCAAAGCAGAAAGTAAGAAACGGTTGTTTCTCAGACTGAAGAGTACTGAGGTTTGAAGAAATGATAAAAAGCCCAAATGAGATCTGTCATCTTCAAAGTTTTAAGCTCTGTTTCATTTTCCAATAGAGTGTGTACATGTGTAAGTGTCAGTATGTGTAGGGAGCTCTTTCATGGTTCACTGTATTTTAATCTCTGTGTACTTTCAAACTAAGATCAACAAAGCTCTAGAAAATGTACTTGATTTAAAGAAAAGTCTAAAATCATTAACCTATTACAGTTCCTCAACTAATACAGTTTGTATTTAGTATGCTTCAGAACAGGGGAGGAAAATCTTTTCGTTTTTCCTTTGAAAATACTAGAATCCTGAACTGTCCTGGCTCTTTTCCCCTGCTTTTTTGTTAAAAGCAAAATTCCCGCCTCTTTGATATACTGATGTGGCCTCCCCTAGGTAGGAAGTAAGTGCATTTTCTTCATTAGACAAACATGGGACAGGAACGCAGGTGTTTAGCCCCACCCTCAAGGCTGTCTGGTGAGGGAGAGGCAGACCCCGACTAGAAGCTGGTTGAGTCCTTTTTGTCTGACTCTTCTCAGGATGGGTAGGGCCAATCTGTGCTGGGACTCACGGCAGCTCCTTACTGCCCTCAAGTTAACAAAAACTGCATGAACTGAACCAGCTGATCTTTCTCCTTGACCCCTTCAGACTCCCAGAGCTTCAACCAGACTGAGTTTCTTCCTGTATCCTCTGTGCTGTGATTAGTCACTCAATCACGTCTGATTCTTTGCAACCCCACCAGGCTCCTCTGTCCATGGGATTCTCCAGGCAAGAAAGCTGGAGTGGGTTGCCATGCCCTCCTCCAGATGATCTTCCCAACCCAAGGGTCAAACCCAGGTCTCCCACATTGCAGGCAGATTCTTTACTATCTGAGCCACCAGGGAAGCCCAGCCGAAATTTCCTGCCTGGGGGCTTGGCTGACCCTCTCCTCTGTCCACAGTCCCCATTCATCTTTTCTCTGGATGCCCCAACATTGCCCCATATCTCATACGTCAGCTCTTCCATGAAGCTTAACTTAATGATTAAAAACCCGGACATTGGGGTAAGGTCTGGCTTCAAAAGGGGGCTCTGCAGCTCTCTAGCAGAGTGGTTTGGAGTAAGCCATTTGTCACCTAAGTTCTCTCACTTAGTTTCTTTATGTGTAAGATAAAGACAATAATAATTTTAGATCAGTGCTTCTTAAACATACAGTACATATGAATTCCCTGTAAAATTGTTGAAATGCCAATTCTGATCCAATAGTTACGGAATGGTGCCCAAGCGTTGGCATTTCTAACCAGTTCTTATAGGTCCTAGAAACAACATTCTGAGTTGTAAGGCTTTTGAAGAGATGCTGAGAGAATAGAAGGAAGTAACGCATGAAACGTGCTTAATGGGGGTGCCCTTCAGACAGTCATACTAAGTAAACAGTAGCTCCTGCTGTTTTTGTTGCCTTCTCTTATGACTGGCTGATTCCCCCAGCGAGGGGCTCACATTTTTATTCTTTACACGCAGGCTTTCCCTCTTCTATGGCACTGAGCACTTTTCCCTTGCACTGTGGTTTTGGGGAGTTGGGGGAGGTGGTGGTAGTGATATCTTCATCTCCTGCCAGACTTGAGGGTGAGGTCTTTGTATTACTTCTGACTGTCTCACAGTGCTTACCACAGAGTCTTATACATAGCAAGTGTTGACCACATACTTGGGTTTTATTTACTTTTATTTTTTTAATTCCATAAGGATCTGTCTCGAAGTATGGATTCTCTAGCTGAGGCTGTTCTAATACCGTACACCAGATACCTGATGATGGTGATCATTCATTCATTCAGTAAGTGTCTATTAAGCACCTACTGTGGGCCAAGCATGGTTCTAGGCATCTTACAAAGCAGCTCACATTTGACTCAGGGGAGACAGACAGTAAATTGAAGCCTTAAATAAAACGATAAGCTCCTTGAGGGCAGAGAATGTCTAATTGGTTGCAGTGAATTTCTCTACAGCAGGCGTTCAGGTGCTGCGTCACCTGGCCACCCTGCGTCTGCATGTGCTGCCTCCCTCCTCACACAGGTAGTCCCTATGCTGTAACTCGGTACTTCCTCCCATCCCCTGTACCCACCCCACACTCCACTCTCCCAAGAGCGAGCTGCAGAGATGCCACTCGAGGTTTTATTCCTGACCCCAACTTGCTGACCCACCATGATATGCAGTGATCTAAATGGCACAGCCGCCACCCTCTTGGAAGCAGTGGCAGCCTGGATGGCACAGCAGTGCTTCGGTTCCGGTGCCTTATGTTGACCAGAATTCTGTATGGTTTTCTCAGGGTGTTCACTCCCAGTCTCTCCTTTATCAAGTCCTTTTCCACTTCATGCCCTTTAGATGTTAGGCTGGCGAGGCAATGGTCACCTTCACTCTCTCTAGTGATTTCACGCCATAGCTTTAAATGGCATTCTGGTCTCTGTACAAATGTCACTTCCTCGGAGGCCTTCCTTGACATGGGCACACACACATACAGCCCTTAGCCTGCTTTATTTGTCTTCGCAGCGTTTATGTTATTATTTTTTTAAATGTACTTTCTGTCCCTGAAGGTCTTGTTTACTGGTTGTCAGTACTTGGAACAGTGCCTAGCACAATATTAGACAATTGATGAATATTTGTTGAATAAATGATTTATTTTCCTTTGGAAATGCTCAAAATCCTCATGAAGGATAGCAAGATAGCCATCGTGAGCCTGTTTACAGATAAGGAAACAAGCTCACAGGTGTTAAAGGATTTGTTTCAAGTCATGGGGCTAGGAAGGGATAGAGTCTACTTGTTGAGAGCCAGGTTTCATAGGATTCATCTCCCAAGGGAATGGCCCCTGCCTTCCCCACTGAGACTGGGGACACTGAGGTGGCCTTGAGGCATGTGGATCCCTCCATTGTGGTTAGGTAGGGACCTCACAGAAACCTTGAGTTCTCACACTCTTGGGAACACATTTAAAAAGGCACAGTTTGAGCCCTGCCTCAGGACCTGCTCCCTCCCATCTAAACAGATTCCCTCTGTTATCAGTTCTTTACAGGTACAAGCCCTGGGGAACATTTGTTACTTTTAATTCCATGGCTCAGAAGCCTCAGTGACAAAGAAAAGGGGGAGGGGGCAAAACTTGTATACTTTGCTTAAAATTGAAATATAGTCGGTTTAAAACATTGTGTTAGTTTCAGGCATAGGGAGTGATCTAGTTATTTATTTTTTAGATTATTTTCCATTATGTTGCTGTAAGATACTGAATATAGTTCTCGGTGCTGTATGGTGAATTCCTGTTGCCTGTCTACTTTATGTTTGAGTGCTGAGTGCTAAGTCGCTTCAGTTGTGTCCGACTCTCTGTGACCCTATGGACCTAGCCTGCAAGGTTCCTCTGTCCATGGGGATTCTCCTGGCACGAATACTGGAGTGGGTTGCCATGCCCTCCTCCAGGGGATATTCCCAACCCAGGGATCAAACCCATGTCTCTTAGTCTTCGGCATTGGCAGGCCAGTTCTTTACCACTAGCGCCACCTGGGAAGCCCACTGTATGTATAGTATTGATAGTTTGTTAATCCCATACTCCTAAATTACTACCCCCAACCCTATCCTTTGGTAGCCATTGATTTGTTTTCTATGTGAGTCTATTTCTGTTTTGTGTATATATTTCTTTGTATTATTTTGTAGATTCCACATGTAAGTGGTATCATATATTTGTCTTTGTGTGACTTGCTTCACTAAGTATGATATTCTCTAGGTCCATCCATGTTGCTGCAAATGTCTGAGTAATATGGCATAGTTGCTCAGTTGTGTCCAACTCTTTGCAGCCCTATGGACTGCAGCCTGTCAGGCTCCTCTGTCCATGGAATTTTCCAGGCAAGAATACTGAAGAGGGTATCCATTCCCTTCTCCAGGGGATCTTCCCAACCCAGGGACTGAACCTGGGTCTCCTGCATTGCAGGCAGATTCCTTATGGTCTGAGCCACCAGGGAAGTAGTAATGGCCAAGAATTTTCCATATACACCACATCTTAAGCCAGTCATGTGTTGATGGGCACTTGGAATGCTTCCTTATCTTGGCTAATGTAAATAATCCTGCTGTGAACATTGGGGTGCATGCATCTTTTCAAATTAAAGTTTTCTCTAGATATATACCCAGGAGTGGGATTGCAGGATCATATGGTAGCTCTATTTTTAGTTTTTTTAGGAACCCCCATGCTGTTTTCCATAGTGGCTGCACCAATTTACATTCCGACCAACAGTGTGGGAAGATGCTGTTTTTTTCCACACCCTCTCCAGCATTTTTTATTTGTAGAGTTTTTGATGATGGCCATTCTAACAGTGTGACATGATCCATCATTGTGGTTTTGATTTGCATTTCTCTAATAATTAGCAATGTTGAGCATCTTTTCATGTGCCTGTTGACCATCTATATGTCTTCTTTGGAGAGATGTCCATTTTTTGATTGGATAGTTTTTGGTTTTTGTTTCATTTTAATGTTGAGTTGTATGAGTTGTTTGTGTATTTGGGGCATTAACCCCTTGTCAGCCACATTGTTTGCACATATTTTCTCCTTTTGTAGATTGTCTTTTCATTTTGTTGATGGTTTCCTTTGTTGTGCAAAAGTTAAATGTTGCTTTATTTCTTTTACCTTGCGAGACTGATCTAAGAAAACATTGCTCTGATTCATGTCAGAGAATGTTTTGCCTGTGTTCTCTTGTGGGAGTTTTATGGTGTCATGTCTTACCTTTCGGTCTTTAAACCATTTTGAGTTTATTTTTGTATGTAGTATGAGGGAGTGCTCTAGTTTCATTGATTGACATGTTGCTGTCCATCTTTCCCACTTGTTGAAGAGACTGTCCTTTCTCCGTTGTATATTCTTGGCTTCTTTGTCATAAATTAATTTGTAGGTGTGTGGGTTTGTTTCTGGGCTCTCAAATCTGTTCCATTGGTCTGTATGGCTCTTTTTGTGCCAGTGCTATACTGTTTTGATTGCTATATCTTTGAAATATAGTCTGAAGTCTGGAAGGGTTATACACTCAACTTTGTTCTTTTTTCTCAGAATTGGCACTCACTTAGAATTGCTTTGACAATTCTGGATCTTTTGTGGCTCCATATAAATTTTAGGATTATTTGTTCTAGTTCTGTGAAAAATAATATTTTTCACAGGTATTTTGATAAGGATTGCATTGAACCTGTAGATTGCTTTGAGTTGTATGGCCATTTTAATAGTATTCATTCTTCCAGTCCAAGAGCGTTGGATAGTTTTCCATTTCTTTGAATCATCTTCAGTTTCCTTTATCAGTGTATTATAGCTTTCAACATATCAGTCTTTCTCTTCCTTGGTTAAGTTTATTCCTAAGTTGTTTTTTGTTTGCTTTTGACATGGTTTTAAAAAGGGTTGTTACTTTCTGTTTCTGATATTTTATTGTTAGTGAAAAGAAATGCAACAGATTTCCCTATGTTAATCTTATATCCTGCTACCTTGCTAAATTAATTTATTCTAATAGTTTTTATGTGGAGACTTTGTATAGAAAGTATCTTGTCATCTGCAAATAGTGACAGTTTTACCTTTTTTCCAATTTGGATACGTTTTATTTTCTTTGTTGTCTGATTTCTGTGTCTCGGGCTTCCAATACAACGTTGAATAGAAGTGGTGAGAGTGGGTATCCTTGTCTTATTCCTGAATTTAGTGGGAACGCTTTCAGCTTTTTACTGTTCAACTTTTTACTGTTTATTATGCTGGCTGTGGGTTTACCATAAATATTAGTAACTTTTATTATGTTGAGATATAGCCCTTCTATACCTACTTTAGTGAGATTCTTTTTATTATGAATAGATGTTGGATTTTATCAAATGCTTTTTCCGTGTGTATTGAGATGATCTTGTGGGGATATATATATATTTTTAAGTGTTACCTGGTTATAGAAATCCCTGTTGCTGCATGGATCCCCATGGATTAATATTGTAAAGATATAGTAAATAATGCCAAATGGAACAACAGAGAATGTGACATTTGCGTGAAAGGAAATCCTCTCTGAGCTCAGAGAGCTCCTGAAGGGAGACTTATCAGCTGCAGTGAACATTGGGGTACATGTATTTCTTCGAATTACAGTTTGCTATGGATATAAACCCAGGAATGGGATTGCTGGATCATATGGTAGCTCTATTTTTAGTTTTGTTTTTTTTTTAAGGAACTTCTATACTGTTCTCCTTAGTGGTTGTACCAATTTATGTTCTTACCAACAGTGTAGGAGGTGTTCCTTTTCTCCACACCCTCTCTAGCATTGTGGACTTTTTGATGATGGCCATTGGCCATTCTGACTGGTGTGAGGTAATACTTCACTGTGGTTTTGATTTGCATTTCTCTAATAATTAGCTATGTTGAACATATTTTCATGTGCCTCTTGGCTATCTGTGTGTCCTTTTTGGAGAAATGTCTTCTGCCTATTTTTGATTGGGTTGTTTGTTTTTTTGATACTGAGATACATGAGCTGTTTGTATATTTTGGAGATTAATCCCATGTTGGTCACCTCACTGGCAAATATTTTCTTCTATTATTTGAGTGTTTTTTTCATTTTGTTTATGGTTTCCTTTGCTGTGCAAAAGCTTTTATGTTTAATTAGGTCCCATTTGTCTATTTTTGTTTTTATTTTCATGACTTTAGGAGGTAGATCCAAAAAGATACTGCTGTGATTTACATCAAAGAGTGTTCTATGTTTTCCTCTTAAAAATTTTACAGTAGCTGGTCTTCCATTTAGATTTCAAATCCATTTTGAGTTTGTGTATGGTGTTAGAGAATGTTTGAATTTCATTCTTTTACATATAGCTGTCTAGTTTTCCTAGCACCACTTATTGAAGAGACTGTCTTTTCTCCCTTATATATCCTTGCCTCCTTTGACATAGATTAATTGACCATAGGTGCTAGGTTCATTTCTGGGCTTTCTGTCCTGTTGATTTATTGGTTTATACTTCTTTTTCTGTGGGTGCCACTACCATACTATTTTGATTAGTGTAGCTTTGTAGTATAGTCTGAAATCAAGGCACCTGATTCCTCCAGCCCCATTTTGCTTTCATAGGATTGCTTTGGCTATTCGGAGTCTTTTATGTTTCCATGAAAATTTTTAAAAATTCTTGTTCTAGTTCTGTGGAAAATGCCATTGGTAATTTGACAGGTATTGCATTGAATCTGTAGATTGCCTTAGGGAGTATAGTCATTTTGACAATATTGATTCTTCTGATTCAAGAACATGGTATATCTTTCCATCTGTTTGTGTCATCTTCAATTTCTTTCATCAGGATCCTATAGTTTTCAGAGCACAGGTCTCTTGCCTCCTTGTGTGTATGTCTGTATGTCTTAGTTGCTCAGTTCAGTTTAGTTCAGTCACTCAGTCATGTCCGACTCTTTGCAACCCCATGGACTGCAGCATGCTAGGCCTCCCTGTCCATCACCAATTCCCAGAGTACTCAAACTCGTGTCTATTGAGTCAGTGATGCCATCCAGCCATCTCATCCTCTGTCATCCCCTTCTCCTCCTGCCTTCAATCTTTCCCAGCATCAGGGTCTTTTCAAATGAGTCAGCTCTTTGTATCAGGTGGCCAAAGTATTGGAGTTTCAGCTTTAATATCAGTCCTTCCAATGAATATTCAGGATTGATTTCCTTTAGGATTGACTGGTGTGATCTCCTTGCAGTCCAAGGGATTCTCAAGAGTCTTCTCCAACACCACAGTTCAAAAATATCAATTCTTCGGCACTCAGCTTTCTTTATAGTCCAACTCTCACATCCATACATGACTACTTGAAAAACCATAGCCTTGACTAGATGGACATTTGTTGGCAAAGTAATGTCTCTGCTTTTTAATATGCTATCTAGGTTGGTCATAACTTTCCTTCCAAGGAATAAGCGTCTTTTAATTTCATGGCTGTATTCACCATCTGCAGTGATTTTAGAGCCCAGAAAAAATAAAGTTTGTCACTGTTTCCATTGTTTCCCCATCTATTTGCCATGAAGTGATGGGACCGGATGCCATGATCTTAGTTTTCTGAATGTTGAGCTTTAAGCCAACTTTTTCACTCTCCTCTTTCACGTTCATCAAGAGGCTCTTTAGTTCTTCTTCACTTTCTGCCATAAGGGTGGTGTCATCTGCATATCTGAGGTTATTGATATTTCTCCTGGCAATCTTGATTCCAGCTTGTGCTTCATCCAGCCCAGCATTTCTCATGATGTACTCTAAATATAAAATTAAAAGTTAGTTGCTCAGTCAGGTTCAACTCTTGCAATCCCATGGACTGTAGCCCACCAGGCTCCTCTGTCCATGGGATTCTCTAGGCAAGAATACTGGAGTGGGTTGCCGTTTCCTTCTCCAGGGGATCTTCCCAACCCAGGGATCAAACCCAAGTCTCGTGCACTGCAGGCAGATTCTTTACTGTCTGAGCCACCAGGTAAGCCCCTTTGCCTCCTTAGGTAAGTTTATTAATAGGTATTTTATTCTTTCTGATGCAATGGTAAATCAAATTGTTTCCTTAATTTCTCTTTCTGATCTTTTGTTGTTAGTGTATAGAAATGCAAGAGATTTCTGTGTCCTGCAACTTTACCAAATTTATTGATTAGCTCTAATATTTTTCTGGTAGCATCTTTAGGATTTTGTAAGTATAGTATCATGTCATCTGCAAACAATGATAGTTTTACTTCCCTTCCAATTTGGATTCCTTTTATTTCTTTTTCTTCTGTGATTGCTGTGGCTAGGACTGTGTTGAATAAAAGTGGCAAGAGTGAACATCCTTGTCTTGTTTCTGATCTTAGAGGAAATGCTTTCACCTTTCCACTGTTGAGAACAATGTTAGCTTTGGGTTTGTCATATATGGCCTTTGTTATGTAGAGGTATGTTCCCTCTGTGCCCACCTTTTGAAGAGGGTTTTATTTTTTAAATCACAGATGGGTGTTGAATTTTGTCAAAAGCTTTTTCTGCATCTTTTGAGATGATCATATGGTTTTTATCCTTCAATTTTTTCATGTGGTGTATCACACTGATTGAAAAGTCTTTGCATCTCTGGGGTAAATCCCACTTGGTCATGGTGTATGGTCCTTTTAATATGTTGTTGGATTCAGTTTGCTAGTATTTTGTTAAAAAGATTTTTGCATCTATGTTCATCAGTGATATTCCCTGTAGTTTTGTTTTCTTGTTTGGTATCTTTGTCTGGTTTTGATATCAGAGTGATGGTGGCCCCATAGAATGATTTTGGAAGTATTCTTTCCTCTGCCATTTTTTGGAATAGTTTCAGCGGGACAGGTGTTAACTCTTCTCTAGATGTTTGCTAGTATTCGCCTGTGAAGCCATCTGGTCCTGGACTTTTGTTTGTTGGAAGTTTATTAATCATGATTTCAATTTCAGTACTTGTGATTGGTCAGTTTTTATATTTTTCTATTTCTTCCTGGTTCAGTCTTGGAAGAGTGTTTCTATTTATGAATTTGTCCATTTCTTCTAGGTTTTCCATTTTATTGGCATTGTAGTAGCCTCTTACGATACTTTGTATTTCTCTGGTGTCAGGGGATATTTTAAGAAAGGGGACCATAAGCAGGGTAGACAGAAACTCTTTTATTCTGTGTCTGTGTCCCAGGTGACCATGGAGGCTGGCGGCCTCCCCCTGGAGCTGTGGCGCATGATCTTGGCCTACCTGCCCCTTCCTGACCTGGGTCGCTGCAGCCTGGTGTGCAGGGCCTGGCGTGAACTGATCCTTAGTCTCGACAGGACTCGCTGGCGGCAGCTGTATCTGGGCTGTGCTGAGTGCCGCCATCCCAACTGGCCCAACCAGCCCGATGTGGAGCCTGAGTCTTGGAGGGAGGCCTTCAAGCAGCATTACCTTGCCTCCAAGACCTGGACCAAGAATGCCGCCGTCTTGGAGACCTCAGTCTGCTTTTCTCTATTTCGCCGGAGGAGGACGCGCCGGACCCTGAGTGTTGGGCCAGGCCATGAGTTTCACAGCCTAGGCAGTGCCCTGGCCATGTCCAGCCTGTTTGACCGAATCCTGCTGTTCCCAGGTCTGCACGAAGAGCAAGGTGAAATCATCCTGAAGGTGCCTGTGGAGATTGTAGGCCACGGGAAGCTGGGCGAAGTGGCCCTGCTGGCCAGCATCGACCAGCAGTGCTCGACCACACGCCTGTGCAACCTTGTCTTCATGCCGGCCTGGTTCTCGCCCTTCATGTTTAAGGTGGGTGTCCACCTCCGATGGACGGCCTCTCCCAGCCTGGCCCTGAGTCTTGGCCTCTTCTTGGTGGGTTTATAACCCCTTTTTTGTTGGAATTGAGAGTTCAGTCATTATTCCTATAACACAGTCCTCTGAGTTCTACACCAGTTGAGAAGGAGGCACGGGGATCAGTAAAGATCAACGTTCTGCTTTGTTCCCTCACTGGAGGTCAAAATTGCCTTGTACTTCTTCCCTTCCAAACTGGACCAACTGGGGCCACAGGTACAGCGGCCAGGTGGGAAAGCCAGGTTCTAGGAGCATGCCGCATGGTGACAGGCAGCATTCCCAGAGGGATGGCCAAAGAGGGGACACTTTGCAGGCCAGTGACCTTCGACACGTTAGCCCCACTCTGGGGAGGGTCAAGGAAGGTCTGGCTTTTGCCAAGAGTGACTGGAGAGAGAGTCAGGAAATATCAAAACAACATATTCCTTCTAGGAACAGAGCAGTTGTTTTCAGAGACAAGCACGGTAGCTTGTTGATAGCTCCTGGCAGAACAGTCTGCAGCTTTTACATTGCTTAGAAACTGATTACAGTGCATGGATTTTGTATCTTTTCAACAAAAATTACACCACCACTATTCTACCAGTAACAACCAGATTATCTGTCAGGTTCATAATGATCTTTATGCCACCGGTCATTTATGATGCACTTACTGGGTGCCAGGCATGTCCTTACAGCATGATTAAGATGGGTAGTGTCAGCTGGCTTTATAGACAAGCAAATGGAGCCTCAGCAAGGGTCTCAGACTTTGTAAGGGACAGAACTAGGGTTCAAAACCTGTAATCATAAGTGACTTTCCATCAGTGGTCTCACAACAAACTTGTAGACAGAGGAGATGTGTCCCCAATTTGCAGATGAAGAACACTGAGTCTCAGAGACACTGAGTAACTTTCTCAAGTGGATAATTAGGTTAGACCTCAAATCCAGGCCTTTGAGCCTAAGCACTTTTGAAATTACATTGTACTGTCTTCCTGGAAGCTTGAAAGGCTGCTTGCTAACATTTCAGAACATTTCAGAAGGACTGATGAGGTCTTCCACTGATGATCTACAGACCCAGAAGAATTGTTCATTTCCACACCCTTCACATTTCATAGACATTTATTCTTGGAGTGAGATGTTCATTTCAGCCTCTGCTTCCCCCTCATCAGTGTAGCCACAGATCTTCGAGGGGTAGGTCTTGGCCGTAGATGTCTTTGTAGCTCACCCCACTTCCTACCTCAGTGCTTGGCATATATTCGTGCTCAGTCCATGATTGTCTTTTAACTAACAACAGGACAAGGGGCCAGAATCACCCTGCCTGAAAAAATGCCAAGGCCAGGATGATTTCACAGCTGTTTTATATGGCTTTTGAGGAGAACCTTGGCAGTGGCTTTGCATCTCTAGAGAGCCAGTGTTTTTCTACAGAGAGGACCAAGCAAGAGAAACTAGACTTAAATTGCATCAAGAAAAAGTTAGCTTAGCCCTAGGGAAGAACGAGATAGGTTGAGGGGAGTTAAGTTCTGGGAAACTCTCAAGGGAGATCACTGCTGGAGAATGTAAAATTGTCCAAGGATTACTGAACGGGATCATGGGACACTCCCTCCTTTTATGGTTCAAATACATCTCATGGAACTTGGTGTGAAATCCAGAAACAGTTCTTCAGAAGTACAGAGCAGCCAGGCCCCACTGTCAGGCCTGCAGAGCTGATGGCTCAAGGAAGTTGCGCTCTGGGGCTCAGCACTCCCCTACCCCAGAGGACTCTGCTCTCCGCGGTGATAATAGCTGGCTTTTATCACATACCATCTTTGTGCCTGGCGCTTTGTTAGCTCATGAGCCCTGTATTGTAGACAGAGAAACTGAGGCTTGGAGAAGTGACATGTCGGCCTGAGGTAACAGCCTTGGGAGAGGCAGAGCTGGGAGCTGGGCCCTGCAGCCAGACTTCAGAGCCCGTGCCCTTTAGCCTCTGTGCTGCCGGCTTTGGCAACACACCTTGTCCGGCTCTTCAGACACGTGGCCTGCTGTTTCCTGCTCTGGTTGTGCACCAGCTTTAGTTCCCACGCAGACTCCCAGCACCTGTGTCGGGGCCTCCCACCGCTGGCACAGCCCCTCCTGGCCACCTTGGCCTCTGTCAGCCCTCCCACTTCATCCAGCTCCATCCTGAGTCCAGACACTAGTCTGGCCTCTGGTGAGCTGCAGTCTGCAAGCTCAGGTAGAGGCTGGCTTGCAGGACTGAGGGTGGATGACAGTGAAGGGAGAGTGCTTTGGAGGGTGAGACCCAGAGAAGTGCCACGTGATGGGACACGGTCTCTGTGTAACTGAAGCGCCACATGGGACCCTCATCCATCAGAGGGCTTGGTAAAGTTGGGCTTGCATCCCAGCCAGCTCCTAGGTCTGTGGAAACTAGAAGCTTCCCCATCATTTCTAATCATCCTTAGAGTGATAGTTTCCTGGTTCACCTCCAGTATTAACTTGTGTCAATTCCATTTCCCCCATCATCTCGTTGAGCTTTCAGCATCTTCCCCCTTCTGCAGGTCACCCCCACACCCTTTATTCTAAGTGCTTCATAAACATTGGTAGGATTTACTTGAGATTTGAGGGGTTGGGGAAGGGCCTTGCTGCAGAGTGAACTTTTCTGCCGTTCTCCATTTCCACTCTTGCCCCGGCCCTTTGGGACTGGAGGGAGAGAAGGGCAGGCAGCTTCCTTCATGCAGAGCAGCTCCCTGTTCCTCCGGGGCTGGCAGACATGCACCCTGGGGGGAAGGGAACGTGACCAGCAGGACAGAAGGCCTCTCGAGGCACCACCCCCTCTGGAGCAGTCAGAGCTCTGACAAGCAAAACAGATCTTATCGCTATTACACCCACTGTCTCTCTCTCTCTCATCCCCCAGACAACTTCAGGTCATGTCCAGTTTGACAACTGCAACTTTGAGAATGGGCACATCCAGGTCCACGGCCCGGGCACCTGCCAAGTGAAGTTTTGCTCCTTCAAGAACACTCATGTCTTTCTGCACAATGTGCCCCTGTGTGTCCTGGAAAACTGTGAATTCGTGGGCAGTGAAAACAACTCGGTGACTGTTGAGGGCCACCCGTCCTCAGAAAACAACTGGGCCTACACGCACCTCTTAGGGCTCATCAGGTCCTCTCCTGGTGTGCTCCCTACCGAGGACTCGGACTCTTTAATGTCCCTTGACCTGGAGAGCAGGGACCAGGCCTGGAGCCCGAGGACCTGTGGCATTGTCATTGAGGGCAGCCAGAGCCCCACCAGCCCAGCCACCGACTCCCCCAGGGCTGGCTCACAGGAGGCGGAGGTGGGCAGCAATGGGGAAAGGGTGGCCCAGACCCCAGACAGCAGCGATGGAGGCCTGAGTCCCAGCGGTGAGGACGAGGACGAGGACCAGCTCACATACAGACTGTCCTACCAAGTGCAGAGCCCACGGCCGGTCCTGGGGGGCTCCTTTTTGGGCCCACCACTGCCCGGAGCCTCCATCCAGCTGCCCAGCTGCCTGGTGCTGAACTCCCTGCAGCAGGAGCTGCAGAAGGACAGGGAGGCCATGGCACTGGCCAACTCCGTGCAGGGCTGCCTCATCCGCAAGTGCCTCTTCCGGGACGGCAAGGGAGGTGTCTTTGTTTGCTCTTACGGCCGAGCCAAGATGGAAGGAAACATCTTCCGGAACCTGACTTACGCGGTGCGGTGTATACATAATAGCAAGGTGCTGTCATAGGCTTACTGAGCAGACCCATGAGGCCTCACTGGGTCACCAGGAACATGATTTTTGAGTGGTGAGAGGGCTTCAGTGGTTGTTTGCAGGAGGGCTTGGATGGAGCTAGTCTGTATTTTTTAAAAAGTCATCATCTCTTAAGCTTATAATGCACACTTGCCCCATGTCCATCGTCTGACTTGAATGAGGCAGAGCTGTGAGGAGTCTCTGGTATCCCCATTCATCCTTAGTCTTGGGTAGGTGATGTGTCCATGGGTTTACCTCCTGCACTAGGAGGGGAATTCTAACCCTCAAGACCAAAACATTTTCCTCCCACATCCCCGAGGGATAAAGGGTTTATTGTTTTTCTGTCTTCCACCACCCCCCATGAGAGCCACAGGGTTTGCAGCTCTTCACCCAGCTGCTTAAAGCTTGTTCTCTGGAAAATTAGGGGAGAAATCCAATTTCCAAAGTGACTGTTCTTTCCGGCCAAGTGCCCAACAGGAAGGAGGCATCTCTGGCCTCTTGTCCGGCCCTCAGCCTTTCTCCATGAGCACCTGGCATCTGTGGAGAAATGAACAGATGCAGCTACTCCCGGGGTGTCTGTGCTCGCACTGATTCACACTTGACTTTTAACAAGTTGTGAAAACAGTTAGCCAAACTCTACTTTCTGGCCAGCATGGCACCTGTGTCTTTTCAAACAAGCAGGTACTCCTGTCTCGTGTCCTTGAGGTGCCTTTTTCCCTTAGATTCCAGGCTCGTTGGTGGTCCTGCAACCTCAGCTCTCATGGATTCAGAGATTCTTCTTGTGGGAGCAATAGTCTTTCTAACTTTCTCCATCATAAGCAGAAAGCATCTCCTTGAAATTGTACTTCCATTATACTTTACCTCTCCCAGGATTTAACTCTAATGTAATATATTATTTACTGTTAGTACACAATTTACCTTCACATAATATATTTTATTATTAATACACAGTTTTTTAAAATAGATATTTTTAATTTTTTATATAATTATTAAATATAAAAAGTGTAAGTGGCAGTACATCCTCTCAATAAGCTGTGTGTTGGATTATGGTATCTTGTTTTAAAGAGGCTTCCTTATCCCCATACCAACATTTCTAACTGTCTCTTAGTTTGGAATTCCAGTGGGTTTTCCACCCCAAGATAATACATTAAGAGAGATGCAGAGTGGGCAAGAATGGGTATTTGTCTTACAAGTGAAAAGCCAAAGGGAAGGTGGGCAAGGAGCGCCTGAGTTATCTTACCCTCTAGCACTTCCTTAGGCAAGTGAAGTCCAACAGAAGTGCCTATGGAATTGGCACTTGGTTCCATTTAAAGTAGCTGTGCCCTCAGACCTCTGGGGAACTCTTCATGTGGAGTTAGCAGTCTGCCTAATCCCATCTCATCTAAGCATCCCTTCTATCCTGCTCCGAGGCTGTGGATGTGGAGCCCAGGGCCAAGCTTCCATCCATGGTTTAGTTGGTACAGAGGCTGCAGGACCAGACCGGGAAGGGCATCGAGATGCTCCCTCCTTGTGAGCACATAGCGAGAGCAACTGAGCTGGCGTCGGGCAGATCTGCACAGACCAGACAGGAAGGAGGAAACTCAGGTGCCTCCTGAGCAGGTTTTAAAAAATAACCTTTGTGAGAGAAAATGAATGGCTGTTTCTTCTCTGCCTAGATCATCATGCTCAGGAACCACATTCACCACTGCAGAGCATCGGGCATCTTTCTTCGCTTGGAGGGTGGAGGCCTGATCGCTGGCAACAACATCTGCCACAACGCAGAGGCCGGTGTGGACATCCGAAAGAAGTCCAACCCTCTCATTCTGGTACTTCCTCCATCTGGTGCCCCTTTCAGGGTGGCTCATAGTTCTCAGAAACCTTTTCTAGGATGTCTAAGCAAATGCTACCATTTTGAATTCCTGTTGCTTCCTGCTTGCAAGTTGTTCCTGTCCTTTCCTCTGTGTGTCCTTGTGACTCTGGTCTCTTCCTCCGTGTGTTGAAGGTGACTTTGGATAAATCACATCCCTGAAGTCTCCCCCAGCAAGGGTGAGGACCCAGCAGACAGGGAAGTTCACAGGGCCTTCCTTCCTGCAGCCCTGATATGCTCTTGTGGGTTTTGAGTTCAGTAAGAATAAAGATATGGTGTCTGCCCTGAAAAACACTTGGTTACCCTGGTGAGTCTGCCAAATCCTTCAGGGGAAAATCTGGAAACCAATAAGAATAGGAGCTCCTGCAGCAGGAAACACTTTAAAGCAAACTTGAACTTTGTTTTTATGAAATAGTTTTGGAAAAGAAATAGCTTGCTTCTTGGTTTAAATATATGATTGTATTTAGGCTGTAAATTAGCCGAGTGGAAACAATTATAATTTATTATAACCTAAGATTTTAATCAGTATGCAAAAGGCAACAGAAAAGCTAGGTTTCAGATCCAGCTCAGCCACAAATGTACTGTATGACCCTGGGCCTCTTTCCCCGTTTGCACAGAGGAGTTTGGCAGAAATACCTCCGAGGGTCCTTGTAGCTCGTATACCTTCTGGTGGCCTCCTGCCTCATGGGAAACCTAAGCTCCCTGGGGCTACACCTTCCACAGTCCCCCTCCCTTCCCTGGGTGGTCCCTCAGGCCTGTGCTTAGTCAATGTTCCCATGTATTGGGGCTCCGCCCCTGGGGCCTTGGGGTAATGTGGCCTCGATGATGATCATGCTCTTTGGAGGCTCAGAAATTTTTGGAGGACTCTTCAGAGGCTCAGAAATTTTCAGTACTGTGCATTGCAGATGAAGGCAAGAGCCCTCAGCATTAAGTGTCAGGATGTAACTGTTAATACATCTCAAGTCTGGGCAGGATAGGCTCCTCTCTTGGGAGTCTATCTGACAGGTATCCTGGGTGCACCTGTGCAGAAAGGGCAGGGCCACGCCTGGTCCATTCACTTTGTTTT
Source organism: Moschus berezovskii (assembly GCF_049115385.1). NCBI lineage: Eukaryota > Metazoa > Chordata > Mammalia > Artiodactyla > Moschidae > Moschus > Moschus berezovskii. Next base: position 68,936,732 of record NC_142466.1, on the reverse strand, counting down.
GTGCTTGGGATCCCGCAGCGACGTGTTTTCCTCTGCTGATGCATCCTGGCCCTGCCGTGGGGCAGCACTGAACCCCCTGCTGCTCACTGGCATGTCTGATCTGCCTTCTGTGGTGTCTCCTGTTAACCTGCAGTGTAACCAGATCCACCACGGCCTTCGTTCTGGCATTGTTGTCCTTGGCAATGGGAAAGGCGTCATCCGGAACAATCAAATTTTTTCAAACAAGGAGGCTGGCATTTATATCCTGTACCACGGAAATCCAGTCGTGAGGTATGTATGTGCCTCTGTACTCAGACCATCCTGCTCACCCTTGGTCCCTTTCTTCCTCTTTCATCTCTGGTTCCCTGCTTCCTGTCTTTGCTTCATTTGAAACCATTTTTGTTTACTAAAGCAACTGTATACATGCAAGCAGAGAAGAGACAGACTTCATCCACAATCCCACCTCAGTAACACAGCTTTCTGTGTTATATTATCTGTGTTCTCTGCTTTTGTGTCTATGTTCCCTTCCAGTTCATTATGTGGGGCCATTCTATTCATCAAGCATTATTGGGCACTTCTAATAATGATAACAAAGGTAAACCAGGCAGACTCTGCTCCCTTGGAGCTTACTCTAGTCTGGAGGAGGACATGTGTGTCCAGAAATAATGCTAAGATAGGAATGGCATAGAGATTTCAACTCACTTGACAACTCTCATCAGTTGCTAGTGGCTACCTGGGATGCTGTATTAAGATTGGAGGCTACATCTGACCTCAGCGTGGAAGCATGCCGTGATCCGTCCCTGGTGTAAGCTGTAGGTAGTGGGGCTGTGGATCTGCCGTCCCACCCATCATGTGGTGCAGGCTGTGATAAATGCTATCAAAGTGGTACCGAGAGGGGAATTATTCTGATGAGGGGGCTGTGGGGGGCCTCATTTGGGAGCTGGCATTGGGGTTAGACTTTGAAATACGGGTAGGGCTTGGCCTCTCGTGGAGCTGGGGAGTAGACATTCCTAGAGAAGGAAGTGGTGTGTGCAGAGGCAGCCGAACACAGCAGAGTCAGGGAGCACACAGTCCCCTGGGGCTTGAGAAAAAGTCTCACACAAGTTGTGACATTGCTGTAAAACATCTCAAGTTGGGACTGTCCCAGATCATCTTGGGTCCTGTGGTCACTGCAGCCTGAGTGTTTATAGTCCGGTGGCAGTCCATCTCTGCCAGGCAGTGTGCTCCAAAGCCTTGGGCCAGATGAGGAAGGCCTTATGTAGTCCAGTGGGAAAGGTGGAGTTTATTCTGTCTAGGTAAGGGGGGGATCATTAAAGGTTTTGAGTGGAAGACTCACATGTTATGTCTGTGCTTTACAAAAATAACTGGAATTACTGTGCAGCAAATATATTCTGAGAGTTTTTCCCTGCATTATCCTGTGTGTACTTTTCCATGTTGTTGCAGGATCTTATATTTATCACTTTGGTCAGTTTCAGAACATTCCATTGTTTTGATACTCCCTCATTTTTGAACCAGTCCTATTAATCTTAGGCTTCTATTTTTTCACTATTGTAGGCAGCTTGTTTTTGTTTGTTGTTTAGTCACTAAGTCATGTCTGACTCTTTTGCGACCCCATGGACTGTAGCCCACCAGGCTCCTCTGTCCATGGGATTTCCCAGGCAAGAATACTGGAGTGGGTTGCCATTTCCTTCTCCAGCAGGCAGCTTACTAAAAACAATTAGTGATCACATGATTATGGAGCTGTTTTCCCATCTTTTACATTACTGCCTTAAGAGTATGGGTTTGCATGTGTGCATATTATTCATTAAACACACATTTAGGTGTTTACTCCATATAAGGGGGTTAGCAGTATAAAGGGTGTATGAACAGTCTCTGCTCTGTGGAGTGTTTGGTGTCATTCTGCAGATGAGGGCTGTAAGGGAAGGACTCACCAAAGTGAGCACTTTTATAGGTCTTCACACAGGTGCAGAAGGAAACCAGTCATGATTGCAGCTGAGTCAGGACAGGGCACGTGGAGCGCTGACATTTGAGCAGTGCTCAGATGGTAAAGAATCTGCCTGCAATGCAGGAGACCCAGGTTCAATCCCTAGGTCAGAAGATGCCCTGGGAATGGCAACCCACTCCAGTATTCTTGCCTGGAAAATTCCATGGACAGAGGAGCCTGGCAGGCTACAGTCCGTGGGGTTGCAAAGAGTTGGATGTGACTAAGCGATTAACACTTTACTTTTACTGAAGGGAAAAGTAGGATTTTATGGCCTCAGAAAGGCATTACAAGCCTGGGGCAGTGAAATTTGAAGTATGACTTGGGAAAGTGGTGGGAAAAGTGTGGTATGTCTGGGCATAAGGTCAGCCTACAAAGTGGGGTTGATGCTGGAGTATGGAGGAACTCGAATACCACATGTGGTAGGTAGAATAATGGCCCCCCAAATCTATCCATTTTCTAATCCTTGGATCCTGTGCATAGACTGTCTACAAGTCAGAAGATGTGAGTCACATCTGCAGAGACTTTGCAGATGTGATTCAGTTAAGGGTGCTGAGGTGGGGAGAGTACACTGGGTGATCCAGGTGGGCCCATTATAATCACAGGGTTCTTAAAAGAGGGAAGTAGGAGAGTCAGAGAAGGAAATATGTCAATAGAGGCAAAGCCAGAGGAATGAGGCCGCAGACCAGGAAGCATGGGCCGCCTCTAGGAGCTGGAAAGGTCAGAAACAGATCCTTTCCGAGGCTCCAGAAAAAGGGCAAGTCTACTGGCACCTTGATTTAGCCCTGTCAGACCCGTTTTGGACTTATGACCTCCTAAACTGGAAGATAATAAATTCGTGTTGTTCTAAACTACTAAGTTTGTGGTAATTACTTACTGCAGCCATATACCCAAAACTTGTGGGTGCCGGGGAGCTGTTGAAGGGTTTCGAACAAGGAATATTACAACCAGATCAGTGTCTTGGCTTTTTTTGTTGTTGTTGTTATTTCATTTTTGGCTTTTTAAAACAGTCACTTTGAGGGAATTCTCTGGTGATCCAGTGGTTAGGACTCCATGCTCTTACTGCTGAAGGCCTTTGTTCCCCCTGGTTGGGGAACAAAGATCCCACAAACCAAAAGCCTACCCCTCCAAAAGAAATTCTGGGTTTAGATGTAAACTACTGTATACAGGATGAATGAAAAACAAGGTCCTACTGTACAGCACAGGGAACTATATTCAATATCCTATTCTGTGATAAACTATCATGGAAAATAAAATGAAAAAGAATGTCTATATGTGTAAGTAAGTCACTTTGCTGTACAGCAGAGACTGGCACATTATAAATCAAATATACTTCAATAAAAAGTATTTTTTAATAAAACAGTCGCTTTGAGAGAATTAGGTTGTGCTTTTTTCCTTTATGTTTCTTTGTGATGGAGGACATAGATTTGTGGGAGGTCCCTGAATTTCAAGCTCCCTGATGTGACCTCAATAAGGCAAGCCATTGAGCATATTTTTTTGCTGGTAATAGTTATATAACCTATGGTTTTTTGTTTTGTATTTTTTTGCCTTGGCTGCAAGGATGCACAGGACTCAAACTGTGTTAATATCCCACCCTTGGTTCTTGGAACAATGCTCTGTCCCCTTTTCCTCATGTTTTCTGATGTCTCTTTTACCTTTGTTCTGCCTACCCTATATACACACACATACATGTTTCTCCAAGTGGCCGTGGATTCTTTCTGAAAGTAAGTGAGATTTGTGTTAAAAGTATAACACTCATGCATTTGCTTCCATGGCGCAGCTCTCAGAAATATGAATGAGCCCAGGGACTGCATCTGACCCTGAATTCTAGAAGCCCAGAGTAGCCATCAGTTTATTGAATTATAATCACATCAAAATATCTGAGTAAAAACATAAGGATGTTTTTTAACAGACAATTTCACTTATTCAACTCCAAATGCATAATGTAGGTACAGTTGGCATTTGGCTTCCCCACAAGGAAGTATGGGCTTCCCTGCTGGTGGCTATGTGGTAAAGAATCTGTCTGCCAAGCAGGAGACGTGGGTTCGATCTGTGGGTCAAGAAGATTCCACTGGAGAAGGAAATGGCAACCCACTCCACTATTCTTGCCTGGGAAATCCCTGGACAAAGGAGCCTGGCAGGTCACAGTCTATGGGATCACAAAAGAGTCAGACACGACTCAGCAACTAAACAATAATAACATGTGGTAAACGCTTTGGACCCTGCCCTACAGTTGGGAAGACTTATCAGCCAACTCATGATCAGTGAGGTTCTGTGAAAGGAGCCAGGCCCTGTGTCAGGTTCTGAACAGCTAGTTGTATATCTGGATCTAAATCCCTTGGCTGCATGGTAGGAAGTAGGAGCGCACCTCCTAAGAGAGGGGGCAGGTGCTCCTCCAGCATAGAAGGTGATCACAGTATTCCTGTTAGTAAAAATACCAAACAGCAAATGTGTATTCTCCAGAAATAACCCAGTTCTGCCAGTATCTGTGTGGCTGTGTATTTACAGGCAGGAACCCAGAGTTGAGAGACCGGAGCAGTGCAGGTCCTTTAACACACTCAGGTGTCTTATTCTAGGGAACTCATTCTTGAAGACTTTCCATGGCAGTAGGGCCATGTGTGTCTCTTGAGTCAGGAGCGTGCTTTCTTAGATCTTCCGTTATGCCAAGTGAGATAAGTCAGTGAAAGAAATACTGTATGATATCGCTTATGGAGTCTAAAAAATACAACAAACTAGTGAGTATAATAAAAAAGCAGAGTCAGGTAGAGAACAAACTAGCGGTCACCAGTTGGGAGAGGGAAGCAGAGGGGCAGTCTAGGGGTAGGTGATTAATAGGTATAAAAGGAATAAAGTATTACGTATAGAATAAGCTACAAGGATATATTGTGCAACATCAGGAATATAGTCAATATTTTATAATATCTGTAAATGGAGTATAACCTTTTAAAAATTGTGAATTACTGTGTTGTACACCTTCAAATCATATAATACTGTACAACAACGATAATACAAATAAAACAGTGCTTGAGTGTGGCTAACAGTCCAAAGAGGCTGCAGAGACAGGGGTATCTGTTTCTATGGCATAGTTGCAGGTGGTTTGGGGCAGCAGTAACTGACAATTGCTTTCTGCCTGGCTTCTGGGCCTCAAAGAGGTGCTCCATATCCCAGTGGACCTGAGCCATCTGGGAAGCCCACGCAGAAGGGTCGGCACCTTGGATGGGCATTGTCTTTGATGCATGATGTTAGTCGGGTCTCACCTTTTGTCTTCTCCTTTCATTCTAGCCGGAACCACATTTTCAAGGGCCACGCAGCCGGCATCGCTGTGAACGAGAATGGTAGAGGCCTCATCACAGGTAGGCATGAGACTGCCTGGAGCTGTAGCCATCCAGGCAACCACAACCCAGCCAATGTCCCCAGCTTCCCACCCACCCAGTCCGTTTCCTGGACAGTCTGGCCTCCTGATGGTGACCAGTGCTCAGGGACGCGGGCTCCATGCCCTGGCCGTGCTCACCAGGCAGGGAGGTCGTGTCCTTTCTTTGCCAGGCCTGGTGCTTACAGGATCGGAGTGGGTGGCTCACAGAACACTGTCAGAAATATTCACACCACACGAACTGAACCCCTTCTCTGGGCTCTATAGGCTTGTTGCTGCTCTGGCAGTCCATCCCCATTCCCCCTCTGCCTGGCCAACACCTGTCATTGTCTGAGCCTCAGCCCGATTGTCTCTTCCTGGGGGAAGCCTGCCCTGACCTCCCATTATACATCCACTCACTCAGTCCACCAAGTAGCGCTACTCTGTAGGACACTGTACTTAATTTCTTATGATCCATTTAATGACAGCCTCCTTTGCTGTGTTCTGTAAGGCAAGAATCATGTCCATCTGGTACGTCAGTGTAGCCTCAGCACAGAGCATAGCCATACCTAGAACATTAAAGAGATCCAGTAAATATTGGGCCAGTAACTCCTCTTGACTGAATCCTGCCTTTCTCATTAGACATTTTTTGAGCACACAGTGTATGCAGGAGCTAGGGATACAGTAGTGAAGAAAACAGACGATTTCTGCTGTCAGGAACAGACATTTTAGGAGGGAAAAATAACAAAAGCATGTATTTTTTTTTAAAGAAGAGTCATCTCTGAGGGTGATATATATTTTTGTTTTTTTGGCCACACCTCACAGCTTCAGGATCTTAGTTCCCCAATCAGGGATGAAACTCTGGTCCTGGCAGTGAAAGTGCCAAGTCCTAACCATTTGGCTGCCAGGGAATTTCCTCTACAGATAATTAAAATAAGGTGATAGACAAAGTGTGTGGGTATTTAGGATTGTGTGGTCAGTGCAGGCCTTCCAAAAAAATGACATGTAAACCAGAAACTGGAGGATGGGAAGGAACTCAGGAAAGAACCAGGATTCCAAATGGGGCCACCTGTGGGAACAGACTTGGCAGGCCTGAGGATCACAGAGGTTGCTCATTTGATTGCAGTGTGGTTAGCAAGGGGCAAGGAGTTTGAGATGGGGTCCCAGAGGCAGGCAGAAGCTGGTCACACAGGGTCTCCTAAACCATTACAGTCCTGTCACAAGAGGCTGAGAGTCTGCCCCATCCTGGTGCTGCGGCAGCAGTGTCCCAGGACACCCCTTCTCACTGGTGGCCCTTCAGCCCGCCCCCTCCCAGAGACATGGTGGAGGGGAGAGGAGGGCCGTGGTCAGTCCAGAACTGAGGCTGAGAAGGACAGGCTCGCACCTCCCCAGGGCTGTAAGGAGTGGCTGGATTCTGCGTCAGTGCTCCCGAGGACAGTCCCCCAGAACAGACAGCCCTGCCTGGCCTTGGTCTGGGGACTCTAAAGCCAGTCTGTTCTTAGTTATCAGTCCTCCAGGCCGCTAGATACAGGGGGTTCTGGGGATACAGGAAACCACAAGGCAGACACAAACCTTGCTCTTGGGGAAAGCAGACAGCAGGCAAGTCCTTGGAAAGTCACACAGCAGACAAGATTCTGGGTGCTGACTCCTGGCAGGGGCAGGCCTCAGCATCCTTGTCCGGACGTGTTTTCTGTCAGCTGTTCAAGTCCTCATGCCAGCGCTGTAGGTGGCCTGTGACCCTCTTTTCCACCTCTTTCCATAGAAAATGTCATCCGAGAGAATCAGTGGGGAGGTGTGGACATCCGCCGAGGAGGGGTCCCCATCCTCAGGAGCAACCTCATCTGCTTTGGCTACTCGGATGGTGTGGTTGTGGGGGATGAAGGCAAAGGCCTGCTAGAAGGAAACACCATCTACGGTGAGAGCCGCTCTCCTTGGGGACAGGTTTGGGGGCCAGTGCAGCCTGGAGGCAGGAGGCCCAGGTTCCATCTCCAACTTGTAAGTCCTGAGAGAGTCACTGCCTTTCCCTGGGCCTCCAGTACCTCATTTTAAATACCAGCCTCTATCTCAGGTCACAGCCCCTCTCAGAAGGCATGAGCCTTTCATAAATCACCTTCTAATCCAGGTTGACCCCATGGGGTCAGCAAAGCAGAGAGCTTTAATCCCCACTTAAAACAGCCAAGGGCAGGAGTGGATCTTGTGTAAGGACAGGGCCATCTAATTTCTGATACATGAGCATCTAACCCCTCTTACTCTTTCTTTTGATCCAGAAAACTAACAATATAATGGAGAAATAGGATAATCATAGAAAGAAAACTGTTCTCTTTCATTCTGTGACCTTGGGCCACACCTCAGTCTCTCTGGACTGCATCTCTAATAATAATAATAGCTAACCTACATTCAGGTCCTGGACTCTTACTAGGCCCTTTCTGTGCATTATCGTATTTAATCTTCAGGACCCCTTCTGAGGTTGGTACAGTTAGTAACCCCATTTTAAAGATGAGGGAACTGAGGCACAGAGAAGTTTAGTAACCTGCTCAGGGTCACACAGGTAGGGAGTGGTAGGGCTGCACTCAAACCCTGCATTTCTGGGCAGGGTGTGGTTGGGCTGGATGAGTTCTGAGGGCCCTTCGAGCACTGTCACCATGGGCTCATGTGTTTCCGATCTGGAAGTGGGGCCTTGGCAGTTCCCAGAGCTCTTTTACACCCCGTGGAGTGACGGTAGTTGTGAGATTAACCTGACTGTTACTACCCTTTGTGTGAAGGAGAATCCTTGTATGAAGGAGAAGTCTGCAGCAGCCAAGCCCTAAAGTGACTCGTTCAAGGCCATTTACCAATCAGTGGCCAAGTCTCCCAGGCCAGTGCCTTTTTGATTCCCTGCCTGGGGAGATACTGGGTGCTGCCTCGCCTGTTGGCAGCATTAATGACCAGCTCCTTTCACTGTTACAGCTAATAAGGGCTGTGGTGTGTGGATGATGGCGTCCAGCCTGCCCCACGTCACCAGCAACCATGTCAGCTACAATGGCCTGTATGGAGTGGCAGTGTTCAGCCAGAAGGATGGCTCTGGAGAATTCCCTGGAGGCCACGGAGCCCAGGAGAACTTCAGCGAGGATGGGGATGCCATCCTGTGGGAGATGGAGCTGGAGAAGGACGACGACCCGCTGCGCCGGCCCATCACCATAGCTCTGGTCGAGTCCAACAGTGTTAACCACAACGGAGGTGAGCACCCCTCCCCATGGCCCCGCTGCAAGGTCTCCCATGCTCAGCCCGCCCTGAGACCCTTCAGCCTCATCAGCCACTCACCTGGCATCCCCACCCCCTGCACTTCAATCCATTCTCCTCTTCTCCCACCACCACCCTCGCCTTTCTCTTGCCCGAAATTCCCTTTCTCCCATCCACACGTCCCAAACAACTAGGACCTCAGAGCCCTCCCCCGCCACCCTTCCCTCCTTCCACCTGGGCCCTCAGCCCCACCGGCACTGTTAGGGGGGCTGAGACTGTATTCGTTTCTGGGGCTGTTTCATCAATTCTGACAGGCAGTGAACTTGAGGCAAGGAACTGAATCCCACTCCTGTTGGTGCCCCCTGCCCCTTGGCACCAGTCCCACACCTGGCATATACATTTCAGTCAATTCTGAGACATATTTTTCGTATTTTTTTCACATCTCTGATGAGATGCGTCTTACAGTTGATGGCATATCATGGTTTAAGTGGCAGTGATTTTTCTTTCTTAGACTTCCCTGGTGGCTCAGATGGTAAAACGGCTGCCTACAATGCTGGAGACCCAGGTTCAGTCCCTGGGTTGGGAAGATCTCCTGGAGAAGGAAATGGCAACCCACTCCAGTATTCTTGTCTGGAAAATCCCCTGGACAGAGGAGCGTGGTAGGCTACAGTGCATGGGGTTGCAAGTCCATGGGGTCGCAAAGAGCCGGACACGACTGAGCGGTTTCACTTTCTATTTCTTAGAGTTACAGAAAGTAAGAATATTTAAAATCCATGTTATCTTAAACTTGATAAAAATGGATGGTAGGTGTTTGATGTTTATTGAATGGGAAAAAAAAATTGTTGTAGAATTCATCCAACTCTACAGCTCCCACACCTGGCTGTTTATGAGAATCACTCTGGGGAATGGTGGAGGAAGGCTTGTTAAAGGAGGCCCCTGGGCCCTGAGTAAGCTCATCACCCTGGGAGTGGCAGAGGCAGGGAGATGGGGAGCCAGTGGCCCCAGCCCACTTACCTACCTGCAAAATGAGGGTTCCCTCTCCGTGGCCATGCTGTCCAGTTCGACAAGCAAAGCCACGTAAATTCAAAACACTTTATTTTTGCGGTTCTCAACCAAGCCAAGAGAAGCAACAGGCAGGTGGCACCAAAATATTCAGACCTGCAGGGCTTACAGCCCAGACTGCTCCCACAAGATTCCATGGTCATCACCCTCCCTCAGCCTCCTCCCTCTGCTGCCCGAGCCTCCTGCTCCTGGGGGGGTGCAGTGGACGTCACCACTGGGCGTCCTTCTCACCCCAGGTCCGCCTGCCGTGCTGCCCCTTCCTGACCACGTTCTGCAGTTCTCAGCCTGCTGATCTTGTGCTTTTTTCCCCCTGTGGTATCTGTAAGAAATTTCTTAATTCTTAAGAAATAAGAAAATTTCCCCAAACAATAGGGAGGCAGATGCTAGCTCAGAATGGGAAGCAGAACAAAAGCAACAGAACTTTCACTCAGGTGAGTCTGTCTGTCCAGAGGCAGGATGGGCAGCCTTGATCAGGTAGTGAGCGCCCCGTCCCAGGAGGTACAGATGGCAGTAGGGGGAGGCAACTGTGGGAGGCAATCCAGCGCAGGATGAGCGCCTGGGCCAGAGGACCAGCTGAGTCTTGGGCACCTCTTCACAGCATGTCTCCCTCCCCCTCACTGAGCACTTGGCTCAGAAGGAACAGAGTTTCCTTGCTGGTCCTAGGTTTCCTCCTGCTCTGTCATCCATCTGGGAAGCTGCAGTCCCCAGGGCTGGTTCTCCCTCTCCTCCCCACCTCCTCTCCTGCGTGCACAATTCTGGGAAGGCTTTTCCTCTGGGTCTGGTTAGCAGTGACCCTGGGGCCACCCTGTGCTTCCTCTCCCCCCACAGCCTCAGGACTCTACATCCAGAGCAGTGAGGCACTGCACGTTGTAACCAACGTGATCCACGCCAACAGAGTCAGGGGCATCACCGTGGCCCAAAGCAGTCAGCTCACCCGTGTGGCCAACAACAGCATCTCCTGCAATCGCCAGAGTGGGGTCAAGATCGAGGCCCAGTGCAAGGTGGAGCTCCGGGGCAATGGTATCTATGACAACAGAGGCCACGGCATCATCACCAAGGGTGACAGCACCATCATGGAAAATGACATCATTGGCAACCGGGGCAGTGGGCTGCAGCTGCTGCCCATGTCTGACACAAAGGTGTGTGTGTGTGTGTGTGTCTGTGTGTGACATGCATGCCTACACCAGTCCTAGGAGAGCCATGTGTGTGTGTGTGATGTGCATACCTAGCCAGTCCTAGGGGAGCTCTCGTGCCCTCTCTGCTGACAAACAAAACCATAAACCCTCAGCACTCTGCAAGGGTGCCACCTAAACCCTGCCTGCAAGATACAGGGGGCACTTCACACAGGAGGGGTACTGGCAGGAAACTGGGGTGGGGGTGCCCCCTGGGGTATCTTCATGGTCTTCAGGTTAAGATCAGGGCTATTTAAACTTTCTTCTAGAGGAATAATCTCACTCAGGACCTGGATTGCAGTGGGTGCTTAATGAGAAATCTTGCCCTGGGGCCTTGCAACACTGTCCTGTTACCCAGAGTAGCCTTCTCCCCATTGGCTGTCACTGTCTTCTGGAAGCCCTCCCTGACCCCCCAGGCTGTGGGAGGTGCCCATTTTTTTGACTTCTAAGGTGTTTGTGCCTACCCCTGCCTCACAGGGCACTTCGCTCAGTGCTGTGTCTGTTCCTTCACCTGTTTTTTTTCTGCACAGGACCTTGAGCTCCGAGCTCCACTTTTATGCAAAGCACTGAGTTGGGTGCTAGGGTTTCACTGTTGAGCCAAGCAGACCCAGTCCCTGCCCTTGTGAAATTACAGTCCCAGAGCCTCTTTTTGGCTTTGTGGCTTCGTGAGTCCCTGACTTCAGCAAGGAGTAAAGAACTCCTTGGCTCTGCATCCAAGCACTGTGGGAAGGCAGAGGAGGGCTCACTGTCACCTCAGTTGGGTCATCAATGGCCCTTGCTTCTGGCACGACCTCCTCAGTCTGAGGGGCCTTTTCACATTGTTCCTTCTTCCTGGAACAACTCTCCCCTGCTCTATGCCTGAGAAACTCCTACAACTTATCCATCACTTTTTCCAGGAAGCCTTCTCTGGTTCTCTGGCTGACCTCGACAGCCTTTCCATGAGCTCCCTTGGCTCAGTGCTGACCTACCTAGCATGCTTGTACCCCTCAGTTTTATAATTGGTGATTCATTCACCTGGCTCCCCAGCAGTCCCTGAGGTGTGACAAGCTCTGGCTGCCTCTCCCAGGTAATAAAGAACCGAATCCATTCATTCCGGGCCTCCGGCGTTGCAGTACAGGGCCACGCCAAGGCCCTGGTGCAGGAGAACACCATCTTCCAGGGAAGGACCAACAAGACCATCTTCCAGCAGAGTTCAAACAACCAAGAATGCGTTATACAGAACAACAGGTTCTTGGTCTTCAAGAAGTAAGTGCATGGGGTGCCTAAACCAATCTTCTAGAACCACAGCGAGGTCACTGGGGAAGCCAGGCCCAGTGACTGTGGCAACCCTCGCTCCCTAGTCATGCCAGCTTTCAGCTCTGGTCAGATAAAGGCCTGTGCTTGGCCTTTGTGTTGGGCCTGGGCAGAGGACCTGAGCCTGACTCCCTTGGAGGGAATAAGCTTTCAACGAGTCAGGGGTATGTGGTTTCAAATCTCACCTCTGCCAGTTACTGGCTATGTGACCTTGGGCAATTTACTCAGCATCTCTGAACCTTAGTAAAATCCACTTAATAATGTCCATAGCATCAACTTCAGATAAAATAAGGTCCTGTGACCTAGTAGCATATCTGAGGTATCACATGAGTGTCTATTGCTATGGCCGCTGTTGCCCCTTGAACAAATACACCCAGGCTTTTACTCACCCCTCAGTAGCCAGCCTCTGACACTGCCCACAGCTTGCCAGCCCTGCTTGTAATATTATCATAAAAATACAAGACAATGTTGCTGTTTTAAGCAGTTTAGGATTTAATATGTATTAGAGGTGATTCCTTGTAACTTAGGTCAGAAAGTCCTGATCAAACCATCACTATCATTTGATTTTCCCCAACCCTTCATAACCTACACAAAAGCTTAAGAGATTGGAAATCCATCAGTTTCTGCCCTCCGTAGATTTGCATTTTCCAGAATGTCATCTAAAGAAATAATATAGTGTGTAGTCTTTCGAGCCTAGCTTTTCAGACTTAGCCCAGTGTATCCCGGATTCCCCTGTGGTGTCACATCTGTCATTCATTCTTTTTGTCACTGAATGGACACACCACTTGGTTTATCTGTTCATCAGCTGAGGAATATTTCGGTTCAGTTCAGTTCAGTCGCTCAGTCGTGTCTGACTCTCCGCGACCCCATGAATCACAGCACGCCAGGCCTCCCTGTCCATCACCAACTCCCGGAGTTCACTCAAACTCATGTGAGGAATATTTAGGTAGCTTCTAATTTTTGCTGATGATTAATAAAGCTTGTATGGGACTTCTCCAGCAGTTCAGTGGTTAAGAGTCCGCCTTCCAATCTAGGGGGTGCAGATTCAGTCCCTCATTAGGGAACTAAGATCCCCACATGCCACAGGGTACGGCCAAAAACTAAAAGTAAATGAAGCTTGCATAACATTTATGGTCATACATAATGGGAAAAAAATTGGGCCTGGGGGAATGAAAGAAAAAAGAGAAAGTCACTGGTCTTATCTAGATCCTTGTTTAAAGATGGAGGAATAGAGTACGAGAGGGAACCTATCCAGGGTTGCATCAGAATTGAAGGCAGAGCTGGAACCAGATTTAGCTTCATGCATGTCCCACCCCCTTTTGCTATCGCTTAACTAGGGAGACACAACCTATACCCCAATTTAAACACCTGGATCTTAGGCCAAAGGTAAGGTTGTATGGGGCATTCAGCAAATGCTCTAGACCCTCAAAGAGTGCATTGTCATTTTGCCCCTTCAGGTCTGATACGTGGCGCCTGGCGAACCCACCAGCACGGCCTCACCTTGAAAACTCTCTCCGAGGCCCCTCCGCTGCCCATAGTGGGCAGAAGGTGACAGCCATGGCGACCAGGATCACAGCCCATGTGGAAGGTGGTTACCACAGCAAACGCAGCATCTTCTGCACCATCCTGTAAGAATGGAGAGCTGCGGAAGGAGGCAGCTGGGGGGCGTCCGAAGACCCCAGGAAGCAGGCACATACCCTACTGTCAGGCTCGGGCCCTGCCAGGCCGAGCTAAGAAGTTGCAGCCTTCAAGGGTGGAAGAAGTAGCGCTTGTGAAGGCTCCTGCTCATCTTATCTCCTCCTCCCTGAAAAGCAGGCTCTCAAGTCTTCTGGGGACTGAGAACAAAGTACCTCCAAAGCCCTTTGGCTCCAAAGCCCTCAGCAGGAAGGAGCTTTGATTTTGTGTTGGTTTGGTTGGTTGGTATTTTTGGCTGTGCTAAGCGTGCTGCGTGCAGGATCTTAATTCCCCAACCATGGAATTATTTTTCAAGGAGGAAAAGGGAACAGAAGTTGGTGGGTTTCTAGTCCCTCGAGCTCTTGTAGAGATGATCGAAGAGTTGGGGAAATTGATTCTGAAACCTTGGCCAGGGTTTTCGGTTTTAGTTACAGGGAACTATACACACCAAAACCAGAATCTTCTCAGGGAAGAACGAATTTATTTTTAAGGGACAGAAGTGATTCCAGTGAGATGCAAAGAGCCCCAGAGTCACCCCCTTTCCTAGCCCTCACTTTGACTCTCCGGGGACAGTGCCATGCCCACCCTGCTGTGGGGGAGGCTGGAGGTTTGGTTTCCTTAAGGACACAGTTCTCTTGGATGTGGACCTCTGAGGCAGGAGGGGCTTGAGATAAGGAGCCTCTCTTGGCAGGCTGCCCCAGGGACAACTGGGAAAGCAGGAGGGGCGTGTGGAGAAGGCTTCCCTCAAGTGGTTAGGTGAGCAGGTGAGGGCTGGGCAGTGCAAGGACTCGCCTGACTGCTCCGCCCTCTGGTTGCCCCCAGACTCAGGACATAGTTGACTCAGTGCCTGCAGCATTAAGGAGGATTCGAATCCCACAAGCACACCCAGACCAGCTGCCCCTGCTGGGCGCCAGACAGGTGGAGATGGAGGTGCTTGGGGCCCCTGTCTGTGTCCACATTCTCATGGATGACCAACCACCTGCCTTTACAGATCCTACCATGGTTTCCCACTCTGTGCCTTGGCTCACGCTCTCCTCACCAGCTATGCACGCCCAGGTCCCACCCATCCTTCCAGGCTCAACACGCCATGTGGATGGCAGCGCTCTGCCCTGTCTCTGCCCCCCCAGGATACACTCTGTCTTGCTTAGAAATTACCCAGGTCCATCCCTGTCCACTGACTCACCTGTAAGCTCCATGAAGGTCACCGCCTATCTCCCCAGCCCAGGGTACCAGGAGAGTTAGTAGCTTGAGGAGAGGGAGAGGAAGGCTCTACTAAGCTCAACTGTGAATGTGTGAAGGTTCCAGAGCCAGGTGGCTTCAGACCCACTGTGCAAGGAAGGGGGCCTGACGCAGGCTCGGCTCAGCCTGAAACAGTACCCCGCCAACCTGGCCCTCCATGCGGCGCCTCACCAGCCTGGTAAGGTCATGGTTGTACACCCACAGCTGGTGTCCCAGGCAGGTTCTGCCAGGCCCCTGGTGCTGTTCTCCAAGGTGGGCTAGGGTGTGGCTAGAGGGAGCCAGGGGCTCGGTTTCCTCCCTGAGAACTTGCGGAACAAGAGCGTGGATCCCTCCACTCCTCAGCACTGTTCTTTGCACTTATCTGTGGCCCCAGTGTGAGTCGCTGTACAGAATGCTGCCTTTTGTTATTTTGTAACAAATGACTTTTCTGTGAACCAAGTGCTTATGAAAATCTCGGCAACCAAAATAAAGTTCTATATTTTAAGAGGCACTTTGGGGGGGTACTTTCCTTGGTCTGGGTTATCTACTGGGGTTCCTGAGCGCTGGAGGCAGGCCCATCACCTTTCTGCTCCCCCGGGGTACCACTGAAGGAAGCAGGAGACCCAGGGCTATCTTGTCCATTCAGCTTGTTCCCGCAGGATCCCAGGTTAGAAGGTCTGTCCTCACAGGTCAGGGACCGTGGTGCAGGCCTGCCTGTCCCATGGGCTTTCTGAAGAGCAACAGTGAAGTCCCTGGTGTGGATGACCTGATGGTTTGCAAAGGGATTTCAGATTCATGACCACGTTTTCCCATTTTACTCATTTAGCATCTACACGTCACTTGAGTAGAAAGCCAGTATTTAGTACTTAAGTGCTCTTTTAATTAAAAGACTTTTATTTTTCAGGATAGTTTTAGAATTTTTCTCTTAAATATTCTTAACTGAGGTATAGTGGGTGTATGTTTCAGGTGTACAGCATAGTGGTTCATAAACTTTTAAAGGTTATACTTCATTTATGGAATATTAGCTATATTCCCCGTGGGGCACAATATCCTGTAGTTTATTCTCTTGTAGTTTATTAATAGTAGTTTGTACCTCTTAATCTGCTACCCTTACCTTTCTCCCCCTTCCCTCTCACTTGTGCAGTTGCTCAGTCATGTCAGACTCTTTGCGACCCCACAGACTGCAGCACGCCAGGTTTCCCTGTCCTTCACCATCTCCCATTGGTAACCACTAATTTGTTCTCTAGATCTAAGAGTATGTTTGTTGTTATATTCACTAGTTTATTTTTTAGGTTCCACATATAAGTGCTATCATACAACATTTGTCTTTCTCTGACTTACTGCACTAAGCGTGATACCCTCCAAATTCATCCTTGTTACAAATGGCAGTATTTCATTATTTTTATGGCTGAGAGTTTATGTCCATGAGTCTGTTTCTGTTTTGTAGATAGGTTCATTTTGTCATAAGGTGTTGCCCTTGTGGCTCAAACAATAAAGAATCTGCCTGCAGTGCAGCAGACCAAGGTTCAATCCCTGGGACAGGAATATACCCTGGAGAAGGGAATGTCTAACCACTCCATTACTCTTGTCTAGAGAATTCATGGACACAGGAACCAGGTGGGCTATAGCCCATGGGGTCAAAAAGAGTTGGACACGACTGAGGGACCTACAGCCTTCGTTTGTCATATTTTAAATTCCACATATAAGTGATATCTTAGGGTATTTGTCTTTCTCTGACAGGGTCTTCATGTTGCTGCAGATGGCATCATTTTGTTCTGTTTTGTGGCTGAATAGTATTCCATTGTATATATGCACATCTTTATCCGTTCATCTGTCACTGGACATGTAGGTTGTTTCCATGTCTTGGCTATCGTGAATAGTGCTGCTATGAACAGAGGGGTGCACGTACTTTTTGGATTAGTTTTGTCTGGATATATGCCCAGGAATGGGATTGCTGGGTCATATGGTAATTGTTTTTAGTTTTATGAGGAATGGAATACTGACCAGTGTGAGGTGGTACCTCGTAGCTTTAATCTGCATTTCCCTAATAATTAGCAATGTTGAGCATCTTTTCACATGTCTATTGGTCATCTGTATTTCTTCTTTGGAGAAATGTCTCCTGGAGCCCAGAAGGGCCGAGTCAGCCGCTAGAGACGACTCCTGCATCCAAGGGGGCAGCAGCTTTCAAAGTCTGTGACAGATCCTGTTCTTTTAGATGGTGTCTTGCTGCCTGAGAGCTGATGCAGTGATAAAGGCTGTCATTGGATTTCGCCCCTCCCCTCACTCACTGCCCACAGAATGGTGCCTGCCCTCTAAGGTGGCCCAGGCATCCTCTGAGTACACCCCCAGGTGCGGTGCCACCAGACCCCCTTCAGGCTGTTTCCACAAAGTTCACCTCAGCCCTCTCATGGAGTCTGATCTCTGAAGCCTAAGCTTCTGCACCCAGCCCCCGCCCGGACTGTGGACATGCACTCCAGTGGACACCTATCAGGCTGGGGAGTGCACAGCCGTGGCACTGACCGTCTACACGGGTCTCTATCTGTTCTAGCACCTTCAGACTGATGGCTGTGCTCTCCTCCGAGGCTCTGAAGCTCCCTTATATTCTGGCTGATCTCTGCTGGTGAAGGGACTTCAGGGTGCGGGAACCTTTCCTCTTTCACAGCTTCCTTCCAGGAGCACAGGTCCCATCCAGATTCTTTCCTGTCCCTTTTCCTTTCATCCTACCCAGTTCATGGAGATTTTCTTGCTCTTTCAGGGGTCTGAGGTCTTCTGCCAGGGCTCAACAGATGTTTGGTGAGAACCATCCCACATGTGGATGTATTTTTGATGTATTTGTGGGAGGAGGTGAGCTTCACATCATACTACTTCACTATCTTGATTGCTCTCCCCAGAGGGAACTGTGTTCCGAATGGTGATGCCTGTTACGGCTCAGTAAGTTCCCTACCAAACGTTAAGAGGCTGTATGCAGAAGAGGTGCGAGTAAGGCTGTTAACCTAGGGCTTCCATAACACGAACAGCCAAGACACACATACATATAATGCCCATGTTCTGCCAAGTGATCTGGAGGCATAAGTGGAACACTGGCCATCCATCCTATCTTGGCTCTTCCGTGGCTGGGGAAGCATCTGGAAGGAGACTGCTCCGAGTAGCTGGCATTGGTTGAGTGCATGGCTTGCTCTCCCACACAGGCCAGACCTACCCAAGAGAACCCATTCTATCTGGGTATTTTTTCCTTAAATGAGCCAAAATCTATCACCCTGGCTAAATCCTACCCACACCCTTACTTCCTGACCCCTTCAAATCCTAGTTACAGGCCTGATCTAGTTACGCGCCCCTCCTCCAGCCTCTCCTACCCACCCGCGTTGTCCCCATGGTAACACTGAATCCTCTGCATTCACAGACTCTCTTGATATGTATGATTCCCCCTCTCGAGCTGTGTGGTCAAGCCCTGTTGGTCCTTTATACCCAACACCAAGCAAACTCCGTTAAGTGTTGGACACATGGTTAGATGGACAAGGAAACAAGCCCAACCCCATTCTCAGTATCTTTAACTTCTGGAGCCCCCAAAGGATCTCTCTTCCCTCTGTGGGGACTCTCCAGGGGTTTATAGACAGCATCTTTATCCCCCTCGGGTCCACTTTCTCCTGCCCTCAGTTCATACATGCCAGTTTGCAGACTGTCTCCCCACCATCTGGTCATTTTTCTAGATCCATTCCAGTGGCCCGGGCAGGTCTTGGAAAGCTCAAGGAAGACATAGAGTTTAGGAGTCCTGTCTTGCATCTCAGGAGGTCATGTCCCAGCTTTTATGTGCAGAAATCATGGATCAGAAGATAGGGTTCTCTAAGGAAGCTGTGCTTCCCTGCGGTTGCTTGCTTGTCTGCAGCAGCTAAGTCCCCTCCCGAGGGTGCCTTGCCACAGGTGAAGGTTTAACCCTTGTGTGGACCTCACAGGTCTTGGCTGTTCCCCACTCAAGCAGCTCACACTGCAGTCTCCCTAGACTTCCCTGCTGGCCAGTCAGGCCCAATATTGATGCCTGCGGATGGGAGTGTGTAAGCACAACAGAGACCAGTATGGGGGGAGGGGATAAATTAGGAATTTTGGAATAACAGATACACACTGTGATAAAAAATAAACAACAGGAACCTACTGAATAGCACAGGAAACAGTATTCATATCTTGTAATAACCTGTAACAAGAATCTGAAAAAGATAGCTAGATATAGATATATATGTATAACTGAATCACTTTGCTGTATACCTAAAACACTGTAGATCAACCATACTTTAAAAAAACCAATACAGCTTCATTACCAAGGCCTCCCAGTCTTGTTGAGGCCACTGCCCCCTATAGCCAGAGGCGGCCCTGGCTATAGTGAACGGTGGGTATGCTATGGCCAGACCAGACAAGAGCCAGAGTTGGGTCTTGGAACAGCACATGAGCTGACTGACACCTGTCCAGCAACATCCCTGGGCCCACCTTCTTCCCCCTCCTTCCAATAGCACAGTTTCTTCTCTGAACAGTCCTCATGGTGGACTCACCTGGGGCCTGCTGGGCTTATTCCAACCTTGAGTAGTCTCCCAGTAGGAACGCCCTCATTCCACTAGTTCCTTCTCCCTTCCTGTCCAGAACTTCACAGGGTGCAGTTATGGCCACTGCATTGGGCCCATTCACTGTGATCATCCTTTTAAATGGAAGTCAAGCCTAGCATGGCCTTCTAGTACAGCCTGAGTGACCTGTCACCCCTGCTTAGAAACCAGATCTTGCCTGACTGCAGCCAAAGATGCTGTCTGTCTTGATTGTCAGAATGGTATTTCACTTCTTAGTCTGGGCCAATCATTCATGTCATCCACCCAGGCTCCTTGGATAAAAGGTTGATTCCAGGGCCAGAGCAGGAAAGTACAAGGCAGCTAGAATATTTTGTGCCAGAAATTAAGGAAGCATCCTTAAAAAGACAGGGATACAAGAGCTGGCTTGAAGGAACTCCAATTGGCCAAATGTGGTACAATCTGAGCATCAAAATAATTGGTAACTGTTCACAGGATAAGAATCTATGAGTCCATACTAAATGAACAAAAACAATTTTAATCTAAGAGAAAAGAAAGCTCCTTAACAACAGAATGCCAACAGTAAATGTGTAAGAAACTATGGGAGTGAGAATATCACTCACCATTTTGTAGTCATCATGGTAATTCATTCAGCAAAAATGATCACTCCAGGCTAAAACTCATGGATAATAATTAGATGGGGAACAGGATATTTAGAGGCTTAAAGTATTTCTCCAAAAACTAACTACAAAAAGAAAAGCAGTAACTCCAAAGTGGAGAGATTATAACCTTAAAGACAAACCAACATCACATGCTGCGACTGTGATGCGTATGGGGCGGAGCAACACGTCTGTATATTCCCTCCAAAAATGTGTATCCTGAATCTAATCATAAAGAGATGCCAGACAAACCCAAGATGAGGGGTACTCTGCAAGATGGCTAATTTACTCTTCAAAATGCCAAGGTCAGGAACGGCGAAGACTGAGGAATTGTTTCAGATGAAATAAGACCAATGAAGTGTGATGGACAAAGCGTGAATATGAGCGGTGGGCCAGATCCTAGTTCCTACTTTTGGGAAGTTTAGCAGCAGCAGCAGCATCAGCAGCAGCAATGTGCTTATGGAAGAGAAAGTCCTCATTATTCTTAGGATCAACACACTGAAGTACTTAAGATAAAAAGGGTATTTTTCTCAAATTGTCCCAAATGGTTCAAAAAGAAATGTATAAGTGTAAAAAGCAAATAATAAATAGGATACTGCATAAACAGCTGGAGCAGCTGGGTACAGGAATATACAGGAGCTCTCTGGATACTTCTATTCTTATTCTTGCGACTATTTCCTAAGTACGACATTAATATAAAAATAAAGTTCTTAAAAGAAGACGCTTTAAGAAATTTTACCTAATTAGCTATTTCCATGCGGAGCTCTCTGCAAGGATGTTAAATATTCCTTCTTTGATCTCATCGCTGTTAACAGTGTCAGTAGGTCAGGGCCGCAGAGACTTCCCTCCAGGGAACAGACTTCACTCTTTTAACATTCTGTAAGCTATTCCACAAACTGCAAATCTTATTGAGGGTATAAGCTGTCCACAGTCTGTTTTTCTTCAAAGAGATCATCAAGCGACATTATGACAAGTAACTTGATGGGGACAAGGAATCCTCTTGGAATGCACTAGTAAATAAGTAGGGTTTTAGAGCAAAAAAAACCTAGTACAATCCCATTATTCTACAAGTGTGTACTACCGGATAGCTCTGCCAAGGAAAGAAGGTGCCACTCATGGACTCTGGCTCACTCCAGACACTGCTGTTTATATACTGGGCACTGTGCTAGGCACCCTCTCTTGAGCCTTGTTGGAAAGGGCCCTCTTTTGAGCCTTCAGATCCACAAACCCTTTGATGTACAAAAACTTGCTTTTCAGTCTTTTGGGACCACATCGCCTACACTTAGTAAAGTACACCTGTTGTCACCCAGGACGAGTATACAGCTGACCCCTGAACAACGCAAGAGGTTAGGGGCACCGACCCTCCACACAGCTGCAAAATCCACATATGATTCAGGCCAGCCCCCTGTATCTGCAGTTCCACATCTGCAGGTTCAACCAACCACTCATGTGGTGCTGGAGTGTTTACTACTGAAAAAAGTCCTTGTCTACGTGGACCCAAGCAGTTCAGATCCACGTTTTCAAGAGCCAGCAGAACACTTACCACTCAAGGCCCTTCCCCATCCACACCACCCCTCAGTGTGAGTGACGAAAGGGACTCACACGGTGACCGCCTCCCCATGAGGGCAGAGGCTGCTCAGGGGCCAGGTCACATGCTGTGATCTAATCACTGCTGGGAATTAAGCCTCAAGGGGTCAAAACCATCAGAATCTAAAAGTATTCATGCTGACACCCGCAAACACACAAGGGATTCTTTTCCCAGAGTCAAATCAGGATTATTATTTTTCCTGATGCAGAGTCACATACCTGATTTTTGCAACAGCTTAGATAAAGAAAAACAACAGACATTTAGATTTCCTGCTCACACCTCTGCTGGAGGAAGTGCCCACTTCCCAGGATCAGACACAAATGGGGACAAGCCAGACAAGAACATGGTAACTGGGCATTTCAGGCCTGGCCATGCGTTAGAAGTGGCTCTGACCACCACACCCCAGTACTCGAAGACATACAAGAATCACATGCCCTGAATGAATCATCCAAGGCCCATTTCTACCATGTCTTCCCTAACAGATGGCCCAGCTGCTATGTAAACGTCTTTCTTTCTCATTTTCAGAGAGAGCTGGGTTCTCTCTTCCTTCTTCCACTGCCCCCGGCCCCCAGCACGAGCCCTACATACTGCACTGCTCTCACTGCCTCAGGAGAACCTTGAAGAGCTGAGTCTGAGCATCAGCCATATACCCGAGTCTCTGTGTCACAGTCCCGTTCCTCACAGCAACCTTCTGGACACCACTTCTCCATATTCCCCTGGCAGATAAGATGGGTGGCAGTAAGCACCCCTTCCCATCTGCTTCTGGTATGGCTTCCTGAAACTAGAGGCTGGAGAGCTGAAACCTATTTCTAAGACACCCTCACTGCTAGGATTCTGGATGAAACGAGATCCCTACGTGTGTACTCACAGGGGAAGGAAGCAAGATGGAGGCCAGTCTCTTGATCTTTGGGCTGTCCATGCTGACAAGCCAGGAGGTGGAAGCCTGGATACTGCAAGCATGGGTGGCTGAACCAGCATTCTAGTGTCAAGTTACCAGCTTCATGAATTCCAGAAGCAGCTGAATTCAAGAAACTTTAAGAATTCAAGTGGCTTCTTCATGCCTGGCTGGCCGCCCAAACTGTGTTCTTGAACTCAGCAGTTCTACTGGCAGAAATTTCCTGCTGCCACTTGGCAGCAACTGGCTCCTGCAACTTTTTAAGTTTTGTACCATTTTATCCATGTGTTAAAATCCTTTCTCCTTAAGAACATCTAGGACCATTTGTTTTCTGTACTGAGCTCTGACCAATTCACTGGCTTTGAGCTCACCCCTGCCCTGTGTGTGGCCTGAGCCAAGCTGAACAACTGATTTAATCACTTCCTCTGATTTGGTTCTGCTTTGTTTCAGCAGCCCAGAACTAAATTAGCCTGTCTGGGCAATCCCATCACACCGGTGACCTGAAGCCTCCTCTCCCAGCCCTGCTGGGCTTTGTCCTCATCATGGATGCCACTGGTCCTTCCAGACCTAAGCACAGCATTTCACATTTCTCTTAATGTTAACCTTTACCCATTAGATGTGGCCCAAGGTTCAGCCTGTGAGATCTTTTGCCTCCGACCCTCCCACATCCCACACATGAATCATCTGCCATTTATAGTCACAGTGACACCAAAGCACAGAGATGGAGCCCAACAGGGCCTTGCTTTATGTTTCTGCTTCAGACCAGCACAACTGAGGTGCTGGTGTCTGGCTTCATGCCCGTGTCAAAGCAAGGCTTCTTCTTTAACCCTCTTTCTTTAAAAATAAAAATGCAAATGAATAGGAGTGGCCAAAATGTTGGGTCTGGAAAGCACACCTCTAGGTCATTTTCCTTCGCTTTGACTGACGGTCCAAGGTCTGGGCTGGAGGCAGCGGGATGGACAGAGTGCCCAGTCTGTGCTCCTCCTCCCCACCCACTGCCAGAGAAACCTTTCTTTTGGAGATCTTCAGCCTCATGGCTTTCGCTATCTCCATCATCCTAAAGGAACAAACACATAAAACAAGGGAGAGTCTCCTCAATGCGATACTCAGGGAAGCATGGCAGGCAGGAGGGGGTGGCACATTTGTGCTCCATGCCTCAAAGACAGAATCCCAAAGGTGGACACAGGAGCAAAGCTCCCAGCAGAGGCCGACAAGATCGCTGAGAGCCATCAGACTTCCGTGTCAATCTGTGGCAGTTAGAAAATGCCTATACAAGTGATAGAAAACCAGGTTATCTGGCTCCTATTGATAACTGTTTACTTCCTATAACAAGGATCAAGCACTTACCAGAATTTTACAGACTCCAAGAAACTATTTCTTTTGTATGTTCAACCTCACTATCTGTGGGAAGGCCACGTATGGACAGCCCTCAGAATAATCCCGCTCCAGACTGCTGGAAGAGTCCAGATGAAGGTGTTTTCCTAGGCGTTCTTGGACCACCACCAGGGTCCTTGGGTGTCAGATACTCCTTAATCACTGACAAAGGCGAACACACCCTGCGGTTCAGCACCCTGGAGGTTGTGCTCCCTACTCAGTCTGAATCCCTTCTACCAAGGCTACAAAGGGCCTGAAAAGGTCGCCACTTCGCCAACCTTCCCAGTCCAGTCAGAGAAGCGTGAATGTGATAGCCCTGCCAAACTCCCACTCTGCCTTGCCTTAGACACCTCCTCTGACAGCCCCTTCCATCTGACTCTGAGAGTGCTTTCTGCTAAGCTGAAACTGGGGTTCTCTTATACAACCTCCACCCCCAGGTTACCCCATCAGAATCACACAGAATCCCTCTTTCCAGTGAGAGCAACTTGGAGACTGGAGGTTGCTCAGTTACACGGGAATGGAAGGCTCATTTCTGAAGCCCAACTAGTCCCCTTCTTGCTGAGTGACCCTGGGAAAGTCACTGCCTTCTCTGAACCAAAGATTCTTCTACTGATTCTTAAGAGAAATCACTGGGAGATTATGACAGATTTGACACTGTGCCTAGCATAGTGAAGACACTCAGTAATGTCTGGTTACCCGTCCATTCAGTCAATCATTCATTCATCTAAAGACTGTCCCCAGGTCCCTCAACAGGGTCTCATGCTTTCCAGCAGTACCAGAACTACATCAAGGCTCCCTAAGACAGCTTTTTCTTCTGTTATGCTCACCTTCTCTCACTGAGCTTCAAGTCCCTCTGTAACATCGTCAGGTCAATCTGGAAGTCATTTATGTGCAAGGCCAGTACAATCACATAGGCGGTGATCTTTGCCTTCATAGAGTCCGAAATTAAGTTGCGCAAACTGCAAATCAGTGGTAGAAAAAAAGAGACAAAATTAAACTCCAAGATGATTTCTCCAAAAGGAAAGGAAAAACATCCAAGCCTATTCCCATATGCATTCAACTGTCTTCTCATCTCGGGAGAAAGAAAAGGAATCTGAGCAACATCCCTTGTCCTGTTACACTGCCTGAGCCTTAACACACAGTGGAGCCGATCCCAGTGTCCCTCCAGGGAGGACAAAAAAGGTTGCATCTCCACCTTCCCCAGGCATAGTTGGAGCCTGCACTGGTGCAGACCATCCCCATCCTCCAGCCTGCTCAGCAGGGCTGCTGGGAAAACAGTCGTTGCACACTTGGCTGCCCATGATTCTTCAAGCAGAGCAGGAAACATGCTGCAAGCAAACAGCAGGAAAGAAGCCCAGGTGTGCTGCTTAGGGTGCTTCCCCAAAGTCACCCCCCTGGCCTGCCCCTGCCTGCATCACCACCTCTCTATACAACACTGGTTCTGGGGACACTGGGAAGGCATCCCTGGAAAAAGTGTTTGGTGTAGTCGTTTGTTGCAGGACTTCCCAGAGCCTTAATGTGAACTTCTCCCAGAGAGACAGTCTGCACTACAGTGCTGCCTAAACTCACTTACCCAAGACCCTGCCGAGCAGCAGTGCCCACTTCAGCACAGTGACTCTGTGAACATGGACTGCAATCCAAGCCCCCCTCCCCGCCGATCCTGCTCTCGCCTTTATAGGCAAAAGCCAAGAAGTCAAGCCCCCTGACCTGCCGTTCTTGTAGGTCAGGCAGGTGAACTGCTTCAGTAGTTTGGTGGTGATGATGTGGGGGACTCCGGGTCCCAGGGCACCTACAAGACAAAATGGAGTTTGATCATTTTCTTTCAAAACTCTCAAGCCACGCCTCACCTATGAGCTGGGAGACAAGGATAACAGTGGGCCCAGAGACTAAACAGAGACATGTAGGAAGACAAAAAGGGGCCCATGAAACAGAACAGCCACCATCAAATGAACACAGGCTCAGGTTTGTTTAGCCTGCAGATCAAGAGATGTTCATGACAGGGCAATGACGAGAAAGAAAACCAGACTCCAATGAGGCCTAAAGACACAAGATTCAAAGATGTTAGAAAGTGAAACAGATTGTGGAGAAAGCTCAGGGAGAGGGAAAGGAGGGGAGATTGGAATGTGAAAATAAGAATTAAGCAGATACTGAAAAACATGAGTACAGGCACAGCTCAGAGTTACTGCATGTTTGGTTTGAGACCACCACAATAAAGCAAGTCACATGAACTGCCTGGTTTCCCAATGCGTGTAAGTTAGGTTTTCAGTACACTGTAGTCTCCTAAGTGTGCAGTCATATTATGTTTTTTTTAAAAGTGCCCAATAATTAATTAAAAATTGTAAACCAATGTCCATACCTCAATTAAAAGATACCTTACTGCTAAAAAATTGCTG
Organism: Moschus berezovskii; assembly: GCF_049115385.1. NCBI lineage: Eukaryota > Metazoa > Chordata > Mammalia > Artiodactyla > Moschidae > Moschus > Moschus berezovskii. Next base: position 68,910,332 of record NC_142466.1, on the reverse strand, counting down.
GCCATCATCTGAACCTTCAGAGTGTCATAGCAGTGACATCAAAGATCACTGATCATAGACCATCATAATAAATATAACAACGTAAAAGCTGAAAATATTCACAAATAGTGAAACGTGATACATAGACACAAAGTAAGCAGACTGTTAGAAAAATGGTGCTGACTTGGTCAACCCAGGGTTGCTGCAAACCTTCAATTTGTAAAAACCATGGTATCTGTGAAGCATGGCAGAACGAGGTGTTCCTGTATAGACCCCAGGTGCCCAGTCACAGTAACACAACTGTACACACCTTAGGCCTCAAATGACAGGTGTCTCTCTCTGGTTTCCAACTCTGGGTGGCTCTGTGTGGCAGACACCCATGCCCTGGTGACAGGTGACATGGGTTACCAGTAGAAACTGACTTCCCTCCGAGCCAGAAAGAGCTGACACAACAGCGTGCCATAGGCCTTCACAAGCAAGGCCAACTTTTTTCCCCATACAACTATTTCTAACCATCCCCTAGACTATTCACTTGATTGGACTGGATGTTATACTTTACCTAATATAGAACAGAAGTAGTGAATGTTAGCTCTGAGCAACCATAAATCCAACTCGACCCTATTTTCAAAGGAAAGAGCTTGGCGAGTCCTCTCAACATATCAGCAGCACCCCACTGTTACACAGGTATAAATGACGACCTGGAAAGACATGTCCAGTTCTTCTCTTACTAGAGCTAGTCTAATAACTATAGACAGATAACAGACTGGAAATAACTAGAATAAAATGCCTATCATGATACATAAACCCCAATGTTCATTGTAGCCCTGCTTACAATAGCCAAGACACAGAAGCAACCTAAATGGCCATCAACAGATGAAATGGATAAAAATGTAGTATATATATTTCTATGGAATATTACTCAGCCATAAAAAAGTATGAAATAATGCCCTTTGCAGCAACATGGGTGCACCCAGAGATTATCATAATGAGTAAAGCCAGACAGAGAGAGACAAATATAGTATCACTTTTATGTGGACTCTAAAGAAAATGATACAAATCAGGCTCATAGATGTAGAAAATAAACGTATGGTTACCAAAAGGGAAAAACAAGGGAGGGAGGGATAAATTAGGAGTTTGGGACTAACAGATACATACTACTATATACAAAATAACAAGGACCTACAGTATAGCACAAGGAACTATACACAGTATCCTATAATAATCTATAATGGAAAAAATCTGAAAAAGAATATATATATGTATAAATACACATGTAACTGAATCACTTTGCTGTATACTTGAAACAAACACATTATAAATCATCTGTATTTCAATTAAAAAAAAAAGTCTATCATGGACTTACTTTTCCGCTTAATCACTTTCTGTGCTCGAAATTTGATGAGGGTGTCCAGGTACCATATGCACCGCGCCTGGCGGTCTCGGCTCTCCTCATTTGATGGCAAAGACTTCAACGCTTCTATGACAAAGGAGCAGTGACTACAACAAGGGAGAGAAAAGAGGAAATTTGTTAAGACCAGCCAGCAGGCACCCCCTATACCTGCTATACTGTCAACAGCTGAGGAAGGGCCATCCCACCAGCTCCTTATAATAGGAGAGGCATGAATGTAGTTCAGGGGGAGTAAAGGTCTAGACAGTAAATATACATTTTGTGAGCAAATGGTCCCTGCCACTGCAGTGCAAAGGCAGCCACTGATTAACACATAAATGAATGACTGAAGCTATGTTCCAATAAACTTTATTCACAGGCAATGTCCAAGACTCAGCACTCTGGCCATAGCTGCCCAATCCTGATGTGGTGGTCTGGAGCATGGGCTCTCAGCTACCTGGGTCTGAATCCCCTCTCCACCATGCAGTGGCTTGGGCAAGTTTCTGAACATCTCTGTTTTGGTTTCTTTACCTCTAAATTAAGTACCCTCACCCGATGGATTTTTGTGGAGTAAATGAGACAATGCAATTAAAGTGGCGCTTGGCACAGGGAAGAGTCCCATCAGTGCTGGCTGTTTTTCTTACATACTGTTGTTCTACCACTATCATGATTGTGGAATCGCAGCCATAAAAGGCTCTTCAATGTCATTTCACGGCAGCCTCCTTGTACAGATGGAAAAACTAAGGCTCAGAGAGGGGAAATCCACATAGTCCATTAGGCAGACGGGGACTCAGTTCTCCAGACTCCCAGCCCAGAGTTCATTCCAGTACCTGGCCCTGAGCCACAATCACATTACGACAACAAAGAACCAGCAATGAAGCCTTTTTTGGAAATGGAACTTTGGGTCGGGGGAGGGGAGTGGATGTATTTTCTAAGACTTTGGATTTCACTGACCAGTAAAATTTCCAAACAAATATCTAGGGAACCAAGCTAGGGTTGACAACATTTTTCCAAGATAAAATTATTAAAAAAAAAACTCAAAAGCAAAAAAAAATCCCCCACTACCATCATAAAAGAAAAGCTGTTTTAAAAGTAAAAAAAAGGGGGAGGGGAGTAGAGGCAATCATTTCTGAATTATTTAAAACACACTATATTTAAATAACATAATTCAGGGCTCCCCTGATTGTCCACTGGTTAAGAATCCATCTTGCGGGACTTCCCTGGCTAAGACTCCCTAACGCAGGGAGCTCAGGTTCGATTCCTGGTCAGGGAATGAGATCCCACATGCCACAATGAAGACCCAGCGCAAGAAAAAAATAATTAAAAAAAAAGAAAGAGCAGGATGAAAAAAAAAAAAGAAGAATCCATCTTGCTATACAAGGGACACTGGTTTGATCCCTGGTCTGGGAAGATCCCACATGCCCCGGGGCAACTAAGCCCATGCATCACAACTACCGTGCAGCAACTTCTAAAGCCTGGGTGCCCTAGAGCCCTGCTCTGCAAGAAGAAAAGTCACCACAATAAAAAACCTGAGCACCACAACAACATTAGCCCCTGCTCACCACATCTAGAGAAAGCCTGCACAGCAACAAAGACCCAGCACAGCCAAGAATAATAAACATTAAAAAAACCAATAAACAAATAACATATATAATTTAACTTTAGAAAAGCTCACTCAACACATCACCGCAGATAAACTATCACTTCAGCAGGCACTTACTCCCAGGCCAGCCCTTGGACCTGGTATAACACTGTAGGGGGAATACATGTCAGTCCCAGTTCTTAGCCCAGCCTACAAGGCCTCACCACCCTCTGCCCAGCCACACGATCCCTGCACTCAGAGGCCAATGCTCTCCCTTGAATGCCACCCGCAGCCTTGGGGCAATAGGCCTGGGAGTCCAAACACTGGAGCAAACACTGGCTCATTCACGTCCAAATGCTGAAGAGACATACGTCCTCACTGACTGACACCCGAGGTCTCCTTCATGTCTGACTACATTAAGTGTGTGTCCCAACACCACAACCCAGACTCTCCATCCGCCCAAGTGGGATACCTGTTCTCTTCAATCATCTTCAGTATTTCTTCTGAGGTGACATTCCTGAAAGCTTCAGATGGGCTCTGAAGAGCATCATACTCCACAGGGGAAAGAACTAGTTACAGGTCAAGAAAAACCCAATTACAGTGGAAACATCAACTAGCTAGACCATGTTGTAACAGCCTCATCTTAGAAATGGGAAAACTGAGGCTGAGAGGGGGTGACAACACAGTACGTTTAGGCAGAGCTTTTGGGACTCAGTTCTCTCGACTCCCAGCCCAGAGCTCATGGTCTGCCTGGACTTTTCTGTCTTCTCTTATTACAAAGCTGCTGCAGGCATCTTCCATCTGAATAGAATCACAAGTATGGAAACTCTACATTCTAACCTTTCCTTTTATAAAATCAGCCTGCCCTAGACTTTGGGCACTGGCCAACTTAAAAGTCATATTTTGACTCTTTGTGGAGAGTAAGCCCCACCCACTGAGCTGAGCTGTGGGCTTTTTGCTGAGGAATGGGTTTGACTCCCAGGTGCTGAGAGGCCGGTAGTCCCAAATGTCCTCAGCTACTGGGGAAGCCTCGCTGACTTCCCAGCAACAGTGCTGAGGCAATAGTAAGCATCTGGGGCGAGCTTTTGTGAGTATCACCGGACCACCAACATCCTTAGAGAGCCTGGCCATGGCACTGCTGTGCACACATCCCTACTTGGGAAATAAGCTGGCGCTTCTGCTCCAAGAAGGATACGGTCTTCAAACTTATACACATCTTCAGGCGTGGCTGCATCGGCGTGGCAGGGAGGGAGATAGACAGAATCATCCTGCAAGTCATTGTGGATGGCGTCACTGACCAGGGCTTTTAGGTAAAGGAAGAGTCAGCGTCAGTGTCACCCTGCTTAGCTTTGGGTTCCCCAATGCTCTCTGCAACCTGTGCACTTGAGATTATCGTCGACCCAGAACCCCCTCATCTGAACTTCTTCACGTATTGTGAGTGAAAGAGAAAGATCAAATTATAAAACTGTAACTATCATACAGGAATAACCACATCTGAATTAAGTATGCACACAGACAAGAAGAGAGGAAAACAGGAAAACTGTAACAGCTGGTCTTGCAGAACGACAGGAAAATGGGTGAATTTTTTTTCTTTTTAAATGTCTTCAGCTATTAAGTTTACTGTTAATAGCTGAGAATAAACTGAATAAAAAAAATTGAAAAATTTACTTAAGACATTAAACTGTATCTTTGACCAGATGGAGACATATTTCTACATTTCTAAATGGGAAAACATAGTATTATAAAGATGCTGATTTTCCCCATATTAATCCCAAATGGATTTTGAGGGAATTTGACAAAATAATTCTTAAGATCATCTAGAAGAAAAAGTATGCTACAACAGCATATGTTTGTGAACAGTAAGGATAAAGTTGCCCCATCAGACAATAAACTGGATGGTGAAGCTACTATAATTAGAAGGACCAAATGCTGCTACACAAATAGCCAGTCAGAATGCTGAGACAGAACCCAATTAAGAATGTGGTAAAACGATAAAGATGACTTTTTGAATCAGTTTTTACACAAGGAAAAGATGAAGTTGGGGACAACTCGCTAATCATTTGGAAAAGATAAAATGAGGTTTGTACTGTAGACCAAAGAAAAAGGTCATTAAGATGTAAATGTAAAAAGTAAAACTGTGAAAGTAATGAAAGAAAATAGAGGAAAATATTTATATAATCATAGGGTATGGAAAGGTTTTCTAAAATTTCCTAAAATTCCATTTTAATAGGAAAACTACTTGACTGAGCTCACTGAGGGCGGGCCATGTCAGTTGTTTCTTATAATTCCCACAGTCTATTCCGAAGAAGGCCTTCAGGGAGAAGCAGGAAGGAATACAGCCCTAACTCCCATCATGTCCATCTGTGAGGCAGGTAAAGGATCTCAAGAGAAGGGACAGCTGTCTCAAGGAGCAGCCTCTAACCCCAAGTTTCAGCTGCTTACCAGTCACACCCTTTGTATCAATTATATTCTCTGCAGCTTTAGCCACTGCACGATTCAAAGATTCACTGCCAACTTTGTTCATTCTCCTGGAGTTCAGAGCTCGCTTCTGTTTGGTGGTACCAAAGGCTTCAATACAAGAATCCATCTGTGCCAAAGACAAATTTGGTCACTGGAGACAGGCTGAGCACTGCTACTCCTAGCTGTGTGACTACTGGGAAGCTCTCAGCTTCTCTGAGCCATCACTATCACACCTGTAAACTGGGCTGACTCATACCTAACTACCTCATAGGCTTGTTGTAAGAACCAAAAGATATTAAGAGATCTAAAGCGCTTATTTTATAATCTATAATGAGCTATTTATAAATCAAGTGTTTCCATTTGTAAAATGAAAAGACTAGAATTAGGGTCAGTAAATCTGGGGCACACGGCTCACCATTTTCCAATCCTACACCCACAACAGACACTGCTAACAGATTACTCATTCCCCCTCTGAGCCTGCAGACAGCCTCACACCCTTCTCAATACAGTGCTCCAAGCAGTCCTGAAGATCCAATCAGTCTGCCATCCTAGGATGAGATGAGCCTGTAGGAAGCTACTACATTGACAATCCTAAAGTTTACCTTGTCTTGATGTGAAGTTTCCAGGCTACAACCAGTATTTTCTGAAACTTGGATTAAATCCTGAAAATAAGTGCTATGCTACACCTGTAGCAACAGCCCAGCAGAGAACCAGTTCCAGATGCTGGCACAGACCTGTGCACAGCTGCCCCAGATAGGGCATCTGCTCTCCGTGAGGCCACAGAGGCCTCTGCAGGTAGGAACTGTCCAGAGAGCCACAGACTGAATGAACTGGGAGCACCCACGGAGAACTGTGCGTTTTTACATTACTGATGGAGAAATTCAAGGCCTGGAAGGAACTCACTTTAGGCCTCACATCTTAGCTCTGTCACACTTGCCTTTTCTCTGAAAGATTTGGCTTGACTCTCCAGTGTTGATTCACTCTCAACTGATTCATCTACAAAACATAAAACAAAGAAAAAAAGCAAACTGTTAAGTTTGCCTGCAGACAGTAAGAGTGTTTAATATTTGGTTAACAGTTAATCTAAGATTTCTCTACTACAGGACTTCCCAGAGCTTAACATGCATGTGGACTATGAACATTCAATATGAAGCTTCAGTATACAGGGAGAGGATCTGGAGAATAAACTATGGAATCAAGTGAAGGGATCCAAGAAGCATGAGGCCTCCAGGTGAAATGACATGCCCTGGGCAATGCAGAGATGGGATCAGAAACTAAGTCCTGTGCTCTTTCCAGTATATAGTTTTGCCCTTCCTGTAAAAGAGATGAGGAGGAAGGAATCAGGAAGGCTGAGGAGGAGGAGGACATGGGGTTCACCTCCCGTTGACAAATACATCAAAAATACATCTATATGTGGAACAGTTCTCATGGAAAACTAACTGAAAATTGGCAGAAGAAAGATTTCCAGGTAACCAGGTAGTAGGGTTGGGACCCCCCACCACTGTCCCCCAAAGGGATGTGAAAGGAAAGGAAGGTTTGCATGGGCTCGCCACACCACAGCCTGGCACATGATCTGAGCCAACCAGCCCCTGGATGTGTGGGAGGTGCAAATTAGGAGTACGGGATTAATAGATATAAACTACTATACATAAAATAGATAAGCAACATGTATTTACTGGATAACATAGGGAATTGTACCCAATAGCTTGTAATAATCTATATTGGAATATCATCTGCCAAAAAAAAAATCATATGCCATATACCTGAAACTAATAAAATACCAGAAATCAATTATGCTTCATTAAAAAAAATTTTTTTTAATTTTAAGACCTAAAAGCGGGCATAAACATGAGGTATGTATTATTTTACATGAAGCTCTCTCATCTCCCACAGAGTATTCATATAAGGGGCAATAATCTAGTGGACAGGAGCATAAGCTCTGAAGTGACCTTGCTTGCATTTAAATACCAGGCCTCTTACTTATAACAGCAGTATGTTCCTGCCAAAGTCATTTAACTTCTGTCCCAGGTTCATCATTGATTAAAAAGTGAAGTATGTGATATAATGCATTGAAAATGCTTAGAACAGAGCCCAGAGCATAGTAAGGACCCAACAAATGTGTGTAATTTTTATATATGCTGGGTAGAATTAACCAATATTTACAAATGTGTTTAAATAACAAATTAATGAACAATTTTCTCTGTTCATGGGAAGTTAGAAGAGCATTTAGAGAATAATTTATATGTTGTTTTATTTGTGTGCAAAGCAGGGAATTCTTCACATGGAGACTATGGACCCCTAGGAAATTCACAGATGACCTTTGGGATGCAAAAGCCCTTTAAAATTATATGCAAAATCTCATATTTTTTTTATATTATGTATATTTCTCAGAAGTACTTCTGGTTCTTCACAAGAAAGGCTGAGACCAATGCTTTGCCAGAATGAAGTTATTAGAACTAATGCCTCTGAAGGTATCAAGCAGATTCACAATGATCCTAATAATCCTTTTCTAATTCCCTCCCAAGCATGGTTCTCAGTATTGATCCCACTCTAGCCCAATACATTCTAAAATGCCAGAGGAGAGAGGTAACTGTAACTTCTCCCAGTGGGTTAGAGAAAAAATAGATCTCTTCCCAAATTACAAAGTGCAGAGACTTTGCTTCAACCTTTGTCCAACCTATAAGCAACTTCTACAACCTACCAGAGATTCTAAAACCTCTACTCCAACTAGAACCATTAAGAATTAAGAAAGGTCCTTGATGAAAAAGAGTATCATACATGCCCTCCATTACTCTGCTCTGATCATTGCTCAACTTGTTTAAATTAAGATTCGATTTTGATCTTCAGTCTGTAAACATTGTAGGGACAGAATCTGTGTCTGTTTTGCTATATTCACAGCCCCTAACTTGTGCTTGGGGCATAGTAGGTCATCAACTACTCATCAACTCATCAGTGTTGAGTAAAAGCACTTTTAAAACTTTGTCAAATGAAAAAAAACCTTTAAAAAAACAGCTACAAAATGTAGTGTACAAGTCAAACTGATGCATCCAGCAAACCTAAAATATTCAGCCTTTCCTTGAGCCTTCATAACTAGAACCTACCTGAAAACAGTGGCTGCATGTTGAACAATTCAGCATCATATACTTCCATCTGGCCAGAGGTCTTGTTCAAAATTCCCACAAAGTGCCTGAATAAAGAAGGAATATCAGTGACAATGGATCATTCAAAAGGTATTGTTTATACAATCTCCTTGTTTCTGCTTAAAAGGCACCACTTACTCATGAGTAACAATAATCCCCCACAGCAGATATTCTCTGCAGGCAGAGGGAAATGAGCGGGGAAAAGAGGAGGGTAGTGGGGAAGTCACCAGGTGATTCTTATAGCCAATCACATTTGGGGTCACTGATGTAGTGGTAATACCTTTTGGGATATAACAATCTAGAACTACATTAAAATTTACTCCATATGTAAATTCTATGGAGGCAAAGACAAAACTTCGGTAATTATGAGAAGACCAGTTTAAACTAGAAAATCTTTGTAAAGAGATGATAAAAGTTTCAAGCACAAACACATTCATCAGAGCTCTATCAGCTGCTGGGGCGGGGGAGGGGGGAGATGACTCTAAAAGGGCCTTGGTTGTGGTTCATGGATGGATATCTTCATAGGGACACTGCATTATGCAATGCCTGACAGTGAGACTGAACAGGCTGAACAATCTTCACTGTACCAAGAGGTAAACCAGAGGTCAGTAAACGGCGGAGTTGCCCAAGTCAGTAATCTTTCCAGAACTAGACAGAAATTCTGGAGCCTTGGACACTACCAAACCCTTTTCTTGTAGTTACTTCCAAGGCAGAGTTCTGGCAAACTTTGATCCCACATCCAAAAATAATGGAGACGGCTGCCTTTTAGGAATAAGACAGTTACAAACAAAGAATATTTCAAGTTAATGATGTGGTCAAAACTAATGAAGGTCAAAAGGCACAAACTTCCAGTTATAAAATAAATAAGTCCTGGAGATATAACGTTCATCACAGTGACTATAATACTGCATTGTATATCTGAAAGATGTTAAGAGAGTAAGCCTCTAAAGTTCTCATCCCAGGAAAAAATATTCTAACTGTATGGATGTTAACTAGACATTGTTGTGACCATTTTGCAGCATTACATACATTGAATCATTTTATCATATACCTGAAACTAATGCTGTATGTCAATTACATCTCAACTTAAAAAAAAAATTTTTAATTACAAATGAATGAGATTTTCAGGAAATTAAATAAATGTAAGTCACTTTTCAATTTCAAGAATGTCTATATGCTGATGTGCAGGTCCCTGAGTCTAGGAACACAGGAACCTAGTAAACCTCTCTAGATTTCCCCCACTGCAGCTAAAATCAGAGAAGAGTGGTGCCGCCGCCACCACCACCACCACCACCACCATCCCCACTTCCCACAATCACTTTCCCCTATCTCTACCTGCACAGAGTATTGCATTTGAGGGCTCCAGTCCCAAAATTGTTTCCCACGTAGGAAAGTCTGTCTGTTTCAGCTGCCTAAAATGTAGAGGAGGGAAGGGCTCCATTACAACCAATGTTGAAAGATAGTAAACATCTTGACGCCCTTTTCCAAGTTTGTAGAAGCTTTAGAATCCAAACTGCAGTGGATGAGCCAAGAGAGCCTCTTTGAGATGAACCAGCTCCACTAATCTCTAAGTGAGACTGGGGTGTCCCTGGTGGAAAGGCAAGAGGACTTTTGGAAAGTTCCAGGTAGTGCTGGCTTCTAGCTAGTCTGAAAGTTCTTGCTGGAGCTGCGCCTCAGGACTTGGAGAAGGGATGGGCTCCCACAGCTTAGAGGCATGCAACAAAATGATTCTGCAGGCAACACTAAAGCCCAAGCCTTTCTTGAACCTCTCTGCCCACCTCTATCATGACTACTCCTCATTTGCTCTCAGGATCACTGCTATTATTGTTTAGTCACTAAGTTGTGTCTGACTCTTTTGCAACCCTATGGACTATAGGCCATAGACTATAGGCTCATCTGTCCATGGGATTTGCTAGGCAAGAATACTGGATTGGGTTGCCATTTCCTTCTCCAGGAGATCTTCCTGACCCAGGGATCGAACCCACATCTCCTGAACTGGCAGGTGGATTCTTTACCACTGAGCCAGTCGCCAGGGAAGCCCCTCGGCACCATGGAAGTGGTAAATTCATTCCTCAATCAGAGCCAAGCTTCCCTGCCCTCTCCCCAGGTTTGTCCTCTTCACCTGTAGTACTAACTTCAGCTGTTAAACCCTCCTCCATCCTTCAGGGTTCAGCTCCCATACACCCTCCCGCAGGAAGACATTCTGGCAAGCAGAGCCTTCACTGACTCAGCTCACTGTGCCCTGCTCTGTACTCTCTCCCTGGGAGCCTGAGCTTTGTTTACTTATGTATGAGTTCCTCACATTCAGTTCTCACCTCTCTAGAGCAGGGAATGCAGATATCTGGGAATGTCTGACATTCTGTTGGCCACAACTAGGAAGTGCTACTAGTAAGCAGAAGCCACGGAAGCTACTAAACATCCAGTGATGCACAAGACAGCCCCCACAACAAAGAATGACATATCTGGGTCAGAATGCCAATAGTGCTGAGGTTGAGAAACACTGCTCTATAGTATGAGCTCCCTCAGAGTGTGGCCAGGTCTGACTTGGTTATTTCCCTAGCAGCTTACAGTCCAGGGCCACACTGGGGACTCAATAAATGCTCGCTGATTGAACAAATTAATAAAAAAGCCATCATTTCACCACAAGTGTGAAACTGAATGGGGCCTGTCTCCACACCCCAGCCTGCTGGGCACAACGTTCTTCAAAGGTTCACCTGCTATTCCCCCTCTTTTCTCCTCTCACTCCTTCCTACATCAACCCACACCCAAAGGGCCTCCTGAGGTCTGCAGAGTGGAGGTGACTGGCCACAGCAGCACTTACCAGGATCCGCTGACTCCTCTTCCTGGGGTTTGTGGAGTCGTTGCTCTTGTACAAGGTAAAGCGCATGTTGCCTGGATTCTGTAGCCTCCCATTGGAGAACTGCACTTTAAGATTACAGCATAAGAATGAAATGAGAGCAGAAAAACCCAGAGTATGGTGGAGAGGAAATGAATCGTCAGTGGGAGGGAGTCACCGACTCGGGGAATGGGGACGGTAAGGAAGCCCGGGTCCTAACCCAAAGTTGTCCTGGTCCAGGTGGGAAGAGGGGCTGGTGAGGGGCTGGAGCCGTGAGAGGATCCCTGGGGACGGGCCTCCGCAGAAAGGAATAACTAGGGGAGTGGGGCTGACTAAGGAGACCTCGGCCAAACCTAGAAAGGCTGAGGGAATCCCTGGCCAATTGGGAGAAGGAAATGGAGCAGGTGTGAGGCCTGGAGGGTGAGGGGATGACGGGGTTCTGGATACATACAGCCCCAGCCCTGGGGAGGACGTAACTGGGATGTCCTCATCCACCTGGGAGGTAGTAACAGAGAGACACGATGACAGGAGATGACAGGAGAGCCCTGGCCGAGCCCCAAGGAGTAATGGGGGGCCCTGGCCCAGCTGGCCCTGGCCCAGCTGGGAATGCGGCTGGACGGACGTGGTAAGTGGAGGGCTGTAGCGGTACCGGAACGGAAGGGGAGGAAATTACAGGAAAACCTGCTCCAGCTTCGCAGTATTTACCCAGTAGAGCGCTCTGGCTGTCATCGGGCTCCCCACAGTACTGCCACCTCGCACTCGGAAACACCTCCGCCGCCATCTCGCCACGCCAGCCGCCAATCCCCGGAGTTAAAACAGCTGCAGCCACACGCGGAGGAAGTGCGGCGGGCCGGAAGAGGCGTGGTCTCTCCGGGCACCGCCCCGCGCACGCAAAGACGCATGGCTCCGCCCCACAGGACATGGCCCCCTAAGAGCCCTTTTCCTGAGCTCTTATGCGCGCCTGCCCCGCCCACCCTCGCCCCTTTTCATTTTCCAGGGGATCTTCTCAACCCAGGGATCAAACCCACATCACCTGCATTGGCAGGCAGGTTCTTTACCTTTGAGCCACCAGCAGTAACTACAACCCAGATGTCAAAATCAGGAAACTAACATTGCTGCATTCAGTTCAGTTCAGTTCAGTCGCTCAGTCGTGTCCGACTCTTTGCGACCCCATGAATCACAGCACGCCAGGCCTCCCTGTCCATCACCAAATCCCGGAGTTCACTCAAACTCATGTCCACAGAGTCGGTGATGCCATCCAGCCATCTCATTCTCTGTCGTCCCCTTCTCCTCCCGCCCCCAACCTTTCCCAGCATCAGAGTCTTTTCCAGTGAGTCAACTCGTCACATGAGGTGGCCAAAGTATTGGAGTTTCAGCTTTAGCATCAGTCCTTCCAATGAACACCCAGGATTGATCTCCTTTAGAATGGACTGGTTGGATCTCCTTGCAGTCCAAGGGACTCTCGAGTCTTCTCCAGCACCACAGTTCAAAAGCATCAATTCTTCGGCGATCAGCTTTCTTCACAGTCCAACTCTCACATCCATACATGACCACGGGAAAAACCATAGCCTTGACTAGACGGACCTTACTACCATATAATCATCGTGCCCCATGTAAGTTCATTTACTGTCCCAGTAACGTTTTTATAGCAAAAATTCTTACCCAGAACCACATGTTGCATTTAGCTATCATAGCTCTGTAGTTTTCTTCAGCCCACAACAGTTCTTTACTCTTATTTTGACTTTGAATTTTAAATTTAAAAAGCCAGTTATAGGGCACTTATTTTGTAGAATGTCTCTCAGTCTGGATTTGTCTAATGTTTCCAACTTATGAGTCTCGGTTCATGCATCTTGGGCAGGAATATTACAGATATGATGCTATTCTCATTATATCATGTTAGCTGGTACACTATTTCAGTTTGTTCCATTACTGCTGATAGTAACTTTGATACCACTTAACTGAAGTGGTATCAACCAGACTTCTTCACAGTTTTGTTTTCCCTTTGTAATTAATAGGTATTTTGTGGGCAGGTACATATACACTAAGTAAATATCCTGTTCATCACACTTCCTATTTATTTATTTACGTCAGGGTGGACTTGTGGATTCCTATTTTATTCAATAGATTAGAATCTGCTACTATCATCATTTAGTTTTTCTTTCAAATATTCCCAGATTTGAAAATAAACAGATTTGTTTTTGTTCACTGCTGAATCTTTTTAGCTCCTGGAGCAGTGCCTGGAACATAGTAGACTCTCAATAAAGGCTGAATGAAATGAGTGGCAAGCCAAGAAATAAGTCTGAATCATCACAAATCCTAGGAGCCTAGCATAGGGACTGGAGCTTAAAAACACTAAAATTGCTTAAATTTATCTGGCATTCGGTTTACAAATAGCAGATTCTCTATAAATGTGGGAAGAGTTAAATCATAGTTAACAAGTGACAAAGAAGACAGCAGTGGATACAAGGAATCAATTATAGTTCTTGAGAGAAGTGTCTTGCCCCTCCTCAAATAGGGACATATTATATGGTCTTGCTACTCAAAAGTGTGTGATCTTTGGGCCAAGAGCATCAACATCACCCAGGAACTCGAATCTGCACTTTAACAGGATCACTAGGTAACTCATTTGCCCTTCGAGTTTTTGGAGCACTGTTGTACAAGAATATTTTCCTTTTTTTTCCCCCACTGCAAGGCATGTGGAATTTCCCCAACCAGGGATCCAGGGGTCAAACCCATGACCCTCTGCAGTGAAAGTTGGGAGTCTTAACCATTGGACCACCAGGAAAGTCCAAGACTTTCCCTTTTAAGGTAAATCTTTACCAGTCAAAGTCTGTGAAAGCCCTAAGAATTGGCTGCCTTACAGCTGAGTGGAAGAGTGAAGAATATGACACCTTGCTTGAGAGCAAAGACTCCCAGATTTCCCACAGGCAAGAGTTCAAAGTGACAGAGATTCTATCAAAAGGAAAATATTAATGGGGAGGGGACCATAGTACACACCTATATTGTTTAATTATTTAACAATGATTCTAAACACGCAGATCCCATATATATATATATATATATATATATACATACATGCATATGAAACTGGAATGGGGCAAGATGACCTACTCAGTTCAGTTCAGATGCTCAGTTGTGTCCGACTCTTTGAGACCGATGGACTGCAGCATGCCAGTCCTCCCTGTCCATCACCAACTCCTGGAGCTTGTTCAAACTCATGTCTATCAAGTCAGTGATGCCATCCAACCATCTCATCCTCTGTCGTCCCCTTCTCCCACCTTCAATCTTTCCCAGCATCAGAGTCTTTTCAAATGAGTTATTTCTTCGCATCAGGTGGCCAAAGTATTGGAGTTTCAGCTTCAGCCTCTATCCTTCCAATGAGTATCCAGGACTGATCTCCTTTAGAATGGACTGGTTGGATCTCCTTGCAGTCCAAGGGACTCTCAAGCATCTTCTTCAACACCACAGTTCAAAAGCATCAATTCTTCGGCGCTCAGCTTTCTTCACAGTCCAACTCTCACATCCATACATGACCCTTGGAAAAACCATAGCCTTGACTAGACGGACCTTTGTTGGCAAAGTAATGTCTCTGCTTTTTAATATGCTGTCTAGATTGGTCATAACTTTCCTTCCAAGGAGTAAGCGTCTTTTAATTTCATGGCTACAGCCACCATCTGCGGTGATTTTGGAGCCCCCAGAAATAAAGTCTGACACTGTTTCTGCTGTTTCCCCATCTGTTCGCCGTGCAGCGATGGGGCTGGATGCCATGACCTCGGCTTTCTGAACTGCAAGTCGACCTACTTAGTCAGTGACCAGAATGCCAAAAGCTGTAGTGCCCTCTTCCAGATTAGAGTCCGGGATAGTCACAGGCAGGATTCACCACAAAGTGTTTGTCTATAAGTTTAGTTTGGAAATTCAGAGACTTCTGGGATGCTCTTAGCATTATTTTTCAGAAAATCAAAACCTGCTTCTTTTCAAGTAAGGAATTGGAGAATTGGGGGAGGGGGCAGGCAGAGACCTCCTTTCCTGGGGTAATATCTCCATCTGCTGGCCATTCAGGATATCACTAGCAAGAAGAGAACAGGGCAGGTCAGATCATTTATTGCAACTTGCATTGAGCTCTGAGCACTGTATCTTCTGCATTCCTGATGCAGACTACTTGTATACCTATAGACATAGACAACTCATTTCCTATAAAGAAGACTCATCTGGGACAGGTTTTTCCTTACACAGAGCTGAATCTTTTGTAGTTTCTCCTGTACTTCCAGTTTCTGCTCTCTAGGGCCACACAGAACATCGCCAACTCCTCTGCCCTGAACCCTTCCGACGCCTGAATACTCTGATCATGCTTTCCGCTTATCTGCCCCTCTTGTTGTTGTTGCTGTTGTTCAGTCGCCCAGTTACGTCCAACTCTTGTGACCCCATGGACTGCAGCAAACCAGGCCTCCCTGTCCCTCGCTATCTCTTGGAGTTGGCCCAAATTCATGTTCATTGCATCAGTGATGCCACTCTGCTTCTCAGCAACTCCTTCCAGCCCCTCAGCTATTTCCCATACCAGAGTTTCTCTTCTCATCCTGGTCACCACTGCTGGACACACACCAGTATCTCTGTATCAATCACATTGTGGGGCCCCACACAGATCAATGCTTTAGCTCTGGGCTGGGTAACACAGAACAGAAAGGAACCATCGCTTCCTTTGTGCTACTTACCATGACTCTCCTAATGAAACCAATATGTATTTTTTGTTCAAAGCATCTGTACTATTCAGTTAACTTATTTAGGGTTAACAAACAAAAATTATTGACTATGCTTCTGTGGAAAATTCTGAAAGAGATGGGAATACCAGACCACCTGACCTGCCTCTTGAGAAACCTGTATGCAGGTCAGGAAGCAACAGTTAGAACTGGACATGGAACAACAGACTGGTTCCAAATAGGAAAAGGAGTACGTCAAGGCTGTATATTGTCACCTTGCTTATTTAACTTATACGCAGAGTACATCATGAGGAACGCTGGGCTGGAAGAAGCACAGGCTGGAATCAAGATTGCTGGGAGAAATATCAATAACCTCAGGTATGCAGATGACACCACCCTTATGGCAGAAAGGGAAGAGGAACTAAAAAGCCTCTTGATGAAAGTGAAAGAAGTGAGTGAAAAGGTTGGCTTGAAGCTCAAGATTCAGAAAATGAAGATCGTGGCATCTGGTCCCATCACTTCATGGGAAATAGATGGGGAAACAGTGGAAACAGTGTCAGACTTTATTTTTTGGGGCTCCAAAATCACTGCAGATGCTGATTGCAGCCATGAAATTAAAAGACGCTTACTCCTTGGAAGGAAAGTTATGACCAACCTAGATAGCATATTAAAAAGCAGAGACATTACTTTGCCAACCAAGGTCCATCTAGTCAAGGCTGTGGTTTTTCCCGTGGTCATGTATGGACATGAGAGTTGGACTGTGAAGAAAGCTGATCACCGAAGAATTGATGCTTTTGAATTGTGGTGCTGGAGAAGACTCTTGAGAGTCCCTTGGACTGCAAGGAGATCCAACCAGTCCATTCTGCTGCTGCCGCTGCTAAGTCACTTCAGTCATGTCCGACTCTGTGTGACCCCATAGACGGAAGCCCACCAGGCCCCCCCGTCCCTGGGATTCTCCAGGCAAGAACACTGGAGTGGGTTGCCATTTCCTTCTCCAATGTGTGAAAGTGAAAAGTGAAAGTGAAGTCGCTCAGTCGTGTCCGACCCTTAGCGACCCCACGGCCTGCAGCCTACCAGGCTCCTCCATCCATGGGATTTTCTAGGCAATAGTACTGGAGTGGCTTGCCATTGCCTTCTCCGAACCAGTCGATTCTAGAGATCAATCCTGGGTGTTCATTGGAAGGACTGATGCTAAAGCTGAAACTCCAATACTTTGGCCACCTCGTGCAACGAGTTGACTCAATAGAAAAGAGTCTGATGCTAGGAGGGATTGGGGGTGGGAGGAGACGGGGATGACAGAGAATGAGATGGCTGGATGGCATCACCGACTCGATGGACATGAGTTTGAGTGAACTCCGGGAGTTGGTGATGGACGGGGAGGCCTGGCGTGCTGTGATTCATGGGGTCGCAAAGAGTCGGACACGACTGAGCGACTGAACTGAACTGAGGAATAACTTTGTCAATAAGTTGAAAACTCAATCTAAAATTCCTGGTTTTCATAAGTACTATTAAAATAATAAAGCTCATTAAAATATTAAATTGATAGAGATGTATATAAAGGCAAAAAATTAAAAAGGCCTTCTTAAAATATTTCCTTATCACCTTCCCAACTTCCTTTCATTCCTTTTCATTACCTTGAGGTAATTTTTACGAACAGTTTGATGGTATCCTTTCATACTCAGCCATACATTTACCAGCTTTTATGTGTACACCCACACACAGGTTTTTACCGGTTTTGTTTTGTATGTATATGTGATCATTAGCAATAAAGGAGTCAGAATACATGTACAGTGTATATCCATGTATTGTAATGCTCTATAGATGCACATTCACGTTTTCTTTTGTCTGCCACTAATAAAGCTGTGGAATGTGAAGTCAAGTGGGCCTTAGAGAGCATCACTATGAACAAAGCTAGTGGAGGTGATGGAATTCCAATTGAGCTATTTCAAATCCTGAAAGATGATGCTGTGAAAGTGCTGCACTCAATATGCCAGCAAATTTGGAAAACTCAGCAATGGCCACAGGACTGGAAAAGGTCAGTCTTCATTCCAATCCCAAAGAAAGGGAATGCCAAAGAATGCTCAAACTACCGCACAATTGCACTCATCTCACACGCTAGTAAAGTCATGCTCAAAATTCTCCAAGCTAGGCTTCAGCAATATGTGAATCGTGAACTTCCAAATGTTCAACCAGGTTTTAGAAAAGGCAGAGACACCAGAGATCAAATAGCCAACATCCGCTGGATCATGGAGAAAGCAAGAGAGTTCCAGAAAAACATCTATTTCTGCTTCATTGACTATGCCAAAGCCTTTGACTGTGTGGATCACAATAAACTGTGGAAAATTCTGAAAGACATGGGAATCCCAGAACACCTGACCTGCCTCTTGAGAAACCTGTATGCAGGTCAGGAAGCAACAGTTAGAACTGGACATGGAACAACAGACTGGTTCCAAATAGGAAAAGGAGTACGTCAAGGTTGTATATTGTCACCCTGCTTATTTAACTTATACGCAGAGTACATCATGAGAAACGCTGGGCTGGAAGAAGCACAAGCTGGAATCAAGATTGCCGGGAGAAATATCAATAACCTCAGATATGCAGATGACACCACCCTTATGGCAGAAAGTGAAGAGGAACTCAAAGGCCTCTTGATGAAAGTGAAAGAGGAGAGTGAAAAGGTTGGCTTGAAGCTCAAGATTCAGAAAACGAAGATCATGGCATCTGGTCCCATCACTTCATGGGAAATAGATGGGGAAACAGTGGAAACAGTGTCAGACTTTGTTTTTTGGGCTCCAAAATCACTGCAGATGCTGATTGCAGCCATGAAATTAAAAGACGCTTACTCCTTGGAAGGAAAGTTATGACCAACCTAGATAGCATATTAAAAAGCAGAGACATTACTTTGCCAACCAAGGTCCGTCTAGTCAAGGCTATGGTTTTTCCAAGGGTCAAGTCTGGATGTGAGACTTGGACTGTGAAGAAAGCTGATCGCCGAAGAATTGATGTTTTTGAACTGTGGTGTTAGAGAAGACTCTTGAGAGTCCCTTGGACTGCAAGGAGATCCAACCAGTCCATTCTAAAGGAGATCAATCCTGGGTGTTCATTGGAAGGACTGATGCTAAAGCTGAAACTCCAAAACTTTGGCCACCTCATTCGAAGTGTTGACTCACTAGAAAAGAGTCTGATGCTGGGAGGCATTGGGGGCGGGAGGAGACGGGGACGACAGAGAATGAGATGGCTGGATGGCATCACCGACTCGATGGACATGATTTTGAGTGAACTCCGGAAGTTGGTGATGGACAGGGAGGCCTGGCGTGCTGTGATTCATGGGGTCGCAAAGAGTCGGACACGACTGAGCGACTGAACTGAACTGAACCGAAGGGTCACACATGTGAAAGGACTAGCTTATTGTCAGCATTTCCCCGCCCCCTCCCCACTTTTTTTTTTTCTCTGAAACTGACCAATCTGGCAGTAAAAATACATGCAAGGGCTATAAAATGTCAGAGAATCTTAACGAATACAATTACCGTCAGACTTCATTTGAGGCCTCAAAGGAAAAAAAAAGAAAACCAAAAGCAACATTAACAATGCATATGGTCTGAAGGGATGGATCAGATGTAACGATAACTGGATGTTGAGGACTGAAGTGGGATGGTCCCTTTTAAAAATAATACACCCGCGCCCTCCCCACACCCCCCAAAAAGAACGGCGTTCCCCAGCCTGCCTTTGTCTCGGCAGCCAAGTAGCGCTCCCGCCGAAGAAGAGCTGCTTTCTGCCCCATGGCCCCGCGCCGTCGGAAGCGCCCGGGCCGGTGTCAGTCTGGGCCCGGGCTCTCCATCAAGCCGCCCGGAGCTAGCTCTTTTCTGACAAAATCCCACCGAAGTCCGCAACCCTTCCGCGTTTCCAATTCTGTTCTCTGGAGGCTTGGTTCTGGAAGAATGCAGGCTTATTTGACCTGCACAGTAAAGAATCTGCCTGCAATGCAGGAGACCCGGGTTCGATCCCTGAGTCGGGAAGATCCCCTGGAGAAGGAAATGGCAACCCATTCCAGTATTCTTGCTTGGAGAATCCCATGGACAAAGGAGCCTGGCGG
Organism: Moschus berezovskii; assembly: GCF_049115385.1. Lineage (NCBI taxonomy): Eukaryota > Metazoa > Chordata > Mammalia > Artiodactyla > Moschidae > Moschus > Moschus berezovskii. The sequence goes on along the minus strand of NC_142466.1, from coordinate 68,890,161 downwards.
GCTACAGTCCATGGGGTCGCAAAGAGTCCGACACGACTGAGCGACACACACAACACACGGAATGCGGCGCTAAGTGCCAGACTACTTAGGCGCCAGCGCTTCGCGACGTCGCCACCGGGATTGCCTGTGGGACAGTGCCGGACTCAACTGCGGTCAGATGGATCCATCCTATTTTCAGTTCAACGTCTTTAGCCTGGATTTTGGCTTACTTCAACCTAAACATCTTCCTGGAACTTTATTTTATTCCAAAATCTACAAGGTGGGATCTCAACCTCGGACCGGGTGACTCTGTGAGCCCCGCGAAGGGAATTCGCAGTTGAGAGGGAGCCCGGGATCACCAAAGAGGGAGCCGGGCCCCGTGAGGCTGGAGGAATCCTTCAGGTCCAGGCAGCGGTGGGACCCACTACCTTGCGGGCTCTGCTCACACCTGGCTCAGATATCAGGCAGCAGTGGTTGTGATTGGTGAGATTCGGCGGAAAACCTGCTGGCCTCCACCACAACTGTTCTCGATTGGCTTCGGCACACAGTCTCTTTTCGGTAGTCCAAACCTAGAGCCGCTTGGTGGTAAATACCGCCTTAAAAGGCGTTTGATAACAGTTTTACGTGTTGTAAGGCAAACGGTTATTGGTCGCAGGGCTCACGGATTCGGTCGGTAGTAAACACAGCGAGGCTCCTGGGACCCCGGATTGGTCAGCGCTCCAGGGACAGAGTCAATTCCTCCGGATTCCGAGCATCGACTGGCTGCACTTCTGCCGCTGCCCCGCCCTCTCCCCTTCTGATTGGTTGCAGCTCGGGCTGGGAGAGGAGGAGGAAAGCCGCGGAGTAAGTGAGTCGGTTGCGTCACTTCCGTTTGCTGTGGGCAGCCGCCGCGGTGTTCTCAGAGTGCGGTGGCGAGCGGGCTGAAGGAGCTGAGGGACTAGAGGCGGGGTGGGCGGAAAAGGGAGGAATCCCATCACGGAGGCGCCAGCCTGGACGTTTCCACCTCCTCCGACACTGTCGGGTGGGATCGGAGAAGGGTCACCGCCTCCTCCTTCGAGAAGGGGGGCGGAGCCCGGCTCAGGTGAGGCGACCCTGTCAACGCGAGCTGTGGTGGCGCGCGCGGGCGCGCTCACGTGGAGACGGTTGAGCTCTAGGGGTGCTGGGTGGGCGGCGCGAGCGGGGTCTCGTCCTGGCGTCCAGACGCGCGCAGACGCGTACTGGTTCCCCTCCACACCCCACCCCCGCCTACCCTGTCTGTCTTTCTGAGGGAGTATTGTTAACCCTCGGAACGGAGGGGCCAGGCTAGTGGGAGGCGTGTTCTGCGCAGGCGTCCCCCGTGTCCCGACGCCAGGCTGTCTGTCCGCAGGGTGGGGCGGGGGTTCTTGCCCTCTTGCATCTGCCGGCGGGCGACGTTGGTTACAGGGCTCGGGTGGGAACGGCTGGAGACCAACAGCCTGGCGAGGTGAATAGAAGATCTGCGGGATGGGGTCGGGTGGCTCCCTTGCCCCCATCCTGGGTCTGTTTGAGCGACGAGGTTTCATTTCATCAGTGCAAGGCCAAGGCGGTCTGGAATCGGGAACCGGAGGCTGACCCTGCACGGATGGAGTTAGTGTTTTGGAATGCCCCAACTTATCAGAGGACTAAAGTGTTCATAGGCAGTTATTGAACGGCTTCTGCTTCCAGGCTTCGTGCTAGGAGCTGTGGGGAATGCAGTGGGAAGAACAGCCTTGCCCCCTTCTCCCCTCGTTTGGAGGACATAAGGATTTATACTACTTAGATACTACCATTAGGCAGTAAATTAGAGGGGGTGGGTCGAGGGTTAGGTTTTTTCCTTCTAAAGAAGGTCCTTTGTCATTAAGTCAGTCTTCCTTCTGGCATCGTGGAGGGTCTGTGGAAGCTAATTTCTGAATAGGACCCAAATTCTAAATAATTTGGAGGAAAAAAATATAGCTAGAGGCGCAGCAAAGTCTTGAGTACTAAGTAGTATGCTTGGGTTCTGGTTAATTTTAATGAATGGAAGTAAGAAACGCTTCACCTTCAAGAATTGAAGCAAAAATATTTCCATAATATGTTCATATTACCTTTCAGTTGTAGTAGGTAGAAGATACTAGGTACATTGGGATCTTTCTTTAGAGGTTGAAGAGAATGCTGTGCCTTAGACATCACTGATGATTTGTTATCCTTGTACTGGCTGTTGTGATTTAGATTAATTTAAAGAAGCTGGGTTAGGTGTCTCATTGTTTTCTGGAGAAACTGAATTCGGTTTTTGTGATTTCCGTGGTGAGCGTGGTAAACCAAAAGATTAGCAGAGAAAGAGACCAGGTGGAGAGAGGAGACAGAGAGGATTTCAGAAAAAAGCCCCTAAACCAGGGAAGGCCTCCTCCTACTGCTTTAGTCTGGTCTGGAAATCCCAGGAAATTTGGGAAGACTGGCTTTGCCACCACTGTTGGCTTGGTGACCTGCCAGGTAAGACTTAACTGGTTGAGGGCTTGTTCTGGGCTCTTGTGTTTTGCTAAATAAAACGAACCAGGACTTTTAGAGTCCTGAAATCAACATGTTTTCTTGCTTTCCCTTTTCTCTCCTAAATTTGTTTGAAAACATGGTTAGCAGGGGATACTGGCAAGCTGTATTCTGGCTATTTGAGGTGTCTCGCAAAATTCTGAAAGTGATCAGATTTGGAAGAAAAGCATTTAGAGTGGGGTGTTTTGCTAAGCTTAGGGGGTCAGTGCTCTCAAAAGAGTCTTTGTCTCAAGACTATCACGAGAAGTTGAAGTCATTAAAAAAATACTTGGGTACAGAATGCATGTAAATGTTTAGTATTTAAAGTACTTAGCATGAATTATGTTGAATTGGAGTCCTTTAGTATGGCCAAGACTTAAAAATATGTACAGTGAGAAATGACAAAATTTGCTCCAGTGCTGTACAGAATCTTGAATCTGCCTCAAATTTCCCTTTGGAATGGGGAAAGAAAAGCCCAAGGTATTGATTCCATGTTAGTCTTCAGGTTTTGTTTTTTTAAAATATAAATCTATTGTAAACAAATTTCCTGTCAGTTTTAAGAACATGAGTTCCTTTTTTTTTTTTTTTACCGTATTTAACATTCCTCAAATATGGATGCTGTCCAGTAGAGCCAGATTTTATGAGTGTAGCAGGTGGGATGGAATGTAACTTTACAAGGCACCTTTTGTCTAAATATAAAGTGAACTCAGGCTAAAAGACCAGCTGTTTCTGAGTGAACTATTGCTCTTACAGTTGTTTTCATCATTTCCATCACTGAATAGTGGCTTTTAATCTCTAGATTCCAGTTTTAGGAGGTGCCTTGCATTTGACTAATTATACATCTGTTAAAAGCTTTGAGTTACCTTTCTGACAGCTCAAACAGATTAGGAATTGTGTTAGAGTACTGACATTTTAGTGTAATATAGATAGATTACGGTTTTAGTATCTAAGATTATTTTATCTGTAGATAATTTTCCTTGTGATATTCTAACATGTCTGAATGATATGTTTAAGGTTCCAGTATTTCCTTGATTCTAAACTGCATTCTGTTCACATTTTAATATTGACGACCTAGGGGGTGGAGGTGGGGTGCCATAAGTGAGCATTATGCCATAGTTTAATTGGCAGCGCTTTACCCCGCTAATGTTACATGAAATAGTGTTGCACTTATAAGCACTGGCATCCTAGATTTAATGAAACATGGTATATTAAAAGACTTTTGTATCCAATTAATTCCATGTTAATTGTAACCAATTAATTTTCCAAATCTGCCTTTGCACTTAGAAGAAAGTTTGTTACTGAAAAGAATCCCTTTGGAAATAATATGTTTCCTTATATAGATGGAAATTAGCAGTCGTTTGTTTCTTTGATATATTTTAAAGGATGATTGAGTGCTGGGTCTGCTTTTTGGAGACTATGCTTGGTGCTTTGTTACTCTGTGTACTTGATAACAGTTTACAAATGCTCTATTTCCTGCTTCTTAAAAGTTTAAAATAAAAAAAAAAGTTTAAAATAATCAGGGTGAATCGCTCCCCCTATTTTCTGTACAAGACGTTGTTAACTTGGTGTAATTGATTTTTCAATACATTTAATTAGTGAGTTATAATTTAAAATCCACTCAGCTGTCTTTCTTTAAAAACGCAAGACCTTCAATTTTGTAGTCCTTCCATTTTCGTCTCTACTGCAGAGAGGATCTGCAGAAGGAGTACAGGGAGAAGAAAATCCACTGTTTTGGGGGTTCAGTTTTGAGAAGAATCACAGACAATACAAAAATCTAAGCACATTTAGTAACATACATTGTATTTTATTTTGAATAGAATGTTAAAAGCAGCTCAGCAGGTGAAGTATCAAATACTCTCGATTTGATAAATAATTCAGAAGTGAAGGGATATACTGCTTTGAAAGTAAACTTGATATAAGGGATGAATTAAATCCATTTTTCATCTTCTTCCTGAAAAGGCACCATCAATAATAGTGTCTCCAGTGCTTTAGAATGGCTTTCTTCTTGATAAAAGTTCAGTTTTCTTCCTTAAGAAATATGTATCTTGATCTGTCAGGGGTAAAAGGCAATAAAGGCTGTTTTTCAAAATTGCTGAAAAGGTTGTGTGTGGCAAGGGCAACTCAAATGGTTGTCGGGCAACATTTTCTAAATAATAGAAAATATATTTAGACTTCTTAAAAATGTTAAAATATAATCTCATATACAAGCAGCTAAAAGAAGCCATTGATGAATGGTTTCTATAGATTTTTGCATACCTTTGTGAAGTTTGTATCATCATTTGAGTGTTAAGTGGCTACAGATGTTCTTTTATCTGGATAATCAGTTGGCTGGCTAGTCACTAAGTTTTAGGAAAATGTAGCACCTGAGAAAGGAGCATTTCTGGGGCAATACAGTGCAGGTGTAAAGTTCTAAACAGGATAAAGCGGCGAAGTTTGTTGTAAATTATTTTGAAGTTGAAGTGTAGTACTATCAGACTCTGTCCTGTAACTGACTGACTTGGACATCCCGGCCTTTCAGACAGCATCCTGCTGATGGGCCACCATCTTGGCTGACCATCTCCCTGACAGGTTTAGGCAGATCAAGATCGTCCCCTTTTAGCAGGTGATCCTGCCACGAGGAATGCATTCTATCACTCAGCCCCTCTTCTCCCCAAAGCTGTGCTCTCTGATTCTTGTTTGGCACCAGCCTCTTGGAGGGCAGGGTTGGGAGGAGCGAGAGGCAAGGAGCAGTGGAAGGAGAAAAAAAAAGCTTATCTTGCATCCTGCTGACCTTCCAAACTAGAGTCTGTTGGCAGTGGCGAAGGCTTGGCAGTGTGGTCTTTGGTGCTGGCAGCATGTAGCATTGGCAGTAAAGGAGGATTTGAGGAAGAGAAGACCAGCCCATGCTCCCAGCTCTTTCAGAACCCTTACTCTAATTTTCACTCCTTAGTTGTTATTTTACACACCTTTCTTTTCAATCAGCTTTAATTCTTGACCTTGCTTTTCAGTTTCATCCCTCCAATCTCCTAATCCTTATTCCTAACCTTTGCTAACAGTCAGTTCCATACAGTTCAGTTGCTCAGTCGCGTCCGACTCTTTGTGACCCCATGGACTGCAGAATGCCAGGCCTCCCTGTCCATCACCAACCCGGAGTTCACTCAAACTCATGTCCATCGAGTCAGTGATGCCATCCAACCATCTCATCCTCTGTTGTCCCCTTCTCCCACCTTCAGTCTTTCCCAGCATCAGAGGCTTTTCAAATAAGTCAGTTCTTCGCATCAGGTGGCCAAAGTAGTGGAGTTTTAGCTTCAACATCAGTCCTTCCAATGAATATTCAGGACTGATTTCCTTTAGGATGGACTGGTTGGATCTCCATGCAGTCCAAGGGACTCTCAAGAGTCTTTTCCAACACTACAATTCAAAAGCATCAGTTCTTCAGCACTTAACTTTCTTTACAGTCCAACTCTCACATCCATACATGACTACTGGAAAAACCATAGCCTTGACTAGACAGACTTTTGTTGGCAGTGTCTCTGCTTTTTAATATGCTGTCTAGGTTGGTCATAAAAGTTGGCTTAAAGCTCAACATTCAGAAAACTAAGATCTTGGCATCTGGTCCCATCACTTCATGGGAAATAGATGGGGAAACAGTGGAAACAGTGGCTGACTTTATTTTTTTGGGCTCCAAAATCACTGAGGATGCTGATTGCAGCCATGAAATTAAAAGACGCTTACTCCTTGGAAGGAAAGTTATGACCAACCTAGACAGCATATTAAAAAGCAGAGATATTACTTTGCCAACAGAGGTCCATCTAGTCAAGGGTATGGTTTTTCCAGTAGTCATGTGTGGATGTGAGAGTTGGACTGTGAAGAAAGCTGAGCGCTAAAGAATTGATGCTTTTGAACTGTGGTTTGGAGAAGACTCTTGAGAGTCCCTTGGACTGCAAGGAGTTCCAACCAGTCCATCCTAAAGGAGATCAGTCCTGGGTGTTCATTGGAAGGAATGATGCTGAGGCTGAAACGCCAATATTTTGGCCACCTCATGTGAAGAGTTGACTCATTGGAAAAGACCCTGATGCTGGGAGGGATTGAGGGGGCAGGAACAGAAGGGGATGACAGAGGATGAGGTGGCTGGATGGGATCACCGACTCGATGCACATGAGTTTAGGTGAACTCCAGGAGTTGGTGATGGACAGGGAGGCCTGGCGTGCTGCGATCATGGGGTCGCAAAGAGTCAGACACGACTGAGCGACTGAACTGAACTGAACTAGGTTGGTCATAACTTTTCTTCCAAGGACCAAGCATCTTTTCATTTCATGGCTGCAGTTATCATCTGCAGTGATTTTGGAGCCCCCAAAAATAAAGTCTGTCACTGTTTCCCCATCTATTTGCCATGAAGTTATGGGACCAGATGCTGTGATCTTAGTTTTCTGAACATTGAGCGTTAAGCCAACTTTTTCACTCTCCTCGTTCACTTTCATCAAGATGCTCTTTAGTTCTTCTTTTCCTTCTGCTGTAAAGGTGGTGTCATCTACGTATCTGAGGTTATTGATATGTCTCTCAGCAGTCTTGATTCCAGCTTGTGCTTCCTCCGGCCCAGCGTTTCTCATGGTGTACTCTGCATATAAGTTAAATAAGCAGGGTGACAATATACAGCCTTGACATACTCCTTTCCAGATTTGGAACCAGTCTGTTGTTCCATGTCCAGTTTTAACTGTTGCTTCCTGACCTGCATACAGATTTCTCAAGAGGCAGGTCAGGTGGTCTGGTATTCCCATCTCTTTCAGAATTTTCCAGTTTGTGGTGATCCACACAGTCAAAGGCTTTGGCATAGTTAATAAAGCAGAAGTAGATGTTTTTCTGGAACTCTCTTTCTTTTTCGATGATCCAGTGGATGTTGGCAATTTGATCTCTATTTCCTCTGCCTTTTCTAAATCCAGCTTGAACATCTTGGAAGTTCACGGTTCATGTACTGTTGAAGCCTGACTTGGAGAATTTTGAGCATTACTTTACTAGCGTGTCACACTAATATTAATAACTGTGTACTCTCTCTCCTCTGAATATTCTCTTTATCAGCCACTGGGCCCGTGTCTTCCTGGTGACTGAAGTTTTGTGGTTGGACCTAGGTTCATACCTCTTCTCCTTCACTTACTGTACTAGTCAGGTGATGTTGGCCCTAGACGTGGGGATGACAAGTCACTGCTTGACCATCCATCCGTCAGAGAGAATATATGTAAAGTACCTACAGGACCTGGCTCTTAGTAGGCATTCCACCCATTCATCCAACTAATTGAATATAGTGGTAAGTGTAGTGCAGTGTTACTTAAATTGCACAGGTGCTTTGACTGTCTGCTACCATTGTAACAGGTTAAAAGGCATATTTCATGAGTGATCTTGGAAGGTAATATTGTTGAGAAAATGCTAAGTAATTTGTTTTGTAAATTTGAGTAGCACAATATATGTATAAATTGAAGGCTACCTTTACACTAAAGTTCCATTTATCCTGGTTTTTAGAGTGAGATTCCACATACATGCATTTTCCATATATGTGAAACTTAACCTATTTCAGTGATATTTCAAACTTTTTGAATTCCTTAGAATTTCTCTATGTGTTTAAAAATTGTTGATGACTCCAAAGGGTTTGTGAGTTATAGCTATGATATTTAACATATTAGAAATTAATATTGAGGGGAAAATAATTCATTAAAAATAATAAACCTATTACATGTTAACATATTTTTATGAAAACTGTTTTCAAAACAAACATCTAGTGAAAAGAGTGGAATTTAAAAATATATAAATTTTATTTTTTAGAACAGTTTTTGATGTATAGAATGTAAAGATAGTACAGACTCCCCATAAATAAAAACCCACACCCTGTTTCCCTATTCTTAACATCTGACATTAGTATGGTGCATTGGTTATAATTAATGAACCATTATCAATACATTATTATTAATTAAAGTCCATTCTTCATTCAGGTTTTCTTAGTTGTTTACCTCCTGTCAATTTTCTGTTGCAAGATCTCATTACTAAATATAATGACATTACATTTAGTCATTTTGTCACCTTAAGCTTCTGGCTGTGAAAGTTTCTCATACTTTGTTTTCAGTGACTCTGATAGTTTTGAGGAGTACCAGTCAGATACTTTGTAGGATATCCCTCAGTTGGGATTTGTCTGATTTTTCTCACAATTAGATGGAGATTATGGGTGTCTTCAGGGAGAACCATCCTCATCACAGGAACATATGGTACATACCAAGATGCACACTATCAACATGATTTATCACCATTGATGTTGCCTTTGGTCACCTGGCCGAGACAGTGTTGGTCAGATTTCTCCACTGTTACGTCCCTCCCCTCCCTTCCCCTCCCTTTCCATCCCTTACCCTGGGAGGAAGTCACTATGACCAGCTCTCACTAAGGAGTGGAGAGTTATGTTCCAGCCCCTTTAAGGGCAGAGTAGCTATGTAAATTATTTGGAATTTGCCCAGCAGATTTGTCTCTTCTCTCTCATTTGTTTAATCATTTATATCAATATTGACCTATGGATATTTATATTTTGGGTTATAATCCAGTACTATTTTTCTGTTTGTTCAATTGTTCCAACTTTGGTCTTTGAGAGCTCTTACTCCTATTGGATAAGAGCTTTTCACCTACTTCCATTATCATGTTTGTTTGTTTGAAGCACTTCCTTACACTTTAGTACTGTGAGATGCTCCAGGCTTATTTTGTATATTTCCTGCCCCAGTCCTTGAACTGTCCAATTCTTCAAGGAGCCCTGGTTTCTTTTTTTAGAGAATTGTATTTGGAACCAAGTTCTAGGTACCAAGAATGCTTGGAATGGCAGTGTTTTACACTTTTTGCAAATCTCTTTAATGTCAAATAGAAGACAGGTGGGTTCTCATACTTGCTTCTAATATTCTGTTTGTTGTGACATATTCTTTTTTATTTTTATTTTTGGCTGCACTGTGCAGCATGCAGGATCTTAGTTCCCCAGTCAGGGATGAAATCTGTGCCCCCTGCCTTGGGAGTGCAGAGTCTTCACCACTGGACTGTCAAGGAAGTCCCTTGTGTTATACTCGTGATTAAAGCCTAAAAGAAAAATCCAGCGTCTCACAAATGTGTAGTTGGAAGGAAGAGTATTTTAGTAGCTTTTTCAGATAAATTTGGATATTCTCTTCTGATACTGTAACAAACTTGACAGATGCAATTTTCTTAATTGGTTAGTTGCTGTGGGATGTGAAGCCATATCATATTGTTGCATTAAAATATATTAGTTTATATCTTCCACTTTGAATTTTGTTACCCATACGTTACTTTGTAATATGATTACAACATTGGATATTTGGAAAATATTGTTTCACTGAGTTATGCAGATCTTTCAAATGTTGACACTTATTATACAGTATTTTAAAAATTACGTGATAGTAACATTACAAATGGTCTTGTCAGAAGACTGAGTTTTGGGATGCTTTGAAGCCTGTGGTGGCAAACACAAATTTTCCAAAAGGTTTATTTTCACCTGAAAGCTCAAATTTTATCATAGGCAGCAAATGCTGTAGATTGTTTTCATTGAAATGACAGGCTCATTTCATTTTCAAGAAAATGTCTGGCAGATACTCAAGTCTGAATAACCATAGTTTGTCTGTTGTTTGTTCTTCCAAGTAAAAATGGTGTTTGATGAAAACAGTTCAGCTTATGACTCAAAAATTACGCAAGTAGTTTTCCTTGAGACAACTTATTTCAGTATGCAGTACAATTACTTCGAGTGCTCTTCACATTTCATCTCATGTATTCTTAAAAAAACCTGTTCAAGAATAAAAATTAGTGATAACGAAGGGAAAGAGGGATCAGATACCCTGCAGAGTCAGCTTCCTTGCACTAGTGGCTTGTCCAGCACAGACAGAGACTGCGTTCTGGCCAGATGGTTCCTGCTACCCAGTTCAAGCTGAGATGCCCAGCCTTCCCATCAGTTCTGTGAGCAAACCAGTAACCTCTCAGCAACTGACCTTTATGCTGCAACCCAGAACCCTGACATACTGTGAACAGTACATAAGAAAAAAAGTAAAGTGCTTTTTATAAAAGTTATCTGAAAAAAATGATGATAGTCTTTAGTTCAAAATTATATGCCTCTCATGGTTCGCTTTTCTGATGACTCACAGTAATCATTAATATCAGTTATGAGTATTCACTCTCCAGTGCTTATCTTTCTAGCTTTACCTAGTTTCCAGCCAGAGTGAATACATTGCTTCCCCTACCTCAAACCTTTCCCTGCCTTTATCTCTGTCTAGAATGTACTTTACATCTACAGTTTATCCAAATCCAAACCAGTAATTCCTAGCTCTGTTATCAGTACCACCATGAAGCTGAAAATACCCTTTGCCTTCTTTGAGCTCCTGAGTACCATCATCTCTTAGGTGGCACTTAATGCTTTTCTCTTTGAGCTATGGTTATCTGTGTATGTCTTGTTGCCACTAAGCTCCTGTGACAGTAAAGACTGACTATGCCGTCGAAATTCTCTGTTCCACAGTGCTTAATCTTAAACAAAGTAGGAGCTTTAAAATGTTAGATGAATGAATTCGTAAATCAAATTCACAAGCACCTTCCTTGGCTTTTAAGATCTTTAGGTTTAATAGCCCCTCCAGTACTTGCTGCTGGGCCCCTTTTCCCCCTTAGTGGGTCAGCTGTCCCTTTTTGCAGCTGTCAGCATGCAGCCGCCTCTGGTCTTCATTCTAGAATTGCTTGTGCCCATCTTCAGTTAGTTAGGAAACTCGAAAAATTTGAATTTTGTTTGTTTGAAACAGAAGACTGTTGTGAGGGCTTCAGGGACTTTCCTATGAGGAAGTCTTTCATATATGTGTAGGCTTTGATCTTTGTTTTGGATTTCTGAGATTTCTTCTTTCTGACTTCTGGCTGATTTTAGGGATAGTTGTGATTCTCAGGAAAATGACTTGTTGGGTAATGCGGTGTGATATTGCATCTATATACAAAATTCCAGTGGTTAAAATGCCTTGCATCCAATGCAAGGGGCACAGGTTTGATCCCTAGTCGGGGAAGTAAGATCCCACATGCTGCACGAGTGACCAATAAAATATCTAAAATTACTTTACAAATACTTCATTGAGTTTATATCAAGCACTTTGGGAGAGAGAGAGGAAGTATAGTCCCTGGCCTCAACAGGTGGTTTTAGTAGAAGCATTTTGACTTTGCACTGGAGTATAAGTAGGGCACTAATAACTTACTCAGACTGAATTATAAAGTTCTAGGTTAGCTAATCCCTAGGGATTTTTCACTGGAAAACAAGGTGGTGAAGTGGGAGCATTGAAGAGTAGGGTGAGATGGTAAGGGTTTCTGGGGTTAGGTTGACATCCCCAGTCATGCTCATGTTCAGTCATTGATAGACTTCTTTTTTAATAGACTTAATCTGTCCAATTTTGGCTTCCCAGGTGGTGTTAGTGGTAAAGAATGCACCTGCCAATGCAGGAGAATTAAGAGACACAGGTTTGGGTTGGAAAGATCCCTGGGTTGGAAAGATGCCCCGGTGGAGGGCATGGCAACCCATTCCAATATTCTTGCCTAGAGTATCCCTTGGACTCAGGAGCCTGGCAGGCTACAATCCACAGGGTCACAAAGAGTCAGACATGACTGAAAAGTCTTAGTACACAAGTCCAATTTCTGAACCAGCCCTGACACAACAGAACCAGAGATACCATGAAATTAGTCATATCCAGTGGTTAAGAATCAGCCTGCTAGTGCAGGTGACATGGGTTTGATCCCTGATCCAGGTACATCCCACATGCTGTGGCACAACTGAGCCCTTCCTTGCAACATGACTGCTGAGTCAACATGCTGGGCTGCATGCCTGAAGCCTGCATGCCTAGAGCTCATGCTTTCCAACAAGAGAAGACACCACAATGAGAAATTTGCTTGCTGCAACTAGAGAAAACCCATGCCCAGCAACAAAGACCCAGCACAGCCAAAAAGCAAGAAAGAAATTAATCAGGCTGATGGATGTGGTATCTAAAGCTAACCCCGGGCACCTGTGAGCCTGGCTAGTCTCAGTTGGTCAGATCAGAATATGGGTGAATTTTAGGTTTCCAGGACTTGAAGCCCCATCAAAATCCTAGCCTGCTTGACTGGGACCTTGCCTAGTTTTGTACTCTTACATATTTATTTTCACTTTTGTCATCTCTACAAGTAGAGGGAAAGTTCTGTTTATATTTCTGCTAGGGTTTTATCTAGATTAGGTATATTGAACATAAGAGTTCTTAGAATGTTAAGATGCTTCTTAGTGGTGTAGCCTTGCAGATCCTCCCTGGCAGATGGGCAGCAGATCGCTTGCTATGTGGTAGATGATGTTTGAGTATGGGTGTACTTTTCTTTACAAACTAAGTGTATTGTTGAAAAGTATGTGGGTAGGTCAGTATATAAATCAGATAGTTTAAAATGTACTATTAACTGGCTTGTTCTCCTAGAACACAAACGAACTTTTTTTATTAGTCTAAGTAAAGCACTATTAGGAAAGTGAATCTGTAGAAAAAACAGCTCTTGATCATGTTAATGTAATAAGCAGTGGTATAAGTTTATTTTCTTAATTATATTTAGTTTGGAGGTTACTAACAATCTGTTCCTACAGATAAATATTGTAGTATACACTTGCTTCAGGTCAAACAAAGTTCAGTTCAGTCGCTCAGTTGTGTCTAACTCTTTGTGACCCCATGGACTGCAGCACACCAGATTTCCGTGTCCATTACCAACTCCAGGGGTTTACTCAAACTCATGTCCATCGAGTCGGTGATGCCATCCAACCATCTCATCCTCTGTTGTCCCCTTCTCCTCCTTCCTTCAGTCTTAGAAATTGGTAAGTTATTTGCAGTATCTCCTGCCATATAGACACAGTCACATTTTGAAATCTTTTAAAAAGACATGAAGCTTTTCTCCTTGGTTTGAAGGCTTCAGACAGGCAGCTTTTCATAGAACACTTATCTTCTTAGCATGAGCTCTCTTATAACTTTTAGACTGGATCTGTGAGTTTGCTGGAGATGCTTGTGAGTTTTGAATAAGCATGATCTTGATTCATGACTCCCTTCCATCACATTTCATACCTCCCAAACTGACTGAAGTTTTAAAATACTGTTTTTAGATCCAAAAATGTTTCAAGATAGCCATGTTATTTATATTTTTTATTAAGATTATGATTTGAGCTTTACAGTGTGACAGAGATCCAATGTGAACCTGGTTAAGGTAAAAGGGGAGTTTGTTGACTCATGAAATAGAAAGTCCTAGGATCATGCCAACTACAGTCATGGCTGGATCCCAGGGTCTTGATGTCATCAATACATTGTCTTTGGGATTGCTTCCTTCTGTGTTGGCTTCATTCTCAAATAGGCAGAAATCGACACCATCAGTGTTAGACTTACATCTCCCTCACAGCTTGCAGTCTGAGTGAAGAGAATATCTCTTTCTTTTCCTCTCTCTCACTTTTTTTTTTTTTTTTTTGAGATAGTCTTTCCTTTTTCTCTTCTCTAACATTGGCATTGATAAGGATCTCAGTGAGGGAGTTACCCGGAGATCCAGTGGTTAACCCACTCTGAGTGCAGGGAGTGTGGGTTTGATCCCTTGTTTGAGAACTAAGATCCTGAATGCCATGCGGCACAGCCCCCCTCCAAAAAAGGATCCCAGTGAGTGAAAAATATGAAACGCTTAATGAATTTGTGTGTTATCCTTGCACAGGGCCCATGCTAATCTTCTCTGTATGGTTCCAGTTTTAGTATGTGTGCTGCCAAAGCGAGAACGAGAATATCTTTTCTTTAAGGGTACCAGCAGAAGTCCCCAGGGCAGAATCTAATTCTGGTATGGCTTGGGTCATATACCCATCTCTGAAACAATCACTGTAATCAAGGGAAGTGGTTACCAAATTAGCCAGGCCACCCTGGATCTTCTGGAACTCAGAGGTTTGGGGGCATTCATCTGTTCCATGTGGACTAAGAATGGTTTAAAAGTGATTTTCCCCAAAGACATTAATAGACAGACACCCCTCCCCCCAGATATTAATAAAAAATAAAAGTGTCCCTTGGGGATTGTATTTGAATATTGATTTGTTGGGAGACGCAAAGTTTCAATTGTTTCAGTTATTTATTGCTGTGTAACAAATCAAAGACCATCCCCAAGAAAAAAGAAATGCAAAAAGGCAAAATGGCTGTCTGAGGAGGCCTTTCAAATAACTGTGAAAAGAAGAGAAGCAAAAAGCAAAGGAGAAAAGGAAAGATAAATCCATTTGAATGCAGAGTTCCAAAGAATAGCAAGGAGAGATAAGAAAGCCTTCCTCAGCTATCAATGCAAAGAAATAGAGGTAAACAATAGAATGGGAAAGACTAGAGATCTCTTCAAGAAAATTAGAGATACCAAGGGAACACTTCATGCAAAGATGGGCTCAGTAAAGGACAGAAATGATATGATTCTATCAGAAGCAGGAGATATTAAGAAGAGATGGCAAGAATACACAGAAGAACTCTACAAAAAAGATCTTCACGATCCAAATAATCACGATGGTATGATCACTCACCTAGAGCCAGACATCCTGGAATGTGAAGTCAGGTGGGCCTTAGAAATCATTACTATGAACAAAGCTAGTGGAGGTGATGCATTGAGCTATTTTGGATCCTGAAAGATGATGCTGTGAAAAAGCTGCACTCAATATGCCAGCAAATTTGGAGAACTCAGCAGTGGCCACAGGACTGGAAAAGGTCAGTTTTCATTCTAAGCCCAAAGAAAGGAAATGCCAAAGAATGCTCAAAGTATTGCACAATTGCACTCATCTCACACGCTAGTAAAGCAATGCTCAAAATTCTCTAAGCCAGGCTTCAGCAATACGTGAACCATGAACTTCCAGATGTTCAAGCTGGATTTAGAAAAGACAGAGGAACCAGAGATCAAATTGCCAACATCTGCTGGATAATCGAAAAAGCAAGAGAGTTCCAGAAAAACATCTACTTCTGCTTCATTGACTATGCCAAAGCCTTTGACTGTGTGGATCACAATAAACTGTGGAAAATTATTCAAGAGATGGGAATACCAGACCACCTGACCTGCCTTTTGAGAAACCTGTATGCAGGTCAGGAAGCTACAGTTAGAACTGGACATGGAACAACAGACTGGTTCCAAATAGGAAAAGGAGTATGCCAAGGCTGTATCTTGTCACCCTGCTTATTTAACTTGTATGCAGAGTACATCGTGAGAAACGCTGGGCTGGATGAGGCACAAGTTGGAATCAAGATTGCTGGGAGAAATATCAATAACCTGAGATATGCAGATGACACCACCCTTATGGCAGAAAGTGAAGAAGAACTAAAGAGCCTCTTGATGAAAGTGAAAGAGGAGAGTGAAAAAGTTGGCTTAAAGCTCAACATTCAGAAAACTAAGATCATGGAATCCAGTCCCATCATGTCATGGCAAATAAGTGGGGAAAGAGTGGAAACAGTGGCTGACTTTATTTTGGGAGGCTCCAACATCACTGCAGATGGTGTTTACAGCCATGAAATTAAAAGACGCTCCTTGGAAGGGAAGTTATGACCAACCTAGACAGCATATTAAAAAGCAGAGACATTACTTTGCCAACCAAGGTCCGTCTAGTCAAGGCTATGGTTTTTCCAGGCTATGGTCACGTATGGATGTGAGAGTTGGACTATAAAGAAAGCTGAGCACCAAAGAATTGGTGCTTATGAACTATGGTATTGGAGAAGACTCTTGAGAGTCCCTTGGGACTGCAAGGAGACCAACCAGTCAATCCTAAAGGAAATCAGTCCTGGGTGTTGATTGGAAGGACTGATGTTGAAAGTGAAATTCCAATAGTTGGGCCACCTGATACGATGAACTGATTCATTTGAAAAGACCCTGATGCTGGGAAAGATGGAAGGCGGGAGGAGAAGGGGACAACAGAGGATGAGATGGTTGGATGGCATCACTGACTAGATGAACATGAGTTTGAGTAAGCTCCAGGAGTTGGTGATGGACAGGGAGGACTGGTGTGCTGCAGTCCATGGGGTCGCAAAGAGTCAAACTCGACTGAGCGACTGAACTGAACTGAATTCTTTTGCAACTTTTTCTAATTGTGTGTGTTAGGGTGGGGGTGATTATGGTCTCTTCAGGGTTTTTTTATAGTTTTAAAAATAAATTTTACCAAAGATATATATATGTCTCAGTAATTTGCTAAGTACACACACTTAAGTCAAATAATCCAACAAGATTTGTTAAGTACTAGGCCCTGGCCCCCCTGCATCCCATTTCCTCTTCCCCAAGACTCCCACTTTCAACTCTTAGCTAATTCTTTTGATATTTACATACATGTATGAAAAGCTATGCTTGGATCTACTTAATTTTTCAGTTTAAACATAGTCTATTGACTTCCCCTGGTTAGAGATAAGAATTTGTCTTTTTATGAGTCTGTTAATTTCTCCTTAAATTCTACTAGTTTTGCCCTGTGCATTTCAGTGCTCACTCCCCATTCCTCCATCCCCCACGATACTTAGAATTTTCATTAGATCAGCAATTCTCAAAGTATAGTCCAAGGACCAATAGGGGCCCCTGAGAGTTTTTCAAGGAGTCTGTGAGGTTAAAACTATTTTCATAATGATACAAAAACTTACTTTTTTCACTGTCATTCTTTCATGAGTGTACACTTGTGATATTGCAAAAGCCTGATTGAAGAAGCAATATGAGGATCCAACTGTCTTCAGTTAATGCAAAAATGTAAAACAGTGCCTCTCTCCTCATTATTATTTAATTTACTATGTATTTTATCTTTTAAAACTTTTACGTGGTATTGGGGTATAGCTGATTAACAATATTGTGATAGTTTCAGGTGAAAGCGAAGGAACTCAGCCATATATATACTTGTATCCATTCTCCCCAAACCCTCTCTCATCCAGGCTGCAGTATAACATCTTTCATGAGTGTACACTTGTGTGTGATATTGCAAAAACCTGAATGCAAAAGCAAATAGAATCCAGCTGTCTTCTGTTAATGCAAAAATGTAAAACAGTTCCTCTCTTATTTTTTGGTGGGAGATACTATTTTTCATAAATTAGTATGTCATTATATACTGTTATTTTAAAATTAATTTAGAAATGCATGTTTTTAAGTGGCCTCAGTTTTTAAATTCCCTAGAGCTTTATTTCCTTATCATGGCCTATGGAATGGCTCAGTAAATGCTAGTTGGACTACCCTGGTGGTCCAGGGTTTGGGTCTCTGTACTCCCAGTGGGTTTGACCCCTGGTTGGGGATCTAGATCCCGAATGCTGCAACTAAGACCCAGGGCAGCAAAAAATATAAAAAGATAATGCTAGTTAAAGATGTCTGCACTGTCTGTGCACGTGTGCCGTGACACCAGCTCTTTGACTTTCTGTTGGTTTTCTTTTCTCTCGTTTTCAGGTTGATCACCTCTCACCCCATTGCATGCAGAGCAATGTATTACAAAGTCATCTGCACATGACAGACATGGATAGGGGCTCAAATTGTCAGAGGAATGATATAATAGCTGTTTGTCATTTGCAGCTGTCCAGAGTCTTTTGAACACCCCAACCTTTACATCTGGATAGGCTGTAAATTGTGAGTCCCATTTTCCGAGGTAGAATCATAGTTACAGTGCAGATAGGAGAACTAGGTTCCCTTGGTCATAGATACCTGAGTGGGGTCTGGATGCAGATGTGAGCAATATGGAATGATTTGAGCATTTAGAATTACTCTGGCCAATCCAGTAGACATTTGATTAGTTAAAATTAAATAAAATTAAAAGCTCATTTCCTCAGTCACACTAGCCACATTTCAAGTGCTCTGTAGCTGCCAGTGACTAGTGGACAGCACAGCAACTGTGCTGGTGATTTACATCACTGTAGAAAGTTTTAGTGGATAGTGCTAGTCTAGAAGGTGCAGTGACAGCTACTCTTCTGAGCCGCTAATCCAGAGCAGGGTCCATGCAAAGTTTGAGTGGCCATGGCAATAATACTTTCCATAATGTGGGTTGGATGCTCTGCTTCATTCCAGTATCACTCTCGCACCCTCCTGGAGATTTTGTGAGCTTCCTGACATCCTTTAATCATAAATCCCCTTCTCTTTAAATCAGTTGAATGAACTTATTGTATTCAGTTAAGAGCTCTGAGTTATCCTGAAGTGCTTTCTGACACCCTAGATATTGGAAAGAATAGTTGAATAATTGGCCAGTTTTATGGCTAAAATTTGCTTTTATCATAGTGGATTTAATTTCTATTGCTAATCTAAATGATCATAAATTGATTACATGATTTTGAGATAAAAGATTATTATTAAGGAGAAATTAGTTTGTGGTTATCTCTAAATGGGTAATTCAACGCAGTTATTAATTTATAGAGAATAAGTGTTTCTCCAGGTTTTGATCATCTCTAATGTCACGATTTAGTTTCACAACTTCTGGAGCCCCTTAAGAAGATAGGAGTCTTGGGACTTCCCTGGTGGTCCAGTGGTTAAGACTGCCTTCCAGTGCAGGGATTGCAGGTTCGATCCTTGGTTGGCGACCTAAGATTCCACATGCCTCTTGACCATAAAATGAAACAGAAGCAATATTGTAACAAATTCAATAAAGACTTTAAAAATGGTTCACATCAAAAAAAAAATCTTAATTTAAAGAGGAGGAGGAGGAAGAAAGGAATCCTGTACTGCCCTGACAGTAAGGCACAGCAGGACATTATAGTTCTGTCCCTAAGGTGCTTTGAGAAGTTCCTGGAGTACTCAAGTTGATTTCAAGGACTGTTGGTGCATCTAGTGTAGGGCTGACAATCTCTAAGTGATAGCAAGTTATATGGACTGTTTACCTATTTTCCAACGTTATTTAAATCTCTGGGTTTTTTCCCAGGGCATGTTTAGCCACCTCAGTAGTCTCTTCTCATAGGTTTCTGAGCCCTGGGAATTTCCTCAGAATAGTACTTTTGAGACTACAGTTTCCTTCCTCCTTATGCCATTTCTATAGAAAGGGAATTGAATAAGTGTTTGACATTTTAGTGAATGACCTTTTGTGGAAAAGAGTGGTGGTTTCTTCTTATACTGAAGGTAACTGACATTTCAAAAAATAAGGAGGCTATTTTTCCTCAGATAGTCATATTTCTGCTGCTTGTTGAAAAGAAAGGCATTGGACAGAATATCATCATTCTTTTAAACTGATATGCCGCATCTAAATACCACTTACTTGGGGAGTTAGTCTTTTATGTTCCCCTCATCTGTTAAGTCAGATTAATAAGCCGTACCTGGCAGGGTTGTTTTGAAGATTAGAGATAAAATAAGTGAAAAGTACTTAAGATGGCACTTCAACAGTTACTACAGCATTGATTCTGGTCTCCACATTAGGAGAAAGAGCAATAAACTCAGTGTCTGGTGCTGCCTGCTCTCACCTAACAGGGCCCCAGTCGACATGGTCTCTCAGAGACCAGTACAGCTTCCTAAAACAACTCGCGGTTTTATTATTATTTTTTTAATAAACTTGAACCAGAATGTTTCTTCCCTATTACTGCTATAAAATAATCACCTCCTTGGAACTTGACACTAATTAGTATATACGTTTACTTTCTAAGTCAGGGGGCTGTCGACTTGTGAGCAGTGATTGCTTTTTGTCTAACTAATCTCCCCAAAGCCTTGAGCTCTTTGGTCCCTGAGTGATTCCGTAGGGGTCCGGGCATGTGTGCTGCTGCTTACCATTGTTGACCCTTCACTCAACAATGAATATGGCCAACATGTGGCCACTGCTTTGAGGCATTTTGCCATCTGCAACTTTCAAGGTACGACAAAGGCCTGTGGCTTAATACTCTCATGGCACTGTAGACCCTTGGTTTTGATGGATTTACAGTTTTTCATTTTTGTTATTTCCAAAGGATCTTAAGGTGTGTGTTCTCTGGTTACTTGTCATTTCGCTCAATCAAGACTTGGCCTGCTCTGTGGTGCTGAGCCACTAGAGCAAGTGGGCAAGCCTGGTGTGCAGCTTGGCATCCATGTTGCCTTCTGCTTGTAGTAATCCTTGCAAAGTGCCATAATGGTATCTGTGAATTTGGAGATGTGCAAAGATCTCAGGGTGTGTGCCTTTAGAATGTCAAGGATCTTCCATGTTTTTTAAAATTTCATTTTATATTGGGAATTCCTGGGTGGTTCAGTAGTCAGGACTCTCTCAGCTTCCTGCTCCAGTCTGCTCCTCTGCCCTGCTGCCTTGCTGTCACCTTCGGCTTCAGCATCATCTTTCAAAATTATCTTTGCCTGTTTTCTAAAGTGGGTCTCAACTTTCTGTATTGTCTTCCTTTTTTTGGTTTATTATCAGCTTCATTAAGCACAACCTTTAATAGCTTCTGGAGAAAAGGTATGTGGGAGGTAAACCTTTGGGTTCCTATTTGTCTGAATATGCCTTAGCCTACCCTCATAATTGATTGATAGTTTGACTGGGTATGGTCTAAGTTGGAAATAATTTTCTTGGAGAATTTTAATGGAACTATCACCTTTTACCCTCCAATATTGCTTTTGAAAAGTCTAATGCTAGTTTTATTCCTGATTCTTTGTTAACTCCCCGACTCCCAACTTTCCAGATCTTTATCCTAAGTGTTTTAAAATGTCACTGTGATGCACCAAACGTGGGGATTTGTCTGTTGTACTCATATTGCTGAGTACCTGGTGGAACTTTCTAGTTTGAATAAGGAACTTCTTCAGTTCTGGGAATTTTTCTTTGCTGTTTATCATTCTTGTCACTTTCTGTCTTTTCTCTTTTTGTATTCAGACATTGGACTTCATTAATTCTTTTTTTTTTCCCTTGTTCATTCACTTTTATTTCTCCTTTGCCTTGTCTGCCACATTTCTGCAGCCATATAATCTTCCAGCCCTTCTAGTAAGAACAACAAAAAATTTTTTTTGCAACTTTAAATTTCCAATAATTTTGTTTCTGGAATATCTCTTAAAAAAAAAAATTTAAAAACAGGGGCTTCCCTGGTGGTCCAATGGCTAGGACTCCATATTCCCAATGCAGGAGGGCCGGTTTTGATCCCTGGTCAGGAAACTAGATCCCACATGCCACAATTAAAGATTCCACAACTAAGACCCAGCACAGCTAAATAAATGTTTTTTAAAAAATTAAAAACTTTCTCTTCTTGTTTTGTGGATATGGTATCTTAGCTCTCTGAGGATGTTAATTATAGGTGCTTTTCTTTCTTAGTTCCGTTTCTTCCAGATGTGTTTCTGTTTGTTTAGAACTTTGTTTTTCATGTTAGAAGTTTCCCCCCTCCAGTTTGTGGTGTTCCTGAGTAACTGGAAGCTGAGTTAATAGGCCTTGAGGACTGGGGGCTTCACCGTGGGGAAGTTTGATGGGGTCCCAAGTGGTCTTCTATTGGAGGAACTTCCCAGGCATATGAACCCAGATGCTAGTCTTCTATTGGTGGGGAGGGGGTTGAGGGGGAAGCGTCTTGCCTTCTGATGCCGACTTTAACTTTATACTGCACTTGTGGATGTAGCTGCTCATCCCAGCCTCGCAAGCACATGTCCTGAGTACAGTTTCTCTGGTTCAGCCACCCAAGCCTAGCAGGAGTCTGCAGGCTTCTTCCCTGCAGATGCCTTTCCACACCCACTGTCCGAGGCAGGGGCCTCTTCATCTTTTCTACCTTAGCACTGCAGTACTTTATTGTATTTGAATGTTGATTGGTCTGCTCCCCCCTGAGGGTAGAGATCCGATCTGTTTTGTTGATCATTTTATCTCTAGTACCAGGCACACTAGATGCTGTCTGCATGTGTTTGTATCCTGGCGTTTAACCACTAGATTCTGCTTCACCGCCTCCCAGAAGACCAGAGGGTCCTTCTTTGGAGAGGATGAAACAGGGTTTTAAACTTTGTGGCTCCTTCAGCTTCTACAGAGTCTGTGGGCAGAGGGCACAGAGCCGCGCCACTTTGGGGACATTGACTCTGTTTTCTAACCACACAATGAGTGTGTGTCCTGAGCACTGGTCAAGGACACAGACTTTGACTCAGCAGACACGTAATTCCTGGGAAGTATAGCAATTTCTTAGGAGAGAATAAGCAAATTCTTGTTTCTGATGAGTCCAGGAGATGAAAATGTCCAGATATTTAATGATTCCAAACTCAGCTTTGGAAATTTTTTTACTTAGTGATGTGATCTCTTTTTTCCATTTTTTAACATTTTTGAAAATTTTGCAATGTATGAAAAATAAACTTTGAAACAAATGCCAGACATCATGTCATTTCATCTGTAAATATTCTAGTGTTTTCTCTTTAAAAACTATTCCTTTGGGGGAAAAAATCAGAATGCTATTATCACACGTAAGGGGTAAAAAAAAAAAACACCTAATAATTCCGTAGTATTATCAAAGATATATGTGATGTTCTAAGCAGTCTGTTTGGTTTTATTTTTGTCTTTTTAAAAAATACATATATTTATTTATTTGGCTGCACTGGGTCTTAGTTGTGGCATGTGGGATCTAGTTCCCTGACCTGAGAGTGAACCCAGGCCCCCTGTATTGGGAGCATGGACCACCTGGACCACCAAGGAAGTCCCTGGTTGGTTTTATAGAAGCCCTAAAGTTCGAAATGTACTCTGAAATGGTGGTTTTAGAGCTTGCTCATCTCCTGTTTTTCTTTCCCCATTTTTTTTTGAAGCTTAATTAATTGAGTTTTACTGTGGTATAATGTACATACCATAAAATTCCTCATTTTAAGTGTACAGATCAAGTGTTTTTAGAAAATTTTATGCGTAATCATCATATTAGAACATTTCCATCATGTCCCTGAAAGTCCCTTATTGCAGTCCTGCCCTGAGCCCAGCCCCAGAGAGCCATTAATCTATTCTCTGTCTCTAGGTTTACCTTTTGTGTGCCACAAGTGTGGAACCTCTGTTTTTGTTTTTTTTTTAATTGAGTAGACTTCTTGCCAGTCCTTTTGTCTTGGCATCATCTTTGCTTCACTTCCTCTGGCACTGTGGCAGCCAGTTATGAGCCTCTGGGTGAATGGGGACTTACATATAAGTCAGATTGTTTTAACCACTGCCAGTTTTATTTGTTGTTGTTTAGTCTCTAAGTCCGGAGAAGGCAATGGCAAGCCACTCCAGTACTATTGCCTAGAAAATCCCATGGATGGAGGAGCCTGGTAGGCTGCAGTCCGTGGGGTCGCTAAGGGTCGGACACGACTGAGCGACTTCACTTTCACTTTTCACTTTCATGCATTGGAGAAGGAAATGGCAGCCCACTCCAATGTTCTTGCCTGAAGAATCCCAGGGACGGGGGAGCCTGGTGACTGCCATCTATGGGGTCACACAGAGTTGGACACGACTGAAGTGACTTAGGAGCAGCAGCAGCAGTCTCTGAGTCATGTCCAACTCTTTTGTGACTCCATGGACTGTAACTTAGGGTTGTTTCTGGGTGTGCTAAGTCAGCACACATTTGTTTACCTGCTTACCAGTTTCCAAAATGCCATTAATACCTCTTTCCCATTCTTTTTTCCCTTATGGGTTTTTACCTTTAAAACAAGAACAAACCAAGAAACATTGGTGTCTTTTTGATGGGATTTCGGGTGGAGAGGGTAAATGCGTGTGTGCAGTCTACTACCATCTAGAACCGGACATCTTCCCACTAATGCTGATTTGCCCTTTTCACCGTTTAAGGTTGCCAAAAGTCTTAGTTTAGAGTTTCTTGGAGTTTGTTGTTCTCAGGAATGCAGAACTCTTGACTTCTCAGGTATAGATGTTGCATCACCCACATGTTGGTCTTTTCTGACAATGGCCCCAAGTGTTAAAAGTGGGTCATTTAAGAGTGAAGGGAAGCCTGTAAATAGCCAGTTGCTGATCTGTGCATGTCTGTGTAGATTTCCAAGGCTGTTAGCTGAGTCAGCATTTGTTCCTTATTGGACTGGTGTTTAGTCTGTGTGCCCCCCATCAGAAACACCACACGCTTTGAAAGGTCCAGGCTTGGCCATTCATGCTTCTCTGGTCAGTGCCCACTCTGTGCTCTGACTTTGACTTAAGCTGTTCTTCATGTTAATTCTTTCTTTGTATTGTAGGATCATGGATTTTCCTGGTCACTTTGAACAGATCTTCCAGCAGCTGAACTATCAGAGGCTTCACGGCCAGCTCTGTGACTGTGTCATTGTAGTGGGGAACAGACATTTCAAAGCCCACCGCTCGGTACTAGCAGCGTGCAGCACGCATTTCCGAGCCCTGTTCTCAGTGGCAGAGGGAGATCAAACCATGAACATGATCCAGCTGGATAGTGAAGTGGTGACAGCAGAGGCCTTCGCCGCACTGATTGACATGATGTACACCTCCACTCTCATGCTGGGGGAGAGCAATGTCATGGATGTCTTACTGGCAGCCTCTCACCTGCACCTGAACTCTGTTGTTAAGGCATGTAAACATTACCTGACGACACGGACGCTGCCCATGTCTCCCCCCAGTGAGCGTGTTCAGGAGCAGAGCGCCCGCATGCAGCGCTCCTTTATGCTGCAGCAGCTGGGACTGAGCATTGTGAGCTCCGCCCTCAGTTCCAGCCAGAGCGGCGAGGAGCAGCCAGCCCCCATGAGCTCCTCGATGCGCGGTAACCTGGACCAGCGGACACCCTTCCCCATGCGCCGCCTGCATAAGCGCAAGCAGTCTGCGGAGGAGCGGGCCAGGCAGCGCCTCCGACCTACCCTGGATGAGTCTGCCATCTCCGACGTGACGCCAGAGAACGGGCCAGGGGTTCATTCCCGGGAGGAGTTCTTTTCTCCAGATTCTTTGAAGATTGTGGACAACCCTAAGGCCGATGGGATGGCCGACAACCCAGACGACAGCACCATCATGTTTGACCAGTCTTTCAGCGCTCAAGAAGATGCCCAGATGCCCAGCCAGTCCGACAACAGCGCCGGCAACATGGCCCAGCTCTCCATGGCCTCCCGTGCCACTCAGGTCGAGACTAGTTTTGAGCAGGAAACCACAGCTGAGAAGAGTGGTTTTCAGTGTGAAAACCCGGAGGTGGGCCTTGGTGAGAAGGAACACATGAGAGTGGTGGTAAAGTCTGAGCCCCTGAGCTCTCCTGAGCCGCAGGACGAAGTGAGTGACGTGACCTCCCAAGCGGAAGGCAGCGAGTCGGTGGAGGTGGAGGGGGTGGTGGTCAGTGCCGAGAAGATAGACCTCAGCCCAGAGAGCAGTGACCGAAGTTTTTCAGATCCCCAGTCTAGCACCGACCGGGTAGGGGACATCCACATTTTGGAAGTCACCAATAACCTCGAACATAAATCCACCTTTAGTATTTCAAATTTTCTTAACAAGAGCAGAGGAAGTACCTTTAGTACCAATCAGAACAATGACGATAATCTCCCAAACACAACCAGTGACTGCAGGCTGGAGGGGGAGGCCCCTTATTTGTTGAGTCCGGAGGCCGGGCCTGCGGGCGGGCCCTCCTCGGCCCCTGGTGCCCACGTGGAGAACCCATTCAGTGAGCCCGCAGACTCCCACTTTGTCAGGCCCATGCAGGACGTGATGGGCCTACCGTGTGTGCAGACCTCAGGCTACCAGGGAGGAGAACAGTTTGGGATGGATTTTTCCAGGTCCGGTTTGGGATTGCACTCCTCCTTCTCCAGGGTAATGATGGGTTCCCCTCGAGGAGGAGCCAGTAACTTTCCCTACTATCGCCGCATAGCTCCCAAAATGCCAGTGGTAACTTCTGTCAGGAGCTCACAGATCCCAGAGAATTCTGCCAGTTCCCAGCTAATGATGAACGCGGCCACATCCTCATTTGAAAACGGCCACCCTTCACAGCCCGGCCCCCCACAGCTGACGAGGGCATCTGCTGATGTCTTGTCAAAGTGCAAGAAGGCCTTGTCGGAGCACAATGTCTTGGTTGTCGAGGGGGCGCGCAAGTACGCCTGCAAGATCTGCTGCAAGACGTTCTTGACCTTGACAGATTGCAAGAAGCACATCCGTGTCCACACAGGTGAAAAGCCCTACGCCTGCCTGAAGTGCGGCAAGAGGTTCAGTCAGTCCAGCCACCTGTACAAACACTCGAAGACCACCTGCCTGCGCTGGCAGAGCAGCAACCTCCCCAGCACTTTGCTCTAGCCTGACCTCGAGATAATGCCGATGCCAGTTGTAGGACCGGAACTAAAATCTCTGGTTGGTTGGTGGTTAATGCCATGGGGTTTAAGACTTCAGGCTGTGAGTGGCTCACGCAGATTTCGAAGACTAATAAGCGGAGAGTTAATAGGTGCAGAGCTTGTGCTGCCGCATTTCTGAGGGCAGTGCACACATTCAGAGAAGGGATCCAATCCCTGAAACCACGTTCTTCCTTAGGGTTGAGTAATGCAGTCGGAAAGTAGTCTGTAATTGATGTTAGAAGTGGCACATTGAAAAATTAAACATTGAAGTGCAAAAAAATTTTTTTAGCAATTTTTGTAAAACTGAAGCATTTAATGAAATTTCCTATATACCTTCTGATGAGAATATTATATACTTGTATAGTGATGCAAAACGCACTTATGTGTAACCAGTGGCAACTTTGTGCCTGTCTAAAAGGAACACCCTTGAGGACATGCCTGTCTGCCAGAAATGCTTTAAAGTTTATCATGAGCTAGTTTTAGGCTTCAGAAAGTACTGTATTTTTTTTTGTCTGATTTGCAGTCACAGATGCTGCACTTTGATGGTGCTGACACTGGGTCCAGAGCGAGCATTCTCTGGACTAACAGGTGTGTATATACTTTTGAAAACATCATCGTTAGATAGATGTTTTAACAATTTTTCCCAGTTTTAAAGACAAAGTTGTAAAAGGAGTATGTACTTATGAATAGGGAGCGACAAGTAAGGTGTTGTTTCAGTATGTGCTGTTTTAGCGGTATTCTAACCAACTTGTATTACACATGTTACAGTTTGGAAGTCAGAAGAGCTAGTGTTCGTCTTTGTTCTGATGATGTGGAGTCCTGTTTAGTGGGATCTTTTACGGCGCATTTACCCTTTGTTCTGTGCAGATTTCGGGGGCCGGTCCAGCCTGACACATCTCACTCAGCGACAAGCCCGTTCTCTGCTTCGCTTCTTCACACTTTCATGCCACTTACAGCATCTTTCCTGGGCCTAGATTACTGTTTTCAGGTAAAAAACTAACTAAAAGTGAAGTCAACCCCCCTCCATCGTGGGCTTTATTACTGTTCTACGGTTTTAAAGTCCAGACCCTGAGCTTCTGTTGTTGCCCCAACCCAATACTGAAGGTTTAAAATCCAGACACAGCAGTGTTCATGGGTAAATATTTTCCCATCTCTATAAGAGGATTGGGCAGCCCACAGCATAGAAGCCACCAGGTAGCATCTGAAACAGTCTGAGGAGACCTCTGGGTGACTGACCTAGCCTTCTCTGGGCCGCCCCTGTAGCCTTCCAACCCTATGGGCAGCATCTGTTAGGCTAAGCCGTGGCTTGAGAGCTTCCAGGGGAACAGCACAGGTTAATGTGTCTTTGTAGAGCTCATGAAGTCAGTTTAATTCGTACATGAACATGAGTTCATTTTTTTATACAGCTTGAGACACCCCAAACCACTGTGCATAATTGAGCAAAATCCTTCAGTTCTTGTGTTTAGAAAAGTAGTCAGCATGTGTTTTCTCTTAATCTAGCATATGCACACGTCTGTCTGTGGACAAACTCACAATGCTCACTGTCAGATTTAGCATCTCCTATGAACTGATTCCCAGGGAGGAAAACCAAAAGGGAAAGCCTCTTGTCTGTCTCCTGAAAGGGGAGGGGAGAGGTGGGGAGGGATCACCTGTGAAGTCGTTGTGTGTGGAAAATTGTTAGTAGTTATGTTCTGACGATGTGATGAGGCTGTACATCCACCCCTCTGTGGAGTCAGTGACTTGTGAGATCAACCCTGGGAGGCAGGTGGGTCAGTGTGGAGGAGGAGAGAGGCCCTGCCTGGCCTGGGAAGAGGAGTTGGTGGCACCAAACAGCGGTCACCCTCCTTCCCTTCCACTTTGAGGAAGAGGTGCCAGGAAGTGGCCCCCCCATCTGAGCTCAGGCTTCAGTGGACTTGCCTTGGGGACTGACAGTAGCTGAAGCCCTGACTCTCCACTGCCCAGTGCAATCTGGAATCTCTCATCTACCTCTTAGTCAATCAGTTTCTATGTGTGAGAAGCAAGCCTGTGGGCCAGTGTCCTTGTACATGCTGTAGCACTTAAATAATTCAGAGGTTCCCTGGAAGACCAGTCCCAGGGTTCCTACAACTAGTAGTTTCTACCTGAATTTTAACTGGTATTGGGTACCTGGATTTTGATTGGTTAGCCTTAATTATAGCTTGGCATAATCATTTCTGGTGACCAAATCATAAAGTTCTATCAGGGCACCTGTGTCAGTGGTGCTATGCTGGTCAAAATTTGAGACTTTGAAATAAAAGCTTTGTCATATTAATGCCTCTAACTAATTATGTGTTCTTGTTCTTCACCTTAGGTTATTAAGGTTGAAACAAAAGAGTGAAGTAGTATTGCTTTTTCTGCTAACCCTGCTGTTACCAGTACTCTGTTTTAAACCAGGCATCTTAGAAAATACTCTGATGCTGTCAGTAACAAGTATTGGTTGTTAGTCCCTTGCGCTTCTTCCCTCTGCACTGTGGATGGGGGTGAGGCGGTGTCCTCAGGCCCTCCTAGAGGGCCTGCCAAATTGTATACTTTCTGCTGCTCTCTTACCTGCCTCCTAGGGGAGAAACCCCATTCTTCAGTCTGGCTTGGCTGCGGGGAAAAGCCGGAGCTGAGTCCCTTAGCAGGCGTAGGGCTTTGGCAGTGCTGGCAGCCAGGCCTTAGGAGTGAGGAGAGGTGTTTAGTAAAGGGCATCCACCTGGGAGCGGGAGTGGAGGAGGAGATGGATACGAGGAACAAAGTGTGAAGGTGCTAAAACTAATTTTAAAATAAAAATGAAAGAAACTTACCTACCCTGATTATTCTTGACCAAAAAGTGAGTATTGTGACCTTACCTAGTTCACTTTGCCACATGTGTTTAATTTGCCTGATGGTCTAGGTAGCAGGTCCCATTGCTGTGGTCACCACTGGGCTGTGACTGTCCTGTCCTCAGCAAGGGAAACTTTGAAGCCTTTTGGTTGAGGCTAAGGTGGCTTGGCATGTGGTCCCATCATTTCATGGGAAATAGATGGGGAAACAGTGTCAGACTTTATTTTCTTGGGCTCCAAAGTCACTGCAGATGGTGATTGCAGCCATGAAATTAAAAGACGTTTACTCCTTGGAAGGAAAGTTATGACCAACCTAGATAGCACATTAAAAAGCAGAGATATTACTTTGCCAACAAAGGTCCGTCTAGTCAAGGCTATGGTTTTTCCAGTGGTCATGTATGGATGTGAGAGTTGGACTGTGAAGAAAGCTGAGTGCCGAAGAATTGATGCTTTTGAACTGTGGTGTTGGAGAAGACTCTTGAGAGCTCCTTGGACTGCAAGGAGATTCAACCAGTCCATCCTAAAGGAGATCAGTCCTGGGTGTTCATTTGAAGGACTGATGCTGAAGCTGAAATTCCAGTACTTTGGCCACCTCATGCGACGAGTTGACTCATTGGAAAAGACCCTGATGCCAGGAGGGATTGTGGGGAGAAGGGGACGACAGAGAATGAGATGGCTGGATGGCATCACCGACTCAATGCATATGAGTTTGGGTGAACTCCAGGAGTTGGTGATGGACAGGGAGGCCTGGCGTGCTACAATTCATGGGTCGCAAAGAGTCGGACACGACTGAGCAACTGAACTGAACTGAAGGCAGCTTGGACAGGTTCTAGGAATTCAGATGCTCGGGGGTGGGGACGGGGGTTGGAGGTAGAACCTGGAGTCACTAGAGGCCCTAGCTTAGGAAACCCAAGCAGATGCTTTTGTCAGTTTCTCCCAGTTACATGCCCAGACGTCTCCAAGAATTATTTAATAGAATTACACACTTGGGGCTAGGATGCTTCCAACCTCAAAAGTGCAGCACATCTGTTAGTACCAGTCTTCCCTCTGCAGAATGGGTACATTTCAGACTTTTTCCTCTGGCCCCGAGTCCCTGTGTGGTTACAGCTTGAGTTCACTGGGCATCGGCTCCCCTCGCAGGCCAGCCAGCAGGTTGTCAGCTGCCAACACAGACATGATGTTTCGGGTTCTGTGGGTGGCACTGCCAATGTGGGGCAGGATGACTGGAAAGGAGAGGAAGGACGGGAAATGAGAAGAGTGGTTCAAGAGCCTTACCTCGGGCTAGGGTTTGCCAGGAAAAAGAATAAGGAGAACCCCCTTCACTTCTCAATTTGCCTTCCCTCCTGTCTCAAAGCACTCCTCTCCCCGGGGCCACCAAACCCAGACTCAAGGGTGACAAATATGCATCCTGAACACGAGTGTCAGGGCCAGAAGGGGTCCCAGAGCCTCTCTAGACCCGCCCTTCAGATACCAGACAGTGACATTAGGTGCCAGTTTACCTGCTGGTCCACACCATGGGCCCCTCCCTGAAGGCCCCCAGGCCTCTGATCTCCCAAAATAACCAGATGAGAGGCTGGACAGCCCAGTGCCCTCTGACCCCACTGCAGAGCAAGTGAGGTCAATAGTCCCCAGAAAGGGCCTTTTGAAAGCAGTCCCCAGGACACTGCACTGAGTGCCAGGCCTCAGGAATGGGACAGTTTTCCCAGCTCTGGGCAACAGCCTGGCCGTCACAGCCAGTGCTCCCTTCACACAGGCACAGGGTGGGGATGGTAGTGCCTCCAAGGGCTGTGAAAACAGGAGCATTCAAGGCGGGGAAGGCAGCTACAGGCCTTCTCTTTGGTTTTCCATTCCAGAGGGTGAGCAAAGGGCAGGATCGGCCCAGACGGCCTACGGCCCTAACAGTTATGTCTTAGTCTGGAGACAGAAACCAAACCAGCTACCTGAATAGAGAGAACATAATATAAAGAATTGTCAACTCAGCACGGAATTGTTAGCAGTAACTGAGGACGCTAAAGAGGAACTCTAAGTGCTTCTCACTGCACTCCCAGGCTGAGTAGCAGCCACCCGCTGACGTTAGACACACTGTCAGGCCCCACCCGAGGCCTGATGAGGCAGATGCCCGTGGGGGCCTGGCACGGTGTATTTGGTCAGCCCCTCCGGGTGACTGATAACATAAAAGTTGAGAACCACTGCACTAAGGTATCACAGAGGGAGCAATGCCAAACTTCCCCTGGGGCTAGGGGATGGGGGAGAGGAGTGAAGTGAAGTGAAAGTCGTTCAGTCGTGTCCAACTCTTTGCAACCCCGTGGACTATAGAGTCCATGGAATTCTCCAGGCCAGAATACTGGAGTGGGTACCCTTTAACTTCTCTGGGGCATCCTCCCAACCGAGGTCTCCCGCATTGCAGGAGGATTCTCTACTAGCTGAGCCAAAAGGGAAGCCCAACAATACTGGAGTGGATAGCCTATCCCTTTCTCCAGTGGATGTTCCCGACCCAGGAATCAAACCGAAGTCTCCTGCATTGCAGGTGGATTCTTTACCAACTGAGCTAGAGAGGATGGGGTGGTTAAAACTTAGAAGACTGAGGGAGGGCCTTTGGATCTGTGCCTCCTGCCTCTGATGGCTGTGGCTTGTGGCTCTGAGGGGCATGGTGCCCAACCCGAGTGTTTGGGAGAACTGCCACTTGGTTTCATCAGCCACGATGGGAAAGAACCACTGCCGGGGAAAGTGTTACTGGCAAAGGACGGTTCTTACCACAGTTCTTCAGGGTCAGGAGAGGGTGGTTAGTAGGCAGTGGTTCTGGGGTCGTCACGTCCAGTCCGGCAGCTGCAATCTGACCGCTGACCAGGGCCTGGTACAGGTCGTCCTGGTCTACCACTTCTCCCCTGGGAATGACAGTGGATGTCCTGAAGCACTATTAATAACTAAGAAGGGATTGGAGTGGCTGAGATGGAAGGTCTGCTCCCATAACATGCTTAGTGGACTAGAGGCACCCTGCGGACATTCTTGAGGACCCAAGACAACCTATGTTTTGGGTCTGTCTTTCCAGAAGTGTGTGAGTTCAAGCTCACTGACTCACACAGACAAACCCAGGCTCAGGGCCATGAAGGCTGGCCTCTAATAGGCTGTAAAGACTGTCAAGTCCAACCGTTTGTGGTTAGAGGAACAAAATTACCTAATTTGCTGCCATGGTGCCTTCACTTCCTGAGCAAGGTCAAGGTATTGCTGGGAACCAGACCAGGCCCTGCTCTGAGCAGCTGGGACGTGCTCTGGGGCCCTTACTGTCCTTCTGAGTTGAGTGGTTGGTTGGTTTATGGAGAGCAGTAGACTCAGCCTGAGTCTCATCGACATCCCATGGGGATCACAACAGCAGGGGCAGTCCCTCTCCAGGCTTGCCTGGTGACCCAGGATACCTGCTAATGTTGATAAACACAGCTGTTTTCTTCATCCACTGGAAAAAGTCCTTGTTGCAGAGCCCCCTGGTCGCCGGTGTTAAGGAGCAGGCCACAACGATGAAATCAGACTCAGCGGCCAGCTCAGGGGTGGACACTGGGGGAGTGCAGGGCTCCATCAGGTGCTGTGTCCCGGGTTAAGGACAGAAAGAGGGTGGGCAACCTGACCCCTCCCTCCCTCCTCCCATAATGGAAACTCCCAAGATGGTTCCTGAAGGCATCGTCTCCACCTGGACAACTCTGATAACTGCACAGTCAATGGCCACTCATTGGATCCTGGTGTGTTACATACTTCAGTCAGCCCCCTGCTCTAAAGGTGGGGAAATTGAGGCCAGAGAGGAGCAGAAGCTTATTCAGGGTCACACAGCGGGGATCTAGGCCACACTGCTTTCACCTCTTTGAAGGCCCAATGTGCCAACAGGGTGGAGTGGCTGAAATCCAGCTTGCCTTCTGCTCACCAAGCTGTGCACCTGCCAGGGGACTGGATTCACCCAGATGCAAGGCTGATGGTCAGGGCTCAGCAGGTTATTACGGAAATTAGGAGCGAAAGTCCCAGCAGTTCCTCACATGTGTCATCCTTACAGGTACCAATTCATTACACGTTATCACCATCCCTACTGCTCTGTGTACACGGACAACAGTGAGAAGGGACCTTGCAGGACAGGAGACCTGGAGTCTCTCTGATACAGAGGGGACTCGGTGTCGCCTGGCTGAGTCCCTGCGCTCCCCGAATGGGCCTCTGTATGCAGGGCAGGGCAGTCAGATAAAGCCTGAGGGACATCACAGGCCTTGTGGAGCTCCTGCATCCTGCCCCAAAGTGCTGCCATTACAGCAAGCATGGAGAACCACCCAGCCAAGCAGAAGGGGCCCCTGTGGAAATCCAGGTTTTACTTACCAAACTCTGCCTGGAATTCCGCTGCTTCCTGAGGCCTGGGCTGGCGCCCTGTGTATAGGAATCTCTGAACACCGAATGGTTTCAGACGCCGAGCTATGGCCTGGCCTGGTGACAAGGAGTCGAGAGTCAGCGCTTGTTCCCAAGCCCTCAGAGGGCGAGGGTGGGAACAGTGCCCAGGGAGCCCCTGGGGGAAGGGCTGAGGGCAAGGTCCTTTCCTATGGTAACTAATCCTGCCACAGTGCACCCGGCCCCCACCACCCCACACTGCCCTCAGCTCAGGGGTCCATCCTTTAGGGACCACAGCTCCTGTGTGGCTGTGACTGGCCTGTGCTGTCCTCACGTGGTTCTGGCCATCTTGAGGGCCACTTTCTAACCTTCCCTGGCAGCCCAAGAAAGGTCTGACCACGTGGTCCCCTGCCTCCTCTGGATCCTCTGCTTCTGTTAATGCAGCCGCAGACCCCAAATGACTTTTTGATGGCACTGCCAACTTGCCCCACCTCTAACACCTTTCCACATACACTGCTGCCAAGATGGGCTTGGGCAGCTGGGTTTTCTGACTCAGAACATGCACCACAGCTGCTGGGTTCCTCCAAGCAACTCCCTAGTGTCGGAGGCAGGGCTGCCAGCTAGCTAGACAAGTTACGCCCACTTCCTACCCTCACCCTCGCCTCTCCAGGCAGGATGCCAGACTTCTCCAGTGCTGGGGCCACTGAAAGAAAAATACCTCTGCCCTGCCTCATTCATCACAGGTAAGCTCTGTCCACTGGACCCTCTAGTTTCTGTGTTAAGGCTTCAGGAGTCAAATGCCTTCTGGAAACCAGGCCTCGGGGAGCAGGGCTCCCCAACCCCTCAGCCATCACTGCTTCATCTGCTCTGTACGGAGCTATAAAGAACCCTGGCTCTTACAACTCATATCTATCACCTAGTGACTTCTTAAGGAACTCATTTTATTTTTTGGCCTATCTTTTACAATGCTGTGTCTTCTCACTGGAGATATCCCTACTGCACACAGGTATGGCGATCCTTCCCAAAGAAGGATTGTCAACATCCAGACATGGGGTGCTGGAGATTCTAACTAAGACATGTGAGCCAGGAAGCCAAACGGGTAGATGGAGCCTCACCTATGCGCCCCAGGCCAACGATGCCGACGGTG
Organism: Moschus berezovskii; assembly: GCF_049115385.1. Taxonomy (NCBI): domain Eukaryota; kingdom Metazoa; phylum Chordata; class Mammalia; order Artiodactyla; family Moschidae; genus Moschus; species Moschus berezovskii. Next base: position 68,855,250 of record NC_142466.1, on the reverse strand, counting down.
CTCTGTGAAAGGCCGTGGCCACACATCCACAGGGGTTTCCATGAGGTCCAGCCACCGCTGCGGGGACAGAGGAGGGGCGGCTGAGAGGCCCTGGCTTTGGGCAAAGATGAGGGCTGCTGCACAGACCCCACACTCCCAGGCAAGGGCTGGGGTCCAAGGGACAGGCCCCACCCTTCAGTTAAGGATGCAGGGGACCACAAGTTACACCTATAGCCAATTGGCACTGCGGATAAGCAGTGGGAATGACGATTCTTTTAAAGCAATTGAGGACACAGAATCTGAGGGCTGCAAGGTTTCTTACAGGTTCTCCTCCCTTTCTGCAGACAGGGAAGCTGAGATCAGAAAGGGCGACTTGTGTGAGGTCACACAGCCAGGGCAGAGCAGCAGGTTGCAAACCTGGAATGTGGGATTCCAAAACCAGTGTTCTCAGTGCTCCAGGGAAAACATAGGCCCACCCCTGCTGCCCTGGACTGACAGGGCAACACAGTCTATCTTGAGTTGCCTCCGATGAAGGGGCCAACCCCCTGGGCAGGAGGGTGGGAGGGACACTCAGCGCTGTGTCTACTCAGTCCCACGCAGCCTCGCCCCGCGACACCCCCACCACGAAGACCCTCTCCCGGTCCACATTCTCTGAGCGCCTGCATCCGCATGTCTCCTGGGCTTTGCTCGGGTCAGTGCCCCCCACCTTGAGGGCTTTCCCCAATTCTGGATATACAGCCCACATCTCGATTTGAAACTCCCAAGTTAAATTTTTTTAATTTTCAGATTTTAGAAAGGGGGTAAAGTATATATGCTCTATTCTACATAACACACTCAACAACATCTGGGGTGGCACCTGTATCAAACACGTCAGTGTATCTACAGCAACATGAAACAAGCTTCAGTCTTCAGAGTCTTTTGGATCCACATAATGGTGGACAGGGCCCTTTGAGGATGCCCACCAGCTACTCAGCTACTTCTTCTGCAAAGCCTTCCCTGACCTACACTGCACCCCCACAATTTCCCTTCATGCCCTGTTTGTTTCAGCTCTGCTGTGCACTTTAGCATCTTGCCTGGGTCCGTCTCCCTCATTAGCTGGGGACGGCATCACCTCTGGGCCAGGGGGCAGCACTGAGGGTTCAAGTGCTGAGCTGAGCACTCACTCACTTCTTCACCTCCTCAATGGCCTCCGGCAACCGGCGACAAGTGGTAAGCAGCAGGGAGACGGCGAGCTCGGCCGTGGCATCTGTCAGGACGCCTGGAGTGTAGCCCACACGGATCCCACTACGAACCAAAGAGCTGGTGGTAACAATGGTTTCAAGCACCTTCCCGATTTCTACTGCTGGGACACTGCTGGGATGCAGCTTTGCTCCTTCTGCACTGCCTGTTGGGAAGCTCAGAGCTGTAAGTGGGCCCCCAGGAATGGCCAGCCCTCAATCCCCTCTTTGACCATCTCCCGTTTTGAGAAGAATATTAGATGGAAAATCAGGCTCCAATGTGTGAAGCTCCAGTAACTATGATTACTTAATCTTTCTGAATTTCCTCATCTAAAGAGGGAAATAATAATACTTGCCTTTTCTACTTGAAGGGGTTGATGTGAGGGTCAAGAAAAAAAAATGAATGAGCAAGGATATTACCTGGACATTGTTACCCACTGTCTCTGACTGCTCAGACTTATCTTAACTGACCTGTGCACACGTGGGCAGATTTTATCATTGGCTACCTTACATTTTCACCAAATGGTCAAGGGGTATGAAGAAAAAACAAATAGATACTCAGCTCCTCTTTTTCTCTGCTAGTCACCCTTTACTCCAGAACCCAAGTTGCACTTACCGCTTCTTGATTTCATCCAAAGCCAAGTGGTCGACACCCACGGACATTGTGCTAATGACTTTGAGATTAGCTCCTGTTGGGCAGAAAAAGCATTATTTGTATCTTTCCTCAAGGGATTCAAGGCATTCCCACATATATAGACGCATCCAGAAAAGGGAGCGCCCTGCTAAAGGTCATAAACCAAGCCTGAACAGAGCTGGACAAGGGCCCAGGGCCCTGGCTCTCCTCCACACCATGGTCTCTGCCCTCTTAAAGCCTCCCTCCGGGGACTCACAGACAGCAGAGAGGGGCAAAGTGTGTGCCACATGGAGCTGTGGTCTAGGACCACAGTGAACTCCCTCAGAGCCCGCTGAAATCACTAAAGACCTGCTTGGGAACCAGCAGCAGCGGACCAAGACACCCTGGGAACCCTCCCCAGGCCTGCACAGCGCACACACCTGCAGCGTCCAGGAGCTTCTTGTCTATGCGGTCCGAGAGGAGGCAGAGCAGGCCATGGGCCCCAGCCATTCTCTGTTCCAGGTCCTCTCTGGGGATGGGCTCATCAGAATCCCACTGCTCCACCTCACAGCTGAAGACAAAGGGAAGACCATTCAGAAGTGGGGAAGCCCCACAGGTGCCCACAGGCCCCAGAAGCCCTCCAACCACATCTACAGACCCTGTCAGAGTGCGAAACATTGTTTTCTGCTTGCCCTGGCCTCAAGCTGCCTGGGGCTGGCTGAGGGGAGTCAAGGTTAGGTGTGGGCAGCCTCAGAATTGTCCTGAGAGGGTGGCTGAAGGGTGAAGGCTGTCACAGAGCACAGTTCTCCAACAAGGACTGAAAAGGGCCTAAGCTGAAAGGAGAAAGTCAGGGGGACCATTCTCAGCTCAACACAAGCAGAGCTTTCTTACCCCCACAGGAGGCCTCACAGGCAGCAAGCTCCTGGGCCAGGCTGCCAACTGGGAAGGCCAAGTGGGGGGTCCTGCCAGCAACCAGGCCTGGATTCCTTATCCAGTTGCACATCTTCTGTGAGTCCATGAAAGGAGTAACTCTTGTTCTTAACTTTGTACATGTGCTGTGCTCTGCTTAGTCGCTCAATCGTGTCTGACTGTTTGTGACCCCAGGGACTGTAGCCCACCAGGCTCTTCAGTCCATGGGGATTCTCCACACAAGAAGACTGGAGTGGGTTGCCATGCCCTCCTCCAGGGGATCTTCCCAATCCAGAGATCGGACCCAGGTCTCCCGCATTGCAGGCGGATTCTTTACCATCTGAGCCATGGACAAGACCAAAGGGGTTCAACATGGAGGAGTTTCAGGGGGCACTTCCAGAGTGGCTGGGGGGCCCCAGGCATGTTTACCAGCAGTGCTGCCCAACCTCCGGCCCATGACATTTAATTCAGTGCAGCCAAAACGTATGGAAAATCTACATGTGCAAGACACAGAGCTGCTGGCACTTTCCAGAACTCCCTGCCCAGGCACCGGCCTCTTCTCAGCCTCCTTTCCTGGACAGTGGCCCAGCGCTCAGCAGTGTGAGCACGGCTACTAGTGTTCTTGTTGTCTTTGCCTTCCCCTCTCCCCCTCAATGCCCAGTACACGGCAAGTCTTCGGCAAAAGTTTTATTGCACTGAATAAAAGAAACAAATTTCATTTTCTCCTGGCACTTGTTTCAAAGGCTGGGTCCACCTTCTCCTCGCCTGACATGGAAGTGAAAACCTGCATACTGCAGTGCTCAGACTGCCGCAGAGCAGACTTCTAATCCCAGCTGTGCCACCTATAGAGGCTGGTGAAGGTACTGTACCTCTCCCAGTTTCTCTGTAAAGTGCGAATCACAGCACTGATTTCACAGCGTTGAAGAATTAAGAGTTTACTTATAAGAAGCACCTGGCAAGATGCAGAGTTCAGTTTAAGAAGTGCTAGCAGAGGCCCCCTGCTAACCGTCCAGAGGGAACAGACCAGTGACTGCCAAGGCCCCTGACCCGTCCAAGAGACCTCAGAGGGTAAAGGATTAACAGCCTGGACCTTGTGACATGAGCAGTCTCCCCTCTCCCCACGCCCACGACTGGGGAAGGCTCCAGCCTTCACCCCAACCCCACTGCAAGTGCCACGGGAACTGCGGGTCCCAGCAGCACAGCAACGGGCCTGGAGAAAGCTTGGCCCCTGAGCACTTTCTCTAAGGTTCCCCAAACTCCAAGACCGTTCCAGCCAGGCACGGGTTCGAAAGTTGGGCGAAGGCCCAAGCGCAGGATCCTAGTTCTCTCTGGCCCCACGGACCGCTGTGTCCGCCCCACCAAAAAGGAGTGGGTGGCGGGAGGCCGCCCCCCGGCCCGCCCGGAGATGCTGAGTCACCCCACGTGCAGGCTGCCGGAGGTCTAGGAGCGGTGCCCCGGGCTCCGCAACCCCTTCCCGCGACGCCACCCGCCGAACGCGCGCCCGGAGGGAGGGGACTCGGCGCACGGAGAGGTCCGGGGGCGCCGGGCTCTTACTCTGCGGCCCGGGCGAGCGCAGCGCTGCCCTCGGGGGGAATCCGGCGTGTGATGAACACCTTCATGAGTCTCACTGGCCTCATTGACCCCGCAGCCGCCGGATATTGGGCCCAGACCGGGCGGGCCGGGAAGGGGGCGGGGCCTCGGGAGGGGCGGAGCAGGAGCAGGCGGGGCGAGGGTGTGGATTGGCTCCGGAGCGGGGGGGCGGGGAGACTCGGGCTCCGAGTGTGCGCCTTGTGCGTTTCTGTGTTAGTGTGATCAAGCCTTAATGAAATAGACTGGCTCTGGAGCTGGTGGTAGGCTCGTGCCCTTGGCTCCCACGGCCTACCTCTGAGGACTCACTGCCTCAGAGCCTCCGGTCGGTCTTAGGGGTTGGGATGGGTAAAGGGGCAGCCACGGGAGAGTCCTGTGTGAATGTGTGTGGGTGCCTGTAAAGGTGCCTACGGTTGTGAGTATGATGCCTGTGCTGGGGGAGAAGGGTGTGGTCAAGGGTTATCCTCATTCCCAGGGTCTGCTGTCCCTTGACCATCTTCTCTAGGTCTCTTCCATCATGGTCACAATGTTCCAGGCAGCTATCTTTAGCCACACAGACTGGACTCTGAGCCTGGCCTATTGTGCAAACACAGGAGCCTGGACCAGGGCAGTCTGAATCCCAGAATGACCTCCTTAATACTTGGTGCAATTTCCCATAGGAAGCCCACAGTTGAAAGCTACCCAGTTTGCTGGACACCTGCTGACTGGCCGGAAGCAGGTCAGGCATGGGGTTAGGGCCAAGCTGCTGGAGCCATGCGGGATCATATGGGGTCATGGGCAGAGCCTGGGATTGCAGTCAAGTGGACAGGGTCTGACTCCTAGCTCTGTCACTTACCAGCAGTGTAGTCTTGGCCGGTTCACATCCTCTTCCTAAGGCTGTTTCTTCAGCTTCAAGATGGGGTGATGAGTACTTACCTTTGAGGGCTATTGTGATTATTAAGCAGGCAACACTTGCATGGGCCCTGGGCCATGTTTGATAGTCACCAAGCACCAAGGCCATGAGAGAGGTGAGGAGTTCAGGCTCTGGAGCCAGATTGCCTGGGTTTAAATCGCAGCTCTGTGACCCACTAAGGACAAGTCTTAACCTTCTACACACCTCAGTTTCCTCATCTGTAAAATAGGTGTAATAGTACTTACCTCCCTCATGGCTTATTGGGAGGATAACCGTGTACAGTACTTACAAACAACAGGTATGTTGGGCTGCACCACTCAGGCCTGCAAGCCTTGTAGTTGTCCAGCTTCGAAACTGAAGAGCCTGGAGACAGAGACATCAGTGGTTTATTTGTCAGGGGATCATACACAAAGGGTCCTGGAGCCACACCTTGCCAAACATGCTGGCAGGACATTGCAACAGTCTTTACTACCCGAGGGAGAAGGCTATCATTTACAGGAGGGAATTGGCATCAGGAGGGAATTGGCATCAGGAGGGAATTGGCATCAGGTGGGCTCATCAGTTACCAGGGACTAATTAAGCCCTCTAATTAAGAGGATTGGACAGTCATGTGAGTGAAGCGGGGACCAGATATGCAGCAGGAGATACAGAGAACAAGACAATAGCCACCGTGAATGGCCTAACCATACAAGGTAACACATGTCACGAGTGCTTAATAAATAGTAACACACTCAAGGAAACCCATACCCCAGCAATAGCAGCTGGTCAGAGGTGCAAACGCTGAGTAAACAAGTGAGAGGGGCCCAGACCTGTCCCTCAGCTCTGCCGGCTTCATCTCCACCACAGGCTGTTCACATACTTGCTCCCAGGCTTGGGAGCTCCTAGAAGGCAAAAGCCCTACCTGTTGGTTTCTTCTCTGTGGATGTTAATCTGAATCCAACCTGCCTCCTCAAGGCCCAGACAGGAAGGAGAGACAGGCCCAGAGAGGTGACATCTCCAGCCTGAGTTCACACAGAAGTTGCTAAAGTGGCCAGAGCTGGATCCTTGGGTCACCTGGGTCCCTGGACCGTGCTCTGTCCTGCCATCTCCTTCTGTAAGTAACATATCAATGTCTTACCCACAGACTGCTATCTGCAGTGTGAGGTCACCTCGAGGACAATTTATGAAATACCTCAAACATTGAAACAAGGTGTTTTTCTTTCCTCAGACCAGGGCTTCTGGCCTTGTGTCTCTATCATCTGTTAATCAGTGGTGATACGTGGGTCCAGCTCCTCCCTCACACCAGGACAGGCAAGGACACTGGCCAAGTCTGTCCACCAGAGGCAGGAGGGGCTGTGACATGTTAATGGGCTCCTCCTCCAAGGCAAAGTACCCAGCTGGTGCTCAGTAAGGGTTACTGGGTGGTGGTTAGGGAGCCAGGGGATGGAGCCAACTGAGGGCGCATGAGATGAAGTAATTGGGAGAGGATGGATCAGAACTGGAGAGGGATCAGGGCTTACCTGACCTGAGCTTCATGGGTTGTTGTTGTTGTTTAGTTGTTCAGTCGTATCCGACTCCTGTGACCCCGTGGACCATAGCTCACCAGGCTCCCCTGTCCATGGGATTTCTCAGGCAAGAACACTGGCGTGGGATGCCATTTCCTTCTCCAGGGAGTCTTCCCCACCTAGGATCGAACCCATGTCTCCTGCATTGGCAGGTGGATTCTTTACACTGAGCCACCAGGGAAGCCCCTCAGGACCATGGAAGTGGTGAATTCACTCCTCAGAGTCAAGTTTCCCTGCACCCCTGTTTGTCCTCTTCACCTAGTGCACTAACTTCAGCTGTTAAACCCTCCTCCATCATTCAGGATTCAGGAGGCACCCTCCCCCAGGAAGACATTCGGCAAGCAGAGCCTTCACTGACTGAGCTCACTCTGCACTGCTCTCTTTCTCCCAGGCTTCAAACTGACAAGAGCTAAGATACTGTGTGGATCACAATAAACTGTGGAACATTCTGAAAGAGATGGGAGTCCCAGACCACCTGACCTGCCTCTTGAGAAACCTGTATGCAGGTCAGGAAGCAACAGTTAGAACTGGACATGGAACAACAGATTGGTTCCAAATAGGAAAAGGAGTACATCAAGGCTGTATCTTGTCACCCTGCTTATTTAACTTACACGCAGAGTACATCATGAGGAACGCTGGGCTGGAAGAAGCACAAGCTGGAATCAAGATTTCCGGGAGAAATATCAATAACCTCAGATATGCAGATGACACCACCCTTATGGCAGAAAGTGAAGAGGAACTAAAAAGCCTCTTGATGAAAGTGAAAGAGTAGAGTGAAAAGGCTGGCTTGAAGCTCAACATTCAGAAAACAAAGATCATGGCATCTGGTCCCATCACTTCATAGGAAATAGATGGGGAAACAGTGGAAACAGTGTCAGACTTTATTTTTTTGGGCTCCAAAATCAGATGCTGATTGCAGCCAGGAAATTAAAAGACGCTTACTCCTTGGAAGGAAAGTTATGACCAACCTTGATAGTATATTAAAAAGCAGAGACATTACTTTGCCAACAAAGGTCCATCTAGTCAAGGCTATGGTTTTTCGCATGGTCATGTATGGATGTGAGAGTTGGACTGTGAAGAAAGCTGAGTGCCGAAGAATTGATGCTTTTGAACTGTGGTGCTGGAGAAGACTCTTGAGAGTCCCTTGGACTGCAAGGAGATCCAACCAGTCCATTCTAAAGGAGATCAATCCTGGCTGTTCATTGGAAGGACTGACGCTAAAGCTGAAACTATTTGGCCACCTCATGCGATGAGTTGACTCACTGGAAAAGACTCTGATGCTGGGAAAGATTGGGGGCGGAAGGGGAAGGGGACGACGGAGAATGAGATGGATGGATGGCATCACCAACTCGATGGACATGCGTTTGAGTGAACTCCGGGAGTCGGTGATGGACAGGGAGGTCTGGCGTGCTGTGATTCATGGGGTCGCAAAGAGTCGGACACGACTGAGCGACTGAACTGAACTGAAGATTCATGGAGCCCTTGGTAAGTTCCAACAGCCTGGGAGATACCTGGGTGAGGTATCAGGGCCTGAGGGTACTGAGGGTATTGAGGGTCTGGGGGTCAGGGCAACAGCTTCAGCAGGGGGATGGAAATTTGGGACATGCAAAAGTTCAAAATGACAGTAAGAAAGGAAGTTTTCGTAGAACTTTTATAAATTCACTTTTGCATTTGAATCTTGAATACATTTGGAACATTTTGTGTTTACAGTTTGAGGGGGGTTCTCCTTAATGTTTTTCCAAAGGATTAGCCAGTTATTCAAGTACTATTTTTAAATGAGTATTTTTCTTTAGTTTTGGAATAGAGAATACTGGGTTGGCAAAAAATTTCATTTGGGTTTTTCCATAACCTCTTACAGGAAAACCCAAACAAACATTTTGGCTAACTCAATAAATGCAAGATACAAATCCCCAAAGGTACACAGGGTATAACGTGAAAACTGCCTATTCCTACCCTGTCCCCCACCACTCAGATCATCTCCACAGAGGCAGTCACATCTTTCCAGAGATGTTTAATACATACAATAATATGCATATAGTTTTCAGATAAATGGTAGCAAATACCCTCTGCCTCACGCCGTTTGTTTTCACTGAACAGTGTATCTTAGAGATTGTTGCGAATCCGGACACATAGAGGCGCTTCATTCTTTTTATGGATGTGGACTATTTCACTGTAGAAGTGAACCTCAATGAACAGTCCTCTCCTAATGGACATTTAGGATGCTTCCCATCTTTACCACCACAAAGAACCTTTCACAAAGGTCATTTTGTGGGTGGGTAATATTAAAAAGCAAAGACGTTACTTTGCCAACAAAGGTCCGTCTAGTCAAGGCTGTGGTTTCTCCCGTGGTCATGTATGGATGTGAGAGCTGGACTGTGAAGAGAGCTGATCACCGAAGAATTGATGTTTTTGAACTGTGGTGCTGGAGAAGACTCTTGAGAGTCCCTTGGACTGCAAGGAGATCTAACCAGTCCATTCTAAAGGATATCAATCCTGGGTGTTCATTGGAAGGACTGATGCTAAAGCTGAAACTGCAATACTTTGGCTACCTCATGCGACGAGTTGACTCACTGGAAAAGACTCTGATGCTGGGAAAGGTTGGGGGCGGGAGGAGAAGGGTACAACAGAGAATGAGATGGCTGGATGGCATCACTGACTCTGTGGACATGAGTTTGAGTGAACTCCGGGAGTTGGTGATGGACAGGGAGGCCTGGCGTGCTGTGATTCACGGGGTCGCGGAGAGTCGGACACGACTGGGCGACTGAACTGAACTGAAACAGTGGAAACAGTGTCAGACTTTATTTTTTTGGGCTCCAAAATCACTGCAGATGGTGATTGTAGCCATGAAATTAAAAGATGCTTACTCCTTGGAAGGAAAGTTATGACCAACCTAGATAGCATATTACAAAGCAGAGATATTACTTTGCCAAGAAAGGTCCGTCTAGTCAAGGCTATGGTTTTTCCAGTGGTCACATATAGATGTGAGAGTTGGACTGTGAAGAAAGCTGATCACTGAAGAATTGATGCTTTTGAACTGTGGTGTTGGAGAAGACTCTTGAGAGTCCCTTGGACTGCAAGGAGATCCAACCAGTCCATCCTAAAGGAGATCAGTCCTGGGTGTTCATTGGAAGGACTGATGCTGAGGCTGAAACTCCAATACTTTGGCCAACTCATGCGAAGAGTTGACTCACTGGAAAAGACCCTGATGCTGGGAGGGATTGGGGGCGGGAGGAGACGGGGACGACAGAGAATGAGATGTCTGGATGGCATCACCGACTCGATGGACATGAGTTTGGGTGAACTCCGGGAGTTGGTGATGGACAGGGAGGCCTGGCGTGCTGTGATTCATGGGGTCTCAGAGTCGGACACGACTGAGCGAATGAACTGAGCTGAACTGAAATACATCTGTAAGATAAATTCCTAGAAGCAGAAGTGCTGGGTCAAAAAATATGTGCGCTGTAAATTCTGATAGATACTGATAAAATGCTTTTCAGAGTTGTTCAATTTATGTTCCTATCAGTAATATATGAAAGCACATATTTCTTCAGCGTATTATTATTTTTAATGGTATCTTATTGTAATTTTAATTTACAGTTCTCTTTTGAGCCAACTTAAGCAGTTTTCATACATTTAAGAGCCATTTCCTTTTCCATAAACTATCTATGGATATTCTTTGCCTACTCAGTTGAGCTGGGCATCTTTGCCTTAGTGATTTGTAGGTACTATTTGTACATTAGGAAATTAGCCCTTTGTCTATAATGAGTTGCAAATATGGTCTTTCCCCCAGTTTTTTTTTGTCATGTGATTTTGTTAATTATTTTTAATGAAGACATTTTTATTCTTGTGGCTTCTAGGTTTTGTCACAAAACGTGTATCACAGTGTATCTATTGCTGCATAATACATTATCTCAAAACATAGTGGGTTAAAGCAACAACAGTCATTCCCTTATTATCTCTGATGGTTTTGGAGGTTGGCTGGGCTCAGTAAGAGAGTCTCGTTCAGGCTGCTTTTTGCTGAGAAGTTGGATGGTGGCTGGGCTGCAGGCAGCTGAAGGTTTCCTCACTCAAGTGTCTGGCTGTCGAGGCTGGCCACCAGTTGGGCCCTCTGCAGGGCCCCCGGCCTGTGGCCTGCACGTTCTCACAGCCTGGAGCCTGGGCCATTCCAAGAGATAGAACAGGGAGCTCTCAGGCACTTAAGGCCTGAGCCTGGAAATGGCACTGCCTCACTTCTATCATATTCTCTTGGCCACATGGTCGCTGAGCCCAGAATCACGAGGTGACAGAGACGCCACTTCTTGATGGGAAGAGTATGGAAGACATGGGGGGCTATGTTTTAAAGTTGCCTTTTCACAAAAAATCTTTTTCACATGGGGTTTTATATATATGTATACACATATATATATACATGTGTGTGTGTATAATGCTTTCTAGGCTTGGTACCTTTGCAGTTTAATTTTTTACTGAAGTTTTGATCCATGATTTTTTTTCAGATAGCTAGCAAATTGTTCAACACCTTTTATGAAATAAACCATCTTTTTATATCGTATACTAAATGTGGGTCTTTTAGGGTCTACTTCTAAATTGGATCTCCTGCTCTGTGGAACTTTCTATCTAGTTTTATGTGACTGGTCATCTCTGAGATAGTCAAGGGGTGTTGTTGCTGGAAACCACTAGGTTTGTGGTCACGTTATGCAGTCTCGTACCCAAGAGTGGGTGAGGACACCCTTGAGGGCCTAGAAGCAGAGAGTCGGGCCTTTGTGTGAGGCTCTGTGAGAACAAGCCTGGCTCACAAGATCTGCCTTGGCCACATACTGGCCAGGTGGCATCAGGCAAAGCGCTTCTGTCTGATCTTTGGTTTCCAAACCACAGAATGGGGACAGTCATTCCCTGTCATGGTGGTTGGTATGTGCTGAACCCAGGGCCTGGGCCTCGGAGGTGGACAGGAAATGCTGATAAATTAGACCAAAGTTCATCCTCATTCTTTGGCCAGCGGAAGAAAATGGGCCCCATCCATGTCCATGTCCACTGTCTGCCTCCCTGTCCTCAGGGGCTTCACTCCCCACAGCTGTGGCATGTGCCCCCTGCAGCCCCTTCCCCTGCTCCAGCCCTGGAACCCTCCTACCCTTGGTCAGGGGATGCAGAGAGCTCAGGGGTCTTGGATCAGGTCAGCCTGGTTGAGGGGTCTACTTGGCCCTTGGGCCTCTGTTCTGGACATCTGACTTCTGCCCAATTTCTGAGGCTGGTCCCTATTCCTGCCTTCTGGAACCTGGAACTTTAAGGGCCTGAGCCAACCCAGTACCCCTCCTGAGCCCTGCCCAGCTGACCTGGGGGTGTGCCTCCCTCTCTCCTCCACTGTTCCCCCCAGCCATGGTTAGAGTCCAGCCTTGGCCCTCTGGGCTGGAGTCCCACTGTAGGACCCCAGGGCTGACCTTGTAACCTAGCCCTCCCCACACCCACTCAGGCATAGAGTGACACAGCTCAGCATGCTTCCCAGAGACACCTGAATGTCAAACAGCACGGGGACAGCTGCAGGCTGGGAGGCAGGGAGAGTGGCTGCCTTAGAGGCCACAGCAAAGGTCTGCAAGAGGCACCATATAGAAAAATGCCTACCATGGAGAAGGAAATGGCAGCCCACTCCAGTGTTCTTGCCTGGAGAATCCCAGAGACGGCGGAGCCTGGTGGGCTACCATCTATGGGGTTGCACAGAGTCGGATACAACTGAAGTGACTTAGCAGCAGCAGCATAAAACACGAGTGAAAGTAATCAAAGAGGACACTAATAGATGGAGAAATATACCATGTTCGTGGATTGGAAGAATAAATATTGTAAAAATGAGTATACTACCCAAAGTAATTTATACATTCAATGCAATCCCTATCAAGCTATCAACGATATTTTTCACAGAACTAGAACAAATAATCTCACAATTTGTATGAATTACAAAAAACCTTGAATAGCCAAAGCAATCTTGAGGAAGAAAAATGGAACTGGGGGAATTAACCTGCCGGACTTCAGGCTCTACTACAAAGCCACAGTCATCAAGACAGTATGGTACTGGCATAAAGACAGAAATATAGATCACTGGAACAAAATAGAAAGCCCAGAGATAAATCCACGCACCTATGGACACCTTATCTTTGACAAAGGAGGCAAGAATATAAAATGGAGAAAAGACAGTCTCTTTAACAAGTGGTGCTGGGAAAACTGGTCAGCCACTTGTAAAAGAATGAAACTAGAATACTTCCTAACACCATACACCAAAATAAACTCAAAATGGATTAGAGAGCTAAATGTAAGACCAGAAACTATAAAACTCCTAGAGGAGAACATAGGCAAAACACTCTCTGACATAAATCACAGCAGGATCCTCCAAGACCCACCTCCCAGAATATTGGAAATAAAAGCAAAAATAAACAAATGGGACCTAATTAAAATCAAAAGCTTCTGCACAGCAAAGGAAACTATAAGCAAGGTGAAAAGACAGCCTTCAGAATGGGAGAAAATAATAGCAAATGAAGCAACTGATAAAGGATTAATCTCCAAAATATACAAGCAGCTCCTGCAACTCAATACCAGAAAAATAAATGACCCAATCAAAAAATGGGCCAAAGAACTAAACAGACATTTCTCCAAAGAAGACATACAGATGGCTAACAAACACATGAAAAATACTCAACATCCCTCATAATCAGAGAAATGCAAATCAAAACCACAATGAGATACCATTTCACACCAGTCAGAATGGCTGCTATCCAAAAGTCTACATGCAATAAATGCTGGAGAGGGTGTGGAGAGAAGGGAACCCTCTTACACTGTTGGTGGGAATGCAAACTAGTACAGCCACTATGGAGAACAGTGTGGAGATTCCTCAAAAAACTGGAAATAGATCTGCCATATGATCCAGCAATCACACTCCTGGGCATACACACCGAGGAAACCAGAAGTGAAAGAGACACATCTACTCCAGTGTTCATTGCAGCACTGTTTATAATAGCCTGGACATGGAAGCAACCTAGATATCCATCTGCAGATGAATGGATAAGAAAGCTTTGGTACATATACACAATGGAGTATTCAGTTCAGTTCAGTTCAGTTCAGTCGCTCAGTCATGTCCAACTCTCCGCGACCCCATGAATCACAGCACGCCAGGCCTCCCTGTCCATCACCAACTCCCGGAGTTCACTCAAACTCATGTCCACAGAGTCGGTGATGCCATCCAGCCATCTCATTCTCGGTCGTCCCCTTCTCCTCCCGCCCCCAACCTTTCCCAGCATCAGAGTCTTTTCCAGTGAGTCAACTCGTTGCATGAGGTGGCCAAAGTATTGCAGTTAGTATTACTCAGCCATTAAAAAGAATCCATTTGAACCAGCTCTAATGAGGTGGATGAAACTAGAGCCTATTATACAGAGTGAAGTAAGCCAGAAAGAAAAACACCAATACAATATACTAACGCATATATATGGAATTTAGAAAGATAGAAATGATAACCCTGTATCCGAGACAACAAAAGAGACACAGATGTATACAGAAGTCTTTGGGACTCTGTGGGAGAGGGTGAGGGTGGGATGGTTTGGGAGAATGGCATTGAAACATGTATACTATCATATGTGAAACGAATCACCAGTTCAGGGTTGATGCATATTACAGGATGCTCGGGGCTGGTGTGCAGGGATGACCCAGAGGGAGGATAAGGGGAGGAGGGAGGTGGGAGCGGGGTTCAGGAGGGGGAACTTATGTACACCTGGGGCGGATTCATGTCAATGTATGGCAAAACCAACCAATATAATATTGTAAAATAATTAGCCTCCAATAAAAATAAATAAAAAATAAATAATCTAAAAAAAGAAAAGTGCCCACCAGTATTGGGTGCAGCGCAGGTGTCCATGGGTGCTGATCAGCTCTCTGATTCAGAATCAATGCCACTCATCTGTTTATTCAACAAACAACTAGTAATAATATTATTCCAACATACCGTGAGAGCTAACATTTACTGAGTGCCAGCTGTGAGTCCATGGCTGTTCTTTACATGTATTATCTCATTTAATTTTCACAGCAACCCTCTGTGGTGGATGCTGTTATTATTCACATTTCGCAGATGAGGAAACAGTTTCAGAAATGTTAAGAAACTTGCCCAAGCATTCACAGCTAATAAGTGGATGAGATGATGTTTAAATCTAAGTACATATGACTGTGGCTTGTGCTCTTATTCCCTCTGTTCCCCAACCAGTAGCTGAGATGAGATCGAGAAATGGTGTTCCTAATTTTGAGAAAGGTTCAAGGTGCTGAAGGAGGCAGAGAAACTAACTTGGGAGAAACCAGAAAGTTTTTTTTAGGAGCAGACTTTGAGCGGGGCCCTGAATCATGGGGAGGATTTGGTGAGGCAACTGGGGACAGAGGGAGGGCACTGCGGTCATTGGCCGGCTCTAGCAGGAGCAAAGGTCCTGATGTGGGAAGCACGGGCCCCAAAGGGGAGCTGCAAGCTGCTCTGGGCAGCTGGTCTGAGTAGGGAGGGGTTGCAGCAGGCTGAGCTTTGCCCTCAAGCACGAGGACAGTGGGACTCATGGATGCAGCAGAGTCAGGGAGAGCTGCTTCCTTGCCCAGAGTCCAGACCTTGACCACAGTCCTCTCTGCTGTGCCCTCTCAGTACCCACACCCTTGCAAGACCCCTACTGGAGACGCAGCAGGCAAGTACTTGGTGACTTGAGATAAGTCTCAACTGCTGGCCTGTCCCAAAGCCTCAGAGCACCCGAAGGGTCAGAGCCCCTCACTCTGCGTGTGGGTTATGGCTGGAAAGTCTCCTTCCAGCTCCCTGCGCTGACCCCTGAAGCCCTCTCCTTTTCTCAGGAGCCCAGGGTTCCCTACCTTCTCAACAAAAGGCTCATACCAGTCATGCACACTCTACTAAAAAGAACCCAGTTTCCATGGGCACCCACATCTCATTCTGGGCTCCAAACCAGCTTCATCTGAAATGGGAATTTCATTGAAATGTCTTTATTATATCATAAATCAGTCATGAACCTTTTCCAGTGAGGTTATCACTCCAAATCCAGAAAAGACAAAGGCAATTCAACTGCCCAAACCAGAGGCTGTGCAAACAAGACCTTACATGGAAAATGGAAATATAAATGGGGCTCCTATGAGCTCTGACAAGATACTGCCCCTCTCTGGGCCCTGATTCTTCAAGGAGATGAACTAGAGCAGAGATAGGCAAAATTTTTCTGCAAAGGGCCCAGTTGTAAATATTTTAGACTCTGTGGGCCATACATTACTGTTGCATTACTCAGCTGTGGCCATCATAGCCTGAAAGCCACCACACACAACACGTCAGCAAATGGGCATGGCTGTGTGCTAATACAACTTTACATATGAACACTGAAATTTGAAGTACTGTACATATAATTTTCTTGTGTCATAAAATTCCTAGATTTCATTTTTTTAAGCAAGACTCATTCTTGCCTGGGCATTGTACAAAAATAGGTGGCCAGATTTGGCCCCTGGCTGCAGGTCACCCCCTGACCTCTGGCTGGAGCAGAGCTTCTCACTGTAATGTGCATATGAATTACCTGGGGATCTTGTTAAAATGCAGATTCTGATTCGGTAGATGTAGGGTTGACCTAGGAAGCTGCATTTCCTGTAAGATTCAAGAGATGCTGCTGGTTCCAAGAGCACACTGTGGGGTGGGGAATGTTCCAGCTCAGCCACTTGGAGACCCTAAGTGATGCTCTGATTACAGATCCTGCTGTTCACTGAAGAAATGCTCATTCAAAAGTCTGAACACAAGTGGGTCCCAGTGTTTTTTGTACAGCCTTCACCCCATCCTGGTTTTTCTTGCTTTATTTCCTTATTTTTTGTGTTTCTTCTCTCTCACCCTGTCACAGGAACATAAGCTCCTCTAGAGCAAGGACTTCGCTGCTCTGTTTGCCACTGTCATCCTGCAGTCTTGCACATGGCAGGTGTTCAGAAATATTTGTGGAAGAAATGAATGAATGACACTGGTGGTGCCTTGTTGGCCTCCCTTCTTGTGCATCTCCTCGGCGACTTTGTCATTCTATCACCACCTAGTGGACACTTTTGTGTACTGCGGGGCAGGGGAGACCAATGCTCCAACATGTGTGACTGACCCAAGCAGGAGGTACCCAAAGCCACTACAGGCAGAGATCTGTCCCTTCTGATGCCGCTGTATCTGTGTTCTTGTCTACTGGTACAGAGCTCCTCGGAGGAGAGCCTTCCTGGAGGAGGCAGCATTTGAACTGAACAACGAAAGCAATAAGATTGAGAATGGTGGGAATGAGAGGGAGGAAAGGCAATCCTGGTAGAAAGAATAGCATGAGGAGGGGTCTAGAGGCTGGAAAGCTTGGGCGTGTGCCAAGGGGAAGAGAAGTACAAGCAGCTGAGATGGGAAGTGGAAGGTGAGCCAAATGATACAGGAGGAAGGGAAGAGGCCCCAGGGAAAGGAAACTTCCACTTGGTGTTTGATCCATGCCAGGCATTTCATATGCACGAGATCATTTAATCTCTGCAGAGTCCAGTGAGGCAGATTTTAGTACCCCCACTTTACATACAAGGAAACTGAGGCCTAGATGGGTGAAATGACTTGTCCAAGGTCACACAGCTGATAAAGGGCAGAACTGAATTGAGATCATCTGATCCTTTCCTCCCTGAGGGGAGTGCCTACCCCTGATTTGTGGGTGTGTGATGATGGGGCATATGAAGGAAGCTAGGAGCTGGGGTTCCAGACACCCAGAGGCCTGGGCAGTTAGCTCCTCCACGTCATCTCAAGGCCTGACAGCACCTGGGAGCCTCCCTCTGCTCACGCTCATGGTCCTAGAGCCCTGGTCTGGGGGCAGGATGCCTGGGTTCTAGTCTGGGCTCCCTTTACCTCTCTGGGCCAGAGGGTACAATGGCTCTAACGACTGGTGAAAGGATCTCAGAGATCTCTTACTTGCCCATTATACAGATATGGAAACTGAGGCCAAGAAGTCCCCTGATGAAACACACCAAGCTAGGCTCAGTGTGGCTTCCATCTTGGCCTCTGCGTGGGTTTGCATCTGATCGCTAGAAGCTGATATGGCTATATGGACCTGAGCCCTGGGCAGAGAGGAAGCAAAAGGCCCATTTAGGCCCCCTTGACCAGCCCAGGCCCTTGGATAATGTGTTTGAGTTTCAGCTCCCAGTGAGGTGTGTCTGGGAGATGAGGTGAGTGTGTGGAGCCGCAGGCTGGGGAAAAGGGAGGGAGGCTTAGCAGGACCTGCCCCACAGGCTTTCCAGGGACTGGACTCACCAGAGCACAGGGAGGGACGGGGGTGACCCAGCTCTCTCAGCAAACCTTGATCACCCCTAGACTTTCAGCCCTGCTGTGGCTCTGCTCCCAGCAAAGGAATCCTCCTGCCCCTTTCTCAGTCTCTCGGCCTGCTCTTCTGGGGAGCAGGGGACCCCAGGCTGGGGGACTCAGTATAGGGAAGTCACTTCCATCCACACTGAGCTCAGCTCTATGTCAGATTTGAAAAAATGTAAACTTTACCACCACACAGGCCTGACAGTGGCACTGTTAGGATTTCTCAAGAAAACTTAGCTCAGAGAGGCAGAAGGACTCGCCCAAGATCATAAGTTGCTCTCAAACCCAAGACAGAGTGACACCACAGCATTTGACCACAACACCCACGACTCCTCTGACCCAAGCCACCAGCCAGACCCTCTATGTGCTAACTTGACTCTGCCCAACAGACTCCACTTCTCCCTCTGACCTGCATCATTCTCCTCCTCTGCCCATTGTCCCTGCAAACCAGGAGGAACACCAGGGCAAGGACAGGGTAGGATCCAAGCCTTTTGTAAGACTTCAGGACCCAGCCAGGGGGGACACTCAATAAACATCTTCCCCATGAATGAGGGAACCCCTGCAAGGGTGGACACCATCCCCATTTTTCAAACTGAGGGTCAGTAGGGGACGGTGATCTGTTTGGGCCACCAGCAGGCTCCAAGCAGAGTGCTGACCAACCTGGGCCTTTTGCTGCCCAGACTCAGGTTCCCTCCATTGGACAATCTGGCTTGAAGCCCCCCAGCAGCTGTACAAAGTCCTCTGTGTATGTGTGTGTGAGTCACTCAGTCGTGTCTGACTCTTTGTGACCCCATGGACCATAGCCCGCCAGCCTCCTCTGTCCATGGCATTCTCCAGGCAAGAATACTGGAGTGGGTTGCCATTCCCTTCTCCAGTGGATCTTCCCAACCCAGGGATCGAACCTGGGTCTCCTGCATTACAGGCGGATTCTTTATCATCTGAACCACCAGGGAAGCCCGCCAAGTCCTACACGTGGACCCAAAAGCAGGCACCATCCCTCAGATGCTGTGGGCACACTGACTTGCAAACACCTAATGTGCTTGAGTGGAGATGAGCTGGGGAATGACCACAGATTTGCAGGGCTCCCTGTGGCAGGTTATTTCTGCTGGGGATTTCTACCAGAGCCGTTTCTGTAATCTTTCTCAGGACATGGCTGGGGTTTAGTAATGAGCTGTAACAGCCCGAATACTTGGTTCTGTGAGCTGAGAACTGTTCATTCTTACATGAGGAGGGCTCCTCTTTCCTTGATGACTGAGTTCAGTTGTGGCAAGGGGTGGGGGAGGGTTGGGAGGCAGGGATCCAGGACCAGAAGAGCAGCAGTGCTCACACAGGACTGGAGCCGGGCACCACCTTTATACAGATGGAGTCGCGGAGGCCCAGGGCAGCTGCAAGGTCGGGGGCAGCAAAACTCCACATGCAGACTGGACTGTGGGTGTGGCAGGGCTCTTAAGCAGGCTCTTAGCTGAGGATTCCAATGCAAGTGATTTATCCAGGAAGTACTCCCAGAATAAGCCTGGAAAAGACTGGGATCCAGGAGGGGTGGAGGTGGGGAGGAAGGAGAAGATCAGTTCAGTTCAGTTCAGTCCCTCAGTCGTGTCAGACTCTTTGCGACCCCATGGACTGCAGCATGCCAGGCTTCCCTATTCATCATACATGGTGCCATTTCTGGTCTCCTCTTGAAGAAGGTAACTTCAGTCTGATCCAAGGGGGCCCTGGAGTGTAAGTTACATGTCAGGGTTCTCAAAAGCCCAGGCAAGGGGGCTGGGCTTCCATGTTCCCTGCAACCATCAGTCTGTACCATCCAAAGAGACTTGAGTTCAGCTTCCTGGAGGAGGAGGTGTAGCCTTGCCCTGTGATGTGGAACAGGATGTGCAGGTTCTGGCCTAGGCAGGTCACTGTTGCCTGCTGACCCTCAGTATTCCTGTTTGAAAAATGGGGATGGTGTCCACCCTTGCAGGGGTTCCCTCACTGAGAAGATGTTTATCAAGTGTCCCCCCAGCTGGGTCCTGAGGTCTCACAAAAGGCTTGGATCCTACCCTGTCCTTGCCCAGGTGTTCCTCCTGCTGAGGAAAAGAGCTTGAGGGGGCCACCAGAGAGGAGCTCAGGCATACTGCTGGAAGGCCAGAGTGGCCATGGTTAGGACAAGCCAAGGAAGAGCGTTAACTATATCCCTGGTGGCTCAGATGATAAAGAATCCACCTGCAATGCGGGAGACCTGGGTTCAATCCCTGGGTTGGGAAGAATCCCTGGAGAAGGGAATGGCTACCCACTCTAGTATTCCTGCCTGGAGAATCCCATGGACAGAGGAGCCTGGTGGGCTACAGTCCAGAGAGTCAACATGACTAAGTGACTGAAACAAGAAAGAGGGTGGAGCTGGAGGGATGGCTCATCCCCCTGCAGGCTGCAGGTGAAGTACACTCAACTATTTCAGCAGAAGTCCCATAAACCACCTCCGGAAATCCCTCTCCCATTTGCCACTGTTTGCGGCCAAAACCCTGAACTGTGACGAGGAGGGACAAATAGCTTAGGTGAGAGGTAGAACTGTCTTATTCACCCAAAACCTTCAGAAATGAGTCACTGGCCTTGATCTAGGCCCCAAGAGGCTCTGCCAACAAGAGCTTCAGGCCCCAGGTGAGGTGGGCATCAGGCCTGGGCCCAGAGGGCAGAGCCATGTTGATGAGGGGCAACCCAGGGAGGGCGGTGTGTTATTAGTGGGAACTCCCATCTCTTTACATGACCCCACTTCCCCTCTCCATCCACCTGGCCTCCGGGCCCTCAGCCTCCCCTCCTCCAAGCTAGGCTCCTGGAGTTGCCAGAGGTTGCCTCTAAAAAGCAGATCTGGTCCCATCTCCTCCCTGCCTGCCACCTTCCCTGGCTCCCCACTACCCTCAGGAGAAAGCCCAAAGCCCGATGTTCTCCCAGGACCTCTTCCCGAGAGGACGATGCATAGCCCGCAGGGACTGACAGCTGCAAACTTCAGGCAGAGATCAGGAGTTCCAGCATCTTCCTGGAGCCTGCAGGCCAGGGCAGCGCTGGCAGCAGCCTGGCTCTCCAGGAAGAGGGAAGAGCTGCCCCGGGACCCACTCCCCAGGCCTCCCTTCCGACTTTGCCTCTGTAATTAATTTATGGAAAGCATCTAAATTGGGAGTCAACACAGTCCTGCAAATCTCAGCTAATCCCTGCCTCCACCGGAGGGAGCAGCACCTTGGGGGTGGAGTTTTTCTTACAGTGATTATATTTGATTTCTGGAAAAAAGCACAAAAATGAAGCATTTAAGGTCTAATTTCCCCAATAACATTTGGAAGGAGGAGGCTTCCAGGTGGTGTTCAGAGAGGTCTCAGGGAGCCTTTCAGTCCTGCAGCCCCAGGAGGGCTTTGGGGGAGTGGGGGTAGACTCTAGCTCATCAAAAGTTCCTCTTGGCTCCACCGTCAAGCACAGCCAGAATCTGACTTCTCTTCCTCTGCTGCCTCTACCCCACCTAAGCCACGGTCACCTCTGCAGTTGTCCCCTGGCCTTCTCCCTATTTTCGCCTCACCCCGCTCCAGTCTCTGCTCACGGGCAACCAGGGCCAAGCCATGGCTCCTCAGAAGCCCTCCAAGGGCTCCCTGCTACCCTTGCGGGGAACTCAGGAATACTGTCAGGCCCACTAAGGACCATGCGATGCCCTCCATCCTCACTCCCTCCCTTCTGCTGCCTCCCTGGAATCCCTTGACGATGCACACTCTGCCTGCCAGCACTCCTGCCGGCTGTTTCCCATGCGTGGAATGTTCTTCCCACTGATCTTATTCAACAATTGGCTCTTTGCAGCTTCCCTGATCACACCCATGCCCCATTCATTCTCTATTCTCCTCACTCCTTACCGACCCGAAATATCCTTATTTTTTTCCTTACTGTCTAGCTTCCCTCTATTCTTCATCAGAATGTAAGCTCTAAGAGCCAGGGATTTATCTTAATAATAAAAATTTTGTATTTAGAATTAGCCAGCTGGACTCAGTTTAGATGATCCCCATTTTGTTGGCAATGTCCAAAGCATCACAGTCAGGAGCCAGTCGAACATACGCCTTCTTCTCTCCATCAGGCCTGATCAGGGTGTTGACCTTGGCCACGTCAGTGTCACAGAGCTTCTTCACAGCCTGTTTAATCTGATGCTTATTGGCCTTGACCTCCGCGATGAACACAAGTGTGTTGTTGTCTGTTTTCTTCATGGCTGAGGTGGCGAGGGGAAACTTGATGATGGCAGTGTGGTTGAGCTTGTTTCTCCTAGGGGCGCTCCTCCGAGAATATTCAGGCTGCCTCCTGAGTCACAGTGTTTCAGGCCAACGGAAGGTGGGTGACTTCCGGATCTTCCTACTGTGGCTGTGGACACCTTTCAACGCCACTTTCTCAGTCTTCAACGGCTTTACTTTGTCTTTGGCTTTGGGAGGGGCAGGGGCTTCCTTTTTACCTTCAGCACCAATTTTGTGAAAAGGAGCAAGGGATTTGTTTTGTTCACTGACATATCTCCAGTGTGACAGCAGTGCCTGGCACATGATACTCAATAAATATTAACCAAATGAATGAATGAACTGCATTGTGACACAGTGGGTCGCAGAGATCCTGAGATGTTGGGGGGCTGTCCTCTCTGGGTGGGTGGAATCAGTCTGAGCTTACCTCCTACAGGAAGTCTTCTGTCCAGGTTCTAAATGGAAGTCCTGGCTACAGGGGCAGCTCTGATCACTCAGTAGGACTGATTTTTCCTTTGGTGCAAACACCACCTCTTCCAGGGAACCCTCTGAGAACCCTTCCCAACCTTCAGAGAAAGTTTGTCCTACCCCCTCCTGGCCTGACACTTTCTCTCTTGTGGTCTCTTTGGGGTGTTGGTGTCAGGCTGAGGTCCCTGGCGGGCACCTGAGTCATATCCAGAGAACACCTGGAGGGCCCACTTCAGTTCACGCTTTACAGGACCTCTCATGAGGCCAAAGTCACACCTTCTCCTCACTCAGGCCTCACAATAACCCTCTGAGGCAGACATTCTCATCCCCATTTTACAGAGGAGGAAACTGCGGTCAGAAGCCACAGACATGACTTACCCAAGTCCCACAGCTGTGTCACAAGGTGGAGTGTAGCCGGGCTCCCTGGCCCCAAGGCCAGCTCCACGGCGTTCAGCATGGTTCTCAAAAAGTGTTTGGGGAATGACAAGCCTGAGTTCTGGGGCTCCTGAGTGAGTGATGAAGACGCTGTAAACACATCTGTGTGCCAACCCACTGCTGGTCTGGTCTGGTCTGGTGGCCCGTCCTTGCTCAGCTGAGCGTTGAGATGGAGACTCTCCTGGTGTTCTGTGCAGGTAAAGAAAAGACAGTAGTTCTCTCTTCCAGGGCCCCATAGCTGGCAAGGCCATGTAAAGAGGTTGTACCATGTCCAGTGCCCATCCCTGGTCCTTAGCCTCACCCTGTTGGCAGACAAGGCCCAGAAGAGTTGAGCAATGAGCCAAAAATTAGGGACAGAACTGGGAGCAATGACCCTTGACATCAGTTCTATCTTGCTCTCTGAGTCTACCTGCTCTGTCTGTAATGCCCGTATGCCTAGGACCCAGACCTCGATTTCCTCTTTTGGAAAGTGGGAAAACTGTACCTATTTAATAGTATCAAAGATTAAATGAGGTAACACAGGCAAGAGCCTGGTACAGTGCCTGGCAGGAAGTAAATTCTTAATAATTGGAGCATATGGTTATCAGCTGGTTTCAAGAGAGGTGCCTATGTTGCATTGTCTCCTCCTTCCCTGCCTTATAGGTGGTTCTTACAGGCTTGCAGCTGCAAACTTGGTAGTAGGTAGAAGAAGACCTATTTCTTTGGGGAAAAAAAACAATTAAAATAATAGTGCCCCATGGTGGAAATGGTGTGACAAAACTAGAACAGCGTGGCAGTATTTTGTGAGTATTTTAAATCTGCAAGGTAAGTATTTTATGAATGTTACATATTAATAAAGTCTCATTTTGTCTGAATTCTCCCACCTTTTACAATGTATGTCAAGAAACAAGCAACTTCAAAGCTGTGCAGTTAAGTGAGCTGCCAACTGGATTTACAATATTGCCACGTAGGGCATTTTTTAAAACAGGTAAAGAAATATAAACATCTTCTCTCATCTTTTGTCAGGATTAATCTCGAATTCGGTGAATTTTGAATTATGCCCCACTTTTCACTTTCCTGCAATGGAGAAGGAAACGGCAACCTACTCCAGTGTTCTTGTATGGAGAATCCCAGGGACAGGGGAGCCTGGTGGGCTGCCGTCAATTGGGTCGCACAGAGTCAGACACGACTGAAGCAACTTAGCAGCAGCAGCAGCAGAAGGACTAGACCCCTCCTGGAGTAAGATGCAGTGGTCCTACACATACACAAGGGCCAACCATTTGGAAGTAGCACTTCCATTCTGCTGCTGCTGTTGCTAAGTCGCTTCAGTCGTGTCCGACTCTGTGCGACCCCATAAACGGCAGCCCACCAGGCTCCGCTATCCCTGGGACTCTCCAGGCAAGAACACTGGAGTGGGTTGCCATTTCCTTCTCCAATGTGTGAAAGTGAAAAGTGAAAGTGAAGTCGCTCAGTCTTGTCCCACTAGTAGTGACCCCATGGACTGTAGCCCACCAGGCTCCTCTGTCCATGGGATTTTCTAGGCAAAAGTACTGGAGTGGCTTGCCATTGCCTTCTCCGAGCACTTCCATCAGATCAGATCAGATCAGTCACTCAGTGGTGTCCGACTCTCCGCGACCCCATGAATCACAGCACGCCAGGCCTCCCTGTCCATCACCAACTCCCGGAGTACACTCAAACTCATGTCCACAGAGTCGGTGATGCCATCCAGCCATCTCATTCTCTGTCTTCCCCTTCTCCTCCCGCCCCCAACCTTTCCCAGCATCAGAGTCTTTTCCAGTGAGTCAACTCGTCGCATGAGGTGGCCAAAGTATTGCAGTTTCAGGGCTCCCGGCGGCGCAGACGCGAGAGACGCCCGGCTCCCGGCGGCGCAGACGCGAGAGACGCCCGGCTCCCGGCGGCGCAGACGCGAGAGACGCCCGGCTCCCGGCGGCGCAGACGCGAGAGACGCCCGGCTCCCGGCGGCGCAGACGCGAGAGACGCCCGGCTCCCGGCGGCGCAGACGCGAGAGACGCCCGGCTCCCGGCGGCGCAGACGCGAGAGACGCCCGGCTCCCGGCGGCGCAGACGCGAGAGACGCCCGGCTCCCGGCGGCGCAGACGCGAGAGACGCCCGGCTCCCGGCGGCGCAGACGCGAGAGACGCCCGGCTCCCGGCGGCGCAGACGCGAGAGACGCCCGGCTCCCGGCGGCGCAGACGCGAGAGACGCCCGGCTCCCGGCGGCGCAGACGCGAGAGACGCCCGGCTCCCGGCGCAACCGACCACGTGCAGAATCGTGACTGAGAGGAGCTGCCCCGCACCCAGGGTTAGGGCGGTGGCCGAGAGGAGCTGTACCACGTCCAGGAGGCGGTGGCTGCTTGGGCACCGGAGGGCCGAGAGGAGCTGATCCACATTCAAAGCAGGAGGGGCGGCCTTGAGGAGATACCCCTCGTCCAAGGTAAGGTACAGCGGCTGCGCCTTGCTGGAGCAGCTGGGAAGAGGTACTCCACGACCAAGTGGAATATAAGAATCCAGTGTTCTGGGGAGGAAGGAACAAGATGGCGGAGGGATAAGATGGCGAGACCACTTTCTTCCCCACAAATTCATCAAAAGAACATTTGAATGCGGAGTAAAGACCACAAAACAACTTCTGAATATTGGCAGAGGACATCAGGCTCCCAGAAAAGCAGCCATTGTCTTCTAAAGGAAAGAGAAGAAATCAAGCTCCACCCACCAGAACACTGACACATGCCTCCCTAACCAGGGAACCCCGACAAGTCACCCGTCCAACCCCACACACAGCGAAGAAACTATATAATAAAGAGAACTCCACAAACTGCAAGAAGAGGGAAAGGCCACCCCAAGCAAAGCAATATAAGCAAGATGAAGAGGCAGAGAAATACCCAGCAAGTAAAGGAACAAGATAATTGCCCACCAACACAAACAAAAGAAGAAGATATAGGGAATCTACCTGATAAAGAATTTCAAATTTTGATGGTGAAAATGATTCAAAATCTTGAAAGCAAAATGGAGTTACAGATAAATAACCTGGAGAAAAGGATTGAGAAGATGGAAGAAAGATTTAATAAGGACTTAGAAGAAATAAAAAAGAGTCAATATACAATGAATAATGCAATAGATGAGATCAGAAACACTCTGGAGGGAACAAACAATAGAATAACAGAGGCAGAAGACAGGATTAGTGAACTAGAAGATAAAATTGTAGAAATAAATGAAACAGAGAGGAAAAAAGAAAAACGAATTAAAAGAAATGAGGACAATATTAGAGATCTCTGGGACAATGTTAAACGCTCCAACATTCGAATCATAGGAGTCCCAGAAGAAGAAGACAAAAAGAAAGACCATGAGAGAATACTTGAGGAGATAATAGTTGAAAACTTCCCTAAAATAGGGAAAGAAATAATCACCCAAGTCCAAGAAACCCAGAGAGTCCCCAACAGGATAAACCCAAGGCGAAATACTCCAAGACACATATTAATCAAATTAACAAAGATCAAACACAAAGAACAAATATTAAAAGCAGCAAGGAAAAAGCAGCAAATAACACATAAGGGGATTCCCATAAGGATAACAGCTGATCTTTCAACAGAAACTCTTCAGGCCAGAAGGGAGTGGCAAGACATACTTAAAGTGATGAAAGAAAATACCCTACAGCCCAGATTATTATACCCAGCAAGGATCTCATTCAAATATGAAGGAGAAATCAAAAGCTTTACAGACAAGCAAAAGCTGAGGGAATTCAGCATCACCAAACCAGCTCTCCAACAAATGCTAAAGGATCTTCTCTAGACAGGAAACACAAAAGAGTGTATAAACTTGAACCCAAAGTAATAAAGAAAATGGCTATGGGATCGTAGTTATCAATAATTACCTTAAACGTAAATGGGTTGAAATTTTCAAAAAGGCTAGGAAACAATTCTCATAGCCATCAATAGTTCAGTGTTGAGTTCATGAATAGTTTTTAAAGTTTGGGACAAACTGTAGTATTTGCTATTTGAAGTACTATTTGTAATTGGCATATTACGATGTAACATTGGTCTTCATTTCCAACTTAAAACGCCTAAAAATGCCTAACAGGTTTTTAGATTTGTGAATTTTAGTTGAAATGTATTTTACGATGTTACTAAACCTGCAGAAATATTGAAATATTTCAGAGAACTTATTCACTGTACATTTAATTTATTTTATTTATAAAAGTTATGAACTGTAGAAAGTTTTACTTGTTGGGTCAAATGCTTGTTGCTTCAAATGCTTGTTGCATTTGAAGTGCTAGTTACAAGAAAATCAAATACCTTCAATGTATAAATGCTATTAAGTTTTTAAAGGACTCTGGAGTATAAGTAAGTTTGTTTAAAGAAATTTAGTCTATTCAACCTGAATCAGCTCTGTCAAACATTAATTAAAAGCCTCATTTTAAATAAATAAATAAATAAATAATGGTGGTGGGAGGGAGGGTTGGGAAGCTGGCTGGAGGTAGAGGTGGTGAAGTTTATAAATCTAATTAAAAATGAAGTTGCATTTCCATTTTCCAAATCCACCCATCCACCAGCGTACTGTGTCACTAGACATTATGTACGATTTTACTTTGCGACAGAAACCATTACATTTAAAAATTCATTACAGCAAGGTGAGTTAGACACATGATGGATGCAGCTTTAATTCTGCCATATATTATTACAGTTAAAATGTAAATGATGAAAAATATTTTGTGCTTATCAGCATTTATGTGGAAATGTGTTTTACAGTGATATATGATGTTATATTTCTATTATTGTGATGAAAAAAAAAAGCAATACAAAAAAACGAAGTGTTTATTAAAACATGAAAAAAAAAAAAGAAATAAATGGTTTTGCAGCACTGAAGAGATTATAGAAAGTAAATAAGCTAGATCAGATCTGTTTTATGTAGTAATTTTATAGTTTATTTTAATTATTTCAGTTGTAAAATATTGTTATACTGTTAATTAGTTCTGATTGTTCATATTAAACTATTGTAATGCAAAAAAATAAATAAATAAAATTAAAACAAACAAAAAAAATAAACAAACTGCTACTGGAAAAAAAAAAAAAAAAACAAAGTATTGCAGTTTCAGCTTTAGCATCACTTCCATAGATCCCATCAAAAATGCAAGCCATTTTGAGCTCTGAATGGGAGCTCAACGTAAGAGCCATTTACATTTCTTTGACCACTTGCTGACTCTGGAATTTATCCTAGTGAAGTAATTCCAAAAGAGCAAAGTAAGATGCAAGCACATGAAGATGTTAATTGTAGTGTTGCTTACAGTTGAGGAAAATGGTAAACACAATCTACAACAAGAGGGGAGTGATTCTGTAAATTATGCCGCGGCCCTTGATGGTTCTTTGACCAATAAAAATGATCATTTTGAAGATCATGTGGGACTTCCCTGGTCATCCAGTGGTTAAGACTCTGGCTTCCACTGCAGGGGGCACAGGTTTGACCCCTGGTTGGGGAACTAAGATGCTACATGCCTCTCTGCGTAGCCAAAAAGTTGCAAAGAAGAAGATTGTGTAACAACATAGATGATGTTTACATTCAAGTGTTTCATGTCGAAGGAGAAAATGCAAAGCTGCGTTGGGACTCTGGTCTCTGATACTGTCAGGGCAATTTTCCTTCCTTGCTGTCTGGTCCTCCCAAAAGCCCTCTGAGGTAGACAGAACAAGGTCATTAGTTATTCTCTCATAATCCATGTGAGGAAACAGAGACCACAGGGATTCAGATTCTGAACTAGGGCAGCTACTATCACAGAACCCAGTGCTGCCTCAGATGAGCGTGCCCCTGACTGGGGGCCCAGCAGCAAGCCCCCAGCTCCCGAGTGAGGACAGCATCAGACAAACCCCAGTTCTCACAGACCCTCCTGTTTCATCCAGGAGGGGTGTCCCCTGGGCAAATGTTTCTTCCTCCTCAGGCTGGGATTTCCCCTCTTGGGCAATTTGGAAGAACCCCAGTGCCAGGCCCCATCTTGCTCTGAACTGGTCTTATAGGAAGCCCCCTCTCTGCACACTTGACCCATGAGATCATGTGGAAAAACCCTTAGAAACTTAATACATACTGCAGGTGCAATTGTTCCTATTATTTAAAACAAGTTGTAATGCAAAATTTCTCCATCATGCAAACATTGCTGGTAATAACATAACAAATGCTCCCCCTCCATGGCCACCTTAGGAAATAAAACCTTATGGGGACACTTGGAGGCTCCTGGGTGCCCTGATCCTCATACTGCCCTCTATCTGTCACACAGGTAACGCAAACCACAAAGGGGTGTTGAACTGTAGTATTAAGTAGTATTGTTTTGCACGCCTTGAAACTTTCAATATGTGGCTTCATGCCATCTTGCATTCATTCAGCGAATTCACTCAGCAAATATTTATTGGGTGCTTACTCTATATGAGGTACCCTTTCAAATTGTGGGAACATTGGTGAACAAAACAGAAAGATCTCTACTCTTGTGTACATTCCCATGGGGTGAGCCAAACAATAAGCAAAACTTATGAATTATAGATAAATTATATGTTAGAATGTGAGAGTTGCAAAGGAGAAAAATAAAGTCAGATAGGTGGGGGGTGGGGGGGTGGAATGCTGCAATTTTAAGTAGGATCATATCCTTCTATTTCCTGTTTATTTACTCCATATTAGTTTCTTCTTTTTTTTATGAATGCACCATCTTTATTCGTTTTCTTGGCAATGAACATTTAAGTTTTGGTTTTTTTTTTGTCATTATAAACAGTATTGCCATAAGCATTCTTATAAATGTCTCTTTGGATACACTCAGAAGAGATTTGGTGGGGGAATATACCCTAGTATAAATTTGCTGAGCCTAGGGCATCTTTGACTTAACTTAGATGGTACCAGTGACTCCCACAAGCAGCGTATGAGGGGTCCAGTTACTCTACCTCTTCTCCAACACTTGATGGTATCAGATTGTAAAAAAATACCTGCCAATCTGACAAGTATAAAATACCATCTTTGTTTAAACTGAATTTCCCAGATAACTACAAAGGTTGAGCATATTTTCATAAATTTATTCATTATCTGTGTTTTCTTCTTTAATGACTATGAATTTCATTGACTTTTGTCTGTGGATTTTATACCCAGTAATCTTGCAAACTAATAATTGGTCTGTAGACTTCTTTGGATTTTCTAAATAATCATATCATCTGCAAATACTGACAGTTTCTCTGTCTTTTCAAATGTATGTCATTCATTTATTTTCTTCTTTATTAATTCATTTATAAACTTCTACTACTAAATGTAATTATTTAAGAAAAACAAATTTGTAAGTATAAAGCTAAACAAAAAATGTTAGAGTGGGCATCCTTATCTTTTCCTGATTTTAAGGGAAATATTTCTATTGTTTACACAAGTAATATTTCCTTTGGATGTTTTTCTAGATATCCTTTATCAGGTTAAGGAACTTCCCTTTTATTTCCAATTTGCTTAAAAGTTTATCATTGGTCAGTATATTTCCTTATGGGAATAATTTTCAATTATTGCTTCAAATTCTTTAATTGTTTAAAGGCTATTCATGATATCTATTTTTTTTCAGTTTTGGTAGGAATTTATTTCTACTAAGACTTCAGATTTGTTGGCAGAAAGTTGTTGATAGCATTCTCTTACTACATTTTTTCTCAGTAATCTTTTATTGCAAATACAG
Source organism: Moschus berezovskii (assembly GCF_049115385.1). Classification (NCBI taxonomy): domain Eukaryota; kingdom Metazoa; phylum Chordata; class Mammalia; order Artiodactyla; family Moschidae; genus Moschus; species Moschus berezovskii. The sequence goes on along the minus strand of NC_142466.1, from coordinate 68,824,381 downwards.
CCACATGAAAAGATAAAAGCTCCAGATATTTGTCTATCTTTATCCTATTATCTTTTAAGCCTGTTTTAACTACAGTTATGTTACTGTTTTCATATATAATATCATTTATTTGTATATTCTTTTTTTTTTCTTTGATCAATCTTCCCAGAGATTTTTGTCTTTTCATAGAATCAACTCTTAGTTTCATTGGTCTTCACCTTCCATTTTTTAAATTCTATTTCATTGATTTCCATTTTGTTTTTTTAAAATCTCTTTCCTTATATTGTTTTCAGGTTTACTGTAATTTTTGCAAACTCCTTACATTTGACACTAAGCTCATTAATTTGCCCTGAGGGTATTTGCCAGCTGAACTGAGCTAAGCAACAGCTGTTTTGAGAGGACTGCGGGAGGAGGGAGTCGGAAGTGGAGAGCCAGGTCCCAGGGCGGGGCTGGGGAGGAGTCTAATCAAGACTCTCCACCAGGAAGGAGTCCCTCCATACCTAACCTTGGTACAATACTGCTTTCTCTCCAAACTATTAATATAGCAAATTGACTAAAACAGAACAAACCCACAAAGAGGAGGATAATAGAGCAGTCATCAGCAACAGCATTTTGGTAGTTGGAAAATAGATGGACTTAAACAGGCCCAAGAAAGCCGTATTCCAGAGATGAAGAAGCAGCCTGATTTATACCACAAACCATGAAGAGGTCTCAAACCAGGCTCAAGTATCTCAGATTTGGGGTTAATATGGGGTGATGTGGACAGAGAAAAGATTCTACATGTTTGCAGAGAAAAAGAAGGTATATACAGAGGACTACGACTCAGAATGGCATTGCTTTTAAAAAACAGCATCAGTGGAAGCCAGAACACAATGGAGTAACAAGTTCAAAATTCTGAAAGAGAGTTTGTGGTTAAATTGATGATAAAAATGAGCAAGCTGAACCAATGATTAAAACAAGTCAGTTATTACCCCAGGGAAAACAAAATGCTGTGCAGAAAAAGAAAATAACATTTTACGCAGCTCATTTGACAATAGATTTACAGCCAGAAAGGGCTTCTCAGGTGGTGCAGTGGTAAAGAACCTGCCTGCCAATGCAGGAGGTTCAAGAGAGGTGGGTTCGATCGCTGGGTTGGGAAGATCCTGTGGAGTAGGAAATGGCAGTTCAGTTCAGTTCAGTTCAGTCGCTCAGTCGTGTCCAACTCTCCGTGACCCATGCTGATCCAATATTCTTGCCTGGAAAATTCCATGGACAGAGGAGCTGGATGGGCTATAGTCCATGGGGTTGCAAAGAGTTGGACACGACTGAGAGACTGAGCACACACACATTACAGTAGGAATAAGGCAAATAATGAATATTGATTTAATCAGAGTGACAACATACTGGGAGGCTGATGACCGGGAGGTATATGTGGGTGTGCGGGCGGGTGAGTATAGGTATGTGTTTTGTAGCGGTTGTGCTTAGGGTTGTGTTTAGGGGTTGGTGAGAGAGTTAAATCCTCTCTTCATGATGAGAAATCGTTAGATAATGCCCAAACCTGAAAATTCAAGAAGTAGCAATATAAGCTGTTCTTTATGGAATATATGGTAAATATCAGAAAGATTGAAATCTGTATCTCTACAACTGAGAAAGAGGGGTAGGGTGGTGATAGGGGAAAGGGGCTTCAGGGAATTGCTGATTTTCATAAGAAACCATGTAGAATTTTTCAACTTTCAAAATTATATGCATGTTTATCTTTGATAAAAATGAAAACTAAATTTAAAAAATTCCAGAAGTGGGATGGCTGGGTTAACAGGTATGCACATGTTTAAGATCATACTCACAGAGCTAAGTAGTGCACCCATTTTACCCTCTTTCAGAAGTGAATTAGTCTCTCATTTCTAGTCCTTGCCAGTACCATTATCGACTTTCAGATCTCTGCCAGTTTGATTGTAAAAAAAAAGATATCCTATTGTGGTTTTAATTTGCCTTTCTTTGACTTCCAAATAGTTTTACATAGTTAACATATTTAACCATGTTTAGTTCTTTTTTGATTCATTTCCTGTCACAGTTTTGTCCATTTTTATCTTGGAGTCTTCATGTTTTTCACCATAGGTTTATAAGGGTTTTAAAAATAGAAAGCCTACTAATTCTTGATCTATCACACGTTACAAATATTTCCACCCCCCATGGGTTCTTCTGCTTATAATTTTTATTTTTGCCCACAGGGGGCTCAGACAGTAAAGAGTCTGCCTGAAATGTAGTAGACTCAGGTTTAATCCCTGGGGAAGGAAGATACCCTGAAGAATGGCATGGCAACCCACTCCAGTAATCTGGCCTGGAGAATTCCACAGCATGGGGTTACAAAGAGTCGGATACGACTAAGTGACTCTCTCGCTTTCATGTGAGATCTTAGTTCCCCCGACCCCAGGATATTGAACCAGAGCCCCTTGCATTGGAAGCATGGAGTCTTAACCACTGGACTGCCATGGAAGTCCTTAATTTTCTTTTTTTGATGTGAGGGATTTTTAATTTTTATGTAGTTCAGTTTGTCTTTTATGCTTTTTGCCTTGGGATCATGCCTGGAAAATCCTTGCTTGTTTATGGGTTTTTCCAAATACAGTATTTCTTATTTTGTCTTGTATTCATAAGCAGTATTTCATCGAGTCAAAGTTTTCACATTTTAAATCTCTGAAATTGGGATGTGTTTACAATCACCAGTGCTCAGGTGGCAGTCATTGCCCGCCTGCCCCACATCAAACTGTGCAGAAAGTAACCTAACAGTGGAGCAGACTTAAAGGAATGCTGCATTACCACCTGTCTCCTTTTCTCCAGAGTCCTAGCCTTTAGATTGTGGGTGGAAATGACATAGGGGCTTTCCTGCTTGGCCCATAAAACCTTCCTTACCACCCTCTCCTCTCTCTCTGCTGTTGGAAGATCTAGCAGTGGTCCTCAGTGATGGCAGAACCAGAGGCAGAGGGGTTTAGGTCCATGAAAAGCCTAATGGGAGATGTTTGCTGACCAGGAGTCCTCATTGTTATTTGTGTGAATAAGAAATAAACTGTTATTGTGTTAAGCTCTTAAGATTTGGGATTTTGTTTGTTATAGCTGCTAACATTGCTGATACACAACTGATATCCTTGTCTTAATTCTGACTCAAATGTGAATCCCTCTAGATTAGAGTTGAGTGTTTTATCATTGAGTATGATGTTGGCTCCTGATTTTACATAAGTGTTCTTTATCTGATGGTTTTAAAAATATATATCAGGTCTTGGTGTTGGAGTTACTCTAAGTATATAAAATTAATTGGAAATTTTTAAACATTCTTAAACTCTGGAAAAAGTTAAATAGCATAGGAGTTAAGTATTATGTGAAACTTTGACAATATTCATCCTGAGAACTGCCTGTAGCAAGAGTAGAACTTGAATATGCTTTACTTTCTTTTTCAAAATAACTTTTAAAAATTATTTTTTAAAAGCAGTTTTAGATTTACAACAAAACTGGGAGGGAGGAAGGTATAGAGATTTCCCACATACCCCCTGCCCCTACACCTCTATTAGCAACATCTCCACTCTAGTATGGTATAGTTTTAACCAAGGATGAACCTATATTAACATATTCTTATCACCCGAAGTCCATAGTTATCCTTAGGGTTCATCTAAGTATTATACATTACATGGGTTTGGACAAATATACAATGATATTTATCCATCATTATAATAACATACATCCTAAAAATACTCAGTGTCCCACCTACTTATCTTTCTGTCACTCCCTCCCACCAACCACTGAAAACCACTGATCTTTTTACTGTCACCATAGTTTTGCCTTTCCTAGAATGTCTTATAGTTGGAATCATATAGTATATAGACTTTTCAGATTGGCTTCTTTCCCCTAGTAATATGCATTTAAGATTCTTGATTCTTTCATGTTCTTGACACCATAAAATCCTTAGTAATGAACACAGGCAAAACATCCTCTGACATAAACTGCACCAATATTTTCTTAGGTCAGTCGCTCTCTTCCGCATTTAAGATCTATTACCTTTCACCAGACAGAACCACTCAAGGGTTTTTTTTACCCAGTTCCTTCCACAATCTACCTGTTTTTCAAGGTCCTGCTAAAATGCAGCTCCTCCAAGGAAACTTCCAGTTCCCTAAGTCAGAATCAGTTCTGCCTTAGACTTCCCTGGTGGTCCAGTGGTTAGGAATCTGCCTGCCAATGCAGGGGACACAGGTTTGATCCCTGGTCTGGGAAAATTCCACATGCCTCAGGCAACTAAGCCCATGCACAGCGCAGCTACTGAAGCCTGCGTGCCATAGCTGTTAAGCCTGCATGCCCTGGAGCCCATGCTGTGCTACAAAAGAAGCCACACCGAAACTAGAGTAGCCCCTGCTCAGTGTAACAAGAGAAAGCCCACGCACAGCAACAAAGACTCAGAGCAGCCAAAAATAAGAAAAGAATTGGTTTCCCCTCTCTCTGACCCTGTACACTCTTTCTGTAGCAGGTGGGTTGTACCTCTCCACACTGCATTTAAATGCCAGTAGAGGCAGCATAAGGCAGTAGAATGTAGACAGAGCTAGGCTTGAGTTTGAGCCTTACCACTTCCTAGAGGGGACCTTGGGCCCCCTTACCCCCATGTAACCTCTCTGAGCATCAGTACTCTCATCTGTAAAATGGGATAATGATCATACCTGGGAGATCATACCTCCTAGATCCCAGGTGCTTATTAGCCTATTTGATATGTGAATGTGTCCCCTGCCAGCTCCCAAGGGCAGACTCTGGAGTGAGGGTCTTGGAAATCCTAAGAAGCAATGACTTGAAATCCAGAGAGGAAGCCCTGAGAGGCCGCCTGCTAGGTTTTGTGCAAATTCCCCTCCAGAGGAGGAGGGGAAGCCCTAGGAGAAGCCCTAGGCTGCTTTCGCACATTCTCATGTGTTGCCTGGCTTGGCCTCCAGCCTGAGGAGTGGAAGAAGGCCAGAACAGGGATAAGTAAAAGTTGCTTCTGCTCAAAAAACTAAAAATAGAATCACTATCTGACCCAGCAGTCCTCTTTCTTGAATATATACCCAAAAGAGTTAAAAGCAGAGACTTGAGATATTTCTGTTCATAAGCAGTATTCACAATAGCTAAAATATGGAAGCAACCTAAACATCCCTCAATCAGACTTCCCTGGTGGTCCAGTGGTAAAGAATCTGCCTGGCAATGCAGGAGACGTGGGTTTGATCCCTGGTCTGGGAAGATTCCACATGCCACAGGACAACAGTGCTCTGCGACAAGAGAAGCCATCATAATGAGAAGCCCACTCACCACAACTAGAGAGTAGCCCCCGCTTGCCGCAACTAGAGAAAGCCCATGTGCAGCAATGAAGATCCAGCACAGCCAAAAATAAATAAATAATTTAATTAATTAAAAATATTCCTCAGTGGGTGGATGGATAAACAAAATCTGGTATATATTAATACATACAATAGAATATTATTTAACCTTAAAAAGAAAGGAAATCCTGACACATACTATTAACATAACATGGATGACCCTTGAGGACATTATTTCAAGTGAAATAAGCCAGTCACCAAAAGGCAAATACTGTATGCTTCCAATTACATGAAGAACCTGGAGTAGTCAGATTCCTAGAGAAAGAAAGCACAGCGGAGGTTGCCAGGGTCTGGGGAGAGGGGGAAGTGGGGAGTTATTGTTTAACTGAACAGTTTCAGTTTTGCAAGATGAAAAGAGTTCTGGAGATGGATGGTGGTGATGGTTGCATGACAACATGAATGGTGAATGTGCTTCGTGCCACTAAACTGGTTAAAAATGGTTAAGATGGTAAATTTTATGCTGTGTGTCTTTTACTACAATTTAAAAAATGTTTTGGGGCTCTGTAGTGGCCCAGCCTGGGGATGTGCAAGGCCCCACCTAGAGAACAGTGCCCAGTGGGTGGCACACAGCCCTCACCCCCAATCCTCAGCAGCCTTTGCCCACTGCCTTCTCCACATGGCAGAGGCCAGGCAGGAGATGGGAACCCGTGATGTCCCTCCTGCTTCTGATGAGCTGAGAATTGGAGAGGATGGAAACCTGGGCTTTTAAAAGTAGATAGAGAATTAAAAATACAATTGAAAATCCCGCTCAGTTATTCCAAGATTAAAAGCATTCTTTAGAAACTGGGCTTTATTAGAGGATATGCTTCCTGCTTCGTGAGGGAGGGAGGGAGCCAGGTCACCCGTGCTCTTCGTAGGGGGCAAGCAGGTGAAATGATTATGAAATATGTCAAATAAATGGTCCTTTTTCTCTCCCCAGGAGATAAGGAAAGGTAATTTGGTCTGTCAGTCGCGCACACAGAAGACGTCATGGTCAACTGCATTAATACTGAATACTTTGTCCAGAGTCACAGAGCTAAAAGAAATTACAGAGTCTTTCTCCTGTGAATTCTGGCATGACTCTCAGCAGACCTTTCCCCACCTGAATTCACAAAAGAGATGAATAATAAAAGGCAGGGTCTACAGTGGGACCCAGAGCTTGCCAGGCTGTCGAAGGCGAGGTGGTCAGCGCCAGCGCTTCCCTCGCACAGCTGTGACCTTACATCCTAGCAGTTCCTGGGTCCTGTTTCAGCCCAAATTCCGGGTGTTTCCAGTGGGTCCCTGTGCCTCCCTGCCTGGGGCTGCTGCTACTGTTCCTCTCTCCTCTGTGCTGTCGAAGCCCACCCAGCCATTCTAACTGGTTCCCGGCACCTTCCCTTCCTCTGATTGCACCTCACCTCTGTCTGCAGCTGTCATGGGAATTTTGCATTTGCATCTTCTTTCCCTAACACCCCAGACCGGAGACTTAGCCAGGCAGCCTCCCTGCCAGTGTCCAGTCTGGGGACTGGCACTGACCATAGAAGACCTAAGGTCTCTAAGGTCTCTGCAAGTTTTCTCTTTCATAATCTAACAAAAGGATGTGAATAGTGGTTTGGTTTTTTCTTTTCTTTCTTGGAATTGGTGGTGATGAAAGGATGCTGTCAAGGCTGGGGTGGGCATTGGGATGCTCTTTAAATCCACGGTCAAGTTGCTGAGTTGTAACAGGCAGTCTTTACCTCCAACCCCTTCCAGGAGACACATCAGGAAGCCACACACGGGAACCCTTATCCAGTGTCTGGACAAAGCCTCTTCCCTTCGCTGCTTTTGGGGACTTTTTTGGTCTCTGGAACAGTCAGACTTCTTTTCAACGCAGTTATATTCCCTCAGGTAATGAGTACTCCATTATTTTTAGGCTGTTTTACCCAATTAATTTTATTATCAGTTAATTAGGTATTAATAGTTTAAGAAAATGAATATTTGTTCAGTTTCTTAAACTAAATCATTATATATGTATTTATTCCTTTTTAAAGATGCACGTCCATTATCTCCTGCAGATGGAGAAGACCATTCTCGGGCCACCTGGGTCTCTGAAACAGACCTTTCTACAAAGGTGCCTTCTTGGCTGTATGAGCTGGGCTCACGGGGTTGGGAGGGACCTGGTACGAGAGGCCCACAGCATGTGGTGGAGAACAGGCATCGCAGGTGACAGGGGAAGGTCACTGTCAGACTGCCGCTGCTTGGTGGTATCTGGGGTGAGGCGGGGTGGGTGCAGCCAAGAGCCAAGTGCATGAGGGTGTGTGAAGATGAAATCAGCACCTGGAGGATTGCGGCTAGAGGAATGAAACCTCCTCTGGTTGCTGCCGGGAGGTTTGCTGAAAGCCTCTTGGGTGACCGCACACCTGGTCCCCCGGGACCCAGACGCACCAAGGTGTGTGACCCGGAGCCAGTCGGTGGCTCAAGCGGCCTCAGCTCCCTGGGTCTGTAGGAGGTACAGCTGTGTTGTGCTCTTCTTATTCTGACATGCCAGGAACCTGTGGATCACCAGAAGTTGGCCCAATCTCTGATTCACATAGTGAGGGCAGGCGAAGGCCCAGGCTGCCGTACCAGGTGATAGCCATTCCAGCTCCAAGACCCAGAATCAGGGGGAGATGCAGCTTCCTGCCAGTGCCCCCTGTGGATGGAGGTGCCCAGCAACCGTCTACACCAGGAGTCAGCAAACTGAGGCCTATGGGCCAGATCCTGCCAGGTTCCTATTTTTGTATGACTTGAGAGCTAAAAATGACTTTTACATTGTGAAGTAGTTTGGAAAACTCAAAAGAAGAATAATATTGTGTGACATGGAAATTATATGAAATTACAGTGTCTGTAAATAATGTTTTATTGGAATGCAGCCAGGCTTATTGTAGTGCTTTTATGCTACAATAAGAGGAATGAAAAGTCATGACACAGATGATGTGGACTGCTAAGCCTAAAATATTTACAAGTCTGTTGATTCCCGATCTACCTGTAGCAACGATAAGGGGAATTTTCTTTACAACAAACTAGACGGGACATTCCAGTTGTTTGCTGTCACGAGATTTGATGATAATTCACTTAAAAAACACCTAAGCACACTCTCAGTTGGGTCACTGAGGAAAAAGAGATAAATCAGATCTAGTCCATACAAGGGAGCGGCCAGTCTGCGGGGAGACAGGCAGGTGTGTGTGTATGTAAACTGCAGTATAGAAGGATTAGCTCCACAGTGTATCTTTTCACAAAACTCCTGGAAGCATTGAGGAGGGCTGACTGCCTGGGGAAATCAAAGAGGGCTTCTGAGAGGGGGTGATGCCTGAGCACCATACTACTTTCAGCTGAGCAAAATGTATATTATGTTGTATAAATCTAGGATGCCACCTATGGCTACATAGTGCATACTTGCACAACTGTACAGGCCAACTCTGTTGAATGGACCTGAAAGGGCTCGTGGTTACAAGTGAGAGGTACCTAACTCACTTGAACCTAGACAATCAAGGAATTCATCGGTTCCTGAAAGGAATTCTGGGCAACCAGGCATGGTTTATGTGGGAGCTCAGGCACTCAGAACTTTGCCTCTCTCTGCCCATCTCTTGGCTCTGCTTGGCTTTCTTCCTTCCATGAGTTAGGAAAGATGGTGGTGGGCAGCCCAGATACAGAACCTCCCAGCAAAACAAGGCTATCTAGAGGAGGCACTCTTTTTCCCAGTGGTCATGTATGGATGTGAGAGTTGGACTGTGAAGAAAGCTGATCGCCGAAGAATTGATGCTTTTGAACTGTGGTGCTGGAGAAGACTCTTGAAAGTCCCTTGGACTGCAAGGAGATCCAACCAGTCCATTCTAAAGGAGATCAATCCTGAGTGTTCATTGGAAGGACTGATGCTAAAGCTGAAACTGCAATATTTTGGCCACCTCATGCGACGAGTTGACTCACTGGAAAAGACTCTGATGCTGGGAAGGATTGGGGGTGGGAGGAGAAGGGGATGACAGAGAATGAGATGGCTGGATGACATTACCGACTTGATGGACATGAGTCTGAGTGAACTCCGGGAGTTGGTGATGGACAGGGAGGCCTGGCGTGCTGTGATTCATGGGGTTGCAAAGAGTCAGACACGACTGAGCGACTGAACTGAACTGAACACAACAATACCAGAAAAGGATTCTGATTGGCTCTTTGAGTCAGATGCCCATTTCTAAATCAACCACTGTACTGAGAGGCAGGGTGGAGTGGTCCTTAAGATTATCTGCTTCAGAGAGTCAGGGTTGGAGGGTGAAGCCATCATAATTGATAGCCTCATGAAGTTGAGGAGGACTGGTTTCCCCAAGGGAACTTGCAAACAAAACCATATATCCCTGGTGGTCCAGTGGCTAGGACCCTGAGCTCCCAATGCAGAGGGTCCAGGGTTTGATCCCTGGTCAGGGAACTAGATCCCACCTGCTGCAACTAAGACCCAGCACAGCCAAGTAGATAAATAAAAATAAAATATTAAAAAAAGCAGATACACCGCAAAGAGTCAGAAAGACCTCTTCCAGCAGACTAGGCAGGAAAAAGTCTATAAATAGAACATTGCCAGTTCTATCCTGAGGGTCTCTACCATGCCTAAAGCCATCATGTGTAGTGATCCTTAAGAAGTACCACTGGAAAATAAATGACCTGTGCAAGTTCGAGACATGAAGCAGGGGACCCAAAGCCGGGGCTCTGGGACAACCCAGAGGGATAGGGTGGGAAGGGAGGTGGGATGGGAGTTCAGGATAGCGGGGGACACATGTATACCTGTGGCCAATTCAAGTCAATGTATGGCAAAAGCCATCACAATATTGTAAAGTAATTATCCTCCAATTAGAATAAATAATTTTTTTTAAAAAAGTACCACTGAGCAGCCCTGCCCTTTCCAGTCTATGAGGACTGCTCACCTCTGAATCCAGCTGGGGAAGAAAAAGCAAGCATCCCCCTCCCCACCTCTTTTCGAGGGTGTCAGAGCTCAGAGCATGGCTGGAGTTCACTTATTTGATCTGTGGAGCTCTTTAAAATAACAAGATCACCCACTGATTGGGAAATAGTATTTATCAAAGACGTATCTGATAAAGGACTGCTATCCAAAATATACAAAGGACTCTTTTCTGTTGTTGCTTTTGGCCGTACTGCATAGCATGTGGGGTCTTAGGTGCCCTCACGGGACCAGATTTGTACCCAATGTAGTGGAAGTGCAGTCTTAACCACTGGACCACCAGGGAAGTCCCACAAAGCACTCTTAAAACTCAACAACAAGAAAACAAACTACCCAGTTAAAAGTGGGCCAAAGACCTCAATAGACACCTCCTCTATTGAAGACAAACAGAAGACTAATAAGCATATTAAGTGATGCTCCACTTCATATTCCACCAGGGAAATGCAAGTTAAAACAACAAGGGTCTTCCCTGGTGGTCCGGTGGTTAAGAATCCACCTCCCAATGCAGGGGACGTGGGCTCAATCCCTGGACAGGGAACTAACATCCCACAGGCTGCAGAGAAACTCCTGAGGCTGCAGGCCTCAACTAAAGAGAGGCCTGCACACCATGGTGAAAGACGCCGCTACTAAGACCCAATGCAGCCAAAAACAAATAAATATTTAATAATAAAAAAAAAGCAACAATAAGCAACAACTACACGCCAGTTAGAATGACCAAAATCCCAAACACTGACAACATCAAATGCTGACGACGAGGAGGAGCCACAGAAACCTTTCATCATTGCTGCTGGGGATGCATATCCGTCACTTTGGAAGACAGTTTATCTGTTTCTTACAAAGCCAAACGTGCTGTTACTATAGGATCCAGCAATTGCGCTCCCTGGTATTGACCCAAAGGAAGTGAAACTTATGCCCACGTGAAAACCTGCACAGGGATATTTATAATAGCTTTATTCATAACTGCCAAAACTTAGAAACAACCAAGATGTCCTTGAGTAGGTGAATGAATAAATAAACAGTGGTACTTCCAGGCCGTGGGATACTATTCAGAACTAAAAAGAAACGAGCTCTAAACTATAAATAAGACTAGGAGGAATCTTAAAGGTGTGTTACTAAGTGAAAGAAGACAATCTAAAAAAGCTACGTACTGTGTAATTCCAACTATAAGACATCCTGGAAAAGTCAAAACTATGGAAACAGTAAAAGATAAGTGGTTGTGGGGGTGGAGATGGGCAGGAGGAATGAACAGGCAGAGCGCAGAGGATTTTTAAGGCTGTGAAGATATTCTGTATGATACTAAAGTGATGGATACATGTCACTTAACATAGAAGACATAACACCAAGAGTGAACTCTGAGGTTAACTACGGACTTTGAGTGATCATGCTATGTCAGTGTAGGTTTGCTGCTGCTGTTGCTTAGTCACTTCAGTCATGTCTGACTCTGTGAGACCTTAAGGACTGCAGCTTGCCAGGCTCCTCTGTCCATGGGATTCTCTAGGCAAGGGTACTGGAGTGGGTTGCCATGCCCTCCTCCAGGGGATCTTCCCGACTCAGGGATCGAACCCGGGTCTCCTGCATTGCATGTAGATTCTTTACCACTGCCACCAGGGAAGTCTCCAGCGTAGGTTCACCTTTGGTTGGAAGTGTACCACTCTGCTACATGACGCCGATCATGAGGGAAGCTGTGCCTGTGTGCAGGAGAAGGTATATGAGAAGTCTCTGTACCTTCCTTTCACTTTTGCTGTGAATCGAGAACTACTCTAAAAAAAATTAAGTCTTAAAAAAATGATAAGAGTTTCTGAGTTAAAAGGATACACCTTTCTTTGAAAAGCTCCTTCACTCAGTCACCAACCATGGGAATTAAATTTTGTAGTGCATTTAATAGACAATGAACACTGAGCAAGGTCACAAATACATGTTGAGATTACAAGACAGGACACCGAGCAGAAACCAGCAATCACATGCAGCCTTGTGATGGCTGCCTGGCCTGGAGACACACATCTAACATCATTCTGGCACGTGCCAGCTGGCACCTCTCTCACTGCCTCCTCTGCTTTATACACAGCATCGTTTCTTAAAGGTGGGTCACTGCAGGGCAGGAAGAATGACACACATGTGCCTTGTGCATTTCTTATGTATTTAAAAATACATGTAAGGGAAATTCCCTGGTGATCCAGTGGTTAAAACTCTACACTTCCTCTATAGGGGCATGGGTTCCATCCCTGGTTGGGGAACTAAGATCCCACATGCTGAGTGGCATGGCCAAATTTTTTTTTAATTAAAAAAATTAAAATACATGCGATATGGAGATAAGACATATAGCAATAGCCCGTGCACACCCACACTTATGGAAAATACTGGATGGAAACACACCCAACATCTCAGGGACGATATTAATGGATGCCTGGGGGTAATTTTACTTTTCCCCTTTTCCAGATTTTCTGTGATGGTCTTATGTAACATTTACAAAAATGTCTTTTTATGAAATACAATGCAGGTTTGTCTCACTTGGGACTCTTATGCTGGAGGTGGCAACAGACCCAAGAACTTCTTTGGAGGAGTCCTAATCATTCATGCTGTCACCAGAATAAGACCCTCTTGTGTCCAGAGACAAGCTACTGTCACAGGCAAAAAAATCCTTTGTTCAGACTTTGACCCCACAAATGAGCAAACCTCTAAACCCTTTTTACCCTGCTCCACAGTACTGGGACACCAAGAAATTTTCTCACGTGCTCCTCCTTCTGGACCACCTGCTGGCCTGGCCAAGTCTCCCACCCATTCTCCTCCATGATGCTTCCCCGCCTCCCCACCCCCACCGCCCCCCATCCACCTCAGCGTATGCACATCCCCAAATACTGCTTCCTCTAGGAAGCAGCTCTGGACTCCCCACTGCAGACTCTTCATTCGGAGCTTCTAGAACACCTCCCTGGACCACACTCAAGTCTCCTTCCCACCAAGCAGAGTTCATGCTTGTATTTCAGTTCTGTGTCCACATTTTGGGCTCAGTGAGGACAGAGTCACCCTGGGCATCCTGGCTTCACCCAGCCCCACCTCAGGGACTGCAACAAGGGCAGGAACAAAGGAGAAATCACACAGAGAGAGAAGTGTGGAAATGATCCGTTCTAACCCTTTTGGTTCATAAAAGGGGAGAGTCAAGGTGTGCCTGGTCCACATTTGGTGGCAGAGACACAGCTGGGACTCAGAGGTCTTGAGCTGCATCCAGTGTTCTTCCCACCAGTCACCCAGCCTCTGGCAAGGTTGGGGATTGGGCTGGGCTAGGGTGAGGCAAGCCCTCATGATCAGCGTCATGTAGGAAATCTGTGAAGATTCCCTTCTGGGCTGAGTCTGCCCTTCCTGGCTAGCAGAGTAAGGGCCTGTGCACCTGCCCCCTAAACCCTCTAAACCACCGCCCCTGCAGGCCTGGCCTGCTGTGGAGTTCCTCCGTGAGTGTCCTATGACTGCAGTGCTGCCCTGGATCTGGACTGGCTTCACCACTCGGCAGTAGAAGCGCCACCATGATACCTCCCCACAGACACTGAAAGGGCCCTGAGCAAAAACTCACGTAGTTCAATGTCTAGAGCAGCCTAGAGAGGTTTCAGTACAACCGGAGGAGCTGTGGTCACCACCCATTTCCCCACTGAAGGGGGATTCGGTTTATTTGTTGCTGTTGTTACACTGTGTTTTGGTTGTACCATGTGGCATTTAGGATCTTCCCCATCTAGGGACTGAACCCATGCCCACTGCACTGGGAGTGTGCAGTCCTAACCATTGGGCCACCAGGGAAGTCCTGTTGGTGGTGATGACATAACTCCTCTCTCCACACACGCAACACATGCACAATCTCCCGCTGGGTGGACTTCATATAGGTCCAGGACAGGGAAATGGAAAATGTCTCAGGACAGGGAAGTCTTTAGGAATGGAGGGTGAAAAGGCAGTCTTCATCCCTTCAGAAACTGAGGTTAGATATTTTAAAGCCTTATGACTATCAAAGAACTTTCAGTCTCATCTAGGAAACAGAGCAGAGTAAAATTTCAATTTTAAACCTATGTTACCTCTTTAAATGTATAAAATGCCTTCAGAATTTCCCAGGTTACATTTATACTTCTGCTTAGAGATTTTTGTTTTGTTAGTGGGGTTAATGAACTTAGGAGACTCAGAAAAGCAGGGAGAGGCTGTAGGGATGGTTGAAGCCAGGTACCCAGGTCACTGCTGATGAGAGTGAGACCCTGGGGGAGGGTCCTTGCCTCAGGTCCCTGACTCCCCAGCCAGGAGGAGAGCATAGGGTTCTTGGCTTTCAAATTTGGCCACTGAGTATCTCCTTGATGCCAGGCACCTTCTGGGCATTAGGACAGAGCCAGGGGCCAGAGGAGCTCCAGACCCATGGGCTTACCTGCTGGTAGACAGCAGTGAGTGCAGTGAAGGAAGCCAAGCCGGAAAGGTGATAGAAAGGGTGCAAGTGGGGGGCGTCATGCCCGGTAGTCAGTGAGGGTCTCCTTCAGAAGCTGACTTCTGAGTTGAAATCTGTGTGGTGAGAAAGAGGGGAGCTCTGAGCTGGGAAGAGGGCAGATGAAAGGCTGATGCGGCTGGAGGGGAGTGAGGGAAAGGAGCAGGTGAGGGGCAGAGAGAGCACCAGCTGTGGGTGGGGTAGGCTGAGGTGCGGGACTGGATTGCCTTCTACACACCACAACCAGCTCATCCCAACTCTGAGGCCCCGTCTCCCCACAACAGGGCGGCCTGGATGTTCCCAGCCTGGGGGAACTTCTCTAGAGAATGTGCTCGGTACAAAGAATGGTTGGAGAGGAGCCCTGGGAGGCATGTGTACCAAAGGAGCCAACTTCAGGGGACATGGGGCCCCGGGGAGACCTGCCCAGAGCAGAGAGAGCCAGCAGACTCTCAGGCCGCCATCAAGGCTCAGCGGGCAGCTGAGGGACATGGCCTTGAGGGCAAAGCCAGTGAGGGAAGCCATGGGGCTGTGGAGTCCAGTGCATGCAAGATGGTTTTCTCAGTCAGAGCCACTCAACAGGTACAGGTCCTGTGGGAAACAGTATGGTGCTTCCTCAAACACTTAAGCATAGAATTACCACATAAGCCAGCAATCCCCCTTCTAGGTATATGCTCCAAAGAATGGAAAGTAAGGACTTACAGAGATACTTGCACACTCATGTTTGCGGCAGCAGTATTCACAATAGCCAAAAGGTGCGAACAACCCAAGTGGCCATCAACAGATAAATGGATAAATCAAATGCAGTATATACACACAATGGGATATTATTCAGTCACAAAAAGGAATGCAGTGCTGACACAGGTTATAACACGATGAACCCTGAAGACACTGCTGCTACTGCTAAGTCACTTCAGTCGTGTCCGACTCTGTGTGACCCCATAGATGGCAGCCCACCAGGCTCCCCCGTCCCTGGGATTCTCCAGGCAAGAACACTGGAGTGGGTTGCCATTTCCTGCTCCAATGTGTGAAAGTGAAAAGTGAAAATGAAGTCGCTCAGTCGTGTCTGACTTGTAGCGACCCCATGGACTGCAGCCTACTAGGCTCCTCCGTCCATGGGATTTTCTAGGCAAGAGTACTGGAGTGGCTTGCCATTGCCTTCTCCACTGAAGACACTATGCTGAGTGAAATGAGCCAGGCACAAAAGAACAAACACTGCAGGTATGATTCCAGTTATATACTATAACCAGAGTAGTCAAATTAACTGAGACAGAAAGTAGAATGATGGCTGCTGCGGGCTGGGGGAGGGGAGATTGGGAGTTAGTTAATGGGTCTAGAGAGTCAGTTTGGGAAGATAAAATAGTTCTGGAGATGGACGGTGGTGATGGTGACACAACATTATGGATATATTAATACTCAATGGCACTAAACTGCGCACTTAAAAATGGGTTAAGTGGTATATTTTATGTTATGTGTATATACCACAATAAACGATAAAGAAAGGTGTTCACAGTGACTCAGGCTGACTTGGGAAGCAGTGATCTGTCTGTCAGTAGAGGTGTGCAAGAGAGGCTAGACACTTTCTGGATGCTGGGGAAGGAGAACGAAGCCAAGGGAGCAGAGAGCCCTACTGCCATCCCCAACCTAGCCATCCAGTGGCGGGACTGTCTGAGCTCTGAGGAGAGCCAGCCAGGGCTGGAAAAGCAGAGGGACAGCAGTGCCTGCTGTGGGGCCTGGCAAAGAGCCTGGTGCCCTCCGAGGCACACTGGAAGTCTTTGGCTCCCGTCAGCCTCTCCCACTGTCCCAGTGGGTATGCCCATTCTACGGAAGTGTCTAAACCCAGCAGTGCATCAAGGCTGCAGTCCTCTCTGCTTTCAGATCCTTGGCTCATGAGGGGCTATTATCACCCCCACCTCCAGGCCAAGTCTCTGGGTGAGGGATCAGGGACTTGGCCCTTTCTCAGAAGGCCTCCAGCATTACATTTTCATGCTTACCCCCCATTCATCTTCCTCCACCAGCCTGGGGGAACTTTAACTAGTCTTAGGGGAGGATGGAGGAGGAAAAAGCTGGCTTTTCTGATCAGTATTCCTTTGATTTACTGCTGATGGCATGAAGTTGATGTCCAAAGGCCTCCTGAGTTTCAGGCTTTTGGGGTGGGTGGTGAATTTCATAGACCTAGAGCTCCAATACTTCTGCCACCTGATGTGAAGAGCCAACTCACTGGAAAAGACTCTGATGCTAGGAAAGATCAATGACAAAAGGAGAAGGGGGTGACAGAGGACAAGATGGTTAGCAAGTTGGATAGCATCACTAACTCAACGGACATGAGTTTGAGCAAGCTCCGGTAGACAGTGAAGGACAGGGAAACCTGGAGTGCTGCAGTCCATGGGGTTGCAGAGTCGGACAGAACTGAGTGACTGAACAAGAGCTTTGGAGGGTTTTTTTCCCTCCTTGGTTTCTTGTATCATCCTTTCCTGAAGCATCAAACATTGGAAATACTGGACACAAAAATTCACATCAGCTTTTTGTTTGGATCACCTTAATCCTCATTTCTTTCTATGTAAGTAACAATAGGAGGGTGGGCAGGAAGGCAATTTTTCTTTTCTCCCCCAATAATGGGATCATATGTATTGTCAGACTTTCATTTTCATTTCATTTTCACTTAGCAATATGTACTCTTTTCACACAAATATTTATAAACACCTTTCCACATAAATAAATATTTATAGAACAAATAATTCATATTACTTAATATATCAACCACATTATCCGCCCCCTACTCCATCGCACACAAACACTGATCTCTTTCCTCAAGGGCAGAGTTGGTTGTTTAAAAGTAGGCTTGCACGTGTTGTCGTGGCTTCCTCATTATTTTTCCCAAATTGTTCCCCAGGCCTCCCTGAGGTCCCCTAGGGAGGATGTGGGGTGGGGAGTGGAGGTCAGGAGGCCAGTAGGGACCACAGGGCTCTGCCACCACCCGCACAGAGCTGGAGCTCAGCTGATCTGCCTCAGTGAGGGGAAACGTTTCTGGACTGTGTATTTTGCTGTTCTTGATAAAATCTGATCATGTTCAAGTTCAATAGAGAATGTATGAACTTAAGAGTCTTTCTCAGTGCACAATTATAACTGCATCTACTTTTGGATTCATAATGAAAACACAGCATTAGGAAGAAGGAAGACATTGGTAGGAGATGTTCTCGGCAGCTGAATCAGTAGAGGGGTTTTACCCAGAACTGCAACAGTAGAGAAGAACTGAAAGCGGAAGTGAAGAGTTCTGGTCGGAAGCGAGAGTATGACGTCACCATAAGGTAATGAGACTTGCAGGCCCACGCGACTCTGTGAAGACCTCTGTAAGATGGCCCAAACAGTGGTGAGCCAGAAAAGCGACTCAAAATAACTTGTACACACAACATGGGGTATCAGAAGGTGTGGCAAGGGATGGGTCTGGCTGGGTGTGCTGCCCTTACAGCCAAGTGAACAGCATCATGGCTTCTTCAAACCTGATATCAAGGCCTGACTGGGCAGTGGCTGAGGTCAGCAGGGTGACCAGACTATTCAGGAGTACTCCAAGGCACATGTGTCCTCAGGAGGCAGGAAGGCTTGCATGGGGATGCATAGCTAGTCTGGAACTCAGGTCTCCTGCCTCTGTTCAGGGCCCTTCTCAGCACCAGTTGCTTTTCCAGTTCCTGGCAGGTGTCAGGAGGTACTTGCTTCTCAGTTCAAGGCAGAAAAAGGCAGCTGCAGTGCAGGGAATCAGCAGGTGCCCCAGGAGGAACACCCCCCCACTGCATGGAAAACACGCCGAGGGTTCTCCCTGCCACTGCCTCCTTGTTTCCTGGGTGGGATAAACTGTTTGGTCTTTGGACAAGATTATTTTTGCACAAAACAGGATTGTTATCGCTTAATTGAAAATAATTATCCAATGAAAATTGAGCTCCATTTGTCTCGCTGGAAATAAAGAAGTGAACATTTTGGGCAGTTTCATTGATGCAAAGGCAGGTATTTCAAGAAAATGAAAGTAATAAGAACAGACTGCATTCTCAGCAGGAAGCCTTGGGAAATCTCAGGGCTTCCCTTGAGTGGCTCCCATGGCTGGGAAGACTAATTCACCCCCTGTCCAAGTCAGGGCTTGTTCCAATGAGTCTGTAGTGGAGGGGAGGGGTTCTGACAGAGACTGAGTATCACTGAGTGTGGTGGCAGGGATGCAGGTGATCCCACTCAGTGGTTTAGCCCCCAAGGGGTTTTCCTCACAGACAGGCCCCGGACTCCTTCAGAAACAAAGAAATAGAGTCAGGGAAAGGAGAGAGTTGCTGACCTAAGTCTAATGCAGGAGGTCACTTCTGTCCTTCTTCCCCATGCCCTCCAGCACAGGGACTGCACCTCCAACCGCCCGGAAACCTGAGCCCAATCTTCAAGCCCTCAGAGATGCTCCGTCAGTCTCACCCACACGCCCTGTTGACTGCCAACCCCATCTGCTTGCCTAGGCTCCCCGGCTTTGTTCACATCCCCATCCGCACTGTACCAGTTATTGCTGCTGCCTAACAAACAGCCACGAACCTCTGTGGCCTACAGTGACAGGTAGTTCTTTCTCATGGCTCTGTACCTCTGCTGACCTCAGCTGGAATGACCCGTGAATCCATAAGCAGGAGGGGGTGGGTGTGCGGCATGCTTCTCTTATCCTCCAGAATCACAGGCTAGCTGGGCACATCCTTCTCCTGGTGATGAGCAGGTAGAAACATGTGAAGTCTCTTAATTAAGGTCAAGTCTCAGAACTGATATCCAGTCATTCCTGCCCCATTCCATTCATTGACCAGAATAAGTCACCAGACCAAGCCCGCAGTCCAGGACTATTAGATTACACTCCTGCCGTGATGAAGCTGTGGCCAGGGACTGGGAGAAGGAGAGGGAAGCCTACCAGTCTAGTTCTCACCTTACTGCTAGAATCCTCACTTCTGGTCTCACCTCCTCTAGTCTATTCTCCACAGAACAGTTGCTCCTTCTACAATGCAAACCTGACTATGTCACTTTTCAGCTTAAAATCCTAAAAATCCTTCCTTTTTTTTTCTGAGAATAATTAAAATTCAATTGAAAAAGTTCTGTTCTTAAGGCTAGTCTAAAGTGAAAGTGAAAGTGAAGTCACTCAGTCATGTCCAACTCTTTGCGACCCCATGGACTGTTGCCTACCAGGCTCCTCTGTCCGTGGGATTCTCCAGGCAAGAGTACTGGAGTGGGTTGCCATTTCCTTCTCCAGGGATCTTCCCAACCCAGGGATTGAACCTGGGTCTCCCGCATTGGAGGCAGACTCTTTAACCTCTGAGCCACCAGGGAAGCCTAAGGGTCCTATGAAATGCGTCAACAGCGCAGCTGTCATGGAGGCCCTTCAGACAGCTTCCAGGGCTCTTCTCTCTTCTAGGGGCAGCCCTGGCTGTACACACGTGTGTGTGGCAGTGTGCAGGTGACCGACAACCTATGTGTACCAGTGTGCTCTGCAGGAACATGACGCAGACTCCCAAGAGCATGGGAGCAGCAGCTGCGGGACGGGATACCCTTGTGTATGGTTGCCCAGGAAGGCCACAACACAACTCCGGCTTGGGAGTAGGGAGGTTATTACGCTCCTTCCAAACCCAAGCACAAATCCACCCAGAGGGTGTTTTTCCCATAGAATCCACTCGTGCTCAATGAAGCTGTCTAGATAAGTACTATTCAAGATGTGACCTCAGACCAGCACTGGTCTGAATTCTTGGTTAAATGTCCAAGAAGGAGTAAGGAATTTGCACCAGAGTGTACATCACTGTGATACCAGGCTCACTGTTTAGTTCAGCTGACTTTTCTTCGTAGCAAGACTTTCTCTAGGAAGGAAGCAGTGATTGACTCTCTGATGGAAGCTCCTTATCTAGCGTGGACTGGTAAACTAATAATTTGTGGCCTGGCCACTTTGAGACCTGATAGCTCAGTTGTAAAGAATCCACCTGTAAAGCAGGAGACCCTGGTTCGATTCCTGGGTCAGGAAGATCCGCTGGAGATTCTTGGGCTTCCTCTGTGGCTCAGCTGGTAAAGAATCTGCCTACAATGTGGGAGACCTGGGTCCAATCCCTGGGTTGGGAAGATCCTCCAGAGAAGGGAAAGGCTACCCACTCCAGTATTCTGGCCTGAAGAATTCCACGAACTGTACAGTCCACGGGGTCGCAAAGAGTCGGACATGACTGAGCAACTTTCACTTTCACATTCACTTGGGACAGCCCAGCTCTCCTTTGCTTCCAGAGACATGGATCTGAGGTGCTGAAACATCTTTGAATGGCACCCCAGAGTAAAATTTTAAGACACTGGGCAAAAGCTAGTAATTAAAAAATTAATAGAGTGCTGTAATAAAAAAGGGACTCTAATATAACAACAGATGGTTGCCTAAATAAATTATATATGCTCCCTTAATGAAGTCAACTGCACTCATAATAGTGTGGGGAATTTCTAACAGGATGAAAAAAGCTGAGGATATAACAGTAGTTTTTTTAAAAGCATGACACAAAATGGTGTAAGCGGTCCACTAGGTAACATGTAGATTTGGTAAATGTACACACATTCACATAGCCTGAAGGAAGGCCATGAAAACACAGAGAGTGGATATGTTAGCGTGCTGTGAGTATACCCTTTTCTTCTTTCTTTTTCAAATTTCTGAAGTATAATTCTGTTACTTTATAATGAAAAAAATTTTATACCTGTTGATAACACATTTCTAAGACCTCTTCAGTTGGTACCTTCTTTCATTGTCTCTTTGGTTTCTAATATTAATATATTGCTGCTGCTAAGTCACTTCAGTCGTGTCCGACTCTGTGTGACCCCATAGACGGAAGCCCACCAGGCTCTCCCATCCCTGGGATTCTCCAGGCAAGAACACTGGAGTGGGTTGCCATTTCCTTCTCCAATTAATATATTACAAAACCATTAATTCCTTCCTTGGTGGTCCAGTCACACCATTTTGTGTCATGCTTTTAAAAAAACTTACTGTTAGATTCTCAGCCTTTTTCATCCTGTTAGAAATTCCCCAAACTATTATGAGTGCAGTTGACTTCATTAAGGGAGCATATATAATTTATTTAGTCAACCATTTGTAGTTATATTGAAGTAGATTCCCGTTTTTACTACAGCACTGTATTAATTTTTTAATTACTACCTTTTGCCCAGTGTCTTCCTTGGTGGTCTAGTGGCTCAGATTCCATGGTCCCAGTGCAGGGGGCCTGGTTGGATTCCTGGTCAGGGAGCTAGATCTCACATGACACAACTAAAGATCCCAATGTCGCCACTCAGATGCAACACAGCCAAATAAGTACATAAAAATGTTGAAAAACTCCTTTGGTTCAAAAATATAAACTCAGAATTTATAATCACTCAGACTGGATTCCTGTTCATTTGTTCACTCATTCAACCAATATTTCCTGAGGACTCACGAGTGCCCTTCCAGCACTGTGAGGCAATAACATCATGTCCCTGTCTCAAGGCGGTGTGCTCTCCCCTTGTGCTCTCCATGATTCGCTTAGCAAATACTTGCCCACTTTGCACTGTGCCCTGGCCTGGGCTGGTATGGGGGACAGAGGCAAATTCAGCCAGGGGAAAAGACACATCAAACCCAGGAAACATCTCTTCAGAAACATTGGTTAAAGGCTTAAAAACCTAATACATGCTCATGATAAATTCAAATAATACTTCATATGAAATCAAACCCACTTCCTAGAAATAAGCAAGATAAATAGTTTAGAAATATATATCCTTCAGATTTCTTTCTATGGATATTAAAGACATATTTCTGGATTTCCCTGGTGGCCCCGTGGTTAAGAATTCACCTGCCAAAGCAGGAGACATGGGTTTGATCCCTAGTTGTGGAAGATCCCACATGCCTCAGGGCAACTAAGCCCCTGTGCTACAACTACTGAAGCCTGCATACTCTAGAGCTCATGCTCCACAACAAGATAAGCCACTGCAGTGAGAAGCCCGTGTACCAGAACTAGAGAGTAGCCTCCGATTGCTGCAACTAGAGAAAACTCATGCACAGCAAGACCCGGCACAGCCAAAGATAAATAAATAAATAATAAATAAAATAAAATTTAAAGTGTATTAAAAAAGACATATCTCTTTATATATGTGCATACATTCCCAAATGTTCTATATTCATGTCTACATAAACAGCCCAGTTTTATTTTTTTTTTCAAAAAATGGATATTAGAATGTATTCAGTCCTGCAACTTCAGTGCTTATTTTTCTGAAACAAAGCATTGTTGATGAGTTATGACTGACTCTTTGTGACCTCATGGCTTGCCGCCTGCCAAGCTCCTCTGTCCATGGGATTTCCCAGGCAAGAATACTGGAGTGGGTCGACATTTCCTCCTACGGGGAATCTTCCTGACCCAGGGACTGAACTCACATCTCCTTCATTGGCAGAAACAAAGTGTACAAATGTGCAAGTGCTGGGAGATCACAGAGGAGGAGCTACTGGTGCCACAACAAGGTGGCCCTGATGGTGGCTGCAAATGTGAGATCTTCACAGCCATCCTGAGAGGTCTTCCTGCCCTGAAGCCTGAGCTCTCTGCTGCCTGCTTGTCCAGCCAGACTTCACACTGAGCCGGCCCTGAACGTGGTAGGATTCTGCTGGACAGAGAGGTGGGAGGAAGGGACGCCGGGAGGAAGGAATGGCAGAAATAAAGGCCTAGAGGGAGATGAGATGGCCCCTCTGTGGTGCAGACTCTCATCAAACAATTGTGAGCATATGCACAGACCCAGGTAGGTCTTCACTTATGGCAATCTCTTTTTTCTGTCTTCCTTCCAGAGCTCCCAACCCAGCAATCCCAAACCTGCCCCTCCAGTCCCTCCAGCACCAGAAACCAGGGAGTGGCCTTGTTGGGAAAAGGGGGTTAGTTTGCATTGGAATAGTGATACTGGGGTATCAACTCATTACAAGAGCAAATGTTGTACTAAAACATTAAGGAAAGAAATGCATTTACAAAGTCCATGTTGTTTATATGGTGAGGAGATATTAATTCTTGACAAGGTGGAGAGTGGGGTTTGGAGGGGTCCCACTGTCCTCTGTCCACTAAACACTGGCTGGTGGGCAAACCCAGCATGTGCTTACTTCCACTTTGACAGCTGGTCTTACAAAATGGGGACCCTTTAATCATGGGAATTCACCTAATGCTAATCTGGATAATTAAAACAAATACAAAAACAAAAAACCCAAGCAAAATACCCAACAGAAATTCAGAAGGAACTTCTGCTAACTTGTACAGATAGGCCAGGCACATTTCTGCATCATTTTGGTTCATGCTACTGAAATGACTGGCTCGGGACCTCACTAGGTGACAGGGGCAGGGTTCCTTCTGAGTTCCTCCTGGTTGAGGCTGCTCTGAAGTGAGCTTGAGTGGGTTTGCTGGCCCCAGGCCAAGGCCAGGACACCAGCAGGTCCCTTACATGCTTGGTTCACATTGCTTAACCCACTCTCATGCCCCTTCCTTGTCGACTTTCTACCCTTTCCTGGGCCTTAGTGTTGTCCTCTATAAATTGTGGTAAGGGTTGAGGGGACAAAAAGGTCATTACAAAATAAAATGAGGAGGAGGGACTGCTTTGGTGGTTCAGTGGTTAAGAATCTGCCTGTCAACGCAGGGGACATGGGTTTGATCCCTGGTCCAGGAAGATTCTACATACCATGGGGTAA
The DNA here is from genome assembly GCF_049115385.1 of Moschus berezovskii. Classification (NCBI taxonomy): domain Eukaryota; kingdom Metazoa; phylum Chordata; class Mammalia; order Artiodactyla; family Moschidae; genus Moschus; species Moschus berezovskii. The sequence goes on along the minus strand of NC_142466.1, from coordinate 68,799,989 downwards.
CTAAGCTTGTGTGCCTTAACTACTGAGCCCACAAGCCACAACTACTGAAACCTGTGCCTAGAGCCCATGCTCTGCAACAAGAGAAGCCACCATAACGAGAAGCCCATGCACTGCAACTAAAGAGTAGCCCCTGCCTGCTGCAACAAGAGAAAGCCTGTGTGTAGCAAGAAAGACCCAGTGCAGCCAAAAATAAATAAATATTAAAAAAAAAAAAAAACCAACCCAAACAAGGAGAAAACAGATCAGCTAAGAACCTGACCCTGGGTTCTGGCCACCAGTCTGGGTTCAAGGCCACAACCCAAGACCTTTTCCTGAGATCTTCTCACCCCATCCCCCTGTCTATCTTCTTTGGTCCCCAAAGTTTAAGTTCCCAAGCAGTTCCCTCCTCCCCTCCACACTCACAGACCTACAAAGCCTAGCCCTCCAGCCAGGGCCTGGCCCATTCATTTGTATCCCAAAGTACAGTATCTGGGGGGCTCAGCCACATCATCTAGACCCTTTCCTCCACCTCCACATACCCCCACTCTCCCCTGCACCCCACAGCTGGTACAGCTGCCCAGTCCCCACCCCCACCCCCCAGCCGAGATCACTGACAAAGCAGATCACTTGACCTGCCATGCTAGGATCCTTCCTGGAATCAGCACAACAGACCACTCCCTCTGGTGACCTGTCACATCCCTCAACCTTTCCCAGTCCCACCTTCCCACCTGAATGCACCCTCACTGGCCTCTGAGCCTGTGAACGAGAATATCTGAGACACTCAATCTCCACTATTCATTCTTTGAGCCTGTAAGTCTTAGTACAGAAGCCACCTCTCAGCAGAACCTTCCTTGATTCCACACTTCCAACTTAAGAGAAACTGAGCCTCCTGTCCCTGCCTTTCCCAGATCCACAGACTCTGTATCAGTCACCTGTGTATGTATGTATTAAATTCCAGCATTTTTCCATTTGCATTTCAAAATACTTTTAAAAGTGGATGCATAATTTATATGCAGTAAAGTGCAGGCACAGCTCAATGCATTTCTCATATGTATACACCTGTGTATGGGTTTGGGATAGAGAGGTACTAGCTAGAAAGCTAGAAGACTCCCTGTGGGTCCATGTGTGGTGAGGAGGGGGTGCTACCTGTAGGTAATTTAGATGCTGGAGGCCAAAGAAAGACGCACAGCCAGCATCCTGGGATGGGGTTAAGAGATCTCAGGATGAGATCCTTGATCAAGATTAAGATAAATTAGTTTTCACATAGGTGAGAGATCATGCTGAATGTACAACTTTAAAAATTTTGGTAACTTAATAACTTCTTGCTCAGTTGAACTGATTGATTGCTATCATTTATTCCTTCATTCACCCACTGTCAAACACTGCCAATAACTACAACTACAAAGAATATTCTATGGCCATCTTCAGTTCAGCTCAGTTGCTCAGTCGTGTCCGACTCTTTGCCACCCCATGAACCTCAGCACGCCAGGCCTCCCTGTCCCTCACCAACTCCTGGAATTCACCAAAACCCATGTCCATTGTGTCGGTGATGCCATCCAGACATCTCATCCTCTGTCGTCCCCTTCTCCTCCCGCCTTCAATCTTTCCCAGCATCAGGGTCTTTTCCATTGAGTCAGTTCTTCACATCAGGTGGCCAAAGTATTGGAGTTTCAGCTTTAGCATCAGTCCTTCCAATGAACACCCAGGACTGATCTCCTTTAGAATGGACTGGTTGGATCTCCTTGCAGTCCAAGGGACTCTCAAGAGTCTTCTCCAGCACCACAGTTCAAAAGCATCAATTCTTCTGCCCTCAGCTTTCTTTATAGTCCAACTCTCACATCCATACATGACTACTGGAAAAACCATAGCCTTGACTAGACAGATGTTTGTTGGCAAAGTAATATCTCTGCTTTTCAATATGCTATCTAGATTGCTCATAACTTTCCTTTCAAGGAACAAGTGTCTTTTAATTTCATGGCTGCAATCACCATCTGCAGTGATTTTGGAGCCCAGAAAAATAAAGTCAGCCACTGTTTCCATTGTTTATGGCCATCTTAGCCGATAAATTTTTAAGGTCATTCCTGATTAATGTATAGGGTAGAGTCCTAGAAGTGGAGACACTGGGCCAGAGAATAACCCTTGCAAGACTCTTTACACATATGGCCAAAGAGATGACATGGAATGTGTTAGTCTGTTTGAGCTGCCATAACAAAATGCCACAGACTGGGGGGCTTAAAACAACAGAAATTCATTTCCTAACAGTTCTCGAGGATGGAAGTCCAAGATCAGGGTGCTGGCAGGGTTGGAGTCTTCTGAGGCTTCTTTCCTTGGCTTATAGATGGTGGCTCTCTCACTGCCTCTTCACAGGGTCATCCCTCCATGCATGTGGCTCTGGTATTTTGCCTGTCCTAATTTCCTCTTTTTGTAAGGACCATCCTAGTGGCCTCATTTTAACATTATTAACTTTTTAAAGGCAGTTAGAGTCACACTCTGAAGTACCAGGAGTAGGGCTTCAATATCTGGGGGAACACAGTTCATCCCATAACAGAATTCTTCCTGAGTGGCTGGAAAAGTCCTTTGGTGACTTGTGGCTTGGCTGAGGTTCCCTCGGTTCCTTCCTAAGCTGAGATGTACTTTTGCGTGACGCCCTCTCCTTATCTCTCAGCTCACCCGTTTCCCGTTTTTGTCTCTCACCCCATCACTGTCCACAGCTGTCAATCAGCCTAAAGTAGAGATTCTCAACTTTTGATGCACATGGGAATCTGAGAGCTTAAAAAACTATTCTGGTGTCTAGGTCCCAACCCAACAGATTCCCATGTCGCTGGTCTGAGGGTACAGCTGAGATACGAGAAGCTTTAAAGCTCTTTAGGTGGCTCAGTGTTTTGCCAAAATGAGAACCTCCAGTCACTGGTCTTTCTTCTTTGCTTTTGCAAAGCATGAGACAGGGCACAGGGGCTGTTTAATTACCATCTTCCAGAGTTAATTAAAGCTCCATATTCTAAAGCCTGTTTTTAACTTCTCTAAACAAGTTCATTTTAAAGCATGGTGGTAATTTGGCTCTTTTGTTAAAATTAAGTCCTTAGAGCAAAAATTAAAAGACAAAAATGGAAAACCACTGGGCATAGAAAATCCACCCTGAATTTAATAGAGTCTCTTAAGTCGTGGACTGCAGTGAGACTCTTGCTGCTCGGTATGGCTGGGGCAGCTTGCTATACATCATGGTCCTTGAGGCTTATGTTTTGTGTAAGCTTTTAAAAGAAGAGGATAAAAGCTAATTTTCATGAAAGCCCTGCTTCTGTGGTGGGGTGATTAGAAAGCTGTTAAGTCTGGGCTTCTTCAACCTCAACCCTCAATGCTGTAAACAAAGTTATTAAAAAGATTCTACCCAGGGGTGAATCTCATAGACACAGTGAGCTAAAGAAGCCAGAGATAAAAGAGTCCATATTGGATGATTCCATTTAGATGAGGTTCAAGTACAGGTGAAACTGATGACAGTGACAGGAATCAGATATGGGTTGCCTCTGATGTGTGTATTTCTTGGAGGACAGTCGGACACTGAACACTTTTCCAAGGCCTTGGTGACAACGGACAGATGGGCATATGGCTCAGGCAGTTTTGGAGAAGACATTGGAGATACCGGCTCCCTTTCAAATCATGGCTTTCACAAGTCGACCAGGGCCCATCGTTGGCAGGACAGAGTGACAGCCGACAGGCCCACCCCGGTGCAGTCTGGCTTCTGCTTGCTCACTCTGCTCCTGCACCCTCAGCCCCACCCTCACAGGTCATCAGCTGGGCTCCTTCCCTCCACCACTTTTGTGCATGTGTCCTTCCTGCCCAAGATGACCCTCTCGATTCTGTTCACCTGGAATTTGGTCATCACACAGCAGGGACGTCATTCCTGCGCCTCCAGGGATGGCATTAATCGTACCCTTCACTTGCCACTAATTGTTTTTGCCATTAGACTGGGTGCTCCTTTAGGGGCAGTGCTGCCTCTGTTGGCAATGCTGGGCATGGTGCCAGGCACTAGTAGAGGTTTTAAACAGTGTTTGTCACTGAACTGTGTTAGTTTAAGAGGAGAAGAAGAGAGTTTTAGACAAAAGTCTTTTGTTAAAGCCATCCATCTAGTCATAACAATATTTGAAACCAGGTAGAGAAACATGATTCAAATAACTCTGGGAAAGTCAATACCTGGGGGTGGAGGTCCGCAGGCAGACGTATGGGTTGCCCCCAGCTCCAGGGTGCACAGCAGAAAGCTTCTGCAAAGCAGAGAGGCAAGGATTTGATGCTGGGGTGGGGCACTGCTGGAGAAACGGAGGGAAGAGGTGGAGAAAGATGGTGAAAGTGGGAAGAAGGAACTGCAAGACAGTGGTAACTATGCACTGTGTCAAGTGATACCTCCCTGCAGCCCTGAAACCCTCACTGAGGGTTCGTAAGCAAACTAACGAAATGCTTAACAGAAGTGTATTTGTGAGTGTGGGAATATGTGCACGTGACACAAGTGTGTGCATATGTGAGTGTGTGAATATGTATATATGTGTGAGAGCATGTGTGTCAGCTCGCACGTGTGGGGATATGCATATCTGAGCATGTGTGGATGTGTGCATGCATGAGGGGGAATACGTGTGTAAGTGTGCAAGAGTGAGAAAATGTGGGAGTGTGTGCATGTGCTGAGAAGCGGCGTGGGTTTCCTGCCGGGATTTCTTCAGGAGTGAGGTTGAGGCAACATGAGAAAGTCCACTCTGCATCTCTCAGCAATTATGGTAAGCCCAGAGCATGGCCCTGGAGCCAAATATCTGAGGCGCCATCAGCCCCCAGCTGAGAGACCTGAGGCGAGTATGTAATGAGTCACTAGTTGCCGTCAAGAAAGCTAATCTTGGTTCCTGGGTAGTTGTTGTTGCTCAGTCAGTCTTGCCGACTCTTTGCAACCCAATGACTGCAGCACGACAGGCTCCCCTGGCCTTCACAATCTCCTAGAGCTGGCTCAAACTCATGTCCATTGAATCAGTGATGCTATCCAACCATCCCGTCCTCTGTCATCTCCTTCTCCTCCTACCTTCAATCTTTCCCAGTATCAGGGGCTTTTCTAATAAGTCAGCTTTTCACATCAGATGGCCAAAGTACTGGAGCTTCAGCTTCAGCATCAGTCCTTCCAATGAATATTCAAGGTTGATTTCCTTTTGGATTGACTGGTTTGATCTTTTATGCAGTCCAAGGGACTCTCAAGAGTCTTCTCCAACACCACAGTTCAAAATCACCAATTCTTCGGCACTCAGCTTTCTTTATATTCCAACTCTCACATCCATACGTGACTACCGGAAAAGCCATAGCTTTAACTAGACAGACCTTTGTTTGCAAAATAATGTCTCTGCTTTTTAACATGCTGTCTAGGTTGGTCATAGCTTTTTTTCCAAGGAGCAAGCATCTTTTAATTTCATGACTGCAGTCACCATCTGCAGTGATTTTGGAGCCCAAGAAAATAAAGTCTTTCACTGTTTGCATTGTTTCCCCAACTATTTGCCATGAAATGATGGGACCAGATGCCATGATCTTAGGTTTTAGAACGCTGAGCTTACGCCAGCTTTTTCACTCTCCTCCTTCATCTTCATCAAGAGGCTCTTTAGTTCTTCTTCGTTTTCTTCCATAAGGGTAGTGTCATCTGCATACCTGAAGTTATTGATATTTCTCACGGCAATCTTGATTCCAACTTGTGCTTCATCCAGCCCGGCATTTCTCATGATGTACTCTGCATATAAGTTAAAAAAGCAGGGTGACAATATGCAGCCTTGACGTACTACTTTCCCAATTTGGAATGAGCCCATTGTTCCATGTCTGGTTCTAATTGTTGTTTCTTGACCTGCATACAGGTTTCTCAGGAGGCAGGTAAGGTGATTTGGTATTCCCATCTGTTGAAGAATTTTCCACAGTTTGTCATGATCCACACAGTCAAAGGCTTTTTTTAGCGTAGCCAATGAAGCAGAAGTAGATATTTTATTGGAATTCTCTTGCTTTTTCTATGATCCAACGGATGTTGGCAATTTGATCTCTGGTTCTTCTACCTTTTCTAAATCCAGCTTGAACATGTAGAAGTTCTCGGTTCACATGTTGTTGAAGCCTAGCTTGGAGAATTTTGAGCATTACTTTGCTAGTATGTGAGATGAGTGCAATTGTGTGGTAGTTTGAGCATTTGTGGCATTGCTTTTCTTTCGGATTGGAATGAAAATTGACCAATTCCAGTCATGTAGGCAGTGCTGAGTTTTCCAAATTTGCTGGCATATTGAGTGCAGCACTGTCACAGCATCATCTTTTAGGATTTGAAATAACTCAACTGGAATTCCATCACCTTCACTAGCTTTGCTCGTAGTGATGTTTCCTAAGGCCCACTTGACTTTGCACTCTAGGATGCCTGGCTCTAGGTGAGTGATCACACCATCACGATTATCTCGGTCATTAAGATCTCTTTTGCAAAGTTCTTCTGTGTATTCTTGCCACCTCTATATAATATCTTGTGCTTCTGTTAGGTCCACGTTGTGTCTGTCCTTTATTGTGCCCATCTTTGCATGAAATATTCCCTTGGTATCTCTAACTTTCTTGAAGAGATCTCTAGTCTTTCATTCTATTGTTTCCCTCTATTTCTTTGCATTGATCACTGAGGAAGGCTTTCTTATCTCTTCTTGCTATTCTTTGGAACTCTGGATTCAAATGGGTGTATCTTTCCTTTTCTCTTTTGCCTTTCGCTTCTCTTCTTTTTCTCAGCTATTTGTAAGGCCTCCACAGACAGTCATTTTGCCTTTTACACTTCTTTTTCTTGGGGATGGTTTTCATCACTGCCTCTTGTACAGTGTTATGAACCTCCATCCTTGTGTTTTTCAGGCACTCTGTCTATCAGATCTAATCCCTTGAATCTATTTGTCACTTTCAGTGTATAATCATAAGGGATTTGATTTAGGTCATATCTGAATGGCCTAGTGGTTTTCCCTACTTTCTTCCATTTAAGTCTGAATTTGGCAATAAGGAGAGTGAAAAAGCTGGCTTAAAACTCAACATTCAAAAAACGAAGATCATGGCATCTTGTCCCATCACTCCATGGCAAATAGATGACAGATTTTCACTATTTCATGGAAATAGTGACAGATTTTATTTTCTTGGGCTCCAAATCCACTGCAGATGGTGACTGCAGCCATGAAATTAAAAGACACTTACTCCTTGAAAGAAAAATTATGACCAACCTAGACAGCATATTGAATAGCAGAGACATTACTTTGCCAACAAAGGTGCATCTAGTCAAGGCTATGGTTTATCCAGTAGTCACGTATGGATGTGAGAGTTGGACTATAAAGAAAGCTGAGCACTGAAGAATTGATGCTTTTGAACTGTGGTGCTGGAGAAGACTCTTGAGAGTCCCTTGGACTGCAAGAAGATCCAAACAGCCCATCCTAAAGGAAATCAGTCCTGAATATTCATTGGAAGGACTGATGCTGAAAATGAAGCTCCAATACTTTGGCCACCTGATGTGAAGAACTGAGTCATTTGAAAAGACCTGATGCTGGGAAAGATTGAAGGCGGGAGGAGAAGGGGACAACAAGGATGAGATGGTTGGATGGCATCACTGACTCAATGGACATTAGTTTAAGTAAACTCTGGGAGTTGGTGATGGACAGGGAGGCCCAGCAGCTGCAGTCCATGGGGTTGCAAAGAGTTGTACACGACTGAATGACTGAACTGAATTTGGCAATAAGGAGTTCATGATCTGAGCCACAGTCAGCTCCCAGTCTTGTTTTTGCTGACTGTATAGAACTTCTCCATCTTCGGCTGCAAAGAATATAATCAATCTGATTTTATATTGACCATCTAGTGATGTTCATGTGTAGAGCCTTCTCATGTTGTTGGAAGAGGGTATTTGCTATGACTAGTGCGTTCTCTTGGCAAAACTCTATTAGCCTTTGCTCTGCTTCATTCTGTACTCCCTAGCCAAATTTGCCTGTTACTCAGGTATCTCTTAACTTCCTACTTTTGCATTCCCGCCCCCTATGATGAAAAGGACATCTTTTTTTGGGTGTTAGTTGTATAACGTCATGTAGGTCTTCATAGAGCTGTTCAACTTCAGCTTCTTTGGAATTACTGGTCATACACAGAAGAACTATACAACAAAGATCTTCACGACCCGGATAATCATGATGGTGTGATCACTCACCTAAAGCCAGGCATCCTGGAATGTGAAATCATGTGGGCCTTAGGAAGCACCACTACAAACAAAGCTAGTGGAGATGACGGAATTCCAGTTGAGCTATTTCAAATCCTAAAAAATGATGACGTGAAAGTTCTGCATTCAATATGCTAGCAAATTTTGAAAACTCAGCAGTGCCCACAGGACTGGAAAAGTTCAGTTTTCATTGCAATCCCAAAGAAAGGCAATAATAAAGAATGCTCAAACTACCACACAATTTCGCTTATCTCACACGCTAGCAAAGTGGTGCTCAAAATTCTCCAAGCCAGGCTTCAATAGTATGTGAATTTTGAACTTCCAGATGTTCAAGCTGGATTTAGAAAAGGCAGAAGAGCTAGAGATTAAATTGCCAACATCTGCTGGATCATCGAAAAGGCAAGAGAGTTCCAGAAAAACATCTACTTCTGCTTTATTGACTATACCAAAGCCTTTGACTGTGTGGGTCACAACAAACTGTGGAAAATTCTTCAAGAGATGGGAATACCAGACCACCTTACCTGCCTCCTGAGAAATCTGTATTAGGACAAGAAACAAGTTAGAACTGGACCTGGAACAACAGATTGGTTCCAAACAGGAAAAGGAGTATGTCAAAGGAGTATTTTCACCCTGCTTATTTAAATTATATGTAGAGTACATCATGAGAAATGGTGGGCCGGAAGAAGCACAAGCTGGAATCAAGATTGCCGGGAGAAATATCAATAACCTCAGATACGCAGATGACACCACCCTTATGGCAGAAAATGAAGAACTAAAGAGCTTCTTGATGAAAGTGAGAGAGTGAAAAATTGGCTTAAAGCTCAACATTCAGAAAACTAAGATCATGGCATCTGGTCCATCACTTCATGGGAAATAGATGAGGAAACAATGTAAACAGTGAAAGACTTTATTTTCTTGGGCTCCAAAATCATTGCAGATAGTGACTGCAGCCATGAAATTAAAAGACACTTGCTCCTTGGAAGAAAAATTATGACCAACCTAGACAGCATATTAAAAAGCAGAGACATTACTTTGCCAACAAAAGTCTGTCGAGTCAAACAAAGTTATGGTTTTTCCAGTGGTCATGTATGGATGTGAGAGCTGGACTATAAAGAAGACTGAGTGCTGAAGAATTGATGCTTTTGAACTGTGGTGTTGGAGAAGGCTCTTGAGAGTCCCTTGGACAGAAAAGAGATGCAAACAGTCCATCCTAAAGGAAATCAGTCCTGAATATTCACTGTAAGGACTGACGCTGAAGCTGAAACTCCAATACTTTGGCCACCTGATGCGAAGAACTGACTCACTGGAAAAGACCCTGATGCTGGGAAAGATTGAAGGCAAGAGGAGAAGGGGACGACAGAGGGTGAGATGGTTGGATAGCATCATCGACTCAATGGACATGAGTTTGAGTAAACTCTGGGAGTTGGTGATGGACAGGGAGGCCTGGCGTGTTGCAGTCCATGGGGTGACAAAAAGTCAGATATGACTGAACAACTGAACTGAACTGATTCCTGAAATGTCAATGTTCACTCTTCATATCTCCTGTTTGACCACTTCCAATTTACCTTGATTCATGGACCTAACATTCCAGTTCCTATGCAATATTGTTCTTAACAGCATAGACAATACTTTCACCACCAGACACATCCACAACTGGTTTTTTCCACTTTGGCTCAGCCTCTTCATTCCTTCTGGAGCTATTTCTCAGCTTTTCTAAAGTAGCATACCAATTAACCTGGGAAGTTCATCTTTCAGTGTCATTTTCATACTGTTCATGGGGTTCTCAAGGCAAGAATGCTGAAATGCTTTGGTATTCCCTTCTCGAGTGGACCATGTTTTGGAACCCTATGGGGAAGACTGAAGCCTCTTGAGATTCCAAGGGAAAGGTGACCCTGAGTGATTGGCAATGACAGCCCTGGCTCTGACTGGGATGGTGGCAGCTTGTACCCTGGCCTCCAATGGCACCAAGCGAAGGTCTTGGCTTTGGAATACAAAGATGAACCTAACACAGTAACTGTCCTCGTGGGGCTCCCAGTCTTCTGAGGGAGACTGAAAGAATAAATAGACCACTGAAAGTAGATATGGGCTACATGAGGTTGAGAGGCACGTTTGGGAGAGACACTGCTAGTGCCTCGAGCCAAACGGGAGGTTTCCTCATGGAATTTCTGACTGGGCTGACAGGACTAGAGGGCATTTCCAGCAGGAGATGTAGCATGAGCAAATTCTCACAAGAATGAAAATATGGGGGTATCTGGGGGCAGAGCAAAAGGGGAAGTGACAGGAGGTGAGCAGGGCAGGGAGTCTGGAGCTGAGGGCAGGAGAGGCAGGGGCCCCCTGGGAATGCTGTCCCTAGGAGCTAGTCCCTGCCAGGTTTACCTCAGTCAGGCACAAAGGAGACTGGCTCTCAGCCCAGCGGACACCTCCACGTGGAGCCTGGGCACCCCAGCACATCCCTCCCTGAGCGACAGGGGCCATCTCTGTTTCCATTTTCCTGGAACAGGACCGTGGGAACCAAACCCATGGATCCGGCTGTTGTATATGCCATGAGAGGCTGCAGGTGCGGGACAACAAGCCACAGATGATTTGCATGGGATAGAGAGCACATTTTCAGTTTCCCTCTCTCACAAATTGTAAATTTCACTTTCACAGCCCTTCTTTCCTCATGACAACCGCACTGGTTTCTCCTCAGCACCTCAGGAGTCTATTGTCACAGAGACACCCCAGCTTTTCTGTGTGGCGTTTTTGCCTCACCAGGCTCCAGGGCTCCAGAAAGCTCAACATTGTCTTTGACGTCCCCTGCTCTAAGCCTTCTCCAAACCCTGGCCCCGTGGCCCATCCTGCCTCATGGAGACAGTCGCACACCGCGAGGCAGGGACTGGGGTCCAGTCCTGGCTCTGCTCCTAACTCAGTGCAGGATATGAAGCACTCTATGGGTTTCCCCTATGTACTGCAGAGGGTTCTAGACTTAATAACTTCTGAAGGTCATCCAACTTGTAGAATGGTGACTTTTTGATCTTGACAGTATCCTTGTCTTGGACACTCTGAGATGATCTTTTATAGCAAGTGTCTGGACTTCTGCTGGCCCATGATGGTCTGGGAACTTGAGGTCTTTCAGGTGTCTCCCTTGTATTCCCTGGATCTGCTGCTGTTTCCCCCTCCTTTCTAATTTTCTCTTTGTCCTTTGGTCTAGTTCCTGTATCCTCATGTTCATTTGTTCCATGGATCGTGATAATGACTCTGTGGGGAGGGGTTACTTAGGAGATACCCAGATTACTGTGCTAAAAGAGTTCCTGCCTGGGAGGAAGGTCTTTTCTTCCACCCACCCTCTGGCTCCTTGCCACAGACCAGCCCATGGCCATTCCCAGAACATCTTTCAAACTGTTGCCATCTGAGCAGAGGATGCCCAGAGATTGTTGAGTTTCAAAATTTAAACACTAAACATGTTTTTTGCTCATGCCTAATATGCTGATGTTTTCAAATGCTTTCTGTTTTCTGTTGACAAGGTGTGGCACAGAAAGACAGGGAGGGCTGAGGGAAAGGGTCCCAAAGCCTAGGCTCAGCTCAACCTCTGACTTGAAGTATGACCACAGACAAACCTCTTCCCTGTCTGGTCTCAGATTCCCCATCTGTAAAGTGGGGGTGAAATCTAGTGGGCCAGAGTGGACTAGACAATCTTTCAGGCCTTTGAAGCTCTGAGAAGAACTGCAAGAATCCAGCCCTGTCCAAGACCTCCCCATCCCTTGCGAGATGGTGCGGCATACATAGCCTGGCTTGTTGATGGTAAGGGAAGCCTCCTGAGAAAACAAGGACCTTCTGGAGCACAGACAGGCAGGCTGCAGAGGCCAGGTATGTGGTGGGTTGGCAGGGGAATCCACAGTGACCCAGGAGGCCAGTGTTTATTGAGGCAATGAAACCAGAAAACTCCCCTGAGCAGCTAAGCACAAGAGGGTTACCATGCAAATCACCAGGAAGTGATGATTAATTGGGTGTAGGCACAGAAGAGAGGTGGTTGGTGACCCATGACTTGTCCAGGACGAAGGTGGATCCCCTGGGCCCCTTAAGGCTCCATGGGGGATAGGCGTGGAGGATAAGGTGGGGTGTGAAAGGAGGCTGAGGCAGAGGAGAATTTGACAAGCTCCCCTCCCAGAAAGATCAACCAGGCGAAGCTGGCTGGGGAGAGGGGGCTGGTGGAGGAAGGGTGAGTAAGACATGCAGATGGTTTTCATTTAGGGGAGGTTCCATGTTCTGCCCCAGCCTCTGATGCCTCACTTTGGGGCAGGGGAGGGGTATAGAGAGGAGGAAGAAGCAGGGACTTTTCTGAGCAACATTTTTAGAATCTAGAGTTATCAGAATCTGTTCACCCTCCACGGGGGCTTTCTCCCAGCGCCTGGGCCCACTCTTGGGAGATGCTTAAATCTCCTCTGGTTGCTTACCTCGCAAGCCCACTTCATCCCAGGCGGTCTCACTGTTGGAAACTCCAGTCAGGAAGGGTTTCTTGGCACCAAGTTGAAGTCTGCATATTTGGCTGCATCAGCATTTGGCACAATATATTTCATAGACATTCAGCTTGTTTCTGGTACGTGGAAAGTTTTATGCAGGAAGCAGGAATGAATAATGTAAAATTATTACCAAGGTACAGAAGTCATCTGGCAGGTCTGGTACCATGTTCTAGGGACTAAGGTTTTATAAGACCACTGAGCTGGTAAATCTGTATGTCCACTTAGCTAGGCGATGGGGCACCCAGTTATTTGATCAAATACCAGTCTATCTGTTGCTGGGAAGGTGCTCTATAGATGTGATTAACATCTACAACAAATGGACTTTCATTAAAGGAGATTACCGTCCACAATGTGGGAAGGACTCATCTAATTAGCTGAAGATCTTAAGGGCAAAAATTGAGGTTTCCTGAAGAAGAAGGAATCGCACTTCAAAACTCTAAGATAGAAATCCTGCCTGAGTTTCCAGCCTGCTGGCCTGCCCTACAGATTTTATACTTGCTGGTCCCAACAACTGTGTGGTCTTACATTAAAAAAAAATGCAGTTTTATTTCTCCGGAGAACCCTGATGCAAACACCCACTACCTTTCTGTGTAAAGGCAGATAAAGAATACTTAATTCCATAGAAGAGCAATGTCTGAAAGGACTAATATTATAAAAATGCTAACTTGTGTGGTGCTGTGTTAATCTAAATTCATGTCTGAGGGTGCCATCCATTAGATACTTTAATTCTTACAATAGAAAGGGTTTTCTTTCCATTTTTATGGATGAGGAAAATGAAACACAGAGTACCACACTTCTTGGCCCGAATTGTGGAGCTTTTAGTGATCTTGATCCAATAACCTCCCTCTACTCCGTTTCATGTCGTCCACGGTCAAGGCAAATGAATTAGACCCTCTTAAGTGTGCTCTGGATTTTCCTACACACCAGCTATTGCCTATACCTGGAATTCTTCTGAAACGTTATTTCCTTTTATCCTATATGTCAAAGTCTTCTCTCTGCTCCAAGGGCCAGTTCTAGGGTCACTTCCTCTGTGAAGTCTTCCTGGGCCCCTACCATCACTGATCCTGGAAGTGACCCCTTCCTGCACAGTCTCACATCTGGGTTTCTCCCCACCTTGAGTTACTGCTGTTTCAGGGTTTCTTTCTCCTCCAATCAGAATGAAAGCTCTTTGAAGGCAGGAAAACAAGTCTGATTGATTACAACTGAGGACAGTCCTGAAACCCAGGGGCTTTCTTTCTAAAACAGGGAACTTTGAGATACTTCTCTTAGTAGGTGTCTGTGTGGTTGTTTTCTGAAAGATGAGGGCTATTTCTGCTCCAGCATTATGTCAGTGGACTTGAATTTTCTTCGTTCTTCCATTTGAACAACAGACCTCACACTGATAATTTTGGAAGGCTTTGTCCTGTTTATTCTGCCTGAGGCTTGACAGAGCAACACCAGCAAGCTCAGTAACCCCCAAACCCTACAATGGGAGACCCACATTCACCCTCTCTGGCCTTAGGCCACTTTCCCAAAGGAACTACTGTGGACCTTTCCATTTGGAAGGTCAACATCCCAGTCCAGTGGACTAAGGTTTTAGTTGTCCCTATTTTGGTACTCTCAGGCACAGGATAGTATTGGGGAGCAGTGGCATACATTCATTTACTGAAACCTATGCTTTTGAACTGTGGTGTTGGAGAAGACTCTTGAGAGTCCCTTGGACTGGAAGGAGATCCAATCAGTCCATTCTAAAGGAGATCAGTCCTGGGTGTTCACTGGAAGGACTGATGCTAAAGCTGAAGCTCCAAGACTTTGGCCACCTCATGCGAAGAGTTGACTCATTGGAAAAGACCCTGATGCTGGGAGGGATTGGGGGCAGGAGGAGAAGGGGACGACAGAGAAGGAGATGGCTGGATGGCATCACCGACTCGATGGACATGAGTTTGAGTGAACTCCGGGAGTTGGTGATGGACAAGGAGGCCTGGGGTCGCAAAGAGTTGGACACGACTGAGCGACTGAACTGAACTGAACTGAATGTCCTCCTCTCTCAGGACTCTCTGAGAGGAGAAAGAAGACATAGTCTTTATCTCTTTATTATATCAACATATGTTTGAGCCCCTACTCTACACCAGGAGCACTTTGTAGCACTCAACTCACTCAACTCACTCGTACGGAGTCTATCTTCCCTATGAACTATGAGCTTCATGAGGGCATGGATCTTATTTATCTGGCTCATCACTGTGCCATGACTTCAGAGTAGGTATTCTATAAATACCTGTGGTAGAACTGAATGGAGTTTGAATTTGTCTTACCCACTAGAGAAAATGAGAGCTCCTCAAGGGTGAGGTAGCCCTTCATGTCAGCACAGAACCTGGCTCAGGTAAGATACTCAAGATGTTTATTGAGTTGGCTGGATGACCCAGTGTGGAGGTCCAGTGTGGGCCATGCCTGACCAGGGCATGGCTTGGGGTGTGAATTCTGGGTTCTTCATGGGTTCTCATTTGCCTTGCTATGGGAACTGTGGTCTTACTTTCTTTTGTGACTTCTGCTCCTTACGTGTGGATTTGGGTATTGAACTATTGTGTGAAAGCTAAAAATGTAGCCCTGTCTCCATGACACTGCCATAGAACAGCCAGTTATAAGCACTTAATGCACAGAATCGTGGCCGAGAGGAGCTACCCCACACCCAAGATCAGGGCGGTGGCCGAGAGGAGCTGTCCCACGTCCAAGAGGCGGTGGCTGTGCGGGCACAGGAGGGCCGAGAGGAGCTACTCCACATTCAAGGTCAGGAGGGGCGGCCTTGAGGAGATACCCCTAGTCCAAGGTAAGGTACAGCGGCTGCGCTTTCTTGGAGCAGCTGTGAAGAGATACTCCACGACCAAGGTAAGTGAAACCCAAATAAGACGGTAGGTATTGGGAGGGGGTATTAGAGGGAAGACACACTGAAATCATAATCACAAAAAACTAGTTGATCTGATCATATGGACCACAGCCCTGTCTAACTCAATGAAACTAAGC
The DNA here is from genome assembly GCF_049115385.1 of Moschus berezovskii. NCBI lineage: Eukaryota > Metazoa > Chordata > Mammalia > Artiodactyla > Moschidae > Moschus > Moschus berezovskii. The sequence goes on along the minus strand of NC_142466.1, from coordinate 68,784,314 downwards.
CATGCTGTGTGGGGCCACCCAAGACGGAAGGGTCATGGTGGAGAGGTCTGACGGAATGTGGTCCACTGGAGAAGGGAATGGCAAACCACTTCAGTATACTTGCCTTGAGAACCCCATGAACAGTATCAAAAGGCAAAATGATAGGATACTGAATGAGGAATTCCCTAGGTCGGTAGTTGCCCAGTATGCTCCTGGAGATCAGTGGAGAATTAACTCCAGAAAGAATGAAGGGATGGAGCCAAAGCGAAACAAATACCCAGTTGTGGATGTGACTGGTGATAGAAGCAAGGTCCGATGCTGTAAAGAGCAATATTGCATAGGAACCTGGAATGTTAGGTCCATGAATCAAGGCAAATTGGAAGTGGTCAAACAGGAGATGGCAAGAGTGAACGTCGACATAGGAATCAGTGAACTAAAATGGACTGGAATGGGTGAATTTAACTCAGATGACCATTATATCTACTACTGTGGGCAGGAATCCTTTAGAAGAAATGGAGTAGCCATCATGGTCAACAAAAGAGTCCGAAATGCAGTACGTGGATGCAATCTTAAAAACGACAGAATGATTTCTGTTCGTTTCCAAGGCAAACCATTCAATATTACAGTAATTCAAGTCTATGCCCCAACCAGTAATGCTGAAGAAGCTGAAAGAAGTTGAACAGATCTATGAAGACCTACAAGACCTTTTAGAACGAACACCCAAAAAAGATGTCCTTTTCATCATAGGAGACTGGAATGCAAAAGTAGGAAGTCAAGAAACACCTGGAGTAACAGGCAAATTTGGCCTTGGAGCACGGAATGAAGCAGGGCAAAGGCTAATAGAGTTTTGCCAAGAGAATGCACTGGTCATAGCAAACACTCTCTTCCAACAACACAAGAGAAGACTCTACACATGGACATCACCAGATGGTCAACCCTGAAATCAGATTGATTATATTCTTTGCAGCCAAAGATGGAGAAGTTCTATACAGTTAGCAAAAACAAGACCAGGAGCTGACTGTGGCTCAGATCATGAACTCCTTATTGCCAAATTCAGACTTAAATTGAAGAAAGTAGGGAAAACCACAAGACCATTCAGATATGACCTAAATCAAATCCCTTATGATTATACAGTGGAAGTGAGAAATAGATTTAAGGGTCTAGATCTGATAGATAGAGTGCCTGATGAACTCTGGATGGAGGTTCATGACATTGTACAGGAGACAGGGACCAAGACCACCCCCATGGAAAAGAAATGCAAAAAAGCAAAATGGCTGTCTGAGGAGGCCTTACAAATAGCTGTGAAAAGAAGAGAAGTGAAAAGCAAAGGAGGAAAGGAAAGATATAAAAATCTGAATGCAGAGTTCCAAAGAATAGCAAGAAGAGATAAGAAAGCCTTCCTCAGCGATCAATGCAAAGAAATAGAGGAAAACAACAGAATAGGAAAAACAAGAGATTTTTTCAAGAAAATTAAAGATATCAAGGGAACATTTCATGCAAAGATGGGCTCTATAAAGGACAGAAATGGTATGGACCTAACAGAAGCAGAAGATATTAAGAAGAGGTGGCAAGAATACACAGAAGAACTGTACAAAAAAGATCTTCACGACGAAGATAATCACGATGGCGTGATCACTCACCTGAAACCAGACATCTTGGAATGTGAAGTCAAGTGGGCCTTAGAGAGCATCACTACGAACAAAGCTAGTGGAGGTGATGGAATTCCAATTGAGCTATTTCAAATCCTGAAAGATGATGCTGTGAAAGTGCTGCACTCAATATGCCAGCAAATTTGGAAAACTCAGCAATGGCCACAGGACTGGAAAAGGTCAGTCTTCATTCCAATCCCAAAGAAAGGGAATGCCAAAGAATGCTCAAACTACCGCACAATTGCACTCATCTCACACGCTAGTAAAGTCATGCTCAAAATTCTCCAAACTAGACTTCAGCAATATGTGAATCGTGAACTTCCAGATGTTCAAGCAGGATTTAGAAAAGGCAGAGGCACCAGAGATCAAATTGCCAACATCCGCTGGATCATGGAGAAAGCAAGAGAGTTTCAGAAAAACATCTATTTCTGCTTCATTGACTATGCCAAAGCCTTTGACTGTGTGGATCACAATAAACTGTGGAACATTCTGAAAGAGATGGGAATCCCAGACCACCTGACCTGCCTCTTGAGAAACCTGTATGCAGGTCAGGAAGCAACAGTTAGAACTGGACATGGAACAGACTGGTTCCAAATAGGAAAAGGAGTACGTCAAGGTTGTATATTGTCACCCTGCTTATTTAACTTATATGCAGAGTACATCATGAGGAACGCTGGGCTGGAAGAAGCACAAGCTGGAATCATGATTGCTGGGAGAAATATCAATAACCTCAGATATGCAGATGACACCACCCTTATGGCAGAAAGTGAAGAGGAACTCAAAAGCCTCTTGATGAAAGTGAAAGAGGAGAGTGAAAAGGTTGGCTTGAAGCTCAACATTCAGAAAATGAAGATCATGGCATCTGGTCCCACCACTTCATGGGAAATAAGATGGGGAAACAGTGGAAACAGTGTCAGACTTTATTTTTTTGGGCTCCAAAATCACTTCGGATGCTGACTGCAGCCATGAAATTAAAAGACGCTTACTCCTTGGAAGGAAAGTTATGACCAGCTTAGATAGCATATTAAAAAGCAGAGACATTACTTTGCCAACAAAGGTCCATCTAGTCAAGGCTATGGTTTTTCCCGTGGTCATGTATGGATGTGAGAGTTGGACGGTGAAGAAAGCTGAGCGCCGAAGAATTGATGCTTTTGAACTGTGGTGCTGGAGAAGACTCTTGAGAGTCCCTTGGACTGCAAGGAAATCCAACCAGTCCATTAAAGGAGATCAGTCCTGGGTGTTCATTGGAAGGACTTATGCTGAAGCTGAAACTCCAGTACTTTGGCCACCTCATGCGACGAGTTGACTCACTGGAAAAGAGTCTGATGCTAGGAGGGATTGGGGGTAGGAGGAGACGGGGACGGCAGAGGATGAGATGGCTGGATGGCATCACCGACTCGATGGACATGAGTTTGAGTGAACTCCGGGAGTTGGTGATGGACAGGGAGGCCTGGCGTGCTGTGGTTTGTGGGGTCGCAAAGAGTCGGACACGACTGAGCGACTGAACTGAACTGAATGCTAGTCATATGCTCAGAAAGGTGCTGTGAGAGAACACAACCCACACTGAAACTGGAGGGCTTACATTCATTATCAAGGGATTGATACCCAACTTTTCCTAAAAAGGACCATGAGTGTGGTGTTTAGCCAACTATCATGGCACTTAGATAGTGGCATGACCAATAAGGGGTTAATATTCAAAATATATAAACAGCTCATACAAATCAATATAAAAAATCAACCCAATGTAAAAATGGGCAAAAGACCTCAATAGGCAGTTTTCCAAAGAAGACCTACAGATAGTTAACACACACAGTAAAAGATGCTCAACATTACCAGTCATCAGAGAAATACAAATTTAAAAACCACAATGAGATATCACCTCACACCTGTCAGAATGGCTATCATTAAAAAGATCACAAATAAAAAATGTTGGCAAGGATGTAGAGAAGAGGAGCCTTTGTACAGTGTTGGTGGGAATGTAAGTTAGGGCAGCCATGATGGAAAACACTATGGAAATTCCTAAAAAAAAAAAACAAACAGAATTACCACATGATCCAGCAATTCTACTCCTGGGTATATATCCAGGAAAATGAAAATGCTAACTCAAAAAGATACATGCACTTCGAAGTTCATAGCAGCATTATTCACGATAGCCAAGATTTGAGAGTAACCTAGGTGTCCATCAGCAGGTGAATGGATAAAGATGTGGTATGGTACTCAGTCATTAAAAAAGAATGAAAATTTGCCATTTGCAGCAACATGGATGAATCTGGAGTGCACTATGCTAAGTGAAATAAGTCAGACAGAGAAAGACAAATACCAGATGATATCACTTACATGTGAAATCTAAAAAATACAACAAACTAGTGACTATAACAAAAAAGAAGCAGACTCACAGACATGGAGAACAAACTAGTGGCTACCAGTGGGGAGAGGGAAGGGGCATTAAGAGGTATAAACTACTATGTATAAAATAAATAAGTTACAAGGATATACTGTACAGCACAGGGAATATAGCCAATGCTTTATAATAACTTTGTGTGGGCTTCCCAGGTAGCGCTAGTGGTAAAGAATCTGCCTGCCAATGCAGGAGATGCAAGAGTCATGAGTTCTATCCCTGGGTCAGGAAGATCCCCTGGAGTAGAAAATGGCAACCCACTCCAGTATTCTTGACTGGAAAATTTCATGGACAGAGGAGCTTGGCAGGCTACAGATCATGAAGCTGTAACGAGTTGGACACGACTGAGCACATAATCTTTCCTTTCCTTTGTAACTTTAAATAGAGTACAATCTATAAAAATTTTGAATCACTATGTTGTATGCCAGAAACTAATATAGTATTGTAAATCAATTATACTTCAATTTTCAAAAAATTTAAAAAGGAAATTATGTTGACATCTTGATGTTGGACTTCTGGCCTCCAAAACTGTGAAAGGACAAATTCTACAGCTTCAAGTCATCTAGTTTGGGCCGTAGGAAATGAGGATGGGCAAACTGCCTTGCTGTTTCATATTTACAGATTCCTTCTTCCTGAAGGGCTTTTTCCTATTGTTATCTTGGAAATTTTGCATTCTGTTATGAAGACCCAGTGGAAGTCTTGGGCAAGAGAGGTCCTGCCATCTCCTTGACTCTTTTTGACAGTGATCCATATCCGTCCTTGCACTCCTCACATGTATGACAGTCATTTTTGTGTTTGCTTTTTAATTGCTTAAGTCTTTGAGCCTTGAGATTTCTTAGTAAAGTCAACCTTAAGCAATACCTTAAGCAATCTGGCACAAAAGGATCCATGGTAAAGATCTGTTGACTAAATAACTCAAACAGGAATACCAAAGAGAGAAGGATTAATGTTGTCCGGGGTGTTCATAAAAGTGGAATAGGATATTCTGGAAGGAGGTAACAGCATAGGTAAAGCATGACTTGTTCAGGGACTAGTCATTTATCCAATGGGTTTGGAAGGGTGAAGGAGGCAGAAGACGAACTGGGAAAGCTTTGAATGTTAGGCCACGAAGTCAGACACCAACCTGTGGGCCATGGTCCCCCGATGCTGTTGCACATTCTCAATAGCATGCCTCTTAGACACATTTCCTACCACTTGGGCCCGAGAGGTCAGCTACTGCCCTCCCTAGGCCCCAAAAGTTAGACACTTGCTTTGTGATCAGTCTCCTTCTTGGCCTGCCATGGGCAAAGCAGGTAACAAAACTGAGGATGGTGTTTTCCCTGGTGATCTGGGGGCTAAGACTCTGCGCTGCAATTGCAGGTGGCCTGGGTTCAATACCTGGTCAAGGAACTAGATCCCACATGCCATAACTATGAGTCTGCATGCTACAACTAAAGATCCTGCATGCAGCAATGAAGATCCTATGTGCTGCAACTAAGACCCAGTACAGCCAAATAAATAAATAATTAAAAAACAAAAAACCTCTGAGGATGGCCTGTGGACCACTGATCCTTGGTTTTGCCCTCTCTTTTTTCCAGAATATTCCCAACTCAGTGAAAAAAACATTAAAATGTTTCCAGTAAACTATGAATGAAATTAAGACTTTTTACACACACACACATCTGTGAAACCATCCCCACAATCGAGATAATGAAGGTATTCACCATCCCCAGGTCTCCTTGTGCCTGCCCCTTCCTAAACTTCCTATCCTACCCAACCATCCCCACCTGCAAGCAACCATGGATCTTCTGTGACTATAGATTAATTTGCATTTTTTGGTAGTATTCCATTGTCAACTTGACCTTATTGGGTGCTGCATATTTTTGTATTCCTATAAATGATCTTGAGTTTTGTTCTTGGAACTGGTTATTTGGAAACACTTTGGCTCTTTCATGTCTTGGTTTTAAGCTAGTTAGGCAGAACCAGACAGGTTTAAACCAGGACTAATTTCCCCCCATTACCAAGGCAAAAACTCTTCTGAGTATTGTAGTCAATGCTGCATGAACTATGAAGTTTTCCACTCTGGTGAGAACAGAAACTATTCTTGACCCTCCGTGAGCTCCACAGTTCCCTCTAATCCTTTCTGGTGGCTTCCTCACACATACGCACCAACCAGTGCTGCTGGGGACCCTCTGCAGGTAGATCTCTGGGCTATTTGGCTCTCTCCTTTCTGGTAATCCAATCTGCAAACTAGACACTTTGACTTTTCTAGGATCCTAGCTCTGTTTCCTTAATGAGGCCCTTCCTAGGTTCCCCTCCTTGCTCTACAATTGGAAAACCGTTTTAGCAGTCTGCTGGGGCAGTCAGGGGTCATCTCTCAAAAGTTCACTGTCCTTTGTCTATGTTTAATGTCTTGAAAACTGCTTCATGTATTTTACAATGCCAGGATGGATGGTAAATCTGGCCCGTTACTCCAGTCTTGGTTGGAAGTAGAACTCCCTGAAACTTCTGATAATGGCTATGATATGTGCTGCAATAAATTTGGAATTTTGGACTCTTTCATGTTATACCGTTATATATGAATACCATAAGCTGATAAAAGTCTGGAAAAATGATTACATACAGTTCGTCAAAACGAAGTTGTTTTTTTGTGTTAAAAAAAAAAACACCCACATTTGAGTGTATGATTGCCAAGTATTTAGTGGGAAGGACTTCTGAGTTTATGGTTGTAGCAGGTGATGTGTTTCATTCACATCCCCGTGTCACTGTCAGGGGGCTGCCTTCTCACTGCCCAAACCCACTTTGCCTGGGTGCACAGAAAGCCAGAGTTGACTAAAAAAGTCTCCTGAAGCAGCTCTTAAACAATGACTGATTTAACACAAAACAAAAAATGATACAGGAACACATACTCCTTTAGCCCTGATCAGGGAGACTTTGAGGTGGCCCATGCTATCTCTAGTGCTCCTCTGGGAGTCTTGAGAGCTGCCCTCTGCAGGACCTGACTTGATAAGGCTTCCGGTTTGGATACATTCTCTTCTCTGTCCCACTTCCCCACTCCCTCACTGGGTTTTATTGGAAATACTTCCTAGTAAATCACTTGAAAAATTGATTTCACAATTGTTAGGATGAAAGTAGAATGACCATCATATAAGTTAAATATACATTAAATTCACCAGAAACTGTCCTCTGGATAGAGCAACTCTCAAATGGTTTCATCATGTGAAGTGATTCTTTGCATGGCATGCACTGCATGTCTTCCAATGGTTGGTACTTCTTTGCCATGCTGATAAGCCCGAACCCTAAGTGCTTGTGTTGGACTAGGGTCCTGGTGATGGCATCTACAACCTCCTGACATTCTTAACCAATCAAATGTCCCACTAGATAGTCTCCAACCCTCCTCACCGCACCTCCCCCTGCCTCAGCTAATTCCTTCTGTTCTCACAACACTATTCTCTTGACAGAGCTAACACCCTAGCCTGGTGCTCTAAAATTTGTATCCATGTTTTCTGGTTATGCTAGTAATTCCCCTAAGCTGGCTGAGTTGCCAGTGGCCTTGTCCTTCCACAAAGGGGTCCATATGGTCTATAGATATTCATGCCATGAAACTAGTGGCCCTTATTTCAGATGAGCAGGACATGTCCCATCAAACTGTCAAACACCAGTCTGATGAAAGTATTAATATACTATTAATATAAGCTTTACAAGATGTGGAAGGCAGCCTACACCGACTCCTGGTGAGAATTCCTTTTGAGAAATGGGTTGGGGTTTTAATTAGGGTTTCTCAACCTCAGCACTACTGACATTCAGGGCTGCTCAACTTTCCGTTGCAGGAGACCGTCTTTGCACTGCAGCATTCTAGCAACATTCCTGACCTCTACTCACTAGATGCCAGCGGCAACCTCTAAACCATGAAAACCAAAAAGGATAAGATCAAGGGATCAAGACAGCAATGAAGGAACGAAAGGTTCTATTATTTCATATGCAATCTTTTGTCAGAATTTTCAGTTGTTTCCTACGATGAGCTGCTTCTATATCTTTTATCAACAGGTTGACACACTGTTAACCCTGTCTCTCCTTACATAAACACAGCTCACATCAATATTTTTACTGCAGCACTAACAAATCATGTTTCTTTGCCCATCAGAGTGGCAAAGAGAAAAAGGAATGAAAATATTCCATGTTACTGTGGGAATGAGGAGATGAACATTCTCATATACTGCTAGGAATATAATTTCCAACATGTACTAAAACCTGCATGAAATCTATGTTTTCTGACCCATAATTTTGGTTTTATATGGAATAATTGGAAAAGATACAATGTGCGTAGAGAAATTTTAAAAAAATAATGAAAATCAGAAGCAACCAAAAACTTCAACAGCAGAGGAATGATTCAATAAAGTATGGTATAACGATATACTAGGAAGCCCAGGTGATGCAGTACTAAAGACTCTGCCTGCCAGTGCAGGAGACTCAAGAGACCAGGGTTTAACTCTTGGGTCGGGAAGATCCCCTGGAGTATGAAATGGCAAGCTGCTCCAGTATTCCAGCCTGGAAAATTCCAGGAACAGATGAGCCTGGTAGGCTAAAGTCCATGGGGCTGTGAAGAGTTGGACATGACTGAGCAACAGTATGTACACGCATGTACGCGCACACACACAATCTTAGCAACTATGTGGATCCTTACTGTTTGGGACATCTGCTTTTCTCTTAATCACATTTATCCATTTAAAATCTTATTTCATTGTCAGATTGGTAAACTCCTTATTCTTGTATGGAAAGTTAGTGTGTTAGTAGACTTACTGACTTTAACCAAACACTTGGTATAAGAGCCAGGTGCCAAGGGTAACAAAGAGAAAATGCAGCAAAAACTCGTCTTATGTTTCTGTTCTTTCCTTACCATTCCCCATTGCCCCAAAGTGAAGAAACTCAGCTGTGTTTCCTAACTTCATCTAATTACATGGATCTGAAGGGCAAATTAAATGCCCAAACAAAATGTTTTAAAAAAAAATGGGGGAGGAAAAACAAGACAAAGTTCAGAAACAGAGAAGTGCTTCTTTTCTTCCTGCCTCCAGTTTTCTGAGTATGAAAGGCATCCCATTTCTGCCCTGAAATTAGAGGTCCTCAGATATGTAGGAATGCTAGTCACATCATGTCAATAATAAGCCATGCTTGTCTCAAGTCCTACTGAGAAACAATGCCAATTATCTCAAGGCTCAGCATTCTATGAAGTCGTTTTTCATGGCTGCCACTTCTAGCAGGGTTATTAAAAAGACTCTGTCTACTTACCTTAGGGTCAAAACAAGTAAAACAATCCCAGTAGATGTTAGGAAGTCAAGCACCAACACATAATGGATGCTGATACTTAGTTGAAAGCTGGGCAGCCAAAGGGGAGGTGATGGACTAAAGACTAAAGTCTGATTCCAGAGCAGAGACTTTCCCTTCCCCTCAAAAGAGAGCTGATGCTACCAGACACATGGTTCCCAAGAGGGAACCCCAAATTTAAGACTCCAGTTGTTGGAGACCATGGAGGAACATGTTTCTCCATCTCATTTTATTCTAGCATAGACCTAGTGCTTGGGAAGTAAGGGCATTTGACCCCCGTTTATAGAGATTCTATAACTTCAGTCACTTGTCCAACCCAAGTATGCTCTTTGTCACTCAAACTCTCATTGTCTTTTTACACAGTAGACAAATGTACATTTCAGACATTTTATTTTTCTTATTCTAACATTAGGCTCTGGTAAGTACAAAAGGTCACAAATACAAAAATTTCTGTGTAACTCTGTGGTAGTTAAAAAACCCAGGAGAAGGAAACAATTTTTTAAGTTGGGTAACATTCATCTTAAATATCTGAGGGACAGTATTCCTCAGGTATGGCTATAAAAATAGTAAAAAATGATTTCACTGCAATGAAGTCAACATTTTTGATAACTCTTTTCACTTAGTTCAGGAAATCTCTCAGCATTTACTCTGGATGGATTCCTTACTTCTGTTATAAAATCCAATTCCCAACTCTTCAGTGCTTTCAAGGAGGACACCTTCATTTTCAGCCTGTGATGCTCTGATCAAAGTAAGATTTTGATGCCAGCTTCAGAAGAAAAAGCCAGATTTAGATATATAGTTATTATCCTTTCCAATATTAAAAAGAATGCTAAAAAAGAGGGATGGATTTTCCATATTAGTGCTAATTTCTCCTTATAAGGACTTAATTTTCATACTCACACTGCAGATGAATTACATTTAATGAGTTTTTATTTTTTCAAAATATTTCAAAAACTTTTTTGTGAAAAGATTAAGTTTTCCTATCCCTAGGATACTGAGTGAATAAAAATGACATCTGGGAACAGGGAAAGTCCAGGTTTATCTGTTTTCTTACCTAGGAACCTGTTGAACATAGAGAACTGAGATCTTCAAGGACTTTGTTCAATAGCTCTGGATATGGCTGAGATTACAGAAACAAAACCAAAAATCTCATTTTATTTAATCACAGATAATAAAAATACGGACAGGATGTTGTAGACATGAAGAACAGACAAACACTGGGAAGCCCAATCAGAAGCTGACTCACAGCTTTGATTTTTTTTTCCTCTGCTTAATGAGAAACAAATTATCATTGCTATCCTCCTCCAAGCAGCTCTCCTTTTTCTTATGCTTGCCCCGCTTGCCCTCCTTGGGCAGCCTGTCTTCTTTCGGCTTGAGGTAATGTGATGAGTGGTGAAAGGGCTTGTGAGGCTTCTGGGTTTTGGAAGTGCCAGGAGTAGAGTGGACTTTGGGGCCCCTGGGGAAGTCCTCATCATCTTCATGACACCTGGCAGCCTTTCTATGCTTCTCACGTTCTCTCATGTTCCTGCTCATGGTTTCTTTTTGGGTTTCTTTCTTTTCTTGAGGCCACCTGTTGTTTTTCCATGAGGCATGGCTTGTTCTCATATCACGGGGCCTCTTATCTGCTGCTTCCATATGAGGCCTCTTGAACTTTCTTGGCAAGTCCCCATTTTTCTGGAGTTCTGGAAAACATAAAAGTATTTCTGCATATTCAGCAGTTAGACTGGCATAGCATATTCAGAGTTTTCACTGGTCTGTAAATAACTCAGCAGAGAGGAAAGTCAGATACTTAAATGCATTAATGATATGACATTCTAAAGAGACCTTATTAAGGTTAAAATCACTCACTAAAAACTCAGTGGTTGTAGTTCTCTATTTCCAAACATGAAAAACATCAGGATCTCCAATGATATTTATTTTGTTCAACACAGTTTAACTAGGTTAAACAATGGAGACAGAGATCAGTGAGAGAAGTAATCATTTTAGCTTTGTGAAGAAAAGTCATATCTGACCAACTCAAATTCCTGCAGTGATAAAGAGTCCTTGATGATAAGGTGAAGCAAGATGTAGAAAATGGCCCACTGACAGTTTCATATAACATCTCAACTATCCTCTGAAGATAAAGTCTGGCCACAGTATTGATAGGTGAATGCCATACTGGACAGCAGATTAGTCCTCAGAGTAAAGATCACTAGCTTGGAGACTGAGTGTGCACATGCGCATGCACTTGTATATCCAAGAGGTTTAAGTGCCAGATCTGACACTATATTTTGTCAGGACTTGGCATTCTTACTGCAAATATCTGATAGTGATTCTGAACAGATAAGTGGGAGGTGAGGGTACAGTGAGGGATGAAAAGTTATATCAACAGAACCTTGAAAGATTACAGAAATCACCAATAAAAAAAATGAGGTGGAGTATGAAGTAGTATATTTAGGGAACAAAAATGAATTCTAGAATACAACGCAAAAATAAGTAATTACTTATAGACTTTAGTATAAAACACAAAGTCCACTATAGTGAGCCTCAAAGCGGATCTGTACCACAGAGCTGTCAATAACTAAAAGATGGAAAATACACAAAAGTATAGAGAAAAGAGAAAGCACACACAACTCTTTAATCCAGAGATGACATTCTGGTGCATTTCTTTGTAATCTTTAAAAAATGTAGCTGCTAATCATTATCTTCTTATACTGTAATTTCTCTACATATAGTTGAGATAAATGTTATATAAAATAAAATAGGCAAAATATGCAGGAGTTGAAGTGTTTCATCTACTTTTCTCCAGAATTAGTGTCTTCATTTTGAAAGGACTTGAGCTCAGAGACAGGCAGGAAAAGAATAATGAAAAGGCCAAGGGTCAACAATGTATGAGCAAACATGAAAAATACAAAACTATTTGGTCCTGAAGACAAAAAAAGTAACTTTGTAAACCACCTTGAAGTATATAGCAAGAAAGAAGAGAGGTAGAGAGAACAGATGTAAATTATAAAACAATTTGGTGAGAAAGAGCATTATGTTAGCAATGGTAAATAAAGAAATGGAGGATCTGGAGCTTTGCTCATAATGGTGGCCAATTAAAAATGACTTCTTTGGGGAAGCTCCAGGAATCACCAAGCAGAGAAAGCTTTTTCTTTGCTTGAAAAATACTAGAGGGAAAACATAATTACTTGTTGAAAAGAAAAATCTCAAAGGAGCCTTTAAAAATTCTGCATGCATAAATGGACAGAAGTGTTTTTCTGGACATTTTCTAAAATAATCACAGTGTGAGAAAAATGTTCATTGTGAACAGATTATAAAGCAGGATTTTTGAAGTGGGTGCTTGACTTCTGGAGATCAAGGAAGTTCCAGTTTCTACAGTAATTATTAAAAACATTTTCCGTGCTAACCAAAGGCCCACAAAGCAGTTTGCAAAGACAGCACAAAAAAAAAAAAAAAGAAAGAAATTTAGGGACTACTGCAAGGGCGATTTAGGAAAAAGTCTAGTAACATACCTTTCACTTTTCGTTTTATTCTCTGATCTCTCTCCCGTATTTCGTATTTGTCATCATAGTAATAGATGAATGGAGATGTTGGAAAGGTCTGGTTAAACATTCGTCTTTCTGTACATTCCTGCAAATTGTATTTGAAATTATGATGTCATAGGGTCACAGCGTTCAGATAACCATTTGGTAAGATTATGGACCATTGTAATTAAGAGATGAGCCCTGCATCACTCATATGCACTATGGCTGCACGATGTGGTCTGCTGGGACACTGGGAGGATCAAACACTCAATTGTGCTTACATGCTAGTCTTTCAGGCTTGGGTTTTCTTCCTTTACTTCTTTACCTATGAAACCCTTCTGTTTTTCCTGCCAACATTCTTCCCCAGCAGTGCCTTGTTCCTCTGTTAGAGGGTTTGTTTCATTTGAAATTATGTTTTATCAGTCCTTTGCATCTCTGTCTCTTCCAACAGCCTTCCTTCAAGTACTTCTCCTTTTCTTCTTCTCATCGCATTTACACTCTGATGTGGAGCTAAATTCTTAGACTTTTGCTCTTTTTCCTCCATACAAGTGGTTTTTGCAAGCTTACTTTAAGTCAACACCACTGCTCACAAGGGCAGTGATTCGTACAGTGGGGAGCAGGGTGATGAGAAACGCTGGGCTGGATGAAGTACAAGCTGGAATCAAGATTGCCGGGAGAAATATCTATAACTTCAGATATGCAGATGACACCATCCTTGTGGCAGAAAGCGAAGAACTAAAGAGCCTCTTGTAAAGTGAAAGAGGAGAGTAAAAAAGTTGGCTTAAACCTCAAGATTCAGAAAACTAAGATCACGGCATCTGGTCCTATCACTTCACGGCAAATAGATGGGGAAACAGAGGACACAGTGACAAACATTATTTTCTTGGGCTCCAAATTCACTGCAGTTGGTGACTGCAGCCATGAAATTAAAAGATGCTTCCTCCTTGGAAGAAAAGTTATGACCAACCTAGATAGCATGTTAAAAAGCAGAGACATTATATTTTGCCAACAAAGGCCCATCTAGTCAAAGCTATGGTTTTTCCAGTGGTCATGTATGGATGTGAAAGTTGGACTATAAAGAAAGCTGAGTGCCGAAGAACTGATGCTTTTGAACTGTAGTGTTTGAGAAGACTCTTCAGAGTCCCTTGGACTGCAAGGAGATCCAACCAGTCCATCCTAAAGGAAATTAGTCCTGAATATTCGTTGGAAGGACTGATGCTGAAGCTGAACCTGATGCTTTGGCCACCTGATGCGAAGAACTGACTCATTTGAAAAGACCCTGATGCTGGGAAAGACTGAAGGCAGGAGAAGGGGACGACAGAGGATGAGATGGTTGGATGGCATCACCGACTCAATGGACATAAGTTTGAGTAAACTCTGGGAGCTGGTGATGGACAGGGAGGTCTGGCGTGCTGCAGTCCATGGGGTCACAAAGAGTCAGACACGACTGAGCGACTGAACTGAACTGAACTGAGGGTGGTGGTGGGTTTGCCTAGCTTGAAAGTGCTCCTACATGATTCTGAAGGAAACCTTTCTCCTCTTTGCTCACCCTACTCATGAAAAGATCAGTCCTCTCACTTGCCCCACTCTCCATACTCTGGCATTCTGGTGGTTGCCAGTTCCCAAATCCACATCCTTGGCCTAAGCCATGTCCCATGCAGTAGGCTTTGTTTATCCTGATCTGTGACAAAGATCCATTCAACTTGTTGCAAACCAAATAATGTCTTTCATTTGAAAAACACTGCTCTCTGGAACCTTTCACGCCTGTCTTCTGCGATCTTGCCTAAAATTTACCATAAACATTCAGTACTTCTTCATTTCAGTTGCTCAGTCGTGTCCGACTCTTTGTGACCCCATGGATTACAGCACGCCAGGCCTCCCTGTCCATCACCAACTCCCAGAGTTTACTCAAACTCATGTCCATTCAGTCAGTGATGCCATCCAACCACCTCATCCTCTGTCATCCCCTTCTCTTTCCGCTTTCAATATTTCCCAGCATCAGGGTCTTTTCAAATGAGTCAGTTCTTCGCATCAGATGGCCAAAGTATTGGAGTTTCAGCTTCAACATCAGTCCTTCTGATGAATATTTAGGACTAATTTCCTTTAGGATGGACTGGTTGGATCTCCTTGCAGTCCAAGGGACTCTCAAGAGTCTTCTCCAACACCACAGTTCAAAAGCATCAGTTCTTCGGCACTCAGCTTTCTTTATAGTCCAACTCTCACATCCATACATGACTACTGGAAAAATCATAGCCTTGACTAGACAGACCTTTATTGGCAAAGAAATGTCTCTGCGTTTTAATATGCTGTCTAGGTTGTCAGTACTTCTTAGCTAGGTACTAAAGAAAAGTTAAAGTACGAGTAGCCCCTGCTTTTTAAAAGTTCGCTTTACACTGCTTCACTTTTATGAAAGACTTGTTTTCACTTACAGAAAGAACTATGAAGCCGATTTTCACCTTTATAAGAAAAGGTGAAAAGTGAAAATAGCCTTTAGCATCTTTTGCAGCAACCATTATACAGTGAGTAACTGGAGTAGCTTTTTCATACTGTTCATACTGCAAGGAGATCAAACCAGTCAATCCTAAAGGAAATCAATCCTGAATATTCATTGGAAGGTTTGATGCTGAAGATGAAACTCCAATACTTTGGCCACCTGATGTGAAGAACTGACTCATTGGAAAAGACCCTGATGCTGGGAAAGATTGAAGACAGGAGGAGAAGGGGACAACAGAGGAAGAGATGGTTTGATGGCATCACCAACTTGATGGGCATGAGTTTGAGCCAGCTCTGGGAGCTGGTGATGGACATGGGGTTGCAAAGAGTTGGACACGACTGACTGAACTGAAATGACTGGGAGTAGCAAGAGTGGTGCCATCAAGCTCCCTCCTTATAAACTACACTCAGCATCTCAGCATCAAGCCATCATAGCTTTGAACTGTGTCTGTGAGCATCTGTGTTTTATCTCCACTTATTTTTTGCACTCACTGGAAAGATGTGTTATAAGGTAACTGCTTCTCTGCTTTACAGCTACTTTGTTAGGCAAGTTTAGGTTACCTTACCTTAGGTTAGGTAAGGTTTCACAGGAACACTCTACTTTAAGATAATGGAGGCTATCTGTATCTCTTAGCAAGAAAATATGTGAATTACCTGCATAGAATTTAGCTGATTTATCATAACTCTGTCATTATATACTCAAGTTGTAATTCTAAGATACTTGATCAAGGTGGCAGCCACACACTTAGAGACATAATTTGTAATTTAAAGAACTAGGAATCATTCTAAATACATACTAAAGTACAGAAAATAAAGTAATAGAAATCTATACCTAACCATGTAGCTTTATCAAATCAACATTTACCATTAATTCAGTTCTCTTCCCACCAGGCATTAATGATAGAACTGAGATCTTCTGTGTAACTGTCCTTCCCACTTCTCATTTATCTCCTTCCCTTTCCAGAAGCCACCATGGTCTTAAAGTTGGTGTCTGCCATTCTCATGCTTTAATACTTTTACTATTAATTTACTATTAATAAATAAGCCAATACACAACATTATAAGTTTGAAGTGTTCAGATTTCATAAAAATGGTAACATTCTGTAAATATTTTGAAGTAGCTTTAGGTTATAACAGCTTCAAAAAATAAGTTGAGTAGTGTTCTTCTGGATTATCTATCTGAATAAATGTTTGGTACAACTTGACTACAAACCTACCTGGTTCTGGTATATTTTGATGGGGAGAATTTTGATTATTAATTCAATCTTTTTAGTGGTATTGGTTCATGTAGGTTTGTTCTTCAGTCATTTTGATTAGTTCATATTTTTCCATAGATTTATTTGTATTTTCAGATTTAACACTGAACTTTTGGCCAACAGGCAAGCGGGATCTTAGTTCCCTGACTATGGATTGAACCTATGCCCCCTGCAGTAGAAGCACAGAGTCTTAACCATGCAATGGCTAGGGAAGTCCCTAATGCTGAACTTCATGAAGTTTATACAGTATTCTCCTATAATTAAAAAATTATACTATATTTCAAGCTATTTACACTTTTCACTCATCATTTATTTATATCTTTTCCTTTTCTTTGAGAAGCTTTTCCAGAAGTCTGTCTCTTTTATTTTGAAAAGAAAATGTTTTCAAAGAACCAGCTTTTGGTTTTGATGATGTTATTTAATCTCGTTTTCTATTTCAGCAATTTGGTTCATTATAATTTCCTTCTTCCAACTATCTTTAGATTTAACCTGCTGTTGAGTTTCTGACTTTTTGGGTATTGAAAGTTATAAGGCAAACCTACATGGTAACATAAAGAATTGCTTTTATAAATCTCTATCCACGGTGGCACCAAGTTTCCAGAATAAAAGACATCCATAAAAGATTTAGGTCTAAGATTCTGCTATAGTTTGAACATTTGTGTGTCCCCTCAACCCAATTCATGTGTTGAAATCTAAACCCCAAGGTGATGGCATTAGGAGGTGAACCCTTTGGGACTGTGATTAGATCATGAGGGTGGAACTCTTATTAAAGAAATTCCCACAGAGCTCTCTATCCTCTTCTACCATGTGAGGAGACAGCAAGAAAGTGAGGAAGTGGCCCTCACCAGACACTGATTCTGCACCATGATCTTGGTAAAAAATAAATTCCGGTGGTTTATAAGCCTACTCAGTCTGTGGTAGCTTGTTTATAGCAGTCTGAATGGACTAAGATAGATTCTAATTGTAAAATATAAAGAGCAAACGAGAAGCCTGCCAGGCTGCTCTGTCCATGGGATTTCCCAGGCAAGAATACTGGAGTGGGTTGCCATTTCCTCCTCCAGGGGATCTTCTCAACCCAGGGATTGAACCTGCATCTCAAATGTCTCCTATACTGCAGGCGGAGTCTTTAGCCACAACCCACCCTGGAAGCCTAAGAGCAAATCACAATTACAAAAAAGTACTAGTGCTCTTATACTCCTAGCACCCCAATGATCCTGGAGTGGTCTCCTTATACAGTGACCAGCATTTCCTATCAGTTTGCCTCATACAGAGTTGCTTATGTTCATCCCTCCCTCCCCAATGAGAGAGTGAGTGGAATTAGAGAAGGGAGCAGTCACATTTACTTAAGAGTATCTTTTACATGAAAAAGCTATTTATTAACATCTGTACAGCTGAATTTCTGAAACTGAAGGGGAGGCATCCTCAGACATCTGTTAACTACCTACCTACACAGTCTCCTATTTGGATCCTGTACAGTCCAGATTGATGTGGCTATACAGAGCTATACAGTACTACAAACATTTTCCAAAGCTACATGTAAATTTTTTTTTGATTATCCACATCACTGGTCCCCTCCATTAGCACAGACAATTGATAGTTGGCTATATAATTTATCTACTATTCTGGATTAGCCACACCACTGATCTTCTTCATTAGTGTGGATAATCTAGAGTTCTTCATCTATGGCAGTTATAAGGCTGCCAAAATTTGCTTTATTATAAATTAAAAATCATCTAAATCTAGATTTCAGGGATAAATTCCAAATGATTTTAATGTATTTCCTATCTCCATTAACAGGAGTGACTAGCAAGCAGTATGTGTTCAACTATAATTGCTTTTCCTTAATTGAACAAACATAAATGCTAAAATTATACCCTTCTGCTTTAAAGAGGTAAGCAAGCATAAATGGTACACATATGTGATTTGTGTGGCAGTGGACTGCTTATGTGAAAATGTTCACTAAACAGTATTAGCAACATCTGAGTTTTGGCAACAAGAAACACAGAGGAGAAAAAGATCTGGAGATGATAACTTTGCAAAAAAATTGAAAATTCTCTAACTAGGTTTCCAGTGTGAGCTCTATAAAAGTGAAGCCATATCAGTGACACAAGTACATTCACATTGTTGTGCAACTCTCATCACTATCCACCTCCTGAAATTTTCACCTTCCTAAACTGAAACTCTGTCCTCATTAAACACTAACTCCTCATTCCCCCCTCCCATCCCCAGCACCTACAAGGTAAGTCACATGGTTGTCAGCATATACAGCAAAAATTACAACTAAGGGTCAGAACTCCATCCTAGCTTTTATATTCTATCCCTCATTCCACAGTCCTACTGTCCCAATATGGAAGGAAAACTTCATCTGTTGATGGACTGTGTCCCATGCTTTTTCTTCTCCAGACTTTTTATCTCTCTCCATATTGTAGAGCTCTACCTCCAAGGTCTGCAGTGGTGAAGTGCCATGGTCGGAACTCAAGATGTGATCTGCAATACCACTCCATCCTACTGCTCATACCTCTAGCTATTTTGAGGATTCCCTACTTCTGTATGCTTTCCACTTCTTGTCATCAGATCTGATTTGATATCAGTTTATTTTGGCTTCTAGGCTGTTAGAAGCCTATCTGGAGACTGGGAGTGTATTTCTCTGTACAGATTTTCTATTTCTTGTGCCACTGCCTTTCCTCCTCTTCCTCAAGATTCCCAGAATGTATGGACTGTGAATCAATTCTTATTGTATCCAATCTCTGCAATGAGCTGCTGCTCATTCATACTACTGGCTAGGAGTCTCACTCCCACCTCACAGCAACAAGCTTCTGCTTTGATACCTCAACATCTAGAACACAGGTTTGGCCTTTTCAGTTAGGGTTACGAAATATGCAGGTGGGACAGGGAATCTTGGCATGTGTGAGGTGGGCAGGCTGGTTGACAAGGCAGCACCCCTCTGTCCTTCCACCAGCGAGTGTTGGGGTTTGCATGTGAGTGGTAAAGATTTAACTGAACACAGTACCAGGAAAAACCAGAGATACTGGAGAACTATGTAGAAAATCTAAAATCACTATTTGGCTGGGTCAAAGTATTATCAATCCTTGAAATTCCTGAGAATTGTAAACCATTCTATTAACTACTATTATTTGTCTGAATAATTCTATGAGCTGTATTTGTTTTAGACTAACCTGCATGTATATTTAAAACAAATATAGGAATGTGCTCTGTCAGATGTATTACTCTGGTAGGAATGGAAGAAGTAACTCAGTTGAAAAGATATTTAAGTTTTACTTCAAGATATTAGTTTATATAAAAAAAAAGTGTTTAGAATTATTCTTCTCAAGTCTACCTTTAAGCAACCACTCCTGAGCAACAGAATGCTTTATGTCCAAATTACCACTTAAACTTACATGTCCATAATGGCCTTCTTGCCCACAGTTGTAGCAATACACTAAGGTTGATTGTCCAGAAGGGGTCTCTGGCTTTTTGGGTGGTCCAGGTTTGGTCTGCAAAATGAATATTTGTGAAGATTTAGTGAATGTCAGAAGGAAACTAAAACCTCATACTTTCCAAAAGAACTTTTTTTAGGTAAAAGATTCCTTAGAAACACTGCCTCCTACAGTTTAGTGTGGAGAACCCATGTTCAGACGGTTCTGTGTGATTCCAGTGACATGATAACAGTTCTTTTATTCTTAACATCAACATGTGCTTTCCTCAACCTCCTCACTCCTCATTCCATTCGGCGTCGAGCCCAATACTGTGACTGTGTTATGCATTAGGTATCTCAGATAAAGGAGAATAAAAGCCTAGTAGAATGTGACAAACAGATGGGTTTAGTCGCTAAGTCATGTCTGACTCTGTGACCCCATGGACTTTAGTCTGCCAGGCTCCTCTGTCCATGGGATTCTCCAGGCAAGAATACTGGAGTGAGTTGCATTTCCTTCTCCAGGGGATCTTCCTGACTCAGGAATAAAAATAGGTAATGGCAAACAATGTAAACACAGTGATAGAAGCATATACAAAGTATTAATGGATTGACAAAAGGGATCCATTGTTGGATGGGATGAGGAATTCAGGTAAAGCTTCCCTTGAAATATAAAATTTAAATTTACTCTTAAAGAATTAGGCATATATCAAATGGAAAATTTTAGGTAGAGGGTAAGGAGAAATTAGGATTCTTTTCAGTTTTTTAATTTGGGGGAACTAGTGAGTAGTAGTGTCAACAACTGATTCCGAAAAGGTACGAAAAGAGGGCAGAGTCAATTTAGAGGGAAAGATGATGAAGTATGTTTTGGATGTTGAGCATCTAGGTTGAGACAGATGTCCACCAGGAAGTTATCTGTTTCAAGATAAGGTTTAGGAAACATGTCTGAGCTAAAGATTAGATCTGAAAGTAAGCTATACAACAGCTGAGGCTGAAATGACCAGAATGTTCAGAATTGCCACAGCCAGCTGAACAGCAGTGAGCTAAAGATGGAACCCCTGAGCACAGCAACACGAGAGGGGCAGGCAGAAAAGTCTATGACAGAGACAAAGGAGGAGAGGTTAAAGAATGCAGAGCCACAGAGAATACAGTCATATACCTTACAGTAGTTCCAAGATGGATGAACTGATATATGATGTCAAATATAGCAGAGCGGCCTAGTGAGATTAGAACTGAGAAACACCCATGAAATTTGTCATTTTTCATGGATAATCTCATTGTGAGAATTTTGGAATCTGTGGGAAGGTAGAGAGAATAGAAGGCAATGGGTTGAAGACTGACAAAGATGCACTCAAAGGTGGTAGAACTACAAAAAAGAGCAAGGAAATGATAACCCACAAAAGCCAGGACGGTGATTACTTCCTGTGGGGAGAGAATAGAGCACAGAAGGTTTCAGGGTAGTGGTAATTTTCTATTTTTGAACACACTGGTGTCGTATAACTTGAATGGAAGTTATATAACTAATTTATTAAACTGTACTCATATGTTTGATGCACTTTTAAGGAAGTATATTACATTTCATAATAAAAAATGTCTAAAAAATGAGTGGAAGTTGAAAAAAAGTGGAGAGTAGGTGAAGGTCACTCAGTTGTGTCCTACTCTTTGCGACCGCATGGACTCCACGGAATTCTCCAGGCCAGAATACTGAAGTGGGTAGCCTTTCCCTTCTCCAGGAGATCTTCCCAACCTAGGGATCCAACCCAGGTCTCCCACATTGGAGGTGGATTCTTTACCAGCTGAGCCACAAGGAAAGCCTGGAGAGTAGGTATATATTGCTTTATGAAGCATATATAAGAAGGGGCAAAATAAGATCAGTCAGGACCAAGGGAGAGGATTTGGCAGAGTTTGTTACTAGAATGGAAGAGATTTGAACATAGTGAGAAAGCTAGCAGAGATGGGGAAGTTGAAGACACACAGAATGGGTGGAGAGACCAAAACTCCTGAAAAGGCAGGGGCTTTAAACAGGAGAAAAAACTAATTCCCCCCATATTTTTGGAGATTGGATGGATGAGAATAAACTTGAATAAGTTTATTTCTTGTATTCTTTATTGGATGCCAACAAAAGAGTGCCAACTAATTGGCCTGCCAACTAATTTTGTTATTTAATGTGCCAAATAGGTAGACTGTGGATTTTATTTTCTTGATATAGGAAAATAAACTATAGGCTATAAAAGTAACCTTCTTCAAACAACTTTACTTTTAGCTCCTGTTTCCTAAAATGAAAAACTGGAGAATGACATTTACCTGAAAGATGCTTTCTACTGAAAATACAAAATGGAATTTACAACTTCAGCTATTACAAATTGGGATATAATAAAAAACACAATCAACAAATATATCCTTCAATAAAAAATGGGGGTCATGAATTAAGACTAGCAAAAAGCCATTAAATATAGTTTTAACAGGTATGCACAGAAGCATGTACCACTCATGCTCAGTGGCTTACAAATTTGTTCAGGTAGCAGAGCGCTAGGAAGACATGAAGTTAGCAAGGAGAAATAATTTTTCCATCAAAAAGATATTATTTGATGTGACATAAAATTTAAAATTTGCAACCATAAACACATAATGGTTTAAGAGAAATAAATCAAACCCAAAGAGATGGTACCATGGATGTGAAGGCAGAACGGAGAAGTTGTCAAGCGCTACTGATGAATCAAATACGACAAAGACTACAAAAATCCATTGGACGTGGCAGCCAGGAAGTTGCTGGCAACTGGTGTGAGCAGTTTCGTTTGAGAGGCAGAGGCACCAGCCAGATTGTAAGGGGTTTATTACAAGTAGGAAGATGCTGAAGAACAGAATATAGATGACTTTTTCAAGAAACCACATTGTGTATGAGAGAAAAGAAGGGGACAAGCAGAGCAAAATCTAAATTCAAGGATGCCTCCATCAGTGACAATTATCAGAGTGCGAGGCACATGGCATGAGCATCTGTATATACTTTCCTTAAACTACCCAAAAGACAATTATTGAGTGCCTAATACATGCCAGATATTGCTCTAAGATTAGCTAATGGACAAGAGAAAAATCAAACAAATAACCTAACTTTACACCTAGTGCAACTAGAAAAAGAAGAAATGAAGAACCCCAGCGTTAGTAGAAGGAAAGAAATCATAAAAATTAGGGCAGAAATAAATGAAAAAGAAACAAAGGAGACTACAGCAAAAGTCAACAAAACTAAAAACTGTTTCTTTGAGAAGATAAATAAAATAGATAAACCATTAGCCAGACTCATCAAGGAAAAAAGGGAGAAGAATCAAACCAACAAAATTAGAAATGAAAATGGAGAAATCACAGACAACACAGAAATACAAAGGATCGTAAGAGACTACTATCAGCAACTATATGACAGTAAAATGGACAACTTGGAAGAAATGGATGAATTCTTAGAAAAGTATAACCTTCCAATACTGAACCAGTAAGAAACAGAAAATCTTAACAGACCCATCACAAGCACGGAAATCAAAATTGTAATAAAAAATGTTCCAACAAACAAAAGCCCAGGACCAGGTGGCTTCACAGGTGAATTCTACCAAAAATTTAGAGAAGAGCTAACACCCATCCTGCTGCTGCTAAGTCACTTCAGTCGTGTCTGACTCGGTGTGACCCCATAGACGGAAGCCCACCAGGCTCCCCCGTCCCTGGGATTCTCCAGGCAAGAACACTGGAGTGGGTTGCCATTTCCTTCTCCAATGTGTGAAAGTGAAAAGTGAAAGTGAAGTCGCTCAGTCGTGTCTGACCCTTAGCGACCCCACGGACTGCAGCCTACCAGGCTCCTCCATCCATGAGATTTTCTAGGCAATAGTACTGGAGTGGCTTGCCATTGCCTTCTCCGAACACCCATCCTACTTAAACTAAACTTCCAAACTCATTCTATGAGGCCACCATCACCCTAATACCAAAACCAGACAAAGATGCAACAAAAAAAAGAAAACTACAGGCCAATATTGCTGATGAACACAGATGCAAAAATCCTCAACAAAATTCTATCAAACAGAATCCAACAACATATTAAAAAGATCATACATCATGACCAAGTGGGATGCATCCCAGGGATGCAAGGATTCTTCAATATTTGCAAATCAATCAATGTGATACACCATATTAACAAATTGAAAGATAAAAACCACATGATTATCTCAATAGATGCAGAGAAGGCCTTTGACAAAATTCAACATCCATTTATGATAAAAACTCTCCAGAAAGCAGGCATAGAAAGAACATAACCCAACATAATAAAAGCCATAAATGACAGACCCACAGCAAACATTATCCTCAATGGGGAAAAACTGAAAGCATTTCCCCTAAAGTCAGGAACAAGACAAGGGTGCTCACTCTCACTACTGCTTTTCAACACAATTTTGGAAGTTTTAGCCACAGCAATCAAAGAAGAAAAAGAAATAAAAGGAATCCAGATTGGAATGAAGTAAAACTCTCACTATTTGCAGATGACATGATCCTCTACACAGAAAACCCTAAAGACAGCACCAGAAAATTACTAGAGCTAATCAATGAATATAGTTGCAGGATACAAAATGAATACACAGAAATCCCTTGCATTCCTATACACTAACAATGAGAAAACAGAAGAGGATTAAGGAAACAATCCCAATCACTATTGAGACAAAAAGAAAAAAATACTTAGGAATAAATCTACCTAAAGAAACAAAATACTTAGGAATAAATCTACCTAAATAAAAAGGAATAAATCTACCTAAAGAAACAAATCTACCTATATATAGGAAACTATAAAACACTGATGAAAGAAATCAAAGAGGACACAAATAGATGGAGAAATAGACCATGTTCATGGATTGGAAGAATCAATATAGTGAAAATGAGTATACCACCCAAAGCAATCTATAGATTCAATGCAATCCCTATCAAGTTACCAATGGTATTTTTCACAGAACTAGAACAAATAATTTCACAATTTGTATGGAAATACAAAAACCCTCGAATAGCCAAAGTAATCTTGAGAAAGAAGAATGGAACTGGAGGAATCAACCTGCTTGACTTCAGACTATACTACAAAGCTACAGTCATCAACACAGTATGGTATTGGCACAAAGACAAAAATATAGATCAATGGAACAAAATAGAAAGCCCAGAAATAAATCCACACACCTATCGACATCTTATCTTTGACAAAGGAGGCAAAAATATACAATGGAAAAAAGAGAGTCTCTTTAACAAGTAGTGCTGGGAAAACTTGTCAACCACCTATAAAAGAATGAAACTAGAACACTTTCTAAAACCATACACAAAAATAAACTCAAAATCTATTAAAGATCTAAATGTAAGACCAGAAACTATAAATAAACTCCTAGAGGAAAATGAAGGCAAAACACTCTCTGACATAAATCACAAGCAAGATCCTCTATGACCCACCTCCCAGAGTAATGGAAATAAAAACAAAAATAAACAAATGGGACCTAATTAAACTTAAAAGCTTTTGCACAACGAAGGAAACTACAAGCAAGGTGAAAAGACAGCCTTCAGAATGGGAGAAAATAATAGCAAATGAAGCAACTGACAAAGAATTAATCTCAAAAATATACAAACAGCTCACGCAGCTCAATACTAGAAAAATAAATGACTCAATCAAAAAATGGGCCAAAGAACTAAACAGACACTTCTCCAAAGAAGACATACAGACGGCTAACAAACACATGAAAAAATGCTCAACATCACTCGTTACCAGAGAAATGCAAATCAAAACCACAATGAGGTACTATCTCACGCCGGTCAGAATGGCTGCTATCAAAAAGTCTACAAATAAAAATGCTGGACAGGATGTGGCAAAAAGGGTACCCTCTTACACTTGTTGGTGGGAATCCAAACTAGGACAGCCACTATGGAGAAGAGTATGGAGATTCCTTAAAAAACTGGAAATAGAACTGCCAATATGACCCAGCAATCCCACTGTTGGCATACACACTGAGGAAATCAGAATTGAAAGAGACATGTGTACCCCAATGTTCATCACAGCACTGTTCACAATAGCTAGGCCATGGAAGCAACCTAGATGTCCATGGGCAGATGAATGGATAAGAAAGTTGTGGTACATACACACAATGGATTATTACTCAGCTATTAAAAAGAACACATTTGAATCAGTTCTAATGAGGTGGATGAAACTGGAGCTTATTATACAGAGTGAAGTAAGTCAGAAAGAAAAACACCAATACAGTATATTAATGCATATATATGGAATTTAGAAAGATGGTAATGATGACCCTATGTGCGAGACAGCAAAAGAGACACAGATACAAAGAACAGACTTTTGGACTCTGTAGGAGAAGGCGAGGGTGGGATGATTTGAGAGAATAGCACTGAAACATATATATTACCATATGTGAAATAGATCACCAGTCCAAGTTCGATTCATGAAACAGGGCACTCAGAGCTGGTGCACTGGGACAACCCAGAGGGATTGGATGGGGAGGGAGGTGGGAGGGGGATTTGGGATGGCGGACATACGTACACCTGTGATCAGTCCTGGGTGTTCATTGGAAGGACTGATGCTAAAGCTGAAACTCCAATACCTTGGCCACCTCATGCGAAGAGTTGACTCACTGGAAAAGACTCTGATGCTGGGAGGGATTGGGGGCAGGAGGAGAAGGGGATGACAGAGAATGAGATGGCTGGATGGCATCACCGACTCAATGGACATGAGTCTGAGTGAACTCTGGGAGATGGTGATGGACAGGGAGGCCTGGCATGCTGTGATTCATGGGGTCGCAAACAGTCAGATATGACTGAGTGACTGAACTGAACTGATGGTCAAAACAAGCACAATATTGTAAAGTAATTAGCTTCCAATTAAAATAAATAAATTTTTTTAAAAAGAGTAGCTAATGGAGCACTGAGCAAGACAAAAATTGCTACTCGCGTCTCCAATGGTGAAAGACAGATGAAACCAAGAATACACATTCATGGACAGTACCAGGTAGTAATAAATGGTATACAGGCAATTAAAATGTTTTGTAAATGAGTCATTGGTTGTGACTCAGATTGAGTAAGGGGGAACTCTCATTGCGAACGTCATTTCTCATAATAACCCCACCAAGTATGTGATGACTGGGGAAACAGCATTTTAGGCATAAGGCATGGAAACAGGTAGTGCAAAGTCCTGAGGTGAGCATAAGCTTGCTATATTTGAGTATCTGAAAAATATCTATAACTTACAAGTGTGGTAGGTGATGGAAAATTGGGAGAAAAGGTGGTTCTAGAGGTGAAAAGGGACCAGATCACAAATGAGGGTGAAAAGCACTGGATTTAAGTGGCATGGGAAGCTAGTGTGAAGCTAATGGTAGGTACTCAACAACTAACTGGTGACTGTTAGCACAAACTATAACCAATGATAGCATAATCCATCCCCCAAATAATACATGTTCTCTGGAAAACTTATCTATGTTTAAGTTTCTCTATGTCTGTATAGATACATGACAATTTATCTCTGAGCCAAGATTTCTAGATTCATTCATGAGAAGGAAAATACTCTCACTTATATTTATTTCACTGAGTAAAGGTTCCATTGGTTCAAATCCTACGCAAAAGGATAAGGAAGTAATTATGAGGGGAGTTGATGAGAACCAAATTAGCAAGTATATCCAGACACTGGAACTTGATTTGACTAGTATGGATACAAGCAGGGACTTCCTCATATGCAGGGGCACCTGTACCCCTTACAATCCTTCTGGCTTTTCCCTGGGAGTACAGAACACAAAGAAAGTCACACTACAACACAACTCTTCAGTGGTTCATTCCTGTCACTTCCTCTCACAGTAGAGGCTGCAGGGCTCTGGATCCCCTTTTCCTATGTCACCCTTTAATATACTAAACTGATTATTCATTATTATCTGCCTCCCCATTCCTAGAATGCGAGATGCTAAGGACAGAGATCTTCATCTAGTCCACTCTACATCCCTATGCCAAGATTCTAGAGTAAGTGTTGGCAAACCATGGCTGGCAGGCCAAATCCGGCCCACTGCCTGTTGTGTATGGCCCAAGAATGATTTTAACATTTTAAAATAGTTTGGCACTTTTAAACCATTGGGAGTGGTTAAGACTCCGTGCTTCCACTGCAGGGGACACACGTTTGATCCTTGGCTGGGGAACGAAGATCCCCCATGCTGCATGGTGCAGCCAAAAATAATAATACATTTATTAAATGCATTATTAAATAAATAATACATTTTGATTGCCTCTCAGATTTGCATACATATATCCAAACTGATCAAACTGTACACTTTAAATATGTGATGGTTACTGAAATTTAATTATATTTCAGTGAAGTTGAAAGAAATAAAAAATCAGAAAGGGATAATATTAAATCCATTTTAGGAGCGAGGTCTGTAATAAAAAACACATTTTTAGAATAGAAAAAATGGTTTAAAAATCTTAAAAAAATAATGTTTTGTAAGATGTGAAAATTATACACAATTCAAAATTTAATGTCCCTAAAATTTATTGGAACACAGCCAGGTGGCTTTTCACGCTATAATGACAGAGCTATGACGGAGACCAGTGACTGGCCTACAAAGTTAAAATATTTACTATCTGGCTCTTGACAAAAAAAAAAGAAGTCTCCCAACATCTCACCTAGAACACAGTGCATGTTCAATAAATACCTAGTGAATGAGTAGATGTTATAGCCTCCAAAATTTTAGAAAGTGACAATGAATTATGCAGCCAATAAAAGTATTTAAAGTAGACATGAATACTGAAACTACTGATTGAAGATACACAGCAAAAGCTTAATGGAATTTCTCTGAGTTTACTTTATTGCTTAAGTTTGAGGGTATTGCAAACAGTACCAATGCTGCTCTGTCTGCAGCACTCTTCCCCCAGACAAGCATGGTTAAGCTCCTTTGTCTCCTTCAAGTCTTGGCTCAGATGTCATTTTCTTAGTAAGGCCCTCCTGACCACCCTATTCAACACTAATAGTAAAGTCAAGTCACTCAGTCGTGTCCGAGTCTTTGCAATCCAACAGACAGTAGCCTACCAGGCTCCTCTGTCCATGGGATTTTCCAGGCAAGAGTACTGGAGTGGGTTGCCATTAAGCTCCCTCCAATTGGTGTTCCCTATCCTGTTTCATTCCAGTCCATTTTAATTCAGATGACCATTATATCTACTACTGTGGGCAGGAATCCCTTAGAAGAAATGGAGTAGCCATCATGGTCAACAAAAGAGTCCGAAATGCAGTACTTGGATGCAATCTTAAAAACGACAGAATGATTTCTGTTCGTTTCCAAGGCAAACCATTCAATATTACAGTAATCCAGGCCTATGCCCCAACTAGTAACGCTGAAGAAGCAGAAGTTCAACGGTTCTATGAAGACCTACAAGACCTTTTAGAACGAACACCCAAAAAAGATGTCCTTTTCATTATAGGGGACTGGAATGCAAAAGTAGGAAGTCAAGAAACACCTGGAGTAACAGGCAAATTTGGCCTTGGAGCACGGAATGAAGCAGGGCAAAGGCTAATAGAGTTTTGCCAAGAGAACGCACTGGTCATAGCAAACACCCTCTTCCAACAACACAAGAGAAGACTCTACACATGGACATCACCAGATGGTCAACACCAAAATCAGATTGATTATATTCTTTGCAGCCAAAGATGGAGAAGCTCTATACAGTTAGCAAAAACAAGACCAGGAGCTGACTGTGGCTCAGATCATGAACTCCTTATTGCCAAATTCAGACTTAAATTGAAGAAAGTAGGGAAAACCACTAGACCATTCAGATATGACCTCAATCAAATCCCTTATGATTATACAGTGGAAGTGAGAAATAGATTTAAGGGACTAGATCTGATAGATAGAGTGCCTGATGAACTCTGGATGGAGGTTCATGACATTGTACAGGAGACAGGGACCAAGACCATCCCCATGGAAAAGAAAGGCAAAAAAGCAAAATGGCTGTCTGAGGAAGACTTACAAATAGCTGTGAAAAGAACAGAAGCGAAAAGCAAAGGAGAAAAGGAAAGATATAAGCATCTGAATGCAGAGTTCCAAAGAATAGCAAGGAGAGATAAGAAAGCCTTTCTCAGCAATCAATGTAAAGAAATAGAGGAAAACAACAGAACAGGAAAAACAAGAGATCTCTTCAAGAAAATTAGAGATTCCAAGGGAACATTTCATGCAAAGATGGGCTCGATAAAGGACAGAAATGGTATGGACCTAACAGAAGCAGAAGATATTAAGAAGAGGTGGCAAGAATACACAGAAGAACTGTACAAAAAAGATCTTCACGACCAAGATAGTCACGATAACGTGATCACTGACCTAGAGCCAGACATCTTGGAAGTCAAGTGGGCCTTAGAAAGCATCACTACGAACAAAGCTAGTGGAGGTGATGGAATTCCAGTTGAGCTATTTCAAATCCTGAAAGATAATGCTGTGAAAAGTGTTGCACTTAATATGTCAGCAAATATGGAAAACACAGCAGTGGCCACAGGACTGGAAAAGGTCAATTTTCACTCCAATCCCAAAGAAAGCAAATGCCAAAGAATGCTCAAACTACCACACAATTGCACTCATCTCACACGCTAGTAAAGTCATGCTCAAAATTCTTGAAGCCAGGCTTCAGCAATAAGTGAACCATGAACTTCCAGATGTTCAAGCTGGATTTAGGAAAGGCAGAGGAACCAGAGATCAAATTGCCAACATCTGCTGGATCACGGAAAAAGCAAGAGAGTTCCAGAAAAACATCTATTTCTGCTTTATTGACTATGCCAAAGCCTTTGACTGTGTGGATCACAATAAACTGTGGAACATTCTGAAAGAGATGGGAATACCAGACCACCTGACCTGCCTCTTGAGAAACCTGTATGCAGGTTAGGAAGAAACAGAACTGGACATGGAACAACAGACTGGTTCCAAACAGGAAAAGGAGTACGGCAAGGCTGTATATTTTCACCCTGCTTATTTAACTTATATGCAGATTACATCATGAGAAACGCTGGGCCGGAAGAAGCACAAGCTGGAATCAAGATTGCCGGGAGAAATATCAATAACCTCAGATATGCAGATGACACCACCCTTATGGCAGAAAGTGAACTAAAAAGCCTCTTGATGAAAGTGAAAGAGGAGAGTGAAAAAGTTGGCTTAAAGCTCAACATTCAGAAAACGAAGATCATGGCACCTCGTCCCATCACTTCATGGGAAATAGATGGGAAACAGTGGAAACAGTGTCAGGCTTTATTTTTTTGGGCTCCAAAATCACTGCAGATGGTGACTGCAGCCATGAAATTAAAAGACACTTACTCCTTGGAAGGAAAGTTATGACCAACCTAGATAGCATATTAAAAAGCAGAGACGTTACTTTGCCAACCAAGGTCCATCTAGTCAAGGCTATGGTTTTTCCCGTGGTCATGTATGGATGTGAGAGTTGGACTGTGAAGAAAGCTGAGCGCCGAAGAATTGATGCTTTTGAACTGTGGTGCTGGAGAAGACTCTTGAGAGTCCCTTGGACTGCAAGGAGATTCAACCAGTCCATCCTAAAGGAGATCAGTCCTGGGTGTTCATTGGAAGGTCTGATGCTAAAGCTGAAACTCCAATACTTTGGCCACCTCATGCGAAGAGCTGACTCATTGGAAAAGACCCTGATGCTGGGAGGGACTGGGGGCGGAAGAAGAAGGGGACGACAGAGGATGAGATGGCTGGATGGCATCACTGACTCGATGGACGTGCGTTTGAGTGAACTCCGGGAGATGGTGATGGACAGGGATGCCTGGCGAACTGCGATTCATGGGGTCGCAAAGAGGTGGACACGACTGAGCGACTGAACTGAACCAAACTGATCCTGTTTCACTACTTTTTTTTTAGAACTCCAAGGCACTCACTACATCTGACACTTGTACTATTTACTTATTTGGTTTGCCTGTCCCCTAACTTGCAGGGATATTGTCTGTGCTTTTGTTCAGTGTTGTACCCTCACTCCTGGAACAGGTCTAGGTGTACAGTAGGAGTTCAATAAGTATTAATAAATTAATAATCAGATAATGCATATATAAAGTGCAAGGACCATGTAAGCATCCAATACATTTTAGTTATTTTTAATAGTCTGGATACTTTGGGAAATAATATTAATTTTTTTGTGTCATTAAGGGAGAACTCATAAAATTATGCTTTGATATATTAAAAAGGCTGAAAAAATTAATACAGCTTTGTAAGCTCTCATACTTCACCTTGAGGGTGAGTGATGTACTCTGGTCGAACCAGGAAGGAATTAGTAATGCAAAGAGAATAGGAATCAGTCATAGTACCAGGAAAAGAGAGATCCTTCTAATCAAGATTTTGAAACCATGTTTAAAGTTGACACTTATTTTGAAAGTAATCTCATTCAAAAAGCTTCATATTTAATCCCACTGTTCATTTATGCCCCTGGATGAAGTGCAAACATCTGAATGTTCATTCATCTGAATAATATCACTAGTTAAGAACTTCCATTATTATAATAAAAATAGCAACAGTATTTATATCATGCTATGGAAATTCAAACTTTTGCAATAATTAATTAGTAAATGACGTGACAAATGCTATCTGCTGCTATCATGTACTAGGACTTAATAGGAATGAAATCAGCCTAGATCTTACCTAATTAGAGAACATTTCTGTATTAGAAAATACAGTACTGAAAACTCAATAATGATTTCCAGTGGACAAGTTTTCATACTATGACCTAACAAAAATCTTACAACTCTTTAAAGTGTTAGAAATAGAAATCTATGACTCAATACTTCTGCCTTGGAGCATGTCTTTATTTTTAATTAACGATAAAGGTCCAATTTAAAGCAGAATGTGTCAACTGATTAGCTCTAAGTTCAAAGTTCAGTCATACATGTCTGTACTGCAGACAAAAAGTTAAATGCAAGGGAATGAATGTAGTTTTTTAGAACTTTTTTTAAAGTTAAAAGATTTATCTAAAGACTGACCCAATGGATAACCAAATGAACTATTTATGAAAGCAGTTTTGTTTGTTTGTTTTCTGGTTACAGACATTTAAATAATCTGTATTTGTAGGGTGATATCTTGGAGATTACTTTACCATCAATATATAGAAGTAATAACCTGGTAGATAGCATTACCTATGAAAGGTCCATCCCATCTGCTATTCTTGCTAAAAGCTTTTCATGCACCAGTAAACTCAGTAAATATCAGAAGATAAAGCGTAAGCCTACCACGCCACGGATTTACTCCTAATGTCTCCTCAAAGTGCAGCCCGATGCAACGATTACAAATGATTTTCTTCTAATGTCATTTTACATAACCCTTTTTTCTGCATGAGTAGTTAGTGCGGAATGAATGAATGAATGCCATTAAAACAGTTAATCATTATCTGGGACACTGGCCTTACTCCCTTCACTACCAGGAATCTCCATGACAAAGGCCAAGAGATCAAAACGCCAGAGCTGCCTCAGTGTCCTATTTCTAACAGTAATTTTTTATGCAAACGAACCTGCTGGGGATCTCCCTCTGTGACCCTGGGCTGCCCTTATCTAGACTGACTTTGATCCAATGAGGGCTTGTATCTAGTTGAAGCTCATTACTATATAGGATCTGCAATCAATTTCATTAATTAAAGGGAATTTTCTACTCCTGTGAATGCAAAATAGACTTTTTATAATCATACATATGCTTAAAGATTAGACTATGTTTTTTATTAATCTAATTTGTTATATGAATATAGATTAAAAAGCAAATACATTAAGTGTTTCAAGTTAAATGTATTCATGACCAAATGCAGCACTGAGCTTAGCTTCAGTTCTCCTGAACATCGTATACACACCTCTCAAATCAATTATGCTTTTCATGCTTGAGAACTACCTTATTCTTTCAAAAATATTTCCAATTAATTTATTCTTTTAATAAACTAACAGCTCAAGCCTCCTTCCAATATTCATGTTCATGTATTTTAAAATATCCAACCCAAGTAATCAAATAGGATTTGTTAAGAAAATGTTCCAATAATCTGAAAGCTTGCCCACAAAGTCCACTAGTTGAAGTGACCCAATGGCATGATTTTCACATTTGGACAGAACAAAAGTTTAAATTTAAAACATACTTCTCCCCCAATTTAAAAATATTATTTTTACTACCAACTCCAGAATCAGATAGAGTATTCTAAGTATTTTATTTAGTTTTATGAAAAGCCATCAGGGAAAGAATGGATGCCTTCCCTTTCCTTTGGTGTTGTTCACAAAATAAATGCCAACAGAAAAGTAACTGGTACACATTCAAGGAAAATCACAGCTGGTGCCTAAAAGAATCAAAGAAAGAAACTTTAAAGTTGGGCAAATAGTTTTGCAGTGAACTGAACCAAAGCTGAGTCTGTGAAAAGGCAAAAATGCTTATCCCATAAAGGCTTGTATCTTGTTCTCCGTTTTCAGTGGTTTCCTGGAGTGGGCCCTCACACCTAGTAACCTGAACTCCAGGTCTACTCCACCCACGATTTGAACAAAACCTTCCATTTGCATACTGTTCGGACAAATATTCATAGTACTACTTCCTGTGAGAGATTTGGGAAGCAAGTCTCTTCTCAAGCTAAAGGCTTTGAAATTATTTTAAAACAAAGCTTCCTTCATGAAGATTTTTAAGCTTTGTTTTTCCTAAGTGAAAAAAAAGAATTCAATTTTATTCCAGCAGACATTGCCATTATTTTCCCTTATATCCTAAAAATTCCATTAAAAGCACCATATATAATGACATACCTGTATTTTCTATGTGTTAAAAAAACTATGTCATGTACCCACCAGACTCCCAATCCATCGAGTAATTCCTTAATTAGGCAGATTTTTGAAACATGTATTATGTACACAACAGACCGTAACGTCTCCTTTGGAGCATTTTCTAGTCTATCGGGTGATTACATCATTAAGCC
Source organism: Moschus berezovskii (assembly GCF_049115385.1). Classification (NCBI taxonomy): domain Eukaryota; kingdom Metazoa; phylum Chordata; class Mammalia; order Artiodactyla; family Moschidae; genus Moschus; species Moschus berezovskii. Next base: position 68,749,368 of record NC_142466.1, on the reverse strand, counting down.
ACACATGCTACGTAGAAAAAATCCTTATGAAAATTCATGAAAAAATGTACAGCACATCATTAGCATGCAGCAGACGTGTATGCTTTTGATATTTTCTCTGTTAAAAAAAAACTACATGAAGTAATTAGTCCAGGTCATGAAAACATGAGAAAGGTACCAGACACTGGTGAAAATGAAAATTGCAAAAAAAAAAAAAAACAACAACAACAAAAAATTGCACCTCTCATGGTTAAGCGGAGAGTAATAGAGCAATTTGCTTTATTGGAAGATGAATTCTAAAACAGTGTCCATTTGAACTGCAGCAAATAAAGTGTTTTGCTTTATTCTGATTTGAAATTTGATTTGAAATTTCCTATGTACACATAACTTCCTCCCTACCCCTCTTTTGGATACTCTTAAATTTTATAAGCCAATAGGCTGAAGGCTGCAAATAACCAGTGTGGCAAGACCATTAAGTATTCAAGGCCTTGAAGAACTGTATGTTTGTATACTTATATCTTCATTTTATGTACCCTACAGTGTAAGGGATTACATGACTGTATCTTTTTCAAGTCAAAACTACACTACAGTAATAAGGATAGAGGGAAACAGTTGGTATAACTACCAACCAGATAATATATTCACAATGTTAAGTGTTAGGCAAAATCTAACAGACAATATATTTGAAGACTATAATGAATGAAGCATAAGTTTTATAAGGAGCTATTAAATTTATTAATTTATGGTTTTTCCTTTTGTAAATGACATCCTAACCCTACCTGACCTCCCCCCAAAAAAACCAACAACAAAAAAAGAAAACCTCAGTAAGCAGAGAACAATGAACATATGCAAGACAGTAAGGATCACAGTAATTTACCCTCTGAATGCTCCAAATCTTCATAGCTTAAAAAGCATCCCAATTTTCTCCAAAGGTAGTGGCATTTATTCACTGGGCCATAGCTAATTTTACATGGAATGCAAAAATGTTAGTTTAAGTTTAATTTACCACCCTATTTAAATATTTCCAATGTAGCTCTCAAACTGCAGAGCTATCCCTCCGTCTATTTTAATTTTAAAGTAAGTTAGCAAAGGCTTCCTTCTTAATCCCCAGAGACTACCTACATAGTGACACAAACGCACAAATTTATGACAGCAACATAAATGCTCTTCTGAAGTAATGTGCAACATTAAGTGAAAATCGTTTCCTGGAAAGATATTATAGGTATCTATATTTTATTTGCCATCTTAAACATATCTGGGTCTTTATGGCCTTATTTTTAAAATGTATTTCCTTTTTATATTTCCTGGTGCAAATGGACTGCATAAATAAGCAATGTGCTATGAGGCTTCAGACCAGCCGATAAAACCTTTCAATTTTCATGCCAGCTTCTTCTTTTGTAATTCAAATCCGCCTGGAAACTGGCAGCTCTGAAAACTGAAACAAGCACTGCCACAAATACCTTGTAATGCTATCGACCTTGTCTGCCCATGCAGTGAGAAAGGGGGATGCGTATGTGTCTGCAGCCATCCAGATAACACAACTCATTTTTTTTGGGGGGTGGGGGGTGGGGTGAGGTGGGGATAACAGAAGCCAGCCCCAGACTGTGCACCAAAAGCAGTCATTACCAGTCGTGCTGGAGAATAAGTCTCTTCAAAATACACAGTGCATTTAAAAACCATATATGAGGCTGAGCCACTGCTGTCATTACCAATTTTAATTTAGCTCCTTCAGTTTGCCAGTCAGATAAACTCTTTAGTGCTGTTTTTTAATCTATTTGCCACATTTTATGTTTAAGATTATAGTAATATGGACAGGAGAAGGAATCACTTTTAGCGGAAATAAAGAAATAGATCCGCTTATCGGCGCCCATCAGAAAGTTCATTAATCAGCTAGGCTTTGTGCCCTCTAAATTGAAAGGTTAAATAATCCTCTCAGGAATATTTCTCGGCCCCTCCACCAATTGTCCGGAGAGGAGCTGCCATTCATAGCACGTGGGATCGGTGACAGGGTATCTTACCACTGTTTGGACCCCAAACAATGATGGACAAATGGCCTGGTTTACAAAGAACCTTTTAGTACACGGATGGAAAAGGACCACGAGCTTTGATGAAGGGTGGAGGGATGAGGAGGGCGTGGAGACAGGATGTGGGGGGAAGGGAAAGAGAGGAACACATACATGTGTGAATCCATTGATATTTTATGTGAATGTTTACTGGTGTAGACTATAAAACACAGAAACCACATTAATATACATCTTCCAACCACATGCAGTGCTTAACATATTCAAATCTGCCTATATATTTTGCATATAATTGCACATAAACTATCCCACTGAAAAACTGCAAAATAACAGAACCATAGCTTTATTATATTTATTAGCTAATACACAGGGGATCCAAATAAACCCCGAGATTCTCATTTTTGTCATAACTTCACATGACTTACAACACATATTTCTTCCCCTGCTGATAGCCCACCCATGCTTATCCTACTGAAATACTCTTAGCCACCAGCCACAAAGGTAGAGAATTCCACAGCAGTTAAGTACCTGCTTAAATGGGGGGAAGTAATGCTTTTACAATATGCTCCATCTTAGCTTCTGCTTGTCCTAAAATAAAGAATATGGAATAGCAATGCCCTTTGAAAGACTATCAATCACATCCATTGAGGAAGTGTTTAATTTTTTGTTGTCCTTTCTACTGGACCTATATGAGAATATGGGTGGGAGTCTTCAGAACAACTGACCAAGCTCTTATAACTCAATATTTTGTTGTGAAAACAGGCTGGTTTCTGGCATCAATCATATGAAGGCACAGGAGGCAGTTTTACCTGAAGGGCAAAAAACTGATATGCTATTTTGCTTCATTTTTTATCTGATTAACATAAACTCTCTAGCTTTGGTAGAAAGTATTATAATTGCTTAAGAGAGATAACTATATTCAGATGACACCGAAGTTACCACTTAAGAATTATACATTTATTAACAATGTGCTTTTTTCAGAATGATACCATTTTATCTGTGTAATGGTACACATTCTATATCATCATTTTCACTAAGAGAGGGATTAAATATGTTTGTGAGCTACTCTTAAAAAGTCTTTATAATGATTTTTAGGCAAATCAAATTAAGAAAATAATTTGTTTGCTATATTTAATTAAAAGTTACTCACCTCTATTTCTAGAAAGAAGATAAGCATAAATAACTAGAAGATGAAAACTGAGGTAAATAATTTTAAGAAAAGACACTGCTTATGGGGATTTCATTTCAACAGCTCTAAGGAGGAAACATTTTTAGGAGACACACATGAAAAGGGTCATTATGGATCTCATCTTAGGCAAATAGAAGACTTTAAAATACATAATCTGAGTTTGGGATACTAGTCCAGCGTTCTATCTCTACAGGAGTGAGTCATCTGTGGGATGGCTGTATTGGAGCTCACAAGAGTGCTGAACATAGGCTGTGTGTTAGGTACTGTGCTAAGTACTTTACATTTATTATTTCACAGCATACTTACAACCCTAGAAGGCTTTATACCCATTTTTCAGATGAAGAAACTGAGGATCTCAAAAGGGAAATATTTTAACTAGGTTTGCACAGCTAGTAAATGAAAGTCATAATTTAAACCAAAGTCTGATCCCAAAGCTGGCCTTCTTTCCCCTGTATTATGATTTAAAAATTTCATAGTAATTTCCTCAGAAATAAGCCTGCCCTTTCACCCCAATTTTACAGCACATTTTTCTAAAGACTTTAATATGTAAGAAGGAATATGGTACAAAGACAAATAAATGAAATGTGAGTAATTTAAGAATGAGGGAATTAAGATTGTATTGTATAGTTAAGGAACAATCCAAACTTTAGTTCCCTTAACTGAAAAGAAATGTGGGATAATCCACAAATACATGTAAAGGAACAATACTTATGTAAAACTGGTATTTATAGACATCGATATACTACAAATTATAAAAGTGACCTTAAAATCTATTTAAGAGTTAATTCTGTATGAATTTTGTAAAAGAGGAATTAAAATACTGGGATAGCTTTATTAACAATTGATTTACACACTGAATCCTTTTTACAAAGCTAATATGGATTTCTGAACATTCTCAGTGAATAATTCTTGTTTTTAAAATGTGATCTAGTAGTGCATTGGTATACCAATTAAGGGGGGGATCTAATTCCAAAGATATTAAAAAAATATTTCTGCTCAACTGTCCTCTAAACATGTAGCATTTTTCTTCACATAATAGTTTAGATAGTTCTAAAAAAACAGAGTTGTTGGTCTTGGAGGACCACAGCTGAACTCAAAACAGCTAGAAGAAAATATCTGCAAATGTACAAAAATGTAACTCTCATGACTTTCTGGTATGTGGGGATCAAATGGCAAATGAATTCCAAGTCTAAAATCTGGGTTTATCAGCAATTCATTAACTTATAGTAATTTAAGAGATTTTGCTTTTAAAATCTTAAACTTAATTCAACCCAAGTTTACAACTGTATTTTATATCATAACAGAAAATATAACACTAATTGAGAGAGATTATTCATGTCAATAAGTCAAGGGGTTCTTTCAGGAGCCTTTTCCTGAAGATTAGTCAAATGACTGAACAAAACCTCTAAAGGCTATAGTTGATCATGATTGTGAATAATCGATTCCTAAATACTTAAGAACTGTTAGGAATTACTGTAATCTACCATATCATTCACATGCATGATTACTAAAAGGAATGCTTACTACAAATATCACTGGTCCAGTATACTTTTATTCTTGCATTGAAATGTCCAGAGAAGATCATGACAAGCTCAATCACCTGTACTATATTTAAGGAATGCATGAACCACCCGTTCAAAGCACATATGAATAATAATCACTCAAACATGCTAAAATTGTCCTACCTAATAATTCTATACTCTTTACGTGTATTTAACATGACAAAGAATAGGCATTCAACATTTCAGATTTTTAAAATCTAACTGATTATACAGCTACATATTATTGTGCAGTATTAAACTTCATGAATCTTGAAAATTCTCAGGCTCTCTGCTTACATTGACTTTTTTCATATTTGGAACAATATTTCAAAGTGTAGAGCTTCAAAGGAAAACACAATGTAGTTTTCTTTGGGATTATACGAATGATGTATGTTTTTTAAGGAGAAGAAAGAAAATATTTTAAAAATGTTATACATGCTAAAATTATAAATACTTAGAAATTGAGATTTAACTGCAACAAAATTTAAGTATCAAGAAGAAATCACCCCTGTAACGACTAACTATAATTCCTTTGTAAGTATAAAGGTGAACACACTAAGGAAAAGAAAAAAAAGAGTAGCAAAATGCCCAAACGTAATCTTCCATGTTTCTATAATCTTTAGGAGAAATATTTATTAACAGGTAAGAAAATATAAACTGCAACTGGTTATTTCTTTAACATTCTAAAATGGAAGTAAAACTTGAAGCCCATATAGTAAATATATGTCTTAAATGTAATAGACTTTGCTCCCAGCAACTAAGGGGCATACAAATAGCACAGGGATTTTTTTTGTCAGTTGAAGAAAGGAAGTTTATAACAGAGCTTAAGATTCAATTAGTTTACTATCAGCAACATGCACTACCTAAAAAAAACAGACATAACAATAATGGGTGATTAGGACATTAAAGATATTTAGAAAATGCAAAAACAGTTGTTTTCTGGACAAAATATTTATAAAGAATCTTTTCTAAATTGTGTGAATGCTGCATACTTCTCATTTCTTCTGAAACATTTAAATCTACATTAGAATTATTTTCATAAAGCACTTGATATTAAATATATTAAAACAACTACTCAAAATATGCCATATTGATTCCCCATTTAAAACAAACTAATTTTTGCATTAAAATACTGGAAATAAAGTAAGTTGGGCATTCTCACTGAAGGAGATGACACCTCAATATTCCTTTGACAAAATAAAAATATGAAGGCTCTCTCATGTGCTTTAATAAATAGAAATAAACTATACTCAAATCTAAATAATTTATTCTACTCAAATTCAAAAATAAGTTTGTATACATACAATGTCTAGAGGTCTGAGGAAACACTGTGAGAGTAAAAATAACATATGCATTTATAATTCAAAACATTCACCTTTTTCCCCCTTCCTATTACAGAAGCTTTCGAAAATTGCTTTTTGATGATTTGGCAAATTGTATTTATTTTTAAATGAATCTCATTTATTGAGATTGATAATTCCAGGTTTCATTTGCTTTGAAATTGCATTTTCCAATTGCTTCCAATGATAAGTTCTATCAAATGTGGTCCAACATGCTAGTGAAAAAAATCAGTTGACCTACTCTGTAAATGTAGTAATTATCTTTTATACTAAATTCAAAACATGGTTAGACTGAACTAAAAAATTATTAGCAAAATGGTGACACTAAATTCTTTAAGAACAAGGTGAGTGTTTAAGTAAATATTAAATTACTCACATAAATTTTCCATTTGAAAAAAATCTTTAAAAATTTTGATCACTGTACAAATATATTTTCTATCTCTGCTATCAAAATGAAATATTAGAAAATAAGTAATCAATGCTTATTCAGAAAACTCTTTTTATTCACACACCAAAGTAACCTGAAACAGAAGGCAGCATGATTTATTTTTTAGTACTACAATGGAAAGATGGCCCTCAGGTACTACAAAACAGTCATGTACCATCTGAATCCTCAGAGCATGGTACATTCACATTTATGGTAGTGTTCTAGTATTAAGGGCATTTTAATAAAAACTAAAACTCGGAAAAATTTTACAGAGATGTAATATCTTAATAACAACACTTAACCATAGTGATTCAAGACATAGAGGAAAAAGCCCTACAATTTAAACAAGAGTATTCCCAGTTCTTAAGGAAGCTGGCAAGGTGAACTGAAAGACCAAAATAAGGGCCTCCAAAATGAATTTATAAAGTCTTAGTTTGTGATAATTTGTATGTCAGGCTTCAAAAAAAAAGTATGAAGAAAAAGGTAACTTAAACAATTCTAAAATAGAGTGAGGCTTAGTTCTCACTGTTTGGAGGTATCTGACATTTTAAAACACTGTATGTAACCAGTTCTATTTCCTTAGACACACATACATAGAAGAAAAATCAAAGTCCTAGCACTTGATATCCACTGTGTGGATGGGGTTTCTTGTGGATTTTACAGTTCTGCTTATGTAGCCAAGAAGCTCTCATTAGGAGATTTAGGATTCCCAATATATAGTCAATGAAGACAGAGAAAGAGAAAAAGAGGGAGAGATTTTTGTCCATGAAAAGAAAAGGTTTTGGTTTGAGGCTGACTTTTTGAAACTCTTTTAACTCTTCACTTTTTCACATTTTAAGTTAATTAAAATATATTCCATTTTAATATTAGCCAGGTAGAAAACTTTCACCCACCCTAACTAATATCACAACTCCAGGATAAATGCCTTTGTATAGCTGTTGCCTCATAATGAAATTCCACTTTCTTGGTCCTTCCTTCTGGACTATAAAACATAGTTCTAAAGTTAAATTTGAATCTGTTGGCATTTAGGTTGCCTATTCAATGTATGGCAGAGAATGTTTTCAAGAGTAACATTCAAACTCCCATTTCCATACTGTGAAAATCCAAAGAACGCATTTCTAAATTGATGTTTTCAAGTAAGGAGAGAAAACTAAGTGGCAAGATGAAATGATATTGTTAGTGATGGTCCATAAGACACACTCTAGCATTCAATTAGTTCAGGTAAGATTACTATTAATTACTAGTAAATGCAGGTCACAAGCCTTTCCTAGACTAGAAAGGAAGACAGGAAAGCTATTCCTTTCTGTTCACGTCCCTGAGAGCAAGTATTTTGCTTTTTGAATTCTAGGTATTTCAAACATTATATATAAAGAAACATTCAAAACTTAATTCTTTCAAAAAAGTCACATTTACTTCCTGTTTAAACTTTTAGTTAAAATAAAAGGTAGTAGGTTGTAACACATTTTAACAATGCACACAAAGAAATCCAAGCACAAAATTAAATATAAAAGATGTATTGTCCTTTTTGGTTCTCAATACATCTGCCCCCCAAATAGCAAACTCCTGGTTACTTTTTAAAGTAAGTAGATTAAAAACAAGATTAACAAAATGTCTAAAACATCTCAAATGATAGCCTCTACTAGTTAAAAATTCTGTTGGTTGTAAAACTCTGTTGGTGGCCATTTTGGACTGGGATTTTTAATATAAATGAGACTAGAAATGACAGGGGATGGGGGAAGGGACTTTCCTTCTTGAATAGTTAAAGAGGGAAATTTTTTAAATCTAGAATGAATTATCTGAAAGATGAAAAAGAATATTCAAAGTTAGGCTTTACCAAAATCTGAAAATATTACAGAAATTAAAATACAAGAACAGTGCTATATTATTGAAGATTTAAAAAACTTTCGAAACGTTTTTTGAAGGACGTAAATACATAAACTATTCATAAAAATTATTTAACTGCTAAATAAAAATAATATATTTTTCTTTTTCCCATGCAGATCAACAAATTGATAATCTAAAGTCATTAAATTATATGATATAATTTTATAGCCACTAAATAAATATATAAAGAAAAATGACATGGCCAAATATTTGTTATAATATGGATATATATATATACATAAATATATATAGTGCCAGAGTTTTATTAGGATGCACCCTTTAGGATGATGGTCTTATTTCTTTTTTCTTTATTAATATAGTGAGTCTAGTCAAGTCTGGTTAAAAAGCTATTATTCAGATATAAGTTGTAAAGAAGTTATTTGACTCTCATGAAATTACTGAAAATAGTGAATACTTCTTTAATTTTCTTATTTCAGAATGTGTTTTAAGGAATTTCTGGTTTGATTTCACAGGCTCATTTAAACCAATCAACTCTACCATTTTTCCTAGGTGTTTGAGAAATAAAACTATGTTTAACCTACAGATTTTTTTTTTAAGTGATTCCTGGATAGATCTTAAATTGTAGTAGTTAAACTTTAGGGTGTGTCAATGTCCTTCTATCCTCACTGATTGGCAGTCAGATAAATGCAATCAAAAACTTCTCAAATGTAAACATTTCTGAACTAGATATACAAATCCACTTCTTCCTTCAAAAAAGAAAGCATAGCTCATTCTGAATAAGAAATGGGCGTGTTTTGGTTAGAAAGAGAAAATTAATCAATGATTATGTGTAGAAACATCTAATTTTAAGAAGATTAGTTTAAATGACTATACAATAGCAGTTCTAACCTGGGCTTCATTAGTTGGTCACTGCCCTGATTGACGCCACATTCACGTGTGAGGGCTACTATGAGTCAATAGATGGCAGTCCATCGCCTAGTAAAAGAGCTGAAGATGACTAAACTCATCATGCATCTTGCTTTTATTCAAGATTAAATATTGCTTAATTGCACACATTAGGATATTGCCTATATGCATAATTATTTTAGCTATTTTATTTTAGCTGGATTGATGTACACGATTATAAATATACTTGTTTTGCATTTATGCTTACACAGGAAACTAATACTTAATTACTTATAATTGAAACTTGATAATTCAGAATTGTGATAGTTATTTAAGTATTATTTTGAAAAATTAATCATGATCCCAGATTTAAGACAAACTTTTCAAAATGATTTTGTTAAACCTACAGATAGAATATACTGTGATTTCTCCGAAGGCAAATTAATTTTGTTTTTATTTTTTTCTAACTATTCCTTTTACAATTTATGTTTTTCAAAAGCTACAATATTAAACAAACCTTAAAATATCTGTTATACCAAACATTGATTTCTATTCTTCTATGATAGTTATATAAAAAAAAATACAGGTGCAGATAATGAAAAGAATAGTTTTAAAATAGTATTTCCTACACTTCAAGTTTTCGTGATTGGAATTCTTTAACTTACAGGAAAATAGAAAATTAATGCAATGTCATATACATTAGGCTATTACTTAATAAAAATGCCGATGAAAAACTTGCTATACAGTTCCAAAGAGTGAAAAGTATAATACATGACTCGATTCCAATTAAGTTTAAGCTAAGAATTTCACCATAGTGTGTTAGGATAAAAAAAACTGCTACTTATACAAAAACATAATATATTCATATGCATTATATCTGTAACATATATGTGTAACGTGTGTATATGTGTGTGTGCTCATGCTCACTCACATGTGTGTGTATTTATTTATTTTTGAGTAGGGGATAACACTAAAGAATTTTAACAAAACCCAACTTGGGATTGAGGATAGTAGAGGAATTATAGCTTTCTACCAAGAATCTTGGATCAAAGTAAACAGTGATAACAGAATGTGAAAACAAACCACCTGATGTACTTCTGGGGCCTGTAACAGGCACACTGATAGTCTGAGTCGACTTATTGGTTTGTTTTTACTTCTTAAGAGGAGAGCAGAAAGAAGACATGTTTGGTAAAAACTTTGCCGTTTCTATTTTACTATGTCCTCCTACAAACAAAAAACTTTTTTTAGTAAGTTAAACTTCAAAGAACTGCTTTTAAATATACTGCATAACTGTATAAGAGTAATTTTTATTGTTTTCTATTGCTCAGCACAACATATTTAATATATTAAAAGAAATGACTAGCAAGTCTATGGTGAATTACTGAAATTATTTAAGCTAAATATTAAAAATAAATGGACTTCGTAATATTGAGCTTTAGTCAATTTGATTCCACAGCAGACTATGTTTTCTGCTTCTACTTGGCCTAAAATCATAGTAAAAGGAAACCAAAGAATTAAATAACTTGAATGGTATAAAGAAGATACATTTTAAATAAGTCAAGAAGGGCTTAAGGATATGACAGCTGAATTATTCTATGTGAAAGATACACTAAGTTTTTTCTAGCTTCACTAAAACATATGTGTAAAGCTTTCAGTAAAGCCAGAAAAATTATAATGGAATATAGTGTGGATGGTATGCTTGTGGACTGTAGATAATACGACATTTTAAAGACACCGGATTGCTGGATTACTACTGTTCTTTTTTGCTCCTAGCATACTTTCCCCCTTTAATGAATGTCATCTAGGAAAAATGAGAAATACCATGATGCAATCATTAAATGATGTGAGTAATAAAAAACAATCAAAATCTTTCAAGAACTGGAAGATAAAGGACAGAGTAGTGGGCAGGGGAGAAGAGAAAAAGTATATTATTGCTTTCTCAATGCAAAAGTGCTTCAAATGTTTATTATCTTCCAGTAGAAGATGCTTGTCTATATTTTATGGTCAGCAGTTCAGAGAAGGGTAAATAGGCTAGGTCTTGGGGAAAATAAAAAAGGTGTTTCTACTCACTGTTAGGTGATACTGCCTCCAGATTTCTGGGCAAGCCTGGAAAATAAAAATATTGATCAGCTGCGAGCATGAAACAAGGTACTTTACAGCCTGTTGGTTTTGGCATAACCCAGCATCCACCGGTGTCGGTCACAGGAAAATAAGAAGCTTAACAGAAAGGGTCTGCATTTCAGCTTCAAAAACCTGGCTAGACAGTTTAATTGAATTTTACACTGGTTTAACACACTCCCTGCCATTGTCAGAAAGCCAGTAACAAAGTTTTCTCTCTCTTTTTATCTTTTCAGGTTAGAAGTTTTGGGCACTAAGATGTGATTAAGAGCCATAACTCAGTTAAACTGATAAATGAACAGCAGTGTTCAAAATCAATAAGACTCACCAAGTACACCTTTTAAAAGAACATTCTGAACTCTGGTAATACGATAGAAAACAATTTAATAGCAACTACTTTTAAGAAGACTTCACTGTAGTTATACATTTCTGATGTTTTACCTAATCACTTGCTATACTCTAGGAAATACATAAGAACTAAAAGAGCAAAACAAAAGACAGCTTTAAGAATCTATATACCTTTTCCCATAAAAGTCAAGTCTTCTCCATTGTTACATTTATAGAGATATAACTTTAAAAACCCAATAAAACCACAATAATTTTGTAAAAGAGTGATTTACTGAAACCAGAATAGGTAACAACAAAACAAAACAAACAAAAGCAACAGCAACAAAAACCAGT